>NC_016132.3:11522500-21522500 GCF_000005505.3 Brachypodium distachyon | reverse complement strand
ACCACTACCATCCTCGTCAGACGATAAAGCTCCAGTACAGACTAAACCTTATCGCTGTGACTTTAGGTGAGTATGCAATCATTATAAACTCTACTTAAAACTTCCTCAATATGTTCAAGGTACCACACCTCCAAAGTTACAGAGAAAATGTTCAGATCCTCAACATGTACCGTTGAAACTAACATTTACTGTCTTGCTGTTACTAGAATGAAAAAGGGAGTAACTATTATTCCTAACAGAACGGTCGGGGCTTGTAAATGCGTAGAAATACGAAAACTTACTTTGCTAGCAAAAGGACCAAAGATAACTATACATCTGAACATTATCAAAAGTTGCTGGATCAGAGCAAATGAATATCAGAAAGATATTCATCCACTAACACAAATTGTAGTAATCACATGATCAGTCTAAAGGACTTGAGATTTCAAGTGCAACTATGAGTTTCTCAGAAAAAAATATTTGAACATATCAGTCTAAAGTGCATATAACAAGGCATAATGAAGCAATGCTAAAATGCCAAATGTAAGGACAAGAATTAATCAAACCTGAGAACAGTTTACCAGTATAAGGGTGCCAGCTGAATAGAATGGACAATTAAAAGTTCTCCAAGGTTCTACTTCATTATAATATTAAAGAAATACTCACTGGTTACAGCTTATTTAGGACATAATTTATTCATTAGAATTCCCTCCGATGATCTATTATATTATTAAGACAACAAATAATGAACAGTGGATATTTATCAATCTAAAGCTAAGATATGTCAACGGTGAAGATTTCATCTGCCAAAGTCTAGGCATCTACAAAACCGCATGCACGAGGGAAAAAACTTGATGACATCCCCATAAAAAAAAATCAGCAATAGCACGTTGATCCAATTCAGGAAAGTACACGGCATCCATGTGCCACTACAAAACATGGGCGTAATAGTATAAAAGTACTCCTGGAAAACATCTGATCGCCATTCAAAAAGATGAAAACATCCGATTAAGTATAAAAAAAGTCTGATCAAAAGTACGTAACAGTACTCAAAGCAGCGATTGGAACGTTATCTCAAAGGAAAGTAACTCGGTGATTCAAATAGACAACAACGGTAGCAGCTTGCTTGACTCATAAGACAGCAAGAACGCCATATATATTTATTACTCCCTCTGATCCTAAATTCTTGACTCAAATTTGCCCAAATATGGATGTATCTATGCTTAAAAAGCGTCTAGATACATGTAATATTTCAACAACAATTTAGGATAGGAGGGAGTACATAGAGATCTCAAAGATATATTATATTCCTACCAACAATTGATCAGGAATTGCTACGGTTAATATTTCCTCTTTTTAATACTCTGCTTATTTTTCCATCATGAGTTATTTGTACCTTTTACTTTAAAACTATAAGAACCACCACATAGGCTAAATAATCTCAAATCATTGCGGTCTAGATTATAACAGTTTTTTAAAATCCAAGAACAACATATAAGAAAGAAACTAGCCGCGCAAATGCATAGGTCACCCTGTTAGTTAATATAAGGCCTCGAGATTCAAAGTTTGAGACCATTCCATCTGTATTTGGGAGTAATCTCACATGATCATGATTTTACAGCAACGAGTTAATACCAATATAATGTAAAAGGAATGAATGGTCAAAGTTTAATTTGGAGATTGCACCAAGTCAAACTATGCCTTAAAAAAATCAGTTCAAGGAGTACCACTTGGCATTTATGCAAGATCATCTAAGGATGATGAATCCATTCTCTTCACTGTAATAACTAATGACGGACAATGGTCATTGCATTCACCTATACATAGTGACTCAAAGTTCCACAGTACTAATGCCAGTGGAACTGTTCCCTGTGACATTGAAATACAAAATAATTGTCTAATTCATTTTAATTGCTCAAAGGAGCTGTACAAAAATCATTTTTCTAGGTCTCTCTTTAGTACGAAGTTTATGCCCTAGTAGGCACCAAACAAATTGGTGACAATTCAGGTGCAATCCTCTGGAATTCAACGCAAATGCATTTCTGTCATAGACATACATCAGAGAATTGCATGATGAAAATTTGTCACGACTTCAGAAACCAGTTACCAGAGGCAGAAAATTCACAGAACCCCAAACCAGTACTAGATGCTAATCAATTTGCAAGTCATGATACGGCAAGCAACCAATTGGAAGTGTCAAAGAACTATACACTGAAATCCAATTATTCCCAGACGACAGTCAATAATATACATACAATAAGAATAAGAAACAAAAACACAAATTCACAATCACTTTGAGTTGATACAATTGAGAGGCATACCGACAGAGAGGTGGTTCACCGCAATCTTACTCTGACGGCTCACTCGCCTCGCTCTTCTTGGCCCGCGGTGAGGGTTGGGGACGGCTGTCGTAGTCAACGACCTCGGCGTCAGTGACGGAGCGAGAGTGCTGGACGATGGATCGGCCAATAGAGTTGATCCACTCCTCCTTCTCCTTCTCGGCGTCAGCGATGAAGTACATGGTCTCGGTGGGGGTGGAGAGCTCGAAGGCGAACTGGCGGTTGAGCACGTCCTCTGCGCCCTTGACGGTGAGGCAGGAAGACACGGGGATGACGCCGCGGGGCACCGACGCGCGCGTCACCACGGGGTCCTTGAACCAGAAGAGCCGCCCCTGCTTGAGCACGAACCACCGCCGCCGCCACGTCTTGATGTATTCGCCTTGCTTGGTCAGCCACCCCGCGCGCTCCGCCCCGTGCCAGAACTCCACGCCGCCCGTCGCCGGGTCATCGGCGCCAGCCGAGGAGGAGCCCATCACCGCGCGCCACAGGCTGGCCGCCATCACGCCGGGGGATTTGGGGATCCGGGATCGGGGTGGGTGTGTGCGCCGTGAGGTCCGGGCTGCGACTAGAGACAAAGGGGCCGAAGAGTAGTGCGCTGCTGGATTCGGCCGGACGGAGTTTTTGATGCGATCGGGAAAGCATCCAACGATTAGCGTTTAACCCAGCGAAATAAATTGGAATTGGGCTACCACGTTAAAGCGAATCTTACTTGCCGAAAATCGAAACACAATTTTTTTAGCAAAAATCGTAACAACCATAGCAGTTCAGTAGTTGATTTTTTTTTTTGAGATGGTTGAAAACTTGGCCGATATTTGCAGTAGAAGGTTTATTGGGCCATGGGGGCTTTTTTTTTTTGCAGGGAGGGCCGTGGTGGCTTTCTAAACCAGTTACGTTGGAGGTAGGTATTCAATCAAAATTGAATTAGCTTCAATACAAAAAAATTTGCTCAAAAAAAGCTTCAATACTAAATCAGAATTTGTATTAAAAAGGACTCTACTACCAGTTATGTTGTTTGATTGTATAAGATATTGTTAGTTGGAATCAAACGATAGCGAATAGAAAAGGTTGTTTGAATTTTTCATGGAATTAAATTCGACCGGAGCTCGTAGGAGTAGTCTCTGGAGCTAGCCGAAATTCGGCAGAGCATTGCCGATGCCAGTGGCACCGATGCCAGTGGCATACGGTGGCAGGGACAATCGTATAGCGTATTGGAAGGTCCATGAAAATGG
Source organism: Brachypodium distachyon (assembly GCF_000005505.3). Classification (NCBI taxonomy): domain Eukaryota; kingdom Viridiplantae; phylum Streptophyta; class Magnoliopsida; order Poales; family Poaceae; genus Brachypodium; species Brachypodium distachyon. Next base: position 21,518,953 of record NC_016132.3, on the reverse strand, counting down.
AATTCGGGGTTTCAATCTAAACTTTGAAACAAGTTTAATGGAAGGTAACACGGACTCATATCTAAATCATAACGGCCGCAAATCGAAACAAAGAAACACCAAAAGTCCACAAGTATCCTAGCACGCTAGCCGCAACACACGCCCACCGAGCTGCCGGCGAGCAACGGCAGCTGGCGGGACCGCTATAGCCGAGACGCGGAGCTCCTTCCCATCGTCAAGAAGATCAAGGCCCTACGGCTAGCGGGGCTCATCGATCTGGACATGGCGTGCACCTACATCCACCAGCGCATCGCGCCGCTGCAGCTGCGATCTCGCCCCGCTTGGATGTACACGGGCCCCGGCGACACCACATGCCTGCAACGCATGCGCGTGACGTCGGAGGTGATCCAGGGGTGGGTGAAGGGAATCACCGACGCGGATGTCCCATTCACAGAGCTGCCCCTGGGGGCTCCATCCCGTCACGCCGGTGTCGCGGGCCTCCACGACATCATCGGGAGCTACCCACCCTGCAACGAGTTGGGGCTGATGTCCGATCCCCCGGTCCCAGCCCCGCAGCCTCCGCCACCCGCAGCCCGTGGGAAGCACGTGGCCGAGGAGAGCGAGGGGGGATCGGATTCCAACTGGCCCGGTGACGAGTCCGCCAGCGACGAGGCTGGCGGCGTTGCCGGAGCCCAGATGGTCCTCCCTGAGGCGGAGGTGGAGGACGAGGACGACGTGCCGCTGGTGCGGCGACCAAGAGCGCCGGTGGTAGGAGCACCCGGCGGGAGTTCATCTCTCGCGGGTCCTGCTGCCGCAGCGTCCCCGGCTGCGTCGGCAGCGCCGATGGCAGCGGCTACCTCTGCAACGGCCGCAGGCACCTCGGCGGCTTCCGCGGCAACTGGGGCTGTGGCAACTCCACGAGGGTCCGCGGTTCCGCCCAAGCGGGGAATTTTCACGGGCTACTCGCTCAAGCTCAACCCCCCAAGGTAAGCTGACGTTTTTTTTCTCCCCCTTTTCTTTACGAGTTTGTGCTTGCCTTGATTCCTTCGCTTCTTTGTTAATGTCTTGCAGGGACGGTGCTCCGGCGGGAGCCGGCAAGAGGGGGATAACCGACACTGCACCCGCTGCGCCAAGTAAGAAGCCCTGCACCCGGGCCAGTGCTAGTGCCAGTCAGACCAGCACGAGGACCAGCGGCGCCGACACTACGCCTGCCGCCAACCCGGTCCTAGAGGAGGAGGAGCCCGCCGCAGGTACAGACCCCTCCCCTGACTCCACTATACATGCTCCTTCTGCACGTTAACCCTTAACCGTGCAATTACCTTGGCTTGCAGGCGAAACCTAGCCTGCAGGGGGCAGCCCGGCAGCTGAAGCCAGGGCAGAGGGGAAGAAACCTCCCCCCGCAAGCGCGGTGACCCCGCAAGGTACTCATCCAGAACTCCCTTGCGCTGGTCTCCGAGTGCCTCAGCTTGGCTTGAAGTACTTATTCTGCCCTTGTCGTAGGTCCCAATGTGCCCCCCACGGGGGCGGGTGATACGGTGATCGACCTCACCTCTGACGTTGAGGACGTTGAGTTGGGGGACGAGCCGGAGGTGGCTCCCGTGCCAAGCCCTGCCGCCCTAGACACGACGGTGGTGGCGCCTACCGCCGCTATCAGATTGGGGCTCGGCGGCACGTCCCCGGCCTCGCAAGCTGGGGGTGCGGGTCCCGCGGCTGCCCAGCAGGAGACGACACCTGCCGGGGCGCGGCCCCTCCATCAGACCCACAACCCACGGGCGCAGGTGTGGAGGAAGACGTGGCAGGGGAGCAACAGGCAGCACCCCTGCAAGGGGACGATGCTCCACCCGACTAGACCATGGCAGCGGGGGTCTCGTCGTCGTCCGCCACTACCTCCAGCCCTGACCACGGCATTCTTGCCGGGGCGACTTGGGACCCAATCACCTGGGACCCAACTATCTACGATCAGGGACACCAGTTCCTCAACGCCATCAAGGAGCAGCAGTTGGCATTCGTCACCTCGTTCAACAAGGTGAGGGAGCACCACGAGCTCGTGAAGCTTCAGCTGGGTGAAGTGCGGCAGGACGTCGAGAGGGAGCGGCAGGAGCTCTCCCGGCTAAGGGAGGAGACCCGGCTAGCACCGCAGGCCAGGGACAAGGCCACAACGCCGGTCGTCCCCGAGGCGGAGCTCCACCGACAGCTGAAGGCCCAACGCACCGAGCACTAGCAAGTATTGGACTCGCTAACCGCAGCGCGCGAGAAGGCCGACAAGGAGTATGAGGACGTGCTGGCAACAACTCAAGCTCGCCTCAACGAGAATAGCGAGCTGGTCAGCGGCTACTCCTCCCAACTCCAAGCGTTGCGCGGGAAGCTGGAGGAGCAGGCCAAGGCTGCGGAGGACGTGGCAGCAGAGGCGTTGGCACGGCGAGAGACGGAGCTGCGGGAGCAGTTCCGGACCCGGGAGCGCGAACTCGTGGAGGAGCTCAATTCTGCTAAGGAAAGGAGCACCAATCTCGAGTCCGAGCTGACCACCGCCCAGGGCGAGCTCATCAAGACTGGCGAGGACAATGTGGGCAACGCTAAGGAGATCGTGCGGCTGTCGGAACTTCTCCGGAAGGCCAATCTCGCGGTGGTGTCCTCGCGCAGCAACCACGATAAGCTGGCGGAGCAGCGGCGGAGGGAGACTGAGAAGCTGCTTGAAATTGCCCAGGCCGTACACGCGCTTCTGCCGAGGTTCGAGCTGCAGGCGGCGAAGGTGGACGGCACGGACGTCAGCACCCTGATCCCATTCTTCTCCGACATGGTGGGGAAGCTCAGGGCGCTAGACGTGTGGATCTCCAAGTTCTGCGACGGGGAGATAGCGTCGTGTGCCAGGGAGATCGCCGAGACGATCCTCCCCCGGGTGCACTACTACCACCCCGACTTCCCCTTCGAGGCACTGCTGGACGCGTGGTCGGACAGCGAGGATGGTACCTCCCACACCAGGGCAGTGGGCAAGTTCGTCGACGAAGTGGTGGAGCGGATGCAGAGGAAGCCGGAGCCGGAGCCGGAGCCCCAAGCGGAAGACCCCGGCAACCAGTCGTCATAATCCCCTACTAGCTTTTGTTTTACTTTTGTTTCCTGCAAGTGGCTCTTGGCGCCGTTGAACAATTATGGTTTTATTAGCCCATGTAATCATTCGCTACTTTTGAAATTCTCTTTCTAGTTCTACTTGGTACTTGTTCTTGAAATTGACTCGCGAGGTGGACCTTCCTGTCCTCGTGTGTTATGATTTGTGTTGCCAGAGACTCGCACGCTACTCACTTAACCAGACCAGGGACCCGGGACGGACCCGCAGTGCCAACCTGGGGTTAAGTAGCAGCGGCGAGCCACTCCACTTGCGGGTTAGCTACTCCCAAGCACGAGCCTACGGGACGGACCCACAAGCCGCATGAGGAGCGCACCCCCCCCCCCCCGCAAGCGTCCTTCTAACACTCCAGCCACACGCAAGACCCGACCCACACCAACGAGCCAGCGTTGAGATTAGAAAGCTAGGCGCCTAGGATAATGCACTTAGTTATCTGTTCTCTTATCGAACGTATCGGTTCTGCACTTGGAACGCCTGCTGGAGGGATGCAGCAAGGGCGCTGTGGCAGTGCACCCATCGGCGCTGAGCACCGATGGCATGCATCACCACAGCGTCTCTGCGGCAACCCTCGCCTTGGAAACGCCTGGTGGAGTGATGTGGCAGGGACGCAATGGCGGGAACACCCTTGGTGCTTGTGCGCAGAGAAATGCACCACCACCACTTCTCTACTGCATCACTTGCCATCTTAGCTTTGCTTTGAGTTGCTCCGTGGCCACCATGCCCTTTTACAGGAACGGTGGAGAATCCTGCTGCCACGCGCGCCGAGCTACCGCTGCACCCGCGGCGACACCCTCCTGTGGTAAGAGCCTTGAAGCAGTCGCCACGCACCAGTGGCTACCTGCTGGACGACGCGGCCCGCGAGTACTCCACAAGTATCACCGTGCGTCTAATTCCAATCCTTATCCTGCATGTCAGATTCTTACCAAGCCCGAGATGCTGCAAAAAAAATTCGAAATGCACGAAAAAAGGTACAACACAGATAACCCTCCTGCCTCCCAGCCCCCGGGCACAGAAGGGTCGATATCAAACTTGGGTGTGAGCATTCCATTATTCCCAAGATGCAGCTGCTGCGTGGTGCGTGTTGCGGGAAATCCGGCAACGGCACGACCCCGTGCCGGAGTGATCCGGCAACGGGATTTTTGTTTCCGAGGCTCCGGCAGCCAAGGATGAAAAGAGATTTCTGTGCACCTAGAGCAGGAGACAGAAGAAAGAACATGCAATAACGAGACAACTTGAAATTCAGAGGAAATCACTTAACTTTATTCACAGAAACTAGCGGATTACAATCGGGGGTAGCCCGGCTACACTAGTTTGAGAGGCATGCTGCAGCAGCATCACCCGTGGGTCAGGCTCCGCCGCTTCACGGGTAGAACTTGCGCAAGTGCTCAAGATTCCAACTGTTTTGCAACGGCAAGCCTTCTTCGGTTTTCAGCCGGACAGCCCCCGGCTCGGTCACATGCACTACCCGGAAGGGGCCTTCCCATTTCGGAGCCAACTTGTTCCCGACCTTCGTTCCTTGTATCCGGCGCAGGACAAGGTGTCCGACCTCGAGCTCCCGGGTACTGACTCGCAACTGCGGAGCCCCTGCTGATAGCGTGCAGCTCGTACAGCAGCCCGACATCGAAGTTCTTCGATGAAGTTAAGATCGTCAACCCTCTGCTAATGTTGGCTATGCTTGTCGTACGCGCGTACCCAAGGGGATCCATGCTTGAGCTCGAGGGGCAGCACCGCTTCTGCCCTGTAGACAAGGGCGAATGGAGTTTCACCCGTTGCCCGGCTAGGTGTGGTCCTGATCGACCACGGCATGGGCTAGAGTTCCCGTGGCCTTTGAGCTTGTCAAAGAGTCTCGTCTTGAGCCCCCGCAGCACCTCTGCGTTGGCTCTCTCCGCCTGTCTGTTGCTCCTCAGGTGAGCAACAGAGGCGAAGTGGATCTTGGTGCCCATGTCCTCGCAGTAGGCTTGGAACACGGCGCTCGTAAATTGTGTGCCATTATCGGTGATGCTGCTGTTAGGCACACCAAACCGGCACACAGTGCCTTTGAAGAACTTGATGGCCGCCTGAGCGGTCACCTTCCGCACTAGTTCCACTTCCACCCACTTGGAGAACTTGTCGATGGCCACGAGCAAGTACTCATAGCCGCTAACTGCTCTTGGCAATTTGCCGACGATGTCCAGCCCCCAAACCGCGAACGGCCAGGAGGATGGAATGACTTGCAGGGCTTGCGCCGGCTGATTACTCTTCTTTGCATGGAATTGGCATGCCTCGCATGTCTTGACTAGCTGTTCGGCATCGGCTAGTGTCGTAGGCCAGTAGAAGCCGTGCCGAAAAGCCTTGCCAGCCAGAGCCCGGGAGGCCACATGGTGCGAGCATGTGCCTCGATGTATATCTTCCAGAAGTGTGCGCCCTTCGTCTTGGGGTACGCAGAGGAGTTTTACTCCGTTTGCATGCCTCCGGTAGAGATTCCCGTCTACCAGAGCGTACATCTTGGCTTGCCGGGCTATGCGCTCCGCGGCAACGTCGTCTTCAGGGAGGGCTTCCCCCTTGAGGTAGCGGGCGATGTCCATCGCCCAAGGCGGGGTTTCCCTACTCATGCATGCCGCCACATCGGCCGCATGGACCTCCGCTGTTGCGGGGTTTCCTTCGGTTGCCGGGGGCCTTCCCCGGCAGCCGGCTTGGGAGTGACTGAAGGCGTAGTCTGCCTGTGCCAGAACACTCCCGTCGGGACTTTCCGGCGCTCTGCTACCCACTTGGACAGTTCATCAGCCGCAAAGTTATCCTTGCGCTTGATGTGCTCGAATCGCAAACCCTTGAACTTGCATTTTAGCTTGCGGACTTCATCGACATACGCTGCCATCTGCGGGCAGTCGTAGTCCTTGTTAACCTGGTTGATCACGAGTTGGGAATCTCCATAGACAACCAGGCGCTTAATATCGAGGGCGATTGCCGCCCGCAACCCGGAGAGCAACCCCTCGTACTCGGCCGTGTTGTTGGTGGAGTTGGGGAAGTCAACTTGGATGGCGAATTTTAACTGGTCTCCCGTGGGTGACTCGATGACGACTTCGGCGCCAGCCCCCTGCAGGCTGAACGCGTCGTCGAAGTACATGATCCAGTGGCCTTCGTCCAGCCTGCCGGGCAGGCTGGTCTCCGGCTCCTCTTCTTCTATGCCTGTCGAGGTCCACTCTGCAACGAAATCAGCCAGAGCAGCACTCTTGATACTCTTGGTGTTCGTGAAGTGCAGATCAAACTCCGACAACTCCATCCTCCACTCGGCCACCCTCCCAGTAGCTTCACGGTTGGTGAGGGCCCGCTCGAGGCAGAACTCTGACACCACCGTGATGCGGTGCACCTAGAAGTAATGGCGCAGCTTGCGGGATGCAAGCAGAATCCCCAGCAAGAGCTTCTGCACTTGCGGGTACCGTATGCGGGTGTCGCGCAACACCGTGCTGACGAAGTACACAGGGTGCTGCACGAGCCACTTGCGTTGTATCGGCGCCGCCGGCTCAATGGCAGTTCCCGGGTTCGAGGCGGTTGCCGGGGCTGGCTCAGCCCCCTGCCCCGCAACCCCAGCCCCCAGGAGATCTTCTTCTCTCTCAGCAACAAGCACCGAGCTAACCACTTGGTCAATCGCCGCTAGGTAGAGTACCAGCGGCTCGCCCGACTTGGGGGCAACGAGGATCGGCGGTGATTTCAGGTACTGCTTCAGGTCCTGGAACGCCGTCTCAGCCTCAGTGGTCCAATCGATTGGGCCCTTCTTCTTCATTACCTTGAAGAAAGGTAAGGCACGTTCGCCCAGCCTTGAAATGAAACACCCCAGCGCGGCAACACAGCCGTTGAGGCGATGGTGTCCTTCACCATGTGGGGAGCCTCCATCTTCTCGATAGCTTCTATCTTCTTTGGGTTGGCTTGAATCCCCCTGTGTGAAACCAAGAAGCCTAGAAGCTGCCCCGAGTCTACACCAAAAGTGCATTTCTCAGGGTTCAACTTGAGCTTGATTCTGCGGAGGTTATCGAACGTCTCCCGCGCTTTGACTTAATGACGATATCATCCATGTAGGCCTCAACATTTCGGCCTAGCTGGGGTCCCAAACACTCGCGTAAGGCATGCTGGAATGTTGAGCCCGCGTGGTTCAACCCGAAAGGCATGCACGTGTAACAGTAGTAGCCAACCTGGGTGATGAACGCAGTTTTCTCCTCGTCCTCGACTGGCATCTTAATCTGATGGTAGCCGGAAAAAGCATTCAGAAAACACAATAAATCGCAACCGGCAGTGGAATCTACTATTTGATCAATGCGGGGCAGAGGGAAAGGGTCTTTTGGACATGCACGATTTAGATCAGTAAAATCTACACACATGCACAGTTTGTTTTCCCTCTTGGGTACTACAACTGGGTTTGCTAACCAAGTGGGGTACAGTACTTCCCTGATGGCCCCCGCAGCTTTCAGCTTGTCTACTTCTTGCTTGATAAAGTCTTTGCGCTCCTGTGCTTGCCGGCGGACCTTCTGCTTGACAGGACGGGCATTTGGACGCACCGCAAGTCCATGCTCGATCACCTCCCTAGGGAATCCGGGAAGATCCGATGGTTCCCAAGCAAACACGTCGGCGTTCTCCCGGAGGAAAGTGATGAGGGCGCTTTCCTATTTGGCATCAAGGTTCGCACTGATGGTGACGGTGCGCTCCTCGTTGCCGGCTTGGAGGGGCAGCTTCTTCACCTTGGCAGCCTCCTCCTTGAGCTTCGGGCCCTTCCCGGGGCGTGAGCTCGAGCTTATGCTTCGCCCGGCTAGTTGCTGCGGGGTAACACGAGCCTTCTTCGCAACGGGGCGATCGCCCGGCAGCGAGCCTTCGCTTCCGGCGATGCCTTCGTCACCGGATTCGGCTATGGCAGTAGCCTTGACAACCTCGCCAACACACCAAGCCGCATCCTTGAAATCGCACTTGATGGACAGGACTCCATACGTGGACGGCATCTTCATCACGCCAAAGGCGCAATGGCTTGCCGCCATGAACTTGATCAGCGCCGGCCGACCAAGGATCCCGTTGTACGGCAAGGGGGTTGAGCCACATCAAACATGAGCTGCTCAGTTCTAAACGCTTCCCGAGACCCGAAGGTAACCGGCAGCTTGATGCGCCCCAGGTGGCGCACGATCCCGGGGTTCACTCCCCGGAACGGGTAGGTGGGCTTCATCTGCTCCAGCGCCAGCTGAAGCTTCTCCACTCACCTGGTGGACAGGAGGTTTAACGCTCCGTTGTCCACCAGCACCTTGGTCACTGTCATGTTGTTGATGATCGGTGAGACCACGAAGGGCAAAACCCCTGACCCCAGCTACCGGGCTGGGTGATCGTCAGAGTTGAAGGTGATCAGCACGTGCGACCACTTCAATGGCTGATGCACCTCCATGTCTGGCAACAGCGCACACACCTCTCGGGTGAGGCGCTTTACCGCGCTATAGGATGAGAGCGCATAAGCCCCCCCATGGATGCAGGCGACGCCGCGGGGCTCCTGGAACCCAGCCCGTCGCCCTTGCTGTAATCGGACTCGCGCTGCTCCTCAGCACGAGCCTTGTCTCGTCCCCGGGGAGGCCGCTCCCTGTCGTTGCGGGCTTGGCCTCGACCCGGCTTCCTCTCTGCCAGCATCTCCGCTGGCAGGCTTTGCTCCAGCTCTGGGGTCATTGAGGCAGTCGCGGGAGAGATGCCCAATATCCCCGCAGTTGAAGCAGGCGTCGGCTGCTCGGCGCTCCTCGTGGCGCTGCTTGCGCCTCTGCTTGATACCCTGTAGGATGCGGCAATCCTGTGCATCATGGGTAGCATTGGCGTGGATGGGGTAGCGGGGCGCGTCGCCCGGCTTGCCGCCAGACCCGCCTGCAGACGAGGCCTTTTTCGCAGGCCTCGAGGTAGCCCCCGGTTCCGGGAACCCTTCTTCTGCGAGCCCTCAGCGGGACTCGCGGCAGCCTTAGCTGCAAGTTCGGGCGCCAAGCGCCCTTCCTCTGCCATGGCACACTTGTGCGCCAAGGCGTAGACCTCATGCGTCGTCCGAATCCGGTGCGTGCTCAACTTCTCACGCATCTTGGGATCACGGACGTTGATGGCGAAGGTGTTGATGATGGCGCCAGCCTCCGCCTCAGGAATGGAGTAGGAGAGACTGGAGAAGCGGTTGATGAAGCTCCGCAACGTCTCCCCTGGCTTCTGCACCACGGTGTGCAGCTCCGCCATGGTTCCCGGGTGCTTGTAGCCGCCTTGGAATGCACTGACAAAATGCCCACGCAAGTCATCCCACGAGGAGATGGATCCTGCCGGCAAGTTGAGCAACCAAGTTCTCGCCGATCCTTTCAGGTCCATGGGGAACCAGTTGGCCCTAACCTTCTCGTCGGCACCCACGACGTTCATGCCCAACGAGTAAGTTAGGAGGAAATCCTTAGGGTTCATGGTCCCGTCGTACATCCCGAGCGTTGGCGGGGCTCGGAACTTGTGGGGCCACTCGACCTGCCGCAGTTCACGGGTGAACGCAGGGCAACCGTCATCAGCCTCCCGGAGCAATTCGCCTTGGCCTCCGGGGTTGGCACGGTCACGTGCAATTCGGCGACACTACTCGAGGCGCTCGCGCAGATCCTCCTGCTGACGTGCGTTGAGTATCCCCCGCACGTCCGCAGGCAGGACCGTTGATGGCGGAGTCGACGGAGTCATCGCCGGGCTCCACGCCAGTGCGACGGCTTCCGCCGGGCACCCCATGCTCCGGCTGGGGGTTAGGGCCTGCACCAGGCCCCGCGACCGGGTCGGTGTCAGCCCTAGACTGGCCGCACAATCCTCCTGACCGGCGGTTGGCTGCAGCGAGGAGGGCGGCCAGCTCCGCCGTCCACGCCTCGTGCGCCGGTGTTCCCTGCGGCAGCTCGTAGCACATGATGGCCTGAGCCACCACGAGGGTTTCTGACCTGGTTCGGACAGGAGGCACTGCGTGCTCCTGCCCGGCGTTGCCGTTTGGGACGATCCCGCGAACCGGAGGGAGTTGCTTGGGACGCAACAGAAAAATGCTGAGATGGATGCGGTTCGTCGTTGGCCCGCGGCTGCTTGACGTGCGGCTCGTGAGCACGAGCGACGACCCGGCTATGACTGGGCCCAGCGCTAGGCTGCGGGGCTAGCCTCGGCCGGTATCCAACGGAGCGGGGCGGAGGCGGAGGAAGTATCACCTGCTGCTACTGTTGTTGCTGCACCCGGGCAGGCTTAGGGTTCTCCTGATCCTGTGACGTACGTTGTACGTCATGTGACCGCGTGTGCGCCGCTGGGGCACCACGCGGGTCGATCCGAGAGTCACCAGCCCGCTTAGGAGGCATAGCGACGAGTACTGTCGCCTGAGAAGACGAAGCCGATGTAGCTGCAGACGATGGCGCCAACGCTCACCGGCGAGCTCTCCGCACGCGCCCCTACCTGGCGCCAGATGCGTAACCCGGGGCTTAGACACCGGGGATGCTAGGCACCCCCTTTTAGGTTCGGCAGTGGGCGTTGGGGATCGTTCCGGCGAGGCCAATGACGAGCGGGGCAAGGTACAAGCCAGTTTACCCAGGTTCGGGCCACCCGGAGGTGTAAAACCTTACGTCCTGCTTCTAAGTGTGTATTAGCCAATGAACAAGTGTTTACAGGTTGCCGGGAGTCCCCGGGCACTCTCTTCCTTTCTGCTAAGTGGCTACTTGCTACTCCTGGACTAAATCTCTAGGGATCGTAACCCCAGCACGAGTCTAACCTTAGGAAAATCGAAACCCAACCCTTTGACCGGTGGCGCTGGTCCTCCTTTTATACTCAAGGGGGTACCATAGTTGCCACGGTCTGCATGAGGGGCGCGCCCTAGGACACGCGCCGAACAAAGACCCAAAGCAGCTTGCCTTTGCTGCGCTGGCATGCATGCACGGTAAAACACACTATAGCTAGGGCCATACGTGCCGTAGATTCTCTGCGGGCTACTCACTGTAGGTTGACTAGATAGGAAACCACCACCCTGTCGGAGCATTTAATGCTCGGCTTGTGCCACACTCCACGCTCCGACCAGCCCTGTACAAAAAGAGTCTGCCGGGCGGCCACGTAGCGCTGATACTCTGCCTGCACTGAGGACCGGCCCTGTTGTACGCGCCTGCGCCAGGAAACACCCTCCCCGGCAAGTGAGCTTCCCGGGGGGCGTCCTGACGGGGATCTTCATGCTGTCATCCGGGGTAACCCTCGCAGCCTGGCTGGTCCTGCTCGAGGGCAACCGCCTTCCCAGGCTCTTGCCGGGCTGGTGGCTTCCCGGGCAGCTCGCGCTGTACTGCCTAGGGTGCCATCCTTGCGGGGAGCAAGCGAGGCGACCCACGCGTTGAGCAACGGTGGTACTCCGGGTGCCACTAGTGTGACAATTAATAAAGATTTCTCCTCTTAATTGCTTGATTTCAAATCCAAGGAAGAACTCCAATTTACCCATCATAGACATCTCAAACTTTTCGATCATTAGCTTAGCAAATTTATCATTAAACACACCAGTAGTAGAACCAAATATGATGTCATCAACATATAGTTGGCATATAAACAAATCACCACCAACCATCTTAGTAAAAAGAGTGGGGTCAATTACCCCAATTTCAAAGCCACGATCCACTAGTAGCTCCTTTAGGTGCTCATACCAAGCTCGAGGTGCTTGTTTGAGTCCATAAAGGGCTTTATCAAGTTTGTACACGCGGTTAGGAAATTGAGGGTCCTCAAAACATATACCAACTCATTTAGTGGACCGTTTAGAAATGCACTTTTTACATCCATTTGTTGCAAAGTAATGTTATGATGCGATGCATATGCAAGCAAGATACGAATAGATTTAAGGCGAGCAACGGGAGCGAAAGTTTCACCGTAGTCAATACCCTCGACTTGTTAGAAACCTTGAGCCACCAATCTTGCCTTGTTCCTTGTCACTTGTCCAAGTGCATCTTGCTTGTTCTTGAATATACATTTGGTGTCAATGACATTCTTGCAATCTTTTGGCCTTTCCACCAATGACCATACTCTATTGCGCTCGAAGTTATTCAAATCTTCATGCGTGGCATTAAGCCAATCCGGATCCTCGAGTGCTTCTTGTAACTTTTGGGGCTCAATACAAGAGACAAAAGCATGATGTTCACAAAAGTTAGCTAATTGTCTACGAGTTGTTACCCATTTCCTCACACTTCCTAGGACACTTCCTATCAACGGGCATAATTTGACCTATGCCCATTCTTCGTATGGCTTGGGGAGGAATTTCATCATCTACATTCACAACATCGACTTGCCCCACATGGGAGCCATTATTCTCATCAAACTCCACATTACAAGATTCTTCAACACATCCGATGGATTTGTTGTAGACTCTATAAGTGTGAGAGTTTGATGCATAGCCAACAAAAATGCCCTCATAAGTTTTACGCTCAAATTTAAATAAACGAACACCTTTCTTAAGCACAAAACACTTACAACCGAATACCCGAATGTACTTGAGGGTGGGCTTGCGTCCCGTGAGAATTTCATAAGGTGTTGTCGTCGCTCGGTGCTCAGACACCGGGGGCGTGCAGCCACGTCCCCCTTTTAGGTTCGGTAGGGGCATCTGGGGCGGAGACCCGGTTATCACCGGCACGGTCGATGGGGCCCTATGGGGCCGGTGAGACCCAGTGCCAAGAGGGCGTGCTAGTACCAGAACAAAGGCACACCCATTTTTTACCCAGGTTCGGGCCACTCGGAGGCATAAAACCCTACGTCCTGCCTGTCTAAACTGATATTGATTGAGGATCAAGCATTTACAAGTTCTCGCCGGGCCAGTTCCCGGGCTTCCTCTCAATGTCTAAGTACTCCTTGCTATTCTCTGCTTGCTGTCTACCGGAACCAACTGATCAACTCACTATCCTCCCAACTGTCTGACCCGTCAACCCTCCAACCCCTTGACCGCTGGCATGGGTCCTCCTTTTATACACAAGGGGATGCCACGGTGCATGGGCTACAAGTGTCCAACGGGGAGGCACGCAACTCTCCCTGGTGAGCTGGTGGTATGCATGGGTGCCACCTCCACTGCTAGGGGCCTAAGACCCTAGGGTAGGATTGGACAACCATTGTTCCTTGGATCGGACGGGTAACTACCCGTCAGTCGGCTCGTTTAATGAGCCGCGCGCCTTACTCCTTGCCTTGGTGGGACCGCGCGTTCCGCGCCCGTCACGCGCCCGTGTGGCGCTGTCCAGTGGGCCCCACGACCCGAGGCGGGGGGCACGCGTCCGGGAACCCCCAGTCCCCGCAAGTCGGCCCGGGACGCACCCGGGCCCAGCGCACCCGGGAACCTCCTCCCGGGAAGCAGCTTCCCGGGAGGTGCCTAAGCGGGAATATTCCCAGAAGCCCCGCTAGCCCCTTTCGGGCTGGTAGTTTGCCGGGAAGCTCGTCGGCGCTCCCCGGGATGAGACCTTCCTAGGAACCCGGGGGAGGGGGCCACGCATCGTGCAACGGTGGTACCCCGGGTGCCACTGGTGCGACAGTAGCCCCCGGGCGTGGGCCGGCATCACCTGTTCCCGGAAGGGTTTCTTCCTAGTCGGTTGCTGAGCTATGCCCTTAATCGACGCGTGGGCCCCTGATCAGTTGCAGGCCCGCATCCCTTCGCTGCCTCGTGTACGGCGCCGCCAAAAGCGGAGTAGTGGGCGCGAGATTTCCGCCCTAACTCCCCCCCCTAAATAGGGTAGTTAAGGCCACTCCGCGCATTACTCCCAGTGATTAGGAGTTATCCCCGCGCACCCGTAGGGTACGGAACCGGCCGTTACCAAACGACTGGGCGTCATAAAGCTTCCACTATTGGCAACGGGGAGCAACACTTTGCCCTTTCGCCTCCATCCTCTTCCGCATGTCGCATCCTTGCGCTCTTGCCAGCTTCCGCCCTCGCTCCCTATGGCGCCCCCCACCACCAGGAAGGGGAAGGAGGTCCAGTCTTCAAAGAAGCCCGTGACCAGCAAGACCGAGGCGGCACTCAAAGCGGCCGCCGCCAAGGACCAGAAGAGGCGGGAGATGCGCGCAAAAGTAGCCTTCTTCCACCCCGGCTACAACGGCGAGGCGCTGGGGAAGCTCCGGCACGCCGTCGCCTCCAACTTCAACGAGCACGGGGAGACGCGGATCTTCCCGGCAGGCGTCGGACACCAGGATAACGACTTCCGGGTGTTCGCGCGCTTCCTCCTCTGCGGCATGGTGCCGCCCTTTTCTCTGTTCCTCCACGCGCTGATGGAGTCTTATCAGTTGCGGGTGGCGCAGCTCCACCCCACCTCGCTCTTCCTCCTCGCCACCTTTTAGTTCCTCTGCGAGGCATTCGTGGGGGTGATGCCGTCGGTGGGGCTCTTCCGCCATTACTTTTACCCGCGCATCGACAACGCGAAGGCGATGTCGTCGGGGTGGTTTTCCGCCCCCGCGACCAGATGAAGTCGGAGTTCATCGTCCGGTCGGGGAAGAAGATCGAAAAAGAGTGGCGGGGCGACTAGTGCTGGGTCCGAGTGGAGGACCCCCAGGAGTTCATCCAGCCGCCGACGGAGCTGCCGGTGCCCCAGATCGGCTGGCAGGATAGGTACCACCGTGACGCCGACCTCCTCCCCATCGTGGAGAAGATCAAGGCGTTGCGGCTAGTGGGGCTCACAGATGTCGACGTGGCGCGCACCTTCGTCCATCAGCGCATAGCCCCGCTGCAGCTGCGTTCCCAGCCCGTGTGGATGTACACGGGCTCCGGGGACAGGACACGCCTCCAGGCGGACGGCATGGACTTGGAGTCCCTTAGGACGTGGGTGAAGGGGGTCTCCAGTGAGGTCTTCCAGTCGACGGAGTTCCCGCCGGGGGTCTCCGCTCTCCATGCCGGCGTCAAGGCGCTCAGCGACATCGTCGGCGCCTTCCCGCCCTGCAAGGAGTGGGGGCTGATGGACGACACCCCCACCCGCGTCCCGCACGCTCCGCCACAAGCACCCCGCGGGAAGCAGGTGCTCGAGGAGAGCGAGGGTGGGTCCGAGCGCAGCGGGCCCTCCCTCCGGTCACTGGACGACGAGGCGGGCCAGGTGGCCGCGTCCCCGGAAGTCGTCACCGTGGAGGACGACGAGGAAAGCAGCGACAGCGCGCCCCTGATCGTGAGAAGGTCGACAGCCACCTCCTCAACAGCGACGTCCGCCGCGGCAGCGGCCCCCAACCTGGCGGCCGCCGCCGCTCCTGGGGCGCCCGTCGGTACCGCGACGGCATCCGCGTCAACAAGGGCCGCGAGTGCCTCGGCGGCGGCCGCCAGCTCCGCGGCGGGAACTGGTCCCGGGGTGCCCGCCAGTACCCCGGCAACTCCAGCACCTGCGGGGGACTCCGGTGCCCCGGCGACGGCCTTCGCTCCGGTAGCGGGGGCCTCCGCGAGCTAGGCGCCCGGCGTCGCGGTGGCATCGCCATCGACTCGCGGAGCTCTCCGGGTCACGGTGACACGGCGGGCGCCCACGGCGCCGCCCGCCCAGGGGGTCTTCCGGGGCTTCGCGCTCCGGTGCAACCCTCCAAAGTCCTCCTTGCCGGCGGGCGCCAGCAAGAGGGCGAGGAGCGATTCCCCGCCCGGCTCGCCAAGCAAGAGGACGCGCGCGGACGCCGGCGGCGACACTGATCCCGCTACCTCAGGGGCCAGCGTCGGCGCGGGCGCGTCCCTTGGCGACCCAACCCTAGCAGAGACAGAGCCGGCACCGGGTATGTCTTCGTTGATTCTCTGCAACTGCAATTCCTATTAGCCAAATTCACGAACATACCTTCTCTTTCTGCAGCAAGCGGCAGCTCGCCCGCGGCAAGACCCTTGGATGCTCCCGCCGGCGCAGGCGAGGTAGGGGAGGCTGCACCGGCAAGCCCGACGGCCGCACAAGGTAACCGCCCCGGTCGCCCTTGTTCGCCTTCGATAGCACCAACCATCTCCGACCCTCATGCTTTTTCACGGTTGCAGGCACAAGTGCGCCCGCGCCCGGAACAGGCGCGGCCGTGGCCGACCTCGACTCGGTCGTCGGGACCGCGGGGGCGGAGGGGGAGTCGAAAACGGCTCCCACGTCCGGCCCCGCTGCGGCAGACATAGCGGCAGCAGTGGAGACCGCCGCCGCCGCGGCGGCACCCGGCGATGCGCCCGAAGCCGCGGACATGGCCGGCTCGGGCTCACCCGTCGTCCAACAGGGGATGACCCCCGCCGGAAGCAGGGAGCCCTCTCCAACCCCGGTGCCCCGGAGCCCAGGCGGGGGGGAAGTTGTCGAGGAAGAACGGCAAGACCCCCGGGAGCAAGTTGGCGACCCCGCGCCCAGCTCCACTTCGGCAGCAGGGGCTTCATCATCCTCGGGGGCCCTCCCCAGCACTGACCTCGGCACCCTCGCCGGGGTCGTTTGGAATCCTCTTACTTGGGATCCGAGCGTCTTCGAGCGGGGGCACCGGTTCCTGGACGCCGTCCGGGACCAGCAGTTCGCCTTCGTCACCTCCTACAACGAGGCGAGGGAGCGCCACGCAGCCGCCAAGAATCAACTCTGCGAGTTGCGGGAGGCCGTCGAGAGAGAACGGCGCGAACTCTCCCGGCTGCGCGAAGAGGCGCGCCTCGCCGAAGAGGAGGCGCGGCTGGCCCAGCAAGCCCTAGAGGCTGCTCGGGAGCCGGTAGTCCCGGAGGCCGAGCTCCGTCGACAACTGCAGGTCCAGCGCACGGAGCTCCAAGGAAGGCTCGACGCAATGGCGGCAACCCTAGAAGCATCCCGGAAGGAGCATGCCGAGGTGCTCGCGACGGGCCAGGCGCGGCTGGACGAGAAGAGCGAGCTGATCGCCAACTACTGCGGCGAAATCGAAGGTCTCCGCGTCCTGCTGGAGGTGCAGGTCAAGGCCGCCGAGGACGCGGCGAGAGTGGCGACTCAGTACGAGGCCGAGCTCAACTCGGTCAAAGGCAAAGCGGCCGGGCTTGAGGACGAGTTGGCCGCCGTCCGGGAAGAGCTCGCCAAGGCCGGCGAGGCCAACGCGACCCAGGCCTTGGAGCTTGCGAAACTGGAGGGCCGCGTCAGCAAAGCCAAAAAGGCCGCGCAAGACGCCCGACTCCATCACGGCACGCTGATCGGGCAGCGGCAGCTCGAGACGGAGAAGCTGGCGAAGATTGCCGAGTCGCTGCGCGACCTGCTGCCCAAGTTAGAGCTGCAGGCAGTGGAGGTGGACAGCACGGACGTCACGACGCTGATCCCCTTCTTCTCCGACTTGTTGGGGAAGCTTGGGGCGCTCGATGTCTGGATCGCCAAGTATGGCGCCAACAAAGTCGCCAACTGCGCCCGGGAGGTTGCCGGGACAATCCTCCCGCGGATTCATCTTCGGGACCCGGAATTTTTCTTCGAGTCCCTGCTGGATGCTTGGTCCGACAGCGAGGACGAGCCCACGCACACCCAAGCAGTGCGCGAGTTCGTCGACGAGGTCGTCGAGTGGATGCAGATGAAGCCGGAGCCTGAACCCCCCGTCGACCCCCCGGCCGAAGACGGCGACAGCTAGCTGCCGCAGCCCCCAGCTATACTCGTTGCTTCCACTGTACCTCCTTCTTGTTTGCTTTTCCTGCAAGTATGGCGCTTAGCACCATTTGGACAATGACCTCTCGATTAGTCCATGTAACCATTCGACACTTAGTTAATCAAGCTTGTTAGTTTGCTCAATTTTTGTCCTTTATTCCCGAGGCCGCCTCGCGGAGTGGTTTCCTTAGCCTTTGCGTGTCTTGCCTTGTGTTGCGGGGGGACTCGCGCACGCCTCACCCTTGACCAGACCAGGGACCCGGGACGGACCCGCAGTGCCGACCTGGGGCCAAGCGGTAGCGGGGAGCCACTTCGCTTGCGGGGTAACCACTCCAAGCCGTGTCCTCCCGGGGCGGACCCAGGAGCCACACGGGGAGTGCACTCCCCCCGCAAGCGTCCCTTTTAACACTCCGGCTACGCGCGGGATCCGGGGCCGCACCCAGCGGGGCAGTGCTCAGTTTCGTCCAGCTCTTAGCGAATTCAGCGTTCATGTTCAGATACTTAGCTTTTCTGTTTGGTCCAATGTTTCGCGATGCTCTGTGGTAGAGTGCAGACGGGGCACTGCCTCGGTAGGAAACCATCTGGGGTACCTGTTCAAGGAAAACGATCTCGGAGGGATGCGGCAGGAACGCGGGGGCAGGATCGCCGCCGGCGGCAACCGCCGACGACGATGCTACCACCACGCTCACGCGGCAACCCTCGCCCTCAGGGCGGACCCTGGCCTTCAGGGACGAACCCTGGCTTAGGAGGACTCCGCTCCGGGAGCAGCCGCGAGACGGCTATAACGTCCTCGGCGCCGGCTTCGCTACGCCCCGAACGGCGGGCACGGGTGATGAGGAAGTTATAGCCTTCCAGCGACAGCCCCCGCAACTAGGGAGACCTGGGTTTTCACTAGGGAACTCGTCCCAAGGGATGCGACGACCCTTGTTACTCGGGAGCTAAACTACTCGAGGGCCGCGGCAAGGACGCGGTGATGGGCCGGAACGAGCAACGAGCGCCGACACCGGCGCCATCACAGCGTCCTCGCAACGACCCGCGCCCGAAAAAGGCTCTCTCAAAGGGAATGCGGCCGGGTCCCTATGATAGTGCACCCGTCGGCACAAGACACGGATGGCATGCACTACCATAGAGTCTCCACGGCAGCCCCTGCTCCTTGCGGAGGTGCCCTTCGGAGGGGGGCGACAAGGGCACTGTGGCAATGCACCTCGTCGGCGTTTGGCGCCGACGGGACGCACCATCATAGTGCCTCTACGGCGACCCTCGCCCCGGAATCACCCCTTTGAGGAAGCGCAGCAGGGGCACAGCGGCAGTGCACCTGTCGGCGCGGGACGCCGATGGCATGCACTGCCATCATGCCTCTGTGGCACCCCTCGGGGTGGGCTCGATGGGGTGATGCATCACCTGCCTTCACGGCCCCGAACCCGGCTTTGCTCTGAGCCGTCCCATAGTTGGGGCGCGCCTTTTATAGACCCGGGAGGGTGGCTTGCCACCGCACGCGACGGATCCGCGCGGCGCCGTGGCGCCTTTCCCTCGAACGCGGCGTAGTTTCCGCCGCCATGCTTACCCGGTAACCGCGGCACACGTGGCAGCAAGCCGTCAACTCAGAAGCCTCGGAGTGCGGTGAACCCCTTGTGTTGCGGTCCTCCCTCACCACAAGGCACCGATTTATGGTGCGACTCGTGGGCAGCTCACGGGCACCACAGTGTACAAGAGTCCTCCCTTTCCTGCAGGTTAGACTCTTACCAGATCTGAGGTGCTGCAAAAAATTTCAAAACTTACGAAAACAAGTAACACAGGTAAAACAGATAAATCTCTCCTGCTTCCAAGCCCTCAGCACAAAAGGGTTGATGCCAAACTTGGATGTGAGCATTTGCTTTCCCGGGCGCAGCGACTGCGCGGTGCAGGCTGCGGGAGGCCCGCCAACGGCATGTCCAGTGATGCACGTTGCGGGGAGCCCGCCAACGGCATGTCCAGTGCCGGAACGATCCGGCAACGGGTTTTCGTTTCGGAGCCACGGCAGCCCCTTGCTCACAACTGAGTCTGGAGAGACAACTTTGTGCACTTAAAGCAGGAGGCAAGAGGGGGAAAACACGCGAATGAACAAGGCAAAAACAAAGCTCAGGGGTGAAACACTTATCTTTATTCACGATTAACTAGCGGTTTACACACGGGGGCTGTCCGGTTACACTAGTTCGAGAGGTATGCATCGGAGGCATCACCTGAGGGTCGGGCTCCACCGCTTCACGGGTAGAACTTGCGCAAGTGTTCAATATTCCAGCTATTGGGCACCGGCAAGCCGCCTTCGGTTTCCTGGCGGACAGCCCCCGGCCTGGTCACCTGCACTACCCGGAAGGGGCCCTCTCATTTCGGAGTCAACTTGTTCCCGGCCTTCGTTCCTTGTATCTGGCACAGGACAAGGTCCCCGTTCTCGAGCCCCCGGGGACGGACTCGTCTATCGTGATAACGACGGAGTCCCTGCTGGTAGCGCGCGGCTCGCACAGCAGCCCGGCATCGAAGCTCTTCGATGAAGTTTAGATCATCGACCCTTTGCTCGTGTTGGCTGGTGTCGCCGTACGCACGTACTCGGGGAGATCCGTACTTGAGCTCGAGGGGTAGCACCGCTTCTGCCCGTAGACAAGGGCGAAAGGAGTTTCGCCCGTTGTCCGACTAGGTGTGGTCCGGATGGACCACAGCACGGGTTGGAGTTCTTCGATCCAATGCTTCCCGTGGCCTTTGAGCTTGTCAAAGGTTCTCATCTTGAGCCCCCGCAGAACCTCTGCGTTGGCCCGCTCCGCCTGCCCGTTGCTCCTCGGGTGAGCGATGGACGTGAAGCGCAGCTTAGTACCCATGTCTTCGCAGTAGGCGTGAAACGCCGCACTCGTGAATTGCGTGCCGTTGTAAGCGATGATGCTGTTAGAAAC
Source organism: Brachypodium distachyon (assembly GCF_000005505.3). NCBI lineage: Eukaryota > Viridiplantae > Streptophyta > Magnoliopsida > Poales > Poaceae > Brachypodium > Brachypodium distachyon. The sequence goes on along the minus strand of NC_016132.3, from coordinate 21,498,425 downwards.
ACCAAACCGGCACACAATGCCCTTAAAGAACTTGATGGCCGCCTGGGCGGTCACCTTGCGCACTAGTTCCACCTCCACCCATTTGGAGAACTTGTCGACGGCCACAAACAAGTACTCGTAACCGCCAACCGCCCTTGGTAACTTGCCGACGATGTCCAGTCCCCAGACCGCGAACGGCCATGAGGATGGGATGGCATGCAGGGCCTAGGCTGGTTGGTTGCTCTTCTTTGAGTGGAACTGGCACGCTTCGCACGTCCTCACCAGCCGCTCTGCGTCGACCAGGGCCGTGGGCCAGTAGAAGCCATGCTGGAAAGCCTTGCAGGCCAAAGCCCGGGAGGCCACATGGTGTGAACATGTGCCTCGATGTATGTCCTCCAACAGTGCACACCCTTCTTCCTGCGGCACGCAGATGAGTTTGACACCATTCGCGTGCCTGCGGTACATGCTGCCATCTATCACAGTGTACATCTTGGCTTGCCGCGCCACGCGCTCCGCGGCGACGTCATCCTCCGGGAGAGCCTCCCCTTTCAAATAGTGGGCGATCTCTTCCGCCCAGGGAGGAATTTCCCTGCCAACGCATGCCGCCATATCAGCAGCATGGACCCCTGCTGCTGCATGGGTTCCTTCGGTTGCCGGAGGGGCGTCCCCGGCAGCCGGCTGGGGGGTGACTGAAGGGGCCAGTTGCTTCTGACAGAACACCCCCGCCGGAGGCTTTCGGCGCTCTGCTGCCATCTTGGCCAGCTCGTCAGCAGCGAAGTTGTCCTTCCGCTTGACGTGTTCGAAGTGCAAACCCTTGAACTTCCGTTCCAGCTTGCGGACCTCTTCCACGTACGGCGCCATTTGAGGGCAATCGTAGTCCTTGTTCACCTGGTTGATCACAAGCTGGGAATCACCGCGAACAACCAGGCGCTTAATGTCGAGGGCGACCACTGCCCGCAGCCCGGCAAGCAGGCCTTCGTACTCCGCCATGTTGTTGGTGGAGTTAGCGAAGTCGAGTTGGACGGCGAACCGCAGCTGGTCCCCTGTGGGTAACTCGATGACGACCCCGGCCCCCGCTCCCTGGAGACTGAACGCACCGTCGAAGTAGAGGACCCAGTAGCCCTCGTCCAGCTTGCCGGGAAGGCCGGTCTCCGACTCACTTTCTTCTACGCCCGTGGACGTCCACTCCGCGACGAAGTCCACCAGGGCCGTGCTCTTGATGCTTTTGGAGTTGGCGAAGTGGAGGTCAAACTCCGACAGCTCCATCCTCCATTCGGCCACCCTCCCGGTGGCTTCACGGATGGTGAGGGTCCTCTCGGGGCAGAACCCGGACACCACCGTGACGAGGTGCGCCTGGAAGTAGTGGCGCAACTTGCGGGACGCAAGGAGAATCCCCAGAAGGAGCTTCTGTACCTGCGGGTATCTTGTCCGCGCGTCGCGCAACACCGTACTGACGAAGTACACCGGTCGCTGCACCAACCGCTTCCGCGGCGCCGAGGTTGCCGGCTCTGGTTGGTCCCCGGGTTTGAGGGTGTTGCCGGAGGCTGCTCAGCCCCCTGCCCCGCAGCCCCAATCCCCGGGACGTCTTCCTCCCTCTCGGCAACCAGCACCGAGCTAACCACCTGGTCAATCGCCGCTAAGTAGAGTAGCAATGGCTCGCCCAACTTGGGGGCGACGAGGATGGGCGGTGACCTCAGGTATCGCTTGAGTTCCTGGAGCGCCGCATCGACCTCGGCAGTCCAGTCGACTGGACCCTTCTTCTTCATTACCCGGAAGAAAGGCAGGGCACGCTCACCCAGCCGGGAAATGAAGCGTCCAAGCGCGGCAACGCAGCCATTGAGGCGCTGGACATCTTTCACCTTGCGGGGGGCCCCCATCTTCTCGATGGCTTCTATTTTGGTCGGATTGGCCTGTATCCCCCGGTGTGAAAACAAGAAACCCAGAAGCTGCCCGGAGTTAACACTGAAGGTGCACTTATCAGTGTTCAGCTTGAGCTTGATCTTGCGGAGGTTGTCAAATGTCTCCCGCGGGTCATCAATCAGCGAGCCCCTACGCTTCGATTTGATGACGATGTCATCCATTTAGGCCTCCACATTGCGGCCTAGCTGGGGCCCCAAACATTCTCGCAGGGCGCGCTGGAATGTGGAGCCCGCGTTCTTCAACCCGAAAGGCATGCATGTATAGCAGTAGCAGCCAACCGGGGTGATAAACGCTGTCTTTTCCTGATCCTCGACCGCCATCTTGATTTGATGGTAGCCGGAGAAAGCATCCAAAAAACTCAGTAGGTCACAACCAGCGGTAGAATCAACTATCTGGTCGATATGGGGTACAGGTAAGGGATCCTTGGGGCATGCACGATTAAGGTCGGTAAAATCTACGCACATGCGAAGCTTATTCCCCGCTTTGGGCACTACTACAGGGTTAGCCAGCCAAGTGGAGTACAAAACTTCCCTGATCGCCTCGGCAGCCCTGAGCTTGCCCACCTCTTGCTTGATGAAATCTTTCCGCTCTTGTGCCTGCTGCCGGATCTTCTGCTTGACGGGGTGCGCGTCCGGGCGCACCGCGAGCCGATGCTCAATCACCTCCCTGGGGACTCCGGGAAGGTCCGACGGTTCCCAAGTGAACACGTCGGCGTTTTCCCGGAGGAAGGTGACGAGGGCGCTTTCCTATTCGGCGGTCAGGTTCGCACCGACGGTAACGGTGCGCTCCTTGTCGCCGGCTTGGAGGGGCAGCTTCTTCACTTTGGCGGCCTCCTCCCGGAGCCCCCGCCCCTTGCCGGGACACGAGCTCGAGCCTGCGCCTCCTCCGGCTAGCCCTTGCGGGGTGGCGCGGGCCTTCTTCGTTGCCGGGGCGTCACCCGGCAAGGCGTCATCCTCGACAACACCTTCGTCGCCGGCGTCAGCTGCAGCAGCGGCCCGGACCACCTCGCCAACGCACCAAGCTGTGTCTTTGAGATCGCACCCGATTGAGAGGACTCCGTAGATGGACGACGTCTTCATCACGCCGTAGGCGCAATGCGTGGCTACCATAAACCTGATCAGCGCCGGCCGACTAAGGATCCCGTTGTAGGGCAACGGGGTATGCGCCACGTCGAACGCTATGTGCTCGGTCCTGAACGCTTCTCGGGACCCGAAGGTGACCGGCAGCGTGATGCGTCCCAGCGGGCGCACGATCCCGGGGTTCACCCCCTGGAACGGTTCGGTGGGCTTCAGCTGCTCCATCGGCAGCTGAGCTTTTCCACCAGCCTGGCGGACAGGAGGTTAAGCCCCGCTCTGTTGTCCACCAGCACCGTGGTCACCGTCATATTGCTAATAATCGGCGAGACGACGAAGGGTATTACCCCGGAACCCAACTGTCGAACCGGGTGATCGTCGGCGCTGAAGGTGATCGGCACGTGCGACCACCTCAGTGGCTGTTGCGGCTCCGCATCCGGCAACAGCGCGCACACGTCGTGGGTGAGGCGCTTCACCGCGGCGTGGGATGGGAGAGCATCAGCTCCCCCATGGATGCAGGAGACGCCACGAGGCTCCTGGAAGCCCGGCTCGTCGCCGCCGGAATAGTCGGACTCGCGCTGCTCCTTGGCGCGCGCCCTGTCACGCCCCCGAGGAGGGCGTTCCCGCACAGCGAGGGGCTGGCTGCGCCCTCCTTGGGGTTCAACCCTGCCGGCACCGCCGCCGACTGGCCTTGGACCCGCTCTGGGGTCGTTCGGGCAATCTCGAGAGAGATGCCCGATGTCGTCACAATTGAAGCAGGCGCCGGCGGCGCGGCGCTCCTCGTGGTGCTGCTCCCTCCGCTGCTTGATCCCTTGCAGGACGCGGCAACTCTGCACGTCGTGGGTGGAATTGTTGTGGATAGGGTAGCGGGCCGCGTCGCCCTGCTTCCCGCCAGATTCTCCCCCCGGCGAGGCCTTCTTCGTGGGCCTCGCAGCAGGAGCCCCCGAGTCCGCAGCGAGGACTTGCTTCCCACTGCGCTTACGGGAACCCTTCTTCTGCGAGCCCTCGCCAGGGCTCGCAGCAGCCTGGGCTGCCAGCTCGGGCGCTAGGCGCCCCTCCTCGGCCATGGCGCACTTGTGTGCCAAGGCGTACAAGTCCTGCGTCGTCCGGATCCGATGCGTGCTCAGCTTCCCACGCATCTTGGGATCGCGGACGTTGATGGCGAAGGTGTTAATGATGGCGGCCGCCTCCGCCTCCGGGATAGAATAGGAGAGATTGGAGAAGCGGTTGACGAAGGCCCGCAACGTCTCTCCCGGTTTTTGCACGATGGTGTGCAGCTCCGCCATGGTTCCCGGGCGCTTATAGCCGCCCTGGAACGCGCTCATGAACTGCTCGCACAGGTCTGCCCAGGTGGCGACGGATCCGGCGGGCAGGCTGAGCAACCAAGTTCGCGCTGATCCCTTCAGGACCATCAGGAGCCAGTTCGCCCAGACCTTGTCGTCGGCGCCGATGGCATGCATGCCCAGCGTATAGGTCAGGAGAAAATCTTTGGGGTTAGCGGTCCCGTCGTACGTACCGAGCGCAGGCGCTCGGAACTTACGGGGCCACACCACCCGCCGCAACTCGCGTGCGAACGTGGTGCAGCCATCTTCCGGGCCCAGGGGAGCATCTTCTTGCTCCAGTGGGAGCTGGCGCTCCACCTCGCGCCTGCGCCGGCGCTCCAAGATGTCGGGCATTCAAGATGCCACGCGCATCGCCCCCCGGGACGGTGGGCGATGAATTCGTGGACCCCTTCGGGCCCCCGTCTACCAGGCCCCGCTGAGGAGGGGGAGGGTTCTCCTCCTGTCGCGAGGCGGGCGGCGCGCCTTCAAGCTCTGAGCTCGGCCCGTGGCCGGAGCCTACCGGGGCGCCCTCGCCTTGCGGCTGCTGGGCGGCCAGGGCGAGAAGCGCCTCCAACTCCTCGCACCACGTCTCGTGCGCCGGCGTGCCCTGCTGCGGCTTGTACCGCACCATGACGCGCGCGGCGATGATGGCTTCAGCCGGGGTTCGCACGGGGGGCAACCGGTTTGCTGAACGGCTGCTTCCCGCCCTGGCCCCGGACGCCTCCGGGTGCGCAGGGTGCAAACCTCCAGGGGTCACCCGTGACGCGGCGTGCTCCGGGTACCGCTGCCGCGGGGCATCCTCGGGTCGCGACTCCACCCGTTGGCTGGCCCAGGCAACGCCATGCGTGCTCGCCCGACTGCCCCCGGTGCTGGGGGCAGCCGGTCCCCTCGGCCGATTGTCGGTCGACGGTCGGGGAGGCGGTGGAGGCAGCTATGTTTGCTGCACCCTCGAGGGCTCGGGATTCTCTTGAGCTCCCGACTCGGGTCGCACGTCGTGCGACCGCGTGTGCGCCGCTGGGGCCTCACGCGGGTCTATGCGTGAATCACCAGCCCGCTTGGGGGGCATGGTGACAAAACTCGTCGACGAAGAAGAGTGAAGCCGATGCCGATGGGAACTTCTGCTGCCGGCGATCTCCGGCGCTGTCCACTCCCGCGCCCCCTGCCTGGCGCGCCAGATGTCGTCGCTCGGTGCTCAGACACCGGGGGCGTGCAGCCACGTCCCCCTTTTAGGTTCGGTAGGGGCGTCTGGGGCGGAGACCCGGTTATCGCCGGCACGGTCGATGGGGCCCTATGGGGCCGGTGAGACCCAGTGCCAAGAGGGCGTGCTAGTACCAGAACAAAGGCACACCCGTTTTTTACCCAGGTTCGGGCCACCCGGAGGCGTGAAACCCTACGTCCTGCCTGTCTGAACTGATATTGATTGGGGATCAAGCATTTACAAGTTCTCGCCGGGCCAGTTCCCGGGCTTCCTCTCAATGTCTAAGTACTCCTTGCTATTCTCTGCTTGCTGTCTACCGGAACCAAGTGATCAACTCACTATCCTCCCAACTGTCTGAACCGTCAACCCTCCAACCCCCTTGACTGCTGGCATGGGTCCTCCTTTTATACACAAGGGGATGCCACATGTGCCACAGTGCATGGGCTACTGTAACATCCCAAATTTTTCAAATTCGGATGTTCGCACCTTTACATTTCTTATGCATATCACCTTGATCATATCTTAAAATATTGGTGTTTATTATGATGCATTATTGAAAGTGTTTGAAATGGTGTTTTGGAACGTGATAGGTTGTTAGAAATTGATTCGAGATTTTTCTAGAGTAAAAAAATGCATTGTAGGATTTTATTTGGATTTATTTAAAGCTTAGAAACATTAAAACTATTTTTACAAATTTATTTTTGAGTGAGACTAATTTTACTGGACTCTAAATGAAATATATTATTTTACAGAATTTTTGGGAATTTTTCTGAAGCCATTTGATATTTTAAATGATTTAAATGGAATTTTGGGTGAATTATAGATCCTGAAAAGTATTTTTTTTTAATCTTTTTCTTTTATTCTTTTTCTCTGAAAATACGCTTTCTCCGTAGGAAAAGGTATTCTCAGGGAAATACGCTTTCAGTCTGTGGAAAACGTATTCTCGGGAGAATACGCTTTCAGTCTCTCTCTCTCTCTGTGACAGGTGGGGCCCACCTGTCATCTTCTTCCTCATCTCCGCCGTCTCCAACCGCCACCCGCGCCGCCGCCGCCGCTCGCGCCGCCGCTGATATCCGCGCACGCCTGCGCATGCCTCTCGCGCCCCCCCCCCGCGCGCCGCGCTCGCGCATGCCCGCGCCAGCCTGCGCCCCCGCCCGCACCACCGCCGTCGCCGCACGCGCCACGACCCCACGTCGCGCGGTAACCGCCGACCACCCCACCCACGCGCCCCGAGCCCTATAAAGCACCCCGCGCCCCCTCTCGCGCACTCCCTCGCCCGCCCATGCTCTCTCTCTCGCCCGCGCCCCCAATTTCTGGCCAAACCGCCGCCGCCGCCGCCGCCCAAACTCCGGCGAGCAATTGCCGGAGTTGCGCTGCCTCGTTTGCCGAGCCGCCACCGCCTACGTGATCCCCGCGACGCCGTGAATCTTCCCCAACCTTTCTCCTTCCTTCCCGCGCTTCGATTATTCGTTTCCGTTCATCTCCGGAAGATTTGGGTATGAACTTGTTCAAGTTCACTGCAGCTTTTGTTCTTCGGTTAGCTCTGTTTAGGCATCGTTTGCTACCAAACCAATGATCATTATGTGCTCTAGATTTCACCATTGTGTAGAGTGAATGTTCCTCTACAATTTCTCTGTAGACATTAGCTGTAGATGGTTCATCTCGTGCTTTGCATCGTCGTCGCAAAATGGTATTCTAATCAGTTTCTCTGCCGTATCTCTGCCGCGGCAGAAAGTTGCAGCATCATTCTTAGGGGGTAGCCTTATTCGCAGTAGTTCCCGTTGTTGTCCATAGGATCATTTTAGTTGTTTCTTTTTTTAGATTGAACTTTAGGAACACCCCTTCACAGCCATTTTCTAGTTGGACCATTTCAACTCCACCTTCACTAGCAGCACGACAGTAGAAGTTCGTATCCTATTATGTTCTGTTTTAGAGTACCACATTCACCTGTTCATAGCTACTGCCTCATATCTCCATAGTTAGTGAAACCAGTGCCATTTGAAAGAGTAGATCATATTTTTGAATTTCTTTGTTTATTTCTCTGTCATTGGAATAGTTTAGCACCAGTAGATTTTCAGTAGAAATTAGTATTCTTTGTCTGTCAGAATCTGACTAGCCACCTTTGCAAGCCAGTAACTTCTAATATGTTTATCCAATTAACCTGAAACCTGTTGCGTTAGTTAGTACAACCTTAGAACTATACTGTAGCATAGGTTTCATGTCATGTTCTGTACTTTAGCACCTATTACTTGTCAATCCTAGTTGCTATCTGTTAGCAGTAGCATATTTCTGAATTTTCAGACTTAGCCACACTAGCCTTAACCTTAGGCTTTAGAACTTGAATTGTTAATACTATGGTATTACTTAGATGACGGTATTACTTAGATGACGTTTAGGTTCTGTTTTGTATGCTTGTGATACATCCTTTATCCGAAGTTTATTTGGAGTTATATTTGGATTTTGAGAGATGTTTGGAACTATGCATTTATTGTCGTTTCGTTCTACGCGTTAGATTATTCGGATTGCGATTGCGAAGAGTGCCGGGGAGTTGACGACCGCAACAACTTCTCTGATCCAGGCAAGTTACACTTATTGACTATGTAGAACCTATATTTTTGCTTATGCTATTTTGTTTACAACATCATAGGGATGCAAGTTAGAGTTATTTCTTTATGAAGTATTTATCAAATGCGTTTTCAACATGTTTAGTTATTCCTAGTAGATTGCTTATAGGATATATTGCCATGCCACCAAATACCATAGGTTATGTATATACATTTTTCCAAAGCATGATATACTATTATAACGGGACGGGACCCAAACTATATTGCAAAGTATTAAGTGCTCTTTATGAGCGAGTATGTTTTTGGAAAAATGTTTTCAAAATAAAACCAAAATGTTTTATCTGGATGGAGTGGTATGATGGAGGCCAGTTGGCTGTCGGCAAGTGTTGTAGCCCCGTAATGGGTACACGCTCAGGAGAAGGTGGGGACCGCTGTCCAGAAATCAAAGAGTTCAAACCTTCTCATGTACCCAAAGGCTTCATGTGCAACCGCTTGCTATTATGGGCTCTGGCTTGGTCGACTAACTAGCGGGAAACCCTTACCTGGGTATCGCCATCCGGAGAGGAGCCAATGTGCTCATATGGGGCGGGCGGTGCCAGAATTAGGTATCAGGGGGCTTCTAGTGAAAGACTTCGTCACAATCTTTACCTATTGCGCACGCTTGTCGTCAGGCAACACTTTGGACTGATTGTGTCAAGTGGGTAAAGTGTAAAAACCTCTCGAGAGTGTCAATCTAATCGATTAGCCATGCCCCTGGTTACGGGCGACTTTGAGTCATTAAGTCAGGAGAAGTGGAGATCTTCAAGTTTTGTTTTCAAAAACCCCAAAACTGTTTTGACTCGATGGAAGGTTCCACAGAATGAGTCAGGAAAAAGGGATGCTATGTGAGAGTCAGTTGACCCAGAGTGCATAGCTAGGTCGTGGAGTGAACATCCAAAGAATGACCGTACTATTGTTCAAACCCTGTTTTATCAAAACTTCAGGATAGAGATTTTCAAAGGAAAATACTATGAGTATTTCGAAACCCCAAAAGCAGTATTTTGCAAAAACAACCCTAGTAGCCAAACTAGGAAATCCTACATCATTTCCATGCATTCCTCCTAACCACACAGGTGTGACTTGCAAGTACATTCAATGTACTGACCTGCACCTATCATCTGCAGAGTGTGATGCTTAAGAAGAAGATGCAGGGTCGCGAGTCTACACTCAACTTGCCTGTGGCGTTGATGGGACTCCCTCTTTATCAGTGTGTTTTATTTGAACTTCCGCTTGGCTTGTATTAAGTACTCTGGATATGTTAATCGAACCGATGTAATAGACATGTGTTTGGTATTTCATCAATGGAACTGTGTGTGCTAGCATTTGATCCAGGGACTAGCACAGTTTACACAGAGGTCCGGATCCTTACGGGTCTGGGTCACCACAGCTACAAGTGTCCAACGGGGAGGCACGCAACTCTCCCTGGTGAGCTGGTGGCATGCATGGGTGCCACCTCCGCTGCTAGGGGCCTAAGACCCTAGGGTAGGATTGGACAACCACTGTTCCTTGGATCGGACGGGTAACTACCCGTCGGTCGGCTCGTTTACTGAGCCGCGCGCCTTACTCCTTGCCTTGGTGGGACCGCGCGTTCCGCGCCCGTCACGCGCCCGTGTGGCGCTGTCCAGTGGGCCCCACGACCCGAGGCGGGGGGCACGCGTCCGGGAACCCCCAGTCCCCGCAAGTCGGCCCGGGAAGCACCTGGGCCCAGCGCACCCGGGAACCTCCTCCCGGGAAGCAGCTTCCCGGGAACCTCCTCCCGGGAAGCAGCTTCCCGGGAGGTGCCTAAGTGGGAATATTCCCAGAAGCCCCGCTAGCCCCTTTCGAGCTGGTAGCTTGCCGGGAAGCTCGTCGGCGCTCCCCGGGATCAGACCTTCCCGGGAACCCGGGGGAGGGGGCCACGCGTCGCGCAACAGTGGTACCCCAGGTGCCACTGGTGTGACAGGTGTCTTGTTCAATATCTTGCGGAGATAGAGGGCGATTAGTACCATGGCACGCGGTGTTGATTGCTTCGGCCCAAAAGTTGTATGGAGACTTAAACTCCGCCAACATTGTCCTTGCCGCATCCATGAGAGATCTATTCTTCCTCTCCGCTACACCATTTTGTTGAGGGGTATACGCAGCGGAATATTGTCTTTTGATACCCTCATCACTCAAAAACTCAATCAAGGTGTAATTCTTGAACTCGGAGCTATTATCACTCCTTATAGCCATAATCTTTGCATTGTATTGGCGTTGGGCTTCATTGGCAAAGTCGATGACGGTTTGTTGGGTCTCACTCTTGTCCTTGAAGAAATATACCCAAGTGTACCTAGAATAGTCATCAACAATAACCATACAATATTTCTTACCACCAAGACTATCATATGTAGGAGGGCCGAAGAGATCCAAATGAAGGAGCTCGAAAGGCCTCGTTGAAGTGATAATTGTCTTGTGGTGTTGTGTCTTCTCATGTAACTTCCCTTCAATACAAGCACTACACACACGGTCTTTATTAAATGAAACATTGGTTAGTCCTAGCACATGCTCACCTTTGAGAAGAATTTGCAAAGATCTCATATTGACATGGGCTAGACGGCGATGCCATAGCCAACCCACATCAACTTTAGCCATTAGACATGTTGGGGAACGCGGTATGCTATGCTACGCTAGCACAAAATAAAATTTCTACCGCTTCCGCCCGGACCAATGCTGTAGATAATGGATCACGAGATTACCACTAGATGCACAGACCCGTAGCAGAAGTAGAGTCGATGTAGCGCGTCGATGCCGAATAGTCGAACAGCCTGCTCCTCCTCGCCGATCCCACGAACAGTTCGTCCAAGCGCCGCAGGTGCAGCGCCTCCGAGGTATCCACACGTACAGAGAGGAACTCCATGCGACGGACTGCTAGATCCGATCGCAAGGCTTTTGGGCGTGGAGGTGTGACGGCCGAGTCTAACTCGCGTCTGTACTGGTGTAACCCTAGACGGGTTGGTCTCCTCCGCTTATATAGACGTCCCTAGTGGGCTCAACACTTGAGGCCCGTTAGGAGTCTAAGCCCGATACGAGTTGGATCCGATCCAACTCGGTTCCCACCCCTTAATCGTGTGACCCTTCAGGTTCGCGGTCAGTCGGACACGACTACGAGCTCGGACTGCGGTCCCGAGCAACACCTTACTCGTCCACTGGCACCGACTCAAGTCGATAGTTGGTAGCGGCGCCTAGCAGCACGTGCCAACTCCCGAGTAACCACAAGGTATATTGACGAACCATACAATGTGTCATATGCAACATTCCTTTTGCCTCACAATATGTGTGTTGAGCTCAAGGCGAGTGCTTGTCATCCTTGTGGATAGCTCGACTCTCTTCTCGTTCCTGTGATACAGATTTCCGAATGGGTTAACACTTAACCCAAGTCGCATGGCCATGCTTTCCGAATCTGATCACTCGAGAGGGCCCAGAGATATCTCTCCGAACAGGAGGGGCAAATCCCATCTTGATCAACCATGACTAGCAACATGCTTCTCAGCAAACCCGAAAGCTACCTTTATAACCATCCAGTTACGGAGTAGCGTTTGGCAACCCCTAAGTAGGCCAATTCACATCCCAAACTCATGCGATGACCTCAGGTCTAGGACTGGCATATACATCGTACTTGAGACTAACAAATGACAATCATCTCGTTGTGTCTCAGTGCGGGTCTGTCCGACTCAACAATCTCATTGTCGAGTCCATGCTATCAGTCGGCAACACCTTGCCCCATGACTTGTGAAACATAGTCATCATACTGATTCACATTGCTAGTTTAGGTTATGTGTCTGCGTAACCTCAATGACCAGGAACCATTAAAACAACATCATAGAATACATAGTCTCACAAACAAATCACGTATTTGTTGATACATATCAGTGATGATGTTCAAGGACAATAACAATAACTCATGAATACGTAGGAAATAACATCATCACATGATTGCCTCTAGGGCATATCTCCAACAAGACATGTTTCTTCTCTAGTGGGTTTCTTACCGAAATCTACCACATAGAGTCCATTTTCCACATATCCAACAAGGCTACTTTAAGAGTCTTGCTCCACAAAAGGGTCACACAAGTTGTGCCAAAGAAGGAATAACAAACCATATGTGCAAGTTGAAGTAACGAAAGTAAATTGTATGAAAGGGACTCAACAAACATGACATTCTCAATGGATGTGTCCGGAGAAATGACAACCTTGCCTAATCTCAATACCGTTGATTGTGAAGAATCTCCAAATGTAACTTGCTTGGACCTTGAAGTACTCATTTTGGTGTCCACAAGCAATTCTTTGCTCCCAGTCATATGATTAGTGCATCCACTATCCACTATCCATGAAGATCCACCGGAAGCAACCTCCTACAAGTTTAAGCTTTGGTTTTAGATACCCATATTTGAATGGGTCCTTTAGCGTTAGCAACAAGGGTCTTAGGAACACAAATAGACCAATGAAGATATTCATAAGGAGAACCAACAAATTTGTCATAAACATGCACATCATTAGTATGACAAAGAACATATGAGGGATTGAAATCCCCGGCACTATTATCATAGGTGGCCTTGCCACCCTTCTTGTTCTTTGGTTTCTCCTTGGCCACCTCCCCTTCCTTCACAAAATAAAGATTAGTGTGGGGAGGAGCCATGGCCTTCTTCTTCTTGTTGCTCTTCTCATTGGGGTTATACCCAATTCCCTCCAATCCAAAGGCTTTTCTATGATCATTCAAACGATCATAGGATCTTCTTCCCTTGAAAACAAGTGACTAGGCCCTTTTAAAGCTGAGCCTTCAACCTAGAATTCTCCTCAATCATAGATGTATGCTTACAACAAGGGTTAGTTGAAACATCTTTATCATTAGAAATTAATTCCTTAACAACAGAATATAGAAGATGATCACAAGACTCTGGGAGAGACTTGTACTCACTTGTCAAGGATTTGTGATCCTTTCCAAGCTTGTCAAAGTTCTCAAGGAGGTTCATATGACCATGCTCAACTTGACATATCCTAGCATAGTAATCATTAGCAAGGGACATAGCATTATCATAGGAATCTTTAACTTTAGCAAGTTCCTTAGTAAGAGACTCCTCAATTGCTTCCCTATTTGTGTAACATCCAAAAAATTCCAAACTTTTACATGAGCATTGCATCCATAAGCATCATTCCACAATTGCATATTTGAATTCAAATATGAATCTCCAAAAGACTTTAAAAAGGTTTTTGTTTCATTTTAAACAATAGGGTTTTCACCCATTTGAGCATTGGATCTTCAAACCAATAAGATTTATTTATAAAAGGGGTTTATTGCTGTAACATCCCAAAATTTCAAAATTCTCTCATGTGCATTGCATCCATGAGGATCATGCCACAAATGCATTTTTGAATTCAAATTTGAATCTCAAAAGGCTTTAAAAGATTTTGTTTCAAATTAAACTCTAGGGTTTACACCCAATTGAGCCTTCGATCTTCAAACCAATAGGGTTTAGTTATAAAAAGGGTTTATTGCATATATATAAGCTATCCCATAATTTTTGGATAACTATTTGGAGTTGAAAAAATATTTTATTTAAATAGTTATATAGCCCTAAAGGCATTTATAGGGCAAATGTATTTTTATATATTTTATTTGAGGGAAATCACTCCCAAAAGTTGAATCATGGTAAAACATGATTTTACAAATTTTCTGAAATTTATTTGGACCAATTTGGAGTTCAAAATCAAAAGATATCAAAGAAATGAGAAAAACAGAAAAAGAAAACGCTAAAAGAAAAAAAACGGGGGGAGAAACGGACCGGCCCGGCAACTTTAGGCCGAACCGGCCCATTCCTCACGCACGCGCGCGCGCCGCGCCGCCCAGCAGCGCCCCGCGCCGCGCCCGCACCCGCTGACAGATGGGGCCCACCTGTCAGGCTTCGTCTTTTCCATTTGGAAAGCGCCTGACCGCCGCCGAGTCCGCGCCGGACTTCGCGCGCGCCCTTGCCACCCCGCTTACCCCGGCCTTCCGATGTGAGCCAAGCGCAGCCCTATAAAGCTCCCGCCCCCGCCGTTCTTTTCCCCCTTCTCGCCCCCGCTCGCACGCACCCACGCCGCTGGAATCCTTCGCCGGCGCCGCACCCGCGCGGCCGCCGTCTTCGCGTCACGCCGACGAGCTCGGTGAGCCATTCTCGTCGTCGTCTGCTCCTTCATTTCCCTCTCGCTCTCGCGCATCTCCTGACGCACGATGCCTTCGTTTTTGTGCCCTACAGCGCCCCTGACGACCCGTCCCGAAGCTCGCCGGAGTCCGATGACCCCACCGCCATCTTCGCGCCGTCCTAGGCAAGCCCTCCGACCTCCCGAAGCTGCGCCGACCCCGTCCCCGTCTCCGCCGTGCCGCGCCACGCCGTCCCCGGCCATCCCCGTGCCGCTTAATTTGAAGAAGAAAGAGTTTCTTCGGCTCAGACAGGGAAGCCGTACAGTGGTCGAGTTCATCGACCAGTTCAACAGCCTTGCCCGCTATGCGCCGGACGAGGTGAACACGGATGCCGAGCGCCGAGAGAGATTCCTGGATGCGCTGAACGATGAACTCTCTGTGCAACTGGCAGTTGCTTACACTCCTACCTACCAATCGCTCATTGATAAGGCGATTGTACTGGAGAACAAGCTCCACCAGATGGAGAACCGCAAGAGGAGACTCCACCAAGGAGACTCTCACGTGGGGCCACATCAGAAGCCGCGCATCACTCACGACGGCAGTGGCAATTCGTCTGTGCACAGGGCCGGGGGCCACAATGACAGAGGCAGTGGAGGGTATGGCCATCAGAACCGCCATACCGGGATCAACAGCAGCAACAAGCACCAGCACCAACACCAGCAGCAGCAACAGCATCGCCCGAGGCACCACAACGGAAATGGTAACCACAATGGAGGTGGAAACCATAATGGAAATGAAAAGGGCCTCACCAATGGCAATGGAGCCGGACAGAACCGCAACCCTGGCAGGGACATGAGCCAGGTGGAGTGCTTCAAGTGCCACAAGATGGGCACTACTCCAACGACTGCCCGGAGAGGATGACAGGGAATGTGGTTAAACCAAACCCATTTCAGAAGGACAATGTGAACCACATCGACGTGGAAGAGATCACCGAGGAGCAAGGTATAGTCATCGGTACCTTTAGCATTAATTCATTTAAAGCTTTAGTATTGTTTGATACTGAAGCGATCCTCCCCCTTACTAGGGTTCGATCTCTGTGCTTACTGTGCTAGTCCCTGGATCGACTCGCTAGCACACACAGTTTCAAGATGTAATATCAAGATAGAAAGCTCAAAAGTATATTACATCGCATTGATCCAGAATTTAGTACTAACTTACATATTGCATAACCTCATGGGTTATCTCAAAAGAAAATAAAGGAGTCCCACAACAACTCCACAGTCGAAACATATTGGAATGTAAACTCGCAACCCTAACAATTCGTATCTCACTCTTCACCTGGTTCACCTACAACCTTTAAACGTTGCAGCCACTAGGGGGTCAATACATTGAATGTATTGGCAAGTTCACCAAAGGGTTATAACAGACCTAACAAGTATATGTATTATTTGGTAAGGTAGGGGTTTGGCTATTTGCATAAAAGCATCATTGTTCAATCCTATCATTTTTAATAAAATAGTTTTGATTCTATTGGACACGGGGTAGAAACACCCGTGCTCCTATTAACCTAGGCACATTGAGTAGAAACATCAATGCTCCTATCCAGTTCAAACCATTCATTTTATTTGGAAATTGGAGTGAGTGAGACCTTCCTTACAGCCCCAATATCTAGTTGCTCATAATTGTCCGTAACCGGGGACACGGCTAAGTACTTAGGGTAGAGTAGCAATGGCATCGACTACAGCAATTTTCAAAACATAATCCCCCAGACCACCTGAGGGACGCGCCCCCACTTACACTGCTACATACCGATGTCACCTCGGGTCCGGGTTCATATTTCTTACATCCATCCTGACAGAGCCCATAATACCATGTGGTTGTACTGGAAGCTACTAAACAGGAAACTAGTCCACTCTCTGGTTACCCCGGGTGGCATCCCACATTGTGACGCAGGCGCTCCCCGAATCGCACGGGGAGACGACCATGGACGCTCCCAAATCCAACGAAGAGACGACTCAGCGGGCCCCATAGAAATGGATTTAACGTCACGACATCCGAAAACTCAAAGCAGCCCACCCAGGACGATTTATTGACTTACTTGTTTTGCCATACACTAGGAAAAATCATAATGTAATTCAATAGTATCACATTGTAATAATAACACCCTCGTATATTATCATAGCATAGCATTTTACTACTACGATAGCAATTGGTGGTGAAGACATGGCAAGGGTATCCTATACTACTAAGAGATATGATAGCTAGCATAGATACAATAATAATTCTAACAATGCAACTAATAAAATCTAGTGCATAATAAAATAATGGGATGATGGTCAAAGTGAACTCGCATGATTAGTGTCTTTGTATTCTTCTTCTTTTCGATACTCATAGTTACCGCACTCCGTATAAATCTATCGCGAAGAACGAAAAGCAATAATAAATAACTATTCGAGAACTCCAAATCATAACTCCAAATAAAGAACCAAAGCAATATACGAAGTTTAAATTAAACAGTACCTAACTACTGTTAGGCTATCCTAGGCATAGATCTAAGAGGTAGGAACAAGGTTGGGACAAAAGCGGAGTTGGAACGGAATTGATTTGGTAACCTACGGGCTGTTAATAGATACAATTTTCTAGGGGTGATGGGCTACTGTAGAATAACTTTGGAAGATGTACAAAGTGATCCAGAAATTAGAGTTTGGTGTACTCTTGTCACAACAGAAAGAATGAACTGGTTTGAAAATATGGATCAACATGTATGGGCTTTGGAACATTGCTAATCAATAAGACAGTGTTAACAGATACAAAGTTTGCTTGGGCATGGACTAGTGTGGCCAAGTCTGGAATTTGAGTCTATAGGAACTGTTATAACTTAGATACTTTGGCTGTTTGGCAAATGATGCTAAATGGCAGAACATGGGATGAAAAATATACTACTGTATAGTATTAAGATTGTACTTGCTAACCCAATAAGTCTCATCCCAAAAGGATCTACAAAAAATTAGCTACTGGCTTGCAAAGCTGGCTAGTCTGATTCTGACAGATTAAAGATACTAACTTATACTGAAAATGTACTGGTACTAGTGGCTTCAAAAGACAGAGGGCCAATGGGATTAATTAAACTAGATCTAACAAGCTTTCAAAAGCCACAGGTTTAACCTAAATAGGAGTTGTGAGTCAAAAGATACAGGCTTACAAAAAAGGCTAATCTATAACAAAGTTTCTGTAACTAATGGCTTAGAATTGGCATTGGGAAACTGCTGAAGGTACTGTTTTGTAATGACGATGCACTAGTGTGGATGAACTTTTAAAGGTTTTAAAATAGGTCTAGGATGTATATTTGGATTTGATCTTTACATGACAGAAAAAATCATCTAATTTGAAGTAATGGATCAAAAGATTTAGGCTCCGGAAGATAGCTAACTGATGTGATAGTGTTGACAGATACGACATTTGATTGAAGATGCACCTCTGTAGATGAATCCTAAGTTGTGCAAGGTGTACACTAATGTGTAGAAAATGATCTAATTGATGAACTAAAGAAGTCTTGGAACCAAACGGATCAATGGAACAATTTATATTAATTTCGAAAGGTGGCTAATCTAGAAATAGCATACTGTGAATAGCAATTTCCGACGAAGATGCCGTACTGAAGATCATGGAGACGGGGTATACAATCTAGTCTGGTCTAGAGAGGTGGACGTGCTCTAACTACAGCAGACAGATTCGGCCAAAAATGATACACTGATCAAAAGATATGGGCTTCTAAACATGGCTAATCAAAACTGCTGCGGCTGAAAAGTTGCTCACCGGAAAAGACACGGAGTTCGCCGGAGTTGAAGGGGGACGGCGGTGATGTCGATGTAGGGTTCGATGGGGCCGTGGAAGACGTCGAGGCGGACATCGTGACGCGGCTTGCGCGGTCGTAGCATCTCCGGATGGCGACGGGCAGAGCTCCGGGCGCGGCTTCGGCATGGGTTCAGGGACGGCGCGGCCAACGGCGTTAAGAGGTCACGAAACCTTGTCACAAAGGTAGGTAAGGGTCACATGAGTCTACTGGTGAAAGGAATCGAAGAACGGAGGTTCGGGGTGATCTCACCGGCAACAATGGTGGCGGTGACCAGCGGAGGAAGACGTCGACGTAGCCGGCTGTAAAGAGGTTTTGAAGGCAAACTTTCTATATGGGAATGGGAGAGGAGAGGCAAACGCTCAAACTGACGCGCGTGGAAACCTTTTATACTGGCCGAGGAGGGAGATCGGGCGCGGGATGTCGACGGCCGGCATTCGGGGCGCCTCTTTTGGAAACTGCGATTATGAGAAGAAACTTCAAATTGATTTTCTGAATCGGTTCCTGGGATGGTGAGGATTGATGGGAGGTTTCCTTTTGGAGGGAGACGCGCGGGAAGGAAAAAAATCGAAGAAAGAAAATATGGAAGGAGGGGATTCCTTACGTGCAGAGGAGGAAGAACGAGCACGAGCTTGTGCTCGTGGCTGGGCGCTCGGCCAGGTGAGTTGGGCCGGCCCAGTTGGGTCGGTCCATTCTCTTCTTTTTTTTCCTTTTCTCTTTTTCCATTTCTGTTTTTATTAATAACTTTTGATTCCTAACTCCAAATAAGTCCAAATAAACTCCAGTAAAATTTGTAAATTCAAATCCTCCAAAGTTTGAACTTTTGGGACTTGAATCCTTTCAAAATAAAATAAGTAAAAATACTTTTGCTTATATAAATGTCATTAGGGCTTTATAAGTAATACATAAAATAGGTTTTGAAATCTATTATGAAATTTTTGTTTCATAAATTAGTTTAAACTCCAACAAAATATTGGGTTGGCATACTTTGCACTAAAACCTTTTCTTAGATTAATACCCCATTGGGTTGAACTCCAAATAAAATCTCATATTAATTACATGGTTCACTAAATTTCCAAATAGCTTTATAACACCAAATCACAAACCATGTAAACCATCGCAGATGTTTCCAACTATATATATATATATATATATATATATATATATATATATATATATATATATATGGGAAGTAACGTTATCCCACTCTCAACGATGGAATAAATGTTGGAATAACATTTGCACATGAGGATGTCACGTTATCCTCTTCTCGAATATTTGATAGTTTCCTCTCGAAAACAAAATGAACACGACAAAGCAAATATCGAGAGAAACATAGGTGAATCATTATATATGTTTTCCAACCATATACTTGGAAAGTCATATTATTCCCTTTCTTTAACATTTAAATAAATGTTGGAGAACATTTCTAATCGATTTAAGTATTTCAACGATGCTCTCAAATGGTCATGGCATCCAAATTGGAAACTTAGCGTGCTAGTAAATCCTTCAAAAAGAACGTAGGATTTATTTGGATGCAAAGAATAATTCGGTGGAAATCATAAGATGCATATGGGTCCAAAATAGAATAACTTTAAACTTACATAAATGTTCCCAACCATGTTGTATAATTTGGATAGTCATATTAATCCACTCTTTTGTTGAATTTTCAAACATGATGTGGAAAAATTTAAATAAGTCCTAAAAATTTCAAATGCTTCAGAAATTCACAACCAAAACATTTCCAAAGCCAATATTTTAATTAAAATAATTATTTTATTTAACATTCCAGAATTGGAAAATTCTAGAATGTTACAGATACCGGTGCATCCCATTCATTCATATCAAGAGGATTTGTGCATCAAAATGGATTAGCTGTTAGCACATTAGCCAACCCCATGAAAGTAAACTCAACAGGGGGAGAATTGATAGCCGCCTATGACTGTCGTGGACTAAGTTTGGAAATAGGGAAACACACCTTCCCCACGGACCTAATAATAATAGAGTCCAAGGGTTTGGATGTCATCCTAGGAATGGATTGGCTGGCCAAGTATGAGGGACTCATAGACTGTGTCGGAAGAACCATCACCCTCACCACCCCAGAAAACAAGAGAATCCGTTTCAAGTCTGCTTTTGAACTTAAGAGACCTAAGGTCAGTTCTCTTAAGGGGGTTAGCCTGGATGAGGTTCCAGTAGTGAATGAGTACCCGGATGTTTTCCCGGAGGAGTTGCCAGGTATGCCACCAGACCGTAATGTAGAGTTTCTCATTGAATTGACACCTGGAAGTGGACCCATAGCCAAGAGACCATATAAGATGGCTGTGGATGAGTTGAAGGAATTGAATAGTTAGCAAAAGGTTTCATCTGCCCCAGTTCATCACCATGGGGAGCACATGTCCTGTTTGTGGAGAAGAAGGACAAGAGCCAGCGGATGTGTATCGATTATCGGTCACTAAATGAGGTGACGATAAAGAATAAATACCCTTTACCTATCATCAACGATCTTTTCGACCAGTTGGAAGGAACCTGTGTGTTCTCAAAGATCGATCTGCGATCAGGGTATTTTCAGCTGAAAATTCGAGAGATGGATATACCCAAGACGGCATTCACCACTAGGTATGGACTTTATGAGTATACCGTGATGCCATTTGGATTGACCAATGCACCAGCATGCTTCATGAACATGATGAACAAGGTGTTCATGAAATTCTTGAACAAGTTTGTCGTGGTGTTCATCGATGACATTTTGATTTATTCCAAGAGCAAGGAAGAACATGAGCAGCATCTGCGAATGGTTTTAGAGAAGCTGAGAGCGCACAAGTTGTATGCCAAGTTCAGCAAGTGTGACTTTTGGTTGTCAGAAGTCAGTTTCCTCGGACACATCGTGTCAGGAGCAGGAGTAGCTGTCGACCCAGCTAAGGTGACCGCGGTTACAGAATCGGAGTCACCCAAGAATGTGGGAGATATCCGCAGTTTCCTAGGACTCGCTGGATATTATCGGAGATTCATTGAGAACTTCTCCAAGATTGCTAAACCCACGACAGAACTACTAAAGAAAGAGAAGAAGTTTGCCTGGAACGAGAAATGTGAAGAGAGTTTCCAGGAGTTAAAGAGGAGATTGGTGTCCGCACCTATTCTGGTGCTACCAAACCTGCAAGAGGACTTTCAAGTTTATTGCGACGCTTCACGTCAAGGTTTGGGAGGAGTATTGATGAGAGCCACGAAGGCAATTACCCCACACATGATCTGGAATTAGCATCAGTAGTGCACGCCTTGAAGACTTGGAGACACTATCTGATGGGAAAACACTGTGAGTTGTTCACGGATCATAGAAGTCTGAAATATATATTCACCCAGAAGGAGTTGAATCTGAGACAGCGGAGATGGTTAGAACTGATAAAGGATTATGACCTGAGTCTGCAATACCATCCCGGCAAGGCTAATGTTGTAGCCAATGCATTGAGCCGCAAGGGCTATATAAACGGACTGACAGCGGGAGAGTTACCGCCAGAGTTGTGCAAACAGTTCAAGGACTTGAGACTAGAGATTGTGCCCGAAGGACATCTGGCCACATTGGAAGTACAGCCCACTTTACTGGACAGGATCAGAAAAGCACAGAAGGGCAACTCTGAAATAAAGGAGATAAAAGAGAACATGGTTGCTGAGAAAGCGAAAGATTTTCGTGAGGATGACCAAGGAAACATATGGTTCGGTAAACGCATTTGTGTACCGCAGGATCCGGAAATCAGAAAGCTGATTTTACAAGAAGCCCACGATTCACCTTACTCAATCCACCCTGGAAACACGAAGATGTACATGGACTTAAAGGAAACATTTTGGTGGTCCGGATTGAAGCGAGACATCGCAGAGTTCATTGCCTTGTGTGATGTGTGCAGCAGAGTTAAGGCAGAACACTAGAAGCCAGCAGGATTGCTAAGACCATTGCCTATACCGGACTGGAATATGACTCCATTTGGGTAGTGGTTGACCGTTTGACCAAGGTTGCCCACTTCATACCGGTAAAGACCACTTACACCAGCGCACAGCTAGCGAAACGCTACATTTACAGAATAGTGTGTTTACACGGAGTACCCAAGGAAATAGTTTCAGACAGAGGTACCCAATTTACCTCAAGATTTTGGGGACAACTACATGAGTCTCTAGGGACCAGATTAGAGTTCAGCACAGCTTTTCATCCGCAGACGGATGGACAGACCGAGAGAGTAAATCAGATCCTTGAGGATATGTTGAGAGCATGCGCTCTAGATTATGGATCTAGTTGGGATGACAATCTGCCCGTATGCAGAATTTTCATACAACAATAGCTTCCAAGCCAGCATAGGAATGTCACCGTTTGAAGCTTTGTATGGAAGGAAGTGCAGAACACCGTTGCTATGGGAGGGTGTACGAGATCGTAGCCTATTCGGCCCGGACATGATAAAGGATGCCGAAGAAAAGGTTAGACTCATCCAAGACCGAGTAAAGGTAGCTCAGTCAAGACAGAAGAGCTATGCGGATACCAAACGTAGGGAAGTTACATACGAGGCTGAAGACAGAGCGTATCTCAGAGTTTCGCCGATACGCGGAGTGAAGAGATTTGGCATAAAAGGAAAGTTAGCACCCTGTTTCATTGGACCTTTCAAGATCTTGTCACGACAAGGAGAGGTAGCCTACAAGTTGGATTTACCGGAAGCACTGTCCAATGTTCACAATGTCTTCCATGTATCACAACTGAAGAAACGCCACCCCGAGATGGCCGACACACCACTGAGGGATACGATACCCCTAGAGGAAGTTCAACTGCAGAGTGGCCTCACCTATGAGGAGAAACCGATCAGAATCTTGGATACAGCTGAGAGACAGACCCGATCCAAGACTATCAAGTTCTGCAAAGTTCAATGGGACCATCACACTGAAGAGGAAGCCACATGGGAACGCGAAGATGATCTTCGAGAAGACCACCCACACCTCTTTGCTAGCCATACCGAATCTCGAGGACGAGATTCATCTTAAGGGGGTTAGGTCTATAACATCCCAAAATTTCAAAATTCTCTCATGTGCATTGCATCCATGAGCATCATGCCACAAATGCATTTTTTAATTCAAATTTGAATCTCAAAAGGCTTTAAAAGATTTTGTTTCAAATTAAACTCTAGGGTTACACCCAATTGAGCCTTGGATCTTCACACCAATAGGGTTTAGATATAAAAAGGGTTTATTGCATATATAAGCTATCCCATAATTTTTGGATAACTATTTGGAGTTGAAAAGGTATTTTATTTAAATAGTTATATAGCCCTAAAGGCATTTATAGGGCAAATGTATTTTTATATATTTTCTTTTGAGGGCAAATCACTCCCAAAAGTTGAATCATGGTAAAACATGATTTTACAAATTTTCTGAAATTTATTTGGACCAATTTGGAGTTCAAAATCAAAAGATACACAGAAATGAGGAAAACAGAAAAAGAAAAGGCTAAAAGAAAAAAAAACCGGGGGAGAAACGGACCGGCCCGGCAACTTTGGGCCGTACCGGCCCATTCCTCACGCACGCGCGCGCCGCCCGGCTCAGCAGCGCCCCGCGCCACGCCCGCACCCGCTGACAGATGGGGCCCACCTGTCAGGCTTCGTCTCCATTTGGAAAGCGCCCGACCGCCGCCGAGTCCGCGCCGGACTTCGCGCGCGCCCTCGCCGCCCCGCTTACCCCGGCCTTCCCGATGTGAGCCAAGCGCAGCCCTATAAAGCTCTCACCCCCGCGATTCTTTTCCCCCTTCTCGCCCCCGCTCGCACGCGCCCACGCCGCCGAAATCCTTCGCCGGAGCCGCACCTGCGCCGCCGCCGTCTTCGCGTCACGCCGACGAGCTCGATGAGCCATTCTCGTCGCCGTCTACTCCTTCGTTTCCCTCTCGCTCTCGCGCCTCTCCTGACACGTGCCGCCTTCGTTTTTGTGCCCTGCAGCGCCCCCGACGACCCGTCCCGAAGCTCGCCGGAGTCCGGTGACCATGCCGCCGTCTTCGCGCCGTCCTAGGCAAGCCCTCCGACCTCCCGAAGCTCCGCCGACCCGGTCCCCGTCTCCGCCGTGCCCCGCCACGCCGTCCCCGGCCATCCCCGCGCCGCCAGCCTCGCCGGAGCACGCCCGCCGCCGCCCGCCCGAGCCCGTGCCGCCGCCGGAACCCTCGCCAATGAGCTCCATCTCCAATCTCGGCCGTTGGATCTTGATCAACGGTCGAGATTAGAACATTATATTCCTTATTAAACGAACCGGTACGCGCCTATTAGATGCTGACACGTGGCACTTTATATAAAAATGAAAAATGTAATTTTAATCCCCCGGATTAATAAAATGGCATTTTTGCAGATAGGCCCCTGTAACTTCAAATGATCATACCTTTTAATCTGCTTGGCCAAATTTAATGATCCACACCTTTTTGAAATCCTTAGGAAATTTAGAATCTTATGGCACTGTCCAATTTCAATTTTGAATTTTTTAATCACATTCAAATTACAGAATAGGGTTTAATGTCATTTAATTCATAACTAAATATTTAGAAGTCCTTTTTGAATGAAACCAGTGCGCAAAATTTTGTTTTAATATCCTCCGTCCATTGGGATAGAGAAATAAATATTTGGCTGATGCCAATAAAACCTCATTTTAGGGTTTAAACCCCAACCTTTGCTAATGGTTTAAAACCCTAATTACATGTGCTTAATTATCAATGCTTAAGGTCAGTAGATCACCCGAATAAAATAGACCCAATCATGTCACATGTTTGCATCGCATCATAGCATACATTCTTTTGTCATGTTTGAATTGTGTGTTTATGTGTGTGTATATTGTTTGTATTTGGAATAGTTTTCTCGGAGAGCGCCCGAATAGCATAATGATGATGTGGAGTGATTTTGGAAACTGGGCAAAACAACCTTAATGAACCATCCTGGGTGGACTGCTTTGAGATTTCGAGATGTTATGCGACGTCAGGTCCATTTCTATGGGTCCCTCTGAGTCGATGGATCGTCCATGGACGTCTCTTCCGTGGATTCGGGGAGCGCTTGCGTCGCAAATGTGGAATGCCACCTGGGGTATCAGAGACTGGACTTGTTTCCTGTTTAGTAGCTTCCAGTACAACCACATGGTAATATGGGCTCTGCCTGGATGGAGTAAGAAATGTTTACCCAGATCCGAGGGATTGTACTGAGGTAGTTGTGTAGGTGCGAGCGCAGGTCCCTCAGGTGGTTTGGGTGAACATGTTCTGAAAATTCTTGAAGTCGATGCCGTTGCTACTCCACCCGGAGGACAGCAAGGGATTAACACGTCAATTTCTTGTGGGGAATGTGTACAACCTCTCGAGAGTGTCAAACTAAGTACTTAGCCGTGTCCCCGGTTACGGACAATTATGAGCAACTAGATATTGGGGCTGTAAGGAAGGTCTCACTCATTCCAATTTCTTAAATAAAATGAATGGTTTGAACAGGGTAGGGGCACTTGATGTTTCTACTCAATGTGCTCTAGGTTAATAGGAGCATGGGTGTTTCTACCCCGTGTCCATTAGATAACATTGTAACATTCAATTGTAGTAGGATAAACTATGTTTTGTTGCCACGCCATAAAGCCTGAACCCCACTATACCTCAATTGCATATACTTGGTAGGATCTGTTATAACTTCCAGGTGAACTTGCCAATACATTCAATGTATTGACCACGTAGTGGCTGCAATTAATAATGCAGGTGAATCTGACGAAGAGTGAGGTTCGTCGATGTCTTTTGGGTCATGTGCTTACATTCCAACATGCTCTCTCCTCTGGGAGTAGATGAGGCTCATTTGCTCTACCTTTCCACTGCAGTTTTATGATACAATGTAAGTTTGTAAGTACAATTAAGTTCTGGATGATACAATGTAATAAAGTACTTTTGATCTTTGTATCTTGGTATTACATTTTGAAACTGTGTGTGCTAGTGAGTCGATCCAGGGACTAGCACAAATAAGCACAGAGATCGAACCCTAATAAGGGGGCGGTCGCTTCAATTTGCTTGTTCTTCCTTAAGAGCTTCATTAAGCTCCGCAATCTCATGAGCGGCAACGCACTCAAGTCTTACCTTTTCATCCATGAGCTCATCATGTTCTTCAATAGTAGCTTGAGCTTCTAGTAATTTTTCCAAGAGGTCCTCAAACCTCTTTTTGGTCTCACCTTCCAAGCTTGCCATGAATATCTCGAACTCATTCATGTTTTGCTCAACAACACTACTCTCCTCCACACAATCAAATAGAGATAAACTCTTAGGAATGACATGTTTGGTGGGAGGAGGGATTACCCAAGAGGTCTTGGCCATGAGGCACTTGGGTGAGTGGTTCTTGTTCTCATTGGGGGAGTCGAAGAGAGATGGAAGTGAAGGAGCAATGGCAATGTTTGCTCTCTCCGTGGACTCTTCCTCATCATCATCTTCATCACCCGAAGTATATTTCTCTTGAACAAGAAGCATTCTTGGTTACCTCTTCTTCGTTGACTTCTTGTTGAAGGAGGGCTTGGTCTTCCCTTTAAGGATGAGACGGCCACCATTCTCCTCCCTCCTCTCATAGATACAATCTGCAACGAAATGGTCATTGTTACCACAATTATAGCATTTACGAGATTTTTGACCTTTGGGCTTGGAGCTTGAAGCTCCCTTGTTGTTGTAGCAGTTGTTGGGGTTGAAGGTGTTGGACTTGACAAACTTCTTGTTCTTCCAAAAAGCTTGAGCCGCAAGAGCCATGTGATTATTAAACTCATAGTTGCAATTTTCTTCCGTGATCTCAACTTCTTCTTGTTGGGGTGCTTCACTTGGAGTTGAAGTGGGAGTCACGTTGGCCTTCAATGCAAGGTTTGAGCTTTAAGAGAGAAACTTGGCTCGCATGAGGTTGTCCTCGGAGGTCTTCTTGAGAATATCTATAGCCACAAATTCTCCCATCACTTGACTTGGAGTCAAGCTATAGTAGTCCGTTCTTTGCCTAATCATTGCGGCATGGACCTCTCGGTGTGGAGAGATGGCTTCTATGAATAGACGCTTGATCCATTCATCATTGATGTCAAGACTTCCATGATCCTTCATATTGGCTCCAAGAGTGATGACTCTCCTATATAGCTCATCCAGAACCTCTCCATCCTTCATGAAGAAATTCTTGCATTCATTGATGACCACTTCAAACTTTGATTTCTTGATACTCTCATTGTTGTCAAAGTGATCACCAATGAGCTTCCAATCATCTCTAGAGGAATCAACTCCACGAACATAGGTTCTATACTCCAAAGGTAGAGCCTTTAGGCGTATTCCAATCGCATGCTCATTGAGTTGATTGTCCACATACTCTCTTTGCGACATGTTCTTGGGATCATAAACAAGTAACCTTCATCAACAATTCTCCACAACTCCGTTGACGTGCTCTTGAAGTGAGTCCTCATGGAATGAAACCAATCAACGTAGTTAGCAAAGGTTAGCATGGGGGGATCACCTTGGTTGTACATAGGTGGCAAATTATGGTGGCGATGATTATATTGAGGTGGTGGAGCCACCTCACTATACAACCCATAGCCACCCCTACCTTGGGATTTGGTAGCACTCTCTTCGATAGCCTTAGCCTTTTTATGGGCTTCGGCATCCGAATCTTCCTTAGCCAAATCCACCCCACTTGGTGGCTTGGCATGGACGAACTCGGTAGTAGAAGAAGAGGCTTTGTTAGGTAGGTGCTCACTAATATTTTTTTCCACACTATCTAGAATCACCTTTTGCATGCTATCCAAAAGCAATTTGATGGATTTAAAAGTTAGTGAAGCATTATCATCTATCACCTCGGTTTCTTGGGGTTTCACGGTGGGTTCCCCATCATCGCCGACCATACTCTTAAGAGCGATAAAGCCCTAATTAAGAGACGAGGCTCTGATACCGATTGAAAGATCGGTATGGTCGACTAGATGGGGGGTGAATAGACGACTTACAAATTTAACTTTTCTTTTTCTTTTCTTGAAAGATACAAACACTTAATCCTAGGGTTTATTAGATTCTCTAAAGGGAATGCAACCCTAGTATGAAGTGCAATAGCCGAAGCACTAGCCGAAGCAAAGTATAGACAATGAAGTAAAACAAGTAAGTAAAGGGGCAAGAATGATACCACACGGGAAGACGAAGATTTCACCGGAGTTCCACCTATTGGGATCGGTGTACGTCTCCGTTTGGAGGAGTGCTCTACCACAAAGGTGGAGATGCCACAAAGGCTCACTCTATTCTCCAACTCACCACATCACAAAGATGGGATGAGCTCTCACAACACCACAAAGGCGAGGTGAGTTCCACTAATGGCTTCCTTGAAGGCGAACGCCGAACCTTTACGAACAAGGGGAAGGGCACGAATTCACAACTAAATTGTAGGCTCATTCCCAAATCCTCAAACACCTCCTCACAAGATTGGAGTGCTTGAAGAGACACCTTCCTGCCAGGGATACCAAAATCCTAAGAGTAACAAATCCACCAAGGAAAACAAGGGGAATCAACTTTTGATTTGGTGAAACCCTAGATCGAGCTCTTCTCAACCCTTCCTCAAAGTATTGGCTTGGGGGATGCACTAGGGAGAGAGATCTCGAGATTTGAAACTCTTGGTGTTCTTCAGTGAGAGAATGGGGATGAACTGGCTGTGCTCGGGCCAAGAAACCCGTTGGGGACAAAGCCCCTTTTATACCCCATCGAAATCCAACCGTTAAGACTCATTTCAGTTACACCAGTACCAGGGCGGTAGTAGACCGGAAGTTCTAGGGGGTAGAACTTCCGCCCTGCTACCGGTCTCCCACCACTATACGCAGTAGGATTCCAGTAGCGTTCCAGTACCTGACCAGTACCAGGGCAGAACTTCCGGCCACCAAAACCTCCGGCTATTTAAGCGGTAGTACCGGCTATCCCTGAAATTGTCTGTCAGGCTTAGCAGGATAACAACAACTCTCAACTCAAAACTGGGTTTAGGCTTTATGTGGGTGCAATTTAGTAGATTTGTGTACGTGAAGTTGATTCATACAAAGCGTTCCCAAATGGACTCCCTCTTTATAGTACGGATTTTTCTACGACTCAATAAAGTAAAAAGCCGTAAATCCTTATACTCTTCTTTCCTTTTTGAGGGCGATGAATCGTGTCACACCACTAGTTATAAAATCTGAAAACACTTGGCGCACGATTAGTCCACAAGTTATGTTGTCATTAACACCAAAACTCATTAGGGATCGAAATGCCCTTTCAGAACGACATTTGTACTTACCAGCGGATGTTCATTCAATTTATACTTCTGAGCAGCCGTTCATTCATTCAATCGATAATTGATCATGTTGCATTTCAATATATCTTGTAGAAAGTTGCCAATTTGTAGGATACATGTGATCATAATCATCTTATTTATTTTCTCATGTTTCAACATATCTTATAGAAATGAAATCTGTAGGATACCTGTGATCATGATCATGATCATTTTGTTTCCAATATATCTTATGGAAATGTGCCAATCTGTAGGAGACTTGTGATAAGAACAAGGCAAACCAAGCAAAAGTCATGTATTCACAAGCAACTGGTTCGCGGTGCTATATTGCTCATGTTCAAGCCTATGTAAGAGTAATCTTGTTTTTCTGTAGACCTAAATAACTTCTCTTGCAAAAGCTTATAGTTTGATTCTTATTTCAGAACATTTTAGAAGGAGAGTCGAAAGGGTGAACAAGTGTCCGAGGTTGACATATTTAAGGAGTGGCACAACAGCAGCAAAAAAGGTTTCTCGGAGCCAGTAAAGGAGGCCATAGTAAGTCGCTTGTTTCTCAATTTATGATGCAAACAATGTGTTGGTGCTGCTGAGCTTTGATCCATTTGTCGCGCTCCTTCTGCTCCATGTTTTTTGGCCTGAAAAATTGATGACGTTCTATGGGCCATTTTGATTTAACAATTCTTATTATGTTCTGTGGAGTCAATTTCTTATCAAGCAAGCAAGGTTGGTTGTATAATTGGGTATCAAATTTACTTGTCCATTTAGATTGTTGCACTCTTAGATCTTGTAGATACGCCAAGGCATTTGGTTATCTGTAAAACGACCTTGTGCTAACTGGTCATTGTGTACACAGTAATTTCTTATCAGGTATTTGGGTCATCGGGCATCATGGGAAAATCAATCTGTTCTAGTCTAACATGGATCACTACTACTCCCTTTGTCTCATATTAAGTGACTCAAATTTGCTCAAATATGAATATATCTATGCCTAAAAAATGTCTAGATACATGTAATAAAAAGTCACTTGATATGAGACGGAGGGAGTAGTTTCCAGCATTTATGGGTAGTTTGCTGCTATAGTTCGCTACTAGTTCTGAGAATACTGAGCTGTGGGGCCAAAAGTTTGTTATTTGCTATTTACAAGTTACAATACTCACAGCCTAGATGTCCATTGCATCCATGGGTAGGTTGTTGCTTTAGATTTGCTTTGGTAGAGTATGCAAGCTTTGCCCATGTTGTGATTGACTTATTTCTGTTGCATCTAAAGTCTTGCAATGAGTTTCTTTATGCACTGCTATGGTTGATTATTGTTCAAAAACATTTTTCTAAGCACTTCTCGTGTCGTTGCTATATGTCTGCATGCTACAATCCTGATACCCTAATTATTCATTTAATCTTCCAAATGCTAGACTCAAATGGAAACCATGATGGTTCAGCCCTTGCAAGAAGGTGAACAGCCAAAGTCCGTTGTTGTAGTTGTTGCAGAAGTTCTTACGAGGACTCGCCCTTCGAACACATTTCTTAAGAATGTTGGCCTTTAGTCAGGTTCTAGGAACAAAGTGAGCAAATCAAGTCCTGCTGTAGCTGCGCACGTGATTGATCTTGAGGAGAGGCTTGACAGGGAGAAGCAACAAACTGAAGCTATGCGTGAAGAACTAGCTGCCATTAAGAAGAAGTCTAAAGAAGCTGAAGCTGCACGCAACAAGGAGCACCAACTGCTGCTCAAGAAAAGTGAAGAAGATGAGGCGAGGCATGCTCATCTGATGGAGATATTAGGTAAAATTTCTAG
The DNA here is from genome assembly GCF_000005505.3 of Brachypodium distachyon. Taxonomy (NCBI): domain Eukaryota; kingdom Viridiplantae; phylum Streptophyta; class Magnoliopsida; order Poales; family Poaceae; genus Brachypodium; species Brachypodium distachyon. Next base: position 21,467,288 of record NC_016132.3, on the reverse strand, counting down.
GAATAGTTGCTGGGAGACGGACTTGCATTTTGATGTGTTGAAGACGCTAACCTTTTTTGTTTGCTAGGAGATAAGACTGTTTGCTAAGATCCATTTTGGTGGGATAGAAACTAGTGTGCAGCATTGGAGATGCCAACCTTTTTTGTCTGTTGGGAGATAGTTGATACCAGATGAATTTGGATTGCATACAATCTTTTGTTTGCTGGGATCCATTTTGATGTGATAGACTAGTGTGCAAGGAGAGATTTGATACTTGAGATAACTTGGTGTTGTGTTGTAATGTGTTGGGCTAAGCTGAATCTTTTTGGTGGATCTTTTTGTTTCTTATGTACTGGAGCAGTGGTGTATTCTGCTGCAAGAATTGTATTAGGCTTAATGAATTCTAGAAGTATTATTATGATGAATGAAATGTATTGAGTTGAATGATTATTGGAAGTGTTAAATGATCAGAAATATTGTACTGGATTGAATATATGTGGTTGGGATACGTGGTTGTATAATTGGACCAAAACTAGATAAAAAAGCCATAATGTCAAAGGCCGTGGGCATATCATGTGGACTGCAAAAAGGCCATGGGCCAAAAAAAAATATCAGGTCAAAAGTTAGATGTCAGGAGTGCACCCAAAAGGTTGGACCAAAACTATATAAAAAACGTTACAGGCCGAAATGTTGGGCCTAGCCCATTTTGTCAACGAACCGAAAAAGAGATGATTTATTGGGCCTGGCCCACATAAACAAGTAGCCTGGAACGGGCCAAATTTGGTTTATGACATTCTAATTTCGTCACTAAATATGCCACGTCAGATCCTACGTGTCCCCTGCTGCATTATTAGTGACGAAACGGTATCGTCATTAAATTTATGATGATCCTAAAATTTCACTGAAAAGGTCATAATGTGTCATTAGTGACGGTTGTTTGTTGACCATTCTTTTCGTCACGGGAACGTCATAAATTAAAATTAATGACGATTTTTTGACGAAAATGGGGGGGTCATAAATCAGCATTTTTCTTGTAGTGCAGCAGGAGGATGCGGCCATAGGTAGATGTTTATTCGATAGTTGTTGCATGTTCGTGAGATGAGACTTGGAGCTGCTCCTCGATGAAGGGTGTGTTTGGGAGGGCTTCACTCCACCTAAACTCCACTTCACCCCTAAAATCCACTCCACTTCAACTCCACTTCACCTAACAAAAGTGTTTGGCACACAGATTAGCTCCAGATCCAAATTAGTTTTTTTCTTTATCGAAAATTAAGTCCAGATCCAAATTAGTGAAACGCTGTACTCGTGCACTCTAGTAGAAGAATCGATCGATTAGTTTGCCCAAGGATTCAATTGATTGATTGTATCACCATCGTTGTGGACGTACGAGCAGCAGCAACAGCAGCCGCGAGCTGCGTACATGTCATGGCTGCGTAGATCGAGCCGTCGAGAGCAGCAGCAGTAGCCCCGGACGAGCGGCAACAATGTCCTCGAGCACCGCTCTGCAGCCGCTCCAGACTCCCTCGCTACCTCAGGTAGCCGCAGCTGTGTGTTGCATCCGCGCCATGACCGGGTATCGCCGCCTTGAGCACCGCGCTGCAACTGTCCTAGCCGCCCTCTACGATGATTGCGACCATGACGGGAGTAAAAGATGACGCCCGCGGCGGGAGCGTGAGAGCCGCCCTCCCGACAACGGAGCTGCGACACCGGTGGCAGGCGGAGGGAAAACGCGGGCTCGCCGGAGATGCGACGGAGGATGAGGGCGTGGGCTCTCCTGAGATGGGAGCAGCAGCGGCGGCTTTGTACTGGTGGAGTAAATGGGCCGGTGGAGAAGGAGTGTGGGCTCGCCGGAGATGCGACGGCAGAGGAGGAGGACGGGCTAGACGGAGATGGGACGGAGGAGGAGAGCCGCCATGGGGAAGATGAACAGAACGGGAAAGAAATCGGACCTTGATGGTGGTCGGTTGGGGGTAACTTGGTGGCATTGGTGGTAATTTTACCCCAACTCATTGAAGTGGAGCAGGTGAAGCACCTATTTCTTGATTCCAGTAAAATGAACTAGAGGATTGTGCTGCTCCACTTCACCTAACATATGGAGCTGAAGATGTTTGGGACAACTTCACCTACTTCAGTGGTGAAGCTGTGAAGTGAAGCGGTACCAAACAGGCTCTTAAACAACTAGCTGCTGCATGTTCATCAGATTTAGGAGTAGATGTTTATTGTGCTGCAGATTTGGAGTATAGAAATGGAACTGAAGAGAATAAAATTAATAAGCTCATATTGTTGAACGATTAACAAATAGTCCTTTTTGTATATATGGAGTAGCAGCTCAGTAGTGGTATAGAGTCTGCCAAATGCTAAGATGCTCTACTTTTTTTTTCAGATTTTGGTAATGGAAAATAGTCTTTCGTTGGGTTTCAAATGGTAGTTACACAAAATTCTTAAAATATAGAATAGGGAAGATTTTTTAGAAAAACAGCTGAAATTGGACAATTTTTAAGAAAGAATATTTTTAAAAGGGGTCTCCATTTTAACATATAGGAGAGATATTCCAGTAGAACTGTTGGACTTGCCCGAAGCACATGATCGCCGAGGCCTCCAGCGATTTTCACCGTCAGATATCTTCCCGTGGCAATTTTTGGCCGTTACCTGCGCCTGGGCCTCGCGCTCTCCATCTGGGCCCCTACTCCGCCAGCAAAATCGTAGCAAATCCATGAACTGGGCTAGTTTGCAGCCCACATAGCCATCGTCCAGTTAGCACACGAGGGAAAAGAAACTAGCACTGAACTGCGTTGCCTCGTCGGAACAGCAGCCTTCCCTTCTCCGGCCCCGCGCCCGATGCGGCTCCTTCTCCGGACCCTTCCGCTCCCCTGGCGGTATGTCCTCTCCAGACCTAGGGAGGTCGTGTTCGAGAAGGTGAGGGACTTGTCCGTCTAGGGAGAAGGAGACGGACTGAGTCTGACACTGATGGAGGACAAGAGGAGGAGGAGGAGCACGCGGCCAAAACGCACACTCACTCACCCAACTTCCTAACCAATAATTACATTAGCACACTCGATGAACAGTTTTGTCACAGATGGGTCATCATTGACCAGTGACGAAACACACATGTGGATTATTTTGTCTGAACTCACATTAATAACCAGCTTTTAGTAAACACAGGCCCATTACTTGTTTCCAGTGGCAGTGGGCCGGTCCAGTTAGCTTCTGTATATGATTACGTCCAATGAAATAGCATTCCCCATTCTCAAAAATAAAATGAAATGAAATAGCATTCCCCTAAAAAAAACGTCTAATGAAATACAGTAGCAGCTCTCAAAAGAAAAATCCAATGAAATAACACTGATTGGCCGGCGTACGCATTGTGAGATCGACCCCATATGGTAGTAGCGGTCTAGCGGATTGTGGTGATTGAATGATCCCCAATGCTGTCGGAGCATATTCCATTTCCACCGTTCTCGATTAAGAATGAAACAATTATGGGATGCACACCCCTTACTCACATCTTTCCTGTGGCATCATCCCTCTATTGTACAGTAATCAAACCAGCCGTGTGGAACTTTCCTCTTGGACGGCACCAGGCTCACATAGATCACGTCTAGCCTGATACGATCAAGAACAGCAAATCCTCTATGCCGTGCAATGATCGCACTTCAGCGTCAGGGATTTGCCAGCCTCTGCACTGCAGGCCCTTGACGATGCGCAATTGCGTATGGGTCCGCGCGAGTGACTGCCCCGGTGTATGTATCCGACTATCCGAGCCGTCCAAATGCTTCCCTTGCCGGAGCAAATCATACTACGAGCTACTGTAGAGTAAATTCATCTAGAATTTCCCTCAATATTAAGGCATATCAGAGAGGCCAGGCGTTTGCCATGCCACCCTGCCGGTTTTGGACGTTCGTTCTTGGTGCATTTTAGCCGGGATCATTGCGTTTGACAGGATAAACCTATCATACATACATCGTGATGTGCCACTGTGCACGTCATTAGGAAGAACGCGAGCGCGTAAGTTCCATTTTGTACTCTTTCCCGTGGTCTGAAGCCGGGAAGAGAATATCAGTATTTGCCGGTGAGCAGGTCGCCGGTAGGAGATCGAGTGCGATAGATAGGCTTGTTGTCAGTTGTCAAATTGGGCTTCGTCCATGTGCACGGTCAAGAAAGAAGTTTTAGTACTGGCACTGAATACGGCATGCAGCGTCCGTGAAAACCTGGTGACCCAGCGCGCAATACCTAAACCATGCGCATTTTCCCGACGTCCCTACATTTAACTGACGAGATGATAAGAAACCGATTGAAATGGCTTTGTTAAGGCCTCTTCGGTTAAAATGGCTTTATTAAGGCCTCTGCGGGTCAAGTATCACTGCAAGGACGTGTGTCGACCATTCTCGTATGAAGTTGCAGTACCCATGTGAGGTAATCCTTGCTACGATTTAAACTCCCAAACCGATGTTTTGCAGCTAAGGGATGAATACAGTTCAGCAAAGAATTGCATGTTGAAGTGGAGGCTGGATGTTTTGCAGAGACCTGAAGATGGTGCTGTGTCTGTCTTCTTCAGAATGCTCATTTCTGCTACCCGCAAAAAAAAAGAATGCTCATTTCTGTAACAAGGAAGCAAAGGCTGAGTCTGTCTGCTGTAGATGTTATGCTCTTAGCTGTCAATATTCAGGCGTTGAAATTTTCTTTGTTGCTGCTAGTTTTTGTGTGGTTAACTCCGTTATTGGTTCAGCTGTTGGGACTGGACCAGATTAGAATCTTGTAGACCCATCGGTTTCTTTAATGGAAGCCGGAAGGGGAAAGCCCTTCTTCAAAAAAAAAATCCCAAACCGAGTATATCTGTATATGTCTAATTGAGCACTGTTGCCTAGATGTTTATTTATAGACTGAATTTGTTAGATTTTTTATGAACTTAATCAAACTTTGAAAAATTTACGAACGATGAAACTGGAACATCTTATGTATTTTGTTCCGGTTTGCTATTGCGAAGTTGACTAATTTTTAATTGGAAATCAGCTAACGTGCTTGACCGTCATATCTTAATCCAACGGTATCGCATGGGAGAGGAGAGAGCGGAGACTCTCAGATCTTAATCTAAGGGTTTTGAATCGTCAACTTAGATTTAAAAGTTTTGCTTAAAAATCAAGCAACTTAGAAACAGTTACGCCCATTTAATTTTGATAGGGCATAGTCATGTGAGAAATAAGATTTTCTCGGTCGATGACTGGAGCAGTCCGATTAATATTGAGATTCCCGCGTCTATCTTTATATTTTTGTTAGTGAGTTTCTATATGTGGAACCCTATTAAAATGAACGAGGGACGTACAAAGTGACTGCAGATATGTTTGATTTCTTGTAAACTTAATCAAACTTTAAGTACGATGAAACTAGAACATCTTATATTCAGTTTTGTTATGGCTCAGTGGTGTAAGAAATATGATTTTCCCAGTTTTGATATAGTGAAACCCATATTAAAAAGAAAGGTCGGCGCTTCGACCATGGCTGTCTCAATCCCTAGAGCAGCAGCAGGAATATGCAAGATCCCAGAAAGATTGCACCGAGATTATCATCTTCTTCTTATTCACTTATTATTTGCTCATATACATAATTACCGGACGCAAGTTGCTATACACAACATCCACTGGTTCCAGCATCCCATCCCACGCCTTTCTTCCCCGCCTCTGTTCTACTCCATCCATCCATTGCAATGGCCAGGGAGATAGCCGACAACCTCATGGGGAACTCATCCTCAAGTCTGCACGCCCATCATCCCCGTTGCCAGCCAAAAGCTCTCCAATCGCCGTATTCCCGGAACGGGATTCACACCACCACGTACTCCCGGATCACCACTCACTCCACTGCTGCCCATGCATATTTCTACTCAACCTAAAACTTGGTAAAACCGGAAAGAGATCATGTGTTAGCTCCACTACTCCACCGCCCCCCGGGGTCGGCCATGGTGGTGTACTGGTGTCTCGCTTCAGACGTCTCGCCCACATGGCCGCCAAAACGGATGCAGCAAGAACTATGCCTCTCTTGCGCCCGTCAGTCGAGGGGGTAGCATGTCTCGTCGCCTCCGGTGTTCCAGAGGAAATTCGCGTAGGCAGCAGCGTAGTGCGCGTTGCCGGGGTCGGCCGCGATGGCCTCCAGGTAGTTCTCCTCCGCCGCCTCGACGTCGTCCCGCGCCTTCCACAGGAACGTCGCGTATCGGCTCCGCGCCTCCGCGTCCGTCGGCTCCGCCTGCACCGCCCTCTCGAAGTAGTGCTCCGCCCTGGGATCAACAGAGAAGATTACCAGATCAGTGACCGAGGAAGTACAAGAACGAATAAGAACAACTGCGCTGTCGATTCGTCGAACAGTTTGTGGGCGTAGTGGCCGCGGGACCTACCGCCTGTGATCCTTCCGTGTGAGGTAGAGAAATTGGGCGAAGTTGGCGAGCACGAGCGAGTTGTAGGGCTCCTCGGACACGGCCAGCTCGTACCGCTGCTCCGTCCGCGCGAACTCGGCGAGGTCCTCCGTCTCCATCTCTGCCTCCACCGGCGCGACGAGGTTGCCCAACAAGTCTGGATCCGTCAACTCCGCGTTGGCCTGCATGCGTGAAGCCTCGGCCACCATCCTCTCCCAAATGGCCTGCTCATCCTCGGGCAGGATCTTCTCCGCGCCCGTCCCCGCCAGAGGCGCCGGTTGCTGCGGCGCGACACGGCTAAGGCTATGGTGGGAATCGTCCCACCGGTCATCGCCCTGAGCGCCCGCGACGGGACGAACCTTGCCACCGCCTCCGCTACCCCCATCGACCGAGGCAGTCCGACCAACGGAAAACGTCCTGACCGAAGCCGCATCGAACCGCGGGTTGGATGCCTCGGTGTAGTCGACCAGTGTGGCAGCAGCCGAGGCGGTGGGCGGAGTCGGCGGGACGGCGGCCGCGGCGGCGACGCTGTGGCCCATGGAGTGGACGGTGAAGTTGGCGAGGAGGAGCATGAGGGAGAGCATGAGCGCCGGGGTGCCGGCGAAGATGTGCTGGAAGAGCCAGACGAACGAGGCGTGCATCTCGCCGTGGGCGCGCGCCAGGACGCCCTGCAGGTCGTCGCCGCACAGCAGCGACTCCCGCATCTGCTGCAGCGCGAAGCTCTGCAGCTCCCGCACGATGAGCACCATCGACGAGAAGGCGCGCCCCACCGACTCCCCTGCGGAGCTGCCCAGCAGCCGCTCGTCCCACATCGACTGCGGCCGCGGCGGCGGCGCCACCTGCCGCTGCTGCTTCTTCCGCTTCAGCATCCGCAGCGACACGGGCAGCGCGACGCTGCTGGCGCTCCGCTCCACGTTCGGAGGCCACGTCCGCACCCCCGCCGACGCCGCGAGCTCCTCGATCCTTCTCAGGAACTCCGTTTCCCCGCCGCCTCCCATGCCATCCAAGCTAGCGCTCAGCGCACGCCGCACCTCGCCTCCACGCCGGCGACCGCCACCCAAACTGAAGGGCGCCCGGGATCTCGCGAGCCTGGCGCAGCCGGCACCGCTGAGTGATGGAGTTCGCGAGGATGTCGAAGGCGACGACGAAGCGGTGGAGGGCGCGCGGGGCGATGGCACGACGGCCGCAACCTGGAAGCCCATGACCTGTGATGTTAGCTGAGAAAGTTCCCTTTCCCTGCGTGTGGCAAGAGCCCGTGGCCTTTGGGTTTGGCGGCCGCGAGATCACCCGCCGCGAGGGAGGTGTGGAGACCGCGCACAAACGTAAGAGGAGGCGGCTCGCTTTAAGAACCCGGAGGGGCAGCGTACGCGTCCCGGTCGCCCCGCGCTCGTGAAGCGGTCTAGTGGTGGTGCCACTGTGTAGTGTTGTGTAAAGACGAACACCTCCTTACAGCTTAAGTTAAGGAAATAAAAACTGGATTTTAAAAAAAACTCGGTACACACCCAACGTACACTCACTGCTATGAACGCATGCACACGCTATTCTTGTAAGCACCTTTGAGAGACCAAGCCGGACGGCGGATGTTGAGATTGACGATCCATCATAAACGCCTCTAAGTTGACGAGTAAGTCACTTTCATTGAAAAAACAACGCCGAGCAAAATGCGACACCATGCCAAGTCTAAGATTTAAACTAGAGTGCTCGTTCCATCACAAGAAAAACCTGACCTATGCTCAGTTCACAAAGTCATGGAATTTTATGTTGGCAAATGGCAATTGCCATGCGAACATAATATTCTTCAACTGTCAGATGTGGAGTATTTTGGTGTATACCCGAAAAAAAGGAGTATTTTGCTGTAAGTTTGCCATCTTTGGAGCATATGCTGAGGTGAAATATATATGTGTGTGTATATTTGTAACTTGCTCCTCGGAAATTACTCGGAGTATCTTCTAGATTAGGTACTACTCCGATAAAATTAACTGCATACTCCTCCAAATTCCCGCGGCAAATTATGTACCAACGGTAGGCAATGAACATCCCCACACATAAAGAAGGACGCCGTCATCAGCTAATTCATGTGATCAGGTCAGCTACGTCCAAACTTCTAGATCTAACTCATGTGATCAGCAAGTGGCCGGGTGCAAAAGCGCAAGCTGCGAAGTCCAAGTGCAACAAAACCATCTGCTACGTACAGTACATAATACTCCCCTCCGTGCTGCGTACAGTAAAACTGGCCATTTGATTACAGAGTCATCGGGTTGTGCTAAGCCAAACTCAAAAGCTAAAGGGCTGCTGTGCTGCGGCCTCCACGCGAGTCTAGAAAGTTAAGCGAGAGTGACGTCGTCCGGTCGCGGCTATATGCTGGCTGGCTACACGCCGGAAACAGTAAGAAAATATCGGGGGCGAACGGACGGCTGTGGCACGCTGGAGAGCGAAGGGCACCAGATTCCATCCAGGATTTTTGGTACGTTCGGCCAGGACAGACGGCCAGTGGGCCGCGTCGCGGTTCGGCCCGGCGCCTGTGGGTCCCTGGGGGATTGGACGGCAGAGGGAGAGGACAGATCACAGATGACCGCCGATCCGACGGTGGCCCAGGGCCGCACTACTGCCTACTCCACTGGGCAGGTCCTGGACGCCTCTGCTCTGTTCCGCCCACGAGGGTCACATGGGAAATGCGTACGTACGGGAATACTAATCGCTAGCTGTAGAGTCTGGACTGTGGAGCCGTGTCAAGGTGTGTCGCGCGTGACCCCTGCGTGCGCGTCGGGGTGAGGGTGAGAGGAGCAACAAGCCAACAAACAGTAGCGCGGTGGTTCCAGTGGTAGACCAAGCTGGATCCTGTTTTCGCTGGGATGGAGTAAAGTCGGAGCTGCCCTTCCCACCCCTTCTGGAGGCGGTGGATTTAGTTGGGGAACGATATTTTTGGGCCCTGGCAGGTCAAATATCTTGGTGTGAGGCAGCAACATTTTCCTGATCCTCCCCTCACTCACTCACTCACTCTCATCAATCATAATTCCATAGTACGTCAATGCCTCGACACGTGGCACGTTGCTACAGAAATACTCCATGTTTGCGCCCGTGTAGTGTAGGCTGGGGCAATTATGATGTACGCTCCCGTCGCAAACCGTGAACTAATATGGACCGTTGTTGTGCTTATCAGCTGAACTCACTCGTGATTGATGGCGAGGTAGATGCCAAATGCACAGTTCCTGCAAAAGAATAATCCAAATGCGTAGGGAGAGTTTAATTGTAGGAACCCCTCTCCGCCGTCCAACTTGTTTCTCGTGCAAGAATGATGTGCTCTGGCGGCACAAACTGGCACGAGTGGTCATTTCAGGAAATACAATAATGAAGGTTGCATAAAGGCAAAGTGGTCATTTCGACCAGCTCCAACCACGTCAGCTCTTTTTTCCATTCGGGGGGGAATGGCCGTACCTGATAAGTTCCATATACAGGAGGCAATCAGAGTGCCACACCTACGAAGCATCTCACATGGAGTACGAGCCGGTGTAGTTGCGACACGCAGAAAGTGTACGTGAAAAGACCCAACACCCCGACACACCCTGCGAGATATTTCTTTCCCGTGCCTCCAAAACTCCAAACTGACACCGTTCACTAGATAGATATCTTCCTCCCAAACAGTCGGTGCGGAATTGATTCTGAAATATAGGTAGGAGTAGAATCCCCCAACACGTTCACACGCAGCACGCTGGCAAATATGACCACTATGCGAGATATTTTTACGTGCAAGGCAAACGGGTTTTTGCGTCTGAAGTTTTATTTACCTAAGTATACATGACCTGTGTAGCGCCAGTAGAACAATCTAGCACACGGATTAGGCAGTACTGAAGGGAACAATATCTATACTTCCTTTTTGCACGTTAGCTTAGCGAGCTCATGTGACCTCGGCTGTCCAGGACCAGCTGAGGTCAGGGTCAGGCGCCAACGATCGGACGACACGGCGACACCCTTCCCTGTCCTCTGCTCGGCTCTCCCGGTCGCTCGACCAGATCGACGCAAGTTTGCAACGGCCGTTCCTCCCGATCGACGCATCGCATTTCCCCACCCCGCACAGCCACAGACACTACCTTATCCGACCGACCAAAGTATGCAGCGCGCTCGGATGAGTTTATTACCATTGGTGAACTCTTTGACTTGTCTCTCCACGTACACAACGGGCTCGGATGATTGGACGAAGGATCACCATAGCTGTAACATCTCGCTGCTATCCGTTCCGGGTTTCCTCCTGCTGCTTATTACAATCTCACCATGCAAGCCCGTGGTCGCAGGAGGATCACCTGGCTGGTCGACGCGCCGCCGTGTTGCCGTTATCCGCGAAAAGGTTCTGCCGTCGCCGTCTCCTCCGTTCCTTTTTTGGTTAGCAGGAGGAGATCCCGGAATGCTACACCCGGCACCTTTTAATTTTCCTGAGGTTTGTATGTAGGCTACTAGGCTTTGAGCACCAAACCACGTAGATATCCTTGGTTAATGCGTACGCAAGGATTCCATGCGTATCATCTCCTATCTATAGCTGACATCATCAGGTACTTCCTCCGTTCCAAAACAATTCATATAAATTTTTCTCATTTGTTTCATAACACAACTCATTTTTCTCTTGGTACCCGCACCCGGCCAATAACTACTCACGTTCATTTACTTTTAATCCAACTAGCAAGGTGTCCCGGGAAACGTCTTTATAATTTTTAAGTTTTTGGGACACATACTTATTGATATATTATTTTAAAAACACTAAATAATGATATATCTATGTCAATCATGTGTGAGGTAATTATAGGTCAATTAGTTCTTTGTAAGAATTGACATAGACATTGCAGTAATACATTCGAATAAAGTTTAAATTATGAGCACGATTGGTTGTTATAATTGGAAAATTAATCAACGCAAGTACATTTAGAAAAGTAGAATTAACCAACTTGACTACACCTAGAAGTATGGAAGCATATCATGTTATGTTTTAAATATGAAACAATATTGTATTTCTATGTGATTTTAGCTTGTATCGATTGTTCGACTCCTCACGTTTGCATTAGACTTATCCATGCAGTTTGGCGAACTTTTCACCATATGTATTTGACACGACATCATGCCTAAGGTCGCCATAACTCGTCAATAAAAAAAGGTTTCTATCTCCTAAAACCGTAGCCACCTCTGTTTCGAAAAAAAAACATTCATTCCGCTAGACTGCTCGCTGCTGGCACTATGAAGGACCCTCCATCGCCTGCCGAAGAGGGGTGCGACTCCGACCTGCGTTGAGGGGTGGTAGTTAGGTTTCTTACAGTTAGATTTGGTTCCTCGGCTGTGTTGGTTTGGTGGTAGGACTCGGGGTGGCAGTGGGTTAGGTTTGATTCCTTGGCTGCGTCGCTATGGTGGATATAGCGGCACCATGTTGTTTAAGAATAAGATTTCCCCCACTACTAATCCACCTCACCAGGCACGAACTCGTTGGCGGCAACTCTTATGGAGTAGTTGATTTGGTCTATCTTCGTGTTTTGTGGATGCTTTTCTTGTCTGTGCAGTTTCTCTGATCGGCGAGGTTGAACCAACTTTGGCTTCGTCTCGGAGCTAGTAAGGTTAGGTCTCGACATATCTGTTTGGCTGAATCTACCATAGTCATCAGCCCTCGACGTCGCCTTTCTCCGGGACCGAGCCGACGGTCTGCTTCTTAGGTTACTATTGCAGGCATCTTCTGGCTCAGACCGGTTACTTCGCGGCTGCCACGTCAAAAAAGTTGAGTTGTGCAATTGTTTTTGTTTAATTGAACATAGTATTGTAAAAGTTGGTTGCTTTAATATATGACATTTGCCTTTCACCAAAAAAAGGTTGCCAGAACTCATGTCGAATGAATTTGTATCGATGATTCATTGTCTAATTACACCAAAATTTGTTCTCACTGCTGTGATTTTTTTTTTTGGATATATTTCTTGCCATATGGTTTTATCGATCAAGCACAATGTTTAAACATAAATTGTTATTGATTTGGTTTTATCAATCAAGCACAATGTGAAACCTATTTATCGAAATTGTTTTCAAAAAGTTTATCTTGGAAATCATGTCAGACGTGATTCACTTAAGCAGATAGCTTCAACTACAAATCACGTCAATATAATTTCTATTTACGACAATTGCGAACGCACACCTTGCACCCATTCCGTTTCTTTTTTTTTCCTACATCGGACCATCCGATGTTAATTCGTACCGGGCCTAAATCTAACCCATCAATCAAATCAAATATGCCATACTCATTAAATCCTGACCAGTAAATATAAGATCCAACGGTTAAAATCATTAGGATGATGTGGATCAATGTGGAGCCTCTCCTTGGTACCCCTCATGTTTCCCGTGCACTAAAAATACCAATACATGATGTATATCACATTGTACACAAATTTGAAGTTTGGATGTTGGTTAATCGGTCGCTTACTCATATGTCGTCTCTACGTCAAGTTATATTAATAGGTAGGAATTGGACAATAATGAATCTTAATGTGATAAATAAGTGAATACTATATCGATACTCGGAATAAAGTTTAGAACATGAGCTATCATTTGTTTTTTTATACTAGCAGAATGCCCGTGCGCTGTCACAGCCCAGGAAAGCCACTTTTGGGTCTTTTTTTTTTCGTCTTGGGCCACACCCGTTCTCCCTCTTGGGCCAGCTTCCCCAAGAGCGTCCCGCCCATGCCCGCACGAGAGCTCGTGCCCGTCTTCCTCCTCGCGCCAAAAGCAGCACATGCGCGCGTCGGCCGCCACCCTCTCCACCCTCGACGACGCCTCCTCGACCCGCAACCCGTCCAGGTGCTTTGAACTGTATCCCACTGCCCTTCCCTTCCTTTTCCCCTCCTCAATCATCCCCCATAATCACGGCTGAGCCGCCTTAGCGCGCGTTGTCGTAGTGGTTCCCGTTGGCCTAGATCAACACGCCGGGGATGAGGGCAGAGAGAACGAACATGTTCCCTTGTTTTCTGTGGAATTAAACGGATGCTGAACCGCCTTAGCGCGCTTGTCGTAGTGGCTCCTGTTGGCCCAGATCAACACGCCGGGGGATGAGGGCTGAGAGAACGAACATGTTCCCTTGTTTTCTCTAGAATTAAACAGTGTATGACAAGATGGAGCCTGCAGGCCAGCGCCGCCGGCTCTCGGAAGAAAGGAGGCACCGCATGCTGGATCATATTTTTTGTAAGAATCAATCTGCCACTGCACCTACAGATAACAAGCATTAGCAAAGCGGCAGAGTAAGGTCGAAGGTGTGAAGAGATACCTTTTTTGGGCTTTTAATTGGGTTTTCTTTGCTGTTGGATTAGGAAGGGTCTCCTATTGGGCTGCGCTAGGAGGGGGGAGCTCAGCGTCTGGAGCGCACGAAGGAGTGGTTTGCGTGCGGGCGGACGAGATGGGTCTCGAGGGCTTGGCGAAAATAAGAGAGAAAAAAAAGTAGAACGGTGCGTATTTTTTTACTTTGGTATAGATTGATTCGGTGCGATTCTGAGGTCCACACATTTTATGAAAAGTTTGACAGACAACGGTGAAAAGAACGGTTCGTATTTTTTAGATAGGTATAGATATGGAACGAATATACGTTTTTTGATGGAATAATCATTTGTTTCTTATTTTGGGGTAATCCCTGATGTGTTGCCCAAGAAAGAAAAGAAAAATTCCACGCAAATTAGTCAAGCGCACCACTATGGCGTTAGTTATCTATGGAAGTTGATCCTTTTTTCTTCTTGCCCACACATGATTCCTAAGTAAATTCTTTTTTAAAATATTCCTAAATAAATTCTAAGGACTCCTACCTGGCGTATGAAGATAAAAGGCTAGCCACGTGCGCATGTGTATGCCCGTACAAAGATAAAAGGCCTAACTTTTTTAGGGATAAAAGGCCTAGTATATCAATATTGGTTTAGGTGGGCCTTAAACCAATTTAACTTTTTGTGCTAGTCCAACAAAGTTATCTCATTCATTAAATCTTAACCATCAGATATCATATCTAATGCTCCGAATAATTCAGATGATGTGGATCAACGTGGTGTCTTCCCTCGGTATCCCTCATATTGTTTTTAGTATATAATAGACATGAGTGGTTAGTCACTTGAAACGAGAGCTGACTTGGTCAAGTGCACAAATTTATATGAGTTATGTTTTGAAACGAAGTGAGTACTGATAAGCCTTGTTTTGCTTTACGTAATGCGCGCTCTATACTCTGACCGAACTGAAAGAAACTTGATTTGCTTAATTTCCGTGGCGTATTGCTGATGTGAAAAGATGTAGGAGTACAAGCTGTGGTGAATCGCCGACGTACATGTATGGCGTACGTGTTCGACATTATCCTCAGAAGTGCTACTACTTCAGCAGCAAAGCGAACCGGAAAAAGAAAAATATCGAGTACCTCTTCTGCACGTCGACCGGCTAGTTCACGTTCCTGATCTGCCGCGTCAGCGTTAACATGTCGATCCTGCTTGTGTGGCGCTGGCGCTGGCAAATATCCTAAGAGGCAGAAATTCATATCTTCTGAAAATTTGGTCAGTGTCGGGGCAAAAAATCGATATTAGGGAAAGCGAAGCACGCGAGCTTCTGCTGAAAGTTCTTGCACTACATATCTTGTCTTCCTGCCTTTTCATTACGATCAGAGCTAACGGGTAGGGTTGGGTTGGATACGACACGACGTGGCGTCTAACAAGTGGACCCACTGGTAAGAAATGAAGCAAAACTGCCAAACCCCTCGCTATCGGACCGACCCAGACAAATTGACGCAAGAAATGTGATTTCGCAGATGGTTTTCGTTAACTGTGGTTCAGTGACACAACTGCCCAAAAAATTGTGATTCTGTGAAATTTACTCTTAATTTAAAAATAGCAAAACTGAATAAAAATTATATCAGATTAGAGTTCTTGTGAAATTGGTCCCTAAAATACATTTGAGCATAAATCTATACTTTCTTGACATACAGGCTCTCAATTGGGTCCGCCAAGCGACCATTTTAGTTCATGGACTATAGCAAGAACACCAGTGAGAGAAAATCTTATCAGCGATGTTTAAAAGGCCACGGCCCTTCCGTTCCGATTCAAGGAAAAAAAAGGCCACGGCCCAGCCCAGGGTGTTCTCGGCAGTCTGCCTACGAACAAACAAAAAGGAAATTTGGCCCCTCTCCGTCAAAGAACGAACTTATACTACTCAAGATCTTCAGAGGTCAGATTTTCTCCACACAAAAAAAAGATCTACAGAGGTCAGATGGAAACTGAAACATCCTCTCCAAATAAAAGAAAAAAGATGGAACGAACTTATGCTACTAAAGATCGTTTCGAGTGACCCCTGGATAAGTAGTAAAATGCATTACTGAAACTATGTACCTCCTTTACATGCATGGTTCTACCTTACATCTGTACATTATTAAGCTTCATCAGGACCATGTTTCGAGGACAAGGTCACTACAGTTTGTAGAGGAAGTGGCGTGAAACCCATCGAGTGAGGCATACCGAGTTTGCCATCATGTTGGTGAGTGTCGAGGGACCGCCTACGACGGTTTCGAGCACCTCAGTTCCTTCCAGGACGGCCGGTAGCGACGGGGCGACCGCGACTTTCGTCGGGGCGACCATGCTTGCGGCGACGTCCAGATTGATGATGATTCCTTCTTCCTCGGGAGCCCCCGAGGCACTTGTTTTCTTCGTTTGCAACTGTGTAGACTTCGCGGTAAGTTGGGGACCCGATGAAGTAGGCTTCGTCGGGACCATTAAATCTTCAATTGCGGCGAGAGTTCCCCACGATCGGCGCCACTGTTGTTGTTCTCGACAACAATTAGAGTTAGGAGTGCCAATGCTCGATGGCACAAGTGCGGGTATAAAAGTAGAGCGTGTACGCCAGCCTTATAGCGAAGGTCGTCGTACACTTGGACAAGTGGACACATCGATACTTTTTGAATAGGTTCGATCAACCTTGCGGGTACGACTTAGTCCTATGTTAGGAAAGGTTTCGAGGAGGTTGTTAGCCAGGTGCTTGGGCCGAGCGGATCTTCCCAAGTCACCTTTAACGAGAGATTCGTCGGGGCTGCCTCGTACTTGGACCGAACGCGTCTTTCCAAGTATCGAGGTTAGGATACCCTCGAAACTCTAACACAACCCCTTCTTCTTCGAGCCCGTGCCAACCAAGGTTAGCTCGGAGCCTCGAAACTAGAGTCCCCTAGAAAGCTTCCTCGAGGCCGGTCGACTTTCAGTCGAGAGCGGCGCGCGAGAGCGAACCTTAGAGGGAGCACTCTAGCCCTCTCCCCTTGAGTTTATTCAAGTTGAGAGTGAATGGTACATGCCCTCATAGGGGGTATTTATAGCTTAGGAGTCCATGACAAAAGACCATGGCTACCCTTGAGGGAGAAAAAAAAAAGTGGAGGCAAAATGTTAAAAGTGGTTTCTTGATACATAGCTTTTGTGTGCACCATGAGAGGGAAAGTGAGGGTTGGTTCATGGTCCACCATGGACTAAGGGCTCTTTTCTCACACCTTTCTTGCCCCCTACTCTATCTTATTTGACTCTTTGATCATGGCATAAAAGGCTTGACTTGTTGACTTGTCTTCCTTTGCCACGTAGGATTGACTGCGCCACGTGGATGTCTTGACTCGTGCTTGGGAAATGTTGACTTAGTCGTCGCTACGTAGGATTTACGGCCCGGCCCATGTAAAGATTTTATTTACTACAACACTCTTAAATCACTAAAAAGAAGGTTTCAAAGTTGTCCAAATATGTATGTATTTATAGCCAAAAAACGTCTAGATATACGTAATATTTCGTCACTTAATATGGGACGGAGGGAGTAGTATGTACTGAATTCATACACCTTTGGTCTGGAAATTGAGATGAGATGTTTGGAGCTGCTAAGCTGTGTTTCTCTCAAACTTCAATGCTAGAAGTGTTTGGAACTGCTAAGCTGTGTTTCTCCAAAACTTCAATGCTACAAGAAATGCTCCATTGATCCGACAATTAACGACGCACCAGCTGAGATGTGCAACGGCATCTGAGCACTGCACACCGTAATCAGAATGGCAAACACACACCGGAAAATTGTGCTGGCACTGCATGGTCCCTCCCGGGACACCATGGTTTTATGTTCTGATCGATCTATATAGTACAAGTCCAGTAATTTCGTAGGGCGTGTAAGTGCAAATTATAGCGCAAGTCGAGTAATCGTGTGTGTGTAACTCTGTATTGTTGGCTTAGATCTCTTGAAACATTTTCAAGCCATGTCCAATGTAACGTGTTCGATCATCTGCACGAAACATTCTCTTGGATCTCCATGCCATGATGCGCACTGGCCTACGTACGTTGCTCACCTTCCCGTGCATGCCGATCGGCTTCGCGCTCACGCGGAGCACCGCGTGCACGCCAACCTGCTCCTCCCGGAGCGCGCCGTCTTCTACGCCCACAAGCTCATCATGGTTCATGGGCATCAAGATTGTCGTGCCCGGCCACCCGCTGGTGTAGCACTCGCATCCCTAATTCATGACATAACTATTTGGTCCGCCTTTAGATTGAAATGCAATCAAAACAAAATAGCAGCCGGTCTGTGGCGCAACTATTTCTCATCTTGCTTGTAAACTCTATCTGTTGAAGTAATATATTCAGGTGGGGAATCTCCCCTCTCCCGTTGATTGCCTAAAAAAATTCCAGATAGAACTCGATTGCATTTGAAATAAATTAAAAAAAATATATAAAATAAATAGTCTCAAAGAGTGAAGAACCGCTATTCATTTTTTTTCCATGCTACTAAACATGGTTGAGTTTGGTCCTGAACTTTACACATATATAAAACATCACTTTCTTAGCATATATGATTTTTCAACATTTTGAATATTTCTCATTGTAAAGGTATTTTTTACCGGATACATCCTCCAGATTTATTTCCAAGTAGTCTCGAATTCACAGCGATAAGCCCATAACCTTGTTCTTTATCTTTCCTATTTTTAAATTTCTCACATTTGCAGCGTCTTCTAAATAATTATATGTGTTCCTTTTCAAAATTGTATGGGTTCTTTCTTTCATTCCATTTTTTAAAATCTGGTTTTATTTGCCTTTATATTTGAAATTCTATGTATATTGTCCCTAACTACTGCCACATGGTCTTGGCAGCAAGGACGACAGACAAAATGAACTTAAAGTCAATGACCACCATGGGAACAATTTTTTTCCTTTCTTTTGCGCCTCGATGCATTGATAGAAGAGACAAAGGCCACTCACCCCCGCCTGGATCCAAAGCCTAGCTTCCGAGTTGATAGTTGAAAGCACGCCCCCAAAGTCTGAACGCACCTTATTGAAGATGACCGCGTTGAGTTGCTTCCATATCCATCAGGCAGTCAGAGTGATCAGGGACACCGAAGACGTTTCCTTAGAGAATGTACAATGCAAGGTGCTTAAAAAGATACTTGTAAAATTAAAACGGTTTATTCTTAAGCAACATCGCTTATTTCTATACAAAGATACCTAATTGAGTACTGTTTATTTTTATATTAGAGGTGTCTATTATGAACAAAAGAAATGGATTATTTTTTATAGTCACATGTCTAAACACGTTGAACTGTACATCAGCCAAATGATGAATTTGGAAAGAACCGACCGAGCAAACGAGATGTCGCAGATGTATGGGCTCGGTCACGGGTCATGGGCCAGCTGAAGTGTACTGGACTTGTGGCCTGGTCTCTGTCTTATCTTAGGTGTGCCACGTCAATTAGAAAAGACAATAAAACATGTTGTATAATGGGTTATCTCTTAGTGTTATATCTTAAAATTAATACTTAGATGAATAAAATTAACTAAATAAATGCTAAGAAAAGGCAAAATCTACTACAATGGGAAATTTGTCTTATCTTATCTTATCATTCTTGTGAAGAGATCATCTCTTAATTAAGAGAAGCCTTTTGCCTTTTTTTCATTTCTCTCTTCCACGTCAGATTTTATCCTATGTGGCATCGCTAAGAGAAGGCTGACGTCACCCCATTGTACACGCCCTTAGGTTCTCACCGTTTGAGGTTGGCGGTTCATGCGGCTTTTCAAAACCTCTGAGGTTAGTTCAGCTTGTGCAAGCATGTCTTGGTATATTACAGTTTTGTCAACAAATACGTGGAGAAGTATCAAGATGCAAAAGATAGATCAAGAGAAGTTTACTTCGAAGGTTTACCATGAAGCTTTTAGTTTTGTTAAGTTTCTTTGTTATTTGTGTCCGTGTATCGAATTTTTGTCCTTTGTCGCTTGAATCAATAAAGCCAGAGAAAAAAAGAAAAAGCATGGACTAGATGAGGCGAAACCTCGTTGTGTCTATTTCTTTTTCTTACTCCTGTGTCCTTCCTTCTACGGTTCTACCCCTCTGATTTTTCCTTGCTTCACCTGTACTACCCTACCCCCAGCCGCCCTGCGACCAATTTGGTTTTCGCTTAGCCTTTTGGACACGATGATTACCTGCAACACGTGCAGTGAACGGATCAACGAGCTACTGGAGCATTGGTGTGCATCGACGGTGGTGGCGCAGAGACTATAATCCATTTCAAAGACAAATGCAGGGAGTGTTAAGCTGATCCCTCGGGTCTCCTTAAAAGACAAAGCTTTCGACACAATAATGAAGTACTGCTCTCTTTGCTTCTTCGTACTTCCTTCGTTCCCTTAAGACCCCTAAGACAGTGTTTGGTCGAGGTTATGAGATATAATGTAATGGAGCGGTTTTAAAAATTGAGATGGTTTCTTTGTTTGGTTCTTAAAACAGAGAAAACTGGAACGGAACCATACGATTTCTCTAAAAAAATAATTATATCAATATGTCTAACCATCTCATTCCTCAAAATAGTAGGAAATAGTTGGTTCCAAAGAGAATTAGTGGTTCCAGTGTTTGGTTTCTAGGACATAAAAAAGTAGAACCGCTCAACTTAGTGGCCAGCGTCGCCGTCATGCATGCAAGGCCGCACGAGTTCGATCCCTAGTGGGGACAAATATCATGTGTCTCGCGGGGATTTATTCCCTTGGTTGTTTAGCCTCTCTCACGTTAATGCCTTAGTGGTATAGCAACGTACGTGTGGGAGTTCAGATACTACTTCTGTACGAGGGGCGGAATCAGGCCTATTGCAAATGGGGCTATAGCCCTAGGTGTGTGATAGTTCATACGTGTATGCTCTGGTAATGAGTTGGCAAAATAAATTAATTAACAATGTATTAGCCCTAGTCTTTCACATTTAGCATAACTTAGCCCTAGCCTTTGGACAATACTGGATCCGCCACTGTTCTGTACTGTAGTCGAGAGGCCTAAAAAAACTGTTCAATTCAATTTCATTCCTATAAGAACAGAACCGTTCCATTTCATTTCACCTCGCTCCATAACCACACACCGCATAAAAGTTGGCAAAACTTTGAACTAGCTCTAGTTCAAAACCGTCCGACTCAGTGGCCAACGTCGCCATCGTGCACGCAAGGCCGCATGAGTTCGATGCCTTCTGGGGACGAATATCGTGTGTCTCATGGGCATTTATTCCCTTGTTTGCTTAGCCTCTGTCACCGTTTACACGTACCTTTTGCCGACAGAGTCTGGTGTGTGAGTGTGGTGTGCGTGTGGCTTGTGTTTGTGCGGGAATTCAGATATTCCCTCCGTCCAACAAAAGATGTCTCAACTTTGATCAAATTTGAATGCATCTATATACCAAGTCATGTCTAAATACATCTGAATTTGATAAACTTGAGACATCTTTTGTTGGACGGAGCAAGTACTACATCTGTACGGTAGTCAAGAGGCCTAAAAATCCCCTTCCATTCCATTTCTGTAAAAATAGAACCGTTACATTCCATTTCACCTCGCTCCAGAACCAAACTTCTACCTAAAAATTTGCACGACTTTGAACTGGTTTTAGTTGAAAATCTTGCCGAACTTTCTGTAACGAGGAGTAACTAAGAAGTCTCATTTCAACTCCAAAACTCATAACTATTGCTCATGTTTGGTACTACAACGATATAATGAACAGAGCATGTCGGTTTTTTTCCCTTGTTGTTGTCAGCGCTTTGCCATGTCTTTGACTCTTTGGTACATATTGTCGGTTCCAGTCTTGAGCGGCACCACACCAGTGTCGCTGTGCAGCTCTACCTGGTCACTCCTCCGACTGCAGTATCGGACTAGTACTTGATATTTCTTCATGTGATATTTTGCGATCATACAAATCCGGTAGCTAGACCAGTATGCATGTGCCGGGCAGCAACATGTGTTACATGTCCAGAGTACTCCACCCAGTGCCCACATCGATCAGAGATGGCCATGTCCCATGTCACATCTCGTGCGCTGGTAGTACAACACGGATCTCGGGATGGACCAGATACGTTGCACTGCGAAAACCCGTGCATCACAACGGTGCACGGGACACGTACTGCAGGAATTCCTCGTCCCCGAGGAGTCGCGCCATGGTGTCCGGCGCGAGGCACACCTCGACGTCGACGCTGCCGTCCCCGGCCTGTCCCGGGAACGCCGACATCTTGCCGTCGAACTTGTTGGCGCGGCCGCTCCGCACGGCCAGCGCGCGGCCCCACCCGAAGTCGTTCCCGTCGTACATGGGGAACCGTGGCGAGCTGCCCATGGTGAGCGCCGCGCCGTCCGGGTTGCCCAGCGGGAAGCACCTGGGCGCGGCCTCCCAGTCCGCCGCGGCCTGCCGGATGGCTCCGTCCTCGTGCGCCACCACGGTCGCGTGCAGCTTTGCCGCCGCCCAGGGAAAGTCCTCGGAAGCCAGCTCGGACACCGTGGCGTGCGTCGCCACGCTCTGGATCGCGTTGCCGAAGTAGAGCGGGGAGATGCTCGGGCGCAGCCGGTGCCGGCAGTTGACGGCCATGCGGAACGTGGTGACCGCGTCCGCCGACAGACGCAGCCGCGCCCGCGTCACGGCCCTCCACATGTGCGCGCACAGCGACTGGAACGAGGAGATCTCCCTCGAGTCATGGGCGAGCTTGCCGTTAACCTCGGCATTATCTTTAGCTCGACCACTGGTTTTTCTGCGGTTGGCCGCTGCCTTCATGTCGCGGATCGCCGCGGCGCTGAAGTGGATGACGCGCTCGCGGAGGGGCGCCGCGGCGTCGAACGTCACCGCGGGGCCCTCGCTTCCGGGGAAGCGGAGGACGGCCGTGGAGTCGCCGAAGAAGTTGCGGCGGAAGTCTGGCGGCTGTACTTCCGGAGCCTCCGCGCCGCGGCAAAGCCCGGCCCACGTGTTGAAGAAGTGCCAGAAGGAGGTGCCGTCCACGACGGCGTGGTTGGCGACGAAGCCAACGAAGACGGCGCCGTCGCCGAGCACGGTCACCTGGAAGGACGTGAGCCGGCGGCGGTGGCCCTCGTAGCTCACGGTGCGGTCCATGGGGAACAGGTCTTTGGTCAGCCTGGTCGGCACGTCGGCGTCCGGCACGAGGAAATCGGCCAGCGACAGAGCAGGCGCCACCGCGTGGTACAACTCCACGGACGCGCCTTCGTCGCACCGGATGACGATGCGGTCGTCGGGGAGCGTGACGAGCCGTCCGGCGAGCGCCGGGAAGACAGCGAGCGCGCGGGCGAGCGCCGTCGCGAGGCTGGCAGTGATTGGCATGCCAACTGGAGGCTTGGGGAAGAACAGGCCCTTCTGAATGTAGTGGCACGACAGCATGGGCATGTCGGAGACGGACAGCTTGAGGTCTCCTGTTGCTGCCCACACGCCCTCTGGCACAACGGTCTGCTTGGAGACGACGGTGACGATCGGCGCCGCCGGTACTACGCTCGTGCAGACCATCTGGTTTAGCACGGCCACCTTGGACGCTGCCGCAGCAGGGGCAGCCTCGACCACAACGGCGTCGGCGGACACCGGCGGAGCCATGTTCTCTTCTTATCTGGAGTGGCTGCTGTGCTGCTCGGTGATACGGCGTCACACAAGATGGCGCTGCTGGGCATTGCCGGGTGCTCGACACGTTATATAGGCATGGCGTTGGGTTTGGGTTCGTGCACCTGCGCAGTAGCGTTCCATCGTTCCTGTAGTCCTGTTCATGTTGCACATTTCTGCGAAACGTCTGTGGCTCCCAGATGAAGATGTGCTGATAAGGAAGTTGCGCCTCCTGTTCCTGCTGGCCACAGAGCAGAGAAGCTTAGAAAGGGGATAATTTACGACTAGCGCACAGCAAGCTGTCGCTGTTACAAGGGAAAAGGTGTGGTGAGTCGCATTTCAGTGCACGTTTGCATTCGATCCGAATATCTTCGGATCAGCACAAAATTTGTACACATGCTCCCTCTGATCCTAAACGTAGATGGTTTTGGATATCGACATGGTTTACTTTGATCATGAATTATTTTGAAAACATGCTGTTTCAAATGAACAAAGATACTACTCCATTTGTAAATATACACAGGCTCCAACATGTAACTTTGACAAATATTTTTTCACATATATTTGGATAAATTAGTAAATTTGGTATATGAACACACGTAAAAAAAACTATATATATATTCTTATATACACGTTATTCGGAAAAATATACTGTCCCAGAAAAGGTGCGATGACTTTTTTATGGAGAGTTTTTTCATAATGTATAAATCCTATAATTTTTCTCACGTGTATGCATGTTACAAATAACTGTTAAAAGTGTTTATTTAAGGATGGAAAAATCCCGAGCTCCGCAAAAAGATCAGAAGTGTATGTTGCAAACCATAAAAAAGACATATATCTACGGGTGGAGCACATTATAAGTCAAAGTTGCCTTTTTTTTATGGGTGTGGCTATTTTTTAGTCGCCTGATTTTTAAGCCAAGAAGCTAAGTTGACGCATCAGAGCCGTTAAATTAATATATAAATGTCATCTTCATTCCTCATTCTCTCACATGCTGCTGTTTGATTCAAATCCGATAGCCAAACAAGTTGGCTGATTTCTAACTAAAAAACGAACAAACAATTTTTCTGTAGCAAAACCTTTTTTTACGGACGCTATATATGATTCCTGTATAACAGTATATACACAAAAGAAAGTTGGATTCGGAAACATAACAAATGGTGCTGGATGAGAGCATGAGTACAAATTATTTCAAGATTGTACATGGTACACTAATTTAGAGTGAAACAAACAAAAAGGTACCCGGATATTACTTTTCTTTTGTGCAAGGATATTACGTTCATATGTAGAGAATGATTCAGTTCAGCAATTATGCTAACTACATTTACCTCTATCTTGTTGATGTCTGCAATATGTACATATTGATGATCAGACCTAAATGTATTTGCAACCTAAAACATGAGAATGTCTAGTTCTTACTTCTGAGTCGATTTGATTTTTGTACAACAGAAAATGAGTAACTCGAAAACCGAAAGCACATTAAAAAAGGCATGTTGGCTTATAAACCAAAAATCAAAATCATAAATTAAGCCTAACCAAATATGAGATGAACCTTCGTCTAAACGATCAGTTTTCTCTTAAAAAGGGAAAACTTCTCAGGGTTTTTTGAAGGCAAGAGATTCAGTATATTCACCTCATTTCTCTGGGAAAACACATTTAAACTGAGAATTTAACTTCACATCCAAGCGGAGTAGGTAGGCTATCGAGCAGCCCTGCAGCCTTGCGCTTATTACAAGTATCCGACTTTGGCATGAGCCTGGCCAGTCCAACAACTTTCACTGTCTTTTCTCAGATATTTCTTGGGTTTGTCTCCTTGTTTTCAAATCTTCTTCTCTCGCACCAAATCTCGACCTCAACGACATGCAGTGTATGCGGTACATAATTCCGACGGCACATGCCGTGCCGGGGCGGGCCGCGCGCGATCCAACTCAGGCAACACGTGGCGTGCCAGGTTTTTCTAATTGCGCACACGGAAAGAAAACAACGGTAGGGCCCAGCGCGCGCGGGTGGGCTGCATTTGGACTGGAACCCAGATAAACGCAACGGCTGAACGACTGTTGGCGAGTCGTACGTACGTGCGCGCTTTCAGCGCTAGTCGAGTCGAGTCGAGGCGAGGCGACCGGCCCTCGTGCGGCTTGTCTCCCCGCCCCCACCGCGCACCGCCGCAACGCGCCAAGCCCTCGAATCTGCCCCTATACAGAGACACAACACACCGCCGGCCGGTGGCTTGGGCGTCACTGTCGGTCTCCGGGCGTGCACGCGCGGCTGAGGTTTTGTAGCGGGAGCGGAGGGGTACGGGAGCGAATGACCCCGCCTGCGTCGTGGTGCGTCGCCAGCCACAGCCTTGGGGATGGGGGGGCCGGTCGCTCAGCGTGCCGTTGGGGTTGGCTTAGCACACGGTGGACCGTCAGTCGTGGGCGGAGGCATGGAGCTGCATGCTGCTTTGCCGGCTCGCCGATGGCCGTAGCTAGCGACGGCGGGGATCGAAACGCGCGAAGACGTATATGGCGTCGGCCAGGAGTCAAAAACCAATATCAAAGATCCTGGATAGGATAAAACTAACAAAAGCTCAATCATATCAAGGTAAAAGCCTCTATATCCATCCGTATTATCCTAGGGAAATTGTAAAATATTGTATGAACAACTTCGACTACCTTCACAGACTTCTAAAGAACTGGATGACCATCCATCTGAAAAAACAATGTGAAACCAAAGGTCACTCAACACATCGTGGTCAGATAGATACCTCACACGTGAGAGACTGCCAAACCGTTGCTAGTCGTGAATACGTTACAATTTGGTGATGTTAGGCCTGATCAGCATAAGTCCAAGTTTTAATAATTCTGAAAATCTCAAATGCTCATTCATGAAGTGGGATGACATGAGTGAGAAGAGAATAATCCCACCTTGCTAGTTTAGAGTGGGTGAGACCAACATATAAGCGATGTTGCTTCTCACCTATTGAGCAAGTGAGCAAGGAAAATCCCCACGCGCGCTCCTCCTCCGCTCGCCTCATCACGAGTGCGAGCGCCACGTTTCGTGGATCGAGTTCGAGCCGTGCCGAGTCGGTGTGGGGCCGGCTTCTTATCTTTTTGTCACGCGCGCGAGGTATTTTTGGAATCTGTTACGGACGCGTGGCAGATTTTGTGGAGTCGGTTCGGGTTTCTTAAACCGAACCGACCTATACCTGCTGACTATATTTACAGCCGCCCCGTCTCCCCGATCGGTACGAAAAACACAACCGAGTTAGGTTTTCGCCTGTATCTCGCTTTTGCGCCGTCGTCGTAGTCTACTCCATCCCGAGCGTCGGCGTGCACCAGCGATCGGGAGAGCAGGTCTCCGGAACTTTTCGCCTTTGCGATCCTGTACGGGAGAGGGCGAATAAGGTTTTTGGAAAGCGCTTTGCGCGACTACTCGCTTCCTTGCAACCACGGGTCGTCTACCTCCTCGAACCGGCGGGTGCGCGACGCGCCGCCATCTTCTTCGTCAACAACTTCGTCAAGCGAACGCAACAGCAACGGCTTCCTCTCCACCGCAACAGTACGTACACCATAATTCGATCTACTGTTTAGTTATGATCTGCGAGATTATACTATTGTTGATTGTGCTGTTGAATACCTCTAGTATATTCGAGATGCATATGCTAGTTGGTACTGTCGTCATGATCTATATTATGGAATTAATCATTAATTTTTCAACAATCCAAAAACCTTATTGTAGGCAATTTCGTGATTTAACTAAGGGTTTAGCCGATGCATTGAAGCCGGATAAATTTTCCAGAATGTACTTCAAGAGATGGCAATTAAAAGCCATGCTCTGCTTGCAGACTTTGAAAGTATTCTGGGTGACAGACGGCAAATCAGAGGTAGATTTATCTGAGGAATCTCAAAAAAAAATTCCAGGATGCTAATGTTGCCTTCAGAGGATGCATTCTGAGTGTTCTTTCTTACCGTCTTTGTGATGTGTATGTGGACATAGAAGACGGGAAGGAGCTGTGGGATGCACAAGCGAGGTATGCTCGCTAGCAGAAAAAGGAAAGGGAAAGAAACCGATGTAGGCAGCGAACTGTATACCATGGAGTCGCTGAACGACTACAAGATGGTGGATAACCGTTCTGTAGTTGAATAGGCGCATGAGATACATATCATTGTGAGAGAGCTCAAGCTTCTCAAGTGTGAATTGCCCGACAAGTACGTGGCTGGGTGCATTATTGCAAAGTTACCTCCTGCATGGAGGAGCTTCACCACGTCTCTGAAACACAAGAGACAGGAAATAGCAGTTGAACAACTGATAGCGTCCCTTGATGTTGAAGAGAAAGCTCGGGCTAAGGACACCACTGAGAAGGCTGCTGATTTTCCGTCTAACGAATATGGTACAGAGAAATTTTTGCGGCAACGGAAAGAACAAAGGGAAGAATCCGCTGTTGTTAACAACAACAAGCCTGCGCGGACTACTACCTTCAAGAAGAAGAAGAAAGTAAACAAAGGCAAGATGAATTGTTTCACCTGTGGAGAGCTCGGCCACTTTTCCAGAGACTGTCCTGATCGTGCAGATCGGAGAGGGAAAAAGGGTAGAAGACTGTCAACATCGTGACCGCTAGCAACACTGACACGTACAGTATTTTACCTACTGTTCTTTCAGTATTTCAATCTCCATGTTGGTGGATTGATACGGGTGCTAATGTTCATGTATGTTCTGACATCTCCTTATTTACTTCTTACCAGCATGAAAGGGATTCAACCGTCTTGACGGGGAACGGGTCGCATGCAGCTATTCGTGGTGTTGGTACGGTCGATCGGAAGTTTACTTCGAGGAAGATCGTGCGGCTAAGGAACGTGATGCATGTCCCCTCCATGTGTTGGGAATATGCCCTAGAGGCAATCATGTATGATATAATTCCCAATGTATTCATAAATATTATTAAGTTGTCCTTGTTTGAACATCTGATATGTATCATTGAATATGTGATTTGATTGTGGAACTATGTATTCATGTTGTTCATACTAAATTGTCCTTAGTCATTGAGGTTGTGCTGGACACATAACCTAGACTAATGTGAAAGTTGGCTGATGACTCAGTTCCACTTGTCATGGGCATGGTGATGTCATTCCAGCTTACACGGACTCGGCTAAAGAGTTTAGCGAGTCGGACTGACCCATATTGAGATGCAACGAGTAGGTCGTCATTTGCATGTCTCAATCAATGTAATCCTTAGACCTGAGGTTATCGCACAATCCGAGTTGTGGATCACCAACTTAGGTTCTGTCAAACGTTGTTCCGTAGCAGGGCAGTTATAAAGGCAGAGTTCGGGTTGACTGAGAATCAAGCTGTGTGATGTGGATAACCAAGATGGGATTTTGCCCCTCCGACTGGAGAGATATTCTCTGGGCCCTCTCGAGTGATATGATTCGGGAAGCATGGCCATGCGCGACTTGGTTAACTGTTAACCGGGTCGATCGACTAAGAGTTAGTCGGATGAATCGTATATCACGGATCGAGAAGAGAGTTGAACTATTAAAGGGATGACGATTAATCACCTATAGTTCGACAAGGTATATCGTGAGGCAAAAGGGACTAAGACGTATGTCACATTGGAAGGTACGTCGTCATGACTCGATGGTACTTGGGAGTCGGCACGTTCTGCTAGGAGCCGCTACCGATTGATCGATTGTGAGTCGGACTCCAATCGTGTCCAAGTCACCATGAGCCTGCGGGGTCACACACTTAAGAGCGGGAGCAAGTATTTGGTCGGGTTGGACCCGAACTGGAATTGGGCTGACAATGCGAGTTGGACTCGCAGGGTGGATGGGCCACAAGGCTTGGAGCCCACTTCCACTCGATATATAAGCAGGGGCGTGGGATGCCTAAGAGGCACGGTTTTTCCACTCTCATGCGTTGAGAACCCTAGCCCGATTCAGTTCAACCGTCGCACCGGACCTAGCAGTCCGCCGCCGGAGCTCCTCCTCGCACGTGTGGATACCGGCAGAGGTGCTGTACGTTCAGCACTTCGACGATCGCGGGATTGGATCGGCTGGATCGGATCGAGGGACTGCACTGCATCAAGGCGCCGCATCAATAATCCGCAACTGCGCGTCTAGTGGTAATCCTCGTGGCCTTCTACCTCGGCTAGATTTTGGGAGTTCGCGTAGGAAAAGTTTTTGTTTATCTCTACGCGCCCCTTCACCATGAATAAGAATCTCGTTAGCGGCTCCCCTTTATGCAAAGATGGTTTGAAGGTAGTTTTAGAGTCTAAAAAAATAGTTGTGTCCAAACATGGACAATTTATTGGTAAAAGCTATGAGTGCGGAGGCTTGTTTCGTTTTTCCCTTTCTAATTTTAGTGACATGTCAGTGAACCATATTTGTGTCAGTGTTAATGATGATACAAGTGTTTGGCACTCTCGTTTATGTCATATTAATTTTGGTTTAATGTCTCGGCTATCCACTATGAGTTTAATTTCTACTTTCACCATTGCCAAAGGTTCTAAGTGCCATAGTTGTGTGCAATCAAAGCAACCTCGAAAGCCTCACACCGTGGTCGAGGAGAGAAATTTGGAACCTCCAGAACTCATACATTCTGATCTTTGTGAGATGAATGGTGTGTTGGCAAAAGGTGGAAAGAGATATTTCATGACTTTAATTGATGATGCTACTAAATTCTGCTATGTTTATTTGTTGCGAACTAAAGATGAGTCTTTAGACTACCTTAAAATCTATAAGGCTGAAGTTGAAAATCAATTGAAGAGAAAGATCAAACGTTTTAGGTCAGATCGTGGTGGCGAGTATTTCTCCAATGTATTTGATGAGTTTTGTGCGGGACATGGTATTATTCATGAGAGGACGCCTCTCTATTCTCCCCAATCAAACGGGGTCGCCAAGAGGAAAAACCGCATGTTGACTGACTTGTTGAATTTCATGTTAGCCACTGCCGGTTTATCTAAGGCATGGTAGGGGGGGCGCTATTGACTTCATGTCATGTCCTGAATAAAGTTCCAAACAAAAATAAGGAGTGGATTGGAAGAAAGCCATCACTTTCTTACTTGCGCACTTGGGGATGTTTGGCGAAGGTCAACGTTCCAATTCCCAAGAAACGCAAGCTCGGACCGAAAACAGTGGATTGTATCTTTCTAGGCTATGAGCGAAGCGTGGGCTATAGATTCTTAGTAGTTAAATCCGAGGTACCTGATATGCATGTTGATACTATTATGAAATCTCGTGATGCAACATTTTTTGAGAATATTTTTCTTATGAAAGATATGCATAGCATTGCTAGAATTTCTTCTGAAATATTACCTGAGTCTAGCATACCTGAATCTAATACATCTGATAATGAATCTGAACATCTTGAGGATGATGTTGAGAAGGATGACAATGAAGTTCCTTTCAGGAGTAAGAGATGAAGGATGCAAATCCTTCGGTGATGACTTCATTGTGTACCTTGTGGAGGATACTCCCAAAACCATTGCAGATGCATATGCATCTCCGGATGCAGATGACTGGAAAGAAGCTGTCCAGAGTGAGATGGACTCCATTCTTTCTAATGGAACTTGGGAGCTATTTGAAAGACCCCACGGTTGTAAGTGGGTGTTCAAGAAGAAACTAAGGCCTGACGGTACTACTGAAAAGTATAAGGCACGGCTTGTGGCGAAAGACTACACTCAGAAAGAAAGCGAAGATTACTTCGACACCTATTCACCCGTTGCTAGACTTATTACCATTCGAGTACTACTATCCCTGGCTGCCTTCTATGGTCTTGTCGTTCATCAAATGGACGTAAAGACAACTTTCCTTAACGGAGAGTTGGAAGAGGAAATTTACATGGATCAGCCAGATGGATTTGTGGTAAAGGGTGAAGAGAGAAAGGTGTGCAAGTTACTAAAATCTTTGTATGGACTAAAACAACCACCTATGCAATGGCACGAGAAGTTTGACAGAACATTAACTTCTGCAGGCTTTGTCATTAATGAGGCTGATAGATGTGTGTACTATCGCCATGCTGGGGGCGAAGGTGTTATTTTGTGTTTGTACGTGGATGATATTCTGATTTTTGGTACAAACATAAAAGTGATAAATGAGGTCAAGTCGTGTCTATCAAATTGCTTTGATATGAAAGATCTGGGAATCCTGGAAATCACGACTCAAGATTGATCTTCAGCTCCTCGACTACAGACTCTCAAAGGAGAAGCATAAAGCACAACTTTCTCTCATACTAGCTGATTTGTAGTCCTTCTTTCCTTTTCACCCTTCTTTTTCTTCTTTTATTACTTTTCCTGTACATATGTAAAGTTGTGACTCTTTTGATATTAATACAAACGCAGTAAGAGCCTCTCCTGCTGTTTTATCCGGTCAAAAAAAAGATCCTAGAGAGGCTGATGTTATTTTTAACATTAAGCTGGTTAAGGATGAGAGTGGAATTACTTTGTTGCAATCCTACTATGTTGAGAAGGTCTTGAGTCGCTTCGGTTTTACTGACAGCAAACCTTCACCAACACCGTATGACCCCAGCGTGATACTCAGAAAAAATAATGGAGAAGGGAAAGATTAATTGAGATACTCTCAAATAATCGGTTCCCTTATGTACTTAGCTAGCGCTAAGAGGCCTGATATCTCTTTTGTTGTGAGCGAATTGAGTAGGTTCACGTCAAACCCGGGTATAGATCATTGGCGTGCACTAGAAAGGATATTGCGCTATCTAAAAGGTAAGATGAGTTATGCAATACATTTTTCAGGGCATCTAGCTGTGCTTGAGGGTATTGTGATTCGAACTGGATCTCTGAAGGATGATCTCTACGCCACAACTGGGTATGCCTTCATACTTGGTGGTGGTGTAGTATCATGGAGATCTTGCAAACATACCATATTGACGAGGTCAACTATGGAAGCAGAGATTGCTGCTTTTGATATAGCCACCTTTGTGGCAGAGTGGCTGAGAGATCTTTTGATGGACTTGCCGGTGGTTGAAAAACCAGTGCCGGCTATTCTGATGAACTGTGATAATCAAACGGTTATTACTAAAGTAAGCAGTTCAAAGGATAACGCGGAGTCATTAAAACACGTGAGGAGACGTGTGTAGTCTGTCAGGAAATTGAAAAACTCCGGAGTGATAACTGTTATGTATATTCAAACAGAGAAAAACCTGACAGATCCCTTTACCAAGGGATATCACGTAATGTGATAGAGAGTGCATCAAGGGAGATGGGGTTGAGACCCATGAATGTTGTGCCATAGTGGTAACCCGACCTATGTGATCGGAGATCCCGTGAAGTAGGATCTGGAAAGAACGAAGCTATCGGTATAACAGAGGAGAGTATGTTATAACCCCCTCTATGTGAAGATGTGCGACTCTCAAATTGCTGTAAGGCAGGTTGACAACATGACTTAATGTGTTCATTGCGGCTATGCGTAGCGAAAGATGCTGTCCTACAGATTATTCTTGAAAGAACACACTTATATGAGTCCGACTGTCTAACGTCGCAGTTTATGAGATTTGGGTGATCTCTAGTAACTCATGAAGAGACCACGGAGTACGACACATATGCTCCACCCGCGGAGTAGACTACTGATAGCCCAGTACTGGTTGACTTTGAGTGAAATCTATTTCACGCCAGCTTGCAATTTAAGGCTTAGTCCATTGTGAGTGTGGATGGATGTAACTTAAAGTTTTAGGCAGAAGTTCAACTGAACAGTCTCTGCTGAAACACTAATATATAAACAAGTAGCAAGAACAGATAAATCTCTAAATGGGTATTTGAGATCTGATGGGGGATTGTTAGAATTTGGTATCTCAAAGGCCTATTCATGAAGTGGGATGAGGGGAGTGGGAAGAGAATAGCCCCATCTTGGTAGTTTAGAGTGAGTGAGACCAACATATAAGCGATGTTTTTTCTCACCTATTGAGCAAGTGAGTAAGGAAAATCCCCACGCGCGCTCCTCCTCCGGTCGCCTCGTCACGAGCGCGCGTGCCGTGTTTCGTGGATCGAGTTCGAGCCGTGCCGGGTCGGTGTGGGGCCGGGCTTCTTATCTTTTTGTCACACGCGCGAAGTATTTTTGGAAGCTATTACGGACGCGTGCAGATTTTGTGGAGTCGGTTCAGGTTTCTTAAACCGAACCGACCTATACCTGCGTGACTATATATACAGCCGCCCCGTCTCTCCGATCGGTACGAAAAACACAACCGAGCTAGGGTTTCGCCTGTATCTCGCTTTTGCGCCGTCGTCGTAGTCTACTCCATCCCGAGCGCCTACGTGCACCAGCGATCGGGAGAGCAGGTCTCCGGAACCTTTCGCCTTTGCGATCCTGTATGGGAGAGGGCGAATAAGGTTTTTTGGAAGCGCTCCGCGTGACTGCTCGCTTCCTTGCAACCACGGGTCGTCTACCTCCTCGAACCGGCGGGTGCGCGACGCGCCGCCGTCTTCTTCATCAACAACTTTGTCAAGCGAACGCAACAGCAACGGTTTTCTCTTCACCGCAACAGTGCGTACACCGTAATTCGATCTACTGTTTAGTTATGATCTGCGAGATTATACTATTGTTGATTGTGCTGTTGAATACCTCTAATATATTCGAGATGCATATGCTAGTTGCTTCGTCATGATGTATATTATAGAATTAATCATTAATTTGTTATTTTCGAATTGCTTAATTTTTGAACAGAATCAACAAGGAAGAAAACCGAAAGCGTGGGATTACAAGTCATGAGAACCACATGCTTCACAGAGTAAATCCGCGACGATCACACGGGATAGGGAAACCAAGTAAATATTATTTTAGATATAATGTTTACCTTATAGAAACTGCCACAAAGAACACATAAACCCTCTCAATGCAACAACAACTGTTGGAGACAAATCCAAGCAAAGGACATAGCACTTGGCTGTTGGGGCTTCTTTTAGGTGTCTCCAACGGCTATCCTTGCTGGGAGGACACTCGACTACATGTGTGATTTTGTAAGAGCATCCGTAAAGGTTGATCCTAAATCACCTCTCATATTAACTTTACTGAAGGGAAGGAAAAAGAAGTAAAGAGTCGAGTAAGATTAAACATTTCATGATTGCACAACTTGCAATTAATGCCAATGAATTATGTAGAGTCATCTTAAAGACACAACCCATAGTCTTATTTACTAAGGAATCCACAGGACGGAGATCACTCTACCATTGTTGGTTGCTGCGCGTGACAGCGTGTATTATAGACGATGTTTTTTAAAATAATAGGGCCCAGCTGCGGACTGGACCTGATATGGCCTACTTGTTGGTTTTTTTTAGGGAAACTTACTCTTATCTTGATTTTTTTTTCTCGAAAATCTTGAGGCCTGCGGCCGAGTGCTGTTAGCAAGTCTGGCCGTGTAGTATTTCCCAGATACGACCATTATTCTGGTGGGCCGTGGGCAGCAAGTGGAACGCAGTCACACACGTCAACTTGGACTGGGCCTTGTTTATTTTATTTTAAAACAACACATCTGACTTTTTTTTAGGCCACATCTCACTTTCAATCAAGAACAAAAGGGAAAAGTAAAGATCAAGGTGTTTCAAAAGAAAAAAGAAAAAAAAACAGGAAGGGGGTGATCAGAGACTCGAGGGGATTGCGAGTCACTGCTCCCTCCGTTTCATAATTTTTGTTTCAAATTTGACCAAAAATGAATGTATTTATTCTTAAAATGCGTCTAGATATATGTAATATTTCGACAAGAATTATGAAACGGAGGGAGTAACTTTCAATATGTATCTGCAAAAAAGAATAATTTTTTCCGGAACAACTGCACGTACGACACTTGATTGTACGATTTCTATACAATTGTTGGCTGTGCCGGAGCAATGGATTGGGCCGTGGAACATTGCGGTTAGCGACATGCAGGCGTTACCACGTTGAGCACCTGGAACTGGAACTCTGGAAGAACACGGATCGATCCATCCATCAAGGCATCAAGCAGCAAATCTGCCTTCGAGGGCATGGCACAAGAAACTGGTAAGCGCGCAGCTGCGTCGCTCGTCACGTCGTTGTCGTCGACGCGCGAGCCCTCCTAGCGCGGCTGCGTTGCTCCTACGGGCCAAGCTCAGGTAAACTACAGGATCACGTACGGGTGGATTTTCGTCAACGTCGCGAGTTGGTGTAAAAACCGCATGGCTTTCGTCGCCTCCCTTCCAGTTGCTGAATCGTCAACTCTCAACTGGTTGAGGTTAAGTTCTACGTTTATCAGCAGGACAAGACAAGTGGCCAAGTGTACGTGCAGATTGTGTTGTTCTCTCGCAACATGAGTGTAAGGTGCGAACCATGAAATGCAGTTTTCTTCTTCTCGTTTATCACAATGCTGGCGATGGAAGGTTCTTAGTCG
This sequence comes from Brachypodium distachyon, assembly GCF_000005505.3. NCBI lineage: Eukaryota > Viridiplantae > Streptophyta > Magnoliopsida > Poales > Poaceae > Brachypodium > Brachypodium distachyon. The sequence goes on along the minus strand of NC_016132.3, from coordinate 21,431,727 downwards.
AGAAACGTTAATGAATTTATTCCCTCCGATTTTAAATTCTTTTTGTGGTTTTATTTCGACGAAAATTTCGGATCGGAGTGAATACCAAATATTGTGCGTCCGTGGGTCAAAACAGCCGTCTACTACGAAAAGAGAGATGCTATGTTTCTGTCCTAGCATGTCAAGTCAGATGAACAGATGCTATGGGCTCCATGGAAATTTCAAACAACCCAAGAAATCATATATGGGGCACCTTTGGATGATCCTAGTGTGACACACTGCCCTACAGCTTAATAAGATTGATAGAATACTCATATCAACAAGGTATACCTTCTTTTTCGGGAGCCCATCCGAAAGAAACCTCAAAGTTAAGCGTGCTTTGCTGTGAGCAATTTGAGGATGTGTGACCGACCCGGAAGTTTCTCCCGGGAGCACATGAGTGAGGACAAACTGCGCTGGAAAGACATGTGTTGGTATGTGGGGCCAGTCTTGAAGCCTAGAGAGCTGCCAGGAGTGACGCCGGGGCGTTACACCTAGGAATCGTTTTTTTTATGATTTTATTAATCCAAATTTTTACGGACTGGTTTCCTGTGCCTCAGTTCCATACGATTTTGTGCAAGAGATAACAACTAAAAGAATTGAGGGAACTTAGATTTGTAAAACTGACGACTATTACGCTGAAGTCTAAAAATATGTTTTATTCCACTACTATAGAAAGGCTTATTAGTAACGGTCGAAAAATAGTATCAGCAACGGGCGGGGCCGTCGTTACTAACTTCCTGTTACTGATGATGACCATCATCAGTGGCGGGCGTCTAACACGACCGACAGTGATGCTATTTTCACGATTTAAAAAAAAAGCAGGCCAGAGGCCTGCCATCTCCACCGTACCATCTCAGATCACCCAAATCATAGGAAAATTTCCCAAATCGCAGATCAAGCATCGAGGATTACACAGCGATGAGGAACAAATCGCAAAACAAAAATCATGAAAAAATCGCCCAGCTCCTAGATCTGCTTCTACATGGCGAGGGGGAAGTGGTTGGCGCCGGAGCTGGCAGTGCGTCGATGCGGCAAGCAGTTGGCGGCCACCATCTGTGACTGAGAGAGAGAGAGAGAGAGTGAGGGAGAGAACAGAGGGGCAACGGAGGGCAGAGAGAGAGGGGAGAACGTACCGGCGGTGTGCAGAGGCGTCTTGGTCGCCGGATCCGGTGACGAGCTGGCCGGGGTCGGCCGGATCCGGCGATGGCGCGGCTGAAGATGGCTGGATCCGGCGACGGCCTCTTCGGATCCGGCAGCACGGCGGAAGATGGCTGGATCCAGCAGCGCCCTCTTCGGATCCGGCAGCGTGGCGGGTAGAGGGGCCGGTGATAGGGTGCGCGTCCGGGGCCGGTGGCAGGGTGCCGCGAGGCCGGAGGCGGGGCTCGCGTGGCAGGGCCCGGCGGCGGCGGGGTGACCTGCAGGCGGTGGGGCAGGAGAGATTGAGAGGAGTAGAGGGAGAGAGATGGCGTCGTGGACTCGGAGAGGAGAGAGCAGAGGGGAGATAGAGAGATGAGAGCACGGGAAGATAGAGACGAGAGCAGAGGGATGAGAGTAGGAGAAGAAGGCATCGGGAGAGGAGAGATAGAAAAATGAATTGATGGAGGCATCCACGTCATCGATCCATGCCCACTGACTCTCCACCAATCACATGCGCCCATGAAGATTTGTGTTTCTTCGGTTCGCACAGCTTCAGTGGCGGGCAAAATTGCAAACCCGGCGGTGAAGCTTCACTACTTTTTTTCTCATTACTTTTTTTGTGTTAATCTTTTAAATGAGAAAAAAGTTATTGATTTCTTTTGTGTTCAGCACAACATTAGTGGCGGGCAAGACAGCATGCCCGTTGCTGATGAGTATAAAATTTATGTTTTTGTTTTATGTTTGAAATGTTTCTTTTACAATTTCAACCAAACTTAATGGCTTCTATTGTAGTCCCAACTACATGTACGTATAAATATGGTTTACTTTGTGTGAAAATTAGATATAGGTCTTTTTTAACCATATTAATTGTAGTAGCTTCACAAAACACCCTATTTTTTGCATTTGGAAAATGAAAAATCATTTTTTATAACCAAACATTTGTAAACCTCTTTGGCAATATTGTTTGTCATGACAAGATGCACTTTTGGACAAAAAAATGGATACATTATCATGAACTATGACGTGTAATTGGACAAATTTTGGTTATTTGGCTTAAAAATAAACTTCAACTATGGAAACTAACAAGTTTATAATACATAGGTCATTTTTTAAATGTTAACATCTGATATTATTGTTCCACTATGTTAAGCAAGAAAAAATTAGACTTTAGCAAAAAGAATCACATTTTTCTGATTTTTTATGAATTAGTTATGATTTTTTTCAATCTTCAAATGTCTCCGGGGGTCATCAGTGGCGGGGCTAGATTTAAAGACCGCCACTGATGTGTGTTTTTGTGCATTTTGTTATTTTTCACATAAAACCATTAGTGACGGGTCTCCCGCGCCCGTCAGTGATGAGTGGTCATCAGTGACGGGCATGGTACGCCCACCACTGATGACTCGTCACGTATACACTGTTTTGTAGTAGTGTTCAGAAAACTGAAGAGAGATTTACTTATTTTCCTTACATGTGCCATCAGCGGTAATAGATAACCATCATGTGATAGAAGAAAAATGACCTCGTTACTTGACTTTGCTCCAAATTCCTCAAACGAATACATAGACGGACTATTTGGACATGCAAAATTTGGAAGCTCTGAAAGAGACGAATGAACTACGGATATGATGGGTCTTTAGGGTCCCAAGACAATGAGAGAAAGATAAAATAAAATATAGCATGAGAAAGAGCGAAGAGACCCTTTCAAGAAGCTCTTTTATGGTACTCCGGAATAAATATGAGCCGTTTATTTTCTTTAATCTAACGGTTAGTCTTACATGGTACTCCACTACAGGTCATAGGGAGTACTGTCTCCAAAAAACAAGGAGTACCTTGATGTTGGGTAAAATCGTAATCTAGTATAATTTATTATGGTAAAAAAACAATTTTGGAATAGACGAAAGGAAATATTATAGTTAAAAGAAAAAATCAAATAAAATATTGCTCGTATGAACACGGAATATAATCCATTGCACGGTAAACCCTAATCAATCTCCAAGACCACGTTGGGATTCCTCTATGTGATGAACACACACGTAATTGCTACTAATTGATACCTGCGAAACAAAAAAATATTCTCTCCGTTTCATAACTCTTATCGAAATATTACATGTATCTACATGCTTTTTAGGAATAGATACATTCATTTTTAGACAAATTTGAAATAAGAATTATGAAACGGAGGGAGTAATTGCTAATTGCGATTTTGGAGACTGAACTTAGAAGCGCCCAGGCTGATGAACAGGTCTCGGATGATTTATGCTCCACCAGGGCCGGCTGGGCTGATTTGGGCAGCACGAGCACCCAGGCATGCCCAGGATTTCAATTTAGGGCTTCGTGAGATTTGTGGGGCGCCATGCATGGAGGGGAGGCTGCACCTGCAGCCGCCGAACTCAAACCTGCCATACCGCAGCAAAAGGCAGTGTAGGATCAGCCGATCAGGCAGGCGCGCACGGCGGCATGTATTTGACCAGAAAATCAGCAGGGGAATATGAACTCGATCGGAAAATTAGGAGGAAAACAGATATTATCTGCTTATATTAACTAGGACAATTTTTTTAAAAAAATATCCTTCTAAATGGATGGTTAGTTTTGGTCGGTACTCCGTCCCTTATATATGGAGTACAAGAGTATCGTAAAAATCCTCTCAAGAAAGCGAAAGGCTGCAATCCAACGACCCTATATAAGGGCATGAGAAAATTTCTGAAATAAGATAGTACAATAACAAGTCAATAATCAAGTAAGTCTAGAATGGAAGCTAATAGCTAAAACTCTCGTACGTACCTGCTGTCGTTCTCTGCTAGCTGCCACACCTTTAATTTACCTCCTCCAAACAAAGGAGTCGCTTCTACGAAATATCAATGCTCTCGTTAATATATTTATGATGCATTTTCTTCTGGCATAACGAAATTAAGCAGTACTCCTGCTCTGCACCGTGCCTGCTTAGCATCCACATTCCAAGTGGAGTAAACAGTGGATGCCATCATGTCCTGTTTCAGTTTGGTCACCAGCGACCCAGAGGCTAATTAACTCGTCAGGTTAAGCTTTAGCTTGACGCGAATACTTTTCTGCCCGCGCTACAGCGCACTGACGTTTCAGAGGCAAAGATGAGAAAGGTACGTACAGTACCAGTTTTCATATGATCCCTACCTGCCAGCGACGGTTGGGTACAACACAATTGGGAACTCGGCAGTCTCGGCTGCTAGACAGAAGTGACAGATGGGAGTGGACCACCCTGTTGTCCAGGTGCACCTACATTTAGTAGTACGCGTCAGTTTTGATAGATTCTCTCGAGATCCGACTCCGGCACACCACACAATGCAGCAGTATCCGTGTACGCGCACCTGTCCGGACTACACCAAAGTTTATCTTCAGTAGTTATGAGTATAGTAAATAAAATATAGAAAAAAGTTAACCGTATAAAACCAACATATTTGAGATAGTCATTTTACGTTACTACAGTAAAATTGTTGAACAGAAGTAGTGCCTTTCAAGTAACAATTCGCATGAACCTTAGATTTAATCCAAATTTTGACAAGCCAGTCCCACTTGTCAATGCTAGTCGGTAGTTAGTTTTCCTAGACCGCACATACGCACTCTTCTTCGCCGGCAACGTTGAGGCCAATTACGCACCAACTAGAAGCACAGGGTCTTCGCCATCGCCATAGGCCTCCTTGCCTTCAAACTCGTTGTTTGCCCCCTTCTGCACCCAGCCCCACCTCCGCTTCTCTTCCCACCTTTGCCCAACTACGTTGAGCTCCCGTTGGCTGGCTCAGCCGCTGCCTCATCTCCTCTAAGCTCTCATCCTTGCCGTCTGAGGCACCACCGTTGCCTCGCGTTGCCCGCTTCGGTCAGCAAGCCCGCATCGGCGAACGCTCTCGGTGCACAGAAGGGTCGACGCATTTACTCGTATAGAAAGGATACCGCCGTGGGATAACTTGAGTAGAGCTCCTCTCTCCCAAAAAGACAAAAATAAACTTAAGTATATATAGGTTTGTGCTGTCGGGTTGTCACTCTTTGTAGTATTTCCTACTCCCTCCGATCCATAATAAAGGTCTCATACTTAGTATAATTTTGTACTAACTTTGTACTAAATTTGAGACACTTATTATGAATCAGAGGGAGTAATAAAGAAAATAGATAAATGATATTGTGGCATAACTTAAGTCGAGCTCCTCCAGCAAAAGAAAAACTTAATTATACCTCTTAGACATATGTGTAGCCTGGCTGGAGATTCAGAAAAAAAAAAAGGATTTAGGGTCTCGGTGTGGCCTCTTCCAGGATTACTGAAATAGGTAAAAACAGATTAAAATTCTACTCACTTAGTAAAAAATTTGAAATTGGAATGGAACAATAATACTGTAGTACTTCCTCCGTCCAATAAAAATGTCTCAAATTTGTCAAAATTTGGATGTATCTGAACATGACTTAGTTGATAAATGCATTCAAATTTGGATAAAATTAAAACATCCTTTGTTGGACGGAGCATACGGAGTAGATCTTTTGCTTACCCGAGATTCACGTTTCCATTAATTGCACCCGTAGGTGAGATGTACAATGAGAATTAGAAATGCACCCGTCTCATTTAGTAGTTCAGCAAATTTTCCGTCCATTCAACTTAGCGGCTTTTGGTGCAAGGCACACGATACCTTTATGCCAGTTGTAGTTGCTGGCACTTTAAATGAAACATGGACTTATCATCTTCCTGGTGCTGGCTGCAGTCACGCTTAGCTCAGTTCATTTATATATTGGTTAAAAGGTGTTCCGCATTGCCCTCATAAGCGCAACGAAGTACGTACGAGTGTGTGAAGCATCATCACGGAGAAAATCTTGCCAAGGAACAGGGTCGTTCTATGTTTATTTGAGTGCGAATTCGACACGGCGAGAATAAGAGAAATGGATGTATATTACCCGAGAGCCGAAAGCATTTTTATATGCGTTGATGACACTTACGATATGTCCAGATGCCCACTATCTAGATGCATCCACTTGTTTGCGCTTTGCAGCTTCACCCTGCCCCGTCAAATTGGTTTCGCTTTCCCGGTTGCCAAATTAACAAAAGATCATCATTGGACGAAGGTGCAGTTTGCTAGGGGCACCCGGGAGTGCCACAAAAAAGTTTGTTGGTGTTGGCGAGGACAGATTGCAGCTGAGCTAAGATGAGTGGAGAATACAGTAGAGTAACGATCAGGCCCCTGGTAACGATAGTTGATGCACTGCGTCTGATGCAACACCTTTTATGGTGTTTTGGACGATTTTTTTTTTGATGAAAAGAGGGCATTCCCTCCGGTTTTGGACGAGATAGGCAATTAAATAGGAGTATACTTCTTACGTAAAAAACATGCAGAATGGCCTGCTACCATGTTCATCGGGCATCTAGGCGATTGTTCTGCATGTTTTTTAAGTGTTTGGACAACTTACAAGTTGCATAGAAGTTCTAGAAATTGACTTATACTCCAACTCAAATCATAAGCAACTTCCTTTAAAAAAAATCATAAGCAACTTAAATGCCAAGTGTACACCATGAATGCTACAAATACTTCATGTTTGAACTATATATGTATATGTGTGATGAGTTTTATTTTGGTAGTACGCCAACAAGTTATATATGTAAGTATTTTAAGAACAAGAATCACAATATTTAAATATTAATTTGGTGGCATTTTCTAAAGTTTTACATATGCGCTTGAACTAACTTTACAAAACGACATATGAGTAAATAAAAATTCTCTAAGTTTTGCCCCATAACTTTTACTCCTGGCTTGAAAAAAAAATCGTAGCATCTCTTTTAGATCTTTACGGCGTAAACAACAAAATCAACAAAACTGGCTAACGCAAATTATACCCTATGCATGCCTTTAATTTTGATGTTTTCTTGAGGGGGGCACTGTGCAAAGATGCTAATGCTAATTAAACACATACTTCCTCCGTCCAACAAAGATGTCTCAACTTTGACTAAATTTAAATGCATCTATACACTAAGTAATGTCTAGATACATCCAAATTTTAACAAACTTGAGACATCTTTTGTTGGACGGAGGGAGTACTACAATTCTTAGACAACAACAACTCCTTAATATATAATACATCTACCTACTTTATGGCTTTGGTGGTGACATATATGGTATCCATGTTTGATCCAACAGTACCATCTCATCTCGAGTTTCCAAAAAAGAGTGTTCTTCTAGGCTCAATTAGACACCGGATCACACTGGTATCCATAGATTATGAAATCAAGTACATCAACACCATCAAAACTCTTTTTAAATCTAATTACGGATGCCAAATTATTAGTCTCTCATGCATGCGTGAGTTTAGAACTTACAAATAATCCAAAATAGAATGCTATGTGCCCCATGCACACTTCGTGGTTAAAGTATAAGTAAACAAAATAGTTCTTTCGAGAGCTTTAAAGTTTTCATATGGCGTTACGGCTTGTTAAAATATTGCTGGTTCATGGCTAGAGCGACAAAGTTGCTGCACTCTTCCTGAAAAAGTTAGGCCTAGCGACGGTTCCAACTTAACCTATTTTGTCACAATGCCACAGATGCATGCATCTCAAGTTTATTATAAAAATTAAATACAAACCAAAGCACCTCTCTCTAGAAGGGAATCTAATCTTATCACCCCGCATCCGGTTCCATGTACAAGGTTAACTACACGCGATATAAAAAGTTGCCAAACTAACTCCACACTCAAAGATCTAAGGTAGATCAGAGTGAACGGTCGATATACTTCATTTTGATTGCAATTATAGGCGTCGTATATTTTCGTCCCGCTATGCAGTTGCGATCGACGCAGAACCGATCGAGTGAAATCCGGTTTTGTAATGCCACGACAGCTACACTTGATTGACGTGAAACTGATCGAGTGAAATCTGGTTTTGTAACGCCATGACAGCTTCACTTTCCGATCGTGAACATCAAATTGCAATACCATGCGATGCCAAAACGCATGCACTTTTACTCGGTAATAAAATTACAATCAAACGATGCCACTGAGATCCACCCTGATCAAAAGGTACAAACTAGCTAGCTTGCTGATGATGATGATCAGCATCAACTAACGCTCACGTGGTACAGCTGCTGTCTGAGCCCCCATTCAAAGCCACCATCATCGTGGGTTCACCACAAGATCTGGTAGACGAGAGACCGGCCGGCGACAGGGGGCGTCCCACACCCTGCGGTGTTGTGTGGTGCGCGCGTGAGATGTGCCCCTAGCAGTTCCCCACCTGGCCCCGAGCCGACGTGGCGGAGCATCCCTAGCTGGATCGCGCTGAAGTAAGCGCGCCCTTCCTCCCCCCCCCCAGTCCCCATCCCCCAGCCCCTCTCCACTCTTCTCCCTCCAATAATTCTCTCCTCCAGTCCTCTCTGCCTGCACCACCACCAAGCACCATCAGAAAGGGAAAGGGGGGAAATCCCCATGTCTCCACCGGATCAGATCCCCGGCGGAGAGCCTTAGACGGAGAGCGAGCGGAGGTTATCTGATCCGCTGCTCGATGGGCGGGGAGGCCCCGGAGCCGCGGCGCCTGAGCCGCGCGCTCAGCTTAGATGGCAGCGTCGTCCCGGAAGAGGCGCTGCACCTGGTGATGGGATACGTCGACCACCCGCGCGACCGGGAGGCGGCGTCGCTCGTGTGCCGCCGGTGGCACCGCATCGACGCGCTCACCCGGAAGCATGTCACCGTGCCCTTCTGCTACGCGGCGTCCCCGGCGCGCCTGCTCGCGCGGTTCCCGCGCCTCGAGTCGCTCGCGGTCAAGGGGAAGCCTCGCGCCGCCATGTACGGCCTCATCCCCGACGACTGGGGCGCGTACGCTCGTCCCTGGGTCGCCGAGCTCGCTGCGCCGCTCGAGTGCCTCAAGACGCTCCACCTGCGGCGCATGGTCGTCACCGACGACGACCTCGCTACTCTTGTCCGCGCCCGCGGCCACATGCTGCAGGAGCTCAAGCTCGACAAGTGCTCTGGCTTCTCCACCGACGCCCTCCGCCTCGTCGCTCGCTCCTGCAGGTACTGTTCTGTAATTTCTCGATTTACTAACCCCTTTTTGCTCTGATCTGCGAGTGTGAGAGGTAACCCGGAATTTGAGTTTGGGGATCGGGGGTACAGTGACTTGGTGGCGAATTGAGCCGTTGTTTAGTTGATGTCCCGAAACAGCGGGCGCAATGATAGATAGAGCACCGAGCTCGTTAATCAGTTTCTGTAAATAGAAACTTGTTTTATGACGGTTGATGTTTGCCAAAGGTAGTTCTAGATCTGAACGCCCATTGTAGGGCATATTCTCCTCACATGATGAGACATGATGGTAGATTGGACAGCCGTACAACAGGACAAAAAGACCTGTATCTGCGTGGTTTGAGTTCGTTGCCTTACAAGTGTAGTATATCTATTCATAAGTGATTAATTGCATGCTTTGTATTTTGCTGTTGATCATAATGCACAAGAGTCCGATGCACAGCATTTATTTTTCTGACCAATTCGCAAGAGGTCACCAAATCTGGCAGCAACAAAGTGTAAAAATGCCAAAGCAGTAGTGATTGACTTGACCAAAGCTAGCTCGTCTTCTATTGGAACGTACTAATGTACAGGATAAATAGTCAAGTTGCTGGTTGTTTCTACTATCAGTACATTCTATCATGAACAACATTGTGTACCAAGGATATGCCAGGCTGATCATATTTACCTGTCTCTCTTTTTTTTCGAAAAGGAAGAGGAACCCCCCAGCCCCTGCATCAATTGAGTACCTAAGATAGTTTGTCTTACTAAAATGACATACTCCCTCTGTCCAACAAAGGATGTCTCAACTTTGACCAAATTTGAATGCATCTATACACTATGTCATGTCTAGATACATCCAAATTTTGACAAACTTGTGACATCTTTTGTTGGACGGAGGGAGTACATTTCTTTTCCATGCTGATCACCAAAATTGGGACTATTTATGCTACCATAAGCTAAAATTGCTTCTCTTCAATGCACTCCTTTGTTCCATGATCTTTCTTTTTGGTATATTTTGTTGGTAATGCCGTGATAAGATCACTCCACTAACATGTTGCACTAAATTCAGCAGATCACTGAGAACTTTGTTTCTGGAAGAATGTTCAATTACTGATAATGGCACTGAATGGCTCCATGACCTTGCTGTTAACAATCCTGTACTGGTGACCTTGAACTTCTATATGACTTACCTCAGAGTGGTGCCAGCTGACCTCGAGCTTCTTGCCAAGAACTGCAAGTCATTAATTTCATTGAAGATTAGCGACTGTGACCTTTCTGATTTAATTGGATTTTTCCAAATGGCCACATCATTGGAAGAATTTGCTGGAGCGGAATTTAATGAGCAAGGGGAACTCACAAAGTATGGAAATGTTAAATTTCCTTCAAGGCTTTGCTCCTTAGGACTTACTTGCTTGGGGACTAATGAGATGCATATCATCTTTCCCTTTTCCACTGTACTCAAGAAGCTGGATTTGCAGTACACTTTTCTCACCACTGAAGATCATTGCCAGCTCATTGCAAAATGTCCCAACTTGTTAGTTCTCGCGGTAATGGTGATACATGTACCTTGTAACATATTCAATTAGTGCTCTATTCTTAATTGTAACTAACATCCTAAATATGCTTTACAGGTGAGGAATGTGATTGGAGACAGAGGATTAGGGGTTGTCGCAGACACATGCAAGAAGCTACAAAGGCTCAGAGTTGAGCGAGGGGATGATGATCCTGGTCTGCAAGAAGAGCAAGGAGGAGTTTCTCAGGTAGGCCTGACAGCTGTAGCCGTTGGTTGCCGTGAACTGGACTACATAGCTGCCTATGTGTCTGATATCACAAATGGGGCCCTGGAATCTATTGGGACTTTCTGCAAAAATCTGTGTGACTTTCGGCTTGTCCTGCTTGATAGACAAGAGAGGATAACAGAATTGCCACTAGACAATGGTGTTCGTGCGCTGCTGAGGGGCTGTGCTAAGCTTCGGAGATTCGCGCTATACTTGAGACCAGGGGGGCTTTCAGATGTAGGCCTTGGCTATATTGGACAGCACAGTGGAACTATCCAGTACATGCTTCTGGGTAATGTTGGAGACACAGACAATGGACTGCTCCTTTTTGCGTCTGGGTGTGTGAACCTACGGAAGCTTGAATTAAGGAGCTGTTGCTTCAGTGAGCGGGCTTTGGCTCTTGCTATGCTACAAATGCCTTCTCTGAGGTACGTATGGGTACAAGGTTACAAAGCCTCCCAAACTGGTCGCGACCTCATGCTCATGGCCAGACCTTTCTGGAACATAGAATTTACACCTCCCAGTCCTGAGAATGCAAATAGGCTGACGGTAGATGGGGAGCCTTGTGTAGATCGTTATGCTCAGATTCTTGCATACTACTCCCTTGCCGGAAAGAGGTCGGACTGCCCGCAATCTGTGGTTCCTTTGTATCCTGCGTGACTGTAAATACACTAAGCCGGCACCTTTCTGCTATGTTCTAGCCCTTTGCTCTCTTGGGCCATAAGGATGTTTGTATGTGGTTATTGTATGGACATATGGCTAGCTGGTATGTACTGGAATAACCGAATAAGCGCATGGTATTCTTGCCTGTACTACTATCTAATCCTAGGAAGATGTATACTGAGTAACACTGCATCTGTGACACTACAATGCCTGCTCCCCAGATTTGTACCATTGGAGGTGTAAAAGTACCTGTTTTTGGCAGCCTATGTAATACGTACTTAAGATGTTCTCTGTTGAACACAAATGCTCCCGGATAAACCTCGTTGAGTTGCATCTTGCATGCTAAATTTTCTGTCCTGAGAGCATGATGTGTTTATCAACAACGACCCGATGGAACTTCTGGAAACAGGAACGATACCACAAACGGCAGCAAAGACGACATGTTTGGCTTGCTCGTTGATGAGGTTTCAGTGCCTGGATTTGGTGTCACTAAAGCGAGAAAAACGCCACAACGATTCATGACCGTAGAACGGATGAACTATACAAAGAGCATAAAGCCACTGGTTGGTGATTGATTGGTAGTCTAGACTAGCAAACAAGAAGGCGTAGATGGTCTCTACATGCTACATCTAGCTGGCTTTGGCAGGTAGCTAGTATAACGAGCTCACCGTACGTGACAAGAATGCCCAGGTCACCATGTCAGCATCGCCAAAAACTCCCAGGGGAGAAGCAACGGATCCATGTAATAATACAAGCCAGCGTCTAACATGCCCGTGGCTCCTGATGGTGACAGACTTAACACTAGAGCAATGCTGCACAACAAGAACTTCCACCTTCAGTCATATTCATGTGTTCTCTGCAACAGAAACACCATGAAAATCAGAGATCATCTCTTCTTTCACTGTCAATTTGCCAAAACTTGCTGGAGTTACATTTGCCCAACTTCACTCCTGGACAAACTGTCCATGAAAATATTATAACCATCAAGCAAAACTTCACGTGTCATTTCACATGAAAATCACAAGTGCTGCAGCATGGAGCATTTGAAATATCCGCAACGACTGTATCTTCAATGGAATTATTCCATCTCTTTACAGATGCAGAAGGCTACTTAAGGAAGAGCTCAATTTGGTGTTCCATAGAGCAAAAAGAAAGAACTACCATGCATTTCAAACATGGATTGATAGCTTTAGATAGCTCTCTTTTACTTGTAACAATGTCCATCTGTACATATTTTTATTAATAAAATTATAGTAATAGGTCTTACGACCTAAAGCTTTCCGTAAAAAAAAAAGCTTCTGAAATACAAGAAATGCGCGTCCGGATCAAAAGAAAGAAACAAAGCAGCGTATGTACCGACTTTTTTCTTTCAAAAAAGAGGTGCACTCCGGTGACTCCGGTCACACAACCATGTTGCGTCTACCCACTGGATCCCATGTTACTCCTGATTTTACCGGCGGTACTAGCGGAAGCCGGAAATCAAGAGGTGCGTGCCTTGCATCAAGCTCACCATGTGCCAAGCATCCACGAAAGGATAGGTTAGTGAGATCCAAAACGCTGAACCAATCCAGTTGTCCGATTCACTTTTTTGTTAATATATTGGAGGAGTTTATTTTATTTTTCGCTGCCATCAAGGTGGTGTGGCCAAGTACGAAGAGTATCTGCCAACTGCCGGTCCGTAGATTATTCTGCACACAGGCGTAGAGTTAATAAAAAAAAATCCATGATGATTCACTAGACAGAGGATTAATATGAGGTTGATTTTTCTAAAAAGTATATATTATATTGAGAGTTTTTTCTTAGAATCAGAAGATTATATTGATTCATTAGTAAGGTTGCGGTGTTTTACCTACGTCTACTCAACTTGGCATTCAGAACTCGTTGGTGTTGGCTTCGCCGTACTGAACAGTGGAGGCCTTACTGTGATATTCCCTTCTCGATCTCAGACGACTCTACTGCAATCTTCGAGGCGGTGACCAATGTGCAACTCTGTGACAGCCTCTCCACGGATCTCTGGTCCGGTCCATGGATTCAGGGCCAGAGAATGAAGGATTTCACCCTTGTGTTGTTGCTGGTTTGTCGGCCTCGAAGTGTTGATATCTCTGTGGCTGTTGGCGCTGCAGGCAACAGCTGGGTTCGGCAGGTTAGCCCCGACCTGGACGAGTCTGGTCTGCGGGAACTCCTCCTTGTTTATGATGCTACGAATCAGTTGACTCTTGTGGAAGGGGATGACTCGGTTAGGTGGAATCGGTCCACCACTAGGAGTTTCATGGCTCGTTCTGTTTACCAAGCCATGTTTGCCAGATGGGAATCCACGCCGTGTGTTGATCTCATTTGGAGCTCTAAGGCACCGACCTCATGTAAGTTCTTCCTATAGTTTGCTTTGTCTCAAGAGGTGATGGACTGCTGATCGACTGCAACGCCGCGGGCTGGACCATCCAGAGTGCTGCCCCCTTTGCAACCAAGAGCAAGGGATATTGACCATATTCTGCTTGGCTACGGGTGGCTCGTGAGGTGTGGTCGTCTATTTTTACGGGTGCTCTACTGGTTTTCCTCAGCTCACTCCTCAATTGTTGATTGGTGGTCCGATGTCGATGCTTCTGGTAAGTCACGGAAGAAGGTGGACACAGTTGTAACTCTTGTCTTTTGAGTCATCTGGAAGCATCGAAATGATGTGGTGTTTGATGGCTTGGCTCCTAGGGTTGCTACCATCCTCCCCTATATCTCTAGGGAGGGCGGCAGGCCGGGATTCCAGATGATCACTTTAGTTGTTTCTTTCTTTTTTTATCTTGTAGGGTGGGGAGATATCGACTGATGACAGGATTTGTATTCGAACTTCGCTGAATCGCAGTTCTTCTTCTATAAATGGATAATACATCTGGAAAAAAACATATTAGCGTCCCGCTTTATATATGAGTGAAGTTAATCTCTTGACTATCAGTCTCCAAGATGACTTTAACAGTTCCCAAGCCACTGTTTAGTTTCACACCATCTCGGCAAGCATAAGATTCATCAGTCGAGACATTAGGGACATCGTTATACCTATTTGCGCCTCCGGCCAGAAAACAATATCTGTCATCCGTCATCACAAATCCAGAAGCACCCCGCTGGTTAAATTGATCAATGGCAGCATCAACATTAATTTTTGGGTATTGGAGGAAAATGAGAAGTCAATCGTTCACTCACGACCTCAGGATCCCGCAGATTTCGGTGTCTACTTTTGCTCATGTAATGATAATTAGCAACATATTCAGATCATCAGATGGATGAGTGACACGGGATTACTTTTTTAGAAGTAATCCTGTATGCTATATTATCATTTTTTTTGCGGCTGTCTATATTACTCCTTCCGATTCTAAATTGTTGTCGAAATATTACATGTATCTAGACGCTTTTTAAGAATAGGTATATCCATATTTGGACAAATTTGAGTCAAGAATTTAGAATCAGAGGGAGTATAATTTATCTTGATACTGACAACGCCTCCAATGATTAAATTTGGACCCATACACACCATTTTGGTGACAAGCCCTCCGCTCTTAAAATTTGTTGGAGAAATGGCCATAAAACTTGGTCCTAAGCTTTTCTAAAGTTGATTTTGAAGATTACCTCTTTGTTTATCCCCCTATCAAAAGCCACATGGCAAGACTCCACTTCTCGGGTGGGCGAGAGTATAATGTGCCCATAGACGCCACCTACAATGACATTTACTTGGATTGAAAGAGACAAAGTAATGTATTGTTTTGCTGTCAAAAAGAAATGATGCACTTCCTTCGTTCCTGAATATAAGAAGTCATAACTTTGTTCTAAGTAAAAAAATTTCGAGTTTGACCAAGTTTTTAAGAAAATATACTAATATCTACAGTATCAAATAAATATATTATTGAAATACATATCATGATAGACTTGATAAAACTAATTTAGAGTTATAAATGTTGGTATATTTTTCTGTAAATTTGGTCAAATTTTAATATCTTTTTACTTAGGATAAAGTCAGAACTTCTTATATTCATGAACAGAGGGAGTAGTGTTTTTAGGGGCAAATTTGAGACGAATAAAACACACGCATCTTCCATAAGGTTTCCACCGTGCATATGATCATAATTGAGAGAATTTAGGCATCTTCCAAAAAAGGAAAAGAAAAAGGAAATTTAGGCAGAGGACAAAGTTTGGGCTATTGAGGGTCAAAGCATTTGTGAAACATATTACTCACTCTGATTCTAAATTGTTGTCGAAATATTACATGCATCTAGACTTTTTTAAAAAAAATAGATACATTCATGTTTGAGAAAATTTGAGTGAAGAATTTAGAATCAGAAAGACTATCTTACAGGAGAGCACAACAGACCTTCGTTTGGCGTATCTGGCAGCTTTTTAATTGCCTCTTCGGCCTTGTTAACTACTCATAACTCTCTTGCTTAATTAATGGAATGATGCAAACATTTTCTTCTACTTTTAAAAAAGGAACTTGTTAATATACCTGGATGCTGCGTGACAACCAAGCTAAGTGGATGGAAGAATTACTCGATCATGTGGCCCCTTTTGTGCTCACAGTTTTGTTGTAATATATTTTTTTAAATAAAGGAAGAATATTAGTATTGTTCATGGTGGATGTGTAACAAGACGATGCTCTGCAAGTATCTTTCTGTCTATATACTACGGCGTGCACAAGTTAGTTATGAACTTATCAATGCTATTTTCACTTTATATACAGTATTGTACTCCCTCCGTCCAATCTTAAGTGTCAAAACGTTACATGTATCTAGACGTATTTTAGTATATATAAATATGTCCATATTTAGACTAGTTTGAGTCACTTAATGTGGGACGCAGGGAGTACATGCTACTATCGATCAATCACGTTGTAAAAGGGAGCTATGCCTAGTTGGCAGCGCGTGTTTTCGCCTGACAATTGGGACAAGTAGAAGAAGGAGCCCCTGGTTTATTTTTCGAAAAGAGAAGGTGCCCCTGGGTAAAGAGCCGAGGAAGCAAGCGGCGAGCTGGCGCTCGACCCCTCGACCCACCCAGCTCCTCGGCTCGTGCCCCGCCGCCAGCCTCCTACGTGCACCGCACACGACATCCTCCCCCACGGCTCCCTGCCAGTTACCGCGATGCTGCTTCAGATCCATGGCGAGGTCTTCCGCAACGACGTGCTGGTGGCATCGAGTGCTTGGACGCGGCGGTGTGCTGGATTGCTGGTGGGTGGACGACGACGAGCGCCTGGACGTGATGGCGTGCTGGTGGTGGTGGCCCAGACGTCGAGGAGGGGCGGCTTCCTGTGGCGGTCGTGGTGGAGAAGAGAGGTTGCTAACGGGTTGGGTCGATCGAGAGACAGAGGTGGTGCCGGACAGGTGGGGGTCTACTTGTCAGAAATCGTGTCAAATGTGCTAGGACAGTGGTTTTGGGCTTGCTGAGACATGTATCCCGAATAATTGTGGTTTCGCGGACAAATTAACAACAACTGTGGTTCTGCAGGACAAGTGGCAAAAAGAATGTGGTTTGTGAAATTTACTCAATAAATAATGACATATTGTTGGTGAACGGTTAAGTCCTAGGCTTGACATGGATGTTCACCTTACTCGTATTTATTTCAGAATTTTACCGATGCTATTTTTGAAAATATCTGCATTTTTAACTAAAAAAACATATTGTTGCCTTTAAAAAGGGTTTCTCAGAAAGTCAGAAGATAAAAAAGGCTTTGCCTATTTGAAACGGTTATCTCAAGTGGCGCGAGGCCGCGAGCAATACATCCTAGAGAAGGACACCACGCCTCGTTTTTCTCGTCAGCTCGATCCATCATACTATTTCATCTCCACACTCCACCGTTCTGCTTACCCGCATGGCGGCGGCGGCAGCGCAAGGCGCGGGACCGCTGTACAAGGACGCGTCGGCGCCGGTTGAGACTCGCGTGCGGGACCTGCTGGGCCGGATGACGCTGCGCGAGAAGGCGGCCCAGATGGCCCAGATCGAGCGCACCGTCGCGTCTCCCCGCGCCCTGGCGGAGCTCGCCGCCGGCAGCGTCCTCAACGCCGGCGGAAGCGCTCCTCGCGACTGCGCCTCCCCCGCCGACTGGGCCCACATGGTCGACGACATGCAGCGCCTCGCCCTCTCGTCCCGCCTCGCCGTCCCAATCCTCTACGGCACCGACGCCGTCCACGGGCACAACAACGTCTTCGGCGCCACCGTCTTCCCCCACAACGTCGGCCTTGGAGCTTCCAGGTACTCAATCACATGAGTACATGACGTGATATGAAACCCGTTGACCAAGTCGCCGTAACTGCCCCTTTTACTGTTCCGTTTGTTTACTAACGATAATACTCCGTTGACTTCCAGGGATCCGGAGCTTGTGCGTAAGATCGGCGTGGTGACGGCGCTCGAGGTCCGCGCCACCGGCATCCACTGGGCCTTTGCGCCTTGCCTCGCCGTGAGTCTAATTTTAAACCCTTCCGGATTAACTGGTGGTGTCCGTTTTGGGGGCTCCTCATATGTGTTTGGTCTGGTGGGTGATTTACAGGTTTGTAGGGATCCTAGGTGGGGGAGATGCTACGAGAGCTACAGCGAGGACCCAGAGACCGTGCGCTCGTTGACCACCATTGTCACCGGCCTGCAAGGCCAGCCACCAGGAGATCATCCTCATGGTTATCCTTTCCTCGCTTCCGTTAGGTACTTCAATGGTGGGATTTAGCCTCATTTCTGTATATGCCTACATCCTGTTTGAAGAAATGGGTCTTTGTGATGTGCAGGGAGAATGTCCTTGCTTGCCCCAAGCATTTTGTAGGGGATGGTGGCACTGACAAGGGGATCAATGAGGGGAACGCCATTTGCTCGCAAGAAGATTTGGAAGCGATCCATATGAGACCTTACCCTGATTGTATAACTCAAGGAGCAGCAACGGTCATGGCATCCTACTCTCATTGGAATGGGGAACCATTACATTCAAGCCACTATTTGCTCACAGATGTTTTAAAGGGAAAGTTAGGCTTCAAGGTAGTCAAACCTATGTTGTTTGATTGGTATATTCATGGAAGCTTTGGTGGTGAATAATGACCATGAATTATGAAAGTGACAACATGTGTGAGCTCTTTTTTCAGGGTTTTGTGGTGTCTGACTGGGAGGGTATTGACAGGCTCTGTGAGCCTCGAGGATCTGATTATCGTTATTGCATTGCACAGTCAGTTAATGCTGGAATGGATATGGTATTAGTTTTCAAGTTCTCATATATAAAGTATATTCTGCAGATACCAGTTCTTTTGCATTTGCTGACCAATCTGCAGATTATGATACCTCACAGGTTTGAGAAATTCTTGGAAGATCTCGTGTTCTTGGTGGAGGCAGGGGAGATACCAATGTCACGGATTGATGATGCTGTTGAGCGCATTCTAAGGGTTAAGTTCATATCTGGAGTGTTTGAGCATCCATTTTCAGACCCGTCTCTACTAGACATAATTGGCTGCAAGGTAACATACATGTTAGCACAGGAATGTGTTTTACTGTTCCTGTCAACTAGCACGATATCATGCGGAATTGCACAGGAAAAGTTTTTAATCATCTTAAATTTATCGAACACATGCAAGTATGTATTATTATGACGAAGCCCATATTGGAACCCAATGGGTGCTGCTGGAACGGCTTGTGCTCGCGGGAACGCTGGTCGCTCGTGATATGGGAACAGGACATGTGGGAAAGAGGATGACGTGGCTTCACCAGCAGGCAGGAAAATCACTAGTGCGGTGCTTCTATTTAGATATAGAAGATATGCAGAATTAAAGCTGTTCATCAGCCGGTTACTTGGTAGTTTATAAGTCTCACAGGTGCACTAAATTGAAGTTTCGTTCGCTAGTCGGTTGGTCCTTTCTAACTTAGCCTACTACATATCCAACTAAGAGAGTATATTGAGCACGTTGTCATTTGCACCGAGTCAGCAGTTCGGTTGTGTGTGATATGTTTTGTGTTAAGATTCAAATCATTGTTTGTTGATATTATCTAACCATGTAGAGCTAAAGCTCGTGTAGTTTTGTACAGTTAAGGTCCACCAGATCGATGGCCATATAAATATATGTACAATTACTAAAAAAGATGGATCAGTTGTGGTCTTATTACAAATGAGTCATCCGGTCAAATGGTCGGTTGAGGTGAAAATATATATGAAAAACATCAATTGCGATCTACTTAGCTACATTTATGAAGATATAAATATCCGGTGAAAACCACCTCTACGGTGCAAACTGTGAAAACTCCATCGAAAAAAGTTCAAAAAATTCTCGAAAAAATTACATGTGTTAGAAAAGTGATGTTTTATATATGTGTAAAATTTAAAGTCCAAACTCAATGGCGTTTGGTAGCAGCGGAAAAACAAATTTTGCATGAATAGCGATCTTTCAATGTTTGACACTATTCATTGTAAATTTCTCTTTTTAATTACTTCCAAATGATTTTGACTTTGAACTTGAAATTTTGCAGGTGTGTAGAACATCACACTCCCAATATATGGTATTTTTGTAGAATTTTTTTGAAACTTTTAAATATGATTTTATGAAGTTTGCACTGAATGAAGGTTTTCACCGGATACGCCACCATTTAACATCTTGATATGTTTAGATACATGTAAGAAGGTCTATCGATGATGACCTCTTTAGGTATACTGATAATGAAGATCTACGGGTTGTGATATGTTTTTGGTACGCTTATGAAGATCTGCCATTTGCGATCTGCTTAGGTACACTTATGAAGATCTAACGTTTGCGATCTGCTTAGGTACACTTATGAAGATCTACCGTTTGCGATCTGCTTAGTACACTTATAAGGATCTAGGTATCGTGGTCTGTTTGAAAACAATTATGAAGATCTACTGGTTGTTATCTGTTTAGATACAATTGTGATGATCTATCTGCTGTTCTCTATTAGTCGTAGTGCACTTAATATACTCTACTAGTCGTAGTCCACTTATAAAAAGAGGATAGTCCAAATTTATGACCTTATGTTTTGTTTTTGGAATTTCTAACTTATCTCTCCATTGTCTGCATATAAACTTCAGAAAATTTTCAGTTACACCTTTGAGTTATCTATAAATCTCCAAGTCATGTATGTTTCTCTGTGTCTCCTAATTACAGATTTTCATTACTAAACAATTCCTAATTTACATCTAGGTCTCTTCTTGATTTATATTATTCAGTATATATATATTTGAGAACTTAACACTATCGTCAAACTGTATAAGTTATAATTTGGTTCAAACTTATTATTCATCGAGACTCCTAGCACTTTTTAGCATTGTTCCACATATAAACACACATGATTACCATGTAAACTAATGTATCTGGAAATATTACTTATATTATTATTTTGGGTTTTGATTCAACTGATTTTTTAAATATTGATTAACTGTGTGTCATTCGTTGTTACAACATGTTCGCACCATACAATTTTCTTTTCTTCGTTAACATATGAATATTCGCAATGGTTTAGGCAATGTGGATTAACTTGGTGTCTCGAAGGAAAGGAATCCCACTCTGTGATTTTAGTATGTAACCTTTATACTCCTATAAAAGACTCAGTTGGTGGCGGTCCGTCATCTTTGGACTGCTTTTTCCTCATTGTTGATTTGGCACATTGAGACTCGAATGAATGTGGATTATGGAGTACAATATAACATAATAGTACTTCATTTTCTTGAAACATGTATTTTGTTAGTCCATAGCAACGCACAGGTATTGTACTAGTAGAATAGATATCCCTTATTGTTCTCCTGTTTGAATTGTCTCGCATCGGATATCACTGACCATATATGATATTATGAAATTTTCAACCTTTCAGGAGCATCGGCTGCTGGCACGTGAAGCTGTTCGAAAGTCTTTGGTACTTCTGAAAAATGGAAAGAATCAGAAAGAAACTTTTCTTCCGTTGCCCAAAAATGCAAAAAGAATACTCGTTGCAGGGACACATGCTGATAATATTGGATATCAGTGCGGTGGGTGGACAATAGCTTGGCATGGAAACAGCGGACGGATCACTCTTGGTAAGCAAAAACTCAACTTTGCAAGAATACACTGGGGAGCACTTCACCGTAACCTTGGTACTGAAGAAACAGTTTCTTGTCTGGAATTCCAGCTGCTAAGTAGTTATGGAAAACATATGGCCCATTTTCAACTGCCGTGATTTTTAAAAGGAAGTTTAAGACGTTTGCAGTGGATTGTTCAAGTACTGTGTAGTGGCTGTTATATTTTTAGACTGAAGGCTTGTATTAAAGGCCAAAACAAAATACAAGAGACACTGGAATACAGTTTACAGAAGAGATGCCACAAAGCCCACAATGGAACTAAACAATTAGTGGGTGTTTGGTGTTAAAATAACTGGATGTTGATTGGAAATTAAGTCAGCCACAATGGTTGGCTTATCACATGAAACACACATTTTTCTTTTCTTTTAAAACCACGTGTGACCATTCTTAGTTGGTTTATTTATTTATTTAATACAACAGTTCTAATTCTATGATATGAAAAGAGTATTAGTCTGCACTATGCTCAGTATTATATAAAAAAAGATATTGATGCTATCCTAACCAACAGGTACAAGCATATTGGAAGCCATACAAGAATCTGTGGGAGTGGAAACTGAAGTTATGCATGAGGAATGCCCAACAGAAGCTACCATTGATACTGGGGAATTTGCCTATGCAGTTGTGGTAGTTGGCGAGGTTCCATATGCTGAAGGGTTGGGAGATAGAAGTGACCTTAGCATTCCATTTAATGGTTCCGACCTGATTACTCGTGTTGCTAGTAAAATCCCTACCCTAGTGATTGTTATATCTGGAAGGCCCTTGGTTATTGAGCCGCAAGTTCTGGAGAAGGTAGATGCTCTAGTTGCTGCCTGGCTACCTGGAAGTGAGGGGATGGGGATTACTGATTGCCTCTTTGGAGATTATGATTTTGTGGGCACATTGCCTGTAACTTGGTTTAGGTCTGCCGATCAATTGCCTATAAATGTTGGAGGTGCTAACTATGATCCCTTATTCCCTCTGGGATATGGGTTGAAAATTTTCAAAAGTGATGTAGAGTTAGCACAATCTCATCATTGATTTGGTTATACACTCGAATCATTGGAATAATGTTACATATTTTGTACCTGTTGAGTATTGGGTTATGTAAAAGAGAAATATTGTCTTGTTGCAGAGTATATAAGGTGTTCAAGACATATTTCTTATATATTCTTATATTTGCGTTACTTCTGTGTGGTGTTAAAGTTTTAAATACATGGTTTCTTATTTATTCTTAAAATTGTTTATCATTCAACTATTTATCATCATAAATATTGAATTTGACATTCCTAAAGTTTTATCCAGCCTATTTACTTGACCGTTCTAAATTTTACTGTTTTGGCTTGCCGGTTCTAAATTTTGCCGAAGTAAGCTATGCACAGCGCAAGATTCCATATTTTGGTCCAGAGAAAACCTCAGGACCCTCCAACTTACCAAAATTTTGGAAACTTGTTTTGGGAAAAAGCACAGAAATATAGTTTGAAATATGTCAAAAATACCACAGAAATTTTGAAAATCCTGAACTTGGAATCCAATCTTATACTTCTAATATTTAAGTAATACTGGTTGTACTAAGCAAGGCTATGGCGGGTCATATGGACTATTTGGGCTTGACTAAAATTCTAGTCAAACCTAAAATTTTGACCAAAAGGGTAAAAAAATTGGACCCGCTGAAATGTCCGAAATTTAGGCATGGCGCAAAGGAGAATGGGTGCATTATTTCCAGGGTGGCAAGTTTGAGACTAGATTACTGATTAAGTTGATAGAATAATCAGAAATAAGTGTAATTCTTAATGATGTTGCTGAGCACTTAAATGGACCCATTTCTTGTGATCACCTTTTTATGGTAAAAGATGCAAGCACATCAAATTGGAACCACAGTCCATATGGCACAATTCCCGAAAAGCAGTGGTTCAGAGAAATAAGATGCTTTGAGCCTTTGACAATCATCTATTTCTGATGAGGGTGGCATATTACAACTTGCTTATACTACTTTTTGGAATCTGGAATATGATTGAATATCCTTATTGCTATAATGCTAGTGCCATATTTGTGCATTTGTCACCAGTCTTGGCAGATATGCAAGCTGATCTCCCAGACGTCGTAACATTTCTTTGCAGATAATGTCCAAATGCAAGAGGGGAGGCCCTCATGCCTTTTCCTTTCTTGCTGTATAGGGAGATGAGAATAATAACCAGGAAAACTACGCTAATTATGCAGGTCAAGGTCGACTACCAACAGACACCCTCATGTCATGTCCTTTCTTTTCTTGCTGAGAGGTACATCCAACCTACTATATATTTGCAATCACTGGGCCAAGCTGGGTCTTTCCTGGGCTTGGTAAGAAGTTATCTCCAGTGAAGTAAATGCATGGGCATACAGTATAGCCAATTGAGAGAACCTCAACGGACACTGCTCAGCATTATTCATGGTGTTTCCTTAAATATGTGTTATATTTGGAAAAAGCATATTTCCTTGCACTAAGCTGATTGGTGTTTATAAGTACTCTAATACTTCTGGAATATCCCCTTCCCTTGTACCTCGATGAATATATTTTTAGGATAAAGTAGGAACTGAGCTGTGATGAATATATTTGCAATTGTTTAGATGAATTTGATTATATATAAGCCATAGGCCCAAAGAATTACTGCTCAGGCTAACAATTTGGGATTGAATAGTTTGTAGATGACATCAAATCACTGCTCAGGTCAAGCCTGTATTTTACGGGATCTTGGAGCAACGTGCTTGGCAAGGATATTTAAGCAGCCATACCCTTATGCGTCTCTTAATGGAATTCTCATGGTAAGCTCTTCCAAAGTTCCAATTCCAGGCTAGATGTACTTTTTGTGTTTTTGTTTCCCTGTTTTTGGCTTGTCTTTGTTTTGCCTTTTTCATTGTTTGTCTGTTAGATTTGGTTGGGTGTTTGTTTGACAGACCGGCGCCATCTCAGTGCTTTCTTCTAATACAAAATTCCGTGCACTTAGGTGCTTGTTTGAGATAAAAGAACACCAGATGTATTAGTCTATATATAATTGCTTTTGGGATTTTTGCACATCTATTATCTAGGTATCGCGAGCTGTGAAGTAGCATGTGGCAAGTCCTGGTAGTCACCAAAAGTGAAAGTTCATTTGCCATTTGCCAAACCTCACATTACAGAAAGTTGGGTGTTTTCATTTTGAATATACTGTATTTCGTTTTCCCCAACTTAATGAACTTGTGGTATGTACCATAGAAGTATTAAACATCCAACATCTATACATCCTTTTCAAAATCCTATGAGTATGCAACTTAAAACTGTTTAATTGTTATCTACATGTTCAGCTTGTTTACTTCATTCTGTGCAGGGATGGGTGCAGCTTCAGGTGCAGAGGTCGGGGGATGTTATGTTCCATCATCTTAAAGAGTAACTCCTTTGTGCGTACTTTTTCCAACAAAAAGAAAACTTCTTGATGTGTTGCTCTCGCTGTAATTCAATTGCTGTAAAACTGAAATACCGTAGTTGAACTTCTTATACCAGGTTTCCCAGAATGCGAGGAATTTACGTGCAAGGGTAGATTTTGTTGTAATTGGTCACGCCCTCCATGGATTTTCTTAAGTGAAACATGCCCCAGTAGTGCCAGAACTGATGGAGGGAAGAGAGTGAAGCAAGTTAATTGGCTGTGGTCCAAACACTGTTGAAATGGTCCCTGGTTCATCTGTAGCATTGTACAGTAAAGCTGACCGTTGAATCAGATTTACTGGTGAGTGCTACAGTTTTTCCCAAGAATAGCAAGTGTGTAGTTTCTGTTTAAAGGCTTGAAGTTTGTAAGGATTTGCTAGAACTGTAATTCATGCCAAGAGATGCGACCAAAAGAAAAGAAAGAAAGGGAGGGAATAAAGCATGAATAGTGGGG
The DNA here is from genome assembly GCF_000005505.3 of Brachypodium distachyon. NCBI lineage: Eukaryota > Viridiplantae > Streptophyta > Magnoliopsida > Poales > Poaceae > Brachypodium > Brachypodium distachyon. The sequence continues at coordinate 21,406,210 of NC_016132.3, read as the reverse complement.
GTGAAAACGATTAGCACTTATACTGGAATCTTAGGATGCAGAATATATGGTAAAATTCAGGATGAGTAGGACTTCCTTTTGCATTCTCAAGTGAAAAGTTCACAGACGCGGGAGGTGGCACTATGAACTGATCTGTGGTCCCGTCATAATTTTTCTTTAGATCTTTGCAAGAAATGAAATTTATATGGCATGCCCATCAATTAAAGGGGCCACTAGAGACTAGAGTTGATAAGCTTCAAGAGATATTTTGTGACTTGTAAGTTGTAACGAACAGATGAACACCTTTAATTTCACCACACATGCTCAGAGTTAGTTTCTTCAATAACTAAACGTATTTTAGTTTCTTTGTATCACTGGGAGCCACTTATGTCTTGCTCCCTTCGGTCCAGAAAGCTTGATGCGACGGCCGGAGAGAGGGAGTGAGTTTTTGTGAAGTGGCTGCGTCAACAAATTCGGATCAGAGGGAGTACTCTTAAACCCCGGATCAGATCTGCTTCAGATCAATGTAGGAAAAACGTAGAACTACAGTATGTCTATTTTTCTGAAGCATAGAGAATTACAGCATGTCAACTCTCTTAGTGGCAAACACTGTCAAGGGTAGGTTACAAGAAAAAGGCACTTTGTAACTGGTAGATGCTTTGCAAATCTCTGAGCAGTCAGTCAGCCAGCCATTCAGCCAGCCAGTAAGTATTGCCACAATATAAGTAATTGTGTTTTCTTTTTCCTCCCGTGTCTGTGTGTCCCCCATTCAGTCTGGTTGCATGCATGTGCCCATTATTGAGCGAGCCATCCGTCGTCTTCACTCCTCTCCCTCTAGCAAGCATGTGCAGCTCCCCTGGTTTCAACCGGTGCATAGAATAATAATTGGATGGATGGTCCATGCATCTTACATATATTTTCCGTTGCACAATTTAACGATGGGCACATGTGACATGCCATGTCGTACGATTTTGCAGGCACAGATGTAGAGAGAGAGAGAGAGATGCGCGTGCAGTGTTCTCACACTTGAACCCAAGGGAAAGTATCCGGGGCTTGCTATATTTAGATTCTGTAAATATGCTTGCATTTGGAGCTGGAGAGGTACTTCGGTTCGGTCCCCTGCTGTGATGGCTAGCTAAGCTACCTGCTGCTTGAACGGCTCTGCTGAGTGCTGACTCGAAGCTCATTTGGTACTCATGATGCAGCGTCGGAGCCAGTTGCAGTGCCGGACCGGAGAGAAGCAACGCAGATACTCCTCGGTTGGTTTGCCGGCCGGCTGCATTTTGCATGGCCCTGCCCTGCTGCGTGACACGGAGCTAGACACTGCCCAATGGCGACCGGCAGGCCAGAAAAACTGTGCGCCGATAACGATGCCCTGGCACATCTGGTCCCAATCTCACCAATGAGGCAATGACGTCGCCTCAGTTGCTGCTGGGTTGCCATCTAACCAGTTTATTACGGCTTCACAGCTTGCACGGAACAGCGTCGCTAATTCCAGGGGCGGTCGAGGGAGTATTCTGATCGGCAGCAGGAGTTAAACTACTCACGGCCTCCTGCCGGGAAACTACACCTGCAACCCATCCCAGTTACACCGATAATTCCGTTGCCATTTGCCTACGGTGGCCGGTTTCGGAGCGCATTTGTTTACTGCTCCACCCCGGGGTGGGCATGCATGCATGTCAAGTGCCAATTACGCCAAAAACTTGAGCTGCTTTTTGGCTATCCCTCTCCCTCAGTGCGGGATTAGCTATACCTACTTAGGCTGCTCTAGGCTCTTTCTACCGAATCTAGCCATGGATACTTCGGCCTTTTCCTTCAATTTGGAAAATAAAGCAAAGGGGACTACGTAGTGGCCGCCTTTTTATATGCAAGAGCGTGCCGAGCTGAACTAGACAGGGGGGAAAGAGATCCGTGATTGTGCGCTAAAAGCGTTACCACAATACGGGGTTTTACTTTCCTTTTTTAAGCAAACGAACAAAAACTATTCATGTTTGTCGAATTTGATAACACCGACTGATACGTGGTCCGAGCCCGATGGATGCTTAGTGCTTACAACTGCTTATTGCTACTACTAGCTATTGGTGCACGCTGACACGGAGAGCCTTAATACATCTCTGTGTTTACTGCTGCTAATTGCTTTGCTTTACTTTGTGCTCTGAAGCTGCCCCATTTATATGTTTAATATATTTTCCCCCAGCGCATTATGATACGCTCCGCTAGTGTTGGGAGCAGCAAATCTTGGTGGTCCGGACGCGGGAAAGGAGGGGGGTCGGGGCGGCAGTGGAATCTCGAATCTCTGCGCCCGGCCGGCCGGCGGCTTCTCAACCTCTAGTCCCGGGCTCAATTATGCGACCATTTGCAGCCAGCGCCCCAGGAATCTGAATACCGGTACGTGCAAAGGCGGTCACGGACGCCGACACATGATGCGGCCTCCCTACAGCTCCGACTCCCCAGCCAATGGCTGCTCGGCAACGCCCACAACACTCAACGGCACTAGCTTCAGTCCTTGGCCGTGTTGTTTGTTCCCCAGTGGTCGCCGTTATTGCCAGTTTCCTTCCCAGGGGGAGAAGCTAGGGTGAAAAAGAAGAAAGCAAACGGCGAAGGAAAGGAAGGCACCACAGGGACGCCCACTTTGCTTGTGTTGGATTGCATGCTTCTTATTACGCTCCGGCCGGCCCTGCCCACTTGACACTTGTGCGCGCTAGGCGGGGGCCCTCTTGCAGCCCCACGCCCGCAAGTTGCAGTTGTGGACTTGTGGCTGTTGCCCTAGCTAGAGCCTAGAGAGATAGGCTGGAGCCAATGATAACAACGACACTGATGAGGAGAGCTACGCGTACCACGGTGCTAGCGTAAATACTGTACGTAATACTAGTCATATTGCCGCGGTGGTAGAGGTAACAGCGTACTCAGAGGAGATTAGAAGCGAGATCAGACAGGCCGACACTGCATTTTACATACAAACTATACCAATCATTGTACTTACTACATAGACTAAGTATTTATTATAGTAGAGACCCACTTTTGTTAAGATTATGTGAGTCTAGTTGGATGGTCAGCGAGAGATTTAATTATCTATGTATTTAGTAGAATATGTATCGAATATGTATACGCATTTGGTGACGGTTAGACTTGTAATTAGCGGAGGGTTAAGTTTTTTAGTTGAACACGTGTAACTCGAGCCTAATATATAAATGCAGCGTGGGGTAGCCAAAATAGACTAAACAAAAGCTGATATGCTAGACACGAGATCACGAGGAGACAGTCCGGTGCCCGTGGCACGAGTGCCCGGACCGGCTGTGGCACGATGGTCGAGATGCGTCTGATGATCTCGGCGGGATTTGTTGTCGCTTGTACTATGTCGATTTAGTTTACGGTGAAGAGCACTTGTATTCATGCCCCGAAGAGTAGGCAAGATCGTTGAACCTTGTTAACAAATCTCGGTGCCTTGTTGATTGCTTGCTCTCGTGTGGTCGATTGTGCGTCTTCGACGATAACAATATTTGGATTGTGGGTAGAAACGATATATTATGAAATAAGAGACAATTTCACACTCTATCCTTGTTGAGTACTCCACGTAAGCAAGAAAATCTGATGTGCTCTAAGAGAGATTGCTGACGGGACCATTTGGAGAGCCTTAGGCCCTGTTTGTTTGGGCTTCTGTTTCAGCTTTTGGTGCTTCTAGCAATCTCAAAAGCACTTCTAACAAACAGGGCCTTAAGTGCATGTTTGATTGAGAGGAATTTCAAAACTTTTTTTTTAGTCGTTGTGGGATTTCAGCGTATTTATTTATTTATTTATAGGAGAAGAAACCTGGGCCACTTCAATCAACTTCAAAGGAAGAATCCTATTGCTTTTGACATTTTGGAAAGATTATTATAGGTCACCAAATTCATTACTTTTACTTTGCACAATTAACATTTTATTTGTGCCAATTCATTTGTTTCAAAAATGGAAAAAGAAACACATGTACATATTTAAAGACAGAATGACTTTAGAATCATTATTCCTGCATTGTTGGAATTCTGTGAACTAAAGAGGTTCATACATTTCGTTCCTTTTGTACACAAAGTTAACATGCTCTAAACCCTGACCTGCACCAAAGTAGTTCCATAAGTTGCTTCCTAGTAACATACAGTACTATATAAAACCCACCCCAGTCAAAACCGGCCTATTGGATGCCATAGAAAGAAGGCATCAGATGACCAACGAACTGGAAGCAACAGAGAGCTAATGCTGATGGTTGTTGATGTGACAGGAGTGAAATAAGTATTTCTTTTGCTAGAGCTGAGTCAGATGCCACAACAACATCAACCAACGAAATCAGGACGAAAGAAGCAACGACCTATCACGGGTAAATATGTGCTCTACGTGTGCCGATTCCACGCTCCTCCCCGTTTGCAAACAAACGCAAGTGTTCTCCTGGACTCGTGCGGAAATCATACTGGTCGGTACGCGTATGATACTAATGCAAAAACGTCGTAGAATTCTTTATGTCTGTTTACTGACGATGACTTGTATTCAACACAGAAGAAGAAGCGTAGACAGACAGAGGATGGGAAGCCTTTCCCTTCCCCTCTTTCTTTCTCGAGGGCTCAGAAGATTCTTGCAGCCGTCCATCGTCGCGGAGATACCGCAGCCACTCATCAACCGTAGAGAGGGCCGGCAAAACGACCCGCATTCCATTTCCCGGGAAGCATTTCCGTTTTCCAGCGTTGCGCACGGGCAACCAAGCAACCCAGCGCCCGATGGCATGATGTGAGCCGCTAAATGGGACTTCCCGAGAGAATCCGCAGGGGTGCCCAATTGTGTCTGCGCAAGTCGGGGGGCGAAAACGAGATGGATCCGGCAACAGCGGCAGCGAACCCTGCTGTCCCCCGGCTTTGTGTTTGTGGAGCTGCTCATTCCAGCCGGTGAGGGTGTGCCCGTGGACTTGGGGAGGAGCTTTAGATGGAAAAAAAAGAGAGGTGGAGAAGAGCACACTGAGGACGGGATCGAGGGTTAGGGCGACTTCAGCGGTTCCGACGCGATGTGTTTACTTTGATCCGTTTGGGTCACAGAAAGAACGCAACTGGTGCCACTGTCCGGACTTTGTCCATTTGGGTCCTGCCGTTGGAGTCGCCCTTTGGACATGTGGTGCCGCTCTCTGTTCCGTTCCTTAGGTGGACCTCCAACTCATTCCATGCTACTGTTGCCTGTGTGCCAGCCATGCACATCGCCGCCCATCAGCGTCATACTCGCAAGGTACGACCTCCGTTTCAGCTAAAACAAATCAACGAAGCTCTCCAATTGGCCTGGAGGAAAAACCCTGAACTCAATTTCCATTCTGAAGATTGAAGAATACGTGCAGGAGACGGAGCGGGTATATAGTGTATATATTTTCAGTGTATAGTATAGAGTATAGAGCAGCCCTGATCTCTGACAGTGCTGAAGCCATAAATAAACTGCCATTTGTGCAGTACTAGCAAGTACGGTACGAAGCTTGTAGGGCGAAATTTTCAGCCAATTAAAGAGAGGTCAATAGAACTTTTGTTGCTTGTACTCTCTACACTACAGAATCGGAGAGACTGATCCATGCATCCACATCGATCCGGTTCAGGTTTCATTCCCCTCAAAAGCGACAGGAAACAGCAGGAGAAAACCACAAATCATCATCACCTTCATCGATTTTCATAATTTGATTGATAAAGCAGGGGTCAATGAGAGGGTGACCAATGCTAATACCCTCGACTGAGGATATGGAAATGTTACAGGGACCCAAAAAAAAGAAGGAAAACCAGGCAATGATAGTATGCTGCTACTGCTATCCAACTAGTACAGGCGTGAGACTAACTGACTAACCAATACATCAAAAACAAAGAAAAACGGCAGGTATAATCACAGCGTCAGTGCTGATACTACTACTCATGTGCTTTCCAGACGCAAGTACGCCGCCTCCCATGGTTCAGGAGATTGATCAATACTAGCAAATAGAATATCAATTATTTCACCGGGGGGCGTGGTCGTATGTACACAGAGGCGAAACGGGGAAATGCTGCATCCATATCTGACCATGCTTCATCTCAGGAGCTTAGCTGCAGCAGAGCACTTGTTGATCTCCATTGTTGCTTGCTTGTGCTCGTGCATGTATGTTGCTTGCTTTAGCTCACTCCGTGGTTGGTTGGAATCAAGAGCAGAGCACGCGCGTGCGCTCTCCTCGTGCACGCCCAAAGATAGAGAGAGCTTTTCTCCAAGGGCGTCTGGCCGGTTGCTGCTCCAAAAACCGTGGTCAACCGAGAGGCTGGAGCTGGCCGCATTGCATCTGCATCAGAACAGAGTCGTCGAGGCGGCCGCCGTGATAGCCGTTGCTGGCCTCGAGCTTGACGTTGCCGTAGAGATGAGGGATGAAGTGGTGGTGGCCGCCGCGGCTGATTTGGGGCTTGCTGTCGACGAGCACGCCGAACTGCTCCGAGATTGCGGGAGGAGCGGCGCCTGAGGAGGAGTTGGGCGTGAGCACGGAGGAGGGCGGCGAGGGCGAGGGGTTGCTGCCATGGTCGTCGTCGGGGATGTTGACGGTGGTGATGTCGTGGATGCTGGAGCGGCGCTTGTCCTTGCCGCCGGAGTTGAGCCGGATGAAGTACTTCTGGGCGTGGCTGGCAACCTGCGTGGGCGTCCGGCTGGTGACGAAGTTGCGCGAGATGTTCCGCCAGTCCCCTCTCCCGTACTTCTTCAGGCCCATCAAGAACAATCTGCATCAGAAGAAGAAAAGAAAAAAAGTCGTCAATTCAGTGCCCAAGATCACGCGCGGATGGATGGATCCGCCCGCCCACTCCACCGAGATTCGATTAAATTTGAAGGCCGCGTGGGTTAATTGGGGGGTGCTTACTTGTGCTCCTCCTCTGTCCAGGGCACGCCCTTCTTGCGCTCCTGATCGGGCCCCCGCGCGCGCTTGCCGCCGACGATGTAGCAGGAGCGCTTGAAGGCCAGGTCGTCGCCGCCGCCGTCCCAGTCCAGGGTGAACCCGGAGGCAGGGGAGCCGCCACCGCCGCCGTTGTACTGGGGGAAGGGCACGAGCCCGGCCTCGATGAAGCCGACGTCGTTCTCGAGGTCGTCGTAGTGCGCCATGACGTCGGCCACGGACTTGCCAGGGAGCAGCGCCGCGACCCGCTCCCACCGGCCCGGCGCGTCCCCGTCGACCCGGGCAAGAGCCTCTTCGAACAGCTTGTTCTCCGCCGGCGACCACGCCCGCTGCTGTTCCTGCAAGAACCAGCCGCCGGCCAAGTAGGGCGCCGGCGGGAGCGGCAGCACCTCCATCCATGACTCCTTCATCATCTCTCTCTCAACCGACCAAGATTCCTTCCGCCTTTGTCAGGGAGGGACTTAGTGCAAGGCGAGAGGAAGCGCGGAGGAGGAAAGGAACAGAGAGAGGGAGTGTGAGTGGCAGGGGAGGCGGTATTTATGGCCGCGGCGGTGACTGCCGGTATCGGTTCTCGCAGATGCCAAAGTGGCTGGAGATGATTCGGCCTCCACCGTGGGAGGGGGAGCTTAAAGAAAGAGAGCAGAGGTTCCGTGATTGGGCCGTGGTGGAGTTTGTGGTCTCTCCAACCAAACAAAAGCCTCCTGACCTGACCTGAGCTCTCTCCACCTCTCGCTTTCGCTCTCCAGCCTCTCTGCTCTTGGAGCTCAGTTGTGTCTTCTCGCCCGTGTGCTTGCGCGTGGGGGCGGACTGTTCGTCCAGGCTGGAGGAGAAATGAGACGGGCGCCTTTCCTGTGCGGGTGTGTGCAGGCGACGTCGCGTTTCTTTTCTATTGGCCGTTGCTTGCCGCTTTTCCCAAGGCTGGACTACTCTTTGCATTTATTATTGCGCTTTCCTCTTCCCGGTGCCTTTTCTTCACCGGAAGCCCCAGTTGTGTCCTCGACTTGTGCCATTTTAGGCTAGGTCTTGTCGTCCAATTTTTGCTCCAAGGCTTACTCTCAACGAGATAAAATGCCACCGTGCAGCAGGGGTAGCTCGGGTCCGACAAAAATGTCACTCGTGGGTTACTGACAGGTGATATACGACCGAACTACTACTAAGTGGCATCCAGTACACGTGTTTACGGACGGTAAAAACAGAAGGAGTTGAGGAGGCGACGGATCAACACGGCTACCAATTGACTCTTTTTACAGAAACCAGCAAGGTAGCCCTCGCAAATGCGAGTGCAGCATCATTTGCTGTTGACACCTGAAAGTGCATGAACAATAACTTGTGGTCTTATATTTTTATGTCACCCGAATGGAAATGGTATGGTTCTATCCCTCGTCACATATTATGGGAGAAGATAATATCACACTGGCAAAAAAACATTTTAAATGGGATTTATTTTGTAGCCTAATGATTATTAACGTCATTTGTACAAAGACCATATCGATGTTAGATGATATTTATCGATCTACTAAAAGTCGGCATATTCGGTGAAAATAACTTTTATGGTGTGAACTGTCCAAAGTACATAAAAACCATGTTTAAAATTTTCAAAAACATTCTACCAAAAATACCATATGTTGGAAGTGTGATGCTCTACAAAGTTGCAAAATTTCAAGTCAAAAATCAAAAGCCTTTAAAAAGGAATTAAAAAGAGAAATATACTCCCTCCGTCCGGGTTTATAAGGCCCGTAATGAAATTTGTGCCAAATTTAGACCGACAATTATATAAATAATATTTAATATATGTATGTAAAACTTATCATTAGAAAGAGTTTCGAATACGAATCCAACGCTCTTTTGTGCCAAGATAACCTTCTATTATCATTGTAACTAGCAGGGTGATCCACGCAGATTGCGCGGCTAGACTTGTATAATGAAATGATATTTTTATGTATTTATATTTATTTATGTTGTTATTCCAATTGAATGTCTTGTATACAATTTAGATGAATTTTATTTGTATGCAATTTAGACATGTTTAATGATTTTCTATTTTCTTATTGTCTTATGCTTTTATTACTTCTGGTGATATAAATCTTCTGAATGATAAGGCTGAACTTTCTTTATGCGTGATATTTTTATGTTCATTTTTTTATTTTTTTTAACATTCAGATATATTTAAAAGATTTTCTTTTAGACATCGATTATAAATGTTTAGATTTTCTTAATCCTCATTTTTTATACACATGAAGCATTACTTTTTATCCAGTCCAATTTGTATGTATTAGGCCCATCAGTCACTGGCATGTATGACTTTGATGTTTTTTAGCCGATGTATCAAACGAATTCCCCTTATTCGTTCTGGCGTGTTTGTTTCTGGTGCGACTACGTCTTATGATGGCCGAAAGTGATAGATGTTCGGCTTTCGGCATGATTGCGGTCATGGTTGTGGATTGAAGTGAGCCTATGGTAGATGGGCTTCCGGCTCGCGTTTTCGAGCAAACGTGCTACTTCCGGCCGGTGGCTGGTGGGCAGGTATGGAATCGACGACACTACTTTTGTCATGAGTGGATGTTACTTTCCATCTGATACACATTCACACCGCATCGATCCTATCATGTAAGCTACTCCCTCCGATCTAAATTGTTGTCGAAATATTACATGTATCTAGACACTTTTCAAGAATAGATACATCCATATTTGGACAAATTTGAGTCAAGAATTTAGGATCAGAGGGAGTACATTGTTTCCTTCTCTATTTCTTTGTTAGAATCGACTATATGTTTCAGCTATTGATTTCCTATTTGCTCTGTCTCCTCGTTGGATGGGGCATGGCAGGACATCACCGGGAGTTGGAGTTGTTGTTTTTGGCCTGCCTTTTTCGCTCTAGCTTTAAGGTGTCAAACACATCTGCCTTTTTTTTCAATTTAATGGTGGATTGTTGGTTTTGATGGCTGTCATGGGCTCATGGTCTACCGGTATTGGTTGGTTTGGCTTTTTTACTGATTACACTTATCGATTGGTTTCTATTCCATACCAATTTGTTGGACTTGGAGTTTTACGTATTTATCGTGTATTGGGTGACCCTCACATTTATCATATTAACTGTGAAATATTTTTGTGTTACTACATATATATTTAACCTTGTCAATACCTTGTAAGCTGAAATTTATTTTGTACTTTGTTGGTTTGTTGCTCAAACGTGAATTTGTATCCACTTTAATTCCCTACTACATGATTCGATTTTGTTTCTAAAATCCCATTAAAGATATTAAGTTGGTGGTAAGGACTAAGAAGTTGGTGCGTGAGAAACACCGATATATATGGTCCATGCGGCCCACAATATAATATGTGGCTCTCTGCTATTTTTTTACATAAGATTGAACTATTTTTGCAATCTATATAGACGAAAATGTAATTTCATTTTGTATTTCAATTTTCAAACATAAAATGGTATGATTTTGTATTTCAACTAGTGTAGAAAATTTGTACCTGCTATATTTATCTAAAATAATTTTGTACCCTTTAGTCATTGAAGAAATGATTTGTACAATCTAATTGCTTGACTGTCACGATTTGAACCAACCAAAGTGAATGACGTAGATATTGTGTTTCTGACAGGATTGTCTCCAGAAATTAGGGGCCCTGGAACGAAATTGAAAATTGATTCTTAAATATTTGGAGACATCAATTGATTAAACCTAAGAATTGAAATCGATTGAATTTATTTAATGAACCAATGAAGATCGACCTAATCATGATCTGGAATTTGATCGGCTCAGGCCACCCTCACCTATTTGCCTCATGCCGTGATCGGCTCAGTCCACCATCACCTATTTGCCTCATGCCAAACCGAAGCACCGCACTGAGAACGTAGGCGCCGAGCCGCAGGGCAAGACTGAGATCGGAGAGATGAAGATCGCAACAGATGAACTCAGAGCCTGACTGGAGATTGTTATGTCGCCATGCCGTTGTGCAGCCTGTGAGAGTTGGGGAAACGAACAGACGAAAGCGATAGAACAAATGCAGGGATTTCTTCGTGCGCCCGTTGGCCCGTTGGTTGACTGCATGATTGACTAATTTTTCCCCTCAGCTAATCACTCCTTAATCCTAACTAACTGGTGTGATTTGGAGGCCCCAATTTTTGTGGGGGGCTTGAGCGATCGTGCACTTAGCGATGGGCCTGGTTTATGATGGCCGATCGATGCATCCATGGGTGTCCATGTTGCCTACGGATTCTGGCCGGAAACTAATTTGCAGGTCCAAGTACACGTGAGCTGTTGGTTGTTTAACGTATTCGTGAATTGCATGGAGTAGTTGTGATTCCTCCCATCAGAATTCAGTTCGGATGCTACGATTAGATCAGACTTCATAACAAATCTAGACCGTAGGTTACATATTATTCGAAGCCGTACGATAACTTTGAAACAATCTACACCGTAGAATTTCTGCTACTTTAATTAGATATTAGATTTGCGATCAAAGTTCGGCATATAATTCCGTGCAGGTTTTATAAGTTCTATTTTACAAGAATTACCACCCCAAGACCATTTAAGTGGACTTGAAAATCCTAGGTCCCCACGAAGATACAGGTTTTCTCTTCGTTGCTTTGAGTGATAGACTTAATACCAGGAATATGCTTAATCGAGTACACTTCAATGTTGGGGTTGATCTAAAGTGTGTGTTGTGTGATGCTGACGTGGAAGAAACCTTGGATCATCTCTTCATAAACTGTCTTTTTAGCACTCACTGTTCTGAAAGTTGGCATTCACTGGCTGTTGAATGCTCATTAATTGCCTGGAAGTTCTCCCTGAGATTAGATCCAATTATGGCAGCACTCTTTTCTTTGAGGTTTTTGCTCTAGCTGCCTGGAACATCTGGAAAGTTAGAAGAATCAAATCTTCAAGGCAGAAGTGGCCTCTATTCAACTTTGGAGATCAAGACTTAAGGTTCAGTAATTCTGCCAAGTTATAGGGTGCCTCAAAACCTGTCTCATTATTTATCTGTTTTGATAGACTCTCTTTAGTTTTTCCTATGGCATGTTCCAGTATGTAAATATGTATTTGTAACCTATTATTATTAATATAGCACAGCAGGAGCCTCTCCTATTGTTTTTGGTCAAAACAAAAGAGCAACCACTGAAAAACCACTATTCAAGCTGAATTTCTTTTTCTCCGGTGCAACTAAATGCAATTGCGTTTGGACTTGAAATTTTACACGTATATAAAACATCACTTCTATAACCTATGTAATTTTTTTTGAGAATTTTCTAAAGTTTTTTCAATGAGGTTTGCAGAGTTTGCACCTTTTACGGTGCAAACTGTGCAAATTCCATAAAAACCATGTTTAAAAGGTTCAAAAGAAATTCTACAAAAATACCATATGTTGGAAGTGTGAACCTCTACAAACTTGAAAAATCTAAAGTCAAAAATCAAAATCATTCGGAAGGAATTAAAAAGAGAAATATACAAATGAATAGCTTAGATAATAAAAAATCACTATTCATGCTGAGTTTTTTTCGTTGCTACTAAATGCAACTGAGTTTGGACTTGAAATTTTACACACATGTAAAACATCTCTTCTCTAACATGTGTAAACTTTTTGGACTTTTTTGATTGTGTTTGCATGGTTTGAACCGTAAAGGTGATTTCATCAGATACGCCGCCGCACTAAAGGCGGCATACCCAGTGAAAACCACTCTTACAATGCTAAGTCCATAACAACCGTGTTTAAAGTTTCAAAAAACTTATACAAAAATACCATATATTGGAAGTATGATGCTCTACAAACTTCCAAAATTTCAAGTCTAAAATCAAAAGCATTTGAAAGGAATTAAGAAAAAAAATATACAAATGAATAGTGCAAACAATGAAAAACCACAATTAATACTGAATTTGCTTTTTTTTCCTGCTACTAAATGCAATTGAGTTTGGACTTGAAATTTTACACATATAGAAAGCATTACTTCTCTATTATATGTAAAGTTTTTGAGACTTTTTTTTAACTTTTTTCGACAGGGTTTGCATAATTTGCACCGTAAAGATGGTTTTCACCGAATACACCACGGAATCAAAAATCGGACGATGCAACTCCATAAAAATTGTGTTTAAAAGTTTCAAAACCTTATACAAAAATACCATATGTTGGAGGATGATGCTCTACAAATTTGCAAAATTTCAAGTCAAAAGTCAAAAGCATTTGAAAGGATTAAGACAAGAAATATACAAATGAATAGTGCAAACAATGAAAAACCACTATTAATGTTGAATTTGTTTTTTTCTGCTACTAAATGCAATTGAGTTTGGACTTGAAATTTTACACATATAGAAAAAATCGCCTCTCTATTATATGTAAAGTTTTTGAGATTTTTTTGAACTTTTTTCGACAGGGTTTGCATAGTTTGCACCATAAAGTTGGTTTTCACCGGACACACCACCGTACTAAAATCCACAGGATCAAAAATCAGATGATGTTTATCGATGTAGGTTAGCTAAGAAAGATTAATCCTTACTCTAAATATGGAAGTATCTACATGCTGATCTGAGATGCAACCCGACTGCTGCAAATTCCATAAAAAAAATCAAAGGGTAATAGCAGAGTACGCAGCTTGTCTGCTGTACTTGAAGAAAATGACTTACTTATAGTCGAACATAGCAAATTGCAAAATTTATGGTGGCCAAAATGGATCAAGCTTTGCCTTTTATCAAACCTGTCCGATCTCTCTGAGTTTGCATCGGCCTTTTCGTCTCCATCTATCCTGACGATCTCGTATGCTCCGACCTCCGTCTGTTTCCTCCTGTGCGTGCATAGGTAGTTTTTCTGCAGATTGGATCTCGGGCAAGCGAGCGAGGATGGAGGAGGCGAGGAGGGCCTCAAGATGACCCCTATCGTGAGATCGGAGGGAGGCAAAGAAAAGACTATTAAGTTTTTTAAGGTAATCTTGTGGGAATATGGAATTCGGGCGTAACATACGTTTGGACAAATGATTTCTATGACCCTTAGATCTCAGACCTAACGTCCAAAATAATTGAGGCGATGTGGATCAATGTGGAGCCTCCTTACCTCTCATATTGCTTTTAGTATATTTTATAAAAGCAAAGAAACTAAAAGTACATGACGAGTAAACCAGAAAAAAAAGATTAAGATGTTAGTAAATATTCAAAAAGCTTTTAAACTTTATCCACTGCACATTGTATTACACATAGCGGAACCATGGCATTGCACATTGATTTTTTTCATATATGTACAGCACAAAATTTAACAACTACCAACATGTTTCTTCAAAAATCCCTAGTTTGAAGTGAAGTACAACCCAACAACGTCCAGTAGGTACTTGTGCTCCATTGTGGAACTTCCGGTAATGTGAAGCAAGATAATGATAAGAAGTGCCCAAGCACATCTATGTTGTCGACATGGACACACTTCAACACCTCTTGCATATCCCCCCTCTGGCATTCCTTAAATACCTGAATAATACAATACCTACTACTACTAATACATCGAGCTAGATTCATGCCTTCTTCGTTAATATCATGTTTTTACTTGCTCATAGGTTCTTTGTGCCTTCCACAACCAAGAATGAAGGGTGACTAATAAACCCTAGCTAGATGCCTTGGCTTGATGACCGAGGAAACACATAGCTAGCAAGGAGAAAGGGTGGAGGAGGATGGGACACATATAGCAGGGATGATGACCACCATTTGGTCATGGTGGAGGTGGCGGGTGGCGGAGGCATGTGGCCGTATTGTGCATGCCCTCGTAAGTAATGTGTGAGCACTAAACCCTGGATTCCTCGGTTAGCCAGGAGCCACATATAGCAGGGTGTAGGAGGACGGCACATTGACCATCACTACACCATAGCACGACTTTCCCTACTTTTGCGTGCCGGCAAAAGTCAGTATTGCCGACCAACTGTTGGTTGAAAAAATCCTAACATGCCGTTGGTCGGGAAAACCTAGAAATGTTTACCAACAGTTTATCGAAAATGCCAAAACTTGTACTGTCGAACCATCGGTCAGAAATGGCTGTAGGTGATTCCCTGGTGCAAGAAAGACGTGCCCATTAAAATTGATAATCCATCCACTGACTGACCCTATTGCATGCCCGTCAGTGAATCAGTGATTAGGAACCTTGGCACCAAGTCGACCAATGGATGGGCGATCTTCACACTGCTGACACATATGTCGGTTGCACAACAATGGCAACTTCATAGGACTCTACTCACACATTCACCCATAATCTCCCATCAAAGATAGTATGTTCTGCTGACGGTCGACCTATGGCTTGGCAGCAGTGACCGATAAGTTTTCAAGTAGTGTTTGTTATAAAGAAATCAGTATTTAATATGGGTTTTTAGGCTTTATGATGGACTTTCTTTTAACATGCGTGCGCAATCTCCCTGGAAATCTGTTACTAGCAAACTTTTACCAAATCGGCAAGTAAGTTCGTTGGTGACTAACTATACTCCACAGCATGGTACGTGAACCACGGGTCACTTTCGGTGCTCTTAGAGCTCTAAAATCACTTCTGATACACCAATGTGATCGAGGACAAACGTTCAGAAATAGAACTGGCGCGAATTGTAAATTTGTCGTCTTCGTTCCAACTTGACCGCATATATCTCTTTCTCTCTATCGCTAGCCGGATGCTGCTTAAAACACCAAAGCAGCATCTCACGTGGGGGGAGAGGTCTTTTACACGAATCCTTATAGTGCACGTCCTGTAGTTGCGTGATGCTTGAACAGTGAACCAAAAAGAGAGCACTAGAAAAGGGCACCGAGATCTCTACTCATACACGATGCGTGAAGACTGCGCAATACTGCAATGTCGTGAATACAAATCCGTATACGAGCTCCTAAAAAAAACGTTTGCGAGGTAACCAACTCAATGGACCACGGGAGAGTATATAGCTAGCGTAGCCATCGAAAACTTTTCAATGGTGTATCCACGCTTTTTATACGGTGCTCTGGTACCAGCGCGATTTAATTAGTAGTGACCGGTGGTATACGGTAGCAGGTCGGGTTTCTGCTCCAAGTTTGTCTCTCGGCATTTAAATTATTTATTCTTGTATGAGATTCTAACTATATCTATAGTAGACCGTTGACAACAATCTGCTCCTAGAAAAATATGTGCTCGAAATCTACACTGTCATAATTTGATCCCACCAAATAAAAGGTAAATCTGTTTGTTTCCCTTGAGAACTGATCGGCATCTTACACATCAAACGGGAAGTGTCGATTTCTTCTCTTGATCAATGTGAAATTTCGAGTTTCTTTCCCATAAATATAATGATCTTCGTTAAACAACGACAACATTGCAAATAATCCACGTTCTTGCAGAGAAGAAGTTATTAAGACTAATCTCCACGTGGACTAGCATCCCAAAGAAGAAGTCATTGTTGTGACATCATGAACGTAGTCACACAAGACCCGAAGACACACAGGTCCACACAAACCTCCTGAGTTAAGACTAGGGGCTCGCTCGGTTACTCGTGGTAGACCTTCAAGTGGTCTACAGACCTTCACAGTCTGGTTGAGGCAAATCACAATGTTCGATTGCTCTTCAACATTGACTCTGCCCCCTCTAGGTGCTGCCAATCACCGATAGTAACAAGTCTTCAACGTTCGGATAGGTCGGAGATTCCATTTCTTGACGTTCAATCTAGCAATAAGTTTTGATCTTCACAAAACGTTTACGGGAATTGCCACCAAATGACGAAGGGGTGGGTCGTCTTATATAGTCGAGCTGCGAGAAACTAGCCGTTACGTACCGTTGAATTAAAAAGCAATTCTTGAAGACTCCATTCTTCAAGTTTTTCAACGGAGCCACAACGGTTAGTTTGACGAGTCAAACCGAATGCGACAAACAAGTCTTCAAAAACATTTGAAAATAGGGAAGGGTTTTTTGAAGACTTAGCTAACGGGACACTTCGGTCCTTTCTTCACATTTTGAAGAGCGTACTCCCTCTGTCCCATATTAAAAATTGTCGAAATATTACATGTATCTAGACGTTTATTTAGGCATAGATACATCCATATTTGGACAAATTTGAGACAATTAATATGGGACAGAGGGAGTATAGAAAATTGTTTTCGCCCAAACTGGACATGAAGTACGTGGTTTCAACACTTACCAGCTTAGCAATTCAAACACCCCTTTATAGTACTTTGAGGGGTTAGCAACACTGGTTAAACCAATTCTTCTATTCCTTCCGTCCCAAAACAAGTGACGTGGGACGGAGGTAGTAACAAACTAAGTATCTAAAACACTCAAATAACCCTTTAGTTACTAAACCAATTTCTCAACATTCATCAAAACTCATACATGGGCAAGGTTTCCCTTTAAAAAGACGAACTTTTAGTTTTTTAGTGCCACAGCACTGCTTGGTTTTTAATGTAGTTAATTGTGACACACTGGCCTACGGCTTAATAGGATTGATAGAATACTCATATCAACAAGGTATACCTTCTTTTCCGGGAGCCCATCCGAAAGGAACCTCAAAGTTAAGCGTGCTTGCTGAGAGCAATTTGAGGATGAGTGACCGACCGGAAAGTTTCTCCCGGAAGCGCATGAGTAAGGACAAAGTGCGCCGGAAAGACATGTGTTGGTCTGTGGGGCCAGTCTTCAAGCCTAGAGCGCTGCCAGGAGTGACGCTGGGACGTTACATTAATCGAAATAGATTTGTTCAGTTTTGTCTTTTCATCAGTTAACCGGAAAACCGAAGTTTGACATGGTCCAAAACTACCGGCCTAGACCTACACGACGGAAGCTATATATGCATGTATTGTTGCAAGGTAATTCATCATTTTTTTAGGAAACAGTAGATCAATGATCTACTGCAAATATATTAAAAAAGTGTAGTTATGTACAAACCGATAATGAAAAATTATCAAGGCAATCTATCTAAAATTAGTAATCCAGTTAGCAAACTGGTTTTATTTCTTTCTTCATATGAAATTGCACACTGAGATGCTGCTTCAGTGCTTGAATGTTCTGATGGACATTCAGATGAGGAGAAATTGAGGGCAAATGTATCTCCAGCATGCCACCGAGAAGGGGCACTAAAAGAAGAGATGATCCCTGAATTCCCTCTGGATTCCATGGCAGAGCACACATTCATAGGATGGAAGAAAGAAGTTCTTCTAATACAACATTGCTCTTGTATTAAGTTTGTTGATGAGGAGCAGCCAGATGAAAACTTTGTGTTTAAGCTGACAACAGGAGTTCCAAATCCACATGAAAGTACATGGGATTTCAATGTGATCCATGAGCAGGTCATATGCATCAGCAGTGAGGTAACCTTTTGGCATGGCCATGATGTCCCAGATATCACGTTCATGATCAACATTAATTAGGAGGAAAAGCTGGATCAGATCCTGGACAAGGTAATTCATCATCGATATCTGTATCGTTTCCGGCAGTCCTAATGAGTGCACACATCATTAATTTGGACCTCACTTAACCTCGCACAGACTCTTGTCATGTTTGGGGAAAATTACTCCTATGTTTTACATGGATTCAACTAGGACAAGTGGATATCCCTTGGTTTCTTCAAGAATAGCACCCATAAATTTCGACGTTTAACTTTAACAATCAATCATGCCAACACAAGATGTGGATGTGTTATAAGTCATACCATTGGAACCATTTTTCAAATACAAATACAAATCCAATGATATAACTTTGTAGCACAGGACAACTTATCAATTCTTTTTATTGTTGGTCAAACTAGTATAGCGGCCCACCCAAATGCGCGGGCAACACATAACCTTTATATATATATATACACACACACACACACACACACACACACACACACACACACACAACGAATATTATGTATCAATAGATATTAGATAATATTCAAATTATTTCGGCTAATATTAGGTTATATGGTAAATTATGATTATCTTTTGCAGGATCTTATAAGGCTGGTGAGGCCAACGGAACTACCGACGGTTTTCGCAGTGATTTAATAATCCTACTCAGTACTCACCGTATTTATTAGTATATTGCTTCAGGAGTAGCTAAGTTTATTTCCCTAAGCGTCTTTAGTCAGGTTTATATGGGTGATTTCTTATCGTCTTCCCAGGCAGTTCCACCCGAAGGGAACACTTCTCTATGGTTACAAGGTTCTCATTTCAACGCCACACACACACGGCTTAACAGAGAACTACACGCAGAGGTTTCTCCTATAGGATCCCTAGCATAAGCACCCACCCGTATAAACATGCTAAAAAGACCGAGGGAAAAACAAAACTACTTCATTTCACAATATAGCTTACATACGGTTTTCCCTTTCGGGAACCCCCGAAGGGTTCACACAAAGATAAAAAAATTACCTTACTACCTTCCCAGTCTTATGTTACAAATGCCTTGATTATACAGGCTTTATTACAGTGGGAAGTGGTACTACTACTTCTAGAAAGCAGATAGTTTTCTGGCTAACTGCCCTGAACTACTTGCTATTCTGAAGGCTTGTGTTGTGCTCGATGGTTGTGTGTCCTCCAATGCTGCAAAGAGCCTCCTTATATAGGCACCATGGCTGGCTCAAATAGTTCTCCCTTGCATTATTTACCTCACCTTTGTCCATGTCCATGATGCATCTCCTTTATAGGTCTTCATAGGTCCTAGGCTTCTTTTATAGCCTTTGGATGCATGCATGCATGGTGATAAGGGGTTTTTTGGCCTGCCACTTTTCTTTGGTTGCATACGAACGTGGCTTTCTTCATCTTGGGAGTAGTCTTGTGTTTTAATGATAGTGTCTACGACACACTGCAGCCTTACTGTCTGCTTCCTTGGCTATTCTTCGTCTGCACACCATAAATCATAGGATCCCATGCATTTGTGATCTTGGATGCTGATGATGGGTCTTATATGCCTAATACATGCTAACGATGGCTCTTAAGATTTAATATTTTTCATTATTTTTGATTATTTATATTAATTTTTTATTAATATTTTTTTTTTGAATCATATTCAAATCAAATGATATTCTATCAACTATTCGGGGTATAGGTGTATATGTCCTCCCCGCCCGAATAATTGATAGTAATATCAATTAAAACTCTGGTTTTTGCCCGTGGCCTGCAATATCCATGTGATCATCTTCTGAAAGATTAAAATCAAATTTTGAAAGATTTAGTTCAATTTTTAAATCATGTTCTTTTTTCATTTCTTCAAATTTTTGCATGAGTTCAAGTCGTAATTCTTTGAAAATTTCTTCTTTTAACTCTTCTTTCCATATTTTTGAGGCATCTTCTAGTGCTTCGTTTATCTTCAGATCTATATATTCAGAGTCTAAAGGATCTACTCCTTTTATGAGGCAGTCTTTGTATGTTTGATATTTAGGAGATTCTTCTCCTTTTACCTTCTTTAATATTATTGTTTCTTCTTTTACATTCTTCGTATTTGATGAAGAAGAAATTTCTTCACCTTTGATCTTCTGGATATATTCTTTGGCTTTCGGTTCTATGTAATAATTTTCACCTATCATACCTCTTGCTCTACTCAATGCTTCATTGACATCAACATATTTCTTCCATGTTATGTCCTCTTTCCTTTTCCTTGCATCTAGCTTTTCTTTTATTATTTCTTCAAAAGTCATATATATTCCAGGTCTGATTCCATCAAATAGTACATATAATGGCTTATAGAGTATCCATGGTATACTATGATTTTCTGAATGCCAATACGAAATAGTATATTTTCTTTTTAGTTTGATCAAAATGTATCAGAGTTTGAACTAATGGTAGCTCACTGCTCGATGCATCTACAATATGTAATATGATACCAGGAGTGCGGAAAAGGATGGCCGGCTGGTTGCTTTTCTGTAGGATGTAGCAAATTTCAACAAAATGTTAACACTAATGTCATAAAAGACCCAAAACTTAAGAGTCAGATAATAGAATTTACATGTATATAGTCCATTGAGGAAACGAACCTTTTTCTCATAAAAAATATGGAAGGGAACCTTTGAAATACTAAATGTTGAATCATTTACTATAGCAAAAAATGAAGGAAGGAAATGGTAGTGGAAAAGGAGCATGGGGCAGAAGGCCAATATCGTGCCTTAGAACAAAGAATTAACGCATGAAAAATATGTACAAAAAACACAAAGTATTGCCGCCACCAATATAACAAACCATGGCATTCTCACCGGCTTGTAGAATATTTTTGTATGACTCAAATCATGTAAGTCATTGCTTAAGCTCTTAAATTTGAATGGAAGAAACACTGAAATGTCTAAATGTGAAGGCAATTAATTTTATTGCACAAAGTAAACTGACTAATTTCACAAGGAAAATATTATTATAACTTGATTTACATATCAGATCTACTGGCATGTTTATATAAAGAATATATTCAAATTAATATGATTTTTTGTGTGTGAGTATCTTACATAATTCTAAAAGGGGAAGCAACTTGAGGTTATCTTCTGGTCAATTTATTTTATCCTGCAATATATATGGTAGGACACTCTTTAATATACTACCCTTTGAATTCAACATTACAAAATGAAAATGATCGAATATTTTCCTGTACACTTCATGTGATTGGCATAAATAAAGCGTGCAAAGCCCACATATGAGCTAACAATCGATTAATTTGACGGTTTGAGGCACATGTATGCTCATGGTGATCACCAATGGTTGGAAGAGTCTGTTGAAGTTGTACTACCGTCCATAAGAACCTAAAAAATAACATTGTATTCTTTTTCTTGTATGGACCCATAGAAACATCAAACACAAGATAAATAATGATTGATAGATTACTACTATTATGACATGTGGGTCTTCCATAGATTTGTAGTTGTATAGAAACCACAAACTAATCTAAAATAAGAGGCAAGTAGTAAACTTTCATCGTTCATATGGTTGAATAGCATAATAGCATTTACAACTATGCATATAGGTCAGTTTATCAATTTTACCATGAAGTCATGACCACACTTTCTCTTCTCCAACTCAAACAAATGTGGTCTCTTCATATAGGGTCGGGTCCGATAAACCAATGTAATTAGGATATAATGTACTTTCTGTTTCTGAACCAACCTAAATAGATATGACAGATCCTTTGGATCGAAGAGAAATTATTCCTTTTAATTTTTTTGTAAACTAATAGATAGATGTAGAACCATGTAGTTTTTGCTTTTGCAAGAAAAAGTGTAATTAAATACGCTGATGCCTTACCATGTGCAGAGGCATGCATCCATAAAATCTTCAGGACAGACCATCAAAGTTTAACTTAATTAATCTGGAGAGGAGATCACATGCCTAAAGCGTTACTGCAACAAACCAATCTATTTTCCGCCGGAGTACCTGTCTATGCAAGGTATGATATATACTTGCATGAACCAATTATTCTTACCCGAATAGCAGTCGTTAATCAGCTATACTGACCACAGGTCGTCGTGCACGGCCATCCTCCTAATCTCTAAGCTGTTGTCGCTGCTTCCCACAATCCTACTGCCCTCTAGGTTGGATGCCCTCTCTGCTTCCTAGTGCTCTCTAGGTTGGCAATGTCCTGCAGCATCGAACCAGATGCCGTGCATGTCCTTGTTCTGAGAACATATAACCAGCCATAGGATTGACGGCATACAGATCAAGAAGGTTTTCGTTCCCATCTGCGGGATTGCAGTTCTGAAGTGGCTCACCCTATTATTGATGGCGGACGCTCTCTCTCCTTTTTGTGGGGAATCCCTGCACGAAGACCCTCCTCGGTCCTCACTGCTCACCTCCTCCTCAACGGCTCTCAACGGCTCCTCAAGTGCTCTCCTCGCCGATCCGCTCGGTGGCGCATCGCTCCGGCCTGCGACTGGAAGAACCCTTCTTACGTATTGCGGATCTGATCATCTGGAGTCCAAAACCGTAGGACGATTGTGATGATGGGATTGATTTTCGGTTAGAGGCTACAGCTAGCGTTTCAGAAGTATTCGTTTTTGCCTAGGTACCTATCTTTGAGAGAGAAAAAAGGAGATCGAAGAGAAGTCTACGGGGAAAGTGCATCAATCAAAGAAAAAAAAGGAAACTGAAAAAGGAAACCAAACAGGAAGGTGCTAGACGTGGCTCAAGAAGTCAGGAGAGATTAAGTTGGGCAGGTTATGAAGATCCAACAGCCATGGTTTGTTGGGGCCACCAAATTAAAGGCCAGATGTTTTGCTTTTTTTGAATTTTCTAATATTTCTATCTTTTTTGTGGTTGCTCCGTCACGTACTTTTAGTATATAATAGATTTAAACCTCATAATATGTATTAATAAAAATTTACAAACAGAGCGAGTAGCAATTGACAAATAAGTATACGCTGTTCAGTAGGTAGTGTATGGCTGGTACTATTAACTGGATTAGCATTTGACAAATAAGGTTTCCAAACGCGAACTACATGGATCGACGACGCGAGTAATGGCACACTGGCACGTAGCTTGGGTGGTGGCTGGGGTTCCGTTTAGTTTACTACTCACTGTTGGGGGGTTTTGGAGTCTCTCTGGTGGGGTCTTTTGCGATGGATTCATCCGGCGTGCCGATGGAAGATGGAATGGCCAACAACGGACGGAGGAGGGAGAATTGGATCCCTCGCTGTCACGCCCCCACGTTGCGGTCCCGTACGACGTGACCAACTACCACCCATCTCCCACAGTCACACGCATGCTCCTCCTCGCCTAACGGTTTGTCGCGGTGGCGCTCATACGTGATGTGAACGCCGCTTAATTAGTTTAGCCTCCGTTTTGTCAGTGTCGATTTTTCAAACACCTCCGGAAACAAGTCTAGTAGTACTATACTTGTTAGCTCGACTGCATCGCCTGAACTTAGCAGCAGAATTTTAGTGCAAATTAGTATACTAAGTAGTAGTTCTACAAATTAAATATCGCCCTGTCTTACGACCCGGTTCTTAAACGTTGATTTAGTGCACTATCTTTTGGATCAGTGGTGGTAATGTAAAAAAGGAGGATTCCTCTGCTGTTATTGGTTCCCCCTCACGATCAAGAACATGTACCGAGCACATGTGTTGCCAGTCCGACAGACGCCTACTCCAGCACTAGACTATACGCAGTAGTTTGGCCTGTCATTCTCGTATGTACAGTATTTGATTATTAAACATTGAGGTTAATTTCCTCGCCAACAAGAAAAGGTTTAATTAATTTCTGTTCTCAAACGACTGACTTCAATTCAACCTTTGTTTTCCTTGGACTAGCTAGGGAGCCGGTGTCATTTCTCTTCCAATTTTTCAGAGTGTAATCGAAAAAAAGTGGGGTGATGTCCCAGTAGTTCAAAAGCAGTGGGGCATCATCCCCTTTTTCTCTCGAAAGAAGCGTGGGTTTCACCTGATGTTACCGGTGGGGAAAAGAACGGTGGAGATCAGATCACAAGGTTCACCGGGAGAATTTTTCACCCTTTGCTTTCTCGCCCGGCCGTGGTGACGATGATTGCGTATGTACGTGTGGGGGTGCAGGAATCCTGGTTGTCTCGTCCGGAATGGTATGCGGTGTCGAGTGGCGATTGAGGGCTTAATGCGCGGTCGCTCGTGCTGGGAATAATTAAAGCGCGCGACTTGGAATTGAAGGAGGACGAACTCGTGTACCTTTCAGATCGGGTGCCTGCTCAGAGTCACTTCGGATCTGCTGCGCCCCAAGAGCACACGACAGCAGGATCTATCTCGAGACTCTGGTGAAACTTGAGCTAGCGATAGTGCTGGAGGCGTAGAAGATCCAGGGATCAAATGATGGTCTCTTTTGGTCTAACTTAAACCGGTACGGCTTACGATGTACTTGTGTTGCCAACCAATGGCAGGGCCTGCTTACAACTAAAGAGTGCCATGGCACCAATCATTAGCGACAAATCATCGTATGATTAACAAACTCATGTAGACCTAAGCATCGGTGCCAAATCACAAGGAGCCACGCAAACACCCGGATTCATCATCGGTCCAATGGGATCTGCATACGTACGGCCTAAACAAGTACCCCGTCCACCAATGGTGTGCCCATGACGGCCGGCGTGGCCTAGTCCTGCAGTTCACTGTCCGTACTTTATCCTAGGCTAGCTGGACACAATTTCTGCGTCAATATTTGAACAAAGCCCAATAAGAACTCTTTTGACCGTGGCCCATGCTTGGAAAACATATAGGGGGGCTACTGCTCGGCTGCTCCCATTATTTTGCATTTACTAGACCCTAGTCCTGTCAGTTGTCAAGATGGTTTCGCATATACTAGTGGCACAATAATGTTGCCAATTTTGAGTTGTCTGCTTGATTCTGCTGAGCTGCGAAATGGCAGCGCACCTACAATTATTAGGTCTATTTATACGCATATTGTTGACCATGGCAGGCTCTTGCAGGGCATGCTTGCTTGCTTGCTTGCCTGTGCACGGTGCAGTGTGAGCAGTGAAGGACCCAAATGGCCTAATGTCCTGTACAGGTCAGGAACCTTTTTTTTCTCCTCTTTTTGGTATGGATCCAACAACAACAAGTTTGCTCTTTGGGGTAATGAAGGGATGCCAGCAAATAAACTAAAATCCATTTCTCGCCCAGTCCCCGTGGGTTCTGATGCCTCCATCACATGACCTCACATAGAACCAAACGAGCGATTTGGATGCATGCAAACTCGATTGCCAGGGGAGAAAGAAAGTACACCCAACAATGCTGACAAGAACTCGGCAGGAAGAGAAGATTCCCTCTCTTTTTGATTTGTTTGCTCGAAAAGTGGCTTGGCGGGGAGGAAAGAAAAGAAAATCGTGACAAAAGCGGCCAAGTCTCTCTCCTTCTTGGGAGAAAGAACAAAATAGGCGGAATCGTTGCCTACTGCGGTGGTTGGCATCGATCGGCAACAGTTGATGCGGTTGGACATTGTGGGCATCAGGGCATGGTGCAGAGCATCTGACGCCGGTTATGGTAAAATGAGATGTGGGAGTATACTCCGTGTCTCGTATAATGCAAAGCCATCGGAGGAAAAAGAAACGATGCCACAGATTCGTCTCCACCCTGTGGGGAGAGAGAATCCGTTTTGGCTCCATTTCTTTTTGTTTCTGTTTGAGAAAATCCGTTCTCGGCTTCTGGCTCCATATGTTATATTGTTTTTTTTAGAGGGTTTGTTATATTGTTATGATGATCAGTTTCGAGCAGGCCGAAACTAGACGTCATTTACCGCAAAAAAAAACAAAAAAAAACTAGACGTCATCACAAGCCCATGGCTCATGGCTGGGCCTGAGAGCCCATACCGGCCATGTCAAGTTGCTAGGCGAAAGTAGGCTATGTCAAACATCACAACATCCGTGTGTTGTCACATGGGCTAAACCAGGCCGATCCAAGGCCATCGACCAACAGTGCCATGTCTTTGTAGACTGTAGTGGGCTACGCCTTCCTGAACGAAGCCGTGACAGCGCGCATTCCGAGAACCCAGAGCACAGAGCCTTCCTTCCTGGGCTCTGTGCCACACGAAGGAAGGCACTTGGGAAAGAGCGCAGGGCCGTTGTTTTCTTCTAAAAAAAAGAGCCCAGGGCCGTAAGTTTTTTTTAAAAAAAACACCAGCATTCTCACGGGCTCAAAAGAAAGAAGCATGTGGGGAGAGAGAAGGCCCACCCATGCTCGGGTGAGCGGGACTGGGTATTGCCGAAACATGCTAGATAAATGGGCTGCATCTCAGCGCATCTTGTTGTCAAAGTAAAGAAAGGAAGCCCTAAAAAAAAGGTAAAGAAGGGAATTCCTCTAAAAAAAAGTAAAGAAAGAAGAAAATGTCAGCGCGTCTCCTCCCCGTCGTCCTGCCGGTGCCGGCGTCCGGGCTCTCCGCGGTTCTCACGAAAATGATAGCGACTTTTCCTGGTCTCTCCGTATCTGCTGCCATCTCTTTCTCTCCAGCTCCAGGCCTCAAAACGCGAGCTCGAACGGGCACATGAGGGTGCGCAGTGACTGACTGCCTGCCGATCGACTGTCATCTTGTATCTCTGAGACTCTGGCATTCTTCCTTTCATACGTCTTGTTTTTTCTGCCTGCACGTCGAGGAGGAACCCATTGGCTGGCGCCTGGCGGAGTAAGAGATGAGACTCGATGTGATCATTGCCTCGCTGGGTTTGATTTCCTGCAGCTGCAGGTAAGAGAGGAACGGGCCCGATCGCGACCTTTCACCTATGTCCAGTCCAATTCAGGTGCGTTGTCTTTTAGAATCGTGATTTGTTTTGTGGCGTTTGTGTTTGTTTCTCAAGGAAAGCGAGTCATTTGTCACTTGCAATTAACCTGAAGACAAGTTCTCCCCGTCAAAAAAAACAACAACCTGAAGACAAGTTCTCGTCTCCAAACTAATAGAGTAGATAATTCGCAAGGGATAAATGATTGCAGAAAAAACTAATGGAGGGACTCCAAACAATTTAGTCCTTCGTTTGAAAGAACTGTGTGTGCTTGCTTGCTGCATACACACTCTTCGGTTGCTTCGCAATGTGCTCAGACAGCTCACTGCTGAAGGTGCTTTCAGCATCCTTTGGTTGTCCATGGTAGCTTTCATCGGAAAGGAGAGGCAAAAGCATGGACAGATTGCACTGAAAATGCACGTCTCATGGTCTCAAACACAGGCATGTTCAGAATGCTCTCGATGGTGCACTCTGCATGTCACACGAAAACGTTTCCTACCAGCTCGGGCATCCGATGAAGAATGTTTGTCCCTGATGCTTATGATTCCCTACGAGATTATGCACTGTCGTGCGAAATTTTGTACAGAGAACCAGAGACCCCGAAATCCAAGCGGCCGGAAATGATTCAGGCAGAGAAATTCCGGAAAGTTTTCGCCTGCGCATGGCTCGATGCGTAAAAGCGATATTTGATCGTGATAAACGATCATCATGAAAGATTAGGCTCATCGAGATGCGCGCCGGAGATGCCATTCATCATGCCAGGCGAGCGGACTATGGGAGAGGGATAAAGATGAGATGGGTTGAGTTGATCTTGGCTGTTCTTCTCTTGGCATGCTAGACTAGGCGCCTACTCTGGGTCTCTGGCTTGCATCTATATTCTGCCCATCCAGCACCCTATAACCGTCTATATGGCACGAATGCCTTGTGCCATGGTTGCGAAAGGGAGGTGATTAAAGCTGGTGCACACCTGCTTTTTTACCCCACTTTGGCTGGACACCTTTGAATCCCAGCGGCATGCAGCAGCGGCTGATCATTCCCATGCAAATACAAATCTCTCTTTGTGACAATGGAGATGTTTTTCATTTGCCTCTTGCTTGTTTGGAGTTTTACTCGCTGGGACGTCTTTTCTGTAAAGTCTATGTACACGGACTTTATGGATGGCAAACGGTTTTTCATCGAAAATATATTTGGAAGTTAAAGATTCCTCCAAAGTCAAAAAATTTAAGTGGTTCCTAGATCAGTAGGTTATTTTAATTAAAGACAATCTTGCGAAGCGAAATTAGCAAGGGAGTTTAAAATGTTGCTTCTGTGATGCTGATGAGAGCATTCAACATCTTTTTTCTCTCCTGCCCTCTTGCTCGTATTATTTGGCGCATCATTTTTATTACTTTTAATTTTCCACCCCGACATCAATTACTAATTTGTTTGGTAACTGGCTTAATGGGGTAGAGAAAAAACTTAAAGCTCATATGCGGATGGAAGTTTCGACTTTCTGTTGGGCTATCTGGAATTGCAGGAATGATGTGGTTTTTAATCGATCCAGAGTTTACAACTTTTTGCAAGTTATCTTCAAAGCTACGCACTGGATCCGTCTTTGGGCTTTCCTTCTCCCTGTGCACCTGCGGGGACTTATGGATATTGGATGCAACCGGCTAGTGACGGTATCTTGGGATATCTTCAACCGGGCTGGCTGGCGGTGTACTAGACGCCTTCAATTATAGATTCGTCATGATTGATGTTTTTAGCTGACTTATTTTTGTATCCACGATCGCTTGTCGGTGACTTGTAACACCTCCTCTTTATAACTTTGCAATAAAAATGGTTGTGTGCATGGATTGATGCAGCGGCCGGGGTTTCCACCCCTTTCCGGAAAAAAAAAGGCCATACCTGGCCTCCTTTGTTGAGGGCTCCAACTCTCCAAGGCATGCTTGCCTCAGCCAGGCTGCATGCCGCTGCAAGGCTCTAATGATCCATAATTGGTCCTATGATGTACTATTTCCTATGCTAAGATTCTTTGGCCACGTGGTCAAACCGTATCATTTCTTGACAACCAAGATTCATTAACTGGGCATCAGGTATTCAGGTATCTGTAGTTTTGGCATCTCACAAGTTACGAAGCATTCAGCAATGTATTTCTCAATCCTTCTCACAGGCTTTCTAGAAAAAAAGTTCACAATCAGGTGTTGCAATTTCGCAACTACGAGTAGAAAATAGAGCGAGAAACAGAGTAGACAGCTGGACATTTAAGTTCAGAATCTAAAGCCAAAGAACTGTCACGAAAATCGGCGTGTTTCAGCTACAACAGTCCCCAGCAATTCCTTTTGCAGGCACGAGATAGAAGATACAACCCAAAATTACTCAGAGTGCTCAGCCCCTAGGCAATGAGATGTCCCTTTGCTACCCTACTGGAGTGCTGGTCCTGCCCAATTTGCCAGTGTCCCTCTCATGTACTAGCAGTTATGCCATGCAAGCAGGCATATCAGTTATCACATCCTCCTTACACACTGCAAGATTTGCAGCATACATTCCATCATCGGGATCTACGTTAGCACAGAAACACGCGATAAAGCAGACAGCAACCGAGCAATCGTATCCTCCAGCCGATCGGGCTCCCATTTCGGTAAAGCACAGTACAATCTCCGGAGCAAGAACCAAGAACAGGTGCGCCGTAGCAAAATTTACAGCGGGAGCGAGGGGGGAGAATGGATCGACTGATCCGGAAAAGCTGAATCCGTCCAGATGCTGAGGCAATGATCACGAGGGGGTTTTCTCCTTTCGCACTGCATTTACATGTGTGCAATTCCTCTTTCTCCCGTCTCTTCTTTTCTGCGCGCGTGCTGGGTGTGCGTCCTGTCCTTCCTTTGATGCCGAGCTCAGCATCTCCTTTGCAGGAAAACGGCGAGGGGCCGGAAGAAAGGTTGCTGGCGTCCGTCCGTCCATGGCGAAAGATACTGCTGTGTGCGTGATGTGATCGATCCCGATGCGTCGTTCCCTGATCAAAGGGGTGCACTGTTCGTGATCAGCCCCCCTTTCGCTTTGGTTTCTTGTTCAAAAGAGTGCTTCCTAGTTTGCGCAGGGATTCAATACAGGTGAAATGACACAGTTAAGGACTTAAGGCTCAAGCCGGCTATGCTCCTACCATGTGTTTCATGACGAGTCTGTTCGAATCTCTGGCGCCTGAACTGACATCAAGCACTGTCAGTAAATATGGAGAAACACGATTTGGGCAAAATTGGTTGAATCATCTCTGAATAGTGGCAGTCGGTGTTTGTTTTGTAACACGTTCAGTAAAATGTTCTGTTCACATGCGTGTGCTAAGGATCTATTTGCTTCTGCGCTCATATCTGCATTGTCAGAACAAAGATCCGGGACAGCGATTAGGTAAATCACTGCATGTGAATCGATCTAGATCTTTTTTAAGAGTCCACCCATTCCTTCCTGGAAGCTTGCATCTGTTGGATGTGATCCGAATTCAAGTGGCCGGAAGTTCCGGCCCAACTTCCGGCCATTCCAGGTGCCGAAACTTTCGGCCCAACTTCCGGCCGAACCTCCGGATGTTCTCTGTTATTTTTCGGGAAATTGCGAAACTTGCTGCGGAACTTCCGTATATTCAAAAATATGCGGAACTTTCGGCCTCCAACCGGAACTTTCGGTGTGACCGTTACGGATCTGCTTTGCCCTAATGCTCCTGCTATATATACCCCTTGTAAGCCACCGTTTTGGGCAGAGTTCGCACGAGTTGAGTTCGTGAAATCTCCCAGGCGTTGTAAAGACTCCCATATAGTGAAGTTTCGTTGGCTGGCGCCCGTGGTTTTTCCCCCTCGTTGTTTGAGAGGGTTTTCACGTTAAATCCATGTGTCCTTGTACTGTGATTTCTTTTTGGTTCTTCGTTCTTGCTTGTCGCGTTCATAACAAGTGGTATCAGAGCCTCAGATTTCGCCTAGGGTTTGCGACATGTCTACCTTGAAGTTCGATCTGCCGCAGTTGGACTACACCACACGATTCTCGTTGTGGCAAGTGAAGATGCGGGTGATTCTCGCCCAAACTTCAAATCTGGATGAAGCGCTTGATTCCTTCGGCAAGAAGGATGAAAAGGAGTGGACTGCTGAAGAGAAACGCAAAGATCGTAAGGCTTTGTCTTTAATTCAACTTCATCTTTCCAATAATATTTTGCAGAAGTGTTGGAGGAGAAATCCGCAGCAGCCCTGTGGCTGAAACTAGAATCGATCTCCATGTAAAGATCTTACCAGTAAGATGCATGTAAAGATGAAGTTGTTCACCCATAAGCTGCAAGAAGGTGGATCGGCAATATCTCATATAACTGTTTTTTGAGAGATGGTTTCTGACTTGCAGTCTTTGGAGGTTAAGTATGATGATGAGGATCTAGCCATCTTACTCTTATGCTCGTTGCCTAGTTCCTATACAAATTTCCGCGATTCAATTCTTTATAGCCATGACTCTCTAACCCTTAATGAGGTTTTAGAAGCACTTAGACAGAAAGAAAAGATGAAGTCTATGGTGCGGACCGATGGGTCGTCGTCAGAGGCAGAAGCTCTGCAGGTTTGTGGCAGGACCGAGCAGAGGAACAACAACTATGGAAACCGAGATAAGAGCCGGGACGGAAAAGCTCGTTCAAAGTCCCAAGGAAAAGATAAGTTCTGCAGGTATTGTAAGAAAAATAATCATGTTATCGAGGACTGTTATAAACTGCAGAACAAGGAAAAAAGGAACGGTACCTACAAACCGAAAGACAAGTCCAATGGTAATGGTAAGGCCGCTGTCGTTTCTACCGACAACTTTGAGGGTGAATGACTCGTTGTTCTTGCTGTTTGTGCTTCCCGTGATGATGAATGGATTCTTGATACAGCATGTTCCTTTCATATTTGTTGTAACAAAGATTGGTTTAGTTCTTATGAGTCTGTGCAGACTGGAGATTTTGTGCGTGTGGGCAATGACAATCCTTGTCATATTGTTGGCGTTGGGTCCGTTCAGATCAAGACCCATGATGGCATGACAGGCTCATTGAAAGAGGTGAAGCACATACCAAGCATGGCAAGAAATTTGATCTCACTTAG
The DNA here is from genome assembly GCF_000005505.3 of Brachypodium distachyon. Classification (NCBI taxonomy): domain Eukaryota; kingdom Viridiplantae; phylum Streptophyta; class Magnoliopsida; order Poales; family Poaceae; genus Brachypodium; species Brachypodium distachyon. The sequence goes on along the minus strand of NC_016132.3, from coordinate 21,374,158 downwards.
TACCATGGATTGTGACGGGTACAAATACGCCGGTGGGCGTAGACTTTTGAAGGTATCTAGAGGTTCTTTCATTCACATGATAGGTGATATAAATTCTGCCAAATTATATGTTCTTAGAGGTAACACTTTGCCTAGTTTTGCTGCTGCTGTTACACCTAATGATTCTGATGATTGTGCAAAAACGAATCTGTGGCATATGAGTGAACATGGGATGGCGGAGTTGGTAAAGAGAGAGCTGATCGATGGCTACAACTTGAGTAAGCTTTAGTTTTGTGAGCACTGCGTTTATGGTAAGCACAAGAGGGTTAAGTTCATTTCTTCAGTTCATACCACCAAAGGCATATTAGATTATGTGCATGCTGATGTTTGGGGACCCTCCCGTAAGACTTCTATTGGTGGTGCTAATTACATGCTTACCATTATTGATGATTACTCAAGAAAAGTTTGGCCTTATTTTCTGAAACATAAATCCGATGTTTTTGGTGCATTCAAGAAGTAGAAAGCTACGGTAGAAAGCAAACTGAAAGGAAGGTGAAAATTTTGCGTACTGAGAATGGTGGTGAATTTATTTTTGATGAGTCTGAGGAGTTTTGCAGCAATGATGGTGTGGTTAGTCACTACACGGTTGTCCGTACTCCACAGCAAAATGGCGTGGCTGAACGCATGAATAGAACCATCATCTCGAGGGCCCATTGCATGCTATCCAATGCAGGTTTGGGCAGACGTTTTTAGGCTGAGGCAGCTTCCACCGCATACTACCTCATAAACAGGTCACCTTCTATTCCACTTGACAAGAAAACTCACATTGAGATATGGTCTAGTAAACCTGCTGATTATTCACAGTTGAGAGTTTTCGGTTGCACCGCTTATGCTCATGTTGATAATGGAAAGTTAGAGCCTAGAGCTGTTAAGTGCATTTTTCTTGGCTATGGTTCTGGAGTTAAAGCTTTCAGGTTGTGGAATCCTGAAACTAAAAAGATTTTGCTGAGTATGAATGTTGTCTTTAATGAAAAAGTTATGTATCATGATACTTTGTCAACTGATGCCTCTCGCATTGAAGTGCAGGCGGAGCACCTTGATGAAATTGTTGACAACGATGATGCTTAGGTTGATCATGGTAATGATGACGGGAACAATGATGATAACAATGATGATATTGTTCCACCCTCACCACCTGTTTTGCAGCAACCCACATGGTCTATTGCAGCTGACCGCCCAAAGAGGAATAAAGGTCCACGCCCAAGTTTAATTGAAGAGTGTGATCTTGTTTATTATGCTTTGAGTTGTGCAGAACAGGTGGAGCATGATAGTGAACCGACCACATATAGTGAAGCAGTTGTTTCTGCAAGAGGATATGCAATCTCTTGAGAAGAATGGCACATGAGATGTTTGTGTCCTTGCCTAAACAAAAGAAGGCCGTTCGCTGCAAGTGGATCTTCAAGAGGAAGGAGGGTTTGTCTCCTAATGAGCCTATGAGGTTTAAGGCAAGGTTAGTGGCAAAATGTTTCAGTCAAATACCAGGTATTGATTATAATGATGTGTTCTCTCAAGTGGTAAAGCATAGTTCCATCCGTACTTTCTTTGGTATTGTTGCTATGCATGATCTTGAGCTTGAGCAGTTAGATGTGAAGACTGCATTTTTGCATGGAAAGCTTGAGGAGGAAATATACATGGATCAACCTGGAGGGTTCATAGTTCCTGGTAAAGAGGAGTTTGTGTGTAAGTTGAAGAAGTCCCTTTATGATTTGAAGCAATCTCCTAGACGGTGGTATAAAAGATTTGATTCATTTATGATCTCATGTGGCTTTAGTAGATCTCAGTATGACAGTTGTGTCTATATTAAATTTGTTGATAGATCACCTATATGCATGATGCAAAATGTGTTAGTACTCCTATTGCTTCTCATTTCAAGATGTCAGCATTGCAATGTCCTACTTTTGATGAAGATATTGAGTATATGTCACGAGTTCCCTATTCTATTGCTATTGGTTTCTTGATGTATGCCATGGTTTGTTCACGTCCTGATTTATCATATGCTATGAGTTTGGTCAGTCGTTACATGGCTAATCACGGTAAAGAACATTGGAAAACTGTTCGGTGGATTTTCGGGTACCTCCGTGGCACATCAAATGATTGCTTGAAGTTTGGCAAGACTGATGAGGCACTTGCTGGTTATGTGGATTCAGATTTTGCTGCCGATTTGGATAAGAGGAGATCCAGGTTATGTGTTCACGGTAGGTGGATGTGCTGTGAGTTGGAAGGCAACACTGTAGCAAGTTGTTGCTCAATCTACAACCGAAGCAGAATATATGGCTATTGCTGAAACTTGCAAAGAATCTGTTTGGTTGAAAGGTTTATATGCTGAGCTTTGTCAAGATGTTTCTTGCATTAACCTGTTTTGTGACAGTCAAAGTGACATTTACCTTACTAAAGATCAGATGGTCCATGAGAGAACCAAGCACATTGATGTCAAGTACCATTTTGTTCGCGATGTTATTGCACAAGGTAAATTGAAGGTATGTAAGATCAGCACTCATGATAATCCTGTTGATATGATGACAAAGTCTGTTTCTATTGCTAAGTTTGAACTAACTGTTTAGCCCTTAGTAGCTGTTGGCGCCGAAAGTGTGTTTTTCTTTGTTTCAGGAGTTGTTGTTGTTCATGCTACAAGGAGGAATTTGCTATAAGGAGAAATTTGTTTCAAAGTGGAGTTTGTTGGATGTGATCCAAATTCCAGTGGCCGGAAGTTTCGGCCCAACTTCTGGCCATTCCAGGTGTCGGAACTTCCGGCCCAACTTCCGACCGAACCTCCAGATGCTTTCTGTCATTTTTCGGGAAATTGTGGAACTTCCGAATATTCAAAAATATGCGGAACTTTCGGCCTCCAACCGGAACTTCCGGTGTGACCGTTACGGATCTGCTTTTTCCTAATGCTCCTGCTATATATACCCCTTATAAGCCGTCGTTTTGGGTAGAGTTCGCACGAGTTGAGTTCGTGAAATCTCCTAAGCGTTGTAAACACTCCCATATAGTGAAGTTTCGCTGGCTGGCGCCCGTGGTTTTCCCTCTTCGTTGTTTGAGAGGGTTTTGCACGTTAAATCCGTGTGTCTTTGTGCTGTGATTTCTTCTTCGTTTTTCGTTTTTCGTTCTTGCTTGTCGCGTTCATACCATCATCTCATGCTTGCAAACATAAAACTAGATACACCTGGATGCATTCAGGCACGTCACAGGTCACACATGCGAGGTAGCTCGCGTGTTCCTGATCAAAGGGGGGCTAGGGAAGCAAAGGTGAGCAAAAGAGGAGGTACCATGATTAACTATCTTTCCTAATCTCGAGAAGGGGACAACTTTGGCCTCCCATCACGTGCCTACGCATCCTTCTTTATCACTATATCTAACCTCCTAGGAGTCATTTGATCAGATGCCATCTTTTGTCTTAAGCTGGCCTTTGTTATGCATGCCTAGGTAGGACAAATCTGGAGTAGAAGAGACAGTGACGCTTTTGTTCTCTTGCTGTTACAGCTATCAGGCTTAGGAAATTACCGAACTAGGCTTGCATTTTGTTTACATGAATTAGGCTTGTACTTTTGGGCCCTGAGCAGTGGGATAATGGGAATGGGAAAGCTGACGAAGAAACAAGGAGGTGGGGAGAAAAAGGGAAAATTCACATCTGTTGTCAGGAAAAGAAGTTCCGATTGTGGGTGTGCCGATGGTAGTTACGTCTTGAGTGGCGTTGCTCGGACTTGCTCGTGCCAGAACTGAAGCACTACTGTGAAGAACTAGAAATATTTGGGAGCACCGATTATAAATGCAGAGACAAAGCAGAATTTTGCTGGTCGCTGACTAATCAAATGTCAATTACAAGGCGTGTACAAACAATGTGAAGATTCTTGTACGCAATAAAACAAGAGACGATAAAGGTTTGGCTGTAGCCAACAACATAAATAGCCGAATTGTGTTACGGGTGATTGAAATTTGTATGATTGCCATCCTTGAATTTATTGTTTTCGGATCATTGCCACATTGCACGTCAAGTTAACAACCAGGCATGGCTTCCCGAATGGAAATCAACTTTCCTTTTTTTCCAAACAAAAAGTCAACAACCAGACACCCTCTTAAGTTTGGAACCAATGAAATCGTACACCGTGAAGCATGAACTACTCAGTTGTTGCATTACAGGAGAAAAAAAAAAATGCTTTCTGTTAGTGGCTTTCAATGGTGTACGGTGACTGGCTCCTTTCGAAAGGATAACAATTCCTTTCGAAGCGAAAAATAATTTTTTCTGCTCTCAAAAGCGTGTATGTTCTCGTTTCGTTTGAGTCATCCTCAAACTAAAAAAAATATGGATAAAATATTTTTACAGTGGAGTAATCACCAAAGTATATATTGTCCTAAAAAACTATGGGATCAAATTATTTTGACTGATACCCACGATTCTAAGCGGTAATGAGTAACAAAAATTCTCAAATTTGATCTTCAAATTTTGCAGGATCATCTCTTTTAATTTTGAACCTCAACCGATTCAGCAAAATGAGCTCAAACCTTAACATTCCACTCTGAAAGCTAATTGTGATTTTTCATGCAATTTAAGATTTTTCTTCAAAAATTTGATATTTCAACTTCAAATTTAGTCAAATAATCTTATTTGAATTTTAATTCGAAACACCTTGGTGAATTTAGCTCAAAATTTAACAGTACGATCACGAAGATGCTTTTGTTTTTTTGTGGCCATGATTTAAATTATTCTCTTTTTAGGGAAGATTTAAATTATTCTCAAGCCGCCCGGCTCAAATTTTAATAGTGTTGGAGGAAAAAGACCCTAATTTAACAGTAGAATCATGAAGACACTTTTGAGTAATTATGGGAAAATGTTTCAGAGTGAAAAAGACACATTTGCAGTGCTGGAGGATAAGCTGTCACACGTACAACCTTAATATGTGTTCTACAGTTCTCTCGGAAAAAAGAAAACCATGTGTTGCAGCAGTTGCTGCCAGTTGCCCAGTTGGTTCGTTGCTCCCGCCCAGATGACGAATAACGAGATGATGCTCCCACGCACGCTGGTTATGCTTCGATAATCACCTTTGGATCACTCAAATCGCGAAAGGACAAAATCTCGGGCAAATCACGGAACGCCAAATAGACAACACATGGAGATCGGATCGCTACACAACATGTGTTTTGCTTGATCCCTGTCCTTCTCTCCCCTCCGTTGGAAAACGGGAAAAAGGAAAAATCAAGGCCAATTCCATACTCCAAGAAGACGAAGTACTAGAGGGGGAGAGGATCTTTTTCACCATTTTACCTCACGCTACGATTCTACACCAAAAACAGCCCTCGAAAGGTCGAACCCGCCGAACTCACGCACCCTCACACCAGCGACTACTAGTAGTACTCCTGGTACGGCGTAAAAGCCAGAGCCGTGATGGCGCGCGCGCTGGTGCTGCGACTAGTGAAGTGACAGGGCCCCGTGCCGCTGCTACTACTCCTACTAGGGAGCCGGAATTAATCTAGGCAATGACACTGCAGATGGAGCCGCCGGCGCCGCCTCCGCGGCGGTCCGTATCAACGAGCTGCGACCTGCACCCGGACGAGAACTTCACCGGCTTCTGCACCGCCTGCCTCCGCGAGCGTCTCGCCGGCCTCGAGGCCACCGCCGCCGCGGCCGCCGCGCCGGGCCGCAAGTCCACCTCCGCCATCCGTTCGCTCTTCTCCAGGCCCTTCGCTGCCGCCCCGTCCGGCTCCGGCTCCGGCGCCGCGCCCCCCGACCTCCGGCGCTGCAAGTCCTTCTCGTGCGGCCGCGGCGGCGCCGGCGCAGCGGTAGATGAGCCGCAGCGGCGGTCGTGCGACGTGCGCGGGCGGAGCACCACGACGACGCTCTGGTCGCTCTTCCACCAAGACGACCGCGAGCGCGTCCGCGACGGCACGGCCTTCGGCGCCTTCCCGGCCTCATCCTCTGCCGCCGCCGCCGCGCTCCCCGCGGAATTCCAGCAGCAGCCCTGCGTCCCTGAGGTGTTCTTGGAGGAGGAGATCGTTGCGGCAGAGTGCCCCGATGAGATAACTCCCGTGGTGGAGGAGCCCATCTCAGCGGAGATGGAAGCTGAAGCTAACTCTGCGGCACGGGAGGTCAGGGCTATGAAGGATCACATAGATCTGGAGTCCAGGAAGCCGCCGCCCAAGGACCTCAAGGAAATCGCCGGGAGCTTCTGGCTCGCTGCCTCGGTCTTCAGCAAGAAGTGGCAGAAGTGGAGGCGCAAGCAGAAGCTCAAGAAGGAGGAGGCTGCTACTGGCAGCAAGGCAGCGGCCGCGGCAATGCCGCCATCGGAGAAGCCCTCCAGGCCCTCGTTCCTTCGCCGCAGCCGCCTTCGAGGCGAGGAGTTTGCCGGAGGCCGCCGTTCGTGCGACACGGACCCGAGATTCTCCCTTGATGCCGCCCGCATGTCCGTCGACGATGTGGGCTTATCCTGGGACGGGCCACGCGCGTCCTGGGACGGCTACCTGTTCGGCGCCGGCTCCGGCATTGGGCTTGGGCGCGCGCCTCTGCCGATGTCACGGCTCCCGCCCATCCTCTCCGCGCTCGAGGACTCTCCTGCCGGCATTGTGGAGCGCTCCGATGGCCAGATTCCCGTAGAAGATGACTCCCAGCCAGAGCCCGACGGCGACGTCCCCGGCGGCTCAGCACAGACGCGGGACTACTACATGGACTCGTCGTCAAGCCGGAGGCGCCGTAGCCTGGACCGGTCCTCCAGCTCCGCGCGGAGAAGGTCGTTTGAAGTTCCCGACCCAAAGCCAGCGCCTGCAGCGGCCGCTGCCATCACTAACACCAAGGACAAGGAGTCCCCACTAAACGGGAGCTCAGAGTTCTACCACTTCCACCACGCCCAAGACCTGCTCGACCATCGGTTCAGCTCCAACTCTCTCATTGAAGACTTCCCCGCGAGCCTGGATGCCGCTTTCCCGGGCCCCGCCGCCAAGAAGCCTCGTCGTTTGCGCAAGGCGTGGAGCCTCTGGGGCTTCATCCACCGCCGGGCCACGGGCCGCGCTCGGAACGGCGGCGCGTCCGACCGGGCGTTCTCGGAGCCGTGGCCGGAGCTGCGTGCCCGCGGGTACAATGCCAGGATGCAGAGGTGCAGCAGCAACGCCAGCGCGCGCAGCTCTTTCAGCAGCAACAACTGCGGCCTGGGCAGCTCGCGGCGCAGCTTCGTCGACGGCAAATGCGGCGGCAATGTCAAGCGGCAGCGAGAGGAGTGCGTGCTGGAGCGGAACCGCAGCGCGCGGTACTCGCCACCGGTGCACGCCGCCGACAACGGCATGCTGCGGTTCTACCTGACCCCGATGGGGAGCGCCAGCGGCCGGCGCACCCCTGGCCCTGGGCTACCGGCCAACGGCGGCCGGCACCTGGGGTCGCATTCCTTCACCCGGAACATGCTCCGGCTGTACTGAGATCCTTACCTGACTTAGTTCGGCGCGCAGATGGAGTCGTAGTTTCTTTGCAGCTTTAGTTAAGGGTTAAGTTCTAATCAAGGACAATGTAATATGGGTATCGATGTAATATTGGTGTAGTCATAAATATCTTACATCCTTTGTTCATTTGGGGGTTTGGATGTGGAACGAGGGTTATCTCACATGATCGATCACATCTTTTGTCTCGTGCTGTTTTCTAAGTACTCCGTACCTGTCTCTCTTGTTTGCCGTCGGTAGCGTCAGTGTTCACTACAGCTCGGGATCGATGTTTTTCAAGCTTGCAAGTTCCAATTCCCACGTCCCATCCCATGGGTTGTCGAAGTCTAGTTCCAAACCATGCAATTTCACCTGCCATTGTCAGTTGTTGCACGATTTCCACTCTAGGATCCGTTACACCTGCTGAAGACTTTGCCACAACAGAAGAATATGATGTTACTCCGTATCTAGAATCTATAAGAAACTAGTCATGCACATTGACATCCCTACCAGTATCATATGGATCTAACAGCATCATATGGATCTGGTCATCCTGTTGTCAGCTTAAGCACAAAGTTTTCATGTGGCTACTCATGGTTGACAGACTCAATACAGAGCAATGCTGCACAAGAAAAACTTCCACCTCCAGTCTTACTCATGTGTTCTTTGCAACAGAAACATTATGGAAACCAGGGATCATCTCTTCTTCCACCGTCCTTTTGCCATGACTTGCTGGAGAGACATTTGCTCCAATTTCACCCCTGGACAATTTGTACATGAGCATATTACAGCCATCAGTGACTTTTCACATGGAAATCATAACTGCGGCAGCATGAAGTATCTGGAGGATTCGCAACGATTGCATCTTCAATGGGATTACCCCGTCACTTTACAGATGCAGCAGTCTATTTAAGGAAGAGCTTAATTTGGTTTTCCATAGAACAAAGAGAAAGAACTGCCATGCTTTTCAATAACTTTAGATAACACCTTTTCTTGTAATTTTATCTACTTGTAATTTTATCTTATGACTTAAAGCTTTCCGTAAAAAATAAAGGTCTGGTTCCAAACATGGGGTCCTCCTTGTTGCTGTCGAATTGCTCTGACAAAGACAGGCACGTCGCGGTGCCGCCGTCCGTAGCCATGCCATGCGGGGGCGGAAGACTCGGGCCCGGCCGCTAGCACGCACCTGATCGACCGACCGGTCCTTTCCAGGGACAGTACGTAGCGTGTGCCGCCGCCTCGGAAACCGTTAAAGGAGGCCCCCATTTTCCTGTTGGTCCCGTTGGCGTGTTCCCATCCAATCTTGTCTTCCGTGTATGTGTATCCACCCGCCGAGCTGCTGAGCCCACGCGCGCCGTCCGAGCCGTCGCCGCGAGCTCTCGGCACGCCGGCATCGGCATCGGCATGGTAGCGTTGTCGCTTCTTCGCCGTACCGGTCCCCGGCTCGTTTCGGTTTCTGGTCGGGTTGTTCGGATGCTGCGCGCCGCGCACGCACGGGATTTGTTTGTTGGGTTTCCGATCGGGAGCAGCGGGATCCGGGACGGGTGGATTCTGATTTGTTGGGGGAAGGAAGAAAGGACGTGGCCACGAGACGAGTTTAAGCAAATCGGCGCGGTGCCGGATCTGGTTCCGGCGTGGGATTATTATCTTATGGGTCACCGGACATGTGCACCAGCAACCACAAGGAGGGTTCCTTCCTCGACGAGGGATTTGCTCGCTTCCCACCGACCTTCGTAGGGTAAACAAATTCACGTTGCAGATGTTCCACACAAAAAAACAGATCTCTCATGTTACGGTCGCCATCAGTTTTGTTCATCTCTCGCAGCGGAATGAATACGATTAGGGTTGAGACTCCCTTAAGGCTTAACCGAGCATCAGATGTACTACGTCATGCTGAGTGAAGTACTCCAGCAAGCGACGGCAGGCCGGGCCATTCCCTTCTGATGATCTGGCTGTCCCCATTCATGGCTCTGACTGCCGCAGTAAAGGCTAACCCGCGAAGCGAATATGATGATGCAGGCTTACGGTGGCAACGCCCTTCTCGTGGTTCGCTGCCCCTCTCAGCTAGACTGCACTGCTGCTTGCTCATCTTTTGCTGCACCGACGCCAAGTGTCTGATGGGGCATGTCATATCGTTTCCCTACTACTGCTGTGCTGCATGCATCCTGGAGTCGTGTCTGAGCTAGCAGCAGTTCCAGTCACTGCTGCATAAAAACTTATGTAGAAAAACAACGTCCGGATCGATCGGGACCGTCGTTACTAACTTCGTGTTACTGATGATGGGTATCATCAGTAACGGTCGCTCCGACCGTTACTAACGGTCACTGCGACCGTTATTGATGTATATATCATCAGTGGCGGGCGGGCCGATCCGACCGTTACTGATGTACAGTAATGGTCACGTTGCCACATCAGTGTCGGTCGAGCGACCGGCACTGATACATTTTCGGTATTTAAAAAAATGTATAAAACCACAGAAAATACACAGGAAATACACAGAATAATATATACATCACATCACAACACAGAAAAATACATATAAAGCCGCATCACATCACATCACATCACATCATTTAAAGCATACAAATGTTTATAAAGTCGCATCATTTAAAGCATATAAAGAATATAAATGTATCTCACTTCACTACATTGACTACAAAGTGTCAAAATTTCATAAAAGCATATAAAGAATACAAATGTATCTCATTTCAAGTTTGAAGCTATTGTTGCGGGTGAACCCTAGACACCACTTGTTCCACGCGTTCGTAGAGAATGACAGCATTGTTGATGAGATGGGCGAACTCCCTTTGAATACACGACCCATTTAGGTCGGTGTCCCATTGTCATTCGGGACCGCCAGTACTCTTCCATCGCCACGACTAACCCCTTCCACTCAGGCTTGAACATGCTGTCATTCTCTATAAGGATGTGACAGCAGTAGGAGCCACAGAACACATTGCCGGGCGGCTGTTGCTGCCAAGGGAACCTGTGGTTGTGGTGAGGCTCGTCTTTATAACCTTTACCAGCTATTTTTCCCTTGGTCGTCACTTTCCAAGCAGTGTTAATGAGTGATTTAATGAGTTTCCAGAACCGACCTCGAACACCCTTCTTCAGAAGTACTGAATCGAAGTAGTACACCACGGACAAAAGCAAACAAATGAGTAGTGTCACCCAATGGTCTCTGTTTTCAGAAGAAACAAACTTTAGTATCTAAGGGTGTATAAGAAAGACTGAATTAGAGAAAACAAACGGTTCCATATATAAAATTGAACTTACTCCAAATTAAGGAAGAAGAGGATAAAGTTGTGGTCTGCGTATTTCTCGAGACATGCCACCAAGTATTTAGATGCCAGGGTTCTTGAGGGATCCTTTTCTGGCTAAAGACCGATGTCACCATAGTTGAACATCGCAGGATCTAGAATGGCTACTTTTCTGACCTCCATTCGCCGCAGTTCTCTTATTTGGTAGGCAGACCACAGCCTTAAGAGATTGATATCAAGCTTTTGGCGGTTGAAGAGGTGGAACAGTTCGTTGAACTTCACACGAAAGGTGATAGGACATTTCTGAATGTTCCCGGTTTCTTGGTGAAAGAAGCCATAGTCTCGTGGGATTCAACATTGATTTGTTGGGCATGCTGTTGAGAACCAGCTGATACTTGTATGTAGAACCGATGAAGCTCTTGCATCTCTCTGGACACGGCACGCAGGGAATCTTCGGGGACCATCGGTCTTCCAGTATAGTAAATAAGCACCCGGTCAAACTCCCTAGCCACGAAATAGGATCCGTCTTCGAATCTCTGGCCTTGACGGGGGTTCTTTATGAGAATGTCAGGCCTATTGTCCTCCCAAACTCCAGTTATGTCAGGCACATAGTGCATCTCATCTTGAGTGACATTGGAGGACTCCTTGATGGTCTTGCTGCCGCGCCCCCTCTTTTTATGCCTCCTCTTATTGTCCCATGCCTTCTGCTCCTCTGCCTTGTACTTGTCATCGATCTTGCGGCCACCCACGGACTCAGCGGCACCCAAGAGAGAGAAGGTAGGAGGGATGCTTCCAGCGTGTGCCGACCCTGTGGTCTGGCTATCTTTGAGCTGTGGAGGCATCGACATTGCCCGCTCTTCATCTCCCCGGCATCGACAGGAGGAAGTATCCTAGGGGAAAGGCCGAGCGGCGATTGAGAAGTACCTTGGTGGGCGGAGGGAGATGGAGTCATAGAGGGCAGGCGCTGGTTGTAGAGAGATACCAAGCTCTTAGGCCACATAATGCGGTAGTTTGGACAACCGCCTAGGATATCCACGCCTTCCTCCGGAGGTAGCGGGATAGCATAATCACGTTGCTCCTCGACGACGGAGTCCACCATCACACTCACTTGTGCGTCGTTCATAAGAATGCCGTGCACCAGTGGCGGTGATTGTCTGGGTATCAGGCGGCCAATGGCACCTACAGGCTTCCCAGGCTTGTCTACGTGGATACGACACTTCACCGGTGCCTACGCGTAACAAGAAGAAGGCATATGTCTGTAAGATCTTTATTCATGAAGGTAAGGAGTGAAAAAGAGTTTGAAAAGTATGCTTACAAGGATGTTGTCGTTCGGACCCGGATCGTTATCCTGGATGCCCTCGCTTAGGTCCGGTTGGCTAGCGGGGGGGTTGTCCATGCTAGAAGCCGGGCTGTAACCTGGGGTGTAGGTGTTTTCGTCGTCCATACGTGAGTCGGAGGATCTTCAGCGGGGTGCTCTTTCGCGGGGGAAGAGGAGGAAGAGGAGGAAGGAGGTTCCTGAAACCTTCCACTCCTCCCCCAAGTATGGCGTCAAGGGCGGGGTGGTCTTTGGCCAATGCCGACAACAAATGATGGACGGCTTGCACTGCATATTCTCGCGACACCTCTTGACGCACCATAGATGCCTGCTCTCGTGCCTCCGCCTTAGCTTGTTTTATTATTTCAGCAGAAGCGGGGAGCCTTTTCTGGACCCTGCTTCGCTTCGGAGCAGGCGGGAAATAATCATCCCAGCAAGCCCTCTTCGCCTTCCCCTAGAACACGGCCCGTGTGCTCCGCCTTTTGCAAGCCAGCGGTCACAGCCGACTCCCACCTCTTGCTCTGCACGAAATTGTCAGATGTTTCTGACCTCTTGCTCTCCTCCCATTTGTGGTCATTTTCCTGTTATCATATAAGACAAGACGTGAGTCTATATGGATCAGGAGTGTCCTAATTAATGCCGAAAACAAATTAATGCACGTGAACTCTTACCGTAAATTTTTTAACAGGCGGCTGCATTGGCTCAATGCCCGCCCACTCCTCTGGTGTCATGTGCTGACGTGCATATCCTCTAGCACGTTGGTCCTCGAGCATGTCATGCACTGGAGGCACCCTGCCTGCCGCCTCGAGAATTCGGTCTTGCTTGCGCCAGACCTTCTTCTTCCCCTATTTCCCTGCACTCTCTAGCCTGTGGTTCAAGGGCTTCCTCGCGCGCAATGCCCTCATACGTTCACTCTTCGCAATGAAGGCAGGGTCAGACGATTCCTTCTTGAATTTGTCCCATTCGGCCTTATCAGTTATCGACGGCCATTTCTTCTTGATGATCTCATACGGTTTGTCCATCCACTTGCTAGCAATGGTTTTCCAATTAGCAAGTCCATTGCGCACTGCTATGTTGACGGACGCTAGGAATCGCTCGCGCCACTTGTCAGTGACTTGGAACCTCCTTGCAATGTCCAGGATGCACGTGTTTCTAACGACTTCAGAGATGTCACTCCACTCGTCGGTGATCTTGCAATATTTACGTGCAACGGCTCCACAGGTCGTTGCGAAGGCCTTCTGTGCCCTCTCAGGCGACTCTGGGCGGCCTCTCTCAGAGTGCCGGGTGACCACGTAACAAAACTCCTTCAAGTTGTGGCTCCCCCTCGGCGTCTTCTTCCTTGGCTTCTTAGCGGTAGTTTCAGTTGGCTGCAGGTTACTCTCTTCCACCCGTCGCTCGTTGTCGCGCTCTTCTGAATGAGAGCTATCTGAGCCAGAGCTGTCAATTTGCTCTCCCGATGAAGACTCTTCATCGACACGATCTACCTCCTCCCGATCAAGAACTGATTTCTGGCTACTCTTGCCCATTTCGTACCTATGCCATCAAAACCATCAAATATATATCGGCCGAAAATTTCGGCATGACCTATGCTAAAAAACTAGCAAATTTTTTTTACTAGGAGCTCGAAACTTGCATAAAAAACCCACCCGCATATGTACCCCCTCGGCACGATGGCCGGCCCCTTCTCTAATGACCTGACACGATGGTCGGGCCCACAATTCATTACTCAATTCTCCGAAATAGCATATAAAACAACATGTATATATGACAGCATCTAATAATCTAATAATGAACACTTCACATTGCTAAAAAAATTCAGCAGCAGCATGTTCTTTTATGAAATTGTCTGACCAGCAACATGTATATATGGCACTAAGCAAATAACCGTAAATTAAGTTAAGGGGCAGCACTAGCAGTATTCAGCAGCATTATCTTATTCAACAACCCTAATCCTAACAGCAACATTGTCTTATTCAGTTAGCTCTCGCTAAATTAACAGCATATTAATTTGCTAATCCTAAAGTACTCTAACACTGACACTAACACTAACACTAACCCTAACAACAACAACTAATTTGACACACTCAACAATGCTACAATATGCTAAATTAACAGCATATTAATTTGCTAATCCTAACAACAGCAACAACAACTAATTTGCTAACCCTAACCCGAATAACAGCAACTAATTTGCTAATTCTAAATCCTAACCCTAAATTAGAGGAGAGGGAGGGAGGCAGAGGAGAAGGAGGCAGAGGCGCGCACCTGTGGTTGAGGGAGATGGCGGTGCGCGCTCGGGGAGGAGGGAGACGGCGGCGCGGGGTGGCGGCGCTCGGGCGAGGATGACAACACGGGGTGCGGGGTCGACGGCGGCAGGGTGGCGGTGCTCGAGGAGGAGGGAGACGGCACTCGGGCTCGGGGTCGACCGTGCGGAGGAGAAGGACGGCGGGCTCGGGGTCGACGCCGAGGACGAGGCAACGCGGGGTGGCGGCCGGAGGGCGTCGGGTCGGGGGCGTCTGTCGCACCAGTGGCACCCAGGTTACCACCGTTGCGCGATGCATGGGTCGCATCGCTGGGTTCCCGGAAGGATCTTGTCCCGAGCGGCAACTGCAGGCCGCCCGGCAAGCTACCCGCCCGGAAGGGCTAGCGGGGTTTCGGGGAATATTCCCGCCTGGGCATCTCCCGAGAAGTTACTTGTCGGGAGGAGGGGTTCCCGGGCGCCGGTTCCCGCCGTAAGGGCGGGGCCGAGCGAGCAGGGCAGCGACGCCACGTGGGCGCGCATTGGGCGCCCAGTGCGCAGTCTCGCCAGGGCAAGGAGTGAGCCCCACGGCGCATTTAATGAGCCGACATGAGGGGCGTTATCCGTCTCGTCGGGCGAACAGTGCTTGTCCAGTCCTATTTCTTAGGCCCTATACCCCTAGCAGCGGGGTTGGCGCTCATGCATGCATGCCAGCGCACCGAGGAGGAGGTGCCCAAGCTCCTTGCTTGCCATTTGTAAACCATGCACCGTGGCACCTGTGGTATCCCTTGGCTATAAAAGGAGGACCCCCGCCAGTGGTCAAAGGGTCGGTTCGGTTTAGTTCCTATTCCAGTTCAGTCTAGGGTTGATTTCAGTGGTAGCCCAAAGTAGAAAAAAGCACTTAGCCAAAAAAAGAGATCGCCCAGGGGCTTTCCCTGGCAACCCTGTAAACAGCTGATTGCTCGGTAATATAAGCTCAGACAAGCAGGACGTAGGGTTTTACACCTTCGGGTGGCCCGAACCTGGGTAAAAACGTGCGTGCATGTGCTTGCATTGTACTCCGCAGGTCGCGTACGCCATCGGCCACGCCGGCGATCGCCGGAGCGATCCTCGTCGCCCCTGCCGAACCTAGAAGGGGGTGTCCACACGCCCCCGGTGTCAAAGCCCCGTGCTACGACATCTGGCGCGCTAGGTAGGGGGTGCGAGAGGAGAGCTCGCCAGTGACTGCCGGCGGCAGTGTCTACATCGACATCGGCCTCGTCTTCTTCGCCGACAGAGCCGGCCACCATGCCCCCCAAGCGGTTTGCTGACCCTCGGATTGAGCCGTGTGAGGCCCCAGCGGCACACACGCGGTCGCATGACGCGCAGCCTGCGTCTCAGGTTCAGGACAATCCTGAACCCTCGCGATAGCCGCAACCACAGCTGCCACTCCCACCTCCTCGGCCGTCAGCAGATAACCGGCTGAGGGGGCCGACGGCCCCCAACGCCAGGGCCCGCCGCGCGAGCGGCCATGGTGCCTTCCCCACTGGCCCGCGAGTCGAGTCGCGGGCCGAGGACGCGCAGCGCCAGCTGCGTCATGAGCATACCGCGTCGCGAGCGACGCCCGGGGGGTCACACCCCGCGCACCGGGTGCGTCCGAGCGTAGAGCGGAGAGCAGCCACTCGGTAAACCGGCTGCCCCCCATGCGAACCCCGGCGGAAGCCATCATCGCCGCGCGGGTCATGGTGCGGTACGAACCGCAACAGGGCACGCCGGTGCATGAGACATGGGGCGAGGAGTTGGACGCGCTCCTCACGCTCGCCGCCCAACAGCCGTAGGGCAAGGGCGACCCGGCAGGCTCCGGCCGCGGGCAGAACCCGGGGCGCGGAGACACGCCCCGCGCTTCGCGACAAGGGGAAAACCCTCCCCCGCAGCGAGGCCTGGGGAATGGGGACCCGAAAGGGTCCTCGAACTCGTCACCCACCGTCGCGCGAGGTGACGTGCGTGGCATTCTGAATGACCGCCAGTAAGAAGATCTACTCCAGCGCCTAAAGCGCCGGCGCCGGCACGAGGTAGAGCGCCAGCGCCCACAGGAGCAGGTGGATGCTCCCATGGGCCCCGAGGACGGCTGCACCGCATTCACGCGCGAGCTGCGGCGGGTGACGTGGCCCCGCAAGTTCCGAGCGCCAGCGCTCGGCACGTACGATGGGACCGCGAATCCCAAGGATTTCCTCCTGACCTACACGTTGGGATGCATGCCATCGGCACCGATGACAAGGTCAGAGCCAACTGATTCCCGATGGTCCTGAAAGGATCAGCGAGAACCTGGCTGCTCAACCTACCCGCCGGGTCCATCGCCACTTGGGCGGACCTGCGCAAGCAGTTTGTGAGCGCGTTCCAGGTCGGCTACAAGCACCCACGAACCATGGCGGAGCTGCACACTGTCGTGCAGAAGCCAGGAGAGACGTCGCGGAGCTTCGTCAATCGCTTCTCCACCCTCTCCTACTCCATCCCGGAGTCGGAGGCAGCTACCATCATCAACACCTTCGCCATCAACGTCCGTGACCCCAAGATGCGCGAGAAGCTGAGGACACATTGGGTCCGGACGACACATGATCTGTACGCCCTGGCGGCCGAGGAATGGCGCCTTGCACCCAAACTAGCGGCCAAGGCTGCCGCGAGCCCTGGGGAGGGTTCGCAGAAGAAGGGTTCCCGCAAGCGCAGCGAGACGCAGGTTCTCGCTGCGGAGTCGGGGGCTGTTGCCACGAGGCATGCAAAGAAGGCCTCGTCGGGGGGCGGGTCTGGTGGCAAGCAAGGCGACGCGCCCCGCTGCCCCATCCACGCCAATTCAACTCACGATGCGCAGGACTGCCGCATCCTGCAGGGCATCAAGCAGCGGCGCGAACAGCGCCATGAGGAGCGTCGAGCGGCCGGCGCCTGCTTCAACTGCGGCGACATCGGGCCCCTCTCGCGAGATTGCCCGAACGACCCCAGAGTGGGGCCGAGGCCCGCCGGCGGTAACGCTGGCAGGGAGGAAGTCCACGGGTAACGCGGCCAAGCCTGTGCCGGCAGGGAGCGCCCTCCCCGGGGACGAGAGAGGGCTCGTGCCGGGGAGCAGCGCGAGTCTGACTGCACTGGCGGCGATGAGCCGGGCTTCCAGGAGCCTTGCGGCGTCGCCTGCATCCATGGGGCAGCTTACACTCTCCCATCCCACTCCGCGGTGAAGCGCCTCACCAGCGATGTGTGCACGCTATTGCCGGACGTGGAGCCACAGCAGCCGCTGAGGTAGTCTCACGTGCCGATCACCTTCAGCGCCGAGGACCACCCATCGCGGCAGCTGGGTTCAGGGGTAATACCCTTCGTCGTATCGTCGATCATCAGCAACATGACGGTGACCAAGGTACTGGTGGACAACGGAGCGGGGGTCAACCTCCTTTCTGCCAGGCTGGTGGAGAAGCTCCAGTTGCCGGTGGAACAGCTGAGGCCCGCCGAGCCGTTCCGGGGAGTAAACCCTGGGATCGTGCGCTCCCTAGGGCGCATCACGCTGTCGGTGACCTTCGGGTCCCAGGAGGCGTTCAGGACCGAACACGTAGTGTTCGACGTGGCGCACACCCTGTTGCCCTACAACGGGATCCTTGGTCGGCCGGCGCTGATCAAGTTCATGGCGGCTACGCATTGCGCCTACGGCGTGATGAAGATGCTGTCCGTGTACGGAATCCTCTCCATCAGGTGCGACCTCAAGGTCGTGGCCTGGTGCGTTGGCGAGGTCGTCAAGGCCGCCGCCACAGCCGACGCCGGTGATGGAGATGTTGCCGTAGACGAAGGCTCGCCGGGCGACGGTGCGGCAATGAAGAAGGCCCGCGCTGCCCCGCAAGAGCTTGCCGGGGGAAGCGCAGGCTCGAGCTCGTGCCCTGGCAAGGGCCAGAAGCTCCGGGAGGAGGCCGCCAAGGTGAAGAAGCTGCCCCTCCAAGCCGGCAACAAGGAACGCAACGTCACCATCGGTGCGAACCTTACCGCCGAATAGGAAAGCGCCCTCATCACTTTCCTCCGGGAGAATGCCGACGTGTTCGCTTGGGAGCCGTCGGATCTTCCCGGAGTCCTCAGGGAAGTGATTGAGCATCGCCTCGCGGTGCACCCGGACGCCCGCCCTGTCAAGCAGAAGATCCGCCAGGAAGCGCAGGAGCGGAATGATTTCATCAAGCAAGAAGTGGACAAGCTCAAGGCTGTCGTGGCTATCAGGGAAGTTCTGTACCCCACTTGGTTAGCTAACCCTGTAGTAGTACCCAAGGCGGGAAATAAGCTTCGCATGTGTGTAGATTTCACTGATCTAAACCGTGCATGTGCCAAGGATCTTATCCCTGTACCCCGCATTGATCAAATAGTTGATTCCACTGCTGGTTGCGATCTGATGAGCTTTTTGGACGCTTTTCCGGCTACCATCAAATCAAGATGGTAGTCGAAGATGAGGAGAAAACAACGTTCATCACCTCGGTTGGCTGCTACTGTTATATGTGCATGCCTTTCGGGTTGAAGAACGTGGGCTCAACATTTCAACGCGCGTTGCGCGAGTGTTTGGGACCCCCAGCTAGGCCGAAACGTGGAGGCCTACATGGACGACATCGTCATCAAATCGAAGCGCGGGGACTCGTTAATTGATGACCTGCGGGAGACGTTTAACAACCTCCGCAGGATCAAACTCAAGCTGAACCCTGAGAAGTGCACCTTTGGTGTGGACTCGGGCCAGCTTTTGGGTTTCTTGGTTTCTCACAGGGGGATACAAGCCAACCCGCAGAAGATAGAAGCTATCGAGAAGATGGAGGCTCCCCGCAAGGTGAAGGATGTCCAGCGCCTCAACGGTTGCGTTGCCGCGTTGGCCCGCTTCATCTCAAGGTTGGGCGAACGCGCCCTGCCTTTCTTCAAGGTAATGAAGAAGAAGGGTCCGGTTGACTGGACCCCCGAGATCGAAGCGGCGTTCCGGGAACTTAAGCAGTACCTGAGGTCGCCGCCCGTCCTCATCGCCCCCAAGCCGGGCGAGCCGCTGCTACTCTACCTAGCAGGGACTGATCAGGTGGTCAGCTTGGTGCTGGTTGCCGAGAGGGAGGAAGACGTCCCGGGGACTGAGACTGCGGGGCAGGGGGCTGAACGGCCCCCGGCAACTGTCTCGGACCCAGGGACCACCCCCGAGCCGGCAACTTCAGCACCACGCAAGCGGCTAGTGCAGCACCCAGTGTACTTCATCAGTACGGTGTTGCACGACGCCCGAACGAGGTACCCGCAAGTGGAGAAGCTCCTTCTGGGGGTTCTGCTCGTGTCACGCAAGCTGCGCCACTACTTCTAGGTGCACCACGTCACGGTGGTGTCGGGGTTCTGCCTGGAGTGAGCCCTCACCAACCGTGAAGCCACCGGAAGGGTGGCCGAGTGGAGGATGGAGCTGTCAGAGTTCGATCTGCACTTCACCAACGCCAAAAGCATCAAGAGTGCGGCCCTGGCAGACTTCGTCGCCGAGTGGACATCGATGGGCGTAGAAGAGGAGGAGCCGGAGATCAGCCTGCCCGGTAGGCTGAATGAAGGCCACTGGGTCCTCTATTTCGACGGCGCGTTCAGTCTCCAGGGAGCTGGCACCGGGGTCGTCATCGAGTCACCGACGGGGGACTAGCTGAGGTTTGCCATCCAACTCGATTTCCTGAACTCCACCAACAACACAACGGAGTACGAGGGTTTGCTCGCCGGGTTGCGGGCGGCAATCGCCCTCGACATTAAGCGCCTGGTCGTTCGCGGGGACTCCCAGCTCGTGATCAACCAGGTTAACAAGGACTAAAACTGCCCACAGATGGCACCGTACGTAGAGGAAGTCCGCAATCTAGAACGCAAGTTCAAGGGTTTGCGATTCGAGCACGTCAAGCGGAAGGACAACTTCGCGGCTGATGAGCTGTCCAAGATGGCAGCAGAGCGCCAGAAGCCCCCGGCGAGGGTGTTCTGGCACAGGCAAACTGTGCCCTCAGTCGCCCCCAAGCCGGTCGCCGGGGAAGCCCCTCCGGCAACCGAAGGAAACCCCGCAACGGCAGGGGTCCATGCCGCTGACGTAGCGGCATGCGTTGGCAGGGAGACCCCTCCCTGGGCAGTGGATATTGCCCGCTACCTGAAGGAGGGGGCCCTCCCGGAAGACGACGTCGCCGCGGAGCGAGTGGCCCGGGAAGCCAAGATGTACGCCGTGGTGGACGGGAACCTCTACCGTAGGCGTGCAAACGGAGTTATGCTCCTCTGCGTGCCACAAGAAGCAGGGCGTGCATTGTTGGAAGAGATACATCAAGGCACATGTTCCCACCATGTGCCCTCCCGGGCGCTGGCCGGCAAAACGTTCCGGCACGGTTTTTACTGGCCCACGGCCGTGGCCGACGCGGAGCAGCTGGTGAAGACGTGCGAGGCATGCCAGTTCCACTCAAAGAAGAGCAACCAGCCGACGCAGGCCCAGCATGTCATCCCTTCCTCATGGCCGTTCGCGGTTTGGGGGCTGGACATCGTCGGCAAGCTGCCAAGAGCAGTCGGCGGCTACGAGTATTTGTTCGTGGCCATCGACAAGTTCTCCAAGTGGGTGGAAGTAGAACCGGTGCGGAAGGTGACTGCCCAGGCGGCCATCAAGTTCTTCAAGATCATTGTGTGCCGGTTTGGTGTGCCTAACGGCATCATCACCGATAACGGCACACAATTCACGAGTGCAGTGTTCCAGGCCTACTACGAGGGCATGGGCACCAAGTTGCACTTCGCGTTCGTTGCTCATCCAAGGAGTAACGGACATGCGGACCGAGCCAACGCAGAAGTGTTGCGGGGGCTCAAGACGAGAACCTTCGACAAGCTCAAAGGCCACGGGAAACACTGGATTGAAGAACTCCAGCCCGTGCTGTGGTCAATCAGGACCACACCTAGTCGGGCAACGGGCGAAACCCCTTTCGCCCTTGTCTACGGGGCAGAAGCGGTGCTGCCCCTCAAGCTCAAGCACGGATCTCCCCGAGTACGCTCGTACGGCAACTCCAGCCAACACGAGCAAAGGGTCGACGATCTGAACTTCATCGAAGAGCTTCGATGCCGGGCTGCTGTGCGAGCCGTGTGCTACCAGCAGGGACTCCGTCATTATCACGACATATGAGTCCATCCCCGGGGGCTCGAGAACGGAGACCTTGTACTGCGCCGGATACAAGGAACGAAGGCTGGGAACAAGTTGACTCCGAAATGGGAGCGCCCTTCCGGGTAGTACAGGTAACCAGACCGGGGGCTGTCCGGCTGGAAACCGAAGAAGGCTTGCCGATGCAAAATAGCTGGAATATTGAGCACTTGCGCAAGTTCTACCCGTGAAGCGCCGGAGCCCGAACCTCAGGTGATGCCGCCGATGGATACCTCTCGAACTAGTGTAGCGGGGCAACCCCCGTGTGTATACCACTGGTTATTGTGAATAAAGATAAGTGCTCTTTCCCTGAGTTTTAAGATTGCTTCATTTATTTGCATGTTCCTCCTTCTTCTGTCTCCTGCTTTGGGTGCACGGAAGTGTCTTTCCCTACTTGGTTGTGAGCAGGGGGCTGCTGGAGCCTCGAAAACACAAACCTGTTGCCGGGTCGCTCCGGCACGGGACATGCAGTTGCCGGGCTTCCGGCAACGTGCATCACGGAACGTGCGGTTGTCGGGCTCCCCACAATGTGCACCACGCAGTTGCTGCGTCTGGTAATGAAGTGCTCACATCCAAGTTTGGCGTCAACACTTCCATGCCCGGGGGCTGGGGGCAGGAGATTATCCATGTTGCTTTGAGTTCTTCATAAATTTCGAATTTTTTTTCAGCATCTCGGGCTTGGTAAGAATCTAACCTGCAGGGTAAAAGTGGAATCTTGCGCACTGTAATGCCTGTGGACCGCCGACGGGTCGCGGCTTGTAGCAACGCCTTGTGGTGCGGAGCGACCGCTCCACGAGGGACTCGCCGCACTTCGAGGCCCCTGATTCAGGAGGGAGCCGCCATGTGTGCCACAGCAACGTGGCGTGCAGAGTGGCGAAGACTGTACCGCAGTTCAAGGGGTGGAGCGCCACGTATGCTGTGTTGACCCGGTGTGTGTGGTGGCGAGCCCCCCCCCCCTCCGCGCCTATAAAAGGAGTGTCATGACCATGGAACGGCTCAGAGCACAGCCAAGAGGCTGCAAAGGCGGGCGGTGCCACAGAGGCGCGATGGGGGTGCATGCCATCAGCGCCCAGCGCCGACGGGTGCACTGTCATCGCGACCTTGCCGCATTACCCCACCGAGCCTACTCAGAGGGGCGTCGCAGAGACACGGTGGTGGTGCATCCCACCAGTGCTCGGCGCCGGCGGGTGCACTGCCGCCGTGTCCTTGCCGCGTCTCCTCTAGCGAGCGGCTCCGGGGCGAGGGCTGCCGCAGTGTCCCTGCCGCACCCTCCAGAGGGCGCCTCCAGAGGCGAGGGTCGTAGCGAGGACGCTGTGACGGCGCCGGTGCCGGCATTCGCCGTTTGCTCCGGCCCACCGCAACGTCCCTGCAGCGTCCCTCAGACAATTTTTTCCCAAGCAGCAAGGGCTGTTGCAGGAATGTCGTGGCGTCCTCGCCACCCATGCTCGCTGGTGGCGGCGAGGAAGTCACGACGTCCCCGCCGCACCCCTCGGGACAGGTTCCCCCGAAAGCAAGGGCTTTTCTAAAGGCGAGGGTTGTTGTGGAGGCGCGGTGGGAGCATCGGCGGCGGCGCTTGTCGCCAGCGGCGATCTTGTCACGGTGTCTCCACCGCATTCCTCCAGCAGGCTCTCTCAAGGGAGACATGCCAGGCGCGCATCACCGGCAAGCGTGCCGAGCACGAGACTGAACAAAAAGCTAAGTGCTTGCACCTGAACGCTGAACCTTTTAAGAACTGAACATCGCTGAACGCTGCCTCGCCAAGGTGTTTGAAGGACGCTTGCGGGGGGAGTGCGCTCCCCGTGCAGCTTCCGGGTGCGTCCTGGGAGGGCATGGCTTGGAGTAGTTACCCCGCAAGTGGAGTGGCTCGCCGCAGCTGCTTGACCCCAGGTCGGCACTGCGGGTCCGTCCCGGGTCCCTGGTCGGGTCAAGAGTGAGGCGCGCGAGTCCCCGGCAACACAAAGGATAGCACACAAAGGCTAAGGGATCCGCCCTGCGAGGCAGCCAAGGGAACAAGGAGCAAGCATTAAGCAGAACTAAAGAACTTGATTAACTAAGTAGCGAATGATTACATGGACTAATAAAAAATGTAATTGTTGAAACAACGCAAAGCGCTACACTTGCAGGACAAGAACAAAAGAAGATAAACATGACAGCAGCGGGGACCGGCAGGAGGCGGCGCAACTAGGGGCCGGCGTCTTCCGCCAGGGGGTCCGGGGACGGCTCGGGGTTCGGCTTCCGCTGCATCCGCTCGACCACCTCGTCGACGAACCCACGCACCGCCCGAGTGTGGGTGGGCTCGTCCTCACTGTCCGACCAGGCGTCCAGTACCGTCTCGAAGGGAAACGCCGGGTTCCGGAGGTGTATCCTCAAAAGGATCGTCCCGGCAACCTCCCGGGCGCAGTTGGTAACCTCGTTGGCGCCGTATTTGGCGATCCGGACGTCGAGCGCCCCGAGCCTCCCCACCAGGTCGGAGAAGAAGGGGATCAACGTCGAGATGTCCGTGCCGTCCACCGCGGCGGCCTGCAACTCGAACCGGGGCAGCAAGTCGTGCAACGCCTGGGCGATCTTGAGCAGCTTCTCGGTCTCTATCTGCCGCTACCCGATCAGCGTGCCATGGTGGAGCCGGGCATCATGCGCAGCCTTCTTGGCCTTACGGAGGTTGTTCTCAAGCGCCGCGAGCTCTGCGGTCTTCACCGCGTTGTCGTTGTCGGCCTTGGCGAGCTCCTCCCGGACGGTGGCCAGCTCGGTCTCAAGCTTGGCCGCTCTGTCCTTGGCAGAGCCGAGCTGGATCTCGTGCCAGGCCGCCACTTCCACCGCGCCCTCGGTGGCCTTGACCTGCACCTCCAGCTTGACGCGCATGCCCTGGATCTCACCGCGGTAGTTGGCGATCAGATCGCTCTTCTCGTCAAGCTGGGCCAGGGCTGCCGCGAGCACCCAGGCGTGCTCCTTCTTGGTTTCCTCAAGGCTCGCCGCTAGCGAGTCCAGCACCCCCTGGAGTTCGGCGCGCTGGGCCTCCAGCCGCCGGTAGAGCTCCGCTTTCGGGACGACCGGTTCGTCGGCGTCCTCTAGGGCTTCCCAGGCAAGGCGCGCCTCCTCTCTGGCGAGACGCGTCTCCTCGCGCAGCCGGGAGAGCTCTTGGCGCTCCTTCTCCACGGCTTCCCGCACCTCACCACGCCGGCTCTTGGCGATTGCATGGTGCTCCCTCACCTCGTTGAAAGAGGTGACGAAGGCCAGCTGCTGGTCCTTGACGGCATTCAGGAACCGGTGCCCTCGGTCGAAGACGCTTGGATCCCAGGTGATGGGATTCCAAGCCACCCCGGCAAGGGTGCTGAGGTCGGTGTCGAGGGAGGCGGCCAATGACGATGAAGCCCCCGCCGCCACTGTAGAGCTGAGCGGGGGGTCATCTGCATGTGCCACGGCGTCCTGTCGCCCTTCCCCGGCAACCTCCCCTTCACCCGCGCCTGGAGGCTGCGGGGCTGGTGAGGCTGCGGCGCCCCCGACAGGGGCCGCCCCCTGCGGGGCAGCAGACGAATCCACGCCAGCTGCGTCCGCGGCTGCTGGCACGTTGCCGAGTGCCGTCCCGGCGGCGGCGGTCGCCGCCGCCGTGGCCGGCCCAGCAGGGCTTGGTGCGGGAGCCACTGCCGGCTCCTCCGCCGCCCCCATGATCTCTACGTCGGAGTCGAGATCAACCACGGTAGCGCCCTCTCCCGGTGCGGGTGCGCTTGGGCCTGCAGCAGCAAGAAGCGTGAGAAGCGGCAAGCAAAAAGTAGCCCAGAGGCGGTTACCTTGCAAGGCCGTCAAGCTTGCGGGGGGAGCCTCCCCCTCCTCCTCCGCCCCGACGGGGGCCTCCAAGAGGCTTGCCGCAGGCGAGGTGCCACCTTCCGAAAAGGAAGGTGCGATGACGGCGCCGCTAGACCCTGTGCCGGTCAGGTCGGCGGCGCCGCCGACGTTCGTGCGTGCCCTCTTGCTCGGTGTGGCGAGCGGAGAGTCGCCCCTCCCCCTCTTGCTGGCGCTCGCCGGTGAATCGGTCCGCCGGGGGTTGCGCCGGAGTGCGAAGCCCCGGAAGACCCCCCGAGCGGGCGGCGCCGTGGGCACCCGTGGGGTGCCGCAGCCTGGGGCGCCGCGGGAACCGATGACGAGACTGCTGCAGCGTCGGGGCTGCCCCCGGTGTAGGTGCCGCCGCGGCCCCGGCAGCTGTTGTTGAGGTAGCCGCCGCCGGGTCGCGGGTGGTCGCCGCCGGTGGGGTCGCCGCCATGGCTCCGGCGACCCCCACAGGTGTGGTCACCGCTGAGGTACCGGCGGACGCCCCTAAGGCGGCTGCCCCCGCAGAGCTGGTAGCCGCGGCTGGGGCGGATGCCACGGCTGGGTCGGGTGCCGCCGCAGCCGCCGTGGAGGAAGCCGCGGCCGCTGCGTATGCCCTTGATCTCCGCGCGATCAGGGGCGCGTCATCACTGTCCTCATCGTCGTCTAGGACGCCACAGGCTGGCCTGCCTCGTCATCCAGAGACTAAAGGGAGGGCCAGCTGATCTCCAACTCGCCCCCGCTTTTCTCAAGCACCTGTTTCCCTCGAGGTGCCGACGGGGGAGCGCACGGGGTCCATTAATCCCCACTCGTTGCAGGGTGGGAAGGAGGCGACGATGTTGTTGAGCCCCGCGACGCCGGCGTGGAGGGAGATGACCCCTGGCGGGAACCCCGTAGCGGGAAGGTCCTCACCGGAGATCCCCTTCACCCACACCTGGAGGGATTCCTGGTCCACTCCTTCGCGGTGGAGGCGTGTCCTGTTCCCGGGACCCGTGTACATCCACGCGGGCCGGGTGTTGAAGGTGCGGGCCACGTCAACATCGATGAGCCCCGCCAGCCGCAAAACCTTGATTTTCTCCATGATGGGGAGGGGATCGGCATCGTGGTGGTACTTGTCCTGCCATTCGCCGTGGGGTTGCGGCAGCTCGGTGGGCGAAAGGATGAACTCCTGGGGGTCTTCCACCCGGACCTAGCACCAGTCGCCCCGCCACTCCTTCTCGATCCTCTTCCCCGACCGGACGATGAACTCGGACTTCATCTGGTCGCGGGCGCGGAACACCACCCCCGACGACATCGCTTTCGCGTTATCGATCCGGGGGTAGAAATAGTGCCGGAATAGTGCCACCGACGGCATCACCCCTACGAACGCTTTGCAGAGGAATTGGAAGGTGGCGAGGAGGAAGAGCGACCTGGGGTGAAGCTGCGCCACCCGCTGCTGATACGACTCCATCAGCGCGTGGAGAAACAACGAGAATGGCGGCACCAGCCAAGTGAGGAGGAAGCGCCCGAACACCCAGAAGTCGTTTTCCTGGTGGTCGGCACCCGCGGGGAAGATAAGGGTCTCCCCGTGTTCCTTGAACCCGGAGGCGACGGCGTGCCGGATCTTGTCCAGCACCTCGCCGTTGTAGCCGGGCTGGTAGAAGGCAAGCGTGGCCCTCATCGCTCGCTTCTGCTGATCCTTGTCGGCGGCGGCCTTGGCGGCCGCCTCGCTTTTGCTGGCCACTGCTCTCTTCGGGGCCTTCCCCTCTTTTCCGTTCCTGGTGGTGGGGGGCGCCATGGGGAACGGAGGCAGAAGTTAGCAGGAACTCTTGGGCGCAAGATGCGAAGGAGTTGGAAGACGAAGGCTGGGAAGCAAAGTGATTTCCCCTCGGGCGTTCCGCTTCTTCGTCATCTGCGGCGGTTGTCGGATCATGAAAACCTTCGTAGTCTTCTTGTGAAGTAACCGCGTCCACTCCAACAATGCTTCTTTTCACTCTTCTTACTATGACGCAGCCTTTATTTGCCGGGTCGTCTATATAGAATACCTGCTTGCATTGTGTAGCAAAGACCCATGGTTCTTATCTTGCTGGGATTTTTCTCACGTCAACTTGTTCACGAGGGATCTCAGGAGGTAGCACCATCATCGTGAACCTGTGAGTTTCTTCTTCGTCACCTTTGGTCCATCTTACACGGAACATTGGGATCTTTGTGATCGAGTACTCCGATTCCCAGATCTCCTCGATAACGCCGAAGAACGCTTTGGTTTTGCTGTTGTCATCGATCGCGGTCTCAGAAGTCATGACTACACCATTATTTTGATATGTGCTTTTATGGTCCTGAGACGCAGTGTAGAAGTTATAGCCGTCGATCGCATATGATTGCCAAGTAGAGACGTGGTAAGCAGGTTCCCGTGACAAACATGCAACCGTCTCTTCTGATACATTGGTCGTCTCCCTGCCGTACCAATAATTCTTCAGCCACGCTGCGAATGTTTTATTGTGCTCCCAGAGGATCCAGACTTCTCCTCTTTTAAGGTTTTCATTTTGCAGTTGTTCCATGTGCATTTACTGATAAGGCCGGCAGCAATCGACAGTTTGCAACACAACCAAATGTGCTCTTTCAAAGTCAGCTTCCCTTCCTCTTCCATAGACATTAAGGTATGTATGTCCAAGGCCACCTTCGCCATCGAGCTTGCCCTTGTGCCGTGATTCGGGAACACCTATTGATTTCTGATCGGCCAATCAATCCGTACAGAACTCGATGCACTCTTCTGCCCTAAACCCTTCCACGATGCTACCTTCCGGACGCGATCTGTTATGAATGTAGCGCTTCAGAACCCCGTTGTATCATTCAGGGCCATACATGTTATGTAGGAACGAGGGCCCTAGGGACAAGATCTCATCGCATATGTGGATCATTAGATGGACCATGATATCGAAGAATGATGGAGGGAAGAACATCTCGAGCTCGCACAGAATCTGTATCATACTATCCTTCAATATCTGGCATCGTCTAACGGTGATTGACTTCTGCGAGATGCTGTCAAAGAAGTCAGAAAACTTCATGATTGTCTCCCTTACGTGCGGCTCCATGATACCTCTGATTGCGACTGGAAGTAACTGAGTGAGTATGACATGGTTGTCTTGAGACTTCATGCCAGATAGCGTGTGACTCTTCACGTCAACTAGATGCTTGATGCTCGACGAGTAGTTCGATGGGACTTTAATGCCCTGCAGGCACTGGCACATCCTATGCAACTCGTCTTTGTACAGGTTGTAACATGCAAGACGACACCACGTGGTCATCGTCACAAAACCATTCTTGTCGGCCGCCGACACTTGATCTTTGCCCCACAACTCTTTTTTGATAGACATGAGTTCCAGATCCTTCCGTGCATTGGGTACATCTTTCGTCTTCTCTGGAATGTTCATCAGCAACCTCAGCACGCTGTTGCATACATTTTTCTCTACGTGCATGACATCTATGCTGTGGCGGCATTCTAAATGTGCCTAGTACTCCAGGTCCCAGAATACGGACCTCCTTTTCCACACGACGCCTTCAAGTTCCTTATATTTCTTCGCAGCAATCTTTCCAGGGACAACCTCAAGATCGTTTACAATTTCGAGGATTTGCATACCAGACTTCTCCTTCGGCGCTGTCCCGTGCTCCATCTTCCCATTGAACCTTTCCTTGTCATCCCTCCAAGGGTCTTTAGCATCCAAGCACTTTCGGTTGCCCACGTAAACAATTTTGGATGAAGTGAGCAACTTCTCTGATGTCATGTTTTCCCCGCACTTTGTACAAGCCTTCTAGCCATGTGTCATGTGGCATGAAGTATTTCCATTCGCAAGGTAGTCATGCACGCAAGTCAGAAGCGCTGCTCTCATCGTGAAGTACTCCCTCCTGTTTGCATCCCAAACCACTCTGCCAGGGTTCCAAAACTGCTTCAGCTCATCCTTCAGTAGCTGCAGATACACATTTAGGTCAGCTCCCGGCTGCTTTGGACCCTGTATGAGCATGCACATGTGGATGTACTTTTTCTTCATGATTAACCATGGAGGAAGGTTGTAGACAAACAAAATCACTGACCATGTGCTGTGCTTGTTGTTCATGTTTCCGAAAGGATTTATCCCGTTAGTGCCGAGACCGAGCCACAGGTTTCTGGGCTCTGCCCCAAAATCAGAAAATACCATGTCGAAGTTCCTCCACTGAGTCCCATCGGCAGGGTGTTTTAGGACCCCAGCTTTGCTCCACACGGTAGTGCCCGTCAGGACCGAATGCAGCCTGCGAAGGATCGTGATAGACGAGATACCTCGCGTCCTTGTTCTGCATCCAACGCTCAACTCGGCCATCTGCCGTAAGATACCAGACAGTCTTTGCCAGCCTGCCTTTCATTACTTCTTCCCCATCGTCTTCGCCAGCTCTGGCGTTTTTCTTCTTGTATCTCGATGCACCGCATATGTGGCAGCTCTCATGGTTCTCGTGCTCTCCAATGTATACCATGTGGCAGCTCTCATGGTTCTCGTGCTCTCCAATGTATACCATGCAGTCGTTTGGACATGAATGATGTTTCACGCAATCTAATCCAAGCGGGCATGTAATCTTCTTGGCCTCGTATGTGCTCTTGGGCAACTTGTTTGGCTGTGGAAAAACCGAAGCAAGGTAACCCAACAAGTCCGTGAAGCCCTTGTCTGACCAGCATGATGCTGCCTTCAGCCTCAAAAGTTCGAGCGTCACTTCGAGCATGTTGTTTTCTTCGCCAGCTCCATCAACAAGGGTGTGTTTGCGTCCTCCAACAATTTTTTGAACTGAACAGACTCTGCCTCATCTTCGGGGTCCTCCAGCTGGTCCCGTAGGTACGGGTCATCTAGCATTTCGGCAATCCTGCCACGTGGAGTTCCTTCACCTTCCATATTAGCCTCCTCATCGACCCTTGTTTCTTCCTCGAAATCATTTGCCAGATCATACCGCAGGACATCATCATCTTCGCTACCGCTACAGACATCAACCGCATCCTCCCCGTGACAAGTCCAGCGAGAATAACCTTCCACAAAACCTGATGTCAGCACGTGCATCTTCAAGCTTCATCATGCATGTGTTTCCACATTTATGACATAGACAACGCATCATCACAAGTCCTTTTCGTTCCAAATCACTTTTCGTGACTCCAAAAAAGACCATCCATTCGGTTATCCATCGATCATTGATTCTTTCCTTGGCGTACATCCAAGAACGGTCCTTCGATCTACAACAGAATACACAAAAAACAAACAAAGCAAAATAGTTAGCCTAATCATTGACAAGGGGATATAAGGTGTTAATTAACCGGGGCTAACTAAAAATTTGAAATTAGATACATTCGGAGAGAAATTGGAGGCCAGCGAGAAAGATCGGGAGGGAGAGAGAGCTCGCAAGGGAGAGAGAATCTCCGGGCGACGACGAGGAGGCCGTATTTTGCCGGCGACCGGAGCTCAAATATTTGAAATTGGGAATCTTCGGAGAGAAATTGGAGGCCGGCGAGGCAGATCGGGAGGAGAGAGAGAGAGAGCAAGGGAGAGGGAAGCTTCGGCCTCGAAGATCGGAGCTCGCCGGCCATGGAGACGGCGGCCGCCGGCAAGGGGGGGGGGAAGGGTAGGGAGGGAGAGGGAGGAACAGCTGCGGCTCTGTTCTTCGTATTTAAACCACGACACTCATCAGTGGCGGTCGGGAATTGGGCGACCGTTACTGATGTATGTTACTGATGCGTGGTTCATCAGTGGCGGTCGTCTCTTAACCGACCGTCACTGATGTATCTCGCGAGGTATGATGGTTCGTCAGTGGCGGTCGCCTCGCGCGACCGCCACTGACGGTCGCCTCGCGCGACCGCCACTGATGTATGGCTGGGCGGGGACGGGCAGACCCCGCTCTGTTCATCAGTAACGGTCGCCGCCGTGACCGACACTGATGTTGTTCATCAGTAACGGTCACGCCGTATCCATTACTGACGTGCCGTTTCATATGAACCGTTTTGTAGGAGTGAGTACTGTTACATGGAACCATCGAGACTCGTAAAAGACCAGTGACATCTTCTCACGGACTCCTCTTAACCGTTGCTGCAGCTTTGTGCTCCGGAGCATGCAATATGCAGAGCCGTACAAGACAACCATGTATGTAGGTCGGCCTCTAGGTTCTACGCTGGGCTGTAAAACTCATACGGTCGACTCCGGCCGTGGTCACCAAAACAGAAATCCATCATTTCCAGTCCTGTACTCCTCCTGTATCGCACGGAAGATTGCTGTTATTTTTTGCCATTTTGCAACCTATTACCGTGGCCTGTTTCGGTCCCGAGTACGTGCAGTTCCCGAATCCATATGCAGCTGCAATAATAACCAGACGATACTACTGCCTCTACGCCGGGGGACAATGTACATGGTCTTCTGAGACTTTGCAGCCTGAGGATTTATGTCCCATTACTGCGTACTCAAAATTACTTGCCGTACCTCCAAGCACATCAGTCCTTTGTTTGTCTATGTGCACTACACAGGTAACAGCAGGTTTTCTGTTTGTACTCGATCGAGTTCGTTTGTCGACGTCGTTGATATCTTTCTACACCTAATAATAAAAGAAGTGTTTCCTTCGTTCTCGTCCGTCAGACAAATTTGCAGTTTAACCATTCCGTTGTACCCGCAGTCCACACTTCCCAGTTCCCACACGTGGTTTCTCCCCAGTCAGGATCCCACCGCACGAGAAGAACCTTTAGCAAATCCTCCGCCACCGTCGCTCCGCCCAGCCTCATCAGAGCCGCCTCCCTTCTTGGCGTCGCACCGGAGCCGCTCTCCTCAGATCAGAGCTGCCTGCCCCTGCTTTCCTTCTTCTTGCTGAAGCAATCCCCATGCTCTCAACCCATCCTGATTTTTTCTATCGATCCAAATCCCTAACTCGGGGCCTCGCACGGCCTCCCTCCTGCGGCCTAACTGTCCTGCCGCCGCATCCCCCCTCCTCGTCCCTTCCTGGACCGGGGCGATGCCGCGCGCGCAGGGGGCACGGGCCAGGTGCACCCCGAGTGCGGCGGCGCGGGACGAGCGCAGACGACGGGTAGATGGCGTAGGCAGCATGCGGCGGCGCGTGCCGGGCTCAAACGGCGCGCAGATGGCCCTAGCGGCGTAGAGTGCCTGGCGCAGGCAGCGGAGGGTGGCGAGCTGGGCCAGCGGCGTGGGGCAAGTGGGCGGGCAGCGGCGACGCCATGGAGGTCTCAAACCGTTTGTGCATAGGAAAAAGGTTGTACAGAGCAAGAACCTGCTAGAGACACATACTATGACGCATGGGGACCACGTGTTAGTGGAATCTGAGAAAAATATAGAGAACCTGCTAGAGACACAAACATTTTTTTTCTTCAATAAGTCTTCTTTTAGGAACCAGTTTTAGGGAACGTGAGCCTCGTGCGGAAGCGGTCCACGATCTTGGCCGGGTTCGATGCGTGGGGTGAGCCGTCGCCGCAGGGCAGCGGCAGTGGCATCACGAGAGGGTGTGAGGCGGCGGTGACCCGGGAGGGGCGCGGGATGGCGGCTACGGCGGAGAAGGAGCATGGCATCGGCGATGATGACGGCCGGCCGTCGTGGACCGGGAACTTTTATCTTTCAATGGATAGTGCTGATTGCAAGGTCTTCATTTGAGTTAACCGGATGAAAAAAAAATCCCCTCAAATTACAAGCGCATGAATAAGTAGCTTCGATTGTTTCACAGGTAAACAATAGAAAAAAACACCGTTTGTGCAGATAGCACACATGTCACGCTTGATTGTACATTTAGGAAGTAAATGACACTTTGATTAATATTTATCGTTCCGTCCATTTCGATTGAATTTTAAATTATGTCGTTGTCTTTTTTATAAATGTGAATTTTGTGTGCATTTTATTTACATGTGAAAGCGAAAGAAATTAAGAGGCTGTGACAACACACGAGCACTGTACTAGTTCTTAATCTATATCTATATAATCTATAAAGTTGATCTCCACTAAGTGCAATTAATGTTTGCAAGCTCCACATGCAAGATGTCCACATCATGCACATCATGGGCATTCAAAATATCCACATCACCATCCACATCATGTGTTGTACATATAATTTATAACGTTGATCCCCACTAAGTGCAACTAATGTTTGCAAATGGTACACTAGGATTCATTTTGGTGGGTCCATTCGAATTTAATATTTTGATACATAGGATTTTTCATCTCCGAGTTGCATATTAATATTTCACGAAACACACCGATTTTCATGATATGGATGTCAATTTTTCTAAGATATGCAAATATTCAGGTTTGACGAACCTTCACTTTTCGGTTTCTTCAAAATTGTTAATGTTCATGCACATCAAAATTACACCTATTGTTTTGTTGCATATGTGTTATGAATGATGAAGTCCTTTGGTACTATAGTATTCATATTTATTTTAATTAAATCATATTATTATCATTTGTTTCTAAAATCATATCCGAACGTGCATATATAATTTTCCGCGGCAACGATGGGGGAATCACCTAGTAACCTATAAAGTTGATCCCCGCTAATTGTAATTAATGTTTGCAAGTTTCACATGTAACGTGTCCACATCATCATTCACATCATGCGCATCATGAGCATGCAAAGTGTCCACATCACATATTCTTCATGTGTTGTAGACCACTAGGAATCCATTTAGGTGGTCCCTTCGACGATTTAATATATTGACACTTATGATCTTTCACCTTCACGTTTTATATAAATAGTTCACCGAGTACACATATTTTCATGATATGTATGTCAATCTTTCAAGATCTGCAAATATATATTCAGGTTGACGAAACTTCATTTTTTGGTTTCCCCGAAGTTGTTAATGTTCATGTACATCCAAGTTACTCCTATTGTTTTGCTGCATATGCGTTATGAATGATAAAGTCATTTTGTCCTACAATATTCATATTTATCTTGCATTGAATCATATTATTATCATTTGTTCCTAACATCATATCCAGATGTGCATATAGAATTTTCCGCGGCAACGCGCGGGGAATCAACTAGTAATATAAGATGTCAAATCTTCCTTCATCGAAGATTCCTTTTCTCGGAAAAGAATTAAGGAAGAAGAAATACGGACGTCGTCTTTTCTGTGGGAACGGACAACCTTCCAACCAAGGCATAGATCGAGAAAAATCGTCATGTCAACTTCAGTACATGGCACACGTCCATTTTATGGCTCATAACACCTCATTGATGCATGCATTAACCATAACACGTCCTTTTTTGACCCCAAGTTCTACTTTTTTGACAATTTTGATCCTATTTAGTGGTTTTTATTTTTTGACTCCATTTAGCAAACTTTTGCCACTAATGACCCCATTTAAGTTCTTCCCCCAAATCCACTCCGTCTTGACAGGTGGGCCCCACTTTTAGGTTGATGTGACAAGCCAAATCGGACGCGTATTTGTTCAGTGCGTTTCTTTCTCATGCTGCCCGTGACTTTGTTGGTCAAAGTGATGGATGCATGATGATTTGTATGTTATTCCTCTATAGCCAATTCCAGATTTTTGTCATACTATTTACTGAGGTGAAATTTGATAAACAACTAGCCCCCCCCCCCCACCGCGTCGTCCTCCTCTAGCAACTCGTGAGAAACCCTAGCGCCGCCAGCCCCCAACCCCACTGCCGTCTCCCCCACGTTACCGCTGCCGGAGGGGGTGCCGGCGAAGCCCGCGCACCGCCCAGGGAAGGTGGCGGCGGGGCGGTCTTCCTCTCTGCACGAGCGACGCATGGTGGCGGAAGTGCGGCGGGCAGGTGGCGCGTGGTGATGGTGACGTTGCTGCAAGTAGACGGGCGGCGCGGGGCTCCGATGGGGCGTGGGCGTGCGGCGTCCACTGAGGGTGCGGCGTCCTGGAGGCCAGCGACGAGGCGGATCTGGCGGGCCCTTTGGTCGTGGTGGAGGCGCGTCAAGGACTGTAGCTTGCCCCTTGCGGGCGGCTGCGGCGGTGGGGTGCTGTCGACGTGGTCTGCGGGGGAGTTGTCGTGGTGGTTCGGATCCGGCTGGTGCGGGCCAGAATCGGGGTTGGGGCCTTTGCGGATTTCCTTCCCTTCGGAAGTGGACTCGCCGGCAGGATCCCCTTGGCAGCTCATGGATGGGATCGGAGTTTGTGGTCTTCGGCCGGGGAGAAATCTCTGCATGGCTGTTGCCGATGCTGACGCCGATGACAGTCGCGGCCGTCATTACCTTCTTGAAGGCGTCGTTGTGGCTTGATTGCGGCTACCTCCACCTTTGCCATCGGGGGAAACCCTTGGTCTGGTGACGGACCCAACAATGGCGGCGTTGCGGTGTCGTTCTCCTCTTTTGAGAGCGTTGTCTTGGTGGCCTTGGGCCCCTTCTGCGAGCATGTTGCCGTCGGTGATGATGATGTCGGTTCCATGCCTAGGACGACGGGCCTCTGAGCGCGATGCACCCCATTGTTGATGCATCTTGGACAATCTCCTTCCTCAGTTCCGGCCTGGTGGTACCCCACTT
This sequence comes from Brachypodium distachyon, assembly GCF_000005505.3. Classification (NCBI taxonomy): domain Eukaryota; kingdom Viridiplantae; phylum Streptophyta; class Magnoliopsida; order Poales; family Poaceae; genus Brachypodium; species Brachypodium distachyon. The sequence goes on along the minus strand of NC_016132.3, from coordinate 21,338,479 downwards.
GCTGATCTTCTCTCTTGGCACTATGGTGGGCTTGTACGGGGCGGTTCTGATGTTGCGGTCATTCTTCGAGAGGCTTGGCGGCGGGCGTGAAGTGATTGTTGAGGTCCTGTGCACGACTTCATTGTCTCGTTTGTCTGGAGCGAAGTGTGAAACTCACCGCAGGCCACAAGGTGCATGCAGCCGTTGTCGGGGCAATGGCACCCGAACGCCTTGGCGCCAGCCTCGTAGCGGCACTCGCCACCGCGGGCGTTGCACGCCACGCAGTCCTTGGGAACCATCCAGCAAGAACCCGTGCCTTGCCTTCCCCTCGTAGTCTCTTAAATGGGATCATTAGTTGCACAAGTTTTGCTAAATGAAGTTAAAAAATGCAAATCTCACTAAATGAGATCAAAACTGTGGAAAAAAGAATTCGCTGCATGTGTACACATTTCGTGCTTCTAGTGATTTTCATGGATGTGACTGCTAATTTACCCTTATATAATCTTACAATGCATAATATCTCAAAAGCGGTAAAGCACCTCTACCTTCCAGGCTTCCATTCCAGGTAAGCCATTTGACATCTCCAAAACTGACACCTTTTTCTTGTGATTTGCCACCGATAGTACCACAACAGTATAGATCCGTGGATGGACTCATGTGTTTGGTTTGTGCATCCTCGCATCCAAAGTTTCGGTCTTTATTTAGACTGTGACCAATTTCTTTTGCACGTGTGCTCGCTGTTTTCCAACTTCAAATACAGTACTCTACTTTTTCTTGTCAATCTCGTGAGCAACTAAGCTCTGACAAAATTTGCACATTTGGTTGGTGCCGCAAACAACTCCGTCCCAAAACAGCAGCTGGCCCTGCCGCAGTGCTGGTCATGGACACCACCAGAGAGATACTGGCGCAGTCCACGTCTTCCATTCTCATCTCATGGAACGGTCAGCCATCGAGCTCCCCGACTTCCATAAGCCCGTCTCGATCTCAAGTCATGGACTCATCGTCTCAGGCCTCCTCGTTTGCCGCTTTGGGTTGATCGGCCGGGTAGGTGGCGACTCGGCGCGGCTGGGCTTGGTAGGTGCCCACCGGGCAACGGCGACTCCCAGCACCAGCAGCACCTTGACCGTTTCCCAATGCACGCCGCTAACAACCCCCGGTTTGATTCTTCTGGGATCAGATGCCCCCAAACCTACTACCACGGCACCTTTCGTCCTTCCCGAGTCCCGATTTATACCACCAACCGTCGATCAATCATGCTGCCTGCTGTTTCCCATTACCATGTGCGGTAATAAGACGCGTCCTCTGATCTCTGCGCATCTCTGAGCTTTTCAGGCTTTCACCTCCTTCGCGCGGATCACTGGGTCACATGGCGTCGATGAGAGCATGCGTGTCTCTGAAGCCGGCCGTGAGCCCGGTCAAGTACAGATCCACGAGGGTCGGGGCGGGCAGCTTGGAGCCGAGAAGCCTGCGGATATCCTCCTCCTCTTCTTCTTCCTTGGACTCAGCCGCGGCTGATGATTGCAGAGGCGTCGGTTGTGCCAGCATCAGCGGGAGGGGCGACGGTGTTGCTGCTGCTGCTGCTTCTTCTTCTGGTTTGGTCGGCGATGGCGGGAGGGCGAGGAGAAGGGGCGGCGGGCGGCAGCGGCAGGTCGTCGCCATGTGCAGCGCCAGCATGGAGGGGGTCCGGCTCGGCGGCGCCTCCGCCGTGGCGGGCAGCGTGCCGGCGCCGGCGTCGGCGCTGCCGGAGCGGGCCAAGGTGGTGGCGCTGGTGGCGGCCGTGATGCTGCTCTGCAACGCCGACCGGGTCGTCATGTCCGTCGCCGTCGTGCCGCTCGCCGCGCAGCATGGCTGGTCGAGCTCCTTCGTCGGGATCGTCCAGGTATGCATCCACACGATCGCGTCTCCTTCTCTGTCCCGTTCTTGCTGAGCTTTAACAGAAAGTGAAGTTAAAGGTACTTTTGCTCAGACATTAAGCAAGAACTTGCTCACAACACAATTAAAGTTTCCAACCTCTAGTTGAGTTTATTGCTCAACAAAGTCAACGGTGCATCAACTTCAGAGTGACGAGATGCATGAACGACTGAAGCAATAGTACATTTTATAACACTGCTATTGGAAATTAATAAGTACTATTTGCATAGCTGTCGTTCATGAACTCATGAGTCACGACGCGAACGTCTTTATACAGTGTGTGCTGGAGTAGTTGTCTCCAGAAAGGTAATATGTCAATGGTCAATTCTGCGTAAGAAATGATACATGGGGATAGGTCAGTGACTCCAGGTGTTTAAAACCACACTTTCCTGCTAGTTACGGCTGCGGCAGTTGGACTACTGAAATAGCCAATTTAATTGAGTTCAGTTTTACCTAGTGACTGGGACAACAAAGATAGGTTGCATCAGTAGCTACCCCACAAGGCTTAACGATTGCAGCACTAGACGTCATTCAGCATGTGTCTGATGGTGTGGTGTGCATAATCTCAACTAGTCGGAGATTCCAACAATGAAGTCATTGTAGCAACCAATAAGCACAAGTACTTTGATCAGAAGACAGCTTTTACCTACTAGCATCAAACTATAGATATGCATGAGTATCTAGGCCAAAACAACCTCAACTTATTCCCTTGTTGTCGTCCATGATTGATGGTGTCCAAATTGACCGACTTGATATTAAATCTTACCACAACTGCTGCAGTCATCATTTCTATGGGGATATGTTTTCTCATCCATGGTTGGAGGAGCTTTGGCAGACCGATACGGGGGGAAGAAGGTGATGGCAGGCGCTGCTGTACTCTGGTCGTTGGCCACTTTCCTCACTCCATGGGCTGCCTCTAAATCGGCTGCGATGTTGCTTGCTGTGCGTGTACTCTTTGGCCTTGCTGAAGGCGTCGCATTTCCGACAATGAGCACTTTCTTACCTAAGTAAGTAGCTCCTTTCACCCATTACATTTACTCAGTAGTGACATCTAAGTAGCTTGCTGCAAGTAACATTAACCTCTGATACCTAAAAAGTAGTAGTCAGAAACATTAAGCTCCACAGCATAATATTATTTATAACTGCCTTGAGATCAATCATACAGTTGTATTCGCTATAAATAACACCTAGGGTTCTAGAAGAAATCCTTTAGCTGTGGATACGTGTTCTTTATCTCATAGTTACAATTTCGGACATTTCAGCCTACACCCTTTGTTGTCCATATCGCCAACCAGTTCTGCCCGTCGATAAAAAGAAACATCATATATTGATGCAATCAAACACAACTGCAGTTCGAGCTCAATTTCTTTTTGAACATGAAACAGGTGGTTCCCAACACATGAACGTGCCACTGCTGTTGGCATTTCCATGGGAGGATTCCATCTTGGAAACGTGCTAAGCTTCCTAGCAACACCGATCATCATGTCACATATAGGCCTCACTGGAACATTTGCCTTCTTCGCTTCACTTGGTTACTTGTGGCTTGCTGTATGGCTGTTGAATGTAGAAAGTGATCCTATCGATAGCCGTACTATAAGCAAATCTGAGCTGCAACTAATTCTAGCCGGAAGAAGTGGATCAAAAGTCAAAGGCAGCAAATTCCCATCCTTGAGAGAAGTGTTGTCAAAGATGGAAATGTGGGCCATCATTGTTGCTAATGTGATAAACAACTGGGTAAGAATAACCGACCATCAGAATTAGAATCTGGTGATACTGTGTCTGGATGTTAACATTTGCAAATCAAAACACCATGCAGGGATATTTTGTCCTACTATCATGGATGCCAGTGTACTTCAAAACGGTATGTTGCCCAAACCATTCTAATTGGTCTGCTCACAACTCTGCTATAAGCAGTAGTTTCTGACCATTATCCCAACAGGTTTATAATGTCAATTTAAAACAAGCAGCATGGTTCAGCGCCATACCTTGGGCGGTCATGGCTCTATCAGGATATGTTGCAGGTGCCTCTGCAGATTTTATGATCAAATCAGGTTTCTCCATTGTGCGAGTTCGGAAAATTATGCAGGTAACAGCATCACCTGAAATCAGTTTTGTACACATTATAGAGTTTACTGACAACTTGCACGAGTTGAAACAGAAGACTCACTACAGTATTAACTTCTCTTTACCTGTTGCAGTCAATTGGTTTTATCGGGCCAGGCGTGTCACTGCTGTGCTTAAGATTTGCCCAAACACCATTGGTTGCAGCAGTTATCATGACCGCCGCCTTGGGTCTGAGTTCCTGCAGTCAAGCCGGGTACTTCTGTAATGTACAGGTGATTGTTCATGTTCCCTCATATTGATCTTATCACTCTACCATCTCTACTCAAAGTACCATTTGTTCTTCTGGATCACTAGCTCCATTAGAACAGTACTTCAATCTGATCAAAATCTGTTTTCATGTTTTTTTTTCCATCAGGATATTGCTCCTAAATACGCTGGATCTTTGCACGGTATGTTTGCAAACATGACAGCATCAGTAGATCACAACACCCACATTTCTGCAATGCGTTCTTCAGCCCTTTTTGTCTGACATCTCTTGTGCTGCTTGAACAGGGATGACGAACGGCATCGGGACAGTGGCTGCCATAGTTAGCACCGTAGGAGCAGGTTACTTTGTCCAGTGGCTGGGATCCTTCCAGGCCTTCCTCACCCTTACGGCGGTGCTTTACTTCAGCGCCACTGTCTTCTACAACACCTACGCGACGGGAGACCTGATTTTTGACTGATCTGACAAGATTCTTTTTCGTGTATAATGTCATATGTACAACTACAGCTTGTAAAATCTCTTCGCCTCCGCTGAGTGGAGCCAAAGAAATGAATAAAATCAAGATTTTCCGATTCATGCGCATAAAATCGAGCACGGCCACAGTGCCTTGCATCGTGCCTGTGGAAGAGCTGTTCAATGAAAATTACCATGTGGGCGGTCTCAGGCTGCAGCCGCAGCGTGCCTGTGGTGAGCCCTGGAGAATAGGCGGGGAGGCGCTCAGAAGCACTGTAGTCTGACATAATCTTGCACCCGATATTGCCTAATTGAATCAGCTTATCAGCGAGAAACCTTTTCTCTGTCTGTCTTCTCTTATAAGAAGTCAGACCTGTCCTTCTGGTTGTAAGAGTACACAAAGATAGTGGATCACTAAGCAACAGCACTGGATATCAGTGGACTCCTTACACTCATTCGTCCATTTAGGTTACATGGTCTCAACTCAATTGGACAACAGTAGCAACATCCTTCACGGTTGCTCACATTCTTATCTACCTCCGTCTGCCTTCTCCCAGTATAGAGAAGTGGTTGCATCATCTGCACTTTATTATCCCAAATCGACTGAAAGCTCACTCGGCTTAAGGAGCCTGGTCAGGAGTCACTCCTGCTGGGCTTGTTCCAAACTGGAATAACCTGGAAATGGAACACGATGAATTAGGACCTGGCAATGTGAAACTTGGTGTTGGCTATAGATTCACATGTGTTTTTGATATCGTACCGTCTCAGAAGATGGTATCCAATCATTTGTGGCAGGGTTGCTTCTGCAAGAAAGGATGTTGGATGAGTAAGCAACAGTCGTCACTTTGAAGGAGCTACCATTGGTGTACAATCTTCCGACTTTGATAAAGCCCGTGCCAGTCTGCAAAGAGAAATGTTACGGCAAGCACATTGTGACACAATCAGAATTTCTGATGTCCACTGAAATGCCATTTGGATAAAGCAAACAAGTATTGTTGTTTCAATCTGAATGATACCAAATGACATGCAATCTCTGTCTCGCTACGAGAACTTCTGAGTTCCTAACAAGTACCAGATACTCCTTTGCTAGCCTAAACATCTTGAAAGTTTTCCATACGACGGTCAGACTATGCAATGAACTGGTAGATCTAAGCTCCCCGGGGTGTGGGCTTATACTGCTAAAAAATGTCTAATGTAACATTTCATATAAGAGTTTTAAGAATAATTCAAATCACTAACAGCTCAATGACATCTAAGTCAAACTTGGTCTTCCAAAATAGTAAAATACCTTGTTCCTACAGTTGGCCACGCCGATAGTTGAGAGGTGGAATTTAGGTACTACCAACTAGTCCAGGCTTCAAAATCATTGCTATCAATTTTTACAAGTTCCGACCACTACCATCCAATGTAGGGACTTGGCCCTAGTGTTTCCTTTTTTTGAGGAATATTGACATTGCGCTTCCTGTAACATTGCATGCAACAAGTAGTTTCTGACCAGGTTTCGTAGTATTCTTACACACAACATTATGACACTTTGCAAGAAGAAGGGCAAAATCAAAACTAGCTGTTTGGCCCCGTACTGTTTTAGAGTATCTTAGTGGTAGTGCAATGCTGCCGATGTATTGCTATCACACTTGCAGCTGGTGGCCCCATATCTAAACTTGTAGGTTTTGGTGAAGTTGACAACATAATTAGGGGACTAATGAAACCTACAAATGTATATTCAGGTTTTAGTCCTTTGGAGATGATTATAAAGTGGATGGAGACCCCATATCTAAACTTGTAGGTTTTGGTGAAGTTGACAACATAATTAGGGGACTAATGAAACCTACAAATGTATATTCAGGTTTTAGTCCTTTGGAGATGATTATAAAGTGGATGGAGACCCCATAATACAAAAAGAGGAAAAGAGTCGGCAAAATTAAATTTTATGCAATCTTCTTTGAATTTGATTCATAGGTATGCCGTACTATTTAGAGGGGTTACTCATTGTTACAGTAGGAGGAAACCTTTTTTGAGCCATACACAACCTATCCACATACGATAGAGAGCCAAACTTCATCAATTTGCTCGTTGGATTGTTTAGTAAAAACAGAGGGTAACTTGGGGAGGAGGAGGACAAGTTCTGTACTACGCCTGGTATGCAGGGACTGTAGAGTTCAAATAAAATGCCTGGTATACTAGGACGGAGGGAGTAAACCTTTTGCTCACAAGATTGATAGTACAAGATAGTTCTTGGCCTTCTGGAAGTCAAATTGAATCACCGATCTCAAATTAAAAGACACAAAGGGACAGAAAATTTATGACACTGGATGCATTCAGATGTTATAATTAACCTAAATTCAATGTTATAAAACAAACACTTGACATTCAAATGCACTATTTTTTTTCCGAATGCTATCACTTTTAATGGATGGATTATCAAGGGAACTTATAGCAGCTCTGGTGGCCAGCGTGCAGGAGTTGCATTAGGAACTGACACCAACAAAATACACCCAGTGTGACTGATTTGTTGGTCCAGAACATACTTGTAATCCTTAAATTGAATGATTTTTCTACTTTATACCTCTTCTGGTATTGAGCTTATACTATCCACTTATCCAGGTTACTCCAGGGCTTTCATCAATGTTCACTATGTTGACCGGCCAATTCTGTTGGAGTTTGATGCTTTGCCGAAGGAGCTGCTGTAGCGTTAAAGGCAAGAATGGAAGTGGAGTTCACCGAATAATTTGAAAGGCATCCACAATTACATGCCATTAAGATTAAAAGTTCATGCTAACAGTGAGAAGTTACTGACTAAATGGTTCTACAAAGAAGAAGGGTACTGAAGCACTAAATATTAGCTTGAACTAAGCCATAAACCACATCTAAAGCAGAATAGGCATGGGAGCCTATGGTGGCGAGACACAAATGAACAAGATGGAGTCAGTTGCCAGGGGATTATGTCTCAAAATCAACCACTTATACAAATCCACGTCACTTATTTTGGGACGGAGGGAGTACAATAAATCATATGCCACATCTACGAAGTACTGATCACACAATCACAGAAACATCTAATTAAGCTTACCGTGTGATGCTGCTTGTCGATGCAGTTGATCCCATCATAATACTGTGTCTCCATGTACTCTTCCCCATTCGCATCCCCTCCATCCAACACCAACTTCTACAAACGACAAAGCAGCACGCTTACATCGATCGGTTCAACAATCAAACAGCAGAAATTCGGAACTCCAAGAACAGCAAAGAAGGCGTCAACCTGGGGCTTCGCCTCGAGGTCGGGGAGCTTGCGGAGCTCCGGAATTTCGTCTCCGCCGGCCGGGGATTCCACCACCGCACCTCCCGCGCCGCCGTCCGACGGGTCGCTGCGCGGCGGCTTGGCCGGGCGTCTCGGGGCAACGCTGTCGAAGTACCCGCGCACCTGGGCCTCCACTCGCGCCGCCTCCTCCGGCGGCAAGCGTGGGTCGCTCCGCGCCGGCCGCGTCGTCGCCATGGTGGGTTGGCTCGCTCGGTCCAAGACTGGGCTGGACCGGCTGATGGTGACTTCGTGATGGAGTCGCCGGTTTCTGGAGTACCAAGTAAGGAATCCGGTGCAATTGTGCACAAGACCAGGGTGGTGGATGCATTTCTCCCAATCCCCAAATTCGCCGCTTCGTGGGCGGGCCGCGGGCGTGGCCAGCCGCTGCCCGCCGCCAGCCAAGCAAAAGCGTGAAGCGCCCGCACGCCACCACCTCCACCCGCTCCGGCCAGCAGCTACCTCGCTGTTACCACCAGATGCAATCCAACTCCGGCGCCGTACTGGTGTCCCCAATTGATCACACGGATCAAAGTTGCTCCAATCCAAATAATGAGAGTGGGAAGGATTCGTGAGCAGAACATACCTGATGTGGCCGCGCGGCCTTCTCTTGCGCCTCCTCCTCCGCGTCACCGCCGGCGCTACTGCCCTCCACGCCTGCGCGCGCATCCATCCGCTCCTCATCAAGTCCGGCCACGCCTCGGACGCCCGCCTCGCTACCGCGCTAACCGACGCCTACGCCAAGTCTGCCCTCGTCAAACACGCTCGCAGGGTGTTCGACGAAACCCCGCGCAGGGACATCGTGCTCTGGAACGTCATGCTCTCCTGCTACTCCTCCCAGGGCCTCCTCCACCACTCATGGGCCCTCTTCACCTCCATGCAGAGGACCTCCGGCCTCTCCGGCGACGGCTTCACCTTTAGTGCCTTGCTCAGTGCCCGCGCTCCTTCGTCTGCCTGCAGCCAACACCTGGGGCTCCTGGCACATGGCCTTGTTCTCAGGCTAGGCCTCCACTTGGACCTTGTCGTCGCCACTGCGCTCCTCGACATGTATGCAAAATCCGGCCGAGTCACGGACGCTCGCCAGGTGTTTGATGCCATGCTGCTCAGGAGCACCGTCTCTTGGAATGCCATCATTGTCTGCTATGGCCACCATGCTGGAGGCAGTGAAGCACTGCAGATTTTTGTGTCCATGCTCAGGAATGATGATGGGTGCTGCTGCCAGCCCGATGAGCTCACGCTTGCCAGCTTGCTTAGTTCCTGTGCCAACATGGCGGCTGCCTATGAGGCTACCCAGATTCACGCTTATGCCCTTAAAAGGGGCTTACAAGGATTTTTGCAAGTAGCAAATGCTCTCGTCATGGCCTATGGTAAGAATGGCTTTCTTCAACAAGCAACCCAGACATTTGCTACCCTCCATAACCCCGACATAGTTTCATGGTCATCCATGGTTTCTTCCTTTGCCTACCTTGGGCGTGCCAAGAGTGCAATCCATGTGTTTGAGAGAATGATCCAACAAGGCGTGCGGCTTGATGGCATTGCATTTCTTGGAGTTCTTTCTGCGTGCAGCCATGCTGGGCTCATTGAAGATGGCTTAAAGTATTTTCTTATGATGATGGACTACAAAATTGATCCATGTCCGCAGCATTTTGTCTGTTTAGTTGATCTTCTGGGGAGAGCTGGCATGGTTCAGGATGCCTACGACGTTTTAATTAACATCTCCTGCCAAACAAACATTGATGTTATTGGAGCTTTCCTTGGGGCCTGCAAGACGCGAGGCAACATTGAGTTGGCAAAGTGGGCTGCCGATAGGTTACTCCATCTGGAGCCAAACGAACCAGTAAATTACCTGCTTATATCTAATGCTTATGCTGCTACAGGAGCTTGGAGTGAGCTTGCGAAGGTTAGAAGTCTGATGCGGAACATGTGCGGCAAAAAGGTACCCGGTTGTAGCTGGATAGAAATAGCCGGAAAGGTTCAGACATTTGTCTCCAACGATATTTTGCTCCAACGATCAACAGAGATGCGAGAAATGATGGAACTTCTTTCTCAATTCGTGAAAAAGGAGTGCAAGGAAGACGGTCTTTGCAAGGATCCACGTTTAATTTGAGATGTAATATATAGTGATTTGACTGACATCCGCAATCTACATTATCAACGTGCCCAAGGCATGCAGCCCGGGCCCCTGGGCTAGGTGCCTGCCTTGGGCTCCTGCAACCAAACAGACCCTTTTCCCATACGTTCAAATTCTTGAAAAAATAGAACGAAGGAAAAAGGAAACAGCCTGACATTAGCTGCAATCAAGCCCAAAATTTTGATGAAAATTGGTAAACAAGCAATAGAAACTTCAAACGAATAGAGACCTTTTGGATGATAAAAAAATTCTACCGTGCAACCACCAAGATCATGATGCTAATATAGATCACGAGTTAACCACTAGACGTGCTGGCTAGTATCGGAACAAGAGTCGGGGTAGCGCTTCGATGTAGTGTAGTCGTACATGCCTGCTCCTCGCGGATACCTGGTACAATTTGTCCAAGCAGATCTGTTCTCAAGACTTGAGCGTGGAGGTCATGTGTCTCACGTTCCGGAACAAGAGTCAGGGTAGCGCTTCGATGTAGTGTAGTCGTACATGCCTGCTCCTCCTTGCGGATACCTGGTACAGTTCGTCAAAGCATCAAAGGTGCAGCAACGCCTCTTAGAAACGTCGTGCAGTAGATTGCTAGATCTGTTCTCAAGACTCGAGCATGGAGGTCAGGTGTCTCACCTTCGCTGCCACTCTTGAGAGCCGGGCTCGCCTTCATCGCCACTCCTGCGCCCTTTGTTGGCAGGGGGCTCTTCACGGTCCCGAGCAAGCAGACCCATGGCTCCACGGCCTCGCCCTTGACCTGCCCGGGCTCCAGCATGGTCCTCGCCTCCCACGCTTACGGGTCTCCTTCTAAGTGGCGGATTCCACCGGGTGGGCGGACGCCTGCACCGCCGCAACCAGCGCCACGCGTGCCTCCTCCTTCGTAGCGCACTGGTGCGCCAAGGAAGTAGAAGCCGATTCAAAGGACGACGATGGAGTCAACGTTAGCAGGCGCACTACATGTCGGTGCCTAAACTCCGACACCGTGGGCTCAACACACCCCCTTTGCTTGCGGAGGGCGAGGGAGCCGCGTCGGCGGTAGAGATCAATAACACACAACACAAGGATGCACACACGATTTACCCAGGTTCGGGTTGCCGAAGCGTAATACCCTACGTCCTGCTTATCTGGATTCTCTCTTAGATGAAGTGGCTACCCTGTCCCCGGGGCTCTCTTCCTACTCCCGGGGGGCTCCTAACTACTGAGTTCTACCCTTCCTCTTCATACTGTTGGAGCTATATCCTCCAGCCTACCTGAGTCTCTCCCTTCTACAAAGCCTCCTTGGTCCTCCTTTTATACTACAAGGGGGTTCCACAAGTCAGGGCTGCATGGGTGACACGCCACCCATGCACATGTCGTACGAAAGTAGCGAGGTGGTGTGGCCGCCGAAGTTCCTCCTCCACGCGTCACCTCTACTCCTGCACCAATGGTACTGGGCACGCCGTCCAGTCAGCCTTGACCGGTCGGCACTGGTCTCGTCTTGTCGATGAACAGGGAGGATTCCCTGCCGCGTCCCGCCTCCTGTGTGCAGGAGTATTCAATGCACCGCACAACCACTGGGCACGGGCGGAAGGGGTGCACCACCTGTCGCTACCATCCTGCATTAAGAACCCCCGCGGCGCATACCTTGGCTACGCGGGGGCGAGGGTCGCGACTTGGTTCTCGGGGGAATCCCCCTTTGGAGCAAAGCTCAGAGTCCTGTGTTGTGTCTCCTGCAACGGACAGAGGCCAATGAAGGCTCCCCTTGCTGCCGGTCTTTCACGGGGCCATTCCTCCCCCGGGTCCAACCTGGATGGCCCACGCAGCAGCGTCCCCCGGTACCCGGTGTACCTGGGGTGCGACATTTCAAAAACCCAACCAGTGAGTATTGTAACTCCCTTTTTATCCCAGCCATTTCCCTTAAAACAATACTCTTAAGACTTCTGATTCAATACACCCCCCTCGTCTTACGAAAAACACAATGACGGTTCAGATCACTTCGTACCCCTTCATAAAAAATGCATTAAACAATATTTTCTTCTCTCCTTTCCGCCTAGCTCTGAATAACACTCGGTGTTTTCTCGATTTTGCATGTCGAAGATTGCACCGCTGGATAGTCACAAAATGACATGAGATAGTAGTAGACACAATTTCACACAATCCCACCTAAGGGATTGGTGAAAAAATTCTTGAGCCAGAGGGAAACAAACGAACAAGTTGGATGTTTGTGTTGTCCCGCACGGGCGCGAGAAATCCAAACAACACTCAGTGTTTTGAAGTTTTTCGAAGATTCCGCCGTTGGATCACGATGAAATTTCAAAGTGTAGTAGCAAACAAAATTCCGCACAATTCCATGGAATGGATCGGCGAAACCTTTCTTAAGGCATTGGAAAACACGTGAACAAATCGGATGTTCGTGCTGTCCCGCACGGTCGCGAGAAATACAAACAACACTCGGTGTTTTGAAAGTTTTTCGAAGATTCCACCGTTGGATCTCAATGAAATTTGATATTGTGGTAGTAGACAAAATTTCGCACAGCCCCACCGAACGGATCGTTAAAAACATTGTTCGGATCAGCAGAAAACATGTGAACATTGTGCTATCACGCACGGCCACAAGAAATCCGAACAACACTCGGTATTTTGGTATTGGCCGGAGATTTCACCGTTGGATCACATTGAAATTTCACAGCATCGTAGAAGACACAATTCCGAACAATGTCACTAGAGGGATCATCGAAATAGTTTTTGAGGCAGCGGATACCTTTTGAGAGAGAAAAGAGGCAGGAGGAAAGAAAAAGTAGGCGCCTGGAGAGCAAGAGGAAGAAGAAAAACGTGAAAAAAACCATCCTGCACTTCTGAGTTTGGGAAGGGAGGGCCTATTGAATTAGGCCTCTACTCTTAATTCCCCTTAATATTCTTTATGGAACTGTCTCCTAGGCCAAAGCAACCACCGTTCTCACCATTTCACACCAACGCACAAACCATTCCTCTCCCTTGTCCACTCTCCTAACCGAAGACTCCATAGCGAAGCAGTGAAGAAGATTAATCACCAGGAAGAGCAGTCAATGAGGAGCAGTACACACACCCGGAAGAGAAGGCCAAGCCACACCAGGAAGGAAGGATATTCTCTTCTCTTCTATCTACCGCTGTTCATCGAATTGGTGAGCATCTGGTCCAATTAACATCATTTTTGAATGCTTCTATACCCAGCCAACCCACAAATTCAAGTGGAGCGGGGATCCAATTGGTCCAATCACTCCAAAACCTTTATTTCCAACTTCTGCATTTTTTTTTCCACCGATCAAATATTTCTTCCATGCTTTAGTAATCATCTCTGGATTTCTACCGATTAGAGGTCCAGACCAGTCGCGTAGGGATTTGGAACTCAAAAATTAAAAACAGAAAATCTTGCATAGAGCCAGATAGGCTGATTTCATCTTCTTAGTTAGATTTATTATTTTTTGTATGAAACTTGCTGCATATTAAATGTGTTATAGTAAAATAAAATCCTTAAATGGGCCGGGCCGTAAATTCTACGTGGCAACGACCAAGTCAACACTTCCCAAGCATGAGTCAAGATGACCACGTGACGCGGTCAATCCTACATGGTTAAGGAAAACAGGTCAAAGATTCAAAGCCTCTCATGTCACGGTCAAAGGGTCAAATGAGCTAGAGTGGGGGGCAAGAAAGGTGTGAGGAGTGGGCCCTTAGCCCATGGTGGACCATGGACCAAGCTCCTCTTTTCCCTCATGGTGCACACAAAAGCTATGGACCAAAAGAGCTAATTTTACCGTTTCGCCCCCACTTTTCTCTCTCCCTCAAGGGTAGCCATGGTCTTTTGTCATGGACCCTAGGCTATAAATATCCCCCATGGGGGCATGTACCATTCACTCTCACTTGAATAAACTCAAGGGGAGAGGGTTAGAATGCTTCCTCTAAGGTTCGCTCTCGTGCGCCGCTCTCGACTCGAAGTCGATCGGCCTCGAGGAAACCTTCTAGGGACTCTAGTTTTGAGGCTCCGAGATAGCCTTGGTTGGCTCGGGCTCGAAGGGGAAGGGGTTGGGTTAGAGTTCCGAGGGTACCTTACCTCGATACTTGGAAAGACGTGTTCGGTTCAAGTACGAGGCGGCCCCGACGAACCTCTCGCCGAAAGGTGTCTTGGGAAGATCCGCTCGGCCCAAGCCCTAGGCTAACAACCCTCTCGAAGCCTTTCCTAACATAGGATTAAGTCACATCCGCAGGGTCGACCGAACCTATTCAAAAAATATCGACGTGTCAACTTGTCCAAGTGTACGGCGACCTTCGCTATAAGGCCGGCGTACACGCCCTACCTTTATTCCCGTGCTTGAGCCATCGAGCATTGGCACCCCTTACCCTAATTGTTGTCGAGAACAACAACAACAGTGGCGCCGACCGTGGGGAACCCTCGCCGCAATTGAAGATTTAATGGCCCCGATGAAGCCTACTTCATCGGGTACCCTACTTGCCGTGAAGTCTACACGGTTACAAACAAAGAAAGCAAGTGCCTCGAGGGCTCCCGAGGAAGAAGGAAACATCACCAATCCGGACGCCGCCGCAAGCATGGCCGCCCCGACGGAAGTCGCAGTCGCCCCTCCGCTACCGGCCGTCCCGGAAGGAACCGAGGTGCTCGAAACCGTCGTAGGCGGTCCCTCGACACTCACCAACGTAATGGCAAGGATCGGCGAGCTGCCTACGGTTGCCGTCCCCGCAGGGGATAGGGAACTTGGCATGCCTCGCACGATGGGCTTTGCGCCACCTTCCCTACAACCGATGGTAGCCCTGCCCTCGGAACCTACAAGAGGAAACCATGTGGCGTCGGGAGGATCCGCGCCAGAAAACCAAGGAGTCCCAGCCTACGACCCCTCCAACCCGGGATTACCTCCACTGGCGCTCGCCGCGATCGCCCAAGGAGCTCTGTCGTCGCACGGGGCTCCGACACCGGGGGCGTGCGGTCACGCCCCCTTTTTAGGTACGGCAGGGGCGTCGGGGATTGCTCTGGCGATCGACGGCGTGGCCGATGGCCTACGTAACCTGCAAAGAAATGTACCCTAGATGCATGCAAGCTAAGAACACGTGCACACACATTTTTACCAAGGTTCGGGCCACCCGGAGGTGTAAAACCCTACGTCCTGCCTGTCTGAACTGGTATTGACTATAGATCAAGTGTTTACACGTTGCCGGGGGGAGGGTCCCCGGGCGCTCACTTTTTTGGCTAAGTGCTCTCTCCCTGGCTTAGGGCACTGCTAATGGCTAAGTGTCAGCCCGTCGAACCTAGTGTTCGTGGAACTGTGTACCGTCCAGCCATGTGATCGACGAACTGTAGAAAGATGTGGAACCCTTTGACCGTCGGAGGGGGTCCTCCTTTTATACTGAAGGGGATACCACAGGTGCCGCGGCGCATGCATTACAAGTGGCGAGCGGGGAGACATACAACTCCCCCTCGGTGAGCTGGTGGCGTGCATGGACGCCACCTCCGCTGCTAGGGGTCTAAAACCCTAAAGGTAGGATTGGACAGCCACTGTTCACCTGAATTGGACGGGTAACGCCCCTCCTGTCGGCTCATTTAATGCGCCGTGCGCTTCACTCCTGGCCCTGCCGGGACTGCGCACTCGACGCCCGGCACGCGCCCACGTGGCGCTGTTGCTCGGCCCGCTGGGCCCCCTCCTTCGCGGGGGGAGCCTGCGCCCGGGAACTCCTCCTCCCGGCAAGCCCCTCCCCGGGAAGCGCCCAGGCCAAACGCACCTGGGAACCCCCCTCCCGGGAAGCGGCTTCCCGGGAGGTGTCCAGGCGGGAATATTCCCCGAAGCCCCGCTAGCCCTTCCGGGCTGGTAGCTTGCCGGGCTGCTCGCGGCTGCTGCCCGGGACGGAATCCTCTCGGGAACTCGGAGCCGGGGCCCACGCATCGCGCAACGGTGGTACCCCGAGTGCCACTGGTGCGATAGTAGCCCCCGGGCGTGGGCCGGCATCACCTGTTCCCGGATGAGCCTTCCCTAGGTCGGTTGCCGGGCTACGCCCACAACCGACGCGTGGGCCCCGATTCGCCTCGGGCCTGCGTCCCTTCATTGCCCCTAGTACCACGCCGTTACAGACGGGGTAGTGGGCGCGTGATCTCCGCCCTAACTTCCCCCTTAAACAGGGAAGTTAAGTTAAGGCCACTCCGCGCATTACTCCTTATGATTAGGAGTTATCCCCGCGCACCCGTAGGGTACGGAACCGGCCATTACCAAACGCCCAGGTGTTATAAAGATTTTGCCGCTGCCAAAAGGGGAAAGCACTCTATTCCCCACAGCCTTCGCCTTCATCCTCCTTCGCATCTTGCACCCAAGTGTTCTTGCTAGCTTCCACCCCTGCTCCCCATGGCGTCCCCCACCACCAGGAAGGGAAAAGAGGTGCAGGTCTCGAAGAGAGCGGCGGCCAGCAAGATTGAGGCGGCAACCAAGGCAGCCGCCGCTAAAGACCAGAAGAAGCGGGAGATGCGGGCCACGCTCGCCTTCTACCGGCCTGGCTATAACGGCGAGGCGCTGAACAAGATCCGGCATGCCGTCGCCTCCAAGTTCAATGAGCACGGGGAGACCCTGATCTTCCAGGCGGGCGCCGAGCCAGGACAATGACTTTCGGGTGTTCGCGCGCTTCCTTCTCACCGGGCTGGTGCCGCCGTTCTCGCTGTTCCTCCACGCACTGATGGAGTCGTACCAGCTGCAGGTGGCGTAGCTCCACCCCACATCGATGTTTCTTCTCGCCAGCTTCCAATTCCTCTGCGAAGCGTTCATGGGGGTGATGCCGTCGGTGGCGCTCTTCCGCCACTATTTCTACCCCCGGATTGACAACGCGAAAGCGATGTCGTCGGGGGTGGTATTCCGTGCCCGCGACCAGATGAAGTCCGAGTTCATCGTCCGGTCGGGGAAGAAGATTGAGAAGGAGTGGCGAGGCGACTGGTGCTGGGTCCGAGTGGAAGACCCCCAGGAGTTCATCTTCTCGCCCGTAGAGTTGCCGCAACCCCACAACGGCTGGTAAGACAGGTACCACCGCGACGCCGATCTCCTCCCCATCGAGGAGAAGATCAAGGCGCTGCGGCTAGCGGGGTTCATCGACGTGGACGTGGCGCGTACCTTCGTCAACCGGCGTATTGCGCCGCTCCAACTGCACTCCCGGCCCGCGTGGATGTACACGGGTCCTGGGGATAGAACATGCCTCCACCAGGACGGCATGGATTTGGAAGCCCTCAAGACGTGGGTGAGGGGAATCTCTGGCGAAACCTTCCAATCAACAAAGTTCCCGCCGGGGGTCTTTTTCCTCCATGCCAGCGTTGTGGCGCTCAACGATATCGTCGACGCCTTCCCGCCTTGCAACGAGTGGGGGTTGTTGGATGACCCCCCCACTCGGATCCCCCGCGCTCCCCTGCCGGCACTTCGCGGGAAGCAGGTGCTCGAGGGGAGCGGGGGCGAGTTGGAGATTAGCTGGCCCTCCCTCCAGTTCCTGGATGACGATGCGGGCCAGGCTGCAGCATCCCCGGAAGTCGTCCCTGTAGACGACGACGAGGAGGACAGCGACGATGCGCCCCTGATCGTTCGGAGATCAAGGGCATACGCAGTGGCCGCGGCTATCTCCTCAGCGGCGACATCCGCCCCGGCAGTGGCCGCCAGCCCCGCGGCGGCCGCTGCCTCAGTGGCACCCGCCGATGCCTCGGCGGGGGCCATGAGCGGCCCATCAACGGCCTCGGCAGTGACAGCTGCCGGGGGTATGCCGGCAGCCTCCTCGGGGTCGGCCCCTGATTCCGCGGCAGCTTCGCCACCGTCTCCCGTGACGCCCCGTGACGCGGCGACCCAGCGGGCACCTACGGTGCCGCCCGCTCGGGGGGGTCTTCCGGGGCTTCGCGCTTCGGCGCAACCCCCCGAGGTCCAATTCACCGGCGGGTACCAGCAAAAGGGGGAGGAACGACTCCCCGCCCGCTGCGCCGAGCAAGAGGGTGCGCGCGGATGCCGACGGTGCCGCTTACCCGATCGTCACAGGGGCCAGTGGCGCCGTCATCGCGCCCGCCGACGACCCAGGCCCTACGGGGCGGGGCCGGCAACTGGTACGGCTCCTTCGCTTCTGCTTTGCTGCATTTTTTCAGCTGTTAGTAAATCATATAAACGTACCTTCTTTTTCAGTAAGCGGCAGCTCGCCCGCGGCAAGCCTTTCGGAGGCTCCCGCCGGCACAGGTGAGGAGGGGGAGGCCCCCGTCGCAAGTCCATTTGCCGGGCAGGGTAACCGCCCTGGCCACCCTTGTCCGCTTCTGATAGCTCTCTTGCTTGTTGATCCTCACACTTCTTATTGCTGTAGGCACGGGCGCGCCCGCACCGGGAGCAGGCGCGACCGTGGTTGATCTCGACCCTGTCGTCGAGATCACGGGGGCAGCGGAGGAGCCGGAACCGGCTCTCGCACCAAGCCCTGCTGCGCTGACGAAAGCGGCAGTGGTGGCCATCACCACCACCGGGACGGAGCTCGCCGACGCGCCTGCAACCGCGGGCGCGGCTGGCGCGGGCTCGCCTACTGCCCCGCAAGGAACGGCTCTTGCCGGGGGCAAGGAGGCTTCTCCAGCCTCGGGGTCCCCTGGCGCGGGTGAAGGGGAAGCTGCTGGGGAGGGACGACAGGACCCCACGGAGCAGGCGGGCGACCCCCCGCACAGCCCTACCTTGACATCGGGGGCTTCGTCCTCGGCTGCCCTCCCCAGCACCGACCTCGGCACCCTCGCCTGGCTCGCTTGGAATCCTATCACCTGGGATCCGAGCATCTTCGAGCGGGGGCACCGGTTCCTGGACGCCGTCAGGGACCAACAGCAAGCCTTCGTCACCTCTTTCAACGAGGTGAGGGAACACCACGCTGTTGCCAAGAGCCAACTTGGCGAGGTGTGGGAAGCCGTGGAGAGGGAACGACAAGAGCTCTCCCGGCTACGCGAGGAGACGTGCCTCGCCAGGGAGGAGGCGCGCCTTGCCCGGCAAGCCCTGGAGGACGCCGAGGAACCAGTCATCCCAGAGGCCGAACTCCATCGGCAGCTGGAGGCCCAGCGCACGAAGATTCAGGGGGAGCTAGACTCGCTAGCGGCAACCCTCGAGGCGACCAAGAAGGAGCACGCTGGGGTGCTCGCGGCGGCCCAGGCCCGGCTGGACAAGAAGAGCGACCTGATCGCCAACTACCGCGGCGAGATTCAGTGTCTTCGCGTCAAGCTGGAGATGCAGGTCAAGGCCACCGAGGACGCGGTGGGAGCAGCGGCCCGGCACGAGATCCAGCTTGGCTCCGTCAAGGACAGAGCGGCCAGGCTCGAGACCGAACTGGCCACCGCCCGGGAGGAGCTTGCGAAGGCCGACCAGGACAACACGGCCAAGGCCGCAGAGCTCGCGAAGCTGGCGGGCCGTCTCAGCAAGGCCAAGGAGGCTACCGTTAACGCTCAGCTTCACCACGGCACGTTGATCGGTCAGCGGAAGATCGAGACCGAGAAGCTGCTCAAGATTGCCCAGGCGTTGCGCGATCTGCTGCCCAAGTTCGAACTGCAGGTGATGGAGGTGGACGGGACGGATGTCTCGACATTGATCCCCTTCTTCGCCGACTTGGTGGGGAAGCTTGGGGCTCTCGACGTCTGGATCGCCCAGTATGGCGCCAACGAAGTCGACAATCCTCCCGAGGATACAACTCCGGGACCCGGAGTTTCCCTTCGAGTCCCTGCTAGACGCCTGGTCGGACAGCGAGGACGAGCCCACGCACACCCAAGCGGTGCGCGGGTTCATCGACGAGGTGGTCGAGCGGATGCAGCGGAAGCCGGACCCCGAGCCGTCCACTAAGCCGTCCACTGAGCCCCCGGCCGAAGACTCCGGTAACTAGTTGCCGCAGCCCCCAGCCGTCCTTGCTGCTTTCCAATGTACCTTCTTTTGTTTGTTTTTCCTGCAAGTGTGGCGCTTGGCGCCATTCGAACAATTATTTTCCATTAGCTTATGCAACCGCTCAACACTTAGACAATTCAAGCTCTTTAATTTGCTTAAATTCTTGTTCCTTGTTCCTGGTGCCGCCTCGCGGGGTGACCCCCCTGGCCTTTGCGTGTTTTGCCTTGTGTTACCGGGGACTCGCACGCCTCACCCTTGACCAGACCAGGGACCCGGGACGGACCCGCAATGCCGACCTGGGGTCAAGCGGTAGCGGGGAGCCACTCCACTTGCGGGGTAACTACTCCAAGCCGTGCCCTTCTGGGACGGACCCGGGAAGCCACACGGGGAGCACACTCCCCCCGCAAGCGTCCTTCCAACACTCCAGCTACACGCAGGATCCGGAGCTACACCTGGCGAGACAGCGTTCAATTACATTTAGTTCTTAGTGGGTTCGCCATTTAGGTGTTAGTACTTAGCCTTTCATTCAGTCTTGCGCCCAAAGCGTTCACCGGAGGCGCACTCCTGGCTCGTTATCCCTGCAAAGTGCCTGGCAAAGGGAAGCAGCGGGGACGCCGCGGCAACCCTCGCTGCTTGGAACAAACCCGTCTGAGGGCCGCAGCAGGGACATCGTGGCTTCCTCGCCACCACCACCGAAAGCGGGCGGCAAGGATGCCACGATGTTCCTGCAGTAGCCCTCGCTGCCTGGGAGCAAAAAATGCTCGAGGGCTGTGGCAGGGACACGGTGATGGGCCGGAACGGACGGCGAACGCCGGCACTGGTGCCATCACAGCGTACTCGCAACGACCTGCGCCTATAGTGGGGCTCTCTTAGGGGAATGCGGCAGGGACACTATGATGGTGCACCCGTCGGCGCGAGGCGCGGATGGCATGCACCACCATAGTGCCTCCGCAGCAGCCCCTGCTCCTTGTGGAGGTATCCTTTGGAGGGATGCGGCTGGGGCACTGCGGTAGTGCACCCGTCGGCGCCGAGCGCCGATGGAATGCACCACCACAGTGCCTCCACGGCAGCCCTCGCCTAGGAGCCGCTCGCTTGAGGGGGCGCGGCAAGGGCACGGTGGCTGTGCACCCGTCGGCGCGCAGCGCTAATGGCATGCACTACCACCGTGTCTCTGCAACGCCCCTCGGAGCGGGCTTGATGGGGCGATGCGGCAAGGGCGCGATGGTAGTGCACCCGTCGGCGCTAGGCGCTGATGGAATGCACCCCCATCGCGCCTCCACAACACCGCCCGCCATAACAGCCCCTTTCTCGGCTTCGCTCTAAGCCGTTCCATGGCTGGGGCGTGCCTTTTATAGGCGCGGGGGAGGGGCTTGCCATCGCGTGCGAGGGATCAGCGCAGCACCCGTGGCATCCCTCCCTTTGAAATGTGGTACAGTCTTCGCCACCCTACATGCCAAGTTGCTGTGGCACACGTGGCGGCGCCCTCCCGAGTCGAGAGCCTCGAAGTGCGGTGAGTTTCTTGTGTTGCGGTCGTCCCGCACCACAAAGCACTGCTACATGCCGCGACCCGTGGGCAGCCCACGGGTATTACAGTGCATACGATTTCACCTTTTCCTGCAGATTAGATTCTTACCAGGCACGAGGTGCTGCAATTTTTTTTCGAAATTCACGAAAATACATAAAGCAACACGAGTAATCTCCTGCCTCCCAGCCCCCGGGCACGGAAGAGTTGATGCCAAACTTGGATGTGAGCACTCCATTTCCTAGACGAGGCGTATGTTGTGGGGAGCCTAGCAACTACCGCCCCGTGATGCACGTTGCGGGGGACCTGGCAATTGCATGTCCCATGATGCATGTCGCGGTTAACCCGGCGACTGCATGCCCCGTGGCGGAGTGATCCGGCAACGGGGTTTTTACTTTTGAGGCTCCAGCAGCCCCCTGCTCACAACCAAGTTTGGGAAGACACTTCCGTGCACCAAAAGCAGGAGATAGAAGAAGGGAGGAACACACAAATAAGCAAGGCAACTTTAAAGTTCTGGAAAGAAAAACTTATCTTTATTCACAATAACTAGTGGTTTACACACGGGGGCTGCCCGGCTACACTAGTTCGAGAGGTATGCATCGGCGGCATCACCTGAGGGTCGGGCTCCGCCGCTTCACGGGTAGAACTTGCGTAAGTGCTCAATACTCCAACTATTTGGCACCGGAAAGCCATCTTCGGTTTCCAGCTGGACAGCCCCCGGTCTGGTCACCTGCACTACCCGGAAGGGCCCCTCCCATTTCGGAGTCAACTTGTTCCCGGCCTTCGTTCCTTGTATCCGGCGCAGGACAAGGTCTCCGTTCTCGAGCCCCCGGGGACGGACTCGCCTGTCGTGGTAACGATGGAGTCCCTACTGGTAGCGCGCGGCTCGCATAGCGGCCCGGCATCGAAGCTCTTCGATGAAGTTTAGATCGTCCACCCTTTGCTCGTGTTGGCTGGTGTTCCCGTACGCACGTACTCGGGGAGATCCGTGCTTGAGCTCGAGGGGCAGCACCGCTTCTGCCCCGTAGACAAGGATGAAAGGAGTTTCGCCCGTTGCCCGACTAGGTGTGGTCCTAATTGACCACAGCACGGGCTGGAGTTCTTCAACCCAGTGTTTCCCGTGGCCCTTGAGCTTGTCAAAGGTTCTCGTCTTGAGCCCCCGCAGCACTTTTGCGTTGGCTCGCTCCACCTGCCCGTTACTCCTCGGATGAGCAACGGACGCGAAGTGCAACTTGGTGCCCATGCCCTCACAATAGGGCTGGAACACTGCGCTCGTGAACTGCGTGCCGTTGTCGGTGATGATGCTGTTAGGCACACCAAACCGGCACACAATGCTTTTGAAGAATTTGATGGCCGCCTGGGCAGTCACCTTCCGCACGGGTTCCACTTCTACCCACTTGGAGAACTTGTCCATGGTCACGAACAAATATTCGTAACCCCCAACCGCTCTCGTTAGCTTGCCAACGATATCGAGCCCCCAGACCGCGAACGGCCATGAGGAAGGGATGACATGTAGGGCCTGCGCCGGCTGGTTGCTCTTCTTCGAGTGGAACTGGCAAGCTTCACACGTCTTCACCAGCCACTCCGTGTCGGCAAGGGCCGTAGGCCAGTAGAAACCGTGCCGAAACGCCTTGCTGGCTAAAGCCCGGGAGGCCACATGGTGTGAACATGTGCCTCGGTGTATTTCCTCCAACAGTGCGCGCCCTTCGTCTTGTGGCACGCAGATGAGCTTAACCCCGTTTGCTCACCTGTGGTAGAGGTTCCCATCCATCACAGTGTACATTTTGGCTTGCCGCACCACTCGCTCCGCGGCAACGTTATCTTCCGGGAGAGCCTCCCCTTTCAAGTAATGGGCGATTTCCACCGCCCAGGGAGGGATCTCCCTGCCAATGCATGCCGCTATATTAGCGGCATGGACCCCTGCTGCTGCGGGGGTTCCTTCGGTTGCCGGAGGGGCGTCCCCAGCAGCTGGCTCGGGGGCGACTGAAGGAGCTGCTTGCTTCTGGCAGAACACCCCCGCCGGAGGCTTCCGGTGCTTTGCTGCCATCTTGGCCAGCTCGTCAGCAGCGAAGTTATCCTTCCTCTTGACGTGCTCGAATCGCAAACCTTTGAACTTACGTTCTAACTTGCGGACCTCCTCCACGTACGGTGCCATCTGCGGGCAGTCGTAGTCCTTGTTCACCTGATTGATCACGAGCTGGGAGTCCCCGCGAACAACTAGGCGCTTGATGTCGAGGGCGATCGCCGCCCGTAACCCGGCTAGACAGCGAACCTCAACTGGTCTCCTATCGGTGACTCGATGACGACCCCGGCGCCAGCTCCTTGGAGACTGAACGCGCCGTCAAAGTAGAGGACCCAGTGGTCCTCGTCTAGCTTGCCGGACAGGCTGGTCTCCAGCTCATTCTCTTCCACGCTTGTTGACGTCCACTCCGCGACGAAGTCCGCCACGGCCGTACTCTTGATGCTCTTGGAGTTGGTAAAGTGGAGGTCGAACTCTGACAGCTCCATCCTCCATTCGGCCACCCTCCCGGTGGCTTCACGGTTGATGGGGGCTCGCTCAAGGCAGAACCCCGACACCACCGTGACGCGGTGCGCCTGAAAGTAGTGGCGCAGCTTGCGGGATGCAAGGAGAATCCCCAACAGGAGCTTCTGTACTTGCGGGTACCTTGTTCGTGCGTCGCGCAGCACCGTGCTGACGAAGTTTACCGGGTGCTGCACTAATCGCTTCCGCGGTGCGGAAGCTGCCGGCTCGGGGGTGGTCCTTGGGTCCGAGGCGGTTGCTGGGGGCTGCTCCGCCCCCTGCCCCGCAGCCTCAGTCCCTGGAACTTCTTCCTCCCTCTCGGCAACCAGCACCAAGCTGACCACCTGGTCAGTCGCTGCTAGGTAGAGTAGCAGCGGCTCGCCCGGCTTGGGGGCGACGAGGATGGGCGGCGACCTCAGGTACTGTTTGAGTTCCCGGAACGCCGCCTCGGCCTCGGGAGTCCAGTCAACCGGACCCTTCTTCTTCAAGGCTGGGCGTTCTCCCAGGGTGTTCTGCTAACAAAGGCAGGGTGCGTTCGCCCAGCCTTGAGATGAAGCGTCCCAACGCGGCAACACAGCCGTTGAGGCGCTGGACATCTTTCACCTTGCGGGGAGCCTCCATCTTCTCAATGGCCTCTATCTTGCTCGGGTTGGCTTGTATCCCCCCATGTGAAACCAAGAAACCCAGAAGCTGACCCGAGTCCACACTACAGGTGCATTTCTCGGGGTTCAACTTGAGCTTGATCCTGCGGAGGTTATCAAATGTTTCTCGCAGGTCATCAATCAGCGAGTCCCCACACTTCGATTTGATGATGATGTCGTCCATGTAGGCCTCTGCGTTGCGGCCTAGCTGGGGCCCCAAACATTCGCGCAACATGCGCTGAAATGTGGAGCCCGCGTTATTCAACCCGAAAGGCATGCATGTATAACAATAGCAGCCAACCGGGGTGATGAACGCTGTTTTTTGCTCATCTTCGATCGCCATCTTAATTTGATGGTAGCCGGGAAAAGCATCCAGAAAACACAGCAAGTCACAACCAGCGGTAGAATCAACTATTTGATCGATACGAGGTACAGGGAAGGGATCTTTGGGGCATGCACGATTAAGATCAGTAAGATCTACGCACATGCGAAGCTTGTTCCCTGCTTTAGGTACTACTACAGGGTTAGCCAACAAAGTGGGGTACAGAACTTCATTGATAGCCCCGGCAGCCTTGAGCTTGTCCACCTCCTGCTTGATGAACTCTTTACGGTCTTGTGCTTGCCGCCGAATCTTCTGCTTGACGGGGCGCGCGTCCGGGCGCACCGTGAGCCGATGCTCAATCACCTCCCTGGGGACTTCGGGAAGATCCGACGGTTCCCAAGCGAACACGTCGGCGTTATCCCGAAGGAAAGTGATGAGGGCGCTTTCCTATTCGGCAGTAAGGTTCGCACCGACGGTGACGGTGCGTTCCTTGTTGCCAGCTTGGAGGGGCAGCTTCTTCACCTTGGCGGCCTCCTCCCGGAGCTTCTACCCCTTGCCGGGGTGCGAGCTCGAGCCTGCGCTTCCCCCGGCAAGCTCTTGCGGGGTAGCGCGAGCCTTCTTCGTTGCCAGGGCATCGCCCGGCAAGCTGTCATCTCCGGCAGCGTCTTCATCGCCGGTGTCAGCTGCGGCGGCGGCCCTGACGACCTCGCCAACGCACCGGGCCGCGTCCTTGAGGTCGCTCCTGATGGAGAGAACTCCTTATACGGACGGCATCTTCATCACGCCATAAGCGCAATGCGTAGCCACCATGAACTTGATCAGCGCTGGCCGACCAAGGATCCCGTTGTAAGGCAACGGGGTGTGTGCCACGTCGAACACTATGTGTTCGGTCTTGAACGCTTCCCGGGACCCGAAGGTGACCGGCAGCGTGATGCGCCCCAACGGGCGCACGATCCCGGGGTTCACCCCCCGGAACGGGTCGGTGGGCTTCAGCTGCTCCACCGGCAACTGAAGTTTCTCCACCAGCCTGGCGGACAGGAGGTTAAGCCCCGCTCCGTTGTCCACCAGTACCTTGGTCACCGTCATATTGCTGATGATCGGTGAGACGACGAAGGGTATTACCCCTGAACCCAGCTGTCGCGCTGGGTGATCGTCAGCGCTGAAGGTGATCGTCACATGCGAGCACCTCAACGGCTGTTGCGGCTCTGCGTCCGGCAACAGCGCGCACACGTCGCGGGTGAGGCGCTTCACCGCGGCATGGGATGGGAGGGCATAGGCTCCCCCATGGATGCCGGCGACTTCGCGAGGCTCCTGGAAGCCCGGCTCGTCGCCACCAGTGCAATCGGACTCGCGCTGCTCCTCAGCGCGAGCCCTGTCGCGTCCCCGGGGAGGGCATTCCCGTCCCGCATGGGGCTGGCCGTGTCCCCCTTGAGCTCGTCCCTGCCGGCGCCGCCGCCGTCAGGCCTCGGGCCCGCTCTGGGGTCGTTCGGGCAATCTCGGGAGAGATGCCCGATGTCGCCACAGTTGAAGCAGGCGCCAGCAGCGCGGCGCTCCTCATGGCGCTGCTCGCGCCGCTGCTTTATCCCCTGCAGGATGCGGCAGTCCTGCGCATCGTGGGTGGAGTTGTTGTGGATGGGGCAGCAGGGCGCGTCACCCTGCTTGCCGCCAGACTTGCCACTCGGCGAGGCCTTCTTCGCAGGCCTCGCGGCAGGAGCCCCCGAGTCCGCAGCGAGAACCTGCTTCCCGCTGCGCTTGCGGAAACCCTTCTTCTGCGAACCCTTGCCTGGGCTTGCGGCAGCCTTGGCTGCCAGCTCGGGTGCTAGGCGCCCTTCCTCGGCCATGGCGCACTTGTGCGCCTGGGCGTATAGATCCTGCATCGTCCGGATCCGATGCGTGCTCAGCTTCTCGCGCATCTTGGGCTCGCGGACGTTGATGGCGAAGGTGTGGACGATGGCAGCCACCTCCGCCTCCGGGATAGAATAGGAGAGATTGGAGAAGCGGTTGACGAAACTCCGCAACGTCTCTCCCGGCTTCTGCACGATGGTGTGCAGTTCTGCCATGGTTCCCAGGCGTTTGTAGCCGCCCTGGAACGCTATCACAAACTGCTCGGGCAGGTCCGCCCAAGTGGCGATGGACCCGGCGGGCAGGTTGAGCAGCCAGGTTCTTGCCGATCCTTTCAGGACCATTGGGAACTAGTTGGCTCTGACCTTGTCATCGGCGCTGATGGCATGCATCCCCAACGTGTAGGTCAGGAAGAAATCCTTGGGATTCACGGTCGTACGTACCGAGCGCTGGGCCATGTCACCCGCCGCAGCTCGCGCGTGAACGCGGTGCAGCCGTCCTCGAGGCCCATGAGAGCGTCTTTCTGCTCGTGCGGCCGTTGGCACTCCACCTCGCGCCGGTGCCGGCGCTCTAAGCGCAGGCGCAGATCCTCTTGCTGGCGGGCATTAAAGATGCCGCGCACGTCACCCCGTGTGACTGTGGGTGACGAGTCCGAGGACCCCTCCGGGCCTCCGTTTCCCTTGCCTCCCTATGTAGGAGGGTTCTCCCTCTGTCGCGAGGCGCGGGGCACATCTCCGCGCTCCGGGTTCTGCCCGTGGCCGGAGCCTACCGGGACGCCCTCGCCTTGCGGCTGCTGGGCGGCCAGAGCGAGGAGCGCGTCCAACTCCTCGCCCCACGTCTCGTGCGTTGGCGTGCCTTGTTGTGGTTCATACCGCACCATGACGCGCGCGGCGATGATGACTTCCGCCGGGGTTCATGCGGGAGGCAGCCGATTTCCCGAGCGGCTGCTGTCCGCTCGGGCCCCGGACGCCTCCGGGTGCGCGGGGTGGGAGGCCCCGAGCGTCGCTCGCGACGCGGTATGCTCATGGTGCCGCTGTTGCTGCGTATCCTTGGCCCGCGACTCGACTCGCTGGCTGGTGCGGGCGGCACCATGCGCGCGCGCGTGGCTGTCCCCGGCACTAGGGGCTGCCGGTCCCCTCAGCTGATTGTCTGCAGACGGCCGAGGAGGCGGGGGAGGCAGCTGTGATTGCTGCACTCTCGAGGGCTCCGGGTTCTTCGAGCCCCCGACGTGGGTCGCACGTCACGCGACCGCGTGTGTGCCGCTGGGGCCTCACGCGAGTCTATCCGAGGGTCACCAGCCCGCTTGGGGGGCATGGTGGCCGGTCCCGTCGGCGAAGAAGACGAAGCCGACGTCGATGCGAACACTGCAGCCACCAGGTACCACCTCAAGCTACGCCTCGCAGGGAACGAGACCCTAGCGTGCATGGAAACGAGCAAGTGGCGTAATCCGAAGCCCGTGCCGACGGCGAAAGGAATTCTCGTCGACGCCCGGCTGTCCAAGAAAACGCCGAGATCATTCTCCAAGCGACCCCTCTAGAGACGAAAGTGATGAGGAAGGACCTCGCCACCGAAGGAACCAAAAGAATCGGCCGACTTGCAACCCGCTCACGCAGGAGATCCAAGACGCGCCTTTTCCGATCAGGTTCAAGCCACCCACGATACGGCCGTACGACGGGGAGTCAAATCCTCTTCAATTCTTGGATGTCTACTCCACCACCATACGGGCCGCCGGGGGAGGTCCCATCGAGATGTGCAACCTTTTTCCGCTCGCGCTCACCGGAAAAACTTGGTTTCATAACCTGCGGAAAAACTCCGTGCACTCGTGGGAACGCCTCCAAGAGGTTTTTGTCGCCAACTTCCAAGGAAACTTCAAAGAACCCGTGCAGGCTCACGAGCTATACGCCGTGAAACAAAAGCCGGGGGAATTTCTCCGAAGCTTCTTCCATCGCTTCGCGAAGGTATGAAGCCAAATCGCCAATCCGCTGTTGACCACCGTGATCGCCGTGTGCATGCAAGGCCTTCTCCAAGGAGAAGTGAATCGGGCCCTAAGTCGCAATCCGCCGAAGACGACCAAGGAGCTCTATCGGATCTTGCAGGAATACGCTCGGGGCGAAGACGGGGACATTGCTAAGAAGGACGCGCCACGCGCTGCTCCCAAAGGAACTCCCTCGTCCGACAAACCCCCTGCGCCCGCTTCGTCTTCCAAGAAGAAGAGGAGGTGGGGGGAAAAAGCCCTCCGGCGACCAAGCTCGAAAGATCTTCGCCGTTCAAGGACAAGCACCATCCCAAAAGACTTGGCAACCCAAGAAGCCACCTCGTCTGACCAAGGGAGGAACTGGAAGGTGCCTCATCCACAACTCAGCAAGCCATAGCACCGAAGAGTGCAACAGACTCATCGCGGTCTGCGAAGAGTTCCAGGCGCAAATGCAAGCTCGGCGCAAGGATGATAAGAAAGCCGAGGCTACGCGCCCCGCCAACGTCCTTGTTGCTGAGCCAGCACCCAAGGAAGACAACCTCCCGTTCCAAGAACTCGCACATCACGTCGGAGTGATACTCGGGCGCTACGCAACGGGACGGGGATCAAAGCGACAACGCAAGGAGTACGCTCGCGAAGTCAATGTCGTGGGAACCTTCACCCTGACACCACCACCTAAGTGGGCGAGTGTGCCAATTGCTTTCATCGAAGAAGACGCTAAGGGGATATGCTTCCCACATGATGACGCCCTCTTCGTGACGGAGATCGTCGCCAATTGCGAGCTCAAGAAGATTCTTGTGGATGGCGGAAGCTCCGCCGACATCCTATATCTGAGAACATTGAAGAAGCTGATGGAGCCACAGGGGGGATACAAGAACGGCTCACTTCTACCGTCCCTTTATCCCCTCATCGGTTTCGTGCTGGGGAAGTCCATTTAGCCGCTCGGACAAATTGATCTCCTCACGACCTTCGGAGACGCCACAAATCATCGAACCGAGCTCGTACGCTTCGACGTGGTAGATATGGAGGCCTCCTTCAACGCCATCCTCGGGAGGACGATGCTAAACCGTCTTTGTGCCGCCATCCACCACAATTTCTTGTGCATGAAGATCCCAGGCCCGAAGGGCGTGGTAATGGTCCGCGGCGAGCAATCTTCCGACAGGAAGACACTTTACCGCCATGAGACCAAGTGCGCCGAAAAGGGAGAATCATCCAAGAGTATTAACTTGCTTTCGAGCACGGGAGCATCCGAAACCAATCCTCAGGAGCGCTACATCCCCAAGCCTCTCCCCGAGGGAGAGCTCAAGGAAGTACGCATCTCCCAAGATGACGCCACGCGCATGGTGAAGATTGGAGCCGACCTCCCGAGTAAACTCGAGGAAGAACTTGTGGGCCTGCTTCAGAAGAATTCCGACCTCTTCGCTTGGTCACCTTCCGACATGGGAGGTGTCCCGCGTGACGTCATGGAGCATCGCCTCACCGTGAGACCCGACAAAGCTCCCGTGAAGCAGAAGCTTCGGAAACTCTCCACCGAGCGAAGCGAAGTCATAAAACAAGAAATCGCTAAACTCTCCAACGCCGGGCTTATCCGAAAAGTTTGGCATCCCGAGTGGTTAGCCAATCCTGTCTTGGTGAAAAAGGCCAACGGCAAGTGGTGAATGTGTGTCGACTTTACCGACCTGAACAAGGCATGCCCCAAGGACGACTACCCGCTCCCTCGGATCGACCAACTGGTCGACTCCACGGCGGGATGCGCGAGGTTGAGCTTCTTGGACGCCTATTTGGGATATCACCAAGTCCACATGGCCAGGGAAGACGAGGAAAAGACCAGCTTCATCACTCCCGTCGGCACTTTCTGCTATCGCAGAATGCCTTTTGGATTGAGGAACGCCGGCGCAACCTTCCAACGCCTCGTCAGCTTCATCCTCAAAGAACAATTGGGGAGAAACACCGAAGTATACGTGGATGACGCCGTCATCAAAAGTCAAATTGTAGGAACTCATCCCAAGGACCTGCAGGAAACCTTCGACAATCTCCGCAAGTACGGCATAAAGCTCAATCCGGAGAAGTGCGCATTCGGAGTTCGAGGAGGAAAACTCCTGGGCTTCCTCTGTTGGAGATATGCCCTAGAGGCAATCATGTGATGATGTTATTTCCTATGTATTCGTGAGTTATTGTTATTGTCCTTGAACATCATCACTGATATGTATCAATAAATACGTGATTTGTTTGTGAGACTATGTATTCTATGATGTTGTTCTAATGGTCCCTGGTCATTGAGGTTATGCGGACACATAACCTAGACTAGCAATGTGAATCAGTATGATGACTATGTTTCACAAGTCATAGGGCAAGGTGTTGCCGACTGATAGCATGGACTCGACAATGAGATTGTTGAGTCGGACAGACCCGCACTGAGACACAACGAGATGATTGTCATTTGTTAGTCTCAAATATGATGTATATGCCGGTCCTAGACCTGAGGTAATAGCATGAGCTTGGGATGTGAATCGGCCTACTTAGGGGTTGCCAAACGCTACTCCGTAACTGGGTGGTCATAAAGGTAGCTTTCGGGTTTGCTGACAAGCATGCTGCGAGTCATGGTTGATCAAGATGGGATTTGCCCCTCCTGTTCGGAGAGATATCTCTGGGCCCTCTCGAGTGATCAGATTCGGAAAGCATGGCCATGCGACTTGGGTTAAGTGTTAACCCGTTCGGGAATCTGTATCATAAGAACGAGAAGAGAGTCGAGCTATCCACAAGGATGACAAGCACTCGCCTTGAGCTCGACACACATATCGTCAGGCAAAAGGAATGTTGCATATGATACATTGTATGGTTCATCAATATACCTTGTGGTTACTCGGGAGTTGGCACGTGCTGCTAGGCGCCGCTACCAACTATCGACTTGAGTCGGTGCCAGTGGACGAGTAAGGTGTTACTCGGACCCGCAGTCCGAGCTCGTAGTCGTGTCCATCTGACCGTGAACCTGTAGGGTCGCACGCTTAAGGGGATGGGACCGAATTGGATCGGATCCAACTCGTATCGGGCTTAGACTCCTAACGGGCCTCAAGTGTTGAAGCCCACCAGGGAGGTCTATATAAGTGGAGGAGGCGTACCCGGTTAGGGTTACACGAGTCCAGACGCGAGTTAGACTCGGCCGTCACACCTCCACGTCCAAAGCCTTGCGATCGGATCTAGCAGTCCGCCGCATAGAGTTCCTCCCTGTACGTGTGGATACCTTGGAGGCACTGCACCTGCGGCACTTGGACGAACTGTTCGTGGGATCGGCGAGGAGGAGCAGGCTGTTCGACTACTCGGCATCAACGCGCTACATCGACTCTACTTCCGCTACGGGTCTACGCGTCTAGTGGTAATCTCGTGATCCATTATCTACAGCATTGATCCGGACGGAAGCGATAGAAATTTTTATTTTGTGCTAGCGTAGCATACCGCGTTCCCCAACATCCTCGTCTCTCAACGAGGGATTGAGGCCAACCCGGAGAAAATCCGGGCCATCATGGAAATGGAGCCTCCTCGCTCCGTCAAAGATGTGCAGCGCCTAGTGGGGAGAATGGCGGCCTTGGGACGATTCGTCGCCCGGTCAGCTGAGAAGGGTCTTCCTTTTTTCAAAGCCTTGAGAAGCCTCGACAACTTTGAGTGGACCGACGAAGCTCAAAGGGCCTTCGAAGAACTCAAGACCTATTTGTCGACCCCTCCGCTCCTCACAAGCCCAAAGCAGGGGGAGCCCTTGCTCTTGTACCTTGTCGTGACCCCGGTCGCCGTAAGCGCAGCACTCGTGAAGGAGGAAGACGGGTCACAACGCCCGGTATATTACATGAGCGAAGCCTTGGGAGGAGCGAAGGGTCGATACACCCAGATCGAGAAGATCGCATACGCCCTCCTCATGGCCTCTCGAAAACTTCGTCATTACTTCATGTGCCACACCATCATGGTGCCAACTACCTTCCCACTCAAGGAAATCTTCGGCAATAAGGAAGCCACCGGAAGAATCGCCAAATGGGCAACGGAATTGGTCCCTTTCTCGCTAGAGCTCACGGCGAGAACGGCCATAAAATCTCAAGTCCTGGCTGACTTTGTGGCCGAGTGGCATGCTCCACTAACCCCGCCCGAAGAAATCACATCCACAACCGAGCCCCTCGAAACACATTGGATAATGAGGTTCATGGCTCCAAGCGCCTAGACGGCGCCGGGGCCAGAGTCATACTCATCAGCCCCGAAGGAAAAATCCTGGAGTACGCCGCCCACCTGGACTTCAACACCACCAACAATATGGCGGAGTACGAGGCGCTACTTCTTGGGCTTTGACTGGCCAAGGCCATGGGAGTCTGATGCCTTCTCATCCAAGGACACTCCCAACTGGTGATAAACCAAATGGACAAGTCATATCAATGCCTTGATGAAAGGATGAAGAAATATATCGAAGAAGTTCGCAAGATGGAACGGTATTTCCTGGGCATGAAGGCGCGACGCATTCCACGAGGAGAAAATCACCTGGTCGACAGGTTAGCCCGAACGGCCGATTCCAAAGAACCGCCGCCAACTGGTGCATTCTTCGAAGTAATTCGTGCCGCATCCATAAAGGAAGAAGCCGACGCCCTTGACAAAGCTTCAAAGACCAGTATGGTCATCGACGCTCCACTCTCTTGGATGACACCGATTATCCACGCTTTGAAAGGCGAGGTCGACGAAGAAGTAGAAGGCCCAAGCGCCACAACTCTGCTCGCAAAAGCCAAGATGTACGTCCTCCTCGACGGCATCCTGTACAAGAAGGGAGCGGTCGCGTTGCTTAAGTGCATAACTCCTGACCGGGGAGCCGAGCTCCTCCTGGAAATCCATTCGGGAATATGCGGCCACCATCTTGCGCCAAGAGCCACCGCGGCGAAAGCCTTACGTCAGGGATTCTATTGGCCCACCATGGTGCAAGACGCAATCACCATATTGCGGAAATGCGAAGCTTTCCAGAAAATGGCTAAGTCAATCCATGCGCCCATGACTTCCCTGAAGAATATCCCGATAACATGGCCATTCGCACGCTGGGGAATGGACCTTCTCGGGCCTTTCCCCGCACGCAATAGGGGCTGCAAGTAACTCGTGGTGACGATTGATTACTTCTCCAAATGGATAGAAGCAATGCCGCTCGGCAACATCACGTCACAGGCCGTTCAAAAAAATTTCTGGGAAAACATCATATGCCGATATGGCGTCCCGTGAGAGCTAACCTTGGACAATGGAAAACAGTTCGACTGTGCGGAATTCATCAAATTCTGCGAATGCCTTGAGATCAAACTGCACTTCGCATCCGTTGCTTACCCAAAGAGCAACGGCACTTGTGAAAGGGCAAATGGATTAATCCTCCAAGGACTCCGCCGAAGGGTAGAGAACACGGTTAGCAAAGTAAGGGGAGCATGGGGAGATGAACTCGCTAGCATGGTTTGGGGCATACGCACCTCCGTAAGATGTTCCACGGGACGAACACCATTCTCTTTGGTGTATGGAGCTGAAGCAGTTCTTCCCGCCGAGGTTGAGTTCCGCTCACCTCGAGTCGAAAGGCTCCAAGAAGCGACCCCAATTGGCTTCATCGAAAATGAAGAGCATCACAAGACGGCCATCGATCTTGTGGAAAAAACTCGTGACAAAGCCCTCATGAGGCACGCCGTCTACGAGCAAAGTGCCGCACGCTTCTACAACACAAGAGTGCGGGAACGAGCCTTCTCCCAAGGAGATCTCGTGCTGAAAAAGAATGTCGACCCAAAACTCCAGCGCAAACTCGACCCTAAATGGGAAGGACCATACCGCATCACCGCAGTATTGGGAAATGGTGCATACCACCTCGAGAACATGAAAGGGCAAAATCTTGTCCATGCCTGGAATGGCGACAAGCTCCGGCGTTTCTACGCCTAAGGAGAACCTTCAAGGGCAATCCTTGCCGCTCCCAAAAGGAGACCATCAGCGCCCAACTGGCCTCTTCCCTGCGAAACTTCAAGGGATCGTAAGCGCCAACGAGGCTACGTCTACATAAGGCTTCTAAGTGCCCATCGGGCCATACCTTAAGACAAGAAAGCCAGGATCACTAAAGAAAGTCCTTAAGAAAAAATTAAGAGTGACACGAGACACTCACACGACTCATCGTCGTAAAAGAGCCGCTGCCCCTGTGCCGCTCACCGAGGAACGCGAAAAGGCCCCCGCTGGCCCAAGCACCTTATAAAATGTCCATGGACATAGGTCGCTACTAGCGACTCGTTCCTTGGTGGATCCTAGCGTGCCTCGAGGCCATCCGCCAAATAGAACCAAGTCCCCCGAGGGCCGGAAGCTCCTTAAAACGCATTTAGGGAGAACCGTAAATAAGCGAGTTATGCGTGAGCATACTTAGCTCGGAGAACCATGCTACCCGTATGCGAGACGTCACACAGGCTTGCATGATAGTAACTGGATTAAGGCTCCATAATAATCGCGGGAAAGCATAGCTTCCTGAAGTCCGAAGAGGGAAAATTCCGCATGAAATTTCCCGAACGGCAGGTCGAAATGTCCGGATCACTACCGGCATATCGATAGCGACCCTCACAAGGGTACTGGGATACGTGGCTCGTAACCATGGCCTAAGGCTCCGAAGCCAAGTCGTATCCCAACGGCGACAGCAATTGATGGCTCAAAAGTGCAATCATAGCGAACGATCGCGAGCTGTATATACTAAGGAAATATAGTACTTCACAAGAAGGAAATATAGTACTACAAGAAACACATGTTGAGCCAAGTTGACATTTCTGATAATGTCGACTACATGGTGAAACATGAGAAATACATGCCAAGCTAGGTTAACATTTCCGATAATGTTGACTACATAGTAAAGCATGAAACACAACAAAAAAGCTGCCTTACAACCTCTACGACTAAGGGCCTAAGCATGCTAGACATGAGGCTAAGTCAAGTAGGGATATGCAACATCGCATAAGTAAGCAGCTGAGGCACATCACCACCTTCAAGGGCGACAAGGCTCACGCCTCACCGTCACCCTCCTGAAGAGCGGGCTCAAGGCAACGCACGAAGCGTCGAGCCTGAGCGCGAAGAGGAGCACGGTGGTCCGCCAGAAACTTCTTCGCCCCGTGAGACATCTCACCCGCAAGCCCGCTCATCCCGACACCACCTATCAAGGACTGCCACAACCGCCGACGAAACTAGTCGGGCACCCGTACTCAGGAGGCACTTCTTCACGGTAGGCTCAATGAGCTCCACCTGGGAAGTAAGCACCCTGCTCGTCTCATCCACCGTGCGACACGGAGGAAGATCTGGCTGGGGAACACTCCTCAGGCAAGTCATCGTCTCCCGAATCTCGGTGGCCTGGGCAAGCAAAAGCGAAACCACCTCAGGACGACGATCCGGTGGAGGACGAGCACGAGGAGCAAGCATCGGGCCGTCACCCGCTGCCGCTAACTCCACCTTGAGGGAAGCTGCCTCCGCGCAGGCGTGCTCCCTATCAAGGTTGGCCACCACCAAGTCCTCCTCAACTCGACGGGTCCTCGCGATCTCGTCCTTCTGGCGCTGCTCAGCGAGTCGAGCCCTGGTCTCCGCGGTCGTGAGCTCCACCGAAACGCGGGAGAGCTCAGCCTCCACAGCCTCGCACCGCACCCTCTCTGAAGCCAACTCACTCAAGGCAAGGGTAGACTTGGACATCTCCACGTCCAAAGCAGTGGAAAGCACCCCCACCTGAGTCTTGAGGGCAGGAAGGGCACCCACGGCCTCGACCAAGCCTCTCACCTACAAAGAAGAGGAAGTTAGCACAAAGCTAACCCAAAGGGCAAAGGGAGATACGCCACGGATGCTCACCAGCTCCAGTGTCACGAAAGGATCTCTCGCTCCATCCTCGCACGTCGGAAGCACTCCATCCCTCGCCTGAATCGGGGGCTCGCCCTCAAGAACCTCGGGCTCCGCGGCCCTTGCACCTAAAAACAAGCCAAGAAGATCACGTCTAAATCATTCTGAAAAAGAATGACGTGAACAAAAGAGAAGGGCACTCATCCGAGGTAGGAGCATCCTCCTCAGGACGCTCGCGACCAATAGAGAATACCTGGACGTCCGCACCGCTGGCTCCGGTCGACAACTCCACCACTTAGTCGCTCTGAAGCCGAAGCCCCGTCTCACGAGTGAAAGCCTCAACCTCGTGACTCGAAGGAGGAAGAACTTGCTCAAGTCCAATCTTCCCCTTCATGTGCAGATCCAAGGTCACCCTCAGGGGGGACCTCGACTCGCCCACGACAGGATCCGCCGAATCCGCCGGGGCGTAGTCAAGGGAGCTTTCCTCTTGCATTCACTCGACGGACGAGGTATTTTGGGGACCGGCGTGACAGGCACCGCCAAGCCCAGCACCACCGTTCCCGCCTTCGCCTTCCCACAGGAATCCCGCAGCTTGGACCCTACCGCCAACATCGATGGTGTAGCCAAGCGGGAGTAGCGATCGCCCACTCGAAGAAGGCGACCAAGCTTCGGATCCTGTCGCACAGGCACCATCTTCCCGAAGCACCTCGCGATGATGTTGTGACATCCCCCCTCGCTGATCTTGGCCTCGTAGTCGCGGTGCTCTGGCCCGCCGTACGGACCTATCAGCTGCGTGGCCCACAACGCCGCGCTCTCCTCGAAAAACGTCGCTAAAAAAGACAAGCCTAAAATTGTTAAGTACCTTCACACGGGAAAACAATCAGGGCACGAAGGGGAGAGGAGCGCCACTCACGTGCGGTGACGAGCTGTGGAGGACGGAAAGATCGAGGGATCCCAATCTCGGACCTCGGACGACTCCTCATCATGAAGCGTCCCGCCATCACCATCTCCTCCATGAGGTCACGAAAGCTCCTCTCGGCGGACACCTCCTTGATCTTGGCCACCTTTCAGAGGTCGGCCGACCGAGGATCGCCGGGGTGGGACACCTCCCTGAGACCTCCGGCCCTAGAGTGCCGGGGGAGATCACCCGTATGCCGAAGACGGGTCTTCGAAGCCCGAAGGAGAAACCACTAGGACTCCCACTTGACGAACAACTTCTCCGCACTCTTCCCCGGCATAAGCAGGAAGTCGTCCCCAAAACCGGAGCGAAGCCTCAGGTTCACCGAACCAAAGACGCTCAAAGCAAAGCCATCCGGGGTGAGCAACTCCCTCACCTCCACGGTGAAGTAGAACAACAGAAGCTTCATCGAAGGCTCCTCGTGAAGCGCTGTCTCGCACAGCCACCTGAAAACGTTCAACCTCACGATCGTCGACGAGTGAAGCTGGGCCAGCTCGATGCCGTACGTCTCTAGAAACTCCAGCAAGAAGGGGTGAACGGGCACGCACAGGCCGGCGTGAAACCAGGCCGAGAATGCAACGATGCATCCCGGGCGCCGTCACTGGTCGAGCCTCACCTCCTCACCATCAGGCAAGATACCATCCCCCTTGGGGAAGTACCCCGCCTCCTCCAGCTGAGCGAGGTCCTCAGGACTCATCGATGATGGGAGAAGGTGGTCGTCTGCCCAACCTCCACCATCCACCGGCGCCGTCGGAACCAAGGGAGGGCCACCGCAAGGGCGAAAGGAGACCTTCTTCTTCCGCGATGGTCGGTTCGCCGCAAGCTGCGCCGCCGAAGATCCCCTCACTGGCTCACCCACCGGACGCTCGACATCGGGCCCCGCCATCTCACCTACGAGAAGAACCGCCAAGAATTAGCAAAGTGCGGAAAACTTCAAAAGGAATCTACAAAAAAAGAGAAAGAGGAGCAAAAGGGATGCTGCAATCCTCGCCCGCAAGGTGCTCGGCAAAATGCCCGCGTTCTACCGCCGGTACCCGCGCAAACAACAAGCCGCACCAAGCGCCGTGCTGTGCCGTGCCCGTGCCCGCGCACTGCCACCCACACACCTAGCCGCGCCAAACATCCGCGCCGCGCCGCTCCCGCGCTCTACCGCCCACGCTCGCCTATGCCAGGCCGGTCCCGCGCCTGCGTTCTCGCCTACGCCCGCGTCACCTCCACCGCGCCGGCCCCGCGACCGCGTCCACGTCCGCATGCGTGCCTCTCCACGCCATGCTCGTGCTCGTGCGCTCATGCGCGTCGCGCCCACGTGCCCGCGTCCCTGCCCGCATCCGCGTGTGCGCCCCTCCGTGCCGCGCTCGCGTCATGCGTCGCAGGGCCTCACCGTCGTCGCTCCCGCAGCACACGCGCCCCCGTGTCGCGTCTGGCCACGCCCGCGCCTTTGCCAAGCCACGACGCACCGAGGGTGTTCGACCGAACTCCCACAAGGGTCGCCGGCACCTAAAGGGCACAGGGAACGGCACCACGAAGCTGCCCTCACCTCCACAGGAGCAAGAAGATCCCGGCCAGCGACGAGGATCCCCCGGCTACACTTGAAGGCACGATCGGCACCGCGCTCCGAGAGGCCTCGCCCGCGCTCCACGCCCCCAAGACGACTCGACGATGGAGAGCTTCCGCGGCCTTGTCCCGACGAATAACACGACCTCCGTCGTTACCGAAGAGTAGCTAATGCCCCTGCGGAGCTCCCTACTACACCAAGCCCTCGAAGGAATGCCAGGTGCCGCCGAACGCGTCTTCGGCACCAGGCAAGCCAAACAAGTATGGTGTGAAGCTCCACAGTGCCCAAGGTCTCCATTTTATAGGCCAACAAGCTCCTAGGCGTCCGGGCCCAAGCCAATCCGCCGGCGACACATCGTTGTCCTCTCCCCGGTCCATGGCCGACGGGAATGGCAAAGGGACGAGCTTACTTTCCAAGAAAGAAGGGAAGGAAGGACGGGGAAGCCCCCCGGCACGGCCCCGACCGGAGCAGCAGCTCCTGCCGTCAGCAGCCATGACGCCAGCAAAGGAAAAAGAAGAAAAGGGGGCCGGCCGGACCCCCCTCCTTTTCCCCAACTGTACCAAGCTTGAAGATGACTCGGTGCCGTTCGATCTAGGGCTGGGGTACGCCCCTGGTCGTCGGATCAGACCACTTAAAGCCGAACCCTTTTCAGGCCCCGGTCGGGCCCCGGCTGGGTCTCGGTCCAGCAAAGGCCCAACTAACGGCCGGAATAATAATAAAAAAAAAGAGGAGGAAGAGGGGGCTGCGAGCCCGGAAGCGGCCCAGTACGCTCCCGCGCCCCCGAAGACGGCCCAGTCGGCCTGTGAGGCCGGCTGAGTGCGAGAAACTTGCAGAAAGGCCCAAAACTTCAAAAAAATTGCCAATAAGACCCCAGAAACTTCAGGGAGGCCCGCAGGGCCCCTGATTTTTGCAAAAAAGTCCCTCGGGACATCGGATTTCTCGTACAGAGGCCCCCAGGGTCCCGGTTTTTGCAAGAATACCCCGCTACGAGGGTACCTTACCTCGATACTTGGAA
Source organism: Brachypodium distachyon (assembly GCF_000005505.3). Taxonomy (NCBI): domain Eukaryota; kingdom Viridiplantae; phylum Streptophyta; class Magnoliopsida; order Poales; family Poaceae; genus Brachypodium; species Brachypodium distachyon. Next base: position 21,298,343 of record NC_016132.3, on the reverse strand, counting down.
AGACGCGTTCGGTCCAAGTACGAGGCGGCCCTGACGAACCTCTCGTCGAAAGGTGTCTTGGGAAGATCCGCTCGGCCCAGCCCTAGGCTAACAACCCCCTCAAAGCCTTTCCTAACATAGGATTAAGTCGCATCCGCAGGGTCGATCGAACATATTCAAAAAATATCGACGTGTCAACTTGTTTAAGTGTACGGCGACCTTCGCTATAAGGCCCGCGTACACGCCCTACCTTTATTCCCGTGCTTGAGCCATCGAGCATTGGCACCCCTTACCCTAATTGTTGTCGAGAACAACAACAAAATGTTTATCATGTCCTATCATTCATGTAATTTGCATAAAATCAATCTCACATTTTACTGACTTGAAGATTTGAAGGTATATTGGTCAAATTGCAAAATCGTCATTCTATGTGGAATAGACGCTTTGATGATACCTTTTCTTGCTCTGTACAAATTCACATAAATATCTATAAGATCATGTTAATATTCATATTTACTTAAATTCATGTTAGTTAGACACTCATTTGCGAATCTCCATTTTTAGGCAAGTATTTGATTATCTAAAAGGCATTTTTCGCATTCTAGTCGTTAATCATTTTGACTTGAAAATTCAAATGATGAATTTCACTGTACAAAATTGCATTGCATGACATCTTAGATACTTCTAGGAGTATTCTGAACAGGTTACTGAATTCATTCATATCTATGTTATTGCTTGTCGTAGCACCGGGCTTTGACACCGGGGGCGTGCGGACACCCCCTTCTAGGTTCGGCAGGGGCGACGAGGATCGCTCCGGCGATCGCCGGCGTGGCCGATGGCGTACGCGACCTGCGGAGTACAATGCAAGCACATGCACGCACGTTTTTACCCAGGTTCGGGCCACCCGGAGGTGTAAAACCCTACGTCCTGCTTGTCTGAGCTTATATTACTGAGCAATCAGCTGTTTACAGGGTTGCCGGGGAAAGCCTCGGGGCGATCTCTTTTTTTGGCTAAGTGCTTTTTTCTACTTTGGGCTACCACTGAAATCAACCCTAGACTGAACTGGAACAGGAACTGAATCGAACCGACCCTTTGACCGCTGACGGGGGTCCTCCTTTTATAGCCAAAGGGATACCACAGGTGCCACGGTGCATGGTTTACAAATGGCGAGCAAGGAGCTTGGGCAACTCCTCCTCGGTGTGCTGGCATGCATGCATGAGCGCCAACCCCGCTGCTAGGGGTCTAAGGCCTAAGAAATAGGACTGGACAGCCACTGTTCGCCCGACGAGACGGATAACGCCCCTCCTGTCGGCTCATTAAATGCGCCGTGGGGCTCACTCCTTGCCCTGGCGAGACTGCGCACTGGGCGCCCAGTGCGCGCCCACGTGGCGTCGCTGCCCTGCTAGCTCGGCCCCGTCCTTACGGCGGGATCCGGCGCCCGGGAACCCCTCCTCCCGGCAAGCGACTTCCCGGGAGGTGCCCAGGCGGGAATATTCCCTGAAGCCCTGCTAGCCCTTCTGGGCTGGTAGCTTGCCGGGCAGCCTGCAGTTGCCGCCCGGAGTGAGATCCTTCCGGGAACCCAGCAATGCGACCCACGCGTCGCGCAACGGTGGTACCCCGGGTGCCACTGGTGTGACATTGCTGGATGTATTTTATTATATATGCACAAATTAATAATATAGTCATTCTTGCATATGTTTTGTGGCATATCTTATCTTTGCAGGTTAGTATTCTCTATTGTGGATTGCTAGTAGTATTTCTAGCCTATGCCGAATTGTGCTGCATGTTTGTGAGTTGCTGACTGGTATGTTGCTCGTTATTCGTTCTATTTGGTCTCCTGTATATATTTATTTGCATATACATCTATGACATATACACACGAGGAGAGGGTAACAATATTGGCTATGACTCAGCAGGCTGCGGAGAAGAGGTCCACACAGAATTGGTGACCAATTTTTTTCTGATCCTATATTTTCAAAACTGAATATATAATTTACTTCAAATTGCATTCTGTTTTTGAGTCAAACTATTCATGCCCTATCATCAATTATGATGCCATGCCATGTTACTTACAATTAGCAGCAAAACCTCTTAAACCTGAATAGTTGTTGATGCATAGCCATGCTCAATAATTTAGTTCATATTCTTTGCGAGTATGTCTTGATGGTGCCAAGACCGTCAAGAGTGAGTTATTCTTTTAAAATATGAGCATGTCGATACTAAGTGTGGTCGGACTTGTGCAACAAGCACTGGTGGGTTTTAAAACTATTCTCGTTAACTTACCAAGGGTATATGACTGCATCAGATGATTGGTGGAAGGGGCGAATCCCATGGTTTGTGGTTTTCCGTTTTACCCTATAAGGGAAAATGCCCAATTAATGCTAACTTCACCAAACCAGTACAACCACATGCCTAATTGGGTATGGTGTACCAACTAGGTTAGTGTGAATTGGTGGCGTCTCAGCCAAGTGGTGGTTTGGGTCTCATGGAGACCTGGGGGACTTGCTATCCCTAGCGGCCAAGGCCGTGTTGTTTGGTGCAAGAGGGGCCTTTAGCAGGTGAACATACTCACCTCTGACAGGGAAACCTTAGCGGGGCTGAGACAATACTAGGGAATGTTGATTGAAAGGTCACGTAATTGACGCCATTGCTACTTAGGACAGAGGACAACAGTAGGGTAACACGTCGGTTTCAGGTCTGGCCAGTGGCCAGTGTACAAACTCTGCAGATTGAAAACTATTTGAATAGCCCGCGGTCATGGATGAGTGAAGTGTGGCATTTCGGGTTATCTACTTGTCTTCTCTCTAATTTCTCAATGTCGGCATGAGTATGTTGGTCGATAATGGTCGATTCTGCCACCGGATCATGATGATCCCGTCGCTTATCTGGTGTTGTTTTTGCAATGATAAACAAGCATAGACATATATCCTCATGTAGAGTCTTGCATAAAATTAAGAGTACTCATGTGGACATTCTTTTATTTCGTGAGGAGTGGGTTTACTATTGCATGTGGAGTTGGCACCACACCATGCTATTTATTTTATTTCCATTGTGTGGACTCCATTATGTCATTTATGTATTGAACCATATGTTCAGGATGACGTAATAAGTAAATTTTAATTTTTATTGCCACGTGTATTTGGTTATCACTTGTACCATTTTCTCATGTATGTTGTTGATCCTGTGGACATGCATCATGAGTATGGCAATCACTGTTCTACATGTGACCAGGGGTCTTACGTAGTATAGTAATTAGAGCCGTGTCGAACTAAGTTAGGAATATACCATTAGTTAAAACCGAAGCCTCTATTTTATATAAAAAATTCAGCAAGCTATCTCTGATGTTACTTCTTATCTTATCATTAGAATCCTTCTCTGACTTCTTGTTCAACAATCAGTGGAAGCGAACCGCCACTTGTATATCACTGGCTGTTGGTGCTTATCGCCTGCCATTGGATCCTCAACCACCAGGGGGGCTCAGTAGAGGTGAACCGCCATTGATGGAGCACTCACGGGAGAGTACCATCTGGTGGTGGTTCCTATTATGAAAATCTATAAACCGGTGCCACTAGAGGGTTACCCTTCAGTAGTTCAGTGACGGGTCCTCATAGCCACCACTGATCGAAGGATGCCGAGGGAATAGCCCTGTGGCACAGCTCGCCCACCTGTCGGTGGCGGGTTTTCCTTTCGCCATGGCTAACCGCCTCTGTAGGGTGGTCTCGAGTGGCGGTTCTGGTTGACCTGTTACTGAAGGTTGTGCGGGAAAGGGTCTTTCTATAGTAGTGACCTACTCGAATACAAACCTCAGCCCAACAGACTCAATACTACTTGTGACTGGCTCACATCATAAGGCATGTACATATCACTCCAGTTATATTGAATATGCAAGAAGACATGATTCTACAAAACGTAAGAGCTTAAGTGCATGTAGTCAATATATGATTGCAAAAGATGATCAATACATCGGCACCCCAGGCGTATCAGACCACACGAGCCAGCAAATTCGAAGAGAAGCTTTCGTTCAACGTGTTTTGAGCAAATTCTAGTGCTGCTTTTTTTAGATGAATTCTATTGCTTGCCTCGGAGTAGACCACTCAAAAGTAACGGCTGCCCCCTCCCCTGGCTCCGGCCAGCCAGCTTATATATTTGTTGTAGGCCAAAAGACAAATTTCACGAGATTTCCATTCAAATTGCATGTCGTCCTTACAAAACATTCCTATACGGCTTTAATCATACAAATCAAACAAAGCCTAAAAAATTCTAACAATGGAATCACGCAAATTAAAACAAATTATAAAGTTTTCTAAAACTAAAACAAAATATAATGTTAAAAGTAACGGATGGCCAGCTAGTGCTTGCCTGGGAGTAGACGAGAGTTAAAACTCAAAAGTAACGGCTGCACGCCGCCCGGCCCCTTCCGCGGCTCCGCTCAGCAACTCTAGCAGTCCGCCATTACAAGAGGTGTATCTTCATCGATCCAGAATAGACACAAGGGAGATAGAGAGAGAGAGAAAGAGGAAAAACTATCTTGAAGGAGGAGGGAAGGAATGGAGGAAGAGGGAAACGGCGGGATGTTGTACCACGAGATGCAGGAAGGGCTGCTGTGCGGGCTTCACTGCCTAAACACCACTCTGCAGGGCCCCTTCTTCACCGAGGGGGGGCTCCTCCTGATCGCGTTGGATCTGGACAAGCGCGAGCGGCAGGTCTTATTCCATGCGGCCACCGAAGGCGGGAGGGAATCCTACAACATCTCCAACAACGGGAACTTCAGCAGTCAGGTAATTTGTTTTTCTGGTTCCCCAGTTTTTTTTACTGTATGTTGTAACAGTTGAACTTATCGGAAATAACGGGAATTGTGGCTATGATTTCAGTTAATTAGGATCTTGATTTCCCTTGTTTCATATCTGTTTGTAAAATCGTGATCTCGATGGCTTGTGTTAATTTGACTGTTTAGGCAGTGAAGCCCGCACAGCAGCCCTTCCTGCATCTCGTGGTACAACATCCCGCCGTTTCCCTCTTCCTCCGTTCCTTCCCTCCTCCTTCAAGATAGTTTTTCCTCTTTCTCTCTCTCTATCTCCCTTGTGTCTATTCTGGATCGATGAAGATACACCTCCTGTTGGTGTGTGGTTGTGAGGTAAATCTCTCTTGTTAGTTGTAATATGATACTCCCTCTAATTCTAAATTTTTGACTCAAATTTACCTAAATATGAATGTATCTATTCTTAAAAAGTGTCTAGATGCATGTAATATTTCGACAACAATTTAGGATCGGAGGGAGTAGTAATATATACCGTATATGTGCTGCTTATGATGGGGAAAAGGGACGAGAGGTGGAGTCTTTACTGAAATTTTTATAGGAATGTTGTTGCTAGCAAAAGACAGAAAATAGAGCCACGTTTGCTGAGTGCTGATCAACTCGTGATCACCTCTTAGATTTGTCTATTCAAGGTGCATGCCCATCCTGTTTATTTTCAGCAATACCTGCTGGGAGTAGGCTAGTAGCCATAACTATATATTATGCATCATCTACATAAATATATGTACGCCTTTTATTTTTGTTGAGATGAAGCTATCAGTGTGTCCATATTATCTTTTGCAAACTGGCCGGGCAACCTTAATCGCATTCAATTAGCTTAGCAATGATCACAGATCTGCTATACGTACGTACTGGGAAGTTATAAATCGGAGGATAGGGTTTGACATCCATGTACAGGATAATCTGATACGTAGTTTCATTGTCGTCCATCTCAACTTATGATAGCAAGGGATGCAAATTGATAATGGCACTTACACAAGCACGTGACCGATGATGTTATAGGACATTGGCATTCTGATTGTAGAAGCGGATTCCAGAAAAGTTGCTATTTTTTGCTGATAAGGATATAATTATAGAGGCTTTCCGTTAATTAATTGAAGTTCTTCCCGTACTGTGCGTGGTTTTGACCGTGGTTTTTCAAATTGGTGAATTTGGTGTCGACCATATATAAGTTGCACTTACACACACTACTGATTGTTGGCTTGAATTTAAATTATGACACTTGGTAGAACCTGTGTGGGTGCTGTTTGTGAAGTTCATATAATAGTAGCAAAACCTAACATCAATATATAGAGGGGGGGGGGGGGGTTTTCTCGAAAATGAGCAATAGAAGGTATTGCTCAAACTTATAGAGATCTTATGAGGCAATTCTGGAAGTTCAGATCGAATTTAGATTTCCATCAGCAGTATAGACCAGAAAACTTGTGATTTAAAGTGCTGCATTACTTTTTTTCCATTCAAATTTAAGTTGGTGCAAAAGCAATATGTGCAAGAAAGGCCGGTCTTACTAGTATGTAGGTGCAGAAATACTTGCTTTAGATATAAATCTAAGTTCAATATTTTAGTGCTAATTACTCAAGAGTAGGCAACTTTTTATGCTATCTCGTATGGAAATTGGAAACATACATTGTTTGATTTTTTCTCATCTCCCTGATAGGAGATATCGAGGTTTGTTTTATTAATCGTTTGTTATGTAGTGCATTCTTACATATCTAGTAGATATCTACCGTCATAATCTGGACACAAGACTATCTTATTTAAGTCTATGCAGAAGGTGCATTCTTACATATCTAGTAGATATCTACCGTCATAATCTGGACACAAGACTATCTTATTTAAGTCTATGCAGAAGGATGTCACAGATTCTTTTTCTATCGATCGTTTTAATAAGTTTAATATAGGGAACTTCAAAGTTTGAAGCTTCTCTTCCTTCTGTTTTGCATGTTCCATAAGCTTCATTAATGTGATGTATTCCAGCAATTGCTAGTGGCCCTATTCTTAATTCTCAGAATAAAATTTAAATTAGCATAATTATGCAAGTTTGAGCATTTTCCTGGAACTGAGACTGCACCATTGTCTCCTGAACCAATGTTTCTTCTTGGTAGGTTTTGGAGAGGGCGCTACAATAATGGGACCTCGAATTTATCTCCATCAACTCCCAAGCTGCAGGGGCATCCCGATCAAATCCTGAACTTGAAACTGCCTTCATCTGCAACTTCGGGAGTCACTGGTACAGCATTAGGAATGTGGATGGGGAGTGGTAAACTTCAATAGTCTATATCCAGCCCCTGAGAACCTCCCTAGGTTTACCTTGGCACCTCACCTTGATAACCTGAGGGTGTCTGGAGTCCACATTTATGCAGTAAGGGGCACTTTGCCCACTAAGTGCCCCAACGATTACAATGACTTTGGCCAGTGGCTGAGTCCTGATGAAGCCTCGAACATTATGCGTTCACGTTACCAAGCTCAGAAGAAGCAACATAGCAACTCTGCGATAGAGATGGCTTCGAGGCATTATCACATGGTGGCAATAGCTGCTAGCTTGAGAGGCGTCCAAGTCGAAGTACAGAGCGAGCAGCCTTACAAACAGGAGGACGTGAGTACCAAGCAAGAGAAGAATGCTGCTGACCTAGAATTGGCAATTGCTATTAGCCTGATGCCCTTTGAAGCTACGGTGGCTAGTTGTCATCCAGCACAAGGAGAGGTATGCAACATGGAGCATGACTCTAGCAAATGCGAAGACTCGACGAAACAAGATTAGGAAGGCATTTTCTCCGTTTACATGGGAACCATATTAAATTCATGCATGCATGGGAAGAAATGATAATGTCTCCTTTCAGAAAAGGAGTGTGAATCGGTCAAATGCGTCAAAGTGAAACTATGTGCTAGCTTTTTAATCACCCTCCAAATGGAGCAGTACTTTTTCTGATGTGATGTGATGATTTGGAATGCTGAATTCGAGATGAGTGGTAATGTTACTGACATAAATGTGTAAACTGAAATGGTAGCCTGCATCTCATTTGTGAACGACTATCGAATTTTATGTTGAAGTTCTATTTTGGAATAGATCTGCCCGAAGACTTCTTTATAAGTGATGTTTAGTTAGCGTCCTGTAAATTTGTTGCCCTTTTGATGTTCGGGCCGGGTCAAATGATGTTAATTTGAGGGCAGTTTGTTATGTCCGTAGACTTTAAATATGTTTTCTACTATATATGTAGAAAACATTCTTATCTTCAACTGTTGCAGTTACAAAGATGGTTATATTCTTCCTAGGGGAAATGCTGCTTCTTTAAGGAGGTCAAAAAGGGTAGAATCCGTATCAAAAGGTCACGTGTTAAACCGAAAATGGCAAAATTGGCAAAGGTGGTATCCATTTTTGGCAACCACGTAAGTACTGTAAAAGGTAGAAACAAGGCATGGGCAGAACACACTGTTCGGTAGTGGGAGTTCTAGCATTCTGACGACTGGTTCTTGGTCGTCAGAGAGACAGAGATGTAACGCGGAGGCGGTGCCCTCCGTCGCATTTGCACGCACGGTGCTAGCCACAAGTTTGTCTTTTTGTCTCATTCTTTCTCTCTCTCCACTTTAAATTAGAGAGGTTTAATAGTCTGACCACTGACAACCTTTTGCTCTTCTCTTTTTCTTTCTCTCTCCCATTTTAAGTATATTATGGTACATGACATATTTTTGAAATACATATTTATATTTAGTACATTATGATATATGTATTGTACCTTGACAGTTTTTAAATATCTCATGTACATGAATTTATGATACGGGTACATCGTATGGTACATCACATTTACCTTAACAATTTGTGAGTACCTCGTGCACATGACAAGTACATGAAGGTATATGATGAGTACGTGAAGGTACATCACAGATACAATTAACAAGTACCACATCAACGATAAATTATATCATGTACCGGGACAAAATTAGAACACAAACATTCATAAATAACTAGTACCTCGTCATGTACCATGGATACATGATGGTACTCAAATATCATATCACAAACATTTAAATAGGAAACCACAAAGATTCAAAAATCACATGGTACATGATGGTGCTCCAAAATCACATGATACATGATGGTACTCCAAAATCACAACACAAAATCATGGTACACGATGGATCCAAAATAAAAATTCACATGGTACACCAAAAATCAAAATCAAAAATCACAGCAAAATCACCAGGACGGGAGCTCTCCGCGGAGAAGCCCGGGACAGAGCTCTCCGCGGCGGCGGGGGCGGACGCGGGACGATGTCGTTGTCGGAGTTGAGGACGACGGCAGCCAAACCCACTGCCGGCTAGGAAGAGATGAACAGGTTCCTGGGAAGAGGATCGATTGGAGGGGACGTATAGAGGAGAGAGGGAAGCTGGGACCGACTGCTAATTAGATGGGATGGGCAGATAATTAAGGAAAAGAAAAAGAGAATTAAGGAAAGGGGAGGACAGGTGGTTGGTATATACGGTAGGTGCAAATGCCATGCAGCGTACCGAGAGGTTTGGCGAGAAAGATGACCGTTCAGTGATGACAAGTTTTAAGGTCATGTTTCTCTTATTCCATCTTAATCATCCATCATACTATGCTGCAAGCCTACAAGCGTTTTTAAGGGAATCCAAAGCTTGATCGTGTAAGGGTTTGATTAGAACAAGCGTGTCATACGTCCCGTCTCCTGCCTCCCGTGCCCTAGCCGCCAGCAGCCAGATCGCATCCGTCCTCCGGCGGGCCAGCAACTACGTCCCTGCCTCCTCTGCTTGTAGCTCCTGCGTTTGGTCAACCCGCAGCGGCGCTTCGGTGGCGATGTGCGGATCAAAAATAAGATTTTTCTAATTTCTCATCCACCTCGTCGACGGCGATCTTGCCGGTGGCATTGAGGATTACGGAATGATTGGTCGCTACTCTTCTGGAGTGGTGGATCTAGGTTTGTGTTTGTGTTTGTGCTTGTGTTTTGCAGGTAAAAACATCAATATTACAATGGTAGCCTGGTAGTTGGTATCCTTCTGGACTCCTTTTTTTTATGGTAAAAGACTGTAGGCAAAATACCACTACAGGAAAAATCCAACTCAGTGACAGACCACTTTTGTCACTTAAAAGGCCATATTCGTCACCTATTACGCTCAGGTGACAAAAATGTGCCGTCACGAGCTCCGTCATGGAAGCACCGTCATAGATTCTTATATAGTGACGGAATACAATCTTTTGTCACTATCAAATGATCTTCGGTGAGGGTCCATGCTATGTCATCTAAGATGGGTTATCCGCCACGGACATGTCTGTCATCGTAAATACAAAAATCTGTCATTGTCTGACATATTAGATGACAACACATACGCTGTCACCGTCAATTAGTAGGTCTGTCATGGCTGCTGACATGTGAGACCCAGGGTGATGACGTGTGAATTGACATGTGGGTCCAACCTTGCTGACGTGGCTGCTGACAAGTGGGGCCCAGGATGATGACGTGTCAATTGACATGTGGATCCAACCTTGCTGACGTGGCATCTTACATGTGGGTCCCATGATGCTGACGTGGCATCTTACGTGTGGGTCCCATGATGCTGACGTGGCATCTTACATGCGGGTCCAACCTTGCTGACGTGGCTCCTTTCATGTGGGTCCAACCAACGTTGCTGCCATATGGGCCCAAAGGAGGGTGAGGCTGTCACAACTTTTGTCACACAACAGTATTTATAAATTTTGATTTTTAGGTAAATATTGAAACAAAATTTAATGTAAGTCTGATTTGAAATGTCAAACGAACAATAAACTTTTATTTAATCAGAAGCAAAATTAAGAATTCTGACACACTCAAACTGTTTCACACAAATGAGAATGACCATAGGAATTAAAAACAGCGATCTAATGAAGTATTGAGCAAGAACTAGAAATGCATCATCAGAATATGGTGTTCACGGCTGGGGCTGGGAAGATTGCGACATCCGCAAGAGGTAACTGAGCATGCCATCCATTTCTTTTTGCCTATTTTCAAATGCCAAACGACTCTCTTCGCTGGCCTTCTTTACAGCTTCAAGTTCTTCTTCATGCTTCTTTCTCATCTCTTCAATTCTACGTTCTTCGTCTTGCAACCTTTCGTCCATCTCGCGTTGAATCTTTTCAGCTGCATGTACTGATTCTTTCTCCTGACCTGAAAGCTTTGCTTCTAACTCCCTGATGTGAGCTGCTGAGACGGCAGACGTCTTGTTCACGGATGAAACTCTCATGCTTGCGAGGAACGTACTCCCAGATGAGCTTTGTTGCTTCAGGACTTCGTCGATAATCTGCAGATCAGTTTTGCCAGGCCAATCTTCTGGGTGTGGTCCCATTTTTCTAAGCACCATCTGTGTCTACAAAAGGATTAAAACAATTGCAAGTCCAGAGTTAATTAGAAGAAATGAAATTGTTACATTGCTGATTAGAAATGAATACACAAGAGGAATTTCCGTACGTAAGCTTCTTCTGCTTTCTCGGACATCGAACCATCCTTTTTAGTGTGGCTTGCTTTATAAAAATCAATTGCATTTAATTGCTCCTGCTCGCTGTTCAGAGATTTCTACAAGAATTAGGACATGATTTGTTAGTAGTGTATATGACATATTCACATAATTAAGTCGAGATTGCATCTGCAGAGTTCAAATACTCACAACATATTTGTAGTGTGCAACATGGCTTCTAGAGCCAGTGGTATGTTGCTGTGTCACACATTGCCGATTAACGTTGTTCTTCCTGCAAATTTCCTATATTTAGATGCATGAATTTAGTACTACATAGTACAGTATTATGTTTGCAATATATGAATCAATACGTAGTATGTACCTGATAGTGCTCATTTGACCATGTAGTCAGTAGGTTTCGCCAACTTTCCTCTTCAACGTTATGAGGCTTCAACAATAAGGCTTGCTCAGGGTTAGATATTTAACCTTTTCCCAATACCTCCTTTTAAGCCTATAACGATGCTGGCGAATACCGTTCCGAAGAATGTCAACTCCTTTGGCGACCTCATTACTTCTGTCCATTTCAAATTTTCCCTACGAAAAAACATCAACACAATTTTATATCAACATTGAATGACAGAACCATAAAGGAACATCCAAACATACTATATGCAAAATAAAAAAGAACTTATCAAACTCACTGCTACAGTTTTAATAGCTTGAGGAATAACATGTTTCAGAGGACCATGTTCGTCACGGTACTGCTTCCCGTGTGTTGCGAGAGGCATTTTGTTGCGGATGTGAATACCACACTCAGAACTAAGTTTTGATGCTTGCTCAAATTGTTTGGGTCTCCTCATGCCCGCAGTGAAGACAATCTGCATCTTAGCGCCTCCATTTCTTCTAGACCAGGCATGTAGTCCGTGCCCCAAAGTAGGTCTGTGTCCACCCCGCTTTGTAGCTGAACCGTTTGAGGTTACCAATGCATAGTCAAAAATCATAAGTCCAAACTTCAGTACAAATATTTGCAACTAGGAACTAGCACATAATTGCAAGATATGCTATAAATACCTTCCAGTTCGTTGTGGACAACTGCATTGTCCTCAGGTGAGTTGTTGTCTCTAGAAGTTTGAATTTGCGTAGGTGAGGTTTCTGTTCCATCAGTAGCCCCTTCCCCTGCTGTGTTTGTAATGATCACTGTTCCAGCATTTTCAGTTTCTGGATTTGGTTTTGATCTTGTTGTTGAGGGAGGTAAAACGGTTTTAGTGCGCTTCTTCTGCTGAACCTTTGAAGAAGGTTCCAGTACCTGTGTTCAAATAATTCATGTCATAAGTATGTGAACAATTTGTACATATCATAACTATGTAGGTATATAGGATGTTAGATTTTATCACCATGGATGAAGATATATCAACATTGTGTTCGACCTCATCTAGAGTAAACTCATCATCATCAGTGTGCTCCTCTGCATGATCAGGTTCATAAATAGGGTCCTCCATGTTCCCTTTCTTCTGCTGTTGTGCATCTTTTCTACTTGGCTTTATCCCCGGTTGTGCAGCACCATACACAACCGAACGCACCAACGCCGTGAAATCCTGCAATGGCCTGCCACTTTCAACAGCTTGCTCCTTCAATGCCTCAGTCGTACGAGAGAGATTCTCCTCCATCACTTTTTTCCTAACATTTTCATAGTCCACTGATGATTTGTCTTGAGTACCTGAAAACAATCATGAAAATGTAATTTACAAACAATCAAGCTATCTTCAGATGTTTTGTCAGCACAGTACCTAGTAGTAGTATATATGTTGTATTTCTAATTAACTGTATATTCTGTCATCTGTCCAACGGCCTCATGTGCAAACAAAATTCTTTTTCCAGTTTTTGCAAAATAAGTTCAGAATCCCGTTGATTTCACCTCTCTGTTATATAACTGCACAACTTAATCCTGTTGATTTCAGAATGAGAGGAAATATTTCTCAAGATTGCCAGGTTATTTCCAGACTACAGAAATCCAATTTCTTATCTAAGAGGCTGCTTGCATATTATTTTTCTTTACAGATAGACAAAGCAGCTGATTTTTTATTTGGATGTTGATTTGCTTTCATATTCAAAGAGCAGTTTTTCTTACAATGCCCAATTCCCTGCTGAAATGAGCTGCAGCAGCAGTTAACTGAAGAATCGACATTTCTTGACTGAATAAAAGGTGATAGTAAACAGTGCTAGACTATTCAAGGATATAACATCATTTGAATGTTGGAAGATATATTAACTGAAAGCCCAGATTTTAATGGAACAAAACCATATCAGAACTCTTAGTTATACAGTTCAATCAATTGGCTATATGCATATAGTTATTCAGTTGAGTTATTATAGTGCTTGACCTTGAGTTTCAACTAGGTCTGTCTTTCTACTCACATAACAGTATATATGCCACTGCTTTAATGTAATCATACTCCCAACTTGACATTAAGTGACATCATGAGCATCTGACACAGAACGGAACATACAAATAACAATTATTTGCACATCATAGGATAGAATGTCAAACTTAAGTCCTTAAAAACTTGTTCATGCAGTTTACAAGATGTACAGGAATAAGTTAACTAAAGTAGGATAACATATAAAGTGGGCATGACTCCTATTTTAATGAGTGAATCCACACAGTTCCCTCCAACTCCCCATGTCAAACAAATTGAATAAATTGGTAAAGTAAATAGATGGTAAATTATCACTCGCAGAACTACTGTATGCCTTCATTACAAACTACTGTTAGAATCCATTCATTTAAATTCTAGCTGAACTTTGCATGTCAATGGCTATTTAATCATTTGAAGAAATCATGAAATAAGTACAGAATAGTGCATGAATGCATTGCCAAATAAGTAGCCAAGGACAAATAAACAATTAAGGAACCATATCAAGTAACTGATTTCTGGCCTATTTCAAGTGATACTAGAATTCTAACCAATATTTAAGTGATACTAGAATTCAAGTGATACTAGAATTCTAACCAATATTTATCTGAACCATATACTGACCTCTATGTTCTTTTGTTCTGAAGTAAGTTAAATAATATGTCAAGATTTTATTACAGTGCCAAATTCCCTGCTGAAATGAGCTGCAGCAGCAGTTACTGAAGAATCGACATTTTTGACTGAATAAAAGGTGATAGTAAACAGTGTCAGACTATTCAATGATATAAAATCAGGGTTTGTTGTGCAGAAATGAAGCTATGTGGAGTGGATGGCTGCAGGAGCCAACAATATGTACCCTTGATTTGACATGATGAAATTAGATAAAGATAATAATTGGTATTGCCTCCTACTGTCAGTAGGTTCAGTTAAGTAGTGTCAGGTTCAGGGTTTAGGGTGTCATGTTGTTCAGTTTCGTCAGTTTAGATGCCGAGCCTCAGATCTGTTATCTTCCGTTCAGTTAACTTGGTTACTTGATCGGATCATAGGGTGGCATGTCCAACACGATCGTTCCATCTCGAACAATGAAAGCTAAAACTAGTACATGATTATAGGATCAGATCATAGGGTGGCATGTCCAACACGATCATCCCATCTTGAAGAATGAAACCTAAAACTAGTACATGATTATAGGATCAGATCATAGGGTGGCATGTTCAACACGTTGATCCCATCTCGAACCATGATCTAGAAACACAAACCTAAATCTAGCCATCTAGAACCATGATCTATGACCAGAAACCAAATACTAGCACATAAGCTGCTGCACGTGGAACCATAATCTAGGAACAGGCACTGATCTACTAGAACATACACAAAGCAGAGGTAGGGGGGGGGGGGGGGGGGGGGGGCAGAAATTTGACCTCGTCGTTTGCGTTCAGGCTTTGGTGTCCCACTCCTGCCTAGGGCACCGCTTCGAAGATTGCCAACCATGTCGTCTGCCGGGGAGGAGATATCAGCCGGCAACCACCGCATGGCTTGAAGGATCTATGGTGGAGGAACCGCCGATGGGGTTTGAGGTGGGCGGTGCATGAATGAAGGAAAGATTTGGATGGGTGTGCGCAGATGAGGAAAGTATTTAAAGTGGCAGAGGGGGTGGCAAATTTTTAGCGGCAAATTGGATGGGGCGTGTAAAAACAGAGGAGGGAACGAAAGTAGTGGAGGGAACAAAAAAATCACTGAAAATTGGACTTTTTACGAATTAAAAACCAATAATATCATATTTTCATTAAATGAGTTCTCCTTCAATACTTCCCGTACGCCCGTACAATTTATTAATAAATAGAAACAATTTATTCAAATAGAAACATATATGAAATTTCACATGATATGTACTAAGCCTACAATGTACATGTACCGATGTAAAACATTATATTCCAGTACATGTGGGCCCATAGGAGCAAGTTGGACCAACATGAACTAGTATGAGACGTATCGAACTATACGTGTCGTAATCTAGGTCTCGGGAGACTCACTGAGACCAAGAATTGTTCATGTCGGTCCATTTAGACCTAGATTAGGTCATGTAGTTCGATATGTCTCATATTGGTTCGTGTCGGTCCAGTTGCTCATGTCGGTCCATTTAGACCTAGATTTGGTCACGTAGTTCGATGTGTCTCATATTGATTCATGTTAGTCAAGCTAGCTCATTTGGGCCCACCGAGACCAAGATTTGTTCATGTCAGACCATTTAGACCTAGATTAGGTCATGTAGTTCGGTATGTCTCATATTGGTTCGTGCCGGTCCATCAGTTGCTCCGCTGGGCCCACCGAAACCACGATTTGTTCATGTAAGACCATTCAGACCTAGATTAGGTCATGTAGTTCAATATGTCTCATATTGGTTCGTGCCGGTCCATCAGTTGCTCCGCTGGGCCCACCGAAACCACGATTTGTTCATGTAAGACCATTCAGACCTAGATTAGGTCATATAGTTCGATATGTCTCATATTGGTTCGTGCCGGTCCAGTTGCTCCGCTGGGCCCACCGAGACCAAGATTTGTTCATGTCAGACCATTCAGACCTAGATTAGGTCATGTAGTTCGATATGTCTCATATTGGTTCGTGCCGGTCCAGTTGCTCCGCTGGGCCCACCGAGACCAAGATTTGTTCATGTAAGACCATTCAGACCTAGATTAGGTCATTTAGTTCGATATGTCTCATATTGGTTCGTGCCGGTCCAGTTGCTCCGCTGGGCCCACCGAGACCAAGATTTGTTCATGTCAAACCATTCAGACCTAGATTAGGTCATGTAGTTTGATATGTCTCATATTGGTTCGTGCCGGTCCAGTTGCTCCGCTGGGCCCACCGAGGCCAAGATTTGTTCATGTCAGACCATTCAGACCTAGATTAGGTCAGGTAGTTCGATATGTCTCATATTGGTTCGTGCCGGTCCAGTTGCTCCGCTGGGCCCACCGAGGCCAAGATTTGTTCATGTCAGACCATTCAGACCTAGATTAGGTCAGGTAGTTCGATATGTCTCATATTGGTTCGTGCCGGTCCAGTTGCTCCGCTGGGCCCACCGAGGCCAAGATTTGTTCATGTCAGACCATTCAGACCTAGATTAGGTCAGGTAGTTCGATATGTCTCATATTGGTTCGTGCCGGTCCAATTGATCCGCTGGGCCCACCGAGACCAAGATTTGTTCATGTCAGACCATTCAGACTTAGATTAGGTCACGTAGTGCGATATGTCTCATATTGGTTTGTGCCGGTCCAGTTGCTCCGCTGGGCCCACTGAGACCAAGATTTGTTCATGTCGGACCATTTAGTCGACCTAGATTAGGACACTTAGATCGATATGTCTTATATTGGTTCATGTCGGTTCAGTTGTTCCTCTAGGCCCACGACGACCATGATTTGTTCACTTAGATTGATATGTCTCATATTGGTTCATGTTAGTCAAGCCGGTTCCTCTGGGCCCACTGAGACTAAGATTTGTTCATGTCAGACCACTTAGGCCTAGATTAGGACACTTAGTTCGATATGTCTCATATTGGTTCGTGTCGGTCCAGTTGCTCCCCTGGGCCCACTTCGACCAAGATTTGTTCATGTTGGTCCCTTTAAACCTAGATTAGCACACATAGTTCAATATGTCTCATATTTGTTCATGCCGGTCAAGCTGGCTCCTTTGGGCCCACTGAGACCAAGATTTGTTCATATGTTTGTCCATTTAAACCTATATTAGGACACGTAGTTCGATATGTCGCACATTGGTTCGTGTTGGTCAAGCTTGCTCCACTGGGCTCATTGAGATGAAGATTTTTCACCATGGACACACATATGCCATCGAGGCATAACAGTAGTCTTGTGATTAAACTTGTAGGTACTTATAGATCAGTACGTACATCATCTGTTATAATTAAACTTTCAATTGTCGATTGACCTGCAATTGTACCTTCATAATCAGGTTGTTTATGTGTGGAGGAACTGAGAGTATTTGAAAAAGGCAGAGTAAAAATTAAAGGGCATTGGGCTAATCCTATGTCAACGCCACTGGAAAAATTAAAGGGACAAATTAAAGGCGGACCACAAAATTAATTTTGGAACTTTCTTTTGCGTGCTGGAGGACGAGGAAAATTAGGAGAGGGGAAATAGGAGATCAGGCCTGATTTGTGGAATCGGGATTAACAATTCCTTTTTGGCAAGTAAAAACAAGGAAGTATACGTCGGGCGCTTTCCTATTTCTCCCACGCAAAATCGCTGTTTGCCCTGCAAACTCGTTGTTTCCCCTGCAAAACTTCCTAGCGCTAGCGTCTCCCTAATTTTGTTCCAACGAAACGCACAGACGGAGGCGAGAGAAGGATTTCGGAGAAGGATGGCGAAGACCAAGAACGCTGGGGTGCAATCTTCACCTATCTTCGCCCATCTACTAATTGTAGTCTGCTATTCATCTTTTGCTTTTTGATTCGTAGTGTCCTAGGTGTTTTGACACTCAAGGGTGGTGCGGCGCCATCCCACCCGACGATTACTTCTTCCATATCACCCTTGTCGATGGATTTGAAGAAAGAACAGTAATATTTCGATTTCTCTTTTCAATTATTAGTCTTTCGTGTTCCACTTCTTCTATCTTGAGTTGGATACTTGGATGGGAGTAGTGTTCTTATTTCACTTTTTTCAGTTAATCATGCAAGAGCAAATTACATTGGGAAGTTTGGCATTGCCAATGAGGATGAGAAAGATTTAGTGGATGAGCTTGAAACGGAAGAAGGTTTCGAATTCGTGTTGAGATAACTGACAAAAGTGGGGCAACGTATTTCAGAGGCAATTATTGGAAGGAATTTGCTAGAATGTACCATTTTGAAGTTGGAACGGAGCTCGTATTCTCTATAGGTACGAGTCCAGCTACCTATGTGATGTCAACCCACTATCCAATAACAAGTCCAAGTATGTACATGTGTGAAGTGATTTCCTCTTTTAATTGGTAGTGCTGAAAGACATTGTACTGCCATTTTATTTCCTAAAAACTCTTGCTTTAATATTGATGTAGTAATCTTAATTTAATCACACTAATTTAATTATATATTTCAACTTGTACAGTTTATTACTATCTGAGGCAGGATAAACGAGACATACTTGACGCTATGCATGCCACTGGTGGAACCATGGTTAACTGGAAAATGATGGACACCCTAGTCAACCATGTCGACGAGGTTGACATGCTCCTTGAAAGTAACGGAGGTGGAAAGTATATAGTTGGAAAATGTCAGGCTCTGATCCACACATTAACCTGGACAAACTGTGTGAGGAAAGAACTTGTAAGTAGAAGTGATTTCCTTTGTTATGCTCTGCCTCTAATTTTCTGCTTAACAAATGTTCACATTGTGCATGTGTTCTAACAGAAACTCCCACGATGTCTTGTCCCTGACGACATGCCTGAATATGGTGCGATCACAATTGTGTGTGGCAAATATTGTAAGGTCAAAGGGTCCTACTCAATTTCTAGTGAAGATGGCACAGTATGTGTTGTTGGGTGGAAGGAGGTTGTGAAGCAGGAGTTATTTAAAATTAGGGACAAGATCCTTTTCATTCTGTATGTAGGAAGTAAAGGGCCTTTCCTATTTGTTGGGTATATTCCATATATTCACGTGCCGGTGTGGTAGTTTATTTTAGAATCATTATGATGGTCGTAATGGGTCCTGTGCGCCCTAAGAAGATGAGATTTTGAGTCTGTGGTCACTTTCTTACCGTACAAGGCTATTTATCGTTCCTCTTTCTATGCCCCATAGTGTGTCTAAAGACATTGTTCAATTTTGGTACTGTTGAATTATTATGAGATGGATTTTATTGTGCCCATGGTTCGATTATGAAATGGTTCTATCCATGTAGTGAGGTGTTGTTTCGACAAAAAGTTACACATTCAGTAGCACAACAAATGAATCAGTCAATATGAAATGATGATTTGAAATATGTCTATGGTTTGAAGAACTAGGTGATATACAGCAAATCTAAATTAAAGATAGGTAAGTGAAGCCTTGGTTTGTTCTTTCTAGTTCCAGAACATGGTGTCTTTCATGCTGAGCTGTAATTATCTAACATATAGGACAAGATTATAGTCCATGCTGAGAAATGCTGTGGCAATAATCATAAATTATGATACACTGAGAAACAGGTTCAGTTTACTGATAGTTACACGATTTGTTAATACTATTGTTCTGGAACCAAGTTAACTGATAGTTTACTGATAGTTACACAATATTTCTCAAGATTGCCAGGTTATTTCCAGAGTACAGAAATCCAATTTCTTATCTAAAAGGTTGCTTGCATATTCTTTTTCTTCACAGATAGACAAAGCAGCTGATTTTTTATTTGGATGTTGATTTGCTTTCATATTCAAAGAGCAGTTTTTCTTACAATGCCCAATTCCCTGATGAAATGAGCTGCAGCAGCAGTTAACTGAAGAATCGACATTTCTTGACTAATAAAAGGTGATAGTAAACAGTGCTAGACTATTCAAGGATATAAAATCATTTGTATGTTCTTTTGTCCTGAAGTAAGTTAAATAATATGTCAAGATTTTATTGCAATGCCAAATTCCCTGCTGAAATGAGCTGCACCAGTAGTTACTGAAGAATCGACATTTTTGACTGAATAAAAGGTGATAGTAAACAGTGCCAGAATATTCAAGGATATAAAATCAGGGTTTGTTGTGCAGAAATGAAGCTATGTGGAGTGGATGGCTGCAGGAGCCAACAATATGTACCCTTGATTTGCCATGATGAAATTAGATAAAGATAATAATTGGTATTGCCTCCTACTGTCAGTAGGTTCAGTTAAGTAGTGTCAGGTTCAGGGTTTAGGGTGTCATGTTGTTCAGTTTCGTCAGTTTAGACGCCGAGCCTCAGATATGTTATCTTCCGTTCAGTTAACTTGGTTCAGTTTACTGATAGTTACACAATTTGTTATACTATTGTAGCTGATTAACTCGATACACAATGAGTTCATTAAGAAATCATACGTAAATATAACGCTGTTTGTAAATATAGATGTCATGAATTTGACATCGTACTAGTCAATATCACTATCATCATCTGAATCTCTGCCCCCATCTTCACTTTCATGCCCGTCCAAGTCTTCTACTTGTTCATCGTCGGTCAGGTCCACGTGATCTTGTGTACTTCTCGTTCAAGATCTCTAACAACTCGAGCGTCAACATGTACCACTTCATCTTCCTGATCAACCATGTCATCTTCATGACCAACTTCATCTTCCACGTCCTCAACTTGGTGAACAATATGATCTTCTGAGGAAACGTCTTCCTGGTATGCACCTTCATTGCCTTCATCATCTTTTTCTGGAACATCATATACATTCCTATGACTGAAAGTTTGCACCACCTTCCAAGGACCACCAAATTGTGTGTCATCCAAGTAAAAGCATTTGCTTGGCTAGCCAATATGAAAGGGGCCTTCTTGTACCAGAAAACAGACGTATTTACGCTTTTAAAGTATCCATCATCCTTCATCTTCGTGCTTTTCCTACTACCAAGGTCAAACCATTCACAGCGAAACAAGAAGACAGATCTGTCGCCGTGCTTGTTTTTCGTGTACTGCAACTCAAGAACTTCCTTCATCACACCGTAGTGTTCCATTTCTTCATCACCAGCAAAACATGCCCTTTGTCATTACGCCTGAGTTTTGAGTCCTCGTGTTCTTCTCACAATCAACGGAACGGAACCTAGCACCATTTACATTGCACATACGGTGAACTACTACACGAGGATCCGGCCCAAGTGCTAGCGATTCTAAATCTTCTGTAACATTGTCCAAATTACTGACATGACGTTTAAACCATGCTAGGAATTCTTTCTGTAGTGCCTCTTCAATGTTGTTCAAGCCCCTGTTTGTTAGTTGTTGTCAGAAAATCCTATAAATCGAAAACAAATTAGTAATTATAGTATTATACAAGAAAATAATTCTGAAAACGATAAATGGTGAATAACAGGTAAAATAAACCTACCCTATATAAGTTTCCGCCTCTTCACAATTCTGCAGTACATACCAAACCATATCGTCAAATTCTTTGTCAAAATATTTCAACTCGGATTGTCCTACACCTTTAGCTCCATCTGAAAAAATATGAAACTCTAGCGGATCAACTATTCTTTTCTTATCTTGGTCCATCTCTGTTATGTCTGGTTTCTATGACATCATTCAAATATTTAGAGCAATGGTGCAAACACTCATCCACGATATATCCCTCCGCAACTGAACCTTCGGGCCTGGACTTGCTACGGTACCCTAGCCTTCTCTCAACTGGATACATCCAACCATAGTGAACAGGCCCCCTCTGAAGTGCCTCATCAGGTAGATGAATAGCCAAGTGCACCATTATATCAAAAAATGCTGGGGGAAATAACTTCTCAAGCTTGCAAAGAATTATAACTATTTCAACCTTCATTCAACGCAGCACATCTGCTCTTAGTGTTTTGGCACACAACTCCCTAAAAAACTTCCTGAGTTCAGCAACGGCCTCATACATTTCCTTTGGTGCTATCCCTTTCAGCCCAGCTGGCAACACACGCTGCAGAAGTATGTGGCAATCATGAGTCTTCAGACTGTGTACTCTACCACCTTGGATGTCCACACATCTTGCTATGTTTGCAGCAAAACCATCTGGGAACCTAGTGTTGGCCAAATACTTGCACAGTTTCTGCTCGCCTTCCTTTCGAAGCGTCTAAGGTGCAGGGCGCTTCACATAACTATCCCCCTGATCTTTCAGCCAATAATCACTTTTGATGTTTAATTTCTCCAAATCCAGTCTAGCACTAACCGTGTCCTTGTTCTTTCCCTCGAGCTCAAGAAGGGTACCTAGGATATTGTCCAATATGTTCTTCTCAATGTGCATCACATCTAGGTTGTGAACAAACTTCAGCTTTGACCAGTATGGTAGATCATATAAGCTGACCTTGAGGTACCAGGTTGGTTCACCAGTCATGGGACGCTTTCTCTTTTTAGTAGATGGATGTTTCCCTGGTTGGTAATCCTGAACTCTTTGTACCTTCTGCTCTCTTTCTGTAAGTGTGAACTTCCTTGGTGCCTCTCTACGCTCAGTCTTTCCATTGAAAACTTTGCTTCTCCTCCACTTGTGATCTTCAGGAAGGAATCGTCGATGACCAACATAACCAATTTTGTTTTTCAAAGACTCGTAGCAAGGATCCTCATCACAATGCACACACGCAAAGAAACCTTTTGTGCTGCGGCCAGACATCGTGGCATATCCAGGATAGTCATGAATGGACCAAAGAAACGCAGCACGCAATTTAAACTGTTTACTTCTGCATGTATCATATATGTCCACACCCATCTATAGCTTCATCATATCTTTAATCAGTGGCTGCATAAATACATGGAAATCCTTTCCTGGTGAACACTTTCCAGGGATTAGCAATGACATCATGAAATTGGATTGATCCATGCACATCTAGGGTGGGAGGTTGTATGGAATGATAAAAACAGGCCACATGCTGTATGAACTACTCATGTGTCCATATGGATTGAATCCATCTGTCGCAATACCTAGCCATATGTTACGGGGATCTTCAGCAAACGATTTAAACTCGTTGTCAAAGTGCTTCCATGCTTCACCATCAGCTGGGTGCCTCAAAATATTGTCCTGAGCAACTCTGTTCGTTGACATTTCCTTTGAAACAAAAAATCTTTGTAACCTTGGGATTATAGGGAAGTATCGAAGCACCTTGTGAGGAATCTTTTTCTTTGCTTGTGGGTCTTTCCACCTTGAAACTCCACACACTGGACAATGAGTACTTTGGGCATGATCTCCCCAAAACAGAGCAGTCATACTTGCATACATGAATTGTGACGTAACCAAGACCAACCTCAGAAAGAACACTCTTAGCTTCAGCATATGACTTGGGAAATCTCACATGTGGCAAACATGCACATAAGACAGCCATGAACTGATCAAAAGCTTTATTTGTGACCCAGTTGTAGGATTTCACATAAAGCATCTTCATAATAAAGGACAACCTTGTGTCAGTGGTGCATCCATCATGAAGCTCTCTCTTAGCTTCTTGAATAAGCTTCGCATAGAAGTTAGTTTCACTTGGACCTCCCTCACTAGATTTATGCAGCTCATCTAACATGGTGGAAACACGGTCATCATTATCCTCTTTTCCTTCATTATATTCATCTTCATCGTCACTCTGATACGAACCATGCTTGCATTCATCATCACTAAATTCTTCGCCATGAAAAATCCACCTTGTGTAGGTCATGGTCATCCCATTGCAGTTTATGTGCCTCTCAACAATTTCCTGATTCTAATGTAAAATATTAAGGCAACGAGTGCATGGGCACAATATTGATTCACCTTCCTTGCAGTATTCTCGCACAAACTGCATAAACTCTCTAACACCTTTGAAGTAAGGAGGCGTGAACTTGGTCCCATGAGTAATCCACTTTCGATCCATCGCCTACAGAAAATGAATGTGTTAAATTTGCATAACAATCTACATGACCAAATTCACACCAAACCTAAGAAATTAAATATTGTTCATAATAATCATATCATAGCAATCACAACATAACTTTGTTCCCATTGACAATGTGTATATATATGTATATGCATTATTAGTACAACAAACAAAAGATGCTATACCTAACGAGCTAGACAATAGGTTTAGTTTACTTGAACACTTGATACAAAAATTAATTAAGATATACTGAGAAACAGGTTCAGTTTACTTGAACACTTGATACTAAAATTGAGCTTTCTGATCCTTTTTGCTTTCAAATATGCAAAGACATCATCATATGTGTAAGTCTCGGTGAAAAATATTCAGAGAACAATCGGCGTCATGCTATAAAACTGAAAATTTGTAAATAAGGAATTTGGGGAAAGAAAGAAAACAATACTTGCACAGAGAACTTGGGGAAGAGGTTGGGCGCAGCTGGAGCAGGGCAGCCTTCGAGGTCAACACCGGCGGCGCGCGCCTTCCGGGGAAGCTCCGATGCAGCAGTGCTGGCGGAGCAAGGGATGGACGCGGCGCAGGGGACAGGATCAGGACTGCGTGCGCCTTGAGGGTTCGGGCGCGCGGACAAGAAGAGGAGGCGCTGGGCTGGGTTGGGCTGGGCTAGGCTCGGTACATACAAAAGAACTAAACTTCTACACAAAGCAACAATACAACACTATCCTAGTGGTAAGCCACCTTTAAACTCCCCCGACGTCTTGGGTACGATCCGTGCGGCAAGGCAATTTTTTGGGGCAACCTATGCCGTTACCAAAAAATGATTTTCTGTGACGGATTGCAATTTTGTCATGGGGCTATCCGTCACTGAATATGATATTTCTTGTAGTGTACCTACAGCCATATATTAAAAGAACTGTACAGTTGCAAATGCAGGACTGTCTAAAGTTCTGAAGCCATACGGTCATGGAAGAGTAATTTTTTCTTTTAGCTCCATGAAATACAAGATTGAGTTCTTCTTTGAAGATTTGTCTACATCTATATAAGCTTGGAGTTTTCTCATTGAAGATGAAATTATTCCTAGTTTTCTAGATGCTCCAGGCAGCAAGGATTGTGAGTTCCATATGAAAAGGTACTTTAAGAGCACTCTTCAGCTGATCGATGTTCACATGCACATTGGGTTTAGGATCAAAATTTGGGAATAAGTATTTCCAGCACGCTTTTGCAAATGGGCAGTGGAAGAACAGGTGATCCCTAGTTTCTGGTTGTCTGTCTCCACACATAACACATTCATATGAAGGGAGGTGGAAGTTTCTCTTGAGGAGGATAGCCCTTGTGTTAAGACGGTCGATGAGTAACATCCAAAAAAAGAATTTGTGTTTGAGCTGACAGCATGATGCCCAGAGCCATTTAAAGTCTGGTGGTAAGTCTAGGTGATTGAATTGAGCCCTATAGGCCTCAACAAGAATGAAGTGATCCTTATTCCAGGTATAAGTCCGAATATCGTGCTCCTTTGTAATCTGAATATTTGCCATCAAGTTTTGGAAAAGAATAAACTGGTCATATGCATTGACTGAAAGAGGTAGCACAAAATGTGAGTCCAGGCTGTTAGACTGAAGTATCTGCTGCATCGAGGCATCCTTATTGAGCGCATATGAGAATAGGTTTGGCCATCTGTTGTCCAGTCTGAAACCAGCCCAATTATCAGTCCAGAGGATGGTGGATGCACCATTTTGAATGTTGACCACATTAAACTGTTTATAGATGTGTATCAGCTTGACAATATCATCCCACCAGAATGCGGCTGAGATCTTTTGATGAGGAGGAAGTCCGGTAGCATAATGCCTCTCCCACACCAGGTTTACCCAATGGGATGTCACATTTGTTGAAGAATTTGTGGAGGTTTTTCATTAGAAGAGGTTCTGATAATTGACATTGATCACTCCAAGTCCCCCTTCATCTTTAGGCCTGCATATCATCTCCCAAGCTGCAAGTGGTGGGTTTTTCTTGGTGAGGTCATGTCCTCTCCATAGACAGCGACGTCTAAATTTATCAATTTGCTCAATCACCCCTTTTGGCAGAAGAAATGTGCTCATGTAGTAGGATGGTAAGGCAGAAAGCATAGAGTTCACCATTTGAAGTTTACCTCCATAAGTGAGCATGCTTGAGAAACATGTGAGTCTGCTTCCAATTCTTTTAATAAGAGGAAGGTAATCCTGGACCTTAGGCTTGCAGATTCCAAGGGGCGGTCCTAGGTATGTGAACGGAAAGAGTCAATCCTACAACCTAGGAACTCTAACAGCATCTGAGCAAAAGACAGATCAATATCCAGAGGAATGAGGTTGGATTTGTGGAAGTTCGCCCTCAATCCAATGGCTTTGTGAAATTTGTTTTAGAGCTCAGTCATGAATTGTATCTGCTGAAGATCAGCAGGCATAATAATCAGGGTATCATCTGCATACTGAATAATAGGAAAATCAGCTTCAGTAGAGACTGGGATTGGAAGGCTGAGCTGGTGCTGTTGCAAGCCAATGTTGATGCAAGTTTGGAGAGTATCAGCAACCATAACAAACAGGAGAGGTGACAGAGGATCACCCTGTGTGAGCCCTCTCTTGCAGTGGATAAGTTTACCAGGAACCACATTAAGCAACACCTGAGATGTGGCAGTAGAAAGAATCATCTTAATCCAGTTGCACCATTTTTGACCGAAACCCATGCATTGCAATATATGCAGAATAGCACCATGTTCCACCATGTCAAAAGCCTTTTCAAAATCAAGTTTCAGCAGAACAATCTCCTTCTTGGATTTCTGGTAGGCATGCAGGTATTCATGAGCCCAGGCCAGGCAGTCTTGAATAGTGCGAGATTTGATAAATCCATACTGATTTTTATGAATCAGTTCAGTGATCACTGTTTGAAGCCTGTTGGCAGCAGTTTGGTAATGATTTTGAGCGTGTAATTTAGAAGGGATATAGGTCTGAACTCATTGACACTTTCAGCATTATCAGTTTTAGGAATGAGAGTGATGAAGCAATTGTTGATGCTAGCTAGTGAGATATTCCCATTGTGAAATTGGTTACATAGCTCATAAAAGTCCTCTTTGATGGTGCTCCAACTTCTCTTGATGAAATCAGTATTAAAGCCATCAGGACCAGGGAATTTGTCATAGGGGAGATCCTTGATGACCTAGTCAATTTCTTTCACTGTAAAGGGGTAATCCAGGAAAGAAAGATCCTGATGCTGGGTAAGCATATCAGCAAAGTTCAAGTCATCTGAATGCCCCTCAACAGTGCCCACTCTGTTCTTGAAAGCTTGCCAGAAAAGAGCAGCTTTTCCTTCATGTTCATATTCCAGTGATCCATCTGCCCTTTTAATACAAGCAATTTTGTTTCTTCTGTGCTTGATGGTAGCCAGAGAGTGAAAGAACTTGGAGTTTTCATCCCCCATCTTGCCTCTTTGTTTCCAGAAGATTTTCTGCTCATTAAGTTTTTGTGTTAAAAGCTCTTTACACTTGCTTCCGAACTGTCTTTCATGCGCTGCCAGATCTCTGTTGTCCTCAATGCCATCAAACAGGAAGATGATTGCATTTAAATCCTCAATGAGAGAGTCAATATCAATATGAAGTTTAGTCCATTTTCTCAGCGAGTATCGCAGAGTTTTTAATCTAACTGTAATTCTTTTAGCACAATCAGAAATATGCTGATGCTTTTGCCAGGCGTCAGCAACAATTTGATCAAAACCCGGTTTGGTCATCCAAATATTTTCAAATCTGAAAACCTGCGACTTGGGGATCTTGGTGCCAATTTTAATCACATAAGGAACATGGTCTGATGTGGTTTTGGCCAGTGGATATGCTTCAGAATTAGGATAGCTCAGGGTCCAGCTAAGAGAGGTGAAGCACCAATCAAGTTTTTCAAGCAGAGGAGATTGTTGCATGTTGCTCCACGTATATTTCCTTTCTTTAAGTGAGATCTCAACCCAACCAATATTACTAATAACCTCATTGAAAAGCATCATTTCATTGTAATTACCACCAGGTGAATTTCTGTCATCTGGTGAGCGGATAAATTTGAAATCTCCCACTGTCAACCAGTCTGTGCTCTCTGGCATATCAATATCATTCAGCCAAGCCAGAAACTCAATCTTCTTATTGTCATCACAAGTACCATATAAGTTTGTGAGCACCCATTCTTTACCAGATGACCGACAGGTGAAATTTATCGATATGGAGAACTCATTTATGAACAACAACTCCCCATCAAACATAGCACCATTCCAAATCACCAAGAGACCTCCAGATCTTCCAATAGATGGAAGGAACATAAATTTGTTTAAGCGTCTGGGGCAGAAGTTATGAATAAAATTTGGGTCAAAGCTTTCTTTTTTGGTTTCCTTAAAGCAAACTATATTGCATCCACTTTCCTCTGTCTTATTGGCAATAAGAGGCCATTTTTTTTATCAGAGTTAATGCCCCTGATATTCTAGGAGAGAATTTTTCCAGTCTGATGTATCCATTAAGAAACTACTAAATGTCGCTAATAAGGCAGAATGAATGCAACCCAAGAGTTAGATTGCAAATGACCAACAGTGTAGACAAACACCAGTTCAGCATGTACAAAGATTAACCCATCCCAAAATCCAAGAACAAAAGCATGAAGTTCCACGCATATGGTCTTTAACATAAATACACAAATGTCCATAATATGAAAAGAGCACCAAAATTCACACAGCTGTGTAACAGAACAGCATGTCCTGCAGACACAATTACTTTTGTGCCTTCTTTCCTTTCTTATCATTCTTCTTTTGCTTGGGTGCATCATCATTGGAAACCATCTTACTCTTCTTCTTCTGACCTTGAGCTTCAGGGTCTTCATGATCCATGGATAGACAAAATTTTCTTGGAGATGATTGGTGCTTTTGAGAAACATGCCAGGCAATGCTTGTCCACATATGAGGAATGCTTGTACCCCTTTGCCTTCTTGTTGAGTCTTACACTTCTACTGACTTCAGTAACCACCAAAGGGACTTTTTTAGATTTTCTAACTCTAAGAGCAGAGGTAGATGCATTAGCAGGAAGGAGGAAACCATAGGTTTTAGGTGCCTGTAGAGTGGAGAACCCCTGGCTAACTTCAGCAGCTTTGGCAGACAGCCTGCAGATCAGTGGAGCATTTTTCAGGCAAGCAGAAATCCCTGGAGCTCTCACTTCTTTCAGAAAAGATTTGTCACATGTTTGAGAGAAGTACCTTTCTGGCCCATGAGAAACTATCAGGAGATATCAAGGCAGCAATGAAGAAACCCAGCCATGGCCTGGGATGGAGATGACAGGCCCATTTCTCCTTTCAGGGCAAAAGAACTTGGACCAGGCTTCATTTCCTTCCATAGAGCTGGTGAACTTCTCCAGATGTGGCTTGGTCAGGTGAGGACCATTTAGTAGAGGGAAATCCTCCAATGAATGATTAAATTCAGGGATTTGAACCCTTCCCGCCAGCATGTTGTTTAAAGCAAGAGCTTGCCCAGCCTGATTAACATTAATGCCATCCATGATTTGAATCCCCTGGTGGTCTTGACCAATGGCATTACCCAACCCATTCACCTCCTCTACTCCATTACCCAAACCCTGCCCATTAACAGATCCTTCAGATGCAGCTGCCATAGGTGCATTTGAGCTCAGAGTTAGGGTGATGCTACTGTCATCATCCATAGCTTCTATGGCCACCTGCTCATTTGGCAATTCAGGTGGCAGATTGGCAATCCATTGCATAATCTCAGGGTCATTTTCATTTGCTACCACAGCAACATTAGTAGCAGCCACATGATGATCACATGGTCCCCGGTTTTCCACTTCCATGTTCAGGTCAGGAATCATAGGAGCATGGTGAATGTTATGTCCATGATCCTGGTGAAAAGGGAGTCCTGGCAGTGGATGAGGTGTAGCCCCATTCTCGGGTGGATCTTCCTCATCAGGTGGAATAACTCCAAGCAAAGAGCTGCTTAGAATATAGATGGGGACAGCCCAGGTATCACCTTGGAAATCAGCACTATGAGAGAACAGAAGACTATATGGGATCATGGCCAGGTCAGGAACTTTAACTTTAACAATGATCCTAGACATGTTGCTTTGTGCCCTATCCCAAACCACCATCTTACCCCAATCAAAGATAACATTTTTCAGGTGTTCAGCTAACGAAAGGTCCAGGTGGAAGCCAAGTAACATCAGCCAAACCTCCTGGTTGTAAGTAAAACCATGCCAGTTTCTACCCCGATTGTGCTTAGAGAAGGAGAAAGTGGCTCCATTGTGCAGAAGGGGACTGTGCTGGACCAACCAATCTCTATCGGCGGCGGATTGCAACCGAATGTAAGCATGACCCAAAGGACAGTGCTGAATCGCCTCAACCCTAAGCTGGAGGTGCTCACTGATGAAATGATTGATGATACCTCGGGTGTTAGCAAAAAGGGGCATCAGGGTTCGGCGGCAGGTCGATGGTGATGATGGCGACGTCTTCGTTGGTCTTCTCGATGCTGCCACGGATGTGGTACCTCCCCTACTGAGGTTGCCCGCCACCTCAACAATGTCAAATAGCCCCGGCACAAAAGGCGCAGGGTCAACTGGGAAGTTCGCCATCGGCGACGGGGAAGCTTGCTGCTCGGCCGGGAGGGCACATGCGACTAGGGATTTTGGTGGTGGAGGAGCTGAGGAAGACGAAGGGTCTGAAGGCCGAATATTCAATTGTTTACCATACTCGGTGAAGCTGGCGAACTGTAAGGGGGTGGAGCTCTGCTGCACCGTAGATTTGAACCACGTGTCCACCATCCCCCGTGGCCACGAAAATTTGGACACACTCCAGAAATTAGGAGCGAAAAATTTCTGAAAAATCCCCCGGATTTAGTGGAGTTGCCCAAAGTCTTGGAATAAATGCCAGAATCCATGTCAGCTTGCATGATTTTGCAAAATCTAAAAATGTGACCCGGTTTTGAACAGTAGCGGCCGTGAATGGCATTCCAACATCTGTACTCAGAATGGCCCAATTTGAGGCATCGTTTACAAGTGCGCTTGGGCCTGGCATAAATGTCCTTACCCCCCACCAGAATTTCAGCGGCCTGCGCCGGATCAGCCTGGGCTGCATTACTTTGCGTATTAACCCCAGAATTAAAGCCTGAGGAAATTGAGCCCACATTGAATGGGTGACCGTTGCTAGATTCAAACCGTGTCTTCTCCGTCATCGGCGCCGGTGAGGTGGCCGGGAATTTGAGCCTCTCAAAAATGGTGCTAACTGGTATGGTATCCTTGCGGGTACAATTAGATTTTTCCACATGTCGTTGGCGACAGAGTTGAATTTCCCTTTCAGAATATCCCGCATCTGCAAGATCCCCCTCAAATGCACTATTCCAAGGTGGAAGAGGCTGAGCATCATTATCCATGGGCTCAAGTCCCAGAAAGGCAAATTGCCGAACAATACGAATGGAATTGGCACCCGTGAGAAAACTCGAACCATTAGCAACCGCCTGAGCATATGATCTTTTTGGTTTCACCGGAAATTGAACCTTTTTGGGGTTCTCCCATTGTTGGAAATCCTCCTTTTTCCATGCTTCCAATTCTCTGATGTAATCGGGCCCTCCAAAGCCCCAAAGGTGGAAATAAACCACAAAATTTGAGCATGAAAAGGAACACAATTTAGCAATATGAAAGCCAATATTCTTGTTCGTCAAAGAGAATCTGAAAGTCCTGTCAAGTAACAGTTTGACCCAAAATTCCTCTGGAGCCCCCAGAATACAGACGCTGAGGAGATTACCCATCGAGGTTTTCGTGAGACAGAACTTGCAGCGCCCGAAAGACGCCACCATGAAGAAGTCCGGCCGGCTAGAGGCCGGGACCGTGATAGGAAGGCGCCAGCGACGCCAAAGTTCTTGCTTGAGTTCCTCCTCAGGTCTGCGATCAATGACAAAGCCCGCATCATTTGGTTGATCCAATCCTTGATGAAGTGGTTTCTTCGCCTGGGATTCAAGAGGTGCCGCGGCAGATGATCCAATGATCTTTTTCCGCGGAACTTGCTCGCAGATGGATAGGTCCAGGAGAGTCCTCCTATCCGGTGCAGTCTCTTCGGTGCCGATGCGTGGTGCAGGTCGCTTCTCCATGGTCGAGAGATCCATGGCCGCTGCCATTGAGAGGGAACGGAAGGGAGATCTGGTGGCGCAGGCCACCACCGATGACCCACGGAGGCTGTGGTCGACGCCGGCCATGTGGCTGGCGGTGATAGGGGGCGTCGGGCTCAGAGGAGCAGCGCCATGGCGTCGTGGCAAACGTGGACTTGACGATGGTACGATTGCCTGCCGAGAGCCATCTCGCCCACGATTCCCAGTTGATGCAGGTGTTAGGTTTTTGGGTCAATTAGGAGCAGTTTAGGCATCCGGGGTCCTAATTTGGGCCGAAAGAGGGCTGCAAGTTGAATGGGTTTACTTTCGTGCTCAAATGGTTCAGGAACATGCTCACCACAATGTCCGTGGAAGTTACATCGGCATGCATGGAGGAAAGAGGAGCAAATAACTGTCGCAAAACCACAAAATTCCAACAGCACAGGGTTACCGAGGTGTCCACAAGAATTTGGCATCAGTTGCTTGCTCGTGTGACCATATCAAGAAGCATGCAGTAGGTCGATCGATCGTGCGAGTATAGAGAACACATACTCCCTCCGTATGTCTCAACTTTAACTAAATTTGGGTGCATCACACTAGGTCATGTCTAGATACATCCAAATTTTGACAAACTTGAGACATCTTTTGTTGGACGGAGGAGTACAAGCATCTTGTCTTGATCCCTTCATTCCAAGCTTCCAAGCTTCTCCGGTGTTTCTTCGTCGGAGGAGACTTCATCGGCTTATTGTGGCCAAGGTGCCCGCGGCCGAGCCAATGGCGCCGTTGGAGGAAACGCACTAGTCGGAGTAGGCGGAGGTGGAACAGAGGTTGGCGCCTGTTGCATCTTCCACCGGCGGAAAAAGCGGGTGCAGAACAGCGGCCGGTGGCGGAGCTTGCGAACCGGTGGCCGCAGTAACGCGATGCCCCGACCCCGTCCCGACGTGCACTACGCCGCACCATCCCCGTCCCGACGTGCGCTGCGAATCTTCTAGGCGCCAGCGCTGAGCACAGCCACCGGTGGTGGCCAAGGAAGCAGAGGAGGAAGGGGAGCGGGGAGTGCTCGGCGACTTAGCAGCGGCCGGCGAACACGTACTTATGGGATATTTTTCGGGTTTGGGCGGTTGGGGGTTCCCGTGTGGGCTTTTCCGTTTCAGGGAACGATGCCTTGGTTCCATACGAGGCCATGTTTGGTTGCACCATTACCGGTGGTGATCGGCAAGAAATCTTGGGTATTTAGTTCAAATCAAACGGGCTAGAATTTTTTTGAAAATAAATAGGAATGATAGAAAAAATAGTTTTTAGTTCAAAAGTAGAAAAACTATTCGAGCCGTGTTTGACATTTTTAGGGAACGGTGATGGTTTTAATAGGGATTGGGAACCACTTTAGAACCTGCTAGAGATGCTCTACTTGCCTTAACTGTTCACGCCAAGGTATCATGGGATCATAACTTTATGTTGCCGATTTTTCTTTGTTACTACCTATTTGAACCAACATCTCTCTCCTCAGGGCAACCGCTGCTTCTAATTTCAGACTTCACTTTAATACCAATTGCTAGTTTTGCCCCAAAATCAATCACATCAATACTCCGATCACCCAATCAAAGTTTTGGCCAAAGCTAGCTACTTCACATACCTTGTTTTTATTTGCTTTTTTCTCTTTCACGGTCTTACAAGACACAACTCGGCCTGGCGCTTGCTTAGATCTTCACCAACTAGTTCATTAGAAACTAACTCACAATAGAACCTAAATTAACCTAGTTTGACTACTAAGCTATATCTACCTACCTGTATTACTGAGAATCCAATTCAACTAAGACACCTACTGCATGCAAGCAGTACTAATTAACCTACCTAGACTCAAACTTATAACTCAGACTCAAAATCAAATCTAACATTAGAGGAGCTATTTTTTTGACAGCAACATGATATTTAACCTGCCTAGACTCGGACTAAATTATAACTCGGGCTCAAGATTAAATCTAACATTATAAGTCCTATATTTCCTACCCATAGTTCTCTGAATATATAAATATCAGTCGCTCTCTGTTGATAAGCACAGATAGCAACAACTGGAGAAGTCTGAAAGAGTGTGTTCATCTCGATCTCTAGAGCATCTGACTGCTCTTCTCTCCTATTATATACGAGTATGTTCCTGCCAATATCCGGCCTAAACCCTGAAATTAAGATTCTTCACTCATGAGTACTGTGTTGAGCCGTACGTCTAGTTGCTTCTTGCTTCATTTTGGCCTTCCTGCTACGCGCCTGGTTGCAGAAAATCTCCCTGACGTCTTCGTGTATATGATATATCAACATGCAAGCAACCTTAACCGATATATGGAAAACTTTTTGGGCGGCCTTCTGGCTAAAGTTTACTTCTGGCACAGGAACAGGTCGATCTATGTTGATCTGACGCTTTTAAACAAGTGGGACGAATCATGTTGGGATCAGACGATCAGTCCATTAATTCCTCCAGTCAATCATGGGGATCGGGGTGCGGATTAGAAGATTGAAGGAGTGGAGGCAGCCTCCTGCTGTCCTAATGATCCATTGTACAATTAATGTGACACGTATCTACGAGCGCACGTACCTCTGTGCCGTGTTCTGATGGGGACAAGAAAATCGTTACCAACGAACAATTGTTCAAGCACTAGAGATCGATGCCTTTCTCCAAATGGCAATCAAAGCTGGAGTCTGTGTGCAGTGCGCCGTTCACCAAGCTAGTTAACACCAATCATGTTAATATTCTTCAGTGATGATACATGATTACAAGTAGTAGTAAATCTGTACGTGTTGGGAACTTGCTTGTCCACGCATGAGAGTAGCCTGATCTAGGAGTGACGTGAGCACATGTCAACGTCAGGCCATGGCCCTCCTCATCTGCTAGCTCATTTCTGTAATCACGCACAATGACAAATTGATAAGAGGCCATCAAATCATTCCTTGTCGCACTAACTGGACTAGATTAGAACACCGTTGACGTCAAACAAATCCACAAGGGTGCCGTGCTGCAAAGTTTTCGCAGGTCGTACTCGACTTGGACACGTACGTACGAAATAACTTTTATTTTTGCAGGTAGGTACACGTATGAATACCAAGGTTCACGATTTCACGACGTGTACTAATGTCTCTTAATCTTATTTCGCAAGACGCTAAAGGCGCGTAGCACGTGTAGCTATTTAAAATGAAGTAATCCCATTTCGGAAGAAGAAAAAAGAACTAATCAACCTTGCTTGCCCACAATTAATGTGGCAAAAGATAACTGACAAGTTACATGACCTCAACTAGAAAAGTTATTTGGGACGATGGTCAAATCAATGATGTTGTGGCTCATCTTGTTAATGATGGCTTATAAATATTTCAGTATGCCGATGACACTGTGATCTTTTGTGTGTATTTGAACACCTTTCTGGCCTCAAAATAAACTTTCATAAAAGTGAGTTGTTTTGTTTTGGCCAGGCTCAGGAGATGGCGGACCAATATATTAGTCTTTTTGGGTGCGAACTCGGGTCGTACATTCCCGATCCGTTATCTTGGCTTTCCTATTCACTATAAGAGGTTGAGCAATTCTCATTGAAAAGAAGTAGAAGAAAGATTTGAAAAGAGTTTGAGTAGCTAGAAAGGAAAAAATCTTTCCAATGGGGGCCGGTTGGTCCTCATTAATTCAGACCTCACGTGTATGGTCATGTACATGCTCTCTTTATTCGACCTTCCTCGGGAGGTACCTAAGCGTCTGGACTATTTTCGTTCAAGATTTTTCTGACAGAGTGATAGCCAGCATAAGAAGTACCGCCTTGCGAAATGGAGTGTTGTGTATCGACCTAAAGAGCAGGGCGGCCTGGGGATCCAGGATCTTGCTGCCAATAACTCCGCTCTTCTGGGCAAATGGTTATTTAAACTATTAACCGAAGAAGGAGTCTGGTAGAATCTCCTACATAATAAGTACATTCGCTCCAATGCGATTTTCCAGAAGCGGGGCGATTCTCATTTCTGGGCCGGTCTAATGAAGGTTAAGCGGGACTTTTTCTGCTTTTGATCTTTTCATCAAAGACGGGGCTCAGGTTAGATTCTGGGAGGACATTTGGTTAGGCAATCGCCCCCTTCGGAATCAGTACCCAAGACTATATGGAATTGTTCACAAAAAGCATGACACCCTAGCTCAAGTCCTGAGTCATTCTCCTCCTAACATTCCGTTCAGGAGAAACTTGGTTGGTCCCAATCTTGAGGCCTGGAATCGGTTGGTCCCTCGTCTAGACGCGATTCAGCTGACTCAGGATCGAGATATATTCCGATGGAATCTACATCAGTCTGGGTCTTTTATAGTCAGCTTGTTCTACCACGCATTAGTCAAGAGACGGGTGTTCCTCTGATGAATCAACGCCTTTGGAAACTCAAAGTTCCGCTTAAGGTGAAAATTTTTATGTGGCTTTTGCGTTGTGGGTGATTCTCACAAAAGACAATTTAATAAAAAGAAACTGGCATGGTGATCCCAAGTGTGTGTTTTGCTCTCACAATGAGACAATCAAGCATCTGTTTTTGATTGCCAGTTCGCTCGTTCTGTATGGTCTAGCATTCAGGTTGTGTCTAATCTTCGCCCGCCACATAGCGTAGCAAATATTTTTGGCAATTGGCTACATGTCATAGACAGTAATTTTAGAGTTAAGATTTTTTGGTGGAAGTGACCGCGCTTTGTTGCTCGATTTTGCTATGCAGGAACGACATTATTTTTAAACATAACCGACAATCTACATCTCTTGTGCAGGTTATCTTCCGGTGTATGCGTTGGCTCCATTCCTGGACGTTACTGCAGCAGGAAGCGACATGTCTATGATTGTGGTTACCTGTACTCAAGTGAAGCGAGCTCTCGTGGAGGTTTTTACCACAATGGGTGTGTTGAACAAATGGGGACTTTGGTTACCGCGTACAACGTTCTTGCTGATTTCCGCGTGGAGCACAGCAGCTGACTTGAAGCCGCATTCTTCAGATTCGTACGTCCATTTGTTTTGGGTCGCACGGTCCATGAAATCTCGTTTAGTTGCTCGCCCCCTCTCACCCCCTCTTGCGCCGGTCGCCACTTCGGGGCCAGCGGCCACCGCAGCCTGTCCTCTCCCACTCCGGGACGGACAGCCACCTCTAGGCGTCATGGCTAGGACTCCGTCTCCTTCCTTGAGCGCGGCGAGTCGGGTTGATCTGAGTGGGTATTCGTCCGGGAGCGAAAGTAGGTCTTATGTGGAGGTCGCCAGGGGGAACGCGACGCTGGCCGGGGCGGCGGGCGCGGAAGGGGCTTCGGGTTCGTGCTCTCGGCCGGCCCGCGTGGCCTCCATCGTGGTTGCGCCGGGTCCTGCGGCGCTGGCCCGGGTTCCGGCAAGTCTCCGCCTTGGTGAAAGGGTGGAGCTGGTGGAAGAGGGCTGGGAGCACGCGGAGAAGAAGCGCCGCCAGTGCCGTTTTTCTCCTCCTCTCCCGTCGCTTCCGGTCAGGCCGGAGATTCCTATGGAGCTTGCGGGGCGCTGCTTCAACTGCCTGGGGTCGGACCATGTGGCGGCTCTGTGCAGGAACGAGTGTCGCTGCAGACGCTGCTTCGAGCCGGGGCACATGGCGAAGGTCTGCCCTAACCAACGGATCTCTCCGCCGCCGGCGTACCAGGCGTGTTCCCCTACTCGTCCTCGGGCTCCGGCTGCTTCGGTGGTGCCAGCGGGGGCTGTGCCGGTGGGGGCGGCTCCGACGGTGCCGGCGACGGCCGTTCCGGTCGCGGCGTCGGTTCGCCAGGTGGGTGCCGGGCCAGTCGCAGCGGTGGAGGCGCTGCCGGCGCGCGTTGTGGTCCCGGGGGTTGTTCGGGCGCCTCCAGAAGCGCTGCTGAGGCGAGAGGCCTGCATCATCGCGCGCTCGCCGGCTCTCACAGCGGCGGAGGAGGCTCTTAAGTGGGGGGCCGTCGTCACTGTCTCCGGCAACAGGCGCCGGATTGCTGTGTCCGAGATGAGGGGAGTGATCTGCCGTGCTTGCCCGGTGGTGGAAGGTCACTTCTCCATCCACAAATTCTGGCCGGCCGACTTCTTATGCGTGTTTGACTCTTCGGCGGCAAGGGACTCGGTGCTCGCCGCCGGCCAGGTGACGGGCACGGGCTTTTCTCTGAGGTTCGGCCTGTGGAACAGGCAGCTCCAGGAACGACTCCGCACGCTGCGGTTTCGGGTGCGACTGGAGATGGAGGGGATTTCGGCCCATGCCTGGGATGCTGGTTCGGCGGCGACCATGTTGGGTCCGGTGTGCTGGGTGGAGCGTGTTGGCACTGACACGGCTCTTCGCGAGGATTTGGGGCGGTTCACTGTCTATGCTTGGACGGATGACCCGTCGAAGATCGCTCGGGAGATGACGCGGGGCATTCCTGAGCCTCCGCCGGCGGAGTTGCTGGAGGGCGCGGATAAACTTTTCCTTTCTTTGGAGGACCTCATCCCTAACTCGGTGGAGATTCTGGATTACCCAATCATCATTCATCTTCCCTGCGTGGAGGATCGGAGTGTCTAGCCAGACAGTCCTTCCAGTGATGGTGGGGCTTTCTACGGGAGCGGGAATGACTCTGGTGGCGATGGTGATGACGGGAGGCCGCCTAGGAGGCGGCGACGCGTGGAGTTCAATTGCCGAAGGGGAATCGTTGATGGTGAAGTAGGCGGCCAGTCGAATCCGGGTGGGAATCGGGCCTGGACTCGGAGCTTGGGAGGGGCTGCGACGCGATCCTCGCCGGCGGTGGCACCCCAAGTTCAAACTTCGCCGTTGTTGGGGGAGAAGCAGTCTCCCGACAAAAGTGAAAAGGAAAGTGGGGGGCCGCAGAAGGACGGCATGGATGATTCGTTGTCACTCTGCTGCCCGGTGGACCTAGTTCTTTTGACCGATCGGCGGTGCGAGGAGGATCCGATGTGCTTGGAGGCTAAGTTGTTTTGCGGCTCTGGGATCGGTGTCGTTTACCGCTCCAAACGGGCCACTGGTGTCGGCTGGGCTGGGCGTCCCTTGGAGGCTCATTTTTTGGCAGCCCAGCTTTCCTCCCGTGGGCTGATTCCTTCTGCTTGCGGGGACTCTTCGATTCTTTCGAATTTGGTGGATTGTGGTTTTGGGCCGGCCTCTTTTCCCCCCATGATGGACACATTTCTGGTGAGTCTCTTGTCCTCTTCCCTATCGCCCGATGCTGAGCCGTTCACTCCATTGGTGGTCTCGCCGCCGGCCTCGGGGCGGCTGTTGGGTGCGTTCAGGGAGTCAGTGCGTCGCCCGAGTCAAGCTCTCCTTCCTCCTCCAGCAAGGAAGGCCAAGTCCAGGAAATTGCAGTCGAGAGTGGTGAGGCAGAGCCAGAGGATTGCCCACTGGTCGAAGCTGGGTCGTCAATGAAAAGGCAGCAACGAATTTTGATGACGAAACTGGGTATCTCTCGCGAGGGGGAACGCATTGGGGATGAAGCGTTAGATGCCTGTCTGAAGTTATTCGCGGAGCCTCTTCAACAGCACCACATAGACACAATCCTCTCCCTGTTTGGTTGGGATGGAGGGGTCGCGCCTCTCATGGCGGAGGAACTGGGCGGCCTGTAGGCGCTCGGTGCTGGTCTCAAGTGGTCGTGGGTCGATTCTGTCCAATGATAGCAAAGCCTAAGGTGCTAACGTGAAAAGTGGGGGGTTTGAACTCCCGCGGTAAGCGAATGGCGGTGTTTCAAGTGGTTCAGATTTTAGGGGTGTCCCTCGTCTGTTTTCAGGAGACGAAACTCCAATTGTATTGACTTGCCAATTGTTCACCAATGCTTGGGGACTAATTTTGACAATTTTTACTTTCTGGCCGCGGAGGGTACACGAGGTGGTATCCTGTTAGCTTGGGATTCTCGTTGCCTTAATGTTTCCAATCCTTCTTGGTCAGAGAACGCCATTACGGCCTGTGTGTCTTCGGTTTCCTCGGCGTCTTCCCCGACTGACCACTGGTGGGTTACGGGAGTGTATGGTCCGCATAGAGAGGTGGACAAACCTGCTTTTCTGCAAGAATTGAGGGACATTCGGGATTTACATCCTAATTGTGGATGCTGCCGTCGCACCCGTGGCACTCGGGGTGCCACCGCTGCTCGACGCGTGGGTCACATCGCTTGGTTCCCGGGAGGATTGCACCCCGAGCGGCAGCGTCCAGGCTGTCCGGCAAGCTACCAGCCCGGCAGGGTTTGCGGGGCTTCGGGGTATAATCCCGCCTGGGCACCTCCCAGGAAGGCACTTGCCGGGAGGAGGCGTTCCCGGGCATAGGTTTCCTCCGCGAGGGCGGAGCCGAGCAAACAGAGTAGCAGCGCCACATGGGCGCCCAATGTGCAGGTTCGCCAGGACGAAGAGTGAGGCGCACGGCGCATTTAATGAGCCGACAGAAGGGGGGTTATCCGTCTAGTCAGGCAAACAGTGGCTGTCCAGGACTAGTTTTTAGGCCTTAGACCCCTAGTCGCGGGTTTGGCGCTCTTGCATGCATGCCAGCGCACCGAGGAGGAGCTGCCCAAGCTCCCTGCTCGCCACTTGCAATCCATGCACCGTGGCACCTGTGGTATCCCCTTGGCTATAAAAGGAGGACCTCCGCCAGCGGTCAAAGGGTTCAAAAAGAAAAGGGTTCGACCAACTCGTAGTTCTGCACTGGCAGTAGCCCAAAGTAGTAAGTAGCACTTAGCCAAAAGAAGGGTACCCGGGGACCCTCCCTCAGCAACTTGTAAACACACGATCTCCTGGTAATATTAGCTCAGACAAGCAGGACGTAGGGTTTTACACCTCCGGGTGGCCCGAACCTGGGTAAAAAGCGTTTGCATGCGTTCTTAGTGTGTTCACATGCTTCGCATCGGCCTCTCTAGTGATCGCCGGAGCGTTCCCCGTCGCCCACTGCCGAACCTAAAAGGGGATACCCGCGCATCCCCGGTATCAAAGCCCCGTGCTGCGACAGCTGCTGATAAAAACAAACGATCGTCTTCACAGTATGATGATGAATATGTTCAGGAGAGTGTTGACTGACCTAGATCTCAAAGAGCTATACTTATCTGGCAGGAGGTTTACTTGGTCGAACGAGAGATCGAGACCGACTCTGGAGAGGCTAGATAGGGTTTTTGTGTCTGTGGATATGGAGGCGGCCTGGCCAAATGCTTTTCTTTCGGCGATTTCCACCACCACTTCCGATCACGCCTCACTGTTGCTCGAGCTTGATGCGGATGTGAGGATGGGCCGGCGTTTCCACTTTTGAGGCCCACTGGACTCGGGCGCCTGGCTATCTTGGAGTAGTGGAGGCCGCTTGGGACTCGACTCAAGGCGTGCGTAATCCCTTTAAGAGGGTCGCAATGAAGCTTAAGAAATGTGCGAGGAGGCTCAAGAGTTGGAGTGATAGGCTCATAGGTAACCTAAAACTACAGTTGCTTCTTGCTTCGGAGCTTATCCTGTGCCTTGACATTGCAATGGAGTCACGGCTGCTGTCTTAGAACGAACGGGCGTTGAGACATTTTCTGAAGAAGAAGTTCCTTGGCTTGTCATCGCTCGAATGTACAGTGGCTAGACAGAGGTCTCGACTTCTGTGGCTTAAAGAAGGGGATGCAAACACAAGGTTTTTTCACCTCAGTGCTGCTAGTCATCGACGGCGGAAGAATTTTGTGACACAGTTGTCTTCGGAAGGGGCTGTTTTGACGGAACATGCGGACAAGGCCAATGCGGCAGATGATTTTTTTTGAAAACTTGCTGGGCACGGGAGTAGTAAGACAGTTTGGCCTAAATCTTGATTCTCTGAACATTGGAACCTTGGATTTGAGCTCTCTGGAGGTGGACTTTACCAGCGAGGAAGTCTGGGAGGCTATCAAATCCTTGCCGCAAGATAGAGTCATGGGCCAGACGGTTTTACTGGAAAATTCTATTCTTCTTGCTGGCAGATTATTTGTGGGGATGTTATGGACTGCTTTCAGGCGTTAACTCACATGGATGCTAGGGGATTAGGGGCTGTGAATCAAGCTCTAATCTTCCTTCTACCCAAGCGTCCGGATGCTAAGGAACTAAAGGACTTTAGGCCTGTAAGCCTAATTCACAGTTTGGGGAAGTTAATTGCGAAGGTTCTGGCTTCCCGGCTTGCTCCTAAACTCCCTGATCTCTTGGGGCTCCACCAAAGCGCTTTCGTGAAGGGACGATGTTTGCATGATAATTTTCTGATGGTGCAAGGTGCCGCGAGGAGGCTACATTCTACCCGACATGCTTCCATCCTCCTGAAGTTAGATATCACCAAAGCATTTGATTCACTTAATTGGGGCTTTCTATTCGAAGTTCTTATCAAGAGGGATTTTGGAAGAAAGTGGATGTCATGGATTGGAGGCTTGTTAGGCTCAGCCACGACTATGGTATTGATGAATGGCATTCCGGGGAGGCTGATCTTCAACAAACGTGGATTGGGGCAAGGGGATCCACTATCCCCAATGCTTTTTGTGGTGGCGATGGATGTGCTTAATGACCTCTTGGTGCATGCTTCAAACTCAGGCGTTCTCTCTGATTGTGGTCTAAGGAATCGTACTTCCGTTTTTGCGGATGATGTGGTGATGTTTCTGAACCCCAAACAGGAGGACCTCCAAGCTTGCTCTGCGTTGCTTGCCGATTTTGGCGAGGCCTCTGGACTTCATGTGAATTTGGCTAAGTGCTCGGCGCACCCTATTCGGTGTTCGTTGGATCAGTTGGAGGTGGTGGCGAGTGAGATGCAGTGTCCGGTTGCTGACTTTCCTTGCACCTATCTTGGGCTCCCTCTTGGCTTGCGGAAGGTCTCGGCGACGCAACTTTAGGGACTGGTCGACAAGGTCGGGAACAAGCTTCAAGGTTGGCGAGCTTCTTTGCTTTCCACCGGTGGTCGTCTCACTCTTGTGAAGTCCACTCTCTGTGCACTTCCTGTCTATTCCATGATATCCTTGGATCTTCCTGTTAAAACCATCAAAGCCATTGAGCGTATCTGTCGAGGGTTCTTATGGAAAAGGAGAAAGGAGGCAAAGGGGGGACATTGCTTGGTTGCTTGGAGTTCTGTCTGCATGCCTAAACGGCTGGGTGGTTTGGGCATTCCTAATCTTTGCCTTCTGAATATTGCAGTAAGGACGAGATGGGGTTGGCTTCAGAAAACGGAGACAGTGGGCCGATCTTGGTATCCAAATCTCAGATGCTTCAAGCGATCTATTTGATGCTGCTATCAAGGTGCAGATTGGTGATGGTAAGGGAGCTATTTTCTGGGATGACCCTTGGTTGAATGGTGCCAGACCGCGAGACTTGGCACCTTTAATCTATGAAGCTTGCGGCAACAACTCCAAAACCATGTCTGTCGCTTCAGGACTGCAGAACCAGGCTTGGGCGAGAGGTATTAACCTTAATCTTGGCGAGGCGGGTCTCCGGCAATTTCTGCTGCTTTGTGACTCGATTCAGGGAGTCACATTGGGAGAGGAACAGGATTTGTTCCAATGGAAGTGGACTGGGTCAGGCATCTTCTCAGCAAAGTCAGCCTATAAGGCTTTCTTTGAAGGACGAGAAGAAATGGCGGGAGTGGACCTCATTTGGAACTTGGACGCGCCGGCAAAGTGCAAGTTCTTCATATGGCTCACGTGTCGAAACAGATGTTGGACGGCGGACAGACTGGAGCGACGAGGGATGGATCATCCAGACAATTGTCCATTGTGTGACCAAGAGCCGGAGACGATTTCTCATTTGCTCCTCAGATGTGTGGTGGCACGACAGATTTGGTGGAAGATCCTATGCAAATGGGGGGCTATTCAGTGGCTGCCGGATGAGCACTCTACCATCGCTGAGTGGTGGGAAGACATCCATTTGCGAGGGAAGGCCAGACGAAGCCTTGCGACGAGCGTTACTTTGGTTCTTTGGGTGATTTGGAAGCATAGAAACAATATCGTTTTTGAAGGAGATTCTCCCAACTATACTAGAGTTCTTTCGAACGTTAGTGCGGAAGGTAGAGTTTGGCGCGATGCAGGGTTGCTTGGGGAGAGTTTCGGCTCTTTCCCTACGGTGGATCATGTTGATGTAGCGAGAGTGGGTTGAGTTGTATTCTATCCTTCGGGGTTGTAACAAACTGCATCGCAGTATTCCTCTTTAATGGATGATACACTCGCTTGAGTGTATTCTAGAAAGAAAAAAACAATGGGTGGTAGCATAATGTGCGGCTGCAATCTCCTTAGTGTCTTTTTGTTGGATGAATTAATATTTTTATTTTCATCATACGGTTTTGTTGAGCTGTGTGCATCTTGTTATGCAGAGGCCGGGTGTGAACTTGCTTAATGTATCTTCTTGATGCGACTTCTAAGTTCAATAACAGCTCCCTTTATCGAAAAAAAAATTAGAAAAGTTATATACCGATCTGTCGCTATTGTAAAAGAAAAAAGAAAAATTAAAAGGAATACAAGAAAACTCGGGTCACAGAAAGTTAACCTGAAACGCATGCGCCATGAGGAAAAGAATTAAGGGGAAAAAAGAGAGAAAAGGTGGGGGTTGTATATTCTGCTGGGATAATCTTATTTGAGAGGCTAGCCGCCCATGGCAGTGGTGCATTGCACACTAATACACTATGTACGCGCTAAATGGATCTTTTCTTCATTGTGTGCTGCTTTATTCCGGCGCACGCGACTCGTACTGAAACCGACTTGTGGTCCGAAAGAGAGCGACCCACTGCTTGACCGGACCCAAACGA
Source organism: Brachypodium distachyon (assembly GCF_000005505.3). NCBI lineage: Eukaryota > Viridiplantae > Streptophyta > Magnoliopsida > Poales > Poaceae > Brachypodium > Brachypodium distachyon. The sequence continues at coordinate 21,253,391 of NC_016132.3, read as the reverse complement.
ACAATCTATCCCCAGCTCGCCATTTGCAGCCCGCACTATATATTTTTCTTCTCTTTGCCATCAGTGATTATCCCTCCACCGAAGAATGAAAAATATTAAACGGAGATGATCTCTCTGATCCATATTAATTGCTTCAAATTTATCAAAATAGAAACGTATTTATGTGTAAAAAACGTTAGTTACATGTAATATTTTGACAATTAATATGGACAGGAGAAAATAAGTTTTCTTTCTACTCCTATTTGGGAATGCATCAAGATAAATTTCACCCGACGAAGCGTGTAAAGCACTTTACGTACGACGATTTCACCTGTGCGTCTCCAAATCACTTTCGTTTGGATCGCGCGATGAACATCGATCAGTGGATGGCATTAGTGCAGTTTCCAAGGCCCCCACTTGCCACTTGGTGGTGGTGGTATGGTACTCTGCATCTCACACCAACCTGGATTAAATCAAAAGGCAGTCCAGCGAGCCTGCACGGCCTGCACTGCACCACACAAAGTCACAAACCACGCCACCTGTACAACCTTTCAGCTTCGAGCAGACTCCTTTCGGCTTAATTAATCGCACACGGATCGATCAACATTTAATCTCGCCGGGCAACCAGAAAGAACCAAATTAATGCATATGGTTTCAGATTCTGCAAAAGAAAGGATTAGTGATTCGACGGGTTAACTGATTAAGCTGGCGTGTTTGCTTTCTCACTTGGTACAAGGGGCCGGTCGAGAAATGGATCGGCCAGCGGTGTATCTTCTTTTTTCTTCTCCACATCCATGCGATCGACGGAGCAGGACAAGGACGTCCAGTGCTGACGAGGATTGAGGAGAGAAGAGAAAACAAAAATTGTCCATGTCTTTCTGGACACGGCGGCGCGTGGACATAGGGGCGCGGCGCGTGGTCACCGGATTAGAATGGTTGAAGCGCGTACTGTACGTGAGAAGGCCTACACGAGAATTTGTCTGTGTATTGTTGTTTGCTGATGTGATGGCTCGAGAGACATGGAAGGGAACAACAATGAAAGAACTAGTTTGGCATTGGGCTTCGTTTGGTGTTGTGGATTTGTACTATGAGTGTGTTTTAGGAAGCCCGGCTGCCCTGAACGATGTAAGGAAACCATATTCGTGTTTTAGTGGATGTTTCTCGAAAATTTATGCTCGTCCAAAGGCAGTGTACATGCATGAATGGCCGTTAATTAAAAGCCATGGAAGGAATGGGACAATATTATCAGCGCAAAGTACCATTTTCTGCAAGAACAGAAACCTGTCTGCATCTAGCTAGTCGCGCGCACTTAAGAGACCTCATAAAGTATAGATCGTTCGGGTTGAGATGGGCCCGTAGATCGACCATCTCGTCCCTGCCAGTTGCCATCGATCCATTCTCCAGATTGGAATTGAGGCATCAGTGTACGCGTATACACTCACTGGGCATAGTCAGGACCACCTCCACTTAGAAGCTAACACAATGACAAACATGCTTACACCCGTGTTAATTAGCTAAGCTCCTAACATGGTCCATGCACGGCATGCCTAACTTTTCTTGTGCTCAAAAAGGTGGCTGACAAACTTCTTCGTTTATGATATGCGCCGGCCTCTACATAATTAAGATCGGGATGGAACCCCATGCGGACTCGATGGACATATATCCATGTGTGTTTCTAAATTGTAGCCCACTAGAATAGTATCAGATGGTGAACTAAGAGTAAATAAATTGCTTAAAATCACTGTTATTAGAGTTTGAATTGCCTTTGATTTCATGGAGTTGTACGTGCCTAGCTGTAGTGAAGTAAAAGCTACGAAGCAGACAATTTTGTTTGCAACAGGAGATAATGCAACCATCGAGAGTCGAGTTTTCGCAGATAGGCATAACCTGACGTGCTCCAACCCACGATATGCAAGTAAACAAGGAGTAATTTGCAAAATCCCCCTCTGAGCCCAGATATGCAAGTGAGCAGGGAGTAATTTGCAAAATCCCCACACCCTTTCTAAATCAAGAGAATTTGCCCTGACCCTAGAAATATATTAACTTACCTCATCCCGCACCCACACATGTGGGTGAATCCGCTCTAATCATCACTACACGAAATGACGCCTATCGTTGGTCATATGTCTTCAGAAAGATGGCAACGATCCCTTTGGTCAGGCAGGTGAGTGTGTGTGCGCGTGCAGACCTACGCACGGACAGATTTTTTTTTGAGAGAGAGGAAGGCACTGACAGCTCAACCCAAACCCTGGCATCCCGGGCTGGGCCCGGGTCCAAGTTTCCTTCCGAAGCCCGGCTTGAAAGCATGAAAGAAGCCCAAAATGTATTAAATTTAACATTTTCTGAAAAATAAGTATGAAAAAGCCACTTATTTATCTCTATTATTTTTTTCTATAATGGCTTTCTCCGAGTTTCGGGCCTGGCCTGCTTGGGGTTTTCCTGTAGAGCTTTACGAAGACCAGCCCGAAACCTGGATCGGCCTTATTTGTTCTCTCCCCGTGACCATTATGAGTGTGCGTCAGTCGATCGGATGGTTGTGCCTTATGATCGGATTATGCGAGGGTGTCTCCTCTTATATACACAGATAGTACTGTGCATGTGGGAGACCGGTGAAATGAGCACAAGATGATGCATGCAAGGATTCTCGGTGAATATTGCTCTAGCCTCTAGCATGTGCATCCTAGGTACTGTATATTACTACCTAGGATCGATCGGTGCGAATGCCATTTATACAAATACTTCCGTGTTGATTATTCCTCCAACAAGAAGACAGTACCGATGAAGCAAATGCTGTTTGATCAAACTGAGCATTCATACACGTGCAAAGCGCGCGTACAGCCAGTATGAAAGCCAATTAATCGGCGCGTCAAATCAAACACAGTTGCTAATGTTGCGGGCAGAGGCCACGTCGAGCATTAAAATTGCTGCAGAGATTCGATCTCCTGGCTCGATTCGGCGAACCCACGGAAAGGAATTCCTTTTTCCGGCGTCCTTGTCGTATAACCTGAACGGCAATTGAAGGTAGGAGTAGTAGTATAATTGAGGAGACGTCATCCCGGCCGAACCCTGTTCCGGACCGGACAGAACCTCAGGTAAGCCGCCTGATCTGGTTTTCTTTCCCCCGCCGGGTCTCGAGGACGCACACGCATTCTCGGTAACTGCCAAACTGACCGTGACGACAACAGCAGAGGATCGGCACAGAAACATAATCGGATACGACTACGTACAGGTACAGATAGCATGTAGTACTCGTACGTACGTACACAAAGAATTGTAGCGCACCGTACTTGCCATCGCGAGCCCGTAACTCTATATTCAAGGCAGGGGCACGAAATATTCCATACTCGCCACAAACGCATATGGAACACCACCAGACTACGCACGGCACGGGCTAGTAATAGTACACCTTCCATGCATACATACTTCCCCGGACCGGGCGGGCCAAACACCGCATACAAAAGGCAAGGCACGCGGCGTGCGTAGACTCGGAACGATCGAACGAACCGCACGCTTCACGCGCGCGCGCGAGAGAGACCCAGCTCGATCGCTTCGTCATCGAGCCCAGCGGACGCGGGCACACACAAAAACGGAGAAGAGAGATACAGAGACGCCTTGAATCCTTGTTCGCGCACGGCGGTTGCCAAGAGGCGCCCCCCGTTGGTTTCCCGGGCGGGCGGGGGGGGGATCCTATTCTTAGGCGCCCCGCCGAACAAAACCCGGCGCGGCCTCAGCGTGGCCGCACGCGCCCCGGGCTCCCTCCTGCCACGCTATGGCCGCGGCGGCCGCCACGCCCTCATCATCGTCCGCGGCAGCCACAGCATCCTGCTCCTCCTCCTCCAGCCCCGGCCCGCACCGCAGGCGCCTCAACGACATCGACGAGCACTCCTGCTGCGGCCAGGACCACCACTTGATCTTCCCCTGCGACGACGACGCCGAGGGCGGCCCCGGCCCCGGCCACGGCCACGGCCACGCCGCGACCGGCATCAGGTCCTCTTTGTTGGCGCGGCGGAACAACAACAACAACAACAAGCGCGGGCCCGCGGCAGGCGCGGCCGCCTGGATGAGGCTCGTGGTTCTGTGCCTGCTGGGCCTCGTCGCGCTCGTCGGCTTCCTCGGCTCCTACCACGGCCGCGGCGGTTCCAACGGGGCAGGCTCTGGCGGCGAAGGGGGGGAAGAAGGCGGCGGCAGGCTCGTGCAGAGAGTGGAAGTGGCCGACGCCGACATCGTCATGGGGTGGACGGCCGAGAACCTCACGGCCATCACGCGCCGCCCGCCCGACCCTCCGGTACGTGCGATCCTTACCGCCGTTAATCACTCCCTGGCGCGGTCAAATGCTCTGTTATTACAACCTTCTGTTAGTTAGTTAAGCAACTGTTTTTCCATGCACGTATTTTGCAAGAATAACCGCCACGCCCACCACTTTTTTTTAACTTCCTCTATGTATACAAGTACAATTTCGACACAAAATTTCATTTTTCGACAGAGTTTTCGTTTTTATTTTCGGGAGAGTAGAATTGTAGGACTTCGTGATTTCCATTTGGGGCTTCATCAGTTGAGCTGCGGTCGACCGGGCCAATTTACGACTTTGGATTAATTTTGGAATGGATTGATCCTACACTTTTAAGTTAACTGGAGACGGGTGGTTGCTCCTAGTACAATTCAAAATACGCGTAAGGTGTAAACCCTCAATCCATAGTGATCCATAGAAAAGAAAAAGGAGGAGACGTGTGTGGATCATTCCACATGGCCGACTGAGTACACGGGACAAAAGATTGTTGACAACGACAAGTATTTAGCTTGCGCTTGTTGTTGCTGGCGTGAGTCACCGAAAATCGAAGAACCCCGAGCATATGCCGTGAGTTTCAGAGTCCTGAAGCCAGGGTGTGCTTCTTTTCTGAATTATTTAATGTGTGGCCGCTAAAACGAAACTTTTTTTTATGTGTGGGTGTTTTCTTGCCATCTGTGAGTATTTTTCTTCGTCTCTACATGTGAGATACATCGCTTTTGTTCTTTCCCTGGTCTCTGCTGAGCCATCGAGAGCACTCAGCCACTCACAATGAAACGTTAAGACTTAAGAGTGACATGGATTGGTGCCACCGAGGTTGCTTTCCCTTGTAATTGTCGAGAGGAGCATTTAGGAAAGAGAGGGGAAATTGGTTTAGTGCATTGATTAACGGCATGCTATTTGGTTTATAAAGTTACTTTTCTATACAATAATTTATATGGGTATAATTCCAAGGTCTAGTATCCATAGAGTTTTAATAGTTGACTAATTCTAGGATACAATTTTTCCATCAATTAAGTGGTGTGCTGGTTTTGAAGATTCATCTTAACACGAATTAAAAATTAATGATGATGAACTATCAGGATCCTACCTACCCTCCTACAAAAATAATATTTTTCAGATCGATGGAAAAAATGTGGTGCGTCTGGCCGGGTTGAAAGTTGGGACTAGGGAGTAGGACCAACAAGCTTCATGATGCATAGGTTTAGGACAGTGCTGCAAGAGCCTTCCAGATGGCAGTATTGTGTCCATGTTCAGCCAAGAAAATTCACTCAGCAAAGCCATACACTCATTCAGATATGCGATGTGCTCACTTTGAATTTACTGAAGTTTCCTTTAAAACTTGGACAGATACCAGAGATATGGATGAAACCAGACAATGGGGGTTACAGCCAGTGCATTGAACGTCCAAAGAATCAGCGCAGTAATTTCTTCCTTCTCTACCCCTTCACGATCTATTCCCTGCCAAGGCTCCAGCTTTTTTTTTTTAAACTACTTCCAAGGCTCCGGCTAACATTCTCATGTGGCTCATGCTCACTGCAGGGACTAACAATGCAACTGTTGGTTATCTAATTGTTGATGCAAACGGTGGACTGAACCAGATGAGAATGGGAGTACGTATATACTTGTGCAAACTCTTAAGCTTGTCAGTGCCTTTCAGCTAACTCATATTCCTCCGGAACTATTCTTACAGATAAGTGATATGGTTGCAGTGGCAAAGATCATGAACGCATCACTAGTAATCCCCACTCTGGATCATCAGTCATTCTGGACTGATCCAAGGTATGCTGTGCTTGTATATATCTTCTCCGCTGTTCATGTAATGCAGGGATGAAAGATAGGCCAAGTGAACTGACAACTAGTGCTTGAATGTAGTGACTTCAAGGATATATTCGACGTCGATCGCTTCAAGGAGACATTAAAAGAGGACATTGTGACTGTAGATTCCCTACCTCCAGTTTATAAGAGGGTGAAACCCTACGTGAGAGCACCCACCTCCTGGTCCAGGGTATGAGTCAATATGGCCTTACTGATCAATATAGACAGCAGTAACTTGGAATTTTTCGTTGCATGCTGAAGTGTTGGCTCCATTTTTGCAGGCTTCCTTTTACAGAGATTTCTCAAGGATACTGAAGAAGTTCAAGGTAGTGAGGTTTACCCATACGGATTCACGAATTGTGAACAACGGCCTTGCTCCTTCTCTCCAACGGCTTCGCTGCCGTGCCAACTACAAAGCGCTTCAGTACAGGAAAGAGATAGAAGAGCTCGGTACCACCCTAGTGAAGAGACTGAAAGCTGGATCAGACCACTACATCGCACTTCACCTAAGGTGATCAATCAACACACTAAAAGAGAAAAAAATGTTTGTGGATCAGTTAATCCTCCAATCTCGTTTTGCTTAATTTTCCAATGAAATGGACAGATACGAGAAGGACATGCTGTCCTTCACCGGCTGCAACCACAACCTGACGCTTCACGAGGCAGATGAACTGACTGATATGCGGCTCAAAGTGAGGCACTGGAAGGAGAAGGAGATCAACAGCGAGGAGAAGCGTCTCCAGGGTGGCTGTCCCATGACACCTCGCGAAGCTGCTGTGTTCCTCAAAGCCATGGGATATCCTTCCACTACAAAGATATACATCGTGGCAGGCGAGATATACGGGGCGCACAGCATGGACGCGCTGAAAGCTGAATACCCAAACATTTACACTCACTACAGCCTAGCCACGGTAGATGAACTAGAGCCGCTCGAGTTGTACCAGAACAGACTAGCTGCTGTGGATTATATCGTGGCCCTGCAGAGTGATGTGTTTGTGTATACATACGATGGAAACATGGCAAGAGCAGTGCAGGGTCACCGAAGATTCGAAGGATTCAGGAAAACTATAAACCCCGACAGGTAAGTTCTTGAAATAGCAGCCCAAGTTTTTTATTTTATTTTCATCTTGATTCTTGGTCATAAATCGTTTCCTGTCTGCAGGCTGAAGTTTGTGGAGCTGATTGATAAGCTCGACGAGGGTTCCATAACCTGGGGTGAATTCCAAAGTGAAGTGAAGAAGCATCATGAAAATAGACTTGGAGGTCCATATGACAGAGTACCTGGTGAGAGTCCAAGGCAGGAAGAATACTTTTACTCAAATCCTATCCCTGGATGCCTGTGCAAAAAGGTGCAGAGAGTAAAGTGAAACATATATATCTCAAAAGGGAAATGGTTCAGTTTTCAGGCACACTGCTGCCAGCTTGGCATCAGGTGTAACATGGATGGAGATGACACTTCCTCCACATGACAGAGATGGCCAATTAGACAGGATCCTAGCAAACTGAGGCCAGCCATTTTGATTATTTCCTGGGCTGACTACACATGTAGTTGAGAGCATGGAGCCAAGAAATCACAAGGAACGATGGAAGGAGAACAGAGATGTTGAAGCACTTGAAGGATCAATATACCATCAGTTATAGGAACGGCCACAGTGGAAACTCTTCACTAAAGCTGCTTGTAGTTAGGCCATAAACTTGCCTCGTGTTCTTGATTGTTTCAGATTCGTTGTAGGAGTGACACCGCTGGATGGATTCATAAGAATAATGCATCCTGCTGCGATTGCCGGCTGTAGAAAAAGCTGCTACCAGTGTATAATCACAATTGACAAATGGAGTATTTTTGTAGTTAGTTCACAGCAATAAAATCTTACTAACATATATAGCGATGGCAGGGTAATAATACATTAAAACGCTTTGATTGGTTTTTGTCTGTGGCATTACTCATGTTTGCGCATAACAGAACTATCAAAATTACCGTGATGCAAAAAACGGAGGTTTCAACCTCCTTTTCGAAAAGAAAAGAAGAACTACCAAAATTACTATAGCAGTTAAAGTCATTTTTAATGTGCAGGTTATTTTGCAGCAACTCGATAAATATGTAGTGTACGTTGATTTACCCTACTAAAACTAGTGGTCTGAAAGAAAACTATAGGTGAGACTTACACAATATAAATTATACTATGAAAAACAATAGGTGAGACTTCCACAATATAAATTATATTATGACAATCATTTCCAAAAATATTTATGCATCTTTTTTTCCTTATTAACATATACTCACTCTGTTCCATAAAATAAAGTGTATTTTGTTTTTTATCAAGACTTTCATAAAAAATTACTCCATCAACGTGTAACTTATGTGATGCAAATCATAATCATAAACAAATAATCCTAAGTATGTGGAATGATATAAAAATTATTTCAAAAAAAATATTATTAAAAAACTAGTTGTTGGTGAAAAGTCAGATCAAAGGAAACAAAATTCACCTGTATAACGATGGCAAGGTTTTTTCTTTTAGGGGAATAGCGATGGCAAGGTTTTTTATTATAAGCATCTGGCTTTATAGATTCAATAAACAAAGTACAAGTGATTGAAATTGAAACGAAAACCGACAACAAAAAAAACCTAATGAAACTAAAAGTTACATCAAGATTCTTTGAAGTAGACAACACTTGATCCGTCATCCGTATGTTGAAAACTCTCCATGTCTCTGGTGATGAAATAGCAGAAGATTAGAGTTGCCCAAGCTGAACTAACCTCATAGGTTTTGAAATAGCCGCATGAGTCGCTCGCCGCAACCGATGAGAACCTAATATCGTTGAACGCACTGTGGCAGGGGACACACCCCCTGCAAGGCAGGTTCTCGACCTGCTCATTCGTCGCCTAACCGACTAGAAAGAAGACCAAAATAACGAAAATACAAACCGCAAGATCTACCAGCTCCATGGAGTAGATTGTGTTGACTACGCCAGGAAGAGGATTGTCGTACCAGTGGCCCATGGGGCCCCACTGGTACGGGACGCGTGGGTCGCAACTGACGAGATCCCGCTAGGCCGGCTCCCCGGGAGGGGCGAACCCAGGAAGCTACCAGCTCGCTCCCCAGCAACTTGCCGGGCAACGGTACCGGGGCACCTTCCGGGTACTGGAGCTTTGGGGGTTGCAGGTGGGGCCGACGGAACAGTGGAGACAAGACTAGACAGCGGGCGCAGTGCATTTAATGCGCCGACAGGAGTCACTTCGGCAGGGCTAGTCTTGCCCAATAAGTCTAGAGCAGCTACCCTAAGAACTGTTTTGTTTACAATGCACAGTGGCCTGGGCGCTGCATGAAGCCCAGCGTGGATTTACAGTAGAGTAAGTTTGGTGGCAATGACACGCGTGTAGATAACGTGTCACGCTGCATGCATCGGCACCTGTGGTATCCCTTTGTCTATAAAAGGAGGACCAATACCATCGGTCAAAGGGTTCGAACCCTAGTCAGTAGCAAGTAGTATTGCACCCGTTCATAACAAAATCCCTTAGAAGAACAAATATCCCACCCGGGAACAACAAACAGCAGGACCAAGGGTGTTACACCTCCGGGTGCCCGAACCTGGGTAAATCCAAGTGTCTACACTTCGTGTCTTTCGTCACGCCGGCTATCGCCGGAGCACTCGCCTCGCCCCTCACCGAACAATAAGGGGGTGCCCAGCATCCCCGGTGCCGGAGACCCGTGCTCCGACATCTGGCGCGCCAGGTAGGGGGGGCGTGCAGAGAACTTCGGGTGACCGCCGGCGTCATCGGCTTCTTCACCAGTGACATCGTCTACGTCAACTCGCCATGCCGCCCAAGAAGGCAAACGAGCCCCGGGTCGACTTGCGCGACACGCTGACCATGCGCACTTGAACCCACGAAGCCACGCACACGTCGCAAGGCCAAGGGGACCCCTCAACGTCAACAACCGCAGCAGCAACCGCAGCTGCCCCCGCCACCTCATCGGGCGTTGATGGACAACCGTCCGAGGGGGCTTGCGCCGCCTAGCGCCAGAGCCAGCCGCACGGGCGACCTCAACGTCGCACGTGCCAGCCAGCGAGCTCACTCGCGGGCTGAGGACGCGCAGCAATAGTTGCGTCATGACCACAACGCGTCGCGTTCGACGCCAGCAGGGTCTAGGCCCTCCCACTCGAGGGCACCGGGCGACCAGGCGGACGGCAACAGGTCAGAGAACCGGCAGCCTCCCGCCCAGACCCCGGCGGAAGCCATCATTACCGCGCGTGTCATGGTGCGCTACGAGCCGCCGCAAGGCATGCCGGTGCACGACGTGTGGAGTGCGGAGTTGGACGCACTCCTCGCGCTCGCTGCCCAACAACCGCAAGGTGAGGGCGGCCCGGCCGGTTCGGGTCGTGGACAGAACCCGGGACGCGGAGACATGCCCCGCGTCTCGGGACATGGAGACTGGAGAGCATCCTCCACCCTCGGGAGGACAAGGCGACGAGGATCCTGAGGACTACTCGGACTCGTCACCGACCGTTACACCAGGTGACACGCGAGGCGTCCTGAACGCCCGCCAGCAAGAAGATCTCCGCCCGCGCTTGCAGCGCCGGCGCCGGCGTGAGGTAGAGCGCCAGCGTCCAGAGGAGCAGGAAGACGCTCCCATGGGCGCCGATGACGGCTGCGCCGCGGTCTCCCGCGAGCTGCGCCGGGTGACATGGCCCTGCAAGTTCCGAGCGCCAACGCTCGGGACGTACGACAGGACCGTGAACCCCAAGGACTTCCTCCTGACCTACACGTTGGGCATGCATGCTATCGGTGCCGACGACAAGGTCAGGGCCAACTGGTTCCTGATGGTCCTTAAAGGATCAGCGAGGATCTGGTTGCTCAACCTGCCCGCCGGGTCCATTACCTCCTGGGCTAACCTGCGCGAGCATTTTGTGAACGCGTTCCGGGGTGGCTACAAGTGCCCGGGAACCATGGCGGAGCTGCACAGGGTAGTACAGAAGCCAGGGGAGACGTTGCGGGACTTCACCAACAGGTTCTCCAACATCTCCTACTCCATACCAGAGGCGCAAGCGGCCACCATCATCAACACGTACGCCATCAATGTCCGTGACCCGAAGATGTGTGAGAAGATGAACACGCACCGGATCCGGACTACTAGGGATCTCTACGCTTTCACGCACAAATGCGCGATGGCCGAGGAAGGGCGCCTAGCGCCTAAGCTTGCCGCCAAAGCAGCGGCAAACCCACCTGAGCTCTCCGGGAAGAAGGGCTCCCAAAAACGCGACGGTAAGCAAGTGCTTGCCGCGGAACCAGGGGCTCCCTAGAGGCCCACCAAGAAGGCGGCATTGGCGGGAGCATCGGGTAGCAAGCCGGCGGCGGCCGCACGCTGCCCCATCCACACCAACGCCACCCACGACGCACAGGATTGCCGCACCCTCCAGACCATTAAGGAGAAGCGCGAGCAGCGCCACGAGGAACACCGTGCTCCCGAGGCCTGCTTCAACTGTGGGGATATCAGGCACCTCTCCCGAGACTACCTGAACAACCCCCGCAACGGAGCGGGCCGGGGGGCGGCCTGCGGCGACGACAAGGGACAACCCGCGGGGGGTCGCGGTCAAGCCCACGGGGGCAAGGACCGGCCTCCCTGGGGATGCGACAAGCCTCGTGCCGAACAGCGCGAGGACGACTGCAGTGATGACGCCGACGAGCCCGGCTTCCAGGAGCCCCGCGATGTCGCCTGCATCCACGGGGGAGCGTACGCTCTCACGTCTCACGCCGCCGTGAAGCGGCTCACTCGTGAGGTTTGCGCCGTCCTCCCCAGCGTGGAGGCGCAACAGCCGTTGAGGTGCTCGCACGTGCCGATCACCTTCAACTCGGACGATCATCCGATTCGTCCCTTGGGATCAGGGGTACTGCTCCTCGTGGTGTCATCGATCGTAAACAACGTGACGGTGACCAAGGTTCTGGTGGACAACAGGGCGAGCCTTAACCTCCTGTCCGCCAAGTTGGTGGAGAAGCTTCAGCTGCTTCTGGAGCAGATGAAGCCCACCGACCCGTTCCGGGGGATCAACCCCGGAGTGGGGCAACCCATGAGGCGAATCACACTCCCGGTGACTTTCGGGTCCCAGGAAGCGTTCCGGACTGAGCACGTTGTCTTTGACGTGGCTCACACCCCGTTGCCGTATAACAGGTTTATTGGTCGGCCGGCGCTCATCAAGTTCATGGCAGCAACTCATTGCGCCTATGGCGTGATGAAGATGCCGTCAACATACGGTGTACTCTCCATCAAGTGTGACCTGAAGGACGCTGCTTGGTGCGTGGGTGAGGTCGTAAAGACCTCCGCAGTGGCGGATTTCGGCGACTATGACGTTGCCGGGAACGAGGATCCACTTGCGGGCGAGCAGCCCGCACAGAAGAAGGCGCGAGCCGCTCTCAGGCAGGATGCCGGGGGCAGCACCAGCTCCAGCCCGCGCGTCAGCAAGGGCATGAAGCTGAAGGAGGAGGGTGCCAAGGTCAAGAAGGTGCCCCTGCATGCCAGCAACGAGGCGCGCTCTGTTTCCATCGGTGCGAGCCTCGGCGACAAATAGGAAAGCGCCCTCATCGCCTTCCTCTGGGGAAATTCTAACGTGTTCACTTGGGAGCCGTCAGACCTTCCCGGAGTCCCCAGGGAGGTGATCAAGCATCGGCTGGCGGTGCGGCCAGACGCGCGGCCCGTCAAGCAGAAGGTTCGCCGACAAGCACAAGAACGCAAGGACTTCATCCAGCAAGAAGTGGAGAAGCTCAAGAATGCCGGGGTGATCAGGGAAGTGTTGTACCCTACTTGGTTAGAAAATCATGTTGTATTCCCTAATGCTGGGAATAAATTGTGCATGTGTGTAGATTTTACTGATCTAAATCGTGCATGCCCTAAGGACCCCTTCCCTGTACCCCGAATCGATCAAATAGTAGATTCCACAACAGGTTGTGAGTCTTTATGCTTTCTGGATGCCTTCTCCGGCTACCATCAGATTAAGATGGCAGTCGAGGATGAGGAGAAAACAATGTTTATCACCTCGGTTGGCTGCTACTGTTATACATGCATGCCTTTCGGGCTGAAGAACGCGGGCTCAACATTTCAGCGAGCTCTGCGCGAGTGTCTCGGACCCCAGCTAGGCTGTAATATCGAGGACTACATGGACGATATCATCGTCAAGTCGCGACCTACAGGAGACATTCGATAACCTCCACAGGATCAAGCTCAAGCTTAACCCCGAGAAGTGCATGTTCGGCGTGGACTCGGGACACTTGCTGGGCTTCTTGGTGTCTCACCGGGGAATCGAGGCCAATCCACAGAAGATCAAGGCGATCGAGAAGATGGAGGCACCCCGCAAGGTTAGAGACGTCCAGCACCTAAACGGTTGCGTTGCGGCGCTCGGGCGTTTCATCTCAAGGTTGGGCGAGCGAGTCCTGTGTTTCTTCAAGGTAATGAAGAAGAAGGGCCCAATCAGCGGGACCCCCGAGGCGGAAGCGGCGTTCCAGGACTTGAAGCAGTACCTGAAGTCGCCGCCGATCCTCATCGCCCCCAAGCCAGGTGAGCCGTTGCTGCTTTACCTGGCAGCAACAGACCAGGTAGTGCTCCGTGCTCATTGCTGAGAGGGAAGAACAAGTCCCGAGGGCTGAGACAGGGGGGCAAGGGCTCCCGGCAATCCGGGAGAACCCCCGGCTACCGCCTCTGCCCCGGGTGCCGCGGGGCAGTCCACTCAGGCTTCCCCCCGCAAGCAGCTAGTGCAGCACCCCGTGTACTTTGTTAGCACGGAGTTACGCGATGCCCGGGTACGGTACCCGCAGGTCCAGAAGCTTTTGCTTGGGATCCTTCTCGCTTCACGGAAGCTACTCCATTACTTTCAGGCGCACAACATGACGGTGGTGTCAGGGTTCTGCCTGGAGCGAGCCCTCATCAACCGTGAAGCCTTCGGGAGGGTGGCCGAATGGAGAATCGAGCTAGCAGAATTCAGGCTGCGTTTCGCGAATACCAAAAGCATCAAGAGCGCCGCTCTCGCTGACTTTGTCGCGGAGTGGACGTCCATGGGAATAGAGGAAGAAGAGCTAGAAGCAAGCCTTCCTGGCAAATTGGATGAAGGGTACTGGGTCCTGTACTTCGACGGCGCCTTCTGTCTGCAGGGCGCCGATGCCGGAGTGGTGATCGAGTCGCCCACTGGAGATTAACTCAAATTCGTGATACAGCTCGACTTCACCAACCCCACCAACAACACAACAGAGTACGAGGGGCTGCTACCCGGGCTACTTGCGGCAATCGCCCTCGACATCAAGCGACTGGTTGTTCGCGGGGATTCTCAACTCGTGATAAACCAGGTGAACAAGGACTACGACTGCCCCCAGATGGCAGCGTACGTGGAAGAAGTGCGAAACCGGAGTCCAAGTTCAAGGGACTTCGGTTTGAACACGTGAAGCGTAAGGACAACTTTGTTGCGGATGAACTGTCCAAGTGGGCAGTGGAACGCAGCAAGGTGCCTCCTGGGGTATTCGTACAGAGGCAGTTAAAGCCCTGTGTCGATCCCAAGATGGTTGCCGGGGAAGCCCCTCCGGCAACCCAAGGAGACCCCGCAGCTGCCATGCCACCGAGCTCGTGGCATGTTAAGCCAGGAACCGCCACCATGGAGGGCGGATATTGTTCGTTACCTCAGGGACGGAACCCTCCCAGAGAAAGACATTGCCGCGGAGCGAGTCGCCCAGCAAGCCAAGATGTACACTATGATAGATGGGGATCTCTACTGGAGGCGTCCAAACGGAGTTATGCTCCTCTGCGTGCCCCAGGAGGAAGGGCGCACGCTGCTGGAGGATATCCTCCAAGGCGCTAGCTGGGAAAGCATTCCGGCATGGCTTCTACTGGCCAACAGCCTTAGCCGATGCCGAGCAACTAGTCAAGACTTGTGAAGCATGCCAGTTTCACGCCAAGAAGAGCAACCAGCCAGCGCAAGCCCTGCAAGTCATCCCGTCCTCGTGGCCGTTCGTGGTCTGGGGGCTGGACATCGTTGGAAAGTTGCCGAGAGCTGTTGGCGGCTACGAGTACCTCCTGGTAGCCATCGACAAGTTCTCGAAGTGGATCGAGGTGCCTGTCCGAGCTGTCACAGCGCAGGCAGCCATCAAGTCCTTCAAGGGCATTGTGTGCCGGTTCGGTGTGCCTAACAGCATCATCATCGATAATAGCACGCAATTCACTAGTGCGGTGTTCCAAGCTTACTGCGAGGACATGGGCACTAAAATTCATTTCGCCTCTGTTGCTCATCCGAGGAGCAACGGGAAAGTGGAGCGCGCCAACGCAGAGGTACTGCAGGGGCTCAAGACGAGAACCTTTGACAAGCTCAAGGGCCACGAGAAACACTGGGTTGAAGAACTCCAGCCCATGCTGTGGTCGATTCGGACCACACCAAGTCGGGCGACGGGCCAAACTCCGTTTGCCCTTGTCTACGGGGCAGAAGCTGTGATGCCCCTCGAGCTCAAGCATGGGTCACCTCGGGTACGCGCGTACGACGACAAGAGCCAACACGTGCAGAGGATTGACGACCTTAGCTTCATCGACGAGATTCGATGCCGGGCTGTTGTGCGAGCTGCAGGCTACCAGCAGGGGCTCCGTCGTTATCACGACAAGAGAGTCCATCCCCGGGGGCTCGAGGTTAGAGACCTTGTCCTGCGCCGGATACACGGAACGAAGGCCGGGAACAAGTTGACTCCAAACTGGAAAGGCCCTTTTCGGGTAGTGCAGGTGACCAGAACGGGGGCTGTCCGGCTGGAAACCGAAGAAGGCTTGCCGGTGCCCAATAGTTGGAACATTGCGCACATGCGCAAGTTCTACCCATGAAACGATGATGCCTTACCCACGGGTGACGCTGCGGCAACGTGCCTCTTTAAGCTAGTGTAGCCGGGCAAGGCCCGATTGTATTCCGCTAGCGCAAAGTTGAATAAAGATAAGTGTTGTTTCAGTAAATATTGTGTTTTGATGTTAATGTGTGCTTCTGTCTCCTGCTTCAGGTGCACAGAATTGTCTCTTCATCCTTGGCTATGAGCAGGGGGCTGCCGGAACCCCGAAAACCAAGTTCGTACCCAGGACGCCCCGGAACGAGGCCTAGCAGTTGATGAACCCGTTCACAATGTGCTACGTGCTTGCACGGCACGGTGGAATAGAAAAGATGCTCACACCCAAGTCTGAGGTTGACGCTTCTGCGCCCGGGGGCTGGGTGGCAGGAGGTTATCCAATTAGTGTTGTCTTTTTCCGTGCATCTCGAAAAAAAATTCTATGCACCTTGGGCACTGCAAGAATCTAACCTGCAGGATAAAGGTGGGGACGAAGGCGCACTGTGATGCTTGTGGAGCAGTCACGGGTGTCGTCCTCTTGCGGGGCCAGTGCCTCCACGCGTGAACCGATGGTTCCGCGTGCGTGGCGGCAAGGGCAGCACTCCGGCTATTTAAAGACCGGAACAAGCGCAACACCAACAACGGGCAAGAGAGCAAGTGATGTCGTAGAGAGGCGATGGTGGTGCATCCCTCTGCGCTTGTCGTTGAGGGTGTTCCCACCATTGTGGCCCTGCCACATCGCTTAGAGGAGCACACCAGAGATGGCAACGCAAGAGGCGAGAGGCGTCGCGAAGACGCTGTGGTGGTGCATGACTCCACGCATGCCGCTGGAGGGTGCACTGCGACAGCGTCCTTGCCACGGCTCTTAACAGGGTGCTCTAAATGCAGAGGGAACAAAAAGCTAAGTACTTCGTTTCGAGTCATTTGTTCTTCCTTTAATCGCACTGGTTTGCCGAGGTAAGCTCAGTCCCCGTGTAGCCGGAGTGTAGGAAGGACGCTTGCGGGGGGCGGACGCCCCCCACACATGGCTCGCGGGTCCGTCTCGGAGGCGTGCGCGCTGGGGTAGTCAATCCGCAGGTGGAGTGGCTGGCCGCTGCTGTTTAGCCCTAGGTTGGCACTGCGGGTCCGTTCCGGGTCCCTGGTCTGGCTGAACACGCAGTTGTCAAGTCCCCTGGTTCACAAGGTAAAAGCACGAGAAGGACAGAGCCCCTCCCCGGCAAGCTAGTTATAGGCGGAAAAGCAAGCAAATTGAGATTGGATAAAATGAGATTCAAACAAACAATTTCGCGACAAGCATTCAAAGTGACGAGGGCTAACGCAAAGTAAGGCGCCTCGCGCCAATTACAGGGGAATAAGCAAAAAGCGGGACAAATGAAAGATACAAGGAACGGCTACGCGGGGGGTGCTTCCAGGGCGGCGGTCTCAGTGGTGGGCGTCTCCTCGGCGGCGACCTCCTCCTCGTCTTCACCAGCACTAGCCTACCCCGTCATCCGCGCGACCATCTCGTCGACGAAGCGACTGACGGCGTTGGCGTGCTCCTCCTTGTTCTCCTCCGGCAACCAGTCGTTGAAGATGGTCTCGAAGGGGAACTCCGGGTAGGCCTGGTGGACCCGCGACAGGATGGCGCCGGCAACCTGAGACACGGCGACGCTCACTTGCCGGTCCCCGAAGCGGCGGATGCGGTCCTCCACGGCCGTCCACCTTCCCACGAACTCCGCGAAGAAAGGGATGAGGGTGCTGACGTCGCTGCCGTCGATGGCTGCCAGGGGTACCCCCAGCTTCGACAGCGACTCATTCCCCACCTCCGCCAACCTGCAGAGCAGGGCCGTGCTTTCCTGGCGCCGGCTCCCGAGTTTCGCGTGGTTGCGGCTGGCGAGGTCGGTCTCGGCCTTCTAGCTCCTGAGCTCGTCCTTCAGCTTGGAGATATTCGACGCCTTCTCCGAGTTCTCCTCGTCAAGCTGTCGGAGATCGTTCCGGGCGATGTCCAGCTCGCCCTTGAGGGCCGCGTTGGCGTCGGTCGCAGCCTTGAGCTGCTCCTAGAACTCGCGTTCCCGGGTTTGGAGCTGCTCCTGCAACTCCTTCACCCGGGACGCGGCTTGTATCGCCGCAGCATGGGCTGCCATGGCCTGCTCCCTAGTTGCTAGCGCAACTGCCGGATCTCGGTGGAGTAGCTAGAGATGAGCCCGCTCTTTCCATCGAGGCGCTCCTGGAAGCCCCTTAGCGCTTCATGGTGCTCCCCCTCGGCTCGAATACGCGCCGCCTCCAACGACTCGAGCACTTGTTGGTGCTCCGCACGCAGTTCCTATAGCTGGCGTTGGATGTGCGCTTCCGAGACCAAACGCTCGGAGGCCTCGGCCCGGTCTTGCTGCGCCACCCGGATCTCCTCCTAAAGGCATGCCAACTTCTTCCGACGCTCCTCGACCTCCTCCTGCGCGCCGTCCAGCCGGCCCTAGGCTGCCGCGAGCTGTTGGCGCACCCGATGGTAGCAGCTGACGAACCCCAGCCGATGCCGCTTGATGCCCTTGATGATCTCATGCCCCTGGTCGAAGATGCTGGGGTCCCAATTCAGCGGACCCCAACCTGCCCCCGCGATCGCCCCGGTACTTGAGGAGGCTCCAACAGCCACAGTCTGTGACCGCACCACCTCCTCAGGCGCCGGCGAAAGCGAGCGTGTCCTTCCGCTTCCACTAGCCGCAGAGCTTGTCCTTGTCTCCACTTGGGGGCTGGGCAGCCGCTCGCGGCTCCCTCCTTTGCGGCGCGGTCGAGGGGCTCGGACCCGGTGGCCGCTGCCTCCCCAGTCAACTCCGGGTCGGTGGCTTGGCCGCCGGGAGAGTCCCTTCCGCCCCCGCTTCGCCCGGTGGAGAGTTGCTCCACCGTAACCTCAGGGGTAGCTTCCGCGTCGGTTGCGGTGGCCCCTGGGGTGAGTTCCGCGGTCCGCTCTCCCGCAGGGGAGGCAGCAGAAGGGGCTGCAGGAGGGATCGTTAGAAAAAATGAAGTGCAAGTTAAGAAAATAGAATGGGGAGGAGTACTGTGGCGAGTTGTGGCATACCTTGCGCAGTGTCCCCTCCCTCTGCGTCGGTCGCCTCTTGGCGCCTGCCGTCGTCTGTTGCTGGGTCGGCCCCGGAAGCGCGGAAGGAGTATTAGACGCTGAAGGGAGAAAAAGAGAAAAGTGTTACTTGACCAAGTTGCCGGGCGTACCTGTTCCCGGGGCCACCGGCTTGCTTATGGTGTGGGCGGCGTCGCCCGCACCCACTGTCGCCGTCGTCGCCGCGCCCCCCGTCCCGACTTGGGGGCTTCCCACACTCGTGTCGGCGGTCAGCGAAGATCCCCCCGCAGGAGGCGCCTTCCGCGCTGGCGGAGCGTTCCCGCTACCGCTAGAGCTCCCCACCGCGCCGGGGGCTGAACCCCGGGCCGGTGGGCTGCCCCCACATTGGCTTTGTTGCACGGCGGGCAGGCGGGAGAGCGGCATGACGTCGTCGTCGTCGCTGTCCCCTTCCACAGGGCTGTCGGCACCCAGGAACCCCTCGTCCCCGGATGTGTCGGCAACCTCGCGGGAGACGTCGTAGCCGGCGGAGGCGCCCGCCGGCCCCTCGGAATCCCCGTCCAAGTCGTCCTCCTCCTCACTCTCGGCCACCGGTTGCTTCCCGGTCCGAGCCCGTGGTTGCGGGGGAGGGCTGCTTGACAGTGTCCCCGCCATGATTCCCCACTCGTTGCAGGGTGGGTAGTTGCTGGCTCCCAGGTTGGCGACATCCGCGTGGAGTGCCGTCACACCCGGTGGAAGACCGGCAAAGAGCGAGTTGTCGCCGGTGATCCCCCTGAGTCATGTTCGGATCTGCTCCATCGTCAGCCCGCCTCGCTGCAGCCTCATCCGGTCGCCCTCCCCGAGTAGGTCCAGACCGGGTGGGTTCGGTGCTGCAGCAGAGCAATGCGCCTCGCGATGAAGCTCCGGGCCACGTCCAGATCCGTGAGCCCCGCACACCGCAGCGCCACGATCTTGTCGCAGATCGGTGCGAGCTCGGCGTCCTTGGCGTCATGGTTCCGCTAGTCACGGGACTTCTTCGGCAGCACGGTGGGCTTGGTGTAGGCCTCGTCGTGCTCCTCGATGTAGAGCCAGCACAAGTCCGTGCGCCACTCCGACTTGATCTTCTGGTCCTCCGTGATGATGAACTCCGATTTGAGCCCGTCCGGAACTGAAACGAGACCCCGGAAGACATCGCCCCGCCCTTCTCGACGCGAGGGTAGTAGTAGTGGCGGAATAACGCCACGGATGGCATCACCCCCACGAACGTCTCGCAGAGGTATTGAAAGACGACAAGCTTGAAGAAGGAGGTGGGGTGAATTTGCGCCAGCTGGAGACGGTGGGCGGAGAGGATGGCATGGAGGAAAAGGGAGTGCGGCGGCACGAACCCGGAGAGGATGAACCGCACGAACAACCAGTAGTAGTGCTCGCCGGGGTCCGACCCGACGGGCAGGATGCGCGTCGGGCCATGCTCGTTGTGCTTGGTGGCCACCGCCAAGCGCAGCTTCTCCACGGCCTTGCCGTTGTAGCCGGGCTAGAAGAACGCAAACTGGGCCCTCTTCTCCTTGTCTTTGCGCTCTCGCTCTGACATCTCCTTCTTGCTGCTCTTCTCTCCTTTGCCGCTGGCGCCCTTGGGACGTGCTAGGCCTTTGGGTGCCATTGGTGGAGGGAGGGAGGAGGCAGGGGGAGGCTTCTTGGGAGTTGGAGCGCAAGGGGCTTGGGGGAGGCAATGACAAGGGCAGTCGTGGAGGGGAGTCCTTGCGACGCTGCCCCTAGGTATTTATACACGGCAAGCGGAATTGCAACGGGCGCCCCCCACGATCAGCAATCAAGCGCCCTAAAGTTTTGGAGAAATCAAAACGGTTTGCGCAACATGGCCGTAACTCCCTGCTCGCAGAAGGATAGTGGGGCCAGAGATCGTGCACCTACTCTTCCCGTTCCGACGGAAGGAGGCGTAACGGCGGCCTACGTGGCCGGGTTCCCAGCTTGGTCTAGGGACCCACGCGTCGGGAGGGCGTAGCCCCGCAACCGACCTAGGATGATACTACCCGGGGGCTCAAGGTTGCCGGCCCACACCCGGGGGCTACCGTTGTACCAGTGGCCCACGGGCCCCCACTGGTACGGGACGCATGGGTCGCAACTGACGAGATCCGCTAGGCTGGCTCTCCAGGAGGGGCGAACCCGAGAAGGTACCATGTCGCTCCCCCGCAACTTGCCGGGCAACGGCACCGGGGCACCTTCCGGGTACTGGAGCTTCGGGGGTTGCAGGTGGGGCCGACGGAACAGTGGAGACAAGACCAAACAGCGGGCGCAATGCATTTAATACACCGACAGGAGTCACTTCGGCAGGGCTAGTCTTGCCCAATAAGTCTAGAGCGGCTACCCTAAGAAATGTTTTGTTTACAATGCATAGTGGACTGGGCGCTGCATGAAGCCCGGGCGTGGATCTACAGTAGAGTAAGTTTGGTGGCAATGACACGCGTGTAGATAACGTGTCACGCTGCATGCATCGGCACCTATGGTATCCCCTTGTCTGTAAAAGGAGGACCAATGCCATCAGTCAAAGGGTTCGAACCCTAGTCCGCAGCAAGTAGTATTACACCCGTTCATAGCAAAATCCCTTAGAAGAACAAGTAGCCCACCCGAGAACTCCCCGGGGGAATCTATAAGAACACACAAATTCGTGAATACAACAAACAACAGAACGTAGGGTGTTACACTTTCGGGTGGCCCGAACCTGGGTAAATCCAAGTGTCTACACTTCGTGTCTTTCGTCACGCCAGCGATCGCCGGAGCACTCGCCTCGCCCCTCACCAAACAACAAGGGGGTGCCCAGCATTCCCGGTGCCGGAGACCCGTGCTCCAACAAGGATGAAGCCGGGAGACTATTATTCCATACGACGTCGCCTCCACCAAGACGCCGTCGCGAGGACACAAAATCTCACAAAAAGGTAAACAAACTGCAGCCTGATGTTGATCTATGGTTCCCCTCGCCACCCAATACCGAATGGGCGGTCGGAGATGAGGGAACCGTAAGAAAGACGGCATAGGGTTCCACCTCTCCCAAGACTAAACTATACCCAATAGCCATGTCAAGGTTTTTTTTTTAGAATCAATTGTAACTTTATTCAGTTTTGAAAACCATTACAAGTGTAGTGCTTCAAATCACAGACACAAGAAATTACAAATAAATCCCTACAGATAAGAATTACAATGAAATCTCTCGAAAACATATTCTCCATGGTATCAATCTTTGCAACACGAAATATTATCCGAGCTTCAGCAAAAATACTGTGATTACACTGGAGCAGTAACATCACCACTCGTAGCCCTGTATGATCTTGACTACCTTCAAAGGTTTCAGAAAGCCCCTTGAGTCGCCCATCTAAAGAGATGTGAAGCCGTGAGCGTTGAACGTACTTGGGCCGGGGATTATCACCTAAAAGTGCAGGTTGTCAAACCACATGAACTTCATCGGAACACCAGAGAAGGACTCCAATATCGCAGAAGATCAAACCAACAAAAGCATCATGACACACTCGCAAAAACTCATCAAATCCATATGAACGGATTTACGAGTACAAAAACTCAAAATCCGCAAGATCGAACACATCGAATCTGCGGCGAGTAAAACTCTCTGGCACCATGGCACTGTTCAATAAGAAACCACCGCAACAGAGAAAGAACGAGTACCTTTATTCTTGACGGCATCGGACCCTTCGTTATAGCATTGCCGATGGAAGACCACAAGAATAATAATGCTAAAAGTTGGATACATCTAGCAGGAACCGAGGTTCCCCCGCCTCACAATGCCAAGATGGCGGCAGGAGATGAGGGGAACCGGCGAGTCCGGAGGAAGATGGGGTGCTAAGTATCTCCAGTCGCGCCCTCCATTTGGCGTCCGGCACAGCCGTTTTTTAGGCCGTTTGGGGGGGCTCCGGCGGATTATTATTTTTTAGGGTTCCGCCGTGATCTAGCCGCGCCCCCCAATACCAACTCCCCCAAAAATTGAATTTCGGCAAAATTTAGCTAAATTCGGTGAAATTTAAATGAAGTACGTGAAATTTAATTAAACATAAAGTTTTTCCATTACATAATTCTAAAATAAAAAACGGCCTCCTAGTCGTCGAGGTCACTGAAGTAGGCGAGGTAGGCCTCGTCGGAGTCGATCTCGATCAGCTCCACCTTCACCTCCGGCGCCGGCCTCTTCCCCGCCTTCTTCTTCTCGGCCGCCTCCCTTGCCGCCTCCTTGGTGCTCCACGCCAACGCCTCGGCGTCCGTCATGGCGAGGCCGAGGCGTTTTGCCTCCTCGGCCTCGCGCTCGCTGCCGCGCTCCGCCGCCCGCTGCCTCGGGAAATCCTCAGGGTCGCCGTCCTGGCGCCATTCGAGCGCCAAGCGCTCGTACTCCGGCACTGGTGCCCACTTCGGCTCCGGCTTTGGCCGGACTAGGCGGAGATGGCCGCAAGGCGGCTCCAGCCCCCGTTGACGGGAAGACGAGCCCGGCTCCTCCTTGATGCGCAGCGCCGGCGTGGAGGCGCTGTGGGAAGAGCCGGAGCCGAGGGAGCGGGACGCGCCGGAGCCGCCGTACCGGTGCCGGCGGGGGTGTCTCCAGGAGGGGGTGATCGCCGGCGGCGATGCGGGTGAGCACCGCCGCCACGGAGCGCCCACGCCAGAACCGGCGCCGGCCGTCAATGTTGAATCATCCCGGCGGTGGGCGCTCGTCTTGGCCCTCGCAGCGGACAATGTCGACGGCGCGGCGGTCGGTGAAGAAGGGCGCCCAGTTCGCCCCGGGGTCCTCGCGCTCCTCCGCCGTCAGCCCGTGCCACCAGTGGGCACTGACAGCGGCTGTCCGAGCACGACCCGTTAGCACCGGCAGCGTCGGGATGCCGCCGACGCTGAGGGTCCAATGCGCCGACAGCCGGCAGTCGGGCGGCGCTGGGCACTTGTGCTCATGGAGGGCCTCGGCCTCCTCGAGTGTCAGCATCGCCCGACGCCATGTCTCGTCGTCGAAAGCAATCGTTGCCGGGAGTGTGTAAGGGCGAGTGAGAGGGAGGGTTTGGGCGAGACGGAGTAGAGGAGGCGCCGAGAGGAGAATGCCGAGTACCGCCGATGGTCGCCCCTTTTTATATCGCCGGAATGCGAACCGGCGGGCGTGTAAACACGGCGATAAACGCGGCCGTGTGGCAACCGGCAGGCTACCACCATTAAAATCAACTCGGGAGCCGAGGAGGGGCCGGTGAGAAACCGGTGGGGTGATTAATTGGTCGCTAACAAGGCGGGCCCGCCGCAATAACGCGTTGCGTCGGCGCCCCGCTCGCCCCCCCCCCCCCCCCCGGCGCAGGATGAAAAAACAAATTGGGGAGGCCGACTGGGTCTGAACTTTCGCGCTGGCGCCCCGGAGACCCGTTTAGGGGGCCTTTAGGGGGCGCGGCTAGAGTTGCTCTAAGAGCATCTCCAATGGGATCCCCCAAATATCTCTCCCAAATGTCCTCTTTTTGTCCGTTTTGGGGAGCAAGTGGACATGTGTCCACCCGGCGTCCGCCCCCATCACCCAACGGTGTCCCCCAAACAGACATGTGTCCGCCCCCACGATCACCCAACGACATCCCCCAAACGGACATCTACATGTCCGAAAGTGAGTTTTTTTTTGCATTTTTTGCTATTTGCACACATGCATTCTTTGATTAAATTTAAGAGTAAAATGTACCTGAGATCCCTATTCTTTCGCGAAGGTGTCAAGTAGGTCCCTAATCTTTGAAAATGTGCGTTTAGGTCCTCATTGTTTGGTAAGTAGTTCATACTAGGTCCCTCGCCTATATGCACAGCTCCGGCCGCATGACGTGGCTGCCACCTAGGCTTTGGGCCCACAGGTGAGGCGACGACGTGACGTTGCAATCTTACAGAAAACAATGAGGACCTAAATGTACATTTTTAAAGATTAGAGACCTACTTGACACCTTCACGAAAGAATAAGGACATCGGGTGCATTTTACTCTAAATTTAAAAACATACAAATAAACATTTGGAAGTCATATCTTTCATAGAATAAAATGAAGACAATTCTCTGTTGTTTCTGAACTAAACTGAAGACAGCTCTCGGTTGGTTCTCAACTAAATATGCATCCTTGACTTCAGTACACAGGGAAAATGTGGTTCAGTGCATGCATCCATTTGTATTGGGCAAGAACAAAAATTACAACATAGATAGCTTCAAAATCTGATATACAGAAACCTAGCAGTGCCCCTGCATATACTGCATCCATCTGTATCCAGTTCAGTACACGGGGTAGGAAAATCACAGCATATATGGCTCCAATATCTAACATACAAAATGACCATTACACAGCATTAATACCAAGGTTCCACTGCAAATATCACAGCATAGACCAATGCACAATCACTGCAAAAAATATTGAAGAGAATCATCGGATGGAGTTTGAGATGTAATTTTACCTAGAAACCTTGTTGGGGACAAAGACCGAACACCTTGTGGGCGGTGGAGTTCAACGCGGTGCGGGAGCCAGAAGGCTTCGAGAAGGGCAGGAGACGGCGAGGTCGAGCTCGAGGAGGCGCCAGGCGTCGAGGAGGTCCGGCTACTTGCTCTGCCTCGCCGGTGGAGGAGCCAGGCGGGGCGACATGTGGCCGTGGTGGCTGGGGAGATGGCGGTTGGCGCGGGGCCGTGGTGCGTGGGCAGGTGCGCGGAAGGGAGCTGGCCCGTGGTCGCTAGGGAGCTGGCGGCAGGGAGATGTGCCCGTGGTTGCTGGGGAGGTGCGCGGCCGGGAGCTCGCCGGTGGTGCGACGTCCATGGCGACTAGGGCGCGAGTAGGCGAAGGGCCCCGACGGGACGCAGCGGACGGCCTCGGTGCGCCGTCATGGCGGCTAGGGCGCGGGGAGGCGACGGGGGACGGCGGGATTCGGCCTCCGCTTCCCGTCCATGGGGGAGCTCGAGGTCGGGGAGGAGGACCACAGTGGAGCACGAGCTGGGTCCTGGGGAAGGAAAGGAAGAGGAAGAAAAGCTCGTGCATAGAAAAAAAAGGTCTTGGCCACGTCTCTCTCCCAAATTTGAGGCAGCTTTGGGATCTGTCCAGACAAAAAGACCAATTTGTCTGTTTAGAGTTGCCCGTTGGGACGTGCTTTTTGATCAAGATGTCCATTTGCCCTAAAAAATACATTTGGGATATAGCTTTGCTCAGCGCATTGGAGATGCTCTAAATAAATGCACATTTACGATCGCTGTTGTAAGCCCAACCAAATGAAGCCTAAATAAATGGGATCAATCAGCCCAAAAGCATGAGCATAACAGGCCGTGCAGATCCAGCGTAAGCCCAACAGACGCTAGAGAATAACAGGCCCATGACGTGGCCGCGCGTGCGTGACCGTGTGGAATCCTGCTCTGTCGTTAGGGTTTACGCTTCCTTTAAATCCCCGAAGACCCGATGCCCCTCTGCCGCCGCAATTGCGCCGACCTGAGCCACCTGACGCGAATCCCAGAAGCCGGCGAGGTATGCATCCGCCACTTCTCGTATCCACGCTGGTTTTTTGTTGGGAGATTGCATCTGCCGTTTTAATTTATGTTTTGAGAGCATCCGTGATGTTACATCCACTTTTACTCATCCTTGCACTTTGAGGTTGACAGTGAAGAAAAACATTGGGGAATATGTAGTCTGAGATGCTCTCTTTGTCTAATTTGATTAAAAAATTTGTGACTTGGCGTTGCGTTGTGGATCGATGATGATGTAATTGTAACTGCGTTATCTTTCTTGAACTTCCCAAGTATTGAAGAAGACATTACTTACTGAGATCCAAGGCACGCTTGAAATCCTTGAAGTTTTTGTGTGTGCAGGTATGATCATCTTTGATGAGTTCACTTCTTTTCTCAGACTTATAGAGTGATCATGCTTTTCCTTCCATCCATAGAGTAGCGGCTTGTATTTTTAGATCCCTAAGTTAACGACTAAACCATACTGCTATAATGTACAGTCGTAAAGTGCACTGGGTTGAATAAATAAACCAACTGCAGCTCAATTTAAGGTTCAATTGTACAATCATATACAAATTACGCTGTTTGTTTTAGTGAAATTATGTTGTTTGCTGAGATTTAACCAATATCACCACTGATGATGCACCGAGAACAATGGTAATGTGAAAAGTAGAAGAAACATATATACGGATAATTCATTGGCTTTCTTGTACATCTTTCTCATGCAGTGAGCAAACCAGTAGTTTAATTGGAGAAGAGTCCAGGCCAGTACACAGGCTGAGTAAAAGTGCTCGCCGTTCTGGCTCTCTACTTGCCGTGAACAAACAGGTTTCTCCTGGAAGGAGGGACTAAGTTTTAACCTTTCTTTGGACTCATCCTAGTGTGCTGCAAATTGCTTCTTGGTTTCCATGTCAGGTGGAATATGACTTGCAATGCACATTTGTCTATTTTTGTGAAGGATAATGCCCAATTTACTTTTGATATGTTTTTGTGGTCTTGTAGAAGACCAAGTAGGAAGTTTATCACCTGCAGATTGAGGTCCTCATGATTGGAGCTACAGTTTTATTCCCCAATTTAGGTTGACATGCACTTGTGAACCCCTTTGTTTATTTTGTTTGTGCATTTGTGTTAAGTCATGGATCTATGATGCAATTGTTAACTGCGTTATCTTTCTTGAACTTCAAAGTACTGAAGAAGACAATACTGACTGAGATCCAAGGCATGCTTGAAATTCTCAGAGTTTCATGTTTTGTATAATTTACTTTGATTATAGAGAGCTCATGCATTTCCTTCCATTGTGTCAATGGTGGTTTTTTACTTTTGGGTTCCATAAGTTGGTGAATATTGTACTAATATAATCTTAAGCTGTATGGTACATATGTTGACAAAACTTGGGGAAACAAAAATCCAATGGCAGGTAAATTGTTGTTATACAATTTCATGAAGTAAAATTGTACCTGCTCATGCTTAGTCTGCAAGGAAACAATTGTAGCATACTATCAAATGAAATACGCAAACCTTGCCATCCTTTCCTAATGCTTTGGCCTTATCCAAACTTGTACTCCCTCTGATCCATATTACTTGTCGAAATATTACATGTATCTAGACACTTTTTAAATATAGATACATCCATATTTGGACAAATTTGAGACAAATAATGTGGGTCGGAGGGGGTAACAAAATTGGCAGATTAGCTTTCTTTCCTTCCTCTTTTGAAATTTGATCTTTATTGGTTTGTTTTGCTTTGACTCTATGTTTTTGTGCTTAGTCATCTGGTCATGGAGGATCTCTGGTCGGTTTCCAATAGACTAGTTCCCTCGAAGCAGCGTTGACCTGTTGTTTCCTGTGCTTGCCTTTCTGATGTAACCTAGGATGTCTCTTTATTTATGACAATCGTTTTCTTCTTTCCTATGATTGGTGAGTGCATAAGGCAGACCCCATGTTGGGAGGTCAGGCGGACCCCATGTCGCGGGAGAGCGCTGCAATTATCCCGGACCGGGAGATGGGCGGCTGATGCTGGACCGTGGCGACAAAGGAAGGAGGTCGTTGGCGCTGAGACATAGGCAAGTGCCTAGTCTGTCGACAGTTCCATGTGCGATAGACCGAAGCCGTGGATCGGCAGGCCCGTGCCGGGGTTGCGGAGATGCTATCTCCTTTGCCGGTGTTGGTGGTCCCAGGCACCACCCTGGTGGTGCAGGGTCTACGGCACTCGGTCCATCTTGGCGTTGGTGTTCAGTGGCACAACCAACCACTCAATACACCGGATGAACACGTTGAGAACAGTTGGCATCCTCCCTTTGTTCTTCTTCCTCCTGAGCGTGCTCTGTCAAGATACACGGGATGAACATGGTGTTGAACAGTTGGCATCCTACCTTTGTTCTTCTTCCTCCTGAGCGTGCTCTATGAATGGCCTTTGATTTTGCTCTCTGGACAGTGCGTGCTGATAACATGTTAAATGTTGAGTTGTAATGAGTTTAAAAGCTCGTGAAGTCTGGAGAATTCTTGGCTTGCTTTCGGAAATTCAGAAGGCGTGCCTTACTGACGGATTTGGCTCTGCTGTCCAGAAATTCAGAAGGTGTGCCTTACTGACAGATCTGGCTCTGCTGTCCTTGAGTTTCTCGTTATGAATCGCTGGCGTGATACTTCTGTCCTTGAGTTTGTCGGTTGATACTTTTGCTGTTACCTACGGGTATCTTTGGTGGGAGAGAACGCAACTCGTTCATGGACATCATATTCAGAAACCAGAGCATTCTGCCATTAGCATTAAGGTGATGGTTGCTAAATTCTCTATTGCCCATCAAGCTTAGGCTTAAATCAAACATCATGGCTGGACTTCTAACTCTGGTACGTTCAAGCTGAACGTCGATGCCTCCTTCGACATTGACACCTTGTCAGGCTCTCTGGGGGTTGTTATCCGAGATGACAAAGGCTGCTTCGTGGCGGCGGCCGGCGAAAATATTCCGTGCTGTGCCGCCCATGTGGCCGAATCTTTGGCTCTGCGCCTGGGCCTTGAGCTATCACAAACTGTGGGATGCAATCGTGTATATCTCAATGCTGACAATTGGGAGGTCATTCAGACGATGAAGGACAGGGCTGCCTCTTCCACCCTGGCTGCTGTGCTATTGCCTTGCCAGTGGCCGACTCTGAAAGCAAAAGGTGGTGACCCTCAAGTCTGGCTCGATGATCCTCCCCCATATATTGTTTCCCTCCTCGTTTCTGATGTAATTCCTTTAACGAGTTAAAATAATAAAGAGGATCCTAGTTTAAAAAAATAAATGAATCAGCTGTCTTAATTGATGATGGAATCACATATATACAGGGTGAAAAGGTTTGCCCGTACGGATGCTTGTTTGAGGGGTGAGAGGGACCGTTATGATGGTTGCCGAAAAGAGAACCGCACGTGTGGTTTTACATGTACTAGTGGACCGTGTTGCTACGGAATAATAAAACATAGTTAAATTTTAACCAGCTCAAAATTGATGCCAACACTTCTGTTAGTTGTAGTCTGAATCCTTGTGAGATGGTCACTGCCTACTCCTGACCATCACTGTACGTGTTTTTCTTCTACTCCCTCCGTCTCATATTAAATGACTTTTTATTACATATATCTAGACGCATTTTAGTTATAGATAAATCCATATTTGATCAAATTTAAGTTACTTAATATGTGAGGGAGATGTGAGGGAGGGAGTATTTATCTGGTGTACAGATTCATAGTACTTTTGCCTGGGGACTGAAGAACAACGTATGGGGCAAACAATAATTCAGCTGGATAAAGGTGCACAAAATAATTCAGCTGGTCACATGGAAGGAGACCAGAACGTGTGAACTATACCTAGAAGTGGGCTTCCTTCGGAATCCAGCTCGAGCTCAATAGCATCAGACTCTGTGCTTGAGCTCTTCACCATGAGACCCCTCTTGAGGAGCCTGTCCTCAGTGCACCAAGGATGGACATGTCCTTGGTGAAGTCGACCCTCGTTTTGAAGCCGATGCCGCCATCACGGACCCTCGCATGCGAGAGCAGAGCTGCTGCCACACCGGTGGCCATGGCTATGCCTAAGCTCCAAAAGGTCGCTCACGCAATCCTACAAACACCTGCGGGGCGACCCTCTCCAAAAGAAGGTGGAGCAGAGCAAGTGAGCAACCGGCCGCCGCGACGGAGATGGGCGGCAGCACGACTCAACGCCGCCGGCGTGGATGGGATTTTGTGTGTATTATGTTCTTCCGGAGGAGGGGACGCGTGCTCGAGATGGAGGCGGCTCCCAGGGTGAGCGATGGGGGCTGGGAAGGACGTGTGAGGCGGCCGGCGCGGTGAGCCTGGAGGAAGTCGTCGAGCGCGTCCTTGGCCTCAAAGGCGAGAAGTCGCGGGTCTAGCAGCAGCGCCTGTAGTCGGCGTCGCGCACCCGCACACGAGAAGAGTATGCGAGGGGGCGGTGCGGGCGAGCCTAGCTACGGACGAGACGGGAGCTTGGGGCGGCGGAGCGTGGAGGGAAAAGAAAGAAAAACGTTTCAGTTAAGAAATATACGCGCCTCCGGCCGGCATTGTTGGTAATTTTGATGAATCGAGGGACAGCCGTCAATTCTAATTTAATATATTGATGATGATTGGTGGAAATGCTCGTGCGCTGTCACGGTCCAACGCACATGTCATGAGCACTTTAAAAAATGATCCCGTGCACTAAATCATCATTCAAATTCTGTACCAAATTTTCACATTCTAACAAGAAAAGATCCAATTCAAAAGTTCAAAACATAGAGCAAATTTGTATACATCCAAAAGTCTGAAACCAGAAGATGCTAATTTCCAAGCATGCAGTCGAACTATCAGTAGATGCTAATTTCCAATCACAGCATGCACATGGTAATCATTCGGTGCATGGAAAAACACTAATCTATCTATTATCCATAGCAGCTACCATCAATCAGGTTGGGAGTACATCCCAATTAGTTATCGAATTATCCGTCGATTAGTGCAAAGCACCACAACAAACGAAAACAACGAGGACTTGCCGGACGGTTGAGCTATGGCCGGCCACCTACTGGATCTCATGCGTGGATGGCGGACGACGGCCACTTTCTGGATCACGCGTTGGGACTGCGGACAGCGGTCGTCGGGTGGATCTCGTGTGGGGTTGGTATGCTTGGAGTGGCCAGGCCGCGAACTGCAGCGAGAAAAGAAGTGATGTCCAGGCGAAGGAAGGAGCAGGAGGTCGGGGGAGAGAAGGGAGGCGGGTGGGGTGGGGGTGTGGGGGGGGGGGGGTAGCCAGAGAGGAAGGGGGTTGCGGCGGCGGGGGCGATGGAACAGGTTGGGTGGGGCGTCGGGAGGGGATCGAGTAGGTTGGGCGCTGGGGACGTCCGGGTCAAGAGAAATAACGAGCGGTGGCATATTGACCGAAATTTGGATGACATGACGTACGGCGACGGTCCTACCATGACGACCAACTCCAATTTAATATATTGGTATAGATTCCCTCAGTTTCTACTCCCTCCGTTCCATAATTGTTGTCTCAAATTTGTCCAAAAATGGATGTATCTTTTTCTAAAAAGATGTATTCCCTCAGTTTCTACTCCCTCCGTTTCATAATTGTTGTCTCAAATTTATCCAAAACTGGATGTATCTATTTCTAAAAAACGTCTAGATACATGTAATATTTCGACAAGAATTATGGAATGAAGGGAATACATTATTGTTGTTGTTGTTGTTGTTGTTGTTGGAACGAAGGGAACACATTAGAACATACTCCCTCTGATACTAAATTCTTGACTTAAATTTGTCTAAATATGGATGTATATATTCTTAAAAGTGTCTACATACGTGTAATATTTCGACAACAATTTAGAATCCGAGGGTGTTCATAATTAATAAATTATATTCTCTTCGATCCATAATAATAAACCCTATTACAACTTTATACTAAAGTTGACACATTTATTATGAATAGGAGGAAATAACATTTTGAATGCTCGCGTTCATTTAATTTTGTTATCTCGGTACTGTTCGCCAGGTCCTAGATCAGATTGATGAATGATGATGAACGGT
The DNA here is from genome assembly GCF_000005505.3 of Brachypodium distachyon. Lineage (NCBI taxonomy): Eukaryota > Viridiplantae > Streptophyta > Magnoliopsida > Poales > Poaceae > Brachypodium > Brachypodium distachyon. The sequence goes on along the minus strand of NC_016132.3, from coordinate 21,220,941 downwards.
AGGTAACCTCATCCATGAGTAACAAGTAAGAAAACTCACCCACGATCGTGGCAACTCTTGCGTGAGCACCTACTTTTGTTTTATTGGCAGCTAACCTTATCCATAAGTAACAAGTTGCGCTTGTTTTTCCAGAAAAACTCACACACGTCGTGGCGACTCTTGGGAGCTCCGACTTAGGGCATGTACAAAGCTGTACACACACACCCACAGTCTACAATTTTTGTTTGCATGTGATTTACAAACAACCTAAAAAATACTATATACAATTGACTATCTGTAAACTGTCTAAAAAAAATCTCATACTCCGTATAAAATATAGACAACATACATATAATGATAAATAGTTTGTCTATATGTTGTCTATAAAGCTAAGAACTGCTCACTCTCTTTTCTCATTCCCATTCCTCCACTTTAGAAAAAAAAAACCTCTTGCAGACAGCTTAATCATCCCTTTGTGACGACCTTGAACATGATCTGTTCTATAGGATCCTACCGCTACGTAATCACTCCTTTTGTACATGCCCTTGCATAAGCCTCGAACAAGGTTTTGGCAATGGAATTGGAATTAAATTATCTACCATGGGGCATGGGTATTTGTGGTTACCATAGTCAGTGGAAAATACTGTTTAGTTACCGCTTAAATTATTTTTGTACGAATTTTGAATTCAAATCTTTTTATCTGAAAATACAAATATTTGACACAAGAGCTTTGCTAACCAAGACGCAGGGTACTCAGTCCTATATACAAATATGTGATTCCACTTTTCGTGATAAAAAACAGAAAAATAGAAATAGAACCTATGACCACAGGAGGAGATATACGGGATACCACTGCAACACAGATACATTTGTGCTTTGTGCAACAGACATACACATGTTTTCATCTCTGAACAATGTGGGTTTCATCTGAGCTACAACTTCGACGAGGGTTTCTTGTGGTAGGTGTCGATGGACCAGTGTAAGCGTTAGTTGGGTGTATACGTCAGCCTTATTAAATATCATACACTCGAAAAAAACGGCACTTCAATGTTTTGAATATGGTGACCTCAAGGAACCCAACCTACTAATATGTATGAAGCGACGAATATCATGTTCAACTAGTTGCTCGGGCCGTCAATGACACCTCGAGTAAACGTCGAGCTGGCTCAAAGTGAGTAGCAGGGACATGGATAGTGATATCCACTCAACCATACACACTCCATATGATTTATCCCGACACCCACTTTCCATCTAGCCCTTTCCTCTTACTATCTTATTTTCCATTGAACTTGATTCCTTTTTCTTGACAATTGGGTCCTCCATTTTCATTCTAGCCCTTCTTGACTCTTCGATGTTAACTTGTCATATGGAGGGGTTTGACCAAAGCCATTTTGGCAACTGCCTTGATCACACCATAAATGATTACGATGATCTTTTAATCTGTGGCCGGGCTATGGTTAATGAAGTTGTTACCGTATTAAATATCATCTCGGGTTTTTCCTCTATCCTGGTTTTACAATGTCCAATTTTCTCTTCTTAGCCAAACTCACCACCATAATTAGGAATTTTTGGTGGACGCAAGTCAGGAGAAGGAAAAGCAAAGCGAACCTATTTGTCTCAAAACTTGGGATGATATCTGCAAGCCTAAACAATTGGGTGGCCTCAGGCTAGGAATATTTTTAATATGAATAGTAGCCTATTGATCTCTGCTCCACTGCCTAGCGCATTGTTAGCGAAGCCAACAGTCAAATGCTCAAATTGCCCTTATTCTCAAAGCCAAATGCTTCCATGCCTACTTCTTTGGAAGCCCAATAAAACTCCCAAATCAGCGGTATTTTTTACACTTCCCGTTTCTACCAACTTAGAGAAGGTTAGCCATAGTTATCTCAAAATCCAACATTAGCCATTCAGATACCCTGGAGTTGTTAAGGATCTCTAGATCCCAAATTCAAAATTTTGGAATACAAACTTAATTTTGCAGATTTTTGAGATTCCTACTGTAGATGCCATCCTTCAAACTCCAATCCTTCCTAGAGAGGGAAAGGACATTCTGTGTTTGAAACACAATGCTTCGGGAATCTGCCCAACCAAGGAGGTGTACAAGTTTTGTGCACAAAATCTTCAACCGTTTCCTCCCTCTACCCTAATTTCTCAATAGGAAGCGGCTGCCTTTATGGAAATCTGGAAAAGCAAACTCCTTCTCCCAAGAATTCAGACTTTTGGTTGGAGAATACTACAAAAGGGGCTTCCCACAGGTTACATATTTCCAAAAATTGCGCTAGATGCGGGGGCCTTGAAGATGAATTACACCTCTTCTCTCTATGCCCCTTTGCCAAAGCAGCTTGGTTTTCGATTCCCTGATTTATAAGATCTAAAATTTATGTGCATCAACACAACTTTCTTATTAATATCCATGCTGCTATTTCTTAATCTGGCCACCCACAGACTTCCTTACAAAACATATTTACCTTTATTTGGTGTATTTGGAAATCCAGAAACAATTACTTGTTCAACAGGAAGCTCAGCTCACCCTTCCAGGTCTATTCAAACACTAAGAGTTTGATGGGAGGTGCAAAACTCAAGGAAGAAGCAAAGGCAAATTCCATCAACAAAGAAGTAAAGAACTAAGAACTGAAAATCCCACTATTTCTACTTCCCAGATTTCTCATTTGCATGGATTTAACATTTACTCTGATGCTGCGTGGAATGATCCTAAAAACGAATCAGGTTTAGCGCCGGCTCTCTCCTGGACTCTCAAGACCCTATCACACCTGGACTGCTCAAGTACAGGTTCTCTCCTCCCCTGTATCTTCAATACTTCAAGCAGAAGCCATCCCCTGTATCTTCAATACTTCAAGCAGAAGCCATGGGAGCCCTCCTTGCGGCATTTATCCTCTCATATCTTCGTCAGCATGAAGCAAAACAGTTAACAGATAACCAAAGCCTTGCTTTGGCTTGTCAACACAGGAAGCTGACAATCACCCTGGACACTGGTCAATCAGGTGTTTTATGCTTCCGATAGCAGATATACGCTGCTCAAGACCACTATGGTTTCACTCCCAGGGACAAAAAAGCTAAAAAATTACACAGTTACAACCCTATTGTCTCATGTATTAATAGAAATCACAGGTCCACAGGATGTCCTCTTCAATATATCTATACCCAGCAAAGCCTCGACGTGTTCAGGCTTTCCTCTGTACCGTGTAGTTAATGAATATTAATTTCCCTCCTTACAAAAAAAAGACGTTCTAGCTTTCTCCTAAACCAAAAAAAATTAAATTGACCAAGTTTATAGAAAAATCTACCAACATTTACGGCTCTAGATTAGTCTTATTAAATCCACCATGATATATATTTTCTTAATATACTTATTGGATATTCTATATTTGAAAACATTTGCTGTAAACTTGGTCAACTTATTAAAAAAAAATTCGACATAAGACAATGTTAGGACTTCTTACAATTAGGAACGGAGGTAGGATATTTTCCTATTTGCGGAGGAAAACAAAAGGACATATCAATGTGCAGGTTAGATGGTTGAGATTCATCATTCATGTTCAATGTGCCTTATTTGATACAGGGATCACAAGCCGTGGATTTGCCTTATACTGTATAGTTTTAAGTATGCAAAAGCCCACGACGTTTTGGTTTATAAACATAGACATAGTCAAAATATGAAAAATTGCGCTTGTTGTATCTCTTTTAAAATATCTCATTTGGTTACAATGAATTTAATTTTTCTGCAAAAAATACTTGTATAAAATTTATATTTAGTTGGTTTGATAAACATCTTTTAATATAAATCACTTGTCGATGCCTGGAGAGTGGAGACCGCCTATAGACGTAAAACAATGCAGATAAATATCTGCCTCACGAGATCACTTGCCAGGCTGGGAGACAAAAGGAGACAATCAATGGCAACTAAAGAATATCCACCAGCTATTACTGCACCGACAGTCACGTAAACATGACACGCCAATGCATATATGACTAACTTTAGTTCTCTAATAACGGCATTACTCAGTTCAGGAAATCATAGCATTCCAGCAAAACGTTAATTCTCTAATAACGGCATTAATAAGTTCAGGAAATCATAGCCTTCATGCAATAAGCGAAACACTTTTTTTAGGAGATAAGCGAAACACTTAACCACGACTAGGAAGCAGATATCTTTCCCCCGGAACACCAAAACTGTCAATCAGCCTTGCTGTTTTGAGATATCTTCATGGCCTCCCAAGCTTTGCTGCATACTCCCAAGGAGATCAATCAGTGGTATAAAACTAACATAATGGTGTGCCACAGCAACAAATGAATAACACAAAAAAATTAAATGCATGCACAGCTCTATTTTTAAATAAAAAAAGCAACCATTTAAGTGTATGTATGGTAAGTTATGGAAGACATTGCTATTGATGATAGCACGCCCTAACAAACCCAAATTTATGACCTATATATATGGATTCTCAAGGTAAGGGAATGAGCGCACCATAAATCTTACACGCGCCACTCCTTTTATAGTACAATTTTCTAGTTTTGTACCGAGTCAAACTTCTTCTTAAAGTTTAACCAGCTAATAGAAAATGTACTAATATCTACAACATCAAATAAATATATTATGAAGATATATCACGGATTTTTTAATAAAAATAATTTAGAGTTGAAGATGTTGGTAGGTTTTTGTGGAGTGGTTTTTGTATAAACTTGGTCAAACCTTAAGAAGTTACTTATGACAAAGATGAACAGAGAGAGTATATAACTAACGATGGGATGGGCTGAAGCATGGAATTCATATGAAGGTCATCATCGAAAGGCAGTGTAACCAAAAGAGGCAGATGTAATACCGTAATGCATCCTCGATTTCAGAGTTCCCTGGTTCCAACTTGAGTCCGTCCAAGAATCGTTCACTTGCACCCACGTAATCCTGATGAAATAAAACAGGTTAAATGATGCAATACAATTGGCAGGAACAAGACAAAAGTAGCCAAATTAACTTTTATGTAAACCTTCAACAACATCAGAGCAGCACCCTGCCGGTAGCAAGCCTTTGGCCAGTCAGGACGCATTTTTCTGCATTCATTGGCATCTAGCAAAGCCTTGCCTCCATCACCCATCAGAAGCCAGCAAAGGCTTCTGTTCGAGAGCACGGTAGCATCAGGATCAAACGCAATTGCCTACAACCAATAAGATAAATCAACCGTTACTTGTAAAAATAAAAGCTTAGAATTTGTGAATGCTGGGTCTAACACAACTTTCTATTAGTACTCCTTTTGCATTAATCAACACTGTAAAACCAGGTCACCATCTCAAAATCTTTCAGAAGCCACCCAGCTACTCGTGAAATATTGGGTATTTGGGTAAAACGATATCCTAAAGAATACTAATTAATTAATTAATTAAATTGTAAAACCAGGTCACAATCTCTCGAAAATCATATGTGAAGTTAGAAACCTTGCTTGCTTCAAATTAATAGATATGCAAAAAAAAAATCAGAGAGCTACAAGCCATCACAGAGTATGCAACTGAAAATGAAAAGGTTAGAAGGAGCAAAGCCAGAAATATAAGGTGTTTTGATACCATACTGTAGCATCCTGATGCATCAGAATAATTCTTTCTCTTGAAAGCATAACTCCCCATTCTCTTATACCCTGCTGCTCTAATTTTCCGTTTGACCACAGGCTCATCCTGAATCACCAGGATATTCAAATTAATGAGTTAGTATTCAAGGAGTGTATGGAAGATTTTTGAAAATGTGGAACTGTGGATCTGATGACATAAAACACATTTTAGCTCACATTTCTATGATTGCACATAATGTTTCGAGTAATTATGATAATTTCCATGCTTATACGCGAACTTATCTTGGATTTTAGCTCACTTGTTCTCAAAATACTAACAAAATGATGTAAATAAATTTCAGATGTCACCATTTTGAAGAAATAAACCCTACTCGGTCACAACTACAACGATACAAACATTACATGCTTTAGAAATATGTTCAGAACTCCTTCTAGACAGGATATGAAAAAAGGCCATTTCATCAACTTGTTTGTTTTAGTAACTTCAGAAAACACGTGATTTTATGGTCCTGCATTGTCAGTTGCATATAATAGAACTCAAGTTTTATGCCTAGTGGCACTTGTCCCCTATCCCACTAGAACAATAAAACATAGACATTCTATTCTCTGTTTGGTAGCAAGAACGAAATATGTTAGCAAGAGGCACACGATCAATTTTCACAAGTTCCTAACACCTAGTGGGTTCTTACCCTGCAAGTGGCAGTTCTAAAATAGGGAACTATTTGACAAAATCATTAGCCAACATGCACGTTAATCAGAACCATCATCTGTACTGGGGCCATGGTGCACTAGTATTCTCCTACCTCTCGCTGACTCCTATGATTAATCCACCAAGCCTAAAGGCTGGGTTTTAGTTCAAAGTACGTCTAACTGCGTCATACCAGTATCAAAGCCTTGATGGTTTTTTGTTTCACTATTTGAACAGATATAATTCCAATGCAACATGTATTTAGTGGAGCGGTATCGGTATCCAATATATACCAGGATCTAGGATGAATGTGGGAAACTTTAGGTGCTGAGGCTAGATTGTTCTGTTCTCACTAGAATTTCTGATGTGTGAGCAAGGGTTGCAACTTGCAAGGGTAGGGATGCATGCATGCAGTATTCTAAATAACAGTGCCTATGCACACTGTTACACGCTGACTAACACGTAGCAATTATTCCTTGTTAAGAACTCTACAAGCATGATTCATCAAACAAAAAAGAACTCTACAAGCATGTATTTGCAAAGAGGCAAGTCTTACATCAGAAACAATACAGTCAGCTCCAGCATCCTCCATTATGCAATCTAAGAAGTCACTCGAAACCACTTTTTCAGAATGGAGTTTCTTCGCAGAATAGGTTAAAGCTCCCTTGAACTCCGCACCAGCCTACCACAAAAAAAGTTGCATCTGTCCTTAGGATGACCTGGGTAACATCTCAAATTTCTGCACTTTCAGGAATGAATAAGAACTCAAATACCAACGTGTAAGCATGAATTTTCTAGAAACGTTACAGATCGTTTGGGCCTAGAATTCATTTTGAATTCCAGAAACCAACTTGTTTGGTTGGCATGGAATTGGCCACCAGAATTCAATCTCAAATTGCATCGCATCACACTATAGCTAACCCCAACTCCTCTCTAAAAGCCATCATTCTCTGGAATTGTCTCTCACACTACAAATCCATGTGGTAGACAAACATGATTTTTGAACCAGGAATTCAAATTCAACCAAATAAAACTCTATCAAAAATTGGATTTCATTTCATTTATACCAAATGAAATGAAAAGGATGGATGCCAAACGAGCTGTTAGGTCATTTGGTTGGGTTCACTGTAATCATGCTTGTGCAAACCAAATTGCTCACAAGTTCGGGGAGAAATAGTGAGTTGACTACTAAAAGTGGCTCACAATTTGCAGCATCCCACAACTGCAGTCAATGTTCAGAAAACAAAGGCCAGCAAAGGAAGTTAATAGGAGGAGTACCCAACTTCAGTGAGGAAAATTGTCAAGACATAATTGTATCCATAAAAATTCAAGTACTTGAAAAGGCTAAGATGAGCGTACAATACCCTATACAGGAGAAGTGTACATTTCCTTGAGTTAGCATCTACGGCTGCAATGAGAGGCGTCCTACCATCTACCATCTTGTTGTACTGGTGAGAAACATGATGATATCAGCTCCTATTATAATGATAACTAACAGATAAAGGTAAAGAAAATACAGAGAGAATGGTCGATATACAATACCGTATTTACATAGAAAGTTTTCAGTAAGAATTAGACAGTTTCCATGGCAAAATAGAAGCGCATTGTATGCATATATTTACAGAATATATCTAGCTTAGTGACATATTGGTCATCAGTTGACAAATAGAATAAAATATTATAAGGCGCTTAGAGTGAGTGTCAAACAAAACAGAGAATAATCTATTACGGAGAATGTGCTAAAAGGCAATTGCATCAAGAAGTTATTGTTCAATGTCTAAACACTGGAATACAAGGGACCAGAAATGACAAGACGTGCGGTGGAATATAAATCGCACTCCATTAAAGAGTACTAACCTTTGTTCCTAAATATAAGATGTTCTATCTTTGTCGTAAGTCAAACTTCTTAAAGTTTGACCATGTTTATAGAAAAATATACTAATATCTACCATATCAAATAAGCATATACTATGAAAATATATATCATGATGGATTTAATAAAACTAATTTAAAGTTGTAGATGTTTGGTAGATTCATTTTTCTATAAACTTGGTCAAACTTTAATATGTTTGACTTAGGACAAAGCTGGAACATCTTACATTTAGGAACGGGAGGAGTATGTAGTATGTAGCATGTTGCACTAAAAAATGAATAGATCTTAGATTCATCGGATAGTACAATTAATCTAAATAGAAGTGATGAAGTAATTTGATACCTATTACCAAGGCCCAATCTTGAAGATTGTACACACCAACGACTACACAGCCAGGGAAAAAGAACGAAAAATGTGATGAAGTTTTGGCAGTTAAACTATGTTGAACAAGTAAGCTAACACCAATGCTCACAGTTGAGGTTGAGGATTTCATGATTTCGAATACACAAGAGAAAAGAGACGGAATCAAGCAACCAGAAAACAGCGAGTTAACAGAACATGAAAAAGACAACTACGGTGTTCTTTACTTGTTGCAAAACATAAGAAATTAAAGTTTAAAGTTCTAAACCATGTACAAGGACCAGCCCAACGGGAAACTTAATTAACGTAAAACTGTATGTACTTTACTGATAAACTTACATCTGCATTGTGGTCCAATAAAATCTTCATAGTGCTATCATGATCTCCAGAAGCAGCGCAATGAAGTGGTGTCCCACGAATAGCTACCAGGTCAATATAAGCTCCTTTCGCGAGCAATAGTTCAACAGTTAAACAATCTCCTGAAATAAAAAAATTACTGCATAATGTAGGTATCTGTGTTGAGATCTCTTTATGAAAATAAAATGAATCCATGAGATTATTATAGAATATGATAACATATCTTTCTTTGGAAAAGACATGCACTCTGCCTTGAACATGTGCTACGAATATACCCACAAGGACTTTTTTGAATATATAGGAATGAATTAAAGCCAATACATATAATGGCAATATAATTTATTATTATATGAAATGAAGGAAAATAGATCCTGGTAAAAAATACTACACCACACAATAATACAACTTACAAACTGAAAAGACAACTTAAGAAAACCTGTAGTGCACAAATGCAAAACAGAGAGTGCTTATAGAGGTAGACCTTTCAGAGCTGCTTCATGTAGAGGGTAAATCCGATCATGGCTGGCTCTGTTTGGATCCGCACCATGATCAAGAAGATATTTGGCCACACTATTACGACATAATATCGCAAACTTCAGAGGTGTTCTACCTGTGAAACACACAGCAATGAAACTTACTGATTCAAAACACTTTTGGGTTTACCAACTAAATAGTAAGATCTTTTTTCATCAAAGGATATGTTATTGCCAAAGAAAAAACACGAAAGTACCATAACAGTGCACTTCGTTTTCTGAGAACACGAAACTTATAAATAGCTTTTGAAGATTAACAAAATGTAGACCCATGAATATTATAGGTAGAATGACAGGTTGCACGAGACAATATTGCACCAATGTGATATACTTTACCCCCGAAATATGAAGAAGAGAGCTAATTGCATATAATTGCAACATATGCATGTGGAAAAAAGTATTAATAACCTATATCCTGAATAAATAACAATTCACCCTCTATGAGGTCTGTTCATATCAGCCATGCTTATGTCAGATATCACCTGAGATATCATGAATTCATGATTGCCAAATCCATATGAAGATATGATATGAAAAATAGAATACACATAGGGCCCCAAAATACACAGGCGACCAATGCATTTTAGCATTGATGAAGAGAGAACCCACAGGAGGCAAATATTAAGAGCAGTACAAATGCTATAATAGGATCATCATTAGTGAGCACTATGATAAACGAAACAAGTGTAGAACCATGCTATTGTCTACACACTGACGGGCATAAACATAGCACGCGTAGAACAATCTGGAACCACAAATGATAATTTAGACCTACAGATCAAGCAACCCATGTAAGCAATAATTTTCTAGATTAACATGAAAACCAAGGCAGAGTCCTAAATAAAAAAAGAGTAGGGTTTCGGAATTTGACAAACCCATTCTGACTGCGATAGGAAATAGGAACCAAATGTTTGCACAAAATCCAATCAACAAATTAGGTTCTGGAGAGAGATGGACCTTCCTTGTCGACGACATTCACATCAACCCGCAGCTCCTCGATCAGGTAGCGGCACACCTCCAGGCTCCCTCTGCAAGCGGCGATATGCAGTACCCCGAGACCTTCCAGCTCCCCGACATCTTTCACCCTCAGCGCCTCGACCGCCTCCTTGAGGTTTCCCTTGCCAATGTCGAGCGTCATCACCAGCCCTGCAACAGATCGTATCGCGAAAATTGAGCACTCAATCCCTCAACCAAGATGTGAGACGAGGAAAGAGCCGTGTACGCTTCAAGAGGGGGAGATCACCGAACGCAGCCTCGAATACCCTGTTAAGCATCGGCTCACTGGCTGCGCGAGACAACAAACGGCATTAGGGCTTGGAGTGTGGTAATGGTGGGCTGTGCGGAGACCGGAGAGGCGCTTACCGGTGAATGAGCAATGTGAGCGAGGCGCAGCCATGGCGTCCGAAGCGCAGCCAAGAAGACGCGTGGGGTTTTGGCGTGGGGGAGAGGAGAGGGGTTGGCTTTGGTGTTTGAAAATGAGAAGACTCAGAGAGGGAGATGGGAGGTAGACGCTCTGGCCAGCTGTTACCCACACCACACGGGCAGACGACTCTTCCGGTCTGTTTTGCAGTGGCACAGTACATCATAGTATCATGATTCATGCATATTTCTTCCATTCACGAATAATAAGTGGACTTTTAAGTGTTGTCTGAAGTCAAAAAAAAAATTGACCAACTTTATTAAAACGGATTTGCTATTGTCGATGGTTTGGTCCGTCAGATCGCACCTTGAGATTCGTGCTGCAGCTATAGCAAATAAACGACGCAATAGATAGAGGATCAACTTTGAGCATACACTTTTGGCTGGTTGTTGTGGTGGTAGACGGTTGGTGTTTTGTTTGCCTGTATGGAGGCTGCAGGTTCGAATCTCTCTTCCTGCAATTTTTTTTGTTTCATTTTTTATTTTGGTTTCTTATTTGTACCTTGCTTGATTTTGTTTTTGTTTTTTTCTGTTTCTCTTGATTTTCCTGTTTTCATTTTTAGATTCTATTTTATTATTTACTTTCTTCGGTTGGGTTAATCACAAGGGTTGATGTGTGTTTCCTGGGTCTATATAAATGAGGTATTTTCAAAGTAAAATAACGTTAAACGTGATCTATTCCATGCTCCGAATTCCACTGTCGTATAAAGGAGGTAATTTGCATTTCTTTTATTTTTCTTATGTCGTATTTTGGGAATTTGCTAATTCTCAATCGCTCGTTTTTATTAGAACTCACTCACCTCCCTGACCGTTTGATTGGCCATGTGTCATGTTAGTATTCTTTTATTTTTTGAAAGAAGATTAGCTCCTTTTTCCTCCAAGGTCAAGCAACCAGCGCGTGGGCTTAGATGCTAGTAGTGTAAATTTTTCGTTTGGACTTTGCTAGATATAAGTTGTCAGAGATATAGTTCATTTGAGTTTAGACCAATTGCACAAGATCTCTCCCAATGCGTAATTGAGTTTTTTGGATTAGTTGCTCGCGCCCTATATGGATGCGCAATTCAATTTTTTTTGGTTAGTTGCACATCAACTTTTTTTTATGCGCAATTTAGTGTTTTGGGAGGTGAATTGCTCACTAAGCCTCTTGATGTGCAACTGATTTTGTTTAATAGTTGCACATCACCTATCTCAATGCACGACTTAGTATTTTTTTTTAACGTGGTCGAGCTGCACATCACATCTCTCGATGCATAATTTATTATTATTTTTAACGTGATCGAGTTGTGCATCACCTCTCTTGATGCACAATTTATTATTTTTTGAACGTGATCGAGTTGCACATTAATTGAGCCTTTTTTGGTAAGTTGCACATGAAGTCTTTTGATTTGCAATTGTGTTTTTTTTGTTCAGTTGCATATCACCTCCCCTGATGTGCAATTTAGTTTTTTTTGAAACAGTTAGACATTACGACTCTTGTTGTGTAAAATGAGTATTTTTGTGTGAGTTGCACATGACTGTGACTTAAGAGTATTTTTTTAAGTCAATTTCACATGATCTTTCCTAACATGCAATTTGTTTTTTGGGGTGAGTTGCACATTAAGTACACTGGTGTGCAATTAAGTTATTTATATGTGATTTGTGGATTTAAATGTATTTTTTCATGACTAAGACTTGAGAGTACTTTTTGTAAGGTGAATTGCACATCACCTCTTCTAATGTGCAACTTTTTTTGGGGGGTGGAGGGGGGTGGGTGGGTTGAGTTATACATTAAGTATACGGATGTGCAATTGAGTTATTTTAATTGTGATTTGTGCAAGACTGAGATTTAAATGTATTTCTTCACAACTGAGACTGAAGAGTTCTTCCTTAGATGAATTGCACATTATCTCTACTAATGTGCAATTTAATTTTTTGGGTGGGTTGCACATTAAAATTCTTGATGTGCAATTGAGTATTGTGTGTGTGAGTTGCAGATCACTGAGATTTAACATATTTTCTTATTTATCAGCAAATTTTTTTATGAGTTTTGCTAAATCTCAGTGGCATGAGAATTTGCAAAATTCCTCAGGCGATTTGATAGTCGTTAGATTCACCATCAAGAATCGTTCCAACTTCGGACTACATGTTGTGTTTGGCCTGTGGTAAAACATGGTAGACATGTGGGCTTTATTTATCTGTATTGGTCCCTAATTCTCCATTTCTCTTGTTGCACAATCCAAAATGGCGGTAGCACAAGTAATGTACTGGTCTTTTTTTTTCCGAAAAGAGGACACCGCCGGCCTTTGCACCGATCGATGCTCAGTAATATACGTGTGTTTCTAATAATAGAAATGTAAAACTTATGTAATTTTCACATTTCTAGTTTTAATATTGCACAATTTTTATTTAACTTTGCTTACATGCTTTTTTGTTGTTGGTGGTGTTAATCACAACGGTTGGTACGAGTTTACCCCATCGAAGTCTTCTCTTCCGACAATTCTCATTAGACGGGACTTAGGTGTCACGTTGAGCTTTTTTTTTGCTTCAATTGGTCAGTCTGTTTTTCATTTTATGTGTTGTCCTTCAATTAGAAAAAAAAGAAAAAAAACCCACACATAAACTTGGAATATACCTAAGACTAATCAGTATATACATAAAACACACACAGGCGCGCGGAGTGACCATCGACTGAGAAACACAGTCGACTGAGCACTAGGCGCTCCCTTATTAAAAAGAGTAACACAAATGACATCAAATTTGTATACTGTAAATGAAACTATACCTCCGTTCCATACTCCATCTGATGTGTAATAAGCGTTTTAATTTAGTACAAAATTAGTACAACTTGAATCAGAATCTTAGTTATGTTACTCTCACTGTTACAAGTCTTACTGACAGGATTTTTCTTGATTATAGCATGTAAAATATGGGTTGATACACAAGAGAGAAATGAAGAAGGCCACAAGCGTTCTGTTATAGTCAAGAAAAGAAACGATCTCTTCACCAAAGATAAGCGAAGATAAGACAATTTTCATTATATTAAATTTCATCATTTGGAAAATACATTTCAACTCGTACAAGGAACGGATCGTATAATCTTCACCCTGCATATTCACCGAATGATTCGTGATTCGGGAAAAGGACCTCACACGGCACACGCAACATTCTGACACGATGAAATGACTCACGATATATCTTAGCCTAGCACACGCAACATTCTGACACGCTGAAATGAATTAAAAGGCTACGGGCTACGGCAGCAGCCCCTCTATACCTACTGTTTCTCAGGCCATCGATGCTCACGCGAACGTCTGCCGCGGCGCGACAAGACCACACAGCCATGCTACTGTGCGAAGACCCCGGCTGCATGTGCTGCCCGTCGCACGCGCACGTCACGAGTGTCCCTGCGCACCCACCTGCCGCACGTTTCACAGCGCAACAAACGGGACTGACACGTCCCGTCCCGTCGCCACAGCGAGCTGTGCAAGTGACCGTTATAACACCGAAAGTGGCCCCCTTGTTAGCACACGGCGCATGTGCTCCAACCGAAAACAACGAAAGATCGACACAGGACCTGACGAACTAGGAATAGCGAGATCAACATTTTTGAGAATTTCCATTCAATCAAATCTTACGGCAATATATAGCACGACGACTTACATTTTGCAACGTCCAAAAGAGATCGGCGTGCTGCATGCCCTCTGAATTCGTTGCCGATTTACCGGCCAGGTGAGATCTTTTTTTCTTTAGAGGAGCCCAGGTGAGATCTTGTGAAGAAACAGCGTGTACTAATTAAACAACTCTCCCTCTACTCGACGAAGTTAATTCGGCACTTGTTCAGGGAAAGAGATAACAGCAAACTGAACTTAATTCGGAGAAGGAACTTGCAAGGAATCCTCTTGGACCTAATTCTCCTCCTATATATTCCCTGATGTTTGCCGATGGTCAAGCTGAGGCTACAACCATTTGGAACACTATCCATCATTTCTGCAGCCTTTCTGGTCAAACCCCTAATTGGTCCAAATGTGTGCAACATTTACATCATAACTAAAACGGGATACCCATATTTATCTTTTGCACAAAATCCCCGTCTTCCCCAAATCACCAACACGGCTGAACACGAAATCGCCCCAAATTAATTCCGGCTAGAATGGCAGGGGACGATTGCGAGGCGCGGGGGAGGTCGTACGTGGCGGCGGCAGCGCAAGGGAGGGCGTCGGCGGTGTTGGTGGTCAAATTTGAGCCGCCGGACGAGGCGACGCGGGTCAGGAAGGCAGCCGGGGAAGCAGCCGGGGTAGTCGCGGGATGCGGGCGGCGCAGCTAGAGAAGCGAGTGGATTCACAAGCGTTAGCGGCAGGGATGGTGCTCTCTTTTTCGTCTTCGCATCTGGCGGTGCTCGGGTCGGGCAGCAGCTCCTGCTGCTCGTCGGGGCGGCTTCTGGGGTGGAGAAGCGCAACGGGGGCGGCAACGGCGGTAGGGAAGGCGCATAGGAGGAGCAGCGGCGGTCGGAAGACCGGCCAGCTCTTGCCGCTCGTCTGGGCGACCAATGAGGCGGGACGGACAGACGCCATGTGTCAGCGCTTGAGAGCATCGCTAGGTGACGGAGCCGGTAGAATTGCCACACTCCTCTCTACCTCATCTGACAACACACACCGGCCTAGTGCATGCGCTAATATTGCGTAGCTTGCCACAAGCATCCGACGACATGCACTCATCATGCTTCATCGAGGGTTCCCTGTGGTAGGCGTTGATGGACCAGTAGTGTAAGCATTAGTTAGGTGTATACGTCATTCTTACTCTTATCAGAGCAAGCCCAACGTTGGTCAAAATCCGATGCTATACCGGTGCTAGAAGAAGTTGGAACCGGGTCTAACCCTTGCAGCACCTCGGGGCTAAGAAATTTTTTCTAGAACCGAGTCTAGTACTAGAGTCGATTCCAAGAACGCGTTGACAATTGTGGAGCCCACGCTCCTTGCCTCACCTCTGCCTGCTGCTTGTTCGCCCGCCCACCTGCCGCATCTCCAGCCGCCACGCTCTCACCTCTAGGCTGCTCGCCCGCTCGCCTACCCGCCGCATCTCTGGCCGCCGTACTCCTCTCCTCCCCTCCGGCCGCCGCTCGCCCGCCGCGCTCCTCGCCTGCAGTTTTGGATTGATGGGTGGGGGTCGAGTTTGATGGTGGACGGGATGGAGAGGGCCTCGTCACCGCCGGAGATGTTGGTGAGGGCCACGTATTAGAAGGTGTTGCTCTGTTGGTTGCAGATGAGCGGCGTGGTGAAGGTGGAGGCGCCGTCGCCGGAGTTGCCGGTGTTGGAATCGGTTGGTGAGAGAAGACCAGGAGTTCTCGGGTGAGGAAAGAAAATACGCGTGAGTTTCGTGGTCAGGAAAGGAGTTGAGGGGAAAGTGGTGGGGAGATAAAGTTCTGTCATGTGGGTCCTTGGGTAGAATACTAGGTTCTAAAACAAGTCCATACGTGCAGCATATCTTGGTTTTGAAGACCCGGTTCTAATGTTTTAGCTAGCATTCCTCAAATTGCTCTTGCTCTTAGAAAAGTTCACCGTCCACTCGATAAGACACTTCGATGGTTTTGAATAGATTAGGTCACCTCAAGAAGCACAACCTACTTATATATGGCGCGACAAATATCATGTTGGACTAGTTGCTCGGGCAGTCAACAACACCCTAAAAAAATGGTTGGAGCGGGCAGAGCCCCTACCTGATGAAACCGAAGTTGAGTAGAGTAGATCCAAAAGCTCTATCATGAAAGTGCTAGTATTTGATCGAGGTGGAACAGCTATTGATGGGGGCACAGTACGGAACGAGGAAGTAGAAGAAAATAACCAAAAGGAAGACAGAGGTCCCGCCTCTTTATTCTTGCACCCGCTCATCGGCCTAGAATAGAATCAGCTTTCCCCCGTAGAGAGAGCATTCTATAGAGAACATGTCTGAGTATACCTCGAAGCTACCTCGAAGTGAGTGGCAAGGATAGATTTTTTTTTTGTAAAGAGAAATTTATTAAACATTAACAACAAAGCACATGGGTAAGCCTGAAAAACTCAAGGGTTTGCTGAATACAGAGTCTCCTCAGAGGACATTCAGTAGAGTTGTGCCTTTGGTTCCTGCAGGAAATGACAGGAGGGCTCCTGAGAGAAGATTTGGCTTTCTTAGCTAAATGATGTGCTAAGGTGTTATTGTCCCTAGGAGTGTACACCATCGTGGCATTAAGTCTGGAGTGAACTTCTAATATTTGTATCAAGAAAGATCTGATGCTCCAATGTCCTGGACTGTTGTCTGCATCTTTCTTTTGGCAGGCTAGAGCAACACTCTGATTGTCTGTGATTTGTTTTGCCTCCGGTTGATTAAGGTGTGATATGATGCTGGCTGCAAGGAGAGCTCCTAGAGACGAAACTGGAGTGGTAATAGCTTGAACCTGTGTAGTCCACCTATTAAGAGGATCAAGAGAGAGTCTATGAAGATTCCTATGCCATCAGGAGCAAGACCCTCAGCATTTTTTGGATCTTTCCAAGCAGCATCTGAGTAAATATTGAACCCCTGCAAGTGAGAAATTTGAGAGGTGGAGAGGGGAAGAAAAGGATTTTCCTGTTGTCTTTGAGTTTCCTGCATGCTTGTCGAGTCTCTGTCAGTGTTCTTCTCCAACTCCAAACCTGCAATTAAGCTTCTAGCATTTGGAAAAACCTGCAAGGGGGATGAGATTTTTCTATTGAAGAGGAAGTTGTTCCTAGAATTCCAGATGCACCAAAGGAAGGTGAAAATGTTTTTGACGAAGCCTTTGGGTGACCAGAACAAGAGATTGCCATAAGAATATTGAGAATAGAATTATGTTGATTAGCATAACACTCAGATCTGATGTACCAAGAGGCTGCAAACCAAGTGGCTTTGGTAAAAGACAGAGGAAAAATATGTGAATTTCATCTTCAATACCTCCACATCTTGCACAGAATTTGGAGATGTGCTCAGATATTTTACCTATTCTTTTATCTGTAGGAAGAGCATTTTGAAGGAGCCTCCAGGCAAAGGTTTTAATTCTTGGAAGGAGCGAGCTGCTTTTCCATATTTCCATAAGGGCCGAGCTGACCTGTGGAGGAATAAAGACAGGAGGAGAGGAAGCTTGAAGATTTCTAGCGCAGTATTTATAAACTTCTTTGACAGTGCAAATCCCTGCTGAGTTATGCTTCCATCACAAAATATCCTGACCTTCACCTGGGAGAATTTCAGTGCTTAGAATAGCATCAGCTGTCAGGTCATCGAAGAGCTGCAAAACCAGATTAGTATTCCAAAATTTAGTGTCAGCAATCCAGAGGTCCTTGACCTTAGCCGAGTACCCGAAATGAGCTTCCTGAATTCTAAGATGATCATGAAAGTTTTTCCAAAGGGGAAACCAAGGGGAACTCCACACCGACGTGTTGCCATCCCTGAGCTGATAAAAGCAGGAATCGTGGAGGATTGGGACAATTTTGGAGATGGAAGCCCAGAAGGCTGATTTGCGAGTGTTTGAGTTGGGCTTCCAAAAGGAGGGATCAGGAAAGTATTTGGCCTTAAGGGCCTAGTTTTGAAAACCGGAAAGGTGACCGAACCGGCGAGGCTCTAGGTTCCGGTTTTTCTGGTCGAACCGCCGGTTCACAGGTTGAACCGGTCTTGTTTTTTTAATTCAAAATAATATATTATAATTCATAAATGCTGCAATAAACATGGCCCAAAATCGGCCCAGGTCGGCCAGCCCACTATCTCTAAAACTAAAAGCTAGCCAGAAGTAAACAAGGCTTAAGTTGAAGGCCCAGGTCGGCCAAGAGGCCAAGACCAAAGCTAGCTAGGGCTATGAGACGGGCTCGTTCTTTCCCAGGCTCCCAGCAGCGCGTCGTCTCGATCTCCCGATTCTTCAACTCCATCGTCGTGCCTCTAGCGCTCGTACCAGACGGAGCTAGTCAGCCAGACGGGACCGTTCTTTTCCCAGGCTCCGAGGACGGAAGGGAGCAGCGCCGGCTGCGGACAGCCGCGGAGGCACCGCAGAGCGTGGCCAGGAGGCGGGTGACGCGGGAAAGGGAGCGGCGCCGGCGGCGGGCGGCCGCGGAATCAAGTGGAGCACGGCGGAGCGCGGAGAGGAAGCGGGCAAGGCTTGAAGGAAACGGCGCCGGTGGCGGGCCGCCGCGGAATCATGCGGCGGCCCGGCGGAGTGCGGCGAGGAGGGTTGCCGGCAACTGAACCGGGCGGTTCGGGCAAAACCGTCCGGTTCATTGGTTTTCGGCAAAACCACCGGTTCACATGGTTTTTCCCGGTCCGGTGTCCCGTCCGGTCCAGTGCGCTTAACCGACCGCATGAGGCTTCGGTTCTGGTTTTTTCCAGTCGGACCGCCGGTCTGGTCTGGTTTTCAAAACTAGGCTTAAGGATCAGAGACAAGTGGCTATTGGGTTCACTAGCAATTCTCCAAGGAGAAGAAACTAGAAGGCTTCTATTCATGGCTTGAATGTTTCTAATTGTCGTTGCACGGGGCTCCGACACCGAGGATGCGCGGGCACCCCCTCTTAGGTTCGGCAGTGGGCGACGGGGATCGCTCCGGTGATCGCCGACGAGGCCAATGCGAAGCGTAAGGGTGTAACGGACACGAGAACGTTTTTACCCAGGTTCGGGCCACCTTGCGGTGTAAAACCCTACGTCCTGCTTGTCTGAGCTCGTATTATCGTAAGATTGAGAGTTTACAAGTTGCCGGGGAAGGGTCCCCGGGTGCTCTCTTTTTGGCTAAGTGCTCCTTACTATCCTGAGCTAATGCTAGTGACTAACAGTTAGACGCGCGAAAAACCGAACCAACCAAAAGACTAAACATTTTGATCGCTGGCGGAGGTCCTCCTTTTATAGCTAAGGGGATACCACATGTGCCACGGTGCATGGATTACAAGTGGCGAGCAGGGAGATTGGGCAGCTCCTCGGTGCGCTGGCATGCGTGCAAGAGCGCCAACCCCGCGACTAGGGGTCTAAGGCCTAAAAACTAGCCCTGGGCAGTCACCGTTTGCCTCACTAGACGGATAAACTTCCTCCTGTCGGTTCATTAAATGCTTCGTGCACCCCACTCCTTGTCCTGGCGACCCTGCATACCGGGCGCCTGCCACGCGCCCACGTGGCGCTGCTGCTCTGTTCGCTCGGTCCCGTCCTCGCGGCAGAAACCTGTGCCCGGGAACGCCTCCTCCTGGCAAGTGCCTTCTTGGGAGGTGCCCAGGCGAGATTATTCCCTAACGCCCCGCTAGCCCTGCCGGGCTGGTAGCTTGCCGGGCAGCCTGCACGTTGCCGCCCGGGGTGAGATCCTCCTGGGAACCAAGCGATGCGACCCACGCGTCGTGCAACGGTGGCACCCCGGGTGCCACTGGTGTGACACTAATACCCAGCCCACCAAGCTTCTTGGGCTTGCAGATGTCTTCCCAAGCTTTCAGACAAAGAGGTTTAGTCTGTTCTCCCTCTCTGATACCTGTCCACCAGAAGTTCTTAATTATCGCAGTGAGCTTAGCTAGGAATTTCCTGGAAAAAAGGAAGTTGGACATATAGTAAACAGAGATGGAGGAAAAAACTGAGTTGATTAAGGTAAGCCTTCTAGCATGGGAGAGACGATTAGCTTTATAGCCATTGAGTTTAGAGTTGAACTTGTCGATGATAAAGTTGTAGGCTGAGGATCGATCCTTTGCTGGGAGAACAAGGGGGTGCCCAAGGTGCAAAGTGGAGTTGTCTAGATTTTGAACAGGAAAGATGCTTTTTATTTGGGCAGCAAGATTTGGCTCCACTTTTTTACTGAAAAGAATAGCATATTTGCTCCAATTAGGAGTTTGACCAGAGTTATGACAAAAGTCATTAATAATCTGAAGGATGTTTTGTCGCTTCTTGAATGGTGGCTTCTCCACAAATGATCAGGTCATCCACGTACATTAAAGAGTGGA
This sequence comes from Brachypodium distachyon, assembly GCF_000005505.3. Taxonomy (NCBI): domain Eukaryota; kingdom Viridiplantae; phylum Streptophyta; class Magnoliopsida; order Poales; family Poaceae; genus Brachypodium; species Brachypodium distachyon. The sequence goes on along the minus strand of NC_016132.3, from coordinate 21,200,242 downwards.
TGGCGGGACAGTGGGGACCAAGGGAGATTCCACCGAGACATGTACTCCTGATGCAACCTGCCGCAAAAAATGAGACGAAAGTATACTCCCTCTTTAAAAAAACAATGCCACTAAGTTGGTCTATTTTTGGGCGAAGTGGCCAGGTCGATCATGGTGTCATATACAGGTCTATGTTTTTTTGAAGGAATCATATACAGGTCTATGTTTTTTTGAAGGAAAATATACAGGTCTATGTTACTGTAAAAATAATAGGGATTGGTTGGTTGAAGAAAGAAGTTAACATTAAAGAGCTGTGGCCTCATAGGCCATGAAAAGTGGGGAGGGTAAAACCCAAATCTTTAATATAAGATGTTCTATCTTTTTCATTGACCAAATTTATAGAAAATGTAGTAATAAATTTACAGTAACAATCACGTATACCACGAACATGGGGTATTTAGGAGAACTCATTTGGTGTTGTAGATTTTTGTAGATTTTTCTAACAATTTGGTAAAATATTACTCCCTCCGTTCCTAACCACGAGAAGTATTTAGGAACGGAGGGAGTACAAAGTTTGACTTAGGAGTTAGGACAAAACTAGCACATCTTATATTTACAAACGGAAGGAGTAGGAAGTAGTTGATCTACTTATATAACTCAACGAAATAAAACACAATGTTGACACCATATCACACGTGAAACAAAATAAATTTCTTTCTGCAGCTAGTTAGTCCTCCCTGATAAAGCTGATTTCAAGAATACCGCCTTTTGCATTAACTAACACTGTAAAAACCAGGTTCACCATCTCAAAATCTTTCACTGAAGCCACCAAGCTACACGTGAAACAGTGGGTGTTTGGTACAACCATATCCTAAAGAATATTTATTAATTAACTAAACTGTAAAACCCGATCACAATCACTCTGAAATCGTATATGTAGTTAAAAACCTTGGTTGCTTCAAATTAATAGCTATGCAAAAAAAAAAACAGAGAGCTACGGAAACTATCACAAAGTATGCAACTGAAAATATATGTTAAAAGGAGCAAAGTCAGAATATATGCTATTTTAATATACCACACTGTAGGATCCTTCTGCAGAAGAATAATCCTTGTTCTTGAAAGCATCATTCCCAAGTCTCTTAAACCCTGCAGCTCTAATTTTCCGCTTAGCCACAGGCTCATCCTGAATCACCATAAAATTAATGAGTTAGTATTCGATGAGTGCATGGAAGAGAGATAAATATTCTAAAGAAATTTCCTAGAATTGTGCTGTAAAGATTTTAGATAATATGGATCTGATTCCATAAAACACATTTTAGCTCAGATTTCTATGATTGCACATGTTTGGAGTGATTGTGATAATCTCCATGCATAGACACGTTTATCTTGGATCTAAGCTCACCTGTTCCCAAAATACTAACACAACTATGTAAATAAATTTCAAATGGCACCAGTTTAAAGATATAAACCCTACTCGGTCACAACTGCACTGATACAAACATTGCATGATTTAGAAATATGTTCAGAACTCCGACTGGATATGGAAAAAAGGCCATTTCATCTTCTTGTTTTAGTACCTTCAGAAAAAAATGAGGTTTCATGGCTAGTGGCACATGACCCCTATCCCATTAGAACAATAAAATATAGAAATTCTATTTTCCATTCGTTAGCAAGAATGAAATGAGTGAACAACAGGCACATGATTAATGTTCATCAGTTCCTAACGCCTAGTGGCCCTTGTCCCTGCAAGTGGCAGCTCTAAAATAGGGAACTATTTGGACAAAATCATTAGCCAACTTGCACGTTCATCAGAATATTAACCCATCATCAGTACTGGGGCCATGGTGCACTGCTATTCTCCTACCTCTCCTTGACTCCTATGATTAATCCACCAAACTAAAGGCTGGGTTTTAGTTCAAAGTACGTCTAAGTGCATCAGTATCAAAATTCAAAGCCTTTATGGTTTTTTGTTTCACCAATTGAACAGAAGTAATTCCAATGCACCATGTATTTAGTGGAACCGTACCAGTATCCAATACATAACAGTATCTGGGACGAATGTTGGAAACTTTAGGTACCAGAGGCTAGAGTGTTCTGACCTCACTAGAACCCCTGACGTGTGAGGAAGGGTTGCAACTTGCAAGAGGGTCGGGGTGCATTCATGCAGTGCTCTAAATAACAGCGCCTACAAACATTGTTACACGCTGACTAGCATGTAGTGCTTATTCCTTGCTAGAACTCTAAAAGCATCATTCGTTAAACAAAAAGAACTCTACACGTATGTAGTGGCAAAGAGGTAGGTCTTACATGAGAAATAACACAGTCAGCTCCAACGTCCTCCAATATGCAATCCAAGAAGTCACTGGAAACCATTTTTGCAGAATGGAGATTTTTCACAGCATAGGTTAAAGCTCCCCTGGACTCGGCACCAACCTACCACAAAAAAAGTTACATCCGTCATTTGGATGACCTGGGTAATATTTTAAGTTTCTGCACTTTCAGGAATGACTAAGAACTTAAATACCAATGTGTAACCATGAATTTTCTATTAGGTCATTTGGTTTGGTTCACTGTAATCATGCTTGTGCGAACCAAATTGCTCACAAGTTCAGGAAAAAATATAAGTTGTTTACTAAAAGTGGGTCACGATTCGCGGCTTCACATAAGTGCAGTCAATGTTCAGAAAACAAAGGCCAGCAAAGGAAGTTCATAGTACCCAACTTCAGTGCGGAAAATTGTCAAGACATAGCTGTGATCCATCAAAATTCAACTACTTGAAAAGTCTAAGATGAGCGTACAATACCCTAATCAGGAGAAGCATGCATTTCCTTGAGTCAGCGTCTACAGCTGCAATGAGAGGTGTCTTACCATCTACCATCTTGTTGTACCGGTGAGAACATGAAGATATCAGCTCCTATTATAATGATAATTAACAGATAAAGGTAAAGAAAATACATATAGAGAACGGTCAATATACAATACCGTCTTTACATACAAAGCTTTCAGTAAGAATTAAACAGTTTCCATGGCATTACAAGATAGAAGCACATAGTATACATACATTTACATAATGTTGGGGGGATGACTCCGGGTAGGGTCATGGCGACACAACTCTAGCCGAGATAACGGAGGCAAAGCCGGCATAGCAACGTATGCCGGCATCATAAAGTTAAACTAACGATAAGCCGGCATCCGGGCGTATGCCGACATAGTTTTCTTATCTTGTAAGTTTGCAGGATAAGGACGAGCCCCTTGACCTCGGCAGTGCCGAGATCCTTCAACGGTCTTATCCTGACCACGCGTTACAAAGTAAAGCTGCGCCATCATCATCTCAGAAAAGCAGTCAGCGCCTGCGTACTGGTGTCAGGTGACCACGCTAAAGAAGCACCGAAAGGGAGTCTATGACGGAAGCCGGCAGAGGATAGCTGTACCCGTTGCAGGCCGGTAGGAAAAAGTAAAGTTGTCTTGTCCCCTGCGGTACTGCCTGGAGGGAACCGAGCCGCATGCCTGGCGGCGCCCAAGGAAGGTGATGTTAGACTCGGCCCGCATGTCAGTGTGACATGCCTGGCCCATAAATAGAGCACTACACCTCCCTGGAGAGGACATCGAGCACCTAGACATTTTAGGGTTTCCCCTTCTTCTTCTTCCTCCTGAATACAGCTCAAGGAGCGCCATTGTAGAGCTTGCCTATCTCGGCTAATACAGCAAAGCAGGAGTAGGAGTCTTACCTCGGCAAGAGGGCTCCGAACCTGAGTAAATCTGTGTGTTCTTGTGTGAATCGTGCGTGTTCTTCTTCACGTCCTCCCTCCTCCGGATCCTCCTTCGTTCATCGGCCCCAAGTTAAGCCATCCTATGGCATCTGCCGTGACACCACCACAACACATAATATCTTGTAGTGTACTGACATATTGGTCTACACTTAACTAATAGACTTAATTTTATAAGGCACTTAGAGTGAGTGTCAAACAAGACAGAGGATAATATAATAATCTATTATGGAGAATATGCTAAAAGGCAACTGCATCGAGAAGTTATTGTTTAATGTATAAACATTGGCAGACAAGGGACCAGAAATGACAAGACATGAAGTGGAATATAAATCGCACTCCATTAAAGAGGTTGTAGCATGTTGCACTCACAATAGAATAGATTGCAGATTTGATAGTATAGTACTATGAATCTAAATAGAAGTGATGAAGTACTTTGATACCTATTACCAAGGCAATCTTGAAGACTGTACACACCAACCACTACACAACCAGGGGAAGAACAAAGAAAAACACGATGAAGTTTTCAGGAGTTAACTATGTTGAACAAGTAAGCAAACAGTTGAGCTTGAAAATTTCATCATTTCAAGTACAAAAAACAACAAAAAATCAAGCAACCAGAAAAAGTGAGTCAAAAGAACATGAGAAAGGAAAAATACGGTGTTCTTTACTTGTTGCATAACATATGAAATCAAAGTTTAACCATTGTACATGGACCAGCCCAATGGGAAACTTAATTAAGGCAAAAACTGTATCTGATGAACTTATAAACTTACATCTGCATGGTGGTCCAATAAAATCTTCATAGTGCTATCATGATCTCCAGTAGCAGTGCAATGAAGTGGTGTCCCACAAAAAGCTACAGGGTCAACATAAGCTCCTTTCGCAAGCAATAGTTCAACAGTTAAACAATCTCCTGAAAAAAACATGAACTTACTGCATAAGAAGTAGGTATCTATGTGAAATTCTCTTTACGAAAATAAAATGAATCCATGAGCTTATTACAAAATAGGGCGTTCACTTTGGAAAAGACATCTGTACAACTCTCAATATACCCACAAGGACTTAGGACTTGTTTGAATATACAGGAATGAATTAAAGACAATACCTATAATGTATATAGGATTAATTAGTAATTACTATATGACACAAAGGAAAATACTACATCACACAGTAATAGAACTTACAAACTGAAAAGACAACTTAAGGAAAACTCTTGTGCACAAATGCAAAACAGAGTATGCTTATAGAAGTAGACCTGATCGAGCGGCATCATGTAGAGGGGAAATCCCATCATGGCTGGCTCTGTCTGGATCCGCACCATGATCAAGAAGATATTTGACCACACTATTACAACGTATTGCAAACTTCAGAGGTGTTCTACCTGTGAAGCACACAGCAATGAAACTTATTGATTCAAAAAACTTTTGGGTTTACTAACTACTCCCTCCGTCCCAAGTGACTCAACTTTGGTCAAATATGGATGTATCTATACACAAAGAGTGTCTAGATACATGTAATATTTCATCACTTAACATGGGACGGTGGGAGTAAAGAGTAAGATCTTTTTCCCATCAAAGCATATCTTATCCCCAAAGAAAAGACAAGGAAGTACCATAACAGTGCATTACGTTTTCTGAGAACACGAAACTTCAAATTAGCTTTTGAAGATTCAGAAAAAGTAGACTCATGAATAGTATATGAGGTGAATGACAGGTTGCACAAGACAATATTGCACAAATGTGATATACTTCACCCACGAAATAAGAAGAATAGTGCTGATTCCAAGTATTTATATCAGCCATGCTTATGTCAGATATCACCTGAGATATCATAATTGAGCATAGCCAAGTCCATATAAAGGTATCATTAAAAAAATGTTACACAGGCTATCAATGCGTTTTAGCATTAACGAAGAGATAAACCACAGAATGGCAAATATTCAGAACAGTAGAAATGCTATAAATGGAAACATCATTAGTGAGGAACTGCGGACAACGGAATATGATAAATGAAACAAGTGTAGAACCATGCTATAGTCTGCACACTAGCGGGCATAGAATTAATACGCACACACAGAACAATCAGGCACCACAAATTATAATTTAGAACTACAGGCTACAGATCAAGCAACCCATGTAAGCAATAATTTTCTACATGAGCATGGAAACCAAAACGGAGTCCTAAATAAATAAACAAATTATGGTTTCGTTATTTGACAAACCCGTTCTGACTAACGTTTAGAAATAAAAACCAAATGTTTGCACAGAATCCTAAACCGATAAATTAGGTCCTGGAGAGTCACGGACCTTCCTTGTCGACGCCATTCACATCAACCCGCAGTTCCTCGATCAAGTAGCGGCACACCTCCAGCCTCCCTCTGCAAGCCGCGATATGCAGTACCCCGACACCTTCCAGCATCCCGGCATCTTTCACCCTCAGCGTCTCGACCGCCTCCTTGGGGTTGCCCTTGCCCATGTCGAGCTTCGTCACCAGCCCTACAACAGATTGGACCCCAAATAACGAGCACTTAATTCCCCAACCAAGATGCGAGACGAGGAAAGAGCCGCGTACGCTTCAAGACGGGGAGATCGCCGTCGAACGCTGCCTGGAATACCATGTTAAGCATCGGCCCACCGACTGCGCGGCAGAACAAGCGGCATTAGGGTTTGGAGTTGGGGTGAAGGTGGGCTGTGCGGTGAGGCGCTTACCGGTGAATGAGGACTGTGAGCGAGGCGGAGCCATGGCGTCCACGGGTTTTGGTGTGGGGGAGAGGGAGGGTTGCCTTTGTTGTTGAAAATGAGAAGAACGAGAGAGGATGATGGAACGATCCGTAAGCACGAACGGAGACGTGGGCGGATATATAGGGCGGTCTGGCCAGCTGTCAGCCACAGGGGCACACGGCTCTTCGACTCCGCGATTTGAGTGTTCTGTGTGCATCCACATTCACATCCTGGGCCGAAGCCCAGCCTCTCTTCTCCTGCCATCCTGGCCCGCCTCTCTCTTTTTCTCTGGTGCACAGCCCACCTTCACCCTTTTCTTTTCCTTTTCTCTTGGGCCGCACCTCCCGGGGTCCTCTCGCCCGCTGCAACTGCCACCGGGAATGTCCGCACCTCACCGCGCGCACTCCCCTAAGCTCGCACGCAGCACCGCCGCCGGTCGATTCCTGCGAAACGGAGCCCCGCAGGATACATCCTGCGCCACCGAGACTTCCTCGAGATGAATCGAACGACCCCTCAAGCAGCTGCTCGCCTGCTCCTCCTCGTCGGAGTCGAAATCGGTGTCGTATGAGGCGCGTGGTCGGCGGTCCGGAAGCTCTCTGGTGCCGCCAATGTCCTTCGCGCGGCGGCACGAGAGCTCTGCGGCTCTGGCGACGCTTGGCGGGCAGGGAGCTCCCGCTCCGATGCGCGGCCCGCTCGCTGGCCTCCCGGAGACCGGCCCCGCTGGAGCGGGCACGGGCTGCTTCCGCGCACCCTCCGTCCGGACGCGATGGCGGCGCTCCTCGTCGCCCGTCGGAGGCTCCCCGGTCGCGGGGCCAGTCCGAGCGTCCTCCCCGACCTCGCCCTACCCCGATCAAGCTGTTCACAGGGTACATCGTGCAGCAAAGGGTCACGGATCTAATGGGGGCGATGACAAATTTCTTGTCCGCGGTGGCAGATTTGGGAGGACGGGGTGAAGCAACGGAGGGAACGAGGAATGCGACCCGTAAAACACCTTGAGGCAGACCTCCCGAGTCCCGAACATGTTACATATGCCAGTAAAACTTTGGGTAAATTGGATACACGCCACTCTCTGTTCCATCAGTTTCGCTCTAACTTTTTTATATCTCTATCAATGCCATTATGTTCACTTAAGACCAATAAGTGTTCATAAAATACATGTATTTCAACGCATACAACAGTATTTACCATAATACCTATATTTACAAGGTTTAGCAGTATGTTCGAGTCTTCGAGGCGTCATAAAGGTTCAAAAAATTCAAATTTAGCCTAAAATTCAATCTTCTCAAAAAAAATCTATGAAAAATAAAAAAATAAAAAGTAATATGAGTGCACCGTTAGGGACCGGATATGAGGAGCGCGTGGGGAATAAAAAGAATAAAACTGTTTGACTTGTGATGGAAAAAACTGTCCGTATAGAGTTATGTCTATACGTATTTAGACAGTATACGTACTGGTATTGGACAAAATGGCATGAATAGAGGTATAAAAAAGTTAGAGTGACATTTCTCCAAGTCAAGTTTTTGTAATGGTATATCTCCAACCGGTGGAAATTATAATGGCATAGATCCAATTAACCCTAAAAATTTTTCGGCAATTATAAGGAGCGAACGTTCGCTCCTTGTCCTTCATGCGCGACACGTGCTCATCGACTCGTTCTCTTCCTCTTCCTCTCGTAGCATTCGGCTGGTGCATCCTCGTTCCCGGCTGGCGCATCCCCGTTCCCTTCGCGCCCGCGCGCTGCCCCATCGCCAGTGCGTCCCCGCCCCTGCCCTGAGATCCGTCGCCGCGCCGCGCGCTGATACAGCCGACTGCCGCGCGCCGCCAGGAGCCCCGCGCACCGCGTGCTGATACAGCCGCCGCCCCCTTCCCCGGCCTCCCCGTCGCAGCCGCGCACCTACGAGCCACCGCCTCGCGCTGGTCTGGCCTCCACAGCGAACTCCGCCGCCGCGCTCGCGTGCTGTTCCTGCTGACGCGCCGCCCTGAGCCCCGCCCCTGCGCGCTGTCATAGTACGGAGCTTTGACACCGGGGATGCGTGAGCACCCCCCTTTTAGGTTCGGCAGTGCGCTACGGGGATCGCTCCGGCGATCGCCGGTGGGGCCAATGCAAAGCGTATGAGCACGACGAACACGAGAACACTTTTTACCTAGGTTCGGGCCACCCTGAGGTGTAAAACCCTACGTCCTGCTTCTGAGTTTGCTATTAGCCAAAGAACTGGGGTTTACAAGTTGTCGGAGGGGAGTCCCCGGGCGCTCTCTCTTTCCGGCTAAGTACCGTTTGCTACTTTGGGCTATTGCTAGTAGTGAACTGAGAACTGGTACAACCCTTTGACCGTTGGCAAGGGTCCTTCTTTTATACTGAAAGGGATGCCACAGGTGCCACAGGTGCATGGGTGACAAATGGCGAGCAGGGAGTCAGGGCAGCTCCCCCTCGGTGCGCTGTCTTGCATGCAAACCAGGTAGCCCTGCAGCTAGGGGTCTAGGCGCCTAAAGTTTACCCCAGGCGGGTCACTGTTGGCAGAAAGGATAGGGAATCCCCTTTTGGTCGGAGCATTAAATGCTGGCGTGTGCTTCACTCCTCATCCTGACGAAACCTGCGTGCGGCGTGCCTGCTGAGGCGCCACGTGGCGCCGCTGTTGCTCCCGCTCGCTCCTGCCTTTGTAACGGTTGCTTGTGCCCGGGAACACCCTCCTGGCAAGTGACCTTCCCGGGAAGTTCCCAGGCGGGATTCCTCCTGCTGCCCCGCAACCCGGCTAACCCTGCCGGGCTGGCGACTTGCCGGGCATCTCGCGCGGAGCTGCTTGGGGCGCGACCCTTCCGGGGACCAAGCGAGGTGGCCCACGCGTCGCGCAGTGGTGGTGCCCCGGGGGCCACTGATGCGACACGCGCCGCCATGGTCACCGCCCCGAGCCCGGTTGGTCCCGCCCGCACCGCCCCTGCCGCCACCCCCGAGCCCCACCGCCGCGCGCTGCTGCAGCATCCACGCTAGCTCTGCCTTGAACAGCCGCTGACGCCCGCCGCCACGAGCCGTTCGCGCTCTCTCCCTAAACCGTGCCGTCGCCGCCGTGGCTGCTTCCTCATCCTGTCCAGCGTTCGCGGTGTGAAACAGTGTTGCTCGAGGACGGAATCCATCCATGGTGTTGTAGCGGGCTAGCGGCTTCCTCTTGCCAGCCCGGCCTTCGGGACGAATTAGCCTACTTGGCCTCAAGGGCGTAATCGAGCGGTGATGGAATCAATGGGGTGGAGCGAGCGGTGGTAGCTCTCTCCGGTTCGTTTAGCGGCACCGTATGTCTACGTCCCCACGCCGATGAGATACGAATCGTGTTTCACTATCCAATTTCCATGATTGTTTTGCTTGGTTCACGGGTTGCAACAAGGGGATTAGCGACAAGAAGATACATTTGTGTGGGGTTGTTTTGAAGAGGTGGTAGCTCGATTTGGAGCGGAGGAGATGCGAGATGCGGTGGGGTGTGTTAGTTTTGACCGAATTGTATGAACATGGCAATTTGTTTGCTTTGGGGGTGGCAATTCATGTCCATCGGGGATGGCAATTTGTATTCATCGGGGATGGCAATTTTTGTCCTTAGGGGCGACATGGAGATAGGGTTTGTGTGGATTCATTTAAATTGGAGGTCAATTTGTGTGCATTTTAATTCTTTAGCTTAATTTGGAGTGAAGTAGATGCAAGATGTGGTGGTGGGATTTTGATCTAAATGTATGGACATGATTATTTTTCCTTTTTGTATTCGTTAGGGTGTGACATTTGTGTGCATTAGGGCTATCAATTTGGGTGCTTTAAGGGGTGGCAATTTGTGTGCATTAGGAGCGATAGGGAGATAGGATTTGTGTGCTTGGAGTTTATACCTCGATTTGGAGTGGAGGAAATGCAGGATGCGGCGGTGGATGGTAGACATTGATAACATGGTTATATGTGTTCACTACGATTGGCAATCTGTGCTCATTACGAGAGGCAATGTGTGCTCATTACGAGTGGCAATATGCGTTCATTAGGGTTGGCAATTCGCATTCATTAGGCATGACATGGAGATAGAATTTGTGTAGGGTCGTTTTGTATGAAGGTGATAACTCGATTTTGGAGTTGAGGCGACGCAGGATGCGGTAGTGGTTGGTAGATTTTCACCGAAATGATGAACATTGTTTTTTGTGTTCCTTAGGGATGGAAATTTGTGTTTATTAGGGGCGACAACGAGATAGGGTTGTTGTGGGGTTGCTTGAATGAAGGTGGTAGCTCGATTTTGGAGTTGAGGAGACACGAGATGCGGTAGTGGGTGGTAGATTTTGACCGAAATGAATGAATATTGTTGTTTGTGTTCATTAGAAATGGCAATTTGTGTTTATTAGAGGCGACAACAAGATAGGGTTGTTGTGGGGTTGCTTGAATAAAGGTGGTAGCTCAATTTGAAGTGTTGCGGTTGTATAAGATGCATGATGCATTTGTGGAAGTTAGATTTTGACCGAAACAGGAGGAACATGGTTATTTGTGTTCATTAGGATGACAACTTGTGTTAATTAGCGGTCGCAATTTGTGGGGTATATTTTTGACCGAAATATATTCATTTTAACATGGTTATTTGTGCTCATTAGTGGTTGCAATTTTTGTTCATTACGGGTGGTAATTTGTAGATGTTAGATTTTTTACCGAAATATTTTTTTTTGACATGGTTATTTATGTTTATTAGGGGTGGCAAATTTTATTCATTAGAGTGACAAATTTTACTCATCAGAGGTGGTAATTTGCTTGCGGTATTTGTTTAACCAAAAATATATATATTCTGACATGGTTATTTATGTTCATTAGTGGTGACAACTTTTACTCATCAGAGGTGGCAGTTTGCAAGTGGTAGATTGTGGACCGAAATATATTATTTTTGACATGGTTATTTGTGTTCAGTACGGATGGCAATTTGCATTATTGGTTGGCCATTTAAATTATGCGTGCCGGAGCGGAGGAGATGCGAGATGCAGTGGTGGGTGATATATTTTCTCCGAAATTGACTTTACAGTCATGAGAAGGCTGAGTGTTCGTTAGATGTGGCAATTTGTGTTCATAAAAGGAGACATGGTTTATGTGACAACTCTTCGTTTTAGTTTTAGTAGTATATTAATCACGTAAGAAACAATCATGTGCATGCAATGCTTGAGTAGTATTCCCTCCATTTCACAAAGATTGGCGTATTTCGTTTCGCGAAGACAAAACTTTAATTAAAAATTAATCCTAACGAAACAAAATACGTGAAGTTTTGTGAAATGGAGGGAGTATATTAATCACTTAAGAAACAGTCGTGTGCATGCAATGCTCGCCCGCTTCGAGCTTCATGACAAGCCGTTCATTGAGATGATTAGTTTATGTCTTTGACTTTGAGTGTACTCCATTGATTGGATAAGAGTTGCCCGGCCATCTGAGCTGGACAGAGGCCGGGGTCTGTCGGAGTAATCGTTGGTAGGGCTCCCGCAGATGATTGCTTTCTTGGGATATTCGGAGTATATGGGCCAGAGTCGTTCGGTGTTCACGGACTCAGGACGCCCGCATGCAGCGTCGCGCGATGGGGTTACAGCCCGCACAGCGTCGTGCCCGCGGACAACAGTGCGTACGTCGCGCGCTATTCCACTCCAAACTTTTTATTATGGGTCTTGTTTTAGCCCATTTTTTTACCAAAACCATAAATTATACTCACTCCGTCCCATAATATGATGCATGCACGCATCTCTATATCCTAATTTGATTAATTAAATATGTATGTTTCTTAACAAAAAGTACATCATTAGATTCATTATCAAAAGAACTTTCTAATGATATAATTTTTCAAATATTTAATTTATATTTGGTTAGCTAAATTAACGATCCTGGGATGCGTGCGTGCATCACATTTTGGGACGGAGGGAGTATTGCGAGAGATGATTTTCTGGGCCGAAACCCAGTTTCTCTTCTCCCGTCTTTTGGCCCGTCTCTCTTCTCCGATCTCTTCTTCTCTGAGCCACGTCCTAATTTTTTTTTCATTTTTCTCAGCCGCACCTTCCTTTGTCAATCTGGCCAGCCACCGGCACGCGCGGCCGCTCCTCAGCCTCGAACTCGAGCGAGTGCCCATCGCATCCCTGTGGCTCAAAAGAAAAAAAGATTGCAAGGGGCCTCGCCCCGTTACTGCCACCGGGAATTCCGGACATTCTGGTGAAACGGAATTCCCAGGGATGGAAAGTCTATTCTGGACAGAGCAAAGGAGCTTAAGGAAGCTAAAAATCTGGGCATAAATCTCAAAGGTATACTGAAAAACTCTTTTTCTGGGCACAAATCTCAAAGGTATACTGAAAAACTCTTTTGCTTCTTGCTCAAACAATGTGTTGTTGTCTCATGCTTCATCTGTTGGTATTTCTCTGAGGCCTACCCCAAATATTGTTATGAAAAATATCAATCAAATTAAAACAATTGAATCTGTTGGACTTCAAGAGTTTCACCCATGATCACCCTGATATATTTCTCCCTAGAGAAGATAGCCTACTTGATACTTGATGAACAAATTCATGATAACCCTGCAAATGATGACACTATTGATGACAATTGTTATGATTTCATTGAGGATGAAGTTGATATCTCTGAATTAGCCTGAGCTGGTTCAGTTAGAAGAAGTGGTAGAGGTAAAAACAAAATGAAAAAGAAATTCTATGATAGGACTAATATGGAATGTTGGGTGGCTTAACAACCCCACCAAGGTCTCTAAAGTCAAAGAATTAATCCAACTTCATTCTCCGGATTTAATTGGTTTTTCTGAAACAAAAAAGGCTGACTTCATACCCCATTTCTTAGATTCTCTTACTAGATATGGGGATTTTGTGTGGCACTGGCTGCCAACTGGGTACAGCTGGAGGTATTCTAGTTGGTATTAATACTGAAATATTTGAGCTGGTTAGCTGGTCTCACAAACAATATCATGTTCTTGTCTCTCTTAAGAACAAGACTGATTGCTTCTGTTGGAATTTTGTTGCTGTGTATGGCTCTAGCTATGAGGAACACAAGCAAGAATTCATTGATGAATTGCATGATATTTTTCTAAACACCTCCTTGCCCACTTTAGTAGGGGAGATTTCAATTTAATCAGATTTAGCCGTGATAAAAACAATGGACATATCCATCAAAACTGGTCTGACAAGTTTAATGACTGGGTCAATGCATGTGGTTTGATGGAGCTGAAACTTGCCAATAGACAATTTACATTGGGAAACAATCAAGACAATTTGGTTATGACTGCTCTAGACAGGGTGTTCCTCACAACCTGTGAGTCCCACTTCCCCCTTGCTTCTCTGACTGCTTTAAATAGATCTATTAGTGATCACACTCCTCTAGTTGTAGATTTTGGCCTTTTGGCTGAACATCCTAGACGCCCCCTTTCGTTTTGAAAAATGGTGGTTGGAAATTGAGGGCTTTAGCCAACTGGTTGATGAGAATTGGTCCCTTCCTTGTACTGTTTCTGATCCTGTGGAAACCTGTCAAACTAAAGTGAGAAGATTTAGGAAATTTGCTAGAGGATGGAGTGCCAATGTGGACTCTGCTCAAAAAACGATCAAACAGGCACTGACTGCTGAATATACCTGCCTTGATATTCTTTCTGAAACTCAACCTCTCTCCCCATCTGATAAAGCTAGAATCAAACAGATCAGAGCTTATCTCAATTCTATCTGGTATAGAGAAGAGATTAAGACCAGACAAAGATCCAGAGAGAGGAATATCCTGGAGGGGGATAAGAACACTAAATATTTTCAGGCTTTAGCCAATCAGAGGAGGAGGAAAAAGAAAATCCCGAGACTTGAAAGTAATAATGGTTTGATTTTAGACACTCCTGAGATGTTACACATTGCTGAAGACTACTATCAGCAGCTCTTTAGAGTTGAGGATCAGTCTGATATTTGCCTTTCTCCTGATTTTTGGGATCCTACTATAGAGTCACTGATGAGGAAAACTCCCTACTTGATCAGGAGAACTCTGAGGAGGAGGTCAAATCTAATGTATTCAGCTCTTATGCTGAAGGTGCTCCTGGACCTGATGGCCCCCATTTCCTCTTCTATCAGAAATTCTGGCACATTATCAAATCTGACCCTTTCGCCATGTTTAGGTGTTTTGAGGAAGGGGACTTGGACCTGTTCATGCTGAACTTCTCCATGATCACCCTGATTCGAAAAGAGGCTGATGCAACTAGTATTAAAAAGTACAGACCCATTGCACTGACAAATTGTAGCTTTAAATTTTTTTTCCAAACTATGTACAAACAGACTTGGCCCTTGTGCCAACAGATTAATTAGTCTAGGACTTTTCTGAAAGGCAGATACATACTGGAAAGTGTGATCGCTGCTCATGAAATTATTCATGGAGCACACCAAGAGAGCTCACCGGGACTTATCCTGAAGCTTGATTATGAGAAGGCCTATGATAGAGTTTCTATTCCTTTCTTGAGAATCATGGTCCAGCAAAGGGGCTTTAGTCCTAAGTGGAGGAGATGGATGGATTGTCTACTTCTCAAAGGCTCAGTTGGTGTGAGAATCACTGATAGAGATGGTAATTTTTTTGAAACTAGCAGAGGGCTTCAGCAGGGGGATCCTCTTTCCCCAATTCTGTTTAATTTGGTTGCTGATGTGTTTACAAAAATCCTAATGAAGGCTGCTTCTCTCCAGCTGATTGCTAGACTCATGCCAACTGCACAACCAGGGGGTGTGGACAGTCTGCAATATGCAGATGATACACTCATTTTTCTGCAACCTGATTTACCTAAAGCTCAAAATCTTAAATGGTTCCCCTCACTTTTTGAACAAATCTCTGGATGAGAATTAATTTCCATAAAAGTGACATTTATTCTGTTGGAATGAATGATGATGATGCAAGACAATTTGCTCAATCCTTAGGTTGTAAGCTAGGTGACTGGCCTATGAAGTATTTGGGGGTGCCTTTGCACCATAGCAAGCTAAGAAAGGAAGATTTGCAACCTGTGATTGACAAAGTGATTAAGAGAGTGGCAGGATGGAGGGGGAGGTTGCTCTCCCATGGAGGAAAACTGGTCTTACTTAAATCCTGTCTGGACAGTATCCCTACCTACTTGCTGTCTGTTATCAAATTCCCTAAGTGGGCCATAAAAGAAATTAACTCTCATATGGCCCACTGCCTTTGGGACAATTATGAGGGACACAGGAAGTACCACCATCTTGCCAATTGGGATCTGGTTTCTATGAGACAGGAATATGATGGTTTGGGTGTGCCCAATCTTAGAGACCTGAACCTTTGCCTTTTGGCCAATTGGATCAAGAGATATAACCATGACCACAACAAGCTTTGGAAACAGATTATTGAAGTCAAGTACCACCCAAGTAGAACTAATATTTTTTCCTGCCCTGACTATAATGCTTCTCCTTTCTGGAAAGGGGTACTTTGGGCAGCTCAAGCTGCAAAGATGGGGTATTCCTGGAGGATTGGAAATGGGAAAAATGTGATGTTTTGGGAGGACCATTGGATAGGAGGCTCAAGCCTGGCTACTCAGTTTTGGGACATTTATTTCATCTGTAATGAATAGAAAAAAACAGTGCATGATATCTGGGATGGGGTGGACATAAAGCTCACATTTAGGAGAGGCTTTGATGTACATCTCATGGCCCTTTGGTATGAATTAGTGGCTGTCATTTCTACTGTGCAGCTTACACAGGAGCCTGACCATTTGGTTTGGCAACTTCATAGCAGTGGAATATACAACACTAGATCTTTATATGGGATGGTTAATTTTAGAGGGATCACCCCTGTTGGTATCCAACATGTCTGGAAACTACATATTCCTCCCAAGGTTAAAACTTTTTTGTGCTTAGTTTTCCACAACAAGATCCTAACTACAGATAACCTATGCAAAAGACAACATGTTGCTGACACCTCTTGTCTCTTTTGTCAAGAGGAGGAAACTGAACAATACCTCTTTTTTCAATGCATTGTGGCTAAGAATATGTGGAGTTATATTGAAATTATCACTGGGAGAAAGATGGGGCTTACCCTGGAACAGATGTCCTCCCTATGGATGGGGAACAAAACTCATGAAGTTCTTAACATGATAATTGATGCTTTACTATGGATCCTGTGGAAATTTAGGAATAATATGTTTTTTCGTTCTGTTTCTTGGACTGGTATGCAGGTGCTGTGGCGAATGCTCCTTCTACACCTACGGTCCTCGACAGTACTCTGCTCAAGCGCAAGAAGGCAGGACCTGGAGCGTACGCTGCTGCTACTGGAGGCCAAATTCATGGAAGTGACAATGCTGCCCTGGTGATGAAGAGGCGCAAGGCTGTTACGATGCTCACCCTGTGCACGTGCCAGGGGCTGCAAGCGCTCTCCCTAGCTGAGGCTTCCACCTCGTCCGGGTGACTCTTCCAACGGCTTGACATCAACTGACCTTTTGGCGGGACACCGAGAAGCTGGCACTTCAAGTTGCACAGCGAAAAAAGAAGAAAAGGCTTGTCCGTTTCATTTTGGGACTGTAATAATTGTTCTGAATTTCTAGCTGGAAAACTTTGGGTTAGACTAGCTTTTGTTCGACGAAGATGGCTTGTAGGCCAAGAGAGCACGTAACTGGCATGTTCTAAGACATTGTTTCATTTGTCCGATGATGAATGGAACAGGGGGAAACCCTTTTGCTCTAAAAAAATTCCGGTGAAACGAAGCCCCGTAGAACATACTTCCTCGACGAGATGAAACCAACGCCCCCTCAAGCAGCTCGAACTGAGGATCACACAGTTTGGTCATCTTCTTCAATCTTGGCTACCTTTGCTACATGATTTCGTCGGCTTCCATCCAATTCCTTTCACCTTCAGGCTAACTTAGACCTAGCCGGTACACATGCTGGCCGATGGATTGTTATTGGGTGCGCAGAGGCTGATTTTTTTTAGGGGGACTGGGGCTATTAATTATAGCCCCAAGCCTGGACCATGTCTTAGTTATAGCCTATAGTGTAGCCCAAGGCCTGGTAAAAAATTGCTGATTTTCATAGGCCATGAATGAGTAGCCCAAGGCCTAGGTCGAGCTCAGCCCAGGCTTGCACGTACAGCCCAGAGCACACGGAGGTAGGAAGCAATCGATCAATGGAATCTAGAAGGAACAAGTCGAACTAAGCGCAACAGCGGATGAAACTTACCCTAGGCAACTAGGGTTTCCCCTACTCCGCCGGTGAATCAATCTCGGCGACGAGTTTGCTTCGGCATCCTATCCTACCCCAATTCTCCTTGACGTTCTCCTCTCTGCTGTTACTCGGGCTGATAAAGGGGACGGCTCTGCCTGTCTACCCGGCCTTGGTTCTAGCTTTGAGGCGGCGTCTAGGGTTATGTTTTTTTTAGATTGGTTTTCTTGGCGGCTTCTGTTTTGGTGATCATGTCGTCCTCTTCGACATCATTGGCGAGGGGGAGTGGATCGGGGAAGAGCAATGAAGTTCTGGTGAGTGCTATGGAAAATTTGGTGCTTAGGGAGGGCGAGCTTGACGATGTCTGCATTGATGCTGTGGAGATGGAGGCCATGGAAAAGGAGGCGAGGTGGCTGGCGCTTTCTAGGGTTCATACACCTAAGCCCTTTAGTGCTACTACTTTCGTGGATTTCATTTGGAGTCTGGCTTATGAACCAGAGATCTGAGAAGTCGGCGACAATCTTTTTGTTGCCAAGTTCTTCTGCTTGGGAGATTGGAAGAAGGTAATGCACCAAGGACCTTGGCTATTCAAGAAGATGATGGTGGTGTTAGCAGAGTACGATGGGAAGTCGGCTAAGGAGTCTATTCCGTTGGATAGGGTGGCGATCTGGGCACAAATCCATGGAATTCCAGAACCGTACCGTCAGGTGAAGGTTGTTGATCAGCTTGCACGTCAAATAGGCAAGGTTCAAATTGTAGAGATGAACCCGATTAGGTTCTATGAAGGGGACTACGTACGAGTTAGAGCGAGTATTGATGTCCATGTCCCGTTGATCCGTGTCACTCCTCTGCGCCTTCCCCAAGAGCGCCTTCTGCTTGAAGTAAAATATGAGAAGATGGCCTACTTTTGTGATGTTTGTGGCCTTCTTGGACACAATTCGGACGAGTGTGGGGATGGTGTTCATGATAAGAGCTCTCTGCAGTATGGCGAGTGGATGTTGGCCAAACGTAGAGGCTCCTTGACGAGTCTACCGTCCAACGCACGTGGTTTGGGTGCTGGGCGCCGTGGTGGCGGACGGGGACTGGGAGGTTGGGGCCGAGGATCTGGTGCTGCTAAGCGCTCTTCTGATGAGGCGGCTCTTGATGCTAGTACAGATCTGGAAGATACAGCCACTAGCCCGGCTAAAACCTTTAGTCCGGCGCAGGGTGGGGGTGTCGACTCGGCACGCAAGAGCTTAAACATGGACATTGACAATACTGATCTTGAACTTTCAGATGAGACCAAGTGCAATGGGGGGCAGGAAACGGGGAACGTGGCTCCCCCACCACCGCCACAATATGTCAAACCAAAGGATGTTAAAAGAGCGAAGAAGGCTGAGACTCCCTCCTCGACTCCAACTCTTCATGTAGGATCGGCGGCCTCCCTCAAGGAGGACCGCCGGGTTCAATGAGTATCATGAGCTGGAACTGTCGCGGGATTGCCAACGACGCGACAGTACGGGAGTTGCACACGATGGTGCGGCGGTTTGCCCCCTCGGTGCTCTGTCTGCAAGAAACTCAAGTGACAAGTGCGAGGGCGAATAATCTTTCTTTTACTTTGGGTTTTAGTACTAGTCTTGATGTTAGTAGTAAAGGTCGAAGTGGAGGTCCAGCTTTGTACTGGAATAATGATTATACAATGGAATTAATTCACTATTCACAGTATCATATTGATGTCATTGCTCATAAAGGGGATGATGAGCCATGGCGACTTACATGCATATATGGAGAAGCGGCTGTCCGTGAGAGACATAAGACGTGGGAATTGCTTCGTTTCCTCAGAACTGAGTCCAATCTGCCAAATGGGGTGATCACTGAGAATTTCCAAGTAATGGCGTCACATACGGAGAATTTTTATCAGAACCTTTATACCTCGGAAGGGGTCGAAGGCATGGAGCAGGTATTGAAATGTGTTCTAAGGAAAGTTACTGTTCCAATGGCTGAGCGCCTCGATCGACCGTTCCAGGCGGAGGAGGTTAAGACGGCGCTGTTCCAAATGTACCCGACGAAGGCGCCGGGCCCGGATGGCTTCCCGGCACATTTTTTCCAGCGCCATTGGGATTTATGTGGGGAAGAGGTGACGGAGGCGGTGCTGAATATTTTGAATGGCGTTGAGGAGCCGCATGATATGAACCATACTTTTATTGTTCTAATTCCAAAAGTTCCAGGTGCTTCGTCTCTTCCTCAATTTCGTCCTATTAGCTTATGTAATGTGGTGCTGAAAATTGTGTCCAAGGTACAAGCGAATCGCTTGAAGGAGATTCTACCGGAGATAATTTTTGAGGAACAATCGGCCTTTGTACCGGGCCGTCTTATTACGGACAATATCATTACCGCTTATGAGTGCTTACATTTTATGAAAAAGAGAAGGGCTCGGGGATCTCAATACTGTGCCCTCAAGCTTGATATGATGAAGGCGTATGATAGGGTGGATGGCAATATTTACAAGCCATTATGTCCAAGCTTGGATTCTCGGATCGGTGGGTGTCCTCGATCATGAGAGTGGTGACATCTGTGTCTTTCTCGTTGCTATTCAATGGAGAAAGAACGGAGGGTTTCCGCCCGTCCAGGGGAATCCGCCAGGGTGACCCAATTTCACCATATTTGTTTTTGCTAGCAGCTGAAGGTTTGTCTTGCCTGTTAAGGAGCAGGGGGAATTCAGAAAATTTGCCGGGCATCATCGTGGCGCCCACAGCTCCCCCGGTCAATCATCTCTTATTTGCAGACGACGGCTTGCTATTTGCTAAAGCGAATGTGGAAGGTGCAGAGGCAATTACAGAAGTTCTAGACATTTATTGCAATGCATCGGGTCAACGGATAAACCGTCAAAAGAGCTCAATTCATTTTAGCAAAGGTTGCCCGGAGGACACTAGACATGTGATCATGGATCTACTACAAGTGCCTAATGAATCATTGAGTGCTAAATATCTTGGGATGCCAACAGATGCATGGAACTCAAAGAATCGTGCCTTCAAATATTTGAAGGATCGTGTCTCAGGTAAAGTACAAGGACGGATGGGGCAGGTTCTATCAGCTGGGGGGAAGGAGGTTCTAATTAAATCCGTAGCCCAGGCAGTCCCCACTTATTCGATGGCATGTTTTAAACTTCCAATAGGCTTATGTTTGAAGATTAATTCGATGATCCGTAGCTTTTGGTGGGGAAGCAAGCAAGGCAAGCGAAAACGCCATTGGGTGTCGGGGGACACTATGACTATGCCGAAGTATATGGGGGGTCTTGGCTTTTGAGATATCGAGCTGTTTAATCTTTCGTTACTGGCTCGGCAAGCTTGGCGGGTGCTTGCTCATCCGAGCACTTTGAGCGCCAGGATCCTCCCCGCTGTCTACTTCCCGCAGAGCTCATTGATGAAAGCTAACTTGGGGCATCGCCCGTCTCAGATTTGGCAGGCTATTATTGAGGGGCGGGACGTTCTGAAACTGGGCATTGTCCGGCGTATTGGCGATGGAAAGACAACGTCGATCTGGCATGATAGTTGGATACCGTGCGATGAGCGGCGTCTGCCTTATACAGCTTCAAAATTTGACTTTCTAGTGAAGGTATCAGAACTGATCAACTCCACTACTCGTGAATGGGATGGTGCAATGGTGAGGAGGCTTTTTCTACCGATGGATGCACAGGCAATTCTTGCGATTCCATTGAGCACGCTCAACTATGGTGATTTCTGGGCATGGCACTTTGAGAAGACCGGAATATTCAGTGTATGCTCGTGTTATCGTTTGCTTGTGTCGACGAAAAAGGTCCGCGAGGACTGGCTAGAGAAGCGATCGTCGTCTAGTTCTCTAAAATCAGAGAAAGCTTGGACTCTGTTGTGGAAGACCAAGGTGCCTTCCAAAGTGCGAGTTTTTGCATGGAGATTAGCACATCGCTCGTTGCCCACACGTGATGTACTTGAACATCGGCATATGAAGGACACGGCAGTATGTGCGATTTGTCAGGCTACTAATGACTCCTGGAGGCATTCTCTTCTGGACTGTACAATGGCGAGGTGTGTGTGGGCTTTGGCGGATGATCAGCTCGTCGAGCACATGTGCGTGTCCCCTTGCCCGGATGCCCGCGCGTGGCTGTTTCATCTAATTGACACAACTTCTCATGCGGAGTTCACGCAGATTCTTCTGACTCTTTGGGCAATTTGGTCGGCGAGGCGCAAGGCTATACATGAATCCATATTTCAGAGCCCGTTGACTGTCCATAGTTTTGTGCAGAAGTTGATGGCAGAATTGCAAGTGCTTCAACCGATTAATCCACCTCGAGCTAGGGCTGGACTGGTTCCAGCACCTCCTCGCTGGATTCCTCCGCCAGTGGGTGTGTTTAAAATAAATGTTGATGGAGGTGTTGCTAAGAATCAGAACAAAGGGGTAGCGGCGGCGGTCTGTCGTGATGAGTTGGGCTGCTACCAGGGGTCTTCAGCCCGGGTGTTCCCGGCTATCACTGATCCTCCAACGTTGGAAGCTCTGGCATGCTGTGAAGCGCTAGCTCTGGCAAAGGATTTAAATATCCAGCGAGTTCGGGTGGCATCGGATGCCCAAGCCGTCATCAAAGGTCTTCTGGAAGGTAACCGATGCAGTTATAGCGCTATCTTACGTGAGGTTGCCGTCCGGAGTAGAGATTTTCTAGATGTTACTTTTTTGTCTATGAGAGTAGGTCTTCGAACTTGGATGCTCATGGTCTTGTTAAGAGCTCCTTGTCCCTACCACACGGTCGGTTCACTTGGCTTACTCAGTCTTGGAATGATGCTTGTATCCCTATGTTGATTGATTAATAAAGGCCGTGGGTTTCGCTAAAAAAAAATGGAATCCAGAAGGATCGACGAGTTCGGCCGTTCCGTCGAGAGCCTTGTTACTCTGGTTCGTCTGCCAGGACATGGCTATTAGTGTCGTCCGTCGACAGTGGCAGACCCAGGACTTGAATATGACTGACTGGGGCTAAATTTTAATGGCAGAAAAATCGTAATTAGAATGAGAAAAGCAGACGTTTTGTCTGTATATCATCACAGGATCCGTGATTGATAATCACATGATTACAGGACATTACAGTCACCCTTACTTGATCTCCAAGCTAGCCTATGCAAGGTATCTACACGGGCACAAGGTAAGGCAGATCTGTCTTGCCATATACCGGATCACTCTAAGAGAGAGATGCCAGTACTAGGCCTTGTCAATTTGGACTAAAGTCCAGGGTTAAAGCTGCTAGATCCTAATATTTTCTAGTGATTTACTAGTGGGATTATAGAGGATAGTTGAGCCAGGCTACAGCCCAGGTAGCCCTGGGTGTAGATCCGCCCCTGTCCGTCGACATCGTCGATGATGGGTAGCTTTTCCGGATGTTAGAGGGCGTTAATGATTTCCTGAGCATCAGATTCAACTTCAATCATGTTCACTGTGCTGCGAATATCTATGCAGAGGGAAAATATTTCAAAGAGACCGGGTCTCTCCTTCAAGGTGAAAGACCACGTTCATCTTGTGCCACGTGAGAGATCCACTACATTATAATTATGATTATTATTTTTCTTTTCTCACTCCTGATGCTTTGAGATTAGTTTTAAACGCTAATCTTTCCACGTGACATAACATGCAAAGGGTCTCTCGAGAGACCAGGTCTCTTAAGATTATTTTCTAATGTGGAGTACACCCGCAAAAAAATTGTAGCTAGACAGAGTACACCCGCAAAAAAGAAAAGGCTAGGCAGAGTTGTGCCATAGTGAGTTTAGTGACAAAGAGTCTCTCTATCTCATCTCACAACACACGCCTAGTGAATGCGCTAAGACTGCGTAGCTTGCCACAAATATCCTAGCTTGATGCACCCATCAAGGTAATGCCACAAGTAGATGCAGTCATTGATTTCACCAGGACTGTAGCCGGTTTCCACCGTCCGCTCTTTCCTTTCATAGTCTCCTCCTTCCGGGTCTTTCAAATTTTTCCACATTGGCTTGAACTTCCAATGTACTAGTCGAGCATACATGCATTCCCCGCCACAAGCACCTTGTTCACTTGTTGTAAGCACGAAAATCCCTAATAGAGCTCGAATTCTGTAGAGCCCATTTTAAGACTACAGAGAAATAACTATTTTTAAGTTGACACTATGAAGCTGATCCGACCATTGAGATTTGTGCAAGAATCATACAAATACAAAAGGTACGAAAATCTAAATCGGATGGCTATGATTGTTGACTGAAAAATAATTATTTTTAAGTCGATTGAGAAATAGACGCTACCACTTAACAAAGGACATATTTAGAAATTTCAAAAAACCGAGAAATAAATACACATGCAAACATGAATGTATGATACATATTCACTCCGTTTTTTTATTTGTATTAACAAAGCCTAATTAATCATTGTATAGTTAACCATATGTATTTTTCCTAGACAAAACAACTTTAATGCTACTGTATCATCCAATTGTCGCAGAAATTAATCACCTGTTCTAGACAGGCCCTCGAGGAAGCAGATAACCTACGGAAATGACACTTGAAGGCACTGCAAGCTACGGATGCGCGCCGTCAGTACAGTACTTACGTTGGTCCCGGTTTCGCCTTCTCGATTGTGTCTGCCTTCCCTGCTCCGTAACCTGCGTCGCAACTCGCAATCATGGTATACGAACCAGCCTAAATCCTGCCCGCGATTCTACTGTCTCCCCGTCTCGAAGTTAATGTTTGCTGGCTTACTGCTCTGCGTTCTGCCATCTCGGTATCGTATTTCATAAATTGTACGCGATGTTGCCAATGTTTACTGCCACGGCTCATTAACACCCGAAGCAGTACACTTGCTAGCTACTAGAAGTACTCATACGTTTTCAATTTTCATCAGTCTGATACGTTTGCTCTAAATGCAAGATCGTCCTGCACGCTGTGTTAAGGAGTACAATTTTTATTTTCAAGTACTGGCAGATCTCAAGCCATTATAGACTGTGGACACTTGTGGTTGTGGTGGTACATTGCATCCTTTTTGTTAATTGGCCTGCTGCAATGACTGCCGTCTGAATTTATGGTTTTAAGTTTTCTTCTCTCCTGGCCATGCATGGGCCTGACTTCGGAGTGCGTAGACGGTAGATCGCACCGCCCTGAACAATGTAACTCGGT
The DNA here is from genome assembly GCF_000005505.3 of Brachypodium distachyon. Classification (NCBI taxonomy): domain Eukaryota; kingdom Viridiplantae; phylum Streptophyta; class Magnoliopsida; order Poales; family Poaceae; genus Brachypodium; species Brachypodium distachyon. The sequence goes on along the minus strand of NC_016132.3, from coordinate 21,175,490 downwards.
AGACTCTGCCGTGCTGAACACTGGGCTATACTATTGATGAATCACAAGTCATCAGAGCTGCTCTGATTTTTCTTTTGCCATTGGTTCTTCTGGGATCTCTCCGTGGTTCTCTGCCATGGATTACATCAGTAATTCAGTAGCCAGCTTACGTGTGCTACAGCTGCATAGCGTGGAGCGCCTGCTGCGGGGTCTTGGAAAACCAGTCAAACAGGATGGTTTTTCACTCTATTATTTTTAGGTTTGAATATAAATGCTATGGAACGCAATTTTAAGCGTTTTGGTACACAGATTGAAATTAAAAGACAGGCTTAGAGGGATGAATCCATTGAATGGGAAACAGGCACCGAAACAATTTTCAGAACCCTGGTTAGTTAAATAACCTTTAATAGTTATAAAAAAATATTGAATTAAACTATGTTGACAGATTATGTATTTAACACGACACAAAGTTTTAAATTCAAATTCAGTTAACACATCGTGAAATTAAAAGAATAAATTGTGTTGTAGTAGCCAATTTACTATTGCCGCAAATTAAATTTGGATTTTAAATTGTGTAGCAGTATAGAAGGATCTTGTATTAGTGTTACAGATATTTAAAGGATTTAAAAGAATTATGACTACCAGAGGTGCTAATTGAGCACCGAGTACAATGCACTCTGAACACTTTCGTACACGCAATATGGTCTTCCCTTCAATTTGTCGTGCAGTGTCGAGGATTTTTAGTACTCAGTAGAACATGGCAGCTCGCCGGAGCAGGAGTAGGTCTCAAGCTTCCAGATTCCAAAACACTTTGTTAGAAAGAAAAGTTTGTGCGCTTGCTTAAAGACTAGCTGAATACTCCATCATACAAGTACAGTATGTGCCCTGCTGACACCTAATCCTCTCTCACTTTTTTTTTTCTTCCAGGGCTTCAAAGAGAGAGCAGCATAGCATCATTTTGCTTTAGTTTTTGACAGCGAAAGCCACACACCCTTGCTACTGTTTCAGCATAGAGGATGCATGTTACTGCTCCGGCTCGGTGGCTGGTGGGACATGTGTCTGTGGGCCTTAAATATAAGTGTCTGATAATGTTGGAAATGCAAATATTATACTCCTACGTAGATATAAGTATTACTCCTCTGTTCTCCTCCAGCTCCAGGGACCACGGGGCATGGATGGGCCGAATGGAACCAGCAGGGAGCAGCTTAAAATACTGTGCGCTTTGCAGCTTAAGATATTAGTAACAGGGGTTGGTGATGCTTTATGGTGGTTAAGTAGCCAACATTATTCCCCTAGATTCCTGCTACGTACTCGAAAACCTGAAAGTGAGCTCGGGGAACTTTTGTTCTTCTCCGATAAGCACTTGGGCAGTTGTGCTTGCCCCACTCGAACAGTTCCATGTCATTTCCTGGTTTTCACAAGCATCTATCCTTTCTGTCGAACCATGTTTACATCACAAGCAATCAAGCATCCTGAATTAAAGGTCCATTAAGATCGGAGGAATCAGGAATGGCTGATGGCTTATGAGCTCCTACGAGGAGCCAGGTTGTGTTACTGGTGTACTCAACTCTTCAGATAAACAGACAGTAGTCTGAAGAATCTGAAGCTTCTTTCCCCCTGATTGCTGTACGATACTAAAGGAGCATATGCACGTGGCATGCTTTCTTCCACGATCAGTATCCATATCACGATATATATCTCTATCCGCCGATGAGAAGACGCCATTCTCGCACCGATGGCGACACCCACGCCACCGGCGGACCGGCCACCAGCAACCGTCAGCCAAACACAAGAGCCCAAATAGGAGCTACGGGACAACGATGAACCGGCTAAGCAACCCAGGCTAACAAGCTGTTGCGATCCGATCCTTGGCGCCATCTTTCCGTGCGGTGCGACGCAAAGCTAGGCCACAGCAGCCCGTAGAAGCGAAATCATGGCGGCCTGCCGTTTCCGCATCCACCGAATCATCAAGGATGCTAGCTGCGTTAGACTGAGGGGACATAATGATCCACCCAGTAAAATGTCCCGTAGAGAAGCTATATCTCGTATAAGTGCCAATGTTTTCTTGCTGTTTAGAGAAGAAGTGTTCTTTTTGTCAGAAAACTGAAAGTAGAAAAAAAAAAGGATTCAAGCGTGCCGAAAACACAGATCATGCCAAATCATGCTGCGTTCTCCTATTGATCCAGTGGGAGTTCTGGGGAGGGAATAAACTCATGACTTTGAAAAGAAAAGCTGTTATGCTCTGATTGGGCATGAGACAAAGAGTGATGCCTGGTTATGAAATCATGCATGTTTGAGCTAGAAAAAATGAAATCAAGGCTTTGTTGGATGGCAGTAATTTCATCGTTACATACTAAGCTCGAAATGAGTTTTTTTTATAAACAAAAGAAGACTCGAATCGGTAGAATCTCTCACTATCTAATAGGGGTTTGATAGTCAGGCAATGGTTTCAGGGCATATTATTGTAAAGGGTAAAGCACCTATATTATTGTACGGGGTAGTACCAAAGTAAGTAGTCTGCTGAAGAAAAGAAAAGCCTGCCGATCTATTTCAGGCTGTTTGCCATGTGGAGTACAGATGGAGCATTGCTTCACTGAGATCATGAAATGGTTCTTCTGGAATCAAATCATGGAACACTCGGCGCTCACCCAATGTACGTACAATCGAGTACCCACCCCAAGTCAACAAATTATACGAGACGCTAATTTGCTCTTACCATTGGCGAATCATTGATAACCTAACGTAGAGTAGCCAGTAGTCTAGCAAATTAATCTAACGTAGAGTAGGCAATACTCAACCATTTGGTACTGACATTGGGGAAATCATTGATAATCTAGGAGGCCAAGACACGATGGATATGTTATCATTGCTACGGGCAAACAGTACTGTATATAGATGTACAAAATTTATTGTAGTATAACGTTGAAGTTTCTCGAGAAAACCATAACTACTATGAATAGCATGATTTTAGCTGGGATAAGATGATCATAACTATTCGCAAAATCAGCAGAGATAAGATAAGACAGATTGATAGAGGCTTTATTTTCGTTTCAAGAAAAGGAAAGAAACAAAACTGCTGCCTTCGCGAGTTTGTTGTTTCTTTGCCAACTCCACTGCACCCAGGCGTCACCGGTTCACTACAGATTCAGAGGAAGCAATCTTGAGCTGAACTCTTCTCCATGACACCCATCACCCGTGGCCACAAGACGATGAGCTGAGAGAGCCCACCGTCTCCTCCTTGCTCCTCCCTCGTCCCGACAAGCACAGAGCTCGCCTTTTCCTTTCTTCACACCTTCCTCTTTTCCCCCTCGCCTCGCTGTCTGCGTGCCCAGTACAATCCGTTCACTCTTTTATCCCCCACTTCCTCCTCCCACAGTCAGTCACACTGCCTGCTCTTGTCTTCTTGCATGTCCAGCGGTATTATGGATCAAGAAACCTCGCGAGAACCCCGCCGCTTCAGCCATCTGTTGCCGCATTAGTGGGGTTCTGTCCTCCTTCTTGGATCGCTTCTCGCGATCGCATTGCCCGTGCCTTTTGATATCTCGTCCCTCCCCTGTTTTGGTTCTTGGAGGTGGGACTGGGAAGTGGCTTGCGGCGGCCGCGGCGACGGCGTTTTTATTGGGTTTTTTTCTCTTCCTTGATGAGTTCCGTTGGGAGGTCCTGGGGATGGGTGAACTGATTTCTCCCGTTTCTTGTGTTTTTGTTTTGGTTAGGGGTTGCGTTCCTTGATGCTTATCTTGTGCTAGATAGATGTTTCCACCTACCGGAGGAGGGGGGATAGGGGGAGCAATGGCAGGCGACGGCGAACAATCCGCAATCGCCGCCGAGGTCGAAGACCTCGAGCGGGGCCGCGCCGGGGAGTTCGTGGGCGAGGACGACGAGGAGGAGGGCAGCCAGTACTTCACGGACGCGGAGGACCGGTCGTGGCCCTCTCACTCGCGCCACGAGTCCGCCGCCTACGAGGACTGCATCTCGCCGTGCGCGTCCGCTCGCGCGAGCTCCTGCGGCGGCGGCGGCGGCGAGGACTGCGGGAGGTCGTCCTGCGTGTCCGAGTGCTCGCTGGACGACGTCGACCTGGAGGCCGGGCTGGCCGAGATCATCAAGGGCAGCCCGGAGAAGGCCGAGAAGAACTGCCGCATTTGCCACCTCGGCCTCGAGAGCGCGGCGGCTGAGTCCGGCGGCGGCATCGCGCTGGGCTGCTCCTGCAAGGGCGACCTCTCCTACTCCCACAAGCAGTGCGCCGAAACCTGGTTCAAGATCAGAGGCAACAAGTAAGCTCCAACTCAGTTAGTAGCTCTGTAATTCAGTCCAATTAATTACTCCTATCAGTTACATTTGATTAGCTGCAATGTACCAACTCTTAACTCTGAATAAACTGCCAGTTCATTGAAATTCAGTTTATCAGATTAGGCGTGACGCACGACCACGTTGCAGGGTTTTCAGGGATTTATGTATTCAGTGTAACAGTGAAGGACTCGAGATTTGTTTCAGATATAGGCTTTTCTGAAAAATTATGCATTTGGGGTGGATGAACATGGACACATGGTTAAGGAATCTTAGGAGGTGTGTTTTCTTTAGTTCTTTGGGTTCTTTCTTTAGATGGATAAAGGTAAAGGGGAACATATGGTGAGGAAAAGGCGAAGTAGGGGATTAATTAGTAGGCGTAGGGTTGAAGGAATCAGGAAGGTTGAGATCATTGCAGGGGGGTAAAGTTAGGATTCGTTCTTTCATTGTGTTTTTCTCACAGATTCCCTGCAATCAGGTCATTTGTTTGCTCTCTAGCAGTGTTGTGTTCACCAAGTTTGTTTCTTCATAGATCTGTTACGGGGTCTGATGCGAGTCTGACAGACATCCGTTTTTGTTTGGTCACGCAAAGGAAGTGTCATTCTGTCACTTCGATGGAATTGTAGTCAAGAATCATAATATGTTGCACCTAGTACTAGTAGTCTTTGGTGATGAGAGCTTCCAATTCAGGAATGGCGTATAAAGAGGAAAATGGTTCTAGAACAATATGGATTTTGTTAGCTCAGGGATTACTGAATGAGTTACCGATTGAATTGTGGAAGGCGGTGACCAATAAAAACTACTAACTCGATATTCTTAGTTGAAAGATGAACAAAGCTGCATGTATTTAATTGATATGCTTTAGGTGTGAGAGCTTTACCATATGAAGTGAAATGATTTATGCAAACTGCTAACAAGAATATTAACCAAACAATGCAGTTTACGCTGTTGAGTTCTCACTGTATTACAAACCTTAAATAGGACAAGATACTGTCTTGAAATTAGTCCGATCATATAGTGAGAACAAATATTGTAACTGGCAACAGGAACATTGGTAGGAAGTAGTATAACATTAGCACTGACAAAAGAAGTCGGAAGAATCTGCTAAGAATACTGAAAATTACATATAGTGAGCAACGGAGCAGCACATTTCCCCCATAATTCTACAATGTTGCTATTGTTCAAGGAAACATTACACTCAATCCCCGATGTATAGCATTTTTCACTTTTTTAGTTTTAGTTTTAGTTTCTAGAGCTGACTTTTTAAATATGAATTTGAAAATTAAAAAACCCAAGTAACTGTGATGTAAATTATTTAACCAGTAGATGTCAACCAATACTCTACTCACTGGGAACTGATTCTTCAATGTAATGTTCAAACTATGGATGATGTAATGTAACTGTAGGACCATTTGCAAGTTGTTTATTCTTCCTGTGTTATGAGAGTTGAACAGACGGAACACAAGTCGGAACAGACTATTTTTAATTCCTGCATAATAGTCTTCAAAAATTGGCTTGTCTTAATTTACCACTTGCAATTTAGGCTACATCCACTATTAGAAGTAAGTTTTGTAGAAATGCCTAGTCTTGCTGAGCAAACCACATAAGCAATGCCATCTATGAATGCATATGGAACAATCGTCACATGTGCCTCTTTCTCCACAATATCAAGATTGCTTCAAGCCTTCAATTAAAATGTTTTTGCATTTAGAGGTCTTGTTCCATATTTGCATGAGGTTTTCTATGTCCTTTCTGTTACATGCTTACAAGCATCATCTACCTATTACCTTTTGCTGTAACAAGGGCAAAGATATACGTGCATGATGAATCTAAACATTTCCCTCTCATTTTCTTTGACTAGGACCTGCGAAATTTGCAGCTCAATCGCATGCAATGTGGTAGGTATTGGCGATTCGGAATTCATTGAGTGGAATGAATCAAATACCACAACAGCTGTGCAAGCACTACCAGCCGAAACTCCGAGATTCTGGCAAGGGCATCGGTTCCTCAACTTCCTTCTTGCTTGCATGGTTTTTGCCTTTGTCATCTCATGGCTGTTTCACTTCAATGTACCGGGGTGAGTTTTGCCGCATATGGTCCTCAATAAAAGCCCCAACGCCATTACTGCACATGTGGGTTAGATTCAGCAAATCTGAAGAGCAGGCTAAGGTGAAGTAAAGTTGTGAAGAGGTACCCAAAAACATGGCGGGGCTTGATGGCCTTAAATTTGCCTGTGCATCCGTTCAGACATGAGCCCTGATGAGCATCGTCTGCCCGTTCCAAGATTTGGGTGAAGGTTGAAGAAGCAAATTACAGAAGATCTGTTGTCCCTCGATTATCCTTGTCATGGGTTTGAAGAACAGGATTGTGTTAGGGTGGTCTTGCTTCTGAAACACTTGCCATTTTGTTTGCTGATTTGGTGTGATCCTGTGCAGATTTGTTTGTTTATTAGGCCTGCCCTTCTGTTCCAGTGTTGCTAGACAGGACGAGGTGGTAATCTATTGCCAGCTCAGTTCGGAGGAATGTTTCCGAAAGTAATAATAAAGAAAATGTTGTGAAATGCTTGAGCTCATGTGTACTTGGATGTGTTTGAACAATAACTGACCATATACTAAAATTTGCACATTTGGTCACTGCAAGTGCAGCCAGAGGACCTGGTCTGGTGACTGGTGAGATGTCCAGGTTAGCACATCGTGGGTGTGCAGACATCGGATCCGGCGAGACGAGACTGCCGAATTCCGAGTGGCGAGCAATAAATTGCACCATATCTTAACGTACACTTAAAAGTGCAGTACTACTAGTACTACGGACCCAAACCCGACGTTATGAATGCAGCTCGTAAGTAGAAACGCACATGTTTGATCCTGTCCGACTCCGGAGCCGGCGCCTGAGCATGTGCAGCCGGCGAGGGAAGCAGCAAAGCGGAAACTGTAGCCACATAGATCCGGCGGCAGGAGAAGACGTCAAGACGAGCCACATGAGAGCATCAACTCTGCTGCGGATATTATGGGAACGTTTGGTTCCTTTGCTCGGCTGGCCGATTGCTGAGCTAGCGAAGCTGGGCGTTGCTAACTTGCCCCATCTGTCCGTTTGGACGAGGAGAATCGTGAGAAGTCGTTGAGGAGAAATCGTGGTCTCCGTGAGTCAGAGGCGAGCCGATCGGGCTCTCCTTTGTGGGCAAGCTTTTTCTGGCCCGTCAGGCAAACTCGCTCTCAAAAGTTAGGATATTTTTGCAGTTCCAAACTCCAGGCCTAGTCCAGCAAGGCTAGTACCAAACGTACCCTGTGTTTCCTCAATTCGTTTCACTGCTCCTTTCCCAACGCGAAATATTCACACCCAAACCCGACGACCTGGACAAGCAGAGCACTCGATGGAACGCAGCCGCGTGCCTTCCGCGCAGCACGCCTTTCTGCAATGCAGGCACATGTGCTGCGCCCGCGCGCCCATACGCGCACACGTCGTCCCGTGTACGGGACGCATCGACTACCAAGTACCAACACACGGAACAAGCCTAATCGATATGAATGCATCAATGGATCATAATATTAGGCTGGTCGATATATATACACACCCATATTATCTTCTGTTCTATTCTGAAGGGAAGGCCGTCGCAATCAAGTGGAATCTTGGGTTAGCTTCAGCAAGCAGAGGAGCCGGGCAGCTCTTCTCGCCGCCCAGAGGATTCTCCTTGGGCGCCGGTGGGAAAAAAAATGCAGGTGTCCCTCGGCTCATACACCGTTGGCACTGACGTCGGAGAGCGTGCTGTGCCCGGTGTGATTGGTGTCTTCGTCGTGCCTCCCGTTCATCTGTACCCGCTGTCGCTGAAATAGACAGTCAGAAACAAAAACATCAGGAAAAAAACGACCACGGATAGAAGAGTCTAAGGCCAGTTTGTACAGGCAGTTCGGAATGCCTAAATGTCTAGAAGCACGACAGATATTCAAGCTTAATTGACAGATCGGATCTAGAGTGTCTTGCATACCCGATCAGTAGGATCCCCATTGGTTCCATTTAATAACTTATGGAACTCATCCTTCAGCCTGCTGTCTTTCTCATCCTTCAGTCTGCTATCTTTTTCTTTGGTACTCAACGGAAGTAAAGGCAGTCCGTTTGTACGATCCAGCATTTCTGCAGAAAGTGTCAATAGAGTATCAGAAAGTGCCGACCACACAACACCTCGTAATCACGTACAAACTCATAGGCGTGACATAAAAATAGCACCTGGGAGCTTGTTGTCTACGAAGAATACAACTAAATTAACAGTATACCTGCAAGTAAAACAACTGTTAAAAGATAGATGGTGACTGAAATAACAGATGCCTGAAACGTAAACTGCCATACCAAGCAACAACAACATCCACAGTGTAGTGTTTGCGAGCAGCAATTATAAGAAGACTTTGAATTATAGCCATGAGCCAGGCAAGGAGCTTAATAAACCTGCAACAGCAAGGTCCACAACCGTTCAATTCCTAATTCAGGCACAATACGGACAGGCATTTTACCACACAGAGCTTCAGAAAGTTCAAGCCAAATTCAGGCAAGACAATAACCTTTTTGAGCCATATTTGTGGTATGTTCGAACGAAAACAAGAGTGAAAATCATGTGGGATGAAAATATCAGATCACCACAGCCAAAATTTACTCCACGAGGAACTGCAACGAATAATACAAAAGTTCTGGATGATCAGCCAGAATTCCATACATAATTTGTCAAACCAATGAAAAGAGACTTACAATTAATCAGGAGCACTTCAAGCACATTATTGGGTGGTGGAAGAGTGGCCATTTTTGAACCCTATAAACGCAAAGCTAGACATGACTCCATGTAGGACTAAAACACAGGTTACCACAGGCCATAATGCAGCGGAAGAACACATGAAAAAATGTAGCGAAGACGAAATAATGAGTACCTCACGACAGTGGTAGTTTGGACCTGGAAGCTGGGTTGAATAGAATGTAATGATCCTTAAAACCTGTGAAGCCTGGAGAAGCAATATTCAGTTATTTCTCAGGGCATGTATACATTATATGCATGGTTAGGAAGGATGCACTCACAACTAAGAAAGCGAGCACCCTGCGCCACAATAGGATGGTGTAGAACCGTTTGCTATGATAAATAAAAGGATGAAAGGTCCACTGCACATAAACATAACGTCACGATACTTCTAACACCCAGCTTGATTAGCAGCATCGTACAATAAAAGAGGGCAGGGGTTATGGGAAAGGAAGAACTATGCATGACATGGTCAAGAAGGGTATTTACTACCTCATTCTTAAGGAAAATAGTGCTAACAAATGGTACCTACTCTTTAGGTTTTGTTGGAGCCATAGATGTCAAACTCAAGAAATAACATCTGACTAGTCTCAAGTGTTTCATACTTTAATGTGTGTTAACTAAACATACAGAAAGAAGAAACACATGAGAATACATGAATTTAAGGAGGATGGCACTAGTCAAAACAAGTAGTGGATTATAGGAATTACCTACCATAAAAAAGGAGAAGAACATGAATACAAATGTGCACTCGCTAAGATAACTTCTGTCTTGCCCAAGCTCCTAAAAAGCCAAACATACCAAAAGGCTGTAACGAAATTATATCAACTTAACAGACATAACGTACATTCAAAAGATAAGAAATCCACGTACTGGAAGAGCCATAAATCCCAGGTCCTGGAGCAGTGGTCCAGGCCGATGCAAGTAATGCACTCCTCGAGCAGCCAGCCCATGAACATACTATTTATAATGAAAATTATCGGCAAATAATACATCAATCAACTGAGTAACAGAATAAGTAATCCTAGAATACTAAATGCAGACAAATTTGAAGTGGACAATAAGGAAGCTTCCATCACACAAAAATGAAAACCTTATATGTGGATTATAAGGGAAGAAATAATATTAACCAATGAGAAGTGTGTTCTCTGCTTATGAAATAAATGACCTAGATTGTCTTGGCTCTTCTAAAACTCCATGACTTTTTAACTTAGATTGGTAACCAACCAATTGTGAATGAGCAAGATAAATCACAGTGCTTGAACGTCTGGAAATATTTTCTGTTCAATATTTCAGGAGATAGTGGATAATTTATGATAACTAGCGTGAAGGAATGTAGACATTGAAAATAGCAGAGTAGATGTAGCACATAACACTCAGAATATGGACTGTGAATAGCAAAATTTCATGGTGTTAGTTAAACTTTACTGTGCCAATAAAGGCATGCTGTGTTGCTTTTATTTGTTCAAATAAGTACCTTTTAGGAGGTAATAGTTGCATTACAGAAAGAGGTTTCCCTTATACTTGCATGGATGTTAGCTCGAGCATGTTCAAAGTAGGTTATTTGATAGGAATATGATTCTTGCACACATATGCAGTTTGTGAACGCACCAGCAGAACTTAATGACACTAAAAAAAGCTTTTGGGGAAAGCAACCACAGAGAAGAAAGTAAATGCCAATGAAACATCACAACATACTTCCATACAGAGCAAGGATAATTGTCTATGCTCTTTGTGGCCATTGTGCTATGCTTTAGCAAAAACAAAAATCTATACTAATTTCGAAAATTGAGATGATGAGGATATACTTAATGTCCCTAATAGGACAACAAGTCAATGAATACAATAATATATCCATGTGTAGAAGTTAGAAATCAACATACAACTACCCGCAAAAAAAGACGAAATCAACATACAACGCGGCAATTCATCTGTACAGCATGACGTAAAACACATAACAATGCTGCTCCAGATCGACAAACATTTGAACTAAATGCTTGCCCGCATTTACTCATGTACTACCCGTCGATAGATTATTCGTGACAAACGGTAAAATGGAAACTGTTTCTAATGCATCTTTCCTTCAAAGACGGGATGTGCTTAGCAGAACAATTTCTGCAGAAAATGTTCTCCCCTGTTCTTCAACAAAGGTGCCTATAGAATGTGGTCCAATCTCTAGCAGGAAACACTACTATAACTACTTAACAACCTCAAGGTCGCTGACCATAGAAATTTCAGGAAAAAATATACTAAATCAAGAAGTATTAGGATCCATTAGATAATGCAGGGTTACCAAAGGGGGCAAATTATATATATATGTTAAGTATCTAATATTAACACGATATTAATTACTGGAACGCTTTTCCCACCAACAATAACAGAATATGCACGAATTTAATAATTCCCACGCAAACGACCGGAAACTGGGATACTGAAAGCTCACCTGAAACACCAATCCAGCGAGGAGCAGCTGCCACTTCTCGCGAAGTAGCGGCAGCTCGGCCGTAATCTCCGAGGTGACCTTCCTCCATACCTAGACAGCCCAAAAAAAGGATTATAAATCCTCACTGCTACCAAAAAAAAGGAAAAAGCGGTAGAAGGAATCTCCAAATCGAGTCGAGATGAGACCTTTGAAGCCTCCCGAGCTATGTAAATCGTCATGGCCGCAGACCGCGCAAACCCTGCTTCGACACCGACAGCCGCAACTTCTACTGGGCGACGCGATCACGTCCATGCTCCGATCCGCACATCACGCCTCGGTATGCCGCATCCCCGGAGCGGGATCGCCACTTGCCCTGAGCAAACGACGGCGGGAAACAGGGAGACGGAACAGGGCCACCAATTTGGGTCCACTCCTCGTGCGAGGGAGATGGGCGAGGCTGAAGGTAGTTCTTCTCGGGGATCTCGTGGGCGGAGGGGAGGCGGTCAGGTTGGAGCAACCGCGGCGACCGGCGGCGTGAGAGCTGAGGGAGTTGGAACTCGACAGAGGAGTTCGAGGGATCAACGAAAAGAGAGGCTATGGCGAGTAGGGAAATTGTGGGAGAATCGAGGGGGGTTATGGAAAAGGCCGGAGATGGAGCCGGGTGATGAAGGTCGTGGGCTCGTGGCCGGCATCGTGGGGTTTTCCAACCGCCTTTTGGCACTGTCTAGTTAAAAATGGCGACGCCACGTGATGGCCTGCCATGGCTTTTTTTTTCTCTCTCTTTTTGAGAGACAGGTCGGTTATTTGTTTTTCTTTTTTTGAAAAGACAGGTCGGTTATTTGTTTTTCTTTTTTTGAAAAGACAGACCGGTTATTTCTCATGGAACAGAAAAGGAGCGACTGCCATGCCCACTTATGATAGTTCGATTCGATCGGGATGGAAGTGGATAAGTTTCAAGGAAAAGTTTCAATAAAACGATGGCGAGTGGATAATTGACGGTTGGCTTACTAATTCACAGCTTACTTACTCTCACCATTGAAAAGTATTGTAGTTTTTAAAAGAAAAGATGGATTTTTGATTAAAAATATGACTACGTTTGTCATGTACACCAATAACAAATTCATATAGAACTATCAGAGAATTAGACTTTTAGAATTGGCGGATAAGGAGAGAGGAACCTCGAGCTCTTGTACTCCTTCCGTTCCATATCAAGTGACTTTTTATTACATGTATCTAGACTTTTTTAGATATATATACATCCGTATTTGGGCAAATTTGAGTCACTTAATATGGGACGGAGGGGGTATAAACTTTGCTAGAAAGTTTGATAATATTGTGATGAAATGTGTTATTCACATCATCTTAAATTAATGTATATTTTGGAACAAATTATAAAAATATGAAGAAAGTTCAAGAATACATGATTGTAGTTGTCTTGTATAAATGTAAAAAAAATGACAAAACAGCCATAGAATAGTATTACTTGGCAAAAGGGAGTGAGAATCCTCGAGCATTTGTACATACACTTATGCATATTGCCGTGTCAAAACATCTTCATGGCAACTATAAGTGTATATGACGACGCACTTTACATATAACGTATCTCAATTCCAAGAGCCTTTTTATCACTGAATTTTGTAAAGTCAATGGTATATGAAACTCCTAAGAATTTTGGTACCCCAAAGGCGAGTTTAGCGAGCTCCATAAGGTCCAACAAGGGAAACCAGATGCAATAAACACGAAATATTGATATAAATTTCATGCATGAAAAACATATACTCCCTCCGTCCAATAAAACATGTCTCATGTTTATCAAAATTTGGACGTATCTAGACATGACTTAGTATATAGATGCATTCAAATTTGATCAAAGTTGAGATATCCTCTGTTGTACATAGGGAGTATTAATAGAGTTATTATTGGTCAAAGCCTTCTCTTGACAAAACCAAATACGTCAACCTTTGCGACAACAGCGAACTGAGCCTAACTCAGGTGGTTGGTTCCGTGTGGTGGAACCACCCCACCGAGGTTCAAGTCTCTCGAAGGTTCTCATAGGAATAGGTGTGTGTGCGTGCATTCATAAGAGTGAGTGGTCGTGTTGTTTTGTGAACGTATGCGGTTGTACTATGTTTTCTAAGAAAAAAACTTTGTGACAATAAGTGAGTATAAATGAAGAGAAAAAAAATTCTATTTTAACAAAATAATATCAGAAAGGTCAAATGATTGTGCTGGACGAGGCAAGAGGCCAAGAGCCCCCAAGTTAGTTCCCTGAAATTCACGTGAAACATGTCACATCCTTTGTTTGTTTTAGTGTAAGGACTCTGTTTTTGCCCTCGTTAGCGCTTTACGCAAAGCGAAGAACTCACATAAAACGATGGTATCCGATCCGGCCGCGTCCGCTCCGCGTTGCGAAACGATATAAAAACATCGCTTCCGTCACATAGTTTCATTTGACGAGTCATGACCGTGCCACTTGATCAGAACGGAGAAATAAATAAACAAATAAACAACGAGGCTAATGTCGCAAAACCACCCTGGACTTCGATGATTCAGATGCAAAACCTCCTCCTGGACTTGCTGGAGCTGGCAGTTAGTTGGGCCCGGAGCATTGTGCTTGCCGACCACCCTGGTCTGCCAGTATTAATTTGCTGCTGATGCCGACCCAAGTGATGGCATCACGCTACACGACACGACGAGCCCGTGCCACCGTGCAGATTTAATACTCGTATCTGCCACATGTGACGCGATCATGCGAGAGGCCTTTGCGTTGGAGAAATGCGGTGATGGGTAAATCAATTTTAGCCTAGATCAAATCGCTCCGTTGCTGCCCTCCTCTCTTGCTTGTGTGTGCCTTGTCAGGTTTCGTTTCGTCTTTGACTTCGTTGTTGGGGCTTGGAGTTGCAGAACCGTCCATGACGGGGCGGGGGTGGTTGGGTCAACTAGAAAGGATCCCAGTGTTCACCATGCGGGGGGGTATTTGACATGTCGTGGCGGCGCGGCAAAAGTCTGCTCTGAGCCTCTGACTCGTCCCAACAATCAGCATATCGCTCACGCAAACAGAAAAGAATAGTCAACCGGAGGAAAGTTCATGTTGTGTCTTACGAGCAACGTTCGCGTTGCAAACTTGCATTAACGAATGTCAGAATGTGTTCGGTGGGTAAGACCGACGGAATCTATTTCCGGTTCACTGCAACGGAGGAGCCGGCGAACTGCACAACACGCTGTCGTGAAGAGGTGGAGAAGAAGGGCGCGTTCTTTTTTTTTTCCTGCAGTTTGATCACGATGTCATCGTACGGTTGATTGCGTGGAGGCACGCTACGGCTGCCGTGCCTTGAGCCACGGCCGTCATGGAGGAGATACTGGCCGCTTGCTGCCTTGCCGGCCTCCACGATTTCCGGAGGAAATTGCACAAATCATCCATTTTTGATTATTTTTTTCACGAAACACGTACTATTCGTCTAATCCATCGCAGATAAATCCTAACTCGAGTTTTAGCTCGTTAACGAGATTTCTAATCGGTCGGGGCCCACCCGTCAGTGCCAAGCTGGCAAGCAATGACTATTCGAGGAGCAAGACGGAGTAGGCGTAAGTTCGCGGCGTCATGGCTGGTGTGGGCCAAGGTGAAGACCCACCCGTGTCTGCCGGCTCAGGTTTGGTCATCTTGTTACGCCGCCCCGCGTGTGCGTTCCCTGACACCAGCGTTCGTGACCACCTGCAGCTGCTGCTTCTCGCCGGGACTGCAGATGCAGGCACACAGGACATGCCGGTGTCCAGACGGCGCACGACCTCAACGAGAGCGGCGTCGACAGCGGGGGCGACGTTGCTCCCCTTGCCGGCCAGTAGCGAGAAGCCGTCGCAGAACGGTCGGAGGTTATCGGTGTTGGCCCATGCAAAGGCCCTGTCCCAGAAGAAGGCGACAAGGGTGTTGCCCCTGTCCCCGGCCCCGCGGTGGCGAAGCACGAGCACCGAGGCGTCCGCCGGTCGCACCCTTGAGCCGATAGCCACAGGTGGGTCTTCACCTTGGCCCACACTAGCCGCGATGCTGCGAACTTCCCGCCGCCGGCACCATCTTTCTCCTCGAATAGTCATTGCTTGCCAGCTTGGCACTGACGGGTGGGCCTCGTCAGTCAAAAACCTCGTTAACAAGATAAAACTTGGGTTATGACTTATCTGCAACGGGTTAGACGAACAACATGTGTTTTGCACAAAAAAAACGTCGAGTGGGTGTTCCCCTCCAAAAGTCATGGAGGCCGGCAAGGATGGGTGGTTTGTGCAATTTCCTCCGACTCCTGAGCCCTGACGCCAGACGTAGACTTTTTTTAGAAGCATCTGGCTTATTCTTTTTTTTAGCGAAAGAAACATCTGGCTTTTTTTTAGAGAGGAAAGAAACATCTGGCTTGTAGCTCTTTTTTTTTAGGGAAGAAGGCCGCCACTTTATTAATTAGGAATATTCATAGGGATACAATGAAAGTCTGGCGACTCCACGAGCCAGAGATGGCGGCCAATAGGGCGCGAAACCGAAGCTCTTGCTAGACCATGAGCTTCCATATTGTGGGCTCTGCGCTCATGAACGAAGCTGACCGAGGCAAAGCTCGCCGAGTGCAGCCTGATCTCACACAGAACCAGGGCAAATCGGCCACGGTGCTCACCCTCCATGGCCTTGATCACTTACAAACAGTCGGAAGCGATCCGGATATGCTTCAGTTGGAGATCCTCCGCCAGCGCTAGGGCTTCACGGCAGGCCAGAGCTTCCAACGTACCAGGATCCCTGAAAACTGTAAGCACCAATGAAGAAGAGCCCAGGAGCAGACCTGAGTCATCTCTGCAGACGGCAGCCACCGAACCAGCGTTTCCCTGCTTTGCCAAAGCAGCGTCAACATTGATCTTAGCAACGCCCGACGGAGGCGGCAGCCAGCGCCTTACAAGAGTCGGCTGGCGGGGCAACTGCACCACACATCTCTGGACTGGGGAGCCGAGATCACAGATAAACGCTTCGACGAAGGCATTCGTCGACAACGGGCTCTGAAAAACTCCCTCGTGAATGACTTTCCTCCTCGCATACCAGATGGCCCACATAGTGACAAAACAACGGCTGAGTTCATCGTGCTTCAGAGAGGAGATCATCGCAAAGATCCATTGCTTCGCGTCAGACTCAGTGGTGCGCTCCATGTGCTCAGTCATGGCGTCCGGTGCGAGGGCCCAGACGCACCTGCTCATAGTGCACTCGAGCAGGGAGTGCCTCCACGAGTCGGCCTCCCCACAGATGGCGCATGCGCTCGTCGGCGCCATGTTCCTCCTGTGTCAGACATCTCCAGTGGGTATGGACATCTTCGCCGGGCGCCGGGGAAACACTCTCAGTTTAGACGGGACCACGACTTTCCACGGAGCAGTCCAGTTCTTCTCTTCGCCGGCATGATCAGAGGACGTAGCTGTGCCGTCAAGCCACGCCTCCCGTCTCCTCTTCATGTTGACCAACATCCGGTAGGCCGAACGGATGGAAAAGAGGCCCGTTTGCTCGTAATGCCAAGCCCAAAAATCGTCCACACGCCTCGTGCTGATGGGAATAGATTGGATGAGCTCCACATCCATCGGCAGAAAGTGTTCCTCGAGCATGGGCAGATTCCAGGTTGCCGAGGTGAACTCAATGAAATCTGCCACCCGCACCGGCGGGTCCAGGCTGCGGCTAGCGAAAGGACGGAGAGAAGCATCCCGAGGTAACCAGTTGTCATTCCAGGCATGAGTGAGCTCTCCCGTTCCTATTCGTCTGATCAGCCCCTGTTTCAGCACATCACGGCCATCAATGATCGCTCTCCATATTTGTGATGGGTGTGATCCTGTCGCGGCATTCAACAAATCGCAGCTTGGGAAGTAAATAGCCTTGAGAATTCGAGCACTGAGCGTCTCCGGATTTTGCAAGACTCGCCAGGCTTGCCGAGCAAGAAGGGCAAGATTGAAAAGTTCTATATCGCGGAAGCCCATTCCTCCAGCATATTTCGGCGACGTCATCTCTTCCCATGAGACCCAACAGGTCTCCCTCTTGCCATCTCTGCTGCCCCACCAAAAGTTCCGCAGCAGACTGTTTATATGCTTGCACGGGCCTCGCGGCAATCCGAAGCACGCCATAGAGTAGGTCGGTATAGCTTGAGCAACCGACTTAATCAAGATTTTCTTGCCACCGGCCGATAGAGTATGTTCCATCCATCCTTGGACCCTCTTCCAGACTCGATCTTTTAAATACTTGAAAGCACCATTGGTAGATCGTCCAACATCAGAAGACATTCCCAAGTACTTCTCACTAAGAGATTCATTGTGAATGTTCAGAACGTGCTTCATCTCATCACGGATCAGATTCGGGCATCCTTTGCTGAAGAAGACCGAGCACTTGTCCAGATTCACTCGCTGTCCCGGAGCTTGACAGTAAGTATCAAGGGCCGTTGAAACATCCTGAGCACCTTCCGCACTCGCTTTAACAAACAACAGGCTATCATCGGCAAAGAGAAGGTGGTTAACCGCCGGAGCGGAGCTCGCCACCCGTACACCTTCGAGGCTTGATGATGGAAGTAAACTTCTGGATTTTCAGAGGCACGACAGGCCCTCTGCTGCTAGTAGAAACAAGTATGGAGAGATGGGATCGCCCTGGCGAATCCCCCGGGACGGCTTGAAAGAAGTCAAGGGCGCCCCGTTAAACAACACCGAGAACGACACCATGGAAACCATGCGCATAATCAGTGTTGTCCAGCCCACATCAAAACCCAATTTGATCATAATTGCATGGAGATACAACCACTCGACGCGGTCATAGGCCTTCCGCATATCCAGCTTGAGAGCACAGTGCCGATGCTTGAGCACCGTATTGTGTTTCATGAAATGCAAGCACTCATAAGCTGTGATTATGTTATCCGTGATCAAACGCCCCTGCACGAAGGCCGATTGCTCTTGCGAGATGATCTCGGGAAAGATCTTTTTCAGCCTGTTAGCCAAGACTTTGGAAGCAATTTTATAAATAACATTGCACAAGTTAATAGGACGAAACTGACCTAGCTTGGAAGGACTCGCCACCTTCGGAATAAGGACAATAAAGGTGTTGTTGATTTCCCCCGGATCATCTTCACCTTTCAATAGCCGAAGCACAGCCATGGTGACTTCGTCTCCACAGAGGTCCCAATTCCTCTGGAAAAAATGTGCAGGGTACCCATCCGGTCCGGGTGCTTTTGTCGGGAACATCTGGAACAGTGCCTCCTTTACCTCATCTACACCATACTGTGCAGTCAGTTGCTCATTCATTACGCTTGACACTTTCCTCGGCACCGTATCAAGAACCTCCTGCATGTTATGGGTGCCCTCAGATGTGTACAACTCGGAGTAGAAATCCCTCATCGTCTCACTCATCTCCCTGTCATCCAGAGAGATCGATCCATCTTCCCGCTTCAGGCTTACAATTTTATTTTTATTTTTTCTCTTACTCGCCCTTTGGTGAAAGAACCGAGTGTTTTTGTCACCTGCGGCCAACCACTGAATATGAGAGCGTTGCTTCCACATCAATTCCTCCATGGGATAGAGTTCAGAGAGCCTCTCCACGATCTTGATGTCTTCATACGACGGTCCCACCCTGCCAGGAGCCATCCTATGACGTTCAAGCTCCAACTTGAGCTGTTTAATTTGTTGCCGAACATTTCCAAAAGTGGTCCGGTTCCAGCGATTCAGACCATCCGACACCGCCCGCAGCTTCGATTTGACTTCTGTTGTAGACGTACATTCGCCTCCTTCCTGCCATTGTTGTTTCAAGAAAGGATCAAAAGAATCATGAGATCCCCATATCACTTCGTACCTGAAGATCCTCCCACAATTACGTGGCAGATTGTCTGGCTTGAAGACAAGGTGAATCGGTGAGTGGTCCGACGTCACCCCATGCAGATGGGAGAGCTCTGCAAGGGGAAACCTGTCCACCCAACTAGGGGAGGCCAGCGCCCTATCCAACGTTGATCGGCAGAAACTTCCACCGACCACCCGCTTCTCGAACGTCCAGGGTACACCCCGATATCCCAGATCGGTGAGGCCACAGGCATCCGTCATCTCCCGAAACGCTGCGATTTGCGCGTTGCTTCGCTCGTTCACACCATCATGTTCCACTCTGTGTAACACTTCATTGAAGTTGCCAATGCAGAGCCATGGGAGATCTGACAAGGAGCGAATAAACTTCAACATATCCCACGTTTTGTGTCGCTCCCGAACTTGGGCTTCTCCATACACCACAGTCAGACGCCACTGTTCCATGTCAGAAGAAGAAACAATAGCATATAAATGGTGCTGAGAATACGGAAAAATAGAAATATTTATTTCATTGTTCCAGAAAATTCCAATTCCGCCACTGCGGTCAGAGCTGCTAACAGCGAAACTACGATAGCGTGCTCGCTAGTCGTTCCACCCTTTCCCTGTGTAGTTGAGTTTCGACCACACAGAACACCGATGGGGCATGAGCTCGTGCAAGATCACGGAGCTCTTTGATCGTCGCGGCCATGCCAAGGCCCCGATAATTCCAACAACACAGAGCACTCATTGCGTCCGGCAGCCTCCTTCGAGGAGGCCGCCGATCCTGCATTGCTTGAGCTCTTGGCCCTATCTCCCATAGTCTTGTTCTCTCCACCCCTCGCCTTCTTCATCTTCCTCTGTTCACACGGGTTGACATACTGAGGCGGGGGAGGAGGCACCTTGTCCTCTGGTTGCACGTGAGGGGCAGCATCCATATCAAGATGTTTCTTAGCACTCGCGCTCCCATGCTCCTCCGGTTTGTTGTTCGTCGGAGGTTTCAGCGGGCTAGACGCAGTGTCCGCCAAGTCATCTGCATCCTGGAGCCCCGCATCCGTAGATGAACGTTTACGGCCTCCACTGTTAGCCGGCTGGCGCCACGTCCACTGTCTTCAGGGCGGCCACCCCGCATTCCGAAGCCACGGCCACCCCGGCCGCCCTCCAGTCCACCAAAACTTCGCCCTGATCGCATGCCTGGCATACCTGGGCGCCAGAGCAATTCATCCGCCAGCATCCACGCCCTGAACTGCTTGTCCTCCTCTGCATGCTCCCCGGAACCACACTCCAGGTGTTCATGTCCCATCAGCCCACACATAGCGCAGAAACGTGGCATCTTCTCATACAGGACCGGCAGCAGCATACGCTCCTGCCCCTCCGGATTGAGTGGGACAACTCTGGCCAGGGGAGAACCCGCTGCCAGACGCACTCTGACGCAAAAGAAAATCGCCGCGGCTTGTTGGAACCGCGACAGCATCAATCGCTAGCACTTCGCCCACCCTACTTGCGAGTTGTTTGATCACCGCCTAGGTGCGGAATAGAGGCGGGATCTTGTGAATTTGGATCCACACGTCCACATGGTTAGGGATCTTCGTCGGGGCCATGGTTGCCCCATCATAGGGTTCCGTCATGAGCGCGCACTTGCGAAAAAGCCATGGACCATCCTCCATAATCCTCTCCCAATCTCCCAGAAAAAAGGCTTGTAGGAGGAACAGATTTGGTTCAAGCTCACGGAAAGTAACCTCCCGATCTGCACCCCAGGCGGAGTGCATGGTAGCCTCGAGGGCCCCCTTGCCGAATTTCTTCCTGGTCAGCACCTTCGCCACCGCCATCCACTTCACCGACGGGAGACTACTTACGTCCTCCTTCCCGATCACCACATCATTGAGCTCCGCATCGTGAAGTTTCAGATTCTTCAGCAGATCGTCAACGTCGACCGTCGACTTGCCTCCCATACCATCGCGCCGCTGAGAGCTTTCCGCCGCCACGTCCCGAGAATGGATCTACCCCGGCACCCCATCTCACTGCTACACAACCAAGGCCACAACCAAGGCCGGGAAGCTAGACGAGCCAACCCCTTGGTCAGCCCGAGTCGGAGGGGAGAGATTGGGTGCAAGGGAAGAGCGATCCGGCGTAGGAACTCGGCGGAGAAAAATCGCCGCCGACGTCACGTTAACCATAGAGAAACCCTAGGTCGTCTATACACGGATACGTTACGTGATCTTTGTTTTTTGGCCATCTGGCTTGTCGCTGGTTCTCGTCAGAAAAGAAAAATGAAATCCTGGCCCATGTAGGCCTGGTAGGTGATAATGCAGGTGTTTCCTTGTCTCCCGTCAGGCCTGACTCTCGGGTAGATTCCTCTTGGGCCAACTATGCTGTGAAATCGTAGAAATTCCAAACCCAAATCATCGGGGCCTTCCTGCCGTGGGCCTTGCGGGCACCACTAGCACACTTTCTGCTGTGGCCTGGGAGGCACCGTCCACCGACCATTCGCAGGGTATCATGGCGTGCGAGGCCGTTGGGCGCCAGTGACGTGGTCGTGGAGTAGTACGGAGGAACCTGTCGATAAACTCAACCGATGCACGGGTCGATGGCCATCGACAGCAGCTGTGGCACGTACGCTCGTTATTGAAGCCAAGGCCTTGTAATGGTCTAGGATCCAAACCATTACCAACCCAACCCACAGTGCCAGACTCTATGCCACCAAACTAATCCAATCTAAAATCAAGCTTTGGGATCCAAACCAATCCGAGTCACATCCCTTGTCAGACCAAACCAAACCACAAAATGGTTTCAAACCAACTTCCAAACCCGTTTCAACCCCACGAGAGAACCAAAGACCAGTGAAGAGGACCTTCGCCATGAAGGAGACGACGACATGCTGGTCGAGTTGAAGCTGCAGTCCTTCTCTTCCTCCTCCTCCTCCTCTTCGTGGTCGCCCTCGTGGATGGTATCCACGACGCCGAGATCTGCCAGGTTCTGCTCATTTCCATTACTCACACACGCCGACATGGGGGGCTCGCGGACGCGGCCGCTGGACCAGGGCCTCGTGGCCGACCTCCCCCTCCTCCCAGAGAAGCTCCCGGAGCTCCACCAGGTAGCCGGCCTCCGCGCCGGAGGTGGAACCGGCGGCGCGGCGTGCGAAGAAGGCGCACAGGAAGGGGCTCCGCACGGCGCAACGGGGACGATGCGCGCGTCGGCGAGGAAGGCGCAGCGATCTGGCAAGCGGAAGGCGGCGGCGAGGTTGTCGAAGAGGCGGCGACGAGATCCGTGAAAGACAACTGCTTCTCTGGCCTTTACCCACGCGTTAAGCCCAGGTGGGATCTACCGGTTCAGCCCATAAAAAACCAAACTGATTGAACCCAAACCAAACTGTACCGGACCGCTTTTCTTTTAGAACCAAACCAAACCAATCCATTAGCATGGTCAACCCATTTCCACCCAGCCAAAGACGATCCAATTAAGGACCCAAACCATTAAAACCATTTAGATCCAACCCATTACCAGGCCTAAGCCACCGCACGGGTTGAGCACACAGACAGGCTTCAAAAACGTGTGGCGTGCCCGTGCAGGAGTCACCAAGCAAGCAAGCACGTCCGTTCATGCGTGTTGCATGTTCGCGTGTAGTGGAGAGCACCGCGCCGTACGGCAACACTGTGTCTTTGTGTTCTTCTGTGACCGAAGTTGCTTTCGGCTTTGGGTTATCTGGCCCAAAGCGTGCGGGCCGCCAAATGGTTCCCGTGAGCTGACGCGAGTGTACGTGCACATACTTGGGAAAGCGACAACAAGCGTTCCGCAGGTTTTGGGTTGGGCCGGTATGAACTGTGATTGTAGTCCGCCCGAGGACACTTCCGGAGTGAACGAGATGGCATCCCAAAACTAGATGTCACGTTTCTAGATCCATCGTGTCTGTTTGGAGCAACCTACAAGTTGTAGACTACAACTGAATCAGATGACCGGTTTTGTAAATCGCCAATTCAGATTGGTCTTTTCTATTAGCCGAAGGGAAACCGGCCTATTTCGGGCAGGCTTGGGCTTGGGCTGGGGCTTTGTCAATCCGTGGCCAGTTGCATCTTTAAAGCCTGTCACGAGCTCTGCTTCGGCGAAGACACGGACATGGCCAGCGGTCGCACACCTGCGTCCCGATGCGCCGTCTCTTCAACGTCAAGCTACATGCATGCGGCCATGGCAACCAGCACTAGGCGCCATTCACACAAAGCGCGTGCATTATAGTGCATATAATGACCGACCGAGCGAGCTGAGGCGTGAAGCAGACGCGTTCCCCTCCGTCTAGCGAGACAGACATGCGGGGCGCGTTTCAGATCCTCCACTCGTGCTACTACGTGTCGCCGCGATTTTCTTAAAGCCGGACATGCCGTCGGCACGGCAACCTTCGTGTGGTTTGCACTCTGGATCAGCGGAACGCACTCTTGAACTGGGTCGCCCGGCACGGGAGGGAATGATCTGTTGGGTGCGTGAAGGGATTTGGCAGATGGCTGTAATAAGATAGCGGCGTATTACATGGGGAGTTGGGAGCAGGACAGAGCTGTGTTCTATTGCCACGGCAGGCTGCGTGACATGGGTATACATTACTGGAGAGTGGAGACCGTTCGTACATCCATCAATAACAAAAGAGACATCGGTTGTAGACTTGTGCTAAGGGCCGAACCAACTTCCAGCTTACCATGATCGGCCGCAGCTCTTGCTGATGACGTACACAATTTGGCAGTAGCGAACAAAAGTCTCGACTTTCAACGGCCGAAATCTCAATGTCGGCGCGGCTGGCGGCCATGTTGTGCAACAGCGATCCATTCCAGCTAGAGCAAACACCGACGAACTCCACTGAACATCTCGATCTGTAGGCTTGACGTCTCACTCACTGACAGCTTTGGCCCACGGAATCGCACCCACCGGTACACTTAGCTGTCCTCTTAACGACATCCTGTACGCGCACCAAATTGAGCAGCAGAGAAGGATTTACGCCCATGCCGCTCCTGCTAGATATTTTCAGGTCGAAAACGCGACAGCGTGGGTCCTCAAGTGAAAGGCATCAGTGCTTAATTAACTGGTCTTTGCTATGGAGTAGATCCTAGCTGTTCGATCTATCACTGCTCTCTTGGTCCCCACCCCTGGCCGGTCGGTATGCAGCCCCCGGCGTTTTGGAGAAGAAAAAAAAGTCCGCTCTCCACACCGGGCTTGGTCCAACAGCTAGCAACAGCTAAAACAACCTCGTTGCCTGGCCAGTGATGAACTGTCATTGCCAAAGCCCAGATCCAGACCAGCGACGGATACCTACGAACCAACCTCTCTCTTTTCACTTTGTCGGCGCCTACCATGTTGTAGCCATACGCATTTGTCTCCGCTACACCCATCGGAGATTCGCCAAGGCGAAACGAGCATATATATACTCCCATGCGGCCATGCCCAAATAGGCAAATACGGAGTATACTACAACTACTTCTTCTGTTCAAAAGAGATGTCTCAATTTGACTAAATTTTAATGCATCTATATAATAATTTATGTCTAAACACATCCAAATTTTGACGAATTTAAGACTTTTTTGTTGAACGGGAAAAGTACGACTTTGCGATATGTGGAGAAAACAGTGCGCACAAGCGACACGCGGATGGACAGCATGATTCAACTTGATGTATAGTAATTTTCTACGGAGTAGTAATTTGCACAGGGGAATCGGTCGCCGACGACAGATGGACAACACGCGAGGGTACAAAGGATGTGGAAGCGACATTTGCCAGGTGGTTGTGACCTTGCTGGCGTGAGATCGATGCACACACGTATGATTTCTTGATATGTCGCCAAACGGCAGCTGACAGCTCTTTTCGCAAAGATTTCAGCGGCCGGTACCATCCTGCTGGTAGATTACAGAAACGCACATAGGGGCTGGTGGGTGAACAACACCGAGCGCAAAGAGCTAAGCGCTAACAAAAAGGATGGAAATGTCATTGTCGGTAGAAAAAACTATATTAATCTCGGCAGCAAAAAACGTCGGCCGGTCGCAAGTGCGTGGTAGGGGCAAACAGAGTTTCTTTGAGTGGGCGCAATCAGTGGAAAAACGGTGTTGCAGAAAGGGGGTCCAGTCAGGGGTCCAGACCGTCTTATCATTTCTTTTTAAGAAGCCAAAAGAATGTCGAGAGGAGGAGATCGATAAGGCAAGCTAAACACTCTACCCTCCATTTGCACCATACCATGATTCCCACCGGTCATTTGCTAGCTGTGGTAAAGTTTACAACACGGTTTAAGAATGGAAGGCTGCGTATGTGGAGATGAGCGGCGGACGAGTAATGAAAGCCCAATTGGCAATTTGGCCGTCAGTTTGCTCATCGGAGATCAAATTATATTATGTCCGTGATACTGTTGCGTAAACGGAAACATCTTACTACATCCGCACGCAATTGATACACGAAAGTGGGTCACTGCATAAAAACAAATGAGAGCAGGTAGTGCATAGGAAAATGGAACCATACCACACTGCATCGGACGGAGCAAGGGACACGGAGGCAGCAGTCCTCGAATGCCCTCGTGTCAATTCGCTCCAGAAAAAAATATCATACAATTTTTGTGGAATTAAAAATTTATACTCCTATATAGGAATTTTTTTAGGGCAAAAGAATATAGGCAAAAATGACTACAGGCATATATTAAACCAAAATAACCTGTACAAGAAAAAGAAAAGAAGGCAAATGCCCCCAAAAAGGACTATCTAAAGGCATTAAGCCATGTCGTGAATGCGGGGTAGTTTTTTCTCTTGACTACGGAAAATGAGATTCAGTTCCTCCTCAAAGATATGTCTGCATCTGTATAGAGTTGGAGTCTTATGGTTGAAGATGTATCATTCCTAGATTTTCAAATGCTCTAAGCAACTAGGATGGTAATTTCAATGAAGAAAGGCACATTGAGTTCTTGCTTCAACGAGGCTACATTACTGCACACATTCAGGTGCGATACGACGTGAGGACAATAAAATTCCAGCAAGCTCGTGCAAAAGGCAATGGAAAAAGAGATGATCTTTGGTCTCTAGGATGTGCCTATCACAGAGGATGGATTCTTGTGAAGAAAGATGAAAGTTTATTTCTGTAGCATAACTCGAGTATCGAGGCGATCAATGAGGAGAAGCCAGACAAAAATCTTGTGCTTCAGCTGGCAGCATGATGACCAAATCCATGCGGGGGTATTTCAAGGTGGGGAACTTGTGCATTGTAAGCATTTGAGGGAATGAAGCCATCTTTTCTTTTTCCAAATATAAGACCATGTATCTGACTCATTTGTGACCTGAAAGATGTTGATTAGGTAATTGCACATGTGCATTTCAGAGACTGGCAATTGAAACAATGTTTCAGTTTCTTCAGTTTGAAAGAGCTTCTGAACAGTGATGTTCATATGGTCAATGGCAAATGAGTACAGAAGAGGCCATTGTGCAGCCACTGGGATGTCATTCCAGTTATCCTTCCAAAAAATGATAGAAGCACCGCTCTTAGTAGTGTAGACAGTGAGCGGCTTGATTCATAAGATTAGATTCCGTAGGAATTCATATGGTTCAGTTTCCACTCATTTGAAGAGAAAATTCATAAGATTAGATTCCGTAGGAATTTTGTTTGTTTCTATGACAACTTTGTCCATGTCCATGCACAAAATTATCATAGAAATTTATGCCTCTTCACGACACCACAACATAGAATTCTCCGACCAATGGTTGCAGGGAATTCTCTACCGTGGTGTACTGTTTTTCATGTGATGCATCAAACCGATTGACATGCCTATACTTGTGTTTTATTTGTCTGTAGGAAACAACATGTCATGACATATCAGTTCCGAGTTTTCCACGTCCCCGCATCTTGAAACTCCTACGAATCACACCTGTGAGGAAGCTAGAGAACCAGACCATTGGTTTTAGTTCCCGTATTTATGAATCATTTTTTCTCAAATCAGAAAGATAATACTACCTACATTAATAAATAGTTTATTTATTCTATTCGTTCATTTGAACACAATCGTTGTATATTAGCTTCGTCCCTACCTTCTAGTGCGGGGTAGAATCGTGGATGCCCGATCGGATCATCACCCTAAGTCCAAAGGCAACCTTCCCTTGACCATTTCATCATCCTTGCGCCAATTCTTGTTTTTCCACTCAGCCAACGCGTCTCCACCCTCCAATTCAAGCATTAGATGGCTTCCCCTTCCATCTTTATCCTTGCGCTACTTCTTATTTTTCCTCTGACCCAACGCACCTCCACCTTCGGTTGAACCATTAGACAACCGTAGCTATTGACACCAAGATCATATTGGTATATAAGATCACGAGATTATCGCTAGATACGCAGGCGTAGCAAAGTTAGAGTCGGGTAGTGCGCTGATGCAATTGTAGCCGTCTGGCAGCTTCTCATAGACTCCTTGAGCGGTTTGTTAGAGCATCACAGGTGCAATGCCTCCAAATTACCCATATGTACAAAGAGGAATGACGTGTGGTGGAGTACTTGATCCATTCAAACAATTTGGGCGCTGGGGTGGACATCAAGGTCGTGTTTGGGTAAACTCTGTCCCTCTGTTTATGTAGACATCTATGTAGACATTCAGAGAAGGATCAACACTTGAGACCCATTAGGACTCATTTTTTCCAAAATCAACGTGGATCCAATCCGTGTGTCTCCATTCCTCTTAAGCGTGCAACTCTATCGGTTAATGACCGTTTTGACACGACTTAAAATACTTCCAAATTCGCACACACAACCTCGAGTAGATTTGTAATTGTATCATCATCAGGGCACGCTCTGTCTCTATTTAATACAATCAAATGAATCACAGCTCCTAAGTCACATCAATATTTGAGAAATTAGTTTATTTGTTTGAACAAGAAAGGTTTAAACAAACAATAAACTGACTCGTTTGCATCTCCAGAGTGGAGAACACTCGTCGAAATGATTTTCTGGACAAAGTCCATTGCCGATGGATGCTCGGTAGTCCGCGGACATGACCTCCTTCCCGCTTAAAAAACATCGCGACATACTACAACCCAACCGTGGCGCGAACTTGTTGCGGTGCCACCGCTGCACCAGTACTCCTACCTCGCAAGAGTCGCTGTACTGCTACCAGAAAGCGGTTTGCGGCGAGGAGGTGAGCCGCAGTCCACCCACAACGCTGTGCTACTCTGTCCGTCCGTCCGTCCGTCCGTGCATCAAGCGACAAGCATGACAACGAGTCGGGATCCATCCACCGGCGCTGGTCCTCGTCACACAGCACAGGTCCACAGCAACTCAACTCATTTTCCTCCGATTTCCCTCCGCAACGACCGCAGGTTGCTTCAACCAGTCGACCCGAGCAGAGCGCAACCGATCACGACGCGCAACTCCACCAGCGCTAGCTCTATCTCTAGTTCGGCCACTGTGTGTTTGGCGCGAGGCCTCAAGCACAGTTATTGGCTGGCACACCACACCGCCCTCGTGCCTGCCACCCAAAAACACACACTGGCGTCAAACCGAAACAGCCGGGTTTAGTACCATTGCGATCCAGATGACCAGATTAGTGCTGCGGGAGAGAGTATAAATATTGCGGGTGGGGTACCGTGCAGTTTACCCAACCGGCGGAAAAAGGGACAAGATCATCGTAACAAGGCCCGAGGCGCGGGCCTGCTTTTCGAGCTCCCGCCGACGGAACCCGAGGAAGGCCGCTTTCTCTTGGAAACACGCCTTTTTGCGGCGACCGATGGTTGTGCGAAGCGATGCAAAGCTTATTTATTTAAAAGCACAGCGCGCGCACTCTACACACCCCAAAGCGAGAGAGAAGAAAGAAACGAAGCGGGAGCTTTGACCGGGTCAGAGAGGACCTGACGGTGCCATGCGCTGCATGCAGATACGGAGTGAGAAAGAGACGAAGAGGAGTTATCATACGTGCGTTTAAAGGTCCGTATACGCCTCAGAGGTCATTAATGGCGAGGAGAGCTCCAGCGGATGGCGACGCCAGAGCCACCCGTTCCCAGCTATACCGATCGACCGCTGGACCAGGCGAGCGAACAAAGCCAGCCAAGAGGCCGGACGCGTCGTTTTCAGGAGGGGGAATGCTGCTGAGGATGGAGATGCAGATGCAGATCCCATGACCCACAACCAGTCAGATTCTCAAGCTGTTAGGCGCTCCAGACAAACCGTTCTCCTCACATGTACGCCACAATCATCAAGCCATAACAAGGAAAAAACAGAGATGATTAAGAAGCCTTCTTTAGCACCTGACACACTTCATTAGAAAAAAATACCCTATTCATCCATCCACATAATAAAGGACTAAAATAGTTATATATTATACCGAGCCAACTTTGAGGCTACAAATGAAATGCTAACACTCCCAGTAGCAGTAACCTTCTTGTGCCAGACCAAAACAAAAGTTACCGACTAGGAGTACTAGCTCGCTAGTACAACAAAAATAGTTAAATAACGCTATCTTTCTTACACAACGAAACGAACACCCTTATTCATGGAGCCCACGGCAAGCTTCATTTGCAAGTAAAAGGCTGCAAAAGTAGGGAAGTGAGAGCGAGACCTTAGCTGGATGTGTGCTGGTACTTCCTGGCAGGCAAAGCAAGCGGCAAACCCATCCATGGAGAAATGGGTTCGCCTATTTTGGCTTCCCCAAAGATAATACCCCATCTGAGAAATCATTTCACATTATCTTCTCATTTTGCCTTGCTACAAACAGCTAGCACCTCTCACGTCTCCAAAAGTACCACTTATTATTTCTTCCAAACCACTCCTTGATCCTACTGGACATGGAATTTCTTCCGAGTTCATCCATCTCCACCACTCCGTCCGCACCCAAAAACCAATTTATCACCAATCCAAAATAAACACACCTAAGGCTGATGCTACTACTGCTTCCTACATCTATTGCTAGTACTACAACCTAACACCAAGTACTAGTACTACTAATTTTTATTATTAAGATTTAGTTCAACGCAAAAACAGACGGAAGGGCGTCGCCTGAATCTTTGTGGCTGCCTTCAACTGCTCCGGCCGGCGACAGGGCTCACGGACTGTGGCAGAGCGCCTGCGGCGGCGAGGGCACGGGCTCCGCTGCTCGCACCTTCTGACTCGCGAGCATGGCGTTACTCCGACTAATCAAGGCGTCTGCACAGAAAACAGAGTTCGATATAAGATGAGACGCTTGCCATTACAGAGAAGGACATCGAGATTACTAGTTTGAGATGGTTACCATGATCGAGAACGAAGCCGCCGGGGTAGCGAGGCTGGGCGCCAAGGTCGTCGAGGTTGAGATTCAGAGCGTGCACGACGCGGGCGGGGACAAGAACCGTCGAGCAGCCTGCATGACGCAGAAAACACCAAACAAGAAGAATATTTAGCAAACGAACGCCAACCCGCGAGGAATCCAGAACAGAAGCCAAACGGCCTAGGCCAAACGAGTGTTACGAAGGAGACGCACTTGGCTTTTTCTTGGGCTCTGCGGGGGCGCCGGCCGGTCGCGGGAGGAAGACTCCGGTGCCGTTGCGCTCGCGCTTGGCGCCGGGAGGGGCGAGGAACACGGCGCGCATGCCAGGATGCGGCGCCGGGGCGTGCTGCGTCTTTAGCAGCGGAGGGAACGCCGCGGGGCTCAGGTCGAGTGAAGCGGCGGCGCCGCCGCCGCAGCCGGCCCTTTTGGCTGCCGCGTTACGGCGCACGCCCCATGTGGCGGCCGCAGCCAGCTGATGTTCCCTCTGCTGTTTAAGGAGCTGCTGCTGTTTTAGGAGATGAAACTGCAAAACGAAACGAATCAAGCATTAAGTACATATTCAGCAACAACAAATCCTTTAGGTAGGAGACACCCAGCAGCGAGAACGCGACAGAATCGAAACGCACCCTGGCAGCCAGTATCTGGCGCTGCGTGACGAAGTGGGCGAACGGGTGGTAGTACGCGCCGGCGGGGACAGGAGCGCCTGCCATGGGAGGCGGCGGCGGTGGCGAAGTATTGCGCGCTGGCGGCGCGAAGACGCCGGGGTCCTGGAGGCCGTAGGGGTTGCGATGGGTCACCTGCAAGCGCTCCACCTGACCGGCGGCCTCGTAGAGGAGGTCCCACGGGTCAGTCGGCTGCTGCTCCAGCGGCGACGACGGCGGCGAGTTCCCCTGAGACGCGCCACCGTCCGGGCTCTCCTGGCCCGACTTGGGCAGCCCGCACAGCGTCGACTTGGGCGACTGTGCCATCACATCCTCCTGCCGAGAACAAATCAACGACCATGAACTTCCACACCAGAAACCACACATACTCCGCACAACAAACCGACGAAAGAAGAAAGGGGAACAAACCTTTGGAGGTGGGGCGGCGAAGCCGTCGGCGGCGAGGAGGCCCGCGAGACGGCACGAGAGGCCGGCCATGCACTCCTCGTCGCTCTGGCTGCTCGCGGCCACTGCGGCCTTCTCCTCCTCCGAGAAGAAGTTGTCGTCGAGGAACTCGTCAGGGAGCAGGAACTCCTCGGCGCCGTCAGACCACTCCATCGCCATTTCTTCCACTTTCAACGCTCCTCTTCGTCTGCGGCGCGGCCGGCGAGGAGTAATGATGGAGCCCCGTCCCCGCGTACAAGGCGGCTCACAGCAGGCGAAGCTGTATGGATGGAGAGGAGAGAGAGCTGTGGTTATCGCCGAAAAGAGAGGTGTGAGGCGGGAGGGGTGGGGGGCGGAGAAGGAGGTGGAGGGGAATGTCGATGCACGACGGCCTCAATTCTGGGCGGGTCCAAATGCATTTTGGGCTTATAAAAGGAGCGAGAGAGATCAAAAAAGAAAGAGAGGATTGGATTAAATTAGTGGGAAACGAATTCTTTTTCGTGCATTTGGGGGTTTCGGTGACGATCGACGGGGTACGGTTCTCTTTTGCACCTGGCCGGCCAGAATAGTTATTTTGGGCGCACATACGTACATACATACGGAGTACTAACGTTCTTTCAAGAGATCTGGTTTCCGGTTTATGTATAGGCGATCGTATACCGTAATTTTTTCCCCAAATTATCCGTATACTGTATCAGCATCTAAGTACTGCTGTCATTTTATTTCGCTCTTACCAGTCACCAAAAGTTCTGTCGGTATTTCTCGTATATACGCAGGACGAGAATGCGGAGGCGACGGCAGCAGGCAAGGCAGTGTTCGTTGTTGTGAGCGGGAGTTGTACTGAGGTTAAGTCATTAAATTCGCCATGGTGGCGCGAGTAAAGAAGCGGCGAGATCTTTGTCACGCGGTCACGAGGATTGCGTCAGGACGAGATTGTTTTTCGGCAGCGGGAGTTTAAAGATTTACAGCGCATTAAAGTCGTGGGAGCTTTAAAGTCGGGGTGGGATACGGTAGTATACGGAGTGGGGAGAAAAGGAAAAGGGCATGGGTTGATGGCTTGATGCCGCTGGTGTCCGGTACATGTCGAGTGCAGTAGAAAAATAAAGGTAAGAAAATGCTCGCCAGCGGGCTGCGAGCGGCAGGCAACAATGGGCAGCGTGCCCAGTAAAACGGTGCCTCGCCGGAACGTACTACTAGTAGTAGTACTACTCCGAGGCGGCGCCGGAATAAACATGGCCCCGTAAAACGGTGCGGACGAAGCGGTGGGTCGGCGAGGGTTGTCCCCCTGCCGCTTGGTGCTCTTTTTTTCCCCGGTTGGAACAATGCAAAGTACCCACTTTGGGAACCTGGATAAGAACGGCGAAGGCAGCAAACAGTGAACTGCTTGCCTGCGCCAGCCTTTTTAATCCAGGGAGGACCCCATCTGTCATTCGCTCCACCGCTCGTAAAACCCTGGTCCCCACCCGAGCGGGCGGGCTCTAGGAATCCTGTGAATCTCCGAGAACCGGCTCCGGGGTCCCACCACATGGTTCTCACGGCGCACGTCCCCCGCTCCGTCTGTTTTAACGGCGGGCCGGTCGCT
This sequence comes from Brachypodium distachyon, assembly GCF_000005505.3. Classification (NCBI taxonomy): domain Eukaryota; kingdom Viridiplantae; phylum Streptophyta; class Magnoliopsida; order Poales; family Poaceae; genus Brachypodium; species Brachypodium distachyon. The sequence continues at coordinate 21,142,331 of NC_016132.3, read as the reverse complement.
TCGTGACTTCGTGTTCGTGGAGCCCATTCTCAACCGCGGCAAGTCTGCAACCAACCGTCGGCATGTTGGGCCCTATCCGGGGCCCGCAAACCTCGCGGACGCCACGAACAAACTATCGTATCCGGTTAATTCACCCTGTTCCCTCCTCTTCTTTTGAACTTATTCCGCCCAATATTGTGTTCTACGAGTACTTTTTTTCACCACTATCGGAGGAGCTACGGTGAAACATCTTTTCTGGCGAAGCAAAACCGCGAGGCTTGCCGCGTGAATTTGTTCCCAAAGTAGCACTCCGTATAATCGATCTAAAAAAAAGTACTCCCTATTTTCGTGTGGATTGTTATGTGTAGAGGATCGGAGGGGGAGCGGTGAACCGCAATCTCAGCAGGCGGTGGACGTGGGGACGTGCGTACCAACCGGAAAGCGACTGCTCTCTTTTGCCCTCCTATTATCTCTGCGTAATTTTTTGGCAGCGAAAGAATTCTCTCAAGGCGAGTTAATCGTATCTCTACGAATGGTTGCATAAAAGAAAATGCCTTCCTTTTCTTCGGGTGACTCACTGCATGTTTGGGTACTTGCTTGGGCTGGAAAAGAATATATGCTACAGTACGTAGCGTACGTGAAGCTTTTACGTGACATGTTATTTTGACCGAATGTTTGATCCGTCGATTTACTACCGAACTGCATGCGCACGTCGCCGAAGTTCGGGCGAAACTGCAGAACTCTAATGATGCATGCGCAACGCGTGTCGGCTGCTCAGTGGCCGCAACATGCTACGTGACGTTTGCCGCGATCGCGACGTGTTTTCTGTTAGCGACGGGTCGTTAACTGGGGCACTATACACTTATTATTACTCCGTACTCATCATCAGCGTGTGGTACATTCTTTTCTTTCCTATGGGCGCCATGAATTGATTTCCTTTGCAAGGGTAACTCGGCAAGCATCGGATGCTCTTTACTCTTTTGCCGTGCAAGCGAGACCGGGACGTGGTATCTTTTCGGAAAAGCAGCGAAACCTACATGTTTCTAGTGAAGAGCGGCACGATTTTAAGCAGGCCCGGTTCATAAAGGATGAACAACAAACACATTAGATTAAGCGCGCACCCCTCGCCCCGCCCACTCTGTTTTGTTTCTGCGTCCGCCAACACAAGCAAAGCTCCAAGAAAGAGAGCGAAAGGCGGGGAACGGAACGCGCAAACAAAGACCCGAGGATCGAAAGTTTGAAAATTATTTGAGCGGGGGGACGGGAGTGGGAAGGGGGGTTTTGGCGTTTGTCTCCAGGCCGGCCTGCACGCTCCCGCTGCACGCGGCACGGCAGTTTCTGCTTCTAGGCTTCGCTCCGGCCAGCCTTTGTGGGTCGCTTCCTGACCGCCGCAGTGCCGCCTCGTGACCTAGCTAGGTTTTACACTGCAGGCGCATGCGCAAGCCCACAGCATTACAGGCAGCGCCGCAAGAGAGTGTCCAGTGTGGACTGTGGAGTCACATTAGATTAGTGGAGTCAAAGGGGAGTCTCAAAAAAGGTTTTACGATTGCTAATATCGAGCTTGGGTGGCGTGCAGGGTGCCTGTAGGACGATCTGTCTCTCACGACAGAGGACAGACAAGGTATGGGGGCTATGGGTTAGAAAAATCAAACAAGCGATTGGTTGGCACCTGTCAGTGATCGGGGGTGACAGCTCAGAATGATTTTGGGTTTGTTTTATGTCAGGGCCAGGTAGATGAGCCACGAGGAAGCGGACGGTAGTAGTACTGCGGCTCGTCTTTGCTGCGGTCGTAGACCCAGCTGTCCTTGGTCAAACGCAGTTTGGCGCCTCGCGCCTCGCTTTCCCGCCATTTCTGGAGGTGCTGGGAGCTTTTCCCGCGCGAATGATGGCGCCTGCTTGCGCCTGCAGGGGCAGGGGCTCGACGGTCATTCATCTTGCTAACTCAGACAGACATACCGTCTTTGTAATTTGGGATTTTATCTCTGTTGAAATACGGAGTACGTTTGTGCTTTCAGCAATGAGTAATTAATAACTTGAATGCGTACGATAGGCGTGAATGGCAGGATTGTACACGCATGAGCCGAATTTTGGTTGATTGGATTATGCTGCAGCCAAGGATAATTAGCATTTGCACATGAACGAGGCTCGTCGTCTAGCCTCGCACGGATAGCAAAAATATCGCGAGCGGCAGCAGCAGCACGGATAAAAACCTGGAAAATAGGGAGTGGCCTAGCTATTTTATCACCGAGCATGCGTCAGCCTTTGTACGTCCAAAGTGTTAAAATATATGCGGCTAATCCACGATAAACTTTATAAAATCCAAACGCGTGCCAAAAATATACTCTCTTCGTTTTCAAATATAAAAAGTCATTATTCTATTCTAAATAAAAAAAAGTCAACTTTGACAAACTTTATTTAAAAATCTACTATGATCTACAAAATGTACAAAATTGTTTCACAGAGAAGAAACTGTACATAACGAAAGATTTAATGAAACTAATTTGGAGTTTTAAATGTCAATTGATTTTTTTTCTTATAAACTTAGTAAAACTTGACAAATTTGACTTATGAAAAAAAATAGAACTTTTATATTTAGGAACCAAGGGAATAAAGTTTAGCCTCCCATAGAGAAAAAGACCTCACCATTTTTATAAGGTTTGTGCACTTCACTTCCTTTTGACTTGAAGAGAAAAGAGAACACAATATGTGAGTTCACTTAATCAGCATCAATAATTCAATATTAATTAATCATTTTCTGGTGCTAAGCTCCCGTTTTTGTGATCAATTGAGCTCTTAATTAATGCTAATCATGTGTTTAACCCTTAAATGAGCATATTTACATGCTAATTGTAATTATTGCAGGATCTGTCCGTCAAGGCACAATTTCTTCATCTTGGAGGGAGGAAAACAGAAGAAGGCCAGCTAAAACCATCAACCACAAGTCCCTAGAGGATCTTCTTGAGCAGAATTGAGGCAAGCTGGAGGGTCTCTCTGCAAAATGGCCATCCCATAGCAAAATATCCGCTGGTCTGTCGGAGGAGGGGGCATCGCTGGCTTGCTTGCTCTCGGGCTGGCCAGCTGAACAAAGAAAGAGAGGAAAAAGAGAGGAAGAAGAGAGGAGAGACGATGGATGGGAGAAGCTCCATGCTCATGGTGATGAAGACCTGAAGATCCACCTCTTACTTGTCTGCTTCCTGCTTCTCCTTCACCGGCAAATCGACGACGAGCTCTGGGGTTTCATCGGTGATAAGTCCACCTCTTCCCTGTCTTGATCTTTGCTTCGCCCTTGCTGTGAACCGTTGAATAGCTCTAGATCTTCCCTGTCTAATCCTTGCTTCCTTGCTGCATGAAGTTTTGATATGAAACCCTAGCTGTAATCTCTCCCATTTCTTGCTAAACAGTGCTCAGATCAGTGTTGATGTTGCTTTGTTTTGTGATAATTGTTGCTATAGTTCTTGTTTTAGTTGTTGAATTCAGTTTCCTTGCAGTAAATTGTTCTAGTTCAGTTTGTAGTTGTCGTGATGTTTAGATCTTGTTGTTTTCCCTCTGATCTATGCTCTTCCCTGTATAAAACAACTTGCTTCTTCCCTGTCTTGGTAATTTGCTTGTTGTAGTTCTTTGCTTTACTTTAGTTTGTGTTAATTCTATAGTTTTATAAACCAAAAACAAACAGCAGATCCCGTAGCTTTTAGTATTTATTTCAGTTCTGAAATCTGCAACACCTTTAAATTGTGAGTCTAGTTTTGAGAATTAGTTGGAAGTCATAACTCACCCCCTGTGGAGAACACGACATAAATCTCAATATTTGCATCGATCATCACTCCCCTCGCCATGCCACTTTAGATTGTGTTTCGTGGATTGAGAATCAAATCTAGTTTATAACCTTAAATGGTTTTGCGCTTTTATCTATCATGATAATTAGAAACTTTAATGGACGCGTTAATTATCTGATTATTGTTTATGCTCAACCCCTCGCCATGCCACGTCATTACAGTTCAGCTCTTCCAGAGGTGAACTAAAAATCAGCCTCGCTCACTGCAAAAACAATCTCCAATGATGTTTGAAAATTGGATCCACTGCAAGGATGCCATAATCAATCTCCACGATGATGTCGGTCGAGTTGCAACCTGAAAGTGTAAAAATAATAGAAAACAAAAAAGGGAGACTTGATAGTTGATGAGCTTCATCCACGAGCTTTGGAGCACCGGGCCTCTGTTTTTTGGGAGTATCAATGCCTTTTTAGGGCATGTTTGGTTACATGTGGTTCGGAGAGGATTGGAAGAGAATGGGGACGAATTGAACTGCAGGCCCTGTTGATCTTTGTTGTTCTTGGCGGGGAAGGGAGTAACCGAACAGGCCTTAATGGGAAAAATTGTAGCAATGACCATGCTCAATACGGATGAACTCAAAGCGACGAAGCAAGAACCCTATAATGTTATTTGGCGAAAGCTCCACCGTATGCCCAACAACGCTTGAGACAAGTGTGTGCACCACATAGCTAGCTGGATGAGGCGACGGCAGGACGCCCCTATCATACGGGCCTAGTCGATCCAATATAATAAATGTTCAAGTCGATCCACTGACAGTGGCGGACCCAGAAACTGAAGAAAAATGATGCTATAAATATAGATTTTCTTATGAACTCCATTGCTAGCACCACAGCCATGCCTCTGCCCCTGCACGTAGGAACCCTTCAAAGCCGGCGTCGTCGAGAAGATGTACATGACTTTAGATAGTGTATGGTTCTCCATAAAGTGAACGAAAAATTTATCTGTGACAACAGCCCCAAATTTCCAGTTAAGAAATCTGATGCTGATCTTTAAGCAGGCGGCATCGACAAGATCTTCACGTACTGTTTGCTTCTCCGGTGACTGGAAACTGATCAAAGACTCGGTGTACTATTGGCCTACGCCCCAAATTCTATCAAGAAATCGGAGTTCCACTCCAGAAATCTTCTGCATCCAAAATCATCTTAGCATATCTTCTGCTTTTAGCTTCGCAAAAATATCTTCTGCTTTTAGAAGCACACGCAAAGTTGTGGATGAGTATATTGGGTCAGCACGCGTGCGTTACATTACAAAGAGCAAACCAAGAACTCTCTCTCTCGTTAAACTAATGCTGGATCGGATGCCGTCGCATCCGGCAATGATCTGTGTAGAGAGATTAGAGGAGATTGCACAGCTCCAATAGGGCCGGCTGTCACGTATATATATAGGAGGCATACAGATGCGCCGAGTATCAGGACACCCTGCCCAGTCTGCATCCGAATAAGCCACAATGTCCATGGAGGAGGAGGCTGAGATCGTGAGCCCGAGGTCCATAGAGCCGCGGACGTACCGAAGAATCCGTTTCACTGCGGTCCAATGAGCATCACGAGGCGCGTGCATGTAGAGGCAGACCTGTTGCACGGCGTACTGCAGCTCCGGGCAAGTGAGCGTCAAGTACTGCAAGGCACCAAAAATGAAGCGATATAGGGACGCATCCGTAGCCGGCGATCCATCGGTGGCGGAGAGCTTGGCTTTCGTGTCGACAGGAGTGGCCGCAAGGGAGCAATTAAGCATCCCAGCGCGCTCGAGAACATCGTGCGCGTACTTGCACTGATGAAGGAAGAACCCGTCCGCTCGGCACACCACTCAAGGCCGAGAAAATAGTGGAGCGGTCCGAGGTCCTTGATGGCGAACTCAGCGCGAAGACGATCAGTGAGCTGTCGAAGAAGAGCGTCGCTGCTGGCTATCAGGATGATGTCATCAACATAGAGCAGCAAATAAGCCGCATCAGAGCCCTGTCGATAGACGAACAAGGAGGCGTCGGAGCGTGTAGAGCGGAAGCCAAGCTGATGAAGAAACGCCGCCATGCGCTGGTACCAGGCACGCGGTGCTTGCTTCAGCCCGTACAAGGAGCGGGAGAGCAGGCACACGCGGTCGGGATGCTCGGCGTCAACAAATCCGGTGGGCTGCTGACAGTACACCTGCTCCGAGAGATGTCCATGAAGAAAAAAGGCGTTGGAGATGTCCATCTGGTGCACCGGCCAAGCTCGAGAGACAGCGAGGTGCAAAACAGTCCGGATCTTGCTCGGTTTGACAACCGGTGCAAACGTGTCCGTGAAGTCGACGCCGGCGCGTTGACGGAAGCCTCGGACCACCCAGCGCGCCTTGTAGCGCTCGAGTGTACCGTCGGAGCGCAGCTTGTGCTTGAACACCCATTTGCCAGTGATGATGTTGGCGCGAGGAGGGCGCGGAACGAGCTCCCAAGTCCGGTTCCGTTGCAGGGCCTCGAACTCCTCCTGCATAGCCGCATGCCACTGCGGGGTGCAGAGAGCAGCTCGAGTGGAGGTGGGTACCGGCGAGAGCGCAGGTGTAGAAGTCGTGTATGCGTAGATGTCGGCGGGGTAGCGCGTAGAGGGCCGGTGCACACCTGCTCGGGCACGAGTGGTGACTCCCGCGGCCGGCGACGGCGGCGGAGCAGCGGCCGAGCTTGATGACGACGAGGAGGCCGACGACGAGGGGGCCGGTGATGCAGAGGCCGGCGACGACCCAGACACCGAGGGTCCAGGGGTCACGGGCGTAGCCGGGGCCGTGGCTACCTCGCAGGTGGCGCGGGCGCTGGCGGGGCTGCTGCCGCGTGCCGTCGTGAAGGGGCGCCCGCAGGAGGACCGAGCGGCACTGCAGGAGGCTCCAAGATGCCCTGCTTGAACGGAGATAACAGCTCATCAAAGTAAACGTGCCGCGAGGTGATCACGCGATGAGAGACCGGATCATAGCAGCGATAGCCCTTGGTGTTAGCCGGATAGCCGATGAACACACACGGAAGGGAGCGAGGGGCTAGCTTATGCGCAACAGTGGCGGCAGTGTTGGGGTAGCAGCGACAACCAAAGATGTGGAGGTCGTCATTGGAGGGTGGCGTAAGCGACAAGGCCGGATGTTGACAAGAAGAGTAGCGGTGGTGAGGGCATCCGGCCAAAAGCAGGGTGGCATGTAGGCATGGAACAAGAGGGTGCGGACGCAATCGTTGAGGATGCGGAGGATGCGTTCAGCGCGACCGTTATGTTGAGAAGTGTAGGGACACGTGAGACGGAAGACAGTGCCATGAGTAGCGAGGAGGGTGCGAACAGCAAGGTTGTCAAATTCTTTTCCATTATCGGTCTGGAGGGCGTGGATGGTTCTACCGAATTGGGTGGAGCCATAGGAAAAGAAGGAAGTTAAGGTGGTGGAAACATCGGATTTACGGCGGAGAGGAAAGGTCCAGACAAAATGTGAATAGTCATCCAATATCACAAGATAGTAAAGAAAGCCAGAATTACTCGGAATTGGAGAGGTCCACACATCACTATGAATTAATTGAAACGGAAAAGACGCTACAGTGGAGGATGAACTAAAGGGAAGACGAACATGTTTGCCTAGACGACAAGCTTCACAAGAGTGAGACTCTGTTTTATGACAAGAAAACAAAAATCCTTGCATTATTTGGCGAAGTGCGGTGGAACTAGGATGGCCGAGGCGCGCGTGCCAAAGGTCGACACCGGCGGAGAGAGCGAGGTGGCTGGTAGCAGTGGAGGACGGCTGAACGGGGTACAGGGCGTCGTCGGGGCTGTCACATCGGTGGAGGAGCATCCGAGTACGACCATCCTTCACAGAAAAGCCGATATCGTCAAACTCCACAGTCACAGAGTTATCACAAGAAAGACGTTTAACAGTGACTAAATTCTGAATAAGAGATGGAGAAACTATGACATTATGGAGAGAAAGAGGCCTAGAGTTAGACAGGAAATTGGTAGAACCGGTGTGGGTGATCGGAAGAGCATGGCTCTTACCGACAATGATGCGGGAGGAAGTGGTGGTGGGAGAGGAAACGGAGAGAGTACCGGTGTGGGAGGTCATGTGGGAGGAGGCACCGGTGTCCATGAACCAATCACCACCGCCACCGTATGAGCCAGTGTTGGGGGCGGAGTGGAGGGCGTGCATCAGCGCGGGGTCGACTTGCGGCAGCGGTGCGCCGTGGAAGGAGGGCGCGGTGGAGCCGTGTGGGGCGGTGTAGACCGGAGGGGCGCCGTACTGGGGCGCCGCGAAGAACGCCTGGTGAGTCGCTGGTCAGGGCCCCAGGATGCCAGGGTGCGGGGCCCGAGGCACCGGCATCGTGTAGGCGTGGACGACTCCAGTCCAGGGATTGTGGCCCGTGGTCCAGGGCGGCGCGGGCGTGAACCACTGGGGAGGAGTCGGGTTGACAGGACCGCGGTTGCGCTGGCCTCCGTTGCAACCACGACCGCATCGACACTGGCGGCCGCCGTTCCCGCCGTTGCCACCCGTGGCAGGAGGAGTCTGGTAGGCCGACGGCTGGGGCGGGTCGGGTGGGGGAGCCGACGGTGAGTGCGCGGGCGCTCCACGGGAGAGGCCAGCGCGGCTAAGGCGGTGTGAACCGCGCGAGCCCGCAGGTGTTGCAGCCGCCGCTCCTCGTTACGAAGATAGGCCATGGCCTGCTCGAAGGTCGGCGTGGTGAGCAACGTGAGGTTGGAGGCGGCGTGGCTGAGATCCTCGCCAAGACCAGCCGCGAGCGTAGAGAGGAGGAGGGCATCGGTGACCGGAAACTCCAAGTCACGGAGCTCGTCGGAGAGGGTCTTGAGGCGCAAGCAGAAGGCGTCGAGGGAGAGATCGTTCTGGTGGAGGCCGAAGAACTCCTGCTGGAGGAAGGTGATGCACTGGATCTTGTTGTCGGTGAAGAGACCGGTGATCTTCTTCCATACGTCGCGCGCGGTGTCGCCATCGCGGACAACGGTGTGAAAGATGTCGGTGGAGACGGTCTGGAAGAACCAGCGGATGATGGTGGCGTCGATGGTGCTCCAGTCAGGGTCGTGCGGCATGGCGAGGAGGTCGGTGGTGCCGTCGACGTGGTCGAGGAGATCGTACTCACGGAAGAGGAGGCCGAAGTACGTCTTCCACGCGAAGAAGTTGGCCGCGGTGTGGGAGAGCTTGAACGGCACGCGCTCGAGGACGGGGACGTCGCGGATGACGGCGATGGAGGGGCCGGCGAAGGGGTTGGAGCTCCCAGACCGCGAGGAGTTGAAGGGGTCGGAGGGGCTGGAGCTGGACATCTCGGCCGTGGCGGAAGCGTGGCCGCGGCGGCGCCAAGGGGAGGCGGCGTGGCTAGGGTTAGGGTTAGGGTCTGTTTTTAGGCTGATACCATGTAGAGAGATTAGAGGAGATTGCACAGTTCCAACAAGGCCGGCTGTCACGTATATATATAGGAGGCATACAGATTACAAGCCTTGGTGTACAAGGAAACTACCAAGGAGACCTATACAGATACGTACATCTCAACAATCTGGCCAAAGACAAGCCGCTCCAAGATCTCGTGCTCCATTCAAAGAAACCAGCCAGCGCACTGGCGGCATGCACACGTACGGGAAAGGGAGTGAGGTGTTTGTCGCAGGCCGCGAAAAGAAGTGCTACAAGATCGTGCGACGTAGACTGCAAGGGGGCGGCGCACCACCATGAAGGTCCGCGCGTGCTCCGTATTGTCACATCGTGTCACCGGAGAAATTTAATACGGAGACCGAACACGCACCGATTGATCAAGTCATCATCGCTCCGAGGAAGGAAAAGAAAGGCGATTTATGCGGCGCTTAGGCTGGTTAAAATGCATGGTAACTTAGTTACTACTCTAAGTTACTACTTTCATGATGGGTAGCAACATATATGTGGTGTCATGCATTGTGTCATTTATTAAGTTGTACGTTCGTCTTGTTTTGGTTTGTGTGATGTTATGATAACCTATCTAGTTACCACAAACATCTCTCTACTCATTAATAACATGCCACATCACCAAATTTGTTTAGTTGGCATCTATGTTACCACTTTTGTTAATCGCAGACGAATCGTGCTCGCTACGTCGTCATTGTTCTCCTTTTGCTTTACACAAAACAGGTCTAGATATAGCGGATGTGAAGCCGAGAGCGATCGAATTTTGCTTTTTTCGGGGTTTCGATTGTGGGCTTGGTTTTGTAGCCACTAACGCAAGGTAAGGTCCTAGGACGCCGTGACTCGGACTGAGCTGGTTCTAGGCCCATAGGCCACCTGACCTGTCGAAGATCTGGACGGCCTGACTGAAAGTTTTGGTTCGATCTTCATATCCGTTCTATGGGAGGACGGAGTAGCACACCATCTCGCTCGGAAAGTTTGTGCCTTTCTTGCGGCGGAACCTGACTTAGAAGCTGGCACTGTAGCATCTGATAGGTGGATGAGATAAATTGCCTCTCCGAAACGATTCTTTCTCCCCTGCAGCGGCTCACTTGCAGTTGGAGACTTGACTAATCAAAAGATGCAGTCAAGAAAACTGTCATTGTTACTTCGAGACTACGTTTGGCACCACGAACGATCAATTAAGGAACGAACAGTTAAGAATCGGTGATCTAGACAGCCTTGTTCATGGATTGACTGACCCTACTAATTATGAACTGCGTGCGATTCAAGTCTGCGAACTTCCCTTAACTGGTAAACAATATTGCTGGAGGCCTAGAGCTGGGGGACAAATGTTTGGGACGCATTTAGCAAGGTGTTTTGCGTGTGCTGGGCAGATTAATGAATCCTATTGACCGGTGCAACTAATCAGTGACAGCGAAACCGTTGTTTCCACATCACCAGCTCGCAGGCCTGTGCGGTTGGTGCGACCTAACACCCGCGAGTAACGACCACTCATCCAACTTGTGGTCAAATCACACTGAAGATTCAGATGATCAGATCCCGCCAATCCTACGACAGTGGACAGCGACGCCGTTGCCGGCCGGAGTTTTACGACGCATATCCTGTATACTCCAAACGTCAATTTGTAGCTCGCCGGCCTCTTGTGCTCATGAAAGGCTAGAAAAAAAGAGTTGATTCTTCACGTACCAGAAAGGATTTGAAGAAGATACAGTGTGTATATGACTTGGTCACCATTTATTCATGGATATCTGTACATATGCGACGTCTCTGTCCAGCTATGATCGCTGGGGGCAGAGGCAGTTTCTGTGTACAAAAGCAGCTCTTGCTGAGCAGAGTTGCTGCGGCTGCTGCTGCTCCCTTTGTAGCTCCAGTGTGGGTGAGCCCCCGTCGACCTATAAGCCTTACTAATTTCGTCTATCTAACTTCACTAGGAAACTGTTCCTATCGGTTGCAAGAATGCTCTCACACTACACACTACATACCTGACTTGACAAATGGTAAGCGTAACTACACGGGCATGTAAAGCGTATACACAAGGAGACTGGAGGCTTGTGAGCAGTTTACAGAGAGCTGTCTGGAAGTTTGCGCGATAGCTTCATCCCGTTTTTTCCAGTTAAGGAGACCTGCAATACATCACTGCCAATCAGTGCTAAATATCACATTTTCATTTGCATGCCGAGTTGCCGACACAAAGCTACAAATAATTTATTTTTTCTTATTCTCCACGCTGGAGACATGCAACAGATTGAAAATTGGTAGGATGCAAAGTATGGAGCACAACTAGAACAAAAATCTGAAGCTAGAAGAACGAATCATAATACAAGAACTCCCACCAAAAGAATATCCTCATCAGTTCCAAAGGATTTGCGGGCTTCTTCTAAGCTCTTCATGGGCACCATTTCACGCTTCCTGGGAGAATTTTACAGTCCGAATTAGAGTTCAAGTGGAGAACAGAAAAGATATAAGTTTACTTGCTGCTATTATTTGCTAATCATGCACAAACATAAATGGAGGCCGACATGAAGCACACAATCAGCTGGGTACCCCTCAATTTGCACAACCTTTTGGTTTTTGCAAGACAACTTATGATCATCACCTCTTGTAGTTTTATATCCCAGCTCACCAAGAGGCTAGTTCTACAGAGGGTCTGTTATCTATTCACAGTTGGATGTTATGCATCTATGGAGAAGAAAACAAGTGACATACTTAGGGGGGGACAAGTACAGATTATTCATCGAACATACTCATGTTGTGGGATGAAAAAAAAATCACATCGTTTGAGATCTAAAAGTACAAGGTTAATAGTAGATACCTAGAACTGGCCGGATCCCTTATCTCAAATTCGCAAGCATCAGCATCATAGCCACATATGACAACATAATGCCCTGCAAAGGGGAACAGTATTCACCAGGTTAATAACATTTACAGGAACTATATGGCCACATAATGAATATTTGTTGCAAAGCATACTTAATTAATACACATAAGCCAGCTATCAACCAACTTAGCTACTGAATGTATTCACTATTCAGTATTGAACCTTATGCTCTTAGAGAATAGGGTAAGCTACGTGACATAAGAAGTAAGATTTATATGCATAGCCACCATTGTTTAGTAATAATAACTAAAAAGTTTCATAAGTTTGCATATTTGAATGAGCAGTGACTTTCGTCCTGTTTTCCAGCCAAACAGGCGCTCCCATTGATGTTCATAGCTGTGCAGTGAACATAGAAATGCCAGTATAACCTCAAGAGGAAGTTTGAGTGCCATATTTCTTAACAGGCCAGAAAACAGAAGAGATTTGCACAACCAATTAACATGGATACAGTATGCTAATTTACATCATGGCGAGCAGAAAGTGCAAGCAGAGGTTTCGGACTACTACAAGCATACCATAAGAGATGATTAACTTAGCTCAAAAAAAAAACAGGAGATGATTAACAAACTGTTTTGCTTCTCAGATAGATAAGCCGACGATCAAGAGTATGGATACTAAAATATAAGACATTAATCATGGTTCTTGTCCGGCAAATAACTCCTTCCAAGAAGACAAAGAAAATAACTCCTTTCAGAAAAACAAAGTAAAAGTTCCAAATGAAAAGAGCATCATGACTCACCCATGTAATCTGAGTCCTCGTTGAACTGTTGCACGTCATGCACATCATTCATCCAAGAGGAACTGCACCCAAGATTCCAATTATTATCGCACTGTCATTGCACATTTCTAATAACGTCGGACAACTTAATTGATCAGTCACTCCCTACTTTTGCTCTTGGAAATGTAAAGTGAAGCAATCTGTAGAAAATTCATGAATTCAGCCAAAAATTTAGATCCCGGTGAATCGTTTATACTGCTCAACTGCTTAATCTACTTGTGACCACATAATGTACCACCACTGAACAAGATATTAAACAGACAGTAGCCTGATGATGGTTAATCAAAAGAACATGGGACACTAAAGCGATACCAGAATTGGGTTACTGAAATGGCCCAAGTCGTCACAAGTGTTTCAACCAAAATTACTTCATATTAGTTTAATTGCTTAAGCAATAACACGCTACTCCACTGACGATTCCAAATGACAGAACTAAATATAAGAAGTTGATGTTGATGAGTAGAAGAATAGATATCTGATCCTAGTCAGAAAAAATAATCTTACATTAACTTTGATTTGTCCACTAGCGCAATGGCGATGCAGTGCCCGGATAACAGTAGAAAAGCAATATCATACGCACTGATGGATCTGCACTGAGAAAAAACATAAATTGCAAACAATTAAAACCAGTATGAGAAGTAAATGGAATATATAATCTTCATGATGCATGTTGTGAGCGTACTTGAATACTGATTCCAGCATCAACTGCTTTTCCAAATAGTTCGTCCACTCTATCGATGTCTTCTTGCAATTGCTCCTATCACAATTGGTAGTTTTGGAAACATTACGACAGTGATTTTCAGAAGAATCAGCAAAGTAGTAAGTAGTAGGTCAGGATACATACTCTATAAAAGGTTTCTGCAGAATATTGAGGATTCGCCCCAATAGTCACAGTAAAGAACGAAAAACTAACTCGAAACTTGTGTAATAGATATGCCAAGTCGACTGTCCAAATGCTGCAAAACCCAAAAATGTCAGTATATCAGGGTACGAAATTCTAGAATTTTAAAGAATCGTTTCAGATAATCCGTGAAAATGAATGTATTTGTTAGCATGTTGAATGAGTACTGTTCTGTGTATCTTTAAAATCAATGTGCCTAAGGTGGTTGTTAGTAACTCCACACGCAACAAAACCTATCATAGCCCCAATCAAGATAGCATCCAACAAAGTAATCACTAGCTCATGTAAATCATATTATGCTTATATTTATTTCTTAAATCACGTTATACATTAGTGGGAGAAAAGCCTATTAAACCAAGAGAGCAAATAAGCTGCTACATGATAGCAGAATTCTGAATTTGATTCCCATATAAATGCAGGTTCAATTATCAATCAAGTTCTGGCAGCTTCATGGCTTAGCAGCACTGCTTACAGAGTTACGGTAGTTCACATTTTAAGGACTCTTTCGGCCTTCTAGATGTAACAAATGAGGCGATGCCTTTTCTTCCCCCTTAGAAAAGCAACTCATGCGTTTTGTCTGTCCCTAACAGATACTTAACAGCAAGGAGCACTCCACGTTTTAGACCATATGGTCCACGACAACTAGTGTTAGCTCTGCGCTAAAGGTTTTCACCTAAATTAATATTTCTCCAAGTAGCCCACCTAGTTAACAAAGTTTCAGCAAGTAGTAGTACTGCACAGCTAATTTGGCTTATAATCTGTGTGCTGAATGAAACCTTGTGGTGTGGCAGAGCTTCCCGAGATCGGCAATGCCGTCGCAGCAATCAACCCCTAGCGTCCTGAGCACCATGAGCACGCAAGCGAGGCCGCAGTCCCAGGTGAATGCCTGCTGCACATGCGGAACCTAGCAAAACCAACCCCAAACGTCAAACGAAATGGACATAAAAGAGAAGAGAGAACCGCGTGCCGTGCAGCGATTTAACAATCGTCACATGTGCACACGCACGGACAGAACCGCACAGTGAGGCAATCACATGGCGCTAAAGGGGAGGGGAAGAAGGAGAGGAGGAACCGACATCGACGCGGTAGGACCGGCGTGCGAGTGGAATTTGGCTGCCGGGGGGCAGCGCCGCACCGGGGCCCTCGCCGCAGTCGTCTCCGGCCACCTTGAACAGCTTGTCAGAGATGAAGCAGAGGGGCCACATGACACACCATGAAACGCAAACAAAGCACGCGGGCACCAGCGGCTCGGGCGAGAATCAGGAGACGCAGGCAGACAATTCTCCTCGCCGTCCGGAGCCCGAGGAGGAGGAAGAAGGAGGAGGAGGAGGAGCAGCGAGAAGAACCCTTGGATATGGCGCGATGGCGGAATGATTGATTGGGCTGGTGGCTGGCTGGATGATTGATTATAAAGCGGGGGGAACGCGCGCGGCGGCGGCGGGCGGGCGGGCACCAGAAGAATCGGTGGGATGGGAACGGGAGCGGCGGCTTTAATAGAGCCCTTCCCTTCCAGAAGAGAAGCCGCCGTGTGTTGATTTTTAGGTGTTTGTACGGCGGGCAAGGACGAGCTGGAGGGAAGAAAGGACGACGAGGATTGGGGAGGAAGACGCGCGTAGGGGAATCGGGGGCCCGTATAGCCGTATCCCGTAGAAGGCCTCTCGCCGTTGTGTTACTCTGGTTCTACGGTTCTAGCACCCGCCCGGCGTACGTTTTTCTTTCGGGTTTCGGCGACGTGATGCCATGTCAATCATGCGGTGGTTGCCGGATGCACCAAAACGGCGTGGGGCACTGGGGCCCAGGATATGGGCGCATGTTTTAATTCTCTGGCATCTGGATTGACCGGAGCCGCCGAGTTGGCTGGCCGTGCTGGGGTTGGGCGCGGTCGTCGGCCTACGACGTGGCCAATTGAAAGGCATGCCGCAAGTTAAAACGGAAAAAATGAAGAAGAACGTGGTTCTAAGGAAAAGAAGGAAGGATTGACGTGTTTTTTAAAATGTGCAAAGGTTCAGCTCCAAGAGTGATTTCAGGGGTAAAAATAGACGAAACCGTTGTGAACAATGTGAAAACTTCGTTTTATTGTCTATTATAGTAGTACTATTTACTAACGGAAATGGACATGCGTTGCAACTGCACAACAAAATAAAACAACACACTCGAAAATATGCATCAAATCTTTTTCTCTTTGATCTTCTTTGACACCACCAAATATTCCTTTAAAAACGGTTTTTCAGAAGATCTCGTCTCTATACTCTACTCTTTCAGAACATAATAATATCTTTTCTTCCGAAAATTATATAGCATCACCCGTTCAAAAAAGTATTATGACTGAATAGTTTGACTCCTTTTGATATCTTCACTATCTCATTTCGCCCATGAACCCATGAAAAAAGTTAGAAGCGGCAACACCACACACTTGTGTAACCTGGAGAGCTATTTTTTTTCTTCTGGTTTTGGTCTCCTACAAGCATCACAATGGCATGACCACACACGACATTGCGGAGTACATTAACAAACCACGTGAATCTACGTGATCCCACCCAAAGGTCATTAGCAAAATATTCAAATATGGAGAATGGTAAAGAGCTACTCCCTCCGATCTATAATACTCTTAGATTTACTACAATTTTGTAGTAACTTTGTACTAAATACGAGACACTTGATAAATCTTTGGCCACGGGCCCTAGCCACCCAATGACAAGCAGCACAGGATCATGTGTGTTTCTCTTGTGCAAGGGCGGGGGAAATTCTGTCGACACAACGTTTTTTTCCGATGGCACCGGTTGTAATTTCGATGAAAAGACCTACGGACGTCTGTCATCACTACCGATTGTAATTTAATATATAGTAATAGATATGGTGTTTTTGCAATCTCTATCTGATTTAAAATTGCATGGTTGCACAACAAACCTTGACTAGTGGGGTATTACAAACAAGTCTGATGAGGATACTTGCTTCACCCACGACAACGTCAGTGAGTCCAGAACGCTTGACTCAGTGGCGAAGGCACAACCCAAGCCAGCCTGGGCCTTGCCCCCCCCCCCCCCTCCACCCCCTAAGATTTGGCATTGTATAATTTTGTAAGTTCATCCTATAAGCTTCACATTTGTATGCTTTGCCCCCCCCCCTCCCCCCCCCCCAATAAATCATTTCTTTTATTCTGGCCCTCCCTATATTCTTTTCCTGCCTCCGTCCTTGGCTTGACTCCCATGTCTCTTGTTGTGAGTGACCAAGGGCTAACTCTAGTCGTCACCGGGGATGCCCCGCTGCAATGCGTATCCAGGTATTTTGACAAAATAGTACAACTTGTATATTTGTAGACAAGCTTTTAGAATTTGTGTATTGTTTAATTAGCTAAGGGTTGTCTTGTTTACATGTTCCTGAGATCAGTGTCGATCAGTTTAATTAGCTAGCTAGTCCTGTAGATTTTGTGTCTTGCTAGGGCACCAAATGCATGAATGTTGTTTTATATGTGTTGTACTCCCTCCGTCCCTAATTAATTAGCGTCGGGTTTTTTTGCAAAAAAAATCCTGTAAATTTTCGAAATATTTCAAAAATTTACAGGGATTTCTTTGCAAAAGAGCCGGTGCCAATTAATTAGAGAGAGAGGGAGTAGTTCATTTGGCGTTGGCCGTGTCGAGAAGTGTGTTTTATACTCCGTTTTATACATAAAGAAATTGTATATGGTAAAAAATAAATTTGCCCATAGACGTTAATTGATCAAATCTGAAGAAATGTGACTTACTCTAAAACTGAGGTAACACTGTCGTATTTTAGAACTTGGCTCGACGGAAGCAGGAAGCGTGGATACACTCGAGCTCGTCTCAACAGCATAGATACATCATGAGGGCATCACACCAGACGACATGTCGTTTTCCATTTTCCTCACTTGGATGGATAACGCCGCTGTCGCTATGTCGAGCATGGGTAATCGGGGCTATGGCGGAGAAGACGAAAAAGAAAACTGTGTGCGCGTGTTGGCTGGTAGTAGCGGCTTCGAGGCGGCTAGCTCTGGAGTCTGGAATCCTCGATGGATAAGTTCGATCGATCCCCTTTGTCGTGACTGAGCCGAAACTGCCCATGTCGATATCGCTGTTGCATTGGGAGCAGTCGCTTTTTGCTGCCCCACCGGACTGACTCGATGACGAAAAGGGGAATCGATCTGTTTCGTGGAGTCACTGGTCCGACCTCGATTTGCTAAACTCGGGCTTGACCTGGGTTAGAAAGGGTTAATTCTGAAACTATGGGCTCCTGCTGGCTACTGAGCCCAAGTGTGTGCTGGGCTGTAACCCCGATGGATAAGCTTTGCTGTGAGCCCTGTAGTGAATCAGGTGGCGTGTTTGCGGGTCAAGAGGTACGACCGTAGCCTTTCTTGGGCCTTCACGCAAAGGAGCGGAAAGCCCAGCATTGCAGGGACTTGCAGTTGCTTTGCTCGACGTTGTTGCTTGCTCACGTGTGTTGTCTCTTCAGTCTTTTCTGTGCCGAGACAGCATCTGACAAACACCATGAGACAGCTGCCACAATGCCC
Organism: Brachypodium distachyon; assembly: GCF_000005505.3. Classification (NCBI taxonomy): domain Eukaryota; kingdom Viridiplantae; phylum Streptophyta; class Magnoliopsida; order Poales; family Poaceae; genus Brachypodium; species Brachypodium distachyon. The sequence continues at coordinate 21,124,076 of NC_016132.3, read as the reverse complement.
TGCCAAGTATTTGCCATTTAATCAGCACTGGTTGGTTGTGTGATTAATACAGTACAAACGAATAGCCAAAATTGTAGCTGTGTTATGCGTGCGCTCCATTCCAAAGGTGCACTCACGAGTCACGAGTTGTAGCACAACGAGTGTTGGACGGGAATGGGTCACGGATAAGGTATAGTGCTTATCTTGTTTAAGCAAAAGCAGATAGTATGTTGAACTAACACGAGACGAGACGAGACGAGACGAACACATGGAACCGCATGCAGAATATCCGGGTAAGGAAACCGTCCCCGTTCACGCAAACTCCACTTCAGAACCCCCTTTAGACAAGTCTCAACTGTTCCGCCGGTAGCACGGAAAGAGGAAACTCTCCGGCCCTTTTCACCGCCGTCTCGACTGTAACGTGTGCCTGCCCTTTTACAGTACGCGGTTTTCTTCTACTAAACCGACAACTGCTCAGGCACACACGCTACTGCATCACGGCGCGCGATGCCGAGGGCGCTTCTCCTGACGCCGTCCCGTGGGGCAGTCGAGTTGCACACTGTGTGCCGTGCAAAGATTCGAGTGCACGGGGCGCTAACCCGCAGGAGTGCACGCCGCCCCAGGCCGAAACATGGTGACGCGGCGAGACGTGCCACGCACCGCAACCCGCCGTGGTTCGTCTCTCCTTTCCTTCCAAACCCAAACCCCCAATTCTCCTCTCTCACAATAAGTACAACATCACGGCTGTTTCTATCCTTGCCACAAGGCGCAGCACACCACCTTTTTTTTGAGTCTCGTGAGAACGAAAGAGCAGAGGCAGCAAAGCAAGTAAGAAAAACCGACCAGATCGGAAGCTAGGATGGCCGGCGGCGGGGACAGAGACGGGGACGGGGAGCGCAGGATCGGGGTGGCGATGGACTACTCGGCGAGCGCCAAGAAGGCGCTGGAGTGGGCCACCCAGAACCTGCTCCGCAGGGGGGACACCCTCGTCGTGCTCCACGTCCTGCGCCACGGCGGGGAGGAGGCCAAGCACACCCTCTGGGCCAAGTCCGGATCCCGTAAGCTGCACTATAAACAAATCTCCCCACATCTATTTGCTTTTGAGCTCGATCCGACGATCCCTTCCCTGGCCGTAACCGTGTCCGTCTCAAACTAATTCGATCGATTCTCGCAGCGCTGATCCCTCTTTCGGAGTTCCGGGAGCCGGCGGTGATGCAGAACTACGGCGTGCGCTGCGACGCCGAGGTGCTCGACATGCTCGACACCGCCGCGCGCCAGTTGGAGGTATGTATATGTGCGGGTACATTTCTCTGTGCTGTCGCCACGTCTTGGATGGAGTATTATTTATTTTATCTTGGATCGATCAGCTGAAGGTGGTCGCGAAGCTGTACTGGGGCGACGCCAGGGAGAAGCTCTGCGAGGCGGTGGACGAGCAGAAGATCGACACCATCGTCATGGGCAGCCGCGGCCTCGGCACAATGCAGAGGTACCACTCCTTCCAATGATGGCCTCGCGCGTCTCAGTAGTCGAATTAATAGTTTGATGGTACATGAATACATCTGTAGTACATTCCTTGGTCATAGAGCGCGACATTTCTAGTTGTAGTTGCTACTTGTATAAGTACAGTATTCGTGTTCAGATAGACAATCCTTGCAGCGCTTGAGTGTCTGGTATAAATTTAAGGGTTCTCTATAGAACTCCCCCCTTTTCACGAAGGTTGGACAAAGTTTTGACCAGTGATAACTTTATATATGTGTTTATACATGAAATTTATTTCAATATATTCGTCTTAAAAGAAGTTGCCAGTAACCATGATTCGTATCATACATATTAATAGAATAATTCTTGCGCTCAAAGTCTTGTCTTAACGAAACCAAATACGTTAACTTTTGTGAAAAGTAGGAAGTATAACTTAGCTTTTGGACATTTGGTCCAACCGATATAGTTGCGATGAGACCGGTTTGGGCTTGTCAGGGGTGTCGGCTTAAAGAAGCGGGGGCTTGTTGATTCACGAGCAGCAGCTGCGAGGCGTTATCTTCCTTGCTTCGGTCATCGAAGAGGGCCAGTTCTGCCTACTTTCTTCGGGCGAATGGACCTGCTTTCTTTTCGGTGTCGTGGGCAGTGGTTTGCTTTTGTCGTTGCGGTTTGTTTGTCGGCTTTGCTCCAGACCTAGCTTGGTTAGGTGGCTTCTTTGTTGTGTGTGTATTTGTGCGGCTTTCCTTTAATAAGCTGCGCATAGTATAGTTTTTAGACCCAGTTGCCTTGTAAACAGGGTCAACTATGTTCTTCCGTAACGAATTGCGGGAGCGTCCCGCACTCTGAGGAGGTTCCTCAAAAATATGTCTGTGGAATATTACGCACAATCACAGCAGTACAGCACAATACAGAGGGGTGCCCCATTACCTTGTGCATAATGTCATTACAAAAGGCACTTCTCGGTGCATAATGTCGTTCTCGATGCACCGACACTCACTAAAGTTTTTCTTAAAAAGGAGGTTGAGACTCCTGGCTTTTGCATCAAACGATGCACACATCCATTTTTATAAATTTATTTAACATTGTTGTTTTTTATTAAGGCGTTTGTATTTTCATTTCAATTAGAAGAGAGCTCACAGATAATCAGCAGTTACAGCGTGGACTATCAATCTGTTCTTGCATTTTGTTAACTTGCACGAGGTCGTCCCTTTGGGGACATCCAAGAACTTGCACGAGGTCTCATGGTTGGCATATTTTATATGGGGACATCCAAGAACTTGCACGAGTCCTCATGGTTGACATATTTTGGTGGCTGTTAGATTATTTGTGTGGTCATCTAAAGTGCCTGAAATATTGTTGATAGAGTTGACTCGAAACTACAGTGTTGCTGCTATTCAAGAGCATCATTATTTTTCCTAAAAAAAAAGAGCATCATTATTTGGGCACAGCTTATCGGGACTATCAGACACGAAACTCCACTAAATTTCCGTAACTCGCAAATGTGAATGCACATCGTGTTCAGAAACCAGATCTCGTCACTGTCGTAGGCTCGTAGCTTATTCCCATCCATTGACCATTTCATGTCTGTCGATGCTGCAGGATTCTTCTTGGGAGTGTGACAAACTACGTGCTGTCGAACGCATCGTGCCCCGTGACAGTCGTCAAGGGGGACTAATTTGGCTGCCACCGGCGATGTGATTCAGGATGGATACTCTTTTTTTGTTTGTTTTTCGAATAGGAGGCTGACACCCCCCCGGCCCCCGGCCTGGATGCAAACTTGTGTTGGTAAAACAGTGTCGTGTTTCGCGTTGTTACTGCGTCCGAATAAAATGTGGGCCTCTTGTGTTTGTGTTGTCGCAGCCTTGACAAATTTTTGTGGCCGTGTCTGTTTGTGAATATTAATTCGATGCTTGCGTGCTCGATTTCAATTCGAGGTTCCAGCGCAAATTCTCCCGACTTCCCTGATGAGGCAACAACCAATTCCCAGATAAGCAGACGATACCACAACACAGTTTCCTTTGCGCTGTTTTTATGTGCAGGTGCAGCGTTAGGGTTGGCACTTTTTTTTTCGAGTAGAAAATGGATGGGGTAGTCTCTATCGTAGCAGGCCTTAGTTGTTTTTGCAGTTTGCTAGGCCGGATGGGGACTTTAATTTTTGCACGATTGAGCCGGCCGGGCCGCCAAGACAGGTTCGGCCGTCCAGAAACTACCTGCACGTGAGGGAGTGATGGTCCAGTCGGTTTGACCACCCACTCCATAACCTTTAGCCCACGAAGGCCCAACGCGGCCATGCCCATGTCGCCAGTAGCCCCTGTGGCAGGCGGGCCTCAATGGCTCAATCCCTTCCATCTCCTTACTTCTTTACATCACTAGTACAGTGCCCGTCCGTTGCCACGGCCTCTCAAATATGTGCACGCGAAAATTCATGTTTATACAAAACATAATAATATAATTGGACATTCAATCAAAATGATTTCGGGGCCGATGCTAGCAGCTGCGGCTAGGACATGGCACCCAGTCCACGCCGCCCGCCGGCCGTGGCTGGCGTCAGAGCACGCGGTGGCGCAGTGCACGAGGAACCGTGCGGCGGTGGATAGCGCCGATCAGCCCTGGATCCCTTTGCTCATCTCTTGCACGATAATCTAATCCGGCGCTGACGCGTATCGAGAGCGGTCACCAGGGAGATGCTGCGCGGGCAGTTGAGTCGGCGGTGGCGGCCCGGGAAGGCAGCGCTGTGGGAATATTAAAAAGAAGGTTCGACGGAGTGTAAAGAGACACGGAAAATCAGAACATGCACGGAAATTGATGCACGGCGGACGACGACGAAGGAAACCTTCCTGCTTTTATTATTAGGGATGCATAAGCAACACTGCATGTGCAAGACCACGAATTTTAGAGGTTTAAAAAAATTAGGATCACGTTGGATTTCAGAGGTTAAAAATTAGGATGGCAGAGCAACACTTCGACTAAATTAACTTTTCCTGATTTGATCGCTGCAACTCTCTATTCTGAACTCCAATTAACCTACAGGAGAGAAAGGATTAGATTGGATCGAGATTGGATACCCTGCTGCTGTCCTAGGGTTCAAGAGGAGGGAGAGGAAACGCATCAGAGAGAGTGGGCGCCATGGGCCATGGGAAGGGGAGACGGAGGGGCCACCATGCGAGGGGAAGTCACACAATCTCATCTCAACAAATTCAATCAATAAAGAGCAAAATTATAAGAATCCTTAGGGAGGGGAAGCCAGGAAGGAGAAAGCTGAGACCTTGTTGTCCTCCTATGCTGGAGTGCTCGGAGGCGACGGAGTTGACCGTAGAGGCGGTACCTTGAGCGAGAAAACGTCTCGAGCGGATCTGGCAAGGCGTGCTATCGAAGTTCTAGCAAGTCAGCAAGCGAGACGGCACCTCGGGCGGAGCTTTGTAGAACGGGGCAAAGGAGTACATGTCGGAACCCCATTGCTCGAGCAGATTTCGCCTCGGAGAAGAATTTGTCTCGGATTTAGGTTCGGAGGAGAGCAACCCAGCCGAGGAGTAGATGGCGAGCGCGCAAGAGACAGCGACGGCAGGGCCCAGCAGCAGCCGGGTTAATCTGCCGCTGGCTGCTGCTGCTGCTGCGGCGGCGAGGGCACGGCGGCACAGCGGGCGAGATGCGGGTCGGCCGGGGATGAGTCGGGAGAGATACGGGAGACGCAAAATTGCAGTTTAGCCCATACCTTGCAAAACAAACCCAGTGCCGTCGTTAATATGGACCGCAGGTTAAATTAACAAAAACGTGAAGGGGCAATCGCAAAACTTGCGGGCGGACGACCTTTTATTATTTGGGTAGATTCGCTGCTGCAAATCAAGAAATTTCGTTAACAGAATATAATCTTGAGTTTACTGAAGTCATTACGAACTCTAACTATTAGGCACTGAAATGATGTTCCGTCACAAAAGAGACACACGGTGCGTCAAATCTGTGGTTTGATTATCGGTTTTGCTATATCTAAGTCATCCGGTTTTCTTTTTTCTTGAACACACTTGGAAGCGTTCATTTTCGTTAAGAAGAAAACGCAAAGAAGTGCAAGTAACCAAAATTACAACATATGCACCGCACCCGCCAACTGCGAGGCCAAAAAAGAAAAACACAACCGTCCTCACCGGACGACCTAAGACGAAGCCCTGGCTAGCCTAGACCTACAAAAGCAAATCTTGAGCCAACTTGAGGTCGGAGCCGGGCTTCAAACCACGATGACATGAGACTCGCCTTGCCCCACCTCCAGCCCTAAGGTGAAGAAGTAGAGCACGAAACCTTGAAAGCTAGGCCGCTTCACAACAGCTGCGGGCCATCCCAATCTGATACCATGACACCAAGACCACCCCGGGCATTGGATAAGTTGATTCCTTAGCCATTGGATATGGTTACTGCTTTAAGATTCGAAATGAATGGTGGAAAAAAGAAAGTAAAATGACATCTAGATATCAATCCAACGGTTTTAATTCGTCAACTTAGATTTAATCATTTTGCTTAAAAATCAGGCGACTGAGACGTAACCACACCCTTTCATTATTGGTGGGTGGTGGGCTGAGGATATATAACCACTATCCTAACTATCCAATCAATAATTTGGTTCTTAGCTAAGTTCATTTCATACTGTTGGCCTCTGTGGTCTTATCCTTGGTGTAACATGTAGGTACTGAGGTACACAAATTCGAGGTTGGTCGCGGGCATGATGGTTACGTGTCATGGACTACTCGGCTACTCCTAACCTACTAACCTAGCAAAACAAGGAAAAGCATTAGGCTCTATAACCTTTTATCACTAGAGGTGACTTCTCTGATCTCTACCACTAATTGGGCCCATATATGTAGGCTATATGCACTCAGAGATCGGGTAAGAAACTTCCATTTTCTAAGAAAAGCTATTTGGGCCCATACATATACTCGCGAATCGTTAGAACACGTCTCCGATACTCAATGGCACGCACAGTCGATCAGTTAGAGACTATAGCCGTCTCAAGTCTCAACTATGCTCCGTTCATTCCTCCAAAAAAAAAAAAGAGACTATGCCCCGTTCATGGTCTTGTTTTTTAGCTAGGGAATGACCAACCTGGTTCGCATCTCGTTTAACAATGTTGAGCAATTTTGCCTCCTTCACCTCAACCCAAAGGGAAGAAAGGTTTTTGAGCAGGTAGACCACCTCTTGACACTCTGGTTCCAAAACTACAGGGCCAGCATCATGCTGCACTGGAACTCTAGAAGTTTGGTTGAGCACTCTTAGAACACTTAAACACTAGCCCCAACAGAAGCCAGCAGCTAGAAGCTCAACCTCATCTGGAGTAGAGCACCATTTCAAATATTTCCAGGCCGACGTCACAAGCCCAAAGGGACGCGTTCCATTTTGGCCGACGGGCCCGACGCCCATGCGCATTATCGCAGATTCGCCGCGGAAAAGACGAGAACCAAACGGCCAAAATGGAACGCATACCCGGCAGATCCTCCTCCCGGAAGCCGTCGCGACCAATATTCTGGCCCAGTGCCGCAGAAACCGACGAATGGGATTTCGAGCGCTGACTCGCAGAGAAGACTAGAAGCAGCAGCGATCAACCGGCGCTGGACCGACCGCCCGGCGACGCACGTCCGCCCCTGGGTCTCTGCGCCACGGCGCGTAGAGCGGCAGATGCATGCTTCTGGTTGGCTCCGGGCTCTCGAATCTTGGCTTCTCGTGTGCCGAGAGGCAGAGGCCTGTGCCTGCACGCTGGTGCTAGTTGAAGCGGAGTACAGTACACTAGTACTGCTACTCGTAGCATAGCCTCGCGATCTCTGAAAAAGTATGATCCTTCCCATCCCTTGGGGACGAGTACGAAAACATTCTTTACGTTTGAGAGGACAGGACAGAAGAAGAGTGAATCTTTTCTTTGACATTTTGGTTCACGGCTGTCCGGGACTGGGTGGGACCGTGGGAGTTCCTCGTATGGAGCAGGCGAGATCCCAATCTGTGTGACGATTCTGTTTTTGTGCTACGGGCTTTGACTTGATGCTCCCCGCACGGATTAGTTTAGTGAGCCATTGAAATTGAAGCCAGTGTGGTTACGGTGAGTGTACCTGCTGATAACCGGGACAGGGCAACACCGAAAACCCCTCCCTTCTCCTCTTCTCCCTGTCCCAGCGGCAACAAAAGGAAGGACGGTGCGTTGCAGCCTTGCAGGTTGCAGAGTTATTAGGTTCTTAATTTGCTTCGTACGGTGTTGGACCGGTGCTCTAATCCTGGCTTGTTTGGCAGGGGGAGTATTTAGGAAAGATCGAAGAAGCTGGTTGTTGTGAGAACTTAAGCGCAGTGTAATGATTTTGCTCAGAGCCATCAGTGCAAATTTCAGAAGCTTCTGAAGTTGCGCGCATCGTTTAAAGCCAAGGCTAGCAAAGGTGGAGCATATGTTACTAGCGTTTGGCCCTACGTAATTCCTTCCCGGTTGCTTGCAACCAAAACCCTGCCACCGCGTTAAACTCATCAGACCTTCTTTCTTTGCTTCCAATCCAAGAGTTATCAGTACCGCAATTAATTAGTGCACCACTATATACTACTGTACTCCGTATATTTTTGATAAGAGGGATGCTGTAGAATAGATATTTTGTTAGCTCCGCACTCATGTTAGAATGCTCCCAGAATTCCTTTAGCTGAACGATTACACGGGATTCATACGACCCACATATATTCTGGGACTAAAATTCCTACTGATATCTTAACGGAAGGGCATGCACTAGTAATGTGTTCTCTGGTACGCCCGTGGATCTCTCCCGCTAGCGAAATCGTGATGCGCTCTCTCGGCTTTTGATAGAGTTTTTCCACGCCGCTTTCGTGGGGCCTACGTGGGGCAAGGCACCGGCTAGCGACGCGGGCTGGATTTTTCGTGCGCCGCAAAAGGACATTGTCGTCGCGGCTATCGAGTCAAACCGCAGGCGCTTTTCACCTTAACGTTTTGTGCTACTACTAGATGCCTTCTACCCTCTTCGGCCTTTTCTCCGTTTTCGTTTGTTTTTTCCTCCGTACGTGTTTTCAAACTCGGATTTTGAAATCGACCGCGAGCCGGACTGAGCTTAATGAACTCACCTGCTATATGCCTACTACTACGACATGTTTAAAATTAGAGCAAATTTCACTATTCGACTATGGATGACTTTGGGCTTCCAGACATGCCTCGTCATGTTTTTTTTTACCCACTGGCCGCTAGGTGATCAGATCCGGCCAATTTTAGTTTTCATATATGGTGGACACCAAAGGACGTTTTGAATGGGCCGGTTTCATTGGACAGACTCGTTCCAGCTAGCATAGCCGTGAAACCTACGCCAAAGTATGTTTTGAATGGCTTTCACGTAGATAAATCCGTTTACTTACAAAACCAACACCAAAATAAGTTTTGAACAGATGAATTTTTTTTTGAACCAATGCAATAATGAATTTGTAACGCAGATTGTATGTACCAATTTATAACGCACCAATTGTTAGTCTATAATGTAGTAGTTGTAGATTCATATGCATTTGTTCTACTTTATTTTTAGGCAGTTTGTGTTCTCTAAAATGGAGTTGCAAGGGACCTTACTGTTGATGTTTGCTCATGGGTACGTGTTGGCGTGGTCACACGGACCAGAATGGATGCACACCACCCATGTGTTTTCTTGTTTTTTTAATTAGAGGGGAACTACCCCAGTTTCATTAACGAAACCATAGATAGCTACAAATATGGTTTCCTTGTTGCTACCCATAAACATGTCATCCCTTGCCCCATTTATAAAATATGGTTGTATTAACCACTTACTGTGATATTATGAGAATTTATCCCATCTTATATTTTCCGCAGATTAAGAAGCTAGATCCACTTGTTAGGATGGCATCTCAGCTATCTCGGTAAGCAAATTAGATGCGCAATTGCTAGGAACAAACCAAATTATGTCAGATCCTTTCAGATCTCAACTAATTCAATTAGATTCTATGGAATCATGTCAAATTTGTGGAACAAATGTGGCTAGCCGCACCACAATGCTCTAGGTGCCATATCAGGCATGAGCTATCTGCCTAGTCAATTTCCTCATAATCCTAACACATGGACCACCTTGTAAAGCCACCACAAAGTCACAGCTGAGAGGTAAATGTGAAAATGTTTTCAAAAATGTTTTGTTACATTGGCCAAGCTTTAATTCGGTCAAGGATTGGTGGTGCTCCGTTATCAACATTCAAGGGAACCGACGAAAAAGCATGGCCACTTTGGTGATGCTAGTTTCTTGGGAGATTTGGAATGAAAAAAACACGAGGGTGTTCCGGAAGATCTTCTCTATGCCCACGGTCGTTGCAGGTAAAATTAAAAGGGAGGCCTCTTCTTGGGGGGGGGGAGGGGTTGTGGGTGCCATCCATTTGAGATATATTTCTTACCGCGAGAGTAGTCTTGTTCATGTGCCGGTTGGGCTAGATTTTGTTTTGTTGTTCTCTTGTAACACTCTTTCTTAATCAATATGATGAGGCAAAGCTTTTGTCTCCGTTTGAAAAGAAGAAGAAGAAGAAGTAAATCATACATGTAAATGTGATGCTCCTCTGTGTGCTTATATATATTTATGAAAAAGACAAGTTTTGCTACCTCTTCTTGTAAAATACAAGTTTGATATTCAAAAATTGATTTTCTTACTCACACATTTTTTTCCCTACACAAAAGATACAATATTGTGTTCTTCCACGAAAATATTCAAGTACCCATAAGATTTTCACAAAACTAAATGTGAATTTTATTTTAGCATTTTCTATTAAATTTATTTAGCCTGCTAGGGAATAAAACCTATGCTTGACATCATGACGAATTATATTTTAGCCGACATCTCTGCCTATAGTAAGGATCTAGTTATGATTTCATAATTGTTAAGGCTCTACGATCGTCCGATATTCTACATGGGGTGACGTTTATAGATGCTGTGTGCGTCTGTGTTGTAGCAAGTGTTTCTGAAGAGGAAGAATTTTTTTTTTTGACAAACACCGCCACGAATAAACAAAGAAATTGACCGTTTGAGCATGATCATCATGTTCAACGCACGTAGGCCAACCCAGACGCAACGAGGAATCAACAGGCCCTCCAGATTTCCGTGCCCCCCTGGCGTGCAGATCCTGCAACCAAATTTTGTATCCACCTCCCTCCCTCCTCACATGCCCTCGACAGCGCACAACGGCAAAAAAGAAGGTGAACGCGCAGAGAGGCAGTAGGAGGAAAAAAAAGAGAGCCTGAGAGATCGATACGTAGAGCGAAAGCAGCTAGCGGCCAGCGGAACGGACCACAGAGCGTAGCTGCCACGGCGCGCGTCCAATTAAGCGAGCAGCCTTTGTTACTCACTCACTGACCGTTGCCGCACCGAGAATCCCACCAAAACAACTCAAAACCCCAACGGTCACTCCTCCTCCTCTTCCGTCAGCTGCCTTTCACAGACTTCTTTTAAGCTTTTATACTCCCCGCCCTCATGCAGTTTTATTCCCCGCGATCGAGAGAGAACGGAACATAGCCAGCCGTGCTGTGCCCGAGACACTGCCAAACCCCGTCGCTCATACTAGTAGCTGCAGCACCAAGCTAAGCGCCGTCAATTGCCGCGCGAGTTAATACTAGAAGGAGAGCAGAGTACTACGTAGGAGAGGGGTCGTTGCCGGGACGAATCGTGTTGGGTTAATTTGGGATATGGCGAGAGGGGGAGGAGGCCCGGCTGAGGAAGAGGAAGAGGGGGAGATGGCGGTGAGCGAGACGCTGACGGCGGAGTCGGCCGACGACGAGGAGCGCCGCCGCCGCGGGAGCAGCGGCTCGAGCGCCAGCTCTGAGGCCGCCTCCAGTGAGTCCTACTGCCCGCCCGACGAGTGGCAGCAGGCCGTCGCCATCAAGACCTGCGTCACCGACGACGCCACGGGCAAGGCCAAGCCGCCGGACGCCAAGGAGAAACTCCCCGGCGCCGAGAAGCACAGAGCCCCAGGTTCGTGCGTCGTAGTACACGACAAATTGTCGGTTCAGAGTCAGAGTAGCACTCCAGTCTCGTTGACGGTGGGGATTAAATTGGCAGAGCTGGAGCTGATGAAGGAGAGGTTCGCGAAGCTGCTGCTGGGCGAGGACATGTCCGGGAGCGGCAAGGGCGTCTGCACCGCGCTCGCCATCTCCAACGCCATCACCAACCTCTGCGGTGAGCCACCGTTAGGCTTTATTAGAGGGGGGAACAAAGTTCATGTGCACTGTCAGCACTGACGCTTAATTTGATCGTCCGTGCCGTTTTCTTGCAATTGCAGCGACGATATTCGGGCAGCTGTGGAGGCTGGAGCCGCTGGCCCCGGAGAAGAAGGCGATGTGGCGGCGGGAGATGGACTGGCTGCTGTGCGTCAGCGACCATATTGTCGAGCTAGTGCCCACATGGCAGACATTCCCTGACGGAACCAGGCTTGAGGTAACTGAAAACTACAGGAACTTACCATGCCAAATTTGTACTGCTAGTAGAACTTGATAATGACTGAACTAGTTGCACAATTATGTTAGAAGTTCGCTCTCAAAGAAATGGCGAAGTAGTGTAGAATGTCAGAAGGAGCATCATTTTTGTGGTTTTTCACGAGCAAGTACAGAGGGGCGACGCCTAAATCAAGCGCAAATCCGTTCATAGTTTGAAATTTACTTGGTATGGACCACTGCAAGTCTGAAAGTAGCCTTTAAATACGTGTTTAGCCGTCTGGACGTCAGGTACTTAATCTCGTTTATTACAGAACGGTCGGGCATGTGGTATTTCTGAGGTCCAAACACCAAAGAGTAAAGACTACATCAATGTGCTGTCCGTTTTAGTTGTTCATCTTTGCGCGTTTCATTAGTTTCAAATATTTACTAGTTAAGTTAATGACAAGTCTGGTCCATATGCACCTCTTGATGGATTTGTACATTTGTGCATCTCACAAAATTCCCTAATAAATAATGCCAACACCAAATGTTAATCCAGGCACATGTACAAAAGTTCATGAGAAAAATATAACCATATGTGCATTGGACAGGGAAAATGAGAGATGCTGACTGCTGAGTGTTAGAAAAAAAACATGTAGATCGTAGAAGTTTTGAAAAACATTTAAAAAAAATCAGACATGTAGCACAAGAGCACTCCTAGAAGTTTTTGAGAAACCTTAAAAATTTCAGACATGTAGGTTGTACGGTGAAGTAGGACAAAATCGCTTAGAAGTTCTGAAAAACATTAAAAAGTTCAGACATGTAGCACAAAACCACTCCTAGAAGTTTTTGAGAAACCTTAAAATTTTCAGACATGTAGGTTGTACGGTGAAGTAGGACAAAATTGCTCCTAGAAGTTTTTTGGAAAACATTCAAAATTTTCAGACATGCAGGACAAAATTGCTCCTAGATATTTTTGGAAAATATTAAATTTCAGACATGTAGGAAAAAAATAATTCTCCTAGAAGTTTCTGAGAAACCTTTTTTAAAAATCAGACTTGTAGGTTGTAGGGTTGTTCAGTTTTTTTTCCCCATACAACGCTAATGTACTTCACTCTCCAACCTACATGCATGAACTTCTTAGTGTTTTTTATAAAAACAAAATAGTGTGGTTTTCACCATTCCAAAAACCGAGTTGGGGAGCTAGCTACATGAGCCCAAAAATGTTTCAGAGATAAAGTGATGAAAACCAAAATATTGAGAGCCTATGTTTATTTGATTCTTTGTCAAAATTTTGGTTGCCAATATGAGCCATCTCGTTCGTCTCACAGACCCTTGCAAAATAACTGTTAGTGTCAAGAATTCTTTGGCCAAAAAGCTGGCAAGCCAATGTTGCCAACATTTGGTAGGATTGGATATGCCACATAACAAAACGGATGTTTTTTTACACAAATCATCATATTTTCCCTTGAATTTTTAAACTTGGCTATTTTTGAATCTCTTACTTTACTTACCAAGACAAGATACACCATATGTGCAGAATGTTCCTAGTGGTAAACTATACTGCTCTGTGCTTTTACCTGAAAACAGAGCATGTCAGTACTAATAGCTTGGCACCTATGGACTACCAATTTCAGATCATGACAAGCAGGCCACGATCCGATCTGTACATCAATCTGCCGGCACTTCGGAAGCTAGACAACATGCTCCTTGTGAGTTCGACATGCTCGTTCTCTCGTTGATTCTTCTGACGAACTGTGGGGAACATCTCCTGATCAACGGAAAAACCCTGTTCTGGCAGGAAATCCTGGAGAGTTTCAGAGACACCGAGTTCTGGTACGCCGACCAGGGGATCTGCGACGGTGCGGCTTCCTTCCGGAAGTCTTCGTTCCACCGCCGCGACGAGAAGTGGTGGCTGCCGGTGCCCCGCGTCTCCCTCGGCGGCCTCGGCGAGGCCACGCGGAGGCAGCTCGAGCACAAGCGGGACTGCGCCAACCAGATCCTCAAGGCCGCCATGGCCATCAACAGCAACGCCCTGGCCGAAATGGACGTCCCCGAATCGTACCACGACTCGTTGCCCAAGGTTCCCATTCCACCATGGCTTTCTCATGCTTTTTCTGATGCTGATGATGGGAATTCTTCTTGGTTCTGACATGCTAGTTGATTCTGATCAGAACGGGCGTGCGACGCTAGGGGACATCATATACCGCTACATCACGTCGGAGCAGTTCTCTCCTGACTGCCTCCTGGACTGCCTGGACCTGTCGTCGGAGTACCAGGCCGTGGAGATCGCCAACCGCGTGGAGGCCTCCATCTACGTGTGGCGCCGGAGGGGCACCGCAGCCGGCAAGTCGGCGGGCGGCAAGTCGTCGTGGGGCATGGTCAAGGACATGATCATGGACACGGAGAAGAGAGGCGACCTGCTCGCCGAGCGCGCCGAGGGCCTCCTGATTTCCCTCAGGCAGAGGTTCCCCGGGCTGACGCAGACCAGCTTGGACATGAGCAAGATCCAGTACAACAAGGTTTGTTAACACTTAACGGCGCAGCTGTGAGCTTCTTACATTGTGATGATCTGCAATTCTGCATAGCAAGTGTTGTTTGATCATCATCATAGTAAATGCTGTTTTGATCATCAGGATGTGGGGAAGTCGATCCTGGAGAGCTACTCGAGGGTTCTGGAGAGCCTGGCGTCCAACATCATCGCGAGGATCGACGACCTGCTCCACGTGGACGAGCTGAGCAAGCAGCCGGACCAGGTCCCCGCCGATGGCAAGTTTATTGCTCGCAAGGCGGCGGCCATGGTGGCGCCGGCGCCGGCCTCGGGCACGCCGTACCTCACGGCGTACGCGACGCCGAGCTTCTCGCCGGCGCTGCTGTCCAGCCCGTCCAAGATCGGGAGGGCGCTGCTGGTCGACAGGCGGTCGCACCACCACAGCAAGAACGGCGTGGAGGTGGTGAAGGGGATGCTGGCCAGCAGCCGGTTGGCCGCGGAGCTGTGAATCCTCTGTCCTTGGACTGTCTGTGCATACCTCGCCTCGTGTATGTGTGCCTGATGATTTTCTTGTCGAACCCTTAGTGTAGCGAGTGAGTACCGGAGGGCGGTTCGTTTTTGCCGTTTGCCGCCCGCGGCGTGTAATGGCGGCTTTGGCACCTGGCAGTGCCTAAGCATAGTTGTCGCGAGTGTTTTAATTCGATGTTCATCGGATGAGACGAAAATGCCGTATTTCTGCAAATGGCACACCATCGCAAGAACTGAAAGTGTCCCCCACCAATGATATGCTGAAACAGATGTGCATAACCAATTTTGTTTCCAAAACACAACACGATCAGGGGGGGATACATCAGCAAGTGATCACGCTAGTTGCGAAATAGAAGCAACTTTTCATAGGACCGACTTGCCTGCTGCCCCAACAGTCCCGTTACATTTTTTTTTCAGCACTATGAAAACAAACACATAAAGGCTACATACATCTGTCCAGGTGAGATGATGCATCTAAATACTGCTGCCTCCACCGACAGAACAGACGTAGTTCCACTATAATTTTTTTTAATGACTGATATCATGCCAATTCTACAGCAAACCAGCTCGACCTGCTCCTTTTTATTCCTGCAGAGTACAGACAACAAACACGGATTAATTAGATGTGAATAAAGCATGAGCCCAATGTGTTTCAACTAACACAGGTACAGGTGATGATCATAACAAATTAGCAAGTTGCAAGTAACAAAGCTTGCTGGTGGACGATCATAACTTGATACGAGACAAGACCCTAGTTAGCTAAAAAGCTTATGCTCTTGTCAGGCAACCGCGGCAACAAACTGCTCAGATGTTTTTAATAAGTACCAAGTGTATTTTCAGTTTCTATCTTCTTGCAACTGAGACCTGACAAACCGTGGCGGGTATATTCTATGACAAAACCAACAAACAGCAGAGTCATTGAGGCTTATATGCCTTGGGATTAATGAGGTAGTAAAATACCAACTGTGTTCTATGTTGAGGATAGTAAGAGCTAAAGAATGCGCTTGGAAGTACGCATTGCTACAAGTTCTATCATGATTATCTCAGCAAAAGAAAAAGTATAAACAAGAGATAATGTTAAAAACATCAAACTTCGCCAACCAACAAAGCATATGAACTTTCAGGAGCAATAGTAATTAACAAGGTTACCATAAAATGAACACAGAATTACTGCCCATCTTCTTAGATGTATGTTAAAACTCATAGTGGAATGCTTGGTCAGACGACCACACTGGTGTTGATGTCACTCCTTTAAAGCCGTTGACATAAATTTACAGATAACAGGACTTTCAGCTCAGCACAGTTGATAATTTTTCTCTTCGGAGCTATCAGTGTCAACAAACATTACTCACCAATCAGTGTGCACAGATGTGACAACTGAATCTAAATCTTGTGCAGATTTCAGGACCTTATTATAGATACCAGAATTGCGACAACGACACAAACAATAACAAGAATATTCTTTAAAGCTCTTTAAGTGTGCGTACTAGGAAAGTAAAGGAGATCAACAGTGAGCCCTTGAGCTTATGACTATCGGCAGCACCACAGAGATTGATAAACTGGATGACTTTCGCTAATTGCTGATTCGCAAGGTTAACAGATCTCATGTTACCTAACACATAGTGTGTGTTCCTTGTAGAAAATACTAAGCAATCTGCTCTCTGTTATAACTATCTTGAAACAAATATGAGCATCCATTATGAGCTGCTCAACCGGAGAAAAATAGTTCTATGCTACCTCTAGCAAATAGTCAAAACAATGAATAACCAACTACACTTTCAGATATTGCTGCTGATCTACCACTAAAAACTGGAACTGAAATGATGCAGGCATAGTACACAGCATAAGGGCACGAAATCGAGACAAATCAAGCAATTAAGCAAGCGGCTATAATCATAAAGAGCTGTAACATACCTTGTTCACAATAGGAGGGTCCTCAGGAAATTATTTAGTAGTAAAGTGAACCTGGGAGTAAATTATAGTGAGCACATTTGTATTCCATCTTTTCTACTAGATAATATCCAAACGTGCAGCAAATGCCATACCTTGCCACCAATCACCTCTGGTAGCCAGAGAGCCATCCGGATTGTCGTCCTTATACTGTATTAAATATATAGTAAACAGTGAAAAACAAGTAATATAAACAACTAGGAACTGGATTATTTGCAATAGCAATTTCAACGTACACTTCTTGATGATTCACTGGCTTGCTTGTGTGGAGAGCTGTCATAGAAGTCCCGGCCACCGTAATGCACAGACGAGCCAAAATAAGGTGACTCGGAGGGCTCATTTGGATAAAACTGTTGTCCATCTTTGTATGTGACACGACCTTTAGTGGGGCTGCCTTGGAATTTGCCATCTGAAGGATGAATTAACTTTTAACAGTTAGTTCGCTGCTGTATCACATATTGATAACCGAAATTCCTATTGAAACTAAGATAGTTCTTCAACATTCACGGAACAACTTATAACAGGGAGCAATCCTAGTTCAGAGATAAACGTGCTTTGGGTTCGGTGACTTGACTATAGACAATAGCAAAACCAAGTTTCCCATGACCGGCAAGAGTGTTTCACGCAGACAGTTCACCTAGATCCAATTTTTTTTTTCACAAATTTGACATTATATGATGCCCAACAATGTCGTAATAGACAAGAGATCCTGCAACTACCTGCAATGCCCCCACTGGTCGGCCCTTTAGGATTCTGCCTGTTCAGTATCGTGTTCAGGTCAGTCTCCCTCGCGTCTCTTGGATTTGCCTTTCAGGTAAAACAAAAGTAACGTTATCACAGGTATACGTATATCCAAATAAAATTCTGCAGAAATCTAGAACTCGTCGATCACGGAAATTAGCCCCCAAAAGTACCCATGTAATGAACTCTAAAGGAAAAAAAACCCATCGAAACAATCACTACTGAAATAATGAGGTACCGGAATTACCGAATCGCATCGCCAATTTTTTTTCAAAATACCACAAACATCAATTCTGACGAAGAAAATAACCTAACAACAAACAGATCGTAAAGACGGCGTGAAGAGGAAGTACCGCAGGCGACGCGGAGAAAACGGAGCTGAAGTATCCGTTCGCCGGCGCCGGCGCGGTTGCGGCGGCTGCGGCTGCGGGCGCGGGCGGCGACTTCTTCTTGTCATCCATGTGGTGGTTTAGGAGATGAATGGAAGGGGAGAAAGATAGGGCACGTGAAGAGGTCGTTATAGGCGGCGGTGCGGCTCGAAGGGGAAGATGAGCACACACTTCTCTGCTTGCCTCGTGGCGTCCTGCTCCGGCCTCCATCTGTGCCTGCCTGCATATAAAGACTCGCCGGAGAGTCCTGCTCTGTTGTTTCGAAGATCTCGAGGGACTGGACGGGAAGAGTGCTCACATTGGCAGAGTTTTGATTAGAAACTTCAAAATTGAAAAGTGCGGCTTGTAAAATTTTAATTTCGGACTTTAAAGTTTAAAATACTCAATGAAGGAAAGTTAGTTAGTGAAAACTTTAATTCCGGACGGAGGAAGTATAGAAATTCAATTTGAAAAGTTAGTTAGTTTTTACAAAATGTATATGTGTTTGCTTACTTCCATAGATTACAGCATGCAAGTAAATCCAAAATCATAAAGAAAATCCAAGGTCAGTCCAATTTTCGTCTTCGTCTTAGTGAATACAATCGTTTTCTATGTAAAAAAAATTACTATATTGGTTTTCACACTCTTTTTTGGTGAAGTTGGTTTCAGTATATCATGTTTCGCTTGAGTGATATCTTTCTCTTTACACCAATAAAAGAGGAAGGGTCGCGTTGTCATCTCTTTATTTCCGAAGAAACACAGTACATATGCGGATGCTCATTTTCAAAAGCAAAAAAGATGCATGGAAACACTCACAAACAAGTACACTTGAGCAAAAGTAGTACTCCCTCCGTCCCATATTAAGTGACTCAAATTTGTTTAAATATGGATGTATCTATATACTAAAATATCTCTAGATACATGTAATATTTCGGCACTTAATATGAGACGGGAGGAGGGGTGGGGGTACAAAAAACACTAGCATCTACATATATCTAAGTTGCATCTAGTTGACATGATTGTCGAGCAACAATTGGTTTCCCAGTGAAAAGGAAAGGTGTAGACCAGAGAGGCTTATCGGTTATTCCTGGACATCCGACCCCGGTGGGCCTACACAATGAGAATGGGCCCGCTTACACTAAGCCGAAACTAACAGAAGTCCGAGTTCTAGACGATGAGTAATGCCTATTCAATAAGTAAGTGTCGTCGGTTTCTACTAAGGACTAAATCTTGAACCGACTTGGGGAAGGATTTGTAACCCTAAGCCTGTCGGGATTGCCCTAGAGGACATGATATCCATCTTGTAATCAACACATACCAGATCAATACAATCGAAAGCATGACGTTGGTATTTACCTTTATCAAGAGGGGCCGAACTTGGGTAAAATCGTGTGTGCCAACTCTCTTCCCCACTAGATCCAAAGCCATCTAGCTTCATCGTACGTTAGTCACCCCCGATGGTATCTGCCATGACGAAACCTCGACCGGTGTTGATCCAATTGAGTTGAAATGTCCGATCTTCCTAAGAGTGTGCGTAACTAGTCTAATTAAGAACAATATTAACGAAGCACATCGAATGCGTATATATGCCGTGGGTGTAATGTATCATCAACAACATTCGCATCCCAAGTGAAAGCACGTTTGCACATTACTCCACTACACATGAAAGTATATTTGGTCTGTACCACGTGAGGCCCCAACACGCCCCCGCGTCGCTCTCACCCAGGGGCGGCTCGGGTGGCTCAAACCCTAGCGCGGCCACCACCCTCCCCCACGCCCTCTCCTCCCCTCGCCGCCACCGGAGGATGCCGGCGGGCGAAGCCCCAACGGCGGACGGTGGCGGCGGGGATTTTCCCCTGCGGCGGTAGCCGTTTCTCCAAGCGTTGGCGGCGCGGCTTGGGCGTCGTCGGGTCGGTGGTTCCGAGGCGAGGCGGCGGCTTGCTCCGCGTTGATCTGGGGGCTCTTGCCCAGATCTTCTTGGGGTGGGCGGCCGGGCCTGCTAGGTGGTTGGCGCGGGCAGGCTGGGATGGCCGGCGAGGTGCAGGGAGGCGAGGCGCGGGCCCTACGTGGGTGCGTGCGGGAGTGGGCCGGCGGCGGCCGGCGAGGTCGCTGGTTACAGGCTTGACCCAGGCGGGCGGCGGCCCCGACAGGGAGCGCGAGGAAGACCGCGCAGGCGTGCGGCAGTTGCGGCTGGCTGCTCGGGTTAGCAGCGGCGAGAAGCTTCGGTGGCTGCGTTCGGTGGCAGGGTGCTCGAGGCAGGGGCGGCGGCGTGGATCTGGCCCCTTCGGGCCGAGATCTGGGCCTAGTCCACGTGGTCTACGACACGGAGGGCGGTTGGTCTCCGGCAGTGCTGCTGCTGTGGTTGCTGGCTTGCCGCTGCTTTGCTCGGGCCCGATCTGGGCCTAGGCGAGCGGCGGCGAATTTGCGGGCGGATTGGGGGAGGTTGCTTCCAGTGGTAGTGCAGGCGGTCCAGTCGGTTTTGGGTGGTGGGTGGCGTGGCAGTGCCGGGCGAAAGCCATGCTTCCAGTCGCTCACCGGGGCCGACAGCGGTGACACCCGGGGGCGCCATCACCTTCGTTGGGGCGTTGTTGTGGTGCTGTCTCCTCCATCCATTCCCAAGGTGAGCTCCGGGGGAAACCCTAGGTTCTTTTGGACCAGACGATGGCGGCACTCGGTGTCGTTCCCCTTGTTGGAGGCATCGTTCTTGGAGTCGACGCCGGCTGGTGGGACGGTGGATGGGAGGCTTGGGGTCGCGATGGGCGGCGGGAGTTCATGGGCGTCTTCTGTGGCATTGACGACGGTGTTGAGCTGAGTTCGGGCTGCGGCGATGGTCTTGGTAGTCATTACTTTCGACGTGTCCGCTGGCTCTTGAGGGTTGGGTTTGCTTTGTCGCCGGGAAGTCGGAGTCGCCAGCTCAGTAGAGTGTTCGCGTGATGACGATGACTTGGCGATGTGTGGTCTGCCCTTGGGGGGGGGGGGGTCTTGTTCGGCGCAAGCCTCGCATATCGCCCTTTTGACGCTCATCATCAGAATCGGTGCCTCTTGGTCGCTTGCAAGGGTGGCTGACTGTTTGGCATGTATCGACGCGAACTTGCGTGGCTTCTGGGGCAGGGTCCCCGTTCTTGGTCATTGGTGGGGGAATTTGGAGTCGCCAGCTCAGGAGGAGTGTTTGTGTGATGACGATGACTTCTGCTTGTGAACTCAGTGGCAACTTTCTTTAGCGGCGTGCGTGGAGTGAGCGTGGGTGGCCAGGTCGGCCCATGTGTCATGCGCGGTTTATACGATGGACGTTTGTAACGGTTTTTGTCCGATTTTCCGTAATTAACTGGACGACTCTCTTATTCTTAATCAATGGATTGACTCATTCGGACTCCGGTTTGATAAGAATATATTTGTTTTGAAATAGCGGTTACAAAAGATACCCCCTGCATCCACCTGCAAAAGATAAAGATATATCACAAAAACTTCATCAATTTCCTCGTCTCGATCCGACTCCAACTCCCATCGATCGGCGGCCAGGCATCACTCTTCGTGTTGCACAGGGCGGTCAGCATCCACACGGGCATCTTCCTTCCGGTCTAAAGGGGTCACGACGGCGGAATGGAAGGTTCCAATTAACCTGTAGTGCAGACAGATATTATTATGGCGCGAGTGAGTGGCAGGGATTCCTGGCTTCGATTCCTGCAGCCGACCGGGCAGGGGATACCATCACACATGCGTGCGCGCACCAATAATTTACTCACGTCGGGTTCATCCTCATCTCTATCATCTCACTTTCTTTCCCCCCGGGTGGCAAGTAGGCCGAGCAGCGTAGAGCCCACGGCGACCGACGACGACGCGTGCTCTGCCCTGCTCGCGGCCCCCGCCCTTTTTATCCATTCTTGCCCTTCAAAGCGGCTGCACGATGACAGAATTTAGCATCTGTCTCCATCTGCCTGCGTGCTTGCCTGGTGGCTTGGCTTCATGCAGAAGATATAGAGAGGGATTTAGGATTTGGCGTCGGAAAGAAAAGAGAGCCGCCAAGCCAACAGCCGCCACCAAATCGGCAGGAGAAGTTTCCGTGCATGCATTTGCAGGATATGGATCGCGAGAGAACATTGAGCTGATCTGGTCGAGTAAAGATGCTTAGGGATAAACTAGTTTATGCTCCGCGGCGTTATCCTGATATGCTCGGCGTGACGGCGGTGGAGAGGCCCACGCACGGCGGCTGGGCCCATCTCGGCAGTTGGTAGTTGATGTACTCAGTAGTTGTTGCTTGATACGCCTAGCCCATCCATACGTGCGTGCGTGCGCATGTCGGGGACTAGGATAAGGCTGGTCTGGTTACCGTGGGAAGTAGCACAGAGTATACGTTACTAGTCTAAATTACCATCTCCATAATATGTACTAACATATATGCGGTGTCATGTATTGTTTCATTTATTAGGTTATAAATTAATCTTGTTTTGATTTGTGTGATGGTATGATAACATATCTATGTACCATCTTTTTCGTTTTCTTCATTTAATACCATGCCATGTCACCTAAATTTCTAGTTGACATCTTATGTTACTACCTAAATTACTCTCACTGTGAGCAGCCTAAGCAAATCAAAACCTAGGCTTACCTAGGTAGCTAGATAAGGCGAAAATTTGGTCACGCTTGACGGTCGCCACGGATGGGCCGGAACGGAGGATCACTCGCACTTGTGTTGCTGGGAGGCGTCCTTTGGTGCCGTGGAAGGTCGGGGGTTCTCCTTGTCAAGTGAGTGTGTATTGTTCTCGCAAAAAAAAAGTGAATGTATTGGGTCCGAAGATTTGGCCATATCCTGGTCACCAGTGCTAGGCTGCTAGCCCGCGTCCTTCCGTGGGTCAACTTGCCAGGATACGAATTGGCGTTAGATTCTTGATCTACGTCTCTCTCTAACAAAGGGAAATTTAACTCTACGCTATGTCACCACGCGATGCTCTGGTTACACTAAAATTGTACGTCCGTTCTATAAAGATTAGCGTAATTTTGAACTAGCTATAGTTAAATACCGTGCCAATCCTTATGAAACGGAGGAAGTAGATATACGATTAATGAGAATATCCATGTCTTCCTGAGAGAGAGAATATATATGACTTTTTTTTCCATCCCTGTCTTTGACGATGCCTCCAGTCCCGTGGCCGCCCGCCTACCTTTTACCTTTTTGTAGATCACCACCGTGATCACCGTTTCGTTCAGGACAATGGGACCGGCGACATTGAAACCTGGCTGATCTTCTGGTCGCCTCTTCATTTGAAGAAGAAGATGGAGATACTCAATTTGCTAGCATTTATACGAAATCGCATTAGTACTTAGTAGCGTACGCTACCATGTTTTCATCTTGATCCAAAAGAAAAAAATTACAAGAGGTGTTGGTTTTGGCCTAACAGTTTTTGCAATCCTTAGTATAGAAAGTCTGGTGCAATACCAATATGGTACTTTCTCTATTCCAAAATATAAAATGTTCTCGCTTTGTTCTAGCTAGCTTTTCAATAAATATGGTCGAATTTTCAAAAGTTTGGCTTAGACAAAGTTAGAACATCTTGTATTTAGTAATATCTAGACGTTTTTTAGGAATAGATATATCTATTTTTTAAACAAATTTGAGACAATAATTATGAAACGGAGGAAGTATCTCACAAACTAGCGAAACACTTATGAGCACCGAGAGTGCCGCGCCACAACTATGTCTATCAAAAATGGAAGAAGAATGAACAACGAGATAACTGGGTGTTGGGCCAGATAAAACAGTGTTATAAAGGCCGGCCTTTTGATTTGAATTGCGATAGTGTTCCTAAACTACTGGGCCTTTGTCCCTAAAATAAACTACTGGGCCTTTGTGTTCTAGAAATGGAAACTACCGGGCCTTTACAAACAGCCGAACAGGGTTTTGGTGGACTATGGAACGGCCGAATGCGTGGTAATTTTCTCCGGTGTGTTCCGAGAGGCGGAGGCTCCAAGAGGCTAATTTCCAGCCCGCGCGCCCGGTCGCGCTGCTGCGTTTGCAGCCCGCCAGCCCGTTAGGCCCATAGGCGGCGTAGACTTGACAAGGGCACTCTTTCTAAATCTGTTTTTTTTAACGTGTCTCACGTACCAGCTGTAATTTCCCTGAAGAAACCCAGCAGTACTTTGACTCTAAAAGAAATACGAGCAGTAATTCTCTCAAAAACAAAAGTACCAGCGCTACAACTTGCTCGAGTTTAGTCAATCGACCCAGAACTCAAAGTCTTCCGGATGACTAGATTTTGTCAAAGGCGTAACAACGGCGATTTACGTCGTCAACTATAGGTTCTTTCTCGTTTCAATATTAATTGTTTCAAATTTGCTCAGATATGAATGTATTTATGTCAAAAAAACGTCTAGATACAGTAGTAATATTTCGATGGATCGAAGAGAGTAATACTGAAGTCGATACACAAGAAAATCAGAGGTTCGTTACGCTAATTGCTTCCCGGCCCTAGAGCACGAACGGCACCATTTTCAGAAGACACATGTGACAAGTGTCCTGGGTCACATCTACCTTGCACTGTCCTTTGGTTTGGACGGAGGCGCGGCAGCTAAATCTACGGGCACCCGCTGTAGCAAGCGCAATTCCAACTGAGCCGAAATCAATCAGGCACAGCTAATCGAGCGAGCAACAAAGACGGCGTGCGCCGCCAGGCACGGTGATTCTGCACACGCGCGAACTGTACGTGTGAACCGTAAACGATGCCGTTCGGGTCTCCATCCAGAATCACACATACATCAGGTGACACCACCCCTCACCACCCGCACGCACCCGCCATCTAACCAGCTGCGAGCTCTACTCGACACCAAACCCCGCACATGACATCCCCTTCCCTGCAGCTCCTGTCCGTTTCACCCATGACTCGGACCTCGTCCTGCCTGCCGATCGAACTTGCCTCCTCCCCGGTTTGATCTGACCCGTTGACAGCGAAACAAGCTCCTCGATCGACCTAGCTCCATCCCCTGCCTGGCCTAGCTACCAACCTGCCGACTGCGATCGAATATATCCACCCTTCCACAGCTCTCTTGAGAGTCTTTGCCACAAGCAACTTAACGTACAATGAACCGAGAATGCGACTCTCCCCCGTGCGTGCGTGTGCAGCGCCGCAGCCGCAGAGTTAGCTGGCCCGGCCGGCCGGTCTCCGTTCCATATCGAGTTGATGGCGCCGTTTCGACTCATCAATTAATCAGGCAGCGAATCACCCGTTTCTGTCGAGGCCAGGGAGGGTGGTACAAACATAATCGGACCTGCGAGCACGCCTCTTAATTTCGCCGCTATTGTATCTATCTGTCCTTGATGGTCATGGAATGGGTCGACGTGGCCCGCGCGCCGTGCGGCGCGCCATGCCGCCGCACGTCGTGCTCGTGGGTAACCTCGTAGTTATCGTCAGACGTGTACAGGGCGTGCGACGTGGACACGGCCGCTTTATCTGGCCCGGAGGGAAGCAACGCCTTGATGGGTCGAAAGCTATGGGCAGCTAGCGCCCAACTGTGGTCGACACGAACGTCTCCGCGCAACAGCGACACCATGTAACCCCAACATGCAGTATTAACGAGGCGTGTCGTGGGTGCTGCAGTTTCTTTTTTTCTGGAGGAAAACATGCGTGCGCCGTGAGCGTGTGACGTACTGAATGTTCGGCGAGTAGTGCACGAAGCATTTTGTTGTGGCTTATCTCGGCCAAGCTTTCGAAAAGTTGCAAAGTGTGTATAATTCACCGATCAGGGCATTCATTCATTAAAGTCTCCGGTGGGGTATGACTCATGCGGCTAAATATTAAGTAAAAGATTAAATTTCAGTCGACAGTATTTTGGGCTTCCTGCTCTATCATTTGTCCGGAATCCTGAAATACGAACTAGACCTAAGTGCTGAGCAATCGATTGAACCGTAACTAAAAATTAGGCGATATAGCAAAAATGTTTGTTAAAAGTAGAGCTAGTATTGAATTTTCATGTCACCTACCATTGAATAGATCGCGCAATAGATTATATCTTAATCAAGTCAACTTTGCATACTTTGTTGGCATTAAATTTGATGGTGTACAACGATACCTCGGTCGGCTTTTAGTTGACTCTTGGCAAAGATTCTTGTAAAGGTTTTGTTTTCTTCCCTCTTTTAATCTCCTCCGCATCAAAAGTTTTGATATGAGAATCACCTAAAATTTGACCTCTATGGATGCTCGATATCTACTCCTTATGCTTTCATTGCATGACGCCGGAAATTTTTAAAGTTGTTGGTGAAGTGAATGAAAACTTTCTTGGACCCGGGCCCCCAATCTTATAGAGATGTAGACAACATCAATAGTATCGTACGTTGTTTAACATGGGCACCATTCACTCACATTGGATGTAAGCATGATACTGGTTACATCCTAAGATGCCAATTTGTAATTTGTAGGTGACTGGCAAACATTTTATTGAAGCAAACTTTTTGTCTACTCACGTGGAGGGTGCCTAGCCTGGTGGTTAGGGGCCTTTGTGGAATCCCGGGGTCTTGGGTTCGACTCCGGCGGAGCAAATTTCAAGCTGGTTCCCCTCGTTATCAAGTGGTCATGCTAGAAACAAAATCAGTCATGAATAGTTATGTTACCATCCTTCCAAATGGGATAAGAGAGTTCTTACTACTCTTTTCCTTTCTCTCAATTGAACAAGTAATTGAAAAACAAACAGCAAGTACAAAAATGAGTAATAAACCGCAGTATAGATTGGTACGATTCAATTCAACATTTTGTTCATTCGGGTTTGATTGTGTCATAGTTCTATAGTTGGAATTTAGTTTATTGTTGGATGAACTGCATTGCTGATATTGATCCCAAGAAAAAAACAGTAGGTACAGCTAGTCCGTGAATAGCCAGCCATCGCACTGTAAAAATAGAATAGGTTCGATCTATGGTCATTGAGGGGCCTCCTAAACCTGTTTTCTCTTTTGTCTACTCATTGTATAATGGTTTTCCATTTCTGTTCTCACACAATTGAGACATAAGAATAATATAACTACAAAACAGGAAAGAAGATCAAATTAACAGCTACGTACCAATATTGAATGGGTAATATAAATTAACCATCTATCAGACATATTAGTAGTCAGCAAAGGTAGCCCCCACTTAATTTTTTTGGACTTATGTGTATTTGGCCGATGTATAGGAAGAATGACCCCCACCAATTGGCCCATTTTGTAGCCCCCTCTCATGTTTTTTTTTGGGTCCGCTCCTGTTTGTGCGGATGGTTTAAATGGGCATGGAGTTTAATTCAAATCTCTTGGTACCAAATGATAGTAGCAGTATTAGAAAAAAAAATGCTACAGTACTGAGCTAATATGGGTGGCTCATTTTTTATCCTACAGCTCTCAAACTAAGTCACAACCCTGAGCTAATATGCTATAAATGCAAAAATTGTAGACTCCATTATTTTAAAACAAACCTATATTTGTCTTGATATTTGGCACTGGCGGAACTAATAACAGCGTCATCTGCCTGCTAAATTAAGCCTATTTAGAATATAAAAATCATGTAATGGCACAAAATAGTACTATCTGGGTTAATAAATATACTCCACCCATCCAACAATGGATGTCTCAACTTTGACTAAATTTGAATGCATCTATACACTAAGTCATATCTAAATACATCCAAATTCTGACAAACTTAAGACATCTTTTATTTGATGGAGGGAGTAAGATGTTTTAATGTGTGCCAAGTTATAACTATTAAAGTTTGATCAATTAATGAACTGTTGTTTACAAATATTAAATAAGTTTACTACTTCCTCCGTCCAACAAAAGATGTCTAAAGTTTGTCAAAATTTGGATGTATCTAGACATGACTCAGTGTATAAATGTATTCAAATTTAGTTAAAGTGAGACATCCTTTGTTGGACGAAGGGAGTACAAAAAGATACATCATGACAGATCTAATAAAACAAGTTTAAGACATAGATGTTGATTGATTTTACCACAAAATTAATCAAAATTTAAGAGATTTCACTTATAACCAAACTAAAACATCTTATTTTAGAAACCGAGAGAGGGACCAGATACTCCGACTGTTTGGACGCTAGCGGTAGGACAGACAGAAGAACGTGGCCTGAAGCACCCCTGGAGGAAGCAAACTCAATTAATGGCCGTCGAGGAGCACGGTATGATAAGTCACGTATCACGTATGGTATGGGTACGTCGTGAGCTGCAGGCCGGCCGTAAAGGTATAAACGATACTCATCGTACTCGATCCTGTTGCACAGTACAGTACAGTACATTATGATCACCCAGGACGATTATTTTGAAGTTCGATCATGCAGGGGTGGGATACGTTATCCGTAGCTCTGTAACGTGAAGGTGACGTTGGCAGCAATGACGACGACTACCTAGAGCTACTAATATAGATCATCGAGAGCTAGCCGTTGCGTGCCAAAACTACGAAAGGATCACGAGCCCGTCCTTCGCGATACCCGCTGCATATGCTGCAAGCCTGCAATATTCTCAGATGCTGTTACAGTTACATGCTCGGAGTAACGGGGCTTCACTTTACGCTTTAAACTACTATTGCAGCTCCGGGCAGCCACGCGCGTCAGAGTTACTAGCTCCGATTTGACAGTACGGAATCATGATTACGTACCCGACATGGAAACCAGTCACATACAACAGGCCAAGCAAAGACAGGGGCCTCTCGGAGAGTGTCAGGGGCGCCAGTGCATACACAGGGTACATTTGGTTCCTGTCCAAGATTGCCATGTCAAATGTTTGGGAAGGTTTTGATTGTTCTTTAGCTCACTCAAGTTGGAAGATGAAAAAATAATCTGGAGTTGGCAATAGGATATTGGCTTATATCGATCCAAACTAAAATCAAACAGTTGGTCATCATAAAATTATCTAGAATGTTAGAATTTTTTTGGGGGGGAAATTATCTAGAATGGTAGATTCTTTTCCGAAAATTATCTAGAATGTTAGTTTTTTTGTGTGGAAAAAGAGATTAATGTTGAACTCAAAGAAAGGTTACGTCACGATCCCCATCCAGAGGCTTACATCTTAATTAGCCAACAAGCTGTGTGACGGTCCGTCCCGGTAAAATCCAAAAGGTCATGACTAACCCTATTTTGAGATCTATAAATTTGTGAAAACTTAATCTCCCTATTAGAACGAGCTAAAAACTTAATTTTCTCGACAAGACTTCGTATCGGGACAGCGTTACTAGACCGTTAGATCTTACTGGTTAAAATTTAATGAGTGGGTATATGTACTAGCTAGGAGCTAAACACAAAAGTGCTTTGAGGCCCATGTAAGCCCATTATGCTATGTAAGACAAAACACAACTCGACATATTATGTTTGATGATAAATATGCTACTGGACGAGAATATTTTATTTTTATTTTTTTGACGGGTCACGAGAATTTTAAGTAGTGACCTCATCTCACATTCTAATCTATTTATTTTCGCAAGGATTAGCTAGTTATCGGCAAGCATTTAAAGAATTATAACTGTGATCGCAACATAATGTGTTAGACAATAAATATTTTATGACATGGAATTTTTTTTATTCTGTTCTCATGAATTGCTAGCATATATATTAAGCAGTAAGCTCACTCTATTTGTCATAGACTATATTTTGCAAGAATGAGTTATTAGCAGACATTTTAAGAATTTAACAATAAATATGCTATGGCATGGTTATTTATTTATTACTTTTCACGAATCGCATGTTTATTAAGTAGTAAGCCCACCTTCATTCGTCGTTACTACATTTTTGCATGGATAAACTTTAAATGTGTATACATATGTGATTTATATACCAATCATGATCAATCGTCTCATGCAGGAACCATTGTCTTGCAGGTTAAATGGATTTTAATTCGAAACACATGGCTAATATCACTCAAATAATCAAATGGCGATGCAAACGTTGATCGACCAACCGACTGATGCTGTAAACTTAAATTGTGGACCGAGATCTAAAACCACATTAAAAAAAAGTTGTGTCATATTCAAGACACGATATAATTTCATACTTCAAGGTGTAGTGTGATTAGTTCATTCTACTTCTCGAGATGTACGTCCTTATATGGACCAATTGTAGTGATGATTAGAACTATATTTGTGTCGTCGGATTTATTAACTTCACATGTCTAACAACCAAACGTGCTCATGATCTCTGACCTGAGTTTACACCAAAAGATATTAGGATTTACGGTGTCAAATCAATATCAATGGATCAATTATCACTACTACAGAAAGGCTTATTAGTAACGGTCGAAAAACCGCATCACTAACATTACTAACTTCCTGCCAGTAATGATGGTCATCATCAGTAACAGTCGCTCCGACCGTTACTGATGATACAATCATTAGTGGCGGGCGGCCCAACCGTTAGTGATGATTCCCATCATCAGTGACGGTCACGTTTACGCGCCCGTCACTGGTGATTGGAATCATCACTAACGGTCGCTGTGTTCCATCAGTGTCGGTCGAGCGACCGATACTGATACGTTTTCAGTAATTACAAAAAAAATTAAAACCACAGAAAATACACAGCATTTATACAGAAAATACACAGCATGTATACAGAAAATACACATCACATATATTTCGAATTAAAACCACAACCACATTATTTAAAGCATACAAATGTATATAAAGCCACATCGTCTAAAGCATATAAAGCATACAAATGTATCTCACTTCACGACATTGATTACAAAGTTTCAAAATTTCATAGCAAAGTCAAGTTCGAAGCTATTACTGTGGGTGAACCTAGTAACCACTTGTTCCACGCGTTCGTATAAGTCCCCACTCGGCTTGATGACCTCATTGTTGATGAGATGGCCAAACTCCCTTTGAATGTTATACACGATCCATTTAGGTCTGTGTGCATTGTCATTCGGGACTGCCAGTACTCTTCCACGGCCGCGATTCACCCCTTCCACTCAGGTTTGAACATCCTGGCATTCTCCATAAGGATGTGACAGCAGTAGTATGCACAGTACACACTGTTGGGCGGCTGTTGATTGCAAGGGAACCTGTGGTTGTGGTGAGGCTCGTTTTTATAGCCTTTGCCACCTAGTTTTTTTGTTGCTCGCAACTTTCCAGACATTGCTAGTGAGTGCTTTGATTGGTTTCCAGTAGCGACCTCGAGCATCCTTCGGGCGAAGTAGTGAATCGAAATAGTATACCGCGGACCAAGGCAAACAAATGAGTAGTGTCACCCAATGGTCTTTGTTTTCAAAAGAAAGAAACTTTAGTAACTAAGGGTGTATAAGAAAGACTGAATTAGAAAAAACAAACGGTTTCATATATAAAATTCAACTTACTCCAAATTAAGGAAGAAGAGGATAAAGTCATGGTCATCGTATTTATTCAGACGTTCCAGCAAGTATTTACTAGTCAGAATTCTTGAGTGCTCCTTTTCTGGCTCTAGACCGATGTCACCGTAGTTGAACACCGTAGGGTCTAGAATGGCTAATTTTTTTTATCTCCATTCGCCGCATTTCCCTTATTTGGTAGGCAGATCACAACCTTAACAGGTTGGCATCAAGCTTTCGGCGGTTGAAGAGGTGAAACAGTTTGTTGAACTCCACACCAAAGGTTATAAGACATTCCTGAATGCCCTAGTTTCTTGGTCAAAGAAGCCATAGTCTCGTGGGATTCGAATATTGATTTGTTGGGCATGCTGTTGAGAACCAGCTGATGCTTGCATGTAGAACTGATGAAGCTCTTGTATCTCTCTTCACACGACACGAAAGGAAGCTTCGGTGAGCATCGATCTTTCAGGATAGTAAATAAGCACCCGGTCAAACTCCCTAGCCACGAAATAGGATCCGTCTTCCAATCCTATGGCCTTCACGGGGGTTCTTCATGAGAACGTCAGTTCTATTGTCTTCCCACACTCCAGTTATGTCAGGCACATAGTGCATCTCATCTTCCTTGACATTCGAGGAGTCCTTGCTGGTCTTGCCGCCACGCCCCCTCTTTTTATGTCTCCTCTTATTGTCCCAATCCTTTTGCTCCTCTGCCTTGTACTAGTCATCGATCTTGCGGCCACAAATGGACTCAGCGGCACCCAAGAGAGAAAAGATTGGAGGGACGCTACCAGCCTGTGCCGACCCTGTGGTCTGGCTATCTTTTAGCTGTGGAGGCTACGACCTTGCCCGCTCTTCATCTCCGTCGACATTGACAGGAGGCAGTATCCTAGGGGAAAGGCCGAGCGTCGATTGAGAAGTACCTTTGTGGGTGGAGGGAGATGGAGTCAAAGAGGGCCGGCGAGAGATACCAAGCTCCTAGGCCACATTATGCGGTTGTTTGGACAACCGCCTAGGATGTCCACGCCTTCCTCCGGAGGTAGCTGGATAGCATAATCACGATGCTCCTCGACGACGGAGTCCACCATCACACTCACTTGTGTGTCATTCATAAGAATGCCGTGCACGAGTGGCGGTGATTGTCTGGGCATCAGACGGCCAATGGCGCCTATACGCTTCTCAGGCTTGTCTACATGAATACGACACTTCACCGGTGCCTGCGCGTAACAAAAAGAAGGCATATGTGTGTAAGATCTTTATTCATGAAGCTAAGGAGTGAAAAGAGTTTGAAAAGTATGCTTACAAGGATGTTGTCGCTCGGACCCGGATCGTAATCCCGGATGCCCTCGCTTGGGTCCAGTTGGCTAGCGGGGGGGTTGTCCATGCTAGGAGCCGGGCTATAAACTGGGGTGTAGGTTTCATCTTCGTCCATACGTGTGTCGGAGGCGGCGTTGCTCTTCAGCGGGGTGGTCTTTCGCGGGGGAAGAGGAGGAAGAGGAGGAAAGAGGTTTCTCAGACCGTCCACTCCTCCCCCGAGTATGGCGTCAAGGGCGGGGTGCTCTTTGGCCAATGCAGACACCAAATGATGGACGGCTTGCACTGCATATTCTCTTGACACCTCTTGACACACCATAGATGCCTGCTCTCGCGCCTCCGCCTTAGCTTGTTCTATTATTTCAGCACTAGCGGGGATCTTTTTCTGGACCCTGCTTCGCTTCGGAGCAGGCGGGAAATAATCATCCCATCAAGCCCCTTCGCCTTCCCCTTGTACACGGCCTGTGTGCTCAGCCTTTTGCAAGCCGGCGGTCATAGACGACTCCCACCTCTTGATCTGCACGGAGTCGGCGGAGCATTCTGACCTCTTGCTCTCCTCCCATTTGTGGGCATTTTCATGTTATCATAAGACATGACCAACGTGAGTATATATGGATGAGTGTCATAATTAACACCGAAAACAAATTAATGCACGTGAACTCTTATCGCAAAATTTTTAACAGGCGGCTGCATTGGCTCAATTCCCGCCCACTCCTTTCGTGTCATGTGCTAACGTGCATATTCTCTAGCACGTTGATCCTCCAGCATCTTATGCACTGGAGGCACCCTGCCTGTCGCCTCGAGCATTCGGTCATGCTTGCGCCAGACCTTCCTCTTCCCCTCTTTCCCTCCACTCCCTAGCCTGTTGTTCAACGGTTTCTTCATGCCCAACGCCCTCATACGTTCGCTCTTCACAATGAAGGCAGGGTCAGACGATTTCTTCTTGAAATTTTCCCATTCGGCCTCATCAGTTATCGATGGCCATTTCTTCTTGACGATGGCATAGGGTTTGTCCATCCACTTTCTAGCGGTGGTTTTCCAAGTAGCAAGACTATTCCGCAATGCTATGTCGGCCGACGCTCGGAATCGCTCACGCCACTTGTCACTGACTTGGAACCTCTTTTCAACATCCGCCATGCACGTGTTTCTAACGACATCAGAGATGTCATTCCACTCGTCGGTGATTTTGCAATATTTACGTGCAATGGATCCACAGGTGTTTGAGAAGGTCATTTGTGCCTTCTACCGCGATAGTGGGCGGCCTGTATCAGAATGTCGGGTGACCACGCAGCAAAACTCCCTCAAGTTGTGACTTAGCCGTACAAGCAGATGACTGCGGGTTAGTCTCTTCCACCCGTCGCTCGTTGGCTTGCTCTTCTGAACCAGAGCTATGATCGCCAGAGCTATGATCGCTGCCAGAGTTGGCAATTTGCTCTCCCGATGAAGACTCTTCATCGATACGATCTACCTCCTCAGGGGCTACGTCCTCAAGAACTGATTTTCTGCTACTCTTGCCCATTTCATACCTATGCCATCAAAACCATCAAATATATATCGGTCGAAAATTTCGGCATGACCTATGCCAAAACACTAGCAAAATTTGTCTATTAGGAGCTCGAAACCAGCATAATCATATAGCATATGAACAGCATGTATCTAGCATATGTAGCATGTATATAGCATATAAACAACATTTATATAGCATATGAACAGCATGTATCTAGCATCAAATCGATATAGTAATGTCATAAAAGAATTAATTACAATAACCCATATACCTAGAATAGCTTTCAAACAACCCATCTTTGAATAGCATGTATATATAGCATATAAAACACCTAAAATCAAAACCTAATTAAATCCTAACCCCAATTAAACAAATATAAACAGCATGTATATCAAATTCCAGTGCATGTATATCAAATTCCAGCATGCATATCAAATTCCAGTGCATGTATATCAAATTCCAGCATGTATATGTTTGACTAACAGTAGATAGTCTATTAGGACGTATTTGTGAACACAAATTCCTATTTTCACATCCTGAGGATACAAAACACCTCTTCGTTTTGAACATGATAGCAAATAATTTGATAGCAACTAATTTGACAACAACTAATTTGAGAGCGACTAATTTGACAGCAACTAATTTGACATCAACTAATTTGATAGCAACAAATTAACAACAAGAAACCTTCCTCTAACCCTAACCCTAACCCTAACAGCGGAGGCAGAGGGGAGCGCGCGCACCTAGGGTCGGGTCGTCGCGGAGGAAGACGACGCGGTGTCGGGCTCGGGCGGCGTCAGGCTCAGGCGGTGTCGGGCTCGGACGGCGCGGAGGAAGACGGCGCGTAGGGGGTCGAAGGCGGCGGTGGCGCGGATTCCGGCAGGGCTTCGCCCGCGCTAGGGTTATGATGCCCCCCGCTGGTCGCTCTGTTTGAGGATGCGTGGGCGAGAATGAACCGATAATTTTCTCAAGTCGCAGTTATATACGCTATACACATCAGTAACGGGCGCTTAACAAGGCGACCGTTACTGATGTACCTGCAATCATCACTAACGGTCGTGCGAGAACGCGCCCGCCACTGATGTGCTCCTATGAGCAATGCCCAACAACACATCAGTAATGGGAGCCTGGTTATCCGACCGTTACTGATGTGTGCCTATACTCATCAGTAACGGGCGAGTAACCAGGCGACCGTTACTGATGTGTTCCAATACTTGTTGAGCTTTGTACCAGTTTAAATTACATGAACGTTTAAAACATGTCCTTTTGAGTGTTTTAGGACATGTACTTGTCACATTCAATAGATGAAACAAAAAAGTTAAAGTTTGATGAATAAATTCATGCATTTTGTCTAGTATTTGTGCTAAATTTGGATTGAATTTTTGGGAGTGACAAAGCCATGTACTAACATGCATACACAAAAGTACATCCACCACACATAATTTCACTTAGTACAAAGTTTGCATTCAAATTCAATACAAGTACATTACAATGTGACTACTAGATCTTCTCCTTCCTTCGGTAAGTCATAACTTGACTCCTCGCAGTAGTGCTTTTGAGGTAAGGTTTTTGTGGTATTTTCTCGTTCTCGTACCCATCATTTCTTCTTTTCCCTCTCCTTTTCCTCGTTACTATCGTGCGTTCCGCTTCTTCGTCATCCGCGGCGGTCGTCGGATCATGGAAACCTTCGTAGTCTTCTTGTGAAGTAACTCTGTCCACTCCAACAATGTTTCTTTTCCCTCTTCTTACTACGACGCATCCTTTATTTGCCGGGTCGTCTATGAAGAATACCTGCTTGCATTGTTTAGCAAAGACCCATGTTTCCTCTCTTGCCGGGATTTTTCTCACGTCAACTTGTTCACGAGGGATCTCAGGAGGTAGCACCATCGTCGTGAACCTGTGACTTTCTTCTTTGTCACCTTTGGTCCGTCTTACACGGAACATTGGGATCTTTGTGATTGAGTACTCCAATTCTCAGATCTCCTCGATAACGTCGAAGAACGCTTTGGTTTTGCTGTTGTCGTCGGTCGCGGTCTCAGAAGTCATGACTACACCACTATTTTCATACGTGCTTTTACGGTCCTGAGACGCAGTGTAGAAGTTATAGCCGTTGATCGCATATGATTGCCAAGTAGAAACGTCGTAAGCAGGTTCCCGTGACAAACATGCAACCGTCTCTTCAGATTCATTGGTCGTCTCCTGCCATACCAATAATTCTTCAGCCACTGTTCTCCCAGTGGATCCAGACTTCTCCTCTTTTAGGGTTTTCATTTCGCAGTTGTTCCATGTGCATTTCCTGATAAGGCCTGCAGCAATCGACAGTTTGCAACACAACGTAATGTGTTCTTTCAAAGTCAGCTTTCCTTCCTCTTTCATAGACATTAAGGAATGTACGTCCAAGGCCACCTTCGCCATCGAGCTTGCCCTCGTGCCGTGATTCGGGAACACCTATTGATTTCTGATCGGCCAACCAATCAGTGCAGAACTCAATGCACTCTTCTACCCTAAAACCTTCCACGATGCTACATTCTGGACGCGATTTGTTACGAACGTAGTGCTTCAAAACCCCGTTGTATCGTTCAGGGCCATACATGTTATGCAGGAACGAGCGCCCTAGGGACAAGATCTCATCACATATGTGGATTATTAGATGGACCATGATATCGAAGAATGTTGGAGGGAAGAACATCTCAAGTTCGCACAGAATCTGTATCATACTATCCTGCAGTATCTGGCATCGTCTAACGGTGATTGACTTCTGTGAGATGTTGTCAAAGAAGTCAGAAAGCTTCATGATTGTCTCCCTGACGTGCGGCTTCATGATACCTCTGATTGCGACTGGAAGTAACCGAGTATGACATGGCAGTCGTGAGACTTCATGCCAGATAGTTGTGACTCTTCTTGTCAACTAGATGATTGATGCCTTGCAGGCACTTTAATGGAACTTTCTGACTTTAATGGAACTTTAATGCCTTGCAGGCACTTTAATGGAACTTTAATGCTTTGCAGGCACTGACACATCCTATGCAACTCATCTTTGTAGAGGTTGTAACATCCAAGACGACACCGCGTGGTCACCGTCACGAAACCATTCTTGTCGGCTGCCGACACTTGATCTTGGCCCCACAACTTTTTTTTGATAGACATGAGTTCCAAGTCCTTCCGTGCATTGGATCCATCTTTCGTCTTCTCTGGAATGTTCATCAGCAACCCCAGCACGCTGTCGCATACATTTTTCTACACGTGCATGACATCTATGTTGTGGTGGCATTCTAAATGTGCCCATAACTCCAGGTCCCAGAATACGGACCTCATTTTTCACACGACGCCTTCCGGTTTCTTATATTTCTTCGCACTAATCTTTCCGGGGACTATTTCAAGATCGTTCACAATTTCGAAGATTTGCATTGAACCTTTCCTTGTCATCCCTCCAAGGGTCTTTAGCATCCAACCACTTTCCGTGGCGCATGTAAACAATTTTGGATGAAGCGGGCAACTTCTCGGATGTCGTGTTTTCCCCGCACTTTGTGGAGGCCTTGTAGCCACGTGTCACCTGGCATGAGGTATTTCCATTCGCGGGGTAGTCATGCACGCTTGTCAGAAGCGTTGCTCTTATCGTGAAGTACTCCCTCCTGTTTGCGTCCCAAACCACTCTGCCAGGGTTCCAAAGCTGCTTCAACTCATCATTCACTAGCTGCAGATACACATTTAGGTCAGCTCCCGGCTGCTTTGGACCCTGTACGAGCATGCACAGGTGGATGTATTTTCTTTTCATGATTAACCATGGAGGAAGGTTGCAGACAAACAAGATCATTGGTCATGTGTTGTGCTTGTTGTTCATGGTTCCGAAAGGATTTATCCCGTCAGTGCTGAGACCGAGCCTCAGGTTTCTGGCCTCCTCGCCGAAATCTGGAAATGCCGTGTCGAAGTTCCTCCACTGAGTCCCATCGGCAGGGTGTCTTAGGACCCCAGGTTCCTCCACACGGTAGTGCCCGTCACGATCGAATGCTGTCTGTGCCGGATCGTGATGGACGACATACCTCGTGTCCTTAAAGTTCTGCATCCAACGCTCAAATCGGCCACCTGCCGTAAGATACCAGACAGTATTTGCCGCCTCCCCTTCATCACTTCTTTCCCATCGTCTTCGCCAGGTCTGGCATTTTTCTTCTTGTATCTCGATGCACCGCATATGTGGCAACTCTCATGGTTCTCGTACTCTCCAATCTATACCATGCAGTTGTTTGGACGATGTTTCATGCAATCTAATCCAAGCGGGCATGTAATCTTCTTCGTCTCGTATGTGCTCTTGGAAAACTTGTTTGGCTGTGGAAAAACCGAAGCAAGGTAACTCAACAAGCTCTAAGCCCTTGTCGACCAACATGATGCTGCATTCAGCCTCAAAAGTTCGAGCGTTACTTCGAACACGTTGCTTTCTTCGCCAGCTCCATCATACAAGGGTGTGTTTGCGTCCTCCAACAATTTTTTGAACTTAGTACACTCTGCCTCATCTTCGGGGTCCTCCAGCTAGTCCCGGAGGTACGGGTTATCTAGCATTTCGGCAATCCTGCCACGTCGAGCTCCTTCACCTGCCACATTAGCCTCGTCATCGACCCTTATTTTTTCCTCGGAATCATTCGCCAGATCATACTGCAGGACATGATCATCTTCGCTACCGCTATCGACATCATCCGCATCGTCCCCGTGACAAGTCCAGCGTGAATAACCTTTTACAAAACCCGATGCCAGCAGATGCATCTGAACATCTTCAGGCTTCATCATGCATGTATTTCCACATTTGCGACATGGACAACACATCATCACTAGACCTTTTGTTTCCATATCACCTTTGGCGACTCCAAAAAAGACAGTCCATTCGGTTATCCAACGAGCATGTATTCTTTCTGCGGCGTATATCCAAGAACGGTCATTCGATCTACAACACAATACACAAGAAAAACACAAAGCAAAATAGTTAGCCTAATAATTAACAAGGGGATTAAGGTGTTAATTAACCGGGGTTAAGGGGCTAACTAAAAATTTGAAACTGGGGATATTCGGAGAGAAATTGGAGGCCGGAGAGAAAGATCAGGAGGGAGAGAGAGCTCGCAAGGGAGAAGGAAGCTTGGGGTTCGAAAAATGGAGCTCACCGGTGGCCGGAGCTCCAAAATGGAGCTCACCGGAGGCCGGTGGCCGGATCTAGAGACAGGGGCCGGCCGGGGGAGATAGGAAGAAGGGGGAGGAGGAAGGAGACACCTGCAGCTGGGCTCATCGGCAGCCATGGGAAATTTTGGCAGCGCTCCGCCATCGTCGGAGGAGAAGGCGCCGCAGCTGGTCAGTGAAGACGCGCAGCACGACCAGCTGCGGCTCTGTCCAGTGCATTTAAACGGGTTGATCATCAGTGTCGGTCGGGACACTTGCGACCGTTACTGATCACGAGGGTGACATCAGTGACGGTCGTTGTATGGGCGACCGCGAGTGATGTACAGAACATCGGTGGCGGTCGCGCTAGAAGCGACCGTTACTGATATGATCTGGGAATTAGTGGCGGACGCGTTCGGGCGACCGTTAGTGATGTACCACTCATCACTAACGGTCGACCATTCAGCGACCGTCACTGATGACTCTCGTGGGGAATGATGGTACATCAGTGGCGGTCGCCCGAACGCGACCGTCACTGATGTATGGCTGGGCGGGGATGGGCAGACCCCCGTCTGTTTTTCAGTGACGGTCGAAGCCTCGACCGACAGTGATGTTGTTCATCACTAACGGTCGCGCCCGATCCGTTACTAATGTCCCGTGAGATATAGACCGTTTTGTAGTAGTGTATGAAATACTCCCTCCGTTTTTAAATATTTGTCGCCGTTTTAGCGCAAGTTAATACTAGACATTAATACTACAAGTGTTCATCGACAAAATGCGCAGCCAAACCTAACTGGACGTTGATAATTGGGCGTTTTTTATGTGCACATCCTTGAATGATGTCCTTAGATTGTTAATTTAGCGAACTAAATATAAATTAAATAATCTAATAAATATATCATTAGAAAGTTTTTTTATAGGGAATCTAATGGTGTATTTTTTGCTAAAAATATACATATTTAATTAATTAAATTAAGGATCTAGAAATGCGTGCGTGCCCTACATTATGGGACGGAGGGAGTAGTATCTTATGCTCCTGGTACAGATAGTAGATTCATTCGTTGGGCATAAAATACGGACACGATACGAATCCCTAAGAGGCAGCATCGTACTACTATTGGTATAAAGGTGGCACGTATACCGTGGTGGTAGAGCTGCAAATTTTTGACCCTCAGGATATTTTTTGACCCTACTTAGTTCAACCAAATGAACTAAAAATTTAAAATGATACAACTTTTTAAAAAACTAGTTCATTTGTTTAAACTAAGAAGCGTTAAAAGGTACCGCGAGGACCATCATGTTGGACCTGTACTTAGTGGTGTGCGCACATGTGAAAAAGATCCAGATTATATGACTCGCTCGTATCATTATCAAGCGTCAAAACTTTCCCCGGTCTCCCTCCCGGCCTGTCACGCACGTACTACGAACGCCATAACGCATCAATGGGGCGAGCAGAGCTGTCCCGTGAGCCATGCCTCCGGCTCACCCACCCCCAATCTCCACTGCAGCAGCAGTCATCGGCCGATCATTGCGACGACGTCGTCTTCCTCCTGCCAACGGCCCTACGCAGCCGCGCACATGTGGGGTCCTATCCACACACACGCAATGACACGGACACGGACACAGCAGTGGCCCGGCCCATGGCTCTCTGCGGCTGCCCCCCCTGGGACGTCGTGTCATGGGCTCGACGGGAAACTCGGGCGCCTTCTGCTTCCCATCTCTCTCTCTCTCAGTGATCTTGGTCGCAGATCTTTTGGGCTCTGATGGGTCATTGAAGCAAAAGATCGCGTGGCAGGGGATCCATGGAGATGGAGTCCAAAACCGAACGTGTGCCGCGTGCATGCCAGTGTCTGCACTCTGCACCCCTCTGAGGCGCCACTACTACACACCTCTCCTCTGCCACGCAAGACAAAAGCTTCATGGCCCGGTGGAGGAGAGGACTGGTGGTGGGGAGGCGAGAGAAGAAAGAAAGAAAGAAATCATGCAACAAACAGCCGCATGCATGGCTCCAGACTGTATACAGAGGCACCATCGCCTGTGATCGACCGAGCCTCCCTGCAGCCACATGTCGTGACAGGTCGCCGGCCGGGGCGCGGAATTGGATATGAGGCGATCGATCGACCAGGGGAAATATTTGCACAGTGCGTACGTACTACGTACCGTACGTGCGTGAGGGTATGTACATACGGTCAGACGACAGAGCTATTCATGCCGTGAATGTGATCTCGTACGTCCGTCCGTCCGGCCGGCCTGACAGGACGAGGGCCGGCTGGAAGTGATCGATGGTAACGACACGAACTAGACCGCACATGCTTTGAGCACGTACGTACGTAGGTTCAATCGTGACTTGATCCACGCAGCACCTGGACGTCTCATCCGTGCTTTGCGAGAATAACTCTACGGCCGTCATAATGTCCAAGCTCCACCCCTATACTAGTAGTACGTACTACCATGAAACAGGGCAACTTATGATGGCTCTGCCTCTGCGCCCATGCATTGCATCGACCATTGATCCATCGACCACGAGCCGAGCCATTGATGTGTACGGCGCGCCATTGATGTGTTTTGAGGCTCCCCTGAGCCCTGACGCCATGAAGCTCCAAATTAACAGTAGCCCGGTCGTGGCCTGCACAGTGGCCCCTGCCGGCCGAGTCCACGTGCCGCGGCACTATTGGGATACTGTTGCTCGACCGATGCCGTAGGGGTATCGATCGCCCTGTTTTACTCCTCCTCCAAAGTAGCTCTGGATGGATGCTGCCTGCGGCTACATTGGCACTACAGGAAAGGCTACAGTAACAACAAAAGCTCACCCACGGAGGACTAGTTCCTTTCATCCAGTCCAGTACTGGTACTCGCCGTTCGTACTACTACCCCCATCTCTATCTCTCTCTCTCTTTCTCACTCTCTCTCGCTGGTGCTGATGGATGGATGTGACGTTAAATGGAAACAGCAGCCACGTCACCTCTGAGCCGAGTAGCTCTAGTACTAGTCCTGGCCGCGTAGTAGGCCTGCGCGTATCTAATCCTTTTCTCCGCACCGTATATCTCGGCGTAGTACGTAAGAGTAGCGGTAGCTTTAGACCCCCAGGTGATGCCTGCGCCGTATCGTGATTTGACACGTGCCCCGTCAGTTTCACTGACAATCCGGCGACGTGACGACCGTAGCGCGTCCCCGTATCCCGGGGAATCTACGAAACAATCCTCCCCCCCAACCTGCTTTTTTTTTTTTTAAACCCCCCCCCCCCGCCACACACACACCCCCACCTGCTACATGTAGTACGAGCACCCAAGAAAGAAACAGCCCGGTCGGGCCCGCGTGTCGGCGTCGAGAGAGGCGAGGGCCAATGGGGCCTCGTGACGGATGGGCCGTGGGCCATCGCTTTGCTATGTTACGTCGCGTCGATGTGGGTGGGGCCCCAGATTGACGGACGGACGGGATCGATGTGTTTTTGTTTACTTGCGGTTGCAATTATTAATGGGCTTTGCTTGGCTGCCAATGGGGAGGTCGGGTTTTAGGGAAGGCGTTAATGGCGAGCGGTACGTATGATCTGTCGATCTAATTTCTAATCTCGAGTAGGGAGTGTATTATATCGATTTGATCTGCGCTGGCGACAGAGGGTTGTAGTACTGCTACTGTACCGGGACTTCTCTTTGAAGGTAATGGCCTATCTATCTATTTTAGATCTATAAAGTACTACTACGGAGTACTCGAGTACCATTGTTCATTTGTTTGCGGCACGGGAAGTTTTCCAGATCGATATTCGCAAGTAGTACAGTATTAGAATCCGTTTTGCGTGATTTTATTTTGGAAGAATCCGGTCTTTTTCGTGCAGAATTTATGTGGAACACGGTTAAATTTTTTTTGAACCAGAAAACATGGTTAATTTTTAGGGCTTCGGTTTGGGGCTTTACGTGATGCGCTTTGCTTGGTCGGAGCCACGAGCAAACCAAAATCGCACGAAAAACATGTTTTGGTCCTCTTTCTGTTCGTACAAGAAAAGGTATTGGACTGGACAATGATTTCCGCAGACTAAGAAGTGAATTAGTTTCGTCCTGTAGTGATCATCCTCGTGACCTCGTCCTCTGTAAAGTCATTGCTCAGGTTTTGGTCCATCTCGTTTGAATTGCACTATTTTCTGTCGGGCTCCAACCACCAGATGTGGGCTATAGTGCTATATACACACCGCTGCAAGTTCTTTGCTGTCATTTACAGTTTCAGGCACGGACCATCTGCGGATCTGCCCAAGGGTGATGATATGAAGACAGCCGCGTGGACCGCCCTGATTTAATTTGGTCAGCATTTTGATTCAACAAAAATTCACTTGCACACTGTATGACTTTCAAATACTTATTGGATCCAATTCAGGAATCCTATTAGCTTCCGAACTACTCCCTCCGTCCCATATTAAGTGGTTTTCTATTACATGTATCTATATACTTTTCAGACATACATCCATATTTGGACAAATTTGAGTGACTTAATATGAGATGGTGGGAGTATATGTTTGGGTGCCATTTGGAAAGGGAAGAAATGGATTTAGTAAAATTTAGGTATACGTGGTTCGTGATTCCAAATCGACCACGCCCTATATTTCTTTTTTAATTCAAAAGAATATGGATGGCATAATTGTTATTGGTAAACCAAAATGTGCAGTTGATGGAGTCCCACCTATCTGTAGAAGTGGCTTACATACAAGTTGACATTTGGAATTTAATTCTCGTCCTTGACTTTTCAAATTCGCTCGATATCAACTAGAGTTTGATTGGCAAAGTTCATGTGAAGATGAGCTACATTGATTTTATTTTTTGAGTTTTCGAGAGGATCTGCATATGTACACACACAACCACTTGTGCATACATGCAGGTGTGAGATTGGTCAAATAAATATTGTAATTCATCTCGAGTCTCAAGCGCTCTGGGACACTTACCACAAAATGTACATGTGTGTATAATATGCAAGCAGGCCCCACATAGTTTTATAGGTGGCTTTGGCAAGTATTTGATTCTTATAATTTCTACCCTTGCATTTATACTACTGTACTAAATTTCGTCAAAATCAACTAAAATTTCCGGACATTGTTCATGTGCAGAGGTATGTAGGTGTTTATGGTGGGCCAAAGCGTGTGGGCGCAGGTTCCAAGCACTTGCAGAGGTGGCTTGTGTCGCCATATCAAATTTTAACCTCGCACACTATTTTTTCAGGAAATTCCATTTTTGTTGATGACTTGTGCATAGAGGGGCAACCCCATTGGATACTAGCAATGTGATGCT
Source organism: Brachypodium distachyon (assembly GCF_000005505.3). Classification (NCBI taxonomy): domain Eukaryota; kingdom Viridiplantae; phylum Streptophyta; class Magnoliopsida; order Poales; family Poaceae; genus Brachypodium; species Brachypodium distachyon. Next base: position 21,079,611 of record NC_016132.3, on the reverse strand, counting down.
TGGATGAAAAATATCTTTGCAGGTAATACCATTGTCAATATTATTGTTGATGAAGATGTGACTATTAGTAATGCTTATGCTCTTGATAATAATGATCGTGTAGTACTCTTACACGTGGAACAAGTTTTACCAGATCAAGGGAAGAGGACTACAAAAATAGCGATGTGTGATGACAATGATGGTCGGTTATACTTTTGACTTCTCACAGTACAACATTTGAACCTATCTATATGGAGAAGGTTTTTATTAATGAAAATCATTCCTTGGCGACCCAGACCCGTAAGGATCCGGAGTCGCACATTGGCCCCTCTCCGGATGACGATACCCAAGTAAGGGTTTCCCGCTAGTTATTCGACTAAACTAGAGCCATAATAGCAAGTGATTGTACAGGTAAGCTTTTGGATTTCATTGGAAAAGACTTGAACTTTTTGATACTGGACGACGGTCCCCACCGAAATCCTGAGCATCTGCAGAGCCGAACTGGATGCTGCCCTTGTCGACAACCAAAAATGGTGTCAGACATACCACTCCGCCCAGTGGAAAACATTTTTTGGTTTTATTTTGAAAATATTTTTGCAAAACATATATCGGCTAAAACTGAGCACTTAATACTTCAAAAATAGTTTTGGGTCCCTCCCAATACAATAATGTAGCAAGCACTTTATAAATCATACAAGTAATAGCTTAGGGTAATTGGTGGCATGACAAACAACCTGTAGGCATACTACATAAGTCATAACTAATAATTTGCAAACGCATTTTGAAAATTCTTTATAGAGAATAAGACCTACACATGCATTCTTACAATTTGTAAAACAAAGTAGCATATGCAAAAATATAGAATTTTAGATGATCAAAGGTATCACTTGCCTTGGCTTGTGTTGATACAAACTTCTTCACGACACTCAGTACAATCGCACTCCGAATCATCTATCGTGAAGAACAAATAACAACAATAACCACATTGTTCGATAACTCCAAATGAAAACACAACTATACATTTAATCTATCAATGCAAATTGATTAAGCTACATGAGAGTAAATTTTATTAGTTGTTGCTTATTAACATGCAAAGGCTAACTATGACATAAACCTCATGATGCAATTTATGGTTATCAAAATATATTTATACAAATATTTTAGTGATACCCAAACCTAGAAAAGATAGAAAAAGAACGTAGAGTTTAAGATATCAACATTGGAAAAGAGTTTCTAAGTTGTTGGGACAAAATAGAGAAGGGAAAACTAATCTACATGAGTTGAAGACAAGGACATGTTTGATCAGATCATAACATGTAACAGAGCATAGGAAACTTGGATTAGAAATAAGAAACTTGGATTAGAATACAAAAGGCTAGGATTGAATTGGAGTTGAAACGGTTAAGTTCTGGCTGTTAACAGATACAAAATTCTATGGATCGTGGGATACTGTATATGAACATGAAAATGTGTGAGAAAAGTTCTATACTGTAGAGTTTGATGTGATATTGACAATACAGAAATAATCCACTTAGATGGAGCTACGGATCAACAGATAGGGGCTTAGGAATACAGCTAATCAACAAGACGGACAGACGGACAGTGTTAACAGATATGAAGTTCGATGGAAGATGCACCAATGTAGATGAAACAGAACTTGTGCAAGAAGTGCACTGATGTGTAGAACATGATGTATTAGATGATCTGCAGAAGGTTTGAGACCAAACGGATCTATGGAATATTCTACAAGAATTTCGAAACATGGCTATCCAGAAGCAGGATGCTGTGAATAGCAACTTCAGATAAAGATTAACTACTAAAGATAATCCAGACGGGGAGTGAAAACTGATCTAATCTGAAGAGCAAGACGTGATCTAAGCATAGGAAAGAATCGGCTAAATAGGATATACGGTTGATAATCTACAAGTTACAGAAGTAGGCTAATCAAAACAGACTGCAGCTTGAAAAACAGAACAAGAGCTCACCGGAGAAGATGAAGTTCGCCGGAGTTGATGAGATTCGGCGAACGATGTTCCCTAAGGCCTGGATGTGGTGTATGGTGTTACAGGGTTCTAGAGTGATCTAGTGGAGTTGGTGGCTTGGGTTAATTTGGGGCGAGGTGGTAGGAATTGCTCGGCGGAGTTCGCGTGGAATTGGCGACGAAAACTTGAAATTGGATGCGGGATTGACAGCGGCTTCGAGCTAGGTTTCGAGTAGTAGGTTGGGGCTCTCGAGGGCGTCAGGTTGGAGGCTTTTATAGGACGCGGGGCGCTCGGGATAAGGCCGGCGGCGGGTGAGATTTGAATGTGATCGGTTTCGCTTAAAATTAGAATCCGGGATGGTTTGATTCTTGTTGGGATGGATTCTTTGCAGTGTGGGTCACGAATTAGAGAAAAAAACGCGGAGGAAAACGGTTCAGAATATGGAATGCGTGGTGGAGGTGTCCATGGCCGGCTTGAACTCGAGCTCGAGCTCGGCTCGGCGCAGGCAGAGGCAGGAGGACGCGGGCTTGGCGGCAAGCTGGGGGGGGGGGGGGGGGCGAGCGGCAGAGCCAGGGCGGAGCTTGGCGGCGGGGTGGCCGGAGAGCAGCAGCGGGCGGCCGGGACTGGGCTTGGCCATGGGTGCAGCCAGGAAGAAGCATGAGCAGGCAGCCACGTGAGGAAGAAGGAGAAAAGGAGAAAAAGAAAAGAGAAAAAAAAAAGAGAAAAGAAAGACGGAGAGATGGGCCGTTGGATAGGAGATGGATGGCTGAGATTAGAACTTACCCCTTCAGGGCACTTAAGTGGAAACGGGTTTCAGCGGAATACGCTTTCATCAAGGGTAAGCGGTAGTTCCCGAAAATAGAAAAGAATAAAAGAAAAAAGCATATAAAATACTTTTATGTGTCTATAAATCGCCAGAAATTCAAATAAATCAAATAAAACACCAAACGGACTCAGAAAATTCCACAAAACTGATTAGCTGTTTGGAACGCAATAAAAGTAATTTCCTCATGGAATAAAATATTTCAAATAAGTTTTCAGTGCATATGAACCTCAAATAAATTCTAAATAGATCCAAAAAAAATATATCTACGTTCCAATAAATTACCAAATGGGTATGTAACACAAAATAAAGCTTAGGTGTACCAAATTATATGTTCTCCAACTTTATAATATGGAAAGTCACATTACTCCTTCTCATTAACAAATAAGCATGTGTTGGAAAAATCATATAATTTGTTTTTAACGCCAAACCAAGAACATGCGTACTTTTGAAAATGTTTTCTCAACTATAGGATTAGGAAAGTCACGTTATTCCCACTCTTGAATAAATATTGGAAAATCATCTTCACGCGAGGATGTCATGTTACCCTCTTCTTTTTATTTGATCATTTCATTTGGAAATGAAAAGAGTATACGAAAATAATACTCGACCATAGGTGAACAATTAAATATGTTTTCCAACTATATACTTGGGAAAGTCATATTATTCCCTCTCTTTATCATTTAATAAATGTTGGGAAACTTCTGAATTGATTCAAAAATTCCAATGATGCTCTCGAATGGTCATGGCATCCAAATTGAAAGTTTGGGATATCATAAATCCTTTATATGATCCCCCAAAAGGAATAGGATTCATTTCGGTTCTTGAAATCCCATACAACAACATAAGATGCAAAAATGGATCCAAATTAAATACTTTTGAATTGGTAAAAATCTTTCAACCATGTGATATAATTTGGATAGTCATATTAATTCACTCTTTTGTTATAAAATTCCAACATGGTGAGAAAAATTCAAACAAGTCCTGAAAATTTTAAATTTTTCAGAAATTCTCAACCAAAATATTTTCAATTCAAACGAATTAGATAAAATAAACAATATTAATTAACATTCCAAAATGGGAAAATTTTGGGATGTTACATATGGCAAACAATTATTATTAAAAAAAGTAAAACATGCATGCTCTTAATTCTCATTCTATTAGTTGATTGCATCGAATGGACAAGAGAGTGGGCCTAAAAAATCGTTTCTCTCGTGAGCGTATGTCAAGTAGCCAGGTACACAAAGAAGGATCTTGGGGAGCACACGATATATATTGATGGTAGTGCTCGGTGGTCCCCGATCTCTCTTTTGCATTACGGTTACCTATTTGGGACTTTGTCTACATCAACATATACCCTTTAATTGGGCGCAAGACCTTCTCTATGACGTCCACAACAAAACGTCTATATGAATTCACTAGATCATGAAGGCGCGCGTTGTCGCGCCCGTTCCTAAACTGTCAAGACAGATGCAACAATTTAATACATATAATCTTTAACGTAGAACATAATAACCTTATTGAAATAATGTATTCTTTAGAACTACATCCTACTTCTTCTGTCTGACTAATTCAACCTTAAGCTTGTGCCCTACGAAAACTACTAAATTCAAAGGAATGTGAAGTTATTAAGTGATGGCGCAACCAGGTACTCAACATAGCGAGACGCGCTGATATATATGCCACCTCAACATCAGCTCAGTTTGCCCCATCATTGCTAGAAAAGCCTCGACGGTACCTAAATATGGAAGAATCAAGATGTTGTGAACAAATTAACAGAACAAGTGGCAAACTAAAACGAATGATTTTACTACTCCTAGAAGAATGATGGATTATAAATTTGGGGCATGTTAAATACTACTCCTTCCGATCCTAAATTCTTGTTGTGGTTTTAGTTCGAGTACAAATCAGCACTTAGAAATAGAGACGCAGGGTTCTGCATTTGAGTATTTCACTTGTTCGTAAAGAGAAAAATCTTGTAAAGAACAAAGGCCAAAGGGTAACGGCTGACTTGACATGGCAATACCCCTAAAAAAAATTGACATGGCAATATACTACTCGTACAACAAGAACTATTTAGAAGCAGATAGTGGTTATTAACGACAAAATAGAGCAGGTTGTTTGAGATCATGCGCTGTGGACATTTCAGCTGAAGAATTTGGTACTGCAATCTATGCTCAACTAAGCTATGAATCATTGCAAATTTGGGGTTCATATGTTTCCCCTCTTGGTTGCTTGTGCAACCAGCTAGGTTCTCACACACACACCAATTTCAGTAAACCACTTCGGGTGTTTGCTTAAATATACCTTAAATAAAGATCCTCAAGGAACATTCATGCAGAGATAAAATCATCATGCCATTTAATGAATGAGCACAGGCATCATTAGAGAAAGCCAAACTTCCGAACCATACATGCTGGCTAATAATTTGATTAAGTAAAACTACTTGCTCAAGTCTATAATGCCCTATTTTACTTGTTGCATCTCTTAGCTAGCTCACCATCTCTTTGGTCCTACATGAAATTGTCTTTCATGCTGATAAATCAGACGCAATTATGCAGGTACATCTTGCTCAACAGGCCGTATGGATCAACAACCAAAGTAAAATAAATGTATAATTGAAATGCATGAGAAAAATCTAACCTCCACTTTTTCAGAAAACTGGATTTCACCAAACAGAAGAAAAAGGGGCAGAGCAAATACAAAGGTCACTGCATGTAATCTAACTGCCACTTTGCCAGAATAATGCATGATATTTAATGCATTAACCAAGTTATAAAGGTCTTAACATAGAATGCTAGTGTGCCTAAGCCTATCCTACTTCTCTAGTAGAATCAGGGTGAACCCAGTAGAGTTGCCAAAAACAATATCTCAACATGCGATTTTCTGCACTAAGCTCTAGACAAACTAAAATTACCATGCTTTTGTGCTAAGCTCTGGACAGATGCTAGCTAATTGCCAAAATTCACGAGGTGTAAGCAGTGTACCTAGTTGGAGAAAGGGGAACTGCTGGAACAAAAATATGTAAATAACACAGGAAGGCATGGAAAATGAAAAGTGCAGGATCCTTACCGCTGCGTCACAAGGTCGACTCATCGGCGGCAGCATCTGCAAATCCGTTGTCAATATCATAGAAGTTTAACATTAACGTGTGTTCTGACATTCACATTTCCAAATGGGAAGCATTGCATGGTCATCTGGATTATAAGCATGGTCAGACATCATACGGTGTGCGTGTGAGAGATAAGCATCACTGCATCAGAATGAGAATATGAGATAATAAGCCATGGCATCAGAGAACAAGAATTTTGCAAATCACCTATCTTATAGGAATTGCGTGAAGCACTTGATTTCAAAGTTTTAATGAATTTACCTGGTGGCCGAGACGACGATCCTTTCCAGACCCAGAATAGAGCGGCCGTAACTGAAACATTTCCTTGAGGAACTGCGGGCAGCTACATAGATAAGTTTTGGCATTGGGCGATGATGCCGGTGAGGAGAAGACGGGAGGAGACACATCAGTGAAGAGGAGAACATTGGGTGAGGTAACATCAGTAGAAAACGAAGGCGCGTCACTGGATAGTATCTGCCAGAGGTTACAGTGGCATGCATAGAATTCGCACCCGTGGGGTCCTGAGAGGAGGGGCCAGGACAAGATTTGACTGTTGGAGCTTTCTTCCCTCGTGCCCGCCGTCGACGTGGATATGCCGGAGGCAGCGATGTCGCAGGCGAGTGAGGAGAAGGCGCGGGGAACGGTCCGAAGGCAGAGATGGTCAAATAGCCGCAACCCAATCCTTGTCGTTGCATCCCTGGTGACCCTGCATTTTCCCTAGGTCGCGAGAGAGGAACGGCGGCGGCGGCACGGAGCTTGCCCTAGTCACGAGAGAAGAGACATCGTGAGGGGAGTCAGGGGACAGGGAGGGTCGGGGACTCGGTGGAGGACAGCGACAGCCACACCTGGTTTTTTTTTCTAGGTTCATGCGCATTATGGGCCAGAAGATCGGCCCGATCAACCATGAAACTGGGATTTTTTTTGCGGAGCAGCGCCGGCCCAACTGGTGGGAAGCCCAGCCGAAATGGACGGCCAAAGATGCCACGGGGAAAAGATCTGACGGCTGAAAGTGGTGAGGGTCTGAGAAGGCTGGGACTCAGCTCCATTTTGTTGTCTCTAATGACATTCACCATGATGACATTTTTCTCCCTACGATGGGTACCTCTACACATAGAGGTTTGCTCACCGTCAAGTTTTATTCGAGGGATTAATTTAACCCAAAAGGAAAATTCCTCTCGGTCTGTGATGCAAATTTTTTATTAAAGAAGATGCAAGGGATGATTGCCGAACAGATTTTATAGTTGTATACAGGATGAATGCCGAAAACAAGTACTAATTATTTACTTTTGAAAGCTAGTTAAATGTAACCAGTCAAGTGTGAGAAAAAGAAAGAGTATATGCTAAAAGATATGTATGGTAATCAGGACCATGATGTTTGGGATGACAACATTGATGTTTGCTGTAGACGTCGCATCCTCAAGCAGAGTAGAGAACTAGAGACGCGGCACGAGAGAGACCTATGGCGGTGGGAGGAGGGGATGGGCCACGCGCAGGGAGAGTATAGGCAGCTAGCGACCGTATCGAACGATCAGACGTGGCCATGAACCTCGAGGAGATCCTCCTTGAGGTCGTAGATTTGATATCCGGGGCACTCGGGACACCGGCGTTCCGGTGAACCAGACCCCGAAAATACCTGGTGGCCTGGCTCTCTCGCACGCCCTAGCTCTAGCTGATCTCGGCCGGCTGAAGGCTCTTCCTCGCACACGACCAGACCAGACCAGCACCAACTCCCTTTCTGCCTTTTGCTTTCACTGCTCACCTCCATTTCCCGTCCGTCCTTCCCCCGTTCGCCCCCTGCACTGCGCACCTTTGCAGAAAAGAACACAAAGGCCGCACCCCGAACCCAGCACCCACACCTCCACCCAAAAAACGCACAAAAGCGAGAGCGCGCAAAGCAAGCAGCGAGAGAGGCATCAGATCAGGTCGGGGCGCGCGGCCAAAGCGCGCTATAGCTGCCAAGCCCAGCCCCACTGCGCGCGCGCTCTCCTCCGGCCAGCAGCCGCTCGCAAAGTGCGGGAGCCCGCTAGCTTCTCGATCCCCTCCCCTCTCCTCTCTTTGTCCTCTTTCTCTCTCCCGGGCGCACTCTCTCCAGGCCCAGGGCGTCGTCTACGTCCACGCGCGCGCGACCGACCTCCGAGGCGGGGCGAGCTTGCACACGTCACGCGCGGCCGGCCGCCATGTCGTCGGCCGCTGGCGGAGGATACGGGCAGCAGGGCGGCGGCGGCGAGCACCACCAGCACCAGCACCAGCACCAGCTGTTGCTCGGCCAGGCCGCGGCGGGGCAGCTCTACCACGTGCCGCAGCACAGCCGGCGCGAGAAGCTGCGGTTCCCGCCAGATCACCCCGCCGCGGACTCTTCATCCCCCACTGCGCCGGGCTCCTCCTCATGGCCGCCGCCGCCGCCCTTCTACTCCTACGCGTCTTCTTCCTCCTCCTACTCGCCGCACAGCCCGTCCTCCCTGGCGCAGGCCCAGGCCCAGCTAGTCGCGGCCCACCACGGCGGGATGCCGCCGGCGGGGGCCCAGATCCCGAGCCAGAACTTTGCGCTCTCGCTCTCCTCCTCCTCCTCCAACCCTCCGCCCCGGAGGCAGCTCGGCGGCGGCGGGGCCACGGGGCCCTACGGCCCCTTCACGGGCTACGCCGCCGTGCTCGGCCGCTCCAGGTTCCTCGGCCCGGCCCAGAAGCTGCTCGAGGAGATCTGCGACGTCGGCAGCGCCCGGCCCGCGCATCAGGCGGACCGGGCCGCCGGCTCAGCCGACGACGGGTTGCTCGACATGGACGCCATGGACGACGTCGCACACGAGATGGACAGCGGCGACCGCGAGGCCGTCACCGTCTCCGGCGCCGAGCAGCAGTGGAGGAAGACCAGGCTAATCTCCCTCATGGAAGAAGTGAGTCATCTCCTAACCTTGCAAATTGCTTTTTTAATTTGTTGTTTTTAGCAAGCAAGCATCTCGCTAGCTCTTTCGTTTTTCCATATGCCGTAATTATCTTCTTCCTGGCGGCGAAGAATCTAACGAACAACTCATGGTCACATCATCATGGATGCTGCCGTGAATCTTTGTTTATATACTGTGCTTGCACAGCTTATTTCTTGTGCTCTCGATTTGATGGTGGTTGCGATGTTTGGATCACGATATCTGCTGATCTTCTGGATATATTTCTTTTCTTTATTATATGCCTCACTTATTTTTTGCACTGTTGATCAACAGTTCTTCTCTCTTAACTTTCTTTAAAACTAACAACTTGATCTGGAGTCTATATATGATCAAAGAGCTGCACACGATAGTTCATGAACATGAAATTAGACAGATAAAATTCCACGGCACCGATGCTCTTCTTTTGTTTCATGGGAAATTTCAAGTTGACGTTGGTACTTTGTAAGATTCCTAGAGTTTGTCCTCTTCCAATATGGTGGTATACCCCCATCGTTGTAAAGCTGCGAGATTCTGTCCGTATAGTCCCATTCCCAGATAGCTTCTTGTTTTTTCATAAACAAAAATATAGTCCGCCATTTTAGTTTAGTTCGGGAAAGTTGTTTCATATAATTATAGCTAGGTCCTTAATTAGGAATTGACACATGATCTGCTAACGTCTAGAAGAGTTTTTTTTGTGTGTGTTTTGGAAAAACAAGTTTTTAAACCAGGATTAATTCTACGAGTTTATTCGCTGCAGCAACTAACTGGCGCACAATCATTGTTTTGTTGATCACTTCATAAAATTAATTTACATTATTTGTTTTTAACAACTGAACAACCTTGTAGGTTTGCAAGCGATACAAGCAATACTACCAGCAGCTCCAAGCCGTGATCTCCTCATTCGAGACGGTTGCCGGGCTGAGCAACGCTGCCCCCTTTGCCTCCATTGCTCTCCGGACAATGTCGAAGCATTTCAAGTACCTGAAGGGCATGATACAAAGCCAGCTGCGCAACACGAGCAAGCAGGTCGCTGTCGCGGGGAAAGACGGCCTCGGAAAGGAAGACATGGCGAACTTCGGGCTCATGGGAGGCGGCGCCAGCGCCGGCGCGGCCCTCATGAGAGGGAGCAACGTGAACGCTTTCGGCCAGCAGCCTCACAACATTTGGCGGCCGCAGAGGGGGCTTCCCGAGCGTGCGGTGTCCGTCCTTCGAGCGTGGCTCTTCGAGCACTTCCTGCACCCGTAAGTATATGAAATCATCAGATCTGATCCCGTTGCAAGTAATTCCTTCAGTATCTTTTTGAACTGATTTTTTACATGTTATTATTCCGTGTTAGTACTTAGTACTGCTGTACTGCATTTGGGTACTGTGTGTACAAATGGATCTGCAGTTTCTTTAAAAAAAAATTACTATGGTATCTCTACTGTGCCTGCAATTGGCAATTGCGAATGTACATCCATCGGAGATCTCTATCCATAGGGGTACCAGTGATATGACATGCCATTATGATATGCTACATGTGCAGTTAACATGATTCCTGCTAGTGTTAGGATCATGCATAGATCGGAGACATGGGATAAATGCCTAAGATAGTTGCAAGCAAACCAATGGCTGAAAACAGTTTGCTTTATTGAAAGCTTCTAATCTTTTTTCAGTGGGCATGCAACTAAAATTCTAGATTAGCTCGCCACAGTTTTAGTGCATGTACATCTAACAGGAGAAAAGTCGTTTTTAAAAGTGTTGCCAAGGGGGAACAAATCCTTCCGGAACATTGAATCCTCGCTGTAGATTCATTACTGTCCGAGGCTAGTCATAGTGGGAGTAACTTAAGTAGTAACATAAGATGGTAACTAGGCATTTTGGTGACATGACATGGTATTAAATGAAGAAAAGAGAGGGAGGTGGTAACTAGATATCTTACCATAACATCACACAAACCAAGGTAAGATGAGTCTACAACCTAATAAATGACATTATGTATGACACTACATATATGTTACTACCCACTATGGAGGTAGTAACTGATACGAAGAACTTTCAACTATCATTATATAGTGCTTTTTTTTCAGCATGGGCCCTACTTAAAATTAAGTTCACCATGATTGTACAACAACTTAAAAGTGGCATTAACACAGGCTATATGCACCTACCAAAATCTAACAACGATGTCACAATATCTGTTGCTTTTGCTAGTGGTAGTCAATTCTTGTTGATTTGAATGGGACTGCTCTTCAAATTACCTATACATGTTAAATATAGGGTGCAGGCATGCCTATCGACTTTGTAGTTTGTATATTGAGTTTCCACTTTCTAGCAAGAATTGTCGCTTTTTTGTCTGCGAGATTCTAACTACATGTACTACTGCGAGTGCTATTTGATCTAAAGTTTTCATCTGTATTGCTATCGACCCACGTTATTGCGCATTTGCTGTCGTTAAAATATTTAGTTCTTTCCAGGTACCCAACTGATAGTGACAAGCAGATGTTGGCTAAACAGACAGGCTTGACAAGGAACCAGGCAAGTAACAATCTCATGTTTCCAATTTCTTACATGATGTAATAGACAAGATCAGTGCGCTAGCAATCGCCGTCAGCAATTTGATAGGCCAAACATCGTGTATATGTGTAAAATAAATGAAATATAACTTGTGAATGCTTGCCTGATAAGCTCGAACATTGCATGAGCAGGTTTCAAACTGGTTTATCAATGCAAGGGTTAGACTCTGGAAGCCAATGGTTGAAGAAATTCACAACCTCGAGATGCGACAGGGGCATAAGAATTCATCCGTCGACAAGAATCATCTTGGCATGCAGCAAACCCAACATTCTCCAGACAGCAGCGGGAGGCCTTCTGATCCTTCAAACTCGCAGCAAGGGCAAAGCAGCAGCATGACAAGGAACCATAGCGCCCATGGCTCTCGGCACATCCAGAATGAGCTCTCCCCGATGACCCATGATATGCCAGGACAGGTGAGCTTCGCATACAACGGGCTGGCCACGCACCACAACATTGCATTGTCACACCCTCAACAGGTCCTAGGCGTTGGTGTCGGCGGTGCTGGAAACAGTGGCGGCGTCTCGCTCACCCTTGGCCTTCACCAGGACAACCGGACCTACATCGCTGAACCCCTTCCGGCTGCGCTCCCGCTCAACCTCGCGCACCGCTTTGGACTTGAGGATGTCAGCGACGCCTACGTGATGGGTTCGTTCGGCAGTCAAGACCGGCATTTCACCAAGGAGATCGGCGGCCATTTGCTCCATGACTTTGTTGGGTGAAGATGAAGACACGAATCCTGGGGTCATCAGAATGCATGCAGGTGAAGATATGATCCAGAACATGCATGTATTGTACTAGCAGTAGGTGGTGAAGAAAAGTTGGCATTGGTATATATGCCTCTCTTGTAGATCCAGGAATGCTGTCAATATTTGACACAATGGGGCTATAGAGAGCATAGCTAGCTGTACCTTTAAAGGCCTGTTGTAGCAGTTCCCTATTTGTTCTGATCCTAGATTAAGCTATCCTTAACCTGTATTATTCCATTGACTTGCATATGTATGTGAGTGCTCCTACAGTGGCAAATAAAGGGTGCTCCATTTATTAATTTCACGCTGAAATCCTTGTTAATTAATTACAGTAACCTAAAGATACTACAGCTACGGCTGAAGCTTCATTGTGTTGTGTAGCAGTAGAATATGACCGGGACTGGATAGCCCTATCTTCTGATCTCGGCATACTTAGCCTTTCCATGTACTGTTATTAAACTAATTTAAGAAATCAGGTGGTGGTGGGGTGTTTAATGGTTCTAGATCTTGCATCCTTAGATGGAGTAGCCTCCTAAAGCTTGGACATGTTTATGCCATGATTTGCCCATCTGCTAACCTTTCACTGGCTTTGCTCTGCCTCTGTCACCACCCTAACGATATCTGTTAGGCTGATCTGTGCCTGCTGTAGGATATCTTTTCTCCGTGATCAATGCACTAAACAACTCATCATTTGTTTTTGCCAGTGTACTACATGCATGGGAATAACGCCATGATGAACCTGAGCTGTGTTCTTTTACTTTTCCCCAGGGTAAAAGCCCATGTTACCTGGGATCAGTTATCCATGGCCCTCGGTTTCGGAGCATCTGATTTGATGTACGCTTTGGCGAGAACCTGTAGTACTACTAGTGCTCCAGTAGTCCAGTATACTACAGCTTGAATTGGGGGCTCCATGCACGCTCTTTTTTGCGTGGAGGGAATCCATGCACGTCACTCAGCCACTGCTACTTCTCTCAAAAAGTAACCACTGCTCTAGTTTAAAAAGGGCACTGTTGCTTGCTGCTAAACTTTCTTTCCTAGCTAGGCTCTAGTAGCGCCCTGCTCTTGCAGCTGCTGCATGCATGGATATATTATTGGTCTCTGATTCTGCATGCCTACTGAAGACATATGGATAAAGCTGCAGGTAGTAGGAGTATGGGTTATCATTACCACTGATGGAAAGCGAGAACTGGAGTTTAACTCGGAGCTCCATCCTTTATGTTCGAAGAGAGGGAAGAAAGGCTGCGTCCTGCGTTCATCCGAAGACGTACGTACGTATATTCCTTTTATGTTGTTTGTGAAAGAAAACCAGACATTTGCAACTCAATTGTCAAATCAAAATCACTCGCTATTACGTATCTCACGTCAACACACGGCTTGAGCTCTAAGCATCTTCGGCAGGAATTTGTTTCGTACGTAATGAGGGTTGCGTCGTGTATTTTTCTTTTTATTTTTTTGGAGGGGAAGAGGTGATGGGACTGAACTGCTGGTTTAGGTGCTTTTGTTCCTTTTGTTGTCAATTTCCTTTTGCCAGGGGTACTGACGGCTTGAATTAGCATTCCATCGCATCTCCGCCCTTTTCAGCTGTCCAGGAAGGCAGCAACACGCAGAAGGGCACGTTTGGTATTCATATGAGTTCCACTGAGAATCTTTTAATTAACAACAGGGGAGATTACTTTTCTACCACCAAGGAAATGGAGTAAATCATAATATTACGTGTGGCGTTGAATATCAGACATCAATTACGAGCACAGTACATAGACGTGTTATTTCACCCTGCAGTGAAAAGGTGCATGCCTGCAACATGGGCCAGTGACTAGTAATGGAAGCAAAAACCTTTGCAGCTTTGTTTGTTAATTTCCTTCTCCACGTACGTACTCCACGCTTCTTTAAAGCAAAAGACTGCCCGCTTTCTCTTAACCATGCATGGGGTCACGGCAGGCACTGCACGGGCCATCGGCATAAGAGCCAAAGAGAACTGAAAGGCCAGTGGCCTTTGCTGCCATATTAACCTAACAATCTTCGGTAGTAATGGGGTTTCTCGTTGAGCATATGTTCTTTCCATTCCTAAGATATGGCCGATCGAATAGATCATGATCCGTCTCTGGATTCGGCATACAGTACTGCGATATTGTGTTTCTAATTAACGATCGAGGACTAGAGAGATGCTCTTTCGCCTCCTTCGCTAGTAATGGCTTTTGTTTGTCTAATCGTATCCGAGTGTGGCAGCAGCGATGGCCGTGGCAGTGGCGCAACGTGCTTTTGCCTCGGAAATGACAGGGTCTACAGTTGGGATAGAATAATTGCTTTTCTCGGGAAACGCGTGTGACACACCGACGGACACGCTCAACTGCAGGCTGAGGCGTCGGAGCGGATTGGTTATTGGATAGCGGCAGCCCTGCCTGCTTTTGCACCATGCACGCAATCCTTGCACTGTCCGAGCAGTACGTGTGTGTGTACGTACCGCCAGATTATGGGTGTGCACCATGCACGGTTGCACGCCATTCTGTTACAGAAGCGGTCTTCACGTTTTACATTTTTACTGTATATTGTTCCCTCTGCCCGAACCGAACCGGTCTTCGTGTTTCATATTTTTACGGTACCATTCTATCGATCCAAAATGAAATTTCCGAAACTATGGGATCTCCCGACCTCACGGGCGACACATGCTTAATGCACTAGGCCAAAAGTTTGAAGCCCGACAAAATTGTTAGTTCCGATCGGTAAGATCTCGGCTTGGTACTGTTGGAATTTGAAGTAGCCCAACCCCCAATTTTGAATTAATTCATGCGAAAATTTCAAAAGCTCATTCATTAGACCAATATATAAAAAATGTTAGTATCTCATCTATTAGCAAGGTGAGCAAGGAAATACCCCTTCGCGCCCCTCTTCGGCTCGCCTCGTCACTGCACTCGTGCGTTCGTTTCGTGGATTGAGTTGGCCGGAGTCAGGCGTCCTAGTCGGGACTTATTGTTATCTTTTTGACAGTCGGAATCTCTTGCGTACGCATAACAAATCTCAATAATTTCACAATCGTTTTTGGTATCCTAAAACAGAACAGACGTCCGTCGGCATGGCTGTATAATTATAAGATAACCTCGCCCTCCCGAACCGCACGCCACAAATCCTAACTGTCACGCATCACGATCACGACCCAATCTCGCTGTTTGCTGCCTTCGACTGTTCCATCCAGATAGCTGCATGCAGAGCTCACCGAGTGAGTAGGTCTCCGGAACCCCGACATAATACCGAGATCCTGTCCGAAAGCTGGTCGATATAAGGCTTTTGAAGAGCGTTCCTATGCGACCGCTCGCTTCATCTCGTCCCCTCTTCTTCGGTTTCTTCCTCACCAATGGCCGATCTCAACAACAACGCCGATCTCGCAGCTCGGACCGCCGCTATGAACGAGCAGCAACAGGCGGCGGCCCTCCTTCAACAACAGCAGCAGGCGGCTGCCCAGCAGCAACAAATCCAAGAGCTTCAGCAACAGGCGGTGGCTGTTTCCAAGGCGCAGGATGACGTGCTAGTCGTGGCAGCAGCTGGCGTCAAATCGATGTTGCTGGACTTGTCCTCGGATACAACAAGTTTGCCAACGAGGAGAAGAATGCTACGTATTACGTAATCTACTCTTTCTTGTTCATATTGATTAGTATTTATATTATTCGTTGTGGAATTAGCTTTATTATCGCTATGCGATGCTATTTAGCTTGTCTAATTTGCATGATATAATATCTATTCCCTC
This sequence comes from Brachypodium distachyon, assembly GCF_000005505.3. NCBI lineage: Eukaryota > Viridiplantae > Streptophyta > Magnoliopsida > Poales > Poaceae > Brachypodium > Brachypodium distachyon. The sequence goes on along the minus strand of NC_016132.3, from coordinate 21,063,756 downwards.
GGCAGGGGCGGGCCCAAGATTCTGACCGTAGGTATTCAAAATTGTTCTGAAAATTTGCTAAATCAAAATTGCAAATATTTGCATCTCATCGAGAGGTTGAGACATTGTTCTCTTGTGTGCAACGCAGCGCGCATGTGAAACCACGTAATGGCGAAACCACTGAATCATAGAGCATCATCCAACCCAAATGCGGGGACACCGAGGAACAAAGTAAATTAGGAGGTAGGAGCTTTGCTAGGTTTTTAGAACCAGAGACATGTCTGTTTAGGGATTTAGAAGGAGGCGAGGTGTAGACCGACATCAATAAAGGTCGTACGAGACCACATGTATTGAGCATACAGTTTGGTTTTCAGCAATCCAAAATCCTATTTGGACCATTGGTCCAACTTGAAGGAGAAAAGAGAGAGATGGAGTAGTTTTTACGCTCAATGCTGGAATACCCTTGAGTTTAGTCCCAAATCTTATTTACATGCATACATAGTATACATATTCAAATTTTTTGCAAAATTTGATGAGTATTCAATTGAATACCCTTGAATAAAGCTGGGCCCGCCCATGTCCCTCGGTCCAACAAAGCTTAACGATCAGACTCTGATGTTGGACGGAGAGAGTATATGATTTATGTCATGATCTTCTTGATTAAATATTTCTAAAAAATGTCTAATTTTTCAGTCGGTTATCAAAGGAACCGAGCAGCCTCTTCAGATGGTTAACACTAACAAGCTTAACGATCAGACTCTGATGTGGCAGGCCTATCAACCGGCCGACGCGGCCCATTAGGCAAGGATCTGTTTTCCGTCAAACCATCAGACATTGAATCGTCCCCGATCGCCGTTTCGGCATCCGAAGACGAGGGAAATACGGAATAACATTCGGCAATTATTTTGTGTATCTCTTTAGTGAGGTTTTAGTGTTTCTAGCGACGGCGTAAAAAATAATTTTCCTACTCTAATCTAATTTCCCAGTATCGAATCAACTGGTAGGCTATTAAATGTTTCCTAAAATACGATTACAACTGAAAGTTCTTAAGTTTTCATCTAGTACTATAATACAGGCATTCCCAAAAATGTTTTTGAGATATATACCGGTGACGTAGACGTAGAACTATTGAACTTTAGAATACGTGTTTTCGTTGGCCGGACAACGGCGAGCACGGATACATTAGGGATGCAACGATATGATACTGATCACAGTTAACGTGGGGTATAGCTCTCACGGTTCATATATGCTCGTCGTAGTCGCAAGATCAGGAATTCATGCGGCTATTTCGATTCAGGAGTCGCCTCATACATCGTTTGTTGTTCCATCGCCATGTGGCCTAGTCTCAAAATTGGTGGCATGTGTAAGAGTAGAGTTTTGCACTAGGCTTTTGTACTCCACCAGTTCGAAGGATAATCTTTGGGTGGCGATTTGATATTTTTTTTGAGAGGAGGTGGGCATTTGATTATATCTTCAGACCAGACCAGTGGGCTCCATGGTCAAACGCCTCGGCATGAATCTTCGTACTGGGCCGGGCCCGGAGGTGCTCTATGCTGGGGAAGTAAATTTCTACCCGAAACGTACAAAAGGAGAACAAAAAAATGAAGACGGACCGTGTGGAAAAACAACCCCGAAGATGGATACCTTACCGAGAGAGAGAGAGGGAGAGAGAGAGAGAAAGCACCGGCCCAATTTTTCGGCCTAACGCCTCATGCCAGGCCGCCAGATCCCGGGCCTTGCGAAACACGGGCCAACGCCTGGACCAATCTCGCATGCTGCTGGGCTCACCGAGCACGGCGCAACATCTCCCGTATCCTCAAAGTTGTGCTGGGCTGCCTGCCTCTTATCGCGAGCAGCCTTTTCTACGTGGCCCGTTCGAGCGGCCAGCACGGCCCTATACAACAGACGAACGGTCCACCGTCTGCCCTTCATCGCGCCTCGGCTCAAGCTCCGCGGAGACCGCATTGGTTCCTGAAAAAAGAACGGTTTTGTTACAGAGAAATTGACTATTTTTAAGTTAAATATAAGTCAACATGCTGACAGTTTAATTCAATGGCAGCACATAAGAGATGCAGGAGCAGGGATGACGCCCACGTCTTAATCCAAAGGTTCTAGCTCGTCAACTGAGATTTATTTATTTTTTTAAAAAAATTAAGCGACTGTAAAATAAACACACCCTTAAAAAAATCAAGCTGGTTGGATAAACCAAGGCATTATCTTGCAAATACCGTCTTAAAGTGAAAAACATGTTAAAAATATATTTAATTTTTAAAAATTTCTCTATTTCTAGTTTCAATTCAAAATCAAATTCAGTTTAGGAGGTATGAGAAAACAAATTTAAAGATGAATAGTAGCAAACAATAAACTTTAGTACTTGCTGTTCAATTTTCTACTTGTAACTCTTAAATGAATTCGACTTTACACTTGAAATTTTGGCATGTTTCTAAAACTTCACCTCCAAGCATACTATCGATCTATTGTACTTTATTTATAGATCAATAAAGCTTTTTTAAGAGCTTCTACTCATGGCTTCCGTTAAGTTTTTGCTGTAACATAATTTTTAGTTGATATTCTGGAATAGCCCATGATTCTTCTTTTCTTCCCTCGCTTAGTATAGGAAACCCAATGAGTTATGTTACCCCATTAAAGAAAAAACAGTAGCTGTGAGTGGTTTTGGAATTAACTTACAAGTTAACGATTTGATTTCTCTTAAAATAGAGTTGAACCTTGAACGACCCCCACGTATGATCCTGAGGGGCGAGCTTCTATGCAAATTGGACTATTGTGTTTACTCGACACCAGTGAATGCTCACGGCTGTTCATGCTGCGAGGATGACACCAGCCTAATAGAGGTGAACCCAGTGCTCAGTTCCGCAGGCTTCACCCCTGAGGCCCTGACCATCACTGTTGGTCGAATGTGATGGACTCTCTTTTTCCCCAAAAGTGAAGAGATTAGAGGTTCGCAGGATGGGATGGAACATATATCAAAGGAGAATCTTGCACCATCTGACAGGCTCACAACTTGGCCCAATAGCATTGTTCGGCACAAGGCAGCCTCCCAATTTGGCCACCACCGCACAAGTCAATGACAATGATTGCCTCTCTCCCTGTTAGCCCTGTAACCCATGCCAAAGGGATAACACATCGATAAAGAAAGTGCGAGTACTACTATGACCGAGCATTTCAATCCCTATCACAGGCTTTGACGAAGTTGGCCACGTAGGCTGGCCTTTCACTTCCCCGGAAGCTCAAGGCTGGGCTGGATCATGAGGCTATGATGAGGCTATGATGCCGTCATGGGCCGGCGGCGCGCGCACCGCGTTCCAGAAGAAATGGCGAGAAAGCCGCCACGCTCCGTGCAAGGATTTGAGATAGGCACGCGTATGGCGCATATTTAAACGCGCCATGACCTATCCTGGACCGATCGACGACGTAACTAGTGGAATCTCTAGCCATCGTCACGTTCCACCCAACACTTTCCGAAGATCGGAAGAGAGCAACGCAGCAGTGAAACGATCCGATTCTCCCAACTCGCCAGGAGTAATAACGCAAGGCCCGCGGTGAAAAAGATCCGCGTGTCCTTTTGGTGTTCCTTTCCGTTTCTTTTCTCAGCAACGACGTCTCTTCTCTCTTGTAGTGCCCGAACAATATATGCTACCGTCCCGAGATGATCTTATTCTGCTTGAAAACGGGAGAGGGGATTGGAATCTATGCTTGAAATCGGAAGCTACCGGAAGAACTCGAGCCAAACAGTGGAGCGCACACGGTGGGAGTACTGGAGGGGAGTACACTGTGGTGGTCGTGTTGCTTGCCTGGTTGTGCCCCGTGTGACGTTGCCGTCTGGCTGGGCTGCAGAGAAATGCATGGCCAATGATTGCTCAGCTCTACTACTTTCTTTCTTTTTTCTCGGTGGCGTGAACTGCAGCGGATACGTCCTCCACCCTCCCCTGTGGGAACTTCACTACTGACCTTGACTCGACAGTCCACACAGCTCAAGTGCTGTCTCAGCCCCACCGAAATACCGAACCAAAACACCACAACAAAAACAATTCTCTTGATTAAAGCAAACCAATGAAACAAGCTCTCCAAAGAATTTTTTTTTTTTTGATCGAGAGCTCAGCAAATAATTTTAATGGAAACAAAAATGCAGCACGCGCGCACGGCACCGAGGAGTATAACAGAAAAAAGACGCATGCGCATCCCACCCAACAGGGCCCGATTAATAAATTAGCGGCTCGGCGTAAGCCAACAGGGCCCTCATTGGCCCCCACGGAGTACGATTTTCTTATATTCGCCAAAAGCCAAAGCCAAGCCAACACCGTTTGCGTTGCGTGCTGCTTTGGGCGCGCCAAAAGGCAGCGGCCAACATATACCAGATCGATTAATCAATCCTTCCTTCGTTTTCCCGGCGTCCCGATCTCGCCCGCCTACTCCTCTCCTCTCCTCTCCCCCGGCTCGTGCCCTCCCCACGACCCCTCATCAAAAGATCTGCTTCTCCCGGTTCGCTAGCTCGGGTTTGTTTGTTTGTTTGAGCGCGGGGTCGCGATGAGCTGCGGCGGCGGGCAGAACGGCTGGCTGCTGGACTACGGGCTCGTGGACGAGGAGATCCAGGGCTCCGACTTCATCTACATGGTCGACGATCCCGCCGTCTCCAGGTGAGTCTTCTTCTCTTGCTTCACCGATTCTGCTCTTCTGGGACTGGGAGGTTGGTTCTTGATGGGCTTGTTTACTTACCCTCTGCGATTTGATTGATTGATCGGATTTGCAGCGTGATATTGGGGTTTGATGCTCCCAGAAAGGAGGACGGTGGTGGCCTGGACAACTCCGGTGCCAAGAAAAGGTAAAAATCCTTTTTCTGGTCTTTCGATCTGTAGCTTCTAAGCCCGGTGGTGATTTGCTCGTCGTGGAGCTGCGGTGACATGATTTTGGCAGGTTCTGGTATTTTTCTTTCCATTATTGGTTCTCCTGTTTGGATTATTTTGGCCTCTCTGATTTAGATTGATAAGAAAGGTAGCAGTAGTTGAGAGAACGCCAGTCTGGACCTATGGCTAGTAAGCTAGTACACGTGACTCACAAAAGGGTAGTACCCGATTACAGATTGCTGGAAACATTTGCAGACAAGTTTGAGTCCAATGAATTAGCTGACGACTTTTGATATGATCCTATTTTGGAAGCTGCAGAGGTGGCTATTTTTATTTCCCCCGTGCAAAAACGTGGTTTACAGCCAGAATTAGCACGATTGCTGGAAACGTGTAGTCACTGATCACGGATGCTAAAATACCGCCACATCTCGAAACTTTAGGAATACCGGCTTTTGAGTCCATGAGCCTAATCTGACTTTGCTTGTTTTCTTTCTATCCACAGATCCCGTCCAGAGTCGAGCGCGCCACCGGGCACCAAGGCTTGCCGTGAGAAGCTCCGGCGAGACAGGCTCAACGAAAGGCATGTTTCAGAATTCAGAATTTCAGTTCCATGACTAAACGATGCCACATGCCAGTCTCCCGTTTACTTGGAGACGTTTTTAGCATTTGCCACACCAAATCTGACTGTTGTTGTGCAACATCACAGGTTCAATGAGCTATGCGCCGTGTTGGAGCCTGGGAAGCCTCCAAAGGCCGACAAGGTCGCCATCCTAGGCGACGCCGCTCGCCTCCTGAACCAGCTGCGCGCCGAGGCTCAGAAGCTCAAGAAGTCAAACGAGTCACTCCAGGACAACATCAAGAGCCTCAAGGTACGGCACGCCCGGATACCTTTCATCAGAATGACAAAATTCAGGGATCTTATGGTTCGATGTGGTTGCAGTCTGAGAAGTCGGAGCTGCGAGATGAGAAGACGAAGCTGAAGGCCGAGAGGGAGAGGCTGGAGCAAATGCTCAAGGGTGCCACAGCTGCTGTGGCCGCTCCGCCGCAATTCGTCCCGCACCCCGCTGCGCCGCCGCACTTCCACCCCACGGCGGCGTTTGCGCAGGCCGGCAAGTTCGTCCCGGCGTACACCGCCAGCTACCCGCCACCGGCCGCCTTCTGGCAATGGATACCGCCGACATCTCTGGACACGTCGAAAGACCCAGCACACTGGCCGCCGGTTGCATGATCAAGTTGATTACGGTGTGCCCCTCATCAGGATGCAATGTATTGAGCTTTCGTGCTGTAGAAGTTGACCAAAGCACACGCCCGAAGATAATCTCGGGTGCTGATTGTGCGTAGCAGTTTAATTCTATGATTGTGGTGTGGATGTAATGATCCAGGGTCACCCGATACAGATTCTGGGTGGTCATTGCTCACTCGAGCAGTCTGTGTAACAGCTCTAATGTTAAAGTTATGAACATGATGATTCATAATTAGGATGGTCCTTGCAGAAAAACCGTTAAAAGATATGTCCTGCTTATGCCATTACCAATGTGATGTTAGTCCAACAACTTATGCCGGCAATAAACTTTCTAATCTCGTCTCAATCGAATGGTACTTGCAACTTGCTCCACGTTGTAAGCAAACTTCTCTCTAAAAACCAAAACATTGTCAGCACATTGTAGAAGAAGAAAAGGGTTTTAAAAAGGGAAACTTCTCTTGAACTATTAAAACTGTTCATTTTCACCATCGGGTGTTTGGGTGACTTTTCTTCAGTGGCCACCACAACACCAGGAAAAGAGAAACTCCCTTAACCCTTTGTTGTGCAGCTTTGAAAATTTTATACTTCCTCCGTCTAACAAAAAATGTCTCAACTTTAATCAAATCTGAATGCATCTATACACTAAGTCATGTCTAGATACATCTAAATTTTGACAAATTTGAGACATCTTTTGTTGACAGAGGGAGTACTAAACCAATAGCAATTAATATATATCGGAGGGAGTACCTCGCTTCCAGCTGCTCATTGTGCAGATTACAAAGTCCATCTGAAGATTGCGGGCACCACTTCCTCGCTTGCCCCTTTGCTCTTCAGCTTTGGCACCATTTAAACACTCTGCATATTTCCTCCTCCTTTGATATTCCGTTGAACACTCCGCTTCTGCTTCCCCTACCTACCATCATTTGGCCGCCTATGAATCATCTTATGTCGCATTTGGACGGGTCGAAACACCAATGTATTCTCCAATGAGGACGTTCAAGTATCGCGCTCCTTAACTGCCATCATAGAAGACATCGACAATTGGATTGAAACACAATTCGATCTTCTGCTAAACACTCCGCTTCCGCTTGCCCTACGTGCCATCATTTGGTCGTCTATCCTATAAATCATTTGGACGGCTCAAAATGCCAATGTATTCTCAATGAAGACGTTCACGTATCGTGCTCCTTACCTGCCATCATAGATGACATGGACATTCGGATAGAAACAAATTGATAACAAGGTAGCCGTCAGATTGTGGTGTAACTACCTATTATCCCTTTTGTCTCTGAAGTAATACACACGCATAAGAGTTATCTTACGGTTGTGTTTGGATGTAGACATTGGGCTTGTATTGAGCTTTGACATTATGTGAGGCTCGAATACCAGGATTGATGATGTTTGGTTTGTCGAGGAACTGGGGCTTGGTGGGCTCAATGCCTCATATCTAGCACCCAGTAGGCATGGCAAAAATTCCTTGCATTCAGGATCCATACGGATTTCTCTCTTCTCAACCTGGCTACTCTACTCGACAAGGGTTCCCCGTGCGAGGACTAGCGGCAGCGGCGACACATATACCTCCATCGCACCTCTCCTCACTTCCGGCCCCTCTCAACGGCTCTATTTCCAACCGCTGCCGCCACCTCATACTTCCCAAACTCAGCCACGATCAAGTTGAAGGTTGGATTGGGTGATCGTTATTTTTGCCATGTTACACTTGCATGTGGGGCAAATTTGTCAGGTTCGCTACCAAACTCACTAAACCGGTAGATTTGTTTTTTGAGAATACTAGTTTAACAAGTTGTGATCCTGCGAAAAGATCAGTCACTATTGTGGTTCTATGAACCGCTTAAACCAAATGTAACATATATGGTTTTAAAACGTGATGTGGTTTAATGTTACTATTACCTAAGAACTTGGTATAGAATAGAGAGAATTTCATATTTACCAATCAAATTTTGCCCAGATGTCCAAATGCCACTCAAATTTTTGTTACAAATTTACCACTGAAAATTTGCATGGGTACAAATATAAATTGTCTTCTAATCTCTTATTTAACAACTAGCAGTCAACTAACTAACGGTAGTGACATATTTGTACCTAATGCAAAATTTGAGTGGAAAAATTAGAACTTTTCTGAGTGGCATCTGGTCAAAATATGAGTGACAAATATGGAATTCTCTTTTTAGAAATAAAGGAGGATTGCAGGTGACAGTATCCTGAATCGCTTCTTTCTCTAAAGGCCACCACGCTCGTGTTCGATTCTGCCAGCACGCCAGTGTGATTTCCAGAGATGAAAGTGAAACGCCTGAATCTCTAGGCACATCCAGACGTTAAAAATTCAAGCTAAAATCAACTTGGGACCCTGGGTGCACCAGCTGAGACTGCATAGCACATTCGATTGTTTCATGACCCTGGGTGCACATTCGATTGTTTCATGAGCTTGTACAAGAGAAACACAAAAACAGCAGCTCCAGACTAGATACTCTGGCCACCATGATAAAATCAAGTGTAGAAATAACCGTTACAGTGCACCAAGCAATGGCAGATGCTACTCGATTGATGGTCCCAATCAACATACTGTGCACATCGGTACATTAGTACTCTTCTCACTTCTAGTAGTGCTGCTTCTTTTTATTATTATTATTATTATTATTGGAGAACCGGAGTCTCCAAGCTCATATAAACTGATCTACCAACAAACCGCCGCAATAAGATAGTTTCTACACTATGATTGAACAATGTAATTAATTGATTCACAGCCCTCCTTGATCTTCACAAGATTCACCCTTTTTGCTCATTTTTTTGCTTGTAGTCTGATGAAACCATGTTGATTCACAGGTTTTTTACTGAATCCTGATCAAGAAGCAAAGGGCCTGCACGCTTGCTTAGTATCAGATTAATATGCTCCACCATATAAACATGTATAGAGAGAACCATATGGCGATGAAATGTATAAACATGTATAAACACTTAAATGTGAACATTTCACTTGATTAAATATGAATAGTGGAGTTAATTGAGTAGGCAAACGTACAAATTAAAAGAATATCTTAAAACAGAATACGTGAAACCAGAAGCAAACCTGATTGCAACGGGAGAGTCTTGTGGGTGTATGCAACATCCTTGTCCCCATTCACCACTTGCCCTTTCCCTCGTAAGATCCTACATATCAAAATCAGTACTCTTTCATATTAATAATATTTCAATATTTTTTTATCTTCAATAGAAACAGCCTGTGCAGCTCTTTTGATATTAATAAAGCTATATATTTGATTGGAGGGGTAATTGTAGCTGTAAGATTCAAGACTGCCCTGCGTCAAGAACATGAGTTAAGGTATTCAACATTACATTATTCTAAGGCTTATGAGAAAATTAGAAAGTTGCTTAAGAATTGAAAATCGACTGAAACATTGCATGTCAGCAGAATTTAGATGATAATAAGCCACATGTCCTTGATTCTAGACTATGTTTCCATTTGGCATGGCATGGTTTATTGAAGTTAGTTAAAGCACTATAGATGTGGACACAAAAGCAAAATTGAACTGGAATAGCATAGATGTCAACAATGAACTATCATTTGTTGCATAGTACTTACAATGAATGAAAACTGACCGTATAGGAAAAAAAAAACTTGCGGAACATTCTGAAGAAATGTGCAACCTCAACAGAAATCGCAGGATGAGGCATGTAGACTGTAGCATCCCATGGATGGAAATAAAACTTAAATGCAATAAATATATCCTCTCGATTCAGATTGTCTATCTGTTCAAATCATCGTGACTTTCCATTTGTCGTCCCCTAAATAACTTCCAGCTATCAAAATGCATGTGCTCTTGCAATGCCCCAAAATAGAGTATTCACATTAATTTCTATGTCTGTACAGTTCAGTAGCCAGTTTATTTTCCATGTCTGACACTGCTAACTGACTGGGTCCATAATGTATGTTCTTATCCAAGTAAAGTTTGGTCGATTGGTTATGCAATATCAGAAGATAAAGGAATAGGCATGAAGGCCTTGATCCAACAGCCAGTTGGCAACATACCATCTTGTAGTTAAAAGACCTTCAACACCCACAGGTCCACGGGCATGAATACGACCTGTACTTATGCCAACCTATTTAAAATATTCAAAAGGATCAGAGATACAGACATAATGGTAAACGAACATCAAAATAACAGTTTCAGATGTACCTCAGCACCGAGTCCAAAACGAGCCCCATCGGAGAATCTTGTACTCGCATTGTAGAATACAGCGGCGCTATCAAATTTTAGAAGTACAACGGAGCACATGTTAGACACCAAATCATCGTACAATATCATATCAGATATAAAAATAACCTACAGTAAGATCACCAATAATGAAATAAACAAGAGCTAAAATCAAAGACTTGATTAAAAATACCTATCAACTTGACGTAGAAAAGACTCTGCTACTTTATCATCTGTAGTCACAACACAATCCGTATGTGCACTGAAAGTAGAACAGAAAACAGAGAGTTCAGTTCAACCAATCTAACTTTTCTTGAACATACCTGAGAATTGAGCAAGAGGGAGACAGACTACAGAGTAACACTTAGCTACCTTCCATAACGATGAATATGGTCGATTGCCGATTGTACATCATCTACAAACTCAACTGTGCAAGCCAAAGAACTGTATTCCAGATGAAATGAATCTGCTTTCGGGTAGCCTAATACTTTGTGGGCAACAGGGCCACTATAAATATTAACTCCTGCAATACAACATTAGTTTCAACACATGAGAACCCATTGATCCACAAGTTTCTAGGTATTCTGCATGAATGTAAAGACTGAAAATGACATCACATGCATCACATGCTATCACATGCTATAACTGGAATGAATACAATTACAAGACTCATAGAATATGATATATGCAACTTAACATTTACCAAGCCACAACAGGTCATTTAGACGTTTTGGCATCATAATTGGTATTTTTAGGCATTTTGTTTTTTTTATGGAACTGAATGGAAACTTCTTTTGTGATCACAGCAGAAGAGATTTATGAGAATCACCAAGGACTCTGCAACTTCATTTCACAGCACGGCACAATGCAAAACAACAATGCGAAGATAGCTGTTGGTACTAGCTGCTATTCATCTGATTCAGAATAAGGGTATTTATCAAAGGAACCTGGCAGGGTATTCACGATAAACGTTTGATAATTAATTCAACTACATAATCACAAGTAGATGAAGATACTATAAAGTGTTAACATACCAGTCAGACTTTGTGTCAGCAAACACATACATTGCAGTGTAAAATAGCGTTGACTTTCAAATGGGCGCCATATAAGAATCAACAAAAAGAGCATAGACATGCATAAAGAGTGAAAGCCAAACCTGCTGTTTTGAGTGCTAACAATATGTCATCAAGTTCTGGGGTCTTCGCAAGATCTTTATGAACAAGTAATGTCTCCTACAGAAAATGCAGCCAAATAGGTTACTTAATATTAAAATTACAGGACATTTGAGAATTTGAAAAACAATAACATAATAGAAAATTACTACCATGCCAAAAATGTTACTCCCTCTGATCCTAAATTGTTGTCGAAATATTACATGTATCTAGACGCTTTTTAAGAATAGATACATTCATCTTTGGGCAAATTTGAGACAAGAATTTAGGATCGGAGGGAGTACTAGAAGAATTAACTACCATGAGTTTGTAGGTATTTTATGGGAAAGAAAAGGGTGAACAATTTAGATATTTCTTCTATGGGCAACATAAAATTGTAGGCAAGATCAATAGGAAGATCTTTAAAATTGTAAGTTATGTGGACATTGCTTCTCGGTGAGAGATTCTCCAAAACAAATACTGAAATTTGGAACTAACAAGAAAATGCATCCAATTTGACAAGTACCATTGCATTGCAGGCTGCTGGGTAATCAATCTTTGCATCCAACACAATACGTTTTGCCATATCCATGTCTGCTGATTTATCAATATATACATGACAAACACCATCTGCAGGGAGAAGGCAAGAGCATAATTAAAACTTGAATCTCAAATAACAGGCAGCCAATTTAGACATTCTAAAGAGCAATAATAGAAGCAAGAATGATGTTAGAAGAGAACTGACCAGCATGACCTAGAACAGGAATCTTAGTTGATGCCTTGATTTGAGAAACCAGCTTATTACTCCCTCTTGGAATGACAAGATCAATGACATCATCAAGCTGCAAAATGTATTATGTGTTTAGCCATATTTGTAGAACAGGTGCTTTGGTAATATGATTGAATGCTCACCTTAAGCAAATCTGCAATCTCATCTCTAGTTGTAACAAGGCCAATCAGTTTTTCACCAACATTACCAGGAATAGCATTGGTTATAACCTAGAATACAACAAATTAATATGTCTAAGGACATAAAAGCGGAAAATAATACACCATGCCAATAACAAGCTGCTACTTAGCACAAGATAATACCTTGTGCAGTATGGTGTTTGATCTCATTGCTTCTTTTCCACCTTTTAGGAGTAGACCGTTGCCACTTCGAATGGCTAAAGATGCAATCTAAACAACAGTTCAAACCAAGGTGATTAATATACTTGGGAGTATAAATCAAGTACAAAGCACATGGATTATAGAAACTTAAGAAAGTTAACAACTAAAAATACCTGGACCAGGGCATCAGGTCGTGACTCAAAAACAATTAAGAGAACACCCAAAGGAGAAGATGTTTTCTCGAGAACTAAACCATCAGCAACCTGAAAAACAAACTCATTGGTTCAAAAATGGAATATTTTCCTTGTAAGAGTTCCAAATGTAAACTTCATATGAGCATTCACCTCTGTTCTTTTCAGTATCTCATTAATAGGGTCTTCCATATTTGCAAGAGTGCGAATAGATTTTGCGAGGCTCGCTATCTACAAATGATGAAATAGGCTGAATCAAAACAATAAGGAATATCCAAAAATGAGAAGCAAGTGTCGTCCATGCTGCAAATCAGTGAGTACTAAGAAACAAGAAGAAAATCATTTAGTACATAAGAAACTACTATGTAACTGCAGTTATAAGTTAAAACATGTGAGGAAACATATGTGAAGCCTACTTTTCCTGGTTTCAGAGTCAATCTAGAAACCAAAGAAGTCTCATATCCAGCTTCTTGTGCTGCAGCTATATCAGCTTCATTCTCAGATCTAATTAAATCCTCATTTGCCTCTAAAGCATCCGCAACATCAAATAATATTTTCTTGCGCTCCTCTGACGACAAATTCTGTTTCAAGTGTCAATACGATGTAGAATCAGTACAAAGAACCAGCAAAAATAGAGGGAAAATCTTGTATGCACCGTACAGTGAGCAGATATGGACAGTGGAAGGAACTATACCTGTAGACGCCTTGAACAATCTCTTGCAGCAACAGCCATTTCATGGACACTAGCATCCTTGGATGGTTCCCACAAACTTGCATTCTTATGAAAAAGAGTACCAATTTTTTCCCCTTGGAGAACTTTAACAATGCTCTGAGAATCAAATCCACTTCACGAACAGTAAAAAATGTCAAATTATTTTGCATGCAATGGGAAAGTAGAAAAATATTGCAACAAATGATGATTAGTCTATCAAGATGATCAATGGCAAACCATCTTACAACTCGTTTTTGCATCTGTAGGTATTGAAAAAACAAAAATGCATCATGTTTGTTTATGTAACCAGTTAAGGCAAAACATGAGAACTAAGTTTGAGCACAACATTCAAGGTAATCTCAAAGGCAAATACTCCCTCCGGCCGGAGGTACATTTTTTGCAGAGTACCCGGGATGCTTAAATCAGAAAGTCTAGTAATAAATGTTAAGAAGCTAAGAACTAAAAATTGGGCTCTGTACCATTTCATATTTATTGTTAAGAGAGTTTAGCTAGCCCTTTTAGACTCATTGGTTAGTATCAAACGGTAGACCTTAACAACTTTAACATCAGCAGTGCACTACGTAATAAGATCTGGCAGAGTGACAATATCCAACCAAAAACACCAACCAACCAGCAACATCCAACCAAAAACACCACTTGAATACGGTGACAAAAATTAACATCATAGATTGAGTGTTGAGCAATTCTAAGCAGCAATATTTCTTGTGTTATAAGAAGGGCAAATGTTTGGCTTACCTTGTAATAACAACAGGTATGCCACCTCCTGAAGCCAAGGATGCAGCCTGAACTTTAGCAGTCATACCACCTCTACCAACACGAGACTTGTCTCCAAAAGTGATTTCCTGATAATGTATCTCTTTGATGTAAGTGTGTATTATCTTTGATGAAGGTTCACTTGGTGGACCGCTGTAGAGGCCATCCACGTCACTAAGTAGAACAAGGAGATCAGCTTTCAATTCCAATGCCAGTAGACCTGCCAAACTGTCATTATCCCAGAATATACCAGATGAATCCTGTAACAGAGTTGTTGGTGAAGATCACAATGCAAATGATAAAACTACTGAGGTAGGCAAGAAGAAACAGTCACGGTACTTCTGCGTACAATATTCCAGCTCTAAGTGTTCAACAATTAACACAAAATCAAAACTACATAGCAACACCACACAAATGCTACAGCTATAGATTTTTCAGGGTATTGTATCGCACAAACGCACCTCATATGGAGCCTTTCTAGTACTGACAGCATCATTTTCATTAAATATTGGAATAACTCTAAGCTCTAATAGTGACTCGACAGTTTCACAGAGTCGCTCCCGGAAATTTGAATTATCAAAATCACTGTCTGTCACAAGGAGTTGGGATGACGAAACATCAAGCTGCAACATGAGAATTTTGATGTTACAAACAGGTGCAGAAGGTAGCAGTTCATTCAGTAAAATTCATGCCAGGCTAAATAAACACACTTGGGTGAATAACATATCGTAGAGTGCCATCAGGCCACTCTGACCAACAGCGGCACACGCCTTTCCATCCAGCTCGTTCTGTGGCTTTTGCAGATCGGCGAAGCTGCTATTGACTAGCTTCCGGTACCTGAGTCGCTGTCGCCCAACGCCAACAGCACCTGAGGTGACCATAATCACCTCATATCCTTGAGAGTTAAGATCCTTCACCTACATTGCCACATTTTGTTGATTCAGGATGAGCAAACAGATCTCATGCTATGCATTTACGTAATGGGGAAAAGTTCAAAAATCATAATGTCACCTGCTCGCATAGGGCTCCAATCCTGCCCAAAGCCAATCTTCCATCATTTCTAGTGATAACTGCAGTGCCCACCTGTCATGCAAGAAGGGAATTAATAGCAAACAGGGACCATAATTCCGTTCACGGCTATTGTGTTTCATCGTTTACTAAATTCCTCAACCATATCTAATACTCCCTCCGTCCTAACATAAGTGACGTGGATTTGCATAAGAATCTATACAAATCCACGTCACTTATTTCAGGACGAAGGGAGTATATGCTTGCCCAGAGTTGGCAACTTTGAGATGAACCGCACAAAAGTAGTTTCTTTCTCCAAAGACTTACAAAACAGCATAGTTTCTTCAACTCTTTCCATTTAACAACTCTCCAGATCTAAAAGAAAACACGGCATTTGAACAAACTAGAAAATACAACGAGTCCACGAAATCGTCGAGGGTGCAGCGTGTGATGCAATATCAGAAATATTCGCATAAGACACTTTTTTCCTGCCTTTTCAGCAATCCATTTTCATCTGACACGAATCAACTTTCCCAGCTTTTCCTATCCCTGGTTACAAGAAAGTCCGGGAATCCTGGAGTCGACAAAAAAGGACTAGCAAATGTTCCCAGGAGTATTAAACATGGGAACTTCCACATCAACGCATCGTCAGAGTGAAACCCAAAACCCAAGCTAAACCCTATCGTCCCCTCTTCCCCACCACCATTCGTCCTAATCCATAGCGGAAAAGACCACCCGAATCAATTATACGAAATCTACAAGATTACTCGTCGGCCTTCGGTTCGATTCGGAAATAGAACTAAGCAATGCTAAATAGCATCGCACAAGAGGCGCACAGAGCAAGCGCTTAGATCTAGCAAGGGCAGCAAACCGCGCCGCCGCCGCCGCCAATTTAGTCAAATCAAATCACCTTGATGATGATGCGCTTCACGTCCTTCATGAAGGCCCGGTTGGGGTCGGCGCTCGCCATGGCCGCAGGGCGACTGCTTCTTCCTCCAACTCTCTTTGTCTCCCCTCTCTTATCCGCAGTGTTCTTTTGCGCCCTCCCGTCGCCGCAGCCGCGCGATGCGAGGGGAAGAGGGGGGGGGGGGAGAGCTTGAGAAAGAGAGACTGGGATAGATAGAGAACCGAGGGCTTTTAAAGTGGTTCCGCGAGGCGAGGGCGCACGGAAATCCTAGCGGCTGCCACCAACGAACCGGAACGGGATCCTCTGCGCCGGCCGCCGCCACCAGCTGCCAGCTGGACTCACCACTCCCCCGCGTTTGCGTGCCGCGCCCGTCTCCCCCTTCGACGGAGGAGGACGCGCACGGGGTGGCCCCGATGGTTGGCCGTCCGATGCCGGGCCAGGGTGCGCGTCCAAATGCGGAATGGAGCGCACGACCGCGCTCGCACCAGGAGCAGGAGTAGTTTGTTCAGATCGTTGTCACGGGTCAGAGGGCTGAGATTTGGATACACTCGTAACAGAGCCGTTGCGGCAAGCCTTTCTCGGCTCGTCATCAGGTCCGGTCGAACGGGTCTGCGCCATCCACACGCAGCGCCCAAGTTAGCCAGAGTGCGCGGCGTCTTTTCATTCGAGCGCTAGCTACGGAACGAGAGAGGGTCGTTGTTGTTGGATGCACGGCACGGTGCACCAAAACTGGATCTGGATTGAGTTTGGCGAGGCCAGTACAAAAACGTGGATGGTCGCGAATCGTGATCGTGGGGGTTTGTTGTGTGGACGAATGTCTTTGCACATCTGGCCCCTGGCACGGGCGCGACAAGTGTGAGGGCCGTGCCGCTCTGTGGGCGCGACAAGCGTTTTTTGGTTTTTTTAGGGTGGCTGATGGCTGATCGGCGCGGAATCTGTCGTGGTGTAGAAGCCGACGAGGATGGGCTTGGTGACGGATCACGCGGAGCCTCGTGCGCACTGACACAGGGCCGGCCGAAAGGATATCCGAGGCTCGGGGCCGCGGCGGGCGTTGGCCTCTTCTCGGTAAAGCGCGACAGGCGTCACAGGATTTGCTCGCGGCGGCACACGTGGTGACCGCAGCTGCTGCTGGTCGAAGACTTTTTGGGTCAGGTCACTCGAAGACTCAAGAGTAGCACGGCTCTAGGGGGTCGCTAGTGGGGAGGGCCAGAAAAGCGAAGCCTGAACACCGGATATACCGGCCATGCTTTACCTCTCTCATCGATTTGTCATACGTTTTGGATCACAACTTCACAAGCAGGGCATGCTCGGGTTTTATGGTGACCGGCTTTACTGTTCCAAGTGTTGCAACAAACGTGAAAGAATAAAGGATATTCTTTTTACTGTTGTTTCTAGAAGATCACGGATATACCCCTCTTGGCCTACGGGCATAACCACTGGCTGGCGGATCCACAGGGTGACTAGGGGAATTCGGCCCATATATGATTACACCTTATATCCTGAGCCCAAAAATATTAGAAAATCAGGCTGCTACGATCAGGCCCAGCCCATCTCCTTGTTAGGCTTGGCCGGCTCCTCGCCTCGCGTGTTAGCGTCGCTGCATTGGGCCTAATCTTATCGATCAGCCGGAACACAACATGCGGAAGTCAGGAACTACCGGCCTAGCTAGCAATCAGCACGCGGAGCACAGCCGCAATCTCTCGTGCCCGCACCAAGCAGAGACACGGGAGCCTGCAGCAGCACAACGCCCTGCGACTTGTTTCGAATTAATGTTTGCTTGTTGCTCGAACTAGAATTACTGGAACTAGAATTACTGTAAATTGTTCCAATGTTGAAATTCTCTATACGTAACATACAAATGCCACTTCATACTGAATCGAAGAAATACTTTGAATAATGTCTGAATTGACAAATTCCAATGCTTCATTGCTTATATTGTGGTTTACTATTGGCGAGTAATATTTGAGGTAAAAAAATAGCGGGTTATAATATATATTAGAGTAAAAAAATGTACATTGGACCACCCTGTCTCAAAAACCTGGATCCGTCACTGGGCATAATGTGATGTGTGTCTCATTTAAAGCGGATTATCCTTTTAGTTGTGAGTAACCCAAAAAGTTGGTTGTTACGGTTAGACGAAGTGTGAGCATTCAGCATTATGGATACATAAACACTTACGAGCAACTACACAGGTATTTAACAAATTTAACAACGTGCCAAAGCCAAATTTGCCACGTTGGTTCAGTGTAGCACCGGTGCTAAATGTTTCTTTCCTCTCCAGTGTAGGTGATGCCAAATAGTGTAAGGATGGGACCCACCTGAGAATAAACAACCTCAAGTTTCCAACAACCTCTCTCCACTTTCCCCATCTTTCTCAATCTCAACCGTCAGTTTTTCCATATCCTCACCTGCATGCTTTTATCCCCATCTTGCTAATCTACATCTCGATACCTCGTCGACTCCCAATTATTCGACTCCAAATCACAAGGAAGCATCAAGAAAAATCAAGCGCATACCAGGCTGTCCAGCGCCGCGCGGCGACCTCTTCGTCCAGATCTGATGCTCCCTGCTCCCCCGTCTCCATCTACTTCTACGAGCTCAACATCCAAAGCTGCTGCTCCATGCATCTCATCCTTGAAAGTATAAATCCATATCCTTTGCGATGTTTCTCGTTTCAGCGTCTAGCGGTGATGTTGCTCTAGCACTTTCCTAACGTCCATCTATTCTGCTCGGTCTCGGGCATATCTGCCATGGTTTCATGGCGCGCGAGGTGGAAGACATAGAGCCAACTAATCGTATATTTTATTCTCTCGACGAATTTGGCACCGGAGCAGCTACTTGCTCGGGTTCCACAAATCTTCGTTTTGGCACTGCCTCCACAACGGGAACTTGCAGTGCCAAAATCCAAATTGGCAATTTGGCACCTCAATTTAGCACACATTGTGGAGGCCCTAGCCGTGCATATCCTAATGCTCAGCGGATTGGCTATGAAAATTGACCACACAACTCTATTGGACCATTAGGCCATATAGTTTGACAACATAGAGTTTGGGTCCTCACACCGCCACTGGGATACATGCTACAAAAAAGTGATAGTCCCACTGATTCTAAATTCTTGACTCAAATTTGTCCAAATATGAATGTATCTATTATTAAAAAGCGTCTAACTACATGTAATATTTCGACAACAATTTAGGATCCGAAGGAGTACCATTTTTCATGGGGATTAGGGCATATCCAATGATCCTAGTCAGCACATATTATACCCTGCCATTTCAGAGATTTAATGATATAAAACAGAAAACGATAAGCTGGAGTAAGTAACCATATCTCCCGCCAGAAACAACCCATGCGCTAATACCTAGGAGCAAGTACCGACTGCATTTTCTTATTGGAGACTTGATTGCTACCTAAAAGCAATTTTTGGTGAGGCCCACCTGAATACGTTGGGCATGCAAACCTCCTCTCTCTCCCTCACCTATTCAGCTGTAGCACTTAATGTACCTAGGCACAAAAAATCCAAGCAATCATACACATTGCGTAAGGTTTAGTAACAGCCTAAAAAACATTTTCTTGGACGGCTTGTTACTTCGCATGAAACTTTACTTTCTCTCAAGTACCGATTGAAGTAGTATCCTGTTGATGATGCTTATAGCGGACTTTGTGGGTTTGTTCACTTCAGCAACATAAAATTTGTAGAAAGCCACATCATCTAGAGGACCTTTACTGGTGGCGTAACCGACCTTGCGGCTTGCATATGCCACGCACTACATCCACTTAAGCATTTTCTTTGTCACAAAGCACACCACTTTACTAACTATCAAATATAGATACATCCTTGTGAGGATGGAGTATACTACCACGGGATCATCTAACAAAATCTAAGAAGGCCCCACCCATCCCTAGACAGAGGAAGTACATATATATGACATTATCATAGATCGCAGCCGGCAAGTCACAAAAGTTCCCCAATTGCCACCATTGCCCATCGTTGCGATCACCTCCATATAGTCCCAATTCACCAGCACCTGGTTACAGCCGACTGTTTGTACAAGGGAGAGACCAAAGCGTATTATCGTTGCTTCTGCTAAATGTGCATTCAAGCACCACTCAATCTTTTGGTTTGCAACAAGCACAAAGGACCATTCCAGTGACAAACAAAGCATTACTCCAACTAATCCCTATAGATAATCAGAATCAAACAAAGCATCCACATTAAGACTAATGATATCTTTCGGTGATCTTGACCATCGTTTGGCTTTAACTTTGTATTTCATCAGGCACCCTTTATAGAAGTTATATGTGAAACTAAAAATGCCAACTGCCATCTCACTGCATCATGGAGGTTAAACTGAAGTTCCCTTCACTTGCTGATGGCTTTCCCACCAAAGATGCGAGGCGTTCAATTCAATTGTTTCATGAACCAAACCATAGACATTGATCAATCAAAGCTAGTAGATGCACAGACAAAAACACTCCTGTACCGCCGGCTCCGAGTGGTCATACACCCCTACGAACATAGGTTATGTTTGCATTGTGACTATATTTGTCCTGCCAATTCGTTTGCAAAGGCCATGAAAATTTGTTTCTTACTCCCTCCGTCCATCTTTAAGGGGCGCATAATATTTTTCACCGGTACCAAGGCACCCTGACGTGCTGACTGCATTCGTATGTGTGGCCAATCACAGCAGCTAGCATTTACACCTGTGCATGCAGCCAACCCATTTCCCCATGTCCTGATTGGTCAGACCGGTGGATAGATCTCTAAATAATTAATATTGCTGGCTGCTCATCACTATGCGCCTGGTATATTTGGACTTGAGAGTACAAACTACACGCCCCTAAAAACTGGACGGAGGAAGTACTTGGTTGGTTGCCAAAAATTTGGTTCTCTATGGAATCTTACCCATACACCTCACAATCTCTTCACAAATATTTCCAGTATTTTTTAATTATTCAAATGTTAAAATTTCTTGAACAATATTTTAACCAGCCAATAGTTTTGAGGGACAAATTCTGGCACAAACCACACATACCGGCAACATGCTCAAGGGTGAATGGATGACGGCAAACTATTGCTCATAGGGCTTCCAAGAAAGCCTCCGTGGATGATGACATTTGCGGATATGGGCTTGCGGGTTACAATTGTTATCCGGTATCGCTATGTCGGGCCGACGGATGGCCAAGTAGCCCAATAATCCAGTCCAAAACTTGGTCCCACCAAGGAAAGCAAAGCACAACGCAAAAGTGCAAAACGGCAAACGCATCTACGCATTATGCAAAGAAGATCTGTTGCCAACCTAGCCGTCATGGTGATCTGAGAGCCGCCGCCACCGTGTGGCCGGGCCACCTACTCCCGTCGAACTCCGGCGGTGAGTCCACCTACTCCCCTCGATCTCCGGCGATGAGTCCTTTTTCCTCCCGTTGATTCCCGACGGTGAGTCCACCTCCGACTTTGGGTCGTATCCTGGTTAAACTTCAATTCTATTTTGAGTCCCTGTTGGGTATCTCTCATGTTAGTTCCTAGCGGTGAGGGGAGCAGAAGAAGATGAAGAAAGATAAATCTTCTGGGGAAATCTGCATCGGCGACCTCCGTTGTTGAGGATCGCCGGCTCCAATGAGTATTCTTTGCTGGAACTGTCGCGGGCTTGGCGATCCCGTGACAGTGCATGAGTTGCGCACGCTTGTGCGGGAGAATGCGCCGCTGATCCTTTGTGTGGTGGAGACACAGATGGCAAAGTATCGGGTGGAAGGTTTGGCTGGTACGTTAGGTTTTGATCATGCTTTTGGTGTCCGAAGTTCTGGTCGGAGCGGTGGTTTATGTGTCTACTGGAAGAATACAATGTCTTTGGTGTTGAGAAAGTTCTCGAAGTATCATATTGATATGGAAGTACATGAACCGGGGAAGGATGTGTGGAGCTGCTGGTATGGAGAAGCAAATAGAAGTTTACGTTATAAAACTTGGGACATGATGCGCTTCTTGAAGGCAGATTTCTCGCTGCCATGGGTGTGTATTGGAGATTTTAATGAAGTTCTGAGGCAGGAGGAGCAATTCGGCCCGAATGAACGAGACATGGCCCAGATTAATTTGTTTCGAGAGGCTGTCGATGCGTGTGAGTTATGTGACCTGGGCTACATTGGCTTAGACTGGACGTTCGAGTGTCGTGTGTAGAATAACGCTTATTGCCAAGTGCGGTTGGACAGGGCTTTGGCATCGGGCGACTGGTGCCACCTTTTCCCGTTTGCGTCAGTGCGTCATCTGGTAGCAGCAAAGTCGGATCACTCGCCAATTTTGTTGTTGAATGAAATGGAGGCTCACAACAGGCGGATTGGTAGGGAAAGGCCGTTTAGGTACGAGCTCATGTGGGAGAGGCATGAGGATTTTGGCACCGTACTTCATGATGCATGGGGGCTGGACAAGGCTGCTACAGTGGGCGACCTGGTTGCTAAGATACGTGATTCAGCGAGTTCAATGGTGAGTTGGGGTACTAATACTTTTGGTGCAGTCCGAAAGGAATTGAGGGAGCTACGGAGGAAGCTCCAGGAGCTTAGGGGAGAGTTTGGCCGTGTTGGGCCGAGCTATGAGGAGAAGAAGGTGGAGCAACGCGTTGTTGAGCTCAGTTTTCGGGAAGAGGTGATGTGGAGGCAGCGGGCCAGTGTAACAGCCCGAGACCAACCATTTTCCTTTTAAACCCTTTTGGACTGTTTTGTAATTTAATTGTTGTCATCATGTTGTCATGCTCGTGTCATCATAATTATTTTTGCCATGTCATTAGCATCATGTTGCATGAAATAATTATTCGTTGCACGAAATGTCACTTCTTTTGTGTTGTCATATGCTTGTCTTTTTGTTGTGATTCTAAAAGCTTAAATTATTTTTGTACAAATCATAATTTGTTTTTGACAAAAGTAATTCCGGATTTAATTAGACCTAGCCACTCGTCTCTTATCTATTTAAAAATCAAAAATTGCGAAACCAGTATTTTGTTTGAGGCTTTTGTTGGCCCAAAAGCCCACCTAGCAAACCCTAACCCTAACCTATTTAATCCCCTTCTTCTCTTTTTCTTTTTCCTTCTCCTCCTATTTTTTCCTGGCCGCCGCCGCTCGTTTTCTCCCCTTCTTCTTCCTCCTCTTGCCGCTGCCTTCTTCCATGGCCGGCGCCCCCCTTCCTCGTGAGCTCGCTCCCTGCGCCCCCCCCCCCCTCTCTTCTCCTCTCTCCCCGCACAGCTCTGCCCCGTGCTCGCCGCCCAGCTCCTCCGGCCGCCTCCACCGCGCCCGACCCCGTGCGCCGCCCGGTGCCTCCTCCTCCCGCGACCCCCCTCGCCACGCGCGCCGCCGGCGCCGCCTCCCCTCGCTCCCCATGTCTGTAGCTCCGCGAGCGCCCTGCTGCTCCCCTCACCGGCGCCCACCACCGCGCGCGCCCTCCTTCCTCTGGCACCTCGCCGGCTTCGCCCCCGTCGCCGAGCCCCTCTGGCCGGAGCCGCCTCCCCGTCGGCCGCGTCCGCCCCACGCGCCGCTCTCCCTCTCCCCGCGGCCTTGCCTCGCGCGCGCCTCCTGCTCGCCCCCTCCTCTGCTCTCTGTCGCGTGCGCCGCTTGCGCCTGGCTCCATCGCCGGCGACCGACCTCTCCCTGCGTCTGCCCGCGCCTCCGCCTCCACCTGGCCACCCGCGCGCCCCCTCTCCACCGAGCGCCGCCTCGACCTCGCCTTGCTGCCCCGCGTCGTCGACCTCGCTCCTTGCTCCCCGCATGGTGCTGCTGCTGTTCTTGCGACCCAGCTCACCCAAGCCCAGCCGAGCCTTCTCCTTGGCCCATCTCCAAGCCTAGGCCCGTGTCTTTTCCCTTTGTTTTATTTCTTTTCCCTGTAATTGTTGCCTGACGTGTGGGCCCTATTGGTCAGCGCCTCTGTGTGCTCACTGTTGTGCTGCTGTTGCCGCTGCCCGCTGCTGTGTTGCCGCCGCCTCGTGTGCGCTTCGTCGCGCCGCTGCCCAAGTCCTTGCCTTGCGCACCGAGAGACCGAAGGACCTCCGAGCCGGAGCCTTGAACGACTATGACCACGACGATTGAACGACTACTTCGCCCCGACGACTACGTCGCCTACGTGAACAGCTACTTCGCCTACAACGACTACGTGTACGACTACCTCGACTACGTTGACTACTTCCTCTACATCGCGACGCTGCAACGAGTTCAAGGTATAACGTGCGATCGTCCCGTGAGACCACCGTTCTTCGACGTAGACCCGTAGGTTGCGATTGTCGATATGCATGTGTTGTATGAGATGCCCGTGTTTGTATCGATAATATTAGTTGCAGGTACGTCGATGCCACCGGCGTGTGCAACCCTGACCGAGTGGTTTGTTTTGTGTTGTTCTTGTTTAAATTATATCTTTTGCATACCTTGTCCAAATCATGCAAACTTTATATGTAAATTAATCAGAAAAATGCAAGGAATATTAATATGGCATTCTCATTCATGTTTGAGCAACTGTAACCTACTGTTTAGTGTAAAACACCTTACCTCTTGCTTATGGAGTTGGAATTCCATTGCTTTAGGAATTCCAATCCATTTAATATGATTAGTGTATCATCTACTCACTTGCTGTTAAGATGTCATGCATCATCCTTTGATTGCGTATTTAACATTACCATGTGTATCTTATATGCTTATATTTTCCTTTTATGTCGTGTATTTGTTTCTTCCTCGCTAGTCTTCGATTCCTATGACGAAGACTACGCTTGTGTTCTTCTGCCAGGATTCTTACTCAATTCCGGGCAATTGAGTACTCCAGGCAAGCAGTCATTCCTTAACCATGTTGATTCTACCTATTGCTTCTCCCTCAATCTTGCATTAAGTTACGATCTCAATCTTGTCACGATGCCATTAGGATTGCATAGCTTTTAGTCAGCTCTACTCAAATGCCTTTGTCTTGTTACTTGTCCTATTATCATGTCACATGTTTGCTTGCTGCCCTAGTTCTTGGTCATTAGATGTCATGCTTAGGTTGTGAGTCTAGTGTCCTTATATCTGGGGTTCCACAATTGCTACATCCACATGCTACTTCCTGTTTTACATTGCAATTAACTAAACTGTGATATGATATTAAACTGTAACAAGGCAACGATGGGAGGCCGTGCTCTAACGCACTGGTGATTTGTTCCATTTGCGCCGACCTAAGGACTGAGTTCTCGTTTTCGCCGATCCAAGACACTTCGCGCTAACCGTCACGTGGGGTTTATGGGGACCCCCATCGGCTTAGTACTAGTTTCGCAGCTTATTCAGGGGCCACATAGTTCGGGCGTTTCATTTGACATTTGCATTGCATGCACACAGAGATTTGTGGAGACTTGTTGGTGACTTTGCATTCATATAGGATTGCGGCACTAGTCTGGAGTGGTCATTCTGCGGACACTGAACCACTACCAGCTGTCCTTGCAACTCTTGAGTCCGTACGACGCTTCGGCCGGGCTCTCGTTTCGGATTAGACTCAGTTGGGTGGCTCCCTGAATAAGATGTGGTTCTAAAAAACGTCGTGTCGTTCAATCCTGCCAGCACTCATTTTGGTGTGCCACAAGGCCGGCATCAAGGGTTGGTCGAACATGTCGGGTAAATTTGTGAACCCCTGCAGGGGTAAATCTTTCGGAAAGTCGTGTTCGCGGTTATGGACGACTTGGTTGGTCATTACTTGATCATAGAGAACTTAATCATTTTAATCAACTTAATCTCATAAACTTGAGTAGTAATTAGCCTTAATCATGGATATGCTCAAAACTACTTAAGTGTGAGTGTCCATTCGATTGCTTCCTCACAGGGTGTTGAGGGGGTGATATGAGGATTGTGTTGTTTGGTGTTTAGTAAATAGGTTAATCACCTCACTTGGTAGACGCTTCTTATCCTCTACTTAGACGATGTCATTAGTGTGTCTCTCCAGATATATCTGCTGCTGCATAACCCCACTTTACCCTCCTTTGAGACATGTTGCATACTACCATAGATCTTCCCGTAAGTCTTGCGAGTACGTTGTACTCAGTTGCTTTGCAACGTTGTTTTCTCCAGAGGTTGCAGCAGAGCAGGTGAGCCGCTAGCTTCTTCGTGGAGCACGACGTTGGATTCGATGTTTAGCTAGGAGATCCAGATCAGGGTTCTGAGACTTGTGGTGGGTTTCCTTCCAGCTTCCAGCCCCTTCAGCCATGCTGTATTCTTGTCGATACTCGGGCATAATTCGACTTCCGCTGATGTAATGATGTAATGTTGGGACATGTGTCCTCTCTTTGTAATATTTGTTATTCTGCTCCTTGTATGAGCTTTGTAATTACTCTCTTCTGTAGAGTTTTGGTAATCATATTCACGTTGCAAAGCTCTGCGATGAGCACATCAATGCATGTATGTATTGAAGTGTTTATCGTAGGTTAAGAACCTGAGGCTTGAATTATGCAAAGGTTAGAAATTTGGGGCTAAATTGCATAATTCCGGTCCCGGGGTCTTACAGCCAGGGTGCAGTGGTTAGCAGAGGGAGATCGTAACATACATTTTTTTCATCAAAAAGCAAATCACCGCCTTAAGAATCGCATTGATCGGCTGGTTCGAGCTAATGGTACCCTGTGTGAAGATCCAGCTGAGCTGGAGGAGATGACTGTGGCCTTCTATGAAAACTTATATCAGTCGGAAGGAGTTATTGGCATGGAGGAGGTTTTATCTCATGTACCTTGTAAAGTCACGGGTGCCATGAACTCAATCCTCAATGCACCATATAGTGTCGATGAAGTTAAAATTGCGCTATTTCAAATGTTCCCGACCAAGGCTACGGGTCCGGACGGGTTTCCTGCTCACTTTTTCCAAAAGTACTGGCATCTATGTGGTGAAGAGATCACAAAGATTGTGATTCGTATTCTCAAGGGTGAGGATTCAGCTGAGGAGATAAATAAGACGTTCATCGTTATTATTCCTAAGGTACTGAACCCTACATCTCTATCTCAGTTTCGTCCAATTAGCTTGTGCAATGTGGTGTTTAAAATTGCATCCAAAATACTTGCTAATAGATTGAAGCAGATCCTCCCTGAGATTATTTCCGAAGAACAATCGGCATTTGTTCCTGGTCGTCTTATCACAGACAATGTCATCACGGCTTATGAGTGTTTGCATTTCATGAAGGGGAATAAGACCAAGACTAATGCCCATTTTGCTTTGAAACTTGATATGATGAAAGCCTATGACCGGGTGGAGTGGGACTATCTTGAAGCTATAATGCACTGTTTGGGAATTTCCCCGAGATTTATTGATGCTGTTATGCGTGGTGTCCGAACGGTTGCATTCTCAGTCCTCTTCAATGGTGGGATTACGCGGGAGTTTTGTCCTTCTCGAGGTATTAGACAAGGAGATCCTTTGTTGCCATATCTCTTTTTATTAGCTGCCGAGGGTCTGTCCTGTTTGTTGAAGGAAGCCCGACTAGTTGGAGAATTGGGTGGCATCAGAATTACTGGTTCAGCTCCTCAGGTGAATCATTTGCTCTTTGCGGATGACTCCCTTCTTTTTGGGAAGGCTACTACTGTTGAAGCTATGACTTTGTCCAATCTGTTCACCGTCTACTGTCACGCTTCCGGCCAGCGTATTAATGCGGAGAAGTCCTCGATTTTCTTTGGGAAGGGCTGCCCAGCTGGTATCCGTACTGCAGTGAAGGGGAGTCTTAATGTTGAAACCAAAACTCTCAAGGAAAAATATTTGGGCTTGCCCTCTGATGTTGGGAGATCGAAAAATGGTGCGTTCGGTTATCTCAAGGAGCGAGTTTGGAAGCGGCTTCAAGGATGGATGGAAAAATCTTTGTCGTCTGGTGGAAAAGAAATACTTATTAAGTCCGTTGTTCAAGCAATCCCAACATACTCTATGGCTGTGTTTAAGCTTCCGCGTGGGCTGTGTCAACGACGCTACCGGTTGCTGTGTCCGAATTAATTTGTTCTTCGACAAGGACCTAGAATGTGGAATCTTTGAGGTCACATCTGCTACCGATGGATGTTGAGGCAGTCAGGCAAATCCCGATTAGCTCTGTCTGTCAGCCAGACTTTTGGGCGTGGCATTACGAGAAGTCTGGAATTTTTTCAGTAAGATCTTCATACAAAATGATGATCGAAATTAAGCACCGTCGAACTGTCTGGCTGGAGCATTCTGCTAAAGGATCTAATGGAGAAGATCGGGAGAAGGAGTGGAAGAAGTTGTGGAGTGTCTGTGTTCCATCCAAGATGCGTATTTTTGCTTGGAGATTGGCGCGTGCCTCGATACCCACGGGCCAGGAACGGGCGAGGCGTCAGATGGCCACTTCGTTAGTGTGTTCGCTGTGCAATGCAGTGACTGATTCTTGGCGGCACTCCTTACTTGATTGCAACATGGCCAAGTCTGTATGGTCTCTGCGCGATGATGATGTGATCTTGCCTCTTTATGGTGATGAAACAGATGATCCGAAGCTTTGGCTTATGTCTCTTTGCTGCACTCTGAACCAGCAAGATTTTGTGAAAGTTTTGGTTACTCTCTGGGCCATTTGATGGGCGCGGCGGAGAGCGATTCACGAAGGGGAGTTTCAGAGCCCGTTATCAACTCATGCTTTCATTAACAAATATATCGAAGAGTTGGGTTTTGCCAAGAATGCCGCCCCCGGAGGAGTTCCTTCGGTTAGTTCCTCTATTCCGAAGTGGATCCCCCCTCCAGCGGGGCTTCACAAGATTAATGTTGATGCGGCTGTTGCTAAGGGCCTGCCAAAGGGAGCGATAGCGCCCGTGTGTCAGAATGAAAATGGTTTATACAGGTGCTTCGCGGTGGTCTTCGATGGTGTGTCGGATCCTGAAATCTTGGAGTCTCATGCTTGTGATGAAGCCATCTCTCCGGCGGTGGATATTAATGCCCAACGAATTAAGATTGCTTCGGATTGTTTGAATGTTATCAAGAAAATCAATGGAGAGAAGCGGTTTGGACCGCATGCAATGATCATTCGAGGTATTGCGACAAGGCGGTTACAACTACGGGAGACCATCTTTGGTCACGAACGACACGAAGCAAATGAGGAAGCTCATAGATTAGCTTGGCTAGCAACGTCTTTTGAGGCTGAACGTTATGTCTGGTTGGATCATCCACCGGCCAATATTTGTATCCCCATGAACTTTTCTAGCTAATAAAGCTTCGGGAACTGAAAAAAAAGAAAAAAAAGGCAAACGCATCTCTCCTGTCCTCTCCCCCTCTCCCCTCCGCAGAAACGGCAAGCTCCCGAAATCCCCAAATCGAAGGAGACAACCCGAGGCAAAGAAACTCTCTCGCGCACGACCGAGCCACTCTCCCTTCCTGCCGAGCCGTCCCAGCACGCGCCACCGTCGACCCGCCCGCCCGCCCGCTCGCTCGCTCAGCTCGCACGCCAGGGTTCGGCGTCCTGAGGCCCCGGGAGGATCGCCGGCGATGGACTGGAGCGCGGTGACGGCGGAGGACCTGGTGGACGCGCTGCGGGAGGTGGACTGGTCCACGCCGCCGCGCCCCGTACCGGAGTTCTTCTCCCGCTTCACCGTTCCCCGCTCCTACTCCAAGTGGACCAGCCGCCTCAAGTGCAACCTCTACTAGTACGATCTGCCTCCCTCTTCTACTAACCCTTTTACCGTTCCGTTGCGCACCCCTCGCCCCTGCTTGGCGGCGCATCCACGATTTGCTTGCAACTCGGCCGGCCTTCCCAAATTCTGAGCAGATTTGGTAGGGACTTGTGCTGGTGTGGCGAGGTTTTTGACTAGCTCCGCAGGGATCTGCGCGTATTTTGAGATAATTGGTCTATGGATAGGGCCATTCAGGCGTTTCCCCGAATGGAATGCAGTAGGATATATGTTGACAAACCTCTCAGGATCTTCAGAATGTTTATCAATAGTGCTAAGATCTCTGAGGAAGAACTGTGTGAGGATACATGTGCATGTGAATTGTATGTGGTGAATATTAGTCCTTAGAGTATGTGGAGGAGTAGCAAGTAACTTGGATCCCATCTAATTTCTCTACTTACATTGAAGACATCAATATTGGATAGTTCTTGCTGGAATCCATGAGTATTTGAGATTGCTAGTCTTCCTTTTTTTTTTCTCTTAAACATATCGAATTCAGATTCTAGATGCGGATTGGTGTAAATCTGTGGTAGTGATTTTGATAACTAGTATGCATCCCAAAGTAGTTTTAGTTAATGAAGTTCGAAAATATGGAAGTTTTTATTTAAGAAATGTGGTTTTATTATATTCTTGTACTAAAGTTTGTTTCCGACCTTTATTTGGTTTGCAGCTACAGGACAAACTACTTCATCTTGATCATGTTTATTCTTGGTAGGCAAAGAGAGATTTGAAGATTGTTTTTCTCCCTGTTTATGAGTTGATTTTGACATGCTTCCTTTGGTATATGCAGGGATGGGCTTCCTGTGGAAGCCAGTTGCTATTCTTGCTGCTTTTATGACTGGAATCAGCATTGCATTTCTTAATGACAGGTGCACAATTACTTCACAAATACACTTTTCTTGTATTCTGCCTATAACTTGGTTCTTTTGATACGGTTCCAATGTGGTCTGTTAAAAAAAGCACTCATTTGCACGTAACCAAGAAAGATAATGCATCACAAGTGGACTAGTATGTGTAAATTACATTTTGCTATGGGCTTCAGTCATAACAGCTTAGTCATCATGTCTTGACCACCAGATGCTTCCATGTATATTTGTGTTGTCATTGCATAACTGTGCACAGACTGCTTATCCATCAGAATTTGGGTTCTTTATGCATTGGAACAAGCTGCTCATTATCTCTACAAATGTCATACGAGTTGGAAAATTACATCATTTATTATCGTTCGCACGTTGCCCAAGGCTTTACTTGTCAGCCTATCCGATATATAAATCTTGCAATTTGCAGTGTTGTTGAGCAAACTCTCCCTTGTGGGAAAGTAACGCTTCAAGTTTGTGATAACCATATAGGCTATAATAAGCCTGAAATTAGCAATTAATTTTATTATACGGAGAAACGATCAAGGGTTATTTTACAGCAAATTAACATACGAACTTGATAGTTTCCATATTCACTCATCCATTACTTTTTATGTTGGACGTTGGTACACACTGCTGGAAGTTGCCAGCTGCATGCTTGTTGTTTTGTACAGCTTTGCATTGGAAGTTCTCATTGGAGCACTCTGTATGGCTGTGTGGGTGCTTTATTTTAGTTCATGAACCAGAGTTCACATGATTAGATCCCTGGACTTGGAAAATTCACTAGTTGCTACATTGCATATGGTTCTTACGCTTTCTTGCTTGGGTCTTTGTCATTACTGTCAAGGTGATTTTTTGTTTCATAAGCTAAGTGGAATACCCATATGAGTTATAAGTGCATATAGTGAAAGTTGTTCCATCACAATATTTTACCTTTAGTACCAGTACTGCTTAAGTGCTCAGAGTGCGGTGATGTTGACACAATGGAGTGTTAGGGAGTAATTTAGTAACTGATGGGACATGTTAAATCAAATCATTCTCTTGTGTTCTAAAACCCCATGTTCTTTCCTACCACTGTATCCTCTGCCTGCCAAGTATAGAATTATCTGATTGCAGCTGCAGAGATAGAAATAAAATACAACATCCACCATTGCATATTGGTAGTCAAAATAGTTGAAAACCCACTTAAGTTCATGTTGTATAGAATTATGCCAGAGTTGTACAAGAATCATAGCATTACTGCTGATGGATTACTAATAAAACAGCTGTAGGTTATTTTCCATTTGACGTGTATTTGTGGTTAACAGTTCTTAAATCATTAAAAGTTAGTTGATAAATCATCGTATGTGACATTGCAGCTTTCCATTTGACGTGTATTTTCCATTTGACGTGTATTTGTGGTTAACAGTTCTTAAATCATTAAAAGTTAGTTGATAAATCATCGTATTTGTATGATTTATCAACTAACTTTTAATGATTCATTAAAAGTGATTTACTAAGTCTACATACGATGATTAATCAACTAACTATTATCTATGACATTGCAGCTTTGCAGTCACTTTCAATGAGAAAGTCACACGGACTGTCAGACAGTTCTCACCACATTTAGCTGCAAAGATGAGACCACCGATAACGTGAGGGGCACTGTTCTAGTTTCTAATGTTCGTTTATTTATTTTATCGTGGGTTATGATGGTGTTGTTAATATTGTTGTTAATAACACTGCAGCCCTGTTCTTCGTGGTCGACCAAGCTCGAAGAGATCAATTCATATTTGTGGGCGACCTCGCTGGTTGTTCGTCCTATTATTTTCTGCAGGTGAGCAGAACAGTAACCTTTCTTCGTATAATCATATGTGACATACTGCATACTACGGAACATAAACTGAGTATTTTTCATGTTTGCAGTTAGCTGCATCCTTTGGTTGACATCATGCAGTCTCCTCACAGTTTCATGGGCACTTCTTATTGCTCTACTTGGTAAGTCCAGTGGAGGGTTTTGAATTCGTGAAGATCTGTACTTATCTTGGAATGTCCTTCTAATTGTCCTTTTTGTTGGCAGCAACTCTGCTTCATGCCAGCTTCAGAACACCTAATCTGAAAGCACGTCTTAATACATTCAGAGAGGAATTCCGAGCAGTCTGGCGGAATTATAGTGAGCTTTAGAGCTCCTGCCGTTTCATGTAAGTTCCTTCATGACTGTTTAAGACATGTGTTTATTTGTACCTGAAAGTAGTGCATGCACAAGGTGATACTTGTTTTCTTCTCTGTGTGTGCTCAGGTGATAAGAAAACGTGCCTAGTGACTTCCCTGCTGTTTGCGAATTGTGTTTGTGGGATCTGAACGAAGGTGATATGCAGTTGCACTATGTGATCACTGGCTCATTTGGTGATGGACCTGGACGGCTCTAGGTCTAGGTATACAGCCCTCTGTATCACAAATAATTGTTCCTTCGGACTTATCCCCAATCAAGCTTTCGAGGAAGAAAAGCATGTAAAGGATGTAAACATTATGATTTAGACAAAAGAATATGTTGTTTGTTGGTATGCCTACTTCATGTTCCATCCCTACTTCAAACTATTCTGGATAGTGTCCACTAACTGCCGATTGAGCTTTCCCCGTGACTGGTTAAGTTGTCTTGAGATTTGAGAATGTCGAGATGGATCCAGTGGATCAGCAATTTGCCGGAAACAGCATTGTTTTTTAGCAATTGCCATATATCTTGTTGAGATTAGTAAATATTATAGGACATGCAAAACTAGGGAAGTCTGAAATCACATTAAACTACGAGCCTGCTCTTAGCTTTCCCCTCGTGAAGGGAAGGCAAGTTCTCTGTTCCCTTGTATCATAGAGAATTCACTCATCACGATCTGTTTATCTTTCTTCAGCATGATTTATTTGGCATGCACATGTTTGAGTGAAATGGGCACGATTGGGCATTCTTTGGGCTGGGTAATAAGTACTCAGAAACCTGAAAGATGCTTCAGAAGAACACATACTGTTTATTTAGAAACAAACTGTTCTTCAGGAACGACATTTGAGTTTGTCATATATTTCATTGTAATCATACAAATGAATAATTACAAAATGATAAGAATCAGAAGTATATCACAGAAGGAACAAAATCTGGAATAAGGCAATGCAGCCTTAACTCTTAAGTACTCCAATAGGGCAATCCTCAAGAATTCTGCATGTACGATTTTTCTGGTAGAACAGAGATGCGTCAAAACTGAATGGCCTGATTATGTAGCAAAACTTCTATCACCAGCATCTCCCAACCCTGGAACTATGTACCTGTGGGTACAAATCAACAATGTTAGTCATTGCTACGATTGATCGCTCACCTGGTTTATGGGACATATGCATTATCTTGAAGCATGAAGCCGTGATGTATATGTTTACAGCGTAAGCATTGAACAGTTTGAAGTTAGAATATTACCCTTTCTCATCTACTTCAGAATCGATCATTCCTGCGTACACATGGAGCCTAGTGACAGAAAAGCAAAACAAGGTAAATGCCATTTAGTAAATAGGAACTTTTTTGCATAATGATTTATCTATTCTTACCCAGGGAACTTGTTGCTGAGCTTTTGTAGTGCAGGAGGTGCTGCAACAGCTGACACCTGCATCAGATGGTCAATAGGTGTTAGGTTGGTTGAACAATAGTTAAGTAATAAACGCAGAAAAATATCACGAACTTACAATTTTGATTTGTTTGCTTGTAACTCCTCGATCAATCAATAAGTCGACAGCAGCAACGATCGTCCCACCTAAAGGTACATAAGTTATATGTATAATCATGGTATTTCTAAGAGTTGCCTGCTTACGTGAACCGATATATAACTTATATTTATCTCTTTCATAACTGAAATTAAGAATGTTTGAAATGTCAAACTCATCTAAAATTAGTGCCACGTTGCTCAGAGTGTCACTAGCAGTTTCAACATTATATGAAGGAGAAATAGTAATATCTTGAATTTGCATGGTATTCTGAATTAATTACTTTTGTTTTATTTATGAAGAAGCTTCCATGTGAAGAAAGGCAGAAGATATATAGTTTAGGTAGCTGAGGGTTACCGGTGGCCAGCATTGGATCAACAACTAGCACACGAGTCCCCTCTGGGATCTTGTCTGGCAAGCTGCATTAGAAAAAGAGAAAGAGGAGGATTACTAGACTACTCAAATTTGCACGGATGTTTAAGTTATTCTCCAATGATACAAGAAATAGAAGACCTTAACAGGAAAATACTTGACTATTAAAATGACACTCCCTCTGTTCCTAAATGTAGTCTTACATTTTGGAAAAGAGGTAGTACTACATAACTAGTGGGTATTATCAAGGTAGCATTGCTTTCACAAGTTCACCACAAAACAAGATATCAATGGAATCTCTGTTTTGTAATATTTGCATCCCCTACTTGTGTATCGTAAAGAGGAACTTACTTGAATACTCCCTCCGTTTCATAATTCTTGTCGAAATATTACATGTAACTAGACGCTTTTTAGGAACAGATACATCCACTTTTGGTCAAATTTGAGACAAGAATTATGGAATGGAGGGAGTAGTTAAGTACATAATGGCATTTCCAGTTCCAGGACAAAATACTGACACAAGTAGTTTACTAGGGACTCAATTGTCTAGTGTCAAGCATAATCACACTGTGAAGTACATCACGGGCCTGCCTGTTAAGTACTGTGTGAAAACTTAAATAAGAGCTTGCAAGATGGGGAAGAACTTAGTACATACTTGTTGAGATATATTGAAGGTTGAAGTGTTTCTTCATCCCTACGTAGTCCTTCATGTTCAATGAAACGGACAGATAAGAATAGTGGCGCATAGCTCTCAAGGTGCAAGTATGTTTGGTGTTGACAAAGAAGATTACTACAGTATTGGATTTTCTTGAAGTTTAATTCCTTTACTATAATTACCACATGCACAAATATTTCACTTTAGAAAACAAATAATCAAGAAAAGCAGAATAATAGTTTGACATGGTGATGATAGTGTTATGCATATTTTGAACTTTATTCTTCTGACCAGAACCATGCACACATCAAATCCAGAATATCTAACATTGGTATTTAGAGAAACAAAATAAATCAGCTAAGATTGCTCGAACTGGGCCATGCAGCCTATGTAAGAAATTATTTAACATGAAGCTAATTGAATTCTCAAAAAAGAACATCATTTCACTATAATAGTAACCAATATCCAAGCAAGTTACCAAGGTGATAAGTCTTGGTGGCCGGCAGAATCGATGAAGCATTTTCAGCTAGAGCAAGACCAGCCCTCAGAATTGGAACGACCTGTTAGACATGCAAACAAAGAGTAAATATACTCATATACACTACAAATACCAAATACAGTATCTGGTGTTAAGAAATATGCTTACCATAACAGGCTCCCTTGGATCAATAAATTCAACACTTGAAACAGCAACAGGCGTTTGGATCTCTCCTGTGATTGTAGGCTGCAAGGGTTTAAACCGGTTTAGCATCATGTCATTCTCTCTACAGTGAAGTGTTTAAAAATACATGCAAAAAAGGTTGCAGAGGAGGTGACGATGGAACATCATGAGTTATTATGATCTACAATTTCGTATATTACTGGGATTCACTATTCAACTAGGTAAATATCAATGGAATTTCAAAACTGCTTGACACGGATATCACTCACACAAAATAATTTTAATCTGCATGCTTTACAAAATGTTCAGCAATGCAAGATTTCCCACTCACCAGCCAATCCCTGGAGGCTTCGTATATGAGCAGACGACCAAGCTCAGCCATTGCACTCCCTAAAATAACAAATTGCTCAATGAAATCGCATCTCATGTTTTATAACAATGACCATCGGAAGTTATATATAGCTGGGTGGAAGAATTCTTATATATGTACGAATTCACGTGCGCCAACCCTCCAACCAACGGCTAAACAAATTTGTTGTGAAACAAATTGCCACCAGCTGGTTAGATTCAATTGCTACTACTGTGATGCTATCATGCTACTATCATTCAGAAACACTCACTGAAGACGGCGCAGGGCGTCTGCTCGTTGCGCAGGACGGAGACCCAGTGCTTAATCAGCGGGTGCGGCGGAACGAACACCTGCGAAACAAACGCGCCACAACAATAAGCAACCAAAGCGCGCACGTGCAAATGAATAAACCAAGACCAAAGCCGAGCAGAGACAGCGCCGTCGAGAGGAATCAGATCCGCACCAGCATCTGGCCGCCGGAGAGCGGCGAACGCGCTCCAGTGGCGGCGTCGGGGCTCGCCGCCCTCGCCACCGCCAGGGACGGCCGGGGCCTGTGGACGAGCAGCGGGGCCGGGGCGGTGTGCCGCGCTGACTCGGCGAGCGTGGGGGAGACGGGAGAGTAGGAGGCTGGAACGAGGCTGCGAGGCGCGCATGGGCGTCGATGGAGAGGCGCTCCCGCGACCGCGGCTGCGGCCGTGGCGGGCGACGGCATCGCGAGGACGAGGGTGCGGATGCGGGGCGAAAGCGAGAGCAGTGAAGGGTGCGATTGTGGGATACGGTGGGGTCGCGTTTGTTTTTGGCGATCTCGAGGTGTGTCTCCTGGATGTGTTTACTGTTTTAATTAACACTTCAAGTTTAAGTACGTTTAAACTGTTTTTTACAATTATTATCTTGTGAAACATTAAAAACTGCCCACCTTGTCAAATGCTGGCATTTATATCTGTGGGTCAAACACTTTTTATATTTGAAAATGGAATTTTGATATTGCCAAAGAAAGGTTAAAATGTCCGTTCAAAATCTTTGTTGCGAGGTAGAGAGAGTAGATTCGACGTTATTGGACAGAGTATTGAGTTAAAGGTACAATGACTTCAAATATCAGATCATCCACATCCCGCAATATGAGATTCAAATGATTAGAAAAGTTAAATGTGAATCTAGTATTTATTTTCCTCCATTTTCTTCTTTTCCTCGATTTATCATTTCTATATGTGTTGTACTCTATCTATGTGGTATGTACGAATAATTTTTTCAAGATAAGAGTAATGGAAATATTCAATGAACTATGCTAGTCAATATATAGTGCAAAAATTATCTTTCTCGATTGTCCTCGTTTTAGGACAATGTTGATAGTAGCCTTTTCGGGCTGAGGAATGGGACTTGGGAACATGCTCCGGAGGAGATGAACAAAATTTCAAATGATTATATATTTTTCTCATATATGTAATATTGTTCTTTTCTATGCATGTTGTATGTTTCCATGAAAATAAGAACATCCTTTTGTCTTTAGAAAAAAAGATAGTACGCTCTATAAGGTAATTGTTTCAACACTAGGCTTGTTTTGTTACATATAGTGTAAATGGCCCTTGTTTCATAAAATTTACATGCACAAAAAGAAGACAAACATGCGGATGTGTAAGTTGTGTTTTGGCCATAACGCAGGTACATGAGCACTCCCCACTTGACACACACCTCTACTAGAAACCTCCTAGGATGGATTTGTTTTTCCTTTTACTTCTTCACCGTACATCTAAGGTTCAAGTAGCAACAATTATTTGACCAAATATCAGAATTGCAAATGATTTCCACGCTTAGATTTCTCTCCACGAGATTTTCAAATACTTCCTCCGATCCATATTACTTGTCACAAATTTGCCCAAATATGGATGTATCTATGCCTAAAAGGTGTCTAGATACATGTAATATTTTGACAACTAATATGGATCGGAGGGAATATCAAAATGTCATATTGATATGTTTTAACGGAAGAAATATCTTTTTTGTCCTTCATTGATTGTTATTATTGCCATGCTTAGTTACTCATAAAAGTCTTTCTTAAAAGTGACACCTACATGACAGAAGGTAGAGCACCGCATGACACACATTGGCAGATTGAGGCAATTGATAGAGCCTTGGCAAAGTGTATGCTTTTCTTTTACGTTAGATTTTTCGCACAGAAAACTGTTGATCGTAATGCGTACCTTGCTTTAAAGATAGTTCAAGGGAAGAGTCCAGGCAACTGCCCACAGTGGCTCCGCCCCTATGGCACAATACATGACACATGACAAATATGAAAAGGTAGGACAATAGCAAGACTGATGTAAGAAAAAAAGACAAGGCATGACAATAAGATGTTATGTAAGACACCATGTGACATAAATACAATGGCAACCACGGTGAAAAAAGACAAAGACAAAATACATAAGACATGACAATTGTAACATGTTGGGTTGAACATAATGTGACATAAGACTAGACAACCAGTGGCGGAGGCAGCGGGGCGGCCATGTTATTTTTTGAAATTACGCCGAAGTCCCCCCCCCCCCCCCCCCCCCGTCTCTGAATTGCCAACCCCCCCCCCCCCCCCCCGCGCCCTCCTAATAACCGTCTATTCTGCTCTGGCCCCACTCACAAATATTTCCAACCAAGCATGAGATATAACACAAACATAAAGCAGGACAATCGTGGGACGTTATATATGACAAAAAATAGCATTGGTTTTTTCTAATGAAACCTACAATTTGGACACTCAATTAATTAAAAATATTATTTCATTTAAATTTTCGATGTAACCAGTAGCCTACAGGTCTGTATTGGGCCGGCAGGTAGTGCTGGGCTGATAGTTTCCTTAACGGGCTTGGATAGCAGCAGTGAGCACCACACCACCAGCCTCGCGACCTCCTTCGTTCTGAAGCAAAACCGAGGACGTACGACGACGACTTCCCCACGGCAGAGTTTTGCCCCTTTCCCCGTCCTTCTCACTCACCAAAATCCTCGATCCAATCCCTACTCCGGCGACGCGGCGCGGCCATGCGCAGCTGCTGACAGGCGACGACGCCAGCAACCCCCCGTGACCGGCCATGGATGAGGGCTACGCCAACCTCCCCACCAGCCACCTCCTCGGCTCCGTCCCCGTACGTATCACGCCCTTTCCCTAATCGTTTGCTGTTTCTTTATTTGTGGAGAATAGTCGTTTCCTGTATCTCGTTTCAATTGGGTTGACAGTGTCGTTGATCTGGGGCAATTTGATTTGGTCGTGTTTTAGGCCGTGACTCCAGAAGAGAGGAAGCCCGCAGGCCCCGCCGAAGGTAGTGGTTCTCTGGGTGTGCGCTGCTGCTTGGTTGATTAATTTGTCACTAATTAAGTTTCAGTTGGGAATGCAGCTGCCACCTCTCGCTTGCAGCAGTTTCCTCCTGCTCCTGGTGCCACTGGTGGAGGGTACCAGCCCCCAGGGAGTCCTTTAGGTAACTATTCGGCCTGTTAACTATCAGCGTGTTCTGCAGTATGGTAGTTTGTTCGATATATTAGAATGGATCTAGCTCTGGATGCACAATGCCATCTCAGTGGGCCTAGTTGTATGTTAGTCTGAGTGGGTTGCCCTGTGGATATGTTATTTTCTTTTTTTGGTCATATTTGGATGTTGAAACCATGTGTAGGGTTCAAGATTTCTAGTTCAAATTGGGCTGGGACATTGAGGAGAACGTTTTATATGCTTAGCTGAGTAGCAGTGCTATATCTTAGCCTTACGTGGGAAATTTTGAAAGGAGTGCATAGGTTCCCATGATTTTGATCCCCATTGTGATATTAATGTATTAGCCTGTTAAAGATGAATTTGCAAAACTATTAAATTTCATTCATGGCGTGCTTTGTGAGTTGAGAGCTAAGAGCAGCCTGTGTTTGTGTGAATCATGAGTATTGTAAGGCTAAAAAGAGAGTATCATAGCTGTTGCATGGAGCGCATAATGATAATCTTCTGCATTTCATGAATGCTAGCTGTTAGCCTACGAACGCAGCATTTTTAGACTTTCAGAAAAAAATTATGATCTTCTCAAAGCAAGCACTGGCATGTGTGTTGTTTGTCACTTGGAAATTTGATCCCTGCCAATGTGAAAATCATAGGATTTTCTCAACATTGCATTTTAACTTGGTACCGGTGTCTCTTTTGCATGCATTAGTACATCTTGAATTCTCTCGTTACTTTCTTGCAGATGGAGATGTAGAAACACAGACAAACTGGAAAGGATACTTCAATGTCGCATCTTATGCTCCGTACTTCAATGTTGATACTGATGTTGTTGTTGATAGGCTCATCAGTTCCGTTTATCCAATGGACGGTTTTTTCAGGAAGATAGATGCCAATCCTGACATGTAAGTTCTTAGAATTAGGCTATTGGCAATCTACCATGTGCTTTCATGGTTTTATAAAATGAGTCTTCTATACCTCTTATGATTGTATTAATGTTAAAATTTGTAGTAAAAATGATTTCAGGCAATAGTCCAGTATATAGTTTGTGACAAACCAAGGGCAATGCACAAGGGTTGGCTACACTGTACTGCGTGTTGTTAACATGTCAACTGAAACTGTGAGCTGTAACACATGCATATGCTGCTGTAGCATTGAGAGCACTGTTTGAACATGCTGAATTGTGTAGTGGAGTAATACTGGCATGTTAGCATGATATGGGCATTTAAAAGTGGAAGTGTTACAATTTGTATAAAAAAGTCTAGAGAAATATCAAATATGGTGTTACAGCACTGCTACTAAGATTTACTATGTTGTAAGTTGTAACATGATTTTCAAGGGAACAGGACAAGTCGAATTTTAAAAGAACTTTTGACCCAGTTTTGCATTTGAGTTTTTTACTTGACTTTGTTTAACTGAATTTTGTATAGTGTTTTTCGTACTCCAGTTATGTTGTTATATCTGAGGCTACTTTTCGATCTGTGAAAAAGCATTCTAAATTCTGCAGGTATGGACCCTTATGGATC
Source organism: Brachypodium distachyon (assembly GCF_000005505.3). Classification (NCBI taxonomy): domain Eukaryota; kingdom Viridiplantae; phylum Streptophyta; class Magnoliopsida; order Poales; family Poaceae; genus Brachypodium; species Brachypodium distachyon. Next base: position 21,022,398 of record NC_016132.3, on the reverse strand, counting down.
ACCACTACACTGATATTCATGCTGGCTGCATTCGGAAACTTTGCCACCTATCTGATGCAAAGGAAAACTGATCTGAACATATGGAACTTCGATGTTGGCTACTTCAATTGGGCGGCAACGGTCATGTACGGTTATGCTATCGTGGTACCTGCTGCATTCTTTTTCTTGTTCCAGTATTTTGGATCACGCCCAAGCCTTGTTCGGTTTTGGTGTATGTGGGGCTACTCTCTGTTCATCTTCATACCAGCATCTGTAAGTATTCTCGTTCTGTCTCAGTAATACTGTATTCATTTATATCCTTTTGTTATCACTAGTAAGAACATGTAGCACATTGCATGTGTACCTTTTTATTTACTTTCGTAGGAATTTCCAACCTCTTAAGTTAACTATATATAACGCAAGGTTGTAATAACTAGTCTGAGAATCAACTATATTAAAAGTAAAGAATCCACAACTTTGTTATGGTTGTTGGCATGTCACTTGTGCTTCTGTTCTTTCGCCAAATGTGACTCATTATAGTAATAGAGATTATTGTGTTATTTTTGCTTTCTTTCAGATACTGCTACTTATTCCTGTGGAGTTCCTTCGCTGGGTCATCATAGCTGGTGCTGGTGGAGCATCATCTTGGTTCATCGCATTAAACTTAAAGGAATGCACTGAAGGAGCTGATATGATGGTTTTGATTGCTAGTGCATCAGTGTTGCAGTTTGCTCTTGCACTGTTCATCAAAGTTTTCTTTTTTGCCTGAGATCTTTTTGGTGTTGCTCAGGTCTGCCGCTCTTTACTGTATATCCCTCAATATTGCTTCCATAATAATCTATTGTGCCGTTCTCAACAGTCCATACCTTATTGTTTTAATACGCTTTATTTTGCTTTTGGTAGGTGAGCAGTGAGCTGGATGCTTTCTTTGTTCCCATCGTTCTGTTCTGCCTTTCATCCTTTTGAGGACCAGGTGGCTGGCTAGTTTTACTCTACATACATATTGACCTTAGATTTAAGACCTTGGATGTTGTCCGATTTGAAGTGTCTGATTTTGAATGCTTTTAACCCATGTAGTTAACAGAAACTTCACTGTGTGTTCCAGTTCAAAGTTACTGAATTTGCCATCTAATTTGCATGCGGTGAACTTTCTACCACTGTGATGTACCTATTTCATGTCAATACATGGCATGCTTCTGCTCACGGTGGTTAGTTAGAAACTAACCGGCACAAGTTTTTAGTGTGTACAAATATAGTCTAATGCTAGCTCATGCTTCTATTAAGTATAGCCAATTGATGTGAAGTACGGTGTTTGTGTACATGCACATCCTATATGTTTGCAATGCAACCACCGAATTTGTTTTTTCATCGAACGATTTCAGTATTCCTTGGCCAAGCTCAGAAATTGTTAGTATGCGGTTGGGCATATGATTCCAGGCTGAGATCTTCAGTCCTAAACATTATGGTCCAATCCCAGAGTGCCAAACATTATTCACAAGGATTGGAGCTCAACAAATATAGCAACACCAGAGCAGAAAATATTACAAAAGCCAACCCCTCGCATTATCTTGATAACCAAATAGAAAGATGGTTCGCAACAGCATTTGCCTCCTCGGGCCACAAGATTCATAACAAAGGTTAAACAAATGCTACAAACTACCAAACCAAAGGAAGAAACTTAAACTTCCACTCTATTCAACTTTTTGTGAGACCTTTGAGTCTTCTCAACCAAGACAAATACTCATGGCACTCTTTGTTTATCATGTAGGCATGTAAGAAATCAGTAATATCTGTCGAGATGCCCCTACTTCTCAAGTAGGGATACAAAGCCTTCTGAAGCTCCTCAGGCATGTCACTGCAAAAGGATGTAAACCCATGATAAATAAACCTAGAACCGACATGATGAGCCATCATACTATCAAGTATATCAACCGAATAAGGGTCTAATACTAACCTGAATGCAATTCCACCACTTAACGAGCCACCAGATCCATCACTAGATCCAAATTCCAAACTCTCGACGACAAGCTGCATAGGGTAAGAGCTACAACTAATCTCCAAGCATGAGGCTGCCCCTTTGTGAATCCTAACTAACAGTGGAATACAATATGTTGGGGCAACACTACCGGCGTGGCTCCGGTGTTTGCCATCTTCAGCTTGGTCCTCTCGCTCACCATTTTGTGCATCTCCATTGGCCGGGCTCGGCAATAGCACTTCGACTTCGATCTGCTCATTCTGATGGCTCCTTGTGAGTGTAATCCTGTTGGTACCCTCCTTATCTTGGATCTCAAAAGGGAAGCCTCCCCCAAATTCCTTTGCCTGGCAAGACATAATCGCACATTACATCTTCAGATTATAAAGCTGATCCTTTAGCTATCCTGGATCATCTACACTATTTGGAAGAAAATGACAAGGCCTATTTCTTATCTGACACATACATAATAACCATCGATTGTAAAATGACAATAAAATATCAATTGTAAAATGACAATAAAATATCAATTGTAAAATGACAATAAAAAATCAATTGTAAAATGAAATAAAATCACTGTCCCTACAATACAATCTCTAGCAAGTAGCATAGCAAGTTCTAGCCTTCTCCTTTTCTTATGATGAGAAGCTGAGAAACAGTAGCGGCGAGCCCTACTGGAAGGCGATGCCCAATCTCAGCAATCAAGAGTCAAGACCATCAAGATGGGAAGAACTAGTTAGAGGGTAGTTGATTACCCAGTCGCGTTTCCTGCAGTCGTTCTGGGCGCAGGAGATCTCGAAGTTGATGACCCGGATGAGTTGGGCTTCGGCGGCGGCGCTCAGCTGCGGGGAAGGGACGGAGGAGAAAGGTGAGACGGACGCCGCGCGATGGTGGTGGGTAGGACGGACGCGGCCGCTCAAGGCAGCGAGGAGGCCCCGCGCGGCCGCCGACCTCGGAGCGCGGCGTAGGGTGGAGGCGATGTTCATTGCTGCCAGGATTTCCGAAGGGTTCCGCAGGTTTTCTTCCGTCCCGGCCTGAGAGTGAGATACCTGAGCTGCCAGTAGCATTCGTGTGCGCGTCGGGGCCGTCCGATTGCGCGTCCGACGGTGAAGTTTAACTCCCAGAGTTCACGCATTAGACTGCAGACGACGGATTAGCGTGCGGGAAATTATTGAATCAAGATATATATTTTTTCCGTCTCATATCAAGTGGCTAAATATTACTCACTCTGTTTCATATTAAATGACTCAAATTTGCACGAATATGGATGTATTTATGTCTAAAAAGCGTTTAGATACATTGAATAGAAAATCACTTGATATCAGACGGAGCGAGTACATGTATATTTGGACATCTATATTTGACAAATTTAAATCACTTGGTATAGTACACGGAGGTAGTACTTCAAATCTCTGCAAACCTAAGACTAGGGATTACAATCGAACACCCATGGCAAGTCCACACGGGTACATGTCATGCATCACAACAAAGTTAGCTCGTTGGGCTTTGCTGTGCTGAGGCGGCTTGAGCGGAACCTGCTCGCCGGGATGCTTCAAAGAGGCGGCGCTGCGCTGGATGGGTATTTCTTTCTTTATTTTTCTTTGTTTAGGATTAGACTTAATCACTTAAGAGGTGTTGTTCTTCGATAAATATGAATTTGTATGACACAAGTTCATGAATTTTAAAATCTCAGGCACATGATTAAATATTCAAGTCAAACTGACAGACCTCCGGACTTGCCTGGTCAAGACTCGTCAAAAAAAATTCAGGCTAGTTTCAGGCAGCACTTTGTCCAGAAAAGAGGATAATGATAGTTACAAAATGAGCATTACCAGGGTCATGACCGCGCGCCTTGGGGAATCCTGGTCCTATAAATCAACTGCAAATATTCCTTTATTCCAAAATAGATACAGTCACTAACTAAACGCACAGCATTATATTAGCATTAGACATTCAGAAAACGGACTTCTTTGAGAAACATGATGCACAGGACTCAAAAATGGACAAGAGAACAATTATTTTCACATTTTTCTCCGAACATTGTGAGATGTTCAGGAAACAAAGGAGAATATCCGCGACATTATTATTTTTTAAAACACAGGGACATAGTGTCTTTGCTAGCTCGTTCAGTTTGTTCACTCCCGAGAAGCTCATATGCTTTAGATTTCGCCATCCCAAAGGTCCTCCAGTGTTTTGTAAACGCTTAGAGGGTGGACTGCGAACTCTGCTCTCAGCAACCTTGCCTACATTTTTCAAACCAAGCCAAATCTCAGATGCCATGAATGAAAGGGTAAAGGCTGAAGTTCTCCAATGATACATTTCTCTGAGACAAGAATGGTCTGAACTCTGAAGCATTCTGAATTGCAGTATGGACGGGAAGTCAACGACATGCAACATCGGAAGAAACAAGTGTTGATACATCAGTCATACCTGTTTGATATCGGAGAATTTTGCCAGCAAATCTTCAGGAATGGACCAACAAAATATGTCATAGTTCTCCTTAATCCTTGCCTCATGGGCGCTTTTTGGAAGCACACTCTGGCCCATTTGAATACCCCAGCGTAGGGCGACCTGTGCAGGCGTTTTCCCCAACTTCTCGGCAACAGAGATGACAATAGGATTGCTAAGGACATTGGCCCCACTGACCCCGAATGATGCAGGTGAACCTAATGGAGAAGATGCCTGGAAGGACACAAGCAGTAGTTCATGACAAGAATATAGGGCAGTAGTGCAGTACTGACTGAAAAGATGCTAGTAGAATATTAGTGATGACAGATATATCAAGCTTACAGAAAGATGAACACCCCTTGACCGGCATAGTTTACGGAGCTTGTATTGCTGCCAAATCGGATGACACTCAACCTGATTGACTGCTGGAGGCACCCGTGCAATGGATAGCAAGTCCTCCAGCTTCTTGCAAGAAAAGTTACTCACACCGATTGCTCGAGCTTTGCCAGAGTCATATAGCTTCTCCATGGCTCCCCATGTAGCAGGAATATCAGGTGGGAGAAAGTTATCAGGGCTTGGCATAGTTCCTTTTTTAATACGGATTGGACCATGAATCTGTAAAACAAGGTCATTTCAACAACCAATTTTCCAATTTTCTTTCACTTCCTGAATATATTCTTGAATACAGAAGTCAATTTCTTTTCAGTGAGGTAAAATATCATGGAATGAGAGGAACTATGGCAAAGAAATTATACCATGTGATATTCCTAGCGTGATTATCTTTTATGTGCAACAAATATCAAATGATTATGCACTCCATATACAAGAAATTTAGAAAAAACATAATTACTACTGGACAAGAATAGGGCCAAGACATGCCAAAAAGATAACCTGCAAAGTAATAAGGTTATTTGCTCCTTACCATTCGGTATTCAGTTAATTATAGGCATATGTCAGTATGTAAGAGTAAATTAAACAAATAACTGAATATACTGTCAAACATAGGAACTTACGAGAAACAGATCTAAGTAGTCAAGCTGCAAATCTTTAAGAGTGGTGTCAATTGCCTCTGGCACATCTTCAGGTGCATGATCACCAGCCCTGCAAAATTCAGAATAGTCCTGACAAGAGAGAAATTATTTCACATGTTGCTTCAACTGAGGTTGAAATGAAGCCTAACCATAGCTTAGAGGTGATAAACATATCTTCACGCTTAACCACACCATCCTCAAATAATTTCTTCAAAGCCAAACCAACCTACAAACAGTTCAATTTCACTTTAGTTAGCAATATGGATAACATATTTTGAAATTAGAATAATAATTGCCTCAAGAAGGCTTCATCCAATGTTTTCAAGATATTTTCAGTTTCACTGATAATGAAATTTTTAGTATCTTATCTTCTGCTTGATTATAATTTTCAGACTTGTTTCCTTCTGACTTATCATCAAAATATTATTGTATTTCCATTAATATTGTTTTCAGAAAATGCGCATAAAATTTCAGCACAGAAACTACAGATTTATATGTGCCTAACTATCAAAATTAAAAGAGCACGTTTTCAATACCATAGAATCTAAACATTTAGACAAAGGTAGTATTCATGGGGGATCAAACAATCATCGATGCTATATTTAAACATATGCTTAACATTTTCTGAGAGTACTTATCAGTCTGACTTAACCCGTTAGAAAAAAAAGGCTGCATCATGCACATTGAAGGGATAAAGATGCGGTGGAAAGCTATGGTGCAAGTAACTACTAATACCTCTTTCTCATTGCGGTATATGGGAGCACAATCAATATGCCGATATCCAGCCTGTTAGAAAAGCAGGAAACTTTTAGAAGGGGGCAGAAGGCTGCATTCCTCTTTGATACAATATATTTCAGGACTTCTTCAAAAGCAAGTTAACTTTTCAAGGAAGTTCTCCATAGTAGTTAAGTTAGTTCAGGTAACTGAATCAACAGATATTTCCATTCAGGCCGTCAATTTGATTCTTAATAAAACTCATTCTACAGATTGTAGTGCACAGTGCCTAAGTAATGCAAAGCTGAAACTGCCATGATGAAGTGAGCAAGTAATTTAGGTTCACCTGAACACATAAGCTGTATACAGGATTCACAAAACAACCAAGATGGGAATGGAACCAGTATAGAATTAGAGGACATGAGAAGACCTTGACAGCAGCGTAGATCGTGTGGCCGACAACAGCAGGTTCTATTTGCCATGTGCCAAAGCCAATTGATGGGATCCTTGCGCCCGTGTTCAGAACGAAGGATTCAGCCATCCTTTCTCAGGAAAACCCAGCTGAGGCTGGACAAATATAGCAAGAGAAAGACTATCAAATAAGATTGGCGAGGTGGTTGGGGGGGATTGGATCAGTGTGGGGTAGGGCTTTAAGGCAATGATTTACAGGTAATGCATGTGACAGAATAACCGACACATAATACAAGATCATGAGAGCTACATATTTCTAGAATGGGTCCTATATTTCCTGTTGTGGGCAAGAATGAAACCAAAATGGATCTCTGTAGAAAGATGGTACTCCCTCCGTCCCGTAATTCTTGTCGTTGTTTTAGTACAAGAACAGCCAGACGCCCTGACCAGTAGCAAGATTAGGAATTACTACATAATGTTCGAGCAACTTGATAACAAGGGAGGAGCAACTCCCTTGAATTTCTGTAAAATTGATGCAGCTAGCATCCATTGTCATGATCAAACGAGGCATCTGAGAATGAGGACTGCTAGTGTTTCTATAGAACGGAGAATCGGTCCCGCTGAAATTAGCTACGGAGTACCGCGCGCTACAGAGGAAGATGGTAACCAGTCGAGCTAGCCCTTACCGCCGAATCGTGGGGCGCCGCGCTGCAATGGCGGCTGTTTTAAGCGGTTTGTCGCCTAGGAGGCTAGGATCCCGACATCCGCTCATGGAGGCAGCGACGGCCGGCGGGGACCTGTCACTCTGGCCAACCTCCGCGCTGTCCGACGGGACACGCGGACTCGAGGTAGGCGGCACACAGAACGGATCAGCGAACGCGGGAAAGTTACTTTGGAGCTCCGCGGTACCCTCGGTGAACGCCGCTCACCGGAACGGGTTGGTCGGGTCGAAGGGAAGAGCCGGCGAGTTGTTTCGAGCGCCAGCATTTCCTCGCCGGAACGGGTTGGTCGGCACAGTTTTCTTTTACCGAAACTACAGTGGCCGAAGGTCATCCTGCGCCACATTTTCTGGTTAAAACGAAAACGGTAACGCAGAAGTAGAACGTTTCATATTTCGTCATTTAACATGAGACCGAGAGAGTATATTAAAGTTGAGATAGAGTTACAATCCTCTCTCCCTAAGTGAACCAACACAACGGCCCAATATGTCAATACGGCTTTTCGAGGCTGGGAGAAGCATTGGTTGGAGCGTGACCTAACTTCTCTTCTTCGTCGCAGAATACATTTGCGTTGCTTTTGTTCCAAATGTTCCACAAAAGAGCAATGATTATCGATCATCGAACCTTGTTGTCGCGTTGTTAATCCCAAAGTTCACGGACTAGATTGCAGCCAGTACCGTTCAAGTGTAGCCAAACTTGGAGAGCGGAGAATTTTGAATACTGAAATAACTCAGTATTTTGCCTTCAACTTGACTTCACTATTGGCTGTTTGGCTTCGACTAGTTTCAACAACACTAACTTAGACTCCGGTAAAATACCTAACTTAGACGAGCGGTGAAGCAATAAACAATGTCAGGAACCCTGAAATGAAGATTCGTTATATTGCTTTCACTGGGTCGTTTCAACAGAAAATTCACTGAACGAGACAGATCGACGCCGAACTCGGTGGCTCCAATGTTTCAATACTAAGGTATGAAACAACTTCACATAGACATCTTAGATCACCACAATGAATCCCGAAAGCACCGTTTGCATACATGGAAAACACTATATTTCTACCAAAGAAAATCAATGAACATGAAACTGGCAATGCCCGGTTCATTTAGGGCTATCTTTGTTTACATGACTATAGAATTATAGAAATAGAAAAAAATAGATGATGGAAATATCATGGATACTTCAATACATAGAATTTTTCCATGAGGTCTCACCTAATGATGTTAAGAGTTTTTTGAAATTAGGTCAATTTGTGCACAATCTTTAGGATCCAGCATCTATAATTTGAAACAAATGATACGGAGTACACTAGAAAAAATTCTTAGGATCTTAAACCCTGTAAAAAATCTTCTAGAAATCCCACGAACGGAATGAACCTTCTTGTTTGGACGGTTGATCATGCGTGATTTTTAGTTCTTCAGGATTTCTTTTACCGCATCCTCCACGTAGCACGGACGGTACCGTTAATGCCTGCAACAAAACTGGATCAAGAGATTGCTCACCCCCACTTTCGCGGCTAACCCCAACCATCAGATCCAGATCAGAAACCACCAACACAAGCAAACCCCCCGCTCTCTTCTCTTCTCATCGCAGCGGGCCCCGCGCGCGTCAGCCTCGCACCAAACTCTCTTCTTCCCTTCCCCTAATCCCCCTTTTCCTCCTCCTCGACTCGACTCGATTCTCGCCTAAAGCCAGCAGCTAAACCTCGATTTCCAATCCATCCCCGCACGGCGCACCTAACCCCGATCGGATTCAGCAGCAGTGCCACACTCCCCGCGTACGCATGGCCGATCAGGGCGGCCTCTGAGGAGCGGCGGCGGTGATAGGTGGGGGCGGAAGAGGGGGGGAGGGAAGATGAGGGAGCTGCTGGGGGGCCCCGGGACGTGGGGCGGGCTGTGGCTGCGGGCGGCGCAGGTCGCCTTCGCCGCCGCGTCCATCGGCGTCATGGCGTCCGCGGCCGGCTTCGCCGGCTACACAGCCTTCTGGTAACCTTCGCGTCGCGTCGCGTGGCGCTGCTCGGCTTTGTGTTTGTTTAGGGGGTTTGGTCTCGTGGATCCTCGGTGGGGAGCTGGTTGATCTGCGCAGGGACTGGAACAATGCGATTAGTAGATGGAGTTGAGAGTGGAGTATTTGGGGGTCGCAGTGACAGTGAGGAGTACCATTTTAGCCCCCAATCATTTGCCACGAATTGGTTAAATAGAGCAAGTGATTCACGAGTGGCCCTATTTTTCAGTCGGGTCAGACATCAGACATGTATAGGGTTTAGGCGATTTGATAGATTGTGCGTAGAATTGCAGAAATGGCAGCCTTCCACTGGCAACTAGAGCATTGGGTTGGTCGGTTAGAGAACCTAAGGAAGGGTAGGTGTTTGGTAGGGAGAAGAATTGCTAGCTTTGCTAATCAAACAAGCCTGTGGGGGCTAGAAAATCCTTGCTCCACCAGGCGAGCCAATTTGGCGCTCCTCCGACGGCAAGAAGTGAGAAAAATACCAGTTGAACTCCAATTTGGCGCGCCTCCGACGGCAAGAAGTGAGAAAAATACCGAGTTGAACTCTGCTGCCTGTTCGTGGCCTCGTGGGTACATAAACTCGCCTCTTGAACATAGGTTGGTTGGTATAGCTAGCCACAAGCCCGCAGACCAAATGAATACTCTGCCTGATTAGGCCATAGCTCAAACGGGCCAGTAGAACCTACCCTAGCTAAGCTAGGTGAACTGATGATCCAAATGCCCGGGGTTAATCATTGCACTGTCCTGATATTCATGTGTCCGAGATTTTCTTTTAAATATCAAAACTTGTAAAAACATTGGAGTATGCCACTTGTATAGGTGAAAATCCATCTTTTGTTTGACTTGATGATGTTACTTGTTGGTCGTGTGTTACATGTAGTGCATTGTAGTTATTCCAAATTTCAGTTACAGATCAGTCAAATCTAGTGCAATTATGGGTTATTTGCAGGCATGTAGGATATAACTCTAATACAGCATTCGTTTGTGGACATGTTGGCTTTCTACTGCATACCTTTGGTTCGTGTAATGAGTTCATTATGTCTTTCTTATTTCAGCTACTTGATTGCGTCAATGGGACTGCAAGCATTGTGGAGCTTGGGACTTGCATTTCTTGATGGATATGCCCTTAAAGTCAAAATGGATCTCAACAATGCTGTTTTAGTGAGCTTATTTGTAGTTGGTGACTGGGTAATGATGAAGTCCTGAAACTCTTGTCACATACTCCCTCCGTCCGATATTAAGTGACTTTCTATTACATGTACCTAGACGTTTTTTAGGCATAGATACATCCTTATTTGGGCAAATTTGAGTCACTTAATATGGGATGGAGGGAGTAGCATTTTGCTCTGTTTTCTTGCTTTCTCCAGTTTTTGTTGGCTATACTATTGTTTGTGATAGACTAATATTCCGTATAAAGTTAGGGTGTTTATCTGAAAAGCTCTAAAACTGAGCATGTGACAAAATTAAATCAAATGAACCTTCCATGCTTATTTTCTTTTGCTGCAATGCTACAGATATAGAGACCGTTATACTTGTAGTTTCACTATGTTAATGACCATCTTCTGTTTCCATTCCTCCCTCGCTCTCTCCCTTCCAAGATACATGCATGCCTGCTAGCACTCGTATCATGTCGGTGACATTTTAAGCTACAGGAGATGGGACACCCTTGTTGATTATTCTTCTTTTAGGAGATTTTATTGGACACTAAAATTTCAGGAATTGTACTGGTGGGTCTATTTGTTTGCTGTACTTATTGCTGAAGTTATTCATGTCTTCTCTATTGCCCATATAGTGTCAGCCAAATGGTCATCCTAATTCGACAATGAAGAAAATTGAATCTGTGCATGACATATACTCTTTTTCGATTGAGTTACCTGGCAAATTATATGTCTGCGCCCTTCATTTGGATAGCATCCACCTGAATGTGTTCCCTTTTTGAGTGTTTCCAGTAGCACTAATGAAATCTGTGTATGCGATGCAGGTTACTGCCATTCTCTCATTTGCTGCATCATGCTCAGCTGCTGGTGTAGTAGTTCTTTTTGAAAGGGACATTACTTTCTGTAGAAGGTATTACCAACTCCCTTGTAGCAGATTTCAACTCGCCACGGCATTTGCTTTTCTGTCTTGGTCACTAAGTGCGACATCAGCTCTTATCATGTTTTGGCTCTTGGCGTCCTTCTGATTTTGTATATAATGTTGTGTAAGTTCTGTTTATAGTGACTCCCTTTCTGTTTTCCTCTCATCGTAGCATTTATATAGGATTATGTTCCAGATATGTAACAAACCCGAAACCACACGACCAAAAGATGGAAATGTTGGGAATTTGTAAGCTCCATGGAGCTACCATTTCCTAGGAATTACTGACTGGAAACTTAGCTCCAGATACTGATGCAATCGGTTTGTCATCGTCTTTGTGTTCATTCTTTTTTTATAGCAAAAATACCCTTGTTCTTAGTGATGCAGCTTTCTTTTTATGGCGATACCTGTATCTGACTAGTGACTTTCTTGATAGTTATGGAATGGCACTATATTGGTGCCCTCTCATAATGTTCTACCTGAGTAGAGTATATATCATATTTGGAATATTAATACTCTTTAGCTGTGTTGGAAACGAATGTAGAGAATTTAAAGAGTTTCAGACACAGTGCAATCTATAAGCTCTGATGTAAAGAGTCAAAAGATAAGGTCATAAGGATGACTTGATTCCGGCCGAGATGCCATTTCATATCTTCTGGTTGTGTTCTATATTTCTACCTGAAACGACCCGACTATCTCACGGCAGACATTTGCCCGCACTATGCTAGCCGTACTTTGTTCAAATGTAGTTAATTTTGATTTTTAACCACACTTTTAGCACTTCAACTGCATATTTTGTCGATAAAAGTGCGTCAAATACTTTTGCCAACATGATTATATTCAACATTTTTAAAATACCACGAATATAAATTTGTAGCACTTTGAAACCAAATCGACACACTTTGCAATGCGTCCGGTAATCTTCCGTGACGTAGTTGGCCTATGATTACCTGCTGTCTGCGGAAAGAAAGAAGCCAGGCAATTTCAGAATTCAGATCATGCAGTTATTTCTGAATTTCGCCTACTATTCGCCCCATATGGACTACAACTATGCACAATAAGTTCAGATCCATTCAGATCAAAAATGGCTTCCTTGCCAGATATACAAAAGAGAAGCTAGTTCGTTGGTACAGCTGTAAGTCTGCACAATTATACCCCTGTACAGCAGAACACCGCCACAGCACCGAGCCACCGACGACACGTTGACGACAGCCAGAGAAGCTGTATTACACAGTTTTATTTAGCAAATGATAGCAAAAGGTTCGTAGAGTACGAATCGATTTGTTAAGAACGGCACTAAATCGAATCAAATACGTATACTCTCCATTTCATAATTCTCGTCTCAAATTTGTCAAAAAATAAATATATCTATTTAAAAAATGTCTAAAATATTTCAACAATAATAGTTATGGAACGGAAGTCTCTGCGATCCTCGCTTGGCCTATGTCACTGCTCGCCGGCCGGTAGGCACGAGGTTGCCAAGTGTTGGGATGATGGCCCCAGAAAATGCAGGATAAATTCGGAATGGTACCAGGTACCTGCGTGTAAGTACGATAAACAAGTACGGTTCAACACAGGGAAGTCAAGTGTTGTAATTATACCAGGTGTGCCCGCGCGTTGCGACGCCTCAATAAAATCACAAATTATTTATTTGTATGTTCTGTGTAGGCAACTCATGGCGCTGTCGAGGTCGGCATGCGGGTGTGGTGGCGTCGGTTGTAAGATGGAGTAGAAAAAATCGTGAAAAAAACTGAAGAAAAAGAAAATAACGGGCAGTGACGTATTGGTTGTAATTTTAACTGGAGGAAAAAAAAATAACGAACAGTGATATGTTGACTGTAATTTTAACAAAGTTAACTTACGGCGACCGCATCACGACCAATTCTAATTTAATAGATATTAATACGTACCTGTTACGTCCTCTCCCTCACGCCCGGAAAAACCCTCGTAACAAAACCGTCCGTCCTCTCCGTCGTCCGTACGTGGTCCCAGACTGCCCACCGCACGCGTCAAACGCTCCTTTCAACGAAGCGGTTTTTTCTTCCGTCTTCCCACCCGCACACGACGAAAAAGGGCATCCATCTCACCCCACCACGGCACTGCCCCACCTGCTCCCTCCCCTTCCCTCGTCCGCCGCTGCTCCTCCCCCTACTGTCCAGCACGGGATCCGGCAAGAGGGCAAGGGGCTACCTTTTTGCCCGGAGAGCTTCCGCGCAGCGGCCCCGCGCGGTCCTCGGCCACCTCCACTTCAACATCGCAGCCCCACATGCCCCCGCTCGCCGTGCAGCTCGTACGCCGCTGTAATCGTGCGCTGCGAGCACCACGCCGCGAGCCCATCCGTCCACATATCCCGGCAACCCAACCGTCGCGCGCCTCCCGGGTAGCAGTCCGTCTTTCCCCCCGGACACTCTCCCTTGCGCGTCCCCTCTTTTCCTACCTCGCCCCCCTCTCTCTCTCCCCCTCTGCGTTGCCCTTGCTGCTAATTGGACGATTAATAATGCTGTGTTCTCAACAAAGCTACCTGATCGATCTTGGTATGCTTGGATTGGTTTGTTAACCAAGCACTGGAGTCCTAGCTCCCCAGTCTGCTGGACGGCATCGCTGATAAATTCAGTGTGGTGTGTGTGATTGATCAACGGTAAATTCAGTTATGTGATTTTGTAGGAGTTTTGAGTGGAAGAAGCCACCCACGCCATCCCCTGCTACTAGCCACGCCTTCCCCTGGTTACCGTTGCTTTCTTGCCTATATCTTTTCCACTTGGATGGCCTGAATATTAGGGGCTTAAGGATATGTCTTATACCAGACCAGTCTTAGACTCTTAGGATTCTGTGCTGATTTCATGAGTGCATCATGAATTCCTGGTGGTTTTCTTCAGGTGGAATACATAGCTTTGGCATGGATTTCATTTGTACATTTTACTGTACTTAGCTTGATATATACATAATAGAGATCAAGCTAATGCAAAGGCTTGAATTGTTAGACTATTTCCAGGCTAATACCAAACTGTGGATGTGAACCTGCAAAAACTAAATTTTGTAAATCTTAATTGGTAACACTCAATTTAGCTCAACAGTCATAGAAGCTGCAGCCTGAATATGCAATTAGCAACTTAGCTCTAGGATTTGAGTCTGGTAGTGAGCTAGCTAGAGCACTTGTTGTTTCATAAGATGGTTTAATCTGTGCTAAATATAGTTGAAATGTCAATGATATACTGGTACTTAGCTCTTTGCACCACAGAAACGACATTTAATTTACTCACTGTTGCTCTTACAGATTGTCATCTGATCATGAATTTCTCATTGTCGATCTGAATTATGCAAGCATAAATTACAATGAGCTCCTGTTTTAAGCACTATCTGGCTGTGTGTCCTTCAAATACTGAAGTTGATGTTCTGGGATATATTTTTCTGAACCCTTTGTGGGTCATTAGAAAACTCATTAGGCTATGCTTTCTATGCAGAATTTTTAGTCGAGTTTACTTTCATTTGGAAACACTTGATTTTGAGATCAAGAGATGGGCTGCCGGGAAGGAAGACAACATGAAGCCCCTGTTACCAAGATTTCAATATGTTAATATGATGTTTCCAGTATTGATACATCTTAATTTGTGTGCTCTTCTTGGCAAACTAATATTTTTCTGAGCCCTAAAACATGTGGCCAAGCCATGGTTCTTGTTAAACATATTATTTTTTCTCTACAATGAGCTCGGTGAATGACTTCAAAATTATCAAAGTGTAAGAAATTTGTGGTTAAATTTTAACTTATATATGTGGGTCCTAGATAGCAGAGCACTTCAGTCCTAACACAATTGACATGGCACTTTATGAGAGTGATAAGGTGTGCTTAAAAAACTATCCTTGTGTTTCGGAATGATCAGAGATGCATAAACCAGGAGGAAGAGCTATGATTAGTGGTAGTTAATCATTAGCGGCAAGATGAAGAGATATGTTTAGCAGTAGTAAAAATAATAACATACTCCTCCTCTGCTCCTTAAATTAGGGTGTGTATTGTTTACGTTGACCCAACTTTTGACCAAGAATTAGTCTATTTGTGTATATATATTTTGAAATAAAATTTATATCATTGCATTATTATTTAAAAATATTCTTGTTTATGGTTATAATAATTTGTATCACATAAGTCACACGTGATGGAGTAATCTTGGTTAAAAGCCTCGATAAAAAAATACACCTTAATTTAAGGAACGAAATGAGTATTTTTAATTTCCGTTGCAACGCATGGTCGTTCTGCTAGTACATATTAAATTACAGAAATAACTGCCAAACGATTGTAAGAGAAAGCGCATGATACTACGTCAAATTTGGGCAGAATCGGATGGAAACAGGGGGCAGGCGAGGGAATGACAGGCCAGACCAGGCTAGTTGCGAGGAGGTAGACTGTTGTTTTCCTAGTGCAGGTGCACAACTCGCTAGACGGTGAACAGCCGCAGGGTCGTACGCACGCTGGCTATCGGCGAGTATCGGTGAGAACCGTTTTTACGGTGCAAATTCCGTAAACTTCGTGTTCAAAAGTTTTTAAAAAACCCCTAAAAAATCCATATGTTGAAGGTTTCTCTACAAACGTGCAAAGTTTTAAGTCTAAATTCAAATTTATTTGGAAGGAATTAGGGAAAAAATACACAAATGTATAGTGCCACTACTACAGAAAGGCTTATCAGTAACGGTCGAAAAACAACATCAGTAACGGTCGGGGCGACCGTTGCTAACTTCGTGTTACTGATGATGGGTATCATCAGTAACATCGAGCAACCAACACTGATACATTTTCGGTAATTAAAAAAATAATTAAAACTACAAAAAATATACAAGAAATACACAGAAAAATATATACAGCATAGCACAGAAAAATACACAGCCACATCATTTAAAGCATACAAATGTATATAAAGGCGCATCATTTAGAGAATATAAAAAATACAAATGTATCACACTTCACGACATTGATTACAAAGTGTCAAAATTTCATAAAAGCATATAAAGAATACAAATGTATCTCATTTCAAGTTTGAAGCTATTGTTGTGGGTGAACCCTAATCACCACTTGTTCCACGCGTTCGTAGAAATCCCCACTAGACTTGATGGCCTCATTGTTGATGACATGGGCGAACTCTGCGAGATGCTGTCAAAGAAGTCAGAAAGCTTCATGATTGTTTCCCTTACGTGCGGCTCCATGATACCTCTGATTGCGACTGGAAGTAACTGAGTGAGTATGACATGATTGTCGTGAGACTTTATGCCAGATAGTTTGTGACTCTTCATGTTAACTAGATGTTTGATGCTCGACGAGTAGTTCGATGGGACTTTAATGCCCTGCATGCACTGGCACATCCTATGCAACTCGTCTTTGAACAGGTTGTAACATGCAAGACAACACCGCGTGGTCACCGTCACGAAACCATTCTTATCGGCTGTCGACACTTGATCTTTGCCCCACAACTCTTTTCTGATAGACATGAGTTTCAGGTCCTTCCGTGCATTGGGTCCATCTTTCGTCTTCTCTGGAATGTTCATCAGCAACCCCAATACGCTTTCACATACATTTTTCTCCACGTGCATGACATTTATGCTATGGCGGCATTCTAAATGTGCCCAGTACTCCAGGTCTCAGAATACGGACCTCCTTTTACACACGACGCCTTCAGGTTCCTTATATTTTTTCGCAGCAATCTTTCCGGGGACAACCTCAACATCGTTCATAATTTTGAGGATTTGCATACCAGACTTTTCCTTCAGCGTTGTCCCATGCTCCGTCTTCCCATTGAACCTTTCCTTATCATCCCTCCAAGGGTCTTTAGCATCCAACCACTTTCGATGGCCCATGTAAACAATTTTGGATGAAGCGGGCAACTTCTCCGATGTCGTGTTTTTCTCACACTTTGTACAGGCGTTGTAGCCATGTGTCACCTGGCATGAAGTATTTCCATTCGCGGGGTAGTCATGCAGGCAGGTCAGAAGCGCTGCTCTCATCGTGAAGTACTCCCTCCTGTTTGCGTCCCAAACCACTCTGCCAAGGTTTCAAAGCTGCTTCAGCTCATCCTTCACTAGCTGCAGATACACATTTAGGTCAGCTCGCGGCTGCTTTGGACACTGTATGAGCATGCACATGTGGATGTACTTTCTCTTCATGATTAACCATGGAGGAAGGTTGTAGACAAACAAGATCACTGCCAATGTGTTGTGCTTGTTGTTCATGTTTTTGAAAGGATTTATCCCGTCAGTGCTGAGACCGAGCCTCAGGTTTCTGGGCTCTGCCTTGAAATCTGAAAATCCCGTGTCGAAGTTCCTCCACTGAGTCCCATCGGCAGGGTGTCTTAGGACCCCAGCTTCCTCCACACGGTAGTGCCCGTCAGGATTGAATGCAGCCTGCGCCAGATCATGATAGACGAGATACCTCGCATCCTTAACGTTCTGCATCCAACGCTCAACTCGGCCACATGTCGTAAGATACCAGACAGTCTTTGCCGGCCTGCCCCTTCATCACTTCTTCCCCACCGTTTTCGTCACATCTGGCGTTTTTCTTCTTGTATGTCGATGCACCGCATATGTGGCAGCTCTCATGGTTCTTGTACTCTCCAATGTATACCATGCAGTCGTTTGGACATGAATGATGTTTCACGCAATCTAATCCAATCGGGCATGTAATCTTCTTCGCCTCGTATGTGCTCTTGGGCAACTTGTTTGGTTGTGGAAAAACCGAAGTAAGGTAACTCAACAAGTCCGTGAAGCCCTTGTCTGACTAGCATGATGCTGTCTTCAGCCTCAAAAGTTCAAGCGTCATTTCGAGCACGTTGTTTTCTTCGCCAGCTCCATCATACAAGGATGTGTTTGCGTCCTCCAACAATTTTTTGAACTGAGCAGACTCTGCCTCATCTTCGGGGTCCTCCAACTGGTCTCGTAGGTACGGGTCATCTAGCATTTCGGCAATTCTGCCACGTGGAGCTCCTTCAACTTCCACATTAGCCTCCTCATCGACCCTTGTTTCTTCCTCGGAATCATTCGCCAGATCATACCGCAGGACATCATCATCTTCGCTACCGCTATTGACATCAACCGCATCCTCCCCGTGACAAGTCCAGTGAGAATGACCTTCCACAAAACCCGATGCCCGCACGTGCATCTGAACATCTTCAGGCTTCATTATGCATGTGTTTCCAAATTTGCGACATGGACAACGCATCATCACAAGTCCTTTTCGTTCCATATCACCTTTCGCGACTCCAAAAAAGACCGTCCATTCAGTTATCCATCGAGCATTGATTCTTTCCTTGGCGTACATCCAAGAATGGTCCTTCGATCTACAACACAATACAGAAGAAAACAAACAAAGAAAAATAGTTAGCCTAATCATTGACAAGAGGATTAAGGTGTTAATTAAACGGGGCTAACTAAAAATTTGAAATTAGAGACATTCGGAGAGAAATTGGAGGCCGGCGAGAAAGATCGGGAGGGAAGCTCCAGACGACGACGAGGAGGCCGCATTTGGCCGGCGACCGGAGCTCAAAAATTTGAAATTGGGGAAATTCGGAGTGAAATTGGAGACCAGCGAGATAGATCGGGAGGGATAGAGAGCTCGCAAGAGAGAGGGAAGCTTTGGGCTCGAAGATTGGAGCTCGCCGGCCGCCTGAGCTCCAAAAATGAAGCTCGCCAGCCATGGCCGCCCGCCGGCCATGGAGAGGGAGGGAGGAGGAAGGGAGAGGGAGGAGGCGCTACCTGGGGGGCTCGCGGGCGGCCATGGTGCCTTCGGGCAGCGTTTCGCCGTCGCTGGGGAAGAAGGGCCGCAGCTGGTCTGTTACGACGCGCAGGGCGACCAGCTGCGGCTCTGCCCCCCGTACTTAAAACGCGACAATCATCAGTGGCGGTCGGGACTTGAGTGACCGTTACTGATGTACCCCCTATTATCAGTAACGGTCGCTTCTAGGCGACCGTTATTGATGCATGGTTCATCAGTGGCGGTCGCCTCTTAACCGACCGCCACTGATGTCTCTCGCGAGGTATGATGGTTCATCAGTGGCGGTCTCCTCGCTCGACCGCCACTGATGTATGGCTGGGCAGGGACGGGCAGACCCCGCTCTGTTCATCAGTAACGGTCGCGGCCGCGACTGACACTAATGTTGTTCATCAGTAACAGTCGCGCTGGACCCGTTACTGATGTGCTGTTGCATATAGACCGTTTTGTAGTAGTGTGCTCCCTACGTACCAAAATAAGTGACATGGATTGTATTGATTTTATAAAAATCCATGTCACTTATTTTGGAACGGAGGAAGTAGTAGTAGTAAACAGTGAAAAACCACGTTTCATGCCAAATAAGTTTTTCTTTTGTTACGCAACTGAGTTTTGGACTAACTGTGTGCGTACAACTTTCGTACATACACACCATACATTTCTTTCACACAAGCCTCCTTCGGAGGGCCCGCGTTCATGCATACATCCCATATTTACAGTTGACACCACGGATCATTACAAGCCGAAAGAAAAATAGAAAGAACACACATGCACGCATAAACTGCAAGTTTGCGACTTATATCGGCTAGGCCAACATTAATTTGCAGTTGCTCAGCATCTGCAAGTACACTACGACGACGACGTACCCCAAGCAAGTCTTCATTTGCTTTTGCTTCCTTTTCTTGCCCTTCCGCACTTCCCATCATCAGTTCGTCACGATCGATCCATGCTCCAGGGGGCGCCGGCGATGCGCCGGCGACCGCCGCGACGCTCCGACCGCGCCGGAGTCGGTCGACGACGTCTGCGAGAACAGCTGGTGCCTGCCGGAATCCCCGGGGAGACGGAAGTAGGATGACGTCGTCGGCGAGGACGACGGGTCGTCGAAGAAGAGGTCCCCGAAAGAGACCTGCCCTTCCTTCCTGTACTGCGCCACGGCCCTGTAGATGAACGGAATGAGGCCCTCCATGATCGCCTGCAGGAGCTAGAGCTTTCGCTTGAGAGAGCTGAAGAGTACAAAGAGAGGAGTTGTTATTGTTAGGACACCTGAGAGACAGAGCTTTGTCTCTCTTTTCTGGACGATGGCAAAGAAAGGGGGCCTGCACGAGAGCTTAAAAAGGGAGGCAAATGGACCAGGCCTCGAAGTGGATAGAGACCAAGATTATGCCAAGATTATTGTTCCCCTGACAGCTTGAGCTTAACTCTGAACCAAAGCGTGTCGTGTCAGAGACTCACGTATACATGCTACACGGGAATTTAAGGTAGCTAGCTTAGCTCGTGCAAATGGAATTCCAGCAAGGGGAGGGAGCTGGGAGACTTGAACGCAAGGGATGGTCAGTCTTAGAAGGCGAGTTTTCCAAGTGGACAGCGACGTCCTGCAAGCACAATCTTTTAATCCCCTCGGTTCAACCCTTGGAAAGCAAACAACTTACCTGCTGCATGCAAAAGAAATGAGAAAGAAAAATTCGTCAGTTCATTGATTGGCTTATCCGGGGGAGGTCTTTAATCGAAGTCTCCGGTAGCGTAATCCGTCGGAAATCCGTGCGGCCACATCTTGATCTCGCGTCACCCTAGCCGACTCTTCTGCCGGGGCCAGAAGCCCAGAAGAGTCTTATCGATTCAGGTGCTGACTTTTCCGATACACTTGTCGAGTCGTTGAGTAGTTCTGTAGCGAAACATGATTAACAAGAGAAAGATCGCCGCGGCTCGTGTGTGGCTGATGAACTTTGTGCATGATTGCATTGTTTGACCGGATTAAACTTAGCACAGAGTGCGTGTTGGTTTTGTTTATGCGTGTGATCGATATTGAGGAATATTGGAGATGCTGATCAGACAACAGTTCATACCAGATAGTAATAGTTGCTTTTGTTCCTTTCGCCAAAAAAAAAAAAATAGTTGCTTTTGTTTAGGTTTCTGAGAGGAGGAGGTTCATGCCAGATCATATGTCGACCCAGCAGTCCGATTTGTCTTTTGATTGGATAGCTGCCATAGGCGAGTTGGATAGTGTTATTGTATTGGGACAACTGATGTTGCCGTCCCAACAAACTGCAGTTTAGGCTGGGTTCGAAAATAGGGAACACATCAAGATCTGCTTGACGTTGCTTTCCTTTTTCTTTTTTGAGAATACTTGACGTTGCTTTCCTCGGCGAGGGTTGTCTGATGGGCCTGCTAGGCAGAGTTGCGCACAAGAATTGCGACAGCGAGTCAAATTGGACGTATCTTGTTTGGGCCGAGAGGCCCAACTACCAGGCGTTCCTAAGCCTGCTGTTGGTCCGTGCCTCCGCGGCAGGAACGAGCAATCTAAACCTGGATGTTTAGTCCCACACCGGTCATTAACATAGCAAGAGACGAAACAGGGTGCTATATATCGGTCACCTGGTGCTACGTAGAACTCACTTACCTGGACGGGGTCTATGGGTGATCAAGAAGACTCATGGCCTGGATTAGTGGCCTCCATTGCACTTGGGAGGAGCACTAGTCTACCATCTCCCCAAGTGGGAGAGTGGACGTCGTAATTTGTGGTAGAGGGGGTACGCGTTCGCGCGGCCCCTGCCAAAGTTTAAATTTAAAATTTTGGTTTGAATTTGATGAATATTTGATTTGAATTTGATATCTGAATCTTAACAATTCATGCAATTTGGAGTAGGACGAATTTTTTTGTTCATGCCGTCTTGTTCTGGTTGGTTTGAATTTGGTGTTGAATCTTAACAATACAAGAAAATTGTTTTATTGGTATGAGTTTCATAGCTCAATCTTGATAAGGACGAATTTTTTTGTTCATGCCATCTTATTCTGGGTGCATATCAGTATTTGCTTCCAGCTTCTAGGTTTTGGTTTTGACGAGCTTTATTAACGAAGAACGTTCTGCGCATCTGGAATTCTGGAGACATTCAGCCCTAATCTGGTCGAACGGTCTGGAAACTGGTGGTGGGGTTGGACTGAAGTGACCGGGAGTGTCTGCTTTTCAGTGCATTCTGGGAGTTTCTAGCTGGGGAGACTCGAGTACCCTATTAAAGATGCCCAATCCAGCCTATAATGTGCTTGCGTTGCTAACTGCAGCTCCTTACCAGAGACAAATAAATACCAGCGTTCATCCTCGTATTCTCAACTCTTGGTTGCGCATTTCGCTAGCGAGGTCACATGGCGTTGTCGTCGGAGCCGGAGCCGCCGTTCCGTCCGAGGGAGAAGATCGTGGAGAAGCAGAGGTACTTCCAGAGCGTCCACAGGCCGACGTACCTCAAGGGGCGCTACGACGTGATCACCTCCGTCGCCATCCCCCTCGCGCTGGCTGCGTCGAGCATGTTCCTCGTTGTAAGTTGAGCAATCTGCATAAGTTCGAGTATTTCACTTTCACTGTGTGTTTATTTCTTCCTGTTTTGGTCGGGCACTTGTGCTGATGCTATGCCGTGTTCCCGTTTGGTGTTCACGCGCAGGGGCGTGGGATCTACAACATGGCTCACGGCATTGGGAGGAAAGAATGAGGATTCAGAGATCGGATGGCATAGCTTGTACTCATGTTGTGTGCGTACCTTCGCAGAATGGAAACGTAGACGTGTTTGTTCCCGATGTCGCCTGTTTTAAGCTGCATCGCTTGTACGTAGGTACCTTTGCGGAATGGAAACCAAAAACTAAATGAACTTCAGTTTCACCAAAATTTCAGCAATTTAGAAAGGGGCCTAAAGCCCTGGACACAATGCCCATCCCACCGAACAAGTTGTTTTTCCTCGACAAAAGTCCTTTTAGGCTTCCACGGTGTAAGCCAAATAGGGGTGCCAAATAGAGATTTGGCATTTGGCACCGTTTTTCAACACTGTGACACCGATGCCAAAGCCAAATATTTTGGAACCGGAGCACGTACTTGCTCCGATGCCAAATCTAAGAAGATTAAAAAATCGATCAATCCACTCTTCCGTCTGCCCAACCTCTCGCGACGCCATGGCATGGAGCGCCGGAGTCCATCGGAGCGAAGATAACCTCCCGTGAATATGCTCACGGCGCGAAGCTGGTGGAGCGTCCGGCGTCGGCGAGTACAGCGGCCACGCAACGGCGCTGCAGCTCTCCCGCTACAGTGCAGCAGGCCTCGCATGTAGGAGAAACGGTGCGAACGCGGCCACCAGAGGCGGGAGCGCTCTGCTGCTGCTATCTTTTGAGGAGGCGGTGGTGGAGGTCATGCCATGTAGGGATTTTGGGGGCAGAGACAGGTCGAGAGAGACGGAGGAGATAAAGGGGAAAGCGGTGTGTAGAAGATGAGATATTTTATTCCCAAGTGGGTCCCACAAGGAGGTAATTTGGCACTGGCTACACTCTAGAGGAAAAATGACCATTTCACACCGGTGCTATATTGGAGTGACATGACAAATTTGGCTTTACCACATTGTGGAAGCCTTACAGCCCAGCTTTGTGGAAACTGTTAAACAGGAGTTTCCAGTGTATATCCACATCAAAGCATTTAAGATCATAAAAAACATAGCAACATATCTAACACAGCTTTAACAACAGGAGAGTTAAAGAGTTGAGAAAATCCTAGCCTGTCCGACTCTATGCATTGTTACATTGTTAAACATACGATGGAGCATCGATGTATATTTGATATGCAAGGCCAATTTCCATAAAGGATCAGACACATGCAAATCATAGGTAATCGATGGAGAGCCAGACTATAATGTTACATGGAGATTATTGCATAGTACCTTTCCTCAGATTATTTCCAGTCCTATATGACCCTGCCGATTCGGGTATCGACCACTGCAGGTTTTGAAAGTTCTGAAAACTCCAACGCTTGAACTAATGTTAATCTACGATTCTTCCAAGCATCTTCTGCCCACTCCTTCATTCGCTCACCTTCGACCTTTCTATTTGACTGAATAAGCAACAGTTCTGCATACTCACCTGTAAATTGGACAAGTAATAACAAAGAAAGCATTAACTCGAGGCAAGAATGTGAGCACAAGTAGCTGCAAGAGCCTCAAAATAAGCAACATCCAAATAGGCAACAAGTGCTAGAAAATAGAAATACTGCTGATTACTCTCTGACTACTGTTTACATTGTAGTAACAATCAGATTTGTCAGGACTTGGCAAATTCGTGGCTCATACCAACATAGCAAATGGTTGAAAGGCATTAATCCCTGCCTCCCTAATCGATGGATTTTTGCTAGGAACCAAAACGATAATACTTTTTCAACCCTTCAGCAATATAAAGTGCCTTCTGGTAGAATACTCCAGAAACAAGTAGATAGTAAAGGTTCGAAGCATAACCTCTAGCAAGGGAGATGATATCTCTCCAATCCATCTGCCTTCTAGTGTCTGCAAAATATAAATTGTGAACACTATATTGCCCAAGGGATTAAACAGAACCAATTATAAGACTATTGCTTTACCCTCCGAATTGATGGCAGGCGCTTTCAGCACTTCTAGGGCCTTCCTGTACAGCCCCTGCAATCAAACAGCTGGTTAAATAAGCGAACAGCTCAAAGCATGGGTTGCTTGCATGGACAAAAGATTACTCACGAACTCTACATAGCAGTAATAAATAAATACTCCCTCCGATCCTAAATTGTTGTCGAAATATTACATGTATCTAGACGCTTTGTAAGAATAGATACATCCATATTTGGGCAAATTTGAGTCAAGAATTTAGGATCAGAGGGAGTAGCAAATACGGGAACTGATTTGAGAAAGAAACAGGAAATGCCTCACTGTTAGCTCGTCGAGATTTTAAGACCAACAGAGTGTGAGCATCAAATTTTATATATGGCACACACATAAAGCTAAAATAAGAGTTACTGATTTACCAACCTCCTGAACCATTATTGAACTAGAACCTTCTGATTTTGCTTTCAGTTTGTACATTCTAGCTACACAGGTCAATACAATGCCAACTTTCGGGTGATTTGAACCTGCATGCATTATGGATTACAATTAGCAAGGTTACATGATAGTTAACTCAGTGGTCAATTGCTTCAATGCTTCATTTTCTGGTATAACAAGCTTAGCGGGCCAAACCAAACTGTTCTTCAGCCTTCTGTAGTGCCCTTGTGAGATAGTCCTCTGCCTCACCAAACTTCCTGTAAAAGCACAAAGTGAATGCCAGCAATTGGAACTTCATAAAAGGGAAGAGACCACTGCTTTGAATTTCATCAATCAAATAATGGGTTTGGTTCTAAAAATATACTCCCTCCGATCCTAAATTGTTGTCCAAATATTACATGTATCTAGACGCTTTTTAAGAATAGATACATCCATATTTGGGCAAATTTGAGTCAATAATTTAGGATCAGAGGGAGTATCTTTTTATAATAAAACCAACCAAAAAAATTGTGTTTCAGAAAAGAGAAACAAAAATGGAGCAACCAAAGAATGACAACAGAAGACTCAGAACAATTACCCAGAATGAGATAAAAGCTGGCCGTATGAGCAAGTGGCACCCAGAGAAACCTCCTCAGGAACCATGTTTCCAGCTGCTAACAAATTTCCAGAAATATCTTCTGTGCTAGCTGCCTCAAGAACCTTTTCATACATTTTTGTTGCCAAAGGAAAATCCCCAGCACAGTGCAGATATTCACCATACGAAAAGACAGCGTTTTCTGCCATGAACAACAATAAGGTCTATGTCTGCACTAGTCACAGGGGAAAATAAGCTAATGTTTCACAGACAGTTCTACCTGTTTGGTTATGCCCTACTCCAGCACAGTAGTCCTTGGACCCACCAAAGAACGTCTGGGCTGATAAACGGCAACTGTAAATCACTATGGATAAAAGTCGCTTCCTATTGCGTAGCAGAGATATGCAGGACGTTAAAAGGAAACTACCTGATTCTATATCTCCATTCAAAAGAGCAGCAAGTCCTCTGATAGCATCAACCCGAAATTTCAGATGATCCTGATTAGACCATCTGATATCTTCATCTTTTATTGACAGATCAACCGAATCATTTGGGGACATCAAAGAGGAAATATCCTGTGTTCAAAATAACCATTATCCTCGCTTTATTTAGGGCCATGCGAGATGAAAATATGCATGCGGTATCAAACCTGGCCTGCTTCCATGCGTAGCCCCATTAGTGCTTCCCATGCTGCGACTGCACATTTAGTTACAGGTGTTGCATCAGAAATGACATTCATGAGCACTTACAGAATTCGTACCCCTCCTCCCTCCCTCTCTCAAAACTTTTCTTTCACATTGATTTCCTTAGATATTTAAAAATTCTCATCCCTTTGATCATGTCAAGTTGTCAAAAGATGTCTTCTATTGAAAGAAAACAAGTGGAGGACAATCAGATAAACAATGATGCATTCCTGAGTATATGTAGTTCTTCTTCCCTTGTTTCTGTCTACTAATAAAAAATTGTGAGACTTGAGAGCTCTTTGCTTTACAAGTTTATACAACCAGCATTCCACATTTTGCACTCTCAGATACACAAGATTACTCTCAACAAAAACAAGGACTTAGAAAAGAACCTCTGAAAGCTGCAGAAGGAGCGACTTGCTGGGTTGCTTTGAGCTTTTCCATTGCCTCCTGGCGTCTTCCACTGCACAGAGAAAACAAGCATATACTTATACTCAAGCCTGCTCGACTGGGAAGGCCAGATTAGCAAAGGCAGTGGAAGGTTCTTCTCTTGCAAGTGCAGCCTCATTATGCCAAATGCAATAGCAGTTTTCCACCATGGATAAAAATCATGTTAGGTGGTTTTCATGTTGAAGCCAAATATTTCTAGAACCTCTGTACGGCATGCGCCAGTTTATACATACTGTATCATCCATATCTTCATGCCACAACGACATTTCAGAGAAACCTACCCGCAAATAAAAAACATTTCAGAGAAACCAACCCAAAATGTAGAAAGCAGGCAGACCGGAGAGCAAAAGGCACGCACTCCTATTTTTCCCAAACCCTCCTTTCCGATTCATATCGTGCGTGATATACCGCCACCACTCCTAAATGCCGTGGCAACACGAGCCATACAAAATTAACCAAACTAGAGGAGCATCCAAATCTACTCAAAACGGAAGCATCAGATTACAAAATCAAGACGTAATGCAGAGGTTCAGACCTCCGGTAGAGCAGCGTGGACATGGCAAGCATGAGCGTCCCCACGGCCTCGGCGCTGCCCTCGGCGCCGCCCTGCAGGTTCGAGGCCCCCTGCTCCAGTATCCGCATCGCCTCCTCTGGAACACCAGCAGCAACAGCAGTTTTAGACCCACACGAGCGAGCAATACCTCGAGCCCTACCACGCACTGGCACTACGGGAAGTAAAGCGAGGCAAAGGGAGGGGTGGAAGGGGGGACCTGGGGAGCTCTGATGCCTGGCGCCTCCGAGGGAGTAGCGGACCATCTCCGCCGCCACCCTCTCGGGCTGCGTGTCGCCGACGGCGGCGCAGTGGCGGGTCCGCGGTGGCCGGGGCTTCGGGGCGGAGAGCGCCCTCGCGAGAGCCGATCGAATCGCGTTCATGGCTGCGTCTGCCTGCGCCTGGATGCACTGAGCGGCGGAGGAGAAGGGTCTATGAGCAATCGAAAAGGAGAGCAGAGGCAAACGTGTCTTCTGTTCTGCGTCGAAGCAGAATTGCAGAAACCCAGTGCAAGTGGTTAAGCGGTGGCTAGTGACACGAGTCGAATCGAATGCTCCGGTTGAATCGAATGCTCCGTTTCTTCCCCGTTGGACTTGGCTGATGCGCGAACGTACGCGCGTCGGTCAGATACCGTGTATGCCAAGACTAAACACACAAAGTAAACGGGTGTAGTTAATGCATTAGTAAATATGAAACTTTAAAAAGTTATAGATTTCAAACCGTACACTCAATTTTGGATCCGTTTTTATGGTTCATTTTGTCTCGACGAGATTTTCAAAATTAGATCCCATGCTGTTATGTTTAAAAAAAAAATTGTGTCAAAAGTTATCGGCCAATAATATATGAAGTTATTGCCCCTGAGAGTAACAAGTTACCACATGATAACTTCTAAAAAAAAAAGAATTGAATACTTATGTGTTAAAGTTATCATCTAATAACATATGAAGTTACCATCCCGGTTAGTAACAAGTTACCACATGACAAGTTTATATAAAAAAGATGGTTACTTATGCATTAAAGTTACCATCCAGATAAAATAGGAAGTTACTGTTCATATTCCTAACAAGTTACCACATGAAAACTTTATAAAAAATAGGATGGTTACTTATGCGTCGAAAGTTACTACCCAATAATATATGAAGTTGCCGTCCCGTTAGTTGGAAGTTACCACATGACAACTTCCTAGAAAATAGGATGCAAGGTTATCTATGCATTAAAATTACCACCTAACAATTTATGAAATTGCCACTCTGTTAGTACCAAGTTATCACACGCTAACGGTGGTAAGTTCTTCCGGAGTATGATGGTAACTTGTGCATTATCGCTTGGTAACACGGAAAATAAAAAAAAATTCATCGATAGATATTCGAGTGGGATCTAGTTTTGAAGCTCTCGTTGATACGAAGCCAATAGTGAAAACGGTTTGTGAATCGTACAAGCGGTTCGAGCTATAAAATATTTTAAGTTTCAAAATTAGTTAGTACAAAATGCATACATGCACCTATGCATCCAAGACAGAACTCATCACTGATAAGTACAAAATGCACGCATGGCTAATCAGCATCGCACATGGTCAGCAGGCACCGTTCGCGCGAAATGACAATGCGCACGAACAAAATCAACTCCGCGCTGGAAACTACTCGACCAATGAAAACCGTGCGCGCAAGGAAACCAAATAAAGAACATCAGCTCCTTATGATTTAGGATAAATAAATTGAAGGACACCGACCTATAATAAAAATAACTTAAATGCTCGCTATTACAAATGGTTTACAAAGCACCTTAAACATAATAGAAATCATATCGAGTTTCCGAGACTACTTAACGACCACTGCCGTCGCCAGAACAAACCGATGACGTGTCGATGTCGAAAACAGTCGAAAAGTACTCATGCACGTGTCCCTAAGGACCAGTGTCTAGGAGCCACAGTTAAATGGCAGGAAACCTAACCAGGGGACGACAGGAATCTACGTCGCGGCTCCGTCATCAAATCTGTCTTGGCGGACGGACTTGAGGGGAATCGGAGTCTCAAAGACGATCTCAACAATGAAGTGCTACGATCTGCCGATCACCACCTCTCCGAGGACCACACCATCTTCCACACGCCCCTGACGGTAGAGAGCACCACCGTAACGAGGCCAAATCAAGGAGACCTTTTTCCATGCCAACATCGTCTCGCCATCGCGGATTCTTGAAAAATGAAGATTTATCGAAACGCGGAGCCAATGGAGGAGGAGAAGGTTGACGATCCATAGATGGAGGAAGGGTAACGACAGAGGTGGAATCATAGATGGTTTTATAGGAGAGGGGACTAGAGCGAGGTTATTTTGAAGTCAACACCGATACTACAAGTATCTAGTTGCTTCATCGAATTTAAATTTAAACTTACCTTGTAGCCCGTGAAGCGCACGCGCGCACACACACACGACACAAAAAGCTAGCAACAAGAGCTTGATTTTTTTTTTCACGCTTCTTGAGCCTTTTTCTAGTTTGGATTTAACTTATTTTTTTTACGGGTATCAGATTTAACTTCTTGTGACATGATTCATACAAATTGTATCTATAACGTCAAAAAGTTTGAAAGTTTTACACTATATTTAAGTACATATATTAATGTACTTTTCTATAGACTTGGTCAAAATTTTAAAGTTTTATTTAGAACAAAACTAGAACAACTTGCACAAAAGAACGGAGAGAGTTTCTCTCGAAATGATTGGTTAGATTTGGTCAGTACCCCCTCTCGAATTCACATGAATCTGTCAGAAAACATGAGCAATTTTTTTTTTGCTAATATTTGTAAGCGTCTACGTAACATGACTCACCAGTCCCTGATAGGGATCACAAAGTCTGAATTTGTCTGAACTCAAAATACCCAAAACCTACTCGAACTTGACTAAATATCCAACTTTTGGCCCCTTTTTTTCCTAACACATTAATGCCTCTTAGTTGACTATTAACTCCTGCTATTACTAGACTGTTGACTCCTGCCATTGCACAAGAACACTTCTGATTTCCACATGCCAATAATATTTTCAACAGCTAGTGAATGAGTGAATCGGCAATTGTCAAATACTAGATCAGCACGTACGCACAGTTGTCTCCCTCCATCAATCACAGGGATACTACCAGAAGGTTCAGCGCTGTTCTCCTGTCTCCATCGAACTCATCGCCATGCCTGTGGCCTGTGTGTGCCTGTGCTTACTCGCCATCTCCCAACTTAGGGCTCGTTCGTTTGTGGGTTTCCCGGCGGGGATCAGGCGGCATCAACGGAAATTTGTGCTAAAATCTTGATAATCCCGGTTGATCCCAGCCGGGCTGGGACAAAACGAACAGGGCTTAACGGGTCAAATCGAAATTCAGAGGCCCCCGTTTAATCAGCGGTCTCGGCAGCAATTAATCTCTCCACACCCAGAAAACAGCGTGTGAAAACGCCATGGCGTCGCTATATTACTTGCTATTTTGATCATCTTCGGCCACTATTATCCGGGGGAGAAAATTTGTTAGAGACACTGCTGCGTGCGTCCTGTTCAACAGGTTTGACGTCGGCAGCCGCGTCATCTCTCGCTGATCCAATGCCGATGGAAACTGCGACGTAAGGTTTAAATTCAAGCTGTTTTCGTAATAACGACGGACTACTGACATGCTGGTATCATAAGTATCGATCTGTTTCCAGACTGAATAACAACATGTTTTTGATATGAGATTGATGGAGTACGCACAAACATACGACCCTCCCCTCGTCCAGTTATTGTCGGTTTGAACAATTGCATCTTTTATCTTACGAGGAAGATGATATATACGTCGTTTAACATATCATACACATGTCGTAGAGTGTGACAAGGTCAATGAGAGTTCATTACTCAGGACTAACTGGCTGAAGAAATAACAATAAGCAGTGGTACAGTTCTGAAGATAAAAGAGAAAGATGTAAGAAGAGCCATAGTGAGCCAACTTCAACTCACTTTACCTCTGCTTTTGAACTACTCGTTATGTCACCACCTTTGATTTTCACTTTGACTCCGAGTGCTTAGAAGTTCAACGGCTAACCTATTAGTAGTTTTTACTTTATTGCTATTTAGCACCTGAATCTCAGGAAACAAAAACTGGAAATGCCAACAATTCTGAAGTCTTCACATCCCTTGTGTTTTCTCGCTCTTTGCTACTCCCTCCGATCCTAAATTGTTGTCGAAATATTACATGTATCTACACGCTTTTTAAAAATAGATACATCCATATTTGGGCAAAAATTGTGACTCCCACGTCTCGTGAACCGCCCCAGGCAACTCACGGGGCGACCCCCTCGGCCCAAACCCTAGGTGCTGCCTCCCTTCTTGCGCCCCTCGCCGCCGTCGCCGGTGGCCGCCGGCCGGCCGGCGACGGCGGCAGGACCTCTCCTGCGCCCTCACCCCTGCGCTTCTGGACGGCAGCCTCTCCCGCGCCCTCTTCCCTCGCGCTGCTCCACCTTGCGGTTGGCGGCGGTGTTGGACGGGGGCGGCGCTTCTCGGCGGCGAGCGGCGCGGGCATTGTGGCCACCTCTTCCTCCTCCCCTACTTCCAACTCAGGTCTTGTGCCCCTCTCGTCTAGGATTTTGACGCCTCGGGTGCTCGCTGCCCTTCGATCTTGGCGCCGCGCGGATGTTCACTGCAGGCTGACGACAGCGTGGATGTTGGCTTGGCGGCCCGCGGGTTGGCGGGCTGCCAGCGTCCTTGGTGGCTGCGTGCCACGGCCTGCTGCTGCACGCCGGTGCGGTGGAACGAAGCCCGCTGTTTGGTGTTGCAGTGGTGCTCTGGACGTGCTGCCTTATCCTGTTGTCCGGCGTCGTTGGTCCAGATCCGTGTGCTTGAGGAGGGTCTGTCATCAACTCAAAAGGCACTAGCTTTGGTTGTGCTTGTTCCTTTGGTGGCCGGCGAGATGCTAGTGTTGGCGGGGCTGTCAGAGGTGTGCTTAATGCGGTGGCTGGCAAAGCTAGCTCCGTGGGGTTGTCCGGCGTCCGATGGGAGGAGGGCGTTGGTTGGCGGCCTGATGCTGGGGGCGGCTGCTTCTTGCTGGTTGATGTGAGATGCGCCTTGGCCAGTATCCGGTGGCATCTATTTTCTTGGGTGTTGCCATGTGCGCCGATGGCATGTCACAGGTTTGAGCATTCCACGATGCAGACCTGGGTATGCCAGTGCACAGGCCTTTCGACTGCGGTGGCCAGCTCCTTTAGGAGATGGTGTCGTGGTTGGTCCTTGTTGACCTTGCCGTGCGGCATGTGGTGGCCTCTGGTGGCAGGATGGCAAGACCACCAGGTTCTCAAACTAGCGTGGTTGCTGATAATACAATGGGTTTGCTGATGGGTCCTTACGGGAAGGTCACCCATGTGTGAGTGGTCATGGTGCTCCGGGCGAAAGCCCTACCTGACTTATGTTAGTGCCGACGACGGCGGCGCCCTTGGGCGTCGTTTCCTCCTTGGTGGCGTTGTCGAGGAGCCTCGATTCACCCCCAACCCCACGGTTTAGTCCCCGGGTGAAAACTCAGATCTGGGAAGATCGGACAATGGCGGCGGCATCGACGTCGCTTCCTCGTTGGAGGCGTTGTTCTTGGTGGTCTGACCCTCGGTTGGTGTGCATGTGGGTGGCACACGTCTTGGCTCCGGCGGGGAAGTCATGGTTGCTAGTGTGACTACCTTGGGTGGCTTGGGTAGAGCATTGCGGAGGATCCTTTGCTGCGGTGTCTTGGTCGCATGGGCGCACTCGACGAGCTTCAACTGGTGGTTGCTGGCTCAATTTGCTTCTGGCAAGGGGTGCGGTGATGTGTGACAGTACAGTGTTCAGGGTGCGAACGGCAATTGGCGGTTTCGGGGCTTCTACACCATGTTGTATTGAGGCCAGCGGTCCGCAGCGCTTCGACTTGCCATCCTCTTCAAAGCGGGAGTGGCCCAACTTTGACTTCTTTATAGAGTTGAATTCTCTACTCTTGTGGCGTAGGTTTTGGTAGGTTTGTCGTGTCCAGCGCTTGTGTGGGTGGCATTTAGGCTGAGGGTTGTTAGGTTGTGTCGGTTGTAATGCTTGTCCAGCGCCCGTTGGTTGTGGTGTTGTCTTGAGTGCTTGGTTGTATCGGTTTTTTCTTGAGCTTGTAATTATTTTCTTTCTATCAATGCATCGAGACGCAAGCTTTGCGTTTTTTCGAAAAAATATTTATGCAAATTTAAGTCAAGAATTTAGAATCAGAGAGTAGCTTCTACACCAGACCTTCTTGTCATTTTCTTGAGATGAGATTTTCCATTTCCAATTTGGAGGCGTACTGTTTTAACATGATGCACGCCTATGAGTATACGAAGGAGATTTTCCACAACACACAAAGTACCTAATGCCTAATTGCGGGTCTGTTGCATGCCTCCTCGTTGTGTGCTCTCATCAATCTGACCAGCAATGTTCCTTTGGAAATTGGAAATTGAGTGCTCCAGAAATGTAGAAGTGCTCCAGAACGAGCCACGAATTGAGGACTTGCTGCGGAACCTACCAATTTCTGTAATAATTTCTACTCTTTGACGCAATACAATTACAGTATATAGCCATAGAGTAGGTGGCGATCCTCTCCCCCGGTGATTTTTCCTTGCATGTGCAAGCTTTTCTCGTTAACATACATATGCGTTAATGTGATACTGCGTGCATCCGGTAGTTACTCTGGGAGAATTTTTTACCGTACTCTAGTACTCCCCTATGAGAGGTGAGAGTACCAAACACATCTAGCCATCCGTTTGCTGCAAGGGTAGCTTAGTCATTTTGTCTCAGCTAATTTCGTCTTTCCCTGGATTGTATCGACTGCAGCTCTCTCTGCCCCTTCCTGCCCTCACAGGCTCACACCATCCTTATCTCCGATCACCATTGACTACACTAACACCCTAACAACCTAAGCAGACTAAAAAAAATAAGGATTCAAGTTCACATCTAGATTCGTCGGCTTGTACGTCCATGGAGAGGGCACTGCCAGCTTGCTATTGATTGTTTGGTACAATGGACAAGATCAACATCATGAACCAGAATACATGGATTAAATTCTCAACACTAATTCGATGAGTTGCGCAACTGGAACACGGCCATGGTCTTGTCTCTCGCGCGTACTCCCACGTTCACCGGCGCGGCCTGCCCGCAGTTCTAGATCACCGTCATGTGCGACTCCGCGCCGGCGAGCGCCACCACAAGGGCGTCCCGACTGCGGAGCCCATTGGGAGGTCACCGCACGGTGGCGGAGCGCCGCCACAGTCAGTCTCGTCTTTAATTTTGAGGATCAGGGTTCACCAATGGGGATTGGAGTATTTGTTCAGATGTCAACAAGCGACATTTGCTTCTTCTTTTTTACGATAACACAATTCTAAAGTCCTGGTTACAGTTTTACCCCTAATATGAAGGTAATCTCCAGTTTTTTAGATGGCACTTCCCAACTGTTGTGATGGAGTGACAACCGAGGTTAGCCGTTAGATTTGGACAAATAAACGGCTTATATTTATTTCGGGACACCGTAAAAGAGCTCTACTCTGGAGTATTAACATCAGAGATGCGTGTTTTGGTAACCAAGATTACTGTAAATGAATTAAGTTCAGGGCAACTCCTAACCACCATTAGCCAAGTCAATCGCCGGCCTAGCTAGCTACTCTTGCACGAGACAGGCCATTTCACGGAGGCAGCACGTAAGGAAAAGAGATGAGTGCAAATACCGACCGACTGGCGACATACATGCATATTGACCGGTGATATCTCTGTCCGCATCAGCATTGAAGAGCGACGCGCCCCGGCCGGCCGTTCCGCGCGCACAAACCGCGCACGGCACAAAGATGGCCGGAGCAGAGATTAAGAAGAGATGGCGCGCGGGCGCGGCAGATGCAATGTGTGCGTACGTTGTTGGTCAGCCTTTCCACGCAACTGCAAAACGTACCCATCCCCACCCGCGGTTCACACGCACCACGCGACGGGAAGACGAGAAAAATACAATCTTCCCTGGATTAATAATTAGCTAAACCCCTGTGGGCTGGGCTGTTTTGGCTAAGCAGAGGAGGTTAGATCCGGTTCGTTGCGAGGTGGGTGGTCGTCGCCTGGATCCCGGCCGGGCCGCGCCACCCTCACGCCTAAGCTTACTCACGCCACGCCAGTTTGCATGCAAAGTCTCCAGCGTCTCTGCCTACTCTCTACTCTCCTCTGTCTCTCGCTCTCGCTCGCTTCCCCAGTCCGAGGTAACTTGTTGGCACTCCCGGTGGTTGCAAGCCGCTTACCCGAACCAGACCCGTGCACTCCCTGCTATAGCTCATCGGGGGCGCGCGCAGTCAAGCCAGCCGCTGCCCACCGCTCCTCGCCATCTTCCTATATCCCGCGCTTGAGTACGTTCTTGGTCCCTTGCTCCGGTTCGTCCTTTCGTCGATCCATCACTTACTTCTTTCACGAGGCGATCGAAGGAGCCGGCTCGGTAAAAAATCGATTGATATTATCAATCGGTCGCTCGGTCGGCCGACGTGTGTATACATGGTGGCCATGTCGGCGGCATCGGCATCGGCGCGCGCGGGCGGCTCCGTGGTGGCGGAGCTGGAGGGCGCGCTGCTGCGAGACGCGTGCACGTTCCCGTACTTCATGCTCGTGGCGTTCGAGGCGTCGGGCCTCCCGCGGTTCGTGGCGCTGCTGGCGCTCTGGCCGGCGCTTCGTCTGCTCGAGCTGCTGATGCCGGGGGGCCGTGGCCGGGGCAGGGACATGGCGATGCGCTGCGCGGCGTTCGTGGCCACGGCTGGGGTGCCGCGGGCGGAGCTGGAGGCCGTGGCGCGCGCCGTGCTGCCCAAGTTCATGGCCGACGACGTCGACCCGGCGGCCTGGGCGGCGTTCGGGGCGTGCACCGGGAGGCGTGTCGTGGCGACGCGCATGCCGCGGGTCATGGTGGAGTGGTTCGCCAGGGAGCACCTCGGCGCGCACGAGGTGGTCGGCGGCGAGCTCGAGTACAGTCGGCTCAGGCGGTCCACGGGGCTCGTCAGGGGCGGCGGCCACGAGGCCCTCGCTGCCCGCCTGCGCGCGCTCTTCCGCGACGGCGACCGGCCGGACCTCGGTATCGGCAGCCGGTCCGGAATGGCGCGGGCCTTCTTGCCCTTCTGCAAGGTGCGTTGTTACACATTGATTTTTTTTTGGATTTTAGATTTTTTGGGAAGGGATTACACATTGATTAGTAAACTTGGAGAAAATTTCATGCTCTTTCGTGAAATTCTAAAAAGCTCGGACCTGGGTTTGAAATTCGTCGGGTTTCGTTCCTTTTGACGGGCTGGCAGAAACTCGTTGACCATGGAATTTTAAAATTTGGCCCATTCCAGCGACCAAATAAGCTCACCCATACAGCCGTACTCCTGCCCCTGAGAAAACTCTGTTTTCGCCACATACATAATAAACTCTGTTTCCCCCTGTTTCGGTGCTAAAAGATTCATGGGAACTTCGTTCAGGTTTTGTTTTAAAAAAATTCTGCGACGAGGTTTTGTAAAAATTCGTAATACAAAATCGTCAATTGATCCAAACTTTGGAATGCATTTCTTTAAGTTTATCCTAAACATAAATTCAACCTAGGTAAAATATAGGATATTTTTAAAAAACTTACTGACACTTTATTAGCTTGCAGTAGAGATTACATCAGAAAATGGAGTATGTAATATATTCTGATGATATACGGAAGGACATCCATTGTGCCCTTCTTTTTCCTGCCAAATTATAGGTTTGCAGTTTTCATCGACCCCTCCATTTAGTCGAATCTAGGTCATCACACATAAACAGAAAATAATGGAGTACATTAGATTTGTTATTTCTAAGTGGAGTAAACCACGCAGATTATGTGCAATTTTCAATGCTGTCTAAAACTACTGTCGAGTTACACCCGAAGTGTGAAAATGCGACTACTTATTTTACCCTACGTTTAGATAAAAGAAATGAATGCTCAGAATTGTTACCTTGATAAGAAAACACTCAGAACGGTTAAGTTAGAAATAACAATTTATTCGTGTTAGAAATGGTTGTGTGCATCGGTCAATGGAGAGGTTAGGGTCTTCAGTCTTTTTTTTAGAAAAAAGTTTAGAAGTAACAATTTCTTGATCTTAGAAATAGACGCTCGATCTTAGAAAAAAGTTTAGAAGTTTAGAAGTAACTTTCCTCATGATCTGAATCTTATATACATCCGTGCAGGAGCAACTCCTGACACCGTTTTTCATGGACCACGACATGGCGAAGCAACCGAAATGTGCCCCGTTCCGCCCGGTCATCTTCCACGACGGCCGCCTGGTGTGCCAGCCGACACCTCTCATGTCCCTCGTCCTCCTCCTCTGGCTTCCCCTGGGCATCTTCCTCGCCTTCGTCCGCATCACCGTCGGCCTCATCGTCCCCATCCAGATCCTCCCCCACATCGCGCCCTACCTCGGCGGCGCCGTCATCACGCGCGGTCAACCCCCACCACCTCCTCCCCACACAGACAACGGCAGCACCAATAATGCCTCGGGCGTCCTCTTCGTGTGCACGCACCGGACGCTCATGGACCCGGTGGTGCTGGCCTTCGTCCTGGGCCGGCGCCTGGCCGCCGTGACCTACTCCCTCTCCCGCTTCTCCGAGATCCTCTCCCCGATCCCGACGGTGCGGCTCACGCGCGACCGGGCCACGGACGCGGCCCGGATGCGCGCGGAGCTGGCGCGGGGAGACGTGGCCGTGTGCCCCGAGGGCACCACGTGCCGGGAGCCCGTGCTGTTGCGCTTCTCGGCGCTCTTCGCGGAGCTCAGCGACCAGATCGTGCCCGTGGCCACCGACTACAGGGCTCAGCTCTTCCACCCGACCACGGCCAGGGGGTGGAAGGCCATGGACCCGGTCTTCTTCTTCATGAACCCGAGGCCGGTCTACGAGGTCACATTCCTGGACCAGCTCCCCGCCGAGGCCACCTGCGCCGCTGGGAAGAGCCCGGTGGACGTCGCCAACCACGTGCAGAGGATGCTCGCGGCCACGCTCGGGTTCGAGTGCACGACGTTCACGCGGAAGGACAAGTACCGGGTGCTCGCCGGCAACGACGGCACCGTCAACGCCAATAAGCCCGCGCCGGCCACCAAGCCCGGATGGCAGCGCCGGGTCAAGGAGGTGCTCGGTTTCTTGCTTCACTGATTTTAACCCCTCTTTACAATTGGGTCACTAAATTCGACGTCTTTTCTATACTCTACAACACACACGCATGTATGTAGGTGAAGAAATGTAAAATACAGCCGTTTAATTAGAAATTCAGGTTGCACGCCATATGTATGATGGTTTTTTTTTCTTAATTTTACACGAATCTGTATCTCAATTGATTTTGATGGTGTCGTTATAATCTTAGGCGAGTGTTTTTTCTGTAACTAATGATCGGAATTGTTTGCTACGGCAAGTACTACCAGTGTGCTGGTCCATCGTTGAGTACTGTACTACTGGTGTGCCATAGATTCTTAATCTCATTCATTACATATTATACAAAAACCCAAATGTGAGAGTTGTTGGAAATACATATGGATCCCCTCTAAGAGATTGCCGTGGCAAGTACTACTAGGGGCTTATCCGGTGAAAACCCACGTCCGGAGCAAACTTCATAAAAACCATGTATTTTGTATAAAAAGATTTTTAAGAAACCTTAAAATTATATCATATTGTTGAAGTGTGATGCTCTACTGATGTGCAAAATTTCAAGTTAAAAATCAAATACATTTGAAGGAATTAAGAAAAATGTATACAAATGGACAGGGTCAAACAATGAAGGACCACTATTAATGTTGAATTTGTCTTTTTTTGCTGCTACCAAAATAAATTGGGTTTGGACTTGTAATTTTACATATAGGGCTGGAATACCGCGCGACGTTCGCGCTAGAAACCTGCCGCGCGACGCGCCATGAACTGCGGACTTGCCACAGTCGGTTGCCACATCAGGGTGCCATGCGAGCGTGTGCGCGCAGGAACGCTCTGGTGCGACGCTAGTTGCCAGCTTCTTCCTGCGCGAGCTCGAGCTGTTTCCATGCGCGCTGGAACGCTCCGGTGCGACGCTAGTTGCCCGCTTCTTCCTGCGCGAGCGCGTGCGTGCGGCAGCGCGCGATCGCGAGCTCGTACCGTGCGCGCTGGAACGCTCTGGTGCGACGCTAGTTGCCAAGCCTTGTCGATTCGGCGTGAAGTTCAATTACGGCCCGGTGAAGAAAAAAGGAGAAGAGTTGCCATAATGGATACCTCAAAATTGCCAGCGAAAAAAAGCCCACAAACTGAGGCCTGCGGTTGGTTGGGGCCTGGTTTCTATTTTCTTTCCCAAGTTGCCAACAAGACTCCGCCTCCAAAGAACGGGACGACTCCGCCGAAGAAGGAGAGAAGGTCAAGGACGAGAGAACATGAGAGGGGGGATTAGGGCATGGCGGCGCCCATGGCAGCCACGCCATAAGGGGTTCCTCTCCAGCAAAAAAACAGCAGAAATCCACCGCCAAAAAACAGGTAGAATTGCCACCAACATGATGAGAAACATGCCCCAACATTGTTGATCGAATCCCCTCTCTCCGGAAAGAAATCTCCAGAAAAAAGGTGACCCCAACTTCTCAACCTCCCCAAATCCAACTATGTAACCACTGCCTACACTCGATTCCAAACAAAAACGATGATTTAGAGATCCTGCGTACAGACCAAGATAATTGTCCTAATTATGCACGAAAAGTATACTTGCCTCCGGCTAAAAAATTGGATGAATTGGTTATTCCAACTGTGGTTGTTATAAAAATCTGAGTACTTTCAACTATGGGCTGTGTATGCATGCTGCTGATTCTGGATTACATGTGCCTAAGTGTGTGTGTTTGTTGATTGACTCTAACCCAATATCTAGCATAAATGGATATTTTGACTCTAACCCAGTAGCTAACCCAATCCATTACCACCATACATGTAGGTAAACATGCCAGATGATTGAATCTAAAGTTGCCACATGGTCGTTTAGATTGCCAGGTCTGACCTACGAAAACGACACCATATTCTGTTTACATGTAGCAGCCATCTAACAGAAACCATCTCAACAATATCTAGCATAATTGGATATTTTGACTCTAACCCAGTAGCTAACCCAATCCATTACCACCATGCATGTAGGTAAACCTGCCAAGTGATTGAATCTAAAGTTGCCACATGGTCGCTTAGATTGCACGGTCTGACCTACGAAAACGACACCATATTCTGTTTACATGTAGCAGCCATCTAATAGAAACCATCTCAACGTTTACATGACGGTGTTGCCATATAGTCCTATATCTAAACCCAACCACATAACTATGTTCCTGGCACATCGAACATCTATGAACATTTATATAGTTGCGGCATTGCATTTTAAAGAGCTGAAAATGAAAAACATATTAATATGTGCAGACATATCTGGCCCCAGTCCAAACACAGCCTGATGTTGGTAGGTTGTTGTAACAGCCCGAGAGCAACACTTTACTTTTAAGCTCTTGTTGGACCTGTTTGTAATTTAATTAATGTTGCCATGACATTTACATTTGCATCCATGCCATGTCATATCTACCTTTGCTTCACATGAATTTTAAAATCACCACTTCAACATGTTGTTTGAAATCTTGTTGTTAGAGTTTGCTAGAAGATTCAAATAGGAATCTTCCCTCTTTCTCTTTTGTGATTTAAATTCCTTTTTCCTACCTTTGCAAATGACATTTGAATGGGTTTTGATTTAAACCTTTACCCCCATTTGAATATTTTCAAATAATAGTACCATATTTGAACTCTCCTACTCCTCAGCTTTTCAAAATGGTATTTGAAATATGAATCAAGAAAACAAAGTACAAACAAAACTATTTGCAAAAGAGAAAACAGAAAAAGGAAAAAGAAAAACTTACCTTCTTACCTTCGGCCCGAGTCGACCTAGGCCCACTCGGCCCAGCTATGCGTGCCGCCCCGTGTTGCGCCTCCCAGCAGTGAAGGCGTAATTTTCCCGAATACGCCACCTCTCACAGAGCGTCTTCTACCTCTGCTTTTCTTCTTCGAGCAGTGGGGGCGCCCGCGCCACGTCCTCCTCGACAGCGACAGGAGGGCTCCGCGCCGCCTACTTAAGCGCAGCCGCGCCTCCTCTCTGCCCTAGCGCAAGGAAACCCTAGACGGGTCCTCTTCCCTCCTTTTCTGCGCGCCGCCGTCGCCCTTCCTTTTCCGAGCCGTGAGCGCCGCCGCGTCAAGCCGCCGTCTCCGTCATCTTCAAGCCCGGATGACCGCGTCACAAGATCCCCGACGTCGACTACTTCCTTAGGGCGCGAGGAATTCCGCCGAGATCGACGACAGCCACGCCTAGCTCCTCTTCTTCGTCTCCGGCCGCCGACGAGTCTTCTTCAAATTCTGGCGAGCTCCCTCCTCTTCACCGGCGAACTCTTGCTCGGTGAGCGTCGCCATGACCTCGCGCACTCGTGCCCCCTTTCCTCCCTCTCTTTAGCTCACCGTAGCTCTAGGTTGCGATGACCGTGCCCGGGACGCCGCCGGCGAGCTTCTGCTCCATGCCGTGCCGGTGCTCCGGGGAGGCTTGCGTGGTGGCCGTCGATCCACCTTGCCTCTGCCGGTCTTGGAACAATGAAAAGGCCGAGCCTTTGCTCCGCCGTGCCGTGTGGTCGCCACCGACGAGCCCCTGCCGAGCCCACAAGCTGTTGTCTCCTTTTGTTTAAGCCAGCCGAGCGCCTGCATCTGTTAAGATCCGAACGCTTAGCCCAACTGGCCGCCTGCTCCGTCCGTTTGCCGACCCGAGCCGAGGCGCGGGTTCGATTCCCCGCCGGCACAAGATTAAAACCCCAATTTTTGGGTATTCACTTGTCACTGACAAGTGGGCCCCATGGACCCACCTGCAGCTACCTGGTGCACTCTGCGCCCAGTGAACCAAGTCCACGCACCGGATCTATTTTGTTTTCCTTTTGGTTTTTGTTTGTTTTTTTTTGCAGAGAATGTGTTATCTTGTTTAAATCCTAGTAAATGCATGCTAGATCCAATTTGGGCAAACCATATATGTTTTGGAATCAGAAAAATGTAAGGAATTTAACTGTACATTTAGATTTCCACTTTGAGGTTTCGAATTTCAAATCTGACTTGTGTAGCTCCTAGTTTAAAATCTGTAATGCTTTTGAACTTTCTGTAAAGGTGTAAAATATTCCTTGGAACCTGTACTTTATGACCATGTCACTGTTTAGAATATTTGGGTGAAGTATAGCTACTGTTATCATCCATCTTACTAGCTAATGGATAATCTATTTTACCAAATGTCTAGAACTCTTGTTAAAGTTGAATGCGTCATCTTATCACATGACATGCATCTTGTTTGCGCATCGCACTCTATGTATGCTTATTTATCGTACCTTGTGTGTGTTTGGATCTTATCGTTAGCGTCTACGCCACACTCCACCGACGAACCGGGTTCCCACACCTACTCGGACCCCCTCTCTCGGTGCCCATCGACCGAGGATCCAGGCAAGCAGCCAATTCCTTGACCATGTTGTTTATACCTAATGCCTCTCTCTCATTCTTGCACTAAGTTACGTTCTCAGTCTTGTCACGATGCCTCTAGGATTGCATAGCTTTTAGTCAGCTCTACTCAATTGCCTTTTGTCTTGTTACTTTCCTATTACCATGTCACATGTTTGGTTTATTGCCCTACTTGGTCATTAGAAGTATTGCTTAGATTGCTAGTCTAGTGTCCTTATTTGGGGTTATACAATTACTACATCCACATGCTACTTCCTGTATTTAAATTGCAATTATTAAACTGTGACATGTTATTACCTGCAACAAGGCAACGATGGGAGGCCGTGCTCACGCATTGGTGATTTGTTCCATTTGCGCTGACCTAAGGACTGAGTTCTCATTTTCACTGATCCAAGAAACTTCGCGCTAACCGCTCGTGGGAGAAGATATGGCTTCCCCCCCGGCCTAGTACTCGTTTCATAACTCTTCCAGGGACCACATAGTTTGGGCGTTCCATTTGGCATATCACATATACACTGGTGTTGTGTTGGAGACTTGTTAGTGACCGTGCATTCATATAGGACTTGCGGCACTAGTTTGGAGTGGTCATCCTGCGGGCTATGAACCGCTACCAGCTGTCCTTGCAACTCTTGAGTCCGTACGACTCTTCGGCCGGGCTCTCGTTTCGGTTATACTCAATTGGGTGGTCCCCTGGATTAGTTGTGGGGCTTGGAAACGCCGTGTCGCCCAATCCTGCTGACACACGCCTTCGTGTGTTCCTTCTCGAGCGGCAATAAGGGTTGGACGAACGTGTACGGGTAAATTGGTGCACCCTGCAGGGATAAATCTTTCGGAAAGCCGTGTCCGTGGTTATGGACGACTTGGTTGGTCATTACTTGATCATAGAGAACTTAATCCAACTTAATCTCAAAACTTGAGTAGTAATTAGCCTTAATCTTGGATATGCTTAAAACTATTTAAGTGTTAGTGCCTTTGGATCATTTCCTCACAAGGGGTTGAGGGGGTGATAAGAGGTTGTGTTTGGTTGGTGTTAGTTATTAGAAAATCACCTCACTTAGTAGATGCTTCTTATCCTCTACTTAGACGATGTCATTAGTGTCTCTCTCCAGATATATTGCTACTGCATAACCCCACCATATTTATCCATCCTTTGAGACTTGTTGCATAATTAGATTAGTTCTC
The DNA here is from genome assembly GCF_000005505.3 of Brachypodium distachyon. Taxonomy (NCBI): domain Eukaryota; kingdom Viridiplantae; phylum Streptophyta; class Magnoliopsida; order Poales; family Poaceae; genus Brachypodium; species Brachypodium distachyon. The sequence goes on along the minus strand of NC_016132.3, from coordinate 20,978,347 downwards.
CCCGTAAGTCTTGCGAGTACTTTGTACTCAATTGCTTTGCAACGTTGTTTTCTCCAGAGTTCCCAGAGTAGCAGGTGAGTGGTTACTTCGTGGAGTTCGACGACGACAACTTCGACGTTTAGCCAGCAGATTCCAGAACAGGGTTCTGTGAACTTGTGGGGGCTCTTTTTCAGTTTCAGCCTCTTAGGCAATAAATGTAAACTTGTCCGTACTCGGGCCTAATTTGCTTCCGCTGGTGTAATGATGATTGTGGACATGTGTCCGTGAGTTGTAATAACTTGGTATTTCGCTCCTTGTATGAGCTTAACTTAATCTTGTGTCGTAGAGTGACGTCATGATATCATTGTTGTTCCAACCTGCGGTGAACACATTGCGTGTATGCTGTGAAGTGTTCATCGTAGGAAGGCACTGGGGCTTAATTTATGCGCGAGTTAGCATTTTGGGGTTAAATTGCATAAATTCGGTCCCGGAGTCTCACAGTTGTCCAAAACAGCAACGTACCGTGACCCCCCTCTCCTCCTGCATGTATGTGAAGAACACAAATGGTTAATTTGCTGCGGTTATTATAAACAAATAATCATGCAAAACTGCTACAATGGTTTGACCTTGCAATGACAAAGTGTGCACTAGTTTGACGATGTATTTCCTTATCTAAACAGGAGGGCGCCTGCGAAAAAGGAAAAAAACCAAAAGGATCGCAAGATGGAAGGGGGCGTGGGCAATATTTTTCCTTCATGGGGCTTCCCATCATTGACCCCTGATGATGTTTTGGCGGAAACCTTTGATGGACTGCATACCTCATACCCACTGCTACCGCTGCTACATCAAGTCATATCGCTTTAGCAAGGTTTTAAAAAAAACACTTGCATCTGTGAGATTGATTATTGGTCAGAAATGATGTGCCGCGGTTCATCTCAGCTTAAAAGTTGCCATCAATGTCATGCTAAAAATTGCCACACACTGGATACTGTAATTACATACTTGTGAAGTAAACCATGCATTGTTGGTGCAGGTCCGCACGATGCAGATGAGGTTGCAGTTGATGCTACAGGTCAACGCATTGCGTATGAAAATGGACCACATCACACAGATATGCTGCATGAGCCAGTGTTGCCGCAAGGTATAGTGAACAAAAAAAGAAAAGAAAAAACAAGACAACAGGGTTTCCATTGTCATTCCCCCCCCCCCTAATACTACTCCGCTGCAGGTCCGCGCACTAACGTGGAGCATTCAGAACCGAGTAGGTTTGCTGACAGTGTCTCCCGTGTGCTGCTTCAACAAGAGAAGGCAGGAGGTAAAAAAGAGTTGCCATTTTAATTGACATGAAATTGCCATCACATGAATTCTAAAGTTGCCGCGTGGTAAGGTGTTGAGCTGCCCATGACAATACGACAAACATGGCAAAAGCTTGTAGTTGCCATGGAACGACAACATCGGTTGCTAGTTTTCCGCAGAACGCGCTGGTTGATTTTTTTTCACCTACATTACATTGTTTTCATGTAATTTTGTGTAGATCCAAGTCCTATAGGGGGGCCTACGCATACTGAACATGTTGGGACAGGCACGGTGCCAGAAACCCCTTTGTCACACGGATCGAGTGGAGAAAGGGCAGATGATGGAGATAACAATGAGGATGACAAAGATGCTGATGACGTGATGTCAGCTCCTGCGAAACCAGCAGTGGGCATGAGGTTCGATAGCATTGCATCAGCTAAAAAACACTATCTGGACTATGCAAGATGGAACGGCTTTGGCATAAGGATAGATTACCAGAGGCCTATAAAGAGTGGCGAAACAAGCCGAGCTCGGTTCGTATGTTACTTGGCAGGTAAGAACAAAAAACAAAGGGAGGACCCAAAGAGTCCGGAATCAGTGGTCCCCAAAAGGAAAAAAAAAACATTACAGAAAGGACTGGTTGCCATGCAAGAATGAAGGTAAAGCTGGATGGTGCAACATATATCGTGGAGCAGTTTGAGGAAGAGCACAACCACAATGTGTTAAAGAAATTCGATCTTGGCAAGTACTTGCGATCGCACCGCCACATGCCGAGGGAAGAGAGGGAGTTTGTGAAGCTTTTGCATGCTTGCAACCTTCAGACAAGCCAAATGATGCAGATCTTGTCAACCCTACATGGCAAGCTGAACGATTTGTTGTACACAAGAACAGACATGGCCAACTTCAGAGCGGCACTGCGGAGAGAGCATCGTGTAATGGACATGAAGTATACGCTCCGGTATTTCAAAAAACTGAAGAAAGAGGATGATGACTTCTTCTATAGCTTCGAGTTAGACGATGAAGATAGGGTGATCAACTTGTATTGGATAGACGCAGAAGCCAGGAGATCATACAAGTACTACAGCGGCTGCATTTCCTTTGACACTACATATCTGACAAATAAGTACAACATGCCGTGTGCGCCTTTCATTGGAATAAACAACCATTGTCAGTCGGTTTAGTTTGGGTGTGGGTTCCTGCGAAACGAAGACACCCTCAGCTTCGTATGGTTGCTCAATACATTCTTGGAAGCGATGGATGGGATTGCACCCGCAAATATCATAATAGACCAAGACTTTGCAATGAGGAACGCGATATCAGAGGTTTTCCCAGAAACAAGACATAGGAATTGTCGCTGGCACATTATGAAGAAAGCACAAGAAAAGATGGGTGGATTCATGGGCAGGAACCTGGAGCTGCACGCTGATTTTTAGGACTGCATAAAGAATAGCTTCACACCAGCAGAATTTGAGTTGAAGTGGGGCGCAATGATTGAGAAATATCAAGTGCAAGATAATGAGGACCTATCATCTCTATGGGAAAACCGGACAAGTTGGGTGCCTGCATACTTCATGCTCAGCTTCTACCCTTTTTTGCAGTGTCCACGCAGCGGAGCGAGGGGTTCAATGCCGTGTTAAAAGATATGTCAGCCCTAGCAATTCAATATACGACTTTGCGCAGCAATACTCGGCTCTGCAAGAGAAGATACTAGGAGCAGAGAAGCAAGCTGAGGCTGAAACGGCGCTCACTGTGCCGAAGAAATAGGGGTTTAGCCCGATAGAGGAACAGGTGAAGTTGGTATACACAAGAAGGATGTTTAACAGGTGACACGGAACCACCCCACTCGCATCTCCGCCATGATATGCGCACACAGAAGTTTTTATATTTTATTTTTTAGGTATTGCATTTATCCCTAAAAGTTTCCACTGTAACACAAGTTTAGTTGCCAGTGCCACATTGATGAACTTGCCACTGTGACACACATGACACATACCCCCCAAAAAAGGTTGCCACCCCAAAAACTACGAAGAAGAAACTTAGTTTGAAAATTCTCAGGAAGGTCCTGCTGAAGAAAAAAGATTGGTATTTTTAAAATTAATGAAGTTGCCAAAGGGGGCTGCTTAAAGCTACCACATGATTTCATATGCTATTGCCTCGTAAAAATCATAATCATATTAGCTTGTCTTTTGGTAAAAGTTGATACTATTTTAGAAATAATGACATATACAAAGTTGCCACGTATTAAAAATGTCAAGTTGCCAGTGTCAGATAGCTAGGTTTGCCAATCTGGAGATGCTTAGTTTGAAATTCTCACATAGGCTACTAAAAAAGAAATGGGAATTTGTATTAAATGAAGTTGCCAATGGGTGGTGCTAAAAGTTGCCCCATGTTTTCAAGTATTGTTGCCTTGCAACATAAACTTATTAACTGTATTTGATTTGCTTGGAGCTGCAGGTTTCAGGAGGAGCTACAAATGACATCCTCGTACCATTGCACGCGGACTGGGCAGAACATATTTGAGGCCATTTCGATGACCGGCCATACCGGATAGTACGGCGCCAGGACATTCGGGTTGCTGCTGATATAGAGACAGGCATGTACTCTTGTGAATGTTGCAAGTTTGATAGGGACGGGATCGTGTGCTGCCACATTCTGAGAGTTATGCAGCGGGAAGGGGTCAGGGTCCTGCCGCAGCACTACATCCTCAAGAGGTGGACGTGGAACGCAGATGCCGTGCTCGGGCCGCACGGCACGCAGCAGCTAAACCCTGCGCAACAGGAGATGCCAGAGAATTCTAGGAAGCTGATGCGCTATGCAACAATGAAAAGGGGTTTTGGTGACATTGCCAAAGAGGCTTGTGATGATCAATGATCAAGATGCAGTTAGGATAGTAGAGAGGCCCATGAAAGCAATGAGAAGCGAGATGGCTTCACTGAGGAAGAGGCAAGAAAAAGATGCGAGAGCAAAAGAAGCGATTGGTTTGTCTAGGAGACAAGGTGTTGTACCTAGGGGTCTGCGTTAGGGGCTGCACAGGAAGGATCAACATCCGGGGGGGGGGGGGGGGGAGGGTCTGCGACAAGGGCTGCAACTGAAGGATCTGCTGCGGGGGCTGAGGCAGAAGGAACAGGAGAAGCAATGAGGGGGCATACCACCGATGAAACTGTTACGGATGAAGTTTCAGCTGCATCGACGGGGCATGAGATTAGGGACCCGTGTATGACAACAACAAAAGGGAGGCCCAGGGAGAGGCGTTTCAAGTCAGCGCTGGATATCGAGCCAAAGGCACCAAAGAAAAGAGGGCGATGCAGCATTTGCAGATCGGCCGATCACGATGCGAGGACATGCCAGCAAAGGATGGCAGATCGTGCAGCATGCAGTTAGAGCAGAAAAAAAGGAAAAAAAAGAGTCGGCAAAATGAGCATCTGATAATGATCTAAATTTGTCTTGCTATAAGAACAGTTAGTAATATGTGATACTTGGCGGAAACTTGTGATGATTTTGAAAAATGTGATGATTACTACTATAAAGTGGAAGTGTAATGCAAGTAGTCATTAGTTGCCATACTCAAAAAACTAAGTATTGCCTTAAGATTTTGAAATGTTTGGGCATGCGTTGTTATGTGTGTGATTTACTTGAGATATGCACAAAAAATAATTTTAGTTAGAAGAAAAAATACAGAATTGCCACACAGACGTGGTGTGAAGTTGCCATCTTTTATTACGTAAAGTTGCCATCACTGAGTCACATAAAAAAGTTGCCATAACTAATTACATAAAAGTTGCCCATAACTAACCACATAAAGTTTCTAGCAGATTATTTATGTCTTTAAAACAACATAGGAGATGCAGACAAAAGACTCATTTTATCACTCACCTCATTTGGTGTTTTCTTCTATGAATTCCTTTGCATTTGTGTTCTCGTTAAAAGGCTGGGTCGCAATCAACTTGTAGGTGAGAACCTTCCTCAATTCAACGATGTCATCTGGCTCTAGCGCAGGCACGAATCTCCCATCCCACTTCCTCATGAACTCCAGCATGTAAAACCCGCAATCATCGCTGTAGGACCACGGCCACCATATGAAAACGGGGGATATGAATATGCACTAACTTAAAGCGCCAAAAAAAATTCAAAAAACCAAAAAAAATGCAAAACATGGTGTATCAAAAAATCATGCTTACAGGTTGTTTTGCTTTGGCACATCAATGTGTTGAGTGGTGAAATCTTGTATCTGCAACTTGGCACCGCCATAATACTCCTGCCATGCATGTTTCATGTGCTTGATCATTTCGCAGGAGTGTGATTGAAGGCCATCATCATCCAGCCCGCGAAGGGAGTCGCGAATCTCAAACATTCTTTGCTTGGTATTGATCGAAATAGTATACCAATGACCGGTTTTGTCATTCCCTTCGCCCCATGTTTGGATTAAGGGGAACATGATCTGTACAATGTGGGAAAAAAGAGAAATATATGAGCACAACAAGTATTCTGTTTCTTAAAAAAATAAACTGTCATGTATGAAGTTATATAATTGCCATAACCCCCCTGAAAGCTAGATGTATAAAGTTGCCAGCATGGTCCTGATATAAACTGCCATGTATAAAACTATATAATTGCCATACCCCCCTAGAAGCTAGATGTATAAAGCTGCCAGCATGGTCCTGATATAAACTGCCATGAAACTATACAATTGCCATAACCTGGAAGCTAAAAACACCCACCATTGCCTAATGAGAACAATCACAAAAAATAACTTACAAGAATTTTTCGGGTGAGCTTTGAACCAATCTCCTGGCTGAAAGCTGCCTTCACCACATTGTGCTTGATGTTTCCTTCCAATATCTTCTTACCAACAACATAAGACATCACAACTTTGTCGCCGGGGCAATCATATGTATTGATGTACTCAAGTGATGCTTCCGCGACATTACTTCCCAGCTGACCCCTTGGCTTGACACATGCAACAAGCTCCCCAAGCTCGACCCATGTTACTCTACACTTAATTATCTGTGTCCTGCACAAATCAGACGTGGCCCCAAAAAATCCACACAAAAAAAGATGGTGAAAAAAACAGCGATTTTCAAAACTGGTCGCGTATGAGAGTGCATGGCTGACAAAAAACAAAAGAAAGGGGAGGGAAAAAGGGGAGACAAAAAACAGTGATTTTCAAAACTGATCCCGGTTTACAACAATATTCATGAAAAAAGAGGAGGGAAAAAGATGTGGGATGTCTACTTACTCCTTGGACTTTGCCGTCTTCCTGGCATCGCCATAACGTCTAACTTTCTTGTATAGCTCATTCTCGGCGACGGTAGCTTTGATATTGCAATATGGCCCGCGCACATACTTTGAAGGCTGAACAACCCTCTTGGGGATAACTGTTGTTGCTGGAGTTGCGCTGCACTCAATGCCCTGATAAGTCGTTAACTTTTTCATAGGAGTCTCAGTGGTGGTGGGCCCTGTCACGCATAAAGAGTAAAAAGGAAAAAAAAACTGTCAGCACACAGATGCAGAAAGTTGCCACCACGCATGACGATAAAGTCGCCACAGCACATGGCAATGAGTTGCCAGACAAAAAGAAAAGAAAATCACAGGTTGCCATGGACAAAAAATGCAAAAGATGTGTGGCAAGCATGAACAAAAAAAACGGACGCACGTATTGTCAATTTATAGTACCTGCAGAACCATATAGGGAGGCCGCGTTTGCTTTCCAGTATTCTAAGTTGAAAGCGTCAAAAATATCAATCTCTCCCAGAGATACATACGCAGGTGACCCCAGGTAAACATCGGCTCCCTTGGTCTGGTCTGGGTGCGCACTTGAGTTATTGCAAAATAAAAATAAAAAAGGAGATAAGATTGCCACATAGAACATAAAAATTGTCACATGGCATTAAAAAAATGTGTAAAAAGAGAAAAAAAATGATCAAATGGGCAATAGAGTGCACACCAGTTTTCTCATCTGGGAGTACGAACGACACGTGTTTTGCTTGCTTGGCGTCAGGTTCTCTAACTTGATCACTCCTGCCCGTGGGTGTGCTTGCTTGCGGTGCTATCGGACTTATACAAAGATCACACGAAGGTGGGGTGAATGCCATCGGATGGCGGGTACTACCATGGGCATCAAATTTCTTTTCGGACAGTCTGTCGCTTGTGCCTGCTGGTATTGATGCATCACCAGCAGCAGTGGCTCCTGATTGCCGCCTTGAGATCACACTTGCCCTCCTGAGCCCCAATTTAGCAGCAGCTTTTGTTCTTGTGTGTTTCTTCACTGGAGTTTCATTTTGACCAACAGTGCGGTTCGCAAACAGTAGGGAAGCAGAGAACATGCCTGTGCGCAATCCAACCAGCCCCTCCGCAGCTTCTAGACCTGTTGGTGATAGCTTGTCAACCAAATCCCCCCCCTGCTGCACCTGCTTGAACCGTTTCAGATGCACCGCCTAAGTTAGGGAGTTCGGGTGGCGGGACAGCAGATGACACGATGTCGACCGGCCTTGAAGCTGACCCGACGACAGGGGAGACAATATCAACCGGCCTTGTCGCTGACCCGACGACGGGGGACGAGGCTTCAACACACCTACTATCGGGAGCGATGACGGCCCCAGGGTCTGGCAATGCAATGGCTACATCCTTGGCAGCAGACCCAAGAGCGGCGCATGGAACGCCAACATCTGCAGCCGGTGCCGTCAAACTTGTTGGATCAACACTATGGCCATCCCCCACCTTTGGTACTTTTAGCATTCCCCGCAGCCTATCAAACACGGCAGTGGTTTTGCGTAGTCCATCGAGAGCATTTGCTTTATTTGCTTCCTTCGTGGGACGAGAACGTGGTGCCCTGTACGTCAAACAACTAAAATTATACAAAGTTGCCACATCGAAAAATGGTGGAATTGCCATGTTATGAGAACACAAAAGAACAAAACACACAGCAAAAATGAATGAAAAAGAATTTTACGGGACAAATTTTTTTATACATACTTTTCATGAATGAGGGCAGCATCATCGTTTGATGTCCCATCCATTTTATTAGCAATGCAGGGAGAACTACTTGCAGGTACCGTAGCCTTCGGATGCACCTTTCAGTGAATCTGGTGGGACAAATTACGGTAACAGAAAAGAAAGTTGCCATCACTACATGCTTGTAGTTGCCATGTAAAACAAACATGGAGGGAGAGGGGTCGGGCATACACGTACATTTTAGGGATGCAAGCTGCGGTGGTTACAGCATCATTTAGGGGGGGGCCTGTTTTGCGAGATAAACGAGGAGAACTCCTGAAAGGTGCAACAATTTTCATGGGCACCTTTTTAGCAACCCTGGGAGAAGGAAAACAAAAAATAATTAAAAAAATGTGTACCAAACAGATGAAACATGTATTGAAAAATTCATAAAATTCCATAAAAAACAAAAAACAAATTGCCATATCAGCACAGCTATAGTTGCCTCCAAACAGTACATCATATCAGTTGCCGCACTGTTTTTGACCAAAATTGCCATATAATCACAGGTACAGTTGCCATAAAAAAAAACAAAATGATGACAACAGAAGATGTAACAAAATCTACCTCTGCCTCTTTAACTTCAGTTCACTAGCTGCATTTCCGGCGGCTCCACGATGAACATCTTTCACATTTCTCGCCGTTGTTGCTCCAGTGTCCAGCTCACCTCTGCCTGTCCCAGATTCATCATTCTGCACTGCCTCGACATTGGCATTTTGATCAGCGCACTCGTTGTTGTCCGTGGCTTTATTACTACAACACAACATGAATATAAAAAACGGAGCAATGTGCATCTATTAAATGTGCATCTATTACACTACTTCCCCCACCCCCGCCATAAAGCATGTCGGTTGCCGGACTGTTTTGGCCAAAATTGTCATATCAGCACAGCTATAGCTGCCTCCAGACACTACATCATATAAGTTGCCGCACTGTTTTTGACCAGATTGCCATATAATCACAACTGCAGTTGCCATAAAAAAAGAAAATGATGACAACAGAAGATGTAACAAAATGTACCTCTGCCTCTTTAACTTCAATTCACCAGCTGCATTTTCGACGGCTCCGCAATGGACATCTTTACATTTCTCGCCGTTGTTGCTCCAGCGTCCAGCTCACCTCCGCCTGTCCCAGATTCATCGTTCTGTACTACCTCGATATTGGCATTTTGATCGGCGCACTCGTTGCTGTTCGTGGCTTTATTACCACTATCATCTCCCCCATGGCTGTCGTCTTTGTCCATTGCATCGTCATGATTCCCACCATCTTGAGGGGCATGGTGCGGGTCGTCATCATCCTTGTCACTGTCAGACCCATCGTCCTTGGGGCTGCCGACCGAATCATCATCACTGACGTAATCATCATCGTCGTCATCTTCTGACCCACTTGGCTGACTATCCATCTCAAACCTGCCCCTTGCAGAACGAAAACGCGTCAGCACACCACCAGTTACCGCATGCAGCCGGCGGGACATTTCTTCACTTTCTGGGGGTGTCAGCCCAGTCCATCCTTGCACGAGGTTGCCAAGTAGGGACGTCATCCCTGAAGCAAACTGACCCACAAGTGTTTCAACCTTCTTCCGCATCTACAAAAAAGAAGAACATTCAATAATTGGGGAAAAAAAGAAGACTTAAGGAACAAAAAAAAGGTTGTCTTATGGCTGCAACAAAAGAAAAACATTTTTGAAAAAAGCAGGGGAGGCAAAACAAAAAACAATACCTTTGGTCTGACGTTAGGGTGGCTGTTTAGACGAATCCACCTAGAAAACTGTTGAGGGCCCCCAAAAAAGGTATAGTTCATAGCGTAGTCGGAGACGAGCTGATACAAAAAAAAACACAATTAATGCGCCAAAAAAAAGAGAGAAAGTGATAACTGACATGCCGATAGGACGAAAAGGTATCAAAATAAAAATCGCATAGCTGAACCTAGAGATTCCCAAAAGAGCCATCTTCTTTCATGTCAGCTCGGATGACTTCATCAATCAATTGATTGGTCCATGCGCTCACTCCGACCGGGGCGGTTGGCACAGCAAGGCCAAGCTCACTTATGTCCAGGCTATCAACATACAACAGCTGCATAAAAAAAGAAGTGAAAACCCACCTCAATAGTCCATGGATGGGAAAGGGAAGCAAAAAATTGTCATCATTATAAGGGGATCAACAGACAAAAAATTGCATACCATCTTGCAGAAATTATATCTGTGCGCATTGTGAATGTTATCCTGTGTGCAAAACAAAAGCTTGGTTCTTACAATATTCAATATTCCACATGTGTTTTCAGAAGAAAAAAAATGGATTTACCATGATAACTGTATGAGTTGCCTTCAATACAATATAATAAGTTGCCAATCACACAAAGGATAAATTGCTAGGGGCAAACAGGTATTAAGTTGCCAATCACATAAAGGATAAATTGCCAGGGGCAAACAAGTATTAAATTGCCAGGGGCAAAACAGGGGAAAAAATGTTGACATGCCAAGCACACGGATGAATATGTTGCCCCAGTTATGAGGATGGATGAAAAAGATGTAAATTGACATGACAATAAGGATGTGATGATGACAGAACATAGATAGATGTAGATAAAAATGGGATACCCTCCAATACGAATGACAAAACATACCACTGCAGGATAGCACCTATTGCTTATCCTAGTGCTTGTAGTTGGTGCTATTATAGTGCTCATGATGTACATCAGCACAAGCCTCTTAAATCTGTCCCCGGAGTCCGTCATCTCCTTCAACATAGTGTTCACCTGGCTGTGAAGGGGGGCTTTGGATAAGTCCATGCCTAGGAACAGCTCCGGTGCAAGCCGGGCCTCGATGTCCTTGTCTACCCTGTATGGCACCGGCAACTCGCCGCGTGGTGCCCCAAGGGCATTGTAAAAAGATTCTTCAGTCATCGGGATCCTGCCCCTTTCAGGCAAGACAAGACACCTATCATGTGGATCGTAGCAACTCGCAAGATGATCGACCAAACGATTGTGTAGCTTGGTAGTCTTTATATGGAGAAATGACGGCCACCCAATAATCCTAAAAGACGGCTTTTGGCCACCATTGAAATGATCATACAATTGGGTCAGCCCATAAGGGGAAGCCCTGTTCCTTGCATGAACAAGCAGCTGAAAAAAAAGTAGTTAAAGAAAATAAATCAGTGTCAATTAGATGATCGGATGATCATTCCAATGATGGCCATAAAAAACACCAGAAAACAGGGGAAGTTGCCATGTCAATCTTTACTAAATTTGCCATATGAGAATAATACAAGTAACCATATACATGTAGAAAATGTAAAATTTCTAAAGCTTGACCTAAGTAGTAGCAAAGAAAAAGCATTCAATTGACATGAAAACAGATAGTGTTGCATTCATTGGACATGAATAGATAGTATGATCCATAAATCAGCTTTTACAAAAAATGTCATATATGAACAGTGAAAATACCCATACACAAGCAGTTAAAAAACGGGTAGTATTGCAAGCGCTTTTATTTCAAATAGTAACAGCATGCATTTAACATTTGTAGAGTTGCCATGCGAAATACTTATAATATTGCCATGTCAGGAGAGTAAAGGTAACCATGTGCATGCAGCTCCGAGTTGTACCATGTAAAAATGACATTCCAACCGTTACTAAAATTTCCGTGACAACAAACATATAGTTACCTTTGTGTCTTCACTGCCCGAGTCATCGCCTTTACGTTTCCTAGCCATCGCACAACTAAACCACTTGTAACCACTTTGTCAATTGTAACCTAGAAACGGATACACGTACGTGTTGGATAAGGGCAGAAAAAATGCATACATATTGCTACGCGCAAAAATGCCTAGATACTGTCATATGAACCACATCGTATGATACACCAGGGTACAACAACACATCACTAAAAAGCCGAAAAAGGGCATGATTCAACAACTTGAGTACATGATTTTACATAGAAGGATTGTATTCAACAAACGTTCAACAAACAGGTACATGATTCACCACTTGTATCAAACACTAGAATACATCGCCCATACATCTTACATCACATATTTCGCACAAAACCCCGCCTAAGTAACCTACCGAACAACCCCCTGCCCATACCCTTATTGCCCAATGCAGAAACGGAAAAATGCAGAAAACGAGATCAAACTCGGATCACGAATGACACACATGCACGGGGAATGAAGGGCGATATATTTAGACAGTATTGACTGCAATTGAAAATCAGAGGTGATGAAGGGTGATTAATCAGCAACACAAAAACGAAACGAATCTACACTACACATGCCCATGAAAAACAGACTGCGAAACCCTACACCCCACACCCCTTGACACCGAGATGCGTAATACATGCCAAAATCCAAAAAATCAACACTAAAATCCGCACCGATTCTCTCCAATCCGCCAATCAAACGGTCCCCCCCCCCCCCCCGCTCCTGCCTCGTAGGAACGAATTCCGCCATGAATTTCTCGCGCGAGACCACCTTCTACCGGAATCCACGACGAAATACGGTGCCAAAAAATGTCACCGGGCGGCGAGTGAGGAGGAACAGATGGCTCTCGGAGAGAAGGGCCGGGGAATACCTGCTGCTGCGCCGTTCGATTGGACCGAAACCACGATTTGCCAGCCGGTTTGCCGGCGGCGAGATGCAGACGAAATCGCCCTCCTCTTCTCCCCCCCCCCCCCCCCCAACAGGATGAGAAACCTGCACGGCGGAAGGAGGACAGAGCAAGAGCAACGAGCGCGAGTAACGGCAACAGTTCGGGCAGAATAAAGGGGGGGGGGGGGTTAAACGCGCACCTAACGGAGATTAGCGAGCGAGGGGCAATTGGACAGGCGCGGTTGCCGAGGTTCAAACTGCTACTTCTGGGCCGTGCGATTCAAAGCAACGGTGATTCGAACACGAGCGTAGCACGGTGCGCGTGGAGAGCCACGCTGGCACTGACATGGAAAGAGTTGAGACGGCAGAACACGTGGCATACGCTGGGATCGTGCGCGCGAAAGAACGAGCGGCCAGGAGCGCGTAGCGCAGAAAGACGCGCACGAGAACGTTCACGCGATATAAATTCCGTTACATATAAATATGAAACAACATTTCTCTATGGTTTTTTTAATAATTTGTTAAACTTTTTTGATGGAGTTTGAACAATTTGCACCGAAAAATTGGTAATGCCGTCCCTAGGAAGCACCAGTTACAAGTACACGTGCAACCGGTTTTTTTTACAATACAAATTTGAACTTCTCTGCACGGTCTTTTTCCTTATCAGGCGCGCATGTTTTGATTATTATTTTCCTCTGCATAATGCACAATTATCTACTATACTCATAGAATTTATACTTACCCACTCTTGTGCTTTCACTTGGCTTTCCCCTGGTTCTACGGACTCGTATTTTCACGTCTTTGCATACATGCACGCATGTATAGAACCAACGTTCCCTTTGCAGCTAGCCACTGATTAATTAATCAGCGAAGCAAGAACCGGAGCACCCCCTTGATCCGGCGCTGCCATCCCGGCTTCGTCGTCGGCGCCGCAGCTGGCTTGGCGTTGACGGTGCCGTCGTTGCCGGCGAGCACCCGGTACTTGTCCTTGCGGGTGAAACCGGTGCACTCGAACCCGAGCGTGGCCGCGAGCAATCTCTGCACGTGGTTGGCGACGTCGACGGGGCTCCTCCCGGCGGCGCACGTGGCCTCGGCGGGCAGCTGGTCCAGGAACGTCACCTCGTAGACCGGGCGCGGGTTCATGAAGAAGAAGACCGGGTCCATGGCCTTCCGCCCCCTGGCCGTGGTCGGGTGGAAGAGCTCCGCCTGATAGTTTGTGGCCACGGGCACGATCCGTTCGCTGAGCTCTGCGAAGAGGGCCGAGAAGCGGAGCAGCACGGGCTCCCGACACGTGGTGCCCTCAGGGCACACGACCACGTCGCCCCGCGCCAGCGCAGCGCGCATCCGGGACGCGTCCACGCCCCGGTCGCGCGTGAGCCGCACCGTTGGGATCGGGACGATGGTCTCCGAGAAGCCGGAGATGGAGTAGGTCACGGCGGCCAGGCGGCGACGGCCCAGCACGCACGCCAGCACCACCGGGTCCATGAGCGTCCGGTGCGCGCAGACAAAGAGGATGCCGGGAGGCGGCGAGCCTTTGCCGTCGGTGGCGAGGGCTGGAGGAGGGTTGCCGTGCGTGATGATGGTGCCGCCAAGGAAGGGCATGATTTGGGGGATGAACTCGTTGGGGAATATGAGGCCGATGGTGATACGGACGAAGGCGAGGAGAACGCCGAGGGGGAGCCAGAGGAGGATGACGAGGGACGTGAGAGGCGTCGGCCGACGCACGAGGCGGCCGTCGTGGAAGATCACTGGTAGAAACGGAGGACATTTTGGTTGATTTGTGATGTCGTCCACAAGGAATGGCGGCTGGAGTTGTTCCTGCATGCATGTACATATGTATGGGAATGTATTGAGATACGTAAGTTAGCATCTCGTGATAATCGAGTAATGGCATCGACCTTTGAAGACTTGTTCATTACGAGTGTATTTGTAATTGGCATGAAAATGAGGTGGTTTTGTAGAATATCTTTGTGATGATTATTCCTTTGTAATTTAAGCCTACCTATAGCCTATCAGTTCTTTTTACCGTTTCTACATATATTTAGAGAGAATAATACTCTAAAAAATTGAATAACGGGGCTTGTGCCAAACAAGCCCCGAAGGATTTTGAAAACCCAGATCTGGCTTTGATTGTTATAACAAGACTTTCACGTAAGATATGCAAGAACTTTCTCCGAATTCACCTTGCAGAAGGGCAAGAAGGACCGCGCCATTCCCGACCGGCTGCCGAGACCGAGGTCCGGCCGGCCGTCGTCGCGGAAGAGCGCGCGCAGGCGGGCACCGAGTGCCTCGTCGCCGCCGCCCCTGACGAGCCCCGTGGACCGCCTGAGCCGGCTGTACTCGAGCTCGCAGCCGACCACCTCGTGCGCGCCGAGGTGCTCCCTGGCGAACCACTCCACCATGACCCGCGGCATGCGTGTCGCCACGACGCGCCTCCCAGTGCACGCGCCGAACGCCGCCCACGCCGCAGGGTCGACGTCGTCGGCCATGAACTTGGGCAGCACGGCGCGCGCCACGGCCTCCAGCTCCGCCGCCGGCACCCCCGCCGTGGCCACGAACGCCGCGCAGCGCGTCACCATGCCACGGCCGCGCGCCCCGGGCATCAGGAGCTCCAGCAGCCGCAGCGCCGGCCAGAGCGCCAGCAGCGCCGCGAACCGCGGGAGGCCCGACGCCTCGAACGCCACGAGCATGAAGTACGGGAACGTGCACGCGTCTCGCAGCAGCGCTCCCTCCAGCTCCGCCACCACGGACACCGCGGAGGCCCCCGTGCGCGCCGACGCCGACATGGCCATATATGTCGATCGATGGTCTTTACCGAGGTCGCCTGTAATCACCATTCAGCAGTCAAAGCCACCTGTACGTGCTTCGGAACAAACTGGGTCTGTCGACTTATACCCTTCTGCACTTGCCAAATGTCCGTACTTACTTCGTTGTCTTGTATTGTGCAATACTCCCTCCATTTCATAAAGAATGTCACGCACGCATTTCAAGATTTTGATTTGACCAACAATTAGACTAATGATTTGAGGCTTATGTGTTACAAAAATTATATCATTGGATTCGTATTTCAAAAACCTTTCCAACGATATAAAATTTGTAACATATAATTTACATACAATTGATCTAATCGTTGGTCAAAGTTCGACCTCGAAAAACGTGGACGTCATTCTTTATGAAATGGAGGGAGTATGATCATACGGACGATTGGCTTGCTGGTGGTAGTTAGGAGCTGGAATACATCGATACTGACATTTGCACTAACTTTCATTAGTTAGCAAAACCATGGCTGCCCAGCTCACATTACCCACGTTGCTAGCTCACGGCCTCATGGAATTCATGCAACTGAGGTAGAGTCACGTGAGCACACATACATCTGTTGTTAACGCTTAAGAGTAACCATCAAATGCACCCATGATCATCATGGAAGTTTTTTTTATTTAAAAAAAATCTTCTGCGAGAGAGGCGGGACAAATTGCTAAACATACACGCGAGAAATGACATGTCATCCCATTAAAAGCTCATATTGGAAAATAAGATATGTTTTGCAACCACTCCTGTCATGCCTAAGTCGCCCGATCATAACTAGCTAGTAATTTAATACACGATATTCCTACGTGTATACTTGGATACCGTAGAGGTGTTGCTGCAATGTCGCTGCGACGAACGTGAGAACAAGAAGACAATATGACTATATTTGAAACGATGCGCTGTATCAACTCTACTTCCAACAAGGGTTTATAGGTCTACTGATAATCTTGAAACTGTAGTGGTTCATGACTACCCGGCAAAAAGATCCGCATGTCTCATTCCAATCAAAAGGTGCCGTAAAAATTATATCTTAATGCCCTCTTTATTTTTAGATATCGTCAAAAGGAACTTAACTGTACAAACATGACCTGAACAATATGGAGAAAACATTATCTGTCAAGAGTGGGATTTGAAGCCAAAATTAACATGGACAAAACATCATCTGTCAAGAGTGGGATTTGAACCCACGCCCTTTCGGACCAGTACCTGAAACTGGCGCCTTAGACCAACTCGGCCATCTTGACTTGTTGTTCTATCTGAATGCCGAACATCTTTTAAAACATTTATTGAGTGTAATGTGTAATTTGTGTGGTTATCTGCCCCCATCACATACAACATTCTGTATCCTCACGTGGCAGGCTGGCAGCATATCTCGCAAGGCACGTCGAGAAATTAATATTTACGTTCTTGTTAATATGATAGTTATAGTTATATTATTATGTCAAAGTCTAGATGCATAAATTATTTCCAGGTACATGATTGTACTCTACTCAAGATAGGATGCTATAAATTGGACGCTTACCGGTGCTGTTTCCTTGCCACCTTGCTTGCTCTCTTCCAAAAAAAAACATATTTATATACATGCTTTAGTGCCAGCCAGGCAGAGGCATAGCCGCGTTGGGCAACGAACAAGTAGAGAGTCTGAAGATAGTTGCAGCTAAAGCGTATTGGCAACATCACCAATAATAACAAAATTCTGTTGCCAAGGATTTTAGCATTCTTCTACGTGCGCCTCAGTTCACATTTCTTATACACCTCAATCAGAACGCAGGACAACGAAATTCCACAAAGAAACACGTAAAAATATCTCTCGTTTTCTGCATAACGACGTTGTTCTTCACGCAGATAGCCATTTTACCAAACCGGTCGCTCGCTCCTCGCGAACGCGACTGGTGCTTGCTTGCATCTCTCATCTCTAATCTCTGCCCCCATCTCGCCACTGCTTCTTCCCGCGGAATAAAGTAACCTCCCCATAAAAACGGGCCGGCCGCCCCCCACCTTCCCTTTCCTCCCAGGATGCGCGGCGCCCCCCGCCTCCTCCGGCCGGAACCCTAGCTAGGCGCAGGCGAGCGGCTCCCCCGCGACGCCGCCACCACGCCCCCCGTCCCGCCTGCCCGCCGATGGGGCGGCCGGGGTACCTGACGCTGCCCATCTTCTCGGTGCTCGCGGCGATCGGGTACGTCTACTACACCACGGTGTTCGTCGCGGTCGCCGGGTGGCTGGGGCTCGCCACGGCTGCCGGGGTCGCCAACGCCGCCGCGTTCACGGCCCTCGCCGCCGCCTGCCTCGCCACCTACGCCGTCGCCGTCTGCCGGGACCCGGGCCGCGTGCCGCCCGCGTTCCTACCCGATGTCGAGGACGCAGAGACCCCCGTCCACGAGGTCAAGCGCAAGGTGCGTGCCCCCGCTCCCGGTTGGCTGCTACCTGCTGTGGAGTTTTGGGATCTGTGGAGTGGAATGCTGTTCTCAGTTCTTGCAAAATGTTCCCTTATTCGTATGAAATTTGTTTTGGATGTCGTGCCTGTTTATAGGATAAATGCGGTTTCAAGGCAATTCGGTTAGTAGAGTATGAATCATTCAGAGTGTAAAATTGTTCCACTTTTATCGAATTTCAGCTCAAAGTTCTGAATCTGAGCGTTCGCCCGTGTTACCTTCCACTGGATGTGGATATAGTCTGAGCTTGAAGGCTTGTGGTACTGTAGATAACATTTTGGTTTTTTCAATGCGTTTGAGATTGTTGAGTAGAAAGGTGTACTTTAAGTTTCAAATGTTATCCATGGTCATTAAACCAAACAGGCCCAACATATAAACAAACCAAAGTGACTCAAAATTCAGCAGCTCGTATTGCTATTCCTTATATCTTTTGCCTTCATTTTGTGCCTATACGTGTGTTAGAATGGTTGACCTATTGTGTGAGTGGTTTTTTCTGTTGTTGAGCCATGATCATTTAAACATAACTGTACAATAGTAAGGTGTTTATAGTCAACACAAGATTTTTGGATTATATTTCCTCTTAAAGTGATTAAGCACTTAAGTGATTTAAGCCATTTGCTTTGTGGTGTTAATGTTAGCTGATCATTCACTGTCAGTAAGTTACTATATTTAAACTTCATACCAATGTGCATTGTGATGTTGGGTTATCACGAAAAATGATATGAAAATGAGAGGGATAGTATCCATCTTTGGATAGCCATTAGCATTAGAGTAAGTTGAGGTGGGTAGGTGGCATTATATTTCTTTCAATAAGTGGGGAAATCCCGTCCACCCATTTGCTCCGGAATATACTTTAGTGAGGATAGCTGACAAAAATTAACATCTCATTTGGTTATTATAATATTGTCTCGATTTATTGTATCTGTACTGTTTTTGCAGGGTGGTGATTTGAGATATTGCCAGAAATGTGGACACTATAAGCCTCCACGTGCACACCATTGCCGTGTGTGCAAGAGATGTGTTCTAAAAATGGTGCTGGCTAGTATTAATTATATGATTTTATCCTTCTCTTTTTGCTTTCCACTTGCACATTTTCACCAAATTCTTATGTGCAGGACCATCACTGCATTTGGATTAATAACTGTGTTGGACATGAGAACTACAAGATATTTTTGGTCTTTGTATTGTATGCTGTAACTGCAAGCTTCTATTCTATGGTACTTTGGTTTCTTTGGTTACTTTAGTACTCCCTTCTTCCAAATATACAAGGTCAACACAGAATCTTATGTGAAACTTTGATCAACAATTGGACAAATAATATTCGGCATATGTGTATAGAAGTTTTACCATTAGAAAATGTTTTTGCATCACAATAGCCTCATATTACTAGTCTAATTCTTGATCAAAGTTTGGCATACAATCTCATGTTGGCCTTTTATATTTGGAAGAAGTAAGCGTGATTTCTTGGGGCTGTAGAGCATTAAAAAGTACCATGCTTTTCTCTCAGATTCTGATTATAGGGAGTGTCATGCACAGTGCTCCTAAAGATGAACAGTCAGGAAGTGATTCTTCTAAAACATCGATTGTAAGTATTCTGGCAATGGTTTTTCAAGTTACAAGCATGTTGCATGTTCATCTGAACAATTTTCAGGCATTCCAATACATTTCGAACGTGCAAATTTTGAAACTTATCAAATGGACAGATTATTTGTGGGGTCATTCTTTGCCCATTAACTTTGGCGTTGACATTTCTCTTGGGCTGGCACATTTACCTGATATTGCAGAATAAAACTACAATTGAGGTTTGTGCACCAGATTTGTCTTGATGTTAGACAACATTATTGTTTACAGAATTTTTTAACCATGCTTGTTATTAATGGTTGCAGTACCATGAAGGAGTCAGAGCAATGTGGTTGGCAGAAAAGGGTGGAGACCTTTATCATCATCCATATGATCTTGGTGTTTATGAGAATCTTATTTCAGTAAGAAAACTAAGAAATATCGTTTGCACTGCTTTTTTCTGTCCTCCTCTGAGAGTTTAAACGTTTCACTTGTCGAAACATAAACGCAAATAGGAAGAATCAAATAGTCTTTCCTCCAAGGCACCTGGATTTCTTCCCAATCTGTTCAGGAGGAAATGATGTTTATCAAACTTTCACATGTAGTTATATTATGCTGCCGCTATTGACAGTTCACACTGAAGCTCCACTAGTATTACAATATTGAAGCATCACTTGTTATTTGTTCTGACGTTTCCTGATTGTTTCACAGGTGTTGGGGCGGAGCATATTCTGCTGGTTCTGCCCAGTATCAAATAATACAGGCAATGGCCTTCGGTTCCGTGCATCATATGATCTTACATCATCTAAGCCAGCGATGTGATTTATGCAAGATAACATTACATTCACAGTAGGTACGTTGTTGCCAATATGTGAAACGATGTCTGTGTTACTATTTGACAGTTAAAATATGTCATTTCTGAACTATTTTGGATTGTAACAGGTCAGCAGATACGTCTTAAAAGTTAAAACCCTGGACTGTAAGATACAGTAGAATTGGATTGCAGCTCCAGGGGCCTCTTCTGAGTTTGGACGTGAAAATGTTGACCTAGTAGTTTTTTCATTCTTCACACACAGAAAAATCACTGTTCCCCTGCTCATAATCTGGAGTAGGCTGTACTTGCACACAGAAGATTTAACCAATGTAATTCTGTTGTAAAGTGTACATACTGAGGTGTTTGAAAGCCATGTATGCATGAAAGGGACATGAAATCAATTTTTCTAAGATCATTTTTGCACGCTCGGTTCAAAGTATATGTTGCATTTGTTATAGATTGATGGGGAAAAAAATGTGTGCACACATGTAACACCTGTTTATCATGAGCTCAAGTATGTGCCATTTGGGCAATTTACTTACGAAAGCTCTGTTGCGAGGTCGTCTGCAGCTCAGGTTAGCGTGGTGCTGCAGTTCAAAGCTCAACATTCGAGCATGCATTCGTTAGACTATCAGCACGAAAATGTCATTGTTGCCCAATAATTAGTTACTCGGACAGAAGCGTTTAGATTATTGCAATTGTTTAGTCTTTTCAGTACGGCCATAATGTGGAATAACATAAGCATCCCCAGGCACGCTAGCTAATAAGCAATCTTGCAGTACGTTGCTTTATGAAGATTATTTTCTAGGTTACAATAGTTAGCACTCAGCAGCAAACTATATAAGCCGTGTAATCTATTTGCCCTTTCCTTTTCCCTTGCCCTTCTTTGCATCAAGTTTGGCTTGCACACGAGCTGCTGCAGCAGCCTTTGCTTCCTCCCTCCTCTTCTTCTCTTCCTCTTTGGTAGCAGCAGCTAGCTCCCTCTGTTTCTTAAGCTCCCTATTGAAATATATGTATCAAAATTTCATTTACTTTTGGTGGTAACAGACGTTGGAAAGTAAACAATCGTACATAACCTCAACTTATCACACTTGATTACGAAGTGGATCATAGATACTAACATGACGCCTCCAGCGTTACACTACTCATCTCAAGCATGTACTAGACGTCTAGACAGTAGCCAGAGGATACATATCTAGTTTTTATGTCCTGTCAGATTTTGCAGTTTGAAATGATTATTAGGTACTTTGTTTTCTCAAACACACCTTTTGTAATAGAAGAAGATGGCCAAAGTGACTTAAAAGCTACACAACCACCAGAGGTGCCAACAGAAAACGAAGCAAGAGCTCGACTAACCTCATAAAAACATTAAAGGACAGGGGAAACTATATAAGGTAGAGAAAAAGCTATGGTTATCTAGAGATGTTATCAAGCAGAGGAAGAGTACTCAACCCCTTAGCCCCTGCGCCAAGTGTCAGCCTCCACAGATCAGCTTCATCGAGGATTGTGTCGACCACCGTCTGATTATTGGGTACTTGATGTGGTAAATATCAAAGAGAAAACATTTGGAGATATCTTACTCTAGCCTGGCTTTCTCATCAGATACACTGCCTAGACTTGAACCTTTCCTTGGCTTGCAGGCCAGTAACTCCACCTCAAAAATGAGAGTTGCACTGCAGAAACAAAGCAGATCCGGTTACAGAAAATTTCGACCTGGCAAAGCTCAACAACCATCTAGTGAGGGGTGAAATAGCAAACAGACTTTGCCGGTATCTCTGGTGGCGAGCCTGCACTTCCATACGCATATTCTGGCTTGCATGTTATTTTTGCAACTTCTCCAACCTTCAACATCCCAATAAGCCAACCATATTAGAGAAAAAGCTTTCGAGATGATCAGAGTGAGAAGCAATGAGAACACTCAGACCTTCATAGTTCTTAAGGCCAAATCCCATGCTTTAATGACAGCTCCCTGCCCAACTTCAAATGAGAAAATAGAATTGTCTTCATGTGTGGTGTCAAAAACTTCACCGTTTTCAGCCAGTGTACCTTCATAATGAACTGCATATGGGTAGAAAGATAATGTTTATACTTGTGTGTCTTGTAGCACTATGAAGACTAACATAATAAGATAGATTTGTATGTCATGTACTATGGAGGACAGGAGACACTGAAATTTGAAATCATCAAATCACAGTACCACAAAAAAGAGTGTATAGCCGTTACACAGTAGCTGAATGGAGAAATAAAAAAAAACATCTACCCTAACTTAACCACCTGAAAATCGCGCAAGCAAATAGAATAAATAAACTATTATGTCTATGATTTGCTCAGCACAATATATTAACTGCAGTACCATCAACCAAGGGAAGGCTATCAGATGGACTTATGGCATCATCCTTTGCTTTCCTAACCACCGTCTTAAGGACACCTCCATCCCCTGTTAAATCTACGGTCTCTGCCATTACCTTGATGTTGAAAGGAGATTCTGAAAGAAAGACAAAACAGAACATCAGGGTAATCTTAAGAGAACCTATAAGAGTAAAAGGCGAACGCAGTTGAAACAGGAGAATGGCCAGTTCATTCGTTTTTCCAAATTCATTGGTCTCAAAATGTTGAAGCCAATTTAAAAGTCTCGTTGGACCTCATATTTGAAGTTTCACAGTTGGGGATTGATATTGCAACAAATGATCATGTTAGTAGATTGAAGATCCTATCAAACACTTGTTTAGATGAAAGTCCACTAGCACAGCTTTTATTAAGGTCAAAGATCCTATCGAATGCTGGATGTTCGAGTGTAAAACCCACTAAATATTTCGCTCCCAGACACAACACAGCATGTTTCCCATAACAAAATTGCAAAATGCAGTCTCATCTCCTAGAGAACACAATCACAATTAATGGTACAGCCCACTTAGGATGTCCATCCCCATCAGGGAATCTTCTCCCAGAATGAATTTCTGTAAACCTACAAACTAGCCACATGCTACAGCCGCATCTATACAGCTCCAAGTAACCTGAGAGTCCTAAAACAGTGTTAAACCTCGACTGCTCTATGTCCGTTCATGGAAAATCAGGCATAGGATAGGAGGTACGGAGTAGAATTTACCTCGGATCCGGCCGCTACGAATTGGGGAGAGGAAAGCCAATAAGGGATACAGCGACTGCAGTGGCAACGGAGAGAACCTGCCGAGGGGAGTGGCATGGGGGGGATTAGAAGGGGAGAGCGGAGGAGAATCGGCAGAGAGGAGGGTGACGGATGCGGGCATGCGGCACGTACCTTACCGGGGGTGGGTAGGAGAGAGGCCGAGTGGAATTTGGAGAGGAAGACGGGAGAGGAGGAAGAGACGATAGTGGATAGATCTGGAAGGGAGGGAATCAGAATCAGGGAATGCCGAATGCGATCCGAGGATGGCTTCGCCTTCACGTGACGTCACGGCGAGTGCAGTGACGTGCCTCACTAGCGACTAGCGTTGCTGGCCACGGCCCATTGGGCCGATCTTATTCCAAATCTAATCGAAGCCTGAGGCGTCGCTCTTGTTGGCCGCGCCCGTTGCCGTTGGGATCTTCATCTGATGGCTCGTTTCAGTCGAGTGGGATTGTGGGATCAGTGATGGATCAACCGGTGTGCACCGTATGCGGCTCCTCGTGCTTGTCAAGACGACGGGTTTGATGCTGCTCTCCTTCTCCGTCTTCTTTTCAAACGGAGCTAAAAATCTTTGCCTCATCTAAAGTTTCGATGCCCAGTTAATTAAAAAAATTGAAAAAAAAACTACTCCTCCGTCCAACAAAGGATGTCTCAATTTTGACTAAATTTGAATGCATTTATACACTAAGTCATGTCTAAATACATACAAATTTTGACAAACTTGAGATATCTTTTGTTCGACGGAAGGAGTACAACATTTCTAAAAGCCGTCGCGGATGACAGCCCTTAGGACAACACAAGCCGACCTGGCTGCCAAACACAGTGGGCACAAGCTATCAAGGAGGAAGACCGCGATCGAAGTAGTTCGCATGTGTCATCGTCATCACACATCATTCTTGTTGTTGTTGCAGAGGTAGATCTTGTGTTCCATGATGTTGATTACCTCAATGAGATCAGTGTTCTTGTTGTGTGCACTGGTAAGAAAAACCTTGATGGTAACATGAGGGATGAATCCTTCGCTCTGCAACACTGGATTGTTATCGTAATTTGTTGGGCTTTAGAGCATCGTCGACATGGTGTTAAGTTTATTTCTTGTAAGTGTTTTTGTTGCATGCTTGAAAGTAGGCAAGATGATCACCATTCTGTTGACGTTGAATCTCCTCCATTCAGGTTGATTCTCCCACTGCAGTTGATCGGAGCGCCGACTTCATCCCTAGATTCTCCAACCCACCACGAGGCTCTAGTTGTCATCTTCTTCGTCTTCGAGACGTTTCTAGTTTTCATGTCTCCAATTTGTGCACCATGGCACCACTTGTACCTGCTCTCTTTGTGAGAGCATTGTACCCCCCTCCTCCCCCTTCATTGGTTTATAGTATTTTCTCCAATCCATAATAAGTGTCAGAGATTTAGTATGAAATTGTACTAACGTTAGTACAAATCCCCGACACTTATTACTTATTATGAATCGGAGAGAGTATCTCGTAAGTTTTTCAAAAAAAAAACACCCAATCCCTTTCTAACCATCGTTATGTTTTCATACGTCATCGTCGAGGCTGTCAGTCCTTAGGATTGGCATCACCCGTAGGGGAGTCCAATCACTACTTTTCACATGTAGCACAATCTTGGTGCATTGCTACGAAACTAAAGAAAAGATAAATACTCTGTTTGATCATATTTTTTGTCACGACTGCATGAGGCCAGGGAAAATTGATGATGTATGAACGTCAACTTTATTTCAGTATATATTGGGTCTGATTGATGAACAGGCTTCGGGTTTATTGAGCTTCACGTATATATGTATGGCAACATAAGCTAGCTCCTTGTATTGATAAGCTGATCTTTGGCAAGGATTTAAAACAAAAGAGAGAATTCTCGTATTAGAGTTTGTGGAGTCTGAAGTATAGACACTAGTACATGTACATGTGTTTAATTGTCACGTAAAGGAACCAGGCATGCATGGGCCAACAGATCAGCTAGCAGTACTAGCGAGATATACTTCAACTAAACATCAGTTTAAGTTATCTACCGGCCAGAATATACTAGAATATACTAGCGAGAGAGAAAAGCACGCAGATATCTAGCCAGGCCAGCTTAAGTTACGCATCAACTAGATATGCACCTTCGAACGGAACTATTCCTGGAAATTAGAGATAAGTATCGAGCCGTTGCAACGATGCTGATCTTTATCCTAACGGATGGCGTCCGGAGGACTGAGCTATAAAAAGACCACTGTTGGTTCAAGGTGAAGGAAGAAAAAAGGAAAAAAGGGAGAACACTCTCACGTACGCATCACTCCATCGTCTCACACACATACACAGGTCCATTTCCATTCTACACATCTCACTTGCAACAAAGTTCATTCAGCTGGTGGCTCTCTCGAGAGTTGTCGATGGCGCGACCATATGGTGAGTAAATTGTATCAAGGTGACATGCGCATTTTTGTTTTGTGTTCTTCTTCTCTCTAGTCGCAGGCTATTTCTTGATTTTTGTGGCATCCATGGCTCTACCTGGCGCCGTGTCGTCGCCATGGATGAACCACCACCGATAGATGTTTCTGACGTCCGCGACTCTACCTAGCGCCGTGTCGTCGTCGCGGATGATCATTTGATACGAGAAAGAGATTTTTTGTGGCATCTATGGCTCTACCCGGCGCCGTGACGTCGCCATGGATGGACCACCATTGATATATGTTTTGTGATGTCCGCGATTTTACCCGGCGCCGTGTCGTCGTCGCGGATGATCATTTGGTCCGAGAAAGATTTTTTGTGGCATCCATGGCTCTACCCGACGCTGCGACGTCGTCATGGATAGACCACCGGCTATATGTGTTCTATACACTTGTAACATCCGCGGCTCAACCCGGCGCCGTGTCATCGCCGCGGATGATTACCGTACTACATGAAGAGAAGGATTTTATATGGCATCCATGGCTCTACCCGGCGCCGTGTCGTCGTCATGGATGGACCATTGTCACCATGGCAAAATTTGTGAAGATCTACAAAGCTACGAATGTTGACCTCCTCATGCACGTGTACTGTGGAATAATTAAGTCGCCATGATCAGCACTTTACAAGGCTACGCACATATTGTTCGGTGATTTACCTCTACAGGCCGGAAATTCTATATCTTGACCGACGAGGCAAGATACTTCCTATTCATGGATGACAGAGCAAAACATCCTTTGGAGATAGCATTTGTAAAACATGGCAGATTGGTGGCCAATTATTCACAATTACCTGCATTTTGTACACCCTTGGAGGATAAAAAAAAAGTAGAAGGTTTGGCGATGATGACCATTTGGTGCAGTTTAATCGGAGGTTTTCCATGGATATAAGTCCATGGATGTAATTAACTAGAGTTCTCTCGAGACTCTGGGAATCAAGAATCCTCACAATCGTCGTCAACATGTCAGATGTAATATAGGGAATATATGAAAAAGAGAAATTTGTATGCTCTCGTGAAGTAATAATAAAGAGTGCAAAGTTTCCTACTTTGTCCTTATACTGGCACGCCCGCACTTCATATTGCCAACGCTAAGAGATTTGGACATTTCTCACGCGTAAAACATACTCTCTCCGTCCCATATTAAGTCCCGAAATATTACATGTATATATACGTATTTTAGTGTATAGATACGTATATATTTAAATAAATTTGAGTCACTTAATATGGAACGGAGGGAGTATATGTTTAAAGAGATTGGCTGGTTGTACCTTAGCAAAACCCAACAATTGGAGGAAGTTCTTGTGCCTTACCAAAACCCAGTATAGTTAAGGAATTTCGAGTGAGTATATTGTGCAGTACCAAACCAAAATACTTCGTCCCTAGGATAATACTCCGAATGTACGTTAAATTAAGTGGAAAGCGTAAATGATACTCTCTTGCAGTGGTTCCTTTTTCAAATTTGATCAAGTTTGTAGTGGAAAAAAAAAACTTCTTATATTTAGAAACGGACGTAGTACTAGCCTTATCTAACAATATATAACCACTTATCCTTCTGCATGTCCTTGTTGTGTTTGATATGATGCAGTCTAGCACCGGTAGCCAGGCGTAGGGGGGGAGGCCATGACGAAGTACACTGCCCCCTCTTATCACTTGCATCGATCGATCTTATCTGGTCCTACTGTCCAAAGGAGGAGCCTTTTCCTTTTAGCTGTGGTGCGGCTGGCAAGTTGCGAGCCATAGGATGTAGTAACAGAATTCTCAGGTACGGACTGGCGTCGTTTAGGGCGTGATAAATCACGGCGTGTCGGCGTCAGCGCTCACTGGACTCAACAGTCAAGAGGTTGCATGCAGAGCCATATTGCTGGTCAGAACAGTAAAGCGCTAAAGCAGCAGCTGCTGCACCGCTGCTCCGCCCTGGCCTCTCTCTGTTCTGGTCTTTTGATTTCCTTTCTTACTGTACTCGCAACAACAAAAGCTGTAATTAAAACTTGCAATTTCAAGCCCTGGCCTGACAGTATTGGTTTTCTCGATGAAATGTGTTCTCCACATGGAAAGGCAAAAGGGATTCAAACAAGAACGTTGATTTTCATCTCTCATGAACCCCTTCCTAACACATACAAAACCCAGACGTATATGTCAATTAGGAGGAACAAATTAATCAATCTCACTGGAACCACTTCTCCGCCGGGTGTTTGTTTCCCCAGTATGTGATAGTAGTATCATACTCGTAGTAGTACATACATACATTTCAGGAGTAGTGGCGCCAGCACGCGAGCATGGCGACGCAGCGGCGCGCGATGTAGAACCGCGCGCGCTGCTCCCTGACGAGCCGCGCGCACCGCCGCGGGAAAGACGACGACGACGACCCGCCGCTGATCTTGCCGCCGCCGTGCTTGGCCGGGGCCATTGCTCCTTTCCAGCTTCTCTTCGTGGACAGCAGCCTGCACTTGCTGTCCCCTGCGCGGAACTCCATGGATCAGACGCGCCTTCTAACGCTTAATTTCCTCTGATCAGCTTGTGGGAGCTGGAAACTTGGCGTGGGGCTGTTAAGTGGAGAGGGGGAAAGAAACTAGCAGAGGTGGTGAGTGATCAGCTAGCGGAAGAGAAGAACTGACGGGGGACGAGGCTGGCGAGCCAAGTGGTAAAGCTCCAGGAGAGGCATTATTTGTCTGCTCATATCGTGGAGATGGATCACGGAGTACGGTCAGTGGAGTGCCGTGTGTGCTCGTGTAGGGCATTGATACGCCAGGAGGTACGCACCACATGGTTACTTTAAAAAAATATACTACTCCGTGCTCCACTTGCACAGGCCGTGTGCCATTCTCAAAGTTCACGTGTGCTTTGGCATTGCCTACGCAAGAGTTTCAACTAGCTAACGAACAATGTGCCCAGGCCGGACAATTTGCCAAGGCCCAAGAGTAATAATAATGTTTCAAAATGAGAACAAGGACCTAGCATGGCCCGCCCCTCTCTTCAAGCCCATATCCGATTCACGGACGGCCAAAGAATTGAAGGAGCGCGGAAAATAATAATATCGACTGTGACATGATGCCATGAATTGCATGCTCGAATGAATCACTTTGCTGGCCTATATTTTGATTTGATACACTATACACATTAACAAATGTCCAGAATGAGAAGGAAGAGGTGGAACCAAAGAATTACAGCATTCCCTCAAAAGAAAACAACAATAACAACATGAATCGTGCAACACCATCGACCCATTCAGCCTCTTACATCAACCTTGTTTCTGTCCAAGAGCTAGAGAGAGAGGCATCAAAACCAAACATTTACAGAACGGGCACACCATTCAGGTCAAACCGATCGAGCAGTGGATCCGTCCACCACCACGAATTTGAACTTCCATTCATGCGTCGCACGAATCAAAACCGTCAGGGATATTTGTCGTGGACTATGAGCATTTGGGGATATCGGCTGGCGGAGGCGGCAACTTCTGGTTCGGTAGCGGCCCGTCGTTGACGAGCCATGCCATGGACAAACCCCAACTCAAGTGCACGTCCAAGTGACAGTGCATGATCCATACACCTGCATGCCCCCACACAAGAAGTCAGCAGTTTAATTAATATTGTTGTCAACACTAATTTACGAGGAGGAATTATATAAGTCAAAAACCTACCGGGATTGTCGGCGATGAACCGGATGGCGACCCATCCGGCGGTGGGCACGCTGATGGTATTCCTCTTCACCGGATCCACGAGGTTGTACTTGGCGGTGTCATTGTTGGCATCATAGTTCCCAAACCCCGTCCCAACGACGTAAAAGTCGTAGCCGTGCAAGTGCAGCGGATGGCTCTCGGCGCCCTGGATGCTGGTGTCCTGGAGCACCACCTCGACGGTGGTGTTGAAGGCAAGCGGCACCACCCTGGTGCCGTGTGTGACAAATGTGTTGTTGGGCGGCGTTCCAGTGTAGTTGAACTTGCGCACTGGCGCAGTGGGGAAGTTGGCCATGAGCACGCCTTTGTACATCCGCTGGTAGTGCGCCTGGAGAAGCGAGGTCTTGGGCATGATGAAGGAGACGTTGTTGATGGACGCGGCGAACCGGGTGTTGTTCGGGCCCTGGCATGTACCATTGATCGGGCTTTGGCATGGGTCGGCCCCGAGCCCAACAGTGAAGAAGAAGTGCCGGTCCACTGTCATCGGCACCTGTGCGGGGTACCGCGCGTTGTCCAGGCTCCGGAACTTGGAGGAGAAGTTGGTTACAGCGTTGGTGTCATTGTACAACGGGAGGGATGGCGCGGGGAGATTCCGAAGCATGGAGGGTCTCTGCGGGGAGTACTCGAGGACGGCTATGGCGGTGGTGTTGTCAAATGTGCCCACGGTGTTGGTGTAGGGCGCGACGGCGATGGCGAAAGCCGAGGAGGAGGTGCTGGCCGCGGCGGTGAGGAGCACGTCCATGGTCTGGCCCGGGGAGATGACGAGCGTGTTGGCGGTGAACGGCTTCACGTAGCTGGCGTCCGCCTGCACGACCGTCAGCGTGTGGTTGGCGACTGCGAAGAAGAGCTCGTCGTTGAGCGCCGCGTTGATGAGCCGCAGCATGTACGTCCTCCCGGGCTTTACCTTCAGCTTGTACGTGCCTGTGACGTCACGGGAATTTCTCAGACTCGTTAACACGGAGCTGTTTGCATGGGCAACAAAACATATATAGTTCTGGCTGGGGCGTGTAGATCTTACTCTTCGCTGAGCAGTTGTATGTTGGGCCAGGGAAGCCGTTGAAAGTGTAGGCATCGGATACGTTGGGGCCTCCACCGGTCTGTAGCGCCTGCTTGATCACGGCCTCCGGGTCAGCGTTGAACCACTCGCCAAGCATAAGGGGCACTTCTCTGTAGGGCTTAGGGAACGGGTAAGGGACGCCGAGTGGCGGGAGGATGACCATCGGGCCGTGGAGCGTCGCCCGGAGCCAGGAGAAATGCGCGTGCCACCACAGCGTGCCGCGCTGCCCGACGATGCGGAAGCTGTACACGTAGCTCTGCCCCGGACGGATCGGGCACTGCGTGATGTACGCCGGCCCGTCCGCCCACCCGCTCCGCAGCTGCCTCACGCCGTGCCTGCAGTTGCGCATGGATGCACATCCTCGTTAATGAACCCAGGAACCGTAAAAGTATATACTACGTTCATATATATAACGTAAACGTGCGCCGGCCACGTACCAGTGGAAGGTGACGTTGTTGTTGATGTTGTTGTGGACATTGACGACGAGCCGGTCGCCCTCCCGCACGCTGATCTTCGGCCCCGGGAACTGCCCGTTCACCGTCGGGATGCTCTTCGTCAGGCACAGCCGCG
Source organism: Brachypodium distachyon (assembly GCF_000005505.3). NCBI lineage: Eukaryota > Viridiplantae > Streptophyta > Magnoliopsida > Poales > Poaceae > Brachypodium > Brachypodium distachyon. The sequence continues at coordinate 20,946,995 of NC_016132.3, read as the reverse complement.
TCACTGTCGCCATTGTCACCTGCATATATATATCAGAACATTGAACTTCAAGACAATGTGACAGAGCTTTAACGCAAGATTGTTTACATTGAACGTGTAGCGGCGGGTGAGGCCGGCCGTGAGGCCCGGCTCCACGGCGAGGAGGAGGAAGAAGGCCAGGTGGAGGCATGCAGGGGAGGCGCACCGGAGAAGACCATGATGAGCACCACCCATTTTATGCAAGTCTTCCTGTATGTGTGAGCACTTCAAGGTGGTGAGTGGCATGATCAGTGGTAGGGGCTGGAGTGGCTATTTAAGCCGGCTGCGCAGTGCTGTCGCCCCCCGTGGTGCCGTGCATGGTAGAAGGTCGCAGGGGGACAGTGGTTGGCTGGGTTGGTGGACGTACATAGAAAATGTCACATAGGGCCGAGATCCTGCTGCCCCCAGCCGGCTCTTTGATCTGCTCGATCCTGCGATCCAATCCATAGGGCCTAGCTGCTGCTGCTGCTGGGATGCGAGTGGTTGTATCGATCCATCGGTGCAAGTTGATGGTTTTTTTTACCTTTCTTTCTATTTTCTATTCATCCTAGGAAATGCTTGTTGGATCTGGAGGAATATTTAAGCACATGGACGATATTTGTCTTCACCAGCCGGTGGTCTTTTTTTTTGTGCTGGGCGACGGTACGTGTGATATGACGGTGCACCAAAACGCAGGCATGTCTTGGAATGTCAGTTTCCCTTCTCAGGTAAAATGAAAGAGAGTTTCCGATAAGCTTAACGGTACAAATTAAGAATCAGCATGTATAGAAATGTTGATTAGTGTCGATGGAGTACAAGATAATTAAGCAGTTGATCAACTGATTCAACATTTTCATCATCCCATTTTTGCATGCATTAATGAATTAATTAGTACCGTAGCGGATGCCTCTGATTAACTTCATGCAAAACAGCTAAAGTAACCTGATGATGACAACGTACGGTGCGGTGTGGGTCAGAATTATCAGGAAATTCCCTGCCGTCTGAATGTGGACACACTATTTTTCTAGAGCTTAAGCTGATGTGTGTAGTGACATTAATCATTGCGGTATGTATACTTACATGATAATATCATAATTGTTCTATATGAGCCCCTGCTTCACTAATAATTCATTATGGTGGAATATCACTTCTGAACTGAAACATGTGAAAGCTTTATGGGACCTTCACTGTGATTGCCAAAAACTATTTAGCCTTTTATGGCGCTGCTTTAGATTTCTTTTTCAGATAGACTGCTAGAGTCCTGCTGCACCACATATGCATGGAAAACTGCAACTTAACTTTGTGAAATTCTCAAGTTAACTATGGCCCTCAGGGTCAAATCCATAACCTTTTTCAATGCTTTTTATTTGCCGTCAATCCGTCATCTTGTCGTGGTGTCGGAGCAAGATTAAAATCAGTGTTCACGTACACACACAACACAAAAGAATAAATAATAAAAAGAGAGTTGTGTCTGTGCTGCTGGCGTGTTGCTTAGAGCTGTGGGGTTGTTGCAGTGGAGCTTGCTGCTTTTGCCAGATTGGATGTCCATGCTAGCCTTTCATCTGATCTGGTCTATTTGACTGGGACCCAGTAAAAGTGTCACATTCTTAGTAACCAAGGGAGGCTATGGAGGTTAGGGAACCAAACTATTACATATATCTGAATAAACACCAAGTCCAATGCTTCAAGGTGAGATAACCTCCGAATGCATGTTTGTTATTTGTTAGTATTCATACTAATGTGCTATGCGCAGCAAACTAATGAAAAGGGATGCTCTTTTTGGGCAAAGTAATCACGCAGTAATCTGTTTTGGGGCACTTATACAGTACAACTCCGTTTTTTTCCATGTAAGACGTATTTCAACTTTCCCAAATCAAAGTTTAACCAAGAACTAAATTATTAGTTTGTGGATTATGTTGCAACACAAATTATATTAGTATTTGGTTCGTTTCCAAAAGCACTTTCTTATAAGTCTAATCACCATTAGCTAAACACTGCATTACAAGGCCCGAAAGTCGTACTTGTAAAGCCAAAAATACTTCCTACATTTAGGAATGAAGTTAGATTATTGAGATAAGCTTGACCAGCAAGATGTGGTTTATGTGATACTAAATCACATTCATAAAAGTAAGTAATTTTTTTTAATACAAATCTAATAACACCAATGTCACATAACATAATTATATATTTATGCAGTAGTAATTATTAGTCAAAGCCTTACAATAGATTTGGTTGAACTTAATTCTAATACACGAAAAAATGGTCATTTAAACCGTGAACAGTGAACTATAGTGGTAATTGATCCAACTTGAGCCCTGAACTACGGAATTGTCTATAGGGATATCACCTATATGAAATATATACTAAACCTTCTAAAACGGTTTAAACTAGATCCTGACTAGTTTGGATAATGGTTTTGTCTCTCCCGGCTTTTTCAAAAGATATGAAGAAAACAATACATGCATGTAGGGGACGCTATGAAATGATAAACTGTACTTATTCGTCCCAAAATATGTGTCACATGCAAAAATGAGAAGAGCCCTCTTGTGGCTTTTAATTTGTACAGAACGCAAATGATTGTGTTGGTTGTTGTTTTGTTGCTATAGTTCTTCCCACAACCATAAATTGTTTCAGATTTTTTGGAACCCTGAGGAAGAAACCATCATCCAAACATTGGCCCGGTTATTCGTGGTGGTTTTGCACCTACCAAGGTTTTTTAACACTCATGAATGCAGGGACTAGGGAATGCTACAGAATGAGATCAGCCACAAAGAAAAGTCATCCAAAAAAATTACCATTTGCCTTCCGTAAGAAAGATGATAAGGGTAAATCTATTTGTCTCTTGACATTTGTTTACATGGCAGAAATATTTCTTGGGAGAAATTTCGTAGGTTATAACCTTGTTGCGTTCCCTATGTCTACGAGTGTTTCTTTTTTTGACGAAAAGATTATAGGGGATAGCCCCTAAAGTATATTGTGAGCACCAAGATTTGCATCATGATGGGTGGAGTCATGCACTCACAACTCCACCACCACACCAAGAGATGCTTCTCTGTCTACGAGTGTTTCGTTATTTAGCTTCCAAGTTAACTAGATCAAGCACGGCAACACTCGTTTAATTTGATCAAACACAGTAGATCCAGGTTTGTCCGAAGTCAAAAAAATCAAAGTTGACCATATCTATTGAAAAAATCTATCAATATATCCACGACAGTAGATTAGCTTTTATTAAATCTCTTATGATATCTTCGTAGTATACCTACTTGATATTACAGATATTAATATGTTGTCCTCTAATCTTGATCAAATTTAAAAATATTTGACTTATAAAATAAAACATTTTATAATTTGAAATGGAGGGAATACATGGTTTAGGATAGACTTCTTTTGTGTGTTTGTGTATATGCTCGATTGGTTCCATGTTGGCAGTTCAGAAAAAAGAGAGGAAAAAACAAAACAAAAACAATTGCGTTTGGTTTGTATTGTCGTCTGCAGGTAGAGACCTGTTGGCCAGCAGGATCTTAATGTTGGGTGCGATGTGACCAAAAAACCCCATCTCAGTCTCTCAGACAGTTGGTTGCGAGGCAAACGGCCGGCCGGTTCCGCATCTGGCTTGAAGCTGAAGTATCACTGTATCACCAAAGTCTGCCCTCTCCAGTACGTCTTCAGCTTAGCTCTCGTAGATTGGACGGCGTTTGGCGTCATGGAGCGAGTGGTTGGGCGCAGGCATGCACTTGGGCTTCACTTCTCGTAGCCGTGTATCAGTTCAGCTGCTGGTAGCCGTAGCTAGCGCGCTAGCTGCCGCCCGCCTGCGGCTGCATCTAACGAACTCGTCGATCCCTCGATTGCGTCAGCGCCAAGCTTAATTTTACGGCCAATCGAAGCCAGCCGGCCGAGCCGGTGATGTTAAACTACGATTCGGTGAGTCTCGGGTTGCCATCGGAGTATCGCCTCCGCTCCCTGCGCATCGTGCATTGATGATTGCCCATTTGGTCAGAATCGGACTCGCATCATGCGTTCGGGAGAAAAGAAGGGAAGAAAACTACTCGCGACCGGCCGGCAAAGCACGGATCGATGGCTACACCTCATTTGTTAGGATAACCAAGTTAACTGAGATAAGGATACTCCCTCCGTTCAACAAAGATTGTCTCAATTTTGATCAAATTTGAATGCATTTATACACTAAGTCATGTCTAGATACATCTAAATTTTGACAAATTTGAGACATCTTTTGTTGGACGGAGGGAGTATTAGTTTGTGCTGTTCTTAACGCATATAATACAAAACAGCGCAACACTCGACTAATCAATTACATCTCGTTTGGCACCCATCATTTGGGATTGGAATCCTGTAATTCATTTTCTATTCCAGAAGTTAAATTGTTTTGCTGGTGCAGAATTGGGATAGGAATTCAATCCGAAATTTCATGAATCACACTGTGACTCACTGAAGTCCACTCTAAAAGTCATCATTTTTCTAGAACATTTTTCTGGAATTGTCCCTCATTTTTCAAATCCATATGAAAAACAAACATGATTTTTGAATCTGGAATTCAAACTATACCAAATGAAATCATATCAATTTTTTGATTTCATATCATTTCTACCAAACGAAATGAATTGAGGCTATACCAAACGAGTTGTCAGAGAAGTCTCCTTTTATTGTGCAAATAAAATTTTAGACCATTCAATTTTATTCAAAGATTTGTGCATTGGCCTCCCCACTTTTGTCTCCCGCCAAGGCTGAGCTTAGGCTTCTGGTAACATGAATAATTTTTGTGGCACTAAATCAACTTCCTTTTATTGCTCAAATGAATGGTGTAAGGTGAACCCCACAATAAGCGGGCACCCCTCATGACTGGAAAGAAGACAGTAGGAGTATAAGCAATCTGTCTTAGATAATGATTTACTGGTCAGGTTTTCGTCCGGTTTTCCTTAATTAGCCGGACGATTCTATTTCTTTTTTAATGCAAAGGCATGAGTCTGCCCGTTTGAGGTGTCCTAAAAAAATTAATGATTCTCTGGGATAAATATTTTAATAGGCTAAAATGGCTAATCTATCAAGTGGGCAAGTGGCACTCAGGAGTCAGGACAACCATCACACGCTTCACTAGAAATTTAGTGGGACTCGCATATCCATGATCTCATCGGTTTGTGAGCTTGTGTTAGGGGGGTGCACTAGCTAGGCACGCACTCGCATCGATCAGTATTGCATCCTCCTCCGTCCCATACCAACTCCTCTGTCCCATGCCAAGTGACTTTCTATTACATGTACCTAGATGTTTTTAGACATAAATACATTCATATTTGGACAAATTTGAGTCACTTAATATGGGATGGAGGGTATGTGTGTTGCTGCAATCTTTTTTTTTGACAGCATGTGTGTTGCTCCAATCATGTAGGGCGTTTTTGTAGAATGTGTTTAAATGATTAGAGATTCCACTTTTCGTCTAATTTGTTTATTTAAGATCTAATGGTTATGATTTAAAGTTTTTTCACCAAACAAAGATTTTCGTATGATACAGTCCTTGTGTTCTATTTGGAACCAACAACGACGTGCATGCATGGCTCGAGTTGGAAAATGAATCCCTGGGCAATGTAGCTAGGTGGAACCTGCGTTTCTTTTCTTCCTCTTCAGCAACGGAGCGGGATCACGTTTTAAACACAAGGACGCAAACGCCATGAGATGGACGATTGGATGATTTCGATCGACGCGACGGAGAAGCAGCCAAGGTACACCGCCAAACTGTCCCAAAGGCTGGTGCCTTTTCTGGCCCGCGTCTTTCGATCGGTTGGTGAATCCTAGGATCAACTTGGAGTTGGAGCCTCAACATGTCGGCCTAGAATTAGCTCCCTCGCCTTCAGATCTCCAGTGCTGGCACAGAACCAGAGCAGCCTCGTGAGAGCAGCAGGGCAACCAACAGCAGATTCCTAGGAGTAGCACAACTCGGGCTCGGAGGAGGAGGAGGCAGGCAAGCACTTTTCGGTAGTGCAGCGCATCAGTACGTAGGTTCATTGCTACTCCTATGGAGTAGAGTACTACATTTGGCAAAAAGAAAATCGACACAACTTCTTCAGCCTATCTAGCTTTTGCAAGGAGCAGCAATTTTGCGCCGGTGAAGGAAACGTCTGAGCAGCGAGGTCACTCGGAAGCCCATAGTTGTCCGTGGATTTTAGGAAGTTGCGGGGGTGAAGCAGAAGCCGTTTTCTGCGACCCACTGCGCAGAACCGTGCTAGGTGATGCTGGGCTTTCGTTGGGTCCGAGCCCGTTACAACGCTGGGACTTGGGATAGGGCCGTTTCCCGATATAGGCCCGTCACAGTTCGAAGCAAGGCTAAAAATTGTCGGTCCAGTACTCCCGTCCAACTGCGAAGGGCTTTCGGAGAAAAATCGCTAAATTAGCATTGTTATTATGTCCCGCGGCTGAGATTGAGCTAATTTTACCCAAGGGTGAAACACAACATGGCAAGAATAAGATTACATGGTCCACGAGAAGAAGTGTTCAAAAAACGGAAAGATAGATGATCGCTGACCAAGTTGTGCAGAAACTGGAATGGCGTTGATCGCGAACTCGCGTCAGTCAGACACCAGGCGGGGCCTAGCTACTGAATACGGCCCCGGACGGTCGGTTGCAGCTACCTGACGTCACTGCTTTGCTATCTTCGCTTCCTCCCGTACCGTTCCATACCTGGCTGCAACCAAAGCCTCTGTCTGCCTTGTTTTGCTATACAAACGACAGAACAATCATCATACAAAATGATTACACAGTAATCCTTTCTTGGGAAACAATTAAGACCGATCTTTTGGAGACGCACTGAGCTATCTCTCTCTTCCAGATGCTGGCATATAGTTGCAGTATCATTTTCCACACGAATTGCTCTAGGCAAAGAGCAAAGCCCTCGCTTTATTTTATTTGAGATTTATTTTGTACTGAAACAGTAGGTGGACCCTGACCTGACACGCTCTAGCTCGCATCGCCTCTCGTAGTTGCAGCCTCCGAAGGGTTGGGTGACGGCAGACCAAGGAGGAAAATAAAGGGAATCAGCTCGGGCCGGGCTCGTAGTTAAACTCGATCTTATCCAGCCACATTGCCCGAAAAAGCCCTTCGCTAATCCTGTAATCCCGTGAGCGCCGAACCGGAACCAGCGGCCGCATCTCGTCTTTCGTCTCGTCTCGGGGTAAAAAAAGGAGGCTTTTCTTTCACCCTCGCCGCCGCGGCGCCTCCTCCACCTCCACCTCCGCAGGGAAGAAGGTCGCTCACGCAAACGGAACGAAGAGAAACGAAGAAGAAGAAGAGGAGACACCGCGCGAAAACGAATCTCGTGCTCGTCGTCTCCCGCGGCGCCTCGCCCGCCCGGATCCCACCTCCCATGCGCACGGCGCCGCCGCCGCCATGAGCCTCGCCTCTCTCGCCCGCGTCGTCGGCCGGTCCGCGCGCTCCTCCCGGCCGCGCCAGGCAAGCCTCCATCTCCTCCCTGCCCCGTCCGTCCGTAGCGTGGGCCGAGGCGGAGGTCTGACCTTTTTTTTTTTCTTTTCGACCTGCTGTTTTGTTAGGGTTTCTCGCTCGGGGGGCTCAGTGGGCTCCGGGCGCCGACCGCGCCGCCGCTCCCGCCGGTCCATGGCGGGGATGTGGGAGCACTGGGGCTCCTCCGCGGGTACATGACGGCGTCGCTGGGGAGGCCCGCCGTGGGGAAGGCCTCGGATTGGAGGTACCTCCTCGCGAGCCCGCAGTTCCGTAGGCTCTTCTGCAGCGGCTCTAAGAAGAGTAAGTGTCGTGCGCCTTTCTTTTTTTTGGTGAGTTTGGGTGGCTTCTGACGCTAATAGATGTGTCCTTTTTTTTGTGTGTGCTCTCAGATTACGAGAATTACTACCCGAATGGGAAGAAGGGGGCGCCTAAAGGGGATGGCAGCAATAAGGATTCTAAGCGTAAGTTGCTGCCTTTCTCATGTGCATCTCTTGTTTTGTTTAGGATGGTGATTTAGTTGTGAATTCAGTATATGTTTTAACTTTTGATACAGTAGTATGCTTAGTGAATGTGTTTGGCTGATAAGATGAACAACTTTCTCGCAAAAAAAGAAGAAGATGAACAACCATATATGTGATTTTTCCTTGGCCTATAAGTGCCTGGTCAGTTGATGTAACAATGGAATCCTAGTAGTTTGTAACTGAAAATAGATGATTGTGGATAACCATGCCAGATTTTAGTTTGATATGATAGTTCTAAGCGCCCCCCTAGTTTATGTGTGATGAAACTGGAATTCTGTGATATGCAGAGGATTCCAATACAGATGATCAGTGGAATTTCCAGGACGCTTTTGGAAAGCAACTGCAGAATTTCCTGGCACCCCTATTGCTTCTTGGCCTCATGCTCTCATCTTTATCTTCTAGCTCATCAGACCAAAAGGAGGTAATTTTCATCCCCTTTCTGGGAAATTGACTATCAATGGGAGCGTTTTTTATTTTTCATCACTATGTTTACTCTGTTGCAAATAATTCTGCAGGTTTTTGTTTTTATTGTGTTATGTTGTGAAAATACATTTCCTTGGTTTGTTGAATTCCTGAATCATTAGTGTATCCTGAAAATTTCAGAATCATAAGAAAACTGTATCACTACCATGAGGATCATACAAGCTGTACTTACCTGTTACCCTTGTCACCTGTAATCAGAGTTTGAAGATTAGTTAAGCAGCATTCAGTAACTGATACAGGCAGCATCCAATAACCGATACAAGCAGCATCAACACCAAGAGGACTTCTCAAGATAATATACCTGCCATAGATGTTTGAGTAATGTTATTTGCTGACACCAGACAGCAAATTGTGATCAATATTCTTACATTTGAATTTCATTGCTAATTCTATCTTAAGATTTGTTTAGTTTTGGATGAACTCTATCTGGTATCATTTTATGGTTGCATGCTTGTTTACTTTCTATGTATGGTAGGAGCATATTTTATAGTTTAATGGCCATGAGAAGTTCTTATGCTTCTAATTTCTTCATCTTCAGATAAGCTTCCAAGAATTCAAGAACAAGTTACTAGAACCTGGCTTAGTTGACCGGATTGTTGTTTCAAATAAATCAGTGGCGAAGGTCTATGTCAGGAGTGTACCACAAACGAACAACCAAAGCCAAAGTACTGATACACATATTATCACCAGTGATGCTCCAGGCAGGCAGGCTCCAAGCAAATACAAGTATTTCTTCAACATTGGAAGTGTTGATTCCTTTGAAGAAAAGTTAGAGGAAGCCCAGGAAACTTTGGGTATAGATTCACATGATCATGTTCCAGTAACTTATGTTACTGAGGTAAATTGGTTCCAAGAGGTGATGAGATTTGCCCCAACAGCCTTTCTTGTTGGACTACTATATTTCATGGGGAAAAGGATGCAGAGTGGATTTAATATTGGAGGTGGTCCTGGGAAGGGTAGCCGTGGTATTTTCAACATTGGAAAAGCAACAGTGACAAAGATGGACAAAAATTCCAAAAATAAGGTTAGTTACTTCTTTTCCTGTGTCAAGTTTTTTTTTATCTTTCCTTTTGGTACTACTTAAAAGGAGGAAATCAAAATATCTGAGTAGTTCCCCATTGTTTAGTTTTACAGTCGCTTTATCTTGGTTTATGAGTTATTCTCTGCATCTCCTTAACAACACCTGCTTTTCTGTTGGTCCAGGTGTTTTTTAAGGATGTAGCTGGCTGTGATGAAGCTAAACAAGAAATAATGGAGTTTGTACATTTCCTTAAGAATCCCAAGAAGTATGAAGAGTTGGGAGCTAAGATACCCAAAGGTGCTCTGCTTGTGGGTCCTCCTGGAACTGGAAAGACTCTACTTGCTAAAGCTACAGCTGGGGAGTCTGGTGTGCCCTTCATGTCCATTTCTGGTTCCGATTTCATGGAAATGTTTGTAGGTGTTGGACCATCCAGGGTAAGAAACTTATTCCAAGAAGCTCGGCAGTGTGCACCCAGCATTGTATTTATTGATGAGATCGATGCAATTGGTCGTGCGAGAGGTCGTGGAGGTTTTTCTGGTTCAAATGACGAGCGCGAGAGTACTTTGAATCAGCTGCTTGTAGAGATGGATGGATTCGGTACAACTGCTGGTGTTGTTGTTCTTGCTGGTACAAATAGACCAGACATTCTTGATAAGGCATTGTTAAGGCCCGGAAGGTTCGATCGCCAGATAACAATTGACAAGCCAGATATTAAGGGTCGTGATCAGATATTCCGCATATATCTTACAAAGCTTAAACTGGATAATGAACCAACATTTTATTCGCAAAGGCTAGCTGCTTTGACACCTGGGTTTGCTGGAGCCGACATTGCCAATGTTTGTAATGAAGCTGCTTTGATTGCTGCAAGAACAGATGAAACTAAGATTACAATGCAGCATTTTGAGTCTGCGATTGATAGAATCATAGGTGGTTTAGAGAAGAAAAACAAGGTATTGTGAACATGTGCCAATTTGTTTAATTTCGTTCCAAAGGGCATCATCTGTGGATCCATTGCAACAAACTAAGTCAAAGCTAGACAGTTTGTTACTCCTAATAGGCTAATACTATTGTAAACTGACATCTAACCTACGAAAAGCTAATACGTGCATGATTGACACATTTTTTGTAGTGAGAATTTACACAGTATACTTTGTCATTTTTATAATGCTTTCATATGAGCAGATATGATGCTCTCTTTTTATAGGGTTTATGTTGACTGGGCACAGACAATTGAAAAGTTTGTGGGCCATGAAAGAAAACCAGGAAACAAAAATAGTAGCTCCATTAAGTGCTTTTTTTTGGGCTGACCTCGATTAACTTCAGGAAATACAAGAGATTGTTGCTTGTGTGGGTAGTCATAGATAAATGTTTTGGATGGAGAATAAGATATGAAAGGGCCAGAGAGAGACATCAGCATTAAATCTTCAATTCTGCATGCATGTGTCGTGCTTTATACTCCATTTTGCAACAAAGTGGATCACTAGTGTATTATTAATTGGCAGATTATTTGTTGTACGCTTGCCACAGGAATGCCCTAGCTATAATTATTTATAGTTTGTTTAATAATAGTTCAATATAAATCTCTATTGCCAGTGATACAGCTTGCATAGAAATTAACTAGGCAGTTTTGTTTTTATACTATGTCATGATGCAACGTGTTCTGTTCATGTACTAGGTACTCCATTTTTCTTCGTATGTATATTCGAGCCTCTGATCATGTCAATTTTATTGCAGGTCATAAGCAAACTGGAGCGTCGCACTGTTGCTTACCATGAATCTGGCCATGCTGTTGCTGGATGGTTTTTAGAACATGCAGAGCCTCTTCTGAAAGTTACAATTGTTCCACGTGGAACAGCTGCTTTAGGCTTTGCACAGTATGTGCCGAATGAAAATCTGTTAATGACAAAAGAGCAGCTTTTCGACATGACGTGCATGACATTAGGTGGCCGAGCTGCAGAGGAGGTACATCCTTTTTTGAAACATATTCTTAGGGTGTCGGGGCAGTGGGGTTTTACTAGGATAAATACAGAGACATCTTACCTTTCAAAATAATAAGGAAACACAACCTTCTGGCTTGCTGCATTTGACAAGATCACAAGACAGTAATTATTGTTCACTTGGTTAATCTACCATCACTTACATTATTGATATTGGTGAATATGAGCAATGTTACCACAATTTGGTGGTGCACTCTCTTGGTCTTGGCAAATCAGGATACTTTACTGCGTAGGACTCTTGGGTGCTTTCATATCCAATGAGAATGAATCCAATCCGGGAAGGCAAATTTATGTTTGTGTCTATTTATACTACCAACTATTTCAGCAGTTTGTTTACATAGTATTTCCATCTGTCATCATGGTATATTGACATCTGTTTTACTTGCTCTGCTGACGTTGCATCTCTTTACCAGTGTTGAGGATTGTTTCTAAATCTGCACATGTAATCTAAAGTTATTCCTAGTTACTGCCAACCACATGTTTGTATGCAAAAACTCAATATCCCCTTTCTTAAGCCAATGGACAAAAGAAATAATCAATATCCACCTTATATTGTCTTGTGTTTTATCCATTTATTATTGTTATTTTATCCATGGATGAGCTATGAAATCATTTGCAATATTGCTGATGGAAATAAACTGAACGGAAATGTGGTATTTGTGCTTTATTTCAGGTTTTGATTGGAAGAATCTCGACTGGTGCTCAGAATGATCTGGAGAAAGTTACAAAAATGACCTATGCGCAGGTTGCTGTATATGGTTTCAGCGAGAAGGTTGGTCTTCTATCTTTCCCTCAGAGGGAGGATGGTTTCGAAATGAACAAGCCTTACAGCAACCAGACAGCATCTATCATCGATGAAGAGGTGAGGGATTGGGTCAGCAAGGCGTACAAAAAAACTGTTGAACTGGTAACGGAGCACAAGGAACAAGTAGCCCAAATAGCAGAATTGCTGCTCGAGAAGGAAGTCCTCCACCAGGATGATTTAATGAGGGTATTAGGAGAACGTCCATTCAAGGCAGTCGAACTAACAAACTACGACCTCTTCAAGCAGGGGTTCCAGGATGAAGATGGCAAGAGCCCAGAGGCGGCGAAGAATGCCGAAGTGCCTGACGATGATGGATCACCTGTGCTTCCTGACGTCGTTGTGCCAACGTGAACTCCGCGCTAAATTTTACAGCTGTACAGCGCACGTTCATCCGATAGATTCTTGCTTTGTTGTTGCAGCATAAGAAAAACTGTATAAAATCGGCGCCCTCAGTCCAATCACGCCGGTGCTGGAGGGATGCGGTAGGCTTTCCACAGCTGGCGTGACCCTGTTGTTCCATCCAGTGAGCTTGGTTGAGGTTCGTGCCTTGAGCTTGTTAGTGGTATCACCAAACGTTTTGACGAATCCTGTATCTCCTATATGATTTTATCAAAGATTTCGTCTACTGAAGAGACGGTGTACAAGAGTCTGAACCTTGTGGTGTGACGCTCTGCCTTGTGTCAAACCAGTCGGATTTTTTTTTGTGGGAATTCTAGAAGGTTTGTTCTTCGCCGGAACTAAAAATGACCTATTCCACTTCTCCGAAATGAAATGCTGTGTTTGGGCCTTTGGGGTCTTAGCCATGTACTGTACTGATGATTTACTGGTGGATCAGCTAGTATACATTGAGCAACAAAACCTATGTCCAAATCAGTGCAAGGTACTAATACGGAAATTCTTTTGATCAGGGTTCCTAACCGTAGCATCTGGCCACTTTGTTCGACGTGGGTTTCCACCCGCCGCTCGCCAGTCTACAAGACCTCTATCGAATGCAATTGCTACCAAACGAAAAAAGACAGATTTTCTCGAATGCAATTGCTACCAAACGAAAAATAGACAGGAGAAGACAGAAGAGGACCGAGATACACATACGAAATTAATGCAACGACTGACGAGCAACAGATGCCATCTGAATCTGATTAGATGCACGTTGCAATCTATGTTCCACATCCATCCACTCCATGCACGCAATGACTGACAGGCAAGGAAAAGCTGGAAAGGAGCTCAGCCAAGCCAAGCGACCGCCAGGCCCGGGGCTGTTGGTTCAGGCATCCCTCTCGGCGCCCGTGGGAAGCTTGGAGGAGGAAAGGCCACGACCAAACTCCAAAGTACCCCACAGGATATATCTCCGCTCAGAATTTCAGAATGTTTGTCTGCAGCACACACAGGACTGAAGGCTCGGTGTAAGTTAAGCTAGTGGTTAGGGCAACTCCAGCGGAGAGACCCATTTGGACATTATCAGTCCGTTTGGAAACGGACAAAACGCGCCCCCAGCGGAGCGACACATTTCAGCTCGAGTCCGGATTTCGGTCCGCCGCGACCCATTTCCATCCCAAATTTGAGTTGGAAATGGGCCGGGGCGGATAGCACATTTGCACCTTTTTTCTCCCATGTCCTGCATGTCTATGACCAGTAAAGCGGATGAAATGGGTGGCTTCGTTTGGGGACACTAGTAGATCCAAACGAACAAAGTCCTTTGGACTGTCCGGACCGCAACCATACGGACCAAAACGATCACAAAACGGAAAAAAAGGGTCTTTCCGCTAGAGTTGCCCTTGGCTGCACGGGGCCAGCAACAGATCATGTCTCTCGTGTCAACAAGTTGTTCTTTTGATTTTGCTTGCACAGTCGCTTGACAAGTAAGTGTCGATGGGGGGTAGGAGGCTGCTGGTTAGACCTTAGCAAGGAGAAAAAGCTTGGACCTGAATTGGAGAGGATGCTTGAGCACTCGCCGTCACTACTCTTGTCTATCTGAGCTTTAGTTCTCCTTCTCCTCTCCCCTAGCTAGCTCGCAAAAAGGGAGGACTCATTCGTTCAACCACTGTTGATTAACACACACATGCACTTTTTCATGGGGTTAGGTGCAGGGGGTACTAGCTAAGCACTAAAGGATCTGTTAAAACTTCACTGTCAATTGATCAATACACACGTACGTACCGGTACCACCGTTTTTTTACAAGTCAATTCGCAGTGTAATACTGAACCTGATCACTGGCATGTGCCATCCAAATTTAGAAAAAGGATCCGTACCGCTTATGTCTTTCAGAAATGAATGAGGAGGAATTAATCGCTACATTCTCTTGTCCTTATACTACAGTGTTGAGTTCTTCTTTCGGGAGGAATATAATACAGTACCGTGTTGAGTTATGCCATAATTGGCTGCATGCATGCTTGCAGCAGGGAAGCAATCTAACAACGGTGCGTGCTAACCAAGGCAGGGTCGAAGAGACTTGAACAACAGGGCAATATTGAACAGTAGAGAGCAGGTTGACTTTAATTTGTCCACACTCCAAAGCTACAAGTCCATCCAGCCAGCCAAACCAGTCCCCCCGGCCCGGCCGGTGCAGCGACGACGTCGAGGCGAACAGCGCGCGTGCACGCTCGTCATCTCATCACAATCCGACACACGCGCTCCGGCTGGACACCAAACGAAAGTAACTGAACAGAAGAGAAAACCAAAAGCCAAAACCCTTTGCAAGGCTTGCATTCTTGCTTTGGCCCCACGTAGTACGTACT
Organism: Brachypodium distachyon; assembly: GCF_000005505.3. NCBI lineage: Eukaryota > Viridiplantae > Streptophyta > Magnoliopsida > Poales > Poaceae > Brachypodium > Brachypodium distachyon. Next base: position 20,931,971 of record NC_016132.3, on the reverse strand, counting down.
CAGCCGATCGACCGGCTGTCTCGTGTATAAATAGAGGACTGGAACGCCACCATTGAAATCACCAAGCAGAGCAAAGAGCTCCATTTAGCAAACGAGAAAGAGATCGGGAAGGAAGGGAGAGCAAGCAATGGCCGTTTCCTCATCTCTTCTCTGTCTCCTCTTCGCGGCGCTGACGGCGACGCTGGTGGGAGCCCAGGCCGTCACAAGGAAATACCAATTCGATGTAAGTGCCGCCGGCCCATGTTTATATATCCTGCATATATGAAACGCATGTTGCATGTGTATTAAGTTGTGACAATTTAATGGCAGGTGCAAATGACGAGCGTGACGAGGCTGTGCAGCACGAAGAGCATCGTGACGGTGAACGGGCAGTACCCGGGGCCCACGCTGTTCGCGAGGGAGGGCGACCACGTGGAGGTCAACGTGGTCAACAACTCCCCCTACAACATGACCATCCACTGGCATGGCGTGCGTCAGCTCCGTAGCGGGTGGTACGACGGGCCGGCCTACATCACGCAGTGCCCGATCCAGCCCGGGCAGAGCTACGTGTATCGGTTCACCATCACCGGGCAGCGGGGCACGCTGTGGTGGCACGCGCACGTGTCGTGGCTCCGCGCCACCGTGCATGGGCCCATCGTCATCCTCCCGCCCCTCGGCGTCCCCTACCCGTTCTCCCCCGTGCCGTACAAGGAGGTGCCTCTCATGTTCGGCGAGTGGTGGAAGAATGACACGGAGGCAGTGATCGCCCAAGCGCTCCAGACTGGCGGGGGACCTAACATCTCCGACGCCTTCACAATGAACGGCCTTCCTGGCCCGCTCTACAATGTCTGCTCCTCAGCGAAAGGCGAAACTTTCAAGCTCAAGGTGGAGCCTGGGAAGACGTACATGCTCCGGCTCATCAACGCTGCGCTCAACGACGAGCTCTTCTTCGCCGTGGCCAACCACACGCTCACCGTTGTCGACGTTGACGCGCTCTACGTCAAGCCCTTCGCTGTCGAGAGCCTCGTCATTGCGCCGGGCCAGACCAGCAACGTCCTCCTCACCGCTAATAATAACCCCAACGCCAGGTACTACATGCTAGCCCGGCCTTACACCAATACCCAGGGCACCTTCGACAACACCACCGTCGCCGGCATCCTCGAGTACGAAGACACGAGCAACGGCAAGGCTCCTAGTACTAGCAGCCTCCCCATCTTGAGGCCGACCTTGCCGGAGATCAACGACACGAGCGTCGTCTCCAACTACACTGCAAAGCTACGCAGCCTGGCTAGCGCCGAGTACCCGGCATCCGTGCCACAACAAGTGGACCGGGAATTCTTCTTCACCGTCGGGCTCGGTACCCACCCATGCCAGAGCCTGATCAACGGCACGTGCCAGGGCCCGAACAACACCCGGTTCGCGGCGTCCATCAACAACATCTCCTTCGTGCTGCCCACGACAGCCCTGCTACAGTCGCACTACACGGGCATGTCCAACGGCGTGTACGCGTCCAACTTCCCATTCTACCCGCTGCGGCCGTGGAACTACACTGGCACTCCGCCGAACAACACGAACGTGATGAACGGGACGAAGGCGTTGGTGCTACCGTTTGGTGTCGCCGTGGAGCTGGTGATGCAGGACACGAGCATCCTTGGTGCCGAGAGCCACCCGCTGCACCTGCATGGGTTCAACTTTTTCGTCGTCGGCCAAGGGTTTGGAAACTACAACCCATCCAGCGACCCGGCCAAGTTTAACCTCGTCGACCCCGTCGAGCGCAACACCGTTGGTGTCCCCGCCGGCGGGTGGGTCGCCATCCGCTTCCGCGCTGACAACCCAGGTGATACGTCTTTTAGTGCATCAATCATGCATGAATTGCGAATAATCGTCATTAATGTACTTACGGAAGTTAAATGAAGCTGATTGCTGATATTTATGCATTTTGTGTCATGCAGGTGTGTGGTTCATGCATTGCCACTTGGAGGTGCACATGAGCTGGGGACTGAAGATGGCGTGGGTGGTGCTGGACGGCGCCCGTCCGGACCAGAAGCTCCCGCCTCCGCCGGCGGATCTCCCCAAATGCTAGACATGAAACTCAACACCGGCCGGCCAGCTGGTGGTTGTCAAGATCAAGATTATCGCCTTACTGGTTCCTTGATTACTTCGGCTTCAAAATCTGCATCCGTAACCTTTTGCTGCTTAATTTGATCGTTCGTTTGCCCATGTGTCTTTTTTTCTTCTCCTTACTAATTGATTACTAAGGCGATTGGCCGTGTTAAGCTATCCAGCTTAGCTAGCTAGCTGTGTTTGGTGTGGCAGTTTATTTCCTCGACGTTGTGAGGAATTTTCTTAAATTTGCGGGGCTGGCTTCTTGTAACTGAAAGCTCGTGTCTCTGTGTCACTGTGTGCCTTTTTTTTACTATCTTGTACTATGCGTCCGCAACGTATTGCGTAACAATTAATAAAGCGTAGGTGGGATTGCTTTCTGTCTGAAAAATATCCTCCACATTTCTTTGATTATTATTAATTTTGTTTAATTTTTTAAAGGAGGAATGCCCCCGCCTCTGCATCGATCGATGCACACAGTCATATATTATTAAAGTCATCTAACATCCAAAATCATCCAAAGTACAAATAGCCGGTTACCAAATTTCTGGGAATGTCAACCTCCTTTTCGAAAAAAAAAAATTAGCTATCTTCGTGAAGGTTTTGGGTGGCGGCTGATTATACGTTAATCCGGTCTTAATGAGAAATCTTGCTCAGATGATAAACCGACGCATGCCACACTTGCCATGCGCTGCACGATCGGTTGAAGCATCTCTTTCGCCGTTGGATCATGCTTGGAGGAGGAAAAGCGCGAGAGACCACGACACGGCTAAATTGGCACACAGGTAAACCGAAAACCACCACAACATGCAAGTACTAGCAGGTATACAAAAGTACAAACCCTTTTCGCTTAATTCCATTCCATGCATTGCATGCGCTGCGCCCACGAGAAGCCAACATCTGCATGCATGCATGCATGCACGTATAGTGGAACACACGCTTAATCTCGGAATGCAAAAGAAACGACACCAGCTTTTGCGTGGTCGACATGGACAGTTCACTCGCCGCAAGTCGATAAGACAATGATAAGTGAATTTATATCTCCTTTCCGGTTCTTTTTGTTTCCCCGATTACGTACTCTTGCCGTCCAAGCTAGGATTCTTTCGATGGTTATCGATCGCCAGGCGTGCGCTGCTTTAATATATTTTGGAGAGCCCGAGAGGAGGATGACGTGGACTCATGGAGTAGATCAGTAAAAGGGCACCTGAATGTTGGCCTCAATGTGATGCAAGATCAGTACCACCGGCTAGCTCGACACTGTTTGGGAAAAGGTTAGCAGCGGCGGTCCGAATTACACACCGGTGGCGGTAACGCGGACCGTCACTAAGCCTGCGCCACCGGTGCTAGCCAGCACCGTGGCGGTTTGTACAACCGCCGCTGGTAATCCGTAAGGAGTTTCAGAAAGTGTACCGGTGGCCGTGAAAAGGACAGCCACTGTTACATTACAGCGGCGGTGCTTACCCACCGCCACTGGTAGTATATCAGTGGCCGTGATGCCTCACCGCCACTGGTATGCTTTCGTGGCACCAGTGGCGGTTCTCTGTCACCGCCACTGGTACTGCACCAGTGGCGGTGGGACGCAACCGCCACTGTACTCTACCAGTGGCGGTAAAAAATATTTTTTTATATTAGAATATTCCTGTAGCATTGAACATCAATATATCATAGTACAATATATATATATATATATATATATATATATATATATATATATATATATATATATATATATATATATATATATATATATATATATATATAACACCATCCGTTCACAAAACTTATTACAAAAACACAGATATTCAATATTTAACATTGTACATCAAAGTTTCAATACATCGGCACAACCCCACCTTCATAAAAATCATCGTTTTCATTCAGGACCTCTTTGTTGAGAATGGTGGCTATCTCCCTCTGAATATCGAACACAAGAACAGCTGGGTTGTGTCCATATTCTGATTCCGTCTTGAAGTAATCCACCATCTGCTTGTAGGTCATCTTCGTCTTGGGCTTGAAATTGGTGATCCAATTGCGGATGATGTACGCGCAGTGGTATCCATAGAAGACTGTACCTTGCGGCTGTTGTATGCATGGGAAGTTTCTGTGATGGGTTATTTTCTTCCCGCCGTAGCTTGGCAACTCATATTCAGTCACCGCCTTTTTCCACGCTGTTCCGACGGCTTTGAAGTCGCGCTGCTCGTAGCCTTTCTTCCGTCGGAGTGGATTAAGATACGTCACTGACCCTTCTTCGAAAGAGAAGGTCACCACCACCCAATGTTCGCTGTTTGCAAAAAGAACATATATTTATAACCGAAAAGAAAACAACTTAGTGGAACGAGAAAGAAAGCAATTAATGGTCGTGAGAACAACTTACTCTAAATGGTAGAGTGTAAGAACATAAAGGCGTTGCTTGTGCATTGCGAAGAACTTAGATAGGTATGAAATTGCCTTCACTCTCGAACCCCGTTTCCATTCTTCTAGACCGATGGTTGCTTTGCTGAACAGGACATGATCGGCGATGGCAACATGTGGTTCTTTCAGGCGGAAGGACTCCGTTGTGAAGTATACACACCAGAGTCTTAACATGTTGTTGTCTAAGCACTTTTGGTTGAAGACATGAAACAACTCAAGGAAGTCCACGCCGAAGGTAAATTCCTTTGTCTGCAGGTCCCCTGTTTAAGCATCGTAGAAGCCATAATACTCTGGCACCTTCACATTCATCTATTGACCATGTTGTGCAGAATTAGCTGATGATGCCATGTAGTAGCCATGTAGCTCTTGCATCTCTCGCGGCAGGCTCCTTAGGTCCTTAAGGTTGACCATCGATCGTCCAAGGTAGAACATCAGCACTTTTTCAAATTCCCTGGCCACGAAGTAGGCTCCGCCGACTAAATCACCAGCTAAGGGGGGGGGGGGGGGCTTCATATTCAAAATATTTGGCCGGTTTTCCCAATTCCCTTTGATTATTGGCGGATTGCTGGGTTGCTTGCCCGTTGAGTCCAACTCTTTACTTTTCGAGTCACTAGATCTCTTGCTGATTTTGGACCCCCTCTTATTGGTGCACCGGCGTTTCAAAAACTCGGCATCCTCTTGATCCTTGAAGGTCTGGAAGACCTGCTTGCCAGATGCGTACTCCAGCGCGCCCGCCACAGATTTTCGTGGCACGGGTGCAGGTCTTGGTGGTTGTGAGGGTTGGCTGTCTTTACGGTGGGGCGGCGACGGATTAGGCGGCGGCACATGAGCTTGTGCAGCGTCATCATTGCTGCAGTCTTGCGCTAGTTCGAAATTGAAGCCTCCTTGCCCTGACGTTGGTGAGTCCGGACATGCCGGCTTATTGGGGGATGGGCCAAGGGGCGATGGAGAGGGAAGTCGTCGAGCGGAAGCCGGTGGAGATGCTCCGGGACACGACGGAGAGGGAGAAGGTTGGGTAGCTAGGGAAACCAACCTCCTGGGCCACTGGATGTACGTGCCCCGGCATAGCCCTAGAGTCACTGATTCCTCCTCTGGAGGATAAGGGACCGGCGTCTTGTCAAATTCTGGGAGCACGTAGTCTACCTGCACCCTGACATGATCCGGGGCCATGGGCGTGTTGTGCACGACCTTGGCATCAGCATACCACGCGCGCCTACCGGATTCCCGGTGGATGGCATCAATATCCGGCACTTAATACTCTTCTGTGCATGACAAACAAATTAACATGCGTACGTTAGTGTTATGGTGTGAAGAATGACGTAATTAAGTATATATATATACTATAGTACCAATAAGGAGCTTACCGGGATGTCATCAGATGGGCCAACAGGGTCATCCGGGAGTTCGGTGCCGGAGCCAGCACTGCTCTTATACGGTGGCGGCGAAGGATTCAGAGTCGACTGATGATCATTCGGAGTCATAGGCCTCGGTGTCGCGCCCCGGTTGCCATCATATGTAGCAACGAACTCCTCCATAGTCTGGCCGGAGTCCCTTGCTTTTTTCAAGCAAGCTAAAAACTCCTCCCTCGCTGCCTTTTTTGCCACCTCTATTATTTCTTCGTGCTTCTCGGCCTTTCTTTTACGGCTCCGGGCTTCTTTCTCTTGAGGAAATACTTTGCGGCGAAGGGCCCCGGTTCCTAAGGCTCGAATATGGCCCCCGTGCTCATTTCTTCCTAGAGCATAGCTTAGTGGTGAATCCCACTGTGCACGGAGCTCGTCGTGGGAGCCTTCCGACTCGAACTTGGCGACCTTGTCCTGAAATAAGACATAGTCGGCGCCAATTTATAAGTGAGTGTGTTAGAAGCTAAACTGAAAAAGAAGTGGCGGTTGAGGCCTTACGATTAAAACTTTCTGGTCTTCGCGGATAGGCTTTAGGCCCGCCCACTGTTCTTTGGTCATGGTACTCCGCACAAAGGTGGTGGATCGGTCATGACGGAGCATTGTTGGGACAGGAGGGACTATCCCTCTTGCCGCAAGCTCAGCGTCCTCCTTCGCCCACACCGGCTTCTTTCCCTCGATACCACGACTGCCAAGGCGGTGGTTAAATTTTCTCTTGGCACGTAGCGCCGCGTACCACTCTTGGGTTGCTATGAATCTTGGATCCTTTTCCCTCTCCTCGAACTCCTCCCATTCCTCCTCTGTGATCCTCGGCCATTTCTTATGAATCACCGACTCCCAGTCTTCGTTCAAAAAAGCTCTGGCCTTGGTACCCCAATTGCTCTGACCCCTACGCATTGTGGTCTTCATCGCTCCAAATACTTCTTCATGGAGCATGGGATCAAGCTCCTCGAACCTCTCCCTGCCTTGGCATAACAATCTTGCTTTACGCTCTCAGGAACCTCGGTCCATCTCTGATTGATGTTCGTGAACTCGCGAACGATTGTGTTGCATGTGTTGGCAAAATACGACGCAGCCCTCTTTGGACTCACGGGTTTCCCCACGTCATGAGTCCTGGTGATGATGAATTTCTCCTTCGTTGGCTTGTTAGACCCATGCGGCGCCTTCTTCTTCTTCTTCTTCGAAGTAGCGTGCGACGTGGTAGCCTCAGAGCCTGCATTGAAGCCCGAAGGATCACCGCCGCCGTGTTCAGGCTCGTCGTCTTGGCTATGGGCTATTGGTGTGCCCGACGACAAAGAACCCTAAGGTGAGTCCTCAGGGTATTCTCCATCGCGACCCTGAGCTTCCTATACAATGCCCCTACATGGATTACTTTAAAAAATTGTAAAATTCGGCATGACCTGTACTGTAAATCTAGAAAAATTCGGCATGACCCGTGCTATAAAGCTAGCGAATTGGTCTACCCGATAATGAAACCTGCATAAAAATTACCCACCCACATATCCCCCTCGGCGCGATGGCCGGCCCCTTAAATTTCAACGGCCTCGGCATGATGGCCGGGCCCACATCATGCATATTCAATTGTATCAAAAAAAATACACTAATCGTCCTAATCCTTAACCCTACCGTCATGCATATTCAATTGTATCACATTCACATTCACAAACCCTAAAACTAAAACTAACCCTAAAACTAACCCTATTCCTCCTAGAACAGTATATCACATTATATCACATTAGTATATCACAGTAAACAGTAAACAGTAAACTTAATTTTTTTCTAACCCTAGAACTTACCTCGTCGCCGGCAGCCGGGGACCCTGGCGGTGTGTCGTCGCGGGGGGGCTTGGCCGCCGGATTTCGGACCTCGTCCACGAAATCCGGCGGGCCCGAATCCGCCGTGCGGCGGGGCGGCGCCGCCTCCTCCGTCGGCTCGACGCAGGGTGGAAGATCCGCCGTGGCCGACGCCGTGGTCCATGCGTGCGGAACATGGCGGCGGCGGCGGTGGCGAACGGCGACGGTGGGTCAAGGAGGAGAAGGGGAAGAGGAGGGGCTAGAGGAGAGGAGGGGAACGGCGACAACGACGGCGGGTGGGGGAGGAGGAGGGGAATGTCGGCAGCGACGCGGGTGGGGGTGGGGAACGGCGGCGGGGCAGGGCGTCGCCTATAGGGTTTAGGCTGTGCCGCTGCTGGTCTGAGAGACGCGCGGGCGAGAGTTCGAAATTTCGCCAAGTCTCGTCGCTTTCTATTTATAGGACTGCAGCACGAGTGGCGTTCCAAGTGAGAGACCGGCCACTGGTGCTGCCCACGGGTATTTTTCAGCAAGCACCCGGTGGCGGTTCAGTAGAACAAACCGCCACCAGTGCTCCTCACTGCCTGTAGCGCTGGAGCCAACACCAGTGGCTGGTTTGTTCCGCCAACCGCCACCGGTGCTGAGCACCCGTGGCCGGTTCGTTCCCCCAACTGCCAGTAGTGCTCCTTACTGCCTGTAGTGCTGGTGCTGCACCAGTGCTCCTGGATCTGGCACTAGTGGCGGTTTACATGCAAACCGCCACTGATACAAATTTCTGAATCAAGTTTTAAAATTCATATTATATTCTGTGTACACCCAAAAATTAAAACACCTGTCCTTTTGAGTGTAAACTACTAATATCATGTCCCATTCAAAGTTTCAAACCTAAATACAAAAATATCATCAACAATTTATATGTTCATGTTGTTCATATTCAAGTTATTAATTTATTTAAAATTGAATTTTGCTCAAAATGATCTGAAAATTTGCATGGAAAGTTTCTATCAATCAACAATCTTACATATAATTTTTGTCCAAAAATTCAAAAGTATGCACCTTGGTTCTTCTTTTTTTCACTTTGGTTCATCATTTTGGAACCATCTAGGGTAGATCTCTTAGAAACCATCCAACCCCATGAACCAAATGTGACATGTTTTCTTTGTTTGAACTTCAATTTTTTTAGGGGTGTTCTATAGCAATAGGGAAGTGTCGACACCAAAATTGACAATTTTTTGAGAAAAATTGAATTTTATATAATTTTTATAGCACAAAAGCCAGACATAATGACACTTAATCATAGAAATTAGGGTATATAACATTTGAATTTATGGTTCAAACGTCTATTGAGGATAAACAATATTATTATACACATAAAATTAGAGGTGATGTATTTATTTAAAACGTAGAGAATATAATATGAATTTAATAGCTTATTGGAAATTCATCACCAGTGGCGGTTTTTGTCATGAGAACCGCCACTGATACATGGTACACAAACTTAGGGTCTCCAGTGATACTGCGAATCATGCCGGCGGCGGGTCGAGCTGCAAGCACCACCACTAGTGCTCAATAGTAGTGGCGGTTTGTTGTGTACTCACCGCCACTAGTGGTTAAAAACGTATCAGCGGCTTACGAATTTATTCCAAAATTCCTAAAGTTTTGGGTGAATTCTCTCTCAAACTTCCTATTATTGAAATAAAAAGAAAAAAATAGTAGAAAAAAATGTCAGAAAAAATAGGCGAGAAAAGAAAAAATCATACCAGTGGCTGTTTTAGTTGTCGGCACCGCCACTCGTGCTCATTACTAATGGCCGTTCAATTCGTTTCACCGCCACCAGTGCCTCACACCAGTGGCGGTTCTTGCGTTTTCACCGCCACTAGTGCTCCTCAGCGCGAGCTTCCGCGAAGCGAGTTGGGAGTTTAGTCCCACCTCGCTTGTTTACAGCCGTTTCGACCAGCATAAATAGGATTCTCCAACTCGGTCATCACTTCCGATTCAATTTCCCGTAGTACTCTGCTCCTGGCCAGTGGGCCCGGTTGTGCTCTGTTCCTGGCCAGTGGGCCCGGTTGTCGGTCCGATTGTACTTGGTGGGCTCAGTCAAAAGCCATGTGGGCCCAGTCAAACCGGCATTAGTAGGTAGTAGGTAGCTCCTTGGTTCGCCGGGCTGGGCCCGAACCCGAAAAGCCGTGTTGACTAGATGGGCTAATTTTTTTCCACGAAATTTGATCAAGTTATTTTGAAGTTCAGAAAATATTTAAGACATTTGATTTCAAATTTGAACAAGTTATTTCAAATTCAGAACATATTTAAGACATTTGATTTGAAATTTGAACAAGTTATTTAAGACATTTGATCTGAAATTTGAACAAGTTATTTAAGACATTTGATCTGAAATTTGAACAAGTTTTTTAAGACATTTTGCTATCAAATTTGAACAAGTTATTTCAAATTCAGAACATATTTAAGACATTTGATTTGAAATGTGAACAAGTTATTTAAGACATTTTGCTATCAAATTTGAACAAGTTATTTCAAATTCAGAACATATTTTTGATTTCAAATTTCAACAAGTTATTTGAAATTCAGAACATATTTAAGACTTTTGATTTGAAATTTGACATAATACAAGTTACAATTTTCCATTCAAAAGCACCGTGAAACATCAACTACGAAAAGATACACAAATATTTAACTATTCCACAATCTTGTCCTTCTTCTTCTTTCTGGTCTTCTCCTCCTCTTATGTGTTAGGGTCTCGCTGTGCCGGCTTCTAGCGTATGCCCCCTCTCTCGCCTCAGGTCTTGACTTCTTCCTTGTCTGGATTGTCCGTGATGCTTCTTCTTCTTCTTCTTCTTCTTCTTTTGCTACTTCTTCTTGCTTTGACGTTGGATCAGGAAAACCTTCATAGTCTTGTTGTGAAGTAACTCTGTCGACGCCAACTATGCTTCTTTTCCCTCTCCTTACGACAACACGGTTCTTGCTTGTCGGGTCGTCGATGAAGAAAACTTGTTTGCATTTTGAAGCAAACTGCCATGGTTCCGATCTTGCCGAGATTTACTTCATGTCCACTTTATGACGAGGAACCTCACGAGACAGGGTCATTATTGTGAATCTATGATCTTCTTGTCTGACATCACGTGCCCATCTGACACGGAACATGGGGATGGTGGTGAAGGTGTAGTCAAGCTCCCAGATCTCTTCGATCACGCCATAGTACGCTTCTGTAGTGCCTTGGTTATTAGAAGTAGTCTCAGCAGCCAGCACTATACCGCTATTTTGGTAACTGCTCTTACGATCTTGATCCTTGGTGTAGTACGTATACCCGTTCATTGCGTACAACTGGTAAGTCACTATGCAGTCGTCGGGTAGCTACGAGAACTTTTGAGCGGTCCTTTCTTCTTCATTTGCCGCCACCCTGGCATACCAAAAACTCTTGAGCCACATGGCGAATGTTGCATTGTGAGTCTTGTGTATCCAATCAGCACTCCTGTTAGGGTACCGGTTTTCAAGTTCTTCCATATGCATGTCGATGAAAGGCTGAACCTCGTACATATGTTGCAACACCATTGTATGTGCTCTCATATAGTCGTCCTCTCTCCCCGATGAATACACATCCAGAACCTTCTGACCAAGCCCACCTTCACCTTCTAGTTTGCCCTTATGTCGTGATTCGGGTACTCCTATGGGTTTGCGATCCGCCAACCAATCAGTGGCGTACTCCACACACTCTTCTGCATGGTAGCCTTGCATGATGCTACCTTCCGGATGCCCCCTGTTACGAACATACCGCTTCAGCACCCCGTTGTATCGTTCGGGCCCACACATGTTGTGCAGAAAGGAGGGTCCTAATAGGATTATCTCGTCGGTGATATGGACCATCAGATGTACCGATATCAAAGAATGTTGGAGGGAAGAACATCTCACATTCACACAAAATTTGTATCATTGAATCCTTCAACTGGAGGCAGCGTTCCACCGTGATGGACTTTTGCCCGATTGTGTCAAAGAAGTCACAAAGCTTCATGACCGTCTCTCTGACCCATGGCTCCATGGCACCTCTTATTGCAACTGGAAGTAACTGCGTGATAATCACATGGCAGTCATGAGACTTCATACCAACAAGCTGGCGACTCTTCATGTCAACGAGTCTCTTAATGCTAGACGAGTAGTTGGATGGAACTTTAATGCTGTGGAGACACTGGCACATTCTGTGTAACTCGGCTTTGCTCAAGGTGTAACACGCAGGTTTACATCGTGTCATTACCGTGACTTCACCATTGTGGTATTCCGGTGACTCTTCCTCTACCGCCCACAGCTTCTTCCTTATGCCCAAGAACTCCAGGTCCTTCCGTGCCTTTGGCCCATCTTTTGTCTTATCTGCATTGTTCATTAGCAAGCCCAACAAGCTGTCACAGACGTTCTTCTCGACGTGCATGACATCTATGGTGTGACGGCTTTGTAAGAATTTCCAGTAAGGCAGGTCCCAAAACACAGACCTCCTTTTTCACACAGGTCCATCGCCATCCTTCTCTTTTGCTTGCGGATTTGCTTTCCCGGCAACAACTTCGAAGTTCCTAACAATTTCATAGATTTCATGCCCACTCTTTTCCCTGGGCTTCGGGCGAGGCTCTGACCTCCCATTGAAGTTTTTCTTGTCCTTCCTCCATGGGTCATCGGGTTGCAACCACTTACGGTGTCCCATGTACACAATCTTCTGTGAAACTGGCAGCCTCTGGGAGTTCGTTTCATCCCCGCACTTTGTACACGCTTTGTATCCATGTGTGAGTTGGCAAGATGAGTTCTCTTTCGCAGGGTAGTCATGCACTCATGTCAGCAGAGCTGCCCGAAGGGTGAACTCCTCCTTCTTGTGAGCGTCCCAAACCTTTCGGCCCGTACTCCAAAGTTCCACAAGTTCATCTTTCAGTAGCTCTAGATACACGTTCAGATCAACTCCCGGTTGCTTAGGGCTTTGTATGAGCATGGATAGGTGGATGTACTTCCTCTTCATGATAAGCCACGGAGGAAGGTTGTATATGAACATGATCACCGGCCATGTGCTGTGTTTGCTGCTCATGTTTCCGAACGGATTGATTCCGTCCGTACTCATCCCGAAGCTGATGTTCCTGAGCTCTGCGCCAAAGTCTGGAAACTCCTCGTCCAGGGTCCTCCATTGAGCCGCATCGGTGGGGTGTCTGAGTACACCATCGTCGTTACGGTACATCCCATCAGGATCGATATCCTTCTGAGTAGGGTCATGGAAGATGAACCACCTGGCCTCCTTCTCGTTTTGAAACCAATGCTCCAGCCCGCTACCACACGGGAGGTACCATACCGTCTTCGCCGCTGGACCACGAGTCACTTCTTCCTCCGGGAGGCCCTCAGGATTGGGGTCTTTCTTCCTGTATCAGGATGTTTTGCATACTGGACAGTGTGCATATCTTTGTAGTCACCCTTGTATATGATGCAGTCCAACGGACAAGCATGGTATCTGACAACCTCTAACCCGAGGGGACATGCAACCTTCTTCGCTTCGTACGCGCTCTTAGGCAACATGTTGCCTGCAGGAAGAACTGTAGAAAGGTAACTCAAAATATCCATGAATCCCGAGTCCACGATGTTATATTTTGCCTTCATTCGGAGAAGTTCGAGCGTTACTTCCAGCACACTTTTGTCCAGCCCTGCATTTTCATACAATGTCGTCTCTGCGTCCTCCCTCAGCTTCTGAAATTTACGGGACACTATCTCATCGTCTGCGTCATCTAACTATTTCCGCAGGTGCACATCATCTAGCATTTCGGCCACCCTGCCTTGCGGAACTTCTTGATCTTTTCCACGGCATGGTTCGTCAGGTGGATCATCATGCTCCATGTTCTCCATTTCTGGGTCTCTTTCAACTTCAATGGCATCCTCGCCGTGAGAAGTCCAACGTGAATAACCCAACACAAAACCGTGCAGGAGCAAGTGCAACTCCACATCGTTTGGTAGAAGTATCGTTGTGTTACGACAATTGCTACATGAACAACATATCATGTCGTCCCCTTTTCTCAGCATATGTTCCGTGGCGACATCAGTGAAGTCCTTCAGTTTTCTTATCCAATCTTCGCAATTTCCTATCTCCTCGTACATCCAAGCACGGATCATCGAGCTAAAACACGATAAACAAACATATATCAAGTTACATATAGTATCACACAAAATTTCGGCATGACCTTTGCTATAAAGTTTACAAATTTTACAAAAAATTGCCAAATAAACACTCACCCACACCCACATGTGAGCACACATGGCACGATGGCCCGTATACATGTGCAAACAAAAATTTACAAACACGGCACAATGGCCGCGGAACATGCACATCCAACACATATTTTATTGAGTGAGAGCTTAATTAATCACAGAGAGAGAGGGGAGTAGAGAGAGAGAGAGAGAGAGAGAGAGAGAGTGGAGGGGGCACGCAGCAACCAGCAGCAGAAAGAGAGGGAGAAACCGAGCTAGGGGAAGAGTGGGGGAGCTCCTGAGCAAGGGGGCCGGTCGGGACAGCTCCTGGAGAGAGATCGAGCTCCTCCCGGCCGCCGGCGCCATTTGAGGCAGATCGAGGAAGAAGAGAAGAGAGGAAGGAGCTAGAGGAAAGGAGAGGGAGAGGAGGAAGAAGGAGAGGGAAAGGGAGCAACCTTTCGGCCGCCGGCGCCATGGAATTTTGGCAGAGCTTCGCCGTCGCCTGTGTTGAGGAGCCGCAGCTGGTCCAGAGACGCGCGAGCTGAGGAAGATAAGGCCACAATAACTTTGCTTTTATAGATAACTTACCAGTGGCGGTTCAAAGAATCTGCCCGCCACTGGTAACCAGGATGGGAAAGTCTGAAGAGCTCTAGTGGCGGTTAACTGAAGCGGCCACTGGTACTAGGAGCACTAGTGGCGGTTAACTTATGCGGCCACTAGTACCAGGATCACTATGGCGGTGACAGCCGTATGAGTGCTCGCACCGCCACTAGTGCTCCAGTATCAGTGGCGGTGGAAGCTAACTGTCACTGATATTTGTTTCAGATTCTTGCAACGACTTACCAGTGGCGGTTTGTTTTTTGGACCACTTTAACTGCCACTGTAGATCGTGCGCCAGTGACCACTAAAGAGCTCCAGTGGCGGTGAACGACCACCGCCACAGGTGCTAGAGCACCGGTGGCGGTGCTGGTCGTGCGAGTGCTTTCACCGCCACTGGTGCTCCACTAGCAGTGGCGGTGGTTTGCTCACCGCCATTGGTGTTCGTTTTGGATTCCTCCAATGACGTCCAGTGACGGTGAATTTTTTGGACCATAGAAACCGCCACTAGAGCTCGTGCGCCGGTAACCCATTCTGGCGTAGTGCGATCCTCGGGGTTGCAAATCTTTTGAGCCAAAATGAGAGTAAGTACGTAGTGCTATATTTCGGGTGCGTGGAGTCTTTGCATGGTTTGATCAAGAAAAGGGCCTCTCAATGCATGCTTCGTGGTCGTAAGAAGTTCCATGTACTCCAATCAGGCATAGCTATAAAGACCTATCTACACTACATCGTACTCTGTCCTTTTCATAAAGAATGACGTCCACGTTTTTCGAGATCGAACTTTGATTAACGATTAGACCAATTGTATGTAGATTATATGTTACAAATTTTATATCATTGGAAAGTTTTTTGAAATACGAATCCAATGATATAATTTTTGTAACACATAAATCTCAAATCATTAATTTAATTGTTGGTCAAAGTAAAATTTTGAAATGCTTGCGTACCATTCTTTGTGAGATGGAAGGCGATTCCCATCATTAATTTATATTTTGACCACGTATATACCGCAAGTCCATGTCATGGCTGTGACAAAGTTAGATGGCTCAACCGAAAGGCTAAAAAGTACCATTGGAGTACTTCCGGACACTCTCGTTTCGCATTTATTTGTTGCTTCTTCTCGTGCATCCCTTCATTTGAATGTATGTAGCTTTTCAGCAAAGACAACAAGAATCAAAGGATTATATTGAACTGGCTAGACAACAGTGGAAGCATTGTGAGTACTCTTTTTTCGAGAAAGAGAGACTTATTAATTAAGAAATTTACATTTTTTTTACACTATTACTATGGTACAAGCAGCGATGAGCTAAAACTTACAAGGAGCATGAAGCCTCCAACACGTGGTTTCGTCTCTCCTTGCGCTAAACGAGTGAGGTCATGAGCCTTTCCTGGGGCCGCCGGCAAAAAATATATGTACAAAAAAATTGCCCGTCCGGCCTGACCGAGGGTCAACCAGGCGCACCCGGGATTATATTTATTCTTTACCGAGCCCACAAACCGGACCCACAGACCAGCGAGAGGAAGCGAACGACCCATTGGGCGAGAGAGAGAGAGAGAGAGAGGAGCATTGGCAGTCAATAGGAAGTCAAAACACAAACGGGAGCCGCGTATATATGTAGCTCAGCACGGTCGTAGATTGGCGAGGTGGGACGTCCAGTGCAAAGGCAGCGCGCCCGCTTCTGGGCCGCCAAACGCGAAAGGCTGAAGCCGTTAAGGGGCCGGCCGAGCGGGCCGGACCCATTTTGCTCTCTTTGTCGGGCGGGCCGCCAGTAAACCGTTTTCTTTTTTTTCCTCCGCGCACGGTAGGGACGTTTGAATTTGAGGGCGCGGGATTTATTTGGTATCCCTTTGCCGATGGCCGGCCGCCGACAAAGTGGGTCCATATTTTTTTCCCCGCCCGCACCGTCTCGCCTACCGTTAACTGCGCGCGGGGGGCCCACGTGCAGGCATTCTTTGCCATGGGCTTCCCTTTGGCGTTGGCTTCCCGCGCTTTTTGCCGTGCTGTGCTATTTGCCGACAGCCTGTTTGGTCCTTTGCCGGCGGTCGTTTTCTCGGCCCACGGTATATCGGTAGCTTTGCCTGCGACCCGATAAAAGCCGCCAGCAAAGGCCGTTGCCGCCGGCAACGCCATGTTTTTCGGTAGTGAGCTACTTTCTTACCCTCTCTTAAGATTTCTTCTCTTTGGAAACACAGTTGATTTCGTTCTTGCTTATTATCAACACAACAATGAAGCTGCAGGCAGCGTCATTTTTAATTTGCGTGCCGACCTTGATCAATTGTGCAGCCGCCCTTGAACTTGAAGCAGAAATATGCGATGCCATGGAAGGAATCGTGCTAGCCCTACGGTGGAGTGACAATTAAAGACTACAACGAAAAATTGTATCAAAACATCAAATTAGATGTTGTTGTGTTTCATGATCACATATGTATATAGCGATTATGGTATGTTTACTTTCGTGGGTTATACCCTGGTCTCTTTCTTTTTTTCTCATGTCTTATTTTTATATTTCTCCTTGCACTGCTCTCCTATTACTCTTATTCTGTACTTTATTTCTCAAATCTCTTCTCCCAATTTATCGCTCTCCCTCGCCCTCTGACTATCCTCTCCATCCACCCCGAGTGCAAACTCCTCCTCTCCCCGTCCCGATTCATCCCGCCACCGAACATCACGTACGCCGCCATGCGCGGCCACCCGCTTGTGCACACCGCCTCCGCCCGTCCACTCCCACACGCCGTCTGCTCCCTCTTGCCGCTCGGTACGCCTGTGCGCCGCCCGCATGCGCCCTCTCGCAGCCTTGTCCGCCCGTCGCCACACATCGCGTCCGGCCACTGGTCGCCGAGCGCCACTGCCCGTCTGGAGGACCACCGATGGCTCGCGCCGACGCGGTCCTTGCTACCTTGTGCGAGGCTACCGTCATTCCGGCCTCAGGCTCATCCCATCGCCGTCCAAGTCCCGCGGGGAGCCACCGGCGCACACGAGCCGGTGGAGGCGGCGGTCGGAGCGCGCGACGGAGCCGCAGGTCCGCAGCCGCCTTCCGCACATGGACGCTGTCGACACGCACGAGCTGGTGGAGGCGACCAAGAGCGGCGGCGAGCGCTGGCGAGATCTGAAGGGCGGCGGCGAGATCTAGATCGGGCAGGGGGTGGGCGTGAGATTCGTAGGAGAGGAGGCGGAGCGAGGAGGGCTCTGTTGATTTCCTTTTTTTCTTTTTTGTGCGGTATGTGTTTTTTCTGTGCTTGAGGACTGCGGGAGCCGGGATAAAAGACACGTGGGGACAACGGTTCATAATTTCGGTGAAGTGACGTGCCGTACCATCATCACCAACTCCAATTTAATATATTGGTATAGATATATCTTACTGAAAAAGACTGCACAGTGCTGCTTGAGTTTGGTGTCCTCGACGACAGATGACCGATCCAAGAAAGAAATGCCCATCTTCCTAAAGGTAGTCTGAGGCTCAAAGAACAGCCAGAGATGGATCGATGATATTCAGGAAGATCGATAGAGATCAAAAGGTTGCACATTGCCTAGCTAACCACAGATCCTCAGTAGATTCTATGTGAGCACCGCTTGTTGGTCGCAACAAGGCTCCAGATTTTATTTCTTTTTTAGCATTAGCCGACTGTAAACCTGCACAAGTTGAATAACCATCTTGCTATTTCATCCGGAAAAAAACACAACAGCCTTTACTTTGCTTTAAAACATCTAGTACTCCCTCCGTCCCATATCAAGTTACTCAAATTTGTCTAAATATTGATATATCTATATATTAAAATACGTCTAGATACATGTAATATTTCGACACTTAACATGTGACGGAGGGAGTACAATTTAGACGCAAATACATGATACGTTCACACACACACAGACACACACACACACACAATGACGCGGAATATCAAGATTGGCCAAATCGACACAGATGATTCACTATAGTCGGAGACTTGGTTTGGGGTATGTCGCCTCCCAGCAAAAAGATCTGATTTAATGAGACATGCAGAATGTCAAACCAGTGATTTGATCCATGATGGGGATAAGAATAAAGGATTTTTACGGTATCCCGATACTCCAAAAACTCATATGAAATGCTGAGCAAATCTCACCGTCCATATTGAAGGGCAAATTAGACATTTTCAAAAGGGTACAAGATTCATGAAAAAAAACTGTCGATCTAGGCTGGCCCAGTCAAGTGGCGGCGGCGGTCCCTCCCGTCCGACCCCGTCCCGATCCTGATCGGAGGAACTCCAGTCGAGCGGCGGCGGAGCATGGTTGATGCATGAATGAATCATCAAGTGATTAATTAGTAGTCAGCAGCCATTTAGAAAAGAACACACACCAATCATTAATTTTAGAGTTGGAGGGACCCGATCGATTTATCTTGATGAGATGCATGAATTAATCAACAAGTGTTTAGGAGAGAGATAAATCCATTCATCAAAAGCCATATGCGTGCATGCGTGATCGTCGCCGGGCGGCGCTGAGCTGCTCCATCTGTTCGTCCGCTGTCTGCGCGGCAGGCGGCGGCTTCGTCCACTTCTCTCCATCTCTTAGTCCGGCGGTGGCACGGCGCTCTAATTGCCCGCCGGCGTGGCAACATTTGTGTCCGGCAAAGCAAGATCCCATTTTTTTAACGCACAATGAGCCCCACCACCGTCATGCAATTACGATTTTGTCCTGCAATTCATGGTACTCCGGTAGTTTTTGATCGGTACTCCATGAGCCTAACGATGGAGTACCAGATAATACCGGTCGCTGGATGAAGAGAAATGAACGGTTCATATTAAATCCGGGGTACCGTAAAAGAGCTGTAACAATACGGATACGACTCCGTTGGGTATATCGCCTCCCACTAAAAAGATCATCAGATGATTCACTATCGTTGGGGTATGTCGTCTCCCACTAACCACACAAGCTATGCTTACAGTGTTGACTTGTTAGTTCAAGGCATGCATGCCAAATCGAGCCAGCTTTACTCCAAACAACAGTAGTGAAGCAAAATTGTGTGCCGACGAGTTTGACTGTTGCGAGTTGCGACGGAGGGAGTAGATGGGATCCAACCTTGAACAGGAAGAAATTGTCAACTGTACTAGAAATCCTGTAGCATTTCATTTTTCAATTAGTTTTCAATTAGCTGTTGTATTTAAAAGTGCATATAGCATTTCTTCTACTAACACAGCAACCGCGTGTCTCTATGGATTGAAAAAAAAATCTTCTGCTCTTTAAAGAGAACATTGTAATATCACTGGATAAACAATCAAATTAGTAGGTGGCGATGATTTGAATACGGCGGCCTGCGTCCACCAACCAAAATCTTTACGAGTAAAGATGATATAGGATATGTTTGGTTTATGTCTATTCATGCTCTACCAATTTTTCTCAACCATATGCTAGCAAAAACGGGGCAAAAGATTCGTTAGTCCTTGGCCAAATTTTGGATTATGAAAGGAAATGTGAGGTGGTGGGCAAGATACCACAAGCAACCAATTATTTTGCAGCAAACCAAGTCAAGACCAAGATAGTATGAGTTGCCAAAATTTTGGTAAGGCAAATTTGGGCAAGAACCAAAGGCACATACCCTTATTAGGATCAAACTAACAACGGTACATGTCTTTAAATTCCAACCTATATATGAACCAGCAGAAAGCCGTCAGAGAATGTTACAACGAAAACAGATTACAATTTCTTGTAGATTCGAGTCCAGGTCCAGATGTTGATTGAAAATAGAACACAGTTTGATCTCCTAAAATTGAACTGCTAACTATGAGCAAGCCAGGTTATACACAGGAGTTCCTTTTGTGCTCTTTGGCGGATCACCTACTGTTTCTGCAAGGTAGGGGAGGTAATTTGTAAATTAAGTACTCCAAGATGAATCATTTCAAGGACCTCCATACATGAAAAAATTGGAGTTAACTGGTTAATTCAAGGTCTAGCATAGACAATGCAACTTTCTCATTGTGTATGCAAAAGTGCACTACTGAAAGACATGCAATGCAGTATAGCTATCATACCTGACTACCCGAATGCTGCATAATTAGATTGCATCTAACTTGGTTGTGTGTACAAAGTCATCGGTTGAAGTTTCCAATCCAATCATATGCCCACCAATTTTCTTATCTTGCACGCTTGAAATATCTGTGCTGGAATTGATGATTTCAGAACTCCGGCAAGCAGGTTTCCAAAGCCCAGAGGTGTCAGAAATATCCATTGCATCGGATGAAAAATCTAGATGCTCCTCAATGGTTTTCAAGACAGCCATGCTTTTTGACCTTGGTCGGTATGAAGGGGAATCATCAGACTTCCCCAAAACATCGGACAGAGATGTTGAATTTTTAAATGAATTTGGGCCATCTGCATTGGAGTTTCCCATGGGAGTGTCAAAACTACCACCGTTTGTGTCGATCCTAAGCTCACAATCCTGATCAGGCGCTGGTTTCTTCCTTTTTCTGCACCTCAGTATAGAAGGAGTGCTTGGGAAGTTTTCAGCGGCGCTCTTCAATATTGCGTCAACACTTAGCAGATCTGATTTCTTTCCATCTGTAGGAAAGGGAGTAGTATAACCAGTTAGTGACTGAGATGCAACCCCATGATGTGTTGAGAAAGCTGGGGAACGAGCAAGGCCAGTATCATCTAGCATAGGTATCTGATAACGAAGAGAACCAAAGGGCCGAGCCTCATTCTGCGAGGGTGATTCACATCCAATGTTTGCTGTTTCACCTGACTTGGCTAGTCCTGAAGGACCCATTTTATCTGTCATGAGATCAATTTCCAGGCCGTTCTCAGAAACGAACATTAGTCCCCTGTCCTGGTCATGACCAGAATCCCTTTTCAGCCCCAGCAATGCTAAAGCAACAGCAGAATCATCAGGTACTGATGCCTCACATAAAGTTACTGGTCGAGCAACTGGCATGGAAGGAGAGAGGAAATTTGAACAGCCCTTAATATTTCCCAAACTGCATATCCTTGGACTCTAGGCAGGATGAGAGTGATCAACTACTACTGAGCAGTCTTGCCAACTGATACTTGGCTCTTTATTCAAGTCTATATGGTTCTCAGCAGGTGGCCGATTTGCTGCATGTTTCAAATCATTACGAGTGACACTGCGATTATAGTGCTTTAGCCTTTTTCTCATTGAACTGTTCCAATGGTTCTTTACTGCGTTATCTGTCCTGGAGTCATGAACAAAATTAAATCAGCACAAGCTGAAATACAAGCAGTTGCGCATGTACAATTGTTTGATTAAATGAGGTAATTTCTATTAATGAAAAAAAATGGTAGAAGTTTATGTATAGGACCATCAGATAAATGACAGAATGCAGTAACGCATTCACAAGAGATAAATCGAAATAACGTGCATTTCCATTTTGAATACTGCATCAAATAATGTGTATTTGAGTATTTTCATTCTCCATACTGGAAATTTCAGTTCTGATCATCCTAGTCACACTAACGTCTAGTAGAAATTTCATTTCTTGATCATCTAGCCAAGTAGCGGGACCTATAAGGCTAAAAATGTCCATTCACTATGTCAGGTACATGTCAAATTCTGTATGACAAAAATAAATCAGTTTTAAGACGTCGAACTTATTAAACAAATGTCTAGACCATACATCTACTAAAGTCATTGTATTAGGAAAAAGTACAAGTGGAATGCATCATCAAATAAAGAGGATAAAATAATGTTTATACAGAGGACTTATCCTAAACAAGGGCTTCTAATCTCTATTTCTGACAGGAGAACACAAACTGTTCAAGTGCAAACTAAACTTTGTCTAAAACTCTAGTTGGTGAGACAAGACAGAACATGAACCCTAAACAGTAGTCTCACTGAGGAACAAGTTGATACATAATACTACAGAGCTTCCTAAATTTCTCAATAGGTATGACAGAGACCATCATCTGACAAGCAACAAGATTTAGTATAAACTAAATGTATGAGAAACAATTTTTCAAAAAGGGAGTACCTTCCAGGAAGAAGTTTTGCAATATCTGCCCATTTATTACCAAGCATGCGATGAGCATTAACAAGCAAACGCTCCTCCTCAACAGTCCAAAATCCTTTTCTTAATTGTGGATTCAAACTATTATGCCATCTAAAATATAAGAGTAACGTCAAAAGTAAAGTGAGCGGTGTTTTATGCTGCATACTTTATTACATCAAATGTTGAATCAAGTAAACAAGAAACCTTACTAAGACTATATATATTAGATATGTAAATCAATATTCAACTGATAGCTTAAATCAGCCTGATCGCCAGGTAAGATTATTTGGAAAGAACTGAGAAACACTGTTCTGATAAAAATTACTCATGCTGCTGGCACTAGTCTCTGGCTATCTAGAAATTTGAATCTAACATACACCATTCACATTTCAAGGATGCTGCAACTTTTTAATATGTCCAATTTTGGCAAATCAAATCATCGGAGCAATGTGTGGAGTCCAGAAAACTGCCACATATAGAGATGCTAAGAATCTAGAAACTGCTCCAATATAGATATTTGTAGCCTCTACTTTTGGGACCCGCTGGTCAGATTATTTTTTCCTCAACTCACCAACTTTTCCCACCTGCTCGTTTTTCTCAAGGGAGTATGCAGCAGCCTAGGACACCAATGGTTGGATCCACGGATGTATTTTTTATGTGGCTAGAATTGGTGCACGCACAGAAAAAAGATTAACATCTGCATGCTCCAAGTGTAAGAACCGGGTCTAAGTCTTTGAGAACTAGCTTTTAACTAACGCTTCATATGGTGTTATTGGCTCTATGCCACAACAGATAAATCATGGCTATGTCGGAGTCCATGGATCCCTACACTCCACCATGTGTCATGTGTGTTGAAGAACCCCACATTGTAAGGTAACCATACACAGTAGACTACTGCAAAAAAAAAGAATTGTTAAACTTAAAGTGGACAAAAAGGAGCATGGCATCGAAGAGACCCCCTGTGCTCAGGGGATGCAATTGCACACGAATTTTGGGTTCTGGTGACAGAAGTTCTTGGGTTAGCTCTTTTATTGTGAATAGGAGCTGGTTGTGTTTCCATAGACGTGTTTCTAGACATTGCGCAGGACTTTGGAATTTTTTTGAAAAGTTGTTAGGACAATTGCAAGATCTCATGGACGGTTGCTATATAACTTTAACTCTCTTGTCCTGCCGATAAATAAAAACACCAACAGTTATCTCTGAGAACCAGATTTTCCGCTATTACTGTGACTAAACAAAAGAGGGCGTAGGTCTCATCTATAAAGATTTTAAATGGAGTCGCCTCTCCCAATGCATTTTCTGTAGTTGTTGTCTCTTAGTGCAGGACTGATGGTTAATGTTAAGATACAATCTCACAAATGCATTGTCTATTAGTGTTGTATCCAAAGTAGTTGTCATTTAACCGTTAATAGATTTGTGAGAGAAATTTAGTGATTTTTGTGTGGTTTGCGTGAAGAGATGTATTCATCATAAGAGACGGTTCCCTTCTCTTTCCTTGTTAACAAAGTGCCACATCGACAAAATACTGATATTAACCATACTAAAACATGGTGCCACACAGAAAGATTTGGAGAGGCCAAAGTGATATCCAGTTTTGATAGCACAGGACTTGGGTGAAACATTTCCTAAAAATATTTACCACAATTTACATTAGAGAAGAAAAATCAACAACCACCAATTATTAGGTCTGAAAAGTGAGCGTGCGTTGAATAACTAGTTTGTTGATTGCAACATCATAAATGGTACATTATGAAATGAATACCTCTCTCGGCACTGTTTACCAGTACGACCACGGAGTGACTTTGCTATATCAGACCATTTTCTTGGCCCGTGCTCCTTCACCATGTCGATAATAGTCTCATCTTCCTGTAAGAGAACTTAATGAATGTACATATTACAATATATAATATGCAGATTTTGATTCAATGCACCAAAACCAACAAACCTCTTTGGTCCAAGGTCCTTTTAGTAGTTCAGGGTCCAGAACCTTTTGCCATCTATGCAAACATTGTGCTTCTGTCCTATCTGGAAAAGATTCGGCTGCAAACATAAACACCAAATATCTTCTATGAGATTGTGTTACTTTAATTAAAATGTTTTACAGTTTCCCAAAGTAAACATGTAATTTACCCTATGCTAACTTTCATTGTTATAGGTAACTCATCTTCAAAATGCGCCTCAAATCCTATAGGGGGTGCAACATGAGTTCTACCTCAAACATTGAAAATGAAGTATGAATAGATACTTCTTTTGGTGACTCTAACATGCCTCTAAACCCTATAGAGTTTAATATAATATAAGATTGAAACTTCCTAGCAAGAGGTATAGCGCACTCTTCTCACAAGAAATAATATTACCATATAAGTTTACTTCGCGCCCCTCAACTATTATCAAAGTGTAGGTTTTCCCTTAACTTCTTTTGTGGGAAATTCATCCCTCCTCTCCTAATATCAGGTAAATTTGGTCCTAAAGCTGGTACAGTTTGGTCAAACCTGATGGTCAAGGTTGACCAAACTATACTGGACCGGGATCAAATTTACCCGGTATTAGCAGCTAAGGGACGAAATTTGCACAAAAAAAGGTTGAGAGATGAAACCTGCACTTTGACAATAGTTGAGGAACGAAAGATACACTTATCTAATGTTAAACATATATATTGCATGATCAAATAGACAAAATTCTGTGACATGAGAACAACGCATATAAACCAAAGAAACAAAGAGAAATACGGAGTACATATGATTATTGACTACTAGTTTTACGGAATTGTTGGGTGGATATTGATTACTGATGCAGAGCACGAAGGAGATCCACACCTATCTTCTTCCAATTTTGGCCCTCGAAAGCAGAAACTGCCTTGCGCAACTTTGCATCCTGCAGCAAAATGAGAATATATAGCCAGGTCAACTGAGGGAAGAAAATGCCTGGATGCACTAGCAGAGCAAGATAATAGCAGATGTCATATAACAACCAGTTTGACACTAGAGGTTGTATTACAGATACACTGAACCTATAGAAGATGAAGCAGAAGTGAGTTATTTAAAAATAAAGAGTTAAATACTAACCTCTTCAGGTGTCCAGCCACCCCTAGGTCTCCTTACAGCGCCACTTGTTTGCCTGATACATGTAGGATTTCATTAGTAACATGTAGTATAAGACATAAATCATGCAAGAAAAAACCATCTAAGATCCGAAGTAGAGTATCTAGTTGAAAGAAACAAAGCAAAGATGGACAAGGCAAAAATCACCAAGTTCTCATGACCTGGATTTCTCAGCAACATTGTTCCTTTTTTCTCATCATCAAACATCTTACATAGCAAAATTAGAAATCCGCGACCAGATATATTAGAAAACTATAACTAGTTAAATATATTAGGATGATTGATGCTCCATTAAGCAAAATTTCATAATGAATGTGCCATTTTTTAAATCGAGAATTAGCGATGCAAAGGATAAACTAAGCATGTCTGTCAAAATGGGAGCGATTTAACTATGATAAACACCTATCGGTATATTCCACCTTTCATTACTAGCACATATATAAATAAACATAATTAACTTAAAATGTGTTTCACTTTGATGAGATCATATCTCCTAAATAGTCATCTTGATAAGCCAAAATTTGGGATGTTCCAGTGTTCAGGAGTAGCATCAATTGAATTATCACGGCACAATGTTTCAGCTATTGAATGACTTCTAGCAGCATATATGCAGTGCTAATAAACTTGGTCGACCAACATTTATCTACAGATGAATAATTCCATCACCAAATATGTGGAGTTTATAGTATGTGCAAAGAAACAAAATCAACACATGCTTGCAAATTAGAACACTAAAATTAACATCATGAAAACATCAACAGCAGCATATCAAACAATAAAAGAACTGCTTTGTTTATCCATCATGTTCTAAATGAAAATAACAATTTATTGTCAAACTGAATATAAAGAAGTTATAAACCATATCCCAATTAAAAAATGCATCTAAAGAAACAAATAAATTGGCTGAGACCATGATGTATCAGCACAAAGCAAGCTAAATTCAATAAACCAATCAAAACAGTGAGTTGAAACTTACGTAAGATATTAAAACTAGTATAAATCACCAGTTCACCACTTTGAATCATTTTGAGGATCACTTAGAATCATCTTTCATCCACCTCGAGTAAGCACACCAATTTCCGAGCCAATGGAACTGTAACGCTCCAGTGTTACTCCTAGCATCTCTCTAGGCTCAACACTGTCCCCCCACACCAATACTAGTCTTTGTCCTCACTCATGCATTCCCGGGATCAACTTTCCGGTCGATCACCCAGCCCCCAAGCCAAGCACGCTTAAATTTGAGGTTCCTTTTGGATGGGCTATCGGAAAAGAAGATGCGCCGTATTGGTATAGGTAGTCTATGAATCCTATTAAGCGATAAACCGGTATGTCACACACAACCCTCCTCAGATGACCTGACGTCCTTGTCATCGCCAGTGACATGCCCAAGCCAGATCGTCCCCTCTTGGCACACGCCCACATGCGTCCAGTGCACATGTCCTCATGTACAGACAACTGACCCGCACATGTAATGCCCCGGCGTCACTCCTGGCAGCTCTAGGCTCAAGACTGTCCCCACAAGGGTCGGCTCTGATACCAATTTGCAATGCCCCTGCGTCCCTCCTGGAAGCTCTCTAGGCTCAAGAGAGTCCCCACACACCAATCCTAGTCTTTCCAGCGCACTTTGTCCTCACTCATGCGCTCTCGGGATCAACTTCCCGGTCGGTCACCCATCCTCCAAGCCAAACATGCTTAACTGCTACCAAAAAAGAAGATGCACCTTATTGATATAGGTAGTCTATCAATCATATTAAACCATAGGCCAGTATGTCATAGGAACTCAAACAAAATTATCCAACTAAAAAGCATAACAACTGGCAACAACGCAAACCAAGCAAGACACTTCTACCAAATTGTTTTTCAAACAGAAGGCAAAACCTCTCGGCCTCTGCATTCTCTAATGTACACCACCATATCTTTTATTAAATAAGATGACACACATCAAATCGAAACACATCAACCTATAAAAGTAAAAAATAAAAATTTGGAGGCCGTCTTCTTTAGACTGTCCTTATGACAGCCTATATTCTATCATCTACCACGAAACAATTGCCCGGGACCAAATCCACCAACCATGACAACATGGGATCGGCACAAAGTGTGGTATCCCAAGACAACGCCTTCTAGAGGAGACCGCCGTCTATATTCACAATTTTGTGGAGGCTAATCAAATAGGTCAAACATGAGATTATCATCCCTGATGTGGATCAAGCCAATAGCTTCAGCAAGGACACAACAAATGTACATTATCATTGCACTCACATCTAGACAAGAGGCAAATATCAATGGTTTTCACCTGGAGAAATTAAGTGTACTTGTCGTCGAATTCGCCATTGCCGCCTTCAACCATCTCTACCGATAGGCCCTTGCACTCACGGCAGCCGGCTCCTGACACAGAGACCATCGACATACTCGATCCTGACGTCGGAGAAAATGTTGGAAGGGAGTGACATTGTGGCACATCGCGAACACTCATCCGTGGATCCACGTAAAGAAGCGGACGCTCGCCGATGTGGCCATCACTCTCCCTGGCCTAGTAATCAGATGCCGCACCATCGGGAAGAGCCACAACCCGAACCCACGCCTCCGCCTCTAGAGACCCCCAGAGCACCATGCTCATGATGACCACGCGATCTACTGTGGGATCAAAAGAAAATCATTCATCTCCCCCGTGAGAAAACAACTAGATGGAAGACCTCGCCACCGCCTTCAACGTTGGCCACATGCGGCCTTTCCCCGGTATCCTTCTCAAATGTCGGCAACGAGAAAGTGGATGGAAGGAGTGTGGCGACGGCGCCTAGGGTTTGGATCTCCCGGATTGCCCTTTCAGAGGACAAGAGAGTCAGACCTTATCCCAAGTTCAGGGCCATGATGTTCCTTATCTCACACTTCTACCAATGGAGCCTAGAAATGCTCTCTTTTTCAAGCAACTAAAATCCAACACCTGAAATACATTATGGTTTAATGAAGGCGGCGAGGAGAAAGGGTGTAGAAAGAGGGTGGCGGCGGCGGCTAGGGTTTAGCCTTCCCACGTCGGGCCTTCGGACGACACGGGAGTCAGGTCTGATCCCAATTTAAGGGCCATGATGTTCTAGGCCGCACACTTGTACTAATGAAGCCTAGAAATGATCTCATTTCCAAACAACTAATATCCAAAACCTAGAATATGTAATGGTTTAGCCAAATGGACCAACATAAGCATGAAAAACATATCACCGAAACCAGAGTCATAAACATAATGAAATGAACATAAAGAAACCAGCAGATGACAACCACTAGATCAATTTTTTTAAGGCCTAAATAAATGTAACATCACTAATGTTTTTCACACGCAACACACAAATGTTTTTCACACACACACACACACACACACACTATTTTTTTAAGGAAAAAAGAACAACGATCCCGAACATCTCGTGAACTACAAAGCCATTGTTAACCCCCGCAACATCCATGCAACTTCCCATGGTTGGAAGGTGGAAAATGTGTTGAGAACAGGGTTACTTGCCACACCATTTCAAAAGCAGAGCCAATTGCATATGCTAGCTAAGCATCCCCTAAACATCATTTTACCGAGCAAGCAGCTGACCCATATGAGCCGCAATCGAAGCAAGAGAGCATTTGAATCAGGTAAGCAAAACCACTTGTACCGAGTAAGATAATCTTAAATAGTTGACAGAGGCTAGGAGCAGTACCTTCTACCGGAGATGGAATCTATGGGGCTCGACAACACCTTAGATGTTCGAGCGCGCCTGCCATAGCTCCCCCCTTCCGATGCCGGCAATGCTAGAACCCACCCTGTTCCTCCATCTCCATTGCGCTCCTCCACTGCGGCCATGTCAACAACACGGCCGCACCTAAAACCACTGCACCGACAACCAAAAAACAAGCTCCACATCCAAAATTCCCATAGAAACGCATAAAAAACAACAACAAGAAACAAATCGGGCATCGATCTACTCACGGACCGGGTAACACCTCTAGATCTGGTGAATAGGGAAGATCAAATCCGGAGTCCGTGGGGGGAGATGGCTTGAAGTGAGGGAAGGGGGGAGGAGGCGACAAAGCGGAGACGGGGTTAATTTACACCCTCGTTTGGATCTTTTACATTACAATCCCTAGAATTTTGTGTATTTCTCGTTTGTCTAGTGTGTGACTATCAATAGAAACTCCCACCTCAATTGGAAGACAACGAAAACCTATGTGATTTACGGTATGGAATTCATAACCAGTATAGTATTTGTATACTTTGTGTGATTTTTGTTAAAATATATCTTTGGTGTTTGTTTGTGTATGTCCAGATTTTCTGGTCGTGTCTTGCAACATGTTTCTCCTGGTACTCTTGCATTCAAACTTTGCGACTCATAGGTCAAGTCATTTTGAAATGAGCAAGTCCCACGCTCACACAACTATCTTTCCTTAAATAACCTAAAGCGTAATATAACTAGCTTTATTTAAGACCTTGTTGTCATGCCAAATAAGAAATGTTTTTAACACAAATCCTTGGTATTAATTAATACATCAGCACGCAAATTCCCTCACCGTTTCCCATAGCATTTGAAAGGGAAAAAATTATCATGCGCCAACGTAGAGGACCCTAAAGCTACTACTAGCAATTAGAAGAAACACAAGGGGGCAGAAGGAGAGGCAACAAAGAAGAGGTGCGATCTGGGAAACGTATCTACACAAATAAACAAGGAAAACGATATGGGAGTTTCAGGCGCCACCTGATCGAGTCTAATCCCACCGAGGACCATTGCGGACATGAGGTTTGAACCCCTAATGGCTGGCTGGCTTGGGTCCCCTTGCTGTCAGGTGCAGTGTGCGTGTCCAGTCATTTGCAGTTCATTCCGCATTGTTGGGTGGTGAATTTAACTCCAACTACAATAGATCAGATATTTGGTGACAGACGCCATTTGTCACCTAACATCCATTTCCATCACTATTCATCTTCTAGTGATGGTTTATTGTTGTCACTGGCACCATCACCGAAGCTCCATCACAGATTAACTCCCGGTGACGGTTTTCATCCCTACGTCACCAAATATTGTCCTCTAGTGACGTGGTCCAGTGGGTTCCACGGACCGTCACAGTTCCATCACAAACATATATTGACATCATTTTAAATTCAGCGAACATGACACGGAAATAACATGAATTCTTCCGTTCAGATTTCAATCTAAGATGTCTAAGACAGTATTGTATTGCACATGTGTAGTGAATAAACAACGTAAATGAATAAATAATGTAGCATATTAATAGCAGTATTGCATCAATCGAACAATGCACAATGACGCTGGGGGGAGGGTTTGGGTTACTGTCTTTCGACGTTCTTACAAGGAAACCGAGCATGGTTTCCACTTCTTTCCGCCCCTTTTCACAAGCTGAACTCTTCATTTTCTAGTCTTTTCTCGGGGCCTCTATTTATGACTCTTGCTTCCTTACACGCTCATCAAATTCTCGTTGTTGTGCTTCAAGTTTTGCATTCAACTCCTACCGATACCTCTGAGTTGCTTCCCTTTCATCCATCTCCTTCTATGCAAGCCTTTCTTCCCAACTCGCGGATGCGTATAGATGAAGCACCCGTGTGAATCTTCTTTGAGGTAGATCTGATGCCCATGGTTGCAAGTAGACCTGGGCATACCGCGGGCTAGGCAAGCTTCGTAAAGCCCAGCGAGAAAACCCCAAGCCAGGGCCCGGCCTGGGCTGAAACCCCCCAAAATGGCCCTTTTGGCATTAAATAATCATTTTCAGGATAAAAATGTTTTTATACCTATTTCAGGAAAAAAAATTGTTTTAATTCAATTTCGTGACTTTTAGGGCTTAAGGGTTGGGCTTTGTGCGGCAATCTAAGGGATAAAAAATATTGTCTGAATTGTTTTCAAAATTTTCGACAATATGCGTGAAATGTTTTCAAACTTGCATACTCATAGTATGACCCATGCAAAAAGAAAGAATGTTTGCACCACATTTAGCTTTTTTTGGATAATTTTTGCTCAAAATGCCATGAAAATGCATTTAAATCCTAATAAATAGCAAATTTCATTAAAAAAAGTCTCTTCCAAAGTAACTCTAAACTGTCGTCCGTTACTTGTAAAAAATGTCTTTAGTGTGTTGAACACATATGACATCATAAACTTCATAGCTTGCCATCTATGAACCATTGTACCAGATGAACCCATTACAAAACATGTAGAACCCAAGTTGTGTGAAATGTTTTCAAGCTTTTTTCTCAAAATGGCAAGAAAATGCATAGTAAGACCTTAAAAAAATCATATTGCTTGGGCCACATTCAAGTATTTATGGATTATTTTTACTCAAAATGGCAAGAAAATGCATTTAAATCCTAATAAATAGCAACTTTGATAAAAATAAGTTGAAATCTTCCACGATAACTCAAAAATATTGTCCATTTTGTACAAAAAGTATTCACTGTGTTGGACACATATGACATCACAAACTACATAGCTTACTTCTAACATCTATGAACCATCATACGAGATGAACTCATTACAAAGCATGTACATCCCAAGTTGTATGAAATGTTTTCAAACTTTTTGCCGTCCTTGCGCATAGTATGACCCCATGCAAAAATTATAATGTTTGGGCCACAATTAAGTATTTCTAGATTTATTTTTCAAAATGGGAAGAAAATGCACTTGAATCATAATAAATAGCAAATTCGCTCAAAAAAAGTCTCAATCTTCCACCATAACTCTAATATGTCAATCATTGCTTATATAAAACTTTCTTTAGTGTGTTGGACACATACGACATCACAAAATTCATAGCTGGCCTCTAACGTCTATGACCATCATACGAAATGAACCCGTTAGAGAGAATGTACAATTCAAGTTGTATGAACTGTTTTATAACCTCTTAGCCAGCCTTTTATGCACATAGCGTGTCCACATGCAAAAAATAAGAATGTTTGGGCCACATTTAGGTATTTTTGGATTATTATTCTAAAAATTGCAAGAAAATGCATTTACATCCTAATAAATAGCAAATTTGTTCAAAACTATCTAAATCTTCTACAGTAACTCTAAAATGTCGTCCATTGCTTGTAGAAAATGTCTTTAAGTGTGTTGGACACATATGACCTCACAAACTTTATAGCTCGCCTCTAACGTCTGAACCATCGTACGAGATGAACCTTTTACAAAGCATGTACAACCAAAGTAGTGTGAAATGTTTTCAAACTTTTCAGCAACCTTGTAATCCCATAAAATGACCCCATGGAAAGTATCAGATTGTGTGGGATACATTTCAGTATTTCTAGATTATTTTTGCTCCAAATGGCAATAAAATGCAATTAAATTCTATTAAATTGAAAATTTGATCAAAAAAAGTCTCAATCTTAGTCTTGCATGTAACTCTCAAATGTCGTGGATTGCTTGTAGAAAATGTGTTGAGTGTGTTGGACACATACGACATCACAAACTTCATAGCTTGCCCATAACGTTTATGAACCATTGTACGAGATGAACCCATTGGAAAGCATGTAAACCCAAGTTGTGTGAAACGTTTCAAACATTTTCACCAGCCTAGTATGTCTCGTAGCATGACATCAAGAAAAGATTAGAACTTTAGGCCACATTTAGATATTTCTGGAATTGTTTTCTAAAATTGGTACGAAAATATATTTAAATGTTAATGAATACCAAATTTGAGAAACAAAAGTCTCAATCTCAAAAGTAACTCTAAAACGTCATCCATTTCTTGCGGAAAAGGTCTTGATGTGTCGGACACATATGGAATCACAAACTTCAGATCTTGCCTCTAACTTCTTTGAACCATTGTACGAGAGGAACCCATTACAAAGCATGTAGAGCCCAAGTTATGTGAACTGTTTTCAAACTTTTTCACCGGCCTTGTATGACCATAGTATAAACCCATTACAAAGCATGTACAACCCAAGTTGTGTGAAATGTTTTCAAACTTTTTCGCCAGTCTTGTATGACCCCATATGACCCCATCCAAAAAATCAGATGCTTGGCCAACATTCAGGTATTTCCGGATTATTTTTGCTCGAAATGGCGACGCATTTAAATCCTAATTGATAGCAAATTAGATTAAAAAAAGTCTCAATTTTCCATGGTAACTTTGAAACGTCGTCCATTGTTTGTAGATAATGTACTTAGTGTGGTTTTTAAAGAAAAAAATGAGGGAAACCCTGATAGTATAATTAGGAACCTAAATTCGCATCCATGATGATTTTAACCCAGGTGGTGGGATTGTAACATCCAATCCCCCAACCAAGTGAGCAAGGATCACTTCTGCTGTATTTAGAGTGTTCGTGTCGAGACATATGACATAAAAAGACTTCATGGCTTGCCTCTAATGACTATCGTACGAGACGAACCATTAACAAAGCATATACAACCTAAGTTATGTGCAATGTTTTCAAACTTTTTCGCCAGCCTTGTATGGCCATAGTATAACACCATGAAAAAAAAACAGATTGTTTGGGCCACATTTAGGTATTTCTGGATTATTTTTGCTCAAAATGGGAAGAAAATGCATTTAAATCCTAATAAATAGCAAATTTCATTAAAATAAGTCTTAATCTTTCACAATGACTCTAACGCCCATTTATTGTAGAAAGTGTCTCAAGTGTGTTGGACACATGACATCACAAACTACATAGCTTACTTCTAACATCTATGAACCATCGTACGAGATGAACTCATTACAAAGAATGTACAACCCAAATTGTATGAAATGTTTTCAAACTTTTTGCCATCCTTATATGCGCATATTATGACCCCACGCAATAATTACAATATTTGGGCCACATTTCAGTATTTTTAGATATTTGTAAATCCTAATAGAAAGCATATTTGATAAAAAAAAGTCTCAAACTTATAAAGTGACTCTAAAATGTCTTCTATTGCTTGTAGAAAATGTCTCTAGGGCAAAATGCAACATTTAGGGATGACTTCAGCTTTTTGTCACCTTTAGTGTGATTATTCCTACCTATATATAGCATCACTAAAAGTTTCATGCAATTAAACAACATCGTGCAGCATAATTTACCATTTCTGCCTATTTATAGATTTCGATTACATTTAATTAAACATGCATCAAATTAACCTTACCTGCAAATACAAGAAACGTTCTATATATTATTAGGTAAATCATATATAGCATATGCGCTATCTATATATGTACTCTATGTATTTACCCTTCAAGTTGCTAGCTATAATAACCATATATAGTATCATAATCTATTTCGAAAAAAATACCGTTTACTAACTCTTCACACAAACGGATTTTGCTACTATGCCGTTGTTGTTAACTTCATGTCAGAGGTTTTTTAGTGTACCTTTTACTACTACCGGCAAGGAATGGTAGTATAATCTATATCTATACTATCTATTAATTTCCAGTTGGCATCTGTACGTCGGTTCATCTGCAACTTTTCCTCCTGCGCACTCTGCTTGTATGTCAAAAAAACAAGCTCGGCCCTAGCACCCCAGGAAAAGCCCCAAAGCCCAGCACCCCAGGATAATCCCCCGTGCCATCACGTATCGTCACCGCCTCGAACTGTGACCTCTCAGCGCAACCTCGTGATGACCCGGTCTCTCCTTTGCGTCCCTCTCCGTCCGCTCGCCCACAAGCCCCACCACCTTCGCCTCTGTCCCCTTCATTGCCATCATCCTATTGGCGTGGTCATTAGATGCCAGACATAATACGGAACAAGTTTGCCGTCACAACCAGGCACCTCAAGGCCAACCTCGTCGGTGTCAAGGAAGCCAAGGAAGAGAGAGACGACCGGGTGATACGGTGTTCTTGATTTAGAGAAGAGAGTTGCGAGTCGTGTCGGGAGAAGGGGTAGCGATCGATCTAATCGATCAAGGGGGGTTTCTCCACTGGTCACCGATATATCAATGGGCCGTACCGCTATGTTGCTGGGCTGAGAAATAGAATTGTGGATGTCCATTTTTCCTATACTAGATGATACCCCGCGCATTGCAGCGGGACTTTTTGCCTTTCATATGTTATAAGATGTTTAAATAGACACATGCATTGCATAGAAAAAAAGGCAGATAAGACATAAATTACAGACCGACTATATTTTTATACCAACTTACATCTAGGAAGAATGTGGGATTCTTGGACTCACCTCTGCAGTAAGGTGGCTGTGATTTCAAAATAGGACTTTATTTATCTGCAAGAACATTTTCAAATTTCCATGGAACAAAAAATTTAAGCACCGAAAGATAAAATATGGCCACATTATAATAGGAGAGGCAAAGCACACATAAGGTCTCAACATAAGACAGCCTAAACAATAATTTTTTTGAAAAAAAAAATCTGCAATACACAGAAAATAGAACAAAAAGAGATAGCTGTATCATTAAGTTGTGCCTTGCCTACAAAATCCCCAACGGACGCTTCTGTCTTCTTTATTCTGAAAAAAAGCAAAGATTAGAAATCAGAATCATTAAACTATATGATCATGTCTTTGTTGTACATTAATCACATGATACATGTACCTACTTAATCTATGATTTTCTTGACAATCGTAGGTATGAAACAAACTCACCTGTACACGCAGCATCTGATTTTGATATAATGGCGTGGTTGGATTTCATCCGAAAAGCTTTTATCTTCACAAATGAAAAGAACTAATAAAGCAAATTAAGGATGGATGATAAATCTTGCGGACAATCTAATAAATCAAACTTACAAATCAAATCATGATGAAATAGCGAATATCTTAACTGCGTCTGGCCACCGTGTTGAGGACTCCGTGTTGCCTCATGGCAGCATCACCTGGCCGACGGCCGTCGCCTCTCCTCTCTGCTAGCCCAGCAACCAGCGGTCGGTCTCCCACCATCTCCTGTCTGTTTTGTCGGTTCCTCCTCCTCACCTCCCCCGCCATGACGACGACGCCTGCTGCTGGTGGATCTGGCGGCGGTGTCCCAGGTGGCCGCCAACCTCCGGCCATCTCCAGGCTCGGAGTTGTGGTGGGATTTTGTACGCTGGCCGCTGGGTACGGGAAGAAGAAACGTCGGGTGAAAAATGCGAGAGACGAAAAGCACGTATTATCCGCAAAAAACAAAAAAAAACACGTACGTGTAGCGCTGCCGCTGCAGCGCTGCTGGCTTGCTCAAGGCCCATCTCGCGGGAATAGCCCATAGCGGCCCATACCGAGGGATCCAGAGCGAACATGATGCGGAATCGACATCGGGGGCGGGGTGGTGAGATAAAAGAAGGTGACGTGGCTTTACGAGCTGGGAAAATCAGGTAGATATACTAGAAAATACTTTTTCGGTTTTATAATTCTTGTCTCAAATTTGCCCAAAAATGGATGTATCTATTCCTAAAAAGTGTCTAAATAGATGTACGATTTCGACAAAAATTATGCAACGAAGGGAGTAGAAGATTTCGGTTAATTCGGGTAACTGAGCTGAGAAACGAACAAGCGTAATTAAATTCGATTCTTCAAAATTGATAACCAAAAATTAGGGGGTAACCGAGGCCTAGAAACCGAACAACCGGAATCATAATTTAATTCTTCAAAATTAATAACCGGAAATTAGCTACCAAAATAACTATGACGAGGCAAGATACAAGAAAAGAATTTTTCTTACCCAACCATAGACATAATAACGCATCTTATATTTTCGTTGCAACGCATGGTGTCTCTCTTTCTCTCAACCCCCGATCATGATCCCTGATTCGAAAAAACCGGCAACCCAACCACCATCCTCCTCCCTCGCCGCCGCCAGGCAAAGCCAGTACCACGGCAGCGGTGGCGGGGCCCTGTGAGCACGTCTGATTTTGTGGCGGCTCGTGCAGCGGCTCGAATCCTTGGCGGCGGCGCAGTCCAAGCTGATCAGGCGGGAGCCCATGCCGCGGGTGCCGTGGCTGGTACCTGGTCACAACCAACCCTGGCCGCGTCTTGGCGGTGGCGGCAACCTGCGGCTGCTGCCCTGGTCGAGGCTTCCTGGTGGCGACGACCTTGGCTACGGCGTGTCCTAGGGGCGGTGGCAAGGCCCTGTCCTTTGGCGGCTGGCTCGGTTCGGCCGTGGCAGCCATCGGTGCGTTTGCGGTTGAGGCTCTATTCATCTCAGACCGTCATCCGGTGCTTCGTCGGCTTTGGAAGGCGCGGTGTCGGTGGTGTGGGTGTGGTACTAGGGGAAACCCTTGGTCGGCTTGTCTAACCCCGACAGCGGTAACGTTCGAGGGCGTCTCTTCGCTCCCATGAGGCGTTGTCGAGGTCCTCCCATCCCACCTTGCTCTAGGTCGTTGGGGGAATGCTAGATCTGCGCATGAGAGGATCTTGAGTCGATCACGATTATCTGCGTCAACACGCGCCACGCCCAAGTCTAGTCCCCTCCTTGGTCAGCCATACTTGCCAACATCTTGGCCTGAAACTTCACTCGACTAAGCATAGTCGAATATTTTCGGGTCGCATCTGTTGTGGAAACATATCCGAAGAAACGTCCGTGACGTGAAGGTCGACTGATGACAGTCGAATATTTATGGGTCACATCTGCTACGAAAACATACCCGATGAAGGTCGACTTGTGACAGTCGAATATTTCCGGGTCGCATCTCCTGCGGAAATATGCCCGAAGCCGCGTCCATGACGTAAAGATAAGACCCGTAGATCTTTCTACCCGGCCTAGAATCGCACCAGCTGTGTCATTCCAGTCGAATTTGCTCCACATTCGTAAGGTGAAGGTAAGACCCGTAGGCTTTCTACTGGGCCTAGAGTCGCAAGCTGCGTCGTTCCAGTTAAACCACGTCCTTGACGTGAAGGTAAGACCCGTACATCTTTCTACTGGGTCTGGAATCGCACCAGCTGCGCCATTCCAGTTAAACCACGTCCTTGACGTGAAGATAAGACCCGTAGATCTTTGTACCGGGCCAGAAATCGCACCAGCTGCGTCATTCCTGTTGAGCCACGTCTTTGACGTGAAGATAAGACCCGTAGGATTCCTACTGGACCTAGAAACGCACCAATTGTTCTTATCCAGTTAATATCGAGTCCCGGATCACACCCGAAGTCACATTCACGACGTGAAGGTAAGACCCGTAGGTTTTCTACTGGGCCTGGGATCGCACCAGCAGCGCCATTCCGGTTGAACACATGCCCATGGCATGACTACTATTCGCGACGGACGCGTCGAGTGCCCATACTCTGTACTGGAATTTGACTCTGTAAGACCCCAGCAGGCTAATTCGACCTACGCCAGTTACCAGGTTCGAGCCCGGGGACTCGAATGCTGATGTAGGCTAACGTTGTTTTTGTCCTAGTGTAATTAACTGGACCCGATCAGTCGTGTGTTCCATGCGCGTTATGTCATTATCCCTATGACTACAAACTGGCTAAAATCAGCAGGGCATTGATTCGATGCACTTCCGAGTCAATGGCGTCCCTCCGTTTGTTGTCACATACTATAACTTGACTCGACAAACTCCCGAGTCAGTGACTTCTCATTCAAAGCTGAAGCCTCGACTCGACGCACTTCCGAGTCGATGGTTCCTCCATTCAAGATTTTCGACTATGACCGGCTCAACGCATGACGAACAAATATTTCGGCTCTAAAGTCTCTACTTGAGTCACGTGGGAGTGACCCACCGGATTCTCATCTTTGGTATACCCGCTGTGGCCCAGCATGGAGCCCATGTAGAAGCCTACTATGACTTCAGGAGTCCGGATGCCTAATCTTGCGACTCAAGATAAGGAAGCTTAATTAGAGTATATTTTTCTAGGGTTTTTTACTTCTGTGCCCTCGGTTCCTTAGTTCTACTCAGTTTTGCCCAGGCCTTAGAACACTGCTCGCCTCTAGCATCCTCCTTTGCGCAAATGCTCGCTTTTACCATCACGGAGCACCTCCTCACGGTCAACTCGGTCAAGCCGTTAGTTGCTGACGGGTGGGACCGGGTATAAGCCTGACGGGTGGGACCAACGCACGCTGCTGACTGTGCGCCGGACTGGGCTTCGGTGAGCTTGACTCTGGCCACCCCAACGACGGCCGCTGCAGCGTGGGGATCGGCGTGAGCACAAGGACAAGGACCGGGATGGGGACGTGGACGCAAGGATGCGCCGCTAGGATGCTCTCGGTCGTCACGACGGACGCCAGGATGCGCCGCTGTCGCGCGCTCACGCCGCGGACACAGCACAACACAGCCATGGAAGAAAGAACCTAGTTCTAATATTCCAACAAGGGCTTGCATTAACGACATTAATTTTGAAAAAAAAACGCCGATCGATCACTCACTCTTCGGCTTCGGCTTCAGATTCCTCCACAGGCGGCGCAGGCCCCTCGACAGCCACCTCCACAGGCGCCTCCGCCTCCTCCATGTACGGGAGGCCGTGCATCTCGTCGGCGTGGGGGAATGTGGTCGTAGTGTTGGTGTACACGTTGTACAGCTTGAATGCGATGAACTCGTATCCAAACCAGTACACGCGGCCAAGGAGGTAATCGGCGTCATGGCTGTTGGTGAGGCGCACCAGGAGGGCGGTTTTGACACCGTGCTCGCGGAGCCTCTCCAGGCAGTACATTGGAGGGCCACCAGCCTTCAGGTGACTGAAGCCGGTGTTGAGTTCCTGGCCAGCGCCATCGAGCTCCGGCTGCGCGACATCGCCCACACCTAGAGCGTCCGCTCCACACGCACGCCAGGTAGGAACAATGCCTCGTTAGTGAGGGGTGGCGGGTTGAAGGTGAGGCCTTCGAACGCCATTGCTTGTTGTCAGTGGGGGCGTTGGGCGATGGGTTGAAGAAGTGGAGTGGAGAGCTGTGTAGAAGAAGGAGAAGAATTGAGAGCAGTGTAGAAGAAGGAGAAGAATGGAGATCTGTGTAGAAGAAGCAGAGCCATGGCGTCGGGTTAAATAGCGATGGTGACAGGGAAAGAGGAGAGGTTTTCCGGCGATCGGTGGGCTTTGAATGCGGTCGCCGGCGCAGTATGAAATGCATGGGAAACTGGCGTACGTGGGAAGTTGGAGTGAACTGGAGTCAATAGCAGGCGTGCGAGGCGGCGCGGCCCAGTGAGAGCGATCCCAGCACGTTTCCCACTCGCTCTCAATAACTGTGAGATCGTCCCGTCAGTTTCCTCTCCCCACTACTCTCTCGGTCCCGTCGGCTTCCTCTCCCCACTACTACTTATGTGCGTGCCCAGTAAATTGATTCTCTCGTCTCCTCTAATCTCATCTACATTCTTCCTGTCACTCTCTATCGAGCTCTACCGCTTCTCTCCACCATGGCCAAGGACAAGGAGCTACTAGACGGTACCGAGAGCTCGGCTGGCTGCGGCTATGGGCGTGAGCTGGCCACCGCTCCGCTGTCTGGCACCCGCCAACATGCGCCGGCAGCATTGTCCCATGCATTGAGCATGGACGTCGCCGCTCGCCGCCGCCAAAGCGTGCCCGCATCGATGTGGACGTCACGTGCTCGTCCTGCGGCCGACTCCCCCTCAACGACGACGACGACGACGACGAGGAGGCCGAGTGTGAGATCAATCGGCGCCACGTCGAACTCCTGCACACCCTCCAGCAGCGTGTGCGGGAAGCCGACCGACGACACATGGCTGTCGCGAAGGTGGCTTCCGTGGCGGAAGATTTCGCCAACGAGTGCGGCCGGGAGGCGGCGGAGGCGAGGGAGCGGTACGAGTTTGAGCTCGCGATGCTAAACTTGGAGAGGAGCAACCTTCTCAAGGAGCGGGGGAGGAAGAACGTCCGGGAAATCCGGGCGGAGCGCGACGCCATCTTCAGCCTCAATGACGGCGACGGCGATGACGCTGCATAATGTTATCTGTTATTTATCTATAGCTGCATATGTATATGTTGCTACATATCTCTATTTTTATTCCTATTTTGTAATCGATCTTGCGTACCCATCGATATATATATATATATATATATATATATGGAATGTTATCCCTTTTTCTCTTATATATATGGGTATGGTAACGACATAAGGTTGTAGTATTTTGAATGAAACAATGTTGGTAAAGTAAGGCCGGTCACTAATTGATTTTGGTCTGAATTTTTTTTTTCAATTGGCAGAATAGGCAAAAACGGTAGTTTAGGTGCAAAAAGAATTCAAATGCATTTGTTATATTGGTTCCACATCGATTTGTGTGAAGTTTCATTGAATTTTGAATTATGAGCCCAAAAGGCTGGAAATTCAAAGAATGGACGAAATATCGTTCCTGAACTCTAGAAAATCTGACATTTGGAGAAAACATCAAGGATGAACACTAAACACTATGAAAATCTTCTTGGACGAAAATTGTGAATCTAAGTGCTGATTGAGGTAACAGTTCCCCAGATTTGTTTGAATTTGTAATTCACAAAATAGGTAAACAATTCATATTTGAACAAGCTTTGAGATAATGACATTAATAGGCATATGTGACTAGTGTGCAAAGTTCGAGTTCATTTGGAGAAAGTTTTGTGATTCAATTCCAAAATTTACAGCGAACTTCGAACATCTCCTTCAGAGATTCTAAAACATCCCAAAGAGATGTGCTAGTTTGAACATCATGCATGTCATCACAAATTAATTTTGGTCTGAATTTTTTTTTGGTGACAGGTGTTGACAAATAAAAAGCCCATGCAGGTTTTCGGATTTTTCCGGATAAAATTTCCTATTATTACCGAAAAGGCCGAAAATTCAAAGAATGCACGAAATATCGTTCCTGAACTCCAGAAAATCTGAAATTTGGAGAGAACATCAAGAACGAACACTAAACACTATGAAAATCTTCTGGGATGAAACTTGTGAATCTAAGTGGTGATTTACGTAACAGTTCCCCTAGATTTTTTGAATTTGAAATTCAAAAAATAGGCAAACAATTCAGATTTGAACAAGCTTTGAGATAATGACATTAATAGGCATATGTGACTAGTGTGCAAAGTTTGAGTTCATTTGGAGAAAGTTTTGTGATTCAATTCCAAAAATTACATTAAACTGGCCAAATAGTGGGTCTGGTCAACAAAAATCAACTTTCTCAAAACAATTTGAAATTTCGTCATCTTGCATAACTTTCTATTCGGATTGCATCTGTGCTAAGAGATCAATTTGGAGGAAGTTCAATTTCCAAGCTTCCTACAAAATTGTCCATTCCAGTGAACTTAAAGGGCAAAAAGTGACTCTTTCTCCCCCCGGTGAACAAAGGCAGCTCATCTTCCTGGCCGCTCTTTCTGCCGTCCATCGCGACACCGTCGCTTCTCAACTCGGCCGCTAAACCTTGCCGCTCTTTCTGCCGTCCATCGCGACACCGTCGCTTCTCAACTCGGCGCTAAACCTTGCCACCATGACCTCGTAGACATGCCGAAGCTGTATCCGCAAGCCGCGCATCCTCTCGTGCTCTATTCTGGCCAGAACGTGAACGGCGTTCGCGCCGTCCAGAGCACGCTCGCGCGCCGCTGCTTTGCGCCGTCAAGGCCAGCGTCCTCCACGAGCCTCGCCACCTTGCCCAAGAGACCTGCATCGGCTCGAGAATCCTTCCTGCAGAAGTAATCGACCCGAGGTGCCTCCAATCGTTGCGTCACCATCTTCTTCCTGACCTCCTACCGATTACTGCCACCGAGTAGATCTCCTTCTCCGACGACCTTCGTACTCGACCGCCGCATCCCTCAGCTGCACCTGATCACTCTGAACCTTCCGGTGATTCTCATCGAGCCTCGCGTGGTCCGAGTCATCCCCGCGTTGTTGCTCCTCTCTGCCTGCCACCCGCCGGCGTCGAGGTTCTCGCGCAGTGCTCCTCCACCCTTTCCAATGCCTCCGTCAGATTCGTGATGACCTACTCATTCTTTTGCCCCTATTTCCTGCCTCTCCCGTGCTCTGTATCGCCCCGCCTCCTAGCAGAGCCCTCCGCCACCGCAGACCGCACGAGCCCGCGGCCAGCAAGATTTCAGCAATGAGAAGCTCCAGCGCCACCTCAGGGTGAAGCGCCCTTGCGCCTACTAGACACGCCACCCCCTGCCTCGCCTATGTCGCGCAGGAGAGCAACTCCAGCGACGGCAAAGCGTCTGCGAGGCAATGGCCAGAAGCCGCCTGATTTTTCCTTCCGACGGTGGACCCACTTGCAAATTAATCATTTCTTCTACAGTCAAAGGGATCATTTTCCTATTGCTTCAGCCCCACATGTCAGTAGCTAGGTTGGCCCCACTCGGCAGGATTTAACCTGGCCCCATCCGTCAGGAGGTAACGGTCAAAGGCCTTGAACGTTAACAGGTCCGCCATGAGGACATTTGTGAGCATTTGCCAAAGAACGAAGTGTAGAAGCGAGCAACGTTTTAAGCCTTGGGCAAAACTGAGTACAAGTAAGGAACCGAGGGCACGGAAATAAAATACCCATTTTCTATTGTAACCGACCTGGATTTCACCCGAGAACTGGACTCTTGCATGTATAAAGGACCAAGAGGGAGATCCAAGGAGGATAAGACGCCTAGACGCACTCGCCAAATCTCATCTGCGCACCCTAACCTCCGCGGCAATTTTGTAACCTCTGCATCAATATTAGATCAGACAAGCAAAACGTAAGGGTATTACCTTCCGAGGAC
Source organism: Brachypodium distachyon (assembly GCF_000005505.3). Classification (NCBI taxonomy): domain Eukaryota; kingdom Viridiplantae; phylum Streptophyta; class Magnoliopsida; order Poales; family Poaceae; genus Brachypodium; species Brachypodium distachyon. The sequence continues at coordinate 20,887,864 of NC_016132.3, read as the reverse complement.
CCCAAACCTGGATAAAACAATGCCCCGTGTCCTTGCTAGCCGATGAAATCACCAACATACACGCAAGTCGCTCTCCCTAAACACAAATCCACTTAACTTGGGCATTGCCAAAGTGAAATTTCATCAGTGGGAATGTGTGCGCCTCTTCTGCATTACCCTCTCTGCCTGTTTCTTCTTTTTAGAAACACAACTAATTTCATTGTCGCTTTTATCAATGCGACAACTTTTGTTATTTTAGAAACATCAAGTACAACCTAGCGGTACACCCATAAATTTACGCATCAGTACCAAATATTAGTCTTAGAGCATTAAGATTGACCGAATCATCAGACTCCCTATCACCTGGCAATCATTTTCACGAGACGCTCGTGATGCCAAACCTGTTGTTTGATCTATACAATCACCTTGTTGTCGACAACTTTAACCTGTTTGGCGAGGAATTCATGCCAAATCTACCTAATTTAATACAGCAGGTAAAGCTAGCGAAGCAAAACTGTGTGACCTATGAACCATCAGAACTCCGTAAGAGAAGGTATACAATGAGAAGAGATTACAAGTCCTTGTAGAGCCCAGTACAGACGTTGATTGAAAAATAACTACCAGGAATCTTATTGAACTGCAAGTCTGTAAAAGCTGGAGTATGATTTATTTTAAATTGTACACAGTTTGATTTCCTAAAATTGCTGTGCTAACTATGAGCTCACAGATTGTAAAAAGAAATGTTTTTCTGTTGAAAAAGTATCACTGGAATATACACCCCGTCAAGGAGAGATGGCGAGGCAAATGATTCTTCTGTACCCGGTAGATAAACAACTGCAAAAGGTTATGTTTCCCTGGTCACTGTCTATGAGGTCTTCTTGTCCTCTTCGGCAGAACACCTGCTGTTTCTGCAAGGTGGGAAAAGTAAACTAAAAATTAAGTTCATGATCGAATCATTTCAAGGACATCCATGCATGCCAAATTTGTGTTTAACTGGTTAAGTCAAGATCTAGCATAGACAATATAATTTGTTCATCGTGTATGCAAAGTGCACAACTGGAAAGACATGCAACTTCCCATTATGTATGTGGTAAATGCATAAGTCCGCAATTAAAAGACACACAATACTATCATACCTGACTCTGAATACTGCATAATTAGCTTGCATCTAACTTTCTTGTGTGTGCAAAGTCATTGATTAGAGTTTCCAATCCAATCATATGCCCAGCACCCATTTTCTCATCTTCCACGCTCGAAATATCTGTGCTGGAATTGATGCTTTCAGAATTCCGGCATGCAGATTTCAAAACCCCAGAAGTATCGCAAATATCCATTGCATCAGACGAAAAATCTAGATGTTTCTCAATGGTTTTCAAGACAGCCATTCTTTTTGACCTTAGTCGGTATGAAGGGGAAACATCACACTTCCCCAAATCAGCAGGCAACCCCTGGTCATCCAGATGGCTAAAGGACAAAAAGGATGCAGTTTTAAATGAATGTGGGCTATCTGTAGTGAAGTTCCCTATAGGAGTCTCAAAACTATCACTATTGGTCTCAATCCTAAGCTCACAATCTTGAGCAGGCGTTGGTTTCTCCCTTTTTCTTCTCCTCAGTATAGAAGGAGTACTTGGGAAGTTTTCAGCGGCGCTCTTCAATATTGATTCAACACTTAGCTGGTCTGATTTCTTTCCCTCTGTGGGAGAGGGAGTAGTATAACCAGTGGGTGATTGAAATCCAATCCCAGAGTTTTCCCGTACATTATGTGTTGAGAAAACTGGGGAATGAGCAAGGTCAGTATCATCCAGCATAGGTATCCAATAACAAAGAGAACCTAAGGACCCAGCTTCATTCTGAGAGGGTGATTCACATCCAATGTTGGCTATCTCACCTTCTGACTTACCTAGTCCTGAAGGTCTCATTTTATTTGTTATGAGATCAATTTTCAGGCCCCTCTCATTTGATAAACTGATTTCCAGACTGTTCTCAGAAACACATTTTAGTTGCATGTCCTTGTCATGACCAGAATCCATTTTCAGCCCCATTATAGCTAAAGCAACAGCAGAATCATCAGACACTGATGCCTCGCATAATGTTAAAGGCTGAGCTGTTGGCATGGCAAGAGAGAGGAAGTCTGAACAGCCCTTGATATTTTTCAAACTGCATACCCGTGGACTCTGGATAAGATCAGAGTGATCAACTATTACCGGGCGGTCTTTCAAGCTGATACTTGGCTCTTTATTCAAGTCAATATGGTTCTCAGCAGATGACAGCTCTGCTGCATGTTTCAAATCAATATGAGTGGCATGTAGTGGAACTGGCATCACTGTCCTGGTACTGTAGTCATCTATCCTTTTTCTCACTGAACTGTTCCAATGGTTCTTGATTGAGTTATCTGTCCTGGAGGCATGAACAAACTTAAATCAGCACAAGGTGAAATATAAGCAGTTGCATGTGTACAATTATTTGATTAAAATGAGATAATTTCATTAATAAAAAGGTACTCCCTCCGACCGGTATTACTTGTCTCAAATTTGCCCAAATACGGATGTATCTATGAGTAAAAAGCGTCTAGATACATGTAATATTTCGACAAGTAATTCCGACCGGAGGGAGTAAAATTTTATGCATCAGGCCATCAGGTAATGACAAAATGCAGTAATGCACTCACGACTGATACTACATGGAAATAATGTGTCTTTCCATTTTGAATGCTACAAGGAATAATGTGTGAAGCATTGCCATTTCTCCATACGTCTACTGGAAATTACAGTTCTTGATCATCTAGCCACAGTAAGAGCAACACACATTATTTGCTTGGAACAGCCAGCTGGCAGAACCTGTAAAACTATAACTGTCCATTCACCATATCAGGTGTAGGTCAAATTCTGTATATGACAATCAATATCTTCGCTAAGACTTTCATTTTATTGAACAAATGTCGACCTTACATCTACTAAGTTGTTATAACACGAATGAGCACAAAGGGAATGGAGCATCAAATAAAGAAGATAAAACAATGTTTGTACAGAGGGCTTGTCCTAAACAAGGGCTTCTATAATCTATTCCTGAAAGGAGACCACATAAAACTTCGAAAGGGCTCAGACTGTTCAAGTCCAAACTAAACTTACTAAAACTCTAGTTGGTGAGACGAGACAGAATAGGACTCCTAAATAGTATAGTCTATTCTCAATTTCTCCCATACTAGGCATGACAGACGGATCATCAGATGACAAGCAACATGATTCAGTATAAACTAATGTGTGAGCAACAAATTTTTGAAGAGGAGGTACCTTCCAGGAAGAAGTTTTGCTATTTCTGCCCATCTATTACCATGCAAATGATGAGCTTTAACAAGCACTTGCTCCTCCTCAGTAGTCCAAGCTTCTTTCCTTATTTGTGGATCCAAATGATTATGCCATCTAAGTTATAAGAGTAACATCAAAAGTAAAGTGAGCTGTATGTTATACTACTTCTGTACTTATTCCGTCAAATTTATAAATAACGTATGCAAGAAACCTTATACAACTATAGATATTAGATAGTGTAATTTCATATTGAGCTAATAGCTTAAATCAGCCTGATGGCCAGTTGAGAATATTTAGTAAGAATCAGTAAACAACGTTCTGATAAAAATTACTCATGCAGAAGACACTAATTTCTGGCTATGTACATAACCCAACAATTGTTTTTTAAAATGGATTTAAGACACGCCATTCACATTTCAAGGATGCTGCAAGTCTGCAACTAAACATAATCACAGCATCTTTTATTAGCTCTATGCCACAATATCATGGATATGTCAGAGTCCACAGATCATCTCCTAACCTTGTGCATCAAAGCACCCCTCATGGTAAGTTAGACATACACTATTTGCAAAAAAACTGAACAAAATGGTACACCTAAAATGGCCATGAAGGAGCATGTCAGCCAAGAGATCCCTTGTCCCCCAGGGATGCAGTTGCACAGGAATGCTGCACCAGTGATTTTTGGGGTTCAGAAGACTGCAAGTTCTTGGATTAAATCTTGTATTGTGAATAGGAGCTGGACCGTATGTTTCTATGGGTGTGTCTAGACAGTAGACACTGCGGAGGACACTGAATATTTTTTAGAACAGTTAGGACAATGTCAAGATATCATGAACAGTTGCTAAATAATTTTAACTCTCTGTAGTAATAGTATCCTGCCGACAATTTAAAACACAATAGTTATTGCTGAGACCCAGAGTTCCATTATTTTTGTGACTAAAAGAAAAGGATTTAGGTCTCATCTATAAAGATTTTAACTGCAGCCCAAATTACCCCGTAACCTCCGTGAGCAGTTTTGATCCCTCAGAATTTGGCTGAAACATTTTTTTTTATTAACCACAATTTATATGAGACAAGAAAACTCAACAATTACTAATTATTAGATCTATGAAAAAACGTGCATTGAGCTGCTAGTTTGTTGATTGCAACATCATAAATGTTACATTATGAAATGAATACCTCTCTCGGCACTGTTTACCAATACGACCATCTAGTGACTTTGCTATAAGAGACCATTTCCTTGGCCCGTGCTTCTTCACCATGTCGACAATAGTGTCATCTTCCTGTAAGAGAACTTAATGAATGTACAGATTACAATATATAATACGCAAATTCTGATTCAATGCAATACAAATTACAAAATGCAACAACCTCTTGTGTCCAAGGCCCTTTTATTAGTTCAGGGTCAAGAACTTTTTGCCATCTATGTAGACATTGTACTTCCGTCCTATCAGGAAAAGATTCAGCTGCATACGTAGATACAAAATTTGTTCTATGAGATTATGGTACTTATAACGAAAATATTGTACAGTTTCCAAAAGTAAGCACGGAATTTATCCTAAGCTACCTTTCATGTTATGAGTAACTCATCTTCAAAATGCGCCTCAAATCCTATAGGGGTGGAACATGAGTTCTGCCGCAAAGAGTAAAAATAAAGGAGGAATATATTTTTTAAATGACTACATGCCTCTAAACCCCAATAAAGTAAAATATAATAGAAGTGTGAAGCCTACCTAGCAAGAAGTTAAACTCTATTCTACCAACCACAGGTACATTAAACATATTTATTGCATGATAAAAATAGACAAATTTTCTGACAAGAGAACAGCACATATAAAACCAAAGAGTGAATAGAATTATCTATGATTATTGACTACTAGTTTTATGGAATTGCTGGTTGAATAGTAACTACTGATGCAGAGCACGAAGGAGATCCACACCTATCTTCTTCCAATTTTTACCCTTGAAAGCATAAACTGCCTTGCGCAACGTTTCATCCTGCAGCCAAATGAGAATAGCTAGGTTAAAAGATGGAACAAAAGGCCCAGACGCACTAGCAGAGCATGATAATAGCAGATGCCAGGTAACAACCAGTTCGACACCAGGAAGTTGTATTACAGATACACTGAACAGATCGAAAATGAAGTAGAGGCGACTTATTTGAGAAGAAAGAGTTAACTGCAAACCTCTTCAGGTGTCCAACCACCCTTAGCTCTCCTTACAGGGCCACTTGTTCGCCTGACACATGTACGAATCGATTAGCAACATATAATATAAGACATTAATCATTATAAAGGAAACCAACGAAGATCCAAAACAGAGTAGCTAGTTGAAAGAAACAACGCAAAGATGGGCAAGGCAAGAATCACCATTCACCAAGTTCACATGAGGCCATAGCCTCGATTTCTCAACACCGACTGTTTTTTTTTTCTCATCATCAAACAGGTTACATGAGTATGGAATTACTGACCCATGACCACAGACATTAGAAATATATTAGCACAATGAATGCACTTTGTTTTAGCAAAGTATCATAGTAAAACTGCTAACTCAAAAAAAATCTAGAATTAGGTATACAAAGGACAACCTAAGCATGGCTGTCAAAAGGAGAACGATTTAACTATGTTAAGAACCTATCGGCCTATTCCACCTCCATTACTAGCACGTACATACACCATAAATTAACTTGAATGAAGCTATATCTCCTAAATGTCCATCTCGATAAGCCAAAATTGGCATGTTCCACTGCTCAGGAAACCAAAAATATAGCATTAATTGCATTATTACAGCACTATGTTTCAGCTACCAAATGACTTCCAGCAGCATGCACTACTAATAAATTTGGTAGGCGACCATTTACTACAGTTGAATAATTCCATCACACCAAGTATGTGGAGATAATTGTCAACTGGCAGAACATATAGCAAGTGCAAACAGAGAAAACCTGCACATTTGCAAATTAGAATCACTAAAACATCAAGAACAGCATAGCAAACAATAAAAGAACTGCTTCGTTTTCCAGAAGCATCTTGTTCTAAATGAAAAGAAACAATTTATTGGCAAACTAAATATAATAACAATTTCGAAATCATATCTCATTTAAGAAAAGCATCTCAATAAATAAGTCAATAAATTGGCTGAGACCATGATTCATCAGCAATTCAGCATAGCACAGTGCAAGCTACATACAGTGAGCCAATCAAAACAATGAGTTGAAAATTTAAAAGGTATTAAACCCAATATAAATCACCAGTTCACCAGTTCCACTCATTGAGGGTTAGTGAGAAAACTTCCACACATTGAGGGTCAGTGAGAAAGCATCCTTCGACTGACCCAACCAGGTAAGCATACCAATTTCTGAGCCAATGGAACTTAAAACAAAATTATCGAACGAATCTGCATAGCAACTTGACACTTGTACCAAACGGACCTCAGAAATGCACTCCGTTCCAAACAATTACTACCCAACACCTATAATACGTAATGATTTAACCAAATGGACAAAATAAGCATCACAAACATATTATATAAACCAGAGTTATATCATAATCAGTAATTGCTAAAACTGAACTAGGATTCGAACGAATGCTGCGTCAGATCCGTCCGGAATCCCACAAACACAATGAATCAATCAAAGCAAAACAAGCGCAGAGAAACCGACGAAAAATTCAACTCAAAGGGTAGAATCGCTAACACATCTCCCTCTCTCGATCATCCTCGATCGCTTATACATCTCCCTCTCTCGATCATCCTCGATCGCTTGCTTATCACCTCTCTCGATCAAACAATTGGTGAACATGAGGAGGATGACGGAGCGAGAGGAGCGAGCGACGTGTGGGACGAGAGGCTTCGCCTCGAGGTTTTGGCGATCTTCTCCAGATGCGGGGGTGGAGGGGATCTCGAGCGACAATGAGGAGATGGCGAGACCTTCTCCGCGCCCCTCGCTGGGGGACTTCATGGCGACGACGATCGATAAGCATCCTCCTCGGCGGAAGTTTGCAACGGGGGGATGCGGTGGTTTTGCTCATCGAGAACAGTGGTGGAGTCGCTTCTCCGCAACGTAGATGGATCATTCAAGTCGACAAGTGGTGCAGATGAGCGAATTGGGTTGGGGCAGATCAGTCGAGCACAGCAGATCCGTCGCGGTCTGCTTCCAATTTGATGGCTCAGAAGGTCAGGGTGGAGGATGAGGTTTTGGAGGAGCGATCTGTTCCTACTTCTCCAATTAGGAGTATGCAGGCTTTGGCGGATGGTGATCCGGAGGGTTCCTCGTATGAAGAGGGACCTGCGGATTGGGGTGGGACGGTTCTGCCTACTGCCACCATTGATGATGATGGTCGTGCTACAGTGACATGCCAATGGAGGGAGATCGTTTCAAATGATTCCCAGGCTGTATTGGTGGGTAGGGGCGTGGGTGTTGGGCTCCCTGAACCTGGCCCAAATAACTTGGTCCATATGGATCCTGGTGGCCTGGTCGAGGAAGGTGTACAAGATACTTTGGGGAATTCTCCTCTCGCCCATCTATCTCCTGTTTTCCAGCATCTAGGATTTCTGAGTATGTCAAGTTGAGGATTAAGACTGCAACAAGGATTTCTGAAGATTCCAATAGAGTAAGTAATGAAGATATGCAAGTTTTCCAGCAGACCTTGATAGGTAATAACCCCATGGTATATAGATACTCACGGTAGACGTTGTTTTGGGTAGTAGACATTTTCCTCCCCATTTAAATCTATTCTTCCCTATCTGAAAACCCAGCAAGAGCAAGGTGAGGACCATACTCAAGCCATGTCCATCTAGTTGTGGAATCACAAGGAAGCAAGCCAACATGATTCTTGGAGTGAACATGAAGCCTACAAGAAGTTAGTACGCAACTCCGAGAAGCACCCAATAAACCTCTTTAGTTTTGGGTTGGACCATCAAGCTGAAGAATGGCGAACCTACAATGCAACATTCACCCTTGAGAAGGAATGAATCACCACTTGGATATTTTACACAAAGAAGAAACCCAGCCTAACCTTGCGAGAGAAAACAAGTAATAAGGATTTCCTAGTGAGTGATGAGTGAACTTTCTCCTCTAGCCTCGTTGAATCTCGGGGTCGAGATTCTGTTTAAGGGGGGTAGTTTGTAACATCCCAAAATTTTCCCATTTTGGAATGTTAATTAATATTAATTATTTTATCTAATTTGTTTGATTTGAACATATTCTGGTTGAGAATTTTTGAGGATTTTAAATTTTTCGGGACTTGTTTGAATTTTTCTCACCATGTTTGAATTTTATAACAAAAGAGTGGATTAATATGACTATCCAAATTATATCACATGGTTGAAAGATTTTTACCAATTCAAAAGTATTTAAGTTGGATCCATTTTTGCATTTTATGTTGTTGTACGGGATTTCAAGAACCAAAATGAATCCTATTCGTTTTTGGGGATCCTATAAAGGATTTATGGTATCCCAAATTTCCAATTTGAATGCCATGACCATTCGAGAGCATCATTGGAATTTTCGAATCAATTCAGAAGTTTCCCCAATTTATTAAATGATAAAGAGAGGGAATAATATGACTTTCCCAAGTATATAGTTGGAAAACAAATTTAATAGTTCACCTATGATAGATTATTATTTTGGTTTACTCTTTTCATTTCCTAATGAAATGATCAAATAAAGAGAAGAGCGTAACATGACATTCTCGCGTGAAGATGATTTTTCGACATTTATTCAAGAGTGGGAATAACGTGACTTTCCTAATCCTATAGTTGAGAAAACATTTTCAAAAGTATGCATGTTGTTGGTATAGCGTTAAACTCTGCTAAATGGTTTTTCCAACACTTGCGCTTTATTTTGTGTTACATACCCATTTGGTAATTTCTCGGCCATCCATCTCTCATCCAACGGCCCATCTCTCTTTCTCTTTTCTTTCTTTTCTTTTTCTCTTTTTCTTTTTCTCTCCTTCCTTTCTTCTTCCTCACGTACACAGGCACACAATATGGGAGTTCTCTGCCCGTGCCCCTCCTGGACGAGAGCCATGGCCGCTTGGCCTCCTCTGCAGCTCGTCCCTGGCCGTCTCCGCTATTCTCCGCCGGTCGCCGCCATCCCTGCCCCTGCCCCTGCCCCTGCCCGCGCAGCGCCACAGCCGAGCCCAAGCTCGAGCTCGAGGACGAGCAGGACTCCATGGCCGCCTCCACCTCGAATTCCAAAATCCGAACCGTTTTTCTCCGGGTTTTCTACTCTAATTCGTGACCCACATGGCAAGGAATCCATCCCAACAAGAATCAAACCATCCCGGACTCTATCTCGTCCGAATTTTAAGCGAAACGGATCCCGTTCAAATCTCACCCGCCGCCAGCCTTATCCCGAGCGCCCCGCGTCCTATAAAAGCCTCTAACCTGACGCCCTCGAGAGCCCCAACCTATCCCTCGAAACCTAGCTCGAAGCCGCTGTCAGTCCCGCATCCAATTTTGAGTTTTCGTCGCCGTTTCCATGCGAACTCCGGCGAGCAATTCCTACCACCTCGCCCCAAATTAGCCCGAGCCATCACCACCACTAGATCCCTCTCGAACCCTAGAACAGCATCCACCACAGCCTCGCCTTTGGAAACCTCTTTTTCGCCGAATCCCATCAACTCCGGGGAACTTCATCTTCTCCGGTGAGCTTTCTTGCTCTGTTTACGAGCTGCAGTCTGTTTTGATTAGCCTACTTCGGTAGCTTGTAGATTGTCAACCGTACATCCTATTTAGCCGATTCTTTCTGCTATGCTTAGACCACGTCGTTCTCTACAGATTAGATCTGTTTGCATGCGTCTGGATTATCTTCAGTAGTTAATCTTTATCTGAAGTTGCTATTCACAGCATTCTGCTTCTGGATTAGCCATGTTTCAAAATTCGTGTAGAATATTACATAGATCCGTTTGGTCTCAAACCTTCGGCAGATTATCTACTACATCATGTTCTACACATCAGTGTACTTCTTGCACAAGTTCTGTATCATCTACACTAGTGCATCGTCAACCAAAGTTGCTACCTGTTAACACTGTTACATGCTATCTGTGTTGAAACATTGGTTAGTTGTATTCCGAAGTCCCTAATTTTTGATCCATTGCTCCAAATTAGATGATTCTTTCTGTCTTGACAATAATACATCAAACCCCACACTCTGAACCCCTTTGTGCACCTTTTCATCTTCATCTACAGTATCCCATGATCCATAGAAGTTTGTATCTGTTAACAGCCAGAACTTCACCGTTTGAACTCCAATTCAATCCTAGCCTTTTGTATTGATTTCTAATCCAAGTTTCTTATTTCTAATCCGAGTTTCCTTTGCATCTATCACATGTTATGATCTGATCAAACATGTCCTTGTCTTCAACTCATTTAGATTAGTTTCCCTTTCTCTATTTTGTCCCAAAAAAACTTAGAGATTCTTTTCTAATCTTGATTATCAACTCTAGGTTCTTCATCTATCTTTTCTAGGTCTGGGTATCACTAAAGTAGTTTGTGTAAATCTATTTTCATACCTATAAATTGCATCATGAGGTTTATGTCATAACTAGCCTTTGCATGTTAATAAGCAACAACTAATAAAATTAACTCTCATATAGCTTAATCAATTTGCATTGATAAATTAAATGTATAGTTGCGTTTGCATTGCATAAATGAATTTAATGCATTGATATTAATTACTTTAACTAAATAACAGCAGCATAGCATGCTAGAACAACAATTAACCTGATGCTTTTTTTTATTATCTGTCATGTTCACCTAAATGCATAGTTTGCATGATAGCTTTGTCATATTGTTGCATATCTTGCCATAATTTAGTTGAATCATGAGATGTGCATTGTTCATGTTTTCATAAATAAAACATGTGGGATATTAAGGGCATAGTATAATTCTTTAGTCATAATTCCTATCAAAGTATTCCCATCTTTTCCGGACCCTATCATGTGCTTTAGCAATAAAGATAATCGTTGATTATCACTTTTGGTTCTTCATTTGGATTTATTTGGAGTTATCGAACAATGTCGTTATTGTTGTTATTTGTTCTTCACGATAGATGATTCGGAATGCGATTGTACCGAGTGTCGTGAAGAAGTTTGTATCAACACAGGCCAAGGCAAGTGATACCTTTGATCATCTGGTGCATATGCTACTTTGTTCTACAAATTGTAAGAATGCATGTGTAGGTCTTATTCTCTATAAAGTATTTTCAAAATGCGTTTGCAAATTATTAGTTATGACCTATGTAGTATGCCTACAGGTTGTTTGTCATGCCACCAATTACCCTAAGCTATTACATGTAAGATTTTACAAAGTGCTTGCTATATTATTGTACCGGGAGGGACCCAAAACTATTTCGAAGTATTAAGTGCTCAGTTTGAGCCGGCATATGTTTGGCAAAAATATTTTCAAAATAAAACCCAAAAATGTTTTCCACTGGGCGGAGTGGTATGTCTGAGACCATTTTTGGTTGTCGACAAGGGCAGCATCCAGTTCGGCTCTACAGATGCTCAAGATTTTCGGTGGGGACTACCGTCCAGTATCAAAAAGTTCAAGTCTTTTCCAATGGAACCCAAAAGCTTACCTGTACAACCACCTGCTATTATGGCTCTGGCTTAGTCGAGTAACTAGCGGGAAACCCTTACTTGGGTATCGTCATCCGGAGAGGGGCCAATGTGCTCATATGGGGTGGGCGGTGCCAGGATTAAGTATAGGGGGCTTCTAGTGAAAGACTTCGTCACAATCTTTACCTGTTGCGCACGCTTGTCGTTAGGCAACACTTTGGACTGATTGTGTCTGGTGAGTAAAGTGTACAAACATCTGCAGAGTGTCAATCTAATCGATTAGCCATGCCCCTGGTTACGGGCAAATTTTGAGCTACTAAGTCTGGTCAAAGAGGAGATTTTCTAAGTTTTGTTTTCAAAATCAAAAACTGTTTTGACTCGATGGTATCCACAGAATGAGTTTCTACTCGATGGAAGTATCCACAGAATGAGTCAGAGGGTTACTATGTGAGTGTCAGTTTGACCCAGAATGCATAGTAAGGGAAAGCTTTGTTGAGTCATCAAAGCACTGATGGCAGATCACAGAGTTAAGTCTTGTGGTGCAGATTTCCACTTGACATATTAGTTTTCAAAAACTATTTTCTACAAAATTCTAGAGTATTTCAAAGAAAAAGTATTATGAGTATTTCAAAATCCAAAACTGGCTTTTTGCAAAAGAAACCGTAGAAGCCTATTTAGGACTTATCCTTAAGCATGTACTTGCATTTCTCCTAACCACACAGGTATCTACTTGCAAGTACATTCAATGTACCGACCTGCACCTATCATGTGCAGATGTTGACGTATGAAGAAAGGTTACGCAGGGTCGCGGGTCTATACTCAACAAGCCTGTGGCGTTGATGGACTCATTGGTGTTCAATTTGATTTTTCCGCTGTGTATTATAAAATATGTACTCTAGATTTTTGTTTATCGTTAATAAAAAGACATGTGTTTTTGGTATTTCATCTTGGACTGTGTGTACTAGCTATTGATCCAGGGACTAGTACAAAATACACAGAGATTCCGGATCCTTACAGGTCTGGGTCGCCACACGGGCTATGATTCCAGAAACTTCAACAACCAGCGGCTGCTGTCTGGGCAGAATCTCGGTAAATCAGAATCTCCGTCCTCAATTGCAATTTGCGAATCAACAGCACTTTGCACAGAACTCTCAGCCGCAACATCAGCAGCAGCGACGGGGAGTGGGTGGGGGTGGGTTTGGGCAGAACAACCAGAGGCAACACAATTTTCAGATGGGGCAAGGGCAATCCCAAATCCTGTATCAGAGGGTGGTTGGTGTCAATGCTGGCGATCAGGGTTTGCCTCGGGGAGGTGCTACCTCAGATGTTTCTGGCATTAGATCTGGTGGAGGAGGTCAGGGGGATTCAGATGGGAATCAAATGGTAAAGCAAGCTGGAGTGGGTGTGCAAGGACATGGGGCTGGCCCTAAGAAAATTCTGCTGTGTCAAAAGTGCAAAGATTTGGGGCATGCTGCTAAGGAGTGCACAACTGTTGTCCGCTGTGTAATCTGTGCCAAGGATACTCATGCCACTGAAGACTGTGTCAGGCCTAAACAAGTGAAGCCTGTTGCAAGTTTTGTGGGATATGGTGCTCCTGGCCTTGGCTGTTTGCTAATTCATAATACCAAAGCCTCCAATCTTAATGAACATGTCAATCCAATGGCAGTCATTCATACCAGAGGTGGGAATGTGGATGAGCAGCAAGTGGTGATGGGCTTTCAAGCTATGTTTCGCTGGAATTGGGAGTGGAGAGCTAAAAGCAATGGGTCAAACCAATTCTTGATGAGGATGCCAAACAGAGCCAAGTTAGAGGAACTCTGTAATTTTGAGGATTTTAGACTGAAAGGCACTGGCATTTTTGTCAAAGTCTCTGAATGGGCACCTGCTGCAAATGCAAATGGGAAATTAAACACAGTTTGGGTGAAAGTTCATGGTTTACCACTCTCTGAAACACTATATGGGACTCTGTGAAGTGGGCTCTATCCTGGGTCCTGTAATAGATGTGGATATGGAAGGTCTTAAAGGACAGAATTTGGTCAGGATAAAAATGGGCATAAGGGATCCAGCAAAATTGCCAGTTCAGACTGAGATTGTTACAAGAGACTTGCTGATGTATGACTTGTTTTTCACCCTTGATGCTATTGTTGAAGAGGGATGGCATTGCAATCTGCGAGCTGTTAATGTGAGGAATGATGACAGATTGGAACAAGGAAATCCAAAAAAGCAGAGAAAAGATTTGAGTATTAGAGAGGTTATTCAGTTGGGCAGTCCATCGCTGGCCCAATTTGAATCTGCTAAAAAGAATGCCAGCAATGCAGTGGGGAGCCGGTTCATTCCTCTGGTTGAGGATGAAGAGATCTCCTCAAGAGATGGGGGTCAGCTCATGCAGTTGGATAAAATCAAGCAAGTTGAGGAGGAGTTGTCAAGGAAAGCTGCTCTGGTGGAGAGGGAAAAAAGAACTCTGATGGAATTGGCGCAGGAAAAAGCTAGAATGGAATCTGAATTACAGCTTCATCAATCTCAATTGGAGAAGACCAACAAGCAGCTGATGGAGGTTCAGAAGCTGCTTGACATTCATAAGGAATATGGTGTGGAAGCTCCTAATAGTCAGAATTCTCAGGAGCAAGATAGGAAAGATGTTGATGATGATGAGGAACTTCTGGATTACACTACTAGTCAGGAGCTTGAGTATCAAAAGGGCAATGTGGAAAATGAGGCTAGCCAAGAGGAGGGGAATATTGAGGAGAGGAATGGCAAAGAAGAAGTACCATTTCCAAGAAGATGTGGGAGACTCAGAGCTAAGGAGCTTAAGAGGGTGGAAGATATGGCAATTGATAGAGCTGCTGCAAAAGATAATGTGGGGAAAGGTATGACTGATGATCTATCCTTTCTTTCATGTGATGATTTAACTTTGCAAAAAATTGCTTCAAGTATTGGGATTAATCTTGGGGTAGCTATAGACATGGTAGATCATAATATTGGCTTGCTTAGAGATTTTGAGCAAGCCAGAATTAATTTGTATACCCAGCAGGAGAGAGTGTCTGATTTAGATAACTCCGCTGAGAAGTTTAATATTATTTCTGGTGATAAAGTGCTGAATGAACTGCTACTTGAACTAGATGAAGAGAATAAACAAGCTGAGGATCTGGATCTGGAAGGATTTCAGCTTGTTGAGAATAAGAAAAAGACTAAAAAATCAAAAAGGCAGTCACCTGATCTTATCAGTGTGAAAGCTCTCATGAAAGTAAGAAAAGGTAAAAGATGAAGGGTGGTTTCTGGAACATTAGAGGGATGGGGAGGGAGGAGAAACAGAGATATCTGAGAGAGTTAATTAGTGAACATCATCTAGACTTCCTGGGATTACAGGAAACTATGAAAAATGAATTTTCTTCTGCTGATCTGGCTAGGCTGGGAGGAGGGGGCCTCTTTTCTTGGAGGTGGTCTCCTTTGAAGGGAAGGTCAGGTGGAATATTGGTGGGGGTTAAGGATACATGCTTCGAAATTGTGGAACAACAAAATGGGAATTATTTTGTCAGACTACTTTTGTATGACAAATATAATGATACCAGATGGAATCTTATTACTGTCTATGGGGCTGCTCAGATTGAGCATAAGGAGGAATTCTTGACTTCACTTGCTCAAGTTTGTCAAGATAGCGCCTATCCTTTGCTTATTGAAGGAGATTTTAATATTATTCGGAAAGAAACTGAGAAAAATAAAGAGGGGGGTTATAATAGATGGAGTTTTTTGTTTAATGCCATTCTGGAACAAGCTGGGCTAAGGGAACTTGCCTTGAATGGAAGACAATTCACCTGGTCCAGTGAGCATGATGATCCAACTTACGAAAAACTTGATAGGATTCTTATGAGCAATAATTGGGAAGATCTCTTTCCTCTCTCAATTGTCTCAGCTTTGGATAGAATCCTGTCAGATCATGTCCCTTTAGTGTTAGACTCTGGGGTTAAGTTGAGGAAGGATCCTATTTTTCGTTTTGAAGCTAGTTGGCTCTTGAGGGATGGGATTAGGGATATTGTTCAGATTGTGTGGTCTTCTGTCCCTGTCTACCTTCCTATATTGGATAAGTGGCAGTGGATCCTTAGAAATCTCAGGAGAAAGTTAAAGGGTTGGAGCATAAATGTAGATGCTTGGTATAGAAAACCCAAGAAGGAAATCTCACCCCAGGTGGCTGAGCTTGATCTTCTGGCTGAAACTTGCTGTTTGACTCCTTTTCAGAGGGAACAGAAAAAAAAAGTCTAGAGTTACAATTTAACAGACTGCTGAAACAGGAGGAAATTAAATGGCAACAAAGATCAAAAGAGAAAGATGTTCTGGATGGGGATAATAATACTTAGTATTTTCACGCTAAAGCAAATGGGAGGAGGAGAAAAAGCTTAATACTTTCTCTGGAACAGGACGAGGGTACAATAAATGGAGAAGATCAGTTACTTTCTTACATAACTGATTTTTATAAAAAACTTTTTGGGAAGCAAAATCACTCTAGCATTGCTCTAGAAATTGATAATGTCTACCCTCTGAGGAATAACCAGAGCGAGGAATTGGTTAAACCTTTTCCAATGGATGAGCTTAAGGAAGTTGTTTTTCAAATGGAAAAACACAAATCCCCCGGACCTGATGGATTCCCAGCAGAGTTTTACCAAGAATTTTGGGAGATAGTTAAGTATGATCTCTACCTCCTACTGGTAGAGTTTCATAGAGGGAATTTGCAAATAGAACGTCTGAACTATGGGATTATCACCCTTGTTCCTAAATGCAAGGATGCTAAACAAATTCAGAAATTTAGGCCCATCTGTCTCCTTAATGTTAGCTTTAAAATAATCACAAAGGTCCTGATGAACAGATTGTCCCAATGTGTGGGTGATGTTATTTCAGCAACCCAAACTGCTTTTCTGAAAGGGAGGTATATAATGGAAGGAGTGTTGGTTTTGCATGAAACTCTGAACTTCATCCACACACATAAACAATCTGCAATCATGTTCAAGGTAGACTTTGAGAAGGCTTACGATAAAATTAAATGGCCTTTTGTCTATCAAATGCTTCAGTTGAAAGGTTTTCCTGATATGTGGTGTGATTGGATGATGAAAATCATGAGGGGGGGAAAGGTGAGTGTTAGAGTTAATGATTGTTTTGGGCCTTTCTTTCAGACTCACTCTGGACTTAGGCAGGGGGATCCTATGTCCCCTCTGCTTTTTGACTTAGCTGCAGATGCTTTAGCAATTCTGTTGGATAATGCTAATAAAGCTGGGCTGATTAAAGGTGTGATTCCTGAATTGATTGAGGGAGGCCTAAACATTCTCCAATATGCGGACGATACAGTTTTTATGATGCAAGATGATGTTGAAAGTGTTAGGAATCTAAAGTTTGTGTTATGTGCCTTCGAGCAAATGTCAGGACTTAAAATCAATTTCCATAAGAGTGACCTGTACTGTTTTGGGGGAGCTAAGAACAAAGAAAAAATCTTCAGCAACATTTTAACTTGTAAGTTGGGGGAGTTGCCTCTGACCTACTTGGGGATACCTGTTGATGCTGTAAGGATAAGGAATAAGCACTGGAAGAAAGTAGAAAACAAGGTAGAAAACAAGTTAAGTTGTTGGCAGGGGAGACTTTTATCGGCTGGGGGGAGAAATGTCTTAATCAATGCTTGCCTTAGTAGTATCCCTCTTTATATGATGTCCTTCTACGAGCTTCCTGTGGGTGTTCGTAAGAGGTTGGACTATTATAGAGCTAGAATGATGTGGCAAGAAGAGGAAGGTGTAAAGAAATACCATCTTGTGGCGTGGGAGAAAGTTTGTCAATTAAAAGATCAAGGGGGACTGGGTATCTTGAATTTAGACATCATGAACCAAGCACTTTTGGGGAAATGGATCTGGAAGCTGGCAAACAGTTCTGGTCTTTGGCAGACTGTTTTCCAGAAGAGGAATGTTAGGGGGGGATGCCTGGGGGGAATTAAACATAGACATGGTGACTCCATGTTTTGGGCTGGGCTATTACATGTTAAGGATAAGCTGCTACAATTCTGTAAATTTAGGATTGGGAATGGGAAAAATGCTTGTTTCTGGGAGGACTGGTGGATGGGGAGCAAGCCTTTAAATCTTCAGTTCCCTAACCTTTATGAGATTTGCTTCAGTAAAAATGTCTCGGTGGCAAGTGTTGTCACTAATAGGGGGGCTCGTGTGGGTTTCAGACGAATCCTGTGGGGGGACCTGTTTTTGGATTGGGAGAGAATTATGGCTGCTTGCTCTAAAGTGAGACTGACTGATCATAGAGATGTTCTGTGGTGGAATCCTGCACAGAATGGGCAATTCTCAGTTAGTTCTTTCTATCGCAACCTCATGTAGCAGGATATTGATTTCCCTCAGAAATTTCTGTGGAAGATCAAGATTCCTCTCAAGATCAAAATATTTTTGTGGCTTGTGAGCCATAAAAGTATTCTAACTAAAGATGTTCTTTTACACCGAGGATGGAAGGGGGACGACAGGTGCCAATTTTGTAGCTTAGCAGAGACAATTGACCATCTTTTCCTACATTGCTCATTAGCTAGGTTTTTGTGGGGAGTGGTGAAATGTGCTTTTGACCTGCCCCAATTGCCTTCTTCGGTCTCTGAACTCTGGGTTTCCTGGCTCCCTGGGTTTCATGGGAGAACAAAGAAACTGGTGTGTGTTGGACTGGCTGGACTGTTTTGGGTTATCTGGAATATCAGAAACAACGCCTGCTTTCGTCGTGCCAAACTAGGCTCGCCGTTTGGGGCTGTGAAACTTTTGTGTTACTGGCTGAACCTATGGTCGATCTTGCAGAAAAAGGAAGTAAATCAAAATCTTCGGCGGTGGGGGACAAGGCTGGTGGAGCAAGTAGCTAAGGAGGTGTTTGAAGCTGCTAACAGGTGGAATCCACTGCAGAGAAGGATCGTGGGGAGGTGATGATCGAAGTTCCTGGAGGTAGATGCTGTTTGCTGGGTCTATCTTAAGCTTGGTAGCTCTTAGGTGAAGATGTGAAGATTGGGAGATTGAAGTACACTGAGAAGCAGTTGACGGTGATGAGGAGGTAGCTGTGTGCTCAGCTGCGTTCCTGTTCTTCTGCTGTAATGGATGATGGTGTACTCCTTTTTCTGTTTTCTTTGCCTGGAACTTGAGCTTCTCTGTTTTTTTCGATCTTTCAGTTTTGTACCAGACATTTAGTGTGGTTTCTTTAATGGAAGCCGGAGGGGGCGAGCCTCTCTTTTTCAAAAAAAAAAGAATCATAATCAATCAAGCAAATGACAACTAGAACGGCAAGGCCTCAATCAAATTGCATTTTTGCATGCTCAATCAATCACTAAGCCACACACAGACAGCATGCTTAAATTGAGATGATCTCAAGACCATGATTTTCTCAAAAACACCAACAATGATCCGAGACCTCCGGTCACAATTCAGTGCAAACTACAGTCCCCGCAGCAGCCATCACACTGCACACGGTCCAAAGATGGAAAAATATTATTGAGAACACAGAGACCTGCCGTATCATTTCAGAACTGCATCTGCTAGCTAAGCATCCCATAAAAAAAATCACCTTTCCCAGGCAAATATGCAACCCAAAGCAAACGAGCATCCTAGTCAGGTAAGCAAACACTTTTACCGAACAGGACAATCACAGGCAGTTGGCAGAGGTGGGGAGGAGTACCTACGACCGGAGATGGAATCCGCGGGGCTCGACACCGCGGGAGACATCCGCGCGTAACCGCCATAGCTCCCCTCTTCCGACGCCGATGGACTCGACAACTCCAGATGCTGCCGGCTCTCCGTGCACCCGCCGCGCTCCTCCACCTTCATCTCGCACATCTGTCAACGAGACCACGTCATCAACAACGACGCCGCCACCTAAAACCACCACCAACAACCAACAAACAAACTTCACATCAAAACCCCCCACAGAGACACGTCGAGAACAACAAAAATCAAAGGGGCGCCGCCGCCCGCTCACGGACCGGGTTACTCCTCCCCCAGATCGGGGGAATTGGGAGGATCAAATCGGGAGACGGCGCGAAGCGGGGGCGCAGGGAGGGGGGTGGGCCGAAACCCTAGGAGGGCGGGGGGGCCAAAAAGAGCGAGCTTTCGCTGTGCTTCTGCCCGCAGGGGTTATCTGTCGCGTCGCACCGTGGCTTCGGTTGTGTGCTGGGGGAGACGAAGGGGAAGAAGATACGGAAGCAGGAGGCGGCTTTCAAAAAACCTCGCCCGTTGAAGCAAAAGGGAGGCGACGAAGCAGAGACGGGAATAAGTTACTCGCCCGGTTTGGATCTTTCCACATCGATCCCTAGACCTTTTTTGTGAATTTGCATTTTTTTTTTAAAAAAAACTGATCAGTCGGTATGTTAGTGCTGAACACTAGCAATTCGAAGAGACAATTTAAAATGCCAGTCAAATAACTGCACTTTCAAAAGTAACAGTCCAATTCAGTTTTTTTATGCAAAGCACTACCGTCTACGCTCAATTGTCGAACCGTCAAGAAAACTAACGCGGAGGTTATACCACCCCAAATATCTGCCCCCATCGTGCTAGCGGTTAGACCATGCATAGGGGCTTGCTGTGCCGTTCATCTGCAATTTGGTTTACTGTGTCTTGTAGAGGGGGGAGATGATTAGCAGAAAAGAATACTACTTTATTTATGTCTAGCAGACTGTTTTGACGTGACCTTCTGTCCTGCTCGTGACACCTTTTCTTTTTCCTTCGTTTCTTTCTCTATCTTTCTTGTTGCTTCTCTAATATGTTTTTTTTGTAGATGAAAATTTTGGGGAGTCATTTATTTATTTTTTACTAATTTTATTCTTTGGTACATATTTCATCACGTCAGGTACATGTACACCAAACATAGTACATAAACAAGTTTTTAAGTACATCATGGTTACCTTAGCAATTTTTAAGTACATTGTGGTATGTGACATGTACCTTATTAGTTTTTAAGTATCTCGTGTATATGAACTTGTGAGATGAGTACATCATATGCTACATCACATATATTTAGAAAAAAGCACAGTACAAGCATATCTCCAAACTTGGTACCTCTTATCCGACGAGTACATCGTAGTTACATCACATGTACCTTAACAATTATTTCGTCATATCAAGAGTACATCAACTCATAGCAATCACCAAGAAACAAATAATAATACAGAGAATACATGAACTTGTGAGACGAGTACATCATATGATACAACACATATATCACGAAAAAATCACAGTATAAGTATCTCTCAAAACTTGGTACCTCTTATGAGACGAGTACATCGTAGGTACATCACATGTACCTTAACAATTTTTAAGTACCTCGTCATGCCAAGAGTACATCAACTCATATCAATCACCAAAAAACAAATAATAATACACAAATAAATTTTAGAAGGTACGTAAAGCACAGAGGTACATGGAAAATTAGTATCTCCCATGGAACACGATGGTACTAAAAATGAGAGCACAGACATTCAAAAAAAATCTCTCATGATACATGATGGTGCTAAAAAATCGGAGCACAAACATCTCAAAAAGAAACCACAAGACTCAAAATAAGAAACCACAAGAAATCACGGCGGCCCGGGGCGGCGGTAGAGGAGGCCGAGACCAATCGACGGGGATGGGGATGGAGGCCGAATGAATCCTGAAGGGCAGCCGGGGCTGAGTCCACGGCCGGCGACCGAGCCCCTCACCTCCTCTTCCCGGCTCTAAGCCAGCGACCGCGCCTCTGACCTCCTCCTCTCCCCATCTCCAAGCCAGCGACGTCTCCCCTCACTTCCTCCTCTTCCCCGCTTACGGGGCGGCCGAGTGCCCGAGCACACGGCCCACGAAGGCAGCTGCGGGAGAGACGAGCCTAGGAAGGAGAGAAGAGCCCAGCAAGGAGACAGAGGAGAGAGAGAGCAGAGAGATAGAGTGGGCAGAGATAGATTATTGCATGCGTCCAGAAAAAGTTGGACCAAGTACTAATCACGGGCAGAGATACAGAGAGATTAAGAGAAAACACTGACCACGTGGTTGGACAATACGATGGGAGTAGATAGTTGGGGTGACACCGTGTGATTTGGCTTAAAAAAACGTCGGTATTCTTTGTTCCGATATTACCTTCTCTTTCTGTGAAAACAAAGAACAACACAAAAGTACTCCTCGCTTATCCTCTCAACCTCACCTCACCTCCACTCCTTGTCGGTGCAACTCTCGCTTGATGCCCTGACTCCTCTGCCACGATGATAGCAGGAGGGTACGCGCCGCCCCGTGTACTCCACCATCGGCTTCTCTGCTCCACCGCAACGTCGGGATCTCCTATGCTTTGTGATTCGGGCTCCTTCTACCCTGCTTTGTGATTCGGAAAAATTGGTCTCAAGGGAGTAGCTAGCGCACGCAGTAGTTCTGACACGACGACATGGCCAAAAGGCTAAGGCTACGTCTACTGTACTTGCCGTAAATATCTTTTCTCAAGAAAAAGAGATATTTGTTGATAATAAATATTAGAGACAACACCGGAGCGACCTCCCAGCCCTCTCAGCCCCTCAGCGATTTCCGTTGTCGGATCTCTTCCCATGGCCATCTTTGGCTGTTGGTCACGCATGGGCCTGCCGCTCGCCGTCTCGGCCACTGCTCCGGCAGAAAAATCGCAGCAAACCCATGAACTGGGTTGGTTTGCAGTTCACGAAGCCACACAGCCGATGATGAGTTAAACCATAAAGCACAGTGGTAAATGAACAGCTCATGAAATACTTTGTTACACTATCTTCCTCTTTTTCTTCTCTTTAAAAACACAATTGATTTCATTGTTGCTTTTATCAACGTGACAACGTTGACTTCTTATTTTAGAAATGCCAAGTACAACATACAGGCACAAACATTCGTCAACAAATCTATATAACCTATAAAGTTTATCCCTACTAAGTGCAATTAATGTTTGCAAGTTTTATATGCAAGGTGTCCACATCATCATCCAAATCATAGACATCATGGACATTCAAATTCTCCACATCACCATCCACGTCATGTTTTGTAGTACACCGGGAATCCATTTTGGTGGTCTATTCAAATTCAATATTTTGATACCTAGGATTTTCATTTTCATGTTGCATAGAAATATTTCAACGAACACACACATTTTCATGTGCAATTAATGTTTGCAAGCTTCAAATGCAAGGTGTCCACATACTCATTCACATCATGCACATCATGAGCATTTAAAGTTTCCACATCACCATCAACATCATGTGTTGTAGTACACTAGAAATCCATTTTGACGCTCCATTCGAATTTAATATTTTGATGCATAGGATTTTTCATCTTCACGTTGCATATAAATATTTCAACAAACACACACATTTTCATGTGCAATTAATGTTTGCAAGCTTCAAATGCAAGGTATCCACATACTCATTCACATCATGCACATCATGAGCATTCAAAGTTTTCACATCACCATCAACATCATGTGTTGTAGTACACTAGAAATCCATTTTGACGCTCCATTCGAATTTAATATTTTGATGCATAGGATTTTTCATTTTCACGTTGCATATAAATATTTCAACAAACACACACATTTTCATGTGCAATTAATGTTTGCAAGCTTCAAATGCAAGGTGTCCACATACTCATTCACATCATGCACATCATGAGCATTCAAAGTTTTCACATCACCATCAACATCATGTGTTGTAGTACACTAGAAATCCATTTTGACGCTCCATTCGAATTTAATATTTTGATGCATAGGATTTTTCATCTTCACGTTGCATATAAATATTTCACCAAACACACAGTCTTAAGATATGTATGACAATTTTTCTAAGAATTCAGGTCGACGAAGCTAATGATAAAAGTCGTATTGTCCTACAATATTCATATTTCTTTTACATTAAATCATATTATTATCATTTGTTTCTAAAATCATATCCAGGCATGCATATAGAATATTCCGCGGCAACGCACGGGGAATCACCTAGTTTACATAACGGCTACTCCCTCTGTCCTCATTTAGTAGGCTTACTATTCAAACTCGGTAGTCCTATATTTGCAGGCATGTAACCTCTTACGGCTCTTAACTTCCGAGTATGCCCTCATCTTTTGGTCCCACACAAACCGCATGCATGATATTTAATCTAGCTTTCCTTCCCAAGGCATTCTCTAGAGAGTGGGCAGGCTCCCGCGCATGTGGGCCACGCATGCAACAGTAGCATAGCTAGGTGATATAACCGAGGGCATGTTAAGGGTATTTTCATCCATAAGTTGGTTGTTGGAGGCTGCCTTGGTACCTGGAGAAAAACTAAAACGCCCCCTAAAACGGGACGGAGTACTAAATAGTGTGATCTCATAGCATTAAAATTGACAAAGTCATCATAGATTCACTGACGATGGATAGGATAATTGTTTTGAACCAGACGCTCATGCCATTGCCCCCCCCCCCCCCCCCGAATTTTAGAGGCTTAGAATCCTTAATTTTTTTTGATGTGGAACTGCATTTCATAGGACACGTTCCAACCTTTTGAAACGAATCCTTTATTTTTCTTATGATGCAAACCAAATCATGTAGGAATCAAGTAACCATGTCATTGTAATTCCGCATTTTTTTTTCAACCCCTGCATTTTTCCAATCGTGTGAATTTAAGAGGCTCTAAATAAATACAACTTGCATAACTTTTGTGTGGGAACCCGGAATTAACTTCCAGACCCCCCTTTGCTAAGTTTCATCAATCCAGGATCAAGCTGATGAACACAGAAGAAATGACTAACATTGCACAACACTTAAGATAAAACAAAGCTTTATTATTAATATACCCAATGGCTTACAAAGTGTAATGTCTCATGACATTGTTATAATCAGAAAACAGCGGAAAGTAAAATGCGTAGCGACTCCATCTCAGCCACAGGCAGTTGATGTAGTCCTCGTGACCTCACTCCTTAGATCCTCCTAGTATTCATAATCAGCATCCTTATCTTCAGGAACTCTGTACAACAACAAAAGCAATGCGATGAGTACATTACGTACTCAGCATGCCCCCTTTGGGAACCCTGATAACTATATGTTAGCTTCAAAGGAAGGCTATATGGTTCTTTTGCATAAAAGCGGTTTTATTTGAAATACTACCATACTTTTGATGAAAGCAGTTTTGATAAAAAAAACAAGTTTATCTCCAAAGCATTATCCAACAACGGGAAGGTCCTCGACCACTCACCCAAATCCTCAGTTCTAGCAAGAAGTCCTAGAGGGAGGAAGGAAGGGAAAGAAGACAGGTCCCGCATGTCAAGAAAGATTCATGTGTTGTCCATGACCGTGGACACGGCCATTCGAATAGTTTTATACTTTGCAGAGGTCGTACGCTGTACCCACATGACACGATCTCGCCCGGTGCCTAACCAGCGGCCTCTGGTGAATACACACACAAATGTGTACCGACAGCGAGTCGTGACAAGGTCTTTCAAAAGAACATACACAATGTGACACGCCCACTAGGTTTCAACACGGAAGGACATCGTCTGACGATTCACAGTCCGGGCCCTCCTTTTGTGCCGAGGGCTCCCTATCTCAGGCGACACCCCATGAGCGGTACGGCTATGACAACACTAAGCATGAACTCCATACTAAACCAAGCCAGAGACCATATAGCATGTGGTCGCACGGTTGTCACAATCTTCAAATTCAAGACTTATTAGGCCTCATCCGCTACGGGCGGCTAATTGCTCCCACATAGGCTAGAATTTGCTCCTTCAACCAATGATCCAGCTACCGCCCGCACCAGTTGTATGGTAAGTTTCACCCAGAGTAGGTAGAGAGAGTAGAAGGAGATTCCAAGAAGAGGGACTACACCCAGCTCAGCGAGTGCAACAATTTTCAGCAATGATATCATCGATCCGAAGATCACATAGAATCCTCGAATTGGCAAAAGAGTGATTCCTAATGAATAATATAAGCAAGGCTAAGCATTTCTACTCTACAAGATTACTATATAAAACTACTCCAGGTATCAAAGAAATGGCGACAAACAGATTATGCCAAAGTGTCAATCGACCCACCAGCTACAGGAATAAAATAGCATGCATGTTTATAAAACAATAAAATAACTAACTAATGCCCATTTGAAAACATATGATAAATATGATAAAAGAGAGGAGGGCATGCCTCCGTTGATGAATTCTTCTTCTTCAGCTTCAGATTCTTGTCCTGGTTCCACCTCATCACTCTCTACTCGTCGTAGCGGTAACCAAAACAAACAAAATAATTACAAATACAATAAAACCAAATGAAATGCAAATAGGGGAGTGAATAGACAAGGCGGCTAAGAATAGGTTTGGAAACTTGGAAAGGATAGGAACAACTTTGATAAGATGGAACAATGAGATTGATTCTAACAAAGTAAACTATATACTCAGAATGAGGGACATAACTTGATTGGTCTTACCCTTTATGAAGTAATAAATATTATACTATACCATATAGTCACACTGCTACTAACCATATAGCTCAAGCATAAATGTAAACAGTCACAAAACAATACACCTTATCATGCTAGTTTGCAAGCATCAAACAACTCCTATCATACTAGTGATACAAACAAGAAGCATAATGAATCTAGCAATCATAACAAGGATAAGAGCCTGACAAGAGATAAGATAAATCTCTATGCAAGATAAAGCTATACATGGATTTATAGTTAGATCAAGACAAATGATTGAACACATATATAACATGCTAACAACTGATAAGCATATGTCATGCAAACACCAACTGATAGAAGACTATTAAAGCATGTCGTACACAATTATATAATAATGAGGAAACAAGTATATGATCTATATTAGTAACATGAGCATAGTAACACATAATAGATGCATCTTAACTATATGCAATGCACCACAGGGTGATGGAACACATATGCATTGAGATAAGTAGAACTTACACTAGACGTACAAAAAACAATTAGAATTTAGCAACAATATAACTTCCAAATGCGCATGATGACAAAGGCATAGTAAATACTAAGCATACAAGCATATCATAATACTTAGAGAATCATATGAGACAACAACTATGAGCGAGCGAAATTATGTTTGGTGGGCCGTGGTGGGGGATTGGGAAAACGAATGCCAACAGCTGGCATTCGGGGCGTCGGTTCAAATAAAAGAATAGAAAGATGCAACTGACGATTGATTTCCTGAATCGGGTCGCTGAGTGATGGAGATTAATTTGGTGGTTTCGGTTTGTAGAGTAACGGTCGGGGCCGAGGGCAACGAAGGGGAAGCCAAGGCGGCGGCGTGCAGCTTGTGCGTGCCTGCTCTCCTGGGTCTCTCGAACGAGGAAGACGGAGAGTGGCTGGGCTGGACTGGGGCGACCTGGATGGGCTCGCGGCTGGCCAGAAATTTAGGCCTGAGGAGGTGGGAAGCTGGGCCCAGCCCAGGGCGAAGGAGAGGTGAGAAAAGAGAGACAGGAGCTGTGCTTCGGCCCAAACAGCTCAAGAGAGAAGAAAGGCTGTTCTTTTTATAGAAAAGCTTGAAAATCAAATGAACTTCAATTAAGATTCAGAGATGCATATTTCAGAATGTAGAATCCAAATAAAAACAAGCAAAACAACATAGCAAGTAAGACTCATTTAAATTCTAGTTGATGTTGATTTATTTTAAAACCAACCCTTTTGGGAAATGTACAATTAAGCTTTGATTAATTCAATGAAATTTTTCGGTCCACATTTTTAGGAAAAATATTTTCGAAAACTCCAAAAACCAGTATGTTACATTTTGTCTCGGTTAAAAAAATATCCAACCTAGCAAGTAGGAACCATCAGAATGCAGTCAGAATGTTTACAATTGAGAAGGGATTACAAGTCCTTGTAGAGCCCCAGTACAGACGCTCATTGAAAGAGAAAGTACCTGGAGTCATATTGAACTGCAAGTCTGTAAAGCGATGTTTTACTTTTACATTGTACACATTTTGATCTTTTCCTAAAATTGAAGTGCTAACTAAGAGCTCACAGATTGTAAGCAGCAATGTTTATCCTGTTGAAAAATTATCACTAGAATATACACCCCGCCCCGTCAAGGAGAGATAGCGAGGTAAATGATTCTTCTGTACCCGGCAGATCAACAAACTGCAAAAGTTTATGTTTCCCACGTCACTGTCTATAAGGTCTTCTTGTCCTCTTCGGCAGAACACCTGCCGTTTCTGCAAGGTAGGGAAAGTAAATTATAAGCAAAATCCATGATCGAATCATTAAAGGAGCTCCATGCTTGCAAAAATTTGGGGTTAACTGGTTAAGTCAAGATCAAGCATAGACTATACAACTCTCTCATTGTGTATGCAAAAGTGCATTACTTAAAAGACATAAAACTTTCCATTAAGTATGTGGTAAATGCTAACTAAAAGACACACAATACTAACATACCTTGCTACCTGAATACTGCATAATTAGGTTGCATCTAACTGGCTTTGTGTACGAAGTCATTAGTTGGAGTTTCCAATCCAATCATATGATCACCCATTTTCTTATCTTGCACGCTTGAATTATCTGTGCTGGAATTGATGCTTTCAGAACTCAGGCAAGCAGATTTCAGAACCCCAGCAGAATCATAAATATCCATTGCATCAGACGAAAAATCTAGATGCTTCTCGATGGTTTTCAAGACAGCCATTCTTTTTGACTTTAGTCGATATGAAGGGGAAACATCGAACTTCCCCAAAGCGGCAGGCAACTTCTGGTCATCCAGATGGCCCAAGGACAACAATGTTGCAGTTTTAAATGAATGTGGGCTATCTGTAGTGAAGTTTCCTATAGGAGTCTCAAAACTATCACTATTTGTGTCGATCCTAAGCTCACAATCTTGAGCAGGCGTTGGTTTCTCCCTTTTTCTTCTCCTCAGTATAGAAGGAGTACTTGGGAAGTTTTCAGCGGCGCTCCTCAATATTGATTCAACACTTAAGTGATTTGACTTCTTTCCATCTCTAGGAGAGGGAGTAGAATAACCAGTGGGTGATTGAAATCCAATCCCACAGTGTTCCCGTACATGATGTGTTGAGAAAACTGGGGAACGAGCAAGATCAGTATCATCTTGCGTAGGAATCAGATAACAAAGAGAACCAAAGGACCGAGCTTCATTCTGAGAGGGTGATTCACATATAATGTTGGCTGTTTCACCTTCTGACTTAGCTAGTCCTGAAGGTCCCATTTTATCTGTTATGAGATCAATTTCCGGGCTCTTCTCATTTGGTAAATTGATTGCCAGACCCTTCTCAGAAACAAATTTTAGTTCCATGTCCTTGTCATGACCAGAATCCATTTTCAGCCCCATTATTCCTAAAGCAACAGCAGAATCATCAGACACTGATGTCTTGTATAGTGTTACTGGTTGAGCGGTTGGCATGGAAAGAGAGAGGAAGCCTGAACAGCCCTTAATATTTTTGAAACAGCATACCGGCGGACTCTGGATAGCATCAGAGTGATCAACTATTACCATGTGGTCTTTCAAACTGATACTTTGCTCTTTAGTCAAGTCAATATGGTTATCAGCAGGTGGCAGCTTTGCTGCATGTTTCAAATCATTATGAATGGCATGTTGTGGAACTGGCATGCCAACCCTGTTATTGTAGTCTTCTACCCTTTTTCGCACTGAACTGTTCCAATGGTTCTTGATTGAGTTGTCTGTCCTGGAGGCATGAACAAACTTAAATCAGCACATGGTGAAATATAATCAGTTGCATGTGTACAATTATTTGATTAAAATGAAATAATTTACATTAATAAAAAGGTAGAATTTTATGCATCGGACCATCAGGTAATGACAAAATGCAGTAATGTACTCATGACTGATACGTGGAAACAATGTGTCTTTCCATTTTGAATGCTACATGGAATAATGTGTGAAGGAGTATTTCCATTTTTCCACACGTCTACTGGAAATTTCAGTTCTTGATCATCTAGCCACACTAAGACCAACACACATTATTTGCTTGGAACAGCCAACTGGCAGAACCTGTAAAACTATAACTGTCCATTCACCGTATCAGGTGTAGGTCAAATTCTGTATATGACAATCAATATCTTCTCTAAGACTTCCAACTTATTGAACAAATGTCTAGACCTTACATCTACAAAGTTGTTATAACACGAATAAGCACATGGGGAATGGAGCATCAAATAAATAAGATAAACAATGTTTGTACAGAGGGATTGTCCTAAACAAGGGCTTCTATAATCTATTCCTGAAAGGAGACCACATTAACTTCGAAAGGGCTCACACTGTTCAAGTCCAAACAAAACTTACTAAAACTCTAGTTGGTGAGACGAGACAGAAGAGGACTCCTAAACAGTATAGTCTATTCTCAATTTCTCTCATACTAGGAATGACACACAGATCAACAGATGACAAGCAACATGATTTAGTATAACTAATGTGTGAGCAACAAAATTTTGAAGAAGAGGTACCTTCCAGGAAGAAGTTTTGCTATTTCTGCCCATCTATTACCATTCAAATGATGAGCTTTAACAAGCACTTGCTCCTCCTCAGTAGTCCAAGCTTCTTTCCTTATTTGTGGATCCAAATGATTATGCCATCTAAATTATAAGAGTAACATCAAAAGTAAAGTGAGCGATATGTTATACTGCTTAGGTACTTATTCTGGCAAATTTATAAATAATGTACAGAAGAAACCTTATGATGACTATAGATATTAGACATGTAATTTAATGTTGAGCTAATAGCTTAAATCAGCCTGATGGCCAGTTGAGAATAGTTGGTAAGAACCAATTAACAACGTTCTAATAAAAATTACTCATGTAGAAGGCACTAATTTATGGTCGTCTACATAACCCCACAAAAAAATGGATGTAAGACACACCATTCACATTTCAAGGATGCTGCAACTTTAGAACGTCCGATATTGCAGCCAACAGCAAATCATATCAGCTATTATTAGCTCCATGCCACAACAGAATATCATGGCTATATATATAAGAAAATGGTACCATACTGCTAGGAGTATTTATTCCTAGCGACCTAGCCAGGTGTCCTTCATTGATTGGCCATCCGTGCTATTGGTTCGTGAATCTCCAACCCGTTAGCTTTTAAATACTATAAAAATAATAAAAGGTGAAAAATACTTGATCTGGTTCTAGTGATTTGATGTTTTTGGAATTTTTCATTGTTCGTTTCGTTGGAACGCATATCCATCTCTGCTATATGCATCAGTGTATTGGAAGCTCACCGCCCCTTGCGAAGCAGCAGCTCTCACAACACATTTAATCAGGGACAGAAGCATCCACCAGCAGAGTGGCAACTGGTCCCGGGCAGCACATCCCTTGAATCTCCCAACCGGCGACCATTAATTGGAAGCTTCAACTCCAAACATAAGTACCAGGCGAAGGGCCATATAATCCAGTGGGAGGTACTGATTAATTTGTCTCTGTAAATTCAGAGAAGCATCTTCTAATCCTTCTCTCATCTCCGAACCCAAGCAGATTTGGAGAACCTATCTATTGATGCCGGATGCTGTCAGAGTTTGCCAAGATGGGGGGGATACCTTGTGAATTCAGTTTGCCTTCAGATGGGTTATACAATGACGGCGAAGCCTTCGCCAGAACTTTCATCTCCGTCGAGATGACAAACTGCTACAACAAGCCTGCACCATCGTGGTTCACATGCATATATACAGGCATGTGTATAAGCATCAATCGGTGAAAGTTTGCATGCTACTATTAAAGTACTTGCGTGTCTTCCTACGAATTTCTATCATCCATGCATCCACCATGCAGAGATGGCACCGGCGACGGCTAGACACGCCCAAGGTGATGTGGGTTTATCTGAATCGTGTTGATGCACTGGCGTTGGCAGTCACGGTGCTTCTTCCCCAAACTTGTGCTGACACGTGACTCTGGAACAACTCTCCGCAAGCAGATCTGCATGGTGTCCGCATTGAGATCCAAATTTGGTGACAGCATGACCAATGGCATCGAGGTTTTATTCATAGACACGCATAACCAGAGGCCACAAAGCTGATTGATATACTCAAAGTTTCTGAAGAGAATTATTTTTCTTTAGATTCGTATAAACTAATTTTTTAATGAATACTCTTTTTCTCACAATAGTATACTCCTTTTGATCAGTATATACTCTCTCTTTTTGTGTACTCTACTTTTATATGAATATGCTCCTTCTGTGAGAAGAGTATTATACTCCATTTTTTATGAATATACTCCTTTGATTTTGTATGAATATATTCCTTTTGTGAGAAGAGTATTATACTCCTGTAGATCCGTATATACTTCATACTTCTTAAAAAACTGTATATACTTCTTAATTCTTAAAAAAACAGTATACACTTCTTAAACTATCAATATACTTCTGAGAGTAAAATACACCCGTGGCCCTAATATTATTACGAGGGTGTCGAGTTAGTCCTAATTTCTTCAGAATGCATATTTGGCTCCCGAATTTATTTAAATTCAGCAGCATATGTCCTAAGCTCGTTCCACTCACGCTGACCGTCTGACGTGGCAAGCTGACCACAGACACGTGGTAGTCAGGCCAATTTGTGTGAACCGCATGTTTCGAGAATTATGCAAAAGAACTCCTCGCTAGTGCAGAAACCTCATTCTCGATCCCTCTCTTGTCCTTGAATCATTATCTAGGCGGCGACGACTGGAGAGCCGAGTTGGACAGCGACGAGCGACGCCAAGCAATTGGCAAGGGGCTTATAATATGTGCAGATCGATGGTCCCTGCACATCTACCCCCAGCGATCCTCCTCCTCTGTACGCTAAGAACCCTAATCGTACCTACTCCTAGGATTGATTTTGAAATTTGTTCTAGCTGTTGATTTCATACTTGACAATTGGTTGAGGGCGCGCCTTGGTTGATGAATGAGTATGATATTATCTCTCCTGGGGACAATAAAATTAAAGGCTCAAAATTTACACGGCGGTTTAGGCATTTGTAGAAGGCTCGGTCGGGATTTAGCTCAGTGTTGGAGACAAAATGCACCACGGTCCTCCATCGACAGGAGGGACATTTCGCCTTTGGAAGACATGGCGGCGGCGACACCAACGCTTGTGTCGGCTGCGCCTCTTGTGCTCCCTTTCTTCTGCAACGCTTCCCCTGTGCTGAAGAGCTCGCGCAAGACATGGCAGCGCAGTGGAGAAAAAGACGAGCAAGGGGAGAAGGAAGAAGGGTTGAGGAAGAAAGATGTGAGGTGGCTAGGTTATAGGGTATTTTTTGCAAATTTTGCCAACTGTCAGTGGCAAGAATTCTCCCACCAAGGCCCGAGTCCGTGTGCCATGTCAGACGAGTAGCACGAGTGGAACGAGCTTAGGACTGCACAACTTAAATAAATTAGAGACCCAAAATGCATTAAAAAAAATTTAGGACTAACTTGACACCTTCGTAATAATATTAGAACCACGGGTGTATTTTACTCTAAGAAGTATACTGATTTTTTTAAGAAGTACTTCCTCCATTCCTAAATGTAACAAGTCCTAGCTTTGTCCGAAGTCGCATCTATAAAGATTTAAAATGCACCCCAAATTAGCATGTAACAACCTCTGTAGGTAGTATCCAGTTTTTTTTTTAAAAAAACTCGACCTGCAAAGGGGTAAGCACCCCCCCCCCCCTCCCAAGGCATTTGCATTAAGGAGACGTTCTCACACAGGTCGAGAAACCCCCGAATCCCTGCCCCACCCATACACAGCGGCATCACGACCCGTGTGAGTCCGGGCGGGCCTTAGATCTGTGCTTAACGTGTGGGACAGACGAGAGGATTTTTTAACCACAGCCTGAAATTCGCTCATTCGCTCCCACGGGGAGTCGAACTCAGGACCCGAGGAGTGCTACTAGAGTTGTTCCCTTAACCATTACGCCAGGCTCGTTCGATCCCTCAAAACTTGCTGACACAATTTTTGGAATATTTACCACAATATATATGAGACAAGAAAACTCAACAATCACTAATTATTAGATCTACAAAAATGAACGTGCATTGAGCGGCTACTTTGTTGATTGCAACATCATAAATGGTACATCATGAAATGAATACCTCTCTCGGCACTGTTTACCAATACGACCATCTAGTGACTTTGCTATAAGAGACCATTTCCTTGGCCCGTGCTTCTTCACCATGTCGATAATAGTGTTATCTTCCTGTAAGAGAACTTAATGAATGTACAGATTACAATATATTATATGCAGATTTTGATTCAATGCAATACAAATTACAAAAGGCAACAAACCTCTTGAGTCCAAGGTCCTTTTATTAGTTCAGGGTCAAGAACTTTTTGCCATCTATGTAGACATTGTACTTCTGTCCTATCAGGAAAAGATTCGGCTGCATACATAGATACAAAATTTGTTCTATGAGATTATGGTACTTATGACGAAAATATTGTATAGTTTCCAAAAGCAAGCATGGAATTTACCCTAAGCTAACTTTCATGTTATGTGTAACTCATCTTCAAAATGTGCCTAGAATCATATAGGGGTACAACCTGAGTTCTACCGAAAACATTAAAATTAAAGGAGGAATAGATTATTACTTTTTTTGAACACACTATATGCCTCCAAACTCCACTAAAGTAAAATATAATAGAAGTGTGAAGCCTACCTAGCAAGAAATTAAACACTCTCCTCTACCAACCACAGGTACATTAAACATATTTATTGCATGATAAAAATATATAAATTTGTGACAAGAGAACAGCACATAAAAAACCAAAGAATGAATAGAAATATCTATGACTATTGACTATCAACTTTACGGAATTGCTGGTTGAATAGTGATTACTGATGCAGAGCACAAAGGAGGTCCACACCTATCTTCTTCCAGTTTTTACCCTTGAAAGCATAAACTGCCTTGCGCAATGTTTCATCCTGCAGCCAAACGAGAATAGCTAGGTTAAAAGAGGGAAGAAATGGCCCAAACACACTAGCAGAGCGAGATAATAGCAGATGCCAGGTAACAACCAGTTTGACACTACGAAGTTGTATTACAGATACACTGAACAGATAGAAAATGAAGTACAAGTGAAGTATTTAAAAAGAAGAGTTAAATACTAACTTCTTCAGGTGTCCAGCCGCCCTTAGCTCTCCTTACAGGGCCACTTGTTCGCCTGATACATGTAGGACTTGATTATTAGGAGCATATAATATAAAACATTAATCATTTAAGAAGAAACCAACTAAGATCGAAAACAGGGTTGCTAGTTGAAAGAAACAAAGCAAAGATGGACAAGGCAAGAATCACCAATTTCCCATGAGACCATGACCTCGATTTCTCAATAGTCAACACCGACTGTTGTTTTTCTCTCATCATCAAACAGGTTACATGTGCATGAATTACTGATCCGTGACCAGAGCCATTAGATAATATATTAGGACGATGTATGCTCTTTTTTAGCAAATGCTAACTTAAAAAAGAGTCAAGAATTAGGTATACAAAGGACAACCTAGCATGGTGTCAAAAGGAGAACGATTTAACTATGTTAAGAACCTATCAGCCTATTCCACCTCCATTACTAGCACATATATACACCATAAATTAACTTAAAATGAGTTTCTCTTGGATGAACCTGTATCTCCTAAATATCCATCTTGACAAGCCAAAGTTGGCATGTTCCACTGCTCAGGAAACCCAAAAATACAACATTAATTGCATTACTTCAGCACTATGTTTCAGCTACCAAAATGACTTACCGCAGCATTCACTAATAATTGGTCAATGACCGTTTACTTCAGTTAAATAATTCCATCACAACAAATATGTGGAGATTATTGTCAACTGGCGGAACATATAGCAAGTGCAAACAGACAAAACCCACACATGCTTGCAAATTAGAACCACTAAAACATGAAGAACAGCATAGCAAACAATACAAGAACTGCTTTGTTTTAAATGAAAAGGAACAGTTTAGTGGCAAACTAAATACTACTCCCTCCGTTCCATAATTCTTGTCTCAAATTTGTCCAAAATTGGATGTACCTATTCCTAAAAAGCGTCTAGAACTCTAGATACATGTAATATTTCGACAAGAATTACGGAACAGAGGGAGTAGTATGTAATAATTTTGAAACCATATCTCGTTTAAGAAATGCATCCCAATAAACAAATAAATTGGTTGAGACCATGATGCATCAGCAATTCAGCATAGCACAGAGCAAGCTAATTAATACAGTAAACCAATCAAAACACATTGAATTGAAAGTGTAAAAGGTATTAAAACCTATATAAATCACCAGTTCACCACTTTCACTCGTTTTGAGGATTAGTGAGAAAGCAGCCTTCCCTAGGCATACCAATTTCTGAGCCAATGGAACTTAAACAAAATTATCGAAAGAACCAGCATAGCAACTGACAACACCACAAGCCAAGCAACACACTTGTACTAATGGAACCTCAGAAATGCTGTCCTTTCCCAATAAGTACTACCCAAGACCTGTAATACGGAATGATTTAACCAAATGGACAAAATAAGCATCACAAACATAATGCCACTTAACATAAGAAATCAAGCAAATGACAACAGCTAAAGCCGCCGTAAGGCCTCAACAAAATTGCACTTTTGCGTGCTCAGTCAATCACTAAACCACACAGCATGCTTAAATTGAGATGATCTCACGAGCATGTTTGTTTTTCCTCAAAAACAACAACAAAGATCCGGGACCTCTAGTCACAATTCAGTGCAAACTACAGTCCTCGCGACAGAAAAATATTATCGAGAGAATCTGCTAGCTAAGCACCCCATAAACAAAAATCACCTTTCCCAGGCAAAGAGCCGATCCATACGAGATACAGCGCAAGCAGACGAGCATCCTAGTCAGAAAAGCAGCCACTTTTACCGAACAAGACAATCTCAGACAGTCAGCAGAGGCGGGGAGGAGTACCTACGACCGGAGATGGAATCCGCGGGAGACATCCCCGCGAGCCCGCCATAGCCCCCCCCTTCCGACGCCGATGGACTCGACAACGCCAGATGCTGCCGGTTCTCCGTGCACCCGCCCCGCTCCTCCACCTTCATCGCGCCCATCTATCGCCGCGACCACGTCATCAACACCAACGCCGCCACCTAAAACCACCACCAACAACCAACAAACAAACTCCGCATCAAAATTCCCCACAGAGACACGTCGAGAACAACAAAAATCAAAGGGGGCGCCGCCGCCGCCCGCTCACGGACCGGGTAACTCCCCCTCCCCCAGATCGGGGTGGAATTGGGAGTATCGAATCGGGAGATGGCGCGAAGCGGGGGCGCCGGGAGAGGGGCGGGCCGAAACCCTAGGCGGGCGTTGGGGGGCAAAAGGAGCGAGCTTTCGCGGTGCTTCTGCCCGCGGGGCCGCGGGGGTTATCTTTCTCGTCGCGGCTTCGGTTGTGTGCTGGGGGAGACGAAGGGGAAGAAACGGAAGGAGGAGACGCCTTTCAAAAAACCTCGGCCGTTGAAGGAAAAGGGGGGCGACGAAGCGGAGACGGGAATATTTTACTGACCCGGTTTGGATCTTTTCACATCGACCCCTAGACTTTTCGTGAATTTCTCGATCATCCTGTATGTGTTTGGTTGGGATCACGCGGTTCACTAGCAACTCCCACTTCAAATTGGAAGATAGTGAAAACCTGCGTGCTTTGCAATGTGGAAATTCATGATTGTCATGTGATTTTCATTAAAAACAGTGCTTGTTTGTGTGTCTTATAATTTTCCGGTCGTGTATTGCAGCTTTTTTTTTCTTTCGGAGTTAGGAACCATCGATTATGTCATTCTTAAATGACCAAGTCCCACAATCACACAACTATCTTTCCTTTTTTTTTTGGAACAAGGAGTGAGCTCCCGATTTCATAGATGAAATCAAATGTTCAGTTCAGATCCACACAAGGTTCAGACATAAAAAAGATAGTCGCCAGTTACTTCTGGACGACCAAACCTTGGACCGGTGACAGAGCACCATCCTCTAATCCTATTACAGAAGCAAAGTAACCAACTGCAGGATTAGGACCAATCAACCAGCTTCTAAACGTCTCCAGTAACTCCATCCATAGGACTTGTTCAGAATCTCTACCACCACCACCTTCAGAATGTCCGAAGCTCTCAACATCTGCACCTTTGTATCAGGCTTCTGTAAAATGGACCAAGCATCAATCCAGTAACATAGTGAGAACACTATATTAGTGGGGTCACCAGAAAACTTATTTTGAAAGCAAATAGCATGTCTACTCTTCCAAATAGACCAACATAAAGCAGCAGAACCAATTATTATAATTTGCCTATATTTGCGGGGAAAAGATTCAAACCATGTATGCATATCTGTCATAGTTGCATGGAAGGAACCAAAACCAAAAGTACACCCAACCATCCTCCAAATGAATCTAGAAACTGGACAGAAAAGGAATAAATGATCTATAGTTTCATCCGCTCCACAAAACACACACTCCTTAGGCTTTTTCCACCTCCTATGTAAAAGATTATCTCTAGTCAAAATGCTATTCTTTTAACCAGCCACATAAACACTTTGATCTTAACGGGAAGTTTCATTTTCCAGAAATATTTAAAAGGAAAAGCAATCTGTTTAGTAACTAGAACACTATAAAAGGATTTGATAGAGAATTGACCATTTTTTTCCAAAAGCCAACGGCTACTATCTGGTCGCTCTCCTAGAACGACTTGAGAACACAAGGCTTTGAGTTCCTCCCATAACTGGAAAGTCTCAGGACTAAAGTTCCTCCTAAAAGTCATATGCTGACACCCCCCATGGAGAGCATCAGCCACAGTGATATAGTGATTCAGAGAAATGTTGAATAATCTATGAAATCTAGTGTTAAAAGCTTCATCTCCCAGCCAAACATCCTCCCAGAACAAGGTATTTTTACCATTACCAACTATTTTCTACTAAACTTATTATACACATCTTTAACCTGCATCAAACCATGCCAAAAGTGGGACTGACCAGCCTTACTCTCACATTGACTAAGTGTCTCTTTACCCAAACTAGTTAGGTGCCCGTGCGTTGCTACAGAATCTCAAATAACAGCGTATATGATGTTAGTTTGTCTTGACGAATGTTAGTTCTTTATTTGTTGTGTGCACCATAGGTACGAGACAATAACAGAACCAAATTTGGACGTTTTTTTCCCCGGTAATCAAATTAATGATGAAAAATACAACGAAGAACATTCACTAAGAAAGCCAAAGTGTGATCTTGACTACCACTGTAGCATCAAAACATGTACACTGCTCTTTTGGAGATGATGTATCATCCATTTTAATTAAGAGTACAAGTGGGCTACCACCATTTTAATATTAAGCCAAAGTGTGATCTTACTACCACTGTAGCACAAAACATGTACATGTGTTGAGAAAACAATGCCTTCGATGAACCATTAGATAGACCTTTTCAGAAACAGATGCAGGAGTCAGCATGAAAATTACTGTTCTGCAGAGGTTGGACGTACAGATGCTCACCAACCTTGGATGCCTCTAGCCTTTAGGCCACATGAGTTAGTTAGTATCATGCTAAAAGATGTAGGTAAGAAGTATATTCCAAACAACAAAAAGCTAACAGAAGAAATACATTGGATTGTGGAACGATTTATCTCTAAATAGACATCACACATGAATCATGAATGGTAGCAAAGTTGTAAAAGAGAGTAAACTGAACAATCCGTGGAATTCCATGTGATGATTTTAATATAGTTCAACTTTCTGGACCAAGTAACGGTATTATGGCTAGCTGGCATGTTTTTTCTTACAAATAGCAAGGAAACATGGACAATTGAGAGCATGCTATTTTAAGAAGCAGATGCTTCCCTCCGTTTTTCTCACATAGTGAAAAGATATATGACGGCATACTACAATTTATGGCTAGTTTAAGTCACAAAGAGATGTGATTAATTAAGAAAGATGGGGAATATAGTGGGATACCTCATTTTGGACAAAGCTGCCATACACTTGCTTATTAGACAAAGAACTCCATTTATCTGATGTGAATTTTAGTCAGCAATTATATAGTCCCTCCGTCCCATATTAAGTGACTTTCTATTACATGTATCTAGACGCTTTTTAGGTATAGATACATTCATATTATTTGGGCAAATTGAATCAAGAAATAACGTAACCAAGCTGTTGCAACCTTGGCTTGTTTACGGAAATGATTTAATAAGGACACCATAACTGGTAGACCATAGTTATTATTACAGTATAACATTGCAAAGCCTTTTTTACCTGAACACAATGCCAGAGCAAGGGAACATCAACTTTAGCAATCACAACTCCATTCTTCAACTTGAAAACAGATGCCAGCTTCTGATATATCTAACAGAAATACATGAATATGGTTAGACATAAAAGAAATAATGATTTTGCTTGCAAATTGAAGCTACAGCCATCAAGTGTATCTTACATAGTTAGGTGCCCGTGAGTTGCTACGGAATCAAAATATTTGGAAAAAAATACTAAGAATAAAGTTCATACAATTGATATCTCATCTCAGTATCGATAAGGTAACATCTCTATATCTGAATTATCGGATGGAATATAGAATCAAAATCTTGCACTACATCAAGTATTCAAGCATTTGCTGATAAACATGGTTGTGCTAATGCAAACATACATGTGAAAAGCACTTAGAACATCTCATTGCAATAATAAATTCCAAATACTTGAAGAGAGCATAGTTGTTTTTAACAAATATTGAAACTGACCATAGCTATCTATTTTTACTAACTATGTCGTGCCGGCAAACAAGATTACATACCAAGCCGTGCGTTCTGCATCCTCTAAAATCATCATTTTGTACTAGAAACGAAGATAAAATTATCAAAATCATCAATGGGGTTCTCTTAATTGCTAGGGCAGCCAGCGTTCTGTAGCTTAATCATCAGTTCCTCAATTCTGAAAGTTTTGAAATTTGTATGAAACAACTCCAAACTACAGCTGTATTAATATCTCTCCAAGCAGTTCTTTCCTAAGTGGGCATCTCAGACTTCCTCTGATATTAATTAGAACCAATAACAACGGAGGTCATCGAGTTCAAAGTATTTTCTAATAGAACTCACCTTTATATTTAATTGGTAGATAACCAGTGACATATAAAGCATTTGTTCTCTATTAATCTTAGGTACCATTAAGACAGAGTCACGACTGCACAACAGTAGTATTTTCAACTCTTTTCATCATCATTGACGCCAACATTCAAAGGTAAAACCTTGCAGATCCATCAACTTGATCTAATAGATATTCCTAGTAGATTTAATTAGATACCTGATCTTACCACAGTAGCAGTCTAACAATATGCCAATAGGAGTTCTGTATGCAATGACTGGATTTTCTTCAACTATGGCTAGACGCTGATAGAGAACAAGCAGAACTGTCCATATCAGTTGGACAGTATGACAGAAATAGAGAACGAATAACATTTCTAAGGTAGCAACAACTAATTTAAAAGAAGTTTAGATTAATTATTATCTGTTCTCTCTACTTGTTTCTCTCTCCTTTGTCAGAAGTTTAGATTCTTATACTACATTGGTAACAATCAAGTAATCCCATATGTTTAGGTTAAAGTACCAACTCCTGGTCTGCAGCTACGCAACATGCATTTGTTTGGCCATAAAAAAAATCTGAACACAAAAAAAAGGAGCTTGAACCTAAATCTGAACTGCACCAGTACTCAGAAACTAAATCACACATAAGCATTAAAAAGACCAATATATATAAGTATACTATGAATAGGAGCTTACCTGCTCTCCCATCGCTTATGTTGTCAATGTCCCCAATTTCGATCTTGGAATACTCTGAACAATCACCAAATCTACGCATCATCAGGACGACCAGCCATTAGAACAGAGAAAAGATTTTCTTTTGTCCAGCAGCAACACAATTGCAATGCAATCTGTTTTATCACCGTAGGAAGTGACAACTGAATCCTCCCCAAAGACGGCAGTGATGGAATTCGCCGTCAGTTAATTAGCACAATGGAACTCTCTGAATCGCTGTGGAGTTAGCTGGTCCGCCCGCACCCGCCAGCGCAGCCAGCACCACCATGGGGAAGTGGGAGGGAGGGAGGCGGCGCCGCGGATCAGGAGGAGGCAGGGAGAAAGATGCAAGCGGCGATGGTGACGATTCCCATGGAGGCGGCGGCGGCACTTCAAACTCTGGAGGTACAGTTCATCAAGGCGGCGGCTTTGATAGGTGATGAGACGAATCGATCTCCAGAGAGGGGTCGGGGAAAGCCGGATTCGGCCGCGCAGGGTCGGAGGAGCCCAGTCCTGGCGGCGTCGAGGCTGGGGGAGGCCGGATCCGGTGACGCGAAGTCGTCGCCGTGCGCTTTTCCTCGAGGGAACGAGGTGGTGGCGACTGGAACCGGAGGAGGAGGCCAGGACGGCGGAGCTCTCCTCAGGCGCCCGTCCTCGGCGGTGGGACTGCGTCCCATGGCGGCGTCCGTGAGGACCGGTAGTGCTCCATCCCATGGCGACGGCGGCTTGGACTGGCACATGGAGGGACGGGCGCGGGAGGGATCGTGAGGGAGATGAAGAAATCGAGTGGGTTCCGGTGGAGATGAGAGATCTAGGGAGAGGAGAGGCAGGTGGGCGGTGGCGGGGCGCACGGGCCGCGGGGCAGGGAGGAGCGGCGGGCCGCAGCGGGAAAGGAGAGAGATCAGGGGATCGGGGGTTGTAGGAGAGAGAGATCGGGGGATCGGGGGTTGTAGGAGAGAGAGATCGGGAGAGAGGAGAGAGGAGCGTGATCGGGAAAGGAGAGCGATCGGTCCTGATTTTCCGATCCTAATTTTTCGGATGGAACAGGAGAGCGATTGGGAGATCGGGAGATCGTCGGGGTGGGGGTGAGACAACGTACCAACCTACGGGCTACCATGGACGTAACTGGAATTAAAGAATAGTAAAGATACTTAGCCCTAAGCATCTGTTGCCAAAGACCATTTCCATTTTCAAGTCTCCATAACCATTTTCTTAAGTAGTAAATATTCTTAACAGTTAAATCAGTCACCCCAAGCGCTCCTTGTTATTTGGGTTGACAAATTATTGGCCAACTCACAAGGTGGTACTTTTTGACACCCTGATCCTCTTGCCATAACAGTCTAGCTCTAAAATGATCTATTCTTTTCTTAACGCCTTGGGGAAGTAAATAGAGGGACATCATATATGAAGGAACATGGCTAAGACTAGAGTTTAAAAGCACTAATCTCCCACCTAAAGAAAGTAATTTCCCTTTCCAGCAACTCAACTTATGCTCTACCTTATCTTCGGTACTTTTCCGGTCAGAATTACTCAACTTCCTAGTATGGATTGGAACAACTAGATATTTCATGGGCATAGTTCCAACCTTGCAGGTAAAAATTTGAGCTAAAGCCAAGCTATGTTCTACAGCCTTACCAAAGCAAAAAATCTCACTCTTATGGAAATTAATTTTAAGCCCGGTAAGATGTTCAAAAAGGCATAAGAGGACTTTTAAGTTTCTTGCGCCATGCAGATCACCATCGAACAAGAAGATGGTGTCGTCTATAGATTGCAACATACTTAAACCCCCTTCTAAAAGATCAGGAACCGGACCATTAACAAGCCCCTGGTTTTGAGCCCTTTTGATCAAGACATTCAAAACATCTACAACAAGATTAAAGAGGATTGGGGACAAGGGATCAACCCTTTCTTAGTTTTGAAATAATGAGCAATCGTATCATTAACAGTAGTACCAACACTACCCCCCAGAACTATTTGCATGACCATCTCAGTAAATTTAGAAGGGAAGCCTTTCATATCTAACACTTGCATAAGGCATGACCAATTTAACCTTGTCATATGCCTTTTCGAAATCAACTTTAAATAACACTGCATCTTGTTTCTTCCTACTAATTTCATGTAGAGTTTCATGCAACAACACCACATCATCTAAAATAAATCTCCCCTTAATGAAGGCAGATTGGACTAGATCTACAGCTTTATCAGCTACCAACATTGCCCTATTATTTAGCACCTTAGTGAAATTTTTTAACAGAGTATTAGACAAACAGATCGGCCTATACATTTGAATCTTATCAGCCCCCTCCCCTTTTGGCAACAGGGTTATATTACCTTAATTAAATCTATCAATATTCAAATTACCATTATAGAATAATGTAAAGAGATACAATAAATCATGACAAATTAAACCCCAAAATTTCTGATAGTACTCTATGGGAAAACCATCATGACCAGGTGCTCTATTTTTTCTCATAGAAAACACAGCCTCCTTGATTTCCTCTAAACTAAAACCAGCAGCTAACATGATTCAATCATTATCATCTAGAACATTGTTAACGGGGATATCTAGGCTAAAAGATAAAGAATCACTAGGACCAAACAAAGATTTATAAAACTTAGTGGCATATTCCAGAATATGCTTATCTCCTACTATCATGCCCTCTTCTTGGTTTAAACTAAAAATCTTAGTTTTTCTTCTCTTATCACTAGCTCTAGCCATGAA
Organism: Brachypodium distachyon; assembly: GCF_000005505.3. NCBI lineage: Eukaryota > Viridiplantae > Streptophyta > Magnoliopsida > Poales > Poaceae > Brachypodium > Brachypodium distachyon. The sequence goes on along the minus strand of NC_016132.3, from coordinate 20,843,571 downwards.
ATAAGCAGTATTATTATCACCTTCCAATAGATCTTTGGAACCAAACAATTTCTTCCTCTTTAGAAATAAAATCCAACCTTTCTTTCAAATGGTATTTTAAAACTCTATTTTCTACAGAAAGACCAACAGTTTCACTACTTCTATCAATTACATCAATATGATCAGAAAGGTCCTTTTTAATTCTCTTAGTAGCACCCATCAAATTTATATGCCACCCTTTAAGCTGCCTCCTCAAAAAACTACCCCTATTCTGCCAGATATCTTCATAATTTTTACCAGGGAAAGTCTTATGCCAAGCATTGTAAACTATGTGATATAATTCCTGATGTAAGAACCAGCTTAACTCAAATTTAAAAGGTTTAGTCATTCTAGCAGGCACTTTACTAAAAGACATTAATAAACCAGAGTGATCAGAAACCTCTATGTGAAGAGCAGAAATAGTAGTCAAAGGATAATGTGCCAACCATTCCGAACTAGCCAACACTCTATCTAGCTTTTCAAACAAAGGATCCTCATGGTTATTGGACCAAGTGAAATTTCTACCAGATAATTCAATTTCTTGTAAAGCCCAATGTTCAATTATACCATTAAACAGATTGGTCCACTTACTAGGTTTCTTAGGCTTATTCCTTTCAAAAACTTTTCTAATAATGTTAAAATCACCTCCCACCACTATAGGCAGATTGTTAAAACCTAAAATGTGGACAAGCTCTACTAGGAACTCAGCTTTGTCTTTATCATGGGCAACTCCATAGCTAATGACCAAGTTTCATTTAAAATTACTTTTTCTATCACTCACAACCATCCTAATATGATAATCTCCTTTATCACAATCACCAACCTCAAAAAAAGAATCATTGACCCCAACAAAAGCCCCCCAGACTGGCCCTTAGAGGACACCCAGTTCCAAATAAATATATCATTACCAGTTAGAGAATTAAGCCAAGTATCAGTGAAATCTTCTTAGTCTCCTGTACTCCTACAAAAGAAAGCTGATGCTCAAAGATAGTTTCCTGTAGAAACTTCTTTTTATTAAGCTGCCCTAGTCCTCTAGCATTCCAAAAGAGACCTGACATTTATTTCTTCTTTTTAGTATATTTTCTACCCCCAAGCTTAGGTTTTACACTAATATTACCAACAACAATCCTAAGCTGTCTCTTACCACTACTGTTTTGAACTAGATTAACATCAAAGAAGTCAGAAATATCATTTTGATCATCTTCAGAAGAGGAAAATAACTCATGTATAGATTCAGGATCAAAACTATCTAATTTAGCATTATATTCCTAAGTAACTTCATTACTTTTTCTAAGGCTTGATAGATATAGAGCAGTTCTAACCTCCTCCAAGTCCTTGATAACTTTCAGATTGTTATCAATTTCAAAAGTAGAATTACCAATATTCACTCCAAGATGATTAGCAATAGAATTTAAAGTACCATTGGCAGAATTTAAAAGTGTAGGAAAAGGATGGGAAGATTCAGTACCTTTCTATACTTCCAGATTTTTGAACTTAGCTCTATCCATTGCTTTGTCCAAAGCAGCTTTATCATCGTTGGCATCCCTGCTGCTCCTTCTTCTGTTGCCATCATCAAAATGAGTCTTCTTACTTTTTCCATCTTTAACTGGTATTGGAGATTTGTCTGGATTGTGCTGCCCAGACCTGACAGCATCAACATAATTCTTTGGTGTACCAATCCCTACATTAAGTGCTAGAGTTGTACCAATAGATACCACATTTTCAGGAGACTCAATGTTGTAATCCATAGCATTCATCTCATTAATAGCTTGAGTACCAAGTCCACAATCTCTAGCAAACTGAGTAAGACTCTTAGGATCAGCATCTTCATCAGAACATTCCAGATTATCTAATTGTTCAGTTTTCTTAGCAAACCTAGCATTAACCTGATCAACTGCGGAGACTGGAGCACCATGGTTAGTTCTTCAACATTGATTGTCTTCTCCTTTGTTTCTCTTATCAGATAGAACCAAAGCATCTAAACTAGGCTGGCTGGAACTCACCATTTCATCATCATTAACATCCCTGGAGGATTCAGCAAATTGTTTGTCACCATAATCATCCCTAAGCCTTTTCTGTTGCCTAGCATCAGATTGAACAGCTGACTCTCTTTCATTCATAGTACTGGATCTGACCACTACTCCACATATTAAAGGACCTCCCACTTCAACCACCCTCTCTAACTGAAAGAAAATTATGTATATAAAAGGATCCACAGTTAAAGGGCCCCAAGAAGGTATCCTCAGGTGATCCATCACACCAACTTTAACTCTCACCACATCATGCTTCCTATAGCTAATCATTTCCTCCTCCTGCACAGTCCCCAATATTGAACCAGCCATACAAAAACCTTGATAGTTAAGAAGTGATTCAGGCAATCCAGAAACCCTCACCCAAACAGAAGACAATTTGAATTGTGCCAGTGTTTCAGATGACCATCTAGAAACCAGAACTTCAGCCCTTTCACCAATCAACCAGAAACTGTTAAACTCATGCAATTCATCTATCTTCTCAACCGAAGGAAATTTCATCAAGAAGCTCCCAGGAGCATAGGCTCTTGCAGACCAAGTCCACCCCCATTGGAACATCCTATTGAAAGCATTGACCAATTGTTCAGTGTTAATCTCTCCCTGGTGAACATTAACCAGTGCCATGGCATCCTTTGACTCCACAGAGTTCTTCTTTATCAGAGGGGCAACAAACATATGCACGCCGTCTGCTGCACTCCCCACCAATTGGGCTGTTGCCTTTGGCTGGATAGGCAGAACACACTTAGCCGTCAGATGTGTCTCTTTACCACAAATGTCACAGAATAGCACTGTTTTGCAATCCTTGATCCCATGCCCAACCTGGTCACACCGATAGCAAAGCTTAACTACCACATTATCCACTTGCTCAGTAGTTCTAGCACCATCAGACGAGGCAGGCGAAACTTGTTGCAGCAAATTGGCGGCCGAACCCGACTGCACAGAACCTTGAGCACTGCTACTAGCATCTCCTATATGGCCAGCCCCAGTCAATCCACCTGCCGCAGATCCAGCCCCATGTCCAGAAACACCACTAGGAACAGAAATTCCACCAGAAGCCGAAACACCACCAGCAAATCCCCTTTGACCCATCCCAAGAAATCCACCCCGAGGACCATAGTTTAACTGCTCTTGATTCGGAAAACCACCCAAATTCTGATTCATCTGCTCCAAATACTGACCCCCACCTTGATTCCGCGGATCCCAGTTCGCAAACCCATGGCCAGATTGAACATAAGGGTCAGGCGGCAGTACCTGATAAGGTGGCAGGGTTCCATGGTGAGCAGGCGGAGGTCTGATTGGTGGTTACCCTTGCCAATTGTTCCAATTGCCCTGAGCATAGCCATGATCCCATCCCCCACCACCCCCGCCAAACCCGCCATGTCGACCTCCCCTCCAATCTCCTCGACCATCTCCTCAACCCGCCATCACCGTCTGCGAGAAGGAGCGCACAGGCGGATCCAGAAAAACGGCGCGCCCCCAACACCAAGCCGTGGCCACCCCCGGCCCCCCCCCCCCCCCCCGCCCCCCTTCCGTGAGAGTCGCCAACGAAACCCTAGAACTGGAACTGGATTACAAAGCCGACTTCCACTGGCCTCCAAGGATGGTCACGATTCGGGGAAACTACTCCACAAGTGGAGCCCTCTCCCCAGAGACTCGTGAGCTCCCGCCATTGTTGATCGACCACGTGTCAACACCTGAAAGGAAAGGAAACGTAGAAAGGGAAAGCGGAAAGCAAAAGTGCGCCAAAGGAACAGAAGAAACCGTGCAACCCGCCGGGTAGTCCGTGGACTGCTCCTCCCGATCGCCATGGCCGGGCCCTAGGTAGAATCACGGAGGATTTCTCGACATTGGCCTAGGGTTCGATGGAGAGAAGGGAAGGAGAGAGAGAGGGGCTCGAGAGACATTCTGAGACATTCACAACTATCTTTCCTTAATACTACTATCCTTAAGCACACATATAATTAGCTTTATTTAAGACCAAGTTGTCCAGTCAAACAAGAAACGTTCTTAACCCAAATCCTTGCTTCTAATTAATACATACATCAGCATATTTCTTCGCAAACATGTTTACATCAGCATGTTGTGAGAGGGCGTAGGTTACCACTGTGTTAACACAGAGGACCCTGTAGCTTTTAATACTAACAGCAATTAGAAGAAACACAAGGGAGGTCGAAAACTGTAGGCAACGGAGAAACAGGCGCGATGCGAACAAAACGCAAGGAATTTCGACGTCAGTCGTCAGGTCAGGTCAGATCTCGCGGCCGCGGCTGTGACGGGGGGTAGTTGCGTGCGCGAATCGGTTAACTGACGCGGCGGCTGTTAGCGTGTAGGTACCGTTGCGGGCACGAGGTTTGAACCCTGACGGCTGGCTGAGTTGATGAGTCCCTCGGCCCTCGGGTGCAGCGAGCTCGCGCGTCCGATCGTCTTGCGCCGTCGGATGGTGATGCTCGGGCTACTTTTTCTTGTGGTGGTCCCCAACCCCAAGCATCAAATGTGGAGTCAGCTTCTTTTTTAGAAAAGATTAATTAATTTACCAGAGCAACTTCTTCTCGAACATTCTTTTGGTCAAACTCCACAAACTGTTCTTGAAATTTGTGGTCTTCACGAAATTTGTGACTCACGAAATTACTAGCTCCAGATTGCTACCTTGACAAAAACTGAATCCCAACACCGAATGGACATTGTCTCGAGTGCTGCTTCACGTACGACACCAGAGTTAATCCACTGTACTAAAATCGTGTGAGTCTCCGTCATACCCGAGGCAGTTCCGTTTCGACTCATACGATTTCGACTAGTTGAGACTAAATCTGCTCATAAAAATCTACTCCTTCCGTTTCATAATTCTTGTATAAATATTACTTTCTCCGTTTCATAATTCTTGTCGAAATATTACATGTACCTAGGCATTTTTTAAGAATAGATACATTCATTTTTAGATAAATTTGAGACAAGAATTATGGAACGGAGGGAGTACATTTATCTAGACACTTTTTAAGAATAAATACATCCATATTTGGTCAAATTTGAGACAAGAATTATGAAACAGAGAAAGTATTTGTTATTACCATCTTAGCACCAGTCTGCCATCTTTACGGCATGCTTTACACGCTGGGAGTTTAACGATAGAGGACAGCATGAAATCGACCGGCTTCACTTGGTCATTGTTAATATTGTTTGTTGTTGTTCTTGACAACAATTAGAGTACGGGGTGCCAATGCTCGATAGCACAAGTGCGGTATAAAGGTAGGATGTGTACGCCGGCCTTATAGCAAATGTCGTCGTACACTTGTACAAGTTGACACGTCGATATTTTTTGAATAGGTTCGGTCGACCCTGCGGGTGCGACTTAATCCTATGTTAGGAAACGCTTCGAGGGGGTTGTTAGCCAAGGGCTTGGGCCGAGTGGATTTTTCCAAGATACCTTTTAGCAAGAGATTCCTCGGGGCCGCCTCGTACTTGGACCGAACGCGTCTTTCCAAGTATCGAGGTTAGGATACTCTCGGAACTCTAACCCAACCCCTTCTCCTTCGAACCCGTGCCAACCTCGGAGCCTCGAAACTAGAGTTCCCTAAAAGGCTTTCTCGAGGCCAATCGACTTTTCGTCGAGAGCGGCGCGCAAGAGCGAACCTTAGAGGGAGCACTCTAGTCCTCTCCCTTGAGTTTATTCAAGTGAGAGTGAATGGTACATGCCCCCGGGGGGATATTTATAGCCTAGGGGTACATGACAAAAGACCATGTCTACCCTTGAGGGAGAAAGAAAAGTGGGGGCAAAATGGTAAAAGTGGTTCCTTGGTTCATAACTTTTGTGTGCTCCATGAGGTGAAAAGTGAGGGTTGATCCATTGTCCACCATGGACCAAAGGCCTCATCCCCACACCTTTCTTGCCCCCTATTCTAACTCATTCCACCTTTTGATCAAGGCATGAGAGGCTTGACTTGTTGACTTGCCTTCTTTTGCCACGTAGAATTGACTGCGCTACGTGGGCGTCTTGACTTATGCTTGGAAAATGTTGACTTAGTTGTCGCCACGTAGGATTTACGGCTCGACACATATAAGGGTTTTATTTTATTACAACATTGTTGTTGTATAAAATGGTAGTACAATATTTCTTAGTACACTCTCCGTTCCATAATTCTTGTCAAAATATTACATGTATCTAGACACTTTTTAGGAATAGATACATCCATTTTTAGGCAAATTTGAGACAAGAATTATGAAACGGAGGGATTAGCATTTTTAGTCCCTCCGTCTAATAATATGAGGCATGCACGCATCCCAAGATCCTCAATTTGATTAATTAAATATTTATGTTTTTTGAAGTGCACCATTAGATTCGTTATCAAAAAGATTCGTTATCGAAAGAACTTTCTAATAATATAACTTTTTTAGTTATTTAATTTATATTTAGTTAACTAAATTGACGATCTAGTGATACGTGCGTGCCTCATATTATGGAGTAGTTTAGTTAGGACCCGCTTGACATTCCAATTTCCAAGCGAAGCCAACAATATATATACATCCTATACATTGGGAATTCAAAATTTATGAATTTATGAAAGAAAACACAATGGGTTGAAAATAACCAAAACAAACCCCAACACAAAGGTCTCTCATGGACCCCCAAAAAGAATTCTATCAAATCCTTCATTTGCACTTTGACGTTTTGTAAGAGCATCTTCAACAATATACCCATATTTGAGGAGAATACCCAAAAACCATCAATATGAGTATTTTGGTCAAAAAACAGCTCGAGAAACATACTCATATTTGTTGAATATCAAAAAAATTTGGTTAACTACCCATATTTTGACCCGAATACCTGAATATGAATATTCCCACCAGAATACCCAAAGGACCCATTTGTCAGGCGGGAACCCCAACCGTCGATTACCCGAAGATTCAGCACCCGTCCCCGACCTGCTGGCTCCGGCGCCGATTCCGGCGGCCAGACCGCACCGTCGCCGCCCCCTGCGCCACCGGTCGGTCCGTCCCGCCCCTGCGCACCTTCCCCCCGTCGTTCCCCGCCCTCGCGCGCTCTCGCCAACCCCCATCGGCGGCCGCCAAGCTCGAGCCCGCCGCGGGCCGCCGCCGTTGTCTGCCCTCGCGCGCTCTCCCCAACCCAGGCCGGCACGCTGCGGGCCGCTGCCGTCACGCGCGGCGTCTCCGCCCCCCGTTAGGCCATCGGCGATCCCGAATTCCTCCGCTATCGGCGCCTTCCCGACCTCCCCTCCCACCCCTTCACCTGATTCCGAACACCGGCGGAGCAGCAGCAAACGGCAGCGGCACATGGAGCAGCGTGGCCGAGCAGAAGCAAGTGGCAGCGGCGCTTTGAGCCGCACGGCAGAGCGGGGCGAGGAGCAGCGCGGCCGAGCAGCGAGGGCGCGGAGCGGCGACGCGCGGAGCAGGATGGAGTTCGGAGCACCGCGGCCGAGCGACAGCGCGCGGAGCAGGGCGGCGGAGGACCCCGGCTTAGCAGCGAGGCCGAGCGGCGGCAAGCAGAGCATCTAGCTAGGCGGCAAGTGCACGCGCTGAGCAATGCATCTCCAATTTTTCTTCGTTTTTTGACATCGCATGTGCGGGTTTGTGCAAGGTATCGGCTTGAATTGGAGAGCATCTGATGTATGTGTGTATGAATGATGCAAAATCTGTAGTTTGTTGTTTGGGTTTATACTTCGGTCGGCAGTGAGATGCAATGCACACGAGGCGTTCGACGTAATAGATGAGAGAGAAAGATGGCATAGCATATTCGGTTTTGGGTATTCCGTAAAAGTTGGAGTCACGTTGAGTACTCATATTTTTTCTATCCCTACCCATATTGGTTTTGGGTACTCAAAATATGGACAATGTCGTTGGAGATGATCTAACAAGACCGAAATGCTGTTGGAGATGATCTAACAAGACCGAACCCAGACATCTTGGTCTAATTTTGTGGGTTTTTTAGAAGTTGCAATGACTGTCAGATATAAAACTTCTGATTTCATTATCGAAATAGAACAACACCAGCTAGAAACACACTGCAGTCTTCAGCTACATCAGCTACAGATTAATAAAGCTAAACAATTAATCTAGATAGAAGTTCAAAAAGTAAGATTGCTTAGTCAAAGAATATTTTCTTTGGTAAAAGACGGTGTTTCCATTATTAAAACTTAAAACAGAGAGATCATTACAAATGATATTTTGGACAGTGGCACCCCCAAAAAGTCAAGTAATAGGTATTAATTTGTGTTTAGAACAGGAAAATGAGCATTTTGGCACCTCCATCTTAAGAATTAGAACCATTTTCATCGAAGGAAGACGCAATCTTGATTTACCCGTCCAACATGTGACACAAAACATGGACTCTGTGGAGGGTAGGCGGCGGCCGGAGACCCTGCTCCCGATGGAGATGGGATGGAGATGGGATCGATCGATGGAGAGACGGAGAGATATTTCACGGGCTAGAGATGAAAGAGAAATAACGGGCCGAATTCATTTTAGCGGTGGCATATGCCTGGTAATTTCTATCAACTTCCAGTGGACAGCGGACGTGAGTTTTCAAGAAGCCCGAGAAGTACCTCGTGCACGTGCTTTGCCCAATATAACTAAAAGCAGCTTTGGGCTTTGATGAGAAAGCGGGTCCAAATTTGTTGTTTGGTTGGGTTTCAGCTTTTTTTCATTGAAAGCTGGTCTGAAAGCCCAAACAAACGGAGCCAATGTCTACTGGAAAACCAATTCTCAGACATTTTCAATTACCCCCTCCGTCCAACAAAGAATGTCTCAACTTTGACCAAATTTGAATGCATCTATACACTAAATCATGTGTAGGTACATCCAAATTTTGACAAACTTGAGACATCTTTTGTTGGACGGAGGGAGTACTTTTTTTTTTAAAGGAATTACTTATCTTTTTTAGGATCTAACTTTTTTTTTTAGGACAATCCAACTAATTTTCATGTTTTTCTTTTGTCACTTTTTCTGCCAACGTCTTTGTTGGACAAGCTCACAGGCCCATAACTGTAAGGAATTCGTCAAAGGCCCATATCAACGCCATTCGGTGTCTGAGAGGCCCATAGATGCAAGACGCCGTGGCCCCTTTCGGCCTTATCCTCGGCCCAAAATCCAAATGCATTGCCTCTGCGGCTCGGTGTCCATGGCCGGAGATACGCCGCGCGCCGCCGCGCCGGGGTGCTATCATATCAGGCGCCAACCCCACCTTAGAATTCCCGTGGAAATCTGAAGTCTCCACGTTGTCTGCCTTCTCCTCCTGGATTTGACCTGGTTGCTTGGTCCTGCGGCTGGTTCCTTGGTGGCGCCACGCCTCGCTCACGGCGGGCCGCGTCAGCCAACCGGAGGCGGACTCCTGCCACATCTTCTCTCCTCCTCTCTGGAGGGGAATTTCGGGATCCATCCCTGGATAACGGCATGCCTATGCGCGTAATCGAGGTTCTGCTTTGAGAATTGAGGCAGCCCAGCTATTCGAGGGAATTCCCCTCTCCTGTCCCGTAGTCCCGTTCGACACGGAGAACTTTGAGGTATTGCTTCACACCCTTCTGAATCTGATATTGTTGTCTCTGTTGCATTGCTTGTAGTTGATTCTTCTTTGTTCTCGTTGGTTGACTTGTCTGGTTGTATGCCTGATTGCTTTCCGTGGTTAATTAGCGTCTGCAATCCTACCAACTCTGTTCATGTATAGTTGCGCTGCCCGCTCATACATGCTCTGATTGCACGCTGCATTTCAAGGTCAATTATGAACATTGGGCAAAGTGTCCTTCCGTAGTTCCATGGATGGGGTGTTGCTATCAGAATTATGTCCAGTGTAGCGCATGAATGTAAGGCCTGATTTGAGCTCACATGTTAGCATTGTGCGGCATGTCTGCCTGAATTCAGTGAAGTATGTTCTTTTGCAGCGAAAGAGACAGCTAACCAAGCCTGGGAAACTAAATTTTGATTAATTGTTTGCTTGTTGCCTTCCGCTGTATCATTGCTGCGGGAAGCTAAACCGATATTTATGTGTTCTCTATATATTATTTTTCCTTCAGAAAGGTTGGTGATTGAAATTTGAAAACTGGTTGCATATGTATTAATTATAGAACTTCATGGGAAACAATCAAGAGCCTAATTCGACATGAAGGGCTCATGATGAAAACATAGATCACATAGTTTGCTCTCTGCAAGGGCCACATATTTATATTTGTCTTTTGTATCTGCTTAAATGTCTTCATTTTTACTGTACTGCTATATGATCTCTGTTGAGTGACCTGCTTCTTGGACTTAATTTTGGCTTTATTTGTTACATTATGCACTCACCATGGTGTTTATAAAGTCCTGCCGGTTGTTCTATTTCTCATAATAACGGGGTTTTAATCAAGAACATGTTGTATTTTTTTAGGGACATAACAAACTCTCTTTAAAGACACTTTGCATAAATTTTTTTTTATTTTTCTCAAATGTTTTCATGGGTCATTTAACTTATTTATGCAACCTCTCCTAGGGGGTGTTTTGTGCTCCAGCTGTTCCTAATTCAGAAGCTCAAAATACCTTAACACTCATCCTTTTATTTGGAACCAAGGTAATTCTTAGGCTTAGCTCCGACAACTTTCTTGCATTCTACTACCAGATATGGTGACTTTAATTTTAACATCTACCCTGGTTTCCATAGTGCAGATGAGCATAGCTGTTGGGCTACCAAATCATGAGTTTCCAAGGATATTGATGTCACTGAGCTACAGTGCTACATCTCATGAGGATTGATTTAGACTAGTGCATCTATATGTTACGATTGGTTGTTGCACTGGAAAAATCATTGTCCAGCTGTACTTTTAAGATATACTTAATTTAATATCAACCACCAGATGGGAGTTAGGTTTTCTCACTCCAGTACGCCATAGTAATGTAAGCTGACTGGAAAACTGAAAGGGGTGCCATCCAAATCTGTGAGCTTTAAGTAGGAAATGGCAGTACGTTAAAACTTTTGCTGTCTGCAGCTCTGCAGATACAGCAGTGTTGAATATTGAAAATTTATGCCGTCTCGTCTTAGAGTGTGTTTGGGTTTTGACTTTTCTTGCCCTATCAATTTTTGCCAACCATTGGCTAGCCAAAAAATTGGCTAAGGATTTATTGGCTCATGGTTTGCCAGAAAGTCGGCAAGATTTGTGAAGAGATGTGTGTGGAGTTGGTAAGATTTCTTTTGGCAACCAAATTTTGGATACCAACCAAACAAAGACCAAATAAATATGTCAAAATTTTGGTAGGGCAAATTTGGGTATGAACCAAACACACAAAATCTATATGCCAATCACTAGTGAAAAGAAGTATTACATATATAGGATACTATGTCAAGAAGAGATACAAATACAAACCAAAAGAGTTGGTTTGAGATTTAGGAGTTCCTGTACGGTATCAATTTTCAGCAAACTCTACTGATAGCTATGTTAGCTGTTGTGGTGTCGTTGTTGTCATAATTCTTCCATGGATTCTCCTTTAAGCATGCCATACTTCTAAGTGTAGGAAGTGCCATCTGTGGCAGATAGCCTTTTAATTGTCAAGATCCTCACCTGATCAGTCTCCGACAGGTTACAGACCTTCAAGGCCGTTCGCTTTCATGGATGCTGTGGCTGGAAAGCACAACAAAGGAAGTTTGAAGTAACCTGCTCATCTGATCTTCTGAGGATTGTTGCTGCTGCTTGGCGAGGTGTCTCGCAGGAACATTTGTTCCTTACTTTCTATCAGGAACAACTGTTGACGGGTATGTAACATGTTTGAGAGTTATAACCGCGATTGAATCCTCTTATTGGTTGCTCTATATCGATGATCTTCTTTAAATATCCCTACTTTTGTATTTCTCCAAGGAATTAATCAATCATCATGGACATTTAGGACAAATTTAATTATAAAGTGGAATCAGATTTGCAAATGCGCACCAACAGGGTCTCATTATTCGGTCTAAAACTACTCCGTTGTTCTTTAGCACAGCCTATGATCATGTGGCACCTTTTAAGAGAGCACACAGAAGTACTCGTATCATCTTTAGTTTGGTCGCGGTGTAGGGCTGGCTGGCTGCTGCACGAAAAAGCATCAGCAAGAGAAGTATACATAATACACAGAGGGACCAAAGGAAGCAGACACGCACGCGTGCGTGTACTTAGATCCTGAGTAAACAAAGTAATTAACTCGTTTTAATTGACGGAGATGGGGGCCGGCATCGGCAACCGACAATGTCTCCGCATTCTCTGCCCAACCAGAAAGATCACAAAAATGATACGAGTACACTAGTAAAGCTAATTAACCTCTTCCGTAATAATGCCGAGTGGTGAAGTGGATGGTCCTTCAGTCTGACTAGCTAGAAACTTGTGGTATGGTACCAGCAGGAGGCCCAGCGCAGGGGAGGGGAGGGAGGTGGTGGTGGGGCTCGTCATTACGGCCTTTTCCCTAGCAGCACAGCTCACTCCAGCAGCAGCAGCAGCAGGGGAAGGGAGGAGTGGCACCAGCACGCCATGGCAGAGGAGAAGAAGAAGAAGCAGCACAAGCATAGCAAGCACAAGGAGAAGGACCAGAAGACCAAGGCCGGCGGCACGGGGGAGGCAGCAGCGCATTTCAAGCCGTGCTGCGACGTGAAGGGCATCCGTTTCGGGGGCCAGTTCATCGTCAAGTCCTTCACGGTGCGGCGCGCGTCGCCGCTGGAGCTCCTCCGGCTGCTGGACATCCCGCCGTCGTACCTGAGCGAGCTGCAGAGCCTGCCGTTCCCGTCCACCACCGCCTACATGCCCACAAGCTTCACCATCCTGGCGCACCAGGCGTGGCACACGCTCACGCTGGGGCTGGGCACCAAGAAGTCCAAGGTGGTGCTCTTCGTGTTCGAGTCCGAGGCCATGAAGGCGGCCGTGGACCAGCTCTGGCCGGCCATGATCCCACTCGGGGACGTCAACAAGAAGCTCATCCGCGGGCTCACCGGTAGCGAGATGGCCCGGTTCAAGTTCAGGAAGGGCTGCCTCACCATCTACGTCTACGCCGTGCGCCGGCAGGCCGCGGGCGCCGCGGGCTTCGTCTGCGCCGACGACCTCAGGAGGATCCTGCAGGCCGTGGTGGAGCTCAAGGACTTCTTGGATCACACCGCCATGCTCGCCATGCCCAGCCAGAAGAGCATCACCTTGCAGTCCCGGCCCGCCGTGGCTCACTGATCGATCCTCCAGCTGCGCGTAGCTTCCTCGGTCCATTTCTGCAGAGCAGGTACTCTTGGTTGGCTCGCAATTTGCAAAGCAGTCTTGATTCTTTCTTTCTTTTTCGGTTCCATTGGTTTGTTCTGTGTCTGTGTTTCCCTGCCGCATCTGCCGGGAGCTGTATAGATCTATATGTTGAGCAAAATCTTTTGACAAATCAAGCATAGATTTTTCCCAAAGGGAAACTTTTTCCCCAGGGATCTTACACTTTTAGCATACTCCTGTCCCTGAAATAATCCTTCATCAATGAAGCCATCTGTTCCGTCGCATTTCCTGGTAGCATCATTGTACATCACTTGTTGCTACAAGTACTCGTACTGTACAGGTTTTGGAAATTGCTGTGTCCCATTCGTCCTTTTTCCTCCTTGCACTTATTATTTGACAAACTTACACTGGAAGCTTGTAAATGGGATTGGGACTACGGATTTTTTCTTTGTGAAACTCCCTTTTGGAGATTGCAGCTATCCAGAATTCCAGATTCCGAAGGGGAAAGTGAACTGTACAGAGAATCTGAGAGAAAGACAGAAAGTGGGTGTTGTTATCTGCTTTTTTTTTTCTTTCTTTCTGTTATTTGCTTGTGTGGGAGGAGCAGAGAAGAAGAATATGATGTATGTTTTCACCTCTCGGGAAGACGAGAAGTGAGCTTGTAGTCTATTCTGCGGTTCTGCCCCGCTTCCTCTCCATACATGGTGCTGACAAAATTGGACTCTTGGAGTACATGCGATACTACCGCTCTGATAATGACTCCTACGCGTTCTCTTTGGACTACAAAAATCCATCGGGTGTGCGCACCCAATCTTAGGCAGGTACAGTACAATCAAGGAGCGAGACAGAATTAGAAATTATCTTACTACTCTATTCTTTAGCAGTAAGGCAAGAATCCCAAAGCAGTAAAAAAGACCCGGCGGGGCTGTGAGGCTGTGTGAAATACCGGAAAGTTTCGTCACCAACTTGCTCGCGGTGCCGTAGCCTGCTTCCTGCAATGTGTCGTCGAGCCCGGAGGTAGAATCTGGGATAGTACTAATACTTCATCAGACCGTAAAGGCAAGAATCCAGGGCCTAGAGTACAGAGTACCAAGAACAACGGAACTACTCCGTACTACTAGTTTTGACGAGGAGTTCAGACCCGTGGATTCTCAGTTTCATCATCATCAGAGAAGAAATTTAATACCACAAGTCCACACCAAGAGGACAGATGGGTGCCGCCATCATGATCACCAAGGAGTTAAAAGTTAGTTGGGCAGGAGAACTCAAACAGTGGAGTGACACGATATTATCCAGTGATTGAGCAACGAACAGCATGACTGCATGGGCCACCCACCAGGCCATAAAAATCATTAAGAACCAAAGCCATCTCTCATGGTCTCAATTCTCGTCTCACCTAGCGCGTGCGTCTCTGGATCTCAAGTCCTGGGGATCTCTTTGCATTGCATCGCGGGCGATATGAACGCGAGAACTATACGCTGCCCGGCCAATTTTTGTGACGGAACATTTTTTTAGAGGCGAGCAAGGAAGAGGGAGATGAGACACACACACACGGGGACACGGCCGTGTTTCAACCGTATCCCGGCCCTGTGTCTCCTCCAATTATATGCTGCCGGCCGCGGCCGGGACCCTGCCCGACCCAATTTGCCGCTCGGTGGCATGGGAAGGCAGATCGGGGTCGACGTATTTATGCAAGCATGTGGCGGGGGCGCCGGGAGGTGTTGTATGGTTGCTTAACTGGCGCGAATTCCGTTGCCGCATGTTCCGGTTCTGATCTTTGTCTGCGGACCCTCGCTCCCGTCCCGGCTCAGACAAACTGCCGGCCTGAACCCTAACCAAGAACGAAAAAAAGTTACTCCCTCAGTTGACAAGAATTTAGGAACTGAAGGAAATATCATCTATACAAAAAAAAATTCCTCAAAAAAAGAAACAGGGTATAAACGTAAGCGAGGACAAGTGAGTCACGAGGTGAGAGATCATGACTCCCCAATCAGCTAGAATAGTCTCGCAATGTTACGGAGCATTGTGCAAGGACGATATGTGACTCTTCCAGTCTTCCTCGTTTCTGAAAATCAACGATGAAGGAAGTGCAGATCTTTGTTGGTCTATCTATACCCCAAGACTCGGCGATAGAGTTGCAAAGCGCTGGATTGAGCTGGAGCATGTACACTGCATCTCAAACCGGGCGCATGTGGATTCACAGTGGAGAAGCTTATGCACCATGGACTCCGGATCGGAGCAGAAAGGAAAGGCGTCTGAGGAGGCACTCCCTCGTCTGAAGGGGCGATTATCAGTGAACAAGTATTAGAGGTTTCTTATAAACAAGCGGCATGGTGTAACTAGTCTTTTTCACCAGTCAAAAGATGAGTATCCCAAGGGGAACACCTATCAGTGAATGGTGGCGCCACGACTCCATTATGATTTACACTAGGGATGCAAGCCGGATCCCCTTGTCTCGTTTATTAGGTCATGAATTTCGCTCAAATTCTGACATGAATACTTAAAAGTTGGCATATAAATAAAATGTATTCATCACCTCTCTTATACAAATAAGCATCGGTGCTTAAGAAGATGTTTGGTTTATTTTCATAACCACCCGTCTAAACACTTTGCATTATACATGCTCTTTTATGGAAGGGATACTGTGAGATGTAACTCAGACAGTTGTTTCAAAATTGGCGAGAAACCTTTGTAGTCACATCCTCAGGGATACAAACGCAAGGCGAACCTTCCGAAGGTGCGCGCGTTGCATATGTGCATGCGTGGAACGTCAGACAACATAATTTCATTTTAATTCTCCACTTTTCACATGCACATTTGTATGTAAAATACCAAAATATATCACGTCTTGGCTACGTAAGCTAGCGGATTATCGCATTATAGAAAGAAAATGTAACCAAGTATTTAAAATTGTGCTCATTAAAAGTATCGTGCCAACTATTTTAGTTAGAGCAACTACAAACAAAATTGAGCGTGCTAGCTTGGCTTAAACTCGGCTCACTTTCCAACCGAGCTTCAAAAGGTGCTTATACTCCTATCATTTTATTTAAGTGGAGTTGAGATATGTGTCGAGTTTGGACGGCTCACGAGCCTAGAGATTATTTGCGACCCTATTTTCAAGCTTTATTGGCCGCTATTTTGACTTGCTCATTGGCTTTCACTTTACACCTTAAAAACTTGGACATCTGAAAACAACCTCACGTCCATGAAAATCAGGCCTTGAAACTTACGAAACAGAAAACAGAGACCGCGTCACGTGATAAAATGGCTCACGCCTAAAGTTGACGATATCGAAGGAGAGGAACCGCAGGTTGTCAAAACACCAACTTTTAATGACAGACAACTTGCTAACTACCTATTTTATTTAATTTGGCTAATACTGGCAGACTTTTACTTATTGTTCCTTCACCAGCCTACTTAACCTGAAGTAGTAACTGTGTACATTGCCGGTGAGAGAAGTTGTCTAAACGATTGAAGTAAATTGGATTGATCGGTAATTCAATTTATTGAGGATTTCCATACTTGATCAAACTATTTTTCAAATTAGTGGTGTCGTAACTTATGGAGGACTCACGGACGTACCAATGGCATTGGTGAGTAATTGAAACAGAATATACAATGTACATCATCATTAAAGCGAAGTGAGATGTTGGATTTGGCCAGCTGAACGACTGAGATCTCTAGGATCCACCATGACCTATGTTTTTAGTCGGAGAGATATATTAGTTGTTTGCTTTGACCCTACAAATGGTTGAGAATTTGTTTGCCCATGAGTTGGCCAATTTTAACAAAAAAGTAAACTAGAATTGATAATGGGACTTTGGCTTAGGGCGTGTACAATGGGGTGACGTCAGCCTTCTCTTAGCGATGTCACATAGGATAAAATCTGATGTGGAAGAGAGAGAATGAAGAAAAAGCACAAGCTTTCTCTTAATTAAGAGATGATCTCTTCACAAGAATGATAAGGCAAAGATAAGACAAATTTATCATTGTACTAGACTTCACCTTTTCTTAGCATTTATTTAGTTAATTTTATTCATCTAAACATTAATTCTAAGATAGAACACTAAGAGATAACCCATTGTACAACATGTTTTGTTGTCTTTTCTGATTGACGTGAAATGCCTAAGATAAAACAGTATTATCAACCATTGTACATGCACTTAGTTGGCTCTCATCCAAACGACAACTAAATTTTGGTCAATGACCAAAAATTCGATAAGGCAAGATTTGGTCTCAATCCAAATTCTGCAGACAACAAATATTCTTCGTTCCATAAATCAAACGCGCACGTCTGCATTCACGTGGTTTCTGATATATCCTATTTTTGTGTTTTCATTTTTCTACTGTACATTTTTTAGTTTGCACGTGTATTTGTATCAGTGTATCACAAATTCACCATAACTCTGCCTACCTCACTGGTCCGGTCGCTGCTGGATGCACCGCCTCCCGTATTCAAACTCGAACAGCCTCCCGGGCGGCCGTGTATTCACAGCTCACAACGGTCATCCCATCCACTCATGGTCTTCCTCCCTCTCCTCGTCCCACGACCTCGAGTCCTCCACACCAAAGCGAGCAAACCCCTCGCGTCCTCCTGATCTAGTCCCCGCCCCTCCGCTCGTGTATTGAGCCAATCTCTCTCCGATGTCAAGCGCCACAGCTGCCGGCGCCTCACCCGCACCGCCAGTTCGTCTGGTTCTGCGGGTTCGCCCACTCCTCACGTCGGAGGCCAGCTCAGCAGCGGCGCCCTGCGTCTCCCTCATCGACAGCCGTCCCCGCGGCGAGGTCACCGTCCTGCTCAAGGATCAGTACAGCAGGTGCGTTTTCCTGTGCTGCTCGAGCATTACCGAGATTTCCCCCCAATTCGTAGCTCCCTTCCCCAAAACGTACTATGATGATTTGATTTTCCTTTTCAAAAAAGCGAAACTAGTGATTTAGTCGACCACCCTCTTGCTTGCTTGCTTGCTTCTCCTTGTTTTGGTACAATCATTCATTTCCTGAACCCTGCAGCCGTAGCGGGTGCTACAAGCTGGATGCGTTCTTCGGCCACGAGGATCGAGTCTGCGACATCTTCGACAAGGAAGTCAGCACCGTGATCCCGGGCATCTTTGAGGGTGTCAACGCGACAGTATTTGCTTATGGGGCCACTGGCAGCGGCAAGACCTACACGATGCAGGTGCCCGTTCCTTTCTCGGGGTCTTGCCCGCAACATGTTCGACGAAATGTCGCTCAGCTCGGCTGCCGACCTATTTCAGTGTTTATGAAACATTGTTGCTGCGCAGGGCAGCGAGGATCTGCCGGGGCTCATCCCCTTGTCGGTGTCAACCATCCTGGCGCGCTGCACGGGCACATGGTGCTCCGTGGAGATCTCGTACTATGAGGTCTACATGGAACGGTGCTACGACCTGCTTGAGCCCAAGGCAAAGGAGATCATGGCCTTGGATGACAAAGATGGTAACCTACAGCTCAAGGGCTTGGCTTGGGTAATATGCTGGGGCGTGCTCATTCTTGAATGTGTTTGCCGGAATGTAGCTTCTGCAATGTGCTTACTACTGCCTTTTGATGTGTTTAAGGTCCCTGTCCGATCAATGGAAGAATTTCAGGAGGTCTACTCGATAGGTGTGCAGAGGAGGAAAGTAGCCCACACAGGTCTGAACGATGTCTCCAGTAGGAGCCATGCTGTGCTCTCCATCAGGGTGATTAATGATATTGTCAAAGGGAAGCTTAACCTCATCGACTTGGCTGGTAGGACTCCGATCCTTGTAACGAGTTGCACATAGCCATATACTTATACAGCCTTTATAATTCCAGTTTAAGACCATTGCTGTTTTGGTTGTATATAGGTAACGAGGACAACAGAAGGACTTGCAATGAAGGGATCCGGCTTCAAGAAAGTGCTAAGATCAATTCTTCGCTGTTCGCATTGTCTAATGTCATTTCGGCGCTCAAGAAGAATGAGCCATGGATACCTTACAGAGAGAGTAAATTGACCCGCATACTGCAAGATTCTCTAGGAGGCAATAGCCTTGCTATCATGATAGCTTGCCTGGTGAGTTTCTGATGTATACTATACATTTGATCCCACAGAGTATAGACACTTGCTGATTGCCTTTGTTTCTTTCAGAATCCCGTGGAATACCAGGAGGCAGTCCAGACAGTAAGTCTGGCTGCTCGTTCAGGTCATATTGCGACCAACATGCCTTCTGCAAGCAAGGAGCAAACTCCTAAAGTAAAGGTTGACATGGAAGCTAAATTGCAAGTGTGGCTGGAAACAAAGGGGAAAACCAAGAGCACCCAAAGAATGAATGGGCTTTTCTCCCCGACTAGATGCAAGACTCCTTCCATGAGCCAAATGAAACAACCAGGATCTGCCCGTCTTTCTAGTAGGGCTAAAGAAAGGAACCAAGATGGTGGTAAAATAAAGAAGTTAGTGTCTCTTATTACACTCAACATGTCTACATAGACCACAAGGGTTTATAGATTTCTTAACTCTTTTATCTTCTGTTGCACAGGGTGCTTTTTGATTCAGCGGTCTGTACTCCAGCTGAAAACATACCAAGACTGAGCTCACAAGATGAAGGAAATACGATTAAGAAAGGTATGGGTTTTAAACATGCATAAGAGTTATATATTTGTATTATTGATTATATATTTCTGAATGTACAAAGATCAGTTAGCCAAGAAGCATAAAGGAGAACTCTAATGGACATACAAAAGCTTTTCATGTCGTTGTATTAGAATGAAAATGCTTAAGAGTCATCGCCAAAAAAATATGCTCAAGAGAGAAAACACTTTACACAAATAACAGACTCGCACCAGCCCTGAATAGACTAAGGTTCACAGCTTGCGCAGAAGCAGAAGCAGAGCTTTTAAAACAAAAGATAACTATTCAATAGAAAGTAATCATATGCAATCTACTTGCATTTTACTTATAGCCAACTTTGGAGCTTGATCCATGTTTCTATATGAGATTCTGAGGTGTAGCATGTTTATGCAGTGGTGCTCCCTTCATTATCTCCTTGCGAAGAGGATAAGTCTGAATCGCCTCTTAGGAAAGCTCTTTCTCCCATTTCTACAAACACGGTTTCTCTCAAGCAGCATACAGCTGATGATGCCAATTGCCTCCCTTCATTGGAGCCTAAAACTCCAATAGGAGCATGTAACATAGTTGAGAAGATTCGAGGTGGTACGCCTCTTGATAAATTTAATGCGGTCCAATCTAACCTGAAGGTCTGCATGGATTTCCTCCTACTTTGTATATCAGCAAACTGTTTTAGTTCAGTGTTGATCTCTAAATGTCTCTGTGTTGCACAGGAATCACTTATTGAGCAATATCTTGAGTTCTTGAATGTTGCAAACAAGTAAGTTTAAACTCTGCCAAAAAAATTATAATTACTTTCTGAAATTTGATTTACTTTGTACCCTCGGACTCATTTCACATATTTCACCCTTTCTAACTATTCGTGTTGTCTATCCATGGATGCAGGGAAGAGCTACAGCAGCTCAAGGTATGGTCCTCGTGCTTCATAATAATCTGATGTTCTGATAGAGATGGTATAGCAGGGTGATAGTTTCCGGCTAATGTTTCTATTCTTTGTCAGGGTATTGGTGAAAAGAGAGCAGAGTATATTCTTGAGCTCCGGGAGGATTCACCCAGACCATTCAAATATGTAAGTTTTCTGGACTATGAAATAATCCCCAGTGAATGCCACTTCATTTTTCACATTCTAATATAATGTGATTTGGCAGCTTTCGGACTTGGGAAATATAGGTCTATCATCAAAACAAGTAACTCTAATGCTGACTTTCTTTTATGTTCTTGTATTCTTTCTTGTACAATTTATCTACATAAAAAGTGCTCAACCTATTTGTTGCTGTATCAAACAGATCCAAGACATCCTACGCAAAACAGCTACTGGAATCTTCAAATGATCACTGGAATTGACAGATGCCTGGAATCATTAGAATGGACTGCTGTAATCTACCACTTTAGAGATGCTGGGTCATGCTAACAGTTGGATTCTTGTCAGTTGTGTTCGCCATTGGTGTAGTTGTGCTGTTATAACTGTCGGGCTGTTGCTGATGTGGTTGGAGTTGTACTGTTAACTGTCAGTCTGTTGCTGACGCTAATATGGAGCAATGGGTTGCTCCGCTTTGCTGCAGCTTTTCTCTTGTACTCCCTCTGATCCTAAATTGTTGTCGAAATATTACATGTATCTAGACGCTTTTTCAGAATAGATACATCCATATTTAGACAAATTTGAGTCAAGAATTTAGAATAGTAACTTTTTTCTGCGAGATTTTCTCTTGTAATCTGTTTTCCCGATGTGATGACCTACTCTATATATTATGTGATGATCTACTCCCTCTGTTACTTAAAGATTGACATATTAGTTTTCATTAAGACCGTACTCTTTATATTGAGTGGGACGCTATTTTCTTGCACTGAGGAGAAGAAAATGAGTTCTACTCCGTAGAATATATCGTGTACCTTGAGTTGACTAACGAGTAAAGAGTGGGCAAACTGCTGTTACTCTATAAAACGAAGAAAGAATTCCATACGACGGACGAGTGCCGGATCTCAATGGAGTAGCAAATTTAAGCTATCGCCCAGCGTGGCGACCACAAGGTTAAGAGCCTTGCGCTCTACCAACTGAGCTAGACGGGCTTTCGCTTTGGATTCAAAAACACATTTACTTATACTATAACTACTACATGTCATTATATGACTATCCTGTTTGATTCTGTTACTTAGAAATGTGCAATCAAGTTCAACCTCATTAAATTTAAAAATATTTAATGCCTGCAATAACTACGATAAATATCTACATTAGAAAAGTTTATGCAGTGCAACGACTATCCAACTTTTGTGCAAGAAAACATCTAGTATTACATAAACAAATGGGCGGCACTTTTTATGAATTGGAGAGAGTAGTATTTATGTATTATAAATTCTGTGACCCATGTGACACATTTTTTTTTTGCTGTGAAAACATTTTAAGAAAGCAAAAAATCATGTAAAAATCGTCCTTGTGATGCAACAATACATAGCATATGTAGAAGTAATAAGCAATTCTAAAAAAGGAACATGTGTTAAAGAAGTGTTGTTCTACAAATATGCAAAATTTCAAGTCAAAACACAGTTGCATTTGGAGGAAATTATCAAAAGCAAATATAAAAATGCATCGTATAATTCCAAACGTAATTGAGTTTGAACTTGAAACTTCACACGCATATTTCAACATGTGCTTTTCTTTAGAATGTTTAAATATTTATTTTAATTTTATGGAAAAAAAATTGTAAAGTGATTTTTATCTGATAAAATGCCTTTTAAAAATCCCAAGAATCAAAGAAGCGGCAATTAACTTTGAGCCAATGCCCAAATTATGCAGTAGTTGTACCGCAGTGTTGTCATTCGCAATAGGAGCACGCTTAGTATATCAGCGTGGCAGCATCGTTTAAATATATGCAACCAGGAGCAACCTTGCCCTGTTTGCAAGGAGAGTCCGAGAAAGCTTGAGATATGAAGCAAACATCGATCCTTTCCTTCAGCCTAGTTGCTACTCCAGCAGTCCAGCTCACAAATCCGATTTATTATTGATTGATGTATTCTTGCATGGGAAAAAATAAAAAATAATTAGGGTGTAACTATTTCTCAGTCACCTGATTTCTAAGAAAAAATCCTTAAATCTCAGTTGGCATATTTGACCCATTGGATTAAGATCTGAAAGTCATTCTCACTCTCGCCTCTCCCACTTGATATCGTTGGATTAAGATCCGATGTAAACACGTCACTGATCTCTAACAAAAAACAGACGACTTCTCGACAAAAAGCCGAAATAATTAACCGTAAAATCACCGCTGACTTCAAGTCTTCAACATGTGGATCACGGATATTCAAAGCGACTTCTCACTCCACACGATCGCCCAATTTTGGAACATGTGGTCGCGGTATCCCCTGGATTTTGATGAGTTCTCTTGAATTCGGACAGCGTCGCGGCAGTACTCTCCACGTTTGTCTTGCTGTCCAATTTTTCATAGATCCACATTAGCCTCTCTAGCACCGATGAGTTTCTGGGCACCGTTGAAAACTCGAAAATAAAGTTCTCCGTGTGCCGCGTATCGTGGAGCACGTGTTGGACGTCAGATTGCTGCGTGTATCGTGGCCGTGGCCTCCCTTTCCAGCTGAGCTGCCCGTTGTCTAACCAGGAGCCGGAAGCCAACAAGCATCTAATGATTCATTGCTATCGCATAGTTTGGTTTCAAGTCCCACGGAAGCCGGGGCTGGGAGATGCACGCCGATCATGAGTCCTTAAATGAAATTTAGTTTGTTTTCAATCAAATTTTCCAAAATTTAATCAAATTTATAGGGAAAATGTATAACCATCTGCGACATCAAACATAGTGACGACAACTTCTTGTGATCTTGGCTTTGTTGTTTGTTCTAGTGTATTTCATTAATCAACAAGACCAGATCATTCAGAAAAAAGAAATCCATAGGCCTAGTCAAATCACACGGTTCCACTTTTATGCCTCCACCGCCAAATCACACTGTTCCCTCGATCATGCCTTCACCAACCTACCCAACCCGGCACCCGCACAAGCACAACGGAACCATCGCTATCCCGATCGAAGCACTCCCATCGCTGTTTCGCACCACCTCAACTGCCCAGTTTAAGCGCCGGAAACGCGCTGTACGTTGTTTGACTTATCAGTCGCTTTCTTCTGGCCCTTTTCCGTAATGGAGCAAGCGTACCTCACCTCACGCCACCTGGACCCCTCGGGAACTCAACCGAAGATGCCCAGGTGAGGTCTCGTTTCTTACCGTTGGATGTGCTTCGAAGTCGCCGCTGCTGCCTCTGTTCTGCATCCTTTGGGGCTCCGTTTTGACTCTGGCAAGTGGCGAGCACGAACGAACGGCTCCATCGTATCGCACGCATCGCATCGGTGCCCGCCGTCGGGTGAGCGACCGAGGCCGGCCGACGTGCCGCGCACCACCCCGCCCACACCCCGCGCACCCACGCCGCCACCACTCTCCCTCGCGTTTAAGCGCCTCGCCTCCATTGCGCGCCGATCGCGCGCGGCGGGGGAAGCCCTAAACCTAGCTCCTGAGTCCTGACCAGGCTCCCGTCCAGGGCAGTTTTGTTCGCGAAGGCATCGGGGTAGCCAGGGCCCCGATGCAGGGCCAGGTGTACAGCCGCCTGGGGAGCTTTGGCGCGGGCACGCCGTCGCCTCCCCCGCCCCCGTCCCCGGTGCGGGCCGGGGGGAGGCGGACGCCGTCCAAGGCGGGCTCGGCCAGGGGATCCCTCGAAGCGGCGGCTGGGGTCGGGTGGGCCGGCGCCGCCAAGAGGGCGGCGTGGGCGCTGCTCGCCGCGCTGCTGCGGAGGCAGGCCGTGTTCCTCTTCGCGCCGCTGCTGTACGTGGCGGCGATGCTGCTGTATATGGGCTCCCTCCCGCTCGACGTCGTGCCGCGGATCATCGCGCGCTCCGCGCCCGGCTCGGTGTACCGCAGCCCTCAGCTGTACGCGCGCCTCCGCGCCGAGATGGACGCCGACAACTACACCGACGCGGTCAGTGGATTTACTTGCCCGTTCCTTGTCGCATTTGTATTCCCGAGTTGCAATGTGGCGCAATGTTTGGGGATTTTTGTTACTAACAACTGTCCAGTGTAATGTTGGATTGGTTCACGTGTTGAAGTTTTCTCTTATGTTCTGATCGAGCAGACATAGTGTACCATGCGAGTATTAGCAAGTGACTGCTAGCTGATGTGTATTAGTTCGAGTTGAGCTCTGGTCTTCTTCAAATAGCCGGAAATGGCACTGGAGTGGTTGTTGACTTGTTCTTCAGTTACATTTTTGCGGCCTCCTGGGATGACAAGAACAATTAATGACGCATCATTGTCAGAAGCTTGATTCTGTTTGTGGAGCATCGTATGATATAGTCACTCCTTCTAAGATCATGGAGTGTTTTAGTTAGATAAGTTGTCTCGGTTTGCCATCTGCAGGCTTGAGGGATGTCACTGATCTGCTCTTGACTTCCTTTAGTAATGTAACCTGTCAAGTGTCAATGCCCACAAGGTGTTCGACAGGAAGACCAATTGTGGTTAATACTACTTTATTTGTTTTATGCTATCTCTCTTGCTTCATCCACATAATTGTCTTGCTCGTTTCTTATTTACAATGCACGGTATTCCGCATACATGCTTCTTTCTCTCACATTGTCATATTTTTGTAGTTAGCAACTGTATGGAGACAAACTTACAAAGGTGGTGTCTGGCGACCTTGCATACACAATATGTCAAAAAGTATGCCATCTATACCTGTCTTCTTTTGTCCTGACTAAACTAAATAAGATACAGCTGATGTGAACACTTATCCATTGCCCTAATTTCTTGATTGCTTGATTTCTCTGTTATTATGTATTTTACTCTCTACTATACTTGTTCGGATCTATGGTAGAAAACTTGCTTTCTTGTATGTTGTCATGCAGAAAGTTAACTGTCATGTCTTAACAATTTGTTAGTCCGACTTACATTTTTACTACTGTATTACTCAAATGCCAATATTACGACAGATCTTGTTTCCTTCTGTTATCTAGTCACAGCTCCTCTGTGGTGAGTTCCTAATAAAACTTACCAGCACAGCATGACAACATGTTGAGACCAAGTATGCTTTACTACATATAGGAAATTTATAACAGTGCCACTAGTTGATTCTGGTACTCTGACTTCGCCATTGCGAAATTTATGACAATGCCACTGGTTTATATATGAGCTGGTAAATTATCATATAGATTAAGTTGATCATCTAACTGATACCGTGGTCCTTTGTGTTATCCAATGAACATTGTACGCTTTTCTTTTAATATCTATTTTACTAAGTTTAACTTGCTTGGTAGTTGGAACACTTTTATAATATACCCAGCTTATTATGATTCCTTTCTCTCCTTGTATTACTTTCATACCACATGGACATATTTACAAAACACAGTACTTCGAAAGTAGTGCCTAATAGCCTTTTTGTTACGTGTGTAGGTTTGCCTGAATCAAATGGCTATATATATGTGGAGGCAAATGGGGGTTTGAATCAACAAAGAACATCGGTAGTTGCCTTTCCTCAATGGTTACTGATGCTTCTCTTCATATTTGACAATTTATATTTGTTCATGGCATAATTCTTTCCTAGTAACTTGAGGTACTCACGTGTGCTTCCCTTTCTTCTGTTTTTCTTGGCTTTCAGATATGCAATGCAGTTGCTATTGCTGGTTTTCTAAATGCCACTCTTGTTATCCCGAATTTCCATTTTCACAGCATTTGGAAGGATCCAAGGTCTCCGAATTTCCCTCTCGCTCCATCCTCAAATGTTTCTTTGACTGATTGTCCACTTTGACATTAGTTCTGAAATATATTTTGAGAGATAACAGTGTGTTTGGTTCGTGGCTAAATCAATTGGTCTTTGTTTGGATGTTTGCCTATTTTCTTGGCATGCACATGTCCCTTCGGCCGTTTCGTAGCCAAATTCTTGCCCGTCTTTGGACAAACATTGGCAACTAAAACCTTGGCCAAAATTTTGGTAGGTTCACGAAAAGGACTAAAACTGGTGTGAGTTGTTATCCTTGTTTGCATATCATAGAGTAACTTGAATTCATTGAAGGGATGGTGGTGTGTCTTGCTGAGAAACATAAAATAGTAAGATTAATTAGATAATTTAAGAGATGAATTGGCACACATTCCTGATGTTTGGACCCCTTTGCCTATAGTTGGACATCTTATATATTCGCTCTTGTTGGTTGGATGCCTCTGCCATTAGTTCCAGTTCCTTCAACCACATTCGTATACATCTATTAGAGTTAGCATTTTTATACTAATAAAAAATACCACCTGTCAGTATGCAGAGTTACAGACTTAAAGTAACAAAAACATGATTGCTGACGTTTTCTTTTGGATACAGCAAATTCAGTGACATTTATGATGAAGAACATTTTGTGAAACGACTACAGAATGATGTTCGCGTAGTTGACAAGGTACCTGACTATATAATGGAGCGTTTCGGTCACAATCTAAGCAACGTAATCAATTTCAAGATAAAAGCTTGGTCTCCTATTAAATACTACAAAGATGTTGTTCTTCCAAAGTTGGTTGAGGAAAGGTGAGTTAAAATCCGATTCAGTTGTGTCTTTGAAATTAAAGTTGCTTGTGTGTAATTACTTTGGCTTTATCATGGTTTGATATGCATATGTTTATTCCTAGTGTATTAGTTTTTTGGTAGTGGCTTGGCTTCAGTATAATGTAAATATGTAACTACTAAGCTTTTGCAAGTGCTTCTAGCTTCAGTTATGGTATAAACACTCACAGAAGTGCTAGTGTGCTAGAAAGGAATTCGATGTCGTTCTCACATGGAAATCTATAACTTTGGTAAATATTGCTAGCTCTTGATCTCTTAGAGAGGGGATGGTGGGCCAGGATTAGGCTAGGGTCATGAACTTGGCGATTGGGCGCCGTGGAGGTGCGTGCAAATAAAACAATAGGATGTGCTGGGGCAAATTAAAGATTTATTTCTTTTCTAATTTTTTGTTTGATTTAATCACGGCGGCTACCTCATTGTATAGAGGGTCTGCCTAACATACTGACTGCACATTTAAATTTTCAAGGTAAAATTCATTCTGCCAAATATGAAATGAAAAATCAAAAGGAAAAGGGAAAAGGCAAATGTTACTACACGTATCGAATTTCTCTCTTTTTTTGTTCTTCTAATACATATAATTTTCAAGCGGTTATGTAGAAGGGGTTTCGGCCACTGTATAGACTACATCATAAAAATATTCGGAATTTTCTGTTGATTTGATCCCCTGAATCAAAGTTTAATTGCACCATTGCACTTCAAGAGGTGATTACACTTGATATGTTGCATTCTAATTATGATAGTATGCTTACTTTATTATAATGCGGCTCTTTCTGAAGCTATTCTCTAAACTACAGATTCATCAGGATTTCTCCTTTTGCAAATCGACTCTCATTCGATGCCCCACCTGTTGTCCAACGGTTGAGATGCTTGGCGAATTTTGAAGCTTTAAAATTTTCGAACCCGATTGCTACTTTATCTGAGACCTTAATTGCTCGCATGAAAGAAAAAAGTGTTGGAAGCAATGGGAAATATATCGCAGTGCATCTCCGTTTTGAGGAGGTTTGATTTTTTTTTATGAATATTCTTTTTTGAAACCAGGGATTCACTCTTTTCCTGTGCTACGAAATATTGGTGGTATCCACTAATTGTTCTCTTGCAGGATATGGTTGCCTTTTCTTGTTGTGTCTATGATGGTGGTGACGAGGAGAAGAAGGAAATGGATGCAGCCAGAGAAATAGGTTGGAGAGGGAAGTTTACAAAGAGAGGACGGGTAATAAGACCAGGAGTTATACGAATGAATGGTAAATGTCCACTTACACCTCTGGAGGTATGTCCTCGTGGATCTAATATTAGAGCAACTTCTGATTGCTATTAGTGAAACTCTAGAGTTGTTTTTTCTTGAGCGCATTTTGGTAGTCCATGATCTGTTCAATTTCTTTCGTTCAGTAAGACAGATTCCATTTAGGATCTTGACGATCTACATGTATATGATACATTACCTTCAGGTTGGATTAATGCTTCGTGGAATGGGTTTCAGCAATAATACCGCGATTTTTTTGGCGTCTGGAAAGATTTACAGATCGGAGAAAACCATGGCGCCTCTTCTTGAAATGTTTCCTCTTCTGCAGACAAAAGAAACGCTAGCATCAGATGAGGAACTTGCTCCATTTGAGGTATCGCAGAGTCATCTACAAACAAATATGCTGTGGATTTCCATATGGTTATTGTTCTAAAATGACAAATTGTTGCCAGAATTTCTCCTCAAGGATGGCTGCTATCGACTATAGTGTTTGTGCCTATAGTGAAGTTTTCGTGACCACACAAGGTGGGAACTTCCCTCATTTTCTTATGGGACACAGAAGATACTTGTATGGTGGACATTCGAAGACAATTAAGCCAGACAAGAGAAGGCTGGCCATACTCTTTGATAACCCACGAATTGGGTATGATATTACATTTCACACTCAGATTATTTTGACACTTCAGATCCGAAGCAGGCACCTCATATTTATGGCGCCTCTTCATCTCTACAGTCATCCTTTTTCATTTTTATGCAGATGGAAGTCACTGAAACGACACTTGCTTAATATGAGAACGCACAGCGATGCCAAAGGAGTTGAGCTAAAAAGACCGAATGAATCCATATACACCTTTCCATGTCCTGACTGCATGTGCCGCTTGAACAGAACAGCACATTCGAAACCCATACACCCTAGATAGTATACTACTGGCATCTCCGTAAACTAACCTGTTCTTTTCTGGCACAGTAAAGTTTGTTCATTCCATGTGCCATGAGGTGGTGTTTCAACTTCACCTGCAACCTTTCCTGCCAGGGGGTTGTACATCAATTTATCTTCTCCCTAGGGCGGCTCTTTTCCTTGTATAGCCTGTGTCAAGATACCTCAAATTCTCTGCATCTTAGACCATTGTGTGCTAACAATACTGATTTAATCTAACAGTTAGCAGTAGATCTCACTCTGACACCTAGAGGACTCCTATCAGTTGTGGACAGAGTATGTTTGTGATGCTAACAATACACCTTGTACATGGCTCATTAGCAACTTGTCATCATATACAAATTTTGATGGGGGAGGCAAACATTGTAAATTTGTCTCTTAATTATTTTTCCTCTTGCTCGAGAAGTGGGAATTCTTTCTGTATTCTTTACCTTGGTCTTCCCTCTGTTGTAACTTCGTCTGGCACCTATCCATTTTTAATATCAACAACGTAAATTGTATGGTGCTACTTGATTCTCGCTTGTCAATACAGAGCCAAGATATCTTCTTGCAGTATACGCTTGCCTACCTGCTGATTGAAGAATTCTTATGAAGGTTACTCCGATACTCTGTATCGACCAACTGGTGTGTCGTCTGTTCGTCTGCTGATAAGGTACACCATTGTTCATCCTTTTTTTTTATCTTTTTACATCAGTACTATCTCTGTTGATAGGGGACACCACTGTTTATCCTTTTTATCTTCTTACATCAGCGCTATCTTGTTTGTCTATACTGAGTAACCCATTCTGTTGTAGGCCCGAACATTTAAACCTGTCAGTGTGAGCAGCAAGCTTTGATCTCTGAAGGCGTCTCACATGCAAGACCGTTGATGGGGTTGGGAATCTGGGAAGGATGAATACCCGTTCCTCTTAAGCGACAAGACCTGGCAGAGGGATGATGAGGTGAGTTCACAGCAAGCTGAATAGCTTTTTCTCTTGAAATCGGCAGGTTTAGTCATTCAGGGCAGTGCTTTCCTTTGTTCCATCTTTTCAGTTTTCTATTGTTGGGCAAGACGCATAGCTCCCGACATAAAACATATGGCTTCGCAAATTCCATATGGAGCAGTAGATTACGCCGGCCTCGTGATCATGGCGGAAAGCTTGGCCCACTACTTCATACTCCTGCCTTTCCTCACTTGTCCCGTTTCATCCCTCAAAGATACACTGTCTCAGCAGGCAAACTACAGAAGCCAGTCTTGATTCTCTTGAAAGAACAAAAACAATTTGGCCAAAACAGTAACGTGCCTTTACAAAGCAGTCAAGTAAAAACTTTTTTCACTATGATGTAAGGGCCCTTTTGGTTAGAAGAAGTTCCAAAGGAAAATGTAGGATTCCCATATTCGTAAGAATTTTCACCGCTTAGGAAGTTAGGAGCGACGTAGCATAGTATCTTCTTTTCTTGGATTTAACAGGAACACATCAATTCTAACTTGATTTTTCTCATTCGCGCAGGATCTAAGGCAAGAATATCAGACCGTTCTTGAATGCCTTTTGTTCCTTCTTCTCTGTTCGATCGCCTATTC
Organism: Brachypodium distachyon; assembly: GCF_000005505.3. NCBI lineage: Eukaryota > Viridiplantae > Streptophyta > Magnoliopsida > Poales > Poaceae > Brachypodium > Brachypodium distachyon. The sequence continues at coordinate 20,812,422 of NC_016132.3, read as the reverse complement.
TAGACATGCATTCTTGTACCTGTGTCGGCGTGTTTGTTTCACAGAATATTTGTTCTTGTGTATCGTGTTCATAATATTCCAAACTGGGCGGTCTGAGTGGCATGATAAGGTAAATAGGCTGTTTCGGGTGTTGATGGAGATCCAATGAGAAGCAGTCTTTTCGTCACGCTTGATTCATTCCTAAACAAGGCACACCATAATCTGATTAAGGTGACCGGGTAACGTGATCACGAGTTCAACACTCGCTTTGTGTGCCTTTTCCGGCTCTTTTATGGCAACTCGATTTACGGTAAAGCTAGCCCTTTCATGGTTTTATCCAAGTATAGTACTCCCACTGTTCCATGTTATCTAAATCAACAGTCAGACCCACAAAAGATTCTTAGCCTTTTCTTCAAAAACAATCTGAGCAAAGCTTTTCCTTTGGACTTACCATTACAGCACAAGACTACAAGATCAAGCGAGCAATAAAACCGGCCCAACCAGCAGGCCTAACTGACAGCTGGACCAACATTGCTTGTTGTCCTGGGGGTGACCCACTACTATCGTACCAACTTTTTCCCGAAGACGGTGCCACCACAAATATATGCTCCCCTTCACAGTCACACATATGTCCACTTCTTTATTTAATATTTTTTTTAATTATATCTCGTCTAATTAACTAAAAGAGACAAGTGAGAGAAGGCGGTGACGAATGAGTGCAAATACTTGAGATGCCACGGCCTCCACCGCGTGAGTGTCTGCATGGGAGCTTTGGCCAGTCCGGTAGTTCCTATTCGTAGTTCCTCCCCGCTGCTACTGTACATACAGTCCACCATGCCTGGGGCTGGGCCAGCCGCCCACGCGGCCATGCCATTAATTTCCACAAAGCGCGAGTCACAACGCGCAGGAAGCAGAACAAAAATTTTGCAGTTCGCTCGCACTGAACCCAACCCAACCCCAGAGGTTTACTCCATAAACAAAAAATCGAGATTTGTATCCTACGGGGAAGAAAAAAAAAAGAGTGAGGACAGAACGAAAAAATATTCATTCCGCTCGTGGCTCGTCTCACCACCTCACCGCATCTCGAGCTCTCTCTCACCCCACTCCCTCACTCCAGCACTAGCAATAGCGCTGTGCTCCCGGCGGCACGGCGAGATGCGGGGACAGATCCCTCCCATCCTCCTCGTGGTGCTGGCCGCAGCGGCGCTCCTCCCGCCGCAGCCGGCAGCCGCCGTGGACGTGGCGGCGGTGCTGGCGCCGTTCCCGGACCTCGCGGGCTTCGCGCGGCTGCTCGCGTCCAGCCCCGTGGGGCGGGAGCTGGCCGGGCGGTCCTCGCTGACGCTGCTGGCCGTGCCGGACCGCGACCTCCCGCAGTCGCCCTCGGCGTTCGCCGCCGCCGCGGGCGCCGACCTCGCCGACGTGCTCCGCTACCACGTCCTCCTCGAGTACCTCGCCCCCGCCGACCTTCGCCGCCTCCCTGCCTCCGGGAAGCTCGTCACCACGCTCTTCCAGACCACCGGCCGCGCCTCCTCCGACCTCGGCGCCGTCAACATCACCGCGGGAGGTTCTTCCTTAAGCTCAACCCTCGCAGTCGTCCGCTCACCCGCGCCGTTCCCGGCATCCAACGCGACAGTGCTCGGCTCCATCACGGCCGTCCCCTACAACCTGAGCGTGCTCTCCGTGTCCGGCCTAATCGTCCCCTCGGGGTTCTCCCTATCAGCCTCCGAGTCCCGCCCGGCGCCCGCCGTCAACATCACGCGAATCCTCTCCGACGCGAGGGGGTTCAACGTGGCGGCGTCGATGCTTGAAGCCTCGGGCGTGGCGGAGGAGTTCGAGGACGACGAGCGCGGGGCGGGGATCACGGTGTTCGTCCCCACCGACGACGCCTTCGCGTCCCTCCCCGCCGGGCCCGGGGACCGCCTCCAGTCCCTCCCGGCGGAACGCAAGGCCGTCGTGCTCCGCTACCACGTGCTCCACTCCTACTACCCGCTGGGGTCCCTGGAGTCCATCGTGAACCCGCTGCAGCCCACCCTGGCCACCGAGTTCAGCAGCCAGGCCGGGCGCTTCACGCTCAACATTACCAGAGCTAATGGCTCCGTAGCCATCGACACGGGCGTCGTCCAGGCGACGATTACCCGCACCGTGTTCGACCAGAACCCCGTCGCCGTGTTCGCCGTCTCCAAGGTGCTGTTACCCAAGGAGATGTTCACCAGAAGCACCGCCGACCCTGCCGACATTGTCGCTGCCGGCGTGGCCGCCATCGCGCCCCCTCCGCCGGCCGCCGGATCGATGCCGCCCGAGAGCGCGCGGACGCCGCCCACCAAGCTGTCTTCCCCGCCCGGAATGCGCGGCGGGGACGGCGGCGGGAACGGGAACCTCACGGCGTTGCCGTCGTCGGCGATGGGGAGGAGAGCAAGGATTGGCTGGTGGTGTATAGCGCTGTTGTGTTGTTTCTAGCCGTGCTGCTGCTGGCTGCTCCGGCCTGAGATCCGGCGGTGGTTTAGCTCGGTCCATTTTACTGTCCCTTGATGAGCTCAATTTTTTTTTTTTGCTTTGCGTTTTGTTTTTTGTTTCGTTTCTCCTTTTGTTATTACTAGAAAAATCTTTGTACTGTATACAGTGGGAATTGGAAAGGTGGGGGAGAAAGAGAAGCTAGAGGTGAAGATTTGAGCTGCAAAGCAGCAGCATTCATTTTACTGCTCGCGTCATGTTGAAAAAAAAAGGGGGAAATGATAGCGCCATCCTTTTAAGAATCACGCACCACGACGCGAGACCAAGGATTACAAGGACATCTTTGGTTCGTACTTGGTGCTGGAGTTCTTCCTGGACGCAAGGCAAAAACTCTATGCTTCCGGTCCATCCATCTCTCTGCACCGGGTAAACGGAAGGGGAACGGGGAGAAAGGCGAAGGTGGTGTAGCGGGGTGTGCTTACCGGGGCGGTGAGGGGAGGGCGAGGGTAGGTGGGGGTGGGAATGAGCTGGCGGGGTCCGTCGTCACACCCACAGGCGTCAGCGCGCGCGCGCCCCCCCGTTAGATTCGATCGATCTCTCTCGCCTTTTCCAGTGCTCGCGTCGCCGCCCGACTCTCCACCGCCATTTGTGTGTCCGCTTCTTGTCTCCCGGCGTCCCTGTGTAAAATGCCCTCTCGCCATCCACCGTGGTAGTAGAACACTGCTGGCTACTGCCATCGAACGAATGTGTGAATTCCAGGCCGAAACGTGAAGCGTGGAACTAGCCAGCATCTGTCGCGCATCTCTTCATCCTCCCGGGCCGGGACCTCCATCCACAGTAAAGTCCCATCGCACATTCACGTTTCACATGGGCATCTACAGGGGGCGGGGCCTCCTCTGCCGTTGATGATCTCGCGCGCTTGGACTCCAGCGACAGTCAGCAGGGCTCGATCCGCCCTTAACATCATCAGCAAGCGAGAGATGCAGAACAAGGGGCCGGATAAAGGCGAGATGGATTAGATCATAGATGGTGGTGTCCAAGCGCGCGAGACACTGGATATTTTCTGGTGGTGTCCACGGGAACGAGGGAGAGTGCCCAACAACGTCCACCAACTGGATCGATCCCTTGATCTGGTTTACGCAAAAAGGGCAGCAGCACCGGGTCGAGTCATCCGTGGAGAAGCAACGAGATGCTTCTTGGCTCAGACCTCAGAGTGGAGTTACTAGGCCTAGTGGTCTCTGGGTCCATCCGTTTTGTTTGTGGTTTTGCTAAAGGACCGTCGTGGCCGGGCCGTGTTGTGTTGTCTAATTGGGCCCCGTGTCCCGCCCATGTGCCAGCGCAAATGTGCTTTGCTTCATTGGGGGGGTCGGGTCTCGGGTGATGATGACCAGACCAGATCGTCGAGACTGTGGTAACGGAGTTCACAAGGGGTAGGGTAGTAGCACGGCGTTACAGACGGCTGATCTGACCATCGCGCGCCGTTGGTCTGAGCCTTTTGTTTGACTTCTGGCTCGTCTACGCGGCCACTAAATGAGGCTGCATCTCTGCCGTTTGTTTGACTTGTGGCTCGTCAACATGGCCACTGAATGAGGCTGTAGTGTGGAGTACAGTTGACCAGACCGGACAGGTGTGTCTAAAGAATCTCAAATACTCCATTTTGCGACTGTTGAAATGTGTTATGTTGGAGCTGAACGGTAAGTTTCTGCTGGTCCTGGACCTATAACAGATGACAGATGACGTTGGATCATGGGCGGAGCCAACGCCCAGCCATCCCAGACAGTTGCACCGACTCATCTAATTTTTATTTTATTTTTTTTGAAAGGGAAGGGTCATGAAGGACCCGGGAACTGCATTACTCCATTGAAGCGGTGTGATTACAATTTTCAGAGAGGACCTCAAGATAAACAAAAATTACAACGTAGTCCTCCCTTTTTACAAAAAGGACCCACAGAGAAAGATTTAGATTACAATCCGATCCTTCTCCACCGTTCGTGCTCTGAGACCTCTGGGCATGGCAACCCACTTCATCGCCGGGGACGACACCACTTGGGATGAAGCAGGCTTGAGGCGCCATACCGGAGGCAGGTGATCTCCCTTTAGGCATAGCAGTCGGGAAGAAGAGAGAGTTGCAATGCCTGACATCGGTCAGCACCAACTCATGGAGCAGCCGCTTAAACGGCCAATAGATGCAGCGACGGGACAGCAACAGCCACCTAAACATCGCTGGGAATGGGCTCCGACGACGAATCAGAGAAGCAGCTTCACCAACTTCCCATGGAGCTCCAGATCCAAGCAACTCGGCCCATACAGCGCCACCACGACGCCCAGGACGGGACAAATTGCCACAAATCAGAGTTCCAACAAGTTTATTGACCGAAGGGAAGGCAAGATCCACCGTCTTCAAGAACATAACTCCTCCTCTAACTTCAGCCCAAGACCCAGCATGGGCAGACGCCGGAGGGAAGGAGGAAGCACTGACCTGAAGAAGAAGATTCACCACAGATCTTTTATTGGCGAAGCGACCGACCCGGTAAATCTCGCCGGCGTCAGTGACCAGAAGACCAGAGAAGACGACGAGGACAAACCAAGGCAAAGCGCGTCGGTGGGGATCCGAAGCCACCAACGTTAGGCTCCTGGCAAAAGCCCCTAAGGCAACAACTAAACAGAAATATACAAAGGACCGGACTTCCTCTCCCCCTCCTCTCCGGCCGGCAAGGCCGCCGAAGAGAAGGAGGAGAGGAGTCGGGGGTAGCAGAAGCGCTCGGAACTGTAGCAAGGTGGGGGAGAGGAGGAGCAGAGGAGGGGGGAAATGAGCGCCCCGACTCATCTAATTAGACTCCCTTTAGTCAAAAGTGTTGACACCCTAGGATCATCTAGGAGTAGATCTATCCGGTAGTTTAGGTTTCTGTCATGAACCTTGGTTCGGGATTGGGGATCGAGAGAGACAGAGAGGAAGGGAGGAGGAGTACCTTCTCCCTGTGACGACGAGCTCGACGACGCGGCCATGTCGACGACGTTGAGTGACGGCGAGGGAGATCGATGGCCGGCGTTGGGTGAAGCAGTGGCGGGGCTTCCCGTCGCTGTCTGCGCCTTTCCTCTAGATCGGGTTAGGTGTGTCGGTGGGGTGGCGGCGACGCAGAGGAACCTCGTAGTGCGTGCCCCGGCCCCCCACCTCTTTATATAGCGCAGCGCGATAGGGGTCCGCCAACCATATTGGGTTGGGCGCCCCCGATCAGGGCGAGTCAGATCTAGGCCCGATGGGTCGTTGGGCCCACACGGTTGGGAGATCCCTCTAACATTCTACCCCCTTGATCTCAACTTTCTTTTAACTGTATACCTTTTGCTTTACTCGTTGCACCACCGATTAGTACGTAAAGCATGTTTCATCGTCTCAGCTCAATTGCCGATAGAATCAGACAGCTACAACATACCTTTCTGTGTTGAAACAAATTCTGTTTCTTTTCAGGCCATTCTTTATCCAGGAATCATAGGCTTTCCCTTAAACCCAAGCCGGCTAAGTGTTCTTTGAACACACTAGGTGGTAGGCCTTTCGTAAGCGGACCCGCAAGCATATCCTTTGTCTTTATATGCTCGAGACTTATAGTGTGATCCTGGATTTTATTTTTCACAATATAATACTTTATCTCTATTGGTTTGGTAGCATTACTCGACTTGTTGTTGTGAGTATAGAACACTGCGGGCTGATTATCGCAGTACATCTTTAGTGGTTTGTCGATACAATCCACTATTTTCAAGTCGGGTATAAATTTCTTTAACCATATCATCTGCCCCGTGGCCTCATAACACGCTATAAATTATGCATACATCATGGATGATGCAACTATTGACTGTTTGGAGCTTCTCCACGAAATAGCCCCGCATGCGAGAGTGAATACATATCCAGACGTGGATTTTCTATCATCTCTGTCTCCCGCAAAATCTACATCCGAATACCCTTTTATCTCTTGGGAATCAGATCTTCTATATGTTAGCATGAGGTCTTTTGTGCCTTGCGCGTTGAAAGAGCATTTCTCTCCTAGTTAATTTTGGTGGTGATGACAACGTTGTGTTGTGGACTAATCGTGCGTTAAGTATTTCAGATTTGATATCAAATGGCGCAAGACGATTTGATGCCCTCAAGTTGGAAAACGAAGAGTAGTGGAGTTTTAGCGGCTTTTTCAGTTATTGAGTCGTAGGAACTCCGTACTATTAAGAGGGAGTCCCTTTTATCTCCAGGGAATCAGATCTTCTATATGTTAGCATGATGTCTTTTGTGCCTTGTGCGTAACGCAATGCTTTCTTTACCATTTTCCGTGCTCTATGCCTGGATTTTCTTGATATCTACCGAGTACCCCGGTGATAAAAGCTAAGTCAGGGCGAGTGCACACTTGTGCATACTGTAGGCTTCCAACGGCCGAAGCATATGGAACCGCTTTCATTTGATCGATCTCATATTGACTTTTGAGAGCCTCCAATTGAATTGTGGAGCTAGCCCCGGTCAAGTTTGTAAAAGTTTGGTCTTCGCCTTCAAAGAAGCCATTAGTGGAGCTCACTCACCTTTGTGGTGCCGTGAGAGGAGAATAGAGTGAGCCTTTGTGGCGTCTCTACCTTTGTGGTAGAGCACTCCTCCAAACGGAGACGTACACCTACCCCAATCGGTGGAACTCCGGTGAAATCTTCGTCTCTCGTGTGGTATCCATTCTTACCCTTTACATTCTTGTTATCTAGTTGCCTCAAGGTGTGCCCCGCGGAGAACGAGATCCCAACGTACACGGAAACGAGCAAGTGGCGGAGTCCGGAGCCCTTGCCGGGGGTGAAAGAAATCCTCACCGACGCTCCGACCCTCAGAGAAGACGCCGAGATCCCTCTACAAGTGACCCATCTAGCGACGAGAGCGACCCCAACGAAGGAGGATCTCGTCGCCGGAAAAACCAGAAGGGCCGACCGTCTTGTAACCTGCTCACGCGGGAGATCCAAGACGCGGCTTTCCCGCCAAGGTTCAAGCCGCCGACAATACGGCCATACGACGGAGAGTCCAACCCTCTTCAATTCCTGGACGTTTACCCCACCGCCATACGAGCGGCGGGTGGAGGCCCCACCGAGATGTGCAACCTTTTCCCGCTCGCGCTCACCGGGATGGTGCAAACCAGGTTTTATAACCTGCGGAAAAATTCCGTGCATTCGTTGGAGCGCCTCCAGGAGGTCTTCATCGCCAACTTCCAGGGAAATTTCAAAGAACCCGTGCAAGCTCACGAGCTTTACGCCGTGAAACAAAGGCCGGGAGAGTCTCTCCGAAACTTCTTCCATCGCTTTGCGAAGGTTCGAAGCCAAATCGCCAACCCACCGTCGACGACCGTGATCGACGCTTGCATGCAAGGCCTTCTACAAGGAGAAGTGAATCACGCTCTAAGTCGAAACCCGCCAAAGACGACTGAAGAGTTCTACCGGATCTTGCAAAAATACGCTCAGGGCGAAGATGGAGACATCGCCAAGAAGGACACGCCACGCGGCATGCCTGAAGGGACTCCTGCATCGGATCAGCCCCAGGCATCCGCACCATCTTCCAAGAGGAAGAGGAGGTGAGGGAACAAGGCGCCCGGCGATCAAGCTCGAAAGATCTTCGCCGTCGAAGGGCAAAACTCGTCCCAAAAGACTTGGCAGCCCAAGAAACCTCCTCGACCCGCCGAGGGAGCCGCCGGGAGATGCCTCATACACAACTCGGCAAGCCACAACACCGAAGAGTGCAATACCCTCATCGCAACTCACGAAGAGTTCCAAGCACGAATGTAGGCCCGACGCAAAGACGAGAAGGCGCCCGAGGCCCCGCGCCCGCCAACGTCATCTTTGCCGACCCTGCGCCCAAGGAAGAAAACCTCCCGTTTCAAGAACCTGCTCACCATGTCGGGGTGATACTCGGGGGCTCCACCACAGGCCGAGGGTCAAAGAGGCAGCGCAAGGAGTATGCGCGCGAAGTCAATGTCGTTGGAACCATCACTCCAACACCACCACCCAAGTGGGCAAGTGTACCCATTTCCTTCACCGAAGAAGACGCTAAGGGGATACGCTTCTCACACGACGACGCCTTCTTCGTAACGGCCATCGTCTCAAATTGCGAGCTCAATAAAATAATTGTGGATGGCAGAAGCTCCACCGACATCTTCTACCTGAGCACGCTAAAGAAGCTGATGGAGCCGCAAGGAGGATACAAGAACGGTTACTTGCAACCTCGCGTTACCCCCTAACCGGCTTCGTCCCAGGCAAGTCCATCTAGCCAAACGGCCAAATTGAGCTCCTCACAACCTTCGGGGATTGTCGTCGCACGGTGCTCCAACACCGGGGGCGTGCGGTCACGGCCCCCTTTTAGGTTCGGTAGGGGCGTCGGGGTTCGCCCCGACGATCGTCTGCACGGCCGATGGGCCTTGCGGGGCCGGCAAAATGATGTGCTAGAGGTGCACGCTAATCAAAGAACACATGCACGCACGTTTTTACCCAGGTTCGGGCCACCCGGAGGTGTAAAACCCTACGTTCTGCTTGTCTGAGCTAGTATTGATTATGGATCAAGTGTTTACACCTTGCCGGGGGAAGGTCCTTGGGCTCTCTCTCTCCCTTTGCAAACGCTACTTGCTACCCTGAACCAACCCTTGAAAGCTTGGAGCCCGAGGCCTCCGAACCTCTAACCGGAACTTGAACCAAGACCCAGCCAAACCCGAACCGAGCAGAACTTGAACCCCTTTTACCGCTGACGGGGGTCCTCCTTTTAGACTCAAGGGGATGCCACAGGTGCCACGGTGCATGGGCCACAAGTGTCGAGCGGGGAGGCATACAACTCCCCCCCGGTGAGCTGGTGGCGCGCATGGACGCCACCTCCGCCGCTAGGGGTCTAAAACCCTAGAGTAGGATTGGACAGCCACTGTTTGCTTGACTTGGACGGGTAACGCCCCTCCTATCAGCTCATTTAATGAGCCGTGCGCCTTACTCCTTGCCCCGGTAGGGCCGCGCACCCCACGCCCGCCACGCGCCCGCGTGGCGCTGTTGATCTGCTAACTCGGCCCCACCCTTGAGGCGGGGGCATGCACCCAGGAACCCCCCGTCCCGGCAAGTCGCTCCCCGGGAAGCGCCCGGGCCCAACACACCCGGGAACCTCCCCTCGGGAAGCGGCTTCCCGGGAGGTGCCCAGGCGGGAATATTCCCCGAAGCCCCGCTAGACCTTTCGGGCTACTCGTAGCCGCTGCCCGGGATGGAACCTTCCCGGGAACTCGGGGACGGGGCCCACGCGTCGCGCAGCGGTGGTACCCCGGGTGCCACTGGTGCGACAGTAGCCCCCGGGCGTGGGCCGGCATCACCTGTTCCCGGATGAGTCTTCCCCAGGTCGGTTGCCGGGCTACGCCCTCAACCGACGTGTGGGCCCCGATTTGCCGCGGGCCCGCGTCCCTTCGCTGCCCCGTGTACGGCGCCGTTACAGACGGAGTAGTGGGCGCGTGATTTCCGCCCTAACTCCCTCCCTAAATAGGGAAGTTAAGGCCACTCCGCGCATTACTCCTAATGATTAGGAGTTATCCCCGCGCATCCGTAGGGTACGGAACCGGCCGTTACCAAACGGCCGGGTGTTATAAGGCGCTTACTGTTGACAAAAAGGGAAAAACACTCTGCCCCCATAGCCTTCGTCTTCATCCCCTTCCGCATCTCGCATCCCAGCGCTCCTGCTAGCTTTCGCCTTCGCTCCCCATGGCGCTCCCCACCACCAAAAAGGGGAAGGAGGTCCAAGTCTCAAAGAAAGCCGCGACCGGCAAGAGCGAGGCGGCAACCAAGGCAGCCACCGCCAAGGACCAGAAGAAGCAGAAGATGCGGGCCACGCTCGCCTTCTACCGCCCGGGGTACAATAGCGAGGCGCTGGAGAAGGTCCGGCATGCCGTCGCCTCCAACTTCAACGAGCACGGGGAGACCTGATCTTCCCGACGGGCGTCGAGCACCAGGATAACGACTTCCGGGTATTCACGCGCTTCCTCCTCACCGGCCTGGTGCCGCCCTTCTCGCTGTTCCTCCACGCGCTGATGGAGTCTTACCAGCTGCGGGTGGCACAGCTCCATCCCACGTCGCTGTTCCTCCTCGCCACCTTCTAGTTCCTCTGCGAGACATTTGTGGGGGTGATGCCGTCGGTGGGGCTCTTCCGCCACTACTTCTACCCCCGCATTAACAACGCGAAGGCGAAGTCGTCGGGGGTGGTGTTCCGCGCCCGCGACCAGCTGAAGTCCGAGTTCATCGTCCGGTCGGGGAAGAAGATCGAAAAGGAGTGGCGGAGCGATTGGTGTTGGGTCCGAGTGGATGACCCCCAAGAGTTCATCCAGCCGCCCACGGAGCTGCCGCACCCCAAAACGGCTGGCAGGACAGGTACCACCGCGACGCCGACCTCCTCCCTATTGTGGAGAAGATCAAGGCGCTGCGGCTAGCAGGGCTCACCGACGTGGATGTGGCACGCACCTTCGTCCACCGGCGCATAGCTCCGCTGCAACTGCGCTCCCGGCCCGCGTGGATGTACACGGGTCTCAGGGACAGGACACGCCTCCAGCAGGACGGCGTGGACTTGGAGACTCACGAGGAGAAAATCACCTCGCCGACAGATTGGCCCGAACGGCCGGTTCCAAGGAACCTCTGCCACTCGGCGCATTCTTCGAGGTGATCCGTGCCCTATCCATAGGAGAACAAGCCGATGACTCCGACGAAACTTCAAAGACCAGCATGGTTATCGACAATCCACCCTCTTGGATGACGCCAATTATCCGCGCCCTGAAAGGAGAAGTGGATGAGGAGGCGGAAGGCCCGAGCGCCAAAACTTTGCTTGCAAAAGCAAAAATGTACGTTCTCCTCGATGGCATCCTTTACAAGAAGGGTGCGGCCATGCTACTCAAGTGCATAACCCCCGACAAGGGGGCTGAGCTCATCCAGGAGATCCACTCCGGAGTATGCGGCCATCATCTTGCGCCAAGAGCCACCGCGGCGAAGGCCCACCATGATGCAAGACGCAATCGCGATATTGCGAAGATGTGAAGCTTGCCAAAAAATGGCTAAGTCAATCCATGCACCGGTGACGACCCTGCAGAATATTCCAATAACTTGGCCATTTGCACGCTGGGGAATGGCCCTTCTCGGGCCTTTCCCCGCATGCATCGGGGGCTGCAAATACCTCGTGGAGACGATTGATTACTTCTCCAAATAGATAGACGCTGCGCCACTCGGCAAGATCACGTCACAGGCCATCCACAATTTTTTCTGGGAAAACATCATATGTCGATATGGTGTCCCACGAGAACTAACCGTGGACAACGGCAAACAGTTCGACTGTGCAGAATTCATTAAATTCTACGAATGACTCAAGATCAAGTTGCACTTCGCATCCGTGGCCTACCACAAGAGCAACGGCGCATGCGAGAGAGCCAATGAACTAATCCTCCAAGGACTCCGCCGAAGGATAGAACACACGGCCAGCAAGGCAAGAGGAGCATGGGGGGACGAACTCGCCAGCGTGGTTTGGGGCCTACGCACCTCTGTAAGCCATTGCACGGGCCGAACAACATTCTCTTTGGTGTATGGCGCCGAAGTAATTCTTCTCGCCGAGGTAGAATTCCGTTCACCTCGGGTCGAAAGACTCCAAGAAGCTACTCCACTCGCCTTCATCGAAAATGAAGAGCATCACAAGACGGCCGTCGATCTTGTGGAAGAAGCTCGTGACAAAGCCCTCATGAGGCACGCCGTCTATGATCTGAGCGCCGCACGCTTCTACAACACGAGGGTGCAGGAACGAGCTTTCTCCCAAGGAGACCTCGTGCTGAAAAAGAACGTCGACCCAAAACTCCAGCGCAAACTCGACCCTAAATGGGAAGGACCGTACCGCATCGCCACGGTGTTGGGAAATGGTGCATACCACCTCGAGAACATGGAAGGGAAAAACGTCGTCCATGCCTGGAACGGCGACAAACTCCGGCGTTTCTACGCCTAAGGATGAATCTCAAGGACGACCCTCGCCACTCCCGAAAGAAGACTATCAGTGCCCAACCGGCCACTTCCCTACGAAACTTCGGAGGATCGTTAAGCGCCAATGAGGCCACGTCTATATAAGGCTTGTAAGTGCCCATCGGGCCATACCTTAAGACAAGCAAGCGAGGGATCAATAAAAATGAGTCCTTGATAAAGAGTGACACGAGACACTCGTACGACCCACCGTCGTAAAGGGAACCCCGCCGAACAGCAATGTCACGAAGGGACGATCCCCAAAACCGAGTTGCTGCCCTAGTGCCGCTCACCGAGGGACGCCAAAGGACCTACGTTAGCTCAGGCATCACCTAAAAATGTCTCCGGACATAAGTCGCCACCAGCGACCCGTTCCTTGGTGGATCTTAGCACGCCTCGAGGCCATCCGCCAAGTAGAACCAAGTCCCCCGAGGGCCGGAAGCTCCTTAAAACGCATTTAAGGAGAACCGTAAATAAGCGAGTTATGCATGAGCTTACTTACCTTGGAGAACCGTGCTACCTGCGTGCGAGACGTCATGCACGGGCCTGGATGATAGTAACCGAATTAAGGCTCCATAATAATCGCGGGAAAGCATAGCTTCCTGAAGTTCGAAGAGGAGGAATTCCACATGAATTTCCCCGAACGGCAGGTCGAACTATCCGGATCACTACCGGCATATCGATAGCGACCCCCACCAGGGTACTAGGATCCATGGCTCGTAACCATGACCTAAGGCACCAAAGCCAAGTCGTATCCCAACGGCGACAGCAATTGATTACGCAAAAGTGTGATCATAGCGAACGATCGCGAGCTGTATAAACTAAGGAAATAAAGTACTTCGCTAAGAAGGAAATAGAGTATTTCAAAGAACACATGTTGAGCCAAGTTAACATTTCCGATAATGTTGACCACATGGCAAAAACATAAGAAAATACATGCCGAGCTAAGTTGACATTCCCGACAATGTTGACTACATAGCAAAGCATAAAGCACATCAAAAAGTCTGCCTTACAACCTCTATGTCTAAGCCTAGAACATGCAAGTCATGAGGCTATGTCATAAGTGGATATGCAACATCGCATAAGTAAGCAGCTGGGGTACCTTGTCGACTCAAAAGGCAACAAGACTCAAGGCCCACCATCGCTCTCCTGAAGAGCAGGCTCAAGGCAACGCACAAAGCGTCGGGCCAGAGTGCGAAGAGGAGCTCCCTAGTCCGCCAGAAACTTCTTCGCCCCGTGAGTCATCTCACCCTCAAGACCGCTCGTCCCGGCACCGCCGTCCAGGACAGCCACGACTGTCGACGAAACAAGTCGAGCACCCGTACTCAGAAGGCACCTCTTCACGCGGGCTCAAGAAGCTCCACCTGTGAAGTGAGCACCCTACTCGCCTCATCGGTCGCGCGACACAGGGGAAGATCTGGCTGAGGGGAGCCCTTCAAACAGAGTATCATCTCTCGAATCTCCGAAGCCTGGGCAAGCAGGAGCGAGACCACCTCCGGGCGGCTATCCGAAGGGGCACGAGCACGAGGGGCGAACACCGGTCCGAACCCGGCATCCTCCGACTCCGCCTTGAGAAAGGCGACCTCCGCTCGGGCGTGCTCCACGTTGAGGCTGGCCACCACCAAGTCCTCCTCGGCATGACGGGTCTTCGCAATCGCATCCTTCTAGCCCTCCTCGGCAAGGCGAGCCCTCGCCTCCATGGCCGCAAGCTCCGCCGACACCCGAGAAAGCTCAGTCTCGACGGCCTCCCGTCGCGCCTGCTCCGAAGCCAACTCACTCAGGGCAAGGGTAGCCTTCGAGGTCTCGGCATCCAAGGCCACCGAAAGCACCCCAACCTAAGCCTTGAGAGCGGGAAGAGTGCCCACGGCCTCGACCAAGCCTCTCACCTGGCAAAGGAAGAAGAATCGTGAGCGCGGGCCGGCAAAATGGACCTAGCAAGAAGGGAGACGAGGAAAGCAGACTCGCAAGCTCCAATGCCTCGAGCGGATCTCTCGCTCCTCCCTCGGTCCTCGGAAGCGCTTCTCCCTCCTCCAGAATTGGGGGCTCGGCCCCGGGAGCATCAGGCGCCGCAGGCTCCGTACCTGAAACAAGACAAGAAAACCCCGTGAGAACATTCCTGAAAGGGAATTAAAACGCTCAACATGCGTGCACTCACCGGTGACGGGAAGCTCCTCCTCCACAGGCTCACGAGTCAAAGAGAACACCGGAACACCCGTGCCGCTGGCTTCCGAGGAGGTATCCACCACAAGCTGAAGCCCGGTCCTCTGAGTGAAAACCGCACGCTCGTGAGGCGACGGAGGCAGGATCTTCTCAATGTCGATCTTCTCGGATAGGTGCATGTTCATGGACTCTCTCAAGGGAGACTTCGACTCAGCCACGTCGGCTAGATCAGGAGAAGGTGCCTTCCTCTTGCATGAACTCGGAGGACGAGGGAACTTGGGCATTGGGGCCACCGACACACCCAACCCAAGCACGACCTGAGGCTTCACCTTCCCACAAGTATCCCTAAGGTGAGAACCAACGGCGATCATCGACGAAGTCGCAAGACGAGAGTACCGCTCGCCGGTTTTGATGAGCCTCCCGAACTTGGGATCCGGGCGCGTCGGTACCGAGTCGTCGAAGCACGCCGCCACGACGTCGTGGCATCCTCCCTCACTGATGGTATCGACATAAGCCCGATGCTCCACCGAGTTGTACGGCCCGACCATCTGGGAAGCCCACTCAGCCGCCCTCTCTCAAGAAAAAGCTGCTGAAAAACAAGCACAACCACTAGCCAGGGTACATATGGCACACTTGCCATGTTCAAAATGACATTCATAATCAACTTTGTCCAAACGTGATACACTAATAAAGTTTCTATGTAATGAAGGAACATAAAACACATTTCTAAGCAGGATCGTGAATCCATCGGGAAGTTCCAAGGAGATGTCACCGATAGCTTCTACGTCCGCTTGGACTCCATTTGCAACTTCAATGCATATTTCGTTTCTTTGCGTAGTCCGCGTCGAAAGGAATCACTGTAAAGAATTTGTAACATGAACAGTTGCATCAGAGTCAATCCACCAAGTAGATTTTGAAAATTATTTATACAGGGATTCATTTACAAAGGAAATGGAGTTTATACCATTCTTTGCCATGATTGACTTTAGCCATTCCGGGCAACTTTTCTTGTAATGCCCAGTCTTCTTGCAGTGGAGGCATGTGTCTTTGTCCACTGGAAAAGCCTTTTGCTGTTGCTGATGTTGCATGGGAACTTTACCATGTGGCTTTGAAGGAGAACTTTGATTGCCTTGAGGGGAGTTCTTTTTTTATTATCTCTCACATAGTTTAGGGAACCACCATATGAGGATTTAATTATGTCCTCTTTTTGCACACACATGGCTATAGTGTTTTCAATAGCCCACAGCTCTGATACCATTGTTGACACCCTAGGATCATCTAGGAGTAGATCTATCCGGTAGTTTAGGTTTCTGTCATGCAACTTGGCTCGGGATTGGGGATCGAGAGAGACAGAGAGGAAGGGGAGGAGTAGTACCTTCTCCCTGCGACGACGAGCTCGACGACGCAGCCATGTCGACGGCGTTGAGTGACGGCGAGGGAGATCGATGGCCGGCGTCGGGTGAAGCAGTGGCGGGGCTTCCCGTCGCTGTCTGTGTCTTTCCTCTAGATCGGGCTAGGTGTGTCGGTGGGGTGGCGGCGACACAGAGGAACCTCGTAGTGCGTGCCCCGGCCCCCCACCTCTTTATATAGCGCAGCGCGACAAGGGCCCGCCAATCATATTGGGTTGGGCGCCCCCGATCAGGACGCGTTAGATCTAGGCCCGACGGGCCGTTGGGCCCACACGGCTGGGAGATCACTGTAACAAAAAGATGATTAATTTTGCAATTTTTTATGGACAAACATGAAACATCAGTTTAGAAGAAATGGCATATATTTTTGCCCAGGCTTCACTAATTGGCTACTCGTCGCATCTGTTTTGTTTGGGATATGTTCCTAGGTTGATATCACCCATTGATAAACTTATAACCGGTTAATGTTAATCAGTCAACCCATAGTGCATTTTGTTCGCTAGCATGCAAAAATGGGCTGAAAGAGCAAGGAAATTGGTCCCCACAATATCTGATGTTGTCCTGACAAATAAAGTATATCACACGAGTTATACCATTTTCTATCCTTTTGTTTCCTAGATTAGAGATTTTGTACTTTTGCTTTTACATCACAGTACGTTTAATGTTACAAATTTCTTTGATTATTCTGTAAATATCAACATGTGCATTAACTTGAAATTTTAAGTATTTTCTTATTTTTGATGCATTGGCTCACATTCCCTTGTAAACAAAATACAAATTATAAAAATGCTGAATTTACAAATATTATAGGGTTACATTATTTTATTTCTCGATTACGTTAATTCAATTTCCTAAAGAAGGAACGAGCTGGGGAGAAATAATTTTTTGCACCGTGTGCGACAGCTCTACAAATTATCATCGTACAAGCAACTTTAAGGTGGGCTTAGTCGGCGGTGAGGGTATTGTGAATGTAATTGGCGTTAAGCAATTTACGTGCACTAATTTTCTTGGCTTTGCTTGATATGTTACGGGACCATGTGCTGCTACTTTTTTTTGACACCATGTTTCATTGTTACTTTTTTTTTCAAGAATAACGATCTAACTTTATTGATTTAAGAACTAAAAACACAAAACATTGATACAATCGAAACGATCATTAACATCGTAGATCCTCGATAAAACCAAACGATTCATGTTGCTTCTTCGAAATCAGTTTCTCTAGATCCATACTTCACACCCGGTGAATTCCTCCACGTATTTGGTGACAAAATTGTAAAATACGCTTGCACAAGCTGGAATAACCGCATATGTTTTGAAAAGTCACATGAGTCGTCCACCTTTGATTGTGAGAACCTAGGATGGTTGAACACACCATGCACAGGGACGCACCTCTTGCAAGACAAGTTGTAAAACCGTTGCTCTATAGATGGATCGACAAGGAAAAACACCAAAAACGGAGTTAACCAATCTGGTAGACAACACCGTCCCCTCGCCAAGACACCGCCGCCAAAAACACACAAATCTAATGAAAAATGATAGTAGCGAATTGGATGTCACAAGTTGATATGTGGTTTCTCCTGTCTCTCAACCGCGAATAGGCTATCAGGGACGAGAAGACCCGATGTCGATCGCCGCTCCCTCCAAAAATAGTGGGGTTTTCCAGTGACGAATCTCATCAAGAAACCCTAGATGGAGATTGTTCCCTCTACTTTGTTTGACTCCGGACTACTCTCAACAAAAACTACTCCCTCCATCTCATATTAAGTGATGAGATATTAAATGTATATAGATGCCTTTGGATATAGATACATCCATATTTGGGCGAATTTGAGTAACTTAATATGAGACGGATGGAGTACATCCTAGTGCTATCTCAGAGGATGTAGCCATATGGGCCTTTGCTTCCCTCTGCTAAATGACAAATGAGCAAGTGAAGTATAGAACGGAGGACCGCATGTAGCGCGTGTGGTGGAGAGCCAGTGGTAGCTCCACTCGACCCCGAGTTCGACTCAGGGTGTCCTTCATAAGTGGCATCTGTGCTTGGGTGCTCTAGTGGTAGTGTAACGTATCTGTTACCAGCATAGCCCTGAAAATCTGTTAAACCACGGTTTATAGTTTGCATGTCTAACTTGCGCAGCCGTGTGGTGTCGTGTGAGACGTGTGTGTGGGTGCGTAGGTGCATGAGTTCAGATACTACAATACTGTAAACGAGTAAGGCCTTCAAAAAAAAGTGGAGTATAGAACGCACGTACGGTCCAATTGGCACACAAGTTGTGCGCGCAAATCAGTCCAACCCAAACACCGAAAACATAAGCCCAACTAAGAAACTCTTTCCGAACTGGCTAGACGCAAAGCACGTCTGGGCCTGCAAGCGTAAAGAAAAGAAATGGAAATATAGATCAACATAAAGCCCATCTTAGCCTTAGCCCAGCCCATGTTTACCAGGCGCAAAGGCACCCGCGTGTCCTATATAATCCCCTTTTCCCCCTAGGGTTTCTCCTAAGACGCCGCCGCTTCACTTCTCCCAGGTAAAGGTAAGCGCGCCGCCGCCGCCCCCTCCCCCGATCCGAAACCCTCAGCCCTACCCCTTCAGCTCACGTTGATTTCTGCTGATTGCTCAAGCAGGAAAGCTTCGTCCATGGCGCCGTCGCAGCCGAAATCCGGGCTCTTCGTGGGTATCAACAAGGGTCACGTTGTCACCAAGCGCGAGCTGCCGCCTCGCCCGTCCGACCGCAAGGGGGTAAGGTTCCTCCAATCCACAGTAGTAGATTTCCTTGGTTGTTGATCCGTGTCGATTTTATGTAAAGCAACGTCAAGCCCCTGAAACGTCAGATCATGGTTTGTTGCTTGTATTATGGATCTAATAATACCATTTCTACTGGAGGGTTAGGCCCTTCGGTGTGTCGTGATGTACTCCGTAACTTTTTTGGTCATAAGTTTAGTCGTTCTCTGAAGCCTAGATAATTCACATAACCTGTATTTATCGAATGATGTCCATGTTATGTTCTAATGCATCTGTTACAATGCTGAATTGGAATAAATTTGGTACATGATATGTGCTTAGAAATTTCTGTAACTAGGAATAAAGAGAACTATGCTTGCAAGATAGTTTTCTGCTCGCTCTAGTTTAATTGGAAGATTGAACAAATTATATCAAGATTCTGAAGATATATGTTGTGACTAGTTGCATTTTCTTATCTACTAAATTTTTTGTTTGATGTCCAGCTTCCTTTGTTATCTGTGTGAAAGAGCAAACCCTTATTATGTTGTGACTAGGTGTTACATCTGACCGTAGTTTTTCATTGTCATTTTTCTTACCATTTGCCCTGTTGATTTGCAGAAAGGTACCAAGAGGGTGCTTTTCGTCAGGAACTTGATCAGGGAAGTTGCTGGGTTTGCTCCCTATGAGAAGCGTATCACTGAGCTTCTCAAGGTTGGCAAGGACAAGCGTGCACTGAAGGTGGCCAAGCGAAAGCTCGGTACCCACAAGAGGGCGAAGAAGAAGAGAGAGGAGATGTCCAGTGTCCTCAGGAAGATGAGGTGAGTAAATTTTCCCTTAGTCAGTGCTGTCACCCTTTTATTCATTGCAGTGCTCTGAAATTTTTGTTACATTATCTTGAGATCCATTTGCTGTGCTGACATGCGGCAATGTTGTATAGTTCAAAACGTGTTTCATATGTTACATTATCTGAAATGGTAGCTTTGTTTCCCCAATCGAAATCAATAGTTTTATGGTAATTGGGTTGTCTGGAGGATTTAATATTGATGCTCCTTCTGCACTCTATTTAAGCCTCTGTCAATAAGTCTTGTTTTCAATTCTTTATTATATTGTTTCTTAACTTCTATACTCTTGTGTAATACAGATCTGCTGGAACTGGCACGGACAAGAAGAAGTAGAGCTCATGTTCTTGAAATTGAAGGCTGTCTTCTGTTCTGGTGTCGAGTTTTTCCTACTTGTAGAACCTGCTAGACTTGGAACTGTGTTATCAGCCAGCTAAACATTATGCTATGTTGAACCTACTGTCTTGTGAGGTTTTGATCTTATTATCAATGCGTGTTTTGTTACCTTATATCCTTTTCTGCATCTTGATATGAAGTATACGTTAACTGGTGATCCTGTGAATATCGCTGGATTCCATATTACGAATTTACGATCGAAACAGGGTTCACTAGATTATTGAGAACGATAGCTACCTTGCTTTGTACATTGCGAGCTATGAGTTGCACATCGTATGTTCCTATGGTCCTATTGGCTTGACGTGGATTTATCACCGTTTTCAGGAATTACTGAAGATTTCAGGACGCGTCTGTTTCGTTGATTTGTAAGATCGTATTTGTGGTCTAAGCTAGTGCATCTTATATCTTAAAAAAATATCTTTCTTTTTACTTTTATTGAATTTATTGAATTATTGAATTGGGGTAAAGTATTCTAATTCAATAAGGATTTCGCGGGCGGATATTTACTCTATTCCTGTCTTATTTGGTAATTTATAACATTACCAAATAAGACAATTTTTGAGGTTTGTTCCGCCATCCTGTCGAATGAGGTTTTGGATTCTTTGCAGTAAAACTATCGTCCGAATTCATTATTCCCTTCCCTGACAGTTTGTTTTAAAACAACATATGAAATGTGTGTTGCTCTTGTATTCAATTTCTTTGTGTGGGATAAAAATTATCTTAAAATATTCATCAAACCAGTCAACCGTAGACAAAAGATTGTTGTTCTTAGCAATTTAGAGAACATTCTTAATGGCAATTACGGAGTAGATATTTGTAAATAGCAAAGGTTCAAGGTACGAGGTTTCTACTATTTTAAATATTTTTACTGGATCCATTTGTTGGTGTCGATTGCTAAATATCTAGGTCTGTCATCCATTTGTTGGTGTCGATTGCTTATCCAGTGGACAATGTGTCACAGAAAACATGCGAATAGAAGTAGCCTAGCCTTTTCTTTCAGTCTCTATCTCTAGATTCCCTTGTTCTTACTGTAGCTGGCACTTGTTATTGCAGTCAAGGAGCCAGGAAGCGGGCGGGCCTTCAATCACATTTTAGCTTGACGTTCTTCTCCTTCTTGAGGGTCGACTCGTAGTAGCAGGCGTACAGGACGAAGCAGAACAACGCACCGAGGTCCCTGGGGATCTGCAGTGCACGAACGAAGACAAGAGCCGGCACGGTTAGAGAGACACTAAGTGGTCCTCTACTTTTCATTATAAAACTGATAAACCAGAAAAAGAGGATTATTTTGCGAAAGAATCTTTGGACCCATTAAAAGCGGAATTTGCGCTCGTGGAAATTCTTGAACGAGCGGGGCTGAAAACGAAGATGAAAGATTTTGCCAAAAATGCGGGGTAGAATTTGCGGATTCTCAGATACGAAGATATCAAATGGGATACATCAAACTCGCATGTCCCGTGACTCATGTATGGTATTTGAAAGGCCTTCCTAGTTATATCGCGAATCTTTTAGATAAACCTCTGAAGAAGTTGGAGGGCCTAGTATATGGAGATTTCTCTTTTGCTAGGCTCAGCACTAAAAAATCTACTTTCTTACGATTACGAGGTTTATTCGAAGAGGAAATTGCATCCTGTAACCACAGCATTTCTCCCTTTTTTTCTACCCCGAGCTTTACAACATTTTGAAATCGGGAAATTGCGACAAGAGCAGGTGCTATTAGAGAACAATTAGCAGATTTGGATTTGCAAATTATTATAGAGAATTCGTTGGTCGAATGGAAGGAATTAGAAGACGAGGGCTATAGTGGAGATGAATGGGAAGATAGAAAAAGATGAATAAGAAAAGTTTTTTTGATTAGACGCATGCAATTGGCGAAACATTTTATTCAAACAAATGTAGAACCTGAATGGATGGTTTTTTGCTTATTACCGGTTCTTCCTCCCAAATTGAGGCCCATTGTTTATAGGTCCGGGGATAAAGTGTCTCAAGTTATAAAAGGAATGAAAAATACTCACGCCGTCACGCCGGTGACTTTTTTTTGTCATTGCCTTTTTATTTTTATTTTGTTGTCATTGCATTTTTATTTGTCACCGCATCTTATTTGTCATTGTCATAGCGATGAGGTTGTGTCTTCGAAAGCTGTCATCGAGCTGGAATGTATTCGTTGGCTGAAAACCTTAGCGTTTTTAGACTTCTAGATTCTTCATATGATGGCCAAAAGAATCTCACGGCTAGAATAGAGCCGTCGGTCTGTGGCTTTGACAAGACGCAAAACATCCTTAGCTAATCGGACAAGCTCGCCCTGTTGGCCGAGAACTTACCATCCCTTGCCAGTTGGCACTGGTTCCCTTTTTTTTAAAAGGTAGGATCCCGAATTTATTCATTACTAGTAGCACAAAGTACAAGCACACTCACAACAGATTTCGAAATACAACAAAATCCTTGGACTTTGCATAAAGGACCCTCAAAGGAGAAGAAGAAACGCAATTGGGTCCTCGACCCCCAATCGGTGCTCTCCTCACCGTCGTCGGGGACGACGAGCTGTCGCAGTTGGTTGCTGCGACCACCAACCAGGGGAAGAACTGTCTCCAAATCGGCACTCTGGTCAGGAGGAAAAGATTCGGTCGCCCTTCGACCAGAAGATGCAGAGGAACGGCAGGAGCCGGCGACCGATTGCAGGCGCCGACGCTCCTCCACGGTATCCCCTGCTGATGAGCTCGACCACAAGAGAAAATCTTCAACCCGCTTCCATCCTCTCGCCGGAGAGCCACCACCACGATGACTCTGACCTCAAGAGGAGGAACTGAGGAGTCCTTGCAAAGAAATGTCAGCGAGTTTATTTGGGAGGTTGACGTCGTCCATCTCCATAACAGCCGACCTCCGGCCACCACAGGGACGTCCGGCACCAAACGCCGCCGACTGCTACTCGCACGCGGCTCCGGATTACCTCCTAACGGCATAGCGTCACACCCCGGCATTAAGCCGAACATCCCAAAGGAAAACCTAACTCCGACGGTCCGAACACCTACCCCATCCCCATCCCCGGTAATCCGGGTTTCGGCCCGAGCTCCAGGCGAGATCAGAAGAGAGAAGCGGTAGGTGTTTCGTCCCTGACGGTGACTGATCCGCACTGGTTCCTTGTGGTTTCGATCAATCTGGAACAGCCAGACTCCACGATCCCTTGCTTACACCGGAAGAAGATTTTCAGTTTCTCTCGCGAAGAAATTTTTGTGGCTTACATCGAACCAATCTGTAGATTACTGTACAATTGACTTCTGTACCTAATGTGCAGCTTAACGTTGAAGAAAACCCCCCCGTTAAACCGAGCTCTTCTGTATTTTCACCAGTGAATACCAATTTCCTCCTCCCGGAAGCGTGAAACAGCGTGCACATCAAGAGTTCTAAGATTAAGTCGTAATTTGCCAAATTACGAGTAATAACTAAAATTACGAGTAATAACTAAGACTAAAAGAAAAACAAATATAGCAGAATAGAAGAGGCACACCATTAAATTTAACAAAAGCTCCTACTCGGTTCCAAACCATTGATGTCTTTCCCAAATATAACCTCATCGAACTACTACGACGGTCGCCATATGACGACGACCAACAACTGACACGATAGAGTACCACGAAACGACACTAAAGAACCAAAGAACCTCCAAACAGCCTAGTCAACCTCCTCGATCTTGGGGCCGGCGCCGCTGCTGCCACCCGCCGGCGCGTCCTCGTCCATGCCCATGCCTCCGCCCATGTCGGGTGCGGCGCCCTGGTACATCTTGGCGATGATGGGGTTGCAGATGCCCTCCAGCTCCTTCATCTTGTCCTCGAACTCGTCGGCCTCGGCGAGCTGGTTGGTGTCCAGCCAGCTGATGGCGCCGTCAATGGCGTCCTCCACCTTCTTCTTGTCGTCCGCCCCGAGCTTGGATGCGATCTTCTCGTCCTTGATGGTGTTGCGCATGTTGTAGGCGTAGTTCTCCAGCGCGTTCTTGGCGTCCACCTTCTTCTTGTGCTCCTCGTCCTCGGCCTTGTACTTCTCCGCCTCCTGCACCATCTTCTCGATCTCCTCCTTGCTCAGCCGACCCTTGTCGTTGGTGATGGTGATCTTGTTCTTCTGGCCCGTCGTCTTGTCCTCCGCAGAGACGTTGAGGATGCCATTGGCGTCGATGTCAAAGCAGACGGTGATCTGGGGCACGCCGCGGGGCGCCGGGGGGATGCCGGAGAGCTCGAACTTGCCGAGGAGGTTGTTGTCCTTGGTCCTCGCGCGCTCGCCCTCGTACACCTGGATCAGGACGCCGGGCTGGTTGTCGGAGTAGGTGGAGAAGACCTGCTCCTTCTTGGTGGGGATGGTGGTGTTCCTCGGGATGAGCGTGGTCATGACGCCGCCGGCGGTCTCCAGCCCCAGGGACAGCGGGGTGACGTCGAGCAGCAGCAGGTCCTGCACCTTCTCGTTGCCCTCGCCGCTCAGGATGGCGGCCTGGACGGCGGCGCCGTACGCCACCGCCTCATCGGGGTTGATGCTCTTGCAGAGCTCCTTGCCGTTGAAGAAGTCCTGGAGGAGCTGCTGCACCTTGGGGATACGGGTGGAGCCGCCGACGAGGACCACGTCGTGAACGCTGCTCTTGTCCATCTTGGCGTCGCGGAGGCACTTCTCCACGGGCTCCATGCACTTGCGGAAGAGGTCCATGTTGAGCTCCTCGAAGCGAGCCCTGGTGATGGTGGTGTAGAAGTCCACGCCCTCGTACAGAGAATCAATCTCGATGGTGGTCTGGGCGGTCGACGACAGCGTGCGCTTGGCGCGCTCGCAGGCCGTGCGGAGCCGGCGGAGTGCACGGGGATTGCCGCTGATGTCCTTCTTGTGCTTGCGCTTGAACTCCTGGACGAAGTGGTTCACCATGCGGTTGTCGAAGTCCTCTCCTCCGAGATGAGTGTCTCCGGCAGTGGCCTTCACCTCGAAGATGCCCTCCTCGATGGTGAGGAGCGACACATCGAAGGTGCCGCCACCGAGGTCAAAGATGAGCACGTTCTTCTCGCCGGTGCTGGTTGCCTTCTTGTCCAGGCCGTAGGCGATGGCAGCAGCGGTTGGCTCGTTGATGATGCGCATCACGTTGAGCCCAGCGATGACGCCGGCGTCCTTGGTGGCCTGCCGCTGGGAGTCGTTGAAGTAGGCCGGGACGGTGACCACGGCGTTCTTGATGGAGTTGCCCAGGTAGGCCTCGGCGATCTCCCTCATCTTGATCAGCACCATGGAGGAGATCTCCTCTGCCGCGAACTGCTTCTCCTCGCCCTTGTGCTGGACGACAATCATGGGCTTGTCGCCAGGTCCAGGGATGACCTTGAACGGCCACAGCTTCATGTCGCTCTGCACGGACGGGTCAGAGAACCTCCGACCAATCAACCTCTTCGCATCTGCACACACAAACAGAGCAAATGCATTGAGTTGGGATTGTTCACCGCTGCAATCAAAGCAGAGCATTCAGATTCAATTGAGACGCATTTCGTAAGGTAACGACACAAAATTAGCACACTAATTTCAGTCCTGAGCAAAATTTCTAGCCATGCTGTCTACAGACAATTAACAAACTAATTTCAGTCCAGAGCAAAATTACTATCCATGCGTCTATCCATGCGTGTCTAATTTGAGAACCATACAGCAGAACTCGTAATTTCAGAGTACTACAGACATACTCGTAATTCGGCCATGCTGTCTAATTTTAGAGTCATACGGCAGAACTAATTACCAGCTAGCATCAGCATACAACAGAACAAATCTAATCTAATCGAACATGCTATAACTAACGTGAGAACAAATCTAAAGATTAGAACAGTACGGCAGAACTAATTACCAGCTAGCATCAGCATACAACAGAACCAATCTAATCAAACATGCCATAACTAACATCAGAACCAATCTCAAGATTAGAACAGTACGGCAGAACTAATTACCAGCTAATTTCAAATTACAGATATGATGGATCTGAGTCCAGTCTCAACACACAAAATTTGAAAATGTCAGTCTTAAGCATAATTTCTAGCCATGCTGTCTAACTTGAGAATCATAGAGCAGAACAAATCTTTACCTGGCTTCAGAATGAAATCACCACCTAGTTTCAGAATACCACAGACATAATTTCTAGCAATGCTTTCTAATTTCAGAATTACACGGCAGGACAAATCACCACCTAGTTTGTCTCAGAATACTACATCCGTCCCATTTTAAGAGGCACACACGTGTCCCAAGATCACAAATTTAACTAGCAAATCATAAATTATGCTGCATAAAAAATATATCATTAGATTCGTAATCGAATGAACTTTTTAATGATATATTTTTTATGTCATATAACTTATATTTTGATGGTTAAATTAATGATCTTGGAGGGCGTGCGTGCCCCATATAATGGGACGGAGGGAGTTCTACATAACCAATCTAATCGAACATGCCATAAGCACTATCAGAACCAATCTCAAGATTACAACAGAGACACTAGTGTATTCTGAACCTTTTCTCAATTGGGTGAAGAAAAACAGCAATCCTGCTCTTAACAATTGATAAATCTAACAGGACAGATACCACAACAGACAGATGGCACAGCAGTTTACATAAAGCAAATTTTCTCAAGAGACAGATACTTGCATAGAACCCACGGAAATCCACGTCATAATCACAGGCACGCATGCACGAAGGGTGGCGAAGCGTGTAAGCAAGGAGGGATGGACAGGGCACGTACCGAAGACGGTGTTGGTGGGGTTCATGGCGACCTGGTTCTTGGCGGCGTCGCCGATGAGGCGCTCGGTGTCGGTGAAGGCGACGTAGGAGGGCGTGGTCCGGTTGCCCTGGTCGTTGGCGATGATCTCCACCCGGTCATGCTGCCACACCCCGACGCAGGAGTAGGTCGTCCCCAGGTCGATCCCGATCGCAGGCCCCTCTCCCTTCGCCATCTCCTCCTCCTCTGCTACTCGTGCACGAACGATTCGCTTGCTGCGGTTTGCGGTGGAAAGAGCTGTTTTGCTTGGTACGATTAGCCGGAAATCTTGCTCTGGAAATCGAAGTGGGGAGGGAGGGGAGGAGACGGCAGGGGTTTTAACGGGGGGCGACGGGGGTTCCGGAATGTTCTGGTGCGGGCTATCGGAACCGTCCGATCGGGGTGGTTCTGGAAGGGTCGGGAGTGTGCGGGGTGGCGGTGGGGGAGGACGGGCCACAACCAGGAGGCGACACACGGCGGACTGCGTCGTCGGGCCCACATGGCTGCTTTTGAACGGTCTCTCTGGTAGGTTCTACAGTGTGCACGAGAGCTTGGCGAGGGACTCGAGTTACCGCCTTACGGGAGGAAAATGGGCCTGGCTGGGTTGAAAAAAAAAACGAAAGAAGTTCGTATAAATGTCTCCCGAGACGCATAAGCCTCTGAAGTACAAAACTGTCTGATTTACATCTGAAATCCGTAATACCAGATAAATCAACCCAAGACGGTATTAGAACTGACGTGTCACATCTAGAGCGGTTAGAGCGGTTTACATGGTGATTTTGGTAGTTTCACGCCACATATTCTATGCCGTTAACCATGACGTCCCCTGTGTGCTTCATGCCACTGCCGAGCCCATCCTTGGCCACAGCGGCGTAGGCCAACCTCGGTGTCATCTCCCCCACGCGCTTCCTCGTCTGCCTCGGGGATGGCTGCCAGCCTGCCAGCAGGCCAGGCACGGTCAGGTTGCAGGCACGCACAGATCGTGGGGTCAATGGACATGCACATACCACTCCTTCGACCACCGCCGGCGTCGGCGTTGCTCCGTCCTCGACCACCGCCGATGCCCCGGATGATCCGTCGTCTTCGATCTCGTCCGCATGGAGCACAGGCGCGCGGCGGGGCTATCGAATCCCGAGCAGATGACATCAAGGGACGATGTGTCACGCGATTAATACAAAATAGGAAGTTTCTGTACAATTAATACATGTGACCAGGTTGGAAGAACCTTGTCCGCTATCCATGTCTTGGCCGTTGTCAGCCGGCATGTACCAATTCATACTGCAAGTACGTTGTCTGCCGCCAGAACAACATCGGCACGACGTCGGCCACCATGCATGCCAATACCGAGCGCCGCGTGCCGCGTGTAGCTGTCCCCGCGTGTTTGGAGGCAGACCCACCCGCCCATGCATGAAGAGTCTGCTGGACGAGCAGCCCCGGCCTTCGACGCAGTGCATGGTGCCGCACGCGGCCCACAGCGGCCTGGCACTCCTTGAGCAACACGGCCCGGAAGTCCGTCAGAAACGAAGGCGAAGAGCCAGGGGCGCGGGACGCCGGAGGCGACGTGCCGCTGCCAGCTCGCGGGTGCAAGCAGTTATGCCGGGGCCCGGGGTACGGTATGCCGATGTCCATGGCGTCCTTCAGGTCGCGCGGAAGTCCCACGTGATGCGGCCCGCGCAAGGAAGTGGTCACAGCCAGGATACCCTCGGAACTTTAACCCAATCTCTTCTCCTACAAGCCCGTGCTAACCAAGGTTAGCTCGGAGCTTCGAAACTAGAGTTTTCTAGAAGTCTTTCTCGAGGCCGGTCGACTTTTAGTCGAAAGCGACGCTCGAGAACGAACCTTAGAGGGAGCACTCTAGCTCTCTTTCCTTGAGTTTATTCAACTTGAGAGTGAATGATACATGCCTCCATGAGAGGTATTTATAGCTTAGGGGTTCATGACAAAAGATCATGGCTACTTTTGAAGGAGAGAGAAAAGTGCAGCCTACAGAACTTCCACAAAGCAAGCCCACAGATGAGTGCCGCGAGCCTTTTGAACTTTCTGTTGCCCCCAAATCGGAATTCAAAGACTAATCCATTACATACTAAAGTTATATCCGGTATATTAAACGGAAAATCGGTCTAACGAATGTCCACAACGCAATCCAGAAGACCGCACTCAGGACACATTGGCTGTCACCCCACTCACTCCAGCACGATCGCACGCTGTCAACAAAAAATTACCGTCGAGATTCCACGCAAAAGTTATTGTTGTCACACCAAACTCGTCATGAGTTGACGACCGCAACTTTCCCTACCAACGCCGACAGGTCCCAACTCGTGCAGAGGAGCAAGGTCACACAGGCTCATGCCAAACAGTCACCACCCACGCTAGCGACCAAGAGACGCCTCCAATGGCGTTGAATACATAATGCAAAGCTTGTGTTCGGACCCCCACAGACCTAGTAAACAATATCTTCTCCAGAAATATTTGACTAACATTCGATTCTAAATTACCGATGTTCCGAGAACCAAGTGGTTTTCACTGGGTTAGTTATCTTTCGAGATACTACTCTGTATATTTCTGAAGAAATAATCCCAAAATGCAAATTTTTTTTTTTACAAATACTGTCTGAAACTCTGAAAACGCAGTAGTACTTCTGAAGAAATAATTTGCGCCCTCGCTTTCGTGCGCCGCCGTCCAGGTTAATTCAATCGGTCTATGCGAACTGCGACGCTACGTACGCTTCTTCCTGACAACCGTCGCAGAGCGGTTCTTGTTGCTTTTGGAGCTTCTGCCGCGGGGCTTCGCCGGCAGCGCCAGGCGCTTCGTGGCCGTCGTCGTAGTCGTCTGCGGTGCCGCCATGGCCGCCAGCGAGTTCTTGTACCTTAGCCCGCACGCGTTGCACAGCGTCTTGGGGCCCTCCGGCCCGGCGCGCCACAGCGGGGTCTCCACCTTGGAACAGCCGCGGCACCAGTACCCGCCCTGCTTGTTGCCGCCGCCGCCTTCCACGACGGCGGTCGGCTCCGTTTGCTGCGGCTTCCTCTGTCCCGTAGCAGCGGTGCTCTGCTGCTGCTGCTGCCGCGGAAGACGGCGTTTCTTGCCGCTGCCGGTAGTAGCGCTAGTGTTCTTGGAGGAGGACTCGGTCGGGAGCCAGTGCTCGTCCGCGGCGTCGTCCTCGGACTCGCTTGAGGGATCCATCCATTCGTCGTCGTCGTCGCTGGACGACAACGACGGGGAGACGTTCATCGTCGCCGCGGCATCGGCAGCGAGGGCGGCGGACGACGACGACTCCCCGTCCAGCAGCATTTCCAGGAAATCCACGCCGGCGCGGGTCGACATGTCCATGCTCCCGCCGCAGAACTCGTCGAACCAGGCACCCTCGACGGCGCCGAAGCCGATGAAGCCATTGATCTTCTCCGCGTCCATGATGCCGTCGTCGAGCGGGTCGTCGGGGACGGCGAGCGCGGAGACGAGGTTTGCAGGCGGCGGCTGGCCGACGTCGTCGACGTCCATGTCGTCGTCAGCAGAGGCGCGCCGCGCTTGGCGGTGGCGGATCTCGCCGTGCATGTTTTGTGCGTCCTTTGTGTGCTGAGGGCTCGGAGCGGAGCGGAGCCGGAGCCCGGAGATCGATCTATATGATGGCGTCGAGCGCATATTATGGCGCGCCTTACCTTGAGGTCGAGTCTCTTTGTGGTGCCGTGCGTGCGTCCGAATCGGCAACAGCAGCGTGTGACGTGTGAGTGGGTCGCGGCGTGTTCGAGTCGGCAACGGACGTGGGCCTCCGTCTCTGCGTCGCCGTAGTTCTGGTGTATCGGGCTTAGCCTGGCCCAACCCAAGTACCCAGCGGCCCAACGGCTAGGTCCGGTAGGGAACATTGTTCCCATTAAAAAAGCATTCGTACCGGTCTATATTAAAATGCTCCTCTAAAAAAAGTCTATATTAAAATGCCAGAAAAACGTAAAAACACAGTGAAAAAGGTGTATGCTGGTAGTATACAACTGACTCTGCCGACAAACACAAAACAAACAATTTAGGAACAAGAAAAAACCCATCGTCCAATGGCTTTATGAGACGTTGTAGCCACACATGCGAAAAACACAAAACAAACAATTTAGGATCAAAGATTTGCTGATAAATACAACTGGGGGCACATCCCATGCTTTTCTATTCCCAAATCACCAACGAGTGTCTCGAGGAAGATACATAGATAGATTTGCTGGCCGCAAACCTGAAGATACCACAACCGCCTCTACCGAATTTAATGGTCACATCGTCGCCAACAGTGTATGGAGGCGAAGTGTTGGTTGACCACCGATTCTTGAACAATCCAAATCGAAAAAAATGACCGAAGGATTGAACTCTTCATGCGGTTCCGATGGAACGGGGTCAACAACATCGGAAGGGGAGGACTTATTCCGATGCGAGAACACCGTCACCACCTCTCCGAGACAACCTAACCTACAATGAAGTAGGACCTTCTTCAACCCGCTGCTGTGGAGCTGAAATCTGCTGCACCTCCAAGGCCATGAGGTCAAAATCTGCAACAGAACCACATCGACCAGGTGGAGCCAAAATCTACCCCACATTATGATCCGTGGTCATTAGGCATTTGAAAGCTCTAGAGAGCATACTTATCTACCCAAGTGCTTGACGATAACATGTCCATCATAAACTCATGGTCCGACATGAGCTTGTGCACTTGCAGGGGCAGGGATCCCATTCTTGGTCGTTGGTGAGGAAGTGATGCTAACATCCTTGATGAAGAGCTTAATACGATGTCACCAACTCAAGTAGGACCAATCAAAAGAGCTATCACAGCATCAGGTGAATCTTTTCCTACTTGACACTCCATCTAATATTCAGGAAAATGTGATTCTACATGACACATCAACATTGTGTGTCCTTAGGTTTGAGGAGATGGATGAAGGAAAAGAGCTCAGGTACATGTTGGAAGGAGCTAGACACGAAAGACAAGCTTTAGGACATGCAACTACAAGTCTGAAAATGGAGGACAAGTCTTAGGACATGTCCTCTATGTGCAACCACGGATCTGAACCTGCAGGACATCCCCAAGGACATGTCATTTTTTTTTTCCTGAGAAAACATCTGGCTTTATTGATTCAATGAACAAAGTACAAGTGATCGAAAATGAAACGAAGACCAACAACAAAAAATCCTAATGAAACTAAAAGTTACATCAAGATTCTTTGAAGTATAAAACTCTTGATCTGTCATCCGTATCTTGAATATTCTTCATGTCTCTAGTGATGAAATTCCAGAAGACCAGATCTGCACAAGTTGCACTAACCTCATAGGTTTTGAATAGCTGCATGGGTCGCTCCATAAGATCGTTGAACGCACTATGGTTAGGGACACCCTTGCAAGGCAGGTTGTCGAACCGACTAGAAAGAAGACCAAGATAACAAAAACACAAACCGCGAGATCCAATAGCTCCGTGGAGTAGATCATGTTGACTACGCCAGAAAGAGGATGGAGCCGGGAGACCATTATTCTATACACCGTCGCCTCCTCCACCAAGACGTCGTCGCGACGACACAAAACATCACAAAGAAGATAAATAACTTACAACCAGACGTTGATCTATGGTTCCCCTCGTCACCCAATGCCAAATCGGCGGTTGGACACGAGGGGAACCGGAAGAAAAACGCTGATCCGAAGGCTCCTGGCCAATAGTATAAGTAGATGGCTGCCCTTATCTTCTAGGGTTAGAGAAGAACTGTGAACTAGTTTAGCTTTGCTCCTTTCCTAAAGTTTGAGCTTCTAAGCCACCCGAGTTTTTGGATTTTGTCCATTGTATCAAACGAATTTTAAAAATGGAAACGAGAAACTAATTAAAAAAATTCTTCTATATTCCAACTTAGAAAAAAGCAGTTCCAACTCTTTCAAGCAGTGTTTCTATTAGGCAAAGCAAGAGTTTATTGTAAAAAAAATCGCAATGATACTGCAGTGATAGAATAAAAAATGACAGGAGCCTTTTTTCCCCAAATCCCTAAAAAAAGAAGAAATTGTACCTCTTTCTATAAGATTTAATGAAAATCGATAAATCATTTAATATAATTGCTATGCTTAGTGTGTGGTCGTAGGTCCGAATCCTACTTGGGGAGATTTGATTCATTCTTTAATGAAAGAATAAATAGGATTGAGAGATCCCCTCCATCCTAGATCTAGCAATTCCTTGTGTTTGTAAGAATCGAAGAGCGTATCTTCGAGTGGAGATCAAGACGTCCATCAAACGCTTTGTTGGGTGAGTTTACTGTCAAAAGCTATCACAATGGTGTGTGTTGCTGGCATTTGGTTCATTAGTCTTGGTAACAAGTTATCTTAGTTCTATCGTGAAGATCGGGGACCACGGGAACCTCCTGTATCAGGAAGTCTGAGTGGCCAAGTCAAGTAGAGTGAGTGTTGGTGTCCAGGTTGATCCGTGTGTGCTAAGTGCGATTTGCATCCGATTTTTTCCTGATTTTCTATTCATTATTTGGGCAACTCTCTTCTTTTATATTGATATACTGATTATTTTCGGACTCCTGTTCATAGGATAATAATGAAAAATGTAAGTACGACCACTTTTGCCGTGAGATGTGAGAAAAAATCATACGGAGTATGATATTTTTTTCTACGAAATACTCCCTCCGTTAATTTCTGGATCTAGTGTTTTAGCTTTATCCTAAATCAAACTTTTAGAGTTTGATCAAATTTATTGAGTAGATTTTTTATAAATTTGGTCAAATTTTAAACCAGGTTTATTTAGTAATTAATGTGATCGAATTTTGTTTTATTTTGGTTTATGACAAAAATAGAACATCTTGACTTTCAAATAATAACGATGCGTATCCCATCTAAAATTAGCCGGGTTGCAATCATTAACGAACCCTCTCAAGCTTGTTATAAATCATCCGGCCTGCTTTCTCTGTTCGTCCCGGATTGAGTCCACCCCTTCCCTTCCACCTCCAAACGCTCACGCGTCCACGAATAAAGGTCGCCCCGAGGGCGGCGAACCAGGCCCATCGCCAAAACCCTAGCCCCGATCCGATCGGCCTCTGCTCCCATGGCGACCACCCCAAGCCAGGCGAGCCTCCTGCTCCAGAAGCAGCTTAGAGGTATGGATCCGGACGGTCTTGCGCTCTCTTTTACTTTTTTCCCCCGATTCGCCGCGATCGGGCACTGATCTCGGCCTCCACGTTCCGGGATTGTTGCAGATCTATCGAAGAACCCCGTGGATGGGTTCTCGGCGGGGCTGGTGGACGATAGTAACGTGTTTGAGTGGCAGGTCACCATCATCGGCCCGCCCGAAACCTTATAGTGAGTTCGATCTTCTAAACTACAATTGTAATTAGTGCAAGACTGTTATGTGGTTATGCATCATCTGGTTTTGTGCGGGGGCGTACTCATATTCGGTTGCCGATCCGCAGCGCTTATTGAAGAATTTAGTTATAGTGAATATGTCTCTTGCCGCGAACAGAATACGTATTGAGTTTTAGTTACAGTCAATGATCTTAATTCTAGAAGAATATATGGAACATATTTCAGTGTCAAACTGTGGAATTACTTAGTCAATTGCAGCAGGGGAAAGCCACAAGGCCTTATGTATTTGTGGTGCTATGATTGAAAAATAGAGAGTACCCATATGACATACCATAAACGAGTCAGAAGTAGAGTGCAGAGAGGTATTTCTTTCATTATGTCTATCAGCTGTCTTTGATACAGAGAAAGATGCCATCTTGTCTAGCAAATATCATTAAACATAGGAGGGGCAACAAAGTAGCTTGCACATATGGATATGTGTTCCTCTCCTGAGGGCTGTTGTGATTTGCTTCAAAAGAATTGATTTGGGGGTATGGATCAGGATCAATGATCTTAATTTTAGAAGAGTATATGTAACCAGTAGCAAATAATGATTCTGTCTATTTTTATGAGACTGCTAGATCGACAATGAGTATGTAACAAGGACTTTGACAATTGAAACAAGATATAAATTGTAAAATTCACAAGCTACCTTTATATCTTGGAACCACATGTTTTCCCCGAACCCATTTTTTGATTAAAAGCATTTTAACCTGCTTTTTTTATCCCCCTAAGTGACAAGGATGCAAATTTGACCCTCAGCTCTTCTTTGTAAGCTGCGTCAATCCTGCCCATCTAGGGGGCTAGGAGTCTTTTTTTAATCTTTGATGCAAGATCTTCATAGACTTCTAGCATGTACAAATGTACTTCGCATCATCCAAGGATATATTCCTTGTTCTTTTTAGATCTTAATGAAGTATCCCTGAGTCAAACAGTTTACAATGCATACTCCAAATGGCTTAACCATGAAGGCTCCAAACACACTGATGAAAAGCAGATGTATTTTGCTTATAAATTTTCTTTACTGTAGTTAAAACTAAAGGTTGTTTTTATATGCAGTGATGGGGGATACTTCAACGCAATAATGACCTTCCCCCAGAATTATCCCAACAGTCCACCATCAGTAAGATTTACTTCTGAGATGTGGCATCCAAACGGTGAGTTATCTGCTAGCTCACTCTGTGATGCTATATCATCACGTCTTTGTTCTGACAATGTCTACTATGTTCAATTCTCAGTCTATCCTGATGGGCGTGTGTGCATTTCTATTCTTCATCCACCTGGTGAAGATCCAAATGGTTATGAGCTTGCAAGCGAACGGTGGACACCAGTGCACACAGTAGGGTTTCTTCTATATTTATACAAGTATTTTGTTTTCTATGAAATTTAAATCTATTAACCCTTATCATGGTAAGTACCTGTACTGATTAGAAATTTAGAACAAATCCCACTTTTATGCTACATCAGAGGTTTATCTATCGGAGTGGACGAATTCAAAGTTTGTTTTGGAGATACCCTGGAGACATTGATTTCAAAAGAGGTTCTAGGCTGGTTTTAGACCCGTTTCCAATATTTTGGGGTTCATATCATTCAAACTGTTTAACTCTATCAACAACCAGTTATTTCTGAAACAGATTGTTGCAGACCACAAGACTCAGTATCAGAATATTAGGTGCTGAGTTCACCCAGGTTGCAATTGTATTATTAATTGTTAAATTTGGTTGCTTTATTTTTGTAACAGTGACTGCAGTTTAATCTCTACCAAATAATTACCAAATCACGTGTAGCTTATTAACACCATATCAAAATTGGTTTGGAAGATTGTGCGGTCAAAAAGATTGGATATGGGTAAAAAAATTGAGAGGATTGAGATCCTTATTCTGCACATTGCATGCTAACTTGCATATTGTCTTAGTAATTTATTTTGTGTCCATATCATGCAGGTTGAGAGTATAGTTTTGAGCATTATTTCGATGCTCTCTAGCCCAAACGATGAGTCTCCAGCAAATATCGAAGCAGCTGTAAGTGTACCCATGATTTATTGCTAACTTTATTTTTCTTTTGTGTGTCCTGGATGCATCAATCACACTTATCTGATTTGCAATAGCTAGTTTCAGTTACACTAACTGAAGAAGAAATTTATTATTTTATTCCAAAATTCAAAATTGTGCTGTTTCTTGAGCATGGATTATCTGCAACATTACCAATTGAGCATGGATCCTGGTTATCATTTTCTATTTGGGCTATGTTATTTAGCAAAGTAATTGTGCTGTTTCTTGCAGTTAGCAACCTAGCGTACTATTTCTCCTTGTGGTTTTACCAACGTTTGGGGTGATTAGCATCGTCTCTGAAAATTTTCTAGTATTTTTCTGGATCATGTTGAACTCATTTGGTTTCTGAAGTTATCCATTGAATGTTGTTGCACAGAAGGACTGGAGAGAAAAGAGGGACGAATTCAAGAAAAAGGTTAGGCGCCTTGTTCGCAAATCTCAGGAAATGCTCTGAAAGAGGAGGGTCATACAGGGGGGAAGTTAGACAAGTGCTGCTACAGGCGTAATATATTTTCACAATCTTTCCGCAAATGTGGCACCTGATGCCAGCGCCTCCACTTCCCCCCTGTATATTTTCCGTTCAATGTCATTCGAATAGTGATGTTGGTCTTGTCTTCTATGTACTCCTAAGTGCTAGTATTCTAAATGTTTGATCGTATTGTGTGGCATGGAGTGGTCAATTTCAAGAAATATTTTGGTATGTCGATACTTGATCATAATTCTGGTCAGGCATCGTAACAGATAAATTGTCTGTTTGTCGAATGAATCGTAGACTCATCATGAACATTTTCATGAGTGCTGGTGATGTTTGGAAATTGGAACGCCAAACCGTAAAGTTTGTTTGGAACATTGTTCAGTTCATAACTCTTAACTAGTTTGCTACAAGCTTTAGATGTGTCTACTCTTGTCTAATTTAATATGCAGCTGTCATCCAAACCCTACTTTCACATCTGGAATCCTTCCTTCTATAGTTTTAGCTATGAAAATTGCCATCACATATCGGGGGAATTGAGTCCCTTCAAATCCTCCACAAGTCCACAGTTAAAAGGATCACAAGTTCATAACTGTCAATGAGACTCTGACCTGGAACATCAAATCTTACGGTCCATT
The DNA here is from genome assembly GCF_000005505.3 of Brachypodium distachyon. Lineage (NCBI taxonomy): Eukaryota > Viridiplantae > Streptophyta > Magnoliopsida > Poales > Poaceae > Brachypodium > Brachypodium distachyon. Next base: position 20,775,214 of record NC_016132.3, on the reverse strand, counting down.
GCAATCGCAATTATGCCTCCTCTTTCACGGTCGCATGCGCAAAACCCTGTCTCCATTGCCGCAAGTTATTGGGATGAGATGTCAAAGCAGAAGAAAATGCATAGACAAATCGTGGGGTGGGGGGCGTGCGAGGCACAAGCACAACTAGGAGCCATGGTCCACAAATTGCTACGCTCATTACTTGGGAATCCAATGTTGTAATTTGAGAACGCGGATGAAACAACTATACAACAGCTTGAGGATGGTTCATAAGGGCGATTATCGATTATATAAAATTTTACGTTGCATTTAAAACAGAGCTGGTTTCGTGGTGTAGTTGGTTATCACGTCAGTCTAACACACTGAAGGTCTCCGGTTCGAACCCGGGCGAAGCCATTGTTTTGTTTTCTTTCGGAACCATTTTTCATATGATTTTGGGGGATGAGGAGTTACCTTTTTTTGTGTACTATTAAGCCTGCATGATTTGCACTGATTGCTTCTCATATAATCATACGCAAATTCATTCCAGTAAATGTTCTAAACAGTAAGCACTGATTGCTTCTCATATAATCATACGCAAATAGTAACACAGTCTCTAGAATCACCTCTCTACATTTTGTCAAAATTTTCCGTACTGAACTGAACTCATCATGAGCGATGGTAGGTCAAACTGACGCCACAACCTGCGAGACAGATCTAGACCAAGGCTCAAAATTAAACAGGGGACATCTATCTCTTCTTTATTTTGCGTGAAGAATCTGCCCTTTCGACGGGTGCAGGCCGGGAGTCTGAAGCTCGCACGAATGTTTGGTCGATGAATCGAAGTTAAGGCGGCAGCTTAGCTTGAACACTCAAATGGAGCTTACAGTCTTGCAGAGGTTGATCAGATCGGGAAGTGCGTGCATGCATACTTAGATGAGGCTACAAACAACAACCTGTATATACGCAAAGGATTTTTCTTAACTAGTCGGTCGCTCTACTGTTTTTTACTTTTCTTATTGGTCAGCCCAACCGGCCATCTCATGGGGGACCAAGTAGAAAATCTGTTGAAGTATAAGTGGATTCTCTAACTCGTTCCATCAGATCAGTCTTTTGGTTGCGTTGGCTATACCTGGCATGGGTGACCCAGTCCGGCCCGAAACCCGACGTATCGTGCCGGGTTCGGGCCTCAGTTTCTAGTCCCCAGCCCGGTCCAAAAGAAGCCCGAAATGAACAAAAACGGATATTTTTAGGAAAAATAGATATAAAAAATCATTTATTTATTCCGAAAATAATTATTTTAATGCTTAAATGGCATATTTTCGGGGTTTCGGGCCGGGCCGGGCCGGTCTCGGGCTTCAGGTTTGAACGTCGGGCTTTTATGAAGCCCGGCCCGAGGTTTGCCCAGGTATAGCGTTGGCTAGCGCATGAAACTCTTCATGGTGTGGAAGTGTCTCCATGTACCCTCAAGTCGAGTCTATATTTCCCGGGATGTCGTTTTTGATGAGACGGTGTTTCCGTTTTCAACACTGCCACACCCCGTCTCATCTTCCACTTCTGCTCCTTATATTGCATCTAGTGACCAACTTGCAGATGTCGCATATTCTCCACTGTTATTGCCTAACCATGGTGCAGGTGGTGTTCGTGGTATGAGGCTTCATGATCTTACACCGACAGATGATCAGGATCCATCACCTCCTGGCACTCCACAATTGAGCCGCGCGGGGACTGAGTTCTTTGCCACAGCAGAATCTCCTGCCACGCCTGTGTGGCAAACTCTCCTGCCGCGGCAGGATCTCTTGCCGCGTCTGCTGCGGCAGGATCTCCTGACGCTTCTGCCGCAGCAGGATCGCCGGCTGGCTCACCTCCACCAGCGCCGCCGTCTCCGCCTCGTCCGCGCACCAGGTTTCAGAACAACATCCGCAAAACGTACATTTGTACGGACGGGACGGTCACATACCTCGCCACGACTAACCCTGCCCAGGAGTCCACTCAAACATTACAGTGGAAGTGTGTTGAATCAAGAGTAGATAGTAAGCGTCTTTATTATGGTCGTTTCATTCTGTCCCCGCTTATAAAAGGTCAAGCGGATACCGTCGGTATTGCCTTGCGAAGAGCTTTACTTGGAGAAATAGAAGGAACATGTATCACACGTGCAAAATTTGCCGGACTCGGTTTAGGATGCTCTCACCATGCCACACTGGCGTGATGCTATGCTGGCTGAGTATCATGCTCTCCTTCAGGACAAGACTTGGCGTCTGGTTCCTCCTCGACCGGGGGTCAACATCACTGATTGTAAGTGGGTATTCAAGACCAAGCGGAAAGCAGATGGATCAATTGAGCGCTATAAAGTAAGATTAGTTGCGAAAGGCTTCAAGCAGAGATACGGTCTCGACTATGAGGACACGTTCAGTCTAGTGGTCAAGCCTACAACCATCCGTCTCTTGCTCTCATTGGCAGTGTCTCAGGGGTGGCATCTGCGGCAACTTGATGTTCAGTATGCATTCCTGCATGGCTACCTTGAAGAGGAAGTGTATATGAGGCAACATCCTGGGTTTCATGATCAACGATATCCATCGCATCTTTGCTATTTGGAGAAAGCTCTATATGGGCTTAAGCAGGCACCTCGTGCCTGGCATGCACGATTGAGTGCTACTCTTGAGGGGCTCGGCTTCAAGGCCTCCCAAGCTGACACTTCGCTGTTCTTCAAGCATCAACAAGGTATCACAATGTTTTTACTAGTATACGTTGATGATATCATCATGATCAGCTCGTCGTCTCAAGCTGCCGATGAACTGATAGTCCAGTTGGGCAAGGCTTTTGCAATCAAGGATATAGGGCAACTGCATTATTTTCTGGGCATTGAGGTTCATATGCACAAAAAGTCCCTGACCCTAACGCAAAATAAGTATGCAGAAGAATTGCTAAAGCGTGCCAAGATGGACAAAAGCAAACCTTCTGCAACACCCATGTCATCAAGTGAGCACTTGAGTCGTGAAGATGGGAGTCTCCTCTCACCTGATGAAGCTACACACTACAAAGGGGCTTACAATACCCTTTGCAGTTAACAAGGTCTGACAATTTCTTCCTCCACCAAAGACTGTGCATTGGGCAGCAGTGAAAAGAATTCTTAGATACATTCGAGATACAGTTTCACTTGGTCTGACATTGACCAAATCAGATTCAACACTGCTGTCAGCCTTCTCTGATGCAGATTGGGCAGGAGACATCGACGACCGTAGATCAACTGGAGGGCATGCTATTTTCTATGGAAGTAACCTTGTTGCCTGGAGTGCAGGAAAGCAAGCTACAGTGTCATGGTCCAGTACAGAATCAGAGTACAAGTCATTGGCGAACGCTACTGCTGAACTAGTCTGGATTGAGTCACTCTTATCTGAATTGGGAATTCTTCCCAACAGAATTCCTGTACTTTGGTGTGACAACTTAGGGGCAAAGTATCTCTTTGCAAATCCTGTGTTTCACGCACGGACGAAGCACATTGAGGTGGACTTTCATTTCGTCTGAGAGAGAGTTGCTCAAAAACGACTTCAGATCAGGTTTATCTCCTCAAAGGATCAGATCGTTGACGTCTTCACCAAGCCACTGTCAGCTCAGTTGTTCCTGAATTGCATGCGCAATCTAAACCTTAGCCTTCCGATGGTTTCGATTGTGGGAGGGTGTCAGAATTCAGGAATAAGTTAGCTTTGCACATATGTGATATAAACTAACCTTTCTAGTCTATCTCATACTCGGTGGTTCAAACCGAAAGATTGTATCGTTGTAATCTCTGCCGAGCTAGTCTCGAGCTATATAAAGGATTGGGACGGCCCGATTGGGAGCTGCGCCATTCCAACAAATCTACTCGTCTCGTTTGTCTTTCATGGTATCAGAGCCAAGAGGTCTCGAGTTCGAGATCCGGTTGCCGCAATTAAATTGCAGCGCATTTTCGATCAACGTTTAGGCCTGCGGGAGCCACACGTGAGGGGGAGTGTTAAAGTATAAGTGGATTGTCTAACCCCTTCCATCAGATCGGTCTTTTGGTTGCGTTGGCTAGCGCATGAAGCTCTTCAAATCATCTCATATACTACAGAGATACAACGGCGGAGCTAGAATTTTTTTTCAGAGTCGGAACATGCCAGTATAGATTTGTCAAAAGAACAATCGGAACACTATATACCTTTTGTCTTTTCATGGCTATGAAGTCACAATTCTCGCAGAATCTCACCTTCCGTTGGGGGCTTCAAAATGAAGAAATTGGAATTTTATCGCCTCGTGGCACAACGCCCTGCTCCGTCTGGCGCGGCGACACCTAATGTTTACTGGAGGGAGCTGCTCCGACTCGCATTGCAGGCAACTGGTCAAAAATCTGAGCCGTGGGCATAAGGGTTTTAGGAAGATTTCAGGACGACGAGAAGTCGCGAGCTCGGCGCATCCTACGATTGCTCAGAGTAGTCGTGTCATACGCTGCATCAAGACGGTTGGAGTTTGACTAAAATACGGCCTGCAGATTGATAGGACTTTTGTTTTCTCTCGCAGTAACAAGCACGCTCCACCCGGCTACCCAGCCCGTTCCGTCTCTTCGAAGATATATATTATGATGGATTTAATTATACTAATTTAAAGAGGTGTGACGTCTCTTAGGAGGCTAGAAGTGCTTGAAAGTCACGAAAGTCGTTTCCCACTGGAGCCAGTCAGAGCTCCCCAGGCGTCTGAGCAAAAGCAAAGCCCCACCTCCCTGACGTGCTCGTGCGTCATGGGAAGAATGTGATTGGGATTGAACTTTGCTATTTTTGCACTAACATATTTTGTTGTTTGTACAAATTATTTAATAGTCTAAACAAACTTGGAATTTTATGAAAATTTGAGGGTAGTCTTAATATGGGAAAAATCCACCTTAGTAAAAGTTTCAAAAAATTTAAAGCAAGTTTGAAAATCCACCATTGGAATTTGATAAACCATATACTAATGACATATACCATTCGTATATCATATATGAATGACGTAAATTTGATATACCATATATCAATGACATGTACCATTCGTGTATCATATATGAATTGCATATACCATTCATATATCATATATCAAACACCAATAACACATATCACATACCATTCTTTTATCATATACCGGCAAATATATCATATACCGATGACATATACAATTCATACATCATACACCAGTAAATATATCATTCATATGTCATATACCAATATAAATATATGCCAGATTTTCAAACTTGCTCTAAAATTTTCGAAACTTTTATTGAAAGTGGATTTTACCATCTTAAGACCATCCTCAAATTTTCATAAAATTATGATATTGTTTGGACCATTAAATAATTTGTACAAGCCACAAAATGTGTTAGTGCAAAAAAAACAAAGTCCAATCACAATCCCATTCCTTCTCTGCCACGAGCACGTGAGGGGGGAGGGGAGGCTTTGCTTTTCTCAGGCACGAGGGAGGCTCTCATTGTCTCTAGCGGTGCCGGCACATACCGGCACCGCTAGAATCGCCGCTTTGCTTGGAAGTCTTCATGAATGGAAAGAAGCAAATAAATTTGTGATAGTTTGGGAATTTCCCGTGAGCCCCTTCTCACCCGAGTGATGGGCATGGACTTTGTGTCATAACTTAAGGAGGTTAAATGTGGGGACTCTGTCTGTTGTTCTTTGTGATGACGACGCCTTATGATCACGCTAACAACCCGAACTCAATCAAATCCTCTTTTTAGCACTTTAGATTTTTGCGGGTAGATTGATGTATGTTTCTTTGTTGGCAGAATGGCATGTGCAAGGGTTACATCCTCACATGGCACGAATTGACTAATGCTAAAAATCGAAAGTTTTGTATTCATCCCTCCTCTGATAGACATAGACATAGTTGATCCTTCACATGACACGCAAAATGATAATCACTAGCTTGAGCTATAAAAAAACCTTGTCAGGAAAGCACAACGGAAGAAGGCCCTACCATACCACCATTATATGCATGAAGCAACGAACAAACCCGACTTTTGTGCCTAACATAATTGTTGCCTCTCTAGAGTTTGGAAGACATGCTGCTAACACTTAGCATTGACAAAGCGCATGCAGCTGCATAGAACAAAGATTAGGACAAATCACTTTTGAAAGATCGGTATTATATACTTTATTTTATTTCAACCGTTTTCTGTGTCATACAGATAGAAAGAAGATTTTGCTAAAAACAGCATTAGTTCTAGCCATTTTAATCATTGATTGGTGATATTCTGAAAACATTTCATATGCAAAGTACTTGGAAAAGTGGATACATTTTGGATGTATCAGCGATCTATCTAAAACCCTAGATTGATCTTCGCAAGAACCAAGGCCGGGTAGACAGCCAAGGTTGCCCCCTTAATCAACCCAAGAACCGGCGGAGATAGGAATTCCAGGAGAGGATGGATCGGTAGTTTAACAGAGACGATCGTCACCGGAGGCGGAGTCGCAGATGGAGTAGGACCCCGAGAGGGCTAGGATGCTCAGCAACAAGATGGGCCAGAAGGTGGGATGCGGCTTCCGAAGAAAAGGAAGAAAAAGAGAGAGAGAGATGGGCTACGGTCAAGGGGGGAAGCGAGGGGCCGAGAGAGGTGACTGGCTTCAGCGGTTACTCTCGGAATTCAAATAACCTCAAAAAGCAATTTGTCGCGGTTCTAAAGAAAAAGTTGTCTTCCGTCTGCAGAGTTCGTCTGTTTCATCATCATTTCGGTCACACCTCATGAAGCGTTTCTTCCCTAACTTATTTACAAAGTCGATTTCAATGGAGGTCCAACCAACTTAGCAGGAGTGAGTTGGACCTTTTTTGGGATGCAATCGAAGAGATCGATCTGTGTAGTCCGCACTCACACGAGATACAAGTCTCATCCAAACCGAGTTAGATTACATTCACATGAGTTCTCATGCATACACATTGCATGGATATCGAATGCCAGTCAATTACTTATTAACTTCAACGCGACCTCATATTCTGGAACTACTAATATGGACTTCATGTGAATTGTCAATTTATCTATAATGTTTATTCCAAATTTCATATAACAAACGAGTTATGTTCTTTTTATCCAACTTCTAGTTTTCACATAAAATTACTTTCAAAATTTTGTTATATGGACATCAGATGGAACATATGCACAAAAACAGCTCTTTGTTTTGAATTATGTAAAAAAATAATTGTATTATTAAGCTCAACTTCTATATTTTTTTCTCAATTCTCTCTTAAAGAGTATTAGTAATTTGGATCATGTTTAAACATGTGAAATGCATACATACGTACATGTGTGGTGCTAGAGTATGGTTTCCTTCTCTATGCAACTTCCTTATGCATGTAAATCGCTTAAATCTTAGCCAATCAAATCAAGATCAACGGGGTATATATTTTTAGCCTATGTGGAAAAACGTGGTTGCTTCTTGTCTTTTGTTTTAAATATTTAAAAGATATTTATCAGATCTTTTTAGGTTGGTAAGTATGAAGATGTTTCTGAAAAAAATAACTATATAGGCAATATATTATTAGATGTAGTTGATATAAACTAGTGAAAAACAAAGGCTAAAACATGAACTATATAGTGACTTTGAATAGCATATCGTTCAAGTTGCATGAGTAATATATAACACCGATGATTTATTAAATGGTCGTGCAATGTCTATAAGATTTATTAGAAAAAAATATATGTGTATGTATAATAAAAACATTAAAATATATATCATAGAAGAAATATTAAACGTTATTTGTGTAGCTAGTATATCGATTTGGTTACGAGTTCTTTCAGCCCATGTTCGGTTCCCATTGCGGGATCGATAAAAAGTTAGATAAAGTTCTGCGTAAGTTTGTTTATTGGTCACTTGTTGGAGTGATAGCTCCGGTTCAAAATCAGCATAAATTAGGTAAAAAAATTGGCTCTCCTAACCTTGTTAACAAACTTTTAAGAATTTAACATGCTTATTCATGTCATGTAGGTATTTTCTTTGCGTGTAATCTTTTAACTTTATCATGACTAGAGAGCCGGCATTCCACTTATCTGCGCAACAGTTGATCGAATGTAATACTTTAACCGGTGGGGATACCATTTAGGATATCCGGAGAAGTCTGTGAGTTCATTATTGCGAACAGAATTTTGATTATTGCATATGACCCTCCTAACCAGAATTTTAATTATTAAATTGTATGATCGATGACTTAGTTCAAACAAAATGTCAATGTATAATAACAAATTGGAGTGCTCCATGTTATTTTTATTTGATAATATCTCCAAACCAAAAGAAAGATTCAGGATTTCATTAATAATATGCTTTCAGATTTTAGATTTATTATTTAGTCATGAATTGTCCATATGCAAAGAATACTATATCTCTAAAGCACGGTGTGTTAAAAACCTTTCAAAAAAGTGGTTGATTGTATGGTTACTATCATAATTATATCATTATATAATAAAACCTTAGGTAACTCCTACTCAGACTTTATTATAATCACTCACAAAGTAATACAATAATAGATAGATAATGCTCAAAAGCCAAACGCACTAAAATATAAAGTAAAACTCACTTATAAAAATAAAAGATAGTTAGATACACCCCTAAATATGATATATATGGCATAATGAAAGTGAACCTCCTCCAAGCTTAGGATAAGTTGGGTCTCTACAACATGCAAACCCAAAATTTGTTGATGATTGCCAGTCAATAATAACTAGCAGCACATGTTGCCTTGCATGCAACCTCAATCACGCAAAGACGCAAGCCACCCACACGAAAAGTCCCACGGTCAGCGTCCACACGTACAGCTACCGCAAGGTCTGGTGCACCCACTCGATCGGCCAGACGAAAAAAATCGAATCGCCAACAACCGCCGGACTAAAAAGAAGCCTCTGTGAGCGACAGAGAGCAAAGAAACCACCCGGCCTTAATATTTGTATCTTATTAGTTAAAATGAGAGCCGACCTCTCTCCATCATGCATCTTTGCTTTGTCTTTGAACCAAGAGCTAGTAGAGGTGAACTAGCCCTCCCAATGCCTTACTTATCTTATCTTCTGGCGAGTCTAAATAAACAAACCATACTCTATTTTTTTTTTGCGAGTGAAAAAAAAACTCTAATGTAACTTGAAAGGGGTGATTTATGACAAATCCCATTAGTCAAGATAGTTGTACTCGCTTCGTTCCATAAAGATCGGCACTTTTTTGAATTATAACTAGTTCAAAACCGTGCCAGTCTTTTTGTAACACAGGGAGTAGAATACTCCATCACATTTTTAGTTTATTTTACGTTCATCTAAAAAATCACAAGTAATAATCAAGAAAAAATCTAATAAGTGTTGCGCCACAACATTGCATGGAGAGATTCTTCGCCTTCGTGTATGATTGATTTTCACTTAGAACAAAACTAGACAAAACATAACGTGGATCTAATTATTTTTTCGTATGTTCTAAATAATAGGCTCGGCTGAAAATTTAGATTATTGAGGTGGAGCTAAAGTTAACTCAAAAAGAGAGCTAGTAGAGTTTTCATGATGGATCGATAACGGAGCCTACCGAGAACGGGCAAAAATCCTTCCTCGCTCCCTTTTCGGCGCCCAAAATTTCCGGTCGCCGGCTTAACCGTCCAGGCATCCACACCGTTCATCCCTCCACGTCATCGATCCGCGACCTCCCCCTCTTCACCAATCGCGTCTCATCGCGCCTTTTATAAATACCGCCTCGCCCCGATCCATTTCCCGATCTTACCACCGCCTCGCGAACCAACAAAGAAGCGATCACTTCTTCCAGCCTCCTCGTCGCCATTTTCTGCACGATCCGTTTGTGATGGCGCCCAAGGCGGAGAAGAAGCCCGCTGAGAAGAAGCCGGCGGCGGAGGAGAAGGCCCCGTCCAAGGGGGAGAAGAAGCCCAAGGCGGAGAAGCGGCTGCCGGCGGCCAAGGAGGGCGGCGGCGGCGGCGTGGACAAGAAGGCCAAGAAGAAGGCGAAGAAGAGCGTGGAGACGTACAAGATCTACATCTTCAAGGTGCTCAAGCAGGTGCACCCGGACATCGGCATCTCCTCCAAGGCCATGTCCATCATGAACTCCTTCATCAACGACATCTTCGAGAAGCTCGCGCAGGAGGCCGCAAAGCTCGCCAGGTACAACAAGAAGCCCACCATCACCTCCCGCGAGATCCAGACCTCCGTGCGCCTCGTCCTCCCCGGCGAGCTCGCCAAGCACGCCGTCTCCGAGGGCACCAAGGCCGTCACCAAGTTCACCTCCTCCTAGGCCCCTGCTTTCGTCCTGTTCTTGGCCTCCTCTTCCCGCCCGACCTTGTCAGGGATCGAGGCTCCGTAGTTTGTAATTGTTTCTCGTTACAATGAATGAACAAATGGACTCACTACGATCGATTGCAATTTGACCGTGTTCTCTCTCTCGTCTCAATTTTGATTCTTTGTATATTAGAAGGAAGTTAAAAGGAAGGGGATCGTGTAATTGTGTAATGATTAATCATCTGTGTTGGAGATGTCTTCCGGATTGAGGAATTCTTTGAGGAGGCCTCCGGGGAGGTCGGAGCCGTAGACGTGGCCCATCTTGGTCCGCTTGGTCTCGAGGTATTTCTGGTTCTCCTTGGTGATCGGTGACATCACCGGGACCCGGCCCACCACGGCGAGCCCGTAGCCCTTGAGCCCCACGAACTTGGCCGGGTTGTTCGTCATCAGCCGCATCGTGCGCACGCCGATGTCCCTAAGAATCTGAATCCCCCAGCAAGAACACATCAGTCCATCAGAATCATCTGAAAACGCACCACGCATGAAGATGAATTCAAATGCCGCGTTACCAACCTGGGCGCCGATGCCGTACTCGCGGGAGTCGATGGCGAGGCCGAGCTCGACGTTGGCCTCCACGGTGTCGCTGCCTTGGTCCTGCAGGTTGTAGGCGCGGAGCTTCTGGCCGAGCCCGATGCCGCGGCCTTCGTGGCCGCGCAGGTACACGAGGACGCCGCGGCCGGCCTTCTCGATCAGCCGCATCGCGAGGTCCAGCTGCTCGCCGCAGTCGCAGCGGGCGGAGCCGAGGATGTCTCCAGTCAGGCACTCCGAGTGCACCCTCACCAGGACGTCTTCTCCATCGCCGATATCACCCTGTACATCATGTATGAATGTTTTACACAAATTGTTGAGCAGACCACTAATTAATTTCGGCTCAAATTCTCAAGTCACAAAGGGTACTCCATTGCCTTTGTAACAGCTTATTCAGAAGGGAAAGGAAAACTAATACAGTACCTTTGCAACAGCAATGTGTTCAGTTCCATCCAGCTTTGATTGGTAGCAGTAAGCGCGGAAAAGGCCCCATTTAGTAGGCAAACGAGATACAGCGATCAATTCCACCAGCTTCTCCCTTTTCCTCCTGTACCTGAATTACAACAAAATAATCGAATGAATTGAGATCTTCTCAGAAGGGATATCACTGCAACATGCAACTAACTGAACATAACCACATTTTATGTCAGGTATCTGTTTGATCTTAAGAGTAACTGAAGCAGTACAAAATTCAAATCAGTAAACACAGGCTATAGGTTCACAAAGGCTTCACCTTAAGGTATACTAACCGGATGAGATCAGCTATCGAAACAATTGGGATATCATGCTCCGAAGCCATTTGTTTGAGCGCTGGTGTTCCCGCCATAGAACCGTCCTTCGGGTCAATGATGGTGGACAGGACGGACACTGGGCGCAAACCGGCCAACGCGACAAGATCCACGGATGCTTCGGTGTGACCGGCTCTTTTCAGCACGCCTCCATTGCGGTACTTGAGTGGGAATATGTGGCCTGGCCTTCTGAGATCGCTGGGCTTGGAGTCAGGGGATGCTAGAGCAAGGATGGTCTTTGCCCTGTCTGCAGCTGACACACCAGTGGATATGCCCACTCTGGCATCCTGCATGGATAGGAAACAGTGTTCTCAGTGTGTTCAACACATTGTCATATATAGCTAAGAAGTAGAAACCTGTTTGGGTTGCTATTGAAAAAACAGATTGTTAGTTACCACTGTTACTGTGGAAGCCGCAGCTGAAATGTCACCGATTTCTGTAACTGGAGACATCATAGGAATCATCAATCTTTCTAGGTCCTCTTCATGCATGCCCACCGAGATGATGCCGGAACCATTTCTAATCATGAATGCAATCGATTCTGCACTGGCTAGACTAGCTGCGATAACAAGATCCCCTTCGTTATCGCCATTTTCGTCATCCACAGCAATAACAAACTGGAGAAGAATGAATAGTTAACTTTGTTGTTGAAGTCTACTATGCAGTATAGGGAAGATAAGGAAACGATAATGCGTTTATGCAATAAAGGTCCTGCCATGAATTTTGATGCAAGTAAAATAGACTAGGTACATAGAAATGTGAGTATTTGAGTATCACAATACTTCAACTGTTCTGTTCATCCTATCATTTTTAATTAGGCAAAAATGTACGCTCCAAGATATGTGCAAAACAATTGGTACATCATTTCTGAAAGCTTTGGAAATATAAAAATGTAATAGAATATAATTTGCTATACATGAGTGTACTCATAGTAGAACTAAGGTCTCATCCTTAGGAGACTAGGGGAAGCAGGATTTACCTAGTCAAGCTACACAATGAGGTGAATAATGGAGGCTAGGAGCTACTATACAGTTATGCATATCGTTTGAATTATCATTTTGCGTGTTATCATATCCAATTTGGCCATGATCAAGCAGGGTCCATGTCAAAGAATTGCATGAATGAAACTACTCCCTCCATCCAACAAAAGATGTCTCAAGTTTCTCAAAATTTGGATATATCTAGACATGACTTAGTGTATAGATGTATTCAAATTTAATTAAAGTTGAGACATCCTTTGTTGGACGGAGGGAGTGGTTTATTTTGAGCAAATAAGGTATTTACTTTCTCCTACCTTTCCTTCACGCAATGAGTTTATAGCATCCTCGATCGATGAGAAACCCTCTGTAGGTTTGTCTGGGTCACCCTCGGCATCGCTGACAAAGAAATCTCCTGTTTCCTGAGTGATTTCAGCACCAAGAGTTGTAAAGGAAGAACCAGACCCGTTTAGTCCTTGCAAAACAGGCCCATTCTTGTTCTCCTTCAAAGGATCATTCAGACTCCCTGCATCACCAATTGCATAGCATCTTAATTGTAACCATCCCTTTCTGAAAACTGCAAATCCAATATTGTTGAGGTTAACAGAGCCTTGATGAATCCTGAAACAATAATCAGGAGAGATCACGAATCATGGAAAAAAATTAAAAATTCTATGGTCTCGGCAGAAATTTCGGTGAGAAGAAACAGGGAAGAATGGTACCTTGCGTTAACAACGGCATGGGATGACAAGTGTGAGCTCAGAAGAACGCAGTCCATTTGACGATCCCAGCTAGCCGATCCTAATAAACCAACTCCAAAATGTGTTTATATACCTCAATCGCTTGCACCGTCGCAACAACTCTCAGCCTATCACTTGGACTTATCTGGTAATATGGATAACACAAGAAAAGCCGTGCCCAGGTGCAGGCAAACTGGCCACATATTTCTGAGCTGCAAGATAGCAGCAGCCATATCGACCCATCACAAACTGCAGGTGCTGCCAAGATATCAGCCCTTTCCCCCCTTAAATCTTTTGTTGTGGTGTGGGTGACTTGAGAGCTGAGAGTCAAATGTAGCAGAGATTCGACCTGAAAATGACATGCCAACGATATCCTTTAACCTCAAATCTCTTGAAGGTTTCTCCCCAGTATTGAACCTTTGGTCAGTGTATATCTTTTCTTAAGCTGCAAGATTACCCACCTCCCCTTTACTGAGGTAGAAATGCGAAATACCGTTACCGCATTGCAAGAGGAAACTCCAACCTTGTCAGTGTCATCCAATTGTATGTGACCAGACCCAGTGACTGCCACGCAGAACTGTGTCGGTGTCAGCGGGTAAGGCGGCAACGAAGTGATCGGAGAGGGAGCACAGCTTCCTGGAGAACGCCAAGACACCATTGGCACGTACAGTACAGTAGGGTCAAAACCCATGACAACGCAGGATCAATTCAGAGTCAGCCGGGACATCAGAGTAAACTGCGATGTGATTCGGTTGTCTCAAATATCTCCACCACGGAAGTTGATGAAAGTGTCTGGATACTCGAGACCGCACATTGCCAACATGGCCACATTGTAGCTATTATATCAGACATGGCAAACAATACCCTGACAATGATCAGTAAGCATGAACACTAAACATATCAGATGTTACAATGACCCATGAGAAAAACTTTCCGTGGAAACGGTAGCTTTTAGTTTCTTACAGGATGAATCTCCTAGTTCGAGCGTCTAAAGATCAAAAGCCTTTTAGAAACACAAAAATAAGGATGAATAATGATCCAGGTCTCATAGGCCTTCTGCCCCAGAGTTCTTCTGGCTGACTTTAGGTCCTGCCCACTGTTGGCTGGCACGAGATCTGGTCCATGGATCAAGAGGGATCCGCTGGGGTGGCTGTGGTGTTGCAGGTTTTGCCTCTCGAAGTTCATTCTCCCGGTCGACAAACCTGTGTATGAAACGACCAATAGATATTGGATTCTATCTCATCACAACATGTATTTCTTTCTCTGTTACAATGAACTGGAAACTACCAAGTTTTTTTCATAGAATTCTGGGCCTTTTACCAAAGTGAAAGAGATAAAAAAAATCTTTCACGCAGTACCATCACGGTGTCTTTGAAAAACAATGATAATCTTTTTGTAGGAAATTTCAAACCTCAACAGAATTTTGTGATATACGGAGTACATTGGAGAAAGAAGGATGAATTTTGTTAAGTGATAACATTAGTTTTTAAGGAAATACCTAACTATAACTGACGGATGCTAGACAATACTCACTCCTAATGTGAAGTTAAAGTACAAATAACAGAAATAAGAATGTGAATTTTCTATAAATAAAATTACGAATATGTGAAGTTAAGGTATATTAAGGATAAACATACTCAATGTATGCCATTGGTGCAGCATCGCCAACTCGTATCCTAGTTCGCAATAGTCTTGTGTATCCACCGGCTCGATCCCTATATATAAGGTAGAACATAAAGAAGGTACACAAGATAGAGCTTCAAAATGGTCAAAGCAACTGAGTCCCCGAGCATGTTAGTCTGAATTAAAATTGAAACTACCATAAATAGGTAAAATTACTTGTAGCGGTATGCAAGCTCTGTGAATATCTTGTGAACAACATCATCACCCCGAACAAAGGACGATGCACGTCTTGCTGCATCTAGTGTACCCTAGAGAGTAATATATATTTTCCATGTCAATATAATAACAATTTCAGCAGTAAGAACTTTTAAGAGATAGAAATAACAGAGAGCACCCCCATACATCTGGGCTGGGCATGGACAATTAAACTCAAGGAGCACTTGGGAATACTACAAATTTGTACAAGAATATCCCCGTATCTGAAAGTTATGCAAGTGTCAACTTCACTTTTTTGTGTTTTTTTTTAGATTTTTTTTAGAGAGAACTGTTAACTTTTTTGTCTAGAGGGCCAAATTCAGATGGGTGAGATCTTTATTCATATGATCACTGATGAATGGGTGCGTCCTTGCATTACACACTAACATACTTTCAACTTACCTAAGAAAATGGCAAAATGCAAACTAAATATTTACCTAGGTGGTCAAAACTTCACAAATCCAGTTTACTAGTTGCTCGGAGATGCCAAAACAGGAAATAAGAAACTCAAATAAAAGATCTGCACTTCACTTTTACGCGAAGATTTGTTGCGGATTACCCAAGGTGTCAAAATTATACCACTTTTCCACTGATCTGCTTAGTTGCATTGTGTATCAGAAGCAAGCATAAATGGTGTGAAAATCATGCTACTTTTCCCTACACATCTTGCATTATGAGGAAAAAACCAACAAAAGATGTCCGGTTAGTGGTTAGATTTCACTATTCTAATACCCCTAACTTTGATATGCACTACGGAGTACTAAACAGTAAACAGTCTAATATATCACCATGATTTTGCACTGCAGGCACTAGGGTCTAGGGGTCATGTGGTGAAATTCTAGTAAACACGTTAAACAACGTACATCTTTGCCAAGCTGCACCATCTGATCCGCCTTCCGCCGCACCTCCTTCGCCTGAAACGATAAAATGCCTCACATAAAGAAGGAGCCAATTTCCTGGCGCAAAAAACCTGCACTGCTCCCAGTACCGTAAGGTGTTCGACGAAATGACAGACTCAGAGGTAGACACGAAGCTACCTTTGCGACGGTGGTCTCTATCCGCTCGTGCTTCACCAGCTGCGACACCATCGTCCTGCCGAGAGTGGTCGGAAAGGGGTGGGGAGAGAGGTAGCCGTGGGTCAGGGAGAGAGGGGAGGGTGGAACGGAAACGAATAGGACTTAGATGAGACGGGTGGAACGAGAGAGAGAAAGAGAAATGAGTACCTTAGCATGGAGACGCGGTGGGCGGCGTGGCGACCGAGCTTGCGGAACTTCCCCATGGCGGCGGCGGGGAAGGAGTATGGCCGGCGGTGATCGATTGGGGGCTGCAGGATTTGTTTGCTACAGATTGCCAGGCTTCGTTTGTTGGGGATGGGTGCTACGCCTGGGCCTTTAAGGCCCAAACCTCTAGTTAGGCCTACTGCATCCCTATCAATTGAAAGGAGGCTAGCTACTCTCAGCAGCATCTCCCAAATTTACAAAACGAATTGCTCTAAAAAGATTTAGCAATTGAATAGAACAAGAAAATTAAGATCATCATATTGACTAATAGTGTCATTGCACAAACTTAAATTAACACAAGTAATTAAGTACCCCCTAACACCCCAAAAACTAATGAGTTCTTTTAGATACCGAAATATATAATCAAGTACTCCCTCCAATCCAATAGTGTAAGACAAGTGTCGCTTTGGATTGGAGGTGATAATTCATTTTCTTATATGGACGATTATCATATATTTTCTCAACTCTTTGCAAGCGCACATGTTATAGCCATGAACTGATGAACATCTTCATTCAAATCCAGTAGTTTCCAATAAAAAAATTCAGACAAAAATAAAAGCAAGACCAACAGTAAATATGAATTTTCATACTTTATACATAGTTTTGTTTGAAGATAACATATTTACATAAAAATTGATAGTCAAAGTATCACAATGAAGACCGCTTCGACATCTGAAACGACTTGCATTGTGACTCATAGATAGTAGTAGTATAATAAGTTGCTCAAAAGGTAAGCAAAACCCAGTAATCTGCTAGTATAATAAGTTGTTGTTCAGCTCAGTGAAGCTTCCAACTGCATCAGCTGCAAGATTCCTCGCCAAGTTGCCTGTGTCCGATTTTCAGTGAAAAAGTGACAGCTGAGCTCAACTGAATTTTCTCATACCCGTTTCTTCCGGTCCACCTTTCCCAGCTTGGACTTACGCTGCTTGAACACATGCAGGTACAGCTTCAGCCACAGAAATGGATAGCACAGCAGCACACCCTGTCAGCACATTATCACAGCTAAGTGAACATTAATCAAGCATAAGAAGAAGGGATGCAGGGTGTATTTAGTGATTTAGTCCCGCGGGTTTAACATCAATGTACCACGAGGAAGGAATGGTAGCCCATAAAGAACTTTGCAAAGAAGCCTGAGTAGAGGTCCCTCTCCTTCACAAATGGAAGAGCTTGGTACATAGTCCACACTGCATGTAATAATATCAAGGAGTGAGTACAACAAGAAGACTAAGGAATAGTGTTTTTATAGGAATAATGTGGTGCAGAAGAGTTTCTGAGCTTACTTTCTCCTGGTCCTACCCCAACTGGATATAACGGGATAAAAGCGGTGTACCTACAGGTAATTGTTTAAGCTTAGGTTTCTCCAAGGGATAAGAAAACAGTTTGGTCTGAGACTTGAGGTGCAATGATCTGAAAAGCCTCATGGTGCGCGTAAATTTGTGAAACTTGTGTAATTAGTGGCACATGATATGACTATTTTACAGTAGGTTTTCCATTTTATAGTTTTGAAGACAAAATGTCTGTCGGTTCTTTCAGAAAACGATAGAGGTTTTCTGCCAATCAGTTGAGTTTACCCTGTGAATTCCTTTTTAATATGTTCACGATCAGCAATGATTCATAAGCTAGGGCAGCATATAGAATTAAAATTTTAAAACTGAAATATAGATGTGGAGCTTAAGACTGTGAAGGGATAGGTGAACCTGAGATAAGTCAGCCATGCTGGACAAACTTTCAAGGTAGTCAGAGCATAATGAGAGTATCGGATGACCTGTATAAGGAAAATGATATGTTAAGCATGGTTCAAAAAACTTCAAATAAAAGATGAACCTTGCTAATTATTACATAGTATGAACAATCTAAAATAAGGACCATTTTTCTGCTACCACATATATTCTTAACATAGTCGTCAAGTGGATATTGCAAAAGAAAGAGCATACAACCTAAAGTGCGGTTATTGGCGAGAACAAGGGAACATAAAAAAAAGAGAGAGGAAGTGAGAGGACATTCTGCCACACCTCAGATATGCTCCAAGCCATAAACGTTATGAACACAGATGGACTGCCCTGGACCTGCATTTGGCACATCAGACTAAACTATTCAGCCAAACTCCACAGAGCCCAAATATAAGAGTGAAGAAATCCTTGAAATTTCGTTTCGCCACAATGTGGCACTGCAGTTTTGTCATGACCGTTGGTTCTTGCATTTACCAACCATCTTAACCTCAGGTATTTGGCGAAGAAGGGCGAGAACGAAGTGAGTCCTCCCTCCCCATTGCAAGAAGGCAAGAAACGGCGAGGTAGGAACCAACCCTGAACAACCAAACGGCCAAGCGCGGACTTCAGTTCACACACCCAACAAGGGGGAAAGAAAATCTAGGAGGAAACGGAATTAAGCCCAGTAATTCATTTTCGCACCAACGGCAGCATGGACCGTTTCAAGAACCGCGCAAGTTTGCAGGAAGCCTGTAGATAGAGACATCAATGAAAGGGTGAAATCAGCCCAGGCATAATTCAGACGAAACTAGAAACTCATGGAGGAGCTAGCAAAATTGGGAGGAGACAGGAGGGCACCGCACATATGAGGTCGCCGGCAACGGCGTACGCGGAGCGGGCGGAGGCAGAGACGGGAAGGGCGAGGCAGGCTAGGAGACGGAGCAACGCGAGGAACCTGGAGAAGGACGAGGAAGGGGATCGAGACGAGAGAAGCGTTTGTTCCGGCGGGGAAGGAAGTGATTAGCGGATGGATGCATTTGATGCTGCTGCTGGGAGGTGGTTACCGTACCATCCGAGGGAGTGGAGCGAGTTGTAGGCGAGGAGGTAGAGCCGCGAAGGGTGAGCCATGGCTGCCGCCGGCGTTGCCGTCGCCGACTCGCTTCGTTCTCTTCCCTGCGGGGCGCTGAGATGGTTCTTGTTGGAAGTTGGAACAGAGAGGGTTTGTCCTTGGATACTGCAAGGAGCGACTTGCAGTAACTATTGCCGGCAGGAGTTTGCGTGGCCCAGGTTTTGTGCCGTCTGTACTGAAGCGGACGGGAGGACGGACCCGGTATCGTAGAGACGTTTGTTGATTTTTCTTTTAAGGAATGTATGAACAAGCCATTTTTAGAAAATACAGACGTTTGCTGATTTTTCTTACGGAATGTATGAACAAGCCATTTTTAGAAAATACAGACGTTTGCTGATTTTTCTTAAGGAATATATGAACAAGCCATTTTTAAAAAATACAGTAAAAAAATACAGTCCAAACGCAGACGCTCACTAACAACATACACGCACACTCGTCGCAACTCTCTACTCCTGTGAACACTTTTGAGAGACTGAGTCGGCAAATCTTGGGGTTGACGAAGTCACGAAAGACGTCTCTTATTTGACGGCTATGGCACTCCCATTGAAAGAACTACGCCGGTTAAACCTTAGAATAAACCCATGAAGCCTCTTTGGTTCACATGATTTCCAAGGCGCATGAATAGGAAAAATACAGGGTCATGCCTTCTTGGGATCAAAGGAATTTTGGAGGAAAAATAGAGAATTTTAGACAATTGCTATACATGCCCTTTGGATCATAGGATTGTCACCAAATGAATTGCATAGGATAGAAAGATTTCCTCCAATATTTTGAAGGAATTCAAGCATGAGGTCTAACCTCTTTGAAACTTTCAACTTTCTTTGAAAGTTCCAATGCATCTTCTCTCTGTCTCTTTCCTCTCTTATTCCATGTAATATCAAAATTCTTATATTTTTCCTATGAAACATCCATACACTCCTTTTAAACAATCCCTATGTTTTGAATTCCTATAGTATTCAAAATGACATGTCATTCCAATCCTATGATTTTCATATTCCTATGCTTTTGGAATCCTATGATCCAAAGGGGCCCTTAGAGTGGCATGTCATCTTCAATATGATGTTTGATTCAGCACAGGAAAAACATATGATTCTTATAAAGAGGTTGGAGTGGATGTAATTTTTCCTACAAAACCTAGTACGGATGAATCCTAAGGAAAAATTCATATGGTTTGCAATCTTTTGAATCAAACGATTCACGTAGGAAAATTTCCTAAGGATTCAAATCCTCCAAAAATCCTTCGGAATTCCTTTGAATCAAAGGGGGCTTGAAATGCGAGCATCCATATCAAGTTTAGTACTCCCTCTGACCCATATTACTTGTCTCAAATTTGCCCAAATATGGATGTATATATATTTAAAAGGTGTCTAGATACATGTAATATTTCGACAAGTAATTCCGGCCAGAGGGAGTACTTGAATTTGGGTAGGCTGGTTCCACCAGAAGAAACCAGTCACCTAGGTTGCGATTAGTTCACCATGAGACCACATGCATGCGGGCCCACTATACTAAGGCTGCATTTGGTATTGCGGTAGATTCTCATAATCCCCTTTTTTCACCTGCTGTTCATTATTTTCGTGTTTGGGTAACCAATTTTTTCCTACTTTCATGTGTATTTTTTCACAGCAAATTATGAAATAAGTTCAACGCACCACAATTTAGCAATGAAAAACTGAGGCTAAGCTAGTGTTGTTGGAGGGGCTGGGGTATATGACCTCCTTTCCGGAAAAAAAAACTTAAGCTTGTTGGCGTACGAGAACAAATGGTTTCATTGGTTTTTGTTTTGCTCAAACTTCATCCCTGAAGATAATTTGTGGATGCTAGGCATTTGAACAATTGAACTCGTTATATGTTTTTGCTGGCGGTGGTAGTCTTTTGTGAGCGTCCTTTTTGTAAGGTGTCGAAGTATTGATAAAACTTTTGCGTTAAGACTACAGGGTAGCGATGGTGATGCGTTTCCTGAAAATGCATGAACTCGATTTTTTTTCCAGTTTCATGTAAGACTGGTCATTTCCATTATGAATGTATATAATGGAAAGGTAGGATCTAGGATGGACCAGTTAGGGAAAAAATGGATTTTACGCTTTAACAAATATTCGTTTTTTTAGGAAAAACAAATATTCGCTTTCGATTTTGTATCGTGTCCGTACTGTATTCGCTGTACGCTCGTTTCCTTTGTTTTCGGGATTTCTATATTTTTTGCCCACTTTAAAAACACTGTACGGAGACAAATCGACTCTCGGTTTTTTCTTCGTTTTTCACAAGGCAGGAGTATATATTGTCGCTTGAAGGCTGGGCAGTTAATTACTGCCGCGATCAATTGGACGGCAGTTTCCCTCATGGCCGGGGTGGAAGCGGGAGGCGAGGCGACGACGATGGGCATCGCTGATTCTGCGCCCGTCTCCAATGGTAAGCAAACCTTCTTCCTCTTGCGCGTGGTTTTTCACATTGAGGTTTTGGTGTTTCTCTCGTTTCTGGTTTAATTAGCGGCTGCCGATTAGAGCGTGGTCCGTTCGGGGTTTGGCAATGTGTGCTCGATCTCGTTGATTGCTGATTTGTTGGCGTTGATGTGCGTGGATTAATTGGATCACGCTGCTATTTGCTATATGTTGCTTAATCGGGCCATCTAGGATTTTCCATAAGCTTCCAGATGAGATCACCTTGGTTTTGGCTAGGGATGCTCGCGCGTAAGCCGCGCCGCAAAAGAGAATCCTTTTGGCGACCTAGCAGGAAAACGGCGCAAGATGGAAAGCTTCAGGGCACATCTTTCATACGGGGCTTTCATATCTTGCTAGGCCCGCATCGCCTGCTAGGCAAGCAGATAAATTAAAGATGAAAGTGGTACCATTGTGTCAATTTGCTACACTGGTCCATGCTATCTTGGGAACATGATTTAACAACACCAAAGCTACTTAGCTGAATTTTCTGAAATCATGATTTAAGTTAACAGTTCATCTAGCAAGCCTTTAGATTATTGAAAACTAGATACTGGCATGATGTCGATGCCTTTCACACGTGCGTGTTGCTTTGTTCTCTGTTGAGAATAAAACTCGGTGTCCAACACTAACAGCAGCACATTGAGGCATGTAGTGGATTACTTTTTATGGTTCGGTGCAGACCAAGAAGATTAAGGGGGTAAATGGGGTGTTGACTGCTCACTAGCATATAGTCACGTCAGGTATGACAATCCATTCTTATCTTTCTAACTATAGGAAACCCCTCTTTTCTATTTTAATTCAAATCTCAAACTTAGTAACCTTCTAGAAATGGAACCTTCTCCAAAATATTTTCTCATTTTTGAAAAATATTTTCACCTTTCAAAAATATCCTTCTACCAATTCAAGTTATTGAACCGACTAGAGTTTAGATTTGAGTTTTCTTTGATATTTTTGTTTGTTAGTACTCCCTCCCATTCTAAATTTGAACTAAAACCACGACAAGAATATAGGATTGGAGAAATATTTTATTTGGATTCATCTTATTAAAATACGCAATCGTGATATTTTTTCTTGGAATCTCCGGTGTTTGTTTGCATTTTATTTTGGGTTTTGTGGAGTTTCAGCCTGTACTTCAAAAGGAAAAGCCTTTTCTTTTCTCCTAGGCTTTTTTTTAGGGATTTTCTCCTAGGCTTTTTGGACCAAAATACAACACAACTCTCTTCTATCTCTTTCACTCGGGCCGAACCCATCTCACCCGACCAGCCCGGCTAGCCTTGTCTCTCTTTCTATCTTGATTCCTTTTCTTTTGGGCCATCTCTGGTTGGCCCATTCGTCCGGCGTGCGCCCATGCGGTCCTGTGAGTAAAATGCACCAGAGGTCCTAATTCTTTCGTAAAAGTCCCAAGTTAGTCCTAAATTTTTGAAACTGCACGTTTCAGTCCTAATTGTTTGATAAGTGGTTCATCCCAGGTCCTAAGGTGGCTCTGGGATGTGTTGGCTGCCTACGTGGCCATTTCGGCCCACTTGTCAGGTGCCAACGTGGACTTTTTTGCAAATAATCCCCTGCGTCCTCACGTCTTCTCCCTCCCTCCACCGTCGCTGTAGCGTCCTCGTCGCATTGCTCCGCCTACTCGCCTGCTCCCCTTCCTTTGTTCTTGTCCCCTGCCGAGCCCCTCCCCTTCTCATTTCTCTCCTCAGCTTTCCTCTCCCTCTCCATTCTCTCTTCTACCCGAAGCCCCCTTCCCTCTCTCCTTTCTCCTAAGAAAGCTGCGCCACCGCCTCTGTTTCTTCCCAGCGAACTCGATCGCATCATCGCTCTGGCTCTTGGACACCATCAGCGTTGCGCTCGGGAGAGCCTCCTCACCTTCCCGCACGTGCGGGCCTCCGCTTGGACGTCTCTGCTCTTGAAGTCCGCGCGTGCCGCTTCTTCTCCAATTCCGGCGGGAAGCGTTGCCGGTCTCAATCTGCGCGACTACGACCTCCCCGAGCTCTCCAACCCGCGCGCGAGCTCCGCCTCGACCTCGCGAGACCGACGCCCCCTCGACTTCGAGCCCCGCACGCCGAGCAGTCCCAGCCGCGACGCACCTCGCCGCCGGCCGCTCCACACCGTCGACCCGCCTCCTCCGAGCCCCATCCGCGACCGCCGCTGAGTTCCTGGTTATGCCCCCTCCTTTTCCCCCTCTATCAGCCGATTCCTCCGCCCCGTAGCTCCCCGCGCCTAGCGCCGCCGCCGCCAGCGAGCTTCTCTGTCAAGCCACCCGACTCGTTCCGCTGCCTGTCACCATGGTGGGCTGAGCCCATTTTGGGCCTGTCAGGCGCCGCGCCCTCGGAGCGCACGCTCCCAGCGAAGTAGGTGCCTCCGGGGGGAGGAACAGATGGCGGCAGCGACGGATGAGGAGGAGAGACGGACAGAGAGAAAGAGGGGAGGGGCTGACAGGGAGAAGAAAGCAAATGTCAGGGTTTTTTTTAGCAAAAAGGCGTCCACTTTGTCACCTGACATGTGGGCCCAAATAGCCACATCGGCAACAGACATGCGCCCGAGCCAAATGTGCTAGAATCCAGATCAAAAATCACGCCCAGAAACCGCTGTCCCTTCCTCTTCCGTTTTCCTCTTTACATTTTTCCAAAAATTGAGGAGAAGAGTCACCAGAATCATTTGTTATATATATAGATATTTATCTTTCTTATGAAGTAGTAAACTTTTGTTATATTGGCAGGTAAGATGAATGCTTTGAAAAGGCCACCAGAATCATTTGCTGAAGAAGATGAAGCAAGAAGGCAGAAACGACAGAAGATAGAGTGTCAAGGCTTCACATCTAGAAGGTTTTGCCTGATTCCTTTTTTTTTTGCATGATTATTGTCTTGTATGATCCCAAAAGTATTATCCGTGATGGTGCTT
The DNA here is from genome assembly GCF_000005505.3 of Brachypodium distachyon. Taxonomy (NCBI): domain Eukaryota; kingdom Viridiplantae; phylum Streptophyta; class Magnoliopsida; order Poales; family Poaceae; genus Brachypodium; species Brachypodium distachyon. The sequence continues at coordinate 20,750,591 of NC_016132.3, read as the reverse complement.
CGTGATATTGAATTCGGTCAGATATCAGCTTGATGTCTATGAGGTTGCGAAGGAGCGAAACACGATTGTGATGCTTGACACAGGGGCAGGGAAGACCATGATTGCTGTGATGCTTATCAAGGAGTTCGGGGGGAAGATAGACAGAGCAATTAACGATCCAAAGATCATCATATTCCTTGCAACAACAGTTCAGCTTGTCACACAGGTTGTGTAATAGTATTATGTAGGATGGCAGTTGTACATTAACTTAACTAGTTTGTACTGTCATTTTTTGTCACAGCAATTTGAGGCCATCAAAACCCACACAGATTTTGAGGTGGAGCTCTGTTATGGTGCTAAGGGGGTTGATCCGTGGACGGCTTCTGCATGGCAAGAAAAAGTCTCAAAATATCAGGTAAGTGTTGATCATTTTTATTTTTTTAAAGCTCATAGGTTCCTCATTGTTCTCAAGGAGATGAGTATCCAAGTTAGTGACATTGTTGACCTGTGGTCTCATTTTCATGACATTATACTTGCTTATGTTCATTATTACATTATACTTGATCCATTAAATGATTTTTTTGTGCTCTCTTGACTTGTATTTGAAAAGCCTTGAGCGCATATGTTTTCATAACTTAATTTGTAGTGCCATTGAAAAAAATTGCAGGTCATGGTGATGACACCAGAGGTGTTTCTACAAGCTTTACGTAGTGCATTACTGATCTTGGACAAGGTTAGTCTTATGATATTTGATGAGTGCCATCATGCAACCGGCAATCACCCTTATACGAGTAATTATGAAGGTGTTGTGAAACACCGTCTTATCATGGTACATTTTTTGCTCAACACTTTCTTCTTCTTTGTTCCTTCTGAAAATGTTGTTCTCCATCGCCATCTTTTGTGAAGGAGTTCTATCACAACTCTGAACACAAGCTGAAGGTGTTCGGCATGACAGCATCGCCTGTTATAAGAAAAGGTGAACATTCACAAAAGATAGACCACTCTTTCCCTTTTCTACATTTCATACACCACTACATGCTCTAAATTGTTTTCTACTTATGCATGTGAAATATTAAATAAATTGATAATAAACCTCATGTCATATACATAACTTAGGTTTTAAAATGATTTCTAAATATGATGGCATGAATGGACTTGAGTGGAGACTATGATGAAAGGTGCTTAAGTGGTGGCAGGAGAGCTTCCCAATATCCAACAATTGATTAAAATGGTTGACAAAATGCAAAGTGGATTAGTTCATTGATACATTCTTATTAGCAGTAGCATTTAGGTCATGTACTAAACTACTAAGGGTGACATGTCATGGCCAAGTGAAAGAAACATGAACCATAGAAGTAACACTTGAAGGCCATAATCTCCGGTAACATTTGTTTGCAATAAAAATGGATGTGTGCATCGATCGACTTTTTCCTTTTAAAAAAATTGTGTCATGGATTTCATTGTTGCAATATTTCTGACATCTCTCTTACTTTCAAAATTTTCTACCACCTTATTTGCTCTCTACAACCCTGTTAATGATTTTAAGTTATGGTGGAGTAAAATACATGTACATCCTAATTTTTTTGTAAAGGTGTCAAGTTAGTCCTAAAACTTCTAAAATGCACATATAGGTCCTAAAAGTTTCATAAGTTGTTCATCCGAGGTCCTAATGTTGTCGCGCGTCTGATGTGTTGACGTGCCCACCCACGTGGTCTAGGCCCACCTGTCGGATAACCCTTCGATGAGAAATATTTCAGAAACCCTCCGCCTTCTTCTCCTTTCCTCCTAGCGGCCCCTCCCTCTCTCGACTGCAGGATGAGATACTGCTTCGGCCGCTGCCGTCACTGTAGTCTTCCTCTCTCGCTTCATCACCGGCGAGGTCACAGTTAATGCCAAATCATCGCCGGCAGCTAGGGTTCATATACGGGGGAAGAGAGCAGAGAGAGGGAGGGGCCGCAAGGAAGAAAGGAGAAGAAGGCAGAGGGGTTTCTGAAATATATTTCCTATCAAAGAGTTATCCGACAGGTGGGCCCAGTCCATGTGGCTGGCCACGCCAACACATCAGACACGCGTAAACAACATTAGGACCTCAGGTGAACAACTTATGAACCTATTAAGAACCAGACATGCATTTTGAAAGTTTTAGGACCCGTAATTGTTCCCTAACAGATCTACACAGTGGCTAATAGAGATGTCGTAGCATGGGGCTTTGACACCGGGGATGCGCGGGCACCCCCTTTTAGGTTCGGCAGTGGGCGACGGGGATCGCTCCGGCGATCGCCGGCGAGGCCAATGTGAAGCGTAATAGCACAATAAACACGCATACACACGCTTTTTACCCAGGTTCGGGCCACCCTGCGGTGTAAAACGCTACGTCCTGCCTGTCTGAGCTGATATTACCAGGAGATCGTGTGTTTACAACTTGCCGGCGAAGGGTCCCCGGGTGCTCTCTTTTTGGCTAAGTACTCCTTACTATTCTGAGCTAATGCTAGTGCTGGACTATCAGTTAGACCAACGAAAAACCCAACCCTTTGACCGTTGGCGGGGGTCCTCCTTTTATAGCCAAGGGGATACCACAGGTGCCACGATGCATGGATTACAAGTGGCGAGCAAGGAGCTCAGGCAACTCCTTCTCGGTGCGCCGGCATACATGCAAGAGCGGCAGCCCCGCGACTAGGGGTCTAAGGCCTAAGAACTAGCCCTGGGCAGCCATTGTTTGCTTGACTAGACGGATAATCCCCCTCTTGTCGGCTCATTAAATGCGCCGTGCGCCTCACTCCTCGTCCTGGCGACCCTGCACACTGGGCGCCTGCCGCGCGCCCACGTGGTGCTGCTACTCTGTTTGCTCGGCCCCGCCCTCGCGGCGGAAACCTGCGTCTGGGAGCGCCCTCCCGGCAAGTGCCTTCCCGGGAGGTGCCCAGGCAGGATTATTTCCCGAAGCCCTGCTAGCCCTGTCGGGCTGGTAGCTTGCCGGGCGGCTTGCACGTTGCCGCCCGGGGTGCGATCCTCCCAGGGACCAAGCGATGCGACCCACGTGTTGTGCAGCGGTGGCACCCCGGGTGCCACGGGTGCGACAGTAGCCCCCGGGCGTGGGCCGGGCGAACCCTCCCCTGGCCGGTTGCCGGGCTACGCCCCAACCGACGCTTGGGTCCTGACTCGTCTCGGGCCCGTGTCTCTTCGTCTCCTAGTGACCTCGCCATTACGGACGAAGAGGTGGGTGCGAGATTTCTGCCGTAACCTCCCCCTTAAACAGGTAAGTTAAGGCCACTTACCGCATTATTCCACGATCTGTAGTTATCCCAGCGCACCCGCTGTGTGCGGAAACGGCCGTTACCGAACGATGGAGTGTTATAAAGCTTTACTGCTGCGCTGAGGGGTAAACACTTAGCCCCCAGCCTTCTTCCTCCATCTTTTCGCATATTGCGTCTGAAAACCTTGCCAATCTCCCACCCACGCTACCATGGGTCCCCCCACAACTAGGAAACGGAAGGAGGCGAAGCCCTCGAAGAGCAAGAGCGCGGCGGCCGCCAAGGCCGCCGAAGAGAAAGAGATGAGGAAGCAGGAGATGCGGGCCACGCTTGCCTTCTTCTGGCCCGACTACAACGGCGAGGCGCTGGGCAAGCTCCAGTACGCCGTCGCCTCGGACTTCAACGAGCACGAGAGGACCCTGATCTTCCCCGCCGACGCCGACGTCCAGTCCACCGACTTCCGGGAGTTCGCGCACTTCATACTCACCGGGTTGGTGCCGCCATTCTCCCTGTTCCTCCATGCACTCATGGAGTCGTACCAGCTGCGGGTGGCGCAGCTCCACCCCATGTCCCTCTACCTCCTCGCCATCTTCTTCCTCTGCGAGGGATTCGTCGGAGTGATGCCTTCGGTGGCATTGTTCCAGCACTACTTCTACCCCCGCATCGAGAACAAGAAAGCGATGTCGTCAGGGGTAGTGTTCCGTGCCTGCGACCGGATGAAGTCAGAGTTCATCGTCCGGTCGGAAAAGAAGATCGAGAAGGAGTGGCGCTCAGACTGGTGCTGGGTCCGTGTGGACGAGCCCGAGGAGTTCATCTTTCCGCCCACCGAGTTGCCGGTGGAGGCCCCCGGCTGGCGGGACCGGTACAACCGCGACGCCGACCTCCTCCCCATCGTGGAGAAGATCAAGGCCCTTCGGCTAGCTGGGCTCTCCGATCTCGACGTGGCGCGGGTCTACATCACCCGGTGCACCGCGCCGCTTCAGTGGCGTTCCCGCCCCGCGTGGGCGTACACGGGGGCCGGAGACAGGATGCACCTCCGTGAGGAGGGCATGGACAAGGAGTCACTCCAGGTGTGGGTGAGGGGGATCTCCGGCGAGGATGCTCCCTACGCGAAGTTGCCGCCGGGGGTCTTTGCCCTCCACGTCGGCATCCCCGGCTTGAGCAGCATCATCGGCTCCTTCCCACCCTGCAACGAGTGGGGGCTGATGGACGATTCCCCCACTCTGTCCCTGTGCTCCCCGTCGCCCGCACCTCGCGGGAAGCAAGCGCAGGAGGGGAGCAGGAGCGAGTCGGAGGCCGGCCAACCCCACGACTCGTCCTCCTCCGATGAGGTGGGTCGGGTTGCCGCCGATCGAGGATGACGAGGAGGAGGAGGACGACGATGATGCGCCCCTGATTGTGCGCAGATCAAGGGCGCGCGAAGCGGCCATGGCTACCTCCACGACAGCTTCGGCGGCATCCGCCCCTGCGGTGGGGCGGCGGCCGGCGGCACCTCAGCGACGACCACCCCCGCAGCGATCACCAGAGCCACGACGGCTCCTTCGATGGTTCCCGCGGCGCCCCAAGCCGTAGCAACCCCACAGGCACCCACGGCCCCACCCGCGTGGGGGATCTTCCGGGGCTTCGCGCTCCGGCGCAACCCCCCGAAGGCTGATTCGTCGGCAAGCGCCGGCAGGAGGGGGAGGGACGATTCTCTGCCTGCCGCGCCGAGCAAGAAGGCATGCACGGACGCTGGCAGCGGCGCCGACCCGGCCGACACAGGGGCCAGCGGCGCCGCCCCCGCATCTGCCGGCGACCCAGCCCCGATGGAGGTGGCACCGGCAACAGGTACAACACCCTCCCGCTTCCTTACCTGCATTTTCATTTGCCAGTTAATCCTGCAACAGTACCCTTTTTTTTCCGCAGGCAACGCTCCCGGCGACACCTGCCGGGATGGAGGAGGAGGGGGAGACTCCCCCCGCAAGCCCAGTGGCCCCGCAAGGTATTCATCCAAAGCCCCCACGTCTGCCTTCAAGCAACTCATTTAGCTTCCCGATTCTCACCCTTCCCGCTGTTGCAGGCCCAAGCGGGCGCTATGTTGACCTCGACTCTGACGACGAGGTCGCAGGGACGGCGGAGGAGCCGGAGGCAGCCCCGGCGCCAAGCCCTGCTGCGGCGACCACCGCCGCCACCGGAACGGCGTCCAGCGACGCGCCCGGGGCCACAGACGCTGCTGGCACGTACTATTCCGCTACCCAGCAGGAGGCGATCCCTGCCGGGGCCGCGGCAACCCCACCAGCCCCTCAGTCCCCAGGCGCGGGTGAGGGGGAGGTTGCGGAGGAGGAGCAACAGGATGCTCCGCCGCAAGCGGACGACCCCCCGCCCAGCCATAATGTGGCAGCGGGGGCTTTGTCGTTGTCGGCTGGCACCTTCAGCACCGACCTCGGCACCCTTGCCGGGGTGGCTTGAAATCCCATCACTTGGGATCCGAACATCTTCGACCGGGGGCACCGGTTCCTTGACGCTGTCAAGGACCAGCAGCAAGCCTTCGTCACCTCCTTCAATGAGGTGAGGGAGCACCACGCGATCGCCAAGAGCCAGCTCGGCGAGGTGTGGCTGGCCGTGGAGAAGGAGCGACAGGAGCTCTCCCGATTGCGGGAGGAGACACGCCTCGCCAGGGAGGAGGCACGCCTTGCCCGGGAAGCCTTGGAGGAGGCCGCCACACAGGTCGTTCCCGAAGAGGAGCTCTACCGATGACTGGAGGCTCAGCACGCCGAGCTCCAGGAAGCTTTGGATTCGCTGGTGGCGGCTCAGGCGGAAGCCAAGAAGGAGCACGCGGAGGTGCTCGCCACGGCCCAGGCTCGGATCGACGAGAAGAGCGATCTGATCAGCCACTACCTCGGCGAGATCCAAGGCCTGCGTGTCAAGCTGGAGGTGCAGACCAAGGCCACCAAAAGCACGGTGGGCGCGGCAGCCCGGCACGAGATCTAGCTCAATGCCGCCAAGGACAAGGCGGCCCGGTTCGAGACCGAGCTTGCCGCTGTCCGGGAGGAGCTCGCCAAGGCCGGTGAGAACATCACGGCCAAGGCCGCAGAGCTTGCGTCGCTAGCGAGCCGCCTCCGCAAGGCCAAGAAGGCCACGCTCGACGCCCGGCTCCACCACGGCACGCTGATCGGGCAGCGACAGCTGGAGACCGAGAAGCTGCTCAAGATCGCCCAAGCGCTGCGCGACCTGCTACCTCGGTTTGAGCCGCGAGCCGCAGATGTGGACGGCACGGACGTCTCCACACTGATCCTGTTCTTCTCCGACTTGGTGGGAAGTTCGCGGCGCTCGACGTCTGGATCTCCAAGTTCTGCGCCGACGAGGTCGCCAACTGTGCCCGGGAGGTTGCCGGGACGATCCTTCCGAGGGTGCACCTCCGACACCCGGAGTTCCCCTTCGAGACGTTGCTGGACGGCTGGTCGGACAGCGAGGACGAACCTACCCACACCCAGGCGGTGAGTGGGTTTGTCGACGAGGTGGTCGAGAGGATGCAGCGGAAGCCGGACCCCGAGCTGTCCCCGGAGCCTCCGACAGAGGACGCCGACAACTAGCTGCTGCAGCCCCCTGCCGGCCCTTGCCGTTCCCTTGTGTTAACTTCTTTTGTTCTCGTTTCCCTGCAAGTGTGGCGCTTGGCGCCGTTTGAACAATTACTGTCTTATTAGTCCATGTAATCGTTTGCTACTTTTGTTAATTCAGCTCTTTAGTTCTGCTTGATCATTGTTCCTTGTTCCCGGGGTTGCCTCGCGGGGTGGATCCCTTTGCCCTTGTGTGTTGTGCTTTGTGTTGCCGGGGACTCGCGCCCACATACTTAACCGGACCAGGGGCCCGGGACGGACCCGCAGTGCCGACCTGGGGCCAAGCTGTAGCGGCGAGCCACTCCGCTTGCAGAATAACTACTCCCAGGCATGCCCTCCCGGGACGGACCCGGAAGCCGCACCGGGAGCGCACTCCCCCCGCAAGCGTCCTTCTAACACCCCGGCTACACGCATGTTTCGGGACCACACTTAGCGAGGCAACGTTCAGTTACGTTTAGTTTTCAGAAAGTCTATCATTCAGGTTCAAGCACTTAGCTTTTCGTTCGGTCCCATGCTCAGTATGCTTGCCGGAGGGGTGCGCCTGGAACGCCGCCCTTGAGAGAGCCTGTTTGAGGGATGCGGCAGGATCGCCGCCGGCGACAAGCGTTGATGACGATGCTACCGCCACGTCTCCACAGCAACCCTTGCTTTCGGAAGAGCTCTTGCCTTTGGGGGAACCTGTTCTGAGGGGTGCAGTAGGGACGTCGTGACATCCTCGCCACCACCGGCAGATGCGGGTGGCGAAGACATCACGGCGTCCCCACGGCAGCCCTTGCTGCTCGGGGAGATACCCTTTGGAGGGGTGTGGCAGGGACACTACGGCAGTGCACCCGTCAACGCTGAGCGCTGATGGCATGCACCACCATAGTGTCTTCGCGGCAACCCTCGCTCCTTGCGGAGATGCCCTCTGGAGGGATGCGGCAGGGGCATTGTGGCAGTGCACCCGTCGGCGCTGAGCGCTGATGGCATGCACCACCACAGTGTCTCCGCGGCAACCCTCACCCCGGAGCCGCTCGCTAGAGGAGGTGTGGCAAGGACACGGCGGCAGTGCACCTGCCGGCGCCGAGCGCTTGTGGGATGTACCACCACCGTGTCTCTGCGGCACCCCTCAACGTGGGCTCGGTGGAGGGGTGCGACAAGGGCGCGATGGCAGTGCACCCATCGGCGCTGAGCGCGGATGGCATGCACCACCATCGCGCCTCTGCGGCACCACTCGCCTTCGCAGCCTCTCCCTTGGGTTCGCTCTGAGCTGCCCCATGGCTGGGACACCCCTTTTATAGGCGCGGGGGAGGGGCTCGCCACCATGCGCGCCGGGTCACCGCAGCACACGTGGCGCTCCGCCCCTTGAAGTGTGGTACGGTCTTCGCCACTCTGCATGCCAAGTTGCTGTGGCACACGTGGCGGCTTCCTCCTGAATCAGGGGCCTAAGAGCGCGGCGAGTCCCTCGTGATGCGGTCACCCCGCACCACAAGGCGCCGCTACACGCCACGGCCCGTGGGCGGTCCACGAGCATTACAGTGTGCAAGAGTCCACCTTTACCCTGCACATTAGATTCTTACCAAGCCGCTGCAATTTTTTTTTGAAATTCACAAAAACACAGAGCAGTATGGATAACTCTCCTGCCTCCCAGCCCCCGGGCATAGAAGGGTCGATTCCAAACTTGGATGTGAGCACTTTTATTTCCCAGACGCAGCGACTGCGTGATGCACGTTGCGGGGAGCCCGGCAACGGCATGCCGTGATGCACGTTGCGGGAAGCCCGGCAACTGCATGCCCAGTGCATGAGTGATCCGGCAACGGGTTAACGTTTTCGAGGCTCCGGCAGCCCCCTGCTCACAACCAAGTATGGAAAGAGACTTCTGTGCACCTAGAGCAGGAGACGGAAGGGGGAGGAACATACAAATAAACAAGGCAATCTTGAAATTCGAGAAAGAGCACTTATCTTTATTCCCAGCAACTAGTGGTTAAAAAACGGGGGTTGCCCGGCTACACTAGTTCGAGAGGTATGCATCGGCGGCATCACCTGAGGGTCGGGCTCCGCCACTTCACGGGTAGAACTTGCGCAAGTGCTCAATATTCCAGCTATTTTGCACTGGCAAGCCTTCTTTGGTTTCCAGCCGGACAGCCCCCGGCCTAGTCACCTGCACTACCCGGAAGGGCCCCTCCCATCTCGGAGTCAACTTGTTCCTGGCCTTCGTTTCTTGTATCCGGCGCAGGACAAGGTCTCCGTTCTCGAGCCCTCGGGGATGGACTCGCCTGTCGTGATAACGACGGAGTCCCTGCTGGTAGCGCGTGGCTCGCACAACAGCCCGGCATCGAAGCTCTTCGATGAATTTCAGATCATCAACCCTTTGCTCGTGTTGGCTGGAGTTGCCGTACGAGCGTACTCAGGGAGATCCATGCTTGAGCTCGAGGGGCAGCACCGCTTCTGCCCCATAGACAAGGGCGAAAGGAGTATCGCCCGTTGCCTGACTAGGTGTGGTCTTGATCGACCACAGCACGGGCTGGAGCTCTTCGATCCAGTGCTTCCCGTGGCCTTTGAGCTTGTCAAAGGTTCTCGTCTTGAGCCCCGCAGCACCTCTGCGTTGGCCCTCTCCGCCTGCCCGTTGCTCCTAGGTGAGCAACAGACGCGAAGTGAATCTTGGTGCCTATGCCCTCGCGGTAGGCCTGAAACACCGCGCTCGTGAATTGCGTGCCGTTGTCGGTGATGATGCCGTTAGGCACACCAAACCGGCACACGATGCTCTTGAAGAACTTGATGGCCGCCTCGGCGGTCACCTTCCGCATTGGTTCCACTTCCACCCACTTGGAGAACTTGTCGATGGCCATGAGAAGATACTCGTACCCACCAACCGCTCTCGGCAGCTTGCTGACGATATCTAGCCCTCAGACCACGAATGGCCACGAGGACGGGATGACCTGCAGGGCCTGCGTCGGCTGGTTGCTCTTCTTCGCGTGGAACTGGCATGCCTCACACATGTTCACCAGCTGCTCCGCGTAAGCCAGGGCCGTGGGCCAGAAGAAACCGTGCCGAAACGCCTTGCCGGCCAACGCCCGGGAGGCCACATGGTGGGAACATGTGCCTCGATGTATCTCCTCCAACAGTGCGCGCCCCTCGTCTCGGGGCACGCAGAGGAGCTTGACTCCATTTGCACGCCTGCGGTAGAGGTTCCCGTCCACCACAGCATACATTTGGCTTGCCGGGCCACTCGTTCCACGGCGATGTCGTCTTCTGGGAGGGCCTCTCCCTTCAGGCAACGGGCGATTTCCACCGCCCAGGGAGGGGTCTCCCTGCCAACGCATGCTGCTAGGTCAGCAGCATGGACCTCCGCTGTTGCGGGGTTTCCTTCGGTTGCCGGAGGGGCTTCCCCAGCAACCGGCTTGGGGGCGACTGAAGGCGCCGCCTGCTTGTGGCAGAACACCCCCGCCGGAGGCTTCCGGCGTTCTGCTGCCATCTTGGACAGCTCGTCGGCCGCGAAGTTGTCCTTCCGCTTGACATGCTCGAATCACAAACCCTTGAACTTGCGCTCTAGTTTGCGGACTTCCTCCACGTACGGTGCCATCTGCGGGCAGTCGTAGTTTTTGTTGACCTGGTTGATCATGAGCTGGGAGTCCCCGCGAATGACCAGGCGCTTGATGTCCAGGGCGATTGCTGCCCGCAACCCGGCGAGCAAACCCTCGTACTCTGCCGTGTTGTTAGTGGAGTTCGGGAAATCGAGTTGGATAGCAAACCTCAACTGATCCCTCGTCGGTGACTCGATGACGACCCCAGCGCCGGCTCCCTGAAGGCTGAACGCACCATCGAAGTACAGGATCCAGTGGCCTTCCTCCAGCTTGCCTGGCAGGCTGGTCTCCGGCCCCTCCTCCTCTTCTACACCCGTCGACGTCCACTCCATGACGAAGTCCACCAGGGCCGCACTCTTGATGCTCTTGGAGTTGGTGAAGTGCAGATCGAACTCCGACAGCTCCATCCTCCACTCAGCCACCCTCCCGGTGGCTTCACGGTTGGTGAGGGCTCGCCACACGGTGCGCTTGAAAGTAGTGGCGCAGCTTGCGGGACGCGAGCAGAATCCCCAACAGGAGCTTCTGCACCTGCGGGTACCTCGTATGGGCGTCGCGCAGTACCGTGCTGATGAAGTACACCGGGTGCTGCACGAGCCGCTTGCGCGGTGCCGATGCTGCCGGCTCGGGGGTGGTCCCCGGGTTCGAGGCGGTTGCTGGGGGCCGTTCAGCCCCCTGCCCCCGCAGCCTCAGTTCCCGGAACGTCTTCCCCTCTCTCGGCAACCAGCACTGAGCTGACCACCTGGTCAATCGCCGCTAGGTAGAGTAGCAGTGGCTCGCCCGGCTTGGAGGCGACGAGGACGGGCGGCAACTTCAGGTATTGCTTGAAATCGTGGAACTCCGCCTTGGCCTCAGGGGTCCAATCAATCAGACCCTTCTTCTTCATCACCTTGAAGAAAGGCAGGGCGTGTTCGCCCAACCTGGAGATGAAGCGGCCCAGCGCGGCAACGCAGCCGTTGAGGCGCTGGACATCCTTTACCTTGCGGGGAGCCTCCATTTTCTCGATAGCTTCTATCTTCTTTGGATAGGCTTGAATCCCCCTGTGCGAAACCAAGAAACCCAGAAACTGGCCTGAGTCTACACCAAAGGTGCACTTCTCAGGGTTCAGCTTGAGTTTGATCCTGCGGAGGTTATCAAACGCCTCCCGCAGGTCATCAATCAGCGAGTCCCCGCGCTTTGACTTGATGACGATATCGTCCATGCACGGTTAAGATCAGTAAAATCTACACACATGCGAAGCTTATTCCCCCGCCTTGGGTACTATTACTGGGTTAGCTAACCAAGTGGGGTACAGAACTTCCCTGATAGCCCCCGCAGCCTTGAGCTTGTCCACCTCTTGCTTGATGAAATCTTTGCGCTCCTGTGCTTGCCGGCGAATCTTCTGCTTGATGGGGCGGGCGTCCGGACGCACTGCGAGTCGATGCTCGATCACCTCCCTAGGGACTCCGGGAAGGTCCGACGGCTTCCAAGCGAACACGTCGGCATTCTCCCGGAGGAAAGTGATGAGGGCGCTTTCCTATTCGGCAGTAAGGTTTGCACCGACGGTGACGGTGCGCTCCTTGTTGCCGACTCGGAGGGGCAGCTTCTTCACCTTGGGGGCCTCCTCCCTGAGCTTCTGGCCCTTACCGGGGCACAGGCTCGAGCCTGCGCTTCTCCTGGCAAGCTCTTGCGGGGCAGCGCGGGCCTTCTTCGTTGCCGGGCCGTCGCCCGGCGAGCCTTCGTCTCCGGCCACGTCCTCGTCACCGGCGTCGGCTGCGGCGGCGGCCCTGACGACCTCACCAACACACCAGGCCGCATCCTTGAGGTCGCACCTGATGGAGAGGACTCCGTACACGGACGGCATCTTCATCACGCCGTAGGCCCAATGCGTCGCCGCCATGAACTTGATCAGCGCTGGCCGACCAAGGATCCCGTTGTAGGGCAACGGGGTGTGCGCGACGTCGAACACTATGTGCTCGGTCCTGAACGCTTCCCGGGACCCGAAGGTCACCGGCAGCGGGATGCGCCCCAGGGGGCGCACGATCCCGGGGTTTACTCCCCGAAACGGGTCAGTGGGCTTCAGCTGCTCCACCGGCAACTGGAGTTTCTCCACCAACCTGGCTGATAGGAGGTTCAGCCCCGCTCCGTTGTCCACAAGCACCTTGGTCACCGTCATGTTGTTGATGATCGGTGAAACCACGAAGGGTATGACCCCTGAACCCAGCCGCCGCATCTTGGGGTCGCGGACGTTGATGGCGAAGGTGTTGATGATGGCTGCAGCCTCCGCCTCCGGGATGGAGTAGGAGAGACTAGAAAAGCGGTTGACGAAGCTCCGCAGCGTCTCTCCCGGCTTCTGCACTACGGTGTGCAGCTCCGCCATGGTTCCCGGACGCTTGTAGCCGCCCTGGTACGCGCTCACAAACTGCTCGCGCAGGTCCGCCCAAGTGGCAATGGACCCAGCAGGCAGGTTGAGCAGCCAGGTTCTCGATGATCCTTTTAGGACCATCGGGAACCAGTTGGCTCTGACCTTGTCGTCGGCGCCGATGGCATGCATCCCCAACGAGTAAGTCAGGAGGAAATCCTTGGGATTTACGGTTCCATCATACGTACCAAGCGCGGGTGCTCGGAACTTGCGGGGCCATGTCACCCGCCGCAGCTCGCACGTGAACGCAGTGCAGCCGTCCTCGGGGCCCATAGGAGCATCCTCCTGCTCCTGCGGGCGTTGGCGCTCTACCTCACGCCGGCGCTCCAGGCCCTGACGCAGATCCTTCTGCTGGCGGGCATTCAAGATGCCGCGCGCGTCACCTCGCGTGACAGTGGGTGACGAGTCCGAGGACCCCTCCGGGTCCCTGCCTCCCGGGCCTCCCCGCGGGGGAGGATTTTCCCCTTGTCGCGAGGCTGTTGGGCGGCGAGCGCGAGGAGCGCATCCAGCTCCGCGCTCCATGCCTCATGTGCCGGCGTTCCCTGCTTCGGCTCGTACCGCACCATGACCCGCGCGGCGATGATAGCCTCCACCGGGGTTTGGGCTGGGGGTAAACGATTCTCCGACCGGCTACCCTCCGCCCGATCCCCGGGCGCATGGGGTGCGACCCCGTCGGTGTCGCTCGCGACGCCGTGTGCTCATGGCGCAGTTGACGCTGCGAGTCTTCGGCCCGCGATTCGACTCGCTGGCCGGCGCGGGCGGCACCATGGCCGCTCGCGCGACTGGCCCCGGCACTGGGGGCCACCGGCCCCCTTAGGCGATTATCTGCCGACATCCGAGGAGGTGGGGGTGGCAGCTGCGATTGCTGCGCTCGTGAGGGCTTAGGAAAAATTTTCCTGAACCCGCGACGCAGGTGGCGCATCATGTGATCGCGCGTGTGCCGCTGGGGCTTCACGCGGGTCGATCCGGGGGTCACCAGCCCGCTTGGGAGGCATGGTGGTTGGCTCTGTCGTCGAGGAAGACGAGGCCGATGTTGGTGTAGATGTCGCCGCCGGCGGTCACCGGCGAGCTCCCCTCACGCGCCCAAGTTGCAAGTTGAATTCTTACATTTTTTTCTCTCTCTCTAACAGATCTACACAGTGGCCAATAGAGATGTCGTAGCACGGGGCTTTGACACCGGGGATTCGCGGGCACCCCTTTTTAGGTTTCGGCAATGGGCGACGGGGATCGCTCCGGCGATCGTCGGCGAGGCCAATGTGAAGCGTAAAAGCACAATAAACACGCATGCACACGCTTTTTACCCAGGTTCAGGCCACCCTGCGGTGTAAAACGCTACGTCCTGCCTGTCTGAGCTGATATTACCAGGAGATCGTGTGTTTACAAGTTGCCGGGGAAGGGTCTCCGGGTGCTTTCTTTTTGGCTAAGTACTCCTTACTATTCTGAGCTAATGCTAGTGCTGGACTATCAGTTAGACCAACGAAAAACCCAACCCTTTGACCGTTGGTGGGGGTCCTCCTTTTATAACCAAGGGGATACTACAGGTGCCACGGTGCATGGATTACAAGTGGCGAGCAAGGAGCTCGGGCAGCTCCTCCTCGGTGCGCTGGCATACATGCAAGAGCGCCAGCCCCGCGACTAGGGGTCTAAGGCCTAAGAACTAGCCCTGGGCAGCCACTGTTTGCCTGACTAGACGGATAACCCCCCTCTTGTCGGCTCATTAAATGCGCCGTGCGCCTCACTCCTCGTCCTGGCGACCCTGCACACTGGGCGCCTGCCGTGCGCCCACATGGCACTGCTGCTCTGTTTGCTCGGCCCCGCCCTCGGGGCGGAAACCTGCGCCCGGGAGCACCCCTCCCGGCAAGTGCCTTCCCGGGAGGTGCCCAGGCGGGGTTATTCCCCGAAGCCCCGCTAGCTCTGCCGGGCTGGTAGCTTGCCGGGCGGCTTGCACGTTGCCGCCCAGGGTGCGATCCTCCTAGGGACCAAGCGATGCGACCCACGCGTCGTGCAACGGTGGCACCCTGGGTGCCACTGGTGCGACAAGAGAAGAGTTAGACATTTGCGCCCCGACGGCAGAAGATGTGAACATATACTATGACCCCAGAACAATCTCTTTCAAAGATTTGAACGAAGAGTCGGGACTTCTGTTGTCCAAGGTTCCACATCTGTTTGCTTCCCTGCTCTATTGTTACTAAAGTTTGTGGCTCAATATTTTATGTCTAAAGACAGTCATTTTTGTTTGTGCAGTATGATGCGTCCATAACAATGTTGCAGAATAAGCCAAACTACCAGAATAAAGAAGGTGGTAAAATAGCTACAGAAACACGGAGGCATCTATCTATTTCTTCAGCAAAAATCTTATATTGCCTCAATGATGTTGGTCTTCTATGTGCAACTGAGGTAGCGCTTGGCTTCATTGGATCCGATTTCTTTTGAATGAGATCTTTGTTGTTCTTGTTAGCTTGGAATGCTAATTGCACTTTTCGTCTATTTTTACCACCATTTGACCTTTGGAGCTTCATGGCATATATAGTTAACTAATCCCTCTTTCTTGCAGGCCACCAAAATCTGCATTGAAAGGGGCCAGAGGAAAGGTTGGATGGAAGAAGTTTGTAATGCCACAAATATGCAAAATGATGCAAATGGTTCTTTACAGATTGCAGAAATATCAGCGATTCATATGAAGTTCTTGGGGGATGTGTCACATCTACTTCAGAAACGCCTCCAGCAAGGTGCAACTGCTGATGCTTTATTTTTGCAACCTTACGCTGTTAGCCAAAGGATCTAAGCAGAGTTGCATTGTGACACGCTTTATGAAATGAATCATACTATATCATCTGTTTGATGAATTCCTGTTTCAGGTATCGACGTGCTTCTGAACTCTGAGAGTGGATGTGCGGAGGCAACAAAAAAGGGTTATATTTCACCAACGCTTTACGAACTCATCCAAATCTTTAACTCTTTTAGATAAATGCTATTTTTTACCTGACATAATAACATATAACTATGCACCTTCACACTAAAATGACACATTTCTGTGCCTGACAGTAAATCTGATCATCTCCGATGCCTCATTTTCGTGGACCGTAAGATCACGGCTAGAGCCATCGAGCGGATAATGAAGAAAATTGGACACCTCTCACATTTTACTGTCTCTTTTCTTACTGGAGGGAGATCTTCGGTGGATGCTCTGACCCCTAAAACGCAAAAGGACACACTGGATTCTTTTCGCTCCGGAAAGGTTCTTGAGAATTGTTAATTTCGAGAAAAACTGAAACATATTATTCGTACGTGATCTAACACTGTTTTTTCTTTCCATTCTAAACTAAATGTAGGTCAACTTATTATTTAGTACAGACATTGCAGAAGAGGGTATTGATGTCCCAGACTGCTCATGCGTGAAAGATTTGATTTGCCAAAGACTACTCGTAGTTATGTGCAGTCACGTGGACGAGCACGCCAGAAGGACTCTCAGTACATACTAATGATTGAACGGTGAAGTCTTCTTCACTTGGCCATCCATTCTAAACTTTATATGCTTGTGAGATGATAAAATGGTTGCGGGGATGGTAAAAAAGAAAACGAGAAGCCGTAATTTTTGGTGTTCTTTGCAGGGGAAATGTGAAACAAAATAATTTGATGTCTACGATTCTGAGAAGTGAGATTTCTATGGTTAGGACTGCTTTGAACAGAGATTCCGAGGATCTACTCCCTGCTTTCTTCCCTATTGGAGAAATAAATGAATACCGTGTTGGCACAACAGGAGCAAAAGTAACCGCTGATTCTAGCGTTAATGTCATCGTCCAGTACTGCGACAAGCTTCCCAAGGACAAGTATGATGATCACATTTTCAATCTTGTCTCTTCTTAGCTACACGTATACTACCTGCAAAAGTCCACAAAAATCCATTTTTGTTTGTGGATGTCATAGGTACCACACCAGAAGACCTTTATTTGAGTTCACCGATCATGGTGATGGTTTTGTGTGTAAATTAACACTACCATCTAGCGATGTGCTGCCGCCTTTGGTGGGTCCAAAAGTAAGAAGCAAGCAGAAAGCGAAACAACTTGTATGCCTTGACGCATGCAAGCAGCTGCATCTGCTAGGAGCACTTGACGACTGCCTTTGTCCTCGTGTTGAAGAGCCATCAATGGGAACCGTGAATAAAGCCAACGCTTGCACATCTAGTTCTGTTGCAGGTACGTGATTGCTAAATTCTAAAAGCATGTCATATTTGGTAGATAAGAAATTTATAAATTCTGATTTGGAAAGCCTTCGATCGGTTATTTAGAAATATATAATAAATAATAAATCTGTACTTTTTTTTTGAGAGGAATAAGTCTGTACCTAATAATAAAAGCAATAAGATTTGTGCGGGCCAGTTTCCTCTGCTTTCCTGGGTAAGAAAACAAGCAGATTCCGCGCCCACGTCCGGCCCATGACCTGATACGGAAAGAGAACGCGCCCGCATGCCTGTCGTCACAAGGGTTCCGAGGCCTGTCAGTGCGCCAGGACGTGTCAGTGACCCCGCTACCAACCCCCATGCCCCAGAATCCCAGTCGAGCCGAGTCCTGGTAACCCACCCCAGGCTCGCTTGAAGCCCGAGCAGTAACTGCTGATCGATTTGGCCGGCGGCAGGTGATTTGCCTCATGGACGAGGCGGAGGCGGAAGCGGCGGGCGGAGGGGGAGGCAAGGCGGCTGCGGCTGCGACGGTGATGGGCGCCGTCGATTCTGCGCTGCCGGAGTCTGCCCCCGGCGTCTTCGATGGTAACTAACCTTGCGCGTGGTTTTCCCGTTGGGATTTTGTGTTTTTCTCGTCTCCAAGTTAGCGGCTGTGGTTTTTGTGCCGATTAGAGAGTCTGTGTTTGGCAATGCGTGCTCGACCTGATTGATTCCTGATTCGTTGGGGTTAATGTGGGCGGACGGATTGGAGCGCGCCGCGATTTGTGTTTGAAGCCATGGTGCTTAATCGGGCCATCTAGGAGTCTCCTTAAGCTCCCGGAACATTCCGGCACCTTGTTTTCGGTAGTCTCTACTTCGGGTCTCTGTTTTGTTGGGAGGGTTTTGAGGGGTTTAGTGACCCGAATTAGCTTGTCATTTGTCAGAACTCTGAACTCTGGCACTTCATTTCCGTTTCCCCCTGATGAGTTATGGATTACATTCGATTTGGTGTGGGGGTACCTAATGGTGAATGGCCATTGACCCCTCTCGATGAACTGTTGTTGGATTGGCAGTTAATATGAATCCCCTGAAGAGGTCCCTGGAGCCATTTGTTGAAGATGATCAAGCAGACAGGCAGAAACGGCAGAATACAGAATGTCAGGACTTCACTCCGAGAAGGTTCGGCACAATTTGTTTTTCATATTCGCTGTCTTTGTATGGTGTGGAAAATAGACTACTGTCCGTGTGATGGTGCTTTGTGATCTGGAAAACAAGGCGACATATAATTCCAATGTTCTTTGCAGGGTGGATGCAGAACAAAATAATTTGGCATCTGCCATTTCGAGAAGCAAGATGTCAATGGTTGAGGCTGATTTGAACAGAGATTCCAGGGATCTACTCCCGGATCTGTCTTCTGTTAAAGACAGAAATGGATGCAATGTAGGCACATCAGGAGTAAATGTTGATTCTAGCATCAGTTTTATCTTTGAGTACTGTGACAAGCTTCCAAAGGACAAGTATGGCTATCTCATTCTCTCAATTTTGTTTCTTCTTGTCAACACATATTGTAACTGGAAATCTGCAATACCAGTTGTTAATTTTGCATGGAAGGCTCCAATTCCACTTTCTTAATTTCTACTCATGCATAGGTATCACACCACAAGACCTTCATTTGAGTTTACCCATCACGATGATGGTTTTGTGTGTACATTAACACTACCATCTAGTGATGTGCTACCGCCTTTGGTGGGTCCAAAAGCAAGAAGCAAGCAGAAAGCAAAACAACTTGTTTGTCTTGATGCGCGTAAGCAGCTGGATCTGCTAGGAGTGCCTGGTGACTCCCTTTGTCCATCTGTTGAAGACCCACCGCTGGAAATTGTGAACAAAGCAAGTGTTCTCACATCTAATGCTGGTGTTGGTACGTGATTGCTAAGTTCTAAAAACATGTCATGTTCATTAGAGCTCATTTTTGCAATACTGATTCCTGAGATAATTTTGATAAAAAATTAACCTATATGTCTGATGGCAATCTTTTATTGGCTTGTCGAAGGTACAACCAAACGGAAGGAGCTACATGGTACAACCAGAGTCTGTGCCTTGTCTGGTACCTGGGCATCCAAGAGAACTGTTATTAAGCTTCAAGGCTACAAGTTGAATTTTTCTTGTGATCAAGTTGGTCAGAAATACTCTGATTTTGTTCTGTTAATTGATACAACTATAGAAAATGAAGCTGCTAATTTGGATATTAATCTATACCTGCATGACAAGATGGTAAAAGCTTCAGTCTCTCCATGTGGCCTTCTTGAGTTAGATGTTCAACAGGTCTGCTCAAGTTTCTGTTTTCCTTTTGCTGCCTTTGTTGTTCCTTCCTTTCTTTTCCTTTAATATGAACGACACTTTTTCTTCATTCTTTTTCTTAGATGGAAAAGGCAAAGCTATTTCAAGCACTTATCTTTAACGGTTTGTTTGGAAAGTTGTTCACTGGATCAAAATCATCTAACTCTCCGAGGGAGTTTATTCTCAACAAAGACGACTCACTGATCTGGAATAATGCAAATATGTATTTGCTTTTACCTATGGATCCTACTCTAGAGTCTCATGACAGTTTTTGCATTAACTGGAGATTGATCGATGAAGCTGCTACAGCTGTTGGACTAATGAGAAAGGTTCATTCTGATGACAAAATGAACTTACTTGCAATACTTGATATCGACCAAAATGATGGAGATCTAATTCATCTTGCTAACACATCATGTGAGGCCCATGTCCTTCGAAATGTGGCAGTGCTGGCTGTTCACACGGGGAAGATATATACTTCTCTTCATGTTACTGATTTATCTTCTAATAGCACATTTGATGGTGTATCGGATAAGAAAGAAACAGGGTTCAAGACATTTAAAGAATATTTTGAAAAGAAGTATGTTTATTTTTGTGTGTATTCATGTACTTTCTTAAGTGTTAATATGTTTGAGTCAGTTTGGGCTGATACATATCATGTGCAGGTATGGCATAGTTCTTCGTCATCCTTCACAGCCATTACTAGTGCTGAAACCCAGTCATAATCCTCACAACCTTCTTTCCTCAAAGATCCGAGATGAAGGTCCTTGTATTTCCCTTTGTAGGCAGTTTTTAATTCAGTAACTTCATAGTTCTTTGAACCATTATTACTTGAAGGTTCTTCATTTTTCATACACCAATCGTGATTTACAATAAGCTCATTTGATTAGATACTGTGTTCTCATTGTTCATGTCTAATTGATTGTTTTTTAGGAGTCTGTTCCTACTATTAAACTTTGCTTGTTGTTTTTTCTAGGTAATGGTGAGAACAAAAATAATGGCACAACAGATGTAATTAAGGTGAACAACCGTGTTCACATGCCCCCGGAGTTGCTAATTCCCCTTAATTTACCTGAGGACATTCTGAGAGCATTTTATTTATTCCCATCTTTGATGTATCGTATGGAGACACTAATGCTAGCTAGTCAGCTAAGAAGTGAAGTTGCATACGATTCTAATATATCGAGCTTTCTGGTGAGAAATTGAGATTAATATTTTTGCTGACTTCTATACATACATTTGTTATTTTATTAAAATCTGCATAATCAATTTGTACATGTTCTTCAGATTCTGGAAGCTATTACAACACTGCGATGCTCTGAGGACTTTTCTATGGAGCGTCTAGAATTATTGGGGGATTCTGTGCTGAAGTATGCCGTGAGTTGTCATCTTTTCCTGAAATTTCCGAATAAGCATGAAGGGCAATTATCATCCAGTAGGACTGATATAATATCTAATGCGGCGCTTTATAGGCTTGGAATTGAACACAAAATACAGGTAAACTGTATCTAATTGTTGGCAATCTCTACACATTTGCATTTGTTATCATGGACTAATCCCATAATCGGTGGCATGTGATCGATAGGGTTACATACGTGATGCTGCATTTGATCCTCGTCGATGGCTTGCACCGGGGCAGCTCACTAATCGTCCTTTTCATTGCAAATGCCCAGTTGATTCTGAGGTTGTAACTAAGGATATTCATGTCATTGATGACAAACCTACTATTAAAATAGGCCAGGCATGTGATAAGGGACATAGATGGATGTGTTCCAAAACAATTTCTGATTGTGTCGAAGCTATTATTGGTGCATATTATGTAGGAGGTGGATTAAGAGCAGCTGTGGCTTTTCTCAGATGGTTGGGGGTTGATGCTGAAATTGAGGAAGAATTGATTATGCAGACCATCTTGAGTGCATCTATGCAGACATATCTTCCAAAAATTGATCTAACTGAAGCTCTTGGGGCTAAACTAGGCTATGCATTTTCGGTGAAAGGTCTTCTGTTAGAGGCTCTTACCCACCCATCACATCAGGAATCAGAAGAAAGATACTCCTACCAGGTATTAATTTATGTCTGAATATGAACTTTATTTAGCTGGTTATTCGTATTGGTTATCTTTCATTCTTTATGCAATTTCTGTACTGGAAAACTTACACTATTTTCTCTATTCCAGCGTCTAGAGTTCCTTGGCGATGCTGCCTTGGATATTCTCTTAACATGGCATCTTTTCAATAGTCATAAAGACACCGATGAGGGGGAGTTGACAGATTTAAGGTCTGCATCAGTAAACAATGAAAACTTTGCAAAAGTTGCAGTAAAGCACAAATTCCACCACTTTCTCCAGCATTCTTCAGAGATTTTACTGGACCAAATTACTGAATACGCAAATAGTCTGGAAAATTCATCCATGGATGAAATTAACCTTTCATCGGATGCTCCATTAAGGGGGCCTAAAGTATGTTTCCGTTCCTTTGTTTTTGATCTGTGATTTACTCAAGTTAGCTTAAATATATTTATTGCTATTTCTATGGACTGCCAAAAATGAAAAATCATCCATTATACTCCCTCCGTCCCAAAATAAGCGACGTGGATTCGTATAGATTCTTATACAAATTCACGTCACTTATTTTGGGACGGAGGGAGTACTTTTTTTGGAACTAGTATGTTTTTCTACCCATCTATGCGAATATGTCATAGTTTGCTTGTCTTTGCCATGTAGGTTCTAGGTGATATTGTAGAAAGCATTGCGGGTGCAATTCTTATAGATACCAAACTTGATTTGGATGTAGTTTGGGGTGTTTTTAAACCTCTTCTTTCCCCTATCGTCACACCTGAGAACCTGGAGTTGCCTCCATTCAGAGAGCTTCTTGAATGGTGCAACAGAAATGGGTACTTTCTAGGAATTAAGTGTACAGATGGAGAAAAACTACAGGCTATTCTGGATGTACAACTCAAGGACATGCTCGTTGTCAGGCGAGGTTTTGGCAAGAACAAAAAAGATGCTAAAGCACACGCAGCTTCCATGTTACTGAAGGACCTTGAGGTATCTTTTTCTTTTGTATGCTTCACTGTTTTGACATCACTTTGTTACAATGATTGTTTAATTCAAAGCCTGGATGTTCAATTTCTTTTTCTTTAGGAAAAAGGTCTTATAATATCAAAGAATGCCATCAGAATGGAACAATTTGAGAAGCAATGGGGTAGTGCAAATCATTGCCACAACATGTTTGATGCAGTGGATACACAGGTTCTAACACCAGCCAGGGGAAAGGAACCACTTGATAAACCAGGTGTGTACCCATTTCTCAGAAATTATTTTTTGTTGGTTTTCCTGAGTGCGGAGTTCTTCATTCATATCTGGACCTCATCTATGCACACCAATGGCATCACCTAAACAGAAATGAGTATTTTATCTCATTTATGCAGTGCACTTGGCAGTGAAAACGAGTAAAGGAGGACCTCGCATAGCACTGTATGAGTTGTGTAAAAAGTTACAATGGCCAGCGCCTAAGTTCGTTTCTGTGAAAACACAACCAAGGTACTTTTGCCTCGAACTGATCTGTGGCTGTGGTAACTGATGAATGTCCTTTTGAAGTAACTTGCTTGTGTAAACTAACCATATAATTTTTCCCTTCTTCTGCAATAGCGCCGCCGGTGGTTCGTCGATGAAAGCTACAACCCAAGAGTTCTCCTTCGCTTCAAACATAACATTGCATGTGCCAAATAGTGATGTGATCAGCCTCAGAGGAGACGGGTTCGCGGATAAAAAGAGCTCACAGGACTCTGCTGCACTGCTCATGCTCCACGAGCTTCAGCGGCAAGGTAGATTGCAAGTCCAGGAGGTAGGTCCGTAGGTATGATCCAAGCAGCAACCACAGATCGTCGCCCGTGAAAGCTATGATGTAGTAATTATTCTTCTTTTTTATTTGGGGATGCTATCAAATATTATTTCCCATTCGTTGGGCATGTTTAGAGAGAGACATTGGCTGCTCCTAAATATGTCGCGTCTTCTGGATATAAATAAATGGGTGTGAGTGGGAGGATGCAAATATCTACACTTTATTTTGGCGATTATGAACCAATTGATAAGGGAGTTAAGGAGGGGCCACGCGGCACCTTGGCAACGCAAGTCCTTGGCCGGGTTGTTCAGTTCAAAGGACTTTGTGATCCATCTATCAGACTGCAGTGTGTCACTTCAACACCTCAATTTGATACCTTGCAGTTACTTGGATGCTGATAAGGACTACAGCAGCTTTGTTGCAATGGTCAGAGGGATTTACCACAGCCCTTCATGCCCTGGGGATGTTTCATCCTGGCTGTCTTTAATCTCGAAAGGGGTTAATTTCTGGCAGGCTGACTTGCTATTGAACCATATTGTGATGACCGAAGAGAAGCGGCTTTTGGAGCATTATATCGCTATACCACAGCTTCTTAGAGTTTGAGCATGCTGAGAGGACCAAGTTCAACAGAATGCTGAAGTCTAAGCCGATGGTGAAGTATGAATCCTGGCAATACGATTACTTCAGCTTCAGACTTCTCAATAATACAAGTTCTGGAGAGACATTTTAGGCAAACGAGTCATCTATGAGAAGAATGTAAAGTTCTGCTACAATTAATCAGGAACTGTTGGGAGCACAGGGCTCAGTTTCTGCATGGCTCTCCGGTTGCTGTGTTACTGCTTGAGTATCCGGACCTACCGTCAGATCTGCAGAAGGTACTTTTTGATGCGGGGTATTTCAAGACTTCGGCAATGTGATGGGTCTTGCATTCGATGAGATGACAGCTGATAGACAATACACTAACTGGATTTTTTTTTTCTCATTTCTTTATTTGAGAAAAAAATGATTAGGATATGAATCGCTAGTTTTCCTGTGTAACCTTGCTGTCTGCATCAGCTGGACTAGGCTACTTCTGTGGAGTCGAATGTTGCCTTTTGAGCCTAGCTATGCTGAAAGAACCATATTCAGATTGAACGTGCGTAAAGGAGCCAGTTACATCAGACAGAATGTGCATATTGTTTTTCCTTGTATATGCATCAATTGGATGCGCAGAAAGGTTGTTGGCCTTTTGAGTGTTTTTCCTGATAATATGAGCTTTGAGCTTAGCCGGTTGTTAGTAATATAGTCTGGCACTGGCATTGTATGATAATATTGATTTTGGTCAGAGGCAAGCGTGATGGCTGCACGCACTTGGAATTATGATGAATATATGTGTTTTGTACAGCAGCTGGACAAGGCGTATGTAAAGCTACTGTATTGCCGGCGGCACTACTCCCTCTGCTGGTGGCACGACGAGTAAGTATTTAGAAACGAAAAGAGTAATATTTATGCATGCCCGTTAAGTTGCGGCGATTGAGTGCTTGGACGCAGCTAGAGTAAACTGGACTCAACTATGTCATGGACGCACACGTACATCTGATCGAAAGGAATTGCACGGCATGGTGAACATACCACGAATTGAAACCACCAATCCACAAGCCAAATAAATTTTAGAACACTCTGGGTGTTGTGAAATTATAAGCAAGCTCTGGAAAATTTGGATAGACAAATGGTCAAATGGTGAGCCCCTCCTTCCTCAGTTCCTCCTCCATCTCTGGTGAACCCTCCCTCATGGTGCTCTCCTTTGGTCGTGCTAAGTTGAGGCTTGACGAGGAATCTCTGCTCTCGTCACTTACGACCCCTGCATTGGCGGCCCCTGCACCTACTTGAAGCTCGCAGACCGGGCCTCTCGCTTCACGGTCTGCTGCAGCAGGTGGGTGCCGAACCGCGGTGGGGTTTTCCTTACAATAAAATGAAATAAAATCTATTTTAAACTTGGCACCTGAACTCCCTAGTCCCGGTTAATGACGCGAGATGGGGGCGGGACGGGGCCGGCAGAGATGGTGCGGGGCGGCGGAGATCCGGAGGCGGAGAGCCGGAGACGGTGATGGAGAGCTGCGGCGAGGAGCTTCCGGATAATACCCGATCTCCCAGAAATCGCCCCGTTTCGTCCATGGAGAGCCAACCCTAGCGCCGCCACGCCGTTGCAGCCGGTCCCGGACGGATTCGGGCTCCAATTCAACCCCCACCCTCGGCGACGCCCTCCGCAGCCGCCGGTCCCAGCCGGAATCTTATCCGCGGCATCTCTCCTCTCGGAGCCGTGGTAGCACCACGGCCCACGGCCCAGCGCCTAGACCGCGTCTGGCTCGGGCTCTGTGCCTCTGTGGATATCAGGTAGCAATTCGGATTCGATTCCAACTTGAATTGCTCGGAAAAGTAAAGCCCAGGCACAATAAAAATCCGTTCTTTTGGCCTCCTCGCTTCCAGAAATTGAAATTTGAGTATAACTTATGCCGCGGGGCGCGCGGAAGGGATCGATTACGGGAGCAATCTGCAAGAAAGTATATCCAAACGGCGGGCACAGGAGGGTCAGCACTCCAGCTCTGGCAGCAAAAGGCTACAGCGCCCTGTGCAGAAGAAGAACAAGCACCTCTATCTGGTGCTGGATGACTTGGAAGATGTGTTCAGCATCCATAAGCTCGACGCTTACAACGACGATGGGGATGACCTCAGCCATCACACCGCCGTCCTCAGGTTACGGGTACCTTCCAACGACATGTGCTTCTCTGTCCTGGGCAGCAACATCCTCATCGCCACCGACCCTGGCTGCGAAGAGGCTCCCACCCTCGTCTATGACACGGAGATAGGAGCACTGGCCGTCGGCCCTCCTCTCCCAGGCTCACTCCTAGGCCACGGCTTCCGGATCTCTGTGGCTGCTTCTGATACGCTGTATGCATTAACATCTTACCACGAGCACTCCTTCGAGGCAATGTCGCCCACAGCCAAGGGTAACACACAAGATCATCCGTGGTCCTTGTCTCCTCAGGAGCCAAGAACCATGGACTGGTCCTGGAAAAGTATGCCTGCGCCGCCGTCTTTCAAGCCGCATGAACAGATCTGCTCCTACGCCATGCACCCAGTCGGATGCACCATTTTCTTTTCTGCGCAGAGCATACGTTCTCTCAGTGATGATCTGCCATACCATACCTTCTCTTTTGATACCAGGCGCTGCGAGTGGAGGTTCCATGAGGAATGGGTGTTTCCTTTCTATGGAGAAGGTTACTATGACACCACGCTGGACGCATGGGTCGGGCTTAACGATAAAGGCTACGTCTGTGCCAGCCAGGTTCCCTCCCGCAGAGGCATAAGTAGGATGATGCAGTAGACATACTGGAAGATGACCAAGGAGAAGCTGTTCCACAAGATTCCGGAGAGGCGACAAGCGGCCCCAACTGCCACGCTCATTTACATGGGAGGCGACGCAAGGTTTTGCCTTGTGGAGTGTGTGGTACGCGAGGGAATGGAGTACGAGGATGCTTTTGGTGACTGTAATGGTTGCATGCTCCATATCACCAAGTTTGGCCTCAGGTACTCTCACAAGGAAGAGCTACAAATCTCCATCAACACCACCACCAACTCTTATGTAGTGTCTAAGGATATCAACTCATTTTGTCCCGTAGCGTTCTGGATCTAGATCTAGAACCAGCTCGCTGATTGGCTTGGTTGTATTAAATGCATTTCTGGATGTAAATTATGATTTGTGTCAATAAAAAGTTTACTTCCGGCAATTTTCTTGAACCTGATGAATTATTATTTTCTGCTTGTGTGTTTTGGAAAATGTATTGAGATGTCTATAAGATTCAAGAACTAAGAAAATATTATGTGCTTTTGCTCCTTACAATATATCATACTTACTCTTTCTCACAAAGGTTGGTGTATTGGCTCGTTAACATAAGGCTAGCTTTGACAAAAATACATTTTATTAATAGTAGTTAAGTACCTGTCTGTTGCACAGGCCTCTTAATGTGTTTCGCTTTACATGTGTCCCTGTGTTGCTATGGATCGTCAAACTCATCCATAAAAACATTAATGGAAATATCATAATTTCTGTGAACGTGTGCATCGTTTGTGATTCTTGACGGTGTACAAACTCTTCATGGCCGAACATATAGTAAGAAAAAAAAGGGTATAATAAGCGCAAAAATGAATTTTCTGCATTCACGGTGAGTCACATGATAATAACGTTGAATACATATGTAATTATCCAATTTTTTGATGTGTTTTATCTTTGCTCGGACATCTTCAGGGATGTTATCTTGGAATTCATTGCCCTTGTAAGTGTTTTGCCAAGTTTACGAGGATTAGTGAATCAATCTGGACTGGAACTGCAAATACCCTATTTCTTACAGGCATATCATAGGTTGTTTTAGTCAAGGTACGACACAATTTGTTTTTCTTTTGTTTTCAGATATATATTTACTGTCTTCGGATGATCTAGAAAACAGAGTAATGTCCGTGTGATGGTGCTTTCTGATATTAAAATTGCTGCAGAAAGGGATTGCAAAAAGAAAAACAAGGCGCCATAATTCAGTGTTTTTTTTTCAGGGTGGATGCAGAACAAAATAATTTGGCATCTGCCATTTCAAGAAGCAAGACGTCGAAGATCGAGACTGATTTGAACAGAGACTGCTTTGCGCAGGAGCAAACTGTTTATTCTTGCATTAGTATTATCTTCGAGTACTGTGACAAGCTTCCAGACAAGTATGGTTATCACATTTCAGTTATGTTTCTTTTTGGCATAACTGGAAATCTGAAATGCCAATTGTTAATTTTGTATGGAATGCTCAAATTTCTGCTCATGTAACAGGTATCACACCACAAGACCTTCATTTGAGTACCCATCATGATGATGGTTTTGTGTATACACATTTCAGTTATGTTTCTTTTTGGTAACTGGAAATCTGAAATGCCAGTTGTTAATTTTGTATGGAATGCTCAAATTTCTGCTCATGTAAGAGGTATCACACCACAAGACCTTCATTTGAGTACCCATCATGATGATGGTTTTGTGTATACATTAACACTAACATCTAGTGATGTGCTACCGCCTTTGGTGGCTCCAAAAGCAAGAAGCAAGCAGAAAGCAAAACAACTTGTTTGTCTTGATACACGTAAGAAGCTGGACCTGCTAGAAGTGCCTGATGACTGCCTTTGTCCATCTGTTGAAGAGCCACCGCCACCGCTAGAAATTGTAAACAAAGCAAGTGTTCTCACATCTAATGCTGGTGTGGGTATGTGGTTGCTAAGTTCTAAAACCATGTCATGTATATTAGAGCTCTTTTTTGCAATATTGATTCTCGATATAATTTTGATAAAAAGGTAACCTATATATGTCTGATGGCAATCTGTTATTGGCTTGTTGAAGGTACAACCAAACGGAAGGAGCTACATGGTACAACCAGAGTCTGTGCCTTGTCTGGTATCTGGGCATCCAAGAGAACTGCTATAAGCTTCAAGGCTACAAGTTGAACTTTTCTTGTGATCAAGTTGGTCAGAAGTACTCTTGGTTCTGTTAATTGATAAAATAATAGCAAATGAAGCTGCTAATTTGGATATTAATCTATACCTGCATGACAAGATGGTAAAAGCTTCAGTCTCTCCATGTGGCCTTCTTGAGTTATATGTTCAACAGGCCAGCTCAAGTTTGTGTTTTCCTTTTGCTACCTTTGTTGCTCCTTCTTTGCTTTTGGTTTAATATGAAACATACTGTTTGTTTTTTCTTCTTCTTAGATGGAGCAGGCAAAGCTATTTCAAGCACTTATCTTTAATGGCCTGTTTGGAAAGTTGTCACTGGATTAAAATCATCTAACTCTCCGAGGGAGTTTATTCTCAACAAAGACAACACACTGATCTGGAATGATGCAAATATGTATTTGCTTTTACCTATGGATCCTACTCTAGACTCTCGTGACCGTTTTTTATTTACTGCAGAGTAATCGATGAAGCTGCTACAGCTGTTAGACTAATGAGAAAGGTTCATTCTGATGACAAAATGAACTTACTTGCAATACTTGATATCGACCAAAATAATGGAGATCTACTTCATCTTGCTAACACATCATGTGAGGCCCATGTCCTTCGAAATGTGGCAGTGCTGGCAGTTCACACAGGGAAGATATATACTGCTCTTCATGTTACTGATTTA
Organism: Brachypodium distachyon; assembly: GCF_000005505.3. Lineage (NCBI taxonomy): Eukaryota > Viridiplantae > Streptophyta > Magnoliopsida > Poales > Poaceae > Brachypodium > Brachypodium distachyon. Next base: position 20,721,285 of record NC_016132.3, on the reverse strand, counting down.
ACCGCAAATAGGATTTAATGGTGTATCAGATAAGAAAGAAACAGGGTTCTAGACATATACAGAATATTTTTAAAAGAAGTATGTTTATTCTTGTGCATAATCGTGTACTCGCTTATGCTTATTTGTATGCATATTCATGTACTTTTTTAAGTGTTAATATGTTTGAGTCAGTTTGGGCTGATATATCTCATGTGCAGGTATGGCATAGTTCATCTTCATCCCTCACAGCCACTACTAGTGCTGAAACCTAGTCATAATCCTCACAACCTTCTTTCCTCAAAGATCGGAGATGAAGGTCCTTGTGTTTCCATTTGTAGGCAGTTTTGATTTCGGTAACTTCGTAGTTCTTTGAAGGATTATTACTCGAAGCTTCTTTATTTTTCATACACCAATCATGATTGACAATAAGCTCATTTGATTAGATGGGTAGATTCTTTATATACTGTGTTCTCAATGTTCATGCCTAATTGATTATTTTTTAGGAGCCTGTTCCTATTATTCATCTTTGCTAGTTGTTTTTTCTAGGTAATGGTGAGAACAAAAATGATGGCACAGCAGATGTAATTAAGGTGAACAACCTGTGTTCACATGCCCCCGGAGTTGCTGATTCCCCTTAATTTACCAGCTGAGGACATTTTGAGAGCATTTTATTTGTTCCCATCTTTGATGTATTGTATGGAGACACTAATGCTAGCCAGTCAACTAAGAAGTTAACTCGCATATGATTCTAAATATATCGAGCTTTCTGGTGAGAACTGACTTATATACTCACGTGTTATTTTATTAAAATGGACGTAATCAATTTGCACATGTTCTTCAGACTCTGGAAGCTATTACAACACTGCAATGCTCTGAGGACTTCTCTATGGAGTGTCTGGAATTATTGGTGGATTCTGTTCTGAAGTATGCAGTGAGTTGTCATCTTTTCCTGAAATATCCTAATAAGCATGAATGTCAATTATCATCCAGTAGGATTGATATAATATCTAATGTGGCGCTTTATAGGCTTGGAGTTGAACACAAAATACAGGTAAACTGTATCTGATTGTAGGCAATCTGTACACATTTGCATTTGTTATCATGGACTAATTCCACAATTGGTGGCATGTGATCCATAGGGTTACATAAGTGATGCTGCATTTGATCCTCGTCGATGGCTTGCACCGGGGCAGCTCACTAGGTGTACAGATGAAGACAAAATACTATCCGCAAAAAAAAAAAGATGGAGACAAAATACAGGCTATTCTGGATGTACAACTCAAGGACGTGCTCGTTGTCAGGCGTGGTTTTGGCAAGAACAAAAAAGATGCTAAAGCACATGTATCTTCCGTGTTACTAAAGGGACCTTGAGGCATCTTTTTCTTTTGTATGATTCACTGTTTTGACATCGTTTTGTTACAGTGATTGTTTATGGTACAGCAGTTCAATGCCTCGATGTTCAATTTCTTTTCTTTAGGAAAAAGGACTTATAATATCAAAGAATGTCATCAGAACGGAACAATTTCAGCAGCAATGTGGTAGTGCAAATTGTTGCTACAACATGTTTGATGCAGTGGATACACAGGATCTAACACCAGCCAGGGGAAAGGAACCAGCTGGTCCTGTACTTGATAAACCAGGTGTGTTCCCATTTCTCAGAAGTTCTGTTTTGTTGGTTTTCCTGAGTGCGGAGTTCTTCATTCATATCTGGACCTCGTCTATAGTATACACACGAATTTCACAAGTGAGTATTTTATCTCATTTATGCAGTGCACTTCTCGGTGAAAACGAGTAAAGGAGGACCTTGCATAGCATTGTGTGAGTTGTGTAAAAAGTTACAATAGCCAGCGCCTAATGATTCTGTGAAAGTACAACCAAGGTACTTTTGCCTCGAACTGATCTGTGGCTGTGGTAACTGATGAATGTCCTTTTGAAGTAACTTGCTTGTGTAAACTAACCATATAATTTTTCCCTTCTTCTGCAGTAGCACCGCTGGTGGTTCGTCGATGAAAGCTACGACCCAAGAGTTCTCCTTCGTTTCAAACATAACATTGCATGTGCCAAATAGTGATGTGATCAGCCTCAGAGGAGACGGGTTCGCAGATAAAAAGAGCTCACAGGACTCTGCTGCACTGCTCATGCTCCACGACCTTCGCGTCTTCTCTCTCAATGAATAATTGGTTGTGAGTTGGAGGATGCAAACTTCTAAACTTTATCTGGTGATTATGAACCAATTGATAAGCGAGGGGCCACGCGGCGCCTGGGAGTTGGGAGGTGCGGACGCCGGCAGTAGGTCTCTGCGCGATGGACCGATGATGTCGATGCTCATCGAGCCCTGCTGTGTATATGGCTGGTCCTAGTGCAGCCTGAATTTTTAGGATGTGCGCACTGCGAACTGGTGCATATTTGGTTCGCCAGCCAAGGAAGTTTCCGAGTACGCCTGCAATCTGGACAAATGTATAAAAGGACAGTATTGTGAATCCTACTGGCTACTATAGAAGAAAGGAACAAACTCCAGAGACCTAGGGCTATTTCTCAGCATGACTGAGCTGACGGCCGGGGTTCCATACACCACAATAAGATAGAACAAGTCTCTTGTGGCATTTTCTCTGTTCTATGGTAAGTGCAGTATATCTCGGGTAAGTTTAATCATATCATTTTTGAGGATTCTAGGCCTGGGTATTGAGTATAGAAAATAGTCTATACTAACTTGCAGATATGAATAGAGAACTCGTTGATTTTTCTGACATCTTGCATGAATTAGTGTTGGCGAATACTATAACGAGGTGCATGTCATTATGTTTTGTATTCATGCAGCTTGGAAAGGAGGCAACACGTACGTGAGGATGGCACAACCAAATACCCAATCGCATAGCTTGATCAAGTTCATCAATATTAGTAGTGCGCAGTAACTAGACATCCCCAATAACAAACAAGCAAGCAAGCTTAGCTAACTAGCAGGTAAGAATTACTAGTTCTCTGAATTTTCAGTGGCCTGGAGGTCAATCGTACTCTGTAGGACATAAGACATTTATTCCGGAGGTGTTGCATCCTTTAAAAAAACGGTTATTCAATGTGTTTTGCTTTTTTCATAGATATATAGATATCCTTCATTGGTTCTTCGGCTACTACATTTTTTATTTATGAAAACCATTGTTTACCCACCTCTTTTGATCCACCTGGCAATTGGCCGCCGATTTTCCCTAAAAGATCTTTTTTGTTTGAGATAAATTCATATTATACCCTAAACAACTACAGGGCAGGGGTGGTTCAGATTACCCCCCTCTAAAACCGTTCATGTTACTCCCCCTAAACTCTTAATCCTATTTAGATTACCCCCTCTCTCATGATCTCATCTCTGGCTGTTTTTTTTACTTGTATTAGACTGCCATGCCAACATATAGACGTTAAGTACTTTAGCTTCACCTTTCCCTTTACTCCCAAGTCATTTGTCCTCAAATGAGCTGAAATTTTAATAGTGATCTCAGGAACTTTTATTTTTCAGTTTAAAATTTCAACCTGGAAAGAAATAAGTCATTTTCTTCTCATCCTTCACCGAAATGAACTGAAATTCGAATAGTTTCCTCAGCATAGCATTTATGATTTTCTGTAAAAAATATATGAATTTTCCTGGAAACTTTTTTCAGTTTAAAATTTTAGCTATGAATGAAATAAGTCATTTTACTCTCAACCCTTGGTTGAAATGAGCTAAAATTTGAATAGTTTACTCAAAGTAACATTTGTGTTAGTTTTTTCAAAAAATTGAGATGGGGACGTCAGTTCGCTGGCATGGACATGTCACTGACGTGGCAGTCCAATACCAGTTAAAACACATCCAGAGAAAGGGATTAATAGTCAGGAGGGGGAAGTGTACTTGATGGTTTGGGACGAAAGTTTGCAAGTTTGCCCTGAAATGGAGGTTTCAACTGGATACGTCGCCGTTTGCTAACTACTCGGGGAAAAATGGATTTCAAGCTACCCATTGTTATTTGCCTTGTTTTTTTAAAGCCGCACTGAATTATGTTTACTTCTTTTACCCCAGGGTTCGATCGGTGACTAGGAAATCCAAATAACAATGGGTAGCTTGTTGCAACTATTTAATGAGTGGGAGATCCAGCTGCTTGTGCTACAAATATTCCTGTTCAGCACTGGCAATCTACTGTGAAGTAGCAGCAACATGTTCCTTAGCGGCACAACACTGGGTCACTGGCAATCTACGGCGAAGTAGCAGCAACATTGTCCTTAGGGGCACCATTTGGATAGCTTATTTGGGGGCATACATAGTAGCAGTTTATGCTCTTGCTTTTCTCTCAAAATAGGAGGAAAACCACCCACTAGCGTTCATTTGGGCCTCTTTCATCCTCATTCATCTCGGTGGACCGGACACCATCACTGCTTTTGCAATAGAGGACAATAGCCTATGGCTAAGGCATTTGTTGAATTTGATAGTCCAAGTGGTTCTAGGATCTTCCAGCCTTAAAACCACCCACTAGCGTTCATTTGGGCCTCTTTCATCCTCATTAACAGAAAACCACCCACTAGCGTTCTTTTGGGCCTCTTTCATCCTCATTCATCTCGGTGGACCGGACACCATCACTGCTTTTGCAATAGAGGACAATAGCCTATGGCTAAGGCATTTGTTGAATTTGATAGTCCAAGTGGTTCTAGGATCTTCCAGCCTTATGTCTTCTGGAAGTCACCTGGTTGGCTCAATGTGCATCTTCTTGTTCCATGCGTATTCTTGCTTGTTGCTGGAATCATCAAGTATGGGGCGAAGAAAACAAGAACAATCTTGCAGGACTAAATCAGGAAGCTAGCTGCTCTAGCACCGTTCGTTTTGCGCTGGATTCATCACCAAGCACCCGGCATCTATTTGCCGGGCTATGCCCTACCAGATACAAGGCTTCCTTGCAATATTTGTTGCAGGAAACGGGTTAAATGAAGTACAGTTGGCCAAGCTGATTAATGTTGAACTCGGTATCATCTATTGTGATCTCTATACTAAGGCTGCAGTGCTCCCAACAAAGAGTGTCATTATACTTCGGTGCGTATCTCAAGTATTGGCTATGGTTGCCCTTGTGCTCTTGCTGTTTGCAACAAACAAAAGTATAACATTGCCGACATTTTGATCAACTATCTTTTTTTTTTTTAAGGAACCTATCTATTCCCTCTGATTCTAAATTCTTGTCTCAAATTTGTCTAAATATGGATGTATCTGTTCACAAAAAGTGTCTAGATACATGTAATACTTTGACAACAATTTAGGATTGGAGATAGTATTATTTATTGGAGTCTTTGTTCTGGAAATCTGTGGATCCTTACTGGACATCGGCTCACAGAACATGACGTGGACTCTCCTCTCCAGTAATATTACTGGATAGCCTCCGTTGTGGTCAAACAGCATGGGGCAATACAACTTCCTGAGCTATGTGGGCTGCGTGGAAAAGCCCAGCAGCCCGTTGGGACATGTGATGAGCATGATTAAGAAGATGGCGCAAGCAGTTGGGGTTGGCAGTTGGATTAGCAAGTTATTATTAGACACCACAGGTACAAGGCGGTTGATAAGGAGATCACAGAATGTATTTCCACGGCGATTGCATCATATGACATAAATACATCAGGTAGTAGTGGCCAGCAACAGTGGACACATCTTGGCCCGTTCCTGAAGAATCAATACCCGAGTCATGTCGGCATGGATAACGGATACAGCTGTTTTGGCTCTGGTTGGTGTCTGCCAGAAACTATCCAACTACATGTTCTATCTTGTTGCACACCCAACCTCCATGCTGAAGGTCACTGCTGGCAATCCGGAGCTAGCGCTAGAGATGTTTCTGTAATAAGATTATTAAGGAGAGAAGCTGCAAAAACATTCTGCAAAGTTTCAAGGAGGAACTTTTCAGCCAGGTGGTTCAGGGCACGACGATGCCGTGCAAGGAAACACTGGAAGAAATCAGAGACATGTGGGTGAGGCTCATCATCTACACCGCCGGGAAGTCCCGGCCGGAGATACACGGGGCGCAGCTAACCAGAGGAGGAGAGCTGCTCACTTTCGTCTGGCTGCTTATGGCGCACAAAATGCTCAGGGATTCCGGGGAACGCAGGATCGAGCTTATAAATGCACGTAGTGCTCCCAGTCTTGAGCTCTTCTACGCCTTAGATTTTCCCCATCAACGTACTAATTGAGAGAAAAGTGGCACTGGCGTGGCGTGGTATGGTAGTAACAGATAATTGCATATGCACACTTTTCTTTGTTACTCCGTCTGTTGGATAAGCAAGGCGTCAAGTTTTTTTGAGATTTACCTTCGAGCAATTATTAGTTCAAGTTCAGCAGTATGTAGACCGTGTGTGATACCATAGATTTTGCTATTTTCTCACGCGATTGAGAAATAGTTATCTCTCCGTCCATATGACATCAAGATCTGTGCAAATGTGTGCTGTGTGGAGGGATGGGCTTAGTTTTACTTGGCTGCATGGGCTTTTTTATTTCTCTTTTTTTTTCTCAGGTTGTGTTCGACCCACCATATCATTCTCTTGAAATCGTTTGAGTTCGAGTGCCCTGCCCCTCACTAACTTAATTGCATCGTAATATGGTATATCAAGATCGGTATTTTAAGATAGATTGTTGGTTGATATATCTTAACGTGGTATCAGAACTGAAGTCTTGAGTTATGCATACCTTTCTGGGTCTGTCTAATGGGCAGTTGCCTGTTTTTAGACCCAGAAACAGTCACCTGATTTTAGACTTGGAAACAGGCGCCTGATTGTTTGAAGAAAAACAGTCGCCTGTTATTTGTCCCAAAAACAGGCAATATGCTTTGTGTCTTCTTGTTATTTGTCCCAAAAACAGGCAATATGCTTTGTGTCTTCTTTTATGGCAAAACATACAACGTCCTGCTAACTTTGGCGCCAAAGATGATTCAAAATACAAATTTTGTATATGGTTTTTGGCTCTTTGGTTTCTGACACCAAGAACACAGGACAAAAAATGTGCAAAAAAATAAAACATGTTATAATACTGGTGTGCTACATATACACTTCTTCAGGGATAATACCACATCCAGCCAGCCACAATACAGATCTTCATATGATCTGGGCAAAAAAAAAAGACCAAATTGCATAAGATATTACAACCAAACTAGATGAAAACTGCAATTTCTACAGGGGTTGAACCACACCCCAGCCAATACGTGCAAATGTATGGGAAAATTAGAGTGCAAATTAACTTGACATACAGCCACACAGCAACAAAAAATCAAAATGTTCAACGATTTGGGAAAAGGTAGAACGCAAAACATCTGGACAAGAAACCTTGGGGTAGAACGCAAAAATTAAACGCAAAACAACTGGACAAGAGTGTTGGATCAATGAAACTGTAATAAGGAAAGGATGGGTTATTATACCTCCAAAGAAAGGACTTATCTGATGAACCCAGCAAAATGAGGCCGAGGCACTACTAGTCTGCAGTAAGATTCAAAAACTGATGATTGTGATAGATGGGGATCAAGAGTGCAATTGCGCTTCGGTAGTGTACAACTTGCACTATTGTTTTGGCATAGCATCAGAAAAAAGAGGACAACAATGTTCTAGTTAGGGCATGTAAGAACCCCAATTGCAAAACAGTAAACATTCAATTACTAAAAGTAAAAAGTGCAATTGCAATTAGACAGAGGAAAACTTGCACTACTTGTTGGCACTGCATCAAATGGGGGGATGGAAAAAGGATGTTCAATTTAGTGTGTTCAATTGCACTTAGACAAAGAAATACTTGCACTACTAGTCGTGGCGGTAAAAAATTGCAATTACTAAAGGTGTAAGGTGCAATTGCATAAAATTGGGGCTGCATTAAATGAGAGGACAAAAAATTCAAATTTAACATCCCCTCGTTGTGACAAAATATTGCGATTACTGGAAGCAAACAGTGCAATTGCACTTTGGCTAAGTTGTATTGCGCTGCATCTTATTGACTATGTTCACCAATTAGAGGACAAAAAGTTTATGAAACTAAAGCATTAAGCAACCCTTTAGTTGCATCAGAAAAAACTGTGGATTGCTAAAGGTAAGCAGTGCCATTGTGCTTAAAAAGCTGCATCAAATAAGAGAGGGCAAAAATGTAAAAGTTAAGGCATATAAACAGCAGACCCCGGTTGCGACAGAAAGAATTGCAATTACTGGAAGAGCACAATGCAAATGCACATAGAAAGAGATACCCTTGCACTGTTGTTTGGCGGTGCTTAAATGGGACAAAAAGATGTGCAAAAGAATTCTTCAACTGAAAAAAACACAGCCCTGGTTGCGTCAGACCAAAAATTGCGATTCCTAGAGGTAAACAGTGCAATTGCACTGAGACAAACGAACACTTGCACTGCTTTTGGGTGGAGGATTAATTTTAATGAAGTAGAATAAAAGGGGATTTTGGATGGATGGCTAGTGCTGTGGAAGTATGGGATTGGAAGCCTAATTGGTATTCCACGATATACTGTGTTGATCTGACCCTCATATGGGGTATATATAGAGGTACAATGAGGAAGATAGACTTGGAGTACAAGAGGTACAATGAGGGAGATAGACTTGGAGTACAAGACAAGTAATTCCTTTAAACCGATTCTATCTTATCTCTAATCCCAACCATATCATATCTCTAACATTCCCCCTCAGTCGTAGCGGGAGCGAAGCGGACGATTGCGACTGGATTTGAAGTCTTGTGCTTCCATCGTCTTCTCCGCTTCGCCATCATCAACTGCGTCTCTGATGGACCGATCCGTCACCTAGGGCGGTGCCTGCCGTCCCCTTCTGGTGCCGTCCCCTGTCTCTCCTCTATTCCCTCCCACAGTCATAGCAGGAGTGTCGTGGACGCTAGTGACGACGCGGACCCTTTGACTGGAGTTGTTGCCGATGAGTCGCTGTAGACGTAGAGCCCTAGAAGTCGATGTCGAGGTAGCCGATCATGATGTAGCCGTGGTCGAGGTAGGCGTGGTCGAAGTAGTAGTCGTCGTAGTGGATGTAGCCGCATGCAGCCGGAGGCGCAAAAAAAAATTGCGCGATGTGTATGACGGAGCTGCAATCAGGGACGTTTTGCACCTTGTGGAAGACACATGGTACCGTCGGGGGCGTCTTGCGGATGTTAGAGGACGCGGTCGTAGGTGAGACCACCAATTTTGCCAAGATTGGAGGTAGCCCACTGCACACAACGGTTTTGGCAGAACCGTGTGCACCGCGTAGGGGCTATCACAATATAGTGATGCCGGTGTCGATGCAGTTGCTCTATGTCGGACGCGGTCAAGCCAGCGTATGTGTCGCTGACGCAAGGATGCCGTCGTCGATGAAGCTAACGTGGGTATGCCGTCGTTGCTGATGCGTCTTGCAGTTGAGCTGTCAGAGGACGCGAGAGATGTCCATCCGTGTGGACGAAGTTGCGGTGGCTAGTTGATGAAGATTGTTGATGGAGACCACGTGGACGAATACCTTTGGCGATGAAGCGTCGGCGATGGCGTATCAGCGGGCATGTCGACGATGATCTGTCGCTTGAAGGCGTCCCTTTTGGCGACGTTGAGTCGATGCCGTGCGGCATGCCGTGAGAAGTCGATGAAGATTGCACCTCGCTCCACACCGGCCTGGCATGTGGATGGTGCATGTGCTTCTCGTAAATGTACTCGACGAAGTGGACGTAGCTTGTAGATGGGCGTGATGTAGTCGTGCAGTTGGAAAGCGTGATGTACGTAGATCGGTGAAGGTGTCGGTGTAGATCAGCGTGCGCTCGGTGGCGTGGCGTGGCGTCCATGAGTCATCTGGTGCAGTCGGGGTCAATCTGGTCGGCACAACGTGCGCGAGTCGGACGTGGCCGCCGGCACGGTAATAGTTGGAGTAGATGCGTGCGGTAGATGGGCCGGTAGGACGCTTGGTCGATGTGTACTTGTGGACGGCCGTACGTACCTATACGCGTACGATCCAATCTTCACGCCATGCTTGATTGAATCTGCATGCACCAAAATTCAACAGAAGGGATTGTGGACGGGGCTACATGCGCGTGCACGCACGACCCAATCGGATGGTGCCTCTCTCCTGAGGCGTGTAGAGGCGCGCATGGTGCAGACGCACGGAGTTGTTACTGGCGAATTGTGCCGGCGCCGTTGCTCTCGTCCAGCGATGGTCGACCTGTCGATGTAGATGCGTTGTAGCAGCTCGTGGAGGACAGACGTACTACTTCAGGCGCTGCGTGTTGCAGCTGATGCAGGCACGCCTGCGGAGCTCTCGCTGCGTGGCGGCTTGATGCCGGGAGGATCGTCGGCCAAATGTCGTGCGACGGTGTCGTCAAGCAGTACACCACCATCACCATGTAGGAGCGAGCCGATCTGTGCACCGGTGAGAGGGCTTTGTCGAGATCGATCGTCGGGTATTTTCGTGCCTAAAAATCAATCTGCTAATGGATTGTTTTGGAACTAGAAAACGATCTAATCTAGAACTGGGGAAGAGGCTTGATCTAAGGATGGGAGCCCTCCGAGGAGACTAGAGAGATCGATCTCCCCGGAGGTGGCTTGATGCGGAAGCTGTGTGTCCAAGGATCGGCAACGTTAGTCTAACCGCTCTGATACCATGTGGAAGTATGGGATTGGAAGCCTAATTGGTATTCCACGATATACTGTGTTGATCTGACCCTCATATGGGGTATATATAGAGGTACAATGAGGAAGATAGACTTGGAGTACAAGAGAAACAATGAGGGAGATAGACTTGGAGTACAAGACAAGTAATTCCTTTAAACCGATTCTATCTTATCTCTAATCCCAACCATATCATATCTCTAACAAGTGCCGGGTTGCCATGTCTGAACTGAAGACAATCTTGGTGGACTGAGTCAGGTTAATTAAAATGGCTAGTCCATTGTTATTCGGGGAAAACCTAAAGAAGCTACAGCCCCATGTACCATTCCTACACAGGCAAAAAAGCTCCAGGTGTTAGATGATGCATACAGCTGCCACCTTGCCCACAGATTTGATGCAGGTTTCCAAAAACCAAAACAAAATTCAACGGCTAGACCAGGAAACCAGTGAGGTGGTGCTTGTCAGGGGTGTGGGGAGGAGAAGGGGGTTTCCACTGAATGGTGCTGCCGAGTTCGGGGAGAGTAAAACGTAGAAGTAAAGAGAAGGGTGGGTGGTGGGGGGAGGAGAGGAGATATTTACCCCAAGTAATGAGCCCACACCTGCAACCCTGCCCCTTCCGCGCCACGGCCATCTGATAAATACAAAAGAACAACGGATACTAAGACTAATGAATAACAAATAAATCCATAATTGAACTACAAATCTGTGAAGAACAAAAATGTCTGTTAACCTACAATATTCCTTCTATCAAGACAGCTGGTGTTGGCCGTGCAATGCCCAAACAAATCAAGATCAACCCCCACCCCCACAGGGACATCATTGGAACGGGAACTCAGTTCATTAGAACTCATGGTCCCCCCACCAGTCTAATTACAAAACAAACATCAAAATTAAACACGCCAGAAAATCAATCATAATATACAGAAATTGATTAGATAAGGGTAGATAATTCACAAAACTAACCAAAGTGAATAAGGCAGCCCTGGAGCTATTATCAAGACTGCAATTGTCGGAGGAGGAGTAGTCGGCATCATATGGATCATGATGGTGCAAAAAACTTTCAACCACTGGACTGGCATCACCACCACCCATCTGGGATTTAAGACAAAACACAGCTTAGGGTGTAACATACATTAAGGGTGTCGTTGATAATGAAAGTTAATAGGTATAGCATCTGCGATGACTCAACATGGATCAAAATATGACTTCCCATGACTATAATAATGCACTAACAAAATGGATACACTACCACAAGCCTGCACAACTAACAAACCTGACCGAAACTACACAGCAGAAACAGAGGGTAGGGGGTAAGGACACACAAATCCCAATATCGATTCAGAACAGAACACTGCAACGCCCCATAAATCGCCAAACGCAACGAACACAAGGGCCCCGAGGCATTTCAACCACCTAATGCCTAAAAAACGTAGCAGCACAACAATAATCAAAACAGCTCTCGGTCTATCAGATGTCCTACCAATCAACCACCCCACCCCCGCACCACCACAGCAACTGCAGAGCCACACAACACTACCGCCATGAGCCAGTGCAATGCAATTTCCTGAACGAATAAAACATCTGGAACCATAACATCTGTATACAAACAGTAAAGATTGTGTGCCATTAGAAATGTTTATTGGCTTTAACTTTGCTTCTACTATATTTATACACTGCTAGTCGGCTATGGACCTGTGAAAAACTACATGAATTCTATACAAAAGTACTTAGGAAATCCCATTATTCTTGCTATTTTCATTTAAACAAAAAAAGGAGGGCTGCAATAGTGCAAAAAGAGTGTGATTGCAGAACCTGAAACTGCAATTTCAAATAACACTAGAAAAATGCAGACTGAAGCAAGGGCTAACAATGGGCTAACAATTGGTACAAATTTTAAGTTACGAACACTGAATCCATATGGAGCGTCAAGTGCAATTGCAATTTATAAACACTTGAATTGCACAAAATATAGGTATCCCAACTAATGCATATAAGAAGTGCAATTTTCTATCCATGATTCAATCACTGGACACGCTTTGTGCGGGCCACAAAGACAAATTTGGCACATGTTGATCTAGCGGTGAATCCAAATCAGTTAGATGCTTGGGTAACCAACGGATGCAATCGGCAAGAGAACAATATGCAAATGCGAGAGAACATGAGATTGACATATTCGGAAATCAAAAAATTAGCTACAGGCAACTTCAGTAGCAAACAGAAACATAGACCAAAATAAAGGAATAGTGCTCTAAACAAGAAAACCACCCTATAAGCAGAAAATAAAAAATAAGAGGACAACCACATAGATTCAGAGCACACTAGCTTAAAAAAATGCAGAACCTCTTATAATAAAGTGGGGGGCCACCACTTACATTCAGTGCATAACCATTAAATGAAAAATGGTTCATGTACCTAGATCAGATTCAATCAAATGCACATAAGCAAGCAAAATGAATCAAGTACAGTACAAATTAGACATAGTCCTTAGTCCTTGCAGTACATAATTTCAGGGGTAATTTCAGTATCAAAAACTGCAGCAGCTGAGCTTAAAAATGAGTCTCACTACCTGCTACAACTACCGAGTAATTAGAAGAGCGGTAATCAGAAAGACCACATACAATCGAGCCCACAAATCGGCCAAAAATCCCAACACGCTGACAGGGGAAAGAACCCTAAAATAGCAGAGCTAAACTTGTTGAAACTTAACGCCCATTTCTCACCATGAGATGCGACCAGATGCGCAGCCCACAACACAACAAGGAACACCTTGCCGCTGCTGCCGTCAACTCACCGGAATCCACCCGAAGAGGGGAGCAAATCAGCCACAAGTTACCGAAAATAGATCGATGTCACAGGGGCACATAAGCAAACACAAGAGCAACTCATCGGTCAGTCGCGCCCGAAGACCTCACCGCCGACAATGCAGATCGAAACCCTCCTAACCTCTGTTGTCTTCGCCTCGAAACACCGGAGAGAACAGCAAACAAATCAGAGCAAAAAGGCAACATGTATAAGGATAAGGAGAAGGAGAAGGAGAAGGATAAGGCAGTGAACAGAAACACCGGCGAACTCCTCCGCCACCGCCGGCGAGGCGACGAGTAGAGAAGCAATTTCGTCCCCTCCACCTCACGACCTGAACCGCGCCCTCGACTGCAGAAACTTGGTCCTCTCCTCCTCATCTGACGAAGACGACACGGTTCCCTTGAGAGCCTGCGAGCTGTGGGTCGGAGCAGACGAGCGCCCGGCGGCCGCGGATGCGGCTGAGACCTTCCGAGGGCCGCCTCTAGGTTCTCCTGGAGGCGCTTCGATGGCCGCGCCAGTGCGCCCCGCTCGCCGCGTCGTCGCCGTCGAGGCAGAACGACCACGACGACACTGACCCCACGAGGGCCGCATCGAGGAGGGGCCTGGCAGGGGACATCAGAAAATGAAGAGGAAGCTCACCGGACGGGAAAGGCAGCCTCCGGCGAATAAAATCGCCTCCTCCCCTTCCCCCGTGTCCCCATCCTTTGGCTCCAAGGCCTGTCCGCAGAAGGAAGAAGGAAGAAGCGGTGAGAGGCAAAGAAATAGAAAACGCCACAAAAAAGAGAAAGCACGAATCTTCAGGAATCGATCGGACGGCCAGAACGTCGCCTGTTTTTCAAAAAAACCAGGCGCCTGTGCTCACTGTTGTCGAAATATTACATGTATGTAGATGCTTTTTAAGAATAGATACATCCATATTCGGAATAACTGTTTCACTTGTTTCTGAAATTTCAACCTTTGCTGATCATATAGAGATGGAAAGGTATAACGCCTTGGGCCTCTGCTTGGATTGGTTGTTGATTTCTAGTAGATCCAGCCAGCCCCAAAAGCACACACGTACACACCCAATCGTAGTACGCTCTTGCTGATCTGAAAGGACAGTAAATGATGACTGTCCAGTTTTCTACAAGTACAAATATATACTTTTCCATTGTTTGTTTGTAAACGGTTTAAAATGAAGAAGAAAAAAATCATGGAAGCATAACATCAATGAGTGATAGTACTTGCTGTTCATTTGACATTTTGAGATTGCAAGAACTTGGTTGCAAAAATACGATATGACGACGTTGCAAACTTGCAACTTTATCCTTTAATGTAGCATTTTTTTCTCTAATTTGAATACGATGTGTTTGTGCACGGGTGTGTGTGTGTGTCATCATGATCTTTTAACTTCGGGGTCACTGAACTTGTAGGAGTACTTTTGTTTTATAGAATCACAACTCCAAAGCTTTTAAGAGGTGGGAGCATGGACTGGGCACTTGCGGACTTGACTTTTCATTCCTCGAACAGGTAGCAAACACAAATTTCCACTAACACGTAGCTAGTTTGAACTTTGAACTTGAAACAAATTGCACAGAGAATCACTGATCTGCCTTCTTCCCCAACCCAAAGTCCGGCGGCATGAGTTCCGCCACCCGCCGCGCCGCGGGCCTCGCCCTGAGCTCCTCCCACCACGCCCTCACGCACGGGCGCTCCTCCACGAGCGCCGCGTGCTCGGTCTCCATGAAGTAACGCATGAGCGGGAAGTGGCTGAGGTCAGCGAGGCTGACGGAGTCCCCCGCGAGGTACCTCGACGCCGACAGCCGCGCCTCGTACACGTCGAACACCTTGCCGAGCTTCCGGACGTCCTCGTCCACGGCCGCCTGGTCGACGGCACGGCCGGTGAGCGGGGAGACGATGCACTGCATCACGATGGCGGCCGCCAGTGGGTGGTGCTGCTGGGCCTCCACCTCCAGCCACACGTCCACCATGGCCGCCGACCCCGGGGAGCCGTCCCCGGTAAGGAGCTCCGGCTTGTGCTTCCGGAGCACGTGCCTCGCGATGGCACGCGATTCTGCACGCACGGGACGGTATATAGATGATCGGTAGAAAGGAGAAGTGGAATTGGGGAAGTTTAGTTACCGAAGAGCGTGAGATCGTCGTCAGCTTCTTGGAGAACGGGCACCTGGCCGAAGGGGTTCTTCCGGGCGAGGAAGTCCGGCAGGCGGTGGTCGCCGGCCTCGCGGCTCAAGGGCACGAGCTCGTACTCGACGCCGGCCTCCTCCAGGCACAGCACGGCGCGCGCCACGAACGGCGACACCACCGCCCACCCGTACACCTTTACCGCCGGTGCCATGGCCGCTGGCTGCTGCGTGCGACTGCGATCGACCTCTAGTCCTCTCTACTCGGTGAGGGCAGGAGGGTAGTAGTGGAGCGATGGTTTACGTCTACGTACGAGCAGGCTTCAATGTTTGCGCGCCCGTGGTATTGGATTCTGCCGTCGATCTCTGGCCTACACGAGCTGTAAATTAAAGTAGGTACGGAGTACGGAGTAGCATTTTACAAACAAAACTGGTTTGGTGAGACGTCGTATGATCAGTTTGCCGGCCGGACGCAGATCCTTTGACGATCTTCCTGCCAGTTTGCCATCGACCTGCGAGACTGCTTACCTTTCTTCTTTTCAAAGACCAAGTACAATAAATATACGATACTCCTTCCGTCCATGAATAACCATACTTTTATGTTTTTGTACTACGCCAATTGATCCATTTTGTTGAAAAGAAAAGTAGCAGACACATATGACATTAAATCGGAATATTATGAAACTGTATTTCAAAACGAATACAGTGATACTAGTTTGTTGTCTTAAATGTTGGTACGTTTTACAATAAAGTCGACTTTAATTTTTTTTTGACTTAGAACAAACTTATAAGTACACTTATTTCTAGACAGAGAAA
The DNA here is from genome assembly GCF_000005505.3 of Brachypodium distachyon. NCBI lineage: Eukaryota > Viridiplantae > Streptophyta > Magnoliopsida > Poales > Poaceae > Brachypodium > Brachypodium distachyon. The sequence continues at coordinate 20,704,970 of NC_016132.3, read as the reverse complement.
GTAGTACAACATGAGCACCACAGGCCATATGTACTAGCACATTGAATATGACCTGACCCCTTCTTTTTGGCTTTTAGTTAGGATGGGTTTCCTCGAGAAGTTGTCTTTCTCTGACTTCCTGAAGAAATCGCATGTGAAATTTTGCTAGGTTTTCAGATTAATTTAGGCTAGTTTTTGTTATGACAAAGGGATTATAGGCCATCTTCTTTTTGGCTACAAAATTTCACGTGCGTCTTCTCCAGGAAACTGGAGGAGAGCAACTTCTCAGAGAAACCCGTCTTGAATCTTGGATCTTTGATGATTTATTCTGCAAAGGTAGTTGTCCTTTGTTTCATCGTTGTAGCAAGCATTTTGTTTGCCACTTGATTGTGTTATTATTCCATGTAATACACTAGAATTCGACAATTCAGTACATTGTTGTTTGAAATTTCACACCATCGAAAGTGGTGCATCAAGTAACGGACGCGGGTCGTCTGATTTAAGGTGCAGTCATTGACGGATGGACCCAGGTCCACTTTTCATTGACTGTCACTAACGTCGCGTGTGGGGATCCATCTTCCTCCCTGTCTGTCTCTACTGTTTCCCCTCTCAAGATCGCCGTCTCTTTCCTTTGAACCCTGATGTCCAATCCGGTAATCCAGTATTCCAGTTGTTTGTTTCGTGATGCCAGCGGGGAAGGGTTAAGGAAAATATTTTGATCTCAGCATAAAGCAAATTAAGAAGAGAGGCGTGTCGTGCTCGGGCAGGAGAGGTCTGTGCTGAGGAAAAGAAGAGCAGTAGAGCTCTGACTTAACACGCAGCAACAGACTACGAGACACGCATATATATCCCAGGATTCGGTTTCGGTGACTGAACACGAGACATGTCACGAATTACTGTATGTCCTAACGCCAACGGCCAGTCATAGCCTCATAGGATCACTCGATCGTCACGAAATTACTGGTACTAGACAGTCTAGACGTACCCAAATGGTAATTTGCCATGGAACACGAATACCACGTGCCCGTCCGTTCCATAATTTTTGTTTCAAATTTGCCTAAAAATGAATGTATCTATTTCTAAAAAGTGTCTAAGTACATGTAAGATTTCGACAAGAATTATGAAACGGAGGAGGCAGTAGCTTATTTCTCCAAAAGCATGACATGAGTTTTCTCTTTCGCGGCAAAACAAGCATATCCCAAGCACCACCGAATCCAGAATTAATCATCAACCCATCAACCCAGGTAGCTTAGCTAGTAGCTGCTACACGAGAAGGTTAAGCAGACGAGGCTGTGAATCCGATCCGGAGGAGGAGCACCCTTGTTCAAGTTCCCGATCACCGCCGCCGCCACGATGCCGATCCTCCTCCTGATCCGACGGCGCCGAGCGGTTCAAGTCCAGCGTCGTGTGCTCCTCCACCTCCACGGCGCCGCGGGCCGGCAGCCTGTGGCGGCGCATGTGGCCGCCCAGCGCCTGGCCCATGGGGAACTCGAGCCCGCACACGGCGCACTCGTGCTGCGGCGGCTCCCGACGAGCCTTACCGTGCGCGCTCGCCGCTGCGGGCGGCAGCGCGTTGTGCCGCCGCGTGTGGCCCGTCCGGTGGCCCCCGAGCGCCTGGAACGACGGGAACCGCCTGCCGCACGTCCTGCACTCGAACGTGCCTTCGGCGGCACCCCGGACCCCGACGCCCGGTGATGATCGCCCGCCGCCGCCGGCAGAAGAGCCTGGGCTTAGCGCCAGCGCGAGCCCCTGCTGCTCCTGCGCCAGCGTCATCCGTGTCGAAATCTCCTTGGACGCCCACGAACACCAAGTTTTGCAATTTAAAGCCGTCGTTTGCACGGTGGGTGTGCACTGTGCGCGGCCTCTAGCAGCACGCGTTCATTTTCTTTTACTTCGCACGGATCGATCAGTGCGTAGAGTGAGTGAGTTGCGAAACGCGATCCGGGCTAAGTCGGCGGGGAGAGCGACAGGTATGCTATTCATGTCCTTTGCTAGCAGCTTGGAACGGGATGGAAAGCTGTGGGAATCGTGTGTGAGCTGCGTTTGGCGATCGACATGGCGTCGTTGTCACCCCCAGAACATACAAACTTACTTTGCTTTGCTTGCTCCCGTCCCGTGGCCGCGTATCTTCTGCGGGTTCCGAACCTGCCAGATCGAGCTCACCAAACGCTCATCCTGACGTCCTCGTACCCAGCCTCATGTGTGTGTGTATACGTCAAACGCCGATGTGTTTGGTTTCGGTGGAAAGTGTACAGGTGGCTCATTACCCGTTTATTTATGAATTGATTTTTAGTACCAGTATAGTAGAGTATACAAGCATGGTAAAGAATGGGTCCAATCACAATTCACAATCTTTGTCTACACTCACAAAACTGACCAACCAGGGAATGTCGCCAGAACCATGCGGCTCTACACATACATAGTTTCAGACTCCCTTTTCCTTCTTTGTTAACAAAATGAACACATCCATCCCGCGCATACAAGTGATAAGGATGCCACTTCCGTCTTCCATCTCGGAAGCACAACACGTCACATTAGAAGAGATTTGGCAAAGTGCTCTCTTGCTGTTGTTAGGGCCTGAACTATGGTCTGCACGAAGAAAGCTCTAACTTGTAAGTTCAGTCAAAGCAGGCGCTTCGTTTTAGGCCATAGCAACCAGTTTGATCAGGTGAAAAAGATCATGTCTGCAACCTACCTGCTCAGCGATTGATGTACCGCCCTCTGCTCCATGAGCTGATACCTTATCAGCTATCACACTTCCTTCTGTTTCTAGGACAATCCTGTGCAATCATTCAAGGAAAACGAGTGTAACTAAGCAAAGGAATATGCAAATAATTACAATGCTCAATATCAGTCGTATCTGGCATGCAGGCAAAGACTTGCTGAAACACTTCGCCTTTTCAAATTGAAAAAAATAACAAAACGACAAGCTTGTTATTCCTGATCCTGGGAGTCCAAGCCATCGTCTCATTTATCAAAAACTTGCCAGTTGCCACAAAGGGAATATTTGAGGTACACAAAACCTATTTTCTTAATTAAAGTAATGCAACTTCCTTTTGGAAGTACAGGTACTAATCGAATCCATTTTTCATGCATCCATTTCAGAAGACCGGTTTTTGCTATTAATAGGTAGATGCACAAGGTCAAGTGATTATAGAATAGATGAATAAAAATAAATATACAAATAAAAGGAATAGCAACCATTAACATCTAGTAAGATTAGGATTACCCTCCATCAACAATTTCATCAAGGCATAATAGGATCAGGTCCAGATTTTCAAGTGCTGTTCTTTTCTCGACATTATTTCTGAAACAAATGAGTAGGAACATGATATCAGTAAATCAGATATTAACATAGCAATATGTAATTAATAAATCATTACAAAATAGTATAGCAAAATAGATTGAGCATAACCTAAGAATAAGGTCAACAGCGTCAGTGAATCCCTGAAGAACTGATGCTAAAATAAGTTCATTCTCCTCATCTCCTCCAGTAACAAAAAAGTGCAGGTCTTGGATGAATTTATACACAACAATGTGACCATCAAACATTACAATCTCAGCTGTAAAGGGGGAAAACAACAAGGAAACTGAATGACCTGAACAAGTGTGAAATAAAAAATTGCATACAGATAAAATAAAAAAAAAGCTCCAAACAGCCCCACATCTCATGTTTAGGTAGAAAATCATAGTAACTTCTGGCCTTGGGAACATGTTTGCTATCTAATTTGCATCAGAAACCCTTTTGCAAAAACTTGGTAGATAAACAGAACGCTTTGACAAGTTCGACTAGCAACTTCCAAAATTCTGGTGAAGCAAATAAGATGCACAAGGTTACAAATCCGCCAACCGAGGTTTGAGTATCACTTCTAAATTAAGTTTGAACTGTGGAGGGGATACATCAATTACCCCGCACCCACCTTGCACGTTGTTGCAGGTTTACTAAACAATCATTTTTTTTCTAATTAACATATATGAAAAGATTAACAGACAAGTGCAAAAGGAACCCTATGTTGGTTAATATAGAGTGTTTCTATATGAAGGTTATAAACAGCGTTCCCAAACGACACCCCTGTATAAGAGCATATGGAAAAGGAAAATAGAGAATTCTGTCTATGTGACACATCAGTGTAAGATATCAAACATGTTAATTTACCATTTGAGAAATACAGCATTGTGTACTCCACATTGGACTACTAGAACTAAGATTGATCATTACATATTTGTACGAATCGCCTTCTACGTTCTTCAAAAATAGAAAAAAGAAGAAGAATACAAGTTACCTTCTGCCCCAGAATTTGCTTTCTGGGTCTTCACGAAGACCGACTTCTCGAAGGCCAGCTTCGACGAGAGCACGGGCCAATCATCTGTGTAGTACTTGACGGCGACGCGCTTTCCCTCGGAATCCAGCAACAGAATGTTCTTCACCGAAGGACAGGATTCCTACACGAACAAAATCATAAGGATCGACTGAAGGCAACAACAAAAAAAGACGCACGATCTGACTTGAGGCCACCGTCAAACAGATCCCGATTTGCACCTGCGTCAAAACAGTCTCCCGCCGCAAACTGACAGGAATAGACGAGAGGTAGGAGCTGTGCCTTATGAACTGAATCTTTGCGAAGCCATCGTATGGGCACCTCCCCCGACCGCGGCCGAACGCGCCGGATCGGGGCAAATCAAGAGACCAACTGTACGGCAAGCGCACGCGACAGACCCGAGAGAGAATAGAGGAGGAGACGGAGGAGAGTGTCGGAGGGCGGTGAATTCGCTTACCATTTGGAAAGGCGGACGGAATCGCTGGAACCGCGGGGGAGCGAGACGGTGGACGAGATCTCCGGCGGTTGGGCAGCGCAGGCCAAACGAGACGGGGGGACGCACGGCAGGACGAGTGAGCTGAACGAAACGTCGTAGCAAGCACGAGTAGACTATACTCCCCTCCATGGGCTTTGCTGATCCGGCCCAAAGCGTTGTATACACGCTTAGGGGGCCGGGCCGACGTAGACGTTAGACCGCATTGTGCACTTTTTGCCTGGTTTCTGTGCCGGATATTGTCTGTGTTTTTTCTTACCCGCAAAAACAAAAAAACTTTCGGTGACACAAAATTATACTCACTCCGATTCGTATTAATTGTCGAAATATTGCATATATCTAAACGCTTTTTAACCATAGATACATTTATTATGGGTAAATTTGAGACAATTAATATGGATCGGATGGAGTAATCAAATCTGGGTTCATTGTACTCCCACCCTCCAAGCTGATTAATCCATATTTGGAAATCTTCGATGCAAAAGCAAAGAGAACAATTCTTTTTCAAGAAAATACTTTGCAAAATAGATTTACAGCTCAAGAGAATTGCGCAGGTTTCGAATGGTAGGAATGCATTCATGGTAGTTAATGCAGATTTGGAAACCGACATATAAGTGAGGCACAGTTTAAAATAGAGTTTAAAAGTAACCTTATAATCATAAAAAAATGGAACTAATAACTTGTGATGAAGAGAGAATATTAGATAATGAGTGCAACCGGTAAAGAAATCTCCATGAACGCATAAATGATCGCAAAAAATGAGAAGCTTACAACTAAGCTATAGGCCTCGAAAGTGAAAGCAGGTCCCTGATGTTTAATAGTCAGTGACTGCAGTGCATCCCTCAACTTGTCAATGCCACATCATCCTAGTCACACCATCTTTCTTTCTTTCTTGAAAAGGGGTTGTGTATTAGATCAAGGTAACACGCATGAGGTTGTCCAACACGCAGGTCGGCACCAAATCATGCACAACACTCGAAAACAACCCAGTAAAACTAAAACTGGACAAACCATGAGCCACAGAGTTTGCATTGCGAGAGATTTTCAAGAAACGGCATTCGAGAAAACCAGCAGTTAACTCTTTTATATCTTCAACAATTGTTGTGATTCTGGACTTCTTTCCCTGCAACTCAAAGCAGCAATTAATCACGGAAGCACAATCACTCTCCAGGCAGATGTGTTGCTGCATGGTGCTTGCCATAACCCGAAGTCCTTCAACACACGCAAGAGCCTCTGCTTCTTCCGTGTCAACACACTTTGAGCTCATACCCCGATCAGACCAGATCGGCTTCCCCAGGTGATCACGAGCGAGCGCACCCCAGGACACTGACCCTGTGTCAGAGATGAAGGTAGCATCAACATTTTATTTAGCCCATCCAGTATCAGGTGGAGTCCAGATCTCTTTATTTCGGTTTGGCTTCTCTCGGTGGATACAAGTATTCTGGTGCACCAGAGCTTTTCCTCTGACATGTCAACCAAGAATTCATTTCATTTGATCAAAATGAAATGAAATCCAATTTTTGATAGGATTTCATTTGGTTGAATTTGAATTTCGGGTTGAAACATCATGTTTGTTTACCACATGGAATTGAAGAGTGAGAGACAATTCTAAAGAAATGATGACTTTTAGAGAGAAATTGAGACTAGTTATAGTGTGATTTCATGTAATTTAAGATTGAATTTCTGTGGCTAATTCTGTGCCAACCAAACAAGTTGCTTTGTGGAATTCAAAATGAATTTTACAATTCTATACCCAAATGATGGGTGACAAACGAGCTGTAAGATCACTCACTCCATCGAGTAGGGTCTCCCCCAAAGCAGGTAGCAAGATAATTTTGCAAGAACTCTACGGAGCCAGCAATATTAGCATCCCCTTTACCAAAAAATTACATCATTTCGGTGGTGCCAAGCACACCACCATAAGAGCATCAGTTTTTGTCTCATGGTATGATCGACCTTGTCCAGAGTACAGAGCACCCAATGTTTACCTGTGTACATGACGGCCTTTTCAGGAGGTAAGGTCCTTGTCACACCATCATAGCAATTATCCTCACCACAACTTCGAAAATTTTAGCTAATGAAGTATCAGTAAAAACCAATCCAGAGGAGCAATCTTATTCCTGTGTTGATGATCCCACTCAGGTATCTTGTGGAATAGTAAAATATATAATACACACGTATATGGTAACTAGTAAGGTGACCGTGCGATGCTACGGAATATAACAAAAGTCGGATACTTCCTCCGTTCAACAAAGGATGTGTCAACTTTGACTAAATTTGAATGCATATATACATTAAGTCATGTCTAGATACATTCAAATTTTGACAAATTTGAGACATTTTTTGTTGGACGGAGGGAGTATTATTTTTGTTTCGCTTTCCTACTGAACCTTAACACTCTCTTAAAATATGTTCTTCAGATCTCAGATGTGATATTTTGACCACCATTTTGTTTAAAAATAGTTTGTTTCTCATCGAAACAAACTATAAGACATTATACGAGTATATTTCAAGAAAGATTTAGTAGGACAAGCTGATGTTGTCAATGTTCATAACCGATAGCAATGCATTTTGAAATGACAATAAAAATAAAATGTTTGATGAACACAGATTTTGAAAAGGCAAGTACTTTTGGAATGAAGGTAGTAATATATAAAATAAGCTGAGGTATGACTTGAAACATGATGATATATTTCCGGTAATCATCCGAGGTCATATAGGTTAATCATCAAGTTACTATCCCCAAGAGCAGAAAGCCCTTGTAATTTCTTGAATGAAACCGACAGCTTCAATTTTGGGAGTGCTGAAAGACTACAGGTTAACACTCAAGGGAATAAGGAATCCAGTCTCCTTTAACATTTCAGCATGAATCTTTCACCACAGAAAGTCTATATATTGGTTTGCCAAATAGTTCACAGGAGATATAAAAAGAGAAAGTTAAATGAATAAGCTCCAACCACAAGCTCATATTGGTTGGCGAATAGACTCCGAACTCATCAAACAGATGCTTCAATACCAACCCTCGGCGCACATCCCATTCAACACCCCAGTCTCATATTCTAGACATGGTGAAGAAAAAAACAGAAGTGAATCTGTTTAGCCTTAGAGCACAATAAGCTGGTCCTGGAAACAACTCCATGCCATGTAATGTTCACATCAAAATAAGAAAAACCGTATGCAAATATACTCCCTCCGTCCCATATTAAGTGTCGAAATATTACATGTATCTAAACGCCTTTTAGACATAAATACATTCATATTTGAACAAATTTGAGTCACTTAATATGAGACGGAGGAAGTATTTGCCAAATAATATACACTGATATGTGGCCTTCAGAAATAAAATTACCATTTCTATGTCCAATGTAAAAGCCGAAAATTAACACTAGCATGTAAATGATACTATAGAATGCAAGGTATTATCCTAGCATAAGCCAGGCAGTTGGGCCTTGCGGTATCCTTAGGAAATATGAGTGTCACATGGAGAATTAGAAATTATGTAAGCATACATTTGTAGTTCGTGTAACCATCGCCCTCATACTGGATGCCGTTCACCGTGGGGCACTTGCACACTCTGCCCAACAGATATCTTTACTAATTTAGCATTTAAGCTCAGCCAGTTATGAGGGGGAAAATAACTTATGAGCGGTACTGATCCATGGAGTTTCCAAAAAATGAAAAAAATTTAACTGATCCATGGAGTTTCCAGAAATTAATGAAGCAGACTATTTGTATGAATTCAGATGATACCGCTTGGAATAAAGCAAAAAACTTGCACAATAGTAAAATCATTCTTCTTGCTTATTAGTAATCAGTAATTGCCTCCTTGCTAATTTTCTTCTTTGTAATCTCATCATATGAACAAAACCAGATTACTTCATACCCTACAAATGATAAAAAATAATATTCATGCCGTATAATCCACATCGAAAAGTAGTACTATATCTGTTCTACATGTCTTCAGAAACCAAAGTACAAATGAGATGAATCAGACACATGCAGACACTCCTTTTATATTTACCACAGTTTTTCTCTGAAATCCTTGAAGTCTTGAAGACTGAAAGTAAATAAATTCTTTTATCTGCTTCCTCATCCAAGGGTTGATCAAAGTTCAGTTCTCCCCCTATTTGTCCCCCTCAATCTGGCCCTGATAGTGATGCCAATGATCTCTTTTGACCTCAGCCAGAGCTCAGACTTCTCAAGAAACCAGGGCTCTGAGAAACAAGACCTCTACTTTCAGCCTTTCCATCAACCAAAAGGAAACCGTGTTTACCAATAAGCATCCATTCTCGAACAAGGTCAAGTGGGATAATTTGAGCTCTCATTCAAAAAAACAAATCTACTGCAGGATTAGAATAAGTCACATAATTCATAGACATTACACACAAGTACACATCAAAGCTGATAACTCAACTTGCACTAAGTTACAAAAAGAAATAGACCAAATTTGCTCAATATACCCAATGGTTGAACCCATCATAAACATTTGGGAGGCTAAAATCACCATACAAATATAAGAAATAAAAATTGGCATCATATGTCCTGCAGCTTTTGATGGTATAAGTCTGTACATTATATGTCCCTTTCTTGACTAAGTCATCTCTGATTTCCAAGATTCAGGAAGCAGTAGTGATCATCAGAATTTTGTAATACCTGGAAAGAGGACGTGGCATAGCTCCCATTCCGCATCCAGCTCGAAGGATTTTAGGGACATGCGTTGGACTGGCCGATGCCGTCACAGTCGGCCATGGTGTGCGCCTCTGAGCCACTGAATCCTTTCATTGTTTTTCCATGATGGCCGACGCTGCCCTGCCCAAATGAGACCCATGCCGCCGCCTCCGAGGAATGGTGTGGAGCTCCTACCCTATTATATGGCAATACAACTTGTTCGTCTTCTAAGTGATGCAGAATTAAATTCAAAGCGGAATTGAATTGAACAGGGGAGAGGACGGGAAAGCGTTGCGGACGAGCGCACCAGTGTGGCGGAGGTAGAGACGCGGGTAGCAGAGAGCCGTCGCCGTCCTCACCGACACCCACCACCACCTGCACTCCTCCGACTTCACCGCTGCGAAGCTCGTCGCCTTGCCCACTCGCCCTGCACCGCCTTCTTGGTCTTCCCATCGCCTGTGAGGGTTTCTCGAGAGGAGAAGCGAGTTGCTTTCTACTTATGGACCTTGCAGAATGCCACAAGAAAGAGAGAGGGAGAGCGTTGCGATGGTGCTGGGAAGGGGGAAGAGAAGCGCCGCGAGGTGTTGATGAAGACAAGGCGCCCTGATCCGGCATTCCGGCGGCAGCCCTCGAGAGGTCTATGGGCTACAGCAAGGCGGCGGCGGCATCTTGGGGCGGGGCGTACGGCTAGGGTATACCTGGGCAAACCCCGGGCCGGGCCGGGTTTCAAAAAGCACGACAGGAAAACCTTAAGCCCGAGCACAAACCGGCCCGAAGCCCGACAAAATGTCATTTTAACATTAAAATAATTGTTTTCAGAATAAATAAATGATTTTTATACCTATTTTCCCTAAAAATACTCGCTTTTAGTCATTTCGGGTTTTTCTCGGGCTTTCGGGCCGAGCTTGGGACTGAAAGTGAAGCCCGAGCCCGGCCCGATACGTCGGGCTTCGGGCCGGGCCACCCATGCCTAGGTATAGCCTAGGGTGAAGGAGGCATTGAGGCGCATTGAGTGGGATTGAGGAGTGGCTCTTGGAAGATGGCGGAGTTTAAGCTATAGGAAGATGGTAGGATTGATTTGCAGCAGGGTGCACGAGAAGACTGGTCCCACACGTAAGAGACGAGGAGGCGGGTGACGACGTACCGCCACCACGAAATGGCATTTTAAAACGAATAAAGATTACAGAAAGAAACACTGGTGTCCATTGTCTCTTTCTCAGTTCTGTTCAACATGACCGCCTGAAAAGTTTCAAGCCATTCAGGGGCACCTACCCATCTATAGGCAGGGCGATTCAATCTCTCCCTATCTCTTCCTGTTGGCAGCAGAGGGCCTTTCGTGCCTCTTGAAACATAGAAACCATTCATCAGTGCACAATGTGCACTACATAATTGAATCCAAATCTTATTCATAAACATTTGGAATGAATAGATAAAACAAGTTGCAGTATTTAAATATCCATAGTGTTATTCCCCCATTATAATCTAATTTAAGTTCCAAACACAACAAAATATGACGGTATAAGATAATACATTAAACGAAAAGTCTCCTAAAAAATAGCAAAGCATTAATTTTATAGGGAAGCCGATGATGTCCAAGTACAGATGGAGACACCACTTGGGGCCGATGATCTCCAAGTTTAGATGCTCGCCGAGCCACCATCCGCCCCCTCCTTGTCCTTCCTGGTGGCACTCACCTATGTCCCCGACACGTTTCCGTTCGCCGGCACTAGATCCGGAGACCTTGGAATCCCGAGGAAGTTGATCTCCACTGGGCGGCGCCCTCCTCGGCGATACTCCTCCCAGAAGTAAGGGTTGGGGGCAAGCCAAGTAGGTAGTGCGCCGAGGATTGGGGACGCCGGCAAAATCGTAGGCGGGAGAGGGGGGAGCTGGTATCGATGGGGCTCATCGATGCAGGTGCGTTTAGACATGTGGCCACCCAATGCCTGGTGTGTGGAAAACACCTCGCTGCAGTATGGACACTTAAATCCCCGTCCTCTGGAGCAACTCGACGCCGACGAACGACACAGGTTCAGCGTGCTGCCGTTGGGGGCAGCCATGGCTTGGGTTTGGTGGGGAGACAACGCCTAGTGCTTTAATGTAATTTCTCGAAACAATTTGCCTAGTTATGCGCTGTGTGTGCCGGTGCGGGGTTTATATAGGCGTGCCTCACGCTCCAAGGTCAAGGAGAACATGTAGTTTTTTTTTCCAAACGCAAGGTCAAGGCTCCCTATGAACTTGTGTCATCATCGGTGTCTAAAGATATTGTGCTATTTTATTAGGTTCCTTGCAATGCATAATCTCTTAAATGTTGCCCCTTAGTAAACAATAAATGTTATGAGGGCACCTTCCAAATGCATTAGTTTTGTATATTAAGTAATTATTTAATATCTTCAGGAAAGCGATTTAATGTATTTGTCTTGGGGCGTGAAGAGACGGTAGCCAACATAAGAGTGGTCTCCTCATTGACTATGTGCCACATAGACAGAAGACGTGGACGCTCAAGAGACATTGCCACGTAGGAGCATTGGAAGATGCCTCACAGGACATGACTAGGAAATGGCTATTGGCTCCATGTGTTTTTAGAGTGCAGACCCTTTTTTTTTCGTAAGTCGATGTCCTCCTGTCCAAAAATAGAAGCCTTCTGCATCACATCGTTATGTGAATTGATGGCCTAACTCATGAGGCTACAAAATACCACTTCAAAAAAAATTTAAAAGCTACAACTTTCCAACCAAGCATTGAAATTGCAATCCATTTACACCATTGACACTATCGTGGCTAGATCACACTTGGTATATTTTGACCAATATTTTTTGAAAATAGTTTTGTGTTTAAACATGGCAAGTTCATACTATATTCCAACTTAATTCTAGTCATAAGAAAATAGTTTTGTGTTTAAACTTTGGCTACAGTGCTGCAATGGAGCAAAAGGTGCCTATAAAGTGACTAATGCTGCCAAAAGGTTGCAGTGTGTCAAAAGTTGCCAACTATTATGGAGTGAAAGTTTCATGTATAGGAATAAAAATTGCCATCCATATGAGTCAAAGTGTTTGTAGTGCAAAGATAAATTTTCAATAGAGGAGCCAAAATTGCCAACACATGAGCCAAAGTTAAAAGGTTGTCAACGGTGCTATAGTAGAGCTAGAGTTGCTAGCTAGGGAGCCAAAATTACCAACAAATCACGCAAAGTTGCATGCAGTGCATCCGAAGTTGCTTTCAAATGCTACGGAGTGAAATTGTCAGGAAAAGAGTCAAAGTTGACTCCAGTGAACCCAAAGTTGCCAGAATTGCCAACAGATGAGCAAAAGTTTTTAGCGATGTTACTACACCACAATGCCAAATCCTTGACAACAATGTTGGTAGGGAAAACCACTTTCAGCAGCAGAATATTGATTGGCAAAGGTTTTTTCCGACCAACATAGCCTGTCACAGAAAGTCCAGTCCGCAAAGGCTTTTCCCAACAAACAAATCTTACCGACCGTCCATCTGTCAGCATATGTAATGTTTCGCCGACCAATATATTATTGTTGACTGACATAGTTTTCCCTACACCTAATTTGACACTGGATCGGAGAAACTTACTGGAGCTGTTGCCATAAACACGTCAGGTAGATGGTCTCATCGAGAAGAATGTCCATATTGTTGCTTCCTAAAGAAAAAAAAATAAAAACCATGAATCATACAGTTCTAAAACATCACACCACAATTAGCTAGTACTAGTAATTGAATACTCGGCATAGCCAAAACTTCTTCTTCTTTTTTTAAGGACATAGCCACAACTTCATGGAAACACAATGCATGAATCTCTTATTTAAAACATCTGCTAATGTTAAGTTTGTTCTCTTGAAACAAAGAACATAGTGAAATACTTGATTCTCTTAAACATAACTGTGTTGTGTGGAAAATTTCTATGCTACGGAGGGTTACTTGCAGGTTTTCTTGTGTTTCTGCCTTCCAAACCAGTCCGTTAATACCATGATATCGGAAACCAAATACCGTTACGGAGATACCATTCAGCGAGTTAATTTACCTTGACCATCCATGTTATGGAATAATTTGTTGTAAGGTTCCAGTTCTTGGTCACCACAGAAATCACAAAACCAGACCTGTAAATTCAGCCCTAACAAGGTGATGTTGCTTGATTTTATAGTTTTCTTGGAAATAAACTATTTTCTGCAATCATTCTCTTAAACTTCTAGTATTTTTTTATCAAACTTAGGCAATTTCAAAGTCCTACATTCTCGGATCACTATAGTTACTGACTCTGTTTATCTGTAGGCAAAACTACACGCTGTTAGAGAAAATAATGGTATTCATATTCCTGGGGAACAATACTTAGCCAATGGAGCTGAAAAGCAGGTACTAAGCTCTTTGTGTTATTTACATTATTCACTAGGTTGTAATTATTTTGCTTGAGTATGATGGACAAACATTTCAGGCTATGTCAGAGAAGCTGGATCGATTAGAGCCTTCAGTCAAGGTGGCGGATTTCCAGCTTACTGATTTTATTAATTAAATTTCTTTGTTTCCTGGGCAGGCTAGTATTTCCGGCAATTGTAATGGCTTATTTATTCTTTATGTGCAGATAAATAATATCTTCTATATTTTTTTTAGTACAAGTAATACAAATTAGATGAGCTCTAAGGACTGTACGATTTTCTGGAAGTGTTGAGCCCAGATTTAATGATAAGCTTCAGACATTACAGGTACCGATGTTTACTTATCATATGCTTGTCAGAGCTAATGAATGATTGTACACGTATTTATGTTTTCTCATTCTTTTGCACAAAAAGATGCAGGAACTGAGTGTTCTCTAGCGGACACTTGAGGAAAGTATATTTTGACCCAAAAATATACTTAAGGAAAGTATATGCAGGCCAAAAATGCTCATTGGGGTGGAACGGCGGTCGGCGCAGCTCGTGCAGGGTGGTCGGGCGGCGCCGCCGTCGGGGCAGACCAACTACGTGGGGGCGGCGGTCCAGCGCCTAGGGTTGCACGCGAAGGCGGTCCAACGCAATTTGGAGTGGTGGCGGTCCTTTTCGTGGGAGGTGGCAGGGCAGCGCGTGGGAGCAGCAAGCCGCGGACTGGCGGTGTGGAGGAAGGAGGACGACGGCCGGAGAGATAGGCAGAAGGGGGATTTGGGGCGTGTGTGCTGGTGTTCGTGTACGTGGCGTGGCCGAAGGGATTTGGCGTAGGAGGTGGGCCGGGCGGGCGAAGGGGCAGAAAAGAGAGTGAATTTTCGCAGGCCGGCCCAAACATTGGCTCTAAACTTTCAGGTCGCGCGGCCCAAATTATCTGCCATGCTCTAGTTCCACGCGTATTTCTACTTCGTACAAAGAGAAAACCACCGTGTCAGTGGCTAGGTTTCAATTCGGTAAACCTCCAGAGGCCCGGATAAACTCACGCGCGGAATCGCCGGCCGAAGGAACGAGAAAAATCTAGACGGGATTGAGCGGAGGCGGAGGTGATGGCATCGAGCGAAGGCGAGTTCAGGCGGCGATGGTGGCATCGCGTGGATCCAACGGAGGCGGCGCGACAGTGGTCTCCAGCAGCAGTGGTGGCATCAAGCAGAGGTGGCTGCGACTAGCGGATCCAGCAGAGCGGTGCGATGGAGGTGGCGGTGACCAGCAGATGCAGCGGCACGAAGCGGTGGTGGCGGGATCCAGTGGAGGCGACGGAATCCAGCGGAGGCGGTGCGGCGGCGTCAGAATCCAACGGAGGCGACGGCGAGATCCTTGCTTCTTTTATCCAATTTCTTGGTGGTGAACTGTTTCGGATTTTTTTTATGAATTCAAAAGGAAATTGTTTTTGTGTCAGTTTTGTTGATTTGATCCAATTTTTCAGTGGTGCTTTGTTCTAAGATTTTCTGTGAAATCAAAAGAAAACAGGTTGATTTGATCCAATTTTTTGGTAGTAAACATCTTCTCCCAAACAACGTGAATACAGGAGTATATTGTTTCACCGGTAATCTTTGTACACGCTAAAATACACCCGTGAATGTCTACGGTTGGAGAATTTTACATGCTACTCCGTAGTTCCCAAGCAGGGCCTAAAGATGCGGTAACCGCAGGGAGGAAAAGGACGCCGCTATGCATGGTGTCAGTTGGCGGTGCGTGCACAGGGGCACGATCGTTTTGACACTAGGGCGGCGGGTCGGGAGAGCACGACCTGAGTGGACCGAGGCCGAGAACAGCTGGGCCAGCCCAATGTTCAGATCGGGACGCCACGGTCCGGCTGGCGACATTCCTTCTACCGGGAGTCACGTACCTCAGGTCCTGGGCTGGGCCGGGGATTTTGGCAAAGCCGCGACGAACGCAATAATTTACAGCGCAGGTCAGGGAAACGCAATAATTTCCGTAAAAAAACGCAGAGTAAATTACAGAAAACCACCACATTAATGGCTAGGATTTCAATTCGGTACCAGTCTACGTTTTGTTTACTAAAAACCACCGGTTCTGTAGTAATCGAACTAGACAGCGAATCGTTAGCACCTAAGGCCATAACTGACATGATAGGTCCACCTGTCAGGTCCTACTTGGCGCCACGTGAGCAGTCCCTCCTTCTCTTCTCCCATGTAGTGCTGGTGAAGAACAAGATCCCGTCGAGCCGAAATCATGGCGGCCCTCACACCACTTGCGCAGGAGATTTTTGAGTCCATCCAAGCAGCGATGGCGCCATGGCGGAGACCCTCGTCAAGCAACGCACCGACCTGCAGGCCCGTATCTTCTCCACGATAGATGCTGCTGTCAAGTGCTTTGTGCAGGAGCTCCATCACGAGCTGAAGGAGACCCACAAGGCTCTGCATCTCAGAGTTCAAAACAACGGCACAATCACTAGCCTCTCATCTTCTGTGATCTCCACCCGTCCACCGGCGTCTCCAACCAGCCTCCGGCCATCCGCATCGACCCCAATATCGACATCAACATGTTCGACAATATGCCCGATCCAAGATACCAATGCGTTGTTGTGAACACCCACCTCAATCAGGAGACCGACATCGTCCACGACCATCTCCGATGTCTTCCTCGAGATCACTGAACATGTGGCCAGTGATGCGCTCCTCAACATAGATGCCATTAGCGCCGTTGCATCGATGCACGCCACCTGCTCGACATGCGGCATGGAGCCAGAGCAGCGCCTCAGCGAAGCCACCGCCGCAGGTGCTGGAGATAACCGGCGGCCTGGAGCTCAGCGGGCACACGAAGATTGGAGGTCGCGGAGGGAGGCAGGCGCGCGGAGGCGGCCGCGGCGGCGCCGGCGAGGAGGGAGAGGCAGGGCTGGCGGTGGCGGGCCGGGCCGGGCCGGGAAGAGGAGCCGGCGAGGCGGGGCGGGTGGTTGCGGACAGAGGAGAGGGCGCGGCGCGGCGGGCGGTGGCGGGGCGGGCAGGGGAGATGGCGCGCCGAGCGGTGGCGGCGCGAGCAGGGGAGTTGGCGTCAGGGCGGGCAGACAGAGGAGCTGGGGTGGGCAGAGGAGGGCGGGGCGGGCGGTGGCGGGGCGGGACAGGCAGAGGAGACGGCGAGCCGGGCCGCGGACTTGTGGTGGAAGCAAGAGGTGGACGCCATTGCTGCTGCTGTATCGGGAACAGAGAATGAGGATGAAGAGATGGTTCGGTCAGTTGCCACGATGGCGTGCCACGTTGGCCTGACCGGTGGACCCGCCTCGTCAGTTTTGAAGTTATTCGTTAACAATTGAATGTTTAGTGTAATTCGATGTTTTTTAATAAATAAAATGTAGACCGAAACCAATCTGTAATCCTAACCACTAATGTGGCGGTTTTGTGTAATTTACTCTTCGTACAAACTCTGAAGGGGAGAGAATTCGCATCACGAAAGCCATCGATAAGACATTGTCGAGAGCCATTTCGTTTTACATCAGAGCGGCATCCTAAAAAGCACCCCTTCCTGGCACGATCGCGTTTCCTGCGTGCAAATGTCGTCAAATGGGTGCGTGCGTGGCTTGTTCCGACGTTCCGGTGAACCCATGAGCGATGGGACATGGGAGCGAGAATATTGTCCTGGCCACGCACATCAATTCTCTGCAGAGTGCATATTAGCTGTAGCTCCCGCTTGCAAGACACACTTGAGGGGCGGCTGGTCCCCACAGGCATTCATCAATTTTTCAAGATTCATTCGCGCAAAGCCATTTTCGTTCCAACCACACAAGTGCAGAAATTGTTTGGATTTGGACCGCTTCCAACGGTCACCACAGCTTCGCTTGCTGTGCTAAGATTGGACTACGGCACTGTGCTTCCTCCGTTTTTAAATACTTATCTTGTGGTTTTAGTGCAAATGTAGACTAAAACCACCGCAAGTATTAAAAAACGAAGAGAGTACGAGACAATATAGGTCAGATGTGATAATATAGGTCATATTGGACCCAACTTAACCACCACGAGTGTTTAGGAACGAAGAGATTACGTGACAATATAAGTCATGTTGGACGCAACCTTCTCTGCCTGCCACGTCTTTTGTATGGACGGAAGCAGACATCTTGGTCGACAGAGCAAACAATCATATGCATCCCCTAGGGAGCAAGACGGAACTCGTGAATGACCAAGCCGGAAACACGATCCATCCAAACCAGTACTCAAAAATGTTGCCGCTCGATGTACAGTTATTCCGCAATAAACACCAAATGGTCTACAACAGCACGACAAGGACGGAGAGATGACGCCAATGCAATGACAAGATGTCCACACGGACAACGCCCACCGGCCAAACTAAACCGGCGACTAGAACTAAAGGCAAGAGAAAAGAAGAAGAAGACGGCCTGAACTGACCAAAAGCCACGGACACGTTTACCACTTGCTGACCTGGTGGCATTGGCGCCGTGATTGTCTTCCTTGTGCCCGAAATGCTCTCTCCTCCTATCTAATGACTGACCATCTGTAGGTAGGATCCTCTTCCTGAATTCTTCCTCATCAAATTCCTGCAGCAAAAAGCACGGTGCACGGACGCAAGCTAGAACTTGTTGCTGTACCAAAAGACGCCCTTGCGGTGGTCCTGGGGCTCGACGTAGATGCACTCCTTGGCCTCGCGCCATGTAGCCTTGGCGACGGGGGTTGGGTCAAACTGGTAGTACTCGCCGAGGATTGGCCGGATCGCCTTGGTGGCCTCCATGGCGTGGTAGTGCGGCATGGTGGAGAAGAGGTGGTGCGCGACGTGCGTGTCCGTGATGTTGTGGAACACGCGGTTGAGGATGCCGTAGTCTCGGTCCATGGTGGCCAGCGCCCCGCGCAGCCAGTCCCACTCGGTGGAGTCGTAGTGCGGCAGCGCCGGGTGGGTGTGCTGCAGGTAAGTGATGAGCACCAGCCACGAGTTGACGATGAGCAGCGGCACGCCGTAGACGCGCACCACCCACCAGAACCCGAACGCCGACGCGAGCTTCAGCAGGGCCAACGACACCGCCGCCACACCGACGTCCGAGATGAATATCTGGGCACGCTCCCGGTCGTTGTAGATGGGGCCGTACGGGTCGAAATGGCAGGCGAAGCGTGGGTACGGGCGGCCGGAGGCGTTGAGCGCCAGGTACAGCGGCCACCCGAGGGTGAGCTGCACCACGATGTGCACGAGGCGGCCGACGGGGTTGTTGTAGATGTAAGGGGTGTACCACGCCAGCGCTTCCTTCTGCTTGGGGACGAACACCTCGTCGCGCTCCAGCGAGCCCGTGTTGGAGTGGTGGCGACGGTGGCTGTACTTCCAGGAGAAGTATGGGACGAGCAGCCACGAATGCAGCACCAGGCCGACAATGTCGTCGAGGAGCGAGTAGTCCGAGAAGGCTTGGTGGCCGCACTCGTGCGCGATGACCCAGACGCCGGTCATCACGCAGCCCTGCACGATCCAGTAGAGCGGCCAGGCGCCCAGCTGCAGCGCGCTCGGGAGGGTGGGGATCCTCGCCAGCGCCACGTACAGAAGGGCCGCCACGATGACGAGGTCGTGGACCACGTAGGAGAAGGACTTGATCACCGACCGCTCGAAGCAATGAGGGGGGATTGCCTTCTTGATCTGCCCCAGCGTGAACGGCGGCTTGTCCGTCGGCGAGCGATGGACGGCCGCGCCGCCGCTGGCACGCTTGCTGAGCACCTCCTGCTTCTCCCGCTCCTTCTCCGTCATCCTACCGCCGGCACCCATTTTGCCTAACTGCCGCCAACAAAAACAACAGAGGTAATCAGACAACGAGAAATATCTAGCAAGTTCTAACGGCATAACCAAGGACTGCTCCGCTGACATAACGAATTTATCAAGCAAGTTCGCTAGTGGTGACCCAACCCAATCGGCAAAAATTCTATCCATCTCAAATCCACCAAAATCTACACAGAAATTGAACAGATCGACACACAAATCGGCCAAATTAAATCAGATTCAGACCTAATCGATGCGCCGCCGGTGAGCTTCAGGAAGAACGCCGGTACTGGATCCGGCAACCACGAGCTCTGGGGCGGGCGCTGAGCCGCTGATACTGGATCCGGCCACCACGACCTCGGGGCGGTGGTCTAGCCCTCCCTCGCCTCTGCTCTTTTTTCCTCCTCTCTTTCTGGTTGATGAACGAGTGGTTTGTGCGGGGGGGAGGAGGCCGCCTCCGAGTCTACCGGTGGGGGGCGTTAGGGTGTGTTTGGTTTATAGCTTTTGGCCGGCCCGGCTCAGCTACTGATCGGGCTTAGCCTGGCTCAGGCATGCAGATAAACGGGCCGTGCTGTGCCAGCCCATTAAGCCGGGGCTGTGCACAGGCACGGCCTACCAGCTCGGTCGGGCTGCGAAAAAAAAACAAAAACAGCCGGGTCGGGCATACGAAGTACAAAGAAAAATGTAAAAAAGAAAGAAGTTCATATTTCATCCTATATCTCTCGTGACGAATAATACCTTGAAGTAAAAACCGTCTAACTTATACCATAAAATCTCTAATACCAGATAAATTATTTCACATAACGGTAGTGGAGTTGATGTGGCACATTTAAGACGGTTTAGAGGATGATTATGATTGTTTGACTTTTTTTGACTGATGACGTGGTGCTGGCGGTTTAGACTGTGATTATTAATCGGCCAACTTCGACATGCCGCGTGAGCTCCACCGCCCCAGACAAGTCGTAGTAGTCCACGATCGAGTTGTTGATGAGCTTACCTGCTCTTCTCCCCCGGGCCAAGCCTTTCTCCTTCCCTCGAAGCTCTCTCGCCCGCGTCTCCTCCATTCTATTTTTCCCTGCCGAAAGCCACCTCTGCATCCTCTGCTCCCCAACTCCAGCGAGCCAAAGCCGCCCCTCGGCATATCGCACGCGCCGAGGCCCAAGCCGGGTTGTGAATCCGCACGACCTGTTTAGCCATGTGTTGGACCACGCCTGAGCCAGTCTGGGACGATGTGCGGGGACTTTTCGTATGGTTTCGTTGAGTTGATATGGGTTGCTTGGATAGGATAGCCAAGTTTTACAATAAGGTTATTGATGGGATAGCAAGAAAAGAGAATACCACGTAGATCATGACTGTGCAAATCTACATAATTTCTCCAGACGAGCTTCGCTTGGCGCTCCTTCCTCCGCCTGAATCGTCTATCCTCGACACATTCCCGATTCACTTCTCTCACCGTCCTCCTACTCCCCGCGGCTCTGGCAACCTCGCTGTGGCATCTCACCTGTGGAACTCCTCCCAGTGGTGCCAGCAACCTCTCTGTGGCGCATCTCCTTTCGCTCAACACAAGGCCGTCGACATCCCAACCGCCTCCTCCCATCCCTTCCCACAACGGTGGCGCTCCCTCATGCCAATCGCCTCCTCCCATCCCTTCCCACGACAGCGGCGCTCCCTCCTGCAGCCCTCCTTCCGATGCCGATCCACCTCCTCCAATCCCTCATTGCTAGTCGGTGACTTGAGATTGTAGTGTAGATGGATTTGGGATTGGTAATTTTGTATTCTAGATGCATTTAGGATTGGTAATTTTGTATTGCAGATGGATTTAGGATTTGGTATATGCATGTAGATCTTGTACCGAATCTCCAAATATTTTACATCTTATTTTTGAACTTTTTGAAATCATCTTAAGAGAGTAGAAATTGGGATCACTTAATCCATTTCTCATCCATATGACCAAACAAGAACCTGGCTCATCCAACCAAACATGAAGAATGGAGATCTATGTCCAGTCCATGGAGAACCAAAGGTAGCTGTAAAAAAAAGGCTTTTGAGGCAACTCGGTGCCCAGATGCCACGTTACTGTCCTTTTCTCAGCTAGGCTAATTAATACCTTCAAACCACAACAACGAAATGTATGTGCCTACATCCAAAAGCTGAAGAGTACTCGAGTTCGCCGTCGGCGCTAGATTCACGGTTCACACCAGCACTGTAATAAGTTATTCCATGCATTTGACTGCTCGAAAGAAACCCCAAAAGGCCCACAGCATGGATACAATTACTCACTGTAGCGAGAGGTTCAACTGATTTAAATCCAGCGCACAATAGCTCCCAGCAGTTGCAGCAGCTACGTCAAAAGGCAAGGGTAGTTGCTTCAAAAGAATGGAAGCGAATATATAGGTACAACCAGATCTGTATCATAAGTCATAACTTCCTTCTTGACATTCTTTCCTATAACAGACATGCAGGCAGGCAGGAACCGAATGATGTCAAATAAACAATGATCACGAAGGCCCAGCGTGCCCTTCAGGAGCCGCAGCAAGCAGATCCCGAAGCTGCTGGGGCGTCACCACCTTCTGTCTTGTTAATCTTGATGGTCTTATCCTAAAAGCAAAAATGAATCCCTCAGCACACCGCACAAGATGGAGCCTGGGACATAATTGAGTACGGTTATTATGTACCTCAGGCTTGGAATCGGTCTCAGCAAGCCTCTGCTTAATGTCGCGGGCTATGGAGAAAAAAACTTGCTCCACGTTGAGGTTTGTTTTGGCACTCTGAAAGACAGTACACGATGAAATTAGAACAACTTCTCCACTAAAACAATCAATCCATTCAACAAGCAACGTACAGTTTCGAAAAACTTGATGCCATATTCATCAGCCAGAGCTTGCCCCTTTGCTGTAGGTACGGCCTGGAACAACAATTCATACAGAAAACATTTAACTAGTGATTTTAAACCTATGATTCCAAAGTAAGCCCTAGTCAAATATTCTGGAATACCAGAACAAAAAGGGGGAGAGGACTTGGTGGATCCTTACCCTTTTACTCTCATCCATATCAGCCTTGTTGCCAATCAAAATTTTGTTGACATTATCAGAGGCATGCTGTTCAATATTCCTAATCCAGTTCCTTATGTCTGTATGTTGAGTGAACCAAAGGTTACTAAAGTTGAAAGTTTAATATGGAAGCATTAGGGGATATAGGGGTTAAATACAGTACTGTTGAAAGACGACTCATCGGTGACATCATAAACAAGCAGGATACCCATGGCTCCTCGGTAGTACGCTGAAGCAAAATGAAGTTAAGTTGGTCACAAGGTTATGATATATGACTTTTCCCCCTTTTTAAGAAGGCTATCATATAACTTCACAGTATTAATTAATCAAATGGACTAGAATAAGCGTTATTTATACCAGTGGTAATAGTACGGAAACGTTCTTGACCAGCTGTATCCCAAATTTGTAGCTTAATACGTTTCTGATCCAGTTCTATTGTTCTGATCTTAAAGTCAATACTGCACAAACAAGTACGGAGTATAAGAGTTAAGAGTTGGGAGAACATATATAATGTCCCAGCTTCCATTCGATGTAGGGAGACAACAGGAACAGTAAAAAAAATCCCAGCACCAAAAAGACCAACCCAATTGTGGTAATAAAGCTCGTAGTGAAGGAACCATCAGAGAACCGCAGGAGGAGGCAACTCTTGCCAACACCTAGACATAAAAGAGGAGAGCGGAGATTTCTTATCAGACGAATCAAAATAGAAATCTTGGTTAACAAACATGTCACTAGCTACAAAAAAATTGGTGCGGAATAAAGTTCTTATAACTGATTATCGGCTTATAGCCCACTGGAAGTAAGAAACTCTCTCTATCAACTTTCAGCAACACAGTGCAATTAAAACTATGGTGTCTACTAGCTGGTCATCGAAGAGCAGATAACACCGAAGGATGTATATTTTCCATTCTCCGAAGCAACTTAAATTGAAGATTTACAAGTTGTCTCAAGCAATACTTTCTTAACCTCTTTACCCTACACCAAAGGAATAAATTAGTTCTTAGCACTGATTATCGCCCATTGGAAGTAAGAAACTCTCTCTATCAACTCTCAGCAATGCAGTGCAATTAAACCTATGGTGTCTACTAGCTGGTCACCAAAGAGCAGATAACATCAAATGAAGTATATTTGTCATGCTCAAAAGCAACTTAAATTGAAGATTTACATGTGGCTTCAAGCACTACTTTCTTAACCGCTTTACCCTACAGGAAGAGTGCCAAAAGAAAGCACTCCTAAATTCTTATGCGTGCAGTTTTCAGCACGGCCTAGTAATACTAAACTATGAAACAACCAAGGAGGACAAAGTCTATCTCTTGATCTTTAAACAACTATTCAGGCCTAGTATGAAAGCGCCATTCCAGAAGTTGGACCATTTCCAACACTCCTCCCAACCAAGCAAGCTACCAGTTGACGTATTGATTGTTCATCCATGAAAGGAGAAAAACTAATAACTGCAACACACAATCTATCTTTTCTCCCCATCCTTCCCACGAATCAAAGCAAGGCCAATTTTGCATCAGAAACTAATGCGTGCTAGGCCATATGTGACCACCTCATGAACTCACCCAAAGCCAGCTGCTGCAGCTGCTTTTTACGCAGACCAATTCTGTGCTTTGAAAAGGAAGCATGAAAAATATTCAGAACAAGCAAACATTTCCGCCGCCATCTCGCTCCAAATGAGGGGCGCAACACGCAAACTACGGCCACAGACAAAGAGCCAGCACAAAATGAGGAATCCCGCGAGATCCGCTTCGTCTACACGCCCAATCCAGCCGCGATCCAACGAGAAGACAACGAACAAGCGCGCAAGCGCACAACAGAGATCTATCTATCTAGTGGCACCAACCGCTGTCCCCGATGAGGAGGAGCTTGATGAGGTAGTCGTAGTCGGCCCGGGCCCTCGCCGGCGGCGCAGCCATGTCGCGCGCGCGCCCTCCTCCTACCCGTCGATCGGCGCTTCCGCCAATCCCCGACCTGCGACAGAAAAACGGGGGACACAAAGGGAAAACGTGGGTCACGCACGCGAATGGCAGGGCGGCGCGAAGGCTGCGAGGCGAGAGGGGCGGGGATCGGCGGCGCGCACCGGCAGACGAGACGGGGGACGGGGGAGGTCGAGGTGCGGGCGGTGGTGGATCTGGGGAGGGAGGGGGGCAGGGCAGCTAGCGAGGCGAGGAGGAGACGGGAGATTATTTTTCGACGGGGGTTAAATGTTGGTGGTTCGATTCGTCGGCCTCATGAGCAAGCGTGTGCTGTTTTTGTGTTTGTTTTCGTTGATGGGTGCGTGATGCGTCAGGTCAGTCACTTGGATTGGAAGACACAACAGCGCCTGCTGCTTGTGCTTGGGTTGCTTTGCTTCCTTCGAGGCACCGACCGGTGAGCCTACGCTGAGTCTGAGTAGTGTGTACTGCCATTACTCAAATGTGAGGCCTAGAGACTGATTTGTGGGACATGCAGATTAGCATTTTCCGGGGCCCACTTGTCGGTCAGAGAGAATCTGTGTATGCTATGGCGTCACCTTGGACAAATATTTTTGCCGAACTTTCCAAATTTGAGTGTGTAGTCGTCTAGAGGGAAAAAGACAATATTAATCGTAGAAAATGACAATAAAGATCTCATTTTTGACCAAACAAAATGTAGGACTGCTATCTCCATCCATTTTGAAAAGTTTCATATACTCTCCATCATCTAGTACTCCGTCCATTTCAAAACACAACTCATATAATTTTTTTTATTTGTTCCACAACACATCTCATTTTTTATTGAAACCCGCACCCGGTCAATAATTACTCGCATCCATTTAATATTACTCCAATATGAGTGGTCAGGCAGTAAAAACGAGAGCTGTCTTGGTCCAAGTTGTACAAATCTATGAGTTGTGGTTTGAAACGGAGGGAGTAGATACATCCAAATTTTGACAAACTTGAAACATCTTTTGTTGGACGAAGGGACTATGACATTGCAATCCTTGTAAATTAATCCCTATGAATGCAAACCCAACACATGACTTAGGCCTAAGAGTGTGTCTCTTTCGACGGGGAACTTATGCTTCATCGCCTCAATAGAGAAACAACCTGAACCGTTCTGTACAAAAGTCGTTTGGTTTCAGAAAACCGTGACACTACCTACACTTTCGCAATCCATTATACCCTATGAGAGTTCTCAAAATCAGTTGCATGTAAAAGTTGGTAACGAACAGTAATCAGCTTTAGCGTGACCACTCTTGTTTGAGTGGAGGGAAACGATAAGCAAAGCAATTGGCGACCCTAGGACGGCCATTCTTTTTGAGCGAGTGAAGGGAGGGGAAAGGGAATAGCATTTGCTTGCTTTCAACTCCACAACAGCATTTTCATGGGTGGAGGTCACGCAGCCCTCGTGCCACACTGACTTCAAAATGTTTACTTGCCAGATTCTTCCCTGGTGCAGTTACAGCACGCAAAAGCAGCACAGGAGGTTGCCGCATCGAAACACCGTTGTGAGGTTACCTAGAATGCATCTACAAGCGCAAGCCTACAGCTTTACCCAACCAGCTCGTCGTTGCACTCCAGGTAAGACCAGTTCGATCTAGACAATACGACCTGTTCAATGTCAAATGCCGGAGCACATGCAATTGATTTTCTCGAAACTTCAACCGACTATTATTCTGTCGGAAATACAGTTGAAAATGGTAATGGAAGCACTTGACCTGGTCCTCTGGAGATTGTCAACGTGGGGAAATTTTGAAGAAATAAACTTATATCAACATGGAGGAATCCTTCATTTCCATAGACTAAACCAAATGATTGCAAAATGCAACGATAAGAAACAAATAAACAAATCTCTTAAAGGGCGAGATGAAATATGAAGCTTGACTAAAAACGAAACCATATAGATGCACAACCCGATTAGACATATTAACGTCCCCTGCATCAGCATGTTTTGGAACTTTAAAAATACAGCACATCTTGGTAAAACATGGCAAAAGCACATAACACCATCCCTCAAGTAATAATTCATTGCAGATACAACAGGCTTTGAAATTTTAAGTGCATCTTATACTTAAGATAATCCAACATAACATAACAAAGCCATAGCAGCTATGTAGGCAAAAAGCAGAGACACCTCTGACGTCCTGGGATAACATTCTACCTCACCAATTTAAAATCCTTTCACAAAATTCCCATTCAGTAGAAAAAGCCTAGCACCTTGCCACCAACATTCTTCCTCCTGGCTTCCTCATGATCCATGATACCAGCAGAGGTTGTCAGGACAATGTAACCAAACTGCAAACCAAATAGGTTTGGTTATATAATGGTAACCTGAATCATACTGTTGCTTGAAAAAGAAAACTGGAATCATACTTCCAACGCTCATGACAGCAAATATGTCCACACTACAGTTTACGGTGAAATAAACAGCAAAGTAAAGCGAAGAAACTGACCTGACGAGATGGAAGCAGCCTAGCAGTCCATCCCTCAATCTCCTTGACACCAACATCGAAGCGGGGACTGATGACTCCACACTTGTTCAACCTGCCGTTCAACTCAACAACAATCTTGCCAGATCTGTGGTCATCGACGTACTCAAACTCACCAATGTAACCTGTACAAATGAGGCGGTGAATAATCCATGCTCTCTGAGTATAGCAGATAAAGCATAACTGGAGGAGAACTAACCGTGCTTCTGCATGACTATGAGGAACTTGATGATCACCTTTGAAGAGGGCCTGATCATGACCTGCCTCTTGCCACGCTTCTCAGCATTGTACATGCTCTTAAGAGCATCATTCAGGACGCTAACCCTCACCATCCTTACCTAACCTACAGAGGTATGCACAATGATATATGAGCCCACCAATCTATATTCCATATAATTGCTATGAGTAATATTGAAACAACAAATTCAAATGCATAGGGAAATAGTGGCAGGCTAGATGTTTAAATAATTTAATTAAGACTAAATGGAGAGTACCATGTAGGTTAATATGAAGAGGAATCATGGCATAGAAGCAAACTCAACACACAGATGAGTGGACTTTCAGAAAGAATCTAAAGTTATGGTAGTGCACAAGATTGACAACGAAATAAAAACTGGGCATCTGAGTTTGTTTCCCCCCACCAGGTCAGAAGATAGATATCTACTTGGGACATACAAACTTCAGCAGCAGGACAAACAAGCATGTACTAGGTTTCCAACAGGGAACATGAAGCACTACACTGGGTCAGTAAAACTTGAAGCCTAATGAAGCAGGCAATGACCACTAACATCCAAGAGGCGCCTATTTACGGTGATAAAACCCTATCTTAATTCTAAATAGTATCGAATGCCAACGGCACATTTGGTTCCAGCAGGGCCACAAAACTACACCCAGAAGAGCACCTGCACACGATTGCCTCCACGATTGTTCTGGAAGAATGCGGAAACAATTACACAGACTGACCGGTAGACCGTGTCTGACGAGCAATATGACATACTGCCGTCTTCAATTTAAGATCGCGAAATCACACAGCATGTTCCAGACTGATAGTATTAAGGAGATGAACTTGAGGGGTCTACTCTAAGCAATTGCAGCACGCGCATGACTCTGGAGATCTTAATCCACAATAACACTCGAAGCTGTAGTGTTTCGCACCGTTACATATACACGAAACAATATACACATGCGAGACAAGCAAGAACAAGCGATTAACAACGAACAACCCAAGGATCTGATAAAAAATCAACATACCGGAGGAGAGATCATCGATACCTAGCCCCAAGGATCTCTACACGCACATCTTCACAAAAAAAAAAGGATCTCTACACGCACGGGAAGAACGAGGACAGAGGCGATTCAGTGTCCGCGCGGGAGGGGAGATCATCGACACCTAGCCCCAAGGATCTCTACACGCGCGGGAAGAATGAGGACAGAGAGGATTCAGGGTCCGCACGAGACGTACCTCGGGGGGGAGAAGCCGAGAGTTCTCTGCTGGTGGCCTGGCGGCGGAGAGGCGAGGGCGTGTAGGAGGGCGACGGCGCTAGAGTAAGAGGATCAACTCTAGGGTTTTGGCTTGTTAAAAGAGAAGGGCGGATGGATGCGCTTCCGTTGGATCTGGGTTGGACGTCCACCGATTGCTTTGAGGGGTTGTTGCCCTAGTCCCTAGAACGATGCGCGTCCGTTTTGCAGATTGGTCCTTCGGTGCTGAGATATTCCAACACAACATGACACCTTGCGAATTGCCAAGTCCTCCTCAGGCAACATTTTTTTAGGCCATAAGAGTTTTATTATAAAAAAATTCGGTGCTGAGATAGAACAAACATTTCTCTGAAGCTAGAGTGACTATGGCTTAGTTTGGCATCGATGAATTGTGCAATACTAAATTTATTTTATAATTTGTTGTGAAAAAATACACATAAAAACGGAGAGAAGTTGATTAGCCAAACACAAAATTGGCATAAATTTATTGAAAAAACTGGATTATCATCTCAATGCCAAACTCGCCCTAACATAGGACAGCTGTAGCCGTGATCCATTATTGTGTTGTGCTAAGGAGAATAATCCCAAGTGAGAGAAGAAACTTTGTGGCTGACTGTTAGCCCAAGAAGCACGCCACCCGAGCAAGTTCAGTTAGACGATTCACCTGATAGTTTCCTCACTTCTGAACGATGTAACTACCATTTGATGCAATAAAAAAAGGAAAAAAATTATACTTATTGCAAGCTATTATATGTGTACAAGTGAAACGTGATTCGACCACCAAGTAGCACATAATTCATTGGTGACGACTAGTCACTTATACACTCGGTGAGATCTCCGCAACATGGATTATGGTATAGCAATAGACTTCATAGGATTGACAACGTGTAAAGGTATATCCATCGATTATAATACCTATAAAGGGTGTGATAACATGTTCCATAATGGGTATATATCGCACAATTGTTGTTCAACATATAGAGATCTACCTGTTGTACAAGATGGGCACCCGGCACAAACAAGAAATTTATCCTATGGACACTAAGTTGGTACCCTAACTCGGAAAGGTTTTCCTTGTGTTGTAGTAAAAAAAAATGCTTATATGGGCTGGGCCGTAAATACTACGTGGCGACGGCTAAGTCAACATTTTCCAAGCATAAGTCAAGATGCCCACGTGGCGCAGTCAATCCCACGTGGTAAAAGAAGACAAGTCAACAAGTCAAACCTCTCGTGCCATGGTTAAAAGGTGGAATGAGCTAGAGTAGGGGCAAGAAAGGTGCGGGGAAGAGGCTTTTTGTCCATGGTGGACCATGGACCAACCCTCACTTTCCCCCTCATGGTGCACACAAAAGTTATGGACCAAGGAACCACTTTTACCATTTTGCCCCCACTTTTCTTTCTCCCTCAAGGTTAGCCATGGTCTTTTGTCATAGACTTCTAGGCTATAAATACCCCCCACGGGGGCATGTACCATTCACTCTCACTTGAATAAAGTCAAGGGAAGAGGGCTATAATGCTCCCTCTAAGGTTCGCTCTCGCGCGCCGCTCTCGACTGAAAGTCGATCGGCCTCGAGGAAGCCTTCTAGGGGACTCAAGTTTTGAGGCTCCGAACTAACCTTGGTTAGCACTGGCTCGAAGGAGAAGGGGTTGGGTTAGAGTTCCGAGGGTATCCTAACCTCGATACTTGGAAAGACGCGTTCGGTCCAAGTACGAGGCGGCCCCGACGAATCTCTCGCTAAAAGGTGTCTTGGGAAGATCCGCTCGGCCCAAGCCCTTGGCTAACAACCCCCTCGAAGCCTTTCCTAACATAGGATTAAGTCACACCCGCAGGGTCGACCGAACCTATTCAAAAAATATCGACGCGTCAACTTGTCCAAGTATACGGTGACCTTCGCTATAAGGCCGGCGTACACGCCCTACTTTTATACTCGTACTTGTGCCATCAAGCATTGGCACCCCTTACTCTAATTATTGTCGAGAAGAACAACAGTGGCGCCGACCGTGGGGAACCCTTGCCGCAATTGAAGATTTAATGGCCCCGACGAAACCTACATCATTGGGTCTCCAACTTGCCGCGAAGTCTACACGGTTGCAAACGAAGAAAGCAAGTGCCTCGGGGGCTCTCGAGGAAAAGGAATCCTCACCAATCTGGACGTCGCCGCAAGCATGGTCGCCCCGACAGAAGTCGCGGTCGCCCCTTCGCTACCGGCCGTCCCGGAAGGAACCGAGGTGTTCGAAACCATCATAGGCGGTCCCTCGACACTCACCAACATGGTGGTAAGGATCGGCGAGCTGCCTACGGTTGCCGCCCCCGCAGGGGATATGGAACTCGGCATGCCTCGCTCGATGGGCTTCACGCCACCTTTCCTACAACCGGTAGTGACCTTGCCCTCGGAACCTACAAGAGGAAACAACGTGGCGTCGGGAGGATCCGTGCCGGAAAACCAAGGAGTCCTGGCCTACGACCCCTCCAACCCGGGATTGCCTCCATTGGCGCTCGCCGCGATCGCCCATGGAGCTCCTTGTTATCATCCCTATTGGGGGCTTCCGCCGCAAGGCGCTCTCCAAGTCGCACACGCTCAGCATCATCCTCGCTTTGCGAGTGCCCCGCAAGCGCCCCTCGCTCCCCCCATCGGGGTCGAGCAAGGTGGCAACCAGGTACCCCCTCAAGCTGCGCCTCGCGGGAAACGAGACCCCAGCGTACATGGGAACGAGCAAGTGGCGGAGTCCGGAGCCCGTGCCGGCGGCGACAGGAATTCCCGTCGACGCTCCGACCCCCCAAGAAAACGCCGAGATCACTCTCCGAGCAACCCCTCTAGCGACGAAAGCGAGGGAGGACCTCGCCACCGAAGGAACCAAAAGATTCGGCCGACTCGCAACCCGCTCACGCGGGAGATCCAAGACTCGCCTTTTCCGCCAAGATTCAAGCCGCCTACAATATGGCCGTATGACAGGGAATCGAATCCTCTTCAATTCTTGGACGTCTACTCCATCGCAATACGGGCCGCCGGGGAAGGACTCGTCGAGATGTGCAACCTCTTTCCGGTCGCGCTCACCGGAATGGCGCAAACTTGGTTTATAACCTGCGGAATAACTCTGTGCACTCGTGGGAGCGCATCCAAGAGGTCTTCATCGCCAACTTGGAAACTTCAAATAACCCGTGTAGGCTCACGAGCTATACGCTGTGAAACAAAAGTCGGGGGAATCCCTCCGAAGCTTCTTCCATCGCTTTGCGAAGGTGTGAAGCCAAATCGCCAACGCGCCATCGACCACCGTGATCGACGCATGCATGCAAGGTATTCTCTAAGGAGAAGTGAATCGGGCCCTAAGTCGTAACCCACCGAAGACGACCGAGGAGCTCTATCGAATCTTGCAAGAATACGCCCTCTGCGAAGATGGGGACGTCGCCCAAAAATACGCGCCACGCGCCGCTCCCGAAGGAGCTCCCTCGTCCGACAAACCCTCTGCGCCTACTTCGTCTTCTAAGAAGAAGAGGAGGTGGGGAAAAAGGCCCCCGGCGACCAAGCCCAGAAGATCTTCGCCGTCGAAGGACAGGCACCATCCCAAAAGACTTGGCAACCCAAGAAGCCACCTCGCCCCGTCGAGGGAGGAACTGGGAGATGCCTCATCCACAACTCGGCAAGCCACAACACCGAAGAGTGCAACACTCTCATCGCGGTTCGCGAAGAGTTTCAGGCACAAATGCAAACCCGGCGCAAGGATGAGAAGACAGCCGAGGCTCCACGCCCCGCCAACGTCCTTGTCGCTGACCCAGCACCCAAGGAGGATAACCTCCGGTCCAGGAACCCACACATCACGTCATAGTGATACTCGGGGGCTCCGCCACAGGACGGGATCAAAGCGGCAACGCAAGGAGTTTGCTCGCAAAGTCAACATCGTGGGAACCTTCACCCCGACACCACCACCCAAGTGGGCGAGCGTGCCAATTGCCTTCACCGAAGAAGACGCCAAGGGGATGCGCTTCCCACATGACGACGCCCTCTTTGTGATGGCGATTGTCGCCAATTGCGAGCTCAAGAAGATTCTTGTGGATGGCGGAAGCTCCGCCGACATCCTATATCTGAGCACGTTAAAGAAGCTGATGGAGCCACAAGGGGGGGATACAAGAACGGCTCACTGCAGACATCCCTTTATCCCCTCACTGGCTTCGTGCTGGGGAAATCCATTCAGCCGCTCGGACAAATTGAGCTCCTCACGACCTTCGGAGACGCCACAAACCATCGGACCGAGCTCGTGCGCTTCGACGTGGTGGATATGGAGGCCTCCTTCAACGCCATCCTCGGGAGGACGACGCTAAACCGAGTCTGCGCCGCCGTCCGCCACAACTTCTTGTGCATGAAGATCCCGGGCCCAAAGGGCGTGATAACGGTCCGCGGCGAGCAATCTTCCGATAGGAAGACACTGTACCGGCCATGAGACCAAGTGCACCGAAAAGGGAGAGTCATCCAAGAGCATCAACATGGTTTCGAACGCGGGAGCATCCGAGACCGATCACCCGGAGCGCTACATTCCTAAACCCCTCCCCGAAGGAGAACTCAAAGAAGTACGCATCTCCCAAGATGACGCTACGCGCACGGTGAGGATTGGAGCCGACCTCCCGAGTAAATCGAGGAAGAACTTGTCGACCTGCTTCGAAAGAATTCCGACCTCTTCGCTTGGTCGCCTTCCGACATGGGAGGAGTCCCGCGCGACGTCATGGAACATTGCCTCGCCGTGAAACCCGACAAAGCTCCTGTAAAGCAAAAGCTCCGGAAGCTCTCCACCTAGCGAAGCGAAGTCATCAAGCAAGAAATCGCCAAACTCTCCAACACCTGTCTCATCCGAGAAGTTTGTCACCCTGAGTGGTTAGCCAATCCGGTCTTGGTAAAGAAAGCCAACGGCAAGTGGCGAATGTGTGTCGACTTTACCGACTTGAACAAGGCATGCCCCAAGGACGACTGCCCGCTCCCTTGGATCGACCAACTGGTCGACTCCACTGCAGGATGCGAAAGGTTGAGATTCTTGGACGCCTATTCAGGGTATCACCAAATCCACATGGCCAAGAAAGACATGGAAAAGACCAGCTTCATCACTCCCATCGGCACTTTCTGCTATTCAGGAATGCCGGCGCAACTTTCCAACGCCTCGTCAGCCTCATCCTCAAAGAAAAATTGGGGAGAAACGCCGAAGTCTACGTTGACGACGCCGTCATCAAAAGTCAAATTGCGAAGACCCATCCCAAGGACCTGCAAGGAACCTTCGACAATCTCCGCAAGTATGGCGGGAAGCTCAATCCGGAGAAATGCGCATTCGGACTTCGAGGAGGAAAACTCTTGAGCTTCCACGTCTCTCAGCGAGGGATCGAGGCCAACCCGGAGAAAATCCGGGCCATTATGGAGATGAGCCTCCTCGCTCCGTCAAAAATGTGCAACGCCTAGCGGGAAGAATGGCGGCCTTGGGGCGATTCGTCGCTTGGTCAGCCGAGAAGGGTCTTCCTTTTTTCAAAACCTTGAGAAGCCTCGACAGCTTTGAGTGGACCGACGAAGCTCAAAGGGCCTTCGAAGAGCTTAAGACCTATTTGTCGATCCCTCCGCTTATCACGAGCCCAATGCAGGGGGAGCCTTTGCTCCTGTACCTTGCCGCGAACCCAGTCGTCGTAAGCGCATCACTCGTGAAGGAAGAAGACGGGTCACAACGCCTAGTATATTACGTGAGCGAAGCCTTGGAAGGAGCAAAGGGTTGATACACCCAGATCGAGAAGATCGCAT
Source organism: Brachypodium distachyon (assembly GCF_000005505.3). Classification (NCBI taxonomy): domain Eukaryota; kingdom Viridiplantae; phylum Streptophyta; class Magnoliopsida; order Poales; family Poaceae; genus Brachypodium; species Brachypodium distachyon. Next base: position 20,670,640 of record NC_016132.3, on the reverse strand, counting down.
ACGCCCTCCTCATGGCCTCTCGAAAACTTCGTCATTACTTCATGAGCCACACCATCATGGTGCAAACTATCTTCCCACTCAAGGAAGTCTTCGGCAATAAAGAGGCCACTGGAAGAATCGTCAAATGGGCAATGGAATTGGCCCCCTTCTCGCTGGAACTCACAGCGAGAACGGCCATAAAATCCCAAGTCCTGGCTGACTTTGTGGCCGAGTGGCAGGCTCCACTAACCCCGCCGAAAGAAATCGCATCCAAGACCGAGCCTCCCGAACCACATTGGATAATGAGGTTCGATGGCTCCAAGCGCCTCGACGGCGCGGGGGTTGGAGTCATACTCATCAGCCCCGAAGGCAAGATCTTGGAGTACGCCGCGCATCTTGACTTCAACGCCACCAACAACATGGCATAATACGAGGTGCTACTCCTCGGGCTTCGACTGGCCAAGGCCATGGGAGTCCGACGCCTTCTCATCAAGGAGACTCCCAACTGGTGATAAACCAAATGGACAAGTCATACCAATGCCTTGATGAAAGGATGAAGAAATATATCGAAGAAGTTCGCAAGATGGAACGGTATTTCCTGGGCATGGAGGCGCGATGCATTCCACGAGGAGAAAATCACCTGGCCGACAGGTTAGCCCGAATGGCCGGTTCCAAAGAACTGCTGCCGCCCGGTGCATTTTTCGAAGTAATCCGCGCCCCATCCATAAAGTAAGATGCCGATGCCCTTGACGAAGCTTCAAAGACCAGCATGGTCATCGACACTCCACCCTCTTTGATGACACCGATTATCCGCGCTTTGAAAGGCGAGGTGCACGAAGAAGCGGAAGGCCCAAGCGCCAAAACTCTGCTCGCAAAAGCCAAGATGTACGTCCTCCTTGAAGGCATCCTATACAAGAAAGGAGCAGCCGCATTGCTTAAATGTATAACTTCTGACCGAGGAGCCGAGCTCCTCACGGAAATCCATTGAGGAATATGCGGCCACCATCTTGCGCCAAGAGCCACCGCGGCAAAAGCCCTACGTCAGGGATTCTATTGGCCCACCATGGTGCAGGACGCAATCACCATATTGCGGAAATCCATGAGCCCGTGACTTTTCTGAAGAACATCCCGATAACATGGCCATTTGCACGCTAGGAAATGGACCTTCTCGGGCCTTTCCCCACATGCAATGGGGGCTGCAAGTAACTCGTGGTGACGATTGATTACTTCTCCAAATAGATAGAAGCAGTGCCGCTTGCCAGGATCACGTCACAGGTCGTCCAATTTTTTTTCTAGGAAAACATCATATGCCGATATGGCGTCCCGCGAGAGCTAACCATGGACAACGGCAAACAGTTCAACTGTGCGGAATTCATCAAATTCTGTGAATGCCTTGAGATCAAGCTGCACTTCGCATTCGTAGCTTACCCCAAGAGCAACGGCGCATGTGAAAGGGAAAATGGACTAATCCTCCAAGGACTCTGCCGAAGGATAGAGCACACGGTTAGCAAAGCAAAGAGAGCATGGGGAGATGAACTCGCTAGCGTGGTTTGGGGCATACGCACCTCCGTAAGCCGTTCCACAGGCCGAACACCATTCTCCTTGGTGTATGGAGCCGAAGCAGTTCTTCCCGCCGAGATCGAGTTCCGCTCACCTCGGGTCGAAAGGGTCCAAGAAGACACCTCAACCGCCTTCATCGAAAATGAAAAGCATCACAAGACGGCCGTCAATCTTGTGGAAGAAGCTCGTGACAAAGCCCTCATGAGGCACGCCGTCTACGAGCAAAGCGCCGCACGCTTCTACAACACAAGGGTGCGGGAACGAGCCTTCTCCCAAGGAGATCTCGTGCCGAAAAATAATGTCGACCTAGAGCTCCAGCGCAAACTCGACCCTAAATGGAAAGGACCATACCGCAGCGCTGCAGTATTGGGAAATGGTGCATACCACCTCGAGAAGATAAAAGGGCAAAACGTTGTCCATGCCTGGAACGGCGGCAACCTCCGGCGTTTCTACGCATAAGGAGGATCTTGAAGAGCAATCCTTGCCGCTCCCAAAAGGAGACTATCAGCGCCCAACCGGCCTTTTCCCTACGAAACTTCGAGGGACCGTAAGCGCCAATGAGGTCATGCTACATAAGGCTTGTAAGTGTCCATCGGGCCATATCTTAAGACAAGGAAGCAAGGATCAATAAAGCAAGTCCTTGAGGAAAAATTAAGAGTGACACGAGACACTCACACGACTCATCGTTGTAAAAGAGCCGCTGCCCCTGTGTCGCTCCCCGAGGAACGCGGAAATGCCTCCGTTGGCCCGAGCATCCTCTAGAAAATGTTCACGGACATAGGTCGCTACTAGAGACTTGTTCCTTGGTGGATCCTAGCGTGCCTCGAGGCCATCCACCAAGTAGAACCAAGCCCCCCGAGGACCCGAAGCTCCTTAAAATGCATTTAAGGAGAACCGTAAATAAGCGAGTTATGCATGAGCTTACTTACCTCGGAAAACCGTGCTACCCGTATGCGAGACGTCGCACACAGGCCTGCATGATAGTAACCGGGTTAAGGCTCCATAATAATCGTGGCAAAGCATAGCTTCCTGAAGTCCGAAGAGGGAAAATTCCGCATGAAATTTCCGGAACGGCAGGTCGAAATGTCCGGATCACTAGCGGCATATCGATAGCGATCCTCATAGGGTACTAGGACCCATGGCTCGTAACCATGACCTAAGGCGCCGAAGCCAAGTCGTACCCCAACGGCGACAGCAATTGATAACACAAAAATGCAATCATAACGAACGATTGCGAGCTGTATAAACTGAAAAAATATAGTACGCCAAGAAACACATGTTGAGCCAAGTTAACATTTCCGATAATGTCGACTACATGGTGAAACATGAGAAATACATGCTGAGCTAAGTTAACATTTCCGATAATGTTGACTACATAGTGAAGCATGAAACACAACAAAAAAGCTGCCTTACAACCTGTACGACTAAAAGCCTAAACATGCTAGCCATGAGGCTGAGTCAAGTGGAGATATGCAACATCGCATAAGTAGGCAGCTGAGGTACATAACCACCTCCGAGGGTGACGAGACTCACACCTCACCGTCACCCTCCTGAAGAGCGGGCTCAAGGCAACGCACGAAGCGTCGAGCTTGAGCGTGAAGAGGAGCACCCTGGTCCGCCAGATACTTCTTTGCCCCGTGAGACATCTAACCCTCAAGTCCACTCATCCCGGCGCCGCCGTCCAGGACTGCCGCAACCGCCGACGAAACAAGTTGGGCACCCGTAGTCAGGAGGCACTTCTTCACGGTAGGCTCAATGAGCTCCACCTGGGAAGTAAGCACCCTGCTCGCCTCATCCACCGTATCATCGTGTCCCTAATCTCGGTGGCCTGAGCAAGTAAAAGCGAAACCACCTCGGGACGACAATCCGGAGGAGCGCGAACACGAGGAGCAAGCATCGGGCCATCACCCACTGCCGCCAACTCCACCTTGAGGGAAGCAGCCTCCGCGCGGGCATGCTCCCTATCAAGGTTGGCCACCACCAAGTCCTCCTCAACTCGACGGGTCCTCACAATATCGTCCTTCTGGCGCTCCTCAGCAAGTCGATCCTTGGTCTCCACGGCCGTAAGCTCCGCCGAAACGCGGGAAAACTTGGCCTCCACGGCCTCGCGCCGCACCCTCTCCGAAGCCAACTCGCTCAAGGCAAGGTAGACTTGGACATTTCCACGTCCAAAGCAGCGGAAAGCGCCCCCACCTGAGTCGGTCGTCGAAAGTGCTCCGTCCCTCGTCTAAGTCGGGGTCTTGCCCTCAAGAACCCCGGGCTCCGCGACCCTCGCACCTAAAAGCAAACTAAGGAGATCATGTCAAAAACATTCGGAAAAAAGAATGACGTCACCAAAAGAGAAGGGCACTCACCCGAGGTAGGAGCATCCTCCTCGGGACGCTCGCAACCAATGGTGAACACCTGGATGCGCACCGCTGGCTCCGGGCGACAACTCCACCACTGAGTCGCTCCTAAGACGAAGCCCCATCTCACGAGTGAAAGCCTCAACCTCATGACTTGAAGGAGGAAGAACTTGCTCAAGTCCAATCTTCCCCTTCATGTGCAGGTCCAAGGTCACCCTCAGGGGGGGACCTCGACTCGCCCACAACGGGATCCGCCAAATCCGCCGGGGTGTAGTCAAGAGAAGGAGAAGGAGTCGGGGGAGCTTTCCTCTTGCATCCACTCGATGGACAAGGTATCTTGGGGACCGGCGCGACAGGCACCGCCAGGCCCAACACCGCCGTTCCCACCTTCGCCTTCCCGCAAGAGTCCCGTGACTTGGACCCCACCGCCAACATCGACGGTGTAGCCAAGCAGGAGTAGTGATCACCCACTCGGAGAAGGCGACCAAGCTTCGGGTCCTGTCGCATCGGCACCATCTTCCCGAAGCACTTCGCGATGATCTTGTGGCATCCCCCCTCGCTGATCTTGGTCTCATAGTCGTGGTGCTCTGGTCCGTCATACGGACCTATCAGCTGCGCGGCCCACAACGCCGCCCTCTCTTCGGAAAACGTCACTGAAAAAGACAAGCCAAAATTGTTAAGTACCTTCACAAGGGAAAACAATCAAAGCGCGAAGGGGAGAGGAGTGACACTCACGTGTGGTGACGAGCTATGGAGGACGGAAAGATCGAGGGATCCCAATCTCGGACCTCGGACGGCTCCTCATCATGAAGCGCCCCGCCATCACCATCTCCTCCATGAGGTCACGAAAGCTCCTCTCGGCGGACACCTCCTTGATCTTGGCCACCTTCCAAAGGTCGGCCGACCGAGGATCGCCGGGGTGAGCACCTCCCTAAGGTCACCGGCCCCAGAGTGCTGAGGGAGATCACTCGTGTGCCGAAGATGGGTCTTCAAGGCCCGAAGAAGACACCACTGGGACTCCCACTTGACGAACAACCTCTACGCGCTCTTCCCTGGCATGAGCAGGAAGTCGTCCCCAAAGCCGGAACGAAGCCTCAGATTCACCGAACCAAAGGCGCTCAGAGCAAAGTCGTCAGGGGTGAGCAACTCCCTCACCTCCACGGTGAAGTAGAACAGCAGAAGCTTCATCGAAGGCTCCTCGTGAAGTGTCGTCTTACACAGCCACCTGAAAACGTTCAACCTCACGATCGTCGATGGGTGAAGCTGGGCCAACTCATTGCCGTCGTCTCCAGGAACTCCAGCAAGAAGGGGTGAAAAGGCACACACAGGCCGGCGTGGAACCAAGCCGAGAATGCCACGATGCATCCCGGACGCCGGCGATGGTCGAGCCTCACGTCGTCGCCATCAGGCAGGATACCGTCCCCCTTGGGGAAGTATCCCGCCTCCTCCAGCTGGGCAAGATCCTCGGGGCTCATCGACGAAGGAAGAAAGTGGTCATGTACCCAACCTCCACTGTCCACCGGCGCTGTCGGAACCAAGGGAGGACCACCACGAGGGCGGAGGAGACCTTCTTCTTCCGCGACGGTCGGTTCGCCGCAAGCTGCGCCGCGGAAGACCCCCTTGATGGCTCACCAACTGGACGCTTGACGTCGGGTCCTGCCATCTCACCTGCGAAAAAAGATCCGCCAAGAATTAGCAAAGTGTGGAAAGTTCCGAAAGGAATCAACATAAAAAAATGGACCAAGCTCCTTGGGCCAAAGCCCACGCCGCCGAAGCAAAAAGAGGAGGGGGAGCTGGGTTCTTTGGGCCGGAATCCTCGGCCTGTGCAAAAAACAGGAGGGCAAGGCCCCCTAGCGCCGCGCCACTCCTCCCGCGCCGCGCCCCGGCCGTGCTCGTGCTCCCGCCGCGCCGCGCCGCACCCACACCAAGCTCGTGCTGCGCCCCGGCCGTGCCCGCGCTCCCGCCGCGCCGCGCCGCACCTGCACCAAGCTCGTGCTGCGCCCCGGCCGTGCCCGCGCTCCTGCCATGACGTGCCGCACCCGCCCCAAGCTCGTGCTGCGCCGCGCTCGTGCCCGTGCCCGTGCCCAAGCCCGTGCTCGTGCCTGCACCATGCCCGCGCTCTGGCCGCGCCGTGCCCTGGCCGTGCCGCGCTGAGGTCGCCTTGCGTTAAGCCACGCGCGCGCGTCACCTGTGCCCACGTCGTGCCCGCGCTGCGCGTAAGTGGCGCGCGTGCCCGTGCCGTGCTTGCGCTGCTCGAAGCCGTGCACGCGCGTCGCCCGTGCCCACACCATGCTCTGCCAGGCCGCGCGCTCGAGTGCTGCCGACGCTGTGAAGTACTCGCGCCCGTCAGGCACTGCCTCGGTCACGCCCACGAGGCGCCGTGCCCGAGCTGCGCCTGCCGTCCCCGCAAGCCCAAGGCGCAACTAAGATGTTCGACGAAATGCTCGCAAGCCGCGCCAGCGACCAAGGAGCGTCGAAGCTTGTGCCATGGGACTCTGCTTACCCTCACACGAGCAGGAAGGACGCGGCCGACGGCGAGGGTCTCCCGGCTGCACTTGTAGGCACGACCGGCACCTCGCTCCTAGCGGCCTCGGGCGTGCTCCGCGTCCCCACGAAGACTCGACGACGAGAAGCTTCCGCGGCGGCTCCTCGGCCACCAACGTGACCTTCGTCGCTGCTGAAGAATGGCTAATGCCCCTGCGAGGCCCCTACAAAACAGCAACCTCCCGAAGAAATGTCGGGCGACGCCGAACTCATCTTCGACGCCGGACAAATCAAACAAGCATGGTGTGAGCCTCCTCAATGCCCGGGGGTGCCATTTTATAGGCCGCCGGAGCTCCTAGGCGTCCGGGTCGGGCCAATGGTGTGGCGACACCTCGCCGTCCTTCATCCCAAAGAACAAGACAAGAAGAGGAAGAAATGGGGAGGGGATGGACCCCCTTTTCCCTAAAGGAGGACGCCCCGTGTCCTCGCCGCGCCGGCGTCACCCCGGTGACGGGCGTCGCCTGCAAAAGCTCGGGAAAGGAGGCCGCTCGGTCCCCTTCTGTACGAAGGAGGAAGACAACCAGGGACCGTCCGATCTAGGGCTTCCCTTCGTCCGCGGCCGTCGGATCTTTCACTTAATCCCGAACCGGTATCGGACCCAGCTGGGCCGAAGCACAACTGTGGCCCGAGAAGTTGGCCAGTAAAAAAAAAGGAAAAAAAGGGTGTGGCGCGTCCGAAGGCAGCCCAACTCACACGCAAGGCCGGCCCAGTCCGCGTCCACGCACGCGCCAGGATGGCCCGGCTAGCCCATGCGGCCGACAAGGCTCACGGAAAATTGCCAATAAGACCCCGGAAATTTCGGGGAGGCTCGCAGGGCCCTAATTTTTGCAGAAAAGACTTTCGGGACGCCGGATTTCTCGCAGAGAGGCCCATAGGGTCCCGATTTTGCTAAAATACCACCCGAAGCTCTATTTCTCGCACAGAAAATCGCCGTGGGCATGGAATTTCCCCGAATCACCTCCAAGGCTCCTGTTCTTTGCAGGAAAACCACCAAGTACCTCCATTTCTCGCAAGGAAGCTCGCCAGGGAATCCATCAAAGACACCATCATGAATACAAGAACGAGAAAAAGGATCAAAAGTCTCACATCGAAGGTTGACCATGAGGCATTCTCAATGCCTCCAGCTCAACGGGGCTACTGTTGTAGTAAAATAAAATCCTTATCTAGGTCGGGTCGTAAATTCTACATGGCGACGACTAAGTCAACATTTCCCAAGCATGAGTCAAGACGGCCACGTGGCACAGTCAATCCTACGTGGCAAAGGAAGATAAGTCAACAAGTCAAGCATCTCATGCCATGGTCAAAGGGTGGAATGAGCTAGAGTAGCGGGCAAGAAAGGTGTGGGGATGAGGCTATTTGTCCATGGTGGACCATGGACCAACCCTCACTTTCCTCCTCATGGTGCACACAAAAGTTATGGACCAAGGAACCACTTTTACCATTTTGCCTCCACTTTTCTCTCTCCCTCGAGGGTAGGCATGGTCTTTTGTCATGGACCCCAAGGCTATAAATACCCCCGGGGGGGCATGTACCATTCACTCTCACTTGAATAAACTCAAGGGGAGAGGGCTATAATGCTTCCTCTAAGGTTCGCTCTTGCGTGCCGCTCTCGACTGAAAGTTGATCGGCCTCGAGGAAGCCTTCTAGGGGACTCAAGTTTCGAGGCTCCGAGCTAACCTTGGTTAGCACAGGCTCGAAGGAGAAGGGGTTGGGTTAGAGTTCCGAGGGTATCCTAACCTCGATATTTGGAAAGACGCGTTCGGTCCAAGTACGAGGCGGCCCCGACGAATCTCTCGCTAAAAGGTGTCTTGGGAAGATCCGCTCGGCCCAAGCCCTTGGCTAACAACCCCCTCGAAGCCTTTCATAACATAGGATTAAGTCGCACCCGCAGGGTCGACCAAACTTATTCAAAAAATATCGACGCGTCAACTTGTCCAAGTGTACGGCGACCTTCGCTATAAGGCCGGCGTACACGCCCTACTTTTATACCCGTACTTGTGCCATCGAGCATTGGTACCCTTTATTCTAATTGTTGTCGAGAACAACAACACCTTGTAAGGGTGGTCCAGGAGTCCTCGATGGATAGAATTCTCATCATTAACAGCCTCACGACCATGCATAAAGATAGTTAGATCCTAGGTTATCTCAAGGGGAGAAGCAACAAGTCGCATGCAAGACCAAATCAACAAAGAGCAACTCTGGGAGTTCAAACCGAGTTGTAAGTTCATGTTAGATTAGTTATTTCAATCAGTTTGAACCTGGAAAAACTCGATGCGCGGCATATCAAGTTGGCTCGGTAGCTAAAACCTTGACCGTGACAAAAATAAAAGTCACCTATAATCGGGGCAATCCAAAATTATGCAAAATGAAAGAGACGATGAATTTTTCTAACATGTGGAACCGTTGCAGCGGGGAATCATGCATGGACGCACGACAACGATCTTCACAGGGGCAGGGGCGGAGCGCCAAGTGTGGCAAATGTGTGGCTTCAGCCACACCTTGATTTGGTGTGTATTCCTCTTCAAACCCTCTGAATGACAAAGCAACCGGCATCGACGCACGCCCAAAACCATCGGCCAGCTGCCTTCCTCGTAATTTCTTCTTTCTTTTTCAGTTTTCTAAATTAAAATTTTCACTTGTCTTATTTATTACTAGAGTAAATTTCGGTTTTTACTCCCAACTTTGAAATTCTTGAAAAACAATTAACCCATTCAATGAATATTCTCTAATCTTGCCCCCATTTAGCAAAAGTTGTATCCAATTTTATCCTATTTAGCAAAAGTTCTACCAAATTTTACCTCATTTAGGATTTGTGAAAATGATGGTTGATATGTATTGGTCATAATACAATGCGGGTGCACATATATGTTTCAAAGCGAAGCGACACCTATGATTGTTGTCTTTTGTTGCAACTGGTTGGGTACTGGGTTTGGGTATGTCGAGATCTAGCTAGCTCAGACCTCGGCACATACACACGCATATAGCAGAACGTGTATATATATGTGTTGTTCAGATATGGTAGGTCGGTGAGGCGTTTACCGACCACAATGTATCTACAAGTAGAAATAAGTTTCTTTGTAGGGTTAAATGGTTGATGCTCCAAGACCAATATAGTGATCACTAAATTTTTACTAAACTGGCTGCTGAGTATCATTTCCGCTTTGAAATGCACGATGTCATTCGACGATTCAAAAGTTCATATTTCGGCCACTATTGGGCGATTTGTATTGTATGCGGTTGATTCTGTATAAAGTATCCGGTTTTGATAATTGATCGACCCATTGTATATGTTTTGAGTTAATGGATCATTTCTATACTTTACTGCCAAGTAAAGAAAAGTATATTTTCTCCAAAATCTAATAAGATAAAAATCTGTCTTTTGCTAAATAGGGGCAAGAAAAGAGAAATTTCACAGATTCATTTTTGTGTCGGGCACGAAAATTGCCGTCACAAAAATAATAATTGTGACGGGCATAGTACTACCGAAACGAAATTATTTATTTTCGTGTCGGGCACCAGAAGTACCATCACAAAAATAATTGTGACGGGCATAGTACTACCGACACAAAAATAATCATTTTCATGATGGGCACCAAAACCCGACACGCAAATAATCATATTCGTGTCGGTCTTAACAATTTACGTGTCGGGTCACCATCACAACAAGCGCATATTTGTGGCGGTGATGATGTACCCGTCACAAAAATAACAACGCCACAAAAATTGTTTTTATCACTTTTGTGAAGCAACTACCATATGTCTTGCTCTAAACAATCTAAAAAAATGGAACATGCATAGAACAATATTTTATAGATTCTAATTAAGTATGGTAATTTTTTATGCTTTTGGGCTATTATTTAGAATAAACATGTATTTTAATCAAATTTATTTTAAATAACATCCAAATGTGCTCTGAAAATTTTGGAAATCAACCATGGATCCATTTAGGTACAAATAAGGTTGGCTGAAGCCATTTGGGAGAAGTATGACTATACATTGCATTGTAATGGTGGCATCTCATAAGATGTGTCATACGATCTATTGGAATGAAGTCGTGAAGTTAGAATGAAATTGTGAAGTTAGTAATGCAAATGAAGTTTAATCTATCTTCTTTGATCCAAAAAAATTTGTAAGTGTATGAAACTACATTTTATATAGTTGCTTAGAGTATGGTCAAATTTTACACTTATATACTATTTTTTCAGAATTTAATTGAAATGGTTCCAAATTATTATCGTGATGGTGATATATTTTTGTGTCGGGCACCGTAAGGAAATATGTATTTTTGTGACGGAATATTGTAAAACCAGGTCAGGAATAAACGTCAAAATTGGTTTTTAGCCCAACAAGTTAACTGGGCCGGCCCGGTTAGACCTAGGTTTTCAGGGTATGGTATAAATAACCCCCTCCCCACCTCTTCTCTCTCTAACTCCATTTGTTTCTCTCCTCCGGCCGCCACCCTCCCTTCTCTGATCCGAACTCTCTCCCCATCCTCAATCTCCTCCCTTATCCAAGCCGAGCCATCCTCCATCTCTTCTCGGATCCGGCGGCCATGGCGGTGAGGGCCAGCACCAGCAACTCCGCCAGTCCGGTCGCCGCCACGAAGGAAGGCCGCCGCCGCCGGTCCGGTTGAGGCCTGATCCGACCGGTGCGTGTCTGGTCTCTGCCGGATCCGGTCGCCACGGGTTCAGACGCCGCTCCATCTCCCGGCGCTGGGACAGACGCCATGGCGCGGGTCCAGCCGCCAAAGTCTGGCCGCCTATACAATATTTTGTATTTCTGAGATAAACATACTTGTAAGGGATGACTTCAGTTTACAGTATACTTCAGCCTGGATCTGGCATCTCACTATCTTTGTTTCTCCATTTACAGGAGATGCACAATTGCTTCACAGTAGTGGCATACTATCACAGCCGGAGACTTTCTGCCGTGAAGACGAGGGCGCCGCCGCCGCTGTTTGAGTGCTGCTTGTTTTCCATCAAAGATGAGGGAAAACTGTCTTCTTTTTTGGTGATTTGAGTTCTAACAATGGTCATCCGTAGAACCATTGCCTTCTGGATGTGTGGAGTTCTAGCTACTCATGAATCTTGTATTTATTTTGATGCTTGAACCTATTAGGTGAAATATGATGTATAAACAGAATGATGTGTATGACTTCTGTTGGGTCTGGTTTCAATGAATGCAATGTGGTGTTGATGTGATGGATCTAATGGTTGTGCATATATATATCTTGCTATTATGATCTGGAGCTATTTATTTTACTGCTGCAGCTTCTAATTGTGAAATTTCATTTTTATGAATTTGTCCTTCTTTTCTCTCGGCTATTGCAGCGTCAGAAATCATTTTCATTGACGGCATTCTAATTTCTTTGTCGGCTGTTGGAACGTCAGAAAATACCATACTCGTGACGGGTCAACCCACACAATTTATTTTGTTGTCGTAATTTACTGACGGGTGAGCCGTCGAAACAAAAGTCACCGAAACCGGACGTCGAAATGTTTTTTGTCGGCCACTGTCAAAAATATCCGCCAGAAAATTTATTTGTGACGGGTCACCGTCACGCAAAATCTTTTTCCCTGACGTGCCAGTTCTGACGGTATTCGCGTGACGGTTTACCGACATGAATTATATTTCTGACGGTTTTTGGGCTATTTCTGACGGTTTTGCACCGTCACTAGACTCTGAAATCATGGAGGTGAGCTAGTCCATAACAGTGAAAAAAGGACGGTGCGGAATGTAATACTCCGTACATGTTACTGTCTGAGCAGAAATTCTACAAGTCAAACGAGTAATACTCGCCGAGTAAAGCACTTCGTAGCTCCTTGGAAGCTTGGACGTTCGATCAATACAAAGAAGACGACGCCTTGGAGCTGCCGGCACGGAGGGAGGACATCACGAGATGAGCTGGTCCGACCTGCCGGCCGATCTCGTCGCGGCGATCGCGGAGAGGATCAGCGCGCACGCGGACCTGGCGCGCTTCCGCTCGGCGTGCCCGTCCTGGCGCTCGGCCTCGGCGGAGCACGCCGCCCGCTGCCGCGCCCCGCTCCTCCTCCTGCCTTCCCAAGACCACTTCACCGCCGACCGCCGCTTCTGGTCCCTCGCCGAAGACATCATCGCGAAGATCCCTGTGCCCGCGGCGCGGCGCCACCCTTTCCTCTTCGCGTCGCCGCGCGGCTGGGTGCTCGCCGTGGACCACTACTTCTCCGCCACGCTGATTCACACCTTCACCGGCGCCTCGGCTGCCTTGCCCGAGCTACCCCCCGCGTTCCGCGACATCGTCAACAACATCGTCCTCCGTGACATGGTCTGGGATCAGTCGCCACGCGGCGTCGTGATCATGCGGGGCAAGGGCGCGCCCTGCGCCTTCTTCTGCTGGCGGGAAGGTGACGGGGGATCGACGACGCGGTGGAGCCTAGTAGAGTGCCCGCAGCTCGCCGAGATCAGCAGCGTCACCTACTGCGATGACGACGGTGGAGAGATCTTCTACCTCTTCGACGGGGGAACCGGCAAGACTGCCGCCCTGGACGGCGCGACCTTCGCCGTGGCCGCGGTGATCGAGCCTCCGCCTTCGTTGATGCCGATGCCCCAGCACTTGCGCAGGGGAGCCGCCGTCTGGGAGTGGGACAGGCGGAAACCCGAGTTCACCTCCACCCTCGTCGTGTCTTTCGGGGAGCTTCTTCTGATCGTCAGGACGCGCCCCTTGCATCATCCGGGAGGTTCCAACGGCTCTGGGGAGCTCTTTAAGGCCTTCTGAATGGACCGCCGGTCTCCAGAGAGATGGGCGGAGATCCTCGACATTGGCGACCGTGCCGTGTTCGTGTTCGTGAACTCCTATATATAGAGGGATGGTGCTCTTCTCTCCCTTACACACTCATATTCACCTCTTGGTCCCTTCCTCCCGCTGCTCCACCTCACGAGCCATGGCTTAGCTGAAGCCCTGCTCAAATAGTTTCTCCACCACCACCACCACGCCGTAGTACTGCTGGAGTTCCCGGTGGATCCACTACTTCCACTACCCCGCTGGAACGAGGGATCGGAGGTCATAGTCGAGCCCTACGTGTGACCGAGTGCGGAAGCGCTGCCTGTTTGCACCACTCATTTTCGCGATCTTGAGATTGGCAAGTGATCGTCTACATCATCCACGAGAACCGTTCTCGTTAACAAAGCTTTTGGTCTTCGAGGGTGACTCCTTCTAAGACTACGGTTTACCTGTTACTTTCACCTCCTAGATATGATCTTGGCCCGTTTGTGGTTTCAACCGTAGAATTTTTTTTGTTTTCTATGCAACGAACCCTTCAGATCGAGCACGCGGACCTCGGCGGCGCTCGGTGTGCCCGTCGTGGCGCTCGGCCTCAGCGGCGCCGCCCGTTGCCACATCCCGCTGCTTCTCTTGCCCACCCAACAGTACGAATCCCGCGTCACCCGCCGCGTATGGTCACCCGCAGCATCATTGAGACCGTCGTGGCGGGCCGCTTGTTCCTGAGTCCACCCTCGTGGTGTCGTCGGCCGAGCGCCTCCTGATCGTCAGGACGCATCTCGTGTACCAAGGGGGGTGCCGAGGCTCCGAGGGCCTCTTCAAGGCCTTCCGTGCAGACCGTCGGGTCAGCCCAGCCCCGGCGGCAGTGGCGGGGTGGTCAGAGGACGGAAATCGCCGACATCGATCGGCGACCGCGCCGTGGCGGATCCATAGGGTGGCCAGGGTTGTTCATGGACCATCCTGGAAATACAGCCTGTGTACATATACACTAGTGTATCTTAAGCCCACGAAAAAAGAAAAATCAGCCCGAGAAAATAGCCTATCTTCCGGGCCAGTTCTCGTTTTCTTTCTGTTGTGTAGTGTACGCATCAGCACATCAGATTGGGCCTTGTAGCAGCCTAGCGATCGATCACGAGCAGTTGGCATCGTATCGGATTTTTGCCAAGCAGACGAGCATGAGCAGCTAACATCGCATCGTATTTCTCGTCATCATCGTCGTTGACTGCCAGCGGACAGCAAACACACGCTTCGTCACCGCGAGCATGCGACGAGGCAGCAGCTTACACGGAGCCGTCGACATTTTTCTCGGTTTTTCATTGAATCGAATTAAGATTTGCTCATTGATCGAATTGAAATTATCGCAAAATTGTTCCAATGCCGTTTTTTCTCTTCCCAAATTCAATACTACTAGTATGTTTGAGGTAAAAAATTGTTGGTTATAATTTATATTGGCATAAGCGTTTATACATTGGACCACCCTGTCTCAAAAAATTAGATCCGGGGATTCTGCGTGGAGGCCAACGGGGTGAACGGGGTGCGGAGGAACTGCGTATACGTGGCGAGCTCGTAGGAAGAGGTCAACGACGACTACGAGATGGACGTCTGGGGGAGGTACATCGTCTCCGTTCTCGACCTCGCTGACCTCACGATCAAGCGTCTCTCTCTCAGGAACCTCGGGAACTGCCGTCTGCCAGTGCCGCGGGTTCTGGCAAATGGCAATGACCTTCTTGGTCCATGCCAAACCTGCACTGAATTCGTCCGAGTGCTTCCATCGCATTAAGGACCTGTTTGTTTGGGCTTCAGCTTCAGCTTTTGGTGCTTTAAGCAATCTCAAAAGCACTTCTCATATTTACACATGAAGTTGAGAAGCACCTCCGGACGTGCTTTTGGTGCTTCTAGCTGAGAAGCACATCCAGAGGTGCTTCTCAGCTTCATGTGTAAACGGGAGAAGTGCTTTTGAGATTGCTAGAAGCACCAAAAGCTGAAGCAGAAGCCCAAACAAACAGGGCCTAAGGATGCAGGAATAAGAGCTGTCAAGTTTAATTTGTTTTTTTTAAGAAGTGCAGTCCAGTTTACTTGGCGATAATACGGGAGCGGCCGCATCTCAGTCGACGGAGATTTACCGGTTGCTTATTGAGATAATAACACTAGAACTTGTAGCGGTGACCAATTTTTAGTACTACAACAAATTAAAAAATGAGGTCAAGCAGCACAATAATCCATGGGACGATTTAGTCGTAATCTATCACAATACCGTCATGCTGGAACTTTGATGGATTAGCTCCACAGTATGTCTAAGGCGGAGTGGCAGACACTGTGAAATCATAGGTGATGTGCAACATTGGCAAGTGTTTTAGATAAAACATTGATGTGGATACTTTGGATAATATAGATACTTATGTGATGACATGTATCATGTTTTGGACTTAGTGATTTGAAATTGATGTGTTGATCCATTAGTTTCTTATGTGAAAAATATGGCGTGAGTTGTGTGGAACTTACCCTGAGTCAAGTCGTGGACTTGTGCTCGTACTGGTTATTTGTGTGTTCGCTTTCAGGTGTTGTCGGAGCTAGAGGAACGTGGTCGCTGACGGGATCGAGGGACGAAACTTGGGAGAAGCTGAGGTTGGGGATCAAGGTCATGCGGGACGTTCGTGCGACGGAACAATAAAAGTGAAGACTACGATGATCCGGAAGGGCACCGGTTTGTCGTACGTTGTTTATACCGGAGATGTACGGTATTGGAGATATTCGACACATGATAGTTGAGTTTTGAAGACACCACAAGAAGAGTTGATGGCACAGAGTGGCATCGATGTGAAGACATATGTAGGTCCAGCCGTGGCTGGATGAGAGCTGTTTAAAGATTACACAGTAACGTCAAGAAGATGTCATCCGATGGAAAAGTGGTCCAAATGAAAGTTGTGCGCGTCGTCGAGATGAACAACTTTTATTTTGGAGTAATCTCAATATGGGGTCGTATGCCGGCCTCACGGGCAGAATACCGACCGGGACAGAGGAGTTCGTGTTGGATTCAGACTCGGTTTAGGGTTGCGAATTTTCTCTTATAAATAGAGGCCGTCTAGGTTAGGGTTTTGGCAAGGACGTGAGGGAACTCAGAGTTTTGAATTTAAATCAATTCTTGGAGAGTTCTTGGATGCATGGTTGCATCTTTTGTAATCGATCGACATCGTTGCAATTAAAAAATTCGTTGGCGGTGTCATCTTTGTTTTTCTAGGATTTTCGTGGATTATTCATGCTAGATCTTTCAAACACTTTACTGCATATTTATCACGAGTTCATAATACTTTGCTGCAGGTTTATCACGAGATCAAGAAAAGATTGTGATTACTTCATCTTTCTTGTTATTCCTCGAAATCGATTATAGATTAATTCTCATAACTTTCTGTCAGTTGTTACTGTTTTGATCATATCTTTTGATTGGTACGTCCAATTGAGCTAATTCTTGTTGCTTTGGTTAGATAATTTCAATAACTTTCTTTTGCATACTCGTACGTATTTCTTGGTTCATCCAATCAAAAGTTACGGCCGTTTTACTATCACGGACAGAAAGGTGATTTAGGGTTTGGACTTTCGGGAAAAGTTTTAATTTGCTTCCGCGCAATCATTCACCCCCTCTGATTGCCTATCTCGATCTCACGGACACAATTACGTAAACCTCTCGGTGTATTATTTTTCCCACTCAGTGTCATACCCCCTTGTCTACCTTTCAATCTTCACTGCGGTCGATTCGCCTCCAACCTTGAGCACGTTGGCGTTTCTTTTTTTATTATTTTTTTGGTGTTTTTTATTATCCTTTTAGTTGTATGCAACATACTTATCAAGACGTCGATAATACTTTGTCAATCTTGACGGTCGATGACTTTGTTCTTCTACCGTTACTAAGTGCAAACGTGCGATTGTGTGCGTCTTAATTATAATCATCGTTTCCAAAAGAAAGGTAGACATGACATTGCAATCCAGTCATTTTCAATCCCTCCCTGTGATTTTCTGAGTAAGCATGACACTACTATCATGCATATTCATAATCCTACAAATCAAAAAGGCTCCCTAATAGTAAGATACACGGTTGTAACCGAGGTTGCAACAAATTACGCAACTTCATAGTATTAGTTGAGACCTATGCCACCATGCCATCCAGTTAACAACTTTCACGATTATATTTTTGCAAGAAGTACTACGGTAACAGAAGTGAACGAGACAGGAAAAAGCAGGTCTACATCATTGATGTACCAACTGGAATGAATGTAAATGGTAAGATAAGGTAGAAAAAAGAAACTTAAATGTTTTAGTCATAACAAAAGGAACAACTAAATTTGATTAACACCACATTAGTACTTTGAAATTTAACTGTAACTCAACTGCACAACTACTTTGGGCTTATTCGTTTTTCAGGATTTTGAATCATATGAATATGAAAATTAGAGGACTGGGATGATATGGACACTTCAATTTTTAGGTACGTCCATGAGGTCTCAAATAATTTTTAGAATAGTAAATTTAGGGACAATTATTAGAAAATCTACCATGTCGAATCATATGAAACAGGTGCTACACACAGAAAAAAAATCGTAAATTTGAAATTCTGTAGAAGTCCTCTAAAATTTCTACAAGCTGAAGGAGCCCTCCTCCGTGGCCGAAAAATTCCAGTTACAAGCTTCTTCCTCCGATCTATAATTAATTGTTGCTGATTTAGTACAACTTTAATACTCCTTCCGATTCATATTACTTGTCTCAAATTTGCTCAAATATGGATGTATTTATGTTTAAAAAATGCTTAGATATATGCAATATTTCAATAGGTAATATGGGTTGCTTAGATATATGCAATATTTCAACAGGTAATATGGGTCGGAGGCAACGACATATCATGGATCAGAGAGAGTATAAGGTTTTTTACTATAAGGTTTTTTACTTTGAAATTAAAACAATATTTTCCCCAAGGAGGCAAGGATCCACACCCCCAACAAGGCTGCAAGTAACCAAATGAACAAAATATATCACTACAAGCACGCAGCAAAAGCACATATAGGCAATCAGAATAGAAGCCCTTAATTTTCCAAATCTTCACAACATTATTACAAACAACGCCAAGCGATTCACAGTTTCCTCCTCCCAACCCGTCCCTCGCCCTACACACTCCCCGAACCTACACCAATGTTAAGCTACATAGTACAAGCTGATCGGAAGCTAAACGCGACGTAATTGAAGTTCAAACGAGGAGCAATTGATCCATGACAACGATAGCACGCAACGACGAATTGATGACGACGACGACTCAGGTGGACGGGGAAGAGGGAGGGAGGGAGCGAGGGAGGGAGACGGGGCACCGGCATTGCACTTCCCGGGCCTAAGAGGCGTCCGCCTTCTTGGGCGACTTGGCGGTGGCCTTCCTGGGAGACTTGGCTGTGGCCTCCTTGCCCGGCTTGGCTTCCTTGGCAGCCGCGGCGGCGGTCTTCTTGGGAAGCAGGACGGGGTTGATGTTGGGCAGCACCCCTCCGTACGCGATGGTGACGCCGGCCAGCAGCTTCCCGAGCTCCTCGTCGTTACGGATCGCGAGCAGCACGTGCCGCGGGATGATCCGGTTCCTCTTGTTGTCCCGCGCAGCGTTCCCCGCCAGCTCGAGGACCTGGGACAAAAATAGGAAAAACAAAAGACGAATCAGCCTAGTTTCGCGGTCCGTTCTGGCGGTCTCTGGGCGGGTGCGTGCGAGACCCACCTCGGCGGCGAGGTACTCGAGGACGGCGGCGAGGTAGACTGGCGCGCCGGTGCCGACGCGCTTGGCATAGCGCCCGAGCTTGAGGTAGCGCCCGATGCGGCCAACGGGGAACTGGAGGCCAGCCTTGACGGAGCGTGAGACAGGCTTCTTCTTCGGGCCGCCGCGGGGACGCCCCGCCGCGCCGCCCTTCTTCGCCTTCGATCCCACCTCCATCGCCGATCCCGAGCTCGGAAGCTTTTCCTCCTACCCTCTTTTTTTTTTCTCCTTTTCTCCCGGTCGATTTCTTTGGGTTTTTTCTCCCTGTTTTTGTGCGGTGGGGTGTGTGTTTGTGCTTTCTGTGTGTCTGGTCGCAGAGGAGGACAGACGATAGCTGGATACGGGGCGGTGTTTCCATCTCGAGCGTTGGTGGCGTCAGACCAATGCAATATCAGGCGTTGGATGTAACCAGGCGATCCGAGTGAGAGGAGCGGCAGCCAATAGGAGTAGACATTGGGGGGACTGACGGATCGTCATGCCGATGCACGTCATTTTTGCATGCCTGTTCTTGTTTCAATCACTTTTGGTAAAACCCATGAATGTCCAAATGTCCAAACCGGTAAAGCTCACAGCGATATGCCTGGTAAGTTTCAAAAAATAATGTACATTATTTTTTCTAAGTTTCGAGTTAATTTAACTAATCCTTATGTCATGAATTATTCATAATTTCGAACCAAATAGCATACAAGAGAAAAACTTATATGGACAGCGATATACATCATAACTTAATATGAACACGTCAAAACATAACGGTTATAAAAATCACAAAGACCGAGGTTATACTTCTTTTTGAAAAGAAAAAAAATCACAAAAGATGTCATCGGTAATAACTCCTTCATACGCCACCCTGATAATAGCCATTGGCAATTCAAAATTGTAATCATCATGCTGCACTCGATCTAATTTAGCGGATACATGTCATTAGCTAGATTGATCTATAAAATAGCTCATCATCCATGATCACCGTTCAAGTTGCTCCTTTGACGATGTTGACACATCCGTCCCATATTTTTTGAAACAGTATACTACTCCAAACATTATACTACTCCATGCCTATCCACGTCACCAATCACCTGGGCCTGACTTTTTTAGAAAAAAATAAATCCCGTTTCTCTTCGCTGTTCTCCGCCGCCGCCCGATCTCTGCCGACCAGCGCCACCTCCCTCCTATCGCCGGCGGAATGGGACACCACTCTCCTATACCCACCAGAACGGATCACTGGATCAGCCGAAGCCCGAAACTGCCACCACTTCGAGCTCTCAGCCCTTGGACGCCATCGTCCCTCATTATCCGGTCAACGGCGCGACCGCCCTCCCCGCTGCCGTGTCCCCCGATGCTGCCACGATGTCCTGTCTCCTCCTGAATCTCTAGCGTCCTGAGGCCCCGCTGCCCCTGCTCCTCCGCCCCCTTCCCGCCTCACCGCTCCGATCCCCTAAACAGCCGGATACGGCGGCCCAACAGGATGGGGCGTAACAGGATTCCTAGCGCCGAGTTGAGGACGCCGCCGCCAAATAAACGCCGCCTGTGCCGAGACGAGCAAGCGCTGCGGGATTGATACCGGGGAGACCGCGTGGTGGCTGAGGAGAGCGCGAGGCAGCTGTGCAGCCTGTGCTGGCAGCGGCGGCAGTTTCAGAGACAGCTGGGGATGGATCGATCTGAGCAAGTGCAGGAGGAGGGCGTGGTACGAAGCGGTGGTGGGGATGCATATGGGCCAAAAGGGGAAGGGGTATGCGGCTAGGTTTGAGGTGGGTGCTGGACCAAAACAACGGCTTGTGGGCTGGGTTGCATGCCACATTGTTGTTAGTAGGCTTAATTCAGCATGAGCATGTATTGATGTATATGTATATCATTAGCATTTTCCTAAAAATTGTACTCCCTCCGTCCCATATCAAGTGATTCAAATTTGTTCAAATATGAATGTATCTATATCCAAAAGGCGTTTAGATACATGTAATATTTCGTCACTTAATATGGGACGGAGGGAGTATATTATCAGCATTCGGTCAAAAAAATTTGTATATTAAATATTCTTTATTTTCATATGCATCTGCAAAGGATCCTCATAGTGTACAATTGGTTCTGCATCTGTAGATCAGAATCGTTTAGATAAAGTTTTAAATCTCGATGTTGTATTTTGTAAATCGTCGCCGATCTTTACTATCCTGATCCTTCACCGATGCAGTTGTTGCATCACCTTGATGTAAAAGGAGGATGAAGTGAGGATATTGTATATTGTAAACTATGTAAAGTGTCATGTCAAGTGAAAACCCATCGTTTGCATCGAAAACAGTTCTTAATGTGCTGTTTATTTTTATCTAAAGTTCTCCAACAACGCGCGGGAAATCACCTAGTTTTAGTATATAGATACATCCATTTTAGATGAATTTAAGTCAGTTAATATGGGACGGAGCGAGTACTAGTTCTTCGTGCCCGGCTTATTACAGTTAGCCTCTAGAAATGTATTGCCATAGAGAAGTTATCGCTCGGGTCTTTTCTCCATGCAGTCATGCATATGGAACTCTATGTTTCACCCCCCAGCATTTATCGAACTTTTTATTTACTACTTGTTATAGTAAAATAAAAGCTTTATATGGACCGGGCCGTAAATCTTACGTGGCGACGACCAAGTCAGCATTCCGCAAGCATGAGTCAAGACGTCCACGTGGCGCGGTCAATTCTATGTGGCAAAAGAAGACTAGTCAACGAGTCAACCCTCTCATGTCATGGTCAAAGGGTCAAATGAGCTAGAGTAATGGGCAAGAAAGGTGAGAGAAGGGGACTCCTTGTCTATGGTGGACCATGGACCAAGCCTTACTTTTCTCACATGTTGCACACAGAAAGTGTGGACCAAAGAAGCTAACTTTACAATTTTGCCCCTACTTTTCTCTCTCCCTCAAGGTTGCCATGGTCTTTTGTCATGGACCCCTAGGTTATAAATAAACCTCATGGGGGCATGTATCGCTCATTCTCACTTGAATAAACTCAAGGGGAGAGGGCTAGAGAGCCTCTTTGAGAGGAGCTCTAGTTTCGGGATCTCGGGAAGCCTCGTTCGGCCCGAGCTCGAAGGAGAGGGAATCGGGTTAGAGTCTTAAGGGTATCTCGACCTCGCTACTTGGAAAGCCTCGTTCAGCCCAAGTACGAGGCGGCCCCTTTCGACCTCTCACTAGGTGATTCGGGGAGCCTCGATCGACCCGAACGCTTTGGCTAACGACCCCCTCGAAGCCTCTCGTAACATAGGACTAAGTCGCACCAGCAGGATCGACCGAACCTATTCAAAAAATATTGACGTGTAAACTTGTCCAAGTATACGGCGACCTTCGCTATAAGGCCGGCGTACACACCCTACTTTTATACTCGTACCTGCGCCACCGAGCTTTGGCACCCCTTACTCTAATTGTTGTCAGAACAACTACAGTGGCGCCGACCGTGGGGAACCCTCGCCGCAATTGAAGAATCAATGGCCCCGACGAAGCCTACTTCATCGGGTGCCCAACTTGCCGCGAAGTCTACACAGTTGCAAACAAAGAAAGCAAGTACCTCAGGGGCTCCCGAGGAAGAAGGAACCCTCACCAATCCGGACGTCGCCGCAAGCATGGTCACCATGACGGAAGTCACGGTCGCCCCTCCGCTACCGGCCGTCCCGGAAGGAACCGAGGTGCTCCAAACCGTCGTAGGCGGTCTCTCGAGACTCACCAATGTAGTGGCAAGGATAGGTGAGCTGCCTACGGTTGCCGCCCCCGCGGGGTATACGAAACTCGACATGCCTCGTCGATGGGCTTCGCGCCACTTTCCCTACAACCGGTGGTGACCCTGCCCTCGGAACCTACAAGGGGAAACAATATGGCGTTGGGAGGATCCGCGCCAGAAAACCAAGGAGTCCCGGCCTACGACCCCTCCAACGTGGGATTACCTCCACTGGGCGCTCGCCGCAATCGCCCAAGGAGTTCCTTGGTATCATCCTTATCGGGGGTTTCCGCCGCAAGGCGCTCTCCAAGTCGCACACACTCAACATCAACCTCGCTTTGCTAGTGCCCCGCAAGCGCCCCTTGCTCCTCCCGTCGGGGTCGAACACGGCGGCCACCAAGTACAACCTCAAGCTGCGCCTCGCAGGGAACGAGACCCAACGTGCACGGGAACGAGCAAGTGGCGGAATTCGGAGCCCGTGCTGACGGCGAAAGGAATTCCCGTCGATGCTCCGACCCTCCAAGAAAACGCCGAGATCATTCTCCAAGCGACCCCTCCAGTGATGAAAGCGACGAGGGAGGACCTCGCCACTAAAGGAACCAAAAGAATCAGCCGACTTGTAATCAGCTCACTCGGGAGACCCAAGACGCGCCTTTTCCGCCAAGGTTCAAGCCACCCACAATACGGCCGTATGACGGGGAGTTGAATCCTTTTCAATCCTTGGATGTCTACTCCACCGCCATACGGGCTGCCGAGGGAGGTCCCGTCGAGATGTGCAACTTCTTTCCGCTCGTGCTCACCGGAATGGCGCAAACTTGGTTTTATAACCTGCGAAAAAACTCCGTGCACTCGTGGGAACGCCTCCAAGAGGTCTTCATCGCCCGGTGCTCCGACACCGGGGGCGTGCAGCCACGTCCCCCTTTCAGGTCCGGTAGGGGCGTCTGGGGTGGAGACCAGATGATCGCTGGCACGGCCGACGAGGCCCTACTAGGCCGGCGAGGCAAAGTGCTAGGGGTACGCGCTACTCCAAGAACAGACGTACGCACGATTTTTACCCAGGTTCGGGACACCCGGAGGTGTAAAACCCTACGTCCTGCCTGTCTGAGCTGATATTGATTACGGATCAAATGTTTACAGGTTGCCGGGCAAGCTCCCGGGCTTTCTCTCAGTGGCTAGGCACTCCTTACCGCTCTCTGCTGGCTGCCTGCTGGAGCCACTAAGCATCTATCGAGCGAGCTTCGTCCGAACCAATTAACTGACCAACTGACTAACCTGTCCACCCTCCTCCCAGACCGTTGGCATGGGTCCTTCTTTTATACACAAGGGGATGCCACATGTGTCACAGTGCATGGCCTACAAGTGTCCAACGGGGAGGCATGCGACTCTCCCTGGTGAGTTGGTGGCATGCATGGGTGCCACCTCCGCTGCTAGGGGCCTAAGACCCTAGGGTAGGATTGGACAACCACTGTTCCTTCGACCCGACGGGTAACTACCCGTCGGTCGGCTCGTTTACTGAGCCGCGCACCTTACTCCTTGCCTTGGTGGGACCGCGCGTTCCGCGCCCGCCACGCGCCCGTGTGGCGCTGTCCAGCGGGCCCCACGACCCGAGGCGGGGGCACGCGTCCGGGAGCCTCCAGTCCCCGCAAGTCGGCTCGGGAAGAACCCAGGCCCAGCGCGCCCGGGAACCTCCTCCCGGGAAGCAGCTTCCCGGGAGGTGCCTAATCGGGAATATTCCTGGAAGCCCCGTAGCCCATTTCGGGCTGGTAGCTTGCCGGGAAGCTCGTTGGCGCTCCCCGGGATGAGACCTTCCCGGGAACCCGGGGGAGGGGGCCACGCGTCGCGCAGCGGTGGTACCCCGGGTGCCACTGGTGCGACAACCGCCATGAGACCAAGTGCGCCGAAAAGGAAGAATCATCCAAAAGTATTAACTTGCTTTCGAACAAGGAAGTCTTCGGCAACAAGGAGGCCACCGGAAGAATCGCCAAATGGGCAACAGAATTGGCACCTTTCTCGTTGGAACTCACGTAGAGAACGGCCATAAAATCCCAAGTCCTAGTTGAATTCGTGGCCGAGTGGCACGCTCCACCAGCCTCGCCCGAAGAAATCACATCCAAGACCGAGCCCCCGAACCGCATTGGATAATGAGGTTCGACGGCTCTAAGCGCATCGACGGTGCGGGGGCTGGAGTTATACTCATCAGTCCCGAAGGCAAGATCCTGGAGTACGCCGCCCATCTTGATTTCAATGTCACCAACAGTATGGCAGAATACGAGGCACTGCTCCTCGGACTTCGGCTGGCCAAAGCCACGGGAGTCCGACGCCTCCTCATCCAAGGAAACTCGCAACTGGTGATAAACAAAATAGACAAGTCATATCAATGCCTTGATGAAAGGATGAAGAAATACATTGAAGAAGTTTGCAAGATGGAACGATATTTCCTGGGCATGGAGGCGCGGCGCCGCGAGGAGAAAATCACCTGGCTGACAGGTTAGCCCGAACGGCCGGTTCCAAAGAACCGCTGCCACCCGGTGCATTCTTCGAAGTAATTCGCGCCCCATCCATAAAGGAAGAAGCCGACACCCTTGACGAAGCTCCAAAGACCAGCATGGTCATCGACCCTCCACCCTCTTGGATGACACTGATTATCCACGCCTTGAAAGGCGAGGTGGACGAAGAAGCAGAAGGCCCAAGCGCCAAAACTCTGCTCGCAAAAGCAAAGATGTGCGTCCTCCTCGACGGCATCCTATACAAAAAAGGGGCGGCCGCATTGCTTAACTGCGTAACTCCTAACCGGGGAGCCGAGCTCCTCCTGAAAATCCATTCAGGAATATGCGGCCACCATCTTGCGCCAAGGGCCCCCGCGGCAAAAGCTTTACGTCAGGGATTCTATTGGCCCACCATGGTGCAAGACGCAATCACCATATTGTAGAAATGCGAAGCTTGCCAGAAAATGGCTAAGTCAATCCATGCGCCTGTGACTTCCCTGAAGAATATCCCGATAACATGGCCATTTGCACGCTGGGGAATGGACCTCCTCGGGCCCTTCCCCGCATGCAACGGGGGCTGCAAGTACCTCGTGGTGACGATTGATTACTTCTCCAAGTGGATAGAAGCAGCGCCGCTCGGCAAGATCACGTCACTGGCCGTTCAAAAAAAATTCTGGGAAAATATCATATGCCGATATGGTGTCCCACGAGAGCTAACCGTGGACAATGACAAACAGTTCGACTGTGCGGAATTCATCAAATTCTGCGAATGCCTTGAGATCAAGCTATACTTCGCATCCGTAGCTTACCCCAAAAGCAACGGCGCATGCGAAAGGGCAAATGGGTTAATCCTCCAAGGACTCCGCCGAAGGGTAGAGCACACGGCTAGCAAAGCAAGGGGAGCATGGGGAGATGAACTTGCTAGCGTGGTTTGGGGCATACACACCTCCATAAGCCATTCTCTTTGGTGTATGGAGCCGAAGCAGTTCTTCCCGCCGAGGCTGAGTTCCGCTCGCCTCGGGTCGAAAGGTTCCAAGAAGCCACCCCAATGGCGTTCATCGAAAAGGAAGAGCATCACAAGACGGCCGTCGATCTTGTGGAAGAAGCTCGTGACAAAGCCCTCATCAGGCACGCCGTCTACGAGCAAAGCGCCGCACGCTTCTACAACACAAGGGTGCGGGAACGAGCCTTCTCCCAAGGAGATCTCGTACTAAAAAAGAATGTCGACCCAAAGATCCAGCGCAAACTCGACCCTAAATGGTAAGGACCATACGGCATCGCCGCAATATTGGGAAATGGTGCATACCACCTCGAGAACATGAAAGGGCAAAATCTTGTCCATGCCTGGAACGGCGACAAGCTCCGGCGTTTCTACGCCTAAGGAGGACCTTCAAGGGAAATCCTTGCCGCTCCCAAAAGGAGATCATCAGTGCCCAACCGGCCTCTTCCCTACGAAACTTCGAGGGATCATAAGCGCCAACGAGGCCACGTCTACATAAGGCTTGTAAGTGCCCATTGGGCCATACCTTAAGACAAGGAAGCAAGGATAAATAAAGCAAGAACTTGAGGAAAAATTAAGAGTGACACGAGACACTCACACGACTCATCGTCGTAAAAGAGCCGCTGCCCCTGTGCCGCTCACCGAGGAACGCGAAAAGGCCTCCGTTGGCCCGAGCATCCTCTAAAAATGTCCACGGACATAGGTCGCTACTAGTGACTTGTTCCTTGGTGGATCCTAGCGTGCCTCGAGGCCTTCCGCCAAGTAGAACCAAGTCCCCCGAGGGCCGGAAGCTCCTTAAAACGCATTTAAGAGGAACCGTAAATAAGCGAGTTACGCATGTGCTTACTTATCTCGGAGAACCATGCTACCTGTGTGCGAGACGTCGTGCGCGGGTCTGCATGATAGTAACCGGGTTAAGCCTCCATAATAATCGCGGGAAAGCATAGCTTCTTGAAGTTCGAAGAAGGAAAATTCCGCATGAAATTTTCCGAACGGAAGGTCGAAATGTCCGGATCACTACCGGCGTATCAATAGCGACCCTCACAAGGGTACTAGGACCCATGGCTCGTAACCATGGCCGAAGACACCGAAGCCAAGTCGTATCCCAACGGCGGCAGCAATTGATGACACAAAAGTGTAATCATAGCGAACGATCGCGAGCTGTATAAACTGAGGAAATATAGTACTTCACAAGAAGGAAATATAGTACTCCGAGAAACACATGTTGAGCCAAGTTAACATTTCCGATAATGTCAACTACATGGTGAAACATAAGAAATACATGCTGAGCTAAGTTAACATTTTCGATAATGTCGACTACATGGTGAAGCATGAAACACAACGAAAAAGGTGCCTTACAACCTCTACGACTAAAAGCCTAAACATGCTGACCATGAGGCTAAGTCAAGTGGGGATATGCAACGTCACATAAGTAAGCAGCTGAGGTACATCACCACCTCCGGGGGCAACGAGGCTCATGCCTCGCCGTCACCCTCCTGAAGAGCGGGCTCAAGGCAACGCACGAAGCGTCGAGCCCGAGCGCGAAGAGGAGCACCCTGGTCCGCAGAAACTTTTTCGCCCCGTGAGACATCTCACCCTCAAGCCCGCTCATCCCGGCACCGCCGTCCAGGACTGTCGCAACCGCCGACGAAACAAGTCGAGCACCCGTACTCAGGAGGCACTTCTTCACGGTAGGCTCAATGAGCTCCACCTGGGAAGTAAGCACCCTGCTCGCCTCATCCACCGTGCGACAGGGAGGAAGGTCCGGCTGGGAAATGCTCCTCAAGCAAATCATCGTCTCTCGAATCTCGGTGGCCTGAGCAAGCAAAAGCGAAACCACCTCGGGACGACGATCAGAAGGAGGGCGAGCATGAGAAGCGAGCATCGGGCCATGACTCGCTGCAGCCAACTCCACCTTGAGGGAAGCAGCCTCCGCACGGGCGTGCTCCCTATCAAGGTTGGCCACCACCAAGTCCTCCTCGACTCGACGAGTCTTCACGAGCTCATCCGCCTGGCGCTCCTCAGCAAGTCGTGCCCTTGTCTCCATGGCCATGAGCTCCGCCGAAACGCGGGAAAGCTCGGCCTCAACGGCCTCGCGCCGCACCCTCTCCAAAGCCAACTCGCTCAAGGCAAGGGTAGACTTGGACATCTCCACGTCCAAAGCAGCAGAAAGCGCCCCCACCTGAGTCTTGAGGGCAGGAAGGGCGCCCTCGGCCTCGACCAAAACCCCTCACCTACAAAGAAGACGGAGTTAGCCCGAAAGCAAAACCGAAGGACCGAGGGAGGCATGTCACGGACGCTCACAAGCTCCAGTGTCACGAGAGGGTCTTTCACCCCATCCTCAGTCATCGGAAGCTCTCCGTCCCTCGCTTGAGTCGGGGGCTCGCCCTCGGGAACCTCGGGAGCTGCGACCCTCGCACCTGAAAGCAAACCAAGGAAACTGTGTCAGAATCTTCAAGGAAGGTCGACACCGCCAAAGAGAAAGGCACTCACCCGAGGTAGGAACCTCCTCCTCGGGACACTCGCGACCGATGGAAAACACCAGGGCGCCCGCACCGCTGGCACCGGTCGACAACTCCGCCACCGAGTCGCTCCGCAGCCGAAGCCCTGTCTCGCGAGTGAAAGCCTCAATCTCGTGGCTCGAAGGAGGAAGCACGTGCTCAAGTCCAATCTTCCCCTTCATGTGTAGGTCCAAGGTCACCCTCAAAGGGGACATTGACTCACCCATGACGGGATCCACCGAATCCGCCAGGGCGTAGTCGTAAGAAGGAGAAGGAGTCGGAGGAGCCTTCCTCTTGCATCCGCTCGACGGACGAGGTACCTTGGGGACCGGCGCAACAGGCACCGCCAGGCCCAGCACCGCCGTCCCCGCCTTCACCTTCCCGCAGGTGTCCCGCAACTTGGACCCTACCGCCAGCATCGACGGTGTTGCCAAGCGAGAGTAGCGATCGCCCACTCGAAGGAGGTGCCCGAACTTCGGATCCTGTCACATTGGCACCATCTTCCCGACGCACTTCCCGATGATGTTGTGACATCCCCCGCCGCTGATCTTGGTCTCGTAGCCATGATGCTCCGGCCCGCCATACAGACCTATCAGCTACGCGCCCCACAACACGGCCCTCTCCTTGGAAAACGTCGCTGAAAAGAGACAAGCCAAAGTTGTTAAGTACCACCGCAAGGCAAAAACAACCAAGGCCCGAAAGGAAAAAGAAGCGACACTCACATGTGGTGACGGCTTGTGGAGGACGGAAAGCCCGAGAAATCCCAAGCTCGGACCTCGGACGACTCCTCATCATGAAACGCCCCGCCATCACCATCTCCTCCATGAGGTCACGAAAGCTCCTCTCAGTAGACACTTCCTTGATCTTGGTCACCTTCCAAAGGTCGGTCGACCAAAGGTCGCCAGGGTGAGGCACCTCCCTGAGGCCTCCAGCCCCCGAGTATCGAGGAAGATCACCCGAGTGTCGAAGTCGCGTCTTCGAAGCCCGAAGGAAAAACCACTGCGACCCCCACTTGTCAAACAGCTTCACCGTGCTCCTTCCCGGCATGAGCAGAAAATCGTCTCCAAAGCCGGGACGAAGCCTCAGGTTCACCGAACCAAAGGCGCTCAGGGTAAAGCCGTCGAGAGTAAGCGACTCCCTCACCTCCACGGTGAAGTAGAACAGCAGCAGCTTCATCGAGGGCTCCTCGTGAAGCGCCGTCTCGCACAGCCAGTGGAACACGTTCAGCTTCACGATCGTCGAAGGGTGAAGCTGGGCCAGCTCGATGCCGTACGTCTCCAAGAACTCCATCAGGAAGGGGTGTACGGGCACACACAAGCCGGCGTGGAACCAAGCCGAAAAAACCACAATGCACCCTGGACGCTGCTCGTGGTCAAGCTTGAACTCCTCCCCGTCAGGTAAGATACCATCCCTCTTGGGGAAATATCCCGCCTTCTCCAGCTGGACAAGGTCCTCAGGGCTCGTCAAAGATGGGAGAAGGTAGTCGTGGGCCCAACCGCCCTCCATCGGAGCCGTCGGGACCACTGGAGGATCCCCACACGGACGAAAGGCGACCTTCTTCTTCCTCGACGGTCGGTTCGCTGCACGCTCCGCCGCAGAGCCCTTGGACGGCCCCTTCTCGGTCACGGGATCGGCGTCGGGACCCGTCATCTCACCTACGCAAACAAGGAATCCGCAACGGTTAGAAGGAGATGCGAGGAAATCACAAAGAGACTAGCAAGTACAAAAAAAGGAGGCCAAGCCTCATGGGCCGACGCCCTCGGCTGGCCCTCGCAAAAAAGGGGGCAACAGGGGCCAAGCCCCGCAGGCCAGCGCCCTCGGCCTGCCCACGCGCGCGCAAAAGGAAGGAGGAGGAGCCCCGCCCACTGGCCCCCCGGCCTGCTCGTGTCCACGGCTCATAAAAAAAAGGAGAGGAGGGGTGGAGGAACTATCCCCCACGCCCGCCAGCTGCTCAGAAAAATGCTGCGCATGCCCCCATGCATGCTCGCCCACCGTGCGGCGCGCGCTCGCCCCCTACGCTGCGCGTGCCCATGCCTTGCCGCACTGCCGCCCATGCGCCCGCGTGTGCCTGCTTGCCGCATCGCGCGCGCCCACGCCCTGCCGTGCTCGCGCGCCCCGCACGCAACTCTGACACTGCGCCGAACGCCCTCAAGCTCCGCCACACCGAGAGTGCTCAACGAAATGCCCCAAGAACCTGTCTCTGACCATGGAAGGTGAAACCGGCATGGAATTGCCCCTCTCACCTCCACACGAGCAGGGAAAGCTGGGTCGGCGGCAGCGGTCTCCCGAGAAGACTTGAAGGCACGACCTACACCTCGCTCCAAGCGGCCTCACACGTACGCCTCGTCCCCACTATGCCTCGATGATGACAAGCCTTCACAACGGCTCCCTAGCAGTCAAGACGATCGCCGTGACGACCAAGGTGTGGCTAAAAACCCCTACAAACACAAAGCCCCGGAGAAATCTCGGACACCGCCGAACGAGGCTTCGGCGCCGGAGAAGTCGGACAAGGCCAGTGTAGAGCTCCACCACTGCCCCATGGTTCCATTTTATAGGCCTCAGGGGGTCCTTGGCATCCACGCCGGCCAACCCGAAGTCGACACCTCACCGTCCTTGGTCACAGTGCAACAAGACAAAGAGGGGGAAGAATATTCAAGGGGAACCTTCCCTTTCCCCAAAAGGAGGACGCCTCCCCCGCAGGCCCGTCGTCCCGGCCTCGCCGGCATCACCCCCGGTGACGACCGAGCGCCTACGAAAGGCAAAAGGGGAGGCCACGGTCCCTCCCTCCCGTACCAAGGAGGAAGACGACCTCCAGCCGCCCGATCTAGGGCTGGGGGCTCCTCCCGACCGTCAGATCTTCTTAATCCGCTGCGAACCAGTATCGGGCCCAACTGGGCCAAGGCCCAGAGAGAGGCCCAAAAAACAGCCCAGGTAAAAAAGAAAGGGAAGAAGAGGCCTGCTTACCCGAGGAGGCCGGCCCGGGCGCTGGCCCATTTTTCGCCCGAGCATGCGCAGCCGGCCCAGTGGGCCCCCGCGGCCGACTGGGTTCGAAAACTTTTGCAAATAAGCCCATTAATTTGGGGAAATTGCGGCCGAGCCCTCGGAAATATCGGGGAGACCCTCAGGGTCCCTGATTTTTGCAAAATGGTCCTTCAGGACACCGGTTTTCTCGCAGAGAGGCCCCTAGGGTCCCGGTTTTTGCTAAAATACCCCTCGAAATCCGATTTTGCCCAAAGAAGGCCACCGAAGGCCCGGAATCTCCCCGAAAAAAACTCCAAGGCTACATTTTTTCAGGAAAGTCGCCGAGGTACCATTTCTTCTCGCAAACGGAAAATCTCGGGAGTCTTGAAAGTTGACCCGAAGGCATTCTCAATGCCTCCCGCTCAAGGGGGCTACTGTTGTAGTAAAATAAAACCCTTATATGGACCGGGCCGTAAATCTTACGTGGCGACGACCAAGTCAGCATTCCGCAAGCACGAGTCAAGACGTCCACGTGGCGTGGTCAATCCTATGTGGCAAAGGAAGACTAGTCAATTAGCCAAGCCTCTCATGCCATGGTCAAAGGGTCAAATGAGAGGAGCTCTAGTTTCGGGATCTCGGGAAGCCTCGTTCGGCCCGAGCCCGAAGGAGAGGGAATCAGATTAGAGTCTTAAAGGTATCTCGACCTCGCTACTTGGGAAGCCTCGTTCGGCCCAAGTACGAGACGGACCCTTTTGACCTCTCGCTAAGTGATTCGGGGAGTCTCGATCGACCCGAACGCTTTGGCTAACAACCCCCTCGAAGCCTCTCCTAACATAGGACTAAGTCGCACCCGAAGGGTCGACCGAACATATTCAAAAAATATCGACGTGTCAACTTGTCCAAATGTACGGCGACCTTCGCTATAAGGCCGGCGTACACACCCTACTTTTATACTCATACCTGTGCCACCGAGTTTTGGCACCCCTTACTCTAATTGTTGTCGAGAACAACAACACTACTATTCCCACATACCACGAGAGAGTAGCAAATATGAGAAATCCAAATTTGACTTACATCACATACCTTTACTAAAGGGAACGGAAGGTGCAACAATTATTTGTATATTGAAGAAATATTTCAAAAGAATCTAGAGACGCGAGTCGAAGCCCTTGAAGACGACATCATCTGCAGGTTTAGCCGTTGGGTCATGGCTCGAGAATGCAGTCGATGTGGTTGCCACCGGTAGACTATGAACAAAGGTTAATCCTAAAGAAGACACACAAAATATACTTATCGAGAGGAACGCGAAAGGAACCAAATTAGGAAGCACGGCGGAATCAAATTGACAAAATTGATGAAAAGGCTGTGCTTTGAGGAGTGGACCGAAGAGACAAGGTTCCATGCAATTGTCCCATTAATTCAGTCTGACAGGCCTTCAAAGATTGATAATGAGGGCACTTGTATAGGTGTATTTAGAGAGTTTTTATGATACTCTTGTACTCCATTAGTGAGCGAGGGAGTACCATGCAAACCAGACGTTGATTTAAGGGGTTAGTTGGACTTTTGCGCTTTGCTAATGAAGTACAATACTCCGTGCTGGCTTTTATGTTGGGGGGGGGGGGGGTGGGGGGGGGAGGGGGTTAGAATTGTAGAATCCTTTCGTTGTCGTCAATGTGCCTCCCTGATATCGCCGGCTGCTAATCCGGTAGTACGTCCAGCGCCTTCGCCTCTGTGATCGTCGCGCGTCTGGGGCCACTGATTTTTCCTCCCACATCACCATCGCGCGCGCGCCACAATCACTCCTAGTTTTGAAAACCGGACCGGACCGGCAGTTGAACCGGAAAAAACCAGAACCGGAGGCCTCGCCGGTCTGTTAAGCGCACTGGACCGGACAAGGAAGTGAACCGGAATTTTTGCGGTCGAACCGGAGAAAACCAAGATCGGTCCGACCGCGATTCGATCTCAGGATCTGGGAGCAAGTGGCGCACGGACGAGCGCGCTAGCCATCCAAGCCATCAACATGTTGTGTTTACTAACGGAAGTTGCTTTTCTTTATACTTTTGAACCACCGGTTGAACCGGCGAACCGCCGATCAGACCAATGAACCGGTGAACCGGAGGCCTCGTCGGCTCGATGGCCGGTCCGGTTTTCAAAACTAGGCAATCACTGCATATCCGGCCGCCGGGCCACCCCACTCCCGTATAATATTAAGGGTGTGGCTATAAAACGACTGATTTTTAAGAAAATGACCTTAAATCCATCCGATGTTTCGGAGCCGTTGGATTAAGATCTGAGGTCATCCACATTATCTCATCTTTCACTTTTGCTATCGTTGGATTAAGTTTCGATGGCTAACATGTTGACCTATCTGTAACTTAAAAAAAAAAAGACGACTTCCCGGTAGGAAAACCGTAATAGCTTACCGTACTATGAACGTTCACCATACGCCATACGGACGTTTTACCTACGTCGCATACGGTGTTTTCGATTTGTGTTCAGGGAACGCTTCCAATCATGCAATCATGGAGCACCGACGTGAGCTATCCACGTGTGGGGAAAGCAAGCCGCAGGCACGATGAGCAACCAAACACGGCCTTTACAACGATCCCACCAGTTCGGTGGCCGCGCCGGTGCGACAGTGCGAGTCGGACACCGCCGCCCCAGCGCGCAGGCAGGCACACACGTACGCTGCGCACCCCCCACCCGCAAAATCATTCGCCGAGCAAGCCCCACAAAACCAACAAAAGCGGATGGCGCGCGTGGGCTCTCGCCGCGGCCGACCCACGTGTGCCCATGTGATGTGATCAAGGCTCGGCTCGCTCCCGGGCCGGATCGCATCGATCCGGAGCCTCCCCTCGCTACGTTATCCCTCGGCAGGGCGTCCCAGCCAGCCGGCCGGCCGTCGATGTTTGAATGCCACGGCGAAAGTGAGTCCGGATCGGCTCTTCCCTGCACGCCCGCAGCGAGCTGTCGGTGTCTCTTGCTCGCATCGCTGTGGCACTTTGCAACCCAGGAACGTGTTGCGCTCCTGATTGCCGTGCCGTGCCGCGCGGTGCGTGTGATTGATTGGGCGGCTTCGGTCGATCTGCCTGTGGCCATCTGTTCGCGCGTCTTGCATATTCGGCAGGAAACTTCGCGAACGTGCGCCACCGATTCCACCCTCTTGATGGCATTCGCACGAAGCTAGTAAATACACGTAAAACTGTCAACTTCTGCATGACTGCATGTTCCACGAACTTTTACGCAACGACCCCAAGGTTTTGCAGTGCCAAGTTGTTAGTTTTACACACGGAAGACAGGCTCTGGAGCAGGCATCTGCCTCTCCCTCCATTGGTGGACACACAGCATCTGTAACGCATTGCAGAGTAGAATAAAGCCGAACAGCCAGAACTCCGTTTCAGATTAACAAGTAGCAGGACACGGCTGGCTCCGCAGCATCAAAATTTCCGCTCTTTTATAAATTTCGCGAGCAACCAAATGGGCCGGACGGACTGGAGAGGATAAGGACTGATCTTGCTGTGCATGCACGGCCGCTGAGATCCAAAATCTTTATTAAGCACTGTCGCCTGGTGACATGCCTAGTCGCTACTGTACAGCGCTGTCAGTGCATGCACGCAGGCGCAGGGCGTTGTCCTGCTCCTGCAATATCTCTTCGTGCACGACTATTCTTTCTCCGCCCATTTTCGACGCCACAGCCTTTTCTTTTTCGGATCTTTCGGACAGAAAATTTCTTGAAACGATGTTGATCTGGACACAGGTAGTACTACTAATTGAACTAAAACAACCACAAGAGTTTTGAATAGAAAGAAGTACCAGTAATTGTTAAGGTTTTAAAACTGTTATGGAGTACTGCTGTACTATTTTTTTGATTATGTGTAGATATTTTTTTTCCCAAATCCGATTTCATAGCAACATCAATATTGGACTTGTAAACCCCTTGTAAGAACGTTTCCACGGTGTAGATATTTGTCCCGCAAAACCATTTCATAGCATATGTGACTATGTGTGTGTAGATTTGAACGAGAATATGAAAGTTAATATAGCAGGGGCCACGAATAATCATACGGAGTAATATCATATATTCTCACCAAAATTTACATGCACATATTTCTACCTGATTTCTACGGGCAAGATTTTATTTCTCCATTTTTGGAACTCCATGGTAGTATGGTTTTCACTAAGTTACAAATACAAGGTTGGCACGCGTAAACAGATTATGACTTTTCAGCGTGCCTCTCTCCTTGTATAAAAGCCTGACCTCCCCTGCTCTCTGCTCACTCCCACGCCATTGCACAGACCCGAAGACCAAAGTGTCCAAAGCGAAGTACACAGCGCCAATTAACCTGTAGCAGCTTCGTCCATCCTCCGAGCATGTCGTCACAGCGGCCCGGGCGTCACCAGCGGAGGGCGTCGCAGAGCGTGTTCGTGCTCCCGGAGAACTTCGCGGACCTCGAAGACGTCGCGGCCGGCGGCGAGAACAGGAAGGCGTCGCCGGACGGCGGCGCGGGCGAGCTCCAGCAGCAGGCGAGGCCCGCGGCGGGGCGCCACCACCGGCGGGCCATGTCCATGGCCGTGGCCTCCTCCAGGGACCTCGAGATGATCAAGGAGGACATCGGCGGCGGAGGCGGCGGCGGCTACAAGATCGGCGCCTAAACTAGAAATACGCGTACGGTGTTGTGAATACGTACTCCGTACTGGTGGGTCCGTGTCTTGCTTGCTGCTTCCCTTTTCTTCTTCTAATCAAAAGACATACGTGCATGTAAGATGTGACTATGTACGAGTTCTTCTCCATGCTGAAGCACTTGAAGAACTGCTAATCGTGTGTTTGGACTCTGGTACTGTTTTCGCATTCATGTTGCTGTTAAGGTTTTACCTGCTTGGATGACATGCAGCTGCGTCCTTAGCGTGAAAGGAAAACCAATTATTTTCCGATGTTTATCCACGAATAGGTGGCAAAGTTTTGGCATGGGAGGGCTGGGTGGGGTACAAATTTCGCATCAAAAGGCACTTCTAGCGGACAATTTGATAGCGATTATGTTAATTTTCAGTCATGCCGCATCCAATATCGAGTTATATGCTTTCAATCCTCTCCCTTTCTATTGAAGACGGGGTTCACGGCTCAACTTCGCTTCTGTAAAGATATTTGGTCGGGTCTCCTTTGGGATCAGTAGCTATCGCTCCCGAGTTATTCGTAATAACCACGGCACCATTGCGCATGTTATATTTCGTTCAGGAGAAACTTAATGGGTTCGACTACGCCACAGTCGAAAAGAAATAGTCTCTCCGATTTAGTATAAAAAGTGCCATCCATTTGGTACAAAATTTGTACTAAGTTAATATAAAATGTGTGACATTTTTTACGATGAATAGCAATTTTTAGTAGACGAAGTGACCATCCATTTACATAAAAACAGACGGAAAAACACGAGGCAGTTGTGCAAATCTCAAAGTCGATGAGACGGTTTGCGTTGTCAACGTCAACCTAGAAATTCTTATTTCTCGGGTCTAGCAGAACATAATGTGTCCCAAACTAGAGCCCTGAAATCAGTTGCTCCCTTGTTTAGATGGGTCCAACAGACTCATAACCGGAATGTATTCCCCTGAAATTTACATCGGTTAGGGTTGTCTACGGTCCGCTAGATGTAACTTGTTAGTCGATACGAGTGTTCCTCCTATGATTCAGTGACAGTGGAAACTGAAAATTACCTTCAGTGTGAAACTTAAAGAAAATTTAGCAAAATGAAACCGACACCATAATCCAAAGTGTGTATTGGTTCTCGCAACGAGACGATCAAGCATCTAAAACCATAAGAATATTTTTCTATGGACCAGTTTTATGCAATTTCAAAGAAAATTTCCATCAAGTCCAACTAAATGGAATTTTTTCATTTCTACCTAAAGCAGCTATGACTAGCAAATACGGAGTAGTCCTTAAAACAACTTCCTGCATTTTCCTGTGGTCCTGCCAAAGAACTCATATACGTATTTCTCTGTTTTGAATTATGTATGGTTTAACATTATTCAAATCCTAGGATTTTCATAGTCCTGTTTTTTCTGAAATCCTACTAATCAAAGAGGTCTCTTGACTAGAAAATCGGTGAAATTCATGAATCCATAATTCTTAATCTTCGTCATCCGTAGGCGTAAGAAGGCGCACTTGTTTAGTACTTACTCCGTATACCCGAGCAGTGGCACCAAACGTAGAAAATGAAACAGCGAGTGCCCTGTCCCTGATTCACGAAACACGAGCATGTTCACCCCAAAACTCCTTTCTTTCTCCAACCCAAGTGGGCTGTGCATAACCGATAATCCAGCCACGCATGCACGTTCTCCCCTCTGCGTATATAGCAGAGTAATCGTATGGCACAATAATTCCGTAAAAAAAGAAGAGCATAGCATATACTCCAATAATGTACGTACCTACTCAAACAGATCAGGATCTGTACGTTGTTGTACCACCTGTACGGCTGTACTCCAGGGGTACACGCATATTTTTGGCACGATGATTGCGTGCTTTTTATGGCCGGTCGCTTTCGGGCTTCTCCTCATGCAGATCTGATCTCGATCTGGAACGTCTCTACGCATCACGGATCCATGGCATCAGGCGGCGAGGCGGGTAAGGTGATCATGTTGATCGATTTGATGGCTCTGGTGTTGGATGGATTAACGTACGTGCAGTCTGCACGGCTGCAACCAACCATGTCTTTCTCTTATTTTCTGCGTTGAAAGAATGCAGCCAGCCTATGATGGAGCGATCTTATCGGCTGTTTTTCATCCAAGAAAATCTCATCGCCTATTATTGTGCTCGGTTGCGGCAAGGAAACATTAATGCGACGCGCGCAAGTCGTGACGGCCGAGACAATTTGTCCTCCGTACAATTGACCGTAAATTGTAAAACAAATCAAGTATCCCTCGACCACTGAGGCCTAGGGGTGGGCGTTTGGTTAGACCGAACCGATCGGTTCGGTTCTTCGGGTTTTCGAAGAATTTGGTTTCTCAAAAAACGCTAACCGATCGGTTCCTCTCAAAGTTGCTGACCGAAAATTCGGTCCGCGGAAGTTCGGTTCGGTTCTCGGTTTTAACCGAACAAAACCGAAATATGCAGTAGAGAGGAAACTTCCGTCGCTGCGGGCGTGCGGCCACCCTGCCCCGAGCGGTTGGAGAAGGGAGGACGAGCGACGGCTGCGGTAGTCCAACAGTTCCTGGAGTCAGCGTGGCACCCACGGGCCACGGCCGCCGCTCACGACTGCTGGATCCGGCGTGGCGCCGCTGGTGGCCGGGATACTAGAGGTCGGTAGACGGGGAATCGGGAGAGGAAACGAATCGACGCGGAGCGAGAGGAATCGGGAACAGGAGAGGAAGCGGGGAATCGGGAGATTAGCAGTGGAGGTCGCACGTTGTGTCGTTCAGGCCCGAGGTCGTGCGGCTGGAAGCGGATTAGCGGAGTGGGCCTGACGATGGGGTTTTTCTACAAGGCTAGATGGGCTTGGTCTAGTCTGGCTGGGCCACTTATAATTCAGTTAGTTCGGGTATTTCGGTTACCGAGGACAATGACCGAACTGCCGAAAAAAGTTCGGTTTTTCAGATCTCAAACCCGAAATTTTGAACGGTTTTTCGGTCTAATCGGCTTCGGTTCTCGGTTTTTTGGTGATCGGTTTCGGTTTCTTGGTTTTTATGCCCACCCTAGACTAAGAGTTAGTTTTACCGTTGCTGAACTGTCATCAGCTAAACTTATTTTATAATTTGTTGTGGAAAAATGAACATGAAAGTAGGAAAAAGGTTGTTATCCAGACACGAAGTAGTGAAATGCGGACGGAAAAAACTAGATTATGATAATCCACCGTAATGCCAAACTAAGACTAAATACATGTATTCTACGTCATCAAACAAGCTCACGAGCTTTCCAAAAAAAAGGAAACACAGCCTCATGAGGTACTTGCTTTATCTTCTTCTCTAAAGCAATGCACACTGGTCCTCTCGACATTGGCCTCTTTACCATTTAAGAAGACCGAAAAGAGGTTACAACTCTAGAAGGTAGATCGGATTACAAATTACCCCACACTGGTCCTCTCGACATTGGCCTCCTAGCTGTCGGGAAGGAGTTCAAGTTGCCTTCCTGGCTTGGCCCAAGCCAAGACCCTCCTCCGAATGAATGGCCTGTAGAACTTCGATCCTTGGTGTTTGGGTTTGAACCGACGAACAAAATAATGTTCCTATGCTTCCAAATTGACCTAAGGTCGCTAGAACCCGCTGGGCTCTGCCGTGCAGGTGAATACCCACCCACCAATCTGCAAGTGTAGAATCCTTGCTACTTGATAGCCCCCCACCCACCCACCCACACCACCACCACCGCCGCCGCCGCCGCCGCCGCACGCATAGGATTGAAAACATTTTGTTATCGTAATGCATGTATTAGTCTTGATCTTCTATCGCCTCAACAACCTTCATTGAGGCAAACTTTTTTTTTTCTTTTCCAAACGGTCTTTCGACCGGTATCCACAATCATCAGATAACGGAACAAAACTTATATTCAACCCATGTAAGTACAACACACACTTGTTAAGGTGCATTTGAATGTTCAGGTGAGGGAAATGATACTTAATGCATTTGAAAGTTTAATTTGGAGAAAAGTGTCCTTTCTTGGAGGAAGGAAGGGACGGAGAGAGAGAAGGGTGTACCTAAACACATCTCATTTTTAGCAATATATATTTTTAAAAAACTTTAGACGAAGAAAGACCTACGGCCAAGGCCAGGCCCAAACCTCCCGTGCAATTCTTCCAAAGAAAAGGCAAAAGATAAAATAAAATACATGAGCATGGCGATTGGGTTGAGCTAGCCCAGGCTTGGCCCATCGGTGGCTCTGTACCTTAACAATGCACTTGTTCCATTCTCAAAAAAAAAAAACAATGCACTTGTTTTGTGAAGGCCACCAGAAAGGAGCAAGATGCTGCATGCCATTGCCAGCTCAATCCTCAAAGGACATGTTCAACAGGGAGCTCATCAATGGCATTTTTAGGTGTGTCTGCAGGAAACGAGCCCTCCTGAGATTTCACTCGAGGTCTTCCGTGACTACGTCAATTGAGTATGGAAATATGAAATCCTGCTCGAATTGTTGTCCATAAAGACAGTCGAGAATCTCCGTTTCGAAAAAGACAGTCGAGAAATCTCTCATGGGATCTCTCTGTTTTGGTCAACCAAACATTCCAAGTTCAGTTCAGTTAGTGTGGCGCATACAGTTTGAATATTTGAACACGATGCCCAGGGTTTTTCTTGCATCTTTCGGTCTCAATTATCTGATCTATTTCGAGCTCTAGGTGATTAAGGTTGTCAACGTTTTCTACTTAGGGCTCATTTTCCATTCTCTTCTTGTAAGACAAGGACGTTAGAGTCAAGAGATGCTTCGCTCTCCTTTTTCTCTTCTCAAAGCGGGTGATCTGATATTGTGACAGCTACGTCGTACATGACCTTGGCCAAGATAGGATCACGCGATTGACCAATTCTGCATGCGTGCGTGGGAATGTGATGACCTCACGAGGTTAATACACTGGGGTTCTTTGCCATCTTCGTCCATGGCCTTTGATTTTTTTCGTGACCTAAATTTGTTAAAGATCCTAGTGACCGTGTCGATGTAGCATCAACATTTTCTTTTTAGTGATATTGTCTTGTAGTATGGAGTAGTAAACTTGAACCTTCTCCTTTTTGCAAGTGGACGAAGACAAATGATGCCGGTGTCCGGTTATTTTGGGTCTATTTTCCACATCATTTGAAAATACTTCCTCCGATCCTAAATTCTTGTCTCAAATTTGACCAAATATGGATATATCTATTCTTAAAAAGCGTCTAGATACATGTAATATTTCGACAACAATTTAGGATCGGAGGAAGTACTCTTCACCCTTGCTGCATCATAGCACCGCTTCAGTATTTCACAATTCCATTATTTTCGTCACCATACAAATTTAGGCCTCTTTTGAAAGCAGAAATTTCATCTGTTTCTACTGAAATGAATCATTTCACATGCTTGTGCTCTAAAGAAGATATGCCTGAGTTTTCTAGCCACACGCGTAGTTCAATTCTCAAAAAAAATAAAAAAAATCTCAAGACAGTTTTCTCTGAATTTTACACCGCGCGAACCTTTTTGTTAACAACATTTTACTCACATGAATCTATTATTCATCAATTAGGATTACAAGCCATGGATTCATAGAGTTCTAGAGCTTAGATATGAAGAAGAGAAGGAACGTGAGGAGGAAGAAGACAGAAGTAGGGAGGCCGAAGCCGTCCAGTTCCTAGCCAAGTCTTCCTGTAGCCCATATCTCGGTATTTGTAGCAGCTTGGTAAGTAGAAAGCGGGCCGGCCCAGTCCATGTCCATTTGCCGAGCCGATGCGTAGGTAGTATGCTAACATTCTCCCTTCCTTAAAAGGCAGCTTGCCCCCAAGCCGCTACTAGACGGAACCACCAGGATCCCATGGAATGGTCGAACCAACCTTGTCACCATCTTTCTCAACATGATATCCACTGGAAAGAATTAGACTGCCTCCGGAATCCAAGCAATCCATAGCACCTTGCTCAGAGGTGTTGTACCATGCAATTTTCCAGCACAGAGAAGCAGAATCACTAACGCAAGCCTGTCCAGCATAGCATGACTGCACCAAATACTCCAATATTGTAGGACTGATGATGGCCATAGCTGAACCTGCTGTCAAGAGTATATACATGGACCTGCAGCAATTAGTCTTGTAGTAGCTCATGTAGCACTGCCACTGCTTCCAAGAAGCCCACGACTCACACAATTGCAAAGAGGAAGCAAACAACTTCGTGAACTTGGAACTGAAA
The DNA here is from genome assembly GCF_000005505.3 of Brachypodium distachyon. Taxonomy (NCBI): domain Eukaryota; kingdom Viridiplantae; phylum Streptophyta; class Magnoliopsida; order Poales; family Poaceae; genus Brachypodium; species Brachypodium distachyon. The sequence continues at coordinate 20,628,210 of NC_016132.3, read as the reverse complement.
ATAAACTCTCCTTGATTGGCATATATGTTTTGCAATGTTGTACCAACACTAGCAGTATCAAAAAGAATAATGCACTCATTTCCTTGAGGGCACAACGTGTACCATATGCTGGCTACTTGAGCTCCTGGATCCCAAGGGAAGAGTAACAATGAATGGCTTGTAGCAATCATGAAAACAGAATGCAAGCCACGGAATTGTTTTTTATGTGTCGAAGGATATGGTATGTAAGGTTCAGGATACTGCCACTGAAAATTGCTCCGGACAGCAGAAGACCCCAACAGAAAGTCCTCAAAGGCCACTCTTTCAACACAAATTGCAATATAAATCGGAGCACCAACAACAAGACTGTCCTCATATTGCCTAACGAATATCCTGACACTGTCGAACTGATACTGGAGCAGTTCTACACAGATTCCCGGACAAGAATTCTTGGCTATCACAGTCCCACTTGAACAAGACGGTTGAATAAGCCAAGAATATTTTTGGTTGCTTGCATACCTTCGTTTCTGGTTATGGTTGTAACGGAGAGTTGAATCCTCATCCAGGTTCTTAACATATGCATCCAAAGCAATATCTCTGCCTATGATAGGATCACTGGACCTGGATGCCCTTTTTGGCTTCCCTGGGTCCCATTGCAGAGAGGAAATTGAGCTAGTTGTTGCACAACCGAGAACTGAACATCTGCTACTAAACTTTCCCTGAAGGTGATCCATAGATGTGTCGTATGAGAAGATATGTTCCTTGGTCTCCAACATTGTCAACTCCAGCAACTTAAGGGGCAGAGCTACCTCGTACATGTTCACAATTTTCCGACCATGGACACCGAGTGCGGCCGAAGCAAGTGACATTGCAGACAAGCTGGTAATGAAGCTGTGATCAATCGATGCGCCGTTGTTGGTCCCCAAGTTGATGAAAGAGACGACGGGGCTAGGACCCAGTGTAGCACACCTTGCAGGCACCTTGGCAATCATTGAGATGCCTTCGTCTGGAGTAGCCATCGGCGGCACACAGACCACCACACCAACAATGTCCGGTGTCCGTATGGGCACTGAACACAGATGTTGTGCAACGAGGTGGATGTTGCTGTCTCCAGTAAGCCCGGCGAGCTATTGATCGCCCTCACATGTCGTCCAAGAGGTCGCTCCAGAGCTTGTGTTGCCAGCTGCACATAAGCACAAACAGGTGGCGGGTAGCGGGTGGGCGAGGTAATCGTCGTGCGCCACGCACGTGCAAGCTGGGGACACCATCACCCAACCAGGCTCCACCGTCGTGGTGATGGAGGCAGCCCCCACATGTAGGTCACCGGTGCGATTTGGACTCGCCAGCACACTGCAGGCAGCCGAAGCCTCTTCGCCAAGCACCCCATACGCCTCCACCGAAGCAGCTGCAGAACTCATGTCCCCGGCTGGACATAATGACGAACAGGTAGCGGGCGACGCGAGGGCGAGGTCAAGGTCCTTGGAAGGGCATTTCGATCCCTAATGAGTTTTGGTGTTAATGGCAACTTAATATGTGGACTAACCGTATGCTAAGTGTTTTCAGAAATTATATATAATCAAGCAAAGCGGTTCGTTGCCCTCAAAGTAAAGAAGCGTAGAAGAATTTACGGCTTTTTATTTATATTGAGTCGTAGGAAAATCCGTTCTATAAAGAGGGAGTCCATCTGGGAAGGCTTGGGTGAATCAATTTCACGTACACACAACCACCAAATTGCACCCATCAGATAGTCTCAATCCCACCGGTGAAGATTAGCTAAAACCTATTCTTGAACCAAAGGGTTCTGCCTGTTTTTCCTATCCAGGACGGCAGTACCGGTCATCCCAGGCCGGTAGTACCGGTCACGGTAGTACCGCACCGGTGCTATGAGGTAGCAAAACGCTACTGACATATAGCGGCACTGGCACGGTACCGGGGCTGCACTACCGCTCGCGGTAGTACCGCCCTGTGCAGAAATTGCACATAACGGGCAGAAATCGGGGATCCTCTAAAAGAGGGTCTTCGTCCCCAACGGTTCGTGACTCATTCCTGCAAGCGTTCTTCACCTCCAAAGCTTCAAATCTCGAGATCTCCCTCCCTAGTGCTTCCCCCTAGCTAATACTTTGAGGAAAGGTTGAGAAGAGCTCGATCTAGGGTTTCACCAAATCAAAAGTTGATTCCCCTCCGTTTTCCTTGGTGGATTTTGTTACTCTTGGGATTTTAGGATCCCTAGCCAGAAGGTGTCTTTTCAAGCACTCCAATCTTGTGAGGAGGTGTTTGAGAATTTGGGAAGGAGACTTCAATTTAGTTGTGGATTCGTGCCCTTCTCCTTGTTTGTAAAGGTTCAGCATTCGCCTTCAAGGAAGCCATTAGTGGAACTCACTTCGACTTTGTGGTGTTGTGAGAGCTCATCTCACCTTTGTGGTGTGGTGAGTTGGAGAATAGAGTGAGCCTTCGTGGCGTCTCTCCCTTTGTGGTAGAGCACTCCTCCAAACGGAGACATACACCGATCCCAATAGGTGGAACTCCGGTGAAATCTTCGTCTTCCCTTGTGGTATCATACTTGCCTCGTTACTTACTTGCTTTACTTCATTGCCTATATTTTGCTTCAGCTAGTGCTTCGACTATTGCACTTCATACTAGGGTTGCATTCATTTTAGAGAATCTAGAAAGCCCTAGGATTAAGTGTTTGTATCTTTCAAGAAAAAAAAAGTTAAAATTTGTAAGTCTCCTATTCACCCCACCCCCCTCTAGTCGACCATACCGATCTTTCAGTCCTCATGCTGCCCCACGGGCGCAGCCAGAGCGGAGGTCGGCGTCACACTCGCGTGGCCTGACGAGGGCTCTGTCCTCGTGGTACCATAGGCAGGCGCCCCAACGTCGAGGTTGTTGATCGTCTGGGAGGATATGGCGTTGTCAACGAGCGAAGAAGTAGAAGCAGCGGCGGATTGCAGCGCCTGAATTGCTATTTCAATAGCCGCAGACACATCCGAGGCCACCTGCGCCGCGATGCTTGGAATGCGGGCAGTGAACTCGGCGCGACGCCGTGCGGCCTGATCCCCCCACCCTTGAAGGCGCTGCCTCCTGTATTCCTTCACCAACGCGAAGTCACGATCCGGCCAAGCAGCCCAAGCGGATCCAAACGACATGCTGGAGAGGTGGATCCAGACTTGGATGTGGAGAAGAATGTTTGGCTCGAATTTGGTCGTGGTTGGGGATCTAGGGCTCTGACACCAAAATGTTAACAACTTTTTACTCACATGAATCTATTATTCATCAATTAGGATTACAAGCCATGGATTCATAGAGTTCTAGTGGTTAGATATGAAGAAGAGAAGGAACATGAGGAGGAAGAAGACAGAAGCAGGGAGGCCGAAGCCGTCCAATTCCTAGCCAAGTCTTTCTGTAACCCATATCTCGGTATTTGTAGCAGCTTGGTAAGTAGAAAGCAGACTGACCCAACCCATGTCCATTTGCGGAGCCGATGAGTAGGTAGTATGCTAACACTTTTACACTCCCCGTCCCGCAGGAATGAGAAAGAAAATATTCAGATGCTCACACGGCTGAAACATCCTTTGCGTGTTGAATGAAAGTGAACACGCCGAGCCGACATGTTGGCCGTTTCTGCGATTAGTGATTTGACAAAATGATCCCGTCTTTTACTAGTTTTCTATCCGTTAATATGATGTCTTATCATATGTTACTGCAAGATGACAGTAAGATGGAATATTTTCCGAATCTCTCGTCTCTTTTTTCTTCGACATCTTTGGCGCAGCCCAAGACTGTCCAAACTCCAAGCTCGTGGGCCCCATGACCTGGACCCCTGTGCCTCGTGGCACGTTATCCACCGCAGGATCAGGGATCCATTTCCAATCACGGCCGTCCGCGGAATGCGAGTGGAGACGAAAGCCGCCGCGGATGAACTGAACGAACTGCCACGCTACTCCAAACCCCCCTCCGGCGCGGGCTTGCTTCGCCTTGATCGGAGGGTTCGGGAGGGCGGAAGAAATGGCGGCGGCGGCTGGAGAGGGAGTTGGTGGGGAGGGCGAGGAGCTCCTGCTCCGCTCCGTCGAAGCAGGGGACGGCTTGTGCGTGGGGGATCGGCCCTGGCGTCTCAACTTCGACGGATTCCGGCGTCAGGAGGCGCAGCAGGAGAACCCGCCGCGCGGCCGCCTCCATGACTGTCTCGGCGTTTTAGGTCCGCCTCGTCTCTCTGCTGTCTGCACTCTGCACATATCCTCTCTCTCTCTCTCTTCGTAGTGATGGCTAATACTTGACTGTCTCTGTCACATGGTTTGATCTGGACTTGTTCAACTGTTTCCCGTTACTTAGTGAGTTGTCCTATCCTCCAAAATTTATTTAATTGTCCTGCGGACTAGTTAGATTGGGTCTGAAGACTAAATTAATACATTCTCGACATGATACTAAAATAATAGGGGAATGATGTATGATTCTCCTGAATAATTGATATAGTCACGATCCCGTTTAAATTTGATTATGAGTTTATTATTATGGAGTGTGCTTCTGTGTAGGCTGACTCTTTTTGTATAATGGATGTTGAAAGTTAAATTCTTACTGGGGAAACCAACAGATAGATGGTAAGTAGTATTGCACAGCCTGTAAAACCTGGAAGGGAACCACTATTTCTTGATTTTTCTTAATGTCCAGTTTATCTGCACGTCAATCCCCTGTAGAAATTAGCCTTCCTTCTTGTAACTGGTAAAATAAGCTAAAATTTTATCTTCTTGTTTTAGCCTTGTTCTCCCAAGCAAGTGTTGTAGATAGCTGGGAATAGGCATTTCTAGAACATAATCTGATTTGCAAATCGAGGTGGAAATCATCATCTCAGGGTTCAAAGTCTTCATTTATGTATTAGCAAAAGTAAAATTTTGGTTGCTAAAAAATAATTTGGAAAATTGGAATATGTATTGTTCGTATGCATGAGTAACCAAATTGTGCCCTTCTGATTTTATTATCTGCATATGGTGCTAGTCTTATATTTGCTCCACAAATAAGTTTTCTGTCATGTACAACTCTGCAGAAAATTTATCTGACACCTTAATTCACAAATTCTTATTCTACCTACAGCTCAAGGCCCTGGAGATGTTATTGCTGAATACTACCAACAACAATTGGAAATGTTAGAAGGTTTCAATGAAATGGACACACTAACTGACCGTGGTTGCCTGCCTGGATTGTCCAAGGTTTTATTACTTGTTTTTTTTTTTTCAAAACTTCTTTGCAGATAAAAGGTACAGAAATTTTATCAAAATGAAGCAAGGCCTTTTTACCTTTAGTTTATCCTGCCTGCAGGAAGAACGCGAGAAAGTTGCCCGGAGTGAGACATTAGCCATCCGATTGTCTAACATAGCAAACATGGTTCTTTTTGCTGCAAAAGTTTATGCCTCAATAAGGAGTGGCTCCCTAGCTATTATCGCTTCAACGTTGGATTCTCTGCTTGACTTGTTATCGGGATTTATCTTGTGGTTTACTGCCTTTTCAATGCAAACACCAAACCCATACAGGTACCCTATTGGTAAAAGGCGCATGCAACCTTTGGTGAGTTTTCATAGCTAATTTAGACATCATTTGGCCTTTTTGTTCATTACTCTTATTGATCGATTTGGTTTTTGTATGATCGAAGCATATTCTTTGTACCCTTACTTTTCTTCAATATATTCCCTCTTACGTAGTATCACAGACATGCATAAGTCGATAGTAGTTCAATAAAAGTATATCAGTAGTGAGTACATATTGAACAGAAGCAAGTAACTGACTTCCTGATTCATTAAAATATGCAAACCTCTTTTTTCTTAAGGACTGTCAGGAACTAACACTGTCCTGTTACGGGAACCAAGCAACTTCAGTTGGCAATTATATCATGTGCAATGCGAAAAATCTGCAAGCCTAGCACATTTCGTTATCCTAATGTTTGCTGCTTGGAACCCCACACAGAAAAATCTTGGATGACACTATATGCCAGTACAACTAAAATTACAGATCAATCAAATTTCATGACTTATGATATTTTCTGTCTTATCATAACTGTACAAAAAGCCAAACTGTTTTTGTTATTTTCTCCTGTTCCTCTTGTTGACAACTTTACTGCAATCTGTCATGTAGGGAATACTTGTTTTTGCTTCTGTTATGGCAACACTCGGTCTTCAAATTATTCTAGAATCAACACGCTCATTGCTATCTGATGTAAGTCCTCTTGTCATATATCCTACCAGTGCACTTTTATTCTTAATTTAGCTGATTGTTATGATATTTGGGACCAGCGGAGTTTGCTGTTTATTGTTTATAGCTTTGTGCCTGGAATCACACCCTTGGAACTAATAGCACAGTGAGCACAGTAAATCCATCAATCATTTAATATAGGAACAATCGATGTTGGAGCAGCACTGGTCTGTTTTGAATCTCGCATATCTATAAATACCCCTTAAGACTCAGTTAGCAATTATTTTAAAGCTGGAGTTCAAAAGAAGTTGTGAAATGCCTTTTACTCTCATTGATCAGATTTATGTTGCAAATGGTCGTCCTCTTGCATTTCATGTCATATTATATTCATTTGCACTTGGTTAAGAAAACAAGGCAGCTACCCAACCTCCCAACTATCTAAAAGTGGCTCAATCAAATGAGATAATTGTAATCCCCCATATTGCCAAATCAATGCCTAATATTGATTACATTGTGATCCAGGGAACTGAATTTCGCTTGACAAAAGAGCAGGAGATGTGGGTTGTGGATATTATGCTCTCAGTGACACTGGTGAAACTTCTGTTGGTTATATATTGTCGCTCATTTACGAATGAGATTGTGAAGGCATATGCACAGGATCACTTTTTTGATGTTATCACCAATATTATTGGGCTCGTGGCCGCACTTCTTGCTAATTATGTTGAAGGCTGGATTGACCCAGTTGGTGCTATCATTGTGAGTACAGAAACACTATTTCTGTTCACTTGTGTACTAGAACTATAAAGCCTGCAGGCATTTGATGTTTATCAATTTTATTTGCACAACACTTCTTTTCTTTGTTTTATCTGCATTGCCAAATAATTGCAATATACCTATATTTTTTCTAAATGTATTCTCTCTTTCCTGCTTTGCAGCTAGCCATCTATACAATCAGGACATGGTCCATGACGGTACTAGAAAATGTCCACTCCCTGGTTGGCCAATCAGCCTCACCGGAATTCCTTCAGAAGCTGACCTACCTATGCTGGAACCATCACGAGGCAGTCAGGCACATCGACACGGTGCGGGCATACACGTTTGGCTCCCATTACTTTGTCGAGGTGGATATTGTTCTGCCACGCGACATGCCCTTGCGAGACGCTCACGACATCGGCGAGGCCCTGCAGGAGAAGCTGGAGAGCCTGCCCGAGATCGAGCGGGCCTTTGTCCACCTCGACTACGAGTTTACCCACCAGCCCGAACATGCTCGATCCTACGACACATAGCAGCCTGAAACCCCGGTTGCAGATCACAGATCACAGTTTCAGAAATCTGGAAGTCGAACCTTGTTGCCTTTGTAGATTGTCCGTGGCATGGCGTGATTCGGCTTGTGCAGTTTTCTTATTTGCCTGCTGTGCTCTAGTTGCTCTATAGTATATATGAATCAATCATAATGTTTCTGTGTATAGTTTCCTTGTCACGACTGATCAGTCATGAGGTCGACATGTACAACAAAGCATGCTGCCTGCGTTACAATACCATTAATGCACAGGCTGATTTAGTCCTGTAGCCGGAACGGGCGGGACCAGAGGCGTGTCGCCCTCACAAAGAATCTATATTGTACAAGTCAGCCGTGGCCCATGACAATCGCTGAGCTACCGGACATCCAATTGGCGCACGCCTCAGCGTGGTGTTGGGAGGTGTATATACGGCCGTAGACGTCCAGCTCAGCTCACGTACGCCGGGCGCCGGACGAAGAGAAACATAGTAGAGCATGAAACGACTGCTGGGACAAGACAACAAAGCAGAGCACTAGTATGGATCCAACTCTATTCTTCCCTGAAGGGTAGGAATATCATTTGTTGCAAATTAGAAATGTAGCGTTGTTTTCATAAAATAAAAAAAGCTTTGTTTAAGCTAAATGCTTACCTAGAGAAGTGAGTATAATATAAGTTTTTATTTTACCCACCCTATTAGGTTATACTCCTATAATCAATACGATACATTTCGATGATGAATTTTCCTTGTATAGTATGGCGTGCTATATATTTTTTATATATTTTAGTTGTATACAGTTTGTATTCTTAATTTGCTGTGTACTTTTTATTGTCTCTGTTGTATCGCTTGTTTACTAGTACATTTCTTGGTAATAATATACTGCATACACACATTTTTTCACAGTGTATTGCCTCCTTCTTATGTACTTTCTCATATTTTCTTGTAAAGATAGCTACAGGAAAGAAAAGTAGAAAACCTGTGGAAAGGATGGAAGAAAACCAAAAACTGCGGAATATCCGGAAAAAAAACTATCATATTGCGCCAAACATCGGAAAACAGAAAAAAAAAAGAAAATGTTTGGAAAATTTTGATAGGAAAAAACTAGATGAAAGGAAAATAGGATTAACACAAATAATGACCATGAAAAAACCTGAGTGAAAAAAAAGGATGGGGAAAGAAAAACCTCACCACAGAACGTAAAGAAAAAAACTTATAATAGTTTTTTTAATGAATACTAGTAAATTGTAATAGTGAATGGTGTTTCTCAGAACTAGCAGTGGTCTTAATGGACATTTGCAATAAATATATGCAGTGAAATGTTTACAAGTTAGTCTATTTTAAAGGAAATTTCACTAAAGACTCGACTAGAATTTATCACGCATGTATTCTATATGTAACACATGAGCACCTTTTCCCTTTATTTATTTTCTGATGATGAGGATGTAAGTGAGAATTTAACTGGAAACCATGCTCATCGTTCTATCAAATGATATAAGAAATACAGTTTTTGTCTAATTTATTAGTTTAATTATCTTCTTTTAAATTAACGCAAGTTTTTTCTTCAGAATTTTGATTAATCTAACACGAGAATTTGTTACTTTTTTAGACATAAGGAAGTTGGATTCTATGAAATTGCTTCCTACATATTAGGTATGTTTTTTTGCGCATATATATCAGGTATGTTATTATTGAGATTAAACGGATTTGGCCAAGATTCCAAACGAGGCTATGTAAAGGTGTGACGCCACCAACTGACTCTAGGTCCTATCATGAGCTCATTATTAATTTACCGATTTAGAGAAGAAGAGCAAGAGCATAATATCGATCTTTGATGCTCAGTGTTAGCTCTTTTCCTGTAGAGGCAGCTGAAGAAACAAACCATTTTACATCCCATCTTTATTCTTAATTTTACAGACATATATGGTCGGATGTAGTCGATCTACTTTTGTATATATATGCCTGATCGGGCATGTCCACGTCATTAGCGGCTCATGCACGTACTCACCGCCACCTGTCACGAAATGGATTAGCAATGATAAGGTTAGAGAACCTGTAGACCGTTTGTAGGTCCACTTGAATATTCCATATGCACATCGAGATGTGTATATACAGTTATACACACACAAACTTAACGAACGTACATACATATATATACACCGAAAGGCTTGCTAGCCAGCTTCCCCACTTCTAGCTTAGCTATACAGTACGAGATGCATGGTTTTAAGGTATGCTGCTAGCTAGTGCAATTAAGCCACCAATCATACTTATCTGTTATTAGGTAGATACGATAATTCGATGCCCTAAACACATATAAAGCCAATTAACATAAGACACATGATACAATTAGAGATATGCATGAGCTCGAGATAACTAGCAGCTATATAGCCAGCTAGCTAGCTCTAGCCGTCGTCGTCGTCGTCGGAGGTCCTCGAGGCAGCCGCATCCGAGAGCATCTTCTGGACCCGCTGCATCGTCTCCGCCTCGATCTTCCGCTCCGCGCGGTCTTTCTGGTACGTCTCGAAGAACTCCCTGTTCTCCTTCTCCAGCTCTTTCCACACTGCATGCCGGCAAGATCAAATTATTGCTACCAGGTCTTCAGTATATATTTAATTATTATGCACATGAAATCACATAAGTAAGTATGCTAGCTAGCTATAGTATGATCTAAGCGCTGGCAAAGGATCGTGCAGACATATAACAAACTGAATCTGCACAGAACTAATGGAAGCTGGCAATAGCATGCTGAGATCTAAGCCAACATGCATGTATGCTGTGTGGCTAAGCTAGGTACCAGTGGAAGTGACGACAGGGTTGATGCTGGCATGCTTCTCCAGGGCCTCTATGCACTCCTCCTTGTTCAGGTTGAAGCAAATGCACTTCTCTATCAGATGGTGGACCTGAAATCGATCCCATGGCAACATGACATCTCAATTTTTACATCCTATATATCATTTGATGCATATTTGTAAGATCAGTCTAAATTCCGTATGTATGGACATATATAATGGAAGGTACGCACCATTCTTATGTAGGAAGCTGACGAGGAGTCTCCCATGGCGTGAAATGGGCTGCGAAGAAGAAGAAGAAGAAGAGCTGAGCTGAGCTGAGCTGAGCTGAGAAGTGAGAAGTCTGTAGGCAACGAAGGCAAGCGATGAGATAGAAATAGGGGAGGCTCGGGAGGGGGACGTGGAAGGGGTTGGCACGTGGGCGCCGCCTCGCGATTGGCGGAGAGGTGGACGGGCAGATTTTTCCGGGCCCGCGCTTCGCTCTCCTGCTTTTCTGTGGCTGGAGACTCTGGGCGAATGGCCGTCGGGTGGTGCAGTGGTGCTGGCTAGCTCGGGCGGCTGCAAATGACTTTCACCGCTTTCCTTTGGCGTCGTGCTGCTTTGGTGCAGCAGTGCTCATCATCCTCTTTTACCTGATGTCGAGTGCGCGCTACTCTCTAGTCTCTACCTGGTGATTGATTGGCCTATCGCCTGCACTGTTTCCTTTTGCTTGTCTTAAAATCATGTGGATTTCCTATGTTGTTGGCCTTGATTTGGAACACAGGATAGAAAAAAAAAATCAGAAATATACCAGAATTGAATTGACATGGCATGGATATGAAATCTTACAAAGGTTCCTTTTTTTTTTGGAAAAGGAGTGTAACCCTCGGACTCTGCATCGATATTATTAAGATATCCAACAACGTATCATTCTCAAAAGTTATAGAAAAAATCAAAGGCAGAACGTATCATCCATCCTCAAGCCTAAGACGGGCACGCCACCCAAACCGATTGATTGAAAGAATTCCCGAGCTCCTGTCTCCAAATGGTTGCACTCAAATTTCATAGACTCCTTGTCCACCGTCCAAAGCAACAAGGACCAAGTATGGAGCCATTGCGCCGCTCGAACAATATGCAAAAAATTCAAAACTTTCTTCTCGTTAAAAACCAAATCAATCTGGAAGTTCCATAAAGACCAGCATATCACACAAGTCCCTACAAGGATAAGCATTTGCAGTTGTTTCCCAGCCCTAGACAATGGCCAAACATATTTAGAATGCAAATGGGAGGCTGTAAATTAAACGTCACAAGACCAGCTGTAAATTAAACGTCACAAGACCAACTCTCCATACCAAAAGCGCCATAGGGCATTCAAAAAACAAATGTTGAATGGTCTCATTTTGATCAGAAAAGAACATTGTTTTTGGAAACATTCCAATTCCTTTTAGCAAGGTTATCCTTAGTGACACAACCCCATGACAGAGGAGCCACACATTTTTATTTTATCTGTAGAGGATCCTTAAGTTTCCAAATGATATTGTGACGAAATTGGCAATCATAGTTAGTAAAAGACTGATAAGAAGATTTGACAGAGAACACCCTTGATGTAGACAATAAGGAGGAAAATGAATCCGGTAGGTCCACAAGGTTCACCAAAGCAAGCTTGGCATAACACTACTCCCTAGTGGTCAATCAAGCCCCAAACGCAATATTCGGGGACTCAACGTTCAGTTTTTCTACATCAGTAGCCGGATCGACTATTAAGCACAATTCAGAAAAAAAGAAAGATGGAAAATGCTCTTTTAGAGGGGGCGTGTCAGAGCAATTTTGGACAGCAAACTGGCATAGTGATACTTACTGCGCAACAGCTCTAGCCGCAACCCATCACATTCCGAAATTTTGAATAACCACTTGCAGATGTTTTTAGTCTATAAATTTTTGGACCCTAGACCACCTTGATCTCTCGGAGACAAATATATCTCACTTTGGTAACCTACATTTCTGTTTGTGCTTATCACATTATCAAAGAAAAAAAACACCACACTTGATCGACGCCTCGATCCCAATTAATTCTAGTGGGCATATAGTATGTTACTAGTTGGCGTTTCATTCAAGAATTGGTCTATAGGCGTTGACGTCGACAGAGTGACAAAAGAAAGGTCTTGGCCGTGCTCATCATTCTTGTCCTCTGGGAAATTTGGATCGAAAGGTATTCATGCGTTTCTGGTGGAACAAGGCCCAAAAGATATTCTTGACACAGTCACACTACGGTAGTCTTGAGTCTTGATTATTATAAATTCTATCCTAAAATTGCAACATGATATCATCATATGTGTCACGGTAGGGCGATAGTGCCACATGTTGCACTTCACATGCCCCGAGCCACAGAAGAACAGGAACTGTCTCCTCAAAGAACCAAACTATCTCCTGCATGTAGATAACATGGCCCACGGCGCAGTGACCAAAGATCAAGCCCCGTAAGATTGCGTGGTGGCCCACCTGACCAAAAGGCAGCCAACCGCTGCCCAGAAACAGATCCGGGATCCATGGAAGAACCCAGGTATGAGGAGGGACCCACATGTCATACGCGCATACCGGGTAAGTAACTTGGATGCAGGTTGACGAACCAAGAATATGCAAAGTCCCGTAATGCATCAATCATTTCAGAATCAGAATGATGCATGCATGCATGTCTCCTGGATGGGGTCGTGTTAATTAATTGCACCGAATACAAAAAACCAATAATGCAGTGAGGTTGACCATGCATAAACGGTCTATGGATAACACGCGTCCAGAAAGGAACTTGTAGAAACTAGAAAGGCACAACAAGTGAACAAATTTCCTGCTTGCCATGAGTTTGGGTTTTGAGGAGGACGATGATCGGAGGTGTTCAAGTGTTTGTAAATGGATACTACTCGATCAGCAGTACGGTAGATATGGACCTGAAGCTGTTAAAAGAAGAAGAAGATATGGACCTGAATCGATCAGATCTAGCTTAGATTCAATATACTCGATGTGAAATAAGTGACGTGGATTTCTATATATTCTTATACAAATCAACGTCATTTGTTTTGGGACAGAAGGAGTACTAAAGAAGGTGAAACGGGCAAGATAGAGAAAAATATTTTGCCTTCAGCAAACAGGATAGGGTAATCACGCTAGCTTTCATTCGGGACCCGGCCTGACGAAGGTATAGCTGATCTCGCTGCCGCATGACATGGCACAAGTTGATTGGCCTCCTAAATTGCATGCGGCCGGGGGATCCAGTGCAAACAATTGACCTGTGAGACATACGACGTACAGTCGTACGTACGTCCTGGTGCCATGCCAGAAAAATGGCACCTATTATTGGCCGACCGGGGATCGATTGCTGTGAGCTGGAGCACCTTAGTAAATAGGGTGTGCATGTGTCCAAGTCTCATGATTTTTAAGTAAATTTTAGTCTACATTTCAGAACTGTTGGATTAATTCGGATCTGAGAATCATCACCATTCTTTCATCTCTCACTTGTTACCATTGGATTAAGGTCCAACGGCTAAACATGTTGACTGATGTCTAACTAAAAACAGGCGACTTTTCAATATCAAAATCTTAATACCCCCTCCGTCCAACAAAAGATGTCTCAAGTTTGTTAAAATCTGAATGTATCTATACATGACTTAGTGTATAGATGCATTCAAATTTAGTCAAAGTTGAAACATCTTTTGTTGGACGGAGGAAGTAAATAATACGTAAAGGTAATACTAGCTTTGTTAGGATGTTGCTCGGTGTTAGGGTCTTTGTACGGCTTTCCTTAATAAGTCGTGCTCTTTGGTCTTTGCCCGATTTTCCTTTAATTAACCATGATTTGTATGGTTTTCGGGTCCGATTTTTCTCATAAACTGGATCACTTTTCCCGCAGTGGGATTCTTTCGGGTGTGTCTGATGGTTGTCTCGTCAAAAAATACTAGCAAGACCAGTTAGCTAGCCAGCCGGCGTAAAAGTGGCCGAATGGACTTTTCACCTACTCTCAGTGTGTTTGCGCCGACGCGTGAAGATGGATCGAACCTCATCTCTCGTCTATCCGATCCTATCCGTCGTATATCTATCTATATCGGCGTATGCATTTTGGATCACAGGTCGCCGATCCGTATATATGCATGCATCGGTACGGCCGGTGCAGCTCCGAGAGCTAGCTAGCTAGGGGGGGGAGGGGATCGCCGCGTGCGGTGGCACCAGACGAGGAACCTGAGGACGTACGGGACAGGGGCAAGCAGCAGCTAGCTAGATTATGATCTTGCTACTACACGGCAAGGACCAATTCAACAAGCGGCCTAGGATGCAGCCGTACGTGATCGATGTCCTCACATGCATGCCAGCCAGTGATCGACAACATGTGTACGCACTGTAGTAGCTACCACCAGCAACACACCTCGCACTAAAACCACGACAAGTACTTATGAACGGAGCGAGTTACGGAGAGAATTACCACGTGCAGGAAGCTGCCTCACTACCGGAAAACCTGTCTTTGCCGGAGCCCTCGGCCTTTGCCTCCGGCATTTTTTCGGGCCTCCGGCAAAGAAGGCAAAGTCTTTGCCGGCGGCAAAATTAAAAAGCCTCCGGCAAAACATACAAAACGCCTGTGGCAAATAAAAGCCTTCAGCAAAGAGACAAAAAGGCATCCGGCAAAGAAGGTGACCACGTGGACTTGCCGCTGCGGCTAACGGCGCCGTGAACACGTGGCCTCTTTGCCGAAGGCCAGGCAAAAAAAAGCCTCCGGCAAAGAGTGTCTATCTCCTCCTTTTTGTCTCCATTTCTCTCTTGTTTCAAATGATAATGTATACCACTACTTTTTGAGTTGAAAATTTTCTGTACTTTCATTTGACATTGACGACGAGTAATGCGAATTAAAATCATAACTTTTTATGTAAAAATAATTATTTATCATTTTATAAAGCCGTTTAATAGGGAAAAGTGAAACAATACCAAAACTTTGTCAAAAATTCACAAAAATTGGCATGGTACCAAGTTATAGGTATGTAACACTGGGATACAAGTTACAAGTCAATACACCAAATGAATATGGTACATACTTCACAAAATGAACGATCTCAAGAGTGAACATCCAAATTTGAATCCTGAACAAAGCTTTGCATTAATTTGACCCACTTTTGAGTTGAGACTTTTAGTGTGGTTTCATTTGTCATTAATGATTACTACTATGAATTAAAATCACCACATTTTACTTATCATTTTCTATAACCATTTAATAGGAAAAAATGAAATAATACTAAAACTTTGTCAAAAAAGAACCATTTTTGACATGGTGTCATTTTGTGGGTATATTAACTTGGCATAAAAATTACAGGTGCATACACAAAATTAAAATGGTACATGCTTCACAAATTGCAACATTTTCGTATAAGTTCTTGAACTTAGCACCCAAACGTCCAATTTGAGTCCCGAACCAAGTTTTGCAATAAGATTTTCCCTTTTTAAGTTTATTATTTTACTATGGTTTCATTTACTGCTAATGATGAGTAATGCGAATTAAAACCACCAACTTTTATGTAAAAGTAATTATTTATCATTTTTAGAGCCGTTTTATTAAAAAAAAATCAATAATACTAAAACTTTGTCAAAAATTAGCAATTTTTTTCATGGAGTCATATTATGGGTATACAAGGCTGGGATAAAAATTTCAAATCATTACACAAAATCCAAATGGTACATTCTTCACAAATTGCACGATCTCGAAAATGAACCTCCAAATTTGAGTCCCAAACCAAGTTTCACAACAATTTATCCATTTTTTGAGTTGAATTTTTTACTGTGGTTTCATTTAGCTTTAATTATGAGTAATGTGAATTAAAATCAACACCTTATATGTAAAAATAATTATTTATCATTTTCTAGAGCCGTTTAATAGGAAAAAATGAAATAATACTAAAACTTTATCTAAAATTAGCAAGTTTTGGTACGTTACCACGTTATGGGTATACAAGCCTGGCATAAAATTAAAATAGGACAAACCTCATCAAATATATACATGTAGAAAAAAAAACTTTGCCGGCGGCTAGCCTCCGGCAAAGATTCTGGCCACGTCACCGATCCGCGTGACCGCGCCACGGATCAATGACGTGGCGCGCTCCTGACCGTTTATCTCTCCCGATCTTTCTTCCCAGCCACATCTCTTTTCTCCCTCTGTCTTATCTCCCCCTATCTCTCTGTCATCTCTCTCCCCCACGAGCTCTCCTCTCCGTTGGCTCCTATGCAGGCGGGCAGCAGCAGCCAGGTGGAGGCCGAGCGCCGGTGACCTGCGCGGCTCCTCCCCTCTCTCCAACAGCAGCAGCAGCCGGGTGGAGGCGCCCCCCTCCACCACGGGGGGCAGAAGCTCTCTCCCCTCTGCTCTCTCTCTCTCCTCGACGGCCGGCGGCGCGAGGCAACAGCGGCGGCGGGGCTGCAGCAGCAGCGCGAGAGCAGCGGCGGTGGGGCTGCAGCAGCAGGGGTAGTTACGTTTTATTTTATTTTAATTACGGTTTTTTTCTTTGCCGAAGGCTGGCCGCTGGCAAAGCCATCATGTGCCGTTTCGCCCCGTTAGCTACTTTTCTTTGCCGAAAGCCGCAAAAGGCCTCCGGCAAAGGCTTTACCGAAGGGTCCGTAAAAACGCCGCCAGCAAAGAAGCCTTTGCCGGTGTGCCTTCGTGCCGACACCCTTTGCCGGCGGCCTCGAGGAAAAGCCGCCGGCAAAGGCTTTTCCGGAGGCAAAGAGGCCTTTACTAGAGGCTTTGGGCTGTCGGCAATGTAGGATTCTCCCGTAGTGCCTTGTGTGTTTTCAGAAAACCGCTGGCCAGAGGCTTGATCGATCATCTGGCTTTGGCGCGAGTGCGAGATATTTTTTTCTGCAGGAAGCTCCAAGCTAGGCTCCACGACGCAGTACGGGATGTTAATTACCTGTTGCGTCCGCGAGAGCATGGACGATGGATGCACGCACTGTCAAGCGACACCGAGGCTCTGCATTGCTAGCGGCTCTGCGTGACTTTGACAACGGCAACTGCGGCGCTCTCGCGTCAGGAGAGAAGAAAAAACAGGCCGAGTGAGAATGAGCCTGATATGTTCTTGCTGTGCGCCCTGCGTTTTTAGTAAATTACACAAACCACCACATTAGTGGTTAGGGTTACAGGTTGGTACCGGTCTATGTTTTATTTACTAAAAACCACCGGATTACACTAATCATCCAATTGCTAACGAATAACTCCAAAACTGACGAGGTGGGTCACCGGTCAGGCCAATGCCGTGCGAGCCTGGCAACTGACTTAACCATCTCTTCTTCCTCCTTCTCTGTTCCCGATACAGCAGCAGCAATGACGTCCATCTCCTGCTTCCTCCACAAGTCCACGGCCCGGCTCGCCATGTCCTCTGCCTATCCCGCCCCGCCCTCCTCTGCCCACCCCAGCTCCTCTGTCTGCCCGCCCTGACGCCAACTCCCCTGCCCGCCCCGCCACCGCCCACCACGCCGCGCCGTGCCCTCTTCTCTGTCCGCAACCACCCGCCCCGCCTCGCCAGCTCCTCTTCCCGGCCCGTCCCTCCCCGGCACCGCCCGCTCTGCCTCTCCCTCCTCGCCGGCGGCGCCGCGGCCGCCTCCGCGCGCCTGACTCCCACCGCGACCTCCAATCTTCGTGTGCCCGCTGCGCTCCAGGCCGCCGGTTATCTCTAGCACCTGCAGCGGTGGCTTTGCGCAGGCGCTGCTCCAGCTCCAGGCCGCATGTCGAGCAGGTGGCGGGCATCGATGCAGCGCATCTATGTTGAGGAGCGCATCACCGGCCACATGTTCAGTGAGCTCGATGAAGACATCGGAGATGGTCGTGGACGATGTCGGTCTCGCCATTGAGGTGGGTGTTCACAACAACGCATTGGTATCTTGGATCGGGCATATTGTCGAACATCTGTTGACGTCGTTGTTGGGGTCGATGCGGATGGCCGGAGGCTGGTTGGAGACGCTGGTGGACGGGTGGAGGTCACAGAAGGTGAGAGACTAATGATTGTGCCGTTGTTCTGAACGCTGAGATGCAGAGCCTTGTGGGTCTCCTTCAGCTCGTGATGGAGCTCCTGCACAGAGCACTTGACAGCAGCATCTATCGTGGAGAAGATGCGGGCTTGCAGGCAGGGACGTATTTAGGAATTCGGGGCCTCCGTGCGAAATGTGAAATGAGGCATTACTAATAAAAAATGGCGCATAATCAAAACATACTCTGCTTCATTATATTACTTTAATATATGATATTTGATCGGTTTTGCTATATCTAAGTCGTCTCATTTTTAATTAAAAATAAGTTGATTCTTTAACTATTGGATATAGTTTGTTATTTAAGATTCGAAGCAAACGGTTGGAAAATAAGAGCAAATGGCATCTAGATACTAATTAAACGGGTCTGATTCATCAACTTAAATTTAATCATTCTGCTTAAAAATCAGGCGCCTAAGATATAGCCACAAAAAATTTATAATACTTAAAAAAATCAAGTTTTATGTTAAAATAATAAATGTTATATTTATAAGCAAATAAGCTGACCAATCAAATAAAGTTGACCAAGCAAACGGATGTAAAAAAACCGAGCTCTCGCGGCCCTGCCGTAGCCCCTGCCAATCGATCGATCCGCAGTTCCGCATACGAGGAGTTGCCCGAGCAGGCCTTTTGTCGTTTGCCTTCGTGGGCTTTTTCCTTTTCCGCTTAATGGGCTCGTTTTGCTTGTTTTGCTGTTAATTAATGATAGCTAAGCACTAATCAGTACTCTTAAGGCTTAGATCTGGAGGCCCCTAAATTTCGGAGGCCCTGAACAGCTGCACACTTTGCACCTGTCACTGTACGGGCCTACTTGCAGGTCGATGCGTTGCTTGACGAGGGTCACCGCCATGGCGCCATCGCTGCTTGGATGGACTCGAAAATCTCCTGCGCAAGTGGTGTGAGGGCCGCCATGATTTCAGCTCGACGGGATCTTGTTCTTCACCAGCACTGCATGGGAGAAGAGAAGGAGGGACTACTCACGTGGCGCCAAGTAGGACCTGACAGGTGGGCCTATCATGTCAGTTATGGCCTTAGGTGCTAACGATTTGCTGTGTAGTTCGATTAGTACAGAACCGGTGGTTTTTAGTAAACAAAACGTAGACTGGTACCGAATTGAAATCCTAGCCACTAATGTGGTGGTTTTCTGTAATTTACTCTGCGTTTTTTTTTACGGAAATTATTGTGTTTTCCTGGCCTGCGCTGTAAATTATTGCGTTCGTCTCGGCCTTACCAAAATCCCCGGCCCAGCCCAGGACCTGAGGTACGTGACTCCCGGTAGAAGGAATGTCGCCGGCCGGACCGTGGCGTCCCGATCTGAACATTGGGCTGGCCCAGCTGCCCTCGGCCTCCGTCCACTCAGGTTGCGCTCTCCCGGCCCGCCGCCCCAGTGTCAAAACGATCGTGCCCCTGTGCACGCACCGCCAACTGACACCATGCATAGCGGCGTCCTTTTCCTCCCTGCGGTTACCGCATCTTTAGGCCCCGCTTGGGAACTACGGAGTAGTACGTAAAATTCTCCAACCGTAGACATTCACGGGTGTATTTTAGTGTGTACAAAGATTACCGGTGAAACAATATACTCCTGTATTCACGTTGTTTGGGAGAAGATGTTTACTACCAAAAAATTGGATCAAATCAACCTGTTTTCTTTTGATTTCACAGAAAATCTTAGAACAAAGCACCACTGAAAAATTGGATCAAATCAACAAAACTGACACAAAAACAATTTCCTTTTGAATTCATAAAAAAATCCGAAACAGTTCACCACCAAGAAATTGGATAAAAGAAGCAAGGATCTCGCCGTCGCCTCCGCTAGATTCTGACGCCACCGCACCGCCTCCGCTGGATCCCGCCACCACCGCTCCGCGCCGCTGCATCTGCTGGTCACCGCCACCTCCATCGCACCGCCCTGCTGGATCCGCTGGTCGCAGCCACCTCTGCTTGATGCCACCACTGCTGCTGGAGACCACTGTCGCGCCGCCTCCGTTGGATCCACGCGATGCCACCATCGCCGCCTGAACTCGCCTTCGCTCGATCCCATCACCTCCGCCTCCGCTCAATCCCGTCTAGATTTTTCTCGTTCCTTCGGCCGGCGATTCCGCGCGTGAGTTTATCCGGGCCTTTGGAGGTCCGTACTGTAAAAAAAACTAGGCCCGTGGAGGGGAAAAAACCCCCGGTATCGTTTGAAAGAAGAAGACCTTCTCACACAGGCCTAGAAAATCCCGGACCTCATGCCCCACCCATACAGAGCGGCACCGCGGCGTCACGTGAGAACAAAGCCAGCCTTAGACCTATGCTTTGGTATGGGAGGTCCGTACTATTTTCTGTTTGTAATAGGCTTAAAACGGGGTAAAAGAATACCTAAACCGCAAACCAATCATGATTCTGGACTTCCATTGGAAAAAAAAAGTGCTCCGTGTTTTACACCGGTTTTGGGCCAAAAACCGGTCTTCCAATCAGGGCCTTACAGTGTACACGAGACCTTTGCGGGTAAACAAGCCATCCCGGCGCAAATGTTAGTGTTAGACTGATTGGGACCCGGATTCTGGAACAGTGATTTGCGTGAATCTGCAAATAGGGCAGCATCTGCAGAGGCCGGGGGTTTCTCCTCCTTTTTTGAGGAAAAAACATATAGGGCAGCAGCATAACAACTACTCCCTCCGTCCCAACATAAGTGCTATACAAATCCACTTCCCTTATTTCGGGACGGAGGCAGGGCCGTCTCCAGGATTTGGAGGCCTTGTCATGATTCTTCCAATACTGTATAGCAAACAAAAGTAGTCTAAATAAATTCAAACATCATATGAATTGCAGGTTTATCAATACAATCAGATAGATGAGAGGGTCTGACCGCAACTGGAATTAGGAATTTAGGGTCAAACTGCCAAAGCAATCCTGAGCAGGGGCTGCAGGGAGGGATGGCAATGGGTAACCATTACCCGCATACCCGGCGGGTAAATCCCCATTAGGGTGCGGGTTTGGGCAAGAATTTTGACCCGCGGGTACGTAAATGGGAAATACATCATACCCATCGGGTATTACTGGTACGGGTATGGGAATATATAACCCGTACCCTTGTACCCGTTTACCCGTATAATAAACTCTCATACATGTGTGATGTGATGTCGTTTACTGTTTTAAACGATATATTATCCTTTTATGTGTGGTTTGTTATTTATAATTTGTTAATATAGTGTTGTTTATGAAAAAATTGATGCGGTTTTGACAAATATGATGATGTTTCTAAGGAACATGTTGTTGTCGATCAAATTTTATTAAGGGTATTTTTACCCACGGGTACCCATCTGCCCTGACGGGTGATGGGTATGGGAAAATGTTGTACCCGTTGCTGGGTATGGGTACGGGTAACGGGTAATCTCAAAGAGAACGGGTAAGGGTATGGGAAGGCTCAACCAGTACCCATACCCTGCGGGTGCCATCCCTACCGCTGGAGTCTACAGATCAAAGAGCAAAAGCAGCAGCAGGGCGCAGGATTGCCATCGATCGCGTGCAGGAGGAGGCGGGCAGGCAAGCGAGTCGATCACGTGCAGTACTGCAGTGCAGGAGGAGGCGGCCGATCGCATGCAGATGGAGGAAAGGAGGAGCCGAGGAATCGGGCATCCTAGGAGTCGCACGAGGCTTTGCTTTTCCCGTGCGTTACATGCGTAATTAGATTAGCATCGATTTGTTTCCGGTTAATAGCATAACTAACCCCAGATTTGGAGGCCCTGAGCGGTCGTGCACCTTGCGCACCCTCATTGACGGGTCTGGACGGAGGGAGTACTATATATCATTGGTTTAGAGTAGATATCGTGTAAACACACTATTTGAAGGGTTTTTACTTTGATATGTTTGAAGGTTTTTTACTTCTATTTCAAGATATCGTGTAAACACATTATTTGAAGGGTTTTTACTTCTATGGATCATAACTTTAGTTCAATTTTCCTATTTAAATTTTGATATAAAATGTGAATAGGAGATTTAAAATTAAACACAGTGTGTCATTCGTTTAATCCCCTTGCACCTCTATATATGAACAGAAAGACTTGCTTGTGTGCATCGATTGATGTAAAGACCGGAGCATTTTCTCTTCTTTCGAAAAAAAAAACCATACTCCCGGTGGTGGCCGGTGCACTCTGGACTACACCCATCACTCCAGGCATTGGCCCATGCAAACAAGAGCGAATTTTTGTCAGGGCCGACTTAAGAAAAAGGAACAGAGTTGCTGCTCAAACTAATCTAAATTATTGGTAGACAAAACGCATTTGCTAAATAAATAAATAACGCAGAACAATCTTGGGGTGGTATACAGTAATGCGTGTTTCATGCCCCCATGCCTCATCAACCCCACCACTCCACAGTGCACACCAGCATCAACTTGGCGTGGCTCAATATCTGTGTGGCTTTTGGCTTTAGTTTTTCCTTGCTTTCGATCGGTGGTGTGCATATTGGCATGCGCTTCGGGTTCAAGGATTACATAGTTTTCTTGGCAATTTCTTTACGAGATCTCCGCGCTTAAAGCGACGTGATGGCATTATTTAGTCCTTGAGTGGGATCCCTGCTGATCTGATTTGGGGGAGTTGGATGCTGACAGGCAGTGCTCTTTATGCGAAATCATTAGCTTGATGTTCTGATTTGTATTTAATTTAACTTTATTATTCTGGTGTAGTTTCGGCATCATGTGGTGCTTAAGCCAAGGGGGGAGAATATATACCTGGTTGCAGTCTTGAAGTCTTGGTTTTTATTATATCAGGCAGGCAGTTGTGATGTGGGCTAGCTGATCCCTGTCTATTGCATTGCAGGCTTGCAGCTCCTCTCATGACTTTAAGCACGAGTAAAATATGGAATCTGGTCCGTGCTTTCTGCATCGGACTTGTGCAATTCAACTGATAATCGATTTTATTTAACCATGTCAACATCAATGGCAATCCCCTTAGTTCATTGTCTAATGAGGTGTTAAACTGTAGAGTCGAAAATTCATGACGGTTGAGACAAAGAATTCTGCTCTCAAGCGTCAGGCCTACCAGTTGAATATGTCCTCCTGACTTTATTGTACCACTTTTGGTAGATGATGGGTTTCACTCTTAAGCTAACAAAGGTTGACTTCCCTGTAAAAAAACTGACTGGTTTAACCCGGAAACAAAAATCAGCGGCCCAGTGCCTTTAAAGGATGAACAATCAAACAGGAGTGACCCTCTCAAATACACATACTTAACTAAATACTTAAGCTCTTCGCAAAAAAAATAATTCCTAAATACTTAAGCTATCCTAGCTTGTATGCTGAGCATTAATTTTTTCATTGCTAGTGTTGCCTCTCAAAGGATGAACATACTTAACTAACTACTTAAGCATGTCTAAAGGTTAGCACTAATACAGTTCCCATGTGTGGAGCCGTACCAATCAGATGTATACCCTTATTTACGCATAATGTTTCCAATGCGTGTTGCCAATGCGTAGCAGGAGATCGACCCATGGTGACTCACTGACTGGGACATCAGACATGCACTGATGGGAACAGAAAGTTGTGTGTGCCTCCATCCATTGTCTCCCTCAACATTGCACATTTGCACTGTTCTCCTTTTTGTTTCCATTTTATTTTGCATCTCAACAAACAGTGTCCCTGCTTGTTTCCTTGATGGAGCTTAAAATTAGCTTTAAAGATGAGCATGCTGCTGCTGGTGTTGGCAATGGCAACTAGTATTAATACATATACTGAGCCCTTTTCTAGCTTGCAAGTTTTGTGTGTCGGCCACTGAAATAAAAACTTTGTGTACCTTGTCACCTTGAAACGAGATACCGTGCTCTTGTAATCTTGCCTTTTGTGCACATGGTGGTATGAGATCGTAAGCTTGGATGCGGATTAACTAATGGTATGAAATCAAACTGTCAGAAAAAAGCAAGTTTTACTTGGCTCTGCCTATGATGCCGTTGTCAGGATGCATCATGGTATATCCATGTCTTGCTATCTTTTGATCATCCCCTCAATGATCCTGTGAAAAGCGTGTGATCTTTGCTTTGGTCATATCTTCGTGTCTTGCCAGTGGATTGGCGCTGAGCTGAGTTCAGTGCTCTGAACAACGCAAGAAGGAAACTGAAGGGAATAAATATGGAGGTCAGTAATTTGTATAACACAAAGGAAATGTCTATTTCTCGGTGGACTTAGAAATAGATATTTCTCATTTGACAATCATAGCCATCCAATGAAGATTTTCTCATCATTTGTATTTGCATGATTTTATACGAATCTCAATGATTGGATCAAACGGTTGTTAGTATCAACTTAGAAATAGTTATTCTCAGTCGCCTTAATAATAAGAAAACCATTTTTACAAACGCTTGGCTATTTCTCTATCTTGCTGAAATTGTTGAAAAATCTCAGTTACCTAATTTTGCACACTACTGAGCTTAAAATTGCACTTCTTGAAAATCGCAGCTACATATTCTATATATATGTGGAGTAGCTTGGACATAAAGATAGTTGGATGTTGATTTAAACACGTTGAAATGTAACCAAGATTTTTATTGAACATATTTATTTTGTGTGAGATTCGGCATTTGGTTTAAATTTGATTACTGAAGCTCAAAGAAAAACAAAAACAAAACTGCCCCCTCATGAAGTTATATGTCCCTGATTATATTCTCCTTCTCTTATTATTATTCTGCAGCACATGCATCTTGTAGTGCCAAGAAGGTGCGATCCTATTGTAATGCAAATTAAGAGCCCAAAGAGTCTGCTGCAGACTGGTATTCTAGATCTCTTGTCAAATTCTAGAGTTCTTTTTACATATTGACTTGTTGTCTTGTTCAGTTGTTCGTTAGTACAGTACTTTGCAGAAATTAATCTATCATGTAACACAATCTGATGTTAATACTCAAAGTCAAAACAATCTATGCTGAAAAGTTCAGGGGTTGTTCATTTGATGCTTTGAGCTCGCATCATGAGTTGATTGCACAGGGAACAGAATCAGTCAAGAAACACAAGTTCCAGTTCCAGCAGCACCACAAAATTCTCAGAACAGAGTGCATTGCATCTATTGTACATTTTCATTCATTCGCAATCACAGCACAGCAAGCATATGTATCACCCTCTGCAGATCTCGACGAGCTCGTCGTGGAGATCCTCGGATTCCGCGGCGACCTTGGACGCCGCCGAGGACGAGAGGAAGCGGAACCCGGCGTCGCTGGCGCTCTTCCTGACGGAGGCCAGCTGCTGGGACTTCTTGCAGTAGGCGATGAGCCCCTGGATGGGGTTGTTCTCCGCCTCCGAGCTCGCGCTGCTGCTCCTCCTCAGCGCCGGCCCCGCTCCGCCGCCGTCGGATCCGCTCGAGCTCCGCACCGACGACGCCGATGACGACGAAGACGAGCTGGAAGAAGAGGACGAGGGAGGCGCAGGGGACGTCTTGCTGGACGCCGAGTAGCGCACGATGACGCTGGAGAAGGACCTCCGGTGCCCGTGCTCGCGTTCTTTATTCGCCGTGCTCTGCTCGGGGACGCACCTGTTGCCGCTGCTTCTCGCCTGGCCGGAGAAGAACGGGTTCTTCGGCTTCCTCCACGCCCTGCCATGGCTGCCATGGGAGGAGGGGATCAGCTCCTTGGCGCTTCTCGTGGCGCCGAGAACGCCGGCGGTGTTCCCTGCAGAAGGCTTCGTGGTGGCAGCAAACATGGTCTTGAGGTAAGCCTTGGGCGCCTTGAGCTTGAGGAACCCGAGGCTCACGAACCGGAGCTTCCTCGACCACGGCTTCTTCTTCCCTTCGCAGATGCTCGCATCGTCTTCTTCGTTGCCGGCCGCGTTATAGTACTCCCGGAAGAACTCCTCCACGTTGAGCTCCCCGCTGAGCGCGCAGCACGAGTAATCGCCCCCCTGCGGCGACCGCGACGAGCGCTCGCAGGGCGTGGCCGGGGCCGTGCTCACGGCCAGGACCCGTGCTCGCCCCTTGCCCCTGCCGCCATGGTCGTCGAGGAGGAGGAGGTCCTCCACCATCTGGGCGCGCGGCGGCAGGTGGAGCGGCAGCAGCTTGCCCTTGTAGAAGAGCTCGTCGGCGGGCGACGCTAGCGGCGGGTGGCCCGACCGGTCCAGCGGCGCCGACATGTGGAACTCGAACTCCTCCCTTGTTCCGGAGCTCAGGTCCATGTCGATATACTCCTCTTCTTCCTCCCCTACTCGCCACCCGCTCGCCATTTCTACTTGACTAGCTTCTGAGGAGCTACGAAGAAGTTCCTGTGTTGTACTGTTGTGTCTCGGGGACTCTGTTTTCTGACTCTGCTTTGCTGCTCTCTTCTCTTCTCCAGGGGGCAGGAAAATGGCAGAGCTATAGACGGGCGTGCTCTCATTTATACAGATGGCAGCAAGCAAGCGAGCGAGCGAGCGCTTTCTCCTTTGGGCCCTACGCCCTGCCATTGCTGTCCGCATGATCCGACTCTTGTTTCCATCCTGGCCCGGCAACGATCTGGTCTTTTAACTAGTGCTTGCTTGCTCACTTGCCCCTCTCTAGTCTCTAGTGAAGAATGCGTTGCTGCATCTCTGGCTTTATTCGTGTGTCTCTGCTCCCCCCCTTCCCTTTCTTTTTTTGCTCGAGGGGAAATCGGCTTTGCGCGATCGAACAAGTACCGATTATAATCACTTGATTAGCGTGTTGGGTGCGCTCTTCTTTTGCTTTTTGCTCCCCTTCCCGCTCTGCTGCGTGCTTCTCTTCTTTACATGGCTACCAATCTATCTCGTGCCATTTGATTTGACAAACAAAAGGTGCTGCTACTCCTAATTTATATTAGCAGTACACTAATTCTGGGTGTTGATTACGGCATGGTTACTGGTACAAATTACAAGGCCAGGTTAGTCATTGCAAAGGCAATTAGTAGTACTCACTCCTCTTCCTAAAATATTGTCGAAATATCACATGTATCTAGATATTTTTTAAGAATAGATACATTCATATTAAATCAAATTTGAGTCAAAAATTTAGAATCATAGCTCGGAGCGCACACATCAAGTTCCAACCGGTGGAGCGACCGAGTCGGACAGTACGTACGGCTGATATGCAAGATCTGCGCCGGCCCGGAAACCCAACCCAACCCAACCGGGCTGCTCTCTCCTCGGTTTACTGAATCAAATTACGTAAATCGGCTCAAAATCTTTGGCCGTTCCAGCTAAACTTTCGAATTCGAAACGGGAGGAGCCAGCTCGTGCACCCAGAAACAGTGCCTCCCCCTCCCCCTAGAAAAACAAAGAAATGTACTCCATGTCTTGGGTGAATGCACTTGTTTATGCCGTCTCGATCTCCATGTCAGCCAGCTTGGAGTTTGAAGAAGGTGTCGTGTCCTTGCTCATCCGTGGTGCCCGTCCGATTCAGAGACGTGCAGAGAAAAGAAGGGTCGTTTCAGAGACGGCATGGGGGACAATGGACGGACTGGCGTGCCTGTGTCACTGCATGTCCTTCGTTTTCGTATCAGGAAACCCATCCACGGATAGATGCAAGCTTTGCAGCTTTGGGGTCTGTCTGTCTGGGCCAATCCTCGAAGCGTGCGAGGGTGACACACTGACATCACTCACTGCCAGTTTCTTCCTTTCCTTCCTTCTCCAGCTTACGTGCGTGAACGTGACATCTTGCGGGGGAGCATCCTGACAAGCCGTAAATTTTGGCAAAGCAGTACACCTACTCCTACTCCTACTTCGACACTACACTACGGATTAGGAGTAGCAAAAGTACAGTATAGATGCATATAAAATCTCCTCAGGTTCTATTGTTTCCTTGGAAAGAATTTGTCGAGTTCCTTTCAACGAAAAGGAAAGCCTTGACATTGTGACGGGCCACCCTCTTTAGTCTTTATTCTCTCCTACCAGCACTCCATTTCTGTCTAGAGCTAGCAGAGACCAGGGAGCACTAAGCAAAGTCCGAAGAATCGCTTAAAGATATCGTTAGGCTAACATCTCACCCCTCCAAAAGTCTTAACTCGCGGGAAAGGAACAATTGTATAGAGATGCTTACTTGGTAGTGATTATTCAGCTCGTTTGACTAGCTAGGGGAATGTGAATTGTGGAACGCAGGATAATTAGGAGGTTAGGCTTGTGGGCTGCGGTCAACGGCCGAACCGAACCTCCGGGGTTTAGGGTGGCCTGAAAGAAAGGGGCGGCGGCGGCGCCACTTGCCACTGGTGGCTCTCTCCATCGATCGCGTGGCCGGCGGTGGTTTGAACGTGGAAGATTCCTGCTCGCAGCGCCACGCCACGCCAAGCAAAGCATCTGGTGCTTATCCTTCAAGTCTTTACTCGCAAAAAAAAGAAGTTTTCCTCTGGTCACTAGCTTTTACTACACGAACAGAGTAGAGTTGGTTCAATTTGGTGGACGCCCGTTCGCCTAGGACTGTTTGTATAATTGTATGCGTCTGCTGGATTCCCGTCCATGCGCGCGGCCGTGTGACGCTGCGTCGCGTAGGCTTGGACAAATTGACAGACGTGACTTCGCCTTTGCTTGTTGCCAACACGTTTTTAGTTCCCTCCCCGGTCCCTCGTAAAAGGAGTGCAAAGATCTCAGAGCTCGAGGCGCTCCTTTGCCAACTCCGTGACTGGAGGCAGTTATTCTCTCTTTTCTGTTTAACTCTGCTATCACCAAATGGCAGGGCTCTGTTCAGTTTTCTCTTTTCTATTTTAACTCTACATCACCGATTGGCAGGTTCTGCTCCTGTTTCCTCTGCTGGAGACATTCGAGGGGTAATGCCAGATGGCTGTAGCATGCGGAATCAAGCTAACCTGTGCCCTGCTTGGCACAGGTGCATTTCACCAGATTTCTGAGGAATTTTGTTGATTGTGGTTTATTTTTGAATTAGAATCCTCAGAATTCCCTCAAAATCCCGTAAAATCCACATGTGCCAAACAAGCCGTTAAAGAAATTCAGAACAATTCTCGTATAGTGGTTTGATCCAGGCTAGTTCAGCTCAGGACCAGCTGCTCGGGCATGACTACACGCTGAACCCCGCACTTTGGCAATATGATGAAGACCATGCGAACATACATGCTTATAAGTTTCTTAATATATACACAGTATGTTAGAGGATGGAGACAAACACGTACACTTTTGAGTTCAACCTCAATTTTATTTGGAAGGAAGGGAAAAATAAAACAAATCGAGAAATGATTAGTTTAGAAATGAATCTGAGTTTGGACTTTTTACACTTCACACCATCCGGTACATAAACCAATGATGTTAAGAAAATAGTCACCACCAACCTAGATGTCCCACTTCTGAACCACCGGGGACTTGCTAGTTTAAATTTTTTGTTCAAATTTGACTTTTGATCGAGATGTTAGCCTAAAAGCAGGACATGTGAGGGATCCTGCTTACATCCCTACCCAGATGTAATGCAAGATACAATGTTTAAAGCACAAGGAAAAGGGAAATGGCGCAAGAAATGCAGAATCATATTTCTATTTCCACGTACAACATACAGCGTGTTTGATAGTTTCTGTTTCCAGTTGCTTTCTTGTACCAGGATTCATCTAATTGACAGACAAGCTGCAGCTACGGGAATAAGGAAAGTAATGCAGGCTAGGCTACCAGCTGCTGATAACAGATCAACACTCATGTTATCTCGTTGTCAATTGAGGATGCCAAGAGCCTCGGCCTCTACACATGGCAATAAGTTCCACAACAACGTCAATCAGATCACTACCTAAAAGATGAATGATCGTGACAGAACTGCGCTGGAGCAAAGAAAACTGGAACTTTTGCAACGGCGATCAAAACAGTACATCTGGAAACTCCTGAGATGCTTTACAAGTTGGACAGAACTCTGCTGTGGCGCTTGAGAACTAGTGTACACGAACTTTCCTGTTATGCTGGAGCCTGGAGGTGACTACTTGTGTCTACTGCTGCATTTGTCAAAGATACACTACAAATCAACGTCTGGCAATGGAACCTTCCAGTAATTCCAGGAATTGTAGTCTTCCTGTGCAACATTATCATTCGATGGTCAGAACAAAAGGATTAATCTGTAATTCCTGGAATAGTAAATCACCATGGGCAAGTGCAACACTATCACTCCAGCTGCTCTCAAAAGAGTAATCTGTATAAATATCAGGTAGCAATGAAGCATGGAACTGAACATGCCTCTAGCCTACATCATACATGAAGAATGTTTCTTGATACTACCTCCGTCCAACAATAGGGGGCGTATTAGCTTTCCTTTGACCAATGCTTTGACCACAAATTACTTTATTAATATATAATTATATGACATAGATTCATATCCATTATATTCCTACTCAAGGATATTTGCTTATGGTTATGATTTTGATCACATTAGTCACATATTCATGAAGTAATTTGTGGTCAAAGGCTTGGTCAACCGAACCCTAATATGCCCCCTATTGTTGGACGGAGGGAGTAATATAGAAGGGGTAAGCATGCCTCTGCACCGGTGTAGCTAATCTTATAACCACAGTCTGCATGTACAAGTCGATCGCGTTTTATTTCTAATATGGCCTTTACCAATTTGTGAAAAAGAGACTTATAGAACTGAAGAAAATTATTGTTTAATTTGTAACTTTTTGAAACTGACTGCAGTATGAATGGAAATTAGATCGTGTTATCTATTATGTGAAAACACCGGTATCCTAGATTCTGGATAGCAAGTTCAAACATCTAGTGAGAAAACAATTCTCTGGTAATTACAAAATTTATGATTGAAATAATGTTCTTATGCTCTCGTGAGGAACATCAATACGATTTTATGGCTGTTCAAAATACACGAGGTAAAGCAGCATTATCCGAACTCCCCAACTGGCCAAATGTATTACAGAGTAGGTTAAAAGACCAAGACTAGATGAAATGAAATGGGCAGAAACTATTAAGTTTGTGGCTACATCTAACTATACCCAATATATGTGAATTTTTTGTTGCCTGTTACATAATTTCCACTCTATGTTTCGAACCACTGCATAATACTACTACTCCGATCCTAAATTGTTGTCGAAATATTACATGTATCTAGACGCTTTTTAACAATAGATACGTCCATATTTGGACAAATTTGAGTCAAGAATTTAGGATCAGAGGGAGTAATAGTTTCTCATAAGGAAAGCTGACCTGTTCAACAAGAGTTGTTGGAGGGAACATGTCATTGACAAGGGTATGTAAGGAGGTATAGGACTTCACATCAACAGAACTGTTGATCGCTACTTCACCCTGCATGACGACAAGATATGACTTAGGAAGCAATTACGCAAGCACAACATTACTGACTCTGAATGTAATACCTTCGGGTTGATGATAAAAATCTTGCCCTTGGGAATTCCCATCTTTTTATAACTAAGCTCGTCTGTATCTCTGTTACCGAATCCAGCATAAAATGGATTGTAGTCGGAAGGAAACAGTGCTTTAATGTCCTGTCAAGAACAAAAACATGACATGTCAAAATCCTATCATAATACCGATTTGAAGTTTCAGGTTGTCTGCAGGAATCTGGAAATGGCCTTATTAGACTTAATTGTTCCCTGGTCTTTACAAAAGAATTCAGGAACCAATCCCATGAAAATCCCCGGTCTATCAAGCAAGTATATTGTTCGTCTGTGTAGTAGAAGCATATGATGCCATACAAGAATTCATTTCCAGAAATATCCCCCATCCAAACAGGCCTCTAGGGTTATTACTCGAATAAATAAAATCAACATTTTTCTGCAATTCCATCATTACATGCGAAACAAGCAAAGTCAGGAAGCTGATTCTGACAATTACCTCCAGACAAGCAATCTTGAACTCATGTGGGGCTCTTCTTATAACTGAGAAGATCAGAGGAAACATGAGAATTTTATCATCCTACTAGAGTTCAGTGAATCAAAATGGCAATTTTTCTTGTTGAAGTAAGAAAAGGGAGTAAGTCAACATTCAACCAATAGTTATTAGATGATGAGATGTCACCTTCTCTGTAGAGCGACGGGAACAAACCATCAGGTGAAATTACAACAGGTCCGTTAGGCAGTGCTTTCCCATCCTGCAAATTTGCAAAAGGATATGGTTGATACATAACCAACTCTATAGACATATTAACACTATAGCAATAGGAACCCATTAGACAATGAATGCAGTTGCAGATCTGATCAGATCATCACAAGTTGACAGAAGGAAACAACAGTGGAAATTACTGTATTTACCTGCTTTAGATTGAAGAGGAAATTTTTTGTCAGATATGCCTGGACAATAGCTCTAGCACTAAGGAATATTAGTTGATAACCATTTTCCTGGTTGGGAAATAAAAGGTTCATCAGAAAACTACGTGCACAAAAACTGGGTACAATTTCGCCCAAGAGTAAGGGAAACCACTAAAAATCAAAATTGTGCATCACACCTTTATTGCACAAAAAAGCCGAGCAACACCAGACTGACTCCAATCCCGTCCAACTAATGGCATTACCTGGCCCAACACATCAGACCTGAAATGTAATGTAAGTAATTAACTACTCTAGTTCAGCTGTTGTGGTAATTGACAGCAAAAGAATCACGTGTGGAAGTGTACACTGCAAAGGAAAATGATGCAGTAAGCCGCAAAATTCTTCAGATAGAGCTGAGGTTAAATTCAGTTAGTTGGTGCCAAGTCCAGGGAGCCTTGTTCATTGAAGTTTCAGATGAACTAAAAAGACAATTTGCTGGAAATGCATTTACCAAGAAACAACGTGTGGAAACATTATTTGTGTGATAAACGATACAAGACAAACAATGGACCAAAATCACTAGTTGTGAAACAAAATTAGCATGGGCATGGCACCTTGAACCAAAGGAGATGTAAAACTTCAAGCATTGCAATTTATGCCTGAGTTATGTTGCCAAGTCCTATTACAGTGACTAATGTTTGCCAGCTATTCATATATGGGGAAGAAGATACAAGAGTTGGAAAAGAACCCGCATTGCCAGAATGTTGTAGAATTTTACCAACCATTGGTCTACTGGTCACATGGAGCAATCCATATGAATCACTACAAAGTCACAAAATATGACATCCAACATCTAATGTTGCCAACAGAAAGTATAGCCACCATTCTAGCATGGTGCCTTAACGAGTCTTAAGACAGATTAAGAGTACATAAAATGAACAGCTTCAGCATTCTTGAAAAAGAATAGTCTACAAAGCACATATATTTGCAACTAAATCAAGAACAATTAATTCATTCGATTAGGCAAAAATCATCACAAGTGATGCAGCTTGGGTTTTTAGTATTCTTCTTAGATTCAGTGGAACCATAATTCAAAATAAAGTAATACATATTTGTTTTGTCAATGAAAATTAGCAACAAAAAAACATAATGCAAATGGCTTCTTTTCATCATATTGCCTTAAACTCGAAGAAGTGAGCATACAGTAAACAAAGGAAGCCTCACAGCAACATCTAACATGACAAAATTATTAAATATACCCAGTAATACATTATTTTTGTCTGGAAAGTTAGGCTGGTTTGCCATAAGATTTGCAACTTAATTTACAGTTTGGTGAGACAATCTGACAGATGAATAGATGATGATTGACTGAAATAGTTCATTGAATTTGGCAAATCTGAACTATGGACTTTACCTTGTGATGGTTCCATCCACGTCAGATATAACAATTTTTGCATTCCATTTCCACACATATATATGTGCATCAACCTAGTGAAAGAACAAACTTTAGTACAAAGATGTCCAAAATAAAAGGATAAATAATCAAGAAAAAAGAGGCACAAACCTGTTGCTTCCCAAAAACTCTGGTGCAGAAGCTAAAGGTTACGATGTTTTGTCCCTCCTTCAGATTCAGGGATGCAACCTGTTCACTAGTGGGAATTAAAGTCCGCACAAATTGCTTTCTTGGTGACTGGTTTTTTTTGTTCTCCGGGGCTTGTTCATCCATTGGACTCAAGACAGTCTCAGTATCAAGAAAAATATCCTCGGAAGAATCACTATTACTGCGTTGAAGGGATCTTGATATCCTAAATGGAATGGGCCAAAGTCTCCATCTCCGGCTTGAGGGAGACATCCCAAGAGAATCTTCTCTCGAACCAGGTGTTTCCTGGAGTTCAACTGGAATAGCATCAATAGGTTCTACACTGAAGTCTGGACCAAATACAGCCTTCCCAAGAATAATATGAGAAACTTTACTCCATACAAAATAGTTACAGCCTATTTTGACAATAAGGTTTGCATTTTTTATTATTGATGGCCCAGATGACTTAAAATCCTCCTCATGGACAAGATGTTGTTGGAAGACATCATCAGCAGATGTCCGGCCCATTCCTGGCCGTAGCATGTGCCCACAAAGAGAAATCTCAAACCCTGCCAATAGAAATGAAAGCAAAGTAATGAAACCATGTCTTCTAAAAATGAGAAAAAGAACTGGTGACCTGACATGTGCTTACCCAAGCCCTTCTGTACTCGGGGGTGTTCTTTGTTTAGTTCCTCTTCAGCAGATGGGTTCTCTGGAATGCTTCCTAATTTGTCTTTGTCACTGCTTCTTGGGGATGAATGCAAACGAATTTTAGAAGGGATGGTGTCTTTACTCCTGTCATAAGAACCTCCTTCGTACGACAAGTCAGATGCCTTGCCATAATGGGGAGAGCTGTCTTCGCTTTGTGTTATATTATTATCTGACGTAATTGATGAAACATCAACTTCATCTAGATGATCACAGTGTGCACTTTCACTTCCATCTTCCCCCAGATCTATGTCAACATCAGAGCGGTTACTCAGACTAAGCTGAGAATCCCTCTGATGATCGAATTCAGGAGAAAAGGGCTCGGTTCCTGAATCCCCATCATCTTGTGATGTCAGATCCAAACAACTTCTAAAAGTATCGTATCTCCCTAATCGAGCCTCAATATTCTCATTGCTGGCATCACCAACCTTGTGTATCTTAGCTGGGGACTTGCAAGCCTCCTCAACCTGAACCAGTGGGATGTCACAAGCCGCATCTTCATTCGTCAACGGTTCATAACCCTCAATCTTGTTCTCCGGGACATCAAGAGCCTCATCTTCATTGGTCAAGGATTGACAACCCTCGTTATTATTCTCCGAGACATCAAGGGCCTCATCTTCATTGGTCAAGGATTGACAACCCTCGTTATTATCCTCTGAGACATCAAGAGCCTCATCTTCATTGGTCAAGGATTGATAACCCTCATTATTATTCTCCGAGACATCAAGAGTCACATCTTTATTGGGCAAGGATTTATAATCCTCAATGTTGTTCCCTGAAATATCATGAGCCTCATCTTCCAAGGTCAACAATTGACGAGCCTCATCTTCATTGGTCAAGGTTTGATAGCCCTGACTCTTACTCTCTGAGACATCAAGAGCCACATCTTTGTTGGGCAAGGGTCGATGGTTCTCAATGTTGTTCCCTGAAATATCATGAGCCTCATCTTCCAAGGTCAAAAATTGATTATTCGAACCATTGTTCCCTGACTGTGATATATCCTGAACTTCAACTTCATTTGTTGATGCAACAAAAGCCTCACCTTCATTAACTGACACATGGAGTGCTTCGTATTCACTAACTCGGAGAACATGTGACTCATCCTTCTCAATTGATACCTCCTGAAGCTGTACTTCATATTCATTAACTCTGATATCATGGGACTTATCCTTCTCAATTAATACCTCCTGAAGCTCCTTCGAAACTTCTGACGGGTGTTCAGAATCAAACTTCAACTTTTCCTGTGATATGTATATATCATCTAAAATGCCAGTTTCCCACACCTCGCCACTGCGGCTGAAGTCCCCGCTCGAGCTCTGCCCAGGTCCCAAATGGAACTGTGGTTCACTTAGTTGCACATCCTCCATGCTCTCTTCTGTTGAAGAAATGGGAGCAGTTAGAACACACCCATTAACACTAACCAAAAGCATGTCTGAAGTGCCCCCATCAGCTTGTTTTGTCAAATCTTCTGCTTCCTCCAGCTTGCTATAACCATATGAATCAAATTCCTCTCCAGTTTCTTCCTCCTGATTCTCATTCAACTCCGGGCAAACCAACTGGTCATTGGTGCCAATGTAAAGTTCACCATCGCTCTTACTACGAAGTGGAGTTTCAGGCTCATTGATAACTTCTCCTGGACCTGTTCGAGAGTCTTCACTGCCAGGCTCAAGCTCTCGCATGAAGTGGGCTTGGCCAGAGTTGTCAAGCAGCATGTGGAAGCTGGCTTCCACACCATTGACAGTGATGGTGACAACCTTCTCAGCACCCTTGAGAACGCCCTGGAACTTGCCAAATCGGACATACCAGGGGGTGCTGCGGTACGAGCCATCAGGCTGCTCAACCACGATGATGTCGACTGCGCCGCCAAAAGGGTGGAAGGGCGTCGCGACGGAGTACATGCCCTGGGAGAGGACACGGCCCACCCCGCGCCCCACCATTCCCACCACGTCCATTTCTGCAGGAGTCCTCGATCGCCAGCATCAAACAGTCACCGATCCGAACACTGGTTGCTCGATTCGTTCAATTGTTTCATCAATTCTGCAATCAACTGAACATAAGTGTAAACTCCATGGATTTGAGGGGAAGAAAAAATTGGATTCGAGCAGTAAAAACGACAGAACAAACTCGGAAATAATCTGAGCAACTTAGGGTTCGTCACCGACCAGACGAAATCAATCCAGGCCCGGTTAGATCTCCAGTCCACGGTAGGCCAAGCGAGTAGAGGGGAACAAGGACGGGATCGATACCTTCGAGGTGGTGCGCGAGCTTCAGTGGAACAAGGACGGCGGAAGCCAATTGCGCTGGGGTGGACAGGAAGAGGAAGAGGGGATGAGCCGGACCGGAGCAGAGGGTAAGGTATTTTTCAGAGAGTATTTTCCTGGGTTGTTCACGCACGATACCGAAAAGGGTAAACCTGTCCGGCCATTCTATTCTACAGTCCTCTCAGTCTTCCAGATTTTGTGCTGATTGTGATGGGTATATTCCCATTTGATTTTCCAGTGCTGTGAGATTTATTTGCTCCAACATTTTCGGGGCAGTTATAATATAAACCAAATACTACCGCTCGTGAGCTGACTCGTGAAAACATTAGAGCAAAAAATGCTAGACCTGCTTACAAAACAAACAGAAAATGCTGCAGGGGTCGGAAAAATACTACGGGCATTTTCAAAACCCTAGCTACTGGGATTAGCAAGCGCACCCATCTCGTCTGTTCGGGTAACAGCGCATCTGCGCATGCGGGCAGCAGAGCCGTAAAAAAATCATAGGCAAAGCAAAATCCACAAACCTCCCTATGATCAAACCCCAAAAAAAAAACACCGCCTTCAGGAAAGCTCCCCGAAACCACGCCGCGGACGAGCAAATTTAAACACGACGCGAAATTTCTCAAGAACAAAAAGGGAAACAATGCCAAATCGAACTGGATCCAACTCTCCCGATTAGCGGAACTTATCGAGAACCATGGGATTGGACTGGACCTCTTCGTCACTTCTCTCAGGCGAGGTCGTCCCTGAGGCCGGAAGGGGCGCCGCCGTCGTGGGTCACTGGGTGAGGTCGGAATTGGGAAAGGGATAGGAGACAGTTGAGGGCCGGTACTTATAGGTGAGCCTGCCTCGTCACACGGCATGGCGGCAGGCAGAGACTACACGAGCAACGCACGTGAGGCATCCCCGAGCCGCCTCGCAGTTGGGGTTCGCATTACCGAGAAGACGTGGAAAATAAGGATAGCGAGAGGCTGGCACCGTGGGCTTGATACGAATTACTAGCCATGGGGCCCATACGTCATAGGGGAACCGGAAGTCTTCGTTGCAGGAATAAATAGTTCGGAAATAAAAGCATGCAGACAGCGTTGCCTTTCTTGTTGTCTGCCCGCATCTACCTAACGGATTTATCATGCCAAGGGAAATGTCAGCCATGTCCTTCCTTCAGTGATGTGATCCCGCCGTTGACTAGCGGTTGACATATATCCAAAAAAAACATACCCCCTCCGTCCCACATTAAGTGTCTCAAATTTGTCCAAATATGAATGTACCTATACATAAAAAACGTTTAGATACATGTAATATTTCGACATTTAATATGGGACGGAGAGAGTACTAACTTGATTCAGAAATCAGATTTGTGCTTTCATTAGACGAATGTGAACAATCGCGGTTGGCGTTGCTAACGAACTACCGGTAAGATACAGCAGCAGCAAGCCACACGGAGAGGGGCGTTTTGGGTACCCATACCACATCGTGCGCTCGTCTTCTCCGTACTAAACACTACGTGATCCATGCCCGGGGATAAAGAAAGCCAATGGCGTGCGGATCTTGCCAGCATCAGCATGTCCCATGCGCCACTTGACAAATACGGTTTTCTCTCTCGGAATATGCTTTTCTTGGGCTTAGGAAACGGTTGCTTTCTTCCCATTCCGACATCATCTCGTGCCCGCGGGCACCATCATTTTCCCCTGATCCCACCCGTTTTCGGCTCATAAACCCCGTGGCGAAGTTAACTTGGGTCTGTGCGTGTGGGCTGCTGCTGCTGCCCGCGGTGCCCCGTGCCGTAAAGTAAACGTGTTCCTTCGTCCGCCACCTGCACGGTTTTGCGTTTCCAGAAGCTATCTGGGGCGGTCGCTGTCCGTGTGGCCGCGGACAAGCCACGGCCACGTACGTGCGCCAACTGACTTGGGCTTTTCCGCGTCATGGAGTACGCGAGCGATGTGGTCATTGTCGTGTGAAGCGGCGGGAAGGAGCCAGGGGCGTGGACAGACGAGAGATCACGACACGGGTACCAGAAGGATCATGTAGGGGCTCTTGGAGTTATCACTTCTCTGGATGCCAGTGCGGATGAGGTCATAGACGGTTTAGGACTTTGAATTAACGGATGAAATGCAGTGCTCCGTTTGCATCTTCTCTCTTCTTTTGGTGAGGGGAGTACTTCGTTTGGCGTTTGCTCTGACGCATGTTGGAAACTCTGTGTGGCAACTGGCAATGCTACGTGAGGCTTTCTCGTGTGATTTTTCTTTTGCGGGGCATTCTCATGTGACCTGTTCTCCAATGTGAAATTGTAGGTCCGGTCTCGGTCTCACCATACTGCTCTTTCTCTGCGGTTTCGCCGGTTGACAACCTGGTGATCGTGAAAGCGCTAGCTGTAGGCATGCATCAACGCAAGTCCTTCTCCTACATGGACTGCAAAATGGGTCCCGGTGATCCTTCGCATCGAAGGTCTGGCAGCCAGCGATTTCTAGTCTGTTACCGATTACGGCATGCTGGATGTTGTACCAGCATTCAGAGGGGGACAGACTTGTGTTCGGTCTTCAATGTAACCGATTCCACCAGCTCAACATTACGTACATGGAAGAAGCAGCACCAGACTGCCGATGTGCAATGCACTACATTGGATCCAAGGGACCATCACACATTCATTACTGTACGCACAGCTTTTTGCCAACATAAAGCTTTTTTAAGGGAACAGATGGCTAATGCTGCTTTCTTTTCTTTTCTTTTCTTTCTTCCGGGAGAAAATGCCTAATGCTGCCAATCAATCTTTTAACACAGCAATGCCATTTTTTAGGGGGTTGACATGCAGGGTGCCAGCCCAGTGGAGCGGCCCAGTGAGCCTCCTCCCACGCAGCCCACAAGGCCACGACCCAGGAGCAGGCTCAGTGCTTCAGGAACGTGTTGGTGCTGCAGATTCCATCGGAGCACCAAGTTTTTTTCTTCTAGTCTCCTTTTGTTTAAAGCAAACGAGTCGGGGGCCAATCAGATCAAGGATACCATTCAGATGTACTGTAATGCCTCTGGACAGCGGGTTAATCTTCAGAAATCTTCGATATTTTTTGGGAAAGGTGTTTCAAATGCAATCCGAGAGCAGGTTAAAGGGATTCTGGAAGTGACCAATGAATCGTTATCTGAAAAATACTTGGGCCTTCCGTCAGATTTTGGTCGATCATCTATTGGGGCGATTAAATACCTCAAAGATCGTGTGTGGAAAAGGGTCCAGGGATGGATGGAGAAATGTCTTTCGGCGGGTGGGAAGCAAATTCTTATTAAGTCAATTGTGCAGGCGATCCCGACATATTCTATGTCATGCTTCCTTCTTCCCGGGGGTCTTTGTCAGCACATAAACTCGCTCACTCGGAAGTTTTGGTGGGGTAGCAAAAATGGAGAGAGGAAGACTGCCTGGGTTTCTTGGGACGCAATAACAATGCCGAAGTATATGGGTGGCCTGGGTTTTCAAGATTTTGAGTTGTTAAATTTAGCTCTTCTCGTCCGACAAGTGTGGAGAATTCTCCAAGATCCGGACTCGCTCAGTGCCCGGGTTCTCAAGGCTAAATATTTCCCCGATGGATCTTTGCTTGATGCTGACCTGGGCTCAAGCCCGTCTAATGTTTGGCGCGATCTATGAGGGCAAACGAGTACTGCGGCTTGGTCTTATTAAGCGCACTGGGTCAGGCAGTGATACCCGAATTTGGATGGACAACTGGATCCCAAGGGACCATTTGTTGAGGCCAGTTGTTGCGAAATATGTGCAGCCGCCTGACTTGGTTTCTGAGTTGATCGATGCGGACAGAAGCTGGGATCGAATCAAGCTGGCTGAACACTTCTTCCCAATGGATGTTCATATAATTAAGAATATTCCTCTAGGGCCGAGTGCCAGGCCGGACTTTTGGGCATGGCACTTTGAAAAGAAGGGAATTTTCTCGACGAGATCTACATACCGGATGCTAGTTGATATGAAGAGAAGAAGGGAGGACTGGATCGAGCACTGTGATGGGTGTTCGAATGTTGCTGGTATTTATAAGCAGTGGTCTCTTCTGTGGAAATGTCCTGTCCCGGCGAAGCTCAAAGTGTTTGCATGGAGATTGGCGAAAAACTCAATCCCAACGGAAGCTGTCAGACTCCAGAGAAATATGGCTCAGTCGTCTCTTTGCCCTATTTGTCATGGAGCTGAAGATACTTGGTGTCATGCCCTCATTGATTGCACGATGGCAAAGTATGTTTGGGCGTTGTTAGATGAGGAGTTAACAGAGCATGTCATCTTCAGAGTTTGTGATAATTCTGACGACGCTTTGGGCAATATGGTGGGCTAGAAGGAAGGCAATACATGAAGAGAAGTTCCAAAGTCCGCTGTCCACTTTTGTGTTTATCCAACGTTTCCTTGATGACTTGTCTCTCACTCATGATGTTGTCCATGCTGTGACACCAGGGCCTCCTCCTGGCGGTGGTCGCCTTGCCCAGCCCACCAGCCGATGGTCTCCTCCGCCGGCTGGTTTGTGTAAAATTAATGTGGATGCTGGAGTTGCAAGATCAGGTGCAGAAGGTTCTTGTGCTGCGGTCTGTCGTGATGAATGTGGAAGATTCATGGGAGCCTCTTCGATTACGATCGAGGGCATGACTGACCCTACAGTACTTGAAGCATTGGCATATAATGAAGGCTTGTCTCTGGCCTTGGACCTTAACATCTCAAAAGTTTGTGTTGCTTCGGACTGCTTAACGGTTATCAAGAGTCTACAGCAAGATGATCTTTGCTATTATAGTGCGATCATAAAGGATATTGTGGCGAGGAAGGAGCAGTTCCGTGATGCTGTTTTCAGACATGAGAAGAGAACTCTTAGGCACTGTTTGGTTGGGCTTAAAACTGCTTTTTGACTTTTGGCTTATAAGCCACAAAAGCACCTAAATAGTTGCTTTTGACTTTGGCTTTTTGCTTATACCATCATCTAACAATATCAAGTCAAATGTCAAAATCCAAAACCGAAAGCACCTAATTTGGTGCTTTTGTGTCTTATAAGCCAAAAGTCAGAAAGCAGTTTTAATCCCAACCAAACAGGGCCTTAATATAGATGCTCATAATCTAGCTAGAACGGCGTTACCGCTTTCTGTT
The DNA here is from genome assembly GCF_000005505.3 of Brachypodium distachyon. Lineage (NCBI taxonomy): Eukaryota > Viridiplantae > Streptophyta > Magnoliopsida > Poales > Poaceae > Brachypodium > Brachypodium distachyon. The sequence continues at coordinate 20,586,174 of NC_016132.3, read as the reverse complement.
GGTCGTCATATTTGGCTTTTAAGTACTCCAAACATTACTTGTATTCCTGTTCAAGTTGGTGTTGAATAAAGCTGGCCTTTCCCCTAAAAAAAACTAAGTTTTTTCTTCGCTCAAAAAAAAACTAAGTTCTTCTCTTCGCTCAAAAAAGAAAACCTAAGTTTTTCTCTCTTAAAAAAAGAGCACTGATCATATCTCTAGCAGGTTACCTAAAACAGTTCACCATTTCTAATAATTGTCATCATTCTTTAAAATCAAGTAAAAACGATTTTTAGTATGTTCACCACCCCATTTTCAATCCCCTAATGTTTTTAGAGAATTTCCGATTTTTTCCTCCTCGGCCTAAAATCTACTCCGCGTGTAACAAAGAACAAATTTCTCTAAAACGCACAGCACAAATGGCACCAACAAAACTGATCTGATCCGATTTTTCCTTCCACAATCCGTTGGCGCACCGTCGCAGGCCATCATGCGGCACCAGTAAGCTTGCCGTGACCCACCCACCCCTCTTAGACCCTTCCCAACCCGATTCCCTGCCATAATCAAGGCTGGTGGCGCCACCCGAAGGCCACCAAACTGCCATTCGTCGATTTGCTCCTTGGGATTGACATGTGGGACTGCTACGCCATTGTGGTGTCTACAAAATGTTAGGGAACCGTTTTTCAGGAACTTACTAGACAAGGGCACAAAAATCTCAAAGTTTCTCTCTCTCGGGTATCCCATTTTTTGGGAACCTGATGGAGATGCTCTAAGCATTGTTCTGTAGATAAGGAAAAAAAGAGAAGCAAGCGTGGTACGCACAGTAAGCCATCCATGGAGTCGGTGCGTGTTACTGTGTTATCCATTCAGGGCTCATTCGGTTTGCAGGATTTTGAAAACATAGGAATAGGAAAAGTGGAGGATTGGAATGCCATGCACATTGCAATCCATAGGATGTTAAAATGAGGTCTCACCTGATGCTTAGAATCCTTAGGAATTAGGCCAATTTGAAACACATTCATTCCTATGAAACGAATGCTACACATAGGAAAAAAATCCTAAGTGTTGAAATCCTGTAGAAATCTTTTAAGAATCCTGCAAACCGAATGAGCCCTCAAGGTGTGCATTCAGTTATTTCGGTTTGATTCAGTTCAGTCAATGTAGTTTTCGGTAAATATGGTTCCGTATTTTAGTTTCGACAATAACCAGTCGATTTCGGTTTGGTTTCGATAATAACCAGATTACCAAAGTTCCCAAAAAATAATAAGGACAAGTAATTTCTTAGTGTTTTAGGAGTGACACATGAGTTTGACTTACGCAAAAGTAAAACATCTTATATTTAGTAGGGATGCTACTGGCAAGAAGCCTCCTACACGAGGCTCCGCCAGCAACGAAACGGGCGGACGAAACCCACTCTAAGAGCGGGTCTCTCCCGATCTCTTCCTCCCTCCCCGGTTACCCACACGCGACCCCCCTCGCGATCTTCCTCCTCCCCCTCCCCTTCCCCCTGTGCTCGTTGCACCGCTGCCGCCTCCTCTCCACGCGCCGCCGAGGGCGCCCTCCTCCGTGCAGCCGACCCCCACCTCGCGCCCGTTGCCGCCCACCGTGCGTCGGATCCGGCTGCCAACCGTGGAGATTTCGGCAGATCTTGCGCTCTCGCGCGTCCTCCTCGCCGGATCCAACACAGGGAGGGCTGAAGGAGGTGAGTTTTTCCTTTTTTTTCTTTCTTTTTCGAAAAAGTAAAAGTTCAAAATAAAAAACATTAAAATTAAAAGTTGAAAAATAAAAACTTTCGAATGAAGGTAAAAGTTCAAAGAAACTAAAATTAAGAACTAAAAAAAATGAAAAGTTAGGAAAAAAATAAAATGTTTCAAAAATAGAAAAAAAGAAAAATTCCGACAGCCAAAAATGAGCTGTCGAAATTCGTCCGCCACTTTTGATCTGGGCGGACGTCCGCCCATTAGCCTCCCTCGCTGCTATTAGGAGCCAAGTATTCCTAAAAGAAAACGAAACGGAATGAGCTGGAGAATAAGAAAACAAAACTCGGACCATTCACACCGAGTCCTGTCGGTACGACTACGATCGAAGTGTGCGAAACGAGCGGAAACTTTCCCCAAAAACACCGGCTGCTACGACTCTCCAAGTCAAACCTCCCCAGCCGACGCTCACCAATCTCAAAGCGCATCCGACACCCGCACGTGGGCCAGATAAGAAGGCCGTGCTCTGCTCCACTAGCGCACACCGACGCACTCCCACGCATTCCCCCCCCCCCCCCCCCCCAGATCTCGCCATGGCCGCCGGCGCTAGCCTCCTTCTGCTGCTGCTCCTCGCCGTCGCGGGAGCCATCGTCCCGCCTTCGGCGGCGGAGATCAGATCGGAGTCCTTCCGGGAGGACCCCCGCCAGTCCATCCTGTTCGAGAAGTTCGGCTTCTCCAAGTCCGGCGCGGTCCGGATCATCCTCACCGGCGCCGCCGTCTCCTCCTCCTTCGCGCGGGCGGACCCCAAGCAGATCGGCTTCTTCCTCCTCGCCGACGAGTCCCTCCTGCAGGCCATCTACGAGTCGCGGGAGCGGCCGGCGCCGGAGAAGCGCGCGGAGGACCCGACCGGCGCCGACGAGCCCGACCTCTCCAGCTGCGTCCTCTCCAGCCCCTACGTGAAGACCCTCTTCACCTTCCACGACATGGAAGGGGGCCACTACAACAAGTCCTTCCCGGTCACCCACCCCGACGAGTACAGCCTCTTCTTCGCCAACTGCGCGCCGGCGTCGCTCGTCACCATGAACGTCCGCACCGAGATGTACAACGCCAACCCGGACGGATCCAAGGACTACCTCCCCGTCGGCCAGGCGCCCCTCCCAGCCATCTACGGCTTCTTCGCCTTCTGCTACGCCGCGTTCCTCGCCGCCTGGGGGTACCTCACCCTCGTCTCCCGCGACCGCGCCTCGGCCAGCAACCAAATCCACCACCTCATGACGGCGCTCCTCGTCGCGCGCATGCTCTACTGTCTGTCCGCCGCCGAGGACCAGCACTACATCCGCGTCACGGGCACGCCGCACGGCTGGGACGTGGCCTTCTACCTCTTCCAGCTCGTCAAGGGCGTCATCCTCTTCGCGGTCATCGTGCTCGTCGGCACGGGGTGGTCGTTCCTCAAGCCCTTCCTGCAGGACCGGGAGAAGAAGGTGCTCATGGTGGTGATCCCGCTGCAGGTCATGGCGAACATCGCCGCCGCGGTGATCGGGGAGACCGGGCCGTTCATGCAGGGGTGGGTGACATGGAACCAGATCCTGATGTTCATCGACGTCGCGTGCTGCTGCGCCGTGCTCTTCCCGGTCGTCTGGTCCATGAGGTCGCTCCGGGAGACGTCCAAGACCGACGGCAAGGCGGCGCGGAACCTGTCCAAGCTCGCCCTGTTCCGGCAGTTCTACACCGTGGTGATTGGCTACCTGTACTTCACTAGGATCATTGTGTATGCGCTCCGGACCATTGCAAGCTACCGATACAGGTGGGCAAGCATCTTGGCCGAGGAGGTGGCCACAATGGCGTTCTACATGTTCATGTTCTACACATTCAGGCCGGCCGAGAGGAGCAATTACTTTTCTCTCGACGACGATGAGGAAGAGGCTGCAGAGATGGTGCTCCGGGAAGAGGAGTTCGAGCTGTAAATTATTTGCAACAATTTTGCTCCATTGGCACCCAGTTCATTATATGTTCTCTCTCCCTGTGAGATTTAATCATTTAACACACGATATATACAAATGTCAGGTATAGATCATGGTCTTGTATGTACTGCAGGGATGCAAGATTATTCATTACTCTTTCCTTCGTAGATTCAAATTTTACTGATCTGATGAGGGGATTAATTGAGCAAACACTACTACGTAGTACCATTTGGGCCAGGTTTGAGATTGTCTGCTTCTGTGTGGCAATCAGTCATTTCATCTTGACACCTTTGACTTTTGCTTATCTTTTATGATATGATGTTCTACTCGTATGAGACCGACCTCAAGTCTTTCCACGTAGGGCTTAAGGCCCAGCATTAACAACATCGGAGACGCCCTGATTTGCCTCTCGTTGCATTCGAATTTCGAAGTAACATCATTTCGTTCTCTTTTCGCTGCCTTGAAACATCTTCCGAGTACTTGCAATGCTATTACTCCCTCCGATCCATGTTAATTGTCTCAAATCTGTCCAAAAGATGTCTAGATACATGTAATATTTCTGTCCAAAAGATGTCTAAATACATGTAATATTTCGACAGATAGTATGGATCGGAGGCAGCAGTAATTTTGTATTTCTTAAATTTCTTGTGGTGTGGCGTTGTCACGGTCACACACCCAGAAAGAAGATCGAGGGTAAGTACAATTAAAATTAAGCGAAGCATTCTAGTTAGGCGTGTCCGCGTGTGTACTGGATGGGACAGCTTGCTTGGTACTGCATCAATGTCCAGCTTTTTCTTCCAATAATTCAAATCTATAACAACTAATACACGACCATGAAAGTGAAGAAAAGCTGAGCTGAAGGGACAGAGCATGGAAGGATCTTGAGATGCCGTCGGTGAGCCTAATTCCCATTCCTAACTGGAAACTGAAAGAAGAGCAGTGGATACAATATTGCTGGCGACTACAATGAGATCAGGAGCTAATGACACATTCTTAAAAGGCAGTAAATGGAGCTAGTATGGGTGCCGACATTAGGCCGGTGGTTACCAACCACCTCCAGTAAGGTTGGGATCTTTCAATTCACTGGTACAGTATAGAATTGCTAGTACGGGTGCCGTTTTGAATTTTGGTCCTCGTCGCCTAATTCTACCCCACACGCCGACAATGCAGCGAACGCAACAAACAACTTACAAAAATCTTCCCTAAAAAACCCAATAGCCATAGCAGAATTTACTGATTAGAATATGTACTACCAAATTTCATCAGCTTTTATTCCTCCGTGGGCGAAATGTTTTCATAAATTTAGACGGTCAGCTGTGTTCCTGATAAACTTGTAAACTTTTCCCGTCTTTGTATTTATGTATAAATTGCTTGATACAGACACATGTATTTGTAGTCACTCTAAAACTTTTACTGGCTGCTGCTTCTGTAACATTTCCCATACGAGAGGGGCCTTGGCAGGCAACGAAGTCGTGTTGGCTAACGCTCACAATTTGCGTTTGTGACGGCTCACTGGAATGCAACTGCAGCCATCACTACATCAAATCCACTTGAGCATCACTCTATCCTTGTTCCCAACCTCCTAGCCCGAGAAGCATTCTTGAGCTGATCCCTTTTTTTTTTTTTTTTTTGAAATAGCTGACCGCTCTTACCGTGCGGTGAGCTGATCCATTTCAACATCCCGTTGCACATAACAGCATATTTGCATCTGAAGGTATGCAATACATCCATTTGCACCAACACGCCGATGAATAGATACCCGCAGTTGCACATTCTACTATGTCCGTGCAAAGAAGTCACCAACTGCAAGTGATGCATCACCATGCGCAACGGCATTCTCTGGCTCTGGCATGTAAAGCGTAGTCGAAGAAGCCTGCAATGAGATGTAACGTAATGCGGAATGAACCAGATTAGAACAAACCAACCAGATTAGAACAAACCCAATTGATGAGACAGCACAGACAAATTCATTTGTTACTACCTACTAGCACATCACCTGCGCATTGCTACGGAGTACGGACTAAAGGAAAAAAAATGCAATAGATAATTAAAAGAATGTTCTACTACTTCCTCTGATCCATAATAAGTGTCTTGGATTTAGTAGAAAGTTGTACAAACTAAATACTAAATCTTCGACACTTACTATGGATCGGAGGGAGTATCATTCTTTGTACAATCCATTACCCACTCACATCTCAATGCTTTGGTCTAATCAAATGGCCGTACGGTCTAAGGGTGACATACCTTCACCTATTGAGATCTTTAAAAGAGTAAAGAAAAGCATATACAGACAGGGTTATAGCACATTTCAGCAACACACTGCAAAGTACTCCCTCCGTTCCATAATTCTTTACGAAATATTACATGTATCTAGACACTTTTTAGGACTAGATACATCCATTTTTGGGCAAATTTGAGACAAGAATTATGGAACGGAGGGAGTACTTAATTAGTATTATATGCACTCAATTTCATCCCTACACACTTAGATGACAAGACAAAATCCAAATTTGCAAAATTGAAATAAGACATCTTCATTTGGGGCTGTGAACTAGTATAGCATTAATGCAACTCCGACAACACATGGACCCAGCTAGATATTCTTAACTAAACCGTGAAAGCTGACATTATGATTTAGAAACTATAACCCCGTCCTACTGGCTTAAAACTGAACAAGGTTCAACTTACTGAATAGGCCAAAAATATTCCAGTTGGTATTCATGCAGTCCAACTGATGTGTTTATTATACCGTCCAGAGAGAGGTTATTACCTTCGTGTCTATCTGCAATTCTCCACTGTTATCTACTGAAAGAATAGCACCATGCGCCTTTAACCATATTTCGCATTCATCTGATCTGTCATCCCCATTCAGTACAGAGCCATCAGTATCAATCCTGAGAAATCCCAAAATCTGTGCAACATACACCACAGGTACTGTTGGGCGATAAGATCTAGACATGCATTTTATAGCCTCAAAACGCATCCGCTCCACATATAGTTCTGTTGAAGGGGAGAGCAACAGATATCAAAACCTCATACGAAAATAGAAGTACAATGAAGTGACAGCAAAGGTGGTTGCCCCCTACCCATGAGGCAAGAATTCAAGTTTGGCGCCTGCTTGTATAATTTGAAGAATATGACATAATTGCCTGAGGAAAGAGCAGAATGAACTGCAAGGGCATGCTTGACAGCTCCATCTTGTTTGGCTTCTTTTGATAAGCTGAAATTAATGAATATATCAAATGTAGATCACTTATTATGAACAAAATATGTTTCAATGCACTAATACTTGCAAAATGATACCTTGCCATTGATGACAGCAAGTCTCGTTTATTATTGGAGTGTAGCATGACGCAGAGCAAATTGTAGGCAGAGAATTCAAAATAACAACCCTTGTTTCCCTCTCTATATAGCCTCTTTAGTTGTGACTGGCACTGCAAAAGTTGCACGTATAAATAATTTGAACTAGGACACTCATGCAACAGTGAATACTTTGATTACAAATATAGACATTACAAAACCACAGCAAGTTCCGTTGGCAATCAATATTCATGAACCAGTAGCATTACCAGAAAAAACAATCTTTCTTCTTATTCGAGAGAGAGACAGAGGGACAGAGAGACAGCTAGAGATAGAGTAAATCAATCACTATACCCAATCTGATAACTAGAAAGTATAACCAAACTTGCCACTGCTACTGATAGGAATGCAAAACCTTCTTGGACCTTTATCTTCTATATGCCTTCCTGTTAACACTATGAAGTTGCATAACTATGGCTAGCAAGCAGAACATACGTACAATGATTTGATATGTAGAGAAAGACGAGACAAGCAGACCTGGTTAAATTCAGGTAGATCACCAGCTTGCAATGCTAAACGTGCATGAGTTTCATAAACCTGAAATGAGAAACATGATGTTGTCGACATTAGTATGTTGCATCAAAGCAGCATCAGATGCATTGCGGCCAGCCAGCAGGTAAGAAATACAGAAAAAGACGTGCTGATGAGTGAATCATTTGCAAGAAGAGAAGCCTAATGGAGGAGTTGGCTAGAGCCTAGAGGAGAGTCCAGGAAGAGGACAACTTCAATCAGGATCAGGGTTAGAGATGGAATTAGGAAAGATGCCTTAGAGACCGAAATAGGAAAAAGTAATTCAGAGCAGTTCATATGGATTAGGAAAGTATGGATTCAGATATTCTTACAGCCCCTTGGGTGTCAAGTTAGGAGGTATTGTATATGTGTCTATCATGCAAGTTTTTACACAAGCAACAAGGACCAATATACTCTCTCCAGCTGCTCTCTCATCTAACCTATGTCTATCCAACCAAACGCAGGCACGCCGTCTGGCTATCTTCAGCAAGGTAGTTATCCAAGGTTCAAAACACATGAAGGTTACAGACACTATCATTGCTGAACTTTTATCCTACTGCAGTGCACAACATTAACAGATTTTATTTTCCAGTCAATTGCACGAGTGCTACAACTTATATCTAGTAACTAAATAGACAGTGTACATTTCTTGAATTGTTGTATAGTACACACAGCAGAATGCAATGAAGAATTTAAAACTACCTTGACGGTCAGTTCATTCTGGATTCTCTGAACTGTAAGATCTTGGCGAATAGATTTCAGTTGATCACACTTGTAAAGATAATTTTTGAGAGATGTGTCAACCATGGAAAGGGCCTTCTCCAGGACATGTTCTGGTCTTACCTGCAACGAGCATATTCAGAGAAATAGGCAACTAGAAAGGATGGACAAGCAGCTAGAAATAACAGTGATGGACCGATGCTATCAATGCTTTTCAATTTAGAGTTAAGAAGACAACTGGTGAGTGCTATTACTGTGGAAGGATCAGGTGCTGATGTAAGACGTAGATATCGTTTCTCAATTTCCTGACATGTTCCCTTGACTGTCAGTGCATCCCAATCCATATCCTCCACAGCCAGGCTGCCGCCATCTTCATAATTGCTAGTTACAAGAGCTGAAATAGCTCTTCTTGCGCGCACATGAGCCATAGAATCTTTGTTCGCTGCAGAACTCCTTGATTTTGATGATGAATCCTTACCCTTCTCAAACCGTTTAGATCTATGCTCCCTACGCTTCTTTTCCTCTGGTGAATTTGCTAATGCAGTTGCATTGGTGTAGTATTTGGTTAGACCCTGCTCCTTATCACTATCACTTGAAGTGTTCCCATTTTGCATGGGACTTGAATAACTACCAATCTTTTGCTTCTTGGTAGGCCTTTTGGTAATTTTATTCAAAGGTGTATGTCGAGACTGGAGAAACTTTCCGGCATCCCAATTGTTAACCTGCAAAACATTTAGCTAAATATTCTGAGAGTTTTTACTAAAGCATAAATACAATAATGTGATACTGCATATGTTAGTACTGATAGTTTGAGAATGAAAAGTCAGGAATAAAATGTGGAAGTCCATTCCTCCTTTATGTTGACTGTTTGATGACAAGATTTTTACAAGAGCAACAAGCGATTCTTACCATATTATTACTGGTCACAAAAACACTCTGAGTGCTACCATTCATCAATGCTTTTGCTACAGGCTCCACCTTATCAGTAACATTTCCCTCCAGAACAGGCTCCCACCTACTTTTCAAACGTCTTCTAGGGGTAGATGTTGACAAGGGGCTTGAATTGTTTGCACTGCTGTACAGGACAACAAAAAACAGAAAACAAGCTATCAGAATTCTAAGATTCGGTAAACGACAGAAACAGCAACAAGACCTAATATTCTCGAGTAAAATGAAGGAATCCTAATTACAATTTACTAGCTTTATATGGTGCAACTAGTGGATGCAATGTTGACAGAAAATTAGATGGGTCACCTTCAATTAATCACCTAAACAATGCGGTCAGTTTATTAATACTGCAAGGGTACCTTTCGACGGTCCTTTCGACGGTCAAGGAAAGAGATGATTTCCAGTAATCACCTTTATTCTGTAACATAGCCACATTACCTTCAGTTTATCCCGTTATAAGACTAATAGCATACCCTATTATGCTTCATAATCAGTAAGTGTTGATTTTGGTAATTCTTAACTCAATGATACTTCCACAGTTCCACTGTATAGTTCTCTTTCTCTCTCAGTGTTAAGTCCTATAGAAGTTCAGGAAGTGTCAAAGCCCCTTTTAGTGGCCATCAGATTTTGGTATAGTTCTGTCTAGATTCTCTGATACTTGCTCCGTTTGCAGGAATTTTTGAGCGTGTCAGTTCAAGACAATACAAATATGTCTTAATAGTGTGATCTGGAAAATGTAATCATTATAGAAGTCTTCAATGCACCACAGCATAGTACCAAAAGCCCAATTGAATTAGCCGATGTATTTAAAGTCTCAACAACTCTACATTGTAGCCTTCCAGGTTCATTTTAGGCAGGGGATGGGGAGTGGAAGAGAAGCATGGACCTTGTTTCGGGCGTGGTCAGAAGATTCTCCGGCAATGGGAACAGCGGCTCAGTGTCCCAATTCTTAGTAAGAAGGGTTCCATCAGAAATAGCTTTGTTTGTGATCTGAAAATAAATAAACACAAAGGAAAGAAAGAAACTGATGTTACAGAAGATCAAACATTTTAACCATTCAAATGATGTAGCACAATCAACAAAGAAATTTAAATGAAACACCGGCATCGACGGGATGCCCAGTAACTGAACCGACTTCAACACAGAATTGAAATCAGTCATTTGCTCGTGAATAGCAGCATTTGTAATCATTGGAACATTAAACATCCAATTTGATTAACCATATATCCACCAATACAAGTTGGATAGAACATCAACTCTGTTATGGCCTTAGGGCATAAGCGATGTAAGTGCTTATATGCACTTAGCAAAAGAAAACTGCTTTTGCTGCCACCTAGGAATGATAAGTTGCTAATTTTACAATTTTGATGCACAAGTATGCATTGGTTTTTAACAAGCGTTTGGCAGATAACAAGCCCATCCATAAGGCTGACAACAATAGAATGAATGCAATTTTTACAAATGGTTGCAACTAGCAAAAGCGAAGAAGAAGAAAATGCACCTCTTGTATTATACTCTGGCAGGCAACCTTCTGGGCTTCATCCTTGCAACGGTTGAGATTTCTCATGGAATAATTGCGGAGCGAAAAAGGGAGAGATCTCTAAAAAAAGAAGAAAAAAAAATGGATGGTGATTATGCAAGTACAATAAGATATCACCTGCATCTACTGTGGAGTTGTAAACACAAGACTTATGGCCTTCTTTTGTTATCCTGGTTCAAAAATAATGAACAGATATATTTCGATAGAAATTGAACAGATTTAACCATGACAATCGGAAATAGGTAACCGAATTAAAATGTACTTTAACCTTACACATCCCAATAACTTACTCTTGTGATAAAACAGAGCCCTAGGCATATCAAGTGCTAACAACTATGAAGGATAAAAAAGTAGAGGAGGAATTTACAGCATCAGGAACGTGTTGAACTGCTTTGGCATCGTTCTCCGGCACAGAAACACTAACATAAGCAGGTTTCTTTGCCAAATCAGCACCTAAAATTTTCTTCTCACTCTTTGGTATGACCATAGAGAACCCTGGAGCAATTCGAGGATTCACTGGAACCTGTACTTTGTTTTCGCTGGAAGTATCTGTTGTCAAAGAACCCTGCAAATTTGGCTGAAGATTTTTCAGAAATATGGTTGATTGAGGAAATATTTGAGCTTAAACCTTTGGAACCTACACTCTTATGTTGATCACCATGGTTGTTCACTGGTACATGATTCACATTCATAGTGTTCTGTGGGTATACTGCCTGGTTGGCGTAGTAGTTTTGGGACAATGGTGCACCTGGTGCATGATAACCATATTGGTATTGGAACCCTGAGATCTCTTGTGCAGGTTTGACATATTGATTTTGAGGTTCTAGAACACCTGGTGCCTGTAGAGTAGTAGAATCTAGATGAAAAGTGATTCTCTTCGCATGATGAAGAAATGTGAATAACATGCTATAATTAAGGGACAAAGGGTCCACGAATTAGCATTTCAAAGGCCCCTACTTACAAATTGCAGCCAACAAAACCGCAAAACAAAAGGGGCGTTTTAATCTAAAAATTGCAAGGGGGCGCATGCATTTCTTTTCTCTGATTTAAATATCATTACATGTTTCAGCAAATGTAACAGAATAGTCTACAAATAGAACCCAAAGTAACAGCCCTGGTACATGTAATTGCAACCATAGCAAGAATAGCTACATGGACCAACTTCATGGAGAAGTCAAAAGGCCACCTGATATCTTATGGTAAAGAGAATTATCATCTAGCATCTTATGTCAACTTGACACTGAAAGGCCTATACAAAAGCCCCAACACACATAGATATCTTTTTCCAAAAAATTGTCCCATTTGAGTATTCATGGTTATCCATACATCATGCAGATGATTTTCTAAGTATTTCATATGTCCTAGAAACTTCTCTGTGCACGAAGTGCAGATAACCAGAACCACTGCCACGTGGCTACACACATAAGCTATTAGAACAATTATCATGGATTCTTTTCTCATAGTAAATATCATGGATTCTAATGTGTGATATCATCAAAGACATGTCTGTAATTCATGAGGCTCATGTCAAACAGAATGGCTGCAAATAAATGCATGGAACAATGGTGGATAACTTGAATTTCTGATAACCCTGGTAAGGTAAACCAATAAGCATACATGTGAGATGTGACACAATAAAAGTAACCATCAGAAAGAACATGTGCAATCATTGTCCAGAATAACAAACATGGTTAGATATACTAAACCTTATGCGATAACAATGTCCAGAGTTTGATGGAGAAAGCTGTGCAAAGGGACTGACAATGTAGAGTGAAAGGAAGCGACATACCTGCACAGGAGGTGCAACTGAAGGACCTGAATTACTCTTCCATGATGTAGTACCTGGTGGAGGTGGCTCGCTACTTGGATAGGAGTAACTAGAAACAGTGTTAACAGATCTGTTATCTGTGTTACTGCTCCCAGCAACTGGATTGCCAGCAGAACTTGGCACAGAGTGATTGTAATAATATGGCCACTGATTGTACTGCTGCTGATATGAGAAAGAATTGGCAGGAACTGAACTGGAACTCTGGACTAGACTAGTATCAGAGGATGAGCAGTTCTGGTATGGCTGAGCATAGTTATTTTCTGAGCTTCCATGATTCCATGTGTCGTGCTGATAATAGTAGTTGTTGGTTCCATATCCTGGCGCAGTCTGGTGACCACCATCATTGTAATATGTGTTACTTGTAGGATCAACGTAAGACCCAGAATTCTGAAAGGAAGTAAGAGGCTGATAAGCGGCACCTGAATGTTGATTTGCTCCTCCTTGCTGGGCAGAAGTATTTGTAGTTTGTGGGTAGTTATTATAATAATAATTTGTATATTCTGGAGGATTGTAGCCGTGTTGAAGTGAATTTGAGTAAGGCACGTGAGACTGACTTGCACTTGTTAAGCCCATGGTCGACTGCACAACAGGAGGCACGCTGCTTGCCACATTTTGATTATCCCCTGAAACCGATACATCCCTTTGTGGATCATAGTAAACTGCAGCTTGGCTTTGATTGTCAACTGGGTAGTTCCACGAAACTGTTGCTGCCCCAGTTGAAGAGGACCATGAATGATCCCCGGAAGGTACAGGCGGATAAGCAGGCTGGTTTGTTTGGCACATGCCGCTGACCTGCCATTTGCAAACAAAGGAATCATTATCATTTAGATACATACTATGCACAATGACCAAATTATCACGGACGCAACCACGAACAGAAGGGACAACCTGATTACAGCTTTAATCTAAATGACAAGCTCAGTATTGTGGGGGATAGAACAAGTTTTAGGTCTGCATTCCAGCATTGGTGAAATTTGTCAAAACTAGTGTGATTTTCTGCTACCAGGCTTCCACAGATTCAGTAAAACCAACCTACCACGTACTTTAAACATCATACTACAGCAAGGCCTTCAATCTCAGATAGAGAAATTTTAGCACAAAAGCAAACACAGCCACCTTATGACAGCTAAATTAAAAAAAAAATCATCTTTAGCTTCAGTACATGTACGACACAGCACAGCTGGCCTGCCAATTAAAATTAATGGCATAGCCTATGCTAAAAAAGCTAGAATTTCCTACAACTGCGGTGATTAGCAGGACCAAAACACGTTGCGTCCTAATTACAACGAACATAGAACAAAGAAACAAAACAAGCCAATCAACGGAGATTGGAATCAAACTAGCGCCAATATTTTCTCGAAGAAATAATAAACAGGTCACATACCTCGACGCTCGTGGCGTCGGATCCAGCGGCCGCCGCAGCGCCGTGGCTCGCCATCCTCCCCGAGCTCGAACCCTAACGACAGGTCAACCGCCACCGTGCGACGCACGGCGCGATTCGATCCGTCCAGGGAAAGCGCCGAGGGGCGGAAATCAACAGCTAACAAACCAGAAGCGCGAAGAAATTAGGGAGTAGGTGGCGAACGGATTCAGGGTTGGAATTGGTGTGGTGGAGGTTAAGGCCGTAGGAATTTTTGGGGTGGAAGTGGGAGAACACAGAAAGGGAGGAGACGAGGGGGGGAGGCAAGGAGAAAGGGTAAGAATTTTTCGGGTTTGCCCTTTTTGGATGTGTCGCGTAATCGCGCAGGCAGGCTGGCGTTGCTGCTTGGGTTTGGAACTTGGGACTGGGATGTCGCAACGAGTTCGTCGGAGGAAGAAGAGAACTTGCAAAGACGGGAACTGTCCGGCGCATGTACGGGCCGTGGGCTTTAAGCAATAGTTGGGCTCGGTTTGGGCCCAACTACATGTACGTTTTCTTTATATTTCGAATTTTACAGGAGATTTAAGATTAGAACTACTGAATCAGCATCGCTCGAAAATAAAAACTGAAGTAAGCATGGATAACCGAAAAAAAACAGCAATTTCTCGACTAGACAATATATTTGATTTCGAATTCCAAATCTGGGCTCATATAGAGCTACAAGCTGCATTGTTCAACCTACAACTAGTACTGAATGAACAAACTTGGCAAATAAACAGCAGTTTCGCCTCTGCGAGACCGGTGGGGGCCATGGCGAGGCAACACGGACGATTGGGCGGGAGGGACGATTAGCCGCCGAAGCCGTAGAGGGTGCGGCCCTGGCGCTTGAGGGCGTAGACGACGTCCATGGCGGTGACGGTCTTACGGCGCGCGTGCTCGGTGTAGGTGACGGCGTCGCGGATGACGTTCTCGAGGAAGATCTTGAGGACGCCGCGGGTCTCCTCGTAGATGAGCCCGGAGATGCGCTTCACGCCGCCCCTCCTCGCCAGGCGCCGGATCGCCGGCTTGGTGATGCCCTGGATGTTGTCGCGGAGGACCTTCCTGTGGCGCTTGGCGCCGCCCTTGCCGAGCCCCTTCCCTCCCTTGCCGCGGCCAGACATGGCTGCTGATCCCCTTTTGCTTCGGAGCTGCGCGAGAGAGGAGGTGGCTGGGTACTGGTGCTTGGATTTGGTGGGATTTTGGTTGAAGGGGGGAACGGGGTTTAAAAGGGAGACGAGGGGTGGGACGAGCACCGTGCCAGTCGTTCGATGCGGATGGAATGGACGGCTAAAGATGGCGATCCTGGTGTAGCTGCCGCGGATCGATGACGTCGCGAGAGACGCGGATCGGTCGATTGGAGAGAAGATCTCAAATTTCGGTCCGTGCGCGCCGTCTCGAAATTTTTGGCCGCCCCACTGCCGCCGTGTTTTTGCTTTTCCTTTCTGACAATTCGATTTCGCTCCATCGTCCTCGCGTGTCCTTTGGGTCTGTTTGATTGGTCTTAAAACTATTTTTTAGATTTTGACTTATAAGTCACAAAATCATTTAAATAGTTGTTTTTGATTTTGACTTTTTGCTTATACCATCGTCTAATAATATCAAATCAAATGTCAAAAGTCAAAACCGAAAGGACCTAATTTGGTGCTTTTGTGGCTTATAAGCCCCAAAGTCAGAAAGCAGTTTTAAATCTAACCAAACAGAGCCTTACTTGTCAAAACAAGAAAAGTTATATTAGTAGGCGAAAGTTTCGTGATAATAATTAAGTGTGAGAGTTAAGTTTTACATGATTAATTTTTAATACTTCATTCGTATCGAAATAAGTGATGTGGATTTGAAGAAATATATTTTCATACAAATCCACATCATTTAATTCGGGAGGGGATAGCATTTTATTAAAGTTTGGATTGCACGATAATTGTTGTTTTTTCCTATGTAGCGACTTTTAATAGGTTAGTTGTTTGCTAATAAGACGATCACTCAACGTGATTTTTGATAGATTTTAAATTCGGGGTCACGTGTGGCTATGTAGAGTCTATGGGTATGTTTGGTTTATGCCAGGGCCAACATTTTGGCATTACCAAATCATGGGCCAAAATTTTGGTAACTTGTGGCTGTTTGGTTTGCGGCCAGTTTGCATGCAAACTTTTTTAGCAAAATCATTGTCTTTCATTTGGTTTCAAGCCAAATAACTTGCCAAATACAATATTTGACAACATTTTAGGATCCACGTGATTCTGAAGCTGCTACTAGCTTACTGTATCTTGATAGTTGTCGTGGTGGTGTCACGACAGATGCCATAGGATGGCTTATGTTGGGACCGATGGACGAAAGAGGAACCGGACGAGGGAGGACATGTGGATCAAAGGCTAATGTTATCTTCTACGAGCCCCGCCGGGCACGCGCCTTGGTTCCCTCCGGGTGGCACCGCAGGGGACAAGACAACTTTACCTTTTCTGGCGTATGGCAACAAGTACTGCAGCCTCCGTCATTGATTCTCTTTTGGTGATTCTTTGCGCAGTCGCTTGGCACCACAACGTAAGCAGCGACTGCTTTCCCGTGATAAAGTGATGAGGACATCCCACATGTTGATACACCCGCAGCACCTACAGTCACATTACAAGAACCTATCACAAGATCTCGCGCATGCCAACTTAATTATCAGGTATTTCATTTCTTGGAACAATTCTTCACATACATGAGAATATGATGCTGCCTAAATCAGATGTGTTTGTCACACTTAGGAATGATGGACCTAGCATGGATGAGAGGGACAAGCATTGGAGCATGATCACGCATGGAAATGAAGGCAGCAAGCGTGTGAGGATTGAAGATGGCGCCGCAACGGAAGATTTCAAAACGTTGAAACCACCATAATGAGAGATGAAGACGTGGGCGAAATATAGAGCTTTTCCCTTCATATTTTCGTCCACATAATTATATGGTGCTGCGTCACCTTTTAAGTTTGGGCTAGGCCCATGTAATTTTCGTCCACATACATGGGCTGAACTTTTAGAGTCCGTATAGGTGAAGGAAAATAACTTAGAGTGGGTTTCGGCCTTCTTTCCCAAGGCTGGCCGCATACCCCTCTAGTCCTCCATATATACCCCCGTTAGGTTTTTGTTTAGACTCAGATTTTGTTTAGTTTAAGACTTAGCTATTTGCTACTCTTCGTCATAGGCACAAGTGTCAAATCGACCTTCTATACTACGCGCTTGCAGAATCCCATCAATAAAGCTTCACCTTTATTCGCAATATCTTGATTGCATCTATAATTCTTGCTTGTTCTTCGGTTGCATGCAGGGATTGATCCTTCGTGATCAGGTTGATCTAGCTCCGGCGTGGTCAATAACCTCGAAAGTTGGTGTAGCGATCGCTAAGGCGCAACGTCTCGCATGTTTGTAGCCGGTTCGTCAACGTCGACATCCACCCAAGAATCGATAGCTATCTTCTTATCGAAAGATCAGGCACCTTTACCCCTATCATAAAGATAGCGCTGCTTTACTTTGCATCATGCGATGAAGATAAGACCGTTGAGACATCTCGGCGTTAGCCGAGATCAGAGTACTCGTCCTTATCCTGCAATCACATAAGACAGGATAGATTTGCCGGCATACACTTGGTATGCCGGCTTAATATTTGTTAAACCGCGTACATGCCTGTGCCGGTTTTGCTTTCGTCATCTCGGCTAATGTGTGTCGTCCTGACTCTACCCGGGGTCATCCCCCGACAATAGTAGTAGTTTTAGATTCGGTAGAGTAATATGTATCAGTCCTGGTGTCTTGAACTGCTACTACTGTATCTTGATAGTAGTAGTTTTAGATTCGGTAGGACTAATATGTATTAGTACTAGTCTCTTGAACTGCTAATTGACTTAGTAAACAAAAATATTACGTGGGACCCACTGAGCAGAAGAAGAGATCGGCCAGCCAACTTTTTGGCGAAGGTTTCGTGCGCCCACGTTTCGCCGACGCGCGGGCGAAAATTGCACTGGCGCACCCAGGGCTAGCCGGACGGGCCAAATTCTTGGTCTCAATCCAAAGGGCGTCCAAATCTTGCTGGCGAGCCAATTATTCGGTGTGGTTGGGTTTGGTGGTAAACCAAACATCCCCATAGTGTCTTTGAATCCTTGAAATAATTCATCCTTGCAAAAATATAGATTTCAAACTGAGATTACTAAATATTTCAAGATGTAGTAGAAATGCAACAAAAAGATAAAGTTAAGAGGTTGTAACATATTGATCATATAACAGAGTTTGTTAACAAACAAATACCACAACCGCTCTATGTTGCCAGGGCAAAGTCATCTTTGAAGCCCCGTCACAACTTTTATCGTCACAACCCCTTATCAGAAATATCACACAAACCACATGGTATGCATGGTTCCTGACATTATAATTTTGAAGCATATTACTATAACGTTTCCACAAAACCAATCCGCAAAACAATTATACTTGATCCTACTCTTCGTCGTCTTCATGGTCATACGTAATTCTTCCTCTTTCTTTGGTGCTGGCGACGGATCCAGGATGTCCAGGATGTTGGCCCTCGGTGGTGGATCCAGTGGCAGCGATGTGAGGAAGCCTAGCATCATGACGACATCACCAGTCAATGGCTAGGCTTCCTCACTTGCAAGCACATTGGCGCCATGGCAACCACTTGGTTCAACGCCTTGGCCGGGTATGCCTTCTTAACGAGCGGATTGACCAGCCCATGATATCTCTTCTGGTCCTTGAACATCGGCATCACCTGCAAATACGGCATTATCACAGGTTGTAAGACGTAGATAACGTTTCTCAGTTTCCTGACACGTTCCCTTGCCTGTCAGTGCATCCCAACCATATCCTCCACAGCCAGGCTGCCGCCATCCCATAATTTCTAGTAACAAGACCTGAAATAGCTATTGTGTGAACATGACCCATAGCATCTTTCTTCGCTGCAGAATTCCTTGATTTTGATGATGAATCCTTACTCTTCTCAAAACGTTTAGATCTATGCTCCCTGCGTTTCTTTTCCTCTGGTGAAATTGCTAATGCAGTTGCGTTGGCCTAGTATTTGGTTAGACCATGCTCCTTATCACTATCACTTGAAGTGTTCCCATTTTGTATCAGACTTGAATTTTGTGCGCAAAAAAAATATCAGACTTGAATAACCACCAATATTTTGTTTATTGGTAGGCCTCTTGAGTATTTTTTTTCAAAGGTGTATGCCGAAACTGGAGAAACTTCCGGGCATTCCAGTTGTTAACCTGCAAAACATTAGCTAAATATTCTGAGGGAGCTTACTAAAAGCATAAATACAGCATACGGTAATGCATAATTTAGTATTGATAGTTTGGAAATGAAAAGCCAGAAATAACAATGTGGAAGTCCATTCCTCCTTTACGTTGACTCTTTGATGACAAGATTTTTACAAGAGCAACAGGTTATTTCTCACCGTGCTATTATTGGCCTCAAAATCACTGTGAGTGCTACATTCATCAACGTTTTGCTACAAGCTCCATTTTATCAGTAACCTTTCCCTCCAGAACAGGCTCCCACCTACTTCTCAGACGTCTTCTATGGGTAGATATTGACAAGGGGCTTGAATTGTATGCACTATTGTACAGGACCAAAAAAAACAGAAAACAAGTTATCAGAATTATAAGATTCGGCACAACAGAAACAGCAAGAAGACCTAATCTTCTCCAGTAAAATAAAGGAATACTAATTACAAGTTTACTAGTGGATGCAATCATGCAATGTTGGCAGAAATTTAGATGTGCCACCTTTAATCAGGCAACTAAACTATGCAGTCAGTTCATTAATCTCGCAAGGGTACATTTAGACGGATAAGGAAATGATTTCCAGCAATCACCTTTCTTTCCTTTATCCCATTAGGACTAACATACCATACTACGCTTTGTAGGCAGGGGGTGGGGAGTGGAAGAGAAAAACGGACCTTGCTTCAGGCTTGGTCAAAAGATTATCTGACAATGGGAACACTTGCTCAGTGTCCCAATTCTTAGTAAGAAGGGTTCCACCAGAAATAGCTTTGCTTCTGATCTGAAAATAAACACAAAGGAAAGAAACAAGGGCAACTGATATTACAGAAGATCAAACATTTTAACCATTCAAATGATGTAGAACAATCAACAAAGAAATTTAAACGAAACACAGGCATCGATGGGATGCCAGTAACTGAAGCGACTTTAACACATAATTCAAATCAGTCATTTGCTCGTGAATAGCAGCATGTGCAGTCATTGGAACATTAAACATCCAATTTGATTGAGCATATATATCCACCAATACATGCTGTATAGAACATCAACTCTGTTATGGCCTTAGGGCATGTATGATGTAAGCGCTTACTGCTTAGATGTACTTAGCAAAAGAAAACTATTTTTTTGCTGCCACCTAGGGTGTTGATGCTCGAGTAGGCATTGGTTTTTAACCTAGGGCTTCATCCTTGCAACGGTTGACATTTCTCATGGAATAATTGCAGAGCGAAAAAGGGAGAGATCTCTAAACAAAAGAAAAAAACAAAATGGATGGTGATTATGCAAGTACAATAAGATACCACCTGCATCTACTGTGGAGTTGTAAACATAAGACTTCTGGCCTTCTTTTGTTATCCTGGTTCAAAAATGATGAACCAATGCATTTCGATAGACATCAAACAAATTTAACCATGACAATCAAAATAAGTAATCAATTAAGATGTACTTTAAGTTTACACATCCCAATAACTTACTCTTGTGATAAACAGAGCCATAAGCATATCAAGTGCTAACAACTACAAAGAAGAAGAAAATAGAGGAGGAATTTACAGCATCAGGAACATGTTGAACTGCTTTGGCATCGTTCTCCGGCACAGAAACACTAACATAAGCAGGTTTCTTTGCCAAATCAGCACCTAAAATTTTCTTCTCACTCTTTGGTACGACCATAGAGAACCCTGGAGCAATTCGAGGATTCACTGGAAACTGTAGTTTGTTTTTGCTGGAAGTATCTGTTGTCAAATTTGGCTGAAGATTTTTCAGAAATATGGTTGATTGAGGAAATATTTGAGCTTAAACCTTTGGAACATACACTCTTATGTTGATCACCATGGTTGTTCACAGGTACATGATTCACATTCATAGTGTTCTGTGGGTATACTAGTGTGCCAGGTTGGCAAAGTAGTTTTCAGACAATGGTACACCATGTTCCTGATAACCATATTGGTTTTGCAACCCTAAGATCTATTGATTTTGAGGTTCCGGAACACTTGGTGCCTGTACAGTAGTAAAATCTATGTGAGAAGTGATTCTCTTCACATGATGAAAAAAATGTGAATAACATGCTGAGCCTAAAAGAATGAAGGGGACGTTGTAAAATCCAATAGGACAGCCGCACACATTTCTTGCTATTTTAGATATCATTTCACGTTCCAGCAAATTTAACACATTAGTCTACAAATAGAATCACAACAGCCCTGGTAATTGCAATTGCAACCATATCTAGAACAGCTGAATGGACCAACTTAATGCAGAAATCAAAAGGAAACTTGATCTCTGAACTAGCATCGCTAAGAAAAAATACTGAACTAAACATGGCATGGATAACCAATACTCCAAATTGTAATACACTGCAATTTCTCGATGAGTCAACATATTTGATTTCGAATTCCAAATCTGGGCCCATAAAGAGCTACAAGCTACTAACAACATCTTTCCAGCAAAAACTAATACTGAATGGATAATCTAAAAAACTAACACAGATACTGCATTTTCGCCTCCTCCGGCACTGGTGGGACGCTGGCAAGGCGACAGGGACGATGAGGCTGCAGGTAAGAAGCGCGGCACCGGCTTAGCCGCCGAAGCCGTAGAGGGTGCGGCCCTGGCGCTTGAGGGCGTAGACAACGTCCATGGCGGTGACGGTCTTGCGGCGGGCGTGCTCGGTGTAGGTAACGGCGTCGCGGATGACGTTCTCGAGGAAGATCTTGAGGACGCCGCGGGTCTCCTCGTAGATTAGCCCGGAGATGCGCTTCACGCCGCCCCTCCTCGCCAGGCGCCGGATCGCCGGCTTGGTGATGCCCTGGATGTTGTCGCGTAGCACCTTCCGGTGGCGCTTGGCGCCGCCCTTGCCGAGCCCCTTACCTCCCTTCCCTCGCCCGGACATGGCTGCTTCGGAGCTGCTCGAGAGGAGCGGAGCGGCTTGAATTGGTAGAGAGGGCTGAGAGCACTGGTGCTTGGATTTGGTGGGATTTTGGGGAAGGGGAGAACGGGGTTAAAAGGAGAACGAGAGGGGGGAGGAGCGCGGCGCGAACCGTTCGATGCGGATGGATCGGACGGTTAAGATGGCGATCCGGGGGAAGCTGGCGCGGATCGATGACGTGGCGGGAGACGCGGATCGGTGGATCGGCGGGTGGGGCTCAAATTTCGTACGGTGAGGCGCCAGATCGACACTTTTGGCACTTGCGGCCATCTTTTCGGCCTTTCCTTTACAACCCGTTTACGCAGGGGCTGTTTGGTTGCTGGCATGATCTTCGTGCCTGAAGAAAACTAGTGTCTACTTGTGTCTGAATTTGTTGTCTATATTGTCTGGTCAGGCTAGTCTGAAAGAAGAATGTTTGGTTGGTGTCCTGACCTGATAGAGTATGTGTACAATGGCGTGACGTCAGACTTCTTTTAACGATGCCACATAAGATAAAATCTGACATGAAAGAGAGATAAAAAAAGACAAAAGCATTCTCTTAATTAAGAGATAATCTCTTTACAAGAATGATAAGATAAAAATAAGGCAAATTTTTCATTATACTAGATTTTGCATTTTCTTAACATTTATTTAGTTATTTTTATTCAGCTAAGTATTAAGTTTAAGATATAACACTAAGAGATAACCCATTGTACAACACGTTTTGTTGTCTTTTCTAATTGACGTGGCACACCTAAGATAAGGCAGTCTTATCAACCATTGTACATGTCCTTACAAGACGATGCCGTTATCTTTAAGGGAATTTATTGCTCTATTTTTCTTTTTCTTGAACAGAAAACGAACCAAGAAATAAATATCAATGGAGACGTTCCAAACGTCATCATCTATTCGAGTCTTTAGAACACATCAGCGAGCAGCAAGCCCTACGGCCGGAGCAAATGGAGACGATATGCTGAACTTGCTCCGTCGGCAAGAGCAGCAAGCCGCACAACTGGAGCATGCTCCGCCGGCGATCTATCGGGCGCGAGCTCCTCTTCAGGTCCCACGATTCGTACGCGGCGGCAGCACAGCTTGTACGGAGGCTTCAAAGCGGCGGCGGCAGTAGCTCCGAGGCCGGCGATGTGGTGGCGAGTTGACCTCGAACGCCAACATGTCTTGCCCGCTGTTGTGTTCTTCCTTCCCATCTCCACCGTTTGTGCCTTCTTCCTTCTTGTTAAGTGGGATGAGCATCCCAAGCACAGCTTATGCGGAGCCAGGCCTCCGATTTTGAGCGCCTGAGCCAGGCTAATGAAGCTCGTGGGGTACTCCATATCAGGCTAGCAGTTGATCGTTCACGCACCAACCAAACAGACCTCAGGCAGGTCTCACGGATGCTCCAGGCCAGGCACGACATGCCCAGGACAAACCAAACGCTCGTAGATATTCAGCCTGAAAATTGGGAATTGGTATTAGATACCCTTCAATTCTACTGTTTGGATGGTCTGTATTGGCCATTGAAATTACCCTCCAATTCCAACTAGTACCGCCAACACTAACGAGAGCACTCGCCCAATTCAGACCCCTTCCGCTCGGATTTGGGCAGAATTCGCTCACTTCCACCGCTGCCCACGTGCAACCACTTGTACCGGTTCGTTGGCTCTAAACAGAACAAGAAAAGAGATCGAGCTTTTCCACGACACACCACCGCCTCCACCTCTGTGCAACTTCTTCTTCCTCCCCAGAAATTACCACCACCGTCCCATGAATCTCTGCAATGAGCCCCGTTGCCACGAGCCGCTGGAGCGCGCCTCTGCCTCGTTGTTCCCCGGATCCGCGGCCGTCCCCCGCCCCCGTTGGTGCCCCAACCGGATCCGGCGAGATCTGCGGCCGTTCCCAGCCCACACATCGGTGCCCCGAACGGATTCGGTGAGATCCGCCGCCGACGTCCCCAGCCCATGCGTTGCCTCCCCGATCGGATCCGGCGAGACCTGCCGTCGCCGTCGTCCCCGACCCACCTGTCGCTGCCTCAACGCATTCCCCACATCCTCTTGTTGTCGGCGCCCCGTTCTTCCCCAAATCCGGCGAGATCCGCCGCCGCCTTCGCTGGCCTCGCCCATTGCTGCATTTCCCTTCTCGTTTGTGCTATATGGATTTGTGATGGATGGAGAATTTGTGATCGATGGAGATTTTTTTTCCACTTTTTTTACAATATTGGTCGGGTTACTGTAATGAGTTTATTATTAGGATAGTTTCATGTTTTTTCTGTTTTTAAAGTGGAATATAATATAATCATTGTACAAACATGTTGTAGAATACTCAAAAACAGATTTTAGTTTACATTTCCATCGTTTGTACATCCAAACATGAATTGGAATTGGATGCCACTTTCCAATTCCAACTATCAATTGCATGCACATCCAAACAGCAGGTCAATTCCATTTCCACTCAGAATTGGAATTCCTACCCAATTCAATTCCCCTACTTGAATACATACATCCAAACAAAGCCTTAGTGCGAATTCGATTCGATTTCGCTCCGTCAAGCTCGTGTGCGCACTGCGTTGTGGCGTCAACGAGAAGTTCCATGGAGTACCATGTGACTGTTAGGCGAAGATTTTCTGACTTAACACACCTGATTTTGTGTGATTGACAAGCGGGTCAGCTTGCTCTGAGGCCTACATGTCAGGCATTCCGCATACAAAGGCATGTGCCCCAAGTCAGAGAATACGTGCCGGTGACGGTCCACTCTTATTTTATTTTCCTAGAGCAAACGAAAATATTTTGTTTTAGCTTAGTTGAAAAGGAGAATAGAGGCGAGAGAAGAAAAGCTGGTTGTAAGCTAGTAATAATAGCCAGTTGTACAACGAACTCCTGGACAGGCTGTGAGAGTGAGATCTGGGTCAACTATTAATAAAGTAATACTCCCTCCGTTCCGAAAAGGAGGGTGTCGCACCAGTGGCGCCCGGGGTACCACCGTTGCTCAACGCATGGGTCGCCTCGCTTGTTCCCCGCAAGGACGGCACCCTGGGCAGCACAGTGCAAGCTGCCCGGAAAGCCACTAGCCCGGCAGGAGCCTGGGAAGGGGGTTGCCCTGGAGCAGGACTAGCCGGACTGCGGGGGTTACCCCGGATGACACCGTGAAGATCCCCATCAGGACGCCCCTCGGGAAGGTCACTTGCCGGGGGGAGTGTCTCCTGACGTAGGTGTTTGCGTCAGGGCCGGTGCCCAGTGCAGGCAGGGTATCGATGCCACGTGGCCGCCCGGCAGGCTCCTTTTGTGTAGGGCTGGTCGGAGCTTGAAGTGTGGCACAAGTCGAGCATTAAATGCTCCGACAGGGAAGTGGTTTCCTGTCTAGTCAACCTACAGTGAGTAGCTTGCAGTGAATTTAGGGCGCGTATCGCCCTAGCTACAGTGTTTTGTACCGTGCATGCATGCCAGCGCAGCAAAGCCAAGCTGCCTAGGGTTTTTGTTCGGCGCGAGTCCAAAAGCACGTCCCCCATGCAGACCGAGGCACCTGTGGTATCCCCTTGACTATAAAAGGAGGACCGATGCCACTGGTCAGAGGGGTCGACGACTCTAGCTGGGTTACGATTCCTAGAGATTTAGTGCAAAAGTAGTAAGTAGCCACTTAGCAGAAAGGAAGAGAGCGCCCGGGGACTCCCCGGCAACCTGTAAACACTTGTTCCTTGGCTAATACACACTCAGAAGCAGGACGCAGGGTTTTACACCTCCGGGTGGCCCGAACCTGGGTAAACTTGCTTGTTCATTGCTACACTCGTCATTGGCCTTGCCGGCGATCGCCGGAGCGATCCCCATCGCGCACTGCCAAACCTAAAAGGGGGTGCCCAGCATCCCCGGTGTCTAAGCCCCGGGCTACGACATTTGGCGCGCCAGGTAGGGGGCGCGTGCGGAGAGCTCGCCAGTGACCGCCAGCGCCATCGTCTTCAGCTACATCAGCTTCGCCTTCTCCGACGACAGTACTCGTCGCTATGCCTCCTAACCAGACTGGCGACTCTCGGATCGAGCCGCGTGGTGCCCCAGCGGCGAACACGCGGTCACACGACGTGCAGTGCATGTCGCAGGATCAGGAGAACCCTGAGCCTGCCAGGGTGCAGCAACAGCAGCAGCAGCAAGTGATACTTCCTCCGCCTCCGCCGCGATCCGTTGGAGACCGGCCGAGCCTAGCCCCGCAGCCTAGCGCTAGGGCCAGTCATCGCCGGGTCGTCGCTCGTGCTCGCGAGCCGCACGTCGAGCAGCCGCGGGCCAACGACGAACCGCGTCCATCTCAGCATCCTTCTGTTGCTTACCAAGCAACTCCCTCCGGCTCGCGGGCTCGTCTGCGAGGCACCGGAGCCGTCCCAGACGGCAGCGCCAGGCAGGAGCTCGTGGTGCCTCCTGTCCGAACTAGGTCAGAAGTCCTCGTGGCGGCTTAGGCCATCATGCGCTACGAGCCGCCGCAGGGAACACCGGCGCACGAGGCGTGGACGGCGGAGCTCGCCGCCCTCCTCGCTACAACCAACCGCCGGTCAGGAGGATCGTGCGGCCAGTCTTGGGATGACACCGACCCGGTTGCGGGGTTTGGTACCGGCCCTAACCCCCAGCCGGAGCGTGGGGTGCCTGGCGGTAGCCGTCGCACGGGCGTGGAGCCCGACGACGACTCTGTCGACTCGTCATCAACCATCCTGCCTGCGGACGTGCGGGGGATGCTCGACGCCCGTCAGCAGGAGGATCTGCGCGAGCGCCTTGAGCGGCGTCGCCAACTTGCACGTGACCGCGTCAACGCCGGAGGCCAAGGCGAAGTGCTTCGGGGGGCTGACAACGGTTGCCCCGCGTTCACCCGTGAACTGCGGCAGGTGGAGTGGGCCCGCAAGTTCCGAGCCACGCCAACGCTCGGGATGTACGACGGGACCACGAACCCTAAGGATTTCCTCCTAACCTACTCGTTGGTTATGAACGCCATGGGTGCCGACGAGAAGGTTAGGGCCAACTGGTTCCCCATGGTCCTGAAAGGATCGGCGAGAACTTGGTTGCTCAACTTGCCGGCAGGATCCATCTCCTCGTGGGATGACTTGCGCGAGCATTTTGTTAGTGCGTTCCAAGGCGGCTACAAGCGCCCGGGAACCATCGCGAAGCTGCACACCGTGGTGCAGAAGCAAGGAGAGACGTTGCGGAGCTTCATCAACCGCTTCTCCAGTCTCTCGTACTCAATTTCCGAGGCGGAGGCTGCCGCCATCATCAACACCTTTGCCATCAACGTCCGTGACCCCAAGATGCGTGAGAAGCTGAACACGCACTGGATCCGGACGACGCATGAGCTCTACGCCTTGGCGCACAAGTGTGCCATGGCCGAGGTAGGGTGCTTGGCGCCCGAACTTGCAGCTAAGGCTGCCGTGAGTCCTGCTGAGGGCTCGTAGAAGAAGGGTTCCCGGTAGCGCGGCGGAACCGAGGCCTGCGAAAAAGGCCTCGTCCGCTGGCGGGTCTGGCGGCAAGCCGGGCGACGCGCCCCGCTGCCCCATCCACGCCAACGCCCATGACGGCATCACCCCGACAAACCCCTCGCAGATAAATTGGAAGACGGCGAGAAGGAAAAGAGATGTGGGGTGGAATTGCGCAACTTTGAGCTGGTACGCCGCCATGAGAGCATGGAGAAAAAGGGAGTACGGAGGCACGAACCCAGCAAGAATGAAGCAGGCAAACACCCGGAAGTTGTTGTCCTGGTGGTCGCTGCCGGCAGGGAAGATGAGCGTCTCGCCGTACTCGTTGAACGAGCTGGCGAGGGGGTCAACAGAGGGCGCATAACATCCTTCGCTAAGACCAAGGCGCATCTCTCCTGTGTAAAACTCGTCAGAATTTAGACTCTTTTGCCCCTCCGCACGCAGTAACTACACGCACGCAATCTTCTCTCACATGCACCCAGTCCACCTTTTCCATTATCTCACAGCCGTAGCAAGCCAGCAATCCATCTCCTCGTTCATGGACGCCCAAGCTCGCCATCGTCAAAATGGAGACCGAGACCGCGCGTGCCCTCACTGAGCTGTCAACAACGCTACTATACCTGAGCTGGCACTGGGCCATCAAGATCCTCAACCATCAAGGCCGCGTCGAGACAGGAGGCCCAATACGAAGTACCCGACCCAGCTATGGACCTGAAGTCTACTTATATGTTGTCATCTCCTTCGTTTAGACTTGGCTAGTTGGATACGGCGGTTGCCGTCAGACTCAGATCCCCAATTCTCTTTATGAACATGTTGTAAGCGGATTCCCCAACCCAAATCGCAGCAATTCCGTGAGTAATCGAATCCGTAGAGAAGAGTCGCTAATATTTCTGTTATCAGAGCCCTCGATGGAGCCCTACCATCATCCCCACGCTACCCGCTACCAACAAGCTCTACAACGCCACCGCGAGTTGGTGATGGCGAGCCTCTCGGAGGAAGGGCAAGCAATTCTGGAGAAGGTCTAGGCGATGCGACCACGAGTGCGTCGCAGGAGGCCGTTGCCAAGCAGCATTTGGAACTGGAGGCGCAGCTCGTCTCCACCATCGGCGTCGCGATGAAGGATTCGGTACAGGCGGCCATCCGCGACATGTGTGCCTCTACCGATGGTGCGGAACTCGAGCTCCGCCAAGAGCTCGATGAACTGTGCCAAGCTGTGAATCTCGGCTACGAGGACGCTACCCCACACCCACCGGCTAAGCACGCACGTCCAGCCGAATCCGGCCCCGATGGGCACCGTACTGCATCGATTACACGGGGGACGGATCGTCTAGCCTTCGGGCTGTATGTTCCGCCTCCGGCAAGAGGTATCAGTGATCCTGGCCAATCTCCTAGCCCTGCTATTAACTTCCACCCCAGATTCAATCGGTGTTCTGCGTCGCCAAGCTCTGGGAAAATGCCCTTCGTGGATTTTCCCAAGTTTTCCGGCGAGAACCCGAAATTATGGCAAACTCGCTGTGAGGATTACTTTTTCATGTATGAGACGGATCCCAATATGTGGATTTCATCTACTGCTATGCAATTTGAGGGGGCAGCATTGCGTTGGTTGCAGTCAGTCCAATGCAAGATTAAGGGGGTCTCATGGGGTGAATTCTTTGAGTTGGTGTTGCAGCGCTTTGGCCGCAATCAATACCAATCTCTGATTTGCCGCCTCTATCGCCTAGTTCAAACTAGTCCAGTAGATGAGTATATAGAACAATTCAGTGAACTGGTCGATCAATTAACTGCTTATGAAAATGTTCCTGATCCCCTTCATTATACCACTAGATTCATAGATGGGCTTAAACTTCCTGTTAGAGTTCATGTTGCTATTCAGCGTCCCATGGATCTCGATACTACGTATATTTTGGCTTCTTTACAGGAAGAGGTGGTGATGGAACTACTCCTATTAACACTCCAGTGAACACTCGCAAGGCACATCCACTGCCCCTTCCTCCTGCCAAGTTCTCTGCAATCACGCCAGGAGATAAGGCCACTGATGCAGCGAAGCCAGTGTAGTCTTCCTATGGCAAGCTTGCAGCTCTCAAGGCTTACAAGCGTGCAAAGGGTCTTTGCCTCACTTGTGGAGAACGTTATTCAAGGGACCATCAGTGCAAGGCTACGGTCTCATTACATGTTGTGCAGGAAATGGTCCATTACTTATCCTCTGAGATGGAAGACCTGGGCAAGGAAGAACCTACTGAAGAGGAGGAATTGATGATGTTGTCTCTGGAAGCTACTCAACCTCAGCCATCTCATGCCATTCAGTTGACTTGCACTGTCCAAGGCCAATAGGCTTTATTCCTTATTGACTCAAGTAGCACAACTTCCTTCCTCAGTACTCACACTGTTGTTGTCCTGCCAGGAGTTCAGCAACTTCAGACACCTTTGTCTGTGAAGATTGCTGGTGGTGGCCATCTACCTTGTACTGATTGGCTGCCATCCTGCACATGGAAATGCCAAGGGCATGATTTCAGTAAATGCTTTCAAGATTATTTCCCTCAAGTGTTATGATGGAATCTTGGGTATGGATTGGCTGGCTGCACACAACCCTATGCAAGTTGATTGGAATAAAAAATGGCTGGCATTTGACAGAGGTGGAATTTCTGTCAGTTTACAAGGGTTCTGCCTAATCATTTTGAGTGCACAGTGGTAGAATTGCAGCTCCTGCAAACACTTCCTTCTGAACCTCTGTCTCCACAACTGCAACAATTGTTGACTGACTTTCAAGCAGTCTTTGCTGAACCCGACGATCTGCCTCCAAGGATAGGTTGTGACCACCAGATTCCCTTACTCGAAGGAGCTCAACCTGTCCATATTCGTCCATATAGACACTCCCCTGAACTGAAAGATGAGATAGAAAGGCAAGTTGCTACTATGTTGGCCAGTGGAGTTATTAGGCCCAGCAATAGTGCTTTTGCGTCCCCCATCATCATGGTCAAGAAGAAGGATACCACCTGGAGATTGTGTGTGGATTATCGGTATCTTAATGCCCTCACAGTGAAGACCAAATATCCTTTGCCCGTTATCGATGAACTACTTGATGAGTTACAAGGGGCTAGCTGGTTTTCCAAGCTCGATCTTTGCGCCGATTACCACCAAATTCGGTTGGCTCTGGGTGAAGAATACAAAACTGCCTTTCATACTCACCATGGTCATTATGAGTTCTTGGTGATGGCTTTTGGATTGACTGGAGCTCCTGCCACCTTTCAAAATGCCATGAATCTGACATTGGCACCTGTCTTGTGCAAGTGTGCTCTAGTCTTCTTTCACGACATTCTGGTATACAGTCCTACTAAGGAGCAGCATCTGGTGGATCTTCATGAGGTGCTTCAGTTGCTTGAGCAGTACCAGTGGAAAGTGAAGGCCTCCAAGTGTTCCTTTGGCCAACGGCAGATTGATTACCTTGGCCATGTGATAAGTGGAGCTAGCGTATCAACTGACCCTGCCAAGATTAAGGACGTTCTTGAGTGGCCTTAACCCAGTAACCTCAAGGAGCTGCGAGGATTTCTCGGCCTCACCGGCTACTACAGGAAGTTCGTGCGGCATTATGGTGTCTTGAGCAGGCCACTGACTCAGTTACTTCAGAAACATATACCCTTTGTGTGGACTTCTAAAACTGACACTGCTTTCCTTGCTCTGAAGAAAGCTTTGACGACAGCCCCTGTTTTGGCACTGCCAAATTTCAGCCGTCAGTTTGTTATTGAGTCTGACGCATGTGATTCAGGCGTCGACGCAATTCTCCTTCAGAATGAACACCCCCTGGCCTTTGTCAGTCGTCCTCTTGGGCCTCGCACCCGTGGTCTCTCAACGTATGAGAAGGAATACTTGGCCATCCTATTAGCTGTGGAGCAATGGCGCAGCTATCTTCAGCATGGTGAGTTCTTGTTGTGTACAGATCATAGTAGCTTGGTACACTTAAGTGATCAGCGCCTACACACACCTTGCAGCAGAAGGTGTATCGCAAAGGAGTGGATAATCGTGCTGCAGATGCCTTGTCCCGACGCCCACATCCTGAACCTGGGATCCTGGCGTTGTCGACAGCCCAGCCTGTCTGGCTTCAAGAGGTCTTGTCTGCTTACCAGCAGGACACTTGTGCTACTGCCTTGCTGCAACAACTCTCGTTACAGTCCTTATCAGCTCACGGATGGCTTGATTCGTTACAAAGGACGCATTTGGTTACCTGCCAATCAACCTCCCAGATTAGGCAGGCTTTTCAATCCAGTCCCACTGGAGGGCACTCTGGGTTTCCTGTTACCTTACGTCGCCTTAAGCAGTTGTTCCATTGGCATGGTATGAAGCAGATGGTCCGTGTTTTTGTCCAAGAATGTCAGATTTGCCAGCAAGCAAAGCCTGACCGCGCTCTCTATCCTGGCTTGCTCCAACCCTTCGAAGTACCAACTCAGGCTTGGCAAATCGTTACAATCGACTTCATTGAAGGTTTACCCACCTCCCATCGTTTCAATTGCATCCTGGTGGTGGTGGATAAATTCTCTCGATATGCACATTTCATTGGACTATCTCATCCTTTTACGGCAAGTATAGTGGCACAAGCTTATATGGACCAGGTATTTCGCTTACACGGCATGCCTCAAGCAATTGTCTCTGATCGTGATCGGATTTTCATGAGTTTGTTTTGGCAACATCTTTTTCGTCTTGCTGGCACGGAGTTGCGCATGAGCTCTTCTTACCAACCTCAGTCTGACGGCCAGACCGAGCGTGTGAACCAGTGTGTTGAGGCTTATCTTCGTTGCTTCTGCCATGCCTGTCCTTCTCATTGGTCTTCTTGGCTGTCCTTGGCAGAGTACTGGTACAATACGAGTGTCCATTCAGCACTGGGCAAATCTCCCTTTGAAGTTCTTTATGGCCACTCTCCTCACCAATTTGGTTTGTCCCCGGATGATGCTTGCCCGGTCTCCAATCTGAATACCTGGCTAGATGAACGTGAGTTGATGATTCGACTGTTACGCCAGCATCTGGACCGAGTTCGTCAGAGGATGAAATCTCAAGCTGACTAGAAGTGCAGTGAACGCTCTTTCAACATTGGTGACAAGGCTTATCTGAAGCTGCAGCCTTATGTGCAGTCTTCTGTTGCTGTTCGTGGTAATTACAAGCTCTTATTCAAGTTTTATGGACTTATGAAGTGCTTGGTAAGGTGGGCGAAGTTTCTTATCGCCTGGACTTGCCTGCTGGTTGCAAGATCCATCAAGTCATTCATGTGTCTCAACTAAAGAAGGCCCTCGGTCCTCAGGTACAAGTTCAGCCTCAACTTCCATCCCCTGATGACTTACTGCAGTTCCCTCTGCGTGTGCTTCAGTATCGTTTGCAGCCTCGAGGTTCCATGTCTATCTCTCAAGGGTTGATCCAGTGATCCACCTTCCTGCTGAATTGGCTACATGGGAGAATCTTGAAGAGCAGAAGCAAAACTTTCCACGAGTGCTGGCCTGGGGGCCAGCTGGCTTTCAAGGAAGGGGGAATGTCAACAGTGCTACTGTACCTGAGCTGGCACTGGGCCATCAAGATCCTCAACCATCAAGGCCGCATCGATACAGGAGGCCCAATACGAAGTACCCGGCCCAGCTATGGACCTAAAGTCTACTTATATGCTGTCATCTCCTTCGTTTAGACTTGGCTAGTTGGATACGGCGGTTGCTGTCAGACTCAGATCCCCAATTCTTTGTATGAACATGCTGTAAGCGAATTCCCCAACCCAAATCGCAGCAATTCCACGAGTAATCGAATCGGTAGAGAAGAGTCGCTAACATGAGCCTGCGTGGCCCGTCGTCGTGCCTGCCGTGCGGCTCACCGAGTCCACCTACGCACTTGTCTTCTTCGGTTCTTCCTCGGCGTGGTCGGAGCTCTTCGACGCTGCGCAGACGGAGAGCTGTGCGCGGCAAGCCACCTGCAGACGGAGAGCTGTGCGTCGGCAGCGCGGGAGGCTGTCGCCTAGACCGCAGATGGAGCTCGTTCACCGTCCAGTAGGCTCGTACGTCGGCGCGCTCGCTGCACGTCTGCAGGGCCGAGCTAGCAGGCCCTTCCATGTCGGCCATGGCTGCTCTACGAGTTGACGACAAGCGGAACGAGGGCAGCCTCTGTTGAAAAGCTAGGTAATTTCGATGAATATTTAATCTAGAAAAATAATGTGTAAAACATGTAGCATATTATATCATGCAAACTAGACAAATTAAATAGCAAGGCATAGCAATAAAAATCATCTAATTTCACGGCATGAATAATAAAACTACTAATCAAAATCAACAAGAAAGAG
This sequence comes from Brachypodium distachyon, assembly GCF_000005505.3. Classification (NCBI taxonomy): domain Eukaryota; kingdom Viridiplantae; phylum Streptophyta; class Magnoliopsida; order Poales; family Poaceae; genus Brachypodium; species Brachypodium distachyon. Next base: position 20,552,341 of record NC_016132.3, on the reverse strand, counting down.
CAGATTACGTACGGTGTTGTACTCTTTTCTTGTGTTTGTTTGTTGAGGTCGGTGACGAGTCCGGCGGCGTCGATGTTCATGCCGGCAGCAGCAGCAGCCTTGACTACCTCCTGGGCAGCGGCCAGCGCCTGCGCTTGCGCCTGTGCAGGAGCAGCTGCCTGGGCTTGGAGTTGGGCAGCCTGCTGTTGTGCTTGGAGTTGGGCAGCCTGCTGCTGCGGAGTTAGAGCGGCAGCCTGAGCCGCGGGATCTCCGAGGTCGCCCGCCATTGGTGATGAAGATGCTTACGAAACAGGGACGTGAAGAAGCGAGCAGTCGCATGAGAACGCTCCCCAAAAACCTTATCGACCGTCTTCTGGGTAGGATCTCGAAGGTCAGGGTTCCGGAGGCCTTCTCTCCCGACGATCTGTGCACGCAGTCGACAGGATGGAGTAGGAGTTGGCGGCGAACAGCGAGATTGGATTGTGGGCGTGACGGCTAGGGTTGTGGCGTGGTACGTCCGGAGGCCGCGGTCGTCTTATTATATAGGCACAGAGGCGGATTTCGGTTCGGTTTAGGAAACCAAAACCGACTCCGCAATTATCGGGATTTGTTACCCTGCACTGCCCGCAACGCACCCACCCGGCACGGCTCGAACTCGAAATCGATCCACGAAACGCGGCGCGCGCGTGTCGTGACGAGGCGAGGCGAGGCGAGCGGAGGAGGAGGAGCGCGCGTGGGGATTTCCATTGCTCACTTGCTTAAGAGGTGAAACCAACATACCTTATATATTGGTCCAACTCCCCCTAAGTTAGCAAGGTGGGACTATTCCCACTTCCTCATCCCACTCCATGAATGGGATTTTCAGATTTTCCAGAAATTAATTTCAGATTGGGCCTTGGGCCTAACCCAAAATTCCAACAATCCCCCACAATATCTCATAAGCACATAAAATTGACATTGATCCAAAAATCTGTTTTTGATATACCAGCGTTTCAGTGGAGACTGGTTAAGGTTGAACATCCACCTAAACAAATAGCTTCACTCACGCACAACTGTACAATGGACAAACCTTGAATTGTCAGTTTTCTGTGTTAGAGCTTCACTAAATTGCTGTCTTGTACTGGGCTGCCGAATGCTACCCCGCGGTGTGGAGCATATAAGTCATTCTGCAGGCCTTTTCATGAGCTTACTAGAGACCACCCAAATCTTATAGACTGCGACCAACAGTCAGGCTCATATAGGTGTGTTCTTTAGAGACTACTCTGTAGGACAGTATCTCCCTTGCAAATTAATGCAACGCGTTAGAACACATTAAGTTAAACGACCTACCATACAGTACACGAGAGTAATGCATCGTCAACGGAGTGGGATAAAGAATGTACACTCTCCTCGGTTATCTAATGACTTGTTTCCCAGGTCCTAATTCACGGGATCTCCGATCACATAGCTTGGTTTAGCGCCATGGTAACTCACGTGGGTCGCAACCCCATCTCTCTTGGTGCAGATTTTATCACATTCCTTGATAGACCCTTTGTAAAGGGATCTGCCAGATTTTTAGCTGTTGGGATATATCCCAATGCTATTATTCCGGAATTTCTCCTTGCTCTGACAAATTTCAGACGTCTCCTGATGTGTCTTGATGACTTCATGTTATATTTAGAAATGTTCACTTTGACTATCACAGTTTGATTGTCACAGTTCATAAGAATCGCCGGTATTGGTTTTTCAACAATCGGCAAGTTCATCAAGAGCTCACGAAGCCAGTCGGCCTCAACCGTGGATGTATCTAATGCTGAAAGTTCTGCTTCCATTATTGATCTGGTTAAGATCATTTGCTTGCAAGACTTCCATGAAACAGTGCCCCTCCGAGTGTGAACACATATCCACTCGTGGCCTTTAGCTCATCAACATCATATATCCAGTCTGAATCACTATAACCCTCAAGTACCTTGGGGTACCCAGTATAGTTTATACCATAGCTCATTGTGCCCTTTAGATAGCGCATGACCCTCTCAAGTGCACTCCAATGATCATCTCCCGGATTCTTATTGAACCGACTCAGTTTGCTCACAGCAAAAGAGATGTCAGGTCTAGTTGCGCTAGCCAAATACATGAGCGAACCAATAATCTGAGAATATTTCAGTTGGTCTCTTCCAATTCTGTGATTCTTTCGAAGCAAAACACTTGGATCATAAGGAATTGGAGAAGATTTATAATCAGCATAGCCGAAATGACTCAAGATCTTTTCCACATAGTGAGATTGCAACAAAGTGATCTCACCATTGTCGCCTCTCACGAGCTTGACGTTCAGAATAACATCAGCTACACCAAGGTCTTTCATGTCAAAGCACTTCGACAAGAAAGTCTTAACCTCTTCAATCACTTTGAGATTAGTCCCAAATATTAGTATGTCATCGACATACAAACGAAGTATAACTCCCTCACCCCCACCATGGCGGTAATATACACATTTGTCAGCTTCGTTTACAACAAAGCTGGCAGATGTTAAAGTTTTGTCAAACTTCTCATGCCATTGCTTAGGAGCTTGTTTCAGGCCATATAGAGACTTTAATAACTTACACACTTTGCCTTCATGACCCTTTATTACAAATCCATCTGGCTGGTTCATGTAAATTTCCTCGTCTAACTCTCCGTTAAGCAAAACTGTCTTAACATCCATTTGATGGACGATCAGACCATATGACGTAGCCAGTGATAGTAATACTCTGATTGTGGTCAATCGAGCTATAGGTGAGTAAGTATCAAAGAAATCTTCACCTTCTTTCTAGGTAAAATCCTTGGCCACAAGCCGCGCCTTGTACTTCTCAATAGTACCATCAGGCCTAAGATTTTTCTTGAATATCCACTTGCATCCTACAGGTTTGCACCCGTACGGACGGTCAACGACCTCCCAAGTATCATTAGCCATGATAGGATCCATCTCACTTCGAATGGCTTCCTTCCAATCGTCTGCATCCGGAGATGCAAAGGCCTCATTAATGGTTTTAGGGGTGTCATCCACAAGGTACACAATAAAATCATCACCAAACGATTTAGCAATCCTTTGTCGCTTACCCCTAATAGGGGCTTCATTGTTATACTTCTCAGAAATCTCATCAAGTGTTTGTTCAAGATTTCCACTGGGATGGCGGGTTCAGGAGCTACACCATGATCCTGATGTTCCTCTGAACTGACGGGTTCAGGAGCTACACCATGATCCTGATGTTCCTCTGAACTGACGGGTACATCATGATCCTCTCTAGATGTGCTATGCATATCTCTCATGGGAAATATGTTCTCAAAGAATGTAGCATCATTGGACTCAATAATTGTACCGACGCTCATGTCAGGTACTCCAGAATTTACAACCAAGAATCTATAGTCAACACTCCGAGTGCGTAGCCAAGAAAGACACAATCAACGGTTTTTGGTCCAAGCTTACGTTTCTTGGTAATTGGCACATTGACTTTCGCTAAACAACCCCGAGTCCGTAAGTAAGAAAGTGTGAGTCTCTTCTTTTCGCATAGCTCGTATGGGGTGACTTCTTTATCTTTTGTGGGAACACGATTTAGGACATGACACGAAGTCAATAGCGCCTCCCCCCACCATGCCTTGGATAAACCAGCAGTGTCTAACATGGCGTTGACCAAGTCAGTCAGCGTGCGGTTTTTCTTCTCAGCAACCCCGTTTGACTCGGGCGAATAGGGAGGCGTCCTCTCATGGACTATGCCATGTTCCTCACAAAATGAATTAAACTCACTGGAGAAATATTCTCCACCGCGGTCAGACCGCAAACGTTTAATTTTCTTCTCAAATTGATTCTTGACTTCAGCTTTATAGATGTTAAAATAATGCAATGGTTCATCCTTTGATTTTAATAAATACACATAACAGAATCTAGTCGCGTCATCAATGAAACTCATAAAGTAACGTTTTCCACGTTTGGTTAATACACTGTTCATCTCACAAAGATCAGAATGTATGAGCTCTAACGGTGCTAGTTTTCTCTCCTTAGCAGCCTTGTGAGGCTTGCGAGGCTGCTTCGCTTGCACACAAGCTTGGCACTTCGAACCTTTAGCCACAGTGATTTTAGGGATTAAACTCAGATTTGCTAATCGCGTAATGCAACCAAAATTAATGTGACAAAGTCATGAATGCCAAACATTATACTCATTATTAATAGAATTGACACCGTTCACGCCTTATTACAAAAATCTAAAAGGGATAAGCGGAACAAGCCTCCGCACTCATAACCTTTACCAATAAATTGTTCATACTTAGACACAATAACTTTATTGGACTCAAACACTAACTTAAATCCGTCCTTCCAAACGAGGGATCCACTAACAAGATTCTTCTAAATGGAGGGCACATGCTGCACGATCTTTCCCGAACTAAACTTCATATCCATCGAGCCAACACCATGAATAGAAGCATGGGCGCCGTTCGCCATCATCACTGAGGAGCTGATGGCCTGATATGAAGAAAACAAGGAAATGTCAGCACACACATGAATAGTTGTACTTGTATCGACCCACCAATCGGTGGACTGACATACAGAAAATACAGTAAATAAATTACCATACCCGCCTGCATCTTCATTGTTGCCAATGGTCAAATTAGCAAACTTTTGCCAAATCTGTCCTCCTTTGCGCTCCTTGCAGTTACTCTCCCAGTGGCCGAGTCCTCCGCACACAAAGCAAGGATTCTTGTCCTTGTTCCCTTCTTTCTTCTTCTTCTTGAAAGTGGTAGTGTTCTTTGGACCAGCATTGTTGAATGCCTTTCCCTTTCCCTTCTTGTTACTGTTGTTGTGGTTGTTCCTCTGAACCATGTTGGCAGTGGACGTACCCTCTTGTGTGTTGCCTTTGGGGCCAGCATCTTTTGCTCTCGCCTTCTCCTCAACATCAAGAGTCCGAATCAGGTTCTCCACAGAGATTTCTTCTCTCTTGTGTTTTAGTGAAGTAGAAAAGTTCCTCCCGAGGGAGGAAGCTTGGCGATGATGCCCCGGCGACAAACTTGTCGGGTAGTTGACACTTGAATTGCTCAAGTTCCTTAGCCATAGTCGATAACTCATGAGCTTGTTCCACTACAGATCGGTTTGCAACCATCTTATAGTCAAAGAACTGCTACATGACGTACAGCTCACTGCCAGCGTCAGATGTGCCAAACTTAACAATGACCGCATCCCACAACTCTTTGGCATCATGATAGTGCAGATAAGCATCAACGAGCTTATCTCCCAGCACACTACAGATCGCAGCGACGACTACAACACAAGCCTCAACATACAACTTCTGAGGAGCAATTGTTTGAGTCTTCCCGTGTTGTACCGCCCACCGAGCGCCCATAGCCACGAGCCACATATGACATTTATACTGCCACCTCTTAAAGTGCAGTCCAGTAAACACAGGTGGTTTCAATGCGACAGCAAATTGAGACATCAAAAATTGCCTACACGAATAAGGTTTTTGGATTGTTGAAAAATTAGGTAATTTCGATGAATATTTAATCCAAAAAACAATGTGTAGAACATGTAGCATCATGCAAACTAGACAAATTAAATAGCAACGCACAACAATAAAACTCATTTAATTTCACGGCATGAATAATAGAACTACTAATCAAAATCAACAAGAAAGAGCAGATTATGTACGGTGATGTACTCTTTTCTTGTGTTTGTTTGTTGAGGTCGGTGACGTGTCCGGCGGCGTCGATGTTCCCGCCGGCAGCAGCAGCAGCCTTGACTACCTCTTGGGCAGCAGCCAGTGCCTGCGCTTGCCCCTGTGCAGGAGCAGGTGCCTGGGTTTGGAGTTGGACAGCCTGCTGCTGCTGAGCTAGAGCGGCAGCCTGAGCCACGGGATCTCCGAGGTCATCCGCCATTGGTGATGAAGATGCCGACGAAACAGGGACGTGAAGAAGCGAGCAGTCGTGTGAGAACGCTCCCCAAAAACCTTATCGACCGTCTCCCGGGTAGGATCTCGAAGGTCGGGGTTCCGGAGGCCTGCTCTCCCGGCGATCTGTGCACGCAGTCGACGGGATGGAGTAGCAGTGGACGGCGAACAATGAGATTGGATCATGGACGTGACGGACCGACTCCGCAATTATCGGGATTTGTTATGCGTCCGCAACGGATTCCGACTGCCAAAAAGATAAGCAACGGATTCCGACTACCAAAAAGATAAGCAACGGATTCCGACTGCCAAAAAGATAAGCACGACCCTGCAACAACCCGGCTCGAGCTCGAAATCGATCCATGAAACGCGGCGTGGCGCGGCGAGGAGGAGGAGGAGGAGCGCGCGTGGGTATTTCCCTTGCTCACTTGCTCAAGAGGTGAGAACCAACATACCTTATATATTGGTCTAACTCCCCCTAAACTAGCAAGGTGGGACTATTCCCACTTCCTCATCCCACTCCATGAATGGGCTTTTGAGATTTTCCAGGAATTAATTCAGATTGAACCTTGGGCGTAACCCAAAATTCCAACAGCCTCTCCGCGAGCAGCAGGCCCTTCCCATCGATTTCTCCTCTGCCACGAACCAGCTGTACCCCATTGACAGGAGCAGGCGAGATGAGAGGTGATTTTTTTGGTGCTTGAAGAACAATACGGGATGAGCAAGATGAATGGGGCGGTTGAGTGCTGGAGAATATTTGCCTTGGAGGAGGAAAATGGGATGGAGATGGGATGTGAGCAGGAGGAGGAAGATGGGAGATGTGAGCAGTACAGTAGGGAAGAGACAGGAGAGGTCTCTGTGCGAGGTGTTTTCTTTACGTGGACCAAGGCAACGATGGGTGGGTTTGTGTGGACGAGAATGAACGGGAGGCAGGGGCGTTTTGGGGGGAGCAGCGGGAGAAAGCAGACCGCGCCTTGCTTTTCAGAATTTAGGCCAAGAAGTTATACGCCTTTTTGAATGGAGGGAGTATATGTTTATAGCTAAGTACAAAACTATGCTTCGAAAATAAATTACAACCTATCACAAATCCACAATACACCTTCAAAATCTATCCTCTATTCCCTCTCTAGATGGAATCAAGTAACACTTCGTTCTCTAGTTTGGTTGCCGATGAATTTGGTGAATCGAAATGAAGCAACAATTCAATTTAGTATCGTATTTGGATGTCGTATAGAGTGAGATATAGATCTCATCGGTGAACATGGTTTGCCTATTGTGTTTTCGCTCTGCGGACTAAATGCTCGCAATCCACGATTGTTGGTTGCAAAGGCACAAACGAGAAAGTGGACATGACTTCAACACAGAAGAACAAAGGAGGTGTTTCCTACCAAGGGGGCCAGGGGCATGAAGCGACCGCGGTGATGGAGAAGAACAGGGCGTAGCACCAGCCACCGATCGGTTAGCGGAATCCTTGAAGATGGAGCGGGATCGTAGACAATATTTCATCCACGTTGGTGGCTCGATAAGATCTTAACGATGATAACATCACGACTGGTTAATAGATCTTAACGATGATAACATCACGACTGGTTAATAGATCTTACCGGCGGTGACAATGTGCCGACAAGTCGTGAGGATATTGTCCATGGGGACATATTGACACAGCTTTTGTCTTACCATCCAAAACTCTGGAAAATCGGTGAGGCACAATTTCATTTCCGCAATACCTAGCTCAATTCCAACACCCAAACAGAGGGAACAAATATGTTTTCTAGACGATTCCACATTAGCAGTTGTGATAGTTTTAACATCTCACGCCTTCATCGTTTTAGCTCCGTCCCAACTTTAATCGCCACAGCCTCCTAGAAAACCTCCAAAATTCATTCATGTTTAAACTACTTACACATCAGACACATCAAACAAACCACATGGTATGTATGGTTTTTGACATTATAACTCTGAAGCATATTATTAACGTTTCCACAAAACCGATCCCCGAAACAATTATCCTTGATTCTCCTACTCTTCCTCGTCTTCCTCCTCCTCTTCCTGGTCATCGTCGTCATCCGAAGACGATGATGAACTTCGAGAGCGACGTGATTCTTCCTCTTTCTTTGGTGCTGGGGCTGGGGAGGGATCTGGGATGCTGACGCTCGGTGGATCCGGTGGCAGCGATGTGAGGAAGCCTAGCGTCATGACGACATCGCCCATCATTGGCCGCACGCAGTCCTCTTCTTGCAAGCACATCGCTGCCATGGCAACCACTTGGTTCAACGCCTTGGCCGGGTACTCCTTGTTGATGAGTGGATCGACCAGCTCATGATATCTCTTCTGGTCCTTGAACTTCGGCAATGCCTGCAAATACAACATTTATCACAGGTTGCAAAAACCTTAACATTAGAGGCTTCGGTAATCCGTCATAGTATTCGCGACATCCACTTCATTGCAGAGGATGGGAGATCAATTAAATCCTTCAGTAATTGAAATTCGACGTACTTACCCAGGAGACCACGTTCTGCTCATCGGCAGGCCTGTTGCCGTCGACGGTCCTCCTCCCAGAGATGAGCTGCAGCAGCACGACGCCAAAGCTGTACACGTCGGACTTCATGGTGGCCTGGCCGCCGCGGTCGTACTCGGGAGCCAGGCACCCGAAGGAGCCCATCATCGGGGCCGCCATCGGCATGTTGCCGCCCCCGGTCTGCCCGAGCTGGGCGAGCCCGAAATCGGAGAGCTTGGGCGTGAAGCTGGCATCCAGGAGCACGTTGGAGGCCTTGAAGTCCCCGTACACCACCGGCGGGTTGGCCTTCTCGTGCAGGTACTCGAGCCCCTGCGCCGCGCCGTAGGCCACCATCATCCGCGTCGTCCAGTCGATCGGCTTCTTGTCCGCCGGCAGGTCTGTGGTTAATCGTGGTCGATCAGCACTGCGATTTAATTAATATGGTTCGCCGGAGGGAGAATAATTGAGTACCGAACAAGTGGTCTTCCAAGGAGCCGCCGTCCATGTGCTCGTAGACGAGGAGGCGCTGGTCGCCGTCGGCGCAGTAGCCAATGATGTCGACGAGGTTCTCGTGGTGGTGCTTGCAGAGCTTGGCGACCTCGGTCAGGAACTCCTTGTTGCCCTGGAAGCCGTGCTTGTCCAGCTGCTTGATGGCCACGGCCTGATGGAAATCGACGCACAGACATGAGTGTGAATTGTGCAACCAGAGCAGCGTGGACTTCGAATAGGTTACCTGTCCGTCCTTTTCGAGCTGGCCCTTGTAGACCCTGAAGAAGCCGCCTTCCCCGACGAGGTTGTAGGGCGTGAAGTGGTCGGTGGCCTTGGCGAGCTCGCGGAACGCGAACGCCTTGCCCTCGATGGCCTGCCGCAGCTCGTCCTCCGACATGCCGGCTGTGTCGCCCTCTGCACCACCATAGTCATCATCATCATAGTCGTCATCATCGCAGCGGAATCGATTTCGTTCAGCACTAGAGCATTTCAAAAATCTTGGCAGATGAAAGCAGAACAAGCGTTTGATCCTCTGACGCTCACTCACCGGGCAGCTTCGTCGGGTTCATGGCCGCCGGAGCGGCCGAGAACATGGAGGCGGGCGCCGGGGCGTAGGGCGCGGGGGCGTGCACGGCGGGAGGCGGCGCCATGGGCCCCGTCGTCTCCTCCTCCTCCTCCTCCTCCTCGTCGTCATCGCCGTTCGCGTTCTTCTTCTTCCCGAAACACGGAAGGCAGCTCATCTTGCCCCCCGCGCCTGCGCCCGACGGACTCGCTGCGATCGCGACGAAAACGACAACCGCTGGGAAGAAGAAGGAAGAGGAGAACACCAAGGTACACGCAGCAGGGACGCCGACCACTGAGGAGCCGCCGACGCCGTCACCGCGTGCCGACGATCATCGAGCGCCGACGACCGATCAGCAGCACCGTCGTGGCACCTCGACCTCATGGAACGCCATTAATTTTTACCTCCTTCGACCGCACCGTACTCACTCACGCGCGCGCGCGCCCGATCGGGACCCGCGCCGGCCGGCTTGCCCCCTCTGTGGTCGATCAGGTGGAACCGATCAAACGGTGCACGGCGGATCGGATCGAGGCGCGATTGCTCTTGCGTGGCAATCAATTAGGAGAGAATGAGGGATTGTGGGGGGATCGAGATCGACAGAGACGATAGACGGTGGAGGTGATCCGGTCCGATTGATCGGGCAGAAGGCCTTGGAGAGAGATCCAAAGGCCTTCCCGTGGATGGGAGATGGGAGGAAGGAGAGGGTAGGAGAGGGAGAAGCGATGGCTAAGTTTGGCGCACGGGGGGATCGCGAGCTCCAAAACAAGGGTGGGGAGAACGTGCGGACCACCACGTAATTTGAAGCCGGCACCGGAAAGCCGGGACGCGTCGTGGTGTCGTGCAGGGGGGCGTGTTCTTGCTCTGGACATGAGTACATGACCTGCTGATGATGGCCTTTCTGTTTCTCTTCGTTGCTTGCATGTTTTCATGTTCAGCTGAGCCTGAGAACCTTTGTCAGCGTCTCTTCGAAGCTCAGGGATCATTTGGGCATGTTTCAGTTTCTCATGATCATAGGTGATGCCAAATCTCGTTGGTGGACGTGTTGGGAGTAACGGACGTGTTCATAAGAGCAAGTTGCGATCTCTCCATGATCAGAGCACCATCCCATGAATATTTATTGGGACATTTGGAAGTCTTGATTTGGCAAGAAAAAAAAAAGGTAAAGAACGACGTTTTCTTAATTGATAACCCCCGGTCAAGTACTTCCTCCGATCCATAGTAAGTGCAGGAGATGTACAATTTTGTATTGAATTTCTGACAGCTTATGACTACAAAAAATTGGTATGACAACATTTGAAAGAGATAAAAAATAGCCGCTAAATCATCGATCCCTTCAAGAACGATTTACCTTTTCGACAAGTTTTAGACAATCTGTTGCGAGGATAATGTGATGTGCAACTCCTAATTTCACCATTTGAGAGCCATTTTGGCTTGTTAATCATGTAAAGCAATGCTTGTACATGTGGTAGCCATCTAGGGTTAGGTGAGAGGAGAGGCATTTGATCTACCAAATCCACCTAAATTTGTGAGGGATTGTTGCGGATTTGGACCCTCCCCATCTTTGTTGGCTTACACGTTGTACTCTTCATCTCCATAGTGAAGTCCGTGCTCGCTGCCGCCCGTGGTTTTTCCCCGCAAGAGGTTTCCACGTAAATCCTTATGTCGCCCCTTTATTTGGTGTTTCCCTTACTATTTTTGTGACTGGTCATCATTTCTACTTGCTATTGGCACTTACCACTCAAGTTTGCTGCTGCTCCCTCCGTTCCATATTAAGTGACTCAAATTGGTTCAAATACGGATATATGTATACATAAAAAGCATCTAGACACATGTAATATTTCATCACTTAATATGGGACGGAGGGAGTATTTGGTTGAGTTGACACTTGAAGCAAGACATACTTGTGTTTTTTGATATATGGATGAATCTATTATGGTATTGATGTTAGTAAGCTATTTTTGTAGTTGTTAATCTTGTGTGTAGATTTGAGAACTCGGTGTTTACAGATTTGATATACTCATTCAGATTTGTTATATGCACATAAGATGTTTGTTAAAATGATTGTGAGGAGCAGTTATGAGTACGAGAGTAGTCTGCTTGAAGTGACTAGTCAACGCTAGCCGTGTTGCCATAGCCTCCGCCAGTTCTGTACCCGAAATATGCTTAAAAGAAGTCTTTGCTAAGAGTTACATTTCAGCGTGATCTTCTCCTGCTTTTTTCGTGGCTTTGCTACTCCTGGTCCTGGATGGAAAGGAAACAAAAGTGAAAACCTTTGTGAGGAAGGACATGGGCATGCGATCCGATCATGTACTGGATGAAGTCCTTAACTCCTTAAAAAGACTAAATTGGTGGCGGGATCCATCATTCTTAAGACTTCATCACTTTGTGTTGTGGCACAAAGCATTGAGAAAAAAAAAATACGACTATGGATTATCGCTGGTGGCATGACTCAAGTTTTGCTGCTGAGAAACAGGTAGAATTAGAAAATCGACTTATCGTGTGGTTTTTCAAATCCTTAAGCAAACTTATGCACGCTTGACAAAAGCAAAAGTTTAAACCAAGCAACACAATCCTATTATATATTGTATCTCCTAGTCCTACCTGCATGAGAAACACTTAATTATAATATCATGTCCACTTAAATCTTACCCCCTCAGAGACAAATGATCCTCTATCTAAAAAGATTCGATTCGGAACTCTTATATGTCAAAGGTCAATATGGAAATTCTTTCAAAGGTTTTTCCTTACTTTCATTTTGTCAACAAACAATTCGAAATACCTCGGCATTTTCAAAACAGGTCCGAGTCAAATAGCAATGATTAGAAGCACTTCTTTTTCCATCACACTACTTCGGAAACCTAACTACTCGATCATATGTGAAAATACAGGATTTACGATCCTAGCGGGAAATGAGGTAAATTCATGAAAATGTTTATTTGATTCCACAGCATAAATGGTTAGTTCTTTTCTTTAAAATACAATTCAAAAGAATCGGTAGAAAGCGAGAATACATAGAATTGCAATAATATGATGAACACTCAGAAAGCGAGAATACATAGAATCCGTGACACACTTTCTATGATTCCAACAAAATAAATGATTTTTTTGTCGATGAGTTTAGCAGTAGATGAAAAAAAATTAAAGAAAAATTTAAAAGAACACCTTATGAAAAATTTGTATATGTGATACAAATGATAACATAAGTAAAGAATTTTGAATACAAACAAGGATTTCAATTTCAATTCACAAAAGCTACTACTCCCTCCAATCTATATTAATTGTCGAAATACTATATGTATTTACACATTTTTTAAACATAGATACATCCATATTTAAACAAATTTGAGGCAATTAATACGGATCGGAGGAAATACTAATTGTTGATCAAAAGACACACCTTATATTATTTTTTAACAGAGTAAATATAAGTTTAGAAAAACATTGAAAACAAAACTTTCTACAAATATCAGACAACAAACATTAAAGATTATCGGATGGAGAATTCAGTGGGAACGGTGCTCTTCTCGAGCTGTACATCATCTAGCATATTAGATACTAGATTGAAAAAATTACGAAAAACCATCATGATTGGGGGCAACCTTCCAAAAAAACCACCTTTTAAAAAATATTAATTCAAATCACCACCGCATATGGCGCTGTTGGTTGCTCCGACCAATAATCTCACGGTTGATCGCGTTTTCACCAGAAAACTGACAATGTGACCCACGTGTCAACATTCTCCCTCGGCCGTGAAGACAAGCATGCCTCTGTTTCTGCGCTGCCGCCGCCTGTCCATGTTTCTGCGCCTCCGGCGACTCGCCGCCGCTCCCAAAAGCTCTGCCTCGACGTAGCAGTGCCGACCGCACCACCGCCCGACGTCCCCGCGTCCTAGAGCCGCCCGCACGCTCGTCTTCCCTATCTCCGGCTAGCTGTGGTTGCCGCAAGCTGCTCTCCGGCCCTTTTCCGGCAAGAAGCACGCAAGCAAGAATCCGTTACAGGACGGCGCGCCTTGCAGGGAGGCCGAGCGGGGAGAGGATTTGAGGCTCACGGCGGAACGGAAGCCGACGATCGATACGAGTAGTACTGAGCGTTACCCAGAGCACTATGGCGATTGATTTCATAGCTGGGACGTACCTGCACGCGCCACTACGACCCCGACGCGACAACCCGCACCCCTGCGCGGCCATCTTCTCCGCCTCCGGCGAGTAGCGCCGCCGCGACCCGCGCCGGTCCTCCGGTGCCTTCCCAGGATTCGCGCCAAGCCGGCGAAGACTGTCTCACGGCTCTGTGCATCCCACGCCTCTTCACTTGGCAGCTCCTTTGAGCCATAGAGACCCCGCGCCGTCGACCGCCGTAGCCACCGCTACCTCGCCGTCGTCGGGTGGAGCTCCGCCCAAGCCCGCTATTCTTCTCGCGGCGAGCGCCTCCTCCTTCTCCCTCTCTCCGGAGTCAATTTTGGCGCCCTGTAGCCTCCCCGTGCCTAGCGCTGTCCACCGCCACCGCGAGGTCTCGCGGATACTGCTGCTCGCCACGCGAGCTCCGCGTCCGCGACGACGCCCTCTTCGCCTCGTCCAGCTTCCCTACACCCCTTCGCCTGGACCCGCCTCGTCCCGAGAGCCGCCCCTCGCTTCTCTTCTCGGTCGCCGACGGCGCAGGTAGGCGCGAAGCAGTACGGGCAGGTGAAACAGAAGGGGGTAGGGGAGCCGGACCTGGAGTCAAGGCAGAGGACAAGTCCACATCAGATTAAAAAAAGCCACGTTGGATTGGGCCCAACTGTCAGTTTTCCTATCAAAACGCTCTCAACGAAAGATTAGTGGTCAGACCCACAGCCCACCGCATTGATTTTTTTTAAAGGTGTTTTACTTAGAAGTTTGTCTCAATTGTGGTGGTTTTGCGTAATTTTCTCTACTAGATTCATTCGTGGTATTTTTGCTTCCGTTTTACAATCACGTTTAAGCATCTGCTAACTCAATCGTAGAGTACTCTTTTCTTACGATAATCATATTTGTCATGATTACCAAATTTTGGACACTTAAATTATGCGCAAATTTTAAAGGGGTGCTCCAATACTCTTTTCTAAATATACGGTACACCGTTCCCTTTAATATTCACATAGCCGGGGTAACATTGCGTTTGGGAGCAATCACAAATGTAGAAATAGGGCTTCGAAGTAAATAGGTTATCAGCACAATCCTCGATTACTTTGTATTCACTCGCGGGGTCGCGTTGGACCACGTTGTAAGCGCTCCACATCCTTCAGAAGCATCTTGCAACTTCACATATGGAATTTGGCTTTCGTCTATAAAGAACAAAGAATAACATAGGCAATGTGGCACTATTTCGTCTATAAAGCAGAATAACAACTTCAAGATTGGTGGACTGGAAAATGGAAATATCGAACCATCAGCGGCAAATGTTTTTGACCTCAATGTAAATTCAGTCCGCATCAAGGTTGGATCGCCAATAGGCAATCCTCATCATCTGGTTCTATCTATTATTTCCTCCAATCCCACAAATAGTTGTACAAGAAAACTAGATCCAAGGCAAAAATATATAAGAGGGGAATAACAAAAAAAACAAATCAGAGAGATGCGAGAGACAAAAGTTGGTATCCATGGGGCGGCTCAGATATAAAATGGGTTATAAGTTTGCTTATCAGCACAAAGAGACAGATCTCTTCAGAGTGGTGCATGACTTTTCTCATCATCGCCTACTTCTTCCCTCGGAAACAGATCAACAACAGCAGAAACACAACCAAAACGAAACAGATCACAGAACATAAACATATCCTACCAAAAGAGATCAACCCGGTACGCAAAACTACGAATCGAACTACGGAAATTTCTATTGAGATCGGCAGAAGGGAATGCATTGGCGTCGGAGTCAGGTTAGATAACATGTCACTCAGCACGGGTCCGGCGAACCGGATCCTAAGACTGGGGCGACAAAAATTCATGTCATCACGCTCCGTTGCAAACGTCTCGCCGGTGGACAGACATAAATTCGCAAAAATTTAAGACAATAGAACAACCGATATTACGTTTGTGAGTGCCGCAGGGGAGAAGACCCCGGGCGAAGACGGCAGCCGGGGTAATACAACACGCCCCCTGCATCACAACGCTCTCTCTGCGCCTCCAGAACAAGGCCACCAAGAGTGGAAAGCTCTTGAAGCCGAAAGAAGAGGCAACGGAACGCAAACAAATACAGGATCGAAACAACAAGAAACCAGAAAGCATGAAAACACACACGCAGATTTGCTTGCTGCCAACGAAAGGAGAAGGAAGGGATAGAGAGCAGCGATAGCTTTGCGGCAGAGGCGGCGCTGTAAGGTAGGGTTTCTGGGGGAGGTCTCGTGTGCTTATAAAAGCGAGCCGGGTGGCTCTGCAGGCCGCTGAGCCCGTCAGATGGGCCGATCCTGAAGGCCCATATCGTTGGTTCCGGACCTCCTGCCGCGGACTTTACGGCCTCCAAAACCGAACAAGGCTCACGGTCTGAAACGTGAGGCCGGTGGGTATTGGGCTGACATGTCAGCGGCCCAGTCAGACGATTAATTTCTCAATATGTTTTGGTTTGACCAAAAAATAATACTCCCTCCATTTGTTGGCCTATTTTGTTTCGTTAAGACAAGATTTTGACAAATAAAAACTTTATTGATATATATTTTTTCATACATGAAATTCATATCAATGAATTCGTCTTTAAAAGTTCTTGTAACGATGGTTACGTATCATATAACTTACATATTAATAGAGTAATTCTTAATTCTTGGTAAAGGCTTGTCTTAACGAAACGAAATACGTCAACCTTTGTGAAATGGAGGGATTACGTAGCTAGTACTACTCATGTTTTGCATTTTCACGCCCAACACGTCCTCCCTCCGTCCCATATTAATTGACTCAAATTTGTCCAAATATGGATGTATCTATGTCTAAAAAACGTCTAAATACACATATAATAAAAAGTCACTTAATATGAATCGCACGCACGAACTACTAGGCTGACATGGAGAAGACCAGGAGTTCGAGAATCAAAGAAAAAGACCCGAAAAATAAAAATTACGCATAAATTTTTAGAAGTATCTACATTTATTGGAACCAAAAACTGTCGGCCAACTCCAACAGCCCAACTATGCTCAAACACTCGCTCAAAGAGAAACACACTGTCCAACATTGTAAGATCCAGAAGAGCATCGGTACCGGTGTATCCCATAGCAAGATTCCTTGGTTATAGCATCTTCGTTCGTCCTCCCATATGAGGTCCGGCGTTTGCTCGTACGGGACGTGTCAACGAATTTTTGATTATAGGAGGGAGTATGGACCCAGTCGCAACCCCCTACCAAAATAAAGTTTTGCCTGACATTTTTGACAAACTTCTTGTGGGTGTGGTCTGGAGCACGCCGCCGCTCCCACCAAGCCTCGCTGCTTGCCTCGTTTTCCGCTGCCCCGTGCTGCCGCTGCCCGCACGCGCCGCCGTTCTCAATAGAAATAGGTGATTCGATTTGTAGTTAGGGGGCCGGGCGTTCTGTGACTCTTGGCTTTGGCCGCGGCCGTCGTAGTTGCTGACGAGGGCGCGCGCTAACACAGCCGCGTCGGCGAACTCGTCGCCTCGTGTGGGGCAGCATCAGCGGCGGCTGTGGGTCAAGAACCGGTTGCCGGAGTAACGGCTGTCAACGCCGCTAACAGCGAAACGAACATCAGGGCGGCGGAGGGGCTTTGCTGCGGGCGCGCTCGTACCCTCAATCTCCATGGCCCAAACCGGTAGAAAACCGAACCAAACCGGACTAAGTTAACACAGTTTTCGTTTCTAAGGCTAACATGTGGGCCCCGATATCAGTTTCGCTGATAGCCACGTTGACGGCACGATTATGGGTTTACTGATACAATTTTGTCCAAGACGGCTGGTTATGTGATAAAAAAACGAAAAATTTGTAGTTTCGCGACAGGTTTGTCGGAAATCAAGAATTTTGTGATATTTACTAAAAAAGGATGGACACCCAAAAACTACAATTCGAAATCAGGCAAAAAAAAAAGTTAAAATTCACTCGAACGGGCAAATACCAGACTCTGGATATGCGTCCGTCGGCCACCTACCTACAACCTGGGACTGGGAGGCTGCGAGGGCCGCTTCGCCCTCTCCGCCGCCTTAAGCTTTCTCGGCGACGCCGGCGGCACGCTCGCTTTCTTCGCGAATTCCATCGGCAGGCGCTTCTTCACCGACGGCGAGGACACCGGAGGCGCCTTCTCAGGCGGGAACTCGGCCGCCCTGTCGCCCGCCGCGGGGCTCGCGCCCCCCCCGGCCTTGGCCCGCACCGACTTGGTCGGCTGCATGTAGCTGGGCGTCACCGGCGCGCCGCCCGCCTCGCTCGTGTCGACGTCCGGTCTCGCTCCCAGGCTCAGCCTCGGCAGCTCCCCCGACCGCAAGCTCGTCGTCCGCCGCAGCGACAGCGGGCCCTGCTGCTGCTCCTTCCCGCCTTGGATCGGGCTGCTGCTCCCGCTGCCCAGGTGCTCCTGGCTGCTCCGCGGCCGCTCGGAGAGCCCGCTCGTCGACCTGTGGAGCGCGCTCCCCCGCGGGCTCGGGGCCCGGCCCAGCACCGACGGCGAGCGCGGCCGCGTCGGGGTCGACGGCGAGGGCCATCCGGGCGGCGGCCGGGCGGACCTGCTGCCTGGCGGCGTGGTGGGTGGTGGGATCTGGATCGAGATGGACACCCTCGGCTTGGCGGTCCGGACACCAGCGGCGCTCTTCGCCGGAGCGCGGTCCTTGCCCTGCGGCGCGCTCTGGTTCTCCCAGGGTCTCGCCGCCGCCATCGACCGCTCCGCGATGCTCCACCCCCAGTTGGGGCAGCCGGGGTCCATGAACGTTGGATCATGCATAGGCGTGGTGGCTCCTCGTCCAGAAGCAGAAGGGTTCCTGGGCCTGTTCCTCCACTGCAACGCAGATAGACAGAGTTCAGCGAAGAAGAGAGCAAGGCCGGCCGGTGAATTCCAGTCATCCAATGGAGGTCTTCACCTACCTGACGAGAGAATGCGTATGACATCGCCCTTTGCCGCCTGGACGCTGCTTCCTGTTTCGTCGCCTGCAAGGCTTCCAGCTGCTCCTTGGACTGATGGCTATGATCCCAGCCTTCACCAATCTGCTACACATGATCAGATTCAGTTAGCACACCAGAGAATTATCAGCACGAACAGACATTTCGTCAGTTTCTGATTACTGTTTTGGAACGAGTGATTTTTTAATGAAAAAGGGAATGCAATTGTCAACTGGAGTACGTGATTGGAGCAAAATGGTCCTTTGTCACCTTCGCTTTGTCAAGACTCTGCTTCTGCTGGATCTGGCTCTTGAGAGCCTTCTTGCCCTCCTCCGTCTTGGCCCTCCTGGAGTTTATCTGTGTCTGGACTCTCGTCATCGTCTGCATGCAGTACAGTGCCTCCTCGGTCTGGCGCCTGACGGTGATCCCCTCCATCAGCTCCATCAGCCGAGCCTGTCCTCTCGCCTGGTGCCCTCTCCTTGCCTGGACATGGTTAAAATGTTGCCAAGTTTTCAGCACGATTATGCAAATACGAGTATGTTCTTGTGGGGGTGCAGTCGTGCAGATGCATTACCAAATAGCCCCTGCAAGCCGTCTGAATCCTGACGATGGCGAGCTCCTCCTTTGAACTCACCGGTGCTCTCGGCGTGACGGCCACCACGCTGGCAACTGCCTCGGTCGCCTGTGCGGCGACGGCGGTGGCGGTCGCGGAGGCCGGCTCCGCCACCAGGTACCTGCCATCGCTAATTTGTTCGCTCGTCGTTCCCGCGGATTCAGCCTCTCTGATCTCCTCGGCCTCCTGCTGATGATCAGGCTGTGATGGCGGCAGAGCAGTCTCCGGCGCCGCAGAGGAGGAAGGGTTGGATGGGCTGGACTTGCTGAACTGCCATATCTTCCTGAAGTTTGATTTGTTCGCCGGTCTCTCAGCCTTCTTGGGTCGAAAACATTGTCGCTCGAATTATATTTATTATCGATTGATTTTTCCTTCAAATGACGAAAAGGAAATTCACATAGGAATGAACTGAAGGAAATCATTTTACCTTGCTTTCCTTCTCGTCACGATCAGGTTCCGACGTGGTCAAGATCCTTTGCACGGCATCAAACCACCTCCCCTTTCTCCCCATTCTCCCGCCGCGCTCCTAAACTATGAAACAGATCATAAGAAGAAAGACGCAACGGATCGCCAAAAGCAGGGAGAAATCGAATGCGTTTTGTGGCAACAAAAACTGTGATCATCATCTTTGCAAGACATCAACGTTGTACAGAATGAGAAAAAATAAATGTAAACGACAAGAAATCAATCACCTGTTGGAAAGAGCCCCGCTCCTCTCCCGCCGCCGGAATGTGACACGCCGATCTTTCTCAACGACGGCGAACCGCCATGCACACTTCTTGCCTAGGCGGTGGACCCAACTGAATGGCGTCTGTTCCTGTCCCTACATTTCAGTCCCACCACGCCTTACACTCCGCCGTGATAACCGCACACGTTCTACAGTCCAACAAAACATGCAATAGCCCAAAAAAACACCCCCCCGCGCGCGCAGAGACCAAAACCCCAACTCCCCAAGGCACCAAACCCTAGCCATCGTCCCCGCCCCCCTCGATCGTCCGCGCCCCAGGTGATCCCTCCCGTTCCCTCTCGCACCGTCAAGATCGAGTCGAATGTCGACGTTTTGCACTAACCTAGTCGCTCCAATTCCGCAGATTCCTCGCCGGGGTGGGCGCGTCGGGACCTTGCTGCGATGAGGTCGGCTCACGGCGACCATGGAGGGACGGAGTGGGAGGGGCAGTCAAAGCCAGTGCTTTTGGATGCCGCGGAAGAGTCCGTGGCGGACGGGGAGGTGATGTTGCAGGGGAGTTTCAGTGTTATGGGGGATTTTGATGTGATGATGGTGGAAGCTGCTTGGTTGCAGGGCGAGGCGGCGAGTAACCTGGTGCAGGTACAAACCGTTGCTCCTGGGACGGTGGAACTTTCAGCTGATTCCTCCATACCTCAAGACCCAGAAGTCGGTAAGCATACTCTGGTCTTGACTCTGGTCAAGATTATGTACACTGCATGTTGGTTCCACCCCTTTATTTTCCAGATTGCATGACATCAATAATTTTGCAGAATGGGAAGAAGATGATCAGCAAGCTAGATATCAGCTTCCTCCCTTTGATAAAGATGGTTTTGGAGCTTCTGATCTTGTCTGGAGTAAAGTACAAGGTCATCCTTGGTGGCCTGGTGAGATTTTTGATCCTTCACATGCATCTGAACTGGCATTGAAGCATCAGAATAAGGGCAACCATTTGGTAGCGTTTTTTGGTGATAATACTTTTGCTTGGTGTGATGAATCCCAGTTGAAGCCTTTCATGGCAAACTATTCACAAATGGAGAAACAAAGCAAGTCTGACGCCCAAAGCAAGTCTGACGCCCTCACCATTTCAGTTAACCATTCACTTCAAGAACTCTCAAGTCGAATATTGTCGGGGATGAGTTGCTCTTGTCTCCCAGAAGAGTTCTGTGACAATGGCATGTCTTATGTGATCGAGAATTCCGGGCTCAAGGATGGAGTTACTTGCTCTACGGTTAGCCAGGATGAGACCTTGAAATATTTCAGTCCACGAAGCCTTCTTCGTTATGTTAAGTCGTTGGCTCTGTCCCCTGGCCAAGGAGGTGATCTGCTGGATTTAGTGATAGCTTGCTCTCAACTCATGTCTTTCAATCGTTCCAAGGGATGTTTTGGAATTGCATCGCTTCAAACTGAGAGTGCATGGGCCGAGAATGGCATGGATAATTTATCTACCAAGAATGTCATGTTGGGAGAAAATCTGACCAATGAAGTGCAACCTACCCATTTTAAGCCCAAAAGAGGCAAGGGGAGATCGCGTGAACGAAAACCTGAAGACAACTTAGAGTTGATGAAGAAAAGGCCCGTTGTGAAGCCTCAGAATGGACAAACATTTCATAACAACACTGGTGAAGTAGAATGTAGTGAATTTGACATCTCTAGTGGTGTTGTAAATGAACTCTCCGTGAAGAAGTGGGCAAAAAGGAGACGCATGCAGAGGAACCATCATGTGGACCCAAAAGACTTGTTAGCAAACGTCCGCTCGGCCGCCATAGAGCCAATGAATGAGTGTAGTTTCTCCGGGATGGCAATCAGTTACTTCAGTGATTACAGAAATTTTGTAGTTTCAGCTTCTACTGAAGTGAGCATCATTGGAGAAGTTGATGGGAAGAGGAGTGGAATGCAGAAAACTTTGCCTTCTCCTGAGGTAGAAACAACTGATCATATGCAGGACGCCTACTGGTCTGGACTGAGTTTACATAATGGCCCGATTCATAGCGTTAGAGGACAAAGTGGCAGCAAAAGGCCGATCCGTAGGTGGAGATCTTCACGAGGGACATCTGTGCCTTCATCAGATCTTTCTTCCCTGGCGAAGTATCTGCAGCCTGGAGCGTTTGGTCCCAACAAAAAGATACAAGTGATAGAAAGACCAATTATCCACGTTGATGAGAAGATGCACCATGAGATGAAGCCCACTGCACTTGTTTTGAGTTTTGGCTGGTCAACTGCTCTTCCTTCAGAAAGGGATCTTATTAGGTTTTTCAGTCGTTATGGACCACTAAAACAAACCGAGACTGAAGTGCACAAGAACACAAATACTGCTAAAGTTGTATTCAAGAAATGTGTTGATGCTGAAAGGGCTTTCAGTATTGCTGGCAACTTTAATTCTTTTGGACCTTCACTTAGCAGTTTTCGGCTTGTGACTATGCCATTCCTCCTAGACACGACCGAAACTGATTCTAAGTTACGCCCTGAAGATAGCGGCCTGGAGATTCTTGGTAAACATCCTTTCTATTGATTTCGTAAAATTCAATAAGCTGTATGCTTAGTTGCTTATAGTAACTTGTGACATGTGTTTTCTTGTAGCTCCTAGGGTGTCTAGAGTTCCACTGTATTCAACACAAGTTGACATTGTTGACAAAGGTGAAGCTATAAAGGGAACATCGCTTGAACAAGCTGACATGGTCAAACAAACAGGACAACATGAAGTCACAAATGAAGAGTCACTTGATGATCTCTCGGATACCATGCAAATTGAAATTGTAGGTAAGGTCCCGAAACACAGTCTTGTTTGTGTTGTCGCAGCCTCCAAAGATACCACGGAAGTTGATAATACGGATGAAGCTCGAGAAGAGGACAGCATACCTTAGGAGTTACAAGCTTAAGCTCTTACTGAATATTTGGTAGAACACTCTGGAGGATGAATATGTTGGTTAAGGGAATTGCGGGGTCGGTAGTTGAAGTACCTGTTGTGGAGACTAGAAAATTGAGGTGCTGTTGAACCATTATCTGAGGGAACCATATGAGGTGAAATTGCGACTGAACTTGCAGATTAGGAAACTAAAAATACAGGACACAACCAAAGCATCTGAGGAACAAGTGGGCTTAACTGTCTGACAGGCCTATCTTGAGTCACAGAACTTCTGTCAATATTCAGGTTGTATTCTCAATGGATAGTTGACTCTTCTAGTACCATAATGTTAGTTTTATGTTACTAGGGCATTGACATATTCGCCTTCATTTGTATAAACATAGTCTAGCCTAGATCTACTTGTCTAGCATGTGCAATTGTCAGATCATATGTTCTTCTGATTAATTGGTGCAATGATCAGTGGAACTGCTCTCGCTGTTCCCTTGGGATTACTGTTGAAATAGACCTTTACTTTTGGATGCAACATCCAATCGTTCACAGTATATTGTGCATGCATTTGTTTGGAAATGCTGACATCTACATATCTTTATTTAAAACTGATTCCTAATGCATCATTTACATTAAGCCACACCACTTTTATAATAATGGGCATCGGACTGTAAGGTGGGAGTTTTAATTAACTGCTTGCGTCGTTTGGTGAAATCGGGAGTCACGTAAACCAGGAGTTGCATCATATCATTTTCTCACATTGCTTGAAAAACAGGCGCACCCTTTATTGGGACCGTCAGCCCTAGAATAACTACTCTTGTATGGGGCATCACGTGGTCACACTCGAATCATATCTTGGCTGGCACGACTCCTCAGATCGATGTCCTTCTCCTACCGTTTTCGCAGCTCCTCTCGATCCTCGTCACAAGTTGCACGAAGGCACATGACTCTAACTAGGTGCGGAAGAGCAAGACGTTTTGGGCCAAGGGATGGAAAGAAGAGGAATTCATCCTTATCATTGTCAATAAGATGTATTTCCCCTTCTCTAAGTCAATATTTGGTTGTTTGATTTTCTTTTACTGTCTGGTACTGCTCTGTAGTAGCCGTTAGAGCTCCCAACCTGACCTACTGATCTGTAGATCTATAGTTCTTTGTAGTCCTGTACAAATAAATTCTCCATTCTATCTTTACAGATATTTGTTATACTGTTGGAAGTATAGTGCTTATTTTGGCCATGCATGTCTAGTACTGTACTGTTAATTTTGCAATCATGTCTTGTTCTGATCCATAAGACTTTGGAGAAGGCAGGCAGGTTTTTTTTGTCCTTGTCACTTCTCATGTTTTGGGACTGCATATCAAGCATGTTTTGGAAAATGCATGATCCAGATTGATGTTGTTTTCAAGTCGTTCTATGTCAACAACATCAAGAAAAGGACACGAACATGCTTGAAAGAAACTGTGCTTTCATGTTTTTGCTTGGCTGATGCTTTTAGCTTCAGACCTGGGACTTTGATTGACCTGTCTGCATGATGTTATTTGTCTTTATATAGACTGAAGAGTTGGATTACTTTGCCAGAACAATGTGCTCTCTGAAGTGCAACGAATGCTATCTTTCTAACTGCTTGTCAGTATCACAGGGACACAATCATGTACTGGAATGCTAAAAGCATGTACTGGACTTGATAGGAGTGTCATCGTTTACTTGTTCATACTCTACTGGACTGGAAATTCTGTGCTAATATCAAATGCTTGGCTGGACTCATGGAAGGAAATTCATGCTCTACTTGTTGCGATCATTCATAGACTTGGTAGGAGTTAAGTTGAACTACTTGAAGTACTGCATATATAATTCTCTGGACAATCATTTGACACTGGTCTTATGAGAACCGTTTTCCTTCTTGAGTTTAGAGTTATGATTATGTCATTGAAAGCAGGTAATCTTTGTCTCAGACATGGTTGCTACGGAGTATTTGCCATGTAATTCTCCTTGACCTACAGTGGAATCCTTATGCAGAGCAGGTAAGGACCAAGTAATTGATAGAAGCACACATAATTGGGCAAACTTGCTATCTGAATGTATCTAGTTCTGTTAAACCACTTTTGTCAGGTTCAGAACAAATACAATTGTATCTGAATATATCTGGTTTCTGTTAAATCATTTGCTATTGATGTATGAATTTGATCATATGGTTCTGAAATTTCTGTTAAATCATTTGCTATCAACTGTATCCGTTCTATCCAGTCCCACTTGCACCACAACTTGACTTGCACCCGTACCTGCGAGGCAGCATGTTCAGCGCCTGGAAGGGCTGAAAGGACTACGATTAAATCCCATAATAGACGTACGTATAATGCACTGATCATCAACATTGCGGAGGCCTCTGGTGGCCGGCACGGTGCTGCGTGGATCAGCATAATTTTAGTATTTTGTGTTAACAAACAAATACAGTATTTTTTCCGTCCAACAAAAAATGTCTCAAATTTGTCAAAATTTGGATGTATGTAGACATATTAAGTAGAGTGAATGGGCCTAGAAAGCTCCCTTATTTCACTTAAGCGGAGTCCTTATCCGGGATACGAAGCGATGCATTGACTTCGCCGTATGTATTGTCTTATGCAGACACAGGTTCAGAGCGAGGGGAAAGGATCAAGGGTGCGTAGTATGCTTCTTACCCGCTTTATCTGCTAGGTCTAGGATTGGTTTTGTTAACTATCGATCTTTTCCTGAGCGTTTACACCTCTTCCATTTAGAAGCTAAGCTCATTTCGAGTACTAAGCATAGCATATATATTTGCTACTTGCCAATACGTAGATAAGTGAGTGTAAAAAAGTAAATCTCTGAATCCATGTATACACTAAGTCATGTCTAGATACATTCAAATTTTGACAAACTTGAGACATCTTTTATTAGACGGAGTGAGTACTAAATTTTGGTCCGTCTGTCCAGCGCGGATTGAAGCGCAAGACGAAAAGAAATTGCTCGCCAGTCAACCTCTCGATTTCACCTAACCTTCTCTTTATTTTACTCTACTCTAAACCGTTACAACCTTTTTTTTAAAGCATAACTGTTACTACAACCTTAGTACCAATATTTACTTTTACTGTCATTATGCACAGGCGAGGGTAATAAAACTATCGTTTTCTATACCATCAAAAAATCTTCCATTTTGTTGCTTGACAAACCTTCCATTTTCTGTAAAAAATACAATATATACACATGTCTTTACTACTCCGTGTTTGAGATACTAGTATTATGACGTCATTGATATGTATCAATGCTCGTATGTACGAGCAATAATACGTGCTTGTAGATAACACAACAGAATAAATAAACATTAGAAAACATCCAGTGACAGTGAAAGCCACTTTACAGTATAACTCTGTGGAAACCATGTTTAGTAGTTTTAAAACATTCCAAAAAAAATATACTGTTGTTAGGGCAGTGATGTTCTCAAGTAAAAGTTTCAGCTCTGAGGAGGTGAAAGTATGGTTTATAACAGCTCAAACCATCAAGTTTGAATTCAGTATATGTCCTAATATCCATGTGCAAGGTACTACATGAAGACCATCGATTGCCCTATACTTTTTTTTTAAGAAAGGAGATTTATTCATTAACAACATAGTACATGACAGAACCGGTAAAGAATGTCATGCATGGGGCACAAATCCTGCCCATATCCATACTTGATAGATAATCGGGTATTCACAGAGACCCATGGAGCGAAAAACATACTCCCTCCGTCCCAAATTAACCGACGTGGATTTGTATAAGAATTTATACAAATCTACGTCCGTTAATTCGGGATGGAGGGAGTAACTAAAATGACCTTGCAGCAGCAACAAGCAAAAACATTAGGACGATTAAACAACTTATGAGACGTTGGGGCAAGCTTGAGGCCGGGGTTGACGATTGATGAGCTTTGGGTTCGAAGGCTGCCGGGATGGGGCGTTGGGGGTCAGTGATAGGGTGCGTAACAAACCAGTTCGGCTCGAAGATAACGATCTAGCTCAACTCGACTCGATGACATAACAAGTTCAAAAGCAAACTCGGCTAGACTCGTGTGACTCATTTAAAAAATTGAACATGCATGTTTCCGATTGATACGAGATGAGGATGAGGCCATGGAAGGGTTTGTGTGCGTGTGGAGACATGTGGGAAGTGCTCAAGAAGAGAAGTGAGCCATGGGCCGAAGAGAGGAGTGAATTTGGTGTTAGATTCTTGGGCTTGTTGTTGAATCAATTATATGTCTTGGGTTAAATTTGATCGAGTCAAACGAGTAGCTCGTTACTCGAACTTGTTTCATTAACGAGCTCAAAACCAAACTCGACTCGACTCATTAAACTTTGAGTTTGAGCCAGTCGAGCTACTCATTTAACTCGCGAGTTTGAAATTTAAATTCCAGCCATATATAACGGTAAACACTATACGGTTGGCTGCTAGAGTGGATGCACGGGAGGGGGTTTGAGTCTTTGAGAATGGAAGTTGGAGTTTGGCACTGTATATTAAAAATAATAAGAGCATGTACAATGCAAAATGTCTAGATGGGTGCTTAGAAAAATTAACCGGTTTTTGTTAAGCACTGATGCTTATTTAGACTAAGCAGATGCCTAACTTGTCACCTCCTCTATACAAATAAGCACTGGTGCTTAAAAAAATGTTGGTTTATTTTCGTAAGCACCTGTCTTAGCACCTTACATTGTACATGCTCTAACGCTTATGTGTTGGCATATTATTAATTAATTAATTAGATACCAATGGAGCAACTTACTGTATATGCTCGCTCCACGAGTTCGTCGCCTTTAAACTGTGTCATCTGTTTATTTTCCATTTTGATACTCTCTCTAATTCATATTAATTGTCGAAATAATACATGTATCAAAAACACGTTTTAGACATAGATATATTTGGCAAATTTGAGATAGGAGGAAGTATGAAAATCAAACCCGAAAATAACGCTCGGACACTGGGCTACAGTTGGGCTCGCAGAGAATTGAAAAACGGATCAGATCGTGGTGCTCTCGCCCATCATCCCACTGCGGCCCGTCAATCCAAAACGCACACGCTGCTCTGTCGGGCGCTGATGTGCCTCTGCACGCGACTAGGGCGCAGCGACACTCTCCTTGTGCGCTCGCTCCCGCATCCGGCTCGCTCTTCTGCCATCTCTTCCTCCTCCTTCTCGTTCTCCCTTCGCCTCCGCTCCGTCTCCGCCCGAAGGCCGCAGTGAGACCTCCCCCCGCGCCAGGTAAATTCCGAGCTCCACGTGCTGATCCGGGCCTAGGGTTTCGCCCACCCCTCGCCCTGCAGCCTTTCCAGATCGAGGTGGGGAATTTCGAGCCCCTTCGCTGATTTTTGTTTGTTTTCGCTCCAACCCTCCAGATTCACTCTCGGGACTACCCTGAGACCTTGCTCCGATGAGCTCGAGACCTGCGGCCTCGGATCCGGGGGGAGACAGCGGGCGAGGCGGGCTGAAGCAGGACTTGCGGCCTGAGGCTGTGGATGCTGCCAGGGCGAGCTCGGGACCCGCGGGGGATTCTGATGTGGCGATGGCGGAAGCCTCGGAGGAGGTTGTCGCTGGGGTGAAGGTGGAGGGTGCTGCGGTGGCGAGGCGTGTTGGCGCGCTGACCGCGGGCGTTGTTCTAGATGCGGCAGCAGCGACTGATCCACTCTATGCGACAGAGTCGGCTGGCATGGTTATTTCGGAAGGATGTGGAGATGAATCCATTGGCGAGGCGCAAGGGCGTGATGGAGAAACAGAAGCTAGAGCTTCGACGGGCGAGCCTGAGCGGAAGCCGGTTGCATCTGGAGATGTTGCTGTTACTGGTGAAGTGGTGGTACCGCCTGGTTCTGCCGCTACTGAACATGCTGGAGCCGGTAAGAAGACTATACATGGCTCCAATCTCTTTGTGTGCTGCTTACCAATGACACTATTTCTAACTCGCATCATTGAATACTATGTACTCGCTCCATTTCAGCATCCAGCGAACTTGAAGAAAACCATGTCAATGCAAGCCATACAGTCGGTAATACTGGAAATGATAATGGTGAAGCACATTTTGATGAAGAAACACAGAATGGTCCAGCAAATTCTGCTCAGTGTGCTAGATACTGCCTTCCTCTTCCTGTTAAAGATGGTTTTCAAGTTTCTGATCTTGTCTGGGGTAAAGTGAAAAGTCATCCTTGGTGGCCTGGTGAGATTTTTGATCATTCAGATGCATCTGAATTGGCACTGAAGCACCAGAAAAAGGGTAATCGTCTGGTTGCGTATTTTGGTGACAGCAGTTTTGCATGGTGTGATGAATCCCAGTTGAAGCCTTTTGTAACAAACTATTCACAAATGGAAAAACAGAGTAGTTCTGA
Source organism: Brachypodium distachyon (assembly GCF_000005505.3). Lineage (NCBI taxonomy): Eukaryota > Viridiplantae > Streptophyta > Magnoliopsida > Poales > Poaceae > Brachypodium > Brachypodium distachyon. Next base: position 20,523,349 of record NC_016132.3, on the reverse strand, counting down.
TGCCTTTGTCAGTTCAGTTAATTATGCGCTAGAAGAACTCTCAAGACGGATTTTGTCAGGGATGAGCTGTGCTTGTTTGCCAGAAGAGCTATCTGACAATGGAATGTCATATATGGTTGAGAATGCTGGGCTCAAGGATGGAGTTACTTGCTCAGCAGTTAACCGGTCTGAGATCTTAGCATGTTTTAGTCCAGCAAGCCTTCTTCATTATGTTAGGTCGTTAGCTCTGTTCCCTGGCCAAGGGGGTGATCTGCTAGAGCTAGTGATAGCTTGTTCTCAACTTACATCTTTCTATCGATCTAAGGGATGCCCTGAACTGGCATCATTCCAAACTGGCAGTGCATGGGCCGAGAATGACATGGACACTTCTCCCACAAAGAATGTAATCGTTGAGGAAGTTGTCGCTAGTGAAGTGCTTCCTAGCAATGACAAGCCCAAAAGAGGCAGGGGGAGACCTCGTAAGCAGAAGCCTGAGGATAACCGAGAGTTGACGGGAAAAAAGCCTGCCTCCAGTCTGTCCAATAATACCGCTTATGGTGCTCCCATGGAAAGACGGGTGGTTAGGGATGATTTTGATGACTTATCAAATAAGAAGAAAAGAAGTCTTGACTTGTTTGATGATGCAGAGACCAAGTCATCAACTCCAGCTTTTGGTGGTTCTTTCAAGATTGGGGAGTGCATTCGGCGAGCTGCAAGCCAGCTGACAGGATCTTCATCAATTGTGAAGTCTCAGAATGAACTAACAGTTTATAAGAACCCCGCAGAAGCAGATAATGCAGAATTTGATGTCTCCAGTGATGACGACGATAATGAAATTACCGTGGAGAAGCGCGCAAAGAGGAGACGCATGCACAAGCATCACACTGCGGATCCAATGGAGTTATTCTCGCAGCTCTGTTCCGTTGCCACAGAGCCAATGGACAGATATAATTTTTCAGCAATGATCATCAGTTACTTCAGTGATTACAGGAACTATGTTGTTTCCACTACTACGGAAGCAAACATTATCGAAAAAAGTACAGCAAAGAGGGGGAGAAAGAGGAGGGTTTTACCTTCTCCTGAGCTAGAGACTACTGATCATATGCAGGACTCCTACTGGTCTGGTTTGAGTTTGCATAACCATCCGATTCATAGCCTTAAAGGAACTGGTACCAACACGAGGCCAAGGCGTAGGCGCAGATCATCACAAGAAACAGATGGGCCCACTGTAGAGCATCTGGAAGCATTGACTCCTAAGAAACAGATACAAGTGATAGAAAGATCAATTATCCATGTCGATGAAAAGATGGTTGACGAGTGGAAGCCCACTGCACTTGTTTTAAGCTTTGGCAAGTCGATTGATCTTCCATCAGAAACTGATCTGATCAAGAAATTCGGTCGCTATGGTCCGCTCAAAGAATCTGAAACTGAAGTGCACAAAAGCACAAATACTGTTAAAATTGTCTTCAAGAAGCGTGCTGATGCTGAAAGGGCGTTTACTGTTGCTGGGAAGTATGGTACTTTTGGTCCTTCGCTTCGTAGCTATCGTCTTGTGAATATGCCGTTTTCTCTAGGCTCATCAGAAGCCAATAATAGTGAGGCTTGCGTTCGGGATGAAGTGCCACTTAAAGATCAATCAGAGATTGTACTGTCTGGAGCTGCAACTGGAGCTGTTCAGGTAGTTGGTGCGACTGAGCAGGCCAAGAAAGAACTTCCAAATGAGGGTACAAAGTATGTAACTGAGGCTAATACTGAGAATAAAGTTCCAGAAGAGACCGTTGTACCTATGGAGTCGCAAGCTCAAAGTTGTACTGAAAAAACAGTGGGACAAGATGCAACTGAGCAGACCATGGAATTTCAAGCTCCAAACGAAGCATCAGCTGAAATTCCTTCTGATGTGAAGTTGGAAGTTAATGCTTTTACTGAAAAATTAGTAGGTCAAGTTGCAACTGAGCAAGCCAAACTTCCGGTTAAGGAATCAGCTGCAGTTCTGTCTGATCCTGCATGTGCTGACACTCCAGAAGTTCAAGGATCTGAGGTGCGACCAGAAGCTGTGCATTTTCAAGCTGCATGCAAAACATTGGTAGAACAAGTGAGCACAAAAGCTGACACGGCTGAAGTACTAACCAAAGCATCAGTGCAAGAATCTGGGCCAAATAAGGAAATTGTGGAATCCAACACTGCCGTTGAAGTGGCACACAAACAAGTCTGCTGTGTTGAGAAAACTGTTCAAGCAGGGGATGGAACTGACGCAGCAATTGAACCGATTGATGTGGGGAAACAAACTGCTGAAGATATAGCTATGGCTGAAGTAATGGTTAAGGGAGCTGTGGAGTCAAAAGGTGAAGCACCAGCTGAGGAAACTGTGGACGACAAAACTGCTACTGAAACTCAAGCTGGCGAGACCACCAAAGCTGAAACTACAACAGCTGAAAAAACTGCAGATGATGCCACTGTTGCAGTACCAGATGAGAGAAATACAGAAGCCAAGAACATAATAGATAATGCCACGGTTGAAGCAGCGGATGAGACTGCTAAATTTGCCAAGAAGACTGAAGAGGATGGCATAGTTGAAGCACTGGATGAGAAAGCTACAGCAGTCGAAAGAACTGTAGACCCGGTTGAAGCACTGGATGAGAAAGCTACAGCAATCGAGGATGACACGGTTGCAGCAGTAGATGAGAAAGTTACAACATCCGAGAAACCTTTAAAGGATGCCATGGTTGAAGCACCATGTGAGAAAGCTACAGCAGATGAAAACCCCGCAGAGGATGCCACAGTTGATGCACCAGATCAGACAGCTACAACAGCCAATAATATCGTAGAGGATGCGATGGTTGATGCACGAGACGACAAAGCTACAGCAACCGAGAGAACCGTAGAGGATGACACGGTTGCACCACTAGATAAGAAAGTTACAACAACCGAGAAATCCATAAAGGATGAGGCCCCAAGTGAGAAAGCTACGACGGATGCCACAGTTGATGCACCAGGTCAGACAGCTACAACAACAGTCAATAAAATAGTAGAGGATGCCACGGCTGAAGCGCCGAAAGCTACTACAGCCGGGAAAACTGTAGTGGATGCCACAGTTGAAGGGCCAGATGACAAAGCTATAGCAGCTGATGAGGAGGCCATGGCTGAGGCAGCTGATGGACAAGACTGAACAAACCGGCTAGCTTTGTTCAATTCTTGTTTCTATTGATATTGAGGTAATTTGCTCAACCGATTCTCCCATCTGTATGTTGTGTTTTGTATAGCAAAACGGGAGTCTGACTTTAGCATCCAAATGCTATTAGGTTTTAGTGACTAAGGCATTAGCATATTTGCTCCCTTCAATATAAATTCCATCTAGTTGTTTCGGGAGCATACGTATCAGTGTAATCATAAACGGAGTTATTCTGAAATGTTAGTGCAGCTTCCACTGGATTAGCAACTTAGCATCACGGATCAAGTAGGCAAGCCATTAAATTCCTACATTTTAGGTCAGGCCCTTTGGTCAATCTGCTGGGATGTCATGATTCTTGTATCGATTTTCATTTGTAAACTGGTTGTGTTCTGGAGCTCATTTCTTCATTTCGCATCATGTTTCATGTATTTTGCCTGCTGATTCTACTTTCATATTGGTCGATCATCAAATTTTGTTTAGCTTTCACTCCATTGTTGCTGCGACCTGAAACTGATTCGCACGAGAACCCTGTAACATCTGCCGAGTGGTAAGTACGTCTTTGAATATACTCAATGTGCAGCGAAATAAGGAGAATCTCATTTTTGGTCTGGTCTTCTACAAATGGCATGTAGCCGATGTAGGGAAGTTTTTGGTAATGGTCAGAGAACATGTTTTGGGGGAGAATCTGCTTATGGTAAGGATGTGAATGGATATCCCTCGGAATCTACATATAAGTATATCTAAAGTCAACCTTATATGTGGGCTTGTTGGTTGCCCACTTGCATATGGTTTATCATTCAGTGCGAAACATTACAGGCTGGGTTTGTCTTAGGCCCCTCTGACAGGGGGTTCTTAACCTTTCATGTGAAGATGATAGCTCATCAAGTTTATTTTCCTTCTAAACATGAGTGGAAACTGAAACTGGCTCGATAAAAGTATCTACGTGGTTGGCAGGGGAGTTAGAACTGAACTCTGGGATGAAGGGAAAATGAATACGGAGTAATTGTTTTTTGTGTTTGTGGCCTGCTGTGCTTTTGCTCTTAGCAATGGACTGGCAATCTCTCTAATTAATGCAATGATACAATTCCAGATCATATTCCGGGTGGAACTTTGTGGAAGACGAGAGTAAATCTGAGAACATTGTTTCTCATCATTGGAAATCCTGGGGCTAGATTTCCGTCTGAAGCTTTCTGGTTGGAGTTTACTGGTCACGAGGCTGGATGATGGCTGAGGTTGGTTGGTGCATGAATTCTTTGTACGGTCGTAGTTGTCTTGTATATTAAATTGTACCTATGCTTTTCTTGTGGTACCAGCAAAATCTAGCAACTTCATAGTTATTAAAATGCAAGTGACAAAATCCTTCTTTGCTGACCTACAGGACATGAGCCTATTAGGTTCATTTGCCCTTAGACTAAGCCATAGGGAGACCTAGAAGAGGTGGTCCGATGCATTCAAGCGTACTGACATACTCCGTAATATGGCAAACATTCTTATCTTAGCATATAGAACACGTTTGCATGGTGTTTATGACAACTGAAGCAAGTCTCCTCAGAGTCGGATAAGACTAACACACTAGTTTAGGATGAGTTACACTGGATTTATGCCTCCCCCAATACAAATCCTATGCAAACAAATGACAGCCAAAAGGCAAAATTGCCAAATCGTCATAAATATACAGACAGAAATGATCCAGAACCAGAACTGAAACTATTCTCAGGAAAACCTAATTTACATCTGTGAAGCAGCCTTGGCATATGCAGCGTTTGACCCTTCGGAGAATCAGTTCTGGCAGACTGGCAGACAACAACCTAATGGGGGTAGTAAGTTCCTTGACCGCTTAGTGCTCCCCATAAGGTGTATATCAGCGAATGTCGACAAATCAAAACCCACCTGTCAGAAATGTATCAACAAATGAGCATTTCCTACAGGGATTATAATATCAGAGAACTCCATGACAGCCTAGGTTTTCAGGGCGATAAGTACCTTGCGGAGCAGCAGCAGTCACAGAGTAGGTATCTTTCAGTTTGAGATGTCCCCATTATGGTACTGGGCAAGGGAAAAGAAAATAACCATCAGCAAACACATGTATGAGATGCTGAGTACACAATTGCATTATAGACTGTTTTTGATGTCAATAGGTGAATGGAGTTTAGTTCCATGTGCAAAAGCGAAAACATGCTTCATGTTTGAAATGCTGAAAGTTGGTAGTCTGAACACTTTATCACATATGAGGCAGATGAAAACAAATAAACCTGGCTCTAGCTGGACACATCATATTCATGTCCTAACACAATGAATCTGGTCTTATCATCATCAACCATCCATTTTTCCTAGGCCAAATTTAGTGCTTATGCACTCTGACATGCTCAGACTATATGAGACAACCAAAAAGGGACAATTCACCAACATAGGTTGGAGGGGCTAACCTACTTTTTCACAAAGTTCCAGCTTTTGAGTAAAATTTTGCAATTCTCCTAAATCTGATCAACTGAAGAAATATAATTTTGCAATTCTCCTATATCTGATCAACTGAAGAAATATAAAAAGAAACAAGCTAACTGTAAATAGTCATCCACTTATCCTGACTTATCAATTACTCCGTATCATTTATTCCATTTTCTTGTTTCATCCTTAGGGCCAATTTGCTTACACCCATCCCTGGGGGGATTGGAGAGGATTGGCAGGAATTTGACCTAAAATCCTGCCAATCCCTGCCAATCCCCACCGGGATCTTCCTAACCAAATGAAGCCTTATTGGTCTTGATTAACAGTATATGTTCTGCATAAAAGTGGATATCTTTGTTTCTCATTACTTTTATTGATAAATCATTAAACTCTGCAGAATGGAAGAATGGAAAGGGCAGCCAGTTGGTAAAGTTATCACTAGATAGGAACTCACATTTCTGCAGTCGGCAAAATACACAGATTTACCGCAACTGATTGTGGCATTCCACTAGTGAGAAGGAATCAGATTGACAAGATAGCCATGACAGAAGACTATGCCTATCAAACATATTTAAGAAAAATCACCTGAGGTTGCATATAACCCATTCCTTGGTTGTAAGCTACTTGTTGGCCCATCTACAAAGGACACATAGCTCAGTTTTTCAGCATTATTATATAAAAACAAGAAAACAGGCATATACTAACCCCTTGCGCACTTGAGCTACTTGTTCCTGTATGAGGACCAAGTGTATCCTTTTTAACAGAACCATCACCAGACTTTGAAGTTAACTTACTATCACCCTGTCAATTATTAAAGAAAGGAGATCAGTGATGTTTGTCATAACTCCCCAGTATGTGTAGGCTTTATAGCACAATTGATCAATCATGTGATCTTGAGAAGCAGTAGGTGCACGAGGGCAGCTATTAAATGGTTAACGAAAAGGGGAAGGATGCAAAGTTCTAATTGAACCTAACCAATCAGTAACTGTATGGTGCATAGTTGGACTTTCGATCCAATCTCACGTACAAATGTCCAAAGAACAAAAATATGTGTGCAGGTAGTCTGCATATTTTTTGCTCTGTTGGTAAGAAACAATACAAATAGCTCCTGGAACTACAAAGCTTAATAAATTTATTATCTACGCAAGTATGTTATACAAATACCCTAGAAAACTAGCTAAATACATGTGCGCTGCTACACATAAGTTACTTTAGCCCCTAACATGTCTACGTATTGTTATCGTGTTTCGTCCCATGTCTTCGAAAGCTTTACTAATGGTTCCAGATGTAAGAATATGGTGGATACACCGCCGCCACCGATTGAAATCTTAATAGGAGTACATATATAATTGAAAGGATATTTTCGTAATTCAGGACTGATGGATTATTGGCATCTGTGATGAGCTATATGCCTTCAAACATTTGAACACGGTCAGTTCAACGGTGGACATATCAGCTAAATGATGAAGGCTTGAATTGCTCTCGTACTTATAAATTTCCAGAGTAGTTTAATCTTCGATCAAAATTCCATGTTTCAAGAATGCACCCCAATTTCTAAGATCACATAATATGAGAACCCATAACCAAGGGGAATAAATAACTTATGAAACAAAACTAATACATAATCAAATACCACATACCTCCATCTGCAATGAGAATAGCCGTGCGCCAAACAAAAGACAAAGAGAAACCATGTCAGATGGACAACCATAAAAATAAATAAGATAAGAAGTATACAGGGCCATACATAAACTCTAAACTGTTGAAAGAAGTATTGAATGCACAGTTGGTTTTTATTCTTTAAGCTAGATTGTGTATAACTTGCAAGTAGGATGCATAGCTCCAAGCAAGGAACTTTCAGGAACGTGTAATGCAAGGATTCTTTTCATAGGTTCTGAACTTTTCTTATGAAATGTAGCATTCAAATAGATAGGCTACATGTCCTGAAATAACTTATGTTTTATACACAAGCATAGATAGAAATAAGACCTGATATGAGGATTGAGGAATACCATACACCTATCAAATTGGTAACTAGAATCAAGTAACTGTGGCATGAACAAGAGGTTAGGAATGGCGGAAGACAATCCTTAGTTCTTCGAATCATTTTGTACTCTGAACAACAGTTACTGACTGAAGCTCTTAATGACAGTAACTGGAATGATAAAGCAACACACATTTTAATGGCCTGTTAGCCAACCTTTGTGAAGGGGAATGAGAGAGTTCAGAGGAGGGAATTTGTAGTTGGCTGGATCATGTAAGTTTGATTTCAGCCCAATCCCTTGTTAGGTAGGGCAGATTTGAAACCATTAGGAATTAGGATCTAACATGCTCGAGAATATAACATAAGTTACAAACTTACAATGAAGGGCTGGGATCTCCTTTTAGAAAGCAATTCACAGTGAATTCCCACCCATTCACCCACCCCCTCCCCTGGTGATGGGAGTTAGACCATGAACCCTCAAGCCTTATGACCCTATACCAGCTATTCACGCACCAAACAAATACTCTGCCATGAACTTCCCCCAACCAAACAAACTGTGTAAGAACAATTGACTGCAAGCAGTGTGGGTCCTTAAGAATTATTTAGGCTTGACAATTAAGACTAAGCCGAACAGAGCAATTTAGCTACGTGCGGCTACAGGGAGAACCGAACTGGTGATGGCCCCATAATTCCCCAAAGCACCACCAATCCACCCCAATCATCGCACAATAGCCTCCAATTTCGATTTACCCGAACAACCACACATACATCTGTACGCACCTCTCTGTACTTTTGCAGGTAGACCTTGAGTGGTTCGATGTAGTCCTCAAACCCCAAAGTTGCCATCGCCCACAGCAGGTCGTCGCCGTTGATGGTCTTGCGTTTCTCCCTCTGGCACTTGTCACTCGCCCTGCAGACAACCGAAAACGCTGACAAGTCAGCACCGAACCACCTAAACATTTCAGCATCCAAAACAGAGCAGCAGCAGCAAGCAGCAGGCGACTTACTCGCTGGTGATGAAGGAGATGAACTCGGAGACGCACTCCTGCACGGTCTCCTTGGCGTCCTTGGCAATCTTCCCGTTGGCCGGTATGGCCTTTTTCATGATGCGGCTGATGTTGGCGATGGGCAGGAACCTGTCCTGCTCCCTGACGCCACCGTAGCCGCCGCCCCTGGGGCTGCCGCCGCTGTCGTGGCTCCCGCCTCCGCCGCCGCCGCCCCCGGGGCTCGCCGGCGCGTCCGCCATTCCTCCTGCACCACAGCCGCAACCGGAACCCCAGATCCATCAGCTCAAACCAGCAAACCCTAGCAGCCCCAATCCTGGCGAGGGGAGGGGTTTGGGGAGAGGGAGGCGTACCTTATATAGGCGAGCGAGCGAGCGAGCGCGCGGAGAGCAGGGAAGCGAAGGTGGTAGAACAAGGCGCGGGGCGGAAGCGGAGCTGCGGACGGCGAGTGGGGCAAATCCGACGCTGGAGAAGAGAAGGCGGCGCAGGCGGGTGCGATTCGTTTGGGAGCCGGGTGTATACTATCCAGGCCGTTCGTCAGCTATAAATAGCCCGGGTTCGGGCGCCGCCGCGTGGGAGCGGAAAAGGCCCGGCGCACCATAGACCCGGTGTTTGAGCTAAGTATGATTAATATCTTTGAACACAAAGATGTTTCTATAAATTTAGTCAAAAGGGATATTTCTATAAATCATATCTGAATACGAAATGATATTTCCGTGTCCATGTACAAGAAGCTCGTAGGGCCACAATGCGTAGTGTGTGATGTGAGCTTTTATGTTCAGCACGGTGAGTCATTTTTTTAGGAACAAATATTGGCAACAAGTGGATCCATCAAGAATATTCTAGTGAGCATGCAGTAGAGGATATGCTTATTTGGCGTATGCGTGTATAATCTGTGTGATAGTGCTAAACTTGTGAGCTGATGTGACATGTATACTGCTAATCGGACCACCAAATTATTCAAGGCACGGTCTCGCACCCACATGTGTATTTGAGGCGTGATTTGTAAGCCGTAGCTACCGATCGAGTCTTTGTTGTTGCCCTTGGAATTTAGGCATGGCTGGCACAATTGGTTGGCGAAGCTCTCCCTGGAAACCAAACAAGAAGAGAAAAGGGTCGAATAGAAACGAATAAGATGAAATGAGAGAATTGAGATTGTCTGCTCCCTTAAAAAAAGACTGTGCATTTGATGGAAGAACGAGGAACGGCAAAGAGAGCAAACATGGTTGCTACCCTTCAAATTGAACACTGATGTCAGTCTCTAATGAACCGGTAGTGGCTAGCAACGGCCCCCGCGGCGCTCCCTAGGGCGACTTGGGAGGCAACCCCCATCCTCCAGCGCCGCCAAGCTCTCCTTTCCTCCTCCACCTCGCCGTCGCTGGAGGATGCCGGCGGGCAAAGTCCCAAACGGTAGACGGCGGGCAGCGCGTTTCTCTCTAGGACTGAGCGTGGTTGGAGCGGCGGCTCCGGGACGAGGCAGCGGGTTGCTGAGTGTCTCCCGTGCGGGATCTGGGGCCTCGCGCTCAGATCTGACTGGGGTGGCCGGCAGGGCCCTGCAAGGCAGGCGTGGGCCGGCGAGGTGCGAGGTGGTGGTCTGCAGGGGGGCTTCCCGAGCGGAACTGAGCGGAACTGTGGTCTAGTGCCCAGATCTGTTGGGGGAGGCTGGCTGGGCCCCGCGGGGTGGTGAGGGCCGGCGAGTGGCTGGTGGGATGGCTGGGGCGGCAGGCTACTAGGCGTCGCCGGTTATGTGGCATGCGGTTGGTGGTGGCTGAGGCGCGTGCGTAAGTTGCAGCATTCTGCCCGGTGGGTATCGGGCTTTGTGGCGTGCGACGGATTTTGTCGGTGCCCCGGAGCGGTGGTAGTTGGTGGCTCCTTTGGTCAGGCTTCCAATTTTGCCTCTCTGCGTTTGTCCTTTCGTCCTCGATGGATTGTTGGTGGTTGCGGGTGAAAACCCTGCACTGACTAGTTGGTGCCGGCGACGACGATGTCCGTGGATGTCGTTTCCCTTCTTGAAGGCGTCGTCGTGCATCCCCATTGTATCCCATCCTTGGCAGTCGAGGTGTCTCCGAGCGAAAGCTCAGATCCGGTTTTCTGGACCAGGCAACGGCGGTGGCTTTGGACATCGTTCCTTCCTTGGAGGCGTTGTCTTTATAGCCCTTTTCCGGCGGAGTTGGATGTGCTGCCTTGAGCTTTGTGAGGCTTGGCCAGGGACTGCGGCTTCGAGTAGCGCAGGCTCACCGGTGTGCGAGTTGTACCTGTCGGGCGACCTCGTCTTTGCTCTGGTCGCCGGAGAAATCCAGCTCTACCTACCTTCTTCTGGCATTAGGAGTTGTTCCGGCAATTCGCTTTTGCTGTTGCGACTTGTTTGTCGGCTTTGCCTTGTTTTGCTCGTAGTTAGGGTTTTCGTGCGGCTTTTCTTGAATAACTCGTGCATTGTATTTGTTTTCCTTATAAACGGAACCATTCTATTCTTTTATACTGAATTGCATGAGCACCCTGCCCTCTTGACGAGGTTTCGTAAAAAAAAAAGTTCTTCGTGGAGTAGCTAAGAACATGCGAACACAAAAAGCATGCTTCACTCGGTTAAAACAGCTTCAGATGGCAAGATGTTGCAAGTAACAGATACTCCGCCGTCCTATATTAAGTGATTTTTTATTACATGTATTTAGACACTGTTTAGATATAGATACATTCATATTTTGGCAAAATTGAGTCAGACGGAGGGAATATATTACTAAGCAAGCTTATCTTCCTCGGACAGAACTACTGCTACAATCGAACTGTGTTTTAGTTCGAAAACCAAGTCCCGCGTGTGGACCAATAGTCTTCAGAAATGATTACGATCACTTGCAGTTTTATCTGTCATTTAAGCTTAAACGTATCTGCAAAGTAATAGGAGCACTCTATTGTACCATATCATCTTCAGGACCTATCTTAAACCGGCAGGCATATATTCGGCAGGGTCGAGTCGTGTGATTGCCATCATCTGTTACCAGGACAGGCGCATGACTTGGCTGCATCTGGAAGCGAACCGTGTCATCGTATTCTAGCGACATCGGCAGCCCAGCTAAGCACCTTTTGGCACCGACGACAAATTGTACTTGAGATAACAACAGCTCACGGTGCGACGAACGCGAACACAGCTGAAATTGGAGCCAGATTTTCAGACAGACCCACATGTAGGAATGATATAGGCACATTTCGCCAAACGTAAAGCAACACAAGTTTCAGCAGGCAAACGTGGAATCAACACTTGCAGCCACGTATATGTACACCAAAAGATTGGGCTGCCCAAATAGTAGCGACCGACCTAAGTTGATGATCGCCATGTGCGGCGACCACCTGAGAGCACACCTAAAGCATCTACCACTACTATGTACAGACAAGGATAGAAGAAAGAACGTGAGGGGCGCCCTCTGAATCTCTGATCTTCCCCTTCCTAACATCAGCTCCCCCGCGTCGTGTCATAAGTTAAGCAGTGAGCCGCACACATTCACACCGTGCTTCCAGCTTCCTACGCGATGTACTTACAAAACACGCATATATCAAGGATTCCTCCTCCGTGTGGCGCGTCCAGCTAGCGTTGCTATCGGTTTCCAGTCAAGATAGGTGGAAGGACCCCTGGCCTTCCGTAATTGCGTAGATTAGTTTCTCCCTCATCTTTTCCTGGAGGTGGAGCATAAAAGGACTTGGTGTTAGCGTGAATATACAGTGCTTCTTTCAGAAAATACAAACACGCAGTAACTGGAACTAATAAGTAATAACCATTGAACCTGTCAAAAAGAAGTAACCATTGCAAATCATCATGCTCAGAAGTCAGAATGCCAATTACTACTGACTTAGACGTGCCTGACGTAAGCCATTGGTGGTTCATACATCATAATCCGTAGTGTCATTTAGCTCAACTGTTACGTCTAAGAAATTAAAGGGCCTACTTTTAACTAGTATAAACAAAATTAAGCAGAATATAAGTAAATTAATCTATTAAGATGTGCACAGTTTAGATAGCATAAGCAAGTTCTGACCTTAGAAGAGTAGGAAGGTAACTTAAGATAGTTAGCGCAAGTCATCACACTCGGCAGGTCATCGTCAGCAACGTTGTTATGCTGTTGGTTGCATAGCACAATGTTAGCAAACATAGTAACAATGAATTGATAGAGATAGATAGCTTTTCATTGAAAATAAACCTTCCGGACAACTGTCAAATTTGGATTTAGTGCAGCCAAACCGCCTGGAGGGAGTCGAGGTGAACCCGTTATAAATTGCAAGAAAGCTCTGCGTTCGTGGCATTCAAACTCTTGTATGATCTCTAAAAACTGCAACATATTCAGATATCTTGTTATGGTACTGAGATAATCATTCACTTGAAGAATCAGACATCAAGGACAGTTAAGAAAATTTACTTCAGATTCAAAATGTATCAGCTAAAAGACTTACATTAATGACTGCAGGGCTGCTGGAGGTGTAGCCATGATCAAATTTTATGTGATCCACTAGTTTCACAAACTGTTGGGAAGCAAGGTATCAGCAAGAAATTTAGAATAGTTATGGAATATAACAAAATCCAACAAAAGACAGGCACATACATCCCAATTATCTTGTTCTCCACACAGGAATCGCTCCAGCTCATCCTCTGAGAATACACGAAGTGTGCTTAGTGGAAATACCTGCAATACCCAGTATCAGCGTGCCACAATAAAATGCATTTATCAAATGTACTGGCAGCAAAAGATAATACCAGAGAAGAGTGAACATTACAAACTGAACATGGAATTCACGTTCACTAGTTTTTTTCCCCAAACGGGAGGCAAATTTTTTCTCAATTTAATTAAGCCAAAATCACGAGTTAAAAATCAAAACAGAGGGACCAAACTAATGCCTAAATACCTCTGAACTTACAACAGCAGTCCTTTGAACCTCCAACTATCAAAGCATAATATTTACGAGCAGAAACAGTTTGAAGTTTATATATAGTGGATTGAGATTACTTAGAAATACACATGGCTGAGAAGACAAGGAAAGGTTTTTGCAATGTCTGGCTACAGCTTTACTGCTCAGTTCCTCCAACAATTAAGTGCTTGTAAGAAACAGCAAACTAATAATTTTGTAAAAGAGACCAGAAATTGTATATAAACTAATAAATAAAATGTAAAGCCATGACAGCTTCTAGGAAAGTACCGACGCATCCTACACACACTGCCCATTTCAAGAACTGGGGCCATTAGTTACACGAATATATAAACAGATGAAAACAGCACCATGGTACAGCATACCTCACTGAATCCTGACTTAAAAGCTTCGAGTTGTCTTGCGATTCCACTTTTAACTGTTGCCTCAACAACAAAAGAAACATATTCTTCTAAATTCTCATGGGTTACCTGAAAACCGCAAAGCAATTTAGGAATACTTTAATCTGCTGAGAAGCCAGCAACGGAAAGTGCACGGTCATCTCACTTACATTATCTGAGCTACTCTTTGAAGAGGGCACAAATTCTGGATACCCTGGGACAGCGAAGTCAATAGCAAGATCTTCAATTCTACAACCTCGATAGGACAAATCAGATGTGCTCTGGCGGTCCCGTGTCGAACATGATTCTATATATTTTCTCTGACAAGTAAGTGCTTTAAACTCCGTAAGGGTCATTGCCAGTTCAGGATCAAATGAATTGATATCATATATATTAAGCTCCTATGAAATAAGAACTTATTAGCCAGACTTACAAAGTAAGAACGTACAACAAACATAATACATATTTCAAGAATGTATGGTCCCACATACCTGTCCTAGCATAAGCTTGTAAAATGCTCTGGAAAATGGAATGTCAAGAATCCTACCGTCCTTAATTGCCTTTGCGACAACCTGACCAAGGAGGTGGAATCTTTTATTTACTTCCAAGAAGGAAGCACAATCTACAGAAGGAGACCACGGTCGAGGAAACAGTCCATTAGGTGCGGCCACAGTTATGGGATCAACGTGAGCACTGTCAGTGACAGCTTTACAAGGAAGCTCCCCTCTCCACATGCCTAAACCAGACTTCTGAAACTCATGACTTATTAACGTATAGAATTCCATAGTAGGACCTAAACCTGTGCCTACTTCTTCTTCATATTCTACTTCAAGCACTGCATTACTCCGAGCATAGGACTGCATGATTTTAGCAGTTGAAACAAGTATATCGTCGCGATCAACCTTGAACTTTTTCCGTGAAAAGGATAAGCCTCTTTCTATTGCAGCATGGTTACCACTTGCATCTATCATATGTCCATGTTGCATTGACAAAGAACCAAATGCTGTCAGCTGGAAATACTTCCATCTTGCCTCAAAAGAAAATAAGAAAGGGCATGCAGACATCAGTTCAGTGCACCATAAAGGCAGACAACGAGACCTTGAAACCAAGGGATCATGCATCTGTTGCTCCAGTTTATCTGTCAATTTAGTACTAACAAACTCCTGGTGTGGAACTGAAGAAACAGAAGGCTTCAGATCATCAAGTTTAATCCTTCCTTCAGCAAAAGCATGGTTTCTCTCATTAGACATGAGGTGAAACGAGTATCGGTTTAATCCCTCTAGAACTTTGAGCATAAACAATATGTCATATGACGGACTTGATCTATCAAGTTTGCAAGGAATCTTGCCAAACAATAGGCTGCTGAAGAAAGGGAGTGTTTGCCACATTAACCCAGTTTTAGCGTCATCTGTTGACATTGCTGCATTTGACGAATTCTTAGGAGAATCATCTTTTTCTGGATTTGCAGGAGCTGTTCGAAATGTTACATCATGCACACTGCGCCAAAACTGGTTGTCCAAAATTATGTCAGCCCCAGCATTGATCAGATCTTGCAGGATTGATTGATATAGAGTAACAGATCGGTCAAGCTCTTTTCCTTTCAAACTAAATACCAGTTTTGGTTGCACCACATGTTCAGTCCCGATCGACTTGTTTCTTCCTGGTTGACCTCCAGCTGCACATTACGGTATTCAGGTTACAAGAAAAAGAGAAGGGTTTGCAAATCAGAGAATAAAGGGAGTAGTAAAGTCAATTTTAGACTATATGCACTCACCGGAAGATGACGTCCCACATGGTTCTACAGAAGCATTTTGATTTTCCCTCAAGATACCCTGAAAGGAGCCATTTTAGTCTTGAAAACATGGAAACCAGAGTATCAACTGTGATATGCTGTGGATTTATTGAACGTTTCTTTCTAGTATCAATCAGTATGCATGGAACAATTCACAGACTATTTGTAATCTCTATGGTAGTAAATGAAAGCTACAAATATAAGCACATAACACTCCACAAAATGATCCTATCATAGTCAATACATCCTAACTGTTGGTGTTTCTTAAGATTGCAAAACAGAGTAATACCTCTGCTGGAGGAGAAGATTCCGGGCTGGAATCTCTTTCCTGAGGATCTTCTTCAGCATATTTGCTCTCGAAAGCAACACTACTAGGTGACGATTCAGTGCTCTGATTGCTTGTGTCTATAGTGACTTTGGGCCACAAATATTCCTCAATAGATTGCAAGGATGAAGAGATTTCCAAATTCACAGCATTATCGTAGCTTGATAAGTTGGTTTCATCTTCATCCTTCTTGAATCGTACTCGGATACATGGACTTATTGTTGAGTGCCTAATTGGGATGTCAGAAATATTGCTCCTTGGCTTGAAATTGTGGCTCATTATCACTGGGAAGTTGTCAAGAGAAGTAAGAGCATTCTGTAGCTTCCTTACAAGTAGTGTCAAAAGCATATCACCCCAACCTTGTTCCATTCTTGAAAAAGAAATTCGGGCAAATGACTGGAATCTTTTCAACACTGCATAAAAATGGTCAGCATTGTGATCTTTAAGATTGTCCTCCCCCTGGAAGTATTTGCCATTAGAGAGGTAATTTAACAAAGATTTGACCAATCCGCTCTCAAGGAATTCAAAGGTTGTCATTGTTTCTCCTCCGTGAAGCTCCATCATCACCTCACTCAAGATATTGGACAGGTGTTCTTCATTTCGAAGACCATCTTTATTTAGTGACTTATCTGCAGAGTCATTCAGAACTGCACAGCAAGTTTTGAGCTTCTGCAAAATCTCTGTTAAGCCCATCTCAGAACTCACTGCTTCAGCAGTAAAGTAAGTTGTCTTCACATGCCTTGCAAAATTAAAAAGGTTGCCCTGCCCAATTCTACAAGTCCTTGTTTCAGCAGATTCAGATCTGCGGGAATCAAATGCATAGCAGAAACACGCAGGTTTATTTCTTATGACAGGTTGATTCTCAGATTGGTGAGTGTCATCAGGGAGACAAGGACTGGATTTTGAGCAATCCTCTTGCATAAGAAGAGTATCTACCGCATAGACGACACCTTCTTTGATAAAAGATCCAAGGTAAGCATCAGGAAGCTTTTGCATGAGAATCTCTATAATCTTTAGTGATGAGATTAGCATGTGATGATCCTTCCGAGACAATAAACCAGCCAAGAAGCTGAAACATACATCACAAAAGTAACACATGCATTCAGAATCAGCAAATTAAGGACAGCTTAAGTGAAAATGACTATCGACTGTTATGCAAGAAAGGTAAATCCTTCATTTGCATGTCATGCTTACCTTGATATGTTTGTTTCCTTGAGCAACCCTTGAAGCATTTCAGGCTTACTGAAGTAACAGATGTTATTTACAATTGTAGAACAACCATAGCAAATGTATGAATTTGCACCAGAGTTGACTGCCTGCACAGAAAAACACACTCACTTCATATTTCAGGCACAAGCATGGTTATGAGCTGCAAGTTAGTTATTGACCAGACCTTTATCAAGACAGGAAGAATATCCCCAGAGAACCGACACAAATACCCTGGTTCATCCACAATTATTTTTTCTTTTGCAAGTACCATACAGGTGTCTTCAATATCTCTTGCTACTGAAGGAATAAGCTGGATTGCTAATTTCAGAGCTTCATTGACCTGATATAATTGACCATCAAATTATCAAACAACTGGATGATGATTAATGCGAACTTCAGGAGCTGCATGTTTGTATAGAAAGAGGAACTGGAGGAATGTGATTGGACAAGTTCTACTCTTGTAGTTGCTTAGTTTACAATATGATGCCAGACATCATACCATCATCCCCAATTTAGTGCAGATACAGAGATACTGTTTCACTTGTTCAGAACTGGCCAGCTTCCCACTAAATTTTAAGTCGCAAAGAAATGGATCAAACAATTGTACAATAAACAATAGTGCCAAAGTGGTTTGAGTAAATATGCTGATAAAATCAGCTTATTGCATATGTCTGCTCATGTTAAGTGACATGCATCTAGGTTATGGATCACCTGATGTTTGACATTGACGAAAACAAAATCCTAGAAAAATGACCATGAAGTAAAGAAGCTATTCTAGTTTGATAAAAACAACCTGGTTATTTTTGCTTTCAAAAAGCTTGATATGTATGCATCTAGGTTATGGACCACTTGATGTTTGACATGCCAGAAACAAAATGATAGAAAATGGTCTGGAAGTAAAGAAGCTACTCCCTCCATTCCAAAATACACCTCATCTAGATTTGCACACTTGGATCAAGGCATCTCTCGTTTCTAGTGACTGACCACTCATCTTGGGTTAATAATAAATGGATGTGAGTAGTTATTGGCCGGGTGCGGGTATCAAGACAAAATGAGGTGTATTGTGGAACAAATGAGAAAAATTTATACACGTTGTATTGTGGAATAGAGGGAGTATTAAACAAGCAACCTGGTTATTTTGGTTTTCTGAAGGCAGGTATGGCATCCCATGTGAGAGATCTGAAGTGACCAAAATCCCCCTTATGGTGCTACCAATATTCAGTTCAAAGAGAGACTTCACAGCCACAAGTGAACTACAGGCTAGCTTAGCAAGAAGCCCGATCAAGTTCTGCAATGGGAAAAAACAACAATCAACTCAATCAATAAAAAAACTCAGGGCCACATAGAAGGCTTAGGAGAGGCATACAGCCATACACTGCAAGTTGATGGGCTAAGGGAAGTGAGTCCGTTGGTGTTGATCAAAGGAAGGACCTTCTCTACCACACCCTGGTGGCAGAGCTGGTCAAGAAGCTCCACTGAACTACTAAATGAGTCTACAATGCTTATCAAGCAAGTTGCAACTTTTTCCAGTACCTGCAATATTATATCACCTGAAACATTAGCAAAGCACTACATACATGCTTAAGATAAGCTCAGTTAAATTGGTGACCAACAATACCATCTTGTCCTCAGACTGCAGCAGATTACACAACATTGGTACCGAATCCATAACATACTGGGAGCAATCTGGGGGGACCTTCTTGCAGGCATTTGCAATAGCTGAGACTGCAACCCTCTAAACAATCCGAGCACGCATCCAATTAGCAAATGTAGTCGATTCTCAGCACAAAAGATGGAAATGCAGCAATTTTAACCTGGATATTTGCAGAGAAGAAGTCAATGTATGCCAGCACGGCAGTAATCATGCCTGCCTGCAAGCAGGCCGTTGGCTGCCTACGCGATATCTTCTCAAACGCCTGCAAGCACTGCTCATCCAAAAAGCATGATCACATAAAGCACGTCAGGTTAATGTGATGGTCTGATTTGGGGGTCGTGAGAGCTGTCAGGTTACCTGCTCAGCCACATCAAGGTACTCAATAGCGAGGAGCCGGGAGCAGAGTATGGGGAGCAAGCCGTGGCGGACAACGGCGTCAGCTGCGCGTGGCATGGCATCGCAGAGGTAGGTGATGGCGCGCAGGGAGAGCAGCATCTCGTCGGGGCTAGCCACCCCGCCCTCTCCTCCGCCGGTCAGCCGCACCAGCGCCCGCACCGCCGCCTCCGTGGGGAAGTAGCTCCCGGCGTCCTCCGTGCAGAAGGAGAGCGCCTCGCAGAGCTCCGTCAGCGACGCCACCAGCGTGCCCTCCCCGGCGCTCTCCGCGGCCACAGCCGCCACCATCCGATGGAACTTCCCGCCCCCAGCGCACACCCTGGGGCTCTCGCCCCCATCCGACTCGCACGACGATCCCCCATCCGCATCTCCATCATCCCCATCACCATCGTCACCATCACCGTCAGCATCGCCTGCGCCGGCGACGGCGCGGGCGTGGCCAGACGACGAAGTGTCCATGTCCGAGGCGGCGTGCTCAGCGGCCGCGGCAGCGGAGGCGGCGACGGCAGCAGAGGTCGACGTCTCCTCCGCAGTACAGGGGCGCTTATCCGCGGGGGACTCGGCCTCACCGGAGGCCCCCGGGTCGGAGTCGGGCCGCTTCCGGCAGCGATCCATCGGCCCGCCCTCCCGCTACCTCAAAGGCCCCCTCCCTGACCCAAGACGTCACTCCCCCGTCCTTGGCCGCTTCCTATACGATCGATCGAGGGGAATCAATCGGCCAATCGGGGGGATACGAGAGACGTGCGAGGCTGAGTGTTAAGTCCAGGGGGAGTTTGGTTTAGCCCCCCTGCTTCGGCGATCAGTTAAAGATGGCGAGACTTTTAACCGATTTGGGGCGGTTTGGGGGGAGATTCTCCGTGAGTTTTCGGGGGAGCCGGCGAGCCCGTGTTTATCCACCGGGCGCTTGGCTCGGCTCCACCGCCATACTGTCAGCGAAGGGGAACGGGGTGGGTGAGAAAAAGGAAAGGGACAGGGTAGTTTTGGGTCTCGGCCGCTCGGGGCGTCGCGGACTCGTGGGGCTTTCGCTTTGCACGGCCGCGAAAAGTGGTGGGGTGATTGGCCTGGACGGGGCTTACTTGGTACGGAATTACCACTTGGAGCGTCTTTTGTTAATTGCGAATTACGTGGAGCGTGGATAGACTATGACTTCGTTGCGAAGGATCCCTTGATGCCGGCATGTGCGCCAGACCTAACCCTAAGCCCGTTTGGAGATTTGTTGATTCAAGGAATTTATAGGAATTTCAGATGTGTAGGATCGTTTTAAACCTTTTTCGAAGGGCCATTGGCCAAAAATTTATTAAGCAAGAGAGGAGTACAAAATCCAAAAAAACAGAAAATCCAAAGAAGAGAGGAGCACACGGGAGCTGCGAGGAGCAAGGAGAGCCTACAAGTGCTACGGAAGTATCATACCAGCCGGAGCTAAGAGCATCCTCAACAGTTTGTGTATATTTGGTTGTTTATGTCTCTATTTAGACGACGGTCTAATAAGATTCTCTTTTGCAATTTTACAATTCTCCGGCAGTTGCAAGTTGTCTATGTTCTCTCTCCCGTCTCCATAGGTAAATCATCTCTAGTGAGCATTTGGACATTGTAGTTTGGTCGTCTATATATGGACACTTTGGAGAAAAATTTGGACAATGTCTAAATTTAGACAATCTTGTACACAAGCTGATGGAGCTTTAATTTGACTTTTGGTTGTCTAAATGGCATGTAGACGATCATATACACAAAATCTGTTGAGGATGCTCTAAAGAAGCTACAAGGACCAACAACAATGTGCTACGAAAGTAGCAAACTATCTTCAGTCAAAGTCAGAAAAACTACCTCAGTAACCCAACTGAGCAAGGTTCTCTAGGAGTGAAGATCCTAAAGGATCCGCTCAAACACACGGATGACAGTGCTGCAATCTTGCTGAAAAATGCGATTATTTCGTTCTTTCCATATTCTCCAATGCACCAAAAATAGCGACGGTGTCAAAGTCCACGAGCAGACTTTTTGTTGAAAGCGATATCTGGGATATGAAAGGATGCTTTGTACCAACTTCTGACTCGCTGCCAAACCTGAAGAGTAAAACGGCAATGCACGAAGAGATGGACGCACTCTTCGTTCTCCGCAGAGCATAGTGGGCAGAGGGGATTGTGAGGCCAGCCCTCGTGAGCGAGCTTGTCGGCAGTGATGCAACGCCCGTGGACGGCAAGCCGCATGGAAAGCTTGCATTTCATCAGAGCCTTAGATTTCCGAATGGGCTTAGCGCAAGTGAAACGGATGCTGGCCGCAAAGAAAAGCTAGTACGCTGAGCTGACTGGAAATTTGCCGCCCTTGGAACGGCGCCAAGTTGCTTCATCAGATTGTCCTCTTGTCAAATTAAGCTGTGTCACCAAGTCCCAGAGATTCAGATATTCGGCCAAAGCAAGAGGGGATAGACCACTGGAGATGTCTGACCCATTTGTGATTCTCGAGAGCATTGGCCACTGAGATGCCAGAGTGACAAAAGAGATTATGATGGGAACGGCGTCCTGCACCGCGCTGCCTCCTGGAAGCCAATTGTCGGTCCAAAATCTAGTGCGTGCCCCATCACCCAAGCGAATGACCATGGAGAACATGCACAGCTGCTCGGCATCTTGGTCATCCTTCGTTGGAACCAACGTCCACGGCCTGCCGTGTAGCGCCCAACGAAACCATGGCCAGCGATAGCGGAGGGCCGTGCCGGAGAGGCGGAGGTCAAGGACACCTGGTCCACCCACCTCCAATGGGTGGCACACTATGCATGGACCACGACAAAAGACAGTGGCCTCTGACGAAGACGTAACTTCGATAATGTCCATATTGATGGACTTGTATCAAGGAAAAATTTCGAGTGTGTGTTGACGAACTCGTCGGCTAATAAGGACACAGGGGACACGATTTAATCAGGTTCAGATCCCTCGATGAGGTAATACCCCTACGTCCTGCTTGTCGGATCTGTATTGATGAGTCGATTACAATGGGGTGCCGCATAGTTTAGATGCACCGAGTCGTCGAGTGTGTCTGGACGACTTGTATCTAAGTTGGGGGTGTCCTCTTGGCTCCCCCTCTTGGTCTTTTATATATGCAGGAACCCATGTCTAAGGTAGAGTTCAAATCTGTTACAATGAAGAAATATACTCTAATTAATCTTTCTTATCTTGAATTGCAAGACTTGGCATGTAGACTCCTGGAGTTGAAGTAGGCTTCCTTGTGGGCCCCTAGCTGGGCTGTACCGGGTATACTCGAGTCGAGTATGTGGTTAGTCATAACCACGTCAGTAGCCCCCAAGTGCCTGGTTGAGTCGAAGACTTGACTAGGGATTTTTCGCGTAAAGAATGAGCTTATTTTGCCGTTGAGCCAGTTGCATAATGCTGCAAACTTGGAGTTTCATTGACTTGTACTTCGAATGAGAAGTATTTTCGACTCAGATAATGTCTGAGTCGATGCTTTAGTGCTTGACTGTTAGATGGCAGTTTCACAATATGATCTGATAGCGGATCAATGCAGTGAGTAGGAGTCTGTAACATCCCAATTTTCAAAATTCTTCATATGCATTGCATATCATAAGCATCATGTCACCCTTGCATTTGATCACTTTCAAAACCCTAAAGTTTGCCCAGAAAACCCTTTTGCAAAAATGCCTTTATTTGATTTTGGGCTTTGATCTTGCTCTTGACTATTTGCATTTTTAACCCATGAGGGTATTGTGATAAAAAGGGATTTAATGCATATATAAAGCTATCCCATAATTGGCTTTTGAAAGTATTTTGAAAAAAATAATTTGATTCTATAGCCTAAGGGCCCTAAAAGCCATTTTATAGGCAAATGTTTTTTTTAAATATTTTATTTTGAGAAAATTCTTGCTCCAAAAGTTAGATCATATGAAAATATGATTTTAAAAATTTTGTTGCATTTTATTTGGAGTGATTTGGAGCTCCGAATCAATTTTGAGGTTCAAAAACAGAAAATAGATAAAAGAAAAGGAAAAACCGAGGAAAACCGGCCGAACCGGACCGAAGGTCGAACTGGACCGAACCGGTCAAACCGGACCGGACCGGACCGGCTCAGCCCTGCCTGAGCCGCCCGCTCTCACCGACCGGTGGGACCCACGCGTCATCTTCAACCTCCGTCCGAAAAATCCGGCCACGCACGCCCGCGATCTGCCCACGACTCCACCTCCGATTTCTTCGCGCTCGGGCCGTTTTCTCCAAATCCTTGCGCGTCACCCCAAAGCCCTCGCTTTTCTCCTCCACTTCCCCCAAACCCCACGCCCAAGTTCGCATCGGTTAGGATTTAATTTCTCACCGAAGTTCTTCACGGACGTCGCCGTTCTTCGCGTTTTGCCGTCGTTCCGGTGAGCTTCCGCCCGCGCCACTCCCCTAGCCTCTCTCCTCTCCCCGTCCCGAACGCCATGACGCGAGCCGTTTCCGATTTGGCGCTCCGCGCGCCGCCGTCTTCTCCGGCGCCGGCCGCCGCCCGACCTCCCCGCGCCCGCGCCGCCGTGCTGCCGCTCGTCCGCGACCGCGTGCCCGTGCCGCCTGCGCGCGCCGCCCCAGCCGCTCGCCGCGCGCCCGCGCGACCCACTCGCGCCGCGCTTCCGCGCCCGCGTGCCCGTGCCCCCTTGCCGCGCGACCAGCTGTCCCGCCGCCTGCCGCGCCGCGCTGCCCCACGCGCGCCGCCCCCGCTGCTCGCCCGCGCCGCCAGCCCGCGCCCGCCGCCGCGCAGCCCCGCGCCGCCCGCCGCCACCGCCGCCGTCCGGCGAGCCAACCCCGCCGGCCGGAACCCTAAGCCCGGCCAATCCCGCCATGCCACGTGGCAGTGCCCTTTTTATTTTATTTTCGGCCGTAGTAGATAATGTTTTTTTTCAGAAAAGACCTTACAACTTGAAAGCATCATATCTTTCAAACCGTTTGTCCAAAAATTGTGTTCCGCACCTTTCTGTAATCGTCACAACTTGTAGAATATTTTAGCACTGTCTAATTTCAGTTTTGAACAACTTAGACAGTAGCTATTTACAGAATGGTTGATTATGGTTTAAATTTTGAATGAATTGTTTCAAAATAGTTTTGAACATGTTATCTTGCTGTAAAATTATTTAAACTTGTTCTCTGTCCATTAGGACCAGAAAAGAAATTATCTTGTGTATAATCATGGCATACAAGTTAAATATTGCTCTATGTTGCAAAAGCCGCACAATCTTTTGTTTTAAACCCTATTCATGTATCATGCATATTAATTACCACTTTGATGTTGTATAATCTGTCCAAATCTTTTGAGTGCCTTTTCAAAACAGAAACGAAACTTGGTACGTTAGAAGTAACCTTTGTGTGCATCATCTTGGCATATGCATCATGGCATGGTTTTTGTATTGAATGTTGTGTTTATTGTGTGTGTTTCTTTTATTTTAGATTGTGTGGAGTGTATTTCTTGTTGTTGCGAAGAGTGCGAGAACTATCACAACCTTGGACAAGGCAAGTTCACTTTGATCATATCCCATTATTATTGTTGTTTAAAATACTTATGCATTAGTGTTGTTGGTAGAGATGCATTGATAGGACTATTACTCGTACCTCTATGCTAGCTATAAATCGCAGGTAGTATAGTTTACCCTCGCCATTACCTTGCTACCAAATTGCCATCGATTGTAGTTGAATGCTAAGCTATGGTATTATCGTGGGGGAGATAACTACATTATGATATTGTTATGCCTTTGGCTATATGAAATGTTTTGTTAGATGTAAGGCAAAACAACTAATTCAATGAACCATCCTGGGTGGGCTGCTTTGAGGATTTTGAGGATTAGCGGCGTCAGGTCCATTTCTATGGGTCCCTCTGAGTCGAGTTCCTGTGGATTCAGGAATGGATCGTCCATGGACGTCCCTCCCGTGGATTCGGGGAGCGCCTACGTTGCAAATGTGAAATGCCACCTGGGGTAACCGAGACTGGACTAGTTTCCTATTTAGAAGCTTCTAGTACAACCACAATGCTATATGGGCTCTGGCGAGACAAGAGTAAGTTGTATGAACCTAAACCCGAAGAATTGTACTGAGGTAGTCGTGTAGGGGGAGCGTGATTCTCTCGTGGTTTAGGGAATTACCTCTGAAAATCTCGTAATCGATGCCGTTGCTACTCTACCTTGAGGACAGCAAGGGATTAACACGTCGTTTTCTTGTGGGGAATGTGTACAAACTCTCGAGAGCGTCAAAACTAAGTACTTAGCCGTGTCCCCGGCAACGGACAATTTGAGCGACTAGATGTGGAGCTGTAAGGAAAGTCTCACTCATTCCAATTTCTTAAATAAAATGAATGGTTTGAACAGGGTAGGAGCACTTGAAGAATCCACTTCAATGTCCTCTAGATTAATAGGAGCATGGGTGTGTCTACCCCGTGTCCATTAGTTAACATTATTATAACATTCCTTTGTAGTAGGGTAATTTATGTTCTGCTTCCACGCGAACAGCCTGAACTCCACTTTGCCACATTATGCATATACTTGGTAGGTTCTGTTATAACTCCTAGCGAATCTTGCCAATACATTCAATGTATTGACCCTAGCGGCTGCATCTTTTAATGATGCAGGAAGCTCCGACGACGAGTAAGATGTACGTTCTGTTTGTTGGGTTACGGGCCTACATTCCAACACGCTCTCACCATGGTGTTGATGTGCCCTTGCATCATTCGCTTTCCGCTGCTAAACAGTTGTTTTCTTTCCAGCTAACCCGTGAGGTTATGCGAGTTGTAAGTACCTTTTTAAATTCTGGATGATTCGTTGTAATATTGAGACCTTTGTTCTATGATATTACATCTTGAAACTGTGTGTGCTAGTGAGTCGATCCAGGGACTAGCACTAAAGCACAGAGATCGAACCCGTATACGGGGGCGGTCGCTACAGAGTCATAGGATACATGCTTCATGTGCCTAGATACTCGAGAAATCAAGTCCAGTTAATTGCTCTAGAGCGAATACAACACTAGCTTTCATCAGCATTCGAGTCCCCGGGCTCGAACCTGGCGATTGGTGAATTTCGACTTAGCCTGCTGGGGTCTTATAGAGTCAAATTCCAGTTTTTAAGTACTCGACTCGTTCGTCAAGATTGCTTGAACTGGAAATACGCAGCTGGTACGTTTCCAGGCCCTATAGGAAACCTACGGGTCTTATCTTCATGCAATGAACATGGTTGCAGGGAGCGACCCTTAAGTGAGAGGTTTTACTGGTGGGATGCAGTCGATGCATATCCAGGCCTAAATTTTAGGACTTACCTTCATACAATGAGTATGGATCTGATTGGAAATAATGTAGCTGGTACGACTCGAGGCCCGTAAGAAAACTTTTGGGTCTTATCTTCTTGCAATGAGCATGGATCTACTAAAATACGTAGCTGGTACGATTTCAGGCTTGATGGAATGATCCATGAGGCTTATCTTCATGCAATGAGCATGGGGTTTACTAGAGCGGCGCATCTTGTGCGGCTCCAGGCTCTTTGGACAAAATCCAAGAGGTTTACTGTTATGCGAATGAGCATAAACAATTGAGGTGACGCAGCTGGTGCGACTCACTTGAGTCGACTGTATGAAATCAACTGCCTTGTGTCAGGGTCATTACCCCGTTTTTACTGTTGTGAGTAAAGAATAAACAATAGATGACTGTATAAAGTCTTTAGTATAAAGCGACAACTAATTAATTCGCGACTCGAATGAGAGTCTTAGTATTCATAACTAGGGCTGGCTAACGAGCATGCTCGGTTCGTTAAGAGCTCGGTTCGTTAAGATCGTTATCGTTAACGATCTGTGACCATTGTTCGGCTCGGTTCGTTAAGAGCTCACGAGCGCTCGTTAAGCTCGTTAAAAACTCGTTAAGATAAATAGATGGCATGTTGATCTAAATTTTTTGGCATTAATTATGTGTTTGGGATAAATTTTGGCAGCAAACAAATATATCAAAAGCCGAACAACGCTATAAAGATCGGAAATAACACATCAAAAGAGAAATAACAGCACAATTCCAACAGCAAAATAAGTTCGAGTAGTCATTCACAAGTGATGTACGAGACGAGCTCGCTAACGAGCTTAATGAGCACTAACTGAGCGAGCCCGTTAAGATCGTTAAGCTTAAAGATCTGAAAAGAAAGTCCTGTTAACGAACCGAGCCCTTAACGAACTGAGTTAGCGAGCGTTCAATAAGATTGTCGAACTTCGATCTTTTTGTCCAGGCCTATTCATAACCGAGATTCAAGACGAGTCTCAACATTCTTATGATAAATTCCACCTCTCTATATGAGAGATAGCTTTTGAGTCATGATATTTGAGTCAGACTCTGTTACTGATGACGTACCTGTTGAAGGTGAAGAGCCGTTGGGTCAAACAATGTGACCGGATGCATAGTCTAGCCTGACAGCTAGGCGCACTGTTGGCGTGCGTTAGTGGGAAAACAATCACACTTCGCACAGTAAATAAGGCATAATGATTTCATTGATTCTTGCGCCCGAAACATGGGTGGCCGTTTCTGTTTTCACCGCTTCACTTCCCGATCGATGTGGGACATGTGGCCAAGATAAGGATCTTGCGGCCCGGATTCTTCGGCCGGATTCAGCCTATACAAAGAGGACGGTGAAAAGGGAATGCCTTTTACCCTTCTTCTTCCTTGAGAAATCAGTTCAAGCGCTAAAGCTCCCTGCTTCCATAGCCCAAAAACTCTTGCGAGTTCCTTCAATGACCAAGAATCCCACTGTTGGAGATATGCCCTAGAGGCAATCATGTGATGATGTTATTTTCTATGTATTCATGAGTTATTGTTATTGTCCTTGAACATCATCACTGATATGTATCAATAAATACGTGATTTGTTTGTGAGACTATGTATTCTATGATGTTGTTCTATTGGTCCCTGGTCATTGAGGTTATGCGGACACATAACCTAGACTAGCAATGTGAATCAGTATGATGACTATGTTTCACAAGTCATAGGGCAAAGTGTTGCCGACTGATAGCATGGACTCGACAATGAGATTGTTGAGTCGGACAGACCCGCACTGAGACACAACGAGATGATTGTCATTTGTTAGTCTCAAGTACGTTGTATATGCCAGTCCTAGACCTGAGGTCATCGCATGAGCTTGGGATGTGAATCGGCCTACTTAGGGGTTGCCAAACGCTACTCCATAACTGGGTGGTTATAAAGGTAGCTTTCGGGTTTGCTGAGAAGCATGCTGCGAGTCATGGTTGATCAAGATGGGATTTGCCCCTCCTATTCGGATTCGGAAAGCATGGCCATGCGACTTGGGTTAAGTGTTAACCCGTTCGGGAATCTGTATCACAGGAACGAGAAGAGAGTCGAGCTATCCACAAGGATGACAAGCACTCGCCTTGAGCTCGAGACACATATCGTGAGGCAAAAGGAATTTTGCATATGACAGATTGTATGGTTCGTCAATATACCTTGTGGTCACTCGGGAGTTGGCACGTGCTGCTAGGTGCCGCTACCAACTATCGACTTGAGTCGGTGCCAGTGGACGAGTAAGGTGTTACTCGGGCCCGCAGTCCGAGCTCGTAGTCGTGTCCGACTGACCGCGAACCTGAAGGGTCACACGCTTAAGGGGTGGGGACCGAGTTGGATTGGATCCAACTCGTATCGGACTTAGACTCCTAACGGGCCTCAAGTGTTGAGCCCACTAGGGACGTCTATATAAGTGGAGGAGACCAAGCCGGCTAGGGTTACACTAGTCCAGACGCGAGTTATACTCGGCCGTCACACCTTCACGCCCAAAACCTTGTGACCGGATCTAGCAGTGTGCCGCACGGAGTTCCTCCCTGTACATGTGGATACCTCGGAGGCGTTGCACCTGCGGCGCTTGGACGAACTGCTCGTGGGATCGGCGAGGAGGAGCAGGCCGAACGACTACTCGGGAACGACTACTCGCATCGACACGCATCATCGACTCTACTTCCGCTACGGGTCTGCGCGTCTAGTGGTAATCTCGTGATCCATTATCTACAGCATTGATCCGGGCGGAATCGGTAGAATTATTATTTTGTGCTAGCGTAGCCTACCGCGTTCCCCAACACCCACACCATCCGGAGATGGGCAAGACCAAAACCGTGGGTTCTAAGATCGATGCCGGCAAAGGAGATGCCGGCAAGGGAGTCGTTCCCTGGCCCGTGGTGGCCGACAACCGCATCAAGATCCTGTAACTCCAGGACGAGGGATTGCTGCCGGGAGGTCCTGACGGGTTCGCTTCCCGGCAAAGGAGGAGTACCCGCGACCGTTGCTAGGTGAGCGGGTTGTCTTCCTCGATTATGTGCTGTGAGGGCTTTCTTTTCCTCTTCATGCCTTTTTCCATGCTATGTTGCTAGCCTATGGGATGCAGCTTCACGATCTGCCCCCCCAATTCTTATTTGCACGTTGCGTGCTTCATCACGCTGTGCGAATGCTTCTTGGGGATGAGCCCTCATTGGGGGCTCTGGAAGCGGATCTTTATGATCAAAGGCCAGAAGCCGGACGCCGTTGGGAGCGTCAACTTCTAGGTACGATCCGACTCTAAATACTTCTCCCTCTAGCACGCGAATCTGTGCAAGGCTGGAGGTCGAAGTGGTTCTACGTCCGATCTGACGCCTCGGGTGCCGATCCAAGTCTTCCTACCTTCTCAATCAAGAAGAAGACAAAAAAGACGGTGGCATGGAGCCACTAGCTGACACCCGTAGAGGAGTCTGAGGCGACTCCCTTGATGGCTAAGATGCACTCCCTTATGGGACAGGGGTTGACAGGTGTTCACCTGATAGCTCTGTTCCTCAGGATGAGGATCCAGCCGCTGCAGGCTCGCGTTCACCCGATGTGGTCCTTCGAAGGACCCGGGGATCCCACTCAGGTGAACGCGGAAAAACTATCTTTGAACGAACTGGAGTCGCGGGTGCGAAGGTTGACGACCCTAACTGACGCGACTCTGGGCAAGATCGACTCGCTAGTAGTCCCTTATGGCCCTGACAGGCCGAGGGAAGAGGTAATTTATATTTCTGCCGTTGTGAGCTTGTATTTGTAAGCTACTAATCCGCTTGCTGGTTGTAGGAACTCGAAGATCCCTTGAGTCAACTTCCTCCTATAGGGGAGGAGGAGCTGGCTGACGAGTCCTCGGAGTCGCCGGAGCAGGCTAGCGACTCCGAGACTGAAGAGGTCGCCCTGGAGACGGGGAGGAAGCACAGCAGGGAGTCGAACCCTAAGTCTGATGATCAGACGACGGGTGTCGAGGGTCCACCCGCTGCGCCCTCGTCTCCTCGTCCTGCAGCCAAAAAGACCAAGACATGCGTACCAGCGCCTGTTCGCCGATTTGGCCTTCTTGGCCGAGTCACCCAGACCAGGTAGGTGATTCTTCAGGTAGTAACTCTTCAAGTAGTGCAATCTGAATACTGAACTTGAAGTTTTTCTTGGCCAGCTCTGTGGTCTCGGGTGACCAACCAACGACCCAGGCTATTGAGCCCACTGGGTCGGACCCGAAAGCTTCGGGTCCCTCAATCGTCGTTGAGACGTTTGAGCCTCAGGTAACGATGCCTGAGGCGCCTTCTCCAATGAGTGGGGAGCGTCAATCCCAAAGGTTACCCCACTCGTCGACTGCACGGAGCCGAAACGGCTCCCTCAACTTCGGCTTGTCACGTAAGTTTTGAGTTCTTTTTGTCAAGTAAACTTCTTTTGTCGAAGAATTTTACTCTCCCTGTGGGAGTATGAGCCAGATGCTGACGTAATCACTGTTGCAGCCGATCGATCATCCGCTCCATAACGGAGTTTGTTGATTGCCATGATGCGGTGACGACTGAGCGAGATCAGCTTCGCCAAGATTTGGAGCGAAGCCAGCAAGAGCTGAGGTCTGCTCAAGGTAACGCTTCCAGCTTTGTCTTTCCTTGAGTTGAAAAAACTATTGTGTCTTACTGTTTGTCGTCTAGATCTCCTTTCTCAGGCTAACTCCCTCAAAGATGCCACCGAGCTTCAATCCAAGAGGTTGGAGAAGAAGCTTGCTGATCTGGCCAGGGAGTCGTCAGAGAAGCTGGAGGCTGAAAAATGCCTCACCCAAGAAGCTTCGGGCGCCCTTCTCATCAAGGAGGCCGAGAAGGAGAAGGATAGAGCCATCCGACTCCAAGGAGTCATTGGTCCCCTCGCAGGTAAGAATATCGTAGTTGAATCCACTCATTTGGATACATTGCTAATGCTTTGGCTCTTTTGCAGGCCTGCTTTCCTTGTTTGGTCTCCTGCCTTCGAGTGAAAGTTCACTCGACAGGGTGATCGACACTGTGGCAAGCGTCTTCTCTGGAGCGGCGACTGGAGTCCAGGGAGCTTCCAGGGTGCTCACTAGTTTGTTCGAGAAGATGTTTCCTGACGAGCCGGTGCCTGAGTCGCTAGGAAAACTCGTAGAGTTTTTCAGCGCTCACCCGGATCCTCTGGATGAGTTTAGCCGGGTTCAGACCAACTCCGGTGCGGAGTCGACGTTCGTGTTAGCGTTAGCACACGGCGTCTGTGAGGACGTGCTGCGGAAGGTGTCCTCGGGCCCTCTCTTGTTACCCAGCGGGGAGGAGGTGGCTTTGACGCCATACTTCTAGCTCGGGGAAGAACTGGCGGCCCAGCTGTAGGATCAGCTGGGGAGCATGGCCTCTGAGGGAGAGGGGGCTCCACCATCGTCGACTCCTGCGCTGAGCCAGGAGGTGGGCCAAGCTTGAGGCCTAGACTTCTTTAGGCTTTCTCCTGTCCTCTTTGTAATTTTCCTTCTTTTTTTGTATCGTTCTTGCTCGAATGTGAGCATTATTAATAAAGAGACATCCTTGTTCCTTTGCGCTGATATGAGTCGGACTCCTTGCTTTTAGTTAGGACTCATGTCTTTGAATCCTTTTTGGTACTAAAAAGGGGTATTTCTCTTCTGCAGCGGCAGAGCAGCGGCAGAAAGAGCCTGCGACTTCGAGAGTTGAGGTAGGCACAGAGGGGGTTGTGACACCTGAGTCGAATATCGCGAGTGCCGCGGTTTCGGCTGAGATGCTTCCTTCGAAAACTGCGGAGTCAACGGCTCCAAAGGAGGTTCCTTCTCTAGACAAGACTCGAAGCGAACTAGAGTTCCTTCATCGGCGCCTCCAAGAAGCCGAAACCCGAGCCAAAAACTCGACGATGGTGAGTCGGAGAGCCGTGAGCGAGTTGCAGATTGCCAAGACCAAGTTGGAGGTGGCCGCCGCCCGGGAAGAGTTTATCTTCGAGGAGCTTTGCGGGCTGAGTTCTCAGCTTCAATGCGAGCCGCTGTCTCCTTTTTGCTTCGATCTTCTTCTTTCCGGCTTATGCTTTAGAAACATGAGTTGTTTGCAGATGTGCAGGCCGACCCACGAGCCGAGCAGGATCGGGTAAACAGTGCCCTGAATGCTCGTCAGACGATCGATCAATCATCGTTCTGGTCTGATCGAGCGAGGGGTCATGACCTGATGCTTTTGCGAGACCGCATAGACCAGAATAAAAGCTTCTTCAACTCCCACTTAGAGACTCCTAAGGCGATTCATTAGGCATTCTAGCCCTTGGAGGAGGTGCCCCAAGAGCTGAGCAAGCTGACCCGAAAGCTTGGGCAAGATAGCGTCTTTCGGGAGCTGATGTACCGTAAGCTGGTCTGGGGGGCAAAGATAGCCCTGGCGTTTGTGCGGGTCCAGTACCCTCGACTCGATCTCAGCCGAATATCGGAGCTTCCTGGTGACCCAGGCGATGAAATCGATCTGCGACCTCATTTCAATGCTGATTACGAGCAGGCGGCGAGAATCATCGGCTGGCGTTACTGGAAGGAAGAAGATCTTATAGCGCGGCAACGTCGACCGCCGAGTCCTCAGTTAATGGCAGTAGTATAGATTATACCAGGTGCGCGACCAGCACTCTCGGTGGGAGTAGCCCCCGAGTCTGGTGACGACTGTTTGTAGTGGTGACCGGACTCAAGTTATGTACTCAAAGATTGTATCTTGACCAGGGGTCGTTCTTGTAGACAGAGCTTTTTTGTATTATAATTGAATCTGAATGTGAATTTCATCTTGGAGACTCCTGGTGGGAGTGATGCTGAGATCCTTTATCCTCCCTTGAATCTGAAAAGTGCAGGAACGCGAGTGGTGTTTATCGGGTGCGCGACCAGCGCTCCCGCTGGGAGTAGCCCCCGGGTCCGTGGTCGACTACGAGTAGTCGAGCGTGGACCCAAGTGAGCTTTATTTGCATGGGTAGTACTTTGTTTACTTGCTAGCTGGACGCAGCTTCGTAGTGTCATGTGCTTCCAAGACAAGTATTAGAGTCAATTGGACGCAGCCGCCGAGTGTCAGGTGCGTCCAAGACATGTATTAGGGTCGATTGGACGCAGCCCCCGAGCGTCGGGTGCATCCAAGACATGAATGAGAGTCAATTGGATGTAGCCCCCGAGTGTCGGGTTCGTCCAATACATGGATTAGAGTCGATTGGACGCAGCCCCCGAGTGTCGGGTGCGTCCAAGACATGCATTAGAGTCGATTGGACGCAGCCCCCGAGTGTCGGGTGCGTCCAAGACATGCATTAGAGTCGATTGGATGCTACCCCCGAGTGTCGGGTATGTCTAAGACAGGTATTCCTTCGGTCCATACTTTTGAATGGACCAGAGCTGTGAATCGAGCGTTGTTTGGCTTGCGGTAAAATGTTACGGCAAGCTTGGGCGGAGCCACCAAGTAGGTAACGAGCCCACAAATTAAATGAAAGATCTCTATGTAGAGAATTATTGAAAACTTTATTGAGTACCGGAGTACATGAGTGAAACTAAAACAATTGTGACCTAAAGATGCTAATAAAAGTTGTAGGGGAAAAGCAGGGGAAGAAAACGCTGGAAAAGATTTTAAGCGTATAATCGTCGTAGTTGTGCGACGTTCCAAGGCCTGTTGTATGTGACTCCCGTCTTCTTGTCTTTGAGATAGTAAGCGCCTCCCGGAATCACCTTGGTGACCACACGTATGGTCCCTCCCAAGGCGATTGGAGCTTGTGATGACCCTTTTGCTTGAGTCGTAGTACGAGGTCACCTTCGACGAATGAGTGGGTGCGCAACCGTCGGCTGTGGTAGTTACGCATGCTTTGTTGATAGACGTCTGCTCGTGCGAGCGCAACGTCGCGAGCTTCGTCGACTGCATCAAGTGCGTCTTCCATTGGCATGCCAACTTCCGGTCCAGAGTACGCCGTAACTCTAGGAGCGTTGAACCGGACGTCGGTTGGTAGCACTACTTCGGCTCCGTATACCATGAAGAACGGTGTGAACTTGGTACAACCGTTTGGAGTTGTCCGCAGGCTCCATAGTACGGAGGGCAGTTCTTCGACCCATGCCGCTGCACGATGCAGGGGAGTCATGAGTCGTTTTTTTTATGCCGACCGTGAACAGGCCGTTCGCCTTTTCAACCTGCCCGTTAGTCTGTGGATGCGCAACTGCTGCATAATTGAGGTGGATTCCCATCTGTTCGCAAAAGTCCTGGAACTCGTTAGAAAGGTAGTTCGACCCGTTGTCGTGTAACATCCCAAACTTTTCCAAATTTTGGAATGTTAAATAAAATAATTGTTTAAATAAAATATTGGATTTGGAGATATGTTGGTCGTGATATTCTGAAGGATTTTGAATTTTTAGGACTTATTTAGAATTTTCTACACCATGTTTGAATATTCAACAAAAGAGTGGATTAATATGACTATCCAAATTACACAACATGGTCGGGAGATTTATATAAGTTGAAAGTATTTTACTTCGACCAATTTGCATCTTATGATTTTATCTGGATCATTCTTTGAATCTGAATAAATCCTATTTTAGTGTGGAAGAATTTAGAAACATCCTAAATTTCCAATTCACATGCCATGACCATTTGAGAGCATCGTTGGAATATTTGAATCAATTGGAAATGCTTTCCAATATTTATTGAAATGATAAAGAAAGAAAATAATATGACTTTCCCAATTATAAAGTTGAAAAACATCTCTAGCGGTCTAGTTGTGTTTAGTTGGTGTTTCAAATCAATTTGAGGGTTCATTTGACAATTGAAATATTGATTGAGTTTTATTTGGTGTTTATTAAAATTTCAAAACCATTTATAAACATTATTTTGGTTAGAAACTATTTTGACTAAAACCATATTGGATATTTTGATTTACTGAAATTATCTTGGATTGCCTGGAGTTCATATGGTATTTGTGAATGCCATATTTGAATTCCTAATTATTTTTGTAATTAGGAAAAGGTTAGAGAAACCCAAACCCACGCCTGGGCCGAAGCCCATTTTCCTCCTGGCAGCAGCCCACCTCCCTCTGTTCTCCTTTTCATTTTCCACCTGGGCCTCATCCTTTCTCCTTGGCCCAGCCGCACTCACTCTCCCTCTGGCCCAACTCCCCCCGAGCGCCCCAGCCCAGCGACGCCTCCCTTCGTCTTCCTCCGTTCATTCCTGAACACAGCACGCACGCACCTTCTGCCATGAAAACCACCATCGAATCCCCTCCAAACGACGGTTTCTCTCCGAATTAAGACATGGAAGTTAATACATGTCTCTCCACGAACCGATTCCGTGAATGTATCATCAGTTTCGACCCTTTATTGCCATGTGAAACCGACGCGCACCGAATGCCGGTCCTCGGCATCCACCCGTCGATCTCCCTCCTCGGCCTATAAAAGGAGACCCCTACCGCGTCACACTGTGTGCCTGCCCATCCTCCCTGACTCTCCTGTTGAAAGTTTTGTCTATAAATCCCTGTACATCCCGTGCCATGGCCGTCTTCCTCTGCCGTCCGTCGCCTTCACTGTTGAAGGTGAGCTCGCTCCGAAGCTCCGTTTCTCGATTCCTTGGACCGGGAGACTCTTGTAATTCCCCTGTGTATCTTTGACAAGGCTGTGCGAGCCATGGAGTCCTTTGGACGCATTTTCCCTGACGCCATGCCGGAACCACGGTCGGAGCTCCGCCCGTCGTAGCCGTCTGGAGACGCCCCGAAGACTGGAACCGACTCCCTGGACTGGAATTCACCGTGACCTCCCGGATTTCTTCAACGACATCATCGACTCCTCCGACGACTCCCTCGCCGTGTCCTTCAACTCCGGCAAACTCCTATGTCTCCGGTGAGAACTCTCAGCGGCAGCAGCAGTATTGACTAGCCAAATTCCGTAGCTTGAATCTTTTGAACCGTAGGTCCTGTTTAGCCAATTATTTCTGTATGCTGTTTAACACATCAAGCTCTACAACTTAGATCGCGTTTTGCACATGATCACATTCATCCTCCCTAGCGCATCCTCTCTGGAAAAGTCTATCCACAGTACCTTTGTATTGATTAGGTATCTTCCAGAACCTTTATCTTGTGAACCAGAGCTCCAAATTAGATGAATCCAGTGGGGTTTTGAAGAAATCGTTACCCTCTACATTTCAACTAATTAGGTCTCTGTCGATTAGATCCAACTTCACCAGAAGATATTCATTTGAAGGTACCTACTATATTCTGTAAGTTCCTCCCAAGCCATGTTCATCTGTCCTTGGCTACTGCACCTTTGATCCGTTTGAGATGATTCCAAATGGGATTGGCATCACCAAGATAGTACTGTACTGTAGCATAGTTTCCATTTTCTGTTCATCCATTGTTCACAATTCCCAACACAATAGGGAATTACATCATTAGAAATTTGTATTCCCAGCCCACTGTTTTGGAGTAGCTGTCTTTCGTAAGTCAGTCAATTCTGCCCGTACCTCCTTTTAGTGTGCCACTTACTGTAGACCGTAGAGTATATCAAGTTCCACAGGCTAGTCCACTTCATGCACATTTACCGACACAACCCCATCAGTGCATGATCAACCATACTTGATATCTGTTAACACTATCACAATGATTAGCCATTTTCCAAATCCCACATCTTTTGATCCACAGATCCAAATTGGATTATTCTTGTTTTTTTTACGAAGCTTGCACCACACTATACAATTCAGATTAATTTCCACATCTTTTCTTGTTCATATACAATATCCTTTCATCCGTAGAATATTGTATCTGTTATAAACCAATGACTTGACCATTTCAACTCCTTTTGAAACCACATCTTTTCCTGCTTGTTAGGTCTAAACCAAGGATTAGCCTAACAGTTCATATACACTGTTTAGGTACTCTGTTAATTACTGTTAATATATTTGCTTATTGGATTTTTATTTGGAGTTACCGAACGATGTATTCATTTAGTTATTCGTTCTTCACGGTAGATTATTCGGAGTGCGATTGTCCTGGTTACCATGAAGAAGTTGATCTACACTAAGGCCAAGGCAAGTTACACTTTTGATCATCTAAAATCCTATATTTTTGGCATATGCTACTTTGCTTTATAAACTATAAGAATGCACTTGTAGGATTAATTATCTATGAGCCAGTATGTTTTGGAGAAGTATTTGTGAAATAAAACAAAAAATGTTTTAACTGGACGGAGTGGAATGTCAGTGGCCAGTGATTGGTTGTCTACAAGGGCAGCATCCAGTGATTGGCTCTGCAGATGCTCAGGATTTCTACAAGGGCAGCATCCATTTATTGTCTCTGCAGATGCTCAGGATTTCTGTGGGGACCGCCGTTCAGTACCAAAAAGTTCAAGTCTTTCCATGCACCCAAAGGCTTACCGTACAACCACTTGCTATTATGGGCTCTGGCTTAGTTGAATAGCTAGCGAGAAACCCTTGCTTTGGTACCGTCATCCGGAAAGGGGCCAATGTGTCCATTGGGGGCGGGCGGTGCTAGGACTAGTGAAAGACTTCGTCACAATCTTTACCTGATGCACACGCTTGTCATCAGGCAACACCTTGGACTGATTGTGTCAACTGGGGAAAGTGTACAAACCTCTCGAGAGTGTCGATCTAATCGATTAGCCATGCCTCTGGTTACGAGCGAATTTTGAGCTACTAAGTCTGGATATGAGGAGATCTTCTAGTTTTGTTTTCAAAATCCTAAAAACTGTTTTGACCAGATGGAGCGGAATCCAGGTCACCGAAAGAAAGGGATGCTATGTGAGGGTCAGCAGTATGACCCAGATTGCATAGCTAGGTTAGTGGGACAGTATCCACAGATGACCATAACTATATTTCAAAACTATGTTCCATAAAATGTAGAAGTAGAGTTTACAAAGGAAAAAAGTATTACGAGTACTTCAAAAATCCAAACACGATGTTTTTGCAAAATAAACCTTAGAAGCCTAACTAGGAACTATCCTTAAGCATATATTTGCATTGCTCCTAACATTGCAGGTGTAACTTGCAAGTACATTCAATGTACTGACCTGCACGTGTCATGTGCAGATGTCGACGTATGAAGAAAGGTTACGCAGGGTCGTGGGTCTATACTCAACAAGCCTGTGGCGTTGATGGACTCATCGGTGTTCTATTTGCTTTTCCACCGTGTAATTAATACTCTGAATTTTGTTATCTTATTCGATGAAATAAAGAATATGTGTTGTGATATACATCTTGGAACTGTGTGTACTAGCTATTGATCCAAGGAATAGTACAGAATGCACAGAGATTCGGATCCTTACGGGTCTGGGTCGCCACATGTCGGTGATAATGCTCTGAGGGAGTCCGAAGCGGAATACGATGGAGCGAATGAATGCGACGGAAGTCGTTCCGTGGCGTTTGTGATGGGCATTGACGTGGTTATAACTAACCACGTACTCGACTCGAGTATACCTGTACAGCCCAGCTGGGGGCCCACAAGACCGACTCCAGGAGTCTACATGCCAAATCTTGCGACTCAAGACAAGGAAGGTTAATTAGAGTATATCTCTCCATTGTAACCGACTTGGAATCTACCTGAGACCCGAGTTCCTGCATATATAAAGGACCAGGAGGGGGAGCCAAGGCACCCCCCAAGCTTAGATACAAGTCTCCTGGACGCACTCGATGACTCGGTGCGTCTAGACTTTGCGGCACCCCATTGTAATCGACTCAGCAATACATATCCGACAAGCAGGACGTAGGGGTATTACCTCATCGAGGGCCCTGAACCTGGGTAAGTCGTGTCCCCTGTGTCCTTGTTAGCCGACGAGTTCGCCAACACACACTCCTCTTTCGTTGATACAAGTCCATCAATATGGACATTGTCGAAGTTACATCTTCGTCATTGGCACCGTTTGTGGGAAAGAAGTGGTTGGAAACACGAGCTTGGGGGTTTCAGGTTCTTCAAACCCGGTGTCGACTCAGGCGGAGTCGATGACTTTGGGTCCTTTCACTTTACCGCTCACCCTCCCGCCAGCCGTGCGGTGTTCAGCGCGCTTGATACTGGCATGGATCTTGTATTCGGGGAATTCCATCTCCGAGCCGACGGAACTGGAATCCTTCGACTACCAGGTCTAACGGTTCCAACTCGGGAGAAGACGCTTCTTCTTTCACCTTCAGGTAGGATCCCGCTGACGTATCTCGTGAAAACACTCGGAAGGCAGGACTCCCCCGAGACTCCCTCCGGGATCGGAGCCAATTCGCCTTGTCACGCAGAAAGCCCCGCCCCAAGCGATGCTGGCGACTGCCTAGAACAAGAAGGCTGCCATGACAGCAGCGATTCTGCGCCCGAGTGCGCCATCGCCCAAATCTTCATGACAAATCCTATCACCTCAACTTCTTCAACTACGGATACGATTGATACACTGGAGCTTCGTGTATCAAGAAAAACTTGACCACCCTTCCTCATAAGGATGGCGAGTCACATTGTGATCGCCGAGTGCCTGACTCAGGTCAAAACAAGCAAAACCCTCACAGAAGGAGTCAATCTCCTCATCGAGCCGATAGCCGCCTGGCCGGCCACAGAGAGGACTCTCCTGATTCGGACCACGAAGCATGTGGAGAGCCATGCTTCAGTCGTTGGATTCGCCGAACGATGCCATGAAATTTCAAGCCACCTTCTGACTTAGTCAAATATGACGGAACTCAGGAGCCCAGAACCTGGTTGGAGGACTACCTCACCGGGGTTCGGTGCCAAGGTGGAACTCGAACCACCGCTATGCAGTATCTTCAACTACAGCTCAGGGGTCCGGCTCGCACTTGGTTAAACAGCTTGCGTGACGGCGAGCTCACTTCGTGGGATGAGCTGGTACAAGCTTTCACACAGAATTTCAAAGCCACGTATAAACGACCAGTCTCTCTCAAGCAACTCCGGTCGTGTGTTCAGTACGAGGGAGAGTCTATCCGCTCCTTGATAAGTGTGTTATATATAGTTTTTTTTCAGGCTTTGTTGTCTGCATTTGGTTCAGATCTCTGTCAAAATCAATGCATTTAATCCATAATTTAGTAAGAAAAAGTTGTAAATCTCTCCTGCACAACTTTTACAGGCTGCTGTTTTTCTTTTGCAGTTAGGGTGCGAAAAGGCATCTAATTCTTCAATTTGGACCTTAGCTACTAGGAAGAAACTTTATCACGTGAGAGTTGCAGAAAAAGGAGAAGAAAAAGCAAGTTAAGGGATCAAAGTGCAGAGAGAAAGTGACAGTTTCAGGATCTTCTTGGAGAGAAAGGAGAAAAGCCGCAGGGGGAAAATGAAAAAAATGGCCATGCCATGCTGCAGCCAGGCCACCATCGCAGGACTTAGGGGGCACTTCTGTACAGAGGGGGGTTATATTCTCTATCGAGAGGGGCTGGAAAAGAAAAAAAGGGAGGAAAGAAAAGAAGAGAAGGGAGGAAAGGAAAACGATGGAGATGGAGATGGATCTGCACCCTCGCTTAACCTAGCTGTGACACCGTCACCAAGATCACCGGAGCACTGAACAAGAATTCTTCCTTCGTCTCCATCCTCTGCTGTCCCTGCTCCAAGCCGAACCATCCACTTCCGTCAAGCATGCAGGAGTTCTCTGTAATGGTCTTCTAGTCTCTCCCTTTCTTGATCTTTACTGCTGCTGATTTGTACCTGCAAAACGAGAGACAAACTTGTTTCTTTTCCTCTGTTTCCCTATGAGTATGCTTGCCACAGATTGAGCCTTTCTTTTGTTGAGAAATTAGTGTACTTTTCTCTATTTGTTCAGAGTTAGTTGTTCCTTTTGTTCTCTGCTTGATTTTTCTTGTGATGTAAGAAACCCCCGAAAAACACAAAAATATAGTTGTTACTTAATTATTCTGTGAAATCCTTCCTTCTCTCATATGTGCTTCTCCCTTGATCTTGAGTGTTTTGCTTGTGTTTTGTCTAGATTCAGTCCCTGTTGCTGTAAGCAAACTACATAACAAGCTCTTGAATTGTTATCTTTTAGCTAGATCAGTGAAGTCTTTTTTATTAATTCCTCTTTAATCTGTTTGTCTAGCAGTTAGAAACTAGTTAACTGTTTGTAATTAGTTCTCTGTGAGAGAACACGACAACACTACTTTCTACATTCTGTCAAAATGGCGCCATTGCCGGGGAACTAATATTAACGGTTGCTAGAAGTATTTCAGACTAGATTTGTTCTTTAGTCAATAGTTTGGCTAGCCTGCTTTAGTGGAATTCGCTTCGGCTTATTAAGGGAACTAACCGATTAATCATTGAGTAATTTTGAGTGTGTGCAGGAAATTGCTAAGTATATTTGCAGGATAATTGAATGAATGCGTGAAAAACTTAGTTTTGATCTGTTACCAATTGACCCAGAAATTGAGAAGACTTTGAAGCAAATTAGAAAAGAAGCAAGAGAAGCCAAGAGGAAGGCAATGGGAGAACAACCAATTCTCATGGATTTATGGATTCCACCAAATATGGGGACTGCAGCCGCAGCTACTCAACCTGTGATACAAGCAAACAATTTTGAGTTGAAGCCCGCATTGATCACCATGGTGCAGCATTCTCAGTTTGGTGGTTCGGCTTTAGAAGATCCACATGCGCATATAAGAACTTTTCTCGAGTACTGCAATACCCTCAAGTGCAATGGAGTGACTCCTGATGCGATAAGGCTCTCATTGTTCCCATTCTCGGTCAGAGATGCTGCAAAATTTTGGTTTCACTCATTGCCCCACCATATGAAAGATACTTGGGAACATCTGTTGCAGGCATTCTTAGAGAGGTATTTTCCACCAACCAAAGCAGCCGAGTATAGAGACAAGATAACAAGATTTATGCAGTATCAAGGTGAAAGTTTGCATGATGCATGGCAGAGGTATCAAGCTCTCATAAGGATGTGTCCTAATCATGGACTAGAGAAGTGGTTGATTCTACGGACCTTTTACAAAGGCTTATCTCAACAAACCAGAGCATTAGTAGATTCTGCCGCTGGTGGAGGTATCATGAACAAGACTTTAGATGAAGCAATTGAGTTGATTGAGGGAATGGCATCTCATCATTATCAATGGTCAAGTGATCGAACAGTTCGACCTCAGCACCCTAGTATTTTGCAGTTAAACCAAGCTGATGCTATAGCTGCGCAGGTTGACATCTTGAATAAGCAAATGGCTCAAATCATGTCATGAGCTGGTACATCTGTTGTCTCATCTGTTCAAACTTTCACAAGCTTGCCAAATTTGTGGATTGCCAGGGCATCTTCCGGCCAATTGTCCTTACTCTCCAACCACAGAGTCATCTGTTTCAGAGGTCAATTATGCTTAGAATCAAGGCCCATATTCTCAGAGTTATAACCCATCATGGAAAAATCATCCAAACCTGTCCTACAAAGGAAATCAGAATGTACAATCATACCCTTCTCAAACTACAAATTCAGGGTTTAGGCCTCATTATCATGAACAACAGCAGCAGCATGGTGGGCAACTACAGCAAAATATGCAAGGGAGCTCAACTTCAGGAATGAATGCTATAATTAAAATTCAGTTGGAAATAATGAACAAAATGACATCAGATATTGGTACACTAAAAGAATCAATGCAAAGTTTAACCTCAAGGATGGATAATTTGGTTGCAGCCCAAATAGCAAGCACTTCTGAATCTAAATTGCCATCTCAAGCAGAAGGAAATCCAAAAGGGCATTGTGGAGCCATCACAATTGCAAGTGCAATCACAACTAGAGCAGGAACAATAATATCACCTGAAATTCCTAATGTACAGAAACCTGGGTTGTTGCCAACTCCAGTAGAGAATCCAGTAGCGCAAGTACATCCTTAACCTATTCCACCTGCGTATGTTGCACCTGCCCTCAGGAATCTGGTTCAAGACAATAAGGAAAAAGGAGTAATGGAAGAAAAATCAACTCCATCTTCTTCTGATCCCAAGCAAAATAGTACTGAAACTATGAAGATTCCATTTCCTGAAAGATTAGAGAAAAGCAAAGAAGACAAACAATATGCCAAATTTCTTGATGTGATGAAGGATGTTCAAATTACCATTCCAATCCGGGATGCAGTCCTGCATATACCAATGTATGCTAAATTCTTCAAAGATCTCCTAAGCAAGAAAAGAAGTGTGGAGGAACCAGAAATTGTTACTTTAACTAAAGAGTGCAGCGCAATTTTGCAAAATAAAATGCCTCCCAAACTTGATGACCCTGGAAGTTTCTGTGTGCCATGTTTTATTGGGAAAAAAATTCATTGCTCTATGTGATCTTGGTTCTAGCGTGAGTTTTTTGCCAGATTCAGTTTGCAAATTGATGCCTCTTGGAGAACTGAAAGCAACTACTATGAGATTGCAGTTGGCTGATAGAACATTTAGGCACCCTGCAGGATTATTGAATGATATTCCAATCATGGTGGATAAATTTGTATATCCGGTAGATTTTGTTGTTCTGGACATGGATGATTGCAGTGAAGCAATTATACTTGGTAGACCATTTTTAGCTACAGCAGGAGCCATGATAGAATTTAAGGGAGCTAAATTGACAATAGAGTTTCGGGGAGACGAGGTAGTGTTTGACATGAAGCACCCAATGTATTTACCACAGAGAAATGAGCACTATTTTGCAGCAGATTTCGTTGAGGAATGTGTTGTTGAAACGTATGAAAGATGTCAAGCAAATCCAGAGCAAGATGAACATCTGCTAGGAAATGTCAATGAAAGTGAAATATCAAAAGTTTGTGGAATAGCTCACGTTGACCGTGTTGAGGAGGAAATCATTAACACTGAATCTGCCATCATACCTCATGCTCCAATAGTATTGAAGCCTCTTCCAGTGCATCTAACATACCAATATTTGGAAGAAAGTAAAGAACATCCAGTAATTGTCAGTGCTGAGTTAACTACAGTTCAAGTGGAAAGTCTACTGAAAATTTTGCAGAAACATAGAAGAGTTCTTGGTTATACTATTGATGATATGATTGGAATAGACCCAGCTATTTGTTCTCACAAGATCTTCCTTGAAGAG
Source organism: Brachypodium distachyon (assembly GCF_000005505.3). Classification (NCBI taxonomy): domain Eukaryota; kingdom Viridiplantae; phylum Streptophyta; class Magnoliopsida; order Poales; family Poaceae; genus Brachypodium; species Brachypodium distachyon. The sequence continues at coordinate 20,478,861 of NC_016132.3, read as the reverse complement.
GGGAGTAGACCAATAAGGCAACCTCAAAGGAGATTAAATCCGAACCTTATGGAGGTTGTAAAGAAAGAGGTTCTGAAACTATTGTTAGCAAAAATCATATATCCAATATCAGATACTGAGTGGAAATCCTATACATGTAGTGCCAAAGAAAGAAGGTATAACTGTGGTGGAGAACAAGGAAGGGAAATTAATTCTAGCAAGGACTGTAACTGGACATAGGATGTGTACTGATTATAGGGGATCAAATCTTGGCTAATTTTTTTAAAATAATACGATTTTTTTAGTCATTTTCAAAAAAATACGCGTTTTTTAAAATTTTCAAAAATAATGCGGCCTTGGCCTGGGCGAGGCTGATTGGGCCCAGTCAGCCTGGCCCAAGCCGATTAGGCCCAGTCGGCCTCGGCCAGGCCGATTGCATGCCGCCTGCTCAGCCCGCGGGGCCCCCACATGGCAGTCGGCCTGGCCTAGGCCGACTGACGCCCAGTTGGCTTAGCCCAGGCCGACTGGCCCAGTCGGTTTCGGCCAGGCCGATTCAAAGTAATTAGGTCCATTTTTAGTTTCGGATATTTGCGGTCTTTTGAACTAAAAGACTCGACAACTTGGATAAAAGGAACACGCCGAATTTGATTGGAAGAAATTAGGCTTCGCCGCTAGTTTGTTGCATGATCAACGCATACACGGCCGAGGCCCATTTTTTGTCTCGAATCCTTGCAGTTTTTTGAACTAAAAGACTTGACAACCTGGATAAAGAGTAACATACATCGATAATTTGCTGGACAATTTTTGTGTCGATTCTTTGCGGTTTGTTTGAACTGAAAAACTTAACATTTGGATAAATTTGGATAAATTAACATACATCGATAATGTGCTGGTTACGGAATCAAGGCACAACTAAATTAACATACATTGGTAATACCGCAATTGGACATAATTAAAAATAGCAAATACATTTGAAACACAAGCACTATTGAGTCCACTTAGGCCATTTTCCGCTCGTATCGCCACGTTCTTCTGCAGTCTTTGCCACGGCAGCCCTTTCTCTTTGCCTCTCCCTTTCTGCCTCACGAGCATCCTTGCGCCTTCGTTCCTCCTCTTGCATCTGAAGCGCTTTCTCTCTGTTTTTCCTTAGTGCTTCGTCAATCCAACGATGTTGTTCCTCCATATGCTCTTTCATCTCTCTCTCTTGCTCATCTTTCTCCTGGGCTGCAGCTTTTTCCGCACGCTCCTCCGCGTGAAAACGCTGCCATGCATTTCGGGACCTTGTTTTGATCTCTTCTACCGCCCAATCTGGCATCTCCGTGTCAATCCAACGATACCACATGCATAGGGACGGAGGAGACTACAAAAAAGCCTACTGTTACAAATATGATATGACACAGAAAACATGTTTTAGAACACCTAAATGTGCTTACCGGAGGCTTGTCGTACGGCGAAACCGGGACAGGTGGTTCATACTCATAGTTCGCGCACAAGAAAAATCTCATGCCCAGCTTATCTGAAAAATCTGTCACCTCCTTCACCTTGCATATATTGCCGCACCAACACCTGAGATGTTCCACCCCTCGAGGCAACATCGCATCTTTCATCCTCCTCGGCCTCTCGCCCTGGTCGGAGCAAGGCAAACTCATTGGGGGACACTGGAATATTGGAAAAAACAGTAGTGGGAAGGATGCTTGGATGACTACCGGAGATGAGGTATTTATAGGCTCTCAAACTCATTCTCTCGCCTGGTTTTCCCGCCACCGTTTCCCGCCTCCTTTTCGGGCCACCGTTTCCCGCCTCGTTTTCCCGCCAGCGTTTCCCGCGTCGTTTTCCCGCCAGCGTTTCCCGCCTCCTTTTCCTGCCACCGTTTCCCGCCACCGTTTCCCGCCTTTTTCCCCGCCACCGTTTCCCGTCTATTTGTTTCTTCTGTAACTGTAAAAGACCGTCCATGGTATTGAAGTGTAGTCTCACCATTTCATCTGGGATGTTGTCCGGCTTCCCAGATGATCGTAGATTTTGGTCAGGTATGTCCCATGAGCTATTGTGGTTAGCCGGTGATTTCAAGGTAGACAATAGGATAGTTCCATAGGACAAACTCATTAGTAGTGACACCCTACTAACTGAGCCAGGCCACCAATTATATAGGTGCAATTTCCCATTGAGGACTTCTGCAGAGATACGGCAAGAACTGCTAAGGTTGCACGAAAGGTGGAAGAAGCACAGTGAAGGTAAGAGTGAGTCATACCTACAATGGGCTAGAAAACATCCATTGTTATGGGTTGAAGAGGAGGAATCCGATGAAGATATCTTCATGCCAAGCAAAACGGGTAAGAGTTCTTCATCGTCCAAGGGGAAGAGTACTGCACCATCGAAGCGAAAGAGCACATCATCATCCAAGGGGAAGAGTACATCATCGTCCGATGAAGATATCTTCATGCCAAGAAAAACGGGTAAGAGTTCTTCATCGTCCAAGGGGAAGAGTACTGCACCGTTGAAGGGGAGGAGCACATCATCGTCTAAGGGCAAGAGCACTTCATCTTCGTAGGGCTAGAGTTAGGTTATCTTATTTTAAGTTGTCGGTTTTAATTTCAGTCTTTCTATTGCATATGTATTTCAGTCCTACCGTTTTTTATTTGCAAATGTAACTTGAATAAGAATGCAAAAAATAGTAACATGTCTCTCTCATATATAGGTAGAAATATGTCTCATACATAGATGGAAATATGTCTCATACATAGGACCTACATGCAAATATCAGGCACGACGTCTGGGACGGCGTTCCGGGGGTGCCTGTGGCATGGTCCAGCCAAACCTATGAGGTGGCACAACGTTGAGCGGAGGAATCATGGACCCATCCTCATGATACTGTGTATCCTCCTGTGTGGGGTCTGGTGGCGGAGTACTGAACATCCAGCTGTGTTGGACAGAATAGTCCTCTCCTTGAGCGTGATCCTGCTCACTACCCCACGAGGGTTCGGACAACGACGACTGATGCACGTAGGCTCCTGCATGTGGAATATACTTAGCATTAGAATTGTGTAGTAGTCATGGTAACGAACACAATAGATAGAAATATACATACCCTGTGGCTGGGTCTGTGGACGAAACTCGAAGTTCATCCTGGGACTCTGCTGGTGCTGCCACGCCGAACCTCCAGCCTGAAAAGAGGGGGGTTGCTGCTGCCACGCCAAACCTCCAGCCTCAAAAGAGGGCTGCTGCTGGTGCCAATAGTCGAAAGAAGACTGCGGCTGGTGCCACGACGAACCTCCGGCCTGCTCAGGAGGTGGTGGCCTGGGCGTCGACTGCTCTGGTAGACGGGGACGCGGGTGGTGTCGGGGGTGCGGTGCTTCCTGCTGACGTGGCCGCTGCTGGTGCGTGGAGTGACGAGGGGGCCGTGCGGACGCCTGGTGGTGAACGACGTCCGAAGTGCGGGTGCACGTGATAGCCGCGTAAACAGAGCGTAGCATCTCCTCCATTCGTCTAAGCCAGGACTGGTGCGGCTCCCGTGGTAGTAGAAGTGGACCGGTCGAAAGCGAACGTCCATACGCAGCGAACTCGGCCTGTAAGTCCTGTGTCAACTGAGCCTGCAATTGGCACGAAGAGTATTACATATATATGGCAAAGTACGTAACAAACACATGCATTATGTTAAGAGAAGATACTTACCGCGTGCTGTCTACAGCCTGAAGTAGACTGGCTAGGGTACATATCTTGCAAACTCGGCTCGGCTATCTCCTGGGGGTGAGAGTGTTGAATGATGCTCAATCAGGTAGCTGTCATGTACCTCTGCAAATATCCGTTGAATAGATCGAGATCAAAGGCCTCCAATGGCCAAACCCGTGTCATTGCAGTCTCCCACTCTGTGACATACGACTGAACCCTCTGCAGCCACTAAGTCTGGATCCTAGTACTTCCCTTCCTGGTAAATCTGAGATCACAATAGAAAGTTGAACAATTAAATTATGGACAATTTTGGACGACAATCATAAATTGTAGAACTGCACATACCTATGGACGATATGTGGAAGTGGATCCTCCGTCGGTGGAGGAACGACCAACTGGCGTGCCCCAAACTGCCTAATGACCCTTTGTTGGGCCATCTCCTCCACACAGACGTCGAAGATGATCTTTGATTTTGTCATCTAGTAAGCGTAATCTCTCCTGCTGTCGCACTAGTGGCACCCGGGGTACCACCGCTGCGCGATGCGTGGGCCCCGTCCCTGAGTTCTCGGGGAGGTTCCATCCCGGGCAGCGGCTACGAGCAGCCCGGCAAGCTACCAGCCCGGAAGGGCTAGCGGGGCTTCGGGGGATATTCCCGCCTGGGCACCTCCCGGGAAGCCGCTTCCCGGGGGGAGGTTCCCGGGTGCGTTGGGCCCGGGCGCTTCCCGGGGAGCGACTTGCTGGGACAGGGGGTTCCCGGGCACAGACTCCCACCTCAACGGTGGGGCCCAGTGAGCAGATCAACATCGCCACCGGGGCGAGGAGTAAGGTGCACGGCTCATTAAATGAGCTGACAGGAGGGGCGTTATCCGTCCAAATGAAGTAAACAGTGGCTGTCCAATCCTACTCTAAGGTTTTAGACCCCTAGCGGCGGAGGTGGCGTCCATGCGCGCCACCAGCTCACCAGGGGGGAGTTGTATGCCTTCCCGCTCGACACTTGTAGCCCATGCACTGTGAAACCTGTGGCATCCCCTTGAGTATAAAAGGAGGACCCCCGCCAACGGTCAAAGGGTTCTGGTTCTGGTTCGACGGTCAGTGGGTTTCAGGCTTGGAGTTTCCACGTTCGCAAGGTTGGTTAGTTCGGGATAGCGAGTAGCGTTCGCAAGGAAAGAGAGAGAGCCCGGGGACCTTCCCCCGGCAAGGTGTAAACACTTGATCCATAAGCAATACTAGCTCGGACAAGCAGGACGTAGGGTTTTACACCTCCGGGTGGCCCGAACCTGGGTAAAAACATGCGTGCACGTGTTCTTTGATTAGCGCGCACCCCTAGTACATCATTTTGCCGGCCCCACAAGGCCTCATCGGCCGTGCCGGTGATCGCCGGGGCGAACCCCGACGCCCCTGCCGAACCTAAAAGGGGGCCGTGACCGCACGCCCCCGGTGTCGGAGCACCGCGCGACGATACGTGCAGACCGTGGACATCCCGCCAGGGTATCTATCATCGATGGCGTCCTGTGTGTACGGCTCCCAGACAACCGAAAGTGAAGAACAGTCGTTGCAACACCCTCGCAGTTGGATACTCTGGGTGCAGGAAGTGTTGGATGTCGACATAGGTGCCTTGATTACGGGCTTGCAGTGTATGGAGGAGGCGGACAACAGAGTCGTACGAGTCAAAAAACGAACCAAATCTCTCCTCAAGAGCCCTCAACTTAGCCCTCCAAGCCTTGCCATACGAAATGTTGTACTTAAACCTTACCCTGACCTTATGCATGATGGCCTTCGCTTCCATTGCTTTGCTCTCCACTATCTTCGTGTAAAGCAACCAAGCAAGAAGCGTCGACGAGAGGTTACGATGGTCTTGAGGGATACTGGGAATGACACATGTGTGTGTCGCACTACTGGCACCCGAGGTACCACCGTTGCGCGACGCGTGGGTCCCGTCCCCAGTTCCCGAGAAGGTTCCATCCCGGGCAGCGGCTACGAGCAGCCCGACGAGCTACCAGCCCGGAAGTTCTAGTGGGGCTTCGGGGAATATTCCCACCTGGGCACCTCTCGGGAAGCCGCTTCCCGAGGGAGTTTCCCGGGTGCGTTGGGCCTGGGCGCTTCCCGGGGAGCGACTTGCTGGGATAGGGGGTTCCCGGGCGCAGGCTCCTACCTCAAGGGTGGGGTCCAGTGAGCAGATCAACAGCGCCACGCGGGCGCGTGGCGGGCGTGGGGTGCGCGGCCCCACCAGGGCAAGGAGTAAGGCACACGGCTCATTAAATGAGCCGACAGGAGGGGCGTTACCCGTCCAAGTCTAGCAAATAGTGGCTGTCCAATCCTACCCTAGGGTCTTAGACCCCTAGCCGCGGATGTGGCGTCCATGCGCGCCACCAGCTCACCGGGGGGGAGTTATATGCCTCCCCGTCCGACACTTGTAGCGCATGCACTATGGCACCTGTGGCATCCCCTTGAGTATAAAAGGAGGACCCCCGCCAACGGTCAGAGGGTTCCACGGAAAAAGGGTTCCACGCTTTCCCCAAGGCTGGATAGTTCGACAGTCACACGAGCGCACAGACTCATAGCTCACAACTAGCCCTAGTCCGAGGGTAGCCAGTAGCGTTACCAAGGAAAGAGAGAGAGCCCGGGGACCTTCTCTCGGCAAGGTGTAAACACTTGGTGCGTAATCAATACCAGTTCAGACAGGCAGGATGTAGGATTTTACACCTCCGGGTGGCCCGAACCTGGGTAAAAACGTGCGTGCATGTGTTCTTTGTTTGTGCGCACCCCGAGTACATCATTTCGCCTGTCGTGAAGGAGCATCGGCCACGCCGGTGATCGCCGGGGCGATCCCTGACGCCCCTGCCGAACCTAAAAAGGGGGCCGTGACCGCACGCCCCTGGTGTCGGAGCCCCGCGCGACGACATCTGGCGCGCCAGGTAGGGGGCGCGGGAGAAGGGCTCGCCGGTGATCGCCGGCAGCAGTGCTTGCCTCGACGTCGGCTCCGTCTCCTTCACCGATGAGACCAGCCACCATGGCCCCCAAGCGGGCTGGTGATCCTCGGATAGACTCACGTGAGGCCCCAGCGGCGCACACGCGGTTGCATGACGTGCGACCCGAGTCAGGGGCTTAGGAGAACCCCGAGCCCTCGAGAGTGCAGCAATCGCAGCTGCCTCCTCCGCCACCTCGGCCGTCTGCGGACAATCGGCCGAGGGGACCGGCTGCCCCTAGTGCCGGGGCCAGTCGCGCGTGGCCCCCTCCCCCGGGTTTCCGGGAAGGTCTCATCCCGGGGAGTGCCGACGAGCTTCCCGGCAAGCTAACAGCCCGAAAGGGGCTAGCGGGGCTTCTGGGAATATTCCCGCTTAGGCACCTCCCGGGAAGCTGCTTCCCGGGAGGAGGGTCCTAGGTGCGCTGGGCCCGGGTGCTTCCCGGGCCGACTTGCGGGGACTGGGGGTTCCCGGACGCGTGCCCCCGCCTCGGGTCGTGGGGCCCACTGGACAGCGCCACACGGGCGCGTGACGGGCGCGGAACGCGCGGTCCCACCAAGGCAAGGGGTAAGGCGCGCGGCTCAGTAAACGAGCCGACCGACGGGTAGTTACCCGTCCGATCCAAGGAACAGTGGTTGTCCGATCCAAGGAACAGTGGTTGTCCAATCCTACCCTAGGGTCCTAGGCCCCTAGCAGCGGAGGTGGCACCCATGCATGCCACCAGCTCACCAGGGAGAGTTGCGTGCCTCCCCGTTGGACACTTGTAGCCCATGCACCGTGTCACGTGTGGCATCCCCTTGTGTCTAAAAGGAGGACCCATGCCAATGGTCAAGAGGGTTAGAGGGTTGACGGGTCAGAAAGTTGGAGAGGTTAGTCAGTTGGTCAGTTAGTTGGTTCGGACGAAGCTCGCTCGATAGATGCTTACTGGCTCCAGTAGGCAGCCAGCAGAGAGTGGTGAGGAGTGCCTAGCCACTGAGAGAAAGCCCGGGAGCTTGCCTGGCAACCTGTAAACATTTGATCCGTAATCAATATCAGCTCAGACAGGTAGGACGTAGGGTTTTACACCTCCGGGTGGCCCGAACCTGGGTAAAAAATGTGCGTGCGCTGTTCTTGGACTAGCGCGTACCATTAGCACTTTGCCTCGCCGGCCCCGTAGGGCCTCATAGGCCGTGCCGGCGATCATCTGGTCTCCACCCTAGACGCCCCTACCAAACCTAAAAGGGGGACGTGGCTGCACGCCCCCGGTGTCGGAGCACCGAGCGACGACATCTGGCGCGCCAGGTAGGGGGCGCAGGAGTGGACAGCGCCGGAGATCGCCGGTAGCAGAAGTTCCCATCGGCATCGGCTTCACTCTTCTTCGTCGACGAGCCTTGTCACCATGCCCCCCAAGCGGGCTGGTGATTCACGCATAGACCCGCGTGAGGCCCCAGCGGCGCACACGCGGTCGCACGACGTGCGACCCGAGTCGGGAGCTCAAGAGAATCCTGAGCCCTCGAGGGTGCAGCAAACGCAGCTGCCTCCACCGCCTCCCCGACCGTCAACCGACAATTGGCCGAGGGGACCGGCTGCCCCCAGCGCCGGGGGCAGTCGGGCGAGCACGCATGGCGTCGCCCGGGCCAGCCAACGGGTGGAGTCGCGACCCGAGGATGCCCCGCGGCAGCGGCACCCGGAGCACGCCGCGTCACGGGCGACCCCTGGAGGTTCGCACCCTGCGCACTCGGAGGCGTCCGGGGCCAGGGCGGGAAGCAGCCGTTCAGGAAACCGGTTGCCCCCCGTGCGAACCCCGGCTGAAGCCATTGTCACCGCGCGCGTCATGGTGCGGTACGAGCTACAGCAGGGCACGCCGGCGCACAAGACGTGGGGCGAGGAGTTGGAAGCGCTTCTCGCCCTGGCTGCCCAGCAGCCGCAAGGCGAGGGCGCCCCGGTAGGCTCCGGCCACGGGCCGAACTCAGAGCGCGAAGGCGCGCCGCCCGCCTTGCGACAGGGGGAGAACCCTCCCCCTCCTCAGCGGGGCCTGGTAGACGGGGGCCCGGAGGGGTCCTCGAATTTGTCGCCCACCGTCCCGGGGGGCGATGCGCGTGGCATCTTGGATGCCCGACAACAGGAGGATCTGCGCCCGCGCTTGGAGCGCCGGCGCAGGCGCGAGGTGGAGCGCCAGCACCCACTGGAGCAAGAAGACGCTCCCCTGGGCCCAGAAGACGGCTGCACCGCGTTCGCGCGCGAGTTGCGGCGAGTGGTGTGGCCCCGTAAGTTCCGAGCGCTTGCGCTCGGTACGTACTACGGGACCGCTAACCCCAAAGATTTTCTCCTGACCTATATGCTGGGCATGCATGCCATCGGCGCCAATGACAAGGTTAGGCGAACTGGTTCCCGATGGTCCTGAAGGGATCAGCGCGAACCTGGTTGCTCAAACCTGCCCGCCGGATCCGTCGCCACCTGGGCAGACCTGCGCGAGCAGTTCGTGAGCACGTTCCAGGGTGGCTATAAGCGCCCAGGAACCATGGCGGAGCTGCACACCATCGTGCAAAAACCGGGAGAGACGTTGCGGGCCTTCGTCAACCGCTTCTTCAATCTCTCCTATTCTATCCAGGAGGCGGAGGCGGTCGCCATCATCAACACCTTCGCCATCAACGTCCACGATCCCAAGATGCGTGAGAAGCTGAGCACGCATCGGATCCGGACGACGCAAGACTTGTACACCTTGGCACACAAGTGCGCCATGGCCGACGAGGGACGCCTAGCGCCCGAGCTGGCAGCCCAGGCTGTCGCGAGCCCTGGCGAGGGCTCGCAGAAGAAGGGTTCCCGTAAGCACAGTGGGAAGCAAGTCCTCATTGCGGACTCGGAGGCTCCTACCGCGAGGCCCACGAAGAAGGCCTCGCCGGGGGGAGAATCTGGCGGGAAGCGGGGCGACGCGTCCCGCTGTCCTATCCACAACAACTCCACCAACGACGCGCAGAGTTGCCGCGTCCTGCAAGGGATCAAGCGGCGGCGGGAGCAGCGCCACGAGGAGCGCCGCGCCGCCGGCGCTGCTTCAATTGTGGCGACATCGGGCATCTCTCCCGAGATTGCCCGAACGACCCCAGAGCGGGTGCGAGGCCGGCCGGCGGTGGTGCCGGCAGGGTTGAACCCCAAGGAGGGCGCAGCCAGCCCCTCGCTGCGTGGGAACGCCCTCCTCGGGGGCGTGACAGGGCGCGCGCCGAGGAGCAGCGTGAGTCCGACCATTCCGGCGGCGACGAGCCGGGCTTCCAGGAGCCTCGTGGCGTCGCCTGCATCCATGGGGGATCTTACGCTCTCCCATCCCACGCCGCGGTGAAGCGCCTCACCCGCGACGTGTGCGGGCTGTTGCCGGAGGCGGAGCCGCAACAGACGCTGAGGTGGTCGCACATGCCGATCACCTTCAGCGCCGACGATCACCCGGTGCGACAGTTGGGTTCCGGGGTAATACCCTTCGTCGTCTCGCCGATCATTAGCAATATGACGGTGACCAAGGTGCTGGTGGATAATGGAGCGGGGCTTAACCTCCTGTCCGCCAGGCTGGTGGAAAAGCTCCAGCTGCCGATCGAGCAGCTGAAGCCCACCGAACCGTTCCGGGGGGTGAACCCCGGGATCATGCGCCCGCTGGGACGCATCACGCTGCCGGTCACCTTCGGGTCCCAGGAAGCATTCAGGACCGAGCACATAGTGTTCGACGTGGTGCATACCCCGTTGCCCTACAACGGGATCCTTGGTCGGCCGGCGCTGATCAAGTTTATGGCGGCTACGCATTGCGCCTACGGCGTGATGAAGATGCCGTCCGTCTACGGAGTCCTCTCCATCGGGTGCGATCTCAAAGACGCAGTTGGTGCGTTGGCGAGGTCGTCCGGGCCGCTGCCGCAGCTGACGCCGGCGACGAAGGTGTTCTCGAGGACGACGCCTTGCCGGGTGACGCCCCGGCAACGAAGAAGGCCCGCGCCACCCCGCAAGGCGCAGGCTCGAGCTCGCGTCCCGGCAAGGGGCGGGGGCTCCAGGAGGAGGCCGCCCAAGTGAAGAAGCTGCCCCTCCAAGCCGGCGACAAAGAGCGCACCGTTACCGTCGGTGCGAACCTGACCGCCGAATAGGAAAGCGCCCTCATCACCTTCCTCCGGGAAAACGCCAACGTGTTCGCCTGGGAACCGTTGGACCTTCCCGGAGTCCCCAGGGAGGTGATTGAGCATCGGCTCGCGGTGCGCCCGGACGCGCACCCCGTCAAGCAGAAGATCTGGCGGCAGGCACAAGAGCGGAAAGATTTCATCAAGCAAGAGGTGGGCAAGCTCAGGGCTGCCGGGGCGATCAGGAAAGTTTTGTACCCCACTTGGCTGGCTAACCCTGTAGTAGTGCCCAAAGCGGGGAATAAGCTTGGCATGTGCGTAGATTTTACCGATCTTAATCGTGCATGCCCCAAGGATCCCTTCCCTGTACCCTATATCGACCAGATAGTTGATTCTACCGCTGGTTGTGACCTGTTGAGTTTTCTGGATGCTTTCTCCGGCTACCATCAAATCAAGATGGCAGTCGAGGATGAGGAAAAGACAACGTTTATCACCCCGGTTGGCTGCTACTGCTATACATGCATGCCTTTCGGGTTGAAGAACACGGACTCCACATTCCAGCGCGCCCTGCGAGAATGTTTGGGGCCCCAGCTAGGCCGCAACGCGGAGGCCTACATGGATGACATCGTCATCAAATCGAAGTGTAGGGACTCACTGATTGATGACCTGCGAGAGACATTTGACAACCTCCGCAAGATCAAGCTCAGGCTGAACCCTGATAAGTGCACCTTCGGTGTCAACTCCGGGCAGCTTCTAGGTTTCTTGGTTTCACACCGGGGGATACAGGCCAACCCGACCAAAATAGAAGCCATCGAGAAGATGGAGGCCCCCCGCAAGGTGAAAGATGTCCAGCGCCTGAACGGCTGCGTTGCCGCTCTTGGACGCTTCATCTCCAGACTGGGCGAGCGTGCCCTGCCTTTCTTCCAGGTAATGAAGAAGAAGGGTCCAGTCGACTGGACTGCCGAGGCCGACGCGGCGCTCCAGGAACTCAAGCGATACCTAAGGTCACCGCCCATCCTCGTTGCCCCCAAGTTGGGCGAGCCGTTGCTACTCTACTTAGCGGCGACTGACCAGGTGGTCAGCTCGGTGCTGGTTGCCGAGAGGGAGGAAGACGTCCCGGGGATTGGGGCTGCGGGGCAGGGGGCTGAGCAGCCTCCGGCAACCACCTCAAACCCAGGGACCACCCCAGAGCCGGCAACCCCAGCGCCTCAGAAGCGGTTGGTGCAGCGACCGGTGTACTTCGTCAGTACAGTGTTGCATGACGCGCGGACAAGATACCCACAAGTACAGAAGCTCCTTCTGGGGATCCTCCTTGCGTCCCGCAAGTTGCGCCACTACTTCCAGGCGCACCGCGTCACGGTGGTGTCCGGGTTCTGCCTCGGGAGGACCCTCACCAACCGTGAAGCCACCGGGAGGGTGGCCGAATGGAGGATGGAACTGTCGGAGTTTGACCTCCACTTCGCCAACTCCAAAAGCATCAAGAGCACGGCCCTGGCAGACTTCGTCGCGGAGTGGACGTCCACGGGCGTAGAAGAAAGTGAGTCAGAGATAGGCCTTCCCGGCAAGCTGGACAAGGCCACTGGGTCCTCTACTTCGACGGTGCATTCAATCTCCAGGGAGCGGGGGCTGGGGTCATCATCGAGTCACCCACAGGGGACCAGCTGCAGTTCGCCGTCCAACTCGACTTCGCTAACTCCACCAACAACACGGCGGAGTATGAAGGCCTGCTTGCCGGGCTGCGCGCAGCGGTCGCCCTCGACATTAAGCGCCTGGTTGTTCGCGGTGATTCCCAGCTTGTGATCAACCAGGTGAACAAGGACTACGATTGCCCTCAAATGGCGCCGTACGTAGAAGAGGTCCGCAAGCTGGAACGGAAGTTCAAGGGTTTGCGCTTCGAACACGTCAAGCGGAAGGACAACTTCGCTGCTGACGAGCTGGCCAAGATGGCAGCAGAGCGCCGGAAGCCTCCGGCGGGGGTGTTCTGTCAGAAGCAACTGGCTCCTTCAGTCACCCCCCAGCCGGCTGCCGGGGACGCCCCTCCGGCAACCGAGGGAACCCCTGCAATAGCAGGGGTCCATGCCGCTGATATGGCGGCATGCGTTGGCACAGAAATTCCTCCCTGGGCGGAAGAGATCGCCCGCTATTTGAAAGGAGAGGCTCTCCCGGAGGATGTACACTGTGATAGACGGCAGCATCTACCGCAGGCGTGCGAATGGTGTCAAACTCATCTGCGTGTCGCAGGAAGAAGGGTGTGCACTGTTGGAAGACATACATCGAGGCACATGTTCACACCATGTGGCCTCCCGGGCTTTGGCCGGCAAAGTTTTCCGGCATGGCTTCTACTGGCCCACGGCCCTGGTCGACGCAGAGCGGCTGGTGAGGACATGCGAAGCGTGCCAGTTCCACTCAAAGAAGAGCAACCAACCAGCCCAGGCCCTGCATGTCATCCCGTCCTCATGGCCGTTCGCGGTCTGGGGACTGGACATCATCGGCAAGCTACCAAGGGCGGTTGGCGGTTACGAATACTTGTTTGTGGCCGTCGACAAGTTCTCCAAATGGGTGGAGGTGGAACCAGTGCGCAAGGTGACCGCCCAGGCGGCCATCAAGTTCTTTAAGGGCATTGTGTGCCGGTTTGGTGTTCCTAACAGCATCATCACCGACAACGGCACGCAATTCACGAGCGCGGCGTTTCATGCCTACTGCGAAGATATGGGCACTAAACTGCGCTTCGCGACCGTCGCTCATCCGAGGAGCAACGGGCAGGCGGAACGAGCCAACACAGAGGTTCTGCGGCGGCTCAAGACGAGAACCTTTGACAAGCTCAAACGCCACGGGAAGCACTGGATCGAAGAACTCCAGCCCGTGCTGTGGTCGATCAGGACCACACCTAGTCGGGCAACGGGCGAAACTCCTTTCGCCCTTGTCTATGGGGTAGAAGCGGTGCTGCCTCTCGAGCTCAAGCACGGATCTCCCCGGGTACGCGCGTACGGCGACACCAGCCAACACGAGCAAAGGGTCGACGATCTAAACTTCATCGAAGAGCTTCGATGCCGGGCTGCTGTGCGAGCCGCGCGCTACCAGCAGGGACTCCGTCGTTATCACGACAGGCGAGTCCGTCCCCGGGGGCTCGAGAACGGAGACCTTGTCCTGCGCCGGATACAAGGAACGAAGGCCGGGAACAAGTTGACTCCGAAATGGGAGGGCCCCTTCCGGGTAGTGCAGGTGACCAGGCCGGGGGCTGTCCGGCTTGCCGGTGCCCAATAGTTGGAATATTGAGCACTTGCACAAGTTCTACCCGTGAAGCAGCGGAGCCCGACCCTCAGGTGATGCCGCCGATGTTGGAGATATGCCCTAGAGGCAATCATGTGATGATGTTATTTCCTATGTATTCATGAGTTATTGTTATTGTCCTTGAACATCATCACTGATATGTATCAATAAATACGTGATTTGTTTGTGAGACTATGTATTCTATGATGTTGTTCTAATGGTCCCTAGTCATTGAGGTTATGCGGACACATAATCTAGACTAGCAATGTGAATCAGTATGATGACTATGTTTCACAAGTCATACGGCAAGGTGTTGCCGACTGATAGCATGGACTCGACAATGAGATTGTTGAGTCGGACAGACCCGCACTGAGACACAACGAGATGATTGTCATTTGTTAGTCTCAAGTATGATGTATATGCCAGTCCTAGACCTGAGGTCATCGCATGAGCTTGGGATGTGAATCGGCCTACTTAGGGGTTACCAAACGCTACTCCGTAACTGGGTGGTTATAAAGGTAGCTTTCGGGTTTGCTGAGAAGCATGCTGCGAGTCATGGTTGAACAAGATGGGATTTGCCCCTCCTGTTCGGAGAGATATCTCTGGGCCCTCTCGAGTGATCAGATTCGGAAAGCATGGCCATGCGACTTGGGTTAAGTGTTAACCCATTCGGGAATCTGTATCACAGGAACGAGAAGAGACTCGAGCTATCCACAAGGATGACAAGCACTCGCCTTGAGCTCGACACACATATCGTGAGGCAAAAGGAATGTTGCATATGACATATTGTATGGTTCGTCAATATACCTTGTGGTTACCTGGGAGTTGGCATGTGCTGCTAGGCGCCGCTACCAACTATCGACTTGAGTCGGTGCCAGTGGACGAGTAAGGTGTTACTCGGGCCCGCAGTTCGAGCTCGTAGTCGTGTCCGACTGACCGCGAACCTGAAGGGTCACACGCTTAAGGGGTGGGAACCGAGTTGGATCGGATCCAACTCGTATCGGGATTAGACTCCTAACGGGCCTCAAGTGCTGAGCCCACTAGGGACGTCTATATAAGTGGAGGAGACCAACCCGTCTAGGGTTACACCAATCCAGACGCGAGTTAGACTCGGCCGTCACACCTCCACGCCCAAAGCCTTGCGATCGGATCTAGCAGTCCGCCGCACGGAGTTTCTCCCTGTACGTGTGGATACCTCGGAGGCGCTGCACCTGCGGCGCTTGGACGAACTGTTCGAGGGATCGGCGAGGAGGAGCAGGCTGTTCGACTACTCGGCATCGACGCGCTACATCGACTCTACTTCCGCTACGGGTCTGCGCGTCTAGTGGTAATCTCGTGATCCATTATCTACAGCATTGATCCGGGCGGAAGCGGTAGAAATTTTATTTTGTGCTAGCGTAGCGTACCGCGTTCCCCAACAGCCGATGCATACCTCTCGAACTAGTGTAACCGGACAGCCCCCGTATTTAAACCAATAGTTATTGTGAATAAAGATAAGTGTTTCGTTCCTGAGCTTTGAATTCGCCTTGCTTATTCGTATGTTCTTCCTTCTTCTGTCTCCGCAGTTCCTGGCCAAGGAGTTCGCATATAATTCCAACTCTGCAAGAGTTGGATCATCCATGAGGATACCCGAGTCGAGGGCTGCTTGAACCCGCGACTTCTCCGATGCTGGATGCCCACCTTGCGAATTTACGATAATATCCACAGTCGAAGGAGTTGAGGTGACAGGGTTTGTCATGAAGACTTGGGCGATGGCGCACTTGGGCGCAAGATCGCTGCTGCCATGGCAGCCTTCTTGTTTCGGGCAGTCGCCAGCGTTGCTTGGAACGGGGCTTTCTGCGCAACAAGACGAAATTGGTTTCGACCCCGGAGGGAGTCTCGAGGGAGGCTTGCTCTCCGAGTGGTTCCGTCGAATCCGTCAGTGGGATCTTACCTGAAGGTGAAGGAAGAAGCGTCTTCTCTTGAGTCAGAGCAGTTAGATCTGGTAGTCAAAGGATACCAGTTCGGTCAGCTCGGAGATGAAACTCCCTGAACACGAGATCCACGCCAGTATCAAGCGCGTTGAATACCGCACGGCTGGCGAGAGGGTCAGTGCTAAAGTGAAAGTACCCGAAGGTCATCGACTCCGCCTGAGTCAACGACGGGTCTGAAGAGTCTGAAACCGCCAAGGTCATGTTTCCAACACACTTGTTTCCCACAGACGGCGCTAATGACAAAGATGTAACTTCGACAATGTCCATATTGATGGACTTGTATCAAGGAAAAATTTGGAGTGTGTGTTGGCGAACTAGTCGACTAATAAGGACACAGGAGACACGATTTACCCAGGTTCAGGGCCCTCGATGAGGTAATACCCCTACGTCCTGCTTGTCGGATCTGTATTGATGAGTCGATTACAATGGGGTGCCGCAGAGTCTAGAAGCACCGAGTCGTCGAGTGTGTCTAGGCGAGTTGTATCTAAGTTGGGGGTGTCCTCTTGACTCCCCCTCCTGGTCCTTTATATATGCAGGAACCCAGGTCTAAGGTAGAGTCGAAGTCGGTTACAATGAAGAAATATATTCTAATTAATCTTCCTTATCTTAAATCGCAAGACTTGGCATGTAAACTCCTGGAGTCGAAGTAGGCTTCCTTGTGGATCCCAACTGTACTGTACCGGATATACTCAAGTCGAGTACGTGGTTAGTCATAACCACGTCAGCCTCCATTGATCTCCTCTTCACCTTTCCAAATGAACGCGCGACAACGATAATTGATGATATCCAACGCCCATTTGGGGATACGAATCACAGATAGGAGGTGCAAGGGCAGCGCCATCAGCACCAAGCGAGCAAGTGTCAGCCTCCCGCCGGTTGTGAGAAGCTTCGGCTTCCACCCTTTCAATATTTGCTAGTGAATTTATCAATTAGTACCCACATGTTAGATTTGCGGAGACGTCCAGAGGAAAGTAGCAGCCCAAGATAGGCGATCAGGAAGCTCTTGCTGACACAATGAAAATGATTGGCAATCATCTAAGCAGTATCATCACTGCGGCGTATGCAAGTAGTGGAGCTCTTCGGAGATTGATAGAGAGGCTCGAAGAATATGCAAATAAACTAAGAGCCGCAGAAATCACCTCCAAGTCTGGCAGCAACGTGCGAAAGAATAAGCCGCAGAAATCCAAGTCCCGATTCCCAAGCCAGGATAATGCCGCCACGAGTGCCATTGGCTGGAATAAAATCAAACTCATCAAAGGCAGGGCCGAAAGTTTGAGAGACAACAGTAGAATTGACCACCAGAAGCTTCGACCATTGAAAACAAATCATTGAAATACAAAAAGACTCAAGAAAAAGACGAATAGAATTCCGCCGAGCAGGATTATTCAACCCCTTAAGATTCCACGCGACAATACAAAGGTCGAGATCCATATAAACTATGGGCAAAGACCGAAACAACCAGCAGCAGAACAATCAAGCACAGGGATCCACTTCCTCCGGCAGAGCGAAGGCTTGGAATCCTTAGTAGGCTAGCTCCTCGAAGTTGGCGTCTTAAGGGGAAAAGAGGGGAGCAACCGCCCGGAGATGATGGGGAGCCAGCGGCTTGGAGTACAGACACAAATAATGGTCCGACGCCTCTTGGGAGACTTCTTCCCCCTCTGGAGCGAGGCCCAGTTTAGCCAGGAATGATTGCGCACGGTGGTATGGCCCCTTGGATTTTCCATCATCTTTCTGGCGGAGGCGTTCACTCCTGCGCGGGCTGAAATTCAGTGGGAGCATCTTCTTCCTCCTGACGGGGACGGAGGACGCTGGCCGCTGTCCAAGAACAGAGCGGGGAGGCGATAGGCGTAGATACTCTAAAAGAGCATCCGCCGCAGTCAACGTCCTCACTTTGGCAGCAGATTGGGGCCCAGCAACCTCTAAGGCACATCATCCTTGGCCCAACCCGGTGTCATGATGGGCGACCTAGGAGTGGCCCGCCGTAGGAGCAGCCGGGCCCGTCACATTGCCCACCTCAGAGGACGGCCCATAAAACGGGCCCAACTCGGCCTCATTCTGGATATCCGGAGGACACGATGACCGTTGCCACGTTCTAGAGCGGTCCAGAAGACTCGACGACCAATGTCTCGTGTGGGCCCGGCTCCATTGACCCTGAAGCGTCGAGGACCAATGCCGTGAGGGGGGCCGGCGTTGTCGACCCCGTCTTCGACAGTCCTTGACTGGGCTCCGCTGCGCCGAGGCACTTGCCGGCGGAGGTACGAGGTGGCACACTCTAGGACGGCGCCATCGGGGAGGCCCTCGGGCGGGAAAGCCTGCGCGGCGGGGTCGTCATGAGAGAACAGCGGCGGAGGGGGGACGTCGACAGTGTGAGAACTTGAGCTGTTGATCCCATGACAGTGGAGGCCGCGGAGGATGTGGAGGCGCGAGCTGGGGGCGTGCATAGGGAGTGGCGAGGCAGCACCCGTGGCGGCGAAGGCGACGTTGGGGCATGCACTGTCGAGCCCATCCTCCTCGAAGGCACAGAGGTCCAAGAAGGCGGCGACGCAGGTGGACCGGGAGCCGAAAGAGGCATGGGCATGCCTCCTGCGGGCATGAGCAGATCACGGGCATGACGCGTGGCCCAGTCGCCGCTGGAGCGGTTTCTACCCCAGCCGCCCCCAATGTTGCCAGTCGCCGGGCTGGCAAAAGCATGGCCTCATCCCCTTGCCACGCCCAGACTGGAACCATCCACCCTGCCACCCCAGCAGGGGTAGACGTGGCGGCGTGTGGTATCCTCGTCCTGATCAATGTATTGATGGGGAAGATCAATGCAGATCAGGGAGCGATCTATGACCTCCAAAACGTGAATGATCAGCGGATGAACCATAGTGGACCTGAGAGTCGGAGCCTACGGTGGTGGCAGAGATTCAGGGTCGTCGGAGAACGCATGTGTGTTGGAGATTCCCACGAGCTTCGGGATCTCCAAGTTGTACTCCTTCGGGATGCCACACGGGTCGCGCATCCAAGTCGTCACCACCAGGCACCACCGGCCAGTGGATGGCAGAATTTCCACTAGCTGGCCATCAAGCTTGTCGATGAGCTGACTCAAAGCTTCCCATTCCCAGGCATTCGCGGGGAGATCTTCGAAGCTGAACTGGGTAAGGAACTCAAGCTTGCTCCCTGTGGCCTGGGCGCTGCGACGCCAACGTCTGAAGCTGACGCCGACATCGCTGCAGCGGAAATGGCCGGAGAGGGCCAGAAGCCACAAGCAATCCTCCAATGACGCGAAGGTGACGAAGAAGTCCGCAGGGAAGGTGACCTCCACGCGCACATGGTGCCTCTGGACACCACAAGAGCACTCCATGGCTTGCACCAGGGCCTCAGGAGAAATTGGCGGGCGGGATCCCTGGACCGTGACGAGAAGAGCACGGCCAACCGAAGGCGGCCTCCAGCTCCGCCATGCCGGGAGTGCGGGAAATGAGGCCACGGCCCCTGACGGTCCGCAGATCTGGGTCACCCTGGCGATGATCACCTAGGGGAAGCGGACATGAGCACGAGGCGTATAGTGCTCCATCGAGTTCGGCGACGGTGGCGGAGTGGACGGGCGAGATGCGTCGGGACGCCTCTGAGCAGGTGTTGCGTGGGGGCATGAGGGGCACCTGCGAGCAATGTGGCCCGAGAACCTGCACGAGTAGCAGCGCACCTCCTCCTTGCTGGTTGATTTTGGGTGGTTCAGGCTAAGGCAGTTAAAGCATCTGCCAGCGAGCCACTGGGGAATCCGAGTATAGGCAATAATTTCATCTTGGTGGGGAGTAGGCTCACGGGTGCCTTGATTGCGCTGGCAACGACGGTTGGAGACTTGAATCCATCCTCCATTGTTGTCTTCTAGGTCCACTGAGGCCGGGCGGGACCGGCCAGGTCAGGCAGCGGCTTGTTCGAACGAGTGGCTGGGGCTTTATATGGCCGCCGGTCACCGGAGTGGAAGGCCGGCGGGTGTGGCTGGGTCGCTGGAGTGAGCCGTCAGCGCGCTGGATCTGGGCGGTGGGTTGGTGGGAGCTTAGCGGAGAGAGGACCGCTGCGAAGCCACTCGTGTCGTCGGAGTGTGTCTAGCTATAATTCTTTTGCACTAGTCTGTTTAAACCTTTGATTCTTAGGATTGGAATAGTTAAAAAAATCTATAGTTCTTTTGCGGAGAGAAAGTTTTCATCAACTCAAATCTTTTGTGCAATTCATTTCTTTGTTTTTATTCCGATACATTTTTACTCATTCAAGAATACATTTCCATCTCTGTGTTCGTTATGCAATGATGATTGTTTGATTTGTGATATATATGCCTACAAATTTCTTGTGCTTGTTGTAGCATGTTTGTCCTAAAGTGAAGTACATGTTACATATTTTAAAATCCTTTTTTCGTCAGTGGAATTCGAGACTAATAACACACGTATAGACAGTAACTGCACCTGTAAATACTACATTTCTTGATTCGTTGAAAGGTATCTTCTGTTTCCTAAGGCCAAAAAATAGCATGGTGAAATCATGTGGCACCAAGTTATTTGAAAGTATATAGGGCAATTTTACGATATAATTTACTTGTGCTTTCAGATCAAACAAGGTATCATAGACATTCGCCATGGGGCTTTTCGCATCTGTACTTGTTGGTCTGATCACAAGAAGCTAATTAGGTGATTAATACATTGTATTCCTAAAAAAGGCACGGAGTAATTAATACGGTTTTGCTATCGATAAGTCGCATGTTTTTTAACTAGAGATCAATCAACATGTTAGCCATTGGATCTTGATCCACGATAGCAAATGAGAGACGAGAGAGTGGGGATGACCCTCAGATATTAATCCAACGGTTTTGAAACGTCGATTGATATTTAAGCCTCATTTCTTAAAAATCAGGCGACTTAGAAATAGTCACACCAATCGGTTTTGCTATTGACAAGTCGCCCGTTTTTTAGTTAGAAATCAATCGACAGGTTAGTCATTGAATTTTAATCCAACGACAGTAAGTGATAGATGAGAGAATGAGAATGACCATCATATCTTAATCCAACGGCTTTGAAACGTCGACTAATATTTAAGGCCCATACAGGCGACTTAAAAATAGCCAAACCCTTAATGTATTAGGCGTGAGATTCTACCATCATGGAGATCTGTTGTGTATATAAGAAAAAAATTCACACACTTTCTTAAAAATATCATGACTACATAAGAAAATTAAAAGGACCAAAAGGAGTTACGAGAGAAGTAAGATGATTGCAACGAAAGTTTGTGTTAAGGCCCTATTTGTTTGGACTTCTGCTTCAGCTTTTGATGCTTATAACCTTCTGAAAAGCACTGCTTCTGTTTACACATAAAGTTGAGAAGCACGTCGGGAGGTGCTTTCCTCCAACTTCTGGACATGCTTCTCAGTTTCATATGTAAACGGGAGAAGTGCTTTTTAGAAGGTTAGAAGCATCAAAAGTTGAAGGAGAAGTCCAAACAAACAGGGCTTGTACTAGTAGTAACTTAACAAACTAGTTGTTCTATTCTATCGTATAGCCACAACTAGTTCACGTTTGCTAATCACCATAAAAACTATTTCCTCATCAGTCCCATGTTAAACGACTTTCTATTACATATATCTATACGCATTTTAGGCATAACTACATCCATATTTGAACAAACTTGAATCACTTAATATGAGACGGAGAGAGTACCTAACATTACACTAATTAGAAAATACCACCACGTCTCTTCCTCGGTAAATTTTATTCTCCGCAAATGATTTTGGAATCTTTGGATACGTGGGATTTGCCAAGCATGACCTTCCTGTTTTGCCCTTTGAACAAGTAATACTACTCTCCTTGCTTTCTTGTACTGATGAATCTAGGCCTTAATTTGTATTAGCTTGATGGATGGCTCACATTGGCTAGTCCCTACCGTAAAATCCTCTAGATATAATCAAGGGAAAGGTGGCGTGCCTATTTCAGAGTCTTGGTCTTGATCTTCCTGCTTGTCGCTGCGGCTCTGCTGATCATCATTTTCTCCTCCTATCATTAGTATAAAAACATATTACCTCTAGTCCACAATATATATAGAAACGTTTTAGAAGGCTATTTTATCTTGTGAAAAACGTCTTATATACATATTGACACAGAATACGGATCGAACAATAATAAATAAACCATTGAAATGAAATATAGCAAATAAGAAAATGAACTCCAGCTGAGGTATATCGAAATGAATAACAATGGCATTATAAAACAAGAAGGTATGCCCTATTATACTAGGACCAACATCATGCAACGGTTGGGCTCATGTTTAAGTTTTGCGATTTCAACCTTCCTTGATGCTTTGTTACAGCTACTCTCTCCATTACATAATTCTTGTCGCAAATTTGCTCAAAAATGGATGTATCTATTACTAAAAACATCTAGATAGTATTTCGACAAGAACTATGGAACGGAGGGAGTAGTTGGCATTGATGGTCGTCATACCTTGTGTGATGTGATATTAGAGACAACAAAATGGGACGGACTCCGAGCGTTCTCAGGCCATCACCCCTCTCAGCCGTCCGATCGGTTTTTTTTGCCATATCCGGCCGTCCAAACGCGACTGGGCCTCGCGCTCGCTGGCTGGGCCACTGCTTCGCCAGGAAAATCGATGGAATCTCAGTAGTTGGGCCGAAATAGCCTCCCTCGCTGCATCTGGCCCATATATCCCTCGCTGCATCTGGCCCATATATCCCTGAAACCCTCGTAGCCCTCAGGAAAGAAAAAAAACGCAATCGATCTCACGACGCTCGAGTCGCTTCTCCTCCCGGCCGCCCCAACCGCGCAGCAACCCGATGGACTCCATGCCCCTCGCTCGACGGCTCGAGTCGCTTCTCCTCCCGTCCGCCCCAAAGCGCAAGTTATTTCTTTTCAGTCCTTAGTGTCAGGCTAAAAGTTTTGTTTCCTCTCTTCTGTTTTTTATTTAGCAACCTATCGTAAGCGATCGCGTTTTGGAGGACCATGCTACCTATGTGAACACTGCGGTTCTTTCTTCTGGTGGCAAGAGCGCGTTGTCAATGATTCCAGCTGGCTAAAACGACGAGTCGTATATAACCGCTGTTGTAGTGGAGGCCATGTACAACTACCTGCATTTGAGGAACCACCACCGGTACTTGCACGCCTAATGCGGTTCAAGGGTGGCCGTGAGAGCCGTGAGTTTATGAACCATAAAAGGCAATATAACTGTCTATTTAATTTTACGTCCATTGGAGCCCAAGTAGACAAAAGCATCAACGATGGTTCAGGCCCATATGTGTTCCGGATATATGGTCAAGTCCACCATAAAATTGGAACCCTCATTCCGTATGATGGTAAGCCTAAATTTGCCCAGCTCTATGTGTATGATACTGACAGAGAAATAGAAAACAGAATAAAAGCTTTGTGTCAAAATGATGATGAATTCGATGGTGAGTTGGATCAGGCTATAGTCAAAGAACTGCTTAACATGTTAGACAACGTAAATCCGCTCGTGAAGCAGTTCAGGCTCGCAAGAGATCGGATTAGGGACTTTCCTGATCAGCGTGTCGCTATTAGGATCTTAGCCCCACAACTCGACACGGATGTCCAGTACAACTTACCAACATTTGACAGTCTTGCTTTACTAATTGTTGGAGATTTCACAGTCGATAGCTATAGCAGGGACATTATTGTGCACGATAAGGATCGTGGACTACATTTTGTGTCTAATCTGCACCCTGCACTTATGGCCTTGCAATACCCATTATTGTTCCCCTATGGTGATGTTGGGTTCCATTTGGGTATACAATACACTGATGCTCATTCACTGCCTGATAAAGCACGCAAAACACTTACAATGCTGGATTACTATGCATATTGTTGCCACTACAGACCTAATCAGTACAATCCTTACACATGCTGCGGTAGGCTTACTAACCAGATACAGGTTGATTGCTACGCTTGCTTGGAAGAAAATCGTTTGTGGTATATTGTTGAGAAACAAGAAGAACTAAGATCCGACCATTTCCAAACTATTAGCGATGCAGTAGGCCAAGGTTGCATTGATGGTGAGAAAATAGGTCGAAAGACTGTGCTGCCAGGTAGCTTCACAGGGGGTAAACGGTATTATGTCAACCACTATCAAGATGCTGTGGCCATTTGTCGTGTCCATGGCGGTCCTGATATCTTTACCACGTTTACTTGCAATACTAAGTGGCCAGAAATTGCAGAAGCCATACGATATGAACCAGGCCAGGAAGCCTCAGACCGTCCTGACATTGTTAATAGGGTATACAAAATGAAGCAAGATCAGTTCATAAAAAGAATTAAAAAGGGCAAAGTATTTGGACCTGTCGTAGCTGGTACGATCTTCTGCTTTCTTTTTTGTTTTGTCATCCATATGCCTTTTTCTTGATTATTCCAATGATACTTAGTCTCCCCTTTGCAGTGTTACACAGCACTGAATTTCAGAAAAGGGGGCTTCCACATGTACACTGTCTTGTGTGGCTTAAAAACAAAAACAAAACAGATACGTTGTCCCTTATTGATTCTCTCATCAGTGCTGAAATACCTGACATCAGTACGGACCCACTAGGATATGCACTTGTTTCTGAATCCATGATGCACGGACCATGTGGTAAAATGAACGAAAAATGCCCCTGTATGAAAAAAGGTGTTTGTTCAAAGCATTACCCTAAATCGTTTCATGATGAAACTTCAATTAATGAAGAGGGTTTTCCAATTTATAGAAGGCGTGATGACGGTCGTTACATCTATAAAAATGGTGTCCGGCTAGATAATAGGTCTGTAGTGCCCTACAATATGTCCCTCCTCAAAAAATTCCAAGGTCATATCAATGTAGAATGGTGTAACAAAACCAGGGTTGTTAAGTATCTTTTTAAGTATGTCACGAAAGGAAAAGATAGATCACATGTGGTTTTCGAAACAATAAAGGGTGAAAAGGTTAATGCTAATCTAAAAAAGAGAAAAGAAGTTGATGAAATCCAGGAGTACTTAGACTGCAGGCATCTGGTTCCTCACGAAGCACTTTGGCGGCTATTTGAATTTCCTTTGCATTGCAAAATGCCCTCTGTAGAACGGTTGGAAATCCACTTGCCTGATATGAACACTATAACTTATAAGGCCAAAACAAATCTCAAAAGCATCATGTCTAATTCTGAGGAATTAAAGAAAACTATGCTAACCGAGTGGTTTGTTGCAAACCAGATGTATCCACAGGCCCATCAACTAACATACTGTGATTTTCCAAGTGGATGGACATGGGATAAAACAGAAAAGTTATGGAAAGAAAGACACACCACCAATGAGCAGATAGGCCGTATATACTATGTCCATCCATCAGCCGGTGAGCGTTTCTACCTCAGAATGCTTTTGATGGTTGTTAAAGGTGCATGTAGCTTCGAAGAATTACGAACCTACAATAGAACCACATATAAGACATTCAAAGAAGCATGTGCATCTCGGGGATTGTTGGTGATGATACAGAGTGGTACACTGCATTTAAAGAGGCTTTGATATGGGCAACATCATCTCAGCTTAGGCATCTTTTTGTGACCATGGTTTTGCACTGCAGTATGGATGATGAGCGCAAATTTTTTAACCAATATGCTTGCCATATGACTGATGGCATCAAACATAGATATCGCACCTTTGTTAATAATCCGTCCTTTTGTGTCCCTGCCACTCAATTGCAAGACATGTTAATAGAAGAGTTAAGTGAGTTGTTCCTGCGCAATGGCTCTTCTATAGGCAATTTTAAACTCCCACAACCACGGTCAGGTGGACCTCAGAATAGGTTCAATAGGCTCATCCAAGATGAACAATCATATGATCTAGCCGACCTTTTAGCTACTTCTACTACATTGATGAAATTATAGTCTGTCTTGAGCAAGAAACCTGGTTTTTTCTTTCTATCTGGACACGGAGGCACTGGGATTGTTTGGAATGCTATTCTTTCGCTCTTGCGCTCAAAGGGCAAAATTGTCCTTGCAGTTGCCTCATCGGGAGTGGCTTCCCTCTTATTACCAGGGGGTAGGACTGCCCATTCACGATTTAAAATACCACTTGACATTGATGAGACCACCTTGTGTGACGTTAAGAGAGGGACTGATTTGAGTGATCTCATAAAGGAATGCTCTCTTATAATTTGGGATGAAGCTCCTATGACACATAGACACTGTTTCGAAACACTTGATAGAACCCCGCTATATTCTGGAACCAATCAATCCTGCTGCAGCGACAACACCATTTGGTGGTGTTCCTGGAGATTCATTTGAGCATTTGAGTTGTGATTCTATTTCAAAAATGAATGACAAGCTAGGAGACTTTGATGAGCTATATCCTACTGAATTCTTAAATTCTATTGTCATTAGCAATTTTCCACATCATAAACTGGTTCTTAAAGTCGGTTGTCCTGTCATGCTCCTTCGAAATATTGACCAAACTATGGGCCTATGTAATGGAACCAGACTCATCATAACTAGGTTGGCAACCCGAGTTGTTGAGGCCACCATAATGACAGGCTCGCATATTGGTGATACAGTTTACATTCCTAGAATTATTCTTATGTCCAAAAAATCAAAATTTCCATTTGTTCTTGAGAGGCGCCAATACCCTTTACGTCTATGCTATGCAATGACAATTAACAAAAGCCAAGGTCAAACACTTGATTCTGTTGGAATTTACTTAAAAGAAACCTGTTTTTACACATGGTCAGCTCTATGTTGCAGTCTCACGGGTAACATCACGTAAAGGACTTAAAATCCTTATTGATCGAAATAACGAGAACTCATCCAACACAACCTCAAATGTTGTGTAACGTGAAGTCCTCTCTGCCACAAAATAACATTACATATAAATACTATTAGTTTAGTAGGACCTATATTATATGTACAGGTAAGTTTCGTTTAACATCTACAGCTAATTTCTACCTCTTTCTTTAACTTCAAGTGATATGTTTAACCCACTCCTACTTGCAGCCTGAATTGCTTCCTATCTCGGACCTACACCCAAGCAAGAAACGTGTGGGCGTGCTTGCTCGCATCGCTCGTGCATGGGATTATAAAAATAAAGAGGGTGAATTTGCTCATTTGGACATTGTCTTAATTGACAAGGAGGTATATGATGTTCTCTATTTCTCTCTTTTCCCATTATGCAATGAAGCTCTTAAATGCCCTAACCACTTTTACATGCAGGGAAATAAAATCTATGGCGAAATTCCAGCAAACCATGCAGAAAGTTTAAAAGAGCATCTGAAAGAAGGAAATGTGTGCGCCATTTCGGACTTCTTAACCCGGTCATCAAAGAATGTTTTCAAGGCTGTAGATGGACCATACATGATCGTACTAAACCCATGGTCAAAGGTCCATGTGCAGACTGATGTGCCTGCTGATTTCCCGCGCTATGTGTACTCCTTGACTGATTACCAACTTCTACCAGCTCTTGTGGGCACAAACGAGTCTTTCACAGGCAAACATCATAATGCTTAGTACTGGAATTGTTGTTCATTTAATAATTGTATCTACTTATTCATTCTTCAACTTACGTGCAGATGTTCTTGGAATTGTTTTGGCAATCTCTGATCTCCTCAAAGTCCAGGTGCCAGGTTATACTAAAGAATCTTTTAAGAGAACTCTCCATATATCAAATATTGAGCAAGCTATTCTTATTATTGCATATTCCTGTCTACTAAATAAACATGTCATTCAATCCAACACTTCCATTCTATAATTGCCTCAGTGGGACAACTATGGATGTTGCATTATGGGGAGACCATGCAACTCAATTTGATGGTGAGAACTTATACAAGAGTGGTCAGTCAGCGCCCTCATAATACTCTTTGTGGGCACCTCATAAAAAGCTACCGAGGTATATTTTTTCTCCGTTTCTCACCTAATTACGACCATGACTTGGTATGTTTATCACAATTCTCACCCGCATCTTAAAAATATATTTGACGTGTAACCATAAGCTGTGGTGAGGCTGCGAAACTCTATTTGAACCCTGATATCCCTGAGAAGAAAGAATACTGCGAATGGTTACTATTTTTGCCATTCGCATTTACAACAACCCAACTACTGTAAATGTTCATCCATGCTCAGCCATTGTTTGTTTCAATTCTTTTTGAACAGATTAGGATTACAACTTCCATCTCTCAGGTGGATGACCGCTGAAGAAGATCAGTACACTGTTGCCTTCAAAAGATCTGAGCCTGAAACAGTCACCGTTAAATACTTGCTAGAAACAGATCCATATGAGTATCTTGTATATTACTTGAGTTCCAAGCTATTTATTCCTCCCCATTCCCTATAGATGCAACGAACATTACTTAGCTTTTTACTCTTTTGCAGAATAAAACATGATATCCACCATTACAGCGACAAAGTTGTTATCAAACAAATGGTGGTTTCTTGCTTGCAACATGTGTCACAAAGGTTCAAACGGAGCAGGGGCAAACATTGTCTGCAATACTCCAAATTGCAAAACTACTGGAGCTCGTCCAAGGTATTGCCACTTATTTCTCTACCCCACTCAACCTCCTTTTATGCACATCCTATTTAATTGTTTAGACATACCGTATGAATACATTCCCCAGGTACAAAATCGCTTTTATGGGTGCTGACAAGATAGGAGAGGCTGAGTTCGTGTTCTTCGCTACGGTGGCTGAACAACTCATCGGGAAAAATGTTGACGCACTCATTAATACTGCATCCCGTAGACCAGACGTTATTCCTGCTGAGATCACAACTCTCACTTCTCAGAAATACACGATTGGCTTTTCTGTGAATGAGAAAGGACTCCAGTATGGGAAGCTTTCCTTCCAAATCAACACCATTAAGGAAATCCATGGCAAGTCAACTGAGTTTAAGTTTACCAAAATTTCTCATCCTGAAGGAAGCACATCCAAGGAATCATCAAGCTCAACCAGTAATGTAAGTGGTATTCTAGCACTGCATTGATTGTGCATCTGATGCTTTTCCTTCTTATTAATTAACTTCCTGTTACTCCACCATTTGGCAAACAGGCCACACCAACTCCTGGAACGCAACACACGGCTGATGAAAGTGAAGTGGTCAGTAGTTTATTTTAACTTCCCTATTGACACAGCCTGCTTATGGCTTGTAAATCTTACTCTTTTTTTTTTGCCTCAATCCTAGACTGATACTACAGACATGGAAAATTCCAATCCAAATGGATCTAATGAAAATTCACAGCACTCTGATGATACTGGAAAAGAGTCCCTTCCAGCTGATACACCAGTACGACATAATAATATCGATCATTCCATGAATTTCAAAATCAACTTGCAACTTACACGGTTTCTTACTTTCCAAATTTAGGCAACGTCAACACCCCCAAACATCATACCAGGTATTCCTTCTGATGCTGGATCTCAGAACAAGAAACATGGTTCTAAGAGGTTAATTCAGAAACTCTTGTTTCTATGTATTTATCAGCTCCTCTCCGTCCTTTGTTCTGCACATGTTTTATTGCTAATACCCATATTGATTGCAGGTCATCTGCTGACAAAAAGGAAACTCTCAACCCAAAAAAACTGTTCAAATAAGGCATGTCAATAGACATCTTATCTATCCAATACATGTCCCACCAGAAATTTTTCTAATGCCTCATTTTTTCTCATTATATTTCAGTCCAGGCGCTCTACATCGGAAGACATTTCCTCAGCTCAGTCCCAATGGATCTACACTCCATGGTGTCTTACTATTTAGTTACAACCTCGGCTACTACAACCTTGTGACAATAGCCTGCGTGCTATTAGTATCTATTAAATAAAAGTTCATGACTCTTTGTGATATGGATATGCTAACCATGGATATGACTTTTGGTACCTTCAATTCTATAATATTTGACAAGATTTATAATCAGGTGAATTCAAGTAGTAATTGTTTCATTGTCATATTTATGAAGAGGCGGAGCTACTACTATCTTGTCTCGTTTTATTACGTAGACATCTTGTCGAGTTTTTCAAGTTCAAAGTCAAGATGAGATATGATGGAAACGAACGGGAGGGCCAACAAGAATCAAGCATTCATACAGCTGAGAGGGAAGGATTTCAAGTGTACTTTCCAACAAATCAAACGGCACATGATTCAAAGTTTGCTAGAGAAAGATATCACGAATTAAAATTGAATCCGATTCGGGTCCGAACTGCCAGGAGACCCGAATTTGTTTTAATCACCCAGGCCGCATCCGAAGTCCAAATCAAGCAAACAAGTACTTGTTGGAAAGGTAATTACAAGACCTTTCCAACGGATCTGGCCCCATCAAGAGATTCGACTCGTGCTGACCGTGACGGACAAAACAAGCTGACGGATCTGTTTTTCTGTTTCCTAAAGAGTTGTAGTTTGTTAGGAAAGTTAGAGATAGAGTTGGATTTCGGCCTCCTTACTCAAGGTGGACGAAAATATCTCTCTCTCCTCCTTTATATACCCCATGAGCCCCCCTAAGGAGCTTTGTGTTTTGATTAGATAAAGTTTAGCCATCTTTGCTACTTTCGTGTAATCGCGTGTGTCGGTTAGACCACCTGTTTTACCGTCGTCAAGACTCCAACTTATCGTCTCGTTGAGACATTGGTTTGATATAGTATACTCGCAATTTCAGATTGCATCCGCTATTTATCTTGTTCTTCCTTGTTCTTCGATTGCTTGCAGGAACAAAGACCTTCGTGGTCAGGTTGATCGTGCCCCCGCGTGATCAATAACCCTGTGGAGTTGGTGTATCGATTGCTAAGGCGCTGCCTCTTAGGCCGTAGTCGGATCGTCAACGTCACCTCCTACCCAAATCGAGAGTTATCAATCTCATCAAAAGATCAGGCCACTCCGACCCACATCACTTTGGACCTACTGTGCAATACATTGCGGCTTCAGCTTTTGCCCCTATGTAAGGGCTAAAAGGAATTATTTTGATTCAGTTATCTTTCCGAATAGAACTGATGGGCCAGACGTGCAAATTGTGGCCTGCCTTTGATGCCCAAATGTTGTGTTCTTAGGTTTGTTCTTCTTCAAAGAAATTACGCTAATCCAGGAGTTGGGAAGGTGAGGAAAAGAATTAGAATATTACTGAATCGATTGTTTTTCTTTTCAAGGGAAATCAATGGTGTTGCTACAGGTTTGGATTTCATGGAAAAATTGAAACTTTGCAATCTTGGGTCTGCTGGCTAACTTCTGGAGTTTGGAGCCCCAAATCAGACCGCAAAAATTAAAGAATATTTGTCTTTATGTAATTATAGAGGTAGATCTTTCAATTCCAGCCAGTCAGCCCAAGATCTTTGTGTGCGCAAGGATTCACCGATTCATTTTGTTAATTTGACTGTGTCGGAGCACGGTCTTCGGCACCGGGGATGCTGAGCACCCCCTTTTCGATTCAGTGGAGGGTGAGGTGATCGCTCCGCGATCGCCGGCGTGGCGATAGACACGAAGAGTAAACGCGAGAGTTTTACTCAGGTTCGGGCCACCTGGAGGTGTAACTACGTCCTGCGTTTTGTTATATTCACAAGTTTAAGAGTACAGAACGGTAGAAAAAGTAGCTCTTAGGGCGATCGTTCTAGCCTTGCTAAACAAGATTAGGCCTGCTGATAAGACTTCTATCGGTGCATTAAATGCACTATGCCTGCAGTTTTGTCCTGTCTTCACTGTTCTGCGGGTCCCACTGCATGCCCGAGCGCGGGTTTCCAGGATGCACCCTCCCGGCTAGCGCATCCGCTAGTTTCACTAGGAGAGCAGCGGCGGTGATGAGCTCAGAGCCGTTGCTGAGCTGCTTGGCATGAGAGTAGGCGGTGCATCGGCAGCCCACGTAGAACAGCATCTCCAACCACACTTGGACGATCAGCTCCAGCATGTCACCCGTAGATGAACCCGCTAACCGGTCCTCGCCGATGAGCTTTACACCAAGCATAGCTCCTGTCATCGACGTTTCTGATCATATCTGCCTACTACTGGAAATGAAGATTCAAATGTAATGTCAGGGGAACCAGTGACCAATGATTTCCCAAGGTGTCGTAGTGAGCGGGCCGGATCTTCGGCTGAGCTGTACTCCAAATCACGCAGAGCAAGGTTCCTCTTTTTCACTTTAGAGGGCAGCAGTGCGTAGCACGTCTGGACATAGGCATTACGGTCGGCAGGAGGAGGCAACATTTCGGGACGTGCTGCGAGGAGGAAAAGCATGTAATTGGAGAGCGCCTCGACGGCCTTGGAAAGATCACTCTCCGCGTGCTCCTCCTTGTACCAACGGAGATAGAGGTCTGTCGAGAGGTGCCAGACGAGTATGCTCTCCTCTACACTCCAGCTCAGGCGCCCGTACAGTCCCCATCTCTTCAGCGCCTCCCTACCCTCGGCCATCAAGATTTGATCTGGGCTCCATCTCTCATCCTTGTTCTTGAGGAGCACTTGCTTCACCATCAGCTGCTCGATGAAGGCCGAGACGGGGATGGAGCAGGAGTACGCCCGGATGTTCCACGGGTCCTCAGCTCCCATCCTTCTCGCGAGCTTGCTGCTTCGGCTCGCCTCCCTGCCAGCACACAACTGAAGCATGTTGTGCTGCCCCATGGAGCGCGACCAGCAGCACCTTCTTCTCCACTCTGCTGCATGCACGAGCCGGCGAAGGAACACAACTACACGGGCAAGTCGATGCATCCTTTCTGCTCCAGGAGCACGCACGTCCCGCCCGAGAACATGACCCTCGAGACGGACGTGATCTCCAGGATGACGGCCCCGGCCCGACTAAAAGAACATAAGTGACAGCGATATCAAATGTACTGTACAAGTTCTTGTGATCACCCAGCTGCAATTGAAACAGCAATAGCGCACTGGCGGTGGCTAGCAGGGAGATTATACGGCTGCAGAGGCCATGCCAGCTGTGCATCACCGGTGTCTTGGTGTAGAAGACGTCGTGCATCAGCGATAACTGCATCTCGACCACCTTGTACGCCTCCTCCCCAGTCAGATCCGTACTTACACAATCAGTGGGAAACGCCCCCTCTAGCAACAAATCCTTGGGAAATACCAACAGTTCGTGAGCTATTCGCAAGAAGGCTTCCGTATCCGCAACACCCGACTGCCGATGCCGCTCCGAAGAGAAACTCGCCAATGCTTGAGTCCTTTCAACGCTCCGGTAGTTGTGCCCCGCTGGGCTACTGCCCGCGCGCTTAAGCGCCCACACTCTCTCCCCGTACTTGACAACGCCGACTGCAAGCACGAGGATAGTTGCCGGCCAGAGCAAGGATCGCCTACCTTGGATGGACGACTGGTAGATGACATACGCAGCCGCCACCACCTGCACGGCGAGCGTCTGCAGGTGGCGCAGCCACAGCCGGTTGTCCTCGATGGCGTAGGCGGTGATGTTGTCCTGCCCGCCTAGGTGCAGAAGCAGGAACGGCGCCCAGAACGCCATCAGCTCATGCTCCGGCGACCTGCTGTCACGGACAAATGACCGAGCACGTAGATCGCCGTCGCATCCGCCAGCGTGTACGCTGACCAAACGAAGACCCTTAGCACGCTGGAGTCGACGCACCGGCGGAACTGTGCCAAGATGAGGAGCGTCACCTGGAGCACGAAGCTGAGCAGTACCAGCGCTTGGAGACCCCACTGTTTCCATGGATCCACCACGAACTCGGCTCCTGCCATTGATGTTTTGTCTGCCTTGCTTCTGAAAAGGATTCACCGATTAACAACACAAGTACGCATAAAATTAGATGCTCTCCATTCCAGTATTCAACATACCAACATCTATCAACTTAATTTGTAAAGGGTGACAATACCTATTTTTTGTTTGTGTATCCTGGATTCCTATTAAGGCGTCAGCAGAGACAGCAGGCGCACAGTGTGTGTGTGTGTGGGTAGGGTTGGGGTGGGGGGCTTGGCAGTCTCGATATGTATAGAAGGTGCTACAGCTCCAACCAAAAAATTATCTTTGCAGCCAGTTTTTAAGTACTCCCTCCGTTCCGTTATATTAGTAAAACTTGCATAAGGTAATTTTGAATTGTGGGGCTATGACTCTACCCACTCGAATACAAATCTCGTGATTATTCTATAAGAATCTTCTTAACAGTCTTTAATTATGTAAAAGAAACTCGTATACTCCCTCCGTACCATATTAAGTGTTTTTTATTACATGTATCTAGACGTTTTTTAGACATAGATACATCAACATTTGAACAAATTTGAGTCATTTAATATCGGGCGGAGGGAGTAGTAAATCAATAATTTTATACAAGTTCCATCTATTATGGATTTGCCACTTCTCGGCCCTTGGATATACTTGATCCAATGGTCAATATTGGGAGCTCTTCCTCTACATTATATTTTATAATTACTAGTATCGGTATAGGTATCCTTTCTCTTTTTCTCAACAAGAAAAAATGTTAAATAAAACAATGCTAACCGCTTTGCAAATATATTACGTCGAGCCATTAGAGGCAAAAACAGGGCTGGTAGCGAAGTCGACTAGTGAACTTGGTAAAAGCCCATTTTCCATTGACATGCAAACATGGACGTCGTATCAGACATTCTCAAGTGATGACGGATAATTAACAAGAAAATTATTTTACTTGGCGACGTATCCGGTGAAAACCTTCGTTCGGTGTAAACCGTGCAAACTTCATAAAAACTTAGTACTCTCTGATCCACTAAAAGTGTCGTGTTAAACTAAAGCTACGACATTTTTTCTGGATCGGAGAGGACCGATAGATAAGAAACAGTGATTTTCTGGGGGAGACAAAGATCAAAGACTACTCAGAGATCATGTTTGAAAAAAAAATCTCATTGAGATCTCAGTCCAAATGCCTCGAGTGACTAAACGAATTTTCCCTACACGTTGCTACCAGCTGTAATGCTGTAGGCATCGTGGACTTGCTCGTTTTTGTTACAGCTAGCGTGTCTAGCGGCCCAATGCAAGTTGTTTGCTTGGCAGTGGAGTTGACCTTATTTCGCTTGACCTGACCCTAACATTATTATGGAGTCCTCATTTTTTCATGACTTGATAGAGTCCTCTTAAATATGATTTGTGTGAGCATAAATAATTGCCGCCCACCGTTTCTTGTCAACTCTGTCGACGTATCTATACTATTATTTAATTTGCAGTTGCGTACGTCGATGCCTCGTATGTCGCTTCACACGAAAATTACATCGATGCCACCGCCGATGCAAATCACGGAATACCCCGCACGAGTCACCACTCACGAGTGACCCGCCTCCTCTCTCTCCCTCATCCCGATCTGGATCGTTGTAGCGGCATCGCTGCCCGCCGCTGGGGCCATGGCGCCGGCTCGAGGCACTGTTTGCCACGCACGAGTCACGGCCTGCCTTGCCCTCTTCTCCTCATCCCGATCTGGATCGCAGCAGCGGCATCGCCGCCCCAACGGGGCACGACCTGCCTCGCCCTCTCCCCATCGCCCCGATCTGGATCGAGACAACGAGCGTCTCTCCCCCTTACCTGCTGCAGGGGTCATCCCACCCGCCTCCCGGCCCGAGACACCACAGTGGGGTCCGCCGACCTCCTTCTGGAGCTTGCCCCACGTCATCTGCCGGACGTGGGTACGTGCTGCGCCTTGGCCTTTTATGATAGGGGCCCAAATTCTCAAATATGTGATTTTACAATTTTAGTAGAACTGCAGAGTGATTGAATGTACAACTTTATCAGGTTTGTGCTTTGTGCTTTGTGTTAGGATTTCACTCATCTTTTTGTTCACCTTAATTAGTTCAGTGCAAAAGAACCAGAGGATCATTGTTTCGAGGACAGAATGATTGCTCTAGTGTCGTTTTTATGCCATAATGCAGGTTAATAATTTATCTTCAAATTCAATACAACAGCCTTGACGTCGTCGGGCTCAACCTGGCTCGCATGCTCCCGCCTTCATGGCATCGTCTGTCTTGGGATGTTGCCGAAGCCCGTGAGACAAGGCACCACAGCAGCTCCTGGTGTGGCACCTCCTTCTCCAGTAGCAGCGACGGCATGCATCCTCGAGACATAAGAATAGTAGAAACCTCACATGTGCATTGAGATCTGTAAATATGCTCAAACCAATTAATCCCCTGCTCATGTATTGGAACATGAATGTCGCTGGACAACATGACGCATTTTATCGAACACATATTGGCTTTAAGAACGAGAACATTTCCTTGCAAGCGTTAGGCCGAAGAAGATGCTCCTCGATATCGCAGCGGGAGACGGCGGCGGGGGCGGCGGCGGAGGCAGCGGAAGACCGCGACGGCGGCTCATGCAGAGGTGGACGCCTAGGCTAAGATAAATCTGGTGCGACCAGGGTCCGTTCCCTGTTCCCTCCCAGGTAGGCAGGGATCTTGATCTCCTCAAAATCAGGGGTGCGTCGTTTCCTCTACACGCGTAATCATCGGTGCGGTTTTTCTTTTCTGCGTTTTCTTTTGGTGGCACATGAGGTTGGACAAAGGGAGGGCTGACGGACGACGCCGGCAGCGGCGGTCTGCAGCGGGCGCGGGAGGGCAGAGTGGGGAGGGGACGCGGGGTAGATCGGGTTTAGGGCGTGTACACTCGCGCGTGACGTCAGCCTTTTCTTAAGGATGTCACGTAGGATAATTGCTGATGTGTAAGAGAGAGAAATGAAGAAAAGATTAGCCTCTCTTAGCTAAGAGATGAGATCTTCACAAGAAAGATAAGGCAAAGAAAAGACAAATTCCTCACTGTAGTAGATTTTGTCTTTTCTTAACATTAATAAGTCATTTAATTTTATGCATGTAGGCATTAATTGTAAGATACTATGACACTAAGATATGACCTATTGTACAACATGTTTTATTGTTTTATCTAAGTGACGTGGAACACATAAGAGAAGATAGTCTTATCAACCATTGTACATGCCCTAATTCAGCGTGCTTCCTGTGGGGAAGCTCAAAACCTGTTTGTTTAATGTTTAGCGAACAGGTGACGGAAAAAACGGTCTCTGGACCAGGGGCATGTTGTGGCTTACTGGACGTAATTTCGATGAAGTGACGTACGTCGCCCAAGGTCATCACCACCAACACCAATTTAATAGGTTTCAAATAACTCTAATTTAATAGATAGTAATAGGTACTATTCTTTAATTTGCAGTTGGAGTCCGTCCCTCGTACCTCATCTGCCTTCGAGCCCCGGTGCACACCAAACCATCGTTAAAAAACCTGAGATCGCTGCCCAATCAATCCCGCGATTACCTCCCCCCACACCCAAATAGAGTCAGCCCGATCCAATCCCCTCCCATCTCCCTTCCTCCACTTGCCACCTATGCCTCCGGCAGCCCTTTTCCCTGCACAGACGGAGAGGCACAGCCTCTACCGCTACCGCCATTTGCCCCCTCTGCTTCCGACGTGGCCATTCTCCCAACTTCGCAACCCTTCCCCTGCACGGACGGAGAGGCACAAGAGAGACAAGCGATGCGGTTTTCTGTCCTGCCTCGAAGGGCGTCACTTTGGTGCGCACGCTCCTTGTTCTCCGCCGTCTTCAAGCGCCGGTTCGCCTTCGCGGGTAAGCCTTACGACCACTGTTGTCGTCACGCCCCGCCTCTTCCACACTTCGCGCAATATGATTCCTTAATCCACTTTATACTGATCATGCCTTCTCATTTGCTACCCTCTGTTGAGATGATCTACCCAACTGTAGACAATTTTGAACAATGAATTTGGATTGTGCCAGAGTTTGGGGTGAATTAGGTGTAACAACATCTAGCAAGCAGCCATATCTTAATTTCTTTAATCTTGTTCTACTTTGTGATTACTATAGCCTGGATAGAAAAGAGCGATTCACAAAGCACGGGGAGGGGTTCTATTGTGTCATATAAATAAAATGGCACCAACGGTCAAAAGTGGACTATGTTCTAAAGGGAGATAATAATACTAGCTACTTCCATCTGGTCACTAATGGCCGTCATCGGAAGAAGCATATTTTTCCCTGGAGCAGGAGGAAGGTACCATTGAGGGTACTGGGCCCATACGTGATTATATTACTAAATATTATAAAAGTTTGTTCGGACCGCCTTTGGATAACGGTGTCTCCTTAGATGAGGCGGAACGTTTTGACCTTCCACAGGTGAGTGCGACTGAAAATGCAGCTTTGGTTGCACTGTTCTCGGAAGAAGAGATCCGAGCTGCGGTCTTTCAGATGGAACATAATAAGTCCCCTGGACCGGATGGCATCCCGGCGGAATTTTTTCAGGTGTTCTGGGATGTCATCAAATTCGATTTGATGGCTTTGTTCCAAGCACTATCCCGTGGGGAGCTTGAGGTGTTTAGGTTCAATTTTGGTGAAATTATTTTGCTACCCAACATTAAGGATGCGTGTCGGATAAAACAATTTCGGCCAATTTGCCTTCTCAATGTGGTGTTCAAGATTTTCACCAAAGTGGCTAATAACCGATTCAACGGTGTTGCAAACATGATCATCCATCCATCCCAAACAACTTTTATACAACGCCGGAATATTTTGGATGGGGTGGTCATTCTTCACGAAATGATACACGAAATGCACCGTAAGAAATTGAGTGGGGTAATTCCCAAAATCGATTTCGAAAAGGCCTATGACAAAGTTAAGTGGCCGTTCCTGTTGCAAACTCTGAGAATGAAAAGCTTTTCTCCCCAGTGGTGTAACTAGGTGGAGAGCTTCATCTCAGGTGGAAGTGTTGCAATAAAGGTCAATGATGTCGTGGGTCACTTTTTCCAAACAAAGAAAGGACTTCGACAGGGGGATCCTCTGTCTCCTGTTCTTTTCAATGTGGTTGCAGATATGTTATCGGTCCTCATTGGGCGGGCTCGCGCCGATGGTCAAATCAATGGTGGTGTGCCTCATCTTGTTGGGCGGATTTATCAATACTTCGGT
The DNA here is from genome assembly GCF_000005505.3 of Brachypodium distachyon. Taxonomy (NCBI): domain Eukaryota; kingdom Viridiplantae; phylum Streptophyta; class Magnoliopsida; order Poales; family Poaceae; genus Brachypodium; species Brachypodium distachyon. The sequence continues at coordinate 20,440,108 of NC_016132.3, read as the reverse complement.
ACGCCGATGACACTATCATCTTTCTTGACCACGACTTGGAAAAAACTAAAAATCTAAAGATAATCTTGTGTGTTTTTGAACATCTTTTTGGCCTAAAAATAAACTTCCATAAAAGTGAGTTGTTTTGTTTTGGCGAGGCTCGGGAGGTGGCGGACCAATATATTAGCCTTTTTGGGTGCGAACTCGGGTCGTTCCCTATCCGCTACCTTGGCATTCCTATTCACTATAAGAGGTTGAGCAATTCTCATTGGAAAGAAGTAGAAGAAAGATTTGAAAAGCAACTGAGTAGTTGGAAAGGAAAAAAATCTTTCCTATGGGGGCCAGTTGGTCCTTATTAACTCAGTTCTCATGAGTATGGTCACATACATGCTCTTTTTTTTCGACCTTCCTTGTGGGGTACTTAAGCGTCTGGACTATTTTCGTTCCTAGATTTTTCTGGCATAGTGATAGCCAACAAAAGAAGTGCTGCCTTGCGAAATGGAGTGTCTCATGTCAACCTAAAGAGCAGGGAGGCCTGGGAATCCAAGATCTTGTTGCGAAGAACTCCGCTCTTTTAGGGAAATGGTTGTTTAAACTATTGACTGAAAAAGGAGTCTGGCAGAATCTCCTCCGTAATAAGTACATTGGCTCCAATGCGATTTCCCAGATTGAATGGAAGCAAGGCGATTCCCATTTCTGGGTCGGTCTAATGAAGGTTAAGCGGGACTTTTTCCGCTTTGGATCCTTTCATATCAAAGACGGGGCTCAAGTTAGATTCTGGGAGGACATTTGGTTAGGCAATCGCCCCGATCGGGATCAGTACCCAGGACTATATGGCATTGTCCGCAACAAGCATGACACCATAGCTCAAGTCCTGACTCATTCTCCTCCTAATATTTCGTTTAGGAGAGACTTGGTTGGTCCCAAGCTTGAGGCCTGGAATCATTTGGTCCCTCGTCTAGGCGTGATCCAGCTAACTCAGGACCGAGATGTGTTCTGATGGAATTTACATCATTCCCGGGCTTTTACAGTCAGCTCGTTCTACCATGCTCTAGTGAATATGGGTGTTCCTCTGATGGATCAAAGCCTTTGGAAACTCAAAGTTCCGCTTAAAGTGAAAGTTTTTATGTGGCTTTTGTGTCATGGGGAGATTCTCAGAAAATATAATTTGCTAAAAAGAAACTGGCATGGTGACCCTAAGTGTGCGTTTTGCTTTCACAATGAGACAATCAAGCACCTATTTTTTACTGCCAGTTCACTCGTTTTGTGTGGTCTACCGTTTAGGTGGCGTCTAATCTTCGCCCGTCACATAGCATATCAAAATGGTAATTGGCTACATGGCATAGGCAGAAATCTTAGAGCTAAGATTTTGGTGGGAGCGACCGCGCTGTGTTGGTCGATTTGGCTATGCAGGAACGACGTTATTTTTAATCATAACCGACAATCTTCATCTCTTATGCAGGTTATCTTCCAGTGTACCCATTGGCTCCGTTCCTGGGCGTTGCTGCAGCGGGAAATGGACATACCTATGGTTATGGCTGCCTGTACTCAAGTGGAGTGAGCTCTTAAGGAGGTTTTTACCCACAATGGGTGGTAGCGTAAACAGCGGCTGCAAACTTCTTAGCATTTTTCTTGTCGGCTGTATTAAGACTTTTTTTCTCTCATCATACGTTTTTTGTTAGGACGTATGCATCATGTTATGCAAAGGCCTGGTGCGGGCTTACTTGATGCATCATCTTGATGTGACTTTTAAGTTCAATAAAAACTCCTTTATCGAAAATGAAGGTAGAGCCTCTGACCCGTAGACTCTGTTGTGAAGGTTGCTACCTTATTCAATTATTGATCATGACAAGAAAGAACATTTGTCCTATCTGCGTCCACGAAAGACGGGCTTCCAAGTTAACGTAAGCTAATTTAATTAGTAGAACTGATATGGGTTATGGAATATCGTACCTATCTGTGTCAATTTTTTATTTTCCATGGTGGAATTGGAAGGGCTAATTTCAGTTGCAAGGTAAGAACATTTTTCATTGTACAGTTGTACCTATCTGCAGTAGCTACTTTCAGTTACATGGGAATTGGAAGAGCTAAAAGGAGGGTAGGAACTGAGAACCTTGCATCTACATATTTTACTCTTACCCTGGTTCCAATATATAATATGTATGAGGAAAAGTCCTCCGACAGTGCGCCGAGGAGCTGCGCCCTCGCCGTCTTGTTTTTCTTCTCGTCGGCTGCGCCCTCGCTGTCTTGTTTTTCTTCTCGTCCACCACCACGCCATCCGCAGGGGACACCGCCTCCCAGATGCTCTGGGCATTGAGGATTGCCTCCACCTTGATAGCCCAGATAGTGTAGTTCGCCGGCGTGAGCATCGGGCAGGAGAGCGACACCGTGCTCCCCCCAATGCCGTGCGGGACGATGGACATGATGTTGTCGAGGTAGTAGCGCAGGATCTTGGACATTCGTGGCTTTGATACCATTGCTCTCCGGTGACACGAACGCCGGACGGAAGGAGACGAACTTGACACGAACTCGCGACACAAGTATTTGCGGCGACGAACGGCTTCTCTTTTGCTCTCCCTCCACCGCAAAATGAATTACATGGGCTTATATAGCCGGACCAATGATCCACATGACCCGGACCTGCCTATTCTCACAAACGGAACTACAACAGTGCATCCGCGAGAGATAAATATGAGAGGTGTATCTATTCTCTCCGTCCAACTATAGTGGGCTTGTTCTATTTGTTTTGACCAAGCCTTTGATAAAAAAAAATCAACCAAATCATAACCATAAGCATGTATACTTTTGTATACAAATACAATGACATCAATTTAAGTCACATAAAATCTATATTACTAAAGTAATTATTGGTCAAATGCTTCATCAAAACAAATTAAATAACTCTACTATAGTGGGACAAAGGGGGTGTGTTTTTTCTTCATTATATCGAATTTCATTTTATAATTACACGGTTTTCAAACTAGAGCTTGTATTATCACCTCTAATATTTACGCGAGCATTTGCTGGCTTGCTCCAACAGATAAGTCTTTTTAAGAGAGATAACTTATTGTATACTACTGTTTTTTTCTTTTCTGTTCCCTTCATTCTATAATTATGAAACTAAAACCAGGATAAAAATTATGAAAGAACTAACCACGACAAAAATTATGAAACAGATGTTAATAACCTAACACTCAAAACGGATTCTCTATCTAGCACGCACCTGTCTCTAAACTTCTGAAGTCTGAACTCCGAAGAACCACCACCATCTCTCTCTCCGCGCCCACTGCGCAAAACCCCGCTAAAATCTTCCGTTTCATCTGCTTCCCAAGTCTCGGCGACCCCAATACCGCCCAAATTCGTCGGAGAAGATACCCCAGGCACCTCCAGAGACATGTACGCCGACATCGCGAACCCGAAGGGACGATCTGGCTGCCGCCCCATCAACGCCGCCGCCATGTCGCATCTCATGGATGTCTGGCCGAGATACTTCCCCGAGGAAACCCAGCTCTCCGAGGCCGACCCCAGGGCCACACTCGTCCGCGACTTGGTTAAGATCCTGGAGCTTGAGGAGAGGAGAGACCTCGTCCCGCGTGTAAGCATGGGTCTCCATTTCCGTATAGCGCCTAATTTTGGTCACCTCCCACGATTCTAGGTTTTCTTACTCGGGCTAGGTGTGATGCAACGATAGGTGGTGGTAACTCAAGGAATTCCTAGGGTTTTACCGGATTGTCTGACTGGTTGTTAGTTTAAATGTCTTGGAATTGGCAGCTAACACTGAAATTGTATTTGAAATGCTCGCTGCTAGATGATTAATTTCTGTTTAGTTCCAACTACTTTAGCTTCTATTCCTGCCAATGTTAGCTATTTAATTACGTAAAAAAGTTACGTAGCTATTTAATCGGACACCATTGTAAGTAGATTAATGATGGTTCCTCACTGCTAGGATGATACATGTGTGTTAGTTCATGCTAATGATTTTTGGCTAATAATTTACTTACCTGATTCAGATGACCTCAAAATTTTGGGACTGGCAGAATTTGGTTCCACAATACGATTAAGGTCCCTATGCGTCCACTCACTGACATGTTTTTCATCAGAAAAGGGGAATGATCTCTTCTTAGAAAGAATAAAAAGAATAAAAAGGAGCTCTTAGTTTTGTGAATAAAGTTTGGTACTTTTGCAGTTCACTTTGTTTCCTCAACTCTTGGTTTGTTAGTACCATAATGTTATTTTTCCTCCAATTTAATATTACTATACTATACAAAGCATGATGCAAAAGGTTCCAGATTGAATAGATCATAGGATCATGTAGTCGGACAGTAAACAACTAATCATATGGAGCATGTTTAAATGCATTTCTTCACAGTATCCTTTTATCATGTGAAATAAACATACTTATACTTGGGGGAATTTATCTGGTTTCAATAAATGAAAGAATTTACACTTCTTTGGTTCATGTGTGCAACTTACAACTTATGTTTACATGCACAGGTTGAAGATGATAATGCTATTTTCTTCCTTCCGATTGATTTCCAACAGCTTAAGAGGTTGTTCGATGGTACCAATCTCTGTACAGCTCTCCAGGAAAATCCAAAAGAAACCTTGCTTTGCATGGGAGTTGCAGTTCATCTGGTTGATGCTTCTTTTCATGCTAAAAAATTATTTGTGTTGTCAGTTGTGCATTGTTTTTTCAGTCACTGTACCTTGGCTCCTGATGTTTTCTTCAGGTTGAGTGCTCGAGGAAGTGTTTCGAATTGAACGACATAGACAAGGTCAACATCAGGCTTTACAACCACACCGAGACAATAATTGCTTTGAAGAATTTGAAAGCGGCCTATATTAGTAAGGAACTTTCTGTTTTTGTCCTTGTGTTTTGAATGTGCTTCTGCATCTAAATAAAGTACTGACTTGTATATTCACCTCATAGAGAAACTAGTCACAGTGCGAGGTACTGTTGTAAAAGTCAGTACTGTGAAACCTCTAGTTCTGGAGCTGGATTTCCAGTGCATGAAGTGTTCTACGGTCATCCACCGTGTGTTCTCCGATGGGAAATTTTCACCTCCGGTATCCTGCATAATTCAGGGATGCAAGGGCAGATCCTTCACCCCACTGAGATCAACTGCCAAGTTGATAGATTTTCAGAAAATAAGGCAAGCGATAAATAGATCGTCTGTACCATTTTCTACTTATAGAGCTAAGCCCTCTTTTCTTAATTTCAATCCAGGATACAGGAGCTTGCTAGTGCTGAAAACCGTGAAGAAGGCAGAGTGCCACGAACTATAGAGTGTGAGCTTACAGAAGATCTTGTAGACTGTTGCATCCCTGGGGAGATTGTAACAGTAACTGGAATTGTCAAAGTGCTGAACAACTATATGGATGTTGGCGGAGGTACAATTTCAAAGAAACTAGGATGTTGCTTTTTCATTTGTTCATTTATGAACATTCCTGGATACTCTATTTCACATTGCTTCAAAACCTGAATCCACTTTGCGAAAAAAAGTATGGTAATCTGCAGATCCTAAATGGCTAGTGCATTATGGACTACTAGGTATAACCATATAAGTAGTTCAGTAGAAGCATTATCAAGTTGCATGTAACTTAGGGAAAACCGATACACTATCTCCTGTTATGTTTTGGTAACATAAAGGTATCCAGTATACCTTACCAAAACATAGTTCTTTGTTAGACATCTCCACTTTGTATGATTTCATTGAATGTAAGACCCAAGAATTCTTTATAGAATGATGCTGAGTGCCAAAAGGTTACTATATGTGGCGTCCATGCCTTGCCATAGGCAATAGTCAAGGCGACGTGTCATGTATGCTGTACGAACGTCGTGCACTCATGCTCCACACACAGCAGGGAGGTGGCACAGCAACAGTCTGTATCCTGGAGGTACATGACTCAGCAACAGAGCCTGTCCAGGAAGGATACGTCGGGACGGGCTCCGTGCTGCGGGAGGCAGCATCCACTGCCACAGTCAATAGTCATGGGGGCCGGCTGGACGGGAGGACAAGACCAATACCCTTGTCTCCCCAGCCCATCATGGGTTAGGGCATAGTGTAGGTGATAGGTACAATGCACCGGGTTGATGGGAGATGCAAAGAATGGGAGATAAGAGGCAACTCATTTCTTCATTTATTTGATATGTTACAATTCCTCCATATGGTAAGCATCGCTACTAGGGTGTGATCTTGTCCCTAATAATCCTAACCAACTGCAGCCCATATCTCGGTATATGAACCTAGTTGCATCGTCACCGACTGGTCTGGACTCAGGAGACCAACGAGACCTAAGGCATTGATTCGGATGTACTAATTAAATCGAGTACACTAGAGTCCACACCATTGACGACTAGGACTAGTGGGTAGTGCAGAGGCTGTGGCATCAGCACAAGCCTGGTTCCTAGGCCCGGTCAAATTGGGTTAAATTCCTGCTGATCTGGTGGCTATACGCACCCCCCCCCCCCAACCCCATGATAGTACCCTTTATCTTATTTGGTACTTTCTTCTTATACCATACAATCAGATAAGCTCATGTGCTCGGTGTTCCTGCGGTTGGAGCTTTTTTTCCCCAAAAAATTTCTTGTTTGTACTATGTAGATGCACATTTTCCAAAGTTTTCTTATAGATCTATTATTTCTTTAATATCTCCAGGAAAGTCGAAAAGCAGAAATCAGGGTTTATACTACTTGTACTTGGAAGCAATCTCAGTAAGGAACTCGAAGGCCCATGCTGGTTCAGAAAATTCAGATGCAAGTTCTCTTGATATCCGGGCTTTTGGATCTTTCAGTTTTGAAACTTTTACTGATAAGGATCTGAAATTCATCATCGAATATAGTAACGAGCATGGTGCTGATGTATTTCGTCAAATACTTCAATCCTTTTGCCCCTCCATTTATGGACATGAACTTGTAAAAGGTATTTTCTGTTGTAGTAATCTATTTTTATCCTAACATGGTATTTCCTCACAGTAATGCAGTTACAAGGTATTTCTGCCAGCTATTTAATGTGGTTAAAGGTTTGTATTTTAGTTTGCATTGAGTTGTCCAAATCTTTGGAAATAAATGATTTTGTGAAACCTATTACTCCATTTAGTTTCTGTATATAGGAAACAACATCTGGTTTCCATTTTTTTTCATTAGTTTTTTTAATCTGTACAGTGTTTTCTGTTTGATTGATTATTTCATGGCAAGTACGCTTGTGTTGTCTCAAAAAAAAACATCATGTAATCCAGTGGTTGAGGGATTGACCAAGCTAATAGTAGTTTCAGTTGATTAAGGGGTTATGTTTTCTTGTCACTTCTTTTCAAGAGCCACTGAAAAGCAGACAGTGCAAACTTTACTTTTGAACGAAAGCCTGTTAACTTATCAGAAGTTCAACAAAGAGAGTTAAGGCATACATTATTTTCAAATAGTGCAAACTTTTAGAATGCATGTTCCTCCATCTCCAATTCTCCATAATGAACATTTTATATTCCATAGTTGTACCTTCATTAGTACATGACCGCCTCTTCGCCGCTTGCTAACTTAAATCATGGCGGAAAGGGGGCACCTAGTCTACTTTTAGAACACTGTCTATAGCATAGAGGTGCTCATTTCAGTACATTAGTGTTTGCTTGGATGCTGCTCCTTTTAATTCCTTTTGTTTCTTCCTTGCATTGTATTACCAGACATGACTAAATTAATGTTCCCAAATTTCAGCTGGCATCACTCTTGCTCTTTTTGGTGCTGTGCAGAAGCACTCAATGGATCAAAATAAAGTCCCGATAAGAGGAGACATTCATGTTGTTATTGTTGGTAATCCTTACTTATATTACACGTTACCAGGCATCTTGATCCATGTAGCTTGTAGGTTTGTCTGAGCACCACCAAGGTGCAATTTACTCTTGCTTTATGTAATTGCAGGCGATCCAGGGCTAGGCAAGAGCCAATTACTACAAGCTGCAGCATCTGTTTCCCCGCGAGGAATATATGTTTGTGGGAATACAACCACAAATGCTGGTCTTACTGTTGCTGTGGTTAAAGATTCAATGACAAGTGACTATGCATTTGAGGCTGGTAAGCAAGGAAGATTCGTTCCTTCAGTGCGCAATTTGTTTACATCTCCTGTGTAGAATCTCTTCAAAGTCACATAGTTTGATCATTTGTTGTCAAATAATTGGCTGTTCTACTGTTTATAGAATTTGTGATGGAAACAGAATAACATTTAACCCTTAGCTTACAGGGGCCATGGTCCTTGCTGACCGCGGAGTATGTTGTATTGATGAGTTTGATAAGATGTCAGCACAGTATCAGGTATCATTCTTAGTTTTCACCTGATAGAAACTTCTTGCTGAAATTTTCATCAGTCATAACTTTCCCAAACTTATGTAGTTAGTTTTTTAATCAAATTTTTGTTCCCAGTCATTACTGGAAGCCATGGAGCAGCAATGTGTATCTGTGGCAAAGGCTGGTCTTGTGGCAAGTTTATCTGCCCGCACCTCGGTGCTGGCAGCTGCTAATCCCGTTGGGGGTCATTACGAGTGGGTACATCTTTCCCATCATTCTTTAATAAATTCTGGACCTACTTACTCTACAAAGTTTTGTCATTCTGGACATGTTTCCATTCATTGTCAATTTTCAACTGATACTGATTACTTGTGTTTGCTGGTCTCTGTCTGTATATTTCTGTGTGCAATCACTATACTGTGGTGGTTATGGTGAATATAGTTATTTTTGCATTGTGCTTACAATTTGTTGTTCTATACTACGAATGGAGCAGACAGACCTGCCAATAAATAGCATTTTATGGGCTTATTTTTCATCATCTTGCTTGTCAGTGAAATGAAGGTGGTAGGTATTAAATTCCTGGGTTATTTCCATCTTAATGTACCATATCTGCAGCCGAGCGAAAACTGTTAATGAGAATTTGAAGATGAGTGCTGCTCTGCTCTCTCGGTTTGACTTGGTTTTCATTTTACTCGACAAGCCAGACGAGTCACTAGATAAGAGAGTATCAGATCATATAATGGCAGTAAGTTTTCCTTAACCATTTTTCTTACTCACACATCAAGTATATAGTACTGATGATTATTAATGATATGTGCTTTAGAGCTAAATTTATATTTTAAAAACTAAGACAGAATTGATATTTTCTACATGCAGCTCCATACCAATGATGGAGATTCTTGTACGTCCAACAAGAGGCTACGAACAGGTCCTTGTTCGGTTATTCCATAATGCTTTTAATAACTTTTTGTACAACTGAAACCTTATCTGCCGTTGTTGATTTGCAACTTTGCTCAGTGCCTCAATGTAATGGCAGTATGGGGTTCGGAATTGATGAGACAGGAATAGCTTCAAGGCTGAGGCTACACCCGCAAAGAGACAGAGATTTTGTTCCATTACCTGGACCCCTTCTTCGAAAGTATATATCTTATGCGAGAAGCTATGTTACCCCCTGGTATAGTGTCAGTTCCTTTTCACTCATAAATAAATGCCATAAATGCAATGCAGTGAGTCATCATTTTTGTAGTGTTTTTTCCCTTACAGATGTTCCCCATTTTTAAAGCATGACAGAACCAGCGGCTAAAATTCTGCGAAAATTTTATTTGCATTTGAGAGACCGCAGTACTTCTGCTGATGGCACACCCATCACAGCTAGACAATTGGAAAGCCTCGTAAGATTAGCAGAGGCTCGTGCTCGGGTGGATCTAAGAGAAGAAGTGACTGCACAAGATGCTCAGGTAGCTTACTTTGAGTAAAGCTCAAGTTCATACCCATGGTTGCTGGGAAAACCTGAGCTCTTTCTTTGTTATTTTTCATCCTCAGCAAATTACTGTAGCAAACTTGAAAGAGTGAGGAATTCTATTTTTCAATCTGCATGTTATGTCGATGTTTCAGATTTTGATTTTCTGTTTATCTGCTTTCTACTTTTAAATCTGAACATGTCACATCATAAGGTGCATTTACCACATGACTAAGGTCTATGCCAGAGTATACTTCCTTCCCAGGCAAATAAACGGTCGAACAGTTAAACAACATAAAGAGGCACGCCATTTAAATCTAAACTGGAAGCATACAATTCTAATGGTTTGCATTTTATTATGTGGCAGGATGTTGTCGATATCATGAAAGCCTCCTTGTTTGATAAATATGCTGACGAGCATGGTTTTGTGGACTTTGCTCGGAGTGGTGGGATGAGCCAAACAAAGGAAGCAAAGAGATTTATGAGTGCCTTAAACAAGCAATCAGAGTTGCAGCAAAAGGATTGCTTTTCAAAAGCTGTAAGCAGTGCGGCAATTATGCTTCTGAAAATCTTTTTATTCTAAAGCTGTTGGTCTGTTAGTTATTGCATTATACAAAAGTCAAACCAGGAAATCGGTTGACATAGAATCAATACCAGTTTCAGTTCAGTTATGATTCTGGTCCTGCTCTAATTGAATAAACTTGCCTCGCTTGATTTTTTTGTGCATTTTGGTTCTTTTGTTTTGCGGTCTCTCCAGAAAATAGAAGCATATTTTTTGACCCTTTTGTTTGCACTTATTTGGGGGGTTTGCTTTCATGCCACTGTTTCCCTATTGCAGGAGATACAGAGCTTAGCAGATAAAATCAGTTTGCAAGTTCCAGATTTGGATGATCTTGTGGAACGTTTAAACATAGCCGGTTATCTTCTTCAAAAAGGAGAAAAAACATACCAGGTATCTTCTCATATGATTGCTTGACAGCAAGAAGTTCCATTGTTGTCTTTGTGTCAGTTGCATTGGACGGGATCCTGGTATCTGTATCGATTATGGATTCTGAGTAGACTCATGATGATCCCTCCCACTGAGGACTAACATTATCTCCTTTTTCTTTCAACAGCTAGTGTCCTCATCATATTCGTGAAGCCTGCCAACTAGATTAAGATGGTGAGTTTTCTTACATCCTACGGAGTGCATGAAAACAGGGGAGTTCGGTGTTGGTATGATGCTGGATTTAGTAGTAAATACTAGCACTACTTATCGATTATATCTGTACCCTGTCTGGATCGATTAATAGTTACTTTAAAACAATTTTCAACGCTTACTCTCAATAGTGACAAGATAATTGCTTGATGTTTCTTTTTTTGTCGATTCATGATTAGTTTCATTCTCTGACAGATGTGTGGAGGGGAAATGCGCTTCTTACGGCTGCAGCTCTATGTATCGGGCGTGATGTCCAGCTGCTAAGATAAACAATGCTAACAGAGCTACCCACACGCTAAAATTTCTTGTTGGACTACAGTATGCTCTTAGCCTGTTAGGAATCATCTGTTTTCTCGGGGCGACATTCAATGATCATGAATGCTGATTCTTTACTTGTGTGTAACTTGCACATTCTAAATTTTCTTATTAGATAGTTACAGCTGTAATATCTGAACTCACGCACTAAACACACGCCACACGTACACCACACTCACACACCTTACCCCTAGCGCGAAAGATAGACCTACAACTAATCAAGCATACTAGATTGTCGGCAACGGGTACGTGCTCTACCACTAAGGGACAAGCGTGAAAGAGGCGATACAACAGTGAGAATAAATCTGAGACACACGAAATTCGCCCCAACTGGGGATCGAACTCGTGTGGGTTGCATGACGGCAACCCACGCCAACTGAGCTGAGCTCAGTTCTCTAGATAGTCATTTTTGTGGCAATGAGAAATGGAACTCATTTTGCTTGTGCCATAACCTGACCTACAAAGGCCTGCCGGATGAGTTTGAGCCCTCATCAACGCTCCATGCTCACGTCCGTGCTTCTCTATCAAAAGTTTTTTTTGACGGGATTTTTTTTTATGGGGAAAAGTTATTATCTCCTTAAAAGTTTTTTCTTAAGCGGCCATGTCGGCAGCCACGGCTGCATCTCCATGGTACTTCTCGTGAATCATGCATGAAGCTCTTGAAGCGCTCATCTTTTTTGAGTTCTCAAATTTCCCCTCTCTTTCCATTTGAGGACTATTTAGCGGAAATCGTCTCTTTCAATGATTCTTGCAAGGCAACAGTGGAGGTTTCACGGTTCAAGTCATCCTTCAAAAGCTTCTTTTCCCGGAGCCGATCTGAACGCTTCCCCAAACCTCCACTTATTTCATCAGCTTCAAGATCAATTGGTGTCCCATCATTGCTTCTTTTCTTCACTTGAGCGGCATTGTTGGCTTGGATTTTGAGAGAAGCAACTAGATCAACCCATTTAGGAGCCTTGTGAAGCTTGATCCAACAATGGGGTAAGTTGAATTTCTTGTCGTTATTCATAGCCCATTTAACGCCCCAGCGTCACTCCTACCACCTCTCTAGGATTCAAGACCGGCCCCACAAACCAACACATGTCTTTCCAGTGCACTTTGTCCTCACTCATGCACTCCTGGGAGAAACTTTCCGGTCGGTCACCCATCCTCAGATTGCTCTCAGCCAAGCATGCTTAACTTTGAGGTTCCTTTCGGATGGGCTCCCGGAAAAGAAGGTATATCTTGTTGATATGAGTATTCTATCAATCCTATTAAGCCGTAGGCCAGTGTGTCACAGCCCGAAAGGCATCCATTGCTTGGATTACTTGTGAGGCCACGCCAACTCCACTCACGGGGCGGTTCTTGACACTATCATAGGCAGCGGTGTGCTTGTTGCATTCAGTTAGGATATGTTGCCACCGATGGGTCAAAAAGTTTTCATTGCGATCACTTTCAAATGATTAGGGAATGTGGCTCTTGTACTTGTGGAAGTACTCATGTATGCGCTTCCAATATGCACCGTCCTTTTGCTCAGCCCTGGCAATTGGGTCTTGTCCAATTGTTATCCATGCATCACACAACAACTTGTCTTCATTCTCCGTGTATGATCCGGTCCTCTTGGTGTGACTCGATGTTTGTAAGGCCACTTGAGATAGTTCTTCTTCGAACGTACCTTCTCCCATATAATCAAACTCTTCATCTTGCTCACCATTTTCCTCTCCATCTAGCCCACCATTTTCCCCTCCATCTAGCCCACCATCTTGCTGCACGCCTTGGCCACCATCTTGCTGCCCACCGTGTCGTATCATCTCTTGCATCATTAGTTCATCATCATAGTATGCCTACTGCGATCCAAAAACATCGCATTGATCAAACACCATCACAAATTTTGAAAAGACAATAGTTGAGTTACTGAAATATGTACCTCATTCACCGGTGACACGCCAAAGTTTGAAAAGATAATAGTTGAGTTCATCGAACACATTCCGAGCATCCGGTGCCACGACCGTCGGGGAGGGAGAACCGAATATATTCTGACCATCCGGGAGACCGCGGGCAGATGGAGGCATCCGTTGCATCATTGGCGAGTCACCAGGGGTGTAATACGTGGAGTTGAGATCGGGCGTCAGTGGTGCACCGCAAAAGGAATTGAGTCTCCCACCTCCGGGGACTGGCTACAGGGAGAGAAACGTCCCATCGCAGGCTAGTAGCCGTATGTCGGAGATGACACGGGCAGCGACATGCTCCGAGTAAGGCGGTTCCCAAAAGATTGGGTCGCCATATTGGCCGCTTGTTGGGCAAATGCCTTGGCCACGGCCTGGAGGTTGTATAGGAGAGCGTGTTGGGTGGCCAACTGCTGGTTCCGCTGGTTCTGCGCCACCTCAGCAGCGATGGCATCTTCCTCAACGGCGGCAGCAAGGGCTCGGGTGGCGGCATCCTCCTGCGACTTCTTTGACTCCGCGGCCCGGCGGTGCCTCTCCTTGCGCTTCAAGTTCTCGAGATTAATGGGGATCCTCCTTGCGCCGTCCATGGCGGCTAGGGCGAGGGAATGCAAAGGGCGGCGATGGGAAGCAGCGGGCGGTGAAATGGCATTTCTCTCCTAAGTGGTTTTTGTGGTGATGAAAACATATTGTGTAATCTAATCGTGCGCTAAGCATTTCAAGTTTTATAAAGAACTTGGCACAAGACGATGAGTGGACCCTCAAGATGGAAAGAAGCACAGCGGTGTTAGCGGCCTTTTCGGTTTGATTTGGGTCATAGGACATCCGTACTATTAAGAGGAAATCCACAAGGGAAGGTAATGGGTGAATCACTTTCACCTACACAAACACATATATTGCACCCACTAAAAAGCCTACCCATTTTTAGAGAAGAAACCTCGCTTCAAAAATCAATTCTGAGTTTCCAGGTTCCTATGTGGCGGAAGTTCCGGTGGAACATCCGGCCGCTCTTTGTTAGCCCCTTCCGAATATGCAAAACTTCCGGCTAATTTGCGGAACTTCCGGTCTTCCGGCTATTTCCTGGAAGTTCCGTCCTGAGACAGACCACTGCATAGCGGCTCGATTTGGGGACCCCATTTATATACCCCTTCGTCCCCAACGAGCTTCCTGCCAAGCTTCAAGTCAAGAACACCATTTCCTCGCCCAAGAACACAAGAACTTCATCTCCCTCGATCTCCCTAGTTGATTTCCCAAGCCAATATTTTGAGAATAGGAAGAGAAGATTGAGATCTAGGGTTTCACCAAGTCAAAAGGTTGATTCCCTTTGTTTTGCTTTGTGGATTTTGTTTCGCTTGGGTCGTTGGAAACCCTAGAAAGAAGTGGACACCTCGTGCTCATCCTTGATGTTGAAGAGCTCGAGGATTGGATTGAGAGCCTCCAATTGAGTTCTGGAGTGGTGTCCCGGTCAAGTTTGTAAGGGTCCGGACTTCGCTCTCAAGGAAGCCATTAGTGGAGTTCAGCTCACATTTGTGGTGTTGTGAGAGGAGAATAGAGTGAGTCTTTGTGGCGCATCTATCTTTGTGGTAGAGCACTCCTCCAAACGGAGACGTACACCTACCCCAAAAGGTGGAACTCCAGTCAAATTTTCGTCTCTCGTGTGGTATCACTTTTCCCCCTTTACATTCTTGCAAGTTATATTGTATATCTTGTTGTGTCGCACCAGTGGCACCCGAGGTACCACCGCTGCGCGACGCGTGGGCCCCCTATCCCGGGTTCCCGGAAAGGTCTCATCCCAGGGAGCGTCTGTGAGCTCCCCGGCAAGCTACCAGCCCGAAAGGGGCTAGCGGGGCTTCGGGGAATATTCCCGCTCGGGCACCTCCCGGGAAGCTGCTTCCCAGGAGGAGGTTGCCGGGTGCGCTGGGCCCGGGTGCTTCCCGGGGTCGACTTGCGGGGACTGGAGGTTCCCGGGCGCGTGCCCCCGCCTCGGGTCGTGGGGCCCAGTGGACAGCGCCACGCGGGCGCGTGGCGGGCGCGGGACGTGCGGTCCCACCAAGGCAAGGAGTAAGGCGTGCGGCTCAGTAAACGAGCCGACCGACGGGTAGTTACCCGTCCGATCCAAGGAACAGTGGTTGTCCAATCCTACCCTAGGGTCTTAGGGCCCTAGCAGCGGAGGTGGCACCCATGCATGCCACCGACTCATCGGGGGGAGTTGCATGCCTCCCCGTTGGACACTTGTAGCTCATGCACCGTGGCACGTGTGGCATCCCCTTGTGTATAAAAGGAGGACCCATGCCAACGGTCAAAGGGGTTAGATGGTGAGGAGGTGGGACAGTTGGTAGGTTAGTGAGTTGGTCAGTTGGTTCCAGTAGACAGCCAGCAGAGAGCAGTAAGGGGTACTTAGACATGGAGAGGAAGCCCGGGAACTGGCCCGGCAACTTGTAAACGTTTCACCCGCAATCAATATCAGTTCAGACAGGCAGGACGTAGGGTTTTACACCTCCGGGTGGCCCGAACCTGGGTAAAAAACGTGTGTGCACTTGTTCTTGTACCCGCACGCACCCTTAGCATTCTGTCTCACCGACCCCGTAGGGCCTCATCGGCCGTGCCGGCGATCACCGGGTTTCCGCCCTAGACGCCCCTACCGAACCTAAAAGGGGGACGTGGCCGCACGCCCCCGGTGTCGAAGCACCGAGCGATGACATCTAGCGCGCCAGGTAGGGGGCGCGGGAGTGGACAACGCCGGAGATCGCCGGCAGCAGAAGATTCCATCAGCATCGGCTTCGCTCTTATTCATCGACGAGCCTAGTCGCCATGCCCCCCAAGCGGACTGGTGACTCCCGCATATACCCGCGTGAGACCCCAGCGGCGCATACGCGGTCGCACGACGTGCGACCCGAGTCGGGAGCTCAAGAGAATCCCGAGCCCTCGAGGGTGCAGCAAACGCAGCTGCCCCCGCCGCCTCCCCGACCGTCGACCGACAATCGGCCGAGGGGACCGGCTGCCGCCAGTGCCGGGGGCAGTCGGGCGAGCACGCATGGCGTCGCCCGGGCCAGCCAACGGGTTGAGTCGCGGCCCGAGGACGCCCCGCGGCAGCGACACCTGGAGCACGCCGCGTCACGGGCGACCCCTGGAGGTTCGCACCCTCCACACCCGGAGGCGTCCGGGGCCAGGGCGGGAAGCAGCTGTTCAGGAAACCGGTTGCCCCCCGTGCGACCCCGGCTGAAGCCATCATCGCCGCGCGCGTCATGGTGCGGTACAAGCCGCAGCAGGGCACACCGGCGCACGAGACGTGGGGCGAGGAGTTGGAAGCGCTTCTCGCCCTGGCCGCCCAGCAGCCGCAAGGCGAGGGCGCCCCGGTAGGCTCCGGCCACGGGCAGAACCTGGAGCGCGGAGACGCGCCACCCGCCTCGCGACAGTGGGAGAACCCTCCCCCTCCTCAGCGGGGCCAGGTAGACGGGGGCCCGGAGGGGTCCTTGAACTCATCACCCACCGTCCCGAGGGGCGATGCGCGTGGCATCTTGAATGCCCGCCAGCAGGAGGATCTGTGCCCGCGCTTGGAGCGCCGGCGCAGGCGCGAGGTGGAGCGCCAGCACCCACAGGAGCAGGAAGACGCTCCCATGGGCCCCGAGGACGGCTGCACCGCGTTCACGCGCGAGCTGTGGCGGGTGGCGTGGCCTCGTAAGTTCCGAGCACCCGCGCTCGGAACGTACGACGGGACTGCTAACCCCAAAGATTTCCTCCTGACCTACACATTGGGCATGCATGCCATCGGCATCGACGACAAGGTTAGGGCGAACTGGTTCCCGATGATCCTGAAGGGATCAGCACGAACCTGGTTGCTCAACCTGCCCGCCGGGTCCGTCGCCCCTTGGGCAGACCTGCGCGAGCAGTTCGTGAGCGCGTTCCAAGGCGGCTATAAGCGCCGGGAACCATGGCGGAGCTGCACACTATCGTGCAAAAACCAGGAGAGACGTTGCGGGCCTTCGTCAACTGCTTCTCGAACCTCTCCTATTCCATCCCGGAGGCAGAGGCGGCCGCCATTATCAACACCTTCGCCATCAACGTCCGCGATCCCAAGATGCGCGAGAAGCTGAGAACGCATCGGATCCGGACGACGCAGGACTTGTACGCCTTGGTGCACAAATGCGCCATGGCCGAGCAAGGGCGCCTAGCGCCCGAGCTGGCAGCCCAGGCTGCCGCGAGCCCTGGCGAGGGCTCGCAGAAGAAGGGTTCCCGCAAGTGCAGCGGGAAGCAAGTCCTTGCTGCGGACTCGGGGGCTCCTGCCGCGAGGCCCGCGAACAAGGCCTCGCCGGGTGGAGAGTCTGGTGGGAAGCAGGGCGACGCGCCCCGCTGCCCCATCCACAACAACTCCACCCACGACGCACAGTGTTGCCGCGTTCTGCAAGGGATCAAGCAGCGGCGGGAGCAGCGCCACGAGGAGCGCCGCGCCGCTGGCGCCTGCTTCAATTGTGGCGACATTGGGCATCTCTCCCGAGATTGCCCGAACGACCCCAGAGCGGCAGGAGTGAACCCCAAGGGGGGCGCGGCCAGCCCCTCGCTGGGCGGGAACGCCCTCCTCGGGGACGCGACAGGGCGCGCGCTGAGGAGCAGCGCGAGTCCGACTATACCGGCGGCGACGAACCGGGCTTCCAGGAGCCTCGTGGCGTCTCCTGCGTTCATGGGGGAGCTTACGCTCTCCCATCGCACGCCGCAGTGAATCGCCTCACCCGTGACGTGTGCGTGCTGTTGCCGGATGCGGAGACGCAGCAGCCGCTGAGGTGGTCGCATGTGCCGATCACCTTCAGCGTCGATGATGACCTAGCGCGACAGTTGGGTTCCGGGGTAATACCCTTTGTCGTCTCGCCGATCATTAGCAATATGACGGTGACCAAGGTGCTGGTGGACAACGGAGCGGGGCTTAACCTCCTGTCCGCCAGGCTGGTGGAAAAGCTCCAGCTGCCGATGGAGCAGCTGAAGCCCACCGAACCATTCCGGGGGGTGAACCCCGGGATCGTGCGCCCGCTAGGACGCATCACGCTGCCGGTCACCTTCGGGTCCCGGGAAGCGTTCAGGACCGAGCACATAGTGTTCGACGTGGCGCATACCCCGTTGCCCTACAACGGGATCCTTGGTCGGCCGGCGCTGATCAAGTTTATGGCGGCTACGCACTGCGCCTATGGTGTGATGAAGATGCCGCCGTCTACGGAGTCCTCTCCATCAGGTGCGATCTCAAAGACGCAGCTTGGTGCGTTGGCGAGGTCGTCCGAGCCGTTGCTGCAGCTGACGCTAGCGACGAGCGTGTTGTCGAGGACGACGCCTTGCCGGGTGATGCTCCGGCAACGAAGAATGCCCGCGCCACCCCGCAAGGGCTTGCCGGGAGAGGCGCAGGCTCGAGCGCGCGCCCCGGCAAGGGACAAGGGCTCCGGGAGGAGGCCGCCAAAGTGAAGAAGCTGCCCCTCCAAGCCGGTGACAAGGAGCGCACCGTTACCGTCGGTGCGAACCTGACCGCCGAATAGGAAAGCGCCCTCGTCACCTTCCTCCGGGAAAATGCCGACGTGTTCGCCTGGGAACCGTCGGACCTTCCCGGAGTCCCCAGGGAGGTGATTGAGCATCGGCTCGCGGTGCGCCCGGACGCGCACCCCGTCAAGCAGAAGATCCGGCGGCAGGCACAAGAGCGGAAAGATTTCATCAAGCAAGAGGTGGACAAGCTCAGGGCTGCCGGGGCGATCAGGGAAGTTTTGTACCCCACTTGGTTGGCTAACCCTGTAGTGGTGCCCAAAGCGGGGAATAAGCTTCGCATGTGCGTGGATTTTACCGATCTTAATTGTGCATGCCCCAAGGATCCCTTCCCTGTACCCCGTATCGACCAGATAGTTGATTCTACCGCTGGTTGTGACCTGTTGAGTTTTTTGGATGCTTTCTCCGGCTACCATCAAATCAAGATGGCGGTCGAGGATGAGGAAAAGACAGCGTTTATCACCCCGGTTGGCTGCTACTGCTATACATGCATGCCTTTCGGGTTGAAGAACGCAGGCTCCACATTCCAGCGCGCCCTGCGAGAATGTTTGGGGCCCTAGCTAGGCCGCAACGCGGAGGCCTACATGGATGACATCGTCATCAAATCGAAGCGTAGGACTCCCTGATTGATGACCTGCGGGAGACATTTGACAACCTCCGCAAGATCAAGCTCAGGCTGAACCCGGATAAGTGCACCTTCGGTGTCAACTCCGGGCAGCTTCTGGGTTTCTTGGTTTCACACCGGGGGATACAGGCCAACCCGACCAAAATAGAAGCCATCGAGAAGATGGAGGCCCCCCGCAAGGTGAAAGATGTCCAGCGCCTCAATGGTTGCGTTGCCGCGCTTGGACGCTTCATCTCCAGGCTGGGCGAGCGTGCCCTGCCTTTCTTCCGGGTAATGAAGAACAAGGGTCCAGTCGACTGGACTGTCAAGGCCGAGGCGGCGCTCCAGGAACTCAAGCGATACCTGAGGTCACCGCCCATCCTCGTCGCCCCCAAGTTGGGCGAGCCGCTGCTACTCTACCTAGCGGCGACTGACCAGCTGGTCAGCTCGGTGCTGGTTGCCGAGAGGGAGGAAGACGTCCCGGGGATTGGGGCTGCGGGGCAGGGGGTTGAGCAGCCTCCGGCAACCACCTCAAGCCCAGGGACCACCCCAGAGCCGGCAACCTCGGCGCCGCGAAAGCGGTTGGTGCAGCGACCGGTGTACTTCGTCAGTACGGTGTTGCACGACGCGCGGACAAGATACCCGCAAGTACAGAAGCTCCTTCTGGGGATTCTACTTGCGTCCCGCAAGTTGCGCCACTACTTCCAGGCGCACCGCGTCACGGTGGTGTCCGGGTTCTGCCTCGGGACGACCCTCACCAACCGTGAAGCCACCGGGAGAGTGGCCGAATGGAGGATGGAGCTGTCGGAGTTCGACCTCCACTTCGTCAACTCCAAAAGCATCAAGAGCACGGCCCTGGCGGACTTCGTCGCGGAATGGACGTCCACGGGCATAGAAGAAACTGAGTCGGAGACCGGCCTTCCCGGAGAGCTGGACGAGGGCCACTGGGTCCTCTACTTCGACGGTGCGTTCAGTCTCCAGGGAGCGGGAGCCAGGGTCATCATCGAGTCACCCACAAGGGACCAGCTGCGGTTCGCCGTCCAACTCGACTTCGCTAACTCCACCAACAACACGGCGGAGTACGAAGGCCTGCTTGCCGGGCTGCGGGCAGCGGTCGCCCTCGACATTAAGCGCCTGGTTGTTCGCGGTGATTCCCAGCTTGTGATCAACCAGGTGAACAAGGACTACGATTGCCTTCAACTGGCGCCGTACGTGGAAGAGGTCCGCAAGCTGGAACGGAAGTTCAAGGGTTTGCGCTTCGAACACGTCAAGCGGAAGAACAACTTCGCTGCTGATGAGTTGCCCAAGATGGCAGCAGAGCGCCGGAAGCCTCCGGCGGGGTGTTCTGTCAGAAGCAACTGGCTCCTTCAGTCACCCCCCAGACGGCTGCCGGGGACGCCCCTCCGGCAACCGAGGGAACCCCTGCAGCAGCAGGGGTCCATGCCGCTGATATGGCGGCATGCATGGGCAGAGAAATTCCTCCATGGGCGGAAGAGATCGCCCGCTATTTGAAATGGGAGGCTCTCCCGGAGGATGACGTCGCCGCGGAGCGCGTAGCGCGGCGAGCCAAGATGTACACCGTGATAGACGACAGCGTCTACCGCAGGTGTGCGAATGGTGTAAAACTCCTCTGCGTGCCGCAGGAGGAAGGGTGTGCACTGTTGGAGGACATACATCGAGGCACATGTTCACACCATGTGGCCTCCCGGGCTTTGGCCGGCAAGGCTTTCCGGCATGGTTTTTACTGGCCCACGGCCCTGGCCGACGCAGAGCGGCTGGTGAGGACGTGCGAAGCGTGCCAGTTCCACTCGAAGAAGAGCAACCAACCAGCCCAGGCCCTGCATGCCATCCCGTCCTCATGGCCGTTCGCGGTCTGGGGACTCGACATCATCGGCAAGCTACCAAGGGCGGTTGGCGGTTACGAATACTTGTTTGTGGCCGTCGACAAGTTCTCCAAATGGGTGGAGGTGGAACCAGTGCGCAAGGTGACCGTCCAGGCGGCCATCAAGTTCCTTAAGGGCATTGTGTGCCGGTTCGGGGTTCCCAACAGCATCATCACCGATAACGGCACGCAATTCACGAGCGCAGCATTTCGCGCCTACTACGAAGACATGGGCACTAAGTTGCGCTTGACGTCCTTCGCTCACCCGAGGAGCAACGGGCAGGCGGAGCGAGCCAACGCAGAGGTTCTGCGGGGGCTCAAGACGAGAACCTTTGAAAAGCTCAAAGGCCACGGGAAGCACTGGATTGAAGAACTCCAGCCCGTGCTGTGGTCCGTCCGGACCACACCTAGTTGGGCAACGGGCGAAACTCCTTTCGCCCTTGTCTACGGGGCAGGTGCTGACGTTGCCGGGGGTGCCGGCGAGCACCCCGGAGTTGGTTCCCGCCGCGGAGCCGGCGGCCGCCGGAAAAACAGGGGCCGCCGCCAAGGCACTCGCGGCCCCTGTTGCCCCGGATGCCGTCGTGGTACCAGCGGGCGCCCCAGGAGCGGCGGCCGCCGCCAGGGTAGGGGCCGCTGTCGGGGCAGACGTCGCTGTTGAGGAAGTGGCTGCGGCCACCGCGAACGCCCTCGACCTTCTCAGGATCAGGGGCGCGCTGTCACTGCTTTCCTCGTCGTCGTCCTCCACGGCGACGACTTCCGGGGACGCAGCCACCTGGCCCGCCTCGTCGTCCAGCGACCGGAGGGAGGGCCAGCTGGGAGCGGCAGCTCGAGACGGAGAAGAATGGCGGGGCGACTGGTGCTGGGTCCGCTGATAAGCTGCCGCTGATAAGATTCCATCAGTGCCTGGAGGAACAGAGAGAAGGGCGGCACCATGCCGCAGAGGAGGAATCGCGCGAACACCCGGAAATCGTTGTCCTGTTGCTCGACGCCCGCCGGGAAGATCAGCTTCTCCCCGTGCTCGTTGAACTTGGAGGCGACGGCGTGCCGGAGCTTCCCCAGCGCCTCGCCGTTGTAGCCGGGGTGGAAGAAGGCGACTGTGGCGCGCATCTCCCGCCGCTTCTGGTCCCTGGCGGCGGCCGCTTTGACTGCCGCCTCGAGCTTGCTGGTCGCGGGCTTCTTCGAAGTCTGGGCCTCCTTCCCCTTCCTGGTGGTGGGGGGCGCCATGGAAAGCGAGGGCGGAAGCTGGCAGGAGCGCAGGGATACGAGGTGCGGAAGAGGATGGAGGCGAAAGGGCAAAGTGTTGTTCCCCTTTTAGCAACAGTAGAGGCTTTATGACGCCCGGTCGTTTGGTAACGACCGGTTCCATACCCTACGGGTGCGCGGGGATATCTCCTAATTACTGGGAGTAATGCACGGAGTGGCCTTAACTACCCTATTTTGGAGGGGGGGGGGAGTTAGGGCGGAGATCGCGCGTCCACTGCTCCGATTGTAACGGCGCCGTACACGGGCAGCGAAGGGACGCGGGCCCGCATCTGAGCAGGGCCCACGTGCCGGTTAAGGGCGTAGCCTGGCAACCGACTAGGGGGAGACCCTTCCGGGAACAGGTGATGCCGGCCCACGCCCGGGGGCTACTGTCGCACCAGTGGCACCTGGGGTACCACCGCTGCGCGACGCGTGGGCCCTCTATCCCGGGTTCCCGGGAAGGTCTCATCCCAGGGAGCGTCTGTGAGCTCCCCGGCAAGCTACCAGCCCGAAAGGGGCTAGCGGGGCTTCGGGGAATATTCTCGCTCGGGCACCTCCCGGGAAGCTGCTTCCCGGGAGGAGGTTCCCGGGTGCGCTGGGCCCGGGTGCTTCCCGGGGTCGACTTGCGAGGACTGGAGGTTCCCGGGCGCGTGCCCCTGCCTCGGGTCGTGGGGCCCAGTGGACAGCGCCACGCGGGCGCGTGGCGGGCGCGGGACGCGCGGTCCCACCAAGGCAAGGAGTAAGGCGCGCGGCTCAATAAACGAGCCGACCGACGGGTAGTTACCCGTCCGATCCAAGGAATAGTGGTTGTCCAATCAGTTGAATAAATACATTGATCTGAGTTATAGGACATTTTATGAACTTGAATATACATCAATCAGTTGCACAAGAGGAAGCACAATGATGTACTGAGCATCATGCCTGCTGAGCATGAACCGGTAGCAGAACAGATTACACGAAGAGAGAATGGCAGAGGACTGGGAGGAGCAACAATACATCAATCAATTCCACGAGAAAAGAGATTACAGAAAGATCAAAACTAGTAGCTGGACACCAACATCTCCGCTATGTTCTCCTCCTCAGTCCTGCCTCCTTCCCAAATTTGAGATTCTTCTCTGATTCTTCTCCCGTGGATGCGTGTGGGGATGGGAGGGGGTCCGGGGGGGGGGGGGGGGGGCTTGGTCCAAATCGATCCCGTGGCTGGAGAAGAACGGGCAAAGGTGGTGGGAGAAGAGCAGGCGGCCATTAGGTTCACGCACTGGTCCAGCTCGGCGTCGACTGCCGCACCTGAGAGGGAGGAGATGCGGGGGTGGGGACGGACGGGGTAGAGATGGCTAGAGAGACCTCTTACCTTCGCCGCACGCTGCCGTCGACCGCCGTGCGCTGCCTGTGGTCGGCTTCCTCGCCCCTTTGCGCCTCGGGAAAGACAACATTTCGAGGAAGATAACGTTTCGGGAGAGAAGAGGTCGCGGACGAATCCGAGCAATACAGAGCTCGGGGGCTCGGAATTACGGAACGAGTGGGGCAAGCAGTGCGGGAGCCGGTTCGGAGTTCAGCCCAATTCCAGCAGTCAATTCCAACGACATCTAAACAGCGGCATTCGGGATACCAATTCCCAATTCCCAATTCCTACCTCCAATATCTACATCCAAACGGGGTGTTAGAGAATTTAGTAAGCCTTAAGATTAAGTGTTTGTATGTCGTACCAGCAGCCCACTTGGTCCCACTGATACGGGACGTGTGGGTCGCCAGTGACGAAGCCCCATCAGGAGGGACTCCCGGGAAGCGACGAGCCCGGGAAGCCTGCCTCGGGGAGACGACCCCTAGTGAAGCTAAAGCTAAGGGCCGAGTACAAGATGCTCCCAGGAACCCCGGTCCCGGGAAGCCGAAGGAATACCTCCCGGCAACTAGCCGGTGCGCTAGCCAGGAAGGTGTACCCTAGCAACCCGCGCTCGGGCATGCAGGCGGGACCCGTAGAACAGTGAAGACAGGACAAGACGGCGGGCGCAGTGTATTTAATGCACCGACAGAGTCTTATCAGCAGGCCTAGTCTTGCATAGTAAGGCTAGAGCGACTACCCTACGAACTATTTTTTTCTACCATGTACAGTGGACCGGGCGCTGCATGGCGTCCAGCGTGGATGAGCAAAAATGTATTCCGTGTAGCTGTGACACGCATCTAGGCAACGTGTCACGTTGCATGCATTGGCACCTGTGGCATCCCCTTGTCTATAAAAGGAGGACCGACGCCACCGGTCAAAGGGTTGGACCTTAGTAGGATTTGGTTCTATTCAGTTCAGCATTCACCCAAGTAGCCTAGCCCTTAGAGGGACAAGTAGCAAAGCCCGGGAACTCCCCGGCAACCTGTAACAACCATACTAAGAAATACAACTCAAAGCAGGACGTAGGGTATTACACCACCGGGTGGCCCGAACCTGGGTAAAAAATCTCGTGTCTACACTTCGTGTCTATCGCCCCACCGGCGATCGCCGGAGCGATCACCTCGCCTTCCACCAAACCAAAACGGGGGTGCTCGGCATCCCCGGTGCCGGAGACCGTGCTCCGCCATCTGGCACGCCAGGTAGGGGGGCGTGCAGAGAGCTTCGGGTGACCGCCGGCGTCCTCGTCGTCAACACCGGCTTCTTCGCCTATGACATCTTCAACGACTAGCTCGCCATGCCGCCCAAGAAGGCAGACGAGCCCCGAGCCGACTTGCGCGCCACTCTCGCCATGCGCACCCGGTCCCATGATGCTGCGCACGCGTCACAAGTCCCCTCCTTGGCAGCAGCAGCAGTCGCAGCTGCCACCTCCCCCTCCTCGGCCCTCGGCAGACAACCGGCCGAGGGGGCCTGCAGCTCCCAGCGCCGGAGCCAGCCGCACGAGTGGCCACAATGCAGCACGTGCCGGCCAACGAGTCCACTCGCGGGCCAAAGACGCGCAGCGGCAGCTGCGCCATGAGCACAGCGCGTCGCGTGCGACGCCGACGGAGTCTCGCCCCACTCACCCGAGGGCACCGGGGGACAGGGCGGAGGGCAGCCGGTCGGAGAATCGGCAGCCTCCCGCCCAGACCCCGGTGAAAGCCATCATAGCCGCGCGTCTCATGGTGCGCTACGAGCCACCGCAAGGCACGCTGGCGCACGCAGCATGAAGTGCGGAGCTAGACGCGCTCATTGCACTCGCCGCCCAGCAGCCGCAAGGCGAGGACGCCCCGGCTGGTTCAGGCAGGGGGCAGAACCCGGGACGCGGGGACGCGCCCCGCGTCTCAGGGCACGGAGAACACCCTCCCCCGTTGGGAGGGCAAGGATGCGAGGATCCCATGGGATCCTGGATTCGTCACCGACCGTTACACGGGGTGACACGCGAGGCGTCCTGAACGTCCGCCAGCAGGAAGACCTCCGCCCGCGCTTGGAGCGCCGGCACCGGCGTGAGGCAGAACGCCAACGCCCAGAGGAGCAAGAGGATGGTCTCATGGGCGCCGAGGACGGCTGCGCCGCGTTTACTCGCGAGCTGCGCCGGGTGACGTGGCCCCGCAAGTTTCGAGCGCCAACGCTCGGGACGTACGACGGGACCGTGAATCCCAAGGATTTTCTCCTGACCTACACGTTGGGCATGCACACCATTGGCGCCAACGAGAATGTCAGGGCCAACTGGTTCCCAATGGTCCTTAAAGGATCAGCGAGGACTTGGTTGCTCAACCTGCCCGCAGGGTCTATAGCCTCCTGGGCTGAGCTGCGCGAGCAGTTCGTGAACGCGTTCCAGGACGGCTACAAGCGCCAGGGAACCATGGCGGAACTGCACACGGTCGTGCAGAAACCGGGGGAGACGTTACGGGATTTCACCAACAAGTTCTCCAACCTCTCCTACTCCATCCCTGAGGCGGAAGCGGCCACCATCATCAACACGTACGCCATCAACGTCCGCGACCCGAAGATGTGTGTGAAGCTCAACACGCACCGGATCCGGACCACAAGGGATCTGTAACATCCCAATTTTTCAAAACTCTTCATATGCATTGCATAAAATGAGCATCATGTCACCCTTGCATTTGATCACATTCAAAACCCTAAAATTTGCCCAGAAAACCCTTTTGCAAAGATGCCTTTATTTGATTTCGGGCTTTGATCTTGCTCTTCAGTATTTGCATTTTAACCCATGAGGGTATTGTGGTAAAAAGGGATTTAATGCATATATAGAGCTATCCCATAAATTGGCTTTTGAAAGTATTTTGAAAAATAATTTGTTTCGATAGCCTAAGGGGCCTAAAAGCCATTTATAAGCAAATGTATTTTTAAATATTTTATTTTGAGGAAATTCTTGTTTCAAAAGTTAGATCATATGAAAATATGATTTTACAAATTTTGTTGCATTTTATTTGGAGTGATTTGGAGCTTCGAATCAATTTTGAGGTTCAAAAACAGAAAATATATAAAAGAAAAGGAAAAACCGAGGAAAACCGGCCGAACCGGACCGGACCGACCGGCTCAGCCCAGCCCGAGCCGCCTGCTCTCACTGACCAGTGGACCCGCGCGTCATCTTCAACCTCCGTCCGAGAAATCCGGCCACCCACGCCCCGCGAACTGCCCACGACTCCACCTCCGATTTCTCCGTGCTCGGGCCGTTTCCTCCAAATCCCTGCGCGTCACCCCGAAACCCTCGCTTTTCTCCTCCACTTCCCCAAAACCGCTCGCCCAATTTCGCTCCGGTTAGAGATTAATTTCTCGCCGAAGTTCTTCACGGACGTCGCCGTTCTTCGCGTTTTGCCGTCATTCCGGTGAGCTTCCGCCCGCGCCGACCCTCTCCCCTTCTTCCTCTCTCCTACGCGAATGCCGTGACGCGCTCGCCTCCGAGTTTGGCCGCCGCCGCCGCGCTCCGCCCTGCGCCGGCCATCTTCTCCGGCGCCGGCCGCCGCTCGTGCTCCGCCCGTCCGACCGCCGCCCGCGCCGCTCCACCCGCGCCCGGCAGCCCCGCGCGCCGCTCGCGCGCACCCGCATGCCCGCGCCGCGCCCGCTTGCCGCCGCCGCCGCGCCGCGTCCGTACTGCCCCGCGCCGCCGCCCCGTCGTGCTGCCTCGCGCAAACCGCGCCGCGCCGCCCCGCGAGCCCGCCGCTGCCTGCGCGCCGCCTCCGGCCACCCCGCGCCGCTACCCGCCGGCCGCCGGAAACCCTAGGCTCCAGCCACTCGCATTCTGCCACGTGGCAAAGGTTTTGTTTTATTTTAATTCGGCCGAATTAGAAAATGCACTTTTGCAGAAAAGACCCTATAACTTCAAAGCCTCATATCTTTCAAACCGTTTGTCCAAAAATTGTGATCCACACCTTTCTGGAATCGTCACAACGTGTAAAATATTTTGGCACTGTTTATTTTCAGTTTTGAATAACTTAGACAGAAGCTATTTACAGAATGGTGGTTTATGGTTTAAATTTCAAATGAATTGTTTCAAAATAGTTTTGAGCATGTTATCTTGCTGTAAAATTATTTAAACTTGTTCTCTGTCCATTGGGATCAGGAAAGAAATTATTTTGTACATAATCATGGCATACAAGTTTAAATATTGCTCTATGTTGCAAAAGCCGCACAATCTATTGTTTTATACCCTATCCAGGTATCATGCATATTAATTACCACTTTGATGTTGTATAAGCTGTCCAAATCATTTGAAAAACTTTTCAAAACAGAAACAAAACTTTTTACTTTAAAAGTAACCTTCGTTGTGCATCATCATAGCATATGCATCATGGCATGATTTTGTATTGAGTGTTGTGTTTATTGTGTGTGTTCCTTTTATTTTAGATTATGTGGAGTGTAATCATTGTTGTTGTGAAGAGTGCGAGAACTACCACAACCTTGGACAAGACAAGTTCACTTTGATCATATCCCATTATTATTGTTGTTTTAAAATACTTATGCATTAGTGTTGTTGGTAGAGATGCATTGATAGGACTATTACTCGTACCTCTATGCTAGCTATAAATTCCAGGTAGTATAGTTTGCCCTCGCCATCACCTTGCCACCAAATTGCCATCGTTTTTAGTTGAATGCTAGGCTATGGTAGTATCGTGGGGGAAATAACAACATTATGATATTGTTATGCCTTTGGCTATACGAAATGTTTTTGTTAGATGTAAGTCAAAACAACTAGTTCAATGAACCATCCTGGTTGGGCTGTTTTGAGGATTTTGAGGACTAGCGGGGTCAGGTCCATTTCTATGGGTCCCTCTGAGTCGAGTTCCTGTGGATTCAGGAATGGATCGTCCATGGACGTCTCTCCCGTGGATTCGGGGAGCGTGTACGTTGCAAATGTGGAATGCCACCTGGGGTAACAGAGATTGGACTAGTTTCCTATTTAGAAGCTTCTAGTACAACCACAATGCTATATGGGCTCTGGCGAGACAAGAGTAAGTTGTATGAACCTAGACCCGAGGAATTGTACTGAGGTAGCCGTGTAGGGGGAGCGTGATTCTCTCGTGGTTTAGGGAATTACCTCTGCAAATCTCGTAATCGATGCCGTTGCTACTCTACCCTGATGACAGCAAGGGATTAACACGTCGGTTTCTTGTGGGGAATGTGTACAAACTCTCGAGACTGTCAAACTAAGTATTTAGCCGTGTCCCCGGTTACGAACAATCATGAGCAACTAGATATTGGGGCTGTAAGGAAAGTCTCACTCATTCCAATTTCTTAAATAAAATGAATGGTTTGAACAGGGTAGGGGCACTTGATGAATCCACTTCAATGTGCTCTACGTTAACAGGAGCATGGGTGTGTCTACCCCGTGTCCAATAGTTAACATTATTATAACATTCCTTTGTAGTAGGGTAATTTATGTTCTGCTTCCACGCAAATAGCCTTGAACCCCACTTTGCCACATTATGCATATACTTGGTAGGCTCTGATATAACTCCTAGTGAATCTTGCCAATACATTCAATGTATTGACCCTAGCGGCTGCATCGTTTAATGATGCAGGAAGCTCCGACGACGAGTAAGATGTACGTTCTGCATGTTTGGGTTACGGGCTTACATTCCAACACGCTCTCACCGTGGTGTTGATGTGCCCTAGTATCTTCCATTTTCCGCTGCTAAACTGTTGTTTTATTTCCAGCTAACCTATGAGGTTATGCGAGTTGTAAGTACCTTTTAAATTTTGGATGATTCGTTGTAATATTGAGATCGAACCCGTGTACGGGGGCGGTCGCTTCAGGATCTCTATGCTCTCGCGCAGAAGTGCACGATGGCCGAGGAAGGGCACTTGGCACCCGAGCTTGCCGCCAAAGCAGCGGCGAACCCACAGGAGGGCTCCGGGAAGAAGAGCTCCGGGAAACGCGGCGGGAAGCAAGTGCTTGCCGCGGAGCCGGGGGCTCCCGAGAGGCCCGCCAAGAAGGCGGCGTTGGCAGGAGCATCAGGCAGCAAGCCGGCAGTAGCGCACGCTGCCCCATCCACACCAACGCCACCCACGACGCACAGGACTGTCGCACTCTCCAGACCATCAAGGAGAAGCGCAGGCAGCGCCCCGAGGAGCGCCGCGCTGCCGGGGGTTGCTTCAACTGCGGGGACATCGGGCACCTCTCCCAGGATTGCCTGAACAACCCTCGCGGCGGAGCAGGCAGGGGCGCACCGGCGGCGACAAGGGAGAACTCGCGGGGGGTCGCGGTCAGGCCCGCGGCGGCAAGGACCAGCCTCCCCGGGGACGCGACAAGCCTCGCGCTGAGCAGCACGGGGATGTCTACAGCGACGACGACGTCGACGAGCCTGGCTTCCAGGAGCCTCGCGATGTCGCCTGCATCCACGGGGGAGCGTATGCTCTCACGTATCACGCCGCCGTGAAGCGGCTCATGCGTGAGGTATGCGCCCTCCTCCCCAGCGTGGAGGCGCAGCAGCCGTGGAGGTGGTCGCATGTGCCGATCACCTTCAACTCGGACAATCACCCGATCCGTCCCTTGGGTTCAAGGTTGCTCCCCCTCGTAGTGTCGCCGATCATAAACAACGTTACGGTGACCAAGGTACTGGTGAACAGCAGGGCAAGCCTCAACCTTCTGTCCGCCAAGCTGGTGGAAAAGCTTCAGCTCCCCCTGGAGCAGATGAAGCCCACCGACCCGTTCCGGGGGATCAATCCCGGAGTGGTGCAGCCCATGGGGCGAATCACGCTCCCGATGACCTTCGGTTCCCGGGAAGCGTTCCGGACTGAGCACATCATTTTCTATGTGGCTCACACCCCGTTACCGTACAACAGGATCATTGGTCGGCCAGCGCTGATCAAGTTCATGGCGGCAACGCATTGCGCCTACGGCGTGATGAAGATGCCGTCAACATACGGCGTTCTTTTCATCAAGTGCGACCTGAAGGACGCTTCTTGGTGCGTGGGCGAGGTCGTGAAGACCTCCGTAGTGGCGGATCCCGACGACTACGACGTTGCCGGGAGCAAGGATCCAATTGCGGGTGAACAACTCGCACAGAAGAAGGCGCGAGCCGCTCCCGGACAGGATGCCGGGGGCAGCTCCAGCTCCAGCCCGCGCGTAGGCAAGGGCACGAAGCTGAAGGAGGACGGCACCAACGTCAAGAAGGTGCCCCTGCATGCCGGCAACGAGGCACGCACCGTTTCCATCGGTGCAAGCCTCGGCGACAAATAGGAAAGCGCCCTCGTCGCCTTCCTCCGGGAGAATTCTGACGTGTTCGCTTGGGAGCCGTCAGATCTTCCTGGAGTCACTAGGGAGGTGATCGAGCATCGGCTGGCAGTGCGGCCGGACGCACGACCCGTCAAGCAGAAGGTTCGTCGGCAAGCACAAGAACGCAAGGACTTCATCCACCAGGAAGTGGAGAAGCTCAAGAACGTCGGGGCGATCAGGGAAGTGTTGTACCCTACTGATATGGACATGCTAACCATGGATATGACCATTAGAACCCTAATTGTTGGTGTCTCTAATAATTATAATCAGGTGAATTCAATTACAAAATGTTTTCAATATGTTACTTGCAAAGAGGCGGAGCTACTATCTTGTGTAATCTTATTATGTAGGCATCTTATTGAACTTTACAAGTCCAAAGTGAAGATGAAGTGTTATAGCCTGCAAAGGGAGATTCAAAGTGAAGCCTATCAAGTCTACTTTCCAACAAATCAAACGGCACATGATACGGAGCTTGCTAGAGAAAGATATCACGAATTAAAGTTGAATCCGATTCGGGTCCGATCTGTCAGGAGACCCGAATTTGTTTTAATCACCCAGGCCGCATCCGGAGTCCAAATCAAGCAAACAAGTACTTGTTGGAAAGGTAATTACAAGACCTTTCCAACGGATCTAGCCCCATCAAGAGATTCGACTCGTGCTGACCGTGGCGGACAAAACAAGCTGACGGATCTGTTTTTCTGTTTCCTAAAGAGTTGTAGTTTGTTAGGAAAGTTAGAGATAGAGTTGGATTTCGGACTCCTTATTCAAGGTGGACGAAAATATCTCTCCCTCCTCCTTTATATACCCTATGAGCCCCCCTAAGGAGCATTGGGTTTTGATTAGATAAAGTTTAGCCATCTTTGCTATTTTCGTGTAATCGCGTGTGTCAGTTAGACCACCTGTTTTACCGTCGTCAAGACTCCAACTTATCGTCTCGTTGAGACATTGGTTTGATATAGTATATTCGCAATTTCAGATTGCATCCGCTATTTATCTTGTTCTTGCTTGTTCTTCGATTGCTTGCAGGAACAAAGACCTTCGTGGTCAGGTTGATCGTGCCCCCGCGTGATCAATAACCCTCTGGAGTTGGTGTATCGATTGCTAAGGCGCTGCCTCCTAGGCCGTAGTCGGATCGTCAACGTCACCTCCTACACAAATCGAGAGTTATCAATCTCATCGAAAGATCGGGCCACCCGCACCCGCACCACCTACTTGGTTAGCAAACCCTGTTGTAGTCCCTAAAGCTGGAAATAAACTGCGTATGTGTGTATATTTTATTGATTTTAACCGTGCATGTCCTAAGGACCCCTTCTACAGCAGGTTGCGAGTCTTTGTGCTTCCTAGACGCCTTCTCCGGCTACCATCAGATCAAGATGGCAGTCGAAGATGAGGAGAAAACAACGTTTATCACCCCGGTTGGCTGCTACTGTTATACGTGCATGCCTTTCAGGTTGAATAACGCGGGCTCGACATTTCATCGCGCCCTGCGCAAGTGTCTGGCACCCCAGCTAGGCCGGAACATCGAGGCCTGTATGGACGATATCGTCGTCAAGTCGCGGCGTAGGGACTCGCTCGTCGGCGACCTGCAGGAGACATTTCACAACCTCCGCAGGATCAAGCTCAAGCTTAACCCCGAGAAGTGCACGTTCGGCGTGGACTCGGGGCACTTGCTGGGCTTCTTGGTCTCTCACAGGGGAATCGAAGCCAATCCATAGAAGATCGAAGCGATCGAGAAGATGGAGGCACCCCGCAAGGTTAGAGACGTCCAGCACCTTATCGGGTGTGTTGCGGCGCTCGGGCGTTTCATTTCAAGGTTGGGCGAGCGAGCCCTGATTTTCTTCAAGGTGATGAAGGGTCCAATCAATTGGACTCCCGAGGCGGAAGCGGCGTTCCAGGACCTGAAGAGGTACCTGAAGTCGCCGCCGGTCCTCGTCGCCCCCAAGCCGGGCGAGCCGCTGCTGCTGTAGCTGGCAGCAACGGATCAGATGGTGAGCTCCGTGCTTATCGCCAAGAGGGAAGAGCAAGTCCCGGGGGCTGAGACGAACGAAAGGGCCCGGGGCTCCCGGCGAGCCGAAAGAACCCCCGGCTACCTCCTCTGCCCCTGGATCCGAGGGACAGCCCATGCAGGCTGCCCCCCGGAAGGGGCTATTACAGCATCCCTTGTACTTTGTTAGCACGGTGCTGCGCGATGCCCGGGTACGGTACCAGCAGGTCCAGAAGCTTCTGCTTGGGATCCTGCTCGCTTCAAGGAATCTGCACCATTACTTTCAGGCGCACCGCATCACAGTGGTGTCTGGGTTCTGTTTGGAGAGGGCCCTCACCAACCGTGAAGCCACCGGAAGGGTGGCCGAGTGGAGAATGGAGCTAGCGGAGTTCGGGCTTCATTTCGCAAACACCAAGAGCATCAAAAGCACCGCTCTCGCTGACTTCGTCGCAGACTGGACGTCGACAGGCATAGATGAAGAAGAGCCGGAAGTGAGCCTTCCCGGCACATTGGACGAAGGGTATTGGGTTATGTACTTTGACGGCGCCTTCTGCTTGTAGGGCGCCGGTGCCAGAGTGCTGATCGAGTCGCCCACCGGAGACCAGCTCAAGTTCGTGATGCAGCTCGACTTTGCCAACTCCACCAACAACACGGTAGAGTACGAGGGACTGCTTGCCGGGCTGTGCGCGGCAATCACCCTCGACATCAAGCGCTTGGTTGTTCGCGGAGACTCCCAACTCATGATCAACCAGGTAAACAAAGACTACGACTGCCCTCAGATGGCAGCGTACGTGGAGGAAGTGCAAAAATTGGAGTCCAAGTTCAAAGGACTTCGATTTGAGCACGTAAAGCAAGGACAACTTTGTTGCGGATGAACTGTCCAAGTGGGCAGCGGAACGCAGCAAGGTGCCTCTTGGGGTGTTCGTGCAGAGGCAGTCAAATCCCTCTGTCGACCCCAAGACAGTTGCCCGGGAAGCCCCTCCGGCAACTCAAGGTGACCCTGCAACTGCAGGAGACTATGCCGCGAAATTAGTGGCATATACTAGCCGGGAGCCGGGGGACGGATATTATCCGCTACCTCAAGGACGGGATTCTCCCGGAGGAAGACGCTGCCGTGGAGCGAGTAGCCCGGCAAGCTAAAATGTACGCCCTGGTGGAAGGAGAACTCTACCGGAGGCGTCCTAACGGAGTCATCCTCCTCTACGTGCCCCAGGAGGAAGGGCGCGCGTTGCTGGAAGATATACATCGAGGCACATGCTCACACCATGTGGCCTCCAGGGCACTAGCTGGGAAAGCGTTCCAGCATGGCTTCTACTGGCCGATAGCACTAGCCGATACGGAATAATTAGTCAAGACCTGTGAAGCATGCCAGTTTCACGCCAAAAAGAGCAACCAACCAGCGCAATCCC
Source organism: Brachypodium distachyon (assembly GCF_000005505.3). Taxonomy (NCBI): domain Eukaryota; kingdom Viridiplantae; phylum Streptophyta; class Magnoliopsida; order Poales; family Poaceae; genus Brachypodium; species Brachypodium distachyon. The sequence continues at coordinate 20,405,665 of NC_016132.3, read as the reverse complement.
TGCAAAGCATCCCGTCCTCGTGGCCGTTCGTGGTCTGGGGGCTGGACATCGTCGGCAAACTACCGAGAGCAGTTGGCGGCTATGTGTACCTACTTGTGGCCATCGACAAGTTCTTGAAATGGATCGAGGTGGATCCTGACCGAGCTGTCACGGCGCAGGCGGCCATCAAGTTCTTCAAAGGCATTGTGTGTCGGTTTGGTGTGCCTAACGGCATCATCACCGACAACGGCACGCAATTCACTAGTGCGGTGTTCCGAGCTTACTGCGAGGACATGGGCACTAAGATTCACTTCGTCTCTGTTGCTCATCCGAGGAGCAATGGGCAAGTTGAGCGAGCCAACGCAGAGGTGCCGCGGGGGCTCAAGACGAGAACCTTTGACAAGCTCAAAGGCCACGGGAAACATTGGGTTGAAGAACTCCAGCCCGTGTTGTGGTCACCGCGAACCACACCGAGTCGGGCGACGGGTCAAACTCCGTTTGCCCTCATCTACGGGGCAGAAGCTATGCTGCCCCTCGAGCTCAAGTATGGGTCACCTCGAGTACGCGCGTACGGCGACAAGAGCCAACACACGCAGAGGATTGATGACCTTACCTTCATCGAGGAGATTCGATGCTGGGCTGTTGTACGAGCTGCAAGCTATCAGCAGGGACTCCATCGTTATCACGACATGAGAGTCCGTCCGCGGGGGCTCGAGGTTGGAGACCTCGTCCTGTGCCGGATAGAAGGAACGAAGGCCGGGAACAAGTTGACTCCAATTTTGGAAGACCCTTTCCAGGTAGTGCAGGTGACCAGACCGGGGGTTGTCCGGCTGGAAACCGAAGAAGGCTTGCCGGTGCCCAATAGTTGGAACATTGAGCACATACGCAAGTTCTACCCGTGAAACGGTGGCGCCTTACCCACGGGTGACACTGCGGCACCGTGCCTCTTTAAGCTAGTGTAGCCGGACAAGACCCGATTGTAATCCGCTAGCACAAAGTTGAACAAAGATAACTGTTACACTGGGAAATATTGTGCTTTGCTATTTGTAAATGCTTTCGTCTCCTGCTCTAGGTGCACAGAATTGTCTCCTCATCCTTGGCTATGAGCAGGGGGCTGCCGGAACCCCGAAAACGAAGCTCGTTGCCGGGATGCCCCGGAACGAGGCCTAGCAGTTGCCGGACCCGTCCGCAACGTGCTACGTGCCAGCGAGGCACCGTGGAAATGTAAAGATGCTCACAACCAGATTTGAGGTCGACTCTTCTGTGCCCGGGGGCAGGGAGGCAGGAGGTTATCCAGTTGATACTGTTTTTCGTACATTTTGAATTTTTTTGCTATGTACCTTGGGCACTGCAGGAATCTGACATGCAGGATAGAGATAAGGCGAAGGCACACTGTGATGCTCGTGGGGTGGTCACGGGTGTCGTCGTCTTGCGAGTAAGTTGTACATATATGGCAATTACTTCGAGGCTTGATGCAGGAAACTGAGACAGGGCCAGTGCCTCCACGCGGCGACTGGTGGTCCCGGGCGTGTGGAGGCAAGAGCAGCGCTTTTAGCCCAGATAGCAAGTAGCCACTTAGCAGAAAAGGAGAGAGTGCCCGGGGACTCCCCCGGCAATCTGTAAAGCACTTGTTCATTGGCTAATACAACTCAGAAGCAGGACGTAGGGTTTTACACCTCAGGGTGCCCCGAACTTAGGTAAATGGACTTGTGCCTCTTTGCGCTTGACATTGGCCTCACCAGCGATCGCCGGAGTGATCCCCAACGCCCACTGCCAAACCTGAAAGGGGGTGCCTAGCATCCCCGATGTCTAAGCCCCGGGCTACGACACACAGCGTCCTTGCCACGGCTCTCAATAAGGCGCAACAAGTCCAAAAAAAACGGGAAGCTAAGTATCTCATTTTGGGTCCTTGGTTTTTCCCCTTTAGTAACACTGGTTTGCTGGGGTAAGCTCGGTCCCCGTGTAGCCGGAGCGTAGGAAGGACGCTTGCGGGGTGAGGACGCCCCCCACACGTGGCTCGCGGGTGCGTCCCAGAGGCGTGCGCGCTCGGGTAGTTAACCCGCAGGCGGAGTGACTAGCCACTGTTGTTTGGTCCTAGGTCCGCACCGCGGATCCATCTCGGGTCCCTAGTCTGTTCAAGCATGTGGTTGGTGAGTCCCCGGGTACGCAAGGCTAAAACACGGGAAGGACAGAGCCCCTCCCCAGCAAGCTAGTTTTAGGCAAAGAAGCAAGTAAAAATAGCATTGGATATATATTAAAGCTTGGGCAAAACAAGTTGACGAGTAACACTGATAATGACAAGGGAAAGCTAACATAAAAAGTTCTAAGGCGCCACGCGCCACTTGCAGGGAAATAAAAAAAAGAGAAGGAAGGGAACTACGCGGGAGGTGCTCCCGGGACGGCTGCGTCGGTGCCAAGGGCATCCTCAGCATCGGGGGCTTCTCCGGCAACCTCCTCAGCAGCGGCTCCGTCTTCGTCGACCAAGCCCTACATTCACGCCACCATCTCATCCACGACGCCCTGCACCGTCTCCCGGTGGGTCTTGGCCTCTTCCTTGTCCGACTAGGCGTCGAAGACCGACTCGAACGGGAAGTCGGGGTGGGCGGAGTGGACCCGGGTGAGAATCTGCCCGGCGACCTGCTCGGCCGCGAGGCCGACATGCCGGTCACCGAAGGCCGTGACACAGCTCTGTAGGCCGCTCAGCCGGCCGACGAAGTCTGCGAAGAACAAAGTGAAGCTGCCCATGTCTGCCCCATCGAAGGTAGCCACAGGGATGTCGAACCCCTGAAGCGCCTCCATCGCCAAGTCGGCCAGCTTCTTCAGCCTAGCCACCTCCCCTGTCCTGCGGGCCCGCAGCTCTGTGCATGCACCGCGAGCCTCCGAGGCCTGCAGCTTGTGCTCGCGGCACTCGGACTTCAGCCTACGTATCTCCGACGCCTTCTTGGTGTTGTCGTTGTCGATCAGCCGGAGTTCCTGCCGCGCCATGTCGAGCTCGCCCTGAAGGGACGAGCTGGCATCTTGGGCGGCCTTGAGCTGCCCCGCAAGCTCGCCCTCCCGGGAGCGGGCCTGGTCCTACAGCTCCTTCTCCCGGCGCGCCGAGGCTTCAGCTGCTGTTGCGGCCACCGTCTCCAGCTCTCCGACCTCGCGGCGGAGGCGCTGGATCTCCAGGGAGTAGCCGGACAGTAGGTCCGTCTTCTCCCGGAGACGGCCTTGGAATGAGTCCAGAGCCACCTGATGCTCCTCCTCGCTCTTGGCCTGTGTGGTCTTCACCAGTTCAAGCTCCCGCTGGTGCTCTTGCTAGAGATCCCACAGCTGCTGGAGGACCTGCGCCTTCGGCACCCCTTGCAAAGCCTGCTGGAGCTCCTCCCGGAGCCGCTGTAGCTCGGTGCATTGCTCCTCCGCCTCCCGTCGCGCTGCGCCCAGTTCCGCCACTACGCGGGCGTGGTGCTGCTTCACGTCGTTGAAGAAATCCACGAACATCCACTTCTGCTGCTGGATGTAGTCAATCACTTGGTGTCCCTGCTAGAACACGCTGGGGTCGAAGGTGATCCGACCCCAAGTCCGCCCGGCGAGCTCCCCTGCTCCCACGCTGAAGGCAGCTCCGGTGGAGGAGGAGGACCCCGCCGCGACCGTCTGCGACCCCGAGGGCGCATCCGGACATGATGGCGCGCCCCCGGCATGGCCGAGTCCCGCTGCTCCCTGCTTGTCCGAAGGGGCGAGCTGGGGGCTCGGGGGCTTCTCCAGGGCACCACCGCCCGCCCCGGCTGGCGGAGGCTGCTCTGTGCCGCCGCCTCACATGGCGCCCCCTGCGTGACGTCATCGGTGGCAGCAGTCGCGGTCCTGGCAGGCGCCGTGACCTATTGCTGAAGGGCTCCGACAGAGGCAACCTCCGCCGGAGCATCGTCGTCGACTTCGCTAGTAAGGTCGATGACCCGCACCTCTGTAGGCGCGGGCGCAGCCGGAACCCCTCCGGCAACTGCACGAACGGCTCCTGCGTCAAGCGTGGGGATTGGCGCGAAAAGTAAAGGAAGTGTTCGAACTTGTGCGTACCTGCCGCCGGGCCGGTGCCCTGCGAGCTCGAGTCGGGGATCCTTGGGTCCCCCACGGCCACTGCCGCCGTCGCAACCGCTGCGTCAGCAGCGTCTTGGTCGCCGCCGCCCGATGCCGGGCGAGGCTTCTTGGTTGGGGCTGCCGGCGACACGCTGGTCTGCCCCCTCTTCCTCGACGAACTGGAAAACGCAAAAATCGATTAGTCACGCACAAAATAATTTTGCGAAATCAAAGCTGTTCTGAACGACATTGGACTTACCCCGCCGGCTTGAGCTTGAGCACCCTGTCCGCCAGGATGCTCCTCGCCGGAGGGCCGCTTCGCGCGGGGGGAGCTGTCCGAGTTGCCGAGATGGTCGGCGCAGCTGTTGCAGCCGTGCCACTGCCGCCGGAGCCCCCAGCCCCCGCGTCGCCGTGAGGCTCCTGGAGCTGCGAGCTGGCCTCCCGCCTGCCCGCCCGCTGCGCCGCGGACCGCCTCACCAGGGGGATGTCATCTTCCTCGTAGTCCTCCTCCAGCACGACTTCGCTGGCTGCCAGGGGAACGTTGTTGTCGCCGTCGTCGTCACTGAGGTCTCCTTCGACGCCCCACGAGGAGTCATCGGAGTCCGAGCCCTCTGTCTTGGCGGAGGCCTGGCCTTGGCCCCCTTTCCCCGAGTGGACAGCCGGCTCCTTGCCCTTCTCGGACCGGGGCTGCGGGAGTGAGGGTTGCGCCGGGGGGTCCTCCACGATCCCCCACTTGTCGCAGAGTGGGAGATACCGGGCTCCTGGGTTCGGGATCCCGGCGTGGAGCGAGTGCGCTCTAGACGGGAGCAGCCGGTAGGGTTCGTCCCCGCCGGTGATACCCTTCACCCAGAACTGCACTTCCTCCATGAGGAGATCCGTGCGCTGCAGCCGGGTCCGGTCGCCAGCCCCGGTGTACATCCACGCCGGATGCGAGTGCCGCTGCAGGGGGGGCACGCGCCTCCCGATGAAGGGGCGTGCCACATCCATGTCTGTGAGCCCGGCCTCACGGAGCACTTTGATCTTCGCACAGATTGGGGACAGCTCCTCGTCCGTCTGGTCACGGAGCGTCCAGTCGTCAGAGCCCTTCGAAGGCCCGAGAGGCCCTCGTGGAACTCCTGAAGCTCGTCGGTGCACACCCACCACCAGTCGCGGCGCCAGTTGTGCTCGATCTTCTTCTTCCCCAACTCAATGAATTCCGATTTGATCCTGTCGCGGAATCGGAACACTACCCCCGAGGACAGGGGAGCCTTCTTCTCCACCCTCGAGTAGTAGTAGTGGCGGAATAGCGCCACCGACGGCATCACCCCCATGAACGCTTCACAGAGGTGTTGGAAAACAGCCAATGTGAAGAACGACGTGGGGTGAAGCTGTGCCATGATGAGCCCGTAGGTCTCCATGATGGCTAAGAGGAAGTAGGAGTGTGGCGGCACGAACCCGGCAAGGATGAACCTCCCGAAAATCCGGAAGTAGGAGTGTGGCGGCACACACTCCGCTCCGGCGGGAAGGACCCGCGTCGGCCCGTGCTCGTTGTGCTTGGTGGCCAGCGCCAGGACCAGCTTGTCGACCCCCTCACCGTTGTACCCCGAGGGGGGGCGGGGGAAGGCAAATTTAGCCCGCATTTCCTCCTCCTTCCGGGCCCTGTCCGACAGCTCCTTCTTGCCGGCCTTATCCCTTTTGCTGGTGCTCCCCTTGGGACGGTTCTAGCCCTTGGAAGACATCGGCGGAGGTGGAGAGGTGGTTCGGTTGGAGCGGGGAGCTTGGGAGGAGGTGATGGCAAGAGCGAGAGACAATGGGGAGTGCCCCGCCGCCGGCCTTGGGTATTTATCGGGGCTGGCGGACTGCAATGGACACCCCCACGATCGGCAATAAAGAGCCCTAAAGAATCGGAAATTAAGAGGGGGGTGCACGACGTGGCCTTAACTCTCTCGTGATTAAGGGAGATAAGGCACGAAATCGTGCGCCCGACCGTTTCACTCTGAGAAGTGGAACTATAAATGCGGCCCACGAGGCCGGGTGCCACGGGGTTTCCCCCTTGGGACCCACGCGTCGGGTAGGGCGTAGCCCAGCAACCGACCGAGGATAGCCCTCGCTGGAAGCTTCAAGGCTGCTGGCCCACGCCCGGGGGCTACTATCGTACCAGTGGCCCACGGGGTCCCACTGATACGGGACGCGTGGGTCGCCAGTGACGAAGCCCCATCAGGAGGGACTCCCGGGAAGCCACGAGCCCGCGAAGCCTGCCTCGAGGAGACGACCCCTAGTGAAGCTAAAGCTAAGGGCCGAGTACAAGATGCTCCCGGGAACCCCGAAAGATCCCGGGAAGCCGAAGGAACGCCTCCCGGCAACTAGCCGGTGCGCTAGCCGGGAAGGTGCACCCCAGCAACCCGCGCTCGGGTATGCAGGCGGGACCCGCAGAACAGTGAAGACAGGACAAGACGGCGGGTGCAGTGCATTTAATGCATCGACAGGAGTCTTATCAGCAGGCCTAGTCTTGCTTAGCAAGGCTAGAGCGACTACCCTACGAACTATTTTTTTCTACCGTATACAGTGGACCGGGCGCTGCATGGCGTCCAGCGTGGATGAGCAAAAATGTATTCCGTGTAGCTATGACACGCGTCTAGGCAACGTGTCACGCTGCATGCATTGGCACCTGTGGTATCCCCTTGTCTATAAAAGGAGAACCGACGCCACCGGTCAAAGGTATGGACCTCAGTAGGATCCGGTTCTATTCAGTTCAGCATTCACCCAAGTAGCCTAGCAATTAGAGGGACAAGTAGCAAAGCCCGGGAACTCCCCGGCAACCTGTAACAACCATACTAAGAAATATAACTCAAAGCAGGACGTAGGGTATTACACCTCCGGGTGGCCCGAGCCTGGGTAAAAACTCTCGTGTCTACACTTTGTGTCTATCGCCCCGTCGGCGATCGCCGGAGCGATCCCCTCGCCCTTCCAATAAAAGGGGGTGCTCGGCATCCCCGGTGCCGGAGACCGTGCTCCAACACTGTATCTTTCAAGAAAAGAAAAATAAAAAAATAAAATTTGTTAGTCGCCTTCACCCCCCCCCCCCCAATCTAGTGGAACATACCAATCTTTCGGGCGGCCACGGTGTGCCGTCCATGGCGGCTAGTACGCAGGGGGGGCGACGGGGGATGGCGGGATTTGGCCTCTGCTTCCCTTCCATGGGGAGCTCGAGGTCAGGAAAGAGCACAATGGAGCACGAAGGGAATCTAGTCGGGAGAGAAGCTCAGGAGGAAACGCTCTTACATGCAGTTTTATCGACCTTGTCCGACACTCAGCCATCACCTTGCGATCAAATCTCAACCATCAAACCGAGACGGAGGAAGGATGATGGCATGATGGTATCGGCCGCAGATCGGACATAGAAGGGGTCGTACTCGTAGTCTCGTACGGAGTACTCCCTTCGTTCCTAATTAATTGGCGCCGGCTTTTTTACAAAAAAAACCTGTAAATTCCCGAAATAGACCTGCAGTCCACGTTTTTTTGGAACTTTTGCGAAAAAAAACCTGTAAATTTTTGAAATTAACACGCAGTCCACGTTTAAATGAAGATGTGGAATGCATGTTTATTTTGTAAATTTATAGGTTTTTTAAAAAAAAGGCCGGCGTAGACAGAAGGTGTACTGGTTACTATTGAGAAATGAATGAATGAGAATGAATCCGTGTGTTTTCCATTGATTGTGTTCATATATATACAAGGGAAAGAGACACCAATACTTGCATTGTTGTCCCAAATATTTTGCATCCGCGTCCCAATTTTGGGAATTTTGGGATGCGAGCGTTTACATGTTAACTGCTATATTAAATATATTAATTAACTAATAATTAATCTTAATTGATCATATACTAATTAATCTTAACACTCCCCCTTGATCAATTTGCTCTGTTCATATGTATATACTTGAAACATCATGGAATCTTGTAATCTTGTGATTTCCTCCAAAAACCCTGTGGGAAAATATTGAGGAAAGTAATACTGATATTGATATGTTATGAAAACTCCTTCCTAAAAACCCGATGGGAAAAAATAAGGAGAAAATGGCACAACATATATTGGATATTGTTTCTTGATAATTCATATAGAATTATGTGAACAATAAGTATGCCTTGTATATTATCCATAAAAAACCCGGTGGGGAAAATAGATAATATGACATATAATCTTATGTTAATATTGTCTCATTAAAAACCTTTTATGAGAAACTACCGAGTAAAACTCATAATAGGAAAAGAGTGCAATATGATGTTATGAACAGGTTAATTTCAGGTGAATACTCCCCCTGATGCCTGCAAAATTTTAAGTCGTCGCATACCAATCCCATAGACACATTTTTGAAATGTGGAGTTGGGTAAGGACTTAGTGAACAAATTTGCGAGGTTATCACATGATTTGGTTTGCAAGATATTTATCTCCCCATTTTGTTGTAATTCATGAGGATAGAATAGTTTAGGTGCAATACGTTTAGTTATATTGCTTTTTATATAACATGTTTGCATCCGTGCAACACAAGCAAAATTATCCTCATAGATAATTGTTGGTGATTCAATCGAACCAATACCACATGATTGTTGTATGTGGTTAATCATTCTGTGTAGCCATACACTTTCACGAGATGCTTCGTATAGAGCTATTATTTCAGAATGATTTGTGGATGTAGACACTAGTGTCTTCTTAGAAGACTTCCACGATATGGCTGTCCCACCGTGTAGGAACACGAAAACGGTCTGGGATCTGGCATTGTGGGGATCAGATAAATAGCCAGCATCAGTGTATCCGATTAATTCAGAGTCTTGGTTTTCCTTTTGGAAATATAGAGCTAGATCTCTAGTGCCTTTTAGGTAGCCAAATACTTGCTTGACTCCCACCCAATGGCGTTTTATTGGAGCTGCGCTGTATCTTGCTAGTAATTTACCGCAAATGCAATATCCGGCCGGGTGCAATTTGCTAGGTAGATTAATGCCCCAATAGCACTAAGATATGGGAACTCAGGTCCCAAAATTTCCTCTCCATCACCTTTTGGTTTGAATGGATCTTTCTCTACGTTTAGAGATCGAACTACGATAGGTGTTTTGCATGGATAGGATTTGTCCATGTTAAATTTCTCCAAGATTTTCTGGATATATGTAGCTTGGTGAACCAATATTTCCGAGGGAAGGTGCTCAAGTTGTAAACCTAAGCAGAACTTGGTTTTACCCAAATCTTTCATTTCAAATTCCGTCATTAGATGATTACGAGCTTCATCTATATCCTGTTTGTTGCCAATGATGTTTAAATCATCAACATATACAGAGATAATGCAAAATCATGTTTTGGATTTGTTTGTGAAAACACATGGGCAGTAATCATTGTTTGAGTATTCCTTCAGTGGAATAAACTCATTAGTCAGTTGTATCAATTTGCCAGACTATGTTGATAAGCCATATAGTGACTTATTAAGGTTTTACACTATTCATATTGCGTTTTTTAGCGTGTATTTGGAAATTGGGATTCCTTGAGGAACATATATGTCCAAAATAAGTGACTCATAAAGATATTTGGTCACTACGTCTATCAACTGCATAAATAGACGATTTAGAACTGCCATTGAAATATGTTATCGGAAAATGATCTTCATGCATATATGGAGAATTGGTTTCATGTATCTGCGTGAACCCTAGTGCTACAAGCCTCGCATTTGAGATTCACCACCTCGTTATTTTCATTCTTGTTACGGAAGAAAAATTGGTGTAGGTATTACTTTCGCTGATACCTTCCTTTTTATTGAGCGAAGCTAATTCTGCTTGTATTGCATCCTTCGATTGAATCCAGTCCGAGTGTTTACACACTATGCCATGGCCATGGTCTTTGGACCAGGATCATTCGGGAGGTTATTGCAATTATAGTGCAGAAATGTATGTCGACAATTTGCAGTCTTTTTTTTATGATTTTCCAAATCTAGATATTTGTGCATGGTTCAGTGTGTTGATCAGGCACACGTGAGATCATCGTATAGATGATTATGTACCCATGATGACTATTCGCAATTTCCCAATGCGGTCAGTCTAGGTATGTCGTCGCACGGTGCTCCGACACCGGAGGCGTGCGGTCACGGCCCCCTTTTTAGGTTCGGTAGGGGCATCGGGGTTCGCCCCGGCGATCGCCGGCACGGCCGATGAGGCCTTGCGAGGCCGGCGAAATGGAGTACTGAAAGTGCGCGCTAATCAAGGAACAGATACATGCACGTTTTTACCCAGGTTCGGGCCACCCGGAGGTGTAAAACCCTACGTCCTGCTTGTCTGTGCTGGTATTGGTTTAGAATCAAGCGTTTATAGGTTGCCGGGTGAGTTCCCGGGCTTTCTCTCTTCCTTTGGCTGGATACTCCTTACTATTCTTCGCTAGTGCTGGAAGCAAACTATGAGTTGGTCGAACTAAGCCAAACTATCTACTGGAGCTAACGAATCTAAAACCGAACTTCCTCCGAACCGAACTCAACTCACGCGGGACCAACCCTTTGACCGTTGGCGAGGGTCCTCCTTTTATACTCAAGGGGATGCCACAGGTGCCACGATGCATGAGCTACAAGTGTCAAGTGGGGAGGCATACAACTCCCCTGGTGAGCTGGTGGCGTGCATAGATGCCACCTCCGCCGCTAGGGGTCTAAAACCCTAGAGTAGGATTGGACAGCCACTGGTCCTTTGATCGGACGGGTAATGCCCCGTCGGTCGGCTCATTTAATGAGCCGTGCGCCTTACTCCTTGCCCCGGTGGGGCCGCGCATCCCACGCCCGCCACGCGCCCGTGTGGCGCTGTTGATCTGGCTACTGGGCCCCACGCTTGAGGCGGGGGCAAGCGCCCGGGAACCCCCTGTCCCGGCAAGTCGATCCCCGGAAAGCGCCCAGGCCCAACGCACCCGAGAACCTCCCCCGGGAAGGAGCTTCCCGGGAGGTGCCCAGGCGGGAATATTCCCCGAAGCCCCGCTAGCCCCTTCCGGGCTGGTAGCTTGCCGGGCTGCTCATAGACGCTGCCCGGGACGAAACCTTCCCGGGAACTTGGGAACGGGGCCCACGCGTCGCGCAGCGGTGGTACCCCGGGTGTCACTGGTGCGACAAGGTATTCCGATGTCCCAGTCATTGTGTGCACTATTGAGCTAGGTTTGCGGAGGTTTTCCTTCCACTGGGCGTATACAACCCATTTGGTATCTATCAACGTGAAGTTGAATTGCATTTACTGATTATTATTTTTAGAGTATACTCAGAAGTTTTCTTCGTTGCTTGCGAGGAGCTGAATCATGGGGTGTGGCCATACTTCTCCCCCACGTGTAATGAATGGGGAGTTGAGTGGTTTTTTATTGGTACCTCCACTCTTTCAGGCACATTAATTACATGATTTAAATGATTTTTATGATACCGTTGTAGTCAGTAAATGAGTATGGCAGATTATTTGCAATGTGTTGCAAATGAATGATTTTCTAAACTAGAGGTTCAGATCCTTGAGTACGTGGATTTGAGGAGAAAATGTGCTAGACATTCTTATTGATTTCCTGGCATTTTTCTGGTACTTGAAATCTCCCCCTAATGCCTGGAAATTCTCCTTGGTGATATAGACAGTGTACTGGCCATAAATAACTCCCCTTGACAGGGACTTGAGGTATTTGTAAGTGACGAAAAATACAGTTATTTCTCACATAGATCCCAAATTCTATGAAGGGCCATTGATGTACGCTGGGGTGGTGATATCGGTATTTAACCGAATAATTGCAAATGGGAAATCTTTGGGAGATGTCCATGTATAAATAGGATAAGGGAATTATTACGATATGCAGTTGTTTACTTATGAATTAAGTTAGCAGTGTGTAGAACTGCGTGACCCAACATGAGGTTGGTAAGTTGCAATTCATTGGTAAAAATCATGTGTAATGAGCTATATCCTTTGATTACATATTCAAATCAAACCATTTTGAGTTTGGACATATGGGACATAGTGTTGAGGTTCAACCCCCCAAACCATGCAATAATCATTAAAAGCATGTGAGGAGAATTCTGCAACAATGTCAATTCGAATTGATTTAATTCGATATTCAGCATTATGAGCTTGTAGTTTACTAGATTGGCTCATTATTTAGCATATACATGGTTTTGTGTGGATAGAAGACACACGTGAGACATCGTGTAGATGAACTTGAATGCAGGGAAAGTCCAGACCATGGTTGTATGCAACCAGAATTATCACATTGAATGTGTTCAGGAATTTGAGTGGTTTTGCTAGTAATTTGAGATATGAAGGTCCCAAATTTAGCTTTCATGTAGCACAAATAGTGCAAATGGAATATGAATATTGAGGAAATTTAGCACCATTTACACCATGACCAATGGAATTGGAATTGCTAGTAATTTTTCACATCATCCCTAATCCAGGGTGACAATGGCGACTATGCCACATTTGGAATGTAGTGACATTCTGAGAAATTACCTTATACGCAACATTTGCTACGGGTGTGGTGTATGTGTATTACAATACAGATATTCAAAAACGAATTTCTTGAAATATTTATTTGCCATATCCGTTGTCTTGGTAAAGAGAAGATATTCCTCTTTGTTGTCATTGTGGTTTTCGATATGAAAACCATTTTTACGGATATCTCTACAGCTCAGTAGGGTACGAGTTGAATCTGGACACTATAGAGTATCCTGGATAGTCACTTGTGTATCCACAGGGAGTGTAATTATGGCACGTCAGGAGCCAAAAATTATTGTATCGTGTATACCAATTGTAAAGATCTCTCCATTCTCCATAGTAAGAGTTGGAGAATTATTTATTTTATTTCCCTATGTGTAGAGTTTGTGGCGCTAGTGTCCACCAGGCACAATTCCTCTTTCATCAGATTGACTCCCGTAGAAGTCCATATATGGAAATGTAGAATTTATTTGTATCAAAGTGTTGATACACTATATTGTGATATACAATATAGAATGACAATAACAACGACATATGTGTATGTGTTATTACAACAGTCAGTTGGACTTATAATATCTATGGAGTGACGGTACTATTTATAGTCACCAAACATGTTATTCGAGTTAAACTCGATTGTCATTTTCTCCGTGCCCATAGGATTGACTGTTGGAATGCCTCATTGTTGCTTTGTTCTAGGAGAACATCATGCGGACAATCAGTTTCCTTGATGCTGTCAACGTGGATATTGAAGTGAGCTTCAAATCTTTGACCTTGGGCAGGTCGGTTGTCCCAGGATTGTTGATATAGATTGACTTGATGTTGTGGGGTATGGCATGTGTTTTGGTGATATGCGTGTAGCATACACACTTTGGACAAAGGCTAGTTTTTGCGATGCCTTTCCCACGGTTTGAAGCATGTGGATATTTCTATCCTATAAGTATTCAGAGTTGAGATCTGGATGAGTATGGTACAAAGCACCATATTTTTGCATTTCTGTTAGTTGGGCATCACGTCTTGAAGAGGTTGGAGTATACCCACAATCTCATGGGATGCAATGTAGACCTTTTATGTCCATTCTACATGTAGGATAGTTGTGACCGTTGAGCGCAAGCTCGTCGAATTGTATTTTTCCGGTCATTTTGTCCTATATGTAAACCTGAGATTTGATCAATTTACTTGTGAGTAAATTAAATATCATCATGGTTACGTTGTAATAACATTTGCAAAAATTGAAAGTTCAAGTGAAGATTTGAATAATATAATGTGGACCTCAAATTATTAATATAACACTTTGAAGGTTATCACTAAAAAGTGATTTAGATCTCCCAGTAATACGCGAAAAATTCGCTGCTTTCAATAAGGTGTATGTGGAACATTCAACGCCATTTAGCATTTTACCGTTCGTCAAAGTCTATACTACCTTGTGTTATATTTAATTTAAATATTAGGGAGAGCACATGAAGGTACTCATTGTCAATTTCTGACATAACGTAGACCTGTCGGTAGTACACGAGAAATTCACTGCTTTCGATAAGGTGTATGTTTCCAAGGAACATTCAACGCCATTTAGCATTTTACCGTTATTGAAAGTCTGTAGTACCTTGTGATCCCAAATATAAATATGAGGTAATCGTCTTTCAAATTGCAAAATCCAATATTTAATTAAGCCAATTGAGCTTTTAAACATCATAGGCTTAATATAAGCGGATAATATTATCGTTGTACCAACATTCATGTTGTACGAATTGCTAAAAGCAAATACATTTGAACATGAAAACATTTACATTCATACGTATTCTGGAATTTAAAACTCAACAGAACAATGCATGAAGATGTAAATAAAAATAGAAGTAAACATGACATGATAGCCAAAACATGATAGGTAAGTAGTGTATCTACAGTACTGTTAGTTGGACTTGTTTGCAATTATCCGTATAAACCGGGTTCTGTTTGCAAACAAGTAAGCCTGAGGGCCCACATAAATTTGCCAAAAAAATCCCCATCCATCCCGTCGGTTGGGGATTCACCCCGAAAATGCCGCCGCCGAATAGGCAGTGTGCTTCCACCGAAGATGGAAGACAGGAAGGGGGCGAGGGGCTTGTTGCCGGAGGGAGGGACTCGCCGTTGGCGCTTTGGAGCGGGGCATGACCGTCGGACGCCGCGCTGAGGTCCTCGTGGGGAGGAGGCAATGGCAGATTGCTGCCACTGGAGGTTGCGCCGTCGGCCGCTGCGAGTTGGTCGTTGTGAAGCGATCCTCCCCCTTACAAGGGACCGATTTCTGTGCTTACTGTGCTAGTCCCTGGATCGACTCACTAGCACACACAGTTTCATGATGAAATATACAGAAGCAAAGGTCAAAGTACTTTATTACATCGCATCATCCAGAATTTAATAGTACTTACAACCTCGCATGACCTCTGGGGCCAGCATAAAACAAATATTGTTTCAACATCATAAAACAATGTTTCAAAATACTGCAGCGGAAAAGGGTAGAACATAAGGGCCACACTACTCCAAGGTGAGAGCATGTTGGAATGTAAGCACATGACCCATGACAAAACGACGAACCTCACTCAACGTCGGATCCACCTGTATTGTTAATTGCAGCCACTACGTGGTCAATACATTTGAATGTATTGGCAAGCTCACCAGAGTTATAAAGGACCTACCAAGTACATGCATAGTTTGGCTAAGTGGGGTTTGGCTATTTTGCATAAAAGCATCATTATTCAAATTCTATTATTTTTAGACAAATAGTTTTGAATTCTATTGGACACGGGGTAGAAACACCCATGCTCCTATTAACCTAGGCACATTGAGTAGAAACATCAATGCTCCTACCCAGTTCAAACCATTCATTTTATTTGGAAATTTGAATGAGTGAGACTTTCCTTAAAGTTCCAATATCTAGTTGCTCATAATTGTCCGTAACCGGGGACACGGCTAAGTACTTAGTTTGACACTCTCGAGAGGTGGTACACTTTACCCACAAGAAATCGACGTGTTAATCCCTTGCTGTCCTCCAGGTGGAGTCGCAACGGCATCGATTACAGGAATTTTCAGAACATATTCCCCCAAACCTCCTGAGGGACGCGTTCCAACCTACACTGCTACATACCGATGTCACCTCGGATCCAGGTTCATATTTCTTACATCCATCCTGGCAGAGCCCATAATACCATGTGGTTGTACTGGAAGCTACTAAACAGGAAACTAGTCCAGTCTCTGGTTATCCCGGGTGGCATCCCACATTGTGACGCAGGCGCTCCCCGAATCGCACGGGGAGACGACCATGGACGCCCCCGAATCACACGGAGAGACGACTCAGCGGGCCCCATAGAAATAGACCTAACGTCACAACATCCGAAAACTCAAAGCAGCCCACCCAGGACGGTTCATTGAATTACTTGTTTTGCCATACACTAGGAAAATCATATTGTAATTCAACAGTATCACATTGTAACAATACCACCCTCGTATAATATCATAGCATAGCCTCTTACTACTACGATGGCAATTGGTGGTGAAGTCATGGCAAAGGTATCCTATACTACTAGGACAGATCATAGCTAGCATAGATACAATAATAATCCTGACAATGCAACTAATAAAATTTAGTGCATAATAAAATAATGGGTAAATGATCAAAGTGAACTTGCCTTGATAGTAGTTGGTATTCAGGCACTCTTCACAATCACACAGTTCGCTCTCCGAAAAAACTATACAATCAGGCAAACATACACATACATAAACACACCATACAAGCAAAAGAATATGTATGTCATGATGCAATGCAAAACATGTGACATGAGTTTGGTTTATTTTATTTGGGTGATCTGGTGATCCAATGCCTTGAGAATTAAACACATGTAATTAGGGTTTTTAAGCAAAAGCAAAGCTAGGGTTTAAATCCTAAAATGAGGTTTTATTTGCATCTGCAAAACAATTTAATTCAAAATATTTATTTCTATGCCCCATTGGATAGAGGACATTAAAACAAAATTTTGGGCACTGGTTTCATTCAAAAAGGACTTCTAAATAATTAGTTATGATTTAAATGGCATAAAACTCTAATCTGTAATTTGAATGTGATTCAAATATTCAAATTTGAAATTAGACAGTGCCAAAAGATTCTACACTTCCTAAGGATTCCAAAAAGGTGTGGATCACTAAATTTGGCCAAACAGATTTAAAGTTATGATCATTTGAAGTTACAGGGGCCTATCTGCAAAAGTGCCTTTTATGAATTCCAGGGAATTAAAATTACATTTTTATTTTATAAAACCGGGTGACACGTGGCAGCTTCTGATAGGCGCGTACCGGTTCACTTAAGGGAATTAACCCGATCTAATCCGAGCCGTTGATCAAAGATCGGATGGACGGGGGCTCTCGGGCTTACCTAGGGTTCCGGCGACCTTCTCCGGCGACGGCGCGGCACGGGCGGCGGCGGCGCGGGGTGCTCCGGTGACGCGGGCGACGCGAGGATGGCCGGGGTCGGCGCGGCACGGCACGGCGGAGACGGGGACGGGGTCGGTGCGGCTTCAGGAGGCCGGAGGGCTTGCCTAGGACGGCGGAGACGCGACGGCGCGGGCGGCGGACTCCGGCGAGGCTTCGGGTGGCGGTCGGCGGGCGCTGCAGTGCACGAAAATGGGGAAGAAACGCGTCACGGCGTGCGGGACAAAACGAGGAAGACGAAGCGGCGGTCAATTTGGAGCTAGGCTTCGTGGCTCACCGGCGGTGGCGAGAATTGGCGGCGGCGTCCGCGGAACTCCGGCGAGCGATTGGGCGGCATGGGCGTGAAGAAAATGAGGGGGCAAGAGAGGGAAAAGATCGGCACGGGCGAGGGCTTTATACGGACGTGAGCGGGAAACTTCGGGAAGGCCGAAATCGGCGGGGAGCGGCGATGGCGGCGGCGACTGCGCGCGCGGGTCGGGCGGCGTGACGCGCGGGGCTTTCCCCGCGGGGAAGATGACCCCGACAGGTGGGCCCCACCTGTCGGTGGCTCCTCGCGGTCGGGCGCGTGCTAGGCCAGTTCGGGCGTGGTCGGGCGCGGTCGGACTGGGCCGGTTCGGCCCATTTTGGCCGGGCCGGTCCGGTTTATCCTTTTTTTTTCTTGTTACTTTGATATCTTTTGTGTTTGAACTCCAAATTGGTCCAAATAAATTCCAGAAAATTTGTAAAATCATGTTCTACCATGATACAACTTTTGAAAGTAGTTTCTCTTCAAAATAAAATATATAAAAATACATTTGCCCTATAAATGACTTTAGGGCTATATATCTGTTTGAATAAAATACTTTTTCAACTCCAATTAGTTAACCAAAATTATGGGATAGCTTATATATGCATTAAACCCTTTTTATACATCAACCCTATTGGTTTGAAAATCTAAAGGTTACAGGGATGTAAACAAAATCTCTTAAAGCCTTTTGTGATTCAAAATTTGAATTCAGAAATGCAATTGTGGCATGATGCTCATGGATGCAATGCACATGTAAAGGTTTGAAATTTTGGGATGTTACACGTTGCCGCGTCAAGCCAAGGCGCCGAGTAGCGGCGTTGTACGTCGCCGCCAATCGTTGTGAAGGGTGGTCGTGGATCATCATCAAGGTCTACAACCGCCTGCGCTTGGTGAAGCGGGGTTGCGCCGAGGGTAGCGTCGGGACAGATGTCGCCTAGCGCTGTCTCCGGCATGAGGGTTGGAGAGCCAGGTGCCGCGCTAAAGACGGCGTGGCCGTCGGTGTGCTGTGTGCATCGATGACGACCGAAAACGACGAAGATGCAGTGGGTGCAGAAAGAAGGGTAGCATTCATGGCCAGGGGTTACCACAGATCGGGAGAAAAACGGTGAGAAACAACTTGATTTCTCATCCTTCTATGTTCTTGATATTCTCTAATTTGATTGATCCAATCGATTTTCAGATTTTTTTTGTAGATCAGTTTCTTCCTCTTCTCTGTTGTTGATCTTCTTCTCTTGGTTCTCCGTTCCGGTTGCTAGGCACGAAAGAAAAAGATGAGATGCATTAGAAGTAATGCAATGATTAATTCGTTAGTTGTAGTGAAGAGATTAATCAATAGGATCGCATGTATGCAGGAAGCAGCATCATGATTGTTCTTCCAATCCATCGATACATGTTTGTCCTTCAGGTGTAGATTTCTTTGCTGGCTTGATTGATTCAGAGATCGGTTGCTTCTGATCTATCTTCTCTGAATTTTATTGGGAATGCATAAAATCAGATTGTGATTAATCAGTTCATCAATAGCATAGAAGAAAACAAAAAATAGACAGATGGAATGTTTGATTAGATGAATCAATCGTCTAGATCAATTTTGTTTCCTGTACAAGCATGCGTGTGCTTGTTCTAATCATCCAAGAGATCGATTTCTTCTGATCTTGATGATGATTGATCGATCGATTCCAGAGATTGGTTTCTCCTGTTGTGGGAAGTTCATCTCCTCTCGTTCTTGATGCTCTCGGTAGAGCGTGCTGATAACGTGTTGAGAAATGAATAAATGAGAATGAATCTGTGTGTTTTTCATTAATTGTGTTCATATATATACAGGGGAAAGAGACATCAATACATACATTGTTGTCTCAAATATTTGGCATCCGCGTCCCAATTTTGGGAATTTTGGGATGCGAGTGGTTACATGTTAACTGCTATATTAAATATATTAATTAACTAATAATTAATCTTAACACTTACTATACTCTCGTACCGTACGCCCCGACGGCCCGACCCGACCCGACCGCCTCTGACCTCTCCCTCCATCACCCCAGCGTTCTCTCTCTCATTGCTCCTATCTCTCCCCCGATTCCTCTAGGTTTGCCCACCGCCGCCGTGCTCGTCTCTTCCTCCTCCGCCCACGAGCTCTCCTCCTCCCGCAACTTCGAGATTACCGCCTGCATAGCCGTTGTTCCCCTCCTGCTCTCCTCCTCGCGCGCGGCGCCGAGGCTGTCGGGCTCTGGCGACCGCCGCCTCTGGCGACCGCCGCCGCCGGCGGGCCTCGTCCTCGTCCGTGCCCCCGTCGATCGATGCCTCCTGTCTGACCTCTCTTCCTCCCAAACCTTCCCGACTCCACCTCTCTCCCCGATCGCTCTGGTCGCTCCTCTCTCTCCCGGCTCCTCCTTGGTAAGCTAAGCTAGGGTTTGGCTGCTGCTGCCGCCTGCCTCCCCAGCTGCGCCTCCGCGTCCTCGCCCACCCCCGCAATCTAGCCTCACCGCCCTCGCCCGCTCCTCGCTATGGCTGCCCGCGCGCCGCCGCCGTCGTCGTCATCATCCGGCTCTGCGACCGTGACGATCGACCGCTCCTCCTCCTCCTCCGCCCACGCGGCCGCGCCGCCGCCGCCACCGGAGACGGTGGTGCTGCGGCTGAAGCGGCGGGCGAAGAAGAAGGTGTCGTGGAAGGAGGGTACCGTCGACAACGAATCCCTTGGCCGCAAGAGCTCCAAGAAGTGCTGCATCTTCCACAAGGAGGTGCCCTTCGACGAGGACTGCAGCGACGACGACGCAGACCGTAATCCGCCGGCCGACCACGGGGGCGACTGCTCTTCTTCCTCCCACGGGCATGGCCAGAGCCATAGAGACCACCACCGAGATCCGGTTGGATAGGTATGGATTAGAGATCCTTGCTTGCTTGTCAATTTCTTGTTCTAGATCCAGAAATTTCAGTTCCTGTATATACAATGCTTTAGCCTTTTTTTATCAGCACTGGATCTTGTGTGAGTACATTCCATTATATGTTTCCTAAGACAGTGTGGTTAATCTGAACGGATGTTACAAGTTGCAACTGCCAGCATCTTCTCGTGGTGGTTTCTATGAAATGGTGCGCAGTTTGGTGTGTACAAGTTGAACAGTTTTCTTTAATGTAACTTTGTAGATAGAAATAACATTATGCAAATGGGTATATAGTATATGACCTGTCGAAATCGTTCATTAGCTTTAAAAATTCCTATGATGGTACTGTAGTAGATCATGCATGCAAAACTATAAGTAATGTACTAGTCCCTCCATTTGGGTTTATAAGGCCCACGCAGAATTTTATGCCAAACTTTGACCAAAAATTACATTTGTAATATGATATTATTGCGGGACAAAAGATATATTGTTGGATCTGTATTGAAAAACTGAACTCTTTCTAATACTTTTATATACATATATTAAATATAATTTGAATAATTGTTGGTCAAAGTGTGGCATAAACTTCAATAGGAGCCTTATAAACCCAAACAGAGGGAGTAACTACTGACTTAGCACCTTCAGTTTTCAGAAGCATGTGCGCTTATTATGTTACTGCTATGGTAAAGCTATTTTTGCTGGCCACCATTTGCTATTTGCTAACTTAGCACCAACTTAGCACCATCTCTTCTAAATATTTTAACCAGGCTTAGCTTAGGTAGGGGGAATCACAGCAATGGGTGGAGTTTAGTGATTGAATGTCTGCAATTAGATTTTCCCAGGATCACATGCATCTCTAATCTAGGTTTAAAAAAATTGCATACCCAATCTCACCAAGAGATCTGACAGGTGCTGATAGTCACCCAATGTTTTCTAGCTTGGTAAATCAATCATTTATAACTATATTTTGCCTGTAAAGCCAAGGCTGTAAACTAGCTACAAGGTGGATAAAATTTCAGAAAAAGGGAAAAGGGCATCTATCTGTTGAGAAGCCCCATTTTGTGCTTCACCAAATGGCAAATGATGCTTCATTTCTAATTCGTGTCGTGCATGCATGCATACCTGTGCAGGTGCAGCACAAGAACATGATCTGTTCTGACAATGTTAGGACATGATACTGGTGTCCACAAATGTCTTAGGAACATTGTAGATATAATTGTGATTGAGTTTGCTACATGGCTTCTTGAGCTATATATGATACGTTTTTTATAGACGAAATCTGATAAGCTTATTTTCAATTCTTCTACACAGGAGGGGAAGGCACAACATGCAGGTTTCAGCTCCTTTATTTTCATATGATGTGAGAGATATAACGAATTGATGAGAAAGATCGGATGCAAATTAAAGTGTTGATCGTACCTTCTTTTTTAATGATGTTTCCCATGGATTGTTGTCCTTGAGATAATCATGTATGGAAAATTAATTTTGATCAAGATATTTATGTTCTATGTTGCCTTTTATCTTTTGCTTTGGATAGAACTGTTGCATGTACAAGTGAGATTGTACATGATAACCTGCTGAATTTTGCTTCCGTATGTGTATGAGCTTTGTATGCTGTTCTGTCTTCCTATAACCCGCCACTTGTACATGATAACCTGCTGAATTTTGCTTCTGTATGAGCTTGTATGCTGTTCTGTCTTCCTATAACCTGCTGCATATACAGTGAGATTGTTCTGTTTTTTTGATAACCTGTTTAGGTATTGATGTTCTGTTTCTGTATGAGCATGTGTTCTGTTTTTTTTTTTTTTGGGAAATCATACAGCAACAAACTGCATGGTCATGCTCTAAACATTGCAAACCGGATCACATGACTCACTCCTAGATGTATTGCAATCTTTTGTTGTACAGCAAACTGCATTAGTGTCTCACTCTCACGTAAGTCGGTAAGTGGCTCACCCACGAAAGTCCTGTGACTGTGAGGCATTCGGAAAAGCCTACCACTGTTATCGCCTTCCAACCTCCATTATACATTCAGGTGGTCGGTGTAAGTTTGCCGCCGGCAGGTATTGTCGTTGGCGAAAGCCGAAAGATGTTTACCGTCAGAATGGAATGGTTTTAATTCTTTTGCTGCAGTATGCCAATACTACATTGCCAGCACATTTTCCATTCCATTGTGAGGGTTAACAGTCGAGGGCTCCGCAGCATGACCGAAACAGCGAGATGGTTAAAACAGCTGCTCCGTTTATGATTAAAAAAATTGAAATGACATGCAAGGGATAGAATTTTTTCAAACAAACGTCAACAACAAAACAGAGACTAACGTAGCTCAAGAGAGATAGAGCTCTGAACGTCAACCACAAAAGAGACTAACATGGCACAGGAGAGAGAATTCTCTTGCCAGAAGAGGAACATAATATTAATATCTCCAAATTACAGAAACAAAACTCTTAGTAGCAACTGTTATAAGAAAGCAACGCTGAGAAGGAACAATTCTCGCTAATACAACTTCAAGTTATATGGAACATTGTAAACATAGCAAGTGATTTTTCCTTAACGTCCAGAGCCTTGACAGTCCACTCCATCCTTGTCTATCAAAAATCATCTAAGACCTGGGCTTCTCCTTCTTCTCTTTGAAGAGCGCGAGCAGGGACACACCAGATACCTTGACAACCTTGAACCTGACACCAGGAATATCTCCCACAGCGTGACCCTTACGACCAAATCCAGCAATCAGCACCTCATCCTGAAGTATCAATGACAGAGAGAAGGTAACGTTTAGCTGCATATGGTAGAAAGATTAGTCATTGGAGTAAGCAATGGACCAGGATCCCATACATTTTCCTCAATGAAGTTAAGGCAACCATCATTTGGCACAAAGGCAGCAATCTTCTTGCCGTTCTTCACCAGCTGAACACGAGCACACTTACGGATGGCAGAGTTAGGCTGCTTGGCTTCAATACCACTGCAATGGAGCAATTACACTTTAGCTCAGTCATATAAAGCATGAGATAAAAAGAAGGGATGATGAATCTGCTGTTCAACATACATCTTCTCCAACACAATACCCTTGGCATGAGATGATCCAGCAAAAGGCTTCTTCCACTCATTGCCCAAGTGGCTCTTCTTGTATGCCTTGTCAGCCCACCTCTGGTTCCTGCGGTGGGTCTTGAGCTTGCGCCCAGCTCCCATACCACGTGTCTTCCTGTAATGTGTAGAGATCCATGTTTACATTGATTAAACACAACTCACAAGATAAGCAGTTATAATAATCATACAATCTTCCTTCAAATAAACATAGGCACATTACTTTCAACTTGTAACAAGAAAGGTTTATTCAAAAACATATTGGCTACTAGTAGACAATATGAAATGTTAAAGTACAGACAAATAGGAAATGTCAATGCTGAAGCTAAATAAAGAAAATATATTGCAATTTAGATGCTATGGACTAGAAGATGCTACTGCAGTACATAGGTGACATATATTGCTTCTAATTGCAGCTCGCAAATCAAATCTTCCGTAGGACACAATTAGTCATTGTCTAGGTATTTCAACCAGTTACAAAATAAACCACGTATGGCAATCACAAACAAATAAACCACGTATGACAACATTAAGAACACAACAAGCACCGGGGATATAGGCATAATATCATAACAATCAAACAGACGACAGCCAAGTTGCTGTGTTCAAAATAAAGGAACTTGTATGCTACCATGTGTAATCTCCAAAGCCCAATCATTGGACGAAGGAATACATGACTACAACGGTGGCAACGGATTCATATCGCTTATGAGTATGTTTAGCACTGATGTGGTATCTGATCAGCACTGGACCGTCAATAAGCTTAGTTCCCTTGCATCGGAACGCCGATCTCATTCTCTAATACTAACATAATCAGGCTAAATCACATGGTACTACTTGATTCGTCTTAACGCAAAAGAACCGATCGTGTAGGAGCGTATATATCATAGCGAAACGCAAAAGAGAGAATCAGGAAGCGCGTTGAAGAAACTTCTCCATGGAAGATACAGGTTAACACGATCAGGACTGATAGATCATCGACGGGAAAGAAAATTGTGTGCTTGAAACACATTAGAATGAAGGGGAGGGAGAATAGATATTTTCACTCACCCCATGATGGCGGAGGAGGCCGGGAGATCTCCGAGCGGGCGGCGAAGGGAGAAGCCTGGAGATCTCCGGTGGCAGGGGGCTTCGAGGAGGACGGCGGCGGCTGCGAGAGGGGCGAGGAGGGGAGGCGAGGGGAATTTATAGCAGGGTTTGGCTGTTTAGGGTTTGCGTGCGCGGAGATTCGTGCTGGCGTGATGGATCTTATCTCACGGACGTCCCGCGGATGGTGGGGTAGGCCAGGAGGGGCCCTCCTGGCGTTTTCTATTTCACCCCTCGCTCACGCATCTCACTGAAAAACAAGCACAAACATCTTTAAAAGGGGGAAAAAAACCATATCTCCTAGCAGAGGATTATAGCACAGTAAATCATGGTCCTCATGGATGACCCCCTAAAAAAATTTAATCACGGCCGGTGAGTGTTTGAGTGGAATAAGAAACCAATAAGAGGATGGAGTTATTTGCAAAAATAATAATAATCATAATTTCAGTGCATTTGTCGTGTCAGCAGAATGGCACGCCTAAAGCCCCATGAAAACTTTGATGACCAAACATGCATTTTTCCTGCACCTGAACGTTGATAATTTGATATAACTCCACATTGTCGAGTACCCATCGTGCACTTTACACATCATACATTAGTTAGCATGCAACACTTCTTAAACATGAATTTGTGGACGATAAAATTAGATGGTGTTTTTCTTACCGAATAAGATGAAGGTCGAAGAGGAAATATGCAATATCACATCAAATCAAAGTTAGTGGTCCATTTCCATTTGTGAAGGCAGGTAAACACACAACGATGTTGTTATTAATTTGAACATGCGGGGACAGGACGAAAACAACCGAAAAGCTTGTGTGACTGAGTCAAATTTATGTCTTGCAATATACATATATAGCACCTGAAATAAGGGCAGCCGGATTACGGATGCATGGTTTGAAAGTTCAATGATTTCCAGGATGACATGAATTATATCCAAATGATGGTCCACAAGAAAAGAGGAAAACCAAGGCGAGACAATGCGAATTTTTCTTTTTTGAGAAGAAGGCGAGACAATGTGATTAATCTGACCTCGTGGCAACCAAGGCCCAAACAGAACCACCACATGTAAATATTGGTCGAAAATAGAACTATGGCCCACCAGTCCGTTTCTCATCATGGGCCCTATATGAACTATGGCCCACATGTAAATATTGGTCGAAAATAGACACATACAAGGTTCTGAAAAAAAGAAACACATAAATAGGTCACTTCGACTTTATACCAATGAAAATACCCCATCATGTAAAAAATGGTGTGGCTCCTTAGTCGAAGATCCTGCAAACCTATCATTCTTTCTTCTTTTGCGCGGGAAAGGAGACATATTAATCAAACAACGGTTTACATCATGGTCTAATGGATTACACCTAAGCCAGACGGAAGTTTATTTTCTAGATCCAGCAAGAGCTGCTAAATCACGGCTAACCCTGCAAACCTATCGATATACGTCATTGACAAGTTACTCCTTGTTGTTGAGACCGGAGGCAGTCATATTGGTACGCAAGTGCAAGACATGGAATAAAATACGAGTCCAACACATTCAGCAACTCATCGACTTGAACATGTCAAATAAACTTCCTGGTCGACGCCGATCGATGAGCGCGGGTCGCCGGTTCGATCTCCCTGATCAAGCTTACGACCTCTGGATCAATTGGGCTCTTGGATTACATCAGCTGATTACCAGTGGCTGTCATAGTGTCGTTTTCGGTCGCCACTTGAGCAGAGACACCGCGTGGATTGTTTTGACTTTGGAGGATGCAAGACAACTTAGACAAGGCCCTGCAAACGCTGGTCCCTGAACCGGAGCTAATGGGGCAACGTTGCGTGTCTGACGGTCTGACCTGACCAAGACTTTAATTTTCAGTTTTTCAAGCTTAGCTTAGTTTTCAGGTTTGCGCAAAGCGGCCAGGTGTTTCTTCTCAAAGAAAGAAATAAAAGGGGAGGTGTGTTTCAGTGTTTGGCATCATCGGCTCGGCCGCGAGCGGAGAGCAGTTAATTACTCGTACCTCTGGGCGGAGACTTGACTTTTTTTTGGAAGGCAAGACTTGACTTGGAAGTTGGAATAGCTAGCAAGCTCAATGGGTGGTGACTTAACCGCTAAGACTAGGTAGCGCCTTCTTAATAATAGTTGCCCCTTCATGCTTGATTGCTTCGAATGAAATCGGCTTCTTGATATTTTATGAGAAAATTATGAAAAGATCTTTTTTTACTTTGGTGGGAATCTTATGATTGCGCGGCACTTTTCCTTGCAAAACTGACCATGGGCAGGATACAGAAATGGAATGGAAAATTCTCACTTTCTGCGGGTACTACTTAGCATGCTGAAAAGAGAACGTGCGTACGGTACGGTCAACAAAAGTGATGAGACTTGAACTACGGAGTAGAATTTACTGATCATCAAGACATCATCAAACAGACAGGTTTGTAACACACAATGATTAATTCATTTCACGAATAGTATGCAGAACCAGTACACACCAGCAAGCAAGCAAAGGACGAATGGATCATGGATGGACCGAGCTATAAAATTTGCTGATCCATCCTCTTATACAGCACCTTACACACATACACAATCCAATCGAAGACAAGCAAAGCAACCCCAGCACAACTAGAAGACCTACGACCAGATCCAGGAGACGAAAAATGCAGCGCGCGGCAACATCATCAGGAGGTAAGTTACCACTCAAAAACCCTCGGTAATTAACCTCCTGAAAAATGCTAGCCGCCCATCACATCGATCACCACCTGCAAGAAGCCGATTACAGCAAGCAAGTACTTGAAGACCTAAATCAAAGACGCTGAAACTGTGGGTGGAAGAGGAACGGTTGCTTGCTCTAATAAGAGGCAACCGATTCCATCCTCTTGATTAAAAGGCAAGGAAATAACAGGAAATAATACGGAGTAGGAGATTCCTGGTAATTTTTGCTCTGTCCTCTGCTGCGGGCGCGCACTAAAATGAGCACGGAGTAGCAGCAGAGGACTAGCGAGAGCGAGCGGATCGATCGGGCGGATGTATGCAGGAGGAGAAAAAGGCGCGCGCCGGTCACTTTCCGTCGGCGGCCGGGAGGCGGCCGCCGCCGCCGCCTTTCTTTTCGGCGCGGACGAGGCCCGCGGCGATGCTGGCGACGGCGGTGACCACGTCCTTGACGATCTTCTCCTTGATCTGGCCCCTCCGCGGTGGCTGCGGCGGCGCCCTGTTGCCTCCGCCGCCGCCGGGGCGCTCTCCCGCGGCGGGCATGGTCGGAGCTTGCTTGGTGGCCATCGATCTCGCTGCGGTTCTCGCGTCGCGTGCTGCTCGGAGAGAAGAGGGAGGGGATTTGGCTGCTTTCTCTGAGTCTCTGACTGGTCTGAGGATTTCGAGCTTGCCCCTGCAGACCCTTAAATAGATAAGCCAAGGCACGGGTCCGCAACAACAGAGGGGGCCCAGCGGGCCGCAAAAGGGCAGCGACGGTGGGGCCCAAAAGCGCACGCGTGGGTCCCACCCACCGTAAAGCTGAATGGCTGATACGTGCCCTGCTTACGTAGTAGCATCAAGCCCGCCCCGTTGACAAGTGGGGCAATGTACTCCGGGCCCGGCTGTCACTGACTTAATCTACTTGGAGCCGTCTGAGCCAGCTGCTCAGCAGGACGCCAATGATATCCCCTTAAACCAGGTTGGTCGGTCGATTGGCGGGCCCGGGGTGGATACTTTCCACGTTGGTGTTACTGCCAAGTAGGAGCACTACTCCGCTGTCCGATGTGGAGTTTCTGGTTGTGGAAGTCTCGAGACGACTTGTGCGTTTGCTTCGTAGATCGTGACCTCGTCAGTGATGACAGCCAGATCGGAGGAAAGCGAGAGGAGACGTGTACAGTGAACGGCAGGGGATAAAGAGGAGGTCAGGACTCAGGAGGATGGTATATATGGACAATTGTGCATCTCCTTCAGCAGATAGGATTAAGGATCAGGATCGTAGCGCGCTTTTGCTTTCTTGTCACCGAGTCGTACGTGCGTGGGCCAGTATAAACTTCGTCGTTCACACCCTGTCTGCGTGACTTTCGTTCAGTTCCTACCCGCCGGAGTAATATATTTTCAATTTCAATGAGAACACCTCTAGTTTATGATACTGATTGTCAAGAGCGTTACAAACAGAGCAAAGTACTCACGGCAAAGCCACATAAACAAGCGACGTATGCGACCTTCTTACTATCTTCTTCCACATAAACGACAAACAAGTGCTCTCTCTTCCAACACATACGATGTCAACGCAAAATCTTATTCAAATTTTGATTAACTATTAGACAAAAAATATTTGGTGTACATGTATACAAAAATATATTATTAAAAGCTCTTATACTATAAGAAGAAATCATATCAATTTTGCATGTACAATACTCTCATACTACTAGTCTAATTTGTGTTGCCCCTGTATATTAGAAACATTAAGTAAGCTGGTATGAGATGCCTCCGACCATAAGCTAGGGCGAGAAAAAAAGTAGTTTCTTAATGAAAATATCTAAATGGTTGACATGTAAATTTTCATGGAAAAATCATTGTTGTGACTAGTGTATAATAAACACAAGTTTTAATGTTTAAAATTATATGTTGTCATCGAGGGGCGACATCAAAATTAGGAGGTGTCAACGGACTAGATTGTAAGTGTTGCTGATGTGTTTATGCCTCTCGTATTAGAGAAGGCCGATGTACACTTGGACAAGCGCGACAAATCATTATTTTTTAAATAGGCTCGCTCTCCTCGTGGAGCATGATCTACTCCTATGTTAAGAGAGCGTTGAGTGGAGGGTGCGAAGCTCTCGATACCTGAGTCGAGCGGAGGGGCGAAGCTCTAAGTCTCGACACCCTGAAGCCATACGAGGTTTCTTGGAGGGTGCTTTTCTCTTAACCATTTTAAGATGTGATGAATAAGTGTACAAGACCAACCCAAGGTTGGTATTTATGAGGATACAATCATACAAATGCATGACAATGAGCATGGAGGATACAATCATACAAATGCATGACAATGAGCATGGATCGATACCCTTGAAAAGAAAACTGAGGGTGGGAATGTGTAAAGCTTGCACCAAGTGTTGGATGGGTAGGTCCGCAGTCCATGGTAATGGTATACTATTTGATTTATCCATCCATCCTTTTCTCATCTAACCCCTTTTTTTCCTCCTTCCCGTTTGATCATGGTCATTTTTCCTTCACATTCGAGTCCTTTTCCTTTATCTTAACCCTCCTTGACTTGTTGACTTACAGACTTGGCATGTTGACTTTATTAGCTTGGCGTGAAATCATCTTTTTACTACTTTGGTGGGAATCTTATGATTGAGCGGGACGTTTCCCCTGCAGAACTCATGGGCAGGGTACAGAAGAACTCATGAGGATTTTCGGATGTGTTTGGTTTGTGGCAAATATAGCCCTACCAAATGTGGACAAAAATTGACGGCAACGAACCAAACAAGACCCAAAAAATCATTGGTTGTCAATTATTTGGCATGACTAGTGTTGACTCCCAACCAAACACATCCGAAAATCCTCACCTTCTTCGGGTACTACTCAGTTGCTAGCAGCATGCAGAAAAGAGAACGTGCGTACTGCAGTGTCAAAAGAAGCGATGAAACTTGAACCAGTAGAATTTACTTATCATCAAGACACATCATCAAACAGATAGCTTTGTAACACACAATGATTAATTCATTTCACAAAATTATACTCCTCCCGTCCAATAAAAAATGTCTCAACTTTGATTAAATTTGCATCTATACACTAAATTATGTCTAGATACATTCAAATTTTGATAAAATTGAAACATTTTTTGTTGGACGGTGAGGATACCTGTAACACATGTATTAGTATGCAATACCATTGTACCAGCACACGAGCAAGCAAGGACGGATGGATCAAGCTATAATACTTGCTGATCCATCCTCTTGCAGCAAGCACCTTACACACATACACAAATTGAAGACCTACGACCTGATCCAGGAGATGAGAAATGCGGCGGAAACATTAAGAGGTTACCACATAAAAACCTCGGCAACCTCCTGAAATGCTAGCCGGCCAGGACATCACATCGATCACCATCACCACCTGCAAGAAGCCGAGATCAGCAAGTACTACAGTTGCTTGCTCTAATAAGAGGCAACCGACTCCGTCCATGACACACACACTTCCAAATTAAAAAGGCATGGGAATAATACAGTAGAGCAGGAGATTGATATTTTTGCTCTGTCCTCTGCTGCGGGCGCGCACTAAAATGGAATGAGCTCAGATTAGCAGCAGACGACTATCGAGAGCGAGCGGATCGATCGAGGAGCGGATGTATTCAGGAGAACAAGGCGCCGACCGGTCACTTGCCGTTGGCGTCGCCAGCGCCCGGGAGGCCGCCGTCGCCGTTCTTGTCGGCGCGGACGAGGCCCGCAGCGATGCTGGCGACGGCGGCGACCACGTCCTTGAGGATTTTCTCCTTGATCTGACCCCTCCGCTGCGGCTGCGGCTGCGGCGGCACCCTGTTGCCGGCGCGCTCTCCTGCGGCGGGTATGGCCGGAGCTTGCTCGGTGGCCATCGGTCTCGTGGCGCGTGTTGGTCGGAGAGGAGAGAGGGCAGTATCTGGCTGCGCTGAGAGGTCTGAGGATTCCTTGACATTCCCTGCCTCCTCCGTCTGCCGCTTCAGGCGACGGGAGGGGGTGGGGACCCCGGGGGAAATCTTGGCTGACCACGTGGGTGCCTACCTCGACAATCCCGACCGTCCAGGTTGCCATTCTTGCATAGGGAAATACGAGTTTAATAATACTATGGTAGCAGTAGCACCACATTATGAGCCATGGACTGCTAATCTCTGCCAGCGACCTAGGCCCCGAAGAAAGTAGCAGGTGCCTGCAGCTCTGACGGCACTGTAGAGGGCTCTCCACTGTAGATGATGTGTACTGGTCCTGTTCCTCATGTCTAATGACATTTTGCATAGCTATGGCTTTCTAACCAAGCTGTCTTGATTTTTTTTTTCAAACCAAGTGAAAAATGAAACCAGTACATAACCGAAAACCTGCTTGGTGGTAAACTCCGAAGATGTTGTTTAGCCATAAACCTACAAGTATTGCTAACACTGAAAAAACCAATACATGGGCACTATATAAATCCAACTAAAACTGCAAAAAAAACCGCACGGACACTATACAAATACAACGTACGGACGCTCTACACGTCCAACTAGCACTACAAAAACATTACACGGAGACTCCACACGTCCAACTAACACTGCAAAAATATTGCACGGACATTCCACACGTCCAACTAACACTGCAAAAATATTGCACGGACATTCCACACGTCCAACTAACACTGCAAAAAACACTGCACGGACACTCTACACGTCCAACTAACACCGCAAAAACATTGTACGGATATTCTACACGTTCAACTAACACTGCAAAACATTGAGTCTACAAGTCCAACTTTTGTTTTTTACCCAACTGTACAACCCATGTGTCTGAGAGGAGACCACGAGCGCATGCTGTTCTAGTCTGAACCCAAAAGTGGGTCCCACCCCTCCATGAATAGTGTCCTGCTGGTGCCTATGGTCTATACTATTTCTGTGGGACTGTTGCGCACTGTTGCAGTGTTGGGCAAACTAACGAGCACAGTTCGTACTGTTTGCACACTGTTCACAAGCCTAATAACCACAGATTTAATTTCTTGTTTTGCACCCATCCCAATGTATCTGAACGGCCGGATAGGTGAGGCACCCACGAGGTTAGAAAAATCACTCTCGGGACCCCGGTGCAACAGCTTGTAGTTAGGTTGTCGCAGTATTTCTTTAGGCGTTACTCTATGGAAGAGACGGCGCCGCGTCGGAATAATTTGCCTTTGTTCTTCCTCCATCTTGACGTCGCTCCAACGAATGGCGCCGAGGGGCAGGCGGCCTGGTTGTCTTGCCGATCTTTGGATCCGGCAAGATTCGTGTCTCGTGGTCAGCAGTCGGCACTTTTGCGGGTAGCGATCATGTTGGTTGTTGTACTTGTGTTTGTTGTCTTGCAATTGGATGTGTGGATGATGGCAGGCGGCGGCGTTCCTCTTTTTTGGCTGTGTTGAATGAAGATGACGGCGTCGAGTTCTGGTGACCATGGGGAAGATCTCCGGCCGACGTGCCACAAAGTTTCGGTCTCGTTGCTTGCGACAGTCCGGTTCATCGGCTCGGAAAGCATCCTTATATGCGAAGGTGCTCTCCCACATCTTGGTATGGAGGTTGTTCGCTCCTTTTTTCGGTGCTGCCATGGTGGCTTTGGAAGACGTGGGTGGATGACGGTTCGGCGAGGCACAAGTTTCTCCGAGAATGGAATTTTGATTTTTACTTCTTGCGAGGTATTTCGTGCAAAGTTGATTGACAAGTATGTTTGTGTTGTGTGGTTGCTTTAAAAAAGATTTAGATAAGCCTTCGCTAATCCACGGCTGCGCTAGAGCAGAGAGAGCCGAGCGGCCCGGTCGGCAAAAGGACAGCAGTGGTGGGCCCTAAAGCGCACGCGCGGGTCCCGTCCGCATTACGGCAGCTACGTCCTCTGCTCCGTAGACGTAGTAGCAGCAAGGCAACCCCATTGACAAGTGGGGCAGCGTGTACGCCGGGCCCAACTGTCACTGACATAACTCGTTTTGTGGGCCGTGTGGCACCCACTCAGCGGGATGCAAGGTTATCCAGCTAAGCGCAGGGTGGTCGGTCGATTTGGCGGGCCCGTGGAGTACTTTCCACGCAGGTGTTACCGCCAAGTGCCGACTACAACTAGCATGGCTAGCTAGCTTGGGGAGCCTTGGATGACAGGTACTGCTCCCACTCCGGTGTGGAGTTTCTAGTTGGCAGTAGAAGTCTCGAGAAGACCCGAGAACTCGCTCCCTAATCGTGACCTCCTCAGTGATGCTAGCAAACCGTGGGAAGCAAAAGGAAACGTATCCAATGACCAATGGCAGAGGATAAGAGCATGATAAAGGGCATCTCCTTCACCGGATAGTAATCCTACGTACTTTAGGATTCAACGAAAGCAAATCGGAGGAGAGGAAAGCAAAAGGAGAGGTGTAAACCGTGACGCCGTCAGTGATGCTAGCAAATCGTTGGAGAGGAAAGCAGAAGGAGTCGTGTAAAACGGCAGGGGATAATAGGAGGATGCATGATACGGCCGGGCATCTCCTTCCCCGGATGGTACTTCGTACTCGGATCAACTGATCAAGGATCGCTTGTGGTCTCTCGTGTAAGCCATTGCAAAATCTCGTGTTAAACTTTGATCAACAATTAGACATTAATGTCTGATATATGCGCATAAAGCTTATATTATTGGAAAATATTTTCTAATAAAGGTCCCGATATCACTTTTATGTCACATAACCTCATATTACTATCCACACTGCGCTTGTGTATTTGAAATAAGGGAGTAATTTTAAGCAAGCTAGTATGAGATGCTTCGGACAACAATTATGTAAAAGGTTGACGTAACATGTTTGTAAAATTTTCATGGAAAAGTCATTGCTGTGACCCATCATTTTAGTTGTGTTCCCGTTTGGTGGAATTGGGCCTCAGTTCCAATTTGATTTTGCATCCAGACAATACAATTTGAGAACTCGATCCAAGTCCAAAATACTAACATCCAAACAGGATGTAAAGCTATTTTGACACTTCTAGTATTTATATGAGGAAATTGGCCAGTGGACACCGTTATTTTGTGTCCTTTGCCCAAACACATCGCTCAATTAGGATTTGCTGGGTACCATTACAATTCTGTGGTCATTTGCTGAAACACATCGCTAGGTCCAAAAACGGAAACTTGACTTTTTTTGCGTGTTGAATTATCATCTTACTCCTTCTGTAATAATTAGCTCTCTCTCCCGTGTTGTTTCACTATAGTTTTGCTATTCGGTGTTGCAAAGACATTATCGAACAGTTTAGGCTTGTGTTGTGTTGTGTGACTACGTACTACTACATGGATCATACTCATTGATTTTTTTTGAAAGTATAATCAACGAATTTAATTAATTGCTCTGTTTTTGCTTAATTCCGTACTCCATGTGCATCGAATTACGCAGTAACAGTCGTGTGATTCTTGTTTGCTCTTACTTTATGTTGATAGGTATCTCTGTCTTTCCCTTTGAAAGCTAGATACAATGAGAAGTATATATTTTGAATATTATTGAAGAATTTTCTGTTGACAACTGTTTCTAGTGTCTCAGTTTGTCTCAAAGGAAGTTAGATCATAATCATCAAGAGTACCGATCAGGTTGCTGACAAATCAAAGCGTAGTACTAAAACATAGAAAATGTCAACTTTCTGTTTTTTGACTGGCGGTGTGTTTCAGCAAATGGCCACATAATTGTAATGGTACCCAGCAAATCCACAATCAGACGGTGTGTTTGGACAAAGGCCACAAAATAACGATGTCCCCTGAACAATTTCTCCTATTTATATTCTCATCGAGAAAGTGTGTGCTCCAAGATAAACATTCAGTACGTTTCTCTCGCCTATATACCATCCTCCAAACAGAAAATTCTGGCACGGTCTACCAAGTGTTGATGAAAATCATGTAATTTGTGATCGAATGCTTTCTTTTATTATTATATACACCGAAGACGTGTGTCCTAATAAAAAAATCTTTCTTGACAGTTTGATTGTTGTCCTAAGAAAATTTTCATGGCAGATTTTTTGACCCTAACAATTTTTTTGACATATTTTAGATATTTATAGTGTGTAACACTCCTAATAAATTTACTGAAATTAAACACAGGTGGTTCATATGAGAACACGGCGTCACTTACACACTTTTACTCTAAGTCCGTACCAACTACACACAATAATATGTCTGCATCTTGCGAAATGGCTCGTCGATCCAAATGAAACATTCTTCTGGTCTCTCTCTGCCCCCCGCCCCAAAACTGACCCATGACACAGCGCCCATTCGTTTCGCGCGCGGGAAGGCAACGAAGTAGTCAAGCCCGGACCCTGTAAAATGGCGGAGATTGCAGATAAATCATTACTTCCTCCGATCCATAATATATATGTCGGGCATTTAGTACAAAATTGTAACTCTGTACTAAATTTCCAACACTAATTATGAATCGGAGTTAGTATATTTCTACTAAACGCAGCTGCGCTTGTATAAACATGGTATCATTTATTTATTTTACGAGTAACATGGTATCATTATTTAATGGGTGGAACAACGATCGCACACCTCTGCATCCTCGTTTTGTTGGAAAAGAGATATGGAGTACTGCACGATGGTGCGTAGCAGAGATACCCACGTCGGCAGGTGTTGAACATGCAACATTATGTAAAAAGTAAATTCCCTTGATATTTGTTGTACATCCGAAATATCAGCCTCCATGACCATGTGTCACGCTCTGCACTCCACATTGTAGCAAGATATTATCGTACTGTGGTCGCTTCCTTCCTTGTCAAATTGTGAGACAAAAGCGTAGTTGGATATTCGCGCTTTGCAAAATGGAATGGATCGATCTGATAGCAGTGTGACAAAAATAAGTCCTAGAAAGATGCACCTTTTTCTTTCCACTGAAAAGATTCTGACTTGCACACTTGAGAGCTTTGATCTCTGCAATGTGAATATATCCCCTTCGACCAACACAACAACTCAAAGGCTTCGTGGTTTAAGCGTTAGTTTAACATTGTAAGTGTGGAGTTAGTTATGAAACAGTAGTACTACATCTTAGAAGAAAATGATTTACATTTTTCTAGAAAACAGTTTTATACTTGCATCAGAGGAAATGGAAAAATAGAAATCTGTCGGAACAACTTGGCCGTTTTCTCTTTTGGTTTTCATCCTTGGGTTTCCTTTTTCGTTTATCCCAACAAAGAGAAAAGAGCTTGATAACTTTGAATACATGATATGGGTTAAGAAATATCTTCATTTATTTAGCTGTTTGTATCGATTGATGCAGAGACCAGGACGTTTCTCCCCTTAAAAAAACTTTTTTGTTGGAAATTTATCGAACTGATTTATTACATGAACCGAGAATATTTAAACCACCAGAAATGGAGTATTTTTAACATGATATTTGCCCTTTTCTTTATCCAACAACCTAATAGGGGTAACTGAAATATGAACCAACACTCAAGCACACCCTAATCGAGAAGTCTTGGATGCATGAACAAACAGTAAGATATCATATGGAACTTCGTTCCCTTTCTGAAATTGATACGTATAGTACAAAGCTTCCAAATTCCCACTCCGGCCAAGTTACAACATAGTGGATCAAGCAGGTGCTTATATGGACCGAAAAGCCATGCATCTTGCTAAAATCCTCAAAAGAGAAACAAACAGCTAGTAGTAAACATCACTTTAACTTGTTCCACACACACACACCATCTAAAGACACGATCGATGAGTTCAGTTGTAGCTTGTTTCCCTTCTGAAGCTGCTGAGATTTGTTTGCTTCGAGTCGGCGGCGCCGCTGCTCGGCGCCACGAGGTTGCTCAGCGCCCTCGCTATCTGCAGCTTGACCTGGCCCCTCTTGGCCGGAGGCCTCTTCTCCTTGGCGAGGCTGCTGCTGCTGCTGTACTGGTAGTCGTACTCCATTGCTTGATAGATTCACCTTCTTGCTTCTCCTCTCCCGTGTTGTAATTGGTGTGTTCTAGCTGTGTTGAAGCCAAGTGCTAGCTGATCGCTTGAGGAGGGGATGAGGTCTTTGAGGATGCAGGGGTCGGTATTTATAGGCGCGTGGATGTTGCCTGCATATATCGGATGTATGGGTATGCCGCATCTTTATTCTCCTCTATCTGCAGGAATAAAATAAAGGGACTGCTCTCTCTGATGGATAAGTTTTACTCTGAATTACAGAAGGATCGGTAAGCTGAATGCCTGCGTCTTTAAAAGAAAGTCCTGATCAATGGAAATGGATGCCGATCGAGGTGATGAAGGGTTCACTCTTCTCCCCGTCTGATAGATACACTGGGGATATTTGTGTGTTCATGCTGGGATATTTGCAATAAAGTGACCAATTTTGGTCGACCATGCACAGTACAATGATATGGACGTACCTAAAACAGAAGATATTTGCATGACACTTGAGCGAAGTAGGCAAAGATCAATGAGCTTCAGGTGATTTTTCTTTTTTTTTTGCCAAAAAGGAGTAATTTTAGGAGATCTCTGAAAAGTAGACAAGTTGGTTGCCACTGATTCATGATGTTTCTCGTCTTAGCCAAGTCACTATACTCTCTCGCTCATAAATAAGTTTATGTCACTGTCAGGCTCCAGTCGCTTGCGGGTAAGGTGCACGTGTGGTGGGATCTAGGAATATCGATGTCCAGATGCTTACTTTCAATAAAACTAACGATTTTGATGCTTACTTTGATCAATAAAACGGTTTAGGTTCTTGAACGATCTGTGTGCCAAACTTATCTTACACAAAAAACGTTTTCATGGCAGATGGAATAAGATTGGGATATTACACCATAACCATACGTGTGAAACACTACAAACAGTTTGTTCCTTACTTACCTTATCAACACCGTGACTGACTGTTTATTTCTCTGATACGATTTCATCTTTTTTTAGGAGATCGTTGCGTATCTTTGCTATTTCTCGTACGTCGTCCCACCCCCGAGGAAAAAAGCATCGTCGAAAAAACTGGTTCCCACCAGCCTCCTCCCACCTTCACGCATGCGCAGAATCCCGCGGTTAGCTCCACCTTCCTTTCCATCCGCATCGATCCCATCCGGACGACGCCTCCATCCCCTTCCTCACGATCCGCATCGTCCTCCCTCCCACCACCGCTCCCTTCCAGCGTCGCAGACTTCCCTGCAACGCCCTCTCCTCCTCATCCGTGCTACTGACCCATTCGTCCCTCCGCCTCCCTCGCGAGGACGCGCCGGCGCTGCCGACTCCCTCCCTCCCTTTTGCCTTCCTTGCGATGATGCGCCGCCGCCGCCTGCCTCTTCCTCCAGTGCACCCCCTCCCCCTCCCCCTCCCCCTCCAGGAGAAGCAGGATCTAGCCGCCGCCACCCGTCACCGTGCACGTGCTGCTTCCAACGTCGCCAGGTAAGCGGCTCTCAGCATCGATTCCATCGTTAGCGACATCCAGTTCCGTCAAGTTCATCGATGGTGGCTGGAACAAGCGGCGGCTGCAGGTTGCGGCCGAAGAGGTTCCCTTTCGCTCAAGCCCCCTCCTAGGATTCATCGATGCTAATTTGTAGCAAGAGCTAGAGGCAAAAACTCATGTTACTATTGTATTTTGTGTCATGATATTGTTGATTTTATCGTCGTACAATATAATGGTGCTTAATGCTACTTTGGATAAGGCTGCCATCCGACCGCCACCGACGACGGACTTGAAAGGCCGCACAGCCAGTCATCAGATGAGAGCTTTTCCACAGCAGCAATAAGCAGTCCATCCGCCTACATGAGCTCATTTTTCCTGTGAAGTTGGCTGGTGAGATTTTTCATCTCTGCCTTCTCACTAAATCTCACTACTATTGTCTTGAATGCAGGTTTCTTAAAATTAAGTCTACTCCAATTGGCATGAGCAACTGTGCACCTAGCTTCACATGGATTTCTCAGCTCTTTTTTCCTAGAGAATGATTGTGACTTGGTGTATATTTTCGATGGAGCATTCACTCAAGTTCAGAAATTCAGGTTTGTGTAAACAATCTTGCTCTTATGCTTCTCCAAAGAGAAAATCAAGCAAACCAATATCAAATGAGAGATAAATTTGTCAATCTCTTGATACATTTATATGGCTCGTCGCTTTACAATTTTCTTTTTGTACAAATTACACAGCTAAAGAAACCTGCAGATGATCTTGTCTTTCTTTCTCTCTGAAGCCTAAAGATGATCTTGTCTTTACAGTTTTCTTTCTCTCTGAATGTGTTTTTTTCAATATGAACTCGTCAATCAGTTATTCTTATTGTACTGTTTTATCGCAGATGATTATGATGTAAAAAAATGCCGTTGTTCTTGCAGGTTACATGCCTTAATGAGCTTATTGTAATTACCAATTAGTATTTAACCTTTTAGTTTATTGGATGAAAATCTAAAAAATTAAACAGAGAATCACTAATATGCCTTTCAGAATCTTAAATAAACAGTTCTAGGAGCTAGGAAGAAATCTTCAGTCAGTTGTTATCTTTTGTTATCTTTTCTTCTAGGATCTGGATTTGAACTATACATCCAATTCATCTTTTGTTCTTTTCTTGGATGCTGGCGTGCAAATCTCATGGTAATATACATAAACCCCCGGCCCTCCTGATTAATCATGTTAATTAGTGTGTTGCTAATAATTTCTGTTGTATTCAGACATCCCTCAGGTCCAATCACCTTTTGCAAACAAATTGGTTCAGCTCAAAATCAGCATAGAAGGTACTAGACTTATGTGCGAGCTTTTCATTTTCAGTAATTTTTTCATTAGCAAGCATATAGTTTTGCTCTTTTGGGTATGAAGCTGAACTCCTGTACCTTTGCTTCGTGGTTTGCAGATGCAAACCCATCTGACTGCTGTCACTTCTGTAGTTGATTGCTTAAGAAGACTATACGTGAAGAAACTGAAGACTTTACAGGTTGCAT
Organism: Brachypodium distachyon; assembly: GCF_000005505.3. NCBI lineage: Eukaryota > Viridiplantae > Streptophyta > Magnoliopsida > Poales > Poaceae > Brachypodium > Brachypodium distachyon. Next base: position 20,365,874 of record NC_016132.3, on the reverse strand, counting down.
ACCCGTTTACCAATTTTGCTTCCCCATCACTGGTAAATTCACACCTCAGTTTCCTTTTAACTTCCGTATGACAATGTTCTCAATTACATATTCTTTCATCCTGCTCGTGTTCTTGTGTCAGTACTTATATGGCATTCTGTTAATTCTTCCATTTTCCAGACAAACAGCAACTTCGGTGCAAAACCAATGGTTATGCTCTTTGGTCAATATTATACAGGGAAACAACTTTGATTAAGCACCTGTTGAAAACGAGCTACCCAGGTTTTCGGCTTTATCTAATACAGAATACCTGAGTTTCAATGTTAGGCACACCATCCATTTCAATGGTAAGATATGCAAGGATGGCTTATTGTACTCACTAATGGGGTAGCATGCGGCCTTCATATACGGACCAATAACACTAGAGTGCTATGTCCAGCTTTATCATATTTATAACATGAATTATTTTGTGAAGCTATCCTATTATGTGAGATTTTGATAATTGTTGTTACATTTTAGTAATAGTGTTCCATGTACCAAATGAAAAACTTTGAATTAGAAAGGCTGATTGTGCGATGTTCAGAAAATGCACTCAAAATCCAGATGTTTCAAAGGTTAGCTAGATATGATCACAAATATTTAGTATTCAGTTCATTTCTTCTGCTATCAAATTGTCTCAAAAGTCTGTAAGCATTTCATTAATGAGACCATCATGCACTCAAAATCCAGTGTTTTTTCGAAAAGGAGAGAATCCCTCGGCCTCCACGTCATCATATTACTTAAGAATCCAACCATCGTGACATACACAAAAGATTGTAGTCCAAAATGAAAAAAAAAATGTGTTGTGATGACAATTTGTATTCCGTGGCGAGGGAGTGTCGTGGATTCGGACGTGTGGAGAAGCCGATGTGTGAGGAAAAAGAAAGGAGAAATGAAGTGGCAGGGCATATCGAGCGGAGATGATCATCAAATGTTTAGTGCTCCATCGAGCATCGAGTGTATCATTTTATTTTCTTGTACCGTTGCTTGGGAAGAGGTAGCGGGGAACAAGTGGCTATACATAATGTGTTGGTTGCATAAAAGGAAGGGAGGATCAGTTGTGGATAAATGTTTATGTGCATTCATAATAGCTTATGCTTGTTCTTAACAACATGAAGTACGAAGTTCTTTTGTTGCGTGTTGAATTAAGTTGGAAATGCACAGGTATTTGGTACAAGTTGAAGCGATGTGAAGCTTTTTTTTTCTCCACTAAAAAGTAGGACCAATTTTTTTGCATTTAGAGCTGAGATATCTGATCGAACATACAATGTATTTTAGGTGCCTGTTATAATTAGTTATAAGATAAACATGAAATGTATTGTGAGTGTTGGAAGATAAACATGACATGTCAAACCGAATAGGATTGCAAGCGAGAAAAGAAAGAAGAAGACTAGGTCTTGCTTTTATGAGATTGATTTTATCTTTTGTATTCATATTTTATTTTTCGTAACAACGCACGGGCTCTTGACTAGTTGTACTATGTCCCCACGATGCTCAATCCTAAAAATAAGATTGTTGTTTGTGAGCCATCGTGATGTTCTTTTGCACCTAAAATCTAATATGGTTGGCATGTATATATGTTCTGTTCCATGTAATACTAGCTAGTTGTTCATTTGTTAATTACCAAGTACCAGTATGGATCTTTCCCCCTCGAGAAAAAAAGTATGGATCTTTGAAAAAAAAGAGTATTTCTGTAGATGCCACATTATTATTTAAGAGGTACACCCTCCTTAAATATTTAGGTGAAATAACATTTTAGGTGTGCTTGGAACTTTTTTTTTTTGAGCTTATGTGCTTGGGACTTGGGAGTCCCACTCCCCACTTGTTGATGCATGATGTATCAGTTTCTTCTTCTTCTTGTTCTTTTTTGCAGGAGTAATTGAGTGCTCTGGGTGTGAAACGGAGTCTCACACGGTGTGAATGGGATCGGTAAAGCATCAGCCAATAGCAAGGGAATTTATGCTCTGCGAAACAAGAAGACATGCAGGTCCTCAGCTTTGTTAACTTGGACGTGTGGAATACTCTATCAGGGAGGAGGAGCAGTCCTCTCTGTTACTTATCTTTGAAGCGTTCATGGCCCAATGGCCACTAGCAACGTCTGCACCAGCCTGAGCCTATGGCCATTAGACAATAAATTAACACAGCACATGCTAATGCTAGATCTCCCAGCTGCTAAGAAGATATCGATGCTGTGTTTTTACCTCCTTTTTCAAATAGTGCTAGTTTTCATTTGTTAGGAACTGTCAATACCTATCTCCCCAATAATTAATGAAGTAACGACAGATTCCTGAGGGCACATATGCTAGGACTAGTCAGAACACAGATAATGCAGCCCAAAAAAGAAAGCGTCATGCATATCGTGTACCGACAAAACGTAATCAGTTTGCATGCATCATGCCAGCTACCAAGAAAATATTAGCCATTGTGAAGAAGAAGGATGAGTATCACAAGTAAACACTAATTGTACAAGTAACCACTGCTATACGGATACCATGAAAATAGAAAATATCACATGTGAGTCCATTAAAGAAAAAAAAAGATACAGAACAACAAAAAACGTATTACTTCGTAAAAAAAATGGTATCAACCATCATTGGACGTGTCCTCACGTGTCTAAATATCTTGTCAAAAGAAAGGCATGTATAAATAAACGGACATTGTAAGCGGGGCGCGTGCCCCACCTAGTCCCTCCCCAGAATGGAATCTCTGCCGGTTTCATCCCCCTCCCTCGATCCCCTGCCCCGATCTTCTCTCGCTCCCTGTCCCTTTACGGCGCGGACTCAGGTGCCCGGCGCCCTGTCGCGGACGTAGGCAGCAGCGGTGTGGTGGCACGGCAGCGGGCGGCGCAGGGAGGCGGATGGCGGGAGGCGCAGGGCTGCTGCTGGAGGCGCGTGCCGGCCGCGGCGGCTGGACCTGCTGCTGTCTCCTCGTGGCTTCAGAAGCAGCAGCAGCCTCCTGGCAGCAACGTTGAGGAGGAGCAGGGAGAGGAGGTGTTGGCCCCGCGTGGCTTCTCTTGCTCTGCTCCCGCCACTTTCCGCGTCGGACGAGGCGTACCGGGGGACGTGCTCGGCGTCGCTGCGGTTGGCGCTGGCAAGCTGCCCGAGACAGGCAGACAGCCTCCTCGATTCATTTCACATGCTACCAATTCTCATGACAGTATGTCTCTCCACGCGTGTAGTTTTAATGCCTGCAAGTGTCGTTGCTCAACATTGATGTTCTTATCCATCACTGTAATCATAATAGTGCTTGTTACACGTCCGTACAAGCATTTGGATTAATTTTAGATTTTTGTGGTCATTGGGAATTTAAAGTAGGGGTTTCTAGTCACTTGAAACTGGATCGGATTGATGTGATTGGTAATGATTCACTTCATTTTGGGAGAATAAGCTGTCCTCTTGCCTGTCCCGGTAATGCTTGTCTTGATTTGAAATGATTACTTCACTTTGTGAGATTTTGTGAGAACAATGCGTATAATCACCCATAATTTTAGCTAAAAGAATTGACCAATTTGGAAATTATTACACTAGCTCGAATTGAACGTTTACTGAATGTGGACTGTATAAGTGGGTAAATATGCACAAATAAACATGCAAATAGTTAGTTAACCCGGCAATTGGTGCGAATAAATTGGAACAATTAACTTGGCAAATAAGTGTAGATAAACTGGCAATTAGTGTAGATAAACTAAGCACAATTTGGTGCGAATAAACCGTGGCGCCAACTTGGACATCTCTTCCCCATTTCTTCGTCCCATCAAGCCGCCTCCTGCCCTCCTCCGGCGAGCGCGCCTGCTGCTCCCCAGCCCCGAGTTCACCTACCCGGACCACCTTTGAGGCACGCGGATCCGCGCCCCGCAATGGGAAGATGCAGCATGGCCGGTGGAGAAGATGGCGGCGACCGTCGTCGTCGGGCATGGAGAGAGGAAGAAGGAGGCGCCGGGGCTTCGGGACGTTGCTCGGGCTGCCGTGCGTGTGCGCCAGCACAGCAAGGCGACAGCAGCCACCACCTCGTTGTTCGACACTCCAGCACCGCCGACGACGAGCTGTACTTCGGCGTCGCCGTGGCCGTCTCGCTGTCGCGCCGCCGCTCCAGCGGGCTCCAAGCTAATCTAACTCCGTCATCAACTCCGCCTTGACGTCTACTTCCTCCTGGCGCAAGGAATCAGACCCGATACGACTACGGCGAGCGCATGATCGATTCCTTCGTCTATGGCCGCCGCCGCTTCTCTGGTGAAATTCCGGCGGCTCGTACTCGGGAAGCTCGTCATTTTCCTCCTATAGAATATATGTGAGCCCCTTTCTCTCTGGTTTCTTTCCCCGACCGTTTAGGTGCCTCGTAGCTCCCTGTTCGCGTAGACGTGCTCCAGCGGCGGCCGGCGAGCTGCTGCTCGTTGAAGATGACCTCGAGCGAGGGCCATGGGGCGCATGTGGTCCAGGCGCGGAACTGGGTCGTGCTCCGCGAGCGCGCGAACGAGGCCGTGCTCTGTGTGTTGTTGTGTCCGATGCCGGCGAGCTGCAGGTGGACTACCTCAGGATGTTTGGAATTGGAACTAAGTAGCATGTGCGCATCTTCCTTCATTGGCCATGGGCGTGTTTCATCTGGTCGTGGATGCGTTGGAGCAAACTGGGGATTCCAATCAGGGGAGCTCGCCGGTGCGGGCCGTGGGGAAGTCCATTCTTGCCCACGTCTATGAGATGGGCGGCTGCTCTGCTATTGTTGCCGATGCGGTGGCAGTGTGGCCAGCACGCGGCAGCGGCGAGCGCCCGAACCAGCTATCGTGGTTGGACTTTGACCATGTCCAGCGTGGCGCCACGTTGGCCTCAAAAGGTGGTCCCTATTGTCAGATTTTGCATCAATCTGCGCTCAACCAAGAGATAAGTGGCCGGGGTGGTCGTTGTCCCGAAAACTGGTGGTAATTTGTAATTTTTTTTAAAAAAAAGGTAGTTTTCTTGGAAGGTTGTCTCAAATGTGGTGGTTTTAAGTAATTTTCTCTTATCTTGACAAGTAAGCATAGTTAGCCTGACAATTAAGTGCAGATAATCCGACAGGTAGGCGCAAATAATCTGGCAAGTAGGGTTAATTATCTGGAAAAGTAGGCACAATTAACCTGGTAAGTAAGCACAACTAATATGGTAATCAAGTGTGGATAATCCGGCAAACAGGTACAAATAATCCAATAATCTCGCAAGTAGGCTTAGTTATCTCGACAAGTAGGCACAATTAATTTGGCAAGTAGATGTGGATAAAGTGACAAATGGTGTTCATAAGTAGGTAAGCACGGTGGAGGGACGCACAAGGCGTAACGTAGCTGGCGGGGGAGTTCGTGCAACTGCAAAGCAAGCGCTGCTGGCGACCCTTAGTTGTATTATAAATGTCATGTCATGCACTACTGGCTCCAGTGATATGTAGCACTTAGTTGCCATGTTTTTTGGTAATAGTTGCCATCTTATTTGATCATAGTAACCATGTTTTTTGTAGTAGTTGCCATCTTATTTGGTTATATTTGTCATTTAGTGCATGTGTTGTACTACATATTTATCGTGGCATGCATGTTAGGCAATTAGACACAATTAATCTGGCAAATAGACATAATTAATCTGATAGTTAAGCACAATTAATTTGGCAATTAGATGTGGCTAAACCGGTAAGTAGTCATAGACAAAATGACAAGCAAACCTGGCAAGTAAGCATAGTTAACCTGTCAATTAGGCACAATTAAACCGGCAAGTAGCTGTGGATAATCTAATAAGTAGGCGTGGACCATGACAAGTACGAATAGTTAACCCGGCAAGTACGCACAATTAACTTGGCAATTAGACACAATATACTACCAGGTAGGTGTTGCCTCGCAAGTGGACATAGTTAAACTGGCATTTGGACATAATTAACCTAGCAATTAGGTGTGAATAAGCGGTTAAGTAGACGTGGACAAAATGACAAGTAGCATAGTTAACATGACAATTAAGCATAATTAACCTGACAATTAGACACAATCAATCTGACAAGTAGGTCGGATAAGCTAGTAAGTAGGCGTGGACAAATGGCAAATAGGCATAGTTAACTTGGCAAGTAGGCATAATTAACTTAGCAATTACGTACAATTAATCTGGCGAGTATTTGTGAATAACCCGGCGAGTAGGTATGGACAAACTAGCAAATAGACATTGTTAACTTGTCAAGTAGGCATAGTTAACCTAACAAATAGGCACAATTAACCTGCCAAGTAGAAACAATTAATCTGGCACGTACGTGTGGATAAGCCGGTAAGCGTGGATAAACCGGCAAGTAGACATAGTTAAGTTTGCAAGTAAATACAGTTAACCCGGCAAGTATGTGTGGATAAATCGGTAAATAGATTTAGACACATTGACAGATAGTTATTGAGCAAGTAGATTTAGATAAACTGGCAAGGCAATGTCCTCTGCCACTGCTCAATCAGCATATTTTATCTTCATGGCCAGATTAGCTTTTACCCCAGCGATCATTTTGTTTGATCTTGTCATTGCAAGTTTTTTTCCTCAGGCGTCGTTCACATGAAAAAGAAGATGATTTCCACATGCCAAAGCTGATAGTTCTGTTGTTGTCTTTGGATAACAATCGTAGCAAAATGAGAAAAATTAAACAACGCTCACTTCTATCGAAGTAATGCACAGGTTCAGCACAGCCAAAACTCAAAGAAGGCAACATGACTCGTTACTTGCTCCCAGGATCGTACTTGCGGAATTGAAGAATATACGCTGCTGCTTGGGCCGTGTGCTGTGTCTAGCCCAGTTGCTTCAGCGCGTGGGCCGTGGCTGGGGAGTCGCAGGAGAGCTGGCCTGCTGGCGCCCGGGAGAACGCGGGAGCCGGCACACGGGGGCACGCAGAGCACGCGCGGGGCGTAGTAGGTAGTACGCGGGCGCCGCTGCAGCTCGTCAGGTGAGGAAGGCCGCTGTGTAGTTCAATCCATAAATAAATATCATAGGATATCGGATAAGGTCAGGGCCGGCGGCTGGTCAGTGAGCGGTGGTCATCCCGGGCGATCGAGGTGTCACTCCCTCTGCCACCGCACGCTGACACCTCGAGCGCATACGGCTGATATACTGAACTTTGAAACTATCTACGGAACCAGTGTGACCCATCACGGCGGATTCACGGTCAGGTCTCCCGGAAGAAATAGTCAAAATGACCGGCAGAGGCAGGTTTTAAAGGGTTAAATGAATCCCTCGAAGAATTGAAATACGGAGTACTTTGCTGCGGACCGGTCAGTGGCCAGGTCCAGCTCGCCATTTCAGTCGTTTCTCGATCGGAGCTTAGCAGCCTGCTAGCACTCGAGTAATTATTAAGGGCATAAATTCCCCCTTGTTGGTGCCTTCTCTGTACAAACATCATGGCCCAGAGGTGGTCAAATTATTCCCCAAATATCATGTGCGGCAATAACAGTGCCTCGCCTATAAATACTTCTCACCTTCTCATGTCTTCTTCACACACAACACACACACGTCCAATAGTGACGAGGCAAGAAAATTGAAGGGAGCAAGCAGGGGCAGCTTGAGAGCCATGGAGTACTACTGCCAACACAGCAACAGCGGTATCAGCAGCTACGGCGCCAAGGAGAAGAGGCCGCCGCTGAAGAGGGGGCAGCTGAAGAGGCAGATCGTCAGGACCATCAGCAACCTCGTGGTGCCCAGGAGCGATTCTCATTCTGACCCGGAAAAGCAGAGCAGGTGGCCACAGCAGCAGCAGCATCGGAGGAGAACCGACCTACAACTGAAGTTTTATCGCCCACCTTCTTCAGCACTTTTTTTTTGCTCCATCCGAGTGTTCTTAAATAAATTATTGAACTTGTACAGAGGGATAGAGAAGTTATGTAAATATTCATATGCTAATATATGTGTCGAAAATTATTGTTTATGAGATTACTTCATTTGGTGCAAATCAAACAACCTAGCAAACTCTAGAACACAAGAGAGAAGTAGAGAACAAACATGCACTCCCTCCGATCCATAATAACTCTTGCTGATTTAGTATGATTCAATATTAAAATTGCACTAATCAAAGAGGCATTGTGCCCCCATTGTAATAAAACAAAACTACTATATGTGTTTGGGCATAAATCATACACGTCAGAATTCAAGTCAAGATTTCTATATGGGTGCTTTATATATATAGACTAGGAGTTCATGACAATAACCATGACTATCTTTGGCAGGAGCGAGAAAATTCAAATTTTCCAATACATAGCAAAGAGAGAAATAAAGGTTTAAACAAAATCTATATAAAGATAAAAATTAAAGGGGAATAATTATGCGCATGTAATAAACCAACCGATCTTTATCTGTGCCTAAACATAAACATCAACATAAGCTATTTTTAGCTCTTCATTAAACATATGCCATCAACCGATGTCATTGGCATTAAAATCAGGTGTTAGGATAAGGCATCAGTCATGTTTAGAATGGAATTAAAGCTAGACAACAGGATAAACATCGACTCCACATTAACTAATATCTTAGAATAATCATGTCAATGTTCACATACTTCTGCTATAAATGGAAACCATGGAGATACTATACATGCATCAATTTCATCCTGAACGTCACACTTCAGGTCATTTATATGGCGTCGGTATGCGTTTGGCTGGTGCTGGTGCTTGTCCTGTCATCAGGTAGGAAGACAATCGGTCAACCCACACATCTCCCGATTAGACTGATGATCCAAGTTATTCATCAAGTTAACGGTTAATTCACATTGTTTGTGGATGGATGCAGGAGGAATGGGATCGGATGCTTGTGAAGAGCAGAGAAGTAAGACGTGGGACAACCAGGGCACCTTGTGCGTACGGCATGGAACCTGCAACGTCCCCTGCCTAGCCGAGGGCTTCGAGAATGGCTACTGCTATTTCTTTACTGTATGCATATGCCGGAGGGACTGCAAACAAGGCTTATCCATCTAGCCATATATATATATATACACTGTTGCGACTGAAATAAATTAAGAAGCTTTTTCTATGACACAATAAACTACTACCGCTATTGGAATTTGATTTGCTTTGAGCTTAATGAATATCTTACCTAACATGATCAAACCACTATCTGCATCTAATTTTCTTGTCTTAACTTTTGTATGAACAAGATGGTCATTCGTGCAATCAAAAAGCATGAGTAGCTAAACACCCAGAATGTCTGCTATTCGGATGATAAACCAGACCACCGAAAAATGTAGTAATACGCAGTATGAGAAATGGAGATTCTAAGTGGGGCAGGTGCCCCACTTAGTCTACCCGTACGGCACAGTCCAAACCGTCCGATCTCCTTCTGTTCTTTCCCCCGATCCCTTTTTCTCGCTCGTTCTCTTCCTTCTTTTCATGATCTCTCTCTCTCTGCTTCTCCACCCAAGATCCTGAGCGGAGCATGGAAACCAAATCGTTGCGCTGAAGCAGGCTACGGCGGTGCGTGGCGGCGCAGTTGATGAGGGCACGGTAATTCACAACAAGCACGCCCTTCTTCTCTAGCAGAGGTGATAATTCGCAATAACAAGGATGTTGTAGTTGCGCAGAATGTCTCCTCATTTGGTACATTTCATCAGAAGGAATGCAATTTCATAAGACAACGACTAATGGACAGCCATATAACTTGCCATTTTCTCTTCTCATATTACAATGGACAGAATTTCGAGACCTATAGAGTATAGACCTACAAAAGTTGTAATGGAAAAAGAAAATAAACTCTAAAAGGCAAAGAAGAAACAGAAAGGATGGGTAAAAAAATATAAGTACAGCGACACATGAATACATGACTGTTCAAAACTTGAAGGCATCCAGTGTTACCTCGACGGCAACGTATACCAGTGTGAAGATATATGGCAAAGGATGATCTTGTAATTATCAATCCAAATTTATTTCTTGCAACTGTTCATGCTGCCCATTCATAACATTCGTGACTATATGGACTCTTGACAGCTCGCTGTCATTCTTTGGTGTCTCTGCCATCAGCTCGTCATCTCCTTTGGGTAATTCTACTGTCCATTCACCATCCAGTTTTGGTGTTTCTCCCTGTTTCGCATCATCCGTGTTCGGTGTTTCTTCCCATTGATCAAGAGTGTCTGTAAGCTTGGCGTCCATGCAGTCATCAGCATTGTTCTGTTTTCCCTGAGAAGAACCCATGCTGACAGGTCATTCACCTGGTAAAAGTGTTCGTGCAACCAGGGCCACAAGGAATGGAACATCTGCTAGTATTGCTTCTTTCATTTTTAGTGTAACAACGAATTTCATATTGCTTTCATGTGCAAAGATCTAGTGCTTGAGATGACAGAAGTTTATACTTTTACTGGACACTGTCGTATATGCCATCCCAAAAAAATTGTCCAATTATTTGGTCATGACCAAAATTTTGGCTTTGCTTGGATGTTAACAAATAATTTGGCATGCCCATGCTTCTTAGCCAATGCTACTTCAATTTCTTGCCAACATTGGCCAAAACATGGGCAACCCAAACCTTGACCAAATAAATATTGGCTAGACAAATTTTGGTAGGGTTGGTTTAGGCTTGAACCAAATGCACCCATCATGTCTGTCTTGTAAGACCGTAAGAATAACTGAATAAGATACCTTGTTTTTATCACGCCAACTCAGTGAAAATGGTCCAAGCAGGTTTATTCTTCTGGGCTGGAACTCCTGCACTGAATCATCCTGCACAGACGTTCTGCACATGAAGCGCGAAGCAAATATCAACATTAGAACACCATGGCAGAAAATTATTTAACTCAAACTAATTATCACAATAGTTCATTCTGTTAATCTGATGCTGGGGAAGCAAACTTCTATAGAAAGCTGCCATAGTTGCACATTAACAGCCGTAACTAGTCAGCACCAAAGGTGTTCAGAACAAAAGATAGTACCGGAAAGAAGATACGTAAATTCACACTGATATGAGCCAGGTTTAAGCAGCAAGATGCCTGGTACAAGTAACATTTGAAGATGCAAGATTGAGATACCTTGGAGAAGGCAAAGGGGAAAGCGCTTTCTGCTGGCTAGATTGGTACTGCAGCGTGGCCTCCAACATTGTTTCTGCCATTACAGCTCTGTTCTCCATTTGGGCAAGTGAAGCCATAGATTCCTCATACTTCTCCTGCAAATTTGTCATGATTCTTGGTGAGTGTATATCATGTAAACAAAGAGTATTAAGCAAGTATAGAGCTGACTTCATTGCATGTCAATTCTGAAAATATTTACGGAGGTCTTCATGAGCAATAACATCATAAGAATGACAGAAACTGGAGCCTAGCATTTAAATAAACAAGACTTGCTAGTTAAAATAACATAAGAAGAACATAGCAGCATATACTTCTAAGCACACAGGATATGGATATGTTGGGACGTTCATTATGTGCATGTAAACATGTAATATGTGTGATATTATATTATTCATTTAATTAGAAGGAATGAAGTATGCCATAGTGGGGATATGCATAAGGTGCAGCGATTCGACTCAGGACCACAAGAAATTGGTGACCAAACTTGTTAAATCAGCATAAAAGTGCAGGTGGCCTGGTGCATCTATTTGAAGCTGCTAATTTTGATGATAAGGTTACTAACCATACTACAGCCAGCTTTTTGGATGTTGTCTCGAGAACTTCTGAGTCTAACATTGCAGCTATTCTCAACAAGTCTATGTTTTTTTTGTAAATAAATATGTCAAAATCCTCAAAAATAGCCCAGATTATTTACTAGACACTACACTGAGCATGAATGGGACTTCAGTTAGTTCTGATGGAAATAAGTGATGCATAAACCGGATATAGTCTAGGAAGGCAATAGATCAAGTTGGCTAATTAACCTGCAGCACATTTGCGGCGTATCGCTGAGCAGCAGCATCCTGCTCAGCAGAGATGCGTGCTTCTTCTGCAAACTTCAGTTCTTGTTCCACACGCATCAGTACCTTCAATATAATTCCTTGTTAGTAAATAAGTCACACTAGAAAGATACATTTGGAACAATGAAGCAACACCAACTGTACCTGAAACATTGCTTGCTCCTGTTCCTGCTTGTCTGAGAGAGTCTGCCTTAGTTCAGATAATTCGTGTTCCAACTGCTCAGCCTAAAGGAGAATTGTTGTCGTTACTTGCATGATTATTTTGTTCCAAGAAAACCATATTTATTTACCTCATAAATAAATTATGATAGACTTGCAAAGCTACAATTTGGTGAATGATTATGCTTACAAAAGAATTGTGTCTATGCTATAGAAATCTCCATATCTTCTCTCATCCTAAACGTTTGTGCCGAATCTAAACATATGATGCAACCAAAGGTGGACAGACCGCTGCCACCAATTGACATCTTCATAGCAGTAAAGATAAAGAAAAAAGATTACTGTGCAATTTGGCTACTGCCACAATGGAAGGTATATCTGGGCTATACCTTTGCACTTAATTGGCGCCTATTATCTTGCTTAACCATTTCCATCAATGCTGTCTCTAGTTCATCAGCTCTGAATAGCAAAAGGAACAAAAACAATTAAAAGAACACTTCGTCCAAGCAGAAGATGAATACTGCACGAAAAACACCCTGAAACAAGTCAGTTTTTTTAGAAGATGTAAAAGCTTCGGGCCTCGTTGTATTGCATTAGATAGGAGAAAAGTTGATTACCGCCCTGAAATAAGTCATATAAAGGCACCTTGCATTTTGCAATTTGAATCCACCGACAACAATGGTATAACTCATGGCACGCCAGAGCAGTCAATGATTTAATCCTATATACTTCCTCCGTTCCATAATTCTTGTCGAAATATTACATGTATCTAGAAATATAGATACATCCATTTTTGGGCAAATTTGAGACAAGAATTATGAAACGGAGGGAGTACTTGTGAAATAATTTGCATATGTCCATGGGAGATATGTAGACAACTAGGTCGGGACTTCTTTATTTCGAACATAAAACTAGGTGAGGACTGATATGGTATACCCATACAATTCAAGACTATTTTTGGAGGTTAGAGCAATCTTAGTTTGGTTTTCAGTGGTTATGGCCGATTTGTGTATATACTTTATGGCAGATTTGTGTGAATACAATGAAATGCTATATTTAACTAAGTTTTCAACAACAAGAAAACAAGAATGAAAATAACCAAAATTATATGGAGTTCAGCTAGTTTTTAGCTGAAACAAGGTTCTCTAAAAAACTAATTATTGGTAAAGTTTCAACTGGTTATGCCGTGCCTGTGAGATTCCTTGGATTAACCAGTTTCAGTGCATGTTACTGCAGAAAGCTGGACCCCAAACAGCATTAAGAAACCAGGAATATTTCCTTGAACAATTGCAACTATTTTAAAAGTGAGTGCACATTTAAGATTATTCCAGCAATCTATACAAAATGCAATCATGAATATCTGGATACTGGATTGGACATACACAATGACAAATTTAACCTGTGACATTACAATCATGAAGCGGAAAATATACCTGAGAACAGCTGATCTTCTCTCCTCTAGCAATCGGCATAACTCAACCTTCAGCCAGATGACCTACAGCAATGCAACTAACACAAATTAGTAAATTACAGCAACCACTTGAGTTGACCTTCTACTAACATAGAAGAAGAAATGGTGGGGACACACGTAGCAAGCACTTGAGAAAGGTCATAAAGCTTAGACTCGATGATTGAGATGTCAACCTGGTCCTTTGGATCTGGCAAAGAATCAATCTCAGAATTGACTGTCAGACCACCATACATATCATCCATATCTCCAGAACCACTCTCATTGTTGACATCCCCGTCTGTGACATCACTCATTTGGTCCAGGGAATTACTTATTGATACCAGTGGCTCAGGTTCACGTTTGAAATTATATAGCTTTGATGCAAGACCGCTGTCCTTGCAGACACCTAGACCTTTCGCCCTTTCTTCCATTGAAGATATAACAGATGGCCGGTGTTTGTTCCTCAGATCTTGCAATCTTGCTTCATTTACAGACTGATACCCCATGCGAGCTGTCAAGACAAGCTGGCTGCTGTCAAAAGTTGAACCAGCTAAAGACTGCAAAAGGGTAACCGCATCGCCAGCATCTTTTGTAGTGACAAGTGCAGGGCCTGAGATTACGCAGCAAGTCATGCATCAGTCTAGATTCAGTTCATGTATCTACAAATATCATCATGTTCTTTTCTTTCTAAGCATGAAAAATAAAAAGCATGGTCAGTACCATAAAATTCCAGTAGTGCAAGAGCTGTCCGGAATAGCATCACACGATTCCCATCGAACAGAAGCACGTCCCAAACACGGAGAACTAAAATGTTCAAATATTACATAGAATAAGAAAATTGTGTTATATTTTCAACACAAAGAAAATGTATGAGACTTCTGCACCAGATAAGCACGATGCTTACATAGAGGTAACTAGTAATAAACATGACTGACTATGAGAAACTACCATTTACGTAAAGAAACCAGCCATTACTTGTGGTGAAAGAGAAACATGGTTATGATTGTTTTCACACATTTAAGTTAAGGCCAAGGGCTTGCATCACCAACTTCTCCATGATTTCCTCCTTACAAAGATCACAAGATGTTGTAGTCGATATAACTGTTACATCAGATTAATGTTGTTCGCATTTCCAGAAAAACTGATGCCATCTTGGACTTATGCGACATCTATGTGCTTTGTGAAGGTAACATCATAGTTAGCTAAGCTAGACTAGAAAATCTACTTCTAGAAGCAGGAACTGTTGAAATAACATAAGTAAAGACGAACCGCTCTCCCAGGGAAGCACGTTGGCGAATATGGATAGAAACCATGGTCCAGTAGCCCATGTAACTTCAAGGCCGAGGTAGTTCAAGTGATTTGCTGGATTGAAAAGCATGTGAAGTCACGATTAGCTTTTTTTGCAATTAAAAGAGTTGCATCGCACCAATACCGTATTGTACTTGTAATAAGCTAACCTAATTTCGGGAATTTCTCTTGGACTAGCTCCTCTAAGACAAGCTGATCCACCTGAATGGATACCAAATGTTAATCTCACATAAGAATTAACCGACCATGGAGTTTCAACAACCAGCACATGCAAGCATTAAATAGAGAAAGTGAGAGCAGCACAGTACCTGTGACTCAATCATTTCTTCAGAAAAATACCCGTCAAAGTAGTCATCAATAATTCCTACTAATGTCCTGTTACACCATCAAGAGATTTGAAAGATATCTTATCTTAATGAAACTATCTTGACATCTTAGATCAACAGAAGTCAAAACCCAATAACAGTAGAAAAAATTGTCATAGGGGGACGTACCAAAATGCATTTTCTTCTGGCATCAATAGAAGCAAGAGACCAGCAAAGAAGTTCATTGCCTACAGTATTCGTAAGACAAACCTTGCTAAGAGAAAAGCTGAAAAATGGCAAGTGTAAACATTTGTCTACTGTAGCATTGTAACACGAGAATATTAATTAAGGCTTCTGCAGTCACCCCATTCTTCACTGAAACCATTGGATAGTAGATTTTGGGTTCAGAAATGGGCGTGCGATTTGGAGTACGACAGGCAACTTTACAGTGAATGTTATTCAGAGGCTCCAGGGAAGCAAATAACTTCCAGCAACATAAGAAAAATAATGTCGATTAGCATTCGTGGATACACTTACCTGACAGTAACCAACTGTTGGATTGTGTCTAGCATAAGCTAAAAGTAAGCGTCTCAAGGCATTTCTTCCATCCTCATCTAAAGAAGGGTGACCTGGAAAAGTTCTAGGCAAGTCCTATAAAAGCCAGATGAAGCAGATTGGATTCTTCGTTAGTATTCACAGAAGCAAATTGTTAACAATAAATAAACAGGATAATAGACTCCCATAAAAATGAACACAACTATGTACCTTCTCTATTTGCCCCTTCCACTTTTCAGAGGAAAATGCCGAAAGTTTTTCATCGACGCCTTCTGAGGTCGAAGAATCTAAACGTCCATCTTCTAGTTCACCTTCGGTCACAAGCAAACTATCATAATACCCGTTTACTCTACGAGCTTCGACACCAACAAAAGCTTGCCATAGCTGTCATCACACAAGCAAGGGGCTACTGAATGAACTGAGCAAATGAAAAGCAAGAAAAACAAATTGAAAAATCTTTAGGGAACAGGCTGTACCTCTCCTCTCAAAGCCATCGGCAGTCCACCATGGACAAGACACTCCAACTCTTCCTTCAAAGAATACTTATCTTCTTGACCCGTGTTGCCAATTTCAGCATTCCCACTATCACCTGACTGCATTTCTTGGCTAGGGTCAACCTTATCTGCATCATAGAACTCATCATCTGAGTCCCCTGACACCTTGCCCTCTTCGACTGTCACAAGATGGGTGGATTCCTTTGGCTGCAACCTGCCAGCAGATGAATGCTTCTTGTCAACACGCAGACCCATCATCTGCTCGATGTTGCCCAGTGATGGCCGAATTGGCTTCCATGATTCGCTCTTCTCTTGCGTGCTCTTCTCATGCAACAATTCGGAACTGCCAGTCTCCACATTCTGTTCAACACAAACTACAGCTTCAGCTTCGTCCACAGACAGTTCAACATTCACGCTGTGTCCGGATGGCACGTCTTGCCTCTCCAGAAAATGCTTCCATCTATCCGACCTCTCCTCTTCCTCCTCCTGCAAGTACAACACCAGAAGGTGTGCATCTCGTCAAGACCAGCAATGCATACAAAATTCAGGCGTGTGTATTATTTATTATACCTTGTAGATGCCTGCATACTCCTTGTAACGCTGCAAATGTTGGGGTCGTACAGCGAAGCCATAGGCGTCCCTGCATCAATCACACAGCTTCAGAAAGGAAATTGAAGTGTATTTACTAATAAACGGATAAAAACCAAGAACTCCGGGGGTTCTATACTTCTATACCTCTATCCTCCCTCAGCCCCAGATTCAATCAGCGAGACATACTCAGCAAAAATATGACAATGTCGCAACTCAATTGTGGAATCGTGTACTTCCGAAATAATCCTAAAGTTGTTGCGTCATTTCCATGGGAACTCCAGATCTTATCGACAAGGCAAACATCACTCCCCCACAACAAATGTATCCGCAGCATAAAACTAGCCCTCCGATAGGTGGAGGGGATCCAGATATCCCGTGCGTGCTTTCACACTAAAACAGCCAGTCTCGGCACGAGCAATTTCGCACGGCATTACCCCCAAAAATATTCAGCAAAAACCATTCCCGCGAGGCGGCGTGCCGAAGCTAGATCCCCGGCAAAACGAAGCACGTGGGACAGAAACACGCGGCGCGGAAATCTCGCGACGGAACAAGGAGAAGAGACGAGGCGAGATCCTCGGTTTATCGCCCACGTCTGCCAAATTCGGGCACACATGGGGAGTCAAGCCAAACACGCGCCTCGAAAATCCCGAGGAGAAAAACTTTCGGGGCGGGCGGAGGCCACCACACGGAGCGGCGGGAGGAGGAGAGGGAGCGGGAGCGGGAGCGGGGAACGAACCGCTTGTGCTCGAAGGCGATGAACGGGAGGCTCTTGGGCTTCATCTCCTCCTCCTCGCACTGCAGCGGCGAGTGGCGGCGGCGGAGCGTGGAGTGCAGCGGGGCGGGGCGGGACTAGCGCAGTACGTGCCGTGGCGGGTGGCTTTGATCTGGCCCCGCCGTTCCTCCGCGGAATGTGGGAAGAAGGAACGAGACGAGACCCACCTGCGTGCGCGAGCGACTCGAGTGAGAAACGGGTGGGACTCGCTGGACTCAGGGAAGAATGACCCTCGGACTCTTGCCTGGCGCCGCGCGTTTCTTTTCTTTCTTTCTTCCCTGATGCACGGGGAAACGGAGGTTGGTTCTTCCGCGAGACTTGTGTCCGCCGCGACCGCGAGGCCGCCGAGATCCCGAATTCCCGATCCTCCGTGCACGGGCGAGCGGTGCCACCTCGTGTTGTCTATTGGATACTGTAGATGTTGGGCTGTTGGCTATCTCCGTCTCCAATCTGGCCACTGGCTAGGTAGCTGGTGTGTCAGACTTCAATTCTTGATTGGCCCAACTTTCTTATAAGAACGATTGACAGGAGTAATAAACTTGCCGCAAAAAAGAGACAGGGGTAATAAACAGCTTGCTTCCAAGAAAAGACAGGAGTAAACAGCTCCATTGACTATGGGATTTGAAAGTTATATTGACCAGTACAGTGGCAGTGTGCTGCCACGGACATCCCTGATGCACGTCTGCTGAAGCTCGTGCTGTTCAGGACGGTCTTTTTCTCGCTGGCCAGGTGGGATGCAACAGAATTATTGTTAATAGTGATTGTACTGAGGTGAAGACAATGCAAGATGCCGGGAATTCCATTGGTCCAGCTGCTGTGATCTATGAAGAGTGTGCCTTTTTAGCTCGTAAATTTACTCATGTCATTTTTTATTTTTCTCTTGGAGAGAGTAATCTCGTTGCTCATACTTTAGCTTCCTTAGCGGTGTCGGATCAGCTCATTGTTTGGCGTGAGGATCCACCCGATTCTATTAGAGACCTGTTGGTTAATGATGTAACATTATTTTCCGATCAATAAAGTTGCCATGATGGTTTTCCCTCAAAGAAAAAAAATATGCATGCGAAGATTCACATTTACACAAATCATAACAATATAATTGGACATTCAATCAAAATGAACAAAATAATGGGTGTTAATCAAAGTGGCATTTACTTCCTAAACGTACAGTTAAGCGTGACATGCGTGTTGTTGCACAACGGTGTTTTATTTTCCACATGTGTGTTATCTACATAGATGTTTTTATTTTCCACTTGTATTTAATCAAAGGTTCTTAGTGACCCAGTACTGGAACTGATGAACAAAGCACAAAACACAATCGAAATAAACCATATGCACTCTACCCCAAAACAAATACTTTGCTCGTCCATTCTATTTACATATTGATAAAATTATTTTTAATAATTGTGAGTCGTACTTAATGTATCAATCTGAAATCTAAATCAGTGCCATAAAAATTCATTTTCATCAATTATGCACATGCGTAACCATCAGAAATTACCTACAAAATATCTCAAAGGTACCATGCTTCGGATGTTCAACGCCTTGCCGATTAGGGAGCTGATTGTTTTTTTCTTGGGTTGCGGACGATTGGAAGGGATGAGGAGAGGAGGTATCAGGCGCCCATCATGGGGTCGCACAATTTCGCCATGCATCTTCGCGGCGAGGTTGTCAGAGCTCGCTCAGCCAGGCGAAAGATCCGCGCCGACTCCCGCCCCTAACCCCAAGCCCCCAACGTCTTCATCTCCCCCGCCGCCTCTGGCGGCGTACCGCATTCCCCCGCCTTCTACATCGACGTGCAGGGGCTCTCCTCCCTGGCGCTCTCCCTCGCACCGCGAACAACAGCTCGGGGCTAATGCTGGCAGCCGCGGCCACGGACATGGCACACAATCCACGCCGCTCGCTGGCCGTGGGTGGCGTTAGAAAAAGGTCACAGAGCACGCAGTGGCGCCGTGCACGAGGACCCGCACGACAGTGGATAGCGCTGGTACGCCCTGGACCTTTTTGCTAGTCTCTTGCACGGGAATCTGATCCGACGCAGGTGCGTATCGAGAGCGGTCACTACAGGGAGGTGCGGAGTGGGCAGTTGAGTCAGCGACAGCAGACCGGGAGGATGTGGGAATAGGAGAAAGAAGGTTCGATGGAGCGTGAGGAGACACGAAAAATCAGGACAGGCACGGAAATTGATGCATGACAGACGACGACCAAGGAAACCTTTTTGATTTTATTACTAGGGAGGGGTAGATTTTGTTGATTCGTGAGAGCATCGACGCAGAATCCGCGTTTTTCAATGTAAGAGTAAGATTAATAATACAGCTGGTTGCTTGCTATCATCCCATACCATGTCATTTATAGCCAATACAATAGTCAACATGTGTAATAGTTAACTATAAAGATGCACTACTTTATTTATACGTCACCCACGTCTCACTCTCACAAGAAGTCTAAGCTACAGCTAACTCTGACAGACCGCTTCTCTCCTCTCTCTTCCTTTTTCCCCTGCAACTTAGCAAAAATGTAGTATTTCATATTGTACTTGCTCTAATGCTTCCGTTGACATAATAATAAATTGTTTTTTGTTGGTATTATTGATGGAAGAAAATAGTACAAGGACTAGTACATACTCAAAAAGGCAATGTTATCAAGAGAGGGTCCGAGGCTGCCGTCGACTTGATGCCGCCCTAGCCGGGGGCCTTCCGAAAAATTCGGGAGCCAATATGGAGAGTGTCGAGAGCTACACGTGAAAAATTAGGCGTTAGGATAAGCATCAGACCAGCCATGTTTGGAAGCAGAACTAAAACTAGACATTAGGATAAACATTGACTCCATACACTAATTAATAGTGTCTTAGAATAACCATGCCAACATTGGCATACTTTTGCTATAAATAGAAATCCTGGAGATACAAGTATGAACATCACACTTCAGCTCATCCATATGGCGTCGACGTACTTTTGGCTGGTGGTGCTGCTTGTCCTGTCATCAGGTAGGAACACCATCGTCGCTCGAGCCACACATCTCTCAATTAGACTGATGCTTGGATGTTACTCACTCCGTCTCATATTAACTCATATTAAGTGACTCAAATTTGTTTAAATGTGGATGTATCTATGATTAAAGAAACATCTAAATACATGTAATAAAAAATCATTTAATATGGGACGGAAAAAATATTCATCAAGTTGATGGTTAATTATTGGCAAAAAAAATTTACATGGATGGATGCAAAAGGGATCGGATTGCAAGGCTGCGAAAGTCGGGAGAGCCGGACGTGGGACGGCAACATGTGCGTCAAGCATGGCACCTGCAACGTCCCCTGCAAAGCCGAGGGCTTCGACAGCGGCCACTGCAAGGACCTCACTTTATGCGTCTGCTACAAGAACTGCAATGGCCCATCCATTGCAGGTTCTTAATTAATTAAAGCTACTGCAGCTATGAGTCCATGCGTTGCGATTGACATAAATTAAGAAGATTTCTCTATGCATGGAACAATGAAGGAATGGAGTTTGATGGGGGCAGTGTGTTCATCTCTGCTGCGATCCTTTTGCCCGCTTTTGCTTGTGATTAACAATGCTGCTTAAGCGCGGCCATCATCTTTTCATTCCGAACACTGTTAATTACCTTCGCTTTTTGTCGATTAGTGTTCCGATCTTTTGTGCAACGCGATTGAGGATCACAAAAAATACGTACGTGATGCAAGTCCTGCAGAATGAAATTTTTTGACATCAGGACAAAAAACTCGTCTTACAAATAGGAGCAATAAGCGAAAATGAGAATCGGCGCCCGAGATCTAGGTATCTCGGTATCTTGCCTCCATTTAATTGTCTTGGGAATTGGGATCAGCCGATTTGGTCCCACAGCATATGTCAAAAAAAAAAAGTTTTGACCACATAGGTTATTGTAATTCTGCCCACCCATTCCGTCTTGATGAAAGTATTTTGGGCGCTTCGCTGCGTCATTGGTGGGTGCCATCGATTTTACACGACATGATTATGTTCTTCGGAGGAACATGTTTAGCCGTTCGTTTGTTAATACCGTCGATGCAGTAGATTATGTGGCCTGGAAGCATGGTGAGCTGAGGTGCTAGAGTAGCTAATTAAGCAACACTTAGAAAATCATCAAAACTAAATTAATTCCTAGCACGTGGATACTTTATTGAACTCACGATCTCATTGGAAGAAATGAAAAGGGGCGTTATGTCCTTTTGATTTTAATAAAAGGATATGCTATGCATACATATATGCTAAATAATTTATAGCCTTTGAAATCTTTAAACATTCTGAAAACTTTGTGAGGCAAATTCACAATTTTCTATATGTAGCAAAGATAGAAATAAATGACTAAACAAAATCGATATATATATTAACAAATATAAAGGAGAAAAATTGTGACCTATGATAAACTAACCAATCTTTATCTGTGCCTAAACATAGACATCAACGTAATCTATTTTTAGCTAACATTGGCATTAAACGGCCGTTAGGAAAGGTCCACGATGTTTAGAAGTGGAATTAAAACTAGACATTAGGCTAATTAATTGGATAAAGATTGACTCCATGCACTATCCAACAACATCTTGTCCCCGAATGCCCTTGCTCACCAGGTTGTACAACGGTCTATTTTTTTTTCGCATTCGACTTTCCATCCCTGCCCAGCACGTCCAATATGTTTGGAAATTGGTTTAGGATTCTTCAAGAGCTCTTATATATCATGATCAGCGTTTGTGTTGTACGTTGGTCAATAGGCACTGTCATAATGAGACTGTTTTTAACAAGCGCACAGCTTTCAAGTTTTTGTAAGTTATCTATCTAACAAGTAATAGTGACTTACTAGATGCGTACTTGGTGCTCGAGATTTCACTTCTATTAGGTGCAACCGGTTAGAGCATTTTCAGCAGCGCCTCTAAACAGGGCGCCTATCCTGTTTTTAGGGGCCGAGGCCAAAAAATGTCTTCAACAGGATCCCTATTCAAGCCCCTAAAATAAAAAAGCCCCTAGAATGCACCCTCAAGCCCCCATTCCCAGGGGCAGCCCCTATCCATGCCACGTCAGCATCTCCACGCACAATCCCATCTTCCTTGCGCGCCTCTTCTTTCTTCCGCCGCCCCCGAGGCCTTCGCGCGTCGCCGATCCGACCCGAGCCGCCGCCGGTTCGCCTCCTCGCTCCCGCGTGCCGCCGTTCCGCCGCCGCCCCGCGACTTGCAACCCCGTGCCGCCCCACGCCCTGCGCCGTCCGGTGACCCGCCGCCCCGCGCCGTCCCGCGACCATCCGCCCCACACCGCCTCACGACTCGCCGCACCACCCCGCGCCCCGTCGCCACGCGCCGCCTTGCACCGGCGTTCGCAGCCCCGTGCTCCGCAACCCCCACACCCTGGCTGACCTGCGCCCACCTTGCCTAGTAGCAGGTGGCAGCCATGGTTGGGGGAGAGAAGCCTTGTTGAGGTGGAGAATTTCAGTGGAGAAGAAGGAATCGAAAAAAGAAAAAAAGAAAGAAAAATGTCTGTCAATGACAAGTAGGTCCCATGTGTCATAAAGAAAAAAGGGGCTGGGGAATAGGGGCTACTGCTGAGGTTGGTTGATTTTTTTTGGGACCCTAGAATTTGAGGTGAGCCCCTAAAAGCTGTTTAGGGGCCTTCTTTTAGGGGCTCCTGCTGAAAATGCTCTTAGAGATGATAATTCGAGAACAGTTTACCTAGTGCGCATGGCCAATATGTTATGTGGTACATGAGTTGCATCGGGTGTCCTATTTGTAAAGCTCCCAATAGATTCTATGATGCAGGAGTATATAGTCTTTTATACACCTTTGATGTACATGACACTAAATAATAATAGATGGTCGTGTGCATCCATTGATGCAGATGCCTATGTTGTTTTGCTTTTAAATAATATTCATAATTAAGTAGTTGAATTGGGTCTAATATGAAATATGATATTTTGAGAAGAATATTATTTTTAAACTGCACCTTTTAGTTTGATTCCACCAGATTTTATTAGAAATTTTGGCTAGAGTCTCTAATTAGTAAACCAGATAGATTTTCTTACACACGAGGACGAAACTTGATATGTGGCGTGGAGATTTGAGATAACCAAAAGTAGTTTTGACTGCCTGAAAGGAACACGTGACTGCTTTAGAGAGTTGAGAGGGTACTATACTCGGTTTGAGAGCATTTGGCTTGCAAAATATTTAAGGGCAATTCCGAAAAAAAGTTCAAGGCCTAAAATGTATTTCCTCCGTTACTGAATTCTTGTCGCGGTTTTAGTTCAAATTTGTTTTAAAATCAAGACAAAAATTTAGGAACGGAGTGGGGTTTGTTCTAAGAACATTGTATCGAGGAACTAGACACATAAAAGTACATTCCTATTAAATAGTACACCGTAACCTTTTTTTTATTTTTTTTATTTAGGGGAACCTTGTTTTAAAGAGTAAAATGCACCCGACGTCCCTATTCTTTCGGAAAGGTGTCAAGTAGGTTTCTAATCTTTGAAAATGCACGTTTATGTTCTCATTGTTTGTTAAGTGGTTCATCTCAGGTCCCTCGCCTGTATGCGCAGGTCCAGCCGCATGACGTGGCTGCCACCTAAGCTTTGGGCTCACACGTCAGGCGACGACGTGGCGTTGCAATCTTACAGAAAACGCCAGTGAGGTGAGGACTCCAGATTTCGTACCGTACTGCTGTTGCGGATTGGTTCCATCTCGTCAGTCGCGAACTCTGCCGCCAAGCAATCGCGCCGGAGCCGCAAGCCCCCTCCGCCGCCTAGCGTCGCCTCGTCGAACGCCAGTGAGGTGAGGAGAAGGAGAGAGGGCCGCAAAATAAGAGGAGAATAGGTGTGTGTGTGTGTGGTGGGGGGGGGGGGTTTATAAGATTGCAACGCCACGTTGTCGTCTGACGTGTGGGCCCAAAGCCTAGGTGGCAGCCACATAATGCGGCCAGAGCTGTGCATACAGGCGAGGGACTTGGGATAAACTACTTAACAAACAATGATGACCTAAACGTGCATTTTCACAGATTAGAAACCTACTTGACGTCTTCGCGAAAGAATAGGGATCTCAGGTGCATTTTACTCTTTTTTAAATAGGTCCTATTTTTTTGTCTGGAATCAAATTGACCAAGGAGACGATAAGACTTCCGGCTTGTTCGGAGCCTACTAGGTGGAGTTGGGCTGAACTCTCTAAATCATATGGAACGCCTCGGCCCGCAAGTCATTTTAACGGAGGCATACGATTCCGATTTCATGTTTCTGCGGATTGGAGAGTTCGAGAAAATTATGGGCTGGATGTATCCTTGGCCAACGGGCCAGGTTTTTTCAAAAAGCACGTCGGCACAGCATCCGGCCCGTTACGGGCCTGGACCGGCACGAAATTAAACGGGCCGTGTCGGCCCGCGACCCGTCTTGGGCCGTTTCTGGGCCTCAGCCTCATGCAGTGCTGTTTTCTTTTGAGAATCACCTGTAAATTTATTCATACTTGAAAAGTATTACATGTGCAGTTTAACTTTAAAAAAATCCAGGAGCTTTTTTTTGAGAGAGGAAAAAAAATCCAGGAGCTAATCTCATCATTTCTTCTCTTTTTGGCCCAGCCCGACAACCACCTTGCGGCCCAGCCACTATAGGCCTGCCTCCTCCCCTCCACCCGAAGGCCTTCTGGATCGAGCCCCTGCCTCCTTCCCTTCTCCCGATCTGGCGGCGGCCGCTGCTTTGTGCGCACCAGACACGGAAGGGACGATGTCCTCTACTGCGTCGCGCCCATGTTGTTCGACAGAATGACGCCCCGGGGAGCGGCCTCGTTCAACAGGCCGCTCGCCGGGTTTCTCGCGCCAGACGATCCAGAAAAGCTCCTGCCTCTCTTTGCGGCCAAGTGCAGGCAGTACATGGTCCTCGGCGCCGTCGATTTCGCGTGCGCCTTGCGCGCGTGCAGGGGGAGCGGCAGGCGTTGGCCGCTTGTTCCGGAGATCCATGCAAAGGCGATAATCTGTGGGCTCTCGGGATACCGGATCATCGGCAATCTGCTGATCGATTTGTACGCGAAGAAAGGGTTTGTGCGACGGGCGAGGCGGGTGTTTGAGGAGCTTTCTGTCAGGGACAATGTCTCGTGGGTTGCAGTGCTGTCAGGGTATGCACAGAATGGCCTTGGAGAAGAAGCTGTTAGGCTATACCGCGAGATGCATCGGTCTGGGGTTGTTCCTACACCTTATGTTCTGTCCAGCATACTGAGTGCTTGCACCAAAACTGAGCTTTTTCAGCTAGGCCGGTTGATCCATGTCCAAGTTTACAAGCAAGGGTTCTTCTCTGAAACTTTTGTCGGGAATGCGCTCATCTCGCTCTACTTGCGGTGTCGATCCTTTAGGCTGGCAGACAGGGTATTCTGTGACATGCTGTACTGCGACAGTGTGACATTCAATACACTGATCTCAGGGCATGCTCAGTGTGGGCATGGTGACCGTGCTTTGGGGATATTTGATGAGATGCAGCTGTCAGGGTTGAGTCCTGATTCTGTGACCATTGCTAGTCTACTTGCAGCTTGTTCCGCTGTTGGGGATCTACGTAAGGGCAAGCAGCTCCATTCCTATTTGTTGAAAGCAGGTATGTCTTTGGACTACATAATGGAAGGCTCACTCCTTGACCTTTATGTGAAATCTGGTGACATTGAAGAAGCCCTTCAGATATTTGATTCAGGTGACAGGACAAATGTAGTGCTATGGAATTTGATGCTTGTGGCGTATGGGCAGATTGATGATTTAGCAAAGTCTTTCGATATCTTTTATCGAATGCTAGCTGCTGGTGTACGTCCTAACAAATTCACTTATCCATGTATGTTAAGGACATGCACTCACACTGGAGAAATTGGCCTTGGAGAGCAGATTCATTCGTTAACTATAAAAAATGGTTTCCAGTCTGATATGTATGTTAGTGGTGTATTGATAGATATGTACTCCAAATATGGGTGGCTTGACAAAGCTCAGAGAATTCTTGATATGATTGAAGAAAAAGATGTGGTCTCCTGGACGTCCATGATTGCTGGATATGTCCAACATGAGTTTTGCAAGGAGGCCCTTGAAACATTCAAAGAAATGCAGGCATGTGGAATTTGGCCAGATAACATAGGGCTAGCAAGTGCCATAAGTGCTTGTGCAGGAATTAAAGCAGTGCATCAGGGTTCGCAGATTCACGCCCGGGTTTATGTATCAGGTTATTCTGCAGATGTTTCGATTTGGAATGGATTGGTATACCTTTATGCACGATGTGGAATAAGCAAAGAAGCATTCTCTTCATTTGAGGCAATTGAACATAAAGAAGGAATAACATGGAATGGATTGATATCTGGCTTTGCACAAAGTGGTCTATATGAAGAAGCCCTCAAGGTATTCATGAAGATGGATCAAGCAGGTGCCAAGTATAATGTGTTTACATTTGTATCCTCTATCAGTGCTTCAGCTAACCTTGCAGATATAAAACAAGGGAAGCAAATACATGCTAGAGTTATTAAAACAGGTTACACCTCTGAAACTGAAATTTCCAATGCTTTGATTTCACTATATGGGAAGTGTGGAAGCATTGAGGATGCCAAGATGGATTTTTTTGAAATGACCAAGAGGAATGAGGTGTCATGGAATACTATTATTACATGTTGCTCACAGCATGGACGTGGCCTAGAGGCTTTGGATCTATTTGATCAAATGAAGCAACAAGGTCTAAAACCAAGTGATGTTACCTTCGTGGGCGTTTTAACTGCTTGCAGTCATGTGGGTTTGGTAGAGGAGGGCCTTTGCTACTTCAAATCCATGTCTAATGAGCACGGAATTCATCCAAGGCCTGATCATTATGCTTGTGTTGTTGATATTCTGGGACGGGCTGGGCAACTTGACCGTGCAAAGAGATTTGTTGAGGAAATGCCAATCCCTGCAGATTCAATGGTTTGGAGAACCCTTCTCAGTGCTTGTAAAGTACACAAAAACCTTGAAATTGGAGAGTTTGCAGCCAAGCATCTCCTGGAGTTGGAACCTCATGATTCAGCATCATATGTTCTCCTTTCAAATGCATATGCTGTTACCGGAAAGTGGGCCAGTAGAGATCAGATCAGAAAGATAATGAAAGACAGAGGAGTCAGAAAGGAACCAGGCCGTAGCTGGATTGAAGTAAAGAATGTAGTTCATGCATTCTTTGTTGGTGACCGGTTACACCCCTTGGCTGATCAGATATACAATTTTTTGTCTCACCTAAATGATAGGTTATACAAAATAGGGTACAAGCAAGAGAATTATCATCTCTTTCATGAAAAAGAGAAAGAAGGGAAAGACCCCACTGCTTTTGTCCATAGTGAGAAGTTAGCAGTGGCTTTTGGATTGATGAGTTTGCCTTCTTGTATGCCCCTTAGAGTGATTAAGAACCTCCGTGTCTGTAACGACTGTCACACTTGGATGAAGTTTACCTCTGGAGTCATGGGAAGAGAAATTGTATTGCGAGATGTGTACAGATTTCACCATTTTAACAATGGCAGTTGTTCATGTGGAGACTACTGGTGAGGCGTACTGAAGTCCCTGAAGTACGCTTCCCCAAGGTTGCCATTTTTTCTCATTCAAATGATATTTTAAGAAATTTACATGTGAAGTACAGCTTTCTCAGCATGATAATTGCAGATCCAGGCAGCAACGCCAGACAACAAAATATACAGGATTTTGGCTCAGGTAGTCCTGTCTCCAACACCAGTGGTGTTTTTCAGTCTTGCTCAGTGCCTTTTCGGCGCCATAGACATGGTAGGTCTTTTATATGAACTCTCTCGCTTGAATCAGGTGGAGGCGATCTACGACTTTGTACTGCATTGTAAGTGACCTTCCTTCAACACATTTCTTCTTGTGCTGGAGCTGGGCCGAGTAACAGTCAGGGCTAGGCCCTGAAGAGAACTATTGGGCGGCATAGTTTCATGCAGGATCAGAATCTCCGAGACTAACTCCTGCTTATATATTCCTCTTGATCTGGATCTTGCAATCAGGATTTGACTCTAGAGGTTTGATTATTCCCTATCAGGCACAAATCATTCTCATTTTTTTCCCCTGACATTTCTTCTTTTCTCCAGAACTCAGTAACACCAGGATTGGTGAAAGGCGCCGAATATATATGAAGTGCATAAAGGAGACACAAATGTACACTTTAATGCAGAGGAAACTGAAATCTGGCATATCTTGTATGAATTTGATTTAATAGTCTAATATAGAACCTTGCGGGGTCCATATGAATTGGATATATAATGTGGACAGAGTAATGAGTGCCGTGGGCTCTCCAAGTACTGCGGGTGTTCATTTAGATCCTAGGCTCTCCAACGTGAAACTGCACTTTTGGATCCCAAAAGATGTTGCTACATTTTGTGTCATTAGTCTTCAGTACAATCTTGTGTAAGTGGGAATTTCTTTAATTGTAATAGTGTCTCCTAGTTGAATTCCTTTTGTTTTTCCTGTTGTGCAGAAGTTTAAAATTCAGTGCAGTTTAGTACTCCCTCCGTTTCATAATTCTTGTCGAAATATTACATGTATCTAGACACTTTTTAGGAATAGATACATTCATTTTTTGGCAAATTTGAGACAAGAATTATGGAACGGAGGGAGTATTTTAGCATTTGACTGTAAGAGTTATTCTTCATTTCGGTTATTTTTTAGTCATTATTAGTCAATTTCAGATATTGGTTTAGTTTCATTAGTACCAGCGGTTCCCTCTGTGTCTTGCCATCAGTTATCAATTTCATACTCTGGTTTGATTATCAGTTATGAGTTAGTTATCAGTCGTTTCCTAATGATTTTCTACTTTGCCTTGCCTATGCATGTATATGTCATTGTACACTAATCTTAGTATAGATGTATTAGTGTGAGATATGTTAGTCTTAAGTGCATCTCAGTTTGAGTTTCAGTTTCTAATTAGTGTCAGTGCATCGGGGCATAAAAAGCAGCTAGGTTTCAGGGGTTAAGAGCTAGACGGGCTATTCTTTTGGGTTTGTCTTTGGTCGCTGTCAGTTTAATTTTCAGTATCGAGAGATAAAGGTCATGGAAAAGTTGACTAGTTTCAGATTAGTTGCAAGCTATGTAAAAATTACAAGCCCTACAGAGCTGAAAAAGAAAAGAAAAAACAGAAGCCAATGCAATCCAAAATCAGTAAAATGAGGCCACTGTGATCAATCAGTTAGTCTATCAATTCTTAGCAATTCAATCTCTGAGATCAGTTTTTTTTTCTCCGTCTACAATGTGTTTTTCTCGGAGTTGGAAGTGAGATCGTCCTAGGGGAAGTGGAAGGGGGAGCGCGCCTGTATGTTCCTATCCTTTGATCTGCATTCTGCTGGCTAGCAGATCATTGATCCAGGTGCGCGTTGTTCCCTCTGAGGCCTTCTTCGTGTGTAACTTTAACCAGACCAAACTTTGCTTTTTAGGATGATGGAACGGTTCATGCCATTGGAGAGGGCTAGTACATCCATCAGAAAGTATGAACCGAAGTTTACATATGAACCGATCAAAACTGCCAATAAAACAATAGAAAATTAAATCATGGTCCCACCTGACCAACTACATAGAGAGGTGAATAGAGTTTTTTTTCTCTTAGGTGGGTCCTGCTCTGGAACTTGGATCGGTCCATGCACGCGGTAGAGAAATTAGTTTCAAGGATCGATCTTTGGTGGCAAAATTAGTTTCAAGAATCGATCTTTGGTGGCAGGAAAAAGTTTGAGTTTGGTCCGACCACACTGTGGTAGGCCTAACATCAAGAGGAGGCAGCTAGTCACCACTTGTTCAGTGCCGTTCTATACTTCTATGTATATATATACTCATCGCCATGAGGTAGTTGCCCAACCAGTGCTCGGGTTAACTTTGTCGTCGTTGGGTTTATGGATAGTTGGGTTTCACCTCTCGCGGCGGCTTAAACCTCGGCCGGAACAGTACCGTTATATATGATGGCTGGGCCGAAACACCACTGTGTTGGTTGATGAAGGCCTCGAAGCGACGGGTGAGTTCTTCCGCCCAGGCACTGCGGCACTGCGCAAGCAGAGCAGGCTAGCAGCAGTCAGCGGAGGAACGTTGGTAGACGCTGGCACGCTGCACCCGCACTGACGGCCTGACGGGCGACGCACGCACTACTGCGGCTCCGTCCAAGTCAGGTAATCTATCAAGCAATCAAGCACTGTAACTGAATCTATATAAAAAGGGAATACTGACCGTTCCCTTTCACCCTGTTTTCGTCATTCGTCGTACCCTCGTCGATCGATAGGATCGGAACCGCGTGCTGGGCTATGAGAACGACGCGCGCCTCTGCTGGGCACATACCGAGCAGGCCCAACAGACCGACACCGAGCAGGCCCAACTCATACACATGTGAACGAGATCGATAACGCACCTGTTCGTCCGTCGTCACGCCTCGCGTCTCCTGCCGAGTCCCGAATCCCGATCCCCTTCTCTCTTCCTCTGCCTCTCTCCGACTCTCTTGTGGTCTCACCGCCACCGAGCTTGCCGCTCTGACCGGCATGGCCACCACGGCCGCTGTCCTCCGCTCCCTCTCCATCCCTGCCTCCCGATCTGCGCGGGCGTGGAGCGCTTCCTCCTCTGCGGATCCAGCCGCCATGAAGCTCGCCGCCCCGACCAGCAGGGCCACCACCAGCCACCGGCAGCCAGCCTGGAAGATCTATTGCTGCCAAATTTCTCTTACACCATCGTAACTCGGTACAATGTCGAGTGCGTGCGCAGGATTCTTGGGTACTTCTTGGCAATGGACCGGGCAAATGGTGGTGCTTCCCCATGCGTGGATGATGTGATATTCTGATGGCATCCTCTGGTTAAATTAATTGATGGCTATCTTGGAGAGGTTGCGTCGGATGTAAATCTGAAACCTCCAAAATTCCAAGCTCTAGCATCTGCTGTGCTTGAGTATGCACGGCCATTAGATGATGGCCTCTGTCGGGCCATTGATATATACTCCTGTTTGAAGGCAGTAGATCTTTCAGTTTTGGTTAGTGCTAAAAGCAGTTAGCTAGGTGCATCTTAGCTGTCCCTGTTGATTTTTTCATGCCTGTTTTGAGAAGCGAAAGTTTTACAGTGGTTCATATTCTTGGTCACCGATGATGGAGGTGATGGTACTGCGTGGTTCGCAATGTGCACTTCTGCTTTCTCTATTATTAGGATTAGTTATGCACGAGTTTACAAATGCCAATTTCATTTCTTCTGAAAATAGCTTTTGAACTTTGTGTTTTTCTGTATCCAAGAATTGAGTTAATTGCGTTGAAATTAATAAATCTCAATTGACCATGCTGTACTGGTTCAGATCAAGTGATACTCCTGCGAGTAGGCCTGAGAGGCAGTGCAGGTTGATTACTTTTCGTATTGCTTCAAAGAGAAAATGTTTTAATGCATATTTTCAAGTGTACAATTTTATTTTGTTGTCCCCTTGCAACGCACGGTCATTTCGGTTAGTTCTGGTAAAAAATTCCGTAGTCAATTCTGTGTTAATAGGAAATTAGTATTCTATTATTGAGCATCAAGTTCATACTTAGGTCTAATTATGAATTTGTGATGTACTTTGAATACACATCCGTATAGGTCGTTTTTTTTTCCAGGACCAGTTACCCGTAGGTAATCATGCTAACTGGGTAGCTGGAAGAGGTCGTGGGTTGATGTTTACGGGGTGCGTCCTGCGCGTGTTGGAGCGGTAAGCCGACGTGGCGTCGAACTACTTCTGTTGGCCCTAAAGGGTCGTATACAAACGAGCAATTCATTCACTCAACCAGACCTGCAAAATTGTGACCCTCGAAGTACCTTTTGATCCTATTTAATTTAATCAAATGAACTTTAAAATGACACAAATTTTTTAAAAACTAGTTTATTTGTTTGAACTAAAAAAGGTCAAAGGGTACCCTGAGGGTCACCATATTGTACCCCTACCCTCAAGGCTGCGCAGAACGGGGTGGCGGCTCACGCGGAGGACACGGATCTGGCCGAGGGCGTCGGACCTAGGCCGCCAGATGTCGCCCGGGGGTGAGTGTGTGGAGGAGCCACGGGCTCGAGGAGGACCCTGCCGCCGTCATCCGGGACATGAGCCCGCTCCCGGCAACCGCCTCCAGCGACGGCGACGAGGAGGAGCGGCTGGTGGTGGAGCTCAGGTTTGGCACGAGACGATGGATCCGGGGGAGAGGCCGACGGATCTGTCCGGGGCTGCCTCACCGATGGCAAGCAGGAACCCATGCAGAGATGGGAGGGATCTAGCAACACGCAGTAGTTTTCGGATCGGAGGTGCCACAATAAGTAATGGGGAAATTTGCTCCTCGATACCGTTATTTCGTGTCCTTTACTCAAACACACTTTTCTCGTGCCTTTGCGAATACCATTATGATTTTGTGGCCATTTACTGCAACACACTTTCTGACCTATGAAACTTCATTGTCACTTTGTCAGCCACTCAAGTGTCTTCTTTCACCTATGGCATGACCTGCGGCCTACTCCTGTTGGTATCAGACCACGAGATCACAACACACGTCGATTACTTCCGACGAGGCGGTGAACTCCGACGAGATCCAAGAAGGCTAACTGATAAGGCTAGGCAAGAACCAGATCAAGAGGCAACTGAAAGAAATCCAAGACCGATCGAGATCGTCCTAATTAACTTCCATGGCATAGCTTGCTAGTCCTAAGTGGAGAACGCAAGAAAGAAATTTAAAGCTTCGTCATTTCGGAAGTTAATCTCAGAAGTTAACGAATCCGTGTTTAGTTCAGGTGATGGCCACCGAGAACGCGGCCGCCTGCTCCGGATCCCATTTCTTCCCGCGCCTCGCCGCCGTCGCGGCGCCTTCCACAGCCTCCGCGCACCGCCCGCCGCGCACGTACTTGGCAACGACGCCGTACTCCTCCTCCCACTGCTTGATGTTGATTATTGGCTGCTTGATGTTGGCTGATGCGCGTTGATCAACCTCCTCTGTCTCCTTTGCTTGATGTTGGATGCTGCGCGCAGCACCATTGTTGCAGCCGTGGAAGGGGCGGAAGCGGAGGCGGCCGCCGCTCCACTGGGCCTCCATCCCGGCCCGCCGCGGCGCTCGTGGACCATGTGAGTGCGCCCCACGCCAGCCGCCAGCG
Organism: Brachypodium distachyon; assembly: GCF_000005505.3. Taxonomy (NCBI): domain Eukaryota; kingdom Viridiplantae; phylum Streptophyta; class Magnoliopsida; order Poales; family Poaceae; genus Brachypodium; species Brachypodium distachyon. The sequence continues at coordinate 20,332,285 of NC_016132.3, read as the reverse complement.
TCGTTAGCTGCGGGCGCAGGGGCAGCACCGCCCAGCAGCGAGCTCTGATCCCCTCCACCTTCGTCTCGTCTTCTTCCTCCTGACTCCTGGCCCGCCGCTTCCTCTCACCGCCCTCGTCGGCTTGTTCGTCATCGACTGCGTCGAAGCCGCCGGGCTCGCACCCGAGCACCACAACCGAGCGCCTCTGTGCTGCTCGTGTGTCAGGATCTCGTGGTTATGAAACCAACAGGCGCAGGGCAAGCAGAGGAGGAAGAATGTGGTTGACGATGGAGGTCCACGTGTGCAGAGTGTGTTGTAGCAAAAGACAAAATCATAATGGAACTTAGCAAAGGGACGATTGAAGAGTGTGTCTGAACAAAGGACATGACCAGGAGCAAAATCATAATCTGGCCTAATTGGAGGTGCTGGCCTAGTTATTTTGACTCGGGGTCGATTCGTATCATGATTTAACGTGGTTTCAATGTACTCTATCTGTCACATATTAAGTGACTCAAATTTGTCCAAATATTAATGTATCTACGTCTAAAAAGTGTTTAGATACATGTAATATTTCGTCACTTAATATGGGACGGAGTGAGTAGTATAAATATCCGTCATGTGTTGGGAGGCTCTCACCGGCCAACTCGCAAGACACAATCGATCTGGTACGAAGTTGATTTGGCTGCTTCCCAAAGATTCGAGGAGAGACACCTAAGGCCGGCCTTGTTTGGTGCTGGGTTTTTTTCCTGAGTGTTTAGTGTTTTTTCCCGGTCCAGTCCAGAGACATCCAAAAACAGTTGAGGGCTGTTTGGCAGACCGGTTTTGGCCCGTAGAAACCCTAAAAAACCCACGAAAACATGCGGGGCCGGTGAAACACCGAGACGCGAGTTGTACTCGCGTTTCTCCCCGACGCTTCGCTCTCGCGTCGTCATCCTCCTTCGCCGTCGCCCACCTCTGCATCGTTGACCACAGTCGCCCGCCTCCGTCACCGTCGGCCGTCGGCGCCCGCCCCCCTCTTCTTCTTCTTCTTCTTCTTCTTCTTCTTCTTCTTCTTCTTCTTTCTCTTCTCCTCTCCCCCGAGCTCTCCTCTGCTCCATCTTCTCCCCACCGCACCACGAACTCCGGCGAGCATGCCCGCCTCCGCCCGCTGCTCTCCGGCCCTAGGCGAGTCACTCCGACCCTGCCTCGACGACTGGCGCCCGAGTATGCATGGCAGGGAAGCCGCGGCGCCCCAAGATCCCCGCCCGTGCCCTTCTTCTTCGACTTCGGTGGAGCTCTACTACCATCTGCGCTGCACCGCCACGTCCTCCTCGACCTCGCCGACCCGCGTGGAAGTTCCGCCTCGACCTTGCGAGGCCGTCGCCGCCCTCTCTTGCGCCTGCTGCCACCCTGAGTGACCCCGCGTCGGCGCCCTCCACCTTCGGTCTCTCACCGTCGTCGACCCGCTCCTCCGCGCCTACTTAACCCCGGCCGACTGCACCACTAACCCCACGGTGAGCTCCTCTTGCTCCTCCTCTCCTCCCCCTTTCGATTTCCTCGCCATAACCCCCACTACGCCTAGTGCCGCCGCCCGACCCGTTGCCGGCGAGCATCCCGTGCGCCCCCTGCCTGCACGTCCATGGCGCATGTACTGATGTACTCCAACATCCAACAATCGTTTTTGAAAATTGTACCGAGCTGAAGTTGTAAAAATTAGAGTTCTTTAAAATCTCTTCTTAGAATACGCTTGTGCCAAACACTGAGAATTGTGGTGGGAAAAGAAATCGAGGTGAAACTAGTGTTTTGGGTGATAGTAGTGTTTTCACCCAAAACAATATGTAAAAGCCCTAAAAGACACATAAAAACACCGCGGCCAAACAAGACCTAAAAGAAAAGTTTCGAGAGAGACCCGAGACTCATGGGGCAACTCCTGCGACCTGTGCGGAACACGAAGACGAAGAAGGCTGAGGAGAAAGATGAGAAGAGGCTGATGTCGAAAGACGAGAGAAACAGGGCAATGATAATCCTAATCATGGTTTATTTGTTATTTATGCGCATTCATCCGATGCAGAAACTCTTTCATGCATTTGGAGTGCCGCCTGCAGTCTCTCAAGCATTGGTAACGCCGCTTGGAGGAATCTGGGTGCCGATCTGCACCGGCGCAGATTCTCTACCGTCCCGTGGCAAAGTCAGATGCGAACTTACCTCACTGAGATGCCGTCCGTTGCCCATCTAATGGTGGGGGAATCCCTCGGCCTTCACAAGCACAACAGAGCCAGCCCAGCTTAGCCCAAAGAGAGCCCAGCTCGGTCCGAGGAGGGAAATCGGATTAGGCGGGGGAGTATCCAGGACCAGGAGACGTGATTTGACGGATTTTGGCGGGGGCGCGGGTGGGAATCGCAGATTGGCGTCGCTGGGGGCGATTGCGGAGGCTCGGCGCGCTGGCAGCCGGCCAGGAGCTGATCAACCGGGATTTCTTCTCCATCTTCAACACGGAGAAGCAGGAGAGATCTCATGGCGGTGTTCAAGTCCGGCAAACTCAAGTACAAGAACCTAAACAGCAAACAGAGCAAAAGTATCTCCATCTTCCCCTACAACGCACATAGCCCATATAATTTCCCGTTTTGCGACAAGAGAATCGTGGTGGTGTAGAAACTAGAAACTGAAGGTACTCTCAGTTTTCCATTTTTACAATTTCTCTTTACTGGTTTCAATATTTTTATTTTTCAACCTTTTTCTTTGTCTTTGCAAGGACCTGGTGTGTTTGATGATATGCGTGTTGAAGATCTACACTGAGTCTACTTTGCTATTTTCGGATGAACATGTTGAGCAGTTGTTGAAAAACTGTGCTAATCTGTTGTAGTAGTAACCATGATGCTGCAGATTATTTTGTTTTTTTGGAGCATGAATTATGTGCTAATCTGTTGTAGTATGAGATTTACTGGTTGATCAAGAATTTAATTTGTACTGAGCACGTCTTGTTAACAAAACTAATGTTAAAATTGCTGTTTAAATGCTTGGAGTGAGCACTTGTTATTTACAGCACTGATGCAATGTAACGAGTACTGAGCAAGAACGATCATCTGTTGGCAAATCAAGGAACGCAGCATAGAAACTGATGAAGTAAGGCTCTGTAAATCACCCGGCATCAGTGTTTTTTACAGCATTGATGCAGTTTCAGACTTTGAATAAGAGCAGAACTCTCGTCCTTGTCTCCGAACTGGGCTTAAATGGGCTAATTTGTTCACTGGGCTGACTCTGTTGTGCTGTGAAGACTGAGGGATTCAGCCACCGTTGGATGGGTAAGGGACGGCATCCAAATGAGGTACTGCTGCCTCTGACTTGGCCACACAACGTTAGAGAATCTGCGCCGGATCTGCACGGTCTGCCACCGTGGTGTTCTCTTGTACCTCCTCTTCCTACTATGGGTTCGGTATGTCGCCAAGCGATCCGTCGTCGTGGTTAGTTTTTGAAAAACGATGATGTAATCGAATAGCCATATACAGAGTACTTAGTATTAGGGGAATTTTTGTTCTAAAAAGAAGTATCAAATCGAATAGCCATATACGGAGTACTTAGTATTAGGGGAGTTTTTGTTCTAAAAAGAAGTATCAGAGAGACTGCTCCGTTAATTTTTTTTTGTAAGAGATAGTTCCGTTACACCTTTTTGTAAGAGATTGTTTCGTTACAACTAGCCATAGTATTACATGCATGGTACACTTTTGCTTGTAATTAAATTTAATGGTTTTGTTATTTATAAATCATCTATTTGTTCAGTTTGGTCTGGAACCAAGAACCGAACTTTTGGCTATCAAATTTTCCAAGATATTTCAGTCCACAATTTGGAAGTACCAATATTCATGAAGTACCAAGAACCGAGCCGAACTTTTGGTTAGAATTGAACGCCCACCTTGAGCGTCCACCCTCGTCGCCGACAGTTGTCGGTTTTCGACGAGAGGACGGCACAGATCAAAAGTGCTGCCAGGAGTCAATGCAGCGAGGTGCGTCTTTTTCTGCAAAAGCAAAATTTAAATGAAAAGTTGATAGAGGCAAAAGTCAAAATATAGAAAATATAAAACGTAAGCCAATTTTTTTTTCCAACCAACCAAGTTTTGGACTATTATAATCAACCCATTCGTAATTTTCCGTCCCGGCGAAGCTCCGTTAATTTAGATTTCGTTTATATTTTACTTTCCGTTTGTAATATTTTTTATAAAAGATTATAAAACAAGTTTAGCCCAACTTAACTTAGCAACCAGAAACACAACTTTACGTTGCAGAAAATGGTTGAGAGGAGGCTTTACCTCATTGAGATGGCTTACGTTGTGAGAGGTCTCCAACTGCGCGGGTAAATTGCCGTGAGACGAGGCCAGACAATAAATTGGCAAGTAGCCGGATGGGCAAAGAGGTTGACATTTGACAGGAGTACCATTTTCCTGCTTCTGGTGTGCCGTATTTTTTGAAAACCCCATCGATTTCTATTATAGAAACCGTCAACAGTTTTTACAAAACAAAAAAAACAAGGTCTTTAACAAGAAATAAAAACAAAGGTGCCGGCCAACACAACAAAAACAGATCCCCCAGCACAGGCAGGAACTGCAACACAGCTACAGTTTTCAAAAGACACACTACTATTCAGAGCACAGAGTGCATATTCAGTAAGTGCATATTCTGGTGTGCCGTATGAAGGAATTGTTCAGTTGTTCAAGATTAATGCTGAAGATGTGCAGATGGCTTGCATATTTAATTTCTGTCCCGACACAGTGAGAGTAAACCGTCTATTTAGCTGGTTGGACCAATGCCTCTGGGCGATTGACACGGAGCAGGAAAAAGTTCAGAGAAAGAGATGCTACTCTGGGCAGAGAACAAAAATTCCGTCGCCGGGACTTGAACCCGGGTCTCTCGGGTGAGAGCCGAGTATCCTAACCACCTAGACTACGACGGATTGTTTAGTGGCTTGAACTCTGAACTTTTAAATTGCATAGAGAACAGCACCACCACTGACATTTTTCATCCAGTCCTGCACCATCAGAATATACATTAGCTTAATAGAAGATTTTTTTTAAAGTGGGTTGTGTATTAAGAAATAATTTTTGGATTACAATCTCGCATGACCTGACACATCATGCAGGACGGCACAGAGTCTTGCAAAACACCACCACACAACACACTACGACCCCAACTAGCTAACCCATGAGCAACTTCATTGTCAATTCTATTAATTTTCCGAAAAGCAATGCCCGGATCGAAGGCCTTGATCAGTTTGATATCTTCAATAATACCACACAAACTAGAACGATTTTTCAAAGGGTCATTTTCTCAATAATACCACACAAACTGAAAGGCAATCATTTTCAATGGTAGCAGGAAGATCGGTAAAAGAGCTTAGCACCTTCGATGCAGGCAACCGCCTCGGCCGCTTCCGCACTCGGACAGTCGGTAAAATTATTCCACGCCGAGGCAATGACCGTGCCGCGATGGTCTCGTATGACAGCTCCCCAAGTCGCCGAATTGTTAGAAGCAAGAAAGCTATCATCCACATTAACTTTTACAGCACCCTGAACAGGAGGTTGCCAACCTGCTGAAGTTTTACTGGAGCAATGAGATTGCTGAAGCAAAGTGGTGCCCAAGGATTTTTTAGCTTTTAGGTCAGTCTCCTGCAGCACCAAGTCAGAGTCGGAAAGAGAATTAACATAATTAAATAAGAAATGAGCAGAAGCTTCAACTGACGCATCTCCCTTCTCGAAAATCACATCATTTCGAAGATGCCATGCTCTCCACCAAAGGAAAAGAAGTTTTATTCTCGAGTCGACACTCACACGGTTCAGAAGGACAAGGACCCAGTCTGTACCAGTGTACCGGAGATCCTTCTCAGGTGGAAGATGCCATTCTTTACGAACACTAAGCCGGAGTGCCCTCGCCTTAGTGCAGGACATAACAGCGTGGTAGCCATCTTCAGGCTCCATACTGCAAATAGAGCAAGTCGGAAAGGCATCCATTGACCGTCTATGCCTGTTTTTTTGTACAGCCAAAGTGTTGGTAGCAAGCTTCCAAGCAAAAACTCTGATTTTCGGTGGAACCGACGCCTTCCAGATGTTATCCCAAAGCTTTCTCTGACCTTCTGGGTAGGAGCTAGTACTTGAGAAAGAAAGATTTAATTTTAGATTGGGAGAAAGATGATAAGCACTACGAACAGAGAACACACCCGAATTTTCACAGTGCCAAGCTATGAAGTCGTCACTGCTAGGTGGTAGAAGCCTGATTTAAGAATTTCTTCCGCATCAAAACCATTAAAAGTGTTGCGAATCTGCTGGACATCCCACTCTCTAGTACTAGGGATAATCAGATCAGAGACTCTACGGATCCGAGAATGATTCAGGGGTGTCGAAGCTTTAAGATTACCACGGGGAATCCAATTGTCTCGCCAAATTTGCACTTGTGTACCTGAACCAATGAGCCAAATGGTGCCCTTCTTTAAAAGCTCAAGTCCATGCATGATCCCTTGCCAGCCTGGGGAAGTATTTTGAATGAAAGCCGTGTCAGTTAAAATGCCATGAGGAAAATATTTGGCCTTTAAAATTCTAGCATAGAGTGAATTCGGGAAGACCACAAGGCGCCAGGCTTGCTTAGCTAGAAGTGCTTGGTTGAACATGAAAATCTCTGAAGCCAATACCACCAAAAGACTTCGGTTTGGTTAATTTCTCCCAACTCATCCAATGGGTTTTTCGTCTATTGGTCTCATCGCCCCACCAAAAGTCTCTGGCAATATGGGACAAATCCTCACATAGGGTTGCAGAGAATTTGAAAACGCTCATAGCATAAGTCGGGATAGCTTGAATGACAGATTTGATGAGGACCTCTTTCCCGCCACTGGACAAATACTTTTCAGCCCAATCTGAACAACGCTTCATCAGTTTCTCTTTTATAGGTTCGAATTTGCCATCTTTCATCCTGCCCTCTGGGACCGGGAGACCCAAATATTTGGCTTCAAAACTATTGCTTTGGACACCAAGAATCTGCATGAGAGCATTGCTGTTGTTGGCCGAGCACATATTTCCCATCGTGATTGAGCATTTTTCCTTGCGAGAAGTTGTCCGGTTCTCTGCTCATATTTATTCAGGACATCACGAACCTTACAGGCTTGGTCTCTTGTAGCTCTGAAAAAGAGCAGACTATCATCTGCAAATAATAAATGAGATATGCCAGGACTTCATCGGCAGATGTGGAGTTCTTGAATGGCGTCATTGTTGATCTCTTTTTGTAATAGCAGCGACAAGCTTTCAGCCACAAGAAGGAATAAGTATGGAGATAGAGGATCACCTTGACGAAGGCCCCTACTTGGCTGGAAAGTCTCCAACTTTCTGCCATTAAATCTGACACTATAACGGACAGTAGCTACGCAAGACATGATCCACTCAATCCATTGACTGGCAAAACCAAGTTTGATCAGGGTAGTATGCAGAAAGCACCAATCGACACGGTCATATGCTTTTGCAAGGTCCAGCTTGTAAGCACAAAAGCGGCCTTTATCATCTTGACTCTTCTGGATTGCATGAATGCACTCAAAAGCGATAAGTGCATTGTCCGTAATCAATCTTCCCGGTATAAAAGCACTTTGCGTAGGAGAAATAATTTCCTGTAAAAGAGGTCTAAATCTGTTAATCAAACACTTAGATATAATTTTATAGATTACATTACAAAGGCCGATAGGACGAAAATCTTTCAGATTTGTGGGGTCTTTCTTCTTTGGAACTAACACGATGGTCGTGTCATTGACACCTTCAGGCATAATACCAGTGCGGAAAAATTCCCTGACAGCACGACAGATATCAGACTTTAAAAGGCCCCATTGACATTGAAAAAATCTAGCCGGCATACCATCAGGGCCTGGAGCTTTCCAAGGCTCGATCTGGAAGAGAGCATCGCTTATTTCTTCATCTGAAAATTCTTTGCACAGGTCCAAGTTCATCTGCTCAGAGATTTTGGAAGTAAACACTTCAGTCGCAATTGTCGGATTTACAACAGTGTTCTGGGTGTACAGTTTCTGAAAAAAGTCAGTAGTCAACTGTTCCATGACCTGTACATCATCTATTAACGATCCATTAGGCTTAGCTAGCTGATTTATATTGTTTTTCTTTGCTCGCCAAGTCGCTTTGCGATGGAAGAATTTTGTGTTGCGATCTCCAGAGCGAATCCAACCAACGCGGGATCGCTGCTGCCAATATACTTCTTCTGCATCAAGCATAACATCAAGCTGTTTCGACAGGATAACAGCCTGCCTCTGACTGTCAATACTTGGGTTTGCCAATGCCCTGTCAAGTTTCTTTCTAGTTTTTTCAATTTTCCTGGGGATGGATCCAATCGTACGTGCACTCCAGGAGTTCAAAGACTGAAGAACACCATTCAAGTTATTTGAAACATCACCCAAGTTCACTGGTTTGCGCTGCAGCTCCCAGGCAGCAGCAACCTCGAGATCAAGATCATGTGTCTGTTCCCAAGTAGCCTCATACCGAAAATGGTTTTGTCTCACTCGAGTATTGTTTCTGTTATCTAGCTTAATCAATATTGGGCAATGATTCCGAGGTAGAAGAAACCAAATGTTTTACCTGGCAGTATGGGAAGACTTGAGACCAACTCGGATTTGCAACAGCGCGATCCAAACGCACTCTGACTTTCCTGTCACCATGTTGCTTGTTATCATAAGTACATGGTAGACCTTCAAAACCAAGGTCAAACACATTGCAATGAGATAGCATTTCTCTAAAGTCAAGCATCTGTTTATCAGGGCGCTTGCGATTAGACAGGTGCTCTTCTTGCCACATTACTTCATTGAAGTCACCGGCAAGCAACCAAGGGCTATCAACCATGCCGCTGGTGAGTACGAGGTTCTCCATAAACAAAAGTGCATCTCCATTTTATTCCTTTGGGTAAATCATTGATCATAACATCGATAACACGGTTATTAATCCCAAGCAACTGAACATCTACTGTCATCCCAGAATAAAGCTACCCCTCCACCCTTTCCTTTCTCACTAAAAGATAGAACATTTTTTAGGCCAAGCCTCCACCTTAAACCCTCTACCACCTCTTTTCTCTGTCTTGTTTCTGACAAGAAAACTAACTGCAGCTGGAGTGCATGCACTAGGCATACAAGATCTTGAACCGTGCGGGGTTGCCCAATCGCCCGACAGTTCCAACACAAGAGCGTCATTTTTTCTGACAGGTGCGGCCATTCGCGTCTGTCAGTTGACCAGCGGCCCCGTGGCTGGTAACCTTCAAGTCCTTCCTCTGTTCCTGAGTTTCAGCTGTTGCAGCCTGCTCTGCAACCTGCTCGTTGTGTGCCTGTCTTGCTCTTCTTTTGGTTCACACCTATATCAGCCCCCCCCCCCCCACCCCCACCCCACCCCACACACACACACACGCTTACAAGCATTAGACCCACCTAAGCTATCCTCTTCACTAACACAAAACTCTGAATCCCCTTTTCTTTTCCCCAGAATTTTACTACTTTCCCCTTCACTAAAGGTCACCATCAGGTTGCCATTCACCGCCTTGGCGGTGGCCGAAGTAGCACCATCAGAAGCATCGTCGGATATCCCCCCTGATGGAGGAGGAATGCCAGTGGCAAAATGTTTAACGCCAGCAAAGCGGATCGCCTCCCGCTCTTCCTCCTGCTCGCGGAACAAACGTCTCCATTGCCGGCGGGGCAGCTTGGGAGGAGCAGTAGTCTGCCCTCCCACCGGCACCACGGGAGGCTTGGTCTTCAGTGCTGTGATGAACGGAGCAGCCAGAAGCTTTGTCGCCGCAATCTGCACAGCTGTTTCGGTGACCCCAACCTTTGGGTCAGCGGTCTCCTTCGTCGCCGTGGCGCCCGCCGAGGATTGCAGATCCGCAGGCGCCACAGCAGCTCCCGAGTCCCGTGCGGCGATCTCCTTCACCGATGCCGAAACAAGTAACCCATATACATTAGCTTCATAGAAGATTTAACCAAACAAGACTAAAAGGTAGGCATTGGGAAAGCACGGAATGAGAAACAAAGAAGAAGACGAAAAGGGTAGGCGCTGGGAAAGCACAAGATGAGAAACAAAGAAGGCATGAAGGAGACGAAAAAGGCAGGCGAGGAAAATAATCTAGCAAATAATTGTACAGTACCGGATTTAGAAAGCACGATACGAGAGACCAATTTTACACCCGTTGATCCTAAGCTCTGCAGGAAAAGAGAAAAAGACATACCAAAAATCAGAAAGACCGTCCAAGAGCAAGCCCAGCGTTGGTCAACACAGCAACTAAGAAGCGTTATGCGCTGGAGCACGCCAATGCTAAGAAAATTTTACTAGAACCGCATCAAGTAGAAGCGTCGGTTCCAAGAGTGTGTTGACTCTGGCGGAGCCCACGCGCTGCTCTTTCCGTTCCCATCTTTCTCCCCAACCTCGCCTTCGCCGAGTCCGCACTCCTCTGCCTCCCCGGAATGCGTCGACCATGGGCCTCTGGCGCCCATATGCCGCGACCCCTGACGGCGTCTACGCCTCGCCCATCTCCATCCCGTCGACGAGGGGTACGAGCGTGTGGATGCAGCTGGAGATGAGGAAGCAGCGGTGGAGCGCCTTGATGTCGCCGCTGCATGCCTCGCCGATGCCATGATTCCGGCCACCGCCGCGATTTCAGCCGCCACCAAGACCTCCAACTCCGACCATGACCAGACCTCCTCCAACTCCGACCATGAACAGACCTCCTCCAACTCCACCACGCCAAGACACCCATTTCCGATTTGAAGGATGAAAGAAAAACGCTAGTTCCTGCAGGTGCCGGCGAGAGGATTTCCGGAAGGAACAAAGCAATAGAGGAGGTGGAGGAGATCCCTCTCGATCCATGCTCACGGGAGAAGAGAAGAAAGGATTGGCTTTCGATCCATGTAGATTGCTCCTCACGGGAGAAAAGAACGAGGAGGGAGAAAAGAACGAACGATGGGGAAAGTTCTAGCAAAGTACGGTAGTATTATACTTACTCACTTTCATAATTCTGTTTTAGTTTAATTTTTATTAAAACACCCATAAGAATTATGGGACGGAGGAAGTATTATTTAACGAGGTCCACCGGACCCACCGGAAAAGTAACAAAGCACAGCCATACATTGCAGTAGTATTTCGTTTTGAAGAACCGTTGCTTGCGTCAGTTCTTTAGACTCCATACATTGGCCTTGCTTTAAGATCTAAGTTTGATTGGTTGCGCTTGCACGGGCCGGCCCGGGGGCGCGTTTGGGCCATTCGAAAGAAGTATAGTGGACACGAGAGCATTTTTATTATGGATGTTCATCAGGAATTTTATTTCCCTAAAAAAAAGGAATTTTATCGACAAACGTTTATTACACACAAGCAGATCATTCCCAATTCCAATTAAAAACCCCACGAGATCCCGAGTAACACCATTGTATGGCTGGAAACGGCAAAGGGCGCAGCACCCACCGGCCCAGCCACGCGACTCAGGTCCCTGACCAGACCTTCCCAAAGAAATAAGACAAGAAGAAGAAAGGAAGAGAAAGAAAAGAGATCGACACGGCGTGGGCGTACGCCGAACGGCCAAGCTCGCCCGCGCGCATGCATGCATGCAACGGCTATAATTGGAACGCCCCCTCTCCGCAGCACGCGCCACATTTTCTCTTCTCCCCTTTTTCCCTCCCCTTCCCCCCCTTTCTCTTCTCCTCTTCCAAATTCACGCCCAGCCAGCCAACCAAATTAAACCAGCCTCGACTGTATTGTGGACAGACACCCGGTGGTGCTGCTGTGAGCTAGTCGCGGGTGCGTTGCGTCCGGTGGGAATGGCGTCGTCGGCCGGCGGGTACGTGGACGTGCCGCTGGGCGGCGGCGGAGGCGAGGGGGAGCAGCAGCACCATGCGGCGCCGACGACGGGGCCGGTGATGCGGAAGCAGCCGTCGAGGCTGGCGTCGGGGATGAAGCGGCTGGCGTCCAAGGTGTCGTCGATGCGGGTTCCGGACTCCGTCATGGGCCTGAAACGGAGCCACTCCAGCGCGCAGCCGGCGCTGCGCGGGCTGCGGTTCCTCGACAAGACGGCGGCGGGGAAGGACGGATGGAAGTCCGTCGAGAAGCGGTTCGACGAGATGAGCGCCGACGGACGCCTCCACCAGGAGAGCTTCGCCAAGTGCATCGGTACGTACGCATTGCCCACTTCTTCCTGGCTGCGGCCTGGATCATCTGCTAGCTGGCTTGCCGATTGCCTCTCAAACAAAAAAGGCCTGGTGGCTGGCTTTTATTCCGTTGGCGTTTCAGTCGATCAAGCTGAACGTAAAACGGTGACAAATCGACTGACATACAATGATACAATAGGATTTTTCAGATTGGTCTGCATTAACCACCCACATTGGTTGCTCTCAGATTGCAATCGTTTATCTGAGCAATCATAAAACATCTCTCTTTTTTCTTGCAATGAATAGATAAAGCTTTCTATTTCTCGCAACCAAAAAAAAAACTCATGGATAAAAGTAGATGAATCAAACTAGTTATGCAACTTATTTAGGAATTTCAGAGGATATAAACTTGATCAATTACTTTTTTACGGACTTCAGAATTTGGCTTCCAAGTGTAAGCCTTCAGATGCTCCTTGGTTCTTACCACGCAGCAAGAATAGCAAATTTATGAGCACGTCACTGGACATAGTTACAGACGTACCCTGTAAAACTGACATCACAATAGCAATCTATCTTTTTGAAACTGGTTCCTACAATGCACAAACTGAACCTCTAAAGCCCAGAACGGCTCTGCCTCGTAAAGGTATGGCGGACTCCAAGGAATTCGCAAGCGAGGTGTTTGTGGCATTGTCGAGGAGAAGGAAGATAGAACCAGCTGATGGGATAACCAAAGAACAGCTCAAGGAATTCTGGGAGGAGATGTCCGACAATAACTTTGATTCACGGCTACGCATATTTTTTGACATGTAAAGCTCTACCTTCCTTCTCTTCAATGTCAAACCTCACGGCTGGCCTCCTGATGAGATTGTTTTGCAATCAGGTGTGACAAGAATGGCGATGGAAAGCTCACAGAAGATGAGGTCAAAGAGGTCAGTTGTGTACCTGTCTCTGAATCTGCCTTCTCCACAAAGCTTCTATAAATTCCAATGTCCATATACAGATTATCGTGCTGAGTGCCTCAGCAAACAAGCTTGGCAACTTGAAGAAACATGCCGGGACCTATGCCTCGCTGATCATGGAAGAGCTAGACCCTGATGGTCGCGGTTACATTGAGGTGCCAATAAATGAAATATTTTCTTCTTTCTGATGCAGCAGCAGCATACATATCTGCTCACTCATGCTCTGTTCGATGCAGATTTGGCAGCTGGAGAAGCTACTCCGAGGGATGGTGATGGCCGAGGGGACATTAGATCAGATGGACCAAGCGTCAACAAGCCTTGCGAAGACAATGGTTCCTTCCAGTCACCGGACCCCAATGCAGAGACGTATCAGCACGACCATTGACTTCATCCATGAGAACTGGAAGAGGATATGGGTTATCACGTTGTGGATAATCGCCAACATTTGCCTGTTTATATACAAGTTTGTGCAGTACAAGAGGCGGGAAGTGTTCGATGTGATGGGCTACTGTGTATGCATCGCTAAGGGTGCCGCTGAGACAACCAAGCTGAACATGGCACTTATACTCCTCCCAGTGTGCCGAAACACGCTGACATCGCTCAGGTCGACTGCACTGAGCAACGTCATACCGTTTGACGATAACATTAACTTCCACAAGGTACATACATATGCAGGCCTCCATGCCATTTTCAGGACTGAATACACAGTCTGACCCTTTGTTCCAACCACAATGTATGTTAGGTCATTGCACTGGGAATTGCAATTGGAGCGGGTACCCATACGGTTGCTCACCTGACCTGCGACTTCCCAAGGTTGGTGTCGTGCCCAAGGGACTTGTTCCAGGAAAAGCTGGGGCCCTTTTTCAACAATGTCCAACCGACATGGGGAACTCTGGTGGCAAGCACTCCAGGGTGGACCGGAATCCTCCTGATCCTCATAATGTCATTCTCCTTCACGCTGGCGACACATTCCTTCAGGAGGAGTGTCGTGAAGCTGCCGTCGCCGCTCCACCACTTGGCTGGTTTCAATGCCTTCTGGTATGCCCACCATCTGCTGGTGCTTGCATATATCCTCCTGGTGATGCACTCCTACTTCATATTCCTCACCCCGGAGTGGTACAAAAGAACGGTATGGCTCTGACATCTATTCAGCATAAGTAGTTGTTTTGTGAATTCAGTGTTTATTGGAGTCACGATTTTGGATGTGTTTTCACAGGGATGGATGTACTTAGCCGTTCCGGTTCTCTTCTATGCTTGCGAGAGAATTATCAGAAGAATTCGCGAGAACAGTTATGATGTGACCATCATTAAGGTAAGCTATAGATTATACATGAATGAGTACCAAGTATGAGTTCTTTCAGTTCATTAGTAAGTAGTAACTGATGATCCAATGTATCATGCAGGCAGCAATTTACCCAGGAAATGTGCTCTCTATTCACATGAAGAAGCCCCCTACTTTCAAATACAAAAGTGGGATGTACCTTTTTGTAAAATGCCCAGATGTTTCGCCTTTCGAATGGTGCCGTACCATACCATCTCATCGTCCAAGTCATGATTTTTCCAATGCTTTGGCTTGAAACTCTTCAATGTTTACAGGCATCCCTTCTCCATCACTTCTGCACCTGGAGATGACTACTTGAGTGTACATATCCGGACATTAGGTGACTGGACATCAGAACTCAGGAACATATTTGGGAAGGTCGGTGTAAAATAGATAGAGGGAGGGAGGGGAAGTGATCTAATTTTTTTTAAGCATGACAGGAGCTGACACTGTATTTATGTGTTTCATTAGTGATCTGCTGAAATAATATATTAATTCATGCAGGCCTGTGAAGCAGAAGTAAGTTCCAAGAAGGCTACACTTTCAAGACTTGAAACAACAGTCATAGCACATGGTATGACAGATGAGACTAGGTAATTATGCGTCAGTTATTTATTTGAAGGAATTGCTTGAGAATGAGTATATTAATTGAACTAACCGCTCTCCCTTCATTTAGGTTTCCCAAGGTCTTTATAGATGGCCCTTTTGGTGCACCAGCTCAAAATTACAGGAAATATGACATTCTTTTGCTTATTGGGCTTGGAATCGGTGCAACTCCTTTCATCAGCATACTGAAGGATCTCCTGAACAACATAAAGTCAAATGGAGTAAACAGCTCGATCGATTACTTAAGATTATTTTATCATACATGCATGAATATAAATCATGTTCTCATACATGCAAGTTGACTCTGTAGTGTTTAGTAAGAGAACCCATAACTAAAATGAGTTGGATTCAACAGGAGCAGCAAAGCATGCATGACGAGGAGTTAGGATGCACCTTTAAGAGCAATGGGCCAAGCCGAGCTTACTTTTATTGGGTGACCAGGGAACAAGGCTCCTTCGAATGGTTCAAAGGTGTCATGAATGAAGTTGCTGAAAGCGATCGCGATGTACTACTACTGAACTAACTACTTCACTAAATAACAACTTCCCACATTCTGTCCTAAAGTTTAATAAAAAGAAAGTAACTTAATCTCTCATTATATATACAGAACGTAATAGAGATGCACAACTACCTGACCAGCGTGTATGAGGAAGGCGATGCAAGGTCAGCTCTGATTGCCATGGTTCAATCACTCCAACATGCAAAAAATGGTGTGGATATCGTCTCCGGCAGCAAGGTTCTTCTCTTCTCACTCCCCCTGCTACCTGCAAAATAAAAAGACGCACCATGGTTGCTTCCTTTCCTGACTGCTATTTTGCAGATTCGGACACATTTTGCAAGGCCAAACTGGAGAAAGGTGTTCTCTGATTTGGCCAATGCTCACAAGAACGCCCGTATAGGTGAGTCACGTCTGAAAAAAAATCAAGTGGCAAATCTTACTTTTAATTACAAAGATATATACTAAGATGTTCCATAAATCGGCAGGTGTTTTCTACTGTGGATCTCCAACACTTACAAAAACACTCAGGGATCTTTCAGTAGAATTCAGCCACACAACAACGACACGGTTCCATTTCCACAAGGAGAACTTCTAAGGTCAGGCCAACAAGAAATTCAGTAGCATCCTAGCATCGGGTAGCAGTTCTAGCTATAGTTCTAGCTCTGCAAAAGTGTCGTCAGGAGCTGGGGCATTGGTGTACAAACTACAAGGTGTTAAAAGTATGCGGCATCAGTTAGTGCTGCTGCCGTGGCAGCCGTGCATAGATAGGAGGAGGAAAGTGATGTATTTTTATTTATCAGCAAGATTGCTTCTTAGAATAATTCAGACCTTAAACAGGCAATTGGCTAGGTTCAAAATTGATCGGATGAAGCTAAGTTGTCTCAAAATTGAAAATGAGTTAGTTTATTGAAACAAGGTCGTCTTCCGGTCACATCTGCTCGGTGGCTCGATAACAAATTTGGTTCTAGACACAAGTAAAATGGTATTACATCGAAGTGCCTCACGTAGTGGACTATTACGGCATCCTGAATTCAGTATTGGCCGGCTATTTCCGTGGATACAATGGTCGACATCTATTCCATACTACTGGCCAGAATCTGAGTAGTAATGGTGTATATTTAATCCATACTATTGGCACCCATCAGCAAAAACTGTAGGGTCGAAATTGGGAGAGTTTACCACAAACCTCGCGACCCGCGAGGGATACGATGGAGTCGAGGCCGACAAGCGCGGCAGTGGAGAAGGAGCTGGCTGATTGGAGTGGACGACCACGTCAGCCGTTCTGACAACCAGCCCGTAGGCGGACGAGCAAGGCGGCCGGGAGGCGTAGAGTGCGCCATATGGCCGCGGGTGGCGACGAGCGCGGCGGCGGCGGCTGGAAGACGATCGTTCCTTACTGGGCTTGGGCTGGTTGGGCCTCAAACACGAAATCTGGGGTACCTTCTTAGCCGTCTGATGGATGGACGCAAAAGAGGCTTATATATAGATGAACGGCCCGTTCTAAAAAAAATAAAAAATGGATGAACGACCCTAACCTAGAAACTACGGAAACTCCACTAAAAAAAAACTACGGAAACGGTTTCAAAAAAAAAAACTATGGAAACGATTTCATCTACATTATAATATTGTATTGATGACCCTGTCTTTTTAATATAATTTTATGGTTTTGGTATATCCAAATCGTCTGATTTTTAGTTAGACATCTGTTGATTACTCAGCCGTCGGATCCGGTTTGTGCTTTAAAATTCTGGACGAACGGTGAAGAGAAATGAGTAGAGACCGCACACATATACTAATTCGACGACTCTAGTAATGTCGACTGAGATTTAAACCTTTTCTCAAAATAAGACGCGTGTGGTATAGCCACACACATAATTTTAATATTTAGCAGTATTTCTTAACCTCTATGGTTCCATCTAGGAATCATATGTGGAGATCCTTACCTTCTATAAAATATAAAACGGTTTTGCTTGGGCTCAGTCGCCTGAGATTGTGTTTTTCTTCTTCTTGACCGTACGATCATTACTTTGGAGGTACATGATCGGTCGACCAGTCGACTGAACCGTAGGCAGACCCAATATAAAAACACAGCAAACACCAAAAGCATAAACACTTTGGCAAAATGAAAAGGATAATTACCTCCATGAGAAAGTGGAAGTTAAGTTAAATAGACCTCTTTACTTAGCTAATAATTCGTCATACATACATATTCAGTGAATAAAACAACGTAATGGTAGTGTCTTTGGCTGCCTAATCAGCTTACACGCATAGAAGCGAAGGATAAACATATATAGCGTGATATAATTAATAGCACACGCTGAACAAATAGAATTCGATTGGAGTTAGCCGCCTCGTCGTCATCAAACAAGCGCTCAACTTTGAGTACAAAGTGTACACGAGAGATGGATACTCATAACGTGTAGTTGATGTCGATGAAGCTAAGGATCTGGTGGACGGCGCCGGCGATGTCCTCCGCCGTGAATCTTGGCTCGCCGGCGATCTATATAATAAGAATCGTGGTCAGTTTCTTAATTTACATACGCATGCATGCATGATGGACTGATATGTGTGTAATTGGCACGACGTATATACTCAACCACGACAAGTATTTAGGAAATGAGGGAGTATGCATGCATGCATACCTTGACGTTGAAGGAGTAGAGGACGGTCTGGTCGATGGTGGTGATGTTGGTGTGTAGGATGGACAAGTGCATTTCCTCGAGGACCGCGATGGTCTTGATGAGCTGCTCCGGCCGGCGCCGGGAAAGGACCTTGACCACGGCGTCGGCGCCCAGCACGCGCACCTCGATGTCCGCCAGGCACGACTTGTTCTCCGCCACCTCCTCCCGCCCGAGCCCGCCGTCGAGGTCGTCGATCCCCTTGGCAACACCGTCGTCACTGATAACCGGGATTAACGGGAGGCTCGTCCCGGGCGACGGGGCGGGCACGACGTAGAACGGCGCCGGGGCGTCGTGATGCGGCGGCCCTTGCGGTGGTGCGGCTTGTTGCTCGTGCTGCAGCATGGAGGATGTCGCGGGTGGTGGTACTACTGGCGGCGCCCCGGCGCCGGTGGAGATGTCGGGGGCGGTGGGACGTGGCGCGTCGCCGTAGAGACGACGCCGCTTCTGTGACTCGAGGCACTGGATTAGCTGCTCGAGCTCGCGGATGAACTCTATCGCGCCTCCTATGATGGAGGCTTGGTCTCCCTGCACGGCATGTGTGTTAGCTACTCCCTCTGTTACTAAATATTTGTCGCTGTTTTAGTAACAAATTTGCACTAAAACAGCGACAGCGATAAGTATTTAAAAACGGAGAGAGTACTACGGGGTACTGTAATATTGCTTGTGTTAGCAAATTAGCATGTCATACTGAGCGGCCGGCGTACGTGTTACGTACCCTTTGGACGTAGGATCCGGGCATGAGGGAGCGGAGGACCCGGAGGTAGTCGTTCATCTGGCGGCGGCGGTTGCGCTCGACGGCGATGTGCGTCATCCGCTGGCTCTCCACCTCCTCGCTCGTCTTGGTGGACCGCGGCCGCTTCCTCCGCCCGCTCTTATTCCCAGCCCCGCCGCCGCCACCACCCTTGCCCCCTCCCACAGTCTCCTGCTGCTGTTGCTGCGGCTGCACCAGCGTCGTTGTGCTCTCCGAAACCCCGCCGCCCACGGTACCGTGATCGCCTCCCGATCCTTGGGTGGTGACCGCCGCGTGCTGAGCGGTGGGGTCGTCGGAGTCCTCTGCGGCTGGGAGGGACGGCTGGAACCTGAAGAAGTAGCTGTCTTCGTCGTTGTCGGAGTCCGCCGGGTGGTGGGTGGATAACGGCTGGTTGAGCGCGAGCCGGGGGCCGAAGTCGGCGAAGTGCAGCACGTCGGAGAAGCTGAGCTTGTCGAAGGAGGACACGTGGCCGTGCGGCGGCGGGGGAGGCGGCGGCGTTTGCTGGCCCAGCATGTAGTCCACCATCTCGGCTCCCGCGCCGCCGCCGATGATCTGGTCCTGATCCGGCGCCGCCCCGTCCAGCGGAGCAAAGCTGTCCAGCTGCTGCTGCTGCTGGTTGTTGCTTCCCTGCTCCGACTGCGAGAGATCATAGCCAAATTAAGAAGAAACATAATACTCAATCACGTAGTACTATACATGACTAAACAAAGGGGAATTAACTTGTGGGAACTAATTGATTGATTGACCGTGCATGGCAAAGCAGACCTGTTTTTCCATTGATCAGAAGGAACACGTATGGACGGCTCTAGCTTTGATAAATTCACGACGGACGCATGCTGGCTTAGCTCTCGATCTGCGATGGTGTGGTTTGCACCGCAAAGAAGTGCCAAGCAAGCCTGCAGTGCTAGAGCAAGGAGAAGAGAAGGGATCGATGTGGATTAAATTTGTGGGTTTCCGTCACGGCGGAAAATGGAGGAGGAGGAGCCTCGGATGCATTAATTGGGAAGGAGGAGCTAGGATGAATTCCACCGCGCCATGCACCTCCCGGAGGATGGAACGGGAAGGCTCCTCCGGGCGGCCGGTGAGTTATTTTTCTCACATGCACCCCGCTCCCGGCCTCTCCTTTTTCTCTTCTTCCTCCACCCTCTCCTCTGCTTTTTGTCATCTTTTTTCGCAGGTCGACATGTGACCATGCATGGCTGGACCTGGTCTAGCCCTCGGGGCTTGAGCAGGACGGATTTTTATTTTATTTTACTAGACGGGTAAGACTAAATCCGACTTATGTTTATCGGTCGAAACAGAAATGCGTCGTCTACGATATACACAGGGAGTAAAATGGTCAACGATGTACACTCACTATTGACCATGCATGGCTGGACCGCTGGACCGTATTGGGCATGGGTATTGTACCAGATCGATCTGAGTTTCGCAAAGCCCATATGTCCTACTACCAGCCATGAGCCCGCCGCCTGGGCCGTATAAGGCCTTAGCGGGGCCCCACCCCTGCCAGCAGGCTACAGAATACAGAATACAGATACGCGGCCGCGTCCAGCAGCCCGCAAGACTTCTCTAAAATAAAACCTAAATAAAATCAGCCTGCCAGCCTGCAAAACGAGATAAATCCATATTAATTGTCGAAGTATTACATGTATCTAGACGTTTTTACGCATAGATACATCCATATTTGGGCATATTTTAGACAATTAATAAGGATCTGAGCGAGTAGTACATTTTACTCACCGCGGATTCGATGTGTCCGATCATATGGATTTTGAGTGTCTGTCAGATCCGTTCATATGGATTTGACGAGTCTTTGTTAGCGTGTCATGATGCTTTTGTTGGTCTGATCTTTTTGGAGTCATTCTCTAGCGTTCTCGTGAAGATATTGTAGTTCGACGACTTGCACCTTAGGTGATTTAGGTGATCACCCCTAGCCCAAGTACGTTCAACGTTCGTGACTTCTCCTCTTTTTAGATGGGCGATTCAATAGACTTTTAAAACCTTTGAATCCAGTCAAGTTTGTGCAGGGTACCAATGATGATGTTGCCGCTCCGGTCTAATTTCCTTTTGCTGAAGGTTGGAGAATATTTCGTGTTGCAAAAAATGATACCATGGGGAGTATCTTTTCAAGAGATTTCGTTGTAATTTTCAGTCATAGGTGTTACTTTGTAGTTTCTTGTATCTATGAACCGAACTTCCGAAGCACTTTACATGTAATGATTTTGGAGTTTGAATAAAGTTACGGTTCATTCTAAAAAAAGTAATTTCGGATCAATGCGCATAATTTTTTTTTTAATAATCACATCGGAAACACATGGTAGTGACCATTTTGTGTTGTGCAGCGGGAAAAGGAGAGTAGGGGGTTTAGTTGGCATTTGCATGCTTGAATCTGGCTAGCATGTGTATGGTCAAATTCTGTGGTGCAGCTGAACCTACCTTACCTAGGTCGAACGAAACATTTTTCACTTTTACTTTTGCTTGCAAAAACTCCATCCTGGGATGAAGAGTATCATAAACAAACCTGCATGACTTTCAGTTTTTTTTTAAACACCATGATTTGCAGTTTGCCCATTGGCACTGGCAACCCCTTTTGGGTTATCATCATGCTCATTAACCATTTCAGAAGTTGTATTTACATGTGGTCTTCCCACTTTATATTAATTGGATTCCTCCAGAACCTTTTTGACCGAATTCACAGATACTATTAATTTCTTTACCCTGTTTAAGCTTTGCTTAGACCAATGAAATGACGAATTTGCCCATGGGGATCCCTCAAGATTGATTAAAGAACATATTGATAGAATCTGGGGGTAGTTTTCTTTCAATGTAATTACTGAGTACTGAGGGTTGTAAGTGGGCAGCTTCTCGTTTTGTAATCTCCAGGGTCAACATTAGCATCCGGGGGGACACATGTTCATGCCTAGTGTTATTCTCTCCCAATCTCTTTGTGGTCGATTCGTCCAAAAAGGGCACGGCCATCATTTTGGTTCTTCCTGCATTTCTTTTATAAGAAATAAGGAACAGGATGAGATGTGAAGGAAACACCTCATCACATGATTCCTCTTTTCTCTCTCCACTTGGCAAAGCTATTGGTTCCTCTAATTTGAAACGTCTTGTTGACCATCCCGTATGCAGCGGTTAGTACCTTTTTTTATTGACTAAATTTTAAGAAGCCACGGTACTTGGGCAGGTTTCTCACAGAACCACACTTTTTTGTAATTTGCTCGTAGAACCACACATCTTGGGGCTAATTGTCTCAACTTACCCAAAACTGATGTTTAAGCCATTTTGATAGTATTCCTTACATGTGGGGCCCGTTGTAAGTTGCCACGTCGGACGCAAACCCGACCTGATCGACTAGCTAACCCGGACACACTTTCAACTCTTTTTCCTGACATGTAAGGAAAAATGTCAAAATGGCTTAAACATCAGTTTTGGATAACTCGAGACAATCAACCCGAAGAAATGTGGTTTTGCGAGCAAATTATCAAAAAGTGTGGCTCCGTGAGAAACCTGCCCCGAGAATTTTGGTTCCCTGAAATTTACTTTTTTTTTATTTGTAAAAACTGACAAGAGCACTACTATCTTTTGTAAAGAAGAAATGGAAAATGCATATAACATGATGTACATACAGGGGGTGTTTTTGTGAATCGAACAATGTCCGAACAAATAAGAGTAGTGGGTTTTTTAAATGGAGGCAAAACATCTACAACGCCGTCATGAAAAGTGACAGCGCGCAAGCACCCCCAACCGACCTAGCAAACAACGCGGACTCTACACCTTTGATGAGAGGAAGACCGTTGTGACTCCGCACCTTTGATGAGAGGAAGAGCGTTGTGCGCGCACGTGTTATCGTCGTCGGACATTACTCCTCTCGAGTTGGCAACGGCCGTTCCACCAACAAAGCTTCAACCGCAACAACCACACAAAGTCTGAACCCGACAATGCCAAACAGCCGACTAACGCGTCGAGAACAAATACATGTAGTATAGTTAATTAGTACTTCACTGCAACAACGCATTATTACTATATATTTTTCGGTTTTGCTATTTCTTAGGCGATCGAGAAATAACTATTTTTTAGTCGATGATAACAACCTTTTGTTTCAATGATTCGTGTAAGATTAATGTAGGTCCGATGGATAAGAAAATTTTCATTGGATGGCTACGATTGTCAACTGAGAAATAACTATTTTTTAGGCGGGTGAAAAATAAACACTCCCTATATTTTTCATCAAAAACTCTTAGTTATGTACTACGCTTTTCTACACAAAATCTCGTACATCGCTACTAGCTGGGCTTGCAATCATGGTGAAAAATTAACAAACTTATCAGGTGCTTGTTAGTCGGCATTAGCGGCCGACAGAGAATCCGGCAGCCCTCTATGTGAGGGGGGGGAGAGGCAGTCAAGACTCAGCCGTAGTCTCCCTTACTCTCCCCTGCGATATATGCAACTCACGCACGCATAGGCTTTTCGCTAAAAGGGAAGGGAGATAGAATGATCAATGGTGCATATTGTTTTAATTAGCTCGCCACTGAATCTCCTGGTCAATTGCCCTAAAATAAGAGAAGTACTTAGTACTTCCTGCACTGCACTTCTCTGCTAAATTAATCTGTTCTCGATAATTAATCCCTGCCTCTCCATGTATAGGGACCCTGCAATATTTTGAATGTACTAACCTTTAATGTGTACTTTTCGCTGTAGTGAAGCCTTTTGTCATCGTTGACTTAATAGCTTCAATGATCCCTTGCTTACTCATTAATTCCTCAGCTGAGCTCTTGTTCATTGGATGTTTGCATGCCCATTTGCGTCTCTTTGTGGAGCTACGTTTCTAGGGCAACTGGAGCTGCTTTTTTCTTGATGATACTCATTTGCTGCAGCTGAGCGGTTTTAGATGGTCAAAACTGAAAAATGGATGGTGTTGAAGATTGGCTCCACTTCTGGTCTAAGGATCACATTAGTTTGTGCCTGCAGAAAGATCAGTACTCATGAGGTCTAGACTCTAGTTCCGGCTAATGTTTGACGGCTCTGCTTCGGTGCTCCTTGTATATAGAAGCTACCGAAATCTTAACCCATAGTTAGTAGAGTCTAGAGTATAGGTTGGGGCAAATTAATACCAACCTACAAAAATAAATCAAAGTGAAGAACACATACTTATACAAACTTTTGATCATAATTAAGTATGTACAAACTTGAATTTCACTCATCGACTACCAGACAAATCACACCCTCAACTCTCCTAGGCTGGTCAAAAGCAGTAGTGCAGTACTAAGATGATGTGATTTGGTGGCTCCTGAGCTCCATTGGGGCCCGAGAGTGGACTTTTGGAGCTCGAGACCATGGAGCCCAAATTTTTCAGAAATTCAAAAATAGTATTCAAACGTTCAGAAATATGAAAAAAGTTCCATGTGTACATATGTATGTATGTTTCATAGTTGTTAATTTTCATTAAGAAATATCTTAACATGTGAGCTACATAGAAAAGGCAAATATGTATATCTACCCTAGATGTATGGCAACGTATAAGGTGAAAATGAAAATATTTCAAACAAATGTCTGTCTGTTTTGTGTAGCCTACAAATGAAAATATTAATCAACAATTTTTTGCAGGTACATATTACACATTCATATGTATGTGTACATTTGTTTCAGAAATATTTGAAACTTCTAAAATACGGTTTTCAATTTTTTGAAAAAAAATCAAGCTCCATGCTCTAAGGAGCCCGAGCTCCGTCATGCAATTTCGAGTGATTTGCACCTTACATGTCTCGATAGGAGATCGGGATCCATTTTTGTATGCCACATCAGAGATCTATAAAATTTGGAAATAAAGAAAAAAGACTAGAAAATTTAGAAAAGGGGGGGGGGGGGGGGGCACAAACGTATTTCAAAAAAAAAAAAGTCTCATGTTGGTTAATACAGATTTGCTCGCACTTAAGATTTTAAAAAGTGCTTTTCTTTAAGATTCATAAACTTTCCTAAAAAAGCATAACCGAAGCATGTGGGCAAATTCCCATTTCCAAACTATTTGAAGAAAAAAAATCTTGATAGTTTGGAAGCTAGCAGCGTCGGGCTCCGGTTCTGACATGTTGGAGACAACAGTGTCACTACTAAAAAAAGGCTTATCAGTAACGGTTGAAAAACAGCATCAATAACGGTCGGGGCCGCCGTTACTAACTTCGTGTTACTGATGATACCCATCATCAGTAAGGGTCGCAGCGACCATTACTGATGTATATATACATCAGTGGAGGTTGCTCCTACACGACCGTTACTGATGTATATATCATCAGTAACGGTCGCTTTTCCACTCGACCGACACTGATACATTTTCGGTATTTAAAAAAATAATTAAAACCACAGAAAATACACAGAATAATATATACATCACAGAAAAATGTATCTCATCACAGAAAAATACATATAAAGCCGCATCACATCACAGCACATCACATCACCTAAAGCATACAAATGTATATAAGCCGCATCATTTAAAGCATATAAAGAATACAAATGTATCTCACTTGACGACATTGATTACAAAGTGTCAAAATTCCATAGAAGCATAATTACAAAGTGTCAAAATTTCTTGGAAGCATATAAAGAATACAAATGTATCTCATTTCAAGCTTGAATCTATTGTCGTGGGTGAATCCTAGACACAGCTTGTTCCACACGTTCGAAGAAGTCCCCACTAGACTTGATGACCTCATTGTTTATGAGATGGGCGAACTCCCTTTGAATGTTATAGACGACCCATTTAGGTCGGTGTCCCATTGTCATTCGGGGCCGCCAGTACTCTTCCATCGCCGCGACTGATCCTTCCCACTCAGGCTTGAACATGCTGGCATTCTCCATAAGGATGTGACAGCAGTAGTAGCCACAGAACACACTGTCGGGCGACTGTTGCTGGCAAGGGAACCTGTGGTTGTGATGAGGCTCATCTTTATAGCCTTTACCAGCTAGTTTTCCCTTGGTCGCCACATTCCAAGCAGTGTTAATGAGTGATTTGATGGGTTTCTAGAACCTACCTCGAACACCCTTCTTCGGAAGTAGTGAATCGAAGTAGTACACTGCGGACCAAGGCAAACAAATGAGTATTGTCATCCAATGGTCTCTGTTTTCAAAAGAAACAAACTTTAGTATCTAAGGGTGTATAAGAAAGACTGAATTAGAAAAAACAAAAAGTTCCATATATAAAATTGAACTTACTCCAAATTAAGGAAGAAGAGGATGAAGTCGTCGTCCGCGTATTTCTCGAGACATGCCACCAAATATTTAGATGCCATGGTTCTTGAGGCATCCTTTTCTGGCTCAAGACCGATGTCACCGTAGTTGAACATCGCGGGGTCTAGAATGGCTACTTTTTTTTACCTCCAATCGCCGCAGTTCTCTTATTTGGTAGGCAGACCACAGTCTTAAGAGGTTGATATCAAGCTTTTGGCGGTTGAAGAGGTGGAATAGTTCGTTGAACTCCACACGAAAGGTGATAGGACGTTCCTGAATGTTCCCGGTTTCTTGGTCAAAGAAGCCATAGTCTTTTGGGATTCTAACATTGATCTGTTGGGCATGCTGTTGAGAACCAGCTGATGCTTGCATGTAGAACTGATGAAGCTCTTGCATCTCTCTGGACACGGCACGCAGGGAATCTTCGGTGACCATCGGTCTTCCAGGATAGTAAAGAAGCACCCGGTCGAACTCCCTAGCCACAAAATATGATCCGTCTTCAAATCTCTGGCCTTGATATGGGTTCTTGATGAGAATGTCAGGCCTATTGTCCTCCCAGACTCCAGTTATGTCAGGCACATGGTGCATCTCATCTTGAGTGACATTGGAGGACTCCTTGATGGTTTTGCCGCCGCGCCCCCTCTTTTTATGCCTCCTCTTACTGTCCCATGCCTTGTACTTGTTATCGATCTTGCGGCCACCCATGGACTCAGCGGCACCCAAGAGAGAGAAGGTGGGAGGGACGCTTCCAGCCTATGCCGACCATGTGGTCTGGCTATCTTTGAGCTGTGCAGGCATCGACATTGCCCGCTCTTCATCTCCGCCGACATCGACAGGAGGAAGTATCCTAGGGGAAAGGCCGAGCGACGAATGAGAAGTACCTTTGTGGGCGGAGGGAGATGGAGTCATAGAGGGCCGGCGCTGGTTGTAGAGAGATACCAAGCTCCTAGGCCACATAATCCGGTAGTTTGGACAACCGCCTAGGATTTCCACGCCTTCCTCCGGAGGTAGCGGGATAGCATAATCCCGATGCTCCTCGACGACGGAGTCCACCATCACACTCACTTGTGCGTCGTTCATGAGAATGCCGTGCACCAGTGGCGGGGATTGTCTGGGCATCAGGCGGCCAATGGCGCCTACAGGCTTCCCAGGCTTGTCAACGTGGATACGACACTTCACCGGTGCCTGCGAGTAACAAGAAGAAGGCATATGTGTGTAAGATCTTTATTCATGAAGGTAAGGAGTGAAAAAGAGTTTGAAAAGATTGCTTACAAGGATGTTGTCACTCGGACCCGGATCGTCATCCCGGATGCCCTCGCTTGGGGAAGGTTGGCTACCGGGGGGGGGGGGTTGTCCATGCTAGGAGTCGGGCTGTAACCTGGGGTGTAGGTGTCTTCGTCCTCCATACGTGTGTCGGAGGCGGCGCTGCTCTTCAGCGGGGTGCTCTTTCGCGGGGGAAGAGGAGGAAGGAGGTTCCTCAAACCTTCCACTCCTCCCCCGAGTATGGTGCCAAGGGCGGGGTGGTCTTTGGCCAATGCCGACACCAAATGATGGACGGCTTGCACTGCATATTCCCGCGACACCTCTTGAGACATGATAGATGCCGGCTCTCGCGCCTCCGCCTTAGCTTGTTCTATTATCTCAGAAGAAGCAGGGAGCTTTTTCTGGACCCTGCTTCGTTTCGGAGCAGGCGGGAAATAATCATCCCAACATGCCCCTTCGCCTTCTCCTAGAACACGGCCTGTGTGCTCCGCCTTTTGCAAGCCAGTGGTCACAGCCGACTCCCACCTCTTGCTCTGCACGGAGTGTCGGAGGTTTCTGACCTCTTGCTCTCCTCCCATTTGTGGGCATTTTTCTGTTATCATATAAGACAGGACGTGAGTCTATATGGATCAGAAGTGTCATAATTAACGCCGAAAACAACTAAATGCACGTGAACCCTTACCATAATTTTTTTAACAGGCGGCTGCATTGGCTCAATGCCCACCCACTCCTCGAGTGTCATGTGCTGACGTGAATATTCTCTAGCACGTTGGTCCTCTAGCATGTCATGCACTGGAGGCACCTTGCCTGCCGCCTCGAGAATTCGGTTCTACTTGCGCCAGACCTTCTTCTTCCCCTCTTTCCCTGCACTCCCTAGCCTGTGGTTATAGGGCTTCCTCGCGCGCAACGCCCTCATGCGTTCACTCTTCACAATGAAGGCAGGGTCAGACGATTCCTTCTTGAATTTTTCCCATTTAGCCTCATCAGTTACGGAAGGCCATTTCTTCTTGATGATCTCGTAGGGTTTGTCCATCCACTTTCTAGCGGTAGTTTTCCAATTAGCAAGTCCATTGCGGACTGCTATGTTGACGGCCGCTAGGAATCGCTCGCGCCACTCGTCGGTGACTTGGAACCTCCTTGCAACGTCCGTGATGCACGTGTTTCTAACGACTTGGGAGATGTCACTCCACTAGTCGGTGATCTTGCAATACTTGCGTGCAACGGCTCCACAGGTCGTTGCGAAGGCCTTCTGTGCCCTCTCAGGCGACTCCGGGAGACCTCTCTCAGATTGCTGGGTGACCACATAACAGAACTCTTTCAAGTTGTGTCTCCCCCTCGGCGTCTTCTTCCTTTGCTTCTTAGCGGGAGTTTCAGAAGGCTGCAGGTTACTCTCTTCCACCCCTCGCTCGTTGTCGCACTCTTCTGAACGAGAGCTATCTGAGCCAGAGCTGGCAATTTGCTCTCCCGATGAAGACTCTTCATCGACACGATCTACTTTCTCCCGATCAAGAACTGGTTTCTGGCTACTCTTGCCCATTTCGTACCTATGCCATCAAAACCATCAAATATATATCAGCCGAAAATTTAGATGGACCATGATATCGAAGAATGATGGAGGGAAGAACATCTCGAGCTCGCACAGAATCTGTATCATACTATCCTTCAGTATCTGGCATCGTCTAACGGTGATTGACTTCTGCGAGATGCTGTCAAAGAAGTCAGAAAGCTTCATGATTGTCTCCCTTACGTGCGGCTCCATGATACCTCTGATTGCGACTGGAACTAACTGAGTGAGTATGACATGGTTGTCGTGAGACTTCATGCCAGATAGCTTGTGACTCTTCATGTCAACTAGATGCTTGATGCTCGACGAGTAGTTCGATGGGACTTTAATGCCCTGCAGGCACTGGCACATCCTATGCAACTCGTCTTTGTACATGTTGTAACATGCAAGACGACACCGCGTGGTCACCGTCACGAAACCATTCTTGTCGGCTGCCGACACGTGATCTTTGCCCCACAACTCTTTCCTGATAGACATGAGTTCCAGGTCCTTCCGTGCATTGGGTCCATCTTTCGTCTTCTCTGGAATGTTCGTCAGCAACCCCGACACGCTGTCGCATACATTTTTCTCCACATGCATGACATCTATGCTGTGGCGGCATTCTAAATGTGCCCAGTACTCCAAGTCCCAGAATACGGACCTCCTTTTTCACACGACGCCTTCAGGTTCCTTATATTTCTTCGCAGCAATCTTTCCGGGGACAACCTCAAGATCGTTCACAATTTCGAGAATTTGCATACCAGACTTCTTTTTCGGCGCTGTCCCGTGCTCCGTCTTCCCATTGAACCTTTCCTTGCCATCCCTCCAAGGGTCTTTAGCATCCAACCACTTTCGGTGGCCCATGTAAACAATTTTGGATGAAACGGGCAACTTCTCCGATGTCGTGTTTTTCCCGCACTTTGTACAGGCTTTGTACCCATGTGTCACCTGGCATGAAGTATTTCCATTCGCGGGGTAGTCATGCACGCAGGTCAGAAGCTCTGCTCTCATCGTGAAGTACTCCCTCCTGTTTGCGTCCCAAACCACTCTGCGGGGGGTTCCAAAGCTGCTTCAGCTCATTCTTCATTAGCTGCAGATACACATTTAGGTCAGCTCCCGTCTGCTTTGGACCCTGTATGAGCATGCACATGTGGATGTACTTTCTCTTCATGATTAACCATGGAGGAAGGTTGTAGACAAACAAGATCACTGGCCATGTGCTATGCTTGTTGTTCATGTTTCCGAAAAGATTTATCCCGTCAGTGTTGAGACCGAGCCTCAGGTTTCTGGGCTCTGCCCCGAAATCTGGAAATGCCGTGTCGAAGTTCCTCCACTGAGTCCCATCGGCAGGGTGTCTTAGGACCCCAGCTTCCTCCACACGGTAGTGCCCGTCAGGATCGAATGCAGCCTGCGCCGGATCATGATAGACGAGATACCTCGCATCCTTAACATTCTGCATCCAACGCTCAACTCGGCCACCTGCCGTAAGATACCAGACGGTCTTTGCCGGCCTTCCCTTCATCACTTCTTCCCCATCGTCTTCACCAGCTCTGGCGTTTTTCTTCTTGTATCTCGATGCACCGCATATGTGGCAGCTCTCATGGTTCTCGTACTCTCTAATGTATACCATGCAGTCGTTTGAACATGAATGATGTTTCACGCAATCTAATCCGAGCAGGCATGTAATCTTCTTCGCCTCGTATGTGCTCTTGGGCAACTTGTTTGGCTGTGGAAAAACCAAAGCAAGGTAACTCAACAAGTTCGTGAAGCCCTTGTCTGACCAGCATGATGCTGCCTTCAGTCTCAAAAGTTCGAGCGTCACTTCGAGCACGTTGTTTTCTTCGCCAGCTCCATCATACAAGGGTGTGTTTGCGTCCTCCAACAATTTTTTGAACTAAGCAGACTCTGCCTCATCTTCGGGGTCCTCCAGCTGGTCCCGTAGATACGGGTCATCTAGCATTTCGGCAATCCTGCCACGTGGAGCTCCTTCACCTTCCACATTAGCATCCTCATTGACCCTTGTTTCTTCCTCGGAATCATCGCCAAATCATACCGCAGGACATTATCATCTTCGCTACCGCTACCGACATCAACCGCATCCTCCCCGTGACAAGTCCAGCGAGAATAACCCTCCACAAAACCCGATGCCAGCACGTGCATCTGAACATTTTCAGGCTTCATCATGCATGTGTACATTTGCGACATGGACAACGCATCATCAAAAGTCATTTTCATTCCATATCACCTTTCGCGACTCCAAAAAAGACCGTCCATTCGGTTATCCATCGAGCATTGATTCTTTCCTTGGCGTACATCCAAGAACGATCCTTCGATCTACAACACAATACACAAGAAAACAAACAAAACAAAATAGTTAGCCTAATCATTGACAAGGGGATTAAGGTGTTAATTAACCGGAGCTAACTAAAAATTTGAAATTAGAGACATTCGGAGAGAAATTGGAGGCCGGCGAGAAAGATCGGGAGGGAGATAGAGCTCGCAAGCGAGAGAGAAGCTCCGGGCGACGACGAGGAGGCCGCATTTTGGCTGGCGGCCGCGGAGCTCAAAAATTTGAAATTGGGGAACTTCGGAAAGAAATTGGAGGCCGGCGAGAGAGATCGGGAGGGAGAGGGAAGCTTCGGGGTCGAGAATCGGAGCTCGCCGGCCGCCGGAGCTCCAAAAATGGAGCTCGACAGCCATGGCCACCCACCGGCCATGGAGGCGGCGCCGCTGGCGCAGGGGGGGGGGGAGAGGAGGAAGGGGGAGGGAGGAGGGGCTACCAGGGGGGCTCGCCGGCGGCCATGGCGCCGTCGGGCAGCACCTCGCTGCGTCGCCGGAAGTGAAGGGGCCGCAGCTGGTCCGTTACGACGCGCGGCGCGACCAGCTGCGGCTCTGCCCAGTCTATTTAAACCGCGACGATTATCAGTGTCGATCGGGGTTTGGGCGACCGTTACTGATAATCGTGGGCACATCAGTAACGGTCGCGCTAGGACAACCGTTACTGATGAATGGTTCATCAGTGGCGGTGGCTTCTTAACCGACCGCCACTGATGTAACTCGCGAGCTATAACTGTTCATCAGTGGCGGTCGCTTCGCGCGACCGCCACTGATGTATGGCTGGGCGGGGACGGGCATACCCCACTCTGTTCATCAGTAACGGTCGCGCCGGACCCGTTACTGATGTGCCGTTGCATATAGACCGTTTTGTAGTAGTGTGTATTTGTTCCTTCAAAATAGGAGAAATTTTTGCAACCGCACCCAGGCAGAAAGCTATTCCACCAACATTCTGATTCCACGATGCTGATGGCTGAAACAGCGTGCATCTCTTCCCCTGTCTAAGCACCATCTTAGAAAAACATGTTTTTTCAGACAATGTAAGGCATCAAGCTCTCCAAAAGACCAAAACCAAAACGACCATGTACAAAGACAGTTATGATACATCTTTCCAGGAACTCCATCTCAGTGGGCTCCTCCATCAGCAAGCCAGTGACCAGAAATGTATGCAACCAGCACTAACATTTGCCAAGTGGGAGCGAAGAACACGAGACAGAAACCAGACCCGAAAATCACAGCACTAATGTTGATTTGTTTCTATTTTCCAGGGATGTAGAAAGCAACAGCAAGGTCAAGCTTTATGGAAGACGATTGTAAAGGAGTACTACTACTAACTCGGAACACACCGAGAACAAGCTGAGAAGTGAGAGGTTCTCTTCCTCCTCGCCTCCTTTTCTTCTACTAAAATCTAAGCTGCACTAAGGGCATAAGAAGGTCAGCGACGCCGCTCTGACCGCTGCACGGCCTCGGCAGCCGCCGCTCGGTGCTCCTTGCACCAGACAGCATCAACCCAGACACTGGGTCAGGTGCCGGAGCACATGTCCGCGAGGCTGGCCCACAGCTGATCTTCGTCATCCAAGTTGAAACCAAGCTGTTGTGGTTGTTGCTGCTGCTGATGCTCATTGGCTGCCACCGGCATTCCCCACCACCACTTGTTGTCGTTGAACGTCATGCTGCTGCCGGTTTCCCTGTGCTGGTTCTGGCTGTCATAGCTGTTGCTGCTAAGGTCGTTGTACGAGCAGTACTCGTAGCTGATGTCAGACCCCACGTCCCTCTCGAAGTCTGCGACCACCTCGCCATCAGTCTCGACGTTCCTCGCGAAGCGGCCCTGGACCCTTGGCCTGCTATCTGCCAGCGTCTTCCTGCATGCGTACTGCAAGACAATAGGTATTGGTGAGCAAGAGATGCATTAGAGTTGGCAAGACAACGGAACGCATTTGCAGGTTGTGTGTGTGGGGGGTGGGGTTCAATACGGTGATCTTCTTCTGGAAGTTCCTCTGCTGGCGCTTGGTGCGGTACCTCTCAATCCTCTCCTTCCGTTCTTCGGTGCTGTAACGCCCCACCTTCTCAAGAAAAGGTTCAACTACTTCCTGGCTGCAGTTGTCGCCTGAAAATTGGGGTGGTGGCGGCGTCGGAGGTGAAACATTCTTCCCCTGTTTTGCATCATCAGATATGAAAAATGGTTCACAGTGGTTTTGTAGTATGAACTGCAGTTCCAACTTCCAGCTTGAGGCTTTGCATTACCTGCAGGTCACCTGCACTGAAGACACGCCGCATGGTTCCTGGGCAGAACTCCAAGAAGCCGCCAGAGGATGATGAAGGGGAGTAAGAAGCAGGAGGTGGATGCACCTGGCATGCTGAAGGAGACTGGCAAGAGAAGGTGGCATTACGGTTGAGGGCGTCAGGATATTGGAGGTGAAAGGGGAAGGATTGTGTGTTGTGGACATAATAGGAAGGGAGGGAAGAGGGGTAGGGAGGTGGCGCTGAAGCAGCAACGTTGGAAGGAGATATCACAGCACCGTTGTCATGGAAGAAACCACTGCTGCGGCGAGGAATTTCGGTTGGAGCCGTGGGCAAGGAGGCAGTAGAGAAGCTCACTGCATGGTGCATGGAGAGGTCATTGTAGGTGGGCACCGACGAGGAAGAAGGATTGAACATGGCTTTTGGATATGAATCCCTTTGGTGTGTTTGGGGCTAAGTGCAAGTGAAGGGGATTGGTATAAAAAGAGAACATCTGGTGTGCATAGTGTTATACTATACACCAAAGAGGGTAGGGCGGCTAGGGCCACTACTTTTAACAAGGCAGAAATTTCCTAATGTACCAGCTCAGTATATGATCTCTACAGCTAAGAGTAAACATGTCAGAGGATATCATCTACGGAGTAGGGCGGCTAGGGCCACTACTTTTAACAAGGCAGAAATTTCCTAATGTACCAGCTCAGTATATGATCTCTACAGCTAAGAGTAAACATGTCAGAGGATATCATCTACGGAGTAATGCATAGTGAACAATTCAAACTCAGTCAGGCTTACTTGGCAATCAAGCTGTCCAAATGAGCATCAATGAGCTGTGTGGCGAGGCAAATAGCTCCTAGAAAAGTTGTCCCTCTTTCTCTCTAGTGAAGCCATTGCAAATGAGACTCTTTTCCTTGAAAGGAAAAGATGTTAAAAAATATGCTTTCCTTTGATAAAAAAATGAAAAGTAAGCTGAACTTCATAGTTCAGAAGACTGAACAGGTGTCGAAATTCACTGCTAAGGAATATGCTACAACCATATATTAGTTAATAAACACAAGGAGATTGATGCCATTGGCTCTTATTTTTCATTCAACTGGCACAAAAATATTTTTCCACTCAATGATCCTTGACAACAGTACACGCCATGTTTCACAGCTCCAGAAGGAGATTCATTTTCACAAATGAGAACACATCACTGAGAAGGATTTTATACAACACATGCATATATGTGTGTCTACATGGAAAACTTGCACACACATGGATGCAAGAATCAGAGATGATTGACAGTATAATTCTAATTCAGTTGCACAGTCCCTGAACCTTTCATCATTGGAAAAATCTTCAGCCTTGACCCTTGTCTGCAAAGAACAACCCCACCCCGTATGTTCCAATCCTGCAAAGGAAAAAAAGCTGAGATGTGTTACATCTACATGTAGTGTAAGGTTACTAGAAGGTCCAGAATAACAGGTTCAAAGCCTACAAGGGCAGTTCAATGAGAACTAAGAGTGGTTTCATTTTATTTTTCAAACTATGGATTACATGTTAACCAAAATAACACCGAATCTCACAAAATCTGCACCTGGTAGAATCAAATTTACACTTTGTCATGTCTCCACATTTTTACACCTCAGTTTCAAGTATGAAAAGACATCACGCAGAGCATAAGAATGATTACAGGAGAGGTTACCTGATTAATCAAAGCTCTTCGGTGACGCACGTTTCCGGCGGCGAAGTCGACGATGCAGATGGCCGCTGCTCGCTGCAGTTTGCTCCGCCGCCAACACCGATGGATGCCGCCGCCGCGGCGCCGCCGCCACCACTACCACGGAAGACCCAATCCGTTCTCGACAGCGACCGTCGCAGCGAACGAGGTGTGATGGTGACCGTCATCCCCGCCGACCTGGGCTCATCTCCATGCAGGGCTAGGTGGTGGCGCCGCATTTTCCCCCAGATCGAGCGGTGGCGCTGCTCTTCTCATCTCCGGTCGAGTGGGCGGCTGCTGCTCCATCTCTTCCTCCCATCTCCCCTCAGCTGGCGCGGCGGCCAATTAGAGTGGCGGCTTCGCCCGCTCCGCCAGCAGGTAGGCCCAATCGCAGTGCGGCGGCCTCGTCGTGCGGCCGCTGGCTTTTCCTTTTCTTCAGATGGCCGCGGCCGGTGGTTCGGTCGCACGAAGCTTTGGTATTTTCTTTTAAATTGCAAACCAATATTCAGCAGAGACAGGACCAAACTATCCTCGCTCAATTGCGATTTTGCCCTTCAAGTCGAGATACTATTTGGGTGAACCAAGTAGATTAATGATGGAATACAAAATAATACGGACCGTTCGATCGGGATAAATTAACGGCCCATATTAAATCCGGAGTAACTCTCTACAAAAAACACTTGAGCAGCAGAATGCTTAATTTGAAAAATCCATGGATACAAAGCCAAAGCCTAAACAGAACCATCTTCCTCCGAAAACAAAAGCAAAAAATGGCTTGAGTTAATAACATGGCAAAATTGTACATCACTGACAAGAAGTTCACTTGTTCAGATGCACCATACAACAGGAGTAGTAGATCTCGGGACTGGATCTATGAAGAGTAGCATTTGAATAAGAAACCTATTACTACAACACTGAATTTGCAACCTCATGAAATTGGATTAAAATTATTAGAATGGAAAATTTCGGGAAAAGATTGGTAATTCCTCCCTGTTTCGACGAACTGATTAAAGTTGTCAATAGCAAGCAAAGCAATGGTTTTTCATTTTCTGGAAAAACACCAAAGACTCATCAACTTTGACAAAAACTAGCATTTGTCAGTTACAAGTGGCTAAATCAGCCCAAAAAGAGAGAGGAAAAAACAGAGAAATCTTACAATATCCAGAAAAACTTTAAACTAGATAGCAAAACAATATAGATGAAAAATTTTAAACCTCATTTCATATCATGTTATAAGAGTTCAATTTTTTTAGGAACGGGCAGGAGCACTGACTTTTCATTAAGAAGAGAGCAATAAATATTTACAACGAGGTAACGTTATTTCTATAAAAGGGGGAACGCACGAAACCCCGGCACGACACAACCGAGACACCTAGTCAGGCTCAAGTGGCAGACCGACGGCCGAGAGGCCGAAGGCCAAACTACGCTGGGTAATCTCCTCAAAGGCCAGATAGGCAACCTCGACGTAGGTAAGGTGCGTGAGATTGAAGATGCGGAGGTTGCGTTCCTTCCAGGCGTTCCACCAGACATAAATGAGGTGACCGCTCATCCTCCTCCTAGCAGTCTTGTCTTCGTGGGGAAGAGAGGCGTCCCACCACTCATCGACGGAGGCAAAGGGCGCCGTCGTCGCCGCAACCACACCCGTCCAAGCGGCCACCATCCGCCACACACCACGAGTAAACGGACAGGCCACGCACAAATGATTGGCGGTCTCAGGAGCTCCCAAGCACAGTTGACAGGTCGGGTCATGAGGCCATCCCCGAATGGCGAGCCCATCGGCCGTGAGGATGCAGTTCTGCAGCAGTAGCCAAGAGAAAACTTTGCATTTGGGCTCAGCGAAAGCCTCCCAAATTTTGGCGGCCGTGAAGCGGGGATGAGAAGGCATGAATTGGGACAGGTAAGCGGAGCAGCAGGAGTAGGCGCCGTCGGAGGTCCAGATCCAGGTGATGGAATCCGGTCGGTTGGGATCAAGGACGGTGGAACTGACCATCCTAGTCAGGTCCAGGAATTCTCGCAGCTGCTGGAGGGAGGAAAGGCGACCGACAGCTCTAATCCAGTTCCCGTTGAGCAATTCCTTGTATACTGATCTGTTCTTCCGAGACGCGATCTTGAAGAGCTCAAGGGCTTGGGAGCAAAAGGGCCCCTTGCCAGACCAGTTATCGAGCCAGAATTGCGCCGTGTTACCATCTCCCACCGTGATCCTAGTGGACTAGTAGATGCCCGGAACAGTGCCATATCCGTGTTGTCGCAAGGCAGGCAGGAACCCACCCAAGGCCTATCCGGCTCAATCCATTTAAGCCAAGGCCAGCATAGCCTTAGGGCACGCCCAAAACGCTCGATGTCCGTGATTCCCAGACCACCAACGGGCTTCGGCCGACAAACCGTCTTCCAGTTGACGAGCGAGTGACCGCCGCCAGCCGTCTCGCTGTCGTCGCCCTTCTAGATGAAACCCCTCAAAATCCTATCAAGCTTAACCCTGACCCATTTCGGCAGCTTGATCACGGAGAGGTGATAGGTCGCCGTGGATGTCAGCACAACCTTGGTCAGCGTGACGCGGCCCGCCCGGGAGAGGTTCTTGCCCTTCCAACCCTTGAGGCGACCGCCAACCTTGTCAATGAGGGGCTGGAAGTCGATCTTGCGCAGCTTACGGAAGTGGAGAGGCAAGCGGAGGTATTTGCCAGGGAAGGTGGCAATCGTAGCGGGGAAGTCCTCCGAAATGTGGGCCAAATCGACCCCATCACACGTAATCGGGAAGGCCTTGGATTTCGACACATTCGTGATGAGGCCGCTCGCCTCGCCAAAATGCTGCAGGATGGCCGAAATGGTGGCAAAAATGCTGGCATTGTCAGCGTACAAGGAGATCCTGCAGCGGACTGAGCGAGCACCCACAGGCTACAGAAGGCCAACCTCCTCTGCCCGACGGAGGA
Source organism: Brachypodium distachyon (assembly GCF_000005505.3). NCBI lineage: Eukaryota > Viridiplantae > Streptophyta > Magnoliopsida > Poales > Poaceae > Brachypodium > Brachypodium distachyon. The sequence continues at coordinate 20,294,134 of NC_016132.3, read as the reverse complement.
TGACCAGGAGCGGGTCGATTGCCAAGATGAAGAGCATGGGAGAAAGAGGGTCCCCTTACCGCAGCCCCCGGCGGTGCATGAAGGGGATCCCCGGGCAACCATTTAGGAGGACACGCGACGAGGCCAAGGCAAAGGAGAGGCAAATCCAGTCCCTCCATCTCTGCCCAAAGCCCAAATGCTCAAGCACCTCGAGAAGGAAGGCCCAGTCGACGGAGTCAAAAGCCTTGGAAATGTCGAGCTTCAAGAAGAGGCTAGGCGTGCGAGAACAGTGCAGCGCATTAATGACGTTCTGGACAAAGAGGAAATTGTCATGAATGCATCGCCTTTTAATGAACACGCTCTGGCAATTGGACACCAGAGTTCCCAACTTCGGGGCTAATGTAGAGCCAGGAGCGTGGAGAAGATCTTGGACACGCTATGGATCAAATTGATGGGCTTGTAGTCGCTGACCCTCGCCGCGTCCGGCTTCTTGCGAAGGAGAATAATGTTGGCGGAGTTGTGCAGGTGCATGCAATCCCCCCGCAGATCGGCCATCCGCATGATGGCGGTGACCACGTCGCCCTTGATGATCTCCCAACATGACTTGAAAAAGGCGCCGATGAAGCCATTCGGCCCAGGAGCTTTGACCGAGGGAATGGAGAACACTGCCTCCTTAATCTCCATCTCAGTGAAGTCAGCGTCGAGAGCGGACAAGTCGGCCGCCTGGTCCCAAGCAAAGCCCAGTCGAGAGAAGTGGACCTTGCAGAAGCCACACCAAGGTGACCCTGGAAGTGCGAGTGCAGCTCATTTTCCTTGTCAGCCTGAGTGATCGCCACACCCTGTTGGGTCTGAAGCTGCTAGATGAAGTTTCTCCGACGTCTGTCGTTCACCCGGATGTGGAAGAGCTTGGTGTTTGCATCAGCCATTCTGATCCACATGAGCCGGGAGCGCTGCCGTAGCTTGATCTTTTGGAAGGAAAGGTGGCCCAGGTAGCTGCTCCTAAGGTGACGTCGCAAGGTCCGCTCCTCCGCCGAGAGTGGACGGCTCTCCTCCACGAGGTCAAGGCGCCAAATGACCTCTTTGATGATAGCGATCTGATTATCTAAGACCCCAAACCGCTCCCGTTGCCATTTATTGAGAGATTTCGCTGCACGGCTGAGCTTGATGTGGATTATGTGAAGAGCGTCGGAGGAGTGAACGGGCTTGTTCCATGCTTGGGCAACTGTCTCATGGAAGCCGGGGGCACGCAGCCAGACTTCCTCGAACTTGAAAGAAGGCTTACGGCAACTGGGCGTCGCCCCTTGCAGAAAGAGCGGGGCGTGGTCAGAGCACAGCGTGGGCACTGCCATGAGGAGAGCATTCGGAAACATCATGTCCCAATCGTCAGAGCAGAAGACATGGTCGATCTTGGTGAGCACAGGGTTCTCTTGCTCGTTGGACCAAGTGAAGCTGCAGCCACCAAGGTTTATTTCTTTGAGCTACAGGACGTCGAGGGCACCCCTGAATTTGCCGATGAGACGACGGTTGATGTTCGTGTTGTTCTTGTCCGTAGCTTTAGTGATGACGTTGAAATCCCCGAGAAGGATCCACTCTGATTTGACAACCGGCTCCAGAAGCTTGAGTTCCTCAATGAAGAGGAGCTTTTCTGGGTCACCCTGTTGCCCATACACCGACGTAAGGGACCACGATGCCCCCTCACTACGCATGGTGACGGTGACCGTGATCGAGTGAGCTGAGAGGTGCACGTCGGAGATCGTGAAGAAGTCCTCGGAGGCCGCCAAAATCATCCCCCCTCGAGTGCCTGCCGCCGGCAGCACGGCAAAATTGGCGGAAAAACAGGGGCCTAGCAGGTCACGAATGAGGCGGTCGTTGACAACCTGCAGCTTAGTTTCTTGAATGCAGATGATGGTGGCATGAGTGTCGCGGATGAGATCACAAACCGCAGATCGGTGCGAGGGATTATTGAGCCCTCTTACGTTCCAGCACACAAGGTTGACGTTATGTTGAGACATTAAAGAAGGAGGTTGACGCCGTGCAGTAGTGTAGAAGATGAACACAGTCGAAAGTCGCGGTTGAAAGCACACACAAACAAAAACAGCATGACGAAGAGTTAACAGTACACAGGGCCCTTCCGCCTGGCCGATCCTAGGGATACAATCATGAGGAGACACACATGGACACGAACAGAGGAAGCTCTTGGTCGCACTAATCATCAGAGGTAGGGGTACACTTGGAAGCAACAGTCTTGCCCTTAGCAGCAGCCGGCTTGGCCTTCATCTTCTTCGCATGCTTGACGAGGGTCTTGATGGCCTTGATGACCGGTGCCGACAGCGGCGTCTTGAACAGGGAGACGTAGTCTTCTTTGCCCTTGTCGTCGAAGGCGGCGGATGGGTCGTTGAGGCCGCAGACCCTGGCGAGGAGCTCCTGCACGGCAGCAGAGCAGGAGGTGCCGCCCTTCTTCTTGGTGGCCAGCCTCCCGCTGCGCCACGGAGGCGTCAGAAGTGTCGCCCCCTTCTTAGCCGGGGCAGAAGGTTGGAGGATCGCAGCCTGCTTTGGGCCTCCCGATGGAGGTGAGGAAGTCAGCCAGGGTGCAACCGTCCGGTGCCTCGTCATCAGCATTCGCCGCCTCAACCCGCAACACAGCCTGAACGAAGACAGGGTCGTTGACATCCACAACAGCCACCGCGAGAGACTCCTCCTCCACCGCTGGCGTCTCCACCACCGTCGACGAAGTGTTTGCCACTAGAGCAGTGACAATGCCAGCCCTGCGAAGGCAGAGGGGAGACCGGCGGCGTTGCTGGCCGGCGTTACCAGACCGGACCAGGCTTCATTCGCCAGAGGCAACGTGGAGGAGGCAGGGTCCGTAGGAGGCGACAGCAGGGGCGCTAGGCCCAATTGCACGGCTGCTGCCGTCGCCCGTGAAAGGTAGGCCTTGGCCCGATCCAGCAGCGCCGTAGCTCTTCCGCACGCTCGGGTTGCAGGCTTGTCGGCAGCGACGCATGGGCCGTCAGGCCCGCTTGTATCTCCTTGGCCTGCACATCAAAAAGTTCTTGAAGCTCAGGGTCAGCAGCATGCAGGCCCACCGCGGAGCCAGCTCCAGGGCACGTCTCCGGGCCACGGCGGTGACCGTGACGGCCGGAGTCACTGTCGTGCCGCCTAGGGGAGAGGGTGCGCTCGCGTCGGAAGGCGAGCAGGTTCTCGCCCGAGTCGCGCTCCCCAGAGGCGCGACGAGGGGAGCGGTGGCCGCGTCGGTCGTCGTCGTCGTCTTCTCGGCAGCGTGGAAGCTGACGGGGGTGGTCGTTACCGCGACCACGCCTGCGCCGAGCCCTCAAGTCCGCGTCGTCCCGAAGCTCGGGCGCGGCAGTGGCGGCGGGTGGTGGAACGCCGTCAATAGTCCCAATCACGCAGTTGAAGGTGGTGATGCGGGGCTTGAGGAGAGGTGGCTTGCCAGAGCTGGTGTTGTAGTCGAGGGGGGCGGCGGTGTAGTCTTCGACGGTGTCGAGGTGGATGATGACGCGGTAGGAGGAACCCTGCTTGACCCCCGACGGCCGGTAGTCGGTGACGAGGATCTCATCGGCGTGTTCGTCAAGGGAGCGCCCCATGAAGCTGACCCACATCACCTTGGGGATGAGACTTGGGTTAGTTGTCCATGCCCACAGGTCGAGGGTGTCCGTCTGCTCCATGAACGCCGACCGCCTGTCAAGCTGATCGAAAGAGCAGCGGCGGCCGATGATGCGCTCGACGATGCATGGGGTCCAGGCGAAGGCCGTAACTTTCTCGAGGCGCAGGTGCACCCTGAAGGCCATGGCAGCGGCAAAGGCATGCTCCAGTGGCCGGTAAGGGCGGATGCGGACGGAGAGGCCGCGGGCCGTCGTCTGGCCCCTCGCGAGCACCTCATCGCAGTGCGCCTTGTTCGCGAACTTGACCAGGAACTGCTCTGGATGGTGGGGCGTGACGACGATGTCGGCGTGTCTGATGCGGAACTCAGCGCGGATGGCGCGGTCGACGTCGAGGGCGTCCAATCGACGAGGTGTGTTGACGGCCGAAGCGATGGCGGCCGTGGTCTCCCGGCCGATGTTGTAGGAGAAGGGGATGACGTAAGTGTCCTCCTCAGGGCGCGTGCCCAGCGCGCCGAAGCCCTGCGTGGCCATACCTGGGAGCGGCGGAGACGGCCTGGAGGGAAGGGGAGAGAGGAGTGGAGCACTCGGCGGCGAGGCAACCACAGCGGTTCAGGAACGGGAGCCAAAACTCGTGCGACTCACCGGGCTCAGAGAAGGAACGGGGGGCGGCGGAGCTGGCAGGCGTAGGCGTGGGCACGGACGGGCGCGGTGGCTGCAGCCGAAGCACTCAATGCAACAGAGCGGCTGGCGACAGGTGGAGGAGCGGTGGTCGGTAACAAGGCACTGAAAGCAACGCCCCCCAGGTTCGCCTTTTGAAGTCAAGGAACCGCTGCTGCGCCCTGTCGTCGCGTTGGTAGGCACGGCTGCCATTACTATTCCGAGTGGCGCTGCTTGTACGGCGATGAGGGCCGTCTCATCGGAATGAAGACGCGTGCCGTCATGGTAAAGGCACGTCATGTCTCGTGCGGCGACGCGACCCAACCTCCTGCCATCCTTCATCAACTTTGCGCAGAGACCCGGTTGGAGGTGAGCTGGATCGAGCGCCATGAATGCGGGGCTGACCGGTGGGTGGGCGCCCGGCCGGCGGAGGGGCAAGCACCCAGCGGCTGACGGATGGGGCACTAGGGTCAGAGGAGCGGCCAACATTGAATAGCCGCAGCTGCCGGCTGGGAGGGGAGCCAGGCGGAGGGGGGGGGGGAGCAGATCAGCCATCAATGCCGAACTGCCAGGATCCGGCGCATTGAAGACGGGGGGAGGAACGGACACTGCAGCAGGGGATCTCCGCTGCGGGGGGATGTAGATACGCGCTGCCAGGCCCGATCTGCTTCTGCAGCGGCTGGATCTGGGCCAGGGGCAAATCGGGGATGAACTCCCCTTCCTCCTCCTCGTCGCAAGCATCCGCCTAGGAGAAGCGGGGGAGTTGACCAGGAGATGGATCCGGGGCTGGGGCTGATATGGTGGGTTGGGATGGCTGGGAGGTTGGCGTTGGGGCTTGCCGGCGGCGCCAAGGTGGCCGCCGCGGGTGGGGGTGGAGGGGGCGCACGACTCATCATGTCAATAGTACATTGATCTCTTCATACTTAGACTACACAACACCTGAAATCTGAAGCAGCTTACCTCATGTCTACCTGTCAGTTGTATAGTCCAAGAACCGAAACAAAAAGGGATGAGGGTGCAAATTGCTATTCTTTTTCTTAAAAAGAAACAAATCGCTAATCTTTCGAACTATCTGACATGCAGCCCTACACATTGAGAAATAGATGCACACATCTTGTAATAAAAGGCTAGACACGGCAAGACCACAAATCAACATGAAAACTTGAAAAATAGCACCATTAACCCCCCAAAAAATAACATAACCGAAGAGCAAAAATAACATAACTTTTTGGCATTTTTGTGGGAAAGAAGTGGGTGAGCAGGTTTCCACAATTTAGAAAATGTGCCACCTAACCAAGTAAGAACCAGAACAAAGGGGTCAATTTTTTTGGCACAAATCAAACATACCCATTTGTTAGATGTCTTAGCATGAACAAAACATGTGTGGTTCCAGGACAAGTATCAAAGAAACATGGATCAACATGCGGGTTAAGTTCTGTTTCTTTTATGGTTAAGTGTTGTTGATGATAAAGTCTTGTTGGTAAGGGGGACAGATAAGGAACAAAACTCACCAAAGGATCATGTGTGGACCGTGCGGTCGACTAGATAGGAGATGGACAAAACTTCTCGGACATATCTGACTCACTTAGATTGGCGTTGCACCTACAAAAAGACTACATAACAATGAGGCCCGACAATCCAACATCACGGGGACCTAAAGGAAATTACACAGTACAACTCGCTCGGACGAGGTCCAACTTCAATAGAAAAAGATACAAAACACTTAGTCTTTCAGTGGCCTTCTCGATGTAAAATTGTTTCAAACCGAACGCTAATTAGGTATCACGTTTAGTTTCTCTACCCTGTAATTAACCCTTCTTAGCAATACGAGTGGTGCTAGATTATAAGCCGACAACACACCACAAAAGCCGTAGAAAAAACTTCACATTTTGAATCTCCATCGGCTTTCACCTTTCTTGAACCCTCATTACTTTGTAGGTGCTGCTATTCCCCTCCTCTAAGAAAACAAGCATGGGTGACTACAAAAGCCATCGCCCTCTTGCTGCAGAATCCAACTTCCATTTGCATCGAACCTTATGTTTCCGGTACTTAAATTTGAATTCCAACGCTCAGAACTTTCTCCGAAGTTAAACTTTTCAACTTTCTAAATATAAGAAGTCCTAACTTTCTCCGAAGTTAAACTTTTCAAATTTGACCAAGTTTATAAAAAAAAAATTTGGCAGCATTAAATGCATTATTATTGAGAGAGGAAAAAGCCCCCGCGTCGCCCTCCTCTGGCGACGGGGGGGGAACCCTAGTCGCCATCGTTTACTCACCCCCTCCCTCGTTTCTCCCGCTTTGCCGCCGCCAGAGGGGGTGCCGGCGAAGCTCGCGCACGCCCAGGGAAGGTGGCGGCGAGGCGGCCTTCCTCCCCTCGCGTCTCTCTCTCTCTCTCTCATTCTCTCTCAGGGGAGCTCCTCGGCGACGCGTGGTGGCGGCAGGGCTTATGTCGTCGGGTGGGGGGGGGGTGCGGCAGAGGCTCGAAGGCCGGGCGGCATCGGATGGCTTCGCGGCGATCCTGCGTTCGTGGCGATCACATGTTTGCGGAGGCGGGCCTTCAGCGGTGGTGGCGGCGCACAAAGGCGGGGGCTTGTCCCGGGCAGGCAGTTGTGGCGTGGAACGCGGCAGGCCCGTGTGGCAGGGGGCGCCGCCATGGTCGAGGTGGTTTGGATCCAGCTGATGTGGGCCGGAATTGGCGTCGGAGCATTTGTGGTTTGCCCTCCCTTTGGCTGTGGACTCGCCGGCATAATCCCCTTGGTAGCTCCTCGACGGGTTCGGAGTTCGTTGTCAAAGGCCGGAGAGAAATCTCTGCGTGGCTGTTTGCCGATGCCGACAACGATGACAGTTGCGACCGCCATAACCTTCTTGGTGGAGGCGTCATTTTGTGGGTTGACTGCGGCTTCCTCCTTTATTAGCACCGGGGGAAACCCCTTGGTCTTATCGACGGACTCGACAACGGTGGCGGTGGTTAATGTCATTCTCCTCTCGGTCAATGGTGTTCTCCTCTCTTCAGAGCGTTGGCTTGGTGGCCTTGGAGCCCTTGAGCAAGCATGGTAGTTGTGGGTGATGGTGTCGGTTCCTTGCCTGGGACGCTGGACTTTTGGGCGCGATGTACCCCTCGTCATCGCACTTTCGACAATCACCTTACTCAGTTCCGGCCTGCTTCTACCCACTTGCCGATTTTCTTCTTGGCATGATGGTGGGTTTGTCCTGGACGGTCCTGATGTTTGCAGTCATTCTTCGAGAGGATTGGCTGCGGACCTGAAGCGCTTGTTGAGGTTCCGTGCGCAACTTCTTCGTCTCTTAGGCTTGATGTGGTGCAGGTCTTCCGCGGTGGTCGCGACCAGGTTATGGTCCAAACTAGATAGGGTCAGTGGTTTTGCTTCTCTTTGCCACTTGTCGGCGTTGTACTAGCCTTTTGACTTCTTTTTTTAATGGATGATGCACCGGCTGGGTTGCATTCTAGAAAAAACTACTCCCTCCGTCCAACAAAAGATGTCTCAAGTTTGTCAAAATTTGAACGTATCTAGACATTACTTAGTGTATAGATGCATTCAAATTTAGTCAAAATTGAGACATCTTTTGTTGGACGGAGGGAGTATGAAAAAAAATTGAAGACTAATTTGAAATACTAGATATTTTTTTATAAACTTGGTCAGACTTCAATAAAAACTCTCAAAACTTTTTTTTACCAGTACTCTCAGAACTTCTTATACTCCATTTCGAAAGAGATGGACTTTATTTGAAGCTCCAAAGATGGAATTTAGAGCTGCCAATTTATTCGTATCATCATTGCGGCAAAACCCCGCCGTCCCACAGGCCACAGGCCGAAAATTTCGAGCTGGCGCGTCGCGGACCGAAATTTGAGCCCACCCCGCCACTCCACCGATCCGCGCCTCCCGCCACGTCATCGATCCGCGGCACCTCTCCCAGGATCGCCATCTCAACCGTCGACGCCCCTCCCCATCGAACGGCAGGCACCGCCCTCCTCCAACCTTTCCTCCCTTTTTAAACCCCGTCCCTCCCTTCCCCCAAATCGCCACCTCCAATTCCAATCTCTTCTCTCGCGCAGCTCCGAGGCAAAAAGGGGATCAGCAGCCATGTCCGGACGCGGCAAGGGCGGGAAGGGGCTCGGCAAGGGCGGCGCCAAGCGCCACCGGAAGGTTCTCCGCGACAACATTCAGGGCATCACCAAGCCGGCGATCCGGCGCCTGGCGAGGAGAGGCGGCGTGAAGCGAATCTCCGGGCTCATCTACGAGGAGACCCGCGGCGTCCTCAAGATCTTCCTCGAGAACGTCATCCGCGACGCCGTCACCTACACCGAGCACGCACGCCGCAAGACCGTCACTGCCATGGACGTCGTCTACGCCCTCAAGCGCCAGGGCCGCACCCTCTACGGCTTCGGCGGCTAATCCGGTGCCCCGATTCGACCCCCGCCTGCAGTGTTCTGATGTTTGTGCCGCCGTGCTCACGAGTCTTGCGGTCAAGAAATCGTAGATGGAACCACATTGTTTAGTTTCCTGTCTATCGTCAGTAGGTTTGTCTGAATCGTGCAATTGTGGAACAAAATTTGTGCTCGATGGAAATGGAAATCAGATTTGTTTCTGTGCAAATACTGCGATTGCTATTTTCCCTTGAGTACGATTGAATTTGGATCTGCATTTGAGCATTTCGATTTGAGTTACCGTCGGGAGTTATGGACTTGTCTTCACATGCAGTTTCCCTTTTATTGCTCAAACAGTCATTCCAACTGCAGAATTTGCAATTCATGATTTCTTTTGTCAGCAGCTTGAAACTTAGTTTTGATTAACAAGATTATCAGTTGTCAGCAGGATTGTTCGACTTCCATCTGATCTACTCCTACTAGTAAGATAGTCTACGGTGACACAAAATAATCACCATCTGGAATCATCTGGAATCTTGAGCTTTTCAGTTTAGTGAGCGTCATACTGTTTCTCTGCGTACAAATTATTCTCTAATCAGGAGGTGTCGAAGAAAACTGTAGTGAGTAATGACTCGTGGGTTTCAGCAAAAAGTAACTGAAGCATTGGATTAGATCAGGTTGCTTGCCTGCTATCTTTGGTTCTCCCGAAGATCAAATAAACGAATAATCCATTATGAATAGAACATGACACAATTTAGAAAACTCAAACTCTACCAGAACACCAATGGATCAGTACATCGTGTTAGGATGATATGCACAGTTAATTAGCGACTGATCTGCTATTGGCCAACTGAAATATACAATGAATGCCTGCTCCTTACAGAATAACTGAAGATCGCAGTATTACGTACGGAGTACATTCTTCCTTGTATACTGGTAGACTTGGACACTCACGCGTGATCATCTTCACACACGCCTATTTATGGAACTGAACGCTTGATACAAGACCATGACTAAATATCACAACAAACCAGGGAGCAAATACTCTGAAGGCAAGATAGACACATGTACACAACAAAATGACCCTCATTTATATGTATAACACTCAAAATCTGGTGCTCCTGTTTAAAATATACACACACCAGTCCAGGAGGAAAACAATAAATCACTATCAAGTGTGGGCAGCAAGTTGACTGAAACAAGGTGGAGATGGAAAATTCCCCTCAAAAGCTCTCAACAGTATCAAGATCTTGGTGCTGCATAAACCCTGATTCACAGTATCAGTCCGGTATAGAGTAGAGCGGTCAGACTTTTCCTGGTACACATTACATCAGTTCAGCTTGCTGTCACAGACTGAAGGGAACACCAGAGTCGTCTGACGAGGGCTGTAGTGCATTAATCTTGATGACATATTTCTTTCGACTTCCCGCAGAGCTCAGGTGTGTGTCATCTAAGCTGTCATACAAGGGGGAATCCTTGTCCTCATATGAATCGCCAATATGACCACCACACTTGCGGCAGAGCAACCGTGTCCTCTTTCTGAAGAAACCCCAGGAACACCTTGAGCGGAAGTATGGCATGCAGCTCACCTCATCAGTTTGTGTGAACCGGCTCTCGTCGATTGCAAAGAATGAGACGACACCTTTCCTGATCTGCTTGCCGTACTTTGATCCAATGTTCGCTGTGTTCCGCGTTGAGGAGCTCAAGTTTAATGCATAGCCACAGTATCCACAACTGCCAGAAAAAACAAACACAATCAAACAGGGCATAGACGGTTTCAAATCTGAAAGTACCATTCAACTATTTCCACAAGAATGTCATATTCACAAAACAACAATTCTGTGTTTTTGCTGTACGCCTTCATATGCTTAACTTATGTCCTATAGTATCGAACTGTTTTTTTTCTAGAATAATATTGAACTGTGACTATCAGGTACTCCCTCCGTCTCATATTAAGTGACGAAATATTATATGTATTTAGACGCTTTTTGGATATAGATAGATCCATATTTTGTCAAATTTGAGTCACTTAATATGGGACGGAGGGAGTAATAAAGATGTACAGTACTCCGTAGCTTTCAACAGCCAGCATTAGTCTATTCTGAAAATGCACAATCCAATTCCTCTCCTCGAATTCAAGTATTTCTCACAGGTCAAGAATCCCTCGCAAGAAAACAGAGGACTAATATTTTTGGAACCAGACGCTCTCTCTGACAAATCTATTTACTATTTTCGAACCATGTCTGATCAATCTATTTTAAGCCCTCAGCAAGGTCTCTACTCCCTATCTAACAGGAAACTAAAACAAACTAGACCAAGAGATTCAAAGACCATCCGTTAGCATCTGAACCAAGCAATAGTGTTCTAAAATTAACCCCTCTCAGGATGATCAGTTTTGGTAGAAGCACAGACAGTAGCCAAACTTCTGGACAAACAACAAAACACAGAAAACACTGCAACAAGTCAGGGGTCGTCGGTCCACCATCTCACCAAGTACTAGTCCAGATCAAAGATCAAAACCAGATTCCTGATCCTAGGGTTCAATTAGTCCTCGACACAAGCAGAGAAAAAAAGGGGGCGGCAGGAAGGAAGTTGGGCGAACCTGTAGGCGACGTCCTTGGTGTTGGTGGAGTAGCAGCCGTCGAGGGTCCTCGCCATGTTCCCTCCGGCGGTCGATTTGGGAGTGAGGGAGGGAGGAGAGGGAGGAGGGAGAAGAGGGGGGTTCGTCTGATTGGGACGGCGAGGTTGGGCAACGGTCAGTCAGGGGCAGGCAGGGTGGGGGACCGCGCCGCGCTGGCTCCCACGTCCTTTTTTCTTTTTTGACAGCCGCTGGCTCCCACGTCCTCCTCGGCTTCTTTTCGCTTTTCCTTTTGCGAAGGACAACGAACGACGAGACCTAATGAAATCAGTCGGTCGGTCGGCTCGGGTCCGGTTCACAATTCACATCGTGATGGATGGACGGATGGATCGCTGCGACGTACGTGGCCGTGCCGTGATTTGCTGCTGCGTGTGCGACGTTGATGTGCCGTCATTACGCCCAGATTGATGGCACCTCGGCCTCCTCATTTTACTAAAACAACAACGAATATATAGAAACGGAAGAAGTATTTGCCAATACTGTGCCTGTCAGTGCAAAGGGGAGAAAGGTGCAAGCTGGAACAAAAGATTTTAAAAACTTGCTTGCACGGACGTACCCTACGAATAGCTACGCAGGTGCACTGGACACAGGGTCTAAAGAAAATTTCATTGAAAATTTCATGTTTTTACAGTGACACCCCAAAATCTAAGTAAAACCTATGTGAGATTAACACAAGGACACCAGATCAATTTATGTCTAGGTCCGCCCCCTGCTTGCTTGGTGTCGGCAGTGACGAGTCTAGCAGCAACAATAACGATGATATCTTGCAAAGTCGAAGATGTTGCCGGACTATGGTATATCACCGCCGATTCATCGGCACATGAAATAATTGTGCAAATGTAGTTCCATATTAACTGACTCAAATTTGTCTAAATATGAACGTATCTATATACTAAAATATGGATAGATACATGGAGCAGAAAGTCACTTAATATATGACGGAGGAGTAACGTTTAACGACACGGGGCTCAATCATTAGAGCCCACCTGGCAAGATAAGGTAGTACGTGTTGTTTTCCTCCATGCGTTGGATTTGGTTATGTCTCTTTCTCCATGGAACAATTTCCAAATTAGAGAAACGGCCCAGTTTCCGCTCAAAAAAGAGAAACGGCCCAGTTGATGGGATTGAGCAGCGTCGCAATCTTATAAAAAGAGTTTCAAGGTAACATTCTTTTCTTCGAATAAAAACATCAGTGCCACAATTTTATTTCATTCACACCATCGAAAAAAGAACTCAAGAGATAACATATAGGAAGAGAGACGGTGATTTCAGTTGCCGAGGATACCATCGTGGTGAGCAACATGTACCAATACACGTGCTTTTAAAATGTTGACCATAATGGAAGATATATGGTTTTGGGTGTAATCCGAAATCATGAACTTCCCTAAGGTGATTAGAGGCTGTCCGTTAAAATGAGCATTGGTCATGATCTCTGAGTCCGGCAAAGACATTAATAACCAGCAAGGCCATCGACGTCACCAACACCTTTGTTAACCCTTTTCTGTCGAGCGCGATGCTCAACTAACGGTCACTCCACAACCAAAACCCTAATTTTAAAACAAAACAAAAAAGCATAGTGGAAAACCTCTGTTCCTCTCAAAAAAGAAAGAAAACCTTTTTGTTTTTTCCATCATTGATTACTCTGATCGACATTTAACGTTTTCTCCTTCCAAAATGTATTGGGATGCAATTCAAATCCGTTTGTGCTGGGAGTAGTGTTTAAATACCCATATCTTATTTTTGATAGGATTTTATTTGGTTGAATTTCAATTTCGGGTTCAAAAATCATGTTTGTCTACCACATGAATCTGTAGAGTGAGAGACAATTCCATATAAAATGATGGCTTTTATAGAGGAATAGTTGTAGTGTGGTTTCATGAAATTGCAAATTGAATTCATGTAGCCAATTCCATGCCAACCAAACAAGATAGTTTCAAGAATTCAAATTGAATTTCCCAATCTTAACCCCAAATGATGGGTGCCAAACGAGCTGTTAGACAATTTTTCGTGAGAGTTCGGTGTTTTCAGTTTTTATTTTGAAGAGACCACACCGTTTTCTACAAGCCCCCATGAAATTTTCTCGATCATCACAGCATGAAACCTTGCTCAATTTCAAAGTAACAGGAATAAACATGAAATAGGAACTCATTTCAGTCCTGTTTGCCACCTTGGAAAGTAGCCGAGAATTTAGTGGAAGAGTAAAATGCGTCATTAGTCACTGAACTTGTGTTACCGGTTCAACTTACTCCTCGATCTCAGAAAATGCCCGTCTGGATCATCGAACTTTAAAATACAGTGCGTTACGGTCCTATACGTTGAAGATATATGTATTTGGTGATGTGGCACGTATCATGCTCACGGACGATGGACGAATTGCAATAACACCCTCTTCGTTCTTTCCCATGCCAAATCCATCCAATGCGCATCCAGATCGAATATGGCCAACCTTGCGACGAGGCTGAGCATGTTCTTGCTCAAGTGCTCAACGACGACCCATGTTGTCGATCTCTGGCTCGTAGTAGTCCAACTCTTCCTTCCGGACGCCTCCAGCCGTACCAGTTCTCCGGGCCGCTGGACCACTGCGCGTCGCGGTCGTCGGAGACGACCTCGGGTGTGTTGCATGCCGCCGCGTGCACCGACGAGAGCAGATCCTTGCGGACCCCTACGCCAAGCGCCGCAGCTGGAGGAGACGTCCGGGAGCCCGAAGAAGCTCCTCGATCGGTAGCGTCATTGGCGCTGCCGCCTGTCGGAAGGACAAGGCCACGAGGGGGTGCGGGGTGCCGCCTGTCGGGAGGACAAGGCCACGAGCAGGGCATCGCGGCGCGGCTGTACCCCGAGCCGTGGGCTGGGGCGGCACGCCGGCCGTGCCGCTGGGCATTGGAGTAGAGGCGGCGGCGAGAGACTACATGCCGCCGCAGCACCTGGAGCTTCTCGTTACCGACCCCGGCGTGCTCCCGCCCGCGGCCATCGAAGATGTGCTCCTCTAGTTCTCGTGAATTCATTCAGAGTAGATGTTTTTCTGTACGTGGCTCCTCCGTAGATCTGTAGCAGCATTATCTTTTTCTGTACATGGCTTCTGCCGCCGTGAGCCCGTTAGTGCTTATTGAATTGATGCAGAAATTGGAGCTAAGATCCTTTGAATAATATCCAGTGCAGTTGCGATCTTCTTCCTCCTCTGCTTTGATTTGGGGATTAGCAGAGGACGGTGGGGTAACAGAGGAGGGGGAAGAAGGGATAGGTTGGATGCAACGGGGAATACAAACGCAGGGGGCTTATTAGAAAAATGTTGTAACCCTGATCATTGTCAGAAAGTGGGCCCTCCAAGTCAGATAAATGTCACCACCAAAATACGTATATCTTCACCGTATAGGACCATAATGCACTGTATTTTAAAGTTTGATGACCCAAACGAGCATTTTTCAAGATCGAGGACACACAAGTTCAACGAGGCATTTTACTGTCAGTGGAAATTCCCATTTTCCGCTGAACGCCAGCGAGCTCACAAATTTCACCTCTAGCCGCTCCTGCACTACGCGAACGAAGACCGACGACCGCCACGCTTATGGTTGCTTCCTCCAGTTCGCTCCTCCCGCCTGGCCTCCGCCTCCGCCCCCGCCCCAGCGTGGTCTCGTAGCCCGTCTCCGGCGATCGCGGACATGGCGGCGGCGGTGCAGCACCGGGGGCACTCGGCGTGGCAGGTGATGGCGGTGTGGCTCGGGTTCCTCCTGCAGATCCTGCTCCAGGCCTTCCGCCGCTCGTCCTCCTCCGTGGCGCGGCTCCTCTCGTTCCTCGGCCTTCGCCGCCCCCTCCTCTCCGCCGCCCCCGCGGTGACCTTCGTGCAGCTCCCCTCCGAGGCCCCCGCTGACGAGCTGCCTCCGCCGCCGCCCCCATATCCGCCGCTCGGGCGGCTCACGGTACGGTTGAGATACTTTGTCGGGCTGTGCATATTGCAGCGACCCCCATGTGTAGGCGCACGAAAGGACGGTGCCTCTGGGAGTTTGCGTAGGTTAGGGTGGGATCACCTAGGTGGTTGGGGTTTATGGGGTTAGTAGTTAACTGCAGCTTAATTTGGTGCCGTTCTAGAACTGGATTGCTGTGTGTGCAGGCAGGTTAGTGTTGAGTTGGGTTGGGCATAAGGAAAGATAATTCCTCATAACTGGAGTAAGGTTCAGCAATGTTAATTTTGAGGTCAACTGGTGGTATGATTTATTAGGCTTGAGTAACAGATAAGCAATATGTTCATCTTAAATAGAAGGGTGGGCTGTGATTGTATGTTTAGCTGTTGTTTTTAGATATCAATCCTTCTTGAATGAACATCCTTTTGACCTGCATAATCTATAAAGTATTTTGGGGATGTCTCTTCAGGTAGTGCTGGACTTGGATGAAACATTAGTCTGTGCATACGAGTCATCAAGCCTTCCTGCTACTGTGCACGCCCAGGCTATTGAAGCAGGGTTGCATTGCTTTGACATGGAGTGCATATCATCTGATAAGGCAAGCAGACGGCCATCTCTGCTTCTTTTTGGTACCATATTGATGTTTTAGTTTACTTCTCACTTTCTCAAGGTACTTATATGAACTTGTACTTGTTGGCGTAAGGGATGCTGATGGCAGACGGAGGGTGAATCATGTAACTGTCTTTGAGCGCCCTGGTTTGCATGCATTTTTGCAGCAAACTACTGAATTTGCCGATCTTATACTCTTTACCGCTGGTTTGGAAGGTTTGATCTCCCAGATATTCATATTGCTCTCCATTAAGTGCTCAGATTATTTCACCACATCTCGCTGATCTGTGCTCCCCCTAGGATACGCAAGGCCTTTGGTTGACAGGATAGATGCTCACAACAGGTTCTGTCACCGTCTCTACAGACCATCAACTGTTACTACGTAAGTGTCATTAACTTCTATATAACTTGGTAGCACTCTGTTCATGCTCATGGTTTCGATTTGGTGCTAACTACTCCCTCCGATCCATAATAAATGTCGCTGATTTAGTACACTGTACAACTTTGTACTAAATCAGCGACAGTTCTTATGGATCGGAGGGAATACCTCCAATCCATCTTTTTTATTATTATGGCGTGCAAATTGGAGGTACAACCGTAACAACACCATTATGTGCATTCATGAATCATGTTATTAAATTTTGTTTCTATTAACCTTAGCCTGATTCTTTCTTGTTTAAATCTACTTTATGCGAAGCTGGTTCTTGTTCTTATACTGATTTCCCTTCAACTCGCATATCTTGTTGGTCGTAGTATCTGTGAATATACTCCTGCTTGCAAAATTAAGATTTTTGCTGTGTTAGTTGAGCTAGTTCAGTTTTCTAATGCTGACATGCTGTCAATTTGAGAGAGTACAGAGAGCATGTAAAGGATCTTTCTTGTTTGTCCAAAGATTTCCGTAGAATTCATTGTCGATAACAATCCATACAGCTTCCTACTGCAGCCACTGAATGGGATACCTTGTCTTACCTTTTCAGCCGGACAACCCATGGATGATCAGGTAAACTTGCTCTGCAGATAAAATATATACTTCATGTTTCTAGACTCAAGATTTTCAGTGTTATTGATCCAGTTATGTTCGTACATTTTAGCTTATGGGAGTGGTATTTCCCCTTCTCAAGCACCTTTCTCTTCAAAAGGATGTCAGACCGGCACTGTATGATACATTTCATATGCCAGAGTGGTTCCAAAGACATGGGATCCCTCAAATTGTTCAGGCAGCGTAAGTTTTTGCAGCGACTGCATTGGATTATCCGGTGAAGGCTCAAAAGCGGGCTGCTCTTGTGGGGAGTACACTTGTACATTATATATTCATTTAGGTACTTTGGTACGAGCCATTGTTCAACACTGAAGGACCAAACCAAAGACAAGATGAAAAATGTAATTTAGATTTGAGAAAGTATTTGTCAGTTCAGATAATCTTACTGACAATTTTACCTATGAGGGAGTAAAGTTCTGCAAAGTTTGGTCAAGGATCTCCATCAATGATTTACCTAGTACCTCCATAACCCATACACATTTGTGACCTTAGAACGGCTTGTTGAAGCTATAATTGATCCGCTCATTCGTTATTTCTGTCACATGCCTGTAATCCTTCATCCGTATGCTTGCGTTCAACTTTTTTTTTATCCAACTCGTGCCTAGTCTTTCAGCCAATAAGAACCATTACCTTTACTCCTATAAAAGATTCAATTGGTGGTGACGGTCTGGTCACTGATTGTGTCATTTTTTTGTCTGTCTTTTTTGATTTGGCACAAATTGATAGACAACAATAGAGAACTAATATAAATTATATGATCTAAGATATTTGTTAATATCACAACATTCTTTTTTAAACATATATTTTTGGTCGGTGAGTATTGTGGTCGGTTTTTATCAAGATCTCCATTAGTAACGGCGGACTGTCGCTTTCGATCATGTCGCTTGTCGATTTTGGCAAACCATCTACATGGGAGCAGGTATCAAATTAAATCATCCTAAACAATAAAGAATGAACAACACCATCTTTAAACATATACTCCCTCCAGTCCATAAATGTCACTGAAAATCAGCGAGCAACACTTATTATGGATCGGGTACAACTTTGAATTAAACCAATGACACTTGTTGAATCGGACACTTGTTATGAATTGGACGGAGCAGTAGAGTATCTTGTTAGTCCGTAGCAACGCATATGTACTAGTATATCAGTGTACACTAGTATTCATTAACATCGCAAACGAGGCATGAACTTTTACTCAACGAACTTATATACATTTTGATGAATCAGGTTGAATGAACTAAGGATGGCTTACACACAACTTGATTTGCTATATGGTTAACTTGAAGTACATCAGAGTAGTTTCAGAGAAAACAAAGAAATGCATACCGAGTCATGCCAACTCTACAGATAGGAACCTTCCTAGTATTTACATGCAAGAGCAAGTATGTATTCACCTCGTAAAGCAGGCCAAAGGTTGCCTGAGAAGAAAACAAAACCACAAAGACAAAATCAAGTTTGGCAACTGCAAAAGGCCAAAGTTCCTCAAAACAAAATGAGAAAAATAAGTGTTTCTGAGCCGAGGAACTTCGAAAATGACCCCTCAGTCTCCGTGTTAAGGATTATCTGGAACAGCAGCTCAACGGTACTTATGTGAAAACCAACGATGCCGCAAAGCTTCCCTGGCTGTTGGTCTCTTTCTGGGGTTGATTTGCAGCAGGCAAGATAGGAAATCAACAAACTTGGAGTCAGAGCATCGCAAGTGACGCCGCAAGGAGGATTTCTCTGGGATCAAATACTCCAGCTGACCCGTTTCCTAAAATGGGAAGATACATGTAACGGGAAAAGTTAAATGACAGTCACAATTATGCGGTGATAACAGAAGAAGTGCCATATAACAACTGCAATCCTCGTGCGAAAGATCTTTTATAATGATATTATGCGCAATGATGGTTTGTGCCCAATTGGCATGCTCAATGCACCCAATGAGGGAATCACATCTCAAGAAGTAAAGACCAGCATGGATATCCCGTGGAACCATGAACAAGTGTAAACCATATCCTTCCAAAAAACACTTTGGCAGCTCCTCCAGGAACAAAAAGGCAACAGTAACTTTAACTAGCATGTTCTTCTTAAAAGTAATGTTACTTGGGGAAAGCATTTTAGTTGTTGGCTTTCATTTCTTCACAACTCAAGGTGTTGTATATGGCACAACAAAACTTGGAATACGAATCGCAATGTAAACAATTTTCTATGGGCTACGGCAGTGTGCTTGTGAATAATAAGGTTAGTGGAACTTGCCTAGTTTACCTTACCAAGCATGTGGCACATAAAGAGGCCCTGATGACAGAACTAAGACTAGTTTTTCAGATGATAATGAAGAAACTCAAGAACAAAAATGAACAGCAGCACATAATTTGGTGAAACAAAGATTGCATAAGAAGATAACAAAATAATATTGGTTTTATTAAATACACAATTTGAAATGGTCCCAGTGGAACTTATGATTTTTTATAAGTCCGGCACAAAATTAAAGAAGCAAGAAATATCCTGTACCTCGTTCTTGTGGAAAAGGTCATACTCTTCTGTAAAGTACTTATGAGTCTCCTGTCCCAACGCAAGCATCTGCGTGTCAATTGGGCCTATGGTTCCAATTATCCGAGCAATAATCGTCGATACTAATTCATTAGGAAAGAGCACCTGTGCCATGTAGGCAGCGTCATCAGTCACACGTAGGAGGTTTCTTCGAAAAATAGAAGAATACAGCTATTTGATACAGACATGTGCTATTATATCCGCCTTATATCTATACCTGTACCAGATACTCCTATCAGGCTATCACATTAGCTCCTCAGCTATTACTTTGGACTCTGAAGGGGACACTAATGCTCTAATATTGTGCTTGAAGTGTTTTTAGCAAAGACCCTAGAGGCCTAGACACATTATCTTCAATTCATACAAGATTAACAGATGGTTCTGCTGCATATGCAATGTTACTAGAAGGTCTTTCTTTGCTCAGATTGTAGTATTTTGCAGACATGGATAGTCACAACCTGTTCATCCAGTTCCTATTTACAGTTTCTTATAATATCCTAGCGAGCACAAAGGAGTTCCTACTCAACATGCCAAGGGCCTACATCATCAAGTGGTTACCATATTCTTGGAAAGAACTGAGCTGTTAAGCAACCACACATATTAGCCCCAATCAGAATCTTAACTGCCAGCAACTGCAGGATAAGCTTGGAAGGCAGACGAGGATTCATTTAACCTTATAAAGCCTGGCGTGTCTTTGATTTTTTATTAGATTAAATCATAATATTGTACATAAAATAATGTCAATGCGTATCGAGAATGTCATGTAAGGAAAACAAAAATGAAGAATAGTAAGGATGTAAACATACTTCACCAGTGTACAGCTCAGCGAAGATGCAGCCAAGAGACCAAATGTCTATCTTCTGATCATATGGAAGACCCAGGATGATCTCAGGAGCTCGGTAAGAACGTGACTGAACGTACAAGCTTAAATTGTCTGTCAAGAAGCAACTGCTTCCAAGATCAATAACCTTAATCTCACATCTGCTGTAGCTCTTCATAAGGATATTCTCTGGTTTCAGGTCACAGTGAACAATGTTTAAATGATGTAAATACACCAAAGCTTCTAGGCACTGTCGAGCTATAGCCTGCAAACAAAGAAAGTCTCAGATTCCAGAAGGTGCATCTTACGTTTTCAGTTAATAAATGTAATTATGCGTAAAGTACATTTCAACCTCTCCAAAATTATCAATTAAGAGGAAAATGTAAAAGAAGGACCAAAACAGAAATATAATTTTCCTTCTAAAACTACAAAGTGCAAGCTCAGCTGTAAATGATATCATACAGTGCCAAGTGACGAGTTCATTATAAGAGAACAGATAGGGAATGCTCCCAGGAAAAGGGCAATAACAGTCAGATACCTGTATTCTGGGCAATGAAAAGTAGACCTCGTCACCGGATTCCTGGTTATACTTTTGAAATTCATATAGATTTGCCCGTAGTAATTCGGTGACAATGAAAAGATGTTCCTGTTGAATTTTCTCAGCTCTCAGCGTTACGCAGAGTAAAAAATGAGAAATGTGCTGAGATTAAAATTGAACATGCCAATAACTGAAGCATACAAGTTGCATTAAGAAATCAGCTTACAAAATAAATGAATCATCAGGACTAGGAATGAATATGACCTGTTTAACCCTTTTTTACTGAAAGCATTGTATTCTTTATCAATACCTGATAGTAGAAAAAATCATATAGGCGCAATATATGGTGCGCATCTGCTGGGTCGTATTTATTGACAAACTTAAGGAGCTTTATCTCATCCAAACTTTGGTCAAAGAAATCCTTGTCATTTTTTATTATTTTAAGGCAGACATCCATTCCGGTGCAAAGATCATGTGCCTGTACAACCCTGCTGAATGCAGCCGAACCAAGATATTCAGTGACACGATATCTTCCGGCAACAATTGAATCTATCACGATAGGGAAGTCTTTGTTTTCCTCAAAGCCAGTCCTGCAGGAGGAACCAATCACATGATCATGAGCACATTTAGTTAATTATCTGGAAGCAGAAATAAATAAATAAAGTGTCTGATAATGAACCTGTTCTTCCGATGGAAAATTTTCAGCTCAAATTCCTCATATTCTTGGTGAAAAATAGAGCGTGCAAGATCAGCATCTGATTCCGGACCTTCGTCAATTTTGTGAGTAGAAGTATTTTGAACATCTGCCTCTGCTGTTCCAAAGTCCTCCATCTCATAAATATTTTCAGGATTAGCAATCTTAGGAAAAGGATGCACACTGTAACTGCTTTTTAGAAATTCTTTGTCATCGACAGTTTCTTCATTTGTTACAATGTTAATATCTAGGTCATTGTTCACTCTGAAGTCATGTTCAAGCTCGTGGTCTGAAAGAGATGACAAAAGTCAGAATGGAACCAACTAGTCCACAATAAAAAGAAATTGATCTCATGTGTGGATAATGAATCTTGGTATTACAATGACATACAGTTTGGATCGACCAACAAGATTACAGCAGATTAACCAGTAGAGTAACATCATAATTCAAGTGGAGCTAGGTACAATATTGCGTTGTTATGGGTTAATAATTCGATCATATAGCAATGTTCTAAAACTGCAGACAGCCAGGCACTAGTGCAAATATAATCTATTGAGAAAACAATCGAATTACAACATGAACGAAGTGAACCCTTTTGAGCTTGTAACGAATTCTGTGAAATACTACGAGAAATGATCCAGAGGAAAAATAAAAGAGGTCAGAACTACTTACTCTCAAGAACATCTTCAGCCAAGTATGGACTGAGCATCTGAAGCTCCTTCTCCAGCGCACTCAGATCGAACTCCTGGTCGTCTCCACTCCTGGAATCCACTAATGGATCGCCCTTGAGAACAACATCCTCACCTGCATTATGCCTGAACCAAAGAGCATCTGCACCGCACTCATTCAGCACCTCTGTCAGGTCATCCATGATCTGATACCTCCCGTACACAGCAGACCAAGAGTCAGTCGCACACTCCTGATCATTCTTCCGTTCCCTGCAGAAGCAACTGCAGGGTGGTGACGAGGACATATACACGTCTGCGCACCCTTTAGAGTCTGCACTGTCCTTGCTATGTAAGTGCCGTCGGCTGCTGCCATCGCCAAACCCACATGTTTCGCTCCGCCGCGAGCTGACGTCTGGGCCAACAATAAACTTGTCCTCCTCATCGCCGTTGCCGCTCTTATCACTCTCCGGCTTGCGGTGGAACAGGTGGTCGTCGCGGAGCCAATTATCGCCAAAGAAGAGGTCGGTGTTGTCGTACTGTCGCGCCGTGCCGAACTCCACCTCCGAGGACGACGCCTCCGATGGTGCGCGTGGCGGCGACCACACCCCGTACGGATTCAGCAGCACTGATCTCCACGCAGAGCAACCAAACCAAACAGAAGCACCAAAATTCGGATCAGAATTCGAGCAAAAGCACACGCACAAGCTTGAAGCAAGCACGCGTCCCTCAAATCTCAACCGCGAGCGGAGATCGAGATTTCACAGCATCAGTCAAACGCCTCTGCTCTCTCTCTCTCAGGAGGCCGCGTCGAGGAAGGTCCAGTTCAACGCAATTGGGGGAAGCACGCGGTTACCTGAAGGCGTGGAGCTCATGCTGAGGAAGGCGTCGGAGGAGGAGGAGCTGGAGCCAGCAGGGCTCCCAAGCGCGCGCCCGAAGTCGGAGTAGGAGGCGCCCAGCCGCAGCGGCGGGAGCTGGGGGTCGTCGGAGGCGGTCGATTCGTCGCCGATAGTCCTCGCGGGGGCCGCCGCGAGGACGCCGTCCCTGAGCGCGCTCGCGAAGCTGTTCCCAGCGTCGGCGGGGAACCCCATGACGGCGACGGCGACCTCCTCCGCGCCAGGCGCCGACATAGCCGGTGAACTCACTCACTTCCTCACGCGCACGCCAAGTGCGCAGCCCGCGCCCGCCGCCGCCACCACCATTTGAAGCGAAGCTAGGGCGGGTAGGGGGTAGCCGGGTACCGTGCGCGACGCGACAGCGACGGGAGCGAGAGGCGAGCTCTAGCAGAAGCGAAGGAAGGAAGGAGCGGCCTGACCGCACGGGATCCAACAACTTGTGCCCGGCTCGATCGGGCGCACGGCGTTGGTGAACGGTGAAGGCGTCGACCGACAGGCGGGGCCCACCGGCCAGCGTGTCGATGTCGGCGTCGGCCCGGAGGTTGCTATTGCCGCTGGGGCTGGGCGACGACGCGGCGGTGGTTGGTCTGATCCGATGTGGAGAGCCGTCATTATTGTCAGTCGCTGTTGCGCTGGACGGCTCGGCAACGCCCCCACCTGGGCCTTCTTCCTTCTCGGCACCCCTGCCTGCTCCGCTGGGCGGATTGGATTCTCTGCGCTCGTGACAGATCTGCCTCGAGGCTGGTATGGTTGGCCCCGGAGCACCTTTTCCGGAACCCCCGACACCACCATTCGAACTGCAACTGCCGCAGCTGTAGCGAGCAACTGAACATGATTTGCGCATTGGCTCTGCAATTATACGCCCGAGTGACCGTGCGATCGGCCAATGCGCTCACTTTTCTTACAGCGGTAGTTCCTGAACGACGCTGCATAATTGTACTGTCTACTATTTTGGGTTGGTACTTGGTAGACGAGTGTTACAGGCTAGCTCGTTCGTGGGGGCACTGTGGTATTGAGAGTGCAAGACGGGTTACTGAATGAAACTCTTGGACAGATTATGTCGGAATAACATGCCATTGTTTTTTTAGTCCTGGTTAGGCGTACCATATTTGAAAAACGACGTCGCACTAGATGACTAGAGGTTTTTTCTCTTGTCAATGCAGTTGCGGGGCCGGTTTGAAATTTCGGTGGTCTGTCCCTTATTCCTCTGTGCTTTTTCATGGTGCCGCTCACAATTCCGCAATCTGAGGTTAGGGAGTAAGGATCTTTTTATACTGCATCTACCGATAAGACTCCTGGTTTTAAATCATCAGATTTAAACTAGTTTTCAGATAGAGTTCAGATTAAACTACCAACCACGATATAGTCCATCCGTTAGGGACTCTAACTGTGGGTCCTTGAAACAAGCATCTGTGAGCAATGCGTCATGATCATGTTTAAATTCCACTGATCATGTAGGTCGACATTAGAGCTGTAATCTAATCAACGACCTAGCTCCTTCTGATTATCAACGTGCCCGGACAGTCTTTTCAATATTCATACAAGATATATTGTATTCCATTGATAATCGCTAACTTCCTTAAAACACATAAGTGTATTTAAGTATCTTCCAACAAGCATACATTCCATGCATCATATAACCATGAGCACGTGATTCCATAATGAGGTAACCGAGTATTAGAATTCCAATAAATAATAAAGTTGCAGGACACAAAAATCCTACATCTCCCACTTGTCCAAAACGATTATTCAAATACTCGTAAACCTATAGTTTTAACATGCTTACCAAATACCACATGACTAAGGGGCTTAGTCAAGGGATCAGCAATCATATTAATACTATGTTAGAAATTCAAACAAACTTTAAGCCCATTAATTACACAACGTATATTGTGATACATTCCCTCAATATGTTTCCTCTTGTTGTGGAGTATGGGATATTTCTAGTATATTGATACGGTGTTCCAATACTAATCTTCCTTAAGTATTTATTTAAGTACACCTTGAGTATGTATAAATTCCTCAAGTCATATTCTATCGTGTAATAATTCCAGATCAACAATAAAGCAACACTTTGGTACTTCCATATTATCAAGATAATAATGATACCTTCCGATGTACATTCCACAACCTTAAGTGTAGCAACAAATTCCCTTAGCCATAAGGTCTTCCTTCTATGCTTAAAATGCATCAAAGTTTTAACATGAAGTGGTTAGATTTCCAAGCATCAAAATCCTTCTCCCACGTAGCATAATAAAAACAACCAAAGATAGTTGTCATTAAACATAATGAATAGTCCATATAATTCCTTTGTCATTGTGCAATAAATATGTCAAATAATTCCAATGCTCTTTCCATGTTTCATTTCACATTTAGCAATAATTCCATCAACATGGCTAAGGTGTGGTTGCACGGATATTTTCCTTAGGAGTTAAAAAATATTATTCCTCGCTAAGTATTAGTCCTTTTATAAAGGTGTTTCAAGTGCAATTTTCCATAGATGAACAAGTAAAAATTGTTATCCATGTTTTTTCTCTCTCTCTAAACATTTAGGGAACAATAACCAAGCTTTCACTTCCATCAATGTGACTTTGTGAACATAAGAAACAAGAATAGCATTAGTATAGATAATAAAACTAAAAATAAATTAAACATACCTTTGCACATGAGAACGCCTTCCGCCATATTAAATTCCATTGATGTGAAGCTTGTTGCGATACAATAAATCAATCTTTTCGAATTGCAAAAACTGTCTTTATTTCCTCTTCCTCCAAATTCCCAAAAACAATAGTTGCAATAGGAGAAAGAGTTTCCACAAAGTACATAAATTCCTTTTGTGTGAATCATTTAGCATCAACGACTCCCACTAAATCATAACTCCTTGTAAATAGAATTCATTTACAACCTATGAGCTTGCGGAAGTTTGAAAAATAAATCCAAAACTTTATTCCTTCTCGCATTATCCACTCATAGTTGACGTTAATGTTAACCTCTAGCCATTTGATATGACTTTAGTCATTCCTCTAAAATTTAGAGTGACTTCCCCCAAGAACACATATGATAGTCCAAGTTTATTCCTCCCACTTATCCTAAGCAAGTTATTGTCTGGAGTTCAACTTGTGCTTTACAGTGGGGTCAACATTATTTCACTCTTGATAAAAATAATAAATATTGTGTTCCTACTTTCCACCAGTTTTCCTTTCCAGATCAAAATTGATACCTTTTGATCCAGCAGAATACCTAATCAAAATAAATGTTGGTGTGCTTTGTAGTTATTTCAGTTCAATACTATCAGAATGTAAATAGAAGAATTCCTTTCTAGTTGCCAAGCCATAAGGAGTGACTGTGCTAGGTGATTAATCATAGAACCTACAACAGTATGTAATGCATCTTCCAAAAGAAAAATCAAGAGAGTATCCAAATGTTTTATTCCTCCATTGAACTATGGAGTACATGATATAGTATAATGTGGTGTAAAATTGTAAAATTCCATGCTCATTCCATAAGTTTCAATTAATATTCCTGAAGTGTGTACTTCCCCCACCAATCAGTACTTAAATCCCTTAAGAAACTGATTTTCCACTTCAGTATAAATGTTACTAACACAACTTGTATTTTACAAGATACTCATAACCATATAAAGTGCAATCATCAATGAAGCAGATAAAAATTAAAACATCTGACCTTTAGCAGGAGTGCTAGAGAAAAATAAATAATCCAAGTAGTAATAATACAGTCCTCCCACTTAGAGTTTAGAATTCCAGAATCGACAAGATGTTTAATTCTGTTTCTTGAATATGACCAAGTTGTAAATACTATCATTAATAAAAATTTGAGCATGTGTTCCTCTTACGAGTATTCCTCCCTATGGAGTTATTCCACTAAATAAATAATATGGGTTACCGATTTCCAATGGATCGTCAATAAAAGAAACCATTGTATTTAAATCCATGATGCACTAATGTTCCCCATTGAGCAATATTTCCACTCTTCCTTTTCCAAATAGTATGTCCAACAAAATTCAATTGATAACAATAATTTAAATTCCTTCTCATTGTAAGTAAATATAGTATCCTATAGCAATATTAGTGGCTTTCCTCCTAAGCGAGTTAGATGATATATACAATTTCCAATTCCAAAGTATGTCATATCTATCTGAAAGGCCCAAATACACATTTCTTTCCTTTGGAATTGTCTTTATATATCAAGTTGCTATAGTATTCTAGTTATATATATAATGTAGCAGCGGAGAGCATATTCCAACTATTCTTTAAAAAAATAGTTGTAAACAAAAATTCAGTACACAAAATAATACTGGACATACCATTAACCGAGAGCAAATTTCCTTTCCAGGGAGTATTTTCACCTTCCTCCAATAATAAGTGATGCCAACCAGCAACTAGAAACCATACATTAGCACACTTGCACCATGAAGAAATATTAGTCCTTTCACACCAGTAGCCGCAACCAATAATATCCAGGCTTGTCACAAAAAGATTGAACATAGTAGTTGATTCCTGAATCCTGATCGTAGTTGAGTACGAGTAGTTGGTTCCATGTGTAGCAAGTGCTAGCAAAAAAAATACTCCATATAAAAATACGTCCAGTAGCTTTTCCCTCCCAAGGAGTATTTCCTCTGCTTTGCAAGGAGCTCAAATAATCAAGCAGAGCAAACAGAGTTGCAGTCCAGGCGAGTAGTCCGTGACTTGTAATCACGTTTGCCTTCAGTCCCTTGCTGTCAGAATACCACGACCCCATGGGTCCATGACCCATGTACTGCTTGCAGCGGCCGCGGTCGGGAGGAAGACCGGCTAGGCTGGCCGGCCGTTAGCGTCCCGGCGAACGGCGAGACGCGGGCAGCAGCTAGCAAGCAGGCCCGCGGACCAGCGGGACGGCGATATCCGACGCGGACCAGCGGGACGGTGGCCGGGGCGGCAATTCCCAAATCTTGGAGAAATTGGTTAATCCAAACAGCAGTAACAGTCCTCCAATCTAAGACCGATTCCACGACGAGGTCGTGTGTGAGCCAGAGTTTCGTGAGATCATTGGGTTTCAATTCCTGGAGAGAGAGATGTCCGGCAGCGGCTAGCACGCAGGTTGCCGCCAGCGGATCCAGTTTAAGAAGAGGCCGACGGTGCCTCGGGGTGAAGCGCGATGTCTAGCGGGTTGGAGGTGGGCGACAGAGCAGCAACCAGCAGGGCGGCTACCGGGGTTCCGGAGGCCCCTTCCACAATGAGATCGAATTGTGATTGCGAGTTCCACGGTCGCCCTGGGTGAAGCTGCCTGCGTGTGGAGGCGGCGGCGTCGAGGTCGACGACAGCGCACGGTTGGAGAAGCTTGGAGGCAGCAGCCCACGTCTCCAGCCTGGGTGGGTTCCTCAAGGCGGCGGCGGCTTGAGTGGAGGCGGTGGTGAGAGAGAAATCGACATCGACGAGGCGACCTCCATCTAAGGCGGCGGTGGCGATTAATTATGGCGAATAGGTTCCATCTTTCCTCTGTTTCAGAGTTTCCTTCTGAGCGATTGTAGTAGTAGAACACAGTGATTGTAGTAGTAGAACACGAAGCAGACAAGAGCCCACATCGACGGAGGAGCGTCGTCAGAGTTTGCGGCAGGATCATGTAACGGCGATATTTGCAGCGGATTAGGTTTTAATTTGGCCGCCATTAACCGTAAGGTCTGATACCAATGTTAGAAATTTTGGTGGTCTACCCCCTATTCCTCTGCGCTTTTCCGTGGTGCCGTTCACAATTCCGCAATCTGAGGCTAGGGGGTAAGGACCTTCTTATACTGCATCTACAGATAAGAGTCCTGGTTTTAAATCATCAGATTTAAACTAGTTTTCAGATAAAGTCCAAATTAAACTACCAACCACGGTATAGTCCATCCGTTAGGGACTCTAACTGTGGGTCCTTAGAACACGCACCTGTGAGCAATGCCATGATCATGTTTAAATTCTACTAATCATGTATGTCGACATTAGGGCCGTAATCTAATCAATGACCTAGCTCCTTCCGATTATCAACGTGTCTGGATAGTCTTTCCAATATTCATACAAGATATATTGTATTCCATTGATAATCGCTAGCTTCCTTAAAACACATAAGTGTATTTAAGTATCTTCCAACAAGTATACATTCCATGCATCATATAATCATGAGCACGTGATTCCATAATGTGGTAACCGAGTATTAGAATTCTAATAAATAATATAATTGCAGGACACAAAAATCCTACAGGGGCTACCGGGTTAAAAAGAAGTGCGTGCAGTTTGTTTGTTTTTTACTCAGAAGTAAAAGGCTTGTGTGGGAGTTGTTTGTACGCCTAATGGTTAGTTACAGCGAGCCGATGGATCTTAATTGACGGTGGAATTGGAGGTTCCTAAGGTGACCGTGCTGGAAAAAGCGATTTGAGAAAGGAAGAACGATCCAACATGTAGTTCATCATCGGTTCAAGATTTTGACAGCATAATACTAGCCAAACTACTACTACTACATGCTTTCCCCTCATTCTTTTAGTGATGGCTAGTATTTTAGTCACGTTAACATGACAACTCCGTACTAAAAATAGGGAGAAAGCGTAAAAAGAAAAGCCAAAAGCGGAGAAAGCTTGACGCGTTAATTTGACTATCGTTTACGTGACACGACACTCTGGTCTCTAGGCTCTTCACGTCGCAGTTCCAGTGCTTTGGGCGACTATTTATACTCAAAGCTCAACCCCAACTGATTAAAAAAAAGGTTTGGGAGAACCACGTGACTTGCATTTCTGTAATTTCTTTTAAACCGAACATTTCAGTACATGTTTAAGCTCACACTAAATGTGGTTACCTTGAGGAAGACAATAAGGATTACACCACCTGTTACATCTCCATCCCGTTCTTGATACTCTTTCCTTTTACCTTTATTACTTATGGAATGATAAAGTCAAAAGCAAAGCTAAGCAGCCGCTTTCTCTTATGATTTTCTTTTCCGCTTGAAAACAAAGGTAGCTGAAGCATAAGCCTGAAGACTACATGATTACTCAGAGAAATGGGGAAAGTGGCACATAATTTTCAATGACATCTGATTCGATGGCCCGAACGGCAGCCTGGCAAGTTAAACCCCAGAACATTGTATTGAACATTGTACATGAGGCCAGGCACGCTGAATCTGCCGTGACCAACTGCAGGAAATCCGGATCCCTTTTTGGCATGCGGCTGGAAACTTCTAGCATATGACGACTGGAAGTCTGGAACACATCTGCTCTGCTGGAACACAACAGCATACAATGACACCTGTGCTGTAGCACTGTACAATGTAGGCAAGTTGTAGCTACAAGGCGCCTTCTGCTCTTCTCTCCTGACAGTATGCTGTTTCGGTGTAGTTGAAGGCAAAGCTGCATTACCGATCACATCTTACTACAAGACATTTCTATTTCTTAACCCATACAAACGAATCCATCAAGCCAACAAAGTGCATTTCAGGGAAACAACAAATTATGGTACAACACTTAGCAGAAGGTACAGCAAAAGGAGATATCAGGAAGGGGGCAAGCAAACAGGAGCACCGCGGTTGGTGCGTCATTCAGTGCGTGCTCCTCAGCGATACCGTGGAAAGCTACTTACACGAGTAAGCCAATCAGGGGGGGTCCTATCTAAATTTCCGCCAAAATAATCATTAGAGAAGGAAGTCTCTGCTTACTGGGCCTGAGGTCCAGACTTACACGAGCTAGTAAGAGCACCAGCTGCAAGTCTGCAATTTCACTCATTTCCCAGCTTTACAGATCCATCCTTGATAAGCCTTATGCTAAGGCTATTGAAGCGACCTCTCGAATAATGCCGGGATGCCTTTCTCCAGTCTGTGCCAGTCTTCATCATCGCTACGAATTCTTCAAAACTAATTTTGCCATCCTGCAGAAACAACCAAAGTGGACGATTATTGAGGAGAGGAATAAGATCCAAAGGTGTACTTCCTTCTGATAGCAGTATAAAATAAACTTCCACCTTGTCTGTGTCAACTTCTTGCAATATGTCCTTCACCACTTCTGTGATATCAGCAGTCCCATCCTCCACCAGGGCCTCCTGAAGCTCCCCTGGCTCAATAAATCCATCGCCATCCTTGTCAAAAAATAGGAAGGCCCGCCGAAGGTGCTCATCATTTGCCATCCTTTGTAAATGAAGCGAGACAGCCAAAAATTCGCCATAATCTAGTGCCCCTCTACCATTTGTATCCACCTAATTACGAACCACAAGAGATCAGATATGCAAATCTTCAACATTTTGTTCTCATTAATACTAGATGACATTGCACAAGTCAAGCCATTTGGACTCCCTATTTCTCAATTTGACCCTCACATCACAATATCACATGCAGTAGTTTTATTTTTGTAATCTTATTATGGACCTAAGCGACCCCAGAAAGATGAAGGCTAATGATAAACAATTAGCAAGTTCACTGAACTCCAGAAGTCCAGATGTTCAACCTGTACAAATAATAAGTTCAGAAAAATGTTAGCCGTGACTCGTGAGGCCCTAGACTTAATTTATCATAAACAACATATTAAGTGAGTACTGAGTAGAATAGCGATGTCCTTAGTGGAGACGTAAGTAAAGTTGATTATGTCATTCCTCCCTTGTTGCTACTTTCCAAGGTCCCCAAGAACCGAACTAATGCAAAAAAGAGGGACAAAGATTTACAACACTTCCACCATCTGGTACAAAATTTGACATGGCATTTTTACTAACTTGCCGGTTAGTGGAGCAAAAGAAAAACTAAAACTACATAGCAGACATGAAATTTTGACAGAAATAATGTGAATCAGTATGGACTGTGATCAAATATAGTGACTTGTTTAATCAGATTGATCATTTTCTTCATATTACTTACAGCTTCAATTAACATCTGCACTTCAGATTCTGCAAGGTGAGAACCAAATTTTGCGATCCCGCTCTTCAACTCTTCATAAGAGACTATACCATCATTATCAGTATCCATCACCTTGAACATGTCTTTTATGTCCTCAACCTCTTCAGCCGACAAGTGGTCAGCAATAACCTAGTCAAATAATTATCCACAGTACAACATATTTTCAATGTAGACTTGAGAGAAGTATTAGTAGCAACTAGCAACAAACGAAACCAAATTCAGATTGTGCAAAAAAGAAACTCGAACCCTTAGAGCCCTTCTTTTGAATCTGTTCATCCTTGAAAATTGTTTCAGTCTTGACTTTACAATGTCTCCAAGAGGAACATTTGGAGCTTTCTTAGCATTTTGAAGCCATGTATGCTCTGCGGCAACATAAACCAAGGGTACCGATTAATATCAAACTGTCTGAACAAAGAATTAAGAAAAAGTAGAGAGATGCACAGTAACACATGGCTGATTAAATGAGTGCTTGTCGAAGGTATGGCAAACTTAGATATTCAGCCTGCCAGGCATCCCAAGATTGTAAGAACCAGATTTTTTTCATGTATCTTAAATACTTAAACATGAAGCAGCAAAATGGAGAAACTTGGCTGTGTCTAATTTGCAAAACGTTAGGCATGTTCCTACTCAATTAGCACGATAAGAATTGTGCTGTCCATGGCTTGGATAATCAACAAGCTCCTTTTTACTTGCTTTTTTATTCAGAATTAACCCCCCCCCCCCCCCCCCCCATGTAACTGTAATCTTGTACTTGATCCTACATTTCATGCCAGACCTCAGCGATGTATCTCGACTTTACAGCAACAGTTACATCTATTTCCTCATCTACTCTCAGCAGGGGGAAAGAGCCCCCGATTCACAACCATGTGTGCCTACCATTGTGGCTTCTACACTGTACATAACAGGATTTCAGCCAGTTTGACAAGTCAACAATATAGTACCAGCAAGTGCAAGTATAGCTAGCAAACTACTAGAACAAGGATTCACATTGGATCCTATATAACTTTTACAACAAGTGTTGGGCCTTCAATTGATTTGAGTATTTGATCCAGTGTGACAACAGAGTTACCACATAGACAAGACAAACAACATCATATGACTTGGGATGGACGTGGTTGATAGGTATTTAGCATGGAAAACAATTCAAATCAAGGAAGACTGATCTGGTAATCTCTGGGTGTCAGATTACAGAATGCGAAGGAAATGAGAGAAGGGATGGACTGAAGTTTACAGCATCAATAAGACATAAGAACTACTAAGGGAAATTGTGATGTTATTTGAACTTGAGATAACTGAAAGCAGCATAACACTGTACCAGCTTTGAAAAGCACTATGTACATCTTACCAAGAACTTGCTTTGCCGTTAGCCTAATTTTCGGATCAGGCTGAAGCATCTGCCGAACTAGATCTTTAGCATTATCAGAAACTTGGGGCCAGGGTTCTCTTTTAAAATCTATATTTCCACGAAGGATAGCTTGTGCCACTCCTTGTTCAGTCTCTGCAATATAGCCTGGTAAGACATTTGCGCGAGAGCAAAGCTAAAGGATAAAAGCTTCTCATAAAGAAAACGAAAACTGGAAAAGTACCAGCCCAAAATGGAGGAACGCCACATAACAAGATATACAAGATAACGCCAGCACTCCATATGTCTATTTCAGGTCCATAGTTTCTCTTCAGCACTTCAGGAGCCATATAGTAGGGACTTCCGACAATTTCAGAAAATTTCTCGCCTAAACAATCACATAGTAGCATCATATTATGTATGATACATATAATGTTTAAATATACATCTTACAGATATTTCACAGTAAATAATTGAAGGATGTGACAGAGAGCAAAGCAGATCGTCAGAATATCTAAATTCCAAATGACTCAAATAATGAACCGTACCAAATAAAAGGTGATGTTCGTTCACAATCCTATGATACTTGGGCATCACGAATCCAACAGCGTTGTATCGGGTAAAGGATGTTACATATTTGAGAAGGCTTATCTATTCCGTTCTTCCTACAAGTACACTGCTGCAAGCCACACCTGTTTCCCATCATATAAAGATGCCATATGTTTTATACCAAACGCCAAGTTTGGCTGTAAAAATGTGTTGCCTGAAAACTTTACCTATAATCAACAGCGAACAAACTGACACAAATCTGACAACTCATTTCTTGTGTGTGCAGATTATTAAATATGTAATGTTACGGCAAGATAGTAAGTCCACAATATATAACTGTTTGGTTGCTCCGCACATACATTTAAAATTAATAGGAACCTCTTTGGAATGAAAAGAAGCTAACCTGCCAAGTAAACAATATCAGTATGGCAAGGGAAACTAGGTGCCTGACAGCATGAAAGCCACGTGATACAACACCAAGGATGCAACAGTGAAAATGCCATAAGAGACTCAATGTGGCACAGTTCTGTCTGTGTAAAGTGAAATGTTCTATAACAAGAAGTCACAAAGAGAAATAAACATAAATCCACTGGACATTAATGATTCAAGTAGTTCAAGACTAGTTAAGTTCCACCAGAGGACAAAAGGTACCAGATTGAAATGGATGAATTGTGTGCCTATTGAGAAAACTAACATAAAGAAGCACAGCCATTGAGAAAAGTAACATAGATGAGCACAACTGTGTGCAATACTGGAACTGTCATCAGGATTGCTTAAAGTGTCCTGTGGCATATTCTTCTCGGTCGGTGTGTCTTATTACAAATAACCAAAAAATACTTCTGCGAAATGAGCTGATTATAGACAATGATAAGTCTAGTAAACATACATATCCAATCACTTGTCTGCACATGTAGGAATCCAGAAGTCTGATCAAATGGTCCTCAAAGGTGACTTAGAAATAGCAAAACCGATCCTAATAACTATTGCGCAGAATCTTATTTCTCTGTCACCTCAGAAATAGCAAAACCGATCCTAATAACTATTGTGCTGAATTTTATTTCCCACAATAACTGGGCTCACGTTGAGCATGGAATCAGCATACAAACTAACAAGACTTGGTACAGACTATTATGGAAATAACGAGACACTATATTTGGCAACAGCTATGTGACGTCTGCTCCCACTAATAATTTCCAAATCCTAAAAATAGCAGTCACCTATATCAATATGACCCAGCATGTCAAACCTAAAACCTAAGGTTCCAATGTCTAGACTAGCAGCACAATCCAAGTATCAAAAGATTCAATTTCCCTCAGAAGCAAAAGCACGAAGCTACATTGGCCTACAGAGTACTGACATGTCTACCAATTTGTCAAAAAAAATGTATACACCTAAAAAGTCCTACCAAAAGAGAACCACCAAATTCTCGTCAGATTACGCAAGCACGAAAATAGCACCCTGCTACAGCAACGAGCACTACGACGATTCCACCCAGAAACGGCCACCAACCCACGGATCACCCTCAAACTAAAAAAAGTCCAAAAGTGCGGCAAGCAGTTCGTCCAAATCATGGGTGGATCTCGGCGGCTCACCGGGTTTGAAGAAGATGGAGAGACCGAAGTCGATGGCCTTGAGCGGGGAGTTCTCCTTCTTGTTGGCGAAGAGGAAGTTCTCGGGCTTGAGGTCGCGGTGGATGACGCCGTGGTGGTGGCAGAGCTGCACGACCTCGAGGATGGTGCGCGTGACCGCGGCCGCCGCGCGCTCCGTGTAGTGGCCCCGCGCGACGATTCGGTCGAACAGCTCCCCTCCCTCGCAGAGCTCCATGACGAGGTGCACGGCGCCGTCGTCCTCGCAGGCCTCGCGGAGCGTGACGATGCTGGGGCTCTTGGGCAGATGCCGCATGATGGCCACCTCCCGGCGCACGTCCTCCACGTCGACCGGCGTCCGCAGCTTCCGCTTCGAGATGGACTTGCACGCGAGCAGCTCCTTGGAGCCCCGATCCATGCACAGGTACGTCACCCCGAACTCGCCGCGGCCCAGCTCCCGGTCCAGCGCGTACTTCTCGTCGATCCCGCCGCTCACGTCGCGCCCCTCCTCCCCGAGCACCGAGAGCAGCTTCTTCTCCCCGCCGCCGCCGCCGCCTCCGCCTCCGCCTCCCCCCGCGCCGCCGCCGTTCCGCGCCTGGTGGGGCTTCTTCTTCCCGGTCGAGGTGGGGAAGTGCGACGACTTGACGTCCTCCCGCGCCGCCGCTGCCGGCGAGCGGCAGCAGTTGCCCATGGCTGCGCGAGATCAGGGATGGGCCACTAGGGTTTGTACGGCATTGGTCACTTCTCAGGTTGGGGGAGGGGGGGGGGGGGGAGGAGTAGAGAGGGAGTGACCGGAGGGAAGAGGGAGAAGGGGGGCTGGGCTAAGCTAGAGAGAGAGTAGATTCATACGAGACCTGTGTCGGGTATAACGGTAGGAGGAGTCGTGGGGGACGGGTTTTCGGGGACGCGTAGCGAAGAGCTGTGGGTGGGGAACATTCCCACGTAGTACTAGCATTGTTTGGGGAAGCTCGATGGGTCACTGGAATGCGGGCCCCGGGGTTGAGGTCGGGTCTCTGCGGGGAGCTCGGCGACGGTGGGACCCATGGTCGTCGGCGAGTTTGACCGGTTTCGGCGACCGGAGTTTCGACGGCCGTGGGCGTCGAGGTGGAGAAAGGAATCAATCGGATAGTATTTCATGTTTAAAACCAAGCGGATGAGCAATTGTTTAAGTTCAGTTAATTAGGAAGATTCTGTCAGAAACTTACGATCGTATGTGGTGTATTTCGCGATTGTATTGTTCTGCCACGTGTAATGAGTAGGATACGACCGCGTGATTTCCGTATTTTAAATAGGAGTGAGCTCACTTCTAACTGTAATAGGTACTGTATAATATTTTTTTTTTAAAGAACGATCTAACTGCACACATTCGATCTTGGTTTTCAATCGACTGCTAGTGCTAGGTGTGTCAAATCACAAACCGGACTTTATTTCCTTGGTTTCGCCTAACCCCGATAGGGGCACTTATTCTCCTTTTTGAAATACCGGGCATGTGACTTTCAGTTTGTTCTCATTTGTCAATTCAAAGCGGTTGGTGCGACTGGAGAATTTCCTTCTTCAGATGTTCTTATCTGTTTTTCCTTTCGTCGGAAACTATGCATCTTATATTGAACGCAGAATTTGTATCCTTGGTTGAAGGAAAAGCCATGCATCTTATAAATGTGAAAGAGAACTCTGCGCACTCTTGCTGTCGTCGCCCCCAGTCCCAACCAGTTCAGGCCGAGTACAGAAACATGAAACACAAGATGTATCGTATATGCAGGATTTACGATGAGGTTGAAATGACATATAATGCAATCATGGGGCCTCCCATAAGATGCCATGGTTTACGCCAAACTTAACACTGTAGTGTGGTCGCTGCTGGTTTTGGCTGCACGCCTGCGCACCTGCAATATTCTTGTAGAAAACGGACGATTCTATGCTGGCTGAGCCTAAACTAATGTCTAGATGTTCACACGTTACATATCTTCCAGCGCGCGTATTTAAGCAGGCTCGATCTCGATTATCGGCAAGATTACTTGGCCGGACTCTTGGCCACTATGTGCTGTAAATCCTAAGTACACCTATATTGGAAAAGTCGCAGTGTCGTACTATTGGAAAAGTACTACTAAAAAGTTTTGTTAAACAAAAGGAAAAGTATTAAAAAATAATACTATATTAGTATCTGTAATCGGAAGATTACATAAAAATGTCGTGAGACTTGACATGTGTGCATTTCTCCCCGGGAAGGATATACCTTCAAAAGTGGTACTACTAAAAAGTTTTGTTAAACAGCAAGTACATCGATCATGTCATGAATAGTATAAGTATACATTGATCGTATCATCCGGACCAATCTGTGTGTCTCAAATCTGCTTAGGCCATTATGCCAACTAGCTTGTGATTGAATTCTCCGCCTCTCGGTGACGGAAGAAGAAACCCCGAAAAAAGTCCCATGAGTGCGTGTACCGAACACGGTTTAGCTGCCTGCCCTGCATGCCGGCCCCGCTTTTACGCCTCTCCACTTTGCGTGGCACGCCATCATGTTCCTTGTGACCGACCCGGCCACGGACGCTTTCGTCAAAAGCAAGAGGCAAACCGCTCCCTCTTAATCACTGGCGCCAACTCGATCCGATGAACACGCAGAACATATCAGTCCAGATCAGTTGTTTGGCAGGAGAATTAACTCATGGCTGCATACGGCAAGCTGCCGCTGCGTGCTCCGCGATGAAGGGCTCTTCTTCTCTCAAAAAGAGAAGTAAAAGGAAAAAGGAAAAAAAAAAGTTTCTCTTCTCTCTTTCGTAGCACTTGGACAACTTAACTTTTTTTTTTTGAGCTTTTGGACAACTTAACTTGAGCATCGTTTAGTAGAGAATAAGATCGCAGTGAAAACTCGGTTTCTAATCATGTCTCGAGTCTGTATTTTTTTTAGAACAGATTCTGTAGTTGGATATCTTTGGTAGAATATGCGGCTCGTGCCGGACCGATCTGGCGTCCGACGAGTCCAAAGGCGATAGAGCTAGACTCTTTGTGCCAAAGATTCCGAAAGATGGCTTATAGCGAAAACTGGTTTGGACTGAAACTTTATTGACTCTGAGATTGTCCGGTCTGTCTATAATCACCATTGGACATTTCTCTTGCGCTGCAAGCCTGTGAGTAGCTGATTTGTTCTTTCTGCAGAGTTTTTTTTATAGATGAATGCAACTCAAGTAGCTATCGAGCGTCCTGAGTTGCACGGAGTTTTAGAGAATATACCCTATTAATATACGTAGTTTTTTTAAGAACACTTCCTTGCAGATTTACCCGAAGTTTTCTGTACAAAATCATTGCTTGCGCTATCTTAAAAAATAAATCATACATGGGCCAATATGGCTGTGAAAGCCCAGAAGGCCGGCCAGAAGGCACTGCCCATCTGTTTTACTAGAGTAATCAATTATTCTTATCTCAAAAAAAAGAGTAATCAATTATTCTAAAAAAATAGTACTAGAGTAATCGATTTGGCCATCCAATAAATTTAAGTTTTTTTTTTACAAAATCGGCACTTTTTAAAAGTTGAGCCAAAAATAACATCACTACAAAAGCATTAAAGAAATCTTGGCATTTCACTCAACTCTAGACATTTCGACGCTGAGGTCAGCTAGGTCAGCGCCGTAATCTTAGCATTAGAAAAAACTTAGTAATCTTGCGAGCAAGCGATGATTTGGGGATCGACACCATTGACTTTGGAGTTAAGTTGTGCAAGCTCAAATACATTCCTATTGGCATTGAACCTTGATAGGTAGATAAATGTCATAAAAGTTTCGCGTGACGTGAATGACTCAAGTGCGATATCAATGAAAGGAAAAACATATTCCTGCATATTTGTCGGGGGGATGACCCCGGGTAGGGTCATGGCGACACAACTCTAGCCGAGATGACAGAGACAAGGCCGGCATAGTTATATATGCCGGCATCGTAAAGTCAAACTAACACTAAGCCGGCATCCCAGGCGTATGCCGGCATGGCTATTTTGTCTTATGAGTTTGCAGGATAAGGACGAGCACCTTGATCTCGGCGATATCCGAGATCTCTCAACGGTCTTATCCTGACCACGCGGTGCAAAGTAAAGCAGTGCCATCATCATCTCAGAAAAAGCGGTCAGCGCCTACGTACCGATGCCAGGCGACTGCAGAGAGGAAGCACCGAAAGAGAATCTCTGACGGAAGACGGCAGAGGATAGCGGTACTTTCTACAGGGTGCCAGGGAAAAGTAAAGTTGTCTTGTCCCCTACGGTGCCGCCCGGAGGGAACCAAGCCACGTGCCTGGCGGGGCCCAAAGAAGATGACGTTAGACTCGGCCCACATGTCAGTGTGACATGGGCGGCTTATAAATAGAACCTTACCCATCTGTAGAAAGGGAGGGTGCACTTAGACATCTTGGGTTTCTCCTCCTCCTCCTCCTTCTTCTTCTTCTTCTCTTCTTCTTCAAGAATACAGCTCAAGGAGCGCCTTTGTAGAGCTTCTCTATCTCGGCTAATACAACAAAGCAGGAGTAGGAGTCTTACCTTGGCAAGAGGGCTCCGAACCTGGGTAAATCCGTGTGTGCTTGTGCAACTTGTGCGTGTTTCTCTTCACGTCCTCCCTCCTCCGGATCCTCCCTCGTCCATCGGCTTGAAGTTAAGCTATCCTATGGCATTTGCCGTGACACCACCACGACAGTTGGCGCCCACCGTGGGGCCAGCAGCGGCGCTGGCTGGAGTTTTCATCCGGACGGGAAGCTTCCTAGTCCGAGGTATCCACACGTACAGGGAGGAACTCCGTGCGGCGGACTACTAGATCCGATCACAAGGATTTGGGCGTGGAGGTGTGACGGCCGAGTATAACTCGCGTCTGGACTGGTGTAACCCTGGCCGGGTTGGTCTCCTCCACTTATATATAGACGTCCCTAGTGGGCTCAACACTTGAGGCCCGTTAGGAGTCTAAGCCCGATACGAGTTGGATCCGATCCAACTCGGTCCCCACCCCTTAAGCGTGTGACCCTTCAGGTTCGCGGTCAGTCGGACACGACTAAAAGCTCGGACTGCGGGCTCGAGTAACACCTTACTCGTCCACTGGCACCGACTCAAGTCGATAGTTGGTAGCGGCGCCTAGCAGCACGTGCCAACTCCCGAGTGACCACAAGGTATATTGACGAACCATACAATGTGTCATATGCAACATTCCTTTTGCCTCACGATATGTGTGTCGAGCTCAAGGCGAGTGCTTGTCATCCTGGTGGATAGCTCGACTCTCTTCTCGTTCCTGTGATACAGATTCCCGAACGGGTTAACACTTAACCCAAGTCGCATGGCCATGCTTTCCGAATCTGATCACTCGAGAGGGTCCAGAGATATCTCTCCGAATAGGAGGGGCAAATCCCATCTTGATCAACCATGACTCGCAGGATGCTTCTCAGCAAACCCGAAAGCTACCTTTATAACCACCCAGTCACGGAGTAGCGTTTGGCAACCTCTAAGTAGGCCGATTCACATCCCAAGCTCATGCGGTGACCTCAGGTCTAGAACTGGCATATACATCGTACTTAAGATTAACAAATGACAATCATCTCGTTGTGTCTCAGTGCGGGTCTGTCCGACTCAACAATTTCATTGTCGAGTCCATGCTATCAGTCGGCAACACCTTGACCTATGACTTGGGAAATATAGTCATCATACTGATTGACATTGCTAGTCTAGGTTATGTGTCCGCATAACCTCAATGACCAGAGACCATTAGAACAACATCATAGAATACATAGTCTCACAAACAAATCACGTATTTATTGATACATATCAGTTATGATGTTCAAGAACAATAACAATAACTCATGAATACATAGAAAATAACATCATCAAATGATTGCCTCTAGGGCATATCTCCAACAGTCTCCCACTTGCACTAGAGTCAATCATCCAAGTATCGCATACCCATGGCTCGTGTGTGCGCCTCATGCTTTGGCTGCGAGAGAGGCTTTGTCAACGGATCGGCAACATTGAGATCCGTGTGTACCTTGCATATCTTAACATCACCTCTCTCCACGAATTCCCGTATGAGATGGTAACGCCTGAGTATGTGTTTGGATTTTCGGTGATGTCGTGGTTCTTTGGCTTGTGCGATAGCACCACTGTTGTCACAGTAGAGGTCCATGGGATTGGACACGCCCTGAACCACTCCAAGCTCAAAAACACTTTC
Source organism: Brachypodium distachyon (assembly GCF_000005505.3). Lineage (NCBI taxonomy): Eukaryota > Viridiplantae > Streptophyta > Magnoliopsida > Poales > Poaceae > Brachypodium > Brachypodium distachyon. The sequence goes on along the minus strand of NC_016132.3, from coordinate 20,252,601 downwards.
TGATCCAAACGCCTTCTTTCGCGGCTTCCGAAGCCGCGATATACCCAGCTTTTGTTGTAGAGTCAGCCACTGTTTCTTGCTTAGAGCTCTTCCAGCTCACCGCACCTCCGTTCAAGACGAACACGTATCCAGATTGTGATCGATAATCGTCCTTGTCGGTTTGGAAACTAGCATCGGTGTAACCCTTTACAACGAGCTCATCCTCACCACCGTAAACCAAAAACATATCCTTAGTCCTTCTCAAGTACTTAAGGATATTCTTCACCGCTGTCCAGTGACTCTCACCGGGGTCAGCTTGATACCTGCTCGTAACACTAAGAGCATAGGAAACATCCGGTCGAGTACATAACATGGCGTACATGATGGATCCGACCGCCTCTAGGGCATATCTCCAACAGAAGGAAGTAGTCGATGTCGCTCATGCTCGACAACAGCTCGACATCTCGCTCCGTGAGTATAACAAAGCCCATGGTCTTAGTTCTACTGCGTTTACTAACCCTAGCCGAGTTGGCGAGGTGCGTAATCGTGGTAAGAACTTGAATGCCGAGATGACAAGAGATGGCAGGGGTGCACCAGCAGCGTCGGCAAGTTTTGCCTCGGCACTGAAGCCGAAATACAATACCCCTGTTAAAAATCTCAGGGCTGCCGAGGCTGCGGCTGAGGAGTTGCCGAATCTTACAGGAGAGGCACTTCGGCAGCAGCAGCTGCGCCTGAAAGAACTGCTCCAAACAGCTAACGAGCAGAATGAGGCGTATATGAGAATGCACAGCAAACCCGGCGCGTCTCAGGTTATTCACTCGGCTGCAGATGCCGGTGGCCGCGTTGACAAGCAAGCGTCCTCACCTGGTGACAGACGGGACAAAAGCGTAAACTCTGGCCGGAATAAGCAGCTGGAGCGTTATGACCCGGCTCTGGCAGAGAAACAGATAGTATGAAGGGTTGATGACAGCCAAAGTAGCCTGCGTCCCGGCGACAATCGCCGAGACAAGCAAGAACGTTACTTGTTTGATCATGGACACCGACCTCGGGGTCCGGCACCCAATACTGCTGCAGGACAGCAGGGTGTCGGGCGCTACCCCCCTCCCCCCTATCGAGGTGAAGATCGTCGGTATGACCATTACGATGACGGGTACTCGGATATGGGCGACGAGGGTTATATCAGGCGAGAGCGTGACAATCTCGGCCCGCTCGGAGCCCGAGTTGGGAACAAACAAGTATCACCTCTGGATGCCCGACATCGGCTTGACAGAATTTATTTGTCCGAGCTTCTAGAGGAGCAAGGCCCTCCAGAACCGCGTTGCTTTGCGCATCGGATCATGAGGGAGAGACCAGCCCCGGGTTTCCAGCTGCCTAGGGGTACGAGAACGTATGACGGCAGCACTAACCCGGAAGATTGGTTGGATGACTATGTCACGGCGGTGAGCGTGGCAGGCGGCAACCGCAGATGGGCTGTACGTTATGTACCCCAAATGCTGGTAGGACCGGCAAGTATATGGCTGAACAACTTGCCGGAAGGCAGCATCAATGAAAGAAAAAACATAATTCCTGCATATCTGTCGGGGGGATGACCCCGGGTAGGGTCATGGCGACACAACTCTAGCCGAGATGACGGAGGCAAGGCCGGCATAGTTATATATGCCGGCATCGTAAAGTCAAACTAACACTAAGCCGGCATCCCAGGCGTATGCCGGCATGGCTATTTTGTCTTATGAGTTTGCAGGATAAGGACGAGCACCTTGATCTCAGCGATAGCCGCGATCTCTCAACGGTCTTATCCTGACCACGCGGTGCAAAGTAAAGCAGAGCCATCATCATCTTAGAAAAAGCGGTCAGCGCCTACGTACCGATGCCAGGCGACTCAACAGAGGAAGCACCGAAAGATAATCTCTGACGGAAGCCGGCAGAGGATAGCGGTACTTTCTACAGGGTGCCAGGGAAAAGTAAAGTTGTCTTGTCCCCTACGGTGCCGCCCGGAGGGAACCAAGCCACGTGCCTGGCGGGGCCCAAAGAAGATGACGTTAGACTCGGCCCACATGTCAGTGTGACATGGGCGGCTTATAAATAGAACCTTACCCCTCTGTAGAAAGGGAAGGTGCACTTAGACATCTTGGGTTTCTCCTCCTCCTCCTTCTTCTTCTCTTCTTCTTCAAGAATACAGCTCAAGGAGCGCCTTTGTAGAGCTTTTCTATCTCGGCTAATACAACAAAGTAGGAGTAGGAATCTTACCTCGGCAAGAGGGCTCCGAACCTGGGTAAATCCGTGTGTGCTTGTGCAACTTGTGCGTGTTTCTCTTCACGTCCTCCCTCCTCCGGATCCTCCATCGTCCATCAGTCCCAAGTTAAGCCATCCTATGAAATCTGCGATGACACCACCACGACAATATCAATTTATAATCCCTATATATTATTCATCGAGAATTCAGAATGGTCACACATATCGTCTATCGTTCCAGGAATAAGATCTTCAAAATCAATAAATCACTGGTCCTATCATCGATTTGTATGCTGACAAGCGACAACTTCGCAGATGGAGGGGAAATGAAAACAAAATTCCACATCGGTAGCCATGTTAAATTGCCCAGCATGGACCGCTATGCTAGATTATTGATTCTGTTATGTGCCACGTCCAGTAGATACATACATACATACGATTGTGCAAATGCACGGTTACCGTACACTTAAACGACATTAATGACCGCCATTAGCGATTTTTGTGAGAGCGATGATACCAAGCCGACCCAACAAATCCAATGATCATAGATGTATTTTACTCTTTGTCAACCTTTTCTGTTTTGGCATCACACTTACAAGAACATTCATGGTCATTATTCTTCTACAACAAGAGAATCTATCATATGCTTAATTCCCTTGGATACCTTGAGCATAATTGCAGATTGTGCATGAGCATAATCCATTGTCACAACACTCGATATTTGGCTTGTGGCTTTTCGCCCCTGGATGAGCGTTGCACCACGAATTACAAGCCCCCTGGTTAGATATGCCATAGCGGTTATATGACGTGCATCCATAGTCATTGGGAGATGTTCCATCAACTTTAGTCGTTCCCGTCACCAATCCTAGCAAATTAAATTAATATAAAAAAGAGGTTAGATAGTGCCAGATATGCTATAGTTTTGCATCTATATATGCATATGAAGAAAATTGTTCCCGTCTACTCTGCCAACATGGAACATACATATAAAACATATAGTGTACCTGATGAGGACAAAACTAAAACTGCACATAGCAAGATCATCATGTTGCTAGCCTTCATGGTTGTTCAAGGAAATCTAAGAAGTTATGATAATACTGAAGGGTTTTGCTTCCAATGGTGGTTTCTTCTACCGTGTGACCTGATGGAGTGTGGCGTCGCTTTTATAGTGAACATGGTCAAACGATGTATATCACAAATTATAGATTAGCATATATCTTTAACGCACAATTAATGTATTCTATAACCTGCTTGTCTATACAATGGCCATGCCTTATCACTTTTGGCATGAACTAAATAAGGATACAAACGGAGCATATAATTAATGCATACACTTAATGTACATCACTCCCTCCGTTTCGTAAATTATGACGTATATTGTTTTTTTACCGAGGCTTTGACCAAAGAATTAGTTTATTAATATATATTTTTTGTAAAATAAAATTGATATCATTGCATTCGTATTCAAAAGTGCTTGTTCATGGTTATGGTTTGTATCATATAAGTTACACATTGATAGATTAATCTTTGGTCAAATGCGCGGTTAAAAGAAACAGTATACATTCTAATTTAAGGAACGGAAGGAGTAACAGCACCGGGCAGTTGTGTTATTCTTGTTACTTGCATATCTCTTGAGTGTGTTTTATTAGTTTTTCTTTACAGAAATATACCATTCGATCAATGATCATTGTAAAATATGGAAGAAATGATTAAACAGTGGAGAAAAGCAGCGTCCTTAGAAAATGTGAAAATACCTAAAGACGTACGCGCACAACTACGCATACGTGCCAAAGTCGACCATGGATCATTGCATCTGGGGTTTGTGCTCAGGCCGGACATGTTTTTTTTTTCTGCGTGTAGGCGGCAACCATGGGTAAAAAAGGTGCCAGGGGCTGGTTGCAAATTTACCATGGCTCTAGATTAGTTTTATTATATCCTTCGTGATATATATCTCCATAGTTATATTTATTTGATATTGTAGATACTACCCCGTAGTATATTTTGTTATAAACTTGTCAAATTTTAAAAACATTTTTTTAAAAGATAGGTAAAACACGTTGTATTTTTAAAAAGAGATAATTGCACCACTAGTCCAACAACTCGAGAGATGTGAGCAGTTTAGTCCAACAGGTTGTAAAATGAGCGAAACTAGCCCTATAAGTTGGGATATGGATTGCTTAGAGGTCCAAACCAATCAGACGTTGAAACGTGTCTTGTGTGTTTTTGCTGAAAACCTCCTACGGTTATTGCGCATCCCATCCACCCCCTGAGACGTGGCCAGCAAGTAGAAGGCGGCGCCGGCGAGGTGGATGACGCTGGGCGACTCCTGGGCGAAGTAGGCTGGTGCGGCGGATCCATTAGAGGAAAAGACCGGCGATTCCTGGGCGAAAGTAAGAGAAAGGGAGAAAGACAACCGAGAGAGAGAGGGGCTCCAACGGTGAGCGGGGTCGGGGACACCGGATCCGACGGCTGTCGAGGTCAGTGGTGCCGGATCCAGCGCGGTGCAGGGTCAAGCTGAGGGCGGCGGAATTGGCAGCAGCACCTTGACGGCGGGGGCGCAGGTCTGTCCTGGGCGGTGTGGTGGAGGAGCATCTCCGGTGTCGGCATGCCTGTCGTGGTGGTGTCATGGCAGATTCCATAAGAAGGCTTAACTTGGGGCCGATGGACGATGGAGGATACGGAGGAGGGAGGACGTGAAGAGAAACACGCACAAGTTGCACAAGCACACACGGATTTACCTAAGTTTGGAGCCCTCTTGCCGAGATAAGACTCCTACTCCTACTTTGTTGTATTAGCTGAGATATAGAAGCTCTACAACGGCACTCCTTGAGCTGTATTCTTGAAGAAACCCAAGATGTCTAAGTGCACCCTCCCTTTCTACAGAGGGGTAAGGTTCTATTTATAGGCTGAAGAAAGGGCCGGCTCCGAGCGAGCCGGCTGGGAGGGCTCGGACGTCACTCCGGCGGACATCCAGTGGCTCCGCCGCTCTCGGCGGATCCCGGAGGACGTTGAGTGCCGGATTCCCGGTGGCGAGACCGTGCCAACTCCAAAGGCCGGTGAGGGCGTTGTCTTTCTTGCTCACTTTGAGCGCGGTTTTGCTCTTCCTGCTAGTGATTTTCTTAGGAATTTCCTAGATTTTTTTGGCCTCCAGCCGCACCACCTTCCGACGAATGCCATTCTTACTCTCTCGGCATTCGTCACTTGCTGCGAAGGCTATCTTGGCCTTTGGCCCTCCATCGACCTGTGGTCCTGGTACTTCATGTTCGGTCCACAGGTTCTTCTTGATAAGGACAATCCTGGCGCCGCGAAACCGATGACCCAATGCGGCGCCGCCACTGTCATTCCTCGCTGGGGTTCCGCCTTCCCCCGGATTCAGGGTCTTGAGTCATGTAAAAAATGGCTCAAGACCTTTTTCTATGTGAAAAATTCCTCTGAAGCCGACAAGATCAATCTGCCAGGATTTGAAGTCGCCCCCCTGGAGGAGAAGAGAAACTGGTCTTACGACCCGAAGGAGGGCCTCCCAGATGTCAACGAGATCTACGCCGCCATCCTCAAGCTCAAGGACAACGGGATGACGGCTGACGATCTGTTGGCCCCTTTTGTGTACCGGCGGCTGTGTCCACTCCAGCGCCGGGTACACAAGATGTGTTTCTATGGTGGCCAATTCGACCCGGACAGGGTGTCGAACTTCAAGCTCACCCACGCTGAAGTCCGGCGCCGGGTCAAGGCGATCACCAAGACGAACATGTCCGAGAAATGGACATGGGGTATGCCGGCATACAGCCGGGATTGCCGCGCTCCTCCGGTAAGTTTTAATTTTTACTTATCTCCTGTTCATATCCGACATATGGTTATGCCGGCCCTTATCTGACGAATACCTTTCTCGGCTCAATTTGACTTCTTTGTGCAGAGGTTCTCTTTTCAGCGACGCGAAGACGGGAATTCCCCGGACAAACGTTTCGCAGCCCCACGCAGTTCTATCGACGCTGAAGATCCGGATTTAGAGGACTTCATGCCGATCGCCCATGCCGGCCCTCGACGTACCGAGAGTAAGGATCTCCGACATCCCTTTGTAATCCTTACCATACTTGTTAGCAAAGTATTTACTCTTGCTTTATCCCGTAAATAGCCGACTCGGGCGAGCCTGCTGCGGCGCCGGTCCGGGAGAGGCGCGTAGTCTCGAAGCGCACCGTCGAGAAAGATCTTCCGCAGAATGTGAAGCGGAAGAAAACTGTGGCACGTGGCCCCAAGCCTAAGCCCCTGATCGCAGAGTAAGGCCAATATTACCTCAACCTCTGATGTCGGTTTTCTTCTTTTGTTGTCAAGCAAGCAACTAACTTTTATTTCTGTAGGGAGGCTCTGACGGCCACGCAATCTCAGACGTGCATTGCGTCTGAGATCCCGGCGGCTCCGTCTTCCCGTGCCGAGGCTTCAAACCCGGCCACGGGTGAGGCCGAAACCGCCGTGGATTCGACTTCAAATCCGTCGACGCCACGATCGTTGGCCAGACGAAGACTCCTGCGGCCGGAGCCTCGGCAACCGATGCCGCTCCTTCCTTGGCTGCAGTCGAGACGTCGACGGAGCTCCAAGCCTCGGAGATGCCACAGCAGCCGGCAACGGGTCCCCAGGAACCCCAAGGACCACAGCCGACTCCGTCTCCATCACAGCCAGAAGCCGCCCAAGTTGCTGCCGCGCGGGCCAAGAAGGCTAAAGGCCCCGCTGCCGCGGCAGGATCGGCAGCTCCAGGTTCCACTGGTCCACAGCCTTCCGGCAGGCATCAAGGGGTTCCCCTCCGGACGACCAGCGGGCACAGCTGGAGGTCACTGGGCCAGTTCGTAACGGACTAGAACCGCACCGACAGTTACGAGGTGACCTCCAGCACCCTCCAGGCGGCTCGGCAAAGCCCGCTGGTGGGACCTCCACCCGCGGCGACTCCAGAATCGGTGGCCACCCGGATGTACCAAGCAAGGGTGGCCTTGTTTGAGGCCAACCGATCTGCCGAGGTATGAAGAATTCCTTAAAATATTTTTCTTTCAATTCCAGTATAGTACCCATATTCCTAGTCCCCGAGGTTTAGGGCGAGTACGAATTAGTCGGCCTGAAGCTTATCCCCTTAAAATTTCAAAACTCTGCAACACTTAGAAATGTCAAACACTTATTCCCCGAGACTCAGGCGGGGTTTAGAATAGTCGACCTGAAGCTTTAGAAGATTCAAACACTTATTCCCCGAGATTCAGGCCGGATTTAGAATCGTCGGCCTGAAGCTTTAGAAGCTTTAAAAACTTATTCCCCGAGATTCAGGCCGGGGTTAGAATAGTCGGCCTGAAGCTTGTAATTGCCGACTTAGTTACTGTACCAAACTTACCAGCGAATTGTTGATTTGCAGTCCTGCATGAACAAATGCACCGCTACTTTCAAGACTTTGCTTGCAAAGTACAAGAAGCTGGAGGCGGAGCACGAGGCTCTAAAGGCTGATTGCAAGAGCCAAAGTAAGTATATTTTATCGGAATAAGATCTTTGTCCGAGTATCAATGTTATTCAAAGACTAACACTTGTTCTAGTTCACAGCCGGGGACACCGCTCAAGTGGAGGAGCTGCTAAAGCGCGCCGCCGAGGTCCAAGGTAACACTTCATCCCTATTCCAGGTTTCATCCATATTAGATGTCAGCCTCTGTAATATATGTCTGCTAAACAGATGAGTAAGACTCGGCTGGCCGAGCAGCATCGGGAGGAAATAACCCGGCTGCAGGCGCAGATTGCGGCGCAGGCCGAGGCGCACCAAACCGAGGTGGGTCAACTCACCTCGGCCCTCTCTTCCCAGGCCGATGAAAAGATCCGCCTGGAAAGTGAGGTGAAAAAGTGCAAGGGTCTAGTTGCCCAACTCGAGACCCGCGCCACCGCCGCCGAGTTGGAGGATGCCGAGAAGACCCAGCTGTTCAAGGTCGTCCGGCACGAACTCATCAAAATTGACAACATGCAGACAAGTAAGTCGCCTTGGTGCAAATCTCCTCATCTGATCATTACTATCTATTTGTCTGTCTTTGCCAGAATTCTTCAGTCCCTCGAGGGTGCCCAAGAGGCCGTGAGGACGGCCCGCCGAAAGAGGGATCCGACAGCAACAGCTAGGGTGCCGTACGAGTATGACTTGGTGGACTACCTGGTGAGCATTGCGAGCCAGGTCAAGCCACTCAAGTCATTCGGCGTCAACATGCTGAATGCCGGCATCCGGGCCTTTCGCGCACTGTTGCCGGGAGAAGAAGCTCCGACGGACATCCCAGAGTTGGCCAAGCGCTTGCTGAGGTCGAGTCTCGGCTGAGTGACTGGCGGGAGTCGGCCGCGCGCATCGGCGCTGACGAGGCACTGTCGTTCATACTGTCCTAGTACGACGGCATCAACCTCGACGTGCTGCAGTCGATGCGTGTCGGCTCCCCCTATCTCACTGATCCCGAGTTGGTCGCCAAGCGCAAGGAGCGGGCTTACTCCTTCATCCAGTATGTCGATGTGCATACGTTTATGGAAGGCCGCCATACGATGCCAAAGCCGAGATGACCGACGGGGGCAAAGAAGCAGCGGACGAGGAAGCTGCTGTGGAGTCGGCCTCCACCGCGACGGATGCGCCGAGTTCCGGCGCCAACAACCCCTCCGTCTCTTCTTAGCTAAGTTAGAAAAAACTTTAGAAATATCAGATCCCCGGAATGCCGGGTGCAAATGTAGCCGGAATACTTTTGTTTGTAAGACATCTTGTTTTTAATTTAATTAAGTCTTTTCTTATCGAATTCCTGACCGAGTCCCCGAGTTCGTTTTTTCCCTTAGTGAAATTTTATGACTTCGGTTCTTTTGTCTGCTTTGCCGGCGTTCGACGTATGAATCGCAAAGTGATAAAACCACCCTTTCGAAAAAAGTGACTCGACAAATTCGCTCGGCAATAACCGAGTTTAGAAAGAAATGCCGAGTTAAGATAATGTGCATCTCGGATCGCTTCCTTGCTTGTTTCCGCAGTCTCTTTTCATGTGTTCAGTTATTTTATACCCATCTCTAGCTTGCCATGAAGCCGGGTTGCGGACAGCAGCGAAGTCATAGAGGGGATTTTCAACACCGACACACTACTAGACCGACATAAGATTACGCAACTAAGCCACGCCGACATACGAAAGATAAATGCAATTCAGCACTTAAATGATATGGAAGTCTCCGAGTTTCTTTTAAGAACTCGGCGGATAATTTCATTGTCTTAAAACATTCGACATAAGGAAAAATGATACAAATACTCAGCTCTCAAGTATAGAACGGACGAAGCAAAGCTACGTTTCATGGCCTCTTGGTCTCCTCGCCTGATCGGTCCATCCTGTTCGCCTTGGGGTCTTGTGCATCTATAAGATAATAGGAATCATTATGGAGCGCTTTGCTCACGATGAAGGGCCCTTCTCATGGAGGTGATAGTTTGTGCATGCCGGCTGTGCGTTGCACAAGTCGGAGGACAAGATCTCCTTCCCGGAAAACTCGCGGGCTGACCTTTCGGCTGTGACAACGCCTTAGGTGTTGTTGATAAATGGCCGACCGAGATAAAACCAATTCTCGTACTTCTTCGAGCAAGTCGACATCATTTTCTCGGGCCTCTTTTACCTCAACTTCCGCATACATGGTTACTCGTGGAGAGTCATGTTCAATGTCGGCTGGTAGGACAGCTTCTGCCCCGTATACGAGGAAGAATGGCGTGTAGCCTGTAGAGCGATTGGGAGTCGTCCTGAGACTCCATAGCACGGCCGGGAGTTCGTCCAGCCAGCATCCCGGAGTACGTTCCAATGGCTCAATTAGCCGAGGTTTTATGCCGGCTAAAATCATGCCGTTTTCTCTTTCAACTTGTCCATTGGATTGAGGATGTGCTACGGAAGCGAAATCCGGCCGGATTTTCTTCTCCGCACAGAATCGTGCGAAAGGTCCCTCCGCGAAGTTCGTTCCATTAGCTGTGATAATACTGTGCGGGTACCCATATCTCAAGATGATATCCTTCAGAAATGACACCGCGGTTTTGCTGTCACACTTTTTTATCGGCTTCACCTCAATCCATTTGGTGAACTTGTCGACCATAACCAGGATATGCGTCATGCCTCCTCACGCCCGCTTGAACGGTCCCACCATATCCAAACACCAAACGGCCAAGTGATTGGAATAGTCTTGAGTTCGGATGCCGGCATATGAATCTTGCTGGCATATCTCTGGCAGCCATTACATTTCCTGACTATATCTTCTGCTTCCTGCAATGCACTCGGCCAGTAGAAACCATGTCGGAAAGCTTTGCCCACTAGCGTTCTCGAAGACGCGTGATGACCACACTCCCCCTGATTAATATCCCGGAGTATTTCTTGCCCTCCTTCTGGCTCGACGCATCGTTGTAGGACGTTAGTGACGCTACTCTTGTAAAGCTCACCATTGATGATGGTGTACGCCTTCGCCCTTCTCTGAATTTGTCTTGCCGACACTTCCTCTTCCAAGAGATTCTTATCTTTGAGGTAAGACATTATCGGTTGCGCCCAAGCTGGCACAGGACGAGTAGTGAAGATCGGCTCATCCGGTACATCTATATCCATTGGCTCAACCGCCATTGCTTCTGCCGAATTAAGGCACTCAATCCCCGGGTTACTGGAACTGTTGCCACTGTCAATGTCCATGGGGGTGCCGTCGGCCTCTGAGCTCACCGGGATAAATATGGACTCCGATTCTGGTGATGGCTTGATGGATGGTTTGCGTAAATGCTCTAACACCACACCAGCCGAAATAGCCTGTTGTGTTGAGCCGAGTTTCGACAATGTGTCAGCTGCCTCATTTTCCGCCCGAGGTATGTGGTGAAATTCACACCCTTCGAAGTGGCCACTGATCTTCTTAACATGGAACCGGTATAGCGTCATGTTGGCGTCCAATGCATCCCAGTTACCGGAAGCTTGCTGGATGACCAGGTCGGAATCACCAAAGCATTGAATCCGGCGGACTTCAATTTCTTTCGCCATCTTCAGTCCGTGCACAAGTGCCTCATACTCGGCAACATTGTTGGATTCTGCGAAGTGAATTTGCAATACGTAGTTAAGTTGGTCGCGCTTTGGCGAGGTCAGAACAATGCCGGCACCAAGCCCACTTTTCATCTTAGAGCCGTCAAAATGCATTTTCCAGTAGTTAATTTCCGGGGGCGGTGGTTCATACTCCATCTCGGCCCAATCCACCAGGAAATCCGCCAGAGCCTGAGATTTCACGGCATCCCGTCTGTCGTACTGCAGTGCATAGGGTGCCAACTCGACAGCCCATTTTGCGACTCGGCCGCTCGCGTCTTTGTTACTCATGATTTCCGAGACGGGCGCCTCACATATAACTCGAATCTGATGTGGCTCAAAGTATGCTTTAGCTTCTTTGCCGCCATATATACGTCGTATGCCATTTCTGGTAATGAGGATAATTCTGCTTGGACGACGATAACACCTCGCTCAAGTATATACCAGCCTCTGCACCGATTAGCCGTTTTCATCCCTTTCCACTGCGATCACACACTACAAGAGAAATAGCCCGTAGAGACATTATTTTTGGTTCATAGAGACACTATAATTGTCTCTACATAACTTTAGACACATTTGGTACAATGTCACAAAACTGCCACTACGGACAGTGTCGCTATGTGTGATGAGACACTAATAAAACGTCTCTATTGTTTTAGACATTGCATAGAGACACTATACCGTCTCTACGTTCAATACGACAATTCGTAAAGACATTGCATTGTGTCTCTATACTTTTTAGACATTTCATAGAGACACTATATTGTCTCTACATTCAATGCGACATTTTGTAAAGACATTAAATTGTGTGTCTATACTCATGTGCTACAAAAAAATACATTGAAAAAATCATGTTGAAACCAATCCTCGAACTCAAGATCATAAGGAAAACTACACACTCACCTAACCATCTCAACCTAATACCAAGTCTTGCTTATACTTCTACTGAAATTATTATGAGTAGTCTGCTACATGTCTCAAACTTATTAAGAATGTCTCTACACAACATAAAATGTGTCTCAAATAGTGTCTCTAATCATACCGTAAGGTCATTTCATCAAGTATCTCAAAACCATGTCTCTACATGAGTCTTGTGACAATCTATTAAATGCCTTAAAAATGTCTCTACACCATAATGTCTCAACTAGTGTCTTTATATTTAAGACATTATCCATAGCGCCTCATAAACTGCCTCTACATGAAACCCTGTCTCTAAATTGTCTCTAGGTAGAGACAAAGAGTACATTGCCTCAATGAAAATGTCTCTACAAGACATTTGTGTTGTAGTGACAGCACTAACGACTCGGTTCGTTGCTCTATGTATAACAACATAGGCTCCTTCTCCATCGGCGAAGCTAATATTGGTGCCATAGCAATCATCTTCTTCAGCTCTTGAAAAGCTAGGTCTGCCTGTGGCATCCACACAAATTTGTCGGTTTTCTTCATCAACTGATATAAGGGCATAGCCTTTTCACCTAGCTGACTAAGGAAACGACTCAGCGATGCTAGACATCCAATGAATTTCTGCACATCTTTGAGGCACTTCGGCAATTTCAATCTTTCTATAGCGGCAATTTTCACATGGTTCGTTTCTGTGCCTCGGCTTGATATCAGGAACCCAAGCAATTTTCCTGCCGGCACACCGAATGTGCATTTGGCCGGGTTCAGTTTCATTCGGAATCTCCTCAGATTTGCGAATATTTTCGGATATCATCCAGGAGTGTGGCGCTTTCCTTGGTTTTATGACGACGTCGTCGACATATACCTGCACATTTTTGCCGAGTTGATCGTGCAAGCATTTCTGCATGCACCTTTGATAAGTGGCCCCTGCATTTCTCAAACCGAACGGCATAGTGCGATAGCAATAAGCCCCAAACGAGGTGATAAATGATGTCTTTATTTGATCATTAGGGTTCAGTGGTATCTGGTGACAACCAGAGTACGCGTCTACAAAAGACAGCAACTCACACCCGGCAGTGGAGTCGATCACTTGATCGATTCGAGGTAACGGAAATGGATCTTTGGGACATGTCTTGCTTAGGCTGGTGTAGTCGATACACATGCGCCACACCTTGGGAGCAGTTGGGTCGTTTTTCTTCTTCTCGACCATGACCGGGTTTGCCAGCCAGTCGGGATGCAACACTTCCATGACCAATGATGACGGTGCGGTCCGGAAACTCACTGTCAACCTGTACCTTCTTTGTCTCCTTGGCTGCCTGAAAGGGCACGCTTCCTTGGAGACTGGTCATAGATGGCAGGCCAATTTGTGCCGCCTGAGCCATCGCAACAGTGTCTTGTAACTTCTTTTTCTCGCCAGCGATGACCAGTGACTCGGCCAAAGCAGACCCGGCCGCTGCACATTCCATTGAATGTTTGTAGTTGCCAGTGATGGTTATGGTACCATTTGGTCCCGGCATCTTCATCTTCAGATAACCAATGTGAGTAGTAGCCATGAACTTGGCGAGTGCCGGTCTGCCAAGCAGTGCATGGTACGGATTGCTAAGGTCCACCACCTCGAACACTAAGTTTTCGGTCCGACGGTTCTCCCTGGTGCTGAATAAGACGTCCACTCGGATCTTGCCTACCGGGGCACAAGACACTCCCGGCACAATGCCGTGAAAGGTAGTCCGGCTGGGCTCAATCATGTTATCAGTAATGCCGAGCTTAAGCATCATGTCCCGTTACAGGATATTGATGCTGCTCCGATTATCAATGAGAACCTGAGTGAACTTGACGTTAATGTCGGGCCCGATGAGTGTCGGGTCGACCACCAGGGCATATCCGTCAGGGCTGGGCATAACCTTGGGATGGTCTGCCCGGTTCCAGTTGATCTCCTGCTCCGACCAATACATGAATTTTGGAAGAGCCGGCATAACAGCATTGACCTCCATCTCTCGCCTGCGCTGACTTTGCTTGTCAGTGAGCTCAGTGATGAACATCATGTAGCTCTTGTGATGCTCCTTGTACTCATTTCTCCCGGCATACCCCAGGATTTCTTGTTCTTCCACCTGGTTGACTGCATTGTTTGCCTGAGGGGGTCCCTGGATCTGTGCGTTTGCGCCTGTGAGCGGTGGAGGAGGGGGTAACCGACTTGCTTCGCCCTTCTCGGCCCGCTACATCCAGCTGCATTGCCACGTTGTGTGGTTCGCCGGCTTATTGGGGTTCGTCGTGTGAAAACGACAAGGCTGATCCAACATCACCTCGAACGTATACTTCGGCTTATCCTGCCAAGGCTTCTTTTGTTCTCCCTTCTTGACCCATTGCTGATTTCCTGTTTTCTGACGCTGGCTAGAGCCGGCATCAGGTTGATCCTGAATTGCGGTGACATGGGCTGGCCCGTACCGATAATCCTGAATTGAGGACGATTTGGCCTCTTGTAAGTGCTAGTGAAATTGCTGACAAAAGCTTCCTCAAAGTCTATCCAGCAATTGATGCTGCCTTCCGGCAAGTTGTTCAGCCATATCCTTACCGGTCCTACCAGCATTTGGGGTACATAACGTACAGCCCATCTGCTATTGCCGCCTGCCACGCTCACCGCCGTGACATAGTCTTCCTGCCAATCTTCCAGGTTAGTGCTGCCGTCATACGTTCTCGTACCCCTAGGCAGCTGGAAACCCGGGGCTGGTCTCTCCCTCATGATCCGATGCGCAAAGCAACGCGGTCCCGGAGGGCCTTGCTCCTCTAGCAGCTCGAACAAATAAATTCTTTCAAGCCGATGTCGGGCATCCAGAGGTGATACTTGTCTGTTCCCAACTCGAGCTCCGAGTGGGCAGAGATTGTCACGCTCTCGCCTGATATAACCCTCATCGCCCATAGCCGAGTACCCGTGATCGTAACGGTCATACCGGCGATCTTCACCTCGATAGGGGGGTTGCGCCCGACACCCTGCTATCCTGCAGCAGTATTCGGTGCCTGACCCCGAGGTTGGTGTCCATGATCAAACGAGTAACGTTCTTGCTGGTCTCGGCGATTGTCGCCGGGACACAGGCTACTTTGGCTGTCATCAACCCTTCATACTATCTGTTTCTCTGCCAGAGCCGGGTCATAACGCTCCAGCTGCTTATTCCGGCCAGAGTTTACGCTTTTGTCCCGTCTGCCACCAGGTGAGGATGCTTGCTTGTCAACGCGGCCACCGACATCTGCAGCCGAGTGAATAACCTGAGACGCGCCGGGTTTGCTGTGCATTCTCATATACGCCTCATTCTGCTCGTTAGCTGTTTGGAGCAGTTCTTTCAGGCGCAGCTGTTGCTGCCGAAGTGCCTCTCCTGTAAGATTCGGCAACTCCTCAGCCGCAGCCTCGGCAGCCCTGAGATTTTTTACAGGGGTATTGTATTTCGGTTTCAGTGCCGAGGCAAAACTTGCCGACGCTGCTGGTGCACCTCTGCCATCTCTTGTCATCTTGGCATTCAAGTTCTTACCACGATTACGCACCTCCCCAACTCGGCTAGGGTTAGTAAACGCAGTAGAAGTAAGACCATGGGCTTTGTTATACTCACGGAGTGAGATGTCGAGCTGTTGTCGAGCGTGAGCGACATCGACTGCTTCCTTCAGCAGCTTCTGTCTCTCCAACTCCAACTCCGCCTGCAGCTGGGCCGAGTTAGCGTTCGACGCTACCGGCGCGGTCAGCCGTTCGATGGAGGCCTGGATCTGAGTTGGCTTCGGCGGCAGAGCCGATGTGCCGGCTTGAGCGGCGATGTTCTCCGGCTTCTCCAAGGGGAGCTTCGCCGTTCTGCCGGACTTGGTTGGGACCGCGCCACTTCCTGCAGCGTCCCTTCCCGCATCGACGCCATGAGCCGCCACCATGACCTCCACACGGTCAGCGGGGCAGTCGGCGTTCTGGCCGCGGACCGTGTAGATGGTGGGGGGATCTTTGGCCATCGCCACTTGCTCTGGGTACCTACAGGGACTGTCAGTAGCAACATAAACCTCGTGCATGCCGGAGTTGATGAAGCGGCCTGCACAGGGAAGCGATGCGCCGTTGAAGCAGCCCGCGTTGTTGTCGATGAAGCCTAGAGAGCCGAATCTCTAGGACAAACCGGAGACCATGCGCTCCCCGGTGACTAGGAAGCTTCCTGTCCGGATGAAAACTCTAGCCAGCACCGCTGCTTGCCCCACGGTGGGCGCCAACTGTCGTGGTGGTGTCACGGCAGATGCCATAGGATGGCTTAACTTCCGGCCGATGGACGACGGAGGATCCGGAGGAGGGCGGACGTGAAGAGAAACACGCACAAGTTGCATAAGCACACACGGATTTACCCAGGTTCGGAGCCCTCTTGCCGAGGTAAGACTCCTACTCCTGCTTTGTTGTATTAGCCGAGATAAAGAAGCTCTACAAAGGTGCTCCTTGAGCTGTATTCTTGAAGAAGAAGAGGAGGAGGAGGAGGAGGAGGAGGAGGAGGAGGAGAAACCCAAGATGTCTAAGTGCACCCTCCCTTTCTACAGAGGGGTAAGGTTCTATTTATAAGCCGCCCATGTCACACTGACATATGGGCCGAGTCTAACGTTATCTTCTTTGGGCCCCGCCAGGCACGCGGCTTGGTTCCCTCCGGGCGGCACCATAGGGGACAAGACAACTTTACTTTTTCCTGACACCCTGCAGAAAGTACCGCTATCCTCTACCGGCTTCCGTCAGAGATTCTCTTTCGGTGCTTCCTCTCTGCAGTCGCCTGGCATCGGTACGTAGGCGCTGACCACTTTTTCTGAGATGATGATGGCGCTGCTTTACTTTACACCGCGTGGTCAGGATAAGACCGTTGAGAGATCTCGGATATCGCCGAGATCAAGGTGCTCGTCCTTATCCTGCAAACTCATAAGACAAAATAGCCATGCCGGCATACGTCTGGGATGCCGGCTTAGTGTTAGTTTGACTTTACGGCCTTGTCTCTGTCATCTCGGCTAGAGTGGTGTCGCCATGACCCTACCCGACAACGTCGCTCGGGCATCGGAGGTCGGGAAAGAAGGGGTGGGGTGGGGGTGGCATCGGGAGAGAAGGGGTGGGGTGGGATGGCGTCAGGAGAGATGGAGGGGGCCGGTGCTGACCTCGCCGGGGCCCATCTCCCCCGTCCTCGTGGGCCTAGCCCTCACAGTCGGCCTCTCACGCTTGCGTGCTTGATCTCTCCGCCAACCGCCTCACCGGCACGCTCCCCTCCTCCGCCTCTTGCGCCGCCACTCTCTAGGAGCTCTCCCTCGCCGCAAACTCCTTCGTCAGCGCCCTCCCCACCACGCTCTTCGGCCTCACGGGCCTCCGAAGCTCTCCTTCGCTTCCAAGGGCCTCACCGGCCGACGTGTGTACAATTGTTCCTGCTCAGGGGGCTTTTTTGCAAAAAAATTACGGCCCGATGGGACTCCATCTAGGTACCACGTATACAATTCGGACTAATTGGACTAAAATGCTTGTGAATCTCAACTTTTAAAGCTAGTTTGGCTCATTTTGCAACTTTCTTTTTAGGAAAGCCATCATGCCGATTTTATTGATGGATAAAAACACTTACATCGTCAACAAGCAAAGAGCTAATAAAATCCGGTAAAACTACCAATTACCTTTCAAGTTCGTGGTTCAATTACCTTTTTTTTTTTAAAAAAAAGTCGTGCTGCCCCTCTCAACGAGGTATCGAACTTACCGCAACACGTTAGAAACCCCACTGACAACAGGGTCCCACATCATCGGAGCCCAGTCCCACCTGGCGGTTTGACGGAGGAAGAAGCTTCGCCTTCCGCACCCGCTGCGCCGCTCCGCTTTTCCTTCCGCGTCCCAGAGAAGAACGGAGAGCGGAGCCGTGAGACGGGGAGCAGTGGTAGCCATGGATCGCGTGCAGCTCCTCCTCGTCGCCCTCCCTGCGCTGCTCTTCTTCTCAGACCTCTCCCACATCTTCGCGCCGCCGCCTCCCCACCTCCGCCATCCCCACCATCACCCCCCTCACCACCCGCATCCGCCCCATCACCCCCACCCACCGCACCACCCCCATCCACCCCATCACCCCCACCCGCCGCACCACCATCACGCAGACCCAGCCGCCGCTGCCATACAGGTGGGTCGCAAAACCCTAGATCGAAATTCTCTTTTCGTCAGACCCTAGCTCGTAATTCTGCTGCACCAGTCTAAACGGCGAGTTGATTTTGTTATTCTGGTGCAATCACAGGAGCCCCATCTGGATGGAGCTGGATTCGGCACCACCGTGGAGCTGCAATTCTGTGCCTCCTGCTCGTACAAGTGAGTCCGCGAGCCGGTGTATTTCGTGTTTCTGCGCACTGGTGGTTGCTCGTTAGCTTAATTTGTTGGTTATTTGTTTTGTCCGGATGAAACGAACATATGCATAGTGCACCTGATACCTAGTGACTGGTGGAGTAGTTAGGAGGTGGGTTAGGAGGTGGGTTATTTGGTATCTGTTTCACTAGTTCCGCTCGTTGACTGATAAGCAATACCATGGTGCCTTCATATCCGTTCTTGCTAGTACCGCATGCTCAACGGTTTGTAACTTTCTCCAAGTCGTTTCTTGAGTTTACAATCATGTGAAAAATATTAGTGGGGAACTGTGCCAGTTATAAACTTATAATTAATGACTATGTGCATACTCTGACGGCAGTATGAGTGCTGTGTTAAGCAATTTAAGTCATCTTGTATCATACTTGTGTTTTAGACAAAAGGTTTTTTATCTTGATTATGAAGCCAACAGGGATAGGGGGATGTGCTGGGTTTACCTGCTCCCAATTACAGGGAAGTCAAAATGGCACAGAACTAGTCATCGCTTCAGCTGGCCAAAAAAGAACAGACATGGCGAGAGTTTTGACAGAAAAATCATAGAATCTACTTTGGTGCCAAAGCAGCTCACGTAGAACAGACAAAACGCCATTTTGATGCTGATCCAGATAAAATTGGCAACCACTGTGGTTAACATCCTCTTCCAAACCACATAAGCGGCATTTCTCTGAACCCTTCCAATTCTTCTTCGGCTATGTACCAGCTGGCAATCTATTCCTCATAGCTTGCAGCATAAAAATTTCGAGATCACATTTTTTTGGTGTCTCCTATAGTCCTTTTGAGTTTGAACTAGTAATGTTGTTAGTTTTTTCACCACTGTTAGTGTGATGTGATGTCCTTGCTTTCAGCTGGTTTGCGCATATAGGCACTTAGGTTAGATTGACTTCAGCTATTGCATGCCAATGTTGAGAGCATGCATAATTCATTTTGAGTGAGATGACAGCAGTTGTGGATTCATTGTCTTTAAGACATATAGCTTCAGGTCACCTGAGTTTTAACTTGCATTGATTGTGTGGTATAAGAATTTATCAATTCTTTAGTGAGACTTACTGATATTCTAATACTTCAGTTGCTGCAGTGTTCTTACCTTTGACCTTTCTGCTAAACGCATTTTATTTAAACTACATGGTACGTCTTGCTAATTCCAGTCGCAGCAGCATATGCTATCAACTATCCGCTTAACGATCTTTCCGAGTTCCAACACCCTTACTGATTTTATTATCATCTGCTCATTAATAATATTGTATAGGCAATATAAACTGAAGTGGTTTGTAGATCACATCGCATTGATAGGAAGATTGGGCCCATGCTGTTGCAAAGTTTGAGAATTATGTAAATACTACTCCAGAATTCACTCTAAGGGTCATGCAATGACATAGCTGCAAGTGTGCATGGCACTCTGAAATGCCATTGTTACTTTGGTTGTTTTTCTGAAAATGTGTCCCCAATGTTTTCGGAATACATAAGAAAGTAGTAATCATGAACATTAGAAAAAGACCGAGTAAAGGTTTACCAGTTTTAAGAAAAGAAAGAGCCATGATGTAGTAAATCTTTGGCAAAAAGGAAAAAAGAACGTTGTTTCCCTTCATACATTTCATTTCCATCTATCTTCTTGGGGCGACTCCATATTACACCAAAACTGAAACCCTTGTATGTCCTTACAAAAAAAAAACCTTATATACCTTTAGGCAAACATACCATAGCCTGCATGGTATAGAAATAGGAGTGTTTTTTCTACCTTGCAGGGGCATATAATTTTATAAGGATTTAACCCTTCTTTTTTGCAATCACAACAACCCTTCCCAAGTTCTAGCTATCAGCCTCATCTAGTTACAACAGTTTTCCTTGACTACCTTGGTTGCCCACAACTAGCTGTCTGAAATATCCGCAAGACAACAAGGAGACTCATATTGCAGCATGCTGCAACTTAAGCAATTCTTGTATTTGCACATGACATTTGGTCATCAGAATAAGCCTGCACACTGAGCAAGCAGTGTGCTAGGCAGTGTACCAAGACCGTTGTTGATGTCTTCATTATATAACCTACGTTCATGAATGCCTTTACGTTGTGAGGAGTATAAATAAAATGGGAAAGCCTGTGGAAGAACTCTTAATTATTCCTGTTAACCATAGAAAAGCACCAGGTTTCTTAATATTGTGCTAATTAATAGAAAAACACAATATTAATTAGTACATCATGGTAATTATTCCGTTGACTCGTTATGGAAGATTCAAGCTAAATATTGATGTGGCTACCCCTAATTAGTACATCATGGTATGGATCTAAGGCTGTTAAACAGAAAGTACGAGTGATTAGTAAGATTAATTAACCAGTTAATTATCTATTGCATTTTCACTTTGCTAGAACTTGTTCTCATACCTTGCGTTTTTTATCTTACTAGAAAAGGACATTAAAAGAAACAGAGCTAAGTGAAAATGTCGTGATATCATCTTTCATCTATACACAACGATATTCTATAAACTATAAGTCATGCTTTGCATATGCAGATTAGACTGAATATTTTGAGTTCCATTTTGTAGGGGAAATGCTATGACGATGAAACGCATGCTGGAAACATCATTTCCTGGCATTAATGTCTTCTTGCATAATTATCCTCCACCCTTCCCCAAACGGATACTGAGCAAAATTGTGCCAGTTCTGCAAGTTGGAGCCATAGCAACAATAATGGCTGGTGACCAGATTTTCCCTAGATTTGGAATTGTTCCACCTCCATGGTTTTACTCGTTGCGTGCCAATAGATTTGGAACCATGGCGACAATTTGGCTATTTGGCAATTTCGCTCAGTCTTTCCTGCAAAGTTCTGGTGCCTTCGAAGTTTACTGCAATGGAGATTTGGTACGTTTCCTATATCAGATACACCCTTCCGCTTGTTTTGTACTCCCTCCGTCCCATATTAAGTGACTTTCTATTACATGTATCTAGACGTATTGTAGTATATAGATACGTCGATATTTGGACAAATTTGAGTCACTTAATATGGGACGGAGGGAGTATTAACACATATACTGTAACAAATAAATTCCAGTCTTGCATGCTTGTGTCATAAATTAGGATTCTGGAGTATGATAGACCTGTTTCTTTATTACATGTTAATTTCTTCAAGGCTCACCTGCATAAAAAAAAAGAATCACATTTTTGCCTTGTTGGGCACTTGTAGAGATGGGAAACAAGTTCCATCAAGTCTGGGTTTTTTCATGACTTTATATTTCTCTTCCTAGAAATAACTGCTACAGTCAAAAGGCTTGATATACCAACATGACTTGAGATGCACTGCACATTGTTGTTTCTTGCTTACTGAAAATTATTTCCACCAGGTTTTCTCAAAATTAGCTGAACAGAGGTTTCCTAGCGAGTTTGAGCTGCGGGATCTCATCGGCAGCAGATTGCCACGTTCTCCATTCGGGAAAAGTATGGGAAACACCTTGTCTTAGACTACTGTCTTGGTATATCATGCTCCGCCCCGATGTATCAGTTACTAAGGTATTTTATGGTTAGCTCTGTGTGGTTGAGCATTTCTGTAACTCCACAGCTTACCTGTAAACACTAGTTTCAGAGTATGTATGGCTTGTAAAGGTCCTAAAGGATAACTCCGCATGAAACAGTGACAGCGTGATGCTGTTGTACAAACATCGCACACTATATAATTGTGATTGCCTGAAACTGCTATGTGGCGGTCAAAAGTTTGAAGTTCTCATCTAAGTTTGGTACCTATATGTTAAGTATGATTCATGTATGTCCCCATAAAGTTTTTAGGGGTTGATCCATGTATGCCGTTTCATGCATTGTGCGACTGTCTGTCTAATACTCTGATCCATGGTCATTGCACTCATTTTTTCCAAGGGTCTCACAGATTCTCTGTTTTAGGCGACTGAGGGTATATACCCCATGGGCTCTTTTTAGCTCGCAGGCGGCCCAGATGTAGAACAATTTGACGGGAAACTCAAACTAGACAGCCAATTTGCTCCCCTCAAAATCAAAGAAAAACCCCTTCAAAAGAAAAGCAAAGAAAAAAAAATAGCCAACTTCCTGCTTCCTCGCAAGGGTGTTGAGGAAGCTTCAAAGTTCGAGTTCACCTTTGTTGCCTTCCCCAGCACACACCGTTGAAATCGAGGAGACCCGAAGAACGATCGACGGGCCAAGCCCCCAAGCGCACGTCACCCTTCTCTTTTGCAGAAGTTGCCAGAGCTGCATAGACCAATTCCATGTGCACCAAAACCTCCTCCTCTTCCATGGTCCATCCCCACCAGGCACCAGCCACCAGCACACCACGGACAGAAAGCACAAAACCCTTCTCCCAATTCCTCCTCTTGCTTCCATTCGCACCGTACCACACCACACCACCGCGGGCTCCTCCAAAAGCAAAATGCCCCTCTTGCTCCGACGCCTCGCCGGCGCCGTCCCGCCCCCTCTTCGCCGCTTCCTCTGCACGGCGCCGACGGCGACCACGCGCGCTCAGTGGGCCATGCTCTACAAAAAGCCGGCGCTGGACGCGTCGGGGTCCTTGTCCTTCGACCTCCACACGCCGCCGCTTGTCTCCCAACTCTCCTTCCCTGCCCACCTCGTCGACCCCGACGGCGACGCCGTGGACTTCTTCACCGGCACCCTCCGGGCCGCGAGCTCCGACGGCCTCCTCCTCCTCGACTTCGCCGACACCCGCCACCGCGCCCCGGTCATCGGCAACATCCGCTACAGCTTCATACATGAATTTGACTCACCAAACGGCGACGTCGAACCGGACGTCGCGCGATTCGTCTGCAACCCTCTCAGCGGCCAGATGTTCCGCCTGCCGGTCCCCGACATGGATATCTCGGGGATGAGCTCGGGCTTCGGCCTGCTCACCCAATCCGAAGGCTCCCCCGGCCCGCCTGATAGATACGTGGTCGCTCAGCTCAGCCGAAGCAGCTGCAGGGGAGAGGAGGGCCGCGGGCGCGGAGTCGTGCGTCGGTTTCTGTCCGACACAGGGGAGTGGGACGAACGGCTGCTGACCGGGTCCTCCACGATGCCGGCTGGGCGGTTGATGTGCATACACAAAGAGCACGAGGTACTGGCCTTCGGCGACCGGCTGTGGTGGGTCGACGTGAGCTGGGGTGCCTGCTCCGTCGATCCGTTCAGCGACCGGCCGGAAAATCGTTTCTTCGAGCTGCCGCGGGGCAGTGTGCTGCCTGACCTGGATGGCTTCGCTGGGAGGCTGATACTGGGCAGGTACCGGCGTTTCGGGTTCAGCGAGGGGAAGCTGCGGTATGTCGAGGTGTCTAATAACAAGAAGCCGTTCGTGGTCAGCTCGTATTCGCTTGACGATAAGGGCTGCTGCTGGACGCTAGAGCACAAGATAGCAGTTACCCCAATCTTGCCCGAAAGATGTAAACGGTTGGACAACCACATACCAAGCATTGCTGCTATTGATCCATTCAATGCGAGCATGCTGTACCTTGATTATGGTCGCTTTGTTCTTGTTGTGGACATGGCTAAGGGAGATTGTCTTGGGGCGTGTCATCTTCCCGGGAGAATCGACTTTCGAATCACGAGCCTCTCGAAACTCTCTGGTTTCCTCATGCCGTGCGTGCTCCCAACATGGCTTGAATCGAGCTATATTCCTGGTGCTGGTATATATATTCTTCTTGAACATGCTTGTTTGGTATATTTGATATTGAATTGCTGAAGCTTGCTGTACTGTACTTATTAGATTGCACGAGGTTTGCAATTGTTTTGCTTCTCTAATTAATGGCAACTGTCGAAGCAATTGTCCTGTTAAATGCCTAAACAATGTTTTCCAATTCACTTTTGGTGTAGCAAAGAAACATATACAGCTCTTGTTGTTCTGTATCATTTTTGTTTAAGTTCTTTTAATCTATTAATATAATTGAAGGAACCCTTTCAAGCAAGAACACCAATTGCAAAAGGAAGACTTTGGCAGAAATGCTGGTTCGTGTCGACAGAGGCCAGAAAAATTGAAGTGTGGCAGCAACTTATCTATGGTACTTCCTCCTACACTGCCCATGGAATGTGTTACTACTTGCAGAAATAAGTAGTTTTGATCATGTTCCCAAGTCACTATGTTGAACTGGTTATCTTAATTGTCCAATTGTTTTTTTTTCGAAAAGGAGGATAACCTCCGGCCTCTGCATCGACTGATGCACACAGCCATTTACCTATGAAAACTGTTTAGGGAAAATACCATATGGTGGTGTTCTACTTTCTGGATTGGTCCAATTCTTATCCTTGATTTCAACTCGTTTGGTTGAGAACTGTTTAGTTACATTTGGCTAAGAGAATATGGTGGTGTTCTACTTTCTGGATTGTATACTCAAATTGTGGCATATCGCATTATAGGGTAGCTCGTTTTCTTCAAGCATCCTACAATTTTAGGGGAATAAAGTGTGCTGGTTGAATGTGTTCTTTTCTCGTATTGTCTTCAGTGCTTGACTTCTTGTCGCTCAGCACAGGAGTACCATATTATCATGTGAACTACTCAATTACCTGGCCATACTTATCCCAGTCTTGCAGACATTTCAGTTTTCACCATTTTTTTCTTTCTTTTTTTCGAAAAGGGGAAGGATCCCCGGCCTCCGCATCTAGTGATGCACACAGCCATTTTCAGTTTTTCACCATGATAAGCTTTTATCTTCCAATAGTCAATGTCCTGAAATGTTATCACCAAACCAAGGCTTAACTGAAGTATGTTTCTTACCAAGTGAGACTACTCTAAATTGACTAATCACCAAAATTGAAATGTTATCAAAGATTGTCATCACCAAAACTATCGGAGAGGATGTTGATGTTTCTGTTTACTGTTTTGCCTTGCAGGTTCCTTATATTTGACTGACAACAAAGTTTGATGGTGGCACCTGAAGGACATGAACTCTTGCTTTGTGGAAATTCTAGGACAACATTGGGCTTGCTCTATATGCTGCTACAATTCTCTTTGAAATAGATGATTTCTTATTTATCAGACTTGTTTACGTGCGCACCTGTTGAATTTATGTGCTATTTGGATGGAACAGAACTAGAATACAATGTTATTTTCAAGACATCATGCTTATGTTCTTTGTAAACTGTTGACGCACTCAAGTGTTCAGCTCTTTTCTGTTTCGCTTTGGTCATTATCAAATTAGGATACATTTGATCGGACTATGTTGTGGCATATGGTATTTGCATGCTGATGATAAGTAATGGATGCACTCTTTTAAATATTGTTAGACGACTCTGCATGACTAGAAAACGAACTGTTACCTGGCATAAATGCCAGTTTGAACATACCAATTAGGGCTATGTTTATCTGTCAAATGTTATAGAGCAGAATTGATTAAAGCTTTTATACACAAATCCGCGCATATAACTCAATCCCAAAGGGGAAGTATTTTGCGCGTTCTCCTTGCTCCACGACAGCGATTTGGCGGTTCGCGCGTTTCAATCCCGTTCTGTTGGCGTTCATTGCACCCGGGTATTGGGCCGGGTTGTCAGAGGCTGGGACGTGTGGGTGATGGAGTAACGTGTGTTTCTGGCACACGTGTATGTTACTAGCGTGTTCTTCTTGGCGTACGTGTACGCGCTGGTGTCAATCGGTTATTCTGGGTGTTTCGCATGGTGACAGCTGTTTATGCACGTGTAGTTCATGCATGCATTTGCATTAACGTCATTGTTGCTATATAAGTGGTTCTGGGCATTTGGATTTCGACGTGGTTTGT
Organism: Brachypodium distachyon; assembly: GCF_000005505.3. Lineage (NCBI taxonomy): Eukaryota > Viridiplantae > Streptophyta > Magnoliopsida > Poales > Poaceae > Brachypodium > Brachypodium distachyon. The sequence goes on along the minus strand of NC_016132.3, from coordinate 20,226,384 downwards.
GTTTGTTCACTCCATTAGGATTGCATTTCCGTTCGTGGTGGTTTGGTGAGTTGTTGTGTCAAGCGTCGGCTGTGTCTCTACATCAGCGATATTTGGCGGTTCGATTGGTTCTTCACCTGGCTGGTTCGGCGCGTGCGTCGAGGTATGTGCTTTTTCTACGTGATTTGTTCGTGTTTTTACGCTCTCTGTGGTGTTATATGCCCATGGTTTTTGCCGGTGTTTGACACGATGGATGCTATTCTTTTGAGATTGTTTTGTTTACACGTATTGTTTAGGGTTGTTTAATTCGACATTAATTATGGTTTGTAATTGCAGGTTAGTCTGTTCTTTGCCGTTTTTATATGCCTCGTCGTAACTGAGACCGTTGTGGTGGGGTTCGTGGTCGGAGTCGTGGGGTCGTGTCATGTCCATCTGTTGGTTGTCACTTTGTCTTTTTTTAGTTTATTTTTGGTTGTCGTCAATGGATCTAGATGTCAAGATCTATGTTTTTGCATGCATGTGTTAGATGTGCGTGCCGTCGGCCCTGTCGATGGTGTCGTGGGATCGACATCGTTCGGTTTGGCTATGTGTGTTGACGTGACTTCTTCGTCTCATGACCGTGTGGTGGCTCAATCGGTGTCTACTGAACACATCGTCGGTGTTCGTCTTCATGGTCGTCGTCGTGCACCCCGACGTGCTCGAGGTTGGGCTGTTGTGTCTCTCTGTTTTTTTTACTCTGATGTTTTTGTCGCATGGGCAGCATGTGCCGACGATGTTGTTGATGGTGATATGGGTTTTTCGTCCTCCATGGTGTCCGATGGGCTCGATCCTTATTACGGGAGATCTGTCATTGGGATTATCGGTATTTATTTCTGTTTATGTTTCGCTGTTTTTATGTAATGGGATCGCTTGTTTATTAGCCTTTGGCCTGTTGACTTGACGTGTCAGGGAATCTGATCTTACCTCGTGTGGGAAGCGACTTGTCTCGCGTTAATAGGAAGTGTCGTTGGCTTCGAGACATGACACGTGCTATAGGTTCGTGTTGTGTTGTTTTGTTGACATTGTGGCCGTTGGTCTTGGTCGTGACATGTATATTTTTGCTTAGGATATTTTCCCTGGCCAGTTTATGTCTGCGATGTCCCTGTCCTGAGTGGTTTATTTTTCGTTTGTTAATTTTATATTTCGTAATTCTCAACATTTATTTTTGGTTTAATGATCCAGCTAATTTTGTTGGGAGATCATATCACGGAGGTCTTGATTATGTCTGCAATTTCTGTGGTGCGTTGTTTTGGTTTTCTGAGAGGGCAATCGCTGGTAGCGTACAGGGAAACGTGCTTTACAATGCATGTTGTCGTGGAGGGCGCGTAAGCCCTCAGACGTACAAGGAATGGCCTTCTCCGCTGCGTGAGCTTGTTAGTTTCATTGGTGGTTCCCAAAGCAGGGAATTTATGAGGTTAATTCGATCTTATAATTCGCTTTTTGCATTCACTTCGATGGGCGTCTCGGTTGACAGGAGTATCAACATGGGTGACGGGCCTTATGTGTTTCGTGTTTCTGGTAAGGTTCTTCATCGGATGGGTACATTGGTGCCTCCAAGTGGAAAGACCCCTAGCTTTGCGCAGTTGTACGTTTATGACACGGATATTGAGCTTCGCAATGGCCTGGATGTTTTTGGTGAGATTGGTGAGACTAGAGACCGGCCCGACCCTCATGTTGTTTCTGCTCTGATGGAGATGCTTGATGAACATAACGTGCTCGTGCGTACTTTTCGCATTGCTGCTCATCGTGTTTGTTCGCCTGAGTGCCCTAACCTGGGTATCAAGATAGTTGGCTCGGAGTCCTCTGATCCTGGCGTGTATAGACCTCCCGTGGCTTCGGAGTTAGCTGCTCTAATAGTTGGCGATTTTACTGCGGAGCGGTGTAAGTTTGATATTGTTGTTCAGCGTCAGGATGGTCCTATGGTCCATTGAAGCACGTATCTCAGTTGCATCCAGCGCTCATGGCTCTTCAGTATCCGCTGCTTTTTCCTTATGGTGAGAAGGGATTTTATCTGGGGATGAAATATGCTTCGTCTTCAAGTGGTGCTAGCTCGCGTCGAGAAGACGTTTCTATGCTCGAATACTATTGCTACCGGTGTCACTATAGGCTTAATCAACCTAATCCCTATACTTGTTGTGGTCGTCTTTCTGATCAGATTAAGGTGGATGCTTACTCTTGTGTAGAATGTGATAGGTTTGGTTTTTGTGATAAGAAACCAAGATAAGTTGAGGGATGAGTCATACCAAGGATTGGTTGACACTGTTGGTCAAGGATCCTCTTCTAGAAAAAACGTTGGGGTCAAGATCCATCTTCCTGCCAGTTTTGTTGGATCGCGTCGTTATATGACTCAGGATTACCAAGATGCGATGGCCATATGCAGATGTTATGGTGCTCCTGACCTTTTTATAACTTTTACATGCAATCCGAAGTGGGATGAGATTGCGGACGCTCTTAGATACGAGCCTGGACAAGTCCCTGCTGACAGATCTGATATTGTTAGCCAACAGATCTGATATTGTTAGCCGGGTTTTCAAGATGAAGCTTGATGAGCTCTACGATGATATTAAAGGTGGTTCTGTATTTGGTCCTGTACGTGCAGGTGAGTAGCCTTTTTTATCTTTTTTTTTGGTGTTGGGTTGCCTCATGAACTTATGTTGATATGATGTTTTTCGGCACTCTATACCGTGGAGTTTCAGAAGAGGGGGCTGCCTCATGTACATATGCTCGTGTGGTTAGGTGATAAGCGCCAAGGCACGAACGATCCTGATAGATTCTATTGTTTGTGCTGAGCTTATAGATTTGCGTCCTGGCCTTATAGATTCTATTGTTTGTGCTGAGCTTCCAGATGTGTCGGATGATCCCTTGCTATATGCTCTGGTGGACGAGTTTATGGTGCATGGTCCTTGTGGAAATATGAACATGGGGTGTCCTTGTATGAAGGATGGGATCTGTTCGAAGAGATTTCCAAAAAGTTTTAACGAAGCAACTATTGTTGGTCCGGATGGTTTTGTTGCGTACAGAAGGCGGGATGATGGACGTTTTGTTGCTAAAGGTGTACATCGTTTAAATAATAGATGGATTGTCCCTTACAATCCCAAACTTATGAAGAAATATCAGGCCCATATAAATGTCGAGCGGTGCAACAAGACTCATCTTGTCAAGTATCTATTCAAGTATGTGCATAAGGGTAATGATCGTGCTAAGATTAAGCTATATGCGGCTCGGGTTGTGGCGGCGCAAGGTGCTTCCGTGGTTGAGGTGGCCTCGAGTGATCCGTGTTCTGCAAGATCTTCTTCAGACATAGCAGAGATTCCTATTTCTGATGGTATAGACGAAGTTGAAGAGTACATTTTAGATATCTATCTACGTGCGAAGCCATATGGAGGATATTTGCATTTGATCTTCATGCTCGTGCGCCTGCGGTTGAGCGTTTGCAGATTCATCTCCCGGGTATGAATAGAGTGACATTTTCAGAAGAAGACGACATAGCTGACGTTGTTGTTAGAAGGAGGTCAAAGAAGACTTCTCTTACGGAATGGTTTGAAATGAACAGGAAGAATCCTCGGTGCCGTGATCTTACTTACTGTGAATTCACCACTAGGTATACGTGGTATCCGGACAAGAGGAAATGGTCCGCGCGTGGTAAGGATACTAAGGTCAGCAGAATCCGCTATGTCCATCCTACCACCGGTGAACTCTTTTATCTCCGGATGCGTCTAATGACAGTACGCAGGGCTTGTAGTTATGAAGATTTGATGACACATGCTGGCAAGCTTCGTGGCACTTTCAGGGAGGCTTGTCAAGCTAGAGGTCTTCTTGGTGATGATAGAGAATGGGAGCGCGTGTTTGAAGAAACTGTTCATTGGGCCACTCCACGTCAGCTGCGAGACCTTTTTGTCACCGTTTTGATGTATTGTGATGTTGGTGACGCTGGTACGTTGTTCACAAAATTTTGGGGTTATATGGCTGAAGATCTCTCCTATCAGATACGTGTGGCATTGCGTAATCGTAACTACGTAGTGCCAGATGCTTTGCTGCAGATTCATCTTGTGCGGGAGCTGTCTGTCCTTTTCACAAATAATGGATCGTCTATATCTTCCTATAACCTCCCCGCTGTTGTGACACCCGCCGGTTGTCCGTCTGATAACAGGTTGATTTATGAAGAGACTTCGTACGATGCTTCCGTTTTGGCGGTTGAATGGCTCCATTTGTATTCTAACTTTAATGAGGGTTAGTTATCGGTCTATGAGAGTATTATGGATGCAGTTGATGCTAGGAAGCCTGGGATTATGTTTGTTTCAGGCTAGGGTGGCACTGGAAAGACTTTTTTATGGAGAACTATTGCTGCTAGGCTTCGTTCACAGGGGAAATTGTGTTAGCAGTTGCTTCTTCAGGTGTGGCTGCTCTATTGCTCCCTGGTGGACGTACAGCGCATTCTCGCTTTCATATACTCGTTGATGTTGATGATAAGTCCTTTTGTGGGATTGGTCGTGGTACCATGCTCGCTGACCTGGTTAGACAGACGGCACTTTTGCTGTGGGATGAGGCTCCCATGACTCACAGGAGGTGCTTTGAGTGTTTAGATCGTAGTTTGAGAGATATTTTGTCTCAGGATAATGTCTCTAATGCTGCTCTTGATTTCGGGGGCCTTCCTATTATGCTTGGCGGGGATTTTCGGCAGGTGCTTCCTGTTCTTCCTGGTTCTTTGAAAAGCGAAGTGCTTGACGCCGCGATCTGCAGTTCTCCTTTGTGGCGTGAAGTAAAGGTTTTTAAGCTTCATGATAACATGAGGTTGCAGTCTGATAAATTATCAGAGACAGACAGGTTGTTGCTCAGCGAATTTGCCCAGTGGGTGCTTGACGTGGGTGATGGGGTACTTCGTGCACGTCGTTACAAAGATGATCCTGAACGTGTTTGGGTTGATATTCCTGATCGCTTTTTGATTAAGGTGTCTGCTATCGTTGGTGATGTGTACCATGACTTTGTTTTGCATCATGATAACATGGATTACTTAGCTGGCAGGGCTATAATATGTCCAACCAATGCTGTTGTGGATGAAATTAATGAATACGTTACTTCTATGGTGCCTTCTGAAGAAACAGAATATCTTAGTGCTGATAGAATTGCTCCTTGCTCTGAGCAGGTGCCAAATGTTGATGTCCTTTTCCAGTTGAGTTCCTGAATTCGGTGGTGATCCTGAACTATCCTAATCACCGACTTGCCCTTAAAGTTGGAGTTCCCGTCATTCTTCTTCGCAATTTAAATCAGTCCAAGGGCTTGTGTAATGGTACTAAGTTGCTGGTGACGAAATTGTTCGATTATTTGCTTGAGGGGATTGTTATCACTGGTCTTTCTGCTGGTCAACATGTCTGCATACCTAGGATTGTGCTTAATGCAACGAATCCAAAGTGGCCTTTTGTGCTCCAGCGCCGTCAGTTTCCAATAAGAGTTTGTTACGCTATGACCATAAATAAGAGTCAGGGTTAGACTCTTGAGAGGGTTGGCCTTTATCTTCGTAGTCCTGTGTTCACGCATGGTCAGTTGTATGTTGCCATTTCAAGGGTGGCGTCGCCGTCTGGATTGCGTATTCTTATCGAGGAGGAGAATGGTTCTTGCGGGTCAATTACTAAGAATATTGTGTACAGGGAGGTCTTGGACGCTCTTGCGCAGTAGGATGTGTAATGATGTTTGGTCTTATTTGAAGTTGTTTACTTTTGTGTACTACCTTAAAATAATAGCAATAAAAATCGTAATCTGGTTGTGTTTGTGGATTTTTGTACATGTGTTTGTGCTTGGGACTGCGTATCTTTTTTTTCCTTCGTCTGTGTTCGAGTTTTATTTATTCTCCTTACTATTTATTCTTTGGCTTGCTAAAGTTGTTTTTAAAATGATAATCAGATGGCGGCATCAACATATTCCCTTGTGTCCTCTTTGTCAAATGACACACAGGATTGGCGTATTCGTGTAAGAATCGCACGTTTGTAGGAACAAATGGATGGGAGCAATAATGGTGACATTATTCGCCTGCATTTTATCGCTGTTGATGAGAAGGTGCTTTGGTCGTTTCGTTTGTTGAATTTGTTTCATACGCGCTTTGTTGTAATTGCTGTTTTTTTAGGGCGTTGGTGTACATGGATTTGTTCCTAAGGGACTGCTCGTGAAATTTCAGAATGTGTTAAGTGAATTCCATATGTATTACTTGCAAAATTTTGAATTTACGTTGCAAGAGACAAGTACAGGTCTTTCGAGCACCGTTTCGAGATTCGATTTACCTATTGGACTATAGTGCAAGAAATATCTCCTGCCCCTCTTAAATTTCCTATGTATGTTTACAAGCTGCGCTCTTTTGAGAGCATACTTGCGAACATAACAGACAAGACTTTTCTTGTCGGTGGGTGTCATGTGCCTGGCAATTATTTGCTTTATTATAAATGTGTCGTTCGTTTTGGTTATTCTGGATGTCTGTTGGTTTTGATATGTCCAGATGTACTGGGCGTAGTCACTGCTGTTTCTGATTTGGCTTCTGATGATGTCAAAGGTCGTTCGACTGCAAAAAGGACACTTAGAATCGCTGATACCAGGTGCATTATTTAACATTTAGCATACGCGTGTGTCGTACATTGCGTGTGTTTGTTCTGTCTATTATCTTTTATTTTATTTTAAAAAATACAGGAACACTGCGATCGTTTCTTTATGGGGTAAGAACGCTGAGGAAATTGATATCGACAAGCTGGTCAGCATGAGCAAAAAGGAACCGGTTATTTGCTGGTCATGGGGTGCACATTTCGTAATTTGGACTGTTAGTTCTTCCGCAGTGCTCACAATTTATTTTTATTTTTTTTATATTATTATTATTATTATTATTATTATTATTATTTATTTTACCTTTTTTTTGTCTACGGTAGTTTTTTACAGTTTATACAATCAGTTGCTATGTGCCACTTTTGCTTAATCTTTCGGCGAGCTATGGTTCCAAGATTTGCATCAACCTTGATAATCCTGATGTTGTTGCTCTGCGAAACAGGTTTGTACGTTGTCTATGTGTATTCGTTTTTCCTATTGTATTATTTTGCTCATGTGGTATTTTTGCGATGATTATTGTTAGGATTGCGGGAGAATTTTACTTGGTTGATTGTATTTCGGACAGGGGTCGTCGGTTTGACAGCCCCGACCCGCTGAGAACCGATGTTTCATACCTTGCTTCAATTGTGCCTCATGTTGCTATGGTAAGATAGTTTTTCTTATATGATTATTTGTCGACGAAATGTTCTTTTTTCGTGAATATTGGTTACTTATGTTCTTCTTTGTTTGCAGAACAAGATGTTTAGATGGAAGGTTACACTAGACGGCCTCGCGGATGGCCAAGGCTGGTGGTTCATGTCTTGTGATATATGTACTTGTAAGTCTGTTCAGGATGGCGATTCGTTCAGGTGTAGCAACAACGAATGTGGTGGCAAAACGGCTGGTCCAAGCTAGGTGTTTTGAATGTATAATTCTGACTTTGTACCCTTTTCTATATATGATCTTGTGACTATTTCTTTTTTACGTTTGTAGGTATAAGTTGGCTTTTATGGTTTCTGATAACGGATCATTCGTTGAGATGGTTTTCTTCGGTGATATCGCCAAAGATTTACTTGGAAAACCTGCTGATATCTTGGTTGCTGAGTCATACAATGTGGAGTCTGGTGTTACACATGATATTGAAAGTTTAATTGGGCGTAAGTACGTTGTTGATGTTGCCGTCTCACGATATTCATTTCGTCGTGAAAACATATCTTATCAAGTCCTCAAGTTTTATCCGGAAGGAGGGTCTGTCTTTGCTGAGTTTGTGTCCGGTGCTTCATCCTCCAATGTTGTTCCCTCTTTGCCGTCTGGTATGGTGACAGTACGCGCTTGTGTTTAGCTCGTTACCTTTGTGGTCTGTTGTTATTATATTTTTGTTTTTTTTAAGATATTGATACTAATTACTATTTTTTTGTTTTTTCTGATGGTTGGTCATATTAAAGAAGATAGGACTGTCGTGTACCAGTTTATTTTTTCCCTAACTGAATTATGTATAATCTGCTGCGCTTCCACTGTTTGTGTGTATTTATTTTACGTTGTTTTATAACATCGTGGCTAAAGTGTGTTATGCCTTGTTTAGTTGGTGTCATTTCCAGAAGGAGACGATGACGCTAGTACTCCTGCACTCCCTGCCTGCCCAGATAAGGCCATTTGTAAACAGACTAGCAAAAGGTTGTCTACATATGTTTTTTTTTTGTGTGTGATTTGATGTCAGTTGTTCTATTAAGGTCGTTTGCTGTGTTTATGTGGGCAGTCTTGACTGGCCCATTGGTATGTATAATTAATAAGCTGCTTCGTGTATGAAGGCAGCGCTTTATGTCTGCGAGTTTGCTAAGAGTACTAGAACAGTATCAGGTTCTTTCCTTTTGTAATATTATCGTGCTGGATCTTGTGGTACCATCCTGCTTGCATGTTAATTGCCCACGTGTCAGGTCTATTTGTTCCGTGGTCATGTGTTAGTACTCCTTTAGTTTTGTATTTACTTGATGGTCTTTAATCTGGCCAGGCCACTTGTTCCCTTCTTGTCATACATTATTTTCTATGTGTGGATCTCAGCTGAATTAGGCCTTATTTTATACGTTAGTTACACAATTGGGTGTGTGGGTCTTAGCTACACAGTGTTGTATTTAGTTGTTTAGCTTTTTCGATACATGTTTTTTAGATTGTATTGGTACGTCAGGTATTATTTCGCCGACTTAGAGAAAGGCACAATGTACTTCTATAAGAGAAGGAAAGCATATGGATATTGATGTATCAAAAGAACATGTTCTGTCGGCGAATTTATGACAGGGTCTCAGTGCCGAGAGGTATCATGCTATCGTTTGATCTAAAAAAACACGGTATAATGTTGTATGTCAAGATGACATCAAAAAATATATAAGGCAGGTAGAGTGCTATAGGGACTAACCATGCTTGTACGTACTGATTTAATCGGAAGAGTTATGTCTATAGAAATTTAATCGAATGATATGGTTTGACGAAAAAGGACATGCCAGACTTAAGGACGTAACAAGTAAGAATCTAGAATTATAGTGATACAATTGCATTTGGAAGGGCAAGGGTATTTCTGATAACATATTCGTACGAAAAAGATAAATCTAAAAACAGACTGTCTTAGCTGATAAACCACGTGGGTAGTCAGATATTGCTGAAGAAACTACATGGACAGTCTAATATTACTGAAGAGTGATGCAGGTAAGGTGAAAGTCTAGCCTCGGTTACTTTTTCGTATAGGTTGGACGATTCTGTAAAGCATGACAGGATTAATAACGTACTACGCTATTTAGTTTGAAAATTGAAACAGATGGACAGCTGCAATATAGGATTTAGGTGCTAAAGTGGATGAACATGTCTAATTAGAAATTACATGGGCCTTTTAAAACATATACGAATGACACGGTTTGTATGCTAACCGTGATACATGACACTTGACATATTGACATCTGATAGCAAGCCAGTTTTTTGGGTACGTTCAGACAAGCATATCTATCCGAACTAGAGCTACGTGCATGTAAAGCTTGTGAAAACTTCTCTTTTATCCGTCATGTAGAGAGACACTGGTGCCATCCTTAATTCGAACATTGCTAGCATGGATCGATCCCCTTGTTAGGTGGGATCGATCCGTCCACTGTATTCACAAAACAGGGAAATTCATGACGGCGAGTAACATCCTTCACTCCAGGACTTTCACCATAATCTGTAAAGTCTTGATCTGTCTCTGAGGAAGAATCGATATCTACAGCTGTAGGACCATCGGTGATCAGAGGAAATTGGTCAATGACTTCGTGGACATGAATCAGAACCTCAAATATCAAGTTCCGTTTTGACAAGCGTTCCACCGGCGTTTCAGTAAGCTCGTTTATCAAAAGCTCCTCTTCCTCTTCTTCCTCAATAGGCAATGTTGGTTGACGTACAGTTTCAGGGATTTCAATTTTCAGTTTTTTTGGGATCGAGGAAGGATTACGCATCCATGCTCTAAATCTTATGGAGCGTCTATCGACTGGGGTTTCAAACTTGACAAACTCTCCTCCTAATCCGTTAACTACATTTTTTATGAATGTGAGTTCTCTCGCGTCTTCAGGGAGACCATCAATACTCAGCACAGTGATGAATGGTAGCTCAGATTTGTCACCACCATAAGCGTGTGACCAGCGGCAAAATGAAACAGCGCAGCCGTGTAAGCAAACCAACGTCGATTGCATCACTACGGATGTGCATTCATCGCCAGATTGAACTGTTAAGAGAAAGTGATCGGGAGGTTGACTGACCGAGGCTTGGATTTGTCCGACGAGACCGCAATGTTGTCTTATGGCCTGGATGAGGTCATCAGCCGCCACGGACGTTGGCGGTGGCCAGCGTCCTGGATGGACGGTGGCCAACGAGGCACGTCCAAAGAGGCGATTTCGCATTGCTTCCATCTCGGGTGTGCGGGATGCGATTATGTGCCCCGCTTCTGGTCGGAGCTCAGGTTCGCCGCGCCGAGCGACCTCTTCTGGGAAACAACGACTGCTTCGAATCCATCTCTCCTCCATCCCACCGCCGCCCTTAGCTTGTTCTAGATCTAGGGTTTTGGTGGCTTTGCCGTCACGGGCTGTTGGAAGAGTTTGTGTGGAAGAGCCGGTCTGCCGAGTAAGAGCCCCCGATATAACGTGAGGTTCCGGTTAAGTGGGCTTCTGTTTTGTTCGTTATGTGTGTGCGAATGGGCCGTGTGCTAACTGTTTATTTATAATGGCCCATTGAATCGTGATCTACGAACCGGGTAATTGTTCGTCTACATGCTTGACACTACGTCCATGCGAGTTTGCTTAATTTTAACATAATCATCTGGCGAGAGGTTAGCATCGGTTATTAGAAAAATGAATTGTCTAATGGGTCGTGGCTTCCTGTTTAAAACATAATTAACCTAAAGGCCTGCTAAATACAACTAAAAAAAAAGTACGTACCTGATTTGAAAAAAAAATAGCGTATACCTGTACATGACAAATCAATGCCAACTGACGTTACAAAGTAACCTGGTGGCATCTTTTTAAAATAATTTCATTTGTGCAAAAAGTTTATTCCTTGCTCTACTTCCGTTTTACAGAGAAACACTTTTTGAACTACCCATTTTTTCTACATAGGCTGTATGCTGTCGAACTCTAGCAGATCTTGTGTGTGCACTGATTTGTGCATACTGTTTTGCATAGCCCTTTGATTCCTTTTGCTTTGGTTGTGTTTATAGCGCTCGTACCAGCCCAACAATATCATCCGTTGACGGGAGTGGGCACCCACCGCTATATATGCCAGGTTGCTTTCCATTCTGCATCACTCTCTTCTACTCGCACACGCGCAGTCTCCATATCTGTTCTTTTTTTCCATCCAGATCCAGCAAAAAAACGCCTTCTTCTTTAGGCAAACTCCATTGATGGCCACCGGCGGGGGCCTTGTTCCGTTCTCTGCGGGAGGGCAGCCGGATGGCAGTGTTGCTCCTTCGCTTCCTGCTGAATCTATCTCGATTTTGCTTTCTCGCTTGGCACCGGAAGTTGGAGATGGAGTGGTCTCAGTGCCGGTGGCACGCGCAATGCAGGCGGATGGAGGTGCGTCAAGCTCCGCGCCGGTCGACACCGAGGCAAGCGTGTTGAATCCATGGCCTATCCGGCACATGGAGAACATGCTGGTAATTTCGTTGTTAAAAAAGATGTTATAATTTCTAGATCTACACGTATTTTGTAGATCTGTATGTTTTTGGTATGTTCTGTGTTATGATGTTCGGTTTTTTTCGAATATGTGTTTGGTTCTTGCCAGTGAAATAATAAACCAGTTCTAGCATATGGGTGTTATCGCACAATAAAGTTTGTGGAGATGATTGATGGCACATCACGTCTATGTACATCTATTATTTTTTTTAAATAAAATCCGGCGATGTGTTCATTTTCTGTTCTAAATTCACGGATGAAATTATATAGATACAAGCGAGCTATACATGACTTGAAAATCTTGAAACGCACAGATAAGCGGTGTGTTTTACCTTCTTTCGCCAGTTTCTTTGTTAAATGAATAACTATGTGGCAGTCATTTATAAAGTTTTAATGCATGTCCTCTCTACAACGCATGCTATGTTATGTACAGGTGTTTCGCGTTTCCAGGATCCAGGTAGCTAAGCAGTTGATACAGTATCTGGGGATAACCATAGCGGGCGAGGGTGCTGATATTGAATCTGGTATGCTAAGATCTTGGATGAATATAGAGTTTCCGCTAATTCTTTCTGGGCAGGAGCCCAGAATGGAACGGATCATAGGTGACCCAGCGCTGTCGCAAGTCAATGCAGATGAAGAACTGGGCGAGAAAATAATAGAGGTTCTCACGAGCAGGTCCTACATTATCATCGACAATACAAATCATAAGTTTTTCCAGAGCCTTAGGTACTTTCACATTCCCTGAATTTCCGCTGCTGCCATATTCAAGCGGAGAATAGACGTTTGCAAGAAGAGAATAGACAGCTTTCTTCATTCAATACGAAGTTTATAGCAAGTCTAGCCCATATCTGTTGCAACTACGGTGATGTGCTGCCATTTTCCACGGCTTCACCTGCTCTTAGAGGGATAGGTCTTCCTCCTGGTTTGATAACTTGCAGAGGCACTTCGCCACCGTCTACACGCGAAGAAGAGGTGGCTGAAGCCGTACTGCGTCTTTACTTTGGGTATCAGGACGAGGATGAAGGAATATTGGTGAGTTGATCAATGTTGTGTCATATGTATTGCTTTACGTGTCAAGTATTTACTGTAGTAACTCCGCTGGCTTGAACTGTCTTGTTTACAGATTTATTTTTATTCGTCTGTATCTGCAAAGTTTGGAGCTAGCGTCACACAGTCGGCGACTACGTTTGTAAGCTACTACTAGCTTGGTGGGCATGGTTCGTCACAGTGGATTCTAGCTTTTGTTTGTTATCGATGGCAGCACGCTTCATGAAACACGTGGTGATTGTGTATTGTGTCGTCTATATTCTGTGAACAGCCGGATCTATCTCGGCTGCTGCGGCGACGGCAACTCTCGCCTTTTAAGTTATTCGACTGTGACGCTTGGTAGATGAAGTGTTAGGCCTACGCGAATGGTCAGCTCACGTACTGACTATACTACCCATGTAAGAAGTCAAGTATTGGTCCTGGTACTGTTGTATTTTGCACTGTTTGACCGAGACTACTCCGTGTGTTAATTAAACATGCATTCTATTCTACTTGTGTTTTTGTTTTTTTGTACTGACGTGTGTTATTTTCATATATATATCTTCTTCCTACACAGGATGTATCTTTCGTAAGCTAACGCGTAGATGATAAGAACGGTCAAATGTCTTTGGACCAGTCACACGTCATTATAGTATATGTTGCGTGCGATAGAGTACATGAAGTTATACATTCGCTCGCCCTTACGTCATCAGTTGCAGTTACTTTATTGTAAAGGCGAGAAAGGTGTATGAAAGGACTTGAGCTTTCTAGATACACTGGCTGTTGACACGAATACGCTTGTTCTGCGACATGTGGCGACCATCCATACGGATATGAGACAGCTTGCTCTGTGTGTATGCAATGTTTTTTTTATCAGCACTATAAGAATGGTTCGTCCGTTATTCGCTACCAATGTGTACAATTCCTTCCATTCCCCATCCAAATGAAGCGAACGTCTTAGTAGCGTTCTTTCTCGCTAGAAAATTACAGCCTATTCCCCATCCAAATGAAGCGAACGTCTTAGTAGCGTTCTTTCTCGCCAGAAAATTACAGCCTATAATGTCTGCGCCGTATAATCATCTCCATTTGCTCGAACCAAACGAATATATGATCTACATACGCGATTCCGATAACGAACAAGACTATGATTTGTCTCGACGGGCGATGGCTACAAAACCGCTTAGTAAGATTCGTACCTTGTCTCAATAGCTATGGTTTATATATACATGTACATCGAGCTTGTTATATATTAATTATGTTATTACGTGTGCATGAGATTCTTCTGCTTTTCTCTCACAGATGATGCACAAACGGTATATATTAGCCGTAAGTCTATTCTTTCCGAAATGGTCCGTGGTATAGGCATGACAGAGCCAACGTATGATACAAGAAGCCAGACTAAAGGATTTTATTCTTATGTCAAGGTTAGCGTTCAGATGTCATATGATAATTCAGAGATTACGGATCTGTGGGCGTATAGCGATGGCCCACTATGTTCGGCATATAGCGCCGAGGAGGAAGTGGCACGAAGAATGATAGACCTGCTCAAGAAACGTCTTAATATTGAGGTGGACGACGTGAACTGGCACAACACGCACATGTGAGTACCAATCCGCAATCAGTTGCCATACAGAAGAATTAGAAGTCATCAAAAAGGAAAATGCTGGTCTAAAAAGTATCGTCGCACGATTAACGCAAGGTTGGAAAGCTACTATTAGCGAGTTAAAGATAATACATGAGATGGCCTATTTTAGCTGTTGTTATGCCTTTGACAGTCATAATACAACGACAGCGAATATTATGGATGGGGTTTTGAATAACGCTATTTCTTTGGAAGAGCAGTCTGAAAGAGCATTGACAGAGGCGAGTTCTGCTTTAAGCGAGGCCACGGAGACAGCAGTGTAATGCTAACCTTCTTACATGCCGTGGACAAACTGCGTGTTCCTCTTTTTTAATTTAACGGATGATGGTTCCTTTGTGTTTCGTGTGGAACATGACTTGCGTTATATTTAAATGGTAGTGTGTGTGTTTCTTCCAAAGCGGTTGGAATGAACGGCAGTATCTTAATATATCGAACTATGTATAAATCCGAATCGGATTCCGAATGGGTGTTTCTATCCTTTTATGAGTAGCGCTCTTGGCTGCTCGATCGTGACTCCGTTTTTACTTTCGACGCGTTGGTACTTATGCTCTCACTACATCCGAGAATTTACAGTCGAATCATATGTTGCTTTTGTTTGTTTTCTTCTTTAGCTATATTTTCTATTTCTATTTCACCCTCTTCAATTTTTGTGCGTTATAAAAAAAAGGTTATTTGACGTTGTACGTTTTGTTTGGTTGTGTATGCAGTCAATGTGAGCTTCTATACATCGGCAAAACATGCTCTATGACATCAAACTAGATATTAATGGGAATTAGCATGATTTTGTCCATCTAGCATGCCGATTATGCAAAAATGTAATTCGACATACTTCGCCTTTCTCTACTATTTTTCGTATATGGTTTGACCAAGACCATCGCAGATCACATTCGTTGTTGTTTTTTTCTTTTTGTTATGAACCAAACAAAGCGTTTGTTTTTGAACATTTATTCAGAAACACCGCATGTAAAAAAAAAGAACTGGTACCTTCGTCAACGGCCCATCAAAATATAAGAAACGTCACACTGTGTGGCACTGGTCCTGGCCCATCGCAAAAAGTTATCAAAACAACATATTACATTAAAAAAATATACTCCGCAGGCTGGTCATACATGGTGCGGTATAACGGACTTCATTTTTTCTTCTCTTTTTCAGAAAAGTCCTGTAAAACAAAATGTATAATGCATGAGATGATTCGCTTGGGACGCGAATAGTCACTTTTTACTTCCACTTACCTCCAATGATGAAGAAACATACTGAAGAAAAAAAGTTTAATTTTTACTTGTGCTTCCCTTTGTTGATAACAAAACACAATTTAAAAAAAAGAAATTGTTCATAAAATTTTGTAACAATAAACTGACAGACAATTACAAATATAGACTCTCATAAATAAACATTCACGTAATCGCCGTATAGAAAAGGAGTAAAATGAAGGTGTTTCATGAGATCGAAGGCTATCAATGGCTTAAAAGTTGAAACCGCTTTTACATATAAGGAGTAGCCTGTTAGACCCTGCACGTGCAAAAAATAAAATAAAAATATGCATATTCTGCGAATCTTACTATTAAGCTTTCTTTGATCCTATCACGCGGCCGCCATCTGGAAGAGTGCGAAGCTTCCACGATATTCCTAACGAGCTTCTTTGCATGTGACACGCAATTGTTAGTAACGCGCGTGTTACCGACGAGCATGTGTTGGCTGCGTGCTAGATACACAAATGTCACGCATGCAGGATACTTCAAGTGTTAATACATGCCATCCAGACCTCAATATATACTCTCTATCTCTATTCTTCAAGACATATGTCCTCCTCTCCACAGAATCACGTCTTAGCGCTCTATCGCATCACTAGGTTCTTTCGCATTATCAGGTCTATAATTAGCGTTGTTCTGCTCGTTTTTGCTTCTATTAAGGTAGTGTTCAAGTCGATACACAATGCCAACTATTACCCCTGTGGATGGCTGTGATAACGCGTTCGCGCGCCGCGACAGCGCTAAATCCTACATTCTCTAACGTCAGCATATCACAGGTAAACATTCGCTCAATGTGGTCATAGCATTAGTTTATTATGTACCAAATCTACATTCATTTGTAATTGTTATGCCAGGAAACGAAAGGATATATGCCGTTTGCCAACGCAGAAACAGCTCGTGGTCAACAAAGAACATCTAAAAATGCTATTAAACTAAGACCAACACGCGTGCACGGTGATAAACGCCTATTTGTACCTGGGGTAAGCATACTCTCAAGTTGTCGTATGATGATAAACTTATCTATTTGTCACGGTCGTGATAAGCACAGTTAAATAGTATAACTTAAATACGTTAGTATGTTCTTTGCAGGTTACTTACACAACTTATATATCAAGACAAGTAATGCTACAGAGGCATGTAGTGCTCTGCAGTTATCTATAATCTCAGTCTTCTCGTCCGAGGAGATTAACGGCCAGTATAAAGGATGTATAAAGATAGAAATGCCCTCGGAATCATGGAGTGGTTCACTCGCTGTCATGACCTTCATTGGCGTGTCGCTACCAGATGAATACAGCGCTTTAGAAAGAGTGTCTGAAGATGCTTTGACCTATATGCACATGAAAAAAGGTATTCGATTTGATGATATCAACTATGGTACGAGCATAGTGCTTCAAAACAAACTCACAACGGCAGAGTCTAACCATCGTCTGCATCAAGAAAATGCTGCCACATGTGCGACACATACAAGACTCTCGGAAAGACGTGCGGGTATTTTAGAAGCCAGATACATTGATCTTTCCGAGAGAATAGATTATATATGCCTGAAATTTGCAGGTCTTTTACCAATATATCATAAGAAAGACCTAACTGGAGACGGCGATGATGCCTACGCTGGCAAACGACCACCCACTGACCGAAAACAAAACCTTGCGCTGGCACTAACAAGACTTCATCATCATAAGAAAGATACATGCCGTCTTTTCGCAATGTGTGTGTGAGTTGAAAGAAGACCAGCTCCGGTTGCCGTTGCGCCATGACAGATCCAAGAACGCACATTGTTATATAAATAAAAATATTAGTTGTAAGATATCCTTGTGTGCTTTATCGATTTCGATTTCGTGCAGTAATAGCACAACCACGACATTTCAAGCATCCTCTTATATAAAAATATTAGTTGTAAGATATCCTTGTGTGCTTTATTGTTTCCGATTTCGTGCAGTAATAGCACAACCACGACATTTCAAGCATCCTCTTATATGAATAAAATACCAGCTGTAAGAAATGTATGGATGTCTTAAAGTAAAAATAAAATATCATCTGTAAAAAAAGTATTTGGATATCTTATATGTACGATCTTGTCTAATAGTACAGTATATCACATTCGCTCAAAACTGTAAATATTTGACTTGATATTATATGATATTGTATTGATATCGATCTTTTCAACACAGAAATATGAATAGCGCTAGCCTGTCGATCAAAACATGTGACGCTTGTTGAAAACATTCGTGTAATAATTGACAACACACAAAGGCGTATTACACACATATAATAAGAATTAAAATATACTATGACAATGGTACACAAAACATTCTGACTGCTCAGGATAAAAACATGGGAGAGCCAGCTAGCTCATGTCCCCATGGTAAAATTTATTATAACTACCACATGGCTCGCACGAATCGTGGGAAACGCTTATATCTCATCGTTTGATGAGATGTCGATGATCTCAATCGCTTTTGCGTGCTGAAACGCTAAGAACTCTCCGCTCATGGACTCACGAATGATCTTCTCAGCAGATGTTGTTGCCAGCGAAACTCTCACAACAGCGTCGTCTATTACTTCCACTGCTGCACGTTCTGCCTCTTTGGCTATCTCGCTGGCGATAGACGCTCGATGAATATATTCGATCTCTTCTTCTTGTGCGGCCACCACAGCACGCCTGGTACGACAAGCTTCTTCTCTTGCGGCTTCTGATGCATGGCGATCACTCGAAGCCGAAGCATTCATGTGCACACATATCTCCAAAGCACGGTGGCCAAGAAATGTACGTACCTCTGCGTGCGTTCGCGTCACCTCTCTCTGGATGCAATCCCCGTTGCCGACGAAAATACCTTCTTGAAACCTATTTGATGCAGTGGTAGGAAACGACGAGTTACTAGAGGCCGATGATCCTGAAGACATGCATGACAACGCCTCCACAACCGTGAGAGAGTCACATGAAGAGGAAGAACGGACGGTTCCACGATTCCTTAGATTATCTGCGCTACTCATGCTCAGTGAACAACGAAGCAACAGACGATAAATTGTAAGAGAAAAGGAGGGCATAAATGGATGAACTTTGAACAGCTTCGCATCGAATGCCCAAGCCTAAACATTACACTGCAATTTATACATGGCGGCAATTAACATGGAAGCATCATGAAAAATCTGAAACGCCATCTGTGAATCAATAATTCTAACACATGTGCCTACCCCTATGAGTTGGATGCACGCGTGTAAGGATTTGGAGATATAGTACATGCACACGTGTAAGCCCGAGCCGACTTCACTTCAGCCAACAAATTCAAGTTAATATGATATTCAATAAAACCAGATTAATATCCCCTTTATTTCTGCGAATGTAGGGAACGAGTGCTTACATGCGACTGCAGAACAACTCACATTACATAATGCCTAATGGCATTGAACACCACGCTGTCAAGTATTCAACAGAACAATCGCGTTGTTCCGTCAAAGAACACTTAACCAAAACCAAAATTGATGACGACGGTAGAGCCGTTTTACCAACGGCCTTGTTCCTGGACCAAACGACACCTTAAGGACAAAGACACTTACGGACTGACGACACACGGACTGACACGTAGGATCACACAGGGGATAATATAAGACGACGTGCATTTCTTGGACAACACGCACACGAGCGCAGTATCAAGGAGATGCGCCTGTCTTCGTTGCAGAGAGTTTGGCCATTCCTTCATCGAATCGTTCTTGCGTCCATGTAGCCAGGGAATGCACAGCAAAAAGAACTTCCGCATGAGGGGTCAGGCTTTCAGACGTATCTAGAGAGTCTCCTCTGTTGGAGATATGCCCTATAGGCAATCATGTGATGATGTTATTTCCTATGTATTCATGAGTTATTGTTATTGTCCTTAAACATCATCACTGATATGTATCAATAAATACGTGATTTGTTTGTGAGACTGTATTCTATGATGTTGTTCTAATGGTCCTTGGTCATTGAGGTTATGCGGACACATAACCTAGACTAGCAATGTGAATCAGTATGATGCCTATGTTTCACAAGTCATAGGGCAAGGTGTTGCCGACTGATAGCATGGACTCGACAATACGATTGTTGAGTCGGACAGACCCGCACTGAGACACAACGAGATGATTGTCATTTGTTAGTCTCAAGTACGATGTATATGCCAGTCCTAGACCTGAGGTCATCGCATGAGCTTGGGATGTGAATCGGCCTACTTAGGGGTTGCCAAACGCTACTCCGTAACTGGGTGTTTCTAAAGGTAGCTTTCGGGTTTGCTGAGAAGCATGTTGCGAGTCATGGTTGATCAAGATGGGATTTGCCCCTCCTGTTCGGAGAGATATCT
Source organism: Brachypodium distachyon (assembly GCF_000005505.3). NCBI lineage: Eukaryota > Viridiplantae > Streptophyta > Magnoliopsida > Poales > Poaceae > Brachypodium > Brachypodium distachyon. Next base: position 20,206,379 of record NC_016132.3, on the reverse strand, counting down.
CTGGGCCCTCTCGAGTGATCAGATTCAGAAAGCATGATCATGCGACTTGGGTTAAGTGTTAACCCGTTCGGGAATCTGTATCACAGGAACGAGAAGAGAGTCGAGCTATCCACAAGGATGACAAGCACTCGCCTTGAGCTCGACACACATATCGTGAGGCAAAAGGAATGTTGTATATGACACATTGTATGGTTCGTCAATATACCTTGTGGTTACTCGGGAGTTGGCACGTGCTACTAGGCGCCGGTACCAACTATCGACTTGAGTCGGTGCCAGTGGACGAGTAAGGTGTTACTGGGACCCGCAGTCCGAGCTCGTAGTCGTGTCCGTCTGACCGTGAACCTGTAGGGTTGCACGCTTAAGGGGATGGGACCGAATTGGATCGGATCCAACTCATATCGGGCCTCAAGTGTTGAAGCCCACCAGGGAGGTCTATATAAGTGGAGGAGGCGTACCCGGTTAGGGTTACAGAAGTACACACGCGAGTTAGAAACGTCACACCTCCACGCCCAAAGCCTTGCGATCGGATCTAGTAGTCCGCCGCACAGAATTACGTGTGGATACCTCGGAGGCGCTGCACCTGCGGTGCTTGGACGAACTGTTCGTGGGATCGGCGAGGAGGAGCAGGCTGTTCGACTACTCGGCATCGACGCGCTATATCGACTCTACTTCCGCTACGGGTCTGCGCATCTAGTGGTAATCTCGTGATCCATTATCTACAGCATTGATCCGGGCAGAAGCGGTAGAAATTTTTATTTTGTGCTAGCGTAGCATACCGCGTTCCCCAAGATCCTCCACATGAAGATATGTCATTACACATCTCATTAGCACCTTTAAGATCCGTCAGTGCCTCTTCCCATCCTTTTTCCATGAGTTCTATCTTCTCAGCGAGCTCGCTGTATTTGTCGATCATTGTCCTCAAAGCACTGTGCACCATTGCATGTCTGCGATGGCAGCGGTAAAAATGTGAAGAGTTTACATCGTCAAACTGCACACCAAATCTTCTCCTGAGAACGCGCACTATGCAGTCGGCAGCACTCTCCTCAGCTGTTAGAGCAAGTCCAATAGCCTCCCTACTTCACCCCCTATCCTCAAATTTAGGTTTTCTCGACACAAAACGGTCTCCAGCAGAGCCCCCTTCTCCCTCCCGAAACTGAGGCGGCCCCGATACTTCCCTCCCGACGACCCAAACTGAGCGCCCCGGTAGGGGATCCCGAAAGCAACCGTCGGACGCGGAATCCGCCTCTTCGCGCGCAGGTTCTTCTTCCTTTCCCTTCCCTCCCTTCCCTGCTGTACATTGCATGCGGCGGTCGACGATTTGGTTGGGCGGCGGATGGGGATTCCGGTGGCTGTGGCCGAGGCAGGGGAGGCCGGCGGCGCTGTATTTGTCGATGGGGAGGCCGGGGGCGCTGCGGGGCGGGATGGGGTGGCTGGCAGCGGTGGGCGGGATGGGGAGGGATGGGGCGGCGGCGGTGGGCGGGATAGGGAGGGCGGCGGCGGTGGGCGGGATGGGGAGGGATGGGCCGGCTAGGTCGGAGGAGGGGAGGGCGTCCGGTGCTGCTTCCGGCCGGTGCTGCTCCCGGCCGCATGGGCACTCGCCAGAAGAGGAGGAGGGGAGGGCGCTAGTTCCATGGTTTGGACTGCAGAGAGACACCGAAGAGAGGAGAGAGCAGAGAGAGACCGAAGATGAAGTGGAGATGCTGAGAGGAGATGCTGAGAGTGGAATTTCTATACATATAATGTAGATGCAAATTGGTAGATCAAGATCAATTTAGTTGTTTTTTCATGAAATCAGATCATACAATTGTGACTAAATTGCTTATAATTTTTTAGTGTGTTTTAATGGAAAGCTAGAGACCTTTGTTGTTGTTTCATGAGAGCAGTTCATACACTTGTGATAGGAGGAAGACAGAGAGATGAGAATCTTGTGCAGATTGATGGGTGTTAGAAATATTTGTACATCAATTTTATAGAAATGTAGATGTAGATTAGTAGATCAATTTTGTTGTTTCATGAGAGCAGATCATATAGTTCTGATTAAATTTCCTAAAATATTTTTACGGTGTTTCGATGGATAGCCAGGATAGTTCCATGAGTTTGTACACAAATTTGTTGAGTGAAGGATATATTGAAGAAGCTTGGGGCGAAAATTTGAGCAGTCAATTTGGAGCACAGCCAATGCAAGCTGAAGTTCGTACTCCTCCAGTAAAAGCAAATAACAAGAGGAAAGGAAATTTCAGTGACAAAGAAGATGAAGTGTTGGTGGCTGCATGGTTGCATGCTAGTATGGATCCAATAATAGGTGCTGAGCAAAAGAGTGCGACTTATTGGAATAGGATCCATGAGGAGTATGAATTGCACAAGCCAGAAGGAAGTGACCGCGGTGTCAATTCCTTATCACATCGTTGGTCCGTTCTGAAAGAACAAGTGGGTAGGTTTTGTGGATGCTACATTCAAATTATGCATAGGCACGAAAGCGGGAAGACAAAGCAAGATAAGGTAGTTCACCTAGTTGTTTAATTTCATTGTATATTCATATGTTTTTTGCCAATATACTAAGACCTATTCACTTGTGCAGATTATTGATGCTCTCAAATTGTTCAAGTCACTAGATAAGACCCATAAAGGGTTTGTGCTACTACATTGTTGGAACATGCTGCGTTTCGAACAAAAGTGGTTGGCTCAAACTGATAGGTCATCTCAAAGTAATAAAAAACAGAAGTCAAGCTCAAATGCAAGTCCGAGTATGTCTACTCATGAAACCAACACGGTCCATATTGATGACTTTGAAGCTACATCTCCGGCCAAAGCGGATCACATGAAGAGACCTATTGGGAAGAAGGCGGAGAAAGAGCGGCAATGTCGAGGTAAAAATGTTACCTCTTCAGATGATAGTAATGTTGTCATGGCATTGGATCTTGTGTTTTCAAAGGGGGAGGCAAGAGAGATGGCAAGAGAAACAGCAAGACAAGTAAGAGAGAATGCAAGAGAGGCATCAAAAAAAGAGCGTTATGAAGGAGCACTTGCAATGGAGCAAAAGAAGATTGAAATTGAGGAAAGGAAGATGAAAATGGAAATCATGAACAAGGACCTTAGTTCTTTGGATGATGATCAAAAAGAATATACTACAGGATGTTACGGCGTGATATCATTGACCGATGATCTAAAAGATCGATTTGAGGTCTATGGATTATGTTGTTGTATGAACTATTTGAGTTTTATGTTGTTGTATGAACTATTTGAGGTCTATAGATTATGTTGTTGTATGAACTATTTGAGGTTTATGTTGTTGTATGAACTATTTGAGGTTTATGTTGTTGTATGAACTATTTGAGGTCTATAGATTATGTTGTTGTATGAACTATTTGAGGTCTATGGATTATGTTGTTGTATTTACTATTGAGGTCCATGGACTAATTCATTAAAGTAGTTGCATACATTACCATACATAATATTACACCCCTCCATAATGTAAAAACAGTACATGCTAAATAGATCAGGTCGGCAGGGTAACCTTCTTCGGGACAAAACCTTTCCGACTTAGATCCTAACTCTAACTATGTAAGTTGCACACTACATTGCACCATAAATTTGCCATAGGTGCTCAACCAAGTCATCTTTCAGTTGAGAGTGGACTTGTGCATTGCAGATGTCAAGATGATTCTGGATGAAGTTCGAGAATTCAGCCGTCTGTGCATGAGAGGGAATAACCTTTTCTCCCATGTTGTCGTAATTGTAGTCTTGTGGACCTTCGTCTCGCTCGTCTTCAACTATCATGTTATGCATGATAACACAAGCTGTGATGATATCATGGAGTACTTCTTCATCCCACAGTCTTGCTGGTCCACGAACAATTGCAAAACGAGCTTGAAGAACTCCAAATGCTCGTTCCACATCCTTCCTATGTGCTTCTTGACATTTTGCAAAATATTTATTCTTCTGCCCTAGTGGAGAGGGTATTGTCTTAACCAATGTTGCCCACTGCGGGTATATGCTATCGGCAAGGTAGTACCCCATTGTATAATTGTTACCATTTACTGTATAATTAACTTGTGGAGCTTGCCCTTCTGCTAGCCTCGTGAAGATAGGGGAACGGTGAAGAACATTGATGTCATTAAGAGAGCCTGGTGAACCAAAGAAGACATGCCAAATCCAAAGATCCAGTGAAACAACAGCTTCCAGAACGATTGTGGGCTCGCGCACATGGCCAGTATACATACCTTGCCATGAGGAAGGGCAATTTTTCCACCCCCAATGCATGCAGTCGATGCTCCCTAGCATTCCAGGGAACCCTCTGTTCTCTCCAATTGCAAGCAATCTAGCAGTATCGGCATCATTTGGAGATCTAAGATACTCATCTCCGAAAACTTCAATAACAGCTCTAACAAATGCTTTCATACTATCTAAAGCAGTACTTTTTCCAATCCGAACGTACTCATCTGTAGCATCCGCTGCTACACCATAAGTCAACATTCGAAACACTGCAGTAGCCTTCTGAAGAGATGATAACCCAAGTTTTCTAGCAGCATTTCTTTTCTGCACAAAATAGCTATCATGTTCCCGCATAGCTTTCACTATGCGAAAAAACAACGGCCGAGCCATTCGAAACCTGTGAGAACAAAGGTAATTAGTTGTACACTAGATGAACAATAAAAATGCAAATAAAAACCATATATAAGCATTGCATACCTTCGGCGAAAATACGAGGGGCCATAGACAGGATGCTGCGTGAAGTAGTCTTCAAATAATCTACCATGCCCAGCTACCCTATCGCGGTTAATTACCTGACGACCCAGCACAGAACCGCCACGACGTCGAGCATTGAACCGCATGTTTCCGTCCAGAACTATGGCCGCTGTAGCAACCATTAGTTCATGGCCGTCATCTTCATACTCCTCCTCCTCCTCCGACGACGACGAACTCATGTATTGCAAAAGTGTGCTACGACGCATTTTGTGAGAGGAGGCTGAGAGATGTGGCAGAGAGTGAAGGAACAATGCTTCAGAGCTCCACATATATATAGACCAAAAAATATATCCGTTGGAAATATAACCATTCAAAATATAGCCGTTTGGAAAAGAGCCGTTGAGAAAATAGACGTTGAGAAAATAGACGTTGTAAAAGATCTGTTGCAACATATTCATTAATTAAAAAATTCAGATAATTAAATTATAATATTATAGTTTATTTAATAATTGGATATAAATAAAATACAACTATTAAATTTAAATTAAAAGCGTTTCAAATACAAAATTTCAATTCAAGTCGTTTGAAATATAGATGTTTGCAAAAACGGTTGAAGGATATGAATAAAATATGAAAAAATGAATTATAGGGGCTGAGATTTGAATAGTCTGCCGGGGAGATGAGAAATTTGAGGAGAAAATCTTGTTTAGGGAATCCCTATATAGAGATTTGAGGGTTCAAATTTGAGTAGTCTGCTGGACTTGCTCTAGCTGCGGTAGCGGCCGCACGACCAACCGCATGAATAGTCCTCGAGCACTGGATGGCATCTCATGGGGATTACCATCTTGACAGTGCACGTGTGCCTGCCGTTATTATGATCCATCTCATACGACGGCACAGGAGCGCCAAGACTCCTTGCCGCCTCAGCCAGAATGGATCGACGAGGGATCACGACCACAGGCGCAGCTGCATAAACAAAGGGTAATGACATACGTAAAGATCAACGCTGAACAAAAACAAGAATATTGTTTTTAATTTGACACCATTAACGTGAAAATCTACAGCGTATGTGCTGAGGTCCAACAGGCGCAGTGTGATCCATGGAAACAGTACGAAGACGCGATCACACTTGGATTAACGGGACAAGTCTACTGATTCTACTCTTGGTACTACATGATGAGAAGCAAGCATAGGCAGTGTTCCACGATCATATATATATATATACACACACAAGAATGTTGCAGAAGAGAAGACACGTGCCTAACAACAGCTGTGAATTTATATTACATGCAGACAGGTCGCTAGATAGTAAACTGATGAAACGACACGTTCGCGCGCACATTACACCTGTCTAGATCGACGAGATATAGGAACGATAGTAACCCAGATCACATTTACGTTCCTTGTCACTAGGAAAGGACTGCCACTTTTACATTGTCAGCACAGCACGTTCTCTAAAAGGACGAAGTAAGAAAAAAAAAAAGAAACCGCCGACGTCTAATTGTCCACTACCATGGCAGCCTTTACAGCCACTTACTAGCCGGTAAGCAAGTCACAGGATTTTGTACATGTGTTGCCGTATGTTACCCGCATATACGCACGAAGGAAACAAAACACGGCCATACGGTGTCTGCATCGCTACCCGTGTAAACATGATAACCTCCGGATAATTCCACCTACATAATAAATAAATAAGAATAAGACATAGAACAAGGGACAACTCTGTTTAATAGCCCGTGCTTTACATCAAAAACAAATGATGAGATAAGCAATAACAGGACGTTCTGAATATATCCGCATGCACTATAACAATGATTTTGATTAACTTATAACACTTAATACTTTCACAAATACAAAAAGCATATACAAAATTCAACGCACACATATTCTTTGTCTTTCTCTTAATAGCAGATGGCTGTAGGTCGAAGAAAATCAAATAAGCTCTCTTTCACGACGTTACCTTGCGTGTAAAAGCATACAAAAAAAATTAACGGCGAGGCGAAGCGAGCCATACCCTCTAGTTCACATGGAAGAGAAATAAATTCTTGCTGTGCCACATGGATGATGGAAATATAAAATGAAATTAAGGTAGAGAATACCTTTTCTTTCAGAAAAATATAAGAGTTAATAACACCCCTAGTACATAAACTTAAACCGCGTGAACAATTTCATACAAGAAATTGAAAAATGGGGTCAGGTGGTCCAAAACATGTTTTCGCGGGTGATTAATGCCTACATTAGTCCGAATTAGCCACGCTGGATGTTTAGGCGATTTTGCAAAAAAAAAATTCATTTTAGCCCATGCGATCGAAATACATTTTTCTTCTTTCTCATCCCTAGGCAATGCAAGGCGATAGAATTTTGCAAAAATGTCTCTTTTCTTTCTATTTACCATCACAGGCTGCACCTCTTCATATAGCATAATCATCTCGTTCTTTTCAATCATGGCGTCGGTTCGTCTCCTCCCGAAATCCTTTCACCTCGAGCTCCACGGCGGCGACGGAAGCTTCTGGCGGCGAAGCAATTTACGGAGCGAGGATGCTGTTGGAACCTCATCTACTCCGGTCACCGTCGCCTACTCCTCACCGTCGATCGTTCTGCGGCCGATACCACCGCCTCAGTGAGTAGCCCGTCGACTCGACCCAGGCTCACCAATATCGACCATGACATCGCCCTCCTTCCTCGCCGCGCCAGTGATTTGTCAATTTAGGAGAGAGAAGAAGAATAACGTAGGGGAAACGAGTGGTTTTTAGTATAAAAAAAGACCCTGTCGGACGACTTGGCAATGCTAAAAAGACACGTGGCGGCTCCGAAACACATCCGACCAAAAGTGAATACACAATATTCCTCCGTCCAACAAAAGATGTCTCAAGTTTGACTAAGTTTGAATGTATCTAGACATGACTTAGTGCATAAGTTTTGGACCACCTGGCCCCATTTTTCAAGTTTTTGTATGAAACTGCTCACGCACTTTAAGTTTATGTACTGCGGTTATTATTACCTCAACTCATAATTAAGCATTGTGCATTTGCCATTCCTTCATACGGAGTACTGTCATTTTTTCTCTTTAACAGGTCTGGTGATCTGGAGTGGTGGTGCCGTGGTGGTGGTGTAGAAAGAAAGCTTGATCTGGAGACATTGGTAGTACGGCGGAGTACAAGGACTATCCATGAATCACGGAGGACCGAAGTCCATTTGTTTCTTGGGTTTTCCTTGCATGTAATGCTGATCTGTTGAACTGAACCACGTTCATGGCGATGCACAGATCATTCATTTCTCCTGTCCCATCCCGTGGAGCGAATTCGAACGGACAGCCACAGCTGGGTCAAAAAGAAAGGAAGAAAAGTTTAGGCGGAACAGGTCACGAGGCTCTTCGCCCTGCGGCCCCTGTCAAGCCATCGCTGTGAACCCACCGCAACACAGCGCCAACGCCCCTCCGCAAGCCGCGGCTCGGCTCTGTCCCTCCGAAGAAAAGCACACTGAAAAACCCCTCCTCCGTTTCCCACACCAAAAGTCCAAAACGCCGCACCGGCCAGAATGCTCTCCCGCCTCTTCGGTGCCGTCTCCGGCGGCCTCCACCGCTCCCTCTCCACGGCCGCCTCACGGCCCCCGTGGGCCCTGATCTACAAAACATCGGTAGACAAGTCTGGAGCACCGTCGCCGGGCGCGTCCTTCCACGTCAACGAGCCCCCGTTCGTTACCAACCTCACCGTCCCGGCCCACTTCGTCCACCCGCGCCCCCTCCCCGACCGCGAAACCGGCGAGTACGGGTTCGTCTCAGGCAAAACCGGCGCCACGAGCAGCGACGGTTTCCTCCTCGTTTGCTTCTGGGAAGCCCGCTTCAACACCCCCACCATCGGCGACGGCAGCGGCTCCTCGTCATCTGCGATACGCGACTTGTCCTGGTTCGGCATGAACATTCGGCCGGAACTCACGCGCTTCGTCTGCAACCCGCTCAGCGGCGAGCTGTACCGCCTGCCGGACGTCGACGGCACCAAGAGGACCTCGAAGCACCACCACCTCGGCCTCCTCACCCAGTCCGAAGGCGGGCACGGGCCGCCGGATAGGTACGCGGTAGCTGAGATGTTTTCCGCCGATAGCTGTGAGGATGATGGCTTCGTCATGCGGCGGTTTCTCTCGGAGACGGGGGAGTGGGACAAGGTGGTCGGCTTGCCGTCCCCTTTGCCGCCTGGGCGGTGGATGCATATCGAGAACGCCGTGGTGCCCTTTGGCGACCGGCTGTGGTGGATCGACGAGAGCTGGGGTGCCATCTCGGCGGACCCGCTTAGCGACCGGCCGGAGCTCCGTTTCGTCGAGCTGCCGAGAGGGAGCGTGCTGCCTGACCTGGATGGCGTCGTGTTTCCGAGGACACTGGGCAAATACCGGCGTGTGGGTGTCAGCGAGGGGAAGATGCGGTACGTCGAGGTGTCCAAGGAGAACCCGTTCGTGATCAGCTCCTTCTCGCTCGACGACGGGGCTAGTTCCTGGACGCTGGACCACGAGGTGGCTTTTGCACCAATTTGGGCGGATGAACACGCTTCGGTCTTGGAGAAGATGCCGGCGATTGGGGCCATTGACCCACTGAACTCCAATGTTGTCTACTTAATCTGCGGTGGCCAACTTCTCGGCCTGGACATGGTTAAGGAGAAGGTAACTGGGAGTTCTCGTCTAGCTATACCCCAAGTCCAATTGCCCCTCCTACCATGTGTGCTCCCAACGTGGCTGGAATCAAGCCAGATTCCTTCTGCAGGTAACATTCACATTTCTTTCAGTTGCTTGTTTGAGTTATGGAAATGGTGAACACAAGTATACTAGTATACAATTTTGGATTGCACACATTTCATTTCAACATGTCTTCTGAAACTATGTGCTTGGTGGCCTATATAGATTGTAGCGTTCTCTAGATACATGTGCTGGAATTTGGGGGGAATTAAGGTGAATTTGGGAAAGCTTTGTGCTTGGAGCCTTCCTATTTTGGTCCACTGCTGCTAGATACCAAAGGAGAAATGCAGCCAAGGCAGGAAGAGTAGGCTGTAGGTGAATAAAGCTAAGGAGTTGATTCCAGTTTTTACTCCCTACTTTGAAATTACTCCATTTAGTGGAAATTCTCTAATCTTACCTCATCTAGCGTATTGCATATCAGACAGCCTAAAAACGTGGTACTTTCTATTGTTTCTTTGATTCAATATTTACATATCTATATGCACTCCACTCATCTAATTATCTTAAAGGTATATGAACTCAGGACTCATGTTCAACGTCTCAATCTCATTTTCCATTTCAAGTCATTTATACATGTTGTGATTGGTTAAGTTCTTCTTGCATGTTTGAAGGTCGGAGCGAGAAGACCACTGGCAAAAGGGAGGCTTTGCCAGACACTGACAAAATGGGGACTTTCCATCTAGAAATAGAGCTGCTGAAGTGAGGTGTACTGGCTACATTGCATTGCGGTACTTCCTCATAACTATCTCTCCTTGTTTTGTGTATTATTTATCACATTTCATTTCTCTAACTAATATGTCTTGTTCAGTGCGTGTCTGCTGTCTGCCAAATTGTATCGAGTACTAGTACTATTTTCGGATTCATCAGTCATGTCTTAATATTACAAAGTTAAAATTGGGAGTGTTTCATAAGGGTGAGTTTAGCAGATGCCCAACAGTTTCGTTATGATGAGCCACTGTCTTTCGTTATTCCAAAAAATTATCACCTACTGATCTTGCCTAAACTGATCTTGCTACTTTGTAACATGACCTTGTGATTTTTGTGGCAACGGAAGACAAACAAAGCAAGTTCGGTGTTTGGGTGGCACCTCATTTTATTTATTTATTTATTATTATTCCAAAGGAATATGGATTGGGAATCTGCATGGTCCATTGTTTACTTCTGAACTCATGTTTCTTGTATTCATACTGAACTCATTCTGTCCACACAATTATTCAGATATCCCCTAGTGTTACCCTCTTTTTCGGAATTGTTATAAAGAGATTTGGAGAACTCAGGTTTACAATTTGCTTTGCAGGTATCGCAAAAAAAGTCAAGACAGTTGCTTTGGAGGATTAGGAAACTGATGTTGGTAGTTTCCTGGATTCTCATTTTTGGGGGAGTGCTGTGAGACATTTGGGTTTGTTAGGCTAGCGATCCGGTGGAAGTTTTTACATATTTTGGCTTTTGGCTTTGCTTATGCATGACTGTTGAATTTCAGTAGAATGGTTTGATCCATCGGTATGTTTTATGAAACGGCCATCAATGCATCAACAACAACAACAACAAGAACATGGTGCAACATTCTGTACTCTTTAACTTTGAAAGTATTTTTGAAGCTTGAACTATGAATTATTATGGCTTATCATTTCCAAAAAAGAAAGGAAGAATTATTATGGCCTGATTGTTCTGGGATTGTGCTAATATCAAAGTTTCTATCGGTTCTTAGGCCCGGTTTTCCTTATAAAGGGGGCAAATTCTTTTTTCTAATCGAATCGCGGGAATCGACTGTTGCATCCTCAAATTTCTTTTAATCATAGTTTCATTTTGTAGATTCGCTTATTCTGAAGAAAAACATGACACTTATTTTCGAACGGAGAAGTTACTTTGGGACCGAGGAAATAGTTATTTTAACTCGAGAATGCTTGCGTCGAATTAGATAAAACTTAAACCAATTTTGCCTCTACCCAGCCCCCACCCCCATTGCGACTACCGTGAGTCTGAGCTGTCAAGATAAGCTACTGATCTTACCGTCATGCACGTCCATTGTACATGTGCACATGCCATTTTTCAGTCGAGAGCAAGGTTTTCAATTTTGTTTCAGTTCGAATTTCCCGAACTAAAAGTTGTAATTCCCAATTGATTTTTACGTTCGATGAAACCTGTGTGGGAAGAAGAGGCACGATTGGGAAAAACTTTTGGTCCTAGTGTGCAACCTTGGATAGAGCAAAACGACCTTTCCTGCCCAGGATTTTGGCGGGAAAATGATGACGTATGCAGGGCAGGTTTCTTTCAATGGGAGGCGTGCAGCGGTACGGCATTTCCTAATACACGGAGCCCGTTCCATGGACCGACACCAGTAGACCATGGAGACTGACCTATGGGCCCAAAGGGGTTCTCTCGTAAGAATAGCCGTGAGCCAACCCCACGCTGCTTTCGTCGTTCCACCCCGCTGGTATCCGAGCTGCGCGCACCGAGTCCACGGAACCGGACCTCACCTTTTGAAGAATCCTCTGGTCTCTGCTGGTCCGGGTGACCACGGCACCAACGGTTCGCAGAAGCGCGTGCGCCACCGACCGACCTCAGGACGCCGCGATGTCGCTACGGCGCCTCCTAGGCCTCTCCACCGGCGCCGCGGTTTCCGGCCACTACCTTCGGCGCTCCATCTCCACGGCCGCCTCGCGTCCTCCCTGGGCTCTCTTCGAGAAGTTTACTCCGGCCACCGGATCGGCGCTGGGTGCGTCCGTGCGCATCGTCGAGCCTCCGCGCGTCTCCAGCCTCCTCGTCCCGGCGCTCCACGTCAGGGCCAGCGCCGCCCCCGACCCCGGCAGCGGCGTCTCGCAGGCCCTCATCGGCCATGTGTCCTCCACGAGCGGCGACGGGCTCCTCCTCATCACCATCTACGACATGCTCACCGGGGCTAGCAATCGGGAAGGCCGATCGATGGACTTCGACCTCGGCCACTTGCCGCCGGCCTCCTATGCCACGCGCTTCATCTGCAACCCTCTCACCGGCCGGCTATCCCGCCTCCCGGACATCGGCGGCCCGTGGGAGTTTCTGTGGCCTGACATGGGCTTCCTCACCAAAGCAGATCGCGGGCACGGGCCGCCCGATGGGTTCGCCGTAGCCCAACTAGATGGGAACAAGATGATCCGGTTCCTCTCGGAGACGGGCAAGTGGGACATCACAGTGACCGCGCCGTACCAACTCCCTCTTGCGCGGCGGATGATGATGGACCAAGAGGCCCTTGCCTTGGGCGGCAGGTTGTGGTGGGTGGACCAGAGCTGGGGCGTCGTCTCCGCGGACCCGTTCAGCGACCAGCCGGAGCCCCGCTTCGTGGAGCTACCGCGGGGCAGCGTGCTACCTGCACCGGGCAAGAGCGTGTACAACTACCGGCGCGTGGTGGTCAGCGAGGGAAAGCTGCGCTACGCCGAGGTGTGGCAGCGGGAGCCGTTCGTTCTCAGCACCTTTGTGCTCGACGACGACGAAGGCGGCGGCTGCTGAACGATGGAGCACCGCCTGGTGCTCAGCCGGGTCTGGGCGGATGGAGACCACCCTTGGCTGCCCTTGCCGGAGAAGGCGACGCCGAAAATAAGCGCTCTGGACCCGCTGAACGCCAATGTCATCTATCTCACGGTCGGCAAGCACCTCGTTGCCGTGGACATGAGCAGGGAGGAGGTAATTGAGAGTTGTAGTGTACCGCACAAAAGCACTGGTTGGCATATACCATGCGTGCTTCCGCCGTGGCTTGGATCCAGCAAGATCCCACACGCAGGTAATCGCTTCATCGTTTCAATTGCTATTGCTATTTGCTATTCTCTCCGTTTCATAAAGATTGTCACGTTTTGAACTAGAGTTAGTTTAAATCGTGCCAGGCACGGTGGAAAAGGTGTAGCAGTACTAGACATGTTTGCTTACAGACCTTCTTAGTTCTACGTGTGCTTGTGGCTTCATCGTTTCAATTGCTCTTGCTTGCTATTAGTAGTACTTTCTAGTTCTAGATGTGCTTGGGTGTCTGATTCAAAAGAATCTGTGTCCTACACCTATAGACTTCAATTTCTTAGTTCTACATGTCCTTGGGTGTCCAAGGTGTCTGTGTCCAAGAAGGGCACGATTTGTTGATCGTAATGCGGGGATTTTTTTTTTGGCGAGTAAATGCAGAAATTATGTTATAGAGCCACCCTCTTTATATTGACCAAAAAGATTAGCAGCAGCACTGAACGAGGCATAAAATTCTCTGCATGCAAGTAACTTACTGTACACAAAGCTGTGAAGAAAGACTCTGTTTATTTTGTTCTCTTGCAAAGATGTTTCCGTTGTTAATTACTCCGTAGTTCCATGTATATGAGAAATTGTGATGCATTCTTAATCTTAGCCACCAAGGCATTGATTCCAGCAGAAGCTGCATTCGTGGAATAAGATGCATCAGTCTGGTCAGAAACACAATGCACTAGCACTACTAGTTCTCGTTCTCTTCCTGGTCTAAAATGGGCCAAAGTTGAAAGTTCTCCACTCCAAACGGCCAGACCATGAGATAACCTGTGTCACCTCTAGTTGTCTGCCATAGGTAGATCTGAAAATATATTGCTGGACAAACATGAGAACGAATTTTGTTCGGTTTGGTGTTTTGAAATAGTTTTGATATTGAAAAGTTGTGTTGGTCCTTTTTTTTTGTTGGTCTTCGGTATAGCTCTTTTTGCCACTTTGCGAGGATACCGACGAGAAACCAAACCAAATTGCCTTGCGGTTGCCGGTTGCGGCCTTGATGGGTCTATACCGAGCACATGGGAAAAAGCCTTTTCTGCCAGAGCTGCGCGAACCCAGTCCATGTGAACCATCCCACTCTTCCGCTTCTCCAATTTCACCACAAGCACAAAACCCTCTCCCCCTTCGCCCTTGCTTCCGACCACCCCAAAATCGTTCACCGCCGGAATGCTGCTCCCGCTCCGTGGCCTCTCCGGCCGCCTTCGCCGGTCCCTCTCCACCGGCGCCTCGCGCCTTCCCTGGGCGTTGATTTACCGGATCTCGACGGCGGACGAATCCGCGCGAGCCGTTTCCCTCTCGCTCGCCGCGCCCCCGCTCGCCTCGCGCGTCTCCATCCCCAAGAAGGCCTTCGGTCTGGACCCCATTCCGGCCACTTCCAGCACCGGCCGGGACTTCTCCAACGCCTTCGGAACCGGCATCCCGCCCCCGCTCCTGGCCCACGCCACCGCCCCCGGGCAGGCCTCCGGTCCGTACTCCAGCGCCGACAGCAAATTTGTCAACGTCTTCGGCAGCGGCGTCCTCGCCGCGAGCAGCGACGGCTTCCTCCTGCTCAGTACTTTCAAGAACCGCGCCAGGGCCTGGAGCATGTTCGTGCACCAGGTGCCGAACGCCGCCCCTTTCGAGGTCCTCGACCATGTGTACGCGCGCTCCTCCTGCGACCCGATGAGCGTATCGCGTTTCGTCTGCAACCCGATCACCGGTCAGCTCTTCCGCCTCCCGGACATCGACGGCGCAGAGAACACCTACACCGCCGCCACGGGTCTCCTCACCGAAGCCGACGGCGGCCACGGACCGCCCAGGAAGTACGCCGCCGCTCAGCTCAGCGTGGTCGACGGCGGGCATCAATTCCTGTTGCGCCGGTTCTCCTCGGACACAGGGGAGTGGGAGGAGCTGGTGCTGCCGTCTCCGCTGCCGCCGGAGCGCCGGATGTACATGAATCACGAGGTACTGGACTTCGGCGGCCGGCTCTGGTGGGTGGACGTGAGCTGGGGCGCGGTCTGCGTCGACCCGTTCAGCGACCGGCCTGAGCTCTGCCCGGTCGAGTTTCCGGGAGGCATCAAGCTTCCTGACCAACAGGGAGAGACAGAGATGGGGCAGCTTGTCAAGCACCGGCGCATGGGGGTCAGCGACGGCAGGCTGCGGTTTGTTGAGGTCTCTAAGGAGCAGCCGTTCCGCATCAAATCGTTCACACTGGACGACGAGAGTGGCTGCTGGAAGCTGGAGCACCAGCTGTCCTTTTCCACTCTCATTTCTGATGAAGGACGCCGCCTGAAGGAGGCCCCTTTGATTGGTGCTCTTGATCCACTCAGCACCGACTTACTCTACCTCACTGCGCCGGACGTGGGCAAAGGATTTTGTTTTAGCATAGACATGCGCTGGAAGAGACCGATTACATCTTCTGCGTTAGGTGGTGGCGTTCATCCAAGCAAATGCGAGTCAAGCTTCCTTCTGCCATGTGTGCTCCCCTCATTTCTCGGATCAAGCACCATTCCAGGTGATTGCAGTGACACATCTCTTATAAGAGCATGAGTGATTAATACTGTGCTGATGAGACTCCACATATAAGCTTATTTTAAGTCATGTGTTTTTGGCCCATTGTGTTTTGCATTGTTTGTGTTCTTGAGCATGTTCTTATTTGTTCCATATGTTTCTTCAACCATTCAAGTTGGTGGTTTCCTAACCATGTTTTCTATTGTGTTATTGGTGATAAAGAAATTATCTTCAAACATTTATGTGGTAGTATGAGTGATTTAGCTTTTTAGCAGAAATTTGGCAATCTATGTTTGTTGTATGATACAATGTACTCCCTCCGTTTCATAATTTTTGTCCAAATATTACATGTATCTAGACGCTTTTTAGAAATAGATACATCCATTTTTGGGCAAATTTGAGACAAGAATTAAGGAATCGAGGAAGTAGCTTTGTTAATGATATTATGGTCAGCGGTCTATGGTGCATACTCTTATTTATGAAGTTGAACATCTTTTTTTCTGAAACTGTTTCAAAAATGCAGTTCATAACATTATTCGCTTATTTTCTTAACTTGTGTGGATTTTTTTGGGATGAATCTCATGTCTTGGGCGATTACTTTGATCTAAACAACTGAATCAGCGACTATCTTGGGCCCAAAAGTAGGTGATTAGAGTTGGAATTTCCAGTCTATAACCTGATTTGTGCACTTATAATTTACACTTACATGCTCTACATTTTACCTCTCTCTCTCTGTAATTTGCTTTAGAAGCTTCCTTAAGGATTTTGTACCCATTTTAATCACTCCTATGTGCTTCTTTATTTGACTAAGTGTTCTCATAAAAACAAATGTGATCCTCCCATTTGTTATCATCTTGTGATGGTGTGTGGGTATGCTGTGCTGAGTTCTTGACAGCCTGCTGTATGTATCAATATTCATCAGTAGCTCTAGTATGCAATGCAAAGAATCTGTACTGTTATGATGTTATTTTTAGCATTGTGGCTTTTCTTCAAAGTCTTGTACACTGAGCAAATGACCTTATGTAGGCACAAACGACGTCACTAAAAACAAGACTTTGGCAGATGTTTTGGTTCGTTCGGACCGACGCAAGACGACCTGAAGGCACCAATTGACCGGTAATGGATCTCTTGGTACTCTCTCTTAGGTAATGCTTTTTTTTTTATTTAATGCATTTTGGTTGTGTATGATCCATCCACATGTTTATAATGCTGTATTCTTCTTACATATATCTCTTACTCAATCCATACATTTTATAACCTGGAAAACATTGTTGTGCATATTGTACCAGTTACTACTATTCTAAACTGGTTCACTATATATTGTCACTATGTCGACATCCTTAATACTCCCTCCGATCCATAATGTACACAATTCCAGACACTTATTATGGACTGGAGGGAGTAGTAAATACCAGATTGTCTTTGTTGAGTTTTAGTCGGTTATTTTTGTGGAACTAGTAATATTTGTTGGGACTCAAGCCTAGTTACATTCCAGAGTTCCTATGTGAGGCACATTCTCAGATCTGTAGTCATCACTAGTCTACCTGAAATTGTTCAGTATTGTGGCAATAAATTGCCATACTGCTGAAAATTATCAGTTGGTTATTTAGCATGGCTCTTCCATGGTGGTGTACTAGCCATGGTGGTGTACCAGTATTTTCCAAGCTAGCAGCCATGATTAAGTGTAAAACTACAGATTGGGAAAGGCAAACGGCAACTGTCGCATATAGAGGTATACGAGCCTGGCCACAGCGTCACTGAATACTGTACAAGAGTCTTTTTTTCAAAAAGACTGTAAGAGTCTGAGGTGCTCCATATATTTATTTTCATTAGGATGTAAATTATATTTCCTTTTCTTGAAGTATCATCAAGTCATCAAGAAAGGATAAAGCCTGAAATAGTGAAATTGAAGCCTGCTACTTATTAACACGTGGTGACGGTGTAATTTTCTGCTCCAATAGGGACGTAGATTGGCTGACTATCAGTAGATGCATAGGCCAGGGGGCTTCCTCCCTTTTCAAAATTAAAATAAAGACAGAGATAGAAAATAAACTCATTTATCATGAAAATTACTCACTGTTATTCCAGTTTTGGAAAGAGATATAGATGGACTAAAGTAGCAATTCTGTTCAGGAATCTCCTGTTTACTCGGATGTTTTTTTGGTCGTTCCCTAATATTCTTTTCTGTCTCTTAAAACGAGCAGATGCAGTTCTTGTGATCAATTAGGAAGCTGAAGGCGGCAGTTTTGTGGAACTGTCATTTTGGGGAATATTTTGGAGAAGTTTGGGTTTGTTGGAGTTAATTGATGAACTGATTATCTCGTACTCCTTTGGGGAACTAGTGGCAATTGGATCAAACTTTCAGTTCACACAGAACATTCTAGCAGAATTATTCGGTTAAATCAGCATGTAGTTATTATCACAAGCACCATACATTGTTCCTACATTGTTTACTTGCAAGACAATTACTTATCTTTTCGTAGGAAAGGTCGATACATCCAGATGTTTAATTCTGCAACTACAAGACCTATTTTGCAGGAAGCATGCTCTTCTTTTTGTAGTGTTACGAAATCCGACGGATGCACACTCAAGGATGACATCAAAGCACGATATTTGTTAACGAGGTTTGGCGAAAGTCTACATCCTTGAGGCATGACTACGGGCGCTCCTCCTCCATAATACCGCAACATCGGCCACCCTGGGCGTCGGCACAAGCCGCCGGCTCTCCCTGTGAGCCTATTGCTATTATGTTGTCATAGTTTCTTTGGGCTACCCCACGGTGCCTTTATATATTAGGCCCGGGTTACACATGTTCGACTCTAACACATAACCCTCAGCTAATTTCAAGTCCAATTGTAACCTACTCGTACACATATTTTACACATATTTCAACAAATTTCACCTTGGCGAATATGTCCCTCGTCACCTTGAAGCCGTCATGCACGAACCTCTATGTACCTTGGACTTGAAACATCAATCATGAGCTCCACTGCTTCTTCTTTGACATCACATGACTCCACCTGCAACAGTAGTTCTTCCTTTTCATTAACAGTCAATGCTCTCGCGAAAAATAAGTTCCTCCACACTCACGCCTTGTGCTCCTAACTTTTCGGAGTATCCGCTCAACACCATCACACACCGATCATAAAATCAACATATTTGACAACACCGATGTATCGTCACCCTGGTTCCCTCTTCCTTGATTTATGTGAAAATTGAACAACTCGCATGTTAGGTGCCAGAGTTACCTGAACTCATTATCCTCGCTATCATTGACTGCCCGCATGAAACTTGAAGGAATGTCGCCGTCGCCCTTGAGTTACCTCGAGTCAAATTCACAGTTTTCTCATCCTTTTCGGATAGTCTTCTACATGTACCACGGCTATAGCACTTCGCCTCCTTCTGCATCCCATCGCCTGCACTTTGCCATGTGCATCGAACATCACAGAATATACGGCCATGTGCTCTCTAAGCCTTTGACAATTCAGACTTTCCGAAAATACACTTTCTCAGATTTCCCATGGTCGACTCTTGTCCATCACCATCCCGATAGACCCAGTCATCAACTTGAACCTGGTATTCGCCAACACTGCTTCAGCACCCCTGCACACATGTCAAACCATTGTCTGACCGCATATGCCCTGGTCTGTTGCCGTGTCTCGTGCTTAGCGCACACCTCGCCGCTATTACCGCGTCGAGCATCCGCAATCTTGGCCAAGATCTACCGGGTAGTTAACCCACACCATCTTGGACCTCACTGCAGATCCATCAGCCATACCCGACCGATGCCGAGTTCCACGTCTCCTTCCAGACCCTGAGCTCCAGCCTGGATCCACGTGCCTCTCGCCTTTCCCGCTGATATAAGCTCCGACTCTCCGCTAGCTTACACCGTAGCCTCCCCATCAGCTTGAGTGGAATCTTCCGTGAGACCCCAACTCCCCTTCAACATGACTCCTTGGTAGATGACCAGTCCACCCTGCACCCTGCCGACTTCAAGATCTCATGTGCACATCATCTTGAACCAGCCTGCGCACTGCATCTCGAAGCACGCACCCCTCAGGCATGCGCCACGTGTTGCCACGTCACAGAATTCGGACACCATCAGCCCTCACGCTCCTATGTCGTTGTCGCCGATTTCACCGTCCTTTTCTGTTCCGACAGACATCCCTGTCGATCCGCCAGACTATCTAGTCCCGCCCAGCCGAACTTGTTCGACTGCAACCGTGCTCCACCTTGCGCAGTATCAGCCCAACACCAAGTGTATTGCTCGATGCCTTGTAGACACACGATCCTCACTACTCGCTTCAGGCTACTCCAAGCCTTATATGCGCGTCCTCTTTGGTCGACTGAAGCCACACTGCACGCACCAAATGTCATGTCAAAACTCCTGACAATCCAACACTAGTCTGCTCTTTAGAGAAACTCTTGAGATCGCTTCACCTCCGTATGAGATCCCTTTTTCCTTCCCGCAGAACACCACGCTTGAAAAATTACGATCCGCAAAGATGAACTTAATCTCCAGCCGTCTCTGGTCTGCACCTGGCTTTTCCGTGTTTTCCGTGGCTCGCCTTGCTTCACCGGACGCCTTCCTTAGCCTCGAGTTGCCCTGCCCTTGTACTCTTCGTGTCCCGCTCGGACTGCCTCTGCTCTGAAAACTCACGTGCGCCTGCATCAAGCCAACAGCCGGCCTGCCTAAACCAACCTGACATTGGTCCACTCCCGGCCGCTGCATGCAAGCAAGCAAGCACTTTTCCTTTTCTTTGAATCCGAGC
Source organism: Brachypodium distachyon (assembly GCF_000005505.3). Taxonomy (NCBI): domain Eukaryota; kingdom Viridiplantae; phylum Streptophyta; class Magnoliopsida; order Poales; family Poaceae; genus Brachypodium; species Brachypodium distachyon. Next base: position 20,185,965 of record NC_016132.3, on the reverse strand, counting down.
CCAACACTAGTACGATTTGGCAATCCGGCTGCTACTCCACGTCCACCTACGTGAATTGAAATTAAATAGGCCTCTGTACCATCACGTGGCCTAGCCTAATGCATGCAGAATTTTGCTTCCTTTTTGAAATCAAATAGGTGCGCTGCAGCTCTCCTGTCTGCCGCACGCACGCCCTTGCACCCGCTCCGGCTGCCTGCTCGCTCGCGCGCGCCGCTGCCGCGACCGATTTCCCTCGCACGCGTTGCGCTTGGCCTAATACCGAGCCTCTGTGCACGTCGAAATCTTGCAGATCCAATCCTGTTTCAACAGCCACTGAGTCGGCCCGATCAACACGTCTCGTCGATTCTTGCCCAACTGTAGCCTATCGAACGGTCCAGGCTGTCTGTCCGAAGTGTCTGACACCACCGATCGGATTTTTGATCGCCGCCATGCTCCACCTTGCGCCGAACCGGAAGTTTCCGGCACCCGTCGAGCATGATCCTCGCACCTCTAACAAGATCTTCCGCATCCCCTCAACCTCGCTCTGATACCACTTGTTACGAAATCCGGCGGATGCACGATCAAGAATGACACCAAAGCACGATATTTGTTAACGAGGTTCGTTGAAAGTCCCCGGGACATGACTACGGGCGCTCCTCTCCCATAATACCGCAGCACCGGCCACCCTGGGCGCCGGCACAAACCGCCGGCTTCCCCTGCGAGCCTATTGCTATTATGTTGGCATAGTCTCTTTGGGCTATCCCACGGTGCCTTTATATATTAGGCCCGGGTTACACGTGTTCGACTCCAACACCTAACCCTCCGCTAATTCCAAGTCTAACTGTAACCTACTCGTACACATATTCTATACATATCTCAACATGTGAGAAAAGGTCGAAACATCAACATGTTTTCAACTCTTGCGAGAAATCTTATTTGGGGCCGGCCCCGGATATCCTCTGGTTTACCCCTCATACAGTATTGGACATGGATAAATTGATGATCGATTAAACGAATTGGCTGGCTGACATAGGTGGTTAATGTTACCGGTAACTACACTCACAAAAAAATAATGTTACTGATAACTACGAAGTCATGAAAAATCAATCTGTTGCTTGTGAGCTGTGACTAGAAGATGACTCTTCTTTTCGAATAACCACAGTAAATTAACTCTTCTCGATATATACGACGACGCACATCTTCGACCGAACTGGAAGTGACCAATCAGTTATTATAGTAGACAGTTTCTACCGTACCCAAATACTCCTTTAGGACCAGACGGAGTATTAAGGAAGGGTATTAGGGACTTTTCACATTAAGTAAAAAAATAAAACCACGATTAATTTGTTCAATCGATTCCTTTGCTATGCCTGCGCCGCCGTCCCCGTTCGACCGGCCTCCTTGCAGCGCGGCGCTGCCCTCCTCCGTCCTCCTCACAGAGGACCGACGATGTCCTCCTGGAGCGGCGCCGCCGCTCTCCTCGCCGCGATGTCCTCCGCCGGCGGCCGCGGGCACCTAGCAGGTGCAGCACCACGTCTCATCTTCTTGCCAAAGGAACTAGGGGCGTTGAGGGCCTTGGGCGGCAGCTGGGAGGAGCGCGCGTCGGGTACTCGGGTGGGTAGGAGAGTGGGGTGGGGCTGGGCGGTGGCCGCTGGGGAGGCGTTGCAGTTTGACGACCGTTCATGGGGCAGAGGCGGGCCGGCCATAGGAGGACAAGGAGAAGGCACTGCAGTTTGCCATCCCGACATCGGATGCGGGCTTCGCCAGTGGGGGTGTTGAGGGGATGAGAGCAGAACGCGCATACGAGGGGGCGGCACCGGATGCCGCGGCGGAGAGAGCTCTGGGAGGCGATCTAGCGACGGCAGAGGGAGCTCGTGTGCGCGGACGACAGATGAACAGTCGAGCCGACGATCTTTGTCCTTCGCTGCGTGTTGCAGGATTACCAGTTTACCCCGGCTTTCTGATACTCCGTTAGTTTTGGGTTGATACTCCACGCATCTAAATTGGAGTAACGAGGAGTATCAACAAATCTCAGCTCTTAGATCAAAGCAAATGGATGGTCCAAAATAATTATGTGGTACCGTAGAAGAGCTCTAGTAGTAGTAATATAGTAATCCTTTATATAATAATAACCACCTAATCAACGAACTTCGGTATGTACACGGAACGAGCTTCACATTGTGCTGGTTCTTGGTACAATTTCGCACCTATAATATAGACTAGTTTCAAAAAAAAACTTCTATATTCTATTGTTAGTGAACTGCGAAATATGGTTCTTGATGATCTGGTCGGCGATGGCCTTGTAGGTGGCTTGCGTCGGGTGGACGGAGTCGAAGAACATGAACTGCGACGGCGACTTGCACTGCGGCAGGAAGCTGGTGCACAGCGCCCCCATCTCCAGCATCCCCGTCCCGCAGCACCCCTGCTCCACGTTCGTGAAACCTGCAACCACACGCATATATCAAGTAAATACTCAGCACATGCATCCATGAGACCATGATCGATCTAGATGCATCTAATAAGATTTTCAACGTACCGTATTTCGTTGGATTGGTGACCATGTCCTTGAGCGGGGTGTAGATGTCAACGTAGTTGAAGCTGGCGCCGGGCGATTCGGCCTCCAGCGCTACCAGCATCTTCTGGAGCTTAGCGTTGTACCTCTGCGTCTCCTGGTTCTGCAGCTCGAAGCAGCCCTTCCCGGACGACAGCGGCGGCTGCATCCCCCTCAGGCTCTTCTGCACCGGCAAGCACCCCACCGGCGGCATCCCCGCCACGATGAACCTCCTAGCTCCCAGCTTGTACAGGCTCTGCATCCGCATCCACATCATTTAACATAGATCCATCGAGGCAATCCAAAGAAGAAGAGTATACGATGACAATAAGTCTATATAAAAGTCGATCTGGTTGATTAATTACCTGGATGTAAGATTGGTAAGCGCTGATGAGGTAGTCATGGTAGCCGTCGATGATGGGGAAGTTGAGGAGGCGGAAGGGCATGAGGTAGTAGTTGGTGGTGACATCGTTGGTCCCGGCCGACAGTATGAACAATGACTTGCCGGCGACGTCGGAGGCCTTGGGCTCGCCGATCCGGGACATGAGCTGCTGGAAGTCGGCGATCTGGGACGAGAAGGTGGATACCATGGCGTTGCGCGCGGTGAGGTCGTCGAGCCCGGACCCGCCGGACGCGAAGCTGACCCCCGTGGTGGCGTTCTCGTGGGTGAGCCCCGGCGCGTGGTACGCCGGGAGCAGGTCCTTGATGCCGAGCGCCGACACGATGTAGTCCGTGATGAGCTTGCCGTCCGAGAAGCGGCCCGTGGGGACTGCCCCCGGGAAGTCCCGGCCGTAGGGCGCGTGGTCGGCGCGGACGAGCGTCGTGAACCGGTTGTTGTTGCCCGGGTCCAGCGTCGAGTCGCCGAACGCGAACACCGCCGGGATGTCGCGCTCCTGGGGCGCCGGTTTCGTCGTCCCGGCGTCCGAAGCCGCCTGGGTGTGGTGCTTGGCGGTGGACGGCGGCGGCGACCTCGCTGCTGATGCTGCGGGGGAGGAGGAGGCGATGAGGAGGAGGGCGGCGAGGAAGATCGCGATGGCGGGTGCTAAACTTCTCGGCGCCATTGCTGCTACGTAGACGATAGATCTACGTGGGTCGATTGATTGTTGTTGCATAGGGGGCTCGAGACTTTATATATGGGGGGATTAAGGAAGGTCGGTACGGAGTATGTACGAGATTAAATAGAGTTTTAATCGGCTACGGTTAATTGTTGGGCTGTTTGTGTTCGTGTTAATTATATCTCAACAAAGATGAACGAGGTCGTTATGTATCCGTGTTCGTGTTACTCAAAAAGGCGCGAGGTTTTTAAGTATTTGGTTCAAGTGTCCGGAACAGACACGCTTGTAGTTTCACCGGGTATCTTTCGTTTAGGTTTCTGAACGGACTTCTGCTTGTATAGTACCGTACCTTATACTAACATCTTGGGGCCACCCGTCAGCAACAAAAGGACGAGTTGGCGTTGTGCTCTTTTTTCAGAAAACCTCCTAGCGGATTTCTATCGGGCCTACCGTAGATGCACCTTTATATTATGGGCCGCCGAAAAACCTTTGACAAAGCAAAAATCTATGGCAAAGGCTGTAGACGGCCCTTGGCAAAGACAGGCCTCCGGCAAAGGATATCGAAGGCCCACCGCAAAGACAACCTGCACATGAGCTGGCTCACGTCGGTTAACGGTGCAAAAAAAAGGCCGTTTCCTTGTCAAAGACCTGGCCTTCGGCAAAGGCATTGCAAATTCAAATTCAGCTGTCGCGCCTCAAGAATATAAAGAAGTAAAACTTTTTGCTGAAGGCCCGACCTTCGCCAAAGAGGCCCTTAAGCGTGAGGGCCGGCCTCAGCAAACGCCACAGCTACTTGCGTTGGCCAGGGTGGGACATTAAGTCCCATCTCGCTAGTTCAAGGAAGGGTCGACCAACGTAAAAGGGTTCCGCCCCTTTCCCTATTGATTTTCGATTAGTTACAAATGCCGGTATGCTCTCTCTCGTCTGGCCTGTGGGCCCAGTGACTGCTCACTCTAATCTGTTGGCCCAGTTATCGTCTCTGTACACTGCCAGGTGGGCCTGGTCTGGTTGCGGCTTCCCTGTCAAACTGAGTAAATTGCAAAGAACCACCACATTTGAGGTAGTTGTTATGAAAACCACTGATTTTGCTAATTTTCGCGCAGAACCACCGCGATTCAGTGAAGTTGTTGCACATAGCACTGATTCCGTCGATTACGACGTATAAGCACCTGCACGTTTCTGACCGACCGGACCCACATGTCAGGTTGACCGCACCGGAGCTGACGTTAACGCCGTTTGGATTACTCCCTCTCTCTCTTCTTTGTCTCCAGTGAGCCGCGTGGTCCAGCGCGAGCACCACTCCAAGACACCGTACGCGGCGACAGCGGGCCAGCAGCAGCGGCTAGCTCCACGCCCGCTTCTCTTCCTCCTGCTGTCTCTCTTCTCCCGCAACCAAGCAGCGGCGGCGGGGCGCGGGGCAGGAGGCGTCGGCGCGCGGTGCTGCAGTGGTAGGGCGCTGTGGAACAGGGCAGAGGAATCACCAATGGCGCAGGCCTGAGGAGGAGGCGGAGGACGGCGAGGGAGGCAGAGGAAGCGGAACGGCGAGCGAAATGAGGTCCCGCAGCGGCAGCGGCAGCGTGAGATCCGGGCCGCGCCACGCTCGTCCCGGGGCCCGGCTACTGCGGCAGCGCGTTCGGAGAAGACGACGAGGAAGGCCGCTGCGGAGCCTCGTCCTCGTGGAACCGCCCGGTGTCGCAGATGCGCTCGAACAGCTCGCTGCCGGCCGCGTACTCCATGACGCATTCACGATGCCCAGGCGCGCCGCCTGCTTTCTCTCTCGATCGATCAAAGGATATTAGTTAATCTAACAACATGCACAGACCTTGCTGGCTAGGAACCAACCGAGGATTCAGAGCAGAGCAAGAAGAAGAGAAGGAGGAGATAAACTGAAAGGAGATAACGGACGGCGCTAACTCTGTCTCGGCCCGGTCAACCTGAAATGTGGTCCCGGTCGGTCAGAAACGTGCTTATACGTCGCAATCGACTAAATCAGCGTCATGTGCAACAACTTCACTGAATCGTGGTGGTTATGCACGAAAATTAACAAAACTGGTGGTTTTCGTGACAACTGTCTGAAATGTAGTGGTTCTGCGCAATTTGCTCTATCAAACTGAGCAGGCAATTTTTTATATATTTTTTGGCCCTTTGTTGAAGGCCCTGATATAAAGCCTTCGGTAAAAGAGTTTTTTTTTCTTTCTTCGTTTGGCTCAATGCCATGAAAACATGTGTGACGTGTCAAGTTAGTTAAAAAGTCGTGTAAGGACATACTCTCTCCGACCGAAAATAAGTAAACTAAATGACTCGGATTTGTATATTTTCCTATGGAGGGAGTAATTTATACAGTTATGTATAACTGAAAATGTAAATCAGACCAAATTTGAGTTTACGGGCCATCCAGCCGCTAACCCACGTTTAGGAGTGGGTAAAAATGAGGCTTCTTTCTTTTCTTTTACGAGGGAAATGATGCTTCTTTCCTTGCCCATTCAGAGATTAAAAATACCGTGCCACAAACATGGCTTGAATTGCACCAAGCCCAAAACCATTCAGCCCAAAGAGACATAGACCCACCAAAAAAGAATCTGAGAAACATGTTGCACGCCGGCGACGCGCCGAGCGGAATATACTCCGCGACCTCCTTCCCCGTGTCTCGGCCGCGCCCGCATACCGTATCGCCCGAGGGCATATCCCCCTCCCGTTTCGCTCTCACCGTGGAGCTTCTCTTATCTCCCCTCTCGCTCTCTCGCCTCTCCGCTCCACGGACCACTCCTCCCACTGGACGCATGGACTCTCGCCCAGCGCTTCCTCCCCACCTCCGCCTCCTCTCACCGCGCCTCCCGCCTCTCTGCCCCGCTCGATGCCGCCGCGGCCAGATCAGCCGCCTGCTCTCCGCGCTCCCTTCCCCGTCTCCGTCCCCCACCCCGCACTCGCGCTCGCAGCAGCAGCGCGCCTCCACCGCGTCGCTCGAGCACGCGCCCGGCCCCTCCTCCCTCGAGCAGCAACAGCAGCAGCGTCCCCGCGGCGGACCGGCGCTCGCGGCGGAGGTCGCGCGCCTCGCCGCGGCCCGCGAGCGCCTCCGCGCGGCGCGCTCCCTCGACGACAAGCTCCGCGCGCTCGACGCCGAGCCCCACGTTGCGGGTTTCTTCAGCGAGGCGACGAGGGGCGGCGTTATGGGTGTTCTCAAGCCCCGCGAGGTGTACCTGCTCAAATGCCTCGTCGCGGCAGGCCAGGATCACGTGCTCGGCATGGAGCTCGACTGGGCCGGCGGCAGCTACGAACGCCACCGCAACGGGGGCGGTGGTGGTGGGAGTGCTCTGCGAGAGGCGCTGTATAGCTTGGCCGGTTTGGTCGGGAAGTGGAGCTCCGAGGGAGTGGTGGGTGACCAGGCGACGAGCGGCGAGATGGAGCTGCTCCGACAGCTCCTCAAGTTTCTCGGAGACATCGAGGAATTCTACGACTGCATTGGAGGCATCATCGGGTGAGCATTGCTTGTTTTGTCTCAACCGTTACTCCGTTAGAGCTGGAAACCCAGTACACGCACACGTGGCAAAAGGTGCCAAATGTGGTCGCTACTTAAATTTGAAGCTATTAACTGCCAACTGGCAAAGTAAACCGATTTCCTGATTGCCATCTACTCTGGTGTCAGTAGTGAACACTTCCGTTCGAACCACTTTACTTAGCTTTGACCTTGGTATTTGAAATATTATTGACATTGCTTCACTCCAGCTATCAAATTATGGCATTGGAGCTGCTTTCAGCCTCGAAGTCGAAGGAGAGTAAGCACCGGCATAGCAAAGACAAGTTTGTCGACTTCCATGTTCCCAGTGGAGTTAATCTATTGGAGGATACAGAATATGCATCTCAAGCTGCTCTATGGGGAATCGAGGTTATTCCGTGTGCTACATTAACTGAGTTTTATGACAAAGAGAACATTTGTGTCTTCTGTGATGCCACATCAACTAAGATTTATGTCAAACACATTTACCTGCTCTTGGAGGCAAACTGAAACATGACTGTTTCTAGGGATTGCCAGAATTAGGTGAAATTTATCCAATTGGTGGTGCCGGCGATCGTCTTGGTTTAGTGGACTCGGATACCGGTGAATCCCTTCCTGCCGCTTTGCTTCCTTACTGTGGGAGATCTCTGTTGGAAGGACTGATACGAGATCTGCAGGTACTTCCTTTCTTTAGGAAACAAGTAGTTCTGTTTCTTATACAGAACTTATCATTGGGTACACATTTGCTTAAAACAACACAATTATGTGTCATCGTCACACCCATAATATTTTATGAGGCTTGCTTCGGTGCACCCCCCTCAAGAAAATATCACAAATCCTAAAGCAAAAGCAGTTATTAATTAAAAGGATTAATCTGTACAGGTTTTCTCTTTAATTCCCAACCGTAATTCCTTTTTTCCCTTGCCCAAACCATGAAAGATGTAATTAGGGTTGTGTTTTTTTTCTGAAAAAAAAGCCATGGTTCTATGTCTGGACTCCAGAGGATATTCATACATGCATCACTTTACAAGTTCCACTATAAAAAGTGGAACTTGGGGGTCAAAAACAGAATTCACCCTATTTTATATGTATCATATGATGTGAAGCATCCTTGTTTGACAGGCTAGGGAGTTTCTCCATTTCAAGATCTTTGGGAAACAATGTATAACACCTGTGGCAATCATGACAAGCTCTGCGAAGAATAATCACGCGCATATAATTGAGATCTGTGAAAGACTTCAATGGTTTGGTAGAGGTCGTGAGAATTTTCGCTTGTTTGAACAGGTATACAATTAAAGACTTCTGGTAATATCTATACATTGCACTGTACCATCGCCAGTTACACACTCCATAGAGAAGTTCTGTAGAATTCCTACTAATTTGCATCATGGTTTTCTAGCCTTTGGTACCTGTAGTAAATGCCGAGGATGGTAAATGGCTAATCAGCAAATCACTTATCCCTGTGGGTAAACCCGGTGGTCATGGTGCTATTTGGAAACTTGCTTGCGATAGAGGTATATTTCAATGGCTTTATCGTCATGGCAGAAAAGGTGCAACTGTTCGTCAAGTCAGGTTGTCTGAATTATGTATATGTTTTTTCTCTGTTGTGTTAAACGAATTATTTGGAAAGAGGGGTAACTGTGGAACCCTTGTGATTTTCAGCAATGTTGTTGCTGCAACTGATTTGACACTGATGGCACTGGCAGGAATAGGCCTGCGTCATAATAAGGTAACAAATTTAAAAATACAGTACAATATAAGTTTTTCGTAGGGAGATAATTTAATATTATTTTCCTTTGGGCTAATGGCTCAGATTACTTACTAATGTTAATCACAACTATGATTTCTATTTTGCACCTTAAATTTGGATTCTTGAATTGTTCTTTTACCATTGCATACTCTGACATATCATACCTCAGAAATTAGGTTTTGCATCTTGTGAGCGAAGACCAGGTGCTACTGAAGGGGTGAATGTTCTTATTGAGAAAGAGAACTCGGATGGGCTATGGACATATGGTATTACTTGCATTGAGTACACTGAATTTGAAAAGTACGGCATACCAGAACCTACAGCGATTAATGGAAGGTAATACACAGAATATTTATTTTGATCATCCCGAACTTCATGGCCCAATTTCAGGCCTTTATTCTGCTCTTGATACCTTACCCATTCTCTAATGCTAATCATGTTGGGATATTTATCTGATCCGAAAGCCTGTGATTTTTTTAAGGACAGTAAGCTGCACCGAAAGTTTTAATCTATTTCTTATATCTTATGAAGTTATTTCCAGGAGCCACTTTATGTTGATAAAATCATACGGGGAAGAGATCAGGAAAATATGAGTGGGTTGCTACAGTGTTACATTGGCTTTTGAATGGTTAAATGCAAGGCTTTGCTTACTATTATATATGTTTACATGTAACAATGGAAGAATTGCAATCATTTGTTAGATACTTAGATGTGATTTGGCTGCATATAGTTTCAAATATTTGCCTCAATTATTTCGGTTTTGGTTAGATACGGTGATGTTTTTACCTACCATTAAGATTATACAGTGTGTGCGTGCATGTTCTGTTGGTTGTTAAATGATCAATACTTTTGTAATTTAGTTTGCAGGCTAACTATCCAGCAAATACGAACATTCTATATGTTGATCTGCAAGCAGTGGAGGAAGTTGGATCGTGCAAAAATGCCAGTTCCTTACCAGGGATCGTACTGAATTTGAAAAAGTCAGTGTCTTATGTGGATCATCTGGGCTTTGAGTGTAGGTACTTGCTTTCCAGTAATCAACAACAGATTTCTCGCCTTTCTATTTTCCTAGTGTTAAGTTATCCGCACTTGCACTTTAACTTATGTCTTTCTTTTCCACAATTACAACTCCAAACATATTATTGCTGGCACAAAAATTTCAGTGGACGGCTAGAGAATTCCTAATATGTTTGCAATATCATTCATGTAGTGAAGGCTGGTCTGGTTATGTTATGCCATCTTAAACTCGTTGCATGTTACTTCGTATTGATGCAAAAAAGGCAGAGAACAATTGTATGACTGCAGCTGAGGCAGCTATGGTCAATCAATTTGGACCCTTTACTTCGATGCTGAAAGAAAACTGCACAAATCATACCATGTTGAATCATCTGTGCTTACTAATGGTTCGATGCAGAAATGCAGAGCAATCACTTTACTCTTTTGCTTTGGATTATGTGTACTTTCACTTTTATTGGAGTTTATAAGCATTTGCCTTAACTTTGATATTATTGAATCCGAGTCAGAGCAAAATAGTTCTTATTTTTTGTCATGACCATTTTGCCCAGTTTACACAGCGTCTCAAACGATGTTATCTTAGCAAGTATATTTTCATATCTATGTCATGGCCTGTTAAAACTACTGCTAGCATGAAGGCACTCAAAGACCCACCTTGACAAAAATCTAAGACTTCAGTGTTTTGATTCCATAGTTTTGAAGTTTATGCCACGATTTCTCAGATAATTAGGGACTACGTGTTATTATGATTGGATTCTTTTGCTGTAGATATGAATGTGCTTCTGAATTCTGATTTATGAGTTCATTGATGTGGATTTTAGTTATTTTAAATCTCATTTTGCTGAAAATTGAAGTACTGGTTGCTCCAATGCTTCTGTAAGATGGGGACAGGGTATAAATCGAAAGATATGCCAATTCCTGCTATATTTTGCTGGTGTAATATTTGTTGTTACTTCAATTTTTCTTTGTTGCAGTGCTGCTGGTGGCAGGCTAGAGTGCACGATGCAAAATATAGCAGATAATTTTGTGAACATGTATAGCTACAGGTGCAGCAAAGGAATAGAAAGTATGTAAGTAATTACATAGTTTCTTCCTGTATACTGTGTCTTTATCCAGATACTTTTTTTGCTTTTGTCTTGGGGTTAAGCAATCTCATGTTTAACAGGTGAGCTCGACACATTCATTGTGTACAATGAAAGGAAAAGAGTCACTTCATCAGCTAAAAGGAAGCTAAAATCAGAAGATAAATCATTGCACCAGGTTAATATATCATACTTTGTTATCCAATGAATAGATTCTCATGCTACTGGATCCATACTTTGTGTGTTTTCTGGAACTATTCTGGTGACAGACTGATCCTTATACTGATCGTGAAAATAAAAATTGACGGTGTTTAGTAGGTCAGTGTTTAGCAATATGTAGTTGCAACTTACACGCAAACAGTGTGATACGCTGATGTTAACATTATTGAATTGGCTGGGCTCGACTCTTATGCATGGCGCCGTTCTTATATACCCTATAATTGGTTCGGCCCATCTTATTCACAAACACATAAAAGAGCCTCCCCGTCAAAAAGAAAAACAGCTGACTGATCCAAATTTCTTCTGGACCCAAATTGTGTCCATAATTCCATTGAAACATTAACACGAGACGCTTCTGGCACTGCCAGTCTGCCACCTTTTTATGGCGTAGGTTCTAAAACTTATTGAGTAACCTTAATAGATGTAAATTTCCTGACTCGTATTTGACAAATAGCTTTGCTTGTTTGACAGACTCCAGAGGGTTCACTCCTTGACATTCTGCGTAATGCTCATGATCTCCTTTCTAGCTGTAGGATAGAGGTTCCCAAGGTAAATGTACTTCTGTGATTTGCTTTGTGATCTTATTTTCAAATGTAATATGAGTGGCATTCCATGTGGTATTATCTCACTTTAGGAATGCAGGACATATTGGTATTAGCTGTGGTTGATTGAGTTAAAAAACGATGTTGTTGGTTATTTACTGGACTGCCGGTTATACTTCGATCCAAAGTACTCTAGTATTTTGGCTGATCTTTTTGAGAGTAAAGTGCCTAGGCCATCTTTGAAAAAGTGCATTATCCAGTAAACCTGAAGATTTTGAATATCAAGCATTAACTTCTAATGTATACTCTGCCAAGTCATATCCATAATGGTGCAAAGCCATATTAGTCGTATTCAACTGGAATATTATATTCAGAAGAACGGTCCCAAATTTGTGTATTTTACATCTGGTTATCTGATTTACTTCTGTTGTAAGATAGAACAGTGCTAATAGTTTTTTTTTCGAGACCATGCAAGAGAGCTGCATGTTCTGATCTGTCATTATGAATGCACCTCTGTTAGCAGAAAAATATATATTTCAGATCTCATGAGATGTTTTGCTGAAACTTAAATGCATGCAAATATGACATGCTAATTGCTGTGTAACTTCCTATGTACCTTTAGATGCCATAATTATCAAATTATTTCCCAGTTATCTGGTCAAAGATAATATTGCTTACTTGCATTCTGACTGTCTTTCTCATGGCCTGAAGTATCTTTTATTCTTTTTCACTTATCAGGTCAAAGACAACAATGAGTACTTGCGTTCTGGGCTACCATTCCTCATATTTCTTCATCCTGCTTTAGGTCCATTTTGGGATATCATAAAGCAAAAGGTACATTACTTTAAAAGTAAATGGGTAAAATGGCTTTCATCTCTTCACTAACAGATTAGTCATTAGTTTCTCCACGTGAGATATTTTTTAGTCCACTGGCGAAGCACAGCTGAGAAAGGCGCACAATTGTTTTTCAGTGTCTCGGTGCCTAATTTTACCTGTACATAGCTTATAATCTCTTTCATGAATACTGAACAGAATGAGTTCGTATTGTGTGATAACACTTAACAGTTTTATTCAAATTTAGCTCTAGAATTATTGGTCAAAAGGTCAGTTGTTTCGGCCTGAAAACACATAGTTAGGCAGTTAGCTCAATATGTAGTTGCGACACACATGAAGTGAGAAATACTATGCTGCTGTTTGATGCTGTGGCATGTTATTCTTATCTGATGTGCACAAAAAAATGTTGAACATGACATATATGGATTTATTTGAATAGTTCACTGAAGAGGGGGGCAGTTTTGAAAAGTAGAGGGTGAGGAAGAGTTGTACAAGAAATTTAGAAAAGAAATGGTGCAGTGTGCTTGCCCATACAACATTGTGTGCAATGAACAAATCAGCCCTTATGGAATATCCTTCGTTCTACATGATTATCATGTTTAATTGTTGGTTCTTTCATTTTTCAAGTTACGCATTCTTTTAGTGGTCAGTTGGTTACTTAAATTTCCATATATGCAGTTTGTAGGTGGCTCCATCTCTAAAGGTTCAGAACTGCAAATAGAGGTGGCGGAATTTCTCTGGAAAAATGTTGAGGTAACCATCAAAATAGATGATTTAGCATGTATTACTCCATTATATGTCGAACTAAATTTGTTTCCAAAATTTTAGCTGGATGGAAGTCTTATTATTGTAGCTGATAACATTATGGGTTCAACCAAGAGGAACACTCATGGTGAACAAATACTGCACTATGGTGCCAGGTATCGTCCACTCAAAGCAGATGTTTTCTGTAAGCAGACCTCTATCCTGAGATAAAACTCTAAATTCCATGCTTGTTTAAAGGTCTGGGAGATGCAAGCTGCAAAATGTTAAAATTGTGAACGAAGGCATCAACTGGGGTTCTCCCAGTAATGTCTATTGGAAGCATGATGTTGAAAGATCAGAATCTTTGAAGATTATTCTTCATGGCAATGCAGAATTTGAGGCAAAAGATGTTCTCTTGAAGGTGCAATTATCGAGAGTGAAATTTGTGTCTCTCCTTTTTGTTTTTATTATTATCTGATTCCTTTTTCTACCAGGGCAACAATATGTTTGAAGTACCCGATGGTCATAGAATGTGCCTCATTCAGGACAAAGCAGGTTCGCTCGTTACCTGTGCCTTACTTTGGGTTGTGTGCGGTTCTACTGTGTTAGGTGAAGTGTTAGGTTTAGCCCCAAGGATCGATCACATGAAAAATCAGAAACATACAAGACAAAAATATTTGTCAAACGCACAACTCGTGCCTTTATTTTTCTTTTCCCTTTCTAGACAGTGTGTATGGACACAACTAAGGACCCAATACTACACGCACATGGACTAGTATTCTATTCCGATTCAAATTCAGCTAACTACTAATTCCTGGTACTAAATCGTGCATCATGCGGACACAACATACCTAGCCTCATACGGCAAGACTATTTTCTACAGGGAGAGGTAGTAAATTTATCCTAATTGGGACTGATTCTTTTTCAGAAAAGATTCATATATGTAGTGCATCCTCTCTATTTTTTCCTCGAGGTTCATAACGCATTAGACTAGTTGAGCTCAAAACCTAAATTTTATGCTTATATTATGATCTTTTGTTGCGGTTGTAACTTAAATCATGCATCTGATGTTCCTCGGTGAATTTCTCTTTGTCCATCAGGTTTTGCTGTTAAGTTAGATCCTATAAGCAATGAATCGATGGACAGCGGAACCTGGTATTGGCAATATAGGGTAGATGGTGCCCAAGTGAAGTTGAATATCGTAGACCTTTAAGGAGATAGTATCAGCTGTAGATTCTTGATTCATTGATTCCCGGCTAGGTAAATTATATGAAGAGCACGCATGCCTAATAGATTTGGTTAGATAAAGTCCAGCTTCTAGATGCTGTTGTAGAAGATAAAAGAGCCTACTTAGATTGTTGTACAGTGGACTGCATATTGAGGTCAACTATATTCAGCCTATTCACTTCAGTTTTCAAGGAGGGATGTACATACAAGATGTTTATTGATGTCGAGGAGAATACCCGTTCTCCCAAAGATCTGAAAGAACTTTGCTCCTAGTTGGCTCTCATCAGCGGTTGTCTGCATTAATCGATGCAGACGCTGGGGTCCCCTCCTTTTCGAATATTTTTGGCTCTCGTCATATCCCCTAAGGATTGGAATCCATTTGCATCTTGAAATTCAACATGCATAACACTAGAAAGGTACCCATCTGGACCTGATACTTTGTGTTCTTTCCGAGCTATCATTTGTATATGCCGATAGATAGAGTGCACATATGTTCATTGTAGCAGTTTTTTTAAGGAATGCTGGAGCATGGGCATGGCAGTATGGCACTGCGATGGTTCGTCTTGATGGCGTATTTGGAGGACCACACCCTATCAAAGTATGAACATGCATCTAGGTGACAGTTTGACTGATCTTTTCACTTATCCAAGTAAATGAAAGCTTGCATTTTCCGAGGTTTAGCTTAGGAGCCCCAAAGTAAACATTTGATTCATTACCTTTTTTCATATATTGATGACCTATATATGTGCAACCCAGTGCGCACTTCAGTTTTCAATTTCCTTCAATCTACTGCATGAAATCCATTCTGTTTCTTGAACCTAGTGATTCTGTTCAATGAATCTTTGCCATAACGTGCGCTCATGTGCTTCACCAGTTAGAATTATAGCCTTAAGGAGCTAGTGTTGTACAGCTCAAGTTGTAGCTAGAGAACTGTTAACGATATGCAACTTGTTCAGAAAAAATATACTAATGCTAAGCGAAATGCAAGACGGCTTCCATTTCGTGGATCGATGGAAACTGAGAATGTGGTGCGGCTAACACTAGATGGACACTGCACAGTCCTTGGCATCTACTTTAAGTGAATGCAGAAAACACTGTAAACACAGTTTTTTTAACTAGTATTTATATATGACAAGTTACATCACGTAACAACCGGGTTTTTTAATTTTATTGTAAAACCATCAACATGTAAGTTTTGAGTTTTGACACATTGCACTGATTGCACTCAGCTGCGGTTGAGCGCGTTTTTGGCCGGTGGGGTCCGCCAGTCAGGTTGACTGGGTGGAGCCAGCGTTAGTGGCGCCCCGACATGCCGTTAACGTTTGGACCGAGCCGGACTCCGGACCGAACAGCTAGTGGCCCCTAGGTTCTGACTAGGTGCCATCTCTGTCGCACTCCCTCTCCCCCTTCTCTCACCACTCATCTGGCTCTTGCCTAATGCAGGTTCGATTTGGGTGAAATTTTAGGGCAGTGTTGTTGTACATTCGTACTCTCTGCACACTCAATTTCATTGGAGTGGTTGTAGGTTGGGGTTCCAAGTAGTGGGGGAAATTAATAGGGTTTTGATAAGGGCTACATTACTGCTGCAGCTTGGATGATGAAATATATTTGATCAAAACGTGATTTGATGGAGAAACTACACTTGAAAAGCAATTGGGACGTTCAGACGTTAGATATCAAAACCTGTTAGGACTGATGGTAGCACACGATATGGCATAGATGGTTACTATGTTAAGGATGAATGCAAAGGGGTGACTGGTATGGAATCTATTATATACTAAAAGCAATATGAGGGGTATCGAGAGAAGCCACCACGTTGATCCACATCACTTTAAATATTTTGATTGTTGGATGAGAGATTTATGAAACCATAACCGTTAGATCTATGTAAGTCACGTAAGCGGATTTTAAATCCAAATCAATCTGGGACGCGAAGTATGTCACGGGGCCAAAACAACACGTAGAAAACTATTATCCCTGCCCACCGAATTTATTCAGGGCGCTCGCTACGCGTCGGCTGGACTATCACAATGCGTCTAGCCGTACGATTTGGGAGATACCGTACGACATCGAAACAGAAACACTATCACACACACTGATGCGACATCAAAACACACAAGCAAAACGATAGGGAAGAATAGCGAGAAAAATAAGATTTTTTTTAAGATGCGTACTCGATATGTGTCTTCTGTGTGGCTTCAGGTCACAGGTTTCTTCACGCATCTTTAATGTGTGCAAAAACTGGGTCTTAAGAAGTTGGAAAAATATAATGATGGATTTTAAGCATTGTGGGGGTGGGTCTTAAGTATTTTTTCCAAAGATCGGTCTTCACCCTATGTATGGGTTTAAGCAAACTGAAAAGGGATGAAAGTGGGTCACGAGCATTATGGGGGTGGATCTTAAGCATTTCATTCAACACATAGCCATCTATTCTATATCTAATATGAGGGGTACCGAGAGGAGCCTTCAGGATGAGCCACATCACCCCAATTAATTTGACCGTTTTGTTTTATATCTAATGGTTCCGATTTGATGAAGGAATATATTTATTGGGCTTTCAATTGGTTTAAGACCCACCTAGCCGGCTAGGGCCAATATGCTACGGTAAAATCAGCTCCATTACGACTATACCAAGATGGCGGCAAGACTGCACCAGCCGCCACTCCCAATACATTAAAGCAACCAACTCTTACAGTACTATGCTCAATTAAACAAAAAAAAACACACCCCAACGTTTTTTACGTGCTAGCCGGGAAGTAGCCGGTCTGAAACAGAAGATGCCCACGATATTGATACGAGAAGCAGATCGTCGTAACCGGAGAAAGGTGACGTCGAGGGCTGGATACCATGGTAGATTTGGCCAAATAGATATGTCGAGACCTAACCTTACTAGCTCCGAGACGAAGCCGAAGTTGGGTAGACCTCTCTGATCAGAGAAAATGCACCAAGACAAGAAAAGCATCTGCAACACACAAAGAAAGAACCATAACAACCACTCCAGAAGAGTCGCAGCCAACGAGATCGTCGCTGATGAGGTGGATCATAGTCGAGAACAACTTATTATTAAACCGCACGCCGCCGCCATATCCATCATAGTGTCATAGCCGAGGAATCAAAGCTAACTCTAAGAACAACACAGGTCGGAGTCCCACGCCTACCATACCGTTACCGCCGAGGAACCAAACCTAATGGCTGGCAGGGGAGGAGGGGTCCGTCGCAGTGCCGGCGGCGAACGGTGTGGCGAGAATGCTTTTTTGGAACAGATTTAGCTACGGTTTCGGGAAATATAGACTTTTTTTATTTTGACGAGTTATGACAATCTTAGGCAAGACGTCATGTCAACGACGTATCATGAAGAGTTCGCCGAATTGCAAGGATAAGTCTAATACAAATGTGAACAATCGAACAACTGGTCCACATTCTTTGCGAGCTAAAATCAAATAAAAATAAAATGTTGTTTCATGTCCAAAATATAACATGATATACTTCCATACTTATAGGTGTAGCCAAGTTGGTTAATTCTACTTTTGTAGATCTACTAGCGTTTATCTCATAATCTAAACTTTATTCGAATGTATTACTCCCATGTCTATACAAACACGACACGTTTTTCCTTTTTATGTAAAAACTATAAGGGAAATCCCTACAGCTGTAAAGAAAATCCTGCGGTATAATTATGATCATCAGGATTTGAATCCCCATGGTGAAGTTAACCTAGTTAGTAGACAACAATGCAAAAGTGGATGACATGATTAGGAAGTATCGGAGCAATTTGGTGTCGAATCTGATCGCCATGAGCGGCTTAGGCAATCAACAAAACGTGTGTCACGTGTAAGAACTTTGCTACTAACTCTTACACTAATTTGCCTGGTGACAATAAGAAGAGATCAGCTGGTAGCTCTAAGCAGATATAAAAACTCCAGCAAATTAGAAAGTTTTGTTTAACCCAACCAGAAATAGGCAGTTGTGACAGATCTTACCGGAGAAGATGAGGCAGTTCAACATTGTGAGCCAGTTATGTGTGATCTCACTTTTCGTCAAAAAATATGTGTGATCTCACTGCAGTAGTTTTTCTTCTGTGATTTGATCTTTTTTGTGAGGTTGACCATTCTTATTCTTCACATTTGGCAACTGCCTAGGATCCAAGGTTTTAAACGACGGCATTGCAGCTAATCTGTCTGATCCTGATTGGGAACATAGAGCATATATTACTCCGTACTACTCCCTCTTTTTTGCTATGTAAGGCCTGTAAATTTTTTTCTTTGAATTCCAAAATGTAAGTGCGCTAGTATTTGCGCAAAACTATATGCATCCTATATAAAACAAAACAGAGGGTAGCAATTTTTTTATGGGTGGAAAACCCTAGCCTTACATATATCCTTGGGCAACTGAGCCATATATAAGCCCATTCCCAGAAATATTCGACGAAAAATATTTAAGCCCATTCCCATATATAAGCCCATTCCTCCCAAAGAAAAATATTCGACGAAACATACAGTTTTTAAAATACAAACCTGGATACCGATCGAAACGTACTAATCATTGTCAGTTAAACTTCCAAACAATTGCCCGGCACATTCTGAGAAGGTCGACGTGGTGCTGTTTAACTCGTAATCAATGGAGGTCAACAAAGCTCAAGAAAATATCAAGGTCAGCACAAACTCCGGTCCACGAAAACGCGCTCGTCTTACACAGCCGTACACATGCGCCCCACTGCAACCATCGAAGTCTTGGGGACATCTTCTAGTCTCCAAACTCCAAAGTTCCCTACCATCTTTTGGACGAATGTTTGCACCTAACACTAACAGCAGTAATTGACGAAGCGGGCATACGAAGACAATCCGAAGATTTGAAACGACTCCCTACGTTCTTTTCTTAAGAACAAACCCAGACAGGTCACGTTCCACAGGGAGAACCGGAGAAATGAAGGAGATTATACAAAGTGGAGTAGTTTAAGGGATGAAAAGCGCACCACGCAACATCCTGTGGGCCATTCATGGCTGGCTGCCCGGATTGACCCGGAGACTGGATCCTGTTCCCCTCATTGGCTGCTCCATGCCCGTCACGAACTAGCCGCATCCTTTCCGTGTGCAAAAAGATCTGACTAAATTTCAATGCATCTATACATTTCATGTTTAGATACATCTAAATTTTAACAAATTTAAGACAATTTTTGTTGGAGTAGTACTATCCACTTGATCCATTTCAGTTGTGCAATTACTCCAGACCCAAGCAGTACGCAATGTCGCAGCGAATCGTAAACATGAGAGCTTAGCTAATTACAAGTGCCATCACAAGCAGGGTAACAAAATCATCCGCCGTGAGTATGACGTCTGGGACCTGAAGCCACGTGCAAGTGACACGTCCACGATAGCTACAAGCTCCTATATTAAACCCGGGAGCGGCATCGTTGCCCGGCTAAATTCGCGTCTCCTCTTCCCCGGCACAGGCACAGCTACGGCAAATAAAGCCAGCACGCGAGCAAATCGGCCGCGCGCGCGATGGCGGCGGCTTCCGGCGCGTACGCGGCGAACCTGCCGGCGGTGCCGGAGTGGCTGAACAAGGGCGACAACGCGTGGCAGCTGACGGCGGCGACGTTCGTGGGCATCCAGTCCATGCCGGGGCTGGTGGTCCTCTACGGCAGCATCGTGAAGAAGAAGTGGGCCGTGAACTCGGCCTTCATGGCGCTCTACGCCTACGCCTCATCGCTCCTGGTCTGGGTCCTGGTCGGCTTCCGCATGGCCTTCGGGGAGCGGCTGCTCCCGTTCTGGGGCAAGGCCGGCGTGGCTCTCTCCCAGGACTACCTGGTCCGCCGGGCCTCGCTGTCGGCCACCAAGCACGGGAGCACGCCCCTCACGGAGCCCTTCTACCCGGAGGCCACGCTGGTGCTGTTCCAGTTCGAGTTCGCCGCCATCACGCTCATCCTGCTCGCCGGCTCCGTGCTGGGCCGGATGAACATCAAGGCCTGGATGGCCTTCACGCCGCTCTGGCTGCTGCTGTCCTACACCGTCGGGGCCTTCAGCCTCTGGGGCGGCGGGTTTCTTTACCACTGGGGCGTCATCGACTACTCCGGCGGCTACGTCATCCACCTCTCCTCCGGCATCGCCGGCTTCACCGCCGCATACTGGGTATGTATGCTGCTCGCAACTTTTCCTCATTTTGATTTCCTAAATCCATGTCGGAATGGCCACGTTGACTGGCTCCATCCATGGGTTAATTTGGCTAACGTGTTAGGTGGTCGTACTCATCTTTAGAGTAGATAGTTTGACCCAGCAATGTGGATTCCTCGTTTGGTATGGCATACCGCGCGTGGGAGTACACAGTTAACACACCAAACATGCAATCAAATTGTCTGACTGGAAAAATTGCTAAATGCTGTTCAAAGTCATGGGTCTTGGAAGAACTAATGAGTGCGTGCGGTGGTTTGTAGTACAATTATCTTTGAGCAGTCACATGATACGAGTATATATATTTCGCTGATAGCTGCAAGCACCCGATCGGAAAAAGGGGACTCGCGCCTTTACCACATGGTTCGTGTGAACAAGTTGGACTGTGTCGTTTGCTTCGTCTTAGCTGGTGGGCGTCGGCGGTGGCAGCTCCGTTTTGTGGTGGATGCTACTGCTAAGGGTCCCAATCGCTGTGTCATCTTGAACTCTTGAAGCAGCAGCAACCGAAGAGAGAGAGACGTGGATTTCATATAAGGCAGCCTGGACTAGGACTGCAGAGCCAATTTTAATATCTGATGGGTCACAGTTACAACTACAAATATCCAGTGGCGCTATCAGTTGCGTTATCCAGTTGGTGTGGCGCCCGCTTGCTTAGTTACTAGTGAGTCCGAGACTAACTATGGCGTGGCTGACAGGTGGGTCCGAGGCTGAAGAGCGACCGTGAGCGGTTCTCCCCGAACAACATCCTGCTGATGATCGCCGGCGGCGGGCTGCTGTGGATGGGGTGGGCCGGGTTCAACGGTGGCGCGCCGTACGCCGCCAACATCGCGGCGTCCGTGGCCGTGCTCAACACCAACGTCAGCGCGGCGACGAGCCTCCTGACGTGGACCTGCCTCGACGTCATCTTCTTCGGCAAGCCGTCCGTCATCGGCGCCGTCCAGGGCATGATGACCGGGCTCGTCTGCATCACCCCCGGCGCAGGTACGTACACAACATCTCTCCTTCGTTCTCTTGGTCCGTCGATTGGCTTATTAGTACTGCAGTCTGCAGGGGCAGTACTGCTATCCTACTGCTAGATAGAATTTAGAAATGTCAGGTCGCAATTAATCAAGGGAAACCGATTAATCAAACAATGTAAAGAAAGTCAAACTAGGACAGCGGAAAAGTCCGGCCTATCATTCATGGCCGGCTCGCACGGGTAATAACAAGTCCACACCAACGTAGTACGAACAATTTGCGTAGCTTAAGACCTCAAGTGTGCGCCGTGCTTTTGAACTAGATTTTTAATCAGCTGACATTGACAAGCTCTGGAAATAATATATCTGCCAGCAAGAACCCCCAACGAATTAAGCCCCTTCTTCATGTATTGATTTCGCGGTTTAACTAACGTGATGACTTGCACGTACGTACAGGGCTGGTGCAGACGTGGGCGGCGGTGATCATGGGCATGTTCGCGGGAAGCGTGCCGTGGTTCACCATGATGATCCTGCACAAGAAGTCCGCTTTGCTGATGCGCGTGGACGACACGCTGGCCGTGTTCCACACGCACGCCGTGGCGGGCCTCCTGGGCGGGCTCCTCACGGGGCTCCTGGCAACCCCGGAGCTCATGGCGCTCGAGTCCCCGGTCCCGGGGCCCCGTGGGGCGTTCTACGGCGGCGGCATCGGGCAGGTCGGGAAACAGCTCGCGGGCGCCGCCTTCGTGATCGGGTGGAACGTGGTGGTCACCACGCTTATCCTGCTGGGCATCGGGTTGTTCGTGCCGCTGCGGATGCCCGACGAGCAGCTCATGATCGGCGACGACGCGGCGCACGGGGAGGAGGCCTATGCGTTGTGGGGCGACGGCGAGAAGTTTGACGCCGCGCGGCATGATGTGTCGAGGGGCGGCGGGGGAGGGGACAGGGAGAGGGAGATGATGGGGGCTACCGCCGAGCAGCGGCTCGCCGGCATGGGCGCCAGGGGCGTCACAATCCAGTTGTAGGCGATCTTGATCAACGTCCTGCAGGAGTAGTGACGTGTTTAAGTTTTAACCACAGGGCGTGACTTGTGAGTGTATGTTGCTGGTGCTGTAATTTTGGCTCGGATTTTGGGCATACATACATTGGCGGGAAGATGTACTAATTAGTTTCCTTTGGGGAGAGATTTTGTACGTGCAGCACTACTGCACTAGCACTCGGAGGGAGAATATGTTAGTTTTCGTTGCGTTGTAATTTAATTTCATGCTCTTCGGATGATTATCGTGCACAGCTCAAACAAACAAATGGGAAAGTACAAATTGATCTTCAGTCTCTCCACAAAACTCCAGGGTGGCCTGGTGGGAGACTGGACGCTCCTCTACTGGGCCGTCCAAGAGGACATCTCGCTAGCTACCTGATGGGCTGCCTGTCAAGCCGTGGGCCGTGGCAACGAGGCACGATATGGGAGTGTTGTTGCCCCCTCAAAGAAAAAGGAAAGAAGGCCTCTCAAAAAAAAGAGGAAAGAAGGAATTCTGATGATCAGAATGGTTCTCGCCGCCTGACAAGATGTCTTCCATGAGCAGCGACAGCTTAGTGCGCACCAATTATCTGAACACTACCACAATTGATTTGAGAAGTTACTTCCTTTATTGGATAAAAAATTACAAGACCGGCCGTCGCCTTACGTACACAAGGCACACTACTGAACAAGGCACACGCAATACACAGGACGACGAGGGTGAAGTAACAAACAGGTCAGACACACGCGCGGACGGTGTCAAAATCCACAAGCTGATCGTCGAACACTTATCCAGAGAACACGGCCGTGAGGTCGGCTTCCGCCAGCACGTGCCCCTCGATGGCCAACATCACCTTGTCCACGGTCACCTGCAACAAGCACGATGTTCAGAAAAACTACCGCGCACGCATGCTAAAAACGTCTCCAGCAACGAATTAACCGGTGCATGATGCACTTAATTACCTTGTTCCCGAGGCTGAGCACGTCGTCGAGGGCGTAGATCTTGAACCGGATGCGGTGCCCTTCTGAGTCCGGGACGGGCCCGCGCCACCCGAGCTGCTTCCAGTCGTTGATCCCTTCCTGGACGGCGTCATCGCCGCGGGCGTTGCCCCCGGCGCCGGAGAAGCCCTCGGGCAAACCCTTGGTGTCGGGGGTGATGTTGGCGACCACCCAGTGCGTCCACGGCAGGACCGGGTCGGCGTCGATGTCCTGCACCACCAGCGCCAGCGAGCGCGTGCCGTCGGGCACGCCGTACCACTCCAGCGGCGGGGACATGTCCTTCTTCGCCCCCTGCCCCTCCAGCGTGTACTGCCGCGGCAGCCGCCCCTCGTGCGCCGAGATCGCCGGCGACACCAGCCTCAGGCTCTCCTGCGCCATCTGATCGCCTCTTCTGCTTGCTTGAAACGACGGTTACTGAGAAGGACGGATGAATGGTTTCGGTTGTTCTAGGCGGTGTTGTGTGAGGTGTGAGATGGCTTGACGTATGGGGAGCTAGCGAGCTGATCGTGCTTAATAATGGGACGAGGGTGGCACGCGGCGGGGGGAATCCGTTGGACGCGTGTCCCGGCGGTGCTGGGGTACGTGGAGTCGGCTCGAGTCGTGTCGTGGTCTCGGCCTCTCGTGAAGGGATAGAGGTAACAGGTTAGCAGTATTTTAGTGCCAGTTTCGTGCTTTGTCCAGAACTCCAGATGTTCCGCGTGTTACGCCGGCAGGAGGACGGTGCGGGATTGGTTTTCGCTTCTTGCAACATTCAAGCCTCTGGTCCAGTAGTCCCAGTTGTAAATGGGCTTTGTTCATCAGGATTGACGCCAAGGCGCGGTATTGCCCTGTCCGTAATGAGCGGTATACCGCTGGCCTGAACAGAACTGGCTGTAAACGGCCCAGTTTGGGTGGGCTCTCAAATGGGCAGAAGCCTGGCTTCTCAGAATAGCAAAGTCTCGGCCTTTATTCTTTTCCATCACACTTGATACAGCCCGCGATGTAAATACACCGGCGGTCCTACTATTATGGCCGCGGTGTCACTTTAGTCTCTAATATATGAAACTGGACACGTAAGTCCTAATTTTATTATAAGCTGTTCACGCGAGGTCCTAAACTCGCTCGGCGGTTCTGACCGGCCTACGTGGCACGTTGACCGCGGCCATGTCGGCAAAGGGGGCTTTGGCGGGAGTTTTGCCGCCGCGGGCAGTTGGGATTTTTGCACAAAACCCCCTAATGTTGGCATCTTCTTCATTTGTTCCCGGTCGGTCCGTTCCTCTCCTTCTCCCCTTTCTCCCGACGGTGATTTAAAGGCGACCAAGTGGCGACTCTCGGTGGCGACCGGCGGCGGGGAGACGGTGAAGGAAGCCGGCAGGGAGACAGTGAAGGCAGCCGGCGGGGAGACGCTGGTCGAGATGGCCCCTGCACGCCGCCGTCCTGGAGATCCCGCCCCTCGTTACGGTCAGAAACCTAATCTTTTCTTCTCCTAATCCCTCTCCCCCAATGTTGTTGCTGTTCGATGTCATGGCTCTGGTGTCGTGATCTCTTCTTTGTGATGGTGGATCCTCTTTATGTGAATGCTCAAATTTGGAATTTAGGATTTTGATGGATGCTGTTATTAGGAATTACAATCTGCAATGCCCCATCTTGTAGCTACAAAATTCATCTTTCTTTAGTACTAGGGGATGAAGAGGAGTTGTTCTGTGTTGAAATTAATCATGGGGGGTTCTTTTGCGGTCATGGAAGGAACAAGGCATATGTAGGACTTACGTGTCCAGTTTCATAGATTAGGGACTAAAGTGACACCGCGGCCATAATAGTGGGGCCGCGGGTGTATTTACCTCTACAGCCCGCTATACGCGTTTGTCCTCCCATCCAGCCATCCTTCTGTTCCGTCACCCCTCGTCTTGTCATCAACCCGTCCTCGCCTATCTCCCTCTCGCCGAACCGTGTTTTCTTTAGCTGATGTCATACTATATTAAACGGATAAAAAGCGAACTTTTACTTTTTCATCTCTTGGAATGAACACTCTGCTAACAGTCCGATCAGAAATAGTCTGCGTGCGATTGAGTCACGTGTAAGAGTAAATTACAGAAAGCTATCACATTTGTAGCTTGGGTTCGAGATCAGATCAAACTTTTGCTAATTGCAACAATAGGTATCATTTTTCGGTCGTACGGTTACAAATAGCCCTAAGGTACCTATTGGAGCGCGTTGATGCCGAACATCACTGTCAAACCAGCGTGGCAAAAACATAACCTTCTCCCTAATGTAGCCATAAGCCGGGGGGCAAAAGGAAAATTCTCCACGTGTAATGTGGCCATTTGACTTGAGTAAGCTAAGTGCCACTTGCCTTGTGTAACTGACATTTATTTCCGTAAATGGCATTGACAACTATTTTAGGAAATGCCATCATGGCTAGCTTTATTACCAATTAGACCATAGTCACATCATCAATGAGTAAATGTAAAATAAAACTATGAGGATTATCCAATCAAACATTCGGTTGATCAATTCTCGCGATTCTATCTAGCTCACGAGCAACTGCATTTGCTTCTCTTGGACAATGCTCGATGATGACTTTCCCAAATCCCTTTAGGGTCTCCATGCAATCAATATAGATTGCCGCTGCTGGCGACGAGGGCAATCACCACTGGTCATCTCATGCACCACCTCGCTACTGTCAGAGTGTATAAGCATATTACAGCATCCCACACTCTATGCAAACAAAATACCCCGTTGCAAAGCCAGGGCGTCAGCCATATTAGCGTCATAAACCACTAGTATCAAACTATTTGAAGCTCCCGCAAAAGCGCCGTTAGTTCCCAGATTATGGCCCCCGTAGAGCCTTCTACCAGACCCTCAAGGAAAGATCGATGCATCAATATTTAGTTTTTGCATTCCCTGGAGGGCGCTGCAACCCATGAATGGCAATTGACAACTTAGTTGTGTAGGAGTGAAAACTTTATCCTATGGAGGTTCTGTGCGATCGCAAATTTACTCCGTCCATGTGTTCCCTATATTAAATCAATCTACTTTTACTATATCATCATAAAATAAAATAAATGTATACACGACTCTGTAGAGAGTCTTCCTCCTGCAATCGTGTGGGTTGTGCGCGAGCGAAGTTCGATGATGCTTTCAAATACGGATTTGCTAGGCGTCAAGATTCGTGCGAATACATACAACCTTACTAATTAAAGAAACAGCTGAACTCTTAAGTTTGCTTGGTTGGCTCGGTGGTTCAGCATGGCAAGGCATTAGCAGAGGTTGTGAGTACTACTTGGTCTTTTTATCTGTTTTTTTTTCTTCTTTTGCATGGTTTTTTGTTTTATTTTTTCTTTCATCGTAACTTCTGTTGTAATATAATAAAATCCTTGCATGGGTCGGGCAGCGATCTTACGCGGCAACGACCAAGTCAACATATCTCGGAGACCGGTCAAATCGTCAACAAGGCCTAGCCATGCCGACTAAGTGCCGGTCAAATGAGTCAAAGGGTCAAGCCCCCCATGTCATGGTCAAAGGAACTAGAGTAAGGGTCAAGAAAGCTCTAGAAGCAAAGTTACCACCTTACCCTCACTTTCCCTCTCCCTCAAGGGTACCATGGTCTTTTGTCATGGACCCCTAGGCTATAAATACCCCTCATGGGGGCAATGTATCATTCACTCTCCATTGGAATAAGATAAAAGGGGAGAGGGCTAGAGCAACTCAAGGAGCCCGCTCTCGAGTGCTTGGGTCGAGCCTAGTCTCGACTCGACCTCGGGGACGCGACTTGAGAAGCCTAGTTTCGAGGTTCCGGGCCATCTAGTACGACCTCGACTCGAAGTAGAGGGATCGGGTTAGAGTCTCGAGGGTATCCCAACTTCGCTACCTGGGAAGACGAGTTCGGCCTAGGTCCGAGGTGGCCCCTAGAGATCTCTCGCTATAGGTGACTTGGGAAGACGAGTTCGGCCCAAGCGCTTGGCTAACGACCCCCTCGAAGTCTCTCCTCACATAGGACTAAGTCGTACCCGTAGGGTCGACCGAACCTATTCAAAAAATATCGACGTGTCAACTTGTCCAAGTGTACGGCGACCTTCGCTATTAGGCCGGCGTACACCCCCTACATACTATTCTTGCATTTGTGCCGTCGTGCATTGCCACCCCATACTCCTGTTGTTTTCTAGAACAACAACAGTGGCGCCGACCGTGTGGAACCCTCGCCGCAATTGAAGATTCGATGGCACCGACGAAGCCTACTTCATCGGGTGCCCAACTTGCCACGAAATCTACACGGTTACAAACAAAGAAAGCAAGCACCTCGGGGGCTCCCAAGGAAGGAGAAATTCTCACCAATCCGGACGCCGCCGCAAGCATGGGCGCCACGACGGAGGCCGCACCCCCGCTCCCGGCCGTCCCCGAAGGAGCCGAAGCACTCGGAACCATCGTGGGCGGTCCTTCGACCCGCACCGACGTGGTGGCAAGGATCGGCGAGCTACTTGTGGTTACCGCCCACGCAAGGGACACGGAACTTGGTATGCCTCGTTCAGTGGGCTTCGCGCCACCTCCCCTGCGACCGGTGGTCACCTTGCCCTCGGAACCTACAAGAGGAAACAATATGGCCTCAGGAGGATCCGCGCCGGAAAACCAAGGAGCCCCGGCTTACGACCCCTCCAACCCAGGACTACCTCCATTAGCACTCGTCGCAATCGCCAATGGAGCTCCTTGGTACCATCTGTATTGGGGGCTTCCGCCGCATGGCTCTCTCCAAGTCGCACACGCTCCGAACCATCCTCGCTTTGCGAGCACTCAGCAAGCGCCCCTTGTTCCCCCCGCCGGGGCCGAACAAGGTGGCAACCAAGCTCCGCCTCAAGACGCGCCCCACGGAGATCGAGATCCCAGTGTACACGGAAACGAGTAGGTGGCGGAGTCCGGAGCCCTCGCCGGCGGTGAAAGAAATCCTCGCCAACGCTCCGACCCCCCAAGAAGACGCCGAGATCCCTCTCCGAGTGACCCCTCTAGAAACGAAAGCGACCCCGACGAAGGAGGATCGCGTCGCCGGAAAAACCGGAAGGGCCGACCATCTTGTAACCCGCTCACGCGGGAAATCCAAGATGCGGCTTTCCCGCCAAGGTTCAAGCCGCCGCCGATACAGCCATACGACGGAGAATCCAACCCTCTTCAATTCCTGGACGTCTACTCCACCGCCATGCGAGCGGCAGGTGGAGCCCTCGTCGGATCAGCCCCAGGCGTCCACACCACCCTCCAGGCGGAAGAGGAGGCGGGGGAAGAAGGCGCCCGGCGACCAAGCTCGAAAGATCTTCGCCGTCGAAGGGCAAAACTCGTCCCAAAAGACTTGGCAGCCCAAGAAGCCTCCTCGCCTCGCCGAGGTAAGCGCCGGAAGATGCCTCATCCCCAACTCGGCGAGCCACAGCACCGAAGAGTGCAATACCCTCATCGCGGCCCGTGAAGAGTTCCAAGCACGAATGCAGGCCCGACGCAAGGACGAGAAGGCGCCCGAGGCCCCGCGCCCCGCCAACGTCATCCTTGCCGACCCTGCGCCCAAGAAAGAGAACCTCCCGTTTCAAGAACCCGCTCACCATGTCGGGGTGATACTCGGGGGCTCCGCCATAGGCCGAGGGTCAAAGAGACAGCGCGAGGAGTATGCGCGCGAAGTCAACGTCGTCGGAACCTTCACTCTGACACCACCACCCAAGTGGGTGAGTGTACCCATTTCCTTCACCGAAGAAGACTAAGGGGATACGCTTCCCACACGACGACGCCCTCTTCGCGACGGCCATCGTCTCGAATTGCGAGCTCAAGAAAATACTCGTGGACGGCGGAAGCTCCGTCGACATCTTGTACCTGAGCACGCTAAAGAAGCTGATGGAGCCGCAAGGAGGATACAAGAACGGTTCCTTGCAACCGTCGCTTTACCCCCTAACCGGTTTCGTCCCAGGCAAGTCCATCCAGCTGCTCGGCCAAATTGAGCTCCTCACGACCTTCGGAGACGCCACTAATCATCGAACCGAGCTCGTGCGCTTCGACGTGGTGGACATGGAGGCCTTCTTCAACGCCATCCTTGGCAGGACGACCCTGAACCGCCTCTGCGCTGCCGTCCACCACAACTTCCTATGCATGAAGATCCCGGGCCCAAAAGGTGTGATCACGGTCCGTGGCGAACAATCCTCCGATAGGAAGACGCTATATCGCCACGAGACCAAGTGCGCCGAGAAGGGGGAAGCGTCCAGAAGTATCCACATGCTCTCGGGAGCAGGGGAGTCCAAGCCCGATCACCCGGAACGCTACAACCATAAGCCTCTTCCCAAGGGAGAGCTTAAGGAGATACGCGTCTCTGACAACGACGCCACGCGCATCGTGAAGATCAGAGCCGACCTCTCGATCGAACTCGAGAAGAAGCTCATCGACCTGTTCCGGGAGAACTCCGACCTCTTCGCTTGGTCCCCCTCCGACATGGGAGGAGTCTCGCGTGATGTCATGGAGCATCGACTCGTTGTAAGGCCCGACAAGGCGCCCGTGAAGCAGAAACTTTGAAAACTCTCCACGGAGCGAAGCGAGGTCATCAAGCAAGAAATTGCAAAGCTCTCCGAGGCCGGACTCATCCGAGAAGTTTGGCACCCCGAGTGGTTGGCCAATCCGGTCTTGGTGAAGAAAGCCAACGGCAAATGGCGAATGTGTGTCGACTTCGCCGACCTGAACAAGGCATGCCCCAAGGACGACTACCCTTTCCCGCGAATCGACCAGCTAGTCGACTCCACGGCGAAGGAAGACGAGGAGAAGACCAGCTTCATCACTCCCGTTGGCACCTTCTGCTATCGCAGAATGCCTTTTGGGTTGAGGAACGCCGGTGCGACTTTCCAACGCCTCGTCAGCCTTATCCTCAAAGAGCAATTGGGGAGAAACGCCGAAGTCTATGTTGATGACGTCATCATCAAAAGTCAAGCGGCGAGTACCCATCCCGAAGACCTGCAGGAAACCTTCAACAACCTCCGCAAATACGGTGTGAAGCTCAATCCCGAGAAGGGCGCATTCGTAGTCCGAGGAGGAAAGCTCTTGGGTTTCCTCGTCTCCCAACGGGGAATCGAGGCCAACCCGGAAAAAATCCGGGCCATCCTGGAGATGGAGCCCCCTCACTCCGCCAAAGATGTGCAGCGCCTAGCAGGAAGGATGGCGGCATTAGGTTGATTCGTCGCCCGATCAGCCGAGAAGGGTCTTCCTTTTTTCAAAGTCCTAAAGAGCCTCGACAACTTTGAGTGGACCGACGAAGTTCAAAGGGCGTTCGAGGAACTCAAGACCTATTTGTCGACTCCTCCACTCCTCACAAGCCCGAAGCAGGGAGAGCCTTTGCTCCTGTACCTCGCCGCGACTCCAGTCGCCGTGAGTGCAGCCCTCGTGAAGGAAGAAGATGGGTCGCAACGCCCGGTGTATTACGTGAGCGAAGCTTTGGGAGGAGCAAAAGGTCGATACGTGCAGATCGAGAAGATTGCGTACGCCCTCCTCATGGCCTCTCGAAAGCTCCGTCATTACTTCATGGGCCACACCATCATGGTGCCGACGACGTTCCCCCTCAAAGAAGTCTTCGGCAACAAGGAAGCCACCGGGAGAATCGCCAAATGGGTAACGGAACTGGCTCCCTTCTCGCTGGAGCTTACCGCGAAAACGGCTATAAAATCCTAGGTCCTCGCCGACTTCGTGGCCGAATGGCATGCGCCACAAGCCTCGCCCGAAGAGACGCCGCCCAAGGCCGAGCCCCCCGCGCCACACTGGATAATGAGGTTTGACGGCTCCAAGCGCCTCAACGGTGCCGGGGCTGGTGTCATACTCGTCAGCCCCGAAGAAAAAATCTTGGAGTACGTCGCCCACCTCGACTTCAACGCAACCAACAACATGGCGGAGTATGAAGCGCTCCTACTCAGACTCCGGTTGGCTAAGGCCATGGGTGTTCGACGCCTTCTCATCCAAGGTGACTCCCAGCTGGTGATAAACCAAATGAACAAGTCATATCAATGCCTTGATGAAAAGATGAAGAAGTATATTGAAGAAGTTCGCAAGATGGAACGGCACTTCCTGGGCATGGAGGCGCGACGCATCCCACGAGGAGAAAACCACCTCGCCGACAGATTGGCCCGAACAGCTGGTTCCAAGGAACCTTTGCCACCCGGCGCATTCTTCTAGGTGATCCGCGCCCCTTCCATAGGAGAAGAAGCCGATGACTCTGACGAAGCTTCGAAGGCCAGCATGGTCATCGACAATCCACCCTCTTGGATGACGCCAATTATCCGTGCCCTGAAAGGAGAGGTGGACAAGGAGGCAGAAGGCCCGAGCGCCAAAACTTTGCTTGCAGAAGCAAAGATGTACGTCCTCCTCGATGGCATCCTTTACAAGAAGGGGGCAGCCACGCTACTCAAGTGCATAACCCCCAACAAGGGGGCTGAGCTCATCCAGAAGATCCACTCCGGAGTGTGCGGCCATCATCTCGCGCCAAGAGCCACCGCGGCGAAGGCTTTACGACAAGGATTTTATTGGCCCACCATGGTGCAAGACGCAATCACG
The DNA here is from genome assembly GCF_000005505.3 of Brachypodium distachyon. NCBI lineage: Eukaryota > Viridiplantae > Streptophyta > Magnoliopsida > Poales > Poaceae > Brachypodium > Brachypodium distachyon. The sequence continues at coordinate 20,153,806 of NC_016132.3, read as the reverse complement.
ATATTGCAAAGATGCGAAGCTTGCCAAAAAATGGCTAAGTCCATTCACGCGCCGGTGACGACCCTGAAGAATATTCCAATAACTTGGCCATTTGCACGCTGGGGAATGGACCTTCTCGGGCCTGTCCCCGCATGCATCGTGGGCTGAAAGTACCTCGTGGTGACGATTGATTACTTCTCCAAATGGATAGAAGCTACGCCACTCGGCAAGATCACGTCACAGGCCATCCAGAATTTTTTCGGGGAAAACATCATATGTCGATATGGCGTCCCACGAGAACTAACCGTGGATAACGGCAAACAGTTCGATTGTGCGGAATTCATTAAATTCTGCGAATGCCTTGAGATCAAGCTGCACTTCGCGTCCGTGGCCTACCCCAAGAGCAGCGGCGCATGCGAGAGAGCCAATGGACTAATCCTCCAAGGACTCCGCCGAAGGGTAGAACACACATCCAGCAAGGCAAGAGGAGCATGGGGGGACGAACTCGCCAGCATGGTTTGGGGCCTACGCACCTCCGTAAGCCGTTCCACGGGCCGAACACCATTCTCTTTGGTGTATGGCGCCGAAGCAGTTCTTTCCGTCGAGGTAGAGTTCCGCTCACCTCGGGTCGAAAGACTCCAAGAAGCTACTCCACTCGCCTTCATCGAAAATGAAGAGCATCACAAGACGGCCGTCGATCTTGTGGAAGAAGCTCATGACAAAGCCCTCATGAGGCACGCCGTCTACGAGCAGAGCGCCGCACGCTTCTACAACACGAGGGTGCGGGAACGAGCTTTCTCCCAAGGAGACCTCGTGCTGAAAAAGAACGTCGACCCAAAACTCCAGCGCAAACTTGACCCTAAATGGGAATGACCATACCGCATCGCCGCGGTGTTGGGCAACGGTGCATACCACCTCGAGAACATGGAAGGAAAAAACCTCGTCCATGCCTGGAACGGCGACAAACTTCGGCGCTTCTACGCCTAAGGAGGAATCTCAAGGACGACCCTCGCCACTCCCGAAGGAAGACTATCAGCGCCCAACCGGCCACTTCCCTGCGAAACTTCGAGGGATCGTAAGCGCCAACAAGGCCACGTCTATTTAAGGCTTGTAAGTGCTTTGGCACCCCGTACTCTTGTTGTTTTCTAGAACAACAACACCTTCTATTTTGTCTTCTTTTTTCATATGCAACTCTAGTTAGGAGAGTACGTTAAATGCTAAATTAATATTGCACAAAATTTATATTTTTGCATTAACGTAAAATAGCAACACTAGTTAACTTTCACATTTATTTATTTTCTTGTGTCCTAATTCTTTTAGACTATAATTGCACGTGAGTCGCAACTTGCAACTTTAATTTTTCGAGTTGGGCGGATGTTGCAACTGTAATTTTTCAGTTGTTTGGACTCTAATTTTTCGAGTTGGATGTTGCAACTGTGATTTCCCCCCAATGAGGTTGCACTGTAATTTTGTAATTTTTTTAATTACACGATGATTGCAAACTATAATTTTCCCATTTGTATGAAAGTTTTAATTATAATTTTTTAAACTTTAGAATAATTGCAGCTATTTTCCTAATACCATGAGGTTGCAACTATAATTTTTCTAGTTTAAATCGGAACTAAAAGGATGCAAGACGCATTGTGTCAGTTTCTGATTTTTAGTGCCAAATCGAAGGGCGTGTGTGTGCACTGCTTTGGTTTGCCATGGCGTGTTTCCGGGACGAAGCAACAGATACGTACGAGCAGCAGCTAGCTACTGTCACAGTCTCTCTGTCTCTCACACACACACGAAACACACGCGCGCGCGCGCATGCACATGCACATGCCACTATGCTCCGTCGAGCACGCACGCGTTCGTAGACGATGGTTAATTTAGCTAACTAAATATAAATTAAATAATTAAATGATTATATCATTAGAAAAAAATTCGATTACAAATTTAATGATATATTTTAAAAACATACATATTTAAAATCAAATTGAGGATATAGCGTGCGTGACTCATATTATGGGACGGAGGGAGTAGAAATAGAATCGCTCACGGCTCTCGTCGACTGAGAAATTAATTTCTCAGACTGAGCGTTAGACACTCCCTTCTGAATATCTAAAGGAAACGATTGAAGAATAAGGCCGTCAATCCACCCATCAAGGAAACGATTCTACAGGCGCACGTACGGAAGATCGTAATTCTTCAGATCAAAGCCCTCCACCCCTTCCTGGCTTCCTTCGGCAACAGTGGTCACACGAGCTACTTTCGCATCGGACATGCACTCACCGGCCGCAAGTAGTCCACTACACCCCACCTCTTTACCTGCTGCGTCCATCTATCTCCCCGAAATATCCATCATCTGCTGCACCAGCAGACCGACTTCACGCCATATCTCATCATCCTACAAGACAGCCAACACAACGACCTGTCCAATCGCGCGCATCGCATTATTCGCATAATTAACAACCCCTTTGTACGGCGCGTACGCATGCATGCATGCAAATGTTTCAATGTCAATGTGCCTCGCTCACTGGCTAGCTAGCCTCTAGCCAGCCAGTGGAGGAGAACTGAAGAAGAGTGGGGTACTGCCAATTTGGCCGGCCGGCTAACTCCTTGCACGTACGAACAGAGCAAGTAGAGATTGCAGCCATGATGGAAACTGTACGCCAAGTCGACAAGATCCCAAGAGGACGAGGGGGAACCGGCGGGGCCTGCAGTGCTTGCGCGCGGGTAGTGCGATGCTGGCTAAGATACGGTAACTTTTAATCGGTTAGCAGCTGGACCGCTGCTTAATTCCCACAGCTAGGTCGCACTTAAATTTGCCCAGATGCAAACCTGGGCAGGCCTGTATGCGCCTTTCCCGCGCACGACGGCCGACTGCCCTCGGCCATAAGCCAATTAAACCTCGAGAACTATAGCTCGAGCCGCAGTACTGCGATACACCTCACTGTTCGGCCTGCAAGAAAAAGCTAGCTATATAGTACCAAGCTGATGACAGAAAGCGCACAGACAACAGCCGGCTAGCTAGTTAACCAGCGTCTCGATCTTCTTCTCCCTGCACTGGATATTTTCAGAGGTGATGACGATGCGTGATTAGCTAGACACAGGGGTTTTGGCTTTTTGATTAATCGTGCCTTTTTCAGCTTAGCTATCTAGCTAACGATTGCGGGTGTGATCCGTGTACGGCACCAGTCACTGCTATATATGCGTTAATAATTTATTATACCAGGAAGCAAAGCATGATCGGGTTGGAAAAAAAGATGCTGATCGATATATATATGTCGCTAGCTGGTGATATGTATGATCGAGCACTACTACTACTACTCGAGACGGCCGGCCGGGGTCCATGCAGGGGTGGTGCACTTTGTTTATCTTTTTTTTATCTCAGGCTTATCTCGAGGAGCTCAATTAAAGGGATCAGTAGCAGCGCGGCCTGATCACCTGCCAGAATTGTTGGCTCGAGATGGCAGAGACACAAAAGATAGAAGGTGGGTTGCACGTAACATCGCACCATATTTGTTTCGGAGTTTCGAGGGCATATATAGTGCTCAGAACAGAGAGGTGCAGTGTGACAAGCTGAGCAGTTGTAGTTACTGCGAAATGCATATGGTAGGGGGAAAAGTTTGCTATGAACGGGTCGGGCCGGTGGCAATCACGGCACTGTACGTGCAGCTTATGTTTAATTTGGGGCAGTCCGCGTCGGTTCCATCGTGGAAAGTTTGCCAGAAATGTGTGTACACGGCCTACATGTGTACGTAGGTTAGGTGCGTTAATGGACTGTATAAGTTTCGAAAGTTTGACATAAATCATGAGTGTACTGTCTATTCAAAATTGCACCACGGAGGTTGGAGTAAGTGTGTTCCGGACCCAGGAAAAAAAAACTAGTTTTCGAATGATACATGTCAATTCTCTGGTTCTTGTAGTTGCCTTGTGCAAAAAACAAAGTTAATTGTCCTAAAAAACGGTTTTGCTATTTTTAAAAGGGCTAAGAAATAACTATTTCTATGTCGAAACAACCATTAATCCAATCATTAATATCTGTACAAGATTTGTGCAAGTACGAGGGACAAAATAATATAAATTGAATGGATATGATTGTCGACTGAAAAATAACAATTTTTACGTTGGTTGGCTGAGAAATATACACCCCTAAAAAGGCATTCTCATAAAATTTGTTTGTTTACCGGGGCCACATGAGTGTTTTCTCTATGAGCATCACAGCATGTATGCACACCTATAGAGCTGCAAAAAGGTTAGGATACCCTCTGGCCCTCTTTATTCAAACAAATGCACTAAATTTTCAAAAAGTGCTGTGATTTTAAAATTTAAGTTCATTTGGTTGGTCTAGGTAGGATCTAAGGCACCGGGTTTCACCTCTACGACTGACACCTGGAACATTCGCATTTTGGGGCTTTCCTAAAAGTTTCTTTTTTTCTGTTAGCTGCCCGCACTACGTACACGCACCTCCTGACTCCTGTTACACGCCATGGCCAATTCAAACGATGTTTTTGTGTGAACTCTGAAGTACTAGCTACTTAGAAAAGAGTGTTTAGAAAGCTAGCACTGACGTTAAATTAGGGAGATCCTTTGTTTCAAAGTCATTGATCTTGGGCGTACGTTGATTTTCCTTTGTGTGTCAAAAGCAGAGCAGTTATGCATACTAAACTCTTTTTATGCAACTCGATTGACAAACCATCCATTGGAAATATTCGTTGAGGAAAAAAAATGCAGACCAGGGGTAGCCCCGTTGGAAAAAAAATATTTATTCGTAGCAGAACGGTGCAGTGCAGGTCAACAAAACTTGTCCGTGTGAATGCACGAGCGCGTCACAAGGCACGCATCCATTATTTTCCCGTGGATCGCGACCGAAGACTAGAAAGGTTGCACCTACAAGTCAGCACAGAGCACAGTGTCTCAAAACGCGCCGGAATTAATTAATTAATTAATCTTCCCAGCAACTCGGAGAACTACATGTCGAAACGAACGATATGCACCGCCGCTTGCCTGCCTCCGTGCCGTGCCAGCCACCCCCGGCCCAGCCCGAGCTCGATCGCCCGCCGCCGGCCCCAGCGCCCAGTCATGCATGCCCAGTTCGTTCCCGCGGCGGCTTCTCTGCCTGCCCGTGTGTCCCACCGGGCTGTCCACGTTTACACCACTGGCGCCCGGAGCCATTGTTTCAACCTTAAAAGGGACGGCCGAGGACTTGGAAATTTTAAAACCACGCACACACCCATCCATCCATCGTGCAATTCACTCACTCCCCCACAAATCTCGATCGCTCTCGGACCTCGCGCGTCGACGCCCGGTCGACAGGCCAAACCACAGCGCGCCACTTGCGTGGAAGTTTCCTCGCTTGCTCGATCGATCGCTACTACGATCGCCTCCACCACAAGCCGCGAGCCCGGCATGGCCGGCCAGTCGTCTTCCATGCGCTGCCTTTGACTAGCACGCACGCACGCACGTACATCCACAGAGACACATGGCCTGGCGTGGCTTCTGAGCCTGGGCTAGCTTAGCTTAGCTTGCTGGTCGACCTCCTGCACGAGCTTTCAACGACCCTCGCGTGCTGTGTGGAAGAAGATTAGGAGAAGAAATGGCGGCGCAGGAGGGCGCGGCGGGGAGCCCGGGGATGAGGGTGCGGTACGGCGCCGACATGGACGACAGCAACTTCGCGCTGCACGGCCGCGCCGTCCCGCTGCTGGTGGGGCTGCTCTGCCTCGTCGTCGTCTCCGTCGCCGTCAGCCTCTACCTCCGCTGGGCCTGCCGCCGCCGCCAACGCCAACGTCGCTCCAACGACCCGGAGGCCACGTCGTCGTCCTCCGCTCCGGCGCCCACGATGCCCGGCCTCGACGCGGACTCCATCAACCGGCTGCCCGTCACGCTCTACAGCCCGCCGCCTTCCGCCTTGAAGAAGAAGGGCGGCGGTGGCGACACTGGCGAGGAGGAGCAGGCAGCGGCGGAGTGCTCCATCTGCATCGTGGAGCTGGTGGCCGGGGACAAGGTGAAGGCGCTGCCCCCCTGCGGCCACTGCTTCCACCCGGACTGTGTCGACGCCTGGCTCCGGTCTCAGCCCAGCTGCCCGCTCTGCCGCACGCTCCTCGTTGCCGCCAAGCCGCTCGCCGTCGATGGCTCCGGCGACTCCCCCGTGTGATCGATCGAACCGCAAAGATCTGACGACGTCCTCTCCTCTCACGACGACTCGATGTTCGAAGCGATGACAAGCAGGCCCCACCTGTAAGCCATCGGATCCAGGCCGCCATTAAACTATCCGGATCGCGCCACTTACGGCTGCCTTGACCGCTTCGGGTCTAGCGATCTGGCCCGTTTAACAGTGCCTAATCGATCACCAATGTGGCTTGGCTCCGGCCTCCGGCGAGGGGCGTCGTCCTCGAGCTAGCTTGCCTCTCCGGAGTTTGGAGGCCGGCCCGGATGTGGGGCCACCTCGCCGACTCACTTTTCTAGCTTCTTTCTGTTCAAGTTAGGCTCCTAGCAGGGAAAGGTGGCCTGTTCTGTTTGTAAATATGTTTTGAGACTTTTTAGCATAGTATTTTTCGTCAGTGGAGGAACAATATTGCAGTGTACGTGCTGCGTGCGTATGCGGTGGAGGTTCAGGTGGAGCTAATGGAATCTTTCTAGTTTAACTTCGCTGACACGCGCATGAAAGCCCGCCTCAAATTAGTCTCAACGTCTCCCTGTTTGTCGGCGTCTCGTTCGCGTTTGCATAGAGTATGCATACTTTGGAATATCTTTTGTGAGGTGTGCTAGCATGTCTGCATGTGTCTTAACCATACGGACTAGCGGTAATACTTAATCCAGGGAAGGACATGACGTTTTCGGCTGTGCTTGATGCACTACCGAGCCTCTATTTGTTTTCTGTTTGAAACCAAGACGAGCCGTCGAATTTGGGCTGGACTGTCGGAGTTATCGTGCACAACAGATAGTGGCAACAGAGATAACACTAGGCAATATTTTAACAGAGACCAACAACTCGTTTAATTAGTCCTCACGCATGCACTCCCCAAGTTCTCATGTCATGCCAATCGATCCATCATGGCGCGCGTCTCCTCAACTGGACATTCGGTCTGATCCAGAAGAAGAAGCCGCGATGGAAGATATATATCGTCTCAAGGAAAAGGTGAGAAAGATAACAATATTGCCGCTAGCTGTTCCTTCTTTCACTAGTTGTAGCTGGATCTGGACTAGCTAGTGCAGCAGTATTTTAATTTTCACTTTAAAGCGGGCCGGGGGAGACACTGGATGGGGTTATCTCTAATCAAATCATCACCCAGTGGTGCCCAGTGCCTACTCTTTCGGTCTTTCCTTTCCCAGGTGCAATTTGATGAATGAACCCACAGCGTACCGCGTAGTGGTTGACGCCCTGTCCTCTCCGTGAGGAAAAGAAGAGCAGGCGGCAGCTTGGATGGATGCGAGCCGAGCTAGCTATTGATGGCACCTTGGACTAGTTGAGACTTGAGACATGGATGGCCCCGGATCAGATGGTCGGGCAGCTCGCGTGCTCTATTGCCTGTGCCGTTCTTTGCCACTTGCTGGGCCAGTGGGGTTGCTAGCGGAGTAGATTACACTCTTTCTGACGAAGAAGCCGAGCAACTTCAAATTTCTTTGAGTCGCCGCGCCGTCTCGAGTCTCGACAGAGAACGGTGGCCTCGGCAGTTTCTTTAACATTTTTTTCTCGAACTGTTTTAGGGTAAGACGGGGAAGTTTCTGTTCTGTCTGAGCCCGAGGGATGAACGAAGGCCCGTCCATGGAGTACATGTTACTGGTAGATACAGAGGCTGTCATACAGCCCACAATGGCCTGGCGATGATTGACTTAATATGCTGACTGTATTACGGCCCATGGTCCTCTCGCCACTACACCCACACTGAAGAAGGGCCGTTTTGTTCTAAAAAAAATACTCCCTCCGTTTCATAATTCTTGTCGAATTATTACATGTATCTAGACGCTTTTTAGAAATAGATACATCCATTTTTAAGCAAATTTGAGACAACAATTATGAAACGGAGGAAGTATATGAAGAATGCCCGTTTCGTATGGGGTCTCCTTGTTTGCCACAATGCGACCTTCTACGGAAACTTTGTACTAAAATCCCGACACTTATTATGTATCGGAGGGAACGGGTCTCCTTGTTTGCCACTGTTGTTGTTCTCGACAACAATTAGAGTAAGAGGTGCCAATGCTCGATGGCACAAGTGCGGGTATAAAAGTAGGACGTGTACGTCGGCTCTATAGCGAAGGTCGCCGTACACTTGGACAAATTGACACATTGATATTTTTTGAATAGGTTCAGTTGACCCTGCGGGTACGACTTAATCCTATGTTAGGAAACTCTTCGAGGGGGTTGTTAGCCAAGTGTTTGGGCCAAGCGGATCTTCCCAAGATACCTTTAGCGAGAGATTCGTCGAGGCCGCCTCGTACTTGGACCGAACGCGTCTTTCCAAGTATCGAGGTTAGGATACCGTCGGAACTCTAACCCAACCCTTTTTCCTTCGAGTCCGTGCTAACCAAGGTTAGCTCGGAGCCTCGAAACTAGAGTCCCCTAGAAGACTTCCTCGAGGCCGGTCGACTTTTAGTCGAAAACGGTGCCCGAGAGCGAACCTTAGAGGGAGCACTCTAGCCCTCTCCCCTTGAGTTTATTCAAGTTGAGAGTGAATGGTACATGCCCCCATGTGTGGGGGGGGTATTTATAGCCTAGGGATGCATGACAAAAGACCATGTCTACGCTTGTGGGAGAGAGAAAAGTGGGGGCAAAATGGTAAAAATAGCTCCTTGGTCTATATCTTTTGTGTGCACTAAGTGGGAAAAGTGGATGTTGGTCCATGGTCCACCATGGACCAAAAGTCTCATCCCAACACCTTTCGTGCGCCCTACTCTAGCTCATTCCACCCTTTGACCATGACATGAGAGGCTTGACTTATTGACTTGTCTTCCTTTGCCATGTAAGATTGACTACGCCACGTGTGCATCTTGACTCACGCTTGGGAAATGTTGACTTAGTCGTCACCATGTAGGATTTACGGCCCGACCCAAATAAGGGTTTTATTTTACTACAACAGTAGCCCCCTTGAGCTGGAGGCATTGAGAATGCCTTCGGGTCAACCTTCGATGCGAGACTCTTGAGTCCTTTTCTTGTATTTACAATGGTGTCTTTGATGAATTCCCTGGCAAGCTTCCTTGTGAGGAACAGAGGTACTTGGTGGTTTTCCTGCAAACAATAGGAGCCTTGGAGGTGTTTCGGGGAAATTCCATGCCTACGACGATTCTCTACGAGAAATTGAGTTTCAGGGGCTATTTTAGCAAAAACTGGGACCCTAGGGGTCTCTCTGTGAGAAATCCCGTGTCCCGAAGGAATTTTTTGCAATTTTCCCAAAATCTTGGGCTTTTTTGCAAAGTTTCCGAACCCTGCTGGCCCGCCAGCTTCGCGCGCGCGGACGTGAGTTGGGCCGGAGCTTGAGCCGCCTTCGGGCGCACCATTTCTTTTTAATAGGCCGGCTTCTTGGGCCACAGTTGGGCCACGGCCCAGCTGGGCCCGATACCGGTTCGGGAGTAAGCGAGCAGATCCGACGGCCACGGGCGAGGGCACGCCCTAGATCGGACGGCTCTGGGCTATCTTCTTCCTTCGTACGGGAGGGGACCGAACGGCCCTTTTCCCCTAGCTTTTGCAGGCTCCGGGCGTCACCGGAGATGACGCCGGCGAGGCCAGGACGCAGGGCCCCTGCGCTGGGGGGCTCCCTTTGGCCAGGCCGGCCTCCTTTGGGGAAAAGGGGGTGCTCCCCATTCCCATTTCTTTCCTCCTCTTGTCTTGTTCCTTGGTGAGAAGGACGGCAAGGTGTCGCCGCAGCATTGGTCCGGCCCGGACGCCTAGGGGCTCCTGCGGCCAATAAAATGGAGACCTTGGGCACTGTGGAGCTTCACACCATACTTGTTTGGTTTGCCCGGTGCCGAAGACGCGTTCGGCGGCATCCGGCATTCCTTCGAGAGCTTGGTGTAGTAGGAAGCTCCGCAGGGGCATTAGCCACTTCCCACATACGACGGAGGTCATGTTGGTTGCCGAGGCGCAGCCGTGGAAGCTTTCCATCACCGAGTCTTCGTGGGGACGCGGAGTACGCCCGAGGCCGCTTGGAGCAAGGTGACGGTCGTGCCTCCAAATTCTCCCAAGAGATCCTCGTCGTTGGGCCGCGCCCTTCCTTCTCTTGTGAAGGTGAGGGGAGCTTTGCGGCATGGACTTTGATGCTTTTTGGTAGTCGGCGAGCCTTGCAGGCACACCGGTCGAACACCTTTGGTGCGTCTTGGTGCAGCATGGGCACGAGCGCTTCATGAGGTCGTCGAGGTACCGGCGTGGGCATGGCTTGGACGCGCATGGCGCGGGCGCGGCATGCGCGGGCGAGGAACCGGCATGGGCACGGCGCGGCACTGCATGGCGCGTCGTGCGCGCAGCGAGGTGCGCGCATGGCACGGCCTGGGCGCGGCGCAGGTACGACGCGGCACCGCGCGGAAGCGGCTTGGCCGGGGCGCGGCGAGACGTCGGCGCTGTATTTTCGCCAAACACTTGGCGGGCGCGGTGGCAGTCCGCCCCAAGCTATGGACCAAGGTGCGGCACGATGGGCGCGCGGCACGGCGTGGCGAGCTCGGGCACGCGTGGCCCGACGCCGCGAGCTCGGGCATGTGCGGCACGGGGGATGTGCAGCATGGTGCAGTGAGGCCCAACGCTCGACGAGGCGGGGCACGCGGGCACGACGAGCGTCGCATGGCGGGCGCATGGCGTGGCACGCTCGGGCATGCGCGGCACGTCGAGCGCGGGCACGGGCGGCACGGCGCGGGCGCGGGCATGGAGCAGGCACGAGCATGCGCGACAAGGCGTTGGCAAGCATGGGCGTGGGCACGCACGGCACATCGTGGGCGCGGCGCCGCTGGCGTGGCGAGGAGCGTGTGGGCGCGGGCACCGGCGTTTATGTGGCGCGGTATTTGCCCGAATACCCTTTGGGCGCAGGAGGTGGCCTTCTCCCCTTTTGTTTTTGCTCTTGTGTGGTTTTCTTCTTTTTGCCGCACAATTGTGTTCCTGGCCGTGCGGCCCTGGAGTTCCAGTGACAATCCCCGAGCTTTTGGGCTTATAGTAGTGACCCTAGCCATTGGAGTCAAGATACTTTTGCGACAACTTTCAGAGTTGTCGTGACCATAACTCTTGGAGTTAGGCACTTTGCGACGGCCCCGAACCTTGGGTTCGCCATGCTAGCTCTTGGAGCTAGAATTTAAGTGGTACCTTTGTAGCTTAGGCTCTTTGCCACGACCATGGCTCTTGGAGCGATGGTATTTCACGGCGGCCTCGAACCTTGGGTTCGTCATGCTAGCTCTCGGAGCTAGACTTTAAGTGGTATTTTCGTACCTTAGGCTCTTCGCTGCGACCATGGCTCTTGGAGCCATGGTTCTTTGCGATGGCCCTGAACCTTGGGTTTGCAATGCTAACTCTTGAAGTTAGACTTTTTAGTGGTACTTTTGTACCTTAGGCTCTTTGCCGCGACCATGGCTCTTGGAGCTATGATACTTTGCGACGGCCTTTGAGTCTTGAGCCTTCAAACCTAACTCTTGGAGTTAAGATTTTTGTTGCGGCAACAAACCTTGAACCTTGGGTTCTTCAATGTTGCTCATACGCCTCGTGACTCATGTTGCAGGTAAGATAGAAGGTGTGGATTTTTTTATCACCGAGATGATTGCACCCCGACTTGGTGGGGGTTAGGGTTTCCTTTTGCTCAAGGACCATCTCGATATAGTCCAATCCTCTCGGGATGCGGACTTTTGTTGGCCACAGTCTTGGTGGTATTTCGCCCCAAAGGAATCGAGGTTTTTGTTACTGAGGTAGTATAATCTAGATATCATGTATGCCTCTTTGATGGATTTAGGTTAAGTCACCTGCTGGAGCAGCTTGAGGCCAGGTTTGGGTCTTAGCATGAGCTTACCTGACAGTTTCCCCTATTGAAAATGCCTACAATTTACAGTTATTGTTTTCTTGTTCAAGTGCCTTACTACACTTCTGTTTCCCTTCAGGCTGATGATACAGAAAACGAAGCAAACAAATTTCATCGAATCAAGAACTATCTTCATGCCAAGTTATCAGAGCAGTAAAGAAATGCCAATGAGATGGTACGAATTGTCCATTGCATGCATGGTGTTGTTACTTTGTTCCTCATAAGGGTCTGATTTGCTCTGTTTTTTCACAAGGGTCTGATTTCAGAGCACACAAGTCATCCCATGCATTGTCTTTCAGGGGCTAACAATTTGGTACCAATTGAAATTACTCTGAAGTTTGCAAACAAGATTAAGGCGAATGAGAGTTTTTCTGCATACTTAGTACTTCCTGTGTTGCCCGAGGATAAGCCAACTGGTGCTCCTACACAAAGAATTCTTTACTCGCAGATTTTTCCCGATAGAGCACACCCAATTTTTCACTTATATTGTAGAACAAAACAACACAAATGATCGAGACAATATATAGGGCCTTGTTAGGTCTTTATGATATATATGAGCCTCATGATTATTTGAACTTTATTTGTCTTGGCAATACTGATGTTGATGACAGCCCTAGCACAGCCTTAGGTGCAAATCTCGATATACATGTATTATTGGATCGAAGGGCATCTCCAAATAAATGCTCAGTGTACAAATAGAAAGCAAACTAATATGGTTGTGTACATGTGTTCCATACCCGAGACCACTAACTGTCATTTTGTGTACCAAAATTTCTGCTGAGCCTCAATTGTAGAGGATTTATTGGTTCATGATTCATCATGTTCAGGTATTGGATCGACTCACAGTCCATCGTTGTTGGCGTCAAATATGTAGCATATATTTCACATTACCGATCGTCGTTGCCTCGGGGATAGTAAATTTTTGTTGTTATGTTCACGTGTCGATTGTATTATTTGTTTTCCTCTCACGGTGCAACGAGTACTTGGAATATGTACATGTACATAAGAGTAATGACTTGTTATTCGATACAATGACTACTCCGTACATGTTAATCCTTTCATGTTTGTCTTTGTTTTTATTAAGTAATAGGATGTTTATCTCTCCGTTGCAACGCACGGGCACTTAGCTAGCAAGGTACAAAAGTCTCGCATCTTCATCAAAATTGACCTTTTCATTCTTGATCATCACTAGCAATAGCATGATGACTTATTACATGAATAAGTTTTTTTTAGAATAACATGAATAAGAGGCGGCCCGATCGAGTGGTGCTGCAGCTTGGGTCCAACTCAAAGAACCAAGAGAATAAATACGGAGTACAAATATTTTTGGCACACGCTCCCCTGCTTGTCAAACTGCAGCGATCGCTCAAAAAAAAAAGTCAAACTGCAGCGGAGATGCAAAGAACACAAAGTTAAGTTTTATTTACAAGTCAGATTGACTGGTTCTTTACGAATTCCGATGATTTGCTCGGATTTGAGTTTTGCTGTTTCGAGTGTTGCGCAATGGAGGGTTGATCAAGCCGAGCTCAAAATCGAGTTTCGACGGAGCCGATCATTCCAGCCCGGTACAATACTCCTAGAATTTCAGCCCTTCTATCCTTTGGGCTCTGAGCCCAGAACAAGGCCACAAAATGGGCCACTGATTACGCATTCCGGTTGAATTCCTAGAGAAATCCACATGCATACAGCCCAGGACGATTTGTACCAGCCTGTCTTTTTCTTAAAAAGAGAAAGAGAAGGCAAGGTGAACCGCAAGGCAGGCTAGTACACCAGCTAGACACCCCGGGACCTCGGCGGTGCGTGCGTGCTGACGTGCCGTCCTGTTTTCCCGCAGCAACAAAACCTCGCGCACCGCGTGTGCTTTTCCATTCCTCTCCCATATCATCCCTTCCCTGTGCCACCGTCTCGCCTCCTCTCCCAATTCCCCATTTCGCACGGCCGCCGCCGCCGCCCCACCGCAACCCACCTACCCACCCCGTGCCCGGGCCCTTTCTCGAGCCGCAGCACCGCCGGGGCGTGGCCATCCCTAATCTGCGCCCACGCCTGGGGTTCGCGCGGCGGCGTGTGCCATGGTGGTGAGGTGGGTAGCGGCCCTCGGGGGCGACCGTGGCGGCGTGGGAAGGTGTTGCTAGGTGCTCTGCCCCCACTGGATGGCCGCCGATGATGCCGCCCGGAGCCGCAGAAGGATGGATCTGAACCTTTACCTCGGCCTCCCCCGCGCCCCGCGCCCGCGCCGCCCGGATCTCGGCTCCGACCTCGCACTCGGTACTTCGATGCTCTCGTCGTCTCCTTCCTCCTCTGCCGCCTCGGCGGACGCGCCGCCGCCGGAGCCGGAGCCGCTCCACCCGCCCTACTCACCGACCCGGGCCGACCTGATGCGCCCGCCGTCCGATCCTTACGAGCCTTCCGCTCCCGAGGCGCACCCGCCCTATTTGCCGGCCTCAGATGCGATACCTGAGCTCGCTGATGACCTCGACTTCAGTTTCTTGCACCCGCACCAGCCCCCGCTGGTGCCCAGCGAGCTGCTCGGGTGGGTGGACCGGCCGTCCTCCTCCACGGCCTCCTCTACCTTCCGCCCGGAGCGTTCCGACCGCTACCGTCGCGCGATGTGCCGCCAGCCTCGTTTCTTCCGTCCACGACGGTTCCGGTCAGACCTTCCTCCCCTCAGCTCTGAGGCCCCTAGCTTGGACAACGATGCTGCAGCGCCCCCACCGCACGAGCCTATGCACGATACTGTTGAGGAGAATAAGGTGATTGCCGGAGGGGCCATGGTGAGTGCCGAAGATGAGCCAACAGAGCGTGGCAAGAGTTCTGCGATGTTTGAGTGCAACATCTGCTTTGAGATGGCTGACGAGCCCGTGGTCACTTCTTGTGGTCATCTCTTCTGCTGGCCTTGTTTGTACCAGTGGCTGCATGTTCATTCCACCCACAAGGAGTGCCCTGTCTGCAAAGGTGAGGTGACTGAAGGGAACATCACTCCTATCTATGGGAGAGGGAATTCGAGTTCTGATGTAGAGAAGAAAGTCGCAGAGGATGTCAACGTGTCCGGTCCTAACATTCCAGCCAGGCCGCATGGGAATCGGCTTGAGAGCTTTCGACAACAGTTCCATCATTTGCGGCCGATTTCTAGAAGGCTTGGTGAGGCACATGGGATATTGTCTTCTTGGAGGCGCATTCTCGATCAGCAGATTATGAGTACTGTTAGTCAGTTTGAAGGGCCTCCTGAATCATCTGTCCAGGAGATGATAGACCATGCTCATCAGACTGGCCGTTTAGGCCGAATTACTACTAGGATGAGAGCAAGGAGGTTGCAAAGAGAAGCAGAAAACCCTACATCTGTTGCTGCTTCTGCCCCAGACAGTGGGCCATCTGGAAACAACGCATCAGATCCGCCTAGGCATAGTTCAAGTCCACTCTCCTCAGAAAGAATTGATTTATTGCAACGGCTTACCCTTGTCGGCCTTGCAAACACGGAAAGGTTGGCGACTGCTGTGAGTGATCTTAGAAGAATATCTAGGCCAAATCCATACAGTGTATTAACTTCACCAAATCCATTAAACCACGAGCCGCCGGTTGATGGATTTCACACTGCTGCAACAATTGCTGCAGATCAAGCTTCTAATTCAAGCACCATGGCTGTGATTCAGGAGGATGCTGCTTTTACTGAGAGCACAGGAGAACCTAGCAATGCAGGGTCTTCAAGATCCATGAGGAGTAGGGGAAGAAGCGACGCCACAGGTTCTTTGGATGTGGATGGTGGGGACCTACACCGGAACAAAAGAAGGAGGCTTAATTAAAGCTAAGCCGGTCAAACTGAAGGTCACAGGTTCAGCATTGTTCCAATTTTCATGGCGTGTTCTCAGTGAGCCCTTTTTGTCCGGCACTATATATGCTGGATGTGATAAAGTTCTTCCTCTTATACTTGCTTGCTTAGTTGGTTGCCTATTTAGTTCCTATAGACCTACTTAATTTATGCTATTACTCAAGGCGCGCCATTACTCAATGCATGTATATGTACTCAACCTGAGGGATTATCATCAGATGAATTATCCTTGATCAGAAATCCAATGTGCCTATGTGTATTAAATGGAATTGACTTTCAGTGTCCAAAATAATGCACTGTCACTCAGTCCTAGAGGCCTCAGTGAACATGTAAAACTGAGTTGAATGGAATAAATGATTGTCGAGTAATTGGATCCGTTGTTGCTTTGCTCTTTGAAGCTTCTGTGTGGTTATATTATACTTGTTACTGAGCAGAGAGGTATGTTAAGCCGCAATACAGTTTTTTTTTCCTTTTATATGCCAATGTCCTTAGATATGTGTCATGAAATCCAATTATGCCGTTCTCATGGATTTATGACCAACTTTGTATGATTTATTGTCTTCTTTGAGCTGATTACACTCTGTAGACTAGTTTTCACTACCATCAGTTTTTTTTGTGTGTGTGAACATCAAGCTTATATTGATAATAAAGCAAGATTACAGTCCTGCTGAATACAAGGTGCAAGGAAATCTCGAAATTCCCCATTTAGCTAAAATATGAGCTGCCAGCTTTGCATCTCTCTGTACACGAGTTAGCTAAAATATGACCAGTCTTCGCTGCCCTCTGAATTTGGCAAACTTTGCTGGACAGGATGGTAGTGTTAGAGAATGTTTGAATTTAACACCACTTGCGTTTCGGAAGTCATATTTATTTATGTTGAAATAGCATTTCTGTTGTGGAGTAGGACTGCACACTGCCACTGGACAATACCTGCAATTTGCTATTTCTGTGCACATGGTCACCATCATGTCATTGCATTGAACATTCTGTTCCATTGAGTAGCCGGAGCAATAATACCAGCAAGGTAGCAAAATATCTGCGTTGCCGTCGGTTTGGTGTTGCAAACTTGCAATGAACCCTAGCTCATTCCCGTAGAACTGGATTCGTTGATATGATGTGTATTCCATGCTGTTGCACACAGCACACCTTTTCAGTGCAAGAGCCTATGATCGATCCTAACTTTCCTCCGGCCCTTTCGTTTTGCGACACGCCTGACAGGCTGACATGACATCGCGACCAACCATCCCACCCGCTGCCCAGGCAGATCGTCCCCGACCGATCTGCCAACCCGTCGCCGGTGGACCCGTTTCGTGGAAAGCTTTCGTGTAAATTTTAATTTTACCAAACTAGCACCGCACAATGTTTATGACTAGCAAGTTGGCCCGTCCAAATTGCGCGGCTAGATTTCTAAATTCTGTAAGCCACCCTATTTCATTCTTTTGTCTTTAAAAAAGTCGATGCCCTTACAACATCACATTTGGGGTGTGGTTGTGGCACAATAGAACACCACCGTTGGAGTAGTTGGTTCGGTCTTGCTCATATTATAATTTGCATCATTCACCATTTTCTCATATTTTCTTTATAGTTTGTGTATTTCTTCCGTCTCACATTAAATGACACAAACTTGTCTAAACACGGATGTATCTATAGCCTAAAATGTCTCACATTAAATGACACAAACTTGTCTAAACACGGATGTATTTATAGCATAAAATATGTCAGATACATGTAATATTTCGGCACTTAATATGAGACTGAAGGAGTATGTAATTTTTTTATTTGCTCCATACATTCCAAATATGGCAGTACGACCGGCTACGGCCGATACGTATTTTGCCCTTGTCCAGCGAATTTTCTAATTTGAAAAAGAAAAAAAATCGCATCACTCGACCATGTCAGTTAGCCTCTTCATTCCTCACGTAGTGCAGTGCTATAGCCGTCGCCTCTGGCTACAATTCAGGGTCTCCTCCCGGCCTCTATTTGTTGTCGGCTGATGGCTTTCGCCTATGACTCCTCGACCCTCCCCTCGCCAGCCGCTACCTGGCAGTTATTCGCTCACTCATCCCCTCCCCGTCAATTGTCAGCTGGCAGTTATTCGCTCACTCATCCTCTCCCCGTCGATTGTCAGCTGCCACCTGCCTCAGCATCTCCTGCGACCTCTTGTGCAACTTAAACACTACACTATCTCATAGGTTAATTATAGAGTAACTTATTGTAATATTTTGAAAAAGAGAAAATTGGCCACATCAGACCGTTGTTTTTCAGCTTTTGCCGAAATCCAATGTGGAATTGTGTCTTTGCTCAATACCATTACAATTTTTTTGTCATTTGCCACAACACGCCGCCTGGTCCATCGACCTGCGCCAGCAGCTGCCGTCGTGATCAGATCCGCCGTCAGTTTGATTTCAGCTTGTGAGATCGAGATAGGCAATCAGAGGGGGGGTGAATGATTGCGCGGAAGCAAATTAAAACTTTTCCCGAAAGTTCAAACCCTAAATCACCTTTCTGTCCGTGATAGTAAAACAGCCGTAATTTTTGATTGGATGAACCAAAAAATATGTATGAGTATGCAAAAGAAAGGTATTGAAATTATCTAACCAACGCAACAAGAATCAACTCAATTGGACTTACCAATCAAAAGATATGATCATATCAGTAACAGCTGACAGAAAGTTGCGAGAATTAATCTATAATCGATTTCGAGGAATAACAAGAAAGATGAAATAATCGCGATCTTCCTTGATCTCGTGTTAAACCTGCAGAAAAGTATTATGAACTCATGATAAACCTGCAGCAAAGTGTTAGAAAGATCTAGCACGAAAAATCCACGAAGATCCGATAAGAACAAAGATGACACCGCCAACGAATTTCTTTATTGCAACGATGTCGATCGATTACAAAAGATGCAACTATGCATCCAAGAACTCTCCAAGAATTGATATAGATCCAAAGCTCTGAGTTCCCTCACATGCTTGCTAAAACCCTAGCTAGGACGCTCTCTATTTATAAGAGAAAATTCGCGACCCTAAACCGAGTCCGAATTCAACACAAACTCCTCTGTCCCTGTCGTTATTCTGCCCGTGGAGCCCATAGACAACCTCGGATTGAGATGACTCCAAAAGTAAAGTTGTTCGTCTCGACGACGCGCACAACTTTCATGTGGACCACTTTTCCATCCGACGCCATCTTGATGATGCTACTGTTTAATCTTTAAACAGCTCTCATGCAGCCACGGCTGGACCTACATATCTTCACGTTGATGCCACTCCATGCCATCAACTCTTCTTGTGATGTCTTCAAAAATCGACCATCACGTATCGAATATCTCCAATACCGTACATATCCGGTATAAACAACGTACGACAAACCGGTGCCCTCCCGGATCATCGTAGTCTTCATTTTCATTGTTCCTTCGCATGAACGTCTCGTATGACCTTGATCCTCGACTTTAGCTTCTCCCAAGCTTCGTCTCTCGATCTCGTCATCGACCACGTTCCTTTAGTTCCGGCAACACCTGAAAGTGAACACACAAATAACCAGTACGAGCACAAGTCCACGACTTGACTCAGGATAAGTTTCACACAACTCACGCCATGTTTTCACATAAGAAACTAATGAATCAGCACACCACTAGCAAAACATTAAATCCAAACAAGATACATGTTATCACATAAATATCCATATTATCCAAAGTATTCACATCAATGTTTCATCTAAAACACTTGCCAATGTTACATATCACTTATGATTTCACACAGCTCGATCTTCCTTTTTTGCGCAACGATTACAGCTCGATCTTGTTTCATGTGCTACTGCAGCACCGCGCATACGCCAGATGCTATGTATATCCAGGAGCTGGGTGTTGTTTCTCAAGCTACAGACAGCAGGTGATGGTACCGATCGCTGAAATCGGCATATACGATTAAGAAGATGCGCATAAAGATCACTGAAATTATGATGGTTCTATCTACTCCCAAATTATTTTGGAGTTCTGCGGTGCGCTATAACCCCATCCTCACGATCAAGGCACCCAGCTCCGCTCCTGAGGGCTGAGGTGCTCGACCTACCTATGCGGATCCCCGCCGTGGCGGTCAAGCCGTCGAGGAGCGGCTCTGCGAGTCCAGCCGGCGGTGGCTACTTTTTGGCTCATACTTTGGCCGAGGGGAAATTGCAGATCGTTTTCCTGGTTTCGCTGGCGATTTTTACACTGGCCGATTTTTCTTTTCTATACTGATGCGAATACCACACCGATCAGATCTCCTGTTTTTATACCAATCCGAATTTAGTTTGCATACTTTTCCATATCAATCAGATCTATCGATTGGGTTTTTTCTTACCTCCCGCGGTTGGATCGAGATTTCCATATTCTATTGTAATAAATTTATATTTATTCTCAGCCGTACGATAACTTTAAAATAATCTACATCATAGAATTTCTGCTACTTTAATTAGATATTAGATTAGAAGATGGCATAGCTGTATGCTATTGGCAGCAGCAGCATATCAACAACTTAGAGCAACCGGATTCTGATATAAGAGGACATTCTTTTAACGACTAAAGTTGTCACCCCACGACGCACATGACGTGATCTGAAGCACTGTATTCTCAATCCGATAGCCCGTTCTGAGAGACCAAAGACCGAACTCAATATAAATCCCGATTTATTAACACCACAACCAGCCGAAGCACCGACCAACCGTCCGTGGTGCTAAACGAGTAAACGCTATCGTCCATTGTGATGGCCGAACGAGGATTAGCCTTGTTGACTATTGGGCTCTAGCGTTCCCAAAAAAAGAACAAAAAAAAAAAGAACACTACTGGCCTCTAGCGAAACGCCGTCGTCCTCTCGTCCATCGTGATGGCCGGACGGGGATTCGCATTGTTGACTGCTGGCCGTGGCATGGCTGGATGGGATCGCATCACTCATGTATTCGTGATATTTCTTTCTTTTCTTTTGAGGGGAAATGTATTTGTGATCTCGTTATTTTTTAGAATATGTATTTGTGATATTATTATTTTTAGAACAAGGCAGCTTTATTAACTCATAATAATGTTTGGGATACAAAAAAAGTCAGGAGGAAAAAAGGTAAATATATCGACCCCAACTAAAAGCTGTGAGTTGAAAGAACGGGGAAGCAGATGTTTTTACGAGGGCAAGTGCACAGAATGGGCCTTGATTGAAAATGGATCAACCAGAATTTGGGCTGGGCCTCTTTTCGTTATTCCGATTTAAGTCAATTCGAGCCTGGCCGGCGCCACCGGACAAACACGTTCTTTTTTGAGGGAGGACAAATACGCTTCTCACGTCTGTGTTGTCCCGACACGGTAAGGAGAATGAGGACGAGACGAAAGGCATACTAGGAACAGGCCTAGATAAACCTGCAATGAGTATTGTATGAGCGGCGAATTTTGCACTGCCACCAACCACTTCCTGTAGGCTGCACCTTGTAACTGGACTGCACACCTACTGCGCTTCTGCGTTTCTGGTACGTGAACCAATCCCACACACGAAACAAGTGAAATCTACAATTTTGGGCAGACTGGTTCACAATTCACAACATAGTATCCAGTTATATGAATATTAGTGCCCACCTAAAATTTTATTATATCCACCGCTGCAGGGCGAGTATTTGAGCCGTACATCATATCTATGAGACATTGAGACCGGGGCACATCATTAGTGTGTTAAGGGAAGGGAACTCTTTAGAAATCCAAAACGCCAAACATTGCAAGACACTCCAGGCTCCTGATGCCCAAAGAATCACATGCTTAGTCAGTGAAACGCAAATCTGGTTGTTGACCAGTTTTCTTGAGAAACAAAAGGGTACAAGGAGGAGCAAATTGGTCAACGCAGGGGCAAAGGACGCTATTTCTGCTGCTGAACACTTGATTGCAAGTCTCTACAAGGGCGAGGAGAAGCTGAACTGAATTCCAGTCTTTCCACAATCATGCTCAGATTGCTTCAGAATATAACAGTAGTTCACCTGAATAAATGCAGCAAAATAAATTGGTTAGCCACGAAGCAGGTATGCATGGTCTGCAATTTGGCAAAGGGAATCGAAAATGCAATTGAAATATACCTCCACCCGGAAAAGTTTAGTAGGTAAGATTATGCCAACGCCAGCAGAGCTCCTAAATGTGCGCTGGAATTCAGCAAATGAAAAGTTCTTGTACTCATTCTCCGATAATTTCGCAAGGTTCCCAGCAGTGAGAAATGCATGACCATGTATTCCAGCATCTCTAAATAACTTCAGAGGCAGATCGAAAGAAAGGTCAGCAAAGGCAGAAACAGCAAGATCACCACCTAAGTAATCCCTCCCTGGAAGAGCAGAGTCATTTTCAGATGCGCTGGGGACAAGCCTTCGAGGTTCTGTTGGACCAACTCCTCTTGTTCTAAAACCCAATAAGGATGATATTCCACCCAAGCTGCAAACTGGAGAAGAATGACCTCCAAGGTTGAATCTATCAGTCACAGGTGAAGAAGAATTCATAAATCCTCTTCCTAGTGGAAGAATGACACCCGCTCCCAGGCCAACATTGAGAGCAGCATTATAGAATCCAAAAGGCACGGCACAGCGTACATCGAACTCCTGAAGCAAAGTAATATCGTAAGAGAATAGAGGTGACAAGGATACTTCTCTATCATTTGAGGAACGAGCAAAAAGAGGAGAGAAAAACCAAATAAAGGATTAGAGCAACAGAAATCATGAAAAAGGGAACATAGGAAGCTGAATAGGACCTGACGGAAAAATCTTAATCCTTTGTTATCCCAAAGACCACCAACTTGAGAGGTCGAGAGAAACGCATATCCTTGTGTGGGCCTGAGATGTGAGTCCCTTCGATCAATCTTGTATGTATATTTCAATGCAGATAGGAAGTTATGCCCTAACTGTCTTCTTATGGACTTTGATGCGCCATGTGTTGGATCAGTTAAGGTCCGCCACATAAGGTTATAAGACAAGTCATGGTGCATGGTTGAAACCAAACCAAATGAAAGACCAAGCAGGCGCTCCTTGTATGATGAAAACTTCAGCCAATCTTGTGACAACAATGATGCCCGAGCCATCAAGGGTGTTGATATTGATTTAAATCTTGGTAGCCTGACTCCAATGCCAAGTTCTGATGTTTGGTCCCAACCATATGCAACTGATGCATCCCACAGGTCCCCGTAGCCAGCCAGGTTCTTCAATTTAAGCGACCCTTCCAGTGACCAAGACCGTGCCTACAAATGTGATGAATACACAACCACACATCAGATTTCAAAACCTCTCAAATGGTTAGCGTAGCTGATTAGCATGTGATATGCAGTAATCCTAATAGTGATGTTTTCTGCTCTTATGCTGCCGGTAGACGGTAGTCTAGGTTCAATACACATTACGACCTACAAATTTATGCTTGCACTAAGTATTGGTACTCAGTACAGGATAAAGTTACCAATGAAACAAAATGAGTTAAGTACTTCTCAATAAAAGTATATTTGAACAAAATACAGGACAGTATGAGTTGAAATATCCCTCAGAAAAAATCACAATCACATTTTATGTTGCTTGAAGCAAAGTGAAACATATGCTGAACCTCAGCAATTGCAGTTCTTTCTTGAGTATCACAAAACAAAAACTGGTAAAACACTAGTAGAATGTGCAGAAGAGCAAGCAAACAAGAGAAAGACAACATTTTCATGACAGCTGGTACGTCAACATATAAGTGTGCCAGTTGCATGTTGAATTCCAACAAGTAAACTCACAGCTTGACTCGGGAAAATTCCATGACATATAGTTGGAGATGTAGGCCATATCAATATCAGGTCCATACCATTAGGTCTGTATCTCCATGCTTTTTCATTGTTTCATTCTACGAATCAAATCGGCTCTAACGAATTCAGATCATCAGCTAAGAAAATTGTCCAAGGCATCAGATGTAGAATTGTACATTATTTGTTATGAAGTGTCCCAAGTCTTCCTCCTTTCTTAAAGAGCCCTTGTTTCCTTTTCTTCACTTTTGCAAGTATACCATGCAGCATTAAATGAAATTTACTAATAAATTTAAGTACAATGGCAGCATCATAGTTAACTTAGAGCACCCAGCTGAGTTAAGCAGCCTAGTGTTACTGTCTTGCCAATGTGCTTAGCTGAATCCTTAGGGCCTGCTTGGATTGTTGTATTTTTGGTGGGTGGGCTCGTTTTAGTTCGACTTTTGGGGGAGTTAAACTAAATACCAGCCTCTCCCACAAAAACAACAACATTCCAAGCAGGGTTTTAGATGAATCTTTTCTCCATGCCCCCCTGGAAATTTACTTATCTAGTTCATTTATTACACAGTTCTTCGGTAATTGGACTGCATTACAGTAGAGGGGTACAATCTCCATTAGTGATGTGTGTCCAGAAGCAGGAACTCGTGATAAATGATAAGTCATACAAATAAGCATAAGTAAACTACAATTCCAGGAAAATTGTGGTAGCTAGTAACTACGAATCTAGATCTCAATCGAGGCCCCATCTATCAACGAGTGTTGCTCCAACTCTCTAGCTACAAGCAATCAGATAATACAATGCAATCGCCACAAATCGAACCAAATGGAGAGCGCACCTCGGGCTTGGAGTAGACACCGGCGGTTCCTGAGACGGGATTGGCGGCCTCGACGACTTCGACGACGACATTGGTGGTGCCGGGCAGCTCGGGTGGGCCCGCATCGAGCGTGATATTGACGGCGTCGAACACATCGAGCCCGCGCAGCCGCGCGCTAGCGATGGTCGCGGCGCGCAGCAGGTCCTGCACAGTGACAGCGGCGCGGAGGAGTTCGGCGACCTCCGCCTCGATGAGCTCCTCCCGCGTTTTTCTGTTGCCCTTGATGATGACGTCGTGGACACGGATTTCCACAGGGTCCGATGAGAGCCTCCGGAATACGGACTGCACCTTCTCCCGCTCGACAGCTGCGGCCGCCGGCCCGTCCAGCTCCTCCTCCTCCTCGTCGTACTCCTCCTCAGCAAGTTCATCGGATTCGACCCAGGGTTCCGGCACGTGGGTTCCGGTGTTAGGGGTATTAGGGTTTTGGTCGGCGGCGGAATCAGGGTCGGCGGCGGCGGCGGCCATGGTGGGGTTTGGGGAAAGAGTTGTTCGGTGTTTCAGGGAAGTCTTTCGTGCTTACCAAGCAGGCAAATGCTGTCGCGATGCGAATGCTCGCGTCGCGCATCCCGGTTTAGCAGGCCGGCGCAGTAAAAGCCCATTTAAAGTTAGCGCAAAGCCTTCTGTAAAAAAACTCGTGCAACAGAGCCCAGCTTGGTAAGCCGTTTTCTGGCCCATACCCGCATGTTAGTTGGAGTTGTAAACTTTCTTTCTGCCAAAAAACGTAGTACTCATAGCAACCGCCAATGTATATGAAAAAATAGAGGTGAGAGAAATTGTACAAATAATTCTATAATTGATGGGGTATATACTACTGGCATTTGTGCATAATTAAAACGGGATGTACATTATACTGGATTTAGCCGGTTTGATTTGGATATTGGATTTAGCCGGTTTGATGGAAAAGAGAATGTTGGATTTAACCGGTTTGACGGATAAAAGGATCGTGAATTCACCCTAGGGCATGTACGCTAGTTAAGATGATAAGCTCGTCTTCACCCTTCATGTTATTTAGAGATTACAATAGAACATCGTTATACAATGAATTATACTCTCCATAATAAAGTTGTAAGAGATTACAATAGAACATCGATCGTTATACAAAGTTGAGTACTAAACCGGTAAGACATGTGGATAAGAGATGACATCCGGTAAGAGATGATCAGACGGAGTACTTTAATTAGGCAAAAGTAAAGCTTTTTTCAAGTCAGTAAACATCCTGTTTGACATTGCAAAGAGAAACCATTGTGTATATATACACCCTTTCTTGCGATGCAGGATCTGAAAGCCCCAAGATCAGATGCTAACGTCAGTGGCGAGCACCGGCCGGCATGGCTGAGATTCTCCAGAACCCACCCGGCTGAGACAGTGTTTTTATATGGCTTAATCAGATCAGCCGCAACTTAAAAAACACGATTAGTGGCTGGCTAGTACTACTCCGTACAGCACTGTTCTTCTGTCCGAACGGTGCTCCTGAGAAAGGCTTCTAGTAGCATCCTAGTAACTTCAGGAAAAAAACAATACCGTATCGATGCCGTTCAGTTGTGCAGATCAGTGTGCAGTGGCCCGGTGCTACCGTTAGAACGGTCAGCCTCTGTGACTGACCACTGACTAATTAAACTGTCTCGTGGGGTAGATCTCGTGCGTTTTCTGATCTGCATCTACACACATGCACAGAGAAACCTCCGCCCCTCGAGCCCGAATCTGCATAGAACAATCCAATCCGGAGCTTCAAACAACACGGGACAAGCTGTTACTAATTATTTTTCTTTCGGGTACAAATATTTTTTGCAAATTGTATACATGAAGTGTACGTTTTGCAACTCGCAAGGTGTGCCGAGGCAATCAAATCTCATGTTTTGCTTCTATGCTCTCCCTACCTCGACTTGTTTGAACTTAGATTCGGCACCATGACCAAAACTGATAAGATTGGTTCATCCTGCACAAACAGACAGGAAAGAAAGTGTCACCGGCCCGTTCCACCAGAAGCGGCTGCGTTTCCTTTGTGCAACCTCCATTGAGGCCTATAAACAGCATCACGGGAAGCCGAGAGCTCCAGCACGCCGGCCGAACCAACGCTCAACCACTAGCGTCGCCTTTGCTGGTACGCGTTCGCACCAATGCCCAAAGCCTCAACCACCTCACCACGTCCACGCGGCCTTTTATACGCTTGATGCGTCACGCCAGTGCATGACACTGTCGCGACGCAGCGCGAGTTGCCTTACTTGCGTAGGCAACGGCGCCGCATACACAAAGACCCGGCGGACTGGCTCGCGGCCGGTCGCCAGCATACATGGAGATCGTGACGGCCAGGAGCTCGTCCTCCGGGGAGCGTCCGCAGCAAGTGCGGCGGCGCAAGGCGAGCGACGGGCACGTCGTGGCGCAGCTGCTCGACTCGCCGCTCCCCACGCCGCGCCGCTCGTGCTGCGGGTCGGCGGCGGACACGCCTCGCAGCGTGCGCGGCGCCAGCGCCGGCGCGTCGTCGCCGCAGCGGACGTACGTGCCTTTCTCGTGGGAGAGCTCCCCGGGCGTGCCCAAGGTCGCGTACGGCGGGAACGGGATGCCGCTGGGACGGGACGTGATGCCCCCTCCTCGGCCACCGCCGGGGCGGGGCCACGGCACCGGCATCGGCATGGGCACCCCGTGGCACTACGCCACCCGGGCGTCCTACCATGGCCACACCACCACTGACGCGACGAGCAGCGCCGGCGGCGATGACGACGACACCTTTTCCGACGCGCTGGACAGGATCTCGTCGTCCGACAGGCTCGCAGCGCTGTCGGCCCGCCTGAGCTCCATCGACGGCCGCGGCGGCGCGTCGCGGCGCCTGTCGAGCTTCATCATGGACCGGTTCCTCCCCGCCGCCAACGCCATCGCCACGACGTCCACCGAGAAGAAACGCGCCAAGAAATCCCCACGCCGCCGCCGAGCCGCGCCGCGCTGCTCCAAGCACGAAGACGAGGCGGAGGCGCCCGCCGCGGCCTGGCGCGAGACGCACACGCTCCCCTCTCTCCGGCGGGAGCAGAATTACCAGGACGCAGACCACTTGACGCAGCACGCGTGGCGTCTCGAAGAAGAAGAAGCGCGAGGCGATGATCAGACGTCTCCGGCTCCGAGCCCGAGGGCGTGCGGGTTCCTGGTGCTCTTCCCCTGGAGCGTCAAGCCGGTGGTGCTCTGCGGGTTCCCGAGGAGCCCGGCCCCGCCACGTCCCGTCCGGACGCCACGGGCCGACGCGGTGGCCTCCCCTCCACGCCGGAGCACCACGCTAGGCGACGTCCTGGTGAAGGAGAGCAGGCTACGGAACGGCATCGGCAGCGGCAGGATGTCGCACTGGTACGAGGAGAAGAGCGGCAGTGGCAAGGAGTGGTCGAGCGCGAGTGCCGGATCCGGGCTGGGCATGTCCATTCTCGGAACGAGCAAGCGGTACTGCGCCGATGCCAGGAAGGCGCTGAGCAGGCTGGCGCGCTCGGCGACGGACAATGGAGGCAGCAGCCCGAGGATCGGCAGGGAGAGAAGGAGCGGCAAGCCGGCCGCTTCGACGCTGGGGTCGACGTCGGGGAGGATGCCGCAGCTGAAGCCGCCGTCAGAGTCGTGGCTTAGCCATGCGCGCGGGAGCAATGCTGTGAATAACAGGAGGTGATGTGATCGACGCGAGAGCCAGCCAAAAACTGCACATATATGCTGATGCTGTTTGCATAGATTTATGTTCTCTCAACTGCTCAAAACAAATCTTTTCAAACTTGGGACGCTGTGAACATATACCTGTTCAGTTTGTCCACTGTTTGTTTGGCATATCTTTGCACTCTACAAGCTTTCCAGGATTTACTAGTGAAAATCCAAAAAACAAACAAAAAGGATCTACTAATAAAGAATGAAAGAATAACGTTTCTACCGCAGGCATATATGTACAGCAAGCCCTGCCCTAAGAACACCGAACTGTACATTTTTTTTTCCTTTCATCAAATGAACAGTATCGCAGAATTGCCGCAAGACTGTTTGCACAGTGACTCGTATATTTCTCTATGCCGTGATGATTTCAAGTTCAGCCCACCACAATGCACTATTCCTTGGGATTACTTGATCTTGCGAAAACCCAGTGATCTCTTGCATCCTTCTGGTTACCGCCGCCAGTGTCGGCCTCTGCCTGGGGTAATCACTTATGCACCATATTATCAGCTCTGTGAGTGCTCTGACATGCTCCTCAGGGACTGCTTTGAGTGTTGAGTCGACCATACCCATCAAGGGCTTTTCGCCGGTGAGGTACCGGTGCGCCCATAGAATTAGGAGGCCGCTATCATCAGAAAATGGACGCCTTCCAGAGATGGACTCGAGCAGAAGCAAAGCAAACTTATACACTGTGGTGCACTCATCGGAGGCGTTGAACTCATCTTCGTCTTCTTTCTTGTTGCCGCCAAAACTGATGTCTGAAACCTTTGCAGCGTTGTCTTCAGTCAGGTATATGCATGAAGAGTTCAGATTTCTTAGGATTACAGGAGGGTTCTGCTGGTGCATGTGGTTCAGACAGTATATTACTCCCATCGCTATCCTTAGGCGTGACTGCCAATTCAATTGCTCAGCCTCTTTAACTGCAAAGAATTGTTTCAATGTTAATTAAGAATAACTGCTAGTACCATGAGTCATCTTGGCGAGAAGAGTAACAAAATAAACTATGGAGTTGTTACCATGCAAGTGTTCAAATAGTGATCCATTTGGAACATACTCAAACACCATCATCCGAGTAAATGGTTCTTCTTCTTTACAGTAACCCAAAAGGTTCACGAAATTCTTATGGTTCACTTGTGACAAGACTTCAACCTAGAACACCACATTTTATGCATGTTAGAAACTCACAATTTTACAGTGTGGAAACATAATCAAACAGAAAAAACAGTTAGATACCTTATTCTTGAATTCTGCTTCAGCTATAGGAGACCACCTGTAGGAATATTTTATCAATGTAGACACAACAGCTATTTCTGCTCCACATGGAAGAGTTCCTTTATACAGTGTACATCCAGGTAGTGTACCAATTACATTGCTGAAACCTTCACAGGCTGTTTCGAGTTCTGACCGTCTGAATGAAGTTATGCCTGCAAAACACGAGTTAGAAGTTTGACTCTTAAATTTGATGGTTGCATCAAAAGAAACACAATATTGTAAATAAGCCAAACTCATAGAAATGCAATTTACCAAAGACTTAATAAAATAAGCAAACAAAAAGAAAATCCATAAGCACAGAAACCAACCTTCCAGGTTACTGGCCTGTAATTGCCTGCTACTTCCAGTTGGAGACAAGGGCACAACAATGCTAGTCTTCCTGCGGCGGTAGCAAAAAAATATTGCCGCTGACAAGGTTACAACCGCAAAACAAATTGCTGCTCCTATGAATGCATATATTTTTGAAGAGCTGCGCTTCTTGTTCTTGCTCTCTTTACTTGACATGTGGTCTTTGTTGGGAGATACAGTATGGGCAGGGGAGGTGACAGGTTCAGAAGGAGGTGGCGCCAGTGGAGAATTTGGTGGAGCAAGGGCATGCTTGGGATGCGAAACTGGTGGTGTTGGATTCTGGGGAGGATCTTTGACTGAGAAAAAAGGGTTCCCATCTGATGGTTCTAGTACAGAAGTTTCAGCACCAAGCATCTCATCCTTCAGAGAAAGTTCTTGTTTGCTTGCTAGAATTCTTCTGATTGTAGCATTCTCCTTACTCCTACATGGCGAATAACTGAATATTAGGAGAACAAACAATCAAGTTTGCTGTGAAATTTATTCCTAAAAAGGAAGCAGTAAAATCTTCAAGTCCTAGATAATCTTAACAAAACATATTCAATCACATTTTCATCTTTCCTACTTATAAAGTTTGGAGTTGGTGGTCGTCAATTCACTTTTTCTAACCCTTCTCTTGTCACCCCTGACATGTAGATTATAAGAACTCATGAGTTGAAACTTCAAGTCATAATCCTCCCTTACATAATCTCTAGTACTGAATTTGCTCTCCAATCTCCATGAGTTTGGGTTTAGAGTTCAAATTCAGCAAAACTTGTCATCAGGCTTTATGTCATTGGTTCATAAGCTGACTATCATGTTGTCTTCAGTTGAATTTTTTTTCTTGAGGATTCCGTAGAAAGCACGGGCACAAAACTAGTCATGGACTAAAAACACAAGTATCCTTAGGAAATAAGTCGGTGCCTCATGCCATACAATAAACAGAACTCCATAGATGTGTTACAGAATTATTACAATCACAAAATATTTACAGCAGTCTTCATACTTATTGCCTTATTGGTGTTCAAGTAAAAGAAGCACTCAACAAGCCACCCATCCATTTGTAGCATAGAGGCAGCAACCTTAGACTTGCTAAGGAAGATTGGTATATATTTTACCATTTTTGTCGAGGAACAGATTTTTAAGCAGTTTAAATTTCTCTGTACTTAGGTTGAAATACATAATTCAAGCCATTTCAGATATCACTGACATCATGCAATAGAATCAGGGTGTGTCTTTCAGCCCCTGTTTCATTTAAATTTGAATCCAAGCCTTGCACGAATCACAAGTTTAATACTCAGATATGAGGCAGATGCACCTTAGACAAACCTTGCAGTGGGCATCCTATTTGATGGAGTCCTGCCTTGATGAACCTGGGACTCGCAGTGACTGATGAGCTCATTTAATTCAAGTGGTAAACCACCAGAAAATCTGTTTCCTTTAAGAAAGCTGCAGTTCAAGTTGTAAAGTTAGGTCTAGTTGCAAAGTTAAACTGACATGAAAAAAAAATGTTTTGGAGTTCTCACGCACAGAAATTCTAGGGAGAAAAGCTCTGGTGGAATTGGTCCATGGAAGTTATTGTACCCCAGATCTAAAACCTGCAAGTCCCATAAATCTCCTATCTCTGTAGGGATGATACCGTAGAAAGAGTTCTTGTGCAGGATGCTGTATGGATGGAAGAAATTAAAATCAAAATATTCTGAAGGAGGAACACCATCTTGCAAGTAATACAAGTCCATAGCATATACAAAATCAAAATATGAAGACATATAAGATGCTATTCGGTGAATGCCTGAACAGGTATACGTACCAACAAGATAGCTGATTCCACTAATGAGTGGAAGACGTTAATTCAGTTCGTAACTCAGATAGCTCTATGCAATGGAGAACAAGCATGGCCAAGGATTGTATGTTAGTGGGTGTTGGTGTGGAGATTGT
The DNA here is from genome assembly GCF_000005505.3 of Brachypodium distachyon. Classification (NCBI taxonomy): domain Eukaryota; kingdom Viridiplantae; phylum Streptophyta; class Magnoliopsida; order Poales; family Poaceae; genus Brachypodium; species Brachypodium distachyon. The sequence goes on along the minus strand of NC_016132.3, from coordinate 20,122,209 downwards.
TTTCCATCAAACAATCGTAGAAATGAATTAGATCAATGCAGATTTCTGTGGCCACGGACTGTCTTCACTTACTGATTTGTAACTGAAGTGCTCTTACTGGTTAATTAAAATAAGAACAGTTCCCAGAAAATAATTAGAATAAGAATGGAGAAAACAACAACTTAGCATCTGATGAACTATTCTAATTCCAACCGTTATCACTAACATATTCCCAAAACTTCCCTAGATTCAAGGAGAAACGCATGTCTTGTATCGACTAGATGCCAAGAAAGAATATGCAGCATGCTAATGATCTGCCTGAATTGAAAGCTCAAAGGATAAGGTCATATGCCCTTGAAAAAATTATCATACATGATACACAGTTTCAGTTTTACTGCCAAGCATTGACCACAGCACAAAAAGTATGCTGATTCAGTTGTAGTTCCAGAATTATGAAATATAACACTGGTAAAAGTGTGAAACGTGTAATATTGTGAAAAACATAGTGTTGATAAAACATGTCACTGAAGTAAGTACAAAATATGCTTACAGAGAATGCATATGTGTAAGCTGTCCAATCTCCGGAGGTAACACACCCTTTAGACCAAGATTTGCTAAGTTCCTACAGCAATTGCAAAGAGAAGTTTAGGGCAAAACATCAACATAGATATGATCAATCAGTGCACAGGGAGACACCGGAAAAATCAAGCATTAGAAACAATGCTAATTTACCATGGAGCAAAATAGCTGCATAAAATGCACAACCTATTCTAAACACCCTCATGCCAGACTGCCCTCGGAACTGGATGTTCAACAAAATGCCAATGTCACAAAAAACCAAAAGGCTGATACTCCACATAGGAATTTGAAAAGAACCTCCTAGTATCAGAATGATCAACAAATTGTCAATCCAAAAAATGATGCTCCCTAAATGCAGAGGATATGTCTTCTTTTAGAAAAAGAAAATGACAATTAAAATCCCATCGATGCAAGATAACATAATACAAGTAATACAAAAATCGAAACGCAAGATTTCATCATTCAATCTAAATTGCAATCCATTCCTTCCAAATATAGAAATGATAAATTTGTGTTCCATTCCATCTTTAGCTGTGCAAAAACAACTTACAGGCCAATCACCCGTCCATCATCCGAGCACTCCACACCAAACCAAGAACAAGGGCCAGCGTTCCCTTCATCCCAATCCAGCAGAGCATGAGATGGATCATCTTCTATCGTATCCTTAAACCTCAGAAGAACAAGACCTGCAATTCAGCAACAAAACCCTAAACAGAGTCAAAACAAAAAGCTGGGCAATAAACCCACCGAAAGAAGCAATTCAAATCACAACTCGGTACCTTCATGATTCAGAGACGCACACAGCTCAAACCCCATCAAGAACCAGAACAAGAAGCATACCACCGGACCTCTCCTCCGATAGTTCTCCATGCCTGAAGCAACTTCAGAAGAGCACGACCCGAGAGAAGCACCGAAGCCCGCTCCGCTCGTGCTGCTCCTCCGAAAACTGGCGCTAGAAGCCCTAATTCCAATCCCTCCCTCTACTCTTGAGCGATTCGGATAGAACGGGGGCTGCGTGCTTCGGATTCGGCGGCCGGAAATGTGGAGCGGATCAAGCGGAAAAAAAGCCAAGGGGAGAGAGAAGAAAACCACTAGAATAGCCGCCAAGAAAGAATCAACAGGCGAACGAGTAGCCAAAATCGCTCCCTCGACGAGCCTAATCTCGGTGGATCCGACGAAAAGTACTACTGGCACTAACAAAAAAGAGAAAGGGGAGGCCGCAACGACAGAGAAGGGGTGTGTGAATGCTGGTGGCGGTGGGACGCGCAATCCGACGCAACCGGGATGCGCACGCGGAGAAGAATGGAATCGTTCAAACGGGTTGCAAGAGAAAAGGCGGCGTCCGTTCCTTTGCTCCAAAATACTCGATGCTGATGAGAGATGAGAATTGGGAAGATACTCTACGGAGTACTAAATTAGTAATTCGTATACGACGTTACTAGGAGTATAATTTTCCAATTTTCTGTTGGACGAAAATAATTGTGCATATCCACTCCGCGTAAGATTGACTTGGCAAGTGCTTTGCTTCGAGACAGAGACAGGTGAGGGTCAATGGCTGTTTTCTTTTTGAAAGATGGTCAATTGCTGTTGGAAGTTGGAACCGAAGCTAAAACAAGCGTGAAAAAACCGGATGCGCACGCACCAATGTACAGGAGTACTAGCCTAGCTCCGGGGAAATCTATCTCGCTGTGCTGATGTTTCTGGGTGTTGTTTGCTCAACTTACACAATTTCTGAACTCGAGTAATACCTTTTTAGCTTTTTGCTATATCTAAGTTATTTGACTTTTAGTTTGATTTTTCAGCTGTTGATTTGTGCTTTAACATTCAAAATGGATGATGAAAAAAAGATAAAATGAGATCTAGATAATAAATCCAACGGGTCTGATTTCTCAACTTAGATTTAAACATGTTGTTTAAAGATCGAGCAACTTAAATAAAGCCACACCTACCCTTTTTTTCTCAAAAAAGAATCCCCACGCTAAAATCAGTTATTTCCACCCTAAGATATTCGGAGAAAATGTGCTCTTCTCCGCTGCCTTGCCTAAATGCTGGTCCATTTAAGTCGATCATTTGTAATCTCCTCCCATCAGTAAATCCTCCTTCTCGCTTGTAAAGTTTAATTTTTTAATTAAGTTGTGATGGTTGGATTTCGCCCGCCGTAGTAAAAAGGATTTTTATTTATTTATGTGTCCCTCCTTCCTTAGATGTACTCAGAAATACTCAGGCCTCATAACTGTGCTCGCTTCTACCCCTCCCCCTTTCGGCGATTCCTCGCAAATGCCCTCACGAAGCACTTCCTAACGGTCAAGCCCCTTTGACCCTTTGCCTCCGACAGGTGGGCCGCGGGCAGCGCTAACAGGTGGGGCCAAAGCGGCGTTCTGACGTGTGGAACGACGAGGATGCAGTGCAAGCGAGCAGGGGCTTAACGGGTCCGGTGGTTTTACATGTGGGCCAGGGTGCAGCATGACGGGTAGGGGCGGTCGGATGAGCTTACATGTGGGCCGACACCAGGAATGACAGGTGGGGGCGGGTGTCGACTTAGCTGACATGTGGACCGGTGTCAGGAATGACAGGTGAGTCCATCAATGTGCACACTCAGTTAAAGATGGCTATCGAATCCTGGTCAACAAAAGTGAACCTTCTCATATGAAGCTTACAATTATGTATGTGAGCATCATTTCCAATAGAGATGACTTAATTAGTTTGTTCTAGAGCTGCAACATAATCGAATCCTAGTCAACAAAAGTCCTTGACCACCCCCACCTGTTATTCCTGGCGTCGGCCCACATGTCAGCTAAGTCGACCCCCGCCCCCACCTGTCATTCCTGGTGTCGGCCCACATGTAAGCTCATCTGACCGCCCCCACCAGTCATGCCGCGTCCTGGCCTGCATGTAAGGACACCGGACCCGTTAAGCCCCTGCCCGCTTGCGCTGCATCCTCGTCGCCCCACACGTCAGCACGCCGCTTTGGGCCCACCTGTCAGCGTTGCCTGCGGCCCACCTGTCGGAAGCAAACGGTCAAAGGGGCTTGACCGTTAGGAAGTGCTCCGTGAGGGCATTTGCGAGGAATCATCGAAGGAGGCAGGGGTAGAAGCGAGCACAGTTATGAGGCCTGGGTATTTCTGAGTACAGCTAAGAAAGGAGGGGCACAGAAATAAAAAAACCCTAGTAAAAAAATATTGGCTACATATAATGTACCTATTTTGCTTCTGTCCCATCATCATCCCATTCCTCTTCCTCCTCTGACAATGAATCTCTATCCTTGCGCATCTGCAAAAGCATGGACCATCCTAATTCAATCCTACTCTAGTAAATTGCATTGTACAAGATTTTTTAGGGAAAGAAAGAAGAGAAAAAAGTACCTTGGCCCAATTTTGTCGAACACCTGGAGTACACCGACCTTGAGGATGTCCGGAATCAATAGTCTGGCAGTGGAGGAGCTCGGATGCAGGCCGGAATCGGTGGCACGGAGGCGTGATCACGGCGTCATAGTGGCCCTTCCATTGCTTGCGATGGCGGACCGGGGAGACGGGGATCCACTCGAGCGTGCCAAAGGTTGTGCGCAGGGTTGTAGGAGGCCTGGACATAACCACAGCATGCCACTTAGGGTTATGGCGAGCTTGAGGCGGCCGAGAATGTGTCGTGGTGGCGGGCTATGGCACAAAGACATTATCTTTACTACTACTTAATTTGCAGTTGGTGGTACCCACATGTCCTTGAGGATATAAAAAAGAAAAAAGAAAACATATTAAAGCGGGTTGTCCTTGAGGATATAGTCCACATGCCGCTTCGCCACAAGCCGGAACATCACCGGCGGCGTCGCCTGCAGTCCGGAGTAAAAATTAAGATGTGGATTTGAGATCATTGTTGTTTTTTTTATGCGCATGCACACCTGGGGTGTATTGGATTAGGGGTGTTGACTGGAGACATTGGGGAGAAGGGTGCACACGACAGTTGACGCGGAACGACCGATTTCCAAAGAGAATGTCTGGGTGGGGCATTTATGTCTTGTTTACTTTGAATTTTGTGATACAACTTATCCCATTAAAAAAGCTCTATTTTTAAATGGAATTTACCGTTTTCCAAATTCTAGAAATCAGGCTAGGGGGCGGCGCCCCCCCCCCCCCCCCCCCCCCGCTCTGTTTGCCTTTGATGGCCAAACAATGGGAGTAAAACAAGGAAAATTTCAGTAATCAAGAAACAGGAGGAGTGTAGGACCAGATCTAATACATATGTATCCGAAAATGGACGATGTAATACACTGCTTGCTATCAATGACTAGGCAGTCCCCGGCTTTGATTAATGCCGGGATGAACGATGGGCGTCCATATATATACACCCGTGCACTGCAGTCTGCCAAAAGGACAGACACAAACTTGCCCGTGTTGATGCAAGAGCAGCCTCATCGTCAAAATAAAACCGGGTCTGGGAGGAAAAAAGGGGACCCGTCAGAGATCTCCGTAGAGCCGTTGAAGTCTCACTAGAGATCAAGAACCCATAGAAGCGACGTGATGGGCGTGCGTGAAGCCTTCGACTGACTGCTCCGCACGCTGCCTAGGCAGATCGTCAGCGCATCACGTGTGGTCGGCCGGACAAGCATGCCAGGAGTTATTAGGGCATCTCCAATGGTGGTTGATACTAACTTTTTTTTCCCTTTTTAATATGTTTTCTTTTTTCTTATTCCTTTCTCTTTTTTGATGGACCCACATGTCATCCTCTCTTCATTCTTGGTACCCGTGTAGTAGCGGTTACTTCTAACCAATACTTACTTATGATATTTATCTCTACTTCACATTGCCTATGTCGCCTCCTATTCCTCCTTCTACAGTCCTCCACCGACTCCCCTGTTGCCGGCAGGATCTGACTTCATGAAGACGAAAGGAGGATGCAGGTGGGAGGAGAAAGGGTACGAGAGAGCCGCACTGCAGTTGTAGAGGAGGGAGAGCTGCTAGGGTTCCGTGAGAGACATTTGATGCTTAGCAGGCCGTCTCAGCCCAGATAACATGCCGTCTTAGCCCAGTTAACCGGGTGACGCCGATTTTTCTACGGGAGCAGCGGCCCATGAGGACAGGCGCCCTAGATCGGACGGCTTGAAGGTCAACATGGCGAGATCCGACGGTCAATAGGGTTGATAGCGTGAGAGGGCAGGAAGGAGGCTCAGTTTTACTGTCCTAAATTCCTTGCAAATTCCAATCGGAAATATTATATGGTCCCGTTAATTCCTCACTCCTCCGAGTTAATTCCTCTCTCCCCGGTAGTTGCCTTTGAGATTGATTGGAGGAGGCAATTAAGGAAGGGAGGAAATTAAGGGGTGATTAAAGCACCATTTTCTCCCTCGATCGTGCCCTGTCTTGATCAACGGGATTTTAGAAATTGGCCATTTATACCCGAACGGAGGGAGTATATATATCTGTATTGCCTTCTTCCTAGCAGAAAGTGAAGAGATAAGCCCTCCTTCCACACTATACTCCATTGGTGCCGCGGCTCTTGATCTGAGGTTGCTTCTCTCAAACAATTCAGCGATGGAGTTAACAAGAAAGGTGTCCATTGTTTCCATCCTCATCCTCTGCGTACTTCTACTGCATTCAGGTAAGAATCATGTCTTTTTGAGTCTTTTTTATGCAAACATGTAAGCTCTCTCCCATCGCAGACATCATTGAGTGCCATCCTCAAAAATATCTTACCATTGTTCCCTGCATGCAATGTACATGAATCTGCAGGCCCGGTGCTTGCTGACAACGATGATTGTTGGACAGCGTCTCCGGATTTCGGCTGGTGCAAGACCGCCAAATGCAGGGGTCATTGTGTAGACCGCGGCTTCGTCGACGGGCGGTGTAATTGGAAGTTTCCTGACCTAGGAGTCTGTGAATGCCGGAATCCAAACTGCAAGCACACGGCAGCCGGTCCTGATCATTCAAGGGATTAAACCCGGAGTAGTGCGTGTGATAGACATGTATCATCTCCTAATTAACGTGTTCCATCCATTGCTACATGAAGAAATAATATAAATATTTTTAAAAGGTTTGCTACTAACAAAACATATTGCTCATTTTCCGCTGGCACCTCGAGCTTCTGGGTGAGCTTGGTGCACGGAAAAGTTGTGAGGCCTAATTCAATACAACCCCCCTCCCAAACTTAGAAGGGTAGGATGGTTTTTTAACGTTTTTTCTTTTACTTCCTTTTGCTCTCCTTTTGCTTAATCTTTTTCTTTCTCCTGCCTCCTTCTTCTCTCGCAAAGTATCTGTAGCCTAAAATATTATTTCTACAATTTCATCGGTGAGATTGTGCGAAATTGTGTGAAATTTCGTCTCGATCCGACGGTGAAATCTCCGGCCAACTCCAAAACACCAAGTGTTGTTCGGATTCCTTGCGGCCGTTCGTAACACCACGAATGTCTGACTTGTTCGCATGTTTCCCGTTGATCCAATCATTATTTTGACAACCCCTTCGGTGAGATTGTGCGGAATTTTGTCTACCAACACAGTGTAAAATTTCGTCGCGATCCGACAGTTGAATCTCCAGAAAACTTAAAAATACCGAGTGTTGTTTGAATTTCTCGCGTACCTGCGAGACAGCACAAACGTCCAAATTGTTCGCACGTTACCCGCTTCCTCAAGAAAGATTTCGACGATCCCTTCGGTGAGAATGTGCGGAATTTTGTATAGCACTACAATGTGAAATTTCGTCGTGATCCAACGGTGGAATCTCCCGAAAATTGTAAAACACCGAGCGCTGTTTGGATTTCTCGCAGCGAATGCATATTTACAGGACTAGAAAAAACAAAAATAGTCACGGAGGCAACAAGTGTTGACCCAGTGGAACGCCCGCTCTCCCATCTCCGGGGTCAATAGTCTTTGGATATAAATGTAGCGCTGAACCACCTGGACGGAACAATTTGTTTCTCCTTGCTCTCTTACCCTGGATCATGCCCAGCAAAAGTTTTCTCTATATGCGTTGCCCGCTCCTATCCATACCTCCATGGCAACTCAATCCTCTTCCACGTGCGGCCTCCCCCTATGGGATTTACTTACTTTACAATTTTCATCATTTGTCAGGGTTGTGCGGTACATAGCTAAGCTGACCTGGTGTGACATAGAGCGAAGAGTGTTGATGGTTTTACCGAATATGGAGTACTAGTAGAGCACATAGATCGAGTGCCAATTTTCCTTTGTGTCTTTAAATTATTTTCTTGAGAAATTCCACTGTTTTTTTTCTTTTGTGGTCATCGGCGCTGCTCCCCTTTACACACAACTTGCGACCTAGCTCTTCATCTCGCATCTCCTAGTGGTCGGTGTAGTTGGCCTCGAACTGCTTGCACATGGCCTTCCTCATACATGGCCTTCTTCTTCCAAGACATCGAGTTCCAATTAGTGGTTCGCGAACACAGCAACGCAACGCTCTCTCGCCGAAAAACATGCTCAAAGCAAAGCAATCATGTACGCGAGGCAGTGGCGACCGGAGGAGGCAAAGGAGCCCGTGACTTAGAATTAGAAGTACTTGAAATGCATGCACATGTGGGATTATGATACCAGGATTTGATTTCTAACCACTTGAAAATAGAGAGTTTCTCACATCATTTTTTTGTTGGTTACTAGTGTTACACGATTACTTAGCAAAGCACAGCCACTATCATGCACATGCATGCAGGCATACAGAAAACCTCTGCAACCATAACTGAACTGCTTTTCTTTAGGGAAATAACTGAACTGCTTTGATCCTGGCCGCCGGAGTACGGTGGACAGCGGGCAAAATCAGCAGTCCAATAAGTTATTTTTTTTAGGCAACAGTCGAATACGTGATTCATAGACATTAGCCTATAGGAACACAAATCAAGCAAGAGATAGTGCTTTAGACTTGAGAGCTCACCGGAAAGACAAGCCAGGTTATGGCCGATGGATGGCAGCCGCGTCTTCCACGGCCAGCAAATCTAGTTCTCCTGTGGCGCCAAATCAGCTAGTGGTGGGCTGGTTGCCAATCTTGAACAAGATGAAGCCTGGTCTCCTCTCCGCTAAATTAATAACCAGCGAATGATGCATATAGATATTCCTTGGATTCGTAGGAAGCTAAGGACATGGTGTAACTGATACTATGCACGGCCTGATTCTTTGGGTTTGGATGGGATTTAGAACTGAGGAGGCATAGGGTGTTGCTGCTGGTTCGGTAAAACTGAGAAGGGGAAAAGGAAAATGGCGAAGAAAAAGAAGAGGCACTGTGAGGATTTGTTGTGCTGTTCTGGGGGTGGCTCGGTCCATAAAGTTTGGAGGTAAAAGAACTAATTCTTACGGGGTTTTTCCCGCTCAACAAAAAAAACCCCTACGGTTTTTCCCAATTCAATCACAATTAAATTATTTTTACATACTAGAGGTGTATGAGTTGGATTTAATATAAATTGGAACGCACATGTTTATAAAGGTCTACAAGAATATTAAGACACCAGAAACACTCCCAAGGATTTTGAGACATTTGCACTAAAACCACGACAAGTATTTAGGAACGGAGGAAGTATTAGATTATTTTCTCAACTGAGCTGCGGTACGACGAGTGGCGGATGCGAATCGTGTTTTCCTGATTGCATCTATCGTGTTGTAGGTGGATTTGGGTAGGGGGTTTTCTGCAAATCGCGTTTAAGTGATGGGGTTGATTCCCACCTCTCATTTGTACTGCACATCGTATATCCGATGGCTAAAGAAGGAAGTTTCTAAATTTGTACTGAATGAGAGTTTTCATTGGATATGCCTCATTCACATGATGCCTAAATCATTAATGGAAAATCAGTATTACACGGTGACCACCAGAGCAAATCTTGTTCGATCTGATGGCTAAAGAAAGAAGTTTGTAAATTGTCAAATCTAAAGAAGGAAGTTTGTAAGTTTGCTCACTCCTTCCACATTCAATACTATAATGATTTTCCATAATGATTTAAGCAGAAAGTCAAGATATGAGCCCTCCTTCCACACTATAAACACCATTGGTCCTGCCGCTCTTGATCTGAGGTTGTTATACGTCTCTCTTCTCTCTCAAACAATCCAGCGATGGTGTTAACAAGGAAGGAAATTGTTTCCGTCCTCATCCTCTGCCTACTTCTAGTGCATTCAGGTAAGAATCATGTGTATCTTTATGCAAACATGTAAGTTGTCTCCCATCAGACACATCACTGTGTGCCAACCTCAAAAATACCTGACCAATGTTCCTTGCATGCCATCTACATGAATCTACAGGCCCGGTGACCTATGTGCTTGGTAATGACGATGACTGTTGGATAGAGTCCCCATCTTTCGCTTGGTGCAAGACTGCCAAATGCAGGACCCACTGTCGGGACCATGGCTTCGTCGACGGACGGTGTGATTGGTCGTTTCCCAACCTAGGAGTGTGTGAGTGTCGGTATCCAAACTGCAACCGCAGGGTAGCGGCACCGGCAGCCGCTCCTGATCCTTCAAGGGATTAAACCCGAAGTAGTGTGTGGGACAAACGTGTGTCATCTCTTTACTCTTTACGGGGTATGCCCCACGGTCCCACCCGTTGCTACATGATGAAATAATATAAAGTTATGCTAATCAAATTTTATTGTCTTAATAAAATATTACTTCCTCCAATCCATAATAAGTATCGCAGATTTAGTACAAAACTCGTGATTAGTGCTTCATATCGCACGGTATCCCTGACAGAAAGGAGTATTATGGATAGGAGGAATAGATTAGATCGGGACTGCTTAACGCGTAAACACCATCTCTTTCGTTATATCTTCACTGCGCGCACACTCCGGTTCTGGCCGTGTGCCCGCCCGTGCATGTATCCTGCATCATGCGTATCGTGTTGCGTTAATGAACACAACAACGCAACGCGTCTCTCACCGAAAAACATGCGCAAGCAAAGCAAGCAATCAGGCACGCAAGGCAGCGGCGAACAGGGGAGGCAAGGAGCCCATGACAAAAAACGAAAGTATCTTTAATCAAGTGGCGTCGGCGTCGCCCGGACGTCCACGGCCAGCGGAACAAGAACGTGATGCAGCTGAAGAAGCTCAACATGGCGCTCTTCCCCGTCCGCTACAACCACGAGTACTACCAGGACGCCATCGCCTCCAAAAGGACCTCTCCAAACTCGCTTACTATAGTGATAGTTAAGTGCGTTGCAACGGAGTCATAAACTTAATAACAACCCTAGCACCGCGAGTCTCAATAAACCAACAATTCAGAATCCATGCCAGGTAGAGAACAAAAAACCAACTGTGACATACACAAATTGAATGACAATTGATGTTGGCAATTTACTAATAATAAAGTATTGGTGGAGGACACAGTGGAGAGCTGCCACATCAGTGTGCGCAGCGGGCCACTGTAGAACTCCCCGCCGGCGGTGGCCTGCCGGTCGGGGCGGCGAGCGCTACGGCGGTTGGATCCAGCAGAGGAAGCAGAGGAAGCGCTCCGCGCCAACACATATCGGGAAGACAGGAGGAAGGGATCGAAAGGGAGAGGAAGACCCAGACCGTGGTGGCGATGACGGTCGGGCGCAGCGAGCTCTGTGGCATGGCAGGCGAATCCGGCAGGCGACCGAGGTAGTAGTCTTCCCTGGCCATGTAGATTGGAGAGCCGGGGAACCCTAGCGGGTGGTTGGGTCGCGGCGGTCGGGTCGCCGGAGCACACGAGGACAGAGGGCGGGCGGCGGCTGAGATGGGAACGATGGCGGAGGGCGCGGTTGGATCCGGATTTTTCTCCTTTTCGTTTCGTGGGTTTTTTTTGCGTGGTTTCCTCGTCGTGGGATGGGATTGCGTGGGATTAGTTTTTTGCGGGCGGGGGTTTGGGGACGTAGTAGCCACCTGTGGCTTAAAGATTATGCATGGCTTAATCTATACCAATACTAATATATTAAATTGGAATTGGTGGTTGGAGTTGATGGTATGGTCGTTGTCGTAGGTTAATTTCACAACCAATATGTCATTGTCCGTTATTTTTTTTTCTCCAGTTTTTTTCACGATTTCTCCTACTCTGTCTTACAACCGACGTCACCACACCCGCATGCTGACCTCGACGGCGCCATGAATTGCCTACACAGAAAATAAAAATAAATAGTTTGTGATTTTGTTGACCCGTAGCAACGCGCGGGCATACCTGCTAGTAGTGATATATATGTGTTGGTTGGAACACCTTCATATTTCTTTCAGTCCAATTCTTCTGAGAAACAAACATCACTAAGGTGACCATGTTTTTTTTGCCGGATCACCACCAATGCTGGACCGAATTAAAGCTTTGGTCAAAGAAGAATATCAGACTTCCTTCTCAGTTAAGCAACTTTAACTAGTAACATCTATTTTTCAGAATGGAGGATCTTCACAGATTACTCGACTGCCTTCACACATTTAATACTGATTTCCCCTTATTAATTTGAGCAATTATATGTGCTCGCAAGCATTTATTTTTCAACTTTGAAGAGATATTATTTGTGTTGTCTTCTTCCTAGCAGAAAGTGTACAAATAAACCCTCCTTCCACACTACAGAGCACCATTGTTTCCGCGCTCTTGACAGATCTGCGGGTGTTGTACATCTCTCCTCTCTCAAACATTTCAGTGATGGGGTTAACAAGGAAGTCAATGGTTTCCAACCTCATCCTCTGCCTACTTCTAGTGCATTCAGGCAAGAAACATGTCCCTTTTTTATGCAAGCATGTAAGGAGTCTCTCATCACATGCACCCAGAATAAAAATCTCTGACCTTTATTCCCTACATGCCATGTATTTTTCAACATGAATCTACAGGCCTGGTGTCATCTGCGCTTGGACTTACCGACTATGATGACTGTTGGACACCGTCCTCGTCTTTCGCCTGGTGCAAGACCGCCAAATGCAGGGGCCACTGTCGGGATCGCGGCTTCGTCGACGGGCGGTGTGATTGGTCGTTCCCCAACCTAGGGGTCTGTGAGTGCCGGTACCCAAACTGCAAGCATAGGGTAGCGGCGGCCGGTCCTGATCCTTCGAGGGATTAAACCCAGAGGCGTGTGTCATCTCCTAGCAGGCTATGTCTCACAGTTGCACCTACATAAGGAAATAAAAATATATGATTATTTTCTGTCGTTACCTCGAGCTTTGTTTGCTGCACGAAAGTCAAAGTAAAAAAAAAATAGTCCACTGGTTTCTCAAACGTATACTCCATTCGTTCTGTCGAACGTATAATTTTGCTACTTTTCGAACTTTCTAAAATTTGACCTAACTCATAGTAAAAAAGTATCATCATATATAGTGTCAAATCAAGATAGTATGAAAATACATTTTGTAATTGATCTTCATTGACACCCTAGATGTCGATTTTTCTCTGGAGCTTCACTTGTCTTTTCACGGTTAAGCAATTTTGTAGAAATGCAGCTGAACGAACTCCAGCACTGGTAACCAAGATGGCAAGTGGTCCCTCTCCCTCCTAACTCTTTGATCTGTCATGTTTGGCCTCCATCCCACCTTTCTCCGCTGGCTTCTATACATCCGGAGAGGCAAATAAAGGGGGTTATGTTTGTCTTTGTTTGGCTATACTACTTTAGCTTCGATATTGATATAGATAGTGTCTTTGGATGTAAATAAAGCGTTGAACCAGGTCTGAACAGTTTGTTGTTCTTTTCTCCTTGCTCTCGTAGGACATCCACAATAGTAGAGTCGGCATTAACTCTCCACGTTATTTAGAGTCGACGACAAAATAATACATGTAATAGGTTGTGTCTTTAGACTTAATATAAACAATTTGTTACCTGGAGGGTGCACCTTCGTACTTGAGTGGGAGTGAAAGAACTGTCCATTTGCCTGGTAGGGGCAATCTAAAGGACATGATGGAGGGTGCGCCATCATACTTGAGGAGGTGGCATCACAAGATCTTTGGATTTGTCACTCCTTCTTCGGCATGGTGGGCTCTCATAATGACATCAACATGCTTCAATGCTCTTAGGTATTCTCTAGGCTGCGAAAAGCGAAGCTCCAGTAATCAACTATGAGGTCAATTGCAACCCATACAGCAACGGGTACTAGCTAGCCGATGGTATCTATCCTGAATGGTCCACATTTGTTAATACAATCCGCAGGCTTCAATGAGAAAAAAAGTCTAGATAAAGAGTAGGAGAGTGCTAGGAAGGATGTGGAACGGACATTTGGTGTGCTCCAAGCTCGTTGGGATATTGTTCGACGTCCTGCTAGAACATGGAAGGTGGAGATCATGACTGAGCTGATGACAGCTTGTATGATCATGCACAACAAGATTGTTGATGATGAGCATGATGATTCCATCTATGATACAGAATGAGACTTTCAGGGGGATTTGGTTGGACCTCACCCCGTACCGGCAACCTTCCAACAGTTTCTCCATGTGCATCATGAAATCCGTGATCGAACCACCACTCACAACCAACTCCAAAACGGTTTTGTTGAGCATATGCAGAACCACGTAGAAAATCAGTAGTCCCCTCTTATTTTATTTGTATTTAGTTCAATGTTGAAGACACGCCGCCGGCAACCAACCTCAACAAGAATACGAGAAGCTGCTGATGGAAATCCTAGATATCTCTAGGTGTAGATCTTCCGGTAGATTAGAGTTTCTGTGAATCATCTAGGGATTGGTATGGGAGAGAGAGAGAGAGAGAGAGAGAGAGAGAGAGAGAGAAGAGGAATGTACCTTCCCCCCTTGGCTGCTTGAGGCCGAGGTGGACGACATGACGGCGAGGGACGGTGGCGAGGGCGGCGGTGGAGCTTCCCGCGCCTCTGCGCAAAACCCTAGATCGGTTGGGGTTTGTCGTTGGGGTTGGTGGCGAACGTAGACGAACCTCGTAGTGCGTGGCCCGACCCGCCACCTCTTTATATAGCGCAGCGCGACAGGGGCCCGCCAACCATATTGGGTTGGGCGTCCCCGATCAGGACGCGTCAGATTTAGTCCCGATGGGTCGTTGGGCCCACACGGTTGGGAGATCACTCTAACATTCTCCCCCTTGATCTCAACTTTCTTTTAACTGTATACCTTTTGCTTTACTCGTTCCACCACCGATTAGTACGTAGAGCATGTTTCATCGTCTCAGCTTAATTGCCGATAGAATCAGACAGCTACAATATACCTTTCTGTGTTGAAACAAATTATGTTTCTTTTCGGGCCTTTCTTGATCCAGGAGTCATAGGCTTTCCCTTAAACCCAAGCCGGCTATGTGTTCCTTGCACACATTGGGTGGTAAGTCTTTCGTAAGCGGATCCGCAAGCATGTCCTTTTGTCCTTATATGCTTTAGACTTATAGTGTGATCCTGGATTTTATTTTTCACAACATAATACTTTATCTCTATTGGTTTGGTAGCATTACTCGACCTGTTGTTGTGAGTATAGAATATTGCGGGCTGGTTGTCGCAGTACATCTTTAGTGGCTTGTCAATACAATCTACCACTTTCAAGTCGGGTATAAATTTCTTTAACCATATCGCTTGCCCCGTGGCTTCATAACATCCTATAAATTCTGCGTACATCGTGGATGATTCAACTATTGACTGTTTGGAACTTCTCCACGAAATAGCCCCGCCTGCGAGAGTGAATACGTATCCTGACATGGATTTTCTATCATCTCTGTCTCCTACAAAATCTGCATCTGAATATCATTTTATTTCTAGAGAATCAGATCTTCTGTATGTTAGCATGAGGTCTTTTGTGCCTTCGCATAACGCAATGCTTTCTTTACCATTTTTCAGTGCTCTATGCCTGGATTTTCTTGATATCTACCGAGTACCCCAGTGATAAAAGCTAAGTCAGAGCGTGTGCACACTTGTGCATACTGTAGGCTTCCAACAGCCCAAGCATATGGAACCGTTTTCATTTGATCGATCTCATATTGGCTTTTGGGACATTGAAATTTCCCATAACTGTCGCCCTTGACTATAGGAGCAGGTGTGGCATTGCTCGCATGCATATTGTATTTCTTTAGAATCTTTTCTAAATATGCCTTTTGCGATAGTCCTAGAACCTCATTTTTTCTATCTCGATGAATTTCTATGCCCAAAACATACGATGCCTCACCAAGATCTTTCATATCAAAATTTGAGGACAAGAACTTCTCTGTTTCTAGTAATAGACTGACATCACTACTAGCAAGCAAGATATCATCCACATACAAAATTAGGAAAATGTATTTCCCACTTTTAAACTTTGTATAAACGCAGTTGTCCTCAACATTCTCTTTAAACCCAAATTTCTTAATAGTCTCATTCAATTTTAGATACCACTGTCTAGAGGCTTGCTTTAATCCATAAATGGATTTCCTTAGGCGGCATCCCATGTTTTCATTGCCTTCCATGATAAAACCCTTGGGTTGTTTCATGCAGACCTTTTCTTCTAAATCCCCGTTTAGAAATGTCGTCTTTACATCCATCTGATGTAGCTCTAAATCAAAATGCGCCACTAGTGCCATTATTATTCTGAAGGAATCCTTGCATGAGAATGGTGAAAATGTCTCATTGTAATCTATTCCATCTCTTTGTGTAAATCCTCTTGCCACGAGTCGTGCTTTGTATTTTTCTATATTCCCTCTAGAGTCATATTTGGTTTTGTAGACCCGTTTATAGCCTACCGTTTTGGCTCCTTTAGGAATTTCTTCTAAGTCCCAAACTTCATTGGAACTCATTGATTTTATCTCATTTTCCATGGCCTCCAGCCACTTCGATGAGTGAGAACTACTCATGCCTTCTTCATATGAAGTGGATCATTCTCCATATGAACTCTTCCTGTATTATAAACTTTATAATCTTTAGGAATGGCTGATCTTTTAACTCTTTGAGACCTTCTAGGGGCCTCAATTTCTAGCACATTCTGTGTCTCTACTTGCGGCGCATCTTCGGAAGGTGGCTGCTGCAGTTGTCTTTCATGTGCAACAATGGGTTGAGTCGGCTCTTGACGGACAGGTTCCGGACGTTCACTCATTGTTGACATGTGTGGAGTTGCAACAGGTGTTGGCACAACAATCTCAGGTATTGTTGGTGCGGCAACAGCAGGTAGTGAAAAGAATGGCTCCTGAGTCATCGGATTAGGTGCATGCACCCTCTTCTCCTCAAGATCAACTTTTCGAGCTACCGTGCTCCCCCTCATCATTTCGTCCTCTAAGAAGACGGCGTGTCTTGTTTCTACAAACTTTGTGTATCTGTCTGGACAGTAGAAACGAAAACCTTTTGATCTTTTAAGATAGCCAATGAAATGGCAACTTACTGTCTTGGTATCCAATTTTGTAATATTTGGGTTAAATAATTTGCCCTCAGCAGGGCTTCCCCACACCCGTAGGTGTTGTAGAGAGGGCACTCTGCCTGTCCACAGCTCGTACGGTGTTTTGGGCACCGACTTGCTTGGTACTCTATTGAGAATGTGAATGGCGGTTTTTAATGCCTCCATCCACAATCCTAATGGTAATGTGGAATAACTCATCATACTGCGCACCATATCCATAAGGGTACGGTTACGCCTTTCAGCTACTCCATTTTGCTGAGGCTCGCTCAGCATTAAATATTGGGCAACTATTCCATTCTCCTGTAGGAACCTTGCAAAAGGTGCAGGGACTTGGCCATATGGGGTATGTCGACCGTAGTACTCCCCCCACGGTCAGATCTTACTATTTTTATTCTTTTATCATGCTGATTTTCAACCTCAGTCTTGAATATTTTAAATTTATCCAACGCTTCTGACATTTCTTTTATTAGATAAATGTAACCATAACGGGAGTAGTCGTCTGTGAATGTTATGAATGAATCATAACCATCCACATTTTTCACATGAAATGGTCCACAAATGTCAGTGTGAATAATTTCTAGTGTGCTGGCGCTACGTGTTGCACCCTTTTTGATTTGTTTTACATATTTTCCTTTAACACACTCTATGCATTGCTCTATTTTTGAGAACTCTAATGGAGGAAGAATTTCGGTTTTAAAAATTCTTTCTATTCTCCCCCTCGAAATATGGCCTAAACGACGGTGCCATAATTTTGATGATTCATGAGTCCTCTTTTTTTTCTTTTGTGCTTTCTCCGATGCGGCAACATGTTCATTCACATTACACATAGAATATACGTTTTCACGTATGGATAATAAATAAAGCTCATTGTGAAGGAAAGCAACACCCACACAATCATTATTAAACCATATGGCACACTTGCCATGTCCAAAATGACATTCATAATCAACTTTGTCCAAACGTGAAACACTAATCAAGTGTCTGTGCAATGAAGGAACATAAAAAACATCTCTAAGCAGAATCGTGAATCTATCGGCAAGCTCCAAGGAGATGTCGCTGACAGCTTCAACGTCCGCTTGGACTCCATTTGCAACTTCAATGCATCTTTCGTTTCTTTGCGTAGTCCGCGTCGAAAGGAATCCATGTAAAGAATTTGCACCATGAACAGTTGCACCAGATTCAATCCACTAAGTAGATTTCAAAACTTGTGTATACAAGGATTCATTTACAAAAGAAATGGAGTTTATACCATTCTTTGCCATTATTGACTTCAGCCATGTTGGGCAATGTCCAGTCTTCTTGCAGTGGAGGCATGTATCTTTGTCCTCTGGAAAAGACTTTTGCTGATGCTGATGTTGCATGGGAGCTTTACCATGTGGCTTTGAAGGGGGAATTTTGATTGCCTTGATTGAAGTTCTTTATCTTGTTATCCTTCACATAGTTCAGGGAACTACCATATGAGGATTTAATTCTGTCCTCTTCTTGCACACACATGACTATTGTCTTTTCAATATCCCATCGCTTTGGCTACATGTTGTAGTTGATAACAAAAGTGTCAAACTCTTTTAGCAGTGAAGCCATAACCAGATGAACAAACATTGCAGACTTGATCTCTAGATCAGAATCCATGGGTTTCAGCTTAGCTGCCATGTTGCTCATCCTGAGGATATGCTCTCTTATGCCATGTCTTCTTCCAGTGTACTTTTCTGTCACCAGTTGCTTTAGTAGCTGGGTAGCATATATCTTTGAAGAGCCAGTGAACTGGCTCTTTATCTTTTCAAGATACTCCACTACGGAAGCACACTCTGCAATTGAGCCCACAATAGCGTGCTCAGTTGTGTTCTTTATGAAAGCCATGCACTTTTTGTTGGCGGTGAGCCACTTTTTGTTCTCGAGGGTGTATGACATCTCCAATGGAGCATACTCCCTCTTCTTTTTTCCCCAAGCAGCATCATCATCTTTATCATCCCTGACTGGCTCTGTCGGCTTTGGTGGCTGTGAAGTGTCAACCACCCAGTCCACCTCAGCACAGACGAAAGCCAGGTCAACTTTCTTTCTCCACTCAGTGTAGTTGTCACCCCTGAGAGTTGGCACGTCCTTGATGCATCCCATCAAATAGTACCCTCCTGAAATCACAATTGCATGCATTAATCCAACGTTGGTCAAAAATAATACATACAACTGTTTGTGCAATTTAATCTATATCACCGTTGGACAGAAAATAGAAATAAATACACATATTAACCATTAATCATGATCATGCTATTAATGTTGTTGGTCAAGAAAAATAACAGGACCACAATTGTCATGAAACACTTTTAACCAAGTTCTTTAGATTTAAGCAATACTTTTAAACTATTTGCAGCGGAAAAAAGATGAATAAAATTCATAACTTTATACTTTTCAGAAGCATTATTTTGCACTTTTCTATTTCCTAAAACATACATCTCGTGGCTTAGATTGAATAGGAGAAAAGTTATACCAAAATGTGCAAAAACTTATCATAAACTGTAAAAGAATACTTCTGTAAAAAAATAAAACTATTTTTGTGCCCAAAACAGTGCCTGGCCCACGGCCTGCCACGCGCTCGGCCTCATTTCTGGCCCGAGGCCTGTTCGTGCTCACACTGGCCCAACGGCTTGCTAGCCACCCGCGGCCCACGGCCCCGCCACGCATCCACTGCGCGCCCGGGCTCGGCCTGCTAGCTCCTTTACTCAACGCGGCCCGCGGCCCACGCGGACAACGGCCCACCTCGCGCATGTGGCCCGCCAGGCAGGGGCAGCCACGCCAGGCTCAGGCAGCCGTCCGATCGAATCGGACGGTTGGGAGCGAATTTTGGCCGAGTCAAAACATTTCGGCCGAAACCCCCCAAACCCTAACTCCTTTTGTTTTCCCCTCTTGCCTTCTCTTGTGGCGGTGGCAGGGAGGCTTTCGGCCGCTGCGCCGGCGACGGCGAGCCCCGCCCCCTCCTTTCGCCGGGGTCCAGGGATTCTCCCCTCGCGGCGGCGGCCTTGGCCTCTTGCCGGCGCGCGCGTGCACCTGAAGGTGTGCGCGTCGCCGTCAAGCGGTCAACGGCGCTGCCCTTTCCCGGCGTGAGCCCACTTGCGACAACGATCGGCGGCGCCATGGCGACGGCGACCAGCGGCAGCCGCCACCTCTTGGGTAAGTTTTTCTTTTCTCTTTTAGGGTTAGGATTTGTCTCTTTTTTGCTTTTCTTCTTTTCTTTTTCTACTCGACCGATCTACTTCTCTCTTCATGCTCTGATACCATTGATGGAAATCCTAGATATCTCTAGGTGTAGATCTTCCGGTAGATTAGAGTTTCTGTAAATCATCTAGGGATTGGTATGGGATAGAGAGAGAGAGAGAAGAGGAATGTACCTTCCCCTTGGCTGCTTGAGGCCGAGGGGGACGACATGACAACGAGGGACGACGGCATCGACAGAGCTTCCCGTCGCCTCCGCGCAAAACCCTAGATCGGTTGGGGTTTGTCGGTGGGGTTGGTGACGAATGCAGACGAACCTCGTAGTGCGGGCCCCGGGCCCCCACCTCTTTATATAGCGCACACGGCTGGAGATCATACTAACAGCTGCAGCCACTTAAGTCGTAGGAAGAGAAGAGATGCTTGGGCTGCCACTTTCACTTCTTATGAGCCAAGCCCACGTAACAACCCAGTCCATCTTAGAATCAGGAAAACCTAGCTTTCTTCCACCTCCCACACTATATAAGAGCAGCCATACCCCCTTTGGCTTGTTGTGTTTTGTTTAGATAAATTAGTCATTTTTGCAACTTCGAGTTTCACTCTAGTGCCCAACGGTGTAGTGCAGAAGCGCTATCAGAACCCCACGCCGATACTCGTCTCTTTGAGACTATTAAATCTCATATCTATATTCGCAATTTCAAATTGTCTGATCTTAATTCTTGCTTGTTCTCGATTGCTAGCAGGAATTCAAACTTCGTGTTCAGGTTGACGACATCTTTCAGTTCCGTTAATAATCACAAAAAGTTGGTTTAGCAATTGCTAAGGCGCATCGTCATGTGCACGGTGTAGTCGGGTCGTGAGAGTCAACCGTGCCCAAATAACAGTTATCAGGGAGTTGGTGTACTGATTGTCGTCTTTTGCACGGTTAGTCAGGTCATCAGCGTATACTTCCGTCCAAATCTGAGTTATCCTTCTCATCGAGTTCACCCAAGGAGCCTAGGAGTACGCTTCACAACCTGTCCGGATCGCCACGACGCCCCAAACGGACTAAATCAGACACTTTTTATTGTCCAGAAGTGTCTGATTTGTATGGCCGCTCGCCCTTCGGCCTTCACTGCACGCATCCTCCTGTTCAGGCCGTGCGTGTCCGAAGCGGCGTCAGCAATTGAGCACCCCATGATTGGCCGACACAAAGGGCTGCGTGATGTAACGCCAGTCTTTCGAGCGTTCGCCTCGCTGCGCCCCGACACGAAACAACGAGGAATCATCGCATCGCAGGCCCGATGCTCCTGTTCTCATGCGTATCGTGCTGCGTTCGCGAACGCAGCAACACGACAACGCGTCTCTCGCCGAAAAACATGCGGAAGCAAAGCAATCATGTACGCCAGGCACTTCGAATTAAAAAGACTTGACATGCATGAACAGAGACAAAAACCAGAGTATCTTTAATCAAGTTGTATAGTCTGATTGGATTAACCAAGAGCAGAAGCGAACAGCAAATCTTCTGAAAGTTCTAACCCAAGGTTGGAGCAAAGCTAAAATTAAAATTTCTGATGACCTGTAACCGGCTTGAACCACTTAACTAATCAACTACTGATAAACTAGGAGTATAGGACTAGGAGAACTGATGATCACTAGCTCCAAGGTTTGATGAGAGTAGCAGTCGAACTAACAGTACTGTAGCAGCAAAGGGTTGAGTTATTGGAGGGGGAACCACAGCCACCTCCGCCCAGCGGATCTTGGATCTGGATCAGGCGACCGGGAAGGAGCAGTCGGGGCACCGGACGAGGCCGTTCTCGTTGCAGCAGGCGCAGGCGCGGAAGCCGCCGCCGCCCTTGCGGCTGTACCGCTTGTGGCTCCCGTCGCAGCTGCCGCAGAGGACGTAGCGCTCGCCGCCGCAGCTGCCGCAGGGGGCGGGGGCGGCGTCGGCCGGGGCCGCAACGATCCGGGCGAGCTCGCCGGACTCGTGGAGGCGGCGGACCTCCTCGGCGCCGCCGAGGTGCCGGCCGCCGACGAAGACCTGCGGGAGGGTCACCGCGCCGCGGCGGCGCCGCAGGAGCGCCGCGAGCTCCGAGAGGAAGCAGGCGTCCATGGAGAGGTCCCGCTCGTCGACCGCGGCGCCGAGCCCACGCAGGATGGCCCGCACCGCGCGGCACTCCTCATAGGTGCCGCGGATGACGCGGAGCGATGTGAAGTACAGGACCACGCGCCCGCCGTGGTCCGCCGGCTGGAGGCTGCGGAGGAGGCGGAGAGCGGAGGCCGCGACACGGAGGCGGTGGAAGACGCGTGGCGACGGGGAGGACTCGCCGGACTGCGGCGGGTCGGCGGAGGGCTCCGGTTGAAGCAGGGATTGGATGTCTTTGAGGGAAGGGGTGGTGGAAGCGGCGGCGAGCGCGGCGGAGTTGGGAGCACGCGTCTTCACCCAGGGAGGCCACATGGGGGCTGCGGCGAGGACGAAGGGGACGGTCGGACGGAAGAGTGGGATTTTCTTGGGCGTGTTGGTTATCGGGTCTGCTTCCCCGGCCTCATTCGTTCCCGTGGGTTTTATGCGATGCTTTAGAAATTCCAGCCCACCAGGGCATGTTTATATACAGTACTTGAGTTTTTTTTTCTCCATCTAGTTTTGTCAAGAATTACAGTTCAAAAACTTGACTGCCCGATACAATTTCAGAAAGATACATGTTTTTTCAAAATGTATACACGTAATCTTACGCGCAAGTTTATCCCGAATAGTTGGTGGGTAATTAAAGTTCGTCTTTTCTGCGAGATCGTATCATCATATTGATGTACAAAACAACAATTTCAAGGGAACTACAGGAAAGCCATTAAATATGAGTTCATTATATCCAAAGAACTATTGCTGAAATTTGCTGGCATGTTTTATTAGGGAGATTTATTTGCTAAGTATTACGATCGCCTCTCAACGATATCTCCGCAACCATTAAATTTTGTCCATTTGTGTAAATGGAGCGCATTTATGCTCATAACAAACCTTTGCATTATCTCGAAGGTACTGTAGTTGAGATTCATAACATATGTTAGCTATGAAAAACTAAAGTTTATTTTTTTTGTTTCATTTTTCCTTGTACTTTGTCTTGTGGTCATTGTGTTTGCTTCACAAATCTCATTGAATAGTGTTTTTTATGAAATATTTTGTGAGAAGCTGACCCGTCGTAGCATTATCTCTACTAATTTTTAATTTCCAGTCTGCGTACGTTGGTCCCTCGTACGTCCTCTCCCTCACGCCCGGAAAAACCCACGTAAAAAAACCCGTCTGTCCTCTCCCTCGCCTGGAAAAAGCCTCGTCAAAAAAACCGTTCCCTCGCGTACGCGGCCGCACGGGAAAAGCATCGATCCTCCAATCCCTCACGTACGCGGCCACTCATCCATTGCCTGAAAAAGCATCCTCCCCCGCCATACCCTACACGCGCCGGCGCCTCGCAGACCGTACGCCCGGAGCCGGTGCTCAACGGCCGACGATCTCTCGCGGCCTCAGCCTCACCGGCCGCCGCCGTTGACTCCAGCGCTCGCCCAGGAAAACAAAAGAATCGCCAGCAAGCCAAAATCGTACAACTCCAGGTTCCATAGCTACCTTCTCCCTCCGGGCGTTGACGAACGCGAGCCCTGCTGATCAATCAACATCAGGTCAGTCTATACTATTCTTTAGATTCACACACAGCGGCAAGTAGGAATTGCATCCTAAGCACATCATCAACCTCCAGCCCAGATCGATGATATCCTCATATAGCTGTAGAAAAAGGAAGCAAGTGTACCTGTGTAAGTAAAACAGTATTAGACCTGAGAATATTAGCAAAGGAATGAAACTGTGAGACCTGTTTAGAATTACAACAGAAGGCAGTAGCAAGCGTCAATTTTAATTTCTTACCATCAGGCAAAGAGCAACCAGGAAAAAATGGATGAGGTACAAAATGGAGTATAGTTCATGCTTCACAATTTCACTATGCCTTTGTTCCAGTCCTGGGTGCGGCCGACCATGTCTTATCAGCCACGACGACTTCCTACTACATTGCTGCCGCAAAACGAAAACGAAAATTCAGGTCTGAAATTGTAATTTACAACAGGATGGCGCTATATGATCTACTGAAATTGTATATGACCTCCTCAATTTGTAATTTCAGAGAACAGTACGCCAGTAGATGTTGGATATGCTAATCGCAGGCGTGCTGCTTTCGAAGACATTACTAACCGATTTACTCAGTCGTCCAATTCGAGACAAGGTACTTTGCAACTTCTTCAAATGGGCTGCCATTGCTGTCAGTTTAGTTTTCATGATATGCCTCCTTAAAATGTGCACTTTGCAATGATTTTATTATGCACTGCTACAGGGTTACTGTAGGTTTCATGGTATGCTTCCATTGCTGGCGCTTTAGTTTTCATGATAGTCCACCTTGCCTCATAAGTTGACAGCTAGGACCTGTACTTCTTTCAGATTAGCATATATAATGGTTCAGCTGCTGCCATGACTATTTATTCTCAGAATAAAACATGTTTCACCATACATGGTACTCCCTCCGATCCTAATTTCTTGAAAAGCGTCTAGATACATGTAATATGAAGACAACAATTGTATAAACGGAGGAAGTAGCATACAAGAGCAAGTGAGGAACGTGACACTACCTGTCCATGGGTACAGCACGCCATGAATATTCTTCCTTCTCAAGCATATTCTTCCTTCTGTTATTATAGATGAGCATATCAATAAATTGAGCACTAATATGGTATAATTGAGACACCTTCTGTTAATACGCTATACAAATTTTTTAAATATCCAGTCTTTTACATGACATTGTAATTTCAGATGACAGTACGCGGGTAGGTGTTGGATATATTGATCGGAGCCATGCTGTTCTAGAAGATATTACTAACAGATATACTCAATCATCCAATTCGACTCAAGGTACGTGCCTCATCATAAAATATGATTTCCATTGCTGTGAGAATATCGCTTGTAATTGTTATCAAGAGCCTAATTCACATTGGATATACTTCCTTTGCAAATTGACAGTTGGACATCCCACGCAAAGTAATCTCACATTTCAGAGTGCAACACAGCGTGGAGATACTCCAAATGGTAACCACACTTTGAACAGTTGCAAATTGATAGGCTTCCATTCCTGTTAGGTTGCACAATTTATCATCCAAACCATTCCATTTTATCTCCGTGCTACCCTGTCCTTTGAACAGTTGAAGGATCCTCAAACATTAAGGAATTTGGAGCATATGAGTCTCCAATCGACAATTATGCATACAAGCGGGAAAAAAAAAATCAGACTAGAAGGGAGCGAGACCAGGCCCGCCGGGATAAGCAAACACCTGAGGAGAGGGCGGCCATCAATGCCCATAGACGGGAGCGAGACAGAGCCCGACGAGATTGTTTGACACCCAACGAGATTGTGGCAAGAAGGGAGCTAGACAGAGCATGCCAGGATAGACAAACACCCGAGGAGAAAGAGGCCAACAATGCCCGTAGAGCGACACAGATCATGCCGGGAAAACCAAACACCCGAGGAGAAGGAGGCCAACAATACCCATAGAAGGGAGCGAGACATAGCTTGCCGGGATAAGCAAACATCCGAGGAGAAGGAGGCCAGCAGTGCCCGCAGAAGGGAGCGAGACAGAGCGAAAAGCGCCAGTCGAATTGCAAAACTTGCAGCCAGGAGAGGCACCCCATGCCCTGAATCCATCGCACTGCCGTGCCCAGATCAATCTGCCAACGGCCTGGCGTCGAGCGCTCCAGCGTTGCGTGCATCCCAATCGGGGCCTTCATCGCCAACATTCACCATTGGAACCGACAGTAATCATCAAATTTATGGCCTGCTTCTTTTCCTAGGATCCTTGGGTTGATGTTCGCTGACCCAGATCACAACACAAGTGACAAGGATGCCTTCCTGAAGCATCTCATGCAAGCCGAGGAAGGAACACCCTTTTCCCGCGTTACATGTGACAAGGACGCTTGCCAAGATGCCTCTTCCGATGAGCTGATGGATGATGAGTACTACATTTTTGCTGTTGAATGTACGCACTACCATTGTTGTTCTCGATGCTATAAGATATGTCAAATGGTCATATAAAGTTGATCTCTATCTCTACACCTGCAGGTTCTAATACCGAAGACATGGACATCGACGAGCGAGCGGGGGACTCACCCGTGAGCGATATCATCGACCCATTCGATTTCGTCTACTCCAACATCCCCGACAGAACCCATAGCCTGAAGCAAGGCGACGACTGCAGACACTGTAAGACCAAGAACTTTGAGTACGAGACGAAAGGTTTCTGCTGTCGGGGAGGAAAGAGAGAGCTCACCAACGCGGTGCCAGATCCTGACCCAGAGCTTATGACGCTCTGGTCTAGCGCTGATGCGGACTCGCGCCATTTTCTGAACAGCATTAGGTTCTTCAACGGGCACTTCTCCTTCACGACCCTCAGCGTCAGTCTTGACAACAAGTATACAAACATGACTTCTGGGGTGTACACCTTCTGGGCTCACGGAACAATGTACCATAACGTACACTTTCGGGGCTGGGTCGAAGCCAGAACATCTACAACTCTACTTCTACGATGACGACCCCAGTCTAAGCCATCGCGCAGAAGCTACCAAGAGACTGGACCAAGATGTTGTAAGAAGGTGGCCCACATCATGAGAGGAAACCTGTACTCCGAGACGTTTAGGAGTCTAGGAGCTTGTGTGGACAGCCTCGCGGAGTACCGCATCGACCTAAACACTGACAAGAAGCTAGATCAACGAACATACAACACTCCGATTGCTTCGGAGGTGGCCGCTATCTGGGTGGAGGGCACTGACTTAGCAAGGAGGTTTCAACGCAGCATCACTCTGTACAGGGACAACAACGAGAGGTATGGCATTCATGCCACGCAAAGCTGCTATGACCCGCTGTCGTACCCGCTATTCTTCCCAAAGGGAGAGCTCAGGTGGCATCCCAACATCCCCAAACGAGGCGTAAATTGGGAGGTTGCCCAACGATCAAGGGCGTCTAGCAGCGACGATCCAGGTACCATTATGTTAGTTTTCTAACTCCTCCCACCTTTTTTATTACGCAGATGCGGGTCACCATCTATGTGTATCTGTCAGGGACTACTACTGTTACAAGTTACAGACGCGATACTGCATGGAGGACGGCTATTCCAGTAGTACACAGTCGACATGTACATAAAGATCAAGGGCACCGGGTTGCAATGGTTTCGGGACAACCAGCCACTGATTCGAGCTGAACTATACAAAGGAGTCGTTGATAGCATCGCGGCCGGGGAGACTCGAGCCTGCCAGATCGGCAAAAGGATTGTACTCCCATGTTCATTCCAAGGAGGTGACAGATGTATGAAGAGGAGGCACATGGATGCAATGGCATTGGTGCAAAAGCACAGCAAGCCGAACATCTTCCTAACAATGACCTGCAACCCCAATTGGGACGAGATAGTCAAAGAGTTGTTGCCAGGCCAGACTCCTCAGGACCGACCGGATCTGGTCGTGCGGGTATATAAAGTGAAGCTTGAAGCCATGAAAGATATGCTTCTGAAGAAACACATCCTTGGAGTTGTCAAAGCGTATGTTTACGTGGTCGAGTTCCAAAAGAGAGGCCTCCCACATGCCCACTTCCTGCTGATCATGGATTCCAGATATAAGCTCGTGATGCCTGAGCAATATGACCACCTAATCTCGGCCGAGCTCCCGGACAAGCACAAGTACCCGGAGCTTTACGCCATGGTTGTCAAGCACATGATGCATGGCCCGTGTGGTGTTCTCAAAGCCAACAACGTGTGCATGCAGGACGGGTTGTGTAAGAACAAATACCCGAGGCCGTTCAACAGTACTACCCTCCAGGGGAAGGACTCCTATCCAGTGTATCGTCGACGGGACAACGGTCGCAGTGCTCGTGTCCGAGGCCAGACGCTAGATAACAGATGGGTCGTGCCATACAACCCTTACCTCCTTCGTATGTTCAATTGCCACATTAACGTCGAGGTGTGCTCCAGCATCAAGGCGGTGAAATATGTGTACAAGTACATCTACAAGGGAGGAGATCGAACGTCGATGAATTTTGAACAGCCTGACAGCAACGGGAACATCGACGAGATTAAAAGATATGTTGACGCAAGGTGGGTTACTCCATCAGAAGCTTTATGGAGGATCTTTGGGTTCGACCTCTACGATAACAATCCGTCGGTACTACAGCTGCCGCTTCATCTTCCGGGTATGCATATGGTGTCGTTCAACGCAAATGAGGACCTTAGAGATGTGGCCGCGCGGGAGAAAGCATCGAAGTCCATGCTCACAGAGTATTTTGAGGCCAACAAAATACACGAGTGGGCAAGAACTATACTGTACAAGGATTTTCCAGAATGGTTCAGATGGATAGCAGGAGAAAAGTATTGGAAGAAAAGAGAACAACGGCCCCAAGTAGGTCGAATCGTGTCAGCCCATCCTGCGGAGGGAGATAGATACTTATGTGAGGGTGCTCCTTAACCATGTCGCTGGCTCTAATTCCTTCCAAGACCCGCGGACAGTTGAAGGCCTCCTATGTCAAACCTTTCGGGAGGCTGCCGAGAAGAGGGGTCTTATTGAGGCCGACAACACGCTCGACGAGTGCCTCATGGAGGCGGAACAGTGGGCTATGCCATCATCGCTCCGAAGGCTCTTCGCGACAATTCTGGTATTCTGTGAGCCTGGGGATCCGCGTGGCCTCTGGGATAGGCACCTTGACGGAATGTCCGACGACTTCAGACGGTCCCTCACTTGCCCAATCGAGGTGGAGCAGAAGGTATTGCTTGAAATAAGGGGCATTCTGCAGTCCGTGGGCAAAGAAATAACGTCCTTCCCTCTTCCGAATATCGACGAAACATACGACGACACTGGGGGCGAGGCTAGGGAGATAATCGAGGAGACCAGTATCCAGGTCGATGTGGCGGACACTTCTCTAGCGTCCTCCTTTAACTCTGAGCAGAGGTACGCATACGATGAGATACTGGCAGCTGTTGACAGCAATGCGGGAGGAGTGTTTTTTATTGATGGGCCAGGAGGCACCGGGAAGACATTCTTGTACAGGGCCTTGCTCGCTAAGCTCCGAGGTGAGAATAAGATAGCAGTGGCTACAGCGACAGCGGGTATCGCTGCTTCCATCATGCCAGGAGGCAGGACCGCCCACTCGAGGTTCAAGATACCCCTTAACATTGATGATGGCGCGTCATGCAGCTTCACAAAACAGAGTGGCACGGCCAAGCTTCTAAGGATGGCTTCGCGTATCATATGGGATGAGGCCACAATGACCAAGCGGCAGGCGATCGAGGCATTAGACAATAGCATGCACAACATCATGGGCCAACGAGACCGGCCTTTCGGCGGGAAGACTGTCGTGTTCGGCGGTGACTTCAGGCAGGTGCTTCCGGTTGTGAGGAAGGGCACACGGGGTCAAATAATCGACGCGAGCCTACGTAGTTCCCATCTATGGCAGACCATGCGACAGCTCAAGCTCGTGACAAACATGAGGGCGCATGCCGACCCGTGGTTCGCCAACTTCTTATTGCGCGTCGGTAATGGCACCGAGGAGGCCGATGAAGAAGGCAACATAAAGCTTCCAAAAGACGTTTGTGTGCAGTCTACTGACAAGGAGAGTGACATACAGAGGCTGATCGACCATGTTTTCCCAGCTTTAAACACCAGCATGGCCGACCTGAACTATTACTTCTAGAGCTATCCTCTCCACGAAGAACGACTGCGTCGACAAAATAAACATGCGAATGATAGAGCGTTTCAATGGAGAGGAGAGGGTGTACCATAGCTTTGACAGTGCGGAGGATGATCCGCACGGTTACTACCCTCCCGAGTTTTTAAACTCGCTTACCCCGAACGGGCTGCCTCCGCACGTTCTTAAATTGAAGATCAACTGCCCTGTTATACTGCTCAGGAATATTGACCCGGTTAACGGATTGTGCAACAGCACAAGGCTCATAGTCCGGGGATTCCAGAGAAATGCAATTGATGCCGAGATCGTGGTAAGGCAGCAACACGGGAAAAGGGTGTTCCTTCCTCGGATTCCGCTTTGCCCCTCCGACGATGACATGTTTCCGTTCCGTTTCAAGAGGAAGCAGTTCCCGATTAGACTGAGCTTCGCAATGACAATCAACAAAGCACAAGGGCAGATGATACCGATTGTCGGCATTTACCTACCAAATCCAGTGTTCTCCCACGGCCAGTTGCATGTGGCCTTGTCGAGAGCAACAGCAAGAGGGAACATAAAGATCCTCGCCATGCAGGACGATGAGAATACGAACAAGGCAAGGGCAAGGAAACCAAAGAAACAAAAGATGTCCGTGGTGTCTACCACAAAAAACATTGTGTACAAGGAAGTACTCACTGCATGATTGAACTGGAAGAAAATAACAAGCGTCCATGTAATTCAATTTAATATATATATATATATATATATATATATATATATATATATATATATATATATATATATATATGTTTCTGCCTTGCAGATCCTTGTCATACATGACTTAATTTTTTTTTGTTTTACTATACTGTTGCTGACAGATTTCTTCCTAGCGTAATTTGTTGGCCTAAACATGTACGCTGACATTGTTCATTTTATTTTTTGGACTTAGATGTTTTGAGTTCAGCCATCTGTATATTTTTGGTTTCAGATATTGCTTGTTTCTAATATATTATCATTAACTGAATGTCCATAGCTTCTTCAATGCAGGGCTACAGTGTTATTCTCCCTGAGAAGTTGAAAACTGGAAAGTGGAACGTCCACCGGTAGGTTCTGAATTTGTTAAGCTGCATTTTACTTATGTTATTGCTCACAATTGTTGTTCCCATCTTGCAGATCTGCAGAGTCACCTCTATGCTTAATTAGTTGATTTCCTTGATTCGTGAGTGATGTGCCAGGGCGCCGGTTTCAGGAAATTGTATGGACGACCCAGTTGAGGATGATTTAACTAAATGGTGCAGTAAAAGATGAGTTGTCTGAGAGAGTTTGAGAAATAGAGCATGGTATCTTCATTCACAGTGATTCAGTGGTCCGCCACGTCGTCTTGTGTTGGGTTATTTACAGCATCCAGGCTTTGATTCTTTATTCAGAGTTTCTTGTTCTGATATAAGCATGTAAGAAACTTGTAGTACGTGATTTCTGTAAAATTATGCCTTTCAACAGAGAAGATGTATGTAGCTTTTTCCTATGTTCTGTTATTTACAGCATCATTAAACTTCTATTAACTTTGATACAGTTCCAGCTCGCCCCTAATTTCATTGATCCAAATTAATGAAAGTAGAATGAAGGTATTGTTGTCTTCTGATAGAGTAGAGTATATACAGACAAAATATTCGAAAGAAACCTATTTATTGTGGTCGTCAAAGAAGACCAAAAAGAGGAAGTTTTTACGCATGTTTTCGAGTGTATCCAGTTATTTTGTTGTTCTGCTAATGTACATGGGAGGAATTATGCCTTCACAAGATTGCTGTGTATACTCTTTCGAACTGGAACTCGAAATTAGTATAAATCGACAAATATAATGAATTGTGCTGGCATCTTTGGTCATGATAGCTTAATAAATAAATGCGTGGTCAAATGAAATAGCATACATAATGAGTATGTTCTGTTCTCAAATCTACCTGAAACTTGGCATGTTTACTTTACCTTCTGGCTGGTTCCCTATTTCTTTAAACCTTCTTTTCTCTGGTTGTGCATCCATTGTCCTGATGTTGTTTTGGTATGGCATACTTTCACGTACCTGCAGTGCACAAAGGCTGATGTACATGGTAATATTCGATGAATGAATCCTGTTGTTTTTTCTCCAAATTTTTTTTATTGAAAGGCAAGAAAGCGGAGGGGCAGCTCTGGCGGAGTGAGGAGTGCTCAATTACCTGCAGTGCAGTGTTGTTTTGGCAGGAGAGAGGATGGAGGCCGGCGGGGGCCGAGGAAGAAGGACAGGATGTTGGGGCTGAGCTCTGGAGGCCGCGTCGGATCTCCTGGACAGCCGAGCCGGCGGTTGCGCCGGCCGAGTCGGCGGCGGCGGCACCCGGATTCGGGGGCCCGATTTGGTCGTCGCCGGCCCCAAATCAGAGGGTAAGTGCGGTCGGGGAAGCCGCCGATGCCGCGGTCGATGACGCGGGGAGAACTCCGGCGCGCGCCCGGACATGGCCAACGGCGAGGCTGGGTGGCGGCTGGTGTGAGCACGTTCAGGCAAGGGGATGAACGAGCAGGGTGAGCTGAGAGTGAGATAAGAGAGTGATGCGGCTAAGGCTTTGCTTGTCTTTTTTATTTTTTAAATACTTTTTTTAATTGAGTGGATTTTCACTTCGAGAATATTACAACCCATGCCACCGCAAAACGAACGCAGCGGCCAGCGCGAACGAAAAAACAAAAAACCGAAAAAAATGAAAATCCCGATCCGCCGCCGGCCTGCTGCCGTTCGCATCTCGCCCGCCCGCCCCCCCAACCACCCACCACCCATCTCCCTCTCCCGTTCTCCTCATCCGCCGCCGGCCTGCCGCCATCCGCATCTCGCCCCCCCCTCCCCCCCCCACACACCCACCCATCTCCCTCTCCTGTTCTCCTCTCTAACAGAAACCATGCGATGGCGGTTACAGGACTTGCACTTCCTGCGGTTCCTCGCCTGTACCTCGGTCAGCAAACGTGGTCAGCTCCTTGGACTGCAACTTCCCCACTTCCCCACTTCTGGGGGTTCATTCCTTCCGCGTCTACAAATAGACCAGGTACGAGTTCCACCACTCTCTCCTCTCCACTGCTCTTCCCGTCTCGCTTCCGGCATTGTTAGTATAGTTGTAGAGTTCTACGGTTTCTCCTCAATTCTTTCTGTACCTAATGGCGTTCTTTCTTCTCCATTGTTGTTGCTAATGGCATTCTTCCTTCTTCGTTGTTGTTTCATGTTGAGATGTGTAGAACTCAGAACACAAGTGAAGGAAGTGGACCTGGAGGCTGGAGGAGCTCCGGCGAGCTATAGGTTTTGTCTATTCCTCTCTTTTTTTCATCCTGCTCAAAATTTCTAGAGTTTCTACTCCCTCGTCTGCATTCTTCATTCTTATTTGTTATGTCTCTGTGATTTG
This sequence comes from Brachypodium distachyon, assembly GCF_000005505.3. Classification (NCBI taxonomy): domain Eukaryota; kingdom Viridiplantae; phylum Streptophyta; class Magnoliopsida; order Poales; family Poaceae; genus Brachypodium; species Brachypodium distachyon. The sequence goes on along the minus strand of NC_016132.3, from coordinate 20,089,128 downwards.
TAGAACATAAGTCAGAAGATAAGTGAAGAAAGGGGAGGTAGAGGAGTTACGGTGAGAAAAGAGGTCAGTTCACCAGGCTGTCCGCTATGTTATTTTCCTTCTCATTCTGATTGTTGTCTCTGTTGCTTGCTTGTGGTTGATTCTTCTTTGTTCGAATTGGTTTACTTGTCTGGTTGTGTGCCTGATTTGCTTTCCATGGTTAATTAGCGTCTGCTTTTGGTACGTGCTCTGTCTGTGTTCAAAAAATCTGCCATGACGTTGTTTCTTTTCAAGCCCATATGAATATATATATATACTGGACTATCCATGCTGTACGTACATATGCTTCTCTAGCCCATATGAACACAGAGCTATGCTTTGCACTCAACCTGAACACTACAACGATGCAGATATGATATGTTCCTTTCAATAGAACAAATTTTATCTTCATATCTTCATATGTTCAGTACGGGTATTTGCTGTCCCTTCTGATGCTTTTATATGCAATAGGTTGGTATTCACCTGGCCTTATTGATCAATCTTATAACTGAGTACATGATCTTCCTGATATTTACTAAAAAAACATACCTGCTAATTTTGTCAACTCTTGAACCAATGACTGACTTGACTTGGTACCACAATTATATATGTTTTTTATCCGGTTCTATATATGTGTATCTCCAGTAATCAGTGTATTCCATCCCAGTCGGCCCTGATCATCAACAAAATTATGAATTATCAATAATCATGGTCATAACATGTAGAGAATTATGCCATCAGTAAATCAATTTTCTTATCGTAATTGGTCAGAGATTGTCTTATCTTAATTTTCTTCTTGGTTTTCAGTACAACACAGTGTGATAATGCTCTGCCATCTGTGATTTGTAGGAGATAAGTCGGAAGATAAGTGAATAAAGGGGAGCTAGAGGAGCTACGGTGAGAAAAGAGGTCAGTTCACCAGGCTGACCACTTTGTTCTTTTCCTTCGCATTCTGATTGTTGTCTCTGTTGCTTGCTTGTAGTTTGATTCTTCTTTGTTCTCATTGGTTTACTTGTCTGGTTGTGTGGCTGATTGCTTTCCATGGTTAATTAGCGACTGCTTTGGTACGTGCTCTGATTGCATCAAAAAATCTAGCTTTGATTTAGGTTAGTTCTTGCTTCATTTATTGACCGAAATAGAGTCTGATCTGCTACTTGGTTTTGGATAACTATGATTCCTTTCACTTGGTTGATCATGCAATTTAATTTATCATGGCAAGCTGCAGTAGTGATAAATATATACCCACTTCAGTTCGAATTTAAGTTTCAGTTTCATTTTAATTTTTTCTAAGAAAGGTTGTACACTGTTTGATACTCAGTTTGTTTATACAAGAAAGAGAGGGGGTATCGGGGGCTGATGCTTGTGCTTTCTTGTGTTAGTTTCGTTTTCAGCTCAATAGCTAAGAAAGTGTGTGGTTATCAACAATTAGTAAACAAAAAACTGGCCCAGACGCAAAAATATTTCAGGTAGCTGAGAATTAGACTCTCCCTTTAACTTTTGTTATTTCCTGGCTTCCCGGTATGAATAGTACAAGTACCAGATTGGAATGTTCAGCAAATAATAACCATAGTACGCGAATTAGGACCTATTTGTTGTTTCGGTTAGATATTGTACTAAGCTTTGTTCTGCCATGGGATCTACATAGTTAGGGGGGATCAGCTTCTGTGTATTATGTGTTCTACAGTACATTATGTTTGAATATTACATAACACGTTTGGTTAAGATTTCTGAAACACTTAGCATCTCTACTTCCTTACTTTCAAATAGTTCTAAAAGAACATAATAATATATGTCCCATTGCGATTACCCATACTAACATTTATCAATACATAGATAGATGGCACCATCAAACCTTACACGTAAGTGCAAATATGCGGATTATACAACACTCCCGCCGCCACCTAGGTAAGTTTAGCGTAGACCTTCCTCTCAGAACAAACAAATACTGCTACCTAATATTACTAGCTATATTATGCTTTTTGTTTAACTGGACTATATATTCAAAGACTTCGATGACATTGAGATGGATGATATCTACACAAACACAAGATGGAGCATTTGTGTCAGGGTAGTGGTAAAATTTCCTCCGAACTCATATGGTGATGACATACGATTCATTCTTATGGACAAGACTGTAAGTACCAACAATCCCTAAACTGCAACTTGAAACATGTATTTATAAACTAACATTTTGTTCTATATATAATACATATAAAGGGGGCCAAAATTGAAGCAATTGTGGCGGGAAATGAACAAGTGAACCGATTCAAGCTCATCCTGGAATCAGGAAAAAATTACACAATACACAATGTCTCTTTCCATCCAAACGCTCAAGAAATGGTCTTTAGAAACATTGGGAGCACATTTGAGTGTGCCTTTGATCGCAAGACAAATGTTGTCAACTGCACCATGGCAATTCCGTTTCCCTTGTACCCAAAGGAGTTCACACCCTATTCGGAAGTTGTCAGCCGCCCAAACAAAACATGCGTAGGTATGTACAATACACTTTGGTTCAGCATTGCAAATTCTCAACAAAGACACATGTGTTTTCTATCATCAAACTTCACTAATACTACTTTATACAAACTTAATTGGTATCGTGGTTTATTTCGGTATCTTGAGATCGTTGGAAGATACCCATATGCTGAACAGTACCGAGAGATCACCATAATGGACTTGAGGTACAATAATCGTTAAATAGTACTCCTAATTATATATAAAAACTCCGCTAATCATATTTTTGATATTCAAACTGTAGTGGCAAGCTTATGAACGTCGGTATTAAGGGTGGTTATCTGATCCAGCATTCCTATCGCTGGTCAACTGCCGGAGCCAACAAACCGATTGTAAGTGCAACTATGCTTCGCAAGAACCGGAAATTTGGTAAATAATCTCTATTCATCCTCATGAATTTATTTTAAAAAATCTCATTTGATTCATTGCTTAGCTAACTACTTTATGGTTCGACTTAAAAATAGGGTGTCTGGATACAAATGAGCACACAACCATTGCGTGGAACCCAACACACCCTGCAGCTGCTGCACTACAGGGTTAGTAATTGTCACATGGCAACACATGAACATATTTACCTATGACAACTATCGATCAATAGATATAGAATGCATTCAAAAATATTAATGCGACATGCCTACTAAACAATTGCAGAACTCCGCCAGAAAGTGTTAAGCGAAGAGATTGACCTGAAGTTTGTTCGGAGCTATCTTGAGCAAAGATGGGCTTATCTGGCAACCGTTGTCAAAGCTACAAAGCCTGCTCGACGTCCGTTCTTGTTATAGATAGGATGTTTATTTATAACTACGTATCTCATGGATGTTGATGTGTAAATATTAACACGGAGCAACATTTATCTCTCTCTGTGTGTGGATGTCTAAGGTTATGAAACATTCGTTGTTTGGGTAATGTATGTATATATGATTGTGATAGATTGTATGTGACGTGCTACTTTAATATCAAAAAATGTGTTTGCCATGTTCAGATTTGTCCTGATTTAAGCTCTCCAATCTTTCAATGTTTTAGCAAAAAATCCAGATTAGCACGTAATAGTGCACATTGTTGGACTGGGCCATGGATAATCTGATGATACCATTCTGTTCTAAATATTTGTGCTCTTTATTTCCGTATGTTATGTTCTGAACTTATAAATAATCTAATGTCCTATCAATAAATCTAGGGGCAGAATACAGTGCAGTTCTAATCAAACCAGTTCAGTCCATATATTTTGATTGATTGAACACTACTCTAATTGCTGCACTTGCAGTCCAGTACTGCTCCCTCCAGTTATTTTTCTATGGTTCAGGTCAGTTTGAGCCATCAGATATCATAGGAAAAGCCAGTTCTTTTTTTCCCTTGCCAGTAGCTAGCTTTATTACGAGACGGTGGCTTTTTCTCAGTACCACAATGGCCAAGGTATGTCATTGAGACTGATTGAAGACTGCATCCAGTACAGTGCACATTTCAAGAAGAAAGAATATCATGAAAACTAAATTAACAGCAACAGCTTGCTATTTTTAATAAGTTATGAGTTGTGAAATTGTCAAGCATCTCAAAAATGAACAATGTGTATAATTTTTGGTGAATAGCAAAGCCTACATCTCAAAGACAATTATTCAAGTATGACATTTCATCTCAAATTAGATTGGTTGATCATTTGAATAATTTGGCAACTGTAAATCCTTTTCTTCTCATTCTCTGCCCTGTTTCCTTCTTTGTTTTTTGTTTTTTTTAAGGTTGCTTCCTTCTTTGTTTGTACCACAGCACTTTATCTTATTTGTTTGTTTTCCTTTCTGCATTAAAAGCAACACCAGACACCCTCGGTTCCTTCCATCATGCCTGAAAAGAAAAACGGCTCAATATATTTGATTGATTGATTACTTTCTTCACTGCGTGCAATTTTGGCAAAGATGCATGGCCAGTTCAGCTCCATATATTTGATTGATTGATTAATTTACGTTATTGGTCCTGGTGCTGCCACGTAATGTTTCGTTTCAGATTATGATTGCTCATGTTATTTTTTTTCAAAACAGTAGAAGGACGAGGAGGAGGTGCTGGAGCTTGTCGGTAAAGAATACGTCCATCAAAAGTTCCTTTTGGTATTTATTTCGCTCTTTCCGTGAGCAAATCATCTAGCTTTTCAATTGCTTCTTAGTATTACCAACTTGCACTTCAATCATAACGAAATAGGAAATACTGCTCCAATGCCTCCATGTTCACCCACAACTTTTTGATGATAGCCTATTGAGAACATCAACACCATGATTGACTCTGGCAACGCCACCATGACCACCACAGGCTGTGGGTCCACACAAGGTACATATTCCCTTTTCTTAGCGACTTTGGGCAACGACATGATCAAATGAAAATGCAGGCCTCTCGGTTCCTTCTATCGTGTCTGAAAACAAAAACGACTCAAATCCCCTTCAGGCTACGATCATGCCGAATGTAGGGACGACGGTTTTATCAGAAGGTACCTATTCTCTACGCTTTTATTGACAATAAACTTTCCGTATGTTATTTCCTGACAGCTTCGGCATGGCAGAAATAGAGTACATCAATTATATCAAACCCAAGTCCGCTGTACAAGAAGAAGAATTGATAAAGATCCATGATTTGCCTTTGAATTATAAGATTTTGAGGTCTCTTACGGATGACCGAGCATGGCTGGAAGGGGATGTAAGTGTAGTTGTATGAATAATCCATATGACTATTTTTTAAATCGAACCACATATCTATCTAAATTTTTTACATACTAATCTTATTTTTTTTAATAAAATTATAGGTCGTAAGTGCTTACATATACGATACGACTTAAGAACCCGGAAAAATATGCTCACACGAGTGGGTCGAAAGATATATCTAGAGACCTCAATTACTAGTGCTATGCTGAAGCGGGATGGTGGAAACAATGAGGACGGAACGGAGATTGATGTCAACCCATCGAAAAGAAAACGCCAATTGATAGTAAAATTGATTCTAGAGTATTTGGACAACGACATGGTTACAACACATCCACACCAGCCAGTTTGTTTGATTAAGTTTTATTATCTATTCTATGACTATAACTAACAGAATACTTATTTCAGGTATTTTTACTGGTTAACATCAAAGACTCGCATTGGTACCTGGCAAATATCAATGCTCCCAAACGCGTTGTACAGGTCCTCGACTCATTTGGTGCTATAATGAATCGCAATGACCTCCATAAGACGGTGAGTATTTGCTACTTCATTAAAGTTCAAATATTTTACCTCGAAGACTAAGCCTGCAAACTTTAACAGCTAAAAGGCTTGTCAAAATATATCAAAATTGTCCAAGAGACAATGCCAGAGTTAACGTGCAATAGATGGCCGGATATGGACGTTACAAAATGGGCAGTAGAGGAAATGCTACGGCACAAAACGCAAACAGATAGGTACGCTCAACACTACTAGATTATGACCACCTTGTCAGATAAAGGCCTTGATCGATATTTGTTATCCTACAGCTCATCATGTGGTTTATTCATGTTGAAATACATGGAGCATTTCACGGGACACGAATTGTCCGAACCAGTTAAACAGGTATTTTCTTGTATCACAAAGTTTCAAGGCATCAAAGATATTGTGTTCACATATTAATTCACCAAATAACTTGTTTTGTAGAGCGATATGTCAGCTTTCAGACACAAGATGCCATTCATATTATTCGACACAGAACGGAACACGAATCCTAGAATATTCTTTGAGTGTGATCAAGGTATGTGCTATGGCAGCCTTTTTTTATCATTGTTTACTTACATACGTGTTCTAACTTTAGTAATTAGATCCCACCCCTGAAATAACCGAGCCACCGGTTACAACAAAAGGATCGAGCATGGGAGTCGTGCCGGGCACGTCCAAAATAACCGACCCACTGGTTACAACAAAAAAATGTACCTCTGGGGTCTTCCCGGGCATCTCAGAAATCACGACGAAGCAAATTTCTGACGGTTTGGAGCCTGACATGGTGCAGCCTAAACATATGTGTTAATTTGTGCTTCTGAGATGCCCATGAATTGTTAATTTACCTTCTTTTTTTTGTTAAATTTGTAGATTATTGTCGTTGGCATCGTAAGAAACCTTGGCTGGGGAGAAGGATATGCCCATTTCAATATCGATGATTGCACCGGCCCCGGCATGCTCAGCTTCCGAAGATGGTTGGATCGTTTAGAAAATAATATGTATATGGAAAGTATGCAGTCATATTAATAATATGTTTCGATCTATTGTATAGGGTACAGAATGATGCAGATGAAAAACAAGCCGCTGCAATCAAGCAAGCAACTACTGCACGCATTATTTTGTGATTGTTGTAAAGTACTAACTTTTTTTTTGGTACATTTCCTTAAACAAGGGATGGTAAGTATTTCTCCGTCATCGGCACCTTGAGACCAATAAAGACTATGGGTCATGCTACTACCTACAATGTGACGTAACCTTTGTAACGTAATGTTGCCCAGGCATTTCAAACGATTATATGCATATATATAATACCAACTATCCTTGCAGGCCTATTACTGTTTTCAACGAGATTACGTGCCATTTCATGAGGTGCATAAGAGCTGAGATTGAAAGAACTTCTAAAAATAAAGAGGCCGTGGAGAACATTCATAAGCACCAGTGAATGGTGTGGGCGTTCTTAAATTTAGGCATCAAATTAGCATGTCTTGCAGTAGCATTTCTCATATTATTTTGTTTCTCAATATTTTGGTACTGTCAATTTTTTGCACCTTATCAATTGAGTATGACCCATATAACACACACTTAATTTCAATATTTTAGCATTTTCAATTTTTATTTCCGTTACATGTTGGTCATCAGGACGATTGTGTTCCGTCGCGAAGCATGGCACCTTACTAGTATATAGTATGTTAGAGTTGTTTCTGCAATAATGTAATTGTTGTTTCTTTTCTGTTTTTCGTTCAGTGAGTTTGTTCCAAACTGAAAAATCATGTGCAAAGATGAGTTTTTTTTTCCGGAAACAAATATGACTGATCATATCAAAACTAACTAGTATAGTCAAAACAAGTGAGATTTAGCGAGAGAGATTTGGTTGCGATCTTTCTTAATATGGAACCAATCTCGATCAATTAAGATCTCACAACATTACATGGTGATCATTATCCACGTGATTGCAATCCGATTGCGAGTGTCTGTTTGGATGTCCATAAATCTATAATTTAAGGCATGTTTTGATGATGAATCAGGGTAAGAGCCTTGCTCCTGGGTCGAAGTAGCCCAGGCCTGAATTACAACGGTTTGGACTGGGCTTGGAGTCTGTGCTAGGCAGCAGTGCTGCTCTCCCAAATAGTTGTGCACACGGTCATAAAGATAGAAAAACCGAGGTAACGACAGCCATATTGGATCATCGGATTTGTTACATGTTCGTAACAAACTCCAATTATCCTAACTGGCATGACTCTCCAAACCGTGTGAGAAGGATGTACCCGGATCGATCCAATCTCGATTCACGAAACACGACAGGCGTGTGGCTTAGTGTATCAAGTGAGCGAGTGAGTACGGGGATAGTCTCTATTTTCTTGGTTATGAGAGTGTGAGCTGCCTTCTCTTACAAAGGAGTTCCAACACTCCCACCACCCATCCTCTAAAAGAACACTCTCTCCACTACTTTTTTTTGGAGGAAACACTCTCTCCACTGCTAAGCTGGAAGTCTGGAACTGTTCCTACTAACTATCATGCCACCACCTGAAACTGACCTTTGAGATTTATTCTAAATCAACCGTTTATTGGGTTTGGGCCTCGGCCCAATTACACCAAAATTTCAACGCTGCAAAAAAAAAAAAACCTATAGAGCGGTGTTGTATCTTGGTGCTAGACTTTGTACCTGTCAATGACATCTACATTTGTTCTCTTCTGTTTGCTCATGATAATCATGGTTGTCCTCGTGGACAACCTGACACAGTGACATGGCAACTCTTTTTTAGTATTTTGCTTACTGTAACATCATGATGTATTGGAAAATCATCTCTTGTAAATGCCATGACATATTCTGATTTGGTCACATGTTGCCCTTGTTCTGATCATCACCGCTTGCGTGCTTGTTGGCACTTAGGTAATGTATAAATGGGCATGACATACTCGAACTTTTCTATCTCAGTTACTGGTTGTGGTTTGGGCATGCTTCAAATTTTGCCAAAACATCTCGCCTTGCAAGCTTTCGTTGCTGGCAATAATCTTCTCCTCGGGCTATTCTCCATACAAGGCTTATTTTTTATACACATCTTGTCATGATGACACTGTTGTTCTAATTCTCCTTTTTCTGCATGAAGATACCAAGGGCTGGAACATGCCGGCAATTCAGGGTTGGTCACTTGGTTGCACTCTGTACTTGGAAGTTGGAACCAAGGATTTAATCGACTTAATGTTCTCCCTTTTCCTCTTCATGCCTCAGCTGCACTTAAGGAGTAAGATGCAGTTGTTCTGTTGCAAGTTCATGATTCTGATATAGTGATATCTGTTTTTATTTAGCTACTTTTACATATGTTCACAAATTCTGATTATGTGCCTCAACTTTCCTTTTATGAACATTTGGTTTCGACCAAGTAGTTTACACCTTGTTCTCTCGCAGGTGGAGAAGCAACATAATTCAGACATTTATGTACTGGAATGCAAATTATCTTCTACACGTCTGGTCTTATTTGTTTTCTCTGATTGCTTCCTTGCTTGCGTGCGCTACTGCGCTGCATAGCCTGCGTCCTGCGGATAACACCGGGGCACAGTGTGATGTTTTGATAGGTTTCGTTCAGACCATAATTGAGTGTATCATAACTACGACCACAATCTCGAAAAAAATTGTATTCCAGGGTATAATTAAGCTACTTCCTCCGTCCAACAAAAAATGTCTTAAATTTATTAAAATTTGTATGAGCATGACTTAACGTGTAGATGCATTTAAATTTAGTCAAAGTCGAAACATCTTTTGTTGGACGTAGGAAGTACGACCAGGCTCTGGCTAGTCTTGTTTATTCTACCGTTCAATTTCAGTCTTAGTTTCAAGACTCCCTCTCCCAATTTCTTCACTGATCCATCTTCGCTTCTCAAAACTACCACCGCCGTGAGCTCGTTGCGACTCCACCTCCCCGCCGCAAATCCTAGCGTGGCCTGGCCGGAGCACGACGCCATTTTCTGATACAGGCAGGGGGCAGCTAGGAACGAACCTGAAGGTTCCAGAGCAGCGTAGGCGAGGATGTATGTTGCCTGCTGTTGACGGATGCTGCTGCATCGGGAGGGAGCCACAAGTTCGTCGGAAGAATCGAAGACGGTCCTCTTTTTGTCGTCACAGCTCATGACTGAGAAAGTGAGAACTTGGTCGTGTAGGACAAAATTTGTTGTCACAAAAACACAAAATGAATGCGTCTGCCGGGAGTCGAACCCGGGTCTATTGCTTGGAAGGCAATTATCCTAACCGTTGGACTACAAACGCCATGTTGATTGAAATATTTATACAGAGCATTATAACTTTATGGTCCAATGTTTCGGGCTTACCATTCATAGAAGGTAGCTTCAAGCCTTCAACAGCCCAACTCTAGGCCTTCTCTCTAGCTTCCTCAATGCGAATCTCTTATCATCTTTTTCAGACTTAGAGTCTAGACCCGTCTCTGGCGACTAGTACAACTCACGCTGGACGTGAGGGAGAGCAAAGGCAACTAATTAAAGTAGCATCGCCAACAAGTGCCAACACGATCAATCTCTCCTACAGTAAAACGGGGCTACTCTTGCCTGCCACTGCACATCCGAAGAAGCATCTCGCCTTCCTTTCCAGCAAAAGCAAACGAGAAACAGAGCCAAAGAGCACAGCTTTGGAATATGTAACCTTTCATTCACTGTTCGGAAAGAGAGACCTACAGAGACTCCCAAAATTCCCCTCAACTTTACCCGATGTACTCGAGCGGATGGAAACTGTTGCTAGTAGTACTATGCTTGTCCTGTTTGTTTTGCTCCCCAATCATTAGTTTGTGGGGGCCTGGATGCCTGATGGATGCTGTTGACTACGTCCCTGTATCTGTATGCCTCCTCACAGGATCAGGAGCCAGATCGACCAGCTAATGTAATATGATTCCCGTTCCATAGTCCACTAGCATCGCCTGGCAACAGTGCAACCTGCCAACAAGTTGACGCTTGACACTGACAAGCCATCCGGAGGTTTCTATTACTAAAAGTTAAATCCATGGGTGTGTGTAACTGTGAATATATACCTCGATATATAAAGATTCAGTAAGATTTTTCTTTTGGTCCAAAGAGAAGATCCATCAAGATTTTGTCGCCTCCAATATCTCTATTATGTTATGCGCACCGATGATACTCAATGGTACAGCTGGTGCAATAGTAATCGACGGGAAAAAGGTTTTACTTGCATGATTAAAATGTTAATTTGACTGAACCATGGATTAGCAGCTAGCGCGCGCGCTAGCGAAAGTGCGAAACAGCCTTGCTTTTAGCAGACTGTGACTGCCAAAGGATATCCCATCAACGGACTTTCTTGCATGCCTTGTTCTAGAGGTTGTTATCATGTTGAGTACTACTAATGTGGAGCGTTGGAAGAAACCCACACGCTAAGCCACGCCTACATATACACAATCTGGAGCTAATCTAAAAAGGTTATATATAGGTGAATAGGTGCAATTGTTTAGTCTTGGGAGTGTGCAGTCTCAATCTTTCCAGAACTAGTTTGAGCAACTTGGTGACGTTTGGGTCAATCCCTTTTTCTTTTCGAAAAGAAAAAATAATCGTGCTGGCATGCTGCTGAGAGTACAGACACCTACCTGCTGTCTCACCAAAACGCAAAGAAAAAGAGCTAGCACGACGTACGTACGCACAAGCATGTGAGGGTTTTACGATGTCAGATCGATCCTGTTGACGTACGCTGTCGGATCGACCTGGATTGGCTCGCTCGGTTGCGTGCTTCCCTCCGGATGGCCAGTTCCACGCGGGTGCTTCGTCGCCGGCCCGTGCCCTCGGCGCATGCACGACGATATTTCTTATTCTTTCCGAAATAAAAGGGTAGTAATGTCTTTTTTCCGTTTTTTCCACCACCATGTTTCCTTCTCCAGCCAACAATGTTCAAGTCATGTCTCGCCATGGTCTCAGGGCCTCTTGGAGGATCTTTTCATCGCCTTTTCCTTCCTCCACATATACCTCCGACTCTGTGTTACTGGACCCGGTCTACGGCTATGTCACACACATCTTCTCGCTCCAGCACCAGGTCATGACACTCCAGGCCCAACTAGCCTTGCCACGTCGGCTACGTGCTCGAGCGTCGGCATGTGTCGTCCGGCCGCAACAAGGACAATGACCTGAATCGAACCGAAGAAAGACCCAGCAGTAGCACACATGCAGTGCCAAAATCAGTGAGATTAGAGATTCAATTAATGGAGAAAATTAAGGGAATAAGGTTAGGATAGAAGGGGGGCTAAGGGAGGCGAGGTGAGGAGGGGCATGGCCGCCGAGATCAGACGAAGAAGAGAGAGGGAGGGAGAGAGCAGGTGCTGCAGATGGAGAGAGAGTGGTTTATAAATTCTAAACTGAAACATCATGTTACCAAAGGGGTATGGTGTAATCTAAGTCATCCTTGCGTTTGAGTTTGAGGGGGGGGGGTACTTGGAGTGTGGTTCGTCCGGCATAGGTGCGAACGGTAGGCCATCGTGCTTTACTCAATATTTCCGATGGATCTCTAATCGTCTCAGGATCAATAGAAACATTCAAATTGCTGGGCTAGCAATCATATGTTGTGCCATTTGGAAGTTGCGTAATAGAGCTTGTTTGGAGAAGCGCTTGCAGAGATCGTCAGCTGAGCTGATCTGTTATGCATGTCCATTCCTAAAATACAGGACATGTCTCCAGGCCGGTGCTGATGGAGAACTGTTGTTGGAAGGAGCTTGAGTTCTATAGGAAGAGGCCATGAAGCACTATCCCATGCGACGACTCCAAGACAAGCCTGCTGATGATGAGGAAGACGCCTTAGATGGTCGGATTTCTGTTTGGGAGTTCGTTGGATTCTAATGGTCTCATGCTTTTGCTACTTTTGACTCTGCGAGTCAATGGTTTGCTGATCATGTGTTGTTGTGTGTGTTTTTTTCAAAATGGGGAGCGGAGCCCCAGCCTCTGCATCGAACGATGCACACAACCTTTTTATTTATTATTAGACATCAAAAGTCTGGCAAAAACCCTTACAAGGATCATACAAACCAAAAACCACCAAAACAACACCACCGAGCATGACGATAGCGATCCATCGCCAGCTCCCTGACGAGGTCTGGAAAACACCCAACCTCATCGTGCAAGCCAGGAGCCCAAATCCACCCAGCATATTCGCGAAGCGGTGCCGATGCACTCGCTCCGGATGTTGCCGCCTCCGCAATCTGCCGCCTACCCATCTCAGTGTGTAGATTGAGGCACAGACTCTCGCCACACCAGCCACCGACACCACGGCGGTGCCAAGTAGCACCACCTCCATGCGTGCAAACTCCTTATTAAGCATGTCGCGGTCACCACCGGTACACCGCAGCACCATGCTGCCAAGTACTACTAGCCGACACAGCTTGAAGTCTCTGGAAGATCTGTCGTGCGTAGCACCTACCGAATAGGCACGCTTCAGCGTAGCACCTGTCGGCCAGGCATGACTTGACATCTCCGCCAAAGCTACAATGCAAGACAAAGCCGCTCCAGCTCCTGCCTCTTCCATCCAGCGCTGCTCCACAAACGACGCACCCAAGAGGGGACACGACACCGCAGCGCCGCCATCGTCCGATCCGGAAAACCAGATCCAAGGGTTTCCCCTGGAGCAGCACGAGTGGGTCGAACATAGTTGCACGACGATGCCTTCAACAAGGTAAGGGCGCAAAAGCCGCCATCGCTCACCATGACGGAAGTCGTAGCTCGATTTTCTCCGGTGACTAGGCCTCCCCACTTGCCGCCGGGACTAGATGAGGAATCGCGAGATCCGCCAAACCAGTCTTTTCCTGTTGTTTTCAGAACCTCTAAGTCGCAGGTCTTTGGCCTGTTTTCGTTTGTTGAAGGCAGCAAGTACGTGCTTAACTATGTGGGTGGTGTGAGCTGTTGTAATTCCGTGATCTCCTGATAGGGAAATCCGATCATACCATGGTAAGGGGAAAAAATGCACGATGAGAAAGCCAAAGTTTTGGGGGAAGGAGTTGATTGGGACTCTCATTAGCTAAGCAAGCTATTACGTACGCAGAACTAAATCGATCGGTAGTTCTACATGGCACACTAGATGACTAGGTACTAGAGTCTAGAGCCCATGCATGATGAAACAAAGCTCATGGTCATGCATGGATGAAGAATGAAGTTTTGAAGTGTACGGTCTTTTGAAACCGAGGGTACTCTGTCGATCTGATGATTAATTACTTCAAATCATCCAATTAATCCGGTGTGGTGTTGTAGCTCATAATTATGGCAACATGTGGGATGAATTGATGATCGATTGGTGTAAAAGTAGAACTTAATCGATGGAGATGGAGTAGACCACAGGTAGTATAGACCGTAGGCTTGCAAAGTACCAATCGTAGATGCATGGTTTGTTGGAGGAGCGGGTTGATCTGGGCCGGAAGAAATTAAATTGGATAGAGACCCAAATTAAATCGGTGTGAAGTTGCGTATAATTAGAAGATCGAGCGGCTGCGCGCCAGCAATGAGGCAGTTCACACCATAGGGACTCAGATTTTCAATGTTCGGTGGGAAAACAATGTATTTTCAACATTGGGTGGTATTTTTTTCTCCTAATTATTTACATTTTTTACTTATGATAAAAGGATGCTCCACCCAATCACCCTGCTGGGTCCGCCCCAGCGTGGAATTCCCGTTGAAACTTGGTCCGACTGACGACGGTGGCGGAGAAATAAACGTTCACACGCCTCCAAGCAATATAAAAGGTTGTTCTCAATTGATCGAGAGGCCGCATGCAGGCATCCATCGATCACATAGTTGCATGCACTGCAATTTTTGTTATTTTTAAGATAATTAAAAAATAATTATTTCTTAGTCGATGTTAACAACTGTCTGATCCAATCATTGCGATTCGTGCAGGAATCATGGAAATGTAAAAGATGAAAAAAATCTAAGTCGGATGGTTATGATTATCAACTGATAAATAATTATTTATAAGTCAACTGAAATAATAAAGCCCTAATTTTTATGGGGCCTGGTTGTCTTTTTGAAAGTACTACTAGGCTGAGGCAGTGAGGCAGCTCAGTGTGTTAGCAATAATATGCATACATGTGTTGTCACTTGTCACTATTGATAAAAGGAGTGGAAATTAAGTGATTCCGCCTGATGCCAATAAAGTTCAATTTCCTCTTAAATTACGGTACAAAACAATTGATGCAACTATAATTAGTTAAGTTGGCCAGTGGCCCTTAATTAATTTCACCTGTTTTTTTTTCAACCCGGGATCTCTCCCCTTTTCATTACTCGCATAACGGAAATACAACGATGTCCACATCATATCGACAACCCTGGTTTTGAAGATAGGAAAAAGGGAGAGAAATAAACTACTAGGACTGGAAACCCGCTGACCAGTCCCGCAATCGGGTAACTGACTACGGGACGAAAACCTGTCTCCCTAAACTAGCCCTATCAAGTTTTGAACAAAAGAAAACAGTTCAAGACATCCATCATTACAATACGATCATCAGAACAACAACCAAAAGCACAGCCTCCTTAGCCGAAATCAAGCATCAATGATTCGGAGCGCCGACAGCACTCCAACAGGATCAGCAGTATGAAGCGCCCCCTCACCAAGCCGACGCATCAGGTCTTGAGCATTTTGCACCAGCTGCCTAGCACCAGTTCTCAATATCTCCGCATCAGGCGCCTTCTGAAGACCTGCCCAGGACAGCAAAATAGAACATGCGGCAAAGACAATCTCGAAGGAGGGACAAAGAAAGTAATTGTCAAAGGTCATTCTATTTCGAGCATTCCAAATCGCCCACACAAGTGCAGCTAAACCCACAACATAGAATTTATCCCCATGAGGCAAAAAAGCATGCGTCCAGCTGAAAAACTGCCAAAGCGAAGAAGGAACATAGGTAGTATGAAAGAGGGATCGAACAACATCCCAGATTACTCTGGACACCCCACAAGTAAAGAATAGATGTTGAGCAGTTTCAATATTACTGCAAAAAGAGGAAATAGGAGATCCCAGCCAGTTTTTCCTACTCATGTTGTCCCTTGTCAACACAGCATCATGAAAAAGGAGCCACAGAAAAATCTTGATTTTAAGGGGAATTTTAGCTTGCCAAATCCACTTATGATGACTACCATGCAAGTTCTTTTCTAACCATCTGTACATGGATCTAACAGTATAGATTTCCTTCTTATCCAATTTCCAGGAAACCTGGTCTTCATCATTACTAAGATGCATATTGGAAACAAGATGAGAAATAGTTAACCGTTGTTCGGTAAGAATAGGATTCATCCTTCTCCTGAAAGTCACCATCTTTAGTTAAGCCTTGAACATGCTCACGGTAACATTCACATGAGAGAAAATCTCATAAACATCAGGGTATTGATCACATAATGGTTCAGCATTATCTCCCCAAATACCCTCCCAGAATCTCACAAGGCTACCATTATGTAAAGCAACCTTCCTCCCTTCAAAGTAATAGTCTTTAACTTTCAAAAGAGATTTCCAACATGGAGAATCTGAAACTGTAGGTTTCACAGTAGCAACAGTATGATTAAACATATATTTTCTTCTTACCATAGTGTGCCATAAGCCTTGACCAGAATCAAGCTTCCACCACCATTTACACAGTAAACTGACATTTTGTTTTCTAAGATATTTAACTCCCAGGCCCCCCTTATCTTTAGATCTACAGACTCTGTGCCACTTTACAAGATGATATTTTCTTTTTTCACTATTACCTTGCCAAAGGAATTTCCTTCTATGTTTGTCCAGTTTTTCAACAAAGGTCTTATTAAGCAGGAACATGGACATATAATAAGATGGTAAATTGGATAAGCAAGCATTTAGCAAAACAGTTTTGCCTCCCATAGAAAGACTACAACTCTTCCAGGCTTCCAGTCTTTTGAGGAACTTAGCATCCAAAAAATCCCAGTCCTTATTTTTCAAAGCAGAAAAGCTAACAGGAGCACTCAAATATTTCATTGGTAAAGTGCCAATTTGGCAGCTAAAAGGATCAGCATAATATGCAGCAATGATATTATTCCCACCCACCACATAAGCTTCACTTTTAAGGAAATTTATCTTCAGCCCAGACATGAGCTCAAACAAGTACAGAAGCAGTTTAACATTTAAGGCTTTATGCACATCATTAGATATGCATAGAACTGTGTCATCAGCATACTGCATGATAGCCAAACCATTAGGTATAAGATCAGCAGCCAGACCAGTCACCAAACCATTCCTCTGAGCTTGAAGGATCATTTTGGTTAAAGATTCAGCAACCAAGTTAAACAGAAAAGGATATAAAGGATCACCTTGCCTAACAACTTTTGAACTTTTAAAGTAAGGGCCCATCTCATTGTTCAGTTTTACACTCACAGTGCCATCCCTAAGCACTTGGGCAATCCATCCACACCACATATCACTAAAGCCTCTCAGTTTCAAACAAGCAAGAAGAAAGTCCCAATTAATTTTGTCATAAGCCTTCTCAAACCCAAACTTTAAAAAGATATCACATTCTTTCTTAACATGAGTATGATGCATAATCTCATGCAGTGTCAGCACTCCATCCATGATATTCCTGTTTCTTATAAAATCATTTTGTTGTATACTGATTAGCTTGACAGCCAAAGGTTCCCATTTATAAATATATCTTAGCAAACAAATTAGTCTATATTGTTGAATTTTATAGGCACCAGCAATTAATTTCACTGTAATGTAGTGATCTAGTACTGGTACTTAGTATTTTCTCCGTCTCGGTCTTGTCACGTTTGCTAACACTTACTAGCGTGCATACGCCAAAGTCGACCCAATTATTGCTCGTGGGCAAGCCAACAAAAACAAAACTAGGTTAGGTCGGCCGTACGATATGATTACAGGTACTCGATCCGCCGATCCGGTACGCAACTGTAACGGGACGACGGGGGCATCGGCGCATGGCTCGATCCCGACGTCGTCCCGATGGCGATGTGTGCTCCGGTCGACGGCGTTGTGTCGATCGATCCAGCGTCCTCCTATCCAAATTAACTCCAAGTTCCTGACGCATTTCCTGCCGCTGGATGCATCCAACCCGCACCGCACCTGTCTCGTCTCGTGTCAAATTAAACCGGTCGGGCCCCCCTGCTCTGCATCAGACGTTGCGCTTATGCTCTGTCCCTGTCCCGCCACATGGCCGAACCGCGACGCCAGGGCTGTTCACATTTCTGCTGGAACCGGAAAAAGAAACTATATGAACTGTTCCTGCGAAACAATAGGAATTAATCTCACAACTAGCCTAGCTAGCGCGCGATCGAACATGCAGCTGCGGAGTAGTACTGCAAACTGTCCCTCTGATAAATTAACTAAAATAATAACTCCATCCGTCCAACAAAACTCAAGTTTGCTACTCCTCCGACCCTAAATTGTTTGTTGTCGAAATATTACATGTATCTAAACGATTTTCAAGAGTAGACATCTATATTTGGACAAATTTAAGTCAAAAATTTAGAATCAGAGAAAGTAAAATTTAGATGTATTTAGACATGACTTAGTGTATAGATGCATTCAAATTTAGTTAAAATTGAGATATTTTTGTTAGATAAAGGAATACAATAATTTAGAATCGGAGTGAGTAATCAAACCCGCGAACATTTTAGCTTCTGTTCACCTGATGCAGACATCCCGGCGGTCAAACATTCGATCGAACTCAAACCCGTTCCAGAAATCCCCACTCGCTGCGATCGGCACCTGAGAACGACTTGCATTTGAATTTCTTACTCATGGTCGTGTGACCGTATTCAGACGGTGGATGGGGACGTGTTGCCGTCGCCTTTGCAGTTTTTCCAAGACAATATTCGCCAGATGGGCTGAGAAGTTACTCACTAGTAAAATAATCGCCAGTCAAGCTAGCTAGTGGTAGTGCTCAGGTAAAGCTAGTAATCGCGATCGGGCCCGATCTCGGCCGATCGGTCCGTGACGTAACTCATCAATCAAACCGCGATAGCTCCAGTTAGCTCTCTTTCCATCTCTTCAGGGCAGAAAGGTACGTGAGGGACTGAGGTGTGGTTTGGGGGCGGGTATAGCACACTGATTAGCATCGTGTTGCTGGGTTCACACGTCCGAAATGGAAAGAAAAGGCGTCACATTTGCGGATTCGAGAACAAACTTGACCAAATTAACAAACTAATTTTGTCACCAGAACCATCTTCAGGTGGAGTTTCTTTTTGAAAAAAAAATGTGACTCTTCGGCTTCTGCATCGGTTGATGAACACAACCGAAAAGCCAAGAGATAAATGATGCAGAGTCAACGCTCGACACAAGCTGGAGGCTGCGGGTTAGAGTCAGGTCGGAGGAAGGAGAGAGGGCAGCTGTACGTGAGTCCATGAGAGAATGCAAATCTAATGAGGAAGAAATTCCATTTTGAAAAACAAGGAAGAAAACAGAAAGCAAATTGATTGTTAATTAGGACATACTCTTTCCGGCAAAATAATTGGAAGTGGCTATTTCTCATTTATTTAGAAGAAGAGTATCTAGGTGAAAACCATTTTTATGTTACAAATTGTGCAAACTTGATAGAAACTATGTTTAAAAGTTAAAAAAACTGAGTACAAAAATACCATATGTTCGAGATACAAATTTTCAAATCGAAACTCGTTGCTTTTGAAAAAAATTTAAAAGAGAAATATATGTGAATAGTGCCAAGGACCACTATTCTATTGAATTAGTTTTTCCCTCCTGATAATCAAGGCTGGCATGACCGGCAATTAATCTGTGCAGAATAGGTTCCAATCAATCAAAGAATCTATTAATGCTGAAACCTATTGAGCAATCTACGGTGTTCGTTTTCTTGGTGATCAGTACTTAGAGAGCTCGGGAAGCTTTGTTTTCATTTTAAAAAAAAAGTGTGCTCAGTGCCTAGCTTAATTATGACACTTATCGATTACACCTACTTCGTCGAGGATGGCGAAGCGCGCGATGGCGAAACGAAGAGCTGCTTGCAGCCGCGCGCGGTGTGGACTGTGGAATTGAAGCGCACATCATATAAAGACGTTAGGTTAGGCCGGCTGATCTAAGGTGAGCGAGATGGGTGATGAGTACTGCAGAGACTAGAGAGAATGTTTGGAAATGGATTAAGGTGAAGACGTGGACGTCTCGCCAAATTTTTCAAAATTCCTGGCTGCTTTATGCAGGAGAGGACATCACGTTGGTAGTTTTCCACTAATAGTCCAATGGTGTGCCATCCAGCACACGAGAAGCAAAAAAAAAATATTGTTGCCTGACTCTGATCTAATACAAAGCCCTCCATGCTTTTGAAAATGGGCATCTAGGCTGCGGATTCATGTTTTCTAGAGAAAAATAGGTACATTTAGACATAAAGTCGCTCCAAAAACACATTTAGACATAAACGATCAACTCAAGCACTTAATACTCCATCCATTCCAAAATATATATAGAGCATATATGTTTTTCAGAATTTAACTTTGGTCAACAATTTGTTCCCAACTACATGTGGGTTAGCTCATACAAAATTTGTACCACTGACAAGTTCTTTTAAATATGGATCCAACGTTAGCGTCACAAAATAAACGTATATGTGAATTAATTGACGGTCAAAGTTAAATTTTGAAAACATGTGCGTCCTGTATTTTGTATCAGATATATAATCTACATATGAACTATTTTGTATGTTATTGCGCAATCATAAATCTTAACAAGAGGGCATGGGCCCCTTACATATGGAGTATGTTGCGAATAATACTAGTTAATTCTCCTAAAGTTAAAACCATGGCTTTTTGACTGCTTTGGAAAAAGCCTAATTGCAACATCACCAGTAAGTTTCCACAAAGCTTTAATTAACTTCTTTACATTCAAAAACACAAAAAATTCGATGCACCTTGTAGCAACATATTATCGGATTCTTCGCAAGGGCAAGAAAGTCTCTAATAGCAACAAGGCGTAGGTGGTTCATGCTTCAACAATACTGCATATGTGCTGAAGGGAGATGCAACTTAGATGGATCTAGATCGCAAAGAAGCCCTTTGTCAAGGAACACATGGATCCTTCGAGCCCTCGTGATTTGGTGTTGACGAAGATGATAATGGAGAAGACAGTCAGCCACTCGAACTCATGGATGGACAGTCACTCAAACGCATGGCTTCATCAAAACTTTAATGTCGAATAAGGTGACACAACTTGGGTAATTAATTAGGGAAAACTAGATGAAAAAACCCTTGCAAAATTGACATTGATCCCTTTGCATTGCAAAAATTACCTCGACCCAAGGTCTACGCAAAAGCGGTTTGCCTTGCAATTTTCATCTTTCTTTGGTTGCATGTTGGAGAAAATCAAGGTTTTTTCACTGTGATTAATAGCATGTTTGCAATTTTATTAACCGGACCGAAGATGTAGCAGCGTTTTTTCTTTTCTTTTTAAACGCGGTTTTAGAAAAACTTTCAAATGCACAACCGAAACTTGAAATTGCTTCGTAAAAAATAAAAGACGTAACTGGCACCGAAACAACAACACACCATCACCATGCATGTTACCCCATCCGATACTAAATTCTTGTCATGAATTTAATTTGTCTTAATTAACTTCACGACAAGAATTTATAATGCGAGCGGGGGAGTAATTATTAGGACTGAGTTATTTTCTTGTGGCCAGGAATGATACGAAGACCCATGTACACATCTGCCCGCTCAACAGTCCACTTCTAGGCAGGCGACCGACGGCGGTGCATGCTATGCGCACGTGCACTACTGTTCATCCATACATGCTTGCTGCGCAACACACCTGGCCTATACTAGGTAGGTATATATATACTCGCTTGCTCCTGCGTACGTAGCGCGGGCGTGTACTTGCGGGGCGACTAGCTACGGCCAGGGGCCACCACGTGAAATGCTCCCCGGCCCCCACGCAGCGCTCCCCCAGCTTAGCTATCGCCCTCACATCATGTACAAACACCCCTTCTCCGTCCCCTTCACTGCACTACTAGCTAGCAGAAGCAATTCGATCAGGTTCACCTCCCCGCCCCCGTCGCTTTCCCCCACCCCCCCCCCCCCCCCCCCCCCCCCGCTTCCCCCATCCACACCCGCCGCCCCTCGTCCTCCCTGCCCGATCGCTCGCTCCAGCCGCGCCGCGCGCGGCCGCGCCGTCGGCCGCCCGGCTAGGCTAGTTAACTGCGCATGGATTCCTCGGCGGGCGCCGTCGGCGGTACTACTACTACTACTACTACTACTACTACTCCGTCCTCCTCCTCGGGCCCCGGCGCCGACGCGCATCCGCCGGCACCACCTCCTCCCCCTCAGCAGCAGCTGAGCAGGTACGAGTCGCAGAAGCGTCGGGACTGGAACACGTTCCTGCAGTACCTGCGGAACCACCGCCCGCCGCTCTCCCTCGCCCGGTGCAGCGGCGCGCACGTCATCGAGTTCCTCAAGTACCTCGACCAGTTCGGCAAGACCAAGGTGCACGCCCCGGCCTGCGCCCACTATGGCGACCCGAGCCCCCCGGCCCCCTGCCCGTGCCCGCTGCGGCAGGCCTGGGGCTCCCTCGACGCGCTCATCGGCCGCCTCCGCGCCGCATACGAGGAGTCCGGCCACGCGCCCGAGTCCAACCCTTTCGCCGCCCGCGCCGTCAGGATCTACCTCCGCGAGGTCCGCGACGCGCAGGCCAAGGCCAGGGGGATCCCCTACGAGAAGAAGAAGAAGCGCAAGCGCACGCAGCAGGCCTTGCCGGCCGCTCAGCAGGCAGCTGCTGGGGAGGGGACGAGCTCTTCGGCGGCGGCAGGAGCTTCAGCAGCGACTGATTCCGCTTCTGCTATTGCTGCTTCTGGCGGTGGCGGCGGAGAGTCCAGTGGCCAGACCGGTGGTGCCACGGCGGCGGCTGCAGCACCAGCGGTGGTACCAACTGGCCAGCAGACCGGAGGGAGTGGCAGCACTACTGCTGCACCGACAAGCGCCGGCTCCCGATGAGTATAGTAGAATCTCCTCGAAAACCTCTCTGGATTGTTTGCTTCTCTGTACGTGTCGGCCGGTATACCTCGCGCTAGCTTAACTTGATTGCAATTAAGATTTGAGCTGCTTCTTTAATTTGCCATTTGGTTCCATTATCCTTCTCTCTCTGTTGGTGTTGGCCTCTTGTGCAATCTCTCACGCTATCTCTTTTTTCTTGCCTGGCGTTCTTGTCTTCTTCTCGATCGAGTACTTTTTAATCCTTGTGTCCTTAATTAATGACTAGCTAGCTGATTATAGTATATGTGTCAGCACGTCAGCAAAGCGATAATTGGGATTTGGAGAAGTTTTGGGACGCTAGCGGATAATTAATCAGCTATATAGCGCGGCGTGATGTTTGCTCGATCATATATTGTTCCATGCATGCCTCCTTGGTGACCCAAAAGCGATGATTTGATCTGAGGTTAATTGAATATTTAAGATCTCTTCCATTTCAACAAGCTAGGTATATTCTGATCTGCTTCAACTAGGAACATTTCCATCTTGCTTCCATTGATTTATTACTGACTGTTCGTCTATAGTACGTTCTTGGCTAATAGCTCAACAACGACACTGCTATAGTACTGAGACGCAGTACCCACGCTGTCAAACGTACATATATACATCTTCTTCCCTGCAATTTGTGTCTCGCTAATGCTATGCAAATAGAGACATACACATATGCAAATTATTAAAAGCTTGAATCAATGATGCATGTACTCCTCCTAGTGTGCACACACATAGTCCTTGGCCCAGACTCCACACAGTCCACACTCCTGAACCCGCACTACCATTAAATACATTTCTAAAATGCTCAGCATGTATGCATTGCCCTTCGATCTTAATTTTAGCTGCAGTTTGAGGCCGGAGGTATGCCCTTCATTTCGAAAAATAAAACAAATTATCTTCATTTTGAGGTTAATTAGAACTTTTCCTACAACAAAAGGTTAATTTGTTCACGCTAAATAATACTCCCTCCGATACGTAAAAAGTGTCGTCCATTTTATACTAAATTAGTACAAATTTTATACTAAGTGAACGACACTTTTTATGAATCAGAACGAGAGGGAGCAGAGGGAGTACTGTAAACCAGTGCTAAATACATGTTGGATTTAAATTGCCATGACGAGAAGTGCCAACTGAAGCTAGCCATGCATGCATGCAGTTCTTGATTTATTTCAGTTGGATATATAGAGAGCTGAACTCAGGAGATCTTCTCTGGTCCCTGGCAGGATGGGACGTACTGTAGCTAGACTGCGGGGAGTAAGCTAGGCCCATGGCGACGACCACACGTGCGCGGGCGCGCTTACCCACTGTTCAATTCCTCTCTCCGAAGGAAGATCTCACTCCCCCCCACTGATCTTCCAGCCAACGTGCATGCACTCATCTGCATGGCAGCAGCAAGTTAATTATTTCCCGAGCTTGTTTTCCTTCCGTTTTTTCCTTCCAGTAGTCTCTGTGCTGTACTGTACTGTACCTTTTCAGGGCGAAGTGTGGAACAGCATCAGATTTCTGAATTGGAATTAATGGTGAACAAATTAACTAATCCTGGATACATTAATTACAGATCCATCCGTTTTTCTTTGGCTCCGATCTGTTGTTCCCCCTTTCTCTTTTTTCTCTCTCTCACAGTCCCTCATTTGACCGTGGTAGATCTCATTTTCCAGGCGCCTTTCATTTTTGCCATGCTATATATATGCTCGGTCGAGCTCGATCCCTCTGCGGCTCTGCCTGTCTGCCATGCATTTTTTTGGGGTGAATCCATGTTCCTTTTTTTTATGAGAGTCAGGGAGAGAGAGAGAAAGATTGAGGAGAACTGGAGAAGAAAGAGGAAGAAGAACAGTAGCTAGCCCTTTTTCTCCCCCTCACTTTTTTCGCGCGGAAGGGGTCGACATCGATGCACGGTGTGTGTGCAGTACTGTCCTGGATCGTTCGAGGAGCCTGCAGGTGGGAGAAATTAAAGTGAAGCGAATGAATCAATGGCTAGCTCGACTAGCTGCTTGTCTTTTGCATGGCCGGACCCTCTTCCCATCATCACGTAACGTACGGAGCACCCTGACCCCTGCCGGCCGGCCTCGATCATCTCTGTAGGAAAGCCGCCCGTCCATCCCTGATCCTCTCGATCGGTACTGTGGGCTATATATGTACGCACTGTGCATGCTGCATGCGATTATTTGCCCATTTTTACATGAAAATTAACTTGGTCGATCCCGAGATCTCCTCCCCTAGCGTGCCTCGCGTCATGACCGGCGGCCCCACGTACAGTACAACCCTCCCTGATCAAGCTCAAAAACCACCGGCTAGCTTCCTGCCCGTGTGCTCGATCGCCTTTAATTCCCGGGCGTCGGTCGGGTCTTGTCCCAAATCAATGTGCTAGACGCCGATCGATCCATCCTCCAGCTGCGACACAGAGGTATTTTTATGCTCCCCCGCAGAAAAAAAAAGAAGAGTTGTGGCTTTTTTCTGGTTCTTTGCCGTAATTAAAATTTGACAGGAACAGTACTTTCAATTCTCGTATGTATCGGAGAGATGTGCGTGCAAGGCGGCCGGCTACTAGAGCTAGCTAATCTATCAGCTATGTATACGTAGCTAAGGAATGCCAAAAAAAAAAAAACTAAGGAATGCCGCGATGCTAATTTAGCTACGGAGTAGTAGCTAAGGAATGCCGCAATGTGCTTTATTCGATTCAGAGGGGCCATATATGCGTGTGTGGTTGCAACGTCGTCGCGGGCTGATTATCTTTTTGTTACTGGGGCGTACGGAAGGGAGGCAGGCAGGATTATATTTTGGGAGCGGCACAAAGCATCGTTGGATTCTTGATCTGTGATGATTGAAGCCGTGACGACATTATTAAAATTTGCGCCCGTACGTACATCCGCGGCACAGGGCCAACGTCCCTTGGCCCCTCGTCGCGCTAGCTTTGTTCTTTGTTGTGGTTGGTACGTAATCCCTCCGTTCCATATTGATTGTCACGAATTTAAACTAGCTCTAGTTGGTGATTGTCACGGATTTTTATGAAAGTTGGTGATTGTCATGGATTTTTATGAAACGGAGGGAGTACCGTATATCTCCTCGATCTTTGTGATTGGTGACTGAATTAGCATGCAGATGCCAAAGAAAACTAACCTCACATTGATGATCTGAATAATGAATTTGTAGATCGGTTTGAATTTACAGGTTTTGTACTATTGTATACTTATATACGTATGGTTTGCTGTCATGATTTGGACTGTCATAATAGCCGCTCCTTTTCATATTATAAATTATATTAGACTTTGTTTTAAAACAAAGATTTAATCAAGAATTACTTAGTTAACAGTATATGGTTTATGTGCCACGTGGCATTCGTGGCTACCTTATTTTTTTTCAGAAAAAGGTTTATGTAATATAAAATTGATATCAGTAAATTTATTTTTAAAAGCACTGTTGATTCATATCATATAACATTTGACTACATTATTTTTAAGAACACTATATTTTTCTGTCACCAACTGCCACGAAAGTAGACATTTGGTCTTAGCCTTCTTTTTATTCTATATTTTGTTCCTCGACAAAAAAGAATAGAAGATTTTTGGCTCCTCGACCCGGTATGGGAGAGTTGCAACCTCTCTAGATGAGATGGCATCGACCAAGACCTCAACTGAGTTGCAACCTCTCTAGATGAGATGGCATGGACCAAGACCTAGGATTATGAAAATGTAATGAGGTATCCTTAAACATATCATTATCACATTAGTTATGCATTATTAAATGGCTAAAGAACTAAAACTTTTTATAAATCCACCTTTAAACCCTAATCTTGGACCTGTGTAAATAAACACATACAAATAATTATCCAGTGACAATGAAATTTTGGTAGCAAGCTCACATATATAATACGAGTCTTTCTAAATTTTCATGATTTATCGAATTCATTTGGACCCTCAAATAATTGATATACATGATTTTTCATATTTTAAAAACCCTAGAAAATCATACAAATTTTAAACCTACGATCACCAAATTATGTATATGATGTTTATTTATCTTAGAAATAATATTTTATGAAATACAAAAATGGTAGCTGTAGTTCAAAATGACCCCGAAGCATTTTGAATTTAAACAAATGTTTAAATTCAAATAGATTCAAACTTGCCTAAAATGATGACTTCTATAGTAGGTGAATAATAACATTTCAAGCCTACCTTTAAAATCTCATATAATATTTTAAGTTGATTTGGATCGCCAAATCAACAAAATAAGTTTTCAACGGATTTAGGTTTAACAACAAAAGGAAATGGAAAGAAAAAAAATTCAAGGGATCCTACCATGTGGCACATGCTCGTTGGCCTACCGGCCCACCTGTTGGACGCCTACGCCATATATCCCACGTCACCTTGTACAATTGCGGTCACATCTCGGATGGTACGGCCGATCGGCGGCCATGCCATCACCCACACCCCTATATATGTCGATGCCCCTTTTTCTTAGGGCCTATTTGATTCATAGGATTGGAAAAGTAAAAGAATAGGAAAAATATAGGATTCTAATGTCATGTCCACTTGAGCCCTATGATTTCAAGCCTTCAAAATTCCTACAGAAATCCTTTGAATCAAAGGAGGCCTTCCCTTTGTTGCCTCCCCCCCCCTCCCCCCCCCCCTTCCTTCCCTTCAGTTTCGTGTTCGATATGAGGTGTGTTTCGTTTTCCCTTGACTAATAATAAGTCTATTTACTTTATAATTTTTGTGATAAAATTGATATCATTGTGTTCGTATTCAGAAGTAATTATTGTTTATGGTTTGTGTTGTTGTTCTCGACAACAATTAGAATAAGGAGTGCCAATGCTCGATGGCAAAAGTGCGGGTATAAAAGTAAGGCGTGTACGCCGTCCTTATAGCGAAGGTCGCCGTAAACTTGAACAAGTTGACACGTTGATATTTTTTGAATAGTTTCGGTCGACCTGCGGGTGCGACTTAATCCTATGTTAAGAAATGCTTCGAGGGGGTTGTTAGCCAAGGGCTTGGGCTGAGCGGATCTTCCCAAGACACCTTTTGGCGAGAGGTTCGTCGGGGCCGCCTCGTACTTGGACCGAACACGTCTTTTCAAGTATCGAGGTTAGGATACCCTCGAAACTCTAACCCAACCCCTTCTCCTTCGAGCCCGTGCCAACCAAGGTTAGTTCGGAGCCTCGAAACTAGAGTCACCTAGAAGGCTTCCTCGAGGCCAATCGACTTTCAGTCGAGAGCGGCGCACGAGAGCGAACCTTAGAGGGAGCACTCTAGCCCTCTCCCCTTGAGTTTATTCAAGTGAGAGTGAATGGTACATGCCCCCATGGGGGGTATTTATAGCCTAGGGGTCCATGACAAAAGACCAAGGCTACCCTTAAGGGAAAGAGAAAAGTGGGGGCAAAATGTTAAAAGTAGGTCCTTTGGTCCATAGCTTTTCTTGCACCATGAGGGGGAAGTGAGGGATGGTCCATGGTCCACCTTTCTTGCCCCCTACTCTAGCTCATTTGACCCTTTGACCATGGCATGAGAGGCTTGACTTGTTGACTTGTCTTCCTTTGTCACGTAGGATTGACCACGCCACGTGGGCGTCTTGACTCGTGATTGGGAAACATTGACTTGGTCGTCGCCACGTAGGATTTACGGCCCGGCCCATATAAGGATCTTAGTTTACTACAACAGTTGACCCTTTGAGCCGGAGGCATTGAGAATGCCTTCGGGTCAACCTTCGATGCGAGACCTTTGATCCCTTTTCTCGTTCTTGGATTCACGATGGTACCTTGGATGGATTCCCTGGCGGGCTCCCTTGTGAGAAACGGAGGTACTTGGTGTTTTTCCTGCAAAGAACAGGATCCTTGGAGGCGTTGCGGGGAAATTCCATGCCCGCAGCGAATTTCTCTACGAGAAATCGAGTTTCAGGGGGTATTTTAGCAAAAACCGGGACCTTAGGGGCCTCTCTGCGAGAAATCCGGTGTTCCGGAGGACTTTTCTGCAAAAATCAGGGGCCCTACGGGCCTCCCCGAAATTTTCGGGGTCTTATTGGCAATTTCTCCCAAAATCTTGGTTTTTTTTGCACTTTTCCGCGGGTCTTGTCGGTCGCACGGGCTAGCCGGGCAGTTGGGCCGCCTTCGGACGCGCCACAGTTTTTTTTTATTTCGGCCGTTAGTTGGGCCGCTCCTGGGCCGTGGCCCGGTTTGGCCCGATACCGGTTCGCAACTTAAGTCGCGCGATTGGACGGCTCT
Source organism: Brachypodium distachyon (assembly GCF_000005505.3). Lineage (NCBI taxonomy): Eukaryota > Viridiplantae > Streptophyta > Magnoliopsida > Poales > Poaceae > Brachypodium > Brachypodium distachyon. The sequence continues at coordinate 20,060,220 of NC_016132.3, read as the reverse complement.
GGACGAAGGGGCGCCCTAGATCAAAGGGTCGGGGATCCTTCTTCCTCCCCCGTACGGGAAAGGGAAAGGTGGCCGGAGCTGACCACCTTTTCTCCATCCTGGGCGCGATGATGCCGGTGAGGGTGACGCCGGGGCTGGCCATTCGGTCGGGGCGGCCAGGGGAGCCCACCCCCCTTTCCTCCTTTTGTTCCCTCTTTTTTCTTTTGCAAAGTTGGGTTTCTTGTCTCTTCCTTGCTTTGGACAGTGCACAGGACGGCGAGGTGTCGCCCCGCCATTGGCCTGACACAGACGCCTAGGAGCTCCGGCGGCCTATAAAATGGAACCCCCGGGCATTGAGGAGGCTCACACCATGCTTGTTTGATTTGTATGGCGGCGCCCGACATTTCTTCGAGAGGTTGGTGTTTGTAGGGGCCTTGCAGGGGCACTAGCCACTCTTTAGCAGCGACGGAGGTCGCGTTGGTGGCCGAGGAGCCACCGCGAAGGCTTCTCGTCGTCGAGTCCTCGTGGGGACGCGGAGCGCGCCCGAGGCCGCTAGGAGTGAGGTGCCGGTCGTGCCTTCAAGTGCAGCCGGGAGACCCTCGTCGTCGGCCGTGCTCTTCTTGCTCCTGTGGAGGTGAGGGCGGCGTTGTGGCGTTTTCCTTGTGTCTTCTAGGTGCCGGCGATCCTTGCGGGCACGCGGTCGAGCACCTTTGATGCGTCATGGCTTGGCAAGGGCGCGGGCATGGCCAGGCGTGACGCGGGCACGTGTGTTCTACGGGAGCGACAACGGCGAGGCTAGACGGCGCGTGACGCGGGCGCGGCGTGGTGACGTGCGCGTGCGGACGCGGTGCTGCTAGACGGCGCGCGAGAGCAGGCGTGGCCTTGGTCCAGCGGGTCGCGGCTTGCGTGAGCGAGCGCGAGCGTGAGTGCAGCGCGGCGAGGCACGTGCGTGGATGGGGTGCAGCTAGACGGCGCGCGGCGTGGGCGTGGTCTTGGTGCAGCAAGTTGCGGCGCGCGAAAGCGGGCGCGACTGTAGGCGCGGCGAGGCGTGCGTGCGGACGCGGGCAGGGACTGGGCGCGCGGGCCTTCCGTCGAGCGCCCGGAGGGCGCGGGTGGCAGCCCGCCCTATCGTCCTCTTCCCTTTTTCTCCTTTTGTTTCTTTTACGCGGGTGGGCCGAGGAGCGAGCGGGCCTGCGGCCCGTGGAGCCGCGGCCTCTTCTTTTTTGTTTTTGCGGCGCGGGACGGGGGCTTTGGCTCCAGGTCCATAGCTTCCCTTCTTCTGCCGATTCTTTTCGGAACCTGACCTTATTTGGCTAATCATTGGCGGATCTTTTTTTGCAGGTGAGATGGCGGGACCCGATGTTGAGCGTCCAGTTGGTGAACCGCCGAGGGGGTCTTCCACGGCGCAGCTTGCGGCGAACCGACTGTCGCGGAAGAAGAAGGTCTCCTTCCGCCCTCGTGGTGGCCCTCCCTTGGTTCCGACAGCGTCGGTGGACGGCGGAGGTTGGGCACACGACCACCTTCTCCCTTCGTCGATGAGCCCCGAGGATCTTGCCCAGCTGGAGGAGGCGTGATACTTCCCCAAGGGGGATGGTATCCTGCCCGATGGCGAGGAGGTGAGGCTCGACCAGCGGCGGCGTCCGGGATGGATCGTGGCATTTTCGGCTTGGTTACATGCCGGCCTGTGTGTGCCTGTTCACCCCTTCTTGCTGGAGTTCCTGGAGACGTACTGCATCGAGTTGGCCCAGCTACACCCGTCGATGATCGTGAGGTTGAACGTTTTCAGGTGGCTGTGTGAGACGCGCTTCACGAGGAGCCTTCGATGAAGCTTCTGCTCTTCTACTTTACCGTGGAGGTGAGAGAGCTGCTCACTCTGGACAGCTTTGCTCTGAGCGCCTTTGATTCGGTGAACCTGAGGCTTCCTTCCGGCTTTGGGCACGACTTCCTGCTCATGCCGGGGAAGAGTGCGGAGAAGTTGTTCGTCAAGTGGGAGTCCCGTGGATTCTTCTTCGGGCTTCGAAGACCCGTCTTCGGCACACGGGTGATCTTCCTCGGCACTCTAGGGCCGGAGGTCTCAGGGAGGTGTCTCACCCCGGCGATCCTTGATCAACCGACCTCTAGAAAGTGGCCAAGATCAAGGAGGTGTCCGCCGAGAGGAGCTTTCTTGACCTCATGGAGGAGATGGTGATGGCGGGACGCTTCATGATGAGGAGCTGTCCGAGGTCCGAGATTGGGATCCGTCGATCTTTCCGTCCTCCACAGCTTGTCACCGCACGTGAGTGGCGCCCCTCTCCCCTTCGTGCTTTGCTTGTTTTCCCTTGTGAAGGTACTTAACAATTTTGGCTTGTCTTTTTTCAGCGACGTTTTCCGAGGAGAGGGCGGCGTTGTGGGCCGCGCAGCTGATAGGTCCGTACGGCGGACCGGAGCACTGCGACTACAAGACCAAAATCAGCGAGGGGGGATGCCACAACATCATCGCGAGGTGCTTCGGGAAGATGGTGTCGGTGCGACAGGACCCGAAGCTTGCTCGCCTTCTCCGAGTGGGCGATCGCTACTCCCGCTTGGCCACACCGTCGATGTTGGCGGTGGGGTCCAAGTTGCGGGACTCTTGCGGGAAGGCGAAGGCGGGAACGATGGTGCTGGGCTTGGCTGTGCCTGTTGAGCTGGTTCCCAAGATACCTCGTCCTTCGAGTGGATGCAAGAGGAAGGCTCCCCCGACTCCTTCTCCTTCTCTTGACTACGCCCCGGCGGATTTAGCGGATCCTGTCGTGGGCGAGTCGAGGTCCTCCCCGAGGGTGACCTTGGACCTGCACATGAAGGGGAAGATTGGACTTGAGCAAGTTCTTCTTCCTTCAAGTCACGAGGTTGAGGCTTTCACTCGTGAGACGGGGCTTCGGCTTCCGAGCGACTCCGTGGTGGAGTTGTCGACCGGAGCCAGTGGTGCGGGCGTCCAGGTATTCTACATTGGTTGCGAGCGTCCCGAGGAGGATGCTCCTACCTCGGGTGAGTGCCCTTCTCTTTTGTCACGTAATTCTTTTTCCGAATGATTTTGACATGATCTCCTTGGTTTGTTTTTAGGTGCGAGGGCCGCGGAGCCCGGGGTTCTTGAGGGCGAGCCCCCGACTCAAGCGAGGGATGGAGTGCTTCCGTCGATCGCGGATGGAGCGAGAGACCATTTCGTGACACTGGAACTGGTGAGCATCCGTGACGTACCTCCCTTGGTTCTTTGGGTTACCTTTTGTGCTAACTCCCTCTTCTTTGTAGGTGATTGGTTTGGTCGAGGCCGTGGGCACCCTTCCTGCCCTTAAGACTTAGGTGGAGGCGCTTTCCGCTGCTATGGACGTGGAGATGTCCAAGTCTACCCTTGCTTTGAGTGAGCTGGAGTCGGAGAGGGTGCGGCGCGAGGCCGTGGAGGCCGAGCTTTCCCGCGTTTTGGCGGAGCTCGCGGCCGCGGAGACCAGGGCTCGACTTGCTGAGGAGCACCAGAGGGACGAGATTCCGAGGACCCGTCGAGTTGAGGAGGACTTGGTGGTGGCCAACCTTGATAGGGAGCATGCCCGCGCAGAGGCTGCTTCCCTCAAGGTGGAGTTGGCGGCAGCGGGTGATGGCCCGATGCTTGCTCCTCGTGCTCGTCCTCCTCCGGATCGTCGTCCCGAGGTGGTTTCGCTTTTGCTTGCCCATGCCACCGAGATTCGGGAGACGATGACTTGCTTGAGGAGTGTTCCCCAACCCGATCTTCCTCCGTGTCGCACGGTGGATGAGGCGAGCAGGGTGCTTACTTCCCAGGTGGAACTCATTGAGCCTACCGTGAAGAAGTGCCTCCAGAGTACGGCTGCCCGACTTGTTTCGTCGGCGGTTGTGGCAATGCTGGACGGCGGTGCCGGGATGACTGGGCTTGAGGGTGAGATGTCTCACGGGGCGAAGAAGTTTCTGGCGGACCAGAGTGCTCCTCTTCGTGCTCAAGCTCGACGCTTCGTGCGTTGCCTTGAGCCCGCTCTTCAAGAGGGTGATGGTGAGGTGTGAGCCTCGTCACCCTCGGAGGCAGTGATGTACCTCAGCTGGTTACTTATGCGATGTTGCATATCTCCACTTGACTTAGCCTCATGGCTATCATGTTTAGGCTCTTAGTTGTAGAGGTTGTAAGACGGCTTTTTTGTTGTGTTTCATGCTTCACTATGTAGTCAACATTATCGGAAATGTTAACTTAGCTCAGCATGTATTTCTCATGTTTCACCATGTAGTCGACATTATCGGAAATGTTAACTTGGCTCTTGCGGGACGCCATATCGGCATATGATGTTTTCCCAGAAAAAATTTTGAACGGCCTGTGACGTGATCTCGCCGAGCGGCGCTGCTTCTATCCATTTGGAGAAGTAATCAATCGTCACCACGAGGTATTTGCAGCCCCGTTGCATGCGGGGAAAGGCCCGAGAAGGTCCATTCTCTAGCGTGCAAATGGCCATGTTATCGGGATATTCTTCAAGGAAGTCACGGGCGCATGGATTGACTTAGCCATTTTCTGGCAAGCTTCGCATTTCCGCAATATGGTGATTACGTCTTGCACCATGGTGGGCCAATAGAATCCCTGACGTAAGGCTTTTGCCGCGGTGGCTCTTGGCGCAATATGGTGGCCGCATATTCCTGAATGGATTTCCAGGAGGAGCTCGGCTCTCTGGTCAGGAGTTATGCACTTAAGCAATGTGGCCGCTCCTTTCTTGTATAGGATGCTGTCGAGGAGGACGTACATCTTGGCTTTTGCGAGCAGAGTTTTGGCGCTCGGGCCTTCTGCTTCTTCGTCCACTTTGCCTTTCAAGGCACGGATAATCGGTGTCATCCAAGAGGGTGGAGCGTGGATGACCATGCTGGTTTTTGAAGCTTCGTCAAGGGCGTCGGCTTCTTCCTTTATGGATGGGGCGTGAATTACTTCGAAGAATGCACCGGGTGGCAGCGGTTCTTTGGAATCGGCCGTTCGGGCTAACCTGTCGGTCAGGTGATTTTCTCTCGCGGAATGCGTCGCGCCTCCATACCCAGGTAATACCGTTCCATCTTGCGAACTTCTTCGTTATATTTCTTCATCCTTTCATCAAGGTATTGTTATGACTTGTCCATTTGGTTTATCACCAGTTGGGAGTCTCCTTGGATGAGAAGGCGTCGGACTCCCATGGCCTTGGCCAGTCAAAACCCGAGAAGTAGCGCCTCACATTCCGTCATATTGTTGGTGGCGTTGAAGTCAAGATGGGCGGCGTACTCCAAGATCTTGCCTTCGGGGCTGATGAGTATGACTCCGGCCCCGGCGCCGTCAAGGCGCTTGGAGCCATCGAACCTCATTATCCAATGTGGTACGGGGGGCTCGATTTTGGACGCGATTTCTTCGGGCGGGGTTAGTGGAGCATGCCACTCGGCCACAAAGTCAGCCAGGACTTGGGATTTTATGGCCGTTCTTGCCGTGAGTTCTAGCGAGAAAGGGGCCAATTCCGTTGCCCCTTTGGCGATTCTTCCGGTGGCTTCCTTATTGCCGAAGACTTTCTTGAGTGGAAAGGTAGTTGGCACCATGATGGTGTGGCCCATGAAATAATGACGGAGTTTTCGAGAGGCCATGAGGAGGGCGTATGCGATCTTCTCGATCTGGGTGTATCGACCCTTTGCTCCTCCCAAGGCTTCGCTCACGTAATATACCGGGCGTTGTGACCCGTCTTCCTCCTTCACGAGTGCTACGCTCACGGCGACCGAGATCGCGGCAAGGTACAGGAGCAAAGGCTCCCCCTACTTTGGGCTTGTGAGAAGCAGAGGGGTCGACAAATAGGTCTTGAGCTCTTCGAAGGCTCTTTGAGCTTCGTCAGTCCACTCAAAGTTGTCGAGGCTTCTCAAAGTTTTGAAAAAAGGAAGACCCTTCTCGGCTAACCGGGTGACGAATCGTCCCAAGGCCGTCATTCTTCCTGCTAGGCGTTGCACATCTTTGATGGAGCGAGGAGGCTCGATCTCCATGATGGCCCAGATTTTCTCCGGGTTGGCCTCGATCCCTCGTTGAGAGACGAGGAAGCCCAAGAGTTTCCCTCCTCGAACTCCGAATGCGCACTTCTCCGGATTGAGCTTTATGTCGTAGTTGCGAAGGTTGTTGAAGGTTTCTTGCAGGTCCTGGGGATGGGTCTTCGCAATTTGACTTTTGATGACGGCATCGTCAACGTAGACTTCGGCGTTTCTCCCCAATTGTTGGAAAGTTGCGCCGGCGTTTCTCAAACCAAAAGGCATTCTGCGGTAGCAAAAGGTGCCGATGGGAGTGATGAAGCTGGTCTTTTCCTTGGCCATGTGGACTTGGTGATACCCTGAATAGGCGTCCAAGAAGCTCAACCTTTCGCATCCTGCCGTGGAGTCGACCAGTTGGTCGATTCGGGGGAGCGGGTAGTCGTCCGTTGGCTTTCTTCACCAAGACCGGATTGGCTAACTTCTCGGAGTGCCAAACTTCTCGGTGCATGGGGTACAAGTGTCGAGTAAAGACCCTAGGCAGCTTGCCCTTGTTGCGCTGGCATGCATGCATGGTGCAAAGTGTAGTAGCTAGGGTGGTGCGTGCCTTAGATTCACTGCGAGCCACTCATTGTGGGCTGACTAGACAGGGAACCACCCTTCTGTCAGAGCATTTAATGCTTGCTCGTGCCATACTCCACGCCCTGACCAGCCCTGCACGAAAGGAGCCTGCCGGGCGGCCACGTGGTGCCAATACTCTGCTTGCATTGGGCGTCGGCCCTGTTGTAAGCGCCTGCGCCAGGGAACACCCTCCCCGGCAAGTGACCTTCCCGGGGGGCACCCTGACAGGAACCTTCACGCTGCCATCCGGGGCAACCCCCGTAGCCCGACTAGTCCTACCGGGCTGGTGGCTTCCCGGGCAGCTCGCACCGCGCTGCCCGGGGTACCGTCCTTGCGGGGAGAAAGTGAGGCGACCCACGCGTTAAGCAACGGTGGTACCCCGGGTGCCACTGGTGCGATAGCGGTAGAGTGTCTTTCTATCGGAAGATTGCTCGCCACGGACCGTTATCATGCCCTTCGGGCCTGGGATCTTCATGCACAAGAAGTTGTGGTGGACGGCGGCGCAAAGTCGGTTTAGCGTCGTCCTCCCAAGGATGGCGTTAAAGGAGGCTCCCATATCCACCACGTCGAACTGTACGAGCTTGGTTCGATGATTTGTGGCGTCTCCGAAGATCGTGAGGAGCTCCATTTGTCCGAGCGGCTGAATGGACTTCCCCGGCACGAAACCGGTGAGGGGATAAAGGGATGGCTGCAGCGAGCCGTTCTTGTATCCCCCTTGTGGCTCCATCAGCTTCTTTAATGTGCTCAGATATAGGATGTCGGCGGAGCTTCCGCCATCCACAAGAATCTTCTTGAGCTCACAATTGGCGACGATCGCCGTCACAAAGAGGGCGTCATCATGCGGGAAGCGTATCCCCTTGGCGTCTTCTTCGGTGAAGGCAATTGGCACGCTCGCCCACTTGGGTGGTGGTGTTGGGGTGAAGGTTACCACGACATTGACTTTGAAAGCATACTCCTTGCGTTGTCGCTTTGATCCCCGTCCCGTGGCGGAGCCCCCGAGTATCACTCCGACGTGATGTGCGGGTTCCTGAAACGAGAGGTTATCCTCCTTGGGTGCTGAGTCAGCGACAAGGACGTTGGCGGGGCGTGGAGCATCGGCTGTCTTCTCATCCTTGCGCCGGGCTTGCATTCGTGCCTGGAACTCTTCGCGAGCCGCGATGAGAGTGTTGCACTCTTCGGTGCTGTGGCTTGCCGAGTTGTGGATGAGGCATCTCCCAGTTCCTCCCTCGGCGGGGCGAGGTGCTTCTTGGGCTGCCACATCTTTTGGGATGGTGCTTGTCCTTCGACGGCGAAGATCTTCCGGGCTTGGTCGTCGGGGGCCTTTTTCCCCCACCTCCTCTTCTTCTTGGAAGACGAAGTAGGCGCAGGGGGTTTGTCGGACGAGGGAGCTCCTTCGGGAGCGGTGCGTGGCGCGTCTTTTTTGGCGATGTCCCCGTCTTCGCCTCGGGCGTATTCTTGCAAGATTCGATAGAGCTCCTCGGTCGTCTTCGGCGGGTTACGACTTAGGGCCCAATTCACTTCTCCTTGGAGAAGACCTTGCACGCATGCGTCCATCACGGTGGTCGACGGCGGGTTGACGATTTGGCTTCGCACCTTTGCAAAGCGATGGAAGAAGTTTCAGAGGGATTCCTCCGGCTTTTGTTTCACGGCGTATAGCTCGTGTGCCTGCACGGGTTCTTTGACGTTTCCTTGAAAGTTGGCAATGAAGACCTCTTGGAGGCGCTCCCATGAGTGCACGGAGTTCTTCCGCAGGTTATAAAACCAAGTTTACGCCATTCCGGTGAGCGCGAGAGGAAAGAGGTTGCACATCTCGACGGGACCTTCCCCGGCGGCCCGTATGGCGGTGGAGTAGACATCCAAGAATTGAAGAGGATTCGACTCCCCGTCGTATGGCCGTATTGTGGGTGGCTTGAACCTTGGCGGAAAAGGCGCGTCTTGGATCTCCCGCGTGAGCGGGTTGCAAGTCGGCTGATTCTTTTGGTTTCATCGGTGGCGAGGTCCTCCCTCGTCGCTAGAGGGGTCGCTTGGAGAATGATCTCGACGTTTTCTTGGAGGGTCGGAGCGTCGACGGGAATTCCTTTCGCCGCTGGCACGGGCTCCGGATTCCGCCACTTGCTCGTTTCCATGCACGCTGGGGTCTCGTTCCCCGCGAGGCGCAGCTTGAGGTGGTACCTGGTGGCCGCCTGGTTCGACCCCGACGGGGGCAGCAAGGGGAGCTTGTGCGGCACTCGCAAATCGAGGTTGATGTTGAGTGTGTGCGACTTGGAGAGCGCCTTGCGGCGGAAGCCCTCAATAAGGATGATACCAAGGAGCTCCTTGGGCGATCGCGGCGAGCGCAAGTGGAGGTAATCCCGGGTTGGAGGGGTCGTAAGCCGGGACTCCTTGGTTTTTTGGCGCAGATCCTCCCGACGCCACATTGTTTCCTCTCGTAGGTTCCGAGGGCAGGGTCACCACCGATTGTAGGGAAGGTGGCGCGAAGCCCATTGAGCGAGGCATGCTGAGTTCCGTATCCCCTGCGGGGGCAGCAACCGTAGGCAGCTCGCCTATCCTTGCCACTACGTTGGTGAGTGTCGAGGGACCGCTTACGACGGTTTCGAGCACCTCGGTTCCTTCCGGGACGGCCGGTAGCGGACGGGCGACCGCGACTTTCGTCGTGGCGACCATGTTTGCGGCGACGTCCGGATTGGTGAGGGTTCCTTCTTCCTCGGGAGCCCCCGAGGCACTTGCTTTCTTCGTATGCAACCGTGTAGACTTCGCGGCAAGCTGAGGACCCGATGAAGTAGGCTTCGTCGGGGCCATTAGATCTTCAATTGCGGTGAGGGTTCCCCACGGTCGGCGCCACTGTTGTTGTTCTCGACAACAATTACAGTAAGGGGGTGCCAATGCTCGATGGCACAAGTGCGGGTATAAAAGTAGTGCGTGGACGCCGGCCTTATAACGAAGGTCGCCGTACACTTGCACAAGTTGACACGTCGATATTTTTTGAATAGGTTCAGTTGACCCTATGGCTGTGATTTAATCCTATGTTAGGAAAGGCTTCGAGGGGGTTGTTAGCCAAGGGCTTGGGCCGAGCGGATCTTCCCAAGACACCTTTTGGTGAGAGGTTCCTCGGGGTCGCCTCGTACTTGGACCGAACGTGTCTTTCCAAGTATCGAGGTTAGGATAACCTCGGAACTCTAACCCAACCCCTTCTCCTTCGAGCCCGTGCCAACCAAGGTTAGCTCGGAGCCTCAAAACTAGAGTCCCCTAGAAGGCTTCTTCGAGGACGATCGACTTTCAGTCAAGAACGACGCGCGAGAGCAAACCTTAGAGGGAGCACTCTAGCCCTCTTCTCTTGAGTTTATTCAAGTAAGAGTGAATGGTACATGCCCTCATGGAGGATATTTATAGCTTAGAAGTCCATGACAAAAGACCATGGCTACCTTTGAGAGAGAGAAAAAAGTGGGGGCAAAATGGTAAAAATAGCTCCTTTTGTTCATAACTTTTGTGTGCACCATGAGGGGGAAGTGAGGGATGGTCCATGATCCACCATGGACCAAAAGCCTCATCCCATACCTTTTTTGCTCCTACTCTAACTCATTTGACCCTTTGACCATGGAATGAGAGGTTTGACTTGTTGACTTGTCTTTTTTTGCCACGTAAAATTGACCGCGCCACATGGGCGTCTTGACACGTGTTTGGGAAATTTTGACTTAGTCGTTGCCACGTAGGATTTACGGCACGGCCTATATAAATTTTTTATTTTACTACAACAGTTTGTATCACATGAATCACATGCTAATGGAATTATTCTTGGTCAATACATTGGTCAAAGAAGACGAAATACTCTCAACATTTTAGAAAGAAAGTAGTATCTGGCTTCAATCAGAACAGCGCGGTATGATTTGTTTGTACGTCGTCCTAACGGCTCATAGGCTCTCATTTTATTTATTTTCCTCAAAGATTCGATAGAGATGGGAGATCTGGGTAGAAACTTATTGGCGGTACTGCCGCTCCGGCATATTATATTGTCTTGTCTAAATAAATACTAGTTTTTTAAATGGCGTCCTCTTTTAGTGTCACTGCATATCACGCATACTTAGTGGGAAACAATATGGTACAGAGATTAGGTGCCCTCGATCTACTTGATTGCAAACCTTTTTTTATGAACCTACTTGACGTCTTGAATGCCTATTGTATTAGTTTATTTTCTTTTAATTTTAAGAGGATCATAGTATAGATCAATAACTATATGCTCAAAGTTAAGCAAACGTAAGGTAGAATGATTCTATGTCCAGTGCAGCGAGCACTCAACATTGATCAGGAATGAATTAGTGGGGTCTGAACGAGATCACTTCGATCTACTTATATTTTTTGAAGAGATTAGATTATGTGCTATGACAACGTTCACTGACACTTTACGACAGAACATGGTTTGTAAAGCGAAAACAGAACGGAAAATGAAGGGAGATCGATCGGAGAGGAAAGTTAAGGCCACCAAAATGGAATGAATGCCTAGGCCTATGGCTGTTCAAAAACGTTTTGAGTTAAAACCGGTGTAACCGAAAGTTCAATTTTTTGAACTAGCTTGGCAGCTCTGTTTGCAGATTGTGAAGGGAAGTGAACTAATCTGCCTCCCGCTGGTTTTCACGGTTCCACCTGGACCCGTTTTTGGACAGCCCTACCTCGACCTGTGGCAGCAGCAGCCTGTGAGCTAAATCTCACTTTAATTAATTACAGGAAAGAGCCTGCAACAACTAAACAATACCTTCTAAGAATCAGGCAGCAACCAAACAACACATTCATATACCTTCCTTGTCAGGCAAAATATATCAAATTATCAGACTACCTCTAGGTAGCAGGATTTGCCAGGCATGGAATCCAGGTAAACTAAACAGTCTATGAGGGGGTCCCGGCCAAAGGACGCGGAATCTACTTGCTGGTAGCCTGGCTCAGTGGTGCGTAAGGATGTTCCAATTTATGAGAACCGCTGCACGTACGACAAAACTTTTACGATTCACGTACGACACCAAGTAACAACCGTCGATACAAGCAGCTTTGAGATGCCACAGCCACCGATCACAGTGTCGTACACAAATTGGATGTAATAGATCGTACGTGAAGTAATTCCGCAAATTTATTTTGGATCTAAACCGTTTAAACATTTTCTTCATTAGCTCTTGTACTAAATCAATGACAAGTAATATCCGAAAATTACTTCGGGTTTGTACTTGCAAACAGTACGTACACGCAATGACACTGGGACAGGCAGTCAACAGATGGTCTATGTGGCTTTGACCAAGTCCCCACTCACACTCAGCAAACGAGGATAGATGGATGGAAATTCTGGAGAGCAATGTAAACTACTCGTACTTGAGAGGTGGATGTTTTAGTTTTAGAGGTGGATTTTTCTTTTTTTGAGAGGTGGATGTTTTAAACCACTGAACTAAGAAATTACAATTTCACTATGCCATGTGTCAAGTGGTAGAGGAGGTATAATTAACAGACTGCTACTCCTTTTCTCCCGTGATGGTTGCTGTTAGCTAGTCTTGACCTGCAGCTCATGCTTGATTGACTGGAGCAGAGCAGAAACCAAGACAGAAATTACCACATTTTGGATGGTTATAATATGGTATGTTGTGTAGATATGTACACCTACATATTGTTCATTTGCAAAACGATGGAGGGAGGGAGGGAGAGAGAGAGAGAGAGAGAGAGAGAGAGATTTAGATTTAGAAATGCACGAATGGAGCAAAGCTACTGAAAGATTTAGAAATTCCCAAGCTACTATGGAAACTGGTTGTGTAGGGATGGAGCAAAGCTACTAATGGAAACTGATTCCATGAAGTTTGTGTCTTTGTGGAAATGTAAGAATCATAGAGCGAGTATCCTTTCAGTTATAAATCAAATCTGAGAGCTGGTAAAAGGATGCAAATACTTTGATGTCATTCATATATTAAAAGAAAACCAATTAGGATAGCTCATAGTTTAGCCAAAATTGCTTCTGGTGCCGGAAAGCATCCTTGCTTGTATTGAACATGATATAATGTTACTAAAATTTATGGAAGCTCTTGGTGATTCTAAAAAGAAAAGATGGAGGAAGACATGAAGGGGCTCATATTTCTACAAGATTCAAAATCTTTATTGTTCAGTGTACAGACTAATCAAGAACAAGTATACAAAAGATAATCCCATGTCCACCGTGTATGCACTATTAGCACTAGCCTACAGATATAACAACCCTATATTTTCCTCTGACAAAAAGAATCGGCTCAGCATACCTGCAGAAGTATGTACTTGTGCCACCAAAACTTCAAAGCTGTCTGGAGCTGACCAAATTATACTCTTCTGTATAAAAGAATCGTTTCAATTAGAATTCAAAGAATCGACAGAATATTTGTGTAATGGTGAGTCCCTTAGAAGTTTGATCCATATCATCCTGATCTGGACACTTTACTGCCGGGGCGCCAGAAACTCTTTGTAGCGACAAGATATTGATGTTTCACGATGACAGTTTCATAGTGCAGAGAGCGAAGAACTGGGCCCATCTTTTTTATCATGTCCATGGTGTCCTTCAACACAAACCATCTACCAGGCCTTAATATCCTGTCAACTTCAGCTGCCACTTCAATGATGTCACACCTAAAGGGAAGACACAGATATCAACCTATGCTCTGACAGAAGGGAGCACGAGTATAAAATTATTCAGGTTGTTTACCTATTTGTAAGACTTCCAAGGAGATAACTCATGTGGAGAAGATCATAGGTCCTTGGATATGTGTTGAAAGATTCACACCAATCATGATATACCCCAATCAAACCTCGGCTGAAAATAACTGGCAAGGTATCTGACTGGCCAATAGGTATAACATTCATAACCCATAAAGGTTGATCCACGATTGCTGCTGCAAATCTGGTTCAACAAAACTAGCCTGATTAAAATCCCCGCCATGAAATAATCTTAGGTTCATTTGACAGCAACTGCATGCTATGCAGATCTACATCTAATTTTAAAATTATATATATCAATAAGTAAGTTTCTGATTTCCATCATCCCCCAAAGAAGAAACTCTGACTCGGAACTCCAAAATAATTAGTATTAGTATCCCATGAAGAGAAACATTTAGGGCATTGCTAAAAGAGAATGACTGAGTTCAATCTACATTTGTACTGATACACATTTGACTGGCAAAAACCAGGTCCCTTCAAGTAGAAGCACTAAAATGATGCTGATTAATACTGTGATACCATATGGAATGAATTTCATAAATCTAATCAGGAGAAAGTAGTTTCTCTTACCCTCCATAACCAGCACTCATGTCCATTACATTACGGATACTTGACCAATTAACTGGAAAGTCATTAAAATATACTTCTGAAATGACTTGTTTCCAGTACTTGGTATCAGCATCAAATTTCTCTGTAGTAGCAGAATCATCAGGTACACTTGCATATCTGGTAAGTCGTCCAGGCCACGAAAATGACGAGTTCTTTGTTTCATCTGAACTTGAGACAGCAGGTGGCAGAATGCAACTATCAAGAAGGGCATACCTGCAAAAGCAAAGATAAGACCAATCAGAAACTATAGAACACTTAATGAACTGTGATGTCTACAACATCTGCAATCAAGACAGGTTCCAGATGGTATCAGCCATGCAACTGCTGTCTACCAATTAGGGAATAAGTTATACTCAGAAGATCACTAACTAGCAATCTGAACAGTTTGACAAACAAATGAAGGATGAGATATAACTTACCAAGGAAAACGTGATCCATCTTTCTTGGAGCACAGAGGGGGTTCATTGGTTTTCCTCTCGAGGTAACAAGAACTTGAGGTTGCTTTTTGATATATAACAACACCAATTCCATTACTATCTTCCGATTTTACTACTGTTCTCCAACAGATTGATTTGGTCAGAGTAACCATTGCTGCCAATGTAGAGTGTATAATTAGCAGTTAGCAACAACAACAAAAAATCCCCACACAAATGACAGCATTCACTTGCAACTAAAGTTGAAGGGGCAATGCTGTCGACATCTTTTAGAAGCTTGAGTCAAATACTGAAATATAGTGTTTGTTGCTTGGCAGTGACACCATTTTGTTTGTTCTACCTACCAAGCATGTTTTCATAATTTCATTAGAAGCAAACTGGATATAATTTTTCTACAGAATTGACCTAAACTAAAGTAGCTGCTGCACTTATCTATAATATCCAACTTTACATTAGTCGTTCATAGATAGATCTGTGCTTTTCAGCAAACCCGAGTTACCCATATCTGCTCTGTTCCTTTGAAACCAGCAATTTCTCCATCTTGATACTATTACTAAGGATGAAAATTGAGGCTATGATATGTAATAAATGTCTACAAACCATTCCAGTCATCTTGATCTCTTTTTTCTTTACGATAGACAGGGGTTGCAGACCAAATGAAATATCCTCCAGGCCTCAACACTCTGTTAAGCTCCAATAGTGGTTTTCCACCTGCACATCCCCGGTAATAAATAAAAATTTCAAAAGAATGTATGATACATTTCTCTAAGAAAAAGAGAGGACGCAGATACAATGGCAGATTCTTATGTATGCCGTGAACATGAAGAAATGGAACACTTGCCATTTGCATACCAATGGACCCTGCACCTTGCACAGTGGACCACATCAAATGCATTATCAGGGAATGGAAGCTTTTGTGTTCCTATCACTGCTAGAAATGCTGGAATTCCACGCTCTAACGCAAACTGTATCTGAGCTTCATGCTCATCTTTCGGGGCAAATGACATGGTTATGACATTCCTGTCAAGCAGGTATCCACCAAAGCTGGCAACGCCACATCCAACATCCAGGACAGTTCTTGTGTGTGTTCCCCATTGAATGGCCGGCATTGTCTATAAACATTTTTTCACAAGAAAGTTACAATGTGACCTCAGGGTAAAACAAGAAGCTACAAGAAAGAAACTAATGCTCATTTGTGGCTTCATGTGTTTTAGCTACGCAAGCACAGTGCACAACCTTTATGTTCACCCTCAAGTCTCATCATTACAAAATCGAATACTGAACACTCACAACAATACATAAGAAGCATTTGAATTCACAAGTACGCACAACTCACTTGGGCATTAAACTAGTTAAGGACTTCTTTTTTCCAAAGCTAACCTGGTCAAACATATATGAAGGTGATTGAGTAATACTTACCTGCTCTATAAACTGAATGTATCTTGTCACACCATCTTTGAATTGAGTTCCACCTCCTGGGAAAACAAGATAATCACCTGACTTTGTAACCCAGTTCTGATCCTTCTTATACTCCACCAACTTCGGGTGAGGAACATTGTTGTACCAAATCTGAAATTCGGAAGGAGATTAAAATCATTAGTCATCAGGGCTTTTAGTTAGTAAAGGTAAAAAAAATTAAGTTATACTCCCTCCGATCCATAAGTTTCAGAGATTTAGTAGTACAAATTTGTACTAAATCCCCGACACTTATGTATCGGAGGGAGTACAAGATTTACTAGCTGCCTTGAAAGTTGAAACCTCGTAAGAGCATTGGTCGAAAGGCTCCTTGTACAGAAGGAGAATTATTGGCAAGGTTCCTAATGCTATTAGACATTCCAGACTATCTATATATATCTCCTGATACAACTTCCAATCCTGTTTCACTAAATGAGCTTCCCTAAACAAACGATGTTCCTAGTTTTGCAGTGTTTATAGAATGTTAAATTGGAAACTAGACCATGGTGCAACCAAACAACCTTCCTGATGAGCACCCAGTCAGTCACATAAACCAAAACGAGAAAGGCAAAGCAACTAGCATCAACAACCAGAGCCACTTCCGTCCCTTACCGACGAAGGCAAGCGCGCAAGGTCCTCACCATGTCACGGCTGCGCGGCCACGGCACGGGCAACCGGTACCCCGCAGGCGTACGCACCAGGCACCTGGGCCGCGGCGCCACGGGGCAGTGGCGCTCCCGGTGCTCCATGTGCCGCCTCGAGCGCAGCGCCTTGATGGCCCTGATGTTGTCGAGGCACGGGATGTAGTCCGCCGGCGACACACCCCTCATGACCTTGCACGTTTCCCACCTCACGTCCGCCACCGCCAGGTCGTCCCCGCCGCCATCTCCTCCAGCCGCATCGACGCCTCTGTCAGCCTTCGCATCCGCATCGGCTGCCGCCGCGTCGCTGCTGTCGACAGGCCGCGGCGACGCTTCGCTTTTACTTGCTCCTCCTGTAACGGCGTCGGTGGGTTCTGGCCGCGACGCGTCGGCCTTCTCTGCTGCTTCTGCAACGGCGGAGGCTGGGGGGTTTGGTTGCGAGTCAGACGAGGAAGGAATTGGGGCTGCTCTCTGCTGTTGGTGAGGAGGAAGGGGACCGAGGAGGGAGGGGGTGGGGGTGGAGAGGCGGTCGGGGAGAAACGGGAGGGACTGGCTGGAGGAGTCGAGGAAGAGGAAGAAGAGGACGAGGAGCGCGGAGACGAGGAGGAAGAGGGAGAGCGAGAGGAGGAAGGGCCGCCTCTTGCGGTCGGAGGGGACGGCCATCGCCGACGATGGCTCGCTGCTGCCTCCGGTGCGGCGTGTGGCTCCGTTGGGGAGGGAAGAGGAAGATGGTGGGTTGGGTGGGTGTGCAGGGAAGGAGGGAGCGAAGTGGAGCGTCGCGGCCACGGCAGCTCTGCCGATGGCGGGCGGGGAGGTGGCGGAAGGCGGAGGTCGTTTTCGATGGTTGCCACTTGCCAGGTTGGAGCTTGGAAACCAGATTTTGGTTATGTTTGATTTTATTTTTTATTTTATTTTTCAGTTCTCTGCAGCTGCTGAATCCGCGATCTCCAAACTTCAAACAGCTGATTACTCGGGATCCCAGTATACAACCTCTTTGATCACGCGCCGACACCCACGAGACACCTCACCGATTGGAGGAAACGCATCTGGTATTCTGGTGCACCTACTACGTGCACTCCCTCCCGATCCCAGCATTCCGATCCCATTCTGGCAGTCAGACTTCAACTCCGGCGATTTTGCACTTGCCATCAGACAGACCACCGCCCACCGGACAGGCAGTGCGCCTGTCCTCCGGTTCCCAACCGAGCTGGACGAGTTTCCGTGGCCCAAGCAGCGTCGCCGTCCGGGTCGACAGAGGCTTTATCCCGCACCGGTGAGACCTGGCCTGCGTCGCACTTGTTTTATTTTAAACTTTAACTTTAACCGTCAGTTAAATTATCAGTGAATGTATATAGTTTTCATGCCAAGTAACCACATATTATTGGTATGGTCAAATAAAAATTTCAAAACACATGCACCATGTGTGCACAGAGGAGTACTTCCTCCGTTCCGGTATATGAGCCCCACGCATCCTTTAAGTTAAAGATCTAACTAATATAACATGAGTTTTATATCATAAAAATTATACAATTAGAAATTTCAAATGTTTTATTTTCTGATGGTATAATTTTTGTGATATACTCATGTTACAAGTTACATTAGTTAGATTTTCAACCTAGAAATGCGTTGGGGCTTCTTATACTAACTGAGGTACTACTCGGTAACTATTATTTCACGCAAAAGCTACATATTGTGGTTTCCTCAATGCTGCAATAAGTATTACTGAGGTACTACTCTGTAACTATATTTCACGCAAAAGCTACAAAAAATTTTTTGGGAAGATGTTACTGAATTTGTCTTGAATTTAGGAGGGAGTGCCATCAATTGGAAGCGGCAAGATGAGCGACAGTAGTGAGTTTCCCGCAGCCGCAACAGATACAAATTAGCCACCAGTCACGCCCTTTGAATTACACAAATTGGACTGGTCACGGATGCTTCGGTTCCACAGGGATGCAACCCGCCCGAGAAGCTCGTTCAAACATTATAGAAACTCTCAGTGTTGAGTTGAAGCAAGAAGAATTGAGTGACCACGAAGGGATATATTGCAATTAAGCCTATGTGACAGGAACTGAGCAATGCAAACTGTACAGATTCCTTTTGGGCAAAATTGTTAGAACAGCAGTCCAATAGACTGGAAGCTCTATCTGATCAGTGACTGTGCACGCTGCTGGCGCTGGTTCTCCTTCAACCTCTCCTTTGGTGAGAGTTTGTCGCCCATCAGTGTAACCTTCCAACAATCAGCTTGGAGGACGAAAACTGACCCGGCTTTTGGTACAACTGCAGGTTTCAAATATATATTGTTCTATGAGCAAGAAGCTGAAGAACCCTTGTTCCAATCCTGAATTATTGTTGAAATATTACATGTATCTAGACGTTTTTTAAGAATAGATACATCCATATTTGGACAAATTTGAGTCAAGAATTTAGGATCAGAGGGAGTACTAATCATGAAAATTTAAAGCGTGGACCACAGAAAAACATATGTATATTGGTACTGTTTGAACATCAGGGAGCACCTTTCTGTTGTAATTTCATGGTATTTCTTTGCCAATTCAATGAGAATCAAATGGACAAAAGCAGAATCAACAGTAATAGAAGTATTGAATTAGCGGAAGAAACAAAAGGCTGCCATAAATTGTAATAACCATATCTTTCAGAAGAGAAAGGATTGCAACTGCCATGATCTCAAGCAAAATAAACAATGACTTTTACTAGTCTGTTCAAAATATCACATTAGGAAGTGGAATACTCAGTACCTCGGAAGTGGTTATCCTCTGATATAATTCCAAAAGTTTCTGCAGTGTCCCGAATCATGATGCCACTTACACCTTGATATAAGGCAGCTTTGCACTGTGCCACTGCAAATAACAAAAAAAATCCATATAAACCATGACGAAATCAACAGAAACAGTCAAACAATCCAGTATGCAGCTAATTCAAGTATATGAATCACCTATTAGAAGGGCCCCATGAAGATCTGATGAAAGGAGGGATTCAGCCAATTGCTTTTTCCTATGGAGAAAACAGGAGACATCAGTACCTCACATATACTCCCTCCGTCCCATATTAAGTGACTCAAAATTGCCTAAATATGGATGTATCTATACCTAAAAAGCGTCTAGATACATGTAATATTTCGGCACTTAATATGGGACGGAGGGAGTAGCATATAAAATGGATAATAAAAGGGTTAGACCCAGTTTTAAAAAAGGTTAAACTGATCTGTCATTTCTAGTTTAAATACGAATAGTTTTACTTATGTGGATATTTAGCTCATTCTTGCATTTCTTGGTTTTAGTTGCTCAACTCTTCGAATTTGTTAATACGAGAATTCCTTATAATGACAGTTGGCTCTATATTTGAAACAATAAAACCATATGATTTAGTCCCTACAGGATAAGTTTCTGCACGGATAGCAGTTAGGGTTGGCCGATTTTATTAACAGCATAAAGCTAGCGTGTGTGTTATAGTGATTACATGTTAAAACTAACTGTACATTCAGAATGCATATAACCAAAGTAGTTCAAAAGCAGAATTCAACCTATTAGCTGCAGGATTCTATTAAAGAAAACACCAACTATGGAAGGTCTGAAAACAGAAATTTAAGACTAAGAGACCAGTAGCTGCAGAATATTCAGAGACCAAGTGCATTTCTCTTGCTTAAGTTTAGGATTAAAATATCATGCACCTTTTATCTTTCCCCACAATAAGAGCACAATTATGAAAAAGAGGCCTCAAAGCAACAGACGGAAAAGATAGTGTGAGATCCATACGGGGTACTTTTGGTAAGCTCTCGCATATACTCTTTCCACATTTCATGCATTGGCTTATAGAGGTCAAACCTGCAAGAACAAGAATCACTAGTAAACACTGCATAACTCTTATGACCAGGAATATGAGATGTGGGAATTTTAGCAAGAATACAATTGTGTCCATTCTTGTCGTAAAAGATCATGATAGAGGAAGAAAAGTCAAATCTACACAATAACCATATAAATCAAACTCTTTCCATGAGACTTGCCTGTGGAATGTATCATGTAAATGAAATGACCCACATTTCTTATGCTGCTTCAGTGACATGTGTCGTTTTGATCTCTTTGAATGAATCAACAAAGATCGTGATTGTGCATCCACTAGCCTAGGACCCCTCTGGACATAGTTATCCAAAAGAATCCCTTTTTCCAGCTTTAACTTTTTTGCTCCTTTGGTAATTTTCCCAGCCCCGCCTTTCTGAATTATATCATAAAGAACATTCTGAACTACATCTGTGCTATTGAGATCCTACAACAAAGTTCACCGCACAAAAAAATTAGACATTGTTTCATCAATTTTCGCATATAAAATTAAATTTGAAATCCACAAGCCATATCAGGGGAATGTTTACCAAAATGTCATCTTGCGACAAATTGCCATGAAGAGCAAATGAAAGTTCAGAGTATATAGGATTGGTTTCTTCACCTACAAGGTTAAAAAATTAGGCAGGTCTTTATGTCCCCTGTAGTCCTCTTCAAAGATGTTTATAGACCCATTTAGTATTTACTAGAGACAGAGACAGAGGCAGAGAAAAAGGAGAGCGCGCGTGTGGGGTTTACCTGAAGAAGCGGAAGGTTTTTGTTTATGACTGGAAGTTGCTTGAGCTGAGAAGCAGACGTAGTATGAGAAAAAACGGCGAGACATATAAAAATCGCATCTGAATGGAGAATCATGGACAGAATTTAAACCTTTAAGCATAGGGAGCTGGGCAGAAGTTCGACATGGAGTGGATTCAGGAGTTTTGAGTTTCCTCTGTGGATCAAACTTGGGCTTGGGGGTACTATCTTTGTTCTTCTGAAGTTTAAGCTGTTCACCTTGTAGTTGCTTAGCTTTAACTGCCGCATACCGTTGTTGAATGGCTTCTAAGGTCTGTCTCTTCTGATCAGAAATAGTTGACATTGAGCCTAAGCTAGATCTGAGATTAAAGAAAGCTTGAAGGTATGAGTGTGATACAACTACATATCTTTGCTCTTATAAAAATACTCCATGGTGGTGTCGGTCTGTCACCTCCGGACTGCAACACGTGTTTGTTTTGCGGCACTTGTTGATTTGGCACATTGAGATGACATGGAATTGTTTGGCGGAGCAATAACCCTAGATGATGCATGCAATACAATTTCTAAGGGAAGCTGCTACCATAGGAAGCTCTGAGAAACTATCCAATCTATTCTTTTCATCTTCTAGAATTGCATCTTATTGTCTGATTTGAGTAGGAAATGTCTGTCATACCCCTGGACTTCAATTGTTTCAAGTTTAATTCATGTTATCATTAATTTTCACCGTTTAACCATGGAACTGACCAAGATGAATTTTGAGCAGAATAAAGTGATAAATTGCAATAAAAATATTATCTCAGTGCTTACTCAGTACAAGTCTAACAAAACAGTTGTCTATCATTACGTGCATTCCTTCTGTTCATGCATATGCATATAGCACACAAATAAGTTCATTGCATTCCTTTTGTTTATGCATATAGCACGCACGCACTGTACCCATGCAATTCTGAAAATTGCATACTTCACTAGAAATTGATATTCACTGTGTAACATACACCCATCAACTAAATCCAGATGGAAAAATTCGATGCTCTTCCTTCATGCATATATCACAGAAATACACACTTCATGCATTCTGAAATTCCACCGAAAAAAATACACACCCATTCCTCACCTGCTAGAAGTTGGAGAAAGCTGCCCGTGGCAGATGACGGCGTGCAATTCCTGCTGCAGTGGGAAAGGGAGGCGGCGATGCCCGTGGGAAAGGGAGGCGGCGATGCCCGTGGGAAAGGGAGGCGGAGGAGGCGAATATGAGCTCGGGGATGGCGGTGGTCGTGGGGAAAGGAGACGGCGAACTGGTCCGGCGACGGGAGGACCCAGTCTTTTGGAGGCCCAGCCAGTCTTCCCTTCACTGGAGGGGCGGCGGATGTGTGGTCGGCAGGGGCGAAGAAGGTGGGGATGAAACTGGCGTAGGTAGAGGTGGGAACGGCGGCGCCAGGGGGTAAGGTGGCTGGAGGAGGTTGAGGCGGGGAGCGGAGGAGGCGGCGGCGGGTGGGGAGGCTCGGGATAGAAACGCAGGCGGTCGGGGACAACAGCAGAAAGTGGACGTTTCGAGCTGGGCCACGCCGTCTAAATTTTGGGTCCAGCCCATCTTCATAAGATGGGCCGTACAGCAGAAAGTTTGGGTCCAGCCCATCTTCATAAAATGGGCCGTACAAAAACTATGTCTAAATTTTCCTCAGGTGGCTTTTTTGACTAGTAAGCCGGTCCAGAAGCTGAAGCAAGGAGGCCAAATTTCTCAACAGATGGCTTGCTCCGTTCCATTCGCTAAAAAAAAAACTTGCACCGTTCCAACTATTCTCAAAACAAAAAAATGTAAATTATATAACTTTTTTGATAATTCAATTTTTTATAGTTTGACTAAACTTATATAAAATAAAATATCAACATCTATGGTTTCACATAAAAATCATTGGATTCATTGTGAAATATTGTTTTCATAGTATATTAGTTTGATATTGTATATGTTGATATTTTTCGCTATATGTTTAGTATAAATTTAGTAAGTTTGACAACTAACAAAAGTTATACGCTCTACATTTTAGAATAAAGGAAGTAATATACAACACAAAATAGCAACCAAATAAATGAAGAAACCGTACCCGAGCTTGTAAGAGGGGTCTTACCAATTGAAAATGCACGTGTAAGGTGGGCCTTTAAGGCCTTATTTGACATTAGTGTTTTTTTAGTGTTTTTAGAGTACAATTCACTCCAAATTGATAAACAATAGAAACTTCAGATGGTTGTTTGGTAGGCTGAGATTAGATTGGGGTGGAAGGGGTTTTTTGGTGAACACCCAATCACCTCAAATACCAACACACTTGTGACTAAAAAATACACCATTGTCAAACAAGACCTAAGGGGTGAACAATTTGCGCTGAACTGGGCTAATGCAGTGCATCGACCGGGTGGAAAAATAAGAATAAGAAATATACAAAATGGAAGGATTGCACCGTCATTGGAGAGGGAAGGTCGATCTTTCCGGCTCCCCTGTTTAAAGCAACGGCCGTCAAGGGTTGTCAAAACGTGTCGTCGACCAGGAGCCAAGAGGGGTGGGCCGGCGGGCGAGCAAGGGTTTTATGTCCTAACAATTTTGTTTTCATAATACACTTAATAGCATTTCACAGTAAAAAAATATTTGTACTAGTGATTCCTAACTCCGCCCCTGAAAAACGGTGATAAGAAGACCACAGTGACACTAAACCGTTTGATAGGGATGCGTTGGGATAAATTCTTTATCTAAATTGTGACCCTTTGAAAACATTGTCTTGGACGAGGTACTTAGGGCCTCTTTGACTCAAAGGATTTTTATAGGATTTTTGGAGGATTTGAATCCTTGGGTTTTTTATATAAGTTGTTTGATTTGTATGATTAAATCCTCTGTAAAAATTTTCCAAGGATTCCATTGCACTATATTTCATAGTTGATTCTCCATCCGCTCCAATCTCTTTTCAAGATCTTTGTTTTTCCATGTTCAATCAAACCAAGTTTGGTCGAACCTCGATACTGTGGAATTCAAATAGACATGACATTGAAATCTTGTGACTTTCCTATTCGTATGTTTTTCGAAGCCCTAAATTTCCTAAATGTGATTAAACTATGGTATCAGCGTCCGATGCTAACTTGGTCAACTCAGATTAAGTAAGCCTGTAACGCATCAATACTTCTCAAAACTTGTACAACTCGTGAGTTTGTTTGGAGAATAGAACTAGTAGAATTTACTGTTGAACATACTCAAGTCAGACGTGCTACCAATTTTGCATCTCGATCGAACGAAGGCACCGAGCAAATCCAATATTTATCTTAGCTGACGACCCTTCGATCAATCCATCGTTTTGCTTATGCAAATGACGACATTCTTGTCGAGTTCCATGGCGTCGCAGAGATGACTTCTCAAACAAACAAAAAACTTCAACTCTTTCTTCTGAATTTCTATTCTTCAATTGTACTAGTACTGCGTGCTGGAAAAAAAAATTATACGGGACTCAAGGGTGAACATGAGAAAACGGAGATGAGAATGTGAAACACGGACCGACAAACTCATCATGTCATGCTCTGCCCTCGCTAAAGCGGAGGCGGTACCACCGTGGTATCTACCCCCATCATTTTAGCCACATGTTTCATTCAACACACCAAATTAGTATAGTTTGTCTTATATTAGAAAGAGATGAGTAGCAGAGAAAAGTACTAGTTGTGTCGGGCACATTCTTGGATGTGATCTCCGGATGACTTTTTATTTTCTTTGCTTTTCTCTCTCTTTTATGTTTTTCTCTTCTTTTCGTCAGGCACACATTTTTTCTTTTTCACTCACATTTTCTCTCCTGCTTTTTCCTCTAATATATTATGTTTTTTTTGTACATGAAATTTTAGAGCGCCACTTACCTTTCGTACTAAGTTTACTCATTGGTACATATTACAGTGCGTCAGGTACATGCACACCACATGATGATACATAAGCAAACTTGTTTAGTAAAAGAATCTGCGAGGTGCATTGTGGTGTATGATAATAAAAATCATCCACTGTTATTTTAAATTTAGACAGTACAGGATATTTTAAATGTACACGAAGGCACATAAAATTGAGTACACCGTGATCATGGCAACGAAAATTAGTACATCATCTTAACATTTATGTTGTACATCATAGTACATAGCAAATACATCAGGGTATATGTCAAGTACTCACTCCGCCTCATAATTCTTGTCAAAGTATTACATTATCTAGACGTTTTTTTAGGAATAGACACATCTATTTTTGAGTAAATTTGAGACAAAAATTATGAGATGGAGGGAGTACGTTAGAATAGAGGACAATATATTGTCAATTTTATGTACCTCATCAATTTAAGTACTCTATCAATACTCATCTACACTACAAGTACAATCAAAAGTACGAAGTACCTTCTCAACCTTAGTATCTCATTAATTTTTATTACCTTGTCAATATACATGTGATGTTACAATTAACAAGTACATCGTCAATTATAAATACATCACAAAATATGGTAAGTGCATCCTCAGCTACAAGCCAGTGACACATTAGGTAGGCATGAACATAAGAAATACGCCTTAGAAATCAAAACAAGACAAAATACCTCATCAATCATAGTACATTATGGATCTATACCAATATATTAAATTGGAGTTGGTGGTGATGGTACGGACGTCGCGATACGTCACTTCATTAAAATTACGCTCAATATGCCACCGCACATTCTCGGTTCCGAAAAACATTCGTCTAACCCCCGAACCCTAGCCGATGCGGGCTTCCTCAAACCCTATCTCTCTCGCTCATGTCCCCTCTTCTTGTCCTGCCCGTCCACCCAACCACGCAACCGGCCCAGTATCTCATGTGCTCCTTCATCTCTCCCCTCAAGCTCCTTTCTCCCTCCCGATCTCCTCTGTCCAGCCGCCTCCCTCCCCCCCCCCCTCTCTCTCTCTCCTGCCTTCATTACTCGTCGTGCCCTCTTCTCCTCTCCCTCACTGCTGCAATCCGCCAGCGCCGTCGCCAAGCTCCAGTCACCGTCGCAGCCCGGCACCCTCGCGTGTTGCTCTCGCCGTTAACCTCTCCGGCGCTGCCTCCCCTTGCTCCCGCGCCTTCAATCGCCCCTCTGCCTCGCTCCCCCGCCTATGCTCACGTGTGTCGCTGCCCTCCAGCGCCGCAGCCTCGACCCCGCAGCAACCCCGAGCCCCCTTTAGGCCCACCAACCCCATCTCCCCTTGGCCCATCTCCACCTTCCGGCCCAAGCAGCAGCCCCGCAAGCCCTAACCCAAGCCAGCAGAGCCGCCATCCAGCCCATTTGTTAAATAAATGTCCCAAGCTTGTTGGTTGCCCTTGTTTCTGTTAAATGCGGTAAGAATGTTTCTATTTCTATTCATATCATACTAGACAATTAATGTGCTATGAGAGATGATGGAATCCAGAATCAAGATCAACACAAAGTAGAGTGGAGCAATGGTAAGTTGATGAAGCCAAAGGCAGAATTGAGAGCAACAGGTGGTATGGGAGAAAACGAGAAAGAGAAGGCAGAGAAGAGGGTGCCTCTGTCTTGCCTTCTCGTGGAAATGGAGCAGCAATGTAAAAGATGCCACTATTTGAAAATTAACCTATAACATGTTTTTTTAAGTCTCTTCCGTAGCAAAGCGCGAGCTTTTTACTTAGTCTAAGATTAAACAAAACTTTTCTTGAAAGTACCCCATCATACCTCGTCAATCCTCGAATCAGCAATCGATGATCTAAAATTAAAAAAGAATACAAGAGGAGGATGCACCCGCGACCTTCCTCAAGGGCGCCGAGTGATGCCTGACGCAGAGCAAGCGGATCTCACGCGAAGCAGGCCGGCGGCGGCCAGATCATGGCATAGAGAGCAAGCAGATCCGGGG
The DNA here is from genome assembly GCF_000005505.3 of Brachypodium distachyon. Classification (NCBI taxonomy): domain Eukaryota; kingdom Viridiplantae; phylum Streptophyta; class Magnoliopsida; order Poales; family Poaceae; genus Brachypodium; species Brachypodium distachyon. The sequence continues at coordinate 20,033,340 of NC_016132.3, read as the reverse complement.
TGGAGGAAGCCGGCCGCGGGCAGACCATGCAGGAAACAGTAAAATATCTCTTCAAGAGGACACGTGAAGTCAGCTGCGGATATCCGAACAAACGCAACGGCAAACCTTCGAATTAAGGGAACTAAAGCAAGCGGCGAGTGGAGAGGATAAGAGTACTGACGCATGGGGGAGGGTTGGTGAGGGCGTGAGGCACTGCGGATGGCAGTTGGTCCCTGACCGCGTGCGGCTGTAGCTCCTCCTGCTTCGGCGGCGGCGCGGCCATCGATCCGCCTCCTCCTCCTCCTGTTTCAGTCTTTCGAGCCAGGTGTGACACTGGGGAGTGGGCGAGGCAGATGCGTGGTGGCCTCCTGGAAGCATGGCTTGCTCTCAACGGCGGGGCGCCTGGTGCTCCTGCGTTCCGTGCTTTCGGCCATGCCTATTTACACCATGACCACGCTTCAACTCCCGGCATGGTTCATTAAGGATTGCGATCGTCTCGGCCATGGCTGGATGTGGGCAGCAAACGACTCTGCCACTGGAGGCCAATGCAAGGTGCCCTGGCGCGCGGTTTGCCAGCCGCAACGCCTCGGCGGTCTTGGGGTGCCCAACCTGGCTTTGCTCAGCCGCGCCTTGCGCCTCTGTTGGCTGTGGCACGAGCGGGTGGCCACCGACAAGCCCTGGCTTGGTCTCCCGGTGCCTTGCTCGGACATGGATCGTGAGCTCTTTGCGGTGGCCACACGAGTGACCCTCGGCAACGGCAAAACCGCCTCCTTCTGGCACGATAGCTGGCTTGGTGTCGCGCCGAGGCTGGCTATGCCTTTGCTCTTCAGGCTCTCCTCCAGGAAGAACCGGTCAGTTGCCGATGCCATCCTTGGCGGCAGGTGGGTCTTTGACCTACAGAGCAGAATCTCTGCCGAGGAATTGGGCAAATTCGTGGAGCTGTGGGCGCGTGTCAACGAGATTACGCTGACGGGGGAGCGCGACCTCTTCACCTGGCGTTTATCCCCTTCCGGCCAATACTCCTCCAGCTCCGCGTACCGGATTCAATTTCTCGACGCCGTGTCCACGCGGTTTGTGGCCGACATCTAGCAGGTCAAGGCCAGGTCCAAGAGCAAGTTCTTCCTCTAGCTTCTCGCGATGGACCGGCTGCTCACGGCGGATGTGCTTTTGAGGCGTGGGTGGCCGAACTGCTATTTTTGTCAGCTTTGCCGACGAAGCCTTGAGACAAGCTCCCACCTGTGCTTCGAGTGCCCTTGGCCGAACACGATCTGGGACCTGGTCGGGGTGCGTTTCCGGCTGCCAAGCCTCTGCCACGAAAATTGGCCGTCGCGTCGCACCCTGTTCGAGTGGTTCAAGGGACTATCCAGGTGTCGGGCCACCGATCGCTCTGAGGCCAGGACGATCGCCCTGACCACTCTGTGGGAGATCTGGCTGGAGCGAAACCGCCGGATTTTCCAAGGTGTCGAGCTCTCGCCCGGCCAGCTCGTCTCCCGTATCCAGGAAACGGTGGGACTCTGGAATCTAGCCTTTGGAAGTTCCCGGATGTTGCGAGAGTAGGCGTGCCCTCCTCCGGCCTGCCCGGCCTTTTTCTTTTTCTTCTTTTTCCTTCTTCTGCCTTCTTCATTTTGTATTTGCTCCCCTCGAGCGCATGTACTGCATTTTTTTTTTCTCCTTCTATGAATGAAAACAGCAGCCCCACCTGCTGGGCTTTCAAAAAAACTCCCTCCAATCTTAAATCGTTGTCAAAATATTACATGTATGTATCTAGACGCTTTTTAAAAATAAATACATACATATTTGGATAAATTTGAGTCAAGAATTTAGGATCAGTCTAATCAAATGTCGGAGGGATTAAGAAAAAGGTGGAGAACGCATAATTGGTGAAGAAGATGGGTGTATATCACGTTGGTGTTACCGAGAGGTTTGAACTGCCCTCGCAGTGTCAAGTGTCGACACCCTACGTCTCAAGACCCGAGTCTCAACAATGTAATTTTATTCTGACCTGAGATCAGATCTCGGGACGGCGAAGGCGTGTCCATCGGCGTCATATGTCACTGGAGGCAGAGTGCTATTGGTTGTGGCAAGAGGGGAGTTTGACCTGACGTGTAGAAAGAGGCTCAAGTTGAACTATTGTCAATTGGATTAACTCGGAGTACTAGAATAAGATAGTCAGACAATAGTAATTTGCAAGATGACACGATGGATGTGCGACACGCAAACAAGTGAAATAAGAACTCTGCGAATGGCTACCACGTCCAGTCCTCAAGGGGTACGTGGGGCTAATTCTCCACCAACTGTTTCAGCTGATCTCTGACTCGGAGCCATCTACCTCTGATACAGGAGGTTTCGAATGCCCGATTTTCACGGTAGAACAAAAGGTTATTAGGAACTGTTGGGAACGACTGCCTTTCTGTCCTAGAAAATCTCCAGAAAACCCGCCTCTAGCAGCCGCCTACCTCCAACTCCAACACTCGGCACTGGCAACGCAACAGAGACAGTGAGAGGGGAGCCAGCCGCAGGCCAGCGGCACCCAAGACACCATCGCTCAAAGAGCCTTCGAGAACAGAGAAACACAACAATGACCCAGATAAGCTTCACGATAAGGCCATCTAAACAGCGTCGAAAGGGCGTCAATCCTCTCACGCTTGTAGGGACACAAGGAACGTACTAGTACAGTGGTTTGCCGGGAAGCAAAAGTGGATAGAGATAGCCATTAGTGACGTGTATAAAGATATTTCTTTTCTGTGTTTGGTTGTCTAACATGGATGAGCGAGGTTGTTGTTTGGTTTCTAATTAACCTGGATGAGCCGGGTTGTGGTAACATTTGTGTGCCAAAATGAGATTACCTCCTCAATATAATGATAATGGATAAAATTCTCCAAGATTTAATACAACATTGATATGCGTATATGACCAGCAACATAACCATTATTACCAACATAAACAAAAGAGAAGAGAAGGGGGAGGGGTCAGTAACGAAACAGAGAAAGATAGAGACAGAGAAAGATAGAGACAGAGACAGGGAGAGACGGAGAACGATAGAGAAAGGAAGTGGAGGAGGCACGCGCGGTCGGTGCAGGACCAGCTGCTCGACGATGGGGTGCACCGAGGAAACGCCTCTCACGGGTCTACAGCCACCGCCCCCCCCCCCCCCCCACCCAACTCTGTTGGTCGCCTCGTGCGGGAGGGAGCAGTGCCGACGGTGGGATGGAGCGGCGCCCGGGCGGCAGAGAAGAGTGTCACCGTGCAGGGGTCCTGTTACTATGACTAATCCAGCAAAGGACTCAGGTGTGAGTGGGCCGTAGGTGCTGTGCACCGTGGAGGCTGGGCTTGGCCCATGTAAGGCTGTGAGTGAGTCTCTTGTTAAGTAGGAAGGAGTTAGAGACAGAGAGGGTATCGAGTTGTAACAAACTATATTCCCTAATTCAATCTAGCCTCCCTCTGCTCTCCCCTCTTGTTCGTTCCCCTTTCTTCCTCCTCACGCTGATCCACCTGTGGTGATCCATCTCGGACATCACATCTGGTATCAGAGCCCTGAGATTTTTCCTCACTTCCGCTCAGCCTTGATCGTAATATCCAACGAGAGGTTGGCGGCGGACTCATTCTGCAGCCATAATACCGATCTGAGGTTGGTCGGCGAGTTGAAGTCGTTACCACGGCACCGGCAAAACCATCCCTCGCTGTGCGCCAAGTGGTTGAGGCCATGAAAGGCATGGAGGAACGAATCCTGACGGCGCTAACTACCAAGTTCGCGGCGCAGACCAAGGATATGGAGGACCGTTTTGCTGCCATCTCCACCAGCTCTCGGAGCAGGCCATGCACCTCGCCCTTGTGCAGACGAAGGTGGATCTTTCCTTGGATTCACTTGGGATGGTCCAACAGGAGCAGGCAGCGGCAGCGGCGACCTCCAACGTCACCGCGAACGGCATCCGTGGCAAGGCCCCACCGCCCGTCGTCATTCCCAACCCGTGTACGGAACTGGGTTTGGCGGGATTCAGCCAGGGCCGGCCTCCCCCACCCCCACCACCTCCTCCGCCACGAATTACTGGTCCACCCCCTTCACGCTCGCCGGCATCTCCTAATCTTGGTGTGGCTTCATCGTCCGCCGGACCGCAGGTTCAATTTCCCTCCCCCACTCCCATCTCGCTTGATGTGTGCGACCGAGGATTTGGTCAGTCAGATTCGGGTCATCGTCGTGGTTGGACTCCGAAGATGGATTTTCCTCGGTTTGATGGGACCGATGCTAGCATCTGGATTGATCAGTGTCATATGTTTTTCACCATGTATCAAATTCCACCTGGGTTTCGAGTTGCTGCTGCTACCATGTACTTGCGCGATAGTGCTGCACACTGGTACCAGGCTTACAAACGTACTAAGGGTTGGCATGATTGGGACGAGTTCCGCGCTGCCGTGTTACAGGAATTTGAGAATAATACCCAACGTGATAAGATTCGTGAGTTGCTGTTGGTTCGCCAGACTGGCTCTATGACTGAGTATCGTCGCCAATTCGATCTGTTGGTGTATCAAATTCGTTTGTGTGATGAGTCAATAGGGGGATTGATGCTGGTTTCACAGTTTATTCTGGGCTTGAAAGATGAGGTAAAATCTGCTGTTGAGGTGCAGTTGCCATCGACTGTGGCTGATGCTGCGTTGTATGGCACAGTACAAGAAGGGGTTCTCTCTCGGCAGTCTGTGCTTCAGGCTGCTCGTGCTCCACGAGTTGAGGGCTATGGCCGTGTGACTCATGGTCCCAAAATGGATAAAGGGGAAATGTGGAAGGCTAAGCAGCTGAAAGACTATCGTCAAGCACATGGGTTGTGCTATAAGTGTGGGGAGAAGTTTGCCCCTGGCCACCAATGTGTCATTGCAGTACCTCCTCAGCTCAAAGCTCTACAAGCGGCAAAAATATTGTCTAATGATGTGCTCGATGCTATCACTCAAGGAGAGGAGATTGATGATGTACAAGAGATGCATATCTCCCTCAATGCACTCTCTGGAGCAGATCATCCTGACACCATTCGGTTACGTGCATTAGTGGGCAACAAAGTGATGATTCTCCTGATAGACTCTGGCAGTTCGCATAGCTTTATTGATTCTCAGTTGGTCCAAGTTCTTAACTGTCCTACTGAAGCAGTGTCCCCTCAGTCAGTTAGGGTGGCCAATGGTGCTCTCTTACAGTGTTATCGCCAAGTCACTGGTCTGACTTGGTGGGTTCAGAACCAAACTTTTCAGTATGACTTTCGTGTGTTGCAATTGGGCGGATATGACGCTATTCTTGGCATGGATTGGTTAAAACAGTGGGGGGCCATGACATGTCACTGGGATCAAAAATGGATAGAATTTTCCTATCACAGCAGAAGGGTCAAACTTCAAGGGATTTCTGCTCCTGACATTCCTGATACTCTACAGGAAATCTCTGTTCAGCAGGTGGTCAAATGGTCCAAAGGACATGACATTTGGGCTGCAGTTGTGGTGGAACAAGTTGATGCACAGGCTGCTCCTCAAGTACCTGCACCCATTCAGGCTCTTTTGACCAAGTATATGAATGTGTTTCAAGATCCTAAAACCCTGCCCCCTAGCAGACAGTTTGATCACTCCATTCATTTGCTCCCTGGATCCATTCCTGTCAATTCTAGACCTTACAAGTATGCACCATTTGCTCCCTGGCACCATTATACCTAGCATGAGCCCTTTTGCTTCTCCAATGCTTTTGGTCAGGAAAAAGGATGGAACATGGCGTTTCTGTATTGATTACAGGCGACTTAATACAATTACTATCAAAAGCAAGTTCCCTGTGCCGATTGTGGATGAAGTCCTTGATGAGCTAGCCGGCACAACTTATTTCTCTAAGCTTGATCTCAAGTCAGGATATCATCAAATCAGGATGAACCCAGCAGATGAGGATAAAACAGCTTTTAAAACTCACCATGGTCAATACCAGTTCAAGGTGATGCCATTTGGTCTCACTAATGCTCCTGCCACATTCCAATGTCTTATGAATTGCATCTTTGCACCATTTTTGCGAAAATTTGTGCTCGTCTTCATGGATGATATCTTGATATATAGTAAGAGTTTGTCTGCCCATGTGGAACATCTGGATCTGGTGCTGTCCACATTGCAGCAAAACCAGTTGTTTGCCAAACGCAGCAAGTGCACTTTTGCCATAGATAGAGTGGAATATTTGGGCCCTATCATTACTTCCCAGGGTGTTGCTACTGATCCTGCCAAAACAGATGTCATGCTTAAGTGGCCTACTCCTACTAATGTCACTGAATTGAGAGGCTTTCTAGGGTTAACTGGGTACTACAGAAAGTTTGTACCTTATTACAGTGTCTTGGCCAGACCACTTACTAATCTGCTCAAGAACAAAGCTTTCTTGTGGACTCCTGAAAGTGACACTGCCTTCCTGCAACTGAAACAGGCTATGGCTGCCACACCTGTTCTAGCCATGCCAGATTTTTCTATTCCCTTTTGCTTGGAGACTAATGCTTGTGACACTGGAGTTGGGGCTGTCCTTAGTCAATAGGGGTACCCCATTGCTTATCTCAGTAAAGCTTTGTGTCCTGCCAACCAGAAGCTTTCTATATATGAGAAGGAATTCTTAGCTATTATGCTTGCCATTGAGAAGTGGAGACCTTATTTACAGCAAGGGCCATTCACTATTAAAACTGACCACAAGAGCTTGTGTTACTTGGAAGATCAAGTCTTAGGGTCAGACCTCCAAAAGAAGGCTATGACTAGACTGATTGGCATGCAGTATAAATTTGAATATAAGAAAGGTGTAGACAATATCCCTGCAGATGCTCTGTCCAGAGTTGGTCATTTGATGACTCTGTCAGCTGTCTCTACTGCTCAGCCAATTTGGTTACAAGAAGTGTTCAACTCTTATGAGATGGATCCTACTGCTCAATCCCTTCTGCAACAGTTGGTTGTGTCCTCTGCTGATCAGCCTGGTTTCCAGTTACATGAGGGAATCATCAGATACCATGGTAAAATTTGGGTGGGAGCAAACTCTGGTCTTCAGACAAAACTAATTCAGGCTTTTCATTCCACTCCTGTTGGGGGCCACTCTGGTATTCATGCAACATATCATAGGCTCAAAGAAGTTGTTTTATTGGAAGGGTCTCAAGCAATCTGTCCAAGAATTTATTCAACAATGCAGAATCTGCCAACAGGCTAAACATGAACATTGTAAGTTACCTGGCCTCTTAAGTCCTCTCCCTCTTCCTACTGCTGCCTGGAAAGATATTTCTCTGGACTTTGTTGAAGGCCTGCCCACTTCAGCTGACTATAACTCTATTCTAGTAGTGGTTGACAGATTTACTAAGTATAGCCACTTCATCCCTCTTAAACATCCCTTTACTGCTCCTCAAGTAGCTAAGGCATTTATGGACAATGTGGTGAAATTGCATGGTATTCCTAATACTATTGTGTCTGATCGAGACAGGGTGTTCACTAGTTCCTTCTGGAGAGAATTGTTTCAGTTGTTACACACTGAATTGCAGATGAGCTCCGCCTACCATCCTCAAACTGATGGGCAGACTGAACGCACCAATCAGTGTTTGGAGATGTATTTGAGGTGTGCAATTCATGACACCCCCAAACAGTGGGCGCAGTGGTTACCTTTGGCTGAGTTTTGGTACAATACTAGTCATCACTCTTCCATTGGTTGCTCCCCGTTCAAAGCTTTGTATGGACAGGAACCTAGTGTGGGGCAAGTGCCAGATATGCCAGCAGCAGTTAATCCTGACGTTCTGGACTTGTTGGAGGAACGTGAAATGTGCCGTGTTCATTTGCAGTCTCAGTTGGCCAAAGCTCACCAGCGTATGAAGTTAATGGCTGATCGCAATCGCACCCCCCGAGAGTTTGCTGTAGGTGATTTGGTCTTTGTGAAACTTCAGCCTTATCGCCAGTTATCAGTGGTCAGTCGTCCCTGTCCGAAGCTGTCGTACAAATTTTATGGGCCTTATAAAGTGTTAACTCGCATTGGTGATGCCGCTTATAAACTTGAGCTCCCACCTACCAGTCAGATCCACCCGGTCTTTCATGTCTCCCAGCTCAAAGGGTTTGTTCCTGATCACACTCCGGTGTTTTCTTCTCTACCTGTCCCTGTTGCTCTTAATGCTGAAGCTGTCTTCCCTGAACACATTATGGAGCGTCGTCTGGTCAAGCGCGTCAATGCTGCTCATCTTCAGGTCAAGATTCACTGGGCCAATTTGCCTATTGAGATGGCCACGTGGGAAGATTATGAAGTGCTGCGCAGGCGTTTTCCATCGGCTCCAGCTTGGGGACAAGCTGGTGTTCAAGGCAGGGGGAGTGTCACCGTGCAGGGTCCTGTTACTGTGACTAATCCGGCAAAGGACTCAGGTGTGAGTGGGCCGTAGGTGCTGTGCATCGTGGAGGCTGGGCTTGGCCCATGTAAGGCTGTGAGTGAGTCTCTCGTTAAGTAGAAAGGAGTTAGAGACAGAGAGGGTATCGGGTTGTAACAAACTATATTCCCTAATTCAATCTAGCCCCCCTCTGCTCTCCCCTCCTGTTCGTTCCCTTTTCTTCCTCACGCTGATCCGCATGTGGTGATCCATCTCGGACATCACAAAGAGCAGCACCGACGGCAGGAGGGAGCGGCGCCCGCGCGGTAGAGAAGAGCAGCGCCGACGGTAAGAGGGAGCGGCGCCAGCGGAGCAGACGAAGACACGTCGGCGGCGGGACGTAGCGTCGCATGCGCGACAGAGCAGAGCAGCGCCGAAGTAGGGGGGATAAGTGCTGGTGGCGGGCGGAGGGAAGGCAGGAGGAGAGGGAGGGGGACGGCGGCCACAAGAGGTCGGGAGGAAGAGAAGTAGAGGCTCAGTATTGGGGTCAGGGAGAGATCTGGGGAAGGAGACGCATATTTGCAGAATAGCCCATATAATTTGGACTGCGGGTTGAATTATCAAAACTTGAAGAGGCAAACTGCAAAGCGTACGGACGACGACGAAAGAAGCGTTTATCACTTTATTATCTGGCTAGATATGCAAGGACGTACATGCAAGGTCGAGAGGACGAGAATTTTCCGTCTTTTAGAATTTGCAGAGGACGTATATGCAAGGTCTTCACCTAATAAAGTAAAACTAAGTAGTTAGGAGCCGCAGAAATGCGAAACTTAATACAGTACTACCCCTTTCAACTACCGATGATTCATCTTGGGTTTTGTGTCGTGTGCGACTGTTAGAAATGTCGTCATGTGTTGTTCGAGTGTCGACACTTGAGGTATAGAATACGGGGCAGGCTTCTTCTCTTCGTCGTCCTCCTCGAGAAGACAGCTGGCCACGTATTATCATTTGTCATATTTTACAAGTCAACTCGGTCCTGCCGATCTAGATGAGTTTATGTTAAGATTCCGCCACAGCTAACCTAACTGTCCCAAATGAGAACAGGAGATGTGCTTTCACTCATACGGACAAAGAAACCACACAAAAAATTTGCTATGCGAAAAGCGACAGTGCAACCTTTTTACTAGTCTTCAATCAGAGTACAACACAGATCAAGCACAGCTCACGCATAGCGCATTCGCATCACTGTATATTCGTGCTTGTGAAATGGTTTCGGCAGAAGTACTGTTTTACTCGTTCTAATACTGAACAAATAAACATTTTTTTACTGTGTGCAGTTGCAGTGTAATCTTTATACGGAGTATTATGCATTTTTACAAGGAAGAAAAAAACAAGAGAAATCCTCACGTAAGTAATGCCAAAAAATGATGACAAGAACAGGAAAAAAAAACGTTCAAAACGATTTCTTTTCCACTTGATGACGATTTCTCATGCCCATATAGCAAGCATGGACATGAGAGCCGTGCCAAGCAGCAAGGAGATGTTCACGACGACCTGCAGCCTTCCGTTGTTCTGCACCCTAGGGTTCATGAAGTCTTCAGCAAGGAGGTCGACGAGGGCCATGTAGTTGAGAATCCCGGCGGCGGCGGCGCTGAGGAGCCCTTGGACGACCAGGGCCCTGGGGCTGGTCTCATTGTAACCGGAGGATATCCCGATGCCGATCACCACACCAACTGGCGTGGTGAGCGAGAAGAAGAGCGCCATCGCCAGGACAGATCTCAGGCGGAACTTTGCCTGCAAGAGCCAATAAGTTTCATTTAACGTCAGCCTACATTTCTTACCATCAATATAATTTTTCTGAGCGGAACCGGACTCGTGTCGACGAACACATATATACCTGAACAATGCATCCTCCGAGCCCTATCCCTTCGAAGAATTGATGGAAAGTTAGCGCAATTACGAGTGGTCTGATCGTGTCCGCGTTCTGAGATGCGCCTAAAGACATCCCGATGATCACCGAGTGCACAACAATCCCCAGCTCCAGCACCTTCACACATCAAACAGCATGCATGAGTAATTAGCGTCCACGCGTGGTTACAACCCTTTTTTTCGCGTGCGTATACATTGCATCGATAGATCAATAGAACCTGCGAGATGATGCGGTGGCGGATGAGCTCCGCGCCGTCGACGTGGGAGTGGGAAGCCGCCGACGACGACGACGCGATGACAGCCGCCGACGACGCGCCGTGCCCGTGCACGTGGGAGCGATGATCAGCGGCCGACCCCGAGCCCTCCACGTCGTCTCCGTCGACGGCGGGGGCAAGTTTCTTGGCGCCGTGCGCGCGCTGGAAGTAGCCCGTGGCGACGGTGTCGACGACGAGGGTGGCGATGGCGGCGAGCATGGCGACGAGCCCCGCGAAGGGGAACTTCCGCCACGGCCCGTGGCCCTCCAGGCACGGCGAGCCGAGCCTGTCGAAGGCCTCCGGGAGGATGTGCACGAAGGCAGTGGCGAGGATGACGCCCGCCGCGAAGGCCTTCACGGCGAAGAAGAGGTTCGTGTCCGGGCCGAGCGCCGGGAACCTCCGACCCAGCGACGGGATCGCGCAGCCCGCGGCGCCGGCCACGAGGATGCTGAACACGGCGATGATCTTCAGGTTCAGCGCGCTCGCCTTGTCGTCGCCGCCGTCATCCGCCTCGCTGCTGGCCTCGCATTCGCAGTCGCCGGCGAGGGCGAGCAGAGGGAGGGAGGAGGCGACGAGGAGGAGGAGGAAGAAGGTACTGAGCTTGAGATTGGCAGCCATGGTTAGTCGGAGGCGAAGGCGAGAGAATTGATGCCTTGATGGCTACATGAGAGACGACATATAAATACACACGCCGGCGTATACGCAAATCAGCTGGCAGCTCGGTCTGGATTTGATCAGCGTAGGAACCAGAGTATAAAATGAGGTTATTATATTTGCCATTCACAGCATGAATGGAAGTTGAAGTTACTGAAGACTCACCAGGTGGAGTATCGTCTATTATCACTGGCACTTTTCTTTGGATGTTGAGGTAATAACACCCGTCATATAACAAAATGTCTCGCGCGAGCATTTTCGTACAACAACTTGAAAATTGTGTACAAGTGATATATCATCTTGGTTTGCGGATTGATTTTTTGTCGGACAGGCTTCGGAGCCGCCATGTGTCACTCGCTCACTGCCAGTGTGGCAAAGTCGCGCGCCATGGCTTGTTTATTTTTAGAAATTGTGACAGCATTGTCGACATTGGTACGGAAGGAAATTAGAATATAGAGAAAACAAAGGTTTTTTTGCATATTTCCATCATAGAGCTCGCCGGGTTACAAAAACCAAAGAATTTTTTCGGTTCGAGGACTAAAACGCAAAAGGACATACAGCCTCCGGTCCAACATGGCAGCGACGTATCACAATTCGGACTAAGTTGACCCATAATCCGTGATTAACAAGTTGATGTATCACCTCATGGCCCCAATTTTCAAGTTGTTGTATGAAATTGCTCGCGCGAGACAAGTTGTTGTATGACCCATGTTATTAACTCTTGAAAGTTATCATGGATGAACTTTTTTTTTTTGTGTGTGTGTGTGGTGGGTGGGGGGGGGGGCGATTATGACCGGGATTTAAGGAATTTTGGGCAATTGATAGATAGACGATATTCTAAAGGCCATCTTCGATGCATGAGAGCTTACACAAACTTTTAGAAAGGAGAAAGAACAGAAACACCCACATTAATGTCACACCTCCGAGTGCAAACTATTATTTCAGGGATGTTTAGACAGCAAAAAGGCATTGATAATTAATTTACTTAAGTCAAGCATCAATGCTAGCATTTTGGGACACAAATAAATCCCAAACAAGCTAAACGGCTCGGATTTTGACACTAGCACCCACTTTCAGGTACTCCGTTTAGAAATTGGTGGAAGGGTTACTTGGTTTCTTGTGAGGTGTTGGATCTTCATTCAAGAGTTATCGTTTGATCTCGTCGAATTATTGCTTTTTTTCCTATCATGTAACACAAAAAATGTCACACCAAAAAAGTAAATTTTAAACATGTGAAACTGTAGTTGACTGGGGAATAAGAAAAAGAGCACGCGGCTGTGAAGAATAGTGTAGTACTCCAAATTTCCTTTTTTTTTATTAGAGTAATCAAATTTCTTTTCTGACAGCAACTTGAGCCTCTTTCGACGCATCAGGTCAACGCCCTTCTCGCCGCAGCCAACAGCACTCTAGCCCCCGGTGAGACATATCGCGGCGTCGATCACGCCTTCCCAAGATCTGATCTCTGCTGTGAAGAAAACGTCGGGTGTCAGGTGTCGACACCGCGAGGTTAGACCATGACACTATAGGCGACACTAAAGTCTGCATTTCACATTCTCAGCTCGGTTTTCTCAGGTTCACCTATCAGGCGACACTATAGTCTGGATCCCAAAAATGGGACATCTCGGTCGTCGTCACTTGTCAGGCCCCCTCTGCCTACCTGCTACGTGGGTCCGTATATTTTGATAAGTCGATTCCTTCAACCGCTCGCCGCGTCAAAAAGAGGCGAGCTGCGATCGGCAGCTGGGCAAAGAGCACCAACCAGTCAATCACACGAGGTACATGGGAGTAGTAGAAAGGAAGATCAGAGTTTTATTTGTTTGTTCGAGAAGTCATCTCTTCAACGCCATGCAACTCCACAAGAATGTCGTCATCCTGGCTGTACCTAAAAAAATGGAAGGCCCTGTACAAAATTTGAGATTGGACCTATTTCTATGTAACTAAAGCCGTTGACGGGAATATGAAACTTAATATATATAGCAGTATCTATCCCATTATTCTTTAGGTGTTTGTACAATAGTTTTAGGTTCCGGTGTAGCAACTGTTTTTGTTAACATGCATGTTGAACTCGGTATTTAGTTTAGAAGTATGATTGCTTGACCAGGTTTTGATACTGTAGCATGCGATTTTGTATTAAATGTATGAAATGGCCTTATGTAGATTATATAGATTTTTTATATATGTCTTTATGTAGTTTGTTGGCTCTTTGAATCACCCTTCCAACCAATCAATGCTCACACTCATTTACTCGCAAACCAACAAAGATGGCCAGTGCTTGTAAACGAGAGCTCATCTTGGTACAAGAGAGAAAAATCTACTCCGGACGGGAGTACTATTATGCCCAGTAAAGACAGACAATTAAGTGCATCAGATCGAATTAACAATCGATGCTAGTTTTCACTGTTTCTTAAAAAAAATAGGCCATGCATAGACACGAACATATTAGTAAAAATGTTCAGATCAGATCACTGGTCTTGCTGCTATTTGCTGGATTATTTGGAAGATTCGCAACAAATCTTGTTTTGAAAGAAAACTGATAAGATCTCATTCTGAATTAATTTGCTTGGTTTGCTCATTTTTGAAACATTGGGCAGGTTTGCATGGTAAATCTGACCGGGAGCACTGCGAGCTAGGGCTAACATTCTCCAGCAAGCTGCTATATGAAGGCACACCAATCTCACTCCAGAGGGATGATGAAGCGTGTGATGGAAGATGGAAGGCAGCAACAGATGGAGGACCTAGAAGATGGCGAGTGAAGTAGCGGAAATGCCTTGCGTACGATGGGTCACGTACGATTTTTGTACGACCAAGGTGAATTGGCAGTGAAACGTTCTTGTTATGCCATGGCCCACAAGTTAGAGTGTGTCTGATTGTATAGCCATGGTACAAATAAAGATTGTACGTGAAGCACTGCTCGTGAAGTAGGAGCAGATAAGACACGTCTGTTTGGAAGCACAAGAGTTCCCCTATGTCTGATGACCGTCTGCTTATCTGCTCTTTTGCTTATTCAACGGCCCTTTGTGCTGCCTGTAAACTCTCATGTCGCTGTTTTCGTGAACTTGCTTTAGCTTCCTCTTTTCGCAAACTTCTAACTTAGATCATGCATCGTGTTCCTGTTATCCTGTTAGCTTTGTGCGGCAAGTGCGTTCTTGAACTATGTGGATGGATGAACCTTATGTTTGTTCCTATCTTCTGACATTGAAAGCCGATGTTTCATAATTCTTGTCGAAATATTACATGTATCTAGACATTTTTTAGAAATAGATACATCCATTTTTGGTCAAATTTGAGACAAGAATTATGAAACGGAGGGAGTATATCTGGGACGGAATTTTTTTAACGAAAAAGCACAGCGTGCTCTTTATATATCAAAAGGAGGACGACTGGGGTCGACCACGGAGGGAATACAAGGTTCAAAAGAAACTCACAAACTCAGAAAAATGGAAAAACAAAAAGAGAGCTAAAGAAAAAAAACTCAAGTTCAAGGAACATCATCAGGTCATGAGAGAAAGGGGCCACAGCTCCACCTCGTTCTTAATAAGCACCATGATCCCGGCCGGCGGAGTGCTCTTTGCGTTGAAAATCCAGCAATTGCGCTCCTTCCAAATAGACCAAAGAGACAACAAAAAAGTAGAGGTCGTGCCCCGAGCGGCGAACCTAGTCGCAGGTCTGGCTCCAAGAAGGATTGAAAATCGGAACACCAGTCCAAACTGCGATTAAGCACCAAATCTGACGAGCGAAACAACAATCCATGAAGATGTTCACTGCACCTTCCGTGGCATGAAGGCAGAAAGCTGAGAAAGGACACCTTATACTAGGAATGCCTTTTCGAGCAAGGAGATCGGCGGTTGGAAATCTGTGCTGCACCAGCTGCCAAGCAAAGAATTTGCATTTCTCAGGTCCACAACACTTCCAAAAGAGCTGGGAGAACGGTTGCCGCACCAGGCCCTAGAATTGAGCAAGGTACGCAGATTTAGTAGTGTAGGATCCTGAAGTGCTGAGCTTCCACTTGATGTTATCTGAGAGGCCCTCAAACAAGGTAGTACGAGAGACAATAGAGAACAAGTGGATGAACTGGTGCAACTCATCTTGGGAGAGGGACGCCGGAAGGTCCTTGATCCAGGTATCGCCGAAGATCGCACACGCATATATAGTTCTTAGGTGATTTTATTAATAATTATCAAATATATTACTCGCTCCGTCTAGGTTTATAAGGCCCCTATTGAAATTTGTGCCAAGCTTTGACTAACAATTACACAAATAATATTTAATATATGTATATAAAACCTATACCATTTGAAAGAGTTTTCTAATACAAATCCAACAATGTCTCTTTTGTGCCAAAATAACCTCATATGAGCACTATAATTTGTGGTCAAAATTCGGCACAAAATTCTGTGCGGGCCTTATAAAACCGGACAGAGGGAGTATTCAATTATTCAATACAATAATACGACACCATTTCTTATCTTATGCGGGATTACCAAAGACTTATACAAGGCACGAGTTAAAAGGAGAGATGTAAATTATAAAGGTAATTGCACCAGTAGCCCAACAACTTGAGATTCAGATTGCTTGGAGATCCAAACCAACTAGGTGTTGACATGTGTCCTGTCTAACGTGGCCCAACATTTTGTGTTTTTTCTTGAAACTCCCCTGCGATCGTTAATTTTGTGTTCGGCCGCAACCGCGAGCTCTTCATTGCCGTCTCCGACCACCATGCATGCCGCCTCTGACGACCACCGCGCGCGCTCCGACCTCCGGGACGCGCTTGCCTCCTTCGCCGCCATATCCACCTCCTCCCCCACGTCGGGCTTCGGCCCCGTGCGCAAGGAGAGCTCTACTATTCTTCTCGTATCATTGACTCCAACTCCGAGCCATTTCATCTGTCCAATTCTTTAGGTACGCACACGTCAGAGCTCGAGCTCGATGGATTCGTTCCATGGGGATGGAGTTTGATTGATTGATCGATTTTTGTTGGGAATTATCAGGACGTGATTAATTGTACAAATTGTTTCAGTTTGAGGGGTTTTTTGCAAAAATTTCATGGGCTCTGTGTTGCTGCCACGTGTCTATTCGGACTAATTGGGCAAAAATGCTCTCGAATCTCAATTTTTTTAGAACTAGATTTGCTCACTTTGCAACTTGTTAGACTAAAATGCTTCGAACCCTCGAGTTGTTGGCCGGTGATGCAGTTACCTCTAGATTATACAGGACATGCACGTTTCAAGTTAAGCAAGCTGCAATTAGTAAGATTGTG
Source organism: Brachypodium distachyon (assembly GCF_000005505.3). Classification (NCBI taxonomy): domain Eukaryota; kingdom Viridiplantae; phylum Streptophyta; class Magnoliopsida; order Poales; family Poaceae; genus Brachypodium; species Brachypodium distachyon. The sequence goes on along the minus strand of NC_016132.3, from coordinate 20,016,958 downwards.
ATTTGTTTTTTGGGGTAGTAAGGTTGTAAAGTTATAGTGATATTTAACCAAATTTTCCTTCCTTAATTGCTCCGTTCGTACCACCACAGTCCTAGCCGCGGGAGCTAGCATACGTCCAAAACTATCAATGTTGTCGCGTTCATCGAAGACATGCTCAACATAGTGAGCTCATCTGGGAACCGCCGTTCGCCACCTGCCAGTGGAAAATCCCGAAGCTGAAAATTGCTGACTTGCTGAGTGAATCCACGGCAGTGTTCTACAGCCACAAGGATCTTCCAAGGGAAGCAAATTAAAAACGCATGTTGCAACCTCTCTCGCACACCGCACCAGCTAGCGCTAGCTAGCTCCGTGCAGCAGCAGCAGCAGCAGCGAGCTGATCAGCTGATCGATGGGCATGGCCTCGCGCGAGCTCGCTCTCCTCTGCCTCTTCCTGGGGCTCCTGGCCACCCTGCCGGCGCTCGCCGTCGCCGACTGCGACTGCGAGTCCGACGCCGCCGCCACGGGCCGCGACAAGGCGCGGGCGCTGCGGCTGAAGGTCATCGCCATCGTCTGCATCCTGGCCGGGAGCGCGATCGGGGCGGGGATACCGTCCCTGGGGCGCAGGTTCCCGGCGCTCCGGCCGGAGACGGACCTCTTCCTGGCAGTCAAGGCCTTCGCGGGCGGCGTCATCCTCGCCACGGGGCTCGTGCACATCCTGCCCACGGCCTTCGAGGCGCTGGGGTCCCCGTGCCTAGTGGGGCACGGGCCGTGGAGGCGGTTCCCGTTCGCCGGGATGGTCGCCATGCTCGCCGCCATCGGCACGCTCATCGTGGACACCGTCGCCACGGGGTACTTCCGCAGGACCAACGCCAAGAGAGCCGCGGCCGTGACGGACGAGCCGGCGCTTGGTGGTGGTCGCGCCGGAGACCTGGAGGCGACGTCGTCGTCCGATGGGCACCACGCGCACGCGCACGGGATGTCGGTGCTGGCCGCGCCGCCCGACGGCGAGGACGAGCTCGTGCGCCACCGCGTCATCTCGCAGGTACGTACGATTTAGTTTGGGTGCAAATTTGCAAGGTGGGTGGCGAATTTGAATTAGTTGCTGGTGTTGTTGTTGTGAAAGGTGTTGGAGCTGGGGGTGGTGGTGCACTCGCTGATCATCGGGATGTCGCTGGGCGCCTCCGATTTCCCGAGCACGGTGCGGCCGCTCGTCCCGGCGTTGACGTTCCATCAGCTCTTCGAGGGCATCGGCCTTGGCGGGTGCATCGTTCAGGTAAGGTCAACACACACTGCCCACACAGTTGTTCATCTGTTCCGCTTGGGTCTGGTGGCACGTGACAAGTTCGCGCGTGTACCATGTACCGATCTCTTTTCCTTTCAAGATCCGATCCGATCCGATCTTATATATCTGGACGCCGAACGCGGAACGGCGGAAGTACTTGGTCTGACTGAGCGCAGAATTTGTTTTGTCGAGACGGATGCTGAACCCAAGATTCTCGCAGTCAGCATCTTAGGCCTGGGCCAGCTGTTTTTTTTCTTAAGCCAAAGGCCCAGCTAATCAGTTAACCCACAGAAAAAATGTTACTACTACTAGTACTATTTGGCATTTGCGTAACGTGATAGCAGTAACTGGGCCGAAAGTACTAGTTGGTTGTTGACGTCTATTTGAATCTCCTGGGCCCAATACTGAATACAGATTCACTCCTGGGCCTGGCCATAACTACGCTCTGTGTTCTTCTTACGGCAGGCCAAGTTTCGCCTCAAGTCCGTGCTGGCAATGGGACTGCTCTTCTCCCTCACCACCCCGGTCGGCATCGGCGTCGGCATCGCGATATCCTCCGTCTACGACGAGACCAGCCCGAAGGCGCTGGTCGTGCAGGGACTCCTCGAGGCTGCCGCGGCGGGGATACTGGTGTACATGGCGCTCGTCGACATCCTCGCCGAGGACTTCACCAAGGCCAGCGTGCAGAGCAGAGCGCGCCTCCAGCTCGCCCTCAACGTCTCGCTGCTGCTCGGGGCTGGCCTCATGTCCCTGCTCGCCGTCTGGGCTTGAAGGTACAGCCGCCGGCGCGTGCCTCCATCGGGGTCTATAGGAGAGATTGCCGTCACGAGGCGTCGGATTGTTTGCTGTGCTGCTGCCTGACTCGGTGGGCAATTATTCAGTCAATCACCAGCCGTTTTTTGGAGCTGCAAGTATGTACAGAAAGAGAAAGGGAATTAGCTTGATGCGTTGACTGGAACGATGCGCAGAGGAAAGGAAATTCATTATACAGTACTCTCTGCGTTTCATAATTCTTGTCAAAATATTACATGTATCTAAACATTTTTTAAAAATAGATACATCAATTTTTGAGCAAATTTGAGACAAGAATTATGAAAAAAAATAGATACATCAATTTTTGAGCAAATTTGAGACAAGAATTATACAAATGAGTAGTATATTTTTTTTGAAAAGATGGGAGAACAGAATTCGTGCAACAGGAAAGCACGGAAGCACTTGTCTTTAAAACGTTTCTTGTTGCTTTCCTGGTCAGCAGTTCAGCACTCGTTAGCAAAATGCAAGTTCAGAAAGATTGTAATCTAGCCTTCTGAATTCGAACCATTTTGTCTACAGGGAGGGACTCCTAGTACATGTCACGGATGAAATACTTTTCATTTATGTAGATGCGAACTTCTCTGCCCTAGATGTAAAACTAACGGTAGAATATTTCCCTCGATGTATATCCGCTTGTAACCTCTATAGCATATCCGGCAATAGCTTGTAATTAAGATTCTAACTACCTTGTAATCTAATCCCTCGCGTGTGTATAAATACAAGAGCCGGCAAGGGTTGTTGCCCACGCCAACCATATACAATTTAACTTGGTATCAGAGCCATGATCCCATCTACACCATGACGTCCGCTGCATCCTCCGGCTCGGAGCTCGTCGGCTCCAACTCGTCCGTTGCTGGCTCGTCCATGTCCGTCTCGTCGCTCGGCGGCCTCATCACCATCAAGTTGAGACGCGAAAACTTCCTGCTATGGCGTGCGCAGGTTGAAGCTGCCCTTTCCGGGCCAAATCTCTTTGGCTACCTCGACGGCACCATTGCTGCGCACGAGGACAGGCTCACTGAAGGGACCGGCGACAATGCTCGGCGCGTTGTCAACCCAGCGTATATACGTTGTTTCACCAGGACAAAGCTGTCCTCAGCGTCCTCCTCTCCTCCATGACGGAGGGGGTCCTCGCACAGGTAGTGCAATTGAAGACATCGGCTGGTATTTGGGCTGCACTTCTCGCCACGCAGAACAGGGCGCGGGTAGCCCAGATTCGCTACCGGCTGTCCAACTTGAAGAAGAAGAGCATGGCAGCCTCCGACTTCTTCCACAAGATGAAAGGGCACGCCGATGCCATGGCATCCATCGGCAAAGTGCTCGACGATGAGGAGATTATAGGGTACATGCTCGCTGGACTAGGATTCAAGTATGATGCCCTCGTGACGTCGATCACCACCCGCACCGAACCGGTATCTCTCAGTGATTTTTATTCTTACTTGCTGAGCTTTGAAACTCGTCTTGAGCAAAACAGTGCATCACCAGAGTTCCAATCCTCCGGCAACAGTGCTTCTCGCCAAGGAGGAGGCAACAACGGCAACCGCTGTTGCTCCACCAGCCGCGGAGACCGTGGTGACCGTGGCAACGGCAACCAGCAAAACCGTGGCCAGCAGAACTACAGCGGCAATGGGGCAAGCAATGGCAGTGGGCGTCTGAAGTCCACTTGTCAGATCTGCCACAAGTACGGCCACGACGCCCTGCGCTGCCACAACCGCTTCAACCACGCCTACTCCGTGGAGAGCTCTCACGCCGGCAACTCGTCCTCACCAACTGGCTACCATGTTGACACCAACTAGTATGCCAACATCGGCGCGACGGACCACCTCACCGGTGACCTCGACAAGCTCACCATGCACGAGCGCTACACTGGCAAGGATCAAGTCCAGGTCACCAATGGCGTAGGTTTGAAAATTTCGCATGTTGGTCATAGTGTTTTGCCCGGCTCATCTTCCCAGTTGCACCTTCGTAATGTTCTGCATGTGCCTCAGATGCACAAAAATCTTCTCTCCATTTATAGACTTGTTCCCGATAATGACGTCTTTGCTGAATTCCACTCTAAATTTTTCTGTGTTAAGGACAAGGTCACGAAGAAGGTCCTACTTCTCGGTAGGAGCAGGGGCGGCCTCTATCCGATTCCCCTATACCGTAGCTCCTCCTCCTTGGTCAGTCGGCAAGGCCTCTCCGGTATCACCTCCCGTCAGTGGCACCAGCGGCTTGGTCATCCTTCTTCAGCTGTCGCCGACATTATCCTTAGGTCAAATAAAATACCGTGTGCCGTAGATTCATCCGTGTGTGACGCTTGTCAACAAGCAAAGAATCATAAACTCCCTTTTCCAGATTCTACTCGTGTGTCTACATTTCCTCTTGAGCTTGTGCACTCCGATGTGTGGGGGCCTGCTCTTACCTCTGTAGGCGGTTTCAAATACTATGTTAGCTTTGTTGATGATTTCAGTTGTTTTACCTGGTTTTATCTCCTTAAGCACAAATCTGATGTTGAAGCTGCTTTTCACAATTTTCAAGCACATGCAGAACGTACCTTGAACTCCAAAATTCGTGCTTTTCAATCCGATTGGGGTGACGAGTATCATCGTCTTCACCAACACTTCCAGAAGCTTGGCATTGCTCATCGAGTCTCCTTCCCACACACGTCTGCCCAGAACGGCATTGCTGAGCGGAAGCATCGCCATATTGTCGAGACAGGGCTCGCACTTCTCGCTCACGCCTCTCTTCCTTTACGTTTTTGGGATGAAGCGTTTCTCACCATATGCTATCTAATCAATCGCATGCCTTCGAAGGTTTTGCTAAATGATAGTCCTATTTCTTGTTTACTCAATATCACTCCAGATTACTCTTTTCTCCGCATTTTTGGTTGTGCTTGTTGGCCTTACTTGCGACCCTATAACAACCGTAAGCTAGAATATCGATCCCGACAGTGCGTGTTCTTGGGCTACAGTAGCATGCATAAGGGTTATAACTGTCTCGATCGTTCAACCGGCCGCATTTACATTTCTTGCCACGTTGTCTTCGACGAACATGTGTTTCCTTTTGCATCCTCCTCCACTAGTTCTTCGTCCTCCGATCTATCCACTTTTCCTTCATCCGAGCCGGTCATTCACCTTGACTCCATGTGTTATTATCATACTTGCGACACTAACCCTGGTGCAGCTCCTGACCCCGCGGCAACTGCCGCCACAACAGCAGCAACAAACCGGAGTCAAGTCGCCTCGCCTGCCGCGGCAGCGGCTCCAGCCGCATCGTCTGCTGCGGCAGAGCCTGCCACCGAGTTGTCTGCCGCGGCTGCTGATCCTGCCGCGTCGCCTGCCGCGGCGGACACGTCGCCTCCTGCATCTCCTACCGCGACATCGACTCCTGCCACGTCGCCTGCCGGAACTCCTGCCGCGGCAGAAAATCCTGCCGCCGCAGAATATCCTGCGGCAGACCACGCGCCTCCGTCTCCGCTGACGGTGACGCCCCCGGCTCCGGCCCGGTCTACAGTGGTGACTTGCCTCCGCAACAACATTCGCATGCCGCTGAAGCCCACGAATGAGACTGAAAGATCGAGTACGTCACAGAGGGGGGGTGAATGTGACCAGTTTTAATTCTTTCTTCAAAATATGAAGACTGAAGACCGTCACAGTACTTCAACAACAGAGATTACACTTAGCAATTTTAGAGTAGCAGCAGAAAGAAGAAAGATGAACAAGTCTATAACAGTAGCAATGAAGACAGAACACAAATGGATTAGTTATATTTGAACAGAGAGTAATAGGTTGAGGAACGAAATCACCAGGACTTGAAGACACAGGGATTTGTTTTCCGAAGTTCAGATTGTTGGCACAATCCTACGTCTCCGTTGAGAGGCTGAGTCACATAAGACTCGCGGACACACAAGTCCACCCAATTCTCCTGAGCTAAGACCTAAGTCTCGCCCAGTTACTCGTGGTAGATCTTGAGGTGATCTCCGGACCTTCACAGACTGGTTGATGACAAATCACAAACTTCGATTGTTCTTCAACGCGGACTCCTAGCTGTCTAGGTGATGCCAATCACCAAGAGTAATAAGCTTCAAGCGCTCAGCTAGAGAGGGAATCCCATTCTTCACGCTCAGTTCAGCTCTATGGGTTTTATCTGGTGTTTTTCAAAACAACTCACTGGGGGATCAGCACCGAACCCGTTCAAGGTGGGTCGTCTTATGTAGCCTTGGTCACGGCTGATATAGCCGTTGTGACCCATTGGATAAAGTGATCCCTGAGACTCCAGTTCACACTTTATCTCTTTGTCTCACAACGGTTAGATTAGGTGGTCAAGAATGAAAGCGACAGATTTTCAAACACATTTGAAATCAGAGTGAAAACTTCACGCGAAAGTTTCTGTGAAGCCTGAAATGTTTCATTCTTCACTCCGACGAAAAACACTCACACAGAATATGGTTTTCGCGTAAGCAGAACATGAAGAATAGGTTTCACCTGAACCAGCTCCACACTTCAAACCCCCCTTAATAGTACAACGTTCCTATACTCAAGTGAAGAAACAGCTACGGAAAGACCTATGAAGAAAGCCACGCTTCATGTTCTTCACCATTTTTCACTGAGTTCTTCATACTTCAAGCCAGTATCTGTACTTCAATTTTTAGGGGTCATCGATGCTGGTTAAACCAACTCTTCTGAGGGACTAAAACCTGAAACACTCCGTGTAACTCATTAGTTCCTCAACCATGTTGTCATCATTCATCAAAACCCATACAGGGGCAAGGTTTCCCTTTCAGGGACGATCCGGTACGACCCCAACCGGCGCGCATTCTTCGCGTACCGTCGTCGCATCGTCTCGCCCTCACCAAACCTGCTTGGCGTGCCGCGATGGAGGCCAAATTCTCCGCCCTCCAGGACAATGGCACATGGAGTCTCGTGCATCGTCCTCCCGGCCAGCATGTCGTCAGCTGCAAGTGGGTGTTCAAAGTGAAGGAGAAGCCTGACGGCTTCATCAACAAATATAAGGCGCGGCTTGTCGCTCGCGGCTTCACGCAACGCCCTGGCATCGACTACCTCGACACGTTCAGTCCGATGGTCAAGCCAGCCACCGTTCGGCTCGTCTTGTCCGTGGCCATCTCCAAACGGTGGCACCTTCGGCAGATCGATGTCAATAATGCTTTTCTTCACGGCGTGCTCACCGAAGAAGTGTACATGCAGCAGCCCCCTGGGTTTGAAGATCCCCAGTCTCCAGGCATGTTTGCCGCCTCCACAAGTCGCTTTATGGCCTCAAGCAGTCGCCGCGAGCCTGGCATGCTCGCTTGAGCGACAAGTTGCAGCAACTTGGCTTTGTTCCATCCAAGGCTGACAACTCCTTGTTCATCTTTGCTCAAGGCCAGGTTATGATCTACATGCTCGTCTATGTCGATGATATTGTCATTGCTAGCTCGTGCTCCAAGGCGGTTGATCATCTGCTGCGACAACTCCAAGCGGCGTTCCCCATCAAGGATCTCAGCCCTCTACGGTATTTTCTCAGCATTGAGGCAACCACCACTTCAGGGGGAATGAATCTGTGCCAACAGAAATATGCTGCTGATCTTCTTCATCGTGCCCACATGGAAAACTGTCGTCCGGTCTCTACTCCAATGGCCGTGCAAGATCCTTTGGCTCGTGATGTTGGTACTCCTTTACAAGATGAAGATGTGTTCAGGCATCGCAGCATGGTTGGTGGTCTCCGGTACCTCACCATGACTCGTCCCGATATCTCTTTTGTCGTTAACAAGGTGTGCCAGTATCTTGCTGCTCCTACGGATACTCACTGGGACGCTGTGAAACGGATTCTTCGATATGTCAAAGGCACCATGAACACCGGGATTAATATTCTCCGGTCTGGTTCATCTCTTCTCAGTGTGTTTACTGATGCGGACTGGGCAGGTTTCTCCGACGATCGGCGTTCCACTGCGGCTTCACCGTGTTCTTTGGCCCGAACTTGATCTCCTGGAGTGCCCGGAAGCAGCCCACAGTCTCACGGTCTAGCACCGAGGCAGAGTATAAGCCGCTTGCGAATGGCTCCGCCGAAGTCTCGTGGGTTCAATCGCTACTGCGAGAATTGTTGATTCCTCAACCTCGGCCTCCGGTAATTTGGTGTGACAATCTTGGTGCAACTTACTTGACAGCAAATCCGGTGTTCCATGCCCGCACCAAGCACATCGAAGTGGATTTCCATTTCGTTCGAGAGAAAGTAGCACTCGGTGCTTTGGAGGTTCGTTTTGTTTCTTCTGGAGATCAGCTCGCCGATGCCTTCACGAAACCAGCCACTAGATTGATGCTGGACAAAATGCGACGCAATCTTCACCTCGGAACCTCTGGTAAAGATTGATGGGGAATGTAAAACTAACGCTAGAATATCTCCCTCGATGTATATCCCTTGTAACCTCTGTAGCATATCCGGCAATAGCTTGTAGTTGAGATTCTAACTACCTTGTAATCTAATCCCTCGTGTGTGTATAAATACAAGAGCTGGCAAGGGTTGTTGCTCATGCCAACCATATACAATTTAACTCTAGATAGGTAGAAGAAGCTTGTGCTTCCCCGCAAAAAAAAAAAGAAAAAAGAGAAAAGAAACTTGTGGTAACCTCCTTTGTCCTGTCCAGAAATGGGCTTCGTCTTTGTGCCAGCAGAAATGGGCTTCATGCTATAACTAAGCTACTGCGTCCTGTCCAGTACGGTCTGGGCAGAAAAGAAATTTTGAACTCGACACCTATGTCATTAAATATTAAATTATGTTGACCCTTTGAGCCCGCCATAGACCATGGCTAGAGATGAGATCAGTGTTCCTCGGAAAGCAGTGATTTGGTCAATGTTTTTCTCTCTATATCCTTCGTGTCGATCTCGTATTGATTTTTTTGGCTATAAATAATATGTCGTGTTGTTTTGTCAAAATAAAAAATAGATCTCACTTAAATGAGGGGAGACATATCGGAAGTGAGCATGTGATAGACTCAGTTAACTGGTAGTGAGAGATGATCTATTTGATATGACGCTAAAAGCTAATCGGTTTTGCTATATCTGTTGACCGTTTGGCTATTAGAAGTGTAAGAGATGATCTATTTGATATGACGCTAAAATCTAATCGGCTTCGTTGTATCTAATTTGCCTAACTTTTAGTTAGGAAGTAGTCGATTGATCAGCCGTCGGATCTCTTTGTACTTTAAGGTTAGGAACGAACGACGAAGAGAAGAGCAAGGACGGTCTGGTACTGTCGACTAGGGTTTAAGTATTTTGCTTAAAAAATCAGACACGTGAGTCATAATCACATCGAAAAGTAATCTATTTTATGGCGTGTTTAATTGTCTCGTCTTAAGCGACGACATACAACAACAATTGTACATTGTCCTCAAGAGGCAAAATCGCAGTGAACCTGTACCTGTGCTAAGAAAGTTGTACTCTACGAATGGGCCCGTGAGAGTTGATCTGCCAAACCCCGGTGGTCGACCTCCGTTATGCATTCCCTTCTGCCTTCTCTTCTACGGTTGTTATGACGCCACGAACTTCACCCTGGCAAAACATCGATTCTTCACCAGACACGCCTCGTAACAAACCACGCTCCTCGCATCGGCATTGCACGTGCCGACGTACGTACGCGGGCCGACGCGATCAGACAGAGTCGAACGCCAAACCGGCGCGGGCGCGCACCATGCATGCCGCAACTTCACAAAGCAGCAAGAGCTAAACTGTAAACAAAACGGGCCACTTGCGCAGGAGCGCCGGCGCACGCATCCTCCTCCTCGACTCGACACAACTTGGCAGTAAAGAATAGTCCGATGAAATCAGCCGCGGGGGATACGATTCTAGCCATCCAACCACCAGCACGCACTGCTCCTCGTCCCAGCCCCCAAAGCATCACACTGTACGGGCCAAGTTGGGGGCGTCGCAGGTACGCGCGCGCGGCGACCGAGGGCCACGCGCGATCGTATTCGTACGGCTCCAGATTTGCAGCCCCGCCCGCGCTACTGCTCTGCTCTGCTCTGGCGCCCCGGGCAAGTGGGTTCCGGGAGATTCTCTCGGATTCCGGCGCCCGAGACGAGGAAGGAAGGAAGGAAGGGCGTCCGCTTCGTGTGAGTCCTCGGAGCCGGGGATCGAGGTCGGCACGGCAGTCGGCGCGGCCATTTTTATATAGTCCACGCGCGGCCGCGGGCAGAGGCCTGTCTGTCGCGTGCCACGACAAAACGGAGCAGAAGACGACGTACTCTACATGGGAGTAGTAGTCTCGGATGCATATGGGTATGGCATGCGGAGAGCAGCTGGACTCGATTGAGCGTTGCTGATCATCACCTGTCTTGTGTATGAGACGCAACGCCAGCCGTGATGAGCCTGTGCATCCATCATGATTGTACATGGTGGTTTGTGTGATACTCTGGCCATTAACCACGGTAGGGACATGCATGGGAGCGTTCGCTGCAGGGGTTTGTCTCTCGCTCCTCGTGGTCACATTATCTGATCTCCGTGGTCCACGCCCTCGTCAAACTCTTCGGAAAGGCGGTGTGGAACCGGACGTGCATGCATACATACGGCACACACAGAAGCGGCGAGGAAACGAGTTAAGCTGCTTGCTGCCTCCTATTCACATTATTTGTCTCAAATTTTATCCAAATATAAATGTATCAATGCGTAAAGAACGTAATATTTCGATAATTATTATAGATTCGAGGAGTAAACAGTTGGAAATCGGGGGGTCTCAAGGGCCGGATAGCATCGGCTGGCACACGCGAAGCTTCTTCCCCCTGAAGCGCGGGCGCCAAGTTGAGACCGAGGCCACTTGCTCGCGATGGCGCAAGCTAATTTAGCGCAGCCAAAGAAAAGAACAAAGCCGGCCGGGACGCGAAGCGAATCGCGCCGATGGATCGGAGCTGCCCTCCTTGACCGTGGAAGCAGAGGAGAAGATGCTCTCGATCGTACCCAGTTGGACAAGTTGGCCAAGTGTTGCTTATATTTCGTCGTCGTGTGTCTGTGTCGTAATATAACCTTTCGGTTTTGTTAATGCCAAGTGAATCCTAGAAAGAACAGAACTCGCCTGCAGGCTATCCTGCCACTTGCAGTTTATCTAGATCGCGGTATATACAGTTGGCCAAGCATGCGTACGTTTTCTTTTGCAGCAGTTCGATCACTCCTTTGTTTGTCTTTTCGGTACCAGTCAGCATTTTCCTTTATGTAAAGCTTTCGCCAGTCAGCATTGACATGTACGTAGTAGGCGGGAGAAAGAAAGGAACAAAAGAACAGAGAAAGAAGGAATACAGTACAAATGGAGTATGGGAAAAGAGAATATTTGGATCGATGCCTCTAGAGGCTTCGTGCATCCCCTTGCTAAATCTTTACTCAGATTGATGGTAGAGGTTCGAGATGTCTCATCTTTTTTGTTTTCACCGCTTCTTGTTTTGGCACGACTTGGTGAGATTGGACCGAACAATCGTATAATTCTCTTTAGATGTATTTTAGTCGATAATTATACAAGTTAATAAAATTTGATTTTAGTGAACTCTGAGTGGAAATTTAGTAAAATAAAAATTATATTAATAAACTAATGACCCACTTTGGTTTTTTTTTCCAATTTTCCCTTTGATTTCACTAATTAGTAGCCGTGAAAAATAGGAGTCAAACTTATTGAAATCTAAGCAAAACATCAAGCAATAAGATAAATAAAACTAAAGTGAACTCTTATCTCACGAATTTTTTCCTTCTGTTTCACTAAAATTTCATTAGAAATGGCCCCCATAGAGCCTGCACAAGAGGCCCGCGGCAGAGAATTTTACCAAAAGCAATAGAAATCACTAAGCCTCTTTGGATGAAAAGTTTCTTAGGGATTTTTTCTATATGAGCTCTCTGGATCAAACACTAGGATTGTGACTATTTTGTAGAATGCATTCCTTTGATCATAAATCCGTAGAAAGATTACATGAACAAAACCTCACCTTTCACGGTACGTGACATTTTCTATTTTATGTTTTCATACAATCTCGAGAGAGTCTAACTATGCGAACAACCGAACAGTCGCTGCCTCTCCCAGGAGCCCAAATCCGATTCACGTGTGCGGTGCATGCCATGTCAAGTGACTGAATGAGCACATTGTTATCTCGTCTTTACTAATCTATATGTAAGAGGGTTTATTGCACAATCCTACTCTTTCTCCACTAACAAAGTAAGACTACACCTTACCCTCGATACCGCCAAGCCATTTTCCCTTGGATCGAGGGGGTTGAGAGGGATTGATGGAAAAATGAACTACTCCTATAATCCTTCTCAATTCCTGCCACCCCCGTTGGATTGGTGAGGATTGGGGTGAAACGAACAAGCCCTAATGGTTGTTGAGATTTCAGGGAATTTAATTTGGACAGGGCCTGAATATCTAACCGTACATAAGACTTACTAATTGGGCAAAGGACGAGCTAGGATCCATCGCTTGGTGGCGTTAGTGTAGTAAGTATAGTTCCTCCCCCAACAACACCATCAATGCCTCTCAAGGCCAACAAGGGAAGAAACAAACGATCCGTACGTAGCGTGCGTACGTGTGAGTGATTCTATTTTGTCTTCCTCCGCAGGGCGGTCGATCGGCGGAGCATCCATTTTAATTACCACCATTCACTGACGCATCAACAATTGTATATGTCTGTCTATATAACAGTGTTTGCCTAGCGGCCCCTAGACTAACATGGCACATCACATTTGGGCAGATGATTCTTAAAGATTCTTTCCCCGCGCACACGGATGGCACCTGCGATCTCAATAAAATGCCGAGAATTTCGAAGTCTCGACCCGAGAAAGGAAAAGGAAAATACAAAAGTCAAATGATTAAGAAAAAACGCGTGATAGGGAAGCATACGGTTCAGCTGTTTGTTTATTTCGAAAGAACAGTTGAGCCTGGAAAACTTGATGTCAGTACGGTACTACGGTTAGTATTTGATATTGACTGTACATGCAGAGCAGCGGCCGCCACCATTAATGATCGGAAAGATACAACAAAGAATAGGTACTTTTATTAGCAGCCAGTTCATGATTAGCTATCCCATGGAGTGATACAACCAGGCTGCTGTTCCAGCTTAACAACAGGGACTAAAATGTTTGGCCACACTATGTACTACCCCCCTCAATTGCTCCACAACTCCATGTGCATTCGTTTGGTACAACTGGTCCTAATTAACCCCACTAAATTACTCCTGACCAACTACTCTGCATTAAGATCATTAGCAAAAATTTGCTGTGATAAAATGTTTGGTCACTACTCATGTAATGAAGAAAAAATGCATTGCAAGAACACACGAGCAGCAGTAATTAGCATTCGTCGAAAGATTTAGCTAGGAGTTATACATGTGTATGAACAAGGATTCAATGTCAGGCACCACCAACAACACAATGTTTTGTACTACCATGTGTAGTCAAAGCAAAAGCAAAAGGCGAACCATGATCCTAGAACAATACGCTGATGGATCGAGCTGTTCAAACGGGCCAAACACAAGGAGAGGAAGTCAGGAAGGAAATCAACCAACGGCAGCCCGCCCCTAAAAGGCAACACGAATCGACCTTAATCGGCGGCGGCGAGCTGCTCGGCGGTGCGCGCGAGCGACTGGAGGTTGCAGCGGACGATGGTGTCGACGAAGGTGCGGGTCTCGTCGGCGGTGTTCCCGGCGGGCACGTCCACCACGTACGACTCCACCACCACGGTGCTCCCCGTCGTCTCCGCGTGGTGCACGGTGGTCACGGACCGGTAGTTGGACAGGCGGTGCTCGCCGCCCACGACGCGGAAGCTGAGCACGCGGCGCTCGTCGTCCAGGATCTCCAGCCGCTCCCGGCTGCTGGTGGCCGGGAGCCCCGACACCACGCGGACCTCCCGCACGGACCCCACGGCGCCCCCGTCGCCGTCCACGAGGCGGCAGCTCCGGATGAAGTGCTTGTACGCCTGCGGCCGGTCGAAGCGCCGGACCACCGCCCACACGGCCTCCACTGGCGCCGCGATCGACTCCTGCACCACCGCCGAGCAGCACTGCCCCGCCCCCGCCGCGTGCTCGTGGTGCCGCGCCACCTCCTCCGGCACCGCTGCCGCCGCCCCCTTCCGTCCGCCGCCGACCCGGCTGCGCTGCGCCGGCGACGGCCGGGACCGGGATGCCGTGTACGGCATTACGCGCTCCTGGCTAAGCAAATCTTCTGGGTTCCTTGCGCGAGAGAGCTTGAGCTGGGGTTAGAAGTTTAGGACGAAAGATCAGTAGAGGTAGGCCCTTTAAGAGAGAGGTGAGCTTATATTAATACGCCTGGGACAAACAAGGCTGCGATGGGCGTCACAACTTGAGCGTTTTTCTTTACTGTGGTTGAGCAAGTTGTAGGGTGCAGTTTCCCAGTTTAAGGGTCGCCTTTTTTTCCTTGGAGACAAGTTTAAGGGTCAGTTGGGAGAGTTGGGGATAGTTTTCTCAGGAGAAACTTGAGAAAAGGTGGTGGTTTGGGGTTTCCTGTGGGTGGCACGGAGGAAAGCGAGGCTGGTTTGGTTGGGACTTGGGGGCAAATGGGCATATGATAGGGGAGTCAAAGTATAATCGAGGGAAAGTGATGTGCCCATTGGGGATTAAGCTAGGGATGATTTTTTTTTGTTAAGGTTGGTTGCTCTTGTTTATGTGAAAACTTGTGTGGGAGTAGATGTAACAAACGAATTTTGGTATTTCTATTTATTGAAGGAGTACTCTTCTACATGACAAATTGTGGGAGTAGAGTAACACACACATACAAGTTGTTAAGCAATCTGGTGCCAAAAGGGTTTACATGACACAAGCCAAAAGGAAAAATGACTTTGGAAATTATGATAACAGTGAGTTGAACATTATTATAACGTCGTTTTGTTGATTTTTAAATGGACTTGTCACCCTATCTTTGCTCATATATACAGGTTTTCAACTTCCATGTTAAAAATTCCGCAAACGCCATATCTATACATAATTGCCACCAATTTTGTTCAAGCCTTGCAAAAAATAGTACAAATGTATAAGATTACTTTTACAATTTTCCTATTCGTAACTTGCCTTGTTTGTCTAAATCAAATCAATTTTTGTAGCATGGAAATCCATGGCCGCATGGTTGGATCTTTTTTTCTTTCTTGACGCGAGGCATAAAGCAGTAGGATTAAACGTGAAGTTAGGTCAAAAACGGAAGCGGTGTTTCGGGCGCAAACGGAAATGGGCACATAGTTCGACCCTTTTTTCGTGACGTGAAGTTAGGTCGAAAACGGAAGTGGTGTTTCGGACG
Organism: Brachypodium distachyon; assembly: GCF_000005505.3. Taxonomy (NCBI): domain Eukaryota; kingdom Viridiplantae; phylum Streptophyta; class Magnoliopsida; order Poales; family Poaceae; genus Brachypodium; species Brachypodium distachyon. Next base: position 20,001,640 of record NC_016132.3, on the reverse strand, counting down.
CAAACGAAAACGGGCACATAGTTGAACCTTTTTTTTTCATGACGTGTAGGCATAAACGAGCTGAAACGAAAATCAGACCGGAATTTCTGAAACTAACTCGTTCGCAATTTCTTGAATGATTAGACAGACATGTGAAAAGGAGAAAAAATGACTCATCACCCCATGAAGAGGCCAGAGGTTATCTTCGTTTTCAGAAAAAGAAACACGAAAGAAGGAAAGAGAGGAGAGAGCTAGGAAGGAAGATAAGGGGGGTTGGTCTAGGCCGTGTTAGAAAGTTTGACGCGCTAGGAACTTAACACAAATAATAATTTATGAAATATAAGAATCCAAATATGCTATGGGAAATATGAAATCTGATCCATAAAGTTCAGTGAAAGTTCAAGGATGCACATTGCAATATTTTAAAGTCAAATAAAATATTTCAACCAAAATATATATTGATCATTAATATTAATGTCCTTGTTAGGAAACTCCTTGCTAAGCTTAGTGAATCAAGAAAATTTCCTTAAGCCGTTTATAAATCTCTAATAAAAGGAAGAATTTACAAATGGTTCTACAAGGAATTTTTTTTTCATCAAATATGCAGTTACACTCTCTGTCGACCCATATTCGTTCTGAATCGTATATGTTACTGTATTCTTAGTCGCTTTTAAATTTGAGGTTAGAATTCTGATAATTAATTAACTCAAAAATCAATGTGGTAAAGGCTATTTTGACCGATCTTGTTCCATTTTCACCCCTATGTGAGAAGATAATAGTAAATCAGTTCTGCCCAAAAAACAAATTTATGAACAATTAATTGTATTCACACAGAAGAGCCCAATGGAAATTCCGTGATTTTTTATCTGCAGTAATTTTAAAAATATGTACAACACAATGTAGTTCAGAGACGCTGCTAAGGTCCACGTAGAGTGACACGAGGGATTAGTCTGGTCGGTAGATCAATTCGGACATTTGTTGCTCGCCAGGAGCGACGAAGGTCAATGCCCGACTTTTGTTCTACGTGCTGGTGCCGTGGTGGGCCATTGAGAACCATCTGTGCTATCGTCTTTGTCGGATTTTTACCCGTGTGGTTCTTTCCTGGTCAAAGACAGTACTAGCAGAGTATCTTCCTTCATTGCAATAACGAAGGAAGATAAATATCTTCCTGATCGCCTTCAATTTGCTCCGAGAAATCGGCATGTCTATGTGACCGTCAGTCTGAACGAGTTGACTAGTTCCGGTTGCATTTCTTAGATGTGCACGTATAAACAATCCAAGCCTTCAAGCGACACTAAAACGACAAGAGAACTCCGTATGGACCGTATATCTATAAATGGGAAATTCGAACACCACAAGGCTGGAAAATCGGTTAATGAAAGAGGTGATCAATCAAGATGCATGCCAGAAGCAAAATATTAGGCTGAACTAGAAGGGCATGGTGATGAATGAGTTGAAGCTACATACATATCTGCCCGCCTCTCCCTTTCCTCCAGAAAAGCGCAGGAGACAGATAAAAAAAACATCCGGACAGATTCAATGCATGCTTCCCACTAAAGCGCATGCATGAGATCGATCAAAACAATCCACGCAGAATGCAATGTCGCAGCAAAAACAACCATATCTTGGTCGACCGTATTGGCCCAGGGAACAGTCACGTAAACAATTCAGAAGAGGTTGGTCCGGCCGGTGACGAAAGTTCAGAAAATTGGCCTGAATTGTGTTGAAAGCTTGGACGTGACCCTGGCCAATGATTTTGGTTTGTTTAGAGCTCAGTGATTGGATCGTTCGTGAGTGATTTCAGGCACGGTTCCTCCATTGGCAGAGCTAACTGTTAACCAGATTTTGTGCCCGGGGATAAGCGCGGAAATATCAGACGTGCGCGGGTAAAGCAGGTCGGTGGCTGCCATCACGTATAGCTGCTATAAAGAATTGACTGGACAGATGTGGTTAGTATATTATCATAGAAAGCGGCAAACTTATAAACTAATCACGGTGACTTTGTAGTGATAAAAATTTGTGAAAGTAGGTCAGTTTGTAAGTCTCTTTTGGAAAAGAAACTTGATTCTACCATTTGATTAGACTTCTTTCAATAAAAAAAAGTTAAATTAAACTTATAGATTCGATTTGATAGAAAACACAAAGTTTGATTATAAGTTTGAGGTTATTTAGCCAAATCGGAAAAGGCAAAAAAGATACTTTTCTGTTCATAATTCTTGTCGCCGTTTAATTCAATTTTAAACGACGATAAAAATTATGGAATGAAAGGAACAGTAAGCCTCTGGTGGGTGGGCCCCGCGCCAGCACTCTTCTCTTCCCCAAGAAAAGCCTCGCCCACCCGGCCCACGGCCCACCAGGTATCTCACAGCTTCCCGAAACATTGGGGTTGGGGGGCACGGGGACGTCGTCACGCGGCGGCTTTGCTGCCCCCGGAACGCGCCGCAATCGCCTCGCCGGAGCTTCGCTGGGACCGGCCGGAGTGGGACGGCGCACGCTAGCTCTTGCTAATTGCGTCGCGTACCAATTGCCCACCCGCGTCGCCTTGATCAGCTCGCGGGTTTCTCCCTTCCGGGTCGCCGACGACGGGAGGCGGAGGATCAAGAGGGAGGAAATGGAGCAGGCGCCGGCGAAAACTTCCAGGTAAAAACAGGAGTTGCGGCATTTCGCTGTTCTATTTGTTTAGTTCGTGATCTCCGCCCGGAATCCTGCAGTTTTGCTTTGGGAGTGGGGTTTTTTCGTTGGTGCCTGGGGTTTTGGTGAGCTCTAGTTTGCTTGTTCCGTGCGCGTCCAATCGATGTCGTTCTGGCGTCGATTAATTGCAAGCGCACGTTATCCGCTGTTGTAGTGTGCGGATTATGCCTATTGTTGGGATTGATTGCTGGTAGAGATATTTTGGCTGATATACTGAGGATTATGTTAGCAATGTGATAACTAAGAAATTAGTTTCTGCGTGTTCTTATTCAGAGATTAAAAGGGTTCAAATTTGGGCCGATGAGCACATATACATTGTGTTCTGAACCATTTCGTTTTAGAAAATGGAAATTGTTTTGTCTTCTAATAAATAAATAAATAAATTTGGAACTAGCTTTTATTTGTAACTGTAATTGTAGTACTCAAATGAATCCCACAACAGGGGGAAAAATATTTAGGTTACAGCTTGGAAGTTTTTGTAAATTGGACAGCATATCATAGACTGATATCATTGATAGTTTCTGAACATTGTATGCATTTTATATCCACTTAATTTGCAGTTGTTGATGCAAAGGGTAGCGTGTGTACTGTGCACTCTATTGTAATAGATTGACTGGAGATATTTTTTTGTTGTTCAGTCGAACTGATACAAGGGGGACAAAAGGGAGTTTCGGTGTTCAACATAAACTTCAGATTATTTATAAAGCTTCTCTTTTGCAATCCTGGCATCCTGCCGATCCAAGATGGCAACATTTCTTAATTCCTTCCTATAGTACTATAGTGTTTAGCATGATGCATTTGCTCCTAAAATTTAAATAAATGAAATAGTACTGAACTTTGCCAATCCAGCAAATGTTCTTGCAAACATGCTGGTGCAGTTCCAATCAGGAACCGCAACTGCAAAACCACAATATCAGAATTCAGCTTGAAGCATCGCACAGCACATTTATATGCATTTTCTTACTGGTAGTATCATGCTTGAGTAGTATAATATCCACGCTGATAAGTGTTGATTAACCATGCCTAAAACGTTGGCAGTTTGGATTCAACTGAGATTTGAGGCGTGATGAGCGTTGCGCTGTTTAACGTGCAGTGCGAGCAGGAAGAAGCGAACTAAGGTGAAGGCTTTCCGGACTCCGGCGGCTCATGCAGGGAAGGGGAGCCTGGAGAAGGTGCACCACAAGTACCGGGGTGTCCGGCAGCGCCGGTGGGGCACGTGGGTTGCCGAGATCCGCGACCCCAACGCCAGCAAGCGACAGTGGCTGGGTACCTTCGCCACCGCCGTCGATGCTGCCATGGCGTATGACAGGGCCGCCGTGGCGATCCATGGTCCCAGCGCGCGCCTCAACCTCCCATCTGCCTCCCCCACCGCCGCGGCAGACGGCTCCGTCTTCGGCGAGCATGCTGTGAAGCCGGTGGCCGCCGCCGCCTCTGTCTTCGGCGAGCACGGGATGAAGCCGGTGGGTGCCCCCGCCTCTCTCTTCGGTGAGCACGGTGTGAAACCGATGGTCGCCGGCACCGCCACCTCTGTCTTCGATGAGTATGAAGTGAAGCCAATGGTGACTGCCTCCGTCTTCGATGAACATGAAGTCAAGCCGATGTCGGCGCATGGTGGCAGTGGTGACATGGGAATCACTTGGCATTGTGGTGCTTCCTGGGCTGCGCAAGAGGAAGTGTTTGCTGACTACCTGGATTATCCTGACATTGCCTGGTACTTCAACATGGATCCTAGCACCGAGATGTTGGCATACTACCCCGACAGGAAGAGTGAGGATTACCAGATCGACGGGTTTGACGACGACGTCCTCGACTCGCCGTTGTGGGCGCTGGGTGACTGAAATTGCAGCAGAAAGAGAACAGTTCGCTTGATGAGATGGGAATTTTGACTTGGGTCACTCCGTTTTGCTCGTAGCCGTTTGGTTCGTTTTAGTTGGACATATTACATGCTCCCTCAGCTTCTTTTCATACGATGTTCTAGTGTCGTCTTAAAGTTTAATCAAACTTCTAGAAAAACCTACCAACTTGTACAACTCTAAGTTAATTCTACTCGTATTAATTCTGCAGATATTAGTATATTGCTTTCATAAAATTAATTTAATGCTGAGAAGTGAGAACAGGGCTTTTGCATAGAACACAAGCATCCGGTTGGAACTTATCATATCATCGATCAACGTTGTTGTTCCGCACCGTTCAATTTTAGGTCTGCTATTCCTGAACGTACGCCGAGATCGCCCGCCTGTATCGAAGAATCGACAACGTTGGCAATTTCTAGCCACGAGAAACCAAAACATGCCGAACTCAATATATTCTCAAGCCTATCAAGTTCTAAAGCTTTTTTGACATGTCATTGTTTCCTCTCGCCTTCTCCTCCTCCCTTCGTCTCTCCTCCTCCCATCCACCGCGCAACCCGCCATGGAAGAAACGGCCTAAGGCAAGAAGAACCAGGGCGACGACGGCGCAGGCAGCAGCAGCCGCCGCGGAATTGAATTAAATGGACAAGGTCGACTGCTATGTCGTCCCGCAGACCTCTGGCACGGGCCGGAACATCTTCCAGGGCGGCAACCCGCTCTCGTCGTCGCTGCCCCTGCTCGGCGTGCAGCTCGCTCTCATCGTCGCCTTCACCCGCGTCCTCTACGTCCTCCTCAAGCCGCTCAAGCAGCCCCGCGTCGTGTCCGAGATCATGGTACATATCATAATTTGCTTGTTGCCACGGCGAAATTAATCGTCGAGAATCTAATTTGGGGTTCCTTGATGATGATGCAGGGCGGCATTATCCTAGGCCCGTCGTTGCTGTGCCGCAACGAGGCGTTCAAGCAGCAGGTGTTCCCGGCGAGGGGGGAGCCCGTGCTGAACACGATCGCCACGTTCGGGCTGATGTACGTCATCTTCCTCATCGGCGTTCGGATGGACCCGAGGCTGGCCGTCCGGTCGGGCAAGAAGGGCGTGGTGATCGGCCTGTCCGGCTTCCTCATCCCGCTGGCCCTGACGGCGTCCTTCTCCTCCGGCGAAGGGCTGGAGGTCGAGGAGGACATGTCGAAGCGGTCCACCTTCCTCTTCGCGCTGACCGCGTCGCTGTCCGTCACCTCCTTCGCGGTGCTCTCGCCCATCCTGTCGGAGCTCAACCTCCTCAACTCGGACCTGGGCCGGATCGCCATGTCGGCGTCCATGACCACGGACGGCATCGCGTGGCTCATCATGGTGGGCTACGTGCTCGTCGAGGCCTTCCTCGTGTCCCCGGCAACCTCGCTCTGGGCCTTCCTGTCCGTGGCTGCCCTCGTGGGCTTCATCCTGCTCGTGGTGCGGCCCATCGCGTTGCTGGTGATCGAGCGCACCCCCGCGGGGAGCCCCGTGGACGAGACATACGTCTTCTTCTTCCTCCTCATCGTGCTCCTGGTCGGGCTCTACAGCGACTGCATCGGCACCAACTCGTTCCACGGCGCGCTCATGCTGGGCCTGGCGATCCCCGACGGCCCGCCGCTGGGGACGGCCCTCGGGGAGAAGATCGAGGCCATGGTGTCCGGGATCATCCTGCCGCTCTACTACGCCATGACCGGCCTCAGCACGGACATGTGGGAGATTCACTGGGGCAGGCTGCAGCTCGTCCTGTTCCTCGGATGGCTCGGCAAGCTGGCTGGGGTCTTGGCGTCGTCGCTGTACCTCGAGATCCCCCTCCGGGACGCCGTGTCGCTCAGCTTCTTCATGAACTCCAAGGGCATCGTCGAGGTCATCACCTTCACCTTCTTCATGACCAACAAGGTGATTAATCAAATTCAATTAAATTGATCGGTCATCGTTCTTCTCGCTGGTAACAAGAATCATTGATTGACCGATTGGATGCAGCTGATCGGCAAGCACACTTTCAGCGCGCTGGTGTTCACGTCGGTGTCGATGACGGCGGTGTCGGTGCCGGTGGCGGCGTTGCTGTACGACCCGGCGCGGCGGTACGCCGTGTACAAGCGGCGCACGGTGCAGCACCTGAAGGCGGACGCGGACCTGCGGATCCTGGCGTGCGTCCACGACGAGTCCCACGTGCAGGGCACGCTGGCGCTGCTCGAGGCGTCCTACGCCACGCCACAGACGCCCATCAGCCTCTTCCTCCTCCAGCTCGTCGAGCTCGCGGGCCGCTCCGCGCCCGTGTTCATACCCCACAAGCCCCGCTCCAGCGCGCCGCAGCAGCCGTCCACGGACTCCGAACGCGTCATCAACGCCTTCTTCCAGTACGAGCTGCGGCACCCGGAGGGCGCCGTGTCCGTGCACCCGTTCACCACCATCTCCCCTTACTCCTCCATGCACGACGAGGTGTGCCGCCTCGCCGTGGACAAGCGCACGTCGCTCATCGTCCTGCACTACCACAAGCGCCACATGCTGGCCGGCGGCATGCGCGCAGCCATGGGGCTCCGCGTCGTGAACCGCAAGGTGATGCAGGTGGCGCCGTGTTCCGTGGGCGTGTTCGTCGACCGCAACGCCGGCAGCGTGGGCCTGAGCGCTTTCATCCCGGGGCCGTTGCAGGACAGCTCCTCCAGAGGCGGCAGCAGCAACAGCCGCTCGTCAACGACGAGCGTCATGGGATTCAGCGCGGCCGTGGCGGCACTCTTCTTCGGGGGCGGCGACGACCGCGAAGCCCTGGCCTACGCGGCGCGCATGGCGCGGCACCCGGGGTCCAGGGTGGCCGTCATACGGTTCCTGCCGACCCGGGGCATCAAGGACGACCCGTCGGACCGGCGGATCGACAACCGCGCCATCGAAGAGGTGAAGGCGCTGGCGGCGAGGAGCAGGAGCATGAACCTGCAGGTCCAGGAGGAGCTCGTGGGCGACATGGAGAAGATCGTCGAGGTGCTCAGGGGCCTCGACAAGGCCGGCTACGACCTCGTCATCGTCGGCATGCGGCACAGGTGGTACCCGGTGATGTCGGCCAACGGGCTGTCGGACTGGAGCGAGTGCCCGGAGCTCGGCGTCATCGGCGACCTCCTCGCGTCCTCCGACTTCCACACGCCCTATTCGGTGCTCATCATGAAGCAGCAGGACCAGGGCGGGCTGAACGCCGCCGTGCCGGGCGCGCAGGACGTGTGGCATGGTGACGATGGCGGCACGGCGCCGCCGCCGGAGCGGACCATGACAACCGCCGGATCTAGCAAGTTCCTGCAGTAGGCCGGCGGGGAAGAGCTATTGTAGCACTGACGTGATCTCTTGACCTTTGCATTGTAGACGTTGATCTGATCTCTAGTTTCTAGGACTTGATTCAAATAGACTTTTTCCGAGTTTATTTCCTAGTTCGTATTTGTGTGGAGTCGACACTCCACAGGGAGTTAGGATAGTTTTGATCTACCGACGAAGTGCAATCTACCCACAGGTTTAGCTCCAAAACTGAATCCGGCTTCGATGGACACGGGAAGAAAAAAAACAAGTTCTTCCGGCCTCAGGCCTGAGACTGCAGCCTCCAGTGGTTTTTATTTGATGATCCAAAGGCGGAACTCAAAAGCTACAGAACAAATCTAGCTCTCCCTGCATCCGATAATGATCCAAAGGAGGATGCAGCTTGCAAGATTCTCCAGAAGTACATCCCCACTAATCAAAGGCTAAAATTGGTTCAGATCAATATTCCAATGTGTAATGGAAGTAACGAGGATACACTGCTCAAACCAGAATCTCAGTAACAGGGTGCGCTTAAACTGAAGACCAGAAAATTGCTATCTCAATAACAGGGTGTGCTTAAACTGAAGACCAGAAAATTGCTAGGTTGTATATTAGGGAAAATTTAACATGATTCGCAACAGTTCTAAGTGTTCTAGAAGCCACAATCTCAGCTCACAGCCACTGATGTCAGAGGGAAACCAGGCCGATTCTTTTCCACACAGTAGAGGAAGTACGCATCAAATATATGAACCTCATTAAACAACCAAAGATGATTTCAGTGGCAAGTTACAATGAGCAATTTAGTTTAAGTAAACACACAAAACTGATATGTCGAACTCAAACTAACAGACAAACCGGCAAATTTAATCAAAAAGGGACATACAGGTGCGCACTTGTGTGCTTGTCTACTCCTACTAGAATAAGTGCCGAACAAACTTCATTTCATTTAAGAAATGAAAATTACTGAATATTGAAGTATACTGCCAAGTAATGGACAAGCACAACATTTGTGTATTTGGTTGTTCGCAGCTGCATGAGGATTGAGGATATCTATGATAAGCATAAACGATAAACTGACAACTGCACATCAGCAACCACAGTTAACATAAAGGAACATACATGAACAAAATATTAACCATATGCATTTTAGTTTGCTTGCATGGAAGTTAGTTACTAGAGCTATCCACAATGAATTTTTGGAAGAGCTCCTCTTTACAGCCTTTGTGGACAAAAATGACATGTTCCCAACTTCAATGGATGTTAATATGATTCTTAAGACCAAAGGAAAAGATAAGGCGGAGCATTGGAGATACCATCTTAAAGTATCAACCATTCAACAGTAATAGAAAAATATTACAACCACCCCCAATCATATTTCAGATGCAAAACAGTCATGTAAACTGAAACGCCAAACAGCTGAACAACCCTGAGACTAGGCTACAGGCTACTACTCATTCCCAGAGACACACCTGATAGAAGATGTGGTTTTGCCATTTCTTACGCGACTGAGAAATAACTATTTCGTAGTCGATGATAACAACCTTTTGATTCAATCATTGAGATTCATGTAAGATTAATGTAGGTCCAATGGATAAGAAAATCTTCATTGGATGGATACAATTGTCGACTGAGAAATAACTATTTCTTAGGCGACTGAGAAATAGACACTCCCTAGAAGATGTAACCATTCTAAACAACCAAGGCAAATATCTCCCAACCTCGCAGTTCAAATTACTAGGTTACTACCAGCAATATCTTGGAGAAATCCAATATGTGCAGAAGCTCATCTGCCATAGACTCACCTTGTCACCATGTATCTAAGCAAACACACCTGATAGAAGATATAACCACTCCATATTTTAAACAACCAAGGCAAATATCTCCCAACTTCACAGAACACCTTGTTCAAACTACTAGGTTACTACCAGCAATATCTTGGAGAAATTCAATATGTGCTGAAGTTCATCTGCTATAGACTCACCTGGTCACCATGTATTTGCATCTATCTGTTGATAATGTTACAGAAAGTGATAATGCCATGTTTAGGTCCGCCATGCATTTGATGATTTGGAAGATTTTCTGCAATCATAGAACTAAACCATCCACAAAATCATAATAGAGCACTTTCTAAAATAATGTTTGACCACATAAACTTTTAAAATAAGCATTGAAATCCATAAATACTTGCGGTGTTATGAAGTTAGACTGAAGGAGTGGTTGGATCCAAGATCAAACCCTAATTTTGTTACAAAATAATCACCTTACTAGTCAACATACATACACCTACAATCATGAACAGAATTTGCTAAACCCCATAATTTCTTCATGGAGGAAAAAATATAAGTGATACAACAATACAAGGCTGAGGTAAGAATATCACCGTTACTGAGGCCCAGATATTCACCAAGATCCATGACAGCAACTTCACAAATCCAAGAGAGTAATAGGCTAGAGCTGCGTCACACAAGCACCACGAGGTACCGGGAAACTCATCAGTTCGCTCCGCCTTCAAACAAGTGTTCGATATGTGCCTGGACATCTTCAGGGGTGTACTTGATGAATAGGTCACGCCCAGTTTCAGGAGACGATTTTAACCTAGCAATCAAAGTTGCATACACTGGCATCACTGAATCCTCCACTGCCCCCCTAACGTCCATCCTCAATTGATCATCTGCTATCACCCACTCTGATTGTGCTGAGTAGATCTCCTCAAAGTAGGTGTTAAACATCCGTAATTTCTGCATCATTGCCTTGGCTGGGAGCGCACCAACACCAGGACCACCGATCTGCAGCACGGTTGTAACCTTGCCCCATGTTGTCCGCTGGTAATCCATGCTCCAGCGTCGCACTCTACTTGTCATCTGCTTGATCCAGTCATCACCGAGTAGAACACCTAGCTCACTATCATTCACTTTCTGGATAATGTACTTGCCGTTGTTCATCAAGAAAATGCAAGCTAGTGATGGATCTCGGTAAATCTTAGACTTTGTATCCAAATTCTTGTGGAGAACATCCATGATCCATGCAATGTGCACAGCTAGCGAAGATGTGGAACGGTCAGGGTCCACGGCGACAGCAGCTCTGCCACCAGCACCAATGTCACCTTCCATCACCTCTTCCAATGTCTGCCGCGACCCACATGCGGCACGGAGATAGTTCATGACATACCGAGTAATGGGGTGTATGCCACCACGAGGGGTAGCTACCCGGGCAGGGTCACGGCGGATGAGATTTTCCAGTTCCATGAATATACCTTTGATTGAGGAGCCTAGGGTGTTGCACACTGCAGAGACCTCTGCGCGGAGTGCCGCAGAGTAAGGGTCAGAGAACACAGGGTCAAGGTCAGGAAGGATGTCCCGCACAGCCTCATACATGTCCACAACACGGAAGAGGCGCTCCGGCGAGCGGCTGGAGGAAGAAATAGCATCCCCGAATGCTATGAGCTGTATTGCCTGAGTGCGCACAGCAGCAATGAAGGCGAGATCACCGAAGGGGGCAAGACTGTCGAAGACGCGGTCACAGAGGCGGCGCTCGCTGGGAATCAAGATGCGGAAAACCATGTTGAAAGCCGGGATCCAGCGGGCGATTTCAACCTCGAGCTCTTCCCAGGGGGATGCATGGACCTCCTCGGCGGTACGCGGTCGGACGCCGAGACGTGCAACACTCTCGTCGACGAAGCAGCGCCGGGCAGCGGCATAGGCCTCGGCGCATTCGCGGCCGAAGCCGGCGTCCACCATCCGCCGTGCGATCTGGTGCACGTTCGCAATCGACCCTGGCGAGAGCGCGTCGATCACAACGTCGTAGTCGGTGACCGGCTTGGCGATCGGGATCGGCTCGTCAGCGTAGCCATCGGCGCCGCCGTAGAACTCCTCGTCATCGCTCCCGTCCGACCCGAACCCGCCAGGCGCCAAGGGGGCCGCGTCGTCGGGGCGTTCGATGAGCGCCCGGAACTCATCCTCGAGCCGCGCCATGCACCGGCTGAGCAGCTCGTCCGCGCGGTCGAGCAGGACGCGGTTGGTCCCCGCGGCATCCAGCTCCTGCACGGTTCCGATGAGGTCGTCGACCGCCTCCAGGAACGTGTCGGCGTCCACGGAATCGGCCCAAATCAGCCTATTCATGGTCACAAACTGCGAGATCTGGCGGTCCAGCGTGCGCACAGTCCGTTCCATGGACGTCACGGGCGGCGGCCTGGCCGCGGAGCCAGACACCGCCGCCTGCGGCGGCGGGGGCAGCGGCGGCGACGCCGGCAACGACCGCTCTCCCCCGCCACCCCCACCGCCAGCCGCTACCGCCGCGGCCGCGGCGCCGCGCGCGGCGTAGAGCTTGTCGAGCGAGAGGCGGCCGTCGTAGTTGGAGAATACCTTGAGGATGTCTTCCGTCATGGTGTCGCTGCTCCCCAGCGTCTGCACGATGTGCTGAACCGTCGCGAGCAGCTTCTCCTCGCCGTCCTCCGCCATCGCTCTGTGGGGTTGCGTGGCAGAGGGAGCTCCTCCTCCTCCTCGCGGAAAAACGGCGTTCCTACGGCGGCCTGGCTCAGATCTGAACGAGGGCTCCACGCCTCCACCTCCTCCACACGCGGCTTCGCCGTTCGGTCCTCGGTGGTTGGATTGTGGAGAGAAGGGATGAGCCGGTGGTGACTTCCCACGCGGGGACGCGGTTGCTTCTGCTGGCAGAGGACGACAGCGCGTGGACTGGCTGCTTTACTGCTCGGCACGGGCAGCGCCGCTCTCGAGTGGTAGTGTCGCGTGGACCGGGTAACTCGTGACGGACGGTGGATGTGCGGGATGAGTGGGATCGAGGGCGATAAAAACGGCGTGGCCTCGGGGGAAGCGAAAGGCAAGGGTCCTGTGGTATAGAACGTGTCAGAGCTTCGGCTCAGGCCCGGGCCGGAGGGGAAAAGTATTTTTCTTTTCTTTTGGAAAGAGACGGGGAAAAGTCAGAAAGCCACGCCACGGGAAATGACGCGTGTGAGGGCCGGTTAAAACTGGTTTCTGACTTTTAGATCATAAGCCACGTCGGCTTTGATATTTGGTATTTGACTTGATATTGTTAAATGATGGTATAAACAAATGCTAAAGTTGTCCAACCAAGAAGCCTTGAGCCTGGGCGTGATGAGATGAAGAAACCCTAGCCGCTAGAGAATAATCATGTTTTCATCTTCGTCGGTTTCCTCACCTCCTGATGGCCAATCCTCGTCACGGGGAATTGGATCAGGAGGTGAGGGAAATCATGGATCAGCATCTGACCTCGTTTTAGTACCTTCTCTGTAAGATTTTTTGTGTCTTTGGCGGTGGCGGCCTAACAGTGGAGGCAACGATGTGCGGATTATTGGTCTCCCAGCTCCATCCCCCCTCTGGCGTGGCTATCATGGTCTACTCCATGAAGTTTTGGGATCTCACAGCTCGTACTTTCGTGATTTTGGTCATCTTCCCCATCGGTTCGGCGATGATTCAATGGTTCGACAATCTGTCTTGCGAGTGGTGTGTCCCCGGCTACCACGCGTTCAACGATATTAAGTTCTCACCCGCTGCGGTGGACGGCTCATGCATCAGTAAAACCTATAAGATTAGTCCAGCTTATGCATGTTTGGTCTTCTACTGTTTCGTCACAGTTAGAGAAGTTGGCTTCAAAGATTTTTGATGTAATTTTTTGTTTATCCAAAATCTTTGTTGTCGTTTTGGTTTTTTCGATCAGTTGTAATATGTTCGTTCAATAAATAAAGCCAGATCGTTCTGAAAAAAAAAACAAGCTTGATTGACGCGGAGATCGGGTTGGTGGACCGTGGAGCATGGCCACTTCGTGCCATGTTTACAAGTTCGGATAACTGCGCACTATATTTGAATGTCCGAGTTAACGAAACGTTTGAAGATAGCGACTATGTTTTGCAGAGAAAAGTGTTGTAGTAAAATAAAGCCCTTATATGGGCCGGGCCATGAATCATACATGACGACGACTTGGTCCGCATTTTCAAAGATTGTTCAAAGCGCCAATAAGGCATCGTCATGCCAACTAGGCGACGGTCAAAGTAAGTCAACGAGTCAAGCCTCACATGCCATGATCAAGGGGTGGAAAGAGCTTGAGTAGCGACCAAGAAAGGTGTGGGGATGAGACTGTTGGTCCATGGACCAATCCCTAATTTTCACACTTGGCGCACACAAAAGCTATGGACCAAAAGGTTGCTTTTTCCACTTTGCCCCATTTTTCTCTCTTCCTCAAGGGTAGCCATGGTTTTTTGTCATTTACCCTAGACTATAAATACCCCTCATGGGGGCATGTATCATTCAGGGGTTGTTTGGTTTGAGTCCAAAGTTGCCCTACCAAAAATTTAGTTAGCCAAATAATTGGTTATAGTTTTGCTAGCCCATGAGTTGGCCAATTTTGGCCAAAAAAATCAAACTAAAGTTGGCTATGGGATATTGGCTAGCCAAATATTTGGTCACCATCCAAACAAACACCAAATTTTGATCAATGACCAAAAAATTGGCATGGTATGTTTTGGTAGCAAACCAAACGGGCCCTCGCTCTCAACTTGAATAAACTCAAATGGAGAAGGCCAGAGTGCTCCCTCTAAGGTTCGCCCTCGACCTCCGCTTTCGACTAAAAGTCGACCGACCTTGAGGAAACCTCTTAGGGGACTCTAGTTTTGAGGGCTCGAAGAAGAAGGGTTGGATTAGAGTTCAGAGGATATCATAACCTCGATACTTGGAAAAGCGCGTTCGGTCCAAGTACGAGGCGGCCCCGACGAATTTCTTTCTAAAGGTGTCTTGAAAAGATCCGTTCGGCCCAAGCACTTGGCTAACAACCCCTCGAGGACTTTCCTAACATAGGATTAAGTCGTACCTGCATGATCGATCGAACCTATTCAAAAAATATTGACGTGTCAACTTGTTCAAGTGTACAACGACCTTCGCTATAAGGCCAGCATACATGCCCTACTTTTATACGCACTTGTGCCATCGAGCATTGACAGCCCTTACTCTAATTGTTGTCGAGAACAACAACAAAAAGAATGTTGCTTCGTGGATATTTTGTTGTCAAAAAAAGTTGCTCAGTGGATTGACACAAGAGACACGTCCAAACAAAAAAGTGAGATCGTGTTGTATGACGGTTGCTGTTGAATATTTTTTGAAACGACGTGGGCTTGACATCGGAGGCGAGCCAAATCGGCTCTTCCTCGGCAACAACCTTTTTCTAGCCCGATCTGGCTAGCTGGACCTCAAAAGCTAGAATTTTTGTTATCTACCAAACGTCAAACCTAGCCTAGCAAGGCTACAACCGTTCTAGCCTAGGTTCCAAACATACCTTAGGGACTAGTCAAACAACGGCCCAATAAAATGCAACGGTCATCACTCACCTTGCTAATGCAGCGCAAAACAAATTTCAGCGGGTGGCGTTTCTCCTATCCATAAGATATGTAAGGTCCCCTCTAGCTCCTCTTCGTGCATTTATTTTCGTCCATTTCCGTCCATCCAACCACGCACTAGCGAACCAAAAGAAGACCCACCCCCACAAAGAAACGATCCCATGTCGCTTCCTCCTCCACACGCGGTCGCCGCCCCTCTCCTGCCTTCCCCTCCGCCTACCGCGCCGCCTCTTCTTCCCCTCCGCTCGTCGCCTCATCTCCCGCCTCCTCAACCACCTTGGCCATTGGGTTTCAGAGGCGTGCGCCTCCTTTTCTCCTCAGCTACCACCTCATCTCCTCCTTCGATTGGCGCCCCTCTTGTTCAGCATGGTGGCAGACTAGGGTGTAGAATTTTCATTTTGAAAAGTTAATCTCACTAGTGACAACGATCTACAAAGTATGCAGCTGTGAACCCTAACCACATGTGGATAAAAGAGATAAGTCATCATCTTTTTTGCTAACACCCACGTGTCTCGTCTTTGGTGCCTGATATGACATCAAGGGGCGAGAGAAATCTCGATAGGCTTTATAAATTAGCATTGTACTGTATTGTGTTAGTTTTTGTTCTTTTACAGCCAAGGCTTTAGGAATAAATGTATCTTTTTTCCTCATGTGATCGACGTCATGGAGCTGGGTTTGACGATTCTTCATCCGACAGATTGTTGTTTGCACACTGGTCTTATGACTGTGGTGACGTTTCTATATTCGTGTTTGGTTACTGGTATTCTTGTTTTGCATATCCTTTCTTTTGATCTTCTTTCCAATGGCTCGGCTACGAAACACTATACGGACATCATACTTGCGAGGTTTAAGTCCTTTGCGGTAGTGTTGTCCATTAATTATCGCGTCTTGTGAGTTTGAGTTTTTCTTTGAAAATGTTATGTGTCTAGCATGGCTCTTTGAAAGTTTTGAGTTTAGTTTTTTCTGGTACAGATTACAGAGATTTAGGACGCAATTGAGCTTAGTTTCAATTCATAGAGGTTCGACTTTTAGATAAATTTACATTGGAGCCTTGGAAGATGCAGCTCAGTCCACTGCGTGTTTCTTCCTTCGCTCTGTTGAGCAATCCTGGCTCTCCAGCTCGTGTTTCTTCCCTCGGTCAATTTTGCTGACTATGTACGATCCACGGTCCGGGTTGGCCGCTAAAAAGGATGCCATCTGCGTAAAAGACACGCGAACTAAAATTTGGACTGAAATTACGATTAGTCCATTCAAAAATGAAAGCGGACCAACCAAATAGACCAGGTTCACAATCCAGACGGATCACAACTCATTCTTCAACCGACGAAACCCATAAAATACTCCACCGAACAAAAGGAGGTCGCCCCTGACATGTGGACCTGTCCAACAGCTTAACCCACTGTCATCGGGGTACTACAAACCAAACCAAGCGGCAGGACGCAGGCAAGGCAACCACCACACCCCTTCCCCAGTTGTTCCAAAGCACGCCGAGATCTGCGATTCCGTTGCAAAACATCGCTATGGCTTCCGCACCGACGCCGCCGCCCCTCCTCCCTGTGACTAATCCCACGGCCGCGGGGTCGGCAGCCGCCAGCGGCGGCGGGGGCGGGGGCGGCTCTGACGCGCCGATCGCCACGCCGGCGTTCCGGCTCTTCCTGGGCCGGATCTCCGACACGGCGCGGCGCTCGCTGTCCGACCGGCGCCCGTGGGGCGAGATGGTCGACCGCTCGGCGTTCTCGCGCCCCGACTCAGTCTCCGACGCCACCTCCCGCCTGCGCCGCAACCTCACCTACTTCCGCGTCAACTACACCGCCATCGTGGCCTTCGCGCTCGCGGCGTCGCTCCTGGCGCACCCCTTCTCGCTCATCATCCTCCTCGGCGTCCTCTCCGCGTGGTGCTTCCTCTACCTCTTCCGCGCCTCCGACCAGCCCGTGACGCTCTTCGGCCGCACCTTCTCCGACCGCGAGACGCTGCTGGGGCTCGTCGGCGCGTCCTTCGTGGCCTTCTTCTTCACGTCCGTCGCGTCGCTCATCATCTCCGGGATGCTCGTCGGCGCCGGCATCGTGGCCGCGCACGGCGCGTTCCGCATGCCCGAGGACCTCTTCCTCGACGACACCGACGCGGCCAGCGGCAACAGCGCCGCCCAGGGTCTGCTATCCTTCCTCGGGGCACCCGGATCTAGGGTTTGAAGCGGCGGGCGACAAGATCTGGTAGGCTTCTTGGGCTCTGAGAAGTTGTCTTAAACTGGAGTTACTCTGGATCTGATCTTGTTGTACCTGTCGCCTATTTCTACTCCAGTTCATCGTTCTGTAGTTACAGATCTATTGGTTTATTGTTGATCATGAGTGATGCGTCGACTTTTGCTAAGATCTGCGCAATTATCTCCTGTAAGTTTCACGATGTGATGAGGTTTAGTGTTCGAGGCTTACTTTTTATAAACGTATATGATGTGGAACTATCGGATATACAGTTGGTATGTTGTCGAGGATAATCAAACAAAGTACTGCAATTCTCCCGTTGTATCTTTTGTTTTCTTAATTTGCTTTCATTTGTGATGATCTATACGTGAATGCTTTGAGTAATTTTTGTGGAGATCAGTGGGTACTGGCAGTTTCGTGTAAAGTCAGTAGATCTGTATGACACTATTATTGTTCAAAGGTTGGTTACGTTAATTGCTAATGTGGGGAATAAGATAATGGTGGTCTGCATAAGACTGACATATGAACTTTGCTGTATGGTACTCCGTATTGGTATTTCCCTAGGCTTAAACCAGAGCTATGCACTTGGCTTTCCAGGGTTTAGCCTTCTGTCTGAGTGCTGTAGATGAGGACCGATATATTTTTCTATCTGTGCGCTCATATCAATTTAACAACAATTCTTCTGGTCAAGATATACTTAGTCGTTCAAAATTAACTGCCTCTTTGATTCAAAGATTTTTCATAGGAATTTTGGAGGATTGAAGCCTTTGGATTTTTATTTTCCTGCGTGAGTTGTTTGATCTTTAGAATTGAATTTCATGGGACAATTTCCTAATATTCTTTACACTACATTATTAGGATCTTTTGTTCTGTCGACTCAAACCTCTTGTTAAGATTTCTTTGTTTTTCTTGTGTGCAATTCAATCCCGTTGGATTTGAATTGGATATTACGTTGCAATCATGTGGTTTTTCCATTCTTGTCCTTCAAAACAATGTTTGCTAAAATGCTGAATTCCTATTTATCAATTTCAGTCTTTGTTGAACAATTATGCATAGCATGCGTCACATTGAGAGTGTTTTTGGCATTACAGTCGCCAGTTTTGGAAGCTGGGTGTTATACATGCTAAAATTACTCAATGTTGATGACCCTCAATACCAGGGCTCATTTGGTTTGAAAGATTCTTAAAGGGCGTGCCGAAGGATACTAAGCATTATGTAAGAGTAAGACCCCATTGAAAAATCTACTGGAGTGTGCGTGACATTCCAATTCTCTACCTTTTCTATTCCTGTGATTTTAAAATCCTCTTTGCAACTCCATGATCTTCCCTTTTTAGAGAGATAGAAATGAGCCTTCTTTGCAACGCCATGATCTGTGGTACTTCAAATGAATGAACTCCAGAAATCACAATATCATGGGTTGTTCCAAAGTTATTTCTCAATGTTAAAGCTTGTTTGAATTTCAGTAAGGGTTTATTTTTTACAACAAACGCCAGTGGTAGTTTTTTGGAAGGGTTTATTTTTTACAACAAACGCCAGTAGTGTTCTTTTTGTAAGAGGAGAGAACTGTACAGCGTTACTGGTGATTGCCCTTGAGGCCTTGACATAACTGGGTCTTAATAATAGTGCCCTAAAATCAAACTCCAGGCCATCCATAGCACAACGGGTGGACTATAAGAGAATAGAATGTACCAGTATTATGTACTGATACAGTGTACACAAATATATGTTTTTTTATTTGTTTTTGTTAAAGATCTAAGCAAGTTTTTGACGTGTAGGCTTCATCTTGAGACCCATAGTCTTAAATAACATAGTTTGCTCAATTTGTGGTCTCGTTGAGAAATAATGATCAGAAATGCCCACTAATTGGTGGTCCCTTGTGTCTTTCCCTGACAGTAGAATGTGTGCTGGTTATTGAAGCTGATCATCCTGTGAAGCATACTTGGACTGCGAAGGCCGAATTGCTATGCAAACTCTGAGGTGGAGATGTACACATCTGATAAATACTACCATCTTGAATAATAATCGTGGTTTGCTTTTCTTCTAGTTGCCTAGCCTTCACAATTTCACATAGTGCCTGCTTAACTCGTAATGATTAGTGAATACAAAATCATGTCAAATCCATTTGAACTTCGTTTAATTTAGTCATATTACAACATCAACCTAACATATGCATTAGCCTTGCAATTTTGAAATTAATAATAAATAGAATAAATAATGACACAGGGTCATAATAGTAATACTAGTACAGTATCCGTGCGTTGCCACGGCCGCTTAAACATGTACACACAAAAATTCATGTTTATACAAAATATAACAATATAATTGGACATTCAATCAAAATGATTTTGGGGCCGATGCTAGCAGCCGCGGTCACGGACATGGCACCCAGTCCACACCGCTCGCCGGCCGTGGCCGGCGTCAGAGCACGCGGTGGTGCAGTGCACGAGAAACGGTGGATAGCGCCGATCAGCCCTGAACCCCTTTGCTCGTTTCTTGCACGATAATCTAATCTGGCGCCGACGCGTATCGAGAGCGGTCACCGCAGGGAGGTGCTGCGCGGGCAGTTGAGTCGGCGGCAG
This sequence comes from Brachypodium distachyon, assembly GCF_000005505.3. Taxonomy (NCBI): domain Eukaryota; kingdom Viridiplantae; phylum Streptophyta; class Magnoliopsida; order Poales; family Poaceae; genus Brachypodium; species Brachypodium distachyon. Next base: position 19,981,697 of record NC_016132.3, on the reverse strand, counting down.
CGGCCCGAGAAGGCAGCGCTGTGAAAATAGGAAAAGGAAGGTTCGATGGAGTGTAAGGAGACACGGAAAATCAGAACATGCACAGAAGTTGATGCACGGCGGACGACAATGAAGGAACCCTTCATGCTTTTATTATTAGAGATAGAAAAATTGCAAAATACAGCAGAGATTTTAAACAGGGCAACGAAACCTACCCTCCTTCGTTGACGGAGAGTTCAGTTTGGCCAAACGCATCCTTACAGAGTCCAGAGTCCAATTTGATGAACTATGTTCGATAAAGGATCGAATATAGTGAACGGCACGCATTAGACTGGTTGCCGTGATTGCCAATGAGAAAAGAAAACTTATCACTTTTGCCCTTGAGTGACCGGGATGGAGGACAACACAAGTATACTCACGTTGTAAAGAAAATTTGTTGTTTAGTTGACACTGGGAACATTGAAAGGCTACTGCTATTGAGATCCAGCACCATCTTGCGTGCGTGCAATATGATGAACAGCTTTCGGTTTCTTGTTAACGTTCTGGCCCCACCTGGCATTGGCTGCTCAGGCCGTACCTTTTCCAAATTAGCTCAGCCCCTTGCTTACGCATAGCCGCGGCGGAACACGCAACGCCAGTACAGACTACAGAGTCCTTCCGCCGCTCCTCGACTGATCGATCTATCGATCGGCTCTTCGCATCGTTGCTCTCAGATCTCCCGATCTCCGCGGACGACCCTCCTCCTAAATTCCCCAAGCCCCAATCCCTGCATCCCCGGGCACCCCCGAACCAAGCAGCCATGATGGCCGCCTCGACCTCGCCGCCGGCTGCCTCCGTCTGCGCCGCGGGTGACGACCTCGAAACCCTCGCCCTCGACTCCGCCTCCTCATCCCCCGCCGCTGTCTCCACTGATCCCCTCCTCCGCCCGCCTTCCTCCCCAGCCGCCGCCGCAAACCACGAACCCTTCGTCATCGACGACTTCCTCGACGACGAGGAGGACGACGATGACATCCCCCCATCCCCCAGCCCCCGCGCGCCAGCCGCGCCCGCCGAAGCGCCCCCCGAGTTCGACCGGATCACCGTGTCCGACCCGAAGAAGCACGCGGAGCCCGTCGCGGGGGCCGCCGGCGTGATCCCAGGCTCCGGAAGCTACTTCTCCTACCTCGTGACCACCAGCCTCGTGGGCGGCGGCGGCGGCGAGTTCCGCGTGCGCCGGCGCTTTCGGGATGTGGTGGCCCTCGCGGACCGCCTGGCGGCGACCCACCGCGGCCTGTTCGTGCCAACCCGGCCCGACAAGAGCCTTGTGGAGGGCCAGGTCATGCAACGCCACGACTTCGTGAACCAGCGATGTACTGCGCTCCAGCGCTACCTCCGCCGGCTTGCCGCGCATCCTGTTGTTGGCAGAAGCTCTGACCTCCGCACGTTCCTTACTCAGCCTGGTGCCATACCTGCCTTTGAAGGTGAGGCACCGCGGTACTGGACTACCACTGCGAATGTCGCCACTATGCCGGTGCCAGCGAAAGCTGGGAGAGACTTGTTTGGGATGTTTAAGGATTTGAAGCAGACCGTGGTGAATGGTTTGGTCGCAACAAAGCCACCGCCCGTGGAGGAGGAAACTGATACAGAATTCCTGTCACACAAGGCCAGGCTCCAGGATTTGCAGCAGCAACTCACCACAACATCTCAGCAGGTACGTGTCATTGTTATCAATGATGACATACGTTTGACAATGATCACAGATGAAATTTAGTGAAGTTTCAAATAGCATAGCATAGCAACATATGTTTGACAATGACATTGCATATGACTATAAGCTTATCTCAAACATACATAGATAAGGAAACTGATTCATGTTTGACAACAAAAGAAATCTACACTTCTTTAGTTTTAATTTAGATCTAGGATCACCAATGATTGGATCTGAATTTTCTGCACTAGTTCAAGTTTGATAAAGCAATATACTAAATTATATTTCTTCATTTTTGAAATTAGACGAAGTATTGCTAGCAAAGAAGAGTTAGATCTCTTTGTCTCATCTGAGCACATGTAACTGCTAACTAAGGCACTAGGCAATAGCAGACTAGCAGTATGTATATAGAGAATAATAGAATATCTTGACAAGTGATCTGGTGATGAGTTCACGGGATGGTGGTGCGGCAAGCAGGCAAACAACGATCAGCGGCGCTGGCTGACATGAGTAGCAGAGGAGCAGATGAAACAATCGTGGACGGCTGCTGTGCCTGCTGTTGCCTGGCAGATGCGACTTAAGTTTTTCTTGGGCCAGCACAATGGGCTTGTACTGCACTTATTTCTACTGGGCTGAGTACTTAGTGTGTAATTAGCACTAAATCGTCAGTTAAGAGTAATCCGCACTATATGTTAGGTTGTATTGCAAAGCTCAACAGTAGATTAACCAGGAACCCTACTCCCATGTGCCTCAAATATCTTGAGTAAGTAACAGCAACCACATAGGAAGCTGTTGTTTGCTTCATACTCTCATCAATCCACACACAAGTTCGCAATGTAAATTTGTTTCTTTTTCTTCAAGAAAACGCTAACATATGTAGTCATAGCAGAATATTCTGAAAATAGACTCATGTGAGAACACATGCTCTGTTATTAACTCTAGAGGCCTCTTAACTTTATGTGGAACCATCGCACCTTCAATTTCCCAATGAATGACTGGTTTTATTTTACTCCGGCTGGCATTAACCTATTTGTTTGGTATACAAAGGAATGAAAGTGGAGTTCTGTTTTCTATGGAGCTACCAAAGTTACCAAATTAGCCTATCAGAATTAGTTTGCTAGATACTGCCTTGTCATTAACCTGGTCAAGTTATCAGGTAATTTGTGGACCCGGTGGGTCACTGATCGGAATTCGAACAACATTATTTATTTATGTATAAGAGGGTATACAGATATACATGCATGCTGTTGGTGGTAGTGACCTATATTGCATTCCCAGAACTGCAAACAATACCCCTTGTAGTAGCTCAGTCAGTTTAGTTGTGTATTTCCCATGTCCTGGGTTTGGAGCCCAGTGCCTCCCCCTTTTTTGGCTCTCTAGGAAAGTGGTATGTTAGCTAATTGGCTGAACCCAACTGATGGCTGGAAAACTGGCCAGTTTAGACCTGGCCTAGCAGGGTAGCATGTCATTTGCCCAGCTCATACTTCATCTTCGCATCCAAAATAGTATTTTTTTTTTCAAGTTCTCTTTACTGAAATAGGTAGAAAGGTCCTGCGCTCCATTTGCTTTTGGGGCTTCCTTTTTCATCCGCAGGATAAGTCCCGAATTGCCAACCCTGTTGTTACTCATTCACAATCTATGTACACCCTCCGATCCATAATAAGTGTCGGGGATTTAGTACTAAGTTGTACTAACTTTGTACTAAATCCCCGACACTTATTATGGATCGGAGGGAGTACGTAATAAACTTTTCTAATTCTGTGTTTTATTTTGGACCATAAAACTACACTAGTCTTCTAATTTTGCATTTTATGTAGGCAGAGTCACTTGTCAAAGCTCAGGATGATCTTCGAACAACTACAGCTCACCTGGGAATGACATTGATTAAGCTATCGAAATTTGAAAGAGAGCAGGCAACATGTGATTCCCATAGAAGACGATCTAGTGATATCAATAATTTTGCAACTTCCGTTGTCAAGTTCAGCAGATCTCAGGCAAAATTAAATTCTGAAATCGTAAAACGCCTGGTATGTGTATATGTCACAAACTTAACTAGGATGAGTAATGACCTGAGTGCCATTTCCTTGAATTAGTTTTTTCTTTCATAGTAACAAGGAATTATTTGTGTCTTTGCAGGATAATATCCATGAATACTTGGAGATGATGATATCTGTTCAGCATGCATTTACTGATCGATCTAATGCTTTACAACATGTGCAAAGTCTGTCAGCAGATTTATTTTTCTTGCACACCAGGGCAGGAAGACTTGAATCTGTATCATCAAGAGGTATTGGGCAGGAATGGACAAGGTATCAGAAGATAGAGGGATTGAAAGAAACAATAAGTGCAGCAGAAGCAGCAAAAAGCCAGGCTCTTAGAGAATATGAAAGTATTAAGGTAAATCACCAAGAAATGTGAAGTGAGGCTGTCCTGTTAAGAAAACTTAGGCGGCATGAGGTTATAAGCGAAATCATCTAAATGCACAAAGTGCAAACTTAAAATTGTGCTTGTCTAATGGTTTACTAATGAAAACAGGCTCACAACTATAGATTGTAATTTTGCTTTAACTGCATTTCACCAACTAAATCTGTTGATGAAGGTTGCATGCTAACATTAGTTAAGAATGCTTAAGTTTATATTTTTGTGATGGTTGCACCGCACAGTTGGATAATCCTTTTTTAAGCACTGGCAATGTATGTTTGAGGTTTAATATCACTATAACTCAGCCTTCCTTTTATTCTGACATCACTTATGTGCCAGTTTACTGGCATGTGATATTGTCAGCATTTCTGTATAGGAAATGCTGCTATGGTTTTGCTTATAAATACAAATTAGAAATGTAGCAATTGAGCACTCTTTCGATATTATCCCCTTGAAAGTCAGAATAAATATCGGAACTGCTGTAAAAAGTATTTCCTTGAAAATCAGAGTGAAATTTAGGATCGCTGTCCGCGTGATGCAGTTTAATAACTAACATCTAGTTAAACTGTCTTTTGTTTGTTCATAAGGACGGTTCTTTTTTAGTTGATGCACTTCCCTATTGTCACTGAGGAAAGCATAGCTACAGCTGGAAAAATACAGAGGGACACATTATGGCTAGTTAAACTATGTCCATGCTAATCAACATATAATGTTTTTAGTTCAGTTTTAGATGCAATTTTGTGACCTCATTTTGTTAAGAGCATTCTAAAATGCCTTTTCTGGTAGAGATCACATATGGATACTAGGTTTTGTACTGATAATGTATACTTCACATTAATATATGCCAGAGGGTGGTCTTTATCCTTTTTGTGGGTTGCTATCCTGGTAGTGGATACATGAGCTTCTTGTTTTCTTGGAGTTTCTCGAAGTATATATCTAGAGTTTGCAAATAATGGTATTAGTATTTTTAGTCAGACAATCATTGCAAGGCCGAATCCTTGTGTGGAGTTGGCACAGCAATTTGTAGGACTATAGGAATGCTAGTAGTTTCTGTTACTGAATTTTGAAACCATACTGAGTCCTTCCCTACCATATTTACCTTTCTATGCCAATGCAGGAGAACAACATGATTGAAATCGCAAGGTTTGACAAGGACAGGCGTCGGGATTTTGTTGATATGCTGAAAGGATTTGTAATAAAACAGGTATGAATCTAACACTATTTGACTATGAAATATGTCACAGAAATGGCAATATGTAGTGGTTGACAGATACTCTTTGTATCACCATAATGCAGGTCATATATTCGGATAATTTTGCAAATATGTGGGGTAAGGTAGCAGAGGAAACCCAAGTATACGCAAACAGGACCAACTGATGTAATCATGCAACTTCGTGTACAGTACTAGTGGATTTTGCTGATCTACTATTTACTCCCCAGTTTTGCCACCTTGAGTCTCGTTGTAATGCCACCGAGTTTTGTACAATTGCGAGGAATGGGCTTCTCAATTTTTGGTTTGTGCCAGTGGTTGATACAACAAATCCCAATTTCCATACCTTGCTGGGTGCTGACTGGTCTGGCTGACGAGCCAGTGGCTGGTATCTTTGCTTATCCACCACACACGCTTCGCGTACCCAGTTGTCGACGTTTGTTCTGCATTTTCTGTTGTCTTGTGTTATTCTTGGGAGAAGTCGAGTTGGAAGTCGCCCGAAATTATTTCGGTGTCTTTTAGTGAACATGTCCTGCCGGAATCTTACCGATGTGGATGATGCCTAGCCAAGCTACGTGATGCGGTCAGAGCTGCAACTTTGTGACTCCGGATACCTTTGACTCTTTTTAGTGTAACTAAATAAACTGAAATTTTAAAATGACACAATTTTTTTAAAAACTAGTTTATTTGTTTGAACTAAGCAGGATCAAAGGGTATTTTGAGGGTCACCATGTTGCACCTCTAGATGCGGTTGAGTTCAGCCTCCCACAACGTTTTGCTTTGGTGAGATTTTATCTATCACCCGGAACGAAAATAGAATTGGAAGAAAAGCGTCCACTGTACAGGGATCGTTCGTAACTCCTGCCGCCGCAGGCCGCGGTGCTACGCCTACCACGAAGCAGAAGCAGAGCTCCGAAAATGTCCAACGCGCCGTCCCGAAACGCCGCCCCCTTCAAACCACTCCTCCCGACGCCCCGCTCCCGCCTCCGTGTCAAACCCGTCCTCCCCTCCGGCGCCACTCCCACTTCCTCCTCTCCACGCCGCAGGGTGTCCGCTTCCGCCGCATCCCGCCGCGACTTCCTCCTCCTCGTCCCCTCGCTCGCCGCCGCCTCCGCTCTCCTCCGCCCGCTCCCCTCTGCCGCGGCCGATGAAGAAGCGTCGCCACCGCCACCCCCAACCCCTCCCGCCCAACCGTCCACCCCCACCCCGCCGCCCCGGACGGAGGAGAAGGAGCTCGAGGAGTCTGCCATGTCGAGGGTGTACGACGCGACTGTCATCGGGGAGCCGCAGGCGGTGGGGAGGGACGCGAAGGGCCGGGTGTGGGAGAAGCTGGCGGCCGCGAGGGTGGTGTACCTGGGCGAGGCCGAGCTCGTGCCCGACCCCGACGACCGCGTGCTCGAGCTCGAGATCGTCAGGAAGCTCGCGGCCCGCTGCACGGATGCCGGGAGGAGCTTGGCCCTCGCGCTCGAGGCCTTCCCGTGCGATCTCCAGCAGCAGGTTGACCAGTTCATGGACGGAAAGTACGTTGCTCCCCTTTATCCTGTTCAATTAAGTTATTAATTGCTTCGGAGAAAATGTTTTACCTGTTTGTGACTGAAATCACCAGAATTTTAGCTCTGTTGACATGACGCTGTTGTGAATTATTGTTTTATGTTGTGACACATTGATATGTCGTTGTCTCAACACAAGTATTTCGGTAGTCAAGATCAGTGTTTGTAGAAATGAACTCTCATCTCTCCATCTTGCATCATCATTGGTGAACTTGAGTTTACTGTATTATCAATCTCTAGTCATAGTCGCAAATGTTCCACTAGCTAGAAGTGCGATTGAGATCGCAAGGATCATGGCTGAATAGCAGTGTCATTATGAACCAGTCGTGAACATTCTAAGTTTTTCTGCACCTTTCCTATTTGTTGTGAGACGTGAATGCGTTATATTGTTATGAATGTGCTTTACCCTTCTACCTGACTATTCTATTCCATTTTAGCTGCTTTTGTTCACAATGTTTATTTAATTAGATGAATTACACTTGTCCTCGTTTAGTAGATGAACAAGCTATGTATGTTTTATTCACTGATGCCTACCATTGCTGTAATAACAACGGTACTTATATCTCTGTTTGTAGTTTTTCTGCACCTTTCCTATTTGTTGTGAGACGTGAATGCATTAAATTGTTATGAATGTGCATTACCCTTCTACCTGACTATTCTATTCCACTTTAGCTGCTTTTGTTCACAATGTTTATTTAATTAGATGAATTACACTTGTCCTCGCTTAGTAGATGTACAAGCTATGTACGTTTTATTCATTGATGCATAACATTGCTGTAATAACAACGGTACTTATATATCTGTTTCTAATAAACACTGTAGTAGTGTTTATGTCGCAATTAAAGTTTTAGGATTCAAGGCAGATCAAGTTTGGTTGAAATCTTAACATTGATATCATCTTGCTGGAAAAAGTTGTCTACAAAGGAAATCCATATTCGAGTGAGAGCTCATTTCCTTTCAATAATTTTGTCAAACGTATACTTTATGTAGGATTGATAGCAGCATCTTAAAGTCGTACACATTCCACTGGCCACCAGAGCGCTGGCAGGAGTATGAACCTCTTCTAAATTTCTGTCGTGATAATGGAATTAAGCTTGTCGCTTGTGGAACTCCACTCCAGGTGATTGATAGCTTCTATTCACGTCTATACAACAGTAGGTTGAAATTTTTGTTAGTTATAACACCATGCTGCATCAGTGATCCAAGTCTTCTAACTTTTGGCACCTGCAATGTTTGTCCTTAATGCATATTTGTGGATTTATATCACATGATAAAGATTACAATTGTTGTGCCACATCCCATGATAACAGTCTCTCTGCCGCTTCCGGTCTACTAATTCCTTAGCATGGATGGCATTATTGAGTACCTAGAAAACTTAGTTTATAATTATTAAATGAACTTCATTCTCCGAAACATGATATGATTCGCTTCTATACTCTTATAGTGTGCATTCTGTTGAATCTATGAGTTTGTTATCTGTACTTGATATTTTACCAATATATACATATGCTTCCAGTTTCTATTAATATAACGTTTCTTCTTTGAGCAGGTGAAAAGAACTGTCCAAGCAGAGGGGATTAGAGGTCTTTCAAAAGTGGAAAGAAAGAAGTATGCTCCTCCAGCAGGCTCGGGCTTCATTTCAGGCTTTACGTCTATCTCTGGTCGGTCATTGATAGACAAGATTTCATCAACACGTGACTCTCCTTTTGGTCCCAACTCATATTTATCTGCACAGGCAAGAGTAGTTGATGATTATACCATGTCTCAGATAATTATAAAGGAACTTGATGCTAGAGATCCTTCAAGGATGCTAATTGTTGTGGCGGGTGCAAGCCACGTTATATATGGTTCACGAGGAATTGGTGTTCCTGCCAGAATAGCTAAAAAGATGCCGAAGAAAGATCAAGTTGTGGTACTACTTGATCCTGAAAGACAAAGTATAAGGAGGGAAGGTGAAATCCCAGTTGCCAATTTCTTATGGTATTCAGCGGCTAAACCTTGCAGTAGAAATTGCTTTGACCGTGCCGAAATTGCTAGAGTTATGAATGCTGCTGGCAGGAGGCCTGAAGCTTTACCTCAGGTTTGTTGCTTGCTCTATCTTCTATCCTATTGCTAGTTAACTCCTGTGGTCATGCTTCTTTTCGGCAGCAGAAGATGAACTGTGTATAATGAAAGTAGCCATGCGCAGCGCTCTATTAGCAACGAAAATGAAGATCTCCTGTAGCGAAAACGTTTCTATGTTCTGTCCACACCAAGTTTTGTACCATTTGGTTAATGCAACTCTTTCACTGACTATTGCAGGATCTTCAGAAAGGATTAGATCTCGGAGTGGTTTCTCCTGAGATATTGCAGAACTTCTTTGACCTCGAGAAATACCCTGTTATAGATGAACTGATTCACCGGTTTCAAGTAAGAAGCTATTTCATTATTTCTGTTTTGCACCCTAGTCCTCAAGTGTTACTTTATCTTTTTTTTCTTTTTCTTTCTGGGAGTCTCTCTTTGAAGCGTGCCTTTCTTGGTTTAGAAACAGAATAACTATTGATGACTGTTAATATCTTGGTATTTTCACTCCTATAAAGAAACCAGTTGGTGGTGATGGCCCATTACCCTTGGGTCATACGAGCCGTCTGATTTGCTACAAACAGCTGACATTGAGATGGGATTGCTCACTTTCCTCAATCTGTCGCCAATTTTATGGCTGTGCCAAGCCGCCCCTTGTTTCAGTAAAATAGTTAGTCTTGTAAACATGCAGTAAGATATTTTTTACTCTGTTGCAACACCTGTTTTCCTTGCTGGTACAATAGGAATCCTTTATACCGAAATTCATCAAGTGAATCAACTTCTGCAGGGTTTCCGAGAAAGGTTGCTGGCAGACCCCAAATTCCTTCAGAGATTAGCCATTGAAGAGGCTATATCAATAACAACCACTCTTCTAGCACAGTATGAAAGACGGAAAGGACGATTTTTTGAAGAAATTGACTATGTCCTCACTGACACTATTAGAGGCTCTGTTGTTGATTTCTTTACAGTGTGGCTTCCTGCTCCAACTATTTCAGTCCTTTCTTATACTGATAATGGTTCTGGTGAGAGCTTCGAGTTTGTCAAAGGCATTTTGGGATCATTGCCAGATAATGCGTTCCAAAAGAATACCCTCGGTCAGAATTGGAATGTGAACCAGAGGGTTGCAGCAGTGTTAATTGGTGGTTTGAAACTTGCTGGTGTCGGTTTTGTTTCTAGTGTCGGGGCTGGATTTTCCTCAGATCTCCTGTATGCTGCTCGAGGAGTGCTGAAACCTTCAGTGAATGTGGGAGCAGGACGAAAGAGATCTCCTGTTTGGAAGTCAGCAGCTGTTTATAGTTGCTTTCTTGGAACGTCAGCAAATTTACGATATCAGGTAACTTATCAGAATAACTTAATCACTTTCAGTTGAAAAGTCTAGGTTTTGTTTTCTTATGTTATGGGAGTATGAAATCTCTATCTCAAATGTCCTCTTTCTGCCCGATTGGACCCAGTTATTTCCAGGCATGAGTTAGCGTAGTTGAAATGTACTGCATGCAAATTACGTTCTGCGTGTTCTAAGTCAGTTCTTTTTTCTTGGGGAGGGGGGGGGGTGTATTTTAAGTCTCAGTTCAATAACAACTGAAACAGTCTCTTGCTTATGTCAACCAGCCAAGCTTTACTTCAGAATGCAATTTATCCATTATTTTAGCTCTAAGCCAATTTATCTAATCGTGTTTAATGTTTCTGTTGAAGATCATTGCAGGCTTGTTGGAGCATCGACTAGGAGAGAGCTTGGCGACCCGCTACAATCAGCCACTTCTTGCTGGTTTGTTGTCCTTTGTAGCAAGGACAGCCAACTCATACTTGGGAACGCAGGTTGGCTGCTTCTGCATCTTTCTAGTTTGGAATGCTTGTATACTGCTGTTTACACTAAACATAATAACACTCTCAATCTGTTTACACTAAGTAAACGTAAGTTTTCATGATGAGAAAGTGGAGAGGAGTAAGTCGTTAAAATTTTCCATCCCATAGCTAGCTCAACATTCCTCAAAAGCTTAGCATTTATGATATTATTGTGAGGCACCATAATCAGTTCATAATTTTGTAATTGAGTCTTCTCTGTTGCTTTATGCATTTTTTCGATCTTCATTAGTATGGATAGTGCTTCAATGCTTGCTTAGGACGTAATCAGCATTGGTTTTGAGTTTTCAAGCAAGTGATATGTTTACACAGCACATTAACACTAACACATAATGGTATTTCTACCTTTCTCCTCACTGAAGATTGTATTTTCTGTAGCAATGGGTTGATCTTGCTCGCTACACCGGAGTGCAAAAGATTAAGGAACCACTTCCTTCTGCTGAGATCACCGCACCACCTGAAATATCCCAGTTGGAGGGCGGTAGAACAGAAGTACAGAATTCGGATGACACTAGCAGCAACAGGAACCAATCGAGTGGTCCGACCAAGTGATTTGGTTGCTCTACTGCGGCTTCAAAGTCCGTAACCATATATGTTCAAGACAGTGAAAGATATCTTCTTGCTTTGGGCCTCACCCTTGGATCAGCAAAGAAAGGAATTTTTTTTTATTTGGGCAAAACATAAATTACACTCTTACAGAGTTAGTCATCTAGTCATTTTCTAGAGCAAATATACTGTTGTGGTTTGTACTCTGTGAATATGTAAGGAGAACACCTGCAGTATCTAGTGGATTTGCAGCAGCAAGAGCTCTCGGATGTGAGTTAAACATGCTGTAAATTCGAATTTAGTTTGAAATTATTCTGGGTGAAACTGTAAAAAGTTTGGTACGTCTGGCTGTTGCAATCAAATCTTTCTGCCTGCTATAAGCCAGATGCTCCAAAGTATTAAGCCATCATCCAGAAAAAGACGAAGGCGGGTAAGCATGTTCATTTCTGGTATCGTCTGTTCGTTGATGTTCTTTTTGTTGTGTTGCTAGCCACCTGTGGGTTCTGGCGAGTTCTTCCAGTGCAACTGTGCTTCATGCAACTCTGCATGGGACACATAGGTTCTTTAGGTGGTGATCGCTCGCCATCTGTCCATGGATACTCAAGTACGTGGCATGTCTTCCTAGAACTCTCCCTATATATATTGAAGTGCGATGCCATATCTCCTCGATGAAAAAAGAAGTTGCCAAAAAAGACTAGAAAGACACCAGAAGCCCAGAAGGGTGTTGAAGAGAGGGTTTAGAAGGCTAGACTATGGCGAGTGCAAAAGCGATGGCACAGGAGAAGCAAGATCACTTTGTTCTGAAGAGCGGGCATACCATCCCAGCCGTTGGGTTAGGCACTTGGAGGGCCGGCTCAGATACTGCTCACTCCGTTCAGACAGCCATCACCGAGGTATACCAGCATGCCTTTCTCCTGGTTTCTTTGCTTGGGATTCCGCTGTGCTATGATTGTACGGTGACTGTTCTCTGGGAACAGTAGCACTGTCCTAATTCAGAACAATCATGATATCGTGCTACTATAGGATCAAGAAGATAGGGAATTCTAGTTCATGATCACTTCAGCTTCTTGGTCCAGGCATGTGGCCACAGCTACACTAACCAGTAGGATTCTGTAATAATCTGAATATATGGTTTCTGCAGGCTGGATACAGGCATGTGGACACAGCTGCTGAATATGGAATAGAAAAGGAGGTATACAGCAAAGTGATAGTATTATGTTTCTATACTGCCAGCTTACTAGGCCATATGCAGTTAAACATCCTCTGCTAATTTCAGGTCGGCAAAGGACTTAAAGCTGCAATGGAAACTGGAATCAGCAGGAAAGATTTGTTTGTAACGTCAAAAATATGGTATGTGCGCAATCATAGCTCGTCCTTTGATGTACAGTTAAATGTGTAATTTATAGCGAGTTCAAACATGTGAATTTTGATCGATTTTGGCTCCTTTAGGTGCACAAACTTGGTTCCGGACAGGGTGCGGCCAGCATTGGAGAACACACTCAAGGATTTGCAGTTGGATTACATCGATCTTTACCTTGTAAGAAACCAAAACAAATGTCTTTCTGTTTGCACCATTGTTATTCTTATGGCACTTTATTTTGTTAGATCTCGCTACAGTACACATAAGTATGGTGCGTTGTTTTTCGAAAAACAAAAACTGTTACGTACAAAATGAACGCAGATCCATTGGCCGTTCCGACTAAAAGACGGTGCACACAAGCCTCCAGAAGCTGGGGAAGTGCTGGAATTTGACATGGAGAGCGTATGGAAGGAAATGGAAAACCTTGTGAAAGATGGACTAGTCAAGGACATTGGTGTTTGCAACTACACAGTGGCCAAGCTCAACCGGCTGCTACGGTCTGCAAATGTTACACCGGCAGTATGCCAGGTTGCGAACTCTCAGATTTCATAAGTATTACAACATACTGAAATAGTAACTGATTTAACCCTTTATTTACTTAATTTGACAGATGGAGATGCACCCTGGTTGGAAGAACGATAAGATCTTTGAGGCCTGCAAGAAGAACGGAATTCATGTTACTGTATGATATTTTTTGTTCTGAAAAACGAGATGTGGCAGCTGCTCATTTTTGAAACAAAATAGCTTAATGGTGTTCTTGTTTTTCTCATGTTACTTCGCAGGCTTACTCCCCATTGGGTTCTTCAGAGAAGAACCTTGCTCATGACCCGGTTGTCGACAAGGTACACATGTTCAAAAATCAGAAGTAATTAAATATGTGGTTTTTTGGTTGAATCCAAGCTCGGGAAATTACATGTATGACACTAGGACTGTACAGCTCAATTCAACCATTTAACTGCAGGTAGCGAAGAAACTGAACAAAACCCCAGGGCAGGTGCTCATTAAGTGGGCTCTCCAAAGGGGAACAAGTGTTATTCCCAAATCAAGTAAAGATGAGAGGATCAAGGAGAATATTCAGGTGTTTGGATGGGAGATACCAGAAGAGGACTTCCAGGTTCTGTGCAGCATCAAAGATGAGGTGAGGGGTCGCAATACCTGCACTCTTTTTCTTCGACACAACTATTGCCCAAAAAAAGAAAAAAAAAGCGTTTGAATGAAAATTTAGCATTGAATCTGGATCTCTTTTCCTGAGAAATGTAGTCTAGTACTCCCTCCGATACATATTAATTGTCTCAATTTGCCCAAATATGGAAGTATCTATACCTAAAAACGTCCGGATGCATGTAATATTTCGACAATTAATATGAATCGGATGGAGTAATAGAAAACAGTAAACAGGAACTGTAGCAGGGAGATGCCGCAGTTGGTCGATCTACATATCTGCATATGTTTAGACGTTTCTTCAGGGTATCTTGCAGTGCTGGCAGGGTAGACAGAGAAAATGCGGTATTCAGATAGAGCATCATTCGATCTGTTTTGCTGCGGCAGCTAATTCTTGAATACTCATGCTGCGCCTTAAAATACTGCAAAAAAACCTGGCAAGTTAGCAGTAATTAGCTTGCTTAGCTGTCTTTTCATCCGATCTAACGTGACTGAGCCTCGGTGTTGCAGAAGCGTGTCCTGACCGGAGAGGAGCTCTTCGTGAACAAGACCCACGGGCCGTACAAGAGTGCATCCGATATCTGGGATCACGAAAACTAAAGTTCCCCGAGAAAGACGACTGAAATAAAACGGATGCCGAAGAAGTAAAGATTAGGTGCCGGGAAGGAACCAGCATGATCTTTCCATTGCTCTGTAAACGCCGTTGCGTAAAATAATAAAATAAAGAAAAAACGGGACTACGGTTTTTGCCGTGGCCACTTCTTCCTACATGCTTCGTGTGGTTGCATTATTTGATGTTGTATAACAACGTATTAGCTCGCCGCTTTCCTGTCGTTGTTGCGGCGTGAATCCGCACCACCACGGGCACGGCCATGCAAAGCGGCCGAGATTTGGTTCTGCGTTTGGTAGGATCGAAATGTGCTGTCTCCTTCACCAACCATGGTATTGGTATGTATGTATGGACCACTGCAGAAATATGTAGGAATCACATTTAGTTTAAGTGGAACGCAGGCGCTAGTGGATTAGTGGAGATCCGGGTAGCACCACCAACGGAACCGTACGGAGCAAGGACGGGGCCGTATGATTCCTGCACGGTCATGCTGCACGGCGCCCTCAGAGAAATCGGGTTACATGGCAGGCCGAAGGTGGGTCCCAGAGGCAGTGGCACAAGGTTTGACAGACAAGCGGCAGGTGCCCAGCGCCGTGGCTCAGGTTGGCCGAGCCGTGTGGTCCAGGGTCCAGGGAGAGATCGGCTCGGTCCCAAATGGTAGATTGGATCTTGCGGGACGGATGCCGAGGTGGTCGGTGGCTGGCGCCGTGGTTTTGGAACAGATGCGATGCGCCCATGAAGCTTCGCGGCTGCTTCGTCCCCGGCTCCTCCCTCGCACGTGAGCCGTGATGGCGCCATCTGCTGCGTGCTCTTCTCGAGTCGGTCAGGCACGTTTGCGTAGTAGGCCGGTCAAACGCACGAGCTTCGGTGCTCGCGGTTTTGCACGGCAAATGCGATGGCATCCGTGCTCAATCGTCCCGTGGCTCTGGCCACGGAAATTCTCGTCGCAACCGCACTGTGAGTTATTCCGATCTTCACAAAGCATGCGTGTATTTTTTAATCATCAGTTTGATCAACTAAATATGTTTATATTGTATAAAAATCACAATCCCTCCGACCGAAATTACTTATCGCAGTCGACAATTAATGATATGTCTTCTTGTCAGTTGTCACAAACATTTATATTTAGTTAGTTAAATTGATGATTTAGGAGCACGCACAAATCTTGTTTTTTAAAGTTTATACATTTACTTAAGAAAAAGTTAACATATTAAATTCAGATCATTGACGGAGCTTGTTTGTCTTGATTCACCGCCTGTTAAAGAGCTCGTAGCTTCTCCACTTCTTCTCTCTGCAACGCTCGTCCCCTCTCGAGCCCTTCCCATCCCGCAATGTTCTTCAAGTGGCTTTTCATTCGTCCATGAAACTTCTCCTTCACCACCGTTTACCATCTCGTGCATCCCCTACCTATTCTTCTTCCTCCTCCTCCTTCTCCATGAAGCCCACACCATGGATAGGATGCCTCCATGGTGGAGCTTTAGTTCTCACCATGGAGCTCTGCTATAGAGAGAAATGGGTTTGTGGTCACCCAATCCAGGTCATTCCTTGCAAGGTTTTGGGGGTGAGAGACCAATGTTGCAAACATATACAAAATCTATTGCACGCGGAACTTTGATGTTCCGATGGTTGGACACCAAGATTTGAGATTTTAACTAAATCGGGCATCTCGAGGCAATTGATCAGCCGACTCTTAGCGTTGGCATTTCTCAAAGGTCATGACGTGCGGCCGACGCTTAGCGCTGACATTTCTTAAAGGTTGTTCATTTTTGTGACGAGGATGACAAAATAATAGGAGAGACGGTTAAGACCTTTTCTTTCTAAAAAATGACCATGTCGCTGAACATATCTATTAGTGATTCGGGCCAGATTGGCAATATAATGAAAACAAATTATTTTATCTTTTTTATTCGGATGACGTATCCAGTGTAAACTTGCAAACTATTCGCATGGATCATCGGATCTAAAACATGTGGTGCGGATCAAAGATGAAAACCAAAAGATCCAATTAAACACATTTTCACACAACTCACTGTACTTCTCTCACATTTGGTAACGCTTGATTCTCATTTTTAATCGGCACCGCACGTTTTGGATGCAATGATCCACATCAATAGTTTGTGAGTTTGCTGTCATACAACAAAGTTTTGGATCACTCTTTTTTGACTAGGAAAAAAATTTCAAACGAGAACATCCGAAAGTTTGTTGATCCCATTTTTTTTTCCGCAGGTAGCACGACTGTGTCAAGTCTAACTTGGATTTCCTTCTGAGAGAAAAAACAGTACAACTACTGCTGCTGCTGCTCCTTTCTGAAATCTGAAGCACAGTATACTACTGCTTCTTTCTGAAATCCGAGTACATTATAATTGAAGGGGGACACAAAGCACACTACAGTGCCCGTTCCGCGAGGGCACAAGTAGACCATAGAAATAGCCGACGCCGAGCCGACAGCCGCAACGGCACGAGCTCCTTTCTGCCTGTCGTTACATCGAGCAGCACGACTGCACGAGGCAGAGCGCATGAGTGCCGCTGGTGGGTTCCCCGGGGCGCACGGCCAGCTTTTCCCCAGCCGGCTACGCCCAAAAAAGCGCCCAACGCCGCATCTCGCCCCGAAAACCGGTCGGTCCGCCGTCCGTTCTCCGTCAGCGTCCGCGAGATTTTAGCCGGCGTGGCGCGGTCGCAGCTGCCGCGGAGACCTGTCGGGCCGGCTCATGATACTGTAGGTCCGGTGCCAATCGTGCCGCAGGGCGTGCGAATCGGCAATGGTCGGCATGCACGCCGGCCTCGGGTTTCTCAGGAGGAATTCAGTCAGTTCTGGGGCGGCGGCTGCGGGTGTGCAGTGTGCTAGAGCTAAGTTTGGCTGCTGACACAGTGGCGCCTGCTCTGCAGCCTTTCATTTCGGGTGTCGCCTTGCAGGCAGGCAAGTTCCTGACTCGACCTTTTTGACGGGTCTCCGATCCGGGGTTTTGCTGCCGGCCTTTTGACATGGCATGATGACCGCGCCTGCTTGCTTCTTCAGCCTTGTGTTGACAGTTTGGATTAGTTAGACAATTTTGATTCTTTCAAAATACTACGGAAATTCACAAGGATTTCAGCAAAATCTTTTCTCTATGTTATACAGAAACGGGAACCATTTGTGTATTCTGATTGAATGGAAGAACCTGAGAGAAAACTCCGACCCAATTTCCAACGAATCGTCAAAAAGGTGGAACCAATGCCGAGAAACTCATGTGGCACCATTCTCCTGCGAGGAATGTTCTCCGCGGGAATCGTAACCGATAACGGGCTCGAGATTTATCCCTTCTGCCCTCATCGGTGGATTGGATGGCGGGAGGTGGCAAATTTCCTAGCAGCTTCCCCTGCTTGACAGACAATCTCCACGACCGGTCTGCGTATACTGCTAAACCACACGAGTTCGCATTATTGCCCACTAATTCTAACTCTTGATTTGCTGTATTTGGTTTCTTGAATCACCGGTAGTGAAAACTAGTGAGAGGTACCCCAAAAGGAATCTTGGAAAGAGCAAGAAAAGGTTGCCGTAGTTGACAGCTACCTGCAAGTGCAATGGACATGCATCATGTCCATGGTGCCCTTTTTGTCTTGTTCGCACGATGTGGTCGAGGACAATTATGCTACATGTACTCACGTCCAAAATTTGTTGTCCAAATCCCTCCAACTCTATGGCATTTTTAGTTCACGAAATATGGTACTCACTCGGTCCCATATTAAGTAACAAAATATTACATGTATCTAGTCAATTTTTTTGATATAGATATATTCATATTTGATAAATTTGAGTCACGAGACGAAGGGAGTACAACTTTGACACAAGTAAGATGAATTAGGTAAGAGTTGTTTCCTATGTCCACTAAAAGTTGTACCTCTATCTCCCAAAATACAAGACACATAAATTTTGCAGACCATCAAACCATATAAATTTTGACCAAACGTACATTAAAAGTTTAACATCTGCTATACAAAATCTATACCTATGAAAATATATTTGATCTTTTGACCTTGATTTAACACTACATATTCATATCTTTTCTATCTGCCTCACTGCCTGGTTAAACTTTCAAAAACTTAACGGTCCACAAAAGTTACGTCCTATATTTCGAAAGAGAGAGTACAACGTACTTCCGTCGTCCAACAAAGGATGTCTCAATACACTAAGTCATGTCTAAATATATTCAAATTTTGATAAACTTAAGACATTTTTTGTTGGACGGATGGAGTACTACGTTTTGACAAGTTTTAAAGCCATTCTACTTTCGCTAATAAGTGTCCGCATGAGTGATGTGTCTTCAAGGCTGCAAGCTTTTCAATGGGGATATAAACATATTCAATCTATGGTTCCGTACATTGACGATGATTGCATTATCAGGTCCATGACAAAACAATCTCACAAAAATAATTTCGATGTCTAAAGACGAAGCCCCAATATGCATCAACGCATGTACCCATTGCGGTTACTGATTTCCTCACCTACGTAGCTCTATATATAAGACCGGACGGCCCGAGCCGACCCACCCGACTCTCATTACCAAACGAAGACAAACAAACCGCCTCCTTCTCGGCTCCTCCCATTGCTCTGCTCGAACGCGTACGAAGCAGAGCGCCAGGCAGCCTACACTACGCAGGCCAAGAAGAAGCAATCAAGCAAAGCAATGGGGAACAGCCTGCGGTGTTGCCTGGCGTGCATGCTCCCCTGCGGCGCCCTGGACGTCGTCCGCGTCGTCCACCTCAGCGGCCACGTGGACGAGTTCACCTGCCCGCTCATCGCCGCCGACGTCCTCGCCGCGCACCCGAGCCACGCGCTCACCGCTGCGGGCTCCGCGGGAGCCGCCAGGAGGATCGCCATCGTCCCGCCCGACTCCGAGCTCCGCCGCGGCCGGATCTACTTCCTCATCCCCACCACGGCGTGCCCCGCGGCCGCGCCCAAGGCCAAGGCGGCCGCCGAGCTCAAGCGCAACCACAACGGCGCGCGCCCTCCCAGCAAGACGAAGAGGCGCCACGGCCCCGGCCACCACCGCAAGGTGGCCGCGGCGGCGGCGAGCACCGCGGAGCAGGACAACTACCTGAGGGAGCTCCTGTCCGAGAAGCGGGAGGCGGCGGCCGGACACCGGCGGCGGCGCAGCAGCAGCGGCCGCGCCGGCGTGTGGCGGCCGCGGTTGGAGAGCATAGCGGAAGAGCCTTCGGACTAGTGCCATCCGCTCCAATTTTTCGCTTTTCCTTTTGTCCTCTGCGATCTTGCGCTGTGAATATATGGATGGTCGTTGAGGACGCTAGTTTTTGCCTTTTTTGGTTCTCCGTCAGCTCGATCTAGTGAAGCACTGTAAGCTAAGCAGTGAGGATGTTCATTTGGGGCTTGAGCACTATCCTTTTTTTTTTCTTGCTCAAAAGTAGATGGCGAGATTGAAAGGGAAAAATAGATCTTTTTAAGATCCAGGTTGTACAAACAGAATTTAGACTGGGTTCGTTGATTTGTTTATTCGCAATTTTTTTTTTGCGAGTACTGCTTCTTTGTTTTTTTGTCTATTCGCAATCTGTTCGACAGTGTGCTACGCTAGTACTGCTGCTTTGTTTTGGATGCTTGGCTGATTACCCAAAGAGGGTTTAAATTTTAAAGCGATTGACTTTTCATCTGGAGAACTGTATATCCTACGCTCCCAAGTCATGGCATAAAACAGAGGGCAACTTTTTTTTTTATCTGACAGTAAACAGAGGGCAACTTGAGTGTTCTCAGGATTTATGAACAGTGTGTTGGTTCCATTTAGGAGTACTATCCGCGGTTTATTTTGTTTCTTTATACATCGATTGTATTTTCAATTGAAATTTTGTGTCAAGTTTGTTCACTGACATATATGATCTTTGTTTTCATATATTGCAAAACCCTTCTTTTCCTGCTTTCTTAGAAGTTCTAGTTCAAGGCTTCAAACTTTTCGGTGAAACATAAACATACTACTTCCATTTCAAAATATATGGTGTATAACTTACCGAGTTTGCCGGAGTTGTCAGAACGATGACGCAAATGATTGGAAGGATGGAGTCGTGTGATGACACTCTTAAAAATCTTATTGGTTCTTCAATGTAGGATCTCGAGTGAGACCTTTCAGCGGCACGCACTTCCTAAACACTCATGAATGCGGCGACGGGATGGGAAAGCTGAAAGTAACACAGATTGCAACGGTGATGACTAGAGCATGGAAGACGAGAGTCGCAGATTAGATCACAATCTCGAGTTGGCATCTCATCTCATTTTGGGCTACTTAGTCAGGTGGTGGGAGGATCCGAAATAGGTTCCCACAATAACCAGATCAATAACGGGTCTGATATACAAACCCCACTTACTCTTATTGATGGAAACTCGAAATCTTGAGCTTGATTCACGCGACACAACACGAGCAACTCACACTCATGGCATGGCGTGTCGATCGAGTGAGTGAGCACGCATACTTCTCTCCATGTCTCATGCTTCAAGATGGTCAAGCACATAGACACTTAGGGCCTGTTTGGGAGGGCTTCACTTCACTTAAACTCCACTCCACCTCAGCTCCACTTCACCTAAAAATGTGTTTGGCACACAAGCCTGCCCAGACTACCCCTTCCCTTGTTGTTTGCTGTCATTTTTATTGTTTTTTTTTTCACTATCGATAGATTATTATGTACGAGATTGCTTCGTCTGTTGGTGCTATGACCGAATTGATGAACAAGCTTACCTTTCGGAGGATGCGGGAATATGTCGTGGTCCACTCTTATAGCATGGTATAGCACACTTGTATCATGCATAGCACCCGGCTGTCCAATAGATGCGTAAATGAAGCGCATATCAAAATCACAAATAGCCAACACGTTCTGAGATGCAGTGCCCGACCTTCCAATGTATCTCACTTGTTGATCAGCAGGAAGTGATGCACGAATATGAGTACCATCTAGTGCACCGATACAATCCTTGAGGTGAGGATAAGCCCTTTTATCACCTCTAATCCTCTTATGGACAGCACGGAAATTTGGGTCCTTTGGTCTCAAATAATGAGTCACCATCTTTACGACACAATGAAGAACCTCATCAAACTTCCTACTTAATGGTCTCACCTGAGTGCTTGAACCTATTTTGTGTTTTCCGGTTTGATTCACATCCACCAAGAACCCAAAGGAATATCGCGACCGACTCATGACTACTCACATGTACGGATGCGGTTAGACCATATTTTCTCACCAGCAAGTCATGTAGGTCAAAAAAGGCGTGGTTGTTCAAACGCAACATCCTATAGGTCTCTCCAGGTGTTTGTAGTGTCTCCCTCAACCAACCCATCCCGTTGAGAATAGAGGTCCTTGGGTCCGCCTTATCGAGATAGGTTTCAGAATAATTCACAGCAATGTTGGCCGCAGCAAGGTAAATAGCACTCAGAGCTTGAACATGATTATAAACAATCATCTCCTTCTCATCATCATTGCTTCCATCGCTCTCGCTATCCGATGACATCTGTAAGTAACAAGAAATGTACAAATGAACAATATGGACAAAAAGAAATAATATATGAAATAAAAAAAACAATCTGGACAAAAATAAATAATTATGTACAAAAATCTGGACAATGAGATAAAAGAAATGAACAATCTGTAAAAAAATCTGGACAATGAGATGAAAGAAATGAACAATCTGTACAAAAATCTGAACAATGAGATGAAAGAAATGAACAACCTGGACAACATTGCGTAGTAGAAGAAATACATAAGGTTAAAAAAAATATAGACAACAATCTGGAAACAAACAGATAGTCAAACAGATAGATGGCAGAACAATAAAATTTTGCTTCCATGGTCTAGCATACAAAACATAGAGGACAAAGTAGTGCTAGTCAAAATAACTTCAGAATTATTACAGGTTCATAGGCGGCCAAAATAACTTCAGAATTATTACATTCAAATAGCTATCTAACGAGCATATTTTGCCTCGTACTTTCTTTTAAGCCATTCAAAACGAATATCTGGGGTTGGCATGTGGAGGAACATCTCTCTTTGCTCCCTTTTCACAAATAGCTCGGTGGCAATAAAATGCTCATTAGTACCATAAGCTCCACCACATTCGATCACCAAATCCATCATTGTAGCAACGGAACATGTATCATTTCTTGTTGTAAAAGATTCCAACGACGATTGTGTCTTTTCAGCCAAGGCACCAACCTTTTTCATCTCATCTTGCATGACCTGAGATGTCTTCGACTTCTTGGACTTGTCACCCACAACCTTTGCACCTCTCTTTTTCCCTTTTACATTGCTCAAAGACTCATCTAGCTCATCAATGTCAATACCGTCCTCGCCATCAAGATTAACAACATCTTCTACAATGCTTGGTCGGGGCAAGTCTCCCAAGTAGGACACCAATGATCATGTCCATCATTAGTGATATCTTCAAAGATAAGTCTCAGATTGTCCTCATTACGAATACCTTTGTTTTGAAACCTTCCACAACCAGGAATGTCCTATTGAAACAAGTGCATCGATAAGTATCACAAATGAAACAGATTAAATGCAACAAGTACATGTTAATGATAACGAAAACACTTACCACTTTGGCCTTCCTCCACCATTCGACGTCCTGGTTGATGGTTCCCCCTCCCAGCCAGCACCTGTTTGTTCCAACAACAACTTTTTCCATATGTCATACTCGTTCTTCAATTTATCCCATTTATTCTTGATTTGCGTCTTCTTTGACTCAATGCCGGTTTTATCTTTAAACCTCTGGGAAATCTCCTCATATGCAACATTATTCAGGTGGCTATTTGGACGATTTTCACGGTGAACTTGGTCGGCAAACAACTCGGTGATAATTCTAGTATTATCATCATTCCAATTGATGGCGGCCATTCTTCAAATAAACTATCAAATAGAGTTATTCAGTGCACCATCTAATGGGTAAGAAAATGAACACATATATATTTGTATTACCAATCTGGGCATACAACAATTTGGTAATATTTCTACTTGTGATATACGTACAAGACCAAACAAATTCATGCACACAACATACATGAGGGGATGAGAGAAACAGGTAAGAGGAAACAAAAGAACAATGCCTTTACCTTCTAATTCCAGGCGCAATTGATGAAGAAGAAGAATCAGAGGTTGGGAAGAAAGCCTTGTTCACAGCGGCAATGTCCTGGAAAATTGGGGAATAGCAGAGGTTAGGGGTCCTAGAAGTGGGATCGGCGACTAGGGTCTGGTGGAGGGGGACGGCGAAGTTCTTACCTCCGTGGCGGCAACGAATCCCCGTGGCAGCGGAATCACTTGGAGGGGCGGGCGAGCGAGGGCGGCCGGAGAACAAGCTCACCGGAGATGGATCCCGACGAGAGCGCCGGAGATGCGCGCGGCGGCCGGTTCAGCTAGGGTTGGAATCGAGTCGCCATGGGGGAGCTCCTGTCGATGGATGCGAGGGAGATGAGGAGGTGTCGGGCCTGGGGCTGAGGAGATAACGGTTCGGGAATCACTAATGGCATTGGTGGGTAAATTACTCCAAGTTTAGGTGAAGTGGAGTAGGTGAAGCACCTCTTTCTTGACTCCAGTAAAATGAACTACAGAGGTATACTGTTTCAGTCTGTTTCAGTGGTGAAGTTTAGAGCGTTTGGGACAACTTCATATGTTTCAGTGGTGAAGCTGTGAAATAGAACTGTACCAAACATGCGTTTAGAAGACGGTGCAACTCTTCCACCCCTAGCAAGACAAGAGACTAAGCTTTTGCACTCTTGTTACTTCACATAATAGGCCTTTGAGACTTTTCAGAAAAATTGAGTATTTTACATGTAACATATATTGTGAAAGATGTCTGTTACACGCATACAGTTATCAGTGTTGTTAAAAAAAGGGTCGTGACATTTTGGATGGTGAATTACAGGCATGTTCTAGACTTACAGAGCTTGATGGTTTTATCAGAGAAGAAATAATTTGATTGCCAACGCGTCCCACACGCCAAAAGGATTCTGCTCGGAGACGATGTTCACTGCACCAGATTTGCAAATATAACCACGGAGCAATTAGCGCCTCATTTCGGTCAAACGAATCCACAGGTCAAAATCTGTTCTGAGGAGAGCACGGCGCCGCGCGACGGTGAGCAGCGAGCAGCGGATCCGAAACGAAATCCACGACTAGCTTAAGCTTGTCTCACTGAAGCCCGACCGTGCTGATGCCTGGCCAAAGTGGCCCAGTTGTCAGTGTCACGAGCCCCTTCTTCCTTCCTGCATGTGCCAAGAAGCCAAATGTGCCAGGTGCCAAACGTTTGACTCTTCCGTAACGCGCATACATCGGCTGAATGGTCAAATTCTTCTGTTAAAATACATTACAACAACTTTTCACTTGAAAAAAAAGAGAGAATAAAAACGCAGTCAAACTGCGGAAAAATCTTGCCTTATTTCCTACACTATTCCTTCCTACGTTCCTTCCTCTTGCAAGGTGTCATACGAAGGCCGCTGCCATTTTTCACTAGCTGGACCTCCAAAAAAAGTTGCTATGATCAAATGCGACCAGACCTATATATCCACACGGCCACGAGGGCCAAATTAAGACGAATCAATTAATCCTACATTTTGTACCCATTTTCTCGGCACTCGATTTCGATTTTGACCGGCGTTGGTTGAAGTTGAAGTTAAACTCATGTAGTAATTCGGTCAGAACATGAGCGAGTTCCCGAGGAAGAACCTGTCGTCGTCTCTCGGCTCGTCCTTGGCGGCCGCGTAGTACATGGCGTCGTTCCCGTAGTTGAAGTAGGACGGCGGCGCGTTGCCGAACCCGGAAAGCGCGAACGACGACGTCGACCCATCCGTTTGCTGCGTCGTAGGCGCGGCGGCGCCAAACCCGTCGGGACGAAGGCTCGAATGGCCCTGCTGCAGGTATCCGCTCGCGGCCTGCGGCATCGGCATCGGCATCGGCATGGCGGCACGGTAGCGCGCTGCTGCGGCGCTGCCGCGGGCGGCGGGCACGTCGTGGTTGTGCTTGCCCTCGTAGGTGGTGACGACGGCGCGGAGGTCCTGGGACGCGCGCTCCACGTGCTTCCGCACGGGGCACCCGGCCATGGTACACTTATAGTAGCTCCTCGGGTTGGGGTTCCCCTTCACCACCTTCTGCCCGTACTTGCGCCAGCGGTAGCCGTCGTCCAGGATGTCGATGTCACTAATCGTCTGCACCACAACCCTCGGCTCCCTCACCGTCCGGTTCCCGCAAATCGCCATCGCTCCCTCGCCGCCGCCCCTCCATCTCTTGGACTCCGGCTCGTCCACCTCGAACTCTTCGCCACCATTGACGTTGGCATCGTCGTCCCCGTACGACGCGGACGAGTTCTCGGGCGTGCCAGAGAGCGCGTCCGCCGCTGGCACCTCGTTGTTCATGCTAGCTCCTCCTGCTCCTTGCATCGCGTACGACGACAAGGCGCCGGAGCCGGAGCTAGAGCCCCGGCGCGCGTTCTGGAGCGGCTTGGGGTGGTTGTGGGTGCCCTTGTACACGATCTCCGTGACGTGGCCGTCGGGCGCCTGCTCCACCTTCTTCTTCGTGGGGCAGCCGGGGGCCGAGCACTTGTAGTAGCTCCGCGGGTTCTCGCTCCCCTTCATCTGCTTCTGCCCGTACTTGCGCCAGTTGTACCCATCGTCCGATGACCGACGCCCGCTCTGCGCACGGACTCCGGTGCCCGCAGGCGCTGTGCTGTAGCCGCCGCTGGCGACATTGTTTCCGAGCATGTTGTCAGGTGCTGCCTCGAAGTCGAATGGCGTGGTGAAGTCCGCCGGCCTCGTCGTCGTCACGTCCATGCTCACCGTGTCTGATTGGTAGCTCCATGGCTGCTGTTGTTGCTGTGGCTGCTGCTGCTCCCTGTTATAGGAGTCTCCTCCCTACAATAGCAAAGTTATAATGTTAGCATATTTAGACATCCAAATGTACGATTGGTCAAACGAATGGTTTTGACTCAGGCTTAGAGTTGGGGAGCGTTGACTATGGTGCTTAATTTGTATGGCGGTGGTACATGCTTTTTTGGGCCATTATTAAGGTCAGCATCAAAGGTGTCATGAGAAACGTTCAAACAATGTATAAAAAGAGATGGCTTGTGAGATATGGATATGCTTTATGTACGATTGTTGTTGGCATAAATGCATGTGAAGACAAAGTCACGAATCGTACCGATCAAGCCAGTATGACCTCAGAGAAAGAAAAAACAATGCATGCATAGACGTCGTTGAACTGCAACTATCGGGGGTACCACTGGTAAGTGGGCCCTCTATAATCAAAGCCAGAGTAGCCCGGTCTATCTCGTTTGCACACACGTCGTTCTCTTAAGCTTTGCATGCACATAAATCCAACAGATAAATTAATCTCACCAGTTGAGCCATCGGCATGGACGACTGAAGGAAGGAGGCCGGCGCCGTCGACGTGGTTCCGGACATCGGCGCCGTCGTCTGGAACGTGAACCCAGAGTAGCGCTGCTGGTCGTCCTGCTTGACGCTTCCCTGCAGGCCGCTGTTGTCGTTCTCCTGCGTCCCCATCCAGTTGAACGGCTGCGAGGGGAATGCGCCCGTCGTCGGCGATGGGAATAACTGAAACACACACACTTCTGTCAGCTTCCACTTTCGAGGATGATGATAACGCAGCACGCATAAGCGATGCATGGATCTCTGTGCTTACACTGGGGGTTAGGAGGACCGGCGAGTCGAGGAAGCCGGCGGACATGTTGAAGTATGACGACGGCGACGGCGGCGGGAGGGAGGACGGCGGCGTCATGGCCATGAACTCCAACGAGGACAGCCCGGTCCTTCCTCTGCTTCTAAATCCAGCAGAACCGTGGAACGGGTTCTCGAAGGCGAGCGCGACGGATCCTGAGTTGGCCAGCGCAGCTTGCGGTCACCGGACACCGGAGTTGAGGAAGGCTAGGGAGCGCGCGCAGGCAGAATATGAAGGCAGGAATCCGACGGCGATCGATGGTTCTCCAAGACAGCACCTGTCTGGGCTTATATAGAGGTTTGAATATTTGACCTTTGACTGGTCAAAGCCCGGTGCCTTTGACTGGCGGCTGCGACCCGCATGCTAGTAGTCGACCCACCAATGGGAGCGCGTCTGGTCGCGCACGTGGCAGGAGGTGGGGCTGCTTTGGAGGAGGTGATGCAGGGGGCGGGTATGGTTTTCGGTGCACGGAGGGGAGTGACGGCCGCGGATCGTTTCTCTGACTGGTTCCGAACTTCCGATCGATGGGGGTCATGGGCTGAGCCAACCAGAAATGCGCTCGTTTCATTAGTTATTACACCAAGTCTTGTCGATACAGTGACCTTGTGGCGAGTAGGAGACCTTGCCTTGCGAATTAATTGAAAGACATGGTGATGCACTGATTGTTGGTTTTGCTTGGGTAGCTTAACCAAGCTTTCGAGTAATCCAGGGTTGTTTACTTACGTACTAAAAGTTTTGCATCATCAAACAAAAACAATGGCTTTTCCATCGGATGTACCGGCAATGGCGAGGAGTGAGGTGCAAAGAGTTTGATGGCCGCCGTTGACGGCGGCAAAGAGTTCATTTTGGTGTGCCAGACAGGTAATGAGCGCCCCGTCAATCTTAGAGAAAGGCCTGACTGAAACACTGCAGCAACCCAACTTCTTTTTGGAAGGGGGTAAGGACCACCGATCTATTGATAACCATCGGTAGCAGTACAAAGAGACCTAAAATAACAAAAAAAAAATACAAGTAAGTTTTTGGACCATCGAGCGACGGCAACAAACACTAAAATAAAGCCGAAGGAGGGCCACTGTTCTTGCCCCTCCATCACCGGAGCCGGACAAAACTTGACAAATGATTGCTTGTGCTAGTGGATGGCGGAGCAGTCATCGTGCTAAGGTTCCAAAGGACGAACGCATCAGAGCCGCAACCATCGCCAAACATGACAACCGTAGATCAGAAGAGCCAAGCCTGACACCACACAAAAAACACGAAAGCCGATTTGTTGGAAACCCAAAAGGCCGGCCGGATCCCAAAGGATTCCCTAGAAACACAACTCCACGCCAGGCGTAATGCCCAATGATCTGACTCCAAACTCCGGCCCGTCGATGCTCCTGCATGGAAGAACATCGAACTGAGGCAGGCTGCATGACCTTTATTCCCATCACCGCCGATGCCCATACACCGGAGATGAAGAACATGAAGGCCTACACGGACTGGTCATCAGATCCTAGGTTCCCCCACGCTCCAGGCACCATAGCGGCTGGCAAAGAGCAGGGATACCAGCGTTGGCGGCACTAGCAAGAAGATCGCCTCGTACAGGAGCCCTAGGAAAAAACAGTTGGTAAGATGTTTGGTTGGTGCTCCCAACCAGCCATGCCAAAAAATTGACAGCCTATGATTACTTAGTACAAAGTTAATTTGTACTCACTCCCTTTCATAATTCTTGCCTCAAATTTGCCCCAAAAAAAAATGTATCTATTTCTAAAAAGCGTCTAGATATATGTAATATTTCGACAAGAATTATGAAACGGAGGAAGTACTAAATACAAGACACTTATTATGTATTGGGGGGTACAAAAGAACTTTTTGAAAATTTAAATCCTCTTGGCCCTTCTCTGTACAGAGGGAGAAGGATGCACGAGAGTAGAGAGAGAGGGTGTCACGTTGTAATGCGCCTGACAGAACGTCGGCCCGCTGTAGCTCTTCGCCTACTCAGCCAAATGCCAATGCTTGAATTTCTACTCGCGTAAAAATGTCCCATGATTTTTAAACCAATTGACTGGTTCCATGTACGACAGAACAGATTGACAAATTTACACACCGGTCGTATATGCGCTCGAACTGCATATTCAACGGCAGTGGAGGTCACACGCGGGTTATTAATTCTAGATGGAGCGCTGCAGGTAAAGTGGAGCTATGGCGATCACCGATTTGATTGACCTCTTCTTCGGTTAAAGCCCAAGTGAATGCTATGCGACTTACGGCAATCTATAATCTGAATTCATAAGACTTAGGTTTTGGCTTGGAGCCCCTGAAAATGGGCCCGGCATCAAAATGTCACGAGTGAAGTAGCTACAACCGCAGAGACTCTGAAGACTGAAGAGCAACGTGATTTTGGCATGCCTGGAGAGGTTTAAAATTCAATGGGTCTGATCGACCCCCACCGTGCCGGCAGAGCAATTGTGACTAGTAAAAACTTTCCGGGAAACAGCCTCCCGGGGGGAAACAGAAAAGCGCGAGCTACAGTATACTGTTCTTCGCTTCTTTGCTTCACATTTTACAGGGATACAGAAGAGACAAGAAGATAGAGAGAAAGAAGATGCTGTTCTCGTGTCAAAATGTTTGAACCAATCGAGAAGTTCTCAGCGAGGAGAACTAGTCCTGATGGTCCTTAGCTTCCCGCTACGGCTACTCTTTTTTTCTTTTGAGGGGGACTACGGCTACTCTTGTGCCATTGATTTTGTGACGCAGTTGGATTGAGAAATAAGGCCATGGCTTTCATTGACTCGGCTGAAGATGTGTTCGTTTCCTCTGCATCACTTCAAAATGGTGAAAACAGGATTGACGGTGCGGAAGCTGTCAAACGTACGTACGTAGAGTGTCCCGGGACGAAGAGCTTGATGTTGAATCTGGAAGCCAAATGGTGAATTGGTCAGCGGATTCTCAGATTTGTGATTGGTGAGCAAGAAATGGGCTAACACAAGCAACAGACGTTTGACAGGGTTAAACAGGCTGAGATCACAAGGTTACTATAACTGTTTGCGAGTACTGAGCTGAGCAGTCTGACAGCAGCAACGAATACTGATGTTAGCCATGAACTCATCAACCAAATACTGGAAATCACCACCCCATTCCACCACAAAAGCAAGTGCATCGCATGAAATCTAACAGAAATTACACAACAGAGCAGAACGGAATACTCTACATCTTTAAAAATTCAGCCGTGGGTGAGGAGCCGTGTATTGTAATTTTGCTTTACAACAAATATACAGGTCCATCTGGATGGACTGAGTAGACTCGTGATAATTGCCTTGTTGAGTCACCGCATGCTACGATCCATCTTCACCTTCTCTGTGTAGGACAGATGGAGCAGGCGCCTTCATC
Organism: Brachypodium distachyon; assembly: GCF_000005505.3. NCBI lineage: Eukaryota > Viridiplantae > Streptophyta > Magnoliopsida > Poales > Poaceae > Brachypodium > Brachypodium distachyon. Next base: position 19,951,187 of record NC_016132.3, on the reverse strand, counting down.
ACCATGTCACCTTTTGTCGGTGAGCCACCGATAGGGGTTGCACCGTTGGACCTCCGTGGAGCTGATGGACTCTCCAGAATGAAAATTGACTGACTAGCGGTGCTACTCCTGTAGGGCGAAGCTGGAGTTGACTTGAAAAGAGGCAAGCCATCTTCACGAGGCAATGGTGATATTACACGCTGACTTTCCTCAGTTGCTTGCCCTCTGTATGACCTGTCCTCTGCAATATCATAATAATCAGCAGTTCTCACCTCCTGAGCAAGAGAACATGAACAGCAGCACAACCACTGGAAACAATCTGTGACGTCGGGGTTGCGGCAACAGAAGTTGTTCCCAGGGAGGTTGAATCTCTTCCTCATCTGTATTCTCCAAAAGCCACCATACAGTAAACCGAGAAAGCAAAGCACGACACCAGTGAACCCTAGTGCTTCTCGCAAGTTTTCATTGTTAATATTGACAGCTGCCAGGTTGAAGATAAAGAACGGAGCTAGGCAAAAGAGCAGAAATGTTGCAATATGGACATACATGTTACCAAATCCAAGCCTCTGAACATTCCACCCAAAGACACAGCAACTGCAGAAAATTGACAAGTAGGCAATAGTTATACTGTCCCAGAACTCCATTAGTCCACCGACCCACTCAGGTCTACTCTCAACGAAACGGCGCTCTTCGCTATGAAGAAAAGAGTATCTCTTTTCAAGCGACTTCCGTGAAGTTGCTGGCCTGGTGCCTTCAGTTGAGGTGACCTCAAACTGAGCTTCTGGGTCACCTTCTCTCATCTCCGCATCATAATCCTTCCCAAGAGGACTGACAATATTATACACACTAGCAAAAGCCACAGCCCCAATTGCAATAGAAATAGTCACACCAACACCGAGAGGAGGCCTTTCAGATCTGCGATATCCTATGTTGAGACCACACAAGGCATACTGGGCAAAGCAGTTCAAATTAAGAAGGACCACAACCACCATCATGTGCATCCACTCATTAGGCTTATATGTCCCATTTTTGCAGTATATTTTCCTAAGCCTTAAAATGTCCATTTGGTCCCATCGACACAAAAGCACAAAGTTATAGATCCTCATTGGGTGTTGATATAGGCACATGAGTGTGAATAATGCATTCAGAATTTGATTGTTCACTTCAAACCAGGTGTCTCTTTGTGATTTGCTAGGCAAAGCATGATTCAGCATTCCAGTCATAACAAGGAAGAGTATTGCACCAGATACAGCAACACAAACAATCCATACAAAAAGGGCCATGTTTAGAGGCTGCCTTATCCAATCCTTGCCCATTGCCCACAAATGACCCCAGTTAATTTTCCTGATCAATTGGAAATGCTCATGACTATCATGGTGGTCAGAATGGATAGAGCGTGAAAAATCATCACGTTCAAGTGCGAGCTGTCGAAATTTGACTGAAGGGGAAGGACCCAACTTCCTTAAGTGGGAACCGCTAGAAAAGCGATTCATGAAGTTCAGAAACCCACTCGACTGATTTCCCGGCTGTGGAACACCCTGAGTGGAAGGAGTATTGATAACTGTGGCTCTTGGATCATTATCTGATGTTGTTGACTCTATTTGTTGAATATCAGGTTTGAGGTTTCCATTACCATTAAGGGCCATTTTGTTCAGCAGGAGTCTTCAAATAATATGAGCAATCTCAACCTCTTTCGAGCCTTCTTTCAAAGATAGAGCAACCTTAACTTTCAGACTTAAATTGTCATGTTCCACAGGAATGGCTGTTGCATTGCGTGTTTATGTATATGGACATACATACTATTGGCTACTAAGTTCTGCATAAACAGAAACAGATCAGAAAGAAAAAGCAATCGATTAATACTCAAAATTAGATAAGTTGGTTCAAACTCATTTTTATGGATGCATGAATAACAGAAAGTAAGATTTGTGAAACTACGGAAGAAGGGGCAATGAAGTAGAAAACATGTCATATAATGTACTCCCTTCATGGCTTCATTCAGAAACAAATGATGCACACAGTTTCCGAGAGTTAACTTTGACCAACAAATAGTCCAACTATACGTGGATTATCTTACAAAAGCGGTACCACTGAAAATGATTTTTAATACAAATCCAATGATATCAAATTTGCATCAAGTAATCCGCATATTTACGAATGAATTCTTGATCAAAAATAAATCTTGGGAAGTGTGTGCACCTTATATTTCTGGACCAGAAGAGTATATAAGCTTGTGGATATAGGAAACATGAATAAAACTTAAGATGGACATGAATAAGGAAAGCACATCCCTAGCTGGAAACAACAAAATTACAAAATGATCTCCGAGCTGCACCGTTTATTTTTGTAAGTTGTTATCCAGGTAAAAGTAGTTTATTTCCGTCTAACGATGTGACACTCTCAAGATTTCGTCCCGTTTCAATTTTGGAGCTATTCTGGAAATAATACTCTGATAACTTCTACACAAGCATCTTAAATAAACAATCCTCCAGTCACTTCTACTTGTAAATGCATCAAAAAGGGGGATAAAACTGAAAACATGCTCTTGTAGAATAAGGCTCAACTACCATCAGTACAACCATAGCCCAGCCGTGAAACCTTCAATAAATCCAAGCTGCTTAAGAACATATATTTCTGTGCTAGCACTAGCAGTGTAAATTCGTCAAGTGCCAAGGAGTAAACACGCATAGCAAGTAGGCAAGTACTAGTATACTACGGAGTACACCACTAAATCGGCTGCCAATAGAGTTCAACCAGGACGAATAATACGCCATATACAAGCATTAACCAACTACCACGCAAAATCTATCCTATAAACAGGCACCACAATCTGCGAGCACAACCTACGTACCCCTCAACAGAAGTAGAGAACCAAGATTACTGCTAGGGATGGAGCGGAAATCCTTGGAACGGACAAACGCGAGGGAATCAAGTCAAAAGGAACGACGCGTTCAGTTCATCCAGATCCCGCTGGAGGAGCGGAGCACAAGAGGAGGGGGGGAGCTCTCACCTGACGCGCAAACGGAGGGCGGGCGAGATTCTTTCCTTCCTCCTTCTTCCTCCTTCCTCCGCCGCCACGGCTGTGTGTGCTGCTAGGCTGGGAGAGACAGCGAGGAAAGCTTTGGTAGGCTGGATGGGCAGCAGAGGAAACAGGAAAGCTTTGGTTTCCAGCATCGCAGTTCGCAGGGAGGAGCGTTTGCTGAGGAGTGGGCCCCCCGTGGTGTGCGGATGGGGTAGCTCAGCTGGGCTTGGGCGCCTCGGAAGGGTCAACAAGTCAACGTATCCGAGTCAATGGCTCCGTGGCACGGCGATGGGGCGGATGCAGCCATGCAGGCAGCAGCGATTTTAGCTGTCATCGTCTCACCGGTTCCATTGTAGGGAAAAAGGAGGGTGTAAAAAAGACTATGTTGTGGGAACCAATAACGTAAGTTCGTTTTGCTGCAGAATTTTCTCAGCTAAACTACTGGTACGAGTGTCATTTCCACGCTGCCTTGTCTCTTTCTCTCTAAATCAAGCTTAACTACTCCGTATATGGCTTTTCTTTTAGGGCACTATATGGATTTTTTTAGGGGGTTGCTTGCTCTACAGATTTTTGTTTTTTAGAACAGCTTGCTATACAGATTAGGAATAACGTTCAACCCCTAATATTCTAAAGGCCGCAACACCAAAAGGTTTGATGAGCCCATGAAGCATAGCTCAGCTGGCCCATAGAAAAAAAAAACAGGCTCGCACAGAAACAGAATCGTCGTTTGTTTCTTGGGCTGGCAAATTCATCGCTACTGCTACGCTGCAGAACGCATGCAGCAACGGATCGATCGATTGTTTCTTCTCCGTGACATTTTTCACGTATTTTGACTACGAAAAGTAGTTCGCTACGGGAAAGGTACACACGTTGGAGTGGATATGTGCGCCCGTGCAGATTCATTAGGCCGCCCATTTTGACAGTAACCTGCTATATAAGTAACCTGACTTATATAGCAGCATTCTCATCGTACATTAACGAATATGTACCTGACTTATGGTCGTGGCGAAGTGCCTGCTAGGAGCACATGATTTCCAGGTGAAGACTGAAGAGTACAATCAGAAACATTGTTAAAAGTGTCCCTCTTATGCGTGTAAATTTTCATGAAAAATATGCAAATGTTCGAGGAACATCCTTATTTGATACAGGGTACGAAACTTATCTTTCCCCGTGTTCACCCATGAAACGGACAACGACACGTTGTACATATTTCAAAACTATTTAAAAGATCACTTCTTTGATTCTTTCATCCCCGAGAGTACTCAGTGCAACCTTTTAATATACTCACTCCGTTCCAAATGAACTGACGTGGAATTGTATAAATTTTTATGCAAATCCACGTCAATTAATTCGGAATGGAGGAGAATTACTCTTGAATCAGTGAGTGTTGCATTTGTTGTCCAAAGTAACTATCGAACGAATCAACGAAGAATCATTTGTCGGCACGTGTTGTCTGACGAGACATCACCGAATTTGTTTGTCCTACAAAGTGGCATCTACCATATCTTCCAACAGAGACACGAGGTTAGATGAAACTTGACATTGTGCATGCGAGTAGCTAGGTTGGGGCGACCACTAGCCCGGCGCAGGGAACACGAAGGTGACGCTAGCTGCCACCGGAACCACAAATCCACAATCAATCATCTCCGTGAAGCTGGGCTGTCACGGTAGAGTAATTAACAAGCTAAGACACTAAATCAGGACAAAAGACAGTTGACTAGTACGGTCATTTGTCTGGATTTATCGTTTTCTCAACTGCTGATGAGTATGCACTATTTTTCGCCATTCCCGGCTCTGAGAGAGGGGGGGGGGGGGGGGGGGGGCACCCTTGCTATCTTAAATAAACGTTTCACTTCTGTATCATCAAGTTGTATGATATACGCGCGCGTGGCAGGGAAGAGACGACTTGATTATGTGGTAAACTGGCAACTGATTAATATGCGCACAGATGAAACAACTAATTATTACTTCCTCCGTTTCATAATTCTTGTCTCAAATTTGCTTAAAAATGGATGTAACGTCTAGATACATGTAATATTTTGACATATGAGACGGAGTGAGTAGATGCATGCATGATGCGCGCATGTCATCGTTAATTGGTAGATATGCACCTCTAATCCGAATAAACCCCGTACGTACATTACGTGGTCCTCTCCGTCGTGTGGTCGTCGTCGCCATTAAAACCGAGCAAAAATGGAGTCATGCACACTTAAGTGGCTTAGGGGCGTGTCCGTTGCGTTGCGTTGTTCCGGTGCGTACGATCGGGGCGTCCTCTATCTTTTCTTTGGCCAGCTAACGGCGCAGTACGCTGCGCGTGGGTACGTAACGGTTATATGGGTTGGGAATGGTTCCGTTGCTTTCCTATCCCACCTCTGAATTTATCATCACTGGGATCTCTGCCAAATTTGTGTATGTGCCGCTCTCTTTTGGGGGGTTGACGTGGGTACTAAAAGTCTAAAACTTCCTTTTTGATTGATCTAGCTTTTGATTAATTGATTAGTTGCGACACCACCATGTGATGAGAGTAGGTCAGATCGATCGTGTTGGTTGTTGCAGCTTTTTGCGCACTAAGCGCGCAGAGAATGACGTGCGATGACGGGAAAGGATCCGATGAGAGAACTCTTTTGCTTCTAGATCATCTGTGGGCAAGCAAGCAAGCGCACTGCACCGGAAAAATACACATGTGCGGAGTTAGACAATCAGTTGTAAAAAATGTACTGCTACTGAACTGCTCGATCCATCTGGTACTCCAGAAACAAAAGATGCACATATGGTTATTACGTTGCCTGGTATGGTTGCAGGTTAATATGCTGGGAGACGACGCAAGTTTAATCGGATCAACGAGGCTGATGGTCCTTATTTTTCTCCTTGTGGAGAACGCATTCACACACGCATGCATCCCATATATGGAAACGTCCGTCCGGCCCGTAGCACGCTGTCACCGCACCGGCCATCTGTCGGGCTCGGGCAATCAACGTGACCATCCGCTGGTACACAGCTAGAGGGCAGAGATCAATGGCCGAGCCCGGGCGTACGTCCATGCCAGCTCAGCCTGGTCGCCGCTCGCTCGTCTCGAAACACAACAACGTACTGTATAACACAGACCACTCGAAGAGAGATCGTTTTAAGGTGTGGCTAGGTAGAGGTAGGTCACCGACCGGCCGTGTCAGGCAGGGGACTGTCGTTGACGCGCCCTACGTACGTACGTACGTACCGCTCCTGTGCACCACACGCGGCAGCTGCGCGCATGCACGTACGATACGGTCCGAGAATTTTAAGCCGCGTGCCGGTACGTGTCCGGTGGCCAGCCGGGCCCGAGCGTGCTCGATCGGTCGGGGCCGGCGGCGGTTAATTAGTGCTCGACAAAGCAAAGGTCCCCCAGCTGGGCGATCGATGAGGCGCGTTACGTACGTACGCCGTCGTTGCTAGCTAAGCTATAGGTCCGCGCGGGCGGGGTCCGGTAGCGCGCATGCACGGGTCCCGTGGCCGGTGCGTACGTTCCGTGCTATAAACCCCCGGCCGGCCGGCACCAGCGCGGCGGTAGGGCCTCCGGTCCGACTCCGATCCACCGATCCTCTGCGGCGTCCCTGCGTGCGTTGGTTGGATCCGTGATAACGTAGTAACATAATGTTGGCGGGCGAGCGCATATATGCTCGATCGCGAGGTTAGTTAAGCTAGTACTACTAGAATCATGTCGTGAACATATAAATATATTTCTTTGACCCAATAAGTGGCCATGGAACAAAACCAAAGTCCCAAAGGAGTACGTAAACGTGTTAAAGATAGATCTCCTGCCGGACAAAAGGGAGATGGCCGGGTCGGTCAGCTCCGCTAGCCTTTGCTTGCCTGCTTCTTTACGCCATATACATTCCAAAAACGATTGATTCTTGTTCTCGCTTCCTCCCGCCAAGTGCCCTATGCTCCCACGACACATGGCACTGCTCCATTAGCGCCATGACGCGACGCCGGCCGCTTTTCAAAGGTCACGCACGCACGATCGGCACCAGGCCACCACCGGTAACGTAAAATCAGGCCCTGATGCCCAGCCAAGTTCATAGAAACAAAAACGCATCAAAAGGATGATAAATCAAACTGTCAACTCGATCGGTGGTGGAATTCGAAGGGAAAAAGGATCAAAAGGCAACAAGGCAACAAGGGCCAGTATCACGGAGCTGTCAGCTCCCGGTCCCCCTACGACAGAGAATTCCTGCCATTCGTGCTGTCCTGTTCCTGCCTGCATGGGCCCTATCCTCGAGCTACCTAGAGCTACTAGTAGGAGTCCATGTTGCTGCGCGCACTGGGAGCGCCGGCCTCTACATAATAATCTCGGCGAGATCAACTTGCACCGTCCAAATCGAACAAGCGTGTGCGTGCTAGCTCTGCAACAAAGTCTTTAATTACTCCTGAAAGCCTAGCTTACTGTATATAACAGGTGTGAAGAGTGCGAGTGGGAGAAAGATATATATGCCGTGTCTGCGCATGGCGGCATGCAACAGAGCGCAGCTCAATTAGCTTCTGCTGCCGGATGAATCGATCGATGGAGTGGACATATGAGGCGAGGCGCGCGAGGTGGAGAAGCAGGGCACGTGCATTCGTTCCAGCTCGCCGCCGGTGTGCCGCGCCGCGGCCTGGGCGCGCGTGTCGCCCGAGCGGCCGGCCATGCGCGTGTGTGTGCATGCATGTGCCCTTCTTCTCCACCGCGCAAGCCTCGCCTGCGAACGCGCGCGCACGCCCATATGCGGCGGTGTTTAGTTAATTGGAGGCTAGCGAGCCGGTTTTGTTCGTTTTGCGGTGCACGCGTACGAGCGCAGTGATTTTGGTCTTTTCGGAGCAGACAGCCAGGTATGTAGCTGCACGCCTGCACATGTGTTGAAGTACGTTGGATCATGGCATATTGGCATGCTTCTTTGTCCTTACGGATATCTTCTTCTTCCTTTTTTTTCTTTACATTTCTGAAAGCTTGATGATTTTATGCAACACGTACGGTTGAATTAAGTTTGCTGCTGTATATATCAAGGTAACTGCTCGTTTTGCTGGCATTATAGTGGCTAGCCTTCAGTCTGTTAGTCTAATCATGTCATTAAGTACTCCTTCCGACGGAATTACGTGTCGCTGAATTTTGTACTAAATATTGAACAAGTAATATGGGTCGGAAAAATTAGTATATTACATGAACATCTCTTGCCCAAGTATCCATGAGGAACCGGTGTTCTTCTATTGTTCTATGTGTTGTAGTAAAATAAAATCGTTATATGGGTCGGGCCGTAAATTCTACGTGCCGACGACCAAATCAATGTTTCTCAAACACGAGTCAAGACGCACACGTGGCGCGGTCAATTCTACGTGACAAAAGAAGACAAGTTAACAAGTTAAGCCTCTCATGCTATGGTCAAAGAGTCAAATGAGCTAGAGTAGTGGACAAGAAAGGTGTGGGATGAGACTTTTGGTCCATGGTGGACCATGGACCATCCCTCACTTCGCATCCGTAGCTTACCCCAAGAGCAACGGCACATGCAAAAAGGCAAATGGACTAAGGACTCCACCGAAGGGTAGAGCACACGGTTAGCAAAGCATGGAGAGATGAACTCGCTAGCGTGGTTTGGGGCATATGCACGTCCGTAAGCCGTTCCACGGGCCGAACACCATTCTCTTTGGTGTATGAAGCCGAAGCAGTTCTTCCCGCCGAGGTCGAGTTCCGCTCACCTCGGGTCGAAAGGCTCCAAGAAGCCACCCCAATTGCGTTCATCGAAAATGAAGAGCATCACAAGATGGCTATCGATCTTGTGGAAGAAGCTCGTGACAAAGTCCTCATGAGGCACGCCGTCTATGAATAAAGCGCCGCACGCTTCTACAACACAAGACTGCGGGAACGAGCCTTCTCCTAAGGAGATCTCGTGCTGAAAAAGAACGTCGACCCAAAGCTCCAGCGCAAACTCGACACTAAATGGGAATGACCATACCGCATCACCGCAGTATTGGGAAATGGTGCATACCACCTCGAGAATATGAAAGGACAAAATCTTGTCCATGCCTGGAACGGCGACAAGCTCCAGCGTTTCTACGCCTAAGGAGGACCTTCAAGGGCAATCCTTGCCGCTCCCAAAAAAAGACTATCAGCGCCCTACCGGCCGTTTCCCTACGAAACTTCGAGGGATCGTAAGCGCCAACAAGGCCGCGTCTACGTAAGGCTTGTAAGCGCCCATCGGGCCATACCTTAAGATAAGGAAGCAAGGATCAATAAAACAAGTCTTTGAGGAAAAATTGAGAGTGACACGAGACACTCACACGACTCATCGTCATAAAAGGAGCCGCTGCCCCTGTGCCGCTCACCAAGGAACGCGGAAAGGCCTCCGTGGGCCCAAGCATCCTCTAAAGAATGTCCACGGACATAGGTCGGTACTAGCGACTTGTTCCTTGGTGGATCTTAGCGTGCCTCGACGCCATCCGCCAAGTAGAACCAAGTCCCCCGAGGGCCGGAAGCTCCTTAAACGCATTTAAGGAGAATCGTAAATAAGCGAGTTATGCATGAGCTTACTTACCTCGGAGAACCGTGCTACCCGTATGCGAAACGTCGCGCACGGGCCTGCATGAAAGTAACCGGGTTAAGGCTCCATAATAATCGCAGGAAAGCATAACTTCCTGAAGTCCGAAGAGGGGAAATTCCGCATGAAATTTCCCGAACGGCAGGTCGAAATGTCCGGATCACTACCGGCATATCGATAGCGACCCTCACAAGGGTACTAGGACCGTGGCTCGTAACCATGGCCTAAGGCGCCGAAGCCGAGTCGTATCCCAACGGCGACAGCAATTGATGACACAACAGTGCAATCATAGCGAACGATCGTGAGCTGTATAAACTAAGTAAATATAGTACTTCACAAAAAGGAAATATAGTACTCAAAAAACACATGTTGAGCCAAGTTAACATTTCCGATAATGTCGACTACATGGTGAAACATGAGAAATACATGCTGAGCTAAGTTAACATTTCCGATAATGTTGACTACATAGTAAAGTATGAAACACAACAAAAAAGCCGCCTTACAATCTCTACGACTAAGAGCCTAAACATGCTAGCCATAAGGCTAAGTCAAGTGGATATATGCAACATCGCATAAGTAAGCAGCTGAGGTACATCACCACCTCCGAGGGCGATGAGGCTCACACCTCACCGTCACCCTCCTGAAGAGCGGGCTCAAGGCAACGCACGAAGAGTTGAGCCTGAGCACGAAGAGGAGCACCCTGGTCCGCCAGAAATTTCTTCGCCCCGTGAGACATCTCACCCTCAAGCCCACTCATCCCGGCACCGCCGTCCAGGACTGCCGCAACCGCCGACGAAACAAGTCAGGCACCCATACTCAGGAGGCACTTCTTCACGGTAGACTCAATGAGCTCCACATGGGAAGTAAGCACCCTGCTCGCCTAATCCACCGTGCGACACGAAGGAAGATCCGGCTGGGGAACACTCCTCAAGCAAGTCATCGTCTCCCGAATCTCGGTGGCCTGGACAAGCAAAAGCGAAACCTCCTCGGGACGACGATTCGGAGGAGGAGGAGCACGAGGAGCAAGCATCGGGCCATCACCCGCTGCCGCCAACTCCACCTTGAGGGAAGCAGCCTCCGCGCGGGCATGCTCCCTATCAAGGTTGGCCACCACCAAGTCCTCCTCAACTCGACGGGTCCTCGCAATCTCGTCCCTCTGGCGCTCCTCAACAAGTCGAGCCCTGGTCTGCGCGGCCGCTAGCTCCGCCGAAACGCGAGAAAGCTCGGCCTTCACCGCCTAGCGCCGCACCCTCTCCGAAGCCAACTCGCTCAAAGCAAGAGTACACTTGGACATCTCCACGTCCAAAGCAGCGGAAAGCGCCCCCACCTGAGTCTTAAGGGTAGGAAGGGCGCCCATGGCCTCGACCAAACCCCTCACCTACAAAGAAGAGGGAGTTAGCACAAAAGCTAACCCAAAGAACCAAGGAAGGTACGTCACGGATGCTCACCAGCTCCAGTGTCACAAAAGGGTCTCTCACTCCATCCGCGGTCAACCGAAGCACTCCATCCCTCGCTTGAGTCGGGGGCTCGCCCTCAAGAACCCCAGGCTCCGCGGCCCTAGCACCTAAAAACAAACCAAGGAGATCATGTCAAAATCATTCGGAAAAAGAATGACGTGACCAAAAGAGAAGGGCACTCACCAGAGGTAGGAGCATCCTCGGGACGCTCGCGACCAATGGAGAACACCTGGACGCCCGCACCGCTGGCTCTGGTCGACAACTCCACCACTGAGTCGCTCCGAAGCCGAAGCCCCGTCTCGCGAGTGAAAGCCTCAACCTCGTGACTTGAAGGAGGAAGAACTTGCTCAAGTGCAATCTTCCCCTTCATGTGCAGGTCCAAGGTCACCCTCAGGGGGGACCTCGACTCGCCCATGGCAGGATCTGCCGAATCCTTCGGGGCGTAGTCAAGAGAAGGAGAAGGAGTCAGGGGAGCCTTCCTCTTGCATCCACTCGATGGACGAGGTATCTTGGAAACCGGCGCGACAGGCATCGCCAAACCCAGCACTGTTGTTCCCGCCTTCGCCTTCCCGCAAGAGTCCCGCAACTTGGACCCCACCGCCAACATCGACGGTGTGGCCAAGCGGGAGTATCGATCGCCCACTCGGAGAAGGCGACCAAGCTTCGGGTCCTGTCGCACTGGCACCATCTTCCCGAAGCACCTCGCGATGACGTTGTGGCATCCCTCCTCGCTGATCTTGGTCTCGTAGTCGCGGTGCTCCGGTTCGCCGTACGGACCTATCAGCTGCGCGGCCCACAACACCGCCCTCTCCTCGAAAAACGTCGCTGAAAAAAGACAAGCCAAAATTGTTAAGTACCTTCACAAGGGAAAACAAGCAAAGCACGAAGGGGAGAGGGGCGCCACTCACGTGCAGTGACAAGCTGTGGAGGACGGAAAGATCGAGGGATCCTAATCTCGGACCTCGGACGGCTCCTCATCATGAAGCGTCCCGCCATGACCATCTCCTCCATGAGGTCACGAAAGCTCCTCTTGGCGGACACCTCCTTGATCTTGGCCACTTCCTAGAGGTTGGATGATCGAGGATCGCCGGGGTGAGACACCTCCCTGAGACCTCCGGCCCCAAAGTGCCGAGCCATGTGTCGAAGACGGGTCTTCGAAGCCCGAAGAAGAAACCATTGGGACTCCCACTTGACGAACATCTTCTCCGCACTCTTCCCCGGCATGACCAGGAAGTCGTCCCCAAAGCCGGAACGAAGTGTCAAGGTTCACCGAACCAAAGGCGCTCAGAGCAAAGCCGTCCGGAGTGAGCAGCTCCCTCACCTCCACGGTAAAGTAGAAGAGCAGAAGCTTCATCGAAGGCTCCTCGTGAAGCGCCGTCTCACACAGCCACTTGAAAACGTTCAACCTCACGATCGTCGACGGGTGAAGCTAGGCCAACTTGATGCCGTACGTCTCCAGGAACTCCAGCAAGAAGGGGTGAACAGGCACACACAGGCCGGCGTGGAACCAAGCCGAGAATGCCACGATGCATCCCGAACGCCGCTGGTCGAGCCTCACCTCCTTGCCATCGGGCAGGATACCGTCCCCCTTGGGGAAGTATCCCGCCTCCTCCAGCTGGGCAAAATCCTTGGGCTCATCGACGAAGGGAGAAGGTGGTCGTGTGCCCAACCTCCGCCGTCCAGCGGCGCCGTCGGAACCAAGGGAGGGCCACCACGAGGGCGGAAGGAGACCTTCTTCTTCCGCGACGGTCGGTTCGCCGCAAGCTGCGCCGTGGAAGACCCCCTCGGCGGCTCACCAACTGGACGCTCAACGTCGGGTCCCGCCATCTCACCTACAAAAAAAGATCTGCCAAGGATTAGCCAAATAAGGTCACGGGCCTGGAACCAAAGCCCCCGTCCCGCGCCGCAAAAACAAAAAAGAAGAGGCCGCCGCTCCACGGGCCGCAGGCCCGCTCGCTCCTCGGCCCACCCGCGTAAAAAAAACAAAGGAGAAAAAGGGAAGAGGACGATAGGGCGGGCTGCCGCCCGCGCCCTCCGGGCGTTCAATGGAATGCCCAAGCGCCCAGTCCCTGCAGCGCCGCGCTCGCGCGCCTACGTCCCTGCACGCGTTCCCGCGCACGCCTCCCCGTGCCTACACTCGCGCCCGCTCTCGCACGCCGCCACCCGCTGCACCAAGACCGCGCCGTCTAGCCGCACCTCGTCCGCGCGCGAGCCTCGCCGCACCGCGCTCGCGCCCGCTCTCGCACGCCGTGACCCGCTGGACCAAGGCCGCGCCCGCTCTCGCGCGCCGTCTAGCCGCACCGCGTCCTCGCACCCACCTCCGCGCACACGCTTTGCCGCGCCCTCACGTCCGTGTCCGCACGCGCCTCACCGTGCTGCGCTCGCGTCACGCGCCATCTGGCCTTGCCGTCGTCACTCCCACAGAACACGCGCGCCCGCGTCGCCTGGCCATGCCCGCGCCCTTGCCAAGCTATGACGCACCAAAGGTGCTTGACCGCGTGCCCGCAAGGATTGGCGGCACCTAGAAGACACAAGGAATGACGACACAAGGCCGCCCTCACTTCCACAGGAGCAAGAAGAGCACGGCCGACGACGAGGGTCTCCCGGCTGCACTTGAAGGCACGACCGGCACCTCACTCCTAGCGGCCTCGGGCGCGCTCCGCGTCCCCACGAGGACTCGACGACGAGAAGCCTACGTATGGGGGAGGAAGAAGGGTCCCCAACCCTTGGATCTAGGGCGCCCCTTCGTCCAGAGCCGTCCGATCGCGCGACTTAAGTTGCAAACCGGTATCGGGCCAAACCGGGCCACGGCCCTGGAGCGGCCCAACTAACGGCCGAAAAAAAAACCGTGGCACGCCCAAAGGCAGCCCAACTCGCACGCAAGGCCGGCCCAGTCCGCGTACGCGCACACGCCAGGACGGCCCGGTAGCCCATGCGACCGACAAGAGCCGCGGAAAAGTGCGAAAAAACAAGATTTTGGGAGAAATTGCCAATAGGACTCCGGAAATTTCAGGGAGGCCCTCAGGGACTCCGTTTCTCACAAGGGAGTCCGCCAGGGAATCCATCCAAGGTACCATCGTGAATCCAAGAACGAGAAAAGGGATCAAAGGTCTCGCATCGAAGGTTGACCCGAAGGCCTTCTCAATGCCTCCCGCTCAAGGGGGCTACTGTTGTAGTAAAATAAAATCGTTATATGGGCCGGGCCGTAAATCCTACGTGGTGACGACTAAGTCAACGTTTCCCAAGCACGAGTCAAGACACCCACGTGGCGCGGTCAATCCTACGTGGCAAAGGAAGACAAGTCAACAAGTCAAGCCTCTCATGCCATGGTCAAATGGTCAAATGAGATAGAATAGGGGCAAGAAAGGTGTGGGATGAGGATTTTGGTCCATGGTGGACCATGGACCATCCCTCACTTTGCCCTCATGGTGCACACAAAAGTTATGAACCAAAGGAGCTACTTTTACCATTTTGCCTCTACTTTTCTCTCTCCCTCAAGGGTAGCCATGGTCTTTTGTCATGTACCCCTAGGCTATAATAACCTCCATGGGGGCATGTACCATTCGCTCTCACTTGAATAAACTCAAGGGGAGAGGGCTATAGTGCTCCCTCTAAGGTTCGCTCTCGCGCGCCGCTCTCGACTGAAAGTCGATCGGCCTTGAGAAACCCTTATAGGGGACTCTAGTTTTGAGGCTCCGAGCTAATCTTGGTTGCATGGGCTCGAAGGAGAAGGGGTTGGGTTAGAATTCCGAGGGTATCCTAACCTCGATACTTCGAAAGACGCGTTCGGTCCAAATACGAGGCATCCCCGACGAAGCTCTCGCCAAAAAGTGTCTTGGGAAGATCCGCTCGGCCCAAACCCTTGGCTAAGAACCCCCTCGAAGCCTTTCCTAACATAAGATTAAGTCGCACCCGCGGGGTCGACCGAACCTATTTCAAAAATTCGACGTGTCAACTTGTCCAAGTGTACGGCGACCTTCGCTATAAGACCGGCGTACACGCTCTACTTTTTTATACCCGTGCTTGTGCCATCGAGCATTAGCACCTCTTACTCTAATTGTTGTCTAGAACAACAACACTATGTTTTATTTTCGGACCGGTTTGACTGTTCTTTATTTTGTGTGCCAGTATACATGGACTATGGATGCAAAGTTAGCTAGTTCAGATCAGCAAGCACAAAAAAACTGTTTGGAGACCTATACAATCGATCTATATGCATGGGAATACTTCAAATTACTTAATTTGTATATCTCGTTAAAAAAAAGTTTGATCCATTATTTTAAGACGGCAAAAGGGGAAAAAATCCGCAACATTGCCAGGTCAAAGTTATTGCTGTTCTTCTGGTTTCTACATCAGATGATTCTGTAATATCAATTTATTGATAAATTGCTTCTGGCAGGCTAAAAGTCTTGCGTACTATGAAAACGAAAAGGTTTCCAGCTAATACACCGCTTTATCCGTACGAATGTTATAGTGCACAAAGTACAAAAATAGGAAACCGTCCAAATTAAGGTGCCTTGTCATTTCTGTTGAAAGAAGATGCCTGCCGGACACATCAGTAAAGTAGGTTGCAGAAGCGAGAGGGCACAAATAACCAACAGTGCGAATGAACTTTTAAGTAGTGCTGTACATATGTCTGCTGGTATCCGCCTCATCCCATTTGTTTTCCCTTTTTTTTTAGGAGGCAACATTGTTCGGTCATGTTTAATCTCTAAGCTACATATACATTCTCCCTTTCTTGTAATCATGTAAATCCACAAAAGCATCTTCGGTTGCATTTCGCCAAAATAAGAAAATAAATAAAACATTGTTACAATCAAGCATAACAAGACTCTCCTGCCGAAAGCCCGAAAGAAGCTAAGCCATGGGCAAGCCCAATTAGCTTCTGCTTCTCCCACACAAATATCTGTTTTCTGCCCCCAAATAGAAGACGAGGAATACCGGAGAACGGCAAGGTTCAATGACGAGAGGCTTAGATCACAAGTTGAGTCGATTGGTGTACACGGCTACACTACTCCTTCCGTTTCTAAATATTTGTCATGGTTTTAGTGTAAATTAGGAACGAAGGGAGGTAGTAGAATAAAAATCCACTAAGTTTCACGAGGAAAGCAGGACGCGTCAAGATTGATCCCGAGCAACAGTTCTAGCACACTCCCATTTGAGACGCCGGCAACAAAAACTAGCATCAACATCCAATTTTATCCAACTTGAGGGGAGAAGACTTCACACATGACCTTGCCTCTTCCCTTTTCCATCAACAGCTGGGTTCCCAGGATTGCTCCCTTGCAAGGCTTGCACAATGCATGCACATACTCCGTAGCTATCAAGAAAAAGCACAGAGCCTGCTCAGAAACAATTAATTCCACTAGCATAAATATTGTCATTGCGATGGTGCCACTCCTTGATCTTAAATCTAATTTACTCCATGTCCAGGAGCGGCAAAAGCCTCCAATTTGTGTTTCTAAACTTGCAATAAATGAATCTTCTAAGCATAGTTTATTGACACACTGGAGAGAGAAAGTAAGTAGTACTCCGTAGCAAAAATCCTACGGCCAATGCTTAAGTCGAACTGTGAAATGGAAATCCGTGGCCTTTGGCCTGCCGTAGTCCTCTTTAAAAAGAAATGAAAATCCTGCTCGCAGGGAGTTGTTTGTGGCCTCCCCACGAGACAAGGGCCGGACGAGTATACGGCCCATTTATACTCTTTTTTGGTAAACAGCCCAGTTATACTAGTCTTGTTAGTAGATCATCAAGGTGGATATTCTAAAAAAAAAAACAAGGTGGATGTGCTCGAGGCAAGCTACCAATTTGCGACTGGTGATAGCCGTTGTCTGGCGCAGCTCAAGAGGACTAATCACTCTAATTGGTGGTAGAATCAAATATTTTGAAGTTTAATTCTATAGCTCTCTATAAAATGAAATATTTTGAAATCACTCTAATAAGTGACGGAATCCAGAATTTTCCTTCCTTCCGTGATTACGCGCAGGAAATTTCTCGGAAGTCAAAATTTGGCGGGTGAGATATGTTAGATCCTAGATATCTCTAGGTGTAGATCGGTACAAAAGGAAAACTATTTCTGTTAATGGATTTCGGTTCGGGTACGGGATAAAAGGGAGAGGGAGAGCAGTACCTTCGCCTTGGCAAGAAGATCCCGACGATGCGGCCATGGCTATGGCGAAGACGAGCGGCGGCATGAGCTAGGTGGTGACGGCGGTGGCGGTTGCTTCCCGTCGCCTCTGCGCAAAGCCCTAGATCAGTAGGGTGTGTTTGGTGGGGTTGGTGGTGACGCAGACGAACCTCGTAGTGCGTGCCTCGGCCCCCCACCTCATTATATAGCGCAGCGCGACAGGGGCCCGCCAACCATATTGGGTTGGGCGCCCCCGATCAGGGCACGTCAGATCTAGACCCGGTGGGCTGTTGGGCCCACACGGTAGGAGATCACTCTAACATTCTTCCCCTTGATCTCAACTTTTCTTTTAACTGTGTACTTTTTACTTTACTCGTTTCTGAAAAGGCATTTTGATGCCTAAGTGTTTCGGTGTTAATGACAACATGACTCGTGGACTAACCGTGTGCTCGAGTGTTTCAGATTTGAGATCATATGGCACAACACGGTTCGTTGCCCTCAAAAAGGAAAGAAGCGCAGCGGTGAGCGGCTTTTTATTTATATTGAGTCGTAGAAACTCCGTACTATTAAGAGTGAGTCCACATGAGAAGGTAATGGGTGAATCGTTTTTCACGTACACAAACAAACATTTTACATCCACATAAAGCCTACCCAAAAAGTGAGAGAGAACCAACTCTGGAGCCTAACTGGTGTGCATTTGCCTGCCCAGGTCCGGAAGTTCCGGTGGGGTTCCGGTACCCCGTAACTTCCGCCCAACCAACGGGACCAGGTCCGCAATGCTACTGGAATTCATTTGTGTTTGGCGGAGGTTGGACCGGAACAAGGGCGGAAGTTCCAAGGCACCGAAACTTTCGGGGTATGACCGGAACTTCCTCCCTTGGCAGACTTAGTGCATAACGGTTAGATTTCGGGACCCCCTTAAATAGTCATCCCCTACCTCGAGATGAACTCATCCGAAGCCCAACTCTCTCCACACCATTTCTAAAGCTTCAAAGTGCTATATCTCCCTCCATAGAGCTCCCCTCTTGTTGATTCTTTGAGTATTGGAGGAGGAGATCTAGATCTAGGGTTTCACCAAAGCAAAAGGTTGATTCACCTTGTTTCCTTTGTGGATTTTGTTACTCTTGGGATTTTGGGATCCCTAGCCGGAAGGTGTCTCCTCAAGGCCACTAATCTTGTGAGGTGGTGCTTGTGGATTCGGGAAGGAGCCTCCAATTAAGTTGTGGAGACGTGTCCTTCTCCTCATATTGGGAGCTTACAATTAAGTTGTGGAGAGAGCACCGGTCAAGTTTGTAAGGGTTGGCATTCGCTCTCAAGGAAGCCACTTAGTGGAACTCACATCACCTTTGTGGTGTTGTGAGAGCTCATCCCGCCTTTGTGGTGTGGTGAGTTGGAGAATAGAGTGAGCCTTTGTGACGCATCTACCTTTGTGGTAGAACACTCCTCCAAACGGAGACGTACACCGACCCCAATAGGTGGAACTCCGGTGAAATCTTTGTCTCCCCATGTGGTATCATTCTTGCCCTTTTACTTACTTGCAAAGCTTAATTGTTTATCTTGTGCTTCGGCTATCAAGCAAGTTTAAATTGATTATCTATTGCTTGTGCTCGTGCTTCGGCTATTGCATCATACTAGGGGTGTTTATCATTTAGACGTTTTAGTGAATCCATGTATTGATGCTTGTATCCTTAAAAGTGAAAAGAAAAAGTAAAATTATTAGTCGCCTATTCACCCCCCCCCTCTAGTCGACCATACCGATCTTTCAGTTTCACCACTGATAAGTACGTAGAGCATGTTTCATCATCTCAGCTCAATTGCCGATAGAATCAGACAGTTACGACATACCTTTTCATGTTGAAACAAATTCTGTTCTTTTCGGGCCATTCTTTATCCAGGAATCATAGGCTTTCCCTTAAAATGAAGCCGGCTAAGTGTTCCTTGACCACACTGGGTGGTAGGCCTTTCGTAAGCGGATCCGCAAGCATATTCTTTGTCTTTATATGCTCGAGACTTATAGTGTGATCCTGGATTTTATCTTTCACAACATAATACTTTATCTCTATTGGTTTGGTAACATTACTCGACCTGTTGTTGTGAGTATAGAACACTGTGGGTGGATTGTCGCAGTACATATTTAGTGGTTTGTCGATACAATCCACCACTTTCAAGTCGGGTATAAATTTCTTTAACCATATCGCCTGCCCCGTGGCCTCATAACATGCTATAAATTCTGCATACATCGTGGATGATGCAACTATTGACTGTTTGGAGCTTCTCCACGAAATAGCCCCGCCTGCGAGAGTGAATACATATCCTGACGTGGATTTTCTATCATCTTTATCTCCCGCAAAGTCTGCATCTGAATACCGTCTTATCTCTAGGGAATCAGATCTTCTATATGTTAGCATGAGGTCTTTTGAGTCTTGCGCATAAAGCAATGCTTTCTTTACCATTTTCCAGTGCTCTATGCCTGGATTTTCTTGATATCTACCGAGTACCCCGGTGATAAAAGCTAAGTCAGGGCGAGTGCACACTTGTGCATACTGTAGGCTTCCAACTGCCGAAGCATATGGAACCGCTTTCATTTGATCGATCTCATATTGACTTTTGGGACATTGAAATTTCCCGAAACTGTCACCCTTGACTATAGGAGCAGGTGTGGCATTGCTCACATGCATATTATATTTCTTTAGAATCTTTTCTAAATATGACTTTTGCGATAGTTCTAGAACCTCATTTTTCCTATCTCGATGAATTTCTATGCCCATGACATATGACGCTTCACCAAGATCTTTCATATCAAAATTTGAGGACAAAAACTTCTTTGTTTCTAGTAGTAGACTGACATCGCTGCTAGCAAGCAGGATATCATCCACATACAGAATTAGGAAAATATATTTTCCACTTTTAAACTTTGCATAAACGCAGTTGTCCTCAACATTCTCTTTAAACCCAAATTTCTTAATAGTCTCATTAAACTTTAGATACCCTAGAGGCCTGCTTTAATCCATAAATGGATCTCTTTAGGCGGCATCCCATGTTTTCCTTGCCTTGCATGATAAAACCCTTGGGTTGTTTCATGTACACCTTTTCTTCTAAATTCCCATTTAGAAATACCGTCTTTACATCTATCTGATGTAGCTCTAAATCAAAATATGCCACTAGTGCCATTATTATTCTGAAGAAATCTTTGCATGAGACTGGTGAAAATGTCTCATTGTAATCTATTCCTTCTCTTTGCGTAAATCCTTTTGCCACGAGTTGTATTTGGTTTTGTAGACCCATTTATAGCCTACCGTTTTGGCTCTTTTAGGAATTTACCTTAAGTCCCAAACTTCGTTGAAACTCATCGATCTCATCTCATCTTCCATGGCCTCCAGCCACTTCGATGAGTGAGAACTAGTCATGGCTTCTTCATATGAAGCGGGATCATTCTCCATATGAACTCTTTCTGTATTATAAACTTTGTAATCTTTTGGAATGGCTGACTTTTTAACTCTTTGAGACCTTTTAGGAGCCTCATTTTCTGGCACGTTCTGTGTCTCTACATGTGGCGCATGTTCAGGCTGCTGCAGCTCCCTTTCATGTGCAACAATGGGTTGAGTCGGCTCCCGAAGTACAGGTTCCGAACCTTCACTCATTGTTGCCATGTGTGGAGTCGCAACAGGTGTCGGCACCACAATCTCAGGGATTGTCGGTATAGCAACAACAGGTAGTGAAAAGAATGGCTCCTGAGTCATCGGATTAGGTGCATGCACCCTCTTCTCCTCAAGATCAATTTTCCGAGATATCGTGCTCCCCCTCATCATTTCGTCCTCTAAGAAGACGGCGTGTCTCGTTTCCACAAACTTTGTGTATCTGTTTGGACAGTAGAAACGAAAACCTTTTGATTTTTAAGGGTAGCCAATTAAATGGCAACTTACTGTCTTGGTATCCAACTTTGCAATATTTGGGTTAAACACTTTGGCCTCAGCTAGGCTCCCCCACACCCGCAAATGTTGTAAAGAGGGCACTCTTCCTGTCCACAGCTCGTACGGTGTTTTGGGCATCGACTTGCTTGGCACTCTATTGATAATGTGAATGACGGTTTTTAATGCCTCCATCCACAATCCCAATGGTAATGTGGAATAACTCATCATACTACGCACCATATACATAAGGGTACGGTTACACCTTTCAGCTACTCCATTTTGCTGAGGTTCGCCCGGCATTGAATACTGGGCAACTATTCCTGTCTCCTGTAGGAACCTTGCAAAAGGTCCAGAGACTTGGCCATATAGGGTGTGCCAACCGTGGTACTCCCTCCCACGGTCGGATCTTACTATCGTTATCTTTTTATCATGCTGATTTTCAACTTCAGCCTTGAATATTTTAAATTTATCCATCCTTCTGGCCTTTTTTTTATTGGATAAATGTAACCGTGACGGGAGTAGTTATCTGTGAATGTTATAAACGAATCATAACCATCCGCACTTTTCACAGGAATTGGTCCACAAATGTCAGTGTGAATAATTTCGAGTGCGCTGGTGCTACATATTGCACCATTTTTTTGTTTTACATACTTTCCTTTAATGCAATCTATGCATTGCTCTATTTCTGAGAATTCTAATGGAGGAAGAATTTCTGTTTTAACAAGTCTTTCTATTCTCCCCCTCGAAATATGGCCTAAACGACAGTGCCATAATTTTGATGATTCATTAGTCCTCTTTCTTTTCTTTTGTACTTTCTCCGATGAGGCAACATGTTCATTCACTTTACACACATAATGTACTTTTTCACGTATGGATAATAAATAAAGCTCATTGTGATGGAACCCAACACCCACACAATCATTATTAAACCATATGGCACACTTGCCATGTCCAAAATGACATTCATAATCAACTTTGTCCAAACGTGATACACTAATCAAATTTCTGTGTAATAAAGGAACATAAAACACATTTCTAAGCAGGATCGTAAATCCATCGGGAAGCTCCAAGGAGATGTCGCCGACAGCCTCTTCGTCCGCTTGGACTCCATTTGCAACTTCAATGCATCTTTCGTTTCTTAGCGTAGTCCGCGTCGAACGGAATCCCTATAAAGAATTTGCAACATGAACAGTTGCACCAGAGTCAATCCACCAAGTAAATTTCGAAAACTGTGTATATAGGGATTCATTTACAAAGGAAATGGAGTTTATACCATTCTTTGCCATGATTGACCTTAGCCATTCCGGGCAAATTTTTTTGTAATGCCCGATCTTCTTGCAGTGGAGGCATGTGTCTTTGTCCACTGGAAAAGTCTTTTGCTGTTGCTGATGTTGCATGAGAGCTTTACCATGTGGCTTTGAAGGAGAACTTTGATTGCCTTGAGGGAAGTTTTTTTTCTTATTATCCCTCACATAGTTCAGGAAACCACCATATGAGGATTTAATTCTGTCCTCTTTTTGCACACACGTGGTTATAGTCTTTTCAATATCCCACCGCTCTGGTTACATATTGTAGTTGACAACAAAGTGTCAAACTCTTTTGGCAATGAAGCCATAACCAGGTGAACAAGCATTGCAGGTTAATCTCTAGATCAGCATCCATGGGCTTCAACTTAAAAGCAATGTTGCTCATCCTGAGGATATGCTCTCTTATGCCATGTCCTCCTCCTGTGTACTTTTCTGTCACTAGCTGCTTCAGCATCTGGGTAGCATATATCTTTGAAAACCAGTGAACTGGCTCTTTATCTTTTCAAGATACTCCCCTACGGAAGCACACTACGCAATTGAGCACACAATAACGTGCTCAATTGTGTTCTTTATAAAAGCCATGCATTTTTTGTTGGCGGTGAGCCACTTTTTGTTCTCGAGAGTGTATGACATCTCCAATAGAGCATACTCACTCTTCTTTTTCTCCCAAGCAGCATCATCATCTTTTACATCCCTGACTGGCTTTGTAGGCTTTGGTGGCTGTGGAGTGTCAACCAACCAGTCCACCTCGGCACAAACAAAAGCCAGATCAACTTTCTTTCTCCACTCAGTGTAGTTGTCACCCCTGAGGGTTGGTACGTCCTTGAGGCATCCCATCAAGCAGTACCCTCATGAAACCACAATAACGTGAGAAGATAACAACAATTGCATGCATTAACCCAACGTTGGTCAAAATTAATTCATACAACTGTTTGTGAATTTAATCTATATCACTGTTGGGCAGAAAATAGAATTAAATGCACACTTTAACCATTAACCATGATCATGCTATTAATGACGTTAGTCAAGAAAAATTAACAAGATCACAATTAACATAAAACACTTTTAGTCCTGTTCTTTTAATTTAAACAACACTTTTAAACTATTTGCAGCGGAAACCATGAACAAAAATTATAACTTTATACTTTTCAGAAGCATTATTTTGCACTTTTCTAGTTCCTAAAACAAACATCTCGTTGATTCAGTTTGAATAGGAGAAAAATAATACCAAAATGTGCAAAAACTGAACATATACTGTAAAAGAAAAAAGAACAGGCGTCACGGCCTGCTTTGCACACGCGGCCCACTGTCGCACGCGCCTCTACACTTTGTCCCAAAGCTTGCTCGCGCTCGCAAGCACCTCTGGCCCGAGGCCATCCTGGGCCGGCACAGCCACGCGCAAATGGCCCAAGGCCTCCCTCCTTTTGCCTGCGGCCCAGCAGCAGCCCATCAAGCGCTCAGACCCGCCAGGCTCAATCTCAGCATTGGACGGCTGAGCGTGACTTTCGCCTGGATAAAACCAGGCCGGCCGAAAACCCTAATCGGCCACCAAAATCCTAATAAACTTTTTCCCATCCTTCTCTTCTCACTGGCGGCGGCGGGAGAGACGGCTGGAGCCGCCCATCGGCGAAGGCGAGCCTCGCCACCGGCTTCTCTTCCCCCCCCCCCCCTCCACCCTCTTTTCCTTTTCCGTCGGCTGCTTCAGTCATGGTGGCGGCGGCGGGGACTCTTTCGGCCGGCACGGCCGACGCGCCGGCGGCCGCCCGCCGGCGACGGCGAGCGCCGCCCCTCCTCCTTTCGCCGCCTCCTCTTTCTGACGGAAGCCGCGTCTTTTCCGGCGAAGGAACCCTTGCCAGTCCACGCTTTCCCCGGCCTCTTGCCGGCGTGCGCGTGCACCCGATGGTGCGCGCGTCACCGTCAAGCGGCCGGTGGCCGTGCCATTGTCTGGGCGAGGGCGACCGGCGACGCCATGGCCAACCAGCGGCCACCCTCCGGTGAGCTTTTAGGGTTAGGGCTTTTTTTTCTTGCTTTCTTTTCCTTTCTTTTTCTATCCCGATCTACAACTCTTAACAAGCTCTGATACCAATGTTAGATCCTAGATATCTCTAGGTGGTGATCAGTACAAAAGGAGAAGTATTTCTGTGAATGGATTTCGGTTCAGGTATGGGATAAAAGGGAGAGGGAGAGCACTACCTTCGCTTTGGCTAGAAGATCCCGAAGGTGCGGCCATGGCTATGGCGAAGACGAGCAGCGGCGTGAGCTAGGTGGTGACGGCGGTGGCGGTTGCTTCCCGTCACCTCTGCGCAAAGCCGTAGATCGGTAGGGTGTGTTCGGTGGGGTTGGTGGCAACGCAGACGAACCTCGTAGTGCGTGCCCTGACCCTCCACCTCATTATATAGCGCAGCGCGATAGGGGCCCGCCAATCATATTGGATTGGGCGCCCCCGATCAGGGCGCGTCGGATCTAGGCCCGGTGGGCCTTTGGGCCTACACGGTAGAAGATCACTCTAACAAGATATACATGAATCGGTGAAGATACCGTGCAAAGATGGTGGCCGCGAGTGCACCCATGGTCGAGGCAGTTTAGGGTGAACCCCCTAGGACGTCGCCTCGTGGCCCACATTTTTATGAAGTACATGTTTCGACTCTCCTAATCAGTTCATCTATATATGTATTGTGCCACGTGGTACAACATCACTGTTTCGACTTTCGAGGAAATGACAAGAACACTTTTTATTATTGACAGGAACATTTTTTTTAGAAAAATGACAAGAACACTTGTGCAGAGAAGAAACCCCGGTTGGCCTTCTCGAAAAAAAAAAAAGAAACCCCGACTCTCCTTGTCCAAAAGCCACTGCGACTCCTCTTGGGCTTGCTCAATTAATCTGGGCCGGGCCGCAGTGACTTGCATTAGCATCTACTGGCGCATGCTCTAGAGTCCAGAGAATTAAGAACGACAGAACGTCGCCGTCCAGGGCTGAGCTTCAAACCGTGCGCCTTGACGGAGAGCGATCGGATGATCAAAGCGATGGACAGACCGTATCTAGATCTTGTAGTGTAAAGTTTGGTTCAGCTTTGGCGGCTGGGAAGTGTACACGCGGAAATCTCCAGGCGACACGGAGAGTCACGGACCGAAAGCAATTCAACCATTCCATCTAAATTCCATCGCAATTGCGTTGTGCCATGCTGTCGCATTGTCGCTCGATCATTCATTCATTCTCTCATACGTACAGCAAAGTCAACGTTTTCTCCCTGCCTGCCACCCTAAGTTTTCCTCGAATTGATTAGTCGGTCGTTGCCTCCTGGCTACCGGATTTAGTCGTTGAGACAAAGCGTGTGGTGAGACGGAGGCTATCTGCTACTGTAGTACTAACCGGCAACGCTGAGTTTTTATATTGGGTTATCATACTTCGTTGATTAGCAACAGGAGTAGTAGCACCCCCCGTCCGGGAATCCTTTTGGCTGGCCCTTGCTGTCTGCAAGCCTCAAAAGGATGGTTACGTGCCGCCGCGCTAATGAGATGCATGCGCTGGGTGTAGAGAACTTTAGGGTCGCAAACGCGTGTCCTTTTTATCTGTGGTTGGCGAAGATGGTGTTACAACTTGCAAGTATGCGTCCAATATTTTGCTCATGGCCAATGATTTTTTTCTTCTAATTTACATTTTCCCTATGTAACAATGGTTGGTTTCCTTAATAAAATCAGAGTGCTCCGATGTCCGATCCCTCTTTAAAAAAAGATTTATTTTTTTATTTTCTTGCTGGGTGCCAGTCCATGGAAAAGATAAAGAGATTTCTCGTTGTCAGAACATTGGTTGATCAAGTCTAGTAAATCAATAGAACCCGGCCACCACAAGTCCACAACCAAAATGGTTAGAGGAAGCTATTTATCGTCCCGACCATGCGATCAAATTTTAAACATCTTAGAAACATCATGACTTGAAAAAACTCGTGGAAAAAAAATGCAACGAGACAATCAATGAAAGACGTTGGATTGTCTTTTTGTTGTTACCAAAAAAAAAACGAGACAAGTGTTCATTGGTTCAACTGCTCTGACGCGCTTCTCAAAACAGTCACGAGCCATCTGATTCCCTCGCTATTGTGTGAGCTTTCTATAGTAGATTTGGATGTAAAGGTAACGGGATAGAAATTACACCTTGCCCCACACACACAAAAACAAATCGCGGTCCTTGTTTCCAAAAACAAAAAAGATTGCTCCTCCCGGTCCTTTGTTTCCAAAACAAAAAAGATTGCTTTGATGAATTTTTTTTTCCTGCTCGAGAGGAGGTTGAGTTATTTTGTCCATATTCAAAATCATGCTCCGTAAATAAGACCGTGTCTTCCGTGATGGATAAGCCTCTCCCCATATATACACACATTTTGCTCAGTCTGCATTCGACGGAAAACATGTCACCCAAGCATTAGAGGATGCTATAACGAGGCTTTTACTTGCCATGGAAACTAGAGAGTCGATCCGATCCGGCCCGATCCGGCTCTTCTTTCACGATGCACTTCTAGGTGAGCCCGAACTATTTGTTGATGGAAAGTCGATCCCCAATTCCCCAAAGGTCGATGCCGAGAAAATCATGCAAGGCAAAAAAAAGCTTGGATTACGTGTTCTGGTCCAGGGCTTTAACTCGTGTTGTTCTTTTCTTCAGCCTAAAGATAGAGATGAGGAAGTGACATGCAGTGCAAGTACCGTACTCCTAACGACCGTCAACGGATAGATAGATAAACCCCAGGACAAAAAACCGCTTAAACCCAAACCGGTAATCCACGGGTTCGAGATCGTTCGATACCTTTCCGAGTTTCAGCCATCGTGCAGAGCCGGTCGCCACGCGGGCGGCGGGCCCACCCGTCATGCACCGGGTCCGCGTGGTCCGAAGTGGATAATAATCACACGCAACGGAATGCCCCTCCTCGCCTCTTCCAATTTCGCTAGCCCACCTGCCCATCCTCGCCCCGTCCGTCTCTCCTCCTCGTAAAAGGAAGCGGAAAAGTCGAAGAATCTTTCGAGCTCCGTACCGCAGAACGATTCCCAAAGCCCCAACGCCGCCGCCGCGGAATTAGCTGCCGGGAGGGAGGCGGCCGTCGTGACCTCAGGGCTGCGTCTCCGGTGATGTATCCGGTGGCGACGGGCTTGCCGCCGGCGCGGCTGCCGGCGGCGTCGCGGGTGGACAAGGCGACCAGCCACCTGCTGCAGGGGCCGGACTGGGCCGTCAACCTAGAAATCTGCGACACTCTCAACGCCGACCGATGGTGATTGATCCGCCTCCCCTTCCCCCCTTCCCCATCCTGGATTGCTGAACCTCTTTGCCGCTATGATATGGTTGTTCTGTTTCGATGCTTGCGCGGAGTAAGAATTATGGTGGGGGATCGGGATTTGTCCAGGGAGCTTTGTTGCGGCGCTGCTGGTTTGGGGGCCGTTGACCCAAGCGATTGGGCAGAATTGGTCAAAATTTCAATCTATCTGGGAATTCTTATTAGTCCCAATTGAAGCGGGGTTGAGAGTAGCCTTCACCCTGTAACCTCGGATTGTTTTCTATAGTGGTTTACTATGTTATGAGAGCTATAATAATAAGAGGGGGTAAGTACCAAGGAGATGCCGTTGGCTTAGGTTTAGCTTAGGGTAGCATATTTCAGAGAACTTGAGCTTAGGGTGAGTGAAGAAACTGCAACTTGGGCTCAGGTGTAGTTCTTTCTGGAGCTTCGACTGAGACGTCTCAGAACGTTTATGACGGAATTTGCATGGCTACGGGCAATTTTGCGAAGGGTAAAGCTGCGCAGGGCTCTGTAATGATGTATTGATGTTTAGTCCCTCGCTTGTCTGCCAGTGGAACAATCAATTCTGACGTAGTTTTGGTTCGTGGTTGAGAAATAAGAGGGTTCGAGTTGATGATGGCACTGGGGAACATCTGGCCTAGTTTTGATGCCTTGGCAGGTGGGCGGTGCTCTTTCAGAACAAAATTGCAGTGCATTTGCCGTTCATGACAAAAGTGTGTCTGAAATTATATTCGTTGACGTATTGCTGAAGTATGTTGGAGTCGGGCGTTCATTTGTGCATGGTGCATGAGGTTACATTGTGAGCATATGTTCTGTTTTTTTGCTCGGGAAATATATGGAGCATACGTCAGCTCGTTGGTCTCATGGCGTGACGTGCTGTGGACCCTTGATTTGGCATCACTCTTCACAGATTTGTTTTCAACGATGCATGCATGTTTTTTGCTTTTGTGTTTTATGCTCCTGAGATGGAGGCTTGGCCGTCGCTCCAGTGAGCCAACGCGCTTGATCGCGCGGTATTACTGTCCTTTTTTGTTTCACTGCAGAACTCTATGTAAAATTAGTAACATGTTTAACTTTACTTTTTTGCTGTTTCTTTATGTATAGATGGGAGGGCGTTCAGATTAACTTAGATAATTGCTTATGATTTTCTATCTTTTGTTTCAGCACAGGATTCCATGAAATGCGAACCTTTTAACTATGTTTTGTTTGTTTTCATGCATCGATGGGAGGACATCCAGATTAATTTGTATACTTGCAAATAAGCTTCTCCTTACTGAGTGCTAATAAAATTGCAATTCTGAATCAGGCAAACAAAAGATGTGGTGAAAGCAGTGAAGAAGCGGTTGCAGAATAAGGACCCCAAAGTTCAATTCTTCACTCTGACGGTGTGTACTATAATAATATAACATGTTAGTGATGCTAGTTTTCTGCGATGTTTTGCTGTGAGAACTATAGTTTTTTTACAGGCAATCGCACTGCACATACATAAACTTGGTGTGTGGGAACAATTCTGTCCATGAACTTGCAGAATGCAACGGACTAGTATGTAATCTTGGCTAGAGGTTTAGTTAGATCCAAATGCAGCCAGCTCTGGTTAAGCGAGCCGACGTGCCGCCCCAGCTTGGCAACCTGCTTGTTTGTGAAATCATAATGAGACCCTTATCGTCTAGACAAGCAAATTCTTCAAACACGCCTCCTACTTATTATAGACTTCAAAATAAATTCATAGCTTCTAAAACTCCAAATTCCAAATCCATATAGTTTGTGTTCCTTTGTTTGTCGATGGTGGCGTGACTCAGTCGCGGCTGAGATAGCCTCTTCCTTCTCTCCTCGCAATTGCCGGGGCGTTGACGGCGAAATACCGAGGTTCCATCTCAATCGCGATTACGGCCACCCCACGGCTCCGTCAGGAAAAAGAACCAACGTGAATAGAGCAGTGCTTTGCAATGAGCTTTGAGTGGAGCCCAAGGACCAAAACGCAAAGTTTACAGCCCTCCCACCCGTTCAGCTTCCTCACGTGAGGGGCACATGTGCCACACTGGCTCGATGTGTAGGCTCGATTAGCCTGAGCGGGCTGCATTTGGACATAATTGAACATTCGAGCCAAGATTACGAACTAGTCCGTTGCATTTTGCAATATCATGGGCTAAATTGTTCCCATGTGCTAAGTTTATGTATGTCCAGTGCAATTATATCTGCCACTGCCGGGTTGTCAACTTGAAGCAACATGTCAACTTATTCTCCCACCAAAATAACTTCATTCGGCTATTTTTGTTGTTCACATTGGCTGTAAAATACTTTGCAGCTGTTGGAGACAGTGATGAAGAACTGTGGTGAATATGTCCATTTTGAAGTTGTTGAGCAGCATGTTTTAACAGAAATGGTTAAAATTGTCCAGAAGAAGGTATATCCCCTTCATTTGCTCCAAATCCTTTCATTGCTATTCTCATGTTGCTTAAATTTGCCAAGAGAAGTAAAAACATGTATAAAAAATGAAATAGTAAATATATCTTTGTGTAACACAGGTCTCCTATATCTTTTCTTAGATAAGAAGCTTTCATATGGTGTTTCTCAATGTTAAGAGTATTCCTCAACATTAATTTATGTCTGCTGTTTACTTGAGTAACCAAAAAATATTTAACTATGGGTAATTTTCTTATGTCATTGGGAACTTTATGAATTCTGTTATTCTGTAAATATTCCTCCGTCCAACAAATGATGTCTCAACTTTTACTAAATTTGGATGCATCTATACACTAAGTCATGTCTAGATACATCCAAATTTTGACAAAATTGAGACATCTTTTGTTGGACAGAGGGAGTATCATATTCGCATTTCATCCAAGATGGATAATTTGTTATTGGAACCTTTTAGCTCTATTTCCAATTGTGATTTATGTCTCATGCACTCATTTTTTTAAAAATTTCTTTGTATAATTGGGAAATAATCATATACAATGCTGGGAATATTGTTTTTCTGAATATCCACCCAGCATGATATGCAAGTGAAGGATAAGATATTGATACTTCTGGACTCATGGCAAGAAGCATTCGGTGGTCCTGGGGGCAAATATCCACAATATTACTGGGCATACATTGAACTAAAGGTATGCTGCAGAAAATATCCTCCCAATGTAAAGCCTTGCATTGTGCAACTGAATCAATCCATTACTCGTATACTGATGTGGAGCCACGAAGCTGCCCTGAAAGAATATTCAAAGCATAAGTGGTTGAGTGGCAGATAATTGTATACCTTTTATTTCTATATTTAGGGATTAAGACTATTGAAATTTAATCATATTAGCTGATGCAATATCTGTTACAGAGGTCAGGAGTAATGTTCCCACGTCGTCCTATAGATGCCCCTCCTATATTTACTCCACCCGCAACACATCATTCTCAGCCCTATGGTTCACCTACATATCCTGCTGGAAGTCTGAATGACAGAATGGCATCTGAAGCTGAAACATTGAGGTTGCATTTCTTCTCTAGTATACAGCTCCTTTAGCTGTTCTCCTTCAAGCTGTGTCTCTTCTATTACTCAATTTTATGGTTATATAACTGCTTGTCTTTTTATGCTTCAGTTTAGGGGACTTGAATAATATTAGAGATGCAGCGGAACTTCTGTGTGATATGGTGAATGCTTTGAATCCTGCCGATCGCATGGTAAACAGAAGAAATAAGTCCATTTTACCCCCCTGAACTTATCGCAAAGTCCAAAAAACACCCTGAACTCTGAAACCGGGTATTTAACCCCCCCTGAACTTTCAAAACCATGCACCCGACCCCCCTCTGCCTGTTTGAGGCTGTTTTGCTGTGTTGAAGATGATTTTGACCCTCCCCTTCTCTCACGCGTGCCCTCCTCTGCGCCTCCCTCTCGCATGCCGTTGTGCTCCTCCTCTGGCGCCGCCATGGCTACTGCCTTTCACGCAGACCCCTCTGCTCCCTCTCTCGAGGAAGATCTGCCACGAGCCGCTGGAGGCGGCACCGGCCTGGAGCAGGAGGTCAGGAGCAGCCCGTGTAGGTGAAGGCCCTCGCCGTGGCGCCCGCGCAGGCCCTGATGGCCGCGGACGCGAGCGGGGTTGGCACCTGCTCCTCCGCCTGCGCGGAGCTGCAGGGATGGAGAGCGAGGAGGAGAAGACAGCGGCGTGGGAGGAGGAGGCAGGCGTGTGGTGGAGGAGGAGCAAGGTCAGGTCCGCGAAAAGGGAGGGGAAGTCCTGGAAGCAGCCGCCCGAGGAAGGGAGCGCATGGTCAGCTTGGACAAGGGCATCTCCGCTGGCCACCGGTGCCGGCACCGCCCGCGTGCTAAGAGCAAGAGAGGAGTCAGGCTCGGGGAGGGGGATACATGGACGACTTGTGCCAGCGTGGCAGTCGACGGGTCAAACCCACCTTCAACACAGCAAAACAGCCAGATACATGGCAGAGGGGGCTTGGGTGACCGGTTTTGGAAGTTCAGGGGGCTAAAATGCCCGGTTTTAGAGTTCAGGGTGTTTTTTGGACTTCGCGATAAGTTCAGGGGGGTAAAATGGACTTATTTCTAAACAGAATATCCAAAAGAAATTTGGTATGGCCACTTTAATTGAAGTTGATGCAAATAACCTATTCATTTTTTGGCGTCTCAGGCTGTTAAAGATGAAATTGTTACAGAGATTGTCAGCCAAAGTCGTTCGAATCAACAAAAGCTCATGGGGTTTATCAGTTCAACAGGGTGAGCTCATCTCTTTCAGATTTCACAAATATAGTTCCTCCTTTGTATTGTTTTGTTTACAGAAAGTGAATTTAAAGTTCAGAGTAGCACTAGCACGCACATGCATAAGCATGGAACACATTTTGCATCTAAATGGCAGTGCAGACTTGCAGTTCAGGCCACACTGCCACAGAATGTAATGTGCGACTACTTGTGGTTCCTGTTGTTTAGGAATGAGGAGCTACTGAAACAAGGCCTAGAAATAAATGATCGTCTACAAAGTGTACTTGCAAAACACGACGCCATTGCTTCTGGTGCTCCTTTACCAGTTGAAACACCAAGTAGACATGAGATACCCAGAGAGGAAACAGTACTACAGCCGTCTGCACCTCCAATTGCACATAATGAGGCTCCAGTTGAAGAGGATGAAGAGGACGAGTTTGCTCAGATAGCAAAAAGGTATTTGAAAGTAGGCTTTGACAGGCAATCTACACATTCCTGATTCAGTAATTTATTCATGTTTTTTATGCATCTGTAGAAAAAACAAATCTGTGATAAGCAGCGATGAGGGATCATCAAGTGCCGGTGATCATGCTCTTATACCCATTGATGAAGCACCTTCCGAAGCCTCATCTTCTGTTGCGAGCAATGCACTGGTTCCTGTTGAGTCAGCTAGTGGTACTCGGACAAAAGAGCAGGATATGATCGACCTTTTAAGCCTCACGTTATACAGTCCTCCAGAAGCATCTACAGATTCTTCAACACAGAGCCAGAATGAGACTCAGCATATTCCCACGTCAAATGGGGCAGCATTACCTCCAAACTATCAGCCTGCGTCATTGGATGGACCGCATTACCCTTCCAACCAGCAGGTATATCCAACAAATCAGGGATACAGTACATACAACAATTATGTTGCACCCTGGGCCCAAACTGAACAGAACACACAGGCTGCAGCATATCCTACCCAGGCCCCACAATATGCATCTAGCTATCCGGCGCCACCATGGGCCATGCCTACAAGTGCCAACTCCATTAATCCTTTTCAGCCTGCCACATACCAAATGCCGACTCCTCCTGTTCCTTCTGTTGCCTCAACAGTTAACTATCCAGTTCTTTCATCCCCATATGCTGCTCCACAAATGCACCATGCGCCATCTCCAACCACCAAAGCCAGTCCTATGCAACAGCATAGCTCTCTTGTTTCTCAAACAAACAATGCCCTCGCCCTTGCTCCGGATGTTCGAATGAATGGAATTCAAAAGCCCAAAGAAGCACCAGCGGCAGCAGCCAAACCCTACTACATGCCAGACAATCTATTTGGTGATTTGATTGATGTGAAGAGTTTTGGTGCTGGAGGTAAGATAAGCAGATCAACGAACATGCCTAGTCCAAAGGGTGGCGGTCAACCTATGATAGGTGGAAAGAAATAGGTTTCACAAGTTCAGATTAGTTGCTACTGTTGTTTGGCTTGTACATTTGATGTATATTCGTTCAGGTCATATTGGTTATTACATTGTTCAATTTCGTGGTCGCCGTATGTGTATCCTGAGATGGTAGAGCATAATTTCTGTAAATGGTTTGTTTCAACCGTTGGTTGTTTCTGTCCTAATTTGCTGATTCGTTTCATCATTTGCGTGTGTTGACTAAAAGTGTTTGCAATCAAGATAATTTGCTAACATTTTCTGTACAATGGTACTGGCGAATTCACATTCTTGTATCGATCGGGATTCTCGGAAGTGAATGGCAGTTGCTTTGTTTTCTGGTTAACAGGAAGATGTAGGGATCTAAAAGCTGGCATACAATGACACATCTGAATATCGTCTGATTACAAAGAACTTATTAACCATGTTCAGGAACAGCTGATTTGACGACAGCTTAAGTTGATGCGCATCATGGGTTTGCAAGACAGATCATGAGACAACGAGGTGCTGTCTCACAGATCGTCTCTTATTTATGGATATGGATCCCATGCCATTGCCTGGATGTGCACCCTTTTAGCTTCGCTCTACTGCTTCACAGCTTTGACAATGCGGTGTCCATCACCTCGATGAAGAAATCTGCAGCACAAAGTTTGTTCATCACATCGAGTTATGTATATGTGGATCAAAAGTCAAGATGCTATGGGGGCAATGCATTAGCGGCTGAGGAGCAGATCTTACCGGAGTCCTCTTTAGAGAAGCACAACGGAGGTGTTACCCTGAACACGTTACCGTAGAAACCACCCTTCCCCACCAGCACACCCATATCTGTTGAAAGAAGAAGAAAAACGCGGATCAGATCAAGAGATTAAAAAAAAACTTCTGTGTCCAGTCCAGTTTCAGGATGATAAAGCAGGCAGATGCGTCAAAGCTCGACAAAACATGTGGTTCATGTGACTTGTAACCACCTTTCATGTGGTTCATGACATGGGCAATCTCAACTTTCGCCGGAGTTTTCTTTTGGTGGTCAGTTACCAGCTCGACTCCCAGAAGAAAGCCTCTTCCCCTTACATCACCAATAACTGCAAAATCCAAACATAAGTAACAAAATTATCCTTGAGGTATGTTGTCAATGTGATTTATGATCTAACTGATACTCACTATCATGCTTCTCTTTCAGAATGTTAAGTTGGTCCTTCAGATAGGAACCGACAACAAATGCATTCTCCTGGAGCTTCTCCTTCTCCAGTACTTTCAGAACAGCGTGACCGGCAGCGGTACTGACAGGGTTACCACCAAAGGTGTTGAAATAACTTCGGCGGGTTAGCACCTGAGCGATCTCAGGAGTTGTAACAACTGCTCCTATCGGTATGCCATTCCCTATACCCTGAACAAGAATGACAGAAACATGTGAGCCAATAATTTGATTCATTGGAGGTGTTACCCGCAAAAAAAAAGATCCATTGGAGGTGTTACCTGCAAAAAAAAAAAGATTCATTGGAGGTGCACATTGACAAGTGAACCCTAATGGGGGAATGCATGAACTCATGAAATACGGACACTGGAGAAATTGTCAAACTTCACCTTTGCCATTGTAACTATATCTGGGATGACACCATGCCCTTCAAATCCCCAGAAGTGGCTTCCAGTTCGTGCAACTCCCGCCTGAACTTCGTCAGCGATGCAGAGGCCACCAGCATTCCTTATCATATTGTACGCTGCAGGCAAGTATCCTGGTGCTAATTCCACTATTCCACCAACTCCCTGCAGAGAGGAACATTCCGAAAATAAAATTCAGAATTATGAAAATTAATTCAAGAGATTAAACATAATGATAGTATGATAATGCGCTCAATTGTTGATATTGGCATACTTGTATGGCTTCTGAAATAAAACCACCAACTCTCCCTGTAGTCCCATAATCAATGGTCTCCTGAATATCTCTTGCATACTTCTCTCCATCTGAACCGAAAGCACCTCTATATGGGTCTGGATTAAGAGCATGGTGCACTCCAGTCTGTATACATTATAAATGAGCAAATATCATCGTCTTATCATCTTGTCTCACAAAAACAAATGCTCAAAACCAAGTGGCTACAGAGATCCCAAAACTTGCATATGATGATCACAATAAAATCCTGTGTGCTTATCTAATGATGTAAAACTAACAGCAATGCGGAAACTTACCTGGACAACGTTAAATTTCCAGTTGCATTGAGCAGTAGCACCCATTGTTGCAGCTGCATTCCCGTGGTATCCATTCCTAAGCGAAATAATGTCATGGCAACCAGTGTAAAGCCGGGCAATCATTAGCGCAAGCTCATTTGCCTCCGTGCCCGAATTTGTGAAGAAAACAACCTGAATCGAACAAGAGCAGCTTCACATGAGGCTCAATCAACCAAAATAATCTGTGCATATCAAAAACACCGTATTTTTATAGCCAGAAATTCAAAGATACTTTCAGGCACAGAAATGTGTAAAGTTTTACTAGACTGATAGTACCTTCAAATCTCCAGGCATTTTGGATGCCAAAGCCTCAGCAAAGTCTGCAATTGCATGATTCAGATACAAGACTGTGGAGTGTTGTATCTTGTTTGCCTGGTTGACTATGGCTTCAATCACATCAGGATGGCAGTGCCCACAACAAACAGTTGCAATGCCACCAAAGGCATCTAGGTAGCGGCGACCATCCTCATCGAACAGGTACTGCATCTTTCCATCCACTATGTTCAGCTGCAATAATTGTTGTGTGCCAAATTTATCAAATTTTCAGTGCTAAAGTTTCGAGAATCACTTTGTGTTGCATGACACTAGTTTTGCTCACTTCATCATCCAACTATACTACTTGTCCTGGTCACATCATTGCATCGAATCAAACACGAAGTACCAAGACACAATCTCAGGTCTTGAAGTAACAACAGTTAGTGACTCATTCTTTTTTCCTATTCCCCTCTTTTCAAAAACTTTATGAAATAGCTAATCAATAGTTCAAGGGGGTCCCAAAGAGCGAAAGTGTTTTTTCCACCTTTTTCCTTTTGTGTCTTTTATAAAATTATAAGAGAAATGTCCGGATAAAAAAATTAGAGAAATCTTTGGGTAAAAAATATTTTACACGTGATATATGTGTTGCTGTGAGTACAGCACGCAACCTCCAGGTGTTCGGGGATGCGCATGGCAGGTATACACAACTTGGCAGTATCTGCAGAAATCCCATCTTGGCCGTATTTTTTATATTATCTGGCGATGCATATGCAGTTTTAAAACAGTAAGTTGGCAGTGATCATTTTCTTTAGTACAGATAAGCATATACCAGTGGCCGGCAACAGATGTGTGATCTAAGCAGCTCACAAAGTACTTTGTTGTGCAAAGTGGCTTACAGAAATATATGGTCCTAGACTCCTAGTGATAATTTGCAACCACAATTTTCCTGCTTGATTCAATAGGCCCCAATAAAGAATAGCTACACGGCCACAGAGAGGTTGATCCAAGTGAAGTGGTGCTGCAAGCAATGCAGAACTTTGTGATTACTACTTACATCTTTGAAGATTCTCAAGGATATGTTGAGACAGACCTTAGTAGCTATGTGATTCCATTTTCAGAATCTTAGCTCAATCATTCCCAGATCTCACCAATCACCTCACCTTAGGTAGGGGCAGATCACATGGTAAAAATGGTATTCCTAACTGAACCCATCAAAAAACGACAGAAAAGGATCAATTGATCACTGCTTTGCAGGACCACCGGAAAGACTGCCTTTTCTAGTAAACAAAACAAGTACTACAGCTCTACAGCAGCAAACATTGCAGGAGAAGAAGATTTCGAGTTCTTTGCCTGACTACAGTTCAGTGTAATTGATATTTTGGAACATTTTTTTTAATTGATATATGCACCGTTCGTGTTCCGTGCTTGGGGAAACAAATCACTAAATCAGATGTCCTATCGGTAATGTTTCCCCTAAAATAGAAACGGAGATGAAATCGCAGTTCTGTTCTCTTCGCCAATCTGGTTCGTTCCCAAGAAATTGGAGGTGGCAAGGGCATGGGGGGGCACGTACAGGGCGGTCGTAGAAGTGGAAGAGGGAGGGGCTGAGGAACTCGGCCCGCTTCCGGGCGACCTCCGCCACCCGCGGCCCGTCATACGGCGGCGGCGTGTAGTCGAACGGAGGCATCTTGGGGGCGCCGCCGCCATTCTGCGGCGAGGCGGCGACCGCGGCGGCTGAGAGGCTGGAATGTGCCCGGCCGCCGGGGGCAAGCGCCGCCTGGAGGAGCCTCCGGGAGGACGCGAGGCGCTGCATGTCGGACGCCTCTGTTTCTCTCTCTGCGCGTGGGGTTTCCTGAAACGGTGCTCTGTCTGTGGACTCTGGTTAATGGTGGCAAAGACCGTGGCTCCAGCTATAAATAGACGACGAGCTGGAAGACGATGTGTAAAATGACGAGATCGCCCTTTTCTTGAAAAAATTGTAGGATTGTCAATATCTGATATTCCGAATAGCGCTTCGATTTCTCATTTGGCACTGTCAACTCTTCATTGGAAATTTTTCTGAATCCAGTCCCGTATGAAAACATTTGTGATGGTGTCCATTGTTTCGGTTAAAATGAAGGCATAAAGATCTTCCTCTAATTGTTAAAGTAAAATTCTTTGTCACGTCCCAAAATTGAAGTGGCAACCAATATCATCCATATCATTTCGCCTCTAATTTGACATGTAAGGCGGTGAATCTTAAAGTAGTTGCTCCCTTTTCCCCGCAAAAAGAAATACTATGAAAGTAGATAAAATACTCCTGAATTTTGTACAGATATTTCTAGACGTAATTGTGGGGTCCCAAATTAATTATGTAGTACTTACTTCCCAAAATAAAATAGGCTCCCCAAAGAAATAAAGAAATATAACGAACGTGTCATGGTCATGGACGGAATAACTAGGAAGGTGAAATAAAATATGGAGAGTACAGGAGGGCCATAGCATGCAGATGTCAGGAGGATGATTGAACGGTGCTGCTTAAATCGGAAAAGTGGTCACTTGCAGCATGCTGCCGTGTGACAAGACAGTAGCCCACGAAGTCCTGCTGGTCCATATGCACGATTAATCGGATGAATTCCTTGCTCTCGTTTGCGTTAGGCACGGACGGACGTACGTGAGATGATGTACCGCGTTAGATGATGCAGGAAACGGATTTGAAGTGAGAAAAATGCAAGATATACGGACCAGACCATATAGCAAGGCGTCCTAGATCAAGATGCATCGTGCGTGCGTCGACGAAGGATCCGGCTTGATCCCAAATTCGCCCCATACACTCGTGACAGGTTATCCGAGAGCAGTTTTTTCTGCCAAAACCAAATAAACCTGACGAACTTTCTGCCGCTTCAGTGTGGTTCATCAGTTGTTGGATCAGCTGATCGGCCTTTCCAGAAGCATCCATCCATCAATCCATCCATCGGCAGCTTATCTATCGATCGTATCATATCATGGAGATTGGGCCATCGACCGAGGGCGAGGGTCCCCGTCGACACGTACCTTGCGTGTGGGCAAGTTAACAGGCCAGACTACGACGTGCTACATGTGTACTACTACGTGGTTGTTGGCGCCGCTAGCTTCTAAACGAGATGATGAAGTAAACACTTCAATAATCGTCTGATCGACATGATGCGCGTGCTTGATTATTGCCAACTTGAACCAACGTACGTACGTCGAAGAACTCCTCCCTGGCCTAGTAGCTTTACTAGACAAGAAACACGTAATTCTGATAGCTAGATTAATTGACACATCGGTTTTTTTACTGTGAATTTCTAGGGAACCCAGACGTCGACCCACGAGCAACCGTCAACAAATTCAACTTCTCTTCAGGGTGCGGCGATAAGGTCTATGCGCCTTTGCACTTCAGTGGCTGGACTTCCATCTCTTCTCGAGTTTGTGATCAGCTCGTATTCGCCCTGCCCCTGGGATGGGCTGATCGATCGGCTTGGCCAAGTGGTGCCGAGTCACAATCTTGATCCGATAACGTGGTTGGCTGGTTGGTTGTCTTGGTTGTGAGACTTGCGAGCCAGCGCGACAACCAAGATAAGCGTGGTTGTGATTATTATACTATGCAGGTCCTACAAATCAGGAACGCACGCACCCGGTGCGGCCACTGGCACATCGCGAAATTGTATGCCGTTCTTTCCTTTTTCGAAATATATCGTTCTGCTTACAAAGTTCACCGGGAACTTCGCTTTGCCCCGGCTTTTCATGAGTACTCAGCTTCCACAGACCGGCAATTAATCAACATCGTGAAACTTGCAAACACTAGTACGTGTCAGTGCAGCTCGGCGAGATAATATGTAAAAAGCGTGAACTCGTTCGGAATGAAGCCGAAGTGCGTACTGCCAGCCGCCCCAGCCGATCCAGCATCTCGTGATCTGGTCCGTGGTCTCTCCTTTTTCTTGCTTCGCCGGGGAAGAACCGGGTTGATGCTTCAAATCCTTTTGGACGCACTGCCAGCCATCTGGCTTGGACACAACGGCGAGATGGCAAGAGGGTTGGATTAGCTGATGTCATGCATGACTCACGCGAGCAAGGAGGAATCTCTCGATCGGCTAGTGCTGACTCACTCCTTTGTCTGTACTGTACTTGCTTAGTTGCTTGACAGAATTTTCGGTGGACCAAACCATTTCGTACCGCTAGAGAAAATACATTTTTTTAGCAAGCTAGAAAGTACTCAATTCGTGTTTTTTTTCTTTGAGAATCAGTACTCTCTTTTTTTTAGTGGATTGAGAATCAGTACTCTATTCGGGTAGTTCGATGGACAAACAGTTCGGTTGGGCCTAGGCCTGGCAGACTGGAGTAGACTACTATATAGCTAGGCTGCGCGAGAAAGCTGGGCTTCGGTCCCAATTTCCTGGGCCTGCTGGGCCACGTCCCGCCCACGCATCACTCGGGCTGAGGAGCAAGCCGTAATCTCGCTGAGTGTTAGGCCGCAACATGTTTTCTCCCACCTCGGCATTGCCTTAGTGGGCTCTCCTTAAAGGAAGACTTTTGGTATTGTATTGTCGCCGAGCCCAGTGGCGTGGGCTCCAACACTGATGGATCAATGCTGGCGGGCCTATGAACTTGCGAGTAGGATAGTTTGGAATTCGGTGGCGGCAGTTTTCGTCCAAAGTAGCCAAGCCGACCGTAATACAGTGAGACCTGCTGTTTCCGTTCTTTGAATGGAAAATGGAGGCCGGCCGATTCGAAAAAAAAACCCGATCTATTTCGATCCCTAGAGGCTTACTTGTGGGCTTCACTTGTTGGTTTCTGCTATCAACCTGTTTCATAGCTCTCTCAAAAAAAATATTGTTTCAATCATAAAGGGAAAAAATAATAAGTAATTAGTGCTGGAATAGGGTTTATGTGAGACTAAATTAGAGTTTTCTGATACTTGATATTTCAATTATAGAGATTCCTTAATATTTACTAAAGCTTATAGAAACATCCGCACATTGAGATTTAAGTGTGACCATTAGTTTGACCTATAAAACATAGGTTATGTGCCACAAAGACTATGCATGTCATCAAATTCGCAACTAAAAGAAGTTTCTAATGGTATAAATTTTTATGACAGAACACATATATTGATTGTTGAATTGATGATGATCAAAGTGAAATCTAAATTTTTTTGGACGTCTTGTAGACGAGGAAGAAGAGGGTATTACACAGACAAAAATAAAGCCGGGCTCCGTTCACTCATGGATGCGGCTAAGAGATCCACCAGTCAGGAAAAGGGTCAGTCTCTCTCGAAAGAGAGAGAAAGGGGCGTGCACCGTCAGGCGGCAGCAGGGCACTAACGAGGCTCACGACACCGACTGTCACCGAAATGGCAAAGCATGCAGAGCACTTAGTTAGCTTTTGGTTTCTTAAATACACAACGAACGACCTTCTAGTAGTTTGCTACGTACCCATGGCGTGATGCAAATGGTTCAAAAGCGTGATGTATGTTTTCTCCTAAGAAACAACAGAGCCCAAAGTGTTGTTACTGCTTTAGT
The DNA here is from genome assembly GCF_000005505.3 of Brachypodium distachyon. Lineage (NCBI taxonomy): Eukaryota > Viridiplantae > Streptophyta > Magnoliopsida > Poales > Poaceae > Brachypodium > Brachypodium distachyon. The sequence goes on along the minus strand of NC_016132.3, from coordinate 19,909,455 downwards.
TTCTCGGACTTTATACGCTCTCTCAGTATCAGTGATCAGTACTCCACGCAGTGGTCACTGGTAAATAACATGACGTGGCTCAGAGGCGAGCAATGCGTCTTAGTCTTAGGCAGACTTTTGCTTACTCAGCCCACGAAAGAGAGTCCACTCTGGAATCTGGATGGACTGCACAAGTGCTGGAGATAACAGTCGGCCGGATGAGTGAACCAAATAATCGTGAAGGGAATGGAAGTGGCGGAGTTTGGTGATGGGTGGTGCACTGCATGCATGGTGCATTGTTGCGTTCCTACTGGTCTGCTAGCTTTGCAGGTTGCAGAAGGATCCTGGTTATCATTGCTCTATTTGAGAGAGGATGCTGGTTACCATTGGTGGAGTTATTATTACAGCTTCAACTCTTTTTTTTTTTGAGACAATATTACAGCTTCAACTAGGCAGTAGGCACGGCAAATTATTTCTTGGGCCAATTTGGAGCGCCCGTGCCTTCTTCCATGGGAGCCAGATGAATCCGGCCCAGTTAGGCCCAAAGCCTCCACATGTACGGCACTTCGCCCATGCCATCTGATGGGACCGCCGTGAAAATTGCGAAGCTTCTAGCTCGATGTGATCTCAATTTTAGCACAAGAATCGAACGTAACCTGTAAACTCGACGTGACCTCGGTTTTTAGCAGATGGGGCAGGTGTATGTTTACCAGATGATCGATTATTAGCACACATGTATACGGTGCAAATTAACGTAACTGAATTAATGCTCTGAATACTGTACCCTGCGTCTGATTTTACAGTCGACACTTACCTAACCCTGATCAATCTCTGTCAGTCTGTCGTGCACGTGGGCCACATGGCTGTATATACACAAACGTTGTACCACGGAGTACGTTTTATCCATATCCTGGCTACGGGGTAGAGTATAATAGTATATAGGTGAGTACGAATCCAAGTTTTTTTCTAGTCCTGGAATACAGTACGAGAGTCACGCTAGGTGATTAATCACAATGCACATCTAACGGAACTAGCGAGCTGAATACAGTACTAGTATATTCTAATATCCAGCATACATCAAACAACAGCTGAGACCCGGAGATCGTTTTTTGGTCTACGAGAACGTGCGGATATTGTATATACCTAGCGCAACGTAGATCGAGGAGTTCGACACGTACGTAAACGTTTGGTATATATCATACGGAAATTTTAAGGAGTGGCTGCCACCGTGCCACGCCTTGGTTGATGTGCCCTGCTGACGACCGTGCTGCAAAGCGGCCAAAGTTTTGGGCACGTCTCTTGCATGCCTCGAGAACTCTCGCCCAGTGTATTTGACAGTATGATACGACGCATACATACGTACGGAGTACGTTCAAGGCACGCGAGGCCGGCCGGTGGTCGCTGGTTGTACGTTAATGTTGGTCTCGCAGTACTGTTACTGCCGAGATCCTTTTTCCTTTTCGCTGCCAACCCCGTCCGGCCATGTCCATGTATCAGATCAAGCTGCATCGATCACTCCTGGCCCAAACAACCCAGAGTCCCCGAGCACTATATAAGCTGCGTGTCATTGGCCATAATGGACACCACATAATCAAGCAGCACCACTCGCAGCCACATCTTAATCGCCCGCCGTCGCCATCGATCGCGCATTTCTCGCCTCGCCGCCCGGCCGATCGTTGCGATCTCATAAATACCACATCAGATCGGCTAGCCCCGGCAGGGAGAAGAGAAAAGAGAGAAAAAATCCTCCCTGCCCACAATGGCTTCTCCTACCTCAGTCCACTGGCTGAGCCTGGTGGGGAGCGTCTGGCTGCAGACCATCAACGGCCCCAACGCCGACTTCCCCGTCTACTCGTCGGAGCTCAAGGACGCCAAGGGCATCTCCCAGGTGCAGCTCAACTTCCTGGCCTTCGCCTCCGACGCCGGGAAGCTCCTGGGCTGGCTCGCGGGCGTCGCCGCGCTCTACATCCCGCTCTGGGCCGTGGCGCTCGTGGGCGCGGCCTTCGGGCTCGTGGGCTACGGCGTCCAGTTCCTGTTCCTGGAGCGGTCCGGGCTCGCCTACTGGCACCTGTGCGCGCTCACCTCGCTCGCCGGCAACGGCATCTGCTGGATCAACACCGTCTGCTACCTCCTCTGCATCAAAAACTTCCCGTCGGGAAGCCGCAGCGTCGCCGTCAGCCTCGCCACCAGCTACCTCGGCCTCAGCGCCAAGTTCTACACTACCATGGCCGAGACCCTGCCGAAAGGCGTCACGTCAAACTACTCCAAGGCCAAGGTGTACCTGCTCCTCAATGCCGTCGTGCCGATGCTCGTCACGCTCGTGGCCGTGCCGTCGCTGCGGGTGACGAAGCTGGTGGGGGGAGAGAAGAGGAGCGATGTGGGGTTTTGGGCCATGTTTGCAGTCACGCTGGCTACCGGAGCCTGCGCCGTGGTGGGCAGCATCGGGGCCAAGTCCATCGGGCTGTCGTCGAAGGAGCACATGGTGAGCCTCTACGTGCTGCTCGCCGTGCCGATACTCATCCCGTTGGTGCTCAGGGTTCGGGAGAGCTTGGCCAAGATACGGGAGGCCAAGTGGGAGAACAGAGTGCATGACCTTGGCTCCGACAATCAGTCCGAGACGGCCGTGGAGATGGAGATGGAGATGGAAGTGGCCAACAAGGAGGAGGAGGAAGAGCGTGCCAGCGGACATGGAGAACAAGAGCAAGAAGAGGTCGGTGGTCTCCGTTTGCTCAGGAGGTTCGACTTCTGGCTGTACTTCTTGAGCTACATGTTCAGTGGCACGCTGGGTCTGGTCTTCCTCAACAACCTGGGGCAGATTGCCGAGTCCCGTAGGCTCAGCGACCCGTCCACCCTGGTCTCTCTGTCGTCCTCGTTTGGATTCTTCGGCCGCCTCCTTCCCGCCTTCTTGGACTACTACACTTCAAAGTAATTCCTCGCGCTCGCTCTGTTCATCACAACCTCCTCCTTTTGAATATTAGTATACTACTGTACTAGTCTTTCTTTGTTCGGTTCTTGTACTTACTTGGTCCTAACTATAAAACGATTGCGTTTACTTGAGCAGGAGTGGCTACTCCATATCAAGAACGGCGTCCATGGCGTCTCTGATGGCCCCGATGGCCGGCGCGTTCTTCCTGCTGCTGGACCCCAGGGACATGTTCCTCTACACCAGCACGGCGGTGGTGGGGACTTGCACCGGCGCCATCACCTCCGTGGCCGTGTCGGCGACGAGCGAGCTCTTCGGCACCAAGAACTTCGGGGTCAACCACAACGTGCTGGTGGCCAACATCCCCGTCGGCTCCCTCTGCTTCGGCTACCTCGCCGGGTTCCTCTACCAGAAAGAGGCCCGTGGGAGCAGCCAGTGCATCGGGGCGCGCTGCTACCAGGACACCTTCCTCCTCTGGGGCCTCACCTGCGCCGTCGGGACCGCGCTCTCCGTCGCGCTCTACGCGCGGTCCCGTGGCGCGGCCAAGGTCAGGCTGCCCACTGCCACAACGAGGCCGTGTGCCGGCGGACGGTTCGCTGGCTTTGGATGTGATGATAAGAAGGGACCAGAAGTTTCTGGTGCAGGGGTGTAGTTTAGGTGGCACACATGATCCAGTGAATAAGCAAAATATCTAAGCTAGGTGATGTAGCAATTTTCTTGTTTCTTTCTGTTTTTCTTTTTCTTTTCCTTAGGAAAACATTTCGTTTGTTAGTTTCTTGACTAAACTTTGCTGTGAGGATATGCGAAGCTTGACGCATGTAAAAAAGGCACAGAGCACATATTGCCCGTATATATAAACTGGATGTTGAAATTCACCGTTTGGACAAAATTGCGGGTGAATTTGTTCCCTGTTCAACTTCGGATACAATTTTGTGAGTTATGTGTGGTCATCCAACGAGGGAAACGGCAATCTCTTTCTGGTTGTCTGCTGACCACTTTCAGGCAAATTAAAGTTGGAAAACTTTCTCATGTAACTGTAAGCTTCCTCTTTTGGCTTCATGCGTTCCTTCGACACACCCACCTTTGGCGTTCGCAGTGTTAACTGCTGGAATACTAACCTGTTGGGACGTCTGTTCAGTTTCTGTCAGCATATTTACAACAGAGTGTAAAGAATGGCTTCAGCCTTTTCCTAGCAAAGTCATGTTGGATAATTTCTAGCGTTAAAGTTGGAGAAATGGCACCGGTGGTCCTTGTCTTACCTTAAGCTCACAGACGACCTCCTCACGCTTGAAGGAAGGGCATTTTTTTCCCATTGCACTACTTGATGTATACTCATGAGGAGTATTCGGTGAAAACTTGAAAATTTGCAATCCTAAAAATTAGATCTTAATTAAATGGATCAAGTTTAAAATGGAACCTCTATCATTTAAACATATTTTTTTTATGAAAAACCATTTTGTTAGTCACTCTAATAATGAGAAGTTTTTCATAAATGTGTTTAAGTGAGTAGAGGTTCCACCTTTTTTTGATCCGTTTATTTAAGGTCTAATGTGGATTCAAATGTTTTAAAGTTTTCATCTAGTACGTCGCCAATGTACACATGTTTTAATTGTATCGAAATAAACCACAGGTAGTTATCCTAATTATAATTAAGCTTAGTACATGTGGCAGAACAGCTAGTTCTCGATCTTAAATCTAACGCGGTATGCTGGTCTAGTATCATGTACAAACAATTCACCGACTAGCTTGCAATCCGAATTGTAATATGCGTATTGATCTAGAATTCTAGCTAAATCATGCACAAGCAAAATATTTGACCATTCATCTGATATTACACAATTGGGTCATATTTTTAAAAGATGATATATTCGAATAAAAAATAGCATTATATGTAACTTATTGTTTAAAAAAATCATGACTATACGCCCTCGTTGGTGATTTGATGTGCACCATGCTTATATGTCGCTACCATGGCAAAGTTGTAGAACGGTCTATTTATACTCGGTTGTGGCCTTAAAAGAAATACTGGTATGTCGTTTGATCCTTGAAAGAGACACCACTGGAGAAATGAGACGTGATCAAGGGTAGAATGTGAACCACATATAGCTTAACGAAGACTGTTTCAACATATATTGGACGGTTACGACAAAGTTTTTCCTCAGACCATGTTGGAATAGCTATGCCACCACCATGACCCATTTGCATTAAATATCCAACTAAGAAACAAAATGTTGTTCGACACATTCTCGTTAGCGACACTAGGCATGTCAAATTGCGTTTGACGCCTGGTAGTCGACGATGGTCTCCCAATCTTAGACTGAATCATTCGACATATCGTCAGCAAATTAGAAGTTTTTACCGATCAAATTGGCACGGACCAAAATATTTTTGAGATAAGGATAAATATGAGGCAAAAATGGCAGATACATGAAAACCATATGGATAAGTTTTAGTTCCTCCAAAAGGGTGGTTGTACAACGAGCGCAGTGCCTTGAGAAAAGATCCACCCTTTTTACGCGTTCTTGATACGTGTTGGATGAATTGTGGGCCCATCCCACTTTACCAAGGGTTGTAACCAACTAAATTTGCATATGTGTAATAAAAGTGGCTCCTGGATAATACTCCAAACATGGTAATCTAACGGCAAATTGTACTCCCTTGAAGATGTGATATATGTGAGGCAATTCTGTTGGGAGGATAAGACCACTAAAGGACGGACCGGGCAGTCCATTTCATCTCCTGACAGGACTAGTTGTACTCCTCCTCGCATCGCATGTTATGCGATGGCACTTGCATGCCCTTAATTAACCTGATATGGACACGCATATATAGGTGCCACACAATTATGGGCCGCCACTATGCTGATCCATCACCGTAATATACCCCCCGATTAATTCCACCAGCTGCCATGTTGTTCCCCGCGAGCTGATCGATTCGTTCGTGTCGTTGGTTGGCCGGCCAGATCAGTCTGCACGTACGAGTAGGTGCAACATATATATGGTCCTTAATTGATTTCCCATCTAATCCCCGGCTGGCCTTAACTCCGGCGATTGCCAGTTTGGTTCCGTATGCCACTAGCCACACGGTACGTCCAAGTCGGGCAAGCACGTAGACTGAGCCAAGTGAGCAGGGAGGGGGGAGAGCCACATGACTATGACCTCCCAATCCTGGCAAGATTCCTCACTTAACTGGCGCGGTATACATGTGGGCTTGGTGGTCCAGAACCGTGCGGCTAGAGACCGACGTCGTCGTCGTCGTCGACCGGCCGACGACGCCAATACCGATCGAGCAGGAGTAGTTCACATCCAAAAAAGAGGGCAACCGTCGGTATATATGCTGGGAAAGGGACGGCATATATGGCACGAGTGGGCGCATAGCGACGAGGCCGGCGGCCGGGGTGCTGCGGGCAGCGACTACCACCGCACCGGGATTTTGTTCCTTTTGTTCCGTCTCCATTTCGAATTAACCGACGTGGATCTGTATAAATTTTTATATAAATTTCTGTTGGTTAATTCGGGACGCATGGAGTTTTTCATGAGCGAAGAACGAAAAAACGTCCGTAACTGCCCCCTCGCGCGGGTAAAACGGAATTACTGTGAACGAACGTTACGTGCCAACCTGGCCTGGCGTCCTGGCCTGGCCTCTGTTTCGGTCGGATGGACATCACTTTACATTCTCGAGATTCATTCAAAGGGGTCAACAAAGAGGCCGGGGAGAAAGTGAAGGGTGCTTTTCTTTCCAGTAGTAGTAGTAGTATATACGCTGACATTGGACATTATGTATATTCCCACTAACTATACGCATGCATGCGTGCTGCTGCTTCTTCTTCACTCCCAAGTTAATGCACGCACTTTAGTCACTTTGGCTTAGCCTGCCTAGTCTAGGGGGAGAACTCTTGGTCAAGAAAATAACAATCGGGACGCGCCGAAGTTCGTCCGTTCGGATAAAGGATAGCATGCATATGAGTTTTATTGGGTCTCTTTAGTGGCACGCACAATTAAGCCTAGCACAACGAGCGTGCACGCGTGATAGGAGGAAGAGCGATTAAAGAGATGCCCATTATCGATCGCTTAAAGCAAAAGCACCGGCGTTTCACACACACAGAACACAGACGAGACACTCCTAACTCCTTCTGCTCAATGCGCAACGCAGAAGAAGAGCAGGAGATGGAGAAACAAAAGCAAGGATAAGGCGCCGCCCGGCCGCCTTATAGCTAAAAAGAACCCAAATAGTAAAACGCAGTAGTACTACTATACGCCGCACATAACTGAGGAAGCAACACGCGACGATAGCTATATGGCCTCGGCGTCAGGGCACCCGCGGCAGGGCCCTGCACCGCCCGGCCACACACTGACGACCCGGACGAAGCTGGAATTGATCGCACACGCCTTGCATGCTGTGGACGTGCCTGCTGGGCTGGGTGGGGAGGTTTGAATTGATCAGCCAGCTTTTTTTTTTGACAGCAATTGATCAGTCAGCTTTTTTGTGTGGATGGCATTCCAAACGCATGCAATGCGCGGCGCGCGCGTACGAGTTACGACTGCCGTACGTCTGGCCGAGGACTGCACTTTCCTTCCGTCCCGTATCGACGACTTTCTATTACATGTAAATAGATGTTTTTTATACATGAATACATCAATATTTGTGAGATTTTAAGGCACTTGGTATGGGACGGAGGGACTAACTTTTAACCGGCCGAGCTACGTACCTGCGCAGTAGGAAACTCGATCACTTGCTATTGCTAGCTGCTGGCAAATTAAAGCAGATCGCAGCAGAATGAGAAGGAAGATTTCTATAGATAATAAGTAGACCGATCGACAGTTCGTAGTGCTCGATGGCTAGCTACTACGTGCACTACCGGAGCACACATGCAATCTTTTTTGAAATAACACTAGCGGAGCATAATCATTTCTACTTACACGGGACAAAGGTCAGAAAGCTGACACTGACAGTCCATTAACCCGTCCGGGCGATCCTCGTATCATCGGGGATCGATTTTAATCTCCCGATATATATGCTTAGCGAGTGACATTATATAGCATAGCCGCGCTCCAAGAATAAATGGACACCCGCACGCAAAGTTATAATTAACGTGGTAGCCGGGCCGATCGAGCCAGCGTCACGGGTGACGCGGCCGTGACGGCATAAACCACGGAACCACACGGTGTTGAATTGCACGCCAACATATATATATATATACATCGTCTCCCCGTCTTAATTCTGGCTGGCTGAGGCGGTGCGGTCCTGTCCATGAGATACGTAGCAAATTGCAGATATGGAACGTAGGCAGGAATGATCCGAGATACAGCATCGTGCACGCACCCCGGCTGACCGCAACGCTTCTGGAGCTAGCGACGCTAGCAGCTAAGCTGCAGCCGCCCGGCCGGGTTTCGCTCTCTCCAGCTAGCTTAGCTAATGCTAGCGTGGATATATACCGGATATTTTTTTCAGCTAAGATTGATGTATATATGTATGTTGCAGGCATGCATCACGCTGATGCAGACAGTGATGCAACAAAACGTTATGGTGTGCACGTTACCCAGACACTAGCTGGCCATGAACTGATCGGAGCCTTTTTGGCCTTTTTGTCCAGGGCCTTTTTGCCTGCTCGGTTCCTTCCAGTTCTATCATCAAAGGACTTGTGCGTATGCATATGTCTCGTCAGCACTGCATGCATGTGGTGCTCTGACCTTTCTACTCTGTACCGCATTGTTTAGATGCTGGTTCAAATCCGCCGGTACTAAAAGCTAGTTAGGCTAGTACTACCAGTATGCAGTAGAAAGTGGACGCTTCCGATAGGGTGAACGCAAGCAGGAGTCAGCGAGCAACAGTTCGGGCGCTTCGTCCTTCGGGGCCCTGCACTGGCGCGACGTGCCGGGGATCCCAATCTTCCGTTCTGCCGGGGGCGGATCATCTGGTTTCTCCCGGGAGAGAAACGATCGTAACGGAGAGATCTCTTTTCTTGCTCGGCTTTTGCTGATGGGACGGAGGTCACGAAGGACTGTGGCCTCTAAGATGATGCCCAGACGATTTCTGGGCTCGTTCCCAAAACAAAACGGTTGCAATTTTGAACACCAGCATGCTTGAGATGGAGCATATGGTGAAGATGCCGTCCAGCTCCGCTGGCCATGCTGCAAGATGATGGTTAAATGGTTAACAAAAGAAAGTTCACAGGCTGGCTTCTGCTTTTTGTAGACCAAATTTTCTACTCGTACAAGTTAAGAGAAGCAGCCATCATCACGAGAAGCTGACACTCAAATGTGCAAGGTGTAAATAGAACACCTACCTGTAATCTTGCATAAAAAACTTGACACATTTGTTAGCAGAGATGTGCAAGCTACACAATCACATCAGCAGTACAACCTGAGTGTCTATTAGAAAAAAATCATCATGGCACCAACCACCAACCAGGCTACATAACAAACCCAATAACATCAGCAACGGTATAACATGAACCGCTATCATGCAGAACATGCAAAAAAAAAATGGTATCTAAATTCTAAACACTACATACATGACACAAAGTTGACCAATTGCTCAATCGGTATGGAACCAGTGCCATCTGCCTCCCTTGCGGAAAGATGAACTAAGGGCGTGACGAACGGACGCCATTAGAACTGTTGTTGTTTTTCTCATCTGCATGTTCCACCATTGCCACATCATCCTCTGCTGTGCGAGGGTTTCCCTTATCTTCAGCTCAGTTTGACATCCACGTTCTGTCGTGGAGGAGATGGCTTGGCCCCTTGTGTGGCTGAGTCAATATTTTCCTTTGCTGAGTCACAAGTTTCCTCCAGCACCAGTGATGAAGATCTGGGTAAGACCACATCATTGAAGCCGTTGTTTTCCTCATACATCTGCATAGGTTCCACCACCAGCACACTTTGTTCCATTTCAGGAGAATTTTCCACATGTCCAGCTTGATCAAAATCTTCATTGTGCTGTGGAATAACAAAATCCGCTGTAGGAGTGGCTGTCCCACAGTCCTCAATGGCTAATGAAGCCGAGTCACAATTTTCCTCCACTGCCAGTAGCATATTATTGGAACAGTTGTTTTCCTCATCCATAGGTTCAAGGGCCAATGTAGCATGCTCCACTGTGTGAAGGTCTTCACATTCCTGATATTGAGCTTCTTGATTGCCACATATAATGTGCTGTTCAGCTTCAAGCAAAAGTGAGGGCACATGTTGAGTGTCAGCTGAGTCAACATGTGAGATATTAGCTGAACCAAAAGGTGGAGCCTCTGAGCCACTCATTTCCTTGATCTCACCAAGATCACGAAGGACATCCTGAAAACCATGCATAAATTCAAAAACCAAGGTTTGTGTGGCTGTATCAGCTGTGGATGCCATCGCTGTCTTGGCCTTCTTCATCATACCATGCAGTTTATCAACCTACAGAAGTTAGGGAAGGCTTCATGTTCAGCACTTATTCTTTACTCATGAACTAGGATAAGTTTCAATTCAAAACTTATTACTCACTCCTTCCCATTTTATAGGTCGTATTAGCTTTAACCCGGATAGCAAGGTTTAATTGCTGAAAAACTGGCTGGTTCATTATTACTAGCTAAATACACGTACGTTGCTACGTAATTAAAATATACATATTACATTTTTGAGTTTTTTCAAAAATATTTATGTGTCTTTTTTTCAATTTTATTCCGAATAAGAATTTTCTCAAAATATTTATTTGGGAAAATAATTATCTCAAAAGTATACGTCAAACCAATCAACTGTGATCAAAATATCGCGATACATATATGTACCACATTAAATGAGTGGCAAACAAATGATTGCCTAACAAGTTAGGGAGTACTCTCGGTACGGCAAACGGATGACCACAATCGAATCTTTATAAGTGTAATGAAATGATAACGATAGTGATGTGTTGCGGCTAAAAACCCTTTGGATGAACTGTCTCTGATTGCTTGTATGCATGCGTAACCGCCTGGGCCACAGTGCACTGGAAGCACATTGGCATGCATGAGAAAGGAGTTAATGACAAGAGATACTCACGGAAGGGTTAGTGGCGGAAGTTGCAGCCCAAAGAGTTTTTTTTAGCGCAGGATTTGATTTCTAACTAATACGCATGTAAATTGGGAAAAAAGCTAATACGGCCTATAAAATGGGAAGGAAGGAGTATTATTATCTAAGAGATAAATATAGGAGCAATCATTTGCAGAATCTAATCATATGAACTGTACAACAAAATGCAGGTTTACCGCTTTGCGGATCATAGGAGATTTGGCTTGGTACTGAAGATCAGAGGATTCGTCAGGTGGAGATAAAATCCCTGCTTCAGCATCATCACTAGTTGATGGTACAAGATACCGACGTGTGGCTCCTGAGTACCACTGCAGGTACTCTTCATAAGATGACAAATCATATTGCTCAGCCTCCCGAAATATACGCTGCCGTCGCGCTTCCCATTCCTGAATATACTCGTGATGTGTCTCTTCCCAATTTTCACGTTCCCTACCACGTCGACTAATGCGATGCAATGCCTGTAGTGTAGGTCGAAATGGTGGTGGAATGCACTGGCGAAGCCCAAATTGTCGCATCACTCGCTCAGGCAAATACATCTCAACTATAGGAAAGTTTATTAATGGAGCTTGAGTAATCCACAGGTCAGCATCTTTCGTACAAAGTGGGGGTAAGCTTGAGGACTCAATGAGCATGTATGGCTCCCATTTCAACTGATCTGCTTCCTGCAGGTTTAGCTCATCTCTGTACTGCTTAAGACAGCGGGTAGCATTCTCACTTTGTGTGCGAGCACCCACCCAACGGAAGCCAATTGGGGGCAAGTCCTGCGGGATGTCTGTCTCCATGAATGGGGGAGACCGAACTAATGGTCTGCCAACATGGGAATGCTCCCAACTCCAAAGCTGCAAGAGAAGCAATGAACCACCTATGTTCTTGATATTGTGGGAGGACGCAACAGAGCAAAGAGCTCGGTATAGGAAGGCAAGGGCTGCGGAGCCCCAGCTGTAGGTTCCAACACGAGAAAGATCAGCAATCAATGGAAGATATATCAGACTCATCCTTCCTGTCCCGTCTGGAAAGAGCACCCCACATAAAAGACTCAGGATATATGCTCGAACATGCCTCTGTACTGTCTGATCATCAGCCCCTTCTGGTAGTTCGTAAAAGTGCTTCTTCAACCATTTGTAATGCAAGAAGGATTTTCCAGGCATTGATGGCCCTCTTGGATCATGGCCTAGACAATCAAGGACCATTTGCCCATAGTCATGATCTGTCTTAGAACAAACCGGGCGGCCATCAATAGGGAGAGCAAACAACATTGCGACATCTTGAAGTGTAACAGTCATCTCTCCAGAAGCCAAGTGGAAGCTGTGGGTCTCTGGCCTCCAACGCTCAACGAGAGCAGTAATCAAGGCTTTGTCCAACTGAGGCATTTTCTGGCAAATTTGTGAAAGACCAAGAAAACCAGCATCCCTCAAATAAGGACGATATCTCTCGTGAAATTTTAAGGGTTTGTGGTGACGTAACTTCAACTGCTCCACAGCCTGCAATAATATAGAGTTCTGTGTTATTGCCAAATTTATTCTCATGCTACTAACTTACTATATATGAACTATGATAAATTTATTGTCTTACCTGATCACCAAAAATTGCATCAGAACGGTGGTTAATCTTAGGATTGAGTAGTGTGCTGGATGCAGGTTCCACGGGGTCTACATAACAAGCCACAGGAGCTTGTTCAGGAGTGAACTCGACATTGTCCTCTCTATCAGAAGTGGTACTTGGTGAAGAAGGTGCGGATGTTTCATGATGATGCATATCATTTTCTGCCAAAGCGCTTCTCCCACGTCCCTGGCCACGACCACGGCGTGCAGCTCCTCTTGCCCTCGAAGACATGGTCTACTCTATCCTGTACTGCCAAATTCAAGAAATCAGTAATGACAATGACATTGATGATTGTGGCAGAAATGGAAAAAAGAGAGTTTATTTTTGTCTAGGAAGAATTTCATATCTCCCAGCCTCAGCATCCAAAGAAGAATATATTATCAAACATGACAAATACTCTGAAGATAGGGCATTTATCTTTTATGGGAAATCTTTGATAAAAAATATAATGTGTCAACTGCGAATACTTTTGCCATCAAACATTGCTCCACAGAACGAGCTACTTGTGTTTGCCAATTGCTATCATAAACTGAAACACTAAACAAGTGCGGAAGACACGTTTCAGATATTAGATGTACAACGACAACAACTCGTAAAAATTTAGATAAATTACGAAAGAATGACAGGGCAAATGAACAAGAGAGTAGAGACAAGGAGCAAAGAGATACCCCTCTCTCTGGCCTGTCATCTCTGTCGGTTGCGCCCCCCGCTCCCCTGCCCGCTCGGCCTCTGTGTCATCGGCAGCTCCTTGGAGCCAAGGACGGACACCCTGGTACCTGGTCACCAGCCGGCGGCCTCGCTCGGCAAGCCACTGTCGCGGGGCTGCTTGTGTCGCAACGGGGAGTAGCATGTTTGCGCAAACAACTGCGAGAAGATGCTGGTGAGACAGCCTCACCACTGGTGTGAAGGTGTACTATCGAGCGTTGGGGACGGGACTAGAGACGAGACAGGCCGGGATCGTTCAGGAAGAGGCTAAAGGAATTAGAAATTCTACGTCGGTTAATGAAAACTGAAATCAAAGACACCAATATATTGTTCAATTAATAAGAAATAAAACCCAAGTATAACCAGGAACGGAGGAACCGAATTAAACAACCACAGATCAACTTGCCTCCTCTTATGTAATTTCAGTACATTGTCATAGCAAGTATAGATGACACATTGTAAGATTGACACAACCACCAATCCAGACACTACCCGCGTAAAGTGTTATAAGCATCCACAGTCTTTAGATACAAATTGGGCGGAGCCAGGCATTGCCGATGCCCCGGGCCAAAATAGTTTGACCCAAAAAGTCACAAATAAGACTTTCCACACTAGGTTTCCCTTCCAATTCCACTTTCTTCCGTTTTGCAAGATTATCCTTAGTGAGGACAACCCCTCAGCAAAGGTAGCATGCAAAAATCTTGATTTTAAGAGGAATTTTAAGTTTCCACAAGCATTTTTTCCGGAAGCGGAAAATCCGCAATTACAATTGATCAAGGCTGCATACATAGATTTCACCGTGAATTTCCCCCAACGAGTAACGACCAACTAAAAGAGTTGAGGTGATAGTTAAGAACGACGCAGCCAAATTTTGACAAACAAATTATATAACTGTAAACAACGCAGGGGAAAGGGGGGGCAGGGGGCTACCGGCAGAGGATTTGCCTATTTGTGTGGGCAGTCGGAGGAGACGGCGAGCCGGCCAGACGGCGAGTCCCTGACGTCCTGACCCGCAAATCAGGAAGGGAAAAGGGGCCGGCGGGAGGCGGGGAACCGTCCAGCGGAGGATACGTGGAGGCGGGCGGCAGCGGCAGGCGGCAGCCAGGTGCGGTCGTGCGGTGGCCGGCGGCGGCGCTGCACTGCGCCGTCTCTGACTCGACTCCCCTTGCCCCCGATTCGTTTCTGGCTTTCTGCCCGATACGGATTACCCAGGCCTAGACTGAATGTGGAATTGTGGGTCGTGGCATGAAGCAGGCTGGGCCGGCTGGCCAAGGCCAAGGCCGAGGGAGGTTCTAAGTGGGCTGCGCCCAAATATGATACGGAAGGGCTAAAAAAATTCCCTACTACCCAGGCCGGGCCTGGCCCGCCTGGCTCCGCCTCTGCGCGGCAAATATGCCACTAGGACCCATGGCTTTTCTCAAAAATAAATAAAAGGTTAGGACCAATGCCATGCGTTTTTTTTACAGGTTTGTTATTGACTGATTTTTAGTTATAAATAAGTTGATTAGTCAGTCGTTGGATCTAGTTTGTGTTTTAAGATTAGAGCGAATGATGGAAAGAGAGGAGTGTATATGGCACATAGATACTGATTCAACGTTCCGATATGTCGACTGAGATTTAAGTTTTTTCTTAAAAATCAGACGAATAAAATATAACCACACTCTGTTTCTTATCATCAAAACTATGCAACGTAGAGAGGCAATTGTTGCTGCTAAGACGGCCCTACCATCAAATGAGTAGTACTTGAAAATTAATTCTTACTTTGCTATTTTATACTCATTCCGTTACTAAATACTTGTTGTTGTTTCAGTACAACACCTCTAAGTTTAGAGGCAGTTAAAAAAATGCAATGGCTTGGAGGTGCCTCTAAACCTCCAATTTTGCTGTACAGATTCACTAGTTATTATGGGTTGCTTAGAAATAATTATTTCTCAAGCACATGAGAAATAGTAGCAAACTGAAAGAGGAAAATTAGTAACTGAACACTGTGGTTAGAGCTATCGTCGTCAGCCTGCAAACTCAAACCTATGATCAGTTTCTTTCAAAGGAAAAAAAAGGCATGGCCAATCTGGTCGTCGGTAGTACAGGAGTTGTCGCTTCTCACAGGCGAGGCCCCCGCGAGCGAGCATGGCGATGCAGCCAAGTCACGGGTCTCTTGTTAATTGCAGTGCACCACCAATCGGTATGACGTTATATCCCCGCCCTGTCGCTCGATCCGATGCTCTCTCTGAAAGTAAACCGGGAGCCGCCAAGATACGGATCCAGGATTTGCTTAGCAACCAAGAGATACCGGTATAAAGCGGACTGACAGGCCTAGGGGAGG
Source organism: Brachypodium distachyon (assembly GCF_000005505.3). Lineage (NCBI taxonomy): Eukaryota > Viridiplantae > Streptophyta > Magnoliopsida > Poales > Poaceae > Brachypodium > Brachypodium distachyon. The sequence goes on along the minus strand of NC_016132.3, from coordinate 19,893,881 downwards.
ACTTGGGCCAGTTCTTCCTCAAAACGCGTGCATATACACGTACGTGCGTGCTCCGGTTCACCGCTCGGGGATCGGGCTAGCAATTGATGTGTGCAAGCGGTACGGTACGCACCCGGCCGGCCGATCGACAGCGGCGTGAACCGCGTAAGAGTCAGATTTCGTTCCGAGACGCTGCACGAAACATGGCAGACATATGTCTTAAGTGCCAACCGGCTGCGCGCGGGGGGCGCTGAAGGATCTCTCGATCTGTATGTCAGATCCTAGCTATATGTATACAGAATTGAGGTACTACGATCCATCCTGGATCCAGACTTGATAGCGGTAGATTCGGGTACATGTGCACACAGGAAGAAAAGAAATAAATCTGTCCCGGTACTAGCTTGCAGTTGGTGCTGCAGATGGCTCATGGCTGTGGGTAATTTGGTTACATACACCCCGTAGCCCCTCTTCTGTAGTACTCCTACAGTACAGTAGCATGGTTCATACCACTATGGACAGAGTCCTCGCCTACGTACGCAGGCAGAGATATGTGTGATTTACTACTGCGCGTCTGCGCGTCTTCTTTGCATTCAAGGTCGATTATAAATGTGGACATGTGTTTACCAACAGCGTTTTTCCATCATGAGAATTTAACATCTCCGACGCGAGACGAAATCAAGATACTGTATTGACATGAAAAGAGTTGGAATAATTGACATGAAAATAGTTGCAGCCATCAAGGCATCAACAACACCTCCCAGAACGCCAAGGCAAGTGAATTGACATGAAAAGAGTTGGAATAATTCGAGACCCCGAGGCACGTGGAACTGCCAGCCGGCATACTAGTCGCGATCGACATTCGACAACATGCATCTTTTCCATAGTCCACATGCCTCTAGACAACATGAACTAATTGAAGGTTCCAATTTCCAAAGGCAAAACGCCGATACGCTTGTGTTCCCCGTGTCCAGCCGGGGGCCTGCCGCCTGCGTAGCAGCAAGAACACGCCAACGCTAAACGACCAAACCGAACCCTGCAAATGCACGCACTTATGTTGGACGCTTGGAACACTACACATCATGTCAGACACTGGATGCGACAGGAAACATTGAGCAGGAACGAATGGATCCAACGATCCACATCAACCCGTATACTAGATCACTTTAATTAAAGCAGGTGCATGGCCAAAACCACGGCTGAAACTTGATCACAGCGACCGGACGGACGGCGCCGCCTACGGCCAGCCGTGCACCCAGCCGGCCTCCCTCCGGCCGCCGCAGAACTGCACCATCCACGGGGTCTGCCGCACCCCGAGGCCGAGGCGGAGCACCCCCTTCGTCGCCGGCTGCTCGTAGTGGTCGTAGTCATGATCGTAAACACCGGCAGTCTCTTCCTGGCTGCTCGAGCCGGAGAAGAGCCAGCGGGTGGACGACGAAGACTGCACGGACGGCGCGGACGACACCCGGGACTTGCCGAGCACGATCCGGCGGAACAGGGCCGCGATGAAGCCGATCTTGACGCTCCACTTGAGCTTCCTGCCGTAGCCGCAGCCGCAGTAGCAGCACTTGCTCTTGCTGCCGCCGCCCTGCAGCTTGCTCGTCTTGCGGCCACTGCGGCTCATCCTGCCGCTGTGGGCGTTTGGCGGCGCGGAACGCAGGTGGTAGTAGGACGGCGGAGGGGTGATGGCCGGGACGACGTCTGCGACGGCGGGGTCTGCTGCCTGGGGCAGCGTCCGGCGGCAGCAGGGGGCGTCTTTGGGCGTGCCCGGCTGGGACTCCCAGCCGAAGGGCACGGGGCCAGGGCCGGGGCCGTAGTAGCGGAAGGAGTGCGGGTTGGAGCCGAGGGAGCCGCCGCTGGCGATCTCCTTGGTGAGCAGCCGCGCGTAGAACTCGCCGTCGTGCGTGATGCGGAGCGGGCTCATCTGCGGGTTGTTGTTGCTGGTGGGCGTCTCCGTGCCACCGGGAGGACGAGGCGCCTCTCGCCCTCTCATCTCTCGAGGGGTGGCTTGGTCGTCTCTAGGCTCTAGCAGCGTGTGGGAGAGTGGAGCGCGAATTGAACGATCCGAGAAGCGGAGAGATCCGATGCCCCGCGTTTTATACGCAGGATCTCTGGCTGATCGGTGGTCACTTGCGGTGCAAACCATGCTCGCCCCTTTTTCCCACCTTTTTCCCTGCCCACTTGCGGGGGATGACACGCTGGCACGTGCCTTTCAAGGGATCGGAAGTGCCCCAATCAGTGCGCGCGTGTATAAACTACGTATACCCCGTAGTATGTATTCTCAGGGATCATTATGTTTGATCTGGTTCGTACATGTCATCAACGAAAATTCTCGAGAAAATATATATCGTCAGATAAGATGACATGATCATAGACTGGACTGGGACATATAGTGCCCAGCACTGCGCAACGATTAATTGTTGCTGTTTATCACTGCAAAAACCAGATTCAGCACCAACATTATTGTTGCAACGAGCTAGCTATGGGTATTCTGTATTTCTGTAGCAGACTAGGAGTCGTGCCATGTGCCGATGTGCCAATTCAGGGACATGCTTAAACATGCATGCGCGCTCGACAATGCAAGAAGACCTCGACATCAGCAAACAACGATCCATCTCGTCCTGATCCGCACAATGGGAACACACACAGCGATCGAAAGCCCGAGAAATCATTTGGTCCTCCGAGATCACTCCCGTAAATATATACGATCCGTTGACTAGCCGTTGAACTGAAGAACGGGGTCATCGATCGACTTGGGTGCCGTCGGCTGCTGCGAGAATCTTATTACAGTACTTCGATTTTAGCGATGCTTGGCTAGCACCCACGCTGTATTACCGTTTCTTCTAGAAATACGTACTTGTATGTACTATGAGCATCACCGAGCGATATTGCAGTCAGACCGTGCTTCGTATGATCTGCAGGCGTAGTTTTTTTCGTTCAGAAATAGAGAGACGGAGTTTCTGCCTGACTGTAAATCAATCTGCTTCTGGTCTTGAGCCTCCTTGAGCGAAGCTCGATCACATGTGCATAGCGGCGAACAATCATCGATAAACACATGGTTAACAGCACACACGAGGTGGTTTTATCGCTGGCGCATTTGACTGCGAACAACTTGCTACAATGTCTCCACAAGATAACATTTTTTCTAGAAATGGTTCATTCTTATGGTTGACTAATGCTTGCAAGCCCTCGTGTAACATCATTGGTGTCTCAATATATCAATCAGAAAGACATAATCAATTTAAATAATACACGACATGTTATAGCATGGTTTGTGCCATGTGGAATTCTACAAATTTCTTTTTTAAAATATGTATTCACAATTATTATTTTTCTAACACATACTCCGTATTTGGTAACTTTTTTCTTTACGAACGGTTGCGCTTATGGTCTCTTTCCAACATAATTATCACTGCTTGCCCCTTAGGTCAACTTCATCCTCCTTGGCGTCCAAGACTATGTTTGTTTGGTCTAAAGTTCCAAGGTTGCAGCTTCCAGAATCAACAATGGCTGCCAGCTAGGGCTGGTAGATGGGAGCTGTTTGATTTCCGTTTGTTTCGGCAGCAGCATCCAGGGTAGAGGGATAACGACATCGCCAAGGCGATAGAGAGGTGGCAGCGTCATTCAGGGAGATAGGAGGGAGGCTGATGAGGAATGATAAAATTGAGACCCGTGTAGACGCAGCCTTGGTTTTGATAGGTTTGCATTTTTATTCAACCGTCCATCCATTTATCTCGTTTTTTGGTCGCCTAGTAACAAAATAACATAAAAAGTGATAACTAACAACAAAAGAAACAGAGTAGTACTTACAAAGGCCTATTGGCAAAACGAAGTTATCCCTAAGCTAGACTTATATTTCAAACAGTCACACTTTGACAAACCAAATTGCTGATGTGGCATGTGTCCGCCACAATGTCCGACTTGTCAAACAAAGTCAAATTTGGCTAGCATTTAGTATGCCTGCAGACAAACGGACATGTAGCATTTGACAAGTCTCATTTTTTTGACGAAACGGCTGTCGCAAGCTATTTATTGTCAAAGAGGTTGAACAGAATCCAACTAGAAGATTACGATTGACAAGTCCGTCTATTTTTTGAACTAGCAGTTGGCTAGTGTCATTAGAGGCTATATGCAAATTCAATGAGGCGCATCACAGACATGGATGTAGTTGGGCCACGTGCTCTGCATGCGGCTATTGAATCCATACCTAATCAAGAAGCCTCCCCTAAAAAAAAAACCTAATCAAGAAGCCCAAATGAGCTAAACTTAACCAATAAGTTCCATCTGATTAATTGTTTTAGGCCCGACCCTGTGCCGGCCCAGCTATTTCTAGCCAATCTGGTCTCTCTTCTTCAATCCGCAGTTGCGTTCCATGGCTCCCATCCACTGCACAGATTCGCTAAAAAAAATAAATCCACTTGACAGATAGACCCACGGGCTGACGGGCAAACGTGAGTGCCGCGGCCCTGTCGCCCTTCCTCGCCAGAACAACAGCATGACAGCAGCACCAGAGGGCCTGGTGTGTCCTATTTACCGTACCGTCCGTACATCGCCAGATGTGCGTTTCATTTGCCATAATTACCGTTACCAGGCACGCCTCTGTGCCTGCTGCAGCACGTAATCTGCGTATCAGGCACGGTGATTAGACGAGCCGTGTATGAAGAGCGCAAGGGTTTCCAATGTGGCACGGTGGAAGTTACCTGCCCAACAGCATCTACTCGGGAAATGCTAAAAGGTTCATATAAATCCACTCGGGACGAGAGTGCAGTGGCAGCAGTGGACGGTGGTGCAGGAGCCGTTACCGCAGGACAGGCGTTTTGCTCAAGTCTGGAATCTGAACTCTCCGACGGTCGAAACAGGCCAAATCTACGCGGCTATTGCTTGCGAGGAAAAATCTTACAACAGCCGGAACCAAACGAAGAAGGGCGAGAGGGAGTATTTTAACGCTCACATGTACCTCCTTATCCAAAAATGACAGTAAAAACTGCCAAAGCCATTCGTCGGAGCCAGCCACCGACATGCATCAGCACTAGATTCCAGGAGCCCGCCTTTGACCCCTCCTCCCTCAAGTCACGTTCTCTACCAAGTGGGGCCTCCGCTTTTCAGAGGCACAATAGGTCCCCTTGTCAGTTGTCAGAGTCTTGGATCCCGTGAGCAGCGCGCAAATCTTGGACCAGACCAGACCAGTGTAGGCACAACGGGCGTGCATGACACGTTCCTCTCACGGGAGCGCGCGTGGGCAAGTGATTTCGCCATTTCTCGCTTACCCCAGCACCATCGAGTACACAGGCAGAGCGGTGGCCGTGTCCGCCGGCCCCGCCGCGCCGTGCCACCACTATGGCTTTTGGCGCTTGATTGAAACGGAATCTCCGCTCCGGAGATCAGCCACCAGCCTTTTCTTCTGCATCAACGAGTATATTACTCGCGCACTTATTGTAGTTTACGGCTCCCCGTGCCTTGCTAAAAGCCCAACAATAATAAAGCGCGGACGGACGCTACCGGACGGCACCGGCGCACAGCGAGCCAAAAACCCGCAGCAGGGTTCACGGGCCTCCTACGCCCAGACCCCAGAAGGCCAGAACCACTCCCCTCCATTGGCACTCACAACCATTTCCGCCTCCGCGCTAGTACTCATCACGGCGCCGACGCCCCCATGCCCATGGCGGAAGTAGCGCCGCCGCACGCGGCCGCGGGGGGCGACGAGGCGCTGGCGGCAATGCGGGGGCGCGGGGAGGTGGACACGTCGTCCCCGTTCGTGTCCGTGCGGCAGGCCGTCGACCGGTTCGGCGGCGGCGCCGTCTCCCCGTGGCGCCAGCCGCCGCAGCCATCGCCGCCGCTCCAGCTCCGGCCAGAGGTCAGTCAGTTCGGACCCCCATCCCCGCCCAACGTCTCTCTCGCTTTGGCGCAGGTGGTGGCGACGCTGGCCATCCCATCCCCCATCTAGATACTTTTCTGAAAGCGCTTTAGCATTTTCTGTGTGATTTTAAAGTAAAGCCGTCGCTTTCTTCGCATTCCTCGGGCAATTTGCGTCGAGATCTTGTTGCCGGCCCCTGCATCTGCATGGACGGGTGGCCCTTCAGTGCGGGGCGAATGATTCCGTGATCCCCCCACACAGTCCCTGATCGATGTCAGCTACGATTTTCTATAAACTTTCAGGGAGCGCATTACGCATTAGCAATCGCAATCGCGTAGATACACTTTCCCTTTTCGGTTTAGTGGTTCGAGCAGTGGTTGTTGTGGGCGATAGTGACGAGCGGAAAGGAACGGAATGCATCATGGCATTTAAAGATAGCCTCGTCGGTCCGACATTGCAAGTAATTAATCGCCCACGATTGGATCTTGGCGATGGTGGATACGCACCTTTGATGAAACAGCCTCTCACCTGTCCAGAGACTCCAGACTCCAGAACCTGTTCCAAATCAAAATGACCAGCATCCTGAATTTTCTTTGAAGAGAAAGCTTAATTAGTTTTCAGCAGCATTCCATACTTGGCATGTGGGGAAGAAATTACTTACCTGGGTAGTGTAGTACTAGCGTGGAATTACTTGGGTATCGTGTGCAGGCTGCGTTGTGGATAGGACAACAAGTCGAAATTAACAGAGAGAGTGAAGTGTCCAAAGTACCTATCGCCTATCGGTGTCCTTGACTGTCCGTTGCTGCAGGCCTGTACCTATAGGCGTTGATATTTCCCAAAGCTAATTGCATAGTGAGGACGATTTAGTGTGCGAAATTAACGCAACAGGATTGTTTTCAGCACTAACATGGTTCTCACTGCTGGTAATTTTCTTGCTGTATCAACCAGACGCACAAAGAGCATTGACAGAGGCTCATCTGCCCTCTTGCTTTTTTTGTTGGTTATTGACTTCGATATCCTTTTAAAAAGAAGTCTCTTTACGTGTATATTCATGTCACATAGTATTGGTTTATTAAGTTATAGGATCATGTTTTTGAAGATATTGCTCTTATTCTCTTGTGCACTTGTTGATTTCCACTTAGGAGTTTAAGTTATGATCCCATTACACATATTTGCTTTTTTTTCCCGATAATGATACAACTTTACATTCAACTTTATTGTTGGAATAAATAAATTTATTTTTGGTTTCTGGATTCCATTTCCTTCAGGAGGTTGAACTTATGAAAGTTGAGGAAGAAACTGTGAAGATCGAGATGGGACTGTTTGTTAAGGAAAGTGAAACATTTAAGGTGCTGAAAGAGTTACAGTCAACAAAGCAGGTTATTGATGACTTGAAGTTACAATTAGAGAAGGTAACATCAGAGGGCACAAACGCAACAGGTTATATTGATACCATGAGCGAACATCCACTTCCTGAATTGGATAAAAAAATAAGTAACCATACCGAGCCACTGAGCCAAAGCACAAATACCAAGCAGTCTCCACTTACCACATTGATCAAGCTGAATCAGGCAAAAGCATTCCTGAATATGGATACTGTCAAGATGTTACAGAGCCAAATAGAGGAGGAGAAAGCATCCCTTGAGAAAACCCGTAAAAAGTTACATCTGAATATGGGCGAAGCTTCATCATTGGAAGCAGATTTGAGCAAAACTGTTGCACAGCTACAAGCAGCAAAAGCGCCCAAACCTACTCTTGAGCCTCATGATATATGGTTGCAGATGAAACAGTTGAATTCTGAAAAAGAAAAGCACAAAAAGACTGTCCAGGATTTGAAATACGAGATCGGTGAATTAACTTCCACTATTGAGCACACAAGGTCCAAGACAAAGACTCTTCAGTTCAGGATTATCATGGCTGAAAAACTGAAGGAAGCCTCAAGGCGGGGGGAAGCTTTTGCTCTAGCAGACACAGAAAAGCGAAGCAACAGGGAGGATCCGACAATTGCTACATCCGATGTCAAACTTTCTGTCATGGAACACTCTGCGCTCGTGGCTAAAGCACAAGAATCAAACGATACCTCTAGGAAGAAAATTGATGCGGCGATGCAAGAGCTCGATCAAGCAAACCAGTGCAAGGTAGAACTTTTGGAAAGAGTAGAGGAAGCAATGTCAGCTGTTGAGACCAGCAGGAAGGTTCTGGATGAGGCCCTAAAGAGAGAGGAGTCCGCAAACAAAGCCAAGGTCGCAGCAGAAGAAATGCTTCGGAGACTGCGGTCTGACCAAGTAGTCCAGAACTGGCGACTGGCCAGCAATAACAGCTCTATGAAGTTCAAGACCTCAGCAATGACACCCCGGAGGGCTGGCTCTGGGATATACGACGTGAATGGCCTGACCTTGGTGACCACCGCACCGAAGATCACGAAGACAATGTCCATTGGGCAGATCCTGAGCATGAAGCTCGACAGCGAGTTCGAAGACACCGGAAAGACCACCACCACCACCCCCAAAAGGAAGAAGGTCTCACTCGGGCAGATGCTAAGCCAGAAGTACGAGGTGTACTCGCCAATGAGGATAGATCACGACGGTGCGTCTCGCAAGCAGTTCCACCCCAGGAGGCGCAGGCTGGGGTTCGTCGTGTACGCGCTGCTTCTTGCCAAGCAGAAGCATAGGAAGAAGCAGGCAAGGGCGTCGTGCACCCCTGGGCATTGCAGCTTCGGCTCTAAGGTTGTTGTGTAGTTATCTTTCCAGATTGGTAACCGTAGAACTAGCCATGTTGTACAACCTAGATGCCAGAATAATTGGCACCTTTGTAATTAGTGGTGCTATAAACAAGGTTAATATTTAGCCAGCTGCCCGCGGCTTACGCCATAATTTTTTTTTGTGTCAGATAATTTCTTCCTCGTTTTGCTTGAAGCGTGGTCCATGGAGACTGGAGAGTACTTACCTGGGGTTTATGTTTGCCGGTGGCGTTGTGGTTGAACGAACCCCAGGACATCACAGGCGTCGTCGTCGATCGATTCTCCGATGCATGGCTGAAAACCCGTGAGGTTACGGTCATACAGCACAACTCACCGGGAAGCACAACCGCGGCGACGCCGAACACGACGATGTCCGCGCCGACGACCGGGGCAAATCTCGTCGGTTGGAACGTGGAATCGCGAGTTTTCGAGGCCTCAGTCCTTCCTGGGCCAAATGTCGCAAATAATCGCGGATCGGACGGCAGCATCCGGCCGTCCGCTGCCAACATATAAGTAGGCTATTCGAAAAAAAACATATAAGTGGGCTGGATCCGCGTGATACAACTGCGCGAGAGAGACCCTAAAAAAAAAGAAACTGCGCGAGAGGCAGGGTCGCGGTCTTTAATGGGCCGAATATCTTAGGTGTCCCATCGTGGGCCGGGTTCGATATCTCTGCAAAATATCAGCGGCCTAGATTCTGGCCCGTGGGTTAGCCCAGGGGACCCACACGTGGTCCGGGCTCGGGGAGCGCGCGAAAACCATACCCTTCCCGCCTACGCCGCCCGCCTCGTCCCGCCAAAACGTGCCCCCCTTCGTCCCCAAATCCAAAACCCACCCGAGACACCGCCGCCACATTCCCCACTCGCACCTCATCCCGCTTCTCCCCCTCTCCCCCTCTCTTCCTCCCTCCCGGTCTCGTGCCCCCATCCCGAAGCGGCGGCGGCAGCCATGGACGTCAACGAGGAGGCCATGGCGGCGAACAAGCGCGCCTTCCTCGACTTCCTCGACCAAGACGTAAGCCCCCCTTTTGGTTCGCCGATCCGCCGGCTTCACCCGAGCCTCGCCGGTTTCCTGTATGACGTTTTTTCTTTTCTTTTCTTGCTACCCAGGTCGGGAAGGGGGTGTACATGCAGGCCGTGCGCGACATGGTCCAGAACAAGCGCCACCGGCTCACCATCGGCATGGACGACCTGCGCAACCACAACCTCGACCTCGCCCGCAGGTGCCCCACCGAGTTCCCTTTCTTTCCCGTTCCTGCGCTGCTGATTCGCTTGGTTGATTTCTGAGGGTGACGCCATCCGTGCCTCTGTAGGGTGATACGGAACCCCGGGGAGTTCATGCAGCCGGCGTCTGACGCGGTGACGGAGGTGGCCAGGAACCTGGATCCCAAGTTCTTGAAGGAAGGGGAACGTGTGCTGGTCGGATTCACGGGGCCGTTCGGCTTCCACAGGGTCACGCCGAGGGACCTCATGTCGTCCTTCATCGGGACCATGGTCTGTGTCGAGGGCATCGTCACGAAATGTAATCGAACCCTTTTCTTCTGAACATAAGCTGGTTTTATGCCCTGCAATTTATGTGATTCAAGTGGCTAATGCTGTATTAAATTGTGGTAAAAAAGTTCTGAAAAGTCACGTTATATTGTAGCATTATTCTTGCTCATGGAGCAAAGATCTTCTGGTCAATTGTTGTAAAGCAAAACACAAAGATAAAAATTGTAACCAGTACTAGCTCCGAGCCATACAAAACTGGTGCATAAATGAGAATGTCAAGTTCTCTCTGATATTTGTTTAGTTCATTAGGAATCTAGTTTTACGCTGTGTCAGTGCAACCATTGTGCTGTGCATATGACATTCTAAGTTGATAGCTCACTAGCAGTCTAGGTCTATCAAGTCCTTTGCCAGCATCTGCGGAATTACACCTGGGGCTGTAGCCACAGGCGTAATCCTACTTCTAATGATAGTTCTAAGTAATAATTTGCTCAATTTATTAGTTTATAAACACAGACACTAGCCCCATCTTCCAACACATAACAATATTTCCCTAGGCTTTGCCAATTCCTGGCTCCACCCCTGCTCATAATTCATATGCATTTATCTTAAAGAAGATAATATAATATATAAGCTGGTTTTATGCCCTGCAATTTATGTGATTCAAGTGGCTAACGCCGTATTAAATTGTGGTTAAAATTTTCTGAAAAAAGTCACATTAAATTGTAGCATTAGTCTTGCTCATGGAGAAAAGATCTTCTGGTCAATTGTTGTAAAGCAAAACACAAAGATAAATAAAAATTGTAACCAGTACTAGCTCCGAGGCCATACAAAACTGGTGCTGAGAATTTCAAGTTTCCTCTGATACTTGGGGTCAAAATGGTGCACACTGGGTTAAAAAAAACTTGTTTAGTTCATTAGAAATCTAGTTTTACGCTGTGTCAGTGCAACCATTGCGCTGTGCACATGACATTCTAAGTTGATAGCTCACTAGCAGTCTTGGTCTATCAAGTCCTTTACCAGCATCCGCGGAATTACACCTGGGGCAGCTGGGGCTGTAGCCCCAGCCCCCAGGCGTAATCCTACTTGTAATGATAGTTCTAAGTAATAATTTGCTCAATTTATTAGTTTATAAAGACACAGCCCTAGACACTAGCCATCTTCCAACACATAACAATATTGCCCTAGGCTTTGCCAGTTCCTTGCTCTGCCCCTGCTCATATCATAAGCATTTATCTTTAAGCAGATAATATGATATATCTGTTTCCTCGTTCCTTTACTCCCTGGGGCTAATGTTCTTTCGATTTCTCTAAAATAACAGGCTCACTGGTTAGGCCGAAGGTTGTTAAGAGTGTTCACTACTGCCCTGTTACCGGGAATTTTCTCTCACGCGAATACAGGGACATCACATCTTTTGTAGGCTTGCCCACTGGTTCAGTTTATCCAACGAGGGTAAATTCTTATGTTCTAGTTTCATTGAGATCAATTCAGCCTTTTCCTATTGTGTTTGTAATTCTGCTAAATCTGGAATACTTAGGATGAAAATGGTAACTTATTGGTCACTGAGTATGGGATGTGTGATTACAAGGATCACCAGACACTGTCCATGCAAGAAGTGCCTGAAAATGCTGCCCCTGGACAGCTCCCAAGAACTGTGGATGTTATTGTAGAAGATGATCTTGTTGATTGTTGCAAGCCAGGTGACCGTGTCTCAATTGTCGGTCTATACAAGGCTCTTCCGGGGAAAAGCAAGGGCAGTGTCAGCGGTGTCTTCAGGTTAGTTCTGCAATGACATTCACCTAACGACACTTAATTTTTTTATTTTCTTGTGATCTGATATGGTTCTGTATTTTTGTGCCCACAGAACTGTCCTTATTGCAAACAATGTTTCACTTATGAACAAAGAGGCAAATGCACCTGTCTATACTCGGGAAGATCTGAAGCGGATGAAAGAAATATCAAGGAGAAATGACACATTTGACTTACTGGGGAATTCACTTGCTCCATCTATTTATGGTCATCTCTGGATAAAGAAGGCAGTTGTACTACTGATGCTTGGTGGCGTTGAGAAGAATTTGAAAAATGGAACTCACTTGAGAGGGTTAGTATTTGTACATCAGATCATTGCTGCTGCTATATCATTTCAGTGGTTGTAATGCTCATATATCTTTTGTATGCAGAGATATAAACATGATGATGGTGGGAGATCCTTCAGTTGCGAAGTCCCAGCTTCTAAGAGCTGTTATGAACATAGCGCCTTTGGCTATCTCAACAACTGGAAGGGGTTCATCTGGTGTTGGTTTGACTGCTGCTGTCACTTCTGACCAGGAGACTGGTAAGTCGTTGAAGGTTATTCCATACACTTAAATTTTGTTTCTGTACAAGTTTCTGACCAATTTCCTGTATCCAGGGGAAAGAAGGCTTGAGGCTGGTGCCATGGTTCTTGCTGATCGTGGTGTTGTCTGCATTGATGAGTTTGATAAGATGAATGATCAAGACCGAGTTGCTATACATGAAGTTATGGAACAGCAAACTGTGACCATTGCCAAGGCGGGAATACATGCCTCGCTAAATGCGAGATGTAGTGTAATTGCTGCAGCAAATCCAATATATGGATCCGTAAGCTCTTACAGTCTTGTTTCTGTGCTGTGAATGATATTCTACTGGTAAAGGTTGTGTTTCTGATAATAACTTCTGGCTGCATGACAGTATGATCGTTCAATAACACCAACAAAGAATATCGGGCTTCCAGATTCACTGCTCTCTCGTTTTGATTTGCTCTTTATTGTTCTCGACCAAATGGATGCTGAGATCGATCGTCAAATTTCTGAACATGTTGCACGGATGCATAGATACTGCACTGATGATGGAGGTAGTTTTGTATTTTACAAGACAGTCATATTTATTTTCAGTCCTTCCAGTTCATTTCAACTGCTATGCTAAAAAAATAGCTCGTGGACTGCAGGAGCAAGATCTCTTGATAAATCAGGATATGCTGAAGAAGAAGATGGTGACGCTAATGCAGCCATATTTGTTAAATATGATAGGATGCTCCATGGACAGGATAGAAGGCGAGGCAAGAAGGCCAAGCAGGATAGGCTGACTGTCAAATTCCTGAAGAAATATATTCATTATGCGAAGAACCTTATTCAGCCTAAGCTCACTGACGAGGTAACCTTTCATTATGATATGAGTCTAGATAATTCTAATGTGTATAACTAGGAGCAATATCCACTATCTACACCTGCAAGGAAAAAATAAAATAAAAAATCCACTAGCCACTATATAGTACCAATTCTAGTCACAGTTATGCTGGGAGCTGGTGTACCATCTCCAGAACACTTGTGCATTGTTGTTTTGTTAACAGCTTTTGTCCATTGTACAAGAACAACATGCAATCTTAACTCCTGTGCTCTTGTAGGCATCTGATCATATTGCGACTTCATATGCTGAGCTCAGGGATGGTAGTGCAAATGCTAAGGTAAGCACGGCTCCTTTCTTATTAATGGTATGTGTTTATAGTTGTCATTCTCTCATCCTTATGTTTTATAGTCTGGTGGAGGTACACTTCCAATTACAGCGAGGACATTGGAAACAATAATTCGTCTATCTACTGCCCATGCCAAGATGAAGCTGAGGCATGAGGTATTTTTCTCCATATCACGTTTGTTTATTTAATCCAATCATGAAAGTAAGTTACCTGTAACAAGAACTATCTAGATGAGCCGAAGTTTCAATTAATTAAGCATGCCCTTTTTTTTTTCCTGAAACTTGACCAAGAAATCATTCTACTAGCAAGTGTTCTATTTGTGGAAATAGTTATATTCGCTGTTTTGAAGGATAGCAGATGCAGAACATTTTTCCTTGAGAAAAGCTAATGGCATTGCCTGTATCTTGTTGCAGGTTCTCAAAACTGATGTTGAGGCTGCATTGCAAGTTCTGAATTTTGCAATATTCCATAAGGAATTGACTGAGATGGAGGACCGTGAACAGAGAGAGATGGAGAAACAACAAGCTGAACATGACGCAGATGCAAGTGGTGGAACTGCAGATGGAGGTGCAACTGCTGGCACTGCAGATGGACATGGAAGGTGAGTCTATGGCTTATGGATAGCGTCAAGCCTCTCTTTCTTAAGAACCATCTCATCAATTAAAGTATCCAAGATGTGCATTTATGTCCTGTTCTTATCTCTGTTGGTCTTTCCCAGAAATTAATCTCTAAATTTAACTTTGGTCCTTTGATTTTAGTTGTTAAGAGGCTTCAACTCTGTCTTCTCCATTTACATGCAAATGAATGTCAATTGGAGTAACTAATGACACATATTAGGACATTGTTTATGAACATGCAATACATTGAGAACTTTAAGTAGCAACTCCACTTTTCAAAGCTTTAATTTGCACCAAAGCGCTTACACAGCTTGGCATTCCAAAATATGGTGCCTTACTCTGATTAACATATTTGCTAGGTGTGCATAGCCGCCAGCTCTTGAAAACAGTATCGATTGCTGCAATTTGAAAAGATTACAGTTAATTATTTCCAGCTTGTATCTAACACATCCTCATGTTTTTTTTTCTTCTGTTCTCACAGCTCTGGCAATGACCCGATGGATGTGGATGTAGGCAATGCATCAAATGATCAGGATGTTTCTTCGCAGAGGTTACTACACTACCTTAAGATTGCAAATTTTGATTCTTGTATGCAGCTGGTTTTTAATTATTTTTGTTTCTTGCCTTTGTGATTTCATAATGTACAGAATTGAAGCATTTGAGGCTATTCTTGGTCAACAGGTGTTGGCAAACCATATCGATCAAATTTCAATTGATGACATTGAACAGACAGTTAATAGAGAAGCACCTGCACCTTACACTAGAGGCCAAGTAGAGTTCATCCTGGAGGTATGAAAAAGTAGTTTTAATTTAGGATTGTTTTTCAGTGAGCTAACCCATGTAATTTAAGTCCATAAATTGGCTATATTAAGTTTCATTTCCCTTTGTTTTCAGAGGATGCAAGATGCAAACAGGATAATGATACGAGATGGTATTGTTCGTATCATCTAACCACCTAGGTTTGACATTGGACAAGCTGATTGCGCTATTCCTGTAAAACTTTTCCAGTTTGTTTGAATTCCTGGAGATGCCTACAGAAATTGTCTGTAATCGAGCTATCTTTCAATGTACTTTGTGTGTGCATCTTAATATTTACCAGCAAGATTTAAATTGACTGTACTTTCCATTCATGTAATGTACTATATTTTTCTGACCTAGTGATATTTAGTCCCTGGTTTCTTATTTTTGCCAGGTTGCATGCAACTAAACTGCTTGCACCAGGTATGATTCAATGTTGCATCAAATAGCTTAATTGGAATCAGCTGTTTCTTGGTCATATTGATATTTTGTGACCATGAATATGAATTATGCAACCGTGTTGTTACACCAGCTTGTGGATGTATTTATGAGAAACACTGAGTTACTTCAGGTTGCCTCCGTTCCGATATTCTTGTCGTGACGGCACTTTTGCAGAAACCCCCTTCGTTTTGTACAACGTTGCTCCGTGCTCTCTCCCATAGGTATTCCGTCCAGGCCCAGCTCCCTGGATCTCCTTCCCACTTCCCCTTTGCCGTCGCTCTCCCTTTCCTCTTCGGTCGCCTCTGCCGCGCTCCCCTCCACTTGTCCATCTCTTCTTTGCCACACTTCCCTCCAACTTTCCCTCTGAGGAGCCTCAGCGATTTTTCCTCGCCGTCGTCGCGCGCGAAGAAGCTCGCTCGGACCAAGAATGAGTTGAATCTTGCCGGATCTGTTGGCTACGAGGCCGGATCCGGTGGTTTCGAGGCCGGATCCGGTCGTCGTCTTCACAGTGCTCGAAGGGGAGGAGGCAGAGCCGTGGCCGTTGTCGTCGGAGCCTGAGGAGGAGTAGGACCCGGATCCAGTGGCGGCGAGCCCGGATCCGCAGACGGCGGCTCGACGAGAGAAGGGGACGAGGAGCAACTCCTCAAGGCGGCGGCGGCTGCCCATGATATATGTTTAAAGTTTTTGATTGGGAGTAACTTGAAGTTTTTTTTTTTAACACCATCTACAGGTGGAGCATTGGGTACTGCTCTACAAGATCTACTCCTCCTAAGATAAGTTCTCATATGCTTTGACTTTCTCTGTGTACATGTACGCATGTTGTTTGTTAGGAGTATTTTGTAGATGTATTCTTCTCTCTTCTGAATTAACTTTTCTTCTCTCTCAAATGACATGTTTAGCTATGTCTCCGTGCATGTTTAATTAAGATTGCTTAAATCTGAACCAAATCTGAACTTGTTAATTAAGACTGCTTAAACCTGAACTTGAGTAAGATGACATCTTTTTAGTGCAATGAAGCTTTGTAAGTAGTGTGATTGCTGAATATATATGCTGTTGTACATGTATCTTCTGATTACTGTAGGAATATATACTCTCTTCTCTTCTCTCTCAATCTCTTCTCTCTTCTCTCCGTATATAGGAGTACAGGTCCTGTAGATATACTCCTACAGTAGGAGTATATAGGAGTAATGTTCAGAATATACTGTACTCCTATTACAGTAGGAGTAGATATATTGTTTACCTGAAACTGTGTGTATGTGTGTGCATGGATAATTTGAACAAATCTGAATAAGAACAATCTGTATTTGGAGTACTGTTACCTGCTGAATAATTTGCTGACCAAGAACACAAATCTATGAGAGTATATAGAAGCAATTTGAACAATTAGAGCTGTGTTCTGAACATGATGAACAATTAAAAGGTGACGTGTGTATGGTTGCAACTATTCATAACAAGAACTCTAATGGTTACAACTACCCCAATCTAAAACTAATGTATTCTGAACAATTAGAGCCGTGCTCTGAACATGCTGAACAATTAAAAGGTGCTGTGTTCTCAACATGCCGAACAATTTAAGCTAAGAAATGGTTGATTTGATCATCTTCCTCCATCTGTACAAATCTATGTTCAGAATACCTGATCAACATGCTAAATTTGTATTCCTTTTATGTTTATACATGGAGTATTTGCTGTAGTAGGAGCAATTTCAAAATCTATATGGGCAAATGATAATTTTCTTTGTTCTGCCGCCGGAGTTACTCATGCTCTGTACCTGGCTCCTCCTGATCTTCCAAATTGGCTCCACTTGGCTCCTGATCTCCCAAATTGGCTCCAGCATCATCTTCAGGTGGACTGGAGTTAAGATTTGGTATGGGCATGGAGGCTAGAGACAAGCGGAGGCCTGCAGGCTGGACACAAGCAGACTGGAGGATGGTGCAGTGCTGCTGTAGAGGAAGTTGGACGCAAAACTGGAGAGGGGAAGGAGTAGGCGACCTGGAGGGGAAGGATCAGGCGACCTGCAGAGGGGAAGGAGGAGGCGACCTGGAGTGCGGCTAATTTTTTTAAATAATACGATTTTTTAATCATTTTAAAAAATAATACGCGTTTTTCAAAAATTTCAAAAATAATACGGCCTCGGCCTCGCCCAGGCTGAATGGGCCCAGTCGGCCTGGCCGAAGCCTATTAGGCCCAGTCGGCCTAGGCCAGGCCAACTGGAGGCATGCTGCGCAGAGCGTGGGTCCGGCAAGAGGCAGTCGGCCTGCGCCAGGCCGACTAAAGCCCAGTTGGTTTCGCCCAGGCCGACTAGTGTAGTCGGTTTCGGCCAGGCCGACTGGATGCAGTTGGTTTCGCCGAAGCCGATTGGAACTAATTAGGCTAATCAGCTTCACCAAAGCTATTTGGTTGCATGATCAATGCATACACGGCCGAGGCCCAATTTTTGTCTCGAATCCTTGCGGTTTTTTGAACTAAAAGACTTGACAACCTGGATAAAGTAACATACATCGATAATGTGCTGGACAATTTTTGTGTCGATTCCTTGCGGGTTTTTTGAACTGAAAGATTTGACAACTTGGATAAATTAACATACATCGATAATGTGTTGCTTACGGAACCAAGGCATGACTAAATTAACATACATCGATAATACCGCAATTGGACAGAATTAAAGATAGCAAATACAATTGAAACACAGCACAAGAACTACTGAGTCCACTTAGGCCATTTTCCGTTCGTATCGCCACGTTCTTCTGCAGTTTTTGCCACGGCGGCCCTTTCTCTTTGCCTCTCCCTTTCTGCCTCATGAGCATCCTTGCACCTTCGTTCCTCCTCTTGCATCTCAAGCGCTCTCTCCCTGTTTTCCCTTAGTGCTTCATCAAAGTAACGACATTGTTCCTCCCTATGCTTTTTCAGCTCTCTCTCTTGCTCCTCTTTCTCCTGGGCTGCAGCTTTTTCCGCACGCTCCTCCGCGTGGAAACGCTGCCATGCACTTCGGGACCTTGTTTTAATCTCTTCCACCGCCCAATCCGGCATCTCCGTGTCATCCAACGATATCACATGCATAGGCGCGGAGGAGACTACAAAATAGCCTAATGTTACAAATAAATCGAATATGACACACACAACATGTTTAAGCACACCTATATGTGCTTACCGAAGGCTTGTCGTATGGCGAAACCGGGACAGGTGGATCATGCTCATAGTTCGCACACATGAAAAACTTCATGCCCAGCTTATCTGAAAAATCTGTCACCTCCTTGACCTTGCATAGATTGCCGCACCAACACCTGAGATGTTTCACCCCCGGAGGCAACATCGCTTCTTTCATCTTCCTCGGCCTCTCGCCCTGGTTGGAGCAAGGCAAACTCATTAGGAGACACTGGAATATTGGAAAAAACAGTAGTGGGAGGGATGCTTGGATGACTACCGGAGATGAGATATTTATAGGCTCTCAAACTCATTCTCCCGCCACCGTTTCCCACCTGGTTTTCCCGTCACCGTTTCCCGCCTGGTTTTCCCGCCAGCGTTTCCCTCCTCCTTTTCGCGCCACGGTTTCCTGCCTCCTTTTCCCACCACCGTTTCCCGTCTGGTTTTCCCGCCACCGTTTCCCGCCTTGTTTTCCCGCCACCGTTTCCCGCCACCGTTTCCCGCCTATTTGTATCTTCTGTAACTATAAAAGACCGTCCATGGTATTGAAGTGTAGTCTCACCATTTCGTCTGGAAAGATGTCGTCCGGCTTCCCAGATGATCGTAGATTTTGGTCAGGTATGTCCCGGAGGCTATTGTGGTTAGCCGGTAATTTCAAGGTAGACAATAGGATAGTTCCATGGGACGAACTCATTAGTAGTGACACCCTACTAATTGAGCTGGGCCACCAATTAAGAAGGTGCAATTTCCCATTGAGGACTTCTGCAGAGATACGGCAAGAATTGCTAAGGTTGCACGAAAGGTGGAAGAAGCACAGTCAAGGTAGGAGTGAGTCATACCTACAATGGGCTAAAAAACATCCATTGTTATGGGTTGAAGAAGAGGAATCCGATGAAGATATCTTCATGCCAAGCAAAACGGGTAAGAGTTCTTCATCATCCAAGGGGAAGAGTACTGCACCGTCGAAAGGAAAGAGCACATCATCGTCCAAGGGGAAGAGTACATCATCGTCCGATGAAGATATCTTCATGCCAAGCAAAACGGGTAACGGTTTTTCATCGTCCAAGGGGAAGAGTACTGCACCGTCGAAGGGAAAGAGCACATCATCGTCCAAGGGCAAGAGCACTTCATCTTCGTAGGGCTAGAGTTAGGTTATCTTATTTTAAGTTGTCAGTTTTAATTTCAGTCTTTCTATTGCATATGTATTTCAGTCCTACCATTTTTTATTTGCAAATATAACTTGAATAAGAATGCGAAAAATAGTAACATGTCTCTCTCATACATAGGTAGAAATATGTCTCATACATAGGTAGAAATATGTCTCATACATACATAGAAATAAGAATGCGAGAAGAAGTTGGCCCCCAAATGCCGCATGCACCAACGACTCTGCATGTCCTGCCATGGAGTTTGTTCATCAGGCCCAGAGTTTGTCAGTGTCCTTATCGCACTGAGTATGCCTGCATGTCTGTCATGAAGGATGCACACGTTCGGCTTATCATGCACAACTGCTCTCTTGAGCTGCCTGAAAAACCATAACCAACTTTCAGTGTCTCACCCTCCGCGAAAGCAAATGCGAGCAGAACGATTTGATTGTTGCCGTCTTGACCAATGGCGGTCAAGATCTGCCCCCTGTATTTGCCAGTGAGAAAAGTGCCATCTACGCATATCACCGGTCGACAATGAGTGAAAGCTTGGACGCATACACCGAAAGTGAAGAACAGTCGTTGCAGCACCCTCACAGTTGGATATTTTGGGTGCAGCAAGTGTTGGATGTCGACATAGGTGCCTGGATTACGGGCTTGCAGTGTATGGAGGAGGCGGACAACAGAGTCGTACGAGTCGAAAAACGAACCAAATCTTTCCTCAAGAGCCCTCTGCTTAGCCCTCCAAGCCTTGCCATACGAAATGTTGTACTTAAACCTTACCCTGACCTTATGCATGATGGCCTTCACTTCCATTGCTTTGCTCTCCACTATCTCCGTGTAAAGCAACCGAGCAAGAAGCGTCGACGAGAGGTTACAATGGTCTTGAGGGATACTGGGAATGACACATGTGTGCAACACCAAGTCACTCACAACTCAATCTGTGTCATACTTAGGAACATAGCCATGCACCTTCCCGGGACAATCTATTTGTTCGCACTCCCTTGTCAGATATTTTTGTGAAGAGACTGTTGTTTTGAAAACCCTTTGCGTGGACATTGCCCAAGCAATTATTGCATCCTGCAGATGTTTCTTGTCAGGAAATCTGGCACCCTTCGCAACGTTGTTCTGATGATATTGCCATGCAGAGTCGTGCCCATCGTTCACAGTCTTAGCTGAAGAGAAGTCCTGATTCCATGATGCAGGAATCGGCACCTCCTCTTTGTCCGACTCATGAGACTCATCGTCATAAGAACTACGACCATATGTATCTTCATCCTCCATTTGGTTCTGCAAGTGACCATCTTCTTCGTCCGTATCTGCCTTGCCAGTGTACTCATCATCTCTTACTGCCCCGGAGCTCTGGCCTGATTCATAACCACCACCTCCAGCATTCGACATCGAGTTTGCATTGGACAAGTCATAACTTGATTCACCCTCGCCTTCAGCTAGATTGGTCTCATGAGCGACAACCTGGATTAAGGCGACAGGTGTAGTTCCCCTTTTCTCGCAACTTTCTAACCAGCGCACCCACTTTGATGTCCGGTCTATCGGCCTCAAAACCCAAAAAATATTTGAACTTGACTTGGTCCACAATGCTTGCACACGGACGGTGTATGTTTCAGGATTGAGCACTAAATATCCTACCAACCATTCCTGCAACTGACTAAATGTCCATGTTTGAGGGGCTGTTAGATCCAACTCCACATACTTAAACTAACTCAGATCAGCTCCGTGCTCGGTTGTTAAGACAGTACCGAAACCGTAGTAAAAAACAAACTTCACTACACCGGACATCTCTGATGCCTAAGAAAATGTTTAGACGCGTCAAATACTAAGCAGTACGGCATATAAAAAATATTAGGACGCGTCAAATACTAAGCAGTACGGCATATTAAAAATATTAATACGCGTCAAATACTAAACAATACGGCATATTAGCGTCAAATACTAAACAGTATGGCATAAATAAAATCTAGCCTATCGAAACATATTACTACTGGTCATACTATATAGACGCTTCAAATACTAAGCAGTACGGCAGATTTAAAGTATTAATACGTGTCAAATACTAAACAGTACGGCATCAAAAAAAAAATCTAGTCTATCAAAACATATTACTGCCGGCCATAATATTTAGACGCATCAAATACTAAGCAGTACGACATTAACCGTTGTCCAAAATAATGAGCACTACTGAACGCTAAAACATACTTTTATATATACATACACACGTATCCTCGTAAACATATACATTATAGGATAATGCTAGGATAAATATGTGAGAGATTGGGATTTAGCCTGGAAGCGTGTGAACGCCAACTTCGAGCAGCCTCACAGTCACCGGATGAGCACCACCACCACCTCCAAACTCCTCCAAACCACCACCATTGCCCCAACTTAGCAACATGAAATTAGCTCTACATGTTCTAAGAAAATAGTAGATCAAGGTGTCATTGGGTGCTAAATAGCAAGGGGATGCAGTTTTGTGGGTTAAACGGGATCAAAACTCACTAAATTTGGCTAGAAATTGAGGGCATTTTTGAGAAAGAAGAAGAACAGAAGGGAACGGGCAGGGAGCTGGGCGCTGGTCGGGCGCTCGGGCAGGGGAGGAAGAAAGGAAGGAGAGAAGGGAATAAAGAAAAAAGGAAAGGGAGAGGGCCCGCCACCCGGTCGGCTCCAGTCGGCCACGGCTAAGCCGAAAGGCCAGTCGGCCTGGGCTGGGCCGACTGGGGCGCCAGTCGGCCGGCATCGAAAGTGCCCGCCTTCAGTCGGCCTGGCCGAAGCCAATTAGGCCCAGTCGGCCTGGGCGAGGCCGTATTATTTTTGAAATTTTTGAAAAACACGTATTATTTTTAAAAATGATTAAAAAAATCGTATTATTTAAAAAAATGCTGGAGTGCGGACGCGGAGATTTGAATCTCAAACTTTATATTAACGGACCTGTAATTATTTTAATTCGGAGGTTGTTTTTGTAAAATTATGTTTGTGAAGTGGCTGCGACAAGAATATCGGAACAGAGGGAGTAACTTTCAAGTGCCAGCTATATAAATTTTTGAAACAATTTGTTGATGAAAGCTGATAGTTTAACAGGTAGAAGCAAGTTAACAAATCTCAATAGATACAGAAAAACGATAGATTCCCTCATGATAAAAATAAGGGAAATTTACAGACATTAAATACTGGAATTATGAGCACACTGTTTTCTGCAGTGATTGAAATCTAAAGAGGAAGGCACCGTTTCTGTACATACAAGCTTTTCAATTTCACAGAAATGGCAAACAATTGAGTTTCCATTTCCAGTATTGATAGACATCTAACTACATGCAGATTTACTGGTAAAGGGCTTGTTAATAGGTCAAGACTTTTAGAAATTTGGCCGTGCGTGTTGTGACGGACACAGCAAATTTCTTTGTTATGTGTGTATTCAATACCGATTCCAGCTGGCTTACTGTGGCAGTGGTGGGGAAAACATTTTCCGCTAATCTTGTCACCGCTGTGGTGGAAGTGGTGGCAGATTCGACTGTTGCTGTTGTTGCTTTGCATGCTGAGGTAGCTGTCCCTGCTGCTGAGTATCGCCGTGCCATGCCCAAACAATATCCTTAAGTGATGGTCTAAAGTCCTCTTTCAGCAGCTTCTGGTACTCCATCGTGTCCCCACTGGTCTTTTTCAACTCGACTAAGAGCAAAGACGGTGCAACCTCAAAAATCTCTGCATCAAGCTCAAGGATACCTTTCTTGCCTTCCCTCGTTGTGGCCAATTTCAACACTCCGTTGTCTTTCTTTGTTACTTTGAGCTTTAAGCGTTGGGCCAGTTCCTTCAGCTTCACAAATATCGTTGTTGCTGGCTGTTCGGAAGTGAACCGAGCCTCCCTTTGGCTATATCTTTCATCAAACAAACCAGATAGATCAAATCCCGACGAGAGAGAAATGATGCCAAATGCATTCAAGCGTGCCAGGTTAGATGGTCTTCCCTTTGCACCGTTGTCACCCATAAGGCCGGAGGTAATAGCTTCACCAGTCTTTTCTTTATCAGATTTCAGTGCTGTTATCTCAGTGGGCTTCCTGTACCAAGCACTTCTCTTTATCCTTGAGATGGACATCCTAGTATTAGGATCTGGATCAAGGATTCCATGAAGGAGCTCCCTCAGCTCAGTGGAAAAATAACGAGGGCATCTGTACTCAGCTTTTGAAATCTTTCTATACATCTCAATGAGGTTTCTTTCGTGGAAAGGAAGGTAATTGGCTGCAAGAACAAACAGAATCACTCCACAAGACCATACATCTGCCTTCGCACCGCTGTAGCCTTTCCTACTGATTACTTCAGGAGCAACATATGCCGGAGTTCCACAAGCGGTGTGGAGCAGACCATCATGTCTCTTTGACTCGGTTAGCGCACTTAAACCAAAATCAGAGACCCTAAGGATTTCATTCTCATCCAGTAATAGGTTTTCAGGCTTCAAGTCACGATGATAAACACCTCGACTGTGGCAATATTCTACAGCACATATCAGTTGGTGAAAATATTTTCTTGCAGACTCCTCACTAGGCTTCCCCTTGGCTATTTTGTTGAAAAGCTCGCCACCTTTAGCATACTCCAAAACGAAGTAAACCTTGCTCCTAGTAGCCATGACCTCAAAAAGTTGCAGAACGTTTGGATGCCTTACCAATCTCATTATCGAGATCTCCCTCTTTATCTGATCCATGAGGCCGACTCTCAAGACTTTCTCCTTATCAATCATTTTTATGGCGACAGACTGACCGTTGGTTAGATTACGAGCATAGTATACCTTTGCAAAGGTCCCTTGTCCTAATTGTCTCCCAACTTCATAACGTTCCATCAAAACGCTCCTCTCTTCCATCAGAACACTCTCATCAGAACTAAACAAATGTACCTGGATGGGCGCAGTGGTATTTTTTCCTCCGCACTAGGTAACTGCCTCTTGCAATACAAGCACGCTTGAATCACCTTCAGGCGTCGCCAGTCCGACAAAATCTGCCTGCAAGATCGGTTAACTAAATTATAACACGTGTACATCGCATACATGGCACCTGCAATTTTCTGAATAAAGAATTTGGTCCAGAAAAATGGAGGTAGCTCAATTTTACACCCCTAATTTGTTCGCGAATCGAACATCCAACCCGCATTTCCATAAACATGCAGAATGCAGCAAACATATCTACCAGGATTAACTCTGAAATCAGAAATGATAAAGTCAGGAGATTAGACAGCGTTACCGAAAACTCTACGCGTCCCCAACAAGATCCGCCCAACGTTCTGCGATCGAATCCCGGAACAGCAGCGGCACAAGGAAAAACCTAGGAGCGAGGCGCCAAAAGGAAACAAAAAAAAAATGCTCGCATCAACCCCCAAATCAGATCGAGCAAAATCCAGAGCGACATCGCAATTCGGGAGCCAGGTAATTAACCTCACCTGATGAGCAGGCGAACGAACGGGGAGAACGGAACGCGCGAGCCCGCCAAAATGGGTCGATTGGATCGGATTTGGACCGCGGAGCAGACGGAGGGGGGCGATTCTGGTCGTTCTTCCTATTCTGGCATCACACGGCGGCTCGATCGCCCGCGACGAGGAGGCTGGGCTGGCTGGGGTCGCTGTTGCTTCGGCTCCTACGGATGGTCGGTTTTTGGTCGAGTGGCCGCGCGACACGCTGCAGGCAGGGGCGGAAGCCGCGATGTGGCGAGCGACGACGTAGGCGCCATCTTCATATTATTGCCCCCCTGGTTTTCTAGAATTTGTGAGGGTCGAAAATCGTGAAGTGTCCAAGCGTCTTTACTTGCCCAAATGCAGCAACTAAACCTACATATTCAAGCGGATCAGTTGATATGAGTGATCACATGCTTAAATGGACGAAACTCGTATCTCAGTTAACCAGACCTTGTGAATTCGTTAACCATTAAAGAATTTTTGCTAAATTTGTAAATTTTGTATGGACGAACCGACGTGTGCATTAATGTAAAAAATTCGGGTTGCCAGGATCATCATTTCCATCTCTCTCTAAAAAAAAAAAGATCATCATTTCCTAACGACTTCCGAGTACGGCTAACGGCTACGCAGAATTAGGTCCGAAGATCTTTTTTTTTTTCAAAGAAGATCTTGGTTTGTTTGGCTTGCTATGTATGGTTGGTCGGCGCATCATTAGATGACACGCGCAAGCGCATTTCTTCACGCAACCCAACACTGCTTAAAGTGTCGGTGTCTCGGTGACGAGCGTTGGCCTTTGAAGGCTGACGACATTCTCTCCGTTCAAATTCCCTTTCTTTTTTTAGACACGAGAACTCCCGTGGGCCTTTAGCAGCCCCACTTCGGCCCATTTACCGACCCAGAATCGTGCATTGGCCTGACATCCAGCACAGGCTGCACAGGGCACGGCCCAGTGATAGCATTGCCACGAAATACAAGAAACACTCTTCAAGATGGTGCGTGCTCGGTTCAAAGATACGCTTATTAATTTTCGGACCTGCATCAGCCTTTTTTCCAGTGCAGACTGTGCAGTGCGTGGGTGATCGTGGAATGTTATACGCTGCGCGCTAAGCCTATATCAATTCGAGTATCCGAGACAGTCGTGCGGCCAGGAACAGGAAATATTCGAAATTCCAGATATGGCGGAAGATGATGGCTGATAGAGGGGAAGATATATCATTTCAGGCCAGGTAGAGCGAGCGCCACCAAATAATAGTGTAGTATCCCGTAAAAAAAAAAGATACTCCGTAGTGTAGTAATTAACATGCAAAACTTGGATAAAAAAACTAACGAGGGTAACTAAAAATGAGAGTTGCGAGGAGAAAAGAAAAGAAAAGGCCATATACACACAGATACTAGTACTCCCAAGAAATCAAGAATGTGACACGCACGAAAATCATGGCAAGATCAGGCGCCTGGGGAAGCTGCTTTCCCACCTCCCTCTGCATGCGCCACCGCCCCCGTTGTAGGTCCGGTCCGGTGCTGCCACCCCACGTCCGCTCTCCAGACTCGGCACGGCAGGGAGCAGCAGCAGACTTCAGAGATTGCACGAGCTGGCGGGCCTCGGTAGGCCACCACGTGCGTCCTCGCGCCAGTCCATCAATTTAATTCTCTCGGCCACCACACGCCAGCTCGCCAGAGCACGTACACAGACCGGTTTCCGCACACCGGCCTGCCGCGGCGTGTGGTTCTGCTCAGCCCGCCGGACTCGAAAACCCGGGGAATTCCCGAACCCGGACTGTGGTTTGCACATTTTTTACGGCATGTAGAGGCGGTCGCGGCACTTGCAGCGCCACGCCTCGGGGTAGTACTCCGTGGTGACCAGCACGCCGCCCGGCGGCACCGACACGTGCACCGGGGAGCACGGGGTGCAGCTCCCGCACTTGGACGCGCACCGCGGCGGGTGCGACCCGGGCCCGTGGCCCCCGCCGGACAACAGCCGCCGCCGTTGCCGCCGCCCGCCGTCGTCTTCCTCGTAGTAGCCGCCGCCCTCCTGCACGTACGCAAACACACGGATGAAATAGCAAAACCGATGAAATAAATGGGAGTACGTAGTGGTGCCAGTATCTGCGTAAACACCCGTACGTGTGTGTGCACGCGCGCGCGCTGAACTAGTGGTCTCTGCATGCAGCCGGGTCAGTCAGTGTGGTGTTAAGATCGATCTTTAATTTAAAGTGTACGGGCAGCGACGTATGGTCGCTAGCTCGCGGGGGTGGGTCATGCTGGACCCGCCGCCGTGGAAGGCCTGTCAGAAGGTCACGCCGTCGTGAGGGCATGGCTGGCGGTGGGCAATCATCTGACCAAAATGCATGCATGAGCAACTCGCACGCGTAGGGATTGAAACGCATGAGCAACTCGCTGTCGGTCTAGCTAGAATGCATGACATCTTTGCATTTTGCTCTGCCTTGCACAGACGTGAGATAGACATGCGTGGTTGGGTTTCTTACATGAATGGAGATGCTGGAAGGGGAAGTACTCTGGAACTTCTTGGCACGCACAAGAAGATCTACCGATGTGCTAGCAAACTCACCAGGTCACCGGCATGGGTCGTCGCCACTGCTCCGCCTGCCATCCTCCCGGAATCTGTTGAGTGAGAGGAAATAGCTGAAACGAGTTAAAACACCGCCTCGTAGTCGTAGCATCAAAACATGCTCCCCAAAACGGAGAGTGCAGAGCGCGTGCAGTGCACAGAAGCTCATAACGCGCATCAACTCTCTCAGATCTGCAAGCTGAGCCAATAAGTCGCTCAGCCTGTCAGCAAGTCATGGGAAAAAGAAGAAGAACAAAACGAGACACAAGAAGAAGATGAACCCAAATCTTATTCTCCTCAAACACAAACAAGGCATCGAGCTCTCAACGAGCTTCCTATCTAGCTCAGCTAAGTGCTTACCCGAACGGAGCACGCCAGTCCCCCAGCACCCGGCGACGAAGCAACCGCCGCACAGGAAGGCGACGACGGCCGCCACCGCAACGACGAGGAGCCTTAGTACGGATCCGCCGCCGCCACCGCCGCGCCTCGGCCGGCGGCTCCCCGTGCAGGATGGCATTACCTGCGCGCAGATCGAACCGCTCTTCAATCTAAGCTATCTAGCTTCCTTTTCTCTGTCCTTCAAGAGTGGTGAGTGCACGGAATGAGGGATTGAGGGATGATTTGGAGCCAAAACTAGGCGAGGAAGCAGACACGGGGAAGAGAGCGGGGCGTGGATGCGGTGCTGCTTCGCCCGACCACTGCTCGCCGGCACTGTGCAGGTTGCATCGCATCTCTGAGCCCAGCTCCCCTAAGCCACCGCTATATATACCGACTTGGCGGCCGGCTTGCTACAAGGCCTGCTGCCTGGTCGCGCAACTTAAATATCGCCCGCGCACAAAGTACGGCGTACGCTTGGTGCGTTCAACTACATGTATACCTGTACGGCTTTGGATCTTTGCTCGTATCTGGGATGCCCTGTTTCTGTTTACCTAAAAGGTTACTACAATTACCAGTGGCGTAACACCAGAGCTTATCTCGCTGGCTCTCTCTTGGATAACACCGGTAAAAGCGGAGGGATGTGTTTGCATTGCACCGAGGTGTAAAGGCCATGTACGTCGTTCTTTCCACGGGAGGGCAAAATGGTACTCCTACTAGAACATAATCTTTTTTTACTTTTTTTAAATCATCTTTTTCGTGTAGCTAGCACTGGACTTGTTTGTACGGCTTGGCTGATTAACATGGGCAGCAGGCCGGCAGAGCAGAGGACCACTTAGTTGCCACGCGTGCGTGCAGAGACACTGGTACGACTCCAGTCTTGCCTTGCGCCATGGTTAATTACTTTGGTAGTGGTCCAGAGAGCGAGAGATCGACCGTGACAAGTCTGGTCTTCGTTTCGTGGCTCAAGTGGTCTGGATGCATCTCCTTGATTCGCCTAAGGTTTTCAGTGGAATTTAATTCATGCCTCTGGACCCCGTGCATGCATGCAATGGTTCGTCTCTCAATTATCGCCAGGAATCAGGTGATTTATCGGATTTGCATGCATGCAGGGACCCACCTCCTAATTATCGCCGGGAAAAAACTTTTTGGCGACTTGGAGTACATCACTTCTCTGCATGCATGTGTGGATGATATGCAGTGGTGTACCAAGTGGGAGGTTCTCGAGTGACCTCTCTTTTGGCATGCTAAAATGCTGGTCAAAGCGACTTCTTTGATCCTCGAGAACTCGTTCTCAAATGGGGCCTCCCTGGTCAAGTGGGGGGCCGCCTGTGGTCAAATGATGAGATCTGATGTAAAAACACATCAATTCACATGTTTACAAAGCGTGGCTAAGCCAGGATCCAAACACACCGTAAGTCAATTGATAAATAGTCGGCGTCTTCTGACTAAATTATAAACTTTTAGGCAGCTCCTCCGCATCGTTCGCGAGATTTATTGGATGAACAACTCAATCAGACACCTATAGGGCGTTATAGCGTAGCACACACTGCACAAGCTAGCAAAGCTCCGCATCTAGCTAGTACTAGTAGCCATCACATCGTCATCGTGCGACACATTGTGACCTGCCATTTCATGAACTAACTGGCCGTGTCTGGACCTTTGGAACCGAACCGACCGTAAGGATCTTCGCCTGACCAACCCCATGCATGCCAATGCATGCATCCAACTCAACAGCCAAATAATTGGGTAGCTCCAGGAGGAGAGGAATCCTGCAGGCGCAACCCAGCTTTACAAACACAAACGAGCCAGAAAGAAACCAAACCTCGTGCATATGAAACTGACGACGAGGGCGGGCGGGCGGGCGGCACACGTTTGGCAGGCAGGAGAGCCATAGCTAGCCTGGCCGGACGTTTGCAGCCTCTTTCTCACCTTCAGAGGAATCCCAAAGACACCACTGTCTGTCTTGTCCCTTCACCGGCCATGTCCTGCCCTGAACGTATCGGGGCTGACCCTCTCTACGTACTCCTCCCTGCTGAAACTTCTTCTCTACCGCTAACTCGCTTCATCTCCGAACTCCCACAGCACGACCCGCTAACCGCTAACTCGCTTCATCTCTGCAATGTTGCGTGCATGTTCATGCTCTGGGTTGCTTGCATCGATGCGTGCGGTGCTGAACTCTGAAGAGACTTCGTACGTCACCCGGCCATGCATGCTGTCGGGGCATGCATTTGACGTTTCTCCACCCGTGCGAGCGTACGTACTTCCGGGTACGTTCTGGCAGTCTCGGCCTCGGGGAACGGCAGTAAAACCCCGGCGGGTAAACGGGGAGAAAATTGAATGCGGCACGAGGTTGGGTCACATCGGCAGCGACCCGACTCGGGATCGATTCGATCGCCCGTGTTGCAGAGATGGGATCGGGAACCGGAAAGGGCATCGGCTCTGTCTGGCCGTCCGCCCGTCTCTTTCCAGCTGCTGCTCTCCTTCATGGGGCCTGGGGGCTCGGTGGGAGGTCATGTGCTTCAGCAGTGGCACATGTTGCTGTTTTCCTTCTCTGCTGACTGACTGCTGCTTCACTATGCGGGGTGTGGTAGCGACACACTGGCGCGTGTGCGTGTACTGTGTTCGTCGCGGCGTCGCTGTTGCGTTGATGGACTGGCCGCTGGTGAGTTGTTTTGTCCGTCCATCTGTGTGTGTCCCAAATAACAAAGCGTAAATTAACTTCTGCGCGCGGGTGGTAAAATACCTTCAGCGGTGGATGTTTTTGGGTCCATTTAGCAATTAATAGATGATTCTCAATCAATATTGATACAGTTTTGCTGCTGGAAGGTCTTCTGCTTTTCAGTTGGAGATGAGTCGACATGTTAGCCATCAGATCTTAATCCAACGATAGTAAGTGAGAGATGAGAGAAAGGAATAATCCTTAGATCTTAATCCAATGGCTCTGAAACGTCGACTATATTTACGTCTCATTTCTTAAAAATCAGACAACTTAAAAATAGCCATGCTCCTATCTATAGTCAAAACCTTCTCTCGTCCTTACTACTTGCATGAGTATAGGTTGTCAAAAGGAATGAACTTAACACAGACTTGGAGCTACACCTTAGTCACATGGGACTCTATTATACGGAAGGCCACTTTAACAATTAATCTAGTACTCCCTCTGTCCGGAAAATACAAATCCAAGTCACTTATTTTCGGACGGAGGGAGTAGTAAATTAGCGAAGGTTTTTAGTTGAATAAGTGAAAAACACGTATGCCTTCGTTTCTCAAGGATCGGCGACAGCGAGACAATAGCGGCGCCGTCAACATGGCATAAGATATCCCACCTCGGCATTATAGGTTAGGAATTCTTGTCGTGCGTGCGCACAGGCGAGATTTGGTGTCAGGTTTATATCGATTTTTGACAACAATGACTGCGGCTCCCCAACACCGGTCCTTAGGGGCACGTGCATGAGGACTTGATGGATGTCATCGACAAAATCGGACCGACTCATGTAGGGAGCGGCAACAATGGTGCGTCACCGGTTCGTTCTGACAGCGGAGACTCGATGTAATTTTTATTGTGTTTGAGGTGCTCTGTATTTCTGGTGAACCCATATAACAGATCTGTCATGTTTGGAAGAACAAAATTATAGGCTCCTGCTTTACACCTCAGCAGTCAGATCCGACTAACCCAAACTAAAGGTTTCCAACTGGAGACCCCGTTTAAGACTGTAGCTCCAGAACTATACGCTACAAATATTCCATCAGATGTGCTGAACATTGTTTTCTATGATCCAAGGAAATTCAACATGCATGCGCTTGGATGCACAGTCCCTGCACTAGGCGCCTCATCCAGGAACTCGCAAGTCCAAGGATAAGATGCTGGTAGCGGCTTCATGTGAGATACTGAGATCGTGTTACTGAATTGCGACGTTCTAGCCGACAGATTTTCCAAAATGGGCCAGGCCTGGGGTCCCATCCCCATGGCCCCTCATGATCGGCTCTAGTTAAGTTCATCAGCCTTTTCTGCCGGTGTGTGAACTTGCGATTAAGGCTACTCATGCTGTCATACCATCTGTCCTTCTATGGACACATCATTGCGGGGTAGCTGCAGGCGAACTATTGCAAGATTGACCGTTCTTGATATTTCCAGATTCGTTGTTTCCAATACAGGTGCAGGTCAAACGAATGTAATCTTGCTTTGCTGGCAAAATATGAGCAAAATTAGCAGCTACAGTATGAAATTTGGTCGGAGTGTAATTTTCGTGTGCCTTCCGATATTTAGCTCAAATTTAAAGTAAATACGGGGAAGCACACAAAACCTACACTCAACCCAAGCAGGACCTTTCAGTCATTGGCTTGCCACGCAGTGCCTAATTATGAGGACGGAATGTCGCACACATTTCAAGCTCAAGGTCGATCCCCCGCCCTGATCGACCGCACCGCCGGGTCCGCCACCAGACAGCGGCCCAAAGACACGGCGGTCACGAGTTTGCCTTTCAGAAGTTGAAATGAAAACCTCGAGAATGTTTTGTGCAGGATCAGGAATTGTTCAGAACCCCGCAAAAAAAAAAAGGAATTGTTCAGACCAACCCACCTTTGACCAATGGATTCTATCGATTTCGTATCACAATGATGAAATCGGTTGAGGAGTGACACTGTTTCTTTAAGCATGGTACCTGCAAAGTGAAAACAATGACACCGACCGACATGTCATGAATATTCATCACTAGAAAAGCCAGTTGATTTTAACTGAACCTCAACCGCTCGCAGACTCACAGTACGGTGTTTCACGAAAAAGGTTATCTGAAAATCGTCCAGAAACCAGTAAAAGAAAACTCAACGTCATCACCATTCTGAAGCCAGGAACTCAACATCATCACCATTCTGAAGACAGGAACTCAACATCATCACCATTCTGAAGTCAGGGACGCAGCCATGGTTGCATGCCTTCAGTTCAAACGAGTGGTAAGAGAGCTATTTACCCAACATGGATGAAGTCAGCGTTTCGAGCTTCTTTACCCTTTTGATGCTGCATCAGGTCGTTCCTTGCGGTTGTATCACCACATCACATTCTTGCGGTTGTATCACTAAATTGAGATCAATAAAAACTTCTGTTATCGTGAAAAAGAACATTCTGAAGAGACTAGAGACGTGCAAATTAAACAGGTTCTCAAGTATCAAAAACCCGCAAGACAGGTAAAAAAACAAATGCGATCTGGGCATTGCAAGGTCATGAAGAAATCACTCAGGGATGAATGCTGTAGTGTCACATGACTCTTCAAACTTTAGACTACAGCTAAAGATAAGATAAACACAATAAAGGAAAGACAACAACAAAATTCTCACTTTTCCCTGCAAAACAACAACAACAAAATTATCACATGCTCGTGCTTCCACTCTCTTCTCCATCTCCCACACTGAAACTTCTCACAGAACAATACGATTTAGTTATATTACACACGCTCACCTCCATAACTGGTTCAACTTGAGTAATATTAACACTTGACGAAACCGCTGGTTCGATCCCAGCTCATGACAAGCGAGGTATGCTCTACGCTGAATACAGAGTGTATACCCAGGAAAGCACTCTTTGTAACAGAGTGTCCTATGGAACAAATTTCAGGTTTGATCAGTTGTCTACGCTGCAGAAGCCATAAAGTAACCCAAAGAACCGTAGGTTAAAGCCCACATCAAAGTATCAAACAAACAATTTCCAAATAGTTTTAAAGATATGCTCACTATGTATGCAATTTCCTGCACAAACTGCAGATGTGTTTCGACAAAAGTTTTTTTTAAAAGATGGTTCAGGCAGGCAATTAAAAACGTCACATTGCAGCCGCATGCCCACATTAGTCTTATATCCAGCCTTATTTATTGCAACAGAAAGCCAAAAAAAGAAAGAACTGCAAACATTCTAACACCATCTTATGAAAACAGTAAGATTGTTCTCAGATTGTTTTCGCATGTCGCGACAGATTCAACTTTTTGATGGAAAGTGACAGATTCAGCTAGAATCTAAAAATGTTGAAATGCTGAAGAAAAATCTGACCAAAATGATCCCTGGATCTTTGCAGAATTCTAAGCTATGCATAGAAGTTCAAATCAGGTTAAGGCAAGTATGTAGCTAATAATTTACCACTCAAGCACTGAAACACAGGTTACGAATTTACAATGCAGAAATGCTGTTTAAACCCCTCTTTCACACTTACTAACCAACAGGACAATTTCAAAATGTCATGGCTATGTCATGAATGAACAAAAGGAAAATTTGTTCTACTACTCGCCAAATGCAAATCTGTGTTCAATATCTATGATATAGTCATATAAAAGCTATCTAGGTAACTGATGTACTAATGGTAGGCCGATGGTAACATTGTGTTTTATCCACATTATGGTAAGAAGTTTGGACACCGGGTCAAATCAAACAGTGAATGTTTGGATCACCAGAAGAAAAAAAAGAAAGAACAAACTATCGGTCCGTGACAATTATACAAATGTGATGGCTTGCCTATTTTCTTAATGTGTCGTTAAATTTAAACAGTATATTAAAATTAACAGATGTTCAGGATCAATGTAACGAGACATTTCTGTTATATCTACATCAATAACACAGCTACTGTTCAATCAGGACTGTTTACAACAAGGGCAATGTCCAAATACCATAATATGAATATGTGATGATGATAGTTCAAATTGTCAAGACAAAATTAGCAGACTGAAAAGATGCAAACATTGACGAAAACTATCTTCACATAAATGACACCTAAATCTGAGCAAAGGCAATTATGGAACACCACTGTAATAAACTTTCAAACGATACCTTGTAACATTCACAACATATCTAATGTGAACCTATAGCTAGTACGATGCTCAGAATCCCGAAACTATTACCACCACATATACATCAGAAAATAGCAATGGATAGAACACCACTACATATGGATCAGAAAGTTCATTACAAACCTACCTTGTATTGTATGTTTAGCGACAACTGTAAAATGCAGTATTCATAGTATCTGCAGTGTTGATTGACGAAGTTTGATTTAGTGTTGACTTCAGTACCACTGGTGGCTTCTTATCTGGAACCAATGTCATGGGTGCAGTACCATCAAGCATCCTGACTACCCTCCGCATACCAGGTCGTTTCCGACAGTCCGGATGCACACAACAGAGGCCCACAAGCAGCACCCGCCGCATCTCCTCAGCAACAAATCGTCCCTGAAGCCGCTGATCAGCTGCATCAACCAGCCTCCGACGACCCCAGAGAGCCCACACCCAGTCAACAACTGCGGTTCCCTTCTCCGTTGGTCTCCGGCCAGTGGCAACCTCCAAAGCAAGCACCCCAAAGCTGTAAACATCAGACCGCTCTGTTGCCACACCTGAATAAACGTACTCTGGTGCTAGATATCCCAGTGTGCCTGCTGGCTGTGTTGCCAGTGGCACCCCACCATGGCTCACCACGCGAGCAAGACCAAAATCACCTAACCGAGCTTTGAAATCTGCATCAAGCAGCACATTCGACGACTTCACATCACGATGCAGAATGCGATGCTCACATTCATCATGCAGAAATGTAAGCGCTGATGCAACACCAATCACCGCCCCAAACCGCGCCTCCCAGGGAAGTATTGCTCCACCCAGGCTGTGTAGTGCATTGTCAAGATTGCCATTGGGCATGAACTCATAAACAAGCACAAGGTCATGCTCACTGCTCGACCACCCAAAAAGTGGCACGAGATTGGGATGATGTGGGCAATCAAGCATGGCATGATGCTCACTATCAAATGCCTTTGAGCACGGCCAAATAGCTTGAAACCGTTTGACAGCAACCCTTGACCCAGACGGGAGAACCCCCTCAAACACAATGGCGCCAGAGCCACCAATGCCAATCACATTTTCACTGCTGAAGTCCTTGGTTGCTGCACGTATCACCTCCATGGACAGCATCCCACGAAAGTTCTTGTCCTCGATCAGCACAGTAGGTTCTTCACTTGTGCGGCGCTTTGTATGGCCAAGCCATAGAATAGAGCCAATGACCACAAGAACCAGTAAGACCGCGCCACCGAGAACTCCGCCCAGCACCTTGTAGAGTAGTCCACGGTGGCGGTGGTGATTTGTTGAGAGCGGCAGTGGGTTCTTGTGCGGCTCTTGATTCGGCGGTGGCGAAGCATGTGAGGAGTTGGGGAAACCAAAGGTGCGAAAAGTCCAGGTCTCGACGATATGAAGCGCAGAGCCTTCACCGTTGGACGCCGAGAAGCCAGCGTACATAAACGTGCGGAGGAGGCCGGAGAGGTCGACGTCGACGGAGAGTGCGGCCTTCTCGGGCCGACGGGACGACGAGTACGAGAGCCAAACGCGGAGGCGGCGGCGCGGCGCGCGGTACTCGACCCACGCGGTGATGGGGACGCCTGCCTTGAGGTCGACGCCAGGGCTCGCGGACGCGACGGAGAAGATGGAGCCCGCGTCAAGCGCGACGTGGTTGCCATCCGGGTCGCGCAGGGCCGCGTCGCGGTGCGTGTCGATCTCGACGGCGACGGTGGATACGTCGGCGAGGTCGCCGTCGTCGGAGGCGGAGGAGGACGGGAAGAGGCCTAGGAATCCGTTGGAGGCCCCGAGGAAGGTGCACGAGGAGGTGAGGACGAACGCGAGGCCGTCGCCGAAGGACGGCGACGGCGTGATGTGGAAGGTGAAGCGGGTGGAGAAGGAGGCCTGCGCCGGGGCTGCGCGCGGGTCGGGTGGCGGGAGGAGGAGGCGGACGGGCTCCGAGAAGAGGGCGCGGCCGGCGCCGATGCCGTCGCTGGAGTTGGTGGTGAGCGCGACGGCGGCCGCGCCAGGGAGGATCGAGGCGGAGCCCAGGAGCGTGAGGTTGCTTGCCCAGGAGATGCGGCGATGGGACGCGGCGGGGCTGGACGCGGCGGACGGGAGGTTGACGGCGAAGAGGGGAAAGAGGAGGACGAGGAGAGGAAGCGCGGAGGAGCGCATGGCGGTGCGTGTCTAGGTTCTTCGTGGTCGCATTGCCGCATCGGCGGTGCCGCGGTGGGGTTTGGGGGGAAGATGGGGTTTGGAAGGGAAGGGAGATGCGGAGGCGAGGGAACAGAGAAATGGGGTTTTTGGACCATGGCTTAATGACTTGCCATTCGGGATGGAGGCATACGTGATACAGTACGTCACACGAACGCGGCGTTAATGAGCCCAAGATGAAATCGTGCTATGGGCTTTCTACGGGTACCTTATTTTTTTTTGAAAAAGGTTCTACGGGTGCTCTTTGTTTACAGGGCTTCTTTTTTTTTCCTACGGGTGCTCTTTGTTTACAGGGCTTTTTAGGGGCACTTAGGTGACCCGCTAAGAGTAGACGAGCCTTTCGCTTTCTGAAGAGGCCTCCTGCCTCTCGTGGAGGCCCAATGGCCCATTAACCCATGCGAATTATCAAACTTGCAGAAAGAAGTCCCTTCTCTAAAAACAAAAAACATGTTCAGTTTTCAACCTATGCCCCCAATTTGATCTGATTTGAACTTTTATTTTTCTTCTAAAAACCAGATAACCCCCCATAGGCCTCGTTAGTTTTTACCCGAACCCCACCAATCAGACAAACTGCTACTACTACTCTACAACCAGTTCCATCTGATTTTCGTCCGGCACTCCATATCGCACCATCCTTTTACATGGCTAAAGTGTAGCAACAATTAGATTAGCAGCAGTCGTTAGAACATCGGACCATCAACTGTGGTACCTAAGCAATTTCGCTCTGCAACACAGTGAGGTCAGATTGGATGATTAGACGTGAACTTTAGAGCTTGGCAGCACTTTGGCGATACTATAGTGCGCCGTGAAAAAGGCAACTGCACCTTTGGCGACACAGGGCCCGATCGTGTCCTCTAACCTCCGTTCACGGCTCCACGCGTGGAATGTACTTTAATTAGTGCGCCGGACTCTACAACACAACTGTATTGACGAAAACGTGTTCCCAAAGTTTCACTTGGACAAGTATATGTTGTCATGGCACATCCAAAAACCAACCTCAACACGTAGTAGTCGACGTAGCATAATCCAGCCATCCAGGAGGGTCGGGTCCTGCCAGGCTGCCCCAGGTGCCATACCATGAGTAAAATAATCACCGGTCAGCTGGGGAGCCGCAAGCCACGGATCATTTGCCGTCTCTGAAATTCAGGGGACCGAGCGGATCGCGGGCGTCGGCGCCGTATACCCGAGCACACGGGAACGAGAAAATCTGCGTGCCCACCACGGCAGGCGTACGTGCCCGTGAATTTATTCCGAAATCACGTCGGCATTGGCAACTTGCACTTCTTCTTGTTGCTACGGGCGACCGGCTCCCAACTTGCTGCAAGCCTGCAAGAGTTGATAATGCTATTGCCGCCGGTGCAGTGGGTGGTGAAGGTCTGAAGGAGTCGTAGATAAACTATTTTTCCGTTATCTAATCTCACAGCGGAGGAGAGTCCATATGGTTTTATACTTTTATCCGGTAGCAGACGCCGAAGTAACGAT
This sequence comes from Brachypodium distachyon, assembly GCF_000005505.3. NCBI lineage: Eukaryota > Viridiplantae > Streptophyta > Magnoliopsida > Poales > Poaceae > Brachypodium > Brachypodium distachyon. The sequence goes on along the minus strand of NC_016132.3, from coordinate 19,855,312 downwards.
GATCATTTGGATTTTGCTACTACATGCTTCTTGCCCGGTCAATTTTGTCTCGGAGGGGAAGTAGTCGTGGATTATTGAGTCGATGTAGCCATGCAGGTATTTTATTGGTCGGGTACGTGGTGGTGGTTGCACACTTGGATTTGAGGTGGACATGGTCCTGTTGCCGCTAAGCTTCGAGGCCTCAATATATACCTGCTTCTCTTGATTGATCTGGAAATGACAAGGCGCCATTTGTTTAGTGCACATGCCGTACCAGGATTTGATGTGTTAATAACTGTATTTATGCAGATAGTGTATGCTGTCAGTATGTACGTGTTGCCATTCTGTATGTTGGGTGCTTGTTAATGTGCTAAAACGGCATGGAGCATTGACTTTCCGGTGCGTGCGTGCCTTGTTGCACTCCAATTTAGCCACACAAAAATCAACATACAAAATGAAAATATCCTAAGTCCTTATTTGGAATGTCATATTTTTAGTGGGTACTGGTATTTAGTTTATTTTTATCGGACGAAATATCAACCCCTTTCACAAAAAAATGTCTGAGAATCCTCTCCCACTAAAAATACAATTCCAAGCAGGCCTTAAGGTTTCTTCTCCATTTTTGTAAATGAAAATCCTTTAAATCAAGTAGTCTCTCAAACCTCTAGTATCTAAGATGATACAAAGTTCTAATCATCCTCTGAACCAAGGCGGTGCGGTGGGTATGGCTGCTAGGCATGTTGTGACAAGGTGAAAGCATGGGCCAAATGTTGTTGGTATAATGACGTCGCTTGCAGGTGTCATGGTCCTTTTTGGAGGAACTGTTGTGGCATTTCCCTCGGATCCTAGTGAAATCCCTTACTCGCTGGGATCGCGGTGTTGGAGCTGTAAGACGGTTTGATGTGGCTTGTAGGCAGCGGGTAGCAATCTTCCCTGGCTTTCTCCTTGAGGCATCGTCGACCCTCTTCCATGCGTTGCGTTGAGCTTTGTGTTCCTCTTGGTGTCTCGATTGATCGGCGCATTTTGGCGACGCAAATGCCTAGCATCTTCAAGGTGTGTTCGGGGTTGCCCTACAACATAGTTGGCGGTCAAGTTTTTCATACGGGGTTTATGGACTCGACTTGACGACAACCTTCAATGATGGTCTCGACAACGGGCGGTCCTTTGACAACGTCGGTAACACTCCTTGACCTATGTGTTGACTGATCGGTAGGATTGTTGTGTTTGTGCACATTGCCTATCTCCCATGTTGAAATGCCCTTCGATGATGCCGATGGTGTGTCCTTTGTATTTTCTCTGCAAGTCTTCTGCTTGATATGATAACAGCAGATTTCGTACAAAAGAAAAGTAAAACTAAACACGGCCCAAGAACACGTATACGTAACTGACGTATGCATCGAGGTGGACCATGCATGGACCACATGGCACATTAGCGACCCGCTAGCCCACTAGGCCACAGTTACATTCCTTGCATGGAACGCTCGAATGGTCCAAGCGATGCCAGTATGTCACGCTCCCAACTCGCATTATCCACGATCTTTACACGGGGTGCCTGTCATTAGCAGCCCGCGAGGACACTGACATAGATACGCCCCCATTCCCATTCCGGCGTTCCTCCTCCACGCCCTCGATCGACCGTTCAACGCTCGCTCCACGCGCGGGCCACGCCCATGCGTACGCTTCTTCTTCTCCATCTCCCCAACGGAAATCGCTTTCACTGCTGAATTATTACGGTCGACCACTCGTCGATTACCCACGGTAAACCACGGAATCAGCAGCCGTCGGCCGCGAAACCTTCCTCTAGAAGAAAAGGAACCCCGCGCGCTGCAGGCGGCGCCGACGCGCAGCATGACGCTGCTTTCTTTTTCCGTTCCTTTTTCTTTCCCCCCCTTCTTTTCTTCAGCTGTCGGATGTCGCTCGACTACAGGCCAGGCCGCCGAGGCTGCGCGTACGTACGCGGCGGCAGCTAGCCCCGGCCGGTGGCAGCATGGCTTCCACGTCGGCCAATACGCACGTCGTCGTCGTCGTGATCGTGCCGAAGTGACACGCACGCCGGCCGTCCACGCTAACGAGCGACCGTATCTCGCACCGCTGGATCGCTTCCGGGATTAGCTGGAGGTTTACGGGCCGCCGGCCGTCACAAAGAAGTAAACGTGCACGCCCGGGGTCAAAAAGACGCCGCTGGCGGCCCCTGCTGCCGCCACGTGGTCATGTTATTCTCGCCAAGCCTTGGATCAAGTCAAAGGCCATACATTAGGCTTAATTTTTCTATTAACCAGGACGGTGATGCGCTCCTGAATCTAACCCCGGATGAAACAAAGTTTAAAGGCGTGTTGCGTGACCGGTCACCGGTCAGTGAATTGTAAATTTTGCCCTTCTTTTGTTACGGGTAACTTTTGGCAGGGTCAGATGTGTACGTACGTACGTACGTCCTCTTTTTATTGCCGGTTCCGTGAAAGATTGACCGCTGCAGCCGTTCGTGCTCCTGCGCCGCAGGTCGTTTATTTTCGCCGGGAAGAGATTTGGACGTCGCCTGCCCTAGTGCCGTACGCGATGGGAGTCGTGGCTGGCAGCTGTTAATTCAGCTGGCCAGCTATTTTCTGACGTGATTGTGGCCGTTTCCTCCTTTTGTTGCTCTCGGCTTGCCACTTTCTATGGGGCAAAGTACAATGGCTGTCAATCAGATACTATCATCTGATTTGGTATATCTGTCTGTCTGTCTTCGTACGATTTTGTTGGCCGTCTAATCATGCCTTCTGCATTAAAAAACTTTAGAGGATGCATGTTTAGCTGAGGCCATGTGTACAAGTATTGCCATTTGTTTCAACGTGAACTTCGTGTGCAAACTAACTAGCCAGCAGATGTAGCAAATACAAGGTCAGAACCACGGTCCTCGTATCCTTGCTCCTAACCTTTGGAAACGGAGGAATCAAATGGTGTTCACCAATGAAGAAGGCCTACACCTGACTGTGCAGCGTTGTTCCTCGGAGCTACTGCTTGTCCTCTATATATGCTCCTCGCAGTCTTGTAAAGATATTCTGACGGATTGAGCCATCATGTTGTTCCATCTCGCAAGGAGGTTGTAAACTTCTTTTATGTATATTCTCCTTCCTCACCTTGTACAAAAACTCCTTAAGTTTTACTCCCTCCGATTTTAAATTCTTATCTCAAATTTGTCCAAATATGAATGCATCTATTTTTTAAAAGTGTCTAGATACATGCAATATTTTGACAACAATTTAGGATCAGAGGGAGTAATAAAATGTGTTGCAGGCTTGCTTTCTGCCCGCCCGCCAAAGTTCTCTTAAAAAAAATGTAGCAAAAATGTGATATCACGGTCTAGCTTGCTCCTTAAAGTGGACGGGTAATGTGTCTACGCTCTTAGCTAGAGAGAAGTGTGACATGATCTGATGGAGCTGCATTGTGTAACACAGAAGAAGAAAAATACACACATGACAATATATACCTTCCAAATGGAATAAACACTTGAGACCGGGGAAGGAAGTCTACGGTTGCCGCCCTTTATTATGCAGCGTCAGCAAAGTTGTCGAAAATGTGCACGAACCGTTTGGCAATTAAGTTTAGCAAATTATGTCTTTCTTCTTCTTCTAGTGACTGCTAATTATGATCTACTCCGTACCATAAAATGTGATTCCTATATCTTTCTCTGAAGTGGAAAACTGGAAACAGTCGTGACACTGCAGATGCAAGATTAATCAAACGGAAGCGCATGCATGGACCATGTCGAGCACTGTGCAGCGCGCAGCCACAAGCTTAGAAGCTTTCCAACCCTTAACCCGGCCTGCAGAAGCATTAGCAACATGGAAGAAGCGATCCGATCAACCCAACCAGTTCCGCTGATCTGCTCCATCAGCTAAGCTGCCAGACCCGAGCCGAGTCATCAAGCCTAAATCTAAAAAGAAAAGCAACAAAAAAGAGCATCAAGCCTACCAAACTCATTCCATCCCAATCGACCATCACCCCGATCCGACGCTCAACAGACCACGACGTGTTCCTTCAAACCATCTCGCCTAAAAAATACTAAGAGAAGAAAAAATATTAATAAAACCACAAATAAACAAAGCAGATGAAACGATACGCGTCGCGGTCCACGAAAGTCAGGAGGATTCCGTCCAGGTTCCAACCCCTTCCCTTCCTCTGCTTTCCCAGCTCTCCTCGCACAACTCAACGCGCCGAAGCTACTACACGTCTCGCTCGTATATATACTCGTCTCTGCCCCTTCGTCTATCCATATATCGCATCATTCAACCCTTCACGCATTCGTTGCCTTCTGATCACCGCAAATGGCTAACGCAAGAAACGCAGCGGCGGCTGGGTCGCCTTCTTCTTCTTCGTCTTCATACTCCTCATCGGCGCCCGACGCGGAGATCCTCCGGTCCCTGCACCGCCTGGCGCGCGACCTGGCCGCCGCCGAGGCGCCGGCGCCGTTCCTGCGGGCGGTGTTCGCGTCCGTGTCGCGGCGCGCGAAGCTCCTCGTCGCGGTGTTCGACGACCTGCTGGGCGTGGTGGGGCGGCTGCCGCGGTCGGCGTCGCTGTGCCTCCGCGAGGTGCTCCTGGTGCTGCAGCGGTTCAAGGCCGTCGTGGCCGACTGCTCGGCGCGCAGCCGCATGAGGCTCCTGCTCCAGTCCGACGAGGTCGCCGCGCGCGTGCGGGAGCTGCAGCACGACCTGGCCACGCTTCTCGACATCCTCCCCGCCGCCACCGAGCTCGGGCTCGCCGACGACGTGGCGGACCTCCTCGCGCTCGCCTCGCGCCAGTGCCGGCGCCCCGCGCCGGAGGCCGCGGCGGAGCAGGAGCTCAAGGCGAGCGTGCTGAGGCTGATACAGGAAGTGGAGCAGGAGATCGTGCCGGAGCGGGAGAGGCTGGAGGCCATCCTCGACGAGGTGGACATCAACGACCCCGCGAGCTGCAGCGAAGAGATCGAGATCTTGGAGCGGGAGATCGGCGACCGCCTCGCGGAGAGGTGGACGCCTGCCATGATTGCCCTCGTTGGGCTCCTTCGGTACGCCAAGTGCGTCCTCTTCAGCGCAGCCACGCCGCGGCCGCTGGATTCCAAGGCGGATCTTGGCGACGGCGACGACGATGGCGCCGAACCCCCGGCGCCGCCGCTGGACTTCCGGTGCCCCATCTCTCTCGATTTGATGCGCGACCCTGTCGTATCTGCTAGTGGCCAGACGTACGACCGCGAGTCCATCACACGGTGGTTCGGATCCGGCAAGTCGACGTGCCCAAAAACCGGCCAAGTACTCACCAGTCTGGAGCTTGTCCCCAACAAGGCGCTCAAGAATTTGATCTCGCGGTGGTGCAGGGAGAACGGCGTGGCCATGGAGGGCAGCGAGCCAGGCAAGCCCGAGCCTGCGCCGCTGGCGACCGCGAACAAGGCCGCGGTGGAGGCGGCGCGCATGACCGCGTCGTTCCTCGTGAAGAAGCTCACGGCGTCCTTCTCCCCTGCCTCGGACAACCGCGTGGTCCACGAGATCCGGCAGCTCGCCAAGTCGGGGACCGAGAGCCGCGCCTTCATCGGGGAAGCCGGCGCGATCCCGCTCCTCGTGCCGATGCTCCAGTCCGAGGACGCCGCGCTGCAGCTCAACGCCGTCACGGCGCTGCTCAACCTCTCCATCCTCGAGGCCAACAAGAAGCGCATCATGCACGCCGAGGGCGCCGTGGCCGCGCTCTGCCACGTGATGGGCTCCGGCGCGACGTGGCGCGCCAAGGAGAACGCCGCGGCCGCCGTGCTCAGCTTGTCGGCCGTCCACTCGTACCGCCGCAGGCTCGGCCGCAACCCGCGGGTCGTCGAGAAGGTGCTGCTCCTGGTGCGCACGGGCCCCGCGAGCACGAAGAAGGACGCGCTCGCCGCGCTGCTGTGCCTGTCAGGGGAGAGGGAGAACGTGGGCAAGCTCGTGGGGGCGGGCGCCGTGGAGGCGGCGTTGTCGGCGATCGGCGAGGAGGAGACCGCGGCCGCGGTGCTGGCGTCGCTGGCCAAGCGCGGGGGCGCGGAGGCGATCGTCAACGTCGACGGCGCCGTGGCGCGGCTCGTGGCCGAGATGCGCCGCGGCGGCACGGATTGGTCGAGGGAGTGCGCGGCGGCGGCGCTGGTGCTGCTGTGCCGGCGCGCGGGGGCCGCGGCCGTGGCGCAGGTGATGGCGATCCCCGGGGTGGAGTGGGCGATATGGGAGCTCATGGGCTCCGGCTCGGAGCGCGCGAGGCGCAAGGCGGCGTCGCTCGGCAGGGCGTGCCGGCGCTGGGCGGTCGCCAACGCGGAGCAGACCACGGAATGCCCCACCAACTCCACCACCGTCACGCTGCCGGTCATGGCGGCCTCGTGAATTCCTCCATACATTTGATTTGATTCATAGGAACAGCACAAAAAAAAATCCAGAAAAAAACTGGAAAAATCACTGTACATAGTTTATTCTTTGGCTTCTAAAGCTGTCACGATTCTTTGGTCCGTGGGAGACAGAGCACTTTGAGGAACTGTGCATATAGAAATGAAATTCATTGTTTTCTTTTCGTTGTTCAATCTTGTAACACATTTTATTCTCAAGAAACAGTACACATGAAAGAAGTCTTGTACCGCTACCACTGTATCAATTTGTGCTCATTATGAAATTTCCTATTAAACGCAACAGCCGCGTCTTTTGAGATCGTTCTATACTGGACAGAATGGAACACGGCTTGCAGATTGCAATTATTGGGTAGTTGATGGGCACAGCTAGCCGCAGGGTCGTCGACTCGACTCTTCGCGGCTGCGCGGCGCCCGTGAGTGGTTGCGGTGCCGTCGGGGACCAAATTGCTGCCAGCCTTTCCCAGCCGTCAGTTGAAAGAAGAAGAAGAAGAAAGAAGGAGGGGTGGGGAGTGCACGGTACCCAACGAATATGTAGCGGGCGGCTGGAAATGCTTGAGTCGACAAGAGGGGCTAGCATTAGCAAAACGCCGGTCCAGCATTCCAGCTAGCCTTCACCGGCTTTTCAGCAGAAAAGGCCGGTGCTTTGCGTTCCGCCAGCCAGCGCGCATCCATGCTTTGATTGCTAATGATGCACCGGATGATTCGGCATTGACAATTGCTTTGGTTCCTTTCCTGTCTCTCTTCTGTACTCTACTTAACAACGTATAAGATGCCTTCCTTACTGAGTGTCTGAATCTGACCAGTGATCTGAGGACTGACTATGAATTTACACTATTTCGTGAAAAATGGATTTAATTACAATTGTACAAAGAAAAAACGAAATGCAGTGGTCTGTTTAACACTCTAGCAAACAGTATCGCACATGGGCTTTGAATTTTCTCTCCGAAGCTCGGAAGCCAAAAGCATTTACCGGTGCCATCTGTTTTTTTTTTCTTTCCTTTAAGAAAAGTAGTTTAGGAACGTGCTTGATTCTGACTGTATCTTTCCGTCCCGTGTGGCTCCCTCGTTGCCACGCCTCTCTTTCCACTCGCGATCACGCTGCTTTCCTCTCCCAAATGACAAAGTATGCAACATTTTCTGGCTGGCCAGATGACAAAGTACGTGCGTAGATCGAACCGCACGAACGCCTCCCTTCACTGCGTAATTCCTTCCGTGGCCAGGAGGAGCCCAGGACTAGATCTTGCATGAGCTGTGCTTGGCTTGGGCATCAGAAAACGGGGTTCATGGAAAGTCAAGGCTGTACCGCTAGTACTGCATCTAGCTAGCTATCCTGGCCAGATTAATCTGCGCGGCTGGCAAGCTTCCTGCTCTACAGTGCTCTTCCGGTCGAGTGGAAGATGCTGCACAGTTTTCTGCACGCGCTCGTAGCGCCTGCATCCTGTCGACAAGGACAACCTTTGGAGGAGGGGTTAGGTAACAGTAGCTAATGGCGTGCACCACAGAGCACATTACACTCAGTTTTTCTTTTCTTTTGTGTAAACTAAACATAGCGATTGGCAGCTGACGATGCTTTGCTAGAGATTGACCAACTGAGGAAGGTGTGCATGTGCACATCATTGACACAGAGGGATCAAGGATGCACATCTGAAAGTGAAAGGTACGTGTAAAATACTACTCCGGAGTACTACCCTGTATCAATTTTCCTAACAAACGGATTAGTATGAGCAGGGCGTTGTCATCTTTACCCGCAAACAAAGATGGAGTAGTATTACGAGCTTCTCCGTCTGCGCACAGGGCGGATGAACTTTGTGTTTTCGTCTTCGTTGACATGTCTGCTGTCAGTTGAAAAGTAGTAGGCTGCAGATTCGATAAGAGTCGTAAGACCTAGTAAATTAACACGTGATTGCATCTGTTAACAGGTTGATATGAAAGTATTAACAATCACGCACGTGCGCCACGTGACTTCTTTTTAACAGCCAGGCACGTTCTCTTTGCTGAGATGAAAAGTAAAATCTGCTGTCCATGCCAGCAACCAAGTCGTATTTTGATCAGAGATAATCATGGCTGCAACAATTCTCGTACTACTCCATTATCCACAGCATACGTGCTCGTGTTCTCCCTTCAAGCAGGATCAAATGGCACAATCGGACAAGTGGTGTTTCAAGCTCGAATTTCCTTTGATGTTACTCTGCATCAAGATGTTTAGCAACAATTGACTACGGAGTACTTTTCATAATTCTGTGCTAATCAGGCAGTACCGTGACTTTTGTTTGTCAGTTGCACAGCAGTACAGGCTACAGCAAAATAAGATTGAGTCTTCGCTAGTTAAGCGGGGCGACCCGCACAGCACAATCTGTGCGGCTAGACTTTGTACAATAAAATGGTACCCTCTCTGTCCCATATTAAGTGTCGAAATATTACATGTATATAGACGATATAGATACATTCATATTTGGGCACATGAGTAACTTAATATGGGACAGAGGAAGTATTTTTTATGTATTTTATATTTGCTTTAATAATATCATTTTGTATGCAATTTATATGTATTATATTTGTATGCAATTTAGACTTTTTTGAAATACTTATTTTGTTCTAATTTTCCTACAAAAAATAGATAGCCATTTGCTTTTTTTTAATTTAGATCTTCTAAATGATAAGACTTGATGTTCCGAATGATTCACTTGGTTTTAACTCATCACATTATATTGTTTATTGGGAATTGATTACCTGTTTTACCAATAGAATTTTGTTTTATTAACTTTGTCTGCAATATGAGCTTGTACATGTAATATATGTGTTTTTTGGTGCAAAATTTGTGTGACAAAGTTTCAATTATTGTAAATGTTTTCTTTTAGTCATAGATTATAGATTATTTGCGCTCTTTTATTTTTCTATCTTTAGACCTAAAGTGGTGTCGTATCGGCTAGTCTGATCGTAAATAGGAGATTATACTAACACATTCAAAAATATTTAGGGGAAAATAATTGAAACCTGGTGACACGTGCAGAAGTAATGTACATTAAATTGCTCCGACATTTGCGAAAGCTGGTGTGAATTAAATTTTCGCGAGTTGCTCGTAGTGGTATCTTAAAATTTTGGGTCTTCGTGTGTCTTGAAATATGGTGGCTTCTTGTTCTTTTATTTTAATCATATAATATGAAGATTTTCTTATCCATCGGACCTACATTTATCTTACACGGATCTCAATGATTGAATAAAAAGGTTGTTATCATCTACTAAGAAATAGTTATTTTCCAGTCGCCTTTTTTTCACCCATTTTTCACTTTTTTCGTGTTTGGCTAACAACTTTTCCCTACTTTTGTGTGTATTTTTTCAAAGCAGATTATAAAATAAGTTCAGCGCAGCACAATTCAGCAATGCCAAACTGAGTCTAAGAAATAGAAAAGTCTTATACTCCCTCCGTCCCAAAATAAGTGACGTGGATTTGTATAAAAATCTATACAAAACCAAGTCACTTATTTTGTGACGGAGGGAGTAATATATTTCCAATTGGTTACTATTCCGGTTTTCTTTCCTATACTCCATGCGATCAGATTAAATTGACTGGTTTCTAACAATTCCCCCTACGTCAACTTTTGCAATATGTTTACCATAGAATTTCTACTGCTTTATTGATATATTGCAAAATAAAAAACAAATCAGTATTAGAAATCTGAGTCTCAGGCATCCATGCCACGAAAGGTGTATGTGGATGACAAAGACGAATAGATGCATGCAATTTTGTTCACGGTTTGGACTTACTCGGTCGTGTGTGTTTTTGCTGCCTTGTCTGCAGCGGCTCGTGAACTCGTCCCCTTGGCGAGGGCAGACGATCGAGTGGCTCAATCAAATTGATCTGGTGCATGAACTCCGCTTCGTGAGGCCAGACGATCGAGTATTCGAGTCGCTCGATCAAATTGATCTCGAGCAGGCGACGCTGGCAAAAATTGAGTACGGTTGGCTTGTAATCCGCCCGGGAGATTCATGCTGACTTGTTGGAAGGGCACCCGAGAGGTTCACGTGGTGTAAAGAAAAGCCGGCTAAAGAAGAACGTGCGCGTCGTTTTCAGCGGTGGGTACATCTTCAGCGTTCCTGCCTGGGATTGGGTTGCAGCAGCCGGATTTTGCACGCCTGAATCTGTATGCACTGCTGCACTGGAATACGGGATATTGCGCTCCGTGCGTATGTTATGTACCGATCGACCTAATTAGTAATTGGAGAATTTGTGTCCGTATACTAACCGGCAAGCAGTGCTATGGTTGCGTGTTTGCCATGTATGTTAGGATTCGTTTTCATACCGATCGTTGATTTGTTTCCACCGTTCTGCGATCTGGTTGTTTTTCTTATTATGTTACGGTAAATTTAAACCCTACGATAACTTTTGTAAAATCTAGACCGTAAAATTTCTACTACTTTAATTAGATATTAGATCATGTGCTAATTGCCAGGCCAGGCTAAATGCAGACCACTTTGTTCTTGCCAGTCAGTTGCAACTTGCAAGCAGTCAGGTCGAAATTGGGCTTTAGTTGGGCTGATTGTTCACGTGGGCTGTACTTGTTATGTTGAGAAAGCCAAGAATTAGGCGAATTGCCATACACGACAAAATCAAAATAGAGCCAGCAAGTTGGGTGACTGCGGGCGCTCATCATTTGTAGTTTAATGTCCGGAAATTAGGCTCTTTTGATTTGCGGCTTTGTAAAAAGAAAGTCGAGAGTTACTTAAGTTCCAGGCTATGACTTAACTTGAGCAAGTCAGAGAATCTGCTAACGTTTGCCAAGGGACTTGAAATATGGGTTGTGGCCTGAAAACTTTAATTTTTTTGACTTACACTTATTTGTGGACGGAGGGAGTAAGTCATGTCAGGTTATCAAAAGAATTTTATTGGGATCAAGTCCTGGCAGCCCTCAATTCTAGAATCTCGATTTGTTCATGGTTGAAATAATCAACTACAGCAATATTTTTGAACCCCTCCTAAAAAAATCATTATTTCTGAACCGGGCTAACCGACTAACTAAACCATCTTATTTGTAGATGAACTGTTTGGAAAGGTACTTAGACTCGAAAGTCGAAAGCTCTGCTCCCTTCGTTACATAATTCTTGTCTCAAATTTCATCAAAATTAGATGTATTATTTCTAAAATGCGTCTAGATACGTATAATATTTCGACAAAAATTATGAAACTAAGGGAGTACGTTTTGGACTTTAATCTTTATGCGAGCTATATAAGACTCGGCGCGGCTTCCGATCCGATCATCTTGATGTGATCTGCAGGAGGTTCCCGATCGACCATCAATCGGAATTACAGGTGACAGACAAGCTAGGAAGCGTAGGAGCACCTGTGTATGTCAGCAGGCGTCAGAGAGTGAAGTAGCAGTGCTCTGGGAGCTGTACTCTATGTTCAATCCCAACTAACTACTTGATGCCGTTGATCAGGGACAGTTCTTCTGGGCGGTCCATACATGGGATCTCGGGACAAGTCTTCCGGATTTATACCTTGTCTCGACAATTTTGCTGGCTACAGCGTTTTTCCTTTCTTTGGCATCAGCTGACAGACAGGGTGGTTGGGCACTGACGTTTCCTACAAATCACATTACTCACACTCAGTCATCATTTTTATCCTCATCCTGTCCCTGCAGTGAAATACGTACGGGTACACCACGTATGAACGCGGCCACTGTCAGAAACAACAAATTGTATAGTACGTACATGGATGGACCTCTTGTGTTGACAGAGAACTTCCATAGGATGAACACTCACTATCAACTAAACCAAATTAATTGGAACTTTAACTGAGTAAACTCAAGGCTCATTAGAACTTCTTGACTCATTAGAGCTTCTTGATTCTTCAATACAAGAACTTAACTTGACAAATTTTGAGTTCATAACACCAGGTAAAGGCTTTCATCGTCTAGATATATAAATTGAAAGAAAAGGTCCTAAAATACAACCATATCTCCTTGTGCGAGTTGCAAGAGGCGTGATGAGATGACGCCCCGGATGGTGTGTCACATGTGGCTCCAAGTTTAGGGAAAGAGAGAGGGGCTCCGTTTTACTGTTATATGTCAAAGAAATCATAGAAAACCAACGACGCTACCCGTTGGCTATACTGGAAATCATATTTTTTAATTGTTATTGTTTGAACCATGCCTTAAAAATATTCAATATGTATCAAATAACTGATCTCTAAACTTGAGGTACCTCTCTAAGAGTATTTATGGACAACATGCTCCAAAAATAATTCAGCAATTTCTGAAAAAAGAAGAAAAAGTGAATCCTTCCAAGGGCCAGTAATCAACTTTTGATAAAACGTCTCCTCAAAATGCGCTTTGTCTCGTTGTCTTGGAAGATAACTTTTCATTTTTCTTTTGGCGTCTGTCTAGTGCGTGCAAAAAAAAAAGTTTAGCAAAGCAGCCAGATCACAAATGATGTGTTTTCTACAAAGGAAATAACCTATGACAAAAAAGGACATATTCAATATGAACCAAACAACACCCACACTATAATCTTACATGCATTGTTCATCCTCATCTATCTCCACAACAACGTCACCTGACCGTGTGTCCGCACACGCGTGCACACACAAAATCCTTTAGATGCTTTGGGGTTTTAGCTAAAAAGTGTCACTTCTTCAGTTAAAAAAAGAAGGTGTTGTTGGCATGGGTAGAACTGCCACCGGTACTAGTCAAAGTATATGCCGGCCAGTTCATTTCCTTATAATGAGATCATGCATCCTAAGCAGATAACAAAGAAGAAAGGTAAGTGGGAAGATGTTGGAGGTGCGACTACATTGATTTATGAGAACATGCGGCCCAGGATCAATAATGCGAGATTAATATATCTATGAAGACAGATGGCACGCGAGACAATTGATTTAAGAAGAAAATAACAAAAATGGTTGGGTATTTTGTATAATTTACTATTTATGCGGCTATAGGTGCGCATCCTCTCCCCCGCTCCTCGCTGCCTCTTTCCACTTTGCTATTTATCTTCGCCCATCCCCACATATTGGCTTGACCCTTCCAACCTATCCCCCCACATATTTTCCTCTTCATCCCCCGCCATGTGCGACCCTGCGCACCGCTTCCATTTGTGGAAGGAGCGCCTTTGCCGTTGTTGGAATTTTCCCGTTGCTGATGACACCGCTCTTCAGCGCCTCCGCAAGGTGAATCTAGCTATCTATTTTTGTTCTAAATACCCATTTTATTGAGTCGGCCGATGTCCATTTGCAAGCAGAAATCTTTCCTTGTAGAGTTGAGGTATTGTTCGATAGCGTTTAAGTTGAGATTCGACATTAGGAAGTCTCAATTTTATTTCGGAAGTTCGTAGATCTGAGTTAAACAAATTTTGTACGCCGGAGACTAGTGAGTAGCTTGGCGAGATTCCAATGAAGGAAGAAGTCGATGGCGATGGGCGGAAACCCTCTTAGTGTTACAGTGGTAAGCACAAATCCTAGTTGTGGTACCGGAAACGGTGAGGAAGGATCGAAGCAGAACCGAAGCACCGGCGGAAAGAGGGGAAGAGAAGGGGGGCGGCAGGTGAGGCAGACCTGCGTATGGGACATCTCTGTTTTTCTTTTTTGACAGCTAGGAGACGCTCCTCCCTCTTCTTCTTTTCGAAACTTTTCAGTAGAAACGCCTTCATCCAGCGTCACTCACGCTAAATTTCCGTGCATGAATCCACTTGTGGCGCCAGGTGTCCGGTGAGCCAAGGAGGCTGACGCCCACAGTCCAGAGCGAAGACGAGACCGGACAAAACGAGCACCTGACGCCCCACGCTTGGGCGTGGCCGCCGCTGCCTTCGTCACGCAGCCGCTATTTATGCTTCTCCGGGCCCAAGTCACTCTGGTCGTGCGCCTCCAGCGTTTTCTCCTCGCTGGCCCCCGCTAGCAGCCATCACAGCGAACAACAGAGCGGCAGAGTTCTCCTCGCCGGCAACGGCAAGGGCAAGGGCAAGGCCATGGCCGGCGGCCAGCGCAGGTCGTTCCGCATGTCCGACATGATCCCCAACGCCTGGTTCTACAAGCTCCGCGACATGCGCGCCCGTGGCGGACGCGGGCGCGGCCCCGCCGCCGCGCGCCGGTCGCTGTCTGCTCGCTGGGAGGACAGGGAGGTCCAGCAGCAGCAGCAGCAGCCGTCTTCTCGGTGGAACAGGGAGGTCTCCGTCCAGCAGCCCCCGCCGCCGTCTTCTCCGTCTCCGGGGAACAGGGAGGATGCCGTCGTCGACGTACTCCAGCAGCCGGCCATGGCGAGGAAGGGATCCCCCCCGATCCATCTTCACAGGGCGTCCTACTACACCGCCACCAGAGACAGGGAGCTCGCGCCTCCAAGGAGGAGGCGCCACAGGGCTCCCGCGGCGCACGGCGAGAAGGAGTCCTTCGTCGTCCAGGCGCCTGTAAGTGTAAGCCCCCGTCGGCGTCGTGACATGAGCATCGATGACCTTGACGCCGCGGTGTTCCAGAAGCCGATGGTGATCGCCGACCCTTCGGACGACGACAACAACAACGAAGGTAACGTGATCGCGACCGAGGAGCACATCGTCATCGACCTAGTCCGGGACAAGAGCACGCCCGAGACCCAGAGTGTTCCCGTGCTCCCACCAATCGTGACTACCCCGGTGAAGAAGCCGCAGGCCGAGCTCCCCGACGCCATGGCCACGGGAGCTGGCTCTGCCTCGGAGAAGAGCAACCCGAGGCGCTCTTCCAGTTCCAAGCCGCGCCGCGTCAAGACGCGCGCGACCAGGAGCCCGCGGCTGGCGGCGCCGGCCACCGCCGCCAGGAAAGGGGCGCAAAGCAACTGGACGGCGCCACCGCCGGCGTCGCCGCCGCCGCCGTCGTCGCCAGAGCCAGAGCCAGACCCGATCCTGGATAGCTACGCGGTGGTGGTGCTGTCGAGCGACATCCGGAAGGACTTCCGCGAGTCCATGGAGGAGATGATCGCCGACAAGGGCATCCGCGACGCCGCCGACCTGGAGGACCTCCTCGCCTGCTACCTCGTCCTCAACGAGGCCAAGTTCCATGAGATCATCGTCGAGGTGTTCGAGGAGATTTGGATCAGCCTCGCCAACGCCAGGCCCTGAAAGAAACGCCATCCTCCGTGCTTCCTGCATGCATGGTGGATCCAGCCATTGTTGCAGCCGCATTGTCTGGCTTAATTTATCATTATCTCTTCGAATTCGTCAATTGTAGCGCAATAAGACATCGTCCCCGTCGAAATTAGACCTGTTGCATCATATGCATGGTTCTGGAAAAAACAATGTGATCTTCCGCTGTAAGAACAAAATGGATCGCAAGTCTCCGTGGAAGGTTTGGTTCTTTTCTTGCTCGATGCGTGATTCTTCTCTGTTGGATGCTTGGTCGCGTGACTATGATGCTGCTTATTTTCTGTCTTGAGCGTTACTCTTGTGAACTGTGGTAGGCTAGTGTCCAGCAAAGATTTTGCTAGTAATACTTCCAGTGCATTGATTTGAGTTGAAACGTATGCTTCGTCCGGGGACCACCACCAGGATATACCGTGGGCTTGTAGCCAGTTAGATATAGGAGATCGTAGCAAGAGGCAGAGTACAACATATACGGATGGTCCCCTTTCCTTCTAAACCAGCACTCCTTTTTCACTAAACTCTTTCTATGTGTAGTTTACCATCTACCAGTATACTCCTGCACCGTGATAACTGACGATTATCGTATTTCTGCATTTTTAGCGGAGACCGAAATAAATACTAAAAAGCCAAAACGGATATCAAAGAAGGTATTCTCAGAGACAAATATAGTAACACATACGAAAATAAATGTTTGCCGAAAAATAGAAGTTAATAACACCTTGAACCATGCAGCTAAATTTAGCGCGTGTATGGGTTTGGGTTGGGCCAAATATTTATCGGCTCTTGGACTCGGCTATAAACGAAATTTTCCATAAATTTGTATACAGAAAAAACAGTTTCAGGAAATGTTCCACCGGAAAACATTGTTCCATTTTCAATTTCGTTTCCACAAGAAAAACTTCAATTTTTATATGAAAATTTCTGTTTCTAGTTTTTTTTTCTTTGTTTTCATTTTCTTCTGGAACAGTCATGAAAAAAATCCGAAATATGTAAGACATAGCCCCAATCTAATCGCAGCCGTCTAATCGATATATGTAAGACATAGTCCGCAAAGTCATTTATACCGGCTCCGGTAGGTACCAGAGCCGGACATGCCACTCAGAAGTCAATATGAGGCATGACATACAACCGGTGAATTGATATTTGAATAAAATGGTGACATTGCAATGTAATTTTGTTGATATAGCTATAAAATATGAATGAAATATTATTGATACTGCAATGATGTGGGGTATCTTTTACCTGGAGCAACTAGTTCTAGCTGTTTATGTAGAGATAGATCATGATTGCAAACTTCAACGCGAATCTGTACTTCCGGCATGCTATATATTCATGCGATTTATACGGCATGAGGGTATGAATGCTTGGGCAAAGGCCGGCCGGGCCCGGGATCACCTGGTCCTTACGAACTATTGCTACCATTGGCTAGCTAGGCACAGTGTAAGATAGCACACCAGGGATCGATGCAACAACTATCTTCTGGCAACAACAGAAAAACTAGCAAGCCCTGCTACATATGGGTTCCTAGTTCCAACTCACACAGGGACAGGGGAGCTATAACTTGAGCTGTAGCAGTGGAGATTCAGTTGAGAAGAATCAAATACGTGGGTGTGCAAACACTGTCAAACATGGCAAAACTTTTAAGCGGATGTACTACTATGTCAACAGTGAACAGAAAAGGATGAGAGGCTCAATAGGAGCGTCGATTCACCTGGCCGGCGGCCGGCCGGTCGTGTGAAGTTCCAAGCGTGCTTTTTACAGCCCAAACACGAGTGACCCCTGGCGCAGACGAGCACGAGGAAAGCTTCTTGTTTTGCGTCGTGGGAAACATGGGATGATACGCCTTAAACGGTGCGGAGTAGTAGTGCTACGAGGAGGAGCACTGCCTTGTCTAGACGCCGAGGTGAGCCGGGGTATCGTCGCGAGGTCAGATTTGGAAGCACGATCGGTTGCCGATCGACTGGCAAATGCCGATACGTGCTGGTCGAGCAACTGTCGATCAAAATTAGCAGGGTATCCCCCTGAAGATATGATGCGGAGATTGAAAAGGAAAGAAGAGGGACATCGTATACTCCCTCCGTTTTTTAATATAGGACGTGTATTTTTTCTAACTTTTTTTGCAATGTTTTTTAAGAGAGTGTTTATTTCTCAGTCGACGATCATAGCTATCCAATTAAGATTTTCTCATCATTTATATTCATATGAATCTTGCACGAATCTTAGTGATTGGATGGGATGGCTGTTAGCGTCGACTTAGAAATAGTTATTTTTCAGCCGCTTAAAAGTAGCAAAACCGTCTTTTTAAACAGCAAGAGTACGTTTAGGAGGTGATAGTGCACCCATATGAATCCGTAAACCACTCCATGTCAGGCTCCACATTCTACAAGGCCAAGCCAACAGTGCAGGTCCATTTCTACGTGATCTAGACACACAATCACACATACAGTAAAGGTTACTGTTGGCCGAAGCTTCCGTAGAAAGGCTACACAGGTGACAGAAATCGATCTCGAGCCAATCACAAGTGACAGCAGCCACACGCCAGTCTGTCTCCCGGTTCGGAGCTTCGTACCAAAGCGCAGTAGAAATGCAGGAAGTGTGGTGTCATCTGACCATTGCAGTACTGCAGGTGGTCTAAGTCACTCACCTCGCCCAGGCAAAAATGACAAAATTAGCCTCTTTTAGAAACTTCAATTAAGTTTTCAAAAAGGGTTAAATTTATCGTTTTTGCCCCTCGGCCACTCCCACTTGGGCCTTGGCTCCATGGACAAGATGTTTTCCGTGCAGCTTAGCATCGTGTCAATCATTCCACCCGAGTCGGTTCATTGTCATGTAGTATATGTATTGCGCACAGACCGTGAAGAAGAAACTGCAAGTTGGGCACCGCAGCGCTGTTCCGAGCTGACAGGGAGGCCGGACGTAACCAAGCGTTGAGACATCGTGTCATGGAGCAGAGACGGCGAAAGCGAAGTTGACGCAAACAAAAGAAACAACAGGCGGCCACTGGTCTCTGATTCTTTGCTTGGAACCAAAAATATATAGGCTCAAAGTAAAAGGAAGAATCAAGGGCCGGATAATAATGATGCCAATGATTAGCAGCAACACACGAAGGGTGGGGACGCGAACTCTGATCGTGACCCGTGCGGTTTCCAGCCAGCCTCCTGCACTCCGGCAGTGATACGAAGTGACGTGACCGCGTCGATCTGCCGCGTTGTCTTCGCCGCGACAGTGCACGACGGTGCGAAACCTACAGACAGCGACTGCTGATGACTGTATGACTGCAGTTTGAGAGAAACGACCATTAACTGCAGATTGCGGCGTCTGCTCGTGGCTCCGGTGATAGTCCGCAGCCGCGTCGCCGTCTCGCCGTGTTGCTGCTGCAAGCCTGCGACGCTGTTCCTGGTTCGTACACGGTACACCTATACGTGTGCGTGAGACGAATTATGGGCTTGTTGGCGACTTTGGAATTTTTATCCTTCCGGAGCAACTACCAAGTACTCTGACTTTATTCCTCTGACTCTGAGGTTGTGTTTTAAGCCTATAAGTTCACATTCGCACGGAACTGGCCGCCGAAGCCCAAAATAGTGTGTCGTAGCAACTAACCCATTTTTGATTCACTACGCTTCCCTAAGAAAAAACCCCGTACAGTACACATTTTTTTTAGTTCGATCATACAGTACACAATTAGCTACGGCTCCTGGTGTAGTAATGTATTTTTACAAAATTATTCTGAAAAACAATCATACGCGTAGGCCAAGATGTGTTCTATGGCTGCGAAATGTTTCGTGAAATAATAATATTGTTATTTGATCCTGGATTAAAAAAGACACAGTGAGAAGTAGCACATTCAAAATTTGAATTCTAGACTTCAGTTAGTTTTTTTCTCCTACATCGCACGAAAGATTATTAATCTAGTTTTTTTCTACCTGGGAGTTTATTTTGTTTTTGCGGTCTACAACAGCACGGGGCCTAGCCAGGAGGTCTGTCAAATACGATTTTGTATCATCTGGAGCGCCTCATTGAGGAATTTTGACGGTGGTCTGGAAGTCGAACAGCGACTTTGGGTGGAGTATAGAGTGAAAGTCGGACCCATTCCGCAGAGAACGTTTTGAACTTCACCAACAAAACTATCATATCTATAAATACGTCTATACAAGTATGACATTTTTTTGGACTTGTGTGTAATTTAAAAAAAAAACATTTAGCTAGCAAGGTACTCCCCCAAAATAAATGATGTCTATACAAATCCTTGTCATGTCAGTTAATTTGGGACGGAGGTGTTAGAATTTGGTGTTGTGGGCCTGATCAGCCCAAATCCAATTATAATAAATTCTGAAAATCTCAAAGACCCATTCATGAAGTGGGATGAGGAAAGTGGGATTGAGAATAGTCCCACCTTACTAGTTTAGAGTGAGTGAGACCGACATATAAGGAATGTTGCTTCTCACCTATTGAGCAAGTGAGCAAGGGAAATCCCCACGCGCGCTCCTCCTTCTCCTCCACTCGCCGCGACACGCGCGCGCCGCGTTTTGTGGATCGATTTCGAGTTCGTGCCGTGCCGGATCGGTGCGGGGCCGGACTTCTTATCTTTTTGTCACGCGTGCAGATTTTGTGGAGTCGGTCAGGTTTCCTAAACCGAACCGAACTATATCTGCGTGACTATATATACAACCGCCCCATCCTTCCGATCCACACGCAACTCAACCGCGCTAGGGTTTCGCCTGTCTCTCGCTTTTGTGCCGTCGTCGTAGTCTACTCCATCCTGAGAGCCGGCGTGAACCAACGATCGGGAGAGCAGGTCTCCGGAACCTTTCACTTTTGCGATCCTGTACGGGAGAGGGCGAATAAGGTTTTTGGGAAGCACTCCGCGCGACTGATCGCTTCCCTGCAACCACGGGTCGTCTGCCTCCTCGAACCGGCGGGTGCGCGACGCGCCGCCGTCTTCTTCGTCAACAACTTTGTCAAGCGAACGCAACAGCAACGGTTTTCTCTCCACCGCAACAGTATGTACATTGTGATTCAATCTGTTGTTTAGTTATGATCTGCGAGTTCATATTGCTGTTCGTTGGGCTGTTAAATACTTCTAGTATTTTTGAGATGCATCTGTTAGTTGCTGCTGTCGTCATGATCTATATTTTGGAATTATTCATTGAATTGTTATTCTCGAAATTGCTTAATTTTCCAACAATCCAAAAACCTTATTGTAGGCAATTTTCTGATTTAACTATGAGTTTAGCCGATGCATTGAAGTCGGATAAATTTTCCGGGATGTACTTCAAGAGATGGCAATTAAAAGCCATGCTCTGGTTGTAGACTCTGAAAGTATTCTGGGTGAGAGACGGCAAACCAGAGGGAGATTTATCTGAGGAAGCTCAGAAAAGTATTCTGGTTTCTGATATGTGTTGTTCTACTACCCACCTGTTCTGAAATCCCTTTCTCCAGCTTGCGTTAGCACAAACTTGCACTATTTCTTTTTCTGAATCAAATGTAGATTAACAAGCACAATCCATCGTACTGTCAATTCATGTAATTTGCAGGTGTTTCCTATTGGGAATTGTACCTTCTTGTGTGTTTTTTCTGATTTTTGGTGTTTATGGACCCTCCATCCCAAGAATGTTCAATATCGATTTATGAATTTCATTTTCCAGATTGCAATGTCTTTTGCCTTCAATTGCAAATTATATTCCGCAATTCCAAGCTAACCAAGTTGCAACTGACAATTATTTTTCGAGGTTATGATAGTGATATGTGGCCCATTTGCTACTGCTTTTGCTCCTAGTTTTTTATTTGCTTTTGGATCAGATGTGGGGAGGCAAGGAAGGTTTTGATTTTCTCCCATTAATTTGTGCTCGGCGGCGGTGAGGTCTAGTTGAATGTCCCGTGAGATGCTCATTCCTTTTTTGTTTCCTCGCAAATAGTTGCACTAGTTTGCTTACCCGAGCTTTTTTTCTTAGACTGATTATGTTTCTTGCTTCGAGCGGACATGTCGAGGCGAAGAAGGCGGTAGAGGCGAGGCTTCCCCTCTTTTCTAGTTGTCAGTCTGCTCACACGTCCGGTGAGTCATCTGTTTTCGCCGTCCCTAGCGAAATGGTAGTTCTAGCTTCCATTAGTAGCCGATTTTTGTTATCAGTCTAGAACATGAACCAGGGTCTTATTTGCGGGTTTTTTTTGTTGATCGTTTAGCTAAACTTAACTAAATCGTATGTAATTTAATATGCGCAATTGAGGGTTTTGCCAAACGCAATTGCACCATTTTCTAGATTGCAATGTCTTTTGCCTTCAATTGCAGCATATTATATTCCGCAATTCCAAGCTAACCAAGTTGCAATTGACATTTTTTTTGCTTTTGGCTCACATGTGGGGATGCAAGGAAGGTTTTGGTTTGCTCCCTTTGATTTGTGCTTGGCGGCGGTGAGGTCTAGTTGATTGTCTGGTGAGATGCTCATTCCTTTTTTGTTTCATCGCAAATTGTTGTACTAGTTTGCTTAGGCGACCTTTTTTTCTTGACTGATTGTGCTTCCTGCTTCTATATGCACAATCGAGGGTTTTGTCTAACGCAATTGCACCGTCCGATACCTGAGTTTGCAACTTAGTGTATGGATTTTTTATTGATTCTATGCTCAATTGCATAAGATTTTTTTTATTCTGTGCTAGTCTAGCCTGATTCATTTGTTGTAGCTTATTCGGACCTTTTTTTCGGAGAGGATAAATCTGCTCTTTTGATTTCCCCTTGTTGTAGCTTGTCGAGAGAGCATAATTCTGTCACTCAGCTAGCCTTTTTGTTTTGTTTTGCTGAAGCTAGCTTATTTCTGCATCTGTAGCGGGGGGGGGGGGGGGGGGCTAGTATATGAATGATGGGTAGATGAATCTTGTTGTGCGCCAAGGGAAGCTAGAGTCCCAGTTGAATCAGCAATAGACAGGTACAATTCTTTTTTGCCTTGCTATGTATGCTTCCGGTGACTGTAAACATTTTTTGTCTCAACATGGTAAATTGCATGTATTTTAATTTTGTGCAGTCTGGCATTTAATCAGATGCATTTGCATCTGCCTGCCCCTTGAATTGCATTCCCAGATTTTTTTTGCACCTTTACTTGCTGATTTTGGATCTGTTTGTCTGAATTTGCCCCACTTTGTCTTAGGTTCAAATTGTAAATTATGTAGATCAAAGGCATTTTGAGTTCATTAACTGGAATATGCTGATCTTTTTTACTCAAATGCCCATAGTTCACTATGCGCAATCGGTTTTCATTAAAAACGCAATTGGACTTGTCTTTTAGTTTAATCGCAAACCTGTATTTTGGCGTCCCTTTGTTTGTCGATTATTGGTTCTATAGAGGATTCTTTTGGATCAGATATTCGATCAAGAGTTTGAAATTTGTTCTGAAATTTGTCATTGGGCAGTCATAGTGTGAATTTATCCATGATCAAAAAACTTGTTTTGTTCTAGTCTTTTGGATTCTTTCCGTGCCTGATTTTTCTTGAAACTAACATGTGACTGCTTTCAGAAGTATTTCCAGACGCCTGGTTTTTTTTATCTAACCAGGTGACTGTTTTTTCTCAAAAACCAGACGCCTGGGTATAGACATACTCTTCTTGAAATTGCTTAATTTTATAACAGGAGGTAGCAGTACAATTGAGCTCGTGAGCAAAACTATTTTCCGGCTGCTGGAATGACCCAAAAGCTAGCTATTGTGCGATTTTTTGACTTTTCCGTGAACTTGGCTATTGGTCTGCCTAAGGAAACTTGGTCGCCACTCATGCGCGGAGATAGTGGACGCGCACAACAGCTGAGACCGACCAGTCTCGATTCCTTCCAACACGCATACAAATTGACGCGCGAAGACCGCCCAAGAGCAGCACAAACAAAACGAAACAAGTGCGTCCAGAACTGTTGGTTTCCATTCCATGGCGACAGAGGGACAGCGCCGCCGCAAGAACAAGACCAAGGCCAAGGCCAAGAGAGCGTCGGGGCCGGCGGGCATGAACGACCTCCCCGACCATGTCCTGGAGCTCGTCCTCCTCCGCGTGGGCTCTTCCTTCGACCTCATCCACGCAGCCTTCACCTGCAAGCCCTGGCGCCGCATCATCGCGGAGCCCCGCTTCCTCTCCCGCTTCCGCTCCCTCCACGCGCCCCACGTCGCCGGCCACTACTACCACGACGTCGTCGATCCCTGCAACCGCAACACGGGCGGCCACGTCTTCCTGCCGGCCCCCTCTAGCTCCAGGGACGCCCTGATCGGCCTCGACCCGTGCCGCTTCTCGCTGGACTTCCTCCCCGACCCGGCGCCAGCGGAGTACGGCGGCAGCACCAACAGCAGCTATTGGGAATTGGTCGACAGCCGCGGCGGCCTCCTCCTCTTCCACCGCTGCGAGACGCGCTCAGAGTTGGACAGCCGGTGCTACCTCGACGACCTGCTCGTCTGCGAGCCGCTCACGCGGCGGTGCCAGGGAATCCTTGCCCCGACCGGGGGTAAGTTCTTCGGCCTCTTCCTGCTTGACGGCGAGAGTACCGGCGGTGGCCATGGCCGCAGCAGCATCGGCATCTCGAACTTCCGAGTGGTCGCCTCGCTCTACGACTGCGCCGACGATTACAGCCGCGACGTGCCGTCCGCCCTCGTGTTCCACTCCGGCACCGGCTGGCGCGAGCCGGAGAAGAGCGCCGACATCGAGCTTCTGGGCTACCTGGAGCTCAGTTTCGCGGGGCGGGCGAACGGGTCATTCTACTGGGCGATGGAGAAGGAGCCGGAGGAGGAGGACGGCGCCGTGCTGGCACTCGACGAGGCCACCATGAATTACTCGCTCGTCACGTTCCCAGGGACCGGCCTCGAAACAGCGACGGACGCGTCCACCTTCCGTGTCGTCCAAGGCGAAGGCGCGGCGTCGCGCGTGGTACGCTTGACCGGCAACGAGCTCACGGTCTTCGCGCGGCACCAGGGCCTGGGAGATTGGGTGCCGGAGAGGCGCGTGGACATCTCCGAGGCGACGCTCGGGCTCCCGGGGCGCGAGGAGTGGCATTTCCAGGAGCTTACGGCGGCCATGATCGTCGCGGCGAACGCAAGGTTCGTCCTCGTCGCGCCGAAAAGGGAGGAGGAGCCCTGCTGGATCGTCTCCGTGGAGCTAGACACGATGCAGGTGGAGCGCGCGGACGAGAGGATCAGGTGTGCCGGGGATGTGTATCCATACGAGCTGCCGTGGCCGCCGGCTTTGCAGGCTTGTACTGCCCATCGCCGGCCCGGGAGGAGACACCGCTGAATCGCTGATGCCATGCCCAGTGTTGCTGAATTGCGGTTGGCAAGCTAGCAAAGCGACTCAGTGCACTGTTGCATTTTGGTTTAACGGAGAATATTACTTACAGTCGAAGTAACCACAAGGACCGTATTCTGTTCACTGCTTTAGATAAGAAAAGCAAAAGAAAAACCGTCTTCCGTAACTAACGTGTCTTTTTTTTTATAGTAAATTTCATGTTTGACCCCCAAATTTCAGTTCTTTGACAGCTTGGACCTCGTCTCTGTGTTGTGCACCAACATCGATTGCGTTTGAACTCTTCCTTCCGTCTGTGAAGCTCCTGCCGATGACCAGTTGCGGAGCCAGGAATGGAGCAAGCATGGTGCTAACTTGAACATGTGAGATTTTTTTTAATTGCAAACTAAAATATGACCATTATATAAGTATATTATCGGTAACAACCGCATGACTAAATGTCAAAAACACAAAAGTACAGGATAGCGAAGAAGACGTCGCGGCCCGCCGGCCTCGCAGAACTCAAAGACAAGCTCGTGAGGCGTGTCGATCAACAACTGCAGAAGCCTCGTGCCACCGATCGCTGCGCTCGTCCTGAACATTGCTCCACCATATCACCGCTCCCCTGCGGATAGTTTCGCGGCCATTGGTCGTGTTCTTGTTTTGAGTGATCGGTTGTGTTGACCAGTTTTTGTGCTTGTAAATATATTCTTTCTATCAATGCATCGAGACGCAAGCTTTGCGTTTTCTCAAAGAAAAATAAGTATATTATCACTGACACAAACACATGGTTTAAATAGATACTAGCAATTTTGCACCAATAATCATCTAATCCTACCGATGGCTCTAGGTAATTGACATACAAGATTCATAGAAAGAGAAAGAAATAGAGAAGAAATTTGCATGCCTCGATGAGAAATTGGGGCAATCAATGGAGAGGCGATGCCGGGGGCCGACTGGTGAAGGATATGCCAGTCATGGTGCCTTGGAGATCCTAGTTGTGCGATTGGGGAATAGGGTTCGGGGGATTTTTAAATTTTTTTGGAGGAGAGGGTCCAGATGAAACAGACTAAGAGGCGGCAAAGTAGTGTAAAAACTTGGGGATCGATCGACTGCTCTCGTGCGGCTCGGGCTTGGCTAATGGCTTCGAGCAGGCTTGCTTCTCCCTGGGCTGGGTGGTGCTTTCTTGGGCCTGCTGGTTCTAATGGACTAACACATCTTAAGTGTGGTCTCATTTCTTAATACTGTTGCTTTCTCTTACTTTGCTGGACCGGTGCAACAGCCCAGGTAGAATAGAACCAGGCCCAGCTCCGCCCCTGCCAATGATGACGGCGCTCCACCAGCTCTACCTCTCCGTCTATAAGAGCATCTCCAATGGACTATCCCAAATTTCTCTCCCAAATGTTCTTTTTTTGTCCGTTTGGGAAAGCAAATGGACATGTGTCCGTCCAGTGTCCGCCCCCATCACCCAATGGTGTACCCCAAACGGACGTGTGTCCGCCCAATGTCCGTCCTCACCATCACCCAATGGCGTCCCCCAAACGGACATCTACATGTCCGAAAATGCGTTTTTTTTTGCATTTCTTGCTAGCACACATGCATACTTTATTTGAATTTAAAAACATACAAATTAATGACATAAAGATAGCTAATGATAAATAAACATGGGTACGAACTGTCTGAACTGAAACCGTGAACGTTGAACATAGCAAAATCACACCACATATAGCTTCTAGTATAGCTCAACAAAAGCTCAAGAAAAAGTATAGCTGAACAATAAGGCTATTGCAGAATCCGAACTGAACTGGGATTCTAGTATAGCTTCAAAATGTGTTGCGGTCTAGCATTGCGTGCCCTTGAATCGATCCCCTGAACCTTGAAATGGAACTCTGTTGGTTATCATATAGGACAAGAGCAGTCGCAAGCAATAATTCACTGTCATCATCGGAGGAGTCGTCGGACGATGTATTAATGAACTCATTGAAGAAAAACAACTCAAGATCGTCTGACATGATCTACGAAGCAGAATCATGCAACATAAATGAGAAAAATATACTAAAGAGAATCATCAGACGGAGTTTGAGATTTAATTTACCAAGAAAGCTTGTTGGGGCGAAAGACCGAACACCTCGTTGGTGGTGGAGCTCGCACTGTGTCGAAGCCGACCAGCGTCAACAATGGCAGGCGAGGAGGGCCGGCGACGGCGAGATTGGCACGTGTGTAGAGGCGGTGGAGCTCTAGGAGGCGCCAGGCGTCAAGGAGGGCCGGCGACGGCGAGGTCGGGGTCGGCGCGGTGCAGGAGCCTGTGAAGTCGAGGTTGGGGTCGGGGTAGGCGCGGTGGAGCCGGTGATGGTGAGGTCTACGCAGTGCAGGAGCCTTCGAGGGCGGGGTTGGTGCGGTGGAGGAGCCGGCGACTGAAGCTCTTTTGAACTGAAGAGCGCAATGGAGAAGCCAGACGCAAGGAGCCAGTTTTCTGAACTGAAGCTCTTTTGATCTGAAGAGCGCAGTGGAGAAGCCAGACGCGAGGAGCCAGTTTTCTGAACTGAAGCTTGTTTTCTGAACTGAAACAATCTTGGTTGTATACAAATATACCTACACTGCAACTAGTACAGATGTTGGTTGTGCTAGCATCAATAAGTTGACATGATAATTGATAAATCCTAGCTAACCTGAGAGATCTCGCTGTAATCAGAATATCACAGCATAGTTCTTTCTGAGAAATTACATCAAAGCTCTGTGTAGAAATCACAGCATAGTTCTTTCTGAGAAATCACAGCATAGCTCTGTGTAGAAATCACAGCATAGTTCTTTCTCAGAAATCACATCATAGTTCTTTCTCAGAAATTACATCAAAGCTCTGTGTAGAAAATCACCTCTTTATCAAAAATCACAGCATATCTATTTGATAAAACTCACATCATAGCTATTTGTAAAAATCACAGTATAAATCTTTATCAAAAATCTGACATATCTCACAGCATATATAGGTTCAAAACTAGCAACATTTATAGGTTTAAAAATCTGACATATCTCACAGCATATATATAGGTTCAAAATCTGGCATGTCTCACAGCATATATAGGTTCAAAATCTGACATCTCTCACAGCATATGTAGGTTCTAAATCTGACATCTCTCACATGAGAATATGAGAAGAAAATGCATAACAGGGTAGCTTCAAGTTTGTTGATCCGCGATCTCTTTCTTCTTCTTGATGTACCAAGCTCTCGCCACATCATCCAAGGGGCTCAAATCCATCCTTATGATCCGGTTCTCCTCCATCAACATCTTGAGCTCCACTTCTTTGGCTCTTGGAGTTGCATCCAGCTTGGCAGCGGCGGCCAGGTCAGTGGCAACAGTTGCATCTCCACGGTACTTCTCTTGAATCATGTCCATGAAGCTTTTGAAGCGCTCATCTTTCTTGAGTTCTCGAATTTCCCCTCTCTTTCCACTTGAGGCCTCTTTAACAGAAACCATCTCTTTCAATGATTCTTGCAAGGCAATAGTGGAGGCCTCACGCTTCAAGTCATCCTTCGAAAGCTTCTTTCCCTGGGGTCGATCTGAACGCTTCCCCAAACCCCCACTTATTTCACCAGCTTCAAGATCAATTGGTATCCCATCATTGCTTCTTTTCTTCCCTTGAGCAGCATTCTTGGCTTGGATTTTGAGAGAAGCAACTAGATCAATCCATTTAGGAGCCTTGTGAAGCTTGATCCAACAATGAGATAAGTTGAATTTCTTGCCATTGTTCATAGCCCGGAAGGCATCCATTGCTTGGATCACTTGTGAAGCCATGCCAACTCCACTCACGGGGCGGTTCTTCACACTATTATAGGCAGCGGTGTACTTGTTGCATTCAGCTAGGATATGTTGCCACCGATGGGTCAAAGAGTTTTCATTGCGATCACTTTCAAATGAGTACGGAATGTGGCTCTTGTACTTGTGGAAGTACTCATGTATGCGCTTCCAATATGCACCACCCTTTTGCTCGGCCCGGGCAATTGGGTCTTGTCCAATTGTTAGCCATGCATCACACAACAACTTATCTTCATCCTCCGTGTATGATCCGGTCCTCTTGGTGCGACTTGCTGTTTCTGAGGCTACTTGAGCTAGTTCTTCTTCGAACGTACTCTTTCCCATATAATCAAACTCTTCATCCTGCTCACCATTTTCCTCTCCATCTAGCTCATCATCTTGCTGCCCACTATGGCCACCATCTTCGTCTTCCTCTTGCCGACCATCTTGCTGCCCACCATGTCGTATCATCTCTTGCAATGATTCTTCATCATCATAGTATGCCTATTGTGATCCAAAAATATGGCATCGATCAAGCCCCATCAATTTATTTGAAAAGACAACAATTGAATTAGTGAAATATGTACCTCATTCGTCGGTGACAATTCATCAAACACATTCCGGGCATCCAGTGACACGGCCGTCGGGGAGGGAGAACTGAACAGATTCCGACCATCAGGGAGATCGCGGGCGGATGGAGGCATCCATTGCATCATTGGCGAGTCACCGGGGCTGTTCATGGCATTGAGGTCGAGAGCCGACGGTGCACCCACAAACGACATCGAGTCGCCCACCTCCGGGGACTGGATGCATGGAGAGAAAGGTCCCATTGCAGGCCCGGAGCCGTATGTCGGAGATGACACGGGCGGCGACATGCTTCGAGGAAGGCGGTTCCCTGAAGATTGACTCACGGCCGCTTGTTGGGCAAATGCCGCCGCCACGGCCTGCCGGTTGTACAGGAAGAGAGCCTGTTGGGCGGCCAACTGTTGATTCTGGGCGGCCAACTGCTGGTTATGCGCCGCCTCAGCAACGATGGCATCTTCTTCCTTGGCGGCGGCAAGGGCTCGAGCAGTGGCATCCTCCTGCGACTTCTTCGCCTCCGCGGCCCGGTGGCACCTCTCCTTGCGCTTCAAGCTCTCGGGGTTGGGGATCTTCCTTGCGACGGCGGCGTCGGCGTGGACAGCAGCAGGTGCGGAGTTTCTCGGTGCGCCGTCCATGGCGGCTAGGGCGCGGGTAGGTGAAGGGCCCCGATGGGACGCAGCGGACGGCCTCGATGTGTCGTCCAGGGCGGCTCGGGCGCGGGGAGGCGACGGGGGCCGTCGGGGGACGGCGGGATTCGGCCTCCGCTTCCCGTCCATGGGGGAGCTCGAGGTCGGGGAAGAACGAACGGGGGAAGGCGACGGGGGACTGGGCAACGAAGGAAATCCCGTTCGGGAGGAAAAGAAGCTCGTGCGAGGAAAAAAAAAGTCCCTGGGCCAGGCCCGGACAGAGGACAAAAGGACATCCCATTTCTCCCCCAAATTTGGGGCAAGTTTGGGGGATCTGTCCGGACAAAAAGGCCACTTTGTCTGTTTGGGGGAGCCCATTGAGATGTGATTTTTGGGCCAAGATATCCCTTTGTCCCAAATAGGACATTTGGGATAGCTTTGGGGTAGCCCATTGGAGATGCTCTGACTAGATCGTCTTCTTCGGATGGTGTTCTCCCAATTCATGTATCCATGGCATCGGTTGATCCCTTTTGCTTTTCTTGGTTTTGGCAGTGATGATTAATTCTTGAATTCTTTTCAGGACGTACGTGTTTCTCGGCCATCAAAGCTTAATGTCAATGGACGTCCATTTTTAATTTTTGAATGAATTCCATTTACTCAAAAAATGTAAATGGGGTCATTTCTGGCAAAACTTTTGCTAAATGGGATCAAAGAATAAAAATCTCACTAAATGGTGTCAAAGTTGTCAACTTGAGGGTCAAAAAATGAAATTCACTCTTCCAATATCTTAATCAAAGCCGAGATCATAGATGAGGACGGAAACAGGCCCAAACTAAGGCTTGGAACGCACACAACCTCCCGTAAGGCCCAATGAACTGCCGTGAATCTCCTCCAGCAACCAGCCCGCACGAACATAAGACGGACGGTTACAGTGTCGACCGAGGAATACTTTAGTGAGAAACAGCAAAACCGATTTTTTATACTCTCTTCGATCCTAAATTGCTGTCGAAATATTACATGTATCTAGATGCTTTTTTAATATAGATATATCCAGACAAATTTAAGTGAAGAATTTAGGATCACAGGGGCAAGAAGCATTCTCGGGTGAATTGGGTTAGAGAACATGAGAACAACAACCAACAGTCGCATGGCCGTCGATGATGACTCGATCGCGCCTCTCAGGGCTGAACAATTCTAGCAAAACATGCAAATTGAATCGAGCCGTGAAGGGGATGACGAGCTGACGAGGCGCTGCCGGCCCAATGGGCCCATTATTGGCCGACGTGTACTCGACGGCTCGCGCGCGGCGTCCTCGATCGCCAGCTTTCATGGAGATCAGAGAAACAAATGCTCCCTTGCGACTCCACTGTCAGTACCGCATATATAGTAGTTCTACCAAATGAATGATGACGAGTAATAGCCCAAAACGGTGGAAGCATCAATAACACACATGGAAGGTTAGAAATTTGCTGTTGTGCGTACGGGAGCGTTCTTGTCCTTGCATGGTCGCCATCACGCCAGCTCTAGAGCCTACGCAACCATGCGTCGATCTTCAGACGATCGGATGCGATTCGGTCGCCCAAATGTGGGTTGCCAAAAGCACCTCCTACACGACACTGCGGATACATTTCGTAAGTTTGCCATGGCCATGGGACCATTTCGAGAAGATCAGATCTAGCTCGATCCTACGTATACCGCAAGCGTGAACCATCGACCCAACTAAATCAAGCATTTAAGCGTGTGGAAGCAAGCAAAGCAAGCGGGCATGCATGCATTCACGCAACGAACGTGCAGGCAGATGAGGACAAAGTCACAAAGGATGATGAAATAAGACCTCATCACTAGCTTATCATGCATACACACGCGAAACGGGACACGGCAACCGACGCTGGCCGTGGCTCCAGAAAAGGCACGACATTGATGCCCCACAAACATCTTCCACCCATGTGACTTGAAGACAGCAAACAGCGAAGGTCACAACTCTACTTCAGTGCAGCTAGATAGAGCATTGGTCCATAAATTTGGCCTTGCGAATTTTAATTTCATCACAAAGGCCACCGCCCAGTACAAAGTAGTACTCCACTCCAGTTCGAGTACAAACCACTCCCTTAAAGCTGCTAGCAATAACTAACACAATTTTTCTTCTTCGAATTGTTCAAGCCTTTCATAAACTGGAGAGAAAGAAAACGTCTAAGCGGGGTGCTAATTAGCAGCCCTCAGCATAGCCCGGGACCGGAACCTCTTTCTTCACTGTAACGAAGGAGAGGCCTAATTTTCGCTTCTGCCTGCCTCTCTTGCATGATCATCAGCATGCAAAATAAATTCTTCTCTCCAATGCATGCTTAATCTCGGAGAAGAAGATCGATATGTATATATCCTGCTGCGGCGACCGGCACGAGGGAGGCCAGGCTAGAACTGGGCGCCCTCGAAGGTCTGTCCGAACTGCCAGCCGGCGGGCACGGCGGCGTTGCTGGTGACGGTGCGACCGTCGCTGGAGGTGACCCTGAAGGAGAGGCACTGGCCGTCCAGGTAGGTGTTGCTCTGCCAGTTCTGGCCCCAGTTCCTCGACATGGTCTGCCACGCCGTGCGCGTGCCCTTGACGGACACGGAGCGCACGTCCCCGGCGCCGGCCACGTTGGTCACCAGCACCAGGTTGAAGTAGGAGTGGCCGTTGATGGTGAACCGGATGCCGCCCTTCTTCACGCACGGGACCCTGCAGATTCATTAACACACAACGCCTTGATCAGTATTCAGTACGTGCGCCCGAGATTTTGTCCGGGTCATCGATGGACCGCGTCACTACGGGAGGACTGAAGCTGTAACGTTAAATGGCACGGCACATGCGTGTACCAGCCAGCAGCCCTGCCTGCCTGTGCCTATCCGCGTGCACCGTATCGAATCCGCAGACAGGGGACCGCCTAAAACTTATGAGCCGAACCGACCGTGGCCCCCGCGTATCTTCATCAAACCGACCGACGCCTGGGTCGTCGTGGCTGGTGAATTAAAACCATGGGTTCGGTCGGTCGAGCCACAGGACACGGTACAACAGACTTAAGTCGCGAGCCCGTACATAATCAACGTGCCAAGAAGAAATTACACGTAGTTAATCAAATGACGCACCTTCTGAAGGCGACGGGGACGATGCCGGCGCGGTACTGAGCGATGTGGAGGAAGGCCGGCTCGGCCATGTCGAAGTGCGGGCGCGGCGGGTTGCACCAGCCGCCGTCGTCGCTGGGGAGGCCGTAGTTGGGCGGGCAGAAGTTGGTGGCCGTCACCATGATGGAGCCCGGCAGGCACCATTTCCCGTCGTTGTCGCACCGCAGCTCGTAGCAGGACCCGCACGCCGCGCCGTCGTTGAACAGCGCCGTGCTCAGCGCCGCCGTGTTCGTGCCGTACCCCTGGCTGTACAGGTTGCCGTACCCGCAAGCCCCGCCTGCAGAACGAACACCGTGTGTGTGAGAGACTTGATTTTGTTCACAAGGTTAGTAAGTTCATTGTAAGAAATTGAACTCACCCATTGTGCCGGAAGCATCGCCGCCGCCGTAGAACGTGGCATGAGCGCTCTGCCACCCCCCGTACCCGCCGGCAGCGGCTTGCCGGGCGAGGAAACAGGATGACGAGAGGAGGAAGATGAGAGCGCCGGCAATGCCCATGGCTAAGAGCTAGAAGCTTCCTCTAACAGCCAAGCTAACCTTTGAGTGAGGCTATCTGAAAGCAGAGTGGAAAGAGAGCTAGCACGGGTTGCGGTTGGCAGTGAGGAGCATTGGTTCCTCCAAGCCAACGTATTTATAGCCAGTCTAAAAGCTTTTTAGTGCCGGTGGGCGGTTGGAAAACTCGGGGCCGTGCGCATGCAGCGCAGGTGCAGTAACATTTCTTTCTTCCTCCCCCAAATTCGGTGATCAACGTGACAGACCAAAAAAAGGAAGACAAGAAAATTGAAGGCCGGGCGTGAGTGAGGGCTGTGACGTGCCACGGAGGCCAGCGGCAGTTAATACGTACAAATCAGGCGCACATGCGAGTGTTCTAGGCCGCAGCGGGGCGCCGAGGCGGAGTAGTACGTAACAGGCACCAACTGCTTGCTGAGCGTCCGCGTGGGGTCCGGACGCGCCCAACTCCCCACATGGCTCTCGCTAGGACTCGGCCGGAAAAACAGACCCAGGATGCCTTAATTAACTCCGTGGACCTGATCGATGGCCTCCGGCTCGGCTTGGCGACGAGGAGAAGTGTCCATCCAAGACGCCGTGTTTGTGTTTGTGTATCAGGGCCGGAGGGATCCGCTCATGTTCGGTGTCCCGGCGCGGCATGGGATGTCTTGTGGATACAGACGATAACAATCTAAGCGGTGATCGAGCGGCGTGCCACGGTGCCGATTTTGCCCCGGCCGGGCTCCATTCCGGGGATAAACTTAACTACACCATCCAAGAGCTCTTGGCGTGTCTCGACGAATGGATGTTTGCAGTGACCACATGCGGGCGATTGGCCACCGACTCGCCGTATCATGGATTTACATATATCTGTTTGCCCGGTAGAGTGAAGCCCGGAGGTTTAGTGACAGCTGAAGCTCCTGAGACAGTCCTAATTTATTTATTTCCTAGTGTTAATTAAGCTCACCTTGCTTATTTAGACCTGCTGAAGAGTAGTACATGGTACCACCGTCAGATACAAAAAGGAAAGCGTGGCTTTGTCGGGGGCACAAACACACATCAGCACATGAAGATGCCCCCTGCCATGACGCCAGACACACCACCCACACGGAGGGGGGGTCATCAAACGGGCATGCATGAACAAGTAATTAGCCCGTTGCCGGCTTCAATGATTAGCGCATGTTTTAAGGTTGATACATGTTTTAAGATAATCCAGGGAGTGCGAATAGGCATTCCTGCCTGGTGGGGCTTGTTCTCCTGCAGCGGCCGGGCTCACACGGGCACATGCTCAGTTCCTCACGTGAAAGGAACATGGAACATGGCACGACTGATCTGTGTAGGTGATCAGAGTGAGGCTGGAGCAGTGTATACATCCAACAGCTTTGAACCAAAGCTCATTCCTACCATATGCATGCATGGCAAAGTAATTCAGGTCTTGCTTATCCCAAGCCAGAACCTATCATGTTTTAAGTTTTAACATCGATCGATCTGCGGTGCAAAGGCGCCCATGCTTTCCAAGGATAGAATGCATGGTACTACCGCCGCACCGGTGTGGTGTGGCGGACTGGCGGTGTCAGTTTAATGGAAAATCAGCAGTTCCCCACGCTAACGCTTGCCGCCGGCCCCATGCGGCCATGCCATGTTAGTTTCACATGGTTGCGCTCGCTCCCGGCCGGGCGTTACGGCTAACTCTGCTGTCACTCACTAGAGAGCCGGCCCGTTCCCCACTTGTCTCCCCCGTCTTGGATTGGGCCCGTCACGCTCCGACCAGGCGGCTCCATGCTGAATCGCAGGCCCACGAGACCACGAGATGCTATCACATCGTCTTATCCTGAATTCTCAAATTTTGACGCAAATGTTCAGACGAAGAAAAATGCAGTTCACAGGCCATGTGTAGGAGCAGAACAGTATGTGTAGCGCAGCGCGGCAGCGGCGCTGTTGTACGTGAAGATTACGACAAGGACATTCCTGTGGGAGGAGGGCGGCAGGGGAGCCATGTGGGCTGACACAACGAAATACGGAGTAGATTGCAGGATCTTGCACTGATGGGACTCTCGTAAACCTGGGGCGCTCATGCAGTGCGCGCAGATCCCTCCAAAACGGATTGGGATCGCTATAAAATTGATCCAGCCATCCAGGGGTCACAGTGAAACGCCGGCCCTGCCGACTGCCGCGGGGCCGCCGGCCGTGACTGTTCCGAGAGCGAATCCGAGATCCTGCGCGAGCTCATCATCGTCGTCCGAATATATCATCAGACAAAACATCCCATTGATTCGTTACACCGGTGTATATAGTAGTACTGCTGGTTACAGTAGTTATTAGCTAGCTAAGCTTTCCAGAGTTGCACTTGCACCTGCTGTCTTCATGATTGCCAAGAATATTCTTTGCTTGGAAAAAATGGGTGAAAACAGCGGCATATATTCCGATCCAGTGCATTATGCATAAAAAAAATCATTACACATGCTTCTGCCTGTGGATCGACAACATACCCGAGATTGGAAGAGCATTGTTGTCCCAAATTTTCGGTGAATCGATGCGGCCAATTCGCAATGCTGCATTTCAGGAATTTATGTAACTCTTCAAAATTGTGCGCCTCTGTAAATCTGCTTGGCCGACCGGATCAATCGCTCACCTCACCGTTTCCATATCTTTATGAGTTATGACAAGCTGGATGGCACAGCATAATGTGTACAGGAATGTAATACTACTGATACCATGTATGTCTCCATGCATGTGCATGGTCCTGGTCGAGCAACCGTACGTTGGTTCGCCGGGTGGCGTGTCGCTGGTCTGCAAGAACGGCTGATCTGTGGGCTGTGGCTGATGTGGATAGTGCACTGGAACGAAGCAATTGCCCCAACGATCACCCAAAAAGACGTGGAATAATGCCAAGCTTTTCTGCGTTATCCAGCCCAGATCCCTTTCCTCATCATGATGAAAGGCACGTTCATGTGAGGCCTTCAATTCCGGGATGTCTTCTGGTATTGTTTTCTACTAGCATTTGCTGTCAGCATCGCTGGGTTGTTATTTGTTAAGATGTCCAACTAACTGAAGTATGTCCCTAAAAAAAAAAACTACTGAAGTCTGAAGCTGGGGGGGAGCAGGAAAAAACCAATTAACCGGAACTGGAACTGGGTTAACCGATACCGTTTTCATTAGCTAAGTGTGATTAACCAGATCTGGTTTTAATTCTCATGCAGAGAGAAACCTGTGAAAGAAGGAAAGGTGCCTCCGAAGAGGAGCTCTTCTCTGGTATCCCTAGATTAATGTGAACCGTCCATTTTTTTCAATCTAAAGGCCCAGAATTGTTGTTACTTCCTGATACTCCAACTTAGATATATGGAGTATTTGGATGGAGTATTAATGGACGGTTTACATTAATCTCGGTGGACCAGAGAAGAGCTCAACCGCTGAAAATCTACTCTCAAAAGGTAAAAAAAAGAAGAAAAGAAATGCACGGACAGAGCTCTCAACGGCGGCCGCTGCGATGACGGCTCCGCGAGTCACGCAGAAAGCAGCAGCGGCCGCGGCTAGGACGGCGCTGGCCGGCGTGGAGGAGGGTGGTGGCGGGGTTGGCAGAGGGCTGCGGTGGCCAATGCGAGATGGGCGGCGGCGCGCTGCGAGGCGGCGGCGGACTCCGGCGGAGGCGTGCGAGGACGGCGGAGTCGCCGGAGCAGGGCGGCAGACGCCGGCGATGCTGGAGGACGGCGGACGCGCAGGAGGAGGACGCCGACGGCCGCTGCGATGAGGACTTCGACGGCGTTGGAGCACGGCGGAGGCGCCAGAGGAGGGGTGCGCCGGATGCTGCGATTAGGAGGTAGGCGGCGTGCTGGAGCAGACGTGTGCCCCGTGCGGCAGGATGGAAAAAAGTAGAATTTTGCTATTTTGTTTTTCAATTGAAATGTGAAAAATCGATTATACCCTTTCCTAATACTCCATTTAGTCTGCGGGAGTATTAGTATTAGGCACCGTAGAAACCAGCCCGAAAAGGCCTCATGCAGAGAGAAACCCTTTTTTGGGTCTTGTCACTTGTCAGCTTCCCAATTCAAGCTTTTTGTTTTGAGCGGATCCCAATTCAAGCTTTTCGTTTGAGCGGATCCCAATTCAAGCTGGACGGGGACCAGCAAATACAGAACGGCCTCTGGACTCGTTAGTGTCCAGCCCAACTACAAGGCCGAAGATTTAAAAAACATGACATATCGGCGAACGTAGGAGTATTTGGCCCATTAGTGGCCAGCGACAGCCCATTTAAGCTTCTTTCGCTGTAGGTCTTTCGCTTAGCAGTTAGCACACACGCAGGCATATGCAAATTTGTTGGTACTTGGTTGTTTCAACTGAAGCACGGGTCTTCGGTGCGCGAGTGCTGAATAGACTCCGTCACCCCAGACCAGTGCTCGACTGTGAACTCTTCCGAAAAATATTTGACTAAGAATAGACCGCCTCCGCACAAGTGTCTGATTGTCCAGATAAAAGAATATTTAGCAAATTGGCAGCAGCGACCACCCAATCATTCAGGTCACTAGAGCTAAGATCATGCACCCAAGCCGCCCCTAGTGCACACAATTAACGCACATGAGCCGTCGATCGCTTCCCCGTCTCGTCGTCGGTCGTCGGTCGTACGTCGTTTCTCGATGGTTTGCTTAATTAGTTAATTTCAGGATAGAGCTAGCTAGCGTTGATGGTCATGCCCTCCTTGCACGGCAGAATCAAGGAAAATGCAAGCACCTGTGTCCACACTTGACTCATGACAAATGCGTGCGTGTCCAAAACCTCCCTACTGCACATGTGGCAAGACCACTGGGACACTATTCTCACACATACCTGGCCGGCCACCTCTCTACATATATATGTGCTCTCTACCTGTCTCAGACCACAATACGCTTCACCTAGATCACGCAGTACCAATCCAGCTTTGCTCGGGATCGATCGAGTTGGCCGGGCTCCATCGATCGATGGCTCGTTCCGGGACGACACGCCGGGGTTCGCCGGCAGTGGCGGCGCTGCAGGTAGTACTCGTGGTGGTGATGCTGGCGGTGGCGATGGCGCCGGGCGGGGCGCGCGCGGCGCTGTCGTGCTCGACGGTGTACAACACGCTGATGCCGTGCCTCGGGTACGTGCAGTCGGGCGGGACGGTGCCGCGGGCGTGCTGCACGGGGATCAAGCGGCTCGTGTCCGGCGCGCGCTCCACGCAGGACAGGCGCACCGTCTGCGTCTGCCTCAAGAACGTCTCCTCCGGCGCCAAGGGCGGGCCGTACCTCACCCGGGCCGCCGGGCTGCCCGCCAGGTGCGGCGTCCCGCTGCCCTACAAGACCGGCCCCAACGACAGCTGCAGCTCAATTCGTACGTGGAATTTATATTCGCGTTATGATGAGTAGTTTATATCCTTTCTTTTTGATGGTTTTGGAGATCTTTTAACGTGACAGTTTTTGTGCAGATTAAATCCAGGAGTACGTTACTCTCCGGCGTATGAACTCTCGTACTATACGCTGCGATAGATGGGAACATGGCGAGTGTTATCATCAACTTATGTTTTCGTTGTAGCTATATATTGGTAATTTATGCCGGAGATACTAATAGTAGTTCCATGTACTATGAAGTAAAGTGAGGCCGGGACATTCTCCCTTCCTCCTAATAAAAATCAAGTAAAGTGATGTGCAGCTTTTTATTTCCCTGTGATGTTCATATGAAAATGAAAATGGAGGTTTTGAACAGAACATCCACATCATAGCTAGGCATGCCTGGGGAGTGCCCAGTCAAGAGAAAAACTCCGGTACACGACTTTTATAAAATGACTAGTTTTTGTGAATGGATTATTTATACCACCATCTTCGTCCACAACTATTTGTTTGCCAAATAAAAATGGTTGACACCATAGACTATGTCCATCTTCCTCTAGCCCCAAACATTAGATCCAGGTGAGGAAAATATAGAGATCGAACGTCTAGAGTTCTTGAGCAAGAAAGCTTTGACTTCATCTCCAAGCATTCGCCAAATCCTGTTTCTCTTTGATAGGGTTTTGGTTTGGGGAAGGGGGTGGAGTTTGGCGGGAGAAGTAGAATAAGCCAAAGTGGGAGTGGCGGGAGCTAGCTGAAGATCACGAAGACAATGAACTTGATGAGACTTGAGAGTGAGGGGGGAGATTGAGATGGCAAGTGCCAACTAATCACAACAAGATAGCATCAGACTTAACTGTATCTCAACCGATAGCAAGGGCCGACTAGACAGATGTATGGGATATTTGAATTGCACTGTTTGTTGTTTCAAGGAGAGAATTCCATATTTGCCATCCAAATTTTGGCTAGATGCTCAAATGTCGATGAGAATTTTCTAGTTCCAAATCTGTCACTCAAAATTTGCATGGGGTTCAAACATACCATTACCGTGAGTTCACCGTTAAGTAAGAGATGAAAAGACAATTTTGGTTGAATTTAAACTTGTAGTATGCCATGTATGCAAAGACATAAGGACATCTTATACTGATCAAGTTAACTTGATCAAACTTGATTTTTTTTACTTAAAACAAATTTAAGAATTCTTATAGTATTTTGGAACGGAGATAGTAGTTCATAAGAAAATGATTTACGACCTTGCACAAAGGTTGATTTATTAGCTTCAGCTTCATTCGAGGTAAGGAAAAGCACATGATTTATCTTTTGGGTGGCCTTGTCAACTTCGTAATTCAAGCTGGACGGGAGACCAACAAATACAGAACGGCCTCTGGCCTGGTTAGCATCCAGCCCAAAGGACCAAGATAAAATAAATAAATAGATAACCCGCTCTGCCACTGCAAATCCAAAATAAAATTCAGCCGATGAACGAACTTAGGAGTATTCGGCCCATTAGTACCCAACGACAGCCCATTTCAGCTTCTTTCGCTGTAGCACAACCAGGCTCCAGACTACACGCATGCATATGCAAATTTGTTGGTTGTTTGTCAGTCTTTCATCGGTCAACCGAAGCATGGGTCTTCGATGCGACAGTGATGAATAGACTTGTTGCCGCAATCCAGTGCTCGACCAGGCTAAAACCTTTTTTCCAAAAAAATATTTGACTAAGAATAGAGACCGCCTACATCTACATGTGCATGTCTGTCCAGGAGAAAAAATGTTCGGCAAATTGGCAGCGACCACCGCATCATTCAGGTCTCTAGAGCTAAAGACGGTGCACCCAAGCGACACAGACTCCATCCATGACAAGTCTCCTAACCGTCTCGATCGTCGGTCGTCGCTTGCTTTCACGATCGATCCTTGATGGGCACGGTCTACGTACGTACCCTCGCCGGCCCGCCCCTCCTCGCACGGCAGAAAGCAAAGACAACAAGACATGCATGCAACCACTTTCCCACACTTGACACATGACAACGACTGCGTGTCCAAACCTCCGTAATGCACATTACATACAGGACACTATTTTCACCTGAACTACGTACCTGGTCCCCCAGCTCCTCCCTGCATATACGTGCTAGCTCCGCCTGCTCGCGCGCCACTCACCAGTCTAACTGAGACCACGTACATACGCGCGCGCGCAGCTTAATTTGCTCGGGAATTGACGGTCGATGGCTCGTGCCGGGACACGCGCGGTTTGCTGGTACTACTCGTGGTGGTGATGCTGGCGGTGGCGGTGGCGGTGGCGCCGGGCGGGGCGCGCGCGGCGCTGTCGTGCTCGACGGTGTACAACACGCTGATGCCGTGCCTCGGGTACGTGCAGTCGGGCGGGGCGGTGCCGCGGGGCTGCTGCACGGGGATCAAGCGGCTCGTGTCCGCCGCGCGCACCACGCCGGACAGGCGCGCCGCCCGCGTCTGCCTCAAGAACGTGGCCGCCGGCGCCGCGGGCGGTCCGTGCCTCACCCGCGCCGCGGGGCTGCCCGCTGCCCTACAAGATCAGCCCCAGCGTCAACTGCAACTCGATCGATTCGTACGTGCGTGGGATTTGCCTGCACGGAGGATTTTTCTTTCTTTCTCTTTGACGGGTTTGGAGACCTTTTAACGTGTCAGTTTCGCGCAGGATAAATTGAGGCCGGACCGGAGGAGTGCTCTCCAGCGTACGTGTGATCTGTCACTCGTGACGCTAGAAGGCCTCAAGGATGTTGTTTCGACTGAAACTTCTGGGATATCGTTCTACTATGCGTACATAGTAATCCAATTCTGCAGATGTATTATCGATGAGAAACACGGCGAATTATCATGGATGTGTGTTTTATGTAACTATATGTACTATAATCGTCACCATTGTTGAATCCATACAAATCCAAATCATTTATTTTGGAATGGAGGGAATACTACTTTCACTATGAAATAAAGTTTTATGCAGCCTTTTTTTCAAGTGATGTACATGCGACAGTAGTGCAACAGAATGTCGTGGAAATTTATAGAGGTCGTGAATTAGGGTTTTGAAGCCAAGTTCCGAGGACGGAGGTTGCGTCACCAGGTGGGCCCCTATGCGCCCCACTGGCGCGACCCAGGCCGAGGCCACGTGAGGGGCCGCGTGGTGCCCTCCTCAGCGTACTCACCTGTGTTGTCTTCAAGTTTCTTTCAAAACGACGCTCCTAATTTTTTTAATGCTTTTTATCAAGTGTTGATTAAAAAATGGTATTTTTGCGGACAGCAATAAAAAGCATCTTATTTTTAAAACTTAATAAAAATTAGTAAAAACCAAACCAATGAAAAGCAAATTGATAAAATAAATAAATGAAATGGATACGTTTGAGACCAAGGACGGAGGGGGGGGGGGGCACTCTCCTCTCCTCACCGATTTCATGTCCCTTATAAAATTACACCGATTTCATGTCCCATATAAAATTAGCTAAATTCACCTATACATAATTTATGAAATTTATTTATTTCTAAGAGATTTGCTCCCTCCATGCATGATCAAATTTGTTCCTCTTATAGTTGAATCCTGTCTCCGTAAGCTTCAAGTTTGCAAAAGGTGGTCAATATTCACGTCCAAAGAGAAAAAAAACGTAAAAGCGGAATGAAGAGATGAAACTGTTAGTCACAGGATTATACTCCGACATGCGTTACATCCGTGGTAGTAGGTCGTTCATCCTAAAAGATGCGCCAGTTGCCTTTTATCCGAGACATTTGATTGATCGATGTTGCTTACAATGCTTTTGAAGAAACGTCGATGAAGATTAACAAAAACACATGTTAATTTTCTGTACCCGAGGATCACCATGTTACAGTCGACCGATGCACAACCTGCCACACCATGCTGGCAAAATCATATCCTTGCCAAAATTGCATTGGTTATAAAACAGAGGGGAGCGAGGATGTTAGGAGAGAGCGATGTTAGGGGCGACGGGCCACGGCGGTGCTGACGTTCCCACGGCCAGTGCCGTTCGGCGTAAGAGTTACGAAGGCTTGGCGAGCTCGGGGGGGGGGGGGGGCTCCCCCTCGATGGTTCGGAGGCGGAGGAGGACCTGTGCCAGGGTTACCGGATTCGGGCGGGAGGCTTGGATCTGGCACCGAGATCTGACCGTGATGAGCGGGGTGGTCGGGCGGAGGCTCGAGGCCAAGTCAGTGGCGGGGGATCTAGATCTGACCCAGATCTGGCCGGTGCTGACGCCCTGGATCGGGCGTGGTTTCGGAGGAAGGTGAAGGACCTAATTGAGCTCAGCGTGAAGAAGGGCGTGCCGGCGGACCTGTCGGGGAGGTAGCTACCAGGCGAGGCACCGGAAGAGGCGCTCTGGAGGGCGAAACTGGGAGCGCTAATCCAGAAAGGGGTGGAAGCTCGGAGGCACGCGTCAAAGGTAATCCCCGATCCTGCTCCCATGAATCCCGGTGATGTTGCCGGTGCTGTGTTGGGAGGCCAAGCCTCCGTGTATGTTACTGAGATCGCCAGGGGCCAAGCCCATAGCAGAGATGAGGCAGAATTAGGTGCTGGTGAAAGCAGACTGCCCGATAGTGTCGTGAGCAGAGTGTGTCTAGTGAAGGTTCAGCAGGGGGCTACTGCTGTGCAGAATCAGGGGGGATATGTGGTGATCTTCGAGACGGACTTTGAGAAGGAAAGACAGCAGCAGATCGCTATGATGGAGGAACAGAAATGGCAGGCCAGGCGAATTGGAAAGGAGTCTGGATTGAGTGTCTCACGCCGGCTTCAGGGCAGGAGATGGCTGAGGCGGATTGACAGGAGTGCATGGACGTACCTGACTAGGAAGGTGAGTAGGTTCAGAAATCTTCAGAATTGGAAAGCACAAATCGGTGATCACAGATGGAGGGAGAGGAAGAGACCTCAGGGGCGTATAAAAGGGCAGGGGGAGTGGGCATGTCCACCACAACTTTGCCAGATCCATTCCAGCGTGCATTCCTCCCATTCCACCATGGCCCAGAACTGCAAGAACAACGTGACTGCCG
Source organism: Brachypodium distachyon (assembly GCF_000005505.3). Taxonomy (NCBI): domain Eukaryota; kingdom Viridiplantae; phylum Streptophyta; class Magnoliopsida; order Poales; family Poaceae; genus Brachypodium; species Brachypodium distachyon. The sequence goes on along the minus strand of NC_016132.3, from coordinate 19,811,629 downwards.
CCAGCGCTGAAGGACATGGGAGCTCTGCGCAGGTCTCCCCACCTTTTCAGCGTAGGCCGGGGAAGGAGAAGGTCGTGGAGATTGAAAACAGCAATCGCAGGGCTAAGGTTGATGCCATCATTGCTGGGGTTGGACAGCTCGACCGGGCGCGCCTCAACATGCGCCTGGAATGCGACGAGGTTGACTATGTGGTCAACTTCGACGAGATCATTGAAGAGATGAAGTCAAGGTGGGTGATCATCGGCCGCCTCCTCTCGGTCGAAAAATGCAACGTCGTCAAGCTCTTCAACTCTTTGCGTCAAGCCTGGCAACTGCGGGGATGCATGACTCAGAAGGACTTCGCCGACCATCGCTTCGTCATCGAGCTTGAGAGGGAGGGCGACTACAGGCACATCCTTGCCGGTGGCCCCTGGCTCCACCTGGGTGACGCCTTCCTGGTGTCCCCTTACAAAGGTATTGTTGCGGTGAGTGAAGTTGAGGTTAATACGCTACCCATTTGGGCGAGAATCTTTGATGTTCCCCTCCCCCTTATGAATGAGATGCATGGTAGGCAGATAGGTGCTATATTGGGGAGGGTGAGGCAAGTTTCAGTTGATAACAATGGTAGAGCATGGGGGGACTGTTTGAGGGTTCGGGTGGAGATTTATGTAAATAGGCCTCTGCAAAGATGGGTTAGAATCTCAGGGAACCCGGTGGTAGATGGGGAGCTTGCCAAGAAGATCATCTGGTGCGAGGTGAAGTACGAGAGAGTCCCATATTTCTGCTTCTACTGTGGTTTAGTTGGTCACAGGGACAGGGACTGCATGCTGCCGGAGGAAGAGAAAGTTACCCAGTACAACCTCCAACTTCGTGCATCGCCGTATCGCTTCTTCGAGCATCGAAGCCTGTACCTGGGCGCTGTCCAGAATTCAACCAGACGCCACCTCGACTTTGGGAGCTCGTCGGCCAGAACTGATGCGCCTAGAGGAAAGGACCAGGTCCAGAAGAGCAAGGCTCTTAGGATTGCACCGAAACCCCTTGTAACCTCTGAGGAGGAGAGAACTGTAACAGCTCCTGAAAATGTAATAGCCAACGTAGTAGATGGTGTAACTTGGATGAAAGTTGTAGAGAAGGATAGGCAAGGAACTAGTAGTAGTGGTGGAGTGAACCAAGTGCAGATCCAGGAGGCCACAACGATGAAAGCCAAATCCAGCTGGCAGAGAAGACAGAAGTCAAAGGAGAGAGGGGCGGCTGCGCTGAAGATACCAGGTAATGCCGCTAAGGATGGGGGACAGTGGCAGGCCATGCAGGTGCCACCTCTTTGCACTTGCTTCGCCCCCGGGAGCAGCATCTTGAAGGAGGTGAAGGAACGTGACGCTAGGATTGTTGCTGAAGTGTTCGCGAAGACGCAGAACTAGATCTTGGGGAAGAGGAGCGATGAAGAGCCGGATGGGGCAAGGGCTGCCAGCAGCCGAGAGAAAAGATGCAGGTATGACAGTAAGGAGGCCGGACAGAGCAGGATGGGGGATGAAGGGGGAACTCTGGAGGCTACCGGCCATGGGGCCGCCGGTCATCTGACAGGTGATGATGAGGGCGCCTGTCAGGAGCAATGAAAATCCTCAATTGGAACTGCCGGGGGATTGGCCAGCCCCGGACAGTTCAGGAACAGATGTACCTGGTGCAGGTACACAGGCCGAAGGTCGTCTTCCTCTCGGAAACTAGGCAGTCGTGCAAGGTTGTGGAAAGCCTGAAGTGGAGGATCGGGCTCCAAAACGTCATCACCTTCAAGGGTAAAGGAAAGGGGGGAGGCCTCGCAATGTTCTGGGACGAGAGCGTCCAGCTGAACCTAATAAAGCTTAGCCATCGACACATCGATGTAATAATGTTTGAGATGCCTAGTGGAATAAAATGGAGAGGTACTTTTGTTTATGGGGAACCGTATCAACATCTGCTAATAATATGTGGACTGCTTAGAAGAATAAAAAATATGAGCAAATTACCTTGGTGTCTTATTGGGGACTTCAACGAGTGTATGTGGCAAAGGGAGCACTAGTCCTTTAGACGCCGAAATGAAAGCAGATGAGAGACTTTATGGAAGTGTTAGCTGAGTGCGACGTGTTTGACATCGGTTTTGAAGGTGTCCCCTGGACCTTTGATAACAAACAACTGGGGGATAAAAATGTAAAGGCAAGACTTGACAGGGCCGTGGCCTCGAATAGTTGGTCGAGCGCCTTCCCGGGGGCCAATCTGAAGCACCTCATCCCTAGCAGGTCTGATCATTATCCTATTCTACTTTCTTTGGAGCAAGACCTTGACCAACGCCGGACTAATCCCTCGATGAGATATGAAGCATACTGGGAGAGGGAGCCTAGTTTGGGGGAAGTGGTCTCATCCGCCTGGACGAGCCATTCGAAACCAACTGACTTGGGGGAGGTTAGCGAAGTTCTTTCGGGTGTGATGTCTTCTCTGCATAATTGGAGTGTGAAGACTGTTGGATCTATTAAAAAACAACTGAAGAAAAAGAGAAGAATGCTTGAGCAAGCTGAATGGAGAAATGGGAGGATGGGTAGCCAAGAGTGTCTACGCTTGAGAAAGTAGATCGATGAACTCCTGGATAAAGAGGAGATTGGCTGGCATCAGAGATCGAGAGGGGTGGGTTCAGGCCGGAGACAGGAAAACCGCTTTCTTCCATAGGAAAGCGTCTTGAAGGGTAAAGAAAAACAAGATGAACAATCTGCAAAATGAGATGGGGGCTGTTACTGCTAATCCTGATGAGATGGGGGTGATTGTGCAAGATTTCTTTACCAAATTGTACAATGCTGATGATGCGGTCAGGCCACAGCTGGTGACGGCGGTGCTGGACAGAAGCGTCATAGACAATATGAATGGTTCTCTGTGCAAGGAGTTTACGGATGATGAGATTGGGGATGCTTTGTTCCAAATTGGACCTCTAAAAGCACCCAGGCCAGACGGGTTCCCTGCTAGATTTTTCCAGCGACATTGGGGTGTCTGTAAGGAGGATGTGGTGAAAGCTGTTAGGGAGTTCTTTCGAACAGGACAGATGCCCGCGGGGGTTAATGACACGACTATTGTTTTGATCCCGAAAAAGCCCAATCCGGAAAATATCAAGGATTTTAGGCCCGTTAGCCTATGCAATGTGGTGTATAAGATTGTGGCTAAATGTCTGGTAAATAGGCTTCGTCCTTTCTTAGATGAAATCATTGGCCCTACCCAAAGCGCCTTTGTTTCGGGAAGGATGATCACGGATAATGCCATCATTGTGTTTGAGTGTTTGCATGCTATCAAAAACGGTGCCTCAAGTAATGGGAAGTTTTGTGCTTACAAACTGGACCTGGCCAAGGCCTATGACAGAGTGGATTGGAGATTTCTGGAATTAGCCCTTCGAAAGAAGAGGTTTGAGGAGAAGTGGATTGCTTGGATCATGAACTGTGTAACCTCCGTTAGATATTCGGTTAAATTCAACGGCAACCTCCTCGATCAGTTTGTGCCAAGTAGAGGTCTCAGACAAGGGGATCCACTATCCCCCTTTCTCTTTCTGTTCGTGGCTGAGGGTTTGGCTTCACTACTCAGTAAGGAGGTGACCAAGGGGAGAATCGAAGACCTCAAGGTGTGTTTTGGGCCCCCTGGAGTTTCTAATCTCCTGTTTGCTGACGACAACCTTTTGTTCTTTAAGGCGGATCAAGGCCAAGCCCTCAACATTAAAAAGGTGCTAACCAGGTACGAAGCAGGGACGGACCAAAGCTTGAGCCCAGCCAAATGTTCGCTGCTAGTGGGCCGAACCTGCTCGGATAGGGATAGAACCACTGTGGCTAATATCCTGAATGTGTCCAACAAGGCTTTCGATGAAACTTATCTAGGCCTTCCTATCCCCGAAGAGAAAAGAAAGAATGGGAAATTCCAGGCGATCACCGAGAAAATAAGTAAACAGGTGGGGGACTGGAATGAGAGATACCTTTCTGCGACAGGGAAAGAAGTCCTAATTAAGGCGGTCCTCCAAGCTATTCCGACTTACTCGATGAGTGTCTTCAGATTTTCAGCGGGCTCGTGCGAAGATATTATGCAACAAATTCGCTAGTTCTGGTGGGGCGAAGAAAAAGACACCCAAAAGATCCATTGGTTGGTTTGGGAGAAGTTGATCAAGTCCAAATGCAGAGGGAGATGGGGTTTCGGGACCTGCAATTGTTCAACCAGGCCTTGTTGGCTAAACAAGCCTGGAGACTCCTGGTTAACCGGGACAGCCTTTGTGCCAGGGTTTTGAAAGTGGAATATTACCCTAACAGAACCCTGACGGATACTGCCTTTATTCAGAAGTCCTCCCAATGCTGGCAGGGAATTATGCATGGCTTAGAGCTTCTCAAAGAGGGCATTGTCTGGCGCATCAATTCGGGTGAAAAAGTTAGAATATGGAGAGATAACTGGATCCCAAGAAATAACCTGAAAATGCCTCTCATTAGGGGCCGATCGAGAATTAGATGGGTGTCACAATTGATGATCCAGGATACTAAAAGTTGGAATGAGCCTCTGATTCGGGACATCATGCACCCAATCGATGCCGATGACATCCTCAAAATCAGAATTCCCAGATTTGAAGGGGAGGATTTTGTCGCGTGGCTCCCCGAGGAAACATGCTTATTCACGGTCAAGAGCGCGTGTAAGCTGGCGGCTGAGAGGAGGTATAATAATCAACCTGAGGGCTCCAGTGAACATCCCTCCGGTGATAGAAGTCTATGGAATCTGGTCTGGAAATGCAATGTTCCCCCAAAAGTTCGTGTGCTTGCGTGGAGACTGGCCAACAATGCCTTAGCGGTTCAACAGGAGAGAAGCAGACGTTTTAAGAAGGAACTCCCTCGCTGTAAGATTTGTGGAATGGAAGATGAGGACGGCCAGCATGCGGTAATGTGGTGCACGAAAGCGAAAGCGCTAAGAGAAGCCATGAGGGCACACTGGACCCTGCCTACGGAATCCATCCTCTCTATCAGAGGGCGTGATTGGGTCCTCTTGATTCTTGATCAAATTGATGCGAAGACTAGAGCTAATTTACTAATGCTGTGGTGGAAGTGCTGGGACCTTCGGAACGACATTATTTTCGTGAAGGGTGAGAAAACCATTGGGGACTCCGTGAACTTCGTCCGGTCGTTCCTAGATGAACTCCAATTCCCGAAAAGCATTGCGCTCCAAGTGGATCTGGGAAGGTGATTGGTAGCCGGCCTCAGACAGAACCGCAGTCGAACAGATCCTGTCCGGTGTGGAACGCGGCCCCTCTGGGATCTCTGTTGATCCAAACGGATGCAAGCTTCCTGGAGGAAAACAAGTGTGGGGCTTGGGGCGCCGTTGTGCTGGATGATAATCGTACGGTGATTAAGTCGGCCTGGGGCTGGATTGAGCACGCGAACAATGCGGAATAAGCCGAAGCCATTGCCTGTCGTGAAGGTGTGATGCTGGCTGACGACCTCAACTCGGTTCTGGAGACGGATTCCATAAAGGTGGTCTCGGCAATTAACGATTCCAAGATGGCTAGATCAGGGCACTTCGATGTGATTGAAGAAATCAAGAGACAGATGTCCCAAGGTGTCATAGGCATCGAGTAGAGCACAAATCCATGTTGCTCATGAGCTCGCCAAGTATGTTCGTAGGGTTATGGCAAGTGGGTCCCTGCGAAACGCTGTGCCGCCTGATATATGGCATGCTGTAATGAACCCCTGTAATTTTGCTGTTATGACAAATTAACCAAGCAGCTTGGCTGCTCTTTCAAAAAAAAAAAATCATATCCTTGCCCATTCGAGGCGCCAATGGGAATGATATGTTAGAAGGACAATATTTGATTGATGCATCTTTATGATAGAGAGATTTTACGGTGGATAAGTCAACTACCACTTAAAACAAATGTAAAGTACGCAAAGATGTTTGGTTTTGCTCATCTTCGAATACACGGGGCTGGAGGCCACTACCTCCGGCGGACTTGGCGGATTTGCACTAGCAAGAGTGGCTCAGTGGCAAGTACTACTATATCCTACTCCCACTCTAGCTAGTGCCTTGCGGGCCGAACCCTGGCAGCCATGGACATAATACTCACATACATGGACAGTACTTTGTAGAGTTGCCCGTGATCTTAAAACAGAAATCAAAGATGCTTCCGAAGAGGCAGTAGTTGCCTGTGATCTTTGTACTGTAAGAGGAAACAATTTTTTTTGTGCCCGAGATTACCGAATTACAGACGAAATATCAACAAGATACAGCTGAATCACTAGATTATACAGTACAAAACATTACAATACTCAATACTGTCTTGTGAGAATTATATCACTGATATGGTCATACAGTCACCGGCGATGCACAACCTGTCGCAGGTATCTTGGTAGAACCCCTCGAGCTCTTTTCACTGATGGCACCAAATGCATGGCGTTGCCCATTGGGAGTGATGGGTTACGAGGATGACAGTTACTTGCTTGCATGCTGCATCCTTGTGGGGGAAAGATAACCTAAACAAGTAAAAAAGGTTGAATCTTTAAAGAACTAGTATTCGACCGAAATCAGATATTTGCAAATCAGTATATGCTAGCTAGTGTCTCTAGGAGTCAGCTTGAACAACCCTTGTCCGATGCGTTTACGTTCATAGGAAGATATTTGCAAAAGGAGTATTTGCATATAAGATTGATATACTTGCCGACTTGGCACTTTGCCAGTGCATAACCTCAACAGCTCTGTTCTGAAGTTTAAACAGACTAAAATACGTTCAGAGGAAGATATTTGCAGATGAAGATATTTGCAAAGGAAGATACTTGCAGTGTTTCAGAGGAAGATATTTACCAAGGAAAATACTTGCAGTGCACATACCCTGAACGGCTCTGCTCTGAATGGCTAAAAACAGACTTAAGTATGTTCAGACGGTGTATCTTTATGACAGGGATAACATGAACAACTCTGCACTGATCGTTTTTAAAAAGTATTTTCATAGATCAAGATATTTGCTTTTGGTGCACTTTTTCTCTTCCCTAGGTCTACTTGCTCGGTGCAACTATCTGTGAAAGATACATTATATAAAACTCTTGTTCTTCGTCGTTTAGAAAACTATACCATTAATTACTTTCTGCTTCCCAAAACTTACCTTCCGATTCACCTGTCATATATAACAAGACAAAGTAACGACGCACCTGCAGTAACTGACGCAGCCAATCAATGGATGATACCTTCCATGCGCACTTCCATCCAAAACCTTGGACACAAAGAAGACAGTAACAAAGGGGAAAGTGCACATATATAAACAAAACAGAACATTATCCTTATCTGCTTTAGCGCGCGCACTAGCTAATCTACGTAGCAAGTACTAGCTACTTGTCATCTGAAGCCCTCTCAGGGTACGATAATAAACTCTCCACAGGGATTCTGACTTGATATGTAAAGGGCATTCCAGGTTGATCGGCATCAGTAACCATCAGGATGCAACTAGCGCCACGGTGGCAGATCCCCGTCGGACGCGGGCAGGAGGATCTTGTGCATTGGATATTTATCATTTTCAGTGTCCCTGGTGTGCTCTCATTTTTAACACGGGGTGGGGACGCGCACCACGTAAACCCTGAAATCAATGTTCATGCCACAAACGCCTTTGCTCTCATTTTTAACACTGAGTGGGGACGCCCACCACGCAAACCCTGAAAGCCACAATCATGCCACAAAGGCTTACGTACAGCCGTGAGCTTTCATTACGAGATGAGGATTCTCGGAGGCTCGGAGCCAGGAGCAGAAATGCCGACGTCCTATGCTGTCGGAGTGTCATTTGTACGTTATGCAGACAGAGCCCCGCGCCGGCGATGATTATTTGTGCGAGACGTCCGTCAGTGGTGTTCGCGCAAGGATGCCCCGTATTCCTCCGTCCAACAAAACATGTCTCAAGTTTGTCAAAATTTAGATGTATCTAGACAGAATTTAGTGTATAGATGCATTCAAATTTGGTCAAAGTTAAGACATTTTTTATTTTTATTTGACGGAGAGAGTCGTATAAGTAAAATCAGATAGATTAGCACACATGCCTCGATACATGCGGTAAACTTTATTTTACAGACTAAATATACAAAACAATCTAAAAGGAGGTGGTTGAAAAATGAAAACCCCGGCCCTCTGCATCAAAATGATGCACATGGCCATGACTAAATACACATGGTAAACCCTCAGATCAATGTAGCTTGTTTGTTGATATTATTTGCATTATGAACCAATTTGGCTGTTCCTAATGATGCGTTCCACTTCCACCTTCCTGTAAAATAATATGGAGCACGAGCTAATCTAACCGTATCATGTTGCACATTGCTCTCCTTGTTATGCAAGGTGAGTGCCCGATCTTCACGAATGGGATGATCACTACAAAGCAAATAAATGGATAGCAAACCTAGCAACATTTTTTTAATGCGAAATTGTTTGGAACTAACAAATTATACGAAAAACCTCTTCCCCGTTCGACCGCGGACCCCGCCATGCGAGGTCGAGTTTCTCCTACCTCCTCCTCTCTCTCTATCTCGTTCTCTCCCTCTGCTATCCCGACCCCCCCTCTCTCTCTCTCTCCCCTCCGCGCGACGCCAGGTGGCCGGACCTGGGCCCCACGCTCCCTCCTTGGGTAAGTTTTTTTAATTTTTTGCAAATAAAATAAAAACTAGAAGTTAAAAAATAAAAAGCTCAGAAATAAAAGTTCAAAAATTAAAAGACAGAAATAAAAATAAAAATTCAAAACAAAATAAAGTTTAAAAAAATAAAAAGTTGCCAAAAAATAAAAATAAAAACGACAGTCGGACTGTCAGAATTTGTTCACTAGCTTCCGTTTGGGCGGTCGTCCGCCAAACAACAATCCCCTTATCCAACTTTTGCTATTCTTCGGTGTAGCTCAGGCCTACGATCGAAATCTCCAATCAAGCGACAACGGACCAGCACCAGTCCTAAAAGATAGACAGACAGTTGCGATGCAGAGCCCTTAATTTCGCCTCTTTACACTTTGCAGTGATGCACTAATCACTAATGCGTTGTTCGTCGGCGCACGACGAGTTCGCTACGCAGACATAGATCTAGCTTCGTCCTACCCATGCACGCAACATGCAAGAAAAAATCCCAACTCCGCCTCCAAAGCGACCAAAAGACATGCAGCCCAGAGAAAATTGCACATTTCACTCATCTTTGAGAGTGTTGTTGAGAAGAACACCTATTCAATGACTTTTTTTTTTGCGGAAAACACTCACTCGACGTCTAATCCGTTGCACAAATTAAGTTCATAATCCTCATTTGGGCTCGTTAAGTGGCTTTCTGACCAGTGGGGCCCACAATTCAGAGCCACGCTGGCATTCTTCTCCCTGTGGCTTCCTTCCCCTGAGCTCCAGGCCTCCTCTCCCCCCTTGTTCTTCCTTCTTCTCCAGCGCCGCCTCACGCCCGATCTTCGGCTCCCCTGTGAGCCCCTCTCCCTCTCCCTTGGGCAACCTGCACTTGGTCCACCACCGTCATGACCCTGGGCTCCAACGCAAGACGGCGGCCTCATCCCTGATCGCGTCGTATAGCGCGTGGCGCAGCCAGTGCACGGCCACGGCTTCCTGGTGCCTCTTGCTCGGGAGCAACAGGCCGGAGGACACCGCGGCGGCGACGGCGCAGAGCTCGAACAGCATGCCCAACTTGCCCTCCAGCCCGGCGAGTTGGTTCTCGGCGTCGTGCAGCAGGGCCGCCGAAGCCCGTCATGCGGAGCAGGGCCATCGGGAACCACGTCGAGGTCCACGATGTGCACGACATGCTGCCCACACGAGCACGAAGGGGGCCACGTTGTAGAAGGAACCGCGGCGTGGATGCCGTCGCCGGCTTCGTCGGGCTGCTGCTGCGGCGCGCAGACGACGACCCAGGAGCTCATTAGGCGCGAAGCGTGGCTCTGACTTGTGGGCCCCACTGGCCAGAAAGCTGCTTAACGAGCCCAAACGAGGATTTGGTCCTTTGCGCAACGAATTAAACATCGAGTGGGTGTTTTCCAAAAAGAAAATCGTCGAACCCTCACGGATAAGGATGTAAATGGCGCTCTAAACGGCGCCGCAAGGCCCGTTTGAATTTTTTTCCTTCGCAGTTTTTTTTCCTTTAATTCTGTCTTTTGGCTTATGTTGGTGCTAAATTGGCTGCTTATGTGTTGGTGCTAAACGGGAGCCCTACCGGCTGCCCGTTTACATCCCTGCTCACAGAGATGAGTGGAATCTGAAATTTACTCCGCGGCCGCACTAGCCTCCCTCTGCCCGCGCATGTCCGTCCCCTGCAACAACTCAGCTGCCTTGGCCAAACTATACAATTGATTACTTTCTCTGTAAAAAAAAATTACTTTCTGCTTCCCAAGTTTATCTTCAAAATCCACGGAGGACTAATCTTCCGACTCTCTAGGCTCTTGCTAACGGAGCACCAGTAACTCACGCAGTCAATCAAATGATGGTACCTCCATGCGCACTTTCATCCAAAACCTTGGATACAAAGTGGAAAGTGCACATATAGAAAACAGATCTAGCATTATCCTTGTGTGCTTTAGCGCGCGCACTCTACGTAGCAAGTACTAGCTACTTGTCATCTGAAGCCATCTCATCCGGAACAAAAAGGGTACGATAATAAACTCCCCACGGGGATTCTGACTTGATTAGGAATATCCATAATAAAGTGCATTCCAGGTTGGTTGGCAACAGTCACCATTCCATGCAGGATCAGGATGCAATTAGCGCCACAGCCGGCCGTGGCAGCAGATCCCCAACGGATGCAGGCAGGATGATCTTGTGCACTGGATATTTATCTAGTCAAAAGCGCACGCTTTTGCTCTGATTTTTAACACAGAGTGGGGACATGCACCACGTAAACCTGGTCTCATTTTTAACACGGTGCGGGGACGCGCACCATGTAAACCTTGAAACCAATTTTCATGCCACAAAACGTTTTTGCTCTCCTTTTGTTACCACGAAGTGGGGACGCCAACCACGCAAACCACACTCATGCCACAAACGCTCACTTTCGCTACTAGATCAGGATTTTCTAGGCCAGGTGCACAGGAGCAGCAAATTATTTTCATTATGCACTGTAACTTGTTTGCTCAAATTATTTTGCACAACAAATACACACGGTAAATTAACTTTATTGCACACCAAATACACGTGATAAACCTTCAGATCATGTACAGTAACTTGTTTGCTCAAATTAGTTTCATTATGCAAACTAAGCGTAGTTCAGGTGGTTTGATTTTTTGTGACGAAAACATCACACACATGTTCAAGTCTTAGACTTAACAGGGTGCTTGCATTTTACTTAATTTATTTTAGGAGGTCCAAGTCCCAGACTTAGCATGAGTGCTCGCATTTCGTTGAATTTATTTTAAGAGGTTCAAATTCCAGACTTAGCATGCGTGCTCGCATTTTCCTGGTTTTATTTTAGTTTTAACCGGCGCTATTCTTTCAATGGGAGTGACGTACCCGTCTGATGTGTTCCACCGTCTTGTGAAATAATTCGAGTTAATTTGGCCATATCATGTTTCATATTACGAGTTAATTTGACCATATCATGTTTGCTTATTCCTCTCTTTGTGATGCAAGGTGAGTGCCCGATCTTCATGAACTGGATGATTGATGGCAAAGAAGCGATGACAAACCGAACAACAAACTCTTAGGCTCAATTCGGCATTGCTGAATTGTGTTGTGCTAAAATTATTTTATAATCTGTAATAAAAAGATACACACGAAAGAAGTGAAAAGTTGGTTACCCAAACACAAAAATAGGCAATAGCTGATTGGAAAAGCTGGATTATCGTAATCCACCTCAATGCCAAACTCACCCTTAATGAGAAAGTCTTTGGAACTGAAGTCAAAACTATTTATGCTCATGACCGTGGCCACTCCAACTTTTGCTATTTTTTAGTGTCGTGCATGGTTATCGTCAAGCGACAACGTACCAAGCTACACCGGTCCAAAAGGACAATCAGCCAGTTGCGATGCAGCGCACTTAGGGCATTTACGATGGTGTGACGTCAATTTTCTCTTGAGAGTGCCACATAGGATGTTTGTGACGTCGAAGATAAAGAAGTCAAAAAACAAAGGCTCGAACCTTTTCTTAACTAAAAGATGATCTATTTACAAGAAGATAAGCTACTTTTCATTGTACTACTAGCTTTCACTTTTTTCTAATTACTTATTAATTTAATTCACTTAAACATTGATTGCAAAATAGTATGCTACTAAAAGACAACCTATTATTAACGTGTTTTACTGTCTTTTCTAAATGACTTGAAACGTGAAAAAAATTAATTTGCTCGTTGGACTTCGCAGTGATGCTTTTGTTCGCCGGCGGACGGCGAGTTCGCCAGAGTCCAGACACACATCCCAGGTTCGTCCTACCCATGCACGCAAGAAAAGATCCCAGAGCGACCGAAAGGCTTGCGGTCCCTCTGCCCGCGCATGTCCGTCCCTATCCCTGCGACAACTCAGCTGCCTCGGCATATTTTTAAGGGTGCAACTTGAGTAGCGCCTTTTTACAAAGTACACACTCGCTCAACAACAGAATAACAACGGTGGGCGCCGCGATCGCGAGCTCCTATATATAGGCCATCAACGGGGCAGAGAGTGATAGACAAATCCAGATAGCTAGCAAGTAAACATCACAGCCACAGCCACAGCCTACAGGCATCGATAGAATTCGAATAGCTTGAGCCATCGTCGATCTGCGGCCAATTCTGACTCATCTCGGCGTCCATTGCTGTAAGCGTGAACACGAAACCGGGTGGATTGGATACCGATTGATAATCGAGATAATGGGTCTTCGTGATTCATCATCTGAGGCGCCGGCGGCGTCGAGCGTCACGGGACTCACGGCGCGGCGGGCCCTCCACGCCCACGGCGGAGTCGTAGGCGCGGCCGCGCCGGCGCTGCCCCCCGGGGGCAGTGGCGACTCCGCCTTCGACACGAACGTGGTGATCATCCTGGCGGCGCTCTTCTTCGCGCTGCTCTTCGCCATCGGGCTCAACTCGCTGGCCCGGTGCGCGCTCCGCTACGGCGGGAGCCGGGGCGCGGCGGTGGCCGCGGCCGCCGCCGCCGTGGGCGCGTCCGCGCGGACGGGCTGCGGCGGCGGGGGCATCAAGAGGCGCGCGCTGAGGAGCCTCCCCGTGGAGGTGTACGGCGCGGCCGGCGCCGGGGAAGAAGGCGCGATCGACGACGTGTGCGCCATATGCCTCGCCGAGTTCGTGGACGGCGAGAAGGTGCGCGTGCTGCCGCGGTGCGGCCACGGGTACCACGTCCCGTGCGTCGACGCCTGGCTCGTGTCCCACGGCTCGTGCCCGACGTGCCGGAGCCCGGTCATGGAGGACGCCGCGCCCGCGAAGAAGAAGGGCGGCGGCGGAGGCCGAAGCCAGCGTCCGGAGGCCGACATGATCGCCGTGGTCATCGCGTGAGGGCGCCAGAGAACATCAGAAATGCTCTGCCCCCGCCCCCGCTCTCTTGTAAAGAAATTTTCCGGCGATTGGTTGCCATGCGTGTCAGGCGCAGCGCATGCTGTCGAAATTGGAGCTGCGCAATTGCTCGCTGTAGATACCGGACGGCGCAAAAACATTGTACTACTGACATGGTATGAGTAAAAGTTTTGCCGAATTCTCTGTTTCTGCCGGCCGGGCAAGCTCCTGAACTTGGCCTCTTTTTCCGCAGTCGTCGTCGCCCGTCGGTGGCCGGGCGGCCGGCTCCGCGCACGGGGGGCCGCGGACGTGGCCGACCGCTCATCCGCAAGCCAATCAACCACCGATACAGTGGCCACGAGGAGGGGCTATGCATAATGCACGGCGTGCCTTAGTCCGCACGCGACGGCGATCGTCTGACGCGGCAACTGCCGGGATTACTCCGTGGCGCCAACCAACCCCCGGCCCCGGATCCCCGGATTGCCACGTCTAGCTGCGCGTACGCGACGCACGCCAGGCGCTCCGGGCTCCGGCCGTCGTCGTCGTCACCTGCAGACCCGGTGGTGCACACGCCGTCCACGCATCTTCTCGCTCGGACAAGGAGAAGGTAGCTGCACGTAGGACGCACGCGCAACAGTGGATATGAGGTAACGCCGGGCCCGGTGACGTCGATGGATCGAGCTAGGGGCTAAGGGGGGGACCGGCTGATCAGTTCAACCACTTTTTTTTTTTTGAAACGTCAACGGTGGGGGTTGGCCCCACCTGAACAAGCACCTTTTTATTAAGCCCATGGGGGCAACGAAAAACTGTACAGGGGGAAGGGGGTAAATACAAGGAGGGGATTACACGGAGGGGACAAGCCCAGAGCAAACACCATTACACCAAGAAGTGAGCGCAGAGCTAGCAGGGGCGCAGGAGGAGCGGCAGCACCAGAGAGCGGCAAGGTCGCGGAGGAGCCGGGCGAGGGCGGCGTCAGAATGGGGAGCTGCATCAAACACGCGCCGGTTCCGGCTCTTCCAAATGCTCCACAGCAGAAGGAGCAGGGCCGTGTGAGCGGCCATGGGAGGGAGCAGCCGAAGCGAGTCGATCACCGAGGAACACAGCGAGTCGAAGGACCCCGCGCCGGGGAGGCTAGTGACGCCAACAGCCCGCCAAAGCGGACTCAGGCGCTCACAGTCGAAGAAGAGGTGGGGCAGGTCTTCGCGCGCCGAGGGGCAGAACGGGCAGGCGGAGGAATCCAGGCAGCCAAGGCGGTGAAGGAAGGCACACGTGCGCGTGTTGCCGTGACGCGCGATCCAGAAGAAGACTTGAACCTTTCTGGGGGCGAAGTTGAGCCAGTTGCGGTCGGCAAGCGGGAGATCAGGCCCGCGGGAGTGGAGCAGGCCGTAGAGGACCCCGGCGGAGGGACGGACGCCAGAAGAGATGAAGCGAATATCGGGGGCGCCAGGCCTTGGGCGACGAACCATCCGGCGGAGGGCCGCAAGGTCAACCGACGCCTGCGAGCTGAGCCGGGGGCGAAGCGGGAGCACGATGCCATCCTCGGAGAAGGACGAGCTCACGCTGGCGCGGGGGGGGGGGGGGGGGGGCAGGGAGTGTGAGAAGAGAGCGGGGAAGCGCGCGGCGAGCGGCACATCTGGGTCGCACCATCGGTCGAGCCAGAAGGAGGCACGCACGCCGCTCCCGATTCGGACAGAGAAAGCAGCGCAGTAGCGCGGGAAGAGCCCCTTGAGCATCCGCCAGAAGGGGGTGTCAGAGCGTGCGACGACATCGGAGATCCCAAACTCGCCGTACCAGCGGCGGACCCAGCAGGTCCAGGGGGAATCCACGCCGGCAAGGAGTTTATGGATGAATTTCAGGAGCAGGCACTCATTCTGGCAATTAAGATCCTTGAGACCGAGGCCTCCTTCAGCTCGGGGGCGGCAGGCAGACGCCCATGAAACCTGGCAATCGCCGCCACTGCATTTGGAAGCGCCCTTCCAGAACATGGCACGGCGAGGGCGGTCCATGCGAACGATCGTGGTAGCGGGGAGGCGGATGACACTCATGGCATACGAAGGAAGGGCCGACAGGACCGCATCCGTGAGGACGAGCCGCCCGCCTGCGGACAGGAGGTGAGAGCGCCACCCAGGCACACGCTTCTCAATCTTGACGACGAGGTGCTGAAGGTCACGAACACGGAGCTTGGAGGCGGCCAGGGGGAGACCAAGATATTCTTGGGGGAATTCAGCCACCGCACAGCCAAGGAGAGCGGCAAGCGACGCGTCACGCGCAGGAGCCACATGGATGGGAATAAACGCGGACTTGGCGAAATTGATGGTGAGCCCGGTCGCGGCAGAGAAAGCATCAAGACGGCGTCGAAGGACACGCAGCTGACTAGGCTCCGCGCGAATGATGAGGAGCGTGTCGTCAGCATATTGGATGATGGGGCAGGGGAGGTCATCGACCAGAGGATGGCGGAGGCGACGGCCCCCATCCCCGGACGCGATCAGGCGCTGGAGGAGGTCAGCGACGATGATGAACAGGTACGGGGACAGGGGGTCCCCCTGACGGAGCCCGCGCCTGTAGTCGATCCACCTCCCAGGCATGCCGTTGAGGAGCACGGAGGCACGGCCCGAAGCCAAAATGCAGGACATCCACGCCCGCCAGCGCGGACTGAATCCCCGGGCTGCCAGGATGGCGTCGAGAGCGCCCCACTCAACGGTGTCGAAGGCCTTCCGAAAATCCAACTTAAGGACAACAGCAGGGCAGCGCCGCTGTTGGCAACACTGGACAAGCTCCGTGGCATAAGCAAAATTGTCGGTGATGTTATGCCCGCGGATGAATCCGGATTGATCAAGCGAGACAAGGTCGGGGACAAGCGGCTGGATCCCGGCGGTGAGCATCTTACAGAGAATGTTCAAGGCACACCCCTGAAGGGAGATGGGGCGGAAGCTGTCCGCCGCAACAGAATCGGCCTTCTTGGGCAGGAGGGCAATGTAGGCTTGATTTAGCGGCTGCAGCTTGTCAAACCCACCGTGAAACGCAGCAAAGAAATCCATGAGGTCCTCCCTGACCAGCGGCCAGAAGGTCTTGTAAAAGGCGGGGCCGAAACCATCCGGACCGGGGGCAGCATCAGAGCGCATCCGGACAACCGCATGGCGGGCCTCATCAGCTGAAAAAGGAGCGTCCAGAGCGGCGAGAGACGGCAGCGGGTCGTAGAGCTCAGCGAGATTAAAGCTGAAGCGGACAGGCGACGCTGTGCCCAGGAGCTCGGACTAGAAAGTGGCGAGCAAGTGAGCTTTTTCCGAATGGTTGAACACGGGCACGCCTGCATCGTAGAGGACCTGAATCTTGTTCTTCCTGAAACGAGCGGAGGCACAGGCGTGGAAGAAGGCAGTGTTCTCATCCCCGAGTTTGCAAAATCTGAGCGAGTACCGCTGCCTCCAGTACATGGTCTTCGCAGCCAGATGAGCAGAGAGCTGAGACCGTTCAAGACGGCGGAGCAGAGACTCAGCGACCGAGAGCCACCCGCGCTCCTCGACGCAATCGAGGAAATTGATAACCTCCCTGCAGAGTGCGACGACGAGGTCAGGGTGTCGTTGGTGACGAGCCCAGCGTTTAGAGTCAGCGTGGACCCACTTCAGCTTCCGGGCAATCCGCTTGGCCGGGTCGCGCAGGTGATTGCAAGGACGAGCCCAAACAACGGCCACGAACTCGCGGTGGGACGGCTTCAAGGCCCAACATTTCTCATAGCGGAAGATAGTGGAAGCGGGGGCGCGCGCCGGGGCTGAAATCACGAGGGGGGAATGGTCCGAGGTGACCCGCACATCAGCCCGCGGCGTGGTGTTGAACAGGTTGGTGGCCCAGGCAAGATTAATGAACGCCCGGTCCAAGCGAACCAGGGTGGGCAGCTCCTGCATGTTGGACCAGGTGTACCGGCGATCCGGGAGAGGCAGCTCCTGGAGCGCGAGGTGGCTGAGGACGTCGCAGAAAGCCGCAGCCAGGGCCGCGTCGAAGTCACCGCCGCTACGATCCTCAGGGCGGACGGCGATGTTGAAATCGCCCACGAGTAGCCACGGCCCAGAGATGGACGAGCCGACAGACTGGAGCTCGTCGAAGAACTCAGGGCGCAACTCAGGAGCGCAGGGCGCGTAGACATTGGAGACGGCCACCGCGAGGGCGTCCGTAGTCGAAGCGAGATGGACGGTGAGCGTGAAGCGCCGAGGGTCAACCGAGGTCGCGCGGAACACAGAGGTGTCCCAGGCAGTGAGGATGCCACCCGAGGCACCGCGGGCATCGACGACGGCGTGGTCGCGCATGGAGGCCGGCAGGAAGGACGCGAGCTTCTGCGGGCAGGGCGCCGTGAGCTTCGATTCTTGAAGGAAAACAGCGGCCGGCGAAGAGCAGTCAAGAGCAGCGCGGACGACGGCACACTTAGCAGGATCACCAAGCCCACGGACATTCCAGTTAACAAAAGAAAGATCATGACAACTACCCATGTAGACATAGATAACACCTGAGAAAAGCTACGACACGAGGCACATGGACGCACACCACAAGCTGAGCACCAGAACACATAGGATGACACACGCACACACCCCACAAGACACCAGAACTACACATCTAGTCAAGGTCGACCACCACCGGGGAAGAGTCGTCGAGGCGCTGGAGCTCACCGGGCGGCACAAGGCAGCTCTCGCCGAGGGAACGCAACATCTTGAGCGGCAGGAATGGCGTGACGCCCTTCGGAACCGGAGCAGAGTCCCCGAGCTGACGAGCCTTGAGAGCGGTGGCGCGCGCCGTCATGTCCTGGAACTCCGGGCCCTCCTTGGCCATGAGCTTGGCGCTACGGCGGCGTGGGAGGAGCTGGGACCCAGCGGCCATGGTTGGGGCAGGGGCCGAAAGGTCCAGCCGGCAGGGCACAGCCGAAGTGGACGGCGACGACACAACATGCCAGAAGCGACGCAACGGCGCGGGAAGCTCCGAGCACAGCGCAGCGACAGGGTCGAGCCCACGCGGAGGCAAAACGAACACGTCTGACGTGAGCACGCTGGATCGTCCAGGGGATTTGGAAACCGAGGAGACGAGGCCCAGAGAGCCAACCGACAGATTCACGTGAACCAGCCCATCAGAGCGGCCCGCGAAGTCCCCACGCACAGCCGAGCGCGGGATGCGGAAGAAGCCTGCCTCGTGCGGGCGGCCCACCACCAACAGGTGGAAGAACCGCGGGGAGACCACGAGGAAGAGCCTCGACGGACGGGCGACGCCGCCGGGCAGGACGATCGCGCAGGGCACAGCGCCGTTGGGGTCGTTGAAGTCGCAAGGCAGGGCGTCGCCGGAGCCACAGGAGCCGCCCACGGCAGCAGGTGCCCCATGCGGCAGGCTGTTGAAGACCGGCATGAGAGGAGCGCCGACCAGCGAGCCACGACGACGCGCCGAGCGTGAAGAGGACGGATCACCGCCTGAGGGCGGAGCGCCACCGCCGCCGCCGCCAGATGGGCCGCCTGGCCCACCACCGTCGCCTCCGTCGCCCGACCACCCCTGTAGGGGGGAGAGTGAGGCGGAGAAAGCGGCCCGTTGCCAATCCCCCAGCGCCGAATGTGGAAGACGTCGATGTAGGTGATCAAGCCGTCCTCGTTCCTGACGTGGAGCTCCTCGGGCATGGCGAAGTAGTCGTCGAACTTGCAGAGGACCACCACGGCGGAGTAATCAGCTCCGGTGAGGCAAAACTCCTCCACGTGAGAGGGGTTCCCGATCCCTCCGACCGCGCACTGAATATGTGGGCGGTTTCAGTGTTCCAGGGGGAAACCGACCAGGGACAGGCTGACGAATCCAGCATGCTCGAACTTGGAACGGTTCTTGGCTTCATCGTGACCTTCCAACCAAACGGTGTGCTCCTGGAAGTCGAAGGAGCCCTCCAGCGACGCGCGGAGCCGGCTCTGCGGCGTCCGGAAGATGACCACATGGGTGCCGTGGGCCGACGCAGCCAGGCGGGCCTCCGCACCTCTGGGGACATGGGCCAGCAGTGTGCCACGGACGAGTGGGCCGGGATTTGGGCTCTCCGGCTCGACATAGGCGATCCCGAGGTGGGAGAAGGCCCGCATGTCAATGGGTGGCATGTACACGTCCAGGAAGTTGGGATGCGAGGGGGGGCTAGGTCATCAGCATCAGCGGGCGTGGCAGGTGGAGGAGGGAGAGGGAGCGGGTGGTTGGGATGGGAGTTAGATGGTGAAGGGAGGCTGCTCGCGGCCGTGGCGGGGTGTGGGGTGACGGGGAAGGCGGCATTGGCGGCAAGGTGACGCGCGGGGACTTCCGGGAGTGGCGACGAGGGAGAAGGATCACGGCGAGGGGACGGGGTGTGGGAGGGCGAGTTGGACATGGCGTCGGGAGGGTGAGCTGGGGACCGAGACATGCGGACGCGAAAACGAGAAGAGCGATGACTAGAGCAGAGACAATGGCGACACTTAACTAGATCACGGCAGGCGGAGACAAGATGATCGGATGCCAGGCACCGAAAGCAGGATTTAAGGGGCGGACAGGGTGGGCGGCTCAGAGAGTGGAGAGGCCGGGAAGCCTCACGAAGGGACAGAGCAGGTGGAGAGGGGCGGTAGAGCGGCGGCGCGGCAGTCGAGGCCATGGGAGGAGGGAGGGAGCCATCGACGGGAAGTGGACCGAGGAGGGAGCAGGCAACCTCAACGTCTTCGTGCGGGGCAGAAGGCTGAGCGTAGTATCAGGATCGGACGACGCGGGAGGCATGGGGCTAGGAGGCGGGGTGGTAAAACAGGGTGGGGCAGGAGAGAGGGCGATCGAGACACGCGGCGAGATGGGCGGAGCAAGCGAGGACACGCAAGGGGAGGGGCAAGGAGACTAGGAGGCAGCTGTAGACAACAACCGGCAGGTGGGGCCAGGTATGGGGAGCGGACCACGTCGGCATAGGAGATCAGTTGACGGGGAGGAGGCGACGATTGCGGAAAGTAAACGGGGTTGGGGACAAGCTGGGGTTGACTTGTGATCAGGGGCCCACCCAAATTCGAAAAATGGAGCGCGCGGTCAGCGCAGGTGAAGCAGGCGAACTAGTAGCTAGCGAAGCAGAACCGGCCACGCCGGAGCACGGCGGCCGCCACGCCGACGCATGAGACCGAGGTGCGAAACACCGACGGCCCCGCATAGACCACGGCAAAGCGATCGTTGACGGAGGTGAAGTGGTAGTTCAGAGCATTCAGAACGAAGAAGCGGTTCGGGCCAGTGGCGACGCCAGGGTCGGCGGCGATCCACAGAGCAACGCGGGGAGGCCCGGCGGTCACCGAAGAGCAGATGGGGGAGTAGAACGAGCCAAGACAATACTCCAGGAAGGCATCACCAGGACGGTAACGCGGCAGGTGAAGGGGGAGTGCAGGCGACAGGACGGACACGAAGAAGGGGGCGATGGCAGGGAGGGGGAGGAGAGGAGGGTGCGGGGGGCGAGGAGAGGAACAGGAGGGGCAGCGGAGGCGGCGGCGGCGGCGAGGGCGAGGAGGTGGGAGAGCAGCGAGATGGGCGGAGACGACACTCATGCTCAACCACTTTGGATTGTACTCCGTGCGTAACAGAGGCGAGCTGAATGATTATTCAGTTGCTAGTCAATTCGATCTTGCCTGGCCGATGGGATGATGGGCGAAGTGAATAAAAATATTCTAGCAGCTGAAATGTAGAAGTTTCTCCCTGACGAGGAACTCCGGAAAGACACAAAATCGCCACACGGGCTTGTGCATGACTTCCATGCCAACAAACCACATACTCCCTCGGTCCGCAAAAGACTATACATCTGGGTTTTGCAAGAGATTAAGCATTTTACAGAAAACCCCCTCCTTCCCTCCATTACGCAGTGCTTCGATTCACCCACAGGAGTTACTGCGCATCCTCCTGCACATCACCATGCCCAGTGCTGTCCTGCCATCCTGCACATTACCCTGCCCAGCGCCACCGGACGCGCCCGGTACAACACCGCCCTGCCCAACACATGCTTTCTGGTCGTCGTCCAGGTCTGCAATCTTGGCCCCGCCACCGCTGCTGGCTTCAGGGGCACGGACGGAGCCTCCAGATCCTCCGCGACGGCCGGCTCGCCGGTTTCTGCCCTCCGCTCGCCATGGCTGAGGGATGAACGAGGGACTCTTGAGCAGCTTTATTGGATCGCTCTCCATGAATAGGAATGACAGAGACGACCTTGGATTGGAAGCTGGAGCGACAGGGTTGGAGACAGGAGTAGGATTGGATCGGGGGAGAGGAAATAGTGGAGAGCAGAAGATGATTTGGGGTGGGGGTGTGTGTGGGGGGGGGGAGGGGGAGTGGGGGGCGCTGGGCTGAATATGATGCATTCAACGGGGTGGGGTGGGGGTGCATGTACAACCTTTTGCGGAAATCGATCTAGCCCAGATGTAGTGTATTTTGCGGATGGATCTAGCCCAGATGTAGGGCCTTTTGCAGATGGAGTGAGTATGTACGTGACTGTCTGTAGGACCGTTATAAGGTATTTAATTAGGTCCTCACGCTGTGATATATGGCACCCACAACTTCTTTTTATCAGAAACGTTAGCACGAATGCACGATCGAACAACACAAAAGGGGGTGCCATCTGCCACTGACAAATCACAGTATCCTACGTATCACTTGTTAACAATTTCGAGATTGACCTGATTTTCTTTTTCTCTTCAAGTTTTAGTGACCAAGTTATTACGAACAGGCTCCACATTTCTTTGCACCGCATGAGCAAATCCCACGAACAAATTTCACGTTATTTTGGCAGGGCGAACAACTTGTTATGAAAAAAATCACTCTCGACCTGGCAGTTATCGGACCATAACTTTTGGTAAAACTCGAAAGGTCAAGATTTATTCTGAACACTTCGAACTTTTCCTAGAACGTACGACTCCATAGCTGTTACGACTCTTGGATCCACAAAAAATATGCCATTGCCAGAGCTTTCCACTCCCCAAAGCCTCGACTCCTTGTGAGCAAGAAAAGATTTGAGATAATTCTGGGACCTAACCCAAGCAAATCATTGACCCTCGTCTCCAAGTATTTGTGGAGCTTTTCCTTCTTCCTTTTTTGCGGGGATTTGTGGAGCTTGTTATTCTTTAAGGTTGGGGACTCCAAAATGGTTGGAGTTTTCCGGAAGCATCGAACCTTGTTGATTTTCTCTGATAGCATATACGAAGGTCAGGTTCCACCCCTCCAAAATAAAAAGGATACCAAAAAGGACGAGCATGCGAGGCTCAGAGGGAAGCAGCTTGACAGAGAGCCCGACGTCATACCACTGTTTTTTTTGTGCCATCTCAGCAGAGACGTAGAATTCCTCCCGTGGATTTGAATTAACTCCGAGAAACAAATCATCGCCTCCTCCGGCTCCCCTCCGCTTTACTCTTTTTCGCTTTAGTTTCTGCCAGCTTCTTATGGTTGTTGTTGCCTGCTTCTTATAGCTTGTGATAGTATTGCTCATATAAGATTCTTTGCCTAGATAATGGATAATCATTTACTTTCACTTGTAATCTTGAAAATGTTTAGCTCCGTCAAAATTATAGACACTCTATTCAGCTCCTCTAGGTTCGCATCCTCGATCTTTTAAATACATGGATAAATCAATTTCTTTACACATGTAAAGAACTTGTACTGATAGAAGCCGAATAGAATGATACCAACAGAAGTCAACAATATCCAATAGCGTGTAGAACAAATATTAATGTTGTAAGAGCGGTTCATTGTTCCTCTCCACCACCCCCACCCCCGGTCTACCCCATTGCTTGTCGCTCCCTCTATGTGTAAATATAGGGGTGTTGTCATTGCATGCCAATTGTTGCCTAGCCCGACTCCCTCTCTCACAAGCATCCCTTCATTCTTGTCTGAATTGAATACACTTCGCTCCCTGTTCTAGGTAGCGAAAGTTGATACCTAACTTTTCAGAATATATTTTATTATTAATGCCATGTGATTCTCTTGATTATGTAGTATTCCTTCTGTTCCTAAATATAATGTTCTATAACTTTGTAGTAGTACTAAGTAAAACTCATTGAAAGTTTAACGTAGTTTATAAAAAAAATCTATCGACATTTACAACTCTGAATTAGTGTTATTAAATCCGCTATGACATAAATTTTCATAGTATACATATTTGATATTGTAAATGTTCGTATATTTCTCTACAAACCTTACCAAACTTTACAAAATTTGACTTAGAACAAAACTAGAACATCTTATATTTAGGAACGGAGGTAGTATCTTAATTTTCTGATGACATCACCACCAACAATGTTAAGTTAAAGAGATCAGCTGAAGTTGCTCCGATGACAACAGAAAAAATCGCACACCTGCGTTCAAAAGCAAAGTGCATGGATCGACTAACAAAAGTAGTCCACCAATTGCACCCGTGCCGGCATCGTGGGCGGACCTCGTGGCTGCTCCTTCCGCCGACGTTCCCACGCGCCCCCGAGCCAGCGAAACGCCGGCTTCAACATCTGGAGCCACCGGGCAACCATCCCATGGAGTCGCCAAGACCACCTCCCGGCGGCGGTCGCCGCAGGCTCCTCCCGCCGCCCTTCTCCTAGCTCGGGCGTCCCATGAGAAGCCTCCGGCGGGGGCGTATCGGCCTCGGGCTGGACGAACCTGGCCGGGCTGGGCTCGGAGTAGCAGCGGCGCAGGATGACGCTGTTGAGCTGCGCCTCGAACGCGAGCCGCTCGTACTCGTCCAGCAGCGTGCTCCGCCGCGCGCCGCAGCCGGCGCTCACGTCGAGGCTGTACCGCGGCAGGACGTCGTCGTCGTCGTTGCCGCCCATGTAGCCGGATCCTCTCGAGCTCTCCATTCTGGTGTTATCAGTATTCTCGCGCCGCCCGCGTGTACGCGCGAATGCAATTGCAATGCCACTGTATATAAGCAAGCATTGTACGCTAGCTCGTAAGTAGCCGGGCCAGTGTGGTCCTCGTAATGCCGCGGCTACGCCTACGCGGCCATTATTCTGAGCGAAAGTTTTGTGCGAGCTTGGCGTCGGGGCGACGGCAAGGATCGCCCGGCCGCAGCAGGAGCTTGCTCCGTACGGCTCGCGTAAGCCCAAAGCATGGATCACGCGTGCATTGGTCGTTGCATGCCATACTGTATCGCCGATCTGACGAAGAGCACAGATGCATTGTCGTCGATGACCTTCGGTACTGTATCATTCGGGGAGGTATACGCAAGGAACAAAACGTTGCCTTATTAGGATCTGAACTTTGTAGAATGCTTGTACCATAATTGCGTTGTACGAGATTCTGTGGCTCCATCGACGCTTTAATCATCCGTGAGAGGAAATTCCGTTTGCTTTTGCGAAGCATACTGTAAAGTTACAGTCGCAGACGGCTGCTACAAGCAATCTGCAGCATTCTGAACTGTTCAGCCGTTCTTATCCATGGACTTGTATTGTAGCGGTACTACGACATGCCATGGTATCTTCCCGTCGGGAGATATATTCATATGGTCACACGAACAAGTGAATATCCCCATATCCGACAAGGCGACAAGTTTATTTTCTCTAGAAAAGAAAGGAGTCCCTGTAGCTTCTGCATCATTTTTTTTTGGGCACAAATATCCTCTACGTACTGCTTGCAGCCGTTTAATCCGACAAGTTAATCGCAGGAAAGTCTCCACAATCAATTTTCAAACTAATTCTTGCCATCCTCTTCAGTGGCGTTGCCGGAACACTAAACTTGCGATGTTAAATGCATTATCATGTAAAAGATTTATCAATTTTTTTATTTTTTAAATGAATTTACATATATATTTGATATTTGTTAAAAAAAAGCTGCGTGGTCAACTGACGACCCAGCCTAATGAGTGGCCTCCTCTTCCTCTCTCTCCTTTCCCTCGTCCACCTCAAAATCACCATATATCCGTCGTGGCCACCATTGGAGACAACAAGCGTCGTTGTCCTGATTACGATTTTTTCTTAAAAGTTACTGAAACACTTGTAATAGTCGTCTAACATCGATAAACCTATGTCGGTGGTTGTACACCATTGTCGAGATCAGCCACCCCGGGCTGACTCAAATGAAAATTTGAATATGCTTCCAAATTCAAGGTATTCAATATTTCGAGACACCCCATAGTTGAGGCCTTTTTTTTCTTCTAAATTCAAGATATTCATTTTTTGTAGAATTCCAAAGCATTTTGGGAAATTAAGTGGTGGAAACTTTCGGAAAGTCTGAAATATCATGTCACACCGAGCACTGAATCCTTGTCAAGTTATCGGATTCAGATACCTTTCCACAAAAAAGCGACCGAACTCACCACGAGATCTCGAGTCAACTGCGACCAAGGACCAACACACTTCCGCCGCGGGAGTGGGAGACTGCCCAAGCCTCTTCCCACCCCAATTCTCCTTCCTCTTGTCATCTCCGTCGCACAGGCCAACCTCCTCCCCCGCAGCTGGCATCGATCGAAGCAGTCGCACCCCACAGAAATCTCGATTCGAAGCCGTACATACGCATCGACCGTATCCCATCCAGATCCCGTGCCCCGGAGCCTTCGGATCTCCTAGCCGGAGCGCCGCGGCCGATGCGACCAACGCCACTCCCACGCCGCTGGATTCGACGGCGAATCGGCTGAAATACCATCTTCTCCTTCCCCGCGCCCGAGGTTGGGCCCGAATTCGATGGGTTCCCGCAGATTCACCGGGCTTGTTGTGCTCCTCCTTGCTATCGCCCTGCTTCCTGACCCTGCGCGGGCTAGGTTTTTACAGGGCGAGAAGCCCAGCTCCAGCGAGGTGAGGATTACAGTTGTTTGAGTTGGCTATCTTAGATTAATTACTGAAATAGGTTAGCGTTCTTCGGAGGAAAAGGATGAGCGTGTAGATTTAGTGGTTGCTTTGATCTCTTCAGGGATCCCCTGCACCTACCATCGCTACAGGTGGATCTGAGAAGAGTGCCACGTCGAAGGAATCGGGGCATGCAGCGCAAAATCCTGATAAACAGCCCAAGCAAGCGCCGTCGCAGGAGACAACACAAACAACAAAGGATTCACCGCCGCCACCATTAGGTGTGCCAGAGGAGGATGGGAGTAAACCGCAGGTCTCTGTACCGCCGGTACCATCTACCACTGTGCGGAAGGAGAGTCCCCCTCCAGGAGGTCCTGAACCGAGTGGTCAGAGTGGCCAGGAAGGAGGAATTCCGGAGAAGCCCACAGATGAATCAAAGCAGGTGGTGAAGTGCCATGATCCAGTATACACATGCTTAGTACCCGGGGAACTGTATGCTTGCCTTCAGGTGTCTCAGACAGGTATTTAATCTAGTTCTCTCAGAACATCAAGCCTCAACTCATCGTACTTCTTTTCAAATTTATGTCCATGCTAGATTTGTTTTGTGTTCAGTCTCTGTGTCACTGTCACCTAGTGTTGATGATGCATGTATGCTCCCTGTAACTTAGCAATTGATGTTTCAGTCTATCTTACGTGCATTGCAATGAGTTTTAGCTAGTGTTATAGACTAACCTGTATTCGCTCAACCCTGCAAACCTTACCGAGTGTATAGAAGCTGTTGATGAGATTCATTATAGGTGCTTTTAATTAGAGTAGGCCACCCTTTTGACACTTAAATTGATTTGATGGATCATGACATCAGTGCATTTACCTTGGAAGTCTTGTTTGAAAGATATTATTGTACTGAATACTACCATTTTCTTTCTGTCATTATTTTGACTTCTGTGTCTTCTCTCTGTTATTACTGTACTGTACTATAGCATGGCCTCAATTTAATGAATCCAAGGAAGCATTATTTTGTCTCAAACAAAAATGGGACTACGTTCTAATATGGAGCATCTAGACCTTCACTTTCATGAGTCTGAAAAGTTATTCATGTTTGTTTGTTCTTGCAGCTTCAGCTGGACAATTTGTTATTGTTCAGAATAGAGGGCAGAATACCGTGACTGTTAATGTGAAAGCAACACCAGATATAAGTATTGAGCCGAAGTTGCCACCTCTCCGCAAGGGTGAATCTAAAAGGGTACGCAAGTATAATTTGTTTTAACTTTAGCATCAGTGTTTTTTTCTTGAGGTGCTGGTGGTTTAGTCTAAGAACTTAAGTAGATGGAAGATCGACTTCAAGGTGGCATGTCTAGTGCAAACTACGCTCCATGCAATGAGAAGTTACAAACCACATTGTTTTCAATATCAATATAACATAAAAGGTCCCCTGTAATTTCGAAGGCAGTCTCCCTGTTTTCTACGGAAGTTGGATTTCCATGCTAGAATTCAACCAGGCTGAAGAAAGCAAAAACTATTAGTTTTCTGAAATCCACAGGTTAAAAGAAAGCTACTATTCACACGAACCTGATAGCTCCATTGCTTCATCAATTTGCTGATCGTGAGAACTTGGTTTCAGTTTAAGACATCACAGATAGTGTCATCTTTACTACTTCCTCCGTCCAACAAAGGATGTCTCAACTTTGACTAAATTTGAATGCATCTTACACTAAGTCATGTCTAGATACATCCAAATTTTGACAAATTTGAGAGATCTTTTGTTGGACGGAGGGAGTACTTATGTTCCTCTGGGAATTGTAGAAGCACAATATCTGTTAATGTTTTATGTGTGGGTAGATTGCTTGGTGATTGAGTGAACATATGATCTGACAAACTAACCAGTACATAATAAATACTAAATACTCCCTCTGTCCAACAAAAGATGTCTCAAGTTTGTCAAAATTTGGATGTATCTAGACATGACTTGGTGTATAGATGCATTCAAATTTAGTCAAAGTTGAGACATACTTTGTTGGACGGAGGAATTACCTCTACTGTGGAGCATATTTCTAGTTCTGCAACTCCATGCAAATGCATGGAAATGCATGATCATCTTATTTTAACAGGATGATGTGTTATTGTGTTATGTTAACTGGCTTGGTATGTGCTAAACTCTGTGTGGTGTGAACATCTGTGTATTCTGTTATCGTTGATAGTGGAATCCGACCGTGAGATATTTTTTTTAAAAAAAACTGGCTTTGTGGGTGCCTAGGTTTGTCATTCTGAGATTTTGTTTGTGAGTTTAATACGTTAGCATTTGTCCTCAATTTGTATAGCCTTGCTGAAACTTTTCTCCAATTCATTACCAGATCAACATAAGCTATATGAATCCAAATGGTGGAGAAATTTCACTGAATGTGGGGACGAAGCATTGTGTCTTGCGCACCAGGCAGGCAGTTTCTAATTGGCAACAACAGTTTCAGCAGCTTGAAGCTTATGCAACAAGCATGAAGCCAATCTATGGGGCCTATTTTTTTGTTTTCACAGTTGTCTTGGTTGGGGCTATATGTGCTTGTTGCAAGTTTGCAAGGAGAAGGTCCAATGATGGAATCACTTACCAGCAGCTTGAGATGGGATCTCAGGCTCCTGACACGTCAGGTGCGAACAACACTACAAGCACAGTAAATGGGTGGGAAGACGGCTGGGATGATGACTGGGATGATGATGAAGCACCTGCGAAATCTCCAGAAAAAGTACCTGCTGGAAGCGTCTCAGCAAATGGCCTTTCTTTGAGATCTCAGACCAATAGCAAAGATGGTTGGGATGTAGATTGGGATGACTAAGTTACAACAGAATGTTGAAGGAATTGTCCATTCTCGTGAAATGAGTGAAGATAAGCTCGCATAATGGCTTGTGACAACGACAACATGCAAGTTAATACTAAACAGCCATGCTTGACAAGGTCACCCTTATCCTGGAAGACCATAGGCTTGTTTGTATTCATACGGTTTGTACAATAGTATTCCACTACTACTTCTCTGAGCTGATACACAAACTAGCGGTACAAATTCTAGTTTTTTTGTTGTAATACCACAGCATTAGTTAGTAGTTACATGACTACGCCGTCCATATTCTTTTTGAGAGGTAACCATTCTTTTTCCCATAAACAAAGCTGAATATTATAACATTCCTTTTTGAGCTGCACAACACTAGAGCAGTTGTTTATGCTGGGTCAAAACTCCTAGCACAGGTATTTTGACTGGCTGTGATTCCGACCACCAGTTGCTCTAGCTTCCAGGACACTAATGTTGGTTAGGTCCATTTTATTTTCACATGTAACTTCTCTTTGGCCATACACGCTGAGTACTGTATTGAGCCTGAGGTTGCAATCGAGATTAGTAGATTGCTCTTGTTAGCATTCTTGCATTAAACAGCAAGGTGACTCGGAGTGGCAATCATTGATAGAAATACCATTACACTGTGCCTCATCTCGGTGGCCATCATCGTCGTTGCTTCAGGTTGATATGTACATGCATTTCAGTTTTTTTCTCCTGGGATATGCATAAAGCATCTGCTCTCCGGAATTGAAGCACCCAAAATGTCGAAAGAACGAGGATGGGCGAGCCCTTTGTTCCTCACCAGCAGTGGAAGCTGTTCACCGGCAGTCAGCAGCAGAGGCACCACGCCCCTGAGACTGAAGCACTTGAGCTACCCAGGAAACGAGCCACCCACCGTTTTGCTCTCCCGATCGGCCCACACCGTACGTATCAAGTTGCCGTTTGGGAGATGTCAAATGTTGCAGAGATGGCATGGCACAGTGTCAGTCGTCAGTCGCTAGGAAGGGAGACGAGGAGCAGCCGGCCGAAGTGGTCATTTGAGGATGTCTTTCGGCCTCTACGTGTGCGCGGCACCTCGGGCCCCGATACGGTGTAGCCCGGTCCAGAGGCGCCTATGTTCTGATTGGCTGCAGCCCAAAGGCTCGCAAGATGCTTAAAAACCTCACCCAAAGGCCCACAAGAGGCTGTTCTCAGTTTCTTCCGCTCGCTGAGGCCCCTTCCCGCCCTCTGGGCCTCGCCATATCTCTCCGTTTGGTCCACTCATACGCGGCGAACTAACGCTAGGCCTCGGCCCTCAGCCCACGAAGGTGGTCAGATTATTTGAAAAAGAACAGAGATCGCTCGGTCCAGAGGATTTCACAAAGAATTGAGAATTCTCTACTTCGTAGGAAAATTTGCTTTTCCTGTGTTTTTCGAAAAATGAACAGCAGATCCGACCCTTTTTTTTTCATACTGCATTTTTACAACCACGCAAGTATCCACATGCTTGGTTCAAGTTCATGGCTTTGCATACATCACCACGTGGGTTGCACGGAGGGAGTTGATGTGAACTGAACACTTGCATACATATATACGATTATGTCACGATAACGTAACGACCTTCAATTTATCTGCGCATACTATATGCTAATTCACTGTCGTGAGGTAAGCATTCCTGCAAGGCGCTCTCAAGGCTTGACCTGACCCAGCTGGTTTTCAGAAGCTTCAAGGCATCGATCATACTTTATTCAGTAGTGTCAACTTGACACATATGGATGATCCAAAAGCAGATCCAGATCATATATCCTCAATGCAGAGGGTTTGACCACACCTAATGAACTTATCGAAACCCCAAAACACACGCCCCTTTTCATTTCACACACCAAATTAATTAACCATCCTATTGGAACATAGCAATCTCGTAACGATTGATGAGCTCGGTAATGTAATCGAAGGAGGTCTCGCCCAAGTAATCCCAGTCGGAGGAGCAGACGGGCAGCAGAGGGTCCCATGCGGGGGAGGAGCAAGAAAGCTCGTCGGCCGACGAGCTCTGCTCCGCCGCCGGGTGCTGCAATTCTGACGACGTTGACTCAACCTGCTTGCAACTCCGGCCATCATCCTCCTCCTCGGAGGAGGAAGACGAGAGCCAAGGCGGCGAGCCGCCGCTGCTCCCGGAGCCGGAGCCGAAGTCGATGACGAACGGCTTCGGCTCCGGCGTCTTGAGGAGCTCCTCCTCAGCGGCTGTGGTGGTAGTAACAGTGTCGCCGCCGACGCAGCAGGTGTGGTGGCCGAAGTAGGTGATGACGTAGAGGGAAGGGTCGTGGTCCGAGTGCTGGACCTGCCTCGTGGCCGGGCAGCCGCTGTCGTGCTTGTAGCTGCACCGGAAGTAGAGCCTCGGGTGGCTGCTGTTCAGGATCTCCTTCTGCCCGTACTTCCTCCATATGTACCCGTCCTCCACCGTCCGCTTCGTCTCCACTCTCGCCGCCGTCTCCCGCCCGCTCACGCGCGCCCTGGTAAAAGGAAACAAAGGAATCAGTCGAGTTAAATCACTGCTCTTCTAGCTGAATTTGCTGAACCCGTAACGCCGGCACACGCCGCGGTTGCCGGTTGGTACCTTCTTTTGGGCCTCGTGTCAGTGGCTGCACCCGGCTTGCGCTTTGGGCCGTCCGATCCGGCGGTGGGCGGGATCTCCGCGGCGTGGAGCGCGGCGAGCGCGCGGTCCCAGCAGCGGAGGATCTCCGCGGCGAGCTCGTGGGGCGCCCCCGGCGGGGACGCGTCCTGGAGCAGGGCCGCGAGGACGGCGGCGGACTGCCGGCCCCGCGCCATCAGCTCGGACACCACGGAAGCCGGAGTGACAAGTGCTGCCATGCCTCTTACTAGCTCGACTACTGATTTTCTTTGCACTTGATTGCTTTTCTGTTTTTGTCACTATGCGAGGATGCGAACAGGCTCTGGCAAAACCGATGGAAAGGCGGTGGATTTATACGGAAAAGAGCGACGACCCCCGAAAGAGCACATGCCATGCCACGGCCCCCGACTCCCCGAGTGGGAGAGTGAGGCTATACTAGCTGATTGTGACCAGATCAATTTACGCACGTGCCGTTTCAAACGAGTACAGTATTCCAGAAGCACGTATATGTACGAACGTGTGTACGCGCGCGGGTCGGGTCGGGTCGGGTCGGGTCGACCAATCATGGATGCATCATGCATGTGCCGCGTTGCTTGCACATAGGCCGCGTTGTCGCGTAACGAATTCATTAACGAGAGTCTTCGGGGTGGCAAGCAGCTGGGGACCGACCGGAGAGTTCACACTGCACACGGCTATAATATGATGCGCTCGCATTGCAGGGCAATTTTGCCTAGTATACGTGTCAAGGATTAGACTGTGACAGTGCACCTATAATGACACTAATTTGATCATCATTTTGTATGAAAATATAAAATAAAAACGAAGCGTCACGGAAGTTTGATATATATCTAAATCTCGTAATACGCTACTTTTTCCGTTTCACAATATATAAGATGTTCTACCTCTGTCCTGTGTCAAAATTTAAATTTTAAAGTATCGAAAAAACAGAAAGCAATCGGTCGCGGATTTAAGTTTGGCAATGTTTATAAAAAAGATCCATCTACAACTCCAAATTTGTTTTATTAAATTTGTCATCATATATCATCTCTAATTTGATAAAAGATTGAATTGGTGGCGACGATTTGTCACATTTTCAGACGTCATCACTCGCTGATTAATTGGCACGGATCAATGAAATGAAAACAAATATGAATTATATGATTCAAGATAATATATGAGAATACAATATTCTCTTTAAATATGTACTCCTTCCGATCTGTAGTAAATGTTACTAAGAAACACCTCTTGATGTGGTGGTGGATGTGGGTGCATGACTCTATCCATCAGAATTCAAATCCTGATGCTCACAATTATGTTGTGTGGTTTTTATAAAGATTTTCCATAAAATCGGAGGGACTAGTATTTACTCCCTCCGTGCTGTTATTTCAGGCGTACTATTCAAAGTTCCCAGTCCCATTTTTGTAGGCGTGTAGTCTGTTGCAGCTACTAGGTGAGGTCCCACACAAGCTGCATGCATGCATATTTAATCCAACCTTTTCTCTGGAGAGACTCTCTGGCCTGGCTAGCGTGGGCAAGGTTAAAAAAGTTCAACTGCAAACAATGTTCATAGAAAGGGTATTTTGGTCCAAAATTTGCTTGCTGAGACTGTCTTGATACCTGGGCCAAAACTAAAACGCCTCCTAAAGCTGGACGGAGGGAGTAGTTTGTAGCAACTCACAGGCACCGATGCCTTGTGCTAATATCTTCATAGTATACTTGCTACGGTGGTGGAGTTGCGAGTGCATGATTCTACCCACCAGGGTTCAAATCTTGACGATCACAATTATGTTGTATGGGTTTCCCTCACAGATTTTCCATAAAATCGGACGGGGTAGTATTTAGTCTGTAGCAACTCACGGGCACCGATGCATTGTGCTAATATCTTCATAGTATACTTTCTATATATTGTATGTTTCAGTATATTTTTTTAAAATGTGGTCAAACTTGAAAAATGTTTGATTTAGGACAAAGCTAAAACACCTTATATTTAGGAATGGACGTAGTATGTTGCAAATGTGTGTATTCATAATTCATTGTCAAATCCGAAATGTTCGACTTGTTCAGATAAAAAAACATCTATTTGTGTACACAAATACAATTCTTCCAATGAGAATACCTATAGGCTACGGCATATATGTATGCACTCACTGATCAGGTGGTATGTTCCTTTCAGAATACCTCATGCGTACCATCCTCATCCTCCGCGCGCATTTCATATTTTTCATTTAACTTAGGGTATTAACTAAGCTAATTAAGCTTGTCCATCGTCAGGAACACAAGTTGACCTAACACAATTAAACATAGTTGCAGTTGGCAACTTGGCATTAATAACATTTGATGCTAATTCCTTGTTTCCATATGATGTCTTTTCTTTAATTATTAGGTGAAGAATTCAACCGTTTTACAGGGACGACCACCGTTCATATTCTACCCCAATTTCTCGGTTTACTGATTGATGAATGATGATCAGACTCTATATCAAATGATCAATTTTATTTTTCCTTGATGAACTCTGAAACCTGAACAGATGTACATATCTCAACTAGTAGTATCTAATTCATGATGCGATCGACTAAACGTGTTCTTTAGCTGTCACTTAACTTTCAAATAGTTTTGTCTCCGTGCAGCCTTGAGTCTTGAGTGGACTGTCAACTTGCAGATCGATGTGAATTCAGCCTGTAGGCCAGCTGGCTATAGCTAGTGTGTGCACATGACTTCTGACTAGATGTTGGTAAGACTCCAAGGAAAGCAAAATTAACGTATCATGCTTGGCACTACATTTCTTTATTTCCTTGAGATCCATTATGTCATGTCTGCGACGCAATGCTCACGGTAGCATTTTGACATCAGCATAGGTTGAGGATAAGCACGTATTTCCTCTAATCAACACCCCGCGCGCCTTTTAGTAATTAATATCGCTGACTATATAGTTTATTTGTACTACCACTTGCAAGATGCCCTCCCTAAATCCTAAGGACCGATATATAGTAGCTTTGGAAACGAACAGTCATGCCTTTTTGATCCCTTTTATTTGTTCAAACTATATTATGGGTTTACCTCATTGCAATCACTATTGTTTTGAGACTTTTTGCGAACACTTTTTCTTCCGAACAAATTAATCTTTCATGTTATATTTAGTTGGGAATAAAGATACTTCGATCTGGTGCACACCCTGTGCGAACATGATTGTTGCCATGGCATAAGTTTGGTTCCACAGTTAGTTCGGTGTGATCGATCTTGGGGCAAAGCCAACAATCTGAATTTGTCTTGAATTGTCGCATGTCACACAAAAACATTTTGGCTGAAACGAAATATATCAGTTCCTATTGCAACGACCAAATTATCTGAAATATTATACTCCCTCCGTCCCATATTAAGTGACTCAAATTTGCCTAAATATGGATGTATCTATACCCAAAATGCGTGTAGATGCATGTAATATTTCGTCACTTAATATGAGACGGAGGGAGTAAAAAAATTAGTAAGAACCATACTATTACAACACCAAAGTGTGGTCTCCCGCAATCACGGATTATTAAGGTTCAGGATCGATCGAGTTGTTTGAATGCAACACACACTTATCCATTCCGCAGACTAATTAACTACCACTTGAGGCATCCTGACGACGAAAAAGTGACTTCATCTCCATTTCCATCTCCCACTGCATTGGCGACATCAATGGTAGCGAGGACGAAGACAACTCGTCGTATGTGTAGCTAGGCGTAGTCACAGACATGCCTGCTACTACGTCTTCCTCTTTCTTCAACCTCGGGACCGCAGCAGAAGCAGCTGCCATTGTTGGGGAAGAAATCGAAGCTTTCGTGAAGTCGAGCACTTGAGAGTTAGCGCTACTGCTTGAGCTGCTGCCAGGTGGTTGTTCAGCTGGGAACAAAGCATCGCATGTATGGTCGTTGATAAGGGTGACCATGAACAAGGGAGGGTCGCCGTTATCTTGCTGCTGCACGTACTTCTTTGCTGGGCACTTGTGCTCGTCGCTGTAGCCACATCTGTAGTATAACCTGCAAAATAATAATTGATTAACAACCATATGAACACATATCTTATTTATTTTTTCTGCGTTTTTGCTTCATCAGTAAAGATATTAGACAACCCAATGCATCGCACTGTGAATTCCAAGATTTCATGCATGCATGTGCATATAGAAGTAAACAAAACGTACTTCCTGAAATGAAAATGAAATGCATATATGTTTTCTGACAAGATCGAGACATGCAAGATGATTCTAATTTTTTAAACAATATGCTTCTTTGACGTGAAATAAATTATATTGATTGAAATTCGTCCAAGTTTCATGCATGTTCCATGCAATCAAAATCTGGAACCACCACATACTGATCTAGTTACTTTTTGATGACGTATTACCAATACGGCCATGGTTACTTAATCTTGTATCTAAGAAATAACATAATACTCCAGCTAACTGTGTTAAGATTTCTAGCATTATTTTCCAACCTGATTCAGGTAATTAAATGAATGAGCTTAATTAAGTATGCATGATAAATTATATGTGCGGTATGACAAAGGGAAAATAGTTTTTATGTTCCAGACACACAAAAAGAAGAGGAATATCAACCATAGTTTGGTGCTATCACATATAATATCACATTCCAAAATACATGACGTCGTAGAAAGCGTGTGACTTCTCTTCCAT
The DNA here is from genome assembly GCF_000005505.3 of Brachypodium distachyon. Lineage (NCBI taxonomy): Eukaryota > Viridiplantae > Streptophyta > Magnoliopsida > Poales > Poaceae > Brachypodium > Brachypodium distachyon. The sequence continues at coordinate 19,775,379 of NC_016132.3, read as the reverse complement.
TTGGCCACTAATTCGGTATATACTATTGGATTTATTATGTACAAACTGTACCACTAGATTATCATGAAATAATTTCTAAACATTATTTTTGTAGCTCTTTAGTTACATAATTCATACAAAAATTAATTGTCAAAGTTGCTCATTATTTAGAGACTTTGCAAAAATCTAAAGCAACATCTGTTTTTCAATGGAAGGAGTATATTTGGTTAGCTTCACTGCTTCAGCCAGCTAGAATAAACGAAAACAATAATGTTTTCCGCCTATCTGGCTTCACAGCTTAAGAGACCGAAACTACTCCAGGAAACAAGGCTAAGCTACTCTCCTTCAAGGTGTGGTTTAGTAATTCTCTGGGCTTTCTTGGGGGAAATGGAGGCCTAAATTAAGCTTCTAAAGACAATATATTTGTCCCTAACGGGGGTATTTCATCAATAAATTTTGAAGAAACTAAGTTATACTATATGAGAGGGCATGATACATGCCAATCCAACAGATGGTTAACTGTGAACTGATATCCATAAATGGTACATCTCAGTTGAAGTACTTAATTATGTAAAGGCTGCATGCCCTTTACTAAAGAAAGCTGTAAATGTAATACACTACAGTATTACAAACAAAAGGGGGATTATTACTTTTCGTTATCTGTCCATTGGAGGAAAAGCAAGTGCTACATATATATCCGGGAGATGAATTAAGAGCTAGTGCCACAAATCAAGTGCTACAAAAAGGGGATCCATAAGCTAATGCCAAATCTACGGGAGATGAAATTAAGCTGAGTTGCATGCCAGGGGGTGGTCTATATGAAATTCCATTAAGAAAAATTATACCTTGGAAAAGCAGCATTCAGGATCTTCTTCTCGCCATACTTCCTCCAGTGGAATCCATCATTTTCTGGTGTCTCGGTCAGTATCTCCTTGCTGAATAACAAGACGGAAGAAAAATTATTTAAACTCAACTTAATTTGCTGCATCATCTTTTACCAAACCATAAAATATAAATCGTGGTATGCAACGAAACAAGCATGTGTGTGCTAGTTTGGTACTACGTCAATCCTCATCACATTAGCTAGCTGGGATATATACCAACAAATTAGCTGCTTTCTTTCCTTTTGAAAGGTAGATCTAGAAATCATTTGGCATAAACCAATCGACGGTTCCATTTTTGTATGTTCCCTCTGGAAAAAAGCTAATAAATGAAAGCAAGAATGTAAAGCAACTAGAGTGCGTAGTAACAGTGACACATGCATGATAGTGACTAGTTCATCATATCCTCACTAGCTTCCTCACTGAAACCCGGACGGTATAACTTTTTGCTAGATCTGTTAATCCTCTCTTGCGCAGATCCCCACAGATAGGCATGCTATAGTCCTATTTCCTGTTGCAAAACAGGCAGAGAAAGCTAGTACGATTTGGCACTCACATTGGAAGCTCCTGTCCATGGCTGCCACGCCGGTGCTTCGCCCTCCTGGCGCGGGCCACGGGGCCATTCCGTGCACCGAAGGCGGGGGCAGCATGAGCCGCCACCCCGGCGTCAGAAGAGGAGGAGGAAGGGGAGTAGAGCTGCTCTCTCTCTGACTGGAGCACGGAAAGCGACGACGCGAGCGCCGTGGAGATGTCGCTGACGTTTGCCAGCGCGGCGTCGCGGCGGCCGTGCTCCGGGATGAGCTCCACCTGCTGCCTGAGGAACTCCGCCAGCTGAGCGCCCTTCCTCAGCTCCTCGATGACGGCGTCGACCCTCTGGTCGGAGGCCGGCGTCGGCTCCGGCAGCGGGGACATCTCGGACTTAGGTCGCCGTGTCGCCATGGGGGAATATTAGTCTAGGTATTCTTGACTCTTGAGGAGGTGGAGACGATGTGAGCTCTGGGTTTGGAGCTTCGATAATGGCCTGGGAGACCCGGGAAATGTGTAACATGGTTGTGTCCGTGCGGGTTTAATTTGACGCCGATAGTTAAATTGCATAAACGGTGACTATTATTGCGTGTTTAGGTGCAAAAGAGAAGAAGAATTGTTTATTGACCTATCCTAATCTTAGAAGTGTTAGGTGACTCTGTGTGCACCCTTAAGGGCATCCAGACAAGGGGTAATATAACTATAGCCATTACTTAAAATAAGATCGTGAATGTGAGACCGTACGTGGAGCCCACGAGATGAGCTTTTAAGTAACAATGGTATCCAGTAGAAAATAATTATTACTAAAGTTGGTAAACTTGATGTTTCTTCCCCAAGTTTACTTAAGGAAGAAATGTGTAACATTGTTGTGTCTCTTCCCTTTTCTTTTCCATGTCACCCAAATGCTGATGTGACATGTTCTTAGTAACAGCTGACTCATCTTGCTTTGGAGATGACCTAAGTAGGTAGGAAGTGCATTGATTTGTATCTTTTTCAGTAAATTTCACGAAACCACACCTTTTGTGACAGCCGTCTCACAAAACCACGGTTGTTTATAATAGTCTCACAAAACTACAACTTTTGGGGCAGTTGGTTTCAGAAAACCCTAATCTCGATAATTAAGCTGGTTGATGGCGTTTCAGACAACCCGAGGCCACAAGTCAGATGCCAAGTCATCTTCCCTGACCCGCTTTTGATGTCACATCAGTTTCTACCTGACCCAAGACATCACCAGCTGTCACACTAGAGCAAAGGCAACTGACGTGGCGTCGAAAACAGGCTTCGAAAACAGGGCTCCTGCACGAAAGGGGTGCTTCAGCGACAGGTTGTAGCTAGCTGTGAGGAGGAACGAGAGGAACTGTGTGCGGGAGGGAGGAAGAAGAGAAAGAATTTCATGAATATGGCCCCCTATCTCACCCGTGAGAAGAATGGGGTTGGGAGGCCAAATTTTAGGCACCCGGTTTAAGGGCCATGTTGGTGAAATTTTTTAACCTTTGCTTCCAAAAACAAGATAGGAGCCCTGTTTAGGGGCCATGAGATGCTCTTAGGCCACGACACGGATTCAGAGTATACACACCTGCATTAAAGTACTCCGTATAGCAGAAATTTTGTATATGACAGTAGCACTAGTACCGCGTGGCTTTATTTTGAGAGAGATGGGTACCGTGTGGCTTTTGGTTTTCACGTGATGTTGTCCTGATGATGGAAGGTTTCTCAGCCTGACGACGCAAGACTGTGACATTCGGTTCTGAGGTAAGAGACGCACTAAGAGACTGATCGCAGCACGTGCTACTAATATTACTTACCTGAATGCATGGGCAGCATTCAAGGGTTGTGATTAGTGGAATGGTCATACACATACACTACATACGATCTAAAAACTGTTGACTACGCAACAACATATGTACTGTATGTGTATTGTCAGTTTGTGCAAGAATATGCAACGTATAGAGAGAGACGGAGGGGCTGGCGCCCGCCAAATATTTACGTACGCAGTCACATTGATTATTTTTCAGGATTTAAACTTTGCTATATCTTACATGTGTTTTTCAGAATTCAAAATTAAGCATTTTTTTCTTCTTCTTTTTTCGAAAAGGGGGCTCCCCTTTTCTTATTTCAAAATTAAGCATATAGAGAGGTCAGGATTTTCTTATTTCAAAAGAAAAATGTAGGGCAGATCTAAGTTGCAACGATGCTCGCGCCGTCGCGCGGTCAGTCACCCACGCCCCATGCTAATAAGATTCTTCCAGTTCGCGGTAGCAAGTACTCCCCGGAGAGTCCACTGGATCTGCATATTGTTCAATGTGCTAATCACCGATTTGGACGCGGTTTGCCTCCCACGTTGTCACCCACTAATCTCATCAGCAGCTTCAATTAAGGAGCCTACACAGCTCGCATGCATGCTCAGGTGCTGTCGTGCTGATCGATCAGTACTCCTCGAGGTGCTGTCCACCCGCTGCAAGCGTGCGTACGTCAGCACCCTGTACGTCAGCACAGCAGCGTCAGCATCGTGACGCTGCATGCTTCCAATCTACAATGCGCATAAAGAACTCAAGCAGGATCGCCGATTGGATTTGTGAAGGGGACAGGCCAATAATGTACGCTTGTTGGCCAGTTCACTTTCAGAGGCAGATCGATTGTTTCTTGTATATGTATTGTCAGCATTATTATGATATTCAGGTGACCTTGAGATCAGGTGGATGGGTTCGTCGTGTGGAGTACCACATGGTTTCCCACTGGTACCTACCTGGAGGCTGGAGGCTGCTGGACTCTCCTCGATAGGCGCTTTTTTCTGATCCATACCCTGGCTTAGAACGCCGGCGGATTCGCCGGATCTTGCTGCTATGGCGTGTTCGGCTTCACGGTTGGTCAAATGGCGTAATGTCGACGTTAGTTTGCGCATTTCCACGATGTGACCACGTCCCTGCTAATCGGAGACGATCGCTAGTTCTAGGTTACAATGTGTAGTGTACGTGTCCTCCTAGCTTCTAAATATAGCAACTTCCTGGAAGCAACTTGTAAATAACTTAATTAGTGTTAAAAGAACGCGTAAACATATATACCTGTCACATATATAATCGCCAATACATATGTTCGTTTGAGTGTTTGACTAATGGCATTGTGTACGTCCGTTTCGACCTCACGGTTCTCACCTAATGCATCGGCACACGGTTCATGGGTGCATGCCTCCGCTGATGGCAGTTCCTGGCTAGCTAGTTGATCATTTCTAGCTAAGAAATTAATACGTACTACATAAATCCAACGCATTAGTTTAGAATCCCATCGGGCGGCCAGCAGATTAAAATATCGATATTGGACATCCTGAGACATGCCAAACTGGGCAAAGAAATTGGTAGCGTCCTCTCATCGCTTCGGACAAGTTGACGCTTAATTATTTAACTGCAGGGCATAAATCGATAAGAAGGCAGCGTATTCATGTGTGTATATGTAATGTAGGTATGCCGGCATGCATGAAGAAACAGTGATATGGACTGCACGCTAATCTATATATTAATTGCATGGTCAGCTGCGAGCACCCAGCTGCCTTTGTATATGTGATCGATGGCCAGTCTGATCAGAAAATAAGCAAGGTGTATATCATGCACCTGCCAGAGCTAGCAGCGACCTGGAGTAGCAGATCGAGGCACGACGTCGGCAACGACGTGAAAAATACTCCCCTTTTTCTAAATTCTTGTCGCTGTTATAGTTTAAATTTGTACTAAAACAGCGACAAGAATTTAGAAACGGACGCATTAGTACTGATCTATGCTGTGGCACCTGGCATCGTAACGCACGTTTTGGCTCAACCCATTGGGACGGCCGCTGATAAGAGAGTTAGATGCTGGTGATCACGTGATTTCAGACCTTCGTGAGACTGTCAGGAGACAGATACGAGATTGTACATGAAGGAAAACCGTACTAAAGTATTTTTCTTTGATTTTCTTACATATAAACGGGCAGTGGCGGTGGGTTGTTCGCGGCGCCTGTCTCCCCAGCACGTACGCCAGCCAGATCTAAACGACGACGTCTCCCATGATCCCTACTCCACTTTGCCGGATCTGGCCCCTGGGCCAAACTCCTTCTTGCGTGCCGGAACCTGAGACGGTTTGGGAATTCGGGATTGGGGTGCAAGTGTGCGGGCCACGGCCCACATCGTACCGGTATGCCACGACCCGAGCCCATGAATAGCAATCCAGGGAAAAGCGGCCATAGCCCATGAATGGCATTCCAGGAAGCAAGCTTCACTACTCTGAAACTATCTTCGGCCTCGGGGCTTTGGCAACACAACGGTGGTACCAATATTTTCTCAAAAAAAAATACTTCGGGCCCAGCCCAAACCAATCACACGCGTGCAGCGACCCGATCCATCAGTGCTATCAATTCTGTACGTGGCCGGCGGCCTCCAAGGCCTAGCTGCCACAGTGGGAGTTACCCATCACTTGGAGATTTCAAGAGACGCGCCGAGGCAGCATGGCAGCCGCCGAAGAGCGTACGTTTGGGATGTTTCAAGAAACTTAATCATTGAGTTAGAAAATGCAATTGCAAAGGTGCCAACCATTTTTTGTTAATTCTCACTCCTCCAATGAGCGAGTTAAGTGCATGAAGAAATGTTATTGGGTTTAATTTCTGTGTAACGACAGATAAGCATTTTTTCTGTCACTTTAGAAAGAAAGAAATTCACTGTTTTGTTGACAAATTTTAAATCCAAACGCATACTTATCTGTGAATGGAGGGAGTAGGGCGGCCGGCCATGCGACAACGCCCAACGTGTGTGCAATCGATCTAAAGAGTTCATAAACAGTATTTTCCGATCTAAAGAAAAATATATTTAATTTAAACTGTGCAATCGATTCTTTGGTGCTAGATTTGCCACTATGATTGGTTCCATACCGTCGCTCAATCCAAATATCAAAATCAGGTGGAGGATGGACAGATTGCACCACTGTAAAGCTTGGCGCGTGTGCTGAGCATCGGGGAATTTGAAGTTAATTTGGACCAGACAACTAAAGGAAAATGTGCTAAGTCAAACTTTTTCCAAAATTTTGCTAGCCATGTTTACGAAAAGTATATTAACATCTGTAATACTAAATAAGTATACTATATCATGATGAAATTAATAAAACTAATTTTGAGTTGTAGCGTGACTAAAGTATATATTTATGACAGATTTAATATACTAATATAATATGAGATAAGTATACAAGATCAAATATTTATAGTATGAAGATATAATCGTGACAAGTTCAATATACTGATACCTATAAGATCAGATAAGTATAAGTATCAAATATGTATAACATGGAGATATGCATTGTGACAAATTTAATAAAATTCCTCGGCTAGCTAGGTAACTTCCGAACAAGTATGTATAGATCAACGATATAAATACCCATTCTATGTAGTGACGGTGTAGTGCGGCTTAACTGGTCGATTAGTCTAAGGAGCGACTATCAGAATTAAGCTCGCTAATGTTTCATATTATGACCGTTGAAATATATATATCCATCCCTAAACTTCTCGCTAAATTCTCTCTTGGTCCCTTGACAAAATTTCGTACTTTCTTCTTCCCTCATTTTCTCAAACTGGACACATTTGGTCCCGGAGCCAACCCGAAGTGGTTTTCTCAATGACTTGTCATGGTTTTGTCCCAAAGTGTCCATGTGGTTGTCCCAGAGACGCTGCCCACTAACTCCTCGACGAAATGTCTGGACCGAACGAGTCTTCCGGACCATAGCCCGTTCCCTTTCCTTCGAGTCCGGATTGATCGAGTCTTTCTGGAATATCAAAATTAGAGGCATTTTAAGGCTCTAGCCCTCTCGCCTTGAGTTAATTGAAGTTGAAGGTGAATGATAAAAGACCTCATGAAGAACTTTATATAGGCTAGGGATTCATGACAACAGATCATGACTAACCTTGAAGGAAAAGAGAAAGTGAGGGCAAGATGTAAACTTTTAGTCCATGGTTCATGGTGGAATAGATCATGAGAGGATGGTTCATCTTGGACCATATGGCCTATCCAATCATGCCTTGTCTTCTTGTGTCTAGCCCCTAGTTTTTTTTTTCATTCAGGCTTTTCCACCAATTTGACCATGATATGAAGGTTGATTTGTTTATTTCATTTGACCGATGTTATTTCATTTGCTGAAGGTTGATTTGTTTATTTCATTTTAATGAATACGAAGGTTTTTCCACCAATTTGACATGAAGGTTGATTTGTTTGATTTGTTTATTTCATTTGGTGGCAAGTTGAGCAATGTAGAAAAATGTTAGACTTCGTATTCGTCATATAAAATTCATGGTCCAGCCCATACAAGGCATTTATTTTACTGCAATACAAAGATACGTCGTCGAGAGACCGATTCGGATTAGGTAAAAAAAGAAGAAATTTTCTTAAAAGACCAAAATCGAACTCGGTGACAAGTAGAGAAACGAAAAAAGTATTTTTCTCTTATTATTATAACAGGGAGTAGTTCATATTCTCAGCGGTCGAAACTAATCCCTGGACAAAGCACAATACAGTACATGAATGTAGGCATGCATGCTAATTGCGCATCTATGCGCGCGCACGAACGGCGGCTAGCTACAACTCAGAATTTGATGGGGTAGACATGCTGCATGTTGGGGTAGAAGAGGCCCCAGTGCTGCTCCACGCCTGCCTGCTTCTGGTCCTCGTTGATCATGGCGAAGATGTACGTCTCGATGGGGCCCGGGTGACGCGGCGTGCCGCGGCCGATGTGGTTGATGAGGTTCTGGTTGTAGGTCCGCCGGCCGAAGGCCATCCGCTCTCGGACACCACGAGCCTCACATTACACCCGCCGTTGTACCTGGCCATGGCCGTATAAGGCGTCCACGGTGGTGTCGAACAGGTTCTGGTACCCGTAGGCGCCGTCCTGGACCACGACGCCGGGCGCGGTGAAGAGCGCGTACCTTATGTCCATGGCGCTCGTGTTCCATTGCCAGGCCAGGTAGGGGTAGATGTTGGCCATGAGCGGCGCGCCCGTGCGAGCCAGGGCCGGGATCACGTCTCTCATGTACGCGTCGGCCTCGGCGTTGAACTGGCCCGCGGAGGGAGTGCACCACACGCCCAGGATGGCCTGCGACACCGACGTGGTCACCACGATGTGGCCCAGGCGCACGGAAGCAAGTGCGGCTTTCATGTTTTGCATGGCTGGGGCGAGGTGACATGTGAGGCCACCGGCGGCCTCGTTTCCCACAACGACGTAGCGGAAGACCACCTTGGGGTGGTGCGCTAGGATGTTGCTCCTGACCCAGGCCGCGGCCACGGCGTGGTTGGCGGCAAGGCCGGGCAGCATGTCGTTGGGCGCCCCGAAGGCGACGTTGATGCCGGTGCCGGCCAGGGCGTTCAGCGTGGCGTGGTCCGGCGCGTAGAGACGCATCGAGGTGATCCCGTTGGATTTGAACGTGCTGACCACGGCGCTCGGCGGCGGCAGGTTGTCGGCGCTCATGCCGTAGCACATCCCGACGGATTCCACACCTGCATTTAATTGTAATAATTTCCATCATCTAATGCATTGTAGTACTCCCGACGGAGGATATGTATCGAGGCATGATTTAGTTGGATGCATGTTGTGCGCATGGATTTCTTTTTTTTTTAAAGGATGTGCATATGGATGGAAGAAGAGGAAAAACTAGACCAAACTGCAAACACTGAGGCACTGACAATAAATGGAATCAATGGAAGAGACTCTGGAATTAATGGAAGGGACTCTGGCTACCTAGAAAACACTTATCAAGAAATGAAGCACCTTCTGACTTCACAAAGGATCGTTATATTTTAAGACTTGAAACTAGCCACAAATATCTTTAGAATATTATTTTTCTTGCAAAAACATATATAGTGCTATTTGACACTGGTGAGAGATAGAGATAGATATATAGATACGGTTTTGCTATTGAGAAGTTGACTAATTTTTAGATCGACGTGCTTGACCGCCGGATCTTAATCCGATGACATCATGTGGAAAAAGAGAAAGCGAAGATAACCCTCGTATCTTAATCTAACGGATCTGATTCATCAATTTAGATATAAAAACCTTTTGCTTAAAAATCAGGCAAGCGAGAAATAGTCAAACCCACATAGATAAGGGGAGATAGAAGGTAGATGTTCAGTGAGACTATGCATACGGCCTGACCGGCTAGCCAATTAAGGGCGTCTTTGATGAAAAAAGAAGTTATACTGACTAGAAATTTAAGAGTATTCTATTCCTAAGAATTTTTTTTTGTACACGGCTTGTTTCATTTGTAGGATTATTTTAACAAGTCATAAAAGAAATTCTACGGATTACTTTATATGCAATCTAAAGGAAAAATTCTAGGAGGCCCAACGTCATGAAAGAGTGTGGCTAAGCACATATTAATTATTCAAGTTTAACCTAGCTTCTCTGTTTAAAGTCCAAAAATACTAAGCATACCTACATCTAAATTAATTGCTTACTTTTTTGTTGAATTATATTGTATTACCAGACCATATAGTATACGGTCCACCGTATGTAACTTTGGAGAGAGAGAGGGGGGGAAGGGAGAGGATGCATGTGAGAAGATGTGTACACCATGGCTAGCTAGCTAATGCATCAGCGGAGTTTACCCTTCTTCCTCTCAAAAGAATTTCCCTGAGGCAAAAATAAATAAAAATAAAAATACACCTAATTAAGCTGAGGGAGGGAGAAAGCCAAAGATCTTGGTACTCTCCCCATGATATACCCCCACGATGTTTACCGTCCGATCCGTCTGTTCTTTCGATCTGACTGTTCTGGAAATTCAGCCAGGATGGCACTGTTCCCCCTTGATTTGACGCATTTCCTAGGCCTGTGCTGCCTCGTCCGGTCCTGTCTCGGGTCCCACTCTACTGTCAGATACCGTCTTCATCTCCGGCTTCGTTTGCTTTCCTTCTCTCTCTCCGGCTTCATCCTGTTCTTCCTCTCTTCTTCCTCTTCCTCGGTTCTTCTTCAGTTCTTCAGTTCTCTTCTACTCTCTCGCCGACTCTGCTCTCCATCATTCTGTTCTGGTCGACATCTGTTATCTGCACCGCTTCATCTTTTCTTACGGAGCTTCTATTTCCGATCTGTTTCTGGTCAACTTCACAATGTACCGACCTCGGTTTCTAAACTCCTGATTTGTACCAACGTTGTTTTCCAGGTTTGTTATTTCCGTCCTATGTTTTGTTCTCTTGCTGTCTTTCACTTTGCTAATTTCGTTCCTTTTTTGTTGCGTCCGATTCGTAGGTCTCAACACTATCGCCTTCCTCCTAATAAATTTCTCCATTCCATGAGTCTCTCCAAGGTATTCTGTACCAACTTCTTTATCTCCTCTTATGTACTCCATTTTACATGATTCTGAAAATGCATGTACCTTCTCAACTGTACCTCTCATACATCTCGTACATGTAGTTACAATGCCATGAAGTACTTCATGTACGTTCTGAACTGTTATTCATGTGTTGTCTATATAACTATGAACTCGTCTACGAGATTGTCCCGTCCAATTTTCCATCCGCCTCTTGCTTACTAAGATTATGCACTTGTCAAGCCATTTTGCTGTTCTACTACGAATTTGAAGTAAAACAGCGACAACATTTTCATAACGGACGGAGTACGTTATGTACCTCTCACACATCTTCTACATTTCAAATAGTATACCCATGTTTCTTCTCACACTACATGCAGTTTCAGAAATTACATCGTGCTGTCATACTACATGCTATTTTACATCGAACGTGTGGTTTACATACTATGTTCTCCTTTCAAAGTTCTTCATGTACTCTCGCAGCACTATGTACATACCAAATATGTCAATAATTTGAAATACTATACCGCTGTTTGTTCTCACAGTACATGCATTTCTGATAGTACGTACTGCTGCCAGAGTACATCGCATTTTCATATAACCTGGGGTTTCAATAATACCTGCTACTTTCAAAGTTCTTTATGTACTCTCGTAGTAGTACATGCTTTTTTCAGAGTACATGCTCTTTTCACAAAGTAAAATCTGTTTTCATACTGCTTCCTGTGTTCACACTACTCGCATAGTAGCACGTATAGTTACAATGCCATGAAGTACTTCATGTAAATTGTTATGTACCTTACGTACCTACAACCAAGTTACACTACCATCATACTTCTTAACTGTTATACGACATTCCCTGCCGTCTAACGCTCTTTTGTTCATTTTCCTAGCTAAAAGGTCATGCTGCCACTTCTGATACTGCTGCTCCACTAAGTACTAAAGACGTCACACCTTACGACATCAATGAAGAAAGTCAAACTTCTTCAAGTACCAAATCGGCAACATCGAGGACATCCGCAAAGACCCTTTACTGGATTATCAAGAAATTCAATCCTATAAAGAGACAGTTGGTCAACGAAATAGGTTTTGGAGGCTTACTTGAATTGCCTCTATGGAATGCAATTAATCGCATGTTCAGTACTTGGCTTCTCGCTAAAGTGGATTGCATAGACTTCGCAATTGCACTAGATGAAGCTTGTAGGCTCCAGTTCACACCACAGGATGTCAACAAAGTATTTGGTATCCCATGCGGACATCGTGATGTGCTAGGCCCAGAAACAAAAATATCTGATGCTGCAATGGCGTACCTCCGTGAACAATCTGGGATATCTATAAGCAAGATCAGCCTGAAAGATGCTGAGAAGATTGTCCTTATGGAATTGTCAGAAAGCAGCACCAGATTATAGAAGGATTCATTCAAGATGGCATTTGTTATCATTGTCATGGGTCATCTGCTGTCACCATCAACAAAGTACGATCACGTTAACATTGATTTCCTTGGAGCTTTGCGTTGTACGGAAGAAATAAGTCAGTACAACTGGTGTGCATATGTTATCAAAGGTATCATTGAAGCTGCTCAGAAAGTACAAGCCGACTTATCCATGAACAAAGTTGTTTCCAACATATCTGCTTGCCATCTATTTCTGCAGGTACATAAACGAACTTCTATGACCCCTTCATGAATTCTTCATTATCTTAAGCATTAATCCTCTATCGTTCCATTCTTAGATACATTATTTAGATAATCTTTTACTTGGACCATTGCAACCCGGAAGAACATGTACCCTCGTATGGTGGTTTTTCCAACAGAAGTACTTAACAAACTTATATTAGCTGACACTAGGCCAGGAGGTGGTTACGGAGCCAACCAGGTAACAGTTGTTATTTTCAGTCTGCCATGCAAGTACCCACACAATTACTTCCGTTCAAGCATCTTCTTACAAACTCAGTTACTCGTTCTCCCATGCAGTTCAACGCAAGGGGTACTGTTCGAGTTCCCACCATGTCACCAACTATGGTACAACCAGTTGCTCTACCCACCAGATCGGGACCAACTCCTGCCCTGCTGCATTCCGTACCAACGAACTCCGGTACAACAAATCAAATTAGCGCTGCAACATTGCCCCAGTTCCTCCGATAAAAGTATCCTAATCTGGTAACAAACTATACGTTCCAAAACTTGATCCCACATCAATGTACTTACTTCAATGACTAATGTGTTCACATGAAAATTATGTTCACTAGTGCAATACGAGACTTGGCAATGATTTGAAATAGTACAATGCAAACATGGCAAGAGGAATGAACGAAAGGCACACAACTGAGAAGAATTTTGTGCTACACCAAAATTTATGGCTTGCAGACAAGATATGCAATCACATCTCCTTCAGCCCTTTGCCACCGCAACATTCAGGTTCAACAGCAAGAACACAAGCTACATATACCATTATGACTTCTTCAACGCCGTAACAAAATTTACAATTATGACTTCTTCTCCTGCCTTAACACGTTATTCTACGTTAGCTTCCGGGAGCAGCTCCGTAAGAAGAGGACACAACAAAGATGAAATTGACTCTCAGTACGAAGGTAAACTGAATATGGTACACAAACACAATTCTTCGATTGTACAAACGTCTTAACGCTGCACTCACGAATGTAGCTGACAGCAAGGAATGTACCTCACCCATTCGTCCAATGAAATCCCTACCGGACACACCAAAGAGGTCAACATCAGAAATTCAGGATGCCAGCAAAAAGATTTCGAAGACTGATGGCTCAGGTACCTCAACCTAATGACTGTCACAGTTACTATTCGTGCGAACAATACTTATCTTTATTCCTTTTGTACATAGATGGACTTCAGACCAGCACATCTATGTTCAAGAACATGGACTTCGAATCACCAACTTTTGATCTTGGCATCAACTCTGTACCAATCATCACTAAACAACATGTACCAACCTTCGCAGCTTTGGGCGATGACGGCAAGAAAATTCCAGAAGCAGACCCATTGGCACCATGTTCACCGACTGCTACAAAATTATACATGGAACATGCTGTCGTAGATTTGATGATGAGGTCCGAAGACGTTGAATGCCCTGCGAGTAATTTATTGTTTGGTGCAACCTCTTCTTCACCACCTTGCAAACGTCGAACAAAGGTTGGTACGTTTGCACCCTCACCTTGGTCTGAAGGATACATTCATCCTAAACCAGATGGTGACCTCATGGTTTCTCTTATGGAATGGTGTGCTGACGCCCCTCCACACTATCTGAAAATGTAAGCAGACATAATCTTATCATTTAAAAAGTTCAGTTCATTTTACATGACATTTAATGACATTCTATCTACCAGGCCATGGGTTACCACTCAATTTCCTCGGTACATCTCCATGCATGGATTTGCAGTACATGACCAACTTATTGGTGCCGATGTTCTTGATTTCGAAATGTGTGACCTCCTTGTGAGGCGGTTAACACAATTAGACACAAGGATGGAACCAACCAATTGCAGGATGCGTTGGCGTCATCTCCTAGAGAGTGATTTCTCTGTATGTTCTAACCTCTTTACAATAAATTCTGCATTTCCTCCAAATAACTCATCTTAGTTGTCCGCCTACATGTTTCTATTGTACAAAAACAGGTATGCGCGATTGCCGAGAATGACTTGACATCTTTCTTATCAATCCAGCAACAATTTATTGGAGACAATATTACGTACAACATGTCGTGCACCAGAATGGTACGAACTCCATTGAAATTATCTATGTTCTCATACACTCAATATGTACTTACTCATACTAACCTACATTTCCAATAATAACTGTAGTTTGCCGTACCTTCATTTATTGAGGAATCCTGGTCTGCCTACATGTTTGACATGAAGGAGGAGGTTATTCACATACTTGATCCGTTGGGGCTGGTTCTAGAATCGGAAACACTTAAAGAATTGCACGCTTATTCTACTAATATCATTCAAGATAAGCTTTTTGATTGCTTCAACAAATACTATGAAAATTGGAATCCGCAGAAGAAACAGTGCCCTCACGTATATCCAGTGCTCACAGACGACAAATTCAACAAGTAAGCAAAATCATTGCACAATTTTTCTGCACTGCGTCATGATTATGTACATTATTACACTTCCAATCATACCCATGACCGGAAGTTTCGTTTTCCCGACAAAACACATCATGTACCTAACATGTATAACATACTTGCCTGTTCTTTATTTCCTACCTTATGTACCTCCTATTTTTCCTACCTTATGTACATCCTACCTCCTGTGTCAGGAAACAAAGCGGATTATGCATGTTACATTGTATCCGCAATTACAATGGGGATGAATTGGAGCACCCACTCACACTGGTAGCTTCTGCATGTTACAATAATTATCACGTTCTCCTTTACTACAAATTTCTAAATGTTCATTCTCTCTTGTCCTCACAGAAAGGTTATTCACGGCTGCAACATACCTTCCTTCATGAACTCCTCACCATGGAGAATAACAAAGCCAGGCTACCGTTACCCATACTGAAGATCCTTGATCCACCAAATTGGAGACAAGTGTAACCGCTGATGTTCTCTTCCAGTATTGCATGAACAACTCGTACCGTACAAATACCGGTTCTGATTATGGTCCGGAACTTCTGTAATACCGTCCCTAGTTCAGTACAACTGCGTACCTTGAAGTACTTATATGCTGCAATGTATGCGAGCTTAATTGCTATCCTGATGCGTATCTTCAACTGCTTTTGTTCTAAACATTAGTACATGCGCCACAATTATATGTTCCGTGCGAATAGCAAACATCAATATAACTGTCAAGAACAAATGTGTTCCTTACAAAGACAAACCCGTAGTTCAAACATAATATTACCTACCTTATGGGAAAAAAAGTACATACAATGCAAACTCGCAGCAAATTAAGTTGTATCCACAGATATATAAGTACTGAAATTCTTTCCAAACTTATTTCACGAATTTATAATAGGTACCTACTTGAACTACTTACAAGTACTTTCAATTATTTTAGAACAGTGCACTTTACATTGTGCTAAAGGTTACTGCATTTTTAATACGATTGTTCTCAACTTCGAACGTTAACTTAAGTGCTAATGTTACCATGTACACATTCACAGGACTCTACAACTGCTGGTTATTTCGTCATGTACTTATGGTTTCATGTTGCGCTGTGTACTCACTCATGAAATTTGGATTTCACGTACTTACGGATGTGTTCTCTAATGGAACATGAGATTGTTATGTCTGTCCCATTTTAAGTTTTGTTTCGTTACACTTCGTATGGCATTTCTGGTACTTAACATAAGCAACCGCACGAGTAACCCCATGTGTGATTGTCTACACCGTGAACCAGGGAAAGGTACTTAACATAAGCAACCGCACGAGTAATAGAAATAAATTGTCACGTCTCAAACACATCTTAACCTTGTTCCCTACAGGTACCACGAACCACACGTACAAACGAGGTCATCATAACTTAGTTTCTTGCAGTTACCACACGGAATATAAAGAACCATAAGATAGTACGATTTCAGTTCTACAAATTCTTCGAAGTCCACTAGAAAGTACTAGTGCCTTTAGTGACACCTGTTGCGCTTTCCTCCTCGCCATAAATCCTATTAAGCAACGTGATGTACTTCTTCGGTATGTAACGCCTCTCGTACACCTTCAGAGGTCCAATTTTAAGAGAACAATCTACACTCATAACGATGTACATCTTAAGCCAAATATAAACACAATACTATAAAAAAATTCATTCAATCTATATACTATGTTCGAACCTGATGGATCATGCCGTGCCATTAACTGATCAGGTACAGCCTCCAAATTCTGGCCCTCGACCGGACTACCCACAAAACAATTTGCGTCCTTGCGTTTGCCTGCATATTCGACATCCTAAAAATTTACAAAGTTCACAGCTTCAACAAAAATGGAAAACGGTACGAGAACATACATTGTGGTGTCTGATCAAAGATAGGAGCTTCAGGCCCTGGAACAGCATCAAATGCACCTGCAGTACGAAATACACAGCTTCTTCTTCTTAACACCCTAATTGAAATAAATAAAGTACCATTCATCAGAACACAAATTAATATTACCTTCCAACGTTTCATTCGCAGGCGGGCTCATGAATAAACTGGTTACTAAATCATCTACGTTGCCCGAATTACTACTTTCAGATCCACCTGTATGAGCGGGGGCAACATCAAACTTCTTCGCGGGACCATCTCCTGTTACAACAGATAAAAATCAAGAATTATTCATTTACTCATTTCTGCACAATGACATAATATGCTAATGATTCTCCACACGTAAGTACCCTCAACAAATGTTTCTTTCGGATCTACAACCGGTGATTCCACATGGACAGCTTCTATGGTTTTAGGGTTTACATCCTTCACCAAATGATGTCCTTCGCGCTCGTCATTTCCACCAGTATGAATATATTGAATGCAGTTCTGACCTATAATTGGATGGTACAGTCCAAATTTAATATTATGTACCACTCAGTACAACTTCATGGTACTGTTCCGCTAAACTATTAAACAACAAAACTTACCTTCCTGACAGCGTTATCTAAACAAAGTACTGACCATATATTACACAATGACTTGCTTGATTCCAAAGGTACTTGACTACTTGAAGCTGATGGAGCAACAACATTCTCAACCATTTGTTCTTTCTCTGTTTCTTCAGTCAACCGTTCTGGACATGGCCCCCTGCATCAAATTTATTTTGACTTAACTACATCGACTACTTATAGAAAAATTACACGTTAGTAGAATTTACCTCCTGGCAATTTGTTTCTTCAATTGCCTGCCCGCAGGAACAACTGGACTTGCTGGAGGTCTAGCACATGGGTCTTTCAGCAACATAAGTGTTTTAGCAACCATTATCTTTATAGAATTATGTACATCTAAATGGTTAACTACATCACCAACTGTACCTGCGTCAGAAATATTCGTTTCACATTCACATAATTAATATATACTGAAATAAAACAATTTTTAAGATGGAACTACGTACTGCTTGTTGCAATATTTCTGATGTCTTCTGTTTGAACATCTGATATTGGATCATGCAGTTGTGGTACTAAAAATTTGGCTAACAAAGTGTTAATGTAATGTACCATCGGGTACATCAAAGTACAAAGGGGAACTAACCATCAGATTTCCTGTTGTTAACATTTGTCGATGCATCTACCTCTTGCCTTGTACTCCTGCATCTGCATAAAAAGGAAATTTCTCCTGTCATCTCACATTTCACAGTATGTGCCCGTTCAATATGGTATTGATTTCCTTTTGTTAACACAACGTAAACTTCATATGTACCGAACCTTTTTGATGACTCGCTTCCTGAGTTCCTTGGTACTAACATGGAAGTAGAAATCATTTTAGTGCCCTTGCCACAAAAATTTGTAACATGCCACATAAATTGCCAATTACCTTCTGCACCTCTCTTCTGACCCACTTGACTCGTATTGCTGTCCTCTCAAACGTTATCATCATTAATGCATACTCGTACTGTCAAATAATGTACGTGAGTACATTACCATCAGTTCAGTGCATTCTGACCTGAAAACAAAAAATATGGACAGATATGTACTCTCTTTACCTTCTGAACGCTCCTTGCTAACATGTTTCGGCCTTTGCCACACACCAGGAGTTCGCGGTAACCGACTAGGATTTCTGAATGCAGGGTTACCTACACGACAAAAAATATTACCAAAATGAACCACTTAAGTGACTGAACATGAAAAGTGTGTTTCTGGCAGCCATAACCTGATGTTGCATCATCAGGGACCGAATGTTGTTCTCCGCCATGACCTGAAAGCACATTGTATACCTTACTTATTTTAACAAATATCATGCGATATGTTCAAAATCAGAAATAACAGCCATTCAGATGTCATATCTTCATCGGATTCAGCAGAAGAACTCTCATTCTCCATGTGCTGTGCTATACGCTGTAGAAGTAAGTTCTTCCTTTCCTGCAGTTGTTTTCTCAGGTCTTTGAGAACATAACCATCTGCACCATGGTGATCTTCAACAACCTTCATCAAAGCAGTGAAACACTTCTGTTTCCTACTTTGCCTATCACTCTTGTACTTCTTCTTCTTAGGCCTGCTTGATCCTCTTGCTATGCCTTTCCCTCTGTCTTGAACCTTCAGCTGATCTTTCATCTATAAAAAATAATTCACATATCAGAAAATTCATCTATCACATTAAACTAATAACAGATTACACATGTCACGACATTTACCTTGCAGTAACCGTACACTGGCTCAGATTCACATTATAAGTATTCTTGTCCATACTTATAAGCAAATCTAATTTCTCCTTATCATATGCCTTGATTCTAGGGAAAACATCTGACCGTGCTTTCCTAACGCCAAAATCGAGGGAATCTAAATAAAATATCTGCGGAATAGAATGTGACACTAAATTCATATGACCTCACCAGTACAATGCAGAACAGAATGTAATAGAAATTTCATATAATGTCAAATTCAATCGAACCTGAGAGACAATTGAGCAACCACCTACTGTGCATGTTGAATACCCACTTCTCTTCTTTTCCTGAACCGTTCGAGCAGCAATACCAATAATGTCAAGTACACACCTTCCATAGTTCACTTGCTTAAGCTTCTCAACAGAAGTAAGGTAAGGAAGTAAATATCTTGGCAGCTTAGGTTCACGGTCTCTGCAGTCCAGCATAAATGCAAATGCCAAAATGACAACTCTTATTTGGAAGGCTTCTTGCTCCTGTTTGGTGCTCTGCTCATTAATGTCCCTTTCAACCACATGCCAAACAACAGACAATGTTAACTCCTGAACTCCTACAGCCCTACAAACTTCTGCCACCGTCTCTTCAGGAACATTATCATCAACAACAGAAACACGTGTACCCTCAGATTTGATGCCTATGATGTCCACTACATGTGATGGGTACATCGGTGCTCTGGTGCCATCAGGGTACTCAAATTCTATAGGATCCGCATCAGCATCTGTCTGAAATAGGCAGAAAAATGAGAACCGCTGATTCCATTGCTGCTTCGGCATTTCTGCCAACCCATGAAAAGAAATATCTTTCATCAATAATAGTTTGAAAGGATCAAATTTTGAGAATATTTCATGCAGAATGTGTGGCTTTTGAGAGCCAAACAATTTGGGATTCCAAATTTCTTGAGGAGGTAAAGGAATGCTCTGTCCTCTGCTTCCACGCCCTTGGCTAGGAGTACCAGCAGTTCTTCCTCTTCTTAGTAATGCACTGGATTCCATTTCTAGTAAAATATGTTAACTTCAATCAGTACCATTTTGAGAAATAGATAATGTAAAGCTAAATTAGTACAAGTTCAGTACTGAAACAAACATAATGTACTGTACTCAAACAGCATGAACAAAAACAAAAATATTTACACATAAGTTATTTCCATCTGAACAAACTGCATAAACAAACAGCACCTCACACCTACCTGCATGCGCACTTCTAAAACCTGATGGTCTGCCTCTCGGACGTGCTCTCGACGGTGATATAACCATATCTTAACAAAGTAAGATACAAGTCGTATCAGTGCAAATAATAGGTACCCAAATTAATAGAATCTCGATTTCATAAAAATGATGGCACATGGAAAGTGATTTATTTGAAGGAACGAAGCTTAATTTGTAATGTAACAGGTACCCAAATTGATTGCTGTTAAGAAATCACAAATTCTGGTACATCATTGTACAGTACCAGAGAAAGTACCTCACGGAGGTAAATCTTTACATGTACCCTAAGTACTTCCAAATCCATCTTTCTAATATGTAAAAGTACAATCGTACATCAAATCCACCCAAAAAGATTTTGCACAACTACAAGGAAATCACCTGCAATCTTTTGCACAACTATAAGGAAATCTACCAGCACATATTCAACCTCGATTGGGTAACGATAAATGATCAGATCTATGGTAAACCTACTAACGGAAGACAACTGCTGCAAATGCGAATCTAGCGGGTTCGTCCATGAGAACAAAATAACAAATCTAAGAAGAACAACATCGAAATGGTTGTACTGTACCTACTTCCCTTCTGCTTCCGGCCCGAGGAGATGTTCTTGACTCAGCACCAGGAGCAACTCACGCGAGGAAAACCGATTCCCCACCAAAGCCGACGAATCGGCCGCCGATTTAGGTGGTTTCGCCCTCCGCCAGTCTTCCTCTAGTCCAGGGAGTGCAAATACCTAAGGCCGTGATACTGTACGGCTCGCACTATTATAGATTTAACACGACGTGGCCCCCGCAGCTTTGTACATCTACTTTCTTAGGGACAGCAATAAAAGTTAAAATCATTAACTATAACTATCCAAATTCTTTCATCAAACGCATAACTGTTCATATGAATTATAAATCCCAAAACTACAAATATCTGAGTATAGTAATATAGTACATCTTCGATACCACGGTCAGTAATATAGTACATCCAGGTACATGAGGGTACAAAACTGAAAAATATCACATATGTTCAATGTCCGTTCGTACATTAAGCTTCCTGGCGGTACCTTCAGGAAATAACAGGTACATCAAGGTACCTGCTCTCACTCCAGCTGATTATAATTTTTTGGATGAGTTGCCACAACTATTCATCCAACTCAAACGCTGCTTCCACGTTCAATACTTGGACCATTCATTCAACTCAAGCACATCCTACTCTTCAGTCATAACAACGACATCGTAACACAGTGTACAATACATTTCAAAACCATGAAAAGATCACTCACGACAAATATGCAGTTCCATCATACATCCATTTCGAGTACATACAAAATATCACATCATCAGACAAGCTTTCTTCGTTTAGGCAGTACCAACTAAGTATTATGCTGCCATAGAGTACCATCATGTCAACAAAACAACATTGCCAACAAAGATCGACAATTAAACAATCTTAACACATTCTTACATACATTATGTATGGACAAAATCTCATTTCAGCCTTTCTAAAAAGAACTTGCACCTTCATTTCTCAGGGCAGCACTGCCTTTGACTCCGTCCTTGTTCTTCGTAACGGCTCTGCTGTATACTTGTTTGCTGAAATCACGTCTGTCATATACCTTCATACCAAACGTCTGGACTGAATGATAGACATTTGAATAGTTAAATTAAACTATCATGGTACAGAAGACCTAAATTGCACAATATTTAACCAAAAACTCCTCACTTGATGAATCTTTCTCGTCTATGCGTATGTCAGGTTCCTCCAACGTGATGTTTCATTCAACTTATTTGAATCTTTGAAGAGACCTGGATAGTTCAAAATACGAAATAAGTACATCGAAACTACCAAAAAAAACTTAAAATCTATAGTACATTCAATCACGACAGTTACAAACATTCAGGTGTTGTATCAAAGATAGGATCCTCGGGTTGATTTAGAGTATCCAGATTGCGCAACTCATCTGCACATGAAATATTCGTTCTCAGTACGAACTCATGTTTTCATGGTTTAGGTACAAAAAAAAAACCTGGCACTGTCGTTAGGAATAAAGTGTTCAAGAAGTCATGTACATTTTCTGAATTTGTGCTTCCTGAAGGTACAACGAAACCATCTGGTACTTCTCAGCCATTATGAAACATGGACACCAATTAATTTAAATCCCATACACCCAGTTCAGTAGTATATAAATAGTATAAGTACCTATAATTGTTGAATCTTCTCCATCAGTAACTGGCACTTTAACATGTCTTCCTCGTACACGTACCTCGTCATATTGTTCTGCTCAAAAGCATATTATCAATTTGAATAAATAATCAGTAATTACTAGTCCAGGAATGAAGGTTTGCACACCTTCATGCCTAGTATATTCGCTGGTTCCAATGTCTTTTCGTACATTCTCAATAATGACTTCTTCGTTCCCCATACCTACTGTATCTGTAGTACAAATAAAATATTAGTACTACAAAATCATATATGACATATGTACATCCAAAATTTGTTCTCAGTCATGACATATATTTCTCATCATGTTTGTACAACAAAATACCTCCCATTGTCTGCTCCACAGGTGTCGTCACGAAGAAACTATTTACGAGATCATTGACATTCCCTGAATTTGTACTATCTGAACCTCCAGCCAAACCTTGGGGTACACCTGATTTCTCCGCGCTAATATCCCAGTTGGGAACTAGCCAATATGAAACATCGAAGATAAGTAAATTCATGTCGCTTACATCCACTTTTATAATATATAGATATTATAAGTACCTGTAAGAGTGGATTGTTTTCCATCTGGAACTACCACGTTAACATGTCTTTCTTCTTCTACAGGTAGATCTTCACCTTGTTCTGCTGAAATAAATATTCTTAATTACACTCATCCTTGCTTACATGTTTTCATCGAGTTTTACAATGTAACTTCTCATCGCAATGACGTACCTATAGGAATGGACTCTTTTCTCTCGTCAACATGTATTTCTTCTTGTACCCCTACCTCCTCATATTGTTATGGTAAATTTTTTTATTAATTCAAAACATTCTTGCTTATACGTTTTGTTACTAAAAATGGTTTGCACACCTTCATGCCTACTAGATTGACTGGTCTGAATATCTCTCAGCACATCGTGAATAATAGCATCTTCATTGAACATACGAACCGTATCTTATTAGACATATAGTATTACTGCTATAAATTCTTTTCAATAAAGGGTATAAAACAGAAGTAACATGAAGTACCTGGGATTACTTATTTCTCCATGTTGCAACCTTTGTTACCTACTAATGACAGCATACATTAACAAACATGCAAAACAAACGGATATAAATGATAATGCTCAAGCAATTACTAACTTGATGAAACTGGAACATCATTTATCGAAGCTGATCCAACTATATTCGGTTCTTCATTATTATCTTCTTCTTTGTTCTCTTTCTCTGCACCAACCTCTTCAGTAGAGGGACCCTTGGAACAGAATATAGTTCCTGTTAATGCCACATGTAATGATAATCATAACTGTGAAACTATATATATTAAACTTGCCTCCTTTTGACTGTTTTCTTAACTCACCGCAATCCTTTGACCGGTTTGCTTGCTCGAGGTATGGCGCATATCTGCTTCATAAGCCCTAGTTGTTCTGCAAATAATTTTTTTATTGAATTATGTGCATCCAATGATGTACCTTTCCGAGGTACTTTCTCTGGCACTATGAAATAAAACGAATAGCAGTGAAAGATTATGTACGCAAGTAAGAAATTCTTTTCCGAGGTACCTTTGGGATGTACTTTCTCTAACTGCACTATGACAAGTACTTGAAAGTAAGGAAAAGGTACCTGCTGATTCATTAATGTGACGGTTTCCTTCTTCAACCTCCGGAACAGGTTCAGGAAGTTCAAATATGTTGCACAACCCAATTAGTACTCTGTACCAATACGTACATGTAGTAATCAACACCTAAAATACATGTAGTTTGCAACAAAAACTGACCTTCAACATGACTGTGCGAAACATTTCCTGCTATTTGACCATCATTGCCAGAAAATTTGCACCTGAATATGAAATTAAGGTTTTGTACATCTGTTGCGGTACTCAAAAACAATGGACAAAACTAGATGTATGAAATGTACCTTTTAGAAGACTGGCTGCCTGAGTTCCTTCCACCTGGAAACACATTTGTCATGTCAACACAATATGAGGAAGTTGTTCCATACAATATAATCTGCAACAGTACTCACATTCTGCTCCTCGTTTATCTCCGACTTGACTCATGTTGCTCCCCTGAGAAACGTTTTCCTCATTTTCGTGCACTGGAACAGTTCAAACATAAATAACAAACAAAAACTATTGTACATTTCAATTTATAATGGAAAATTGATATCCCAATTTAATTTGTTCATTCCAAACCTTTCTTTACAACTTCTTTTTCCCTTATCCAGACACCTGCATTTCGGGGGAGACGACTTGGTCGCGGAAAACATGTATTACCTAAACAAGTGTGTTAATCAATTATTAATTGACTTAAAACAATTCATTCAACCCAACCACTCACTACAAACAACAAATTACCTGTCCCTGCGTCGTCATCAACCGACTCATCTTCACCATGCAGAGCTATGAAAAATATATTGCATGCATCGTTACCTCATGAAGTACACATATCAAGTACTCACAACTTTTGCATACATGTTTTCCACATACCTTCCATCCCATGTTCATCACTTGTTGTATATTCCTCTGATTCATCACATGGACTAGAGCTCTCATTCTCCATATGATCTGCTATCAGATGGAGAAGAAGATTCTTGCGCTTATGAATATGTCGTTTCAAGTCTTCCACAATGTATCCATCTCCCGTATGATGATCTTCAACAACCTTGACCAACGCATTGTAACGTCGGAGCTTCCTAGATTGCCTGTCACTTTTATACTTCTTCTTCTTTTTTCCTGAGCCTGATGCTTCACCTGCCGTTCTGTGCTCAGACTTAACCTGATTATTCCTCTGCAAACAATATTTCACATATAAGAACAATACATTGTTGCGAAGAATGGAATTTTTACTTCTGTACCAACAATTACCTTGTAATAACCATACCAGTGGCTTAGATTAACACTATGACAATTCTTGTCCAAATTTATAAGTAAGTCCAGTTTCGCCTTCCCATAGCATCTGATTCGTGGAAATACATCGGCTGGTGCTTTGTGAACTCCAAAATTGACTGAATCCAAATAAAATATTTGTCCATAGGAATAAATTATTTCGTATATTATGAATTGAACTATTCTAGTTTTCTGCAACAAACTAGTATTGAACAGTACCTATGGTACAAGGCAACATCCGCCGACTGTGCAAGTCGAATAACCATTTCTCTTCACATCTTCAACCTTTCTAGCAGCAATACCAATACAATCAAGCACGCTAAGTTAACTTTTTTGAACTTTTCAATACTAGTTAGATGAGGCAGCAAAAATCTTGGCATTCTCGGATCTCATTCTCTGCAGTCCAGCATAAGTGAGAATGACAAAATAACCGCTCCAATTTGGAAAGCTTCCTGCTCTTCCTTTGTACTATGTTCATCGATGGACCTTTCAACAACTTCCATGGCACTGGTGATTGTCAAGTCCTGAACCCCCAATACCATTTCTACTGCATCCTCTATCTCTGTTGGTACATCGTCATTCAATACAGAAATGTGTGTACCCTCGGCTCGCAGACCTAAAATCTGATGTACATGTGATGGATAAATTGGTGCTCTCAGACCATCCGGGTACTCAAATTCAATGGGCTCGCCATCTGCTTTCGTTTGGTTCAATATCCAAAGAGAGAATTGCCGATTCCATGATTGTTTAGGAATATGAAGCATCCCATGCAAAGTGATATCTTGCAACAAACTTATCTTGAATGGACTGCATTTTTGAAATACCTCATGCAAGATGTTTGGTTTATGAGAACCAAAGAGCTTTGGGCTCCAAACCGTATCAGCAGGTGGAGGAATGCTGCGGGTGCTACGGCCTCTACCTCTGCCTCTTCGAACTGTTGGAAATGCATCCATATCTGACACAAAATTTCATGGAGTATTTTCAGTAATTTAAAAATTAACATGGAATTGGTACACAAGTACATATGGTACCAGTTATTACTAACAGAACTTGTATGATGATTTAAGTACTTATTGTTTTTTATATTCCGTAACGAAACTGGTACACAAGTACATATGGTACCATACTACTCCATGTGTACCTGCATTTGCTGTTCTACTGGCAGAACCTCGAGTACGTCCCCTCGACGGTGTACTGAACATATCTGTAAAGCAAGTTTAACAATGTGTGAGTACGAATCATTACATAATTTTATTGCAATGTCCAAGGTAAATAATTTGTGCAGGTACTTGCTACATAGAAGCTGGTAGATCACGGTACATCAACAACATGAATACAGAAGAATAATAGCGTATACTAATAAAACTCAATAACCATCTGAATGTGTTCGTTCTCAACAGATTTCCATCAATTGCCATCACTGAATTGGTACAACAAAAAAACCTCCTAAGGAATTGAACATGCGTCCTAAATAGAAAAACATGTACGAGGTAAGAAAACTTTGTACAATTGGTACTTCGAATAACAGATCTATATCTGACGGAAGTAATCGAGCATGCAGAGAAGACAAATCTAATAAACACAAGTAATAATTGACGAATCTGACCGAGTACAAAGTGATGTACAAGAAGGGATGTAAGGTACAAAAAACGGCGGCTCGAATCTAATCTAACTAAGAACAAATCAGATGGAGATGAGAGAGCAAAGTACGAACCGAATGATAAACAGTACCTTACAAATGCTTCCTTATCTTCGCAGCTTTGGTTAGCGACAGAAAGATATCCGGCGGAGATTTTTGCGAAGCTTCCGCCGCTGCTAGTCCGGCACATGATGGACTCGAAAACCCTTATGTGCTGTGGATCTAATGTGCTGTTTTGACGAAGGAAGTGGAATGTGCTCTTGTGACGAAGGAAGTGGAGGGGATAGGTATATCAAGGAGTTACCATACCGTGGGACCCATGGCATGAGTAAAAAATTAATTCCAAACTTCCCAGTTGACACGGAGTAAACTGAAGCTAACGTTCACACAGGGTTCAGAAATTCTCGCCTAATTATATATCATTCAAAAAAATTACTTTGGTACAAATAAATTAATCTGCATGCACCTCTGCTGCTACGTTCACACAGGGTTCAGAAATTATAAAATATGAAAGGAAAGAGCTCATAAAAAATTACGGAATCACGTTTCATCCAAAATTATAAAGTACTGCTGCTTCGTACATATAGATCATCGAGTACAACGATCAGTTCTTCACATCCAAAATATGTTATCACTTCTAGGTACTTGATAGTTATAACCTTACTTTAGAGGTACAAGTTAAGAACAGAACAAAATGCAGGATCCATGTAAAGGAAAACTACTCCAACTTCCTCCGCTTCTTCTCCACTCCATCTTGAACCAAAGCATCATCTTTCTGTTCATGCTGGGTGATGGCCGGATGTTCCGAGCTAGAACCTTCATCTGACATGGGGTACATATGGTTCTCTTCATCCGCCTGATCGCGAAGATCTACATTGGCTGCATATGCGAAGTTATCTCCTACGACATCTTCTTCTTCCTGCGCAATCACGGGAAGAACAGGATTTCTCTCGAACTCCTTCTCCTGTGACCATAATTGAATTATAATAACGAATAGAGAGGTACAAAGAAGTACAACTATTTATGAACATTCTTACAGGATATGATTCCTCCTCCAGTCCCAATCCAAATCCTGTATCCTCTTCCAGTGAATCATGGAACTCTTCAAAATCAGCAGCATAGCCGTCCTCATCTTCGGAATCGAAATCCCCTGAAATAACCTTCGAAGGAATTTTGGAACGAGGCAAGTTAAAAGTGAAGATAATAACAAAAAAACGGGGTACAACTTCTGAGAGACAAAGAACAATATTTACCTCAGAATTATGTGGAGATCGTCCATTCACTGAAGACGAAGATGAAGCACTAACAACGAAGGATTCGTCTGAGGAAATTACTGCTGCCATGGGAGCCAGCTTCTTCTTTATTTCTGATATGAGTGGGAAGAAAGAAACAGATAGCAACGAAGGGGAGGCTTGATTTATAGAGGACTGATTTTCCCTCCCATGGATTCAAAATTGTATATCCGGGAAGGCATGACTTAGACTCACATATTTCAAGTTCCCACCGAAAGCACCCATTTCAAAATTGTAGGACCCACCAGTAGCAACCTTCCTTTTCACTGATGGCAAGTATAACGACAGTACTTAGTCAATACCAGGATAATGAAAGTCAATAATTACTGGACAATTGTAACGTCAGTACATTTTCTGAAATTCTTTGAAATATAATTTGTACCCTCAGAGTACATCCTGTCTGCGGAGTACATTATGTTTTCATAGTACATACTATTCCCAGGGTACCTTTTATCCTCATGTTACCATCATGTTAATCTAGTGGTTTACTATGTCTGCTACCTTAATGTTACCATACGTACTCCTTTCTTATGATGTTACGAAATAATTTGTGATATTACACGGTTCATGTACCGTTCGTACATAATAAAATTGGTACTACTCTTACTATATAGTCCTGTACCCTTTCTTAATAATTCTTCTTTTCATGTTATGTACTTACTACTAATTCAGCGAGACTCGAACTTTCATTATTCCGATTCCAAATTCTTTTCCAAATGGTACAGAACATAATGGATATTATGCTTCTTTAACCTTTATTATCTACGCATGTTCATAATCATCTCAATCCATCTTACTACCTACAGGTACTTACTGGTACATAGTCACAGAATTCCATTTTTTCCGTACCTTCAATACATGTTAGTACTAAAGAATTGACCGGTCATATCAAATATCTCAATAATTTCAAATACAAAACCGATGTTTCTTCATACAGTACATGCAGTTGTGATAGTACATACTGCTGCCAGAGCACATACTATTTTCATATAACGTGCCTTTCCGATACTACATGCTGATTTCGAAGTGCTTTATGTACTTGCGTACTAGTACATGCTGTTTTCAGAAAGTAATAGCTGTTTTCATAGTACTTCCTGTTTTGAGAGTACCTACTGTTTTCAGAGTACTCGAATAGTACCACCTTTCGAAGTACCTACTGTTAGATCGAATCATATATGAGCAAACAATCAAGTAAATCTTATATGCATATGTACTATGTCTTCTGCGTTCTGACAGTAGTTGCATGATCTCATATTTACTTAAATGAAATCACAACCACAAATACATATCAATTAACAACAAAAGCACTGTGCAAATATAAGTCCTAATGTACATATGATGACATGTTTCCAGAATAGCAGACGAGACATACATGACAGGTCGTCAATCTAACTGCAAATAAGACAGCCTGGTACTTGAAGATATTATTATGCATACATTGTGCTGAAAAAACAATTAGCTAAACTCCAAGTTGATACTCAATCTGCTGAACATCAACTGAAGATCCACAGACATTTCTGCGATGTCCAACTACACCACATTTCCCACACTTTGGATCGCTTCTCTTTACCGGAGGTTTATCTGGGTTTGCTTTGCACGCCAAACGGTTGTGACCACTGAGCTTACAAATAGTACAAAACCTTGTCCTCTTCCGTTTCAACTCATAAGAAGGTTTGTCCCTGCTGTTAGTTGGTCTTCCTTTGGGTCTTTTATGCACAGGTGCTATTACTGCAACATCAGCTGTTGAGGAGTTACCTCAGAACAATCCACTGGTTCCGGATGTACATTTGTAATGGCAATAAGCTCTTGAAGACTTCGTCCATCTGTTTGCTGGTACATTTCCCAAACTTCTTTGTTCCATCAGTAATATACTTGAGTACATCATGGTAACAATCAATATTCTTATCTCCTATATTTGCAAGCTCAAGCGCTGCAACATGTAATGACGTGTGTCGATATGACTGTGACCTCGCTGAACCTCTGTCCTTCTGCAGATGCGCCAAATGGTCAGGAAGAACATCACTTGCATCTTTTGTCCATCTCTTCAATATATGAGCTTGTGGTACTTTGTCAACTCCAAGTTGCAACATCACCTAATCCAACCGAATTCATATTAGAAAATGAAGAACAGAACCAAACTCAGTGAAACAAGTTACCTCAATGCAATAGAATTTATACCCTAATAGAATGACAACATAGCATGCCCATATGTTCGGCAAGTCCACATTCACAAGTGTATTGTCCTCCATCGTCACTTATAGTCACCTCGTAATGTACTTTCGACCACTTTTCCCTTCGACTGGCATCAAAATGAACTGTCAAGTATTTCTTATTTGGTACCACCTCAATCACATTGTATCCTGCACTATCAAATATGTGTTCACTGAACATCTCCAGCATAACACTTGTGTAAATTGTAGCGGCATGCTTTTCAATAGGCCACCCATGTTTTCAGTACGACTCCACCCTGCGTATGAAGCAACAATAATGAGAGGATAGATATATATTTCATGATACCACATTTCAGCTGCATATCATACGTACCATTCTAGTTCTCTGATTCTCTGAATCTTCCTTCGATATTCGATCAGCAAGAAGTTTGTTGTACTGCTTGACAAATAAATGCATGGGAGCACCAGGAGGTACATATCCTTTTAGCATGTGATTGGCACTCTCGCTTCGTTGAGTGCTGGTCATTTTGGCACAGAACACAGCGGTGAAATAGGGTTTTGCCCAACGATGCCGAGATTCATAAATAGGTGTCAGGAAATGATGGTCCTTAAGATCATATTTCTGCAAAAGTTCTTCCCATGCAGCCTCAAATTCTGGTACAGTTATGCTGTAGTTTATCAACTTGTGGAACTCAGCCTTGAAGGTACTATACTTCGTGTAAACTGAACCAAGCCTTTCTTTCGCCATCTTTAAAACATGCCATTTGCACCAACGATGAGTTGTCTCGGTGAACACACGTTCGATTGCAACCTCCATCGCTCTACATTGATCTGTTACATCAATGTCAATAAAAATTTTAATGAAAAAAAGAAAGCCAACAATTTACCATAAGAAGTACCTGTCAGTATAGTAATGGGAGCTTTTCCACCCATGAGTGAAGTAAACTCACGGAAAATCCACTCAAAGCTTTCAATTGTTTCTTGTCGCATAAGAACTCCACTAAATATGATACTTTGGAAATGATTGTCTACCCCAACAAAAAGTCCAAATGTCATACCGTATAGATTTGTCTTGTATGTTGTATCAAATGTAATGGCATCACCAAAATATATATAATCTAACTTGCTCTTGCCATTTACCCATATTAGTGTTCTAATTCTCCCATCGGAATCCAAATCTGCAGTATACACGAATGATGGATCCTCATCTCTCATCTTTGTAAATAATTCCATTGTCTTCCGTACATCGTCATTCGCTTCTTCTCTCGAAATTTGCTTACAAAGGTTCTCAAGTGAACGCTTGTTGAATGGTATGTCTTCTGTTGAACCAAAATAGGTACCAAGGACATTGTACACCTTTGTTAGAGGAACATTGTTCTCCCTAAGATTACGTACGAGCTCCCTTGTGTAACGGTCAATATGTTTGTGAGATGGCCAACACATCTTTTCCCCACTGTTCCTTGAAAGCTTATGACTATGAACCAGTCTGCATTCTTTGATGTACCAACCATGGTCTTCACTCCTCAATAGCCTAATGAAACACTTGCATCCACACCTCACCGAAGAAGTATTCTTTTTCTTTGGAATTCCCTAAAACATACAAAACATTGAGTACCTCATAGGATAAATAAGTACTTGTCGCAAAACAAATTTGCTAATATTACCTCACAACCACATACAATCTCTTGGATTGTTTGATACACAACATCCTTCTTAGGTCCGGATTTACATTTGTAACTTTTGTTCTTCCCATAACGAATGCCAAACCTAACTTCCCATGAATACAAGTTGAAATATTCATAAGCTTCTGGCAAAGAGTCAAAACAGAGTCCAATTTCTGGAAGTAATATATTTTCAGTTGTCCTGTGCGCAAAGCCTCGTAGAGCATTCTCAAGAGGACTAGATCAACCAGGTACTGGAAGCCGCACAGCAGGTCCAGCATCAAACTTTTTCCTATGTCCTCATCATAGACGCAAAATAAATATTACAATACATATAGAATCATAGGAAATAGGAATTGGTAGTCCACGTTTAAGTTAATTCATAGGAACAACATCTATGCTCGAAACTTAGGTACGTACTATGAGGACTAGTATGGAAAAACTTTTTGGATTAAGTAGTAACAAAAATGTAATCATAGCTGAAAAGTGGTGATACAATGAAGTGCTCGCATATAATTTACTGGGTTTCTTAGCAGAAAGTACTGAAATTCTTGGTAAACTTTGCTCGCATGCTTCATAGAGGTACATTAATAGTTTTTATGTAATTACAAGAATTTATAGTACAGTTCATTGCGAAACCAAGTTCACATAGTACAAGGTAACTGCTTCTTCACATAGGTACCTATTTGGATTCCTTAAATTAGGTACCTTCATAATTTCTACATAATTTATTTGACAACCATACGGTAAGAGGATCTTCGACATGTACGTACTGATATAAATTTCACAACATGGATATATGTACGTTCGGTAAGATAAAGTACATCTTCAAATCTAACCTTCTAGAAGACGCAGACAACCCACTAGCTTCGACGGAAGCAGCACCTACTTCACTCCACTCCTCAACCGAGGCTTCATCTGCACATTGTGGTACATCGCTTCTGCAATTTCTCTGTACACCGTCCAGGTTATCGCATGAAGCAAAGCTGCAGGCCGACGAAGAACCAATCCCAACTTCCATGGATCTGACGCGGAAATGCAAGGAATTAAAATAGAGCAAGGTACGAGCAAGAGAAGTTAGGACATAATCTCAGGAAGGAACAAAGAATCCTTACCTTGCGGGTTCGCCCATCCGGCTAGGCGATGTACATAATCTACAAATCTTGGACTTATGAAACCGAACAGAGGAACGACGAGGAAGAAGAAGAAAAGCTAATGGCGAAGCAGAGGAGATATTTTTTCCTTTGGCTACCTGTCTACGCTTCTCGCACCCCTTCGATAAAGTCACATGGACAAAGCAGCCGCCTGCCAACCGGTCACATTGAAACATCACGCACTGTTCTGGCAGCCTAGGACATGACACATTTAATCGGTATATGGTCAAACAAAAAAGGAAATTACATTTCCACTGCCTCCTTTCATAGATCCCTACGCGGAATCATGTGGTTCACACGGGGGGAGTATATCGTGGAGGGTCGACCGATTCCGCGTTAGAGGGAGAGAGGGGATCACTTTTTGCGATGGAGACGAAGGCTCCTAGGAGCAATGCCAGAGCGAACAGTACGGAGGCAACACCTTGCCTCGCCATTTCGATCAGCGGGTCTCAGAACTCCCTCGCTCTATCGGCTGCCTTGAGTGAGGACGTACCAAGACCAGTCTTTCTTTCTCTCCCTCTCCCTCTGAAGCTGATATGCTTGAGTTTTGCTGAGATTGCCGCTGGCTTGCACGCCCCTTTTATAGGCCCATGGGCCAACCTACTCGCAGCCCAACGTCTCCAGAGGCTATACTTGCGGCGACCGACTACCTAGGCCGTCCATGCATGCGTCACAGTTGGCTTGGGTGGCTCAACGTTATCCCGTGTTCTAGTTTTGTTATAAGTCAAGTTTTGTCACAAGTCAACTTTATAATATTAATATCTACTCTAACAATATCAAATAAGTATACCACGAAGATAGATATCCTATCATGTCATATTTAATAAAATTAATTCGGCGTTGCAACGTGACTGAAATATTTTTATGACAAATTTAATATAGTGATATTTATAGTATCAGATAAGTATACTATGTAGATATACATCGTGACGATTTAATAAAACTTAGCTATGTATTATATTACACATTCTATTTACAGAGATTACACATATGCTCATGACATGAGACAAACATGCTTATCAAGCAACTAAGCACAAAGTATCCCGCAAGAAGAAAAATTACAATTTCACCATCGGAGAAACTTGTGCCTCGCCGAACCGTCATCCACCCTCGTCCTCCGCCGCCACCATGGCATCGCCGAAAAATGAGGCGAACAACCGCCATATCCAGATCTAGGAGAGCACCTTCGCATATAAGGATGCTTTTCGAGCTGATGAACCAGACCGTCGCAAGCGACGAGACCGAGACTTTGTGGCACGTTGGCTGTGGTCAACATAACTCGACGCCGTCAACTTCATCCAATGCAGTTGAAGAAGAGGAACGCCGCCGCCTGCCATCATCCTGCACGCGCCCAACTGAAAGATAGCAAACACAACTACAACAGCCAACACGACCGCCACCCCGCGAGACTGCTGACCACCGACCACGAAACACGAATCTCGCCGGATCTAGAGATCGGCGACATGGCCGAGCCACCTTCCCCTCTACGCCACCGGTTGGAGCAACGCTAAGATGAAGGAAGAGCAGAGGAAAATTATTCTAATGCGGTGCTGCGTTCTCCATAGAAGCAACACCCCAAGAAAACAGTAGACCAATATATCCTAACTACAGGCTGGAGCCATAGCACCAGGGTCCCCACCCCTTCCCGTTGCCTGAGCGGGGGACTGAGGAGGCAGGGACCAGCGGCTTGACCGGTGAAGTTGGTTGCAGAACAGATCGCCCCCGGATCCCTTTCTCTCTCGCTGAGAGCGGTTCCTGGAAGCGAAGGAGAGAGAGAGAGAGAGAGAGAGAGAGAGAGAGAGAGAGAGGGGGGGGGGCTAGATACGTAACTTGTGAGCAAGTATCGCTACAAACTTTTAAAGGGGGGGGGGGGAATTCTCGTTCTCGGTGTGTTCTTACGTGGTCGGTCAGTCGGTAGCCATCCCTTTGTGCCATAATTATGGGTAGAACGTCACCGCACCGACCATAACTCTCCCGGAGCCCGGGCCCTAGCGTCTCTCTCTCTCCCTCTGGTTTGAGCTCTGCCGCCGCCAATGTAGGCCCGTCGCCTCCAACTCATGCCCCACCACCCGGAGCCTATCCATGATCTTCCATCGCCAACGGATGCTCCCATGGGCGGACCCAGAATATTTGTTGAGAGGGGGCAAAATATGTAATCATTAAAAAATATATGCCACATTAGAGAAATGGGGGCAAACGCTTAGCATCAGTGGGGGCAATCTCGTATTATATGAACAAAATACAACGAGATCAAAAAGTTAAGTGGGGGCGGCTGCCCCCCACAACCACGAACGTGGGTCCGCCCATGGACGCTCCCAAGGATCCGAACATAGAGAAGCTCCGGTGCGGCAGAGCCGAATATAACGGAGGTCGGAGGTGTGACACTCTATGGTTATGTCGCTCAATATAGTATTCATTTCTGAGAAAAAGGTACCATACTATAAATATGCATGGTCTATGTGTAGTGATGTTGTAGCGCGACTAAACTGGCCGGCTGAGTAGTCGACTGCTTGGAAATTAAGCTCGTTGACGATTTCGGATTATGACTGGAGAATATACCAAACAGACATGAGAGAAAGCGTAATCTCATTTGTTTTTTATTATATCAGGGGGAGTAGTTTATACTCTAAGCGGCCGAAACCAATCCCTGCACAACACAATACATAAATGTAGGCATACATGCCAATTGCGTATGTATGCGTGCGCGTGTGGCGCTAGCTATAGCTCTACCAGAAGCTGATGGAGTAGACGGGCTGGGCGTTGGGGTAGAAGAGGCCCCAGTGCTGCTCCACGCCTTCCTCCTTCTGGTCCTCGTTGAACATGGAGAAGATGTACGTCTCGATGGCGCCCGGGTGGCGCGGCGTGCCGTGGCCGACGTGGCTGATGAGGTTCTGGTTGTAGATCCTCGCGTTCTCCGGCGACGCCGCCACGCCGCCTGCCGAGGGCCACCCGCTCTCGGACACCACGAGCTTCACGCCCCACCCGCCCTCGTACCTGGCCATGGCCGCGTAGAACGCGTCCACCGTGGTGTCGAACAAGTTCTGGTACCCGTAGCCGCCGTCCTGGACGACGGTCCCGGGAGCGGTGAAGAGCGCGTAGTTCATGTCCATGGCGCTCGGGTTCCATGCCCAGGCCAGGTACGGGTAGATGTTGGCCATGAGCGGCGCGCCCGTGCGGGCCAGGATCGGGATCACGTAGCGCATGAAGTAGTCCGCCTCCGTGGTGAACTTGCCCGCGGAGGGAGGGCTGTACACGCCCAGGATGGCCTGCGACACCGACGTGGTCACCATGATGTGGCCCAGGCCCATGGCGGCGAGCGCGCCGTGCATGTTGTCCATGGCCGGGCCGAGGTTCCATGTGAGCCCACCGGCGACCTCGTTGCCCACGACGACGTAGCGGAAGGAGACCGCGGGGTGCGCCTGGATGTTGTCCCTGACCCATGCGGCGGCCGCGGCCGGGCTGGCGGCTAGCGTGGGCAGCACGTCGTTGGGCGCCCCGACGACGACGTTGATGCCCGTGCCAGCCAGGGCGTCAAGTGCGGCATGGTCTGGCGCATACAGACGAATCGAGGATATCCCATTGGATTTGAACATGTTGACCACGGTGCTCGGCGGCGGCAGGTTGTTGGCGCTCATGCCGTAGCACACCCCGATGGATTCCACGCCTGCATATTGTAACAACTTTCATTAGCACGCCTTCTGAAAAAAATGTACTGAGGGGTTTCACTTTCACCCTTTTGCTTATATATGAACTATACAGTGGTGAATGGGATATTTTAACACGTATAGTTTTCGACTTTATTTTAAACCACCAATCTTTTGACTTTGAACAGAAACCAACAAACATAATGGCCTCTCATAAGATGTTCTAGTTTAAGTCAAATTTCTTAAAATTAACTAAACTTATAGAAATCTATCAACATTTATAAGATGTATGTGTATCAAGGCATGACTTAGTTACAGCATGCATGGAAGAAGAGAAAAAGCTAGACAAACTGCAACTGGTCAAGAAATGGAATGGAAGAGACTCTGGCTAGCTATATAAAACTCTGAATTCATATACGATCGCTATACCTCATGGAAAATTATCCTTTTTCCTATGGCGCCTATAACTAGCATATATTTTTTAAACAAGTTTCTGCATACACCGCATTGGCGGAGTGTACCCTTCTTCATGAATTACTAACGTAGCTTCTTTAATGTTTAGAGCCCAAAATTACTAAGCATACAATGCATCGGCGGAGTGTACCCTTCTTCCTGAATTTTCCTGAGCAAAAAAGGAAAGAAAAGAAAACTACACCGAGAGTGAGGGACTGAGGGGGAGATAGAGAGAGATGCTTACTTTTGGGGATGGAGACGAAGGTTCCAAGGAGCAATGCCAGAGCGAAAATGGAGGCAACACCTTGCCTCGCCATTTCGATCAGCCGGTCTCAAAACTCTCTCTATCACCTGCTTCGATTCTTTCTCTCGCTCTCTCTTAATTTGAAGCCGATATCCTTGTGTTTTGATGAAGCTGCTGCGTGCTGGCACGCTCCTTTTATAGGGCCGAGGAGACAGAGTTTGCATGGGCCAACCTACTCCAAGGCCCAACGTCTCCAGAGGCAATACCTGACTGCATGCCTAGGCCGTTGCATGCGCCGGCCAGTCGTCTGGGTCTCATGTTTCATGGTGGCTAAAGGTTATCTGGTACGAGTGGTACACTACTAGGTTGTTATGACAGGTATGGGGAATAATTCATTGGTACTAACAGAAAAACGTCCTTTCTAGGTTGCCCTCGATTTTTCGCACCTTTGCTATCGAACAAATCGATGCACATAACTTGGCCAGTTGGCCTCAACAAGAAAGACCTTACAAACGAACTCCACCGAGGCGCCGATCGAGCACCTCTGAAGCCAATACAGCCTTTACTGATAAGATGAGAGACGTATATACTACTCTCCGCGGCGCCGTGGAGTGTGTTTGAGGCTAATACGAGGCGGCCGTGCGTGCACGCATGGTTGGCTAGTCAGTCAGTCAGTCAGTGCGTCCCCGGTCAGTTTTTTTTTCGAAAAGGGAAGCTGCACACAGTTATTTTATTGCAAGGTTATGTCATCACAGTACACAAACCATGGGTCGCACAAAGTCGAAACAAAAATAAAACAAAATAAAGCAAGAACTCTGCTTTCATTTCATGGCTGCTGTCCTCTGCATTCCTGTTGTTAATAGCTCAATTAGTTAATGGTGGAAGATTGATGTGTCTTGCCTTCTTGTTTGCTTTTGCAGTTGCGCACGAGGACTGAAGGCTTGTGGTGTCAGGGTGTGTCTGGGCTTGATGTAGGAGCTGATCGATAGGATTATGGAGAAACGAAAGCTCTGTTGTATTTAAGAAACTGAAATCTTGTATAACTGTAACTCTATTGTGTGTATTTTGCCAAAGTTCAAATTGTTGAGAACGATTTCATGTTGCAGAGCATACTACGAGTCAAAATGTATGAACATAAACATGGACTCAACTGCTGAAAAAGATTGATCAGCAGAAATAGACAAAGTTCAGCGGAAAAAAGAAGGATTAACAGTTCTTTTTTTTAAAGGAAAACACCTGAATATATTAAAAATCAATCACCCTCATACAAGCGTGCGTCTGAGACAAGAGAGGGTAACACACAGCCAGTGGGGTACAGAATGGCCTAAAATGATGTCCAGTCATGGCCTAATTTGGCAAGTTCATGTGCCACACCATTGCCGGTCCTGCCGAAGTTGTGAAACGACAAGGAGGAGAAGTGCTCTACAAGCTTTTTGATGTCGCCGATGATTCCTGCTATTTCTGATCGGTTAAGAGTCTTCAGGCACAGGCCAGACACAAGGTTGGCACAATTAGTTTCGATTTCCGGTTTTCCTCTTGGGTCTATCTGTACAGAAATCAGTCCCTTCAAACAACCAAGGATTTCGGACTCTACGGCAGAAGAAACTCTTTTCAGATTACCCCAAGCAGACCACAACACATTGTCCAAGTTGTCTCTTAACACTACTTCCCAGGTTGCATCTTGAGTCTGTATTCGGTTTGAGCCACCCTGGGCCGGGCTGCCGGGGGTGGTCGACTGCAGTTGTGTATCACTGACTTCCTACAAAGCATCCAATAAATTATTTAGAAAAACCACTGAGTTGCCAACAATAACTTTATGTTGTCCGAATATGATATCGATGGGCATTTGGGTTTTTGCCTCAACCCAACATTCATCTTGTCCAGACTGATCAAGGACCAATCAGGCCCATAATTGGGCATTTGGGCTTCTGGCAGTATGGGCCAAATTCTTCTCAGATCTTGTCCAAGAGCCAGTGCCTTGGCGCATGTCATAACCGTGTGATAGCAGGTTTCATTTTCGCGGGCTCGCGGCCACAGATACTACAGGCCATGAAGGAGTAACAGTTCATGGTCCTGCTTTCGGTTATCTTTTTTTTTCTTTCTCTCGAAGCGATCGACTCCTTTACGCTGTTCTCAACTGGCTGGCTACAAATTCATGTTAAAGATAAATGTACTACTACAAGCTTTTCTGCCACATTTCCTTAGAAAACGGAAAGCTTTTATCCAGGCTTTGTGTGCATTTAATTTCTGCATACGTGTACCTAGAGCAACGTGGTGGTAATCGAGGGAGTCTTAATTATGCTCTTATCTGTATTTCTGCATACGAGGGACTAACCACCTAACGGCCGGAGCCGCCGGAACACGAGGAGAATTCTAGCAAGGCAACTATGTTCGTTTTAAAAGTGCCCGTACTTCGATTCTTTGTCTGATCCAAAACAAGGGACCAGCTTTTGTTTGCTGGAAAGCTGTTGGGAACTCGCCGTTGTCTTATGTCGTACGCCACAATATCTATTGAAGTACATATACCCCTCGGTCTGAAAATTTAAGACTTATTTTGTTTAACAAAGACAAACGACCCGAAATTACTTACTACTAATATTTATATTGATGCAAAATCATAATTCTAAGTTAAGTCCTTCTTGAAGCAAATCTATTGACAATTTACAGTTATATACTCCTTTTGTTCCTTTTTATAAGATGTTATAGCTATGTCCAGACTAAAACTTATTAAATTTGATCAAGCTTATAGAAAAATCTATTACCATCTACTACTATAAATTGTAAATTCGCCATGATATCAATTTTTCATACTCCTGTTGTTCCATATTAGTTGCCGCGGATTTCTACAAAGTTGTACTAAATCCACAAGAATTAATATGGATCAAAACTGTTTTTGTATAAAATTGTTCGAGCCGTAAAAGTTTGATTTAGGACAAACTAGAACATCTTATAAAGAGGAACAAGTAGAGTATTAATAAAATAATTGTTAGTCAAATAATTCCGTGGAAATGCATGCATGAAAACGTAGGAAAGGTGAAATGTGTTATGCATGCTTAATTTTCATGTCAAGGCGCCATTTCTACTTTGTGTTCTTAGAAGTGAAAAAACTCTGTTTTGTGGTGTCAATTCATCACTTCTGTTCTGGAAATTCTCCACTGATATTAGCCTCAAACATATCACCTCTGATCCTATCAATAAAAAACTACAGGCTATTGCCTACATAGGTTCTCGATCGGTGCCTCCGTGGAGTTCGTTACACGTGATGTTATGTTCTTTCTTGTTGAGTCCAAGTTATGTGCATCGATTTGTTCGATAGCAATGAAGAGAAAAAGCATGGCCAACCCTTCAAAGGTCGTTTTTCTGTTAGTAGTATGAATTATTCCCCATACCTGTCACAACAACCTAGTAGTGTACCACTCCGACCGGATAACCTTTAGCCACCAGGAAACGTGAGGCGACTGAGACTGACGCATGCAACGGACTAGGCAGTCAGTCGCCGCAGGTATTGCCTCTGGAGACGTTGGGCCATGCAAACTCTGTCTCCTCGGCCCTATAAAAGGGACGTGCAAGCCAGCGGCAGCCTCAGCAAAACACAAAGATATCAGCTTCAGAGAGAGATAGAAAAGACTCTGGTCTTGGTCTCGAAGCAGCTGATAGATAGAGAGAGTCTTGAGATCGGCTGATCGAAATGGCGAGGCAAGGTGTTGCCTCCATGTTCGCCCTGGCATTGCTCTTTGGAACCTTCGTCTCCATCCCCAAAAGTGATTCCCCCTCTCTCTCTCTTTCTATCCTCCCCTCTCGGTGTGGTTTCTTCTGTTTTCTAGAGGAAAATGAGCACGCTCCGCCGATGCATTTATGCTTAGTATGTTTAGGCATTAAACATCAGAGAAGCTACGTTAAATGTAAATACATTATGCAGAAACTTATTTGAAAACTTATGTGCTAGTTCTAGGTGGCATAGTACAGAAGGGAAAGTTTCCATGAGGTAGGATCTGATGATGCAAATATAGCAATCATTTATGAAGTCCGAAGGTTATAATAAACGAGTTTTATATAGCTAGCCAGAGTCTCTTCCATTCCATTTCTTGATCAGTATTTGCAGTTTGTCTAGCTTTTCCACTTCTTCCATCCATGCACATCATGCATGCAAACTAAATCATGCCTTGATACACATACACAGTATAGATTTTTATAAATTTAGTCAAATCTTAAGAAATTTGCTTTGAGACAAAACCAGAACAGAGTAGTAAGTAACTAACTCGCCAGTATTGTGTTTGTGGTCATATCATGCCCCTTACAATTAATACAAGATAGAACATGTTAAAAAACTTACTATTTTCTGAAGGCGTGCTAATGAAACTTGTTACAAATGCAGGCGTGGAGTCCATCGGGGTGTGCTACGGCATGAGCGCCAACAACCTGCCGCCGCCGAGCACCGTGGTCGGCATGTTCAAATCCAACGGGATCACCTCCATGCGTCTTTACGCGCCGGACCATGCCGCCCTTGATGCCCTGGGGGGCAGTGGCATCAACGTCGTCGTCGGGGCGCCCAACGACGTGCTGCCCGCCCTAGCGGGCAGCCAGGCCGCTGCCGCCGCGTGGGTCAGGGACAACATCCAGGCGCACCCCGCGGTCTCCTTCCGCTACGTCGTCGTGGGCAACGAGGTCGCCGGTGCGCTCACGGCGCACCTCGTCCCGGCCATGGAGAACATGCACGCCGCGCTCGCCGCCGCGGGCCTGGGCCACATCGTGGTGACCACGTCCGTGTCGCAGGCCATCCTTGGCGTGTACAGCCCTCCTTCCGCGGGGAAGTTCACCACCGAGGCGGACTACTTCATGCGCTATGTGATCCCGTTCCTGGTCCGCACGGGCGCGCCGCTCATGGCCAACATCTACCCGTACCTGGCCTGGGCATGGAAGCCGAGCGCCATGGACATGAGGTACGCGCTCTTCACGGCCCCGGGCGTCGTGGTCCAGGACGGTGCCTACGGGTACCAGAACCTGTTCGACACCACGGTGGACGCCTTCTACGCGGCCATGGCCAGGTACAACGGCGGGTCTAATGTGAAGCTCGTGGTGTCCGAGAGCGGGTGGCCTTCAGCCGGCGGCGTGGCGGCATCGCCGGAAAACGCAAGGATCTACAACCAGTACCTCGTCAAGCACGTCGCCCGCGGCACGCCGCGCCACCCGGGCGCCATCGAGACGTACATCTTCTCCATGTTCAATGAGGACCAGAAGGAGGAAGGCGTGGAGCAGCATTGGGGCATCTTCTACCCCAACATGCAGCGCGTCTACCCCCTCAGCTTCTGGTAGAGCTATAGCTAGCCGCCACACGTGCGTGCGCATACATACGCAATTAACATGTATGCGCACATTTATGTACTGTATTCTGTAGGGATTGGTTTCGGCCGCTTAGAGTATAAACTACTCCCTATGATATAATAAAAACCAAATGAGATTTCCCTTTTTCACTTCTATGTGTTTGGCATATACTCCGGTCATAATTGGAAACATCATCAGCCCCAGCTTAATTAGTTCTGAGCAGTCACTCTCCTCTGGCTACTTGGCTAGTTCACTCGCGCTACACCGTCACTACATAGAACGTGCATCATATATGTATAGTATTCAAAAAACAAAATCACGAGATCGAATGGAAGTACATCTATCTATCTCCATGCTATATTTTTTTTGAGCGGTCATCTCCATGCTATATCGAACGGTAAAACACCACCGCGGAAACGTGATTTGCCGTGTGCATGGGGCACAGGGCAAAGCCCTTCTAACCTTCGGCAAAGCCTTTGTTGGGGGCCTTTTGTCGTGGCTCAAACCATCAAATGTGATTCCCCAGACTTTTCCATATTACTCCAAACCTTCCAGCTTTACTATTTTCCCCATTTCCAGAGACACATGGTAATGCCATCTGTCTTTCTGGAAAAGAGATATCTCTCTTCAAAGAGTAAACCTGGAAGGTTTGGACTGTGTACAGTTCAGGATCGAGAAGCCTGCATGGAGAAATTGCATGTCAATGGGAACATCTGAGAAAATTTGAGGATAGATTGTTGCTAAGCTGAGAACCTGGTATCGTCACTGTCAGATGGACTGTTGATAACTCTGGAGTGTTGTGTGAGATCTCTATATCTACAAATGAGGACTTCAGGCACAGTACATTATAGCCGTGGAAATAATATACCTCTCAATGTCAAGATTTTTGTCTGGTTAATGATTTAAGAACAGTGTGCTGACAGAAGATAATATGCTGCGGAGAGGCTGGCATGGCAAATACTCAGTGTTAAATTAGTTGCAAAGAAGAGACAGTTGATCACCTGTTGTTTTCATGCCTTTTAGCTCAGTTTGTTTGCCAGGTGGTTAGAT
Organism: Brachypodium distachyon; assembly: GCF_000005505.3. Lineage (NCBI taxonomy): Eukaryota > Viridiplantae > Streptophyta > Magnoliopsida > Poales > Poaceae > Brachypodium > Brachypodium distachyon. The sequence continues at coordinate 19,731,464 of NC_016132.3, read as the reverse complement.
GTGCTTATCACTTAGGCAGGGCCGCCCAGATAGCACAGGCTGCACAACTGACTTTCTAGGAGATTTGCGGCTCTCTTTTCCTCCTTCCCAACGCATGTTGGTCCCGAGGGACTATAGTGGTGTGGACGGTCTGGAAAGTTACGTCATGTTTCAAAAATCTCTTCCTTGATGACCCGACAAGCATAATTTTTCAAATCTGGAATCATATATCATCGTGGGCGGTTTTGCCAAAAAAAATAAAGGCAAGATCAAAGAAGTTCTGAAGTGGGAATTGAGAAGCTGAAGCATGTGGTATCTGAGGCGATATGTCCATGTGACTTGGACGCCAATGGGCGACGCTTGCAATAGATTTTGTATTCGATGTGGTGTCAGGTTGTTTGGTGTTTTGGCTGGAAATGTTGGTGTCTTGCGCTGTGTCCTTTCTCTTTTGCTGGAGTTGTTCAGTTGTATGTTGCGACGTGGTACAGTCCCTCTCCAGTTTTTGTTTTGTTTTCTGCATTTTGTTTCAGTTTGAACTTCCGTAAGATCTGGTGGCCGTTTCTTTATAGAAATCGGTAGGGGAGGCTCGCTGTTTGAAAAATTAATACGTATTAAATATATATGCTGAATTGATGGTACAATTTAAAATACAATACATCGAGAGTGACCTCAGCAGGGCAGTATTTGGTAGCACTCTCGTCTGTCACAATCACAACAAGACATATACAATACATAAATGTACGCATACATACATGCTAATCGCGTATGTATACTTGCGCACGGACATATATATTGGCGGATAGAGCTAGCGCACTGTTGCTAGCTGATCTCAAAATTTGATGGGGTAGATGTGCTTCGCGTCGGGGTAGAAGAGCCCCCAGTGCTGCTCCACGCCTTTCGGCTTGAGCTCCTCGTTGAACATGGAGAAGATGTACGTCTCGATGGGGCCCGGGTGTCGCGGCGTGCCGCGGCCGACGTGGTCGATGAGGTGCTGGTTGTAGACCCTCGCGTTCTCCGGCGTCGCCGCGACGCCCCCGGCCGAGGGCCACCCGCTCTCGGACACCACGAGCTTCACCCCCCTCCCGTCGTGCTTCTCCATGGCCGCGTAGAACGCGTCCACCGTGGTGTCGAACAGGTTCTGGTACGCCACGGGCCCGTCGTGGATCACGGGTCCCGGCGCGGTGAAGAGCGCGTACCTTATGTCCATGGCGCTGGGCTTGTACGCCCAGGCCAGGTACGGGTAGATGTTGGCCATGAGCGGGGCTCTCGTCTTGGCCAGGAACCGCATCACGTAGCCCATGAACGCGGCCGCCTCGCCCGTGAACCGGGCCTGGGACGGCGGGCTCCACACGCCGAGGATGGCCTGCGACACGGACGTGGTCACCGTGATGTGGCCCAGGCGCGCGGCGGCGAGCGCGCTATGGACGTTCTCCATGGCAGGGACAAGGTACTTTGTGGGCGCACCGGCGACCTCGTTGCCGACGACGACGTACTGGAAGGACACCGAGGGGTGCGCCTGGATGTTGTTCCGGACCCAGGCGGCGGCCGCGGCCGGGCTCGTGGCGAGGCTGGCAAGCATGTCGTTGGGCGCCCCGACGACGACATTGATGCCCGAGCCGCCCAGGGCCTGCAGCGCCGCCTTGTCCGGCGCGTACAGCCGCATCGAGGTGATCTTGTTGTACTTGAACATGCTGACCACGGTCTTCGGCGGCGGCAGGTTGTTGGCGCTCATGCCGTAGCACACGCCGATGGACTCCACGCCTGCGTGCATAATTTACTTAATTAGTGTACTCTGTTCCGTGAGTATTTCATTCGCCTTTATTCGGTATCAAGGCAGGCATGATTTATTTTGCATCATGTTGCATGCATGATATGCATGGATGGAAGAAGAGGTAAAGCCAGACATACTGCAAAACACCCGACCGAGAAAAATGGAATGGAAGAGACTATGCATGGCGCCTAGCTATCTATCTAGAGCTCGTTAGTTATAACCGGCCTTTTGCATGACTTCATAAAGGATGGCTATATTTTAAGAGTTGAAGTTAATAACAAATATATCTCTGAATTTTGTTTTACTATGTGGCATTGGTGAGAGATCGATAGAGAAGGAGAGACAGACAGACATAGGTAGGAGATGGCTGTGTGCATCGATTGATGCAGAGGCCGTGGGTTTTTCCTCTTTTTCAAAAAAAAGACAGACATAGGTGAGACTATGCATACGGTGCCGTTAATTAATTGCATCTTTGAGTCAAAGAAATCATAAAAAATTTAGGCGTTCAATTCCTAAGAATTTGTTTTATACAGCTTGTTTGATTTGCATGATTGAAACACATAGATTTTTTTTCTGTGAAGGACTGTGCATGCAATTTTAAAGGAAAAATTTCTTTGTTTCTTTAGTAGCTTGTAATAAGTAGAACATAACAAATTGCTGCATGTTCCACAACAGTGCAATAAACAGCTTCTATTGGGCATTTCTTTGTTTTGAATTCCTATAAATTTCAACATGGCATGACATTCAATTTATACATATGCTTTTCGATTCCCATCCCTGTCTTATTGAAATCATTCACATCAAAGAGGTCCTAATGCATCATGAAAGGTGAGCTTAACGTAAATACTTCCCCCCCTTCATGACTTGGCTGAACAAAAATAAATAGCCTAATTAACAATTGAGAAAAAGAGAGATAGATGATCACCTTTTGGGATGGAGGCAAAGGCTCCTATGAGCAATGCCAGAGCGAACACGGAGGCAACGCCTCGCCTCGCCATTCGGTCAGCCGGTCTCAAAACTTTCTCTCTATCGGCTTCCAGGGAGTACGTACCAAGACCAAAGTGATCTTTTAATTTTCTTGCTCTCTCCAAAGCTGATCAGTGCCCTTTTGTTTTGCTGAAGCTACCACTGGCTGGCAGCCCCATTAAATAGGATCCTAGGAGACAGAGTTTGCATGGTCCAATCTGCTAGCTCACACTCTCGCAGGCCCAACTTCTCAAAGAAAGTACCTGTGACGATCGACTGCCTAAGGCCGTTGCATCCAGGCGTGGTTGTTGCATCTGCATGCCTCACTCCTCTTACGTTGGCAGGGTGGTGGATAACTATACTGCTGCCATGGATTACATGGTACGTAGACGGGCACAAATTCACACACACACACACACAAAACCGCACACTCTTTCACGTATCGTCGATCTATGCTGCTGCCACGAATTTAGACTTACGATACCATATCAAAGAGAAGTTTCTAGGTCAATGCAGGGAATAAGGATGGGCGCGATGTAGTGTAAAATATGCATGTCTGTCTTACACAAGGATACTCGACGTGCCAAAATATATTTCATGAATCAGGCGAAGATGATATAGAATAGAAATTGTATCTTGAGAATAATTATACAACATAATAAATTTATTATTTTTGCTCAAAAAAATTATTATTATTTATACTGAAATGTTGATATATAAAACGTTGAGACGACATACATAGGGCAGCATACACAAGTTGGCGCTCATAAGGCAACATCCCGAGATAACAACTTTGAGACGGCTTACATATATAAGGAGTACGTGTTTATTTTACAATATACATAATTTATTTTGTTAAGACAAGCTATCTTTGGAACAAATTTCTTCTTAAACGTGTCATTTACGTGGCACAAAGCCACAATCATTATTAGCAAGTATCTGGAATAAATGGTAGTAAAATCAATTTTATGCAAGAGAATTGCATGATAATGATGTTTATCGTTGTCCAAAGGCTTGCCTTAACAAGAAAAATTAATTACGTCCTACAGAAGAAATAAAGGGAGTATGGCATAAAACTTAGGTAAAATATATAATAGATACTCCAAGGGTGCTTGGATTGCATTTTTTTTGTCAAATGCGCAAATTCAGAGTAGATCTGAATATAATTTTTGGAAATTTTATTTTTCGGGTACATACCTTTGGGTATATATAGCCAAATGGAAAGCATAACTTTTCAAAAAAGCTGGATTTGAACTCCTTTGGGTATATTGTAGTATTTCTATTTTAATTAAATTTGGCCTGAAAGCATTTTTACAACATTACACTAATTTATAATATCGCATCATTTTCTTTTCTTTTTTTGAGCTGAATAATCCCATCATTTTCTGCTGAAAAGCTGTTACATAAAACAGAATCGGAAGTTGCATAGTCCAGAACATACTCAACAGAAAGGTTCTTTGTTCTTTTCCTTTGCTTGCGTGGACGGCGGATTGACGCGCCCTTGCCCGTCATCGGTAGGTCCATGTTGGTTAGTATCGTTTGCCTGCTTGCCTTGCTGGATTTCTCTTCGTGCGTCGGCTGTCCGGCCGTTAGGTGGTTGTATATCTTCTTGGAGTGTGATTCTTCGCCATATTCTCATTGTCCACCTTTTGTTATCTCTTTGTTCGAAACATTTATCCATGCATGTCTTTTAATTTGCTTCCGCTATATCGCCTCTCGCTAGTCGTGGCATGCATCTTCTTCCCTGCGTGTCCGATCTGAGCAAACAGCAGCGAGACAGCGTGATTCTGTCGAGTATATAGTCTCTTTGCAAGAGGAGAAATTTTACAGTCCTTGTTAAAACACCGGCCACGCCAAGACTTTGTTTTAGAATATATATAACAGGGAATTCCTCCTCAGCTCCATTTCATAGAAAAAAAAACCCCAGCAAAAACGACACACCAAGACTAAGCTTCACATACAGATATGATCATAAAATTCCCTCGGATCACCATCGCATTGCTCTACCTCTTTGTATGTGTGCACAGATTAAATGCACATAGGCTTGGATATTTTTCTTCCTGGTCACATAAAAAAAAAGTTTCCCGGTTTTCTAAGAAAAATATAGGGGCGCCCGCCAAAAGTTAGCCACCAGAGTACAGTTTCTCTTTAAAGAAAACTTGTGGCCACTTGAGAATTGAAAGGAAAAAGGTTGGTCGAAAGAAAAGGAAGCACGAAGAAGAATTGAAAGGAGGGTCACACGGAATGTCATACTAGCTGGCACGTACCGCAACGGTTACCAGATAAGCGCGGAAGCTAATGCATGGGTAAGCAGAGCTCGATACGTAAGATCGTACTACTTCCTTCGTCCCATGTTAAATGACTCAAATTTGTAATCATATTAAATGACTTAAATTTGTACATGTAATAAAAAATCGCTTAATATGAAACGGAGGGAGTATTTCACGGCATGTTTTTCTCTTAGCAGCTCACATATGTTACACCATTGCAAAAGTGAAGGGTACGAGTACAGCCCACGGTATTTACAGGCACGTAATAAGGAAACTAAAATTACAAGCCCGTTTATGTGAGACGTGCTCCACCAGAGCACCACAGCCCCACGTATCTCGCCATGTACTAGCTTGTGCAGATTTTTTTTTTAAGGAAAACTAGCATGTGCAGATAAAAGCACTGTCCGGACACCTCCAGAAGTCCAGAGTTCTCCATGGGGAGCAGGATATCCTGAGGACAGAGGTGCCCATCGGGCCTGGGCCCCGAAATAAGCCCAGAGGCCGGCCAGGCTTAACGGGCCCGGCTCGGCCCAGACGGTAGGCAGCCATTTGGGGCCGGGCCGGCCAGGTGGCCAGCTATACGCATCCCGCTTCCATCGGCTCGTGAAAAAATGTCCCGATTTCCTCTGGTTTCCGTCCAGACTCCAGACCTGTCTTCCCCGATCTGCCAACGCCCCCTGAGGCCCTGACTATGGCCGTCGTCCGCGGCCAGCCCGCGCCACCGTTAGCTGCCCCGACCCCGGGACTGCGACGCCTCATACACGCTCCCGCCGACGCCATCCCTCCGGCCGACATATGCTGCATTGCTGCGCGCCGGATGGCAGAGCCTCAATAAAAGGTACGGAGTATAAACTTCATTTTTAGATCAAAGTATAAACTTCATTTGTCCAGCGATTATGTTGCGGTTGAGACTTGAGAGTCGCTTCGTTGTTTTCCGTCAGATATCTGAGGATCTGAGCTAGCCATGCTTAAGTGCGTTTAGCGGTCGTTGTTAGCAAGCAAATTTCCAAAAACTGGTCAGAACGTCGACGTGGTTACTCGAAAGGGCCGGCGCACCTGACATAGCGCAAATCGATCACGGAAAATTTTGCACTGGTTACGCCGGTCTCAATAATCGTCTCTGTTGTGTCGACGTAATATAATTAACGTATTACCAGATACAAGGAAGAACATCCAAACAAGAAAAACAAAGAACTTGTTCTCCCTCCAAAAGGATGCGGTAAGAAACTGAAATCGCTACGCAACTTAAAACAGAACACGCAATTCGATGAGGTACAAGAAGAAAATGTCACAGAAAAGCCAAACTGGAGAGCCATTTGCATCGGCCGGCCAGCATTATATCCTGCCATTTCCTTTCAGGAAAGAGCTCCAAGGCTGTGGCGTCCGCCCCGTGACCAATTGAATCGATCTAGGATCACAGGGAGAGCCATCTTTCCAGTCAGGGAATCACGATCAAAACAATCTCCGAGAAAAGGGAGACGCTGACAAGAAAAGCATCGAGGAACAAGTAAAACTGACGTTGCGGCGGAAAAAAGATTGCAGTGTTGGAGGAACCCCTCGAGAAGATGAAGACGGCGGCGGCGGAAAATAGATTGCAATGAGGGGCGGCCAGGAGGTGGGCACATCTGTTATATAGAGAGCTGGCTGCCTAGGGCACCTTGTCGGTTGATGGGCCGCAATGAAAAGTGTGGACCGAAACCTCCTGGGCTGCAAATAACCCCGGGAAGCTCCTGTCTTCTTAGCCCACCGGGTGGGCAAGTCTAGAGCCCCCCAAAAAAATCGCTAAAAAAAAGACCCCCCAAAAAATTAAAAAAATATTTATTTATTTTATTTTAAAATTACTAATTTCTTACTTTCAATTCGAATAGAAATAAAAAATTGTGGTTCATAAACCACACTTTACCAAATGCAGAAGTATTATTAAATATATTTTGAAAAGACATAAAAGTGTTCTTTTAGTTGTTGGAATTTGTTATTTCCAATCCTCAAATTTGTTTCACGTTGCATCGAAATGTTCGTCTATTTCATATCAAATATCATGGTCTTTAGAAGATTTTTTATAGCTCACAAATCTTGCTTCATTTTAGGAAAAATCAACACCTATTTAAAAAAATGTTCATCTAACTCGAACAGGCACTAGACTTGCTAGACTTAATATATTTTTTATCGAACACGCCGAGCGGTGTGTCATTTTCATTAAGAAAAAAACGCAAGAAGTGCGATTACAAACGAAGGCAAAAAAAGGCGAGACCCAAGAGGCTCAAAAACAAAACGTAGAGAGAAAAAAGAAAAATGTTGGGAGGATGACCCCGGGTAGGGTTAGGACGACACACATTAACCGAGATGACGAAGGCAAAACCGGCACAGGCATGTACGCCAGCATTCTTAAGCCGAACTAATACTAAGCCGGCATACCAAGTGTATGCCGGCAAATCTATCTTGTCTTATGTAATTGCAGGATAAGCACGAGTACTCTGATCTCGGCCAGCGCCGAGATGTCTCAATGGTCTTATCCTCATCGCATGGCGCAAAGTAAAGCAGCGCTATCTTTATCACGGGAAAGCAGTCGCTGCTTACGTTGCGGTGCCAAGCGACTGCGCAAAGAAGCACCGAAAGAGAATCAGTGACGGAAGCCGGCGCGTGGTCACAGTACTTGTTGCCAGACGCCAGGAAAAGTAAAGTTGTCTTGTCCCTGCAGTGCCACCCGGAGGGAACCAAGGCGCGTGCCCGGCGGGGCCCTTAGAAGATAACGTTAGACTTTGGTCCACATGTCGGTGTGACATGGGTGGTTCATAAATAGAGCACTACCCTTCCCTGGACAGGGTCCCGAAACTTAGACATCTAGGGTTTTCCCTTTCTTCTTCTTCTTTCTCAAGAAAACTGCTCAAAGAGCACCTTTGTAGATGTCGGTATCTCGGCTTATACAACAAAGCAGGAGTAGGAGTTTTACCTAGACAAGAGGGCTCCGAACTTGGGTAAATCTGTGTGTGCTCGTGCGTTTGTGCGTGTTTCTCATCACGTCCTCCCTCCTCCGGTTCCTCCTTCATCCATCGGCCCTAATATAAGCCATTTTATGGCATCCGCCGTGACACCACCACGACAAAAAAGGCCAAGGCCACTATACAGCGGTAGAAATAGGACCCAAGTCCGAAGGACGCGCATGGAGGGGGAGGTGATCTAGCGCACGTGCACCAGCGGCACACCCCAAGTCCGCCTCCACAAGGATGTCCTCGGCAAGCCGAGACACCGTCGGCCTAACGCCATCAAAGATGCATCCGTTCCAAAGCTTCCAGAGACGCCGAAGAGAGAGAATGAGACGCGACCGCGCAGCCTTCACTTTACCTCGGAGCCTCCGGGCTCGAGCTGCGAGCCAATCCTCGAGGTCTTCAGAGGGGCGCGGCAGGCAGCTGAGAGCCCCGTCTTGGAAAAGACCTCGTGGAGGACTGACTTGGTAAAAGGGCAGGCAGCCCATGAGAAGGTGGGCCATGGTCTCCGGCTTCTGATCACACAGAGGGTAGCACGCGTTGAAGAAAAGATTGCGTCGCTCCAGACGTTCCCCGTCCAGTAATGGAGTAACACCAAGATACAAATGACAAATCAAACACCTATTTAAAAAAAAATGTTCATCTAACTCGAACAAACACGATAGGCTTGCTAGTCTTAATATTTAAACAGTACAAATCACTATTATGGCAAAATGGAATTTATTTGGTGGACTTTTTATTTCTAATGTTCAATTTTATGTTCTCACCTCTTGATCTTTTAGCAGGTGGCCCAGTGGCTTTTTAAAATCTATGAACTTAATCTACGTTACCGAGAGTTGGTCCTCTATAATTTCCTTGTTGGAGGCAATGAAATAACACCAAGATACAAATGACAAATCAGATTAAATTGGTGGAACTCCGAAAACATCATTATCTAGGTTTTTTATCGGTTTTATTTCATCACTTGTCATATTGCGTCGCTTTGTTTATAATCAGTAAATAGACTGATGATTTGCCAAAAAAAGAAAAAGAAACAACCGAAACACGTTCCAAGAAAATCATCCAAATACCCTCTCAAAAAGAAAAATCACCCAAAGACAACCTCCGACATGTACATGAGAAAACACAGTTCATCTTCTAATTAACCACGCGGTTCATCTTCAGTACCGGCGGCTCTGCAGAAGCGGGCTTGGCGAATCATACCCCAACGCATGATGCAGCAGCAGCAGCGCCGGCACCTGCTGCGCGCCGCCGCTCCTGTCCGCCTCGCGTTGCAGGTCACCCGAGCCGTGGGAACTGCCGGACGCCGTCGTCGCAGAGCGCGCCCCGCTCCGCCGGTCCGCCTGCGCGTGGCCAGCGACGGCACCCGCGGCCGCGGGAAGGGCCAGCTCGAGCACTCCCTCGCACCCGCCGCACCTCAGCCTGGCAACCCTCCGCCGCAGCGGCACCCTCGCCAACGCCGGCACCCGCAGCAGCTCCGAGCACTCGCCGCACACCGCGAACGGCGCTCCACCAAACACCGGGAGGCAGTGGTGCTTGTGCTTCTTCCTCAACCTCGCCGCGGGACGCTCACCGTTCCCGTTGAACGACGACCACGAGGAACCGGCGCTCGCGTTATTCCCCCGGCGCGGGGCGCCGTGCTCCGCCTGCTGCGAGAGCCGCGACTCCATCCGGCGGAAGAAGCGGGATTCGCACCTCTTGCTCGCCGGCTGCGGCTGCAGCTCGATGGCGGCGACCATGCCCCGGAGCTTGTCCAGCAGGCGCAGCAGGTCCCTGTGGAACGCCGGGTCCGTCAGGGGCGACGTCGCGACGCCGACATTGGATGCCTCCAATCCTACTCCAGACATGCTTACAGACGTCCCGAGCTCCTTCGAGACAGAGAAGTCGCCTCGGCGCAGAACGCCCGAGTCAGAAGCGCTCGACGCGCGCCTCGTCCGTCGAGACGATGGCCGGAGTTCGTTGACGTGATGGTTCACTGATCCACCTTCGTCTTGCTGCTCCCCATTCTTGCTCGGCGATGGAACCGCTACAGCTGTATTGTCGTGGATGTTTGGTGCGGCATCGGAGTTGGAGCAAGAGTTGTAGCCGCTCGAGAACGGAGGCTGGTCGCCGTCGACGTCGATGACCGAAGCCTGCGTAGAGGAGGAAGCGTCGGGATCGTCGGAGAACACCGAGGCGGTACCGTCGGCCGAGAGTATCTCCAGCCTGCTCAGAGCGTCGTCTGTTGCTTCGCCCGCCGGCTCTGTGTTCTTGCCTGCAGAATTACAGAGGCAGAGGAATGCATCCTTCCATCACGCAATTGGAGACATTGACAAGAGAGATTAAATCTCCATGCGCGGAGTTTGATTCTGCCGATCGAGGCACCTCGGATCGGAGTGCGGCATTTGCTGCAGTAGTAGACGGCGGCGCTGGGGTTCTGCCGGATCATGGCGCGGCAGTACGGGCACCGGCCGAACCGCATCTCCGTGTCCCCGGCCTGCATCCTCGTCTCGGCGTTTCTACGAAATGATCGGGGAAGGCTCAGAAGAAGTCGTGAAACTGGCATCATTGTTCGCTCGAGAGATTTTCAGAGTCCATGGACATTCCTCAACCTCAAATAGACTCCCATTCAGATTCAGTCAACAAAATGCACCTTGGTTGAAGAACAGTACCTTTGTGGCTCAAATGAACCAAGGCTTCCTTTATCCTTGCAGCAATCAGTTTTGGGATCGACCTATTCATCCAAGGATGGTATTTGATCAATCGTAAGGAAATAGGGAATGTAAGGAGCAGATTCGGCTGCTAATGTACAATCCTGATCTCCATCGAGAAAGTTCAGACAGGAGACTACAACACGATACTGAAAACAGGAAACTAAAAACTGGAATTTTATGCTGTTATTATCTTGAACTTGTTAGAACGGTGATGCGCATCCAGAATATGGTCATAGATTACGATACTCAAGAACTCGGGAGTCTGGGTCAATTGTCGGACTAACAACAAACGTTCTCTAAAGGAGCTAGAAGAATGGCACCGTCAGATCGATGCCAAACCACCGAGCAAATACAAAAGGGAGGGAGAAAAAAGTCAATTCAGCTTACCTTGTTGTCAAAATCCTCAGAAACTCCCCGATATTTCGCCTCTTCGTCGAATTGCCAGTGATAGCATAATATGAATGTCCCTACGACACCTGAATAAATGAACAAAGAATGCCTCTGCAGCACAGAATTCCTTGGATGGATTTCTGAAACATCAAGACGGAGGAAGAACAAGTAGGACCCCGAGAAAAAGTCTTCCTATCTTTCTTTTTTGGGTATCAAGAGTTTTCCTGTCTTGAGACACCAACCAAAGAAACAGCACCCTTGAGAAACAGTATTTTAGTACGTGGCGTACGTGGAAAGAAGAGGCCATCATTTGGCAGTTGAGAGTTGGAACACAGCTAATAAGCTGCTTAAAAATTGCAATGTGTTTCTTGTAAGGAATATTTGGTTGTCTTCCATGAAAGAGGGGTTTTGTTTTCAAGTTTTAGAAATGATCAACTTATCGGGAATAAAAAATACTAGTACAATAAATTGAAGATTAAACGAACTCAAATAATAAGGCTTTAATATATATATAGAGAGAGGAAAATTACAAGGTACTCCCGAGTGTAGTTACCCCCGCTTTTTAACGGGTAGCTGGTATACTAAAATTTATTAATTAATTGTCAGAAAATAATATACTTTTTGTTCAACCCGATCCGTTGCATGGCCTGTTCCGATTTTTGGGGCCGGCCGGCCTCATCCGTATGGATCCAAAACAATATTCTGCCGTCCCCTCCCTCTCTCTTTCCCGTAGATCTGAAGAAACTATGCCGACGAGAGAATTGGTTATCTTGGACGCTCACGACCTGGAGATCGATCGATGTACGCAGGTACTTGTGTTGTTGATCACACCATACTACTCTGTTTCGCTGCCAACATCGATGGTTCTGATGCATGCATGCTTGTCTTGCGCGGCCGCAGTCGACTCCACGACGGCCGGCGGTCGCTGACGGCCGCCGCCATCGGCCGCCGACGACATCGACAACACTCTCCGGCGTGCGCCGTCCGCCACCGCGTATGCATGGACCCCATGCTCAGGATATGTCTGGTACGCTGTTCGTAGAGCCGATCGATAACATGTACTGCACCTGGATCCTAATGCGTCGCTAATTGTTTGTCTTAACTTTTTCTTTATGCAGAAGATGATCGAGCAGGCCTAAGATCATAACATAGATTCTTTTTTTTATGCATAGCTGCTAGTGGAGTGATGGATATTCTTTTCTATGTACGTAGCTGCTATTGGGATGATGCGGAAGATGATGCATCTTCTTTTGCCATGAGCAGAGAAGACAACACTAGCCATCTTGTGTGCATGGCCACACAGACACAGAGACGTCTAATTGTAATCATCGTTAATTATAGTTGCGATGTATACACTGCATACATGATTTTATACTCCATACCTTTTTCTTGAATATAAACTATGTGTGCTAATTTTTATGTGTATATTCTCTATACTACCTTCTATTATTCTACATACTACCTTCTAATATTCTACCTTCTAATATATACTACAAACTTCCTCCATACTACCTTCTAATCTAGTACTCCCTCCATCCAACAAAAGATGTCTCAAGTTTGTCAAAATTTAGATGTATCTAGATATGATAGTGTATATGTGCATTCAAATTTAGGCAAATTTGAGACATTCTTTGTTGGACGGAGGAATATTATACTACATACTACCTTCTAATGTACTACAATACTACATTCTACCTTCTATATACTACATACTCAATGGAGAAGGAAGTTTGTAGTATATTAGAAGGTAGAATATTAGAAGGTAGTATATATGTATAATAATAGAAGGTGGTAGAAGAATATATACTGCAGTTTCTAAACTATGACTTGTTTTGGATATAGTATATGTGCTTGAGTTATAACGTCAAGCTAGCTACGTGCATCAAATCAAACAGGCTAATATGCACGTTGCATGCCAACAAATTAGCAGGTGGCATGCATGAACAAACTCATATATACTGTCAAGATCGTTTAATTAGTTCTACTTTCCTTGCATGCCAACAAATTAGCAGGTGAGAAGCATACTCATGAATGGAACACCTACACACCACGCAGGGTAGAATACCTTAACAAATCTGCTGGAAATTTCATGGTGAAGAGCATATTCTACAACCACTACGTAAAAAGTAGTACACATGGTGCATTAAAAGTAGTACTTAATCATCTTTTGACCGTCCATCCATGGGTAGTATATTGCATCCTTCCAACGCTGGCGAGACAAGAGAATGTTCTACCGTTCTGCCGCCCCCGCCCGCCCACCCTTCTCAATCTGGTCTCGTATATATAAGCAAACCCACCAATATCGCTAGATTAGTTGCGTTTACGTTCAGATTTGTTCCATATCCAGTCAAGGAGGTTTTTTTTTTGAAAGGTCCAGCAAACGCTGGCTTTCGATGTATTAGTAGAGGAAATAATTACAAGGCTGTCCTGAAGCAAATGAGTAAGAAAAAAGAAAAGAAAACCCGATGCGTGAAAAGGCTAAGAAAATTAAGGTGGTTCCCAAAGTAACTTCCTAAAGGCCTTGGCGCCCGCGAAAGCCCACTCGCGGGCCTCATCCTTAATGAAACAACAAATCCGGCGAAACGAAATTTCCTTGTCGTTGAACACCCTGGAGTTGCGCTCGCGCCATATGGCCCAACAGATGAGGATGAACATGGATTTGATCCCTTGGCGGTGCTGGCCGAGATCATCCTCTCATAGAAGGAGTCAATGGAAGCCGAAGCATGGCAAATAGCGGTGGTGATGCCGGAACAGTTGGGCCAGAGAGCCACCTCGCACCAGATCTGCCGGGCACCGGGACACTCGACGAACAAGTGATGCGAGGTTTCTAAGTTGCAGCGACAAAGGGCGCAAAAGTAGTCGTTGGGCCAGCACCTGCGCTGGAGACGGTCGGCGCACCAGAGACGATCGTGGAGGAGAAGCCAAGCAAAAAAATTGAGTTTCGGGGGTGCCCAAACACGCCAGACGTTGCGCTCGTGGTTCGAGCGGACGTGGCCCTCGAAGTGCAGTCTATAGGCAGAGCGGGCGGAGTAGCATCCATCGACGGTGATAGTCCAGCGGATGGTGTCGGGCACGCCAGGGAGGAGGAGGATGTCGGCGTGCTGGAGCATAGACCATGCCTGGACGAACTCGAGAAGGACCTGGGTGGAGAGGTCATGGCGCAGGTCATCCACTCATTTGGAGCCATTGAGAGCCTCTGAGACGGTCCGCCCTTTGCGTCGTGCATGCGCAAACCGCAGGGGAAAGGACAGACGGAGGGGGCGTCCGCCAAGCCAGTTGGAGTGCCAGAACTTAGCCGTGTTGCCATCACCGATGGAGACACGAGTAGCCGCAGCGAAGAGGTCATGGTCCGTGGCACCGCAAGGCGTTTGCATGCCCACCCAAGGCCGCTCTGGAGCACGCCATTCAAGCCAGAGCCATCGGAGGCGAAGGGCGCGACCAAAGGCTTCGAGGTTTAACAAGCCAAGCCCACCACGGTCAAGCGGAGAACAAACTTTTTTCCAGCTAATCTTGCACTTGCCGCCCACCAAATCATTCCCCTCTATTCCCCAGATGAAGCGGCGCCTGATCTTGTCCAGAGAAACGATGAATTTTTTCGAAAGTTTGAGTGCGGTCATGGCGTAAGTGGGGAGGGCGCTGAGCACAGAAGAGCAGAGCGCTCTGCGGCCGCCGGCGTTGATCCATCTGCCACGCCATCCCGCGAAGTGAGCACGGGCACGATCAATGATATGCTGTAGGTGAGCTAACCCTGTTCGACCAAGGGACAGAGGAAGACCGAGGTAGCGAATCGGGAAAGAAGACCGCTTGCCGGAGAAAGGCTGGAGGACGTGGTCCATGTCGATGCCGCTACATCTAATTGCGGCGATGGAGCACTTGTTGGCGTTGATGCGGAGGCCCGTAGCGAGGCCAAACTCAGAGAGGATACGCAGAAGAGTAGCAATCTCATCGCGGATGGGGTTGATGAAGATGATGGCATCATCGGCGTATAGGCTAGAGCGAGGGGAGACCTCGCGTAGTGGCAGGGGTGAGAGCATCCCTAGCTCCGTGGCGCGATGGAGGAGGCGCTGTAGGGGATCAATCGCGAGAATGAAGAGGAGCGGTGATAAGGGGTCTCCTTGTCGGAGCCCACGCCGGTGAGGGATCGAGGGACCGGTGGTGCCGTTGAGAAGCACGGAGGAGGAAGCCATAGACAGAAGAAGTGAGATGCAGTCTCGCCAGCGCGCAGGGAAGCCAATGTGCTGAAGGAGCTCGAGGAGGTAACCCCAAGAGACGGAGTCGAAGGCCTTGGCGAAGTCGAGCTTTACAAGGAGAGTCGGCTTATTTTTTCAGCGAAGAGCCCGTGCCGCATTTCTAACGAACAAGAAGTTATCATGGATGCATCGGGACTTAAGGAAGGCGCTCTGAGAGGTGGAGACGAGATCGCCCATGAGAGGCGCCAGGCGAAGGGCAAGCACTTTGGAGAACAACTTGGCGAAAGAGTGAATTAAGCTAATCGGCCGTAGATCGTGCACCGTTTGAACCTACGCTTTCTTTGGAATCAGATAGATGAAGGCCGAGTTGAGGGTTGCAAAGTCCCCCCCCCCCCCCCCCCCCGCAAGTCGGAAGAGGTGGTTGAAGGCGGCAAGGATATCCAACTTGATGATGTCCCAACAAGAGCGGTAGAAGGTGCCGGTGAAGCCATCCGGGTCAGGAGCTTTCTCCACAGGAAAGCCTCCCAGATTTCAGCCAAGGTGAACGGATTGTCGATACCTGCTGGAGCGAGCATCGGCATATGAAGCTCATCCCACACAATAGAGCAGGAGCGGCGATCGTCGGAGCCCAGAACAGAAGAGAAGTGTTGGTGCAGGGCGAGCTCCTTGTCGTGGTGGGAGATGTGAAGACCGGAGTCGGAGGTGATTTGATGTAGAATTTTTTTCCGACGTCTAGCATTGATCTTAATGTGAAAAAACTTGGTATTGGCGTCGCCCTCTTTAAGCCAAACCTGACGAGATGCCTGCTGTCTGCGGGCACGCTCGATGGCAGCGAGACCCAGGATCCTCACCTTGAGGGCACGCCGAAGATGGAACTCAAGTGATGAAAGAGGACGGCAATATTGAGCTACATCTAATTGGAGAATGATTTCCATCGCGAGGTGCAACTGGAATCGGGAGTCGCTGAAGATGCCTTTGCTCCAAGACCGCAGTGCACGGGCAGCCCGCCCCAGCTTGACTTGGAGGCGGCGAAGAGGGTTGATCGATTGCACATCCTCGCTCTAGGCATCAAGCACGACGTCCCGAAGCCAGAATGCCGGGGCCAGAAGTTTTCGAAGCAGAAGCGTGCCTTGCGTGGCGGCATGCTGAAGTTGGCGAGGAGGAGCGGGCAATGGTCAGAGTGCGCAGTGGACAGGGCGTGGACGGCGCATGGCGAGAACAGAACATCCCAGGCGGCGTTGCAAAAAATACGATCGAGCTTAACTAAGGTTGGCTGCTCCCGCTCGCTGCTCCACGAGAAAGGACAGTTGACACAACGTAGCTCGAAAATTTCCGCCTGGTCAATGGCTGCACGAAACTAGCCCATAAGGCGACGGCACAAATTGAGGTTATTTTTGTCGCGAGCCTCGTAGATAAGGTTGAAATCACCGGCGATGATCCAGGGCTCCTGATGGCGTGGGGAGATATCCTTCATCTCCTGGAGGAAAGCAGGCTTGAGGGCGTCGTCTGCTGGCCTGTACACGGTGGAGAGAATGAAGGCGATCCTGAAGTGGAGGAGGGTGACAGTTGCGGTAATCGAAAAGCGAAGAACCGTCGAGTTGGAGATGGCCACAATGTTGGGGTTCCAGAGCAGGGCAGTGCCCCCTCTCGTGCCATCAGCCAGTAGGCAAATGCACGAACGATGAGAAGGGCCGGCAGTCTCGCAGGCGAAGGCGTCGGTGAAGGCAACCAGCTTTGTTTCCTGAAGACAGAGGATGCCTGCATTTGATGCTGACGCGATCTCACACACGGTAGCACGACGAGCAGCATTGTTCAGGCCGCAAACATTCCAACATAAAATTGGGCAAATGTTGTCACTCATTGGCAAGCAGAAAAGAACTCTGAATAAATCGACGACGAGCAGAATAGGGGGCGGCGCGATGCGGCAGGGGTCAAGCAGACGGCACCGAGCACCCAAGCGAGTCTCCTCCCCATCCATCACACTGAAGTACCAGAAGTAGGGCTGGACGGCGGGCAGCGGCGCAGCCTCCGTGCTGGAAGGCATGCGGGCGCTGACAATAGTCCAATCCTCCACCAGATCGATATGGATAAGAGCACTGAAGTGGTTACCTTCAGGAGCAGGTGCGACCTCACGACGTGGAGGGGAGTAGCCATGCATCTCCTCAACGCAGCCGGCGCCGTCAGGGAAAATGGTGAAGGTGTGGACGCTGGGAATGCGATCCAAGCTCTAGCACCACACCCAACAACTGAAGAGCTTGGTGGTGTCCCTGGCGAAGGTGCGGCTGTCCAAGCGGTCGATGATGACGTGCGTACTGAGAACCGACTGAATTCCCTCGACGGACCAGAGCTGCAGAGGCAACTTCTCAATGCAGAGGCGCACGTGCAGGGGGTAGGTCTGAAGGGTGCCATGGTCGGATTCACGCCATGGTTGCAGGAGGAAGGTGGTGCCGTTGATGTCGATGCGCCCGAGAGAGACGGCGCGGTTGCGGTGGGACGGGTTGTCGAAGTCCTCAGGGTGGTGCTTGGTGACTCGCAACGCGTGCGTCGGGACACCCAGGACCCGCTCCATCTCCTTGCCGACGAGGATCGGGCTGGCGGCGTGCAACGGAGTGACAGCCTTGACAAGGACGCCCCGACTTCGCAGCGAAAACACCTCCTGCTCGATGGCGCGGGAAGCCATGACGATGGAGTGGGTGGACCCCGGGCGACACGGTGCAGGCTTGGGGATGACACGGCTCAGCATGGCGGCGGTCAGGGTCGGGGCCGGGAAGCGGAGGCGTTGGCGAGCAGGCAGGCGACAGTTGGAGGCAGAGGAGCTTCCCTTACAGCGCCCCGAGTCAGTCGCCAGATGGCCCCACGCCCAGCAGTCGATGCAGCGTGGAGGGTCTCGGCAGTTGGCGTGGCGGTGGTCCTTGCTAAGGCAGCAGAAGCGCCTTAAGAAAGCCTCACGGTCGTGGGGAGTGCGGCGCGGAGCACCAGGCGGCGGCATGGGCGGCGTGGGGCGCCGGTCCAGAAGCGGGGAGGCGCTTCTTCTCCGGCTGTGCCTCGAAACCACCAGTGCCCACGAGTTGCCATTCTCGGCCGAGAGTGGAGAAGGCTGGGACGGGATGGAGCCGACCACGACAGAAAGACGGCGGGGGCGCTCCTCGACCTGCTGGACAAAGGGAGAAGGCGTTGACGAGCGGGGAGAGCAGCAGGAGTCCACAGTCCGCGGGGGTTCCAAGGGCAGCTTGCGGGGCGAGGCAGTCGGCGGACCGGCAGACCTAACGGAGGAGCGACCAGCAGATCTCGGAGATGAAGCACACGATGAGCCAGCGGAACTAGACGAGCCAGTGGATTGTGAGCGGTGGTGAGCCATGGCAGGAGAAGGACCAGTGGATGGAGGAGGCGGCAGGATGGGGTGGCCACCATGGCCGGAGTGGCCTGTGGCGCAGTGGGGAGGAGCTCAGCTCAGCTCCTGTCGCTCCTTTTCTAGAGTATACGTTTGGAAGTAGTAAAATGGAGTCGCAACCAATACTTCTTGAGCCCTCCTGACAATCCAGTCCAGCTCGGCTCTGGGATCCCACGCATCATCAGCACCGTGGATCACTTTTTATGTGGGTGTTTGTGGGCATCACCCAGTCTTCAACCGGCTGCTTGTGTTGACAAACGGGAATAAGCTGCAGCGGCTTCAATATCTGGGACGAGACTGAAGCATAATTCCACCACAGATCATGCATCCTCTAACAAAAGGATTGGTAGGTATCAAATAGCACCATCCAGCAGCATTTACATCCATCAAAAGGGGTTAGCGAGAGGAAAAAATATTTCAGTCAAGGAGGTTGTTGCTGTACTAGTACGTGATTATCTAGAATATTTAATTAAAAAATCAATTAGTTTCTTCATGTTGGATTCTTCCACGACCCACTAACCCGATCAGCTCAATGACGTGTAGAATCAAGGAACGGTAGATGCTTGGGGGTAATTACTCCCGGTTGTACAAAAAAGCGTCCATATATATATCAGATCAAAAAATTATTAGAAGCACGTCTTTATTTTTTTTTCCGCATCTCGATGTTCCCCCTCCTCCGACAAAGTAGCATAAGATCAAACATGTGCAAGGTGGACAAACCTTAAAGGTTTTTGATGCCGCATGAGTTGGCCATCAAAAAACTAGCGTGAGACATTTTGTTGAACTATTAGTCCGTCGTCATATCATTGGAGGAGAAAATATAGAGCATGTAAGGAAACACCTATAGTAGAGCATGTAAGGAAACACCTATAGTTCCCTGGTTCATTCCACGATGATCATACCAAAAGGTGATGGAGCCGAGAAATTTTTATTTCGTAAAGTGCTGTCTCCACCATCATAACGCTATCGTCAAGCACTTACGAACCTAACATGAAAGATGCATAATATACATTTCAAAATGACGATCTAGGGGGCCTAATATATCATTCAGGACTTACAAACCTAGCGCCGGAACAAGCGAAACCGACTATGGAATGGGGTTTTCTCACTAACTTTGACTCTTATAACCAAAGTTAGCGGCACTCTTTTTCTTCTTTAGTGAACGGCAGAGTTCCTGCCAACTTTCCCTCATAAAAATAAAGAAACCGACTATGGAAAAACATTTCCTGCCAGTGTCTTGAGTTGTCCTCCTTCTGCTCTGTTGCAAGAGGTATTTTTTCTTCTTCTTAAACCTAACATAGAAGATGCCTAACAGGGACGGAGACAAGGGGGCGCCGGGGAGCTTTGCCCCCTCCAAGAATTTTCTTTCTACTTAACATTTATTAGTAAGATAATTGAAAAAGTTTATGTCTGCAATTTCGTCCCTCCTAAACCCAACTCGCCTCCCTCACGTCGAATTTCTTGCTCCGTCCGTCCCTGATGCCTAATAACATGCCAAAATGGTGATCAGGGTGCCTAATAAATTGTTAAGCACTCACAAACTTAGCGCAGTAGCGCTGGAACTGGTGCGGCTACATAAAAGCTTTACCTGCTGGTGTCTTGGCATGTCCTTTTTGCTCAGTTGCAGGAGTTGTTTTTTTTTGGTCTCTTTTGCTTCTTTTTGTTTGGAGCTGTTTTACGGTACCCCTATACTGCTAATGGCAAAAATGCAGTACACAAATCTCTACCGTCCATTCGTTAGGGGTTATTTTTTACTAATGGGCTGAAGCCCAGCAGAATCCCATTTCTCTCTATCCCCATCTCGCGCTGGGCAATCTCGACCTTGCCATCAAGCCACGCGCCCGAGTGCCCCACGCGCCGCCGGTCGTCGACCTCGTCCCGGCCGCCAGACAGGATTCGTCTACCTCGGCCTGGTGCCGCCGCTCGCTCCACACGCCGTCGCCGGACAGGCGTTCATCGACCTTGGCCCGGCTTGCGAAGCCCGATCATACAGCTTTCATAAGGTCCCATCGTGGGTTGTACCCCCTACGCCAGCCGCCCTACGGCCGGGCTCGCCGGCGACCACCACGCCATGGCGCTGCCCCCACCCTACGGCCCGGCACGACGGCGACCTCCTCGACCGTTGCTTGCCTTGCGGCCGCGGGGGAGCTGTCCCCAGCAACGCAACCGGACGGCTATGACCACTGAATGAATTTGGGTGTTTTGTATCTCTGAATTTGGGTGTTTAGATGTACTGAGCTAGCTGCACTGAAAATTTGTGATGTTTGCTTTTCATTGAATGAAGACGAGCAATGGTTGTAGTCTGCGGATTCACCATTTTGGATGTATAAATACTACTCTAGTTGTTTTGCTGTACCCGAATCAAGGATGTGCAAAAAATTCTTCTCTTTTGATGTTTTGCTATTGCTGTACATATTGAAACTGTAGTTATTCCGGTGAATTGGAAGCAGGCTTTTCAATGTGCGTGTAAATGTCCTCCCTCCTTCCTAGATTAAGCGACTCACCAGCTCTTTTGAATGCGTATCTACAGAAGTCTCATCTTTTTTTGGGCATGTTATGGTCACCTTATTTGTGGCAAATCAGGTTATCGGCAAATCTGATTGTCTTTGTGCCCAAACGTATACATTTCTGGAACATAATAGATCATGACAGGGCATGACAATGCCAGGACAATATGGGTTTTGTGCCTGCAGCAAGAGAAATAAATATTTCATGTAGATTAATTCACATTCATTCAAGATTTTTCTGTACATTTACATTGAAGCATGCCTTACATTGATTCTAGTACCACAAGTATTTTATCCATTACAGCAAAACATCAAGTTAGAATAACTGAAGCAAATTCCCAAGTTAGAAGAACTGAAGAAGCCCTTGTTCTTTCACATTGGCATAACAGGTTTAGGTCGCCGTACGCCTTCCTCGCTCCGTATTCCATCCAAAGCTTGTCGATACACCAAAAAGGATTGTTGATACAAGCGGCAGCAGTAAGAGGAGTAGACTCTCCAACTTCGACAAGGTACTCTGTCAGCATATTGGCACCATATCCCCATCCAACACCATTATTGTCGTCATGGTCTTTGGCTGTTTACAAACCGTATTGCTGAGCAGATATCATCACTGTCAGCTGCTGTAAATAACCTGCAGAAGCAGCACTATGTTTAGAAGCCTACAAATTTTAGGCAAGGTATTGCAGAGAAGAGAAGTTCATGAATAAAGAGGTGCATGAAATCACTCTCTATTGAGACTAATTCTACCCTATTATTCGGGATGATATTGGCACGTCCAACCGACAGCTGCCAGCTCTCCTAGTAGATTCGACGATGAACACCATACCACGCAAGTCACAAGACAAGAGGAACAAGTACGAATACGTGCGGCACCAGAAGGGATTCATTCCAAAGCATTGTCATAGTTTTCTTAAAGTCCGGTTCGCTAAACTTAAGTTTCATCTTCGCATTTCATTTTCTCTGTATTCTCCTCAACAGCCTAAATACAGATAGATGTAGAGTTTACTTTATTCTGAATATTTCATACCAAGTAAATTATTTGGGTTGCAAGAGAGGTTGTCTCCCGTCAGTGTTTTATCTTCAGCAAAGATTAGTTAAAGATATTTTACTTCGTCTCTGCTTTAGCTTTCCAGACGCTGCCGGTGTTATGTGCAGCATCTACTGGAAAACAATTTTCAATAATGTTCTTGTTTTCATCTGAAATACTCCGTAACTCTACTGAAAACAAGCTTTGCATTTGCATGACTACTCGTATGACAGCGATAAAACTAGCGAAGCATATGGTTACAAGAAAATGCGGAAGAAACTGCATAAGAAAAGCTCAAGAACTGACATACGAGGTTCAGTACCTAACCATGGCGGTGATCACACTGCGATGACAGCCACCACGGCCGTGCTGCCGCCGTCGTGCCTCGCCACAGGTAAGGGCGCCGTCGAGGCCGCGGGCTGCCGCCGTCACTGTCCGTCGTGAGGCTCGGGACACTGGACACCGCAACGCGCAGCCAGCCACGGCGAGTCGCAGCTGCGTGATGTTTCCTTGGACGGCGCAGCCGCTGGTCCTTCGGGCCTCTGCAACGGAGGCAGGAGCCGCGGCGACGGGCGCCTCGATGGACGTTCGGCACCGGGGCGGTGGGAAGAGGTGGCAGGGGTGATTCCTTACGTGTCGTCGGAGCCGGGGACGGGAGGGCGTGGCGGCGGCGTTGGATCGGGGGAGAGGAGGGCAGGGAGAACTGGGTGAGAGAGAGGAAACGAAAGGGTCGGCCCAGTTTCACCGTCTGGGCCGTCCCGTGCGGAAATGTGATGCCCTTGTACAGTTGTACTGTTCTATTTAACCCAGCGGTACAATATACTGTTCATCTTGTGAGGACAGTATAGATTGATCTAGACCCTAGGATTAACAGCCCATGTCGATCTCAGGGCAAGAGCTTTTTGTTTGAGGGGTTGTCCTTTTTGCTCAGTTGCGACTACAGAAAAACTTTACCTGCTGGAAGTTGAAGCCCAAATAGTGGCACAGCATCACTACTCTCCGGCCCATTAGTTTCTCACTCGGCCCAGCATTATCCCATCTAGATGGCTGGATAAACGAGCCCCTGCCCGCCACGTAGCACATCCCGCAGCCTCAGCTGAGCTCAGAGTCTCAAACTCCTCCTCGACCCCTCAAAACGTCGAACACCTCCTGCCTCCTCCCATGAGAGGAGAATCCTTTCCTCTCCAGTCTCCATGGCCTCCTCCCTGCTGCCCCCACCCACCTTCGCCAACAAGCACCGTTCACTCCTCGCCACCGCCAAGCACCCAGCCCCCAGGCTGACCAGGTGCGGCGCCGGAGGAGGAGCCGTCCCGGACGAACTCCTCGGCGCGCTGCACCTGGGACGGCAATCCGACACGGTGGTCGCCACGGTGGGAGTCAGTGAAGACACGAGCGCCGATGGCTGGATTGATCTTCTCGACGAGATCAAGGGCGCGCTGCAAGCGGACGCGCCCGACCCGGCGGCCACCGCGAGCGACGCGCCGGTTGTCCCGGACGTGCTCCTGAGCTCGCCTCCGGCTAGCGTCGACGCGGCCAATGCCGCTGCCGGCATGGCCGTCGCCGTCCCGGACGAGGCCCTGACGAGCGCCGCGGACACATCCAGGTTCATCCCGGAGGAGCTCCTGGGCGCGCTGCACATGGACGCGTCGAGCCCGCCGGTGCGCGCCGCGACGGGCGCGCTGGCGAGGCTGGACGCGCTGGCGGCCTCGCTGACGGAGCCCGAGCGGTGGGCGGCGGCGGGGCTCCTGGCGGTGGTGTGGCTGTACCTGACGGCGCGGCCCGGGGTGCTGAGCGGCGCCGTGGACGCGTACCTGCTGGCGCCGCTGCAGCTGGCGCTCGACAGCGCGCTGGGGCGTCGGAGCCTCAAGATGAGCGACTTCGTGGTCGGGGAGCGCATCGGGGAGGGGTCCTTCGGGGTGGTGTACTCCGGCGCCGTGGTGCCCAAGGGCGGCGCCGCCGTGGAGGAGAGGAGAGGCAAGGCCAAGACCAAGCTCCAGCTCGACGACAGGTACAAGGAGAAGGTCATACTCAAGAAGGTAATTAGCTCGATCAAGGTCTGGGATCTCACACTGATAGGCAGGGAGATTGGGAATCTTATTATGCCTGTTTTATCAGATAAAAGTGGGGACGGCTGGAGCCAAGGAGTGCGGCGACTACGAGGAGTGGTTCAACTACCGTGTGGCCAGGGCGGCGCCGGAGTCTTGCGCGGATTTCATGGGGAGCTTCGTCGCCGACAAGACCAAGTCGGAGTTCGTGAAGGGCGGCAAATGGCTCGTCTGGAAATTTGAGGTACGTGTCTCCCTGCTCTGAAGGAGGATTGCTTCCGAAAACACAAAAAACTTCAGAAATGAAAAACTGTGGCCCATACAGGTCTCGAACCTGTGACCTTCGCGTTATTAGCACGACGCTCTAACCAGCTGAGCTAATAGGCCGCTGATCATAGACAATCTTCGAACCTTTATAAACTATCTAGCCACATAAATGAGCCAACGACAACGATGAACTCCAAACTTACGCAGTGGCGCGCTAACATTTGGGCGTTTATGAATTCCTGCCCGCAGGGAGACCGGACGCTGGGCAATTACGTGACCGACAAGAGCTTCCCGTCTAACCTGGAGCCGCTGATGTTCGGGCGCGCGCTCCGTGGCGCCGACTCGCTCACCCGGGGCGCGCTCGTCGTGAAACAGGTGATGCGGCAGCTGATCACCTCGCTCCGCCGCATCCACGACACCGGCATCGTCCACCGCGACATCAAGCCGTCGAACCTCGTCGTGACCCGGCGCGGGCAGGTGAAGCTCATCGACTTCGGCGCCGCCACGGACCTCCGCATCGGCAAGAACTACACGCCCGACCGCACCCTCCTGGACCCGGACTACTGCCCGCCCGAGCTCTACGTGCTCCCGGAGGAGACCCCGCAGCCCCCCGCTGAGCCGATCGCCGCCATCCTCTCCCCAATCCTCTGGCAGCTCAACAGCCCCGACCTCTTCGACATGTACTCGGCCGGTGTCGTGCTCATGCAGATGGCTATCCCCACGCTCAGGTCGCCCTCGGGGCTCAAGAACTTCAACTCCGAGCTCAAGGCCGCCGGGTACGACCTCAACCGGTGGCGGGAGATCACGCGCCGGAGACCCGACCTGCAGATCCTGGACCTCGACTCTGGCAGGGGCTGGGACCTGGCCACCAAGCTCATCGCGCAGCGCGGCCAGGGCAGGCTCTCCGCCGCCGCCGCGCTCCGGCACCCGTATTTCCTGCTCGGTGGAGACCGGGCCGCGGCCGTCCTGTCAAAGCTGCAGCTGAGCAAATAATACTACTAGGATTACATGGGATTGGCTACATTGGACAATTTGAGATCCTGCATATATTTACATAGAATGCAAAAATTATGTCCTGACATGAGATGCTAGATCCGCCACCAATGGCATTGCCATTTTTGTTGTACAGTCAGTCATGATCATTCACGGGAGGGAAGAGAAGGCATCTGGTTCTGGTGTCGATCAGTACATTGCCTTCTTGTACGAGTTCATTGAACAGTGTGGTGCAGAGTTACACATACTGGCTAACTGAATTTACTGCTGAATGTGGACTGGACATTTTCATGACGGGTGATCTCGACACTACCACGAAATCCTACTTCTGCTGTGGTCAGTTTCTCGAACCTATGTCCTCAAAGAGCTCAGCTGCTCAAAATTCTTGCTGAAGTTTCAGCCAATGGAGGGTACTTGGCCGTGCTCCTTCTGAAGCTATATTGACTGGCGCATCAGGTGATTTTATCGTCGAAAGACTGTTTGCACATGACTACATCACCTGGCCGGCAATACGGTTCAAACTTCTGCTCAAGATCTGCCTGGTTGCCCCCGACCAGCTTATCGATCTCCTTCTTGTCTCTCAAGAAAATGAATGTTGGGGTTGCACATATGTCGAATTTCGTGACCAGTTCCTAAGGAATCATATTAGTATGTGACAAACATTTGTTTCAAAACTTTTAACGTTCAAAGAAAAATAAAATAAATGAATGAGTAGAATTATGGACATTTGTGTACCGGCAGTTCGTCTACGTCCACAGACACGAAAACAAGATCGGAATGCTTCAAAGAAAGTTCAGCATATACGGGAGCAGCAATCCTACACGGGCCGCACCATACTGCGCTGAATTTTACAACAAGCTGTGCAGATGGAAAATGTCAGCATGGTTAACGTAAACAGTTGGAGGAATGCGAAATTGGAAAGTCGCATGCAAATATCCTTGTGTCAAGAGTATGGATTAAGTTGTAATGCCATTGATTATAGGTAGTCATATGGTTACTTACTGTTTTACCAAGTTCACACGCATCTTCCAATTTCTGTTCCCAGCTCTTTATGTCAGGTATAATAGTCACATTTCCAGAGCTGTAGTCTAGATGTTCCTCGGCATCTACAGGATTCTGCAAATGGAAGCATAAGACAGGTTCTAGTAGTTAAAATAGCATGTGTGTATTGATTGGATAGATATACTAAGACTCAATGTGATGGCAATGTGTGTGTTTTTTCCTCTTCGAAAAGGGGAATTTGATGCAATGTGTGGCGTGGCAAGCAAATACTCCCTCTATTTCACAAAGAATGGCACGCACGTATTTCAAGATTTTGTTTTGACCGACAATTAGACTAATGATTTGAGGCTTATGTGTTACAAAAACTATATCATTGGATTCGTATTTCAAAAGCCTTTCCAACGATATAAAATTTGTAACATAAATCTATATAAAATTGGTCTAATCATTAATCAAAGTTCGATTTCGAAAAGCATGGGCGCCATTCTTTGTGAAATGGAGGGAGTAAAATGGAAGCATAAGACAAGTTCTATCAGTTAATAGGTCTTTCTATAAGTTGAGAAACCATGTGTGTTGATTGGATAGATGGATACTAAGTGTGGCATGGCAAGCAAAGGAAATGGAAGCATAAGACAAGTTCTATCAGTTAATTGGTCTTTCTATAAGTTAGGAAACCATGTGTGTATTGACTGGACACATGGATGGAGTAATTCTCAATGTGTGCAATGTGTTGTGGCATGGCAAGCACAGCACATGAACTGCCACTGCATGATTGATCAAGCAAAGATGTAGTGTATTACGCTGCCACAGCATCCCATTGGTTCGTGTTAATCCGTCAGGATATCAGGACTTGTGGACTCTGCAGACGAAAAAATATTGTACATAAGTTTTACTCTAAAAAATGTTTTATGTTCCATAGAAAAAGCTGCTAAATATCAACGGCAGTAATCTAAGCAAAAGAACAAGATGCCATCATATAACATGAGACCAAATAGTTCATAAGAAATGATCAACAGATATTGATGCTCAAAATCAATGGTCAAGCAAAACTTCCCAAGAGAAATATGTATACAGAAATGGTGAACAGCAAGAAACAATGCCAAACTCCGCAGAAAAATTAACAAGATCATACAAGCGGAAAACATTCGTTTTTTTAGAATCGTTGAAAAATGATTTGACGGCCACAAATCACAAGTTGTTGCTTAATGATGATAACGGGACGTATTAGCCCTGAAATCTAAAGTTTAAATACAATTCAATCTGGCTTCTGACCATTGGGATGCGGACTTGAGATTAATCCTTTTATCCCTGGCCACAACCATGAAAAATTAACAGAATAAACAAGCTCTTGACACAACATCGAGCCTTGCACAATGTGTTGACCCAATTCGTAAGTACCGATCCCGCTAGGAGTTCCTTTCTTTTGGAAAAAGAAGACCGACAATAAAAATTTGATCATTTGAACGGCAAGAAATGAAATTTTGTAGGCATAATCCCCCCAAAAAATAATTATGCCAGACGCCCACACTTGACATAATGATGATTATATCGTATAATCACGAAAATGTAGTAGATTCTAAAGCTATGTTAGAAACCGGGTAAGAAGCTTTCCCCGGATAATAGTAATAGCATGCAGCCTGGTTACATTGTTGAGAGAAAAAAAATTTGGAACGAGGATCACATACCTCTGCAAGACCAAGAAATTATATGTTCCACCTCCCAGCCGGATCCAACAGAAAATTCAGATGACAGTTTTTTCTTTTGGTCTCCCCCCTCCTCCGCAAGGAAGCGCGCGTTGGCTGCCGTCCTCCACAGCAAGCCCACCCCGGCGGGCGGCGGGGGGCTCGGAGACAAGCAGGTGGCGCCGGGATGGAGATGCCCTTGCCGTTAATAGAGGCTAAAACCGTCGAAATAGGGGTGTGATCACGGGGAATCTGCAAATAGCCCGGGGAGGGGGAGCGGCTGGGAACGGGGTTCATGGGTGGGGGGAGGCACGCAGCCGGCCAGGCCAAACGAACAGAAAAGGAGGCGACCCGGGGATGCCCAAAATTAGTTCTGTGTGCAAACATTAGCTGTCATTTTAGGCCTGCGAAACGTACCTAACCTGCTAACTAGACGAGCCGGCCTCCTGCTCAGTTGGCAGTTGCTCTGAAGACGCAACCATGCGCGGGCATTCTTCCGGCTTGACGGGAAGCAGCACGTTGTTTTGAATTTATGTGACTGTTGCGGGTTGGGGACTTGAGATGCAATTGTTGGTTGTGGACTTGTGGGCTGTGGCTGCTAATCCTTCGCGTCACCAGGCGTACGTAGCAAGTATGTGGAGCTGCCATTGCTTAGGCTCCTCGTCGAGATCTGACAACCCTCAGATATCTTTACTATCTTTAATTTCCAGTTGCGTCAGTCCATCGTACGTCGTCCGCTTCGCCTTCGAATTCCGTGCTCGCTAACAAAAAAAAGCCCGATGGACCACACGAAACCAACCTGTCTTCCAGCCATAAAAGACGCATCCTCCCTATCTCCACCGGTGCCCCCGTTCCTGATCTCTCTGCCCATGATCCCTCCAATCTCCCGATCCACCCCACCGGCTGCCGCCACCATCTTGACCGTGGCTCTGCCAGGCCCCGCCACACCCGGTGAGAAATCCTATCTTCTGAACTCCTGAAAATGCAATCTCATCAGGACTGAAATGCCCTTGCCGCCGCCTGGCTTCCTCCCCCGCGTCCGTCTCCGCACCGCTTGCCTTGACGCCACCCCCACCTGGCCTCCTCCCCTTTTCCCCCATCTCGGCCTCTCTGTACAGCCGGTGGTGCCGCCGTACGCACCTTCGCCATCCCTTTCGTGGTTGCAGGAGGCTGCCGGCGAGTGAGAGCCAGGTCCGTGGGAGGCCGCCGGAGATAACAATCGTGGGGTCGCCGGTGGAGCGACGCCCGGTTCGGTTCGCCGAGACCACCACAAGCTCAGATGCCGTCGAGTACAACATGACGAACGTAAGGTGGGGTTGTTCGTTTGTAATCACGGCGACGAGGAGCCCTTCGACGATTGCTCGGAGACTTCGCCCACACCTTCTCCACTCCCAACAGACCACTCCACGTCGCCCGCCGCCGAGCGATGGCCATCAACTAATCCATATCGGTGCCAATGTACTGACTCGAATGATGGTACAGTATTTCTGCTCGCCGCGTGTTTGATGAAATGTGTACTAGAGATACACACATATATGGTGAACGACTGAGTGTAATCGGTTATATGGCATTTTATTTCAGTTTGACAAGTAGCATGACAATTTGGTCGATGAGCTTCTACAAGGTGAGTACAGAGCCAGATCAAAAGGAATTGGAGAGGAGCAAAAGATTGTGTGTGGACTAGAGTCAGATTTTGGGAGTATGAAATAAACTCCCAAATCTTTCTCCTTTGAAACCTGCGAATCTTTTTTTTTGTACATCTTCTTGCGGTTGCACTTGCTCTCCAACATGGAAAGAAATATTAACACCAATAAGAATTGAATTGATTATCAGATGCTTGTAATTTCAATACTGGATATGTGTTATGACTATCATATGCTTGTAATTTCAATACTATTCCAGAGATTGCTTTGTCGTCGGTAATACTTGATAAAATTATGCACCAAGTTGATGGTTTGTCTTAAAAAAATGAAAGTGTATTTTGACTAATCAATTTCAGGGCCTATCTACGCAAGCTACTACAGAGTTTTCTGCTCTAGATGCAGGCACAAACTTCAATCGAAGATGATTCAATAAATGTTTAATTGCAACTTGATTGCCTATCGAGTACAAAACTATTTAGCTTTTGGCAACTGTAAGATTCTCTAATCGATGTCTTGCAATCCATGAGTAATTGATTATCGTCTTATTGCTTTTAGTTTCTGATGGAGGGCCTAGAGGCATCATTTCTACATGCGTACCAGGCATCTTTTACAGCTTGGACCATAGTGACTGAAATTATTCCTGTCTCGGAATATGTTTTGTTGTATGCATATAACACGTGTTCCTTCCAGGATGTATTAGAAAACCAGGACCGTACCTGAGAATTTTTTGTTTTGTTATTTTCATTTGGTGATCGTTTAAAACACAAGGAGTAGCCCCCAGGATTTTACTTGTAAGTTTTTGTTCCCGAGATTGTGCCTCAGTGCTTGTATTCTTGTGCTGTGTATTTGTATCTTTTAGCATTTTACCACATGCATTGTGTGCGGTAAACAGCATATATGGAAAGCAGATGCAAGGCAATATTTGTGGCAACAAGTCAGTGGCAACAAGTCATAAGCCACAACAATGTGGTCGTTGTGAACTATAATGCTTTTTTTTAATCTATGTTTCTATGCTTGGCTTTGTTGTTTGGTTGACTTAATTATGTTGTTCCGTTGCAACGCACGGACACCGTGCCAGATTGGTAGATTCGCTAAATTCATTCGAGTTTAAGATAAGACTGGAGGTGCCTCAGGAGCGTGGCTGCCAAAAGGGTCAAATTTGTAGTATTCTACAGAGCAACATCCTCATTAGCGCCTTTAGTTTCTGATGGACAAACATCCAAAACATTTGGCAGCTGAGCTTCTGGCATATAGCAAAGAAAGAAGCAACGAGACCCTTAATGCTCAGCTGCGAACAACAAAGTAACTGAACATAGATATGCCTTGAACAAAAGAAAAACACTTTGGACAACGTAACGAAGCAAACATGTTTCGATGAACATTTACCAAATAACACCAACACAAGTCAAGGTAACCCCAACAAGCACAGGTGTTTAGGCATGCATGTCTGCCGATACAAAGGATGGCAATTATGATAGTTCGACATTGACTGCAGTTACGATCCTTGAGGATCAGATACACACGACCAGCAGCAAATTGAAGAAAACAATGGCCCATAAATATTTTCTTGAGACGACATGACAATTGTCGGCGGTGCAGATTTTCAACCCATGGCGTACTTCTGTGTCCAGCTGCGGGCTGTTGTCTCGTACTTTGACCGATCAGTCTTGTACATGTGGGCAATCTCGGGGACAAGGGGATCATCCGGGTTGGGATCAGTCAGCAGGGAACAGATAGAGAGCAAGACCTGGAACAACCGAACATGCAAACAGATTAGCAATTGACACCAAGAGTTAATATGATTGTTCTGAGGGGAAAACATAGCACTGATGCATTGCTTGCACTACTGATTAGTGTGCAAAATTGGAAGAAAATGCACTCCTTTGAGCATGGGTAACCTTGTCAATTTCAAAGGGTTAACCCACCAGGGGAACTGGTGCAACAGAAACTGTTATTTGAAGGCCATATCCAATGGCACCACTAGACTGGCCTAATCAGACCCAAGCACCCTGGTAATCTAATGCATAATGCTAAAAGGTTACTGCAGCTATACATGCGCATGGACGCACACAGATCACACTAAATAAAGTAAAAGGTAAAATAACATCAATTTTTCAACTCCATGTGTTGGAAACTAAAATATCCTGTCAACGGTTAAACAACAGCAGTGCAACTTAATATTGCAGACTCTCACACAGACAGGGCAGGGATAGAGGTATATAACAAGTTTCAACAAAAAAACAAAGTACAATAACTAAAGAAATACAAAAAAAGTGCCACTAATCAGGAGAGCAGACTTCTACAGTTGGCTCATAATTTTATTAAGCATAGGAAATTTTGAAAGAAGCATGTGTTCAAATGGAGAAAGAGAATGGTGACCTTGGATATTGTCAAAGCAGGGCTCCACTGCTCCTTAAGAATATCGAGGCATATGCTTCCGTTGCTGTTGATATTAGGATGGAAGACCTTTGTCTTGAAAGATACCTAAAAGAGGACATGGCGATTAAAATAGCAGGAGCACAGACAAAGCAGTGCAATAGTTGAATATAAGCAAGGGCAATATGATCATCCAGAACATTGGAATAATACTCTCTTTTTACTTTTTTAGATGCATTAGGTACAAATAGTAAGATAAATGAAACATCCAAATACCATATGGCCCTACTCCTAGGAAGTCCTTCAATGTGCACAAAGTCGATGGCTCAAATTAGTATACAGGAATGCACTCAAAGAAGACAAAGCAAGTGAGATTGAGATGAAACAAGACACAATCATGTAACGTAGTGACAGCAACCAGATCTTATCATCCATGGCATTTCTAGCAGACCAGTTTTTAGCATGTCAACATCCAACCTACCTCATGAAAAGTAAGCATGTTAATGTCGAGATCAACTGGATGAAGATGCAAGGAAACTCTTTGGGTGCGCAGACGGTAGACCAAAGCAATAAAGCAGTTACCATAAAAAATAGTGGAGACCAAATTGCACACAGGGTTAACCATATAGCCAAAAGATGCTTCTATGGAGTAAAAAAAGGACCACAATAATAGTGTGATACCATGAGTACAACATGAAGAAAAGCATCAGCAGGAAAGTGCACATGTGACACCTAACAGGAGAGGCAATGTTCAATGACCAATATTATGGGCGTGAACTAGGCCCAACAGTGGTCACATAGAAAGTAAGGATGCCAGATGATAATGGTTAATTAGTTGATTGATTTGTTAGCAAGATATCCTAGAGTTCAGGTATTGAGATTGATATATCCGTTAGGTATTGCGATTAGTTATCTTTTGATAGGGCTTCCTCAATAAGAATAGAGGTGAACCATTGAGATTGATTAAGTAAGCAAACAGAAGAAAAGAGTTCTGCTATCTACCCCCGACCCACCCCTCCCATCCAAGCAAGATCAAAAGAACAGATAACTTAGCCAGATTAAAAAAACTGAAGGATATGAATGTAGGCAGAGCACACATATTCCTATACCTTCGGGGGTTTGAATGGATAATCAGGGGGGAAATGAATGTTCACTAAGAAAACACCACCGGCATAGGGACTGTCAGGGGGTCCCATTATCGTCGCTTGCCAATGAAACATGTCCTCGCCAGCAGGACCTGAACAACGTACAGATGAAAATTGCAGTCCATGAGATGACATGCCATGCTAGAATATGAAACAAGGTGTGCACGAATAAGGTGTGATATGACATAGATATCTATTTGAATATCAATAGCTCAAAATCAAACCTGCGCTGCATGATGTGGGAGGATCCTTCTGCAGGTCCTTTAGTTCCTTGAGGATGCGCTTTGATGCCATGATAAGCAACCTAGAGAGAAAGAAAGAGCTACTCTCGTTATAGCAGATGCAAGGAAATGTACTGCATCCATATTATGACCACGAAATAACTATCAGGATCAGCGTAATCTCCTGGCCATTGACCACTCAGACCACACAGCCTCGTGATAATTCTAGTAATATAACAACTCAAACATTCTACTCTGGAAGCCTATCCATCAGAAACCTAGCAGATATAGGAACTAGCAGTTCAGTGCAGCACAAAAACATATCGATGTTTCAGTTAAAGCAGTAATAGCAAAAGCCCTGCTCATGAGAAATCACCATCTTACTACACAATTGTCACTGGTGTGGAATCCCCGCATCAATTCAGGCATCTAGGAGACAAACTAAACCTCAACCGTCACAGGTATACATGAAGGGCTGCAGGAGCGATCCCCAGAATTCTCAGATACAAACACCTACATACGTATCACATAAGCGAATAACTCTAATCTACGACCGTTTCCACATAATTGCCTATATGCATCGCCGAGAACGGAGAACGTCAAGCACCTAACGTCCTTGTAAGAACGACCATACAATTCCAACCACGGCCCGCGAGAGATCGAACACATCGAGCCAAGTCACTCAACGGGCCGCGCACCAAATCGAACTCCCTACGCACCAAACCCACCGAATCACAAACGTACCACGCGGCGCCGCCTCTGCGCGCGGCAGATCGAACCGCAGATCTGCCGGAGGAAAACACGTCTTACCAACCAGAACAAAAAATTCAGGCCAAAAAGTCCTTAGAAGTTACGGCGTCGATGCGGACGGATCCGGATCGGGAGGAGCCGGAGCTTACCCGCGCCGATCTGGAACGGGGCAAGGAAAACCACGGGGAAAAAGCTAAAGGGCGAAGGCGAGGAGGAGGAGACAGGGGTGGGTCGCCAAGGTTTCCTCCACCTTTTGCAGCGAGAGGTTGGGGACGGCCAGAGGACGGAGAGAGAGCGCACCTTCGATGTTCTTTTCTGCTTCCGCTCCGGGTCCCTCGCGTGTGGTGTGCGACGGGTTTCAAAGGAGGCGTCGGGTTCGTGCCGGTTTTATAATTTACCCGGGGTCTGGTTCGGAACGTTCTTCTTTTTGTTTATTTTCTTTCCGCAATTATGTCAGAGCCACGCAAAGGAATACGTTCCTTGCGGTTAACAACTCATCTTAGGTCATGTGAAGCCAAAAGAGGATTGTATGAAGTTGAATGTCGATGCAAGCTTCCATGAAGATTCAGGTACGGGAGCAACAGGGGCGGTTCTTCGAGATCATCTTGGAGTTTTCTTGGCAGGATGTTGTTTCGGTATCTCTAACATCGCTGATGCACCGTATGCTCAAGCTCGTGTTGTTCGGGATGGTCTCATTCTTGCTGGTCAGGTGGGGTGCAACAGAATTATTGTTAACAGCGATTATTTGGAGGTGGTGGAGACAATGAAAGATGCCGGAAATTTCATTGGCCCAACTGCTGCGATCTATGAATAGTGTGCCTTTTTAGCTCGTAATTTTACTCATGTCGTTTTTGTTTTTTCTCCTAGAGAAAGTAATGTAGTTGCTCATACTTTAGCTTCCTTAGCGGTGTCGAATGAGCTCATTGTTTGGCATGAGGATCCACCTGATTCTATTAGAGACCTGTTGGTTAATGATGTAACATTATTTTCCAATCAATAAAGTTGCCATGACGGCTGTACTTCAAAAAGAAAACTCATCTTAGGTCATCTCAAAAAAAACTGGCCCACATAAAGCAAACGAGATTATCTACCGTATCCATAAAATAAAGTCGGTTCTTAACTCATCAATCACTCAACGTGAAATAACATATAGAGTACAGTAGTTCACAACTTCACATGTCTTCGTTTAGGGCCTCTTTGATTCAATGAATTTTCTTGGTAGCGATTTCAAAATGAAATTCTTATATGGGTTTTTTTATTTGTAGCATTGAGTTTCATGGAAAACTCTCCTAAAGATGACATTGTACTTTATTTCATACGAAATTTATCATCCACTTCAACCTCCTTTTAACATTCTTTTATTTTTATTTTTATTTTGTTTAATCAAATGGAAATTGATCCAACCATAATCTTGTGGGATTCAAATGGACATGACATTACAATCCTGTGATTATTCTATTTCTGTATTTTTTTTCTATCATGTGAATTAAGTTGGGCCTTATAGTGTGTGATCTTCTTCTTCTTCTGATCTCCATTTATACGGTGTAATTTTCTTTTCCATGGAATTACCGTGACCATAATTCTGCTAATTCTCTGACCAATAGACTAAACAAATTAAGTTGGGCCGCCGAGAAACAAAGAGGCATGTATCAAAAGCGTCCACAAAGCGTTTGCAGACTTGTAAGATATCCGTGAAAGTCAAGTCTAGAGTCAACTTACACCTCAAAATTTGGGACAAACAAAAAGAAATGCCCTATAATAAGGAGCTGGTGGAATATTATATTATACTATATCATATGGTGTATGTGATATAATGACAGGAATTTCACAAATATATGTAGACACGACAATTGAAAGTAAAAAATAAACGAAGTAACCTTATGCCTTGGATGATTGGATCAAGTTTTTCAAATAATGTTGTCAATTGTTGATTCCCTATTCATCTAATTGATTTGTTTGGTGAAACAAGGGACATATCGTTGTCAAACTGAGTCAATGTAAATTCAGAGGTAAGATGAAGTTAGCTATTGATTTATAAGTTTGTTTTTATCAGGCAATATATCTGTTTTTTTCTTGGGGATTATTCAGAAGTTAGATGCTAGACTAATTATTAGTGAAGCATGCATGCACGCCAAAGGTCTTCAAGATAGGGCTGATAAACTCAAAAGGAGGAAATAACACCCAAGCGAAGTGTCTCACATTGCATTGTGGATTTCAGTACATTGACATTTTTGCTACATTTAGCCGTTTTCACATGCTACTGCAGCTTGATACAGCCGATAAAAAAACAATTTAATATACCAGCTAGTTTGAATAAATAGGTCGCCGCCACTTTTGCTGAAATCCTCACGATTACACAACATGATCTAGTGATTCTAGTTTTTGGCCATCTCCAAATTTTTTTTCTGAAGATTAATTTCGCTCTTTTCACCTCCGGCATACGACCATATGAATTATGATCGGTCTACAAGTTGAAAAGTATAAGTGGAGTCTAGACCAAGCATAATGACCACTTCTTTGGTTTACAACTTCTATTTTCCCTTCCATTCTAAAGCAAGATTGGCAAATGGCGAATTGCTATAATAATCCCGTTGGATTCAACCTTTTCACGTGTTTTGATATTTTTGGTACGATGACCATCTGGACATTTTTGTTTTGAAACTTTTGCTCTTCCCAACGGAAAACGAGAACATATGTACAATTATCCTCGTGACAAGTGTGGCACATTTCTATTTTGGAGCTCTAGAAGTCAGTTAGGTTAGAACCTAACAATTCAACAGCGGCCAAACGAGCCTCGTCCAAGATGCTGGTGTCATCGGATCAGATCAAAGGATGTGTTGTGGGCGGTTTTTTTTTTCTTTTTTACATTGAACCGGTTATTATATTTGGACTTTGGGTGTGTCTAGGGAGCAGTCGACTGAGATTTGCTTCTGCTTGCGTCTGGCTTGTTTGGTTTATTTTTTTTCGTTCTGCATGCGCCTGGGCTTTTTCAGTGGGTTTGTTTTTGCGCAGCACACAATTAATAGTTTTCTTTGTGTGTGTGACGTCTGCCGGTGGTGCGTGTGTGCGTTTTTCGGAGCATGAGATCACAATAAAAAACATTTGTCCTTGTAGTAACATAAATTCAGTTGTCATTTATATGCTTCTCATGTGTATTGCTACAAATTTTAAAATGGTGTTAAAAACTTGAAATTTGAAAAATTATCAATCTTGACGAAAGCACACTTGCCCGGGCACAACCAACGCCACAGACAAAGGAAAAAGACAGCAAAAATAATAACAATCAAATTTTAAAAATTACAGGTAAAACTTTATGCGCGATTTTAAAATTACAGGTGAAATTTTATGCGCGATTTTAAAAATTGCAGGTGAAACTTTATGCGACATTCTAAAAATTGCTGGTGAAATATGCGTCATTCTAAAAATTGCAGGTGAAAGTTTATGGACGATTCTAAAAAATTGGTGAAAGTTTACGTGCGATTCTAAAAAAAGGCGAGTGAAACTTTATGCGCGATTGTAAACAATTCCGGGTGAAAGTTTATGCGCGATTTTAAAAATTGCAGATGAAGGTTTATGCACGATTCTAAAAATTGCAGATGAAGGTTTATGCACGATTCTAAAAAATGCAGATGAAGGTTTATGCACGATTCTAAAAAATGCAGGTGAAATGGGAAGGATATTTGTCGGGGGGATGACCCCGGGTAGGGTCATAACGACATACATTAGCCGAGATAACGAAGACAAAGCCGGCACATGCATGTACGCCGGCATCCTAAAGTCGGACTAATGCTAAGCCGGCATACCAAGTGTATGCCGACATGACTATCCTGTCTTATGTGATTGCAGGATAAGGACGAGTACTCTAATTTCGGCGCAACGGTCTCATCCTTATCTCATGGCGCAAAGTAAAGCAAGCGTTCTCTTTATCACAGGAAAGCAGTTGCCGCTTACGTCGCGGTGCCAGGCGACTGTGCAGAGAAGCACCGAAAGAGAATCAGTGACGGAAGCCGGCAGACGACTGCTGCACTTGCTGCAGGGCGCCAAGAAAAGTAAAGTTGTCTTGTCCCCTGCGGTGCCACCCGGACAGAACCAAGGCACGTGCCTAGCGGGGCCCTTAGAAAATAACGTTAGCCCCTGACCCACATGTCAGTGTGACATGGGCGGTCCATAAATAGAGCACTACCCCTCCCAGGAGAGGGAACGGTTCACTTAGACATCTAGAGTTTTTCCCCTTCTTCTTCTTCTTCTTCTTCTTCTTCTTCTTCTTCTTCTTCTTCTTCTTCTTCTTCTTCTTCTTCTTCTTCTTCCTCAAGAATACAGCTCAAGGAACGCCATTTTAGATCTCGGTATCTCGGCTTATACAGCAAATCAGGAGTAGGAGTGTTACCTCGACAAGAGGGCTCCGAACCTGGGTAAATCTACGTGTGCTCGTGTACTTGTGCGTGTTTCTCTTCACGTCCTCCCTCCTTCGGTTCCTCCTTCGTCCATCAGTCCCAACATAAGCCATCCTATGGCATCTGCCGTGACACCATCACGACAGTTGACGCCCACCGTGGGGCCAGCAGCGGCGCTAGCTGGAGTTTTCATCCGGACGGGAAGTCCCCTCGTCATCGGAGAACGCGTGGTCTCCGGTTTGGTCCAGAGATTCGGCTCTTTGGGCTTCATCGTCAACAACGCCGGCTGCTTCAACAACGCGCCGCTTCCCTGCGCAGGCCGCTTCATCAACTTCGGCATGTATGAGGTTTATGTTGCTACTGACAGTCCTTGCAGGTACCCAAAGCAGGTGGTGGTGGCCGAAGATCCCCCCACCGTCTGCACGGTTCGCGGCCGGCATGTCGACTGCCCCGCTGATCGCGTGGAGGTCATGGTGACGGCTCACGGCGTTGATGCTGGGAAAGGCACTGCGGAGAGCGGCGCAGTCCCAAGCAAGTCCAGCAGAACGGCGAAGTTCCCCTTGGAGAAGCCGGACAATGTCGCTGCTCAAGCCGGCACGTCGGCTCTACCGCCAAAGCCGACTCAACTCCAGGCCTCCATCGAACGGCTGATCGCGCCGG
Source organism: Brachypodium distachyon (assembly GCF_000005505.3). Lineage (NCBI taxonomy): Eukaryota > Viridiplantae > Streptophyta > Magnoliopsida > Poales > Poaceae > Brachypodium > Brachypodium distachyon. The sequence goes on along the minus strand of NC_016132.3, from coordinate 19,692,118 downwards.
TGGCGTCAAACGCTAACCCGGCCCAGCCGCAGGTGGAGTTGGAGTTGGAGCGCCAAAAGCTGCTGAAGGAGGCCGTCGATGTGGCTCGCGCTCGGCAAGAACTTGATATTTCGCTCCGTGAGTATAACAAAGCCCGTGGTCTCAATTCTACCACATTGACTAACCCTAGCCGAGTTGGGGAGGTGCATAACCGTGGCAGGAACTTGAACACCGAGATAGCCAGAGATGGCAGAGGGGCGCCCGCGGTGTCGGCAAGTTTCGCCTCAGCACTGGAGCCGAAATACAACACCCCTGTCAAGAATCTCAGGACCGCCGAGGCTGCGGCCGAGGAGTTGCCGAATCTCACGGGAGAGGCACTCCGGCTGCAGCAGTTGCGCGTGAAGGAGCTGCTCCGCACAGCTAACGATCAGAATGAGGCATACATGAGATTGCATGGCAAGACCGGTGCGTCTCAAGTCATTCACTCGGCAGCAGGTGCTGATGGCCGGGCTGACAAGCAAGCGTCCTCGCCTGGAGGCAAACGGGACAAGAGTGTCAACTCAGGCCGAGATAAGCGCCTAGAGCATTATGACCCGGCTCTGGCCGAGAAGCAAACGGTCAGGAGAGTCGAAGACAGCCAGAGTGGCCTACGTCTCGGCAACAATCGCCAAGATCAGCAAGAGCGTCACTCGACTGGTCATGGACACCAACCTCGGGGTCCGGCACCCAATACTGCTCCAGGTCAGTAGGGTGTCGGGCGCAGCCCCCTGTATCAGGTGAAGATCGCCGGCAAGACCGTTACGATGACGGGTACTCGGCCATGTGTGGAGAAGGTTATCTCAAGCGAGAACGCGATAATCTCGGCCCGCTCGGAGCCCGAGTTGGGAACCGACAAGTATTGCCGCTAGATGCCCGGCATCGGCTCGACAGAATTTATCTGTCAGAGCTTCTGGAAGAACAAGGCCCACCGGGACCGCGTTGTTTCACGCACCGGATCATGATGGAGACACCAGCCCAGGGTTTCCAGCTGCCTAGCGGTACGAGAACATATGACGGCAGTACTAAGCCGGAGGATTGGCTGGAAGATTATGTCACGGCGGTGCATGTGGCAGGCGGCAATCGCCGATGGGCAGTACGTTATGTACCCCAGATGCTGGTAGGGCTGGCAAGAATATGGCTGAACAATTTGTCGAAAGGCAGCATAAATTGCTGGATAGACTTTGAAGAAGCTTTTGTCAGCAATTTCACTAGCACTTACAAGAGACCAAATCGCCCTCAGCAGTTGTCCATGTGCAAGTAAAGAGACAACGAGACTGATCGGGATTACCTGACAAGATGGAACAACCTCCGCAATTCCTGTGAAGGGATAGTGGAGTTGCAAGCCATAGCGTGGTTTGCCCAAGGATGCCGACACGGCAGCATGTTGTGGCAAAAGCTGCAAAGAGAAATGCCGGCAACTCTGTCTGAGATGATCAAGATCGCCGACATGTATGCGCTCGGCGATCCGACTCAGCCATCGCTGATGACGGCGGAACCGCAAAGGGAGCAGCCGACATACAACCCTGCCGGAGCATTCAGGAGTGTCGCACCAGTGGCACCCGGGGTACCACCGCTGCATGACTCGTGGGCCACCTCGCTTGCTTCCCCGAAGGACTAGTGGGGCTGCGGGGATTGCCCTGCAGGGCAGCAAGGAAATTCCCGCCTGGGCGCTTCCCGGGAGGTTCCTTGCCGGGAGGGGGGTTCCCGGGCGCAGGCGCCCGTTACAAGAGCGGGACCGAGCGGGCAGGGCAGCGACGCCACGTGGCCGCTCGGCGGGCTCCCTGTGCGCAGGGTTCGTCAGGATGAAGAGTGAAGCACACGCGAGCATTTAATGCACCGACAGAAAGGGGATTCCCCGTCCAGTCAGCCTACAGTGACTGGCCGGGTGTAATTTTTAGGCGCCTAGGCCCCTAGTTGCTGGGCTACTCTTTGTGCATGTAAGCCAGCGCACCGAGGGGGAGCTGCACTAGCTTTCTTCTCGCCATTTGTCATCCATGCAGCATGGCACCTGTGGTATCCCCTTCGGTATAAAAGGAGGAGCCCCGCCAACGGTCAAAAGGTTCGGATCCATACTAGCTCTAGCCAAGAATAGCAAGTAGCACTTAGCTAAAAAGAGAGAGCACCCGGGGACTCCCCCCGGCAACTTGTAAACCCTTGTTCACTGGTTAATAACAAACTCAGAAGCAGGACGTAGGGTTTTACACCTCAGGGTGGCCCGAACCTAGGTAAAAACGCTCTCGTGTTCATTGTGCTTCTACGCTTTGCATTGGCCTCGCCGGCGATCGGAGCAATCCCCGTCGCCCACTGCCGAAACAAAAAGGGGGGTGTCAGCGCATCCCCGGTGTCTGAGCCCTGTGCTACGACAAGGAGGAACGATCATCAAGACCACCACAACAAGAGAAGGGACGACAGCACAGATTATCGATATGGGCCAGCCCATGTCGCCGCTATCCAAGATCAACTTGATGCCGGCTCTAGCCAACGTCAGAAGACTGGGAACCAGCAGTGGGTCAAGAAGGGAGAGAAAAAGAAGCCCTGGCAAGATAAGCAGAAATATACGTTCGAGGTGATGCTGGATCAGCCTTGTCGTTTTCACACGACTAATCCCAGCAAACCGGCGAATCACACAACCCGGCAATGCAGCTAAATGCAGCGGGCCGAGAAAGGTGAGGCAAGTCGGCTGCCCCCACCTCCACTGCTCACAGGCGCTAATGCTCAGGTCCAAGGACCCCCACCGGCAAACAATGCTGTCAATCAGGTGGAAGACCAAGGTATCCCGCAATATGCCAGAAGAAATGAGTATAAGGAGCATCACCAGAGCTACATGATTTTCATCATGGAGCCGACTGACAAGCAGAGTCAGCGTAGGCGAGAAATGGAAGTCATTGCTGTGATGCCGGCGGTTCCGAAGTTCATGTACTGGTCGGAACAGGAGCTCAACTGGAACAGGGCAGATCATCCCAAAGTTATGCCAAATCCTGGTGGATATGTTCTCGTGGTTGACCCGACACTCATCGGGCCCGACATTAACGTCAAGTTCACTTGGGTTCTCATTGATAATGGGAGCAGTATAAACATCATGTACCGGGACACGATGCTCAAGCTCGGCATTACTGATAACATGCTTGAGCCTAGCCAGACTACCTTTCATGGTATCGTGCCGGGAGTGTCTTGTGCCCCGGTAGGCAAGATCCGAGTTGACGTTTTATTTGGCACCCGGGAGAACTGTCGGACCGAGAACCTGCTGTTCGAGGTGGTGGACCTTAGCAGTCCGTACAATGCGCTACTTGGCAGACCGGCATTGGCCAAATTCATGGCGACTACCCACATAGGCTATCTGAAGATGAAGATGCCGGCGCCAAATGGTACCATAACCATTACTGGCAACTACAAGTGTTCAATGGAGTGCGCGGCAGCAGGGTCTGCTTTGGCCGAGTCACTGGTCATCGCTGGCGAGAAAAAGAAGTTACAAGAAGCTGTTGCGATGGGCCAGGCGGCACAGATTGGCCTGCCGGCTATGACCAATCCCCATGGGAGTGTGGCTTTTCAGGCAGCCAAGGAGACGAAGAAGATACAGGTCGACAGTGAATTGCCGGACCGCACCGTCATCATTGGTGCCGGCCTAGGTGAAAAATAGGAAGGCGAGCTCACCAGCTTCCTCCGTGAGCATCGGAACATCATTGCATGGTCAAATCAGGACCTACCGGGTGTGCCGAGGGAGCTGGCTGAGCACTCATTACATGTCAGACCAGACACAAGACCAGTGAAGCAGCCTCTTCGACGCTTCGCCGACGACAGAAGGAAGATCATATCGGAAGAAATATCCCGGCTTCTAGCTACCGGCTTTATCATGTAAGTTTTGTATCCCGACTGGCTGGCAAACCCGGTCATGGTCGAGAAGAAGAAAGACGACCCAACTGCTGCCAAGGTGTGGCGCATGTGTATCGACTACACCAGCCTGAACAAGGCATGTCCAAAAGATCCTTTTCCGTTACCTTGGATCGATCAAGTGATCGACTCTATTGCCGGGTGTGAGTTGCTGTCTTTTGTAGACGCATGCTCTGGTTTTCACAAGATACCGCTGAACCCTAATGATCAAATAAAGACATCATGTATCACCCCGTTTGGGGCTTATTGCTATCGCACTATGCCGTTTGGCTTGAGAAATGCAGGGGCTACTTATCAGAGATGCATGCAGAAATGCTTGCACGATCAACTCGGCAAAAATGTGCAGGTATATCTCGACGATGTCGTCATAAAAACCAAGGCAAGTGCCACGCTGCTGGATGATATCCAGAAAACATTCGCAAATCTGAGGAGATTCCGAATGAAGCTAAACCCGGCCAAGTGCACATTCGGTGTGCCGGCAAGGAAGCTGCTTGGATTCCTGGTATCAAGCCGAAGTATAGAAACGAACCATGTAAAAATTGCCGCCATAGAGAGAATGAAACTCCCAAAATGTCTTAAAGATGTGCAGAAATTCACTGGGTGCCAAGCATCGCTAAGTCGTTTCGTTAGTCGGCTGGTTGAAAAGGCAATTCCCTTATAGCAGCTGATGAAGAAAACCGACAAATTCGTGTGGACGCAACAGGCAGAAGTAGCCTTTCAAGAGCTGAAGAAGATGATTGCTACGGTGCCGATATTAGCCTCGGCAATGGAGAAGGAGTCGATGTTGTTATACATAGTAGCAACAAATCGAGTTGTTAGTGCCGTCATAGTGGTGGAAAGAGATGAAAACGGCAAATCGGTGCAAAGGCCGGTATATTACTTGAGCTAGGTATTATCGTTGTCCAAGCAAAATTATCCCTATTACTAGAAGATGGCATACGGCGTTTGTATGGCGGCAAAGAAGCTGAAGCATTATTTTGATGCACATCAAATCCGGGTTGTATGTGATGCGCCCATCTCGGAAATCATGAGCAATAAAGACGCAAGTAGCCGGATCACAAAATGGGCTATCAAGTTAGCACCCTACACGCTGCAATACGACAGACGGGATGCCATAAAATCTTAAGCTCTCGCGGAGTTCCTGGTAGACTGGGCCGAGATAGAATATGAGCCACCACCGCTTGAACTAGCTACTGGAAGATGAATTTTGACGGCTCCAAAATGAAAAGTGGGCTTGGTGTCGGCATAGTCTTAACTTCGCCTAAGCGCGACCTATTTAAATATGTGCTGCAAATTCATTTTGCGGCATCCAACAACGTCGCCGAGTATGAGGCACTCGTGCACGGACTAAAGATGGCAAAAGAGATTGGAGTTCATCGAATTCAATGCTTTGGCGACTCGGACTTGGTAGTCCAGCAAGCTTCCGGCAATTGGGATGCATTGGATGCCAACATGGCACTATACCGTTTTCATGTTCAGAAGATCAGTGGTCATTTCGAAGGGTGTGAATTCCATCATATCCCGCGAGCGGAGAACGAGGCAGCCGACATGCTGTCAAAGCTCGGCTCAACGCGACAAGCTATCCCGGCTGGTGTGGCATTGGAGCATTTATGCAAACCATCCATCAAGCCATCACCAAAATCAGAATCAATATTTATCCCGGCAAACTCAGAAGCTGACGTCACCCCAATGGATATTGACAGTGGAAGCGGTTCCGGTAACCCGGGGACTGAGCGCCCTAACTCGGCGGAAGCAATGACGGTTGAGCCAATGGAGATAGATGAACCAGACGAGCCGGTTTCTGCTACCCATCCCGTGCCGGCTTGGGCACAACCGATGATGTCTTACCTCAAAGATGGGAGTCTCCCAGAAGAGGAAGTGTCGGCAAGCCAAATTCAGAGAAGGGCAAAGGCCAAAATTAAATGCAAAATTTGTTTTATGAAAGAAATGTGAAAATGTAGTTACAGATGTGAAAAAAGCATACACCATCATCAATGGCGAACTATACAAGAGAAGTGTTACTAACGTCTTGCAGCGATGCGTCCAACCGGCAGAAGGGCAAGAGATACTTCGAGATATTCATCAAGGAGAATGCGGTCACCATGCGTCCTCAAGGACATTAGTGGGCAAGGCATTCCGGCACGGTTTCTACATGGTCCGAAAATGCAACGGTTGCCAGAGATATGCCAGCAAGATTCACATGCCGCCATCCGAGCTTAAAACTATTCCAATCACTTGGCCATTTGTTGTTTGGTGTTTGGACATGGTGGGACCTTTCAAGCGGGCACGAGGAGGCATGACGCACATCTTGGTCATGGTTGACAAGTTCACAAAATGGATCGAAGTGAAGCCGATGCGAAAGTGTGACGGCAAAACTGCGGTATCATTCTTGAAAGACATCATCTTGAGATATGGTTACCCGCACGGTATCATCATGGATAACGGAACGAACTTCGTGGAAAGACCTTTTGCGCGATTTTGCGTGGAAAAGAAAATCTGGCTAGACATTGCCTCCATGGCACATCCTCAGTCCAACGGACAAGTTGAGAGAGCAAACGGCATGGTTCTAGTCAGCATAAAACCTCGGTTGATTGAACCACTGGAACGCAGTCCAGGATGCTGGTTAGATGAACTCCCAGCTGTGCTATGGAGTCTCAGGACAACTCCAAATCGCTCTACCGGCTACACGCCATTTTTCCTCGTATACGGGCGGAAGCTGTCTTACCAGCCGACATTGAACATGACTCTCCGCGAGTGACCATGTATACGGAGGCCGAGGTAAGAGAGGCCTGAAAAAATGATGTCGACCTGTTCGAAGAAGCACGGGAATTGGCTCTATCTCGGTCGGCCATCTATCAACAACACCTAAGGTGTTATCACAGCCGGAGGGTAAACCCACGAGTATTCCGGTAAGGAGACCTCATGCTCCGACTTGTGCAGTGCACAGCCGGCATGCATAAACTGTCACCCCCATGGGAAGGACCCTTCATTGTGAGAAAAGCGCTACACAACGATTCCTACTATCTTATAGATGCGCAGGATCCCAAAGCAAACAGGATGGACAAGTCAGGTGAGGAGACCAAGAGGCCATGGAATGTAGCTTTGCTTCGTCCGTTCTATACTTGAGAGAGTATTTGTATCGTTTTTTCCTTATGTTGAATGTTTCGAGACAATGAAATTACTCGCCGGGTTCTCAAAAGGAACTCGGGGACTTCCATGCTATTTAAGTGTTGTATTGCAATTCTCATTTCGTATGTCGGCATGGCTTAGTTGTGTAATCTTATGTCGGTCTAGTAATGTGTCGGTATTGAAAATCCCCTCTATGGCTTTGCTGTTGTTCGCAACCCGGCTTCATGGCAAGCTAGAGATTGGGTACGAGATTGCTGGACACATGAAAAGTGATTGCGGAAACAAACAAAGAAGCGAGCCGAGATGCGCGTTGTTTTACTTAACCCGGCATTTCATTCCCGTCTCGGGTATTTCCAAGCGAATTTGTCAAGTTTAATTTTTCGAAAGGGTTGTTCTATGATTTCGCGATTCATACATCGAACGCGACACGGCATACAAAACAACCGAAGTCATAAAATTTCACCAACAGAAAAAATAGACTCGGGGACTCGGTTGGGAACTCGGTAATTAAAAGACTTGAATAAATTAAAAGTATGATGCTTCACAAACAGAAGTGTTATAATTCGGTTACATCTGCACCCGGCATCCCGGGGATCTGATAATCTTAAAGTATTTTTTCTAACATGCCTAAGAAGAAACGGAAGGATTGCTTGCGCCGGAACTCGGCGCATCCGTTGCAGTGGAAGCCGACTCGACGACTATCTCTTCGTCGACTGCCTCCTCGTCTTCTTCTTCGGCCATCTCGGCATCGGCCTTTGAAACCGGGCCCTCCACAAACTTATGCACGTCGGCATATTGGATGAAGGAATAAGCCCGCTCCTGCCGCTTCGCGATGAGTTCCGGATCTGAGAGGAAGGGGGAGCCGAGTCGCGTCGACTGCAGCACGTCGAGGTTGATGCTGTCGTACCAAGAGAGTACGAACGACAACGCCTCGTCAGCGCCGACATGAGCGGCTGACTCCCGCCATTCGTTCAGCCGGTCCTCCACCTCCAAAAGGCGCTTGGCCAGTTCCGAGATGCCGGTTGGGGCTTCTTCTCCCGGCCACAGCGCTCGGAAGGCCCGGATCCCGACATTGAGCATATTCACCCCGAAGGACTTCAGAGGCTTTACCCGGATCGCAATGCTGACCAAGTAATCCTCCAAGTCATATTCGAAGGGTGCTGCCCCGGTTGGATCCGTCCTTTTGCGGGCCTTGATCGTGGCAGCTTGGGTAGTCTTAACAGATTGTGGGAAGAATTCCGACAAAGGCAAACAGATAGTAATGAGGCTCGGCACCCTATTGCTACTTTCGGACAAATGATCAGACGAAGAGATTTGGACAAGGGCAACTTACTAGTCAGCATTGCGTCGATCTTGATGAGGTCACGCCGGCACACGCTGAGCAGGCGGGCGTTCTTGGCCTTTTCCTTCTCGGCAGTACTGGCGCGGGTCTCGACCTCGGCGACGAGATCCTTGCATTTCTGCACTTCGCCTTCTAGGCGGATCTTCTCGTCAGCTTGGGCGGAGAGAACCGAGGTCAGTTGACCTACCTCGGTCTTGTGCGCTTCCACCTGAGCTTCGAGCTGCACCTTCAGCCGGGCCACTTCATCCCGGTGCTGCTCTTCCAGCCGAGTCTTCTCATCTGGTTAGCAGATGTATGCTACAGAAGCTTGAGTTTAAAATAGATGAAACCCAGGATAAGGACAAGCTTATACCTTTTACTTTGGCGACACGCTTCAAGAGCTCAGATATTTGAGCATTGTCCCCGGCTGTCAACAAGAGCACGTCTCAGTTTTTGCAGTGCATTAATACTCGGACAAAGTCTTTATGTCGAAATGTACTTACTTTGGGTCTGGCGCTCGGCTACGAAGTAGAGTAAAAAACTTCAAGAGAATTTTTTCGTACCTCTGCAGCTCGGTTGGACTCAAACAAGGCCACCCTTGCCTGGAAAATCCGGACCGACACAGACTCCGGGGTCGCCACAGGTGCGGGCCCCACCAAGGGCTTTGCCGCGCCGTCTAGAGGGTGCTGGAGGTCACCTCATAACTATCAGCGCTGTTCCAGTCCATAACGAACTGGCCCTGCGACCCCCAGCTATGCCCGTTGGTCGTCCTGAGGGGAACTCCCTGGTGGCCCCGGGTAGACCGCGAGCTAGAAGAACTCGGAGGCGCTTGTCCCGCCGGGATAGCGGAGCTCCTAGATTTCTTAGCTTGTACAGCCACAAGTTGACTAGCTTGCGACTGCGCCGGTGATGATGGCGGTGTCGGAGTCGCCTGCGGTCTTTGAGGTTCTTGGGGCCCCGTTGCCTGCTGCTGCGAAGTCTCCGTGACCAGCGGCTCCGTCTGTGTCTCGATTGTCGCCAAGGAAGGAGCAGCCCCGACTGCCGAGGTCCCGGCTGCGGACGTTTTGGCTTGTGCGACGCTCGAAGCGTCAATGCTCGGGCCGACATTCCGGACCGGGGATGTCGAATTCGCAGCAGTCTCGGCCTCTCCCGTGGCCTGAGTTGTGGGCTCAGCACGAGGAGATGGAGCTGCTGGGATCTCAGACGCAATACACGTCTGAGATTGAGTGGCTGTCAGAGCCGCCCTGCAGGAATGAGAGTTGATTATTTGCATGATAGCTAAGAAGAAAACCGACATCAAGAATTAACGGTCATGGGCTTCGGCTTGGTCCCACGAGAGGCGACTTTCTTCGCTTCATAGTTCGCGGAAGATCTTTCTCGACTCCGCGCTTTTCACGGGCCGGTGCTGCAACCGCAACTGGATCCGACGCCTCAGCAGCAGCAGCGGGATCAGCTGAGTCGGCTGTCCCCGGAGAAATGCAGGTGTGAGCAATCTAATAATAAGTGTTGTAATAACTATGAGAAGATGTCGGAGTAATTACCTTCGGTACGACGAGGGTTGGCATGAACAATCGGCATGTGATCCTCCGAGTCAGGATCTTCATGATCGATGGTCACGCGTTGGCTCCCAAAGTGCTTGTCCGGGGGATTTCCCGTCTTCGTTGCGCTGAAGGGTGAACTTCTGCACAAAAGAATCAAGTGGCGCCAAGATAAGTCTTTATCAAATAAAAGCCGGCATAACCTTATGCCGGATGAGAACAGAAGACATGAATAAACAAAAACTCAGCGGGGACAGACGGTGCTTCCAGCTGTATGCTGGCATACCCCATTCCCAGCGTTCTGGCATACTCGTCTTCGCGATCGCCTTGACCTGGTGCCGGACTTCAGCCTGGTCAAGCCGGATGGTGGACACCCCGTTCGGGTCAAACTGACCACAGTAGAAGCACATCTTGTGCGTCCGACGTTGGAGCGGGCACAACCGCCGGTATACGAAGGTGGCCAGCAAGTCATCGGCCGTCATCCCTTATGCCTTGAGTTCAAGGATGCCTGCGTGGATCTCGTTGATCTCGGGAAGGCTGTCCTTTGGGTCGTACTTCCAGTTCTTCTTCTCCTCCGGAGGGCCGAATATGAATCCCAGCAGATTAATCTTGTCGGTGTCGGAGGAGTTCTTGACATAGAAGAAGGTCTTGAGCCACTTTTTGCACGACTCAAGACCCTGGATCCTAGGGAAGGCCGAACCCCGGCAGGGTATGACGGTGGTGGCACCGCACTAGGTCATAGGCTTGGCCGCGCCAGGATTCTCTTTATCGGGAAGAACTTGGGGCCGAAACATAAAATATTTGGCCCACAAGTTGACGGAAGGCAGAGGCCGAGATAGGCCTCACAGGAAGTGACAAACGCCTAGAGAGTGAGGATGGTGTTTGCCGGAAGGTGGTGTGGCAGAAGGCCGAAAAAGTTTAAAAATTTCCTAGTAAAATCACTAGCCGGCAGAGCAAAGCCGTGTTCAAAGTGAGCGAGGAAAACAACGTGCTCACCAGACTCGGGTGCCGACACAGTCTCGTCGCCGGGAATCCGGCACTGCACGTCTTCTGGAATCTGCCGGGAGCGGCGGAGCCACTCGATGTCCGCCGGGGAGACACCGGAGCCTTCCCAGCCAGCACGCTCCGAGCCCGCCTCCTCCTCGGAGTGCTGAGCAGCGGGGTCGACGGCGGCGGCGTCACAGGAAGAAGAAGCCATTGTTGGAAACTCGATCTAGGGTTAGCTTCTCCGGCGAAGAGCTGGTGGTGCAAGGCTCGAGCGAGCAAGAAAACGGTGGCGGAGAGCTAAGCGAGCGCGTGCGAGGATATGGCGACGAGCTAGATTGCTGGGAGCTAGGAAGCGCAGCGGGGGAAAAGTTTGGAGCTAGCAGCAATGGCGGAATGCGCAAGGAGCAGAGGAGACTGAGAAGGCTGGGGGAGTGCGAAGGGTTTTCTCCGTCGCCCCCTCCTCTTTTTTATACCCGCAGCGCACTAATGAGGCATGGATCTTCCGCGCCCACGATCCCTGTGGCCAACGGAAGGGTCGCACACGATCATGGGGGCAATCAACCCCATTAACGCGCACGCGCTCGGTTACCGCGCAGCGTGGCAAAGTTAATCCCGTCGAATCCGGGAGGATAAGGATCCACGTGGGAACCAAAATTCCTCTCTTAATGGCATGTCAGTTTTACTGTCCAATGGGACGACGCGCCGCCTTAAAGGACGCGCAGGCAGCACTTCAAGTCTTATCTTCCCGTTATTTAAGCAGAACGTGAAGTATGAGCGACAGGCGGCACTAATGTCGGCAGAAACGAGTTCTCTGCTGTCGGCCATGAAGGAGAAAAGAATCTCGGCTCAAGGCTGAATAAGCGTGCCGACTCGGCATGTCAAAATAACTGGATCTCTGCTAAGAATAGCTCAAGGTTGTCTCGGCTTCCTTTTCGCCTAAGACCTGATGAGCTTTGATGGTTTGTATGTGGGAAACTGTCGTGGCCCGACATTCTTCCCTACCGGACCGCAACAGCTTTGGGGACTAGTGTCGGCGAGATAACGAAGGCAAAGCCGGCACACGCATGTACGCCGGCATCCTAAAGTCGGACTAGTGCTAAGCCGGCATACCAAGTGTATGCCGGCATGACTATCTTGTCTTATGTGATTGCAGGATAAGGACGAGTACTCTGATCTCGGCCACCGCCGAGATGGCTCAACGGTCTCATCCTTATCTCATGGCGCAAAGGAAAGCAAGCGTTCTCTTTATCACAGAAAAGCAGTCGCCGCTTACGTCGCGGTGCCAGGCGATTGCGCAGAGAAGAACCGAAAGAGAATCAGTGACGGAAGCCGGCAGGCGACTGTTGTACTTGTTGCATGGCGCCAGGAAAAGTAAAGTTGTCTTGTCCCCTGCGGGGCCACCCGAAGGGAACCAAGGCGCGTGCCTAGAGGGGCCCTTAGAAGATAATGTTAGCTCCTGACCCACATGTCAGTGTGACATAGGCGGTCCATAAATAGCACTACCCCTCCCATGAGAGGGATCGGTTCACTTAGACATCTAGGATTTTTTTTCCCCTTCTTATACTTCTTCTTTCTCAAGAATACAGCTCAAGGAGCGTCATTGTAGATCTCGGTATCTCGGATTATATAGCAAAGCAGGAGTATGAGTGTTACCTCGACAAGAGGGCTCCGAAACTGGGTAAATCTGCGTGTGCTCGTGTGCTTGTGCGTGTTTCTCTTCACGTTCTCCTTCCTCCGGTTCCTCTTTCATTCATCGGCCTCAACATAAGCCATCCTATGGCATCTGCCGTGACACTACCACGACATATTTCTTTTAAAAGTTTTTTAAATGAAAAAGATTTCACATTGTTAACTTGCGAATTGTTGATGAGGTGGACTCTCAATTTTACTACTAAAGGAAGTGTAAGTGATACGAACACTAATACATTGCCCGAGAAAATTATAGTTGTAACCTGAAGTTTTATTTTTCATCAGCAGCCATTCAAATGTCTAACACACAAATAAAAAAACCCATAGTCAGGCCAGCCCAAAAGGCCACAAGCCACCTATTCACCTGCAACGGAGAAGATCAATCTGGAACTCAAACCCGATCCAGCTGGAGAGGATCGATCGGTTGGCTCGTCGACTGAGAAATTGAATATCTCAGTCGACCGAGACTTAGCAAAACCGTTGGACTTTTTGACCTACCAAAGTCATTGCATGCAAGGTTACTGTTTGACTTTGACCCGTATTCGATCCGTCTAAGACTGGCAGTGTAGATGTGAATGTTTTTGGTCAGTTTACCACCTCCGTCAAAGAAAGGCAGCACCGCAGCAGCAGCAGGCAACTTGATTTGCAACAGTCACCAGCTACTCTTAAGTAACACCGCAGTACCGCAGGCAAATCACAAGGATACTCGAACCAAAGCATAATAATTGGAGAAAATCTAAGTCCCAGGCAAGTGATAAACCAGAATGTCCATTCAGTGAATCAATGATATCTTCAAAGAGTCAGGTACAATTACATCATAGCACAACAACAGTAAAACACACCCCTATGATGATCGGCAGAGCTAAGATGAGAGGCAATCGAGAGGACTAGCAGGATGAAACCAAGAATGTGAAACAAATTTACTAAAAGAATGATCAGAAACCACCAGAGATTCAGTAAACACAGAACCATATCAACTTAACTTGCAGGTGGAGACACATCTGTCAGACCTATTTTGCCTCAAGTGATTTGGATGGGTTCCTCCTTCGGCTTATCTTCGGGAGATGTCCTTGCTGTCCCGGAGTAGGAGCTCCCGATCTCCTCAATCCTCCGGACAACCTCCTCCATCCGAAGCCGCTGGTCGGGAGCGACAGCGACACATGCCATTGCAACCTTGAGCATCTGAACCATTCGGAGGCCATTCTTCCCGGACCACAGACTGTACCCACCTAGGGAGGTGCTCAATGGAGTCGTCGCGCCCGGGGGATATGAGAGGGGCTTTCCCTGTTAGCATCTCAAGAAGCAGAACACCGAAGCTGTAGACGTCGGATTTCTGTGTTGGCTTTTTGGTCTCGAGGACCTCCCGTGCACGGTACCCGACAAGCCGTGGGGGAATGTGAGGGGTGCATGAGCTGCGCGAGGCCAAACTCGGAGACGCAAGCGCTGAGTTCCTGCAATAGTGGGATGTTGTTCGACTTGATGTTGCCATGGATAAACTTGCCTCCTTCAGCATGAAGTAGAGCAATCCCGCGCGCAGCACCGAGCGATATCTGTACTCTCGCCCCCCAGTCCAGTGGTGTTCTTCGAGCAGATTTATTCCCTGTGTATTTATAATTGAAGTGTGTGATCATGTAATTTTGTTTTAATACATATGCACATCAATAATACCATAATGCTTTCAAATGGAGAGTTAACTGTGAAGAAAAAACCCTGAAAATGCTATGGAGTAGTACAAACTACAAAGACAACTCCTAAAAGTAAAAGGTGGATCCAAATTAATTGCAACAGATTGCGAATAAAAATCCACTATGACATTACATTAAAAAAAAAGTCAAAGTTCTACACCCTGCGTCATTCCTAAAAGTAAAAGGTGGATACCATCTGAGATATGCTTGATTCCCCTAAAAGCCAAAGGCCCTGTAAGACCAGCACCTATTCTTCTTCACACATTTTCAACATCAAGAGAACGACTGTGGCTTAAAAGCCTAAAATCTTTCTAGCTAAGAAGGTAATTCCCTCTGAATGTTCACCAGAACTCTAGAAATGAAGTAAAAAACATGAAATAAACCAGTAAACCAGTGAGCAAGGAATTCGTTGACATCAGCTCGCACTACCTTTATCTATCTTTCATTTTTCTTCAGCAGAATAACGGCCAAGTGCCAAAAGGCAGCACATGAGGAATATATACATCTTCTAGCTATCTACTCCCTCCGTTCGTAAATATAAGAAGTTCTAACTTTGTCCTAAGTCAAACTTCTTCAAGTTTATAGAAAAATCTAGTAAGATCGACAATATCAAATAAGTATACTATAAAAATATATATAATGATGGATTTAATTAAACTAATTTGGATTGTAGATGTTGGTAGATTTTTCTACAAACTTGGTCAAACTCAAGTTTGACATAGGACTTCTTATATTTATGAACGGAGGAAGTAATTCAGAAGAACCAACATATAATTTCTTTCTTGTTTAGCTCCGGCTGGCTGATCCCTGCCTAGTTCAAGTTGGACCAGCTTATAGAAAAATCAGTCCTCTTTCGAGTAATGTAACAACCGGTGGGGGTTCGCCCCTGATTCCAAGAGATTAACATAATAAAGGAAAATCAGTCCTCACCATGCCAGAGTACGGATGCTGAGCTGCCTAACTTGATGTACAATTTTGGTTTCCTACTCATGATCAGAACCACATGTCTGTTGTGATTTAGTAAGGAGCATTTTCACATTGCTACATATTTTTTAATCCTTTAAAAAAACATATTTTTTAATCACAGAAAAAAACTTGAATAGTCTGTTCTTGCTCACACAGTACTCTTTATCAAGCATCGTTTTTAGTTCATCTACATTCACAAACAAACCCAAAGCTTAAAACAAGGTTCTATCAGGTAGTGAAATGCTTAATGGTACAAAGATGACTTGGAAGAGAGCATACCATGCAAAGCAGCCGAAAGGCTGCAGGCTGGAACATAGTCATAAACCAAGAGCTTCTCGTCCTTGGAGTAATAGAAAGCACGCAATGGAACAACACTCTGGTCCTGGCCAAGCCTGTCAATTATCTCCATTTGCTGTTCGAAGTCTTTCTTTCCTGCCACCACTTCCTTCAGTCTCTTGACCACCACTGTCGTACCATCCTCAAGAACAGCTTTGTAGGTAGTCCCGTAACTTCCTTTTCCTAGACTTCAGCTGAAGCCCTCAACAGATCTTCTAAGTCAAAATTATATGAACAGCCATCATAGAAAACTTAAAAACGTCTAGATAATGTAATATAACGTCATTTGATATGGGACGGAGGGAGTATAACATATGGATCCTTTAGTACGATAAGTAGTGAATTAACCCAGATGTAAAAGCAAAAGTAAACACCAAAATACAAAACCGGCCCAGTGGCCCATGGCCGGACCCGGACGGTTCATCCACCGGTCCACTAGGCCATCTCCCATCTCTCTCCTCTCAAAAAAAAAATCTCCCATCTCTCTCGCTGCTTCTACCGATTAGGCCGCCAACCGCCCGTCTCTCTCCGCTCTCGCTCGGCCGATGCGCTTATCTCCTCCAAAATTGTTCTCCTCTCTTCTCTGTACGTGATGCCACTCTCCCATGATTCCGTCCCTCCCCTAAAATATTTTTCCCTCTTATCCCCCTGCCGTCTCTTCTCGCGCTCGCCTCGGTTGGTTTGTCTCTTGTTCCAGGAAACGGAAGGAACATGCTCTGTTCGGAAATTGGATGAGTGATGGCACTTGATCAAACTAAATGCTACGCGGCCGCCCGAGGCTGCGGGCAGAGGGCGCGAGGAGGCCGTGAAGCGGTGAAGGAGAAGAGGAAGGCTGCTCCGGTTGCTGGCCTTCTCCATGGGCCTGCTGCGGCCGGCGACCCGGCAGGGGGAGGGGGAGAGGAGGCGGTGGGACCTCTGCGGCGGCGCCAGGCCAGGGCGACGAAGGAGGCCACAGGCTTGACGCCGTGGAGCAGCGAGCTGCTGAGGCGTTTTCTTTCGAAGGCGAACAGGAGAGAAAACGTTTCGACGGGAGATGAAACGGGCGCGTTTTTCCCTGGACTTGATGTGACTTTACGATCGCTGACATGTGGACCCGTCCCACCTGTCAGTGACTGTGAAGTCACTAACTTTAAGTTAGGAGATCTCTCGCCTTTTTCCCTAACGGTGCACGAGTTTTGATGAAAAAATCTACGGACATGCGTCATAACCACCGTTTGTAACTTAATACTACCTCCGATTCATATTAGTTGTCAAAATATTATATGTATCTAGACGTTTTATAGACATAAAATACATCCATATTTGTACAAATTTGAGACAACTAATATTAAATAACCACTGTTTGTAATTTAATACTACCTCCGATCCATATTAGTTGTCAAAATATTATATGTAACTAGACGTTTTGTAGACATAAAATACATCCATATTTGTACAAATTTGAGACAATTAATATTAAATAAGAGGGCGTAGATAGTAACAGACTACTCCATATCATAATGGTCTATGTGATATACTGACAGGAATTTCGCAAATATACGTAGACATGACAATTGAAAGTAAAACGAAGTAACCTTTTGCCTTGGATGATTGGATCAAGTTTTTTCAAATAATGATTATTGGATCGAAACTTTTTCCCAAGTGTTGTTGTCAATTGTTAATTCCCTATTCCTCTGCTCCCTCCGTCCAACAAAAGAATTCTCAAGTTTGTCAAAATTTAGATGTATCAAGACATGACGTGTATAGATGCATTCAAGTTTAGTCAAAGTTGAGACATTCTTTGTTTGACGGAAGAAGTAATAACTGATTTGTTTGGTGAAACAGTGGACATATCTTGTTGTCAAAATGAGTCGATGTAAATTTAGTGGTAAGGTGAAGTTAGATATTGATTTGTTAATTTGTTTTTATCAGGCAATATATCAGTTTTCTTTTTCCTTGGCAGATTATTCAGAAGTTAGATACTAGACTAGCTAATTACTAGTGAAGCATGCATGCACGCCAAAGGTCTTCAAGATAGGGCTGATAAACTGAAAAGGAGGAAATAACAGCCAAGGATATGCATCAAGCGAAGTGTCTCACATTGCATTGTGGATTTCAGTACATTGGCATATTTGCTACATTTAGCCGTTTCACATGCTATTGCAGCTCGATACAGCCCGTAAAAAAAATTAATATACCCGCTAGTTTGAATAGATAGGTCGCCGCCACTTTTGCTGTACAAACCGTCCACTTTCTGTAACTGTCCAATTAAATCGGGCGACGTATATCGGTATATGACGTGTTCTATTTTATTCTGAAGTCCTCACGGTTGAACAACATGATCTAGTGATTTTAGTTTCTGGCCATCTCCAAATTTCTTTCTGAAGATTTCGCTCTTTTCACCTCCGGCATACGACCATATAAATTATGATGCAAATCGCGAATTTCTATAATCATCCCGTTGGATTCAACCTTTTCACATGTTTTGATATTTTTGGTACGATATACCATCTGGACATTTTTGTTTTGAAACTTTTGCTCTTGCCAACAGAAAACGAGAACATATGTACCTTTATCTTCGTGACAAGTGTGGCATTTCTATTTTGGAGCTCTACAAGTCAGTTAGGTTAGTGGTGAATACACCCGCGGTCCTACTTTTATTGTCGCGGTGTCACTTTGGTCCTAAAACTATGAAACTGAACACTTAAGTCCTGTTTTTATTATAACTGGTTCACGCGAGGTTCTAAGCATGCTCTGGGGTGCGCAAAAATTCCTTGGGGGCGCAAAGCAATAACACAATTACAAAAAAAAATAGTGGGGACCAAATTGCACACATGGTTAACCATATAGCCAAAAGATGCTTCTATGGAAGTAACAAAAAAAAAGACCACGAAAATAGTGTGATACCATGAGTACAACATGAAGAAAAGCATCAGCAGGGAATGTGCACATGTGACACCTAACAGGAGAGGCAATGTTCAATGACCTGTACTATGGGCGTGAACTAGGCCAATAGTAGCCACATAGAAAGTAAGGGTGGCAGATGATAGTGGTTAATTAGTTCATTGATTTGTTAGCAAGATATCCTAGAGTTCAGGTATTGAGATTGATATATCCGTTAGGTATTGCGATTAGTTATCTTTTGCTAGGGCCTTCCTCTATAAGAATAGAGGTGAACCATTGAGATTGATTAAGTAAGCAAACAGAAGAAAGAGTTCTGCTATCTATACCCGACCCACCGCTCCCCTCCAAGCAAGATCAAAAGAACAGATAACTTAGCCAGATTAAAAAAACTGAAGTATATGAATGTAGGCAGAGCACACATATTCCTATACCTTCGGGGGTTTGAATGGATAATCAGGGGGGAAATGAATGTTCACTAAGAAAACACCACCGGCATAGGGACTGTCAGGGGGTCCCATTATCGGTGCTTGCCAATGAAACATGTCCTCGCCAACAGGACCTGATCAACGTACAGATGAAAATTGCAGCCCATGAGATGACATGCCAGGCTAGAACATGAAATAACGTGTGCACGAATAAGGTGTGATATGACATAGATATCCATTTGAATATAAATAGCTCAAAATCAAACCTGCGCTGCATGATGTGGGAGGATCCTTCTGCAGGTCCTTTAGTTCCTTGAGGATGCGCTTTGATGCCATGATAAGCAACCTAGAGAGAAAGAAAGAGCTCCTCTCGTTATAGCAGATGTAAGGAAATGTACTGCATCCATATTATGACCACGAAATAACTATCAGGATCAGTGTAATCTCCTGGACAATGACCACTCAGACCACACAGCCTCATAATTCTAGTACTCCCTCCGGCCGAAATTACTTGTTGAAATATTACATGTATCTAGACGCTTTTTACACATAGATACATCCGTATTTGAGCAAATTTGAGACAAGTAATACCGATCGGAGGTAGTAATATAACTCAAACATTCTACTCTGGAAACCAAGCTATCCATCAGATACTTACCAGATATAGGAACTAGTAGTTCAGTTCAGCGCAAAAACATATGGATGTTTCAGTTAAAGCAGTAATAGAAAAAGCCCTGCTCATGAGAAATCACTATCTTACTACACAATTGTCACTGGTGTGGAATCTCCGAATCAATTCAGGAATCTCGGAGATGAAATAAATCTCAATCGTCACAGGCTGCAGGAGCGAACCCCAGAATTCTCAGATACAAATACCTACGCAACAAATAAACGAATAACTCTAGTCTACGACTGTTTCCAAATAATTACATATATCCATCCCCGAGAACGGAGAACGTCAAGCACCTAACGTCCTTGTAAGAACGACCATACAATTCCAACCACGGCCCGCGAGAGATCGAACACATCGAGTAAGTCACCCAATGGGCCGCGCACCAAATCGAACTCCCTACGCACAAAACCCACCGAATCACAAACCTAACACGCAGCGCCGCCTCAGCGAGCGTCAGATCGAACCGCGGATCTACCGGAGGCAAACACGTCTTACCAACCAGAAGGAAAAATTCAGGCCCAAAAAGTCCTTGGCAGTTACGGCGTCGATGCGGACGGATCCGGATCGGGAGGAGCTTGCAGCGAGAGGTTGGGGACGGCCAGAGGACGGAGAGAGAGCGCACCGCCGCACCTTCGATGTTCTTTTCTGCTTCGGCTCCGGGTCCGTCGCGTGTGGTGTGAGACGGGTTTCAAAGGAGGCGTCGGGTTCGTGCCGGTTTTATAATTTTCTCGGGGTCTGGGTTCGGAACGTTCTTCTTCTGTTTTTTTACTTCCTCTTCTAACAGACCAGATTTGTTTCAACTTTAACTAAATTTGAATACATCTATACAATAAGTAATGTTTAGATACATCTAAATTTTGACAAACTTGAGACATTTTTTGTTGGACGGAGAGAGTATTTCCTTTCCGAAATTAAGTGCCGAGCCAGGCAAAGGAATCTGTTCCTTCCAGTTAACAACTCATCTTAGGTCATCCCAAAGAAAACTGGCCCAGGTAAAACAAATAAGATTGTCTACGGTATCTATAAAATATGAAGTCGGTTCTGAACTCATCAATCACTCAACCTGAAATAACATGTAGAGTACAATATTTCACAACTTCACATGTCTTCGTTTAGGGCCTCTTTGATTCAATGAATTTTCGTGGTAGCAATTTAAGAAAATTTTCTTTATGGGTTTTATTTTTATTTGTAGAATTGAGTTTCATGGAAAATTGTCCTGAAGATGGCATTGCACTTTATTTCATACTCCCTTCGTTCACAAATAAGTGTATTTCTAGGTTGTCCTAAGTCAAACTTTTCTTGATTTGACAAACATTATTGAAAAGGTAGCAACATATATGACATCAAATCGATATATTATAAAACTATATTTCAAAACAGATCTAATAATACTAATTTAGTGTCATAAATGTTGATACGTTTTCCAAACAAATTGGCCAAAGTTTAATATCTTTGACTCAGGATAACCTAGATGTACACTTATTTGCGGACGGAGGGAGTAAGAAATTTTTCATCCACTTCAACCTCTTTTTAATATTCTTTTCTTTTTATTTTGTTCAATCAAATGGAACTTGATCCAAACATAACCCTTTGGGATTCAGATGGACATGACATTACAATCCTGTGTTTTTCCATTTCTGTATTTTCTTTTCTATCATGCGAATTAAATTGGCCCGTATAGTATGTGTGATCTTCTTCTTCTGATCTCCTTTTACATGTGTAATTTTCTTTCCATGGAATTATCGTGACCATAATTCTGCTAATTCTCTGACCAGTAGACTAAACAGATTAAGTTGCGCCGCCGAGAAACAAAGAGGTATGGATCAAAAGCGCCCACAAAGCGTTAGCAGACTTGTAAGAGATGCGTGAAAGTCAAGTCTAGAGTCAACTTACACCTCACAATTTGGGACACAAAAAGAAATGCCTATAAAAAGGAGCGGCTGGAATATTATATTATACTATAACATATGGTGTATGTCATATAATGACATGAATTTTGCAAATACATGTAGACACGACAATTGAAAGTAAAAAATAAACAAAGTAACCTTATGCCTTGGACGATTGGATCAAGTTTTTTCGAATAATGTTGTCAATTGTTGATTCCCTATTCATCTAATTGATTTGTTTGGTGAAACAGGGGACATATCGTTGTCAAACTAAGTCAATGTAAATTCAGTAGTAAGATGAAGTTAGCTATTGATTTATTAGTTTGTTTTTATCAGGCAATATATCTGGGGTTTTTTTCTTGGGGGATTATTCAGACGTTAGATGCTAGACTAATTACTAGTGAAGCATGCATGCACCCCAAAGGTCTTCAAGACAGGGGCTGATAAACTAAAAAGGAGGAAATAACTGCCAAGGATATGCGTCAAGCGAAGTGTCACTGGTACAAAACAGGCTATCAGTGTCGTGCGAAATTGCCTATCAGTGACGTGCTGGCCGCACGCCACAGACTTCTGGCCACTGATAGGTGAGCTATC
The DNA here is from genome assembly GCF_000005505.3 of Brachypodium distachyon. Taxonomy (NCBI): domain Eukaryota; kingdom Viridiplantae; phylum Streptophyta; class Magnoliopsida; order Poales; family Poaceae; genus Brachypodium; species Brachypodium distachyon. Next base: position 19,670,097 of record NC_016132.3, on the reverse strand, counting down.
AGTGGCGGGTGAAATACACGCCACTGATAGGGAGACCTTTCAGTGTCGGGTTTCCCTGACCGACACTGATCGGCCCTACGGCCCGATAGAGATAGATTCCCGTCCGAGCCGCACGACAGGCCCAGATGGTCTATCAGTGGCGGTTGCAGTGTGAGTATTAGTGGCGGTCAGTGCCCGACACTGAAAAAAAATTGTTTAATTTATTTAATTCCCAGGTTAATATACACAGCAATATACCCGAATTATACACAGAAATATACACTGAAATCACACAGTTCATTCCAGAGCATATATATATCATAACAACATCCATATGCATAATAAAAACCTTCATGCAGCACTACATTGTTAAGTTTTAGAGGCAACAAAAGCAAATCATCATATTACATGAATGGATTACAAAGTTTAAGCGGGATATGACCGAACAACCGGTCCTGCGTAGAAATCGCCCGCGTCATCAATCACCTCCCTGTTGATTACCTTGGCCATGTTCCTTTGGATGTTGTAGACAAGCCAACTTGCATCGTGTATATCCCGCATCTCCTCATTCCATTTCTTGTGCAGCTCCTTCAATGACGTCCTCCATGCAGGCTTGAAGTTGGTGATCCAATTCTCGATGTGGTGGGCGCAGTAGTAGTCGCAGTACACGGTGCCTCGAGGCTGTTGCAAGCAGGGGAACCTATAATTGTGTTGGAGCCTAGGCCTGCCAAAGGTAGGAAACCCGTCTTTCTTTGCTGAATCCCAAGACAAATCGATCAGATTTCTGATGGGTTCCCAATGGCGTTGTGGTTCATCTTTGCATTTTCGGAGTGAATCGAAGTATGTGACCGTGCCCCACGGTACACAAATGATTATTAGGACCCAATGTTCCCTGTTTTGAAAAGAAACAAATAGTTATAAGCAAGGATAACAATGTAGTGGATCAACAAATAGATATATGTTATTAAATAAACTTACTCCAAATGGTAGGTTAAAAGGATGAAGTCGCGGTCTTGGTATTTGAGCATTGCTTGCTGAAGGTACAATTGCGACATATCTCTTGAAACATCTTTATGCTCTCCAGGACCGATCATTTGGTAGGAAAATGGTAATGGGTCGAGTACGACCACATCGTGTTTCTTTATTCGCATGGCCTCCCTTATGTGGACACACACCGCAGCCTTAGCAAGCTGTCGTCAAGCTTCTGGCTATTGAAAAAGTGAAACATATCCACGAAATCCAGTACGAAGGTGAAGGAACCTTTCTGCATGCCCCCCTCTACTGGGTTAAAGAAGCCATAGTCCTCTGGCACTAGAACGTTTAGTTGCTAGACATGTTGTGCAGAATCCCTCGATTGGCTCATATAAAACTCATGAAGTTGTTGCATCTCTCGTGGCAAGCCACGAAGGTTATTGGGCCCTACCATCAGTCGTCCAGGGTAGTAAATGAGATATTTGTCCCCCATTCTACTCACAAGATAGGATCCATCATCCAATCTGGACCCATATTGAGGGAAGTGGTCCAAGCTTGAAATATCAGGCCTTGTTTCCCAATTCTCATCGACTTCTGGCACATGAAAGGGATCCTTGCCCTTCTCCTCGGTGTCCTTTCTGCAGCCCTTTCCCCCTACTCTCTCTCTTTGTGTTGCCTCGCCTGCTTTTGAAAACTTTCATCTCCTCATCTTTGTAAACCTGGGGGATCTTGCGGCCAAACGCTGACTCTGCGGCCCCCAACAGTGATTCCATCTGAGGTGTAGGGAGGCTTGGTTGCCTAGTGGGTAGGCGTGCTCTCTCATATGGCGGCGACACTTGGGTGTTTTTTGCGCCATCGACGTCAACAGGGCACGAGTTTAATTTAGGGTCTTGGGAATCTGAGGGGTCAACAGGGGACGGCATACCTGGGGAGTAGCCAAGAGGCGATGAAGAAGGAGCTCGCTTGTTTGAAAGAGCTGGAGACACACCTTTTCTCGCTGATGGAGATGGAGTAGGAGTAGGAGAAGCCATGCTCCGTGTCGCTACCAACCTCCTAGGCCATGCAATGAAGTTGCTCTCGCATGCGCCTAGAGTATCCACGTCTTCCTCTGGAGGGTAAGGGACTATGTAGTGAACATGTTGCTCGACGACGGAGTTTACCTGCACCTTCACATGGTCATCAGGCATGACTATTCCATGCAAAAGTGCCGGTGTTTGTCTGGGCATCAAGATGCCGTGTGCGGCCACCTCAACCGTGCCATCCTTGTCCACAAGAATTAGGCAAGGGATGCCATCCTGCGCGTAACAATGTAACATTGTGTGAAAGCATGTTGAGCAATGAAAGGAGTGAAGTAGGTAAGGCAAAGATGCTTACCGTGATGTTGTCGCTTGGACCCGGATTAGGTATTGGAACATCGGTAGTGGCAGACCCGGAAGCAACACTACTGCTCCTTGGCGGACGTTGCAGACCCCGACTGCGCGTGGGGAGACCTTGAAGCAATAGACCCTGAATGACTTGCGCACCGGACTTTTGCAGCACCGCATTAACGTCCACGCCACTTTCGTGCAAGCCATTGAGTAGCACAGAGAGAGCTTTCGCTGCGCCAACTGCTCCGGCCTCCTCCGCCCTTTCGAGTATATCATCGTTGTCGCAACACTTCCTTTTTCGGCACTTGGAATCATCCTTGCCGAAAAATTTCTTCCATGGTGCACCTTCTCCCTCCCCCAGTATACGGCATGTATGCTCGGGCCTGTTTAAGCTATAGGTCAGAGTCGACTCCCATCTCTTGCTATGGACCGAGTCGTTGGAGCCATCTGACATCTCCTTCTCCTTCCTCTGCTCGTAACCAATAGCTCAGTCCTGTAATAGTAAGACAAAGGTAAAGTGAGTATTGACGGTGTTATAGGAAGCTATACTATAACATGAGCACTTGTAATCATTGTCTTACCCAAACTTCTTGGAGGTCCTCTTGCATATCCTCTTGCCCCGTCCACTGTTCCTTTCTCATTTGCATTCGCATGAAATCTTTAGTGTGTTGATGCTTAAGCTTCCCTTTCAAAGGAGGCACTATGCCATCTTTGGCCATCTGGGCGTCCTCCTTGTCCCAAACCTTCTTCTTGCCCTCTTTCCCATGACTTCCGAGATGGTGGTTGTGCTTCTTCTTCTTGCGCATCTCAATATATCTCTCTTGCCTCGCAATGAAGTCGAGGTCCTTTGCTTCCTTCTTGAAAGATGCCCAATCTTTTGGGGTAGTGGAAGGCCATTTTTCCTTAACCTTCTCAATGGGAACATCGAGCCAATACTTTCTAGCAGTCGATTGCCAGTTATTATGCCCCTACGCATTACTTGGTTGGCAGCTCTATGAACTTCTTTGACATGCTCGGGCTTAACCTTGAGCCTGGCCCAGACATCCGTGAAGCAAAATTATTTTGTCGTCTTAGGAACGGTGGTCCACTTGTGAACTATCCGGCAATTTCGCTGGACAATGGCTCCTAGGGTGTTGCTGAAGGTATCAGCTACCTTCTCAGGACTCAAAGGCCGGCCTCTAGCAGAAATCCTAGTGATGACATAGACATCATCCTTCAAAATGTGGCTCCCTCGCCTGGTAACCTTCTTTTCCTTACTAGCCGAGAGAGTAGGTTCTCCCCCATCGGTGGGTTGCTCTTCGTCACTTGGGTTTGAAGAGCCGACACCACTAAGTGATGAGCCCGAAGAAGAATATCCACTTGAATATGTCTCATTCGGACCTTCTTCTAGTTCCTGGCTGTGATCTTGCGGAGGTGCTTCTTGAACAACTGGTTCTTCAACCATTGGTTCTTCACGGGTTGGTTTTCGACAGTTTTGTTTAGTCCTAGCCATTTTGAGTACCTATATCATCAACGTAAACATATATAGTATATGGAAAATTTGGGCATAACTTAGTTGGGAAAATGAAAAAAATCGGCATGACCTATGCTATAAAACTAGCAATTTAGACTACAGAAATTTGTACCTGCATTGGAAAGCCCCCACCCTCAGATTTAATTACACCATCGGCATAATCTAAAAATTAGTGTATGTTTGCGCGCGCGCAACTTCTAGAAATCTACGGTAAGTCTATAACTACTAACTGGTGCGCATAGATCTCCCTCCCTTCACTTTTGTGTGTTTTCACACCTCTAAACTAGTTAGACAGTATCCTATATGAAGCCCAGCATCTCATGCATCTACATGCAGGATACATAAAACTGTGCAATGAATTTCCCAAAAGTAACTGAAACATTAGCAACTAATAGGTAACACTAGCAGACACATCCCCATGAAATCACACCCAGAAAACTACACGGCAGTCACATTAGCACATTAGCTCCGTCATAGTCTTCTTGCGAAGTAACTCCGTCGACTCCCACGATGCTTCTCTTCCCTCTCCTTACGACTACATGGCTTTTATTTGACGGATCTTTTATGAAAAATACTTGCTTGCATTGGTTCGCAAATACCCATGGTTCTTGGGTTGCTGGGATTGCTTCGACGTTAACTTGGTCACGAGGGATCTCAGGTGGTAGCATCATGGTTGTGAATCTATGGCCATCAGGTTTCACGTTCGTAGCCCATCTCACACGAAAAAGTGGGATCCTGGTGATGGAGTAGTCTAGGTCCCAGATCTCCTCAATCACTCCATAGAATGCTTTAGTCTTGGCTTGGCTATCAGTTGCAGTTTCGGAAACCAATACTACACCGCTATTTTGATATTGACTTTTACAATCCTGAGATTTTGTGTAGTACGTGTACCCATTAATAGCGTAGGCTTGCCATGTGGCGACGTTATAAGCTGGTTCCTGTGACAACCTTAGCACCGTCTTTTTGTTTTCATCTACCGCCTCCCTCTCATACCAATACTCCTTTAGCCACTCAGCGAAATGTTTATTGTGCTATCTGTGGATCCAAATTTGTCCTCTGGTAGGGTTGTTGTTTTGAAGCTCTTGCATGTGCATTTCCTGGTAAGGCCGGACCGCATCAATGTGTTGAAGCACCACCAAATGTGCTCTGTTAAAGTCAGCTGCTCTCCTCTTTGAATGTACTTCGATATACTTCTGCCCAGAAAGTCCTTGGCCAGCTAGCTTGCCCTTGTGTCTTGATTTTGGCACGCCTATTGCTTTCTGATCTGCCAACCAATATGTGCAAAACTCGACGCACTCTTCTACCAGGTAGCCTTGGAGGATGCTACCTTCAGGACGCCCTCGGTAACGAACATAAAGCTTCAAAACCCCATTGTATCGTTCGGGCCCATACATGTTGTGCAAAAAAGATGGCCCTAGGCACAATATCTCGTCGACGATATGGACCATTAAATGGACCATGACATCAAAGAATGTCGGAGGGAAGTACTTCTCAAATTTACACAATATCTGTACCATCATAGGTTGCAGTAAGAGACAACACTTCACGGTAATTGACTTTTGCGAGATCGTGTCAGAAAAGTCACAAAGCTTCATCACTGTCTCTCTTACCTTAGGCTCCATGGCACCCCTGATTGCAACTGGGAGTAACTGCGTGATAATCACATGGCAGTCGTGAGACTTCATACCAACTAGCTTGTGACTCTTCGTGTCAACAAGCCACTTGATGTTGGAGGAGTAGTTCGAAGGGACTTTGATGCCTCGAAAACACTCGCACACTCTATGCAGCTCATCCTTGCTCAGATTGTAACAAGCAGGATTAAAACATGTAGTCACCGTCATGAAACCATTTTTGTCTTCCGGTGACTCTTCTTCTTCTGCTCACAGTTCTTTCCGTATCTTCAAAACTTCCAAGTATTTCCTTGCCTTCGGTTCGTCTTTCGTCTTGTCAGCGATGTTCATCAACAATCCCAACACGTTGTCACATACATTTTTCTCGACGTGCATCACATCAATGCTGTGTCGGCATCGCAAGTGTAGCCAGTATGGCAGGCCCCAAAATACAGATCTCCTCTTGCACACGGAGGTGTCCGGGTCGTCCTTATCTTTAACATTTTCAGATTTCCCAGGCCTAACCTCCAGATCCTTGACAATATCATAGATTTCAAAGCCAGACTTTTCCCTAGGTTTACCCTCATGCTCTTCCTTTCCGTTGAAGCTCTCTGCATCAAGCCTCCACAGGTCTTTAGGGTGCAACCACCGTCGGTGTCCCATGTACACAATTTTGCGTGATGTGGGCAACATCTCCGATATTGTATTCTCCGCGCACTTTGTACATGCCTTGTACCCTTTGTGCACTGGCATGATGTATTACCGTTTGCTGGGTAGTCATGCACACAAGTCAGCAACGCTGCTCTAAGGTTGAAGTACTCCTCCCTGCGAGCGTCCCAAACCTTTCTACCTATATTCCAAAGTTCAGCAAGCTCATCCTTCACTAGCTGAAGATAAACATTTAGGTCAGCTCCGGGTTGCTTTGGGCCTTGTATGAGCATACACAGGTGGATGTACTTCTTCATGATTAACCATGGAGGAAGGTTCTACACAAATATGATCACTGGCCATGTGTTGTGTGTGCTGCTCATGTTGCCGAATTGATTGATTCCGTCAGTGCTCAGCCCTAGCCTTAGGTTCCTGGGACACTGGCGAAATCTGGGAATTCCGCGTCCAAGGTCCTCCATTGAGCCGCATCGGCTGGGTGTTTGAGGATCCCAGTTTCAGTATTGTCTGTACGGTACTCTCCATCTGGATCGTACATCTTCTCACGCGGATCGTGATAGATCAGTCTCACCGCATCCTTCAAGTTCTGAAACCAACGCTCAAACCGACTACCCATCAGAAGATACCAGACGATCTTCGCCGGCCGACCTTTCCTCACTTCTTCCTCATCGACTTCGTCGTGATTGCCATCTTTCTTCTTGTATCATGAAGTACCACATATTGGGCATTTGTCCTTGTTTTTGTGCGGTCCCGTGTATACAATGAAGTCCAGTGGACATGCATGATATTTCACAACGTCTAATCCAAGCGGGCAGGTAATCTTCATCGCCTCGTATGTGCTCTTAGGCAATTTGTTGCCCTCTGGAAAGACTGTAGCAAGGTAACTCAACATCTCCGTGAAGCCCTTGTCAGAAAGCCCAGATTTTGCTTTTATCCTAAGAAGTTCAAGTGTCACTTCTAGGACATTATTGTTGATGCCGGCATTGTCATACACTGGTGTGTTTGCGTCCTCGACTAGCTTCTGGAACTTCTTCTCATCTATGGCATTGTCGGGGTCCTTCAGTTGATTCTGTAAGTGCACGCCATCTAGCATTTCCCCCATCCGACCACGCAGAGCTTCATCGGCCGGTGTTTCTTCATCCATGGCGTCGTCACCACGATATTCTTCACCACTTTGGTCGAACTCTATGTGTTCTTCTTCAAAGCCACTACCCACTTCTACAGCAACCTCCCCGTGCGAAGTCCAACAAAAATAACCTTCTACGAATCCATTTGCCATTACGTGCATCTCAACATCCACTGGCAGGTGCATCACTGTGTTACGATTTCTGTCACATGGACAACACATCTTTACATTGCCCCTACTCTTCATATTAGCTACCGCGAAATCATAAAATGCGGCCCATTTTGCAACCCAAGAAGTCGACAATCTCTCCTCATACATCCAACCACGGAGAACCGAGCTAAGAAAACATAGAAGAAATTGAAGCAATTAGTCACAAATTACATCACCGGGCACGAATTGAAAACACATTGCATAGAGTAGGTGGGATGTGGCGGCGTGCTGCCCAGAATTTGACCGGCCTCAGTGTGGGCAGTGGGGAGGGCGTGGGGGCTAAATTAATGGGGATCGAGAGCCTGTACCGCCGCCGCCTCCTGCGGGAGAGAACTAGAGGGGAGAGGAAGAAGAAGGGGCAGAGAGAAGGGCGGGGGCCAGCCGGCCGGCCGGCGGCGCCGCCTGGGGGGGCGAGACTAGATCCGGGGGGAGAGAAGGGGGAGGCGGGCAGAGGAAGAAGAAGGGGAGGAAGGAGAAGAGGAGGGCCGGGGGAGGAAGAAGAAGGAGAGGAGGATTACCTGGTGGTGGCCGGCGCCATTCCGCGGCAGAGCTCCGCCGTCGAGGATGAGGATAGCGGCCGCAGCTGGTCAAGAAGACGCGCAGCGCGCGACCAGTAGCGGCCGCTGGGCCTATTTATATGGCCAACCTATCAGTGGTGGACAACACGCAGAACCCACCACTGATAATATCGAACCATCGGTGACGTTTTCAGCTTTGAAACACGCCACTGATAAACCACCTATCAGTGTCGGTTCAAAATGGAAAACTGCCACTAATAACCACCGCCACTGATATCTGACTATCTATCAGTGACGGTTTCCTGGCGGACCGCCACTAATGGCTGACCCGTGGGACGAGACATGGACCATCATCGGTCCATCAGTGGCGTGTCCTTTTGCACCAGCCACTGATAGTTATCTACACACGACACTAATGGGGTCACGTATAGCCTGTTTTGTACTAGCGTGTTTCACATGCATTGTGGATTTCAGTACATTGACATTTTTGCTACATTTAGCCGTCTTCACATGCTACTGCAGCTTGATACAGCCGATAATAAAAGAATTTAATATACCGGCTAGTTTGAATAAATATGTCGCCGCCACTTTTGCTAAAATCCTCACGATTACACAACATGATCTAGTGATTCTAGTTTTTGGCCATCTCCAAATTTCTTTCTGAAGATTAATTTCGCTCTTTTCACCTCCGGCATACGACCATATGAATTATGATCGGTCTACGAGTTGAAAAGTATACATGGTGTCTAGACCAAGCATAACGACCACTTCTGTGGTTTACAACAACTATTTTCCCTTCCATTCTAAAGCAAGATTGGCAAATCAGGAATTGCTATAATAATCCCGTTGGATTCAACCTTTTCACATATTTTGATATTTTTGGTACTCCCTCCATCCAACAAAAGATGTTTTAATTTTGTCAAAAACTTAGATGTATCTAGACATGATTTAGTGTATAAATGCATTCAAATTTAGTCAAAGTTAAGACATCCTTTTATAGACGGAGGGAGTACTATATACCATATGGACATTTTTTGTTTTGAAACTTTTGCTCTTGCCAACAGAAAACGAGAACATATGTACATTTATCCTCGCCACAACTGTGGCATTTTTATTTTGGAGTTCTACAAGTCAGTTAGGTTACAGAAAACGAGAACATATGTACATTTATCCTCGTGACAACTGTGGCATTTCTATTTTGGAGCTCTACAAGTCAGTTAGGTTAGAACCTAACAATTCAACAGCCGCCAGACGAGCCTCGTCCAAGATGCTGGTGTCGTCGGATCAGATCAAAGGATATGTCGTGGGCGGGTTTTATTTGGACTTCTTTACGTTGAACCGGTTATTACGTATGTTTGGACTTTTTGACCTACCAAGTCATTGCATGCAAGGCTACTGTTTGACTTTGACCCGTACTGGATCTGTCAAAGAAAAGCAGTACCTTAGCAGCAGCAGACAACTTGATTTCCAACTGTCGCCAGCTACTCTTAAGTAACACCACACTACCGCAGACAAATCACAAGGATACTTGAACCAAAGCATAATAATTGGAGAAAATCTAAGTCACAGGCAAGTGATAAACCAGAATGCTCATTCAGTGAATCAATGATACCTTCAAAGAGTCGGGTACAATTACATCATGGCACAACAACAGTAAACACACACCCTATGATGATCAGCAGAGCTAAGATGAGAGGCAATCGAGAGGACTAGCAAGATGAAACCAAGAATGTGAAACAAATTTACTAAAAGAATGATCAGAAATCACCAGAGATTCAGTAAACACAGAACTATATCAACTCAACTTGCAGGTAGAGAGACACATCTGTCAGACCTATTTTGCCTCAAGTCATTTGGATGGCTTCCTCCTTCGGCTTATCTTCGGGAGATGTCCTTGCTGTCCCGGAGTAGGAGCTCCCGATCTCCTCAATCCTCCGGACGACCTCCTCCATCCGAGGCCGCTGGTCAGGAGCGACAGCGACGCATGCCATTGCAACCTGGAGCATCTGAACCATCTCATCCTCGGTGTTCGGATGCCTTAGCAGGTCGACATCGAAGACTTCCGAGGTCCATTCTTCCCGGACCACAGACTGTACCCACCTAGGGAGGTGCTCGATGGAGTCGTCGCGCCCGGGGGATCTGAGAGGGGCTTTCCCTGTTAGCATCTCAAGAAGCAGAACACCGAAGCTGTAGACGTCAGATTTCTGTGTTGGTTTTTTGGTCTCGAGGACCTCCGGTGCACGGTACCCGACGAGCCGTGGGGGAATGTGAGGGGTGGCCATGAGCTGCGCGAGGCCAAACTCGGAGACGCAAGCGCTGAGTTCCTGCGATAGTAGGATGTTGTTCGACTTGATGTTGCCATGGATAAACTTGCCTCCTTCAGCATGAAGATGAGCAATCCCACGCGCAGCACCGAGCGATATCTTTACTCTCGCCCCCCAGTCCAGTGGTGTTCTTCCAGCAGATTTATTCCCTGTGTATTTATAATGTAAGTAAGTGTGTGATCATGTAATTTTGTTTTAATACATATGCACATCAGTAATACATAATGCTTCCAAATGGAGAGTTAACTGTGAAGAAAACCCCCCAAAAATGCTAGTACAAACTACAAAGGCAAGTCCTAAAAGTAAAAGGTGGACCAAATTAACTGCAACAGATTGCAAATAAAAATCCAGTATGACATTACATAAAAAAAATGTCAAAGTTCTACACCCTGCGTCATTCCTAAAAGTAAAAGGTGCATACCATCTGAGATATGCTTGATTCCCATAAAAGCCAAAGGCCCTGTAAGACCAGCACCTACTCTTCTTCACACATTTTCAACATCAAGAGAACGACTGTGGCTTAAAAGCCTAAAATTCTACTCCCTCCGATCCTACATTCTTGTCGTTGTTTTAGTGCAAATTTGAACTAAAACAACGACAAGAATTGAGGATCGGAGGGAGTAGCTAAGAAAGTAATTCCCTCTGAATGTTCACCAGAACTCTAGAAAAGAAGTAAAAAACATAAAATTAGCCAGTAAATCAGTGAGCAAGGAATTCGTTGACAACAGCTCGCACTACCTTTGTCTATCTTTCATTTTTCTTCAGCAGAATAACTGGTCAAGTGCCAAAAGGCAGCACATGAGGAATATATACATCGTCTAGTTATCTACTCCCTCTGTTCCTAAATATAAGAAGTTCTAACTTTGTCCTAAGTCAAACTTCTTCAAGTTTATAGAAAAATCTAGTAAGATCTACAATATCAAATAAGTATACTATAAATATATTAAAGTAAACTAGTTTGGAGTTGTAGATGTTGGTAGATTTTTCTATAAACTTGGTCAAACAGAAGAACCAACACATAATTTCTTTCTTGTTTAGCTCCGGCTGGCTGATCCCTGCCACTTTCATCGTACACTGCTGAACTGCCTAGTTCTCTTTCGAGTAATGTAACAACCGGTGGGGTTCGCCCCTGATTCCAAGAGATTAACATAATAAAGGAAAATCACTCCTCACCATGCCAGAGTACAGCTGCTGAGCTGCCTAACTTGATGTATACTTTTGGTTTCGTACTCACGATCAGAACCACATTTGTGATTTAGTAAGGAGCATTATCACATTGCTACATATTTTTAATCCTTTTTCGAAAAAAACATATTTTTTAATCACAGAAAAAAACTTGAATAGTCTGTTCTTGCTCACACAGTACTCTTTATCAAGCATCGTTTTTTTAGTCATCTATATTCACAAACAAACTCAAAGCTTAAAACAAGGTTTTATCAGGTAGTGAAATGCTTAATGGTACAAAGATGACTTGGAAGAGAGCATACCATGCAAAGCAGCCGAAAGGCTGCCGGCTAGAACATAGTCATAAACCAAGAGCTTCTCGTCCTTGGAGTAATAGAAAGCACGCAATGGAACAACACTCTGGTCCTGGCCAAGCCTGTCAATTATCTCCATTTGCTGTTCGAAGTCTTTCTTTCCTGCCACCACTTCCTTCAGTCTCTTGACCACCACTGTCGTACCATCCTCAAGAACAGCTTTGTAGGTAGTCCCGTAACTTCCTTTTCCTAGGACCTCAGCTGAAGCCCTCAACAGATCTTCTAAGTCAAAATTATATGAACAGCCATCATAGAAAACTAATTTGTTCCTCTCTGCTTCTTGAACACCACTACTAAATTCTTGCTTGGATTTTTCTGCTCTTCCACCTGCAACACCCTTTCCTTTGGATGAAGATGAAGCCGTGCCAGCCTCAGTGTCTCTCTTTCTTTTGAAGATGCATATCAAGAGTATGATAATCAAAATCAACAATAATACCCCTCCACCAGCAATTATTATGATCATGATAGTAGTGTGATTCCAAAAGCCGTTCTTGTTATTCTTGTCAGATGGTGATACTGGAGAAGGAGGTGTGGTTCCAGGACATGGTTCCAATGGAAACCCGCATAGAAAAGAATTCCCCAAGAAAGAATTGACTGGGAACTTCTGCAGGAAAGGCGGTATGGGCCCACTAAAGTTATTGTTGCTCAAATCCAAATATCTCAATTTGGTGAGCTGAAGATCAGGGATGGATCCAGAAAGAGAGTTGTTTTGGAGAAGCAATCCAGTAAGTTGAGTCATATTTTGCACTTTCAATGGGATTTCTCCATTAAATGAGTTGTACGACAGGTCGAGGAACGCTAGATTTGAAGATAGTGAAGTAGGTATTATTCCTGACAAGTTGTTGCGCTGAAGGTAAAGAGAGTGCAGGGAAGGAATGGATGCTACATCAGGGGGGAGGCCAACAGTAAGACGATTGGATCGCAGGCTCAACACCTGCAAAGCATCAAGCTTGCCAAGTATGTTTGAGGGGATAGGACCAAAGAGTCCAATTGCAGGTAGTCGCAGCTCACGCACACGCTTCCCGTCTGGTGTGCATGTAACCCCAACCCAAGATGTGCAGACCTGGGTTGTGCGGGTCCAGTTGATCTTTTTTCCATGTGGCAGAGATGCAGCAAATGCAAGGAGGGCTTGCTTGTCGGAGTTCAGGTCAGCACCTTTGGTACAGGGAAGAAGTGGAAACAAAAGAGAAGCGGAAAGAAAAGCTATAAGCCTAAGATGTTGCATTGTTAGGATGGCTAGAAGAACGAGAAGAACCAGAACTACTATAACTCAAGGGTCTCCATCAGTGCTTCAGTCCTGCCACACAAAAAGTAAGGGAAGTCATGAGTAAGTGAGAGTGGTTCATATCATCGAGAATCAAAATCATAGTGGGTGTAAGATATACAATTTTATAAGTGGGAAAACATAGTATAAGTGCAAGACATGTTTTAAAAAAAAAGGTGGAGTGATGAAGCATAAAAGTTTTCCTATCAAGATATATTTGCTTCATAACTAAGCAACCAAGTGAACATATTTGCTTTAGAGATTTTGAGAAAAGGCAAAAGAGAAGCAACTATTTGAGAAAAGGCAAAGGAGAAGTTCTATATAGGAGCAGTAATGTGGAAGTACAGAGAGAGTTGTACAATTGAATGGATGAAAAATGCTTCTCTCTGTTAACAGATTACAAGAAGAATTTTCACTCATGTTTGCAATCAAGGGTCAGGTTTTAGATAATGTAACATCAGATTCCTGGTTCTGCAAAGGAAAGCAAATTGGCTGGCATTAAAGGAATCTATTGTGAATCTAATAGGATTTGGCAGAAGGTGTGCCACAACTTCAAGCTTCTAACAAAAAGGAGGTTACCTTACACAAACATCCACGTACACTTTTCAGTCAAAAAACAAACAGTAAAACTACAGCTTTATTCAAAAATACCAACATCATTTAAGATCCCAGGAACATAAATATCTCTGGGGATTTTAAACGTGAACAGCTTTACACACTTTGCATCATAATTGGTCCTTAGTGGTATCTAAAGCTGGAGTAATCTTATTATTGGAACAAAGCATAAATTCATAAGAAAATGACAAAATGCCACCACTGACCACACACAGATATGTTCAGGGGACCATCAATCGTTTAACTGCTACATACCAACCCCTCTTTCAAAACGAACACTACAGCAGAATGGCCCTTTTCTCTTTTCTTAAGACAACCAATTTAAAGCCCCACACCCAAATTAATCTGTGCAGGTTTATACTGGGTTTTATTTTTTTGAAATGGGGTAGGTATGATCATGTGCTACATAAAACAAACATGTGTATCTTTTTATAAAGTATCATCACTCTTCAGCCTTTTCTATACAGGGTAACTCGGTTTTCTTAACGACTAAACAACGCGCTTTGTGATAACCAAAAAGGACATGAGGATAGTGACAACGCACTGTTACAATAGGACTTTTATTAATGATGCACGGTACATTGGTGAACTCCTTTGCACTTATGTAGTGATGTAACTTGCACAAAAGGAACACTGCAGAGTACCTAACACAGGCTCAATTACTACATCTAATACAGTTGTTTTCTGAAGGACCAATTGCTTTGGAAAAAGGCAGCAAACCAAAACAAAAGTACAGCACATAAAGCAGGTAGCCTCAGATGCAAGAATCCAAAGGGGAGGCGAGAAGAAAAAGATGATGGTTTTGAAGGCAGCGTGGGGAGTTTGCTCATTGATGGATGTATCTGATCATGGGCAGCACGGCACACACCCTGGCACAATGTTAGACCAGGGTATCTGAGGTTTCACACGATGGGACAGATGTGCAAAGCAGCATTATCACTGTCTACATACTGCATACAAAAACTACAGAAGTAGAAGTGCGGTACTTTTCTTGCAACAGTAATAGAATTAAATTTATAGGAGTTGGTGTTTTCATGTTCCCCTGGTGCATCAAGATTGGGAACTGTACCAGTAAAATTTGCCCCTTGCACATGCCTGTAGTACTATACAGTTCCAGTTTCTACTGGTGCAGCGATTCTAGAAATCGCAGGTAAAAATGGCAGCAATTAATCACAGTAAAACAGTAGAGAGCGTGTAATAACTCCTCAAATTAGCACTATGAAACGGACACTGCCACTTGCCCAAGCATCCTATTTTTATTCTTGAAACAAACATGTACGCACCAAACAATCGGCCAGCCCTATTTCTAGGGGTGATTTGCCGCACCAGAAACAAGAGGAACAAACTGCATTGTAACCCACGCGTATACTTCATTACTTCCGCAACACAAAATCGTTTTTACAGTATAAGCATTATGCTAAGCAGCAAAACGGTGAATTACGCCATACATACCTCGGAGGAAAAAAAAAACATCCCACGAGCCAGCCTCACAACCGGAGACACCCCACTCGCGTTATGCTCCTCCCCATGGCAAACCAAAACTCTGACTCCGAGGACCACCGCAGACGCTCCCCGCGCCGCGCCGGGGCGAAAGAGAATTCCGACCTTTCGCGGCCGCGCGAAGCAACCAACCGCCCCCTCGCCGCTCGCCTCTGGGGCGGAATCACGCAGCCACGGACCGGGAATCGCTCCAACGAACAGCTCGATTCACCCCAAAACGGCTCGCATTCCGCCGCCGTCGAGCGCACCGTGACCCGGAGCAGCTGAGCTCTCTGCTCCTCCCCGCAGCCTCTCTCTGCGACTGCGAAGTGCTAGCGTGAATGAATCCCCCGGGAGAAGTGTGCGGCCAGGCGCGCGTCTGTGTGCAAACTCGCTGTGCATTTAAGAGAAGTGTTTGCGGCGTGAGGCGTGAGGTGCGCGATGGGTTTTAGTTTTAGAGCAGGGGGTGCACATGACGGATTTACCCCTGCGTGGGCGAGCTGGCGGGCCCGGAAGGGACGTCAAGCGCGGCGGGCGTGGTTGTTGTGGGCCCAGAACCGCAGAGGCTGCGATGAGGAAACCGCTTGCTGTCCCTGACTTGTGGGCACGGAATTACAGAGGGTAATTTGGCTAATTAAACAACAGCAGCACGTACTGACGCTCACCAGCTTTGCGTATTTCCCCGTTATTATTCTATGGATCGCTCGAGGCAGTTGTACGAATACCTTATTTTTACCTTTGAAAACTCGAGGCAGTTGTACCTAGTCTTGGAATTATTGATCCATTTCCAATTGGAGTAATTAGCTTCGCCCTGGTGGTCTACTAATTAACTAACTAACCGGGGCATTGACTACTCCCATGCATCTACCAATGTATGGAAGGTAAACAACGGGCAAGTTGGGCAACAGAACTTAATGCACATGTATGGCAGTTGTATTTGACGGGCTGGCGCCGTGCATGTCTTCTGTTTTCACTTCCTTCCTCGCTGGTCGACACACGAAACATTCTCTGTTCTGCCAAGATGGAATCACCAGACGAATAGAAGAACGCCACCTAGAACACACGGTTTTTTTTTCTGCGTTTTTTCCGCCGAATTATTTCCTAGAGAATTCTCCTCGACTCCAGACTAAGCGGAATACCTTCGGAGTCCGTTACCGCCTGCTGCCGTGCACTGCTAAGCTATAAAACACAAGATTAATTAGCCTGTCCTGACCGGCAGAACCGCCTGGTGTGATTAAGGAACTAAACGGCACTGCGTACTCCGATGATCGACAGGAGAGGTCCATGGATCATGCGCCAATTATGATCGTTAGATGTGAGTACGTACGTACAGCTAACCTACATCGAGCCAGAGCTTTGCGCGCAATTACTTGGAGTACATCATATCCAGCTTTATGCAAAACATCGATCGTGGATGATCATTTAAACCGGCGGGGGATCGAGGTCGATCGATCAGCACATGGACACCACAGCAACACACATCTCTTTTCCTGATTCAGTTTTTGCCACCACTCGCTCTAGCTTTTTCCGTGTGGGAACCCGGCCGGCTGGGGACCCGGGTAATTGACCGGCCGGTGCCTATTCTACGTAAGTATATACGCACACACAAAAAAAGGATCAGCGCGCGAGGGAAAGAGGAAAAGATGGTCTCGGTAATCCTGGAATGCGTCTTTTGTTTTTGGCGGCCCCCTTTCGCTTTTCGTGCTTTCCGGATGGCGATCCACGCGACGCATGCATGCATGTGATCGATCCGGCCGTATCCGGGTTGGTTGCAACGCAAAGCTGGTGGTGGATCCATGGACTGTGATCTGGATGTCTCCGCGGGCCGGCAGCGCGGACGACGCAGGCAGCTAGGAGCTGCTAATTAAGCCCGGTGCACAAGTGATGCGAGGGATCTGCACATGCGACAGCGACCTGCATGCCTTTGCCAAGAGAGAAAGACGGAGCGCGTAGGTAGCTAGCTTAGCTAGGCAGAGGGTCCCCACGGGAACCCGAACGACTGACAGGGAAGCAGCAGCGTGCTGTGCTCGATCGTGGTTATCTGCAATTATTCAATTAACGAATCCAAGTATCGCTCATTAGCACGTACTGTACTAGTGATCACTAACTAACGGGTCCAGATGGTTTGGTTTAGAGCACCAGGAGAAGAAATGGGAAAAGTCGTATGAGTGCATTGTGCCTGAAGCTGATAGCGGTTGCGTGGGTTGCATCAGGATTCAGGAGGGCGACTACTTGTCTCACTTGCCCGCTCTCGTACGCCTCGCCTTCGGCGGTTCGGCCTAGAAACTGAGAAGGGAGAAACGGGAACTTCTGTTACTCGTCCTGGCTCGGCCCTGGGCCTCGTGGCCACGGCAGTCTAGTCCAGCGGGGCGTGAGCGTGACGCAGATGCACGCCACCCCCCATGCCGTGCCGGGCCTGGCCCGTCTCGCGGGACCGCAGGCAATTCCCCGATCTGGTGCTCTGCGATGTGCGTACCGCGTACGTAGCCCCCGTCCCAGCAGTACGTAGGACAGTACCAGGGATATGATGTGGAATCAAACAAACTTGGATGCAAGTTCAATACTACGGAAATCAAGTGGACATGGCATGTAATGTAACCTTGTGTTTTCTCATTCTGACCCTGACCGTGCCGATGTTACCCAGGTGACCTACACCTACCCTTTTGGTCTTTTTCTTTTGGAGCGGGAACCTGACACAAATACCATTTTGGTCATTGATTTTATAACCACGCGCGCCGATGTTACTCAAGTGATCTAAACCTACCCTATTGGTCATTGGTTTATACTTTGAGACGTGTGCAATAGACCCATGGTGCATCCAATGGTCATGTTGTTCAAAAGCTTCTAAATGTACCGTATCACGATACATCTGGCTGGCGGTCACAGCGACAAGTGTAGATCACGTGACAATGCCACCTTTGCTTTACGGTAACCTGCTCTGTCTTCCCCTTCTAGTAGCAAGTAGCAAGTGTCGGCCTTCTGCTGTCAGGGTGACATCGTTTACAGCTCCGGAGCCAGGGCATCCGATTGCTCCGGAGGTAGGGATGCAATCAGATCCCGCAAATCGCACTTAATCAACTTGTTAGTCCAAAAATTATGCTCAAAGTTTGACTAGAAGATGTAGAGTTTGGCCTAGAAGTGCATCCCCATCCGGAGAAACAGGCTCCCCACGCTGCATTCCAAATGGATGCAGAGGCGTCGATCGCGTGTGCAGCATATGACATGATCACGGGTCGTCACCCACACGAGCATCCAAAGGCCAGTACAGTAACTTACAAAATGCTTCTGTACCTTTTTCGATTTTCAGTACAACAATCTGAGGAAACCAACGCTCCGGCGACAATAATTTAAGGGGGCCGAGCCCCGCATCCTCTCTGCCTCATCAATTTCAACAGCAGCAGCAGATGAGGAAAATGGTTTGGGGGCGTATCAGAACCAGAACCAACCAAACAGATCAATGGGCATACATATCTTGCAAAACGCAAATTAAGGAACCGGGAAAATAAGTGTCTTTGGGGGGACTTTACAAGCAAGGGCTGCCGTCATAGAGGGCTGAAGGGCTCTGGGAGCGGCTCAAACCGGTGGTCGAACAGCGGGCTCTGGTCAGGCTTGTCATCGAATCCATGCAGCCAACTCGTGTTCTTCACGTCCTCCCTCAGCAGCATTGCCTCGTACCGTGAACTGCCATATATGTCCAGTTCGCTCAGGGTATCCTTGGTTCCGAAGCTTCCCCGGTCGGGTGAATCGGTTGAGCTACCATCATTGCGCGAGAGAGCTCCGTCAGTATCCAAAGAGAAGAAGTGCCCATTGATTCTGCCGTTGTCAGCATACTGTCGGTCACCATTTGAGGTTGGATGCCCGGGGTCAGACATTCGAACTGGTCGGACCTTGCCAGCGGTTGAGCGGATGCTATGGGGAAAGAGGGATGCACCACGAATGCCACCCAAGTTCTGCCGAATGTCCTATCAAGAAAATGAATATTGGAGATTAGCTTCTTTCAATGGAATAATAAGGTTAGAGACCCCAGAATAATAGTGCACTTTTTTAAAAATAAATTACATGACCCCCTCTGCACCGGCCATACATGCAATGCTCCAACCGTAAGTGACAGGATCTAACAAGCTGGGAGCCTGCTATGTCCCATGGTTACCCGGACTGATCTAAGATCATCCCAGAGCCAGTGAAGAGACCTTTAGAATTTCACATTACTTGAGAGGATCTTCAAATGCAAAATGCAACTTACCAGCTCATGTTTATATGGAATATTAACTCATGTAATCATGTTGACCTGGACTATTTAGTTTTAGTATCGGTAGAGAGGACTTTTGTAGTCACACCTGCCAAATGCAGTTCTCCAATGCATGCTTATGTAGTATTTTTAATCACTAAAAGATGGCTTTGCAGCTCACAGAAGCGAATTACAACTTTCTAGTTCAGGCTCTCTGCATTCTGAGACCATATGACTAAAACACTTGCAGTGATCACTTTTCCAGCTCGAAAATGCAAATATGATGGCATTTGTAACGTTGCCTAAAGAGGCAGGCATGACTACTTCAGTACTTAGCTAAATGCATAAGGAAAGAATCTTAATAGATCCTAAATGTATTGTTGATTTCAGGACATAACAAATTACAAGGCAGCAGGATGTAATTTATTATGATGTAAACAGAAGAAGCATACCATGTGCTTAATTGCCATGTCAAGTGAATTCTTTGATATTGTCCTCCCAAATCCATTATCTGTGCCTGTGCCTGCAACTGCAACAGGCCGTGCCACTCTAGTAGTTTGACTGTCAACAGCAGACCTTTCAGCCTGTCTATTTTGGTGCCCATTTGAGCGAGAAGGCACCTTTGATGGTGGATCAGAAAATTTACTTCGACCCGCGGAAGGCACAGAGATCTTTTTCACAGGAGCTAATGGCTCAGCATTTGAGGTTGACCTTATTCCTGAAGCCATTCCCGGGCGTGATCTACCAGCAGATAGTGGTCGCTCAGGTAGTTTTGTCCTTAGATTTGGTGGAGTTTCATTTGGGAAATCAGGGATATCAAGTGGCCGCACTGGAGCTCGGAGTCGTGGACTTGGGGAACTTGGACGAGATGACGGAGCTGATGAAGGGATATCATGTGGCCGCACTGGAGCTCGGGATCGTGGACCTGGGGAACTTGGACGAGATGATGGAGCCGATGACGGCGCTGAATTACGGCCACTACTAGCTGCAGGTCGGCTCATAGATGTCAAGTTGGTGCTACTAGAAGTCCGCCCAAAAGAAGGCGAACGGCCAATAGCTGGTGCTGATGAACGCACCCCAGGCTGACGTGTAGGTGTCGATGATCGTGAGATGGAGCGTGTCACTGAAGGAACTGTACCAGACGACAATGAGGTGGCATGAGTTGTCCCATGAACACTACTTGAGGATGAGCCTGGGCGGCTCGTTGCAGGAATTATACCTGCGGATGCACTTGGGCGGTTCATTGCAGGAACTGAACCTGAAGATGAATTAGACATAATTCGAGACCGAGAATTTGGAGTTGATGGCCTTGAATTTTGGGTGGATGTGGTCCTGGCAGAAGCTGCGTCGACTGTAGAATTGGATGCTGTTTGACGAGTTCTCACAGGAGTAGATGGGCGAGTTTTGGCTGGTGTAGATGGGCGAGTTTTGGCTGGAGTAGATGACCTTGCTGGGACTGGACGTGAAGCTAGCACCGGTTGTTTCGGTGCAACAACCGTGCTGCTTCGTCTACTTGGGGTTGTAGGTCTTGAACTCACAGAGGAAATGCTTGTATTGAGAACCGATGTCCTGTTGTTGCTTGACATAAGAGTTGATTGAATAGAAGGGCGCGTTACAGAGTTACTTCTTGCAGGTCTAGTGGGAACTGCAGAATGTCCGTTCTCCGTTTGAGAGACTGAAAGCTGCAAAAGCAATGCTTATATTAATATATATAAAATATGATTACAGTGAGCAAAATTTGGCTGAGAAGATAATTGGTTTCAACACAAAAATGCACCATGCCTATATTGTTGGAGCAGTTAAAGAAGTGAGTCATGTGTTCCCATTTAAGTCACGCCAATTAATATGTCGAATTCTAATACCAAACTTATTACAAAAAAAATCCCTAACGAAAAAGAAAACTCAACCAACAGGCACTAGTGCCCATAGTATTTAATTTAGAAGAAGCTAGCCTCGAACCCGGGTGGGCGGAGTGAGCATAGTAGCTGTGGCCAAATGAGCAACACTTAGTTCTCACTTATTACAAAAAAAAAAGTGTTTTGCTCCATATTTGAGATATAACTCAACGGATCATATATGATTGATCATGCGTGGTGAAACACCCATTTACTAACTGAGACTTAAAGAACTTGTTTGTTCCTATGAAATAAACTGACACATACTACTGTAAGGTATTTCAGATCAGATTCCCAATGCTTGTGAGTTTCAGCTATATCTCATGGATTGTTTTTGCTGAGAAGGACTATATCTTGTTAATTAAAATTCCTACATGAAACAGGTCCTACGAGGCCAAAATGTTACAATGCATCCCTGCTACTGCAAGCCATCACACAATGTGCATCTAGCATAGATAACAATAATTTACTATAGATGCATGTCTCCAGAAAATATGTAACAAAACTTAGAGAAAGATGTTCTCAGCTAACAACTTAGATATGTACAACAAAACTTAGATAAAGATATACTGGATACTCCTCTCAGATAAGCATGTGCAACGGAAATTTAGGTCAGGCTGGCCACCATATTACCAAATTTCAATGGTACAGAAAATGATACCGACAAATTATTTTCTTTCTGCCAACTAAACCTTAAAACTATCTGCGCCAAAAAAAGAATCCCTAACTATTCTGCATTAGAAAATGTTCAAACATTGGTATTATCTATTTCTAACACAGAGAGTGCATAGTACATACCCTTGATGCTCTAGTAGTTGAGGATGATCTGGTGACAGCACGCTTTGGTAATATATTTGCGGATGGTGCTTTCTGAGCAATTTCCAGTGCAGGAACGCGGGGTGTCCCAGGTGGAGTTAGAAGCCTAAGGAGTGCATCACAAAAACATGTTAGGTAAGAATAGAAACACATGCTGATGCTGGCATGTATTAACAAGAGGAAACAAACAATTGATTATGCAGGAAACTAATTAGCTCACTGCAATAAGAGAAGAAAACAAATAAACAAATCCATGATTGTTCTTCACAGCCAAAGTTTATAAATATTCACCATTAGATATTTAGATTATGTGGGGAGAAAACTAACATCGTGACTACACTTACCTCACCAACAGTGTGATCTTCCTTTTAACATAGAAAATAAACAGAAATTTAGACCATAAACATACAGATATTCTGCTCCACCCATCGTGTTATAGTTATTTTCTATGCTAAGACAAAATCGTATACGTGGGCTTTTAAGGTTCGGTCAGCAGGGTGACTCGAAGTGCCATCTTAAACAAGAAACGATCACATCTATCACAACTAAGTACAATAGTCTACAAATGAAAAACCGGCCTATTTCTGGTACCCTCTCTACGGAACAAAAGCCACATGCCGCTCCACAAACAATCTAACTCTACTCACTCAGCCAATAAAGTACAAATCCATCCAAAATACAGCCAATTGAAGCTAATCAAGAAAAAAAATAAACACCCTCCATAAGCATGCTGCATTAATTGTTTAATCCCAGTTTTTAGCTAAGATAGAGTGCGTGAGATCACAAGCACAGAGGAATCACCTAAACAGGGAAGCAATAAGAAGAAAAGGGAGGGGTATGTATGCAAGCGAACTGAAAAATCACCAGTCATAGTCGTTCTTGCCGATCTCCGAATCAAGCAGGTCCTCCATCTCAGACCACCCTTGAGCGAATCCCCCCGGAAAAAAAAACTCACAAAAGCACTAGCCAAATCGATGCCACCGGCGACCACCTCCGGCCACAGGTCGCCCCGTCGGATCCGGATCCGGAAGCTTCGATTCGACAGCCCTTTAGCTTCCTCCCCCTGGGAGGCTGGAAGAACCAATGCCGCTTCTCTCCTCCCGGCGCTGCGCGCTGCTGCGCTAGCTCGAGTGGTGTGGCGTGTGGCCCTCTCTCGCTTTCCCTCTCAGATGTGCGATGAGATGAGCTGTTCGAGATCGCGAGGAGGAGGAGGAGGGGATGGTGGCCCGGAGGAGAGAGGGGTGCGTGAGCGTGACGGCGTGAGCTCTGTGCCTCTAGGTCTGGGGCTCTGCGCTGTGAAAGCTTTGTTTTGTTTAGCCGTAAAGGTTTCGCCATCCATCTGCTCCTCCGGTGGTACGTGGGCCCACCAGGAAGCGTGCGGGCTGTCAACGGCGGTTCGCTCCCCGCGGCGGTAGTAAAACCTGTGCGGGAGCCGACGGTAGGGCAAAGAAAAAGAAGAAGAAAGGGAATCTAACGGTCCAAAGCTCCAATACCATCCGATCGAACGATCCACAAGGAAGGAGTAAGGGAGAAGAAAAAGGGGAGTGAGGGGAGAGGGAGCGGTTGACCGGCGAGCAACTGGAGTGTAACATCGACGGCGGGAGAGGTAATACCGATGGTCCTAAAGCTATAGGGTGCTTGATCGGATGTCGAGGCCCGGATCAGACTCCAGTGACCTAGCGGATCAAGAAGCTTGCATGTGGAAGAGGGCAGTAGTGGGTGATGACACGAGAAAAGTAGAAAGACGCGTCTAGGAAGAAGGAGCGGAAGGAGAAAGAGGGCGAGGTGCTAGGGAAGGATGAAAGACGAAGAAGGAAGTGGAGTTCGTGTGGTAGCCCTACGAAGCGTATCTAGTTCTTTCTTTATATGAGCCCACGACACTTTATTCAAACTTGGGGTGCCCTAATTAACCATGCACGTATTTATTGAACCGATGTTGACAAGTTAACACGTGCATGGCGTCTTTCCTCCCCCATATCCTAGCAAAATCCACTAGAAAATATGTGAAGTTTCAAAAATTAAACTCCCAACAAATTTCTAGTTTGCAAAAAAAACTTTCATCATTTTTTAAAAGAGCTTCGTTAGAGATGAATCCGAACTTCTAAAAAACCGGACAGAGCATTGAAAAGTCCAACTTTCAATAAATATCAAAAGGCTTTCGAAATGGAGCTTCTACATAGACAGACTATACCTTTCAACTAATATTAAGTTGTACTCCCCCCGATCCATATAACTTGTCGAAATATGTAAATATTACATGTATCTAGACGCTTTTTAAACATAGATACATCCATATTTGGACAAATTTGAGACAAGTGATATGGATCGGAGAGAGTAGTAGGTTTCAAACAGGAAATCGCAGATTTTGACTAATGAATGTAGCATTGGTTTTATGGAAAAATATAGGCTTTAAGCTAAAATAATTGGAGATTTACTGAAAACACCAACAACGTCCACCTTGTCGAAACACATTGTCCTAGTAATGGAAAAAGAATTGAAACTTTTTTTAGAACACAGCGGTCGGCCCCCCGATTCGATTACAAGAAAGAATTGACCCCGTTTATAAGGAAAACTGGCCCTAAAAACCGGACCTAAAAAATTGAAACTTAAATCTAGCCATTTTCCAAACCGTTGACAACGTACTTACATAGATCTACTGGCCGTGGAGGAAGGATGTGAAGGAAAGACACCAGCTTTTATCTTATCCTACCGTACATGTCCTGATCTCTTAAAAACAAGCTGCAAGCTCGTCTAGTGCTGGTACTAGACTAGTTCACAGGCGAGGTGCGGGGTCGCTGCTGGCACGTGGGACCCAAGATACATGGGGCCGCAGGTCAGCTGCAACCATGAGAGGTGCCGACAAGGCTGTAGTTAAATCTGTCATCTGACTGCGACGGATCAGAATAATCAGGTGGCTGGTCAGTGGATGATTTGCACACTGAAGAAGTGATGAGGATCAGATCAGCGCGATGCCCTACTGTATGAACCGCGGGGCTGCCTGGCAAATCGTGTAGTCAAATGCCGGCAGGCAACATCATGCACCAGCTTACTTTTACTCCCCGGTAAAATAATGCAAGAACTCCACTCTCCTCTGCATGACGAACAGAGGAATTCCTGTGTGAGCAAAGTAAGACAAGAGAGCGGCATCCAGTGATCCAGTCCACCCGGGCACAGTCGCCTTCGATCGGGCGCGCGCCGTAGGTTGGTTGATGGCCGCGTCTCGTGGACGGCAGGGCATGGCACGGGCGACGGAATCCCGTCCGGCCCGGCGCGGCGTTGGTTGGGAAGACGGCGACGGGCAGTTTGTTGCCGGGTCCGCGTCGATCGGCGGGGAACGGACACCGGGGCCAACTGTGCTGGGATCTGGCGGATGCCGTGCCCGGGAACTTTCCTCGTCGTCTCGCCAGGAACCGGACGGACAGGGTGGGTGCTGGTCTCGCACGCCTGGGGGATCTGCTCTCTCTCTGCAGTCACCGTATTTTGTTAGGTGCGGCCGGTTCTGTCAAAGGGGAAAATGTAGATATGCTATTCTGGACTTTTTGCACGTAGGGCCAAGTTCAGTGAACTATAAAGTCAGATATTCCACTATTTATCTCTTAATTAAAGTGGGATTTAGTATTGGAAATAGACTGTCCTGCTGATGTAGTCATTTATACTGGAACCGGGCAGGCCACTCGCGAGCCAACATGTGGCACGTATTTTCACATGTAAATTGATATTTGAATGCAATATTGATATTGTAGTGAAATTTGATTGATATAGTTATGAAATAATATTGATACGGTAATGGAACTTCACTGATGCGGTAAAAAATGATTGATTGATATTGGTGTTTTTTGTGCTCCGGCGCCTACTAGGCCCGGTCAAAAAACGCTCTGCTATTTTGTCGGCATGGCACATACTTTTTCTTTACAAAATGCCTAATAACGAGATGTTTCGTGCAAATTTCCAAAAAAGGAAGGGGGTTGCAAATTATAAATAACCAGAATTAATATTTTTTGTATTTTGTCCACCTATTTTTTGCTGAAAATAAATACCAAACTTCGTGCCAAATAGTAAGTTTATTAATTACTTAAGTGTTCTTATTTTAGAATTTGTGTTGCTTGTTTTTTATTTTTTTTATGTTTTTAATGTTGTCTATCAAAGTATCAACACTGAATTAATTGACCATTTTCTTGTGTTACATTGCAGTGGAAAAAACATCCACATGCGCGCCACATCAATAAAGATGTGGATCTCAAAACCACTTTAGGAGCTAAAATGTAAAGTGTGAGTGTTTCACATACTCCTTCTGACCCATATTACTTGTCTCAAATTTGCTCAAATATGGGTATATTTATGTTTAAAAAGCATCAAGATTTATTGTAATATTTCGACAAATAATATGGGTCGGAGGGAGTACATGATTTATAAATGAGTTCAATATATACTGCCTCATACCAAAATATGGATTTTATGTACTTACGTTAATGACAATCACCTAATGGGTTATTCGATATAGTGCCAAACAACGAAGAATCACTATCCATGTTGATTTTTGTTCCTAGGGCTGGATGACCTTAGATTTGGACATTAGGCTCGAAAGTTTTACATGAATTTAGAAATGTCCTCTTCATCAACATTTGCTATTTTTCAGGATTTTTTTGAACATGCTACATTTTCAGGTATTTCATTTTATCGTAATTGTAGTTTTCACTGGATACATCGACCAAGTTATAACGATTAACCCCATTTTCATGACTGGTTCTGTTTAGCCCATGACTATGTATCTTTTGTTCGAGGCTGTGTGTCTGCCAGTCGATGTAGAGTTCTGTTCATCTTATCTTGTTTGCTGTAAAACACAACTAATCATGTGTAGTATCGCCGTACGATCCACAAATAACTATGCAGGAAGACCATGTTATTGGAGACAGACACTAGAGTACTACAATTAGATTCCTGCTAGTCGTTGGTGGACGGGAAGGAACCGAACTTGCTGGCTCCTCAAGCCATACCGGGGAGAGGGCTCCATACACGTAACATGCGGCCGAGCCCGCCCGCACATGCCAAGCAGCAAGCATCCCCTGACCCCCCGTCCTATATATCCCAATCCTATCTGTAATGTCGCATAATGGCATGGTCCTGCCCTTGCGAAACTGCCTGTACCTGACGACAGTGCAATCAAGCTTATAATTAATTTGTCCTCACAACTATGCAGCCTACAGAGGAGGAGAAAGAGAAAAACACAGTTTAAGAGAGGGTAATATAAGGGAGGTGAACTGGTGATGCAATGCCGCGCTGTGGATGCACCTGCATTTCCCCCCAGTGATCATTAGACCCTGGCAAAAGTTTCATTTTCAGGCACAGCAGGAGGATGAGGTGCAGTCCAGGAGTAGATCTGATGGTTGTGCTCAGCAGTTAGCTAGGCACCACAACCAGTGAACTTCCTTGCTTGTAGTACTGCACTGCACCAATGCTTGTGTTTGACAGAGCTTAATTGTCTTGTCAAGTGCTTGCCTGTGTCTGCATTTTCCAGGATGTTATTTTGCTTGGCAATGGCAAACGATGTGGATCTTGGATTGTGGTGTACTCCACATGTGAAGTCTTGGAAGCAACCTGCAGCTGCTGGTAAATTACAGCCTCAATCATTGGGCTTTAAGATGTCAAGTGAAAAAAGGTTTTATTAATTAATTGGTCCATGTTTTTTGGTTTCACCGGAAAGCAAAAGCAAAAGCGACGTCTTAGCTGTGGATCGATGGCGGATTAATTTGGACCGAAGAATGATGGAGCCTGCACGTACATACCGGTTGAAATGAGACATTAATCATTCATGCCTTGGGGGTGCCATTTCGCTTTCGCAGCGATCGCCACTTCTTCTCCAGCCTTCTCGCCTCCGATCCTCTCTGGCTGCAATAAGCCGTGCAATCAGCCCATTCAATAACAGTTAGTTTGCCCATTCATTAACATCATTTATGCTTGATAGTGTTTCTCGGCTATAAAGAGTTGATGGGTGGAGTAGTTTGTGAGAGAAAAAGAGTTGATGGGCTGAATAGCTACGAGATCCAATCTAATCTAACAAATGAAAGGGGAGCGAGTCCATCACTTTTCACCTAATAAAGAACAATTTACTGAAAACTCAAACAACAAGCAATGATAAAGACCGGCAATCACTTAGATTGCCAAGCACATATTTAAAGCTGAAAATAGATACTCTCTATGTCCAACAAAAGATGTCTCAAATTTGATTAAAGTTGAGACATCTTATGTTGGACGGAGGGAGTATGTAGAATTAGAGATTACAATCAGAGTGGCCAGCTCGAGTGGCCGATTGTTTGGCATGAGCCGGGTTCTCATGTGTTTTTGTTACGACGGAGGGCGCATCTTAGATCATTAGATCATCTAGAATTTCGAATCGCTAACTTGAATGGAGTGATGTGAGATGACGACGACATATGCGAGCAACCTTATAGCGGTGTAAAAGGAGTACATGTTGGTAGTCAGTTTGGCTAGTGCGTCTGAATATGATCATGACCCATGAAGGATATTGCAGGCCTCTGAATATGATCATGATCCATGAAAAATATTGTAGGGCACTGCAGGGGATTCGTCCAACTTTGTTAAATTAATCGGACAATTCTCTCCCTCTTGCTTAATAGATCGAGGTCTTCAAACTGTTGTAAACAAAATTGGACTGGAGAACTGTACAACATGTGTGTTGCTGTTTTTGTGGCTACGTTCGTTTCTCTCAGACTTTGTGAAAGTTGTAACGAATAATTTTTCTGTAACACGTTTTGCGACTGATTTCGTAGGTGGCGTGTGGCTAAAAAATCGACCACGAACGAAACATGCTCTGTACATTTTTTTTTAGAGGAAACATGCTCTGTACATGAATTGTGTTGCAAGTTGTTGTAATGAAAGCGCTAACTTCTGGGCCAGAGGGGTTGAGAAATTCGAGCCTGCTATTTCGAGTTGGGCTGGAAATGGATCGAGGCGTAAGAGCAACAGCAAGGGCCTGCTAAAACTCAGGTTAGGCCTAAGCCTAACAGTAATGGGCCCCTGAATGCACTGCAGAATCAGAATTTTGGAGGAGAGACCTAACTAAAGTCGGAGGCCGAATTTGGCGGGGAATGTAGCGACGACCAGTTCCCCTCCTCTCATCTCATCTCTTCTCTTCTGGGATCCGAATTCTACGCTGATCTCCCACTCCCCGTCGTTCCTTCCCATTGCCTCTGCCTCGTCCATCCATCCAAGGAAAAACAAGAACACACAAGCACACGACCAAGGAAAGGAAAAACAAGAAGGAAAGCGGCGGAAGATCTAGAAACCAAGTAGCGGAAGGGACGATCGATCGATACCCGAGTGATCATCCAAGATGAACGATGCCGACGTCGGGAAGCAGATCCAGCAGATGGTCCGGTTCATCCAGCAGGAGGCCGAGGAGAAAGCCAGCGAGATCTCGGTTGCCGCAGAGGAGGTAAGCTAGGAATACACATCTCGGTCCATATCACCGGCAACATATTGTCTGTAGAAAAGAAACTGGAATCAGCATTGCTGAATCACTGCAGGAGTTCAACATAGAGAAGCTGCAGCTGGTGGAGTCGGAGAAGAAGAAGATCAGGCAGGACTACGAGCGCAAGCAGAAGCAGGTGGACATCCGCAGGAAGATGTGAGCACACGTACTCTCGCACACAATTTCACCAGCAATTTCTTCAGTTTTCACCACCGTGCCGTGCATATATGCATGACATTGTAATTTGTAAATGTGCATGCAGCGAGTACTCGACGGAGCTGAACGCGGCGCGGATCAAGCTGCTGCAGGCGCAGGACGACGTCGTGTCGGAGATGAAGGAGAGTGCGGGCAAGGCACTCCTCCGGGTGACCAAGGACACCAACACCTACAGGAAGATCCTCAAGAGCCTGATCGTGCAGAGCCTGCTCCGGCTGAGGGAGCCGTCGCTGGTGCTGCGGTGCAGGGAGGCGGACCGGGTGCACGTGGAGCCCGTGCTGGAGGCGGCCAAGAAGGAGTACGCCGAGAAGTCCAAGGTCAACCTCCCCAAGATCATCATCGACGGCAAGGTCTACCTCCCGCCCCAGAGGATCAACGACGCCGCGCACGGGCCCTCCTGGTATATATACTGTACTTCTTCTTCCATCGCCTGATCTCCGTTAATAATTGCCGGCCGAGTGCAGTTCATTTTAACGAATAACTGACGATTGATTTTGCGTGTGCACGAATCAATGAATGAACGACCAGCTCTGGAGGCGTGGTGCTCGCGTCGCAGGACGGCAAGATCGTCTGCGACAACACGCTCGACGCCAGGGTGGACCTCTCCTTCAGGCAAAAGCTTCCTGAGGTACGTATACGTACGCTGGTCGGCCAACAATTTCTGCCTGCTGACTGCTGCTTCCTTCTGCTACGTGGTTTGGAAACTTGAAACATCTCTCTGTTTGCTTCTCTTGCAGATCAGGAAGAAGCTCTACAGTCAGCAAGTGTCACAATAAAGTTTCTTTAATTCATACGGGCTACCATTTTCTTGAATAAATCACAAGCGGTTCGTGATGTGCCTGCTTGCATTCCAAAGTTCCTATGTCTTATCTGCAACGATATGTATGGTCGCATTTGTAATGGAGGAAATTGCTGGCGAGGTGGCGGACGGCTGGGTTCCCTTCTTTTGTACTAGTACCCGCAAGACCATATATATGCATGTATCATCCATTCTGCGTAGCAGCATGTAATAGACTGAGTACCGCAGATCATGCATGTAATGTTTTCGTTCAGAGAAGAAAGACAAATTCACGAGGGTCGTGCATGTATCCTATTATTAGTCTTTCTGTCTTCTCCTGGATTACGACTTCCGCCAATCTGCCCTGCATTTCTCTGTTCATGAATTTTCCCATATATTTTCATCACATCTCGAACCTACAGAAATCTGAAACAAAGAAATTATACAGCACAATTGTTTGGATGCTTCACGGAGGAACTAAGAAGTGAAAACGTGATATGTGAGCAAATGTTTAAAATCCTTCAAAACATAAAAAATATAAAAAATACAAAAAAATATTCTACAATTCAAAGGGCATCATAGAAAATTTCTTGTTGAATTTTCTATAAGTTCCGAACATAGCCCAAAAGAGAAAATACACAAGTCATGAGAAAGTTTGGGAGACTGGAAGAGTGAAATAAAAGGCCGCCATAATAAAGGCTCAAGAGGCCAAGAGTTTAGTATCCCCGTATGGTCCACTACATCACTTCTGGCCCACGTAGCCCACGCCGCCCGCAGAGCATAGGAGCGGAAGCTGGGCTTGTGTCCCGGCAAAACACAAAAGGCCGCCGCTTGCTCGAAATGCGGCGCCTCTGCCACTGCCGCTGCATCTTCCTTCTCTATCGTTCGCCTCCGGTCTCATCTTACCTGACGTCCGGACCTGACCTTATCCGCCGCCCCGACGCGACGACTGGCAGCCGCACACTCCGCGAGTGGGTCTCCTACTCTCCTTTCCCCTCCTCTCCGCCACCCCCCGCGCCTCCCTGCCGGAATCGACAGGCGAATCAGGCGGCGAAGATGGTGGCCGGCTTCACCGTTACCCCTTCCTCGTCCATGTAAGCAGCCCCGAGCCGAGCTCTCCCCACTCCCGCTGTGCCTGTTTCATGCTGATTTCTCCTCTTTGCTTTGCAGATGCCGTGTTTGTATCCCGACGGCGTGCCGTTTGGAGGCGCGGGGTAAAGTTCCCGCGCCGAGGTTTCTCCATAATCGGAAGCAAGGTAAGGTCCGGTGTTCCATTCCGCGTACATTGCAGCGGATTATCGGAGGTCATAGTGGTTAGACCACGGGGTTCGATTCAGTTTATGCGAACTTTAGGTCTATTTGTTGGGTACAGGTATAGCTCCTTGGGGTGCTACGATACTCCGAAATAAACAAAACAGTCCATATAGATTCCGTATTGAAGAATTCTACAAAATGATTCAGCTCATATATACAGCATATTACAGAATTTTAAATTCAGATTTGATTCATGATTTGAGAAACAAAAAAGACAAGCTTTGATGGTGATAATGGGTGATTTGTAGCCCAATTTGAATTGGTTACTATCTACAGTCGATTTTTTTTTCCTTTTTTGTTTCTTGTTCTGTAGATCAAATTTCGATTTAAATCTTTTTAACACGTCAGTTACATGTTCTGTCTAGATGTTAATATTTTTTCAGAATTTTTCATGAGTTTATTGAGGTGTTCTTTTCAGAGTTGGGAGTGCTGGTGGCAACCCAAACTAGGGAGCACCGAGCACCTGATACTTCCTTGGATGTCGAGCTGCCAATATGTTAATCAATTAGGAATGGTCGCTTCGGGCGATAACTCACATCAAACTGATGTGGTAGTTCATTTAGACACTGCACTGCGAACAGTTTCTAGCAAAGCTGTCTCGTTACCTCCCTCTTCCTGTTGATGTTTGGAAAACGGCATCAGCCTGCCTCTCGTGTCGCTGTACCGCTACCCATCCTTAAATGCTAGCACAATATTTGCATAGATTGTGGGGAAAATGGCACTGTGGTTCTTGTTTCTGTTTTTGCACTTAGTAATGAGCATAGTACTAGCTTAGGATGTCACAGTCTCACAGATTGCACAAAATGTTTTATTTTGTTCAGTGTGAAATGAACTTCTAGACTTCTACTCCCTCTGATCCTCAATTCTTGACTCAAATTTGTCCAAATATGTATGTATCTATTCTTAAAAAGCGTCTAGATACATGTAATATTTCGACGATAATTTAGGATCGGAGGGAGTATTATTTTGTCATCCACTAGATGCTGATAGGCTAGTTTATTGTTCGTGATGTGTTCCACTTCCACTTGTTGTGGACCTGTTCATGAAGTATAATTGTTTGTTTGTTGACTAATAGGTACTGTAGCAGCTAAACTATGATGATCTAATAATGTTTTGGTTGCAGCAAAAAGACGGTCTGCGACAGCCTGGCCCTTGAAAGCTGGTCTATGGGACTCTCTCAAATCCGGGTAAAGTAAATTGTGTACCCTTGATAGCAATTGGTTTTAGGTTTACATTTATAGATACTGTATATGTGTACCATGTAATGATTATATGTTGATGTAAAGAAGGAGTATATCCATAAAGTCCTACAATGATGAGAAGAGGAAAAAAATGGCTTTCGCACATTACCTGTGCTGGGACAAAAGAAGAGGAGAAATAAAATAGGGAACTCACATCTTAGTCTGAAAAACAGTACCAGGACATAGTGGGACCTGAATACTTGATTATGTTGCTTAACAAATCCTTCTGAAATCCGTGTCTTGTACAGCATATGGTTCAATACATTTTCCTTTCTTTTTTCTATTCAACAAGGTAGTAGTCTCCAAATCTTATAGCGAACATATTAACATAGAGCCTGAAAACTCACAATCTTAACTATACACTACATACCTTAGGAATATTATACAGTAAACTATCCGCACCAGTTTTTCCTTGGTCTGATTCTGTGCTCCTTAAATTTGTGTCTTATGGAAAAATAATTCAATGCATTGTTTCACAGATTTTTGAAAACTAATAACAATACAGAGACAGTAGAGCCACCATCTACACCACTTGAAGAGGAAGAACCTGTACCTGAGGAACTAGTGCTCCTAGAAAGGACACTCCCTGATGGTAGCGCAGAACAGATCATATTTTCTTCAGCTGGCGATATTGATGTATATGATCTCCAAGCCTTATGTGATAAGGTCATCTTTCTTCAAAGCACTTCGATATACCTTGGAGTGTTAGCCTGTTAGGTTATAGTCTTGGTTCTCTAAGGGCACAATTCCAGTGATTCGGTTTCTCTAAGTTGCTGCCTTCTTAGTAATTTATTCAACAAAATACTTATCTCACAGGTTGGATGGCCACGCAGACCTCTAACAAAAATTGCAGCATCCTTAAGAAACAGCTACTTGGTCGCAACACTACATTCAATAATTAGGTCTCCAGGACCAGGTACTTGCCTTGTTTCATTGATACCGGATCTTGTGTGATCCTGCGAATAAGTTGAGCCAGTCTCCTAATCTGAAGATTATTTGCAGAAATTCATTTTTCTAGATGATGAACATCTTAGTGTAGAAGTTATTTGACAGAGGGAGAAGAGAGGAAGCAACTAATTGGTATGGCGCGAGCAACTTCAGACCATGCCTTCAATGCTACAATTTGGGACGTCCTTGTTGATCCTTCCTATCAGGTGAATTAGTGAACTTTTTTGCTTTGTGTCATGACAATTTGAGTTCACCTTTTCTATTTGTTGTATGCATTAAGGTTTAGTTACAACGGCTTAAACCTGTAACTATTTCAGGGTCAAGGTCTTGGTAAAACACTCATGGAGAAAGTAATCCGTACTTTGCTCCAGAGAGACATCAGCAACATTACATTATTTGCAGACAGCAAAGGTCAGCAAACAATATTTGCAGGACATATCTAAGCAGAATTGCGTCTCTCCTATATAGACACCTTGCAGCACATTTGTGGCATTTCACTTTACTGAAGTCAGGAGATAGAAAGGCTGTGTGCATCGATCGACGCAGAGGTCGGGGGCATGCCCTCCTTTCAAAAAAAGGGGGATAGACGTTCTGTTCATAGTGGACGCTTATCATGAAAACCACAAAATGCAGCCCATTAATACCATTTGAATGGACTCATGAATCATTCAACTTCCTGCGCCTTATATTCCGTCAATGCAGTTGTAGATTTCTACAAGAACATGGGATTTGAAGTGGACCCTCAAGGCATCAAGGGCATGTTCTGGTATCCCAGAGTTTAGCTTCAGCGGCCTGGCACCCCTCTTATTCCTACAAGAACATCGTCCAACAACTCTTACCGCGGGGATGGAGAAAAAGGTTCCTAGTGGCACAATTTTCTCCGGTGCAGAAGAAATGGGCAGGAGCTCAGCTCTGCAACGATAAAAAGAAGATAATGGTGCGGTTCACAAGATCTGGTGGTTCACAAGATCTGGTGTTACCAGCTCTCTGAGTCTCCCGTGTCTAGGCAATGTATTATTCACGTTTAGTTGTTTAGATGCCTCTGGCAGAGAGAGCTCGCCAGTTCTTGCACGACACATCGTACTATGGAACTCTGGATGTAACGAAGAAACTGTTTTCTAGTCAACCTACCCAAGTACCCATCCAGCTTGCGTGGACATTTACCTGAACCATTTGGAAGCTTTGCTTATTCAATCATTGGCATCGACACTGAAAACTACTGAACCATTGTCTCATCGCAGCTGTTATGTAGGCCAGCCTTGACTGTTCGCAGATGTCACTGTCGCTCGGTCTCGACTGTTCTTGTCATATGAATCCTAGTGGAAACAAAACCACAGAGATTGACTAGCAGAGGTCTTTGGACGCTAATGTACAGGAAAGTGAATCAGAAATTCATGACAATGCCACTGATTCAGTGTGAAATTTAAGTTATGCAATTGATCGTATGAAATTTGGACGTTAGATTTACTTGATTATAGGGAGAAGAGAAAGAAAGATGAGAGATGCAATGGAGCGTTTGGAATAATTTTTCTTCAACATTTGGAACTCAGAACTCGTGTTTGGTCTTCTGTCTGTGTGTGTGTCATGTGTGCTTCTGTAGATTGGGTCCATGCAAGGGAAACCCTGATTGCGAGAAGCCTATTTAGTGTCCAACCGCCCCGGGCGATTATATCGCCCCCTCCTCTCCCCGTGGTGCCACCGAGAGGCCGCCGTCTTCGACGAGATCCGGCGACTCATCGACAAGATCGTGAGCACCACTGACAGGATCTCAAGGTGCGACACTGTTATTTTTTTAAAAAAATCTTCAAAAAATATTTTGAAAGTTAAAAAATCTAAAGTTAAGAGAAAAATAAAAATAAAATATACTTAAGATGATCAAAATAAAATGTAGGACAAAAAGGCAAAAAACCCAGAAAAAACCTTTCTTGGACAACCCAAACACGGGTTGTCAGAATTGTTTGCTGACTTCCTCCTTGGCGGAACTCTGCCAATTAGCCCTCCCTCACTGACCAAGGGTTTCAAACCCAGAAAATAAATACCTTTATGACAACGAGAACACATTCAAGAAGACAATTCTTAGATTGCCAATATAGGAGTCCATATCGCCGAGGGAGAATGAAACCATTTGTGCCACGTCAATTGATCAAATGATCGAGACACGGTACTGCTTGCCGAGCTGAAATAATCTCCACAAACCATGCCACCGATTGCATAACCTATCGAAGGACATACACATAGAGAAGTATTTTTTTTTCCACATATGCTGGCCAATGGTGAGCCGGTCAATTCGAGACCCCCAATTATGGATGTAAACGGCACTCAAGTGGATGTCGCGAGTCCCGTTTAGCGCTCCTTGCACATAGTTTTTTTTTCTTTGCTTTCAGAGATGTCAGAGGCATGTGCTGGGCCAAACGGGTTAAACGGCCGCCCATTTACATCACTACCTTCGATGAGTTACTAGCTAAGTACCCGTGCGTTGCAACGGAGACACAAATATTTCAATGATTTACGTCTCAAATATAGATTACGCATGTCCATCGACCGATCGAATTTTTTTCTTTCCAAAACGTAATTGACAAACACAGAACTTACCTTAATTTGTGGAACTTACCTTCCACATGGGTTTAATTTTCTCAAATATAGATTATGTATGGTTTTCTTAATTTGTGAAACTTACCTTGCTATGGGCTTAATTTGTAAAACTTACCCTGCTATGGGCTTAATTTGTGAAACTTATCCTG
This sequence comes from Brachypodium distachyon, assembly GCF_000005505.3. NCBI lineage: Eukaryota > Viridiplantae > Streptophyta > Magnoliopsida > Poales > Poaceae > Brachypodium > Brachypodium distachyon. The sequence continues at coordinate 19,633,250 of NC_016132.3, read as the reverse complement.
TGGCAGGACTGCGTCCCATGACGGCGTCCATGGGGACCGGCAGTGCGGCACCCCATGGCGGCGGCGGCGGGGACCGGTAGTGCCGCACCCCATGGTGACGGCAGCGGCAGCGGCGTGGACCGGCACATGGAGGGACGGGCGCGGGAGGGATGGTGAGGGAGAGGAAGGGATCGAGAGGGAGACGAAGGGATCGAGTGGGTTCCGGTGGAGATGAGAGATTTCGGGAGAGGAGAGGTTGGTGGGCGGTGGCGGTGGCGCGCGGGGCGGGGAGCAACGGTGGCATGCGGGCTGGGCGAGATGCGAGAAAAGGAAAGAGAAAAACGAATCGGGAGTTCGGGCGGTGGCATACGGATGTAATTTCTGTGAATTTGGGGGGACGGACCGACGACCAACCAAACTGCAAATTAAGTAGTAGTAAAGATTAGTTACTTGCATACTTCTTAGGCTGAAATATACACTTACATACTATATTCAGGTCAATGGTGTTTTTTCTTTCTTCTAGAATACACAGAAACATTTGCATCATCCATTTAAAGAAGAACATCGGAGAGCGCGCAGTTTAGTAGAACCCTAAATGGGCAAAATAAACAAGACTTAACCCACACCGGTCCACTCTCTGGAAAGCAACTAAATCTAACCATTCAGGTCAATGGTGTGAGCCGGTCGTTCCGAGACTTCCAGTGAGTTACAATTCTTGCATACTTTTGAGGCTGGAATATTAACTCGATGTCTTGGCATCCTCGTACGATTTTTCCCGATACATTTTACCGAAGGACCCTTAAATCTGCTACAGCGTACATGAACATGAGTTCATCCCATGGATCGACCAACGGATGATGGATCTGTTTACAAAAGAAAAACGGATGATGGATCAGATCATATATGCATTGAATTGAAGAATCGGCCCACGGAAGCTTTCGTGCAGCAGATCGACAAGCCACTGAATGCAGCTGGTGCCATCGTCGCTATCAGCGGCCCACCCCGTACCGTCATCGACAACAAGCCGCCGCTGCTGGCTTCCAGTAGTCAGCGCGCGCGTGCTTCCTTGACCAAATCTGATCAAAGCGCTTGTGGCTGCTATCCTTCCTTCCTGCAGCTGGAAAAAGGTTCCAGAATACGAATACGTGAATAGCACGTACAGATAGATACGTGTGCCGTGGTTAGCTGTACGTTTTACTCTCTCCGATATCACTCATTTTGTACCAAGTACAAATTTTGTGCTAAATGAACTAGGGAGTATATTTTTATGGATCGAAGGAGTAACATTCAAGCCGATGGGAATAAATGCGAACTTTGTTTCTTCCATGGCCACGGTCGTCAGTATGTTGCGTTGGGAATCATTTATGCATAGTATGGAGCGCGATGACGTGCAAGTTATGTAGCTCTGCGGTCACTGCCGACAGCGACTCAGCAGCGCTGGAAGATCAGGTGTTTAGTCCAGCTGAGACCCTCGTCACCGTTAAGCCGCGTAGTTAGCAGTGGGAACGCTGCCACCGTTGTCAATATGCATGCTCTTGCTTCCACTTCCATCCACCGTCAGAACTAATAATCCTCCAGCTTTCTCGGTGCATGCGGGTGATTCTCTTTTCCCCCAAGTCACCACCAGTCCACCACTAATGCGCACAAGCTACATATAGATTTGTTTAAGCAAGCGTACTCAGCACTGAGCCCTGCAACGATCGATCAGGGTTCACCTCTTTTGGATGTTACAAACTTGATCACGATACCCGGTCGCGAGGAAAGCAAGAGGAATGCTGAACTAATTAGAAGGGGAATGTGTATATATATGCGATTCTACTTAGAGATACTAACATTAGGATATCTTTCGCTTTAGTTCACCGGTTTTGTTATGTCCAAGGGGGAAGAGAAATAACCATTTCTAGGTCGGTACTAAAAACCTCTAATTGAGTAATTGAAATTTGTGCAAAATTTATACTAGTACAAATGATGAAAAAAATTCTTAATCGGATGGCTAACTATTTCTAAATCAACTGAGAAATAGACACACCCTTAGTTCAACAAATGAAATAGTTTTCTAAAAATTGATATAATTTTAAAATTTTACTCCCTCCGTCCCATATTAAGTAACTCAAATTTGTCCAAATATGGATGTAGTTATGCCTAAAAAACATTTAGATACATGTAATAGAAAGTCACTTAATATGGGACAAAGAGAGTAATTAATTCATTCGATTCGGTTAATTCTTTTGTTTATCTAATTCTACCACGAGTGAGCAGTGCCCCGTTTGATTTTTTGAAACAATGGGCCTCCCATCGATTTCCATTATTAGAGAATCGCCAGCAACTGTGCCTGTTTGATGTGATGTTTTATTAGTGTTGATGCCACTTTGCCTTTTTTTAAAAAGAAAATTATCTCCAGTTAATTAAAGACGTTAACTTTCCAAATGCATCTAATGCAGTGGAGTATGTTTTTCGATGCAATAATATATATACCTTTTTTTAAGTGGATGCACAATATTATACTGATTGCCAACTTCATAGAGTTTGACCGAGTAAAAAAAGCTGCCAGCCAAAGATCCAAACACTAAAAAGGTGCTTAATCAAGTGAGAGTATCGTGATTCGCTTTATACCAACCGGAGCATTTTGTGCCGATTGTGGACTGAAGTAGCTTTCAAGTCTCGTAGACTTAACGGAGGGACAACAGGAGATGGGCACACAAGACAATATTGCAATTTGCGAGAAGATCAAAAGAGAAGAACCTAGTGACACACCGCCGGTGTCGCTCCTTTTTTCCCCAAATTAGTCAAGTATGCATGCGTCACTAAAGGTAAGCACAACAACAAAAAAAGGCTCCCTCTCCGTGCCGTTACTTACTACTCCGTACATTAATTGGATTAGATCAAAAGCCGATCGAGCAGTGTCCCAAAAAGAACACCAGCATCAGCATGCATGGGTCGGGCACCATGGCCACACATTTTGACATTGGTGTGCAAAGGTACATGAATGGATAAATCCAAGTTGTGATGTTAATCCAAGCTAAGCCGTTTTACTTTCACCACTATGCCGTCCTACGGACGTTCCACGGATGATGCAACCCTCTTGACTTTGATGCATTTTACTGATGGATCGGCACTAAATCGTTTTTAATTACCATAGACACATGAATTAACACGGTGTCTTAGCCCCATGCGTCATGGAAGTATTTTTTGAGGCGAATCTATATCAGAATTTATATTGAACGAACGTTTGCTCTTTAGCCTCTCGGAGCGAACGATCTGTTGACCATCCGATTGAGAAGACAGTCCCTGAGATCGCGCCACGTATCTTGTGGGGTGACAACTTCAGTTCAGTGGCATGGTAACTTTAGTTCTGCAGACGTGGCAACTTTTGTCTGTGAGACTGGCAACTTTAGTTCTGTACGGGTGGCAACTTTACCCCGCCGCGCCAGAACGCTAGGGAGCAAACGTTAAATTCCGCGGGATGGCAACTTTAGTTCTGTGAAGGTGACAACTTTAATCTGTAAGAGTGTCAACTTTAGTTCTGTGCGGATGGCAACTTTACCCGTTGCGTCGGAAGACTTGGGACGAAGATTTATCTTCAAATTCAAGAACGATTATTACTAAACTAGGATTTTTTTCTTTTTTTTATAAAAATCGAACAATTCTTTACTAACTATAAAGAAAAGCTAATAACTACCGCTTATTTTTCGCTCCCTATTCCATCACAATCTATATACATACGTGGATTTTACACATATACGGTGTACAATTTTATGAGGGATGGAGTAACATAAAACTACAATTTCAAGGGATTTTAACAAAAAAAAATCAGTAACAGAAAATTTCATGCACATACAAATTTACATTTAATCTTGTTGGTCCCACTGGGCACGAACAACTTTGACTTCTTTCAAAATCGATGATTCAACCATAAGTCCATCATTCTTATGTATATATTTTAGGTAGGACTAACAAGACCAAATGGTAAATTTGTATACTTATTGGTCTTTTGTTTATTCATTAGTTTTTAACTTGTTGTCTTTTGTTAAAATCCTTTGAAGTTGTAAATTCTTGTTACCCCATCCCTTGAAGTTGTAGTTTATTTTAGTTTTAGCCCTGTCCAACACGATTCAGCATGGAGTTAACTGTCTTCATATTTTTGGCCACATAATGACTGACCGTTGGGGCCAACCGATCAATTTTGTCATGAAATGTGTCAAATCTCATGATTTGGGTTCTCTTTTTGTAGTTAGGCAAATAATTATGCTTATGGGCATTGTTTTTCAAATGTTATGGTTATGTTAGTTACTCTGATTTCATGAGATTTACTCATTTTTCTTACATAGTGTATTTGCACGTGTACATGCTTTTATATATCTTAAAAGGTAAGGAAAATGCATTTTTCAGAAAATAAATAACCGATAAATAAAACACATACTAGCTCATTGGAGATAATCGATTATGCGGTGCCGCTGAAATAAAGGGACCTCCACAGGGGCCAACATGCAAAAGGGATCCCAGAACCTGAGTCTCGAGCAGCCGACTAGCCGAGTCTCGACTCTCGAGCATATAACGCGCACGCCACGACGGCGGTGGACTCCGGTACTCAATCAAGTCTCGCTTCGTCGCCTCTCTGGTCTCCACTCTCCTCTCTTCGCTTACTACCCAGCCCGGCAGCTGCCGGCCTGCCGCGCGCAGGGACAGGATCCCGGTTCCGGGGAAGCGGGAGAACGCCGGCCGTGTGGGTGGGCGCGGCGACAAGCGAGCTAAGAGGACAGGATCCCGGCTCCGGGGTGACGCCGGCGGAGCGGAGGCTGCACACCCCTCCTTGCTCCCCTTCCCTGCTGGGTTCTTCTTGCAAGGAGGAACGTCTTTTGGGCGTAATTTCGAGGTTCGTTCGTTCCTTGTGAATTTCTTTGTTTACTTTATTTCTTCTTAGAAAATGGAAGCTTTGTATCCCGGCCTCTGCATAAAGACAACTTCGTTTACTTTACAGCCTGCCTGCGTTCTTGCGAATCTTGTTTTTTTCATCATGTTGGACTATGCTCCGCCTCATGCTTCGCAAGGAATTACTGGGTTTTGGGTGCATCTTCTATTCTCCTTGACAAAAATCTTGGCCCAGGAGAGTTCGATCATGATGGCCTCCTTCCGGCACTTCTATCAATCCCCTTCGGATCTCCCGAAGCGTCTCAAAACATTTTGCTCTTTCAAGTCTAAGTCCGAATTAACCGCAGCATCATTGTCAAGGTAGCTTAACTTGTCGGGCGTCCTATGCAAGTATCTGTTGTGTCTCCTATTTTTAGTTGGCATGTCGTGGTTGTAAATTGGGATGGCGTTATTATCACTGCTGTCGACTTCATCCCCGTGGTCCCTCGAAGACGAGTAAGATGTGCAAGCTCGTCTGTTCGTCTCCACTTAAAAAATGGTTTGGTTTGATCGCTCTGAGGCGTACTACTTGCTTGAACAAAGGAGAGTAGGTGCAGGGCCGCATGTGACTATTACTACGCAGTATCATATTTGGCCAATTGGCCATCAGCTCCCCATCCATTAAAAAAACCACGCAAGGAATTTTGGTACTATCTGTTTTTTTTTTATTGCAACGAGGTATTATATGTTTTTTTTAAACGGTACTATATGTTTTCTGATCTTAACTGTCGGCATCATGAGCAATTTAGATAGTGGTAAATCACAATTACTCATGTTCTAAGCATACCTGTATTTTTCAATTTGGAGGAAAGATTTTACAGATATGTTCTAAGCATATCTATATTTTTCTTCGTTAGGGTCGTGTGTTCTGGAAGTTGTGTTGTTGGGGATGTGAGAAGTTTCTGCTAATTATTATATGAGAACCATGGCCAGTTTTGGAGGTGTCTTCTGGGTGGTTATCCTGGTTGTGATGCTCCCCTGCTTGGATGTTGCACTGGGGCAAAGTACCGACCCCTCGGAAGGTAATTTCTTGCTGGCATGTTATATATTTCATAATTTGCCGTCTTGTATGTTATTGCTACCATACCAAAATGAAACGAGTCCTGCAATGGAGCTCGTAGAAAAAATCGAATGTTATATCTTATGCTAGCTAACAGCTTGCGTCCCCAGAAATATGTGATGTTCAGTGTGCACACAGTATTTTCTCGCAATGTTCTATTGTGCTTCTTCTGTTCAAATCTGTAAAAAGTTTCCTCCAAATTGAATGTTTATTTTGCATAATGCAGTGGATGCACTCAGGGCTATCAAGAGAAGCTTACTTGATCCTATGAATAACCTTAATAATTGGAACAAGGGAGATCCATGCACATCAAATTGGACAGGGGTTTTCTGCCACAAAACCAATGATGCACATCTTCATGTTACAGAATTGTATGATTACTTGATCAGTACTTCTATCTAATTTATTCATCATTTGTGCACTTCTGTTTCAATATAAGCGTTAGTTGTCATATTTTTCAATGAGTTCTATACTGAATAAAAAACAACAGTCAATATTGTTAACAAAAGCCTTTTCAGTATATACTTTTTGTGAACCCATAAGCCATTCAAGAAAGAAATAATTGATGCCATACAAGTATCTCATGGCCATAACAAATATTTTACTTAAAATTCAAACAAGAACTACCTTTAAGGGCTGTTTGGAAGAGTGTTATTTCTTGGAAAAGTTTTGGTATATAAGAAAAATTAAAATACAGAAAAATATTCCTCTTCCAAACAAGCTCTTACTGCTAAGTGGTAACTGTGCATCTCACTTGATATTGGTTATTTGTCCCACCATGGTTCTGTAGTTTTGATTGTTACAGGTGACATACTAACTACGTAACTAGAACCCCAGTCATGCATAAGATCTTGTTCCTGATAGCATATATTTATGCTATGCAGACAGTTGTTTAAGAGGAACCTCTCTGGAACTTTGGCACCAGAGGTCAGTCTTTTATCTCAGCTGAAAACACTGTAAGTATTACTCTGAGGTCTAAAGTTGCTGATTTCCTTAAGTTCTTCTGCATTTCTTAAATATTAAGCCTTGGTGGTACACTTCACTGTATTCTCAATGGCACCCTATTAGCAATTTAATAGAAGGACTTAAATGCTTCCACTTCATTGAAAATTACTGAAGAAAGGAGCAACCAGTTAGCAAAAACCTAGTCATGTCACTGATGTTGAGTGCTTATCTCATGCTTATAGTAGCTGTCAATTTTACACTCAAGCTTTCCTGTCCTATATTATCTAATTTTGGTTTTTCTTGAAGGGATTTTATGTGGAACAATTTAACAGGTAGCATCCCAAAGGAGATAGGAAACATCACAACACTCACACTAATGTAAGTCCTTCTGTGTTGATTTCCCATCTTCAATATGCACAGAAATCAACGGAACCTCCTCAAGTACAAGTTTGTCACTGATTACAAACAAAAGACTAGCAATATTTATGTTAAACTTATGCGTACCTTTCCAACTTCAGTGTTGCTATATGTATTGTTCAAATTTTAAGCAGAGTGAAGCATTTACTTTTGTTGTGATTTCACACTTGATCACCACTCTTTCCTATACTGTGGGTCTCCTTTTCACCATTTACTAGCTAAATACCCATGCATTGCTACGGATAAAACAAATTAGACTGTGAAGATAAATTAGACTTAAAAACTACTATTATATATATCAGTAACACTTGTTAGTAATTTTATCCCAACTTTGTTGGCAATAGATTTAATTGTTTGCATCAGAAGGAGGTTAGAAATTCTTTTTACAATAGAAGGTGGGGAGGTGACGGATCACCGCCACCAATTGACTCTTTTATAAGAGTGAAGATTTTTATTGTAAGGACAGTTGCCCAAGTATCTACTGGACTTACAATCACTAAATCAATCTTACCTAACACAGTAATCCCTCTATTGCAAAACATAGAGCATCACATTTTCCAAGATTTAAATTTGACCAAAGATTTCTCTAACTATACATGGATTAGTTTTTTTTATACAAAATGCATACCAATGAAAAGCACTTTTGAATATGAATCCAACAATATAAATTTTGTATCATGCAATGCACATCTAGTTGGATTAATCATTGGTCAAAGTTAAATCTCAGAAAAAGTGCACACCCTGTATTGTGGAATGGAGGGAGTATGGCGCCGACGTATTACATTTTTTTTCTTGCCTTTCATGGTGTTAACTTTACTGTGTTCATAAAGGAACAGCATTACCATTTCTTATTTCTACATGAGAAACAAATGCACTGACATCTGAATACATATCGATCAAACATCTGTTATATTTTTTTTTGCAGACTATTGAATGGCAATCAACTCTCTGGTTTCTTGCCAGATGAGATTGGTAACCTTCAACACCTAAACCGGTTACAGGTTGACCAAAACCAAATACTGGGCCCGATTCCTAAGTCATTTGCCAACCTAATAAGTGTGAAACATATGTAAGAATTTTTCATTCCATTTTCAGTTTCTTGCCAGTTGTTGTGTGAACTTAATTTTAACCTCGGTTTTCCATTCATTTCAGCCACATGAACAATAATTCATTAACTGGGCAAATCCCAGCTGAATTGTTCAGACTGCCAGCACTTTTTCACCTGTATGTGGAAGTCTCCTTCTTATACAAGTTTAGTAGAAAATGCGAGTTGATCTTTGTTTTGTAATGTAACCAACACTTTGCATTTTTGCAGCCTTGTTGATAACAATAATTTGTCCGGACCTCTTCCTCCAGAGCTAGGGGAGGCACCTTCTTTGAAAATATTGTATGCGTCCCATTATCACACTCTGAGAAAAACTGTTTCCCGTATAAACATACGCCTGTTTCTTATATTCATATGTTTCTGTTCTTAGTCAGGCTGATAACAATAACTTCAGTGGAAGTTCTATCCCTACTACATACAACAACATATCAACACTACTAAAGCTGTAAGCATGATCTTTCTTTATCTATCCTTATTCTACAAAACTTCAAATGCCTTCATCATACGATGAGTTTATCCCGTCTTTCTTCAGAAAGCAATTTCTCATCATGCAATTCTCCGATTTCCATAAAGCGTACAGTTATACTAAAATATGCAAAAAGCTGAGGCGAATCTTCTTATGTTATCAGGAGTCTTAGGAACTGCAGCTTGCAGGGCGCTATTCCTGATCTGAGTGGCATATCTGAACTTGGCTATTTGTGAGTACAGTAGTCCTGATGAAAGTATATTTCAGTATTATTTTCCAATTAATGTCTCTTGACGTTATGGCTATTGCTTGCTACTTCAAACGTGGGACTTGATGCTTCTCATTACGGATGGTTTGTGTTTGAGAGTATTATTTTGTTCTGAAAAATTATGGAATTTAAGAAGTTCATCAAAAAATGGGTGACCGTCCTTTTTCCCCAATGCAGTTCAGGAAATAACCCCAAAGGCGTCTAATCTAAACTACTGCTCACATACATTTTCAGGGATCTTAGCTGGAACAAGCTGACAGGATCTATACCAACTAATAAGCTTGCCTCAAATATCACTACAATGTACGTTCCCTCTGAGAATGTGTCTAGTACCTTTTGCCACTGGTAGGATCTATACTTTTTTTTAGCACCTGGCAGGATCTATACTGACATGCATTTTCTAAATTTCTCTTTTCTGGCAGTGATTTGTCACATAACATGCTTCATGGAACTGTGCCAACAAACTTTTCAGGGCTTCCTAATCTTCAGCTATTGTAAGTATAATATTTAGCTTTCTAGCAAAATCTTGCTCAGACAGAATAAGAATACAAGTTTGCATCTGCTTCTGTTATATTCTAAAATTGAATAAGTGTCAAAACTTAGATCATATCTGATAAAATGAAGACTTCAGGTTATACTTTCTGTTGGTGCATATTTGATAAACTCATAATTGGCTTACAATACATACTCATTATATTCCATTTGATATGGAATCATACCACATTTGATTTATTTATTTATTAAAAGACTCATTTGCATATACGGACATATGTAATACTCCCTCCGACCCATATTACTTGTCGAAATATTATATGTATCTAGATGCTTTTCAAACATAGATACATTCATATTTGGCCAAATTTGAGACAAGTAATATGGGTCGGAGGGAGTAATAGTTTCCAAGTAACCATATCCTTTTAATGTTCTATTTTGCTCGGTCGACATGAGAATTTCATTTTACAGGTCCATTGAAAAGAACCGTCTAGATGGTGCTGTTCCCTCAACAATCTGGAATGACATCATCCTTACTGGAAATAGAAGCCTTGTTCTGTATGATCCCTTTTACAGAATTTTCCCACTGGTGTGTGTGTTTATTTATTTATTTATGTAATCCTTTTTTTAATAATGCAGGGACTTCCAAAATAATTCCCTTGAGACAATTCTGGCTGTATATAATCCTCCACAAAGTGTTACTGTAATGTAAGTTCTCACACATATGTGCAATGCATCAGGAATTTGCATTCCTACATACATCCATAGGCTAGCCATCCATAGCATGTGTGTTTAGACCTTCCCTTCTTAAGCCTCTTTGATTCGCAGGATAGGAAAAACACAGGAATAGGAAAATCACAGGGTTGCAATGTCATGCCCATTCGTATCCTATAGGGTTTGTGTTAGACCAATGTTTGTTTAATTGAACATAGGAAAAACAAAGGAATTTGAAAAAGAGGTAGGAGTGGATGGAAAAATTCCTATGGAATTTAGTGCAATGGGATCCTTAGGAAAATTTCCCATGGGTTTCAATCCTACAAATCAAACAGCTCATATAGGAAAAAAATCCTAGGGATTCAAATCCTCTAAAATTCCTATGAAATCCTTTGAATCAAAGGGGCCTTACTGTTCTACATAGCAGTTTCAGGTTGAATCGTTCCTGTTTGAGAATAGATTATATAACTACCCCCTCCGATCCTAAATTCTTGTCGTGGTTTTAGTTCAAATTCGTACTAAAACCACGACAAGAATTCAGGATCGGAGGGAATACAGAATAATATTTGTATGTACGTGTATCGTATGAGTACGAATTGGGACTATCAGTACTAACTTAGTGGCTTTCTGCTATATCCCACTGGAAACTTGTTCTAATGCATGGTGATCAATTATGTTGTCAATTTGTGCAGGTTGTATGGAAACCCTGTATGTGGGAACTCGAATGGAGCTCTAATAGACAACCTTTGTCAACCCAAGTCAGTAAACCTGCAAACTTCTAAACAGAAACAGGACTCTGGGTTAAATTGTTCACCTTGCCCAACAGATAAAGATTACGAGTACAATCCGTCATCCTCTTTATCTTGTTTTTGTGCCGTGCCACTTGGAGTTGGACTTCGACTGAAGAGTCCAGGAATCACGGACTTTCTTCCCTACGAAGGTACCTTCGGGGTCAACGTTACCTCTTTGCTGAAACTATTTGTCTACCAGCTACACATTGAGCATTACATATGGGAGGTGGGTCCAAGGCTCAACATGCAACTGAAGTTATTCCCAAGCAATACAAGTTTATTCAATATGTCTGAGGTTGTGCGACTCAGACATGTACTTGCTGGATGGGAAATTACTCTTCCAGATATGTTTGGTCCATATGAGCTTCTCAACTTCACACTTGGTTCCTATGCAAATGGTATGTACACTTTGAAGCTAAATTGTCTGGGCATAATTTATGAAGAAAATCCTAATTTTAGGACATTTCCACTGCAGAGTAAAGTGACAATTTTCTATTTGTAGCCTTTCTGTTAGTTCGATCAGCACTTAGCAGTTATAATGATCTAGTGATTGTCATTGATATGTTTATTTATATAAAGACTTTTTAATGTTTTATAGAATATAAGAAGGCATAGGTTGAATAACTACAAAAAAAGTTCTGGCTTGTGATTCATTCAGTTGTTTGCCTCGTGTCCACTGTGCTTTGGCCAGTTATTCTCAGTTACTGGTAACATGTCTTTTATGTGTTGTATTTTTTGCAGAATATCCAAATGCAGCTTCATCAGGTTTAAGCAAGGTCGCATTTGCTGGTATCTTGGCAGGCACAATAGCTGGTGCTTTTGCACTTTCCACGATAACTACTATTCTTATAATGAGAAGACGTTCAAGACATAGAACAGTTTCAGGACGGTCGCGTAAGTCATTATGCTTTTGTAAGCAATAAACTGGTTGTGCGATAAACCTTGTTATTGTTGAAGAGGTAGCACCTGAAGATCTGTATGACATTAACCATTTGCAGTTTCAAGATTTTCTGTGAAAATTGACGGTGTGAGGTGCTTCAGATTCACTGAAATGGCTAGGGCCACCAACAATTTTGACCTATTAGCTCAAGTTGGTCAAGGAGGTTATGGTAAAGTTTATAAAGGAACTTTAGACGATGGAGAAACTGTGGCAATCAAACGGGCACATGAGGATTCTCTTCAAGGTTCAAAGGAGTTCTGCACAGAAATAGAGTTGTTATCCAGATTGCATCATCGGAATCTGGTTTCACTAGTTGGCTATTGTGATGAAGAAGATGAACAGGTGCATCTCTTTAGTTTGAATTATTAATGTAGATATGATATTTTTGTGAACATCATCTTGATAAGAAGACGTGCTTAGTGGCTTAGTGCTTCAATGAAGAACATCCCTATTAACTTCTGTTGCTCATGTTGTCATGCAAATGGTGCTTTGCAGATGCTAGTTTACGAATTCATGCCAAATGGTACTTTACGTGATCATCTTTCTGGTAAGTACATTGCGAGTCCATTTTTTCTTCCTTATTTCCTTTTCAATGCTGCATAGATCTCGTAGGTGCAATTTGCTGGTCCCGGATCTCGGTGGATCCTGGCCACCCAAACTGGAACTGGGCCAGGGCTCCTAATTTAAGGTCATCTGTGTAGCTGTCAGTTTTGTGAACTTATTTATAGATGTGTTTTCACCAGTTATTTATGCTTTTGACCTCCTGGAATTATATTTTTTATATTATTGTATACTTGTTCAATGCTAATCTACATGAAGCACATCATCTTATGTTACACCTTTTTCCAATGCCAGCCAAGTCCAAACGATCTCCTGGTTTTGGTTTGAGGTTGCACATTGCATTGGGTGCTTCCAAGGGAATTCTGTATCTACACACTGATGCAAACCCTCCTATATTTCACCGTGATGTGAAGGCCAGCAACATACTGTTGGACTCAAAATTTGTTGCGAAGGTGGCTGACTTTGGTCTTTCAAGGCTTGCTCCAGTGCCGGATATTGAAGGGACGTTAGCAGGGCATGTTTCCACTGTTGTTAAGGGCACGCCGGTAAGTGTTAGCTACACCAGCAATATTACAGTTAACACGCTTTTTTATACAGTAATAAGATGTCCTTCTCATTTTGGCAGGGGTATCTTGATCCAGAATACTTCTTGACTCATAAATTGACAGACAAAAGCGACGTATATAGCCTTGGTGTTGTGTTTCTTGAAATGTTGACCGGGATGAAGCCAATTGAGCATGGTAAAAATATAGTAAGAGAGGTAAAAAATCTTCACTTCAAATAGTACGTTTAGCTAACTTTTGAACATTCATATAAAACATACACATGATTGTGAAAATGGTGATTAACTTAAGATGAAGGGATATCAGTGAGCAGTTGTCCAACATGTTCTTGCTAGTGAGAATTAATAGGAAACCATCGTTCATTATATGTGGAATTAAGTGGAACACTGATAGTTACTGACAATCTATGCATGTTATAGGTAAACAAAGCTTACCAATCAGGCAATATTTCTGAAATCGTCGACAGCCGGATGGGACTGTGTCCACCGGACTGCATCAGTAGGTTCCTCTCACTAGCAACCAAGTGCTGTGAGGATGAGACTGATGCCAGGCCTTCCATGTCGGAGATCGTCCGAGAACTCGAGGTTATCCTGAGGATGATGCCGGAGTTGGATCTTGTTCTGCTGGAGGCCCCCGACACATACTCAACAGACATGAGTAAATCTTTGTCAAGTTCTTCAGCAACCGGGACTTACTTTGTCTCACAGACCTCTGGCACTGGCAGTGTTGATGCAAGCAGTGGCGTGCTCTCCGGGGTGCTGACTCCTCGCTGATCTTGGTGTTTTTTCCTTTGAGATGGATCTTAGTATTTCCTAGTGTTTGTGACTTGTAAATGCAACTGTGTTTTTTCAGATTAGGGGACTCGTTAGTTGTTTGTTGTTACACTCTGATCTTTCGTCTGTATATATTGATTAATCAGCTTTGATGTAAACTAGAGAACGTGGCACTGGCATATGGATACTATTGTCATTTCCTTTCATTCTGCTGGGCGTTCCAGAATTTCAGAAGATTCATGTACGGGTAGTGACAAGATCTATGATTCTCTTCCATTATGTACACAAAAACACACAGAAATCAGCATTGCCATCATGTAAACAGGACTGAGAAACCAACATTGCAGTGCTGGAGACACCAGATTAGCATCACATATAGGGGTTCTGCATGCTCACTTGCCAGTGCATTTCTTTACATATAGTTTTGGACTACCTATCCTGATAATTGACAAATTACCAGTTTGCCGCAATGCAAGGGTGATCACTGAACACCCATAATTTTCAAAAGGATCAGGCCAACAAAAAATGCAAAACAGATGGCCTGGCAGGAAAGCGCATCGCTAGTACGGCAGCAATAGCAGCATACTTGTCCGGAGTCTGGTCAACTAATACGCAAACTACCGCCGCCTGAGTTTTCTTCTTTTAGCACCTTTGAGAGGTTCAGGGCTGGAAGGGGCTTCAGAAACAGGCGAATCCTTCTGATCAGGCTCTTCCTCAGTTGAATCTCTGCTGCTCTTGGCCTCATTTGCATCCTCGTCAATAGCTTTAATTATATAGATCTGCAAAACATAAAACAATCGCATGTCAAAGCTACATAAGTAGAACCCTGAAAATGCAATTGAATATACATGAGAACAAATTGCTAGCACTGATGTTTATGAATAATTGAGTACACATGGAACATGACACATCAGCTGGTGATACAAATCAGATGTTCTAATACAATTATACGGGAGAACAAAGTGCACACAAATTTTCTTACTTGGTATGCTTGCATTGATACATTTAGATGCTATATATATACGCTTCTGAGTGGAGGACAGGCCAGGAAATGGCTGTGGCTGAATGTCTTCAGTGGGAGAGAGTGGTTAGGGAGCTCTTTACCCAACAATCCAACATGGACTGTGGTCTAGACTCCAGATAGGCAAGCATAGAGCTGTTTTCCTTTTTGCTACGTTATCATGTTTTTTTTTTCTGTACTACTTTGTTGGCAGACGTGGGGTTGAACTCTTGCGGTTATATCCATTGATGCGACATTGATATCAATATAGCTTCCATTATCAAAAACAAAATACAATCATGTTTACATACTTCCTTCGATGACATTCATGATAGAAATTTAAGAATTTGTTTTCACTTTAAATCTTTTTAGGGCCTTCTTTGGCAGTAAATAGTACACTGCTGCCATTTCCTCAATT
Source organism: Brachypodium distachyon (assembly GCF_000005505.3). Taxonomy (NCBI): domain Eukaryota; kingdom Viridiplantae; phylum Streptophyta; class Magnoliopsida; order Poales; family Poaceae; genus Brachypodium; species Brachypodium distachyon. Next base: position 19,617,850 of record NC_016132.3, on the reverse strand, counting down.
TCTTTGTTCTTTTTAGGGTCCTTAATTGGGAGTTGGGACAAGATTACAAGTGAATGCAAGTATTTGCAGTCATGAATCATGAAAGGGGAGTTTCTATGTTCCAGATTGATGAGACAAACCATACTGAACCGAAAAGTAGTACCTTAAATCTGTCAGGCTCAACCAATTCAAAGACCAATGAGTCCCCATCTTCCAAGTTGTGGTGCATCGAGAACCCTCTCCATCCACCACTCAGACCTGTTCGATTTCCAATGTATACAGTATCAAATTCAACACCCTCTTCATCTTCCAAAACCATCTTAAATTCTCTGGGAGGCAGATGATCTTTGCAGAACCTAGTAGGGAGACCCTTGTATAATGGAAAAACCATAACCATGATTGTTAGTCAATAAAATGTATTTACGAAAGTTAGTTAAACGAAATCTAGAGAACAACATCTTACAAGCCAAAAGCAGCTGGATACATGTGATCGAACCATGGTCTTAACAAATGATGGGTTGTCAGGGTCTAGACTATCTTGAAGTTTCTCAGCTCTTTTGAAAGCACGCTGTTGTTGTTGATAGGAAGAAATTCTTCCAGTGTATCCCCTTCCATTCTCCGCACTTCTACTAGCCCTGGTCAACACATGAAGAGTTGGAAAACCATATACAAGATAATCAACAAAGTAACTGAAAGTATTACCTTCTGCGACGCACAAAATGGTCTACTTCAGGAAACTGCAACAACAATCAAATGTCAGCTTAGTATCGACTTTCATCAACAAAGCACAAATATTTAAAATTTAAGAACAAATTTATTTCATCACTTGAACTCTAGCCAAGTACCAGATCATGTGTTGTGTCAAAATAAGGTTAACATAGCATATTCAAAAAGAGGTGACCATAGGCAACACATTTCATTCACAATACATCACAAGACAGGTAGAACTCAATAAGGGGATAAAATCAAAGCCCTAAGGAGCCATTGTGAAATAACCATCTGAGGTCGCTATGAACTTCAAGAAAATGGGATTAGCCAAGTATTTTCAAAATTTTGTTTCTGAAAATTTGTAGTTATTAGCTACGTATTTTGAAACATAACAACAATATCTCACTTCATAGCACACATCTTCCATAACTGTATTAGCACAGCGCATCGCAGCACAGGAGTGCGGCCCCAAATGGTCGCCCAGAGATCATAAACTCCAGCTCAGACGCACCAAATCGCAGGAATGGCAGAAACACCTTTCAGCAAAGATAAATCTTCCTTCAAACAGAGTATGACAACAAGTTATCAATTTCACAAGCACACCAGATCTCGCTAAGCTTGGAGGCCGAGAACTCACATCATCCTTGTACGAAACAGAGGTCCTGGTCCTCGAGGAACGCCTCACTTCGGTTGTGGCCTCGAACTTCTTCCTCGACTTCGGGCTGGCACGAGTGCTCTGCAAAAAAGAAACAGGAGGGATCAATCCACGGCACAACGAATCAACTCCCCCTGAAACGCAACTCGGACTGCAACTAAATGCACTTGCTGCGAGCACCTTGTTCTGCGCTCTCGCGGCCTGTATCAAGCTCTTCGACATCTTGGCTATGCCCAAATCCTGCGCGAAAGAAAAAGGCACAAAACTTGTAAAAAAACCGGACAGATCGAAGCCGCTGGAAAGAATCCGCGGAGAAATCAGCAGAGGATCATCACGAAACGCCTCATCTTCCGCGCATCTACTCATCAGCAAAGGAGGAGCAAAAGAAACAAGGGAAATCCACCGATACATCATCGGTGTTGGAAAAAAAAAAGAGAGGAAGCGAGTGTTTGGCGTACCTCGAGGTGCTTGAGGTTCTCGAGGATCCGCTTCCTGCGCTCCTCCTCGTAGGCGGTGCCGGCGGCGGCGCTGCTCGCCTCCGTCGCCATGGCCAATCCCCTCTCTTCGGCCTTCGCGCAGAGCGAGTAGTCCAAAATCCTATGGAGTTCCTTTTCTAGACAGAGAAGGGGGAAGGGAGAGAGAATGGAAGACCGCTTGGCTTTATTGGCCGAAGGCGGACGCCCACGGGTTCCGAAATTTTCGAATTTGAAACCCCAACAAAGAGATTCTTCGTCGACTGGTGTTCCGGTCTGGCTGGCAGGTGGGCCCGTTGCTCGAGCTCGTGGGTCCCACGTGTGCCGTCTCGGCATTCTGCTCAGTGGAGCGCAGTTTGAATCGGAATTTGCGAGTACGTGACACCCGGTTTGGAAATGGAATCCTGTTTGAATGAAATTTGGACATTTCAGGTGGTAGGCGAATGCGTAAAGGAGTATTTACGTGAATGTGAGTTGTATAATTGATTTTGCAGGACGGCTTATTGAATGAGTTCACTCCACAGCGGCCAACGACCGGAATTTGAATACTCCCTCCATTTCAAGATAAGTGACGTGACCACGGCATTTATTTTCGAGCGGAGAGAGTACAAAGTTTTGTAACTTTGTTGGCCATTCTTCATGGACCTGATAGATGATAGGATGGATGTCTTTAAATACAACACTGCCTCCTTGATGTTATTAAACATGTCGTCTAGTTTGAATTTGCATTTGTGTTCTGCAGGGTGTGCATGTGTGTGCGACTTGGTTATATTTTTCTTAATTAAAATGTCATGGGGGCTAGTGTCATCGGTCATGAATTCTTTTTTTTTTAAGTTAACCCTGGTATGTTTTTACGCCATCAAATATTAATTAAATGACATACGCATGTTCATAGTCAATTAGCATAGTTAAATGAGTACTCCATTTGGCTTCAAATTAAATATCGGCATAGCCATGAACAGCTTACCATCCAAACACGCACAAACACCACGGTTGGGTCCCAACTAAACTTTTATATGTAAGCTACCTTCAATTCCATGATACAACTTCCAACGTTTTACATTTCCATATATGTACACTTAAATAGTTGTATTAGATATGGTTATAACTCATACATGTTAGAATCATTTGTTTGAGTTATCCAGCTTGGTCTTCTCAGAAGGAATTGAAGGTCTCCTAATTTGCCTAGCGTAGTAATTTCTTGCCTAGATTTGAGTACGTTCAAATGGTCCCTCAATTGCCAACCAAGTTCTAAAATGGTCACTGAACTCGAAATCGTGTATGTTTTGTCTATACCTGGGCATGGGTGGCCCGGCCCGGCCCGAAGCCCGAAGCCCGACGTCCCGGGCCGGGCTCGACCCTCACTTTCCAGCCCCAAGCCCGGCCCGAAAGTCCGAAAAAAGCCTGAAATGACTAAAAACGGATATATTTTAGGAAAAATAGGCATAAAATATCATGTATTTATTTCGAAAATAATTATTTTAATTGCTTAAATGGCCTATTTTCGTGGTTTCGGGTCGGGCCGGGCTCGGGCTTCTGGTTTGGCCTTCGGGCTTTTAATGAAGCCCGACCCGAACCCGACCCAGCCCGGGGTTTGCCCAGGTATAGTTTGGTCCCTCGATTGGTATGGTATAACGGTTTTGACTACATGTGACGCTGTTTTCCTCCGTACTTTTTTCACGTGAGATGTTAACAAAACAGTACGGAGGAAAAAGTACTTGGTTCATGACCAAACTCAACCTTACCAATATTTTGTTCATGACCAAATATTTGGTTCTTGTTTGGAATGTTGTCAAAATTTTGGCAAGCCAACCATCCCTGACCAATTATAATTCATTTTTGTTGCCAACTTTGACCAAATCTTGGGCAAACAAAAGTGCAATCCAAAATATTGGCAAATGCAGACGCTCAAAACAATCACGTACACTCACCCCTATGAGCACCTTCGAAAGATCGAGCCGGCAGATCTTAGAGATTGATGAAGTCACCGCAGAGCGTCTCGTTGTTGACGGGTACGTCACCTACCACTGACAAAATAGCACTGGTTAAATCTTGGAATAATTCAGAAAAATGTGACACTCACGTTAAGCCTAGGACTTGAACCTGGATGGTTGGTTTCACCGCAAGAAACCAGAAGAGACTCCGTTCACCGTTCACGTTGTCCGACAAATTTTGGTGAGGTAAAGCTGGCCTAAAACCAAACAGACCCAACATCTTCCGGACACTCCGTACTCGATCGTCGTCATCAACTAAACGGAACGTTCCTTTCAAAAAAAAAAGTTAAGAGAAAGAAAACTGATAAACGGAACATACACACTAGTAGGAATCATTGGGTCAAATTCAAATACATTACAGACTCGGACTCCTCGATCGATTCATCGTGGAGCATATACGCAGCTTTCTTTAAAAACTGATGGAGGCGTACGTCCTCTTCTTCCGTAGATCAATCGCGACACCAGACACCGAAACACGTACAGACGGGCGTAGGCGCGGGGATTTCTTCCACATCGTCGTGGACCGCTTGACCAGCTATATGTCGTCGTCCAGCAGCAATACCGCAGTCGTCGAAGATGGCAGCGCCGCGTCCGGATCCCAGACAGACACCGGCAGCACACGGCGTCCTCCGTTCTCTGCCACTCCTCGTCTTCGAACACCAGCCCAACCATACCACGACGGAGACCGCCGCCGCCGCCGACGACTGCGGCTACGAGATGCTCATGTTCAGCGTCTCGGAAGAAAGAAGCATAATAAGAACGGAGACGACGCAGAGTCCACTACCGGAGATAATGGCAACCAAGGACAGGATGTGCTTCAGCACCCCGCAGGGCTGGGTGTTCGTCTACCACAACGCTCCTGTTAGCATAATCTTGAGTTTGAGTCTAGCCATGCGCATGTGTGTGTCCTCATGAGATTAGGATTAGAGTCCTAGTTCTAGTTTTGTTAGCCGAGTGTGTATTCATGTAGGATACTAGTCCGTGCGTGGTTAGATGTTGTGCTTGTACGTGTGTATATATATACATATACACCCATAACTTGTAACCAAGCCGTGATATATTGAGGAGAAATAAAAATAGAGGACACGTTACGGGCCCTTGGCCAAATAAATTTCTGATCGTGTGCGTCTTCATGTGATTGATCTTTGGGCAAATCCAACATTTAGTATCAGAACGAGGTCCAAGATTTGAAGACGCGCTTGCCCCGGGAAAGCGATGTGCTAGCGCCTCGGGACGGGCAATCGTGGCGGAGCGGTGTCTGCGGATCGAAGCGGTCAATGGGCGAAGTGGCGTCTACAGATCAAAGCGGGCGATCTGCGGTTGTGCAATGGAGTAGCGTGGAGTGGAGTGGATTGGATCGAGTTGTCATCGCGGTGGGCCGATCTTCTAGTAACGGGAGATCATAATACTGATCGCCGGAAAGTACTCGGCATCAGGGAAAACTATCGTTGGCAAGCTCGTTGAGGAGTTATGTGTGTCCAGGTCAGCGTCTGTGAGTCGTGGTTGTGTTCAAGTGCTCGTCGGTGCGAGGCTATGTTGCAGTGGAAGCATGTCACGGTCGAAGGTTGTCCGGTATGGTGTGTCATTGGAGCAAGAGATCGACGTGCGTGCAGACGAGGTGGCAGTTGGTCATCTGTGTGTCTCGGCGAGAAGACCAAGCTTAGCGTGTAGTGGGACCATGACCAGTTTAGTTGAGTTCATGCGTGAGATTAATGGTGTGTCTAATCTGCACGTAGCACGCGAGATGTGTCCGCGTGGGCTGGTAGTTCGGATCATACGTTGAGGTGAGTCGACGAGTCGTGAAGCTGAAAAGAGCCAAGACCAGGAGAAGCGCGGAAGACAACAACTTCAAGATTAGGGGGAGATTGTTAGCATAATCTTGAGTTTGAATCTAACTAGGCGCATTACACACACACACACACACACGTACACCCATAGCTTGTAACCAAGCCGTGAGATATTGAGGAGAAATAAAAATAGAGGGCACGATATCGGCCCTTGGCCAAATAAATTTCTGATCGTGTGCGTCTTCATGTGATTGATGTTTGGGCAAATCCAACAGCTCCGCCGTGGGAGACCTGGCTGTGGCACCCGCTCACAGGCGAGATGCTCCCCTTGCCCCCCATCCGTGAAGACCACTTCATCCCCACCAACGCCAGATGCCTGCTCACCCACGCCTCCCTCGCCGCGCACCCGGCCGACGACTGCGCCGTCGTCCTCCTCGACAACGACGACCTCGACATGTGGTTCTGCCGGATCCATGACGGGGCGTGGGGCCACCACGCCTACGACATCGGCGACTTCCCCGCTCATCCCGCCGCCGCCGCCGCCACCGGCGATGCTACCAACAGCAACAAAATGCCCATCCCGATGGTCGCCACAAGTTACAATTATTGCCTAAGAGGCTGAAACTGAAAGGAGAGCCCGCCACAAGTTCACAGAACCCTGTTCTGGAATCTGCTGGCTAAACGTCGAAACTGTCGTCATCGAACTCCACGAAATAACCATTCACCTGCTCCTCTGGGAACTCTGAAGCAAACAACGTTGCAAAGAAACTGAGTACAAAGTACTCGCAAGACTTACAGGGGATCTAAACTAGATATGCAACAAGTCTCAAAAGGATGGATAATATGGTGGGGTTATGCAGCAGCAATATATCTGAAGAGACACACTAATGACATCGTCTAATTAGAGGATAAGAAGCGTCTACTAAGCGAGGTGATCTTCTAACACCAAACACCAAACAAACAACCTCTTATCACCCCCTCAACCCCTTGTGAGGAAATGATCCAAAGGCACTCACACTTAAGCAGTTTTAAGCATATCCATGATTAAGGCTAATTACTACTCAAGTTTATGAGATTAAGTTGATTAAAAAATGATTAAGTTCTCTATGATCAAGTAATGACCAACCAAGTCGTTCATAACCGCGGACACGGCTTTCCGAAAGATTTATCCCTGCAGGGTGTGCCAATTTACCCGTACACGTTCGTCCATCCCTTGTTGCCACTCGAGTAGGAACACACAAAGACGTGTGGTGGCAGGATTGGGCGACACGACGTTTCCAAGCCCCACAACTAATCCAGGGGACCACCCAACTGAGTCTAATCCGAAACAAGAGCCTGGCCGAAGTGTCGTACGAACTCAAGAGTTGCGAGGACAGCTGGTAGTGGTTCAGGGCCCGCAGGATGACCACTCTAGACTAGTGCCGCAATCCTATATGTATGCAAGGTACCAACAAATCTCCAACACAACACCAGTGTATATGCGATATGCCAAATGGAACGCCCGAACTATGTGGCCCCTGGAAGAGCTATGAAACGAGTACTAAGCTGAGGGGGAAGCCATATCTTCTCCCACGAGTGGTTAGCGCGAAGTTTCTTGGGTCGGCGAAAACGAGAACTCAGTCCTTAAGTCGGCGCCAATGGAACAAAACACCAATGCGTTAGCATGGCCTCCCATCGTTGCCTTGTGCAGGTGATAACATGTCACAGTTTAATAATTGCAATTAAATACAGAAAGTAGCATGTGGATGTAGCAATTGTATAACCCCAAGTAAGGACACTAGACTAGCAAGCTAAGCAAAACTGCTAATGACCAACTAGGGCAATAACAAACATGTGACATGGTAATAGGATAAGGACAAGACAACAGACATTTGAGTAGAGCTGACTAAAGATATGCAATCCTAGAGGCATCGTGACAAGAACCGAGAACGTAACTTAATGCAAGAATGAGAGAAAGGTATTGGGTATAAACGACATGTTCATGGAATGGTTGCTTGCCTAGATCCTCGGTCGCTGGGCACCGAGAGAGGGGATCCGAAGAAGTGTGGGAACTCGGATCGTCGACGGAGTAAGTCGGAGTCGCTATCGTAAAGAACCAAATCACCGAATACACAAATAAGTAACAATCCATAGGTGCAATGCACAATACAACATGAAATGGCATGTGACATCATGATGCAACAATATGCAAGCGAATTGATTTCATTAGCAACAAAGTTAACCATTAGGTGACTTAATTAAAGTAAAGAGCAGCTTTAAAGGACTCAAATGGCCTAACCAAGTATGCTACTGTGTTCTACAAGTTATAGGGATCAACTTTGGTGTTTACATTAATTACGGATGAGCTACCAGTTTTAAAATAGAGACTAGACAAGTTCACACGTTGGAATTTCAAATCTGGGACAGATTTGAAATTCGAAACGTCAAAATGGAAAACTAACAGCACAATTAAATTCCTTACATTTTTCTGATTCCAAAACATATATGGTTTGCCCAATTCGGCTTTAGCATGCATTTACTAGGAATTAAACAAGATTAACACATTTCTGGAATTTTAAAACAAAATCCGAAAAGAAAATCCAACAGACACCTGATCAGGTCCTAGCCACGGTCACTGACGTGTGACCCGGGCTCGCTGACGTGGCACTGACGCGGCACAGGCGCGTGGACTCGTTCCACCGGGCGCAGTGGAGTACCAGGTAGCTGACAGGTGGGTCCGTGGGGCCCACGTGTTAGTGGCCAGTGAAATCCCAAAAATAGGGTTTTTATTCCGCGCGAGGGGGAATCGCACCCGTGTCGGCCAGATCTAACACGGAGGAGCAAGCCACTGCGGTGGAACGTCGGATCTCAACAGATCAAGGGCGTGTGTCCTTTTGATCCAACCCAAGCTAGGTGCGTGTGGGCGCGTGTGGCGGCCACGGCAACTGCTCGCCGGCGGCGACCACACGGCACGGCGGAGGGCAAGCTAGCGGCGGAGAGAACAGCGACGCGCGGAGAGAATCTAGTTTACGCGAAGGTCAACACACGTTCCTTAGCTAAGCGACGACGAGCAGAAGCTCGCCGGCGGCAAGCCGGAGCGCGTGCGCGTGTTTACAAGGCTACGGAGCACTCAAACGGGCGCGGAAAGGAGCGGGAGAGAGAGGAGCTCACCGCGAAGCCTTGGGCGGAAGCTGACGAGGAAAGGAGTCGGTGGCTCGCCGAAATTTGAAGAAGGGTCGGCGGTGGTCGGAGTTGAAGAAGGGGAGCTAGGCGTCGGCGTAGGCGATCTCAGCGGAATTCGTCGCGGTCCGAAGAAGTAGTCGTCGTCGGCGAACTCGTGACGCGGTCAACCGGAGACGAAGACGATGGAGTCAGCGGCGCGACGCGGCGGCGCCCACGGCTCGGAAAGGAGGCGACGGCGGCGGCACAGAATGAGGGAGAGGAGGACCCGTCTAGGGTTTTCCCGACGCTAGGGCTGCAAGGTGGGGGGCGGCGCGGCTTATAAAGGCGGCGTGGAGGCTCCGGTCGCTGTCGTCGTCGACGTGGCGCGCGGGGCTCCACCGGTCGGTGGGCCAAAAGGTAAGGGAAGGTAAGCGTTTTCTTTTTCCTTTTCCCTTTTTCTGTTTTTGCTTTTGCAAATAATTTTTGATTCAAATTTCAAATACCATTTTGAAAAGCTGAGAAGTAGGAGAATTCAAATATGGTACTAATATTTGGGAAATATTCAAATGGGGTAAAGGTTAAAAAAACAAAACCCATTTGAATATCATTTGTAAAATATAGGAAAAGGAATTCAAACTCAAAGAAGGAAGGATGATTCATATTTGAATCTTCTAGCAAATTCAAACAACAAGATATCAAACCACAAGTTAAAATGTAATTTTGAAATTTATGTGAAGCAAAGAAGGGATGACATGGCATGGATGCAAATGTAAAATGTCACGATAACAATATTTAAATTACAAACAGGTCCAACAAGGGCTTAAATGTAAGATGTTGGTCCTGGGCTATTACAGGCGTGGACACGGAGATTGGCGGCCTCCCGGAGGGCATGTACTCCGCCGTGCTATGGCTACTGGAGTTCCTGGGGGAGATCTTCCAGGTCAGCGTCTGCTTCCGGGTGTTCGACCCGGACGACGTCGGCGCCGTCCTCGTCCACAAGATGGACTTCGGCCTTCGGCGTTTGCGCGGCGTCCATGACATCGGGGACAACGTTTTCCTCTTGCCAGACAAAGGAGGCAATGGCGCCTTGTGCCCTGCCAGCACGTGCGGCTTGGCGGGGAACCGTGTCTACTTCATGAAGAACTTCAAAGAGGACGACGCGGATATCTGCGTCTACGAGATTGGGGAGCAAACCATGGAGGTTGTCCAGGCACATGACCTGGACTTGCTTCTTGTTCGCACTTGTCCTTATTGGATTGTACCATCTAGCTAGCTACCAGGGTTTAGTCTAGAGTATTTTTTATCTTTACTGGATTGTACCGCCTAGCTAGCTACCAGGCACTACGGGAAAACCGGCCGTTGCCGGCGGCAAGGGCCTTTGCCGGCCGCTTTCTATCGGGCCGTCGGCAAAGAGGACCTTTGCTGGCGGCCCCGAGAAAAGCCGCCGGCAAAGGGTCGGCCGCCCACAAATTCTCCCAAAAGCTGTCGGCAAATGACGGCCGCCTGCTAAGAGCCCCTGCACGTGGGCCCACGTGCGAGGTTAACGGCGGGTGAAACGGCCGGCGGTGGGAGAAAAAAAAACTATCTTTGCCGGCGGCCACCAAAAAAAAAGCCGCCGGCAAAGAGATTCGTTTTTGCCGCCACAATACATTCAAATAAGGACGCGCGTGCACGGAATTAAAAAAAAAGAAATAACCCTTTGCCGGCGGCCCCGAGAAAAGGCCGCCGGCAAAGGCCATTTTTATTTTTATTTTTTCCCAAATATTGTCCCCCGTTCGAATTTAACCGGGAGAAAAAAAAAATAACCCTTTGCCAGCGCCCCCGAGAAAAGGCCGCTGACAAAGGCCTTCTTTTATTTTTTCCCAAATGTCAATTAACCCGCCGGCGACCCCGAAAAATAGCCGCCGACAAAGTTGGCTTTGCCGAAGGCCCACATAATAACCGCCGGCAAAGTTTTTTTTTCCTTTTTTGTTTGTTTGTGATGTAAATCAACCATATTGTAAACACATAGAGCAATATATATTGTTATTTAGATTGAACCCAATTTGCACTTATAAAATAAAGAGAACTAATTACTCATTGCCGGCGGCCGTGAGTTAATTGGTTACGATCGGTTCATCGACGCAAGAAATGACGAATCAAATGGTTTCCCGGCTTTTCCCTTGTGCATGGTGTGTCATGTATATGTAAATGAAAGGTGTGTTAATGGTAAAATCAAAGCGATAGCCCTGATGTGACACTTCCTTTGCAAACAATACTAGCGAATGGGCATGAATGTTCCACACTTGAGGGAAAAAGTCTCAATTCAGACCGACGGGACATAATTTAGTCAGTCCATGAGGTAGATGTTTGCTTTTTCATGTTGACATGTCGTAATACAACACTATGATATAGTAAAGTGACATGGAAACCCAAGTTTTGGTGAAAAGCTAGTACAAAACACTAAGGAACATTCAAACCCAAGCCCTAGAGTGAGGAAAACACGCATTTCGGACCGAGGGAGAAGAATTCTGTTAGGGCTTGGGGTATATTTTTTGTTTTACATGTGCCCATGTGGCAATAGAACACTAGGTAATAGAAAAACATCAGGAAAACCAATGTTTTGGTGAAAAGCTATCCCGTAGACGCCACGAGACCGGCAGGAGGGGGCGATGCCTCAAATCACACGACGGATGGTCTAGAGAACTTGAAATCTTGGATGATGTCATAAAATATGTACATAGATATGGTGTTAAGAGGAAAACACAATCCAATGATCTGAGGTTGCACTTCCTTCACAAACTAGACTTACCCGCAGGAACGTTTCGGACTTAGGGGGGAAAAGTTGCAATTCGGACGGACGGAGCAGAATCCTTTGATGACTTGGGTAGCTTTTTGATTTTTCATGTCCCCATGTGCTAGTACAACACAAATGTACAGTAAAATGACTTGAGAACACAAGTTTTGGTGAAAAACTACCCCGTAGACGCCACGAGGCCCGCAGGAGGGGGCGATGCCTCAAATCACACGACGGATCGTTTAGAGAACTTGAAATCTTGGATGATGTCATCAAATGTGTACATAAAGATGGTGTTCAGAGGAAAACACAATCCAAGTATCTCATGTTGCACATCCTTCACAAACTAGACGAACTTGCACGAACGTTCTTGAATTAGAGGGGGAAAAGTAGCAATTCGGACGGACGGAGCCGAATCCGTTGACGACTTGGGTAGATGTTTGCTTTTTCATGTTGACATGTCCTAATACAACACTATGATATATTAAAGTGACATGGAAACCCAAGTTTTGGTGAAAAGCTAGTAACAAAACACTAAGGAACATTCAAACCCAATCCCTAGAGTGAGAAAAACACGCATTTCGGACCGAGGAAGAAGAATTCTGTTAGGGCTTAGGGTATATTTTTTGTTTTACATGTGCCCATGTGGCAATAGAACACTAAGTAATGGAAAAACATCAGGAAAACCAATGTTTTTGTGAAAAGCTGCCCCGTAGACGCCATGAGACCCGCAGGAGGGGGCAATGCCTCAAATCACACGACGGATGGTCTAGAGAACTTGAAATCTTGGATGATGCCATAAAATATGTACATAGAGATGGTGTTAAGAGGAAAACACAATCCAAGGATCTGAGGTTGCACTTCCTTCACAAACTAGACTAACCCGCACGAACGTTCCGGACTTAGGGGGGAAAAGTCGCAATTCGGACGGACGGAGCAGAATCCTTTGAGGACTTGGGTAGCTTTTTGGTTTTTCATGTCCCCATGTGCTAATACAACACAAAGGTATAGAGTAAAGTGACTTGAGAGCACAAGTTTTGGTGAAAAGCTAGCCCGGAGACGCCACGAGGCCCGCAGGAGAGGGTGACGTCTGATTTAGAATCGACGGAGCTAAAATTAGCGAGGACTTGAGTTAAATTTTTGGTTTTACTTGCACACATTTTCTAGTAAAACAGTAAGACAAATTAAAGTGGCAAGAAATCCCAAGTTTGTGAAGTAAATAAGTTAGGGTAATGTAAGGGCCTAATTCACCCTTACATAAAAGTAAACAGTAAAACATTCAACATTCTAGATACAGTGGACTTAAGTGCTGATACAGACAGAGCATCTCTTACATAGAAGTGTATGGTAATCCAATCGAAATGTCAAGTGCTCTATCCGAAAAGCACACTACGATTTTCCAGCTCAAACACATGTAGAGAAGCCCACTTGGATCTGTTTCTTTTCAAGGGTTTGCACACTCGGATCTTCAAGATGACACTAGCAGTTGTAGTTCATATCACAAAATCCAACCCATAAGCAGCAGTAGAGAAAAGTTACATTACCCTGTGCAAGTATGTATCAGCAGAATCATGCAAGTTAGGAAAAAAAAAGAAAGAAAAATGGTCTTTGCCGGTGGCTTTAGTAAGGGCCGCCGGCAAAGACACCTATGCCGACGGCTTTTCTTCGGGCCGCCGGCATAGGGTTTTAGTTTTTTTTTTCTACTAAAAGCCCCCAGCCTAATTTCCCCACTCCAATTCCCACCGTGCGCCCCCTGCACCCCGCGCGCTCTCCTTGCCGCCGCCTCCCGCGGACGGATCCGGTTCCGCCCCTGCCGGATCCGCCTCCACGCGCCGGCACCGCCTCCCCCCACCCCCACCGCCCACCCCCACCGCCGGACCTCTCCCCGGCGCCCCTGACGGCGCCCCCCCTTCCCACCTCTCCTCACCTCCCCCACCCCGGTCGCCAGCCACCTCCCTCTCCCTCCCCCACCTCGGCCACCTCTCCTCCCCGCCGCCCCCCTCTCCTCTCCACTCCCACCGCAGGCCCCTCCTCCCCGCCGGCCCCCTCTCCTCCCCGCTCCTCCTCCACCGCCGGCTCCCCTCCCCAATTGGTGAGTTTGTTTGACAAAATGCTTGTATATTGTGTGAATTTTGTGTAATTTGTGCAATATGTGAATATGTGAATTTGTGTAATTTGTGCAATATGTGAATTTTGTGTAATTTGTGTGTCGTTGCACGGGGCTCCGACACTGGGGGCGTGCAGGCACACCCCCTTTTAGGTTCGGCAGGGGCGTCGAGGATCGCTCCGGCGATCGCCGGCGTGGCCGATGGTGTATGCAGACTGCAAAATGATGTACCCAGAATACATGCAAGCTAAGGACACATGCATGCACGTTTTTACCCAGGTTCGGGCCACCCGGAGGTGTAAAACCCCACGTTCTGCTTGTCTGAGCTCGTATTATTGCAAAACAAAGTGTTTACAGGTTGCCGCGTGGGTTCCCGGACACTCTCTCCTTTCTGGCCAAGTGTTCCTTACCCTGCTCCGCTAAAACTAGAAGCTCACTATTGAGCTGAACCCAAAGAGCCGACTACTGGAACTAACTGGGATTCAAACCCCTTGACCGTTGGCGGGGGTCCTCCTTTTATAGCCAAGGGGATACCACAGGTGCCACGGTGCATGCATTACAAGTGTCGAGCAGGGAGACATGTCAGCCCCCCCTCAGCGCGCTGGTAAGCGTGCATGAGCGCCAACTCCTCAGCTAGGGGCCTAAGGCCTAGAACTAGCCCTGGACAGCCACCCAAGTGTTCTTGCTAGCTTTCACCCCCGTTCCCTATGGTGCCCCCCACCACTAGGAAGGGAAAAGAGGTGCAGGTCTCGAAGAGAGTGGCGGCCAGCAAGAGCGAAGCGGCAACCAAAGCAGCTGCCGACAAAGACCGCAGGAAGCGGGAGATGCGGGCCACGCTCGCCTTCTACCGGCCTGGCTACAACGGCGAGGGGCTAGACAAGATCCGGCACGCCGTCGCCTCCAAGTTCAACGAGCACGGGGAGACCCTGATCTTCCCCGCGGGCGCCGAGCACCAGGACAAGGACTTCCGAGTGTTCGGGCGCTTCATCCTCACCGGGCTGGTGTCGCCGTTCTCGCTGTTCCTCCACGCACTGATGGAGTCGTACCAGCTGCAGGTGGCGCAGCTTCACCCCACATCGCTGTTCCTCCTCGCCACCTTCCAATTCCTCTGCGAAGTGTTCGTGGGGGTGATGCCGTCGGTGGCGCTCTTCCGTCACTATTTCTACCCCCGGATCGACCACGCGAAAGTGATGTCATTGAGGGTGGTATTCCGTGCCCGTGACCAGATGAAGTCCGAGTTCATCACCCGGTCGGGGAAGAAGATTGAGGAGTGGCGGGGCGATTGGTGCTGGGTCCGAGTGGAAGACCCCGAAGAGTTCATCCTCTCGCCCACGGAGCTGCCGCAACCCCACAGCGGCTGGCAGGACAGGTACCACCGCGACGCCGATCTCCTCCCCATCGTGGAGAAGATCAAGGCGTTGCGGCTAGCAGGGCTCATCGATGTGGACGTGGCGCGTACCTTCATCAACCGGCGCATTGCCTGCTCCAATTGCGCTCTCGGCCCGCGTGGATGTACACGGGTCCCGGGGACAGGACACGCCTCCACCAGGACGGCGTGGATTTGGAAACCCTCAAGGTGTGGGTGAGGGGAATCTCTGGCGTAACCTTCCAATCAACAAGGTTCCCGCCGGGGGTCTTTTCCCTCCATGCCGGCATTGCGGCGCTCAACGACATCGTCGCCGCCTTCCTGCCCTGCAACGAGTGGGGGTTGATGGACGATACCCCCACCCGGACCCCCTGCGCTCCCCTGCCAGCACCTCGCAGGAAGCAGGTGCTCGAGGAGAGCGGGGGCGAGTCGGAGATCAGCTGGCCCTTCCTTCAGTCCCTGGATGACGAGGCGGGCCATGTTGCAGCGTCCTTGGAAGTCGTCCCCGTCGACGACGATGAGGACAGCGACGATGCGCTTCTGGTCGTTCGATGATCAAGGACGGTCGCAGCGGCTGCGGCTATCTCCTTGGCGGCCGCGGCGACATCTTCCCCAGCGATACCTGCCCCAGCAGCGGCCGCCAGCCTCGCGGCGGCAGCCTCCTCAGGGGTGCCCGTCGGTGCCCCGGCGGCGATCACGTCCGCAGGGGCCGCCGGAGCCTCGGCGGCGACACCCGCCCCGGCAGCGGCGGCCCCCTCAGGGGCGCCCGCCGGTACCTTGGCAGTGCACACATCCGCGGGTGTTGTCACTCGGTGCTCCGACACCGGGGGCGTGCAGCCACGTCCCCCTTTTAGGTTCGGTAGGGGCGTCTGGGGCGGAGACCCGGTTATCGCCGGCACGGCCGATGAGGCCCTATGGGGCCGGTGAGACCAAGTGCCAAGAGGGCGCGCTAGTACCGGAACAAATGCACACAGGAACCCTTCTTGGGCCTCGCAGCAGGAGCCCCCGAGTCCGCAGCGAGGACTTGCTTCCCGCTGCGCTTACGGGAACCCTTCTTCCGCGAGCCCTCGCCAGGGCTCGCGGCAGCCTGAGCTGCCAGCTCGGGCGCTAGGCGCCCCTCCTCGGCCATGGCGCACTTGTGTGCCAAGGCATACAAGTCCTGCGTCGTCCGGATCCGATGAGTTCTCAGCTTCCCACGCATCTTGGGATCACGGACGATGATGGCGAAGGTGTTAATGATGGCGGCCGCCTCCGCCTCCGGGATAGAATAAGAGAGATTGGAGAAGCGGTTGACGAAGGCCCACAACGTCTCTCTCGGTTTTTGCACGATGGTGTGTAGCTCTGCCATGGTTCCCGGGCGCTTATAGTCGTCCTGGAACGCGCTCACGAACTGCTCGCGCAGGTCTGCCCAGGTGGCGACGGATCCGGCGGGCAGGTTGAGCAACCAGGTTCGCGCTGATCCCTTCAGGACCATCGGGAATCAGTTCGCCCTGACCTTATCGTCGGCGCCGATGGCATGCATGCCCAGCGTATAGGTCATGAGAAAATCTTTGGGGTTAGCGGTCCCGTCATACGTACCGAGCGCAGGCGCTCGGAACTTACGGGGCCACACCACCCGCTGCAGCTCGCGCGTGAACGTGGTGCAGCCGTCTTCTGGGCCCAGGGGAGCGTCTTCTTGCTCCCCCTATCGCGAGGCGGGCGGTGTGCCTTCGCGCTCTGAGTTCCGCCCGTGGCCGGAGCCTACCGGGGCACCCTCGCCTTGCGGCTGCTGGGCGGCCAGGGCGAGAAGCGCTTCCAACTCCTCACCACACGTCTCGTGCGCCGGCGTGCCTTGCTGCGGCTCGTACCGCACCATGATGCGTGCGGCGACGATGGCTTCAGCAAGGGTTTGCACGGGGGCAACCGGTTTCCCGAACGGCTGCTTCCCGCCCTGGCCCCGAACGCCTCCGGGTGCGCAGGGTGCGAACCTCCAGGGGTCGCCCGTGACGCGGCGTGCACTGTGTTCCGCTGCTGCGGGGCATCCTCGGGCCGTGACTCAACCCGTTGGCTGGCCCGGGTGACGCCATGCGTGCTCGCCCGACTGCCTCCGGCACTGGGGGTAGCCGGTCCCTTCGGCCGATTGTCGGTCGACGGTCGAGGAGGCGGTGGAGGCAGCTGCGTTTGCTGCACCCTCAAGGGCTCGGGATTCTCTTGAGCTCCCGACTCGGGTCGCACGTCGTGCGACCGCGTGTGCGCGCTGGGGCCTCACGAGGGTCTATGCGGGAATCACCAGTCCGCTTGGGGGGCATGGTGACAAGGCTCGTCGACGAAGAAGAGTGAAGCCGATGCAGATGGGAACTTCTGCTGCCGCGATCTACCAGATGTCGTCCACTCCCGCGCCGCCTACCTGGCGCGCCAGATGTCGTCGCTCGGTGCTCCGACACCGGGGGCGTGCAGCCACGTCCCCCTTTTAGGTTCGGTAGGGGCGTCTGGGGCGGAGACCCGGTTATCGCCGGCACGGCCGATGAGGCCCTATGGGGCCGGTGAGACCAAGTGCCAAGAGGGCGCGCTAGTACCAGAACAAATGCACACCCGTTTTTTTTATCCAGGTTCGGGCCACCCGGAGGTGTAAAACCCTACGTCCTGCCTGTCTGAACTGATACCGATTGCGGATCAAGCATTTACAAGTTTTTGCCGGGCCAGTTCCCGGGTTTCCTCTCAATGTCTAAGTACTGCTTACTATTCTCTGCTTGCTATCTACTGGAACCAACTGACCAACTCGCTATCCTCCCAACTGTCTGACCCGTCAACTGTCTAACCCCCTTGACCGTTGGCATGGGTCCTCCTTTTATACACAAGGGGATGCCACATGTGCCACGGTGCATGGGCTACAAGTGTCCAACGGGGAGGCACGCAACTCTCCCCGGTGAGCTGGTGGCATGCATGGGTGCCACCTCCGCTGCTAGGGGCCTAAGACCCTAGGGTAGGATTGGACAACCACTGTTCCTTGGATCGGACGAGTAACTTCCAGCCGGTCGGCTCGTTTCCTGAGCCGCACGTCTTACTCCTTGCCTTGGTGGGACCGCGCGTTCCGTGCCCGCCACGTGCCCGCGCGGCGCTGTCCATTGGGCCCCACGACCCGAGGTGGGGGCACATGTCCGGGAACCTCCGTGCCCGCAAGTCGACCCGAGAAGCACCCGGGCCAGGCGCACCCGAAGCCCTGCTAGCCCCTTTCGGGCTGGTAGCTTGCCGGGAAGCTCGTCGGCGCTCCCTGGGATGAGACCTCCCTAGGGAACCCGGGGGAGGGGCCCACGCGTCGCGCGGCGGTGGTACCCCGGGTGCCACTGGTGCGACAGTAGCCCCCGGGCGTGGGCCGGCAATACCTGTTCCCGGAAGGGTCTCCCTCTAGTCGGTTGCCGGGCTACGCCCTTAACCGACGCGTGGGCCCCCGATCAGTTGCGGGCCCGCATCCCTTCGCTGCCTCGTGTACGGCGCCGCTAAAAGCGGAGCAGTGGGCGCGAGATTTCCGCCCTAACTGCCCACCCAAATAGGGTAGTTAAGGCCATTCCGCGCATTACTCCCAATGATTAGGAGTTATCCCCGCGCACCCGTAGGGTACGGAACCGGCCGTTACCAAACGACCGGGCGTCATAAAGCTTCCACTGTTGCCAACAGGGGAGCAACACTTTGCCTTTTCACCTCCATCCTCTTCCGCATCTCGCATCCCTGCGCTCCTGCCAGCTTCCGCCCTCCCTCCCCATGGCGCCCCCCACCACCAGGAAGGGGAAGGAGGTCCAGTCTTCGAAGAAGCCCGCGACCAGCAAGACCGAGGCGGCACAAAGCGGCCACCGCCAAGGACCAGAAGAGGCGGGAGATGCGCGCCACAGTCGCCTTCTTCCGCCCCGGGTACAACGGCGAGGCGCTGGGGAAGCTTCGGCACGCCGTCGCCTCCAACTTCAACGAGCATGGGGAGACGCGGATCTTCCCGGCGGGCGTCGAACACCAGGATAACAACTCCCGGGTGTTCACGCGCTTCCTCCTCTGTGGCATGGTGCCGCCTTTCTCTCTGTTCCTCCACGCGCTGATGGAGTCCTATCAGTCGCGGGTGGCGCAGCTCCACCCCACTTCGCTCTTCCTCCTCGCCACCTTCCAGTTCCTC
The DNA here is from genome assembly GCF_000005505.3 of Brachypodium distachyon. Classification (NCBI taxonomy): domain Eukaryota; kingdom Viridiplantae; phylum Streptophyta; class Magnoliopsida; order Poales; family Poaceae; genus Brachypodium; species Brachypodium distachyon. Next base: position 19,598,726 of record NC_016132.3, on the reverse strand, counting down.
TGCGAGGCGTTCGTGGGGGTCATGCCGTCGGTGGGGCTCTTCCGCCATTACTTTTACCGCATCGACAACGCGAAGGCGATGTCGTCGGGGGTGGTTTTCCGCGCCCGCGACCAGATGAAGTCGGAGTTCATCATCCGGTCGGGGAAGAAGATCGAAAAAGAGTGGCGGGGGGACTGGTGCTGGGTCCGAGTGGAGGACCCCCAGGAGTTCATCCAGCCGCCGACGGCGCTGCTGGTGCCCTAGATCGGCTAGCAAGATAGGTACCACCGCGATGCCGACCTCCTCCCCATCGTGGAGAAGATCAAGGCGTTGCGGCTAGCGGGGCTCACAGATGTCGACGTGGCGCGCACCTTCGTCCATCGGTGCATAGCCCCGCTGCAGCTACGTTCCCGGCCCGCGTGGATGTACACGGGCTCCGGGGACAGGACACACCTCCAGGCGGACAGCGTGGACTTGGAGTCCCTCAAGACGTGGGTGAAGGGATCTCCGGCGAGGTCTTCCAGTCGACGGAGTTCCCGCCGGGGGTGTCCGCTCTCCATGCCGGCGTCAGGGCGCTCAGCGACATCGTCGGCGCCTTCCCGCCCTGCAACGAGTGGGGGCTGATGGACGACACCCCCAATGGTGTCCTGCACGCTCCCCCGCAAGCACGCCGCGGGAAGCAGGTGCTCGAGGAGAGCGAGGGCGGGTCCGAGCCCAGCAAGCCCTCCCTCCGGTCGCGGGACGACGAGGCGGGCTAGGTGGCTACGTCCCCGGAAGTCGTCGCCGTGGAGGACGACGATGAGGAAAGCAGCGACAACGCGCCCCTGATCGTGAGAAGGTCGAGGGCGTTCGCGGCGGCCGCAGCCACCTCCTCAACAGCGACGTCCGCCCCGGCAGCGGCCCCCAACCTGGCGGCCGCCGCCGCTCCTTGGGTGCCCGTTGGTACCACGACGGCATCCGCGGCAACAGGGGCCGCGAGTGTCTCGGCGGCGGGATTTGGTCCCGGGGTGCCCGCCGGCACCCCGGCAACTCCAGCACCTGCGGGGGTCACCGGCGCCCCGGTGACGGCCTTCGCTCCGGTAGCGGGGGCCTCCGCGAGCTTGGTGCCCGGCGTCGCGACGGCATCGCCATCGACACCTGGAGCTCTCCGGGTCACGACGACACCGCGGGCGCCCACGGCGCTGCCCGCTTGGGGGGTCTTCCGGGGCTTCGCAGCTCCGGCGCAACCCTCCGAAGTCCTCCTCGCCGGCGGGTACCAGCAAGAGGGCGAGGAGCGATTGCCCGCCCGGCTCGCCAAGCAAGAGGACGCGCGCGGACGCTGGCGGCGCCACCGACCCCGCTGCATCGGGGACCAGCGTCGGCGCGGGCACGTCCTTTGGCGACCCAGCCCCAGCGGAGACAGAGCCGGTGTCGGGACCGCGGGGGCGGAGGGGGGGTCGGGAACAGCTCCCGCGTGCGCCCCCGCTGCGACGGACACAGCGGCAGCAGTGGAGACCGCCGCCGCCGCGGGGGCACCCGTCGACGCGCCCAAAGCCGGGGACGTGGCCGGCTCGGGCTAACCCGTCGTCCAATGGGGGACGACCCCCGCCGGAAGCAGGGAGCCCTCTCCAACCCCGGTGTCCCGGAGCCTAGGCGCGGGGGAAGTTGTCGGGGAAGGACGCAACTCTAGAAGCGTCCTGGAAGGAGCATGCCGAGGTGTTCACGACGGCCCAGGCGCGGCTGGACGAGAAGAGCGAGCTGATCGCCAACTACCGCGGCGAAATCGAAGGCCTCCGCGTCCTGCTGGAGGTGCAGGTCAAGGCCGCCGAGGACGCGGCGGGAGCGGCGACTCGGCACGAGGCCCAGCTCAACTCGGTCAAAGGCAAAGCGGCCGGGCTTGAGGACGAGTTGGCCACCGTCCGGGAAGAGCTCGCCAAGGCCGGCGAGGCCAACGCGACCCAGGCCTTAGAGCTTGCGAAGCTGGAGGGCCGCGTCAGCAAGGCCAAGAAGGCCGCGCAAGATGCCCGACTCCATCACGGCACGCTAATCAGGCAGCGGCAGCTCGAGACAGAGAAGCTGGCGAAGATCGCCGAGTCGCTGCGCGACCTGCTGCCCAAGTTCGAGCTGCAGGCGGCGGAGGTGGACGGCACGGACGTCACGATGCTGATCCCCTTCTTCTCCGACTTGTTGGGGAAGCTCGGGGCGCTCGATGTCTGGATCGCCAAGTACGGCGCCAACGAAGTCGCCAACTGCACCCGGGAGGTTGCCGGGACAATCCTCCCGCGGATTCATCTCCGGGACCCGGAGTTCCCCTTCGAGTCTCTGTTGGATGCTTGGTCCGACAGCGAGGACGAGCCCCCGCACACCCAAACAGTGCGCGAGTTCGTCGACGAGGTCGTCGAGTGGATGCAGATGAAGCCGGAGCCTGAACCCTCCGTCGACCCCCCGGCCGAAGACGGCGACAGCTAGTTGCCGCAGCCCCCAGCTATACTCATTGCTTCCACTATACCTCCTTCTTGTTAGCTTTCCTGCAAGTATGGCGCTTAGCGCCGTTTGGACAATGACCTTTTGATTAGTTCATGTAACCATTCGACACTTAGTCAATCAAGCTTGTTAGTTTGCTTAATTTTTGTCTTTTATTCCCGAGGCCGCCTCGCGGGGTGGTTCCCTTAGCCTTCGCGTGTTTTGCCTTGTGTTGCGAGGGGACTCGCGCGCGCCTCACCCTTGACCAGACCAGGGACCCTGGACGGACCCGCAGTGCCGACCTGGGGCCAAGCGGTAGCGGGGAGCCACTCCGCTTGCGGGGTAACCACTCCAAGCCGTGTCCTCCCGGGGCGGACCCGGGAGCGACACGGGGAGCGTACTCCCCCCGCAAGCGTCCCTTTTAACACTCCGGTTACGCGCGGGATCCGGGGCCGCACCCAGCGGGACAGTGCTCAGTTTCGTTCAGCTCTTAGCGAATTCAACGTTCATGTTCAGATACTTAGCTTTTCCGTTCGGTCCAATGTTTCGCGATGCTCTGCGGTAGAGTGCAGACGGGGCACTGCCTCGGTAGGAAACCATCTGGGGTATCTGTTCAAGGGAAACGATCTCGGAGGGATGCGGCAGGAACGCGGGGGCAGGATCGCCGCCGGCGGAAACCGCCGCCGACGATGCTACCACCACGCTCACGCGGCAACCCTCGCCCTCAGGGGCGGACCCTGGCCTTCAGGGACGAACCCTGGCTTAGGAGGACTCTGCTCCGGGAGTAGCCGCGAGACGGCTATAACGTCCTCGGCGCTGGCTTCGCCACACCCCGAACGGCGGGTACGGGTGACGAGGAAGTTATAGCCTTCCAGCAACAGCCCCCGCAACTGGGGAGACCTGGGTTTTCTCTAGGGAACTCGTCCCAAGGGATGCGATGACCCTTGTTACCCGAGAGCTAAACCGCTCGAGGGCCGCGGCAAGGACGCGGTGATGGGTCGGAACGAGCGACGAGCGCCGGCACCGGCGCCATCACAGCGTCCTCTCAACGACCCGCGCCCGAAAAAGGTTCTCTCAAAGGGAATGCGGCCGGGTCTCTATGATAGTGCACCCGCCGGCACAAGGCGCGGATGGCACGCACTACCATAGAGTTTTCACGGCAGCCCCTGCTCCTCACGGAGGTGCCCTACGGAGGGGGGCGACAAGGGCATTGTGGCAATGCACCCCGTCGGCGCCGGACGCTGATGGGATGCACCACCACAGTGCCTCTGCGGCGACCCTCGCCCCGGAACCGCCCCTTTGAGGAAGTGCAGCAGGGGCACAACGGAAGTGCATCCGTCGGCGCGGGACGCCGATGGCATGCACTACCATCGTGCCTCTGTGGCGCCCCTCGGGGTGGGCTCGATGGGGTGATGCACCACCTGCCTTCACGGCCCCGAACCCAGCTTCGCTCTGAGCCGTCCCATAGTTGGGGCACGCCTTTTATAGACGCGGGAGGGTGGCTTGCCACCGCGCGTGACGGATCCGCACGGCACCGTGGCGCCTTTCCCTCGAACGCGGCGCCGTTTCCGCCGCCATGCTTACCCGGTAAGCGAGGCACAAGCGGCTGCAAGCTGTCAACTCAGAAGCCTCGGAGTGCGGCGAACCCCTTGTGTTGCGGTCCTCCCTCACCACAAGGCACCGGTGTATGGTGCGACCTGTGGGCAGCTCACGGGCACCACAGTGTACAAGATTCCTCCCTTTCCTGCAGGTTAGACTCTTACCAGGTCCGGGGTGCTGCACAAAGTTTCAAAACTTACGAAAACAAGTAACGCAGGTAAATCAGAAAAATCTCTTCTGCTTCCCAGTCCCCGGCACAAAGGGGTCGATGTGAAACTTGGATGCGAGCATTTCCTTTCCCAGGCGTAGCGACTGCGCGGTGCATGCTGCGGGAGGCCGAGCAACTGCATGCCTAGTGATGCATGTTGCGGGAAGCCCGCCAACGGCACGACCAGTGATGCACGTTGCGGGAAACCCGGCAACGGCATGTCCCGTGATGCACGTTGCGGGAAACGCGCCCACGGCATGGCCCGTGCCGGAACGATCCGGCAACGGGTTTTCGTTTCAGGGCCACGGCAGCCCCATGGTCACAACCAAGTATGGAAAGACACCTTTGTGCACTTAAAGCAGGAAGCGAGAGGGAGAAAACACGCGAATGAACAAGGCAAAAACAAAGCTCAGGGGTGAAACACTTATCTTTATTCACAATTAACTAGCGGTTTACACACGGGGGCTACCCGGTTACACTAGTTCGAGAGGTATGCATCGGAGGCATCACCTAAGGGTCGGGCTCCGCCGCTTCATGGGTAGAACTTGCGCAAATGTTCAATATTCCAGCTATTGGGCACCGGCAAGCCCTCTTCGGTTTCTAGGCGGACAGCCCCCGGCCTGGTCACCTGCACTACCCGGAAGGGGCCCTCCCATTTCGGAGTCAACTTGTTCCCGGCCTTCGTTCCTTGTATCCGGCGCAGGACAAGGCTCCGTTCTCAAGCCCCCGGGGACGGACTCGTCTGTCGTGATAACGACGGAGTCCCTGCTGGTAGCGCGCGACTCGCACAGCAACCCGACATCGAAGCTCTTCGATGAAGTTTAGATCGTCGACCCTTTGCTCGTGCTGGCTGGTGTCGCCGTACGCGCGTACTCGGGGAGATCCGTACTTGAGCTCGAGGGGCAGCACCGCTTCTGCCCTGTAGACAAGGGCGAAAGGAGTTTCGCCTGTTGCCCGACTAGGTGTGGTACGGATGGACCACAGCACGGGCTGGAGTTCTTCGATCCAGTGCCTCCCATGGCCTTTGAGCTTGTCAAAGGTCCTCATCTTGAGCCCCCGCAGAACCTCTGCGTTGGCTCGCTCCGCCTGTCCGTTGCTCCTCGGGTGAGCGACGGACGCGAAGCGCAGCTTAGTGCCCATGTCTCCGCAGTAGGCGTGAAACGCCGCGCTCGTGAATTGCGTGCCATTGTCGGTGATGATGCTGTTAGGAACACCAAACCGGCACACAATGTCCTTAAAGAACTTGATGGCCGCCTGGGCGGTCACCTTGCGCACTGGTTCCACCACCACCCATTTGGAGAACTTGTCGATGCCCACAAACAAGTATTCGTAACCGCCAACCGCCCTTGGTAGCTTGCCGACGATGTCCAGTCCCTAGACCGCGAACGGCCATGAGGACGGGATGGCATGCAGGGCCTGGGCTGGTTGGTTGCTCTTCTTTGAGTGGAACTGGCACGCTTCGCACGTTCTCACCAGCCACTCTGCGTCGGCCAGGGCCGTGGGCCAGTAGAAGCCATGCCGGAAAACCTTGCCGGCTAGAGCCCGGGAGGCCACATGGTGTGAACATGTGCCTCGATGTATGTCCTCCAACAGTGCACACCCTTCTTCCTGCGGTACGCAGAGGAGTTTGACACCATTCGCGCGCCTGCGGTAGACGCTGCCGTCTATCACAGTGTACATCTTGGCTTGCCGCGCTACGCGCTCCACGGCGACGTCATCCTCCAGGAGAGCCTCCCCTTTCAAATGGCGGGCGATCTCTCCCGCCCAGGGAGGAACTTCCCTGCCAACGCATGCCGCCATATCAGCGGCATGGACCCCTGCTGCTGCAGGGGTTCCTTCGGTTGCCGGAGGGGCGTCCCCGGCAGCCGGCTGGGGGGCGACTGAAGGAGCCAGTTGCTTCTGACAGAACACCCCTGCCGGAGGCTTTCGGCGCTCTGCTGCCATCTTGGCCAGCTCGTCAGCAGTGAAGTTGTCCTTCCGCTTGACGTGTTCGAAGCGCAAACTCTTGAACTTTCATTCCAGCTTGTGGACCTCTTCCACGTACGGCGCCATTTGGGGGCAATCGCAGTCCTTGTTCACCTGGTTGATAACAAGCTGGGAATCACCGCGAACAACCAGGCGCTTAATGTCGAGGGCGACCGCTGCCCGCAGCCCGGCAAGCAGGCCTTCGTACTCCGCCGTGTTGTTGGAGTTAGCGAAGTCGAGTTGGACGGCGAACCGCAGCTGGTCCCCTGTGGGTGACTCGATGACGACCCCAGCCCCCGCTCCCTGGAGACTGAATGCATGTCAAAGTAGAGGACCCAGTGGCCCTCGTCCAGCTTGCCGGGAAGGTCGGTCTCCGACTCACTTTCTTCTACGCCCGTGGATGTCCACTCCGCGACGAAGTCCGCCAGGGCCGTGCTCTTGATGCTTTTGGAGTTGGTGAAGTGGAGGTCAAACTCCGATAGCTCCATCCTCCATTCGACCACCCTCCCGGTGCCTTCATGGTTGGTGAGGGTTCTCTCGAGGCAGAACCCAGACACCACCGTGACGCGGTGCGCCTGAAAGTAGTGGCGCAGCTTGCGGGACGCAAGGAGAATCCCCAGAAGGAGCTTCTGTACTTGCGGGTACCTTGTCCGCGCGTCGCGTAGCACCGTACTAACGAAGTATACCGGGCGCTGCACCAACCGCTTCCGCGGCACCGGGGTTGCCGGCTCGGGGTCGGTCCTTGGGTTCGTGGCGATTGCGCGGGGCCGCTCAGCCCCCTGCCCCGCAGCCCCAGTCCCCGGGACATCTTCCTCCCTCTCGGCAACCAGCACCGAGCTGACCACCTGGTCAGTCGCCGCCAAGTAGAGTAGCAACGGCTCGCCCAACTTGGGGGCGACGAGGATGGGCAGTGACCTCAGGTATCGCTTGAGTTCCTGGAGCGCCGCCTCGGCCTCGGCAGTCCAGTCGACTGGACCCTTCTTCATTACCCGGAGGAAAGGCAGGGCACGCTTGCCCAGCCTGGAGATGAAGCGTCCCAGCGCGGCAACGCAGCCGTTGAGGCGCTGGACATCTTTCACCCTGCGGGGGGCCTCCATCTTCTCGATGGCTTCTATTTTGGTCGGGTTGGCCTGTATCCCCCGTGTGAAACCAAGAAACCCAGAAGCTGCCCGGAGTTGACACCGAAGGTGCACTTATCAGGGTTCAGCTTGAGCTTGATCCTGCGGAGGTTGTTAAATGTCTCCCGCAGGTCATCAATCAGCGAGTCCCTACGCTTCGATTTGATGACGATGTCATCCATGTAGGCCTCCGCGTTGCGGCCTAGCTGGGGCCCCAAACATTCTCGTAGGGTGCGCTGGAATGTGGAGCCCGCGTTCTTCAACCCGAAAGGCATGCATGTATAGCAGTAGCAGCCAACCGGGGTGATAAACGCTGTCTTTTCCTCATCCTCGACCGCCATCTTGATTTGATGGTAGCCGGAGAAAACATCCAGAAAACTCAACAGGTCACAACCAGCGGTAGAATCAACTATCTGGTCGATACGGGGTACAGGGAAGGGATCCTTGGGGCATGCACGGTTAAGATCGGTAAAATCTACGCACATGCGAAGCTTATTCCCTGCTTTGGGCACTACTACAGGGTTAGCGAGCCAAGTGGGGTACAAAACTTCCCTGATCGCCCCGGCAGCCCTGAGCTTGCCCACCTCTTGCTTGATGAAATCTTTCCGCTCTTGTGCCTACCGCCGGATCTTCTGCCACGTCCCCCTTTTAGGTTCGGTAGGGGCGTCTGGGCCGGAGACCCGGTTATCGCCGGCACGGCCGATGAGGCCCTATGGGGCCGGTGAGACCAAGTGCCAAGAGGGCGCGCTAGTACCAGAACAAATGCACACCCGTTTTTTTTATCCAGGTTCGGGCCACCTGGAGGTGTAAAACCCTACGTCCTGCCTGTCTGAACTGATACCGATTGCGGATCAAGCATTTACAAGTTTTTGCCGGGCCAGTTCCCGGGTTTCCTCTCAATGTCTAAGTACTCCTTACTATTCTCTGCTTGCTATCTACTGAAACCAACTGACCAACTCGCTATCCTCCCAACTGTCTGACCCGTCAACCGTCTAACCCCCTTGACCGTTGGCATGGGTCCTCCTTTTATACACAAGGGGATGCCACATGTGCCACGGTGCATGGGCTACAAGTGTCCAACGGGGAGGCACGCAACTCTCCCCGGTGAGCTGGTGGCATGCATGGGTGCCACCTCCGCTGCTAGGGGCCTAAGACCCTAGGGTAGGATTGGACAACCACTGTTCCTTGGATCGGACGAGTAACTACCCGCCGGTCGGCTCGTTTCCTGAGCCGCGCGTCTTACTCCTTGCCTTGGTGGGACCGCGCGTTCCGTGCCCGCCACGCGCCCGCGCGGCGCTGTCCATTGGGTCCCACGACCCGAGGTGGGGGCACGTGTCCGGGAACCTCCGTCCCCGCAAGTCGACCCGGGAAGCACCCGGGCCAGGCGCACCCGGGAACCTCCTCCCGGGAAGCAGCTTCCCGGGAGGTGCCTAACAAGTGCGCCCTCCTTGGGATTCAACCCTGCCGGCACCACCGCCGGCCGTCCTCGGACCCGCTCTAGGGTCGTTCGGGCAATCTCGGGAGAGATGCCCGATGTCGCCACAATTGAAGCAGGCGCCGGCGGCGCGACGCTCCTCGTGGCGCTGCTCCCGCCGCTGCTTGATCCCTTGCAGGACGCGGCAACTCTGCGCGTCGTGGGTGGAGTTCTTGTGGATAGGACAGCGGGGCGCGTCGCCCTGCTTCCCGCCAGATTCTCCCCCCGGCGAGGCCCTCTTCGTGGGCCTCGCAGCAGGAGCCCCCGAGTCCGTAGCGAGGACTTGCTTCCCGCTGCGCTTACGGGAACCCTTCTTCGGCGAGCCCTCGCCATGGCTCGCGGCAGCCTGGGCTGCCAGCTCGGGCGGTAGGCGCCCCTCCTCGGCCATGGCGCACTTGTGTGCCAAGGTGTACAAGTCCTGCGTCGTCCGGATCCGAAGCGTTCTCAGCTTCTCACGCATCTTGGGATCACGAACGTTGATGGCAAAGGTGTTAATGATGGCGGCCGCCTCCGCCTCCGAGATAGAATAAGAGAGATTGGAGAAGCGGTTGACGAAGGCCCGCAACGTCTCTCCCGGTTTTTGCACGATGGTGTGCAGCTCCGCCATGGTTCCCGGGCGCTTATAGCCGCCCTGGAACGCGCTCACGAACTGCTCGCGCAGGTCTGCCCAGGTGGCGACGGATCCGGCGGGCAGGTTGAGCAACCAGGTTCGCGCTGATCCCTTCAGGACCATCGGGAACCAGTTCGCCCTGACCTTATCATCGGCACCGATGGCATGCATGCCCAGCGTATAGGTCAGGAGAAAATCTTTGGGGTTAGCGGTCCCGTCATACGTACCGAGCGCAGGCGCTCGGAACTTACGGGGCCACACCACCCGCCGCAGCTCGCGCGTGAACGCGGTGCAGCCGTCTTCTGGGCCCAGGGGAGCGTCTTCTTGCTCCAGTGGGCGCTGACGCTCCACCTCGCGCCTGCGCCGGCGCTCCAAGCGCGGGCGCAGGTCCTCCTGCTGGCGGGCATTCAAGATGCCACGCGCATCGCCCCCCGGGACGGTGGCCGTGGAATTCGAGGACCCCTCCGGGCCCCCGTCTACCTGGCCCCGCTGAGGAGGGGGAGGGTTCTTCCCCTATCGCGAGGCGGGCGGTGCGCCTTCGCGCTCTGAGTTCCGCCCGTTGCCGGAGCCTACCGGGGCACCCTCGCCTTGCGGCTGCTGGGCGGCCAGCGCGAGAAGCGCTTCCAACTCCTCGCCCCACGTCTCGTGCGCCGGCGTGCCTTGCTGCGGCTCGTACCGCACCATGACGCGTGCGGCGACGATGGCTTCACCCGGGTTTGCACGGGGGGCAACCGGTTTCCCGAACGGCTACTTCCCGCCCTGGCCCCGGACGCCTCCGGGTGCGCAGGGAGCGAACCTCCAGGGGTCGCCCGTGACGCGGCGTGCTCTGGGTGCCGCTGCCGCGGGGAATCCTCGGGCCGCGACTCAACCCGTTGGCTGGCCCGGGCAACGCCATGCGTGCTCGCCCGAATGCCTCCGGCACTGGGGGCAGCCGGTCCCTTCGGCCAATTGTCGGTCGACGGTCGAGGAGGCGGTGGAGCCAGCTGCGTTTGCTGCACCCTCAAGGGCTCGGGATTCTCTTGAACTCCCGACTCGGGTCGCACGTGGTCTGACCGCGTGTGCGCCGCTGGGGCCTCACGCGGGTCTATGCGGGAATCACCAGCCCGCTTGGGGGGCATGGTGACAAGGCTCGTCGACGAAGAAGAGTGAAGCCGATGCCGTTGGGAACTTCTGCTGCCGGCGATCTACCAGATGTCGTCCACTCCCGCGCCCCCTACCTGGCGCGCCAGATGTCGTCGCTCGATGCTCCGACACCGGGGGCGTGCAGCCACGTCCCCCTTTTAGGTGCGGTAGGGGCGTCTGGGGCGGAGACACGGTTATCGCCGACACGGCCGATGAGGCCCTATGGGGCCGGTGAGACCAAGTGCCAAGAGGGCGTGCTAGTACAAGAACAAATGCACACCCGTTTTTTTTTATCCAGGTTCGGGCCACCCGGAGATGTAAAACCTTACGTCCTGCCTATCTGAACTGATACCGATTGCGGATCAAGCATTTACAAGTTTTTGCCGGGCCAGTTCTCGGGTTTCCTCTCAATGTCTAAGTACTCCTTACTATTCTCTGCTTGCTATCTACTGGAACCAACTGACCAACTCGCTATCCTCCCAACTGTCTGACCCGTCAACCGTCTAACCCCCTTGACCGTTGGCATGGGTCCTCCTTTTATACACAAGGGGATGCCACATGTGCCACGGTGCATGGGCTACAAGTGTCCAACGGGGAGGCACGCAACTCTCCCCGGTGAGCTGGTGGCATGCATGGGTGCCACCTCCGCTACTAGGGGCCTAAGACCCTAGGGTAGGATTGGACAACCACTGTTCCTTGGATCGGACGAGTAACTACCCGCCGGTCGGCTCGTTTCTTGAGCCGCGCGTCTTACTCCTTGCCTTGGGGGGACCGTGCGTTCCGCGCCCGCCACGCGCCCGCGCGGCGCTTTCCATTGGGCCCCACGACCCGAGGTGGGGGCACGTGTCCGGGAACCTCCGTCCCGCAAGTCGACCCGGGAAGCACCCGGGCCAGGCGCACCCAGGAACCTCCTCCCGGGAAGCAGCTTCCCGGGAGGTGCCTAACCGGGAATATTCCCCGAAGCCCCGCTAGCCCCTTTCGGGCTGGTAGCTTGCCGGGAAGCTCGTCGGCGTTCCCCGGGATGAGACCTCCCCCAGGAACCCGAGGAGGGGCCCACACGTCGCGCAGCGGTGGTACCCTGGGTGCCACTGGTGCGACACTTGCGGGGGGAGTGCACTCCCCGTGTGGCTTCCCGGGTCCGTCACAGAAGGGCAGGGCTTGGAGTAGTTACCCCACAAGTGGAGTGGCTCCCCGCTACCGCTTGACCCCACGTCGGCACCGCGGGTCCGTCCCGGGTCCCTGGTCTGGTCAAGGGTGAGGCGCGTGAGTCCCCTGCAACACAAGGCAAAATGCGCAAAGGCTAGTAGGGCTGCCCCGCGAGGCAGCACCGGGAACAAATGAACAAGAAGTTGAACAAGTTAAAAGAGCTTGATTAACTGAGTACTGAATGATTCCATGGGCTAATCGAAGTATAATTGTTCAAACGGCGCTAAGCGCCACACTTGCAGGGAAAACCAAACAAAAGAAGATACATTGTAATGCAGCAAGCACGGCTGGGGGCTGCGGCAACTAGTTGCCGGCGTCTTCGGCCGGGGGGTCGGCGGGGAGTTCGGGCTCCGGCTTCATCTGCATCCGCTCGACCACCTCGTCGACGAACTCACGCACTGCTTGGGTGTGAGTGGGCTCGTCTTCGCTGTCGGACAAAGCGTCCAGCAGGGACTCGAAGGGAAACTCCGAGTCCCGGAGGTGAATCCGCAGGAGGATTGTCCCGGGAACCTCCCGGGAGCAGTTGGCAACCTCGTTGGCGCCGTACTGGGCGATCTAGACGTCGAGCGCCCCAAGCTTCCCCACCAAGTCGGAGAAGAAGGGGATAAAGGTGGAGACGTCCGTACCGTCCACCACCGCAGCCTGCAGCTCGAACTTGGGCAGCGGATCGCACAACGCTTGGGCAATCTTCAGCAGCTTCTCTTTTTCAATCTGCCGCTGCCCGATCAGCGTGCCGTGATGGAGTCGAGCGTCGTGCGCGGCCTTTTTGGCTTTGCGGACGTTGTCTTCCATCACCGCGAGCTCCGCGGTCTTCACCGCGATCTCGTTGCCGGCCTTGGCGAGCTCCTCCCGGACGGCGGCCAGTTCGGTCTCGAGCCTATCCGCTCTGTCCTTGGCGGAGCCAAGTTGGAGCTCGTGCCAGGCCGCCGCTCCCACCGCTTCCTCGGTGGCCTTGACTTACACCTGTAGCATGATGCGAAGGCCCTGGATCTCACCGCGGTAAGTTGGCGATCAGGTCACTCTTCTTGTCCAGCCGGCTCTGGGCCGTCGCGACCACCTCGGCATGCTCCTTCCTAGTCGCCTCGAGGGTTGCTGCCATCGAGTCCAACTCCCCCTGAAGCTTCGTGCGTTGGGCCTCCAGCTGCCGGTGGAGCTCGGCCTTTGGGACCACCGGCTCCCTGGCGTCCTCCAAGGCTTGCCGGGAGAGGAGCGCCTCCTCCCTGGCGAGGCGCGTCTCCTCGCGCAGCCGGGAAAGCTCTTGCCGCTCCCTCTCCACGGCCTCCCGCACCTCGCCAAGCTAGCTCTTGGCGGCGGCATGGTGCTCCGTCACCTCGTTGAAGGAGGTGACGAAGGCTTGTTGTTGGTCCCTGACGGCGTCCAGGAACCGGTGTCCCCGCTCGAAGATGCTCGGATCCCAGGTGATAGGATTCCAAGCGATCCCGGCGAGGATGTCGAGGTCGGTACCGGGGAGAGCAGCCGAGGACGACGAGGCCCCCGCTGCTGACGTGGGGCTGTGCGCAGGGTCGACCACCTGCTCCCGAGGGCCTTGCTGCCCTTCCCCGGCAACTTCCCCTGCGCCTCCGCCCGAGGACCCCGGGGTTGGGGAAGCCTCCCTGCTATCGGCGGGAGCTGTCTCCTGCTGAGCGGCAGGTGAGCCCGCGCCAGTCGCGTCCGCCAGCTGCGGGAGCGCCGCCTCAGGGGCGGCGGTGTCCATCGCTGCCACTGTCTCTGGTGCGGCGGGGCTCGATGTGAGAGCCGGTTCCGGCTCCTCCTCCGCCCACGTGATCTCGACGACCGGGTCAAGATCAACCACGGTCGCGCCCGTTCCGGGTGCGAGCGCACTTGTGCCTGCAACAATGGGAAATATGAGGATTGGTGAGTAATAGAGTTGTTGGAAACGGACAAGGGTGACCAGGTTGGTTACCTTGCGGCGAACTTGCGGGGGGGGGGGGGCTCTCCTGCCTTGCCTGCACCGGCGGGAGCCTCCGAGAGGCTTGCCGTAGGCGAGCTGCCGCTCCCTGCAGAAAGAGGTACGTTCATGAGATTAACTAACAACTGAAAAAATGCAGCTGAGGAGAAGTGAAGAAGACGTACCAGTTGCCGGCCCCGCCTCCGTGGGGGCTAGGTCGTCATCGGGAGCGATCATATCGCTGCTTACCCCTGCGGCGGTGGGGTCGGCGGTGCCGCTGGCGTCTGTGCGCGCCCTCTTGCTTGGCGTGGCGGGTGGGGAATCACTCCTCGCTCTCTTGCTGGCACCCGCCGACGAGTTGGACTTCAGGGGGTTATGCCGGAGCGCGAAGACCCGGAAGACTCCCCGAGCCGGCGGCGCCGTAGGCGCCCGCGGGGTCATCGTGACCCGAAGTGTCGCGGGTGTTGACGGTGATGCCACCGCGGTGCCGGGAGCCAATCCTGGGGAGGTCGCCACTGCTGGGGCGAAAACCGTTGCCGAGGCTCCGGCGACCACTGTGGACGCGGGCGCTACCGAAGTACCGGCGGGCGCCCCGGGAGCGGGTCCCGCCACGGTGCTGGCGGCTGCCGCTGAGGCAGAGGCCGCCGCTGAAGCTCCGGCGACCCCTGCGGCCGCGGACACCGCGGAGGTTCCGGCAGGCGCCCCGGAAGCGGCCGCCGCCGAGAGGGTGGTGGCCGCTCCGGTGGCGGATGTCGCCGTCGAGGAGATAGCTGCGGTGCAAACGCCCGTGATCTCCTCACGATCAGGGGCGCGCTGTCGTTGTCTTCGTCGTCGTCGTCCACGGGGACGACTTCCGGGGATGCAGCCGCCTGGCCCGCCTCGTCGTCCAGCGACTGGAGGGAGGGCCAGCTGGGCTCGGATCCGCCCCCGCTTTCCTCGAGCAACCGCTTTTCGCGGGGTGCTTGCAGGGGTGTCGTCCATCAACCCCCACTCGTTGCAGAGCGGGAAGGCGCTGACGATGTCGCTGAGCGCCGCAACGCCGGCGTGAAGAGAGGAAACCCCAGGCGGGAACTCCGTCGATTGGAAGGTCTCGCCGTAGATCCCCCTCACCCACGTCCTGAGGGTCTCCAAGTACACGCCGTCTTGCTGGAGGCGTGTCCTGTCCCCGAGGCTCGTGTACATCCATGCGGGTCGGGAGCGCAGTTGAAGCGGCGCTATACGCCGGTGGACGAAGGTGCGCGCCACGTCCACGTCGGTGAGCCCCGCTAGCCGCAGCGCCTTGATCTTCTCCACGATGGGGAGGAGATCGGCGTCGCGGTGATACCTGTCTTGCCAGCCGTTCTGAGGTTGCGGCAGCTCCGTCGGCGACTAGATGAACTCTTGGGGGTCCTCCACTCGGACCCAGCACCAATCGCTCCGCCACTCCTTTTCGATCTTCTTCCCCGACCGGACAATGAACTCGGACTTCATCTGGTCGCGGGCGCGGAACACCACCCCCGATGACATCGCCTCCGCGTTGTCAATGCGGGGGTAGAAGTAGTGGCGGGAGAGCCCCACCGACGGCATCACCCCCACGAACGCCTCGCAGAGGAACTGGAAGGTGGCGAGGAGGAACAGCGACGTGGGGTGGAGCTGCGCCACCCGCAGCTGGTAAGACTCCATCAGCGCGTGGAGGAACAGCGAGAAGGGCAGTACCAAGCTGGTGAGGAGGAAGTGCGCGAACACCCGGAAGTCGTTGTCCTGGTGCTCCACGCCCGCCGGGAAGATCAGCGTTCCCCCGTGCTCGTTGAAGTTGGAGGCGACGGCATGCCGGACCTTCTCCAGCGCCTCGCCGTTGTAGCCGGGGCGGTAGAAAGCGAGCGTGGCCCGCATCTCCCGCTTCTTCTGGTCCTTGGCGGCAGCTGCCTTGGTTGCCGCCTCGCTCTTGCTCGCCGTGGCTTTCTTCGAGACCTGCACCTCCTTCCCCTTTCTGGTGGTGGGGGGCGCCATGGGGAATGAAGGCGGAAGCTAGCAGGGTCGCTGGGATGCGAGATGCGAAAGAGGAAGAAGACAAAGGCTATGGGGGCAGAGTGTCCTTCCTCTTTTGGCAACAGTAAGGGCCTTATAACACCCGGTCGTTTGGTAACGGCCGGTTCGGTATCCTACGGGTGCGCGGGGATAACTCCTAATCATTAGGAGTAATGCGCGGAGTGGCCTTAACTTCCCTACTTAATGGGGGAGTTAGGGCGGAAATCACGCGCCCACTACTCCGTCTGTAATGGCGTTGTACACGGGGTAGCGAAGGGGCGCGAGCCCGAGGAGAATCGGGGCCCACGCGTCGGTTGAGGGCGTAGCCCGGCAACCGACCTGGGGAAGACTTATCCGGGAACAGGAGATGCCGGCCCACGCCCGGGGGCTACTGTCGCACCAGTGGCACCCGGGGTACCACCGTTGTGCGACGCGTGGGCCCCGTCCCCGGGTTCCCGGGAAGGTTCCATCCCGGGCAGCGGCTACGAGCAGCCCGGCAAGCTACCAGCCCGGAAGGGATAGCGGGGCTTCAGGGAATATTCCTTCCTGGGCACCTCCCGGGAAGCCGCTTCCCGGGGGGAGGTTCCCGGGTGCGCTGGGCCCGGGCGCTTCCGGGGAGCGACTTGCCAGGATAGGGGGTTCCCGGGTGCAGGCCCCCGCCTCAAGGGTGGGGCCCAGTGAGCAGATCAACAGAACCACGCGGGCGCGTGGCGGGCGTCGGGTGCGTCGCCTCACCAGGGCGAGGAGTGGGGCGCACAGCTTATTAAATGAGCCGATAGGAAGGGTGTTACCTGTCCAAATCAAGAAAACAGTGGCTGTCCAATCCTACCCTAGGGTTTTAGACCCCTAGCGGCGGAGGTGGCGTCCATGCGTGCCACCAGCTCACCGGGGGGGAGTTGTATGCCTCCCCGCTCGACACTTGTAGCCCATGCACCGTGGCACCTGTGGCATACCCTTGAGTATAAAAGGAGGACCCCCACCAGCGGTCAAAGGGTTCTGGTTCCAGGTTCCACGTTCGCAAGGTTGGTTATTTCAGGGTAGCCAGTAGCGTTAGCAAGGAAAGAGAGAGAGGCCGGGGACCTTCCCCCGGCAAGGTGTAAACACTCGGTGCGTAATCAATACCAGTTCAGACAGGCGGGACATAGGGTTTTACACCTCCGGGTGGCCCGAACATGGGTAAAAACGTGCGTGCATGTGTTCTTTGTTTGTGCGCATCCCGAGTACGTCATTTCGCCGACGCCCCTGCCGAACCTAAAAAGGGGGCCGTGACCGCATGCCTCGGTGTCGGAGCCCCGCGCGACGACAGACAATAGTCCCCGGGCGTGGACGCGTGGGCCCCGATTCGCATCGGGCCCGTGTCCCTTCGTTGCCCCTAGTACCACGCCGTTACAGACGGAGTAGTGGGCGCTTGATTTCCGCCATAACTTCCCCCTTAAACAGGGAAGTTAAGGCCACTCCGCACATTACTCCTTAGGATTACGAGTTATCCCCACGCACCCGTAGGGTACGGAACCGGACGTTACCAAACGGCTGGGTGTTATAAAGCTCTTACTCTTGCCAAAATGGGAAAGCACTTTATTCCCCATGGCCTTCGCCTTCATCCTACTTCGCATCTCGCACCCAAGTGTTCTCGCTAACTTCCACCCCTGCTCTCCATGGCGCCCCCCATGACCAGGAAGGGGAAAGAGGTGCAGGTCTCTAAGAGAGCGGCGGCCAGCAAGAGTGAGGCGGCAACCAAGGCAGCCGCCGCCAAAGACCAGAAGAAGCGGGAGATGCGGGCCACGCTCGCCTTCTACCGGCCTGGCTATAACGGCGAGGCGCTGAACAAGGTCCGGCAAACCGTCGCCTCTAAGTTCAACGAGCACGGGGAGACCCTGATCTTCCCGGCGGGCGCCGAGCACTAGGACAATGACTTCCGGGTGTTCGCGCGCTTCCTCCTCATCAGGCTGGTGCCGCCGTTCTCGCTATTCCTCCACGCATTGATGGAGTCGTACCAGATGCAGGTGGCGCAGCGCCGCCCCACATCGCTGTTTCTTCTCGCCACCTTCCAATTCCTCTGCGAAGCTCCCGCCGACACGCGGTAGGTGGGTGAAGCCCCCCTCGCAAGTCCACCTGCCCTGCAAGGTAATCGCTCTGGCTACCCTTGTCCACTGCCGGTAACTCTTCGACTTGTCCATCCTCACACTTCTTATTGCTGTAGGCACGAGCGCGCCCGCATCGGGAGCGGGTGCTACCGTGGTTGATCTCGACCCTGTCGTCAAGATCACGGGGGCGGCGGAGGAGCCGAAATCGGCTCTCGCACCAAGCCCTGCCGCGCCAACGACAGGGGCAATGGTGGCCACCGCCACCACCGGGACGGCGCTCGGCGACGCGCCCGCAGCCGCGGGCTCGCCTGCTGCCCAGCAAGGAACGGCTCCTGCCGGGGGCAGGGAGGCTTCTCCAGTCCCGAGGTCCCCGGGAGCGGGTGAAGGGGAAGTTGCCGGAGAGGGCTGACAGGATCCCACGAAGCAGGCGGGCGACGCCCCACACCGCCCTGCCCCGGCAGCGGGGGCTTCGTCGTCCTCGACTGCCCTCCCCAACACCGACCTCGGCACCCTCTCCGGGCTACCTTGGAATCCTATCACCTGGGATCCGAGCATCTTCGAGCGGGGGCACCGGTTCCTGGACGCCGTCAGGGACCATCAGCAAGCCTTCGTCACCTGTTTCAACGAGGTGAGGGAGCACCACGCCGTTGCCAAGAGCCAACTTGGCGAGGGGCGGGAAGCTGTGGAGAGGGAACGGCAAGAGCTCTCCCGGCTGCGCGAGGAGACGCGCCTCGGCAAGGAGGACGCGCCCCTTGCCCGGCAAGCCCTGGAGGACGCCGAGGCACCGGTCGTCCTGGAGGCCGAACTCCACCGGCAGCTGGAGGCCCAGTGCACGAAGCTTCAGGGGGAGCTGGACTCGATGGCGGCAACCCTCGAGGCGACCAAGAAGGAGCACGCCGGGGTGCTCGCGGCGGCCCAGGTCCGGCTGGACGAGAAGAGCGACCTGATCGCCAACTACCACGGCGAGATTCAAGGCCTTCGCGTCAAGCAGGAGGTGCAGGTCAAGGCCACCGAGGACGCGGTGGGAGCAGCGGCCCGGCAAGGCCAAGGAGGCCACCGTCACCGCTCGGCTTCACCACAGCACACTGATCGGTCTGCGAAAGATCGAGACCGATAAGCTGCTCAGGATTGCCCAGGCGCTGCGCGATCTGCTGCCCAAGTTCGAGCTGCAGGCGGCGGAGGTGGACGGCACGGAGGTCTCGACGTTGATCCCCTTCTTCTCCGACTTGGTGGGGAAGCTTGGGGCGCTTGACGTCTGGATCGCCCAGTACGGCGCCAACGAAGTCGCCAACTGCGCCCGGGAGGTTGCCGGGACAATCCTTCCGAGGATACACCTCCGGGACCCGGGGTTTTCCTTCGAGTCCCTGCTGGACGCCTGGTCGGACAGCGAGAACGAGCCCACGCACACCCAAGCGGTGCGCGGGTTCATCAACGAGGTGGTCAAGCGGATGCAGCGGAAGCCGGACCCCGAGCCGTCCCCGAAGCCCCCGGCAGAAGACGTCGGCAACTAGTTGCCGCAGCCCCCAGCCGTCATTACTGCTTTCCAATGTACCTTATTTTGTTTGTTTTTCCTGCAAGTGCGGCGCTTGGCGCCGCTTGAACAATTATTTTTCCATTAGCTTATGTAACCGTTCAACACTTAGACAATTCAAGCTCTCTAATTTGCTTAAATTCCTGTTCCTTGTTCCCGATGCTGCCTCTCGGGGTGACCCCCCTAGCCTTTGCGTGTTTCGCCTTGTGTTACCGGGGACTCGGGCGCCTCACCCTTGTCCAACCAGGGACTCGGGACGGACCCGTAGTGCCGACCTGGGGTCAAGCGGTAGCGGGGAGCCACTCCACTTGCGGGGTAACTACTCCAAGCCGTGCCCTTCCGGGATGGACCCGTGAAGCCACACGGGGAGCGTACTCCCCCCGCAAGCGTCCTTCTAACACTCCGGCTACGTGCAGGATCCGGGGCCACACCTGGCAAGACAGCGTTCAATTACGTTCAGTTCTTAGCGGGTTCACCATTTAAGTGTTAGTACTTAGCTTCTCGTTCAGTCTTGCGCCTGAGGCGTTCACTGGAGGCGCACTCCTGGCTCGCTCTCCCTGCAAATTGCCTGACAAAGGGAAGCAGCGAGGATGCTGCGGCAACCCTCGCTTCTTGAAACAAACCCGTCTGAGGGCCGCAGCAGGGACATCGTGGCTTCCTCGCCACCACCGCCGAAAGCGGGCGGCAAGGATGCCACGATGTTCCCGCAGCAGCCCTCGTTGTCTGGGAGCAAAATTGAAGCGACCGCCCCCGTACACGGGTTCGATGTCTGTGCTTTAGTGCTAGTCCCTGGATCGACTCACTAGCACACAAAGTTTCAAGATGTAATATCATAGAACAAAGGTCTCAATATTACAACGAATCATCCAGAATTTAAAAGGTACTTACAACTCGCATAACCTCATGGGTTAGCTGGAAATAAAACAACTGTTTAGCAGCGGAAAGCGAAAGATACAAGGGCACATCAACACCACGGTGAGAGCGTGTTGGAATGTAGGCCCGTAACCCAAACAAGCAGAACGTACATCTTACTC
Source organism: Brachypodium distachyon (assembly GCF_000005505.3). NCBI lineage: Eukaryota > Viridiplantae > Streptophyta > Magnoliopsida > Poales > Poaceae > Brachypodium > Brachypodium distachyon. Next base: position 19,578,438 of record NC_016132.3, on the reverse strand, counting down.
GTCGTCGGAGATTCCTGCATCATTAAACGATGCAGCCACTAGGGTCAATACATTGAATGTATTGGCAAGTTCACCAAAGGGTTATAACAGAACCTACCAAGTATATGCAGTATTTGGCAAGGTGGACTTCAGGCTGTTTGCGTGGAAGCAGAACATAATTTACCCTACTACAAAGGGATGTTATAATAATGTTAACTAATGGACACCGGGTAGAAACACCGATGCTCCTATTAACCTAGAGCACATTGAGTGTATTCATCAAGTGCTCCTACCCTGTTCAAACCATTCATTTTATTTAAGAAATTGGAATGAGTGACATTTTCCTTACAGCCCCCAAATCTAGTTGCTCATAAATTGTCCGTAACCGGGGACACGGCTAAGTACTTAGTTTTGACACTCTCGAGAGGTTGTACACTTTACTCACAAGAAATCGACGTGTTAATCCCTTGCTGTCCTCAGGGTAGAGTAGCAACGGCATCGATTACAGGAATTTTCAGACCATAATCACCCAGACCACCTGAGGGACCTACATTCCCACCTACACGGCTACATCTGCACAATCCCTTGGATCAAGGATTATATGTCTTACATCCATCCTGGCAGAGCCCATATTACCATGTGGTTGTACTGGAACCAACTAAACAGGAAACTAGTCCGGTCTCTGTTACCCCAGGTGGCATTCCACATTTGCAACGTAGGCGCTCCCCGAATCCACGAGAGAGACGTCCATGGACAATCCATTCCTGAATCCACAGGAACTCGACTCAGAGGGACCCATAGAAATGGACCTGACGCCGCTAATCCTCAAAATCCTCAAAGCAGACCACCCAGGATGGTTCATTGAATTAGTTGTTTTGCCTTACATCTAACAAAAACATTTTATATAGCCAAAGGCAAAACAATATCATAATGTAGTTATTTCCCCCACGATACTACCATAGCCTAGCATTCAACTACAATCGATGGCAATTTGGTGGCAAGGTAATGGCGAGGGTAAACTATACTATCTGCGATATATAGCTAGCATAGAGGTACGAGTAATAGTCCTATCAATGCATCTCTACCAACAACACTAATGCATAAGTATTTTAAAACAACAATAATAATGGGATATGATCAAAGTGAACTTGCCTTGTCCAAGGTTGTGATAGTTCTCGCACTCTTCGCAACAACAAGGAATACACTCCACACAATCTAAAAATAAAAGAAACATGCACACAATAAACACAACATTCAATGCAAAAATCATGCCATGATGCATATGCTATGTTAATGCACACTTGGTTACTTTTAATGTAACAAATTTTGTTTCTGTTTTGAAAAGTTTTTCAAAAGGTTTGGGCAAATTACACATTAACAAAGAGATAATTAATATGCATGAAACAAGGATAGGGTTTAAATTAAAAGATTGTGTGGTTTTTGCAACATAGAACAAGATTTAAACTTGTATGCCATTATTATTCACAAAAAAAATTCTCTTCTGGTCCTAATGGACAGAGAACAAACTTAAATAATTTTACAGCAGGCTAACAAGTTCAAAACTATTTTGAAACAATTCATTTGAAATTTAAACCATATTCAAACATTCTGTAATTTGCTTTTGACTAAGTTGTTCAAAATTGAAATTAGACAGTGCCAAAACATTCTACAAGTTGTGACGATTCCAGAAAGGTGCGGATCATAATTTTTGGACAAACAGTTTGAAAGATATGATGCTTTAAAGTTACATGGGCTTTTCTGCAAAAGTGCATTATCTATTTCGGCCGGAAAAAAATAAAACAAAAATGCTCTGCCACGTGGCAGAACATGATTGGCCGGAACCTAGGGTTTTACTCGGGCGGCGCGAGCTCGCTGGACGGCGGCGGCGCGGCAAAGCGCGGGCGGCGGACGGCGGCACGGGGTGGAGGTGGCATGGTGCGTCGGCGCAGGGCGGCGTGCGGGCGGCGGTCGGCGCAAGGGGACGGCCCGGGGGGGAGGCGTCTCGCAGGCGGCGCGGTGCGGGGTGGAGCGGGCGGCGGCGCAGGCGCGTGGGGCGGAGACGGCGCGGCGGAGCGCCGCGGGGCGCGGCGCGGAGACAAAGGTGGCGTGGCGGCGCGGGCAGAGGCGGGGCGGAGCGGAGCGGTTGCCGGCGCTGGGGAAGACGACGCGAGGCGCAGGCGCAGGGTGGCGGACAGCGGCGGCGCGGCGAGCGGGCGATGCGGAGCTCCAAAAACAGAATGGCATGCGTCACGGTGTTCGGAACGAGGAGGGAAGAGAGGGTAGGGGGTAGGCGCGGGGAGATTCTCACCGGAACGGCGGCGAAAGCGTGAAGAACGGCGACGGCGGTGTCAAACTCCGGCGAGCAATCGTGGTGAAACGAGAGCGAAACCGAGCGGGGAAGTTGGGGGAAATGGAGAAGAAAAGAGAGAGGCTCCAGGTGACGCGCTCGGTTTCGGGTTTGGAGTCGTGAACGTGGAGAAATCGGAGTGGAGGCGTGGGCGTGCTCGCGGGCGTCGTGGCCAGGAATCTCGCCTGGACGGTTGGGGAAGACGACGGCGGGGGGTCCACTGTCAGTGGCCGCGGGCGGCTCGGGCTGGGCTGAGCCGGTCGGTCCGGTCCGGTTCGGCCGGTTTTTCTTTTCTTTTTTTTTCTATTTTCTGTTTTCGAACCTCAAAATTGATTCGAAGCTCCAAATCACTCCAAATAAATTGCAACAAAATTTGGTAAATCATATTTTCATATGATCTAACTTTTGGAACAAGAATTTCCTCAAAATAAAATATTTAAAAATACATTTGCCTATAAAATGGCTTTTGGGGCCCTTAGGCTATCAAAATAATTTTTTTTTTCAAAATAGTTTCAAAAGCCAACTTATGGGATAGCTTTATATAGGCATTAAATCCCTTTTTATACCAACACCCTCATGGGTTAAAATGCAATTACTCAAAAGCAAGAATCAAAGCCCAAATTCAAATAAAAGCATTTTTGAACAGGAATTCTCAGGGTAAATTTTAGGGTTTTGAAAGTGATTAAATGCGAAGGTGACATGATACTTATGATATGCAATGCATATGAAGGGTTTTGAAAATTGGGATGTTACAAAAACGGCTCGAGGGCTGTGGCAGGGACGCGGTGATGGGCCGGAACGGACAGCGTCCTCGCAACGACCCGCGTCTATAGTGGGGCTCTCTTAGGGGATTGCGACAGGGACACTATGATGGTGCACCCATCGGCGCGAGGAGCAGATGGCATGCACCACCATAGTGTCTCCGCGGGAGCCCCTGCTCCTTGCGGAGGTGTCCTCGGGAGGGATGCGGTAGGGGCACTGCGGTAGTGCACCCGTCGGCGCCGGACGCCGATGGAATGCACCTCCACAGTGCCTCCATGGCAGCCCTCGCCCAGGAGCCGCTCGCTTGAGGAGGCGGGGCGAGGGCACGGTGGCAGTGCACCCGTCGGCGCGGAGCGCTGATGGCATGCACCACCACCGTGTCTCTGCGACGCCCCTCGGAGCGGGCTCGATGGGGCGATGCGGCAAGGGCGCGATGGCAGTGCACCCGTCGGTGCTAGGCGCTGATGGAATGCACCACCATCGCGCTTCCACGGCAACGCCCGCCTTAACAGCTCCTTTCTCGGCTTCGCTCGGAGCCGTCTGATGGCTGGGGCACGCCTTTTATAGGCGCGGGGGAGGGGCTTGCCACCCGCGCGACGGATCAGCGCAGCACCCGTGGCATCCCCCCCTTCGACATGTGGTACAGTCTTCGCCACCCCGCATGCCAAGTTGCTGTGGCACACGTGGCGGCGCCCTCCCGAGTCAAGAGCCTCGGAGTGCGGTGAGTCCCTTGTGTTGCTGTGGCACAAGAGTGATAACCTGGAAGTAAAATCAAAGGTAGCCCTCAAAATTCTGGGAAGTGGTTTTGGAAGCTAGAGTACCATTGTGCCAATATCTGCTTAGAGCCAAAATGCTGGAAAGTCTAAGCCTGGAATTGAGCACATACAAGGAGAACATGTCATGTCTGGGTTTTTACACATAAAAGATATGCCTTATATAAGTGTAGATGGGAGGGCAGAGGGGCAAGATTTTGGAAAGATTGGTGGGTGGCGGATGCACCTCTACTCTAAGCCACCCTTCTCTGTGATATTTATTTTGATAAGGATCTCTCTGTTGTTGCTTTTATTAACACTAGTGGGAGGAGTGTGTGCTTTCTAGGACCTTGTGGGGTGAAAACTATGAGCAGTAGCAGGCTATCCTTACTGCTTGTAGTAACAATCAATTGCCTGATCAAAATATAGTTCGATCTGGACTGAAACGAAAAATGGCAGTTTACAGCTAGTTCCTTCTATAAACATCTGATGTGGTCTGATCTCCTTTTCCACAGAAATACCTGTGAAGAATTAAGATGCCACTTCAGATTAGTTTTTTTTTATGGCTAATTGTTGACAGAAACATCTTGGGTCTAAACAAGGTTTCTGGTGGTTGTCCTAAATTTACATACTATGTAAATGATAAATTCTCCATGGTAATTAGTTTATGATCAATGCTGATTTTTTTTTTGTTAAATGGTTGTATTTTAAGAAGAGGAGAAAGTACAAAAACCCCATTCAAGCAATGAGATCCATTTTCGCATAAGCATAGTATGTAGCCAAGGGACTAACAATTCAAGCAACTAGATGACACACGTTGTTGCAGAAATTTTTAGTTAAGATACATGAGTGAAATTGAGGGGCAACGAAAGAGTATCCAAAATTGAAACGATATAATGAAATTGTATGATAGATTCTTCACTTAGTGGGGATAGCTTGATGGAAAGTAGTATGCATGCATGTGCAAAAAATAGAAGTCCATTTTATCCCCCTCAATTGTTGTTGGGAAAGTCCAAATTTAACCTTGAACTCTAAAACCAGTCAAATTCCCCCCCTTAACTTCTGAACCCGTCCACCTGTACCCCCCTGGCTGTTTCCCCTTCGAGTTGGGTGGTTTTGACCGCCAAACTGGAGCCTTGACCAGCCAAGCTGGCAAAGGGGGTGGGCTGCTGCCTCCTTTTTCTCTCTCCCGTGCCCTGCTCCCTCTCTCGTCTCACTCTCTCTCTCTCAGTTCTTCTATGCTTTCCCCGTCCTTTCCATCTCTCTGCTGCTGCCATAAGTCTGAGATTTTTCCTCTATTGTTTAGAATGGAAGATGATGTACTTGGGTTTCAATTCCACTTTGGAGGATTATTTGAGAACGGTGGGACTGTTCTGCATTATGTGGGTGGTAGAGAAGCTGTTCTATCAATTGATTCCCCACCATCTCCCATGAATCCACCCTGGCCATACATCAACGGCAGCCCAACAGTCCAGAACAGAGGAATACCGCGAAGGGGTAACTGCTGTTGCCAAATCGCTGCCACCGCCTTGCTCTACCGCCGCCAGTGCCGAATCAAACAACCACCGCTGCCGAATCAACCACCTGCTGCGGCTCAGGCCCCAGTGGCTCAAGGATTCTTCAGAGCAGTGGGGAACAAAAGAACTGTGTGTGTGTGAGAGAGAGAGAGAGAGCAGGGCATGGGACGGGAGAGAGAAGAAGAGGAGGCAGCGGCCCAAGGCCCACCCCCTTTGCCAGCTTGGCCAGTCAAGGCACCAGCGTGGCGGTCAAAACCACCCAACTCGAAGGGGAAACAGCCAGGGGGGTACAGGTGGACGGGTTCAGGAGTTCAGGGGGGTAATTTGTCTGGTTTTATAGTGCAGGGTTAAATTTGGACTTACCCAACAGTTGAGGGGGGTAAAATGGACTTCGAAAAAATATGAGTTTCCCACTAAATATGTGTGAACAAATTAATTATGTGATGATGTGGCATGCTTTCATGTTGAGAGAAATGAAGTAGTGGGGTTCTCCTACTTAGATATAGAAGATATGATTCATTTTTGCATACTATCCAGCTAAGAGACTCTAAAATGATATAAGCACAAAATGGTTGTAGCCAATAACTCAGCTTAATACTTTCCGTCTCCATGCATATATTATAATCCTTTTTTTGTTTAGACTTTTCTTTTGTTTGCGGAAAATAGAAAATAGGAATCTGAGTTTTTAATTTTGACTCACTTCATTTACAAAAATTTTAGGCAGAGTGACTTTCTTGAGGCCTGTCTTCTTCGAAACTGCATATATTATAGGCCGTTACACATTGGACATCAAAACAAATCATGTGGGTTTATAAGTCCCCTGGTTGCGCGACTCGCCCTGCAAGTCGAACCGCCGGTGCAAGTCCAAGCTGCTACAGCCTTGGCGACTAGTCATCGACTCAAAAACCATGAGAGCATGACATTGCATTCTTATCATTTAAACAGATCAGATAGCAAGGTAAGGAAATTCAGAGCACAGCATATGTTCTTAACAGCACATTACCAAAATGAACACAAACATAGGCAACCCAACCCAGAAAATCCGCATAAAGAGATGCATCAGAGGCCAGAAAAGGAGATAGGTCAGAAATGAAGTTCAACACCAATACACCATGCAGAAACACCATCAAAGAAGCTCAAGCACAATCTTTGATCGTGTTTCTGTTGAGGTATGGTGTTAACAATGGAATTGAAACTCAACAAATCAACCAATGAGATTCACCTTTGCATAGTGTCCAGCTTACATGTGCAGCCTCCATCTGCAATGGCCTTGCTCAACATACATGAACAGGGTACAACTAAAAGATACTAAAACATCCATCTTTAGGCAGGAAATAGAGCTACTATGATTTAGCAGTACCAAAGGCAAAATAAAAATCGTGTCGATAGCATAGCAGAACAGATGCAGATAAGCAAAGGTAGAAAAAGGAAGAGCAGGCACTAGATATCCCTAACATCAGGGCTCAGCAGCACCAACGGCCAAAAGAGAAAAAAGGTATCGGATAGCATAGCAGAACAGACATGGGCAAGCACGAGGCAGAAAAGAGAAGATGAGGAGACTACAAATTCCTAACATCAATTCACTGGTAATTACTTCCACAGATGCTGACATGCATGCGAACATCAGTTCGAGTGCTCACCTTGTGAAATGGTTCAGTGAAGCAATGCTATGGACATCGTGCATCCAGCGAAATCACCATGGTTCGAATGCTGCACTGCCATCGAAAATGAAACCAATATCAACAGATGGTATTTTTCTTCTTCTTTGTATGGACCTCCTGCAGTCCTGCTGCACCGGCACTTGTATAGTTGAAGGGAAAGATGAACTAATCAAACTCTGCGCTAATTGCACCGGTAAACCAAGTAAAATGGTAGGGTAGAAGCGGAATGAAAAGGGATGCCACCTTTTTGCTTCATTTTTGCTGTGTGCTCCACGGACCGTCTTTGTTGAAAGAGGGAGACGATGATGGTTACATTTGCACTGGAGTCGTTCAGCACCGGAGCTTGGTCAGGACGTAAGTCAGTGGTTGTGGACGAGAAACACCGTGATGGTGTTACACCCGAAGCAGAGCGAGCTTTACAGTGGCTTTCACCTGGGCGTGGTCGTTCACCGCAGGACATATGTCGGCCGCGGCAACTGCAACGACCGCGGAGGCAAGCCTGAGCCACTCGGACGTGCGTGCCTCAGCCGCGGGGTGCGCCTCACCGATGGCTCCATCCGCAAGAGCGCCGGAATTGGGAACCTCTCCCTGGTGGCCGGAGGAACAGCCATCGGCGGCGGCTTTCCAAGCCCACGCTGGTGGGATACATCACGGTCCGGCGACTTCGCAGCGCCGTGGCGACGCCGGCGGTCGAATTGGGGAGGCGCATCGCCCGTGCGGGATAGGATCCGCAAGAGGAGGGGACCACGGGTGCAGCTGGTGACGTCTTCTGTTCTGCCGGTGGCGGCCGCCTGGAATCAGATGGCAAAGATGCGATTTTTTTCTGGAAGAGGCAGAGCCGTAACCCTAGGATTTCGGGGGGGGGGAGCCCACGGCTGGGGCGGAGAGGAGCAGCGCCTGCACGTGATGGGCGCCGCGAGAGGAGAGGGGCATGGAGGCGCGGCCAGCGGCGCCGACTGGCACGCCGCAACAGGAAGGATCGGCGGCGCGGCTGGACTCTGGAGCTTCCGAGAGAGACAAGAAAGGGCATAGAGAGTTGGAGACAAAACGAGAAAGACGAGTGGTGCCTGGAGGCTGGACCGCCTGGTTTGGCCAGCGGCGCCGATTGGCATTTGGCAACGGGCCGGGATGGGCCCGGTCCGGCACGGCCTACCATTTACCGGGCCGGGCCGGCCCATGCCTGCCAAGCCCAGTTATAAGTGGGCCGCATCAGCCCGCTACGGCGAACCCCGGGCCCAGGCACGACACACGAGCCCAGCCGGGCCGGGCCAGTTAGCCCGTCAGGCCTCACAACAACCAGCAGCCCACGTGCAGCTCAAGTAAACTTTTCCAATCAAATAAGCAACCAAAACGAAGACACACTACTACTAGACACAGAAATGCACGAGCTCAGGTGGTTAGGCCACCTACCTATGCATTGGAGGTCTCGATTTTGAGTCTCCTTGTTTTCGCGCCTTCGTGTCCCCTCCTCTGGCGTGACGTTTGGTCAGTAACGTCGTCGAGACAGACGGAGGATTTCCCCACCTGTCCCTTCTCCTCTCCTCCGCCCCATCCAGTGTGTTCGCCTCCTACAGCTCCGCCTTCTCTGACCCAACCACCGCTCACCGAGCCGCCCTACCCATCCTCGTCTCGTCGTAGTTCTCCTCTCGGACGCTTGGTTCCAGCTCGTCCTTCATCCTGCATCCTTGCGGCCGAGCTCATCTCATTCCCTTGACCAGTCGCCCCCAAGACGTCGCCGGCTCGCCGCCACAGCCAAAGGAGCCCGAAGTGGCTTTCACATGTCTATCTTCTGCTTGCTCCTATATTAGCACTCAACTATAGTTCACTGATTCAGCACGATCTAGCATTGGAACCTTTTCTCAAGATGCAATAGATGTATTAGTGAAGTTTGTAACTAACCAAATCTTGTGCACTGTGATTTGTTGGAATGGCATCTTGATCTCAGCTGTGTTTTCGGATCAGATGGCCAAGAGAGAACGATAGGCTCTCACCCTATGAAATGCAAAAGAATGTTCTTCTAGATGGGTCATGTGCTGGTTTGTTGTGTTTAATTCCTCTCTCCTGACTACAAGATAACTGCGATTCAAATCTTTATAAAATGAACTCAGTTGATGTGGCGTGAAGATCAGAAAGGGCAATTTAATTGTGATGTTCAAAGAACTTGAATAATTTGTTCAATATTCCTAACTCACGGATCAAGAAAGCCTGAAGGTTCTTGATTTCTTGAAGGTTCTTGATAAGATACAATTGTGACGTTAACCAAACACCTGCCATGTGTCACCTGGTCAACAGCTCAAAGAATTCTAAATTTGACATGTGCGCACTTATACCACCTAAAGGGGTTATTTATTTGGTTTTGTGAATTCCGGGACTCAAATCAGACCAAATGCGAGTTCAGGTGGCTGCACACCTACGTTTGAGGGTGAAAATTGGATTTCTTTCTGTTTTTCTACATTTTCCTTTGTACAGTCCCTGTTGGGCCAGGCTAAACGGACCTTGTCCGACCCGGCTGGACAGGTGAGCCGTTCCTGGGCCAAACTATACCACCCTCCCTCCCGCCTTAGTGGGCCGATGCGGTCTGGCCCGTTTATACACCGGCCTTGTGGGGGCCGTTAGTAGCGGAGCGGGCCGCTGGCCGGCTATACGCACCTCTCTGGCTCTCTCCCTTGCCCCATCTCGCTGCCGGGCGCCCCAGCGCCCTCCGTCGCTCGTCTTCCTCCTCGCGCGAGCGCCGCCACCTCTCCCTCTCTCCCCGTCCCGCTGGCGTCGGCGAGCGCCCCAGCCCCCCCTAGCTCGTCTTCCTCCTCGTGCGAGCGCCTCCACCGCAGGTTGGTCTCCCCTTCGATTCTCTCGCTCCCGACCGTTTCTCCTCCCATCACCCGAACGGATTCCGCCCTTTAGCTCCCCGTTTCATCTCCTTAATCTTTTCCAATTCGTAACTGAGGCAAAAATCTAGGTAGGGCGGCCTCCCTACCTTGCCCTATCGGGTCCTCCGCCCTTGATTTTGCACCCGTGGGTTTGGCTTAAAGAACAACTTGCCAGGCTATGGGTTTTTGATATCAATAGCAGATAGGACGATGGTTATTGACAGGGTTGTAGATTGTTTACCTGTTGTTCACGAACACATGGTCTGTGATTCTATTCACAAAATCAGAAGTAGGTTTCTAAGCTGTAGACAAGGCCATGGTTTTGAAAGATCTTGAATCCCAGTTTATACAAATTGGTTTAGATAAAGTAATGGCCCCACAGGCAGCAGTTGGAGGTGGGACCGTGTGAGTAGACAAAGCGAGAGCGTAATTGTTCTTTGTGTGTAATTGGTCACACGCAAGTTCATCAATTCCTGCCCTTACTATAGGTCAGCAAGTAATCCCACATGTCCTTGTTAACCAGTAGATACCCTTACCTGTTAGTTTTCAGCATATGTGTAGAAATTGGAATTTATCATGTATAGATTGTTTAGTTAGTCACTGTTTTTCCCTTTCTACTCTTATTGCATCTTAGGGAAGTTAATGGGGTAATGATTATTGCTTACGTAGAGAGTAATTTTTCAGCACTTTATGCTCTTAACGAGGTTTGAATCTTAGAGTAGTTAATGGGTGCTGACTCTGTTTTATGTACGTAATAGCTTGACATGCAGAAACAACTGTTTGATGTCTAAAATGTTAATTGTGTTTGCCCATTGCATTATCCATTTTTTTTACAGCATATGCTACTAGATGTTCTCTTGCCCAATGCCCAGGGTTAGTTATTTGGTTACATTGGCTATTATATTGGGCTTGCTGACTTGTTATCTCAAGCGTACCTTGCCATATGTCTTCCATATTTAGTTTGGCAAATGGGATGTGCTTTTTGTCATTTCATACTTTGCATTTAAATCACTACTTATGCCACGTCATTTTGTATATTTTCTCTGTTAACGCCTGAAAACTTATTGTACATTTTCCTTTCAGCGTCTGCTTACGCAGTTCTGAACGGACAAAAAAGTACTACCTTCATCATTTGGTGCTGAATATAGTCGGGAGCTTACATGGATATGCCACCAAGTGATTTGTCGCATCACGGAATTGTAGAAAATAGTCCCTACAGGATTACCAAGGGTGGGAATGAGGAAGCTGCCAAAGTTGGCGCCTCATGGTATTTCAGTAGAAAGGAAATAGAAGAGAATTCTCCATCCAAGAGGGATGGCATTGATTTGAAGAAAGAGTCTTACCTTCGGAAATCATATTGCAAGTATCTACAAGAATTAGGGATGCGGCTTAAAGTGTAATATATTATGTCCTTTTTCCTTCCATTTATCGTTCATGCATGTACTTTTATCTTTCTAGAACTCTAAATTTTTTTAAAAATTGAGTGCTGTCTAAGAAATGCTAAAGTTTTGAAAATTTATGTTTTATATTGTCATCGTAATAGTTTCTTTTGAAAGGTTTCTCATTTAATATCATTTTATTTTGGTCGAGAGGTACAGAGATAGGCAATAGTTTGTTCTGATAAGTTAGTAGTTTACTTCGTCCTTTATGTAGAGCAAAAGATGCTATATTCTATTTGAACTCTAGGATGGGCCAGTTATATTCTTATAAGGTCAATATCTATCGTATTAAATTTTATGTAACTTTTCTCATGCATGATGGTGCCTGACATTTTGAATGGTTTTAGGAAATTCATTCGTGTATCCATGGTTTGGCCCTTGAAGGCTTGTGTGCTATGCATAATGCATCACATCTTTAGTGGTTACAATCGTGATGAAAATTATTGTGCTTATATAGATGCACCATCTTTTAGAGTCCTTATTGTTACTACACATGGTGATAATGCCACAACGCTTGCTGGAATGATGCTTTTGATTTATGCTGAGGATTGTTTTTGCTGCAGGCCTCAAGCAACAATTGCTACGTCTATTGTATTCTGTCACCGTTTTTACCTTCGTCAATCTCATGCAAAAAATGATAGACGTGTAAGTGTTAATCAATGACTGGTTATAGTTCCTTTAATTTTATCTTTTAAGGGCAGCTTCTAACTTTGCATAACTCCTAGATGCTTTTTTGAGTCTATGAAATTTATCTTTCCTTCATATTTCAGTTTGACCAAAATAAAAATTGTTTGTATCTCCATGGTTGGTCAGCTTGGTCACCGTTCTTTGACTTCTTTCCATTTGGAGGCCGTAATATCAGTAACACTCACTCCAGCTCACAGAACCAATTAGTTTCGGGTTATGTCTTATGTGCCATCAGGCATCATGAAGATTACTTATCAGTAGTATTTTGAAAATTTAGATTCAACATATGAAAATGGTAGTTTAATTTGTGCCTAGAGGCTAGAAGTACTTGCATAATGTTACTCCCTCCGATCCATAAAAAGTGTCACCCATTTTGTACTGAGTGGGCGACACTTTTTATGGATCGGAGGGAGTACGATTTTATTATGCTTACAAATATATTCTGTTAGCAACTAGTTGTCTGGGTAGCGAACTGAAGTGACTTCTTTTTTCTTTGAACTCGGAGTGGTTATAGTTGTGGATGAAGTGACACACATTATACCTTGACAGTGTGGTTTTGGGCATTTTTAGTCTAGAAGAGTCTGAGACCTTGTTACTTCACCAAATAGCAATGCACAAGTGGCCATCCTATTTGATCGCCTATGTGGTTCAGGGAGGGAGAAACCTGTGAACTGAAATTCCTTTTTTTTGTCACGGCCACATAAAGTTATATTTTCCGATTGCACTGTTTGATCATCTTATACTACAGTCATGATATGACGTTGTAGTAAAAAAATTCAAGATTTTTGCACCATCCAAACCATTATCTTGCGCTGCAGCGAGTTTATGTGCAAGGATTTAGCCAAGATATATGATTAATAATAGTGCATATTAAAAATTGTAAAGAAGTATAATACATACATCCAAGAAATGTATTGTACTTTTTATAATTTTTAATATACTATATTAATAAATACAAGATATTACAAAATACTCCCTCTGATCCTAAATTCTTGTAAACCACGACAAGAATTTAGGATTGGTATTTGAACTAAAACCACAACAAGAATTTAGGATTGGAGGGAGTATTTACTAGCATATACCCTTTTGCACATGTAGATATTAAATAAAAGGATGTATAATTAAAAGGTGTATACTTCACTGAATTTGTTTCATGCAATTCACTTTGGAGTATCTTCTAATAATTAATGAAGTATTTACAAAGTGATAAAGGGGTATAATAAGGCTGTTTAGGTCGTATGATAGAGGTTGGAGTGCTCACAGCCTTGCGGAGGAGGAATTAGGAGCGAATTTGGTTTCTCGTGTTCTGCACCCGAAGTGCTAATGGTGCAATTTTTCTCTTGGATGTCTTCACAGAATCTTGGTACATTATACTATTGTGATATGCAGCTATTGTCTTTTTGAGGAATCACCACATGAATTCTGAATCTAATATCTATACAGACAATTGCTACTGTTTGCATGTTCTTGGCTGGAAAAGTCGAAGAAACACCTAGGCCTTTGAAGGATGTCATCCTGGTTTCTTACGAGCTTATTCATAAAAAGGATCCTGCTGCTGGTCAGAAAATCAAGCAGAGGGTAATGGATCCAGTTGAATGATTCTTTGCTATGTCATTGCTCTCTGGTGAACAGATTTTCCCTTTATAAAAGTTTGTCCGAAAGTCATATTTCTTTTACTTGTGTGATACCTTTTATTTTACCTTTTCTTTTTAGTCAAGTCCTGTTGGGTGCTTGACCTGATTTCACCGGGTTCACCCTAAAGATCTTGTTTTGATACATTAACAGAAAATAACAAGAAACAGAACCACTGGAAGGAGGTTGTATAATATTTTGTTTCTGTTGTTTTACCAGAACCGTAACCTTTTTCTCCTTTATATATTTAAAATTGTTTTGACCGTGTCAATATCTTCTGAAGCTTATTATTTATATATTTTGCAATAAGCACGCTGCTAATGTTTGGTTCTTTTCTTGTTTTTGGAGGAATATCGAACCCTAAGATTTATATCCTCGTATGAGTCTGCCATTCTCTAATTTAGCTGTTGCTAGGGAAAAAATATTCCCTATAAATAACCAAGTAATTTTGATCTGTGACGAGGGCAAACAAAGTATAGATGTTATCTCTGTTCATAGTGTTTTTTTTTCCTAAATTCAATTGATTTACAATCAACTGTCTACTACTGTCTTATGCAGGAAGTATATGATCGGCAAAAAGAACTTATTTTACTTGGGGAACGAGTTGTGCTTGCAACACTTGGTTTTGACCTTAATGTTCACCATCCATACAAGCCCTTGGTTGCAGCAACAAAAAAATACAAGATTTCTGATAAGGGTTTTTTTCAGATTGCATGGAATTTTGTCAATGATGGGTATGCTAGTGCTACCCTTGTTTTTAGAAGTAACAGTACTCAATTGATTTGTCTACGACACGTTAAAAAGGGTGTACATTGTACAGGCTGTTTACTTCACTTTGCCTGCAATTCAAGCCTCATCATATTGCAGCAGGTGCTCTCTTTTTGGCTGGTAAGTTTCTCAAAGTGAAGTTTCTTCCAGATGACAGTGAGAAGACATGGTATCGGGAATTCGATGTGACACCAAGACAACTGGAAGGTTGGTTCCTAGATGCAAATTCAGTAATGCAACTTTATATGTGTCTGTTGAACTTGCATCCAAGTTTTGAACAAATCATGTATTTGTATGATTTGGACACTTGTGAAAATGTTCCAAATTGTGTAAGCAAGAAACTGTTTTGTGGAGTAATAACTTAACTAATAATAAGGATATTTATGTGACTTTCCTGTTGAACAATTTAGCTGGCTGTGCAACAATGAGAATCCAGTATTGTTCTTTTCGATGCATGTTACTAAATTCTTGATGTGTAGGTATTGTCAGTTGGTGGGTACGAGCTGAAGTTTAATTATATGTGTGGTTTAGATGCTGCACATAGTTTCATGAATTACTTGCCATGCTATCTCATATAGCATTTGCAAAGTCAGTTCAAGTTCAATGGTTCATAGAACTGGCAAATATATATCGTGAATAAAGATTATAAAAAACTGACTATTTATAAACAGAAAAACTGTAAAATGTGTAGTGTATTTCCCAGCCACTTGAATTATTTGTGGGTCCATAATGCCTTTGGTCTCATAGAACCTGATCTGTGCTTCACCACTTGCTACAGGTAATTCAGTTATGCGTTCTTACGTTGCTGCATGGTAGTCCTTGTTCTTCAGCCTTTGATTCTTCTTCTAGCAGTTACTCCCTCCGTTCCATAAAGATGGCACGGGTTTGTACTAGAGCTAGTTCAAAGCTGCGCCAATCTTTATGAAACGGAGGGAGTAGTTTTCAGTCGAGCTTTGATAACATATCAACCTATCTCCTTTTGATTCTGTGCAATTTATATCTGATACTGATGCATGTCTTGTCACTTGATGCCAGAGATTAGCAATCAACTGTTAGAACTGTATGAGCAAAAACGTGCAGTACAGTCACAACCTTCACATGGAAATGAAGCCGAAAAGAGCTCCGCTTGTGTGCCCAATCAACGAGCCTGCATAAAAGCTCAAGACAACTCTGAGGAACCACATGTTCTTGGGAATCATCAAGCATCCAAACAGTCAGACACTAATCATTCTACCTCAACAATTGTTCCAATTCACAATGGTGCTGAGCATTCAAATAGAGACAAGCAAATTGTTAGCCAGAAAATTCTTCAAATTGAGAAGGGTGACCATGGCAGCGACAAAACAAGCAGTCTTAGTGGAGTTAAAGTTAATACCGGTATAGATGATGGTTTACATCATGACACAAAGTCCTTGCCAGGAAGCTCCATTTCCATCGATAAATCTGATATTCCAACAGAAGAACAAAAATCTCTTGCGTCGCATGGTAGTTTCAGTGAAACCAGAGACGGCAATCTCATTAACAGTGGTGGTCCCAGTGTATCATCCTCCATGATGGATGCGATGAATAAAATTGACAAGGAGAAGGTCAAGGCAGCTTTGGAGAAGCAAAGAAAATTGAAAGGTGATGTTGCTATGCATGCAGATGTGATGGATGATGATGACCTACTTGAGAGTGAGCTTGAACATGGTGTGGAATTGGCTGTTGAGGATGAGAAGATCGAGAAGGAGAAGAGTCATGGTCACCTGCATCAAAAGGATGACCAAAATACTGATGCTGCTGCAGAAAATAGGGACCATATCGAGAAGAATGTTCCAGACACTGCTAAAGAAGCTGAGGTTACGGTTGATGTCACAGAACAGCGTTCTCCAACCAAGAGAAGTGACAGTTTGGAGCCTAAGTCCCAGCAGCCTCATGATGCACCACAGCACAGCGAGGGCCATGATGATGCTCAGCTTGTTGTAACAGATGAAGAGCATAAAATGCCTCGACCTGAAGGTTGATGGGCCATGATTGGTGGACTAGATGCAGTTGACATGTTACTGGAACATATGCATCTTTTCTTATGCATGAGGGTGCTGAGCTATGGACTGTTCGCGTTACATCCAGGTATTCAAGTTTCTTCTACCCAGATGTATTTGCAACCCTGAGACTGAATGCAATGGAAAGTTGTTCTGGGCCTGTGTATCTGAACCGGGAGCACTTTTTTGGCGAATCTACTGATGGCAATAACATTCCGAATTTATGTACTGTAGCAGGGCTCCTAATTCTATTAGCCTAGATTCTTGACATGCAATGTTTCAGACTGTTAGGTTGACCTGATAAACCTCAGAATTGTACATGTTTTCGACCTTCTTTGAATGTCAAGTCATTGTTTCACAATTTTTAAAAGCTGGTACTATTTCTGTTGGAACTG
Source organism: Brachypodium distachyon (assembly GCF_000005505.3). Taxonomy (NCBI): domain Eukaryota; kingdom Viridiplantae; phylum Streptophyta; class Magnoliopsida; order Poales; family Poaceae; genus Brachypodium; species Brachypodium distachyon. The sequence continues at coordinate 19,561,611 of NC_016132.3, read as the reverse complement.
ATACTCCAGCATTGAATTTATAGTCTCACGAGGGTACACTTAATGTTATACTACATGTCACCAGATATTCTTTTTTTTTTTTAAAATAACATCATGGTTAGATTTGTTGATACAATAATACTTCCATGAGATAGCTCATAAGAGCATCCAAACTACACATCTCCTTGGCAACCTAGAATTAACTTTTACATCCTCCGTGCTTGGTCAAATCAACGGCGAAATGTATTATTGCACAACTATGAGATTGTTTTTTGGAAGCAGAGTACATAAGATAGCATGACAGGATCCATGCTATGGTCATTTACATAGCCCTGGACTAGAACTAATACTGTACAAACAAAGGAGAAGCGATGGCTAGCATCAGCATAAGAGCGCCTAGCTTTAGATTCAAGTTCATGTGCAACTGCGTTACAATCTCTCGGTACATGTCTAATCTGAGTAGTGTGGAGAATCAACCCGAAGAGGATGTCAAGTACTCAAGTTGAGGCCTGATGCTCCAGTGGCCAGGTTGGGTCTGAAGATTCCTGTTGCTGGCAGCTTGAGCAAGAGTTGTCTTTTCTGTGAGAAGGCATCCTTCATGAAAAAATCAAGGCTCTTAACGATTGAACCAGCTTGGGAGTTGGGAGAAATGAGAAGTGTTCGGTGTAGACACCCAAACCGGCTTCAGCCTGTTTAATTAAATCCTGATTCTGAGGAAGCTTCCAGGCAGCGTCTGCATACGCATTGGTACCTGGAGAGGAAAAACTCAGAAGAAGACCATTATAGTTCTGATGTTCCATCATGCTGTGGATAGCACCGGAGCCGATCTGTTCGCCAATTTTGTCATCGACCACCAAACCTGTGCAATCTGACCTCCAAACATGTGCAATCTAACAGAGCTCGTGGACTATAATGAGTATTAGTCGGCACAGAGATTTTCCTGTTAAATAGACAGGCATTCCTGGCTTTCCAGAGGCACCGAAGGAAGTTGAAGATGGTAGCAATAGAGGCCTGAGGGTGACCAGAATTGAGTAGGGCAGAAATAACCAGCAATGCTTTGATTTGCTGAACAAGAAGTTCAAAATTTAAATACCAAAGATGAGTGAACCAAGTTGATTTGGAGAAGCGACATAGGAAGAATAGGTGCAGCTAGTCCTTAACAAGACCACATTCGGAACAATGTTTTTATATGTTTAGAATATTTACCTGCCCTCTTACCCGTAGGAAGAGCTCTTCCAAAAAGTCTCCAGGCGAAGGTTTGAATGCTCCAGGCCATCAGCGTTCGCTTCCAGGAACCGTTCCCAGCGAGGAAAGGGATCTCAGGGGGCGATCTCATCTACCCGGATTAAAACGCCAAGCCGCCGGTCCCTGCCTCCTCCGTCTGCCGCTTCAGGCGACGGGAGGGGGTGGGGCCCCCGGTGCTCCGGCCTGTAATTAGGTTGGTATAGTATTTTTTGAGGCGTTGCTTCTATGGAGGAGACGCCGCCGCGTCGGAATAATTTGACTCTGCTCTTCCTCCATCTTGACATTGCTCTAACGGGTGGCGTCGAGCGGCAGGCGGCTTGGTTGTCTTGCCGATCTTTGGATCCGGCGAGATTCGTGTCTTGTGGTCAGCAGTCGGCATTTTTGCGGGTAGCGATCATGTTGGTTGTTGTAGTTGTGTTTGATGTCTTGCAATTGGATGTGTGGATGATGGCAGGCGGCGTTCCTCCTCTTCGACTGTGTTGGATGAAGATGACAGCGTCGAGTTCTGGTGACCACGGGGAAGATCCCCGGCCGACGTGCCACAAAGTTTCGGTCCCGTTACTTGTGACAGTCCGGTTCATCGGCTCGGAAAGCATCCTTGTATGCGAAGGTGCTCTCTCAGATCTTGGTATTGAGGTTGTTCACCCCTTTTTTCGGTGATGCCATGGTGGCGTTGGAGAACGTGGATGGATGACGGTTAGGCGAGGCACAAGTTTCTCTAAGAGTGGAATTTTATTTTTGCTTCTTGCGGGGTATTTTGTGCAAAGTTGCTTGACAAGCATGTTTGTCTTGTGTCGTAACTATATATGTAATCTCTGTAAACGGATTGTCTAATGTAATATATGGTTGCTTAAAAAAAAGTTTTGAATGCTCGGTATGATGTGCTTCTCCTTCCAAACTGCATTGATGAGCTGAATTTCTTGATTGGAAATGGCAGCAGAACCTTGTCTGAGAGTAGGAGCTTTAGGACCTTATCGGTGTCAAGTATGAACATTAGGTCAAAAGATGCCTAACCCGATCCTCTTGATGCGTTACTGGACTTACAACAACTAAGCTATACTTCCTACATCTCACTCTTTCAAATACATCATGAGTGAATTACGTGCTCATCCTAATGAGCGACACCGGCGGCGGCCACCGCGCCTCCTGCGAGGCTCTTCGCGACGCCTTCCGGCTCGAGTTCAGCGACGCGTACCAGGTCCCGCCCAATCACCCGTAGATCTCGTCGGCGACGTGGAGACATCCGGCTGCTGCTGCTGGCGGAAGAGGACGAGCTCTGCCGCCTGCCGGTTGCTTCTCCCCCATGCCGTCACGCCGACGCCCAAGCCGGCTGTCTCGATCTGAAGGTTTTCGATGGAGGAAGGACTAGAGAGCAGACGAAGAGAGAGGAAGGGGCAGACCTGGGGGATATGGGCTCGGGCCTACCTGGGCCTTGGCTGCCCAGATAAGATGTCACAAAAGTCAGAGAAATCCCGGTACTATAGCCCATAGAAACTTAGAATTTGCACACATACCATATCTCAGTATTACCAGCAACAAATAAATCAAATGTTCTAATTATAAAGAGGAGGATTCACTACTCATGGATCATTCTCAGTCAGTCATAAGCTAATGTCACACGGGAGATCAAAATTCTAGTAGTAACAGGTATCGCATTCACACGAAGCCAACACCATCATGAAAGCTTGCTCATGAAAAATTATGTTGTGAGGGCGTCGATTGAGAGGAGTTTCTGGAGGGGTCAAGTTGGGGAGGAACAAGCCTCTGCAGTCATTGTTTGGTCCGTTTCATTCCACCGTTGCTGAAGGGAGAAGCACTGCCTGGATGCGGACTAGGATGTGGGCTTGGATGCGGGCTTTCCTCTCGAAGTGGAGAGTTCAACAGGGCAAGTTCCCGGAGTTGCTGTCTCTTGTAGTAGTCTTGTGATTCATCCTACATACCAAATATGAAAGAACAGGAATTTAGACAGAGAAGGAAATGGGTTTACTAGGCATTTTATTCTAGTGGGCATGTCCCGTCGTGTCCAATTATATATACTTCACTAGCGGTTAACATTGCATTAGTTCTAGTGTGTTTCAGTAGTGAACTAGTATGTAGTACATGCCGTGATAGGAAAATAAACTTATGAATATGAAGGTGGGAACATGGGAGACAAAAACAATAAAGTTCCAGTTCATCACTTCAGTATCATAAAGGCTAATTTCATTTCTCGGGGATTCATGTCTGGATAAGGGATGATGGTAGGGGTAGGAACATTACCCTCGTAACTCTTATGTTGCCATGTTAGGATGTTATAGCTTTTACTTTGTTAAATGGCTGCGGAATAATGAAAAAAAAATTAGAGTTGAGACATGCATGCATACCACTGGTTTCAACAATTCTTCTAAGATCTCTTGTGCTTTTGCAAGTCGTGCATCAATGACATTAGCAGGTAACTCAGCTTCAATCAAGATATGCAGGGGATCATCCAAGTGTTCATAACCAGGTCGTCCTTTGAGTTGCTCCTCCTTCAAGAAATGAAAACAATGACAGAAGATGAGTGCCTGTTGCCTACTATACAAACTTAATTTTATTATAGATATAGTAAACTTTCAGACATGCATACACAGCCACATTTATGTATCCGCAAAGTCCCGGAGTGAGGTTCTATAAAAGTAGGGTCTTCATTACCTTCCCAGGATCTTTAATTGAGCCCTTCCCTCTGATGAAAACTCGACAGCCTGTAGAGGCTTCAATCCTTTTCAACGAGTTTCCTCTTGGCCCAAGAAGACGGCCAATAAAATTGAACTGAACAAGAATGGCAAGGAGAGTAATTAATGATTATACAGCAGTAAACAATACGCATCGCAAGCAGAGTAAGTAATAATTCTATACCAATAAACGTTACAAGTACGGAAATAAGAACATACATTAGGGTAAGTATCTGTTGGTATTTCCAACCGCAAGATCTTCTTAACAATGTAAGAAGAGGGGCTTTGTGGTGCTCCTTGCCAACCGGCAGGTCCTTGAGAAAAACCCACCCTCTGATCAACAACAGAATTATAATGTGTTATACTTCTTACGACATCATAAGGATAATATAAGAAACAGAAAGTGCATTGTAACCGGTAAAAACAGGTAGGACAAAAATAACTAAAAAGTTCAAACATGATTCTGGAAAAGTTATTCCGGTTTTACTGATGCTTTCAATAAATAACATGATTTTGTAATTAACAGATCGTAAGAACCAGGTTTGTCTTTCTTCAAAACAAATCCACCAAATTTGCCCACTTCAAGTTTCACCAAGGGATGAAACATGCATAATATAATAGCTAGCTCTCACGAAATAAAGAAAGAATTATATGATTTGCCTCTTCGTGGAAGTTAACAGTGTGACTTCTAAAAAAGAGGTAAGAAATAAGGAAATCAAGTTGTTATCCCTGTTTTAGCCTTCTGGAGCAAGCATATACATCCACAATTCATAAAACATCACTTTGGAAATACTAAGCAATATGTAACTTCTTACATGTAAAATTACTTATTTTTACCACAGTCATCATATGACAACACAGAATATCAGTAAAATATCTTGTCTGTAAGTGCATTACATCAATCAGCACAAACATATTTACAGCTACTTATTGGCCTGGTGCATTTAAAACAAATAAGTCTTGGCAATCCAGCAACCACTAATAACAGAGGTAAAGAGGTCTCTCTTCATGGCAAGTATACAATGCAGTATAGGATTAAGGATGAGATTAAATTGCCAAGGATACGATGAGATCAGATGTGATGAGGATGCAAGTTATCTCGCCCAAATTATCATTAAATGTAAGCAGGATGACTGAACATGATGTAATGACACAATATACGATTTAATGCTGCAATATCCCATTATATTATGGATGCAACTTATGAAAGGGTCCTAAGATATACTAGACTGTAACCTATCATACTAGACTGTAACCTATCACCATCACCAAGATCATGTGTAGCATTCTTTTTTCCATAAAGGTTTGACAGCTGATGCGATCAGACACTATGGATAACTGAACACAGCATCCCCATGTTAGATAACTAATGCAAATTACCTCTGGATGCACCCCATTCCACGGGCCAAAGCCATTTCCGCAGAAATTAGACATTGGGGGCGATGGATGATGCATCTGGTTTGGACTTGCCATCGGTGGCAACCTTTCGAACTCCCCAAGACCATGTTGGTGCGGGCGAAGCAGGCAGGAAACCCGCATTATCTCTGTGTGTACAAACAGCAAACATCAGCATTAGCACGAAAGGTACATGAAAAACTTGCTGGCACTTTAGAAAATACAGAGTCTTTCGTATGAATCAAGCTAGTACATATTTTGAAGGCTGCCTAGAAACCAACACAGAGGCAGGGAGCAAGTTTGCATCAAGCAGAGGCGAATAAGAGCAATCAGGCGACGACGAATCAGCATGGACAAAAATTCCAATCTAATCCAAAGAATGCTAAACACCGGCGGCCACGAACGGAATCGAGCGTCTCACCTTGGCTCAACAGCTTGCTGCAGATTGGTAGCACCTGCGTGAACGGCCCCAGCTTCTGGTGCTCCTGCAACAAGTCCGCCAAGTACTGGCTGCCGCGCCACCGACGCAATCCAATCCATCGCCATCCAATCCGACGACCCGGGCAGGCAAGAGAGAAGAACAGAGGACACCAATTCAGAAGGGCCGTCCACCAAACAATCACACAAAAAGAACCAATCTTTCGAAACAAACCCAATCTCAGCGTCGACCGTCCTTACCTGCCTATGTCCGGCGGCCCGGCAGGGGGCCGCACCTGCGGCGACATGGCCCTCCCGGGGGAGAAGTAGGCGTCCGCGCCGTGCAGGCCGTCCATGGCGGCGGCGGGCGGCCTCAGGTACCAATCGTTAGGGAACCGAACGGGAGGAAGATGAGGAGGAAGGAAGGGAGAGGCGAGGCGAGGAGAGGTGTTTGTGTGTTCCTTCGCCTCGTATTCTTTTTCTTTTCTCGGTACGGTGGCGATACCCTTTTTTAGGAAAATCTCGGCAAAACCCTGCGCGGCGCACGACGTCCGATCCCTCCCTCCCCCCTTCTCCCTGCCCTGCGTATCTTTGCCTCCGCCGCGCTAGGGTTTATAACGCCCAGGGGCAGCCGCGAGATACGCACCGGCCTACTACTTGCTATTTCCTGCATTGACAGTGTCCGCGTTTTACCAGAGATGTCCATCTCACGACTCAATAAATTGCATTCAGAGAAGAGGCATGTATTGATGCCGTGCGTACCTGTAAAATCTGGAGTAAATTGATGTGCATCAAAGATTTTTCATGTTTTGCCAATCTCCTACCTAATGTTTAGTGCTGGATGCAAAATTGTCTTTAATTTGCCACCTATGGATAGTCTTGTTTGTCTTTTTCCCGAACGTTTTTATCTTTTAAAAAAAGTTGCAGCCTTCGTGGGTTTCTAGAGTTCGCGAGTACCGTCCTTCTAGATTGTCGTGGCATATATTGTGGTTCATTGAAAGCTAGAGGCGTGCTTGCGTCACGGCGTATCGCCAAGATATCGCAGTCTCGTGCACATTACTATATTGATGACAGCTGCATAAATGTTTGCACCGCACCGTGTCTTGAAGGTATGGTAGCGTCATGCACGTTACTATGGTGATAAATGGCTCGAGACATATTTGCTTCACAGCACATCGAAAAAGATATGACAGCCTCATGCACGTTACTGAAGTTGATGATAGCTATAAAGATGTATTTGCATCATGCGGTATAGCTGTTATTTGTTTGTATCCGGCCGGGTGGTACCTGGCTTCTACATTACACTAGACAGTAGTACTGTTTGAATCTCGTGTTGAGTCGATGGCCCCAAGATGCATGTTTGTGTCACAATACATAGCTTAGTGGAAAAAATAACCTACACGTTGAGATTTGGTTGCGTTCATGCTTCAAGAGTTCTCGAGTATGAGTAACAAGTTTCTATCACATTGGTTGTCCGGCCTGGCCATGCCAAAATTGCACTGCAACAGTTTGACTTGGGGGTCAGGTATTTAACCCTCACTCCTCATTTTGTTTTCCTCGTTATCGACCCCGACATTATTATTCCTTTCCTTTCATATCCAAAGAAGAGCACCAAGATTTTGGAGGGAGATTTTAGATCCAAACCGAGCAAACTTTGTTCCCCTCTTCGAGTTTTTCATCCTGCTTGTCACTCTTGAAGTTTGGGGACTTCTAAACAATTGGAGTCGATCATGAACCTCCAAACTTGTGAATTTTACCTAAAGAGTTTGTGAAGGTTTGCTTCCGCCTTTCAAAGAAAAGGAATACCCCTAGAGATGAGATCATGTACTTCGCAAGAATACCCCTAATGAGCGACGTCCCGTACGCCACTTCATTAAAGTAATAATAGTCTTGTAAACATGCATTATGATTCTTTTTTTATAATCTTCATTGTGCTCGTTACGTCTCATGCTTCCCTTTGCCACTCTAAGATCAGAGTTACCGTGCCGTCTTCTAGGTGGTAAGCGGGTGGATGACATGCGGTAAGCGATCCATCTACCGTGCTCTGTGGCGCAAGCCTTGTATAATGTATTTCTCTCGAAGCTTAAGTATCATCGGAACCAAAGCTGCTTCACATTGTCGTGTGTGGCTAACTGTTGGCATGGGCCGTTGTAGGATTTGTGCAGCTATTGTAGAATTGTGTTGTCAATGATTGTCTAAGCAAAGTGAATGTCGCTAGGTTAAGGGTGACGAGTGATGATGATGACACACATGAGCAAAATTGATGTACTTTTTCCTCTTAGGGGGTGGGTGACCGTGGGTTGTAATATTCCATGATAGTTAGTTGTTGAGAAATTTTCTAGAGTTTAATTTCTATTCCTTCCGATCCACGTAAGTGTCAGAAATTTAATACAAATTTATACTCTCTCTGATCCATAAAAAATGTCGTCCAGTTAGTACGAATTTTATAATAATAAGTGGGCGACACTTTTAATGGCAGAGGGAGTACTAATTTTGTACTAAATTTCCAACGCTTATTATGAATGAGAGGGAGTATTGTTTAATTAACAGGCCGAGGCTTCTCGGCTCCTGTTAAAAAATGAATCTTTTAAACCAAAATGGTATATGTTTCTTGCTGGTATACGTATCTGTGACTCTACGGTTTGGAGTAATCATACGTGTAATCTAGTTTTGCCAGAAAAAAATTAAGTACTCATAGTAGTATAGACTAGTACTCCAGTACATATCCAATTTGCAAGGAGAGAACTATACCCCCATTAACTAATTGCCCTTCTTCTGCTTTGTACGTTGAAAATGACAGTTGCAGACTAGTATCTGTTACTGCAAGTAACTATAGCTAGCTGCAGGAAGATGTCGCATGCAGTATGATGGAAACTGGTCCATAGTACGTAGCACATGGCCGGCATCACCCGCTTCAAGCATCTGACTCTGTGCAGCAATCAGTCGGTGCCATTTGGAGTTTGTGGTTCACCGAAATGGGGGAATTGGACCAACTTACACACAAATGCATCGAACCGGGGGAGCATGGCCGTATGGGAGTCTGCGACCACCGCCGAGTTACGGAGTATAACACTGCACGCACGGCGCCACGCCATGGAGCCGGCCGGGGGAGATGAATGGCGCCCTCAAATTAGGACTTAAATTTTTGTTGTCCTACGCCCTCAAATTAGATGAATTTCGAGGAGATCGACATTGTCAAAGACTCAAAGATGCATGGTGGCCCAATTTTGTTCTACGGCCTACACCAGAGTGTTGTTCCCCGCCAGTAACCTTTCGTGTGGACCTACCACATTTTTAATATGGTGTGTTTATGTCGTTCTTCGAAAAAAAAAATTATGTCGTTAAGTTGATCAGTGTATTGTCGTGTGGTCAGGTGTGCCACAAGGATCAGTTTACCTTATCTAGGTATTTTTGCCGTCAAAAAGACGATCAACGACCTACAAATTACTCGCTCTGTTTCAAAATGTCGGACGTATAACTTTTGTTAATTGTCAATTTTTCTAAAGTTTGAACGAACTCATAGCAAAAAGTATGATGATGTACAATGTCAAACCAATATGATATGTAAATATATTTCACAATGTATTTAGTGTCTTTCATTTGACAACATGGATGTTGATATGTATTGTTGTAAGGTTGGTTAAACTTCATAAAGTTTTTGAAACAGAGTGAGTATCATTCTGCATATGGTCGATAAAGGTTACCTGAGCTATTTGGAACTGCAGAAATATGGTTACGTTTGATCACTATCGCTTACGCTCCCTCGTCGAAATAGTGTTTTCCACTGGCTTTTATCTGCTGTGTTGGACAGGGCTGCAGAAAGGTGCCGATGTTGAAACCATGCGGGGTGGTGCTCGCCGGCTAGTGGCAAATGCTCAAGCCATAATGCGACAGACGGGAGAAGGTGCGCATGCTGCTGACTTAGTGAACCTAGTGCCTGAGGCGCGACGTTTGGAGCTGGAACGACCTTTGGCTGATTGTGCGTGTCGCTGTTGACACTTCTCGTTATTTTGATTCCGGTGCTGCGTCGCTTTGTGAACTCAAACTCTGTATGAGCCGTTGTCTGAACCTGGCTGGTCGGTAGTGTAGGAGACAGGTTTTCGTCCCGTAGTCGATCTCTGATTGCAGAGATCGGTCAGCGGGTTTCTTGTTCTAGGTTAGGATAGTTGTGCACTGCTTTCTTCCCCTCGACCCCGTGTCTGTTGACAACCGAAACTGCTTTATTTCCGTTCTAAGTAATGGAAAGGGGAGAAATCCCAGGTGAAAAAAAATGTACTCATGCCACTGAGTACAAATTAATAAACGATATTTTGGAAGGCCCGGGCCGAACCTAAATGCAAATTCTTCGCATGGACGCTGTCCCATGGGAAAATCCTCGCTGCGGACAACCTCGCCATCCGGCAAGGGCCTCATAACCCAATCTACCAGTTATGCCGCATCCACCCCGAGACAATTCACCACATTTGCATGGACTGCTCCTTCTTCCGTGATGTCTGGAACCTTGTCCAATCTTGGTGCCAGATGCCTCCGATCACCTTTACGGCTTCCGACTCCATCAACGACCTGTGGGATGGCATCATTCGTGGGCTCCCCAAGCGGCCCAAGCGGGAGCTTAGTGGCCGGCTTGTCTACACATGGTGGGGCATTCGGAAGGAGCGAAACAGAAAGATCTTCAAGGGCGCAGCCTTGACGGCCTTGCAAGTTGTTCACTTAGTTTGGGAAGATTACCAAGAGGATCCGGGCGTGCTCTTTGGATCCGGGAGATTAGCTCGATCCATGCCAGGGTGTTTTTTTCCTTTTCTTTGACTGATCCCCTCTCCTGTACAGTGTTTTCCTCTTTAATTGAATGACAGAAATCGACCATCTTTTCCTAAAAAAAGATTATGCCTTACATTTTGAATAGAGTGCGCATCATTCTGCATATGGTCGATATTAGCTAGTCATGTACACGTGGTATGACAGCATAAGTGACACATTGGATGGCATGTGCGTACTCCTTCCGTCCCATAATATGAGCCGTGCACGCATCACTAGATCGTTAATTTAGCTAACTAAATATAAATTAAATAATATAAAAATTATATCGTTAGAAAGTTCTTTTGATAACGAATTCAATGATGTTTTTTTTGTTAAAAACATATGTATTTAGTTAATCAAATTGAAAATTTATATATGCATGCCTGCCTCTCATACTATGGGGATGGAGGGAGTAATCAAAAGCGTCGAAAATCTCTGCTAAAAAATAAAAGCAGCTACGTCAATCAAGGGCAGACGACAAGGCGAGCCCCAGTGCGTGTGCAGGCGTGCTCCACCTCGAACACATCGAGGCTCCCATCCATCAATAAATATGATCCTTGCAGCTAGCATTGAAAATCTCAAACATGAAACACGGGTTGTAAAATAAATTACTCCATCGCAAGTTTAATTTGGCACGTGCAGATGCGCAATCATTGTGTACGGGAAGTCCCCGTATGTGTGGCTCGTGTCCATCTCGCCAATGGGAATTGAGAATTTGATGTTTCATTTAAGGTGGACAGTGTTTTGTCTGCAGGTATGATGATTTTGACGGTTGGCAAAGAGTACTTAATTACTTGTAAAGGCTTTCTTGTTTCATTGTAGGTACCTGTACTATTCGTGACGACGACGGAAGAAATGCTTAGGATACACCAGACATCGTAGTCTAAAACGACCGCACGACAAAACGAAAGTCCTCATTCTTTGCTGAAAACTAGCTTAATTTACACAGAAGGGTGACCCTGAGTTCCGAAAATCAGCTTACGGTCTCTTTGAATTAAAGGATTTCTATAGGAAGTTCAGAAGTTTTTAATCCTTAAATAGAGGTCTTTGGATCATCAAGGGAATGAAGCGGTGAGGTATGAACTGCATTCGTACAGACTGATTTCATATGATTTCTAGCAATAGATTAGACACTTGAAATTCTAGCAAAATTCGTGAAGCATCCAAAGGACTGTGTTTGCGAATCCACGTGATTTGATTTCCTTTATCCCTCAGAATTCATGCATGCACGAGACATTTTAATCTTACGTTTTAAGAATAGATTTTAAGCCTTCAATTCGCCACATAAATAAAGACTTTGTTTGTGGCATCAGGGATAAATCTCACCGCCAACACCATGTCTGTGTCGATAAAGCGAATTATTTTTCCAGTGTCCACCGCTAGTGAGACGCCTAGTACTCGTGAGCTCGGTGACGGATGAACTAGTCTTGAAAGAACATTGTGTGTGCATGCATGCTAACTAACGGGGTCTGCGTTCTCGTCGCGGTTGTAAAGAAAGCAAGGATCCCGTTTAGGTCTTCGTACAAACGAGGCCACGTTTTTTCGAGGAAAAAGAAAAACTCGTCGAGCCGGCCCAGCCGGGGGGAAACACGTACGTCGCCGGTCTCTAAACCGATCGAACACCCCACAAAATAAATGGAGACGGAGCACATGTACAGTCCCGAACTCGTTGAAAAAAATCGTATTCCCTCCGTCCTAATATATAAGGCACGCACGCATTACAACATTATAAATTTAACTAGCAAAGTCTAAATTATATTTCATAAAAAATGTTTCATTAGATTCGTAATCAAATAAACTTTCTAATGATATGATTTTTACATCATATAATTTATATTTTGATAGTTAAATTAATAATTTTGAGACGCGGGCGTGTCTCGTAAGTTGTGACGGAGGGAGTGGCAAGGAAACTCTTCCGTCTCGACTCCGACACGTGCACGGGATCGCTGATTGTAAAAACCGGGGAGGGGGGGCCAGCGTCCGTACAGAGGGGGAGAACAGTATGCGCACATGCAACTCCACGGGGGAACCGCGGAATCGCCCCGGCCGGATTCAGGGATTCTAGCGGCTGGCGCGTGCACGGGGGCGTTCGTGTCACCAGCACGTGCATGCATGCCCCTGTCTGTCCCTGCGCCGTCGCCTTTCTTTCTTGGTGAAGGATTGCAAGGAAAAAGGCATGCATAGGATGCTCTGGTGTCTGGGCCGAGAGTACGCGGCAGCGCGTGTTGGGAGGCAGGTGTGTGCACGTCGTGGTGACCGCATGAGTGCTTCGCCATTGGCTAATTCGCGCAGCAGATCGAGCTCTAGCCTCTAGGGGGCATGGAACGGATTGATCGAGCGTGGCCCGGTGTCGCCCGGCCCGCCCTGTAGGTCTGGAGTCTGGACACGGTGAGTAATTGTAAAAATACAGTAAATATCGTGACTGGTAAAGTAGGATCATCCTCGACGGCAGAAAACTGGGCAGAAAAGCGTAGTAGCAGGACGATCCTGAGACGGCATACGGGGATAATTACGCTACGCTGCGACGACAAGCACACCTTGTTGTCACAGCCCGGGGGGGCGCCTGGCCCAAGACAAAAGCGCCATCTCCATCGGTCGTCCCAGCACTCCCTACTCTAGCTTTCCATGCTCTTGTTTCGTGCAAATTAGCAATATTTTTGTGGGCTTTTGGCACGGATCCAGGAGCCCTTGTTTATTTGTCACCCACCGCACCCCGGATCCCTCTTCCCTTTCTCCGTCGTCTTGTTTTCGTGTTCACAAAAGAACACCCAGTTCCAAGTTCCAACTCCCAACCGCTGGGTTCCATGACCAAAGCACTCCTCGCGGGCCCGGTGCAGGCTGATCGAGATGACTGATCGTTGGTAAAGCATGCAAAGGGTAATTCCAATCCGCACTTTAATCCAATACTGCATTTCACTTGCCCTTTACACCTAAATCGTCTTGCAGCATACTGCATGCGGCTCTACAGAATCATATCGCTAGAAAAATGTCTCGATGACATGTGGATATTGGGATAAGGCGTGGAAAAATGACTCGATACTCACAAGCTGAACGATTGCTAGCTCGCTAGAATATTCATCCTCGATCGAATTCGGACACTCAGGAGTTGAGTTGGCCTTTTTAACTTGTTGCGTTTCTCCGAAAGAAAAGAGTCAAGGAGTAACAAGCTCCTAGTTGACTTGCTGAGTGATCGTTTGACTTCTTTAGCTTGTGACATTATAGTACAAGCTTTTGACTTCTTTAGCTTGTATGCTACTCACGTTTGTGATTTGTTTCTTCTTGCAAAATTGAGTCAAGGAGTATTCAAAACGATCGATATCCTTGCAAAATTGTTTCTTCCGAGAAGCATCGATGTGTATCTGGTTGTATATATTTGCTCACGTTTGTGATTTGTCCAAAATGATGAGCTTAACAGTTACTAACAGTTAATGTTTATTCAATTTAGCCGAGATGGAGGTTAAGAGTTGGTTTGTTAACTTAGCGAGCTTAACAAGTCAAGATGAGTTAGCTTAATATTCCTCGCTTCTCGTTCGGTTCACTGTAAATCCCCTTGGATTGAAGGGGAACAGAAGGGACTGTGGGAAAAATAAACTAAAATCTCTCTCATTCTCTATCATTCGCCCTGGATTGATATGGTTAGGGTTGAAATGAACGAGCCCTCACTAGTTGGGGTCACATGTCAATAAGACTAGGAATGCCAAATGTCCAACTCAGTATTTTTTTTTGGAGCAGCATATGCCCGATATTTTATTTGTTTCAAAGTAAAATTTGTCTAAATTTGGTTATCATTTCTGGGTCCTGTTTGCACCTCGAAAACTCGGTCACGGTGCACATCTGGACTGAGCCTTGGATCTCGGCCCAGGTATCAGTCTGGCCCAATATTCTCCACCCACACAAGGCCTTGAACCGCCTGTTCGCCCCAGTTCCTCAACCTGCTTGGATAGCTCGCGGATCGCGAAGGATCGGAAATCTCGCCGTCGCCGTCCCCGTCCGCCGTCTCCCCGTCCGGTTCGCGATGAGGTTCCACTGGCTGGAGGCCATGCTGCCGCTGGGCATCATCGGCGGATTTCTCTGCATCATGGGCAACGCCCAGTACTACATCCACAGGGCCGCGCACGGCAGGGTACCGCTGTTCCCCCTCCCCTTTTCCTCTCTCTCTCCCGATCCGAATCTCTCGTGCTGAGGCCCCCGTTCCGTGCGGTTTTCCCTGTGTTGGATGCAGCCGAAGCACATCGGGAACGACATGTGGGACGTCGCCATGGAGCGCCGTGACAAGAAGCTCGTCGACCAGCCATCCGGCAACTAGGTGCGGATCTGATCCCATCCCATGCCGCCGGTATATGCTATCTAGAGCTGCTACGGTGGCCTCTGGTTGGTTTCCGGGGGCTTGGCTTCGTGTTGGAATTCTAGGGTCTGAGCTCGATTTGGGGCTGGTGTTAGGTCAGAGTAGTACCCTTTTGTTGTTGGATACGGGGATTTTGACAGCCAGTTAAAAATTGGGAGTTTCTGGTGGGAATTTGCACATTTCTCGACAGTCGGATTGCCATGGTTAATTGTTAGTGTGTTGTAGTCTTGTAGATTACTGGACTTCAGCATGCTCCAGGGCCGTTGTTATGCTTGCGAAAATTGAATTGCGATGTGCTAGACTTGTTCTGGATTTCTTATTTGGTTGTTATTCGGAGATAGTTGCAACTTTTCTAGGGAAGTGATGCTACAGGTTGTGTTCTTGCGTTATGCGAATGTAGTGCTAGTTTGGACAATTGTAGAGCATATCAACCTCCTATGTGATGGCATAAATGTAATGTCATTGGGTTTTGGGGCGATGAAGTGATACTTTGGGGTGTGCACCTTCCTCTGTTTCTGTTCTCCGGTCATTGTATTGAAAAGAAAACTTGTTCTGTTTCTGCAGCCTGTTTTCTCTTTTTTGTAACAATTACGATGTAGACAACAATATCTATCTACAATCTCTCCAGTTCTAGTAAACCATGCAGGCTTTGACCCAGCTGAATCGTACAAAGGCTCGAAAAACAGAAACCATGATCTCTTGAACCCCTCTAGTTCATGTTACAATGTTCTTGTTCTCTATTTCTTATCGTCATCTTGTGATTGCCTAGTTGTTTCTTGTTTTCCTTAGTAGTTTTGTCCTTACTATGCATTCAACCTGCAATCCATGAATAACACTAGTGCTGATGATGGTTCTTTGTTTAACTGTTTACTGCTTAACATTACCATCATCTGAATAATAAAATACTGTTTTTAGAAGCTCATGACTTGATAGCTTTATTTGAAAAAGTTGTACCTTTCTCTTTTCTATTGCATTTCTGTCAACAACTGATATTGACATCACACTGCTCACCACGAGATTTGTGTTGGCAAATTCAGTTTGATTGCATGAATTGGTTGCTCGCAACAGATATTAACTCACCTTTTCATGTCTGTGGGGCAGTCACTCAGATTTCTATTATATCTTTCTACTTTAATTTGCCTATTATATGCATGTGTTAATAATAACCAGACTGGGACTACAGATGTCTGATAATCTTCAGTCCCTTTTCTCTTTCATCTCAGCGCGGCTTCTTAATCAATAGCACTTCTTATAATTTCTGTTTGTGTATTGTCGGAAGTTATTGATATTTTTTTTAATCTGGAACAAATTTGTCTGATGGAAGTTCTCCATTTTGATATTCTGCAAACAGAGCCTCAGACGAGTGGGTTTCATGACGTATATGTTATGTGCTCTGTTTGGTCTTTCTCATGCTGGCAATGAAAATTTACCATCTATCTCATAAAAACTGTGACTTGTGTGGCTTAGTTCTGCAGCAGGGTAGGTTGAGCTAGGAGTGACTCTGAAAATAGCACCTTCATTTCTCTTTGTTTATGCATCTGCATGTATTTTTCTTCTATCCATTTATTTTGATGATGCCTGCACATGCTTGTGGGTTAACCATTAACTTAATGTAATATGCATATCCACTGAAACAGTAGTGCTTGTTTTTGTAGGACATTGATCAACATTGATCTTTTTGGATGGTGGCGAAGCTCGTTCAGAGGCCCAGAACTATTGATGTTTAGTTTCCATGTATACTGGGAACCAGGGCTTTATTTTCCGCTTACAAAAATTTCGAAGATTGGATGAATAATGTGTATCTGAAATCTGTTTGATCAAACAAAGTTGGTTTCATTGCTGAATTATGTGTCATTTCTCCCCCCTGACCTCTTTCATGAGTAAAGTGTTGTTTTGTGTCTGGTCTTGATTGGCATATTTACCCCTACCTGTTCTTACCTATCTGTTTCATGAGGAAAGAGTTGAGGTTACTAGTATGTACTTATCAACCTGTTCTTGGGATCCATATGTTTCAGGTCAGTCGTTATGACCAGAAATAAGCAGCAATAGCTGGTCTGCAAGAATGATTTGTTCTGTAAAGAACAGCCCGGCAACAAGAGCCTCTTTGGTTCACCTGGATGGCTGGGTGAGCCTGAGCGAGCTGGTGTATAATCCAAGCACATTGCTTCAACACTTGCCACTCATCGCGTACTTAAATTTTGGTTCCTTATTGCACTGTTGGTGCATTTCTTACTGTTTTTTTTAAGGCTTAGGGTTCAAAGAGTTTGCCTAACTCATGTACACTACCCACTCCATTCTATAATATAAGGTATACTCCCTCCATTTGGGTTTATAGGGCCACACAAAATTTTATGCCAAACTTTGACCAATAATTACATTGGCAACATAAGATTATTGCAGCACAAAAGATATATTGTTGGATTCGTATTGAATAACTCTTTCTAATGTTATACTCCCTCCGATCCATATTAATTGTTGAAATATTACATGTATCTAGACGCATTTTAGGCATAGATACATCCACATTTGGGCAAATTTGAGATAATTAATATGAATCGGAGGGAGTAACTTTTATGTATACACTAAAGAACTACTAAATATAATTTAAATAATTGTTGGTCAAAGTGTGACACAAATTTCAATAGCAGCCTTATAAAACCCAAACGGAGAAAGTACTATGTTTCGTTAAGATTAGGTTTTGACCAAGAAATGCTATGCTAATATGTGGTTTATATGACACGAAATGAAATAGCTAGATTCATTACCAAAAATAATATGTAAACAAAAATCCGGAGGCATGGTCCTCACCCCATTCTTGACTCCACGAGAAAGAAATAATGACCACGGAAGGAATGATCGGATAAGATGGTCAAATTAAGTGTTGAGAATGTATTCTCACCGTGATCAGATGAACTAGGAGTTACATTGGACAACGTAAGAAATTGGACAGAAGGTATCCTCTACATGCATTACAACATTGCTCCAGCAGTTCCCATTGGCCGTTTGTCAGTCATCTCTGTCGAACAATTATCATCCTCGAAGCTCCGTTGGGTTGGCGTTGTCTGCTGCTGCGAGCCATCTTCTTCCTTGGAGCTACGGCGCAAGGGCGACCCAGAAGCGGCGAAGGTGGCATCTCTGCAGCTGTCCATCCTCAACACCTGCGCGTTCTCGGCGCGAAAGGAGGGCGACGGCAAGGGGGTCGCCGCAGCATTGTCGTCTGCGTGAAAAAGAGCGGGCGACTGGGGTGGAGTGCTCGGGGTAGGTGGCATAGCGTGCTCCACGCAGAATGGAGAACAGATGGACTGGTCATCGGCATCTTCCTCGTCTTCATCGTATTGGTCTTCTTCTTCCTCGATCGTGTCCTCGTGGAGGCTGACCATGTCCTGCATGTTGAGCTGGTGGAGCTCGACGACGTCCCGCAGGAACCCGTTCTCCCTGGCGTACAGCGTGTTCTCGTTCGCCAGCCGCGCCTTCTCCTCCAGCAGCGTCTCCAGCTGCTGCCGTATCTGCCCCCAGCCGAAGCAAATTAAGCAACCGTACGTGTTCTCAGACATGCATAGACGGGGATTAGATCATTCGGGCAAGTCAAAGGAAGAGTTACCAGGTCCTCGTCGGCGACGGCGTCGTGTTTGCCGTCCCGGAGCAGGCGGTTCTCCTCCTCCAGCTGCGCGCACCGCTCCTTGGAGAATGCCAGGTCGGCCTTGACCGTCTTGAGCTCCCGCTGCAGCAGCTTCACCTTGGTCGCCATCACGTTCGCTACCTGATCATATGGTGAAGCAGCCCTTGTTTCATCGACGCCCGATCGATCGAAGCGAGCAAACCCCAAATTAACACGGACACAACAAACACGCATGCACGAGCAGCAAGCAGAGGCACCTTACGTCGCGAGAAGCTTTGATCTGGGTCGACTCCAAATCCGTCTGCATCGGCGCCATTTCCGGGGTGGCCAGGTTCAGGTTGCCGGCGCTCCGCATGTCGGCGCTGCACGCCTTCCTCCTGATCTGCAGCTTCTTCCTGCCAGCCGCAGCCGCCACCGCCGGCGTCCTGCTCTCCCCCGCCATTGTCCCTTGCAGCTGCAGGCCCTCCTGCAGACCCACCCATGTACATCTGATCGTATCAGCATCTATCATACCAATCATCT
Organism: Brachypodium distachyon; assembly: GCF_000005505.3. Lineage (NCBI taxonomy): Eukaryota > Viridiplantae > Streptophyta > Magnoliopsida > Poales > Poaceae > Brachypodium > Brachypodium distachyon. Next base: position 19,542,602 of record NC_016132.3, on the reverse strand, counting down.
CTGCTTGCGTTTCCTGTTTTATAACACATAAAACTGTAGTCAGGGGTTTGCTTGCCTCGAGTGCATTCTTGAGTTGTGTTCCAATGTCGAGCTTCCCCCCATCCGACCCTTTCCGGAACGTGGGGCTCTCCTTCCGGACTCGGTCGTAGGACCATCGAGATGGAGATTGCTGTACAAGAGATTATTCGGGAAACACTGGCATCATTGGTTGGCCCGCTTAATCTTCGTTTCAGAATTCAGAGCTGTTAATCAATTGTTACCTGAGTGGCTCCTCCGGATGTGGCCATTGCAGCCTGGTGGTTCTTCCCGTCCTCCGCGGAGGGGGAGACGACGTTCTCGTCGAGCATCACCTTGGCTTGCTGCGCCAGGAGCCCCCACAGCCCTTGCTTCGCCTCGTCCTTCTTCAGCGGCGAATGCTTGGGCGACAGCCCCGAATGCTTAGGGGAATGCGATTTCGGATCGTCATTGCTCGCGCCGCCGCTCGTCGATGTGTACAGCAGGGTCACGGGGTCCTTCATCAACGCCCCAGAGCAGATCAGATAAATCGTTCAGGTTCGGCCATGGGCGGCGGTAATTCTCGATGAGATGGGAGGGATGGGATCGGCGGACCTGGGCCGGGTCGCTGGGCCGGGCGGCGCGGGGGGACTTGCGGGGGGAGACCCGCGGGGAGGAGGAGGAGGCGGAGGCGAGCAGGGCCCGCGCGGCGAGGGAGGAGCGGTGGTCGCCGGGGCGGCGGCTGTCGTCGGCGAAGCGGGTGGCGCGCGGGGACGCGGTGGCGGGGTCGCCCGGCGACGGCGCGTGGCGGTGGTCCTCGACGAAGGTGGCCGACCGCTGGATCGCACCCTGCTGCTTGCGTCGGTACGCCATCGATCTCCGCCGCTGGCTGTGGTGCTCGATCGTGCTCGATCGCGCCGCTGCCGCTGTTAGATGGGGTCGTCCCTGCCCTACCCTAGGCGGCTTCCGTTCCAGGGACGGGCTCGGAGCGGTGGGCGTGCCATGGCCGTTTATTTCGTAACGAACTCGCCCGCGTTTTGAGGAGGCCACGGGGCGCAAGGAAAGGAAACTGTTGTGCAATCTGCCGGCTAGCCGGTCCCAGTATTTGAAGGATTCAATCATACATACAATCACGAAGTACAGTAAAATAGATGAACATCAGTGAGTAGAAGGGAACAAAAGCTCTTTATTAATTTCTGATCTCAACAGTACGTGCAAGGGGTAGCCTCCTCTCTTTTATATAAACTAGATGGTCCAACTAGGTTAAAGAGATAAGGCCCAAAACTTAACGTTGTGGGGAAACGATTCTTCAGGGGTGGAGGGGTGCGCACGCTTCGGTGGCCCTCTCACCCCAACGATCGGTTCCCCAACACTCCCCCTTGGGCCGATACCCGTATACCATATGCCTCAAAAACTCCGAAAAAACCCAGTGAGAAAAACACATGGACAAAGAGCGCATAGGATACGTTGCTATATTGCACAGATTGCCTCGTTAAAAACCTCATGCGAGAAACATAAGAAAACTCGCCGAGGGAAAAAGAGTACAACCTACTCAATCTCCAAGATGAGTACTTGATCGCCATGATCAAGATTTATCGATGAGTATGTGAAGTATCTTCCCCTGAACCTTGCATTTCCCTAAGTCTCAACATACCGATTCCACGCACACACCTTTCAAAGGTGGATGCCGGTAGTGACTTAGTGAACAAATCAGTAAGATTTTCACACGACTTAGTATGCAAGACATTTACCTCGTTCATCTTTTACAACTCATGTGCATAGAAAAAACTTAGGATTTATATGCTTGGTGAGATTACTCTTCACATAACCCGTTTGTACTTGTGCAACACAAGCTGCATTATCTTCATAGATAATGGTGGGGATCTGCCGGTGTTCAGCCCACAGGTCTGCTGAATGTGGCGAACCATCCGTCGAAGCCATACACACTCACGTGATGCTTCATATAGCGCTATGATTTCCTAGTGGTTCGTCGAAGTCGATACAAGACTTTGCTTTGATGATTTCCATGTAACAGTAGTTCCACCACATAGAAAAAATATCCAGTCTAAGACTTGGATGTATGCGGGTCCGACAAATACCTAGCATCGGCATAGCCTATCAAAGATAGGTCTTGATTCCTTCTATAAAATAGCCAAAGATCTTTGGTCCCTTGCAGGTATCGAAAGACATCCTTAACACCTTTCGTAGGTTCAAAGCTGTACCTAACCAGCAAATTGACGGCGAACGCAATGTCCGACAGTGTACAATTCGTGAGGTACATGAGTGCTCCAATAGCACTCAGGTAAGGAAATTCTGAACCCAGAACTTCCTCCCTCTCTTTTTTCGGCCTGAAAGGGTCCTTGTCTTGCTGTAATGACCGCCCAATCATGGGAGTCTTTGAAGGATATGCCTTGTCAAATCCAAATCTTTCCAACACCTTTTGAGTGTAGGTAGACTGGTGCACTAGAATCCCATCATGGGAATGTTTCAGTTGCAAACCTAAACAGAACTTGGTTTTACCCAAATCCTTCATCTCAAATTCCGACTTCAAGTAGGAACTTGCTTCCTCAATATCCTGAGGTGTACCGATGATATTCAAATCATCTACGTACACCGAGATTATACAGAATCCATCTTGGGATCGCCGTATAAATACACATGGGCAATCTTCATTGCTCGTGTAGCCCTTTTCATGTAGAAAATCGCTCAGGCGATTATACCACATTCTACCCGACTGTTTAAGTCCGTACAGTGACTTCCTGAGTTGAACACTGTATAGACCTATGTTTGCTCTGTCTTGGTTCGGAACCGGGAGACCATCAGGTATCCTCATATAAATGTCCGAATCCAAGTTACCATATAGGTAAGCAGTAACAACATCCATCAATTTCATTTTTAAGTCCATATTGACTGTCATTGAGATCAAATATCTAAAGGTAATTCCATCCATGACCGGGGAGTACCCTAGGTTGTTGAGTAAACCCCTGAGCAACTAACCTTGCTTTGTACCGTACTACCTCATTATTTTCATTTCTCTTGTTGACAAATACCCACTTATAGCCGACATGGCGTATGTGGGGAGGGGTTCGACACACAGGTCCAAAAACCTCTCTTTTGTGCAGAGATAATAATTTGGTAGCTATTGCCTTCTGCCAATCTTTCCAATCCGACCTCTTCTTACAATCAATTAGCGAATTAGGCTCGGGGTCAAGATCGATGATTGCGAAAATTTTCTTAGCAAAGTTTATGTCGACATTAGCAGTTGCTCGGTTTATTGACTCTTTCGTATTAACATAATCTATGGCCATTTCGTCATGGGGCGCATCATGTGCATCCTTTGTCTCAACAGGATTTCCCATTCCTGGAGCGAGGTCCTTTAGTTTTTTCGCGCCGATGTGTGCGCTCACATCTCCGCTGGGTGCTTCCACTGTTGGAAGGTTAAAGTCCGGAATTCTTTGCGCTGGAGATTCCGTACTTGTGCCAGGTCTCAAGTGGCTCCCCTCACTCTCTCGGGGCTTTTTAGTAACCGAGCGTGATAAATCCCCCTTGTCCTTTTTCGTCGGGCGTCTCCGAGTACTTGGGATTTGAGGAACCGGATTTCTCATCCTTTTAGGCCTTTGGACTCGAGCGGGTAGACCCACAGGATCCTTGGGTATCTCTACCCTTTCCGGTACATTGCGCGCAGGCACATGTGATTTTGTCACACTTCTCATGTCACTAAAGTGATCATGCAGTTGATTCGCTAAAGCATGCAAATCTATTATCTTTTGGACTTCTCTATGTGTCTCACTTGTGCGCGGGTCATTTGCGTGGATCCCCGTGGCTTGCCACGTCAATTCTCGACTTTTCTATCAAGAGGTTGATTTCCTCCCCCTAAAGTCGGGGAGAGATCCTCGTCAAAAATGCAGTCAGCAAAGCGGGCCGTATGACAGTCTCCTGTCATGGGGTCCAGATACCTGATTATGGACACAGTCTCATAACCAACGTATATCCCCGACTTAGGGAGCGGTCCCATCGCTGATTGCTGAGGGGGTGGTATCGGTACATATACCTGGCAACCGAACCTACGAAGGTGGGAAATTTTCGGTGCCGACCCTTGCGCTAGTTGGACAGGTGAATGGATGTTGTAGGCCGTGGGTCTATAGTTGATGAGATTTGCGGCGTGCAACACTGCATGCCCCCAACACGTGGTTGGTAAATTACAACCCCGAAGGAGTGGTCTGGCAATGAATTTAATCCTCTTAATCAATGCCTCCACTAGTCCATTTTGCGTATGGACATGCGGTACAGAGTGCTCAACCTTAATGCGAAGTGCCATACAATAATCATCGAACGCTTTTGAAGAAAATTCTCTAGCGTTGTCCGTTCGAATAGACTTTATACGATGATCCGGAAAATTATTCCTCATTTGTATGATTTGCGGCATCAACTTGGCAAAGGCATTGTTCCGTGTAGACACCAAGTTAACACAGAACCATTTAGACGAAGCATCTATGAGCACCATGAAGTATCGAAACGGTCCCGAAAGGGGCTGAATCGGACCACATATATCCCCTTGGATGCATTACAAAAACGCAGGGATTTCATCCCTCACTTTCAATGGTGATGGTTGAATGATTAATTTTCCCGTCGCGCATGCCGAGCACACGAAATCATCATGATTCAGGAAATTTTTAACATTCACCCCATGCCCATTTGAGTTGTTAATTATATTTCTCATCATTCTAATATCCGGGTGGCCTAATCTATCATGCCATAAGCAAAATAGTTCAGAACTTCTAAATATAATCTTTAAGGTAGTGTACACGGGCGGCGCTACAATCTTAGTGTAGTAAAGCCCAGTGTTGAATGAAGGGAATTTTTCAACAACATGCTTACCATGGGCATCGCGCTTTGTGATAAGTAGGCACTCTTTGTCATTATCATCATCGGTCTCCACATGGAGGCCGTTTGCACGGATGTCCTTAAAACTCAAGAGAGTTCGAGTCGACTCCGGGTACAATAATGCTTGCTCAATGAGCAAAGTTGTTCCCATGGGAAGTATGATAGTAGCTCGTCCAGAGCCTACTATTTTTGACTCGACCCCTACGATAGTCATGATACTCCCCGGAGTCTTTTTAATGGACTCGAAATAACAAGTTTCTCTCAAGATGGTGTTTGTGGTACAACTATCCACAAGGCACGTTTCCTCCATTCGAGCGCCACGTGTTCTAAAATATAGCATCTAATTAATTCATGAAGCGAGGAAGTAGCAACATAATTAAGTAAACGCGACATACATTTCAGAACATAACAAGCCGTCAGTATTAAATAAAGGAACTAATGAATGAACCAGATATCATCCAATTGCTGTAAAGAATATGGTTTGCTCTCATAGAGCGTACAACCCAATTGTATCAATGAATAAACTAAAACATCAAGGAAACAATAATGACTAGGCCATTTCGGCAATCACGCCATCAGGCTCAGCCTGGACTTGCCCGCTACTCATATGGCGCCATAAAAGGCCCCAAAATGGGTAACATGGGTACCTCCCTTTGGAAGTTGGCGAGTTGGTCCTCCTCGAACCGCTCCCTCAGGGCAGTCCAAAGAGCCATGGCGCTAGTCTCAGCCATATCCTCTTCCTCCAGAATGTTGCAGAGATGGCACCACAGAAACTGCAGCCCTCATCATTTTCCTCAGGCGTGGTGGTGGTGACCTCGTGGGTCGAGTGACCGACCGCCCCTAGGAGTCTCTTTGACTCGAGGAAAAGCTCCACATCACACTTTCACTGGAGGTAATTTGCGCCGCTCTCATGAAGCGCGTCAAATTCCCGATGGATTATTCCGTCCATCTGCATTTTTGCAAGTAACTGTGAGATTACAACAACAATCCCTTGCACAAATGCGATGGTGATACAATGTATTCACTAAGACAACTTTCTAATATTTAAAACACGCGAGTTCATGTCTTACTTAATGATTAAAAGCAATAAGTCATAATTACAATTAATCAACAACGGTAAAACATGGTAATACAAGCATGTGTATAGAGATGGCAAGTTAAATGTTTCCTAAACGTGAAAATTAGCCCCAAAAACACATTCCCGAAGTCATTTTGAGCATAAATGTGCAGTTTCAGAAAAAACTGACACTTCCAGGGACTTACGCCCAAAAACGCAGCACATCAAATATTTGTGCGTAATTACGGTAAAATCCAGGGGCTAAAACGCAAAATTTCTGCCCAAAATGTATTTCGGGTTGCCAGCCCATTTCCCCCTCTTTTTCTTCAGCCCAGAAGCCGGCCCACCGGCCCATCCCTCGCGGCCCAGCTGGGCCCGCCATGCCAGCCCCTAGGGTTTCCCCTATGGGCGGCGGCTGTTGGCGGCAGGGGCGGCCGCCGGCGGCGACGCCCGCGCGCCCTGCAAGGCGGCGCCCCGCGCGTGCCGCGCCTGAGGCTGCGGCTGCCAGGGGCGGCGGGCGGCGGCGGCGGCCCGCGCGTCCGGCGCGCCTGACAGCAGACGGCGGCTGCCCGTGCGCGCCCGAGGTGGTGGCGGCCAGCGCACGAGGCGGGGGCGGCTAGTGCCCCGGGGCAGCAGCGGTGCGCGCGCCTGGGGCGGCAGGATCCGGCGCGCACGCCGCGGCGGCCTGCCGGATGGCGGCGACGCGCGCATGCCCGGCACGGCGACAGCCTGCGCCCAAGGCGGCGGCGCGCGCTCGTGCCTGGCGGGCTCCTGAGGCGGCGGCGGCAGCCGGCGCACTGGCAGTGGCGGCACTCGCGCTCGGAGGCAGCGTTGGCGGCGCTCGCGATGGGAAAAATTGGGCAGCACGGCTCGAGGCCATTCAGGGCGGCGGTGGCCGGCGGTGCGATGCTCGACGGCGTGGCGCCGTCTCCCCAAAAAATTGGTCAACAAGTCCCTCATGCGGCAGGATCGATCGGCAGTTGTGCCGGCGACTTGGTCCGAAAGCGACCCGCGAGGAAAATCCAATTTTGAGGTGAAATACAACGAAAAGAAACTAATCGCAAAAACGGAATCGTAACGCAGAGAGGAATCCATTTTTGCATTAAAATTTCAGATCCAATACCTTCGTGATTTTTGTCGAGAGCCTGCTTGGGATAGGCTCGATGAAGGCTCGGGGTAGAGGCTCGTGCTGATAACGTGTTGTGCAACCTCTGCCGGCTGGCCGGTCCCGGGGTTGCACACCAAGATCGTAGTCGAAGGAGTCAATCACACACACAATCACGAAGTACAGTAAAGTAGATGAACACCAGGGAGTAGAGGGGAATAAGAGCTCTTTATTAATTTCTGATCTGAACAGTACGTACAAAGGATAGACTCCTCTCATTTATATAGACTAGATGCCCAACTGGATCAAAGAAATAAGGCCCAGAACTTAACGTTAGTGGGGGAACGATTCCTCAGGAGGTGGAGGGGGCGCAAACTTCGGTGGCCCTCCCACCCCAACGATAGGTTCCCCAACAGAAACGAACATGTCTGACTGAAATGAACAAGCAATGGCTTTGTGACCTTGTCTATTGTTTTCAGCTGCTAGGCCAAACCAAAACTTCGTTGCGGCTTCTTCCACTTGTCCATCTTCGAAGTTGTGGATTAATTACATTGGACACTGTGGAGTCACAGAAACATGTATTCGGTAAACATCTCTACTACAAGGGTAACTAGGTGCAAGGGTTCGTAATTTCATATACGGCGGAAAACAAAGAATTATACAGGCCTGCCACAGAAGTGAGGACAAGTACCTAGAAGAACATGGTTAGATAGAAAATGATCCATCCTGCCATGGAGAAGACAGCAAAAATGTGCACCCAAAACAGGATTGCAGCTGACTCCTTACCACACCCTCTTAGATTTGCAACAGCGCCAGCAGATACAAGCCAACAGAACCATTATGTTGGTTTCATGAGGTTCGTCCTTCCGAGTTTTAGACTAGCTAGCTTGCTTTCTGTTTAATCTTATGGCTTTGTAAATAACTTTGTTTCTCCTTTCTTAAGTAATGAAAAGCAGCGCTGCTGCATTTTCGTCAAAAAAATAAAAATAGTTTATGGTCCATGCATGACTACTAAAAAATATATATAATCCTTGACAAGATTGGCTAACATGCCAAAACATGGTGGCAATGCAGTTCTTTATAGCTGTAATTTCAGACAGTACTGATGTGGGCATAGAGTGTTGCAGACTTGCAGTAGAAGGAGAAACCTGAACATTTTGTCACCTTTTGGAATGAACCCAAGTTTGTCAGCAAACGAGACGATGCCAACGCCGGCAAACGGAACCAAGACCAATCGCGCGAATATGATGGCGACGGTCGTCCGGACATCAAGCCTCTTTACTCCCTTCACCAGGGCCTGAAACATAATCGTTCACAAGCACGGTGCTGAGAGAAATTGTCTTGATAACAAGAGGATGAATGCAGTACAAGTATACTGCGAAATTCTGGCATGGTTCTATTGAAGGAAAAATGGGCTTACCATCGACAAGATTGCCATCGACAGCAAGCAAAATGCATGGGATCATAGGCTCATAGCTTGTCTGATATATGTAAAAAAAAGGCATAAAAAGTTCAAACAATCTCCGTTGTTACTGACATAACATCATTGATGGATCGTTTAACCGATTACGAGGGGATTGAACCATCGATTCGTTAGAGCTGCTCGAACTGTGGAACTGGGGCCTCCCCTTCCCTCCCGACTTCGTTCAAAAAAAACTAGAGGCTAGAGTAGCAAATCCGAAACGGCGTTGCTGTCCGAATTATCTATCACCGCGTGCGTGATGGGAATATCGGAACCAAGTCTAGGAGCGCGCGACCATGCAACAGAAGTGGCGGGCCGCGCGGTGCGAGAAGCCGAGAATAGTTGGGCCTGTGGGACTGCGGATTTGTTTCATTTTGAGAGGTGTTTGTTTACGTTGTTTGCGGTGGTAGGCCGACAAACTATGAGTTTCTGAACGCAGAGCCCAGGAGGCCCAAATCCGTAAAGATTGGTGCCTTTTTTTTTTCCTGCCAAGACAGAGAATCTCGTTGACACTTCGGCATGCAGGCAGGCAAGTGCTGATAATTTCGGGGGAGAACATGACGAGAATTCCTTCTTGTTCTTGTGATATGTTTTTGTACTACTAGTTGATTTTGTTTCATGAAATTTTCTACTATTTCGTCTTCACCGATGGCTTGGACAACGACGGCGGTGAAGAAGGAAAATTTCAAGATTGCGAGAGGAATGTCCCCGCTTTTCCCTTCATGGTCTTCCAGCAAAACACTTGTATGTATTCTTAAAAACCATCTACATACATGTAATATTTCGACAAAAATTATAAAATGGAGGTAGCAGTACAACGGATGCACGCGCATGTCGCATGCAGCCATGCGGACGAATGCATGAATGCGGCCGGTCGTGCGCGCCCATGCATGGATACTGGCCACCACCACAGCTGCTCAGCCGTCTCCCGACACGTCGTCGGGACACGGCACCGGGAGCACCACATACGGCAAGGCAAAAGGTTAGGCTACAAGCCTTCAACGCTTTAGGCTGGTCCTGGCTGCGTGGATCTATGCGCTGCCTGCCTGCCGGCCGGCTCGATGGATGCATGGGCACCGCGCGGCCGGCCGGCACCACACGCACCAGATCGATCCGATTATTACCTGTAGATTCGCATAATAGAGATCGACAGCTCGGGGCTGCATCGATCGGGGGTTCTGGATTGATGGACCAGGGCCATCGTCCACCGACCTTGTACCGCCTGCACCGGTCGATCGCGCGCCGGCCTGCAGGCCCCTTCCTCCTCCATCTATCTATACCCAGCAAGCAGCTAGCTGTTGCTACTTGCTGCTGCTACTTTATGGCGTTTTCTGCCGTACCCAAAATTTCATCTGGACCACACGGAGTAATAGGAAGGGTATTTCTGACCTTTCATTTTTACATTAATAAAAAACGAAAACATTAAATTCCTCTCTCTTCCTGTTTTTCCGATCTGGCGATCCCTCAGGCCGCGCCTCTCCCAGCTCGCTGCCGCCCCCTGCCAGCAAGTCGGCGCCGCCGACTTCGTCTTCTCATGCTGCCGCTGTCCTCTCTCCAGGCGTTGCCAATCCTTGTCTCCTCCTCTGTTTATACCAACCAGCGGTGGCCAGCGAGCTCCTTGATGGATGGACTATAGATGCTGCTTAGAATCGGAGCTTTGCATCGGGCAACAGGGAACGGATCGGAGGCCCGCGAGGGCAAGGCGCTGCATGTGCCTCAACGCGTCCGTGAGTTTTGCATGCCGCCGGTCGGAACCCCAACGAGACCAAGCTTGCCCGTGGGGGCGTGCAAGAAAAGCACGCAGGGGCTCGCTCGCTGCGGCTTCGTTTGGTGGAGGCGAGAGCCCGTGACCTCCGGCGCCCGCCCGCGAGGCCAACCAGTCCAGCGAGGGCCAGGCGCTCGTGCTCCAAGAGCTCACAGGTTGCTGCAGATAGGGAGGAGGATGGGGAGGTGCTGGCCGTCGTAGGCGAGGGCGTGCGGGACAGAGGAGGAAGAAGATACGTCTTATTTTTATTATCGATTATTTTATTTCGTGGGTTGGATTACGTTTTTGCCCTTACTTCTAAATAATCCATCCTAATACTCCACACATCTAAATTGAAGTATCAGGGGGCATCAACTAATCTGAGCCGTTAGATTAAAAAATAGACGGTTTAAATTAATTCTGAGATATCGTAGAAGAAGAGCTCGCTCTACTTTATACTACAACTAGCTAGGCACTCCTGTCTCTTCACTGTATCACAGACGATTGGAAGCCTATCGTGCTGCCGTGGTGCTCTCTGTCTGTCAATTGCGCTGCAAATTGACAACAAAATGCCTTCCAAAAAAAAATTGACAACAAAACTCAAGGATTGGACGGACTAATCTTTTGATCAGAATTCTGAAAGAGCGCGGTTTCCAAACATGGCCGAAAACAGCGGGCAGGGCTACATGAAGGGATTGGACGGGCGAATCTAGCGGCGTACTTTTTGCCGGAGTTGAATGCGCTGGCGTGACCTTTTTCTTCGAAATAAATGTACCGGCCAACGATAACGATGGAGCTAGACACCTCTAGGGGCGCAGCCGCGGCAGCTAGGCTGGGGCGCTAGCTGGGCCTGTGTTTAATCTGGTTCGCCCGCGCCCAGGAGCCTATCTGTGCCAGGCCGCCCGTACGCCACGCACGTGTCGTGCCCGGACCTGTGGGTGGGCCTGTGTCAGCGCCCACGGCCCATACAGGTCACCGGCCAGCGGCCGGTGAGTCACACCTCGCCGTCGACTCACCGACCTTCCCAACTTCTCCAGCGTGGTTTTTTTTTTGAAACGGCGCGTATTTTTTTTTAATTCTCAAAAAAAAAAACTTTGGACAGAAAAGTGTGTAGGATTCTTCTCAGGTGAGTAGACATCAAACTTGAAAAAGAAGCAGTTTCCGCCACTGACATGTTATATAGCCCGTCCCGTTAGTATTTTGGGTTTTGCCCGGAGAAAAATATGTTCGAACAGACCCCTTAAAACAGCTCGGTCCGTAAAATCTTTTATGGGTCACTGTTATAAAATAACTACTTGCAATGTAAAGGAATATATAAAATGGAAAGAGTGATAGATGAAATTGGAAAATTCTTATTGGCTTTCCAATACATAAGCTCTCGTATATATGGCCATACATGTGAGATTGAATTACAAGCATTGATGCTAAGAGAGTTACACCATTAAAGTAGAAGTTTATAATTTTGATGATATAGGGGTTATGGACATCCACATTAATATTTTATAACACTTCTCCTTGGATGTCGATTAATAGGTGAATTGCATGCCTCGTTAAAAACCTTGCCAAGGAAAAGCCCAGTGGGAAAAAATCATGGTCAAGAAAAAAAAGAGTACACACATATTCACTCCCCCTGATGGCAACATCACTTGATGTCTTTTAGCCGTCGCAATCCAATACCATGTGCAGTAGGGTGTGCCTTTGTAAACAAGTCTGCTAGATTCTCACTTGAACGAATTTGCTGCACTGTTATAATACCATCCGTGTGCAGATCGTGGATGAAGAAAAACTTTGGCGAGATATGCTTCACTCTGTCTACAAGCCATATTATCCTCGTGTATGACTGTAGGTGCCTCCTTTTCCAAAAGTAAGTTACACTCTTTGCGAATATGATGTGACATACTTCTCAACCACACACAATCTCGGCTAGCTTCATGGATTGCTAAGATCTCCGCATGGTTAGATGAAGTTGCAGCTACGGTTTGGTTCAATACGGTTTGCTTCATTGAACGCCATGAGATTGATGTGCCTCCACACATAAAGACATATCCAGTTTGTGATCGACCATTATGTGAATCAGATAGATATCTAGCATCTGCAAAACCAACTATTCCTTCTTTGATTGCGTTAGAAAAATATAAACCCATGTCCTTTGTACCTTGAAGATAATGTAGTATATGCTTCACACCGTTCCAATGTCGCCCTGTAGGACAAGAGTTATATCTTAGCAACAAATTAACGGACAAGAGCTATAAGGTAATACCAATCAGATTTAGATCATCAACATATAGAACTATTATCACAAATTAAGCTCCGGATCTTTTATGAATATACATGAAAAAATAGAATCATTTTTGTACTCTTCTTTTGTCAAATATTCACTGAGACGATTATACCACATTCGTCCAGACTGTTTTAGTCCATATAGGGACTTATTCAATTTGATTGAATATTGTTCTCGAGAACCTGCCTCTGGCAGTTTAAATCCCTCAGGAAGTTTCATATATATGTCACTATCAAGTGAACCATACAAGTATGCGGTAACAACATTCATTAGACGCAATTCAAGATTCTCTTTTATTGCCAGACTAATAAGATATCTAAAAGTCATTGTATCCATCACAGGAGAGTATGTTTCTTCGTAATCTTTACCGGGTCTTTCGGATAATCCTTGGGCAACTAATCGTGCCTTGTATCTCATAATTTCTCCTTTCTCATTTCGCTTTCACACAAAGACCCACTTGTAACCAACAGGTGTGCGGGTTACGGGTCCGAAGACTTCTCTTTTTGTAAGAGAATTTAATTCTGCTTGAATTGCATCTTTCCATCTTTGCCAATCTTCTTTTCTTGCATTCCTCGACCGATCGAGGTTCATGATTCTCTGTTTCATCCATAATTTCTAGCACTAGATTATATGCAAATGCATCATCGATGATGACTTTGTCACGGTTCCAAATTTTTCCTAACATGACATAGTTCAATGAGATCTCATTTTCTAAAGAATCAGGTGCCTTTGTCTCTTCTGTAGCAATAGCATTTTTCATGTCTACAATCTACGGAGGAGATTTTTCTTGGTTTATTATTTCCTCAGGTTGACCATCTTGATCATTTGCTCCCTTTCTTTTCCGAGGATTTTTATCTTTGGAACCCAATGGTCAACCTTGTTTCATGGTATAGGTTTTGATTCATTTGCGGTAGACGGTTGCCCATGTTGGACATCAATTCTTTTAGGAGCATTAGCAGCTGGAATATATGACTGGGTCACTCTTTTTAAGTATGTAAAAGCGTCTAGCAAATTATTCGCTAAGCTTTGTAAATGAATTATCCTTTGAACTTCTTGCTCACATTGGTTTGTAGGAGGATCAAAGTGAGATAGTGATAATTCATTCCAGCTTATTTCTTTATTTAGCTGCTTATCCTCTCCCCATGTTGTTGGGAAATTTGACTCATCAAAATGACAATCAGCAAATCTTGTTGTAAATACATCTCCTGTTGATGGTTCAAGATATTTTATTATAGAAGAAGACTCATATCCAACATATATTCCCAACCTTCTTTGAGGTCCCATCTTTGTGCACTTTGGTGGAGCAATTGGGACATACACCGCACATCCAAAGATTCTTAGATGGGAAATATCTGGCTTTTTTCCAAAAACCAACTGTAGAGGGGAAGAACTATTGTAACTTGTTGGCCTGATGCGAATTAATGCCGCTGCATGCAAAATAGCATGTCTGAAAGATCGGTATGGTCGACTAGAGAGGGGGGGGGGTGAATAGGAGACTAACAAATTTAGCTTTTCTTTTTCTTTTCTTGAAAGATACAAACACTTAATCCTAGGGTTTACTAGATTTTCTAAAGTGAATGCAACCCTAGAATGAAATGCAATAGCCGAAGCAACAGTAGATAGCAAGAATGTAAGGGGGAAATGATACCACACGTGGAGACGAAGATTTCACCGGAGTTCCACCTATCGGGATCGGTGTACGTCTCCGTTTGGAGGAGTGCTCTACCACAAAGGTAGAGACGCCACGAAGGCTCACTCTATTCTCCAACTCACCACACCACAAAGGTGGGATGAGCTCTAACAACACCACAAAGGTGAGGTGAGTTCCACTAATGGCTTCCTTGAGGGCGAACGCCGAACCCTTACAAACTTGACCGGGGCAAATTCCACAACTCAATCGGAGGCTCCCAATTCAAGCCTCGAGCTCCTCAATCACCAAGGGAGAGTTCGAGGTGACCGCTTCCGTCTAGGGTTCCCAACAACCCAAGAGAAACGAAATCCACAAAGAAAACAAGGGGAATCAACATTTTGACTTGGTGAAAGCCTAGATCAAGATCTTCTCCTCCAATCCTCAAAGAATCAAGAATTATGAGTGGTTAGGGAGTGAGATCTTCGAGATTTAATCTTGAGGTGTTCTTGAGGTGAGTGGTGGTGTTCTTGGCTGCTTGCTCGGTCATTTGGCTCGTTGGGGACGAAGGGGTATATAAGTGGGTTCCCAATCATCGAGCCGTTAGGCACTGGTCGGGATAGGCCGGATCTTCCGCTGGATAGTCGGAACTTTTGCATATTCCCCCGGGACTAACAGAGAGCACCCAGAGGTTCGGGCGGAAGTTCACACGGCCGCCTGGAAACCAGAGATGCCAGAAACACACCCAGAAAAATGTTTTCTTCTCACACCTTTGGGGTAGGATTTTTAGTGGGTGCAATTTGGTGTAGATGTGTACGTGAAATTAATTCACCCGTTGCCTTCCCTTGTGAATCCCCTCTTAATAGTACGGATGTCATACGACTCAAATAACCGAAAAAGCCGCTAAACACCACTACGCTTGTCGCACCAGTGGCACCCGGGGTACCACCGTTGCATGACGCGTGGGTCGCCTCACCCGCTCCCCGGAAGGATAGCACCCCGGGCGGCACCGCACAAGCTGACCGGCAAGCCACCAGCCCGGCAGGGCTAGCCAGGCTGCGAGGGTTGCCCTGGAAGGCAACAAGAGAATCCCCGTTTGGGCGCTCCCCGGGAAGGTCACTTGCCGGGGAGTGTGTCCCCGGGCGCGGGTGCTCGCTACAAGTACGGTACCAGGCGGACAGAGCATCGACGCCACGTGACTGCCCGGCGGGTTTCCTGTGCGCAGGCCTCGTTAGGGCAAGGAGTGAAGCGCAAGCAAGCATTTAATGCTCCGACAGAAAGGGGATTCACCGTCTAGTCAGCCCACAGTGACTGGCCCGCTGTGAATTATAGGCATGTAGCGCCCTAGCTGCAGGGCTACTCACCATGCATGCAAGCCAGCGCAGCGAGGGCAAGCTGCTCGAGTTCTATGCTCGCCATTTGTCATCCATGCACCAAGGCACCTGTTGTATCCCCTTGAGTATAAAAGGAGGGCAGTTGCCAACGGTCAAAGGGTTCAGTTCTTAACTAATTTTAGCCGAGAATAGCAAGTATCCCTTAGCAGAAAAAGAGAGAATGCCCGGGAACTCCCCCGACAACCTGTAAACCCTTGATTCACTGCTAATAAGAACACTGAAGCAGGACGTAGGGTTTTACACCTCATGGTGGCCCGAACCTGGGTAAAACGATTGTGTGAATCCTCACGCTTGACATTGGCCTCGCCGGTGATCGCTAGAGCGATCCCCGACGCCCTTCGCCGAACGTAAAGGGGGTGCCCCACACCCCCGGTGTCTACGCCTCAGGCTACGACATCTGTCGCGCCAGGTAGGGGGCGCGTGTGGATAGCTCGCCAGAGACCGCCGGCGCCGTCGTCTGCAGCTACAACGGCATCGCCTTCTTCACCGACAGGACCAGCCATCATGCCTCCTAAGCGGGCTGGTGACTCTCAGATTGATCCGCGTGGTGCCCCAGCGGCGCACACGTGGTTACACGATGCACAACCCGCGTCGCAGGGCCAGGAGAACCCTGAGCCCTCTCGGGTGCAGCAGTCGCAGCTGCCACCCCCGCCTCTTCGGCCGTCGGCGGACAACCGACTGAGGGGGCCGGCGGCTCCCAGCGCCGGAGCCAGTTGCGCGAGCGGCCACGACGCCGCTCGTGCCGGTCAGCGAATTCACTCGCGGGCCGAAGACGCGCAACGGCAGCTGCGCCACGAGCACACCGCGTCGCGAGCGACGCCGTCGAGATTGCACCCTACTTACCCGGGTGCGCCGGGGGGCAGGACGGAGGGCAATCGGTCGGAGAATCGGCTGCCTTCAACCCAAACCCCGGCAGAAGCCATCATCGCCACGCGGATCATGGTGCGCTACGAGCCGCGGCAGGGCACGCCGGCGCACGACGCGTGGGGTGTGGAGCTGGACGCGCTCCTCGCGCTCGCCGCCCAACAGCCGCAAGGCGAGGGCGCCCCGGCCGGTTTGGGCCGGGGGCAGAACCCGTGACGCGGAGACGCGCCACGCATCTCGGGGTAGGGAGAAAACCCTCCCCCGCAGGGAGGGCCGGGAGCCGAGGATCCCTTGGGGTCCTCGAATTCGTCACCTACCGTCACGCGGGGTGACACGCAGGGAGTCTTGAACGCCCGCCAGCAGGAAGATCTCCGCCAGTGCCGGTCCTGGCATGAGGCAGAGCGCCAGCGTCCAGAGGAGCAGGAGGATGCTCCTATGGGCGCCGAGGACGGATGCACCGCGAGCTGCGCCAACACTTGGGACGTACGACGGGACCGTGAACCCGAAGGAGGGGATGCACGCCATCGGCGCCGACGACAAGGTCAGGGCCAACTGGTTCCCGATGGTCCTAAAAGGATCGGCGAGAACTTGGTTGCTCAACCTGCCTGCCGGGTCCATAGCCTCATGGGCTGACCTGCGCGAGCAGTTTGTGAGCGCGTTCCAGGGAGGCTACAAGCGCCCGGGAACCATGACGGAGCTGCACACCGTGGTGCAGAAGCCGGGAGAGACATTGCGGAGTTTCGTCAACCGTTTCTCCAGTCTCTCCTACTCCATTCCAGAGGCGGAGGCTGCCACCGTCATCAACACCTTCACCATCAACGTCTGCGACCCCAAGATGCGGGAGAAGCTGAGCACGCACCGGGTCCGGACGACGCAGGATCTCCATGCCTTGGCGCACAAGTGTGCCATGGCCGAGGAAGGGCGCCTGGCGCCCGAATTTGCAGCTAAGGCTGCCGCGAGCCCCGCTGAGGGCTCGTAGAAGAAGGGTTCCCGGAAGCAAAACGGGAAGCAAGTCCTCGCCACGGAGTCGGGGGCTGCCTCGAGGCCTGCGAAAAAGGCCTCGCCCGCTGGCGGGTTTGGCGGCAAGCCGGGCGACGCGCCCCGCTGCCCCATCCACGCCAACGCCGCCCACGACACGCAGGATTGCCGCATCCTGCAGGGTGTCAAGCAGAGGTGCGAGCAATGCCACGATGAGCGCCGAGCGGCCGATGCCTGCTTCAACTGCGGGGATATTGGGCATCTCTCTCAGGATTGCTCGAACGACCCCAGAGCGGGGCCGAAGCCTGCCGGCAGAGAAGAAGCCCGGGGGGGGGGGGGGGCGGGGGCGGCCAAGCCCGTGCCGGCGGAGAGCGGCCTCCCCGGGGACGAGACAAGGCTCGTGTTGAGGAGCAGCGTGAGTCCGACTACAGTGAGGGCGACGAGCCCGGCTTCCAGGAGCCCCGCGGCGTCGCCTGCATCCATGGGGGAGCTTACGCTCTCTCATCCCATAGCGCGGTGAAGCGCCTCACCCAGGAGGTGTGTGCGCTGTTGCCGGACATGGAGGCACAGCAGCCGCTGAAGTGGTCGCACGTGCCGATCACATTCAGCGCCGACGATCACCCAGCCCGGCAGCTGGGTTCAGGGGTTCTGCCGTTCGTGGTTTCACCCATCATCAACAACATGATGGTGACCAAGCGCTGGTGGACAACGGAGCGGGGTTGAACCTCCTATCCGCCAAGTTGGTGGAGAAGCTTCAGCTGCCGTTGGAGCAGTTGAAACCCACCGACCCGTTCCGAGGAGTGAACCCCGGGATCGTGCGCAGGATCAAGCTCAAGCTGAACCCTGAGAAATGCATCTATTGTGTAGACTCTGGGCAGCTTCTGGGTTTCTTTGTTTCACACAGGGGGATTCAGGCCAACCCAAAGAAGATAGAAGCTATCGAGAAAATGGAGGCTCCCTGCAGGGTGAAGGACGTGCAGCGCCTCAACGGCTGTGTAGCCACGCTGGGGCGCTTCATCTCGAGGTTGGGCAAACGCGCCCTGCCTTTCTTCAAGGTAATGAAGATAAAGGGCCCAATTGACTGGACCCCCGAGGCTGGGGCGACGTTCCAGGATCTCAAGCAGTACCTGAAGTCGCCGCCAATCCTGTCGCCCCTAAGCCGGGCGAGCCGCTGCTACTCTACCTAACGACGACTGACCAAGTGGTCAGCTCGGTGCTAGTTGCCGAGAGGGAAGAAGAACTCCCAGGGGCCGAGCTTGCAGGGCAGGGGGCTAAGCCAGCCCCGGCAACCGCCTCGGACCCGGGAACCGCCGTCGAGCCAGCGGCGTCAACACCACGCAAGCGGCTCATGCAGCACCCGGTGTACTTTGTTAGCACGGTGTTGCACGACGCCCGCACGCAGTATCCGCAAGTGCAGAAGCTCTTGCTGGTGATTCTGCTAGCATCACGCAAGCTGCGCCACTACTTCCAGGCGCACCGCGTCACGGTAGTATCGAGGTTTTGCCTTGAGTAGGCCCTCACCAACCGTGAAGCCACCAGAAGGGTGGCCGAGTGGAGGATGCAGTTGTCAGAATTTGATCTACACTTCGCCAACACCATGAGTATCAAGAGTGCTGCTCTGGCTGATTTCGTTGCAGAATGGACCTCGACGGGCATAGAAGAAGAAGAGCCGGAGACCAGCCTGCCCGGCAAGCTGACAAGGGCCACTGGGTCATGTACTTCGACGGCGCGTTCAGCCTGCAGGGAGCTGGCGCCGGAGTTGTCATCGAGTCAACAACACGGCTGAGTATGAAGGGTTGCTCGTCGGGTTGCGGGCGGCGATCGCCCTTGATATCAAGCGCCTGCTTGTTCGCGGGGATTCTCAACTCGTGATCAACCAGGTTAACAAGGACTACGACTGCCCGCAGATGGCAGCGTACGTAGATGAAATCCGCAAGCTGGAACGCAAGTTCAAGGGTTTGCGGTTCGAGCACGTCAAGCGCAAGGATAACTTTGCGGCTGACGAACTATCCAAGTGGGTGGCGGAGCGCTGGAAGGTTTCGGCGGGAGTGTTCTGGCATAGGCAGACTGCGCCCTCGGTCGCTCCCAAGCCGGCTACTGGGGAGCCCCCCTGGCAACCGAAGGGAACCCCGCAACAGCGGAGGTCCATGCCGCTGATGTGGTGGCATGCGTAAGTAGGAAAACCCCACCTTGGGCAGCAGACATCACCAGCTACTTGAAAGGGGAAGCCCTCCCGAAAGATGACGTTGGAGCGTGCAGCCCGGCAAGCCAAGATGTATGCTCTGGTAGATGGGGATCTCTACCGGAGGCGTGCAAAAAGAGTGAAGCTCCTCTGCGTGCCCCAAGACGAAGGGCACGCAGTTCTGGAAGACATACACCGAGGCACATGCTCGCACCATGTGGCCTCCCGAGCTTTGGCCGGCACCGCTTTTCGGCACGGCTTCTACTGGCCTACAGCATTAGCCGATGCCGAGCAACTAGTCAAGACGTGCGAGGCGTGCCAGTTCCATGCAAAGAAGAGTAATCAGCCGGCACAATCCCTGCAAGTCATTCCATCCTCCTGGCCGTTCGCGGTCTGGGGGCTGGACATCGTCGGCAAGTTGCCAAGAGCGGTTGGCGGCTACGAGTATTTACTCGTGGCCATCGACAAGTTCTCCAAGTGGGTGGAAGTGGAACCAGTGCGGAAGGTGACCGCTTAGGCGGCCATCAAATCTTCAAGGGCATCGTGTGCCGGTTCGGCGTGCCCAATGGCATCATCACCGACAACGGGACGCAATTCACGAGCGCCGTGTTCCAAGCCTACTGCGAGGGCATGGACACCAAGATCCACTTTGCCTCTGTTGCTCATCCGTGGAGCAACGGACAGGCGGAGCGAGCCAATGCAGAGGTGCTGCGGGGGCTCAAGACGAGAACCTTTCACAAGATAAGAGGCCACGGGAAGCACTGGGTCGAAGAACTCCAGCCCGTGCTGTGGTCAATCAGGACCTCACCTAGCTGGGCAACGGGCGAAACTCCTTTCGCACTTGTCTACAGGGCAGAAGCAGTGTTGCCCCTCGAGCTCAAGTTGGAATCCCCTCGGGTACGCGCGTATGGCAAGCATAGCCAACATGAGCAGAGGGTTAACGATCTTAACTTCATCGAAGAGCTTCGATGCCAGGCTGCTGTCAGAGCTGCACGCTATTAGCAGGGGCTCCGCCGTTATCATGACAGGCGGGTCCGTCCCCGGGAGCTCGAGATCGGAGATCTTGTCCTGCGCCGGATACAAGGAACTAAGGCCGGGAACAAGATGGTTCCGAAATGGGAGGGGCCCTTCCGGTTAGTGCAGGTGACCAGGCCGGGGGCTGTTCGGCTGGAAACCGAAGAGGCCTTGCCGGTGCAAAACAGTTGGAACCTTGAGCACTTGCGCAAGTTCTACCCGTGAAGCGGCGGAGCCTGACCCACAGGTGATGCTCCGGCAGCATGCCTCTCGACCTAGTGTAGCCGGGCAACCCCCGATTATAATCCGCTAGTTTCTATGAATAAAGATAAGTGGTTTCTCTTGAATTTCAGCTTGTCTCGTTATTTGCATGTTCTTCTTTCTGTCTCCTGCTCTAAGTGCACAGAAATCTCTTTCCATCCTTGGCTGTGAGCAAGGGGCTGCCGGAGCCTTGAAAACAAAACTCCCATTGCCGGATAACTTCGGCACGGGGTCATGCCGTTGCTGGGTTCCCCGCAACGTGCACCACACAATGTATGTGTCTTGGGATTAGAAGAGTGCTCACACCCAAGTTTGATATTGACCCTTCTGTGCCCGGGGGCTGGGACGCAGGAGAGCTACATGTGCTCTATCTGTGCTGCATCCTTTTTCGTGCATTTCGAAAAAAAATTGCAGCATCTCGGGATCGGTAAGAATCTCACATGCAGGATAAAGATGGGGATCGGACACACTGTGATGCTCGTGCAGTGCTCACGGACCATGTCATCTAATGGGTAGCCACTGGAGCATGGCGACCACTTCAAGATTCTTACCACAAGAGGGTATTGCCAAGTGTGCTGCGATAGCTCGGTGCGCGCGGCGGCAGCGTTCTTCACCGCGCCTACAAAAGGGCATGGTGGCCACGGAGCAACTCAGAGCGAAGCTGAGGAGATGGCTACAAAGGCGAGGGAGGCCGCAGGGACGCGATGGTGGTGCATGCCATCAGTGCTCAGCACCGATGGGTGCACTGCCATCGCGCCCTTGCCGCACCCCTCCAGCAGGCGTTCCAAGTACATAACCGATACGTTCGGGAAGCGAACGGACAGCTAAGTGCATGATCCTAGCCGCCTAGCTTTCTGGTACCTAACGATTGGCTCGTTGGTATGGTTCGATTCTTGCGTGTGGCTGGGTTGTTAGAAGGACACTTGCGGGGGGAGTGCGCTCCCCATGCAGCTTGCGAGCCCATCCCGTGGGCGCATGCTTGGGAGTAGCTACCCCGCAGGTGGAGTGGCTCACCACTGCAACTTGACCCCAGGTTGGCACTGCGGGTCCTTCCCGGGTCCCTGGTCTAGTTAAGTGGGTAGCGCGCGAGTCCTCGGCAACACAAGGCATAACACACGAAGGCCAGAAGATCCACCCCGCAAGTCAATTTCGGGAACAAGAACCAAGTACCAAGTAGACTAGAAAACGAAATTCATAGAAGTAGCGAACGATTACATGGACTAATGAAAACCATAATTGTTCGAACGGTGCTGAGCACGAGACTTGCAGGGAACAAAAGGAAAGACAAAAACTAGCGGGGGACTAAGACGGCTGGTTGCCGGGGGCTTCCACTGTGGGCTCTGGCTCTGGCTTCCTCTGCATTCGGTCAACCACTTCATCGACGAAACAGCTTACCGCCCTGGTGTGGGAGGGGCCATCCTCGCTGTCCGACCACGCGTCCAGCAGCGTCTCGAAGGGAAAGTCGGGGTGGTGGTAGTGCACCCAGGGGAGGATCGTCTCGGCGATCTCCCTGGCGCACGACGCTATCTCCCCATCGCAGAACTTGGAGATCCATACGTCCAGCGCCCCGAGCTTCCCCACCATGTCGGAGAAGAAAGGGATCAGGGTGCTGACGTCCGTGCCATCCACCTGCGCGACCTGCAGCTCGAACCTCGGCAGCAGCTCGCGCACGGCCTTGGTGATCCCGCGTAGCTTCTCGATCTCCTCCCGCCGCTGCCCCGCCAGCTTGTCGTGGTTGCCGCGCGCCAGCGCCACCGCGTGCTTGGCCTTGCGAAGGAGCTCCGCGAACCATGCGATCTCCTTGGCCTTGGCCACATTGTCCTCGCCAATCTTGACGAGCTCACCCCGGGCGGTGGACAATTCTGACTCGAGGTGGGTGCTCCTCTCCTGGTCGGAGTTGAGCTCCTTCTCCTGCCGTGCCGATGCCACGGCCGCGTCCTCCGCGGCCTTGGCCTGCTGCTCCAGCTTCGTGCGTAGCGCCTGGAGCTGGAAGGAGTAGCTTCTGACCAGCTCGCTCTTCTCGTTGAGGCGAGCCTGAGCTGTCGCGAGCACCTCTTCATGCTCCTTGTCGGCCTTCTCCCGCGCCGCAGCCGGTGAGTCCAGTGCTTGCTGGTGCTCGGCACGTTGGGCCTCCAGTCATCGGTGGAGCTCCACCTCGGGGACAACCGGTGTTGCGGCATCGTCCCCGGCTAGCCGAGCCAGGCGCGTCTCCTCCCGCAGCCGGGCGAGTTCCTGCCGCTTCCTCTCGATGTCTCACCGCACCTCGCCGAGCTGGCCCTTCGCGAGCTCGTGGTGCTCCGTCACCTTGTTGAAGGAGGTAACGAACGTCAGCTGCTGCTCCTTGATGGCATCAAGGAACTGGTGCCCCTGATCGGGTCCCAAGTCGCCTCGGCGAGGATGCCGGGGTCTGGGCTGGAGGTAGCGGCGGACGACGATGAGACCCTTGCAGGGGAGCCGCCTGTTGCTCCCCCGCCACTTCCTCCTCCACCCCCACGTCTGAAGGTTGCGGGGCTGGTGGAGGAACCGCGCCCCCGGCAGGAGTCACCTCCTACTGAGCTGTCGTGGGATCCGTGCCTCTGGCCTGCGAGGCCGGGGGCGCGCTGCCAGGCCCCGTTCTGGTAGGGACGGTGGAGGCCGCCTCCGGCTTGTCCCCCACCCCAAAGTCCTCGCCGTCGGAGGTGAGGTCGATCACCGCCTCGCCTGCCCTCATTGAGGGTGCAATAGTGCCTGACACAAAGAATGAAATTAGTGCTTCAGGCTAAGATGGGGTACCCGGCGACGAACGCAAGGAGGCACTGGACGAGTACCTTGCGGGGACGCCGTACTGGCGGAGGGAGTCTTGCCCCCCTCTATCCCGGCTCCTGTGGCCGGGCTGTCCGCTGCAGGCTCCTCCTCCACCCGGACTGGGTCGGCGGCAAGTGTGGTGGCGGCGCCGCTGGCCCCCGTGCCGGTTTGGTTGGCACTGACACTGGCCCGGGTTCGCGGCTTCTTGCTCGGCACGGTGGGCGCAGTGTCCGTCCTCCCCCTCTTGCCGGCTCCCGCCGGGGTGCTGTCCCTGCAAGTCATCGACAAAGGAATAAGGAAACCAGAGCTGGAGAAAACCTTGTAGGAAGCAGGAGGGGGGATACGACGGCTTACCTCGGGGGGTTGAGCTTGAACGTGTAGCCCCCGAAGATTCCCCGCTTGGGCGGAGCCACGGACCCTCGTGGGGTAGCGTAGCCCCGGTTGCCGTGGCAGTAGCCACGGCGATTGCGGCAGCTGCTGCGGGCGCCCTCGTACGTCACACCAGAGGGCGTCTTCATCCGTCTGCTCCGCCACAGGAAGGGTCGTCTGGGCCCCGGCAACGCGGCCAGCCTCGTCGCCGGAGGACTCGACGTCAGGCCATTTGAGCTCCGATTCCACCCCGCTCTCTTCGGCCACTCGCTTCCTGCGGGCTGCGGCTGGCGAAGGTATCGGGGCTCGAGCGGGGGAATCGGACATCAGTCCCCACTCGTTGCAGGGCGGGTAGCTGCTCTTGATGTCGTGCAGCCCCGCAACGCCGGCGTGGAGGGAAGGAGCCCCCGGGGGCAGATCCGTGAAGGGGGCATCCTCGCCGGTGATCCCCTTCACACACGCCCGGATCGCGTCCGGGGTCACACCCCCGTTCTGGAGGCGCGTGTTGTCCCCGGGCCCCGTGTACATCCACGCGGGGCGAGACCACAGCTGCAGCGGCACGATGCGCCGGCTGATGTAGGTGCGCGCCACGTTGAGATCAGTGAGCCCAGCTAGTCGCAGGGCCTTGATCCTCTCAACGATGGGGAGGAGCTCCTCGTCATGGCTGTAGCGGTCCCGCCAACCGGCGTTGCTTGCGGGCAGCTCGGTGGGCGCGTAGATGAGCTCATCAGGATCCTCCACGCGAACCCAGCACCAATCCGTGCGCCACTCCTTCTCGATCTTCTTCTCCGTCCGCACGATGAACTCCGACTTCATCTTGTCGCGGGCACAGAACACCACCCCCGACGACATCGACTCTGATTGCTCGACGCGCGGGTAAAAATAGTGGCGGAACAACACCACTGACGGCATCACCCCAACGGACCCCTCGCAGAGGAATTGGAAGACGGCGAGGAGGAAGAGGGATGTGGAGTGGAGCTACGCGACCCAGAGCTAGTATGCTAGCCATGAGCGCGTGGAGGAAGAGGGAGAACGGAGGTACCAGCCCGACGAGGATGAAGCGGGCGAACACCCAGAAGTCATTATCCTGGTGATCAGCGCCGGCGGGGAAGACGAGCGGCTCGCCGTTCTCGTTAAACTGAGAGGCGACGGCATGCCGGATCTTGTCAAGCCCCTCGCCGTTGTAGCCGGGCCTGAAGAAGGCCTGCGTGGCCCTCAACTCCCGCTTTTTCTGATCCTTCTCCGAGAGAGGCTTCTTGGGAGCCCTCTCGCCTCTGTCGGTCGCGGAACTCTTGGAGCCTTTCCCTCTCTTGGGGGCTGTGGGCGCCATGAGGAACGCAAGTGCAGATTGGAAAGAATCAGGGGCGCAAGGAAGAATGGGGATGAGGAAGAAGGGCTGGGGGCTAAGTGTTTGCTCCTCGGCGCATCGGTGGGGTCTTATAGTACCCCGGCACTGGGTAACGGTCGCATCCGCACCCTACGAGTGCGCTAGGGATAAGTACGCTTAAAGAGGGGGAATGCGGGGCGTGGCCTTAACCACCCGTGATTAGGGGGAGGTTAAGGCAGAAATCTTGCCCCCACTACCCTGCCCGTAATGGCGGAGTCCCTGGAGTAACGCATAAACGGGCACCTGAAGCGGCTCGAGACCCACACGTCGGTTAAGGGCGTAGCCCGACAACCGACCAGAGGAGAGTTTGTCTGGGAGCAGGTGTTGCCGGCCCATGCCCAGGGGCTACTGTCGCACCAGTGGCACCCGGGGTACCACCGTTGCATGACGCGTGGGTCGCCTCACCCACTCCTTGGAAGGATACCACCCCGGGCGGCACCGCACAAGCTGCTCGGCCAGCCACCAGCCCGGCAGGGCTAGCCAGGCTGCCGGGGTTGCCCTGGAAGGCAACAAGAGAATCCTCATCTGGGCGCTCCCCGGGAAGGTCACTTGCCGGGGAGGGTGTCCCCGGGCACGGGCGCTCGCTACAAGTACGGTACCAGGCGGACAGAGCATCGACGCCACGTGGCCGACCGGTGGGTTCCCTGTGCGCAGGCCTCGTGAGGGCAAGGAGTGAAGCGCAAGCAAGCATTTAATGCTCCGACAGAAAGGGGATTCTCCGTCTAGTCAGCCCACAGTGACTGGCCCGCTGTGAATTCTAGGCATGTAGCGCCCTAGCTGCAGGGCTACTCACCATGCATGCAAGCCAGCGCAGCGAGGGCAAGCTGCTC
This sequence comes from Brachypodium distachyon, assembly GCF_000005505.3. NCBI lineage: Eukaryota > Viridiplantae > Streptophyta > Magnoliopsida > Poales > Poaceae > Brachypodium > Brachypodium distachyon. The sequence continues at coordinate 19,516,385 of NC_016132.3, read as the reverse complement.
GAGTTCTATGCTTGCCATTTGTCATCCATGCACCAAGGCACCTGTGGTATCCCCTTGAGTATAAAAGTAGGGCCGTTGCCAACGGTCAAAGGGTTCAGTTCCTTACTAATTTTAGCCAAGAATAGCAAGTAGCCCTTAGCAGAAAAAGAGAGAACGCCCGGGAACTCCCCCGTCAACCTGTAAACCCTTGATTCACTGGCTAATAAGAACGCTGAAGTAGGACGTAGGGTTTTACACCTCAGGGTGGCCCGAACCTGGGTAAAACGATTGTGTGCATCCTCACGCTTGACATTGGCCTCGCCGGAGCGATCCCCGACGTCCTCTGCCGAACCTAAAGGGGGTGCCGCAGGCCCCCGGTGTCTATGCTCCCGGCTACGACAACGCTTCTTTTCTTTTTGAGGGTCCACAATTCATCTTGTATCGAGTTCTTTATAAACCCTGAAATGCTTAGCATAAGATTAGATAACAAAACACGTTGTCATCACCACCAAAACCTCTTAGGAGAGAAATGCCCTTTCAATCTCCCCCTTTTTGGTGAATGATGACAACACAAAGATTTGCATAAAGAATAATCAATTAAGACTAGATGCATGGAATATAAAATATAGACGGGCTCCCCCTAGATGTATGCACTAATTTGATTTGCTTGACATGCAAAGTGCACATACACTAGGATCAACACTCCCCCTAGATTTTATAAGAGTAAAATGCACCGTAGGTCCTACAACTATACGGGGTGTGTCAAGTAAGTCTTAATTCTATCAAAGTGCATATTTGGATCCTAATTCTTTGTAAGTTGTTCACACAAGGTCCTAATCGAGCCCGAGCCGCTGCTGACCGGCTAGGTGGCAAGTTGACTGCCACGTTGGCTAACTGTGTTGAGTTGCTGGAAAATGCAATAGGCCCGACCTTTTTATTTTGCAATTTCAAACGGGGTGGGGAGAATCGGGGAAAGGACATCGAGATGAGTAAAATTGAAAGATTGGGCCTATTTGCAATTTTTAGCAGCCCGACAATTAGCCAGCGTGGAAGTCAACTTGACACCTGGCCGGTCAGCAGTGGCTCGGGCTCGATTAGGACCACGCGTGAACAACTTACAAAGAATTAGGGTCCAAATATGCACTTTGATAGAATTAGGACTCACTTGACACACCCTGAATAGTTTTAGGACCTACGGTGCATTTTACTCATTTTATAAACCAATAACTCATTTGCAAAGGATTAAAGGTATTTCACTAAAAGCTCTACAAGGATATGTAGGATTAATTCATAAAGAAGATATAGATCATACCTCCACAAGGCATAACAATTTTGAATGAAACCGACAATGACTTATCCAACAAGATATCGAGCAATGCTTCCAAGAAGCATAAAGGGTTAGATAAGTCAAACCAATTGAAAATATACCTTTTGCAATGAGATCTTGTGATGGAGCACAAATCTAAGGGCACAAAAACATCACATCTCCACACAAGATTAGTAAGACTTGAGATAAGTATTAAAGTCATATCTAGAACAAATAATCCATCACACAAGCTAAAGCTAGCTATTACATCACACAAAGTTATCAAGTATTACACAAACCACGAATTTAAAATAGTTCAACAAACTAGATAAGTAGCACAAGCACATAAAAACTCCATGAATAAGAACGAGCTTGTGACTAAACCATGCAAATCCCCGAGGCCCTAAACTCTCCCTCACAACTACACTCTCCCGCTTTGGCATCAAGACACCAAAAAAGGAAGAATCGTCCCAAGAGAGAAACAAACAAATCACTCGGAGAAATCATCATCAGCGTCTTCTTCCTCAGCCTCTTCTTCACTACCGTCGGCAGCAGGCACTTCATCGTCATCATCATCCTCATCTTCTTCATCACCATGCACCGGAGAAGGAAAATGTCCATCATTGCGGTTCCATTCTCCATGTGTGCTCCTCCAACTCTCAAAGTTCTCAACTTCAGACACAGGAGAGCTAGGCAAGCCCATGGTGTTCATAATGCGCTCTTGATGACGAAGAATGCGATGATTAACTTGCTCAACCTTGTACAACTTCCTCTCATTAGATTGTTTCATGCAAAATATCTTCCTTAGCATGCCCTTCCAACCACCTTGCTTGCTAGAACCACGAGTGTTGGAGGAGGGTCCCAAACCCAAAATCTGAAGGAATATCCTCATCCTCCTCAATCTCAACCGGGGCTTGAAAGTTGTTACGAGGCGGTGGAAGGTGTCTCTTCTTCTTCAGCTGCTTGGAGGGATGATCCACAAACGCTACATCATGCATGAGAGGTGCCTTGGCAAGAATGAGCTTCATGATGTACGGGGCATAGGGAGGCACTCTCCTATGGAGAATAGCAAAATAGAGTTCATGCCACAAGTAGTCCATCACATCCAATGGTGTATCTCCATTCTTACTCCTATGTGTTTCCAACATGAGATTGACACCAAAACCATGTATCTCATCCGAGTTACCCGTCTTACAAGCTATGGTTTCTCTGTAGATGCGTTGCAAGATGTGATAGGTGGGCTTCAGAAATTTGGTCCCTCCAAGAGTAACTCTTCTTTCCATGTAAAGTGGCTTCAACACTTTCTTGCCAGCAGCGTCATTGTCATGGGGGTGAAAGCTTGAAGGGGTGCAATGTCCAGCATTCTCATACCCAAGGAGGCTCGCAAACTCGGCCCATGTGGCAGTGCAAAAGTAGCTCCTTGACATCCATGAAACTCTGTGGATGTTCTGGTCATCTAGATCTTCTTGGAACACCGTGGCATAAAACTGAGCCACAAGAGTCTCATCATAAGGTTGATTGAAGGTTATGATAGGAAACAAGTTGAGCTTCTCACAAATAGACAGTGCTTCTCCAAAGTACTTCTTGTCGGTTTGCATAGCTTCAACATTGATAGAGCATTGAGAAACAACTTTGGTCTTGGGAGGCAAATATATCTCTTCAAAGATACGAATCTGAAAGTTGGTGTGGAAGTGATGATTGTTATCCTTGAGATCTGAATCAAGGTCCTTCAAATAAGGATTAATGAACCTCTCCTCCGCAAAAACTTGCTCGGGCCAATGCTTAATAGGAAACTTGCTGGGCTGAGCTTTGGAAGTGGACTTTCGGCGAGAGGACTTGGACTTGGCGAGGTCTAGCTGCTCACGCTCGCATTCTTTCATCACAATCTCTGCCCTCTTCTTGGTTGAGAGCTTCTTGGGAGAGGGAGGAATGACCGGATCCTTGCCACTGTCTTGACGAGAACTAGTACCCCCTATGAACAGAAAGTGATACGAGGGAAAATAGGTAAGTGCTCAGGATTGTAGAAGTAAAGAATCGATTAATTTGACCCGAGGCTGTACAGAAAGATTGTCCAGGGACCGGAAGTTCCGGCTAATACCCGGAAGTTCCACACGACCAGAAGTTCCGGCCGCGACCGGAAGTTCCGGGGTCCCGCAGAAACAGGACGAACCCTAACTTCCAATCCCTCAACAATCTAGCCATACAATCTCAAATCCAACTAGCCTAGTCCTTGCATTCTACACAACAAAGGAATTCCACCAAGAAATTTGCCCTAATTTCTCACATTCATCCAAGGATTCAAACAAACCCTAAAAGGAGAGAAAAGAGGAATTACTTGATTTCACCATGGTGGAGATCGAAGAGAACCCGTCCTTGTTGCAGATCTGAAGAAAGGAACCGGATCTTCCGGTTGAATCCAAGGAGATTGAGGCGTCCTTGGGGCTAGGGTTTGAGGAGGAGGGAGCAAGAGAGATGGATGGGGTCGGGGTGGAGTGGGGGAGAAAACACCACCCAGTCGGCCCCCTTCACTTAACAGAAAAAACTCCCCACCGGAAGTTCCGTCCGACAAGTGGAACATCCGGCTGACCGGAAATTCCGCTCAAGAGCCGGAAGTTCCGGCAAACCTAGAAACAGAATATGGATTCAAAGTGTGGGAACTTTTGAGCATATAGAATAGATTGTTTTCAGATAAGATGGCTTGGGTTAGATCACACAAAGTTGGAATTATATTATGGCATTATACACTCAATTTGCAAGAAGCAAAGTCAAAATACCAAATATGAGTGCATTTCCATAGATACATAATATGTCATATTTGACTATATAAAGATTTGCAATGAATTAAAAGAACCAACCTCACAAAAGTGAGGGCGGTGGTCTAGGCCACCATATTTGAGTATGTATGAGCTTGACACCGCGAATATAGATTCTTAGGCTCAAGACTCAAAACTCACATTGAATCTCAATGTATGAAATTAATGTTTGCATAGTAAGAGTAGCATTTGCCCATGAATTGAGCAATGCTCCCCGTACATTCATGCGCACATCCAAACTAGACAAATGTTAACCGTGGGTACGGGTGCAATTTTATCAAACCACAACACTAGAATTTAGGATATTTAGCTCATGCCTTAACTCCCAAAATCTTGCTTCATGAAGTGGCTTCGTGAAAATATCCGCTAGTTGCATACCGGTGGCAACATAAGAGAGATCAATATCACCACGGGCCACGTGCTCTCGAATGAAATGATGACGAATCTCAGTATGCTTCGTCTTGCTATGTTGCACGGGGTTGTGGGCTATCTTGATTGCACTCTCGTTGTCACATAAAAGAGGCACACTTTCACAAGTGATTCGCTCATCCATAATAATTGTGCACAACAACTTGCGGCGGCTATATACTCGGCTTCCGTCATGGAGAGAGACACACAATTTTGCTTCTTAGAAGACCAACTCACCAAAGATCTACCAAGAAATTGACTCGTCCCGGAAGTTGACTTCCTATCCACTTTGTCTCCCACCCAATCCAAATCCGAACATCCCATGAGCTTGAAACTTGACCTTTAGGATACCATAAGCCAAAGTTTGAGGTATAAACCAAATATCTAAAGATTCTTTTGACCGCCACTAAGTGACTTTCTTTTGGTGTGGATTGATATCTTGCACAAATACCCACACTTAACATAATATCCGGTCTAGATGCACAATGGTAAAGCAAAGAACCAATCATAAAACGAGATACCTTTTGATCCACGTCTTTACCATTGGGATCGAGATCAAGAGAGCTTAATGTAGGCATTGGGGTCTTGGCACTCTTGGCATCATGCATCTTGAATCTCTTTAGCATGTCTTGGGTATATTTTGCTTGATTAATAAAGATTCCTCCTCTCAATTGCTTAATTTCAAATCCAAGAAAGAACTCCAATCTACCCATCATAGACATCTCAAACTTTTCAGTCATTAGCTTAGCAAATTGATCATTGAATACACCATTAGTAGAACCAAATATCATGTCATCAACATATAGTTGTCATATAAAGAAATCACCTCCAACCATCTTAGTAAAAAGAGTGGGGTCAATTACCCCAATTTCAAAGCCACGATCCACTAGTAGCTCCTTTAGGTGCTCACACCAAGTTCGAGGTGCTTGTTTGAGACCATAAATGGCTTTATCAAGTTTGTACACGTGGTTAGGAAATTGAGGGTTCTCAAACCACAGTGGTTGTTTGACATATACCAACTCATTTAGTGGACCATTTAGAAATGCACTTTTCACATCCATTTGTTGCAAAGTAATGCTATGATGCGATGTATATACAAGCAAGATACGAATAGATTCAAGGTGAGCAACGGGAGCGAAAGTTTCACCGTAGTCAATACCCTCGACTTGGGAGAAACCTTGAGACACCAATCTTGCCTTGTTCCTTGTCACTTGTTCAAGTGCATCTTGCTTGTTCTTGAATATCCATTTAGTGTCACTGACATTTTTGCAATCTTTTGGTCTTTCCACCAATGACCAAACTCTATTGCGCTCGAAGTTATTCAACTCTTCATGCATGGCATTAAGCCAATCCGGATCCTCGAGTGCTTCTTGTACCTTTTGGGGCTCAACACAAGAGACAAAAGCATGATGTTCACAAAAATAAGCTAATTGTCTACGAGTAGTTACCCATTTCCTCACACTTCCTAGGACATTGTCCAAGGTATGTTCTTGACGTTGGAGTCGTGAGGCAATCTTCATGGCCCGACGTTCCATAGCTTCTTGAGATAAATCTTGAGGTGCAATGGAAGCTTGAACATCTTGAAGATCTTGATCTTGGACATCATTTGGTGAAGAATTACTAACATCAACATTTGCTTGAACTTGTCCTTGATCAACTTGTTCATTGATATGAGGGACTTGTTCTTGTTCTTGCCTAGCATGTGGATCTTGTGGAGATGAGTGCTCCACTTGAGTAGAGAATTGTCCTTCTCCTTCTTCCATACGAGGATTCTCAACGGGCATAATTTGACCTATGCCCATTCTTCGTATGGCTTGGGAAGGAATTTCATCATCTACATCCACAACATCAACTTGCCCCACATGAGAGCCATTATTCTCATCAAACTCCACATTACAAGATTCTTCAACACATCTGGTGGATTTGTTGTAGACTCTCTAAGTGTGGGAGTTTGATGCATATCCAACAAATATGCCCTCATAAGTTTTAGGCTCAATTTTAGATAAACGAACACCTTTCTTAAGCACAAAAGACTTACAACTGAATACCCGAAAGTACTTGAGGTTAGGCTTGCGTCCCGTGAGAATTTCATAAGGTGTCTTGTTCAATATCTTGCGGCGATAGAGGCGATTAGTAGCATGGCATGCGGTGTTGATAGTTTCGGCTCAAAAGTTGTATGGAGACTTGAACTCCGCCAAAATTGTCCTTGCTGCATCCATGAGAGTTCTATTCTTCCTCTCCGCTACACCATTTTGTTGAGGCGTATACGCAGCGAAATATTGTCTTTTGATACTGAAGCGATCCTCCCCCTTACTAGGGTTCGATCTCTGTGCTTACCGTGCTAGTCCGTGGATCGACTCACTAGCACACACAGTTTCATGATGAAATATACAGAAACAAAGGTCAAAAGTATTTTATTACATCGCATCATCCAGAATTTAAATAATACTTACAACCTTGCATGACCCCTTGGGCCAGCATAAAACAAATATTGTTTTAACATCATAAAACAATGTTTCAAAATACTGTAGCGGAAAAGGGTAGAACATAAGGGCCACACTACTCCAAGGTGAGAGCATGTTGGAATGTAAGCGCATGACCCATGACAAAACGACGAACCTCACTCATCGTCGGATCCACCTGCATTGTTAATTGCAGCCACTACGTGGTCAATACATTTGAATGTATTGGCAAGTTCACCAGAGTTACAAAGGGACCTACCAAGTACATGCATAATTTGGTTATGTGGGGTTTGGGTGTTTGCATAAAAGTATCATAGTTCAATCCCATCTTTTTAAACAAATAGTTTTAAATTCTATTGGACACGGGGTAGAAACACCCATGCTCCTATTAACCTAGGCACATTGAGTAGAAACATTAATGCTCCTACCCAGTTTAAACCATTCATTTTATTAGGAAATTGGAATGAGTGAGACCTTCCTTACAGCCCCAATATCTAGTTGCTCATAATTGTCCGTAACCGGGGACACGGCTAAGTACTTAGTTTGACACTCTCGAGAGGTGGTACACTTTACCCATAAGAAATCGACGTGTTAATCTCTTGCTGTCCTCAGGGTAGAGTAGCAACAGCATCGACTACAGGAATTTTCAGAACATAATCCTCCAGACCACCTGAGGGACGCGCCCCCACCTACACTGCTACATACCGATGTCACCTCGGATCCGGGTTCATATTTCTTACATCCATCCTGGCAGAGCCCATAATACCATGTGGTTGTACTGGAATCTACTAAACAGGAAACTAGTCCAGCCTCTGGTTATCCCGGGTGGCATCCCACATTGTGACGTAGGCGCTCCCTGAATCGCACGGGGAGACGACCATGGACGCTCCCGAATCACACGGAGAGACGACTCAGCGGGCCCCATAGAAATGGACCTAACGTCACGACATCCGAATACTCAAAGCAGCCCACCCAGGACGGTTCATTAAATTACTTGTTTTGCCATACACTAGGAAAATCATAATGTAATTCAATAGTATCACATTGTAATAATACCACCCTCGTATATTATCATAGCATAGAATTTTACTACTACGATGGCAATTGGTGGAAAGGTCATGACAAAAGGTATCCTATACTACTAGGACAGATCATAGCTAGCATAGATACAATAATAATCCTAACAATGCAACTAATAAAATCTAGTGCATAATAAAATAATGGGATAATGGTCAAAGTGAACTTGCCTTGATAGTAGTTGGTATTCAAACACTCTTCGCAATCACACAGTTCGCTCTCCGAGTAAACTAAACAATACAAACAATGCATACATAAACACACCATACAAACAAAAAGAATTTGTATGCCATGATGCAATGCAAAACATGTGTCATGATTTGATTTATTTATTTGGGTGATCTACTTATCCTAAGCATAAGTAATTAAAACAAAAGCATTAGGGTTTTTAAACAAAAAGCAAAAGTTAGGGTTTAAACCCTAAAATAAGGTTTTATTGGCATCAGCGAAATAAATTAATTCAAAATATTTATTTCTCTGTCCCATTGGACAGAGGACATTAAAAAAAAATTGGGCATTGGTTTCAATTAAAAAGGACCCCTAGATAATTAGTTATGAATTAAATGGCATAAAACTCTATTCTGCAATTTGCATGTGATTCCAATATTCAAATTTGAAATTGGACAGTTCCAAAAGATTCTACATTCCCTAAGGGTTCCAAAAAGGTGTGGATCATTAAATTTTGCCAAACAGATTAAAAGATATGATCATTTGAAGTTACAGGGGCTTATCTGCAAAAGTGCCATTTTAATAATCCGGGGATTAAAATTAGATTTTTATTTCTATTTTACCGTGCCACGTGTCAGCATCTAATAGGCGCGTACCGGTTCGATTAAAATAAAAACCTAGGATCTAATCTGGACCGTTGGATCACGATCGGACGGTCGGGCGGCTAGGGATTTACCTCCGCGGCGGCGGCGGTCACCGGAGACGGAGGGGACGGCGGCGCGGGCACGGGCGGGCAGCGGGCGGCTCCTCCGGTGAAGCTGACGGCGCGGGAAGGTCACGGGGAGGTGCGGCGCGGCACGGCGAGGTCAGGGACGCGGTCGGCGCGGCGCGGGGCGGTCGGAGGCGACGCCTAGGTCGGAGATGAGCGCGCCGGCGTGGGCGGAACTCTGGCGAGCCTCAGGTGACGACGGGGGAGGCGCTACGGGGCATAAAACGGCACAAAGAGCGCGTCAAACGGTGTGGAACAGAGAGGGTAGAGAGAAGAGCCAAGTCGCGGCGGCTATGACTCACCGGCGAGGTCAGGGCGTCGCGAGAACGGTGGTGGCGCAAAGCTTTTCTGGCGAGGGATTGGGCGGCGTGGGCGCAGCGATTCGGGGAGGCAAGAGAGGGGAAAGAAGCGCGGCGGCGAGGGCTTTATAGGGACGTGGGCTGCGCGTTTTGGGAAGGTCGGGGTCAGGAGATTGCGGCGGTGAGCGCGCGGGGACGGCGGCCGGGAATCGCGGCGGCGGCGCGGGCGCTTTCCTTCCGGAACGAAGGCCCTGACAGGTGGGCCCCACCTGTCAGTGGCAGCGGGCGCGCGCGGGGCGGACCGGGCTGGCTGGGCCGGCTCACGTGCGGTCGGGCGCGGTCGGTTCTACGCCGGTTCGGCCCAAGCGGTCGGACCGGTTGGGTTCTCTCTTTTTTTTTCTTTTTTTTCCCTGTTTCTTATTTTTTTGATAGCTTTTGATTTTGAACTCCAAATTGGTCCAAATAAATTCAAGAAAATTTGTAAAATCATGTTTTACCATGATTCAACTTTTGGGAGTAATTTCCCCTCAAAATAAAATATATAAAAATACATTTGCCCTATAAATGCCTTTAGGGCTATATAACTATTTAAATAAAATACTTTTTCAACTCCAAATAATTATCCAAAAATTATGGGATAGCTCATATATGCAATAAACCCCTTTTATAAATAAACCTTATTGGTTTGAAGATCCAAAGTTCAAATGGGTGTAAACCCTAGGGTTTAAAATTGAAATAAAACTTTTTTCAAAGCCCTTTTGAGATTCAAATTTGAATTCAAATATACAATTGTAGCATGATGCTAATGGATGCAATGCATATGTAAAAGTTTGAAATTTTGGGATGTTACAGATACCCTCATCACTCAAAAACTCACTCAAGGTGTAATTCTTGAACTCGGAGCCATTATCACTCCTAATAGCCATAATCTTTGCATTGTATTGGCGTTGAGCTTCATTGGCAAACTCGATGACGGTTTGTTTGGTCTCACTTTTGTGCTTGAAGAAATATACCCAAGTGTACCTAGAATAGTCATCAACAATAACCAAAAAATATTTCTTACCACCAAGACTATCATATGTAGGAGGACCGAAGAGATCCATATGAAGGAGCTCCAAAAGCCTCGTTGAAGTGATAATTGTCTTGTGGTGATGTGCCTTCTCATGTAATTTCCCTTCAATACAAGCACTACACACACGGTCTTTATTAAATGAAACATTGGTTAGTCCTAGCACATGCTCACCTTTGAGGAGACTTTGCAAAGATCTCATATTGATATGTGCTAGACGACAATGCCATAGCCAACCCACATCAACTTTAGCCATTAGACATGTTTCTTCTCTAGTGGGTTTCTTACCGAAATCTACCACATAGAGAATATTTTCCACATATCCAACAAAGGCTACTTTAAGAATATTGCTTCACAAAATGGTCACACTAGTTGTGCCAAAGAAGAAATAAAAACCCATATGTGCAAGTTGAAGTACCGAAAGTAAATTGTATGAAAGGGACTCAACAAGCATGCCATTCTCAATGGATGTATCCGGAGACATGACAACCTTGCCTAGTCCCAATACAGTTGATTGTGAGGAATCTCTAAAAGTAACTTGCTTGGACCTTGATGTACTCATTTTGGCGTCCACAAGCAATTCTTGGCTCCCGGTCATATGATTAGTGCATCCACTATCCACTATACATGAAGATCCACCGGAAGCAACCTCCTACAAGTTTAAGTTTTGGTTTTAGGTACCCATCTTTGAATGTGTCCTTTAGCGTTAGCAACAAGGGTCTTAGAAACCCAAATAGACCAATGAACATATTCATAAGGAGAACCAACAAATTTAGCATAAATATGCCCATCATTACTATGACAAAGAACATATGAGGGATTGAAATCCCCGGCAATATTATCATAGGTTGCCTTGCCACCCTTCTTGTTCTTTGGCTTCTCCTTGGCCGCCTCCCCTTACTTCACAAAATAAACATTAGTGTGGGAAGAGCCTTGGCCTTCCTGTTGTTGTTGCTCTTCTCATTGGGGTAGTACCCAATTCCCTGTTGGAAATATGCCCTAGAGGCAATAATAAATTTGTTATTATCATATTTCATTGTTCTTGATAAATGTTTATTGCCCATGCTATAATTGTATTGATTGGAAACTCAAATACATGTGTGGATAAATAAACAAATACCGTGTCCCTAATACGCCTCTACTAGATTAGCTCATTGATTAAAGATGGTTAAGGTTTCCTAACCATAGACATGTGTTGTCATTTAATAACGAGATCATATCATTAGGAGAATGATGTGATGGACAGACCCAAACCTAAACATAGCTTTTGATCGTGTCACTTAAGTTTAAGTTGCTTATGTTTTATTATGTCAAGTATTATTTCTTTAGACCATGAGATCATGCCACTCCCTAGTACCGGAAGAATACTTTGTGGGCATCAACCGTCATCTCGTAACTGGGTGATCATAAAGGTGTTTTTCAGGTATCCCAGAAGGTGCTTGTTGGGTTGTATGGATTAAGACTGGGATTTGTCAATCCTTGTGACGGAGAGATATCTCTGGGCCCTCTCGGTAATATAACATCCTAATGAGCTTGCAAGCATGCGACTAATGTGTTTAGTTGCGGGGGTATTATATTACGGAACGAGTAAAGAGAACTTGCCGGTAACGAGATTAAACTAGGTATGGCGATACCGACGATCAAATCTCGGGCAAGTAATATATCGCGAGACAAAGAGAATTGGATACTGGATTAATTGAATCCTCGACATAGTGGTTCAACCGATGAGATCTTCGTGGAATATGTGGGAACTATTATGGACATCCAGGTCCCGCTATTGGTTATTGATATTTGATCATGTCCACATGTTCTCGAACCCGTAGGGTCACACACTTAACGTTTCATGTTGCTTGGGTTAGATGAGATAAATGATGATGATATCGAATTATGATTCGGAGTCTTGGATGGGATCCTAGACGCAACGAGGAGCTCCGGAATGTTCCGGAGATAAAGATTTATATATGAAAAGTTGTTTTCAGGGTTCTGGAAAGTTTGGAATATTTCCCGGTTTTGACCGGGAAGCTTCTAGAAGGTTCCGGAGGGATCCGGAGGGTTCCACCTTGAGGCCCACCTATCCCTGGGCTAAATGGGCCTGTGAGGGAGCACCCTGGCCTTAATGGGCCGAGGGGCTAGCCCACAGGGCCCATGCGGCCAGGAGGAGAGTCCTGGCCGCGGGAGAGTCCTGGCCGCATGAGAGTCTTGGCCACGGGATAGTCCTGACCGGCCACGCCTCCTCTACCCCTATATAAATAGAAGGGGGGGCAAGGAAGAGAGACACCCCAAGCTTTCAGTTGGATCTCTCTCCCCTGAGCCCTCCTCTCCTCCTCTTCTCACGCGCACGGCGTAGCCCTGCCCGTGAGAATATTCACCATAGTCACCACGCCGTCGTGCTGCCGGGATCTCGTCTACCTCTCCCTCTCGCTTGCTGGATCGAGGAAGGAGGAGACAACGTGAAGCTGAACGTGTGGATACCAAGGAGGTGCTGTCCGTTCGGCACTGAGATTGATCTCATTGAAAGTTCCACTACACCAACAACGATCTCGTGATCGTAACGCTTAGCGGTCTACGAGGGTATGGTGTTCATGATCCCTCTCGTTACATACATCTAGTATATATATTCTTGAGTTTTCTTCCGCACTTCTCGTAGGAAATTTTGTTTCCTATGCAACGATCCTAACATTCCCTCCAATCCAAAAGCTTTTCTATGATCATTCAAAAGATCATGGAGGTTCTTCTCCCCTTGGAAGCAAGTGGCTAGGCCCTTTTCAAGTTGAACATTCAACCTAGCATTCTACTCAATTAAAAATGTATGCTTACAATAAGGGTTAGTTGAAGCATCTTTATCATTAGAAATTAATTCCTTAACAAGAGAATATAGAAGATGATCACAAGACTCTTTGAGAGACTTGTAATCACTTGTCAAGGACTTTTGATCCTTTCCAAGTTTGTGAAAGTTCTCAAGTAGGTTCCTATGACCATTCTCAACTTCACATATCCTGCCCAAGTACTCATTAACAAGGGAAATAGCATTATCATAGCAATCTTTAACTTTAGCAAGTTCCTTAGAAAGTGACTCCTCAATTGCTTCCCTATTTGCTTGTTCTTCCTCAAGAGCTTCATTAAGCTCCGTAATCTCATGAGCGGCAACACACTCAAGTCTTATCTTTTCATCCATTAGCTCATCATGTTTTTCAATAATAGCTTGAGCTTCACCTAGTTTTTCCAAGAGATCCTCAAACCTCTTTTTGGTCTCACCTTCCAAGCTTGCCATGAAGATCTCGAACTTATTCATGTTATGCTTAACAACACTACTCTCCTCCACACAATCAAATAGAGATAGACTCTTAGCAATGACATGCTTGGTGGGAGGAGGGATTACCGAGGAGGTCTTGGCTATGAGGCACTTGGGTGAGTGGTTCTTGTTCTCATTGGGGGAGTCGAAGAGAGATGGAAGTGAAGGAGCTATTGCAATGTTCGCCTTCTCCGTGGACTCTTCCTCATCATCATCTTTGTCACCCGAAGTATATTCTTCTTGAACAAGAAGCATTCTTGGTTGCCTCTTCTTCGTTGGCTTCTTGTGGAAGGAGGGCTTGGTCTGCCGCTTAAGGATAAGGCGACCACCATTCTCCTCCCTCTTCTCATAAATACACTATGCAACGAAACGGTCATTGTTACCACAATTATAACATTTATGAGATCTTTGACCTTTGTACTTGGAGCTTGAAGCTCCCCTGTTGTTGTAGAAGTTGTTGGGGTTGAAGGTGTTGGTCTTGACAAACTTCTTGTTCTTCCAAAAAGCTTGAGCCACAAGAGCCATGTGATCACTAAACTCATAGTTGCAATTTTCTTTCGTGATCTCAACCTCTTCTTGTTGGGGTGCTTCACATGGAGTTGAGGTGGGAGTCATGTTGGCCTTCAAAGTAAGGTTTGAGCTTTGTGAGAGAAACTTGGCGCGAACGAGGTTGTCCTCGGAGGTATTCTTAAGGATATTCATAGCCACAAACTCTCCCATCACTTGACTTGGAGTCAAGCTATAGTAGTTCGTTATTTGCTTAATCATTGTGGCATGAACCTCTCGGTGTGGGGAGATGGCTTCTATGAATAGGCGCTTGAACCATTCATCATTGATGTCACGACTTTCATGGTCCTTCATCTTGGCTCCAAGAGTGATGACTCTCCTATATAGCTCATCCGAAACCTCTCCATCCTTCATGAAGAAATTTTTGTATTCGTTGATGACCACTTCAAACTTTGACTTCTTGACACTCTCATTGTTGTCAAAGTGGTCACCAATGAGCTTCCAAGCATCTCTAGCAAAATCAACACCACGGACAAAAGTTCTATACTCCAAGGGTAGAGCCTTTAGGAGTATTCCAATGGCATGCTCATTGAATTGATTGTCCACATACTCTCTTGGCGACATGTTCTTTGGATCATAAACAAAGTAACCTTCATCAACAATTCTGCACAACTCCGTCGATGTGCTCTTGAAGTGAGTCCTCATGGAATGAAACTAATCAACGTAATTAGTAGAGGTTAGCATGTGGGTTCACCTTGGTTATACATAGGTGGCAAATTACGGTGGCGATGATTATATTGAGTTGGTGGGGCCACCTCCCTATACAACCCATAGCCACCCCTACCTTGCGATTTGGTAGCACTCTCTTCGATAGCCTTAGCCTTGTTACGGGCTTCGGCATCCGAATCTTTCTTAGTCAAATCCACCGCACTTGGCGACTTGGCATGGAAGGGCTCGGTAGAAGAAGAGGAGGCTTTTTTAGGTAGGTGCTCTCTAATCTTTTTGTCCACACTATCTAGAATAACTTTTTGCATGCTATCCAAAAGCAATTTGATGGATTTAAAAGTTAGTGGAGCATTATCATCTATCACCTCAGTTTCTTGGGGTTTCACAGTGGTTTCCCCATCATTGCCGGCTACTCTTAAGAGCGATAAAGCCCTAATTAAGAGATGAGGCTCTGATACCAATTGAAAAATCGGTATGGTCGACTAGAGGGGGGGTGAATAGGAGACTAACAAATTTTAGCTTTTATTTTTCTTTTCTTGAAAGATACAGACACTTAATCCTAGGGTTTACTAGATTCTTTAAAGTGAATGCAACCCTAGAATGAAATGCAATAGCCGAAGCAACAATAGATAGCAAGAATGTAAGGGGAAATTATACCACACGTGGAGACGAAGATTTCACCGGAGTTCCACCTATTGGGATCGGTGAACGTTTCCGTTTGGAGGAGTGCTCTACCACAAAGGTAGAGACGCCACGAAGGCTCACTCTATTCTCCAACTCACCACACCACAAAGGTGGGATGAGCTCTCACAACAACACCAACCCCATTGGCATTCATGTGAGTTTCAGCATCTAGCACCCATGACAAGTAATTCTTGCCCGAAATATCCAGAGTCGCAAAATCTATCTTAGCAAGATTCGACATAGCAAACACAAAATATATAGATTGCAAAATTCAAACAATCGCGCAAGAACAAAATATAGAAACAAATACAAAAGATAATGTCTTACCACTTTTTTCGGGGCACACTATCTGCCGGCAAAGGCCACTTTTCCTGACAGTTTATCTGTCTTCACAACTGGGACGTCGTGTAGTGCACAAAAATAACATTACGATCAACGTAAAGTTTCTTACCTAGTTCTTGATAGCTTTTAGAGCCAGTCGTGCTGATAACATGTTATAAAATAACTACTTGTAATGTAAGGGAATATATAGAATGGAGAAAGTGAGACATGAAATTAGAAAATTCTTATTGCCTTTCCAATACATAAGCTCTCATATATATAGCCATACATGTGAGATTGAGTTACAAGCATTGATGTTAGGAGAGTTACACCATTAAAGTAGAAGGTTATAACTTTGATGGTATAGGGGTTATGAACATCCACATTAATATTTCATAACAGTCACCACAATTTCCGTCCTTGCGCTATATTTAGGACTCCAGCAACCATTTAAATGTCTGACTCCTTATTTCTTCCGTCTTCACGATGCGTCCGCCACCGCCAAATTAATCTCCCGAGCCCGTGATGTGCCATAAAACTATACTAGTTTAAGGGATATGTTCCCTTAAAACTGTTTTCAGGTTTACATTATGTGGGTTTTATGGGACGACTTTCTGCGGAACCTGCTAGATTGCATAAAGCCATGCATGGGCCGAGTGTAAAGATTGGTCGATTTGTATAAAATGATCTCTCGTATCCCTGTTTTCAGTGGGGAAACTTGAACCTATTTAGACAGTAGAATTTCTTTCTGGTTATTCCTGTCCTTAGCTACCTGGTCGATAGATTAAAATTCCACTGAATTTTCTGTAAACATTTTTTTTAAAGTGCTTGAATTATGGTTGATGTTACAAATCAAAATGCAAGTAAGAAGTAAAATACAATAAACAAGCGATACCGAACTCTTGCGGGGAAGATCCTCTGGCATAAGTCATGTGGTGTTCAACAGTTCAACTAACTTGAATTTGGTTCGCCTTCCATTTTTACCTTGAGACAAATTCCTTTGTTTTCAAGTACTACAGCAATGAACATACTCCTGTATTACATCGTCATAACCACCTTGTGCACCGAAAGTCCATAGTAGTCATCTCAATAGTATTGTCCAAAACGCAAACTTAGTCGAGGCACGCAAGTCGGAAATGCTGACAAAATAATCATAAAAAAGAATCCGTACACGTTCAGAGTACGTCCCCGATTCGGTATAGATAGATGACTTCCTTCGCTCGTTGCCGTTTGACTAAGCCCACGACACTACAGCGGGCGCCGATCGACGAACTGACGGCGCTCGCTGGAAGGGAGCACTCGACGTACGTACGGCGCAACAAATTGACTTGCGTACGTAGCCTCCAGAATCGGCCACGCACACAGCGTACTAAAATTGATGCCGTGCTCGGCCGGGATCGTCAAGACGTTGCACGTATACGTAAGACACGCGGAACTTCGTGGTAGCTCTCAATCGATCCGTCGTGAGGATATTCTCTCACCGTAACATAAAGTGACTTTATAGCTTCCCTTTCTTCGGTGCAGTGGCGGATATATACATGATCTGACACGACTTCGCAGGAGAGAGCCTGCGCCGCGCGCAGTGCGTTGCCTGTTTTGCTTCAGGATGCATGCGTTCGGATAGGTCGTGTTCCGTTCATCACCAGATTATCGTCACGACCGATCTCGGCGCGCTGATGCACGCATGCATGCATGTGCCGCGCTAGCTAGCTCTCACAGCGCTGCTGGACGATCGATCGAGGAGATAAATCAAAATTCTCTGCTCCTTTGATTTCAGTCATGACTCATGACCCGCCCGAATTAGCTTCTTCTTCTTTTGTGGGTGCCAAGCGCACGTACTGACGTACCACGTACGTACGGATTCCTTCGATGATGTCGCGTCCGCGTATGCCGCACGTATGATTGCTGTCCTCGATCCGAAATTCCGAACCCCGATTATCGATCATTCTCTATGGAGTATCCCGCTAGTCAATAACTCGATCGAGACCGACAGCCACGGGCGCGCGCGGGGAAGCAAATTAACCGTAACAGTAGAAGACACGAATCGTGGAGCTTTGATACTGACAATTCAGTAATGACACATCGCTATTTAACATGTACGTTAATTTGCCTGTCACCGAAAGAAAATCTTTGTGGAAGACGCATGGATCGATGGACACAAGAAGGACGTACGGGAGAAGATGTCCAGTGTACCACGCCGCCTGATCACTACAGGTTTTCCGGCGAAAATCATGAGTCGTACACGATTACACGTATGGCAGTATAGCAGAGCTAGCTAGCCCCTGCTGCGCCGCTCTCGTGTTCGATGGAACCGGGTCATTTGAATTTGGATACTTTTCAACAACCAATGTACACAGGCACCAATTATATATGAACGGGAGAAGAGGTCCAGTGTACCACGCCACAAGCAAATTAAATAAAAGCAACACTACGGTCGTTACAGACACTTACAGTAAAGATGTTCCGGTTTACCTCTCAAAGCAAACCACCGGCTGGTCCCCCATATGACCTGAAACTATGTAATGTTGCCGTCAACCTTTGCAACTTAAACACGCTACGTACACACATTTCAATAATATATAAAAAAAGGATCCCCTGAAATAATTGCATGCATATATAGAATACCGGCCACCTTCTTGATTTTCAACGACAGAACATGTAGTTGCCCAAATAAGCTACTGACTGATTAGTATTATTTTTGTGCGTCTGCATTATTGATTACACCGGCCTATAGGATAAACCACTGGCCCTGATTATAATTATCTCCGAGAACAATTAATTAATAATGACATCACCGCCCTGATTTATTAGTTTACTTCTTTCTTTCCGTTTCGTGAGATAAACTAATTTATTGTTTAGAGAGCCACATCTCCCTAATTTATGTTGGACCGAGGGGTATCTACGCAATAGATTATTAGTCGCGGCCTGCCGTGCAATCATACACGTACAACATACATGCATGATCCCCGGTTGGAGAGAGCTACTAGCATACAGAAAGAACTATAAATTTTTTATTCTGTCACGACCGCGCCTATACAGGGAAGCATATTAGCTTGATCAATTGATTAAGCCGTACTGTCTGTCTGCTCTGGCACAACGTACTCGCGGCGGAAATGCCATCTCGTTCTTGCCCAGCTACTTAAGCTAGAGTAATTATGCAGTACATATGGATGGATGGCCAGCATCAGCATGGGGATGTTGCATGCCTATAGTCTGCAGCAGGTCGCCAGGATGGCCTGTGTTGGCGACCACATGTACTGTGAAAGCGTGGCACGTACTAGCTAGCTATAGCTCCTTCGTTCCAACCCATTCACAGCCGACCATAATCCTTGCGGGTTAAGTTTTCAGCTCCGAAGCTAGCTAGCGTACCTGTAACGCGTACGTCTCTCTCTGTTACGCGCAATCGCACCACACATCTATATAAGCGCTCCCCCATAGGCCAGAGAGAAAGAGAGAGATCCCATACACAAAGCCAAGATCGGCAGAGAAAGAAAGAAAGCGAGAGAGAACTACACTCCGTCTCTCCATCCCTTGTGACCATTCTAGCTAGGGATGAGCTACGACTTTGTGCCGTCATCGTCGTCTCTGATGGCGGCCGTCGTGGGGTGCTCATGCTGCGCCGTGGCGGCGGCGGCGGCGGCGGCGTACGTGTGCGTGGCGGCGTGGCTGAGCAGCTGGCCGCGGCGCGTCGGGGAGGCGTTCCGGCGACAGGGGATCGACGGGCCGCCGCCGTCGTCGGTGCTGTCGGGGAACCTCCCGGAGATGCAGGCAAGAGCTTCGGCGGGCGCGCGAAACGATGACTTCAGGAGGGATGGCTTCGACGACTACTGCAAGAGAATCTTCCCCTACTTCGACAAGTGGAGGAAAGCCTACGGTAACCAGATCTCTCTCTTATAGAATCCGTTCAGACTGATTTCAGTTTCTTGCTAGTACGTCACAACAGGCTTTTGATTCATTCGCATTTCAACTTGCATATATCCTTGCTTGCATGCTCCAGTTAATTGCGTCATGTGTGCCACTAGTATATGTTTGTGTTTCTCAATATATTTATTTTTTGAACATTTTATTTGTGTTTTTTGATATATGCTATACTAGCTAGGAGTGGTTCTTACTGCACAAATTAAGCACTCAGGGTTGACTACTCAAGCTAGCTAGGGAACACATGGGTAAAACTGCACTAGTGCTTCAGCTAGCTGCATGCTTTTGCCCTAGCTCCCAAGTTGACTAGATGCCGAGTTTAAATATGCGGCTAAATATATGTTGATAACACTTGCATATAAAATGAGTACTGCTATCGGATCCGGGAGGGGATAATATCTTGTTTATAGCAAAGAGAGTTTCAGTTGTCAACGAAGTCAGCATCAGAGAGGGAGCAAATAGGAATACGAATAAGAATAGAGAGTACGTAAATAACAGTATGTTGATAGGAGAATGACAGATAGCAACTGTGAGTGAGGAATAAGAACTATCGCAGTCAATTGCACGCCTGGATCGATCGATCAAACCTTTGGAATAATTAATTAATACGCCACCAAGTCGACTAATTAGACAGCTCGGAAGTGATGAGTCTAGCAAGCTGACATTACCGATTCCGTTTTCCTTTAGCATTTTTCTTCTTTTCGTGAGGAGGGCCGGGGTGACTTTTCGAGCTCAACCTGCATGCTGACGATGGACGGGCAATACATGCATGCATATGCATTAATTGCTGACGAGAATAAGCACAGGCCATATGCATGTTTTCTTTTGGGACCGTTTGACCCATGGTTAGCTAGCTACTAGCATAATGGACGTACTACGTACTTCTGGTCCATCAACTGTCCATGAGCTGGTGCTGATCACTCTACGGAGTAGAAGTATTTCTTACATGCACGAAACTTTGCAATTAGCCTTACAGTTTTTCTCTACGGTATAACTACTCAAGTACACTATTTTTTTCTCCAAGCAAGGGAATCATTATAATATATACCTGCTTTCGTAAGAGCACCTTTCCTGATCTGTGTCAAGCAGACATGCCAGCCATATCCTAACTAGAGCAATTAAGCTGGTATATAATACTACTAGTATGTGAGACCGACCCCAACCGTGCATGCATGCACCTAGCTTAGCTTGTTTATGGCCGGCTGTCATATCATGCCCCTGCCTGATTAAATTTTAGAGCAAGCATCAGCCGCTGTTCCATTACTTGAACGAAAGCCCTGATTAAATTAAGTATAACTAGCATTTGACCTTTGATTGATTAAGATACTGAGATAGTCAGCTGCTGCTACGCTTTCCGAAAACAGGCATGTAGCTAGGATCAGTACGTGGTGCTGCCATGAGCTGTCCGGCACACAAAATCAAGCTACAGAGCTCCCCCCTGGATGGATGCTATGTTTCCAAGGTTCTTTGCAATTGTTAAACGTGAAAATCTTGTGCAAATATATTATGGCCCTATACAATCAAAATCCTACACTGATTTGATTAGAGACATCCTAAGAACAAAAACTAGCTAGCTTCTTTATGATGTGCTTGTAAAGTAACTTCTTGTTGTCTTAGCACACGCACTGATCTATTTTGTTGAGGTCGACATCTTGATAGGAATAGGAACTTGGAGCAAGGTATCAAGGTATCTGAGACATGCTATCGCATCATGCATATTCTAGTAATTTTTATTTTTAAATTTAATTATGAAAAATTGAATCAACGCTTTCATTTGCATGTCATGTACAAATAATTTAACATGCTAAGACGCTGACTAGACAATTTTATATGACGTCCCACGTAGGATACGTGGAACAATTAATTTTGTATGTCTTAATTAATTTGTTCCTTAGATGATGCTATGGACATGGCACCAAATTACTCCACGTACAAATAATTAATACCACACGTACAAATAATTATTCGAAGAACGACTGGAAATAAATAATTCCACGTACGTACGTACGAGCTGGCCCAGTACGTACGCACGCACGCACGTGTCCCCCACTGTACATCAAAGTATGTCAAGTCCACATGCTATGGCTAGCTGCATCCCTCCTCTTCGTACGGCCGGTGCCATCGATGGATCGAGTAGCTACTAGCTAGTAGCTAGCTAGCTAGGCCGTTACTCCCAACCTACCTAGCTATAGCTAGCTAGATCAGCTAGGGCTAGCTCTAGTACAGTCCAGGCGACAGGATCATTCATGCATGCTGTGCAGTGTACTGCTCCTGCTCACAACTTCAGACCAACCATTTTCTCTTGCATCTTTGATCCGTACTTGCATCTGATCTCTCCCTAAATTACAGCTATATATATATATAGTCAGGACCTCCACATGGAGCTAGATCGAATTGGAGAAGCATCACGCGTGCGTACCTTGCCCTAAATTAACGGCTAGATAGATAGATAAACCTGTCGAGCTAGCTCTAGATAAAGCCTCACTTCGATCGCAGTATAGGAAAACATGCATGCATCTAATTTCCTTTCCTTTCTGTTTTTTGCCAAGTCATTTGATCTGAGACATTAGCTATATAGCTAGCTATAGAGCTACTATCTTTGTATATGTATGTGCATATATGGTCGTCTGTGGCACATGCTTGACGGTTGCATGCATTTCCCAATGGCTACTACGTTCGTACGTTCGTTCATGCACGGTGGTTGCGGCCTGCCTGGCTGGCCAAAAGTGCCTGTCTAGCTAGCTGTACTCGCTGGCTATTTCTCCACCATCGTACATGCATATGCATATGACCAGCTAAGCTTGACGCACGTACTGTACTGTACGTGTGAACTTTGCTTTACTGATTAATTGAGCTCGATCGCGCGAGATCCAAGTGGAATAAATAAACTTTTCAAGGCCTGGCCTTCCTCCGTTTCTCAAAGTCACTTTCTTTGTCGTGTCAAAAAAAAAGTCACTTTCTTTGTTATACTCACCCGTTCTAAAATAAATGACGTATAATTTATACATTTTAATACAAATTCACGTCACTTATTTTGGGATGGAGGAGTATTAGTTTGGTAATCGATCTTTTAGCAAAATATTATATGGAAAATATATTTACCAGCAAAGTACCAGATGTCGATCGCTTACGTGGAACGGATGGTCTGTATTGCTCTGGCAAAGTGAGGGGTGGTAACGCATGAACCTGCAAAGTCAACTGGCTTGCGCAGATGTATGTTGCGGTTAATTAAGAAATGAACTTACGGCGCATCGAATCCCAACAACTGACCAGGGCCGCAAGAAAACGGCCGGCTTGGCATTCTAGCTAGTGCTAGTGCTGCTAGTAGTTAGGCGGTTGGAGTACACTACTGATCTGATCTCCTTTGATTAATTGAGGAATCTTTCTCTTCTCTTTTGAAGAGCGGGAGGGGGAATCTCCTTGCCGTGAGTACCACGGAACAGTTCGACCAGGAATCTGTAGCTTTGACCAGAATTTGCTACAGCTAGCTTGGTTGGCCGTTGGCCTTCCCCACTGTGCCGGAGATAAGCGCACACATCACATGCAAGTGTATAATTAAGCTTCGCTACTGTTTGACTCAAAAAAAAATTCAAACGGGTTTCCTACTTCAATTCCTTTAAACGGCCCACGATGGAAGAAAAACAGCCCGATCGAAAGAAATAACAGCCCGACCCAACAGCTGAGCCGCGCAGCCCAAGCTTCAGAGCGCAGGCCCAACAAGATCAAAATGAAACTCTCGAGGCCCAAAAGCACTTTCAGATGGCAATTTCTTTTGTTTTCTTTAGATGCCGAAAAAAAAGCTGACGATTTTTCCATGTTGAAAACTCTGTGAATTGTGCAGGTGACACGTACCTGTACTGGCTGCGCCGGCGCCCGGCGCTGTACGTGACGGACCCGGAGCTGATCAGCGAGATCGGGCGGTGCGTGTCCCTCGACCTGGGCAAGCCGACGTACCTGCAGAAGGGCCAGGAGCCGCTCTTCGGCGCGGGCGTCCTCAAGACCAACGGCGCCTGCTGGGCGCGGCAGCGCAAGGTGATCGCGCCCGAGTTCTACATGGCCAAGGTGAGAGGCATGGTGGGGCTCATGGTGGACGCCGCGCAGCCCCTGCTACGCTCCTGGGATGCCGCCGTCGACGCCGCCGGCGGCTCCAAGGGCGTGGCCGTGGTGGACGTGGACGGCGACATCCGGAGCTTCTCCTTCGACGTGATCTCCCGGGCCTGCTTCGGGGGCGACTACTCCCGGGGCCGCGAGATCTTCCTCCGGCTCCGGGCGCTCTCCGGGCTCATGTCCGAGCCCAGCGTCATCTTCGCCGTGCCTTCGCTGCGCTACGTGCCCACGGCCAAGAACCGCCGCGTCTGGCGGCTGACAAAGGAGATCCACTCCCTCATCCTGGAGCTGGCCAGGGGGCGTGCACGCCGTGGCGCCGGACGCGCTGAGAATGAGAATGATGAGCCGCGCGACTTCCTTGGATCCATCATCGACAACAGCAGCGGGCAGCCCCGGCCGGACGACTTCGTGGTGGACAACTGCAAGAACATCTACTTCGCGGGGCACGAGACGAGCGCCGTCACCGCCACCTGGTGCCTCATGCTGCTCGCCGCGCACCCGGACTGGCAGGACAAGGCGCGCGCCGAGGTCCTCGACGTCCTCGGCACCGGCACCGGCACCGGCGCCGGGGATCCCCTGGCGCCGGACTTCGAGGCTGTGTCGAGGATGAAGACGCTGGGCATGGTGGTGCAGGAGACGCTGCGGCTGTTCCCGCCGTCGTCCTTCGTGGTGCGCGAGGCGTTCCGGGACATGTCCCTGGGCGCGCGGCGCGTGCCCAGGGGCACGTACATCTTCGTGCCGGTGTCCGCGATGCACCACGACGCGGCGTCCTGGGGCCCCACGGCGCGCCGGTTCGACCCCGGGAGGTTCAGGGACGGCGTGGCGGCCGCGTGCAAGCACCCGCAGGCGTCCTTCATGCCGTTCGGGCTCGGCGCGCGGACGTGCCTCGGGCAGAACCTGGCCATCGTCGAGGTCAAGACGCTGCTGGCCGTCGTGCTCGCCAGGTTCCAGTTCGCGCTCTCGCCCGACTACCGGCACTCCCCCGCGTTCCGCCTCATCATCGAGCCGGAGTTCGGGCTACGCCTCCTCGTCCGCCGTGTTGGTGCTACTGATGCTGGCCACGAAGATGACGGCGGGTGCAAGAACTGATACACACGCATACCATATCTTCTTCAAGGATCGTCGGTCTGGATCGAGTTGGGGTTTTGTGAACTCCGGCGTACCGGTTAAATTAGCTAGCACATGGAAATTGGGAAAAACAGTATGAGAACATGATTATACTTGCGTGAACACGACCGATCCATGTTACATGTTACATACATACTTAGCAATCTTGTTAGCGATACGTCTTTGAAGTATGTGATTTCTCAGCAATACATGAATTAAGTCACGCCCCTGGAGCATCGTGTTCCTTTCTGAAAACAACAAAACAGAGCTGGCCAAGATGCAGAGAAAGAGGTAGTTGAGTATCTTGAGAACAGGTGCCGTGTCTTCCAATTGCTATGTCATGCATCTTGTGCCATAGGCCCGCCGCGGTTGAGTGAACGAACCGTACGACGCTCTGCTTTACCTTTGTGCACCAATAATAAAACCCCGCTGGTTGGCCGGTTAAAATCACCAAAGGCAGGCTCGAGACCGCCAGCGCTAGATGCAAGTCAACAGGCCGTCAGCTTGCTGTCGCTGCACGAGTCATGACGCAGACCGGAGCGTGCGAATTTCAGATAGTTTTGCTGGAAGAAGACAAATCAGGGCAAGCGATCTATCTATATCAGAATTCAGAAATCCATACGCACGAACCCACGAAGGCACGAACACGCAGTTTGGGCGGCCCATACCAGTGCTCACCGACACAGCGAGCGCGCGCGCGCACCTGACCGGCAAAGCTAGCCGGCCGCCATGCCGGAAGAATCGGGCCACATGGCGGCGCCCGGGCCGCGCCAGCACCGGCGCCGGCGCGCCCTCGTCCGCGCCAGCTTTGCCGCGCTCGCGGTCCTCCTCCTCGCCGCGGCGGCCGCCATCCTGGTCCTCACCCTGTTCCGCCCGCGGCCCCCGACAACAGAGCTCCTCTCGGCCACGGCCACGGGCGCCATGCCGCGAGTCACTCTCCTACCAACAATCTCCATCCAGCTCAACGTCACCTTCCTCCTCGTGGTCCGCGTGCGCAACCCGAACGCGGCCTCCTTCTCCTTCCGCCCCGGCGACCAGCCAGGCGGCAGCACGGCGCGGCTGTACTACCGGGGCGCGCCCGTGGGCGAGGCCGCGGTGCCGGCGGGCGATGTGCCGAGCCGCGGCGAGGCGACGCTAAGGATGGACATGACGGTGCAGGGAGAGAAGGTGGCGGCGGCGGCCGGGCTCGGGGCGTTAGTTGGGGACGTGCTGGCCGGGGAGATGGAGTTCGAGGCCCGGACGGACGTGAAGGGCCGGGTGACGTTCCTCGGGTTCGTGAAGCGGAGCGCCGAGGCGAGGTCCGTGTGTCGGATCGTCGTCGGCGTTGTTGATGTCAAGGTCCGGCGCCAGGAGTGCCATACTGACTTGTGACTCGCGAGCCGTGCAGTTCCGATCGACGAGCACGCGTGTGTATATGTGCTTCTAGTATGCCGTACAAATACGTGACTGGTGTATTCTCGCGTAGTTTCTGTACGTAGTACTTTACTTGTCAACGCGTTGTGGACATGCGGTATGCGAATGACTTCCGATTTGTATACATGTATCGATGTACGTACAAGCTAGAAAACCGAATGACTTCCGATTCGTTTTGTTGTTGTGGTCTTGTGGAGGATGGTCAGAGACAAGCAACCAAGGGAAAAGGAGACCATGAGTGCGGGACAGCGGGGTGGCATATGTCGTGTCTTTTCAAATTAGACGGTGCAATGCCATTATTATAACGGCGGTTCGATAACGACAAACTAAATAAACACAACATATGCCGTCCGATCGCCTTCTATGGACTTATGGTAGGGGATCGGACGGCTGTCAAGTAACGTAACCTGCGCGCAATAATTTTCCTGCGTTTAGCGCGCTATTCGAATAAGCTCATAGAAGACAGGACGCCACAATTTGCCCACGAACGTGGAGCGCGCTATTCAAATAAGCCCATACCAGGTAACACGTCACAATTTGCGTGCGAAGACGGAACGCGCTATTTGAACAAACCCATTCAAGGTAACACGCCACAATTTGCGGCGCGCTATTCGAATAAGCCCATACAAGGTAACACGCCACAATTTGCGCGCGAACGCGGAGCGCGCTATTCGAATAAGCCCATACAAGGTAACACGCCACAATTTGCGCGCGAACGCGGAGCGCGCTATTCGAATAAGCCCATACAAGGTAACACGCCACAATTTGCGCGCGAACGCGGAGCGCGCTATTCGAATAAGCCCAAACAAGGTAACACGCCACAATTTGCGCGCGAACGCGGAGCGCGCTATTCGAATAAGCCCATACAAGGTAACACTTCACAATTTGCGTGCGAAGTCGGAACGCGCTATTTGTACAAGCCCATACTTCAGTGGCAGGATCTAAGAAAAATTAAATCGTTGGCGCTCTGCTTCCAAATTCCAATTTTGAACTCCAAGACGAAACCATTCCAGAAAGGTTCGACCAGGCCCCGCGGTCCACCCAGCGCACCTTCCAATTCGAGCTCCAGCTCACCACGTGATGTAAAAAAGAAAAACCTTTCAACAGACTCTCCGACCTCGCTTGTATCTATACGTATCACTGACACCGGGGTCCGGTTACTCAGGGCCCACTTGTCGGTGTAACCTTTCTAGCGAAGGGCGGTGTCCTGTTCGCTCGGACACAACATCGAAAAATTTCAAACCAGCGGTAACCAACGTTTCGATCCCGCCCACGCTCCCCTTCCTCACTGACGCGCGGGCCCGTACCTCCAGTCTTCACCGGGCGCCTCATCTTTAACACCTGTCTAATTCCATCGCACATCTCACACCTCCCTCTTCCTGCCCCTCCCTGCGCCCCCAAATCTCCGAGCCGGGCTCCCTCCCAAACCCTAGGCCTTTCTCGCCGGGGCGCCAACCTCCCCCTAGTCACTCGCACCCGCACCCGGCGATGTCTCCCGTCGTGTCCGCCTGACGCGATCTGTCTGTGCGGCGGGGAGTTGCGGCGAGAGCCCAGGCGGATTGCGGGGATGGAGCCCAGGCGGATCTCGGCGAGCCCCCGGCCATGCAGCGGGCGGCGGGTCGTGGCGTCGAGGAAGAGGCCGAGGCAGGAGGCGGTCGTCAGCAGCGTGAGGAAGCTGCAGCGCCGGGAGATCAGCACTCGCCGGGAACGCTCCTTCGCTATGAACTCCGCACGGGAGCGCTTCCGCAACATACAGCTGCAGGTCCGTGTTGCGTTCTCTCACCCCCTGTCTCTCGCTTCGTTTCGTTTTGTTTGGTCGCGTGGTCCTGCGGCGAGGTAGGGTTTGCCGGGTGGGGAATTTGCTGCTCTGGGACTGGGAGGTCATGGACCTGGCGACTACCCATTGTCTGGAGATCGATTCGGAGTGGGGCGTGGGAATTAGGGTTTACTAGGCAGGGAAAAGTCAGATCTTGTTAGGTTTGGTGAACTGTTGGTGGTAAATGGGATTGTTGTGTGTTGGTGATGCTATAATACGCTAGTTTTGCCTGATGTAATGAAGAATTTTTTCCGCATCTAGTGCGTCCGCTTACAGAGTAACGGTGATCTTTGCCGCCAAGATTGTTCAGTCAAACAGATGTGTACCAGATGACTGTTCTGTGCACCTTGGCACCATGTTGTCTGGCCTGTCATGCGACTTATGAGAAAGTCTAGGGCATTATCGACATGGTATCGCATTGTTATTTACTTTATGGGAAATTATAACATGATTCTTTCTCATGGATGTTTAAGATTCATTGTGTTTGTATTCTTGTCAATTTTGTTAGGTTATTACAATCCATATAGAAGACCTCAATTTTTAACTGTGGTCTATAGCCTCTTAGTTAATACGTTCAATTTATATTGTTTGATGCCAAGCTGGGGCTATCAATGCTGGAGATCAGTTGCGCATATATTACTTGAGTGTTAAGGTGATACTAATGGGTCTCTTTGTATGGACTCCTGGTTATTCATTACTGTCTGTCACATTACACTGCTCAGATTACTATTTCTCGTGTGTTAAATAAAGAGTGCAGGGGACCTTGTTTTCAACAAAATTGAGTCCTTTTTACCATCAGCACTTGCCCCGAGTGCTCCACCCCTGATCAACCGTGGACTTGTGCTCATCTAACACTGTTTTTTGCAGTAATGACTAATTTTACCTTTCTCCTGTTTTTGTAATAGTATCACCCTTTTTTGTTCTAACTTCAAATATGGCACATTTGATTTCATTTTCAGGAAGAGTTTGACACTCATGATCCTAAGGAAAACAGTTTGCTACTACCTTACATGAGGAAAAGGTCAAAAATTATCGAGATAGTTGCTGCGCGTGATATAGTTTTCGCTTTATCACAGTCAGGAGTGTGTGCTGCTTTTAGTAGAGGTATGCTTGTTTTCTTGCTGTGCTCATGTGCTTCATATGGTCATACTGAGACGCTTTCCTCATATTTCCAGTGACGAATAAGAGAATATGCTTTCTGAATGGGAGTCCAGATGAAGTTATACGTAGTTTATTCTACAATAAGAACAACGAGTCCCTCATTACTGTGTCAGTATATGGCTCTGAAAATTTCAGTGCCTTGCGATGCAAGACAACTCCAGTAGAGTAAGCTTTGTGTCCACATGCCTTTCACTAGTCAATTCTGTTTCTTTCATCTTGATTAAGATCCTGTTCAACTGTTTCAAGGTATATCCGCAGGGGAACACCAGATGCTGGTTTCCCTCTTTTTGAGACAGAGTCCTTGAAATGGCCTGGTTTCGTGGAATTTGATGATGTCAATGGAAAAGTTTTAACTTATTCTGCCCAAGACAGGTATTGTAACTTCTGGAATGTCCATAGAGTGCACTTTCTGGAACTGACCTAATTACATCTCTTTCTGCAAACAGCACTTACAAGGTGTTCGACTTGAAAAACTACACACTGCTGTATTCCATATCTGACAAGAATGTTCAAGAAATCAAGATCAGGTGACTTTTCCTTTCCCTGTTTCCTCACCCCTGAGTCTCAAATGGATGCACACACCTTGTCACTTTGTCGTTGAACAAATTGTTCTGTTCTAATTTAGCCTCTTCTCTTACTAACAAGTAACAACAAAACCCACAAATATGGTACATCTTGTAACTCATTATATGCCTTTTCTCAGATGGATTGGACCAATTAAATCTAGAACTCAGTATATGCATCTGTTCAATTTGTTATGCATCCGTGACCCTGGTACTGGATTTATGTGTGTTGAGTTGAAAAGTGTTGATTCATTTTAGTATGGATACATGGTTGTATTTGTCTAATTACCTGTTAACTTTTAGCAGTCCTGGTATAATGCTATTGATTTATACAAGAGCAAGCAGCTCTATTCCTCTGAAGATTCTTTCTATCGAGGATGGTACAGTCTTGAAGTCCTTCAGTCACCTCCTTCATCGGAATAAGAAGGTTGATTTCATTGAACAGTTCAATGAAAAGCTCCTGGTCAAGCAGGAAGGAGAGAATCTTCAAATACTTGATGTTAGTAAAAAATTTTCCTCAAACCATTAATTTGCAGATTCCTAGTAGTAGCACAATCAATCAAAACAATGTGGTTTCTTGCTTAGGGTTTTATTTCTCTTTATTGTAGGTACGGAACTTCCAATTGACTGAAGTGAGCAGGACTGAGTTCATGACTCCATCTGCCTTTATCTTTCTGTACGAGCTCCAGCTGTTTTTGACTTTTCGGAATCGATCTGTAGCAGTTTGGAATTTCCGAGGTGAACTAGTAACATCATTTGAGGATCACCTGTTGTGGCACCCTGACTGCAATACCAATAACATATACATAACCAGTGATCAAGATCTTATTATTTCTTACTGCAAGGCTGATTCCAGTTCCAGTGATTCATCTCCAGAAGAAAATGGTAATATTTTATATTTATTTTTTGCTGTTGATGGTACTTTGTTTAATTTGTCATACATCGGTGAATCAGCGCATGCTTCGTTCACTTGTTATCTATTCTTTGGGTTTCCTTTGACATTCTTTCACTGTCCATTCCAAAATAATGCTGGCATTTAGCTGACTTAAACCTACCATTACATCATCTCATGCTCTGCCCTCACCAAATAACTCATACTCTGGCGAATTTTGTTTCTCAATTGGCTTGTCTCCACCAGCCACCAGATAGATGAGTACAATACTCATGTTTAAGATATGATAACTCATCTTTGCTTTGTCGTGTGCAGCTGGCTCTATAAACATCAGCAACATACTGACAGGAAAATGTTTGGCCAAAATAAAGGCTGATGATTTGTGCAAGAAGGTCGATGATTTGTGCAAGCCAAAGAAGGCATGGAAGTTTCAGAGTACAATGTCAGAGGCTCTTGAGGACATCACGGCTCTATACTATGATGAAGAGCGAGATGAGATCTACACGGGCAACCGTCAAGGCCTTGTTCATGTGTGGGCTAATTGAAATCTGAAACAGCAGATTTCAGGGACGATGTTTTGTTTGGTTATAACTGAATCAATTAAACCCTCAGGCGGTGCTGAGTTGAATAGGTTTCAAGGCTCCCGTACTAGGCTGTTTATTTATGCCATTCTAGTGTCCAGCCATTCTCTACCGACAGAAGATTTGTTGTAGAGTTAACTTTTGTCGTGTGCTTTACCATAGCCTGTAGCCTTGGTTGAGGCATCGTCTTTCTACTATGTATCCGAATGAGCTCTCAAAGAACTGTACTGATGTAATGTACTTTCTGGTTGCACTCAAAGTGGCCGACTTGTGCACTTTAGAGAACAAGAAATACATTATATTCACTCGTTTGTTTCTTTTGTAGGATTGACTAATGTTGTCAGTAGCCTCTGCAAATGGGATCCTGGTCAGGCCTGGGCCAAGTTTTGGGCCAGTCGGATCACATTGGCCCACTAACGCAAATCTGTAAAACCTGATCGATGCGTCGCAAAACAGGATAGGCGCAAATAGTGTGTCGGCGTTCTGAAAGACTGAAAGGATCGGGAAACAGGAATACAGGATAGAGATTAACTGGATGTTTGGAACAATGTGCACGATCTTATTTCTCGTCAGGTACTATCAAAATATTCATTCTTTCGACCGTGCAGCGCATACAGATCCGATGATCTGAATAATCCTGGCTTCCTGAGCAGCGTGGGCGCTTTGTGCTCCACTACCGTTCTCCGCAGAGCGTATACATGCTTTGGGGGGCAACAAGATCAGGCCGGTGGTTGCGCGACTTTCGGCGATGAGAATTTCAACGCACACCATTAACCCCTGGGCGTGGCAGGCTTGCTGGAGTGATCTGGAAAGGGACACTGCACTAACTTTTTTCAGGTTCCAGATTCTACGTGGACAAAAGTGGAAGTTCATTCCGTCTTTCTTCCTTTTGGACAAGAGATTTTACCGTATTTAGAAGTATTTGCCACATTTTACCTCGTAGTATCGTGGCAGATTATGGTTCCATATATTTTTTCCAAACTGGCATGTTGACTGGCCACGTGTGTTAGATCCAGCTGGCAACTGACCAGGGGCTAACTTGGAGGAGTGCTTGCGTCACTCTCATTCTCACCCTGCTGATCATCCTCATTTCTTTTTTTCGTTGAAAAAAGAGAGATGATATCGGTAGACAGATGTCATCTTTGTGATCATCCTCGTCGACTATACTTTTTTTTGACGAAAAGAGCACCGTGTGCTTTTCATTGCCAAAGTGGTCGAGAAGAACTCAACCAGGGAGAAAAAGCAAGAATACAAAGAAGAGAAGGAAAGAGAACTCAACCAGAAGAACTCGTCGACTATACTCGCCGATGCTTCCTTTGTCATTGTTGTTCCTACTTCCTACCATCTTGTTCTAAAATACAATCCGCATAAACAGCGCCAAAAATTTAGGATCAGTGACGGAGCCAAAAAATAAATAGAGAGAGGACCAGAATAGAAGATATTATTTATTAGGGAGGGCCGGAACATAAAAATATGAAGTTTATACGATGAAATCTCAAAGTTATGCAGGGACTCAAATAGAAATTCAAAATCTTCGGGGGGGGGGGGGGGGGGGAGGCTAGGGCTGGCCTGGTCCCTGCCTCCGCCCCTGTTTAGGATCGGAGAGTATCTATCCGATTTTTCACACCATATGAACCATCTATATAGACCCTAAAAAAGCATGTCAGACGTACAGTAAGACAGCATGAAGTCACTGGCATGTGGCCCTTTCAATGCATAGAAAGGACGTGGGGAAGGAATGTGGCATATGTCAATGATCTCATGTTACCCTAGCATAGTTCACAGATCCCGAAACATGTGCAGTGCAAGTCTACAAAGTAATGTGGTTGTGCAGCCTAAAGATTGCGGCTTTAACTGCATGCACTACGCCGTACCAAAACGACATGTCTAAAATTACTCACTCTGTTCCTAAATACTTGTCGTGGTTTTAGTGCAAAGTTGGGCTAGAACCACGACTTAGGAACGGAGGGAGTACACCACAGTAAGAAGTCTGAAGGTCATCCTTCAATTGAGGAAACTATAAGATCAGATTAAACTTAACACAGCGTCTCTGTTAAAAAATAAGATATGAAAATGTTTTAAAATTTAAGGAAGTAAAATATGTTGCAAAATTTCGAGCCTTGGACAAAACACAAAGAATAAACAGGGAGAGAAAGTAGACACGGTAATTGGCTTTTAATATTTTTTACACTATTTATCCCTCTTCAGTAATCTTTACAAAGTGCGTGGTTCACTGTAAAAAAATATCCAGAACCACACAAGTCCAGAGGTATTTCAATCCACAATGACCCCCCAATTGGCCTTTATATTATCAAGGAGAAAATCAAGAGGCAACTACAGGAGCAACTTTTGTGCCCCAATAATGTTGGAAACCCCCAGAAAAAGTGAAAAGAAAATGAAAAATGAAAGCCAATTTTTGAGAGGCACTCGCTAGGAGGACCAGCTCCTGAGGAGGGAGGGCCTGGCGAACATCTGGTCGAGCGCGAGCACGACGGCCATGGCGAGCGACGCCTCCATCCCCATCCCCGGCCGCACCACCATCCGGAACACGTCCGTCCCCACCACCGCCTCCTTGGGCCGCACCTCCGCCACCGCGCGCCGCCGCTCGTCGTACACCGCGCAGCACCGCCTCGCGTACGACCCTTCCACCTCGTACTTATTCCCCCCATCTCCCCCTCCGCGGCATGCCGCCACCTGCGCCATGGACTTGCTGCTGCTCCCCCCGCCGCCCCCGCCGCGGATGTACTGCGGGGCGCGCCGCTTGACGGCGTAGAGCGGCGGCGCGCGCGTGTCCTCGCCGGGGAAGACGAGCCACTGGTCCCCGCCCCCGAGCCCGATGGGCTTCTTGCGGCGGCGGACGGTGAGCAGGGCCCGGCCCGCGGCGTCCATGAGCACGACCTCGGCGCGGGAGTCGGACGCGTAGCTGTCGACGCGGTACACCAGGTCGCCCCTGGCGTCGAACACCGTGAACCCCCTGCAGTTGAACAGCAGCGACTTGCGCCACACCGTGAACGCCACCGGCTCCTCCTCTGCCTCCGCCGCCCCCGGCGTCGCCAGCGGCGGCGACGGCGCGGCCACGTTCGGGTGCACCTTCGCCATGGCTACAGACCAGATCGGCCGCTAGACTGGTGGTTCAAGAGGGTGGTTGGTTTGGTTTGGTAAGGGAGATCTGATCGATGGGATCAAGCGAGTTTCGTGCTGTTGTGTGATTATGTCACGGCTTGAGAAACGGTGGAGATGAGACCGGAGCTTATATACTGGTGCGGTGGACGAGAATGCCCCTGGGATAATTAGGTTGGGCTGGCAGGGTGATGTGGCCCATGGCTCTCACGTGGATGAGGGGGCACTATAGCAGTAGCTGGGCAGGGGACGATGACATTAGCAACAACTCCTTTGTTGATGCCATGCCACTAAGGTGTAAAGCAGAGATTAGTGACTGACTTGCCCTCTCAGATTAGTGCGAGGCATCTGGAAAAAACAACTTTTTCTTGGGAGTAATATGGCAGTAAGAGCTGAATATTCAAGAACATGGGCTGCCTATTTCTTCTACATTATCTTTATGCTGGATCCCATGTTGGAAAGTTGTCCGTTATCTGCATCATCTAGCCAATCATCGTAGGCCTCTACGTCAGCTTAAAAAGGCCCGCGAGTCCAACCTATCCGCAAATGGTTAAATCTCTTAAGCCGAAAGGTTGAGCCGACATCAGACACATAACGATTTCAGCAGAATGAGCCGGCGAGTGTGGTGTCAATGATGAAATCTGTCTATTATATCTATATCCATACTGTCTATTAATTTAAAGTTGGCATCGGCAACATTTGACCAACCGCACACGAAATTAATGGGCCTAGCTCAAAATCGGCAACAAGCCCTTAAGACAGTAATTAAGAGAATAAGTATCAGTTTAAGTAGTAGAATGTTTTGAATATAAACCCAAAACGATAATTTGTGAAGACCGTAAGGGGCACTTAGCTAGTTGCTACCACTCCTACTTATGTTCACTTTGTTTCCTTCGGGTTGAAGCCACCAATAGACTCCGCGAAAATTAACGTTGACGCATCCTTTGATGCAGATACTTTACGGGCTTCAACAGGGCTGTGATCCGGGACTATCATGGGAATTTTATCTCTACTGCCACGTGGAAAACTGACTTGGTTGGGGACGTGGAAGCAGCCGAAGCTCACGCCGTCCATATCGGGATTGAACTGGCAACTCTCTCTAGGTGCTTCCGGGTGATCGTGAACTCTGATTCCTCTGATGTTCTCCAGGCAATTTCCTCTGGTAGCCATTCTCTGAGCACGGCGGACGCTATATATGAGGACTGTTTTAGTATCATTGAGGGTTTATCTCAATTTGAAATTTCTCATTGTTTTCGATAGTCTAATTTTGTAACTCATGAGTTAGCACAATTGACGAAATATGAGCTAATTTATTCTTGGTTTAGCTCCCCCCGCTAGCATTCAACCTTTTCTTATCCGGATGTAACTATTGTTCCGAATCAATCAATCAAGAGGTTTTATGCCGTCAAAAAAAAAAAACTCTACGTTCGCTGTAAAAAAAAATGATACTCTAAGTTTGCCTTCGTTGTAGCCCTTGGACGTTAGCGTTCTAAAGTAGTACCGCCGTTCAGGAGAAAAATATCGCACGTACGGGTGCCATGGAGAGTTGGAGACATATCTCTCACCCCGAGATGCAATGCAATATGCAGTTCGCGACATTCCAAAGTGGTAACCGCGAAACGCACGATCATGACGTGCTAAATTAGACGCACATCTTAATTCAACACGAATAATCTGCGCATCGCTGTCACCCCGGCCGTGCCAACCAGTACAAAACGTCGAAAAAAATTAACCTCCGCCTTGGTGTGTGGCTCGAATCTATCGAGGATCAAAATCTCTTCGTCCGGACAACAGGTATAGAAAACCGGGGGCAGGGGACCGACCCGTGGCGCGACGGGGAGGCCCGGGGCGGCGCTTCGGCGTCAGCACGCGGTCGTGGTCGGCTGGGGATTACAGCTGCGAAAATGATCTTCGTGTTTAATTTAGTGGCGGCAGAGGAATGATGGATGGATCGATACTCCCTTTCGGTCCACTTCCGGCGATTGCGATTTGGCGCCGGTACAAAGATTAGTATTTTACACGGATATATCTGATGGGTGGCTAATTAATTAGGTGATGATGCCCCCGTGTTGGGGATTTTTTTTTAGAGCAACAGGAGGCGCCTTGTTGGGGATTAATTAGCCGGTGATTGTAATTTGTTCTCTTGTGGTGTGGTGATGATCGTAGCTAGCGTGTCCTTTAATTATCTCGGCTGCAGCTGCGATTGGCCGCTGTACATGGAAATATCGGATGTAGGTGATGAAAGGAGCGCTGGGGGTTGAGGATTAATCGTGGAGGACGGTAGTGGTGATGTATGACATTGATGGTGCACCTGGCCAGTTTGTGCTGAAGTATCAGGCTAACTACGGTCACCTTTTCATTTAACTCTAGTAACATCTTCTGTGGCGAGTTATCAAAGTAAAACGTAGTAGTAGAAAATTCTAGAACGCACTGGAAACTTCGCTGCTGGGTCGTTTAACCTATGGAACTTTAGACCTGTTTACGTTTTTTGTGTGTTTGAACTTCTAAAGCCGGAGCAAATACACTCCTGGTTTTGGTTGTTTTGTATGAGGATGAATGAGTGGACTGATTCACTACCGAGTACTCCCCTCTTCCAAATACACAGCGTAACACGTTCTGAGATAAGGATTTGACCAAGAACTGCATTGTCAATACATGGTCTTATGAGATG
This sequence comes from Brachypodium distachyon, assembly GCF_000005505.3. Classification (NCBI taxonomy): domain Eukaryota; kingdom Viridiplantae; phylum Streptophyta; class Magnoliopsida; order Poales; family Poaceae; genus Brachypodium; species Brachypodium distachyon. The sequence goes on along the minus strand of NC_016132.3, from coordinate 19,479,156 downwards.
AAATGATATCATTAGATTTTTCTTCTAGAATACTCACCGATGATAGTGGTGTGTCTAAATCACATATTAATGAGAAATTCTTGCTCAAAATCTTACCTTAATGATATTGTGTCAGGTCTTCAGATCTATTTACAGGTTTGACAAATATGACTGTGCTCTGGGACGCTGATACTTATGGGCACGTGCACGAGAGTTTCCTGACTGTCATCGACATGGTCAAGCCGGCTCCGCTACGGGAGCGGGCGACAACGGCTCCTTCTAGCGACAATAGTGGCAGTGCAATGGTTTAGAGATCTCGATGTAATTTTATTATGTTTGAGTTGATACATAATCCTGGTGAGCTTTCATAATAGATCCATGTCTTTTTTCGCAAAAACGGCTGAGGTGTGCGTGTTTGCATTCATAGAAATGAGTATGCATGCATGTTTGCAAGCGTCTGAGTCTGTACCAGGGGCGGAGGCAGGGACCAGGCCAGCCCTGCGCCCCCCCGCCCCATGATTTCGTATTTCTACTTCAGTGCCTGCATAATCTTTGCAATTTGATCATATCAGTTTCATATTCTTATGCTTTGGCCCTTCCATCTCCGGAGCACCACCCAACCATAATTTGCACCATAGAATTGAGATATATTGTTCAAACAATAATGATTAATTCTGGTCACTCTAGCTCAATGAATTGTACAGTACTAGTTGAACACAGATTAAAAGTTGTCAAAAACCATTCGTTCCACTGCTTCGTACACGCAACCTAACCGATGTGTACGACCGACGGAAAACAGAGCCACGAATACGTAAAAGCCTGGCATACTGCACTGCATACATGTATGCCTACGTGGCTACATTCCCCTGCCACACATGTTTTCTCGAGATGTACGAAACACAGTGAAGGAGATGGTGATTGATTGAGGAACTTACATTCGTACTTACTACGTGTACATTTTTGCGTGGCCAAACTGGCGACGGTAATGACGAGGCGAACTGATGGTTTTCAACGTCGCCGAAGAATAAGTGAACAGATCGGATCGATCACACACATGTTGCTGGCGAGGCTTGACTCATGGACTGGACGTCCGGGTTATAAACACCATTTTTTCATGTGTGCAAAGTAATTGCTGATCTGGTTCGTAAATTGAAGCCTCCAACAAACAGATCAGCATCCTTTTGTTGTAGTCCACTGTCCACGTAGAGCCTTCAGCTGCTGGCGCTGATCGTAACTTGCAGGTGTACATGCCCCCTCCATAAGGGCATGAGTAAAATACGCCGTTAGTCACCGAACTTAAATTGCCCGTGCAATTTAGTCCTCATTCTCTCAAAATGCTCATCTGGATCACCGAACTAAAAAATACGGTGCAATACGATATTATACGGCAACGGTATATGTATTCGTCCGACTTGACCCGTATCTGACTAACGGGACCTGCTTGCTGACAAGATCATAGTTACAACCATTTTATAATAAGCCCCCTGAATATCTCCCTCCTCTCCAACACCATCCATCCCTCTACTGATCCTTCTTCTCAGTCCTGCTCCCCTCCCGCATCTCTTCCCAAGTCTTCCACCGATTGCGGATTTCCTGAGCGATTCGAAGCTGCGTCGGAGCCGGCCTGGACTAGGCGAGGAGAACGAGCTCGGCCAGTGACCTGCCCGCGCCGCCATAGGAGCAGCAGTAGCCCACGATATCTCACGGCCGCGGCATCTAGGGCGCGTGAGCGGGGGCGACGGCTGCCATCCTCCTCCTTGGCGACAGTGGGGTCATGGCGGTGTGACGAGAGCGGGCAGCGTAGATATGGGACCGGGCTTACAGACGGTCCGAGTTGGGCACGACATCTAGTGTGCGCGAGTGGGGCAGGGGCAGCGTCGCGGCGGCGTGCCGGGAGCGGGCGTTGTTGTTGTTGGAAGCAGCTCGACCGGTGGAAGATCCCGTACACTCCGCGCCCTCTCCGTCCACTCCGCCCCACCACCTCTGGCTCGTCCTCCCCCATCCCCTTCTCCCTCGCCGCCTACGCCGACCCAGTCCCTGGCTCCGTGCTCCAGTGGCTCTCCCCGCCGCAGGCCGCCGGGAACTGAAGGGGAACGTAGGCAGCAATTTAATATTTTCTTACGAACGAACCAACCAAGATCACTATGTGGATGCGATAGATTGATCACATAGCAACAACCGTAGCGGAAGTAGATTGTCGTTGAAGCCTATAGCAGATTCCTGCAGCTAGGTTATACCTCTCAGCCGCGAGAATATTCGTCGCACGATCTGCTGCGCCTGAAAGCTTGAAGTAGACGAACAACGATCCGCCCGCAAGATCGAAGTGGACGATCTCTCCACACGTATCCACACGTCCCGAAGGAATAGTTCAGCAGCACTTCGACGTCCAGTACGAAGAACCGCCGGAAGAAACTAGATCGGAAAGTAGACGATCTACTAATTAGACATCTAAACTTTGTAGGAGAGAGCTCGGACTTGATGGGCAAATGACAACTAGCAAGAGTGCTCCTATAGACGGCCACCCTTCCCCTCCTTATATAGGAGGGTGGCCGGCCAAAGGGGGAAAGGATTCCTCCTCCAAAAGGAGTAGGACTACTACATTTAATAGGAATAGATATGGACTCCGAATAGGAGTCTTATAACCCCTTCTTCAAACCAAGATGGCCGACCCACATGGTCAACCTTTGACCAGGGTTTGACCCATCTTTGACTTTTGACCTTTTGCCATTTGACTTTCCGAAATTTTCATCGGATCCTTCCAGAGGCTTCTAAAACCTTCCGGAAGCACTCGTGATTACTCCGAACATTTCTGTAACTCCTAAATCACATTTAGAACCTCCAAAAAATATGTCTCATCATTATGAACAACTTCAGTATTCAACTCTCGACCAAATTCCAAACTATATACCTTCAAATAACTATCGGTCGTTAAGCGTGTGACCGCGTAGGTTCAGAAATGTATAGCTATGACCCAGTCAATAATTATTTAAAGAGACTGGACACTCTCAATAATTACTACACATCCACGAAGACTTTCGAGCGAACCATTTTTTTCTAAAAACCATTTCCTTTTGCTTCGCGATACGTTTACAAAACCCGGGGTGAGACTTCCGGTACGCCCGTGAACCAACCCTTGTTCCACTTGTACCTAGTTATCCCCGTTACCGATTTTGTACTTTTAACTCGTTCCGTACTTTGATATCTCAATGATCATATGATTCTTGTGTCTGGCCAGACGGTGATAGATATCGTCGTACCGAGTGGGCCCTAAGTGTATCTCTCCACCGATAGAGGAGCAAATCCCAATCTTAAACTATCGAGTCAATTACTTTCCGGAGTACCCGGAAATCACCGGCATGATAACCCTATTACGGGAAACAATAGGTAACACCAAAGTATCCTTCTGATATAAATATCATACGATATTCTCATAGTCTAAGGATAATGATAATTACAACAATAACAATAATACCGATAACAATAATAATAGGTAGCACTCAGAATCAGGAGAGGCGCCACCCTGGGGTTTTGCACAGGTCTTACCAGCGCTCTTGCCCTGTTTCTTGGTCTTACCATTCTTCTTGAAACTGGTTGTTTTATTCACCATCATCACATGACTGGCGTCCTTCTGTATGCCTACCTTTGCAGTCTTGAGCATTGTGAACAATTCATTCACGCTCTTGTCCATCCCATTCATATTGTAGTTCATGATGAACTGACTCTAACTTGGTGGGAGGGATGCCAATATGAGATCAGTGCCAAGTGTATCGGGGATTGGAAATCCCAACGAAGTCAACTTTTGATTGTACCCAACCATTTTGAGCACGTGTTGGCTAACTGAACTCCCCTCAGCAATCCTGCAGTCAAATAGGGTTTTCGTTATCTCATAACATTCTGCCCTTGCCTGTTGCTTGAACAGGGCATTAAGTTAGACCACGATATCATATGCAGTCGTGCTGTCAAAACGTTTTTGCAGCTCTGGCTCCACACAAGATAGCATCAGGCACTGCACGGCAATGGAGTCATCACTCTGAGATTGATAAACATTTTTATCATCGTCTGAGGCATCATCCGCTGGCGGTTCTGGAAGAGCTGCGTTAAGAACATATTCTTTCTTAGCAGCCCTGAGAACTATTCTCAGGTTACGGAACCAGTCCGTGTAATTACTGCCAGACGCAGTTAATTTTTCTTTCTCAAACATCGGTGCAAAGTTAAATGTGGGAATGCGAGCCATTTAATCTACAACATAAATGCAATTCACTTAGACATTGTTTATAATTAATTGTAACTATTATTAACAATTAATAAGTCGCTCCCACTAAAATCAATATCCCTCATAATTGATTAATAGTGATTCAGGATCCGATACTATATTATTCTACCATTGATGTGACATCACTGATGGCAGATAATTAGAGCGGTAGGCCAACTTGCCAATCACATCTCATGTGACTCCTATTCATCTTTCGATGGGCGTGTTCCGAACCCAAGACGTTCTTGCTAAGTTCGTCAAAACAACCGAGTGCTCTTGCTACATGAACGATTCACGCCCGCCTCATATTGGTCAAATCTATTGTACCCATGTGACATGGCGCACTTTGAAATGACTTTTATAAGCCGGTGCTACACTGGAAGAACACTAACAATTTGATATTTGTCGTGAGGGATCACCTTATTAGACACGTCTACCATGCATAAAACAAAGGTGCAAATAGGGATTAACACCACAAAACAATAAAGGATTAACATCGCATTCAATTATTATTGTTACGTGATATAGCCCTTAAATCTTGAGAACACTTTCTCCTTTTACGTCGCCGCGTCGAGGTCCATCGTCGCTCGTCGTCAATATTATGCCTCCGCAAATAATCAAATATAGCTATCTGTATAGCTAAATAAATAAATGCATAACATAATTTGACGCGCAGGTCATAGAATAAATTTGACACGCGGGTCAATTAAATATATGACAATCATATGGCTCCAGCCATCATGCAATACTCACGACACGCAGGTCATGAAAAATAATTATTAGATACACATTGCATCTAATACAAACATCCGCATGCATTAATTGACCATATCACATCACATGCAACTTCCAGCAAAAACAAGTTAGACGTCTCTAATTTGGTTTGTAGATTTTACGTGGTTTCTAGGATTGCGAAACAAACCGTTTGCTACCTACGAAACATAAGGTGCGATGTGTCATATCATCGTTTCAGTATGCATGGTATCACCTGTATGCACCATCCACTGTGGACGAAGAGTTCGCCCACAATTCTCTCTACCTTGCACCCAAGATTTCACCAGCTACCGTGGAACCCAAAGTATCTGAAATTGCAACTCCGGATACGACCACCAGCCAGAGTGGAAGGCCCTCGGAAGAACCAGCCTTTGTAGCAAAATTCCACGTTTTGCCAGATTATACGAGTAATGCAAGGAGCAGGGGATAATATGATATTCATATAATTATAGATCCAATCTACAATACCCGCACAACACTTGTGCAACGCCCGCATATCATATATGCTCTAGATCAAATCACATCTACGCATAGATCGCTCTGATACCACTGAAGGGGAACGTAGGTAGAAATTTAAAAAAATTCTATGAACAAACCAACCAAGATCACTATGCGGATGCGATAAATTGATCACATACCAACAACCGTAGCGGAAGTAGATTGTCGTTGAATCCTGTAGCAGATTCCCGCGGCTAGGTTATACCTCCCAGCCGCGAGAATATTCATCGCATGATATGCTGCGAAGTAGACGAACAGCGATCCGCCCGCAAGATCGAAGTGGACGATCTCTCCACACGTATCCACACGTTCCGAAGGAATAGTTCAGCAGCACTTCGACGTCTAGTACGAAGAACCGCCGAAAGAAACAAGATCAGAAAGTAGACGATCTACTAATTAGACGCCTAAACTTTAGACGTCTAAACTTTAGACGTCTAAACTTTAGAAGAGAGAGCTCGGACTTGACGGGCAAAGGACAACTACCGAGAGTGCTCCTATAGCCGGCCACCCCTCCCCTCCTTATATAGGAGGGTGGCCGGCCAAAGGGGGAAAAGGAGTCCTCCAAAAGGAGTCTAAAACCTTCTGGAAGCACTCGTGATTACTCCGAACATTTCTGTAACTCCTAAATCACATTTAGGACCTCCAAAAAATATGTCTCGTCATTATGAACAACTTCAGTATTCAACTCTCGACCAAATTCCAAACTATAGACCTTCAAAAAACTATTTGTCGTTAAGCGTGTGACCGCGTAGGTTCAGAAATGTATAGCTATGACCCAGTCAATAATTATTTAAAGAGACTGGACACTCTCAATAATTACTACACATCCACGAAGACTTTTGAGCGAACCGTTTGTTACTAAACACCATTTCCCTTTGCTTCGCGATACGTTTACAAAACCCGGGGTGAGACTTCCGGTACGCCCGTGAACCAACCCTTGTTCCACTTATACCTAGTTATCCCCGTGAAAGATCGAGTATGTCTTCAAAAGGGGGGGGGGGTGAATTGAAGATTATCAAATTTTACTTCAAGTTAAAACAGATTCTTCAAACATGATGAAACAGTGAAGACAGAAAGCAGTTCTTAGACTTAGCAGAATTACAGCAGCGGAATATAGTGAAGAAAAACAGTAACTGAAGACAGTTCAGAACAGTTCAAACTGAAGCAAATAGTTAATGAAGACCGAGGATAAAGAGGTGAGGAAAGGTATCACCCGGACACAGAGACACGATGATTTGTTTCCCGAAGTTCAGATTGTTGGCACAATCCTACGTCTCCGTTGAGGGGGTTGAATCACACAAGATTCGCGGACACACAAGTCCACCCAATCCTCCTGAGCTAAGACCAAAGTCTCGGCCGGTTATTCGTGATAGATCTTTCTTCTCAGAGGCGATCTTCAGGCCTTCACAGACTGTTTGAGGCAAATCACCCTTTGATTGCTCTTCAACGATGCCTAGCCGTCTAGGTGCTGCCAATCACCAAGAGTAACAAGTTTTTCAACGTTCGGCTAGGAGGGAGAAATCATTTTCTTCAGCTCAGCTTAGCTCTAAGATTTTTCTTCACAAAATCGTTTTCGAGATCTCCACCGAATGGTAGAGGGGTCGGCCGCTTATATAGCCAGGCTGGAAAAACTAGCCGTTACCGACAGTTGGACCCCACTGAAGAATTGAGACACCACCGGTCTCGAGACACTTGCGGTCTCTGTCTTCCACCGAAGACATTTTTCTTCAAGTGCCAACGTTCATCGTAACAAATAGTTTGACTGGTGAGACCAAAAAGCAAACACCATGTTTTTCAACCATTTTTGAATTCAAACTCCTTTTGAAAACAAAGCAAGTCTTCAGTCTGAAGAAACTGATCCAGGAACATTCGAGCTCTTCTTCACACATGAAGACAGTGAATCTCGAAGCATCCTAGACTCAACTTTCTTCAGAACGAAGACACACCATTTTTATGCTAAGTGTAGCATGAGGAAAATGAATTCTTCACAACCAACTTACCGCTTGGAACCCCTCTTAATAGTACGACTTGTCCTATACTCAAAGTGAAGACAATTCTTCACAGAAATTCTAGGAAACATCCTTAGCCTACCCGTAAGCCTTGATGCTTCAAGCCTTCTTCCTATCTTCAATTTTGAGGGATCACCAACGCCGGTTGGAACTCTTCATCCATGGGACTAATCATCTGAAACACTCAATTTGCACATTAGTTCCTTAACCAATTTGTCATGAATCATCAAAACCCATAAAGGGGCACATGATTCGCATTCAGCCCGTTACCGGTTTTGTACTTTTAACTCGTTCCGTACTCCGATATCTCAATGATCATATCATTCTTGTGTCTGGCCAGACGGTGATAGATATCGTCGTACCGAGTGGGCCCTAAGTGTATCTCTCCACCGATAGAGGAGCAAATCCCAATCTTGAACTATCGAGTCAATTCATACTTTCCGGAGTACCCGGAAATCACCGTCATGATAAACCTATTACGGGAAACAATAGGTAACACCAAAGTATCCTTCTGATATAAATATCATACGATATTCTCATGGTCTAAGGATAATGATAATTACAACAATAACAATAATACCGATAACAAGTAATCGATGTGATCTCTCGGTATATTATTAGTTGGGTCAATCCAACACCATTGTTCAATCAACAATGTGCTCTCATATATAACCAGCATCATATGCTCATGATCAGGAAAACAAAATCATCAATTATATATAAGCTAGTCAAAGAGGCCTGACTAGGGACCTTTAAATTAGGGTTTATGTTTCCACACATGCAAATGAGTTTTCCTTCGAATCTCACATTCAAGAACCATTGCAATTATAGCATAGAAATATAAACATCAATTACAAACTTGGGAATATAATAATACAATATTATCTCCTCTAGGGCATATTCCCTTAAGGAACCTGTCTCCTCCCACCAGCCATGCCATCCACGCAAGCGGCGCTCCAGTGGCGGATGACGGCCGGGACGTACACACGCCACGCCAGCCAAACGTGGCATGTGCAAGCACCCACAACGGCAAGCCGTGCGTAACCGCTGGCGAGGCCGTGAGCACGAGCCAGACCAGAACGTTCGAGGATGCCTCCCTTGGCCCCACACTACTGACCCCCCCCCCCCCCCGCGCAAAACCTCTGCGTTATGGAGTCTGTCGTCGCGGCCGCTGGTGGCATTAGTTCTCCACTGTCAACACCATGGTCGTGCTCGCCCAGTCCAACCCGTCGTCTACCAACACCTTGCAGAAATCGGCACCCAGGAGCTGTTGATCTGTTGGAGATCGATCGGGATGTGAGCCAGCCAGCCAGGGCGAGAGAGATGGGGATGACGGGGAGTTTTTTGGTGCTTTGGGATCCATGGAGTCTGCTTTGGGATTTCTTTTTTAAAAGGGGAGTCTAATTTGGGATTTGGTTGGATGGGGGAGAGATGAAGGGTTTTCCGCAAAACGGTGCCACCCCATAGTATTGTCAGCAAGTGGGACAGCCCTGTCAGAAATGTGACACATCAGGAAAATGAGTAGCTCCTGGCCGCATAGGATCGTATTGCACAATATTTTTTAGTTCGATGACTGAAATGAGCATTTTGAGAGAACGAGGACTAAATTGCACGGAAACCCAAGTTCAATGGCAATGTTGCATTTTACTCTAAGGGCATCTCCAACAAGGGGTACCTAGCAGGTACTAATATTTTCTTTCTTACTTTTGAGGCTGAGGTGGAATAAAAAGTGAAGAAATGGTATGCTGCAGAAGTAACAGCTTTGGCACAAGAACCAAGAATGGAAAAGATAGTTTAATAGAGAAAAAAGTATGACATGTGGATCCAAACTGAAAAAGTAACAATAACATTGAAGAGAGAGAGAGAAAAAAGAAAGAGACTATTCTGATGCCCTAAGCTTTTCTCATTTTTTATTTTAGAATTAGAAGATAGAGATCGATGTAGTGAGGTCTGACTAAGTTTACTTATAAAAACTAGTACTCCGTATCATTTAAATAAAAAAAAGCGTCATGCTATTTTTTAAAAGCGCTCCATGCTTGCAGTTTGTTCCTTTGCTTCTTCTTTTTTTTGAGAAAGCGCCAAATTTTTTGTGTAGTATCATGCAGTTCATTTATTTGCGAATTATGAAGGTGCTCGCTATCCTGTCTATTTTATGTAATCCTTCAATTAATTAATTTTCCATGGCAGATTTTCTTGACAAGAAATTGGCTGGTTTTGTTTACTATAAGCCCCATAATGCAATCTTTGGAGTATAGATATGCTTGACTGTCATTAATCTATAATGTGGAAAAATGAGAAGTGCTGGCTAAGCAAGGAGGGAAAATAAGGTCTATAAAATGGGCAATAATGCAACAAATGGAGGTGTGGTATTGGTCAGGATCTTGATTAGTTGAAGGTTATCTTTTCTTAATTAATTGTACGGGCATTGCCAGTCAATGGAGATCACGTCCATATCGGGAATAAACTAATTGATCTTCCACCGCTGTTCTAGTGCATTCTCCTCACTTAGTCACTTGGTCTCCTGGTTGAGATATTTGCTTAGTCTTTGTTGCTGCTCCCTCGTTAATCAGTTCATTCCCATAAAAAGGGAAAGACGTTGACCTGTATATTCTGCATTTAATTACTTCTTCTTGTCCTTAGCCTTTTCCATTGTGCTAGCTGATCTGGACGAATACTTAATACTCAAATTTTTTTTACGAAACGACGGTCGATACCCGTCGTTCGATTAGAGGAGAAGCACCGTACAGAACAGGGATCAAAGGTTGATCCCCAAGGACAAGGAAAAAACAAAAGCCAAGGGAGTCAACGTTGATGCAGGCCTATAAACTTGTTCAATAATGTGGTATTCACTCTTTGTAGTTGCTTATGAGTTCTGAGATGTCATGTTTGAAACTGCTACTAACTAGATCATGTCTTTGAGGCTTTGAGCAAGCGAGTTCTGTGGCAACGGCCCGGGACCTCCTTCACAGTTGATGCAATCAATATAAACAGTAGTACAGTAGTTTGCTTCGTCTCTGATCACAAAGTCACAATTCACAACCACTCTTGGCTGACGGCGCCGTGCCCATTCCCTGTTCCTCCTTACATCCCCCTGGGGACATCATCGAGTGAAGAGCGGCGCTGATCACAACCTCAAATGGGCGAGCAAGTAGGCCTCCCCCATTGATGATTAGATCGATCGGCGGGGGGTACAGGCACCTATCTCCCCGTAGTGGAAATGATTCTGCCCATTATATTCGATCGACCTGCCACCACTCTTGCAGTCCATCCACAGCTGTGTGATGTGATTGGTAGAGTCCAAGAGAAACTGTTATGCAGTTGGTATCGGCCAATCAGAGATGGGCCGGCGCACTGCTGATTGGAGCTGGAAATGGCAGATGTCTTTACCTTATCTGTCTCCAGAGTTGCCCCAGGATGAAAGTTAGTTCAGGTAGGAGGTGATGGTCACTGCAAAGTGCAGGCACAGTCAGAAAGCAGAGTTTTTACAGGGGGGATGAGGTAGTGCAGGTGATGGTGCAAAGCGCGGGCACAGTCAGAAAGCAGAGTTTTTACGGTCGGAATGAGGTAGTGAAGGTGATGGACTCATGGTGCAAAGCGCTGGCACAGTCAGAAAGCAGAGTTTTACAGTCGAATCAGGCAGCAGATGATGGCGGTGCTGGCTGCGTCAGTGCTTAGCTTGTGTGTAATCTGAAGAAGGTCCACTAAAAGTACAGTTTCAGGTGCTTGCATGTGAGCTCTGGCCCTTTTTCTTGGTGCACCGAATGGTGCAAGGTGCATTGCAGCATTTAGGATAGCAGCATTAGGTGTACTCTTCTTTCTCTTTATGAGACGGCAACATCAGAAGAAAAGCTTCTGATGAGTCAAATGAAAAAAAAAGTTTCAGAATATTATGTGTAGAGTTTGTTCTTTCAGATCCATTCTGGTTCCCGAGATCTCGATGTGATAAATGTATCATCCTGTCTGTCGAACTGTACACTTACCCACTGCCGTTATCGGATGGAATCACCACCAAACAGGTGCCTTGCCAGCCATTTGCCCATACCTGTAGACCATCTCCGAGAAAAGTTTTCTGGGTAAGGGGAAGCAGCTGCATCTTTATGAACATCAAGAAAGGCGACGCACGCGGTTTTCTAAAGCGTAGATGGTCTTTCCGGATGACTCATCCCCGCACACCGCACACGCCATCCACTAAAAGCATCTTCTTTCAGACTTTCTTCAGTTAGCAGCGGATAAACAAAAGTGAGGAGTAGCACGCACAAGACCGAATTTCTTTTTTTTTTTAAAGAGACAAGACTGAATTTCTTGCGAGACTAACTGCATGGAAAAAGTTCAGTAAAAATGTTCAGAAAACATTCGCGTGCGCAGGAAGTTTTCGAAGCAGGTCGATCTACTCGCAGATCCAGCTACAGCAGTGGTGCTCGAGCAGCAGTCACTAGTCCGGAATTGCAAAAGGAAGATTCAGTGAGCAGTTCGCTTAACTGAGCTAACTAAACACAACGACGGCCCCCGAAGACACGGCGGCATGTTTCCCCCAGGAGCCCCGGTCTTGTCTCCAACGGCGTCGCCATCGGCATCGGTCCGTGGGCCACCGGGTTGGCAATGTGGGGAAGGAAGAAACCATGGGCACATTGCATCGCACTGCGTTGTCTCCTTTCAGTCCTTCTCCTCTCCTGGCGTTGGCGGGGGACCGACCAACGTATGCGGCGCAGCAACGGAACATGCCATGTGGATGTGGGGCTAAAAGGAGGAAGGACGTAGAAAAGGGAGGCCGGGATAGTAGTAAAGGGAGAAGTTGAGTGATCCGAGAAAAGGGTTTTGGATTTGAGCTCCGGCGGTCGCCGGATAAGCGGATAGATTATGACTGGAGGAGGAAGCGCGGCGCCGATCGATGCGTCCTCTTGGCGTTTGCGGCGTGCGGACACTGCTCGATGGATTAGGTGGGTTTTCGTTGTTCGTGACGAGCAAATTTTTTCCCTTACGAGCATTTTGTGTTTTCTGCAACAGCGATCTGGCAGTCTGCGAGGACCCGACGGATTACTCACGGTGGTCAGTTCTACAATTCGAATCCTCAATTGACGAGATATATTGTTGTGGTCGATGTTCCTTCCATCCTTCCTCACAGCGAGTTCAGATTACAGACAATCGGTCCAAGCTGTCCAAAACCTAGCCAACGAAAAAACTACACAGAAGTTAGCTTAAGTATGAAATACAAGGTTCAGCGAACCCAACTTGGGCTTGCAAGCCTGGAGGGTAACCGGTGCGTGCGAGTGGGCCGCGACGAAGGCCCATCTTGCCTTGATGAAGCGTTGGGCTGGTTCAGGTCGTTGACACCCCCTCCACCATAAGAAGCGGCTTGCCCCCAAGCCGGTGCCCAGGGAAACTTCTGACAAAGCGAATCCAGATCTTCCCAGGTGGCATCAGTCACAACAGCATCGCTCCAAAGAATAAGACCCTGAGCAACAGTCTTGGAACCTTGCTGGCGAACACGATGCCGCAACACACGCACATGAATCTGGAAAGCGACAGTGTCAGCAGGAAGATGATCATGTACCTTGTACTTAGGAGAGACCAATCGCTTCAACTGAGAGACGTGAAAGACAGGATGAATACGACTAGAATCCGGCATCAAACGATAAGCCACATTGCCAATCCTTTCCAGAACTTCATATGGGCCAAAGAAACGAAATGACAGCTTGTGATGAGAACGATGAACCACTGAAGCTTGAACATAAGGTTGAAGCTTAAGAAAGACTTTGTCACCCACCAGAAAACTGCGTTCAGTTCGGTGCTTGTCAGCATGAAGTTTCATCCGTTGCTGGGCGCGCAACAAGTGTTGTCTGACAGAAGCAATAACAAGTTGGCGCTGGTCTAACCATTGCTGCAAATCAGGAGGTTGAATAGCAGCACGGGCTGATAGACCAAAGTAACGAGGAGTATGACCATATAACACCTCAAAAGGAGACTTGTTCAAACCTGAATGCCAATTGGTGTTGTACCAAAATTCACACAGAGATAACCATTGAGACCACTTGGTAGGATGGGCACTAATGAAGCAACGCAGAAAGCATTCAATCTGCTGATTAACCCTCTCAGTCTGACCATCAGTTTCAGGGTGATAGGCAGAACTCATCTTCAAATTAGAACCAGTGAGCTTCATTAATGTTTGCCAGGAAGTGCTAGTGAAAATGGGATCTCTGTCAGAAATGATATGCTTAGGAAAGCCATGAAGTTTGTACACATGATCCAGAAACACTTCAGCGACTTTCTGAGCATTGAAAGGATGGCGCAAAGGTATAAAATGACAATATTTAGTGAACTTATCAATCACAACAAAGATGCAATCAAAGGAGCCAGATTTAGGTAAGCCACTAATGAAATCCATAGATATCATTTCCCATGCTTGAGAAGGAACTGGAAGAGGAGATAATAAACCAGGGTATGGAACTCTCTCAGGTTTAGCTTGTTGACAGATAAGGCAAGATTGAGTTTGATCCTTAATAAAATGGTTAATACCAGACCATCTAAGGAGAGACAATTTGCGTCTATATGTCACAGGAAATCCAGAATGGCCTCCAACATGACTTGCATGAAAAGCTTGGAAATTTTTCATATGGAGTGGCAAATGGTGACCCACCCATAAGCAACCTTTATACCTCAACAACCCATTACTCAAAGTGTAATGTGGATGAGAAGTGGGATCCAAGGAGAGTTGTTGCAACAGCGCCTGGGCTTTTGGATCAGCAACATAATTCTGAACAACTTAGTCCAACCAAGCAGGCTGAAGATCGCTAGGACTTGCATAACTGCATGTGGCCGGCGAGATAAAGCATCAACAGCATTGTTAGTAATATCTTTCTTGTACATTATTTTATAGGTCAAACCCATCATCTTAGTCAAGGCCTTCTGTTGCCATTTAGTGTGCAGCTTTTGATCATCCAAATGAGACAAACTCTTTTGATCAGTACGAATAATGAATTCCTTGACTTGAAGATAGGATCTCCATTGTTCAATAGCTAGTAATATAGCTAAGTATTCCTTCTCATAAACAGACAATGACTGATTTCTAGGACACAAAGCCTTACTGACATATGCCAAAGGATGGCCATCCTGCATTAGCACAGCTCCAATGCCTATATTGCAAGCATCAGTTTCTATGACAAAAGTCTTGCTAAAGTTAGGTAAGGCCAGAACATAAGCATATATGAGAGCTTGCTTAAGAACTTGAAAAGCTTTATCATGAACAACTTTCCAGAGGAAATTGGCACCCTTCTTGAGAAGCCGAGTCAAGGGCTTACTTATAATGCCATAGTGCTTGATGAATTTCCTGTAATACCCTGTAATGCCCAAAAATCCCCTAACTTCTTGGACATTAACTGGTGTAGGCCACTTCTGAATAGTGACAATCTTGCTGCTGTCTGTAGACACACCAGCAGCAATGATAACATGGCCCAAATAAGCAATTTGTGGCTGTGCAAAAAAGCACATTTGGATAGTTTGACCTTCCACTGATGTTCATGCAAAATCTGGAGGACTTGGTGAACATGGTGAATATGCTCAGGGAAAGTCTTGCTATAGATTAAAATATCATCAAAGAACACTAGAGCAAACTTCCTGAGAACAGATACCAAGGAACTATTCATTGCTCCCTGAAATGTACCAAGAGCACCAATGAGACCAAAAGCCATCACAGTGAATTCAAAGTGGCCATTATGGGTCTAGAATGCTGCCTTATATTCTTCTCCAGGAGCCAATCTGATCTGATGATATCCAGCCTTAAGATCCAATTTAGAAAACCAAGCAGCTCTAGCAAGCTCATCCAAGAGTTCGTCAATGACAGGTAAAGGATATTTGCCCTTAATAGTGAGAGCATTCAAGTGTCTATAATCAACCACCATCCTCCAAGTGTGATCCTTCTTTTTAACAAGTAAATCTGGAGAGGAGAAGGCACTATTACTGTGTTGGATCATACCACTCTTCAACAAGGCAAAGACCTGAGATTCCAGTTCATCCTTCAGATGGGGAGCTATAAGATATGGGCGAATGGAGATTGGTCTAGCACCTGGAGCCAAGGGAATAGTGTGGTCATAGCATCTTCTAGGTGGAACTCCTACAGGATCAGCAAAGACATAAGCAAATTTATCCAACAAAGTTGTATCTCAGGTGGAATTGGAGGAGTGTCAACAGGAACAATAGTAGATAAAGAGACTAGAGTGATAGCATACTCATCAGGCAGTGGACCCTGTAAAGTAACTAGTTCACCCTTCCTATGAAAAGACATCCAACGTTGAGCCCAGTCAACCTGCATGGGACTGTGAGCAGCCAACCAATCGAGACCCAAGATACCATCATAATAACCTAGAGGCGACAATCTGAAATCAGTAGAAAAAGTGTGACCTCCACAAGACCACTGACATTGAGTTAGTTGATATTGGCAATGAAGAACTGACCCTCCAGCAACTTGAACCTTAACAAGAGGAATGGACTGAACATTCTGAAGAGAAGACAGTAATGCACTATCAAGGAATGTATGGGTACTACCAGAGTCAACCAAACATAATAAGGAGTGACCTTGCAACTCAATATGAATCTGCAGGGTAGTAACAGAATGCTCACAGCCAACAGTAGCAGCAGAGATGGACATTAGCTCACTGTCAGTCTCAGAATTAGAACCAAAATGCACCATATCAGATTGCAGGTGATCAATTAACTCCTGAACAAAATGCAGTTGCACAGTCTGCTTGCATTGGTGGTCACGAGACCAGCGCTCACCACACACAAAACAGAGGCCCTTGGCCTTGTGATAATTGCGGAGAGCAGTCCATTTGTCTTCAACACGAATAGCTCGGACATTGTCAAGATTCTTACGCTCCTCAAGAGGTCGCCGAGGTTGTGGTGGTGGTGGCA
Source organism: Brachypodium distachyon (assembly GCF_000005505.3). Lineage (NCBI taxonomy): Eukaryota > Viridiplantae > Streptophyta > Magnoliopsida > Poales > Poaceae > Brachypodium > Brachypodium distachyon. The sequence continues at coordinate 19,462,740 of NC_016132.3, read as the reverse complement.
GTGGCAATGGTAAAGCCGAAGCGCGACGCACATTAGCTTGGGTCACAACAGGAATATCTGCATCCAAATCTTCATGTAACAAAGCAAGATCATAAGCAGCATCTAAGTCCTTGGGCTTCTGAAGTGAAACCATCAAACGCACGTTAGGTTTGAGGCCCTCCAAAAAGCGAGTCAGATAGTGCAACGGATCTGGTTTCTCCTCATAAGCAGATAATTGATCATAGAGATCAGAGAAACGTTCCACATAATCTTCCACGGTAGAAGTCTGAGTTATGCGGAATAGCTGGCGAATAAGCTGCTGATGAAGATTACGACCAAACCTGAGTTGGAGTTGAGTACAGAACTCGTCCCAAGTAGCACGAGGCATTCGACGTTGCGCTGACTCCAACCAGCGAGCCGCTGCGCCCTCAAACTGCGCTGACACGTACTGAATCCACAGCGTCGGTGACGTGCCCCACAGCTGGAAATAGTCCTCACAGCGAGCTTGCCACAGACGAGGATTTGAACCGTCGAATCGGGGAAGCTCAACGCGAGGGCCAGAACCAGAGATATCAGACGAGTCCGTGCGAAGAGAATCAAAGGTCTGGGAATTTTTGGTTTGAAAATTCTGAGGAATTTGGTACTCACGGGCGCCTCTTGCTGAAGGAGGAATGTAGAGTCCGCTGCTCCGGGGTCGTGGATCCTCGGGCGAGCCCACGGCAGGAGAGTCGGCCGCGGACCGGGAAGCAGACGGCGGCGGCTTGGGAGAAGTAGTGCGGCGCCCGTCCCGCTCGAACTCGATCCGCATCTGCCCGATGTCAATGCCCAATTCATCCCGAACCGCATCAATTTTGGTAGTGATGCCGTCGATCTTACTTGTCGATTCCACGAGCAGGGAGCGCACTGCCGACACCAACGACTCCTGTTGGTTGCGGAACTTCAGATCCATGTCCGTGGTGATGTCTCCATAGAGGAGCTCATAGAGTTGTCGTCCCTCCGGTGGCAGATTCTCCATGGCTGCCAGGCGGCGACGATCGCGGAAACAGGTGCGGTACTAGTGGACATGCATTGGTGGCTCTGATACCAGATTGTGAGGACCCGACGGATTACTCACGAATTTCGGTGGCTAGCTCTACAATTCAAATACTCAATTGATGAGATATATTGTTCTGGTCGATGTTCCTCACATCCTCCCTCAGAGCGAGTTCATATTACAAGCAATCGGTCCAAACCGTCCAAAACCTAGCCAACGAAAAAACTACACAGAAGCTAGCTTAAGTAGGAAATACAAGGTTCAACGAACCCGACTTGGGCTTGCAAGCCTGGCGGGTAACCGGTGCGTGCGAGTGGGCCGCGATGAAGGCCCATCTTGCCTTGATGAAGCGTTGGGCTGGTCCAGGTCGTTGTCCGATATGCATATTTTCGTTTCTGGTGGTCTGGGCCCCAGATTGTTCCTCGGCAGTTCGGTTGGCTTGCGTCCAATGGATCAGGCTGTCCATGAGTTGGGCTTTGTTCCACTATTCGGCCTTTTTCATCTCAGTTACAGCCCGCGGTAAAACGAGCGCCCGTAAAACAGGAATCCTCATGGTACATCCACCCAAGACGCATACACGTGCTCATGCACGTAGTGCAGAAACACAATCAGTCTGGCAATCACCTCAAATCCTAAAGGAGGACCATGGACCAGTCACAAAACCAAGCACAAGATCTACGCATCAGAGAGAGAAGGAGAGAAGCAACCAATTAATCATATCTAGTAGAATTGTACACAAGACGACCATGGAACACGAACTCCCTAAAACTGCAAAACATCGTCTGTAACTGTTACACTACCGGTTAAGCTCCAAGAGCTCTGAGGAGGGTCAGAAGTCAGCGGAGCTACTGCTACCGCTCCAGCCGCCGCGGGCCCCAATCGGCGGCCGCTGGTTGGCGTTCGTAAGGTACTGCCTTACGGGGTCTTCCGCCACGGCCGGCGCCGCGGCGGCCATGGGCACCCCCGCCGGCTGCGCCTGCTGCGGCGGGTTGATGATGTACTGCTGCATGACCAGCACGGACACCATCTTGGAGAACTCGGACGACACCAGCAGGTCCCCGATGGGCCCCAGCTCCGGCGACTCCATCCAGTCGGCCAGCGCGGACGTGAGCGGCGAGCTTTCCTCCCCCGGCTGCCTCCCCACGATGCACAGCTCGTGCGCGTTGTTCAGGTTCCGGATGACCGCCAGCGTCTCCTCGCTGTTGCCCACCACCTGCTCGACGTAAAGTATCGCCTCGTTCCCCATGTTGCGCGACCGGAACTCGTTCAGGTACTCCTCGTCCATCTGCCGCTCGCTCTTCCCGGCCTCGGGCACGATGGTGATGGCGGTGGCGCGCGATCCCACGCCGCCGACGGAGGACATGGGCGACACCATCGACGTCGGCGGCGCCGGGGTGTAGCCTGGCGGGATGAAGCGGACGATGGTGAGGCAGACGCCCGGGTGCTCCACCATCCTCCACGCGTACGCGAGCGCCTCGCGGTCGTCGGGCCCCCCGAAGAAGAGCAATGCCACGTGGTGCACGCTGGCCATGCGTGCCGTGGCGGCGCTGAGGCCCCGGTCAACGAGGATCCCGATGGAGCAGGGCGCCGAGGCGAGGATGCTCTCGTTGAACCCCCTGATGGACGGGTTGATGGGCTCCATCCCGCCGTCCACCGTCTGCTGCTTGTGGAACGGCAGCACGATGAGCGACACGTGCTTGTCCTCCGCCAGCACACACACGTCCTCGTGCATCGTCTGGTACGGCGACACCGCCGTCAGCGCCTGCACCGACACGCCGCCTGCACGCACGCACGCGCACACACACACACAGCTTTTCAGCATTCTCACTTGCATGATCTTGATCGCAGGCAATGGAATAATGGATGATGTCTACTGACCGACGCTTTCCTCGTAGCTCTCGAAGGCGTTGAAGATGTGGTCGCTGGAGCTGCCGGCGGTGTGGCTGGCGGCGAGCATGTTGGAGGCGCGCCCGGTGAGCTCGACGAGGTGGAGGGCGTAGATGAAGATGGGGGAGCGCTTGGTGGGATTGGACAGCTCCAGTAGGGAGATAATGGACGGCACATTGCGGTTGATGTGCACGCACGCCAGCATGCGCAGCTCCGAGTCATGCTTGGACCGCTGCAGGTTGCGCCGCTTGTACCCGACTAACCGCCGCGCCGGACGGTACACAGTCGTCACCACCGGCGTCACCAGCGCCGTCATCGCCACCGAGACCAGCACCATCACCGCGAACGACTCATCATCCAACACCTGCTATCAGTAGTTCAAGCAGATCGAGCACCAGTTAATTTCAATGTCATCAATTGGGCATCGATGTCGATCGGCATGATCTATCAGATATACGGGAGTAATGAATTACCTCCTTGTCCCTTCCGATGTTGAGCACGATCATCTCGACGAGCCCCCTGGTGTTCATGAGGAAGCCGAGGGCGACGCCGTCGCGGAAGGACATGGTGTAGGCGACGGCGATGAGAATGGTGCCCATGATCTTGGCGAAGCTGGCCATGACGAACACCAGCACGAGGAGCCACACGGTGACCGGGTCGCGCACCTGGGTCACGTTGGTGCGGAGGCCACTGATGGCGAAGAAAAGCGGCAGCAGCAAGCCCGTCACGAAGTCCTCCAGCTTCTCGATGAGCACCACGCCGAGCGGCGCGCTGGGTATGACGAGCCCGTACACGAAGGCGCCGAACACGGAGTGGATGCCGATGGCGTCGGTGCACACACCGGAGATCATGACCCCTGTGAGTATGAGCGTGACGTGCACGTCGCTGATGGACTCGCCCTCGGGCACGCGCCGCACGATCCACCACATGACGGGCCGGACCACATAGAAGCATGCCAGCACGAAGGCCACCCCGGAGAGGAGCACCCAGAGGGAGGAGAACGGGGTGCTGTTCACCTCGGAGATGGCGATGGCCAGCGCCAGGAGGATCCATGCGCACATGTCATTGACGATGGCGGCGGACATGGCGATCTTGCCCAGGTCCGAGTTGAGCAGCTTGATCTCGGCCAGGATGCGGGCCAGCACGGGGAACGCCGTGACGGAGAGCGCGACGCCGAGGAAGAGCAGGAAGGAGGCCTGGTGCACGTTCTTGGACACCTGGTGCCGGAAGATGAAGGAGGTGGCCGTGCCTATGCAGAAGGGCAGCGCCATCCCCGCCACGGCGATGATGAGCGCCTTCTTCCCCGACCGCTTGATGACGTTGACGTCCATCTCGAGGCCCACCAGGAAGAGGAAGTAGAGGAGGCCCAGGTGCGCCACCGTCTCCAGCGTCAGCAGGCTCCGCTCCGGGAACACCGTCCCCGCCCACGTCCCCAGCTGCCCCATCAGCGACGGCCCAAGGATCACGCCGGCCTGCGTGAAGAACGTGCACATTCTTCAGCAACTAGCATAATGTTATATGTGTGCATATGGTCCATGGAGTTTGATTCAGCTCGATTAATTAACTAACAATTGTGTGCATTGGATTTGGACAGCACGTACGAGGATCTCAGCGATGACGCGGGGCTGGCGGAGGGGCTTGAGGAGGAGGACGAGGATGCGGGTGGTGCCGACGATGATGGTGACCTGGAGGATGAAGAGCGGGAGGGAGAACTCGAGCGGGCTCACGCCCTGCCAGATGCCGTACGTGGTCACCATCATCGGCGAGTAGCACACCACCGCCGCGCCGGCGCCGGAGCCCGTCGTCATGCCGCGGCCCAGCGGCGCCGTCACGTTGCTCGACGGGAGCGCGGCGCCCGCCGTGTCCCCCTGCACCTGCACCACCGGGTCCATCTCGCCGCATGGGACGGACGATCGATGCCGATGCTAGTTCCTCGCGGCTGCTCCTGCGCTCCCCTGGTGGATGGATGGCTCGTTGGCGCGCCTGCTCTGCTCCTTTGGTGGATGGCTCGCGCGCGCGCGGAAGAGGGAAAGTGTGTTTGGTTGTTTGGAGACGGTGGAAAAAGTCAAGAGTGAAAGAGAGAAGGCCGCGCGCGGGAGGCGGTGCGCGGGTGACTTCTGCTGCATGTGAGCGTCCCGCTAATTTTGGCCCGGGGAGTTTGCGGTTTTGCACACGGCCTAATTGCGACCGGTCGTTTACAGTCTCCAGAGGAGGAAGGGACCGGAGTCTGGAGGGGTTTTCGTTGCGTAGTCCAAATCTTGTTGCATTGGATTGGACGCAGCGATGACCATTGCCGGATCAGAACGCCATGCATGTTGGATCGAAACGCCTCATGCCATAGTCAAATTCGGGTTCGCTCTAGAGCACATGTATGCATCCCTGCATAATCTATCTATACATATATAAAAAATACGAAACGTTTTTTTCACCGTCGTCTGTCAAACTTCCCATAAAATTTGTGGGTCCTATGATGGCATGTTTATTAGGCTTACTAAGCTGGTTGACCCATGGCTTGCACCGAATCTATTTATATATATCTCATAAAATTTGTGGGCCCTTAGGATTGCATGTATATATGGCTTACTAAGCCGGTTGGCTCATTACGTACACTGAATCTATCTATATCTATATCTATATACCAATGTAAAAAATACGGACCGTTCCACCTTTTTTCCTCTCTTTTTTCGTTAAGCCCCCGAGACCCACCTCGTCCGCCCGCACGCAAATCACTCCTTTGTCCGTTCCAGACGGCCGAGCTCCCCTCTCATGGCACAGGTGTAACGACAGATTGATCCTGCGATGCAGCATATATGGTCCAGCATGCGATGCCTCATTCCATCCGAGAGCCGGCGGCTCTGGCCTGCAGGCTCCATCTTGTCAGACACCATTTAATTTCAGAGAAAACAGGGGAACAGGTTCGTTCTCTCAGCCCTCATCCCCGTTGTGTTGATCTAGGCCAACGAGAGCTGCTACGACAACGTGCGCTAAGGAGGTTCAGCCGTGATTATGGGGGATGATTGAAGAGGAGAAAAGGAAGGGAAGAGCCGTGGGATACGGTTCAGAGCACCTGGACGGATCACGTACGGGCCGAGGAGGCATCGTCGAGGGCGGAGATTGCGACGGCCGGCACGCGTGTGTGCTGCTTTTGGCACGAGAAGGAAGACGGGCACGAGCGTTCGTGCGGGCAGGGGCTGGGTGCTCTCGGGGAAGCTAGCCCAAGAGAAGGAACGGGTGTGGCCTAAGAGGAGAAAAAGAAAAGGAAAGAAAAAAAAAGACCCAAAAATGGCTTGCCTGAAGCGTGGCAACGCACGGGCATTCTGCTAGTCTTAAAAAACAAAGCTAAAAATTAATAGTATGACAAGAACTAGTTGAAAAAGTGAAATGAACTCTGGATTAAAAATAGAGTTTTGTAGAACAAAATTCCGTAACTGTAAATTAGCGAGTTTGCTGTAGAAAATTTGCAGGAAATGTTGCAACTTGAAGTCTTTTGCTTTGTTTAAAGGGGAATGGAGAGACTAAACGTAGATAGTACATATATTCATTACCGTCCCTATTCATTATATATATTTAGAACTTTTTGATAGAGACGTTCGTTTAACTTTAGCTGTGGAACAAGCATCAGGTGTTAATAAAAAGAGAAGTTAGCATAGCTAACTTGGCTGAGTCTATGTAAAAATTTAAAGATTTGTGTAAAAGATCTCCTTATCTAAGTCTGACATAGAAATTCCGACCACGGATATGAGCTTGTGACATAGCGGTGACAGCGAGATTGTACGTTCTCAATTATCCAGGTTAAATATGTAGCTAAGATTTACATGGTTTGTCGTATTTATCCAGCATACGCGCGCACGTCACACGTGCGTGATAATGATCCACGGACAATTTTGGAATTTTTGACATCACTCCATATATATCTCCATGTAGTTTAGCCCCAAAAATAAAAGAAATACCACACCCCCAAGACCAGTTATCCGATGTCTAAATCGGCATTCAAAGTATTCGGTTTCCAGTACAAGCTACTGCCTCCCTCCGATCCTAAACTTTTATCGTTGTTTTAGTACAAATTTGAATCAAAACTACGACAAGAATTTATGATCGGAGGGAGTATAAATGATGGGTTGACTCTGATCGCACCCTCTCCGACTCAAATTACTTGGTTACTCGAACATAAACGTTTCACCCTTCCCAACCCTGAACCCAAGCGAGCGTAGTAGCGGCGATGCGTAGTTGGCCGGCGGCCGGCGGCGTGTGGGCCGCGCTAGGCAATGACCAGCAAGGACGTCTGGCGTTGCGTTGTACAGCAGGCGAAGTATGTTATATGCTCCTTCTTAGAAAAAACTTTTGTTAATTAATTGGTCCACCTCGAGTTAAAATTCTGGCCACGCGATACATGAGAAGAGTGGCTTCTCCAATATTTCCAAGCATGCATGCATAGTTTGAAGCATGCATGCAGAGTAGACTCGCACTCCTGTATGCGCCTGGGCGTGCGATGGCAATCTTCCTTGTACTGCCATACAATAAAGAACTTTGAAATTCCTACGTCTGAGTCGATGTAGCAATTCTCTTGGATCTACGTCTGAGTATAATCATATCGTCCCCTAATTAAGACATTGAAATGTTCAGAAGGATCATAGAGTTAAGGTACTGTATGAATTTTCCGGCCAGACAAAGAAATAGCAATTCTCACAAATTGTTAATGAAATTTCCTGTCGAAAAGCTACTGCAATGCCAGCAGCAGGGCCCAAGTTCGGCCTAACCTGACAAAGCGATAGCTTAACATAGCACACACTACAGACTACAGTATATGGTTATAATCAACCTCGTACGTGGCCATGGGTCGTGGCGCACCACGTCCAAGTCGAGACCGCGTAGAGCGGGGTGCCCTTCCAGCCAAGCCTTACCGTGCCGTCGTGGGCATCGTCCGCCACCGTGTACCCCAGCCCCGCCGGGCACGCGCCGGCCAGCATCTGCGCGCGCGCCCCGCCGCTTCCCCACCGGGCGCGCAGGAAGCCATGCCGCGCGAGCTCCGCCTGCCAGCTCCCGGGCAACAGCCTCTCCCGGCCGCTCCTTGACGGGCCGGCGATGGCCAGCACGTTCCCGATCTCCCGGCCCAGCATGCCGTTCTCCGCCAGGTGCCTGCTCGCGTCGTCCCCCGCCGGCCTCGCCGCGCCCAGCGAGTCGAACGCCGCCGAGTAGTGGTGCAGCGCGGACACGAACCGGTCCAGGAAGCTGCCCCCGTCGTCCGCCGCCGCGCCTGAAGACGACGACGACGACAGCGATCTCTCCTGGTCCACCACCGTCATGACCCTGGGCTCCAGCCACCGGGCGAGCCGGATCGCCGCGGCCTCGTCCCCGGCCGCGTCGTACAGCGCGTGCCGCAGCCAGTGCACGGCCACGGCCTCCCCTGGCCGCTTGCCCGGCAGCAGCAAGCCCGAGGACACCGCGGCGGCGGCGTCCCCGGGCCGCTTGGCGACGGCGTAGAACTCGAACGGCAGGCCCAGCTTGCCCGCCAGCCCGGCCAGCTGGTTCCCGGCGTCGTGCAGCAGGGCCGCCGACACGCCGAAGCCCGTCACGCGGAGCAGCGCCGGCGGGCCGCCTGGCCGGGCCGCGAGGGCCGGGAGCAGCGAGAGCCACTGCAGCGCGCCGCCGGGCACCATGTCCAGGTCCACGATGTGGACGGCTCGCTGCCCGCGGAACGCGTCCAGGACGGCCTGGTTGCACGCCAGGTACGCCGCCCGCGCGAAGGGGGCCACGTTGTAGAAGGCCCGGAACGCGGCGTGGATGACGATGCCGGCGTCGTCATGCTGCTGCAGGGAGAGGGGCGCGCAGACGCCGACCCAGGAGCTCATGAGGCGCGCCGCGAGCGCCCTGGCGAAGTAGGCCACGAGCCGCTCCCCGCAGGACGCCGCGTAGGGGGACGCCATCTGGGACAGCTCCAGCAGCGCCCCGTTGGCGTCCGCCAGGTTGCCCACCGACATGGCCACCGCGCACTCCATCAGCAGCGCGATCATCCGCACGCCATGGGACTCCGCCGCCGCTTCCTCTCCTTCTTCTTCCTCCGCCGCCTCGTCGACAACCTTCCGCTCTTCCTGCATCGCCGGCGCCCCAGCAGCACCTGGCGCCTCCTCCAGTATCTCGACCAAAGGCTCGGCCGGCGCCACGTCCTTGATGAAGGCGGCGTGGTGATGGGGCAAGAAAGAGCCGCCGGCCGTGCTACTGCTGCTGCTGTACATGTACTGGTGGGGATCATGGAACTGCATCAAGCCTAGTGAAGAATCGTGGTGATGCATGTCTGAGACGACTCTCCCTGACATGAGGTGATTGATCATATGATCAGTCAAAACCAAGCAGGGTTTGCCTTTGCGTAGCTCGCCTCACGGAGATATATCAATGCCGTATATATATATAGAGTCAAGGGTGACCTGGCTGATACTAGTAGCTAGTAGTATTACTTACTAGGTCAACCAGCTGGAAGCTAGCTAGCTAGCGGCAGTCCGAGAGAGCAAGCTACACGGCACGAATCTGTGAAACCGCAGCCTGATGATTCTTTGCGCTCCGTTCAGATTGGTCAATAGGTTTGGCCGGCAGGTTATCTCTTCATTAATTAATTAACTTCGAGAGATTAAAGAATAACCTGGTGATGCTTACTCGATCGCAGTCTGCTAATTTCTTTTCCCTTTTGATAGTTGGATGATGAAGATACAGTGGTCTAGAAGAAAAAAAAATCTAACTGCATGTTGGTGTCCAAGGAAACTAAAAATGGTCTTCGTCCAATTGAAAAAAAAAATCTGATTGTTGGTGTCCGAGGAAATTAAGGGAGCAATTAATTAGGCCAAGGCATCTCCTGAACTCCGTATCTCTTGTGTTCACTGACACCGACACTTGAAATGGGAAGCGATGATCGTTCTGACGTGGAGTTCTTTTCAGGGAAACGATCGAGGAGGAAAATATGTAAGTTATCTCTTCGTTAATTAACTTTCAGAGGTTAAAAAATAATGCTTTGTGCTGGTGATGTACGTTTGTATCTATGCAGTACTTGTACAGGGAAAATCGAAACCGAACAATACTATTCTACAGGCTATAGACTACAGAGGAAACAGATTGCCTGCATGCGAAAACCAGTTCAACGATGGGGTGCTACCGCTGAGCTTCGGGACGGGAATTGCACGCCTCTTGGACTCTTGGTGCTTTTGGGGAGAGAAAATTTCACACAGATTTCGCATCACTTCAGCTTGTTTCTGTCATTCCTGTGTGTCCAGCCTCTCCATCGCCCGGTCAATATGTAACAAAGCATAGGCAGGAGTAGTAATTAACATATAAACCAAAGCAGCTTCGTTAAAAACAAATAAAACAGCCACGATCGATCGGGCACACAGTGTGGTAGAGCTAAACTTGAAATTGCCTTCGAGTTTCCGCATAATTAAGCCGGCAGTCAATTCATCAAGAGAATGCGTGTTTATCGACCTAAGAAAGGAAATGTTAGCAGTATCGATCATGCACCGCTAGTTCTCACCATCTCCATCCTATGTGTTACTCCACGATGCATTCGATAGCAAGATCGAACGTTACGATGCAGCCACCTACATTAATTAATTAATATATTTTCAACCAATTGATCTTTTATAATAAAGAGATAAAAACTTCCTTATCCTAACGTTTCATCAATCGATACGGCCACGGTGGATCAAAACCCCAGGTCTCTGCATCCCGTTCATCTTTGTTCTAATTTTGTCTTTATATTCAAGAAATTTATTAAAAAAAATCTGCAATATCAAATAAGTACACTTCAAACGTTGGTGTACCTAGGATTTTGGTGTGGCTAAATTTCCATGGCGAACAATCTTAATTAATTTGTATCCATATGCATCTTTTTTGATATGAACATAAATAAGTGCTTGAATACAGGGAAAAACATAGAATAAATAAATAAATTTTGTTATAAGTGCGAAACTAGTTTTATGTTTTGCGAATGAGCCTCTAGCCTAGTGGTTAGGGCTTTGGTAGCACCCCCTGTTCCTGGGTTCGACTTTTTCGGGAGGCGAATTTCAGGCCGGAGGGTAAAAAAGTCCCATCATCTGTCCCATACCAAAGCACAGGTCTAAGGTCGCCTTTGTCTCACGTGACGTCGCGGTGCTGCTGTGTATGGGTGGGGCATGACGTTTGGGAATTTTTTAGACCTGTGTGAAAAGGTCTTATTCTTTCAGACAATCCGCGGACGTCTTCCCCCGCAGGCCTAGCTTTTTTTAGACTTAAAAAGCAGATGGCATGGATGCTAGTATTAGCGCTTGTCGATCTGCAAGAAATTCCATGATTGAGTTGCTAGATCCTAATATTTTTTTAGAGATATATTAGTGGGAGTACCAAAGCTAGTTAGGCCATGGCCAGCGAGCGCTATAGCTCAGGCAGCTCTGAGTGCAGATCCGCCCATGATTACAAATTTATATCATCGTAGATTTAATAAATCTAATTTACAATGTTGTATCTTTGGTATAATTTTCTATAAATTTGGTGGAGCTTTAAAGATTCTGACTTATGGCAAAACTAAAACATCTCATAAAAAGAAATGGAAGAAGTACCTTACAAACCAAGATCAAGTGACCAGCTTTATCTCAAAATGTAAAGGGTAGTAGAAGGTAGAACGCTATACAAGAACTAGCAAATTTAGCTCGTCGTATTTCTGGAACATCGATTGATCAAACTTACTATATACAACGTCGGAGGGAGGGAGTATCAAAATCGTAGTACGCCATGTCGCCATGCATCCATATAGATGAAGTTTGGTTTAGTTATCGGAGATAAACTCAAGGAACACGACGCGTGGTGAGCGTGACTCCTGCGCGCAGAGGCAGCAAATCAGTGACGCACTTGACGTCGATCGCTAGCTTTGGCCGGTCTCATTGGCTGCAACATCAAGCTGTCGCCCCAGCTAAGCTAACGAGCACGTTCCATCCTGCCTCCACATGTCGAACTCGTCGCTTTTCTATGTGCTAGGCAAGTTGATCTGATGGATGAATCAAGCTAGTACGCCCTTTCTAAATATAAAACGTTTTACCTTCGTTATAAATAATTAAAAAAATAAAACTTTTATTAAACGTTTTAAAAGTTTAGCAATATCTACAACACCTAAATTTATTTTATTAAATCTTTCACAATATATATTTTCATAATATACTTATCAGTATGATAGGTGTTCATACATATTGTCTATAAATTGGTCAAATTTTAAGAGTTTGGATTTAAAATAACTGTTTTGCTATGTCAAATTCGTCTGGTTTTTAAACACGGGTCAGTCAATTGTTTAATTGTTGGACCAAGTTTGTACTTTAAGATTTGGACTGAAGGATGGAGAAAAGAAAGTGGGGATGAGTGTATGATACCCAAATAGTAATCTGAAGGCCGTGGTACATCGTCTAAAATTTAATCATTTTGATTAAAATCAGACATGAGCGGACCCAGTTGGGTTAAAATAGAACCGCCGTGTATTTTTGTCCCACCCAATATTAACAATGCAGTATTTGTCTCACCCAATATTCGAACATAGGTTCATCACTGAAATCAGACATCTAAAATATAGCCACGCCTAAATAGATCTAGAACAACGTTTATATTCCGGAGAATGGATGTAATACTTACTACCTTGACCAGGTACTAGCGAAAACGACATGCGCATGCATGCAGGGCACTACATAATTGTGATCGAAGTGGTTGGAGATGGATCGAGCGATCAGATTGACACGGTTTCGGTACAATCAGCGGTGACAGAACTGAAGTTGACGCCTGGCTTGTTTGCAGGTGCGTGGCTGAATGCAGAAGAGATCGATGTCGATCGCTACTGTATCCCGGAGAGACAGGGGTGGCAAACAGCCGATGGGTAGAGCCAAGTGTTGAGTTGAGCGTGCAGTAGCATGCGTGCGCACACAGCCGGTTGGGCGGCGAGGCCAGCGACTCCGCGTGAATACCTGTTCACTGCCTGTAAATGTGCGCTTAATCTATTAGGGGAGTTGCACGTACGGCCGGGCACATTTGGTCGAATTAGCTAGCTGGTTTGGTTAATTTTACGAGAACTGCCGGTAGTCTGATATCCTCTCCGTTCCATAAATTTTTTTCAAATTTATTCAAAAAATAAATATATCTGTCTAAAAAACGTCTAGATACGTGTAATATTTCGATAAGAATTATAAAACGGATGAAATACTACTTAGCACATAGTGAGAAAGTACAAGGACCATCGTCCATGTATTGGCGAATCCGTGGCTCGATCCCTTCCAGCAGTTGGGACAGTTCTGGCCGTGCGTTGGTTAACTAGCGAACGTTGTGCATGCCTCGGCGCCCAACTCAACACTAGGCAACTATTTTTAATTTTTCATATTAAAACAGTATACATAATTTGGTGATTTTACTTCAAATTACTCATTATTACTGCAAAATGAATTTATCATAAAAAAATCAACTAAAAGAGTGGCCAAATTATAGAAAACTTGGTCCGAGCTTCAATTTCGATGTTTTAAACCCGAACTTAAGAAACTTATTCCAAGATATTCCATTTTGTGAAGCATTAGCATTTTAAATTTCTGCATTGACTTGTACTATACTATTTTATTTTTTCTCCTATTAAACAACTTAAAAAAATGGTGAATAATTATTTTTACATAGAACTTGTTGATTTAATTCACATTACTCATTTTTAATGCTAAATGAAGTCAGTAAAAATTTGAACTAACAAAATAGCCAAATTATTACCAAACCTGGTCCGGACATCAAATTTGGAGGTTTTAACCCCAAGTTAAAACTTCTTCCAAGATAGTCCATCTTATGAAGCATGTACCGTTATATATATTTGTGTATTTAGTTGTACTGTTTATTCCAAATTTATATGCCCACAATATGACTCCGTGTCGAAGATTTTTACTCCGTCCGATCCATAATAAATGTCTCAGATTTAGTACAAAGTTGCATTAAGTCTGAGACACTTATTATGGATAAGAGGTGGTATTTTTTTGACAACTTTTAGGTATCAAATCATTTCCCCACGATTAAAGAGCTCTAAAAATGCTGAATAATTATGTTTACATAAAAAGTGGAGATTTAATTCACATCATTTTGAAATGTAAATGAAGGCCTTCTATGGTTTTCAACTAAAAAATGTGTGTGTTTTACATTATAATTTACACCAAAGGAAAATGAAAAAAGAGAGATGCCACGACGAACGGGGACATGTGTACACCGCCTTTGCCAAGGGCCACTCTTTGCCAGGTGTTTTCTTCTCGCTTTGTTGAGGGACATATCTCTAGTTTGCCGTAGGCTGGGCCTTTGCCGAGTGCCTTTCACTTGGTGCCCGGCGCATGTAAGTCTTTGCAGAGATCAGCCCGATAAAGAGCTCTCGGCAGAGCACCGACACACGGCAGAATAACCTTTTATCCAGAAGTGATTGCACCAAAAGAAAATAAAAAAACTCTACGCAAATTCATATATGCAAAGGAAATAGAAGGTCGAAGATATGCAACCGGCCCTCCAAGCAAGGGAAGATGAGTATGAGATCAAGATTCAATGAAGTCTGAAAAGACGAATGGGATTATACATGTAAATTAAAGACATACTACACAAACATCTGCGCTAGAGCCAGTTAGGTAAAATGACGTGGTAAAATTTATAACTCCCATTACAATGATTTGAGAAGGCCCATATATGTGGAGGTTACATTGATGCGTTCCCAGCCGGCCGGCCCAGCCGATTTTTTTCTTCTTCTCCTAGTAAGTACGTTTTCTTTCGTCTTTGTTCTTTTGAAAAAGGGGACCTAGCTAAGCCCTCGTCCGTGCTTATTCCACCAAAGCAAAAGAAAAATCATGGCCAAGAACGACGACAAAGACAACACAACAACAACAGCAAACAAAGAATGGAGTACATACACAACGGAAACAAACTCAGCCTCCACCCTAGAATGGTGTATAGATAATATGTGGATTCGATGCCCTACTACGCTGGGCGTTGTCATTTTTGGCTAGTGCACATCATATATATCAGTCGAAGATCGAACACGGGATGCATGATGGATGCTGCTGCATGCATCGATCGATTGAATCAGGCCGGGAGGTAGGAGGGCGGCATCGGCAGGCCGACGACCCTTCCGCAGCGCAGGGAGGTGTCTGGCATGTTGTACTCGTCGCGCAGCGACCTGGCCGGCGAGGTGACGCTGATGTAGAACTGCTCCCCCGTGTAGTACCGCTCCCAGACGTTGGACCTGACGTTCCACATTCCGGCGTTGTCGAACGTCAGCATCACCGCCGACCACGACCTCGGGTACACCTGGATCGAGTGCCTGCTCACCGCGTCCAGCAGGTTGTACGTCTTCCTCAGCTCCGGCGACCACTTCCCCGGCCCCATCCTGCACGCACGCGCGTAAACATGTATAACTTTGTACTGAATTTCAGACACTTATTAAGAATCGGAGAGAGTAGTATATTATACGTACCCTACGGCGAAGAAGGCGTAGCCGTCGATGTGGACGGAGTCCATGCTCTTCTCGGGGTTCTCGAAGACGACCTCGATGAAGGTGCGGAACTCGGCGGTGATGACGTTGGGGACGACCTGGAGGGGCCCCATGACGGCGGGGGGCACGTCGGCCATCTGGTTGTACTTGAACACCGGGTCGGTGACGTTGAAGTACTCGAGGAGCTTGAGCGGCGTGTCGGCGTCGACGTGGGACACGCCGTTGAAGCCGTACTTGAGCTTCCCCTCCAGGTGTCCCCTGGTCACCAGCAGCTTGATGGTGCGGGTGATGTTGATCTGCCCGTAGTGGTACGACCCCTGCGGGTTGGGCCGGGCCGCGCTGGCGGTCAGGTTCCACCGGAAGGACCGCCACTGGTTGAGCGACCAGGCCCAGCCCGCGGGGGGCTCCGGCACGTTGGGCGCCGGCGGGGTGTTGGACCCCGCGTAGCGGATCACGGCGGACACGGAGCTCTTGTCGCTGATGAAGCGCGTGGAGGCCACCACGTAGTAGTCCCCGGGCTTCTGGTCGGCGTCCACGAGCACCGACAGGCAGTGGCCCACGTGCACGTCCAGGGAGTCGTACATGTCCTGCACCGTGTGCGAGCCGTCCATCTCCACCAGCTTCATGTCGTGTCCCTGGATCCGGAAGTTGAGTGTGGACTTGATCCCCACATTGCAGATCCTGAGCCGGTACGTCTTGCCGGCCTCGAAGGTGAACAATGGCGGGTCAGCGGCTTCCTTGCCGCCCCTGCCGTTGATGAGCACCCCGGCAGGGCGCCCGAAGCTGCGGCCTTCGTCGAGGAGCCGTGCCATGACTGCGTGATCCTTGGTGTACCAGTCACCAATGAGCACCTGGAGGTCGTCAGCAGGGGGGTCAAAGGGGACAGGGATGAGGAGGCGGCTGACGACGCTGATGAGCCCGTAGCCGCCCGCGGCGCGCTGCATGCCGACGGAAGGGAAGTAGAAGAAGCTTCCGATCTGGTCCTTGGCCTGCCACTTGAAGGTGTAGTTGGTGCCGGGCGCCACGGGGCAGTTGGTGCCCGGCATGCCGTCCTGCCACGAGTTCTTGCGCTGCTGCATGCCGTGCCAGGTGAAGAGCAGCGGCTGGTCCAGCTGGTTGAACACGTTGACGACGATGTTGTTGTTGGAGGAGCAGTTGATCCGGGGACCCGGGAACTCGCCGTTGATGAGGATCACCTTCTGGGGAACCCCGACCAGGGTCTTGGTCCCGTACGTCACGTGCCACTCGAAGAACACGTACGGGTCCTCGGCGCGCGCCGCCGGGGCCGACGCCGCCAGCATCAACAGCAGCACCAGCACCGTCGACGCGCCGCCTCCTCCTCCTCCTCCTCCTCGGATGCTCTTCGTCATCGCCATTATTCGACCGATCACACGGACCCTCGTACGTCTTCTTTGATCAGTACTTCTCTGCATATTATGCATGCATCCACAAATATTATAAACGGACACAATTAATCACCACACTGCATTCGTCCAGAGAGAGTTTGAGCGATGAGGAGAGGATTAAGCGACGGGCGGTACCTTGAAGGATTAATGTAATGTAGGAGTTGCGGCGGGCGGGATGAACTAGGAGGAGGCCATGGAAGACGCCCCTGGTTGTGGGAGGGGTAAGGACGGTGCGTTGGAGAAGGATTTGGGTAAAGGAAGGAAGGCGACCGGGGAGGTCAACCGGGGAGCTTCGGGATGACGAGGGGACGCCGGGGACCGGGATTTATAGCGCCGACCGGGAAGGAGAGGTCCAGAGGAATGGCCGCCCGCGCTCATCTGGAGCATGCCTGTCCCCGCCCCCGACGTTGCCGCTCCATCCCCTGCTACCAATTCCTGGGTCTCTCTCCCCGCCGCACGCGCGCGCGCGCAAGCCGAGCTCTCGGGCCACCACGGCCCAATTTAACACCCCCTATAGCAAACAGCCCAGCCCAATAATTTTACACACAGAGCCGGCCACAACAAAGCAGGACGAAGTTTGTCAATGTGCTTGATGACCCAGGTTGGATTGGCCAGAACAATTGGCAGAGCAGAGATGACTGAATTAAACATTTGTATTCCTCTGGCTGCAATGAATAATGGACTCATTTGGATGATCAGAGCAAAGTGTTAACACATATGCTAGCCATGACCATGATACGAACTTACATATGAACAAAGAATCTACTAATATATGACGCACCACAACACTCTGCAACACATGTACGCCCAAAATCAATGTACAATTCCATCACAACCTGAAAACGAGCAGAGAACAAAAAATGTACAAATTCTATTTGGGCTTGACCTCGAAGTAGGGCATGTAATCCGACGCGGTGTCGCCGCCGCCGCCGTAGGAGCCCCTGGTGATCTCCACGTCGCTGTAGGGGTGCGCGGGCGCGCCCCTGCCAGCGCCCTCGAACTCCGTGGCCGACGACCCCGCCGAGCTGACCCCGCCGTCCCCTGCTGGCTCGTTGAGCAGCATCGCCTCCACCTCCTTGACGACGGTGCCCATGGCGGGCCTCGCCGCCGCCGACTCGTCCACGCACTGCATCGCCAGCTGCACGAACCGCCTGAACCCGGCGGTGCGCGCGGCATCCCTGATCGCCGGGTCGACGATAGCCCGCAGCCCGTAGTGGTCCCGGTCCGCCGGGTCGATGGCCTGCCTCACCTCCCGCACGATGTACTTCCCCTTCTCGATCGGCTGCCTCCCGCTCACCAGCTCCAGCATCACCACGCCGAAGCTGTACACGTCGCTCTTCTCCGACAGCTGCTGCGTCATGTAGTACTCCGGGTCCAAGTAACCCTACCAAATACAGATATACTACCTGTTTAATCTCCATGAACGACGTTGTTGATTGCAGGAAATTTTGCAGAGCAATTGAGGTGAAGAATGAGTAAATGGTTACTGCTGATGGTCATTACCAGTGTTCCTTTGACTTGGGTGGAGACGTGGCCCTTCTCGGTGTCGGCGACGAGCTTGGAGAGGCCGAAATCGGCGACCTTGGCCTTGAGGTTGTCGTCGAGGAGGATGTTGGTGGACTTGACATCGCGGTGGATGATGGGCGGGTCGGCGAGCTCGTGGAGGTACGCCAGCCCTCGAGCCGACCCGAGCGCGATCCTCAGCCTCTTCTTCCAGTCCAGGTATGATCCTCTCACCACGAGGTTCTCTCTGAGGGTGCCGTTGGAGACGAACTCGTACACCAGCATCTGCTCCTTTTGCTCGTAGCAGAACCCGATCAGGCTCACCAGGTTCCGGTGGTGGACCCGGGACAGCAGCTCGATCTCGTTCTTGAACTCCGGCGCGCCTTGCATCGAACCGGACTGCGCCCGCTTTATCGCCACCCGCATTCCATCCACCAGCGTCCCCTTGTACACCTGTTGACACGTTGCATTGCAATAAGTGAGCCAGTGTGATTCAGTATTGTGTTTTAACTGTTTGTGCAGAGCCGGGCATTTTCCAGCACGTAGATTGATAGATGAGCTGATGTAGTTTGTGCTACCTTTCCGTAGCCTCCTGCCCCTATCTCCTGGCTATCCGAGAAATTGTCGGTGCAGCTTTTCAGCTCCTCGAATGAGAAAAACCTCGCTCCTTTCAGCTGTGGAGCTCCGCCACTGTCTTTCTGGGCAGCGCCCCATGAAGCTGGAATTTAGGAGCAATGATCAGATCGGTTTCAACATTCATTATATATCCTTGTCATGGTTGGTTTTGGATGTTCAGCACATAACAATGGTGATAGTAGTGGCGCATAACAGAAACTGCAAGGCCATATAGATCTGTATATAATATATATAATCCTTACCAAAAGGGTCTGTTCTTTCTGCCAGTTCCTTGGCTCTTCTCTTCTGTCGCAAAGCGAACAATCCCACAAAAATGAGGGCAATCACAAGAAGCCCACCGGCTGCTGCAATTCCAGCTATAGCACCAGTACTGAACTTTGATTTTTTGCCACCATCAACAGCAACTGAAATATAGAAGTTCATAGTTAATATCATGCTACCATGCTGCTCCAAATCTTCAATGCAAATGGTGGTGGTGGTGGTGGGGGGACCGGTGGGGGGACCCGGTGGGGGGACCGGGGGGGGGGGGGGGGGGTGGGAATTCAAGTCTACCTGCCAAGGGGACATATGGATCTGCAATGAAGTAATAAGGCCCAAAATTTGCCGGTGGCTTGTAGGTCTGGTTGCTGAGATCAAAGCCGATGCTGATGAGTTCGGATACGTTGAAGAGCGCCCCGGATGACGGGAACAAATTCACTTGAACTTGGAGGTAGTTGTCGCTGTTGAAGTGGATTTTCGACAAGGAAACCGCACCGTCCCGCAGCTTCAGTTGCGTCCAGAGGCTCGTCTCTAATTGCTGGAATGTATCACTATTCGTCAAGTCCTTGAAGAACGGAGCTCTGAAGACCATCTTGCCATTGTACGAGTAGGCGCAGCCGCAGTTTGCGGGATTCATACTCTG
Source organism: Brachypodium distachyon (assembly GCF_000005505.3). Lineage (NCBI taxonomy): Eukaryota > Viridiplantae > Streptophyta > Magnoliopsida > Poales > Poaceae > Brachypodium > Brachypodium distachyon. The sequence continues at coordinate 19,442,908 of NC_016132.3, read as the reverse complement.
ATCACTGCGGCACGTACTTGTCAAGGAACATTTGGACGTGCTAGTTGTGTACGCTATCGTGTTCTCTTGCTGGATGCTGCAGAATGGTTGACCGGAAAAAGCTGCATCGGCGCACACCGGATTACCTAGAAGCCTGATTTGAGAAAAGAGAAGGGCGATGTCGGTGAATGCATGGAGAAAAGTATTTACAACCAGAATTCTATGGTGTGGCGAGTTTGTTGAATCTTACACCAGTGCCTTTTTGTAGCTTGTAGTGGCGGTATCAAATATGCTGTTAAATCGCAGATCAACAGTTTGCAGTTGTTTGCTGATGCTGCCTGATATCTCAAGCGTGCCGTTGAACTGGTTGTTGTCAAGTACACTGTATGATCATCGACAGAAACAGGTGAACATGAGAATTACTTTTTTTTGCCTTAGGCATAGTTCGCTTGAAATTTATTTTGGGCATAGCTCGCTAGAAAATTACACTTCCTGCAACTGGGGCAATGTGAAGAGGGCCTTGGGGACCACGCCAGAGAGTTTCCCAGAAGATATTGATCTGCACGATACCAAATCATGATGAGTATGAAATTTGTCCAAACGACTTGTCGATTTAAAGGTTCAGCCGTTTTAGATAACTCACACTGAAGTAAGACTTGTTAGAGTTGTGAACCAATTCGGGGCTACTTGAGCATCAAATGCATTCTTGCTTAAATCCCTGATTATGAAAGCATCGGCAAGTCAGTGGCTATCCAGATAGTTTATATCATTGGACAATGCAGCATGGAAGCATTATAGTTAGGTTCTTACACAACATTTAATACGCTCATGGTGCTGAGATCTGGCAGTAGTCCAGTTAACCTGTTGGTTGCCAAGTTCCTGCAGAAGATAGCATTTTCAAAATTAGGTATCTCAGGAGTGTCATAAAATATCTTAGCTCTACTGGTCCTATAAGATCATAGGACACTTACAGCTCATTTAGTTTGACCAAGTTGGTGATGTTAGGAACTGCTCCCACCAACTTGTTCCTATCCAATCGCCTGTCGAAGATGAAAAATGGAAAAAGATTACGACAGAACAAATCTTACAGAAAATGTGGGATTTTCATTGATCTGAAGATACTTACAGTACTTGGAGCGAGCTAATGCTTCCAATCTCAGCTGGAATCGAGCCTGAGAATTGATTGCTGTCGAACAATCTGACAGAGATGAAGAGAGAATTTAGCACGATATATTTATCCATATGAAACGTAAACTGAAAATTTAGCAATCCCTTACATGTGTATGAGAGTCATATTAGAGTTAAACAGGCCTGTAAGCGTTCCAGATAACTGATTCTTGTTGAAATGGCTGCCCACCAATTATAGTTTAGGAAGATATAACGATCCAAAAGGATTTGCTTGCAAACTGATATTATTTAATTGATCATGACAAAAAGTAGTACGGAACTTACAAGTGCTTTGTTCCGGTAAGCAGGTTAAGTCCTGGTGTCGTTGCTGTTGATATTGGGACAGGTCCTGTGAGCTGATTGTCAGCCAGGTCTAGCCAAAATAGTTTTGAGAGAAGGCCAAGTGAAGCCGGTATTCCGCCCGAAAATTTGTTCGAATTCAGTGCCCTATATACAAATAACATTCCACAACCAGTTAGTTTTGTCTGTCCAGTCAAATGAAGTAAGAAGAGAAATTCATGATGCAATAAGTTCCATCTGAACCAACTAGCCAGGCTTACAAGAACGTCATCTTCTGCAGGTTGCCTAGTTCTTGAGGAATGCTTCCGGTGAAGCTGCAACCTGCCAAAATCCTGACAGGTAGAGCGCATTTGTGCAAGTCAGTAAGTTTGATGATCATGGAAGGGTTGATAACAATGAGCAATGCGTCACTTACAGTGTCGTAAGCTGCGCAAGGTTCCCGACCGAAGCGGGCATCGTGCCTTCAAGACCAATGTTGAAGGAAAGATCCCTGCAATGCGAATGCTTCTGTCAGTGTGATCCTCTATGAGCAGCACATTTCTTTCTTCACTTTTTTTTGAGGCAATCACCGGGGCATTTCTTTCTTCACTTATGAACGCAAATCAGTAATATGACTACAGAACTTCACAGAAGATCTCATCTAGGTATTGTTCCTGACAATATAAATTGAAGCTTACTTTCCTTCCGACATTTTCTATAACCTTGACTAAGTTAACAATGGGTTACCTGCTCCATGTTATCTTACCAAACTAGCCCAAACTTTAACCAGGAAAAAAAACTTGAATTGGTCAACTCAGCAGCTTTATTTTTTTGGCAAGACTTGTTCAGACCAGACAAAAGCAGAGTTCATAAACTAGAAGCAAAACCGTTCTGACTAGTTGGATTGTCTGAATCTGAACCATCCAAAAATCCCAAGCTCATGTCCCATGAACCCTGGGGCGATTTCAAGGCAGGAGGCGAGGACTTACAGGAACATGAGCTGGCTAAGCTGGCCGATGCTGTTGCTGAGGGTGCCCTGAAGGTTGACGCTCGACAGCCTCCTGCAAAAACCCAACGCCAAACGCATGATGAATGATGATCACTGGTGGTTGAGAAGTACAACTACGAATTTGAAGAAGAAGAAGAAGAAGAAGAAGAAGAAGAAGAAGAAGGGTTTGTACTCACAGCGAGGTGACCCTGCCGTTGGCGTCGCACATGAGCCCGTCCCAGGCGGCGCCGCAGGGGTCGCCGGCCGTCGCCGACCAGCTCGACGGGACGTTGCTCCACTGGCCCATCAGCGACCGGAGCGCCGAAACTGCACGCCAACAGAGAATTCCATGTCAGCACAGCGTGTGAGGAGTCAGGAGACGTTAAAAAGGAAGAAAACAGAGCTTTCGACCAGATCACTGACCATCTTGCGCGTTGGTGGCGCAGAGCCCCGCCGGCACGCTGCTCGCCACCAGCACAAGGAGCAGCAGAGCTCGCCGCCGCGTTGCCGCCTCCATTAAACCTCCTCTCGGAGGCGACCGCCTGGATGCCTGATCGTTCGTAGCTTCGCCGGAAGCGCTGGACGCACGCCGGAGCAAGCAAACGCACCGCCGCGCGCTCTGTATAAGCAAAGCCTTTCTCCGCTCGACCGACCGCTTCGTCGGAAACGCTAGTTCCTTCCTTCTTCCTTGTCTAATGTCTAGTCGCAGCCTCGCAGCGCGAAACTAGCAGGGAAATAAGAGGGAGACCACGCGCTGGGTCGTGTGTAATATGGTGGCTGAATGTCTACCAACCCAGGAGCAGCCGCTTCTTCTTCTTCTTCTTCTTCCCCAGCGAAAGGCGCAGGGAAGAGGTCAACCGGGGCAAGGTGATGAGGGTGAGGTCACCGCGCGCGTTCAGACAAGATATATAACCAAATTCGCACTGCACCATTTTGGTCAAACCGAACGGCGGGGGGAGGAAAGGAAATCGAGGAAAGAGAGAGCCGACTGCGGATCAGCCAATCTGCCGATGCAGAGGCTCACGACTAAACGCCAATAGTACTAGTTACGACCGAATACCCAGCACATTTCTTAAAAAAAGTAGTTATGCTTTTAAAAGTAGCAGTAGTTGGTTTTTTTAATCCCGGCCGAGACGACTGTTGGTGGCAAGTAGCCATCGCCGCCGGACACCCGGTTCCAGCTCCGTTCCGATCGATCGCTTCATTCGCGCGTTGCCATCGATCGTCTTAATTTGCCCTTCTTTTCGGGCGCTTGAATTGAACCCGTCCATTTAGCCTAATCCAACAATTCCAACCAACGTCTTGATTGCGTGCGTCCTCACTTGGGCTTAGTTTATCCAGAGGAAAACATCAGCGGGGTCAGGGTACAGCGTCCGCGGTGCAGTTGACAATTTAAGGGCTCTATCTAACGGCAAAGGGACATGAATGCTTCTTTCTCTTCTCAACCTATCAGGTTCGTGAATTACATCGTGAAGGAGTCATGCAAGATTGGCCCATCGATCGGGTGGGAGGGGACCGTCCGTCGTTCAGCCGTACCACTACCACTACTATAGGTTTTGCGTTGTTTAAGCTCGTGGGCTGGAGATAATAATACTCCTCGTGGTGTAGTGGATGATGGCGACGGGGACGGCGACTTCCCTGCCGGGTCTCTGATTGGAACAGTGGAGGGACACTGGAACCGGATGGCATAGCGGAGTACATGGTACAGAGTACAGACTACAGAGCCAGAGGCGTAACTATCGGAGGAATGCGATCTCTAGCAATGCGAAGGCGGCCTGCAAGTTGCGGCAGAGAATGGGCGTGCGCATGAGCCAGCCAGCCCCGGTCAACGAACTGCTCCTGGCCAGAGAATTGCAGCCTGCATCCATGCACGCGCTATGCCGATATCCCACTCACTCAAGCCTAGTGACGCACGCGAAGTGCCGACAAGAGCTGCTCTGGATCGCCGGCCGGCCACCAGACCGGGCCGGCGCGTCTCCCGCATTTTGGAGAGACGCCGGCGCTTCAGCATTAAGTAGTAAAACTTTTGGATTTTCACGGCGCCTGCGTGGCAGCAAAATCTATAGGGCTGCCTGCGAAGTCGCATGGGGAGCAGGTCGGCCACCGTCATGGCAGACGTTCGTTCCACATGCGCAAGCACAATCCATGGAGGATAACAAAATCTAAGGGTTTCGTTTTGACAGTTTCATGGTTCGTGTCGTGCGGTCACACAAGAAAAAACCTCAGCGTGGTCCACTGACAAACTGTAAAAAAAAAACAGAATCCTCACTAACCAGGCGAGGGTTAAACGCTGTGAAAGAAAATAATCCATGGGTCAATGGGGAATTGGCAAAAGGGAATTTACCTAGTCAACAACATTGTGATTAGATGGAAAATCAAAATGTGCCATCTCAGCAAACACGGGTGGTACCCAGAGTCCGAGTTCTATATGCCTTTGCGGAAAAACAGCTAAATGGGTTGGGAAGTCTGATGGAGGGTGTGGATATTAGTTTTTCATTTGATCTACAAAATAAGTCAATCATACATAAATATATGTGCTCAGTACCGCCTCGCTTTAGACTCGCTCCTTGCAAGAATCATCCCGGAGAGCTTGTCAACCTCATAAAGTAATCCAACAGAGAATAGGAAGCTGCGGTAAAGAGGAGAGGAAAAGTACCAGTCAGTTCATAAGGATCAGAAAATGCTATGAAAGAGCACAGGACCAAAAAACAGAGCTACAGTTTATTAAATGGTTTCTATCTCTGCTAGATCTACTACAGAAGTAGTCACTGCCATTATATGAGGTTCCACCAAACCTTGTACGACATTCTGCTTAATGTGTCAAACACACGAACACAAGGAGAATGCCGCTTCGTCGCGTACCATAGTAATATAAGCTATGCATCTTCACAAGTTCTACCAGATTGTCAATAACACACGAGCACCATACAATGCTGTGTCAACACCATGGTGGATTGGAGCTAATATTTTCACATACCTAAACATGTGATTAATTAAATAACGTTAGTTCTCTCCAGTCATGATTGTTAGGTGACTGAAAATTTCCAACTAGCCAGAGAAGACATCAATCACTCTTCTAAACCAGACAGGGTCTAGATGGACCACTAATTCGATATTTTATAGAGATGGATTTCACTCAGGTGCTAATAATACATCTTTAAATTTCTGTCAGGAACAAATATTATGCAATAGACAGATTGCAATGCAGTTATGGAGAATATTGCATGATGAATTACAGTTTTGTGCAGCATGCAAGAACCTACGGTAACAATTCTAATATTTTCTAGCAACAGGCCAACAACCCATTCAATTTTGTGTAAGGTTGTTAACTTTCACTACCATCTCTCCTCTGGAGACACAAGAAATAGATCCTTTATATGTGGTTACAGACAATAAATATTGGGAGTATTTCCATTCCTCTCCACCCAAGAAGTGAACATAATTTTACAACCAACCAAATAAGCAATAAGTACTTTTACAAAAAAATCAGTAAAGGTATGTTAAAGGTGGTATACCATGTTGTGATACAAACACGGTGAACAGTGCCAGCTACAATGAGAGCAACAAGTTCTGCCACAACAACTGTAAAGAAAGAACAGCAGTGATGACATACAGTGCAAAGTAAAAAGTTAGGAAACCATGGAAATGAATACGATGTGTGTACCTGCACCCCAGCCAGTTTTAATGCCACTAGCTTCTTGGTAGTTCCCAATAAACTGCAAAATATGATACAGTTAGCACATCCGACACAGCAAATTAACAGACAGCGCTACTCATCGATCTTTTAACACAAAGCCACTAAAGTCAAAAGGTATTCATGAAATACATGCACCACCTGCTTACTGCTGTTTTATGTGCTAGATTCACTATGTTTTCTCCTTGCTGATAGTCTGGTCGTATTGTGCAACTTTGTTTCAGAAAGCAAATTTGGGCACGCATCGCATTTTAAAGATGACTTCTCTAATAATTGGATAGCAACAACTGTATCGAGAAGCTATGCCCATCTGAGGAGCTTTCAGGGCTCAGGAGATATCTGTTGTCCAGGGTTTCTATTGACCAGAGTCAATTCCAATGCAAAAAATGAGGTGTTATTTTGTGCTTCCATGGTTTTGATATGTAGAAAACAGCAACCACAAAGGCACAACTAAGGCGTACCACGGCTCCAGCTTTCAGGCATCAAGAAGCAACTTAGCCTATACAGTAGAGCAATGCATGTTTCAAATCAAAGGGTATATTTGTACCACCAAAGCGAAGTGAGAAGCTACTCCATTCCTGAGAACTGAAGCTGAAGAACTTGTAAAACTTCAAGAAACAAGCAACGAGATGACACGTTCACTGGATTTCTAACGTTCACTGCTGAACGTCACAATTGCAAATACGAGAATATTTGCAGATCATGTTCCCCTTTGCCCTCAATGCTACAACTCAACATGTCATTGCACTATCGATTGGGTTACCTAGCTGAAAGTACCATGTTTCTACCGCTTCAATCACTTCAATTTAACGAACCAGGGGGACGAACTACAAAGATGGCTTCTCCACCGAAAAATTAGAAGTAGCAAGGGATTAGAGGGTGACGCACGGTGAGGAGGAGGAGGAAGAGGAGGGAGCTGATGAATCCGCCGGCGATGGTCATGAGCTCCGACGAGGCGAAGCTGCCCCGGTACATCTCCAGCAGCGACAGCGTCACCGCGAACAGGAGCAGCGACAGCAGCATCGACCGCCCCGTGCCCGCCATCTGCAACACCAGATCTCCAATGACCAAAACAAAAATCAAATCAACAACCTCACAACCAAGACCAGGAGACTAATCGGAGCACACAGGACAGCGGAAGATGATGATGGCTCGGCTCACCCGGATCGGATCGGAGATCTGAGGAGAGATGGCCCCTCCAAGGGCGGGCCAGAGGCAGTAGGGTTTTTGCGCTGCTGCTTCTTCCCTTCCGCAGTCCGTGCCCGGTCTCGCGAGGGTGAGTGATGAGATCTACGCCGCCGAGTTGTGGTCGCCTCGCCCCATGGAAGACGAAGATACCGTGTTGGGCCGATAGCCCAAGGAGTTCCTGGTGGGCTTTTTGGAACTCGGTTGGACTTATTGACGGGCCGTAAATAGGCTGAATATAGTTGGGCTGGTTTGTTAGTTACGGCCCGATTAGGTGGAGACGCAGGCAGCACCGCCCCAATTCCCTTCTCTTCCCTTCCCCCGGCCGGTCGTACTCGTGCTGCTGCTGCTCCTCCTCTTCTCTCCACCGTCTCCGCCGCGACGCCTCGACGCAGGGAGATCCGCGCGCGGGGCCTCGTCCCCGGTCACTTCCTCAGGTCTCTCTCCACACCCCTCGCTAGAACCCTCTACTAGAACCCTTTCCTTCCTCCCCTTCCCGTGGGTAGGATAATGAGCGGCCGCCGTGCGAGCGGGGCGGGGGTTTGCTGGCTTTGGGATCCGTGGCGTCTGGTCTCGCGGTCGGCGGTGGCTTCGTAAGGGGACGGAGTGGCTTTCGAGTTCCCAGTCGCCTGGAGTTTTAGATTCGATTTTGCCGCTCGCTTTTTGTACATTGGAAGTGGGCGCTGGTTGGTGTTGCTGTTGGAACGAACATACGTGAATTTTGGAACCGGATACTATCAACTCGAAGCTGCCTAGTGCTTCTGGTTTTGCCAGCAGCCTGTTGCATAGTCTACGATTGTGTTTATTGTGTTTGTGGTGGAAGAGTTGTAGTTAGGTATGTTCGCGATTGCTTTGATTGAGTAAGTAGGCTCCGTGAGCTTTTTTTGTGTGGGTTCACATCGCACATGAACTTGGGCAAGGTGGGTATGTATTGCCCTGCTCTAGTTGTTGCCACAATTCTTCTAGTTGGGGCTTTTCGCCAATTAGAGCATCATACTCCCAGTGTTATCTTTCACCAAGGCAGGGCAATAAAACCTCGGCATGCTTGCTAAATTTCTAGGGATGTAATCATAGACTTACCAACATTTGTGCTGTCCATGTATAATCCAACAATTTTTTCGTCTGTTCATACATTACTGTGACCGTGCATTATTATCTAGTAATTAGATTCATAGTTCCGAACACTATACGTCATGGGGTTCTTGTAGGCGTCGCTTCAGATTTCAGATATTGGTGCAAAAATATTTCTATCTTCTATTGGAAGATAAGATTGACAACAAAGTAGAAAAATCATGTGACATTCCTATCTTCACTGGTGCAAAAATATTTCTATCTCCGTTTTTTGTTGGAAATGTTGCATTTATTGTATCTCATCATGCAAAGCATGTGACAACAAGACAAAAGTACAAAAGGTTGCTATTTTCTAATTCATATGACCCTGTTTAATAATGGTCTAATATACTCTTATTTTCAACAATCCATTGTCTACCTATCTGAGAAAATATATTTGGAGTTTATGTAAGTATATAATTTATTGTTTCTTTTGTACTGATCGTTGTAAAATTATATGTATCTTGTATGTTGTCAATTAGTATGAATTTTAGGCTCGAAACCAAGCATGATCTACAGTATATCTATTCCAGTTAACATATAGGTACTTAATTACTTTAATTTAAACATGCAGTACACAAATGGTAGCTTGTACTTGTAACCATAATAAGTGACATTTGAACTGCAGTTAACTTTATACATATGCATGATCATGCTTTTGCAGTTAACCTACTCAAAACTGATGGTTGTAGAAGAAGGAAGAACAGGCAGTGAACTAATGAATGTAGAAAGCATTTCCCTCGCTTTATGTACTTCAATAAAAAAAGAGGGACAGCCAAGATGATTTGAGATCACACAAACTGGGTACTAGAGGGTGTTGATAAAAAGTTTCAATGGATTCATTCCCTCAGTAACATTCACATTTTGGGTATGCTTCAAACCACACGATCAGTGGGAAGGAGCATGAGTGTTTGAATGTGCCTGTGATAGTACAGGCAGACCCTACCAAACTAACAGTTTGACGTTCAAATGTGGGAGTTTTTGGCACCGTCCCCCTTTTCTCTCTCTCGTTTAATACAATGAGGTTTACCACCTCCATTATTAATGTGACTCTCCAATCTCGCTGTAGTTATTTACTAAACCTGGTCAAACACAAGATCCAGACCCTTGGTTGAAGAGGCCCACATGCTGGCCTGTAGAAGTTCCCTCGTAGATTCTTCATTGTTTTGTTCCCAGCCATCTATTTCTGGAAGTAGGCTAGCCATTTTGGAAAGGCTCAAGTCTGCATCTCATGCTAAATCAAGAGATATTTTTCATATTTAGAACTGTATATTTAGTCTGGAGGCCCATAAATATGAAGGCCCTCTGAGCCATCCGAACGTAACAAAGTCTGTGCTCTAAGGTTGTGGAGGTTAATCCTAGACTTTGGCAGGTTGCAAGTTCTAGTCATGGTGTTGGGTATAGTATTTTTCTTTCTGATGATTACTTTCTCCGCCTAAATATGTTTTGTAATCGTTTAGAAATGTATGTTTCCCTTGTAGAACTTACTAAATTACCTAGTAGCTTTTTGGTAAGTGTAACTAATTAGGTCCCTGGGCATAGCCCGAGCCAGGCTTCACAAAGCCTGACCCTAAAACCCCAAGCCTGGGCCCGGCCTGGCCCGAAACCCAAAAAACGGACTTTTCCTATTAAAAAATATTAATTTAATCGACTTTGGATAAAGAAATGAGTTTCTATACCTGTTTATGCAACAATTTTTTTACTCCTACGGGGCTTTCGGGCCGGGCTTCAGGCACAGAAGTGAAGCCCGAGCCCAGCCCTGGACATCGGGCTGGGCCAAGCCGCCCATGCACAGGTCTATAGGTAATCATGCGTTATCCTTTGCATTAATCTGCCTACTCTTTTTGCTTGTCAATTTAGGTCTCAAAATTTTAACTGTATGTTCTAATAAAACCAAGCTGGCCCTGAAGGTTGTGCACACCCTCATGGATTGTAGATTGGTTCTCGTGATTTTCCTGCCATGAGTATTGTCTTATCTTCTTCACAGTATTTTCTTCTGTTTTTTTTTAAAATAAAAACTGTAGGAGAGGCTCCGACAGTGTGTGCATATATTAATATTGTAAACAGCTTACAAGTGAAGCGGGGTGGGTGGGTGGGGTGGGGGGAAGCAAAAATGCGAGGAGACTAGGAGAGGTACAACAAAGAGCTAAGGCAGGTCCTGTGCCCAGCGCCACTAGCCAGTCTTACAGACCAGTCCTAGAGCCTTCTCTAAACCTGATGCTTTGAATACGAAGGTCTTCTTGGAAATGGGAAAACCAGGAGGCCTGACTGGGCACAGAATGTTTGAAGACAAACACATTTCTCTGCTTCCAAATTTGCCAAGCCGTCATAATAAAAATGCTGATCTGGCACAAGTGAAGGAGCAGTCGAAGAACAGGTGATCCCTAGTTTTCCTACCTGAACTGTTGCAAAAGATGCAACCCAGCAAGCCATCCCTATTACAATGCTTTCGATCCATCATGTCCCTACTGTTGAGCTGATCAAGCGTACAAAAACCTTTGAGCCTGGGTACGCACTTGCTCTTCGAAATCCATGTGAGACCCCTAGAACGACAAAGAGAGGTGAAATAGCGCTCGTAAAATAGCTTAGAGGAGAAGGAGCCGTTGCCCCAGATACTGAGCCAAAGATAATTGTCCCCATCCTAATGAGTGGAGGCAATGATGCCCTTTATAAGGTGGAGCTCCAGGAAAGCACCATCCTAGAGGTGCAGAGAAAAGAGATCGAAGATGTCCTCTGAGGACAGAAAACCGTGAAGAGAGCTCTCCTTATCTGTGGCAAAGGAGAAAATTCTTGGAAAACAGGTAGAGAAGCTATCCCCCTTCCAGAAGGAGATGGAGGACCCATTGCCGAGAAGACACCGAGAGGTTTCTTTGAAGATAGGAAGAAAACCTAACAGATCATGCCACCAAAACGATTTTCGTCTGTTTTGCAATGTGGTATTTTGTTCTTCATGACTGCCCCAAATTATATTGCACAAGTGCATGGCCAAGCTACATAAGAGGCTAAGCCCATCAAGGCCCAATGCGATGCCCACTTTAGTGATTCAGGCAGATAGGTGCATGCCCGTTTACTTAACCTTGCGGCAAGACCACAAACCCTAGCCGCCTAGCGCCCGCAGCTCTATATATTGACCCTCTTGGCGGCTCGTGCCCGGTGGCATCTCTTCTTCCTCTCCTCCTTTCCATCCATTCCTCACAGCTTCAGCCTCCAGGGCTCCTACAGCCAGCGACACCATCCCGGATCGGAGATCACCGTGCATCAAGGCGGCGCGAGGGGGTGGGTGAGAGAGGGACAACACCGGAAAGTGAGAAATCTTGCGATGTGCATGCCATCTCTCTTGATTTTGCAATGTTTGCTTGAATACTTGCGTCTTTGGTTCTAAGCGTGGTCTGGTCACTTTTGTTTTTGAGTTCAATGGTTGCAATTGAATGCTTGGTGTCTTCCTATGGCAATTCCAACTTTATTTGGTGATTCTTTTCCTTTATCACACTGGTTGATGTTGCATAAATTTCTGTTTAACTAAAAACCAAACCTGAATTCTTGGTTAACTGAATTTCTGGTTTCATGATTTTTCGTGTAAATTTTGGTTGGCATTTGTTACTTAACCGAATTTTCCAGAAGCCAAATTTTCGGTTAAAACCAAAAGCCCGCCCGAATGAATGCACCGAGTAACTATATTAGATTGGTATGCATGGCAAATAATAATTTCCATGATCTACATATGCTTTGCTTCTCACAATAACCTATTGCAGCAGTAAATCCAAATACACCTCTAATCTTTCTAACTAGTTGGTGTTTGAATCTAGATCAACTCTGGGTCCTGCGTTGTGTGTAGCCATGCAATCCTTTCCATTTTGTTTCATTGTCAAGTATCCTGCTCTTCTGGAAGGGCCTGCGATATAAATCACTTACACATGTATTTTCTCTTCTTGGACTCCAGATTGGATTGCTTATCACTCGGTTAGGGGATACTGGAGTAGCATTGACTTGCTCGCCTTTGGGCATCATCACAATGTCGGGATCTCTGAATGTATGCTTTTATGCTTCCTAACTTGATGTAGTTATGCTTTTTTTATTTGCTTTTTTCATACAGTAAATCAGCATACTCCACTTTTTCTGATATGGTGACTCATATAACTTGTCCTTTTTTGGAAGTGGTATTTTTTATGCTATTTTCTCCTTGCTTAGTTCCCTCACAAAGTGTACACTAAATTTTTTCTAAATTGGGCTCAAAGTTCTTTTTGTCTTATTTCTTGAAGGCTACTCAGTGCACTTTTGAGTTGTGATGACAAGGGTAGCTATGTTTTTAAAAGGTCTTCTGTTTGTCTTCTGTTTATTGTTACCTTTTGCAGTCAAATATTAGTGGGGATTCAACAGGGAGGCAATTTGCATCAACCTTTTCTGGTCAGTCTGGATCATTTCCTGGTTTCCATCACTCTGGTTAGTAATTTTTTTCAGACACTTTATTTTGTTACTCGAATAACCCATGTTGCAAAGTCCTGTTTTTCTTGTAAATCTAACTCTTTGAACTGCTTGGAAGGTTTGCATAATATCCACGGAAATCTCAATCTCGCATCAGTAGCACCAAGGAATTCTTCATTGATTGGTAGCCCATCCCCAGGCGTGCAACAACCTGGCGGTAATATTTCTGGTGGCCGATTTCCCTCAAATAACCTTCCAGCATCCATGTCTCAGGTGTTTTTCCACCTCTTTCACAGCTCACACCCTTTTCCTATCCATGCTTAGTGCTCTATCAGTTGACTCTTTTTTTTTGCCTACTCTGTAGATTCCTCATGGGCATTCTGGTATCAGCAACAGAGGAGGTATGAATGTTGGGGGGAATCCTGTATTTAGTAGTGACATGAATGCTATTGGTGGTTCAGTACATCGTTTATCCTCAAGCTTGGCTAATGTTGGTAACCGAAATTCTGCTCCTGGGTTGACAGCTTCTTCAGTTTTGGGAAATCTAGGCCCACGAATAACAAATTCCGTTGGAAATATAGTGGGTGGCAGCAGTATTGGGCGAAGCATAAGCTCTGCAGGGCTGTCTATGCCTGGTATTGCACCCCGTATGAATTTGAGCGGCAATTCTGGAGGTGGGGCTGTTAGTATCCCAGGATCCAACCGAATGAGTAGTATACATCAAGGTATATGGTTAAAATGTTAATCTTTATTTGTTATTATGAACATTCCGTTTTTCTTTGCTGAATCCATGTGTATCTATTCTCATATTTTCTTTCTTACTTACTGAATAGTGAAGTGATTTTGTAGAGTACATTGTCAATCATATGAAAGTAAACGATTGGGTACAAGGGTGGATGAAGGAGAATGGAATACTCTTTCAATTATTGATGGATCAAACTTTAACATGGTTCAATTTGATTGGAAAATGGCACGGGAACTCAGTGTTCAGCCATCATATTTATAAATCAGTGCCACTGCATCGAGGTCATCTACCTTGGCTGCAAACACTAGTTTATATGATGACCAATGGAACCAACTAAAATGTATAATGTGTTTGTTAAGAGCTTGGATTTTTTTTTGTGGTGCAAAGTGTGTGGGTAATTGCCTAATAGGTTTCTAGTTTTGTAGTTCATGTTTGACTTTGTTTATTTCCTTCCGCACCAGCATCACCACAGTTCATGAACATGCTTGGGGGTTCTTATACAACACCTGGAGGAACACTATCTCAGAACCAAGTGCAAGCAGGAAACAGTTCTTTAGGTTCTTCAGGAATGCTACATGACGGAAACTCCGGTGACAATTCCCCGTTTGACATAAATGATTTTCCCCAATTAACAGGGCGTCCTAATTCTGCCGGAGGTGGTCAAGGGCAATATGGTACTCTACAACACTAACAAAATTTCCACTCTTTAGTGTTTAGATAATATTAGGTTAAGTCTTCTTATTTCTGTACCTTGAAAGGGTCGCTGCGAAAGCAAGCAGTCAGTGTGAATACCATCGTGCAGCAAAGCCAGGAATTCAGCATTCAAAATGAAGATTTTCCTGCTTTACCAGGATATAAAGGTCCGTGTTCACCATTACTAGTCTCATTATGCATGTAGTGGACAACTCTAAATCTGAATGAAACTGACCATCTGTTTCTTGTTTGTTTTTTAGCCTTTTCTCTTGCATTTTGTTACTTATTGATGTTATATGGACAGTTCCATAGCCAATGTAGACAGTCAGCATTGCAGCATACTAGATATTGTTTCATATCTTGTCAAGTCTTAACCACATTTCATGGTCCTAATCCTCTTCTTAATTCTTCATTTTGCATGTGTTTATCCTTTTCTTGCAAGTGGGGTTAATTGACATCATCGATATGCTTTCATCAGTTATTGACAATCAAATTTGTTGCAATTTGTTCTGTCGAAGTTGTTGAGCAAAATTCAGATCACAGGAGATGTCCCTATCATGATCTTTTCTGTTGATTATTTTTGGCGTTAACCCATTCTTTTCTTTTCTGGATATTACCTTATGATATTTTTCTTTCGAATATAAGGTAGCTCCTCCGATTATGGTATGGATTTGCATCACAAGGACCACTTTCATGAGAATGCAAATATGATCCAATCACAGAATAATCTTGTGAGTTCATTTTTTTAATTGTTTCCTTCCCAGGTTACCTATGCCTTCTTATTCTTAAGTTCCCAATGTGATTTTGCAGATGGGTAAATCATCTGGCTTCAATTTGGGTGGTAGCTATCCAGCCCGCCAACAGCAGCAGAATGCTAATTCGGTAATGGTCCTGCCATTTTATTTTTGCATCATGAGCAAATAGCTGAGATTGAAGTAACACACCACCCTTTTAACTTGGGTTCACACCTCATTTCTTTATTTACCTTTTTTTAATGGGAAACTATATGAGAACCCCCTACCAAAAGTTTGATATATAGTGCCTGCTAAACTTTTTGACTGCATTGTTCACTATCTGATTTGTGTTTACTAGGTTCAGAATGGGCTTGACAATATCGGACTAAGGCCGACAAATTCTCCAAGTCCGTCTTCTAATTCGGGGTCTTATGAGCAGCTTATCCAGCAATACAATCAACCGCAGACTCAAAGTTCGATTAGGTTGCAGACCTCGTCAGCCCCACAGTCCTATAAGGATCAGAGTCTGAAGTCTGTTCAGGGAACACAGACTGCGCCAGACCCATATACTTTACTTGGATTGTTGAGTGTGATTAAAATGAAAGAGCCTGGACCAACTTCTCTTGCTTTAGGGATTGATTTGACAACACTAGGGCTGAGTTTGAATTCTCCAGATAATCTTTACAAGACCTTTGGCTCTCCATGGTCAAATGAGCCAGCTAAAGGAGAACCTGATTTTCAAATCCCAGCTTGTTTCTCTGCTGAGCAACCTCCAGCGCTGCAAGTAAGCTGCTTAACATTTGGTTTAGCAGTACATTTGGTTTACCTGTAGCCTCCTGAACCCTGACATTGCATTTCTTTTTCCCTCCCTCTACAGCCATTGAATTTCACAAAGTTTCACCCCATGACATTATTCTACATATTCTACAGGTATATTGAGTTCAATCAACTGTGAACATGTAGTATTACTGGCCTATGCATTTTTTGACTTTGTTCTTTGTGCAGTATGCCAAAGGATGTTTCTCAGTTATATGCTGCGAATGAACTGTAAGCATAAACCAGCAATCTTTTGTATCTCAGCATAATAATTTTTTTACCTATTGGATCTCCTTTATTATGCCCAGATGCATTGATTCTGTATTCCTTGAACTGCTTTTTTTTCTGTTCAGCTTTTGTTTCTTTTTTTACTGTTTTAGTGGACTTTCAGTATCTGCTGTTAACGCACCCTATACTATTGTTGGCCATATTGATGTGTCTGCTCTTCCTTTTTTGTCTTGAGAACTAATCCATGCACCCTATACACGATTGCCTGCCACTGATCATTCTGTCATTCTATCTTGATCCAAATTTCTTATCTACTAGACTCCTACTGATGGAATTACACCTGAGAAATTCATGATGCCATTTATGGGCTACTCTTGACAGTCTAGTCATTCTTTCTGACCTATCTTATATATAGCAATATTACTTGTTTATTCACCATTTTATGCTATAAATTATTTTCTCAATTTTCTGTTGCTTCCGGTCAAAATGGCTTGATATGTCAGATGACTTACTGATTCCACTTTTGACAGATACAATAAAGGGTGGTTGTACCACAGAGAGTACCGTGTGTGGCTCACAAGAACTCCAAATGTGGCACCTCTTGTCAAAACTGCAAGTTATGAACGAGGGTCCTACATTTACTTTGATCCAAACATTTGGGATACTATTCAAAAGGTTTCATCATAAATAAAACTGAGACTTTATATCCTGATTGCGCAGCGGGAGAAGTAATCTGAGCATTTTGTTGATTTGCAGGACAACTTTGTTCTCCAATATGAATCAGTAGAGAAGAGACCTGTCCTCCCTACCTCCAGCCAGAGCGTTAGATTATAAGGTCAGGATGTGGAGTCTGGCCTTCGATTCAAGTTATTGTAACTCCATATATGTAGGTCTGCTTTTCTCTGACATACTAATTTGCACTTGCAGCCAGTGCACTATCCTTCTCCCGCATTTAGGATGTTGATTTTCTTCGGTCGGATCAGTATCTGTTATTACTATAGAATATAGGTGGAGTAGATTTGTCCAAATTGATTCTGTAAGTGCATTTGAAAACTGTATTTTCTTTTCGTCTAGATTATATTTACAGTAGTGCTAATTTTCATTTCATCTGAACAGGACATGGGTGCTGTGCGGAAAATGGGGCTCCTGTGTTGGTTGGTGGCCCCGTTCGTAGCTTTAGACATGTAGCTGAGGAAAGCGGGCCTCATAATTCGTTGGCTGTGCGGAAACCAATAGGATCGATTTGATATCTTTTAATGTAAACGACTTGGGTCTTCTAGCCTTTGTAAAACTCAGGCTTGTACTAGTTCTCGTTCGTTCATTAAAAGTGAGTTACTGGTACTTGGGAATTAGAATCTGCCCCTCGTTATGATGGCCTGGGAAGTAAAAAATCAGTACTCCGTCACTTATTTTGGGATGGAGGTAGTAAGGCCCTCCATAAACGTATTGATGCCCGATATCTGACAAAAGAACGCCACCTCATATCGATGCCTAGAAAATTCGTTGAGCCACCGATCGCACAACGTTATTATTTGGCCCTTGAAAATAATAGGACCTAGATCCACTTGTCAGAGAAAGATCCAACAAATCTCATACATTTTCTCTCGTTTCTTTCCATTTCTTCTGCACAACGTTATTATTTGGCCCCTGAAAATAATAGGACCCACACTGAATAAAATTGATCGACTTGTCAGAGAAAGATCCAACAAATCTCATACATTTTCTCTCGTTTCTTTCCATTTCTTCCCGATTCAACATCAGGTGGACTCGGACTGAGCACACGGCGGTGAGGTAGGCATGCAGATCGATGCGGCGGCTCGTCGGCGAGGGAGCTCGATGTGGAGGAAACATGCAAGTCTATGCGGCGGCGACGAGGCGTCGGCGAGGCAGTTCGTAGCAGCAGCTTCGAGGCAGATCGATATGGGGGCGAGGTGCTGGGCGAAGCCGAGGCGCGGTGTCCGGTGGCGATGTGCGCGGCCTCCCCCCAAGTTCTGTGCGGAAGCGATGCGCGGCGTCGGCGGGGTCCTCTAGGCGGAGCCGAGACGCGGCAGTCCGATGTGGCTGCTCCGAGGCGGCGCGAGTCAGCTCGATGCGGGGCGAGGTGTTGGGCAGAGCTGAGACAGTTCTGGTTCAAGGAGGAAGGCGGAGTTGGCAGTTGTGCAAAATTAGTATTTTATTTGGGGCAGAGTTCGGGCATCGAAACAAACTAGTTGTTCTGGTTCCCACGGTTTTTTCTCTGGCACCGATCAGGCAACGGAAGGCACCGATGCGCGAAATGAGTAAAAGTGAATTTGGCACCGGTATTTGGCCTACACCGTGGAGGGCCTAATAGAGACACCTTTGTGCTTCGAGCTAATAGGTAGCGAATGTACGATGAGTAGATAGTTTGAAAGTCAGGAGATAAGAATCTGATAGTCTGATAAACAGTTCGCACTGACAGAGACATTAATTCGTCAGTTTGATGAACCCAGGTTCACAAAATTCACGTGTCCAAAACAGTAGTGCATCCCCTTAAAGTGTGCTTTGCATGTTGGGTAGCAAACTACAATCTGCAAAGGTAAAATATGTCAAAATATCAGATGCTAGATACTAGTTCATTCTTCTTTTTCACGGGGAAAACCTTGGTGCATGGCGAGAGGATATCTATTTCGGACCCAAAGGTGTAGTGTGTGCTATCACCTTCGGAATTTTCTGCAAATCCATTCTCCGGACAAATTGTACATCCTCATCGTGAGATAGCTAAATTGGTGGCCATCTAAAATAACAATTATCAGTGGCAACATTTGTAAGGGAATAGCCATTGAGGTTGACCAACTCATCCTCCAAATCCCCGATCAAAAACCCTCGTCCATAACCAAACATTGCATACTACAAGAGGTTATTATATCTCCTCCTTATCCTCCGACAATTTCCACGGCTGTAATTAGCTGGGGGTGTTAAGTTTTTTCTCAACCTGTTACTTGTATGCACAGCCGCCGAACACCTGACAATGCTTTTGAATAAAATAGGGAAATGCAGCATAAGGGCGCAACCGTCAAATCAAATGATCTCCAGAAAGAAGTCGATTTCCCATCCCCATGAGATAATCGTGCTCGCCTGGAATATGGCCACGATGCCATGGGCACCCAACCAAGCCGTAGCAAACAGGCTGCGGATGACAAGGCCACCAAACTCCTTGCGGGTGCAAACCCTACGCCAGCGCCTCAACACGTCACCAGACATTGCTAAACTTTATCTGGGGAGCAAAACCATGCTGGAGGTGTACATGAGCGCTAGAGGGAAAGAGAGATTACCATGCCAAAGCTATATATATGATGTTCCTGAACAGGGTTACTGTCATTGCAAAATGAAAATGTCTTGCAAGAGGCGGCGCCTTCAGATCGCTAAACAAGCGTCCAACACCAAGTCTCTTTGCGCTGCTAGACCAGCAATCCAGCACCAAAATTACAACAAAGTTTACACCCAAACACTCAATCCATCACCACCAAACTCCTAGCACAAGCAAAAAGCTATGGGTACAGCGCAGCAATCACTCACTCATATCCGAAGCCAAGTGATCTGCAGGTTCCAGGATCTGCGTGTTATAGGACGCGATAGCGTCGAACAGCATCAAGTTGCTGATCACCTGCGCCCCAGAGTCCCTGTACTGGATGCACTCCTCCATCTCCTTTTGAAGATCAAGAAGAAAGCTTGAAGTGAACTTTTTCGGAGACTCGCCATTGTAGATGAAGTATAGCTTCACTGAATTTCTGTCCAAATCCTTACGCGACAGGTGCACGTAATTGCTTCCCTCGAGTACCTGCCCGTCGGCAGCTGCTATGAGATCTTGGATGTTTTCCCTGTCTTGAGAGTCCAAGTATGCGCTGAGGCAAAAATACAGCCCGGCGAACAGTTTCGGTCCCTGCAAACATCATTTTCTTGTCATGCACATGGAATGGTACAACTCACTAAAGACCACGGTATAAATGGGAAAACATAAATGATGTGGAAGTATGTCTATAATATTGAAATTTTTAGATAATCCAAGTGCATCCATGATTTATGGCAACTACAAAACATGACATGTGGGAAAATGACACTTCAAAAGCAAAAGATTGTAAACTACCACTGTAAAAAAGACTTGCTTTGTAGGGTGAAGATGCAAAATATGTGAATATGTTTAGAACCCAACCTTATAAGACAAAGCTGCTGGAATTTACAACATCTAAATTTCTCTAGAAATCACCTGGCATGGTAATCTGTTTTCACCAAATATAATTTTTCCTATAACAGAAACAGATATGTATACATACCTCTTCAGCTGCTCTGGCCCTTCCTTTGGTTGGTCCATCGATTGATGTGCGAGAACCATAGAGGAATTTTACCTCGTAAGAAATTTCTGAGACTGGAATTTGCACCGACAAACAAGTTTCTTGACCTAGAATCAGCTCCCCCAGGCAATCCTCAATCCCTAAAACAGGAAGGTTAAGTGCTTCAGTGCAGGAATAAAATAATATTTTCCACTAATTAGGATAGATTTTAAATGACCATGAATACTTAGAAATGTGAATAGACCAGCAGCTTGTTAAATTAAGCAGTATGTAACATGGACTTGACAATTGACATAGTAAAAAAAGATGAACAATACAAAAACATATTAATCAAACCAGGATGACGTAATTAATACTAACATCCAGCTTTGACAACCCATTTCCCAGACAATATCGCCATCAGGACCTCATACGATCTTCTACATTCAGCATCACCATATCTTCCAACAATAACATGAGTCACATTTTTCTCCCATTTATCAACCACGGTTGCATTAGTCAGTGATGCAAATTCCTTCAAGGAATCCTGCTTGACAAACATACAAACAATTTGATCACTAGTTGGAAAAGGAAAAAGATCATCTAAAAAATTAGTTATATATTATGCAAACGTGTTCATAAAGTAGGATTGCAACATTATTTGTCCATAAACATGTTACCTATCCAAATTCCAAAGGCACAAAAACAAGATGGCAAATTTTGCCATATCACACCTCTAGGCTTAGGAATTACGTTTTAATCGTTCAAATGATTGTATTTTTATAATGGTACTGAGTAAAGACATGTTTTTGTGGTGTGTCCTACTCCTAGCAAAGAGTGCAAAATAACGGTGTATCATGGCAACCTTCACGTTATTGTTTGTTAGTAACGCTACCTTCTCTGATTCACTTAAAACTGCACCAAGCAAAACCCATTGATCCGAAGGGCAACTTCTTAAGGTGCTAGGCTTGTTTATTTCTTTTTCTTCTCTATGGTAACCGGCAGAAATCCCGTCTTTGTTGGAAAATTGTCTGTAATGATGAAAACAGTGAAAAAACATGGAAGGACATTAATGAATATTGATTGACTTCTGACCAGGAACCTCTTCATCATCTCCCAAGAAAGGTAAAGAAAGACCACATACCGCTGAGGCAAGGAAGAACTTGAGGTGTTCAGCTGATCTACTTGGTCATCTTCCCTGTTATGAATGACAGAAGTTCCTTGAATATCTAATTCTTGGCTGGAACAACAGATCAATTAAGAATAAAAAATAATGATTAATCAAACAATGGGAATCATCTTCGAAGGGGGTTGAATACAGATAGGGTATCCAGATAAATACGAATTTGATGTAAGAGTGAATGCCATTTTTAACCCCCAAGTTTTACTTTTCTGACAGCTTTGAACCCATTTAGTGAGATTTTCATTTTTTGACCCCATTTAGTAAAATTTGTGCCACTAATGACCCCATTTAAGCTTTTGAAATGAATCACCTCCGTCCTGACATATGGTTAGACCAAGGATGGCAACACAAGACCTCTCTGCGAAGCTAGCTGACGCTAAGCAAAGCCGATTGATTCTGGTGAGCTGCGCACGTACAAAAACGTCGATCACAGTCAAGCTAATCAATTATTAGCAGCTACCCAGGTTATATTTAATGGCTATAGGCCCATATCGAGCCTGTTTATACTTTTCTTTATATCTCTCTAGGTTGATCGATTAGAGGGTACGTATACAAGGCAAAGGAGCAATCCAATTCTAAGTACCTAACTGAATACGAGACCTACTAGGAGATCAACCCTAAACCAGAAACATATTCCTATACGGACTGATCTTAAGCTTACAAGGTAATAACCTCTTGTCCGTGCCCTCCCAAGTCGTGCATGCACATCAACTAGCTAGTTAACTACATGCTAATAGAAACAGAGATTTAACGACAGGCAAATAACTGAAACAACTACATCCAGCTAAGAGTTGAGGATGGGTGAGTGGGTTTGCCTCAGGACGTAGGGGATTCGGGTCAAAATATTAGATGGGGTCATTATTGGCACAAATTTTGCTAAGTGGGGTCATTACTGGCACAAGTTTTGCTAAATAGGATCAAAAAATGAAAATTCCACTAAATGGGTTCAAAGCTGTCAAAAGAGTGAAACTTGGGGGTCAAAAATGGAATTCACTCTTGTTCAAAAGGTTGAAAAAACATCACATACTTGTGATGGTCGGAAGAAGAAATGTCACTTTCCAATATTGGCATCGCATCACATGGCAGTGCCTCAGACGATGCATGGTCGGGGCACCAAACATTACGATTATCCTACAACATCAAAACGAGGCATGTCAGGACATCAGTGTCTGTAAATGAATCAACGGCAAGGTATACTCAAAAGCTTACAGGATCCCAGCGGCATTCAGGTATCATCAGTGCACACGGGACATGATAGGTTTTGGCGCATTTATCAATGCAACAACCAAGGGCTGCTCCCGGGAGACTGCATCTGCTGCATTTCAACCCTGAAGCACGCCTGATTTCCTTCTTCATGTTAAGAACAGTATCACCATTGAAACGCACTCTTGGGGCCCTTCACAAAAATATTGTATCAACTTGCATCTTCATTGAAAATGGTGTGATGATTCTAACTAAAAGGAATATGAAGAGTTGAACGTTGTGTATAAGAAACTTACCACTTTATGCATTTCTCATGGACATATATGGCATTTGTTGGGTTGCCCTTGTTACTGGACACTACCCTTCCCTTTAAATATTGCACCATCGGACCATGAAACTGAAATAGGAAATGTCTTTTCTTAGTTCGAGTAAAAACAGAGAAGACTTCAACAGATCACTTGTAACTTGGTAGATACAAATGGCAGTTTATTACCTCACTTTTTCTGAATGAATGGCAGAAAACACATTCATCTATAAATAAGTTGATCGGTGATTGCATTATCCTTGATCCAGTGGCATCTTCATTGTCTCCCAGCGCGCCACTTTTCCCTGAACCCTTGCTTTCTGTACAGGAATACTGATGCTTTCCAGTGTTACTTCCATTAACACAAAGTGATGAAATCGCATCTACAACTAATTTCTTATTTGGACCCTTTGCATGTGATGCAATATTATTGTACAGAACAAATTTAGTTAGCCACTCAGAATGTTGAATATGCATCTAATTGCACGTAGATCTGAACTAGATATATAAGATTTTCACAATGCATGTAATTTATCAAATGGATGATTCTATAAAAAAACTTATTGGTTCTATTAACAAAAACTTATTGGTTGAATATACGTGATTGCTATGTCAAGCACTTGCATATGTGTTATGCCATTAGAAAAACTTATTGGTTTTAAAAGAAAATGGAGAAGAATGTACCAAAGGAAAAGGATAGGTGCAGAGACTCAATGGAAGCTGTTCTAACGAATCGAGTAAGTACCTTGACAAGTCTTGATTTAGGCGGGCGGCTGCTTCGTCTAGTTGAAGCCTCGTCCTGCATTTGAATTTGCTGAACAACCTCAACATTGCCAACACCCGTTTCTGTTTCCATGTTGACCATGCTGCTATCTGTAGCAGACTTGGTACCTACAAGCATCAAAGTGACTCCGCTAGGTTAGCTTCGTCATAATTGAGCATAACTAGATTAATTGAGCAAAGGCATAGTATTATTTTGAAAAAATAGCTCTTTGAATAAATCATAACTAGCATTTTCAAATTCCAACAGACTGCACTGGAAGCCAAATAAAATAAAATGACACAAGGCCATTGGAAGAAAATGCTTCGGCTAATACCAGTGTTACTTGAACATGGGCACAAGTGCAAGCATCCGCACGGATTCGGGAGTCCGATTCCGATCCGGAAAAACAGTTTGGACATTGCAAATGATACTAGGTATCCGACACGTATTTGGGGTGCCATATGCAGCAAAAAAAATCGTATTGGGGCGTCCCAGTAACGCTGGCTAATATAGACTTGCCTACTAGGACATTCCTATTGCATGATTGATCTAAAAACGGGGTGGGGCACTCCTATTGCATCAGTTGGGCTTGATCTTAAAATTCGGAGTTTTGTCTCTCCCTTTCTATTCATTAATTTCGAAAAAACGGAATGTTGAACGTACGGACCGTTGCGCGTTGCATATCCTCGACTGACCACGAGGATGCAAACGGCAGTAGATCGCACCACTGAGAGAGCACTAAACCCCTCGAATATCTCGCATCCGAAGTTAGCACGCATCGACGCGGAAGCAAAGTTACCATTTCGGCAGGTTTCGGAGATTTGGGAAAGGGGCCGTCTAAGGAGTGCGCGCGCACTCCCTGGTCTTAGGCGGTGCTCACTTTCAGACAGCTTCATGATTGCCGGTTCCATGGTGGGCAGCTCCCACACGGAGGTTTCCACGTCTGGTAGCTCCCACGTCCAGCGTCGCTTTGTCTTTTTCTGTAGAGTAAATCCGTGTACTAGGCTTGCACTGATCTGCTGCAAAATTACTTCTACCAAAAACTCTCAGAAATCAAAGCTGAAAAAAAAACCCCTGAAGAACACGTCTTTTCTCTGTTGCATTAAAACTACACCATATCTTCCTTATATCTTTGAACATGTAGGTTAGCTGTTGCATTAAAACTTCACCATCTTCCTTATATCTTTGAACATGTAGGTTAGTCCCCCAGATCTGTCCCCAAACATGATGCAACTTGTTTTATGCTGGTAGAAATCTAAAACATGAAACAAACCTAGAAGATCCATATTCATCGAATACAACAGAATTACATTGGAAGAATCTTTCTGAAGAAAAGTAGTGATATGTTAGCTTCAATGGAACAAGTGTATCTGTTGTTCCACATGAGACTACAAAAACAAACACTTCAACTCGGAAAAACTTGGTGTGTTCGACCACTTGCTATTGCGACAAAAAATCATGTGCTTTGAGTAATCTCTGTAGATGCAAAAGTCCTCTCATCCACCCTATAAATAAGGTAGGAACAATAGAAAATAGGAGCAGCAACAATTGAACAAGACGGAAATCATCTGAACTGGAAATTACAGACTGATTAATGTACTAAACATGGGACAAAGCCCACAATTATGGCAGAAGAATACTATGCAAGGGCAGGGAGCAAAAGTACATTTCAGTACAGGCATAACTACATCAAGATGAAATTGTCTACCGAGTGCTTCACATAACTACATAAGCTGTAATCCTACTTGAACAAGATCTAAGCTATAACAGAGATAACAATTTGGCTCTGAAAACTTGATAATTATTACTTCTAAGCATTAAGTACAACTGAAATCTAATATTTTTGCACGTGTAGAAACGTACCAATGTTTTCACAAGAAAAATGAGTGCTTAACAGAATGATGTTAAAGATTGGAAAGTTCTAAGACGTCCGAGCAGATTAGGATAATCTAAAACCTTTATAAACATAGTATTTTACACGATGCACTTAAATGTTGATTAGACAACGAAATCAGAGTTTCACTTATTTATTTGATATCAAAAGTAACTATAGATCTATTAGATGTAATTTCATAATAAAAAATTACTCGCTCCCTTTCATAATTCTTGTCAAAATCTTACATGTATCTAGACATTTTTTAGGAATAAACACATCTATTTTTGAACAAATTTGAGACAAGAATTATGGAACAGAGGGAGTACATCCATATCTGTTATAATATAGGATCTAAAGACTAAAAGTAACTTTTAACATTCACATTTACATCTAAAAATCCAAAAGTAATTTTTAACATCCACAATTACATTAAAAAATATGGAAAGTTAACTCTTAATATTAAAACTATATCTCTTTAACTCATAAAAGTAACTCTCATACGCTGAAACTACATCCGGCAAAATCATAGAGTAATTTTTAACCAAAATTTTAATCATAGACGAAAATGCTCCCATATCGACAAAGACAATGGAGACTAGAAGCGTTTCAGGCCCCCAGATCAGCGTCCCCTATTGATCCAGCCGAAAACGAACACGACGAAGAAATCCTTCCTCAGGTTGGGGATTTGCGGAGGCGGCGCTTGGGGACTGGGGGTCTGCGGGAGAGAGGAGTGCGACGAGGGAACGTGTGGATAACCGTGAGTCCGTGGCTGAACGTCCGATAGGATCCAACGGAGCACAAGGTGAAAATGCACAAAAGGAAACGCGCTCGCGGAGAAGCATACCTCGGAGAACACTCCGCGGCGGCGCCCGAGTCCGGAGCGATCTCTTCAGCGTCGGACTCTCCCCCGTCGCTCGCTCGCTCCTCGGGGGCTCCATCGGCAGAGGGCAAAAGGGGGGTTTGGGACGAGGCTTGACGGGACGGGTCGAGGCGGGGAGGGGAGTTGATTTGACAGGGGAAGGCGAGCGAGCAGGCGCGCGGCGTGCGTTCGTAGGCGCTCGGGATTTTTCGTCTGCGGTGCCTACGGCCTACTGCCTACCCCACCTACGGTCTTAAAACTTTTGACAGGCCGTGGGCTGGGCTGGGCTGGGCTGGAAGTAAATGCAGAGTCAGAACAGTCGTATCAATCGATCGAGCCAGAACCCCTAATAAAATTAAAAATCGATCGAGCCATATTGGCTAAAAAAAATCGATCAGAGTCAGAGCCTTCTTGCAAAACAAACCTTCAAATGTTGCAGAATCATGGCCGAAATCCAATCATCTGCCTCTCCCAGTCTCTCGTCGTCTCTTGTCTCAAACGATTACGGTTAGCAAAATCCCACATCTTCACTCTCCCTCAACCTCCACCCTTCCTGCATCCTCAGCCACGTCCTCCCGACGCTCTTTTCTCCCTCCCGGACCACACAGTTGTGGTAGTACAGTAACAGAGTCTTGTTCAATCGACAAAGAGACAATGATGTATCCATGTTCGGTTTGCTAGTTCTAGTGTTAGAGCCATGATTGGTTACTGTGGATACTGGATACATCATAGATGCTTGTTCAGCGAACCATACTTTTCTCTTCAAAGAGACAAACGATTATTTTTTTATAGATCAATAGGCATCTGCCTAGTTCAATTTCACAGGAAATGGAACATACATTGTCATGATGAGTTGCGCAGCATTATTACAGACTTGATCCTAATGGTTCAAAAGGCCGTGAAAATACAAACAAAACAAACTATCAGAGCAAACTTAACACTAGAGCTAACACACATGAACACATCACATAAATCAATCTACTTGCAGACTCGAAGCGCTGTCCTCGTCTCTGCAGCATTCGGAGTCCACCGTCCTGTCACGATAGATGTTCGCCGCTTCTTCAGAGACAAAGCTGGCGAGCCTCCCTCACGGAAGACTGCTTGTTCTTCTTTGTGTGTTATAGCTATCCCTCCCCATCAGTTTTCATCAACCCAACTGTGTCCTAGCAAATTCAAGGAAAAAACATCTAATGAGAAAAACAGTGTGAGACACATGATGAATACAAATAAAGAATTACCATGAAAACGCAGTTCGCATCATCTTCAGGGAAAAAACATCCTAGCCGGCGGATCCTGGATTTCTCTCGTCTGGTCCAGTCCCACAGGAGAGCCCGAGGGAAGGAGATGGCTGGATCTCGGCCGAGATTCAGCAACAATCCGGGGTTTGTTTTGCAAATGTTCCAGTAGCCCATCTTGTAAACGAATCCTGTCCCTCTCTGGCTCATCCAACGACTCGGAAGTCCTGGGCGCACCTGGTGCCCAGGTTGGTTCGCTGCACATGATACGTTCTCTATATGAGGGGTAACCTTGTAAAAGCATCAACCGGCCTATTAGGATGGAGAGTCATTGCGTAGGCCAGACTCTACCTTCGGGCAGTTAAATCGTGACATAGAAGGAAACTTAGCAGTTTTTGGCAGAGGCTCAAGCGTCCAACTCAGATACGACTTGTAAAACTCTAAATGGTTGTCTATATAAAGACCAGCTAGGTACCCCCTGCAAAGGCAAAACACACTGTAATCGATATTACCAAGTCAATATTATTCAGCAGAACGTACGTCTACCTCCACCGAGAGGAGCCGAACCTGGCCACCTGGGTAAATCTCCCTTCTTCCTTGCCTGAGAAGGCTCTGTCTGTCACTACACTTTACCACCTACGAACACAATTCATGATGGTACCTGTACCGTCGATAACTCGACAAATAGGCTATAGCCTAAGCAAACAGTGATTTTTTTCAACCATGCAAAAACGGTCTGAAACCATGTGCCAAAGGTGATGACATCAAAAAATGGTAGGCTGCAACTAACAAAAAGGCAGAATCTGTTATTTTTAAGACCGGAGAAAATTGGCATGAAACCATGTACGAGAGGCTATGAAATCAACTAGTCAGCCAAAATCCCAAAAATGCATGCACCATATCCCACAAAACGGCAAAAGCAATTATTTAATCCAACGTTACACATTCCGAAACAGTGTACGAGGTCAGCATATTGGGAAAATCAACCAAAAACACAAAAGGTGAATTTTCTCGATCAACAAGAAACGGTGCGGCCAAACTTTGCACCGAGGGTCACAATATTGAGAAGACCAACGAAAAAAAGGTTTGGGTTATAGCAACAAAAATGGCCAAAATACGATTGTTTTTGGATCGGAGAAAATTGTGCTAAACCATGTATCACGGGTCACGATATCAAAAATCCAGGATTATAACACACGAAATGGACAAAACGCTAATTGTTGTTTTCGGGACAAAAACGTACCATAATCATGTACCGAGCTCCCGATATCGGAAAATCGGCCGGAAGCTGCAAAAGCATGGACCATATCACACGAACGGTCAGAATGGTGATTTTTGTCAACTTGCCAAAAGAGAAACCGTATATCCGAGGTATAGGTGGCTAACGGGCCGGCCCGGCTCGTGTTAATCGGGCCTGGCCCGGGCACGGCACGATGAGGCCCGAGAATATAGGTGCAGGGCCCGGCCCGGCACGGCTAAGCCCGACGGGCCTTAAAAAGGCCCCCTGAAGAAGCATCCGGCCCAGGCAGCAGGACAGCCTTTTTATTGTGCGGCAGCCACAGAAACTAGTCAATATGGTTCTTTTCCAATATCTGACAGAACAGCAGGGTTGGCCTAGTGGTCCACAGATGTAAGGAACGAGGGAGCAGTTTTGAGTTCGATTGCTAGAGGCCGCCGTGTTTTTATTCCTAGACTTCTGGGATGGAGTGTATTTGGATTTAAAAAAAACTTGTTAGCCGGGCCGGCCTGGAGGGCCTGATGGTGGAGCGCGGGCGCAGCTCGGGCCGGGCACAATCGTGCCACTTCCGTGCAGTTTCTGTCAGATATTGGAAAAGTCAAACGAATATCGAAAATCAAACGAACCCAAAAAGACTAGGTTATAGTCCAAGAAAAGGATCGAAACCATTATTTTTGTGGATCGAACAAAAACTTTTCAAAACCATTTAAAATCGTTAATCGAGACACGATATAGAAAATTATTTTGGTGGATCAAACAAAAACTTTCCAAAACCATTTAAAATCGTTAACCGAGAGACACGATATAGAAAACGCGTCAAACGAAGAATGGCTAAAAACTGCCAGAGTCTCATTAATTGAGAGACACCATATATTTGTGGATCGAACAAAAACTTTCCAAAACCATTTAAAATCGTTAACCGAGATACGATATAGAAAATTATTTTTGTGGATCAAACAAAAACTTTCCAAAACCATTTAAAATCGTTAACCGAGAGACATGATATAGAAAATGCGTCAAACGAAGAATGGCTAAAAACTGCCACAGTCTCATTAATTGAGAGACACCATATAGAAAATGTGCCAAACGAAGAATGGATAAAAACTGCCACGGAGTCATTAATTGAGAGACATGATATAGAAAAATTGGCCGAAAACTCAAAAGCAAGGGTTATATCGCATGGAAACAGCCGAAACTGTTTTTTTTCAGAACCCACCTAAGGGCAAGCATATATCTAAAAATCGTTTGAAAAATTAAAAATGTGTGCCATGATAGAAAAAATGCTGATTTTTTGTAACGATATTGGAGAATCGGCTAAAACCCAAAAAACGTGTGCTACAACCCACAAACAATATAAAACCATTGAGTTTTTTTGACCGTCCATAAACAACCTAAAAATGTGTACATATACTCACAATATCGAAAAGTCATACGGAACCAAACAAAAACGACAAAAGCAATAATTTTTGTCGAGCAACCAAAAACAACCCCATTCTGCAGATTGGCCAAAAGTACTAAAATGGTGGGGCCATACCACACAAAAGTAACCAAAACGTGATTTTTCGACCGACCAAAAATGACACAATACCGCGTACGGAGTGTCACCATATCGGAAAATCGACAAACCCCAAACTGGTGAGCTATGACCCATGAAAACAACCAAACGGTGTTTTTGTTCGAACGGCCAGAAATCGGCCGAAACCCCAAAAGTGTGGGCTATCATAGACCAGAAAACCGACCAAAATTGTGGTTTTTCGATATGATACAGGGCATGACAGAAAGCCTCCCAAGAATATGAGAATGCTCGGTTGTGAGGCATGATCCTTTCATTTTACTTGTGAGACAATCAGGATTTTTTTTAGTAAAATAGGGAAAACCTATGTTAATCAAACCTACCGAGAAGATTAAAAATTCCAGAGAATTTCAATATCAAAATTTGATAGGATTGAATTTCCAATTTTTCAAACTTTTTGAATTTAGAGCAATATGCGACTACCACCATTCGAATCAGCTCAATGCTCTGAATCCAAATAGGCAAGAATATGAACTTGCATAATCCAAATTTCGAGCAAATCAATGAATTCAAACTTTGACAAATATTTGAAATCAACTTTTGCTTAGTCCACCCATTGACTAACACTCCGCACGCGCGTGTGGCCGAGGCTGTCAAGGGCACAGCATGCCCAACCGCCTCTTCAAGACGAACTTACTGACCATCATAGAATGTCTAAATTCTCTACAAATCATGGCATTAAACAACCTCCTATATGAACACTTTCATGTACGTTCTTGTTGGAAACAGTTTCAGGGAAAAAAATATATGCAAACCAGAAACCTGCGAGACCGGCATCGGGCTTGATCAAGATGAAGGTCCGCTCCGCCGCCATGCTACTAGTGCTAGGCTCGCTAGAGTTACTTGTTGAGTTTGGTCGGCAGCGTAGTGGAGAGCACTCACAACCCATTTCAGTATCGTCATTTCTAGAATGGACTTGGACATAGTAAATAGTTGAACCATACAAAAACATATTAATCAAACCAAGCGAGTTGTAAGATGACGTAATCTTCTATATCTAAGTAGGAGAAACCCGCTACTTGATTTTTCTTAACATGCAAACATGCCACATCATCACACCATTAATTTGTTCACACCTATTTAGTGGTAAACTCATTTTTTTTTGCACATGCATGCATGCTACTTTTTTCATCAAGCTATTTACACCAAGTGAAGAATCTATAATCTATCGTACAATTTCATTATACATTTTCATTTGATACAATATTGTTGCTACTTTTCACTCATGTATGTTAACTAAATTTTTTCTCAACAACTCACGTATGTTAACTAAAAACGTCCGCAACAACATGCGGGGCATCATCTAGTTAATACTAACATCCAGCACTCACAACCCATTTTAGTATGGACGTATCGTCAATGGGACCTCATACGATCTGCTAGGCATGTGCCTAGTCAATGACAACGTACCATAGCCCCATCACACGAGTTGTGGTTTTGTGAAAATATTAGTCACACTATATCTCTGTGTTACTAATCTATATCTATACCTATCTAAAAAATACGAACCGTTTCCTTCACCGTCGTCTCTCAAACTTCGCAAAAAATATTGTGGGCCCCTACGATTGCATCGCTTTTTCGTAAGCCCACCATCCGTTGCAGGGTCTTCCCTATCCCCTCTTGTTTGCCTTCTAAACCGATACGGCCTGCTCCTCTCCCCTGAATCCTGATATCCTCTTCCTTGCTCACCCTGCGAGCCGTGCGCGGCCACTGATCGCCTTTGGTCCGGCACCACCGACCCGGACCTCGACCTTGGCAACCTCCCTCGTAGATCCTCCCCTGGCCCCCTCCCATGGATACCCCGCTCTCTGGATACCACGACTCCATGAGCCAGCACCACCTCCGGGCATTCCCAATCCTCGCTCCTCGGAGGCCATGGCCAGTGGTGCCTCGGCTGCTAGGGCGGCGTCAGGTCCGGGATCCTGTCGATCCCTCCTCCCCTGCCCAGCCCCGTGAACTATAGGCCAGGGACGGGTGGACGAGGCGTCGCGGGGCGGCGACAGCGAGGACGATGGCGCGGCCGAGCCAGGCTGCGCTGGTGCACGAGGCGAGCGCACTCAAGTCAACGAGCGGGTCGCCTTAGTCCGAGACTGCCACCGCCGACCTCCGATCTCAAGAATCCCGATGTCACCACAGCCTCTCGACGGGATCCAACGGCGTCCTTGACAGAATCTGGGGTCCGACGGTCTCCCCGACGGATCTGGCGTTGAAGTGGGTGTGGATATATATATCGATGGATGTTGCAGAAACAAGCAGACGTTCTGAGACCGTAGAAAAGTTACTGCTATCGTTTGGGATCCTCATGATAAATAAACTGTCCACTCATGTTTAAGGACCTCAAGTTACTACTTGCTACTGGTTCAGATATATGCCACTGATTTTTGTTAGTTGTGCTATGCTTCTTGAAAGAGAGATAAGCTCATGCATCACTAATGTACGTTTATGTGAATTGCAAATCTTCTAAAGAGTTTCTTCTTTCAGATGAGGTTATAATTCATCTGTACAACCGGTTGCAATACCGGAAGTTGTTCACCTTTTGGGGTTTCCTGAAACTGTCCTGAAAACTAAGTATAGATCAATGCAATCATGATGGTGGGAGATAAGTAAAAAAATTGTAGGTATGAAGTGTTGAGTAAATTTTCAGTCTTGTGACACTTCCGAATCGCAATCTGGCTTCTGGTATTGTATTAAGACTTAATTCACATGGATATTTCTCACGTCCTTTTATATTATTGGAACCAAACTTACTGTATAAAGAATAACGTAGCGTGCTTATGTTGTTTCCTTTCTGTAGTATGCAAGGGCTGGAGACATAATAAAACATGTCACTTAAAACATTCATGTACTCACCACAATATAGCATGCTGAACTAGCAGCGGCGCCGAGTGTACTGGAGGGCACTGGGGCATATGAGAGTAGAGAAATGCCGCCGTGGACTGAGGACGGAGACGAAGAGGTCAGTGCAGAGCTCTAGAGGCGGCGGTGGAGCTCCTGGATGGACGAGCCGGTCAACTCTAAATCAGAGGGTGAGTGGGGTTGAGTAGGCCGCAGACCGAGCAGGGAGAAAAGCTATCTTTTCAAACATGTGGAGCCGGGTGCAGCAAGCTGTGGCAGCGCACGGGCATTTTCGCTAGTGACAAAAAAAATGTAGTTCTGCAAAATTTACTCTACAGTTCTCGAAGGATGCCGGTATAAAAGGGAAAGAGTAAAATGCACCAGAAGTCCTAATTCTTTCGCAAATGTCCTGTTAGTCCTACTTCATTAAAACTGCACATTTTAGTTCTAAATGTTTCATAAGTGGTTCATCCCAGGTCCTATATTGGCTCTGGCGCGTGCCACCTACCTACGTGGCTCTTCGGGCCCACTAGTCAGGTGCCAGCACGGATGAGTTTTTGCAAATAACCCCTGCCTCTTTCTGTCTTCTTCCCCGCGAGCCCACCTCATTCTTCTCTTCTCCTCTTCTCCTCCTCGCCCCTGTCCGCAGAACGGGTGACAGCGGCAGAGACCATCTCGGCAGCGAGGCTGCCCAGAACGATCTCCTCCTCAGCACATGGCCTCGAGCACGGCATCTCGTGAGGCCGTGCGCCAGGATGCAGTAGGCCCAAGGACCGGATGAACCTCTAGTGGCGCTCGTGGACGGTGCTGCAAGGGCCCGAGACCAAGACCAAGCAGGACCCTGCCGCGGTTGACATCCTCATCGTGGCGCCCGGAGCTCCCCGATGAGGAGAAGACCGACACCGGCGACATGGCCTCCCTGGAGTCGAAGAACTCGTCGGTCTGCTCCTCCCCCTGCGCCATGGGCACACACGCACGCGCTGCTCCCACCGCACCACACGACTAGACACGACCACCACCGCGAGGGTCGGAATAGAGCCCGCCTCTTCTCATCGGCGCCGCGCACCGACCGAGCAGCGACGAAACAGGCGAGCCGAGTAGGACCGGATCTCACGCGTGGCTGCCACTGCTTCTCGGATCTCGGGAACATCTCGAGAACCTCAGCAACGGCGGCAGAATCCATCCTCGCACCGTCGTTTATGGCGCGCCCACTGCCCTGGCGTCGGCCCTGCCACTCCTCCCCCTCTCTCCTGTTGGCTGGGTTGGGGACGGGATGGGATGCAAAGGACGAGAGGAGAAGAATGAGGTGGGAGCACGGGTGAGAAGACAGAAAGAGGCAGGGGGTTATTTGCAAAAAACCGTCCATGATGGCACCTGACTAGTTGGCCTGAAGAGCCAAGTAGGCAGGCGGCACGCGCCAGAGCCAGTATAGGACCTGGGTAAACCACTTAAGAAACTTTTAGAACTAAAATGTGCAGTTTCAAAGAAGTAGGACTAACTTGGGACATTTCTCAAGGGAAAACCTAAAAGATGTGAAAGTACATATATAATATTAATATTTTCAATAATCCAAGGCCGCATGTTTGCGGGCGGATTGAAAAAATAAATAAATCCAAGTGCATCATAAGATTATTATTGACATAATGGAAGTGCATTAGTAAGATAGGCTTTTTATTTATGACAACTCCAAAAAGTGAGAATTACACCTCCTATGCGATAATTTGTATACTACCAGTCCTAAACGGACTTGCTTTGTTGGGTGTGGATGAAAAATATGTGAATCTATTTAGAACCCAGCCTTATAAGCCAAGGCTGCTGTAATTTACTGTCTATATACAACATCTAAATTTTTCTCTAGATGTAAAAAGTGTGTTTACCATTTCAATTTTGAAGAACGACTGCTTTCTGCTGCATTTCAATTTTTAAGCACGACCGATTCCTTCTCCATGTCAACAATAGGGCCGCCATTGAAATTTACTCTACAGTTCTCAAAAGACCTTGGTATAAATGGGAAAAGATAAAGGACGTGGAAGTACATTTATAATACTGATATTTTCAGATAATCCAAGTGCATCCTAAGATTATTATTGACATAGTTGAAGTGCATTAATAAGATAGGATTTTTATTTATCACAACACAAAAAATTGTGAATTACACTTCCTTTGCGATAAGTTGTAAACTACCAGTGCTAAACAGACTTGCTTGGTTGGGTGTGGATGCAGAACATGTGAATGTATTTAGAACCCAACCTTTTAAGCCAAAGCTTCTGGAATTTACTGTCTATATACAACATATAAATTTCTCTAGATGTAAAAAGTGTGTTTACCATTTCAATTTTAAAGCAAAACTGCTTCAGCTGCATTTCAATTTGAACGCATGACTGGTTTCCTTCTTGTCGTACCAGTGGCCCACGGGGTCCCACTGATACTGGACGCGTGGGTCGCCTTTGACGGGGCCACATCAGGAAGGACTCCCGGGAAGTAACGAGCTCGGGAATCCTGCCTCAAGGGGACGGCCCCTATTGAAGACAAAACTTGCCTCAAGGGGATGGCCCCCATTGAAGACAAAACTAGGAGCCAAGTACGGAGCGCTCCCGGGGACCCCGATCCTGGAAAGTCATAGGAATGGCACCCGGCAACTAGCGGATGCGCTAGCCGGGAGGGTGCACCCTGGCAACCCGCGCTCGGGCAGGCAGGTGGGACCTGCAGAACAGTGAAGACAGGACAAGACTGCGGGCGCAATGCATTTAATGCACCAACAGGAGTCTTATCAGCAGGCCTAGTCTTGTTTAGCAAGGCTAGAACGGTCGCTCTAAGAGCTGCTTTTTCTACCGTATACAGTAGGATGGGCACTGCATGGCATCCAGCGTGAATGAACAAATTTGTATTTCGTGTGGGCGTGACACGCGTCTAGATAACGTGTCACGCCGCACACCGTGGCACATGTGGTATCCCCTTGCATATAAAAGGAGGACCAATGCCACCGAAAAAAGGGTTCCGACTCAAGTAATTAGAACACATCGTAGTATTTACCCAAGTAGCCAGCCCGGGAACCCCTCGGGTGATCTGTACACTCTTAAACTTGTGAATATAACGAAAAGCAGGACGCAGGGTGTTACACCTCCGGGTGGCCCGAACCTGGGTAAAACGCTCGCGTTTAATCTTCGTGTCTAACGCCACGCCGGCGATCGCCGGAGCGATCACCTTGCCCTCCACCGAACCAAAAAGGGGGTGCTCAGCATCCCCGGTGCCGGAGACCGTGCTCCGACATCTGGCGGGCCAGGTAGGGGGGCATGCAGAGAGCTTCAGGTGATCGCCGGCGTCATCGTAATCCACACCGGCTCCTTCGCCTGTGGCATCTTCAACGATGTCATAGCATGGGGCTTTGACATCGGGGATGCGCAGGCACTCCCTTTTAGGTTCGGCAGTGGGCTACGAGGATCGCTCGGGTGATCGCCGACGACACCAATGCAAAGCGTATGAGCACGATGAACGCGAGAACACCTTTTACCGAGGTTCGGGCCACCCTGAGGTGTAAAACCCTACGTCCTGCTTCTGAGTTTGTTATTAGCCAAAGAACTGGGGTTTACAGGTTGCCGGGGGGAGTCCCCGGGTGCTCTCTCTTTTTCGCTAAGTACCGCTTGCTACTTTGGGCTGTTGCTAGTAGTGAACCGTGTGCTGGTCCAACCCTTTGACCGTTGGCAGGGGTCTTGCTTTTATACCGAAGGGGATACCACAGGTGCCACGGTGCATGGGTGACAAATGGTGAGCAGGGAGCTAGGGCAGCTCCCCCTCGGTGCGCTGGCTCGCATGCAAACTAGGTAGCCCTGCAGTTAGTGGTTTAGGCGCCTGAAATTTACCCCAGGCGGGTCACTGTTGGCTGAAAGGATAGGGAATCCACTTTTGGTCGGAGCATTAAATGCTGGCATGTGTTCCACTCCTCGTCCTGACGAAACCTGCACGTGGCACGCCCGCTGAGGCGCCCCGTGGCGCCGCTGTTGCTCCCGCTCGTTCCTGCCTTTGCAACGGTCGCTTGCGCCCGGGAACACCCTCCCGGCAAGTGAACTTCCTGGAAAGAGCCCAGGCGGGATTCCTCCTGCTGCCCTGCAAGGCAAACCCCCGCAATCCGGCTAGCCCTGCCGGGTTGGCGACTTGCCAGGCATGTCGCGCGGAGCTGCCCGGAGTGCGATCCTTCCGGGGACCAAGCGAGGTGGCCCACGCGTCGCGTAGCGGTGGCGCCCCGGGTGTCACTGGTGCGACAGTAGCCCCCGGGTGTGGGCCGGCAATGCCTATTCCTGGGTAGGATCTTCCCAGATCGGTTGCCGGGCTACGCCCTTAACCGACACGTGGGCCCCGAGCTGATTCGGGGCCCTACTTACGCGCTGCTTCAAGGGCTCTCCCGTTACGCGCAGAGTAATGGGCGCGAGATTTCTGCCCTAACCCCCCCATTAAACGCGGGCGGTTAAGGCCACGTCCTGCATTATCCCCTCTTGGGGCGTAATTATCCCAGCGTACCCGTAGGGTGCGGATACGACCGTTGCTTTGCACCGGGCCGCTATAAGACCCCGCCGCTGCGCTAGGGAGCAAACACTTAGCCCCCCTGCTTTTTTTTTCCCTTCGTCTCCAATCTTTCTTGCATCCCTACCTCCGGCCAGCCTTCACCCACACTTCTCATGGCTCCCCCCGCTCCCAAGAAAGGAAAAGGCTCCAAGAGGCCTTTGGCCGGCAAGAGCGAGGCGGCTTCCCAGAAGCCCGCCTCGGACAAGGATCAGAAGAGGAGGGAGCTGAGGGCCCCGTGCGCCTTCTTCCGGCCTGGTTACAACAGCGAGGCGCTGGACAAGGTCCGGCACGCCGTCGCCTCGCGCTTTAAGGAGTACGGGGAAACCCTCATTTTCCCTGCCGGAGCCGACCACCAGGAAAACGACTTCCGGGTGTTCGTGCGCTTCATCCTTGCCAGGCTGGTACCCCCGTACTCCCTGTTCCTCCATGCGCTCATGGAGGCGTACCAGCTCCGGGTGGCGCAGCTCCACCCCACCTCCCTCTTCCTCCTCGCCGTCTTCTAGTTTCTCTGCGAGGCGTTCGTCGGAGTAATGTCGTCCGTGGCATTATTCCGGCACTACTTCTACCCCCGCATCGAGCAAACGGGGGCGATGTCGTCGGGGGTGGTGTTCCGCGGCCGCGACTGGATG
Source organism: Brachypodium distachyon (assembly GCF_000005505.3). Taxonomy (NCBI): domain Eukaryota; kingdom Viridiplantae; phylum Streptophyta; class Magnoliopsida; order Poales; family Poaceae; genus Brachypodium; species Brachypodium distachyon. The sequence continues at coordinate 19,404,322 of NC_016132.3, read as the reverse complement.
AAATCAGAGTTCATCGTTCGGTCGGAGAAGAAGATAGATAAGGAGTGGCGGGCGGACTGGTGCTGGGTCCGTGTGGAGGAACCCGAAGAGTTCATCTTCACGCCCACCGAGCTGCCGGTGCCCAACAACACCTGGCGGAACCGCTACCACCGTGACGCCGAGCTGCTCCCCATCATCGCGAAGATCAAGGCCATTCGGCTAGCAGGGCTCACTGATCTCGACGTGGCGCGCGCCTACATCAGCCGGCCCATCGCGCCGCTGCAGCTTCGCTCCCGACCTGCGTGGATGTACACGGGGTCCGGGGACAGGACACGCCTTCATCAAGGGAGCGTGGATCCGGAGGCCATCCAGGCAGCGAGGATGCCCCTGTGACGTAGCTGCCGCCGGGGTTTTTCTCCGTCCACGCCGGCGTCTCGGAGCTGCACGACATCATCGCCGCCTACCCGCCCTGCAACGAGTAGGGGCTGATGGTCGACTCCCCCGCTCGGACCCCGCGCCCTCCTCCGCCTGCGCCCCGCGGGAAATGGGTGCTCGAGGAGGGCGGGGAAGAGTCGGAGGTCAGCGGGCCCGTCGTCGCTTCCTCCTCCGACGAGGCGGGCCGGGTCGCCGGGACCCGGGCGGTCATCCCCGTGGTGGACGAGGATGACCAGGACGATGACGTGTCCCTGATCTTACGAAGGTCAAGGGCGCCCGCGGCGGCGGCCACCTCCGCAGTGGCTGCTGGCGCCGCGGCGGCCTCGGCGACGCCCAGGGCTGCGGCAACCCCCCGGGCGCCCATGGCCCCGGCAAAGCGGGGGCTCTTCCGGGGGTTCGAGTTCAAGCTCAAGCCCCCGAAGGACGGCTCCCCGCCGGGAGCCAGCAAGCGGGGGAGAGCCGACTCGCTGCCCGCCGCGCTGAGCAAGAGGACGCGCACCCGGGCTGGCGCGGGGGCCGGTGGAGCCGCTGATGCGCCCACCGCCGACCCAATTCCCGTAGAGGAGGAGCTGGCAGGAGGTACCGATCCCCTCCTTGATCTCATGGCGTACACTAACCCCATCCGCTTACCTGCAACCGCGCCATCTTCTAAACCCGCAGGCGAAATCAAGCCCACGGCAGGCGGACCGACGACAGGGGCCGGAGTCGTAGGGGAGGAGGCTCCTCCCGCAAGTTCAGCGGCCCCGCAAGGTACTTACTTGGAGCTCCCTTGCGTCCATTGCTGGGCAACCTACCCTTCTGCTGAACTCTAACCCCTTTCTTTGTCGCAGCCCCGACGGTGCCTGCAGCGGGGGCAGGCGTCGTGGTGGTTGACCTCGGCTCTGACGCCGAGGACGCAGGGACGAGGGAGGAGCCAGAAGGGGCTCCTGCGCCCAGCTCCCTTGCGGCGGACGCGACGGTGGTGGCGCCTGCCGTCGCTACCGGGGTGCAGCCCGGTAGCGCGTCCCAGGCCACGCAGGCTGGGAACGCGGATCCCGCGGTCACCCCGCAAGAGGCGCCTCCTGCCGGGGAAACGGCAGCTCCTCCATCCCCGCAACCCGCGGGCGCGGGTGTGGAGGAGGTTCCGGCGGGGGAGCGACAGGCTCCGCCGCAAGCGGATGACGCCCTCCTCGGCCAAACAATGGCGGCGGGGGCCTCATCGTCATCTGTAGCCGCTCTCGGCTTGGACTCCGGCGTACATGCCAGGCCGACTTAGAACCCAATCACCTGGGACCCGAGCATCTACGACCAAGGGCACCAGCTCCTTGACACGAACAAGGAGCAGCAGCTGGCGTTCGTCACCTCCTTCAACCAGGTGAGGGAGCGCCACGAGCTCACGAAGGGCCAACTTGGCGAGGTGCGGCAGGCCGTCGAGAGGGAGCGGCAGGAACTCTCCCGGCTGCGGGAGGAAGTGCGCCTGGCCCGGCAGGCCAAGGATGAAGCTGCGGCGCCGGTCATCCTGGAGGCGGAGATCCACCGGCAGCTGGAGGCCCAGCGCGCCGATCACCGGCAGGCCCTGGGCTCGCCGGCCAAGGCGCACGCGAGGGCCAGGAAGGAGCACGAGGAGGTGCTCGCTACGGCCCAGGCTCGCCTCAACGAGAAGAGCGAGCTGGTCTGCAGCTACCTCTCCCAGCTCCAGGGCTGCGCACCAAGGTGGAGGAGCAGGCCAAGGCGGCGGAGGACGCGGCAGCTGCGTCGATCCGGCGGGAGAAGGAGCTCAACTCCGCCAAGGAGAAGAGCGCCCAGCTCGAATCCGAGCTGGCCGCCCCCCGAGAGGAGCTCGTCAAGGCCGGCGAGGACAATGTGGCCGAAGCCAAGGAGATCGCGCGGCAGGCGGACCTCGTGCGCAAGGGCAAGCACGCCATGACGCTGGAGTGCAGCAACCATGCCACGGTTTTGGAGCAGCACCAGAGGGAGACCCGGAAGCCGCTTGAGATCGCCAGGGCGGTGCGCGACCTGCTGCCGCGATTCGAGCTGCTGGCCGCGCAGGTGGACGAAACGGACATCAGCACGCTGATCCCGTTCTTCTCCCACCTGGTGGGGAAGCTTGGGGCGCTGGACGTGTGGATCTCCAATTTCTACGACCAGGAGACCGCCACGTGCGCCAGGGACATTGCCGGGACGATCCTCCCTCGGGTACACCTCCACCACCCGAATTTCCCCTTCGAGACACTGTTGGACGCCTGGTCGGACAGCGAGGACGGCCCTCCCCACTGTCAGGTAGTGAGCAGGTTCGTCGACGAGGTGGTAGACCGGATGCAGAGGAAGCCGGAGCCCGATCCAGAGCCCCCAGCGGGAGACGCCGGCAACTAGTCGCCGCTGCTCCCTGCCGGTCCTCGTTTTACCTTTACGTTTTTGTCTTTAATTTCTGCCAGTGTGGCACTTGGCGCTGTTCAGACATTTAAAGCCTTATTAGTTCGTGTAATCACTTGCTGTTTTTAAGAATTTCGTTCTTTGGTTCTACTTAGTGCTTGCTTTTCGTTCCCGGGGTTGGCTCGCGGGGTGGACCTCCTAGCCTTCGTGTGTTATGCCTTGTGTTGCCGGGGACTCGCGCGCCACACACTTAGCCAGACCGGGACCTGGGACGGACCCGCAGTGCCGACCTGGGGCCAGGCGGCAGCGTCGAGCCACTCCACTCGCGGTACAGCCATTCCCAAGCGTGCGCTCACGGGACGGACCCGCCAGCCGCACGAGGAGCCCACTCCCCCCGCAAGCGTCCTTCTAACACCCCAGCCACACGCAGGGTTTGGGCCGCACCAGCGAACCAACGTTCAGTGCCCGAAAGTTTGGCGTCCAAGATTATGTACTTAACTTTCCGTTCGTTCCGCGCTTGGAATGCTTGCCAGAGGGATGCGGCAGGGACGCTATGGCAGGGCACGCTGCGCGCAGGTTTCGTCAGGACGAGGAGTGAAACACACGCCAGCATTTAATGCTCCGACCAAAAGGAGATTCCCTATCCTTTCAGCCAACAGTGACCCGCCTGGGGTAAATTTCAGGTGCTTAGATCCCTAGCTGCAGGGCTACCTGGTTTGCATGCAAGCCAACGCACCGAGGGGGAGCTGCCCTAGCTCCCTGCTCGCCATTTGTCACCCATGCACCGTGGCACCTGTAGCATCCCCTTCAGTATAAAAGGAGGACCCCAACCAACGGTCAAGAGGTTCGATTCATTCAGTTCTCACTTAGTTCACTACTAGTTCTAGCCAGAAATAGCAAGTAGCACTTAGCTAAAAAAAGTGAGAGCATCCGGGGACTCCCCCCGGCAACCTGTGAACCCTTCCTCATCGGTTAATAGCAAACTCAGAAGCAGGACGAAGGGTTTTACACCTCAGGGTGGCCCGAACCTGGGTAAAAATGATCTCACGTTCATTGTGCACCAACGCTTGACATTGGCCTCGCCAGCGATCGCCGAAACGATCCCCGCCGCCCTCTGCCGAAGCTAAAAGGGGGTGCCCGTGCATCCCCGGTGTCTGAGCCCCGTGCTACGACATCTGGCGCGCCAGGTAGGGGGCGCGAGAGGAGAGCTTGCCGGAGACCGCCGGCGCCGTCGTCTACGACAACATCGGCCTTGTCTACTCCAACCGCGGAGCCAACCACCATGCCTCCTAAGCGGGCTGGTGACTCCCGGATCGACCCGCGTGAAGCCCCAGCGGCACAGACGTGATCGCACAACGTGCAGCCCGTATCGCGGGCTCAGGAGAACCCTGAGCCCTCATGAGCGCAACAGTTGAGCTGCCACCCCCACCTCCTCGACCGTCGGCGAACAACCGGCTGAGGGGGCCGGCGGCTCCCAGCGCTGGAGCCAGTTGCCTGTGCCGGCTAGCGAGTTGAATCGCGGGCCGGAAACACGCAGCTGCTGCTGCGCCATGAGCACACCGCGTCGCGAGCGACGCCGACAGGATCGCACCCCACTCACGCGGGTGCGCTGGGGGATAGGGCGGAGGGCAGTCGGTCGGAGAATCGACTGCCCCCGGCTCAAACCCCGGCAGAAGCCATCATCGCCGCGTGGGTCATGGTGCGGTACGAGCCGCAGCAGGGCATGCCGGCACACTAATCATGGAGCACGGAGCTGGATGCACTCCTCGTACTCGCCGCCCAACAGCCACAAGGCGAGGGCGCCCCGGCAGGCTCAGGCCGCAGGCAGAACCCGGGGCGCGGAGACGCGACCCGAGCCTCGCGGCAGGGAGAAAACCCTCCCCCACAGGGAGGGCAAGGAGGCGGGGATCCTGAGGGGTCCTCAGATTCTTCACCAACCGTCACGCAGGGTGACGTGTGCGGCGTCCTGAACGCCTACCAACAGGAGAATCTCCGCCAGCGCTTGGAACGCCGATGTCGGCGCGAGGTAGAGCGCCAGCGCCCAAAGGAGCAGGAGGATGCTCCCATGGGTGCCGAGGATGGCTGCACCGCGTTCACCCGGAGCTGCGCCGGGTGACATGGCTCCGCAAGTTCCGAGCGCCGACGCTTCGGACGTACGACGGGACCATGAACCCGAAGGATTTCCTCCTGACCTACACGTTGGGGATGCACGCCATCGGCATCGCCGACAAGGTCAGGGCTAACTGGTTTCCGATGGTCCTCAAGGGATCAACGAGGACGTGGCTGCCCAACATGCCTGCCGGGTCCATAGCCACTTGGGCGGACCTACGCGAGCAGTTTATGAGCGCGTTCCATGGCGGTTACAAGCGCCCGGGAACCATGGCGGAGCTGCACACTGTGGTGCAGAAGCCGGGAGAGACGTGGCGGAGCTTCGTCAACCACTTCTCCAGCCTCTCCTACTCCATCCCCAAGGCGGAGGCTGCTGCCATCGTCAACACTTTCGCCATCAACGTCCGTGACCCCATGATGCGGGAGAAGCTGAGCATGCATCGGATCCGGACAACACATGATCTCTACGCCCTGGAGCACAAGGGTGCCATGGCCGAGGAGGGGCGCTTGGCGCCCGAGCTAGCAGCAAAGGCTGCCGCGAGCCCAGCTGAGGGCTCGCCGAAGAAGGGCTCTCGGAAGCGTAGCGGGAAGCAAGTCCTCGCCGCGGAGTCAGGGGCTGCCGCGAGGCCTGCGAAAAAGGCCTCATCCGGTGGCGGGTCTGGCGGCAAGCCGGGCGACACGCTCCGTTGCCCCATCCACGCCAATGCCAATCACGATGCGTAGGATTGCCGCATCTGGCAGGGCATCAAGCAGAGGCGCGAGCAGCGCCATGAGGAGCGCCGGGCGGCCGGCGCCTGCTTCAACTGCGGCGACATCGGGCACCTCTCTCGGGACTGCCCGAACGATCCCAGGGTGGGGCCGAAGCCTGCTGGCGGGGGCGCCGGCAGGGAGGAAGCCCTGGGAGGACGTGGCCAGGCCCGTGCCGGCAGGGAGCGCCCTCCCTGGGGACGAGACAAGGCTTGAACTGAGGAGCAGCGTGAGTCTGATTGCAGCGCGGGCGACGAGCCCGACTTCCAGGAGCCTCGCGGCGTCGCCTGCATTCATGAGGGAGCTTACGCTCTCTCATCTCACGCCGCAGTGAAGCGCCTCACCCGGGAAGTGTGTGCGCTGTTGCCGAACGGGGAGGCGCAGCAGCCGCTGGAGTGGTCGCATGTGCCGATCACCTTCAGCGTTGACGATCACGTTGCCCAGCAGCTGGGTTCAGGGGTTCTACCCTTCATGGTCTCACCGATCAGCAACAACGTGATGGTGACCAAGGTGCTGGTGGACAACGGAACGGGCTAAACCTCCTGTCCGTCGGGCTAATGGAGAAACTTTAGCTGCAGCTGGAGCGGCTGAAGCCTGCTGACCCGTTCCGGGGAGTGAACCCCGAGATCGTGCGCCCCTTGGGGCGCATCACGCTGCCGGTTACCTTCAGGTCCCGGGAAGCGTTCAGGACCGAGCACCTGGTGCTCGACGTGGCGCACACCCCGTTGCCTTACAACGGGATCCTTGGTCGTCCGGCGCTGATCAAGTTCATGGCGGTGACCCACTGCGCCTACGGCATGATGAAGATGCCGTCCACGTACGACGTCCTTTCCATCGGGTGCGACCTCAAGGATGCAGCCTGGTGCGTCGGCGAGGTTGTCAGGGCTGCCGCCGCGGCTGACTCCGGCACCGAAGACGCCGCCGGGAGTGGAGGCCTGCTGCCGGGCGATGGCCCCGTAGCGAAGAAGGCCCGCGCTGCCCCGCAAGGACTTGTCGGGGGAGTTGCAGGCTTGAGCCCACGCCCCGACAAGGGCCAGAAGCTCAAGGAGGAGGCCGCAAAGGTGAAGAAGCTGCCCCTCCAAGCCGGCAGCGGGGAGGGCACCGTCATCGTCGGTGCGAACCTCACCGCCGAATAGGATAGCGCCCTCGTCACTTTCCTCCGAGAGAACGCCGATGTGTTCGCTTGGGAACCATCGGATCTCCCTGGAGTCCTTGGGGAGGTGATTGAGCATCGACTCACGGTGCGCCCAGACGCCCGCCCCATCAAGCAGAAGATCCGCCGGCAAGCACAGGAGCGCAAAGATTTCATCAAGCAAGAAGTGGACAAGCTCGAAGCTGCGGGGGCTATCAGGGAAGTACGGTACCCCACTTGGTTAGTACCCAAGGGGAAAAATAAACTTCGCATGTGTGTAGATTTTACTGATCTTAACCGTGCATGTCCAGAAGATCCTTTCCCTGTACCTCGCATTGACCAAATAGTAGATTCTACTGCCGGCTGTGATTTGCTGAGTTTTTTGGATGCATTTTCCAGTTACCATCAAATTAAGATGGCAGTCGAGGACGAGGAAAAAACAACGTTCATCACCCCGGTTGGGTGCTACTGCTACACGTGCATGCCTTCGGGATGAAGAACGCGGGTTCAACATTCCAGCGTGCATTGCACGAGTGTTTGGGACCCCAGCTAGGCCGAAACATAGAGGCCTACATGGACGACATCATCATCAAATCAAACCGTGGGGACTCGCTGATTGATGACCTGCGGGAAATGTTCGATAACCTCCGCAGGATCAAGCTCAAGCTAAACCCTGAGAAGTGCACCTTTGGTGGGAACTCGGGCCAGCTTCTAGGTTTCTTGGTTTCACATAGGGGGATTCAAGCCAATCCAAAGAAGATAGAGGCCATCGAGAAAATGGAGGCTCCCCGCAAGGTGAAGGACATCCAGCGCCTCAACGGCTGCGTTGCCGCGCTGGGGCGCTTCATCTCCAGGCTGGGCGAACGCGCCCTACCCTTCTTCAAGGTGAAGAAGAAGAGGGGCCCGATCGAGTGGACACCTGAGGCTGAGGTGGCGCTCCAGGATCTCAAGCAGTACCTGAAATCGCCGCCCGTCCTCGTCGCCCCTAGGTCGGGTGAGCCGCTGCTACTCTACCTAGCAGCGCCTGACCAGGTGGTCAGCTCGGTGCTGGTTGCTGAAAGGGAGGAAGATCACCCAGGGGCTTAGGTTGTGGGATAGGGGGCTGAGCGGCCCCCGGCAACCGCCTCAGACCTAGGGGTCATCGCCGAGCCCGCGACGCTAGCGCCGCGCAAGCGTCTCGTGCAGCACCCGGTGTACTTCGTCAGCACGGTGCTGCGCGATGCCCGTACACGGTACCTGCAAGTGCAGAAGCACTTGCTGGGGATCCTGCTTGCATCGCGCAAGCTGCACCACTATTTCCAGGCGCACCGCGTCACGGTTGTGTCGGGGTTTTGCCTCGAGCGAGCCCTCACCAATCGTGAAGCCACCTGAAGGGTGGCCGAGTGGAGGATGGAGCTGTCGGAGTTCGATCTGCACTTCACCAACACCAAAAGTATCAAGAACGCGGCTCTGGCGGATTTCGTTGCGGAGTGGACTTCAACCAGCGTGGAAGAAGAGGAGCCAGAGTCGAGCTTGCCCGGCAAGCTGGACGAAGGCCACTGGGTTCTGTACTTCGACGGAGCATTCAGCCTGCAAGGGGCTGGTGCCGGGATCATCATCGAGTCGCCCACGGGCGATCAACTGAAGTTCGCCATCCAGCTCGACTTCCCCAACTCCACCAACAACACGGCCGAGTATGAAGGATTGCTTGCCGGGTTGCGGGCGGCGATCGCCCTGGACATCAAGCGCCTGGTTGTTCGCGGGGACTTCCAACTCGTGATCAATCAGGTTAACAAGGACTACGACTGCCCGCAGATGGCAGCGTACGTGGACGAAGTCCGCAAGCTAGAACGCAAGTTCAAGGGTTTGCGATTTGAGCACGTCAAGCGCAAGGATAACTTCACAGCTGACGAGCTGTCCAAGTTGGCAGCGGAGCGCCGGAAGGTTCCGGCGGGGGTGTTCTGGCACAGGCAGACCACGCCTTCGGTCGCCCCCAAGCCGGTTGCTGGGGAAGCCTCCCTGGCAACCGAAGGAAACCTCGCGGCAGTGGAGGTCCATGCCGTTGATGTAGTGGCATGCATGAGAAGGGGGACCCCGCTTTGGGCGGTGGATATTGCCCGCTACCTGAAGGGAGAAGCCCTCCCGGAAGATGACGTTGCCCCGGAGCGCCTAGCCCGGCAAGCCAAGATGTGCGCCCTGGTGGACAGGAACCTCTACCGGAGGCGTGCTAACGGAGTGAAGCTCCTTTGCATGCCCCAAGACGAGAGGCGTGTGCTGCTAGAGGAGATACATCGAGGCACCTACTCGCACCATGTGGCCTCCCGGGCTCTGGCCGGCAAGGCGTTCCGGCGTGGCTTCTACTGGCCTACGGCGCTAGCCGACGCCGAGCAATTGGTCAGGACGTGCGAAGCATGTCAGTTCCATGCAAAGAACAGTAACCAGCCGGCGCAGGCCCTGCAAGTCGTTCCATTCTCCTGGCCGTTCGCGGTCTAGGGGCTGGACATCGTCGGCAAGTTGCCAAGAGCGGGTGGCGGCTACGAGTACTTGCTCGTGGCCATCGACAAGTTCTCAAAGTGGGTGGAAGTGGAGCCTGTGCGGAAGGTGACTGCACAGGTAGCCATATCAAGGGCATTGTGTGCCGGTTTGGTGTGCCCAACGGCATCATCACCGACAATGGCACACAATTTACGAGCGCCGTGTTCCAAGCCTACTGCGAGGACATGGGCACCAAGATCCACTTCGCTTCTATCGCTCACCGGAGGAGCAACGGACAGGCGGAGCGAGCCAATGCAGAAGTGCTGCGGGGGCTCATGACGAGAACCTTTGACAAGCTTAAAGGCCACGGGAAGCACTGGGTCGAAGAACTTCAGCCCATGCTGTGGTCGATCAGGACCACTCCTAGCCGGACAACGGGCGAAACTCCTTTCGCCCTTGTCTACGGGGCAGAAGCGGTGCTGCCCCTCGAGCTCAAGCATGGATCCCCTCGGGTACGCGCGTACGGCAACCAAAGCCAACACGAGCAGAGGGTTGACGATCTAAACTTCATCGAAGAGCTTCGATGCCGGGCTGCTGTGCGAGCTGCACGCTACCAGCAGGGGCTCCACCGTTACCATGATAGGCGGGTCCGTCCCCGGGAGCTTGAGATCGGAGACCTTGTCCTGCGCCGGATACAAGCAATGAAGGCCGGGAACAAGCTGGCTCCGAAATGGGAGGGCCCCTTTCGGGTAGTGCAGATGACCAGGTCGGGGGCTATCCGGCCGGAAACCGAAGAAGGCTTGCCGGTGCAAAATAGTTGGAACCTTGAGCACATACGCAAGTTCTACCCATGAAGTGGCGGAGCCCAACCCACAGGTGATGCTCCGGTAGCATGCCTCTCGAACTAGTGTAGCCGGGCAACCCCCGATTGTAAACCGCTAGTTTTTATGAATAAAAATAAATATTTTCCCCTCAATTTCAAGTTGCCTCGATTATTCGTATGTTTTTCCTCCTTCTGTCTCCTGCTCTAGATGCACAAAAATCTCTTTCCATCCTTGGTTGTGAGCAGGGGGCTGCCGGAGCCTCGAAAACAAAAAACCCGCTGCCGGATCACTCCGGCACGGGGCCATGCCGTTGCCGGGCTCCCCGCAACGTGCATCACGCAGGAGCTGCGTTCTGGGGAAGAAATGTGCTCACACCCAAGTTTGGTATCGACCCTTCTGTGCCCCGGGGCTGGGAGGCAGGAGGGTTACCCGTGCTTTATCTGTCGCGTCTTTTTTCGTGTATTTCGAAATTTTTTGCAGCATCCTAGGCTCGGTAAGAATCGGTCATGCAGGGCAAGGACAAAGTTGTGCACACTGTAATGCTCGTGGGTTGCTCACGGGGGGTGTCGTTTAGCGGTGCCCGGTTGTGCGTAGCAACCGCACTTCGAGGCTCTCAACGCACTCCGAGGACCCTGCCGCCACGTGTGCCGTGGCGACTTAGCACGCACGGTGGCAGGGCTCGTACCGTGCTGCAAGGGGTGTAGCACCACGTGTGCCGCGGTGACTAGGCGCGCATTGTGGCAAGATTCTTCACCGCGCCTATAAAAGGGAGCGATGGCCATGGAGCAGCTCAGAGCGAAGTCAGAAGATGGCCGCAAAGGCAACGGAGGCCACAGAGACGCGATGGTGGTGCATGCCATCAGCGCTCAGCGCCGACGGGCGCACTACCATCGCGTCCTTGTCACACCCCTCCACCAGGCTAGTCCGAGGCGAGGGTTGCCGCGGAGACGCTGTAGTGGCGCCGCCACAGCGTTCCTGCCGTACCCCTCCAGAGGGTGTCTCTAGGGCGAGGGTTGCCGCGGAGGCACGGTGGAGGTGCATGCCATCAGCGCTCAGCGCTGATGGGTGCACGGCCACCGTGCCCTTGCCGCACCCCTCCAAAAGGCGTTTCTGAGGGGAAGGTTGCCGCCATAGCGTTCCTGCTGCATCCCTCAAACAGGCGGGTCGGGGCAAGGGCGCACTGCCGGAGCGTCCTTGCCGCACCCCTCCGGCAGGCATCTCGAGCGCAGAAGAATGAACAGCTAAGTACACGATCCTGGACGCTGAACTCTCGGATGCTTAACGTTGGCTCGATGGCGTGGCTCGAGCCTCCCGTGTGGCCGGGGTGTTAGAAGGATGCTTGCTGGGTGAGTGCGCCCCTCGTGCGGCTTGCGGGTCTGTCCCGTGAGCGCACGCTTGGGAGTGGCTCGACGCTGCCGCCTGGCCCCAGGTCGGCACTGCGGGTCCGTACCGGGTCCTTGGTCCGGCTAAGTGTGTGGCGCGCGAGTCCCCGGCAGCACAAGGCATACGACACGAGGTCCGGGAGATCCACCCCGCGAGCCAACCCCGGGAACGAAAAGCAAGCACTAAGTAGAACCAAAGAACGAAATTCTTAAAAACAGCAAGTGATTACACGAACTAATAAGGCTTTAAATGTCTGAACAGCACCAAGTGCCACACTGGCAGAAATTAAAGACAAAAACGTAAAGGTAAAACGTGGACCGGCAGGGAGCCGCGGCGACTAGTTGCCGACGTCTTCTGCTGGGCGCTCCGGATCGGGCTCGGGCTCCGGCTTCCGCTGCATCCGGTCTATTACCTCGTCGATGAACCTGCTCATTGCGTGGCAGTGGGTAGGGCCGTCCTCGTTGTCGGACTAGGCGTCCAGTAGCGTTTCGAAGGGGAAGTCCGGGTGGTGGAGGTGTACCTTGGGGAGGATCGTCCCGGCGATGTCCCTGGCGCACGTGGCGATCTCCTGGTCGCAGAACTTTGAGATCCACACGTTGAGTGCCCCGAGCTTCCCCACTAGGTCGGAGAAGAACGGGATCAGCGTGCTGATGTCCGAGCCGTCCACCTACGCGGCCTGCAGCTCGAATCACGGCAGCAGGTCGCGCACCGCCTTGGCGATCTCGAGCAGCTTTCGGGTCTCCCTCCGGCGCTGCTCCACTAGCGCAGCATGGTTGCTGCGCGCCAGCGTCACGGCGTGCTTGCCCTTACGCAGGAGGTCCGCCAGCCGCACGATCTCCTTGGCCTTGGCCACGTTGTCCTCGCCTGCCTTGACGAGCTCCTCCCGAGAGGCGGCTAGCTCAGACTCGAGCTGGGCGCTCTTCTCCTTGGCGGAGTTGAGCTCCTTCGCCCGCCGGATCGATGCCGCTGCCGCGTCCTCCGACGCCTTGGCCTACTCCTCCACCTTGGTGCGCAGCCCCTGGAGCTGGGAGAGGTAGCTGCAGACCAGCTCGCTCTTCTCGTTGAGGCGAGCCTGGGCCGTAGCGAGCACCTCCTCGTGCTCCTTCCCGGCCTTCGCGTGCGCCTCAGCCCGCGAGCCTAGGGCCTGCCGGTGCTCGGCGCGCTGGGCCTCCAGTTGCCGGTGGAGCTCCGCCTCCGGGATGACTGTTGGGGAACGCGGTACGCTACGCTAGCACAAAATAAAATTTCTACCGCTTCCGCCCGGATCAATGCTGTAGATAACGGATCACGAGATTACCACTAGACGCGCAGACCCGTAGCGGAAGTAGAGTCGATGTAGTGCGTCGATGCCGAGTAGTCGAACAGCCTGCTCCTCCTCGCCGATCCCACGAATAGTTCGTCCAAGCGCCGCAGGTGCAGCGACTCCGAGGTATCCACACGTACAGGGAGAAACTCCGTGCGGCGGACTGCTAGATCCGATCGCAAGGCTTTGGGCGTGGAGGTGTGACGGCCGAGTCTAACTCGCGTCTGGATTGGTGTAACCCTAGACGGGTTGGTCTCCTCCACTTATATAGACGTCCCTAGTGGGCTCAACACTTGAGGCCCGTTAGGAGTCTAAGCCCGATACGAGTTGGATTCGCGTCCGCCGGAGGGGAGCTGGGCGTAGGAGCCCCTTCCGGCTCCTCCCTCATCCCCACGTCCTCGGCGTCAGTGCCGAGGTCAACCACCACGGCGCGCACCCCCGCGGTGGGCGCAGTCGGGACTGCGGCAAAGAGAGGGGTTAGAGTTCAGGAAAAAGGTGGGTTGCCCAGCGATGGACGCAAGGGGGCTCCAAGTAAGTACCTTGCGGGGCCGTTGAACTTGCGGGAGGAGCCTCCTCCCCTCCAACTCCGGCCCCTGTCGCCGGGCCGCCTGTCGCGGGCTGGATTTTGCCTGCGGGTTTAGAAGGCGACGCAGTTGCAGGTAAGTGGATGGGGTTAATGTACGCCATGAGATCAAGGAGGGGATCGGTACTTGCTGCCGGCTCCTCCTCTACTGGAATTGGGTCGGCGGTGGGCGCATCAGCGGCGCCACCAACCCCCGCGCCGGCCCGGGTGCACGTCCTCTTGCTCGGTGCGGCGGGCGGCGAGTCGGCTCTCCCCCGCGTGCCTGCTCCCGACGGGGTGCCATCCTTCAGGGGATTGAGCTTGAACTCGAACCCCCGGAAAGGCCCCCGCTTAGGCGTGACCGTGGGCGCCCGGGGGGTTGCCGCAGCCCTGGGCGTCGCCGAGGCCGCCGCGGCACCCGCAGCCCCTGCGGAGGTGGCTGCCGCCGCGGGCGCCCTTGACCTCCGTAAGATCAGGGGCGCGTCGTCATCTTCATCATCCTCGTCCGCCACAAGGATGACCGCCCGGGTCTCGGCGACCCGGCCCGCCTCGTCGTCGGACGATGGGACGTCGGGCCAGCGGACCTCCGACTCTTCCCTGCTCTCCTCGAGCACACGCTTCCCGCGGGGTGGAGGCGGAGGGGGGCGCAGGGTCCGAGCGGGGGAGTCGACCATCAGCCCCCCCTCGTTGCATGGCGGGTAGGCGGCGATGATGCCGTGCAGCTCCGGAACACCAATGTGGAGGGAGAAAACCCTCGGTGGCAGCTCCGTGACGGGGACATCCTCGCCGGTGATCCCCTTCACCCACGCCTGGATGGCCTCCGGGTCCACGCCCCCATGATGAAGGCGTGTCCTGTCCCCGGACCCCGTGTACATCCATGCGGGGCGGTAGCGAAGCTGCAGCGGTGCGATCCGCCGGCCGATGTAGGCCCGAGCCATGTAGAGATCAGTGAGCCCTGCTAGCCGTAGGGCCTTGATCTTGGCGATGATGGGGAGGAGCTCGGCGTCACGGTGGTAGCGGTTCCGCCAGGTGTCGTTGGGCACCTGCAGCTCGGTGGGCGTGAAGAGGAACTCTTCGGGTTCCTCCACGCGGACCCAACACCAGTCTGCCCGCCACTCCTTCTCTACTTTATTCTCCGACCGGACGATGAACTCTGATTTCATCCGGTCGCGGGCGCAGAACACCACCTCCGATGACATCGCCCCCACTTGCTCGATGCGGGGGAGAGGTAGTGCCGGAATAACGCCATTGACGACATTACTTCGACGAACGCTTCTTAGAGGAACTGGAACACGGCGAGGAGAAAGAGGGACGTGGGGTGGAGCTGCGCCACACGGAGCTGGTACGTCTTCATGAGCGCATGGAGGAACAGGGAGTACGACGGTACCAGCCAGGCAAGGATGAAGTGCGCGAACACCCGGAAGTCATTTTTCTGGTGGTCAGCGCCGGCGGGGAAAATGAGGGTCTCCTCGTACTCGTTGAAGCATGAGGCGACGGCGTGCTGGACCTTGTCCAGCGCCTCGCCGTTGTAGGCAGGCCGGAAGAAGGCGCACGAGGCCCTCAGCTCCCTCCTTTTTTGATCCTTATCCGAGACGGGCTTGTGGGAGGCCGTCTCGCTCCTGCCGGCGACAGGCCTCTTAGAGCCTTTCCCTTTCTTGGGAGCAGGGGGCGCCATGGGAGGTGTGGGATTGGAGACGAAGGGGAAAAGCAGGGGGGCTAAGTGTTTGCTCCCTAGCGCAGCGGCGGGGTCTTATAGTGCCCCGGCACCGAGCAACGGTCGCTTCCGCACCCTATGGGTCCGCGGAGATAATTACGCCCCAAGAGGGGATAATGCAGGAGGTGGCCATAACCACCCGTGTTTAATGGGGAGGTTAGGGCGGAAATCTCGCGCCCACTACTCTGCGCATAACGGCAGAGCCCTTGAAGCAGCGCATAAGCAGGGCCCTGAAGTAGCTCGGGACCCACGCGTCGGTTAAGGGCGCAGCCCGGCAACCGACCTGGGAAGGTGCTACCCGGGAACAGGCGTTGCCGGCCCACGCCCGAGGGCTACTGTCGCACCAGTGGCACCCGGGGCGCCACCGCTGCACGACGCGTGGGCCACATCGCTTGGTCCCTTGAAGGATCGCACCCCAGGCAGCTCCGCGCGAGATGCCTGGCAAGTCGCTAGCCCGGCAGGGCTAGCCGGGTTGCGGGGGCTTGCCTTGCGGGGCAGCAGGAGGAATCCCGCCTGGGCACTTCCCAGGAAGGTCACTTGCCGGGAGGGTGTTCCCGGGCGCAAGCAACCGTTGCAAAGGCAGGAGCGAGCGAGAGCAACAGCGGCGCCACGTGCTGCCTCAGCGGGCACGCTGCGCACAGGTTTCGTCAGGACGAGGAGTGAAACACACGCCAGCTTTTAATGCTCCGACCAAAAGGGGATTCCCTATCCTTTCAGCCAACAGTGACCCGCCTGGGGTAAATTTCAGGCGCCTAGACCCCTAGCTGTAGGGCTACCTGGTTTGCATGCAAGCCAACACACCGAGGGGGAGCTGCCCTAGCTCCCTGCTCGCCATTTGTCACCCATGCACCGTTGCACCTGTGGAATCCCCTTCAGTATAAGAGGACCCCCGCCAACGGTCAAGGGGTTCGATTCATTCAGTTCTCACTCAGTTCACTACTAGTTCTAGCCAGAAATAGCAAGTAACACTTAGCCAAAAAAAATGAGAGCACCCGGGGACTCCCCCCGGCAACCTGTGAACCCTTCCTCATCGGTTAATAGCAAACTCAGAAGCAGGACATAGGGTTTTACACCTCAGGGTGGCCCGAACCTGGGTGCATCCCCGGTGTGTGAGCCCCGTGCTATGACAATGTGGCTCACACACCGTTGCCGTACAACGGGCTAATTGGTCGGCCAACGCCGATCAAGTTCATGGCGGCAACGCATTGCGCCTATGGCGTGATGAAGATGCCGTCAAGATACAGCGTTCTTTCCATCAAGTGCTACCTGAAGGACGCGGCTTGGTGCGTGGGCGAGGTCGTGAAGACCTCCGAAGTGGCGGATCCCGGCGACTACGACGTTGCCGGGAGCGAGGATCCACTTGCGGGTGAACAACCCGCACTGAAGAAGGCGCGAGCCGCTCCCGGACAAGACGCCGGGGGCACGAAGCTGAAGGAGGAGGGCACCAAGACCAAGAAGGTGCCCTTGCTTGCCGGCAACGAGGCACACACCGTCTCAATCAGTGCGAGCCTCGGCGAGAAATAGGAAAGCGCCCTCGTCGCCTTCCTCTGGGAGAACTCTGATGTGTTCGCTTGGGAGCCATCAGACCTTCTTGGAGTCCCTAGGGAGGTGATCGAGTCTCGGCTGGCGGTGCGGCCAGACGCGCGGCCCGTCAAGCAGAAGGATTGCCAGCAAACGCAAGAACGCAAGGACTTCATCCAACAGGAAGTAGAGAAGTTCAAGAATGCCGGGGCGATCAAGGAAGTGTTGTACCCTACTTGGTTGGCAAACCCTGTTGTAGTCCCAAAAGCTGGAAATAAATTGCGCATGTGTGTTGATTTTACCGATCTTAACCGTGCATCCTAAGGACCCCTTCCCTGTACCCCGTATCGATCAAATAGTAGATTCTACAGCGGGTTGCGAGGATTTGTGCTTCCTGGATGCCTTCTCGAGCTACCATCAGATCTAGATGGCAGTTGAGGATGAGGAGAAAACATCGTTTATCACCCCAGTTGGCTGCTATTGTTATACGTGCATGCCTTTCGGGTTGAAGAACGCGGGTTCAACATTTCAGCGCGCCCTGCGCGAATGTCTGGGACCCCAGCTAGGCCGAAACATCGAGGCCTATATGGACGATATCGTCGTCAAGTCGCGGCATAGGGACTCGCTCATTGGCGACCTACAGGATCAAGCTCAAGCTTAACCCCGAGAAGTGCACGTTCGGCATGGACTCAGGGCACTTGCTGGGCTTCTTGGTCTCCCACTGGGGAATTGAAGCCAATCCACAGAAGATCGAAGCGATCGAGAAAATGGAGGCGCCCCGCAAGATTAGGGACGTCCAGCGCCTCAATGGTTGCGTGGCGGTGCTTGGCCGTTTCATCTCAAGGCTGGATGAGCGAGCCCTGCCTTTCTTCAAAGTAATGATGAAGAAGGGTCCAATCAATTGGACTCCCGAGGCGGAAGCGGCGTTCTGGGACCTGAAAAGATACCTGAAGTCGCCGCTGATCCTCGTTGCCCCTAAATCGGGAGAGCCGTTGCTGCTGTACCTAGCGGCAACGGATCAGGTGGGGAGCTCTGTGCTCATCGCCGAGAGGGAAGAGCAAATCCCGGGGGATGAGACAGAAGGACCGGGGGCTCCCGGCAAGCCGGGAGAACCCCCGGCTACCTCCTCTGCCCCTGGATCCGGGGAACAGCCCATGCAGGCTGCTCCCCGCAAGCGGCTAGTGCAGCATCCAGTGTACTTCGTTAGCACGGTGCTGCGCGACGCCCGGGTACGGTACCCGCAAGTCCAGAAGCTTCTGCTTGGGATCCAGCTCGCTTCGAGGAAGCTGCGTCATTTCTTCCAGGCGCACAGCATCACGGTGGTGTCGGGGTTCTGTTTGGAAAGGGCCCTCACCAACCGTGAAGCCACCGGAAGGGTGGCCGAGTGGAGAATGGAGCTGGCGGAGTTCGGGCTACGTTTCGCGAACACCAAGAGTATCAAGAGCACCATTCTCGCTGACTTTGTCGCGGAGTGGACATCGACGGGCGTAGACGAAGAAGAGCCGGGAGCGAGCCTCCCCGGTGTATTAGACGAAGGGTGTTGGGTCACGTACTTTGACGGCGCTTTCTGCTTGCAGGGCGCCGGCACCGGAGTAGTGATCGAGTTGTCCACCGGAGATCAACTCAAGTTTGTAATCCAGCTTGACTTCGCCAACTCCACCAACAATACAATAGAGTACGAGGGATTGCTTGCCGGCCTGCGCGCGGCGATCGCCCTCGACATCAAGCGCCTGGTTGTTCGTGGGGACTCCCAACTCGTGATCAACCAGGTGAACAAGGACTACGACTGCCCCCAGATGGCAGCGTACGTGGAAGAGGTGCGGAAATGGGAGTCCAAGTTCAAAGGACTTCAATTTGAGCACGTAAAGCGCAAGGACAACTTTGTTGTGGATGAACTGTCAAGTGGGCAGCGGAACGCAGCAAAGTGCCTCCTGGGGTGTTCATGCAGAGGCAGTCAAAACCCTCTGTCGACCCCAAGACAGTTGCCGGGGAAGCCCCTCCGGTGACTCAAGGTGACCCTACAACCATAGGGGACCATGCCACCAAATTGGTGGCATACACTAGCCGGGAGCCACCACCTTGGGGGCAGATATTATTCGCTACCTCAGGGACGGGACCCTCTGGGAGGAAGACCTTGCCGCGGAGCGAGTAGCCTGGCAAGCTAAAGTGTACGCCTTGGTGGACGGAGAACTCTACCGGAGGCGTCCTAACGGAGTCATGCTCCTCTGCGTGCCCCAGGAGGAAGGGCGCGCATTGCTGGAAGAATGAAGCGACCGCCCCGTACAGGGTTCGATCTTAGCGCTTACTGTGCTAGTCCCTGGATCGACTCACTAGCACACACAGTTTCATGATGAAATATCCAGGTACAAAGGTCAAAGTACTTTATTACATCGCATCATCCAAAATTTAAATAATAAATAGAGTTTCAACATCATAAAACATTGTTTCAAAAACTGCAGCGGAAGAGGGGTTTGGCTATTTGCTTAAAAGCATCATTGTTCAATCCTATCATTTTTAAACAAATAGTTTTAATTCTATTGGACACGGGGTAGAAACACCCATGCTCCTATTAACCTATAGAGCACATTGAGTAGATACATCAATTGCTCATACCCAGTTCAATCCATTCATTTTATTAAGAAATTGAATGAATGAGACCTTCCTTACAGCCCCCATATCTAGTTTCTCATAATTGTCCGTAACCAGGGACACGGCTAAGTACTTAGTTTGACACTCTCGAGAGGTGGTACACTTTACCCACAAGAAATCGACGTGTTAATCCCTTGTTGTCCTCAGGGTAGAGTAGCAACGGCATCGATTACAGGAATTTTCAGAACATAATCTCCCAGACCACCTGAGGGACGCGCCCCCACCTACACTGCTACATACCGATGTCAACTCGGATCCGGATTCATATTTCTTACATCCATCCTGGCAGAGCCTATAATACCATGTGGTTGTACTGGAAGCTACTAAACAGGAAACAAGTCCAGTCTCTGGTTACCCCGGGTGGCATCCCTCATTTGCGATGCAGGCGCACCCATAGAAATGGCGAGACGACTCATAGAAATGGACTTGACGTCGCATACATCTCAAATACTCAAAGAAGCCCACACAGGATGGTTCATTGAATTACTTGTTTTGCCATACACTAGGAAAACCATACTTTAATTCAATAACATCACATTGTAATAATACCACCCACGTATACTATCATAGCATAGCATTTACTACTACGATGGCAATTGGTGGTGAGGACATGGCAAGGGTATCCTATACTACTAGGAGAGATCATAGCTAGCATATATACAATAATAATCATAACAATGTAACCAATAAAAACTAGTGCATAATAAAATAATATGATGATGGTCAAAGTGAATTTGCCTTTTTAGTGTCTTTGTATTCTTCTTCTTTTCGATAGTCACAGTTACCGCACTCCGTATAATCTATCGCGACGAACGAAAAGCAATAATAAATAACCATTCGAGAACTCCAGATCATAACTCCAATTAAAGAACCAAAAGCAAATACAAAGTTTAAATTAAATAGTACCTAACTACTGTTAGGTTGTCCTAGGCATAGATCTAAGAGGTAGGAACAAGGTTGAGACAAAAGCGGAGTTGGAACGGAATTGATTTGGTAACCTACGGGCTGTTAAAAGATACAATTTTCTAGGGGTCATAGGCTACTGTAGATTAAATTTGGAAGGTGTAAAAAGTGGTCCAGAAATTAGAGTTTGGTGTACTCTAGTCACAACAGAAAGAATAAACTGGTTTGAAACTATGGATCAACATGTATGGGCTTTGGAACATTGCTAATCAATAAGACAGTGTTAACAGATACAAAGTTTGGTTGGGCATGGACTAGTGTGGCTGCGTGGGAAAAAATGCACAATGGTGTGCTCTACACAAAACAGAAATAATAGGCCAAAAAGGAACTATGGTTCACAATATACTAGGCCTGGAATGAAGCTACTCAAAACAGTACTGTTTTTCTGTCGCGACAGAAAAACGGTTAAGGATGGGAGGCTGTTAAGGATACAGTTTTGCAACGAAGTTTCACTAATGTGGATGAACCTAGAAAGGTGTTAAAATAGATCTAGGATGTATATTTGGATTTGATCTTGACATTACAGAAAGAATCATCTAATTTGAAGTAATGGCTCAAAAGATATAGGATCCGGAAAACAGCTAACTGATGTGATAGTGTTAACAGATACGACTTTTGATTAAAGATGCACTTAAGTAGATGAATCCTAAATTGTGCAACAAGTAAACTAATGTGGATAAAAAGATCTAATAAATGATCTACAGAAGGATTGGAACCAAACGGATCAATGTAACAACCTACATGAATTTCGAAAGGTGGCTAATCCAGAAGCAACATGCTGTGAATAGCAAATTCCAACGAAAATGTACTACAGAATATCATTGAGAAGGGGTATAAAAAAGTGATCCAATCTATGGATAATGATGAGTTCTAACTACGACAGAAAGAATTGGATCAAAATGTTCTATGGTTCAGAAGATACGGGCTCCGAAACATGGCTAATCTAAACTGCTGCGGCTGAAAAGTTGCTCACTGGAAAAGGCACAGAGTTCGCCGGAGTTGAAAGAGGACGGCGATGATGTTGACGTAGGGTTTGATGGGGCCGTGGAAGACGTCGAGGCGGACATCGTGACGCGGCTTTCGGGGTCGGGAGCGTCTCCGGACGGCGACAGGCGGAGCTTTGGGCGCGGCTTTGGCATGGGGTCAGGGACGGCGCAGCCAACGGCGTCAAAAGATCCCGAAACCTTGTCACAAAGGTAGAATATGGTCACGTGAGTACACCGGTGAAAGGAATTATAAAAAGAACCTTCGGAGAGAGCTCACCGCCAACAATGGCGGTGGCGACGGGCGGAGACGGGCGTCGATGGTGTGGGATCTACAAGGGGCTAGAGGCTAAACTTTCTACATGGGAATGGGAGCGGAGAGGCAAAGGCTCAAAGTGACGCGCGTGGAATCCTTTTATACTGACCGAGGAGGGAGATCGGGCGTGGATGCCGACGAGCGGCATTCGGGGTGCGCCTGTTGCAAATGGCCATTATGAGAGGAAACTTCAAATTGATTGTCTGAATCGGTTCCTGGGAGGGTGGGGATTGATAGGGTGGTTTACTTTCGAAGAGAGACGCGCGGGAAGGAAAGAAATCGAATGAAGGAATCATGGAAGGAGAGAGGTTTCCTTTTGTGCAGAGGAGGGGAGATGGGCCGGCCCAATTTTCTGTTTTCATCTATATCTTTTGATTCCTAACTCCAAATAAGTCCAAATAAACTTCAGAAAATTTGTAAATTCAAACCCTCCAAAGTGTGAGCTTTTGGGACTTGAATTCTTTCAACATAAAATAAGTAAAAATACTTTTGCTTATATACATGTCGTTAGGGCTTTATAAGTAGTAAATAAAATAGATTTAGAAATCTATTATGAAACCTTTGTTTTATAAATTAGTTTAGACTCCAATAAAATATTGAGTTGGCATACTTACACTAACCCCCTTCCTTAGCTAAATAACCCATTGGGTTGAACTTCAAATAAAAAATCATAATAATTATATGGTTCAATAAATTCCTAAATAGCTTTATAGCACCAAATCACTCACTTTGAAATCATAGCAAATGTTTCCAACTATATATAATTTGGGAAGTCACGTTATCTCACTCTCTACAACGGAATAAATGTTGGAATAACATTTGCAGATGAGGATGTCACGTTATCCTATTCTCGAATATTTGATAGTTTCCTTTCGGAAACAAAATGAACATGACAAAATAAGATCAATATAAACATAGTTGAATCATTAAATATGTTTCCAACCTTATAATCAGGAAAGTCATATTATTCCCTCTCTTTAACATTTAAGTAAATGTTGGAAAACATTTCTAATTGGATTCAAATATTCCAACGATGCTCTCAAATGGTTATGGCATCCAAATTGCGAACTTAGTGTGTTAATAAATCTTTCAAAAAGAAAATAGGATTTACTAAGATAAAAAAATAATCCATATAAACTGATAAGATGCAAATGGGTCCAAATAAAATAATTTGGACTTATATAAATCTCCCAACAATGTTGTATAATTTGGATAGTCATATTAATCCACTCATTTGTTGAATATTCAAACATGGTGTGGACAAATTTAAATAAGTCCTAAAAATTTGAAATCCTTCAGGATTTCACATCCAAAATATTTCCAAAGCCAATATTTTATTTAAAATAACTATTTTATTTAACATTCCAAAATGGAAAAATTCCGAGATGTTACAAAGAAATACACCGAGGCACATGCTCGCACCATGTGGCCTCCAGGGCATTAGCTGGGAAAGCGTTCCGGCATGGCTTTTACTGGCCGACAACACTCGCCGACGCCGAGCAATTAGTCAAGACCTGTGAAGCATGCCAGTTCCACGCCAAGATGAGCAACCAGCCAGCGCAAGCCCTGTGGCAGCGTACCTCTTTAAGCTAGTGTAGCCGGGCAAGGCCCGATTGTAAACCGCTAGCACAAGGTTGAATAAAGATAAGAGTTACATTGGTAAATATTGTGTTTTGCTGCTTATAAATGCTTCTGTCTCCTGCTCTAGGTGCACAGAATTGTCTCATCATCCTTGGCTGTGAGCAGGGGGCTGTCGGAACCCCGAAAACCAAATCTCGTTGCCGGGATGCCCCGGAACGAGGCCCGGCAGTTGCCGGACCCGTTTGCAACTTGCTACGTGCCAGAAAGGCACAATGGAAATGTAAAGATGCTCACAGCCAGGATTGAGGTCGACTCTTCTGTGCCCGAGGGCTGGGAGGCAGGAGGTTATCCAGTTTATACTGTTTTTCGTACATTTCGAATTTTTTTGTTATGTACCTTGGGCACTGCAAGAATCTGACATGCAGTATAAAGATAGGGATCAGACACGCTGGGGTACTCGTGGAGTACTCACGGGTCGTGTCGTCTAGTGGGTAGCCACTGGTGCATGGCGACCGCTTCAAGGCTTTTACCTCAGGAGGGTGTCGTCACGGGTGCCGTTGTAGCTCGGCACACGCGGCGGCAGGATTCTTCGCCATGCCTATAAAAGGGCATGGTGGCCACGGAGCAACTCAGAGCAAAGCTAAGGAGATGGCTACAAAGGCGAGGGAGGCCGCAGAGACACGGTGGTGGTGCATGCCATCAGTGCCCAGTGCCGATGGGTGCACTGCCACCGTGTCCTTGCCGCATCCCTCCAACAGGCGTTTCCAAGGCGAGGGTTGCCGCGGAGACGCTGTGGTGGTGCATGCCATCAGTGCTCAGCGCCGATGGGTGCACTGCCACAATGCCCTTGCCGCATCCCTCCAGCAGGTGTGCCAAGGGCAGAATCGATACGTTCGACAAGTGGACGGGAAGCTAAGTATCTCACTTTGGGTCCTTAGTTTTCCTCTCTCAGTAATGTTGGCTTGCTGGGGTGGGTTCGGTCCCCGTGTTGCCGGAGCGTAGGAAGGACGCTTGCGGGGTGAGGACGCCCCCCACACGTGGCTCGCGGGTCCGTCCCGAAGGCGTGTGCGCTTAGTTAACCCGCGGGCGGAGTGGCTACCCGCTAATGTTTGGCCCTAGGTCGGCACTGCGGGTCCATCCCGGGTCCCTAGTCTGGCCAGGCATGTGGTTGGCAAGTCCCCAGGTACGCAAGGCTAAAAGCACGAGAAGGACAGAGCCCTTCCCCGGCAAGTTAGTCGTAGGAAGAGAAGCAAGTAAAAATAACATCGGATATATTTATATTGAAGCTTGGTCAAAACAAGTTGATAGAAAACACTAGCAATAACAAGGGAAGCTAACATAAAAGGTACTAAGGCGCCTCGCGACGTTTGTAGAAAAACACAAAGAAAAGGAAAAAAGGAACTACGTGGGAGGAGCTCCCGGGGCGGCTGTGTCGGTGTCAGGGACGTCCTTGGCATCGGGGGCTTCTCCGGCAACCTCCTCAGTAGCAGCTTCGTCCTCGTCGACCTTGCCCTGCATCGGAGCCACCATCTCATCCACTACGCAATGCACCACCTCCCGGTGATCCTTGGCCTCTTCTTCGTCCGACCAGGCGTCGAAGACCGACTCGAACGAGAAGTCGGGGTGGGCAGAGTGGACCCGGGAGAGGATCTGCCCGGCAACCTGCTCGGGCCGCGAGGCCGACTTGCCGGTCACCGAAGGCCGTGATGCAAGTTTGGAGGCCGCCCTGCCGGCAGACGAAATCCGTGAAGAACGAAGTGTAGCTCCCCAGATCTACCCCACCGAAAGTAGCCACCGGGATGTCGAATCCCCGCAGCGCTTCCACCGCCGAGTCGGCCAGCTTCTTCAACTTGGCCACCTCCCCCGCCCTGCGGGCCCGCAGCTTGGTGCACGCGCCACGAGCCTCCTGGGCCTGCAGCTTGTGCTCGCGGTCTTGAGCTGGCGTCTTGGTGTTGTCGTCGTCGATCCGTCAGCGCTCCTGTCGCGCCGCGTCGAGTTCGTCCTCAAGGGACGAGCTGGCGTCTTGGGCGGCCTTGAGCTGCCCCGCCAGCTCGCGCTCCCGGGAGCGGGCCTGCTCCTGCAGCTCCTTCTCACGACGCGCTGAAGCCTCCAGCTCTGCGACCTCGCGGCGGAGGCGCTGGATCTGCAAGGAGTAGCCGGACAACAGGTGAGGCCTTCACCTGCTCGAGCTCCCTGGAACGAGTCCAGAGCCGCCTGGTTCTCCTCCTCCCTGTTGGCGTCTGAGGCCTTCACCTGCTCGAGCTCCCGCTGGTGCTGTTGCTGGAGGTCCCACAGCTGCTGGAGGACCTGCGCCTCCGGCACACCTTGCACGGCAGGCGCTGCCCTGGCTTGCCACGCCTACTGGAGCTCCTCTTGGAGCCGCCGCAGCTCGATGCACTACTCGTCCGCCTCCGGTCGCGCTGCGCCCAGCTCCGCCACCACGCGGGCATGGTGCTGCTGCGCTTCATTCAGGAAATTGACAACACATCTACTGTTGCAGCTGGATATTGTCGATCACCTGGTGCCCCTGCTGGAACACGTTGGGGTCGAAGGTGATCTGACCCCAGGTTCGCCCGGCAAGCTCCCCTGCCCCCAGGCTGAAGGTTGGTCTGGCGGAGGAGGAGGACCCCGTCGTGACTGTTTGCGATCCCGAGGGCGCGTAGGGATTTAGAGTCGCGCCCCCAGCATGGTCGAGCCCCGTTGCTCCTTGCTCGTCCGAAGGGGCGAGCTGGGGGCTCGGGGGCTTCTCCAGAGTGTCACCACCCGCCCCGGCTGGTGGGGGCTGCTCTGCACCGCCTGTCTCAGATTGCGCCCCCTGCGAGGCGTCACCTGCGGCAGCGGCCATAGCCTCGGTGGACGCCGTGGCCGGTTGCTGAAGGGCTCCACCGGGAGCAGTCTCCGCCGGAGCATCTTCATCGACCTCGCCCATGTGGTCGATGACCCGCACCTCGGTAGGCGCGGGCGCAGCTGGCACCCCTCCGACAGCTGCACAAGTGAAGCTTGCATCAAACATAAGGATTGACACAAATTGCAAGGGAAAAACTCGAACCTGCGCGTACCTGCCGTCGGGTCGGTGCCCTGCGAGCTCTAGTCAGGGACCCTTGGGTCCCCTGCAGCTGCTGCCGCCGCCACAACCGCCGCGTCAGAGGCGTCTTGGTCGCCGCCGCCCGAGCCGGGCTGGGCTTCTTGGTTGGGGTAGCCGGCGACACGCTGGTCTGCCCCCTCTTCCTTGACGAACCGGAAAACGAAGAAACAAGTTAGCCAGGCACATAATAGTTAAGCGGAGTTGAAGATGTTCGGGGTGGGATCAGACTTACCCCACCGGCCTAGGTTCGGGCCACCCGGAGGTGTAACACCCTACGTCCTGCTTTTTGTTATATTCACAAGTTTAAGAGTGTACAGATCGCCCGGGGGGTTCCCGGGCTGGCTACTTGGGTGAATACTACGATGTGTTCTAATTACTTGAGTCGGAACCCTTTTTTCGGTGGCATTGGTCCTCCTTTTATATGGAAGGGGATAACACATGTGCCACGGTGTGCAGCGTGACACGTTAGCTAGACGCGTGTCACGTCCACATGAAATACAAATTTGTTCATCCACGCTGGACGCCATGCAGCACCCGTCCTACTGTATACGTTAGAAAAAATAGCTCTTAGGGCGACCGTTCTAGCCTTGCTAAACAAGACTAGGCCTGCTGATAAGACTCCTGTCGGTGCATTAAATGCACTACGCCCGTAGTCTTGTCCTGTCTTCACTGTTCTGCGGGTCCCGTCTGCATGCCCGAGCGCGGGTTGCCTGGGTGCACCCTCCTGGCTAGCGCATCCGCTAGTTGCCGGGTGGCGTTCCTATGACTTCCCGGGGTCGGGGTCCCCGGGAGAGCTCCGTACTTGGCTCCTAGTTTTGCCTTCACTGGGGGCCGTCCCCTTGAGGCAGGCTTCCCGGGCTCGTTACTTCCCGGGAGTCCTTCCTGATGTGGCCCCGTCAAAGGCGACCCACGCGTCCAGTAGCAGTGGGACCCCGTGGGCCACTGGTACGACAGTAGCCCCCGGGTGTGGGCCGGCAACCTTGACGCCTCTTCAAGTGCTATCCCCGGTCGGTTGCCGGGCTACGCCCTATCCAACGCATGGGTCCCCATGGGGAAAACCCCTAGGCACCCGGCCCCGTGGGCCGCTTTTATCATCCCACTCCTTCGAGCGAAACAGTCGGGCGCACGATCTCATGCCTTATCTCCCTTGATAACCAGAGAGTTAAGGCCACGTCGTCCACTCCCCTCTTAATCTCTGGTTCTTTAGGACTCTTCGCTGTCCATCGTGGGGGTGTCCGTTGCAATCCACCAGCCCCGATAAATACCCAAGGCTGGCGGCGGGCACTCCCCATTGCCTTTCGCTTCTGCCATTGCCTCTCTCCAAGCTCCCCGCACTCCCACTCCGACCAAACTCCCTTCTCCTCCTCCGCCGATGTCTTCCAAGGGGCAGACCGTCCCAAGGGGAGCACCAGCAAAGGGGACAAGCACGACAAGGCCGGGAAGAAGGAGCTCTCGGACATTGCCCGGAAAGATGATGAGATGCGAGCCAAGTTCGCCTTCTTCTCCCCCGGCTACAACGTCGAGGGAGTCGAAAAGCTGGTCCTCGTGTTGGCCACCAAGCACAACGAGCATGGGCCAACACGGATTCTCCCCGTCGGCACGGAGCGCGACGGGCACTACTTCCGGATCTTCGGGAGGTTCGTGCTCGCCGGATTCGTGCCACCGCACTCGTACTTTCTCTCCGCCATCATGGAGTCCTACGGGCTCCTCATGGCGTAGCTCCACCCCACCTCGTTCTTCACATTGGTTGTTTTTCAACACCTTTGTGAAGCGTTCGTGGGGGTGATGCCGTCGGTGGCGCTGTTCCACCACTACTTCTACCCGAGGGTGGAGAAGAAGACATCTCTATCCTCGGGCGTGGTGTTCCGCTTCCGCGGCCGGCTCAAGTCAGGATGCTCAGATCCAGGCTCAGGTGGCAGCTCAGGTCCATGCTCAGATGCAGGCTCAGATGCAGGCCGCACTGAGGGCTCAGTACGACCACCTTAGGGTATGTTTACCGCACATAATAGCCAAGAAAGCGTGGTATTAGTTCCGTAACTGCAACTCTTTGTCTTTTCAATATGCAGCCGTACCTCGCCGCCACCTCTCAAGAGCCGCCTACAGCACCACCGCCGTTCGACTTGGCGTTTGTCAATCTCCAGATTGAGCATGCTCCACAGCCTTCTCCACAGACTCCGGTGAGTTCACTCGAAACATTTCAATCTCCATTCTAACTTTTCTTGCTTTCGTTGAGGGTTGGGGTCAATGCCTAATCACCTGTGCAACAGCATCAATCCGGCCGTGGCTCGAACGACTCTTGGCTCCAACTTCACACGCAAGCCTTGCTGGAGGCAACCCTCTTGGCCAGTCACCTGCTCCTAGGCACTGACTCGGGTAAGTTGCCACAAACGTGTCTCATCTCGAGGTCCGTTGTTTTGAAAACTTACTTTCTTGTCTCCACACGTAGAACTGCGTAACGTAGCATCACAAAGTCACATAGATCCCATTTTAGAGCCAAGAGGGCTCACTTGGCTTCAAAATGGTGCCTTGGTGGCATTTTTGGGCATTTGGCTCATTTATGCCAGCAGGGCACCAATTTGGAGCCAAATGAGCCATCTTGGCTCCAAAATGATGCCATATTTGGGCATTTGGCTCATTTGTGCCACCAGGGCATCATTTTGGAGCCAAAAGAGCCATATTTGCCACCAAGGCACCATTTTGGAGCCAACATGGCTCATTTGGCTCCAAAATGGTGCCTTGGAGCCATATTAGCTCCAAAATGGTGCCTCGGTGCCATGTTTGGGCCATTTGGCTCCAAAATGCCACCGAGGCACCATTTTGGAGCGAATATGGCTCATTTGGCTCCAAAATGGTGCCTCCATCGTGCCATTTCAAAGCATTTCGGGGTCATTTGGCTCCAAAATGGTGCCTTGGTGCCATTTTTGGAACCAAAATGAGCCATATTTGCTCAAAAATGATTCCATTGCACCTTTTTTGAGCCAAATGGCTAAGTTCTGCTTCAAATACTACAATTGTTACTTCAATGCCTTTATTTATATCTAATTATGATATTCCAACTCCATTTCATAGGTTTGTACTGGTGCAATGGGTGGTGGATGTTGAAGGTGCCCGAGTCACGGTCTCGTCGTGTATGAACACTATCTTGTAATATGTTGCTACCATGTGATGAACACTTGTAATACTATTGTTGTGAGATATGTGATGTTTTCAGACTTTCATGAGATGTTTATATGCTTGTGATGTGAATGCGTTATGTGGATGCGTCGATGATTTTGTGTGGATGTATTGCTGTGATGTGGATGAATATATATCTGTATATATGTGCTGTGAAAATATTTCAAATTGCTGTGATAAAAAAAAATACCCTTTGCCGGCGGCCATAGGCCTGGCCGCCGGCAAAGGCTGAGCGCGGGCACGCACTAGATCGTGCCACGTGCCCGCCCTTTGCCGGCGGCAGGCTCCCTCCCTTTGCCGACGGCTTTTTCCCGGACCGCCGGCAAAGGCCTGACATGTGGGCCCAGCCGTTAACGGACCGCATGCCGTGATCTCCTTTTCTTTGCCGGAGGCCGTTGTTTCGGCCGACGGACGCGTGAGAAAGCCGCCGGCAAAGAGCCCTTTGCCGGTGGATCTCCGTGCCGACGGGCTTTGCAGACAGCCCCGAAAAAAAGCCGCCGACAAAGGCTTTTCCGGAGGCAAAGGTGCCTTTGCCGGCGGCCCCTGGCCCCGGCAAAGCCGCTTTCTCCCATAGTGAAGATGCTAGATATTAGTCAAAGTAAGACCAACTGTTATTTTTAGTTTACAAATTTATCCTTGCACATTGTGGTATTGCTTTATCTGTGGTACCAGTATTGCTTTATGCTTTTGTGGTATTGTACTAGCCCGTTGTTTCTGATAGTGTGCAGACATGATGTGCATCATCATAAGTAGTACTTATTAAGTACGTTTTGCTAATGCTTCGAAGGTATTGTTCAACAGCTGCAATTTCAAGAATTTCATACACACAGATCTTCTGAGGTTCTTCTTACTTTGCAATCTAGGTATAATATTACAAATTTATATATAATCTTAGTGAAGCTATTGACAATTACAAGAGCTGATGGGTATCATCAATGCATCAAGGTCCTTTTGTGTCCCACGTGCAGTTATCTTTTTACGATACCTTTGTACTGCTCACAGGCGAAGAGCAGTATAAGTTTCATCCCACCGTTGATTTTCAAGGGCAATATAGACTATTTACATTCGGTTATTTTTTCCTTGGGGGCACCTTCGTTGTAATTTTTTATTGGCATTTCTCTGGCGTCCGGCCACCTGTTAGAAACTTAGAATGCGACGACGGGCCCCATTGCCGCACTCGTCCTTTGCGCATCGTTTCCTTTGGCTTTCCACCACCGTGCTCGATCGTGGCCATCGCAGTTAGCACGCTCATCCCTCTCATAGTTGCCCCTACTCTTGGCCCTGTTAGCCGCCATGCCCGGCTCCTCCTTGCGCTCACGCGCACATCAATGACCTTGCTTTTCGTCGCAATTTGCTGGTAATTGTAGAAAGATGAAAGATTGGTGATGCACCAAAGGCTCTCTTTGGTTCCAACCCCCAAGCTCATGCTCATGTAGGTGACCTCGACCTCGACTACTTCGTCTACGGTGTAGCTTGGTGAGCATCTCCCTCTATCTCGGCTTCCCCTTTTGCTCTGTCCCGGCCATTGAGCCGATGACACTTGTAGTTTAAATGTCAAAGTCGCGTAACCCTATGCGTCTCCCGTCCGAAAGGGTTACGTATATAGATATTCAAGTCTTTGCATATCTATAAGCATAACTCTTTCGGATTGTCCACATTTTTTGGACAGCCGAGGGTGTGTAGATTGGGTTCGTTTCCGTGCTCTAGTCCGGTCCGAGACGTGATTTCGGCAGCATCTCCCCGTTGTTCTCCAGATGCACATTCTCTTGGCTTGTTGTCGAGACGTGTATTTGGAGAACAGCGGGGAGGTGTTGCCGAAATTTCATCTCGGACCGGATTGGAGCACAGAAACGGCCCAATCTACATACCGTCGGGTGGGATTATGACCTATCCTTACCTATTAGTGGAATAGTTCAGCACATGCCCTTTTCAGTGAACAAATAAAATATGTGACGTAATTAATTTGACAAAACTAATTACTTGTGTTGCTAGTTGCATTATTAAACCGTGTATCCCTTTGGTGTCATGTGGTATCCGAAAATAGCAGAGAATGGCTAATCGTCGGTGGATGTATAGTGGCCGCCGTAGTCGGACAGACCGGGATGATTATTGGATGAAAAACACGGCAGATTTCTTGGAGGTTGCATTTGCTAGAGGAGAAGAGCGTGCTTGGTGCCCTTTCAGTCGTTGCAATAACAAGACACGACACACAAAGGATGAGATGGGCAATCACTTGCTGTTGTACGGGTACACGCCAAACTATACCAGATGGGGCTACCATGGTGAGAAAGAGGATAGAGGAAGAGAGGAGGTCATGCGAAGGCGCACGGATGACTTTGATACGGGGTTCCAGGACATGCTAGATGGCTTGGAGGAAGCACGCGTTCCAACGGAGGAAGAACCGGAGGCAACCTCTAAGGCCTATCTTGATATGCTGGTGGAGGCAAGCACAGATCTGCATGCTCACGCAAAGGTCAATAAGCTGGATGCCGTTGCTAGAATAATGGCTGTGAAGACCCAGTTCAACTTGAGCAGAGAATCGTTTGATGTGATGATGGCAGTTATTGGTAGTCTCCTCCCGGAAGGCCACCTTTTGCCTAAAAGCATGTACGAGGCGAACAAAATGCTTAATGTACTTAAGTTGCCGGCTCAGTGCCTACATTCATGTAAGAATGGATGCACGGTGTTTGACAGAGAATACGCGGATGCCAAGCATTGTCCCAAGTGCAATTTCTCTAGGTATGTCAAGGTAGACCACGGGAAGGGTCTGGTGTAGTCGAAAATACCACATAAAGTTCTTAGGATGCTTCCATTCTCAGAAAGAATTGGCCGGATCATGCTATCCGACGTGCCTGGCAAAGCTGTGATGCATCACAAACTGGGGAAGTGAAGCGACCGCCCCCGTATATGGGTTCGATCTCTGTGATTTAGTGCTAGTCCCTGGATCGACTCACTAGCACACACAGTTTCAAGATGTAATATCATAGAACAAAGATCTCAATATTACAATGAATCATCCAGAATATAAAGGTACTTACAACTCGCATAACCTCACGGGTTAGCTGGAAATAAAACAACTGTTTAGCAGCGGAAAGCGAAAGATACAAGGGCACATCAACACCACGGTGAGAGCGTATTGGAATGTAGGCCCGTAACCCAAACAAGCAGAACGTACATCTTACTCGTCGTCGGAGCTTCCTGCATTATTAAACGATGCAGCCACTAGGGTCAATACATTGAATGTATTGGCAAGATTCACTAGGAGTTATATCAGAACCTACCAAGTATATGCAGTATTTGGCAAGGTGGAATTTAGGCTGTTTGCGTCTTGTCTTTCTTTTCCACAAATAGAACAGGTGCTCCTCATGGTGATGAGCTAGGGCGAATAAATCCTTCGGCCAACTGTTCTGCCAGTTGCTTCTTCAGTTCTTTCAATTCATCTACAGCCATCTTATACGGTCTCTTGGCTATAGGTGCACTTCCTGGCAATAACTCAATAAGGAATTCCACATCTCGGTCCGGTGGCATGCCTGGTAATTCCTCTGGAAATACATCTGAATATTCTTTCACTATCGGTGCATCCTCTAGACTAACCCCCTTAAGAGAATTTACCTTGGGTAATTTAAGCTCATAGGTTGACTTGAAGCGGATTCGCTTCTTCTCTGGAGTTGTGAGTGTAATAGTCCTCTTGACACAATCTATAAGTCCTTCATACTTGGCTAGCCAATCCATTCCTAGGATCACATCCAAGCCTTTTGATCCTAACAGTATCAGGTCTGTGGGAAAGTTGTGTTTTCCAATTTCTAATGTCAGCATTCGGCATTCACAAGCCGTTATCATCTCTCCCCCAGGTGACTTCACCTTCATAGGGTTCACTAAGGTACTAGTGGTTAATCCATTCTCATGCACAAAACTCCTTGAGATGAAAGAATGCGATGCACTGGTATCAAACAGTACGAGTGCTTCAAAAGAATTTAGACGGAAGGTGCCGATTACGATATCTTGCTCCTCCGTGATTTTTTTCACGTTGACGTGGTTCACATTGCCCTTCTGAAATGGGTTAGGCTTTGCTCCAGCCTCATTGAACTTCTCCGGACAATCATTGAAGTAGTGCCCCATCTTGTGACACTTGAAGCATTGCACTTGGCTCATATCCCTGCCAGTGGTGCGGTTCTGCCCTGAGTTGCCTCCATTGTTATGGCCACTGCCCTTGTTGTGGTTGATCCTTGGATGCTGGTGCTGGTGGTTCCGGTTGCCATTTCCTCCCTGATGGTGGTGGTGGTGTCCTTGATTTCCATGGCGGTGATGGTGTCCACTCCCACCATGGTGACTCTGATGATTTCAACCATGCCTAACCATCGAAGAGCTGCCACTACCCTCGTACGAGGTGCCCGGCTTCTGGTGTGGACCAGCGTGGTTGTTGCCATGGTGAGGCCTTTTCCTCCTGTTTTCCATCTGATTCTGCTTGTTCTCCAGAATGATGGCTTTGTCCATGAGGGACTGGTAGGTAGGGATATAGACGACTGCCAGTTGAACGGCGAGTTCGTCGTTCAAGCCATCCAAAAACCTTTCCCGGCGTTTGGCATCAGTGTTGACGTCATCCGGGGCATAACGCGACAACTTGTTAAAAGCTTCGATGTACTCTGACACAGTCCTGTTCCCTTGCCTCAGCTTGTGGAATTCCCTCTTCTTCAAGCTTAGTACGCCCGCAGAGATGTGGGCGGTGCGAAAGGCATCTTGGAACATTTCCCATGTGACCTCCTCCATGGGTGTAGTGATCTGATAAGTCTCCCACCAAGCTGCGGCAGGTCCTTCAAGCAGGTGAGCGGCAAACCTCACCTTGTCAGCTTCATTGCAGCCAACTGTCACTAGGCATTTGCTCACAGAACGGAGCCAATCATCAGCTACAATCGGTTCCGGGGAGCTGGTGAATGTTGGTGGACGCAGCCTCAGAAATCTAGTTAACATGTCCACTTGAGGTGGTGGGTTGGGGTTCTGGTTGTTGTGGGTGTTGTTGTTGTTGTTCATCTGCTGGGTCAAAGCCTGCAGAATCTGAGTCTGTGCGGCCAGCAGTTGCTGCATGGTGGCATGGTTGTTGTCCTGACCCTCCTCGTTGTTGTCAGCATCGCGGCGGGTTTCACGTCTCGGCGGCATCTGTTTTGGGACAGCATAGATGAGAAATAGATAGACAGGATCTAAGGGAAAACTAAGCCCCACAACACAGGCAATACAACAGTTCAAACAACAAACATAACACAAGCATGACAATTTAATCATGAAACAAGTCATCTATAAAACAAGCAAAAGCATTCACTAGGATTTTAACATCCAAAACAAATAGTTCTCAAGGCATAACAGCCTAAAACACAAGTAAAGAGTTGCAAGTAAACACATGAATCTACATTGCCATACCACAACGACGGCATGGTCAATGGCTAACACGATAACGAATATAGTATAATAAATAGTCTGGCGGGCTCTAAGCTGAAACTAAGGAAGTGAAAGAACGTTGGTGTTCCCGGAGTTCCTCGCCTTGGAACGGGTGCGGGTGGCAGGTGTGTCCATCTCCTGCACCTCCTGAGGTTCCTCCTCCTATGGTTCCATCTCCTCGTCCTGAGGGGGTGGTGGAGCTTGTGCTGGTGTAGGGTTGGCGTTGTTGACCTGGGCTTGGAGCTGATCATACTGAAGTTGCAGGAGATCCTTCTCGTACATAATCTGCTCCATGATCGCATGCATGTTCAGGATAACATCTCCCCTGCGGTTCACTTCGTTCGTCTTCAGCGCCAGTTGACCTTGGAGTATCCCCACCTGGTCTTCAGCTATGTCTGCACGGGTCATCTCGTTGTAGAGACTCTTCCCTATGTCCACCATGTTCTGCTCCAGAGCTTGAAACTGAACATCCTCCATGTGCGGATCCTCGCCTAGGATCTCCGGTCCCACGGCATTCCCGCCAACAACTCGCCTTCCGAAGCTACGAAAGACAGAGTCCGGAGGCAATTCATCGTGGTACGCCTCGCACACACGAGCTATCGCATGTTGCATGGTGAACTGGAGTCCCAGCATGAAGTCGGGGTAGCGCACGGAGTAGGTGATGTCGGGCGTCAGTGGAACAACAGTCCCTCCTCTGACCTCCGTGTCGATCTCCCAGCGGCGTGCACCTCCCTGGGATCCCACCGGCTCAGCACGTCCTCAGAAACAGGGTGCTACCAGGTGCAGTGTCGTGCACAAAGTAGCAAGTTGCCTCCCAAATGGGATGTCGTCGTCAACTGTCGGGTAATGGGCGTGTGTGAAAGGTGGCTCATCTCCGAAATTTGGTGGTCCATTCATCTACAAGATTTATGGTGGAGGGAAAGAATTAGTCACATGATCAAGTAGGTGGATGCATAAATGTAATGATGACAATATAAGTGGTATGTTATGCAAACATGACGTATGATTGTAATAGTGGAAAGAATGACATTGCAGTATGAGGTGTATACAAATGCATATAAAATCTGAAGATGCAAGTGGATGAAGTAAAACACAAGTAGTACTTATGCATAATTGCAAGTGTATATGAATATGCATGTATCTCAATATGCATATGCATGTATCTCAATATGCAAATTTAGAGTGGTATGAAATGCATAGAACATTCCTATGGTCTCTTTTGGTCTAATCCATGCTAGGGTCACGTTCCTACAGGCAACACAATGCTCTGATACCATCTAAAGCGACCGCCCCCGTATATGGGTTCGATCTCTGTGCTTTAGTGCTAGTCCCTGGATCGACTCACTAGCACACACAGTTTCAAGATGTAATATCATAGAACAAATGTCTCAATATTACAACGAATCATCCAGAATTTAAAGGTACTTACAACTCGCATAACTTCACGGGTTAGCTGTAAATGAAACAACTGTTTAGCAGCGGAAAGCGAAAGATACAAGGGCACATCAACACCACGGTGAGAGCGTATTGGAATGTAGGCCCGTAACCCAAACAAGCAGAACGTACATCTTACTCGTCGTCGGAGCTTCCTGCATCATTAAACGATGCAGCCACTAGGGTCAATACATTGAATGTATTGGCAAGATTCACTAGGAGTTATATCAGAACCTACCAAGTATATGCAGTATTTGGCAAGGTGGAGTTTAGGCTGTTTGCTTGGAAGCAAAACATAAATTACCCTACTACAAAGGAATGCTATAATAATGTTAACTATTGGACACGGGGTAGACACACCCATGCTCCTATTAACCTAGAGCACATTGAAGTGGATTCATCAAATGCCCCTACCCTTTTCAAACCATTCATTTTATTTATGAAATTGGAATGAGTGAGACTTTCCTTACAACTCCACATCTAGTTGCTCAAATTGTCCGTTGCCGGGGACACGGCTAAGTACTTAGTTTTGACGCTCTCGAGAGTTTGTACACATTCCCCACAAGAAACCGACGTGTTAATCCCTTACTGTCCTCAGGGTAGAGTAGCAACGGCATCGATTACGAGATTTTCAGAGCTAATTCCCTAAACCACGAGAGAATCACGCTCCCCCTACACGGCTACCTCAGTACAGTTCCTCGGGTCTAGGTTCATACAACTTACTCTTGTCTCACCAGAGCCCATATAGCATTGTGGTTGTACTACAAGCTTCTAAATAGGAAACTAGTCCAGTATCGGTTACCTCAGGTGCCATTCCACATTTGCAACGTAGCCGCTCCCCGAATCCACGGGAGCGACGTCCATGGACGATCCATTCCTGAATCCACAGGAACTCGACTCAGAGGGACCCATAGAAATGGACCTGACGCCGCTAATCCTCAAAATCTTCAAAGCAGGCCATCCAGGACGGTTCATTGAATTAATTGTTTTGCCTTACATCTAACAAAACATTTCATATCGCCAAAGGCATAACAATATCATAATGTAGTTATTTCCCCCACGATACTACCATAGCCTAGCATTCAACTACAATCGATGGCAATTTTGGTAGCAAGGTAATGGCGAGGGTAAACTATACTACCTGGGATTTATAGCTAGCATAGAGGTACGAGTAATAGCCCTATCAATGCATCTCTACCAACAACACTAATGCATAAGTATTTTAAAACAACAATAATAATGGGATATGATCAAAGTGAACTTGCCTTGTCCAAGATTGTGGTAGTTCTCGCACTCTTCGCAACAACAAGGATTACACTCCACACATCTAAAATAAAAGAAACACACACAATAAACACCCCATTCAATACAACATCATGCCATGATGCATATGCTATGATGATGCACACAAAGGTTACTTCTAAAGTAAAAAGTTTTGTTTATGTTTTGAAAAGTTTTTCAAATGATTTGGACAGATTATACAACACCAAAGAGGTAATTAATATGCATGAAACAAGGATAGGGTTTAAATTAAAAGATTGTGTGGTTTTTGCAACATAGAGCAAAATTTAAACTTGTATGCCATTATTATTCACAAAATAATTTCTCTTCTGGTCCTAATGGACAGAGAACAAGTTTAAATAATTTTATACCAAGCTAACATGCCCAAAACTATTTTGAAACAATTCATTTGAAACTTAAACCATATTCAACCATTCTGTAAATAGCTACTGTCTAAGTTCTTCAAAACTGAAATTCAACAGTGCCAAAATATTCTACACATTGTGACGATTCCAGAAAGGTGCGGATCACAATTTTTGGACAAACGGTTTGAAAGATATGAGGCTTTGAAGTTACAGGGCTTTTCTGCAAAAATGCATTATCTAATTCGGCCGAATTAAAATAAAATAAAAAGGCCTCGCCACGTGGCAGCAACTGATTGGCCCGGAGCTAGGGTTCCGGCCGGCGGCGGAGCGGGCGGCGGGGCGGGGCGTGAGCGGGGCGGCGCATGGTGGGGGGGGGGGCGGAGGCGGCGCGGGCGGGCGACGAGCGGTGCGGGCGGCGCGCGCGGGGCGGGGCGGCGCGGCAGCACAGGTGCGGCGCGGCAGTGCAAGGGCGCAGGCGAGCGGCGGGCGGTGCGCGCGGGGCGGCCGCGGGCGCGGGCGCAGAGCGTGCGGCGGCGGGCGGCGCCGGGGAAGACGGCGGACGGCGGCACGGAGCTCCAAATCATGGCCGGCTCTTGTCACTGCGTGCGCAAGGAAGAGAGGAGGAAGG
This sequence comes from Brachypodium distachyon, assembly GCF_000005505.3. Lineage (NCBI taxonomy): Eukaryota > Viridiplantae > Streptophyta > Magnoliopsida > Poales > Poaceae > Brachypodium > Brachypodium distachyon. The sequence goes on along the minus strand of NC_016132.3, from coordinate 19,365,918 downwards.
AGATGGGGTCGGCGCGGGCGGAAGCTCACCGGAACGACGGCGAAACGCGAAGAACGGCGACGGCAACAACGAACTCCGGCGAGCAATTACTTTCTAACCGGTGCGAAATCGGGCGAGAGGTTTGGGGGAAGTGGAGGAGAAAAGCGAGGGCTTCGGGGTGACGTGGAGGGATTTGGAGGAAACGGCCCGTGTGCGGAGAAATCGGAGGGGGAGTCATGGGCGACTCGGACTGTGCGTGGCCGGGAAAAACGGACGGAGGTTGAAGAAGACGTGGGGCCCACCGGTCAGTGAGAGAAGCCGTTGGTTCGGGCTAGGCCGGTCTGGTTCGATCCGGTCCGGTCCGGTTCGGCCGGTTCGGTCCGGTCTGACGGTTTTATTCAGTTTTTCCTTTTCTTTTATCTATTTTCTGTTTTTGAACCTCAAAATTGGTTCGAAGCTCGAAATCAATCCAAATAAAATGCAACAAAATTTGTAAAATCATATTTTCATATGATCTAACTTTTGGAACATGAATTTCCTCAAAATAAAATATTTAAAAATACATTTGCCTACAAAATGGCTTTTAGGGCCCTTAGGCTATGAAAACAAATTATTTTTCAAAATAATTTCAAAAGCCAATTTATGGGATAGCTCTATATATGCACTAAATCCTTTTTTATCGCAATACCCTCATGGGTTAAAATGCAAATACTTAAGAGCAAGATCAAAAACCAAAATCAAATAAAAGCATTTTTGCAAAAGGGTTTTCTGGGCAAAAAATTTTTTAGGGTTTTGCAAGTGATCAAATGCAAAGGTGACATGATGCTTATGATATGCAATGCATATGAAGAGTTTTGAAAATTGGGATGTTAAAGGAAGAAATACAAATACGACAAGGATCATAGGCCGATGTTGACACATCCGTCGGATGGCGAAGCATGAAAGGATTTTGATCGGAAGTATCCGGAGAAAGCCGCGGAGCCTCGGAATGTTCGAGTTGCCATCGCAACTGATGGGTTCAATCCATTTGGCATGACGAGTGCCCCATACAGCTGCTGGCCAGTGTTTGTAATTCCGCTCAATCTCCCTCTCGGAATGATAATGCAACGGAAGTACATGTTCTTGGCGCTGATAATTCCAGGACCAGAATATGAAGGGAAGAACATTAATGTGTATATGCGGCCCTTGATGGAGGAGTTGAAAAGAGGTTGGGAGGAAAGGATCATGGTGTACACAAAACTACCAAGACAAACTTTAGGATGCATATCTGGTTCCAGTTCTCCACTCATGACCACCCGAGGGGATCTATACTCTCCGGCAAAGGCTTGCAAGGGAAGTTCATGCGCCCACACTGTGAGACTGATCTGGAGTTCTATCGGCTCGCTCATGGTCACAAGTATTGTTGCTTCGATCTGCACAGGCGATTCCTCCCGCCTAACCATTCGTTCAGACAAGACAAGAAGATCTTCAGAAAAGGTGTGGTCGTCGAAGAGGGGCCACCCCGTTATCGCACCGGTTCTGAGCTTCTTGCTCAGCTGGATGCTCTTGTGCCCGACCCGACACAACCTGACAAGTTCCTGGGGTATGGTGATACACACAACTGGACTCACAAGTCATGCCTCTGGGAGCTCTCCTACTTCAAAGACATTCTTCTTCCACATTGTATTGATGTGATGCACACCGAAAAGAATGTCCCCGAAGCCCTTTTCAACACAATTCTCAACATTATTGACAAGACGAAAGATAATTCGAAGGCTAGAAAAGATCAAGAAGAACTTTGCGATAGACCACAGTTAAGCATTAAAAAGGTGCCAGGCAGGTCAGACATTTGGCGGGTGTTGGCAGAGTTGAGCAATTTCTTCCGCCGGCTTTGTGCTAAAGAACTATCCCCCACCTTGCTAGAAGAAATGGAAAAACAAGCCCCTGTGTTGCTATGCAAGCTAGAGAGGATCTTTCCGCCGGGCATGTTCGTGACGATGCAAAATCTAATTATCCACCTCCCGTACGAGGCACGGATGTGGGGCCCTGTGCAGCATCGTTGGATGTATGCCGACGAGAGACTTATGAAGACCCTTCGAGCTAAAGTAAAAAACAAAGTTAAAGTTGAAGCATGCATATGGGAGGCAATCCGTCTCGAGGAAGTGTCAAACGCAATGACAAGTTACTACAGCTTCCATATTGCCATGCTGCATAATCCCTTCTCCCGCTACAATCTTGGCAACCCGGAAGATGAGTCCAAGTTGAGCCTATTCAGAGGGCAACTTGGAACTTCTAAAGCCGAGAAAACAGTCACCCTGTCCTACCAAGAGTGGCGATCCCTTACATTATATATCTTGAACAACCTCGACGAAGCCCAGCCGTACATCAAGTAAGTGCCCAGTAAATAATTCCTCTTTGCAATTGATCACAAGTTTGTCTCTAACTCATCTTATTTTCATTGCGTCAGCACATTCACTCAACTTAACTGGAAGCGAACAAGAAAACCCGATCCTCTAGAACATGATGCCCTTCTTAGAGATGGTCCAAATGACCCCGGATCCGTTTCATTGAGTGGTTCCAAAATCAAGTACTTTCTTTCTTAGCTCCTAGTTGTTTCAACACCTAGAGGCCTTGCGTGCGACTAATACATGATGCTTTTCTGCTTAAACCTGTAGGCTAGCAACGATGCGTCTATGAGCTCCCAATTGAGACAAATTGCCAATGGTTTTGATGTCAAGGTCGGTTCATTCAAATCCTATGACGTCAATGGATATCGATTCCATACAACAGGGTACGAGCTCAGTCGGCCCAATCGAACTTCAACAAATTACGGGGTGTTCGTAGAATGCGGTGGAGATGACTTCTACGGAAGGGTTGAGGAGATATACGAACTACAATACCGCGGGCCCAAACCTCCAAAGGTCGTTGTATTCAAATGCCGTTGGATCGATCCGAAACACGTTAACAAGGATGATACAATTGGCCTAGTCGAAGTAAAACGAGACAGTGTCTTCGAATGTGAGGATGTATATATTGTGGCTCAACAAGCCACACAAGTTTATTTCCTCCCGTACCTGTGCACTAAAGTGGCTCGCCTTCAGGGTTTGGATGTCGTGTACCACGTGCAGCCACATGGTAAACTATCAGAACCAAACGACCAAGATTATCTGCCGCAACGAGAGCCTGGCGACGACTTTTTCCAAGAAGCTGGCGGGGACACAAGTGATTTCGTGGTACGGTATACTGATTCTCCGGGCATGGAAGTAGACAATGACGGTGAAGGTGATGAGGTTAGTGATGGTGACGACGACGATGAGGAACAGGCCAATGTTGATAGTGATGTTGAGAGTGATCTTGATGCGGCTCTTCTAGTTGATCCCAATGACGAAGACTACAATCCACATGCCCATTCTTAGTTGTTTCATTTGTTTACATCAAGTTGTAATCTGTCCTACTTAATTAGTTAGTTCGTTGAATGCCAACTTTACTGTATTGTACATCAAGTTGTTTCATTTGTTTACATCAAGTTGTTGTTTCATTTATTTACATTTAGTTGGTGTTTATTTTATTTACATCAAGATGTTGTTTCATTTGTTTACATCTACTTGTATAATCCGTCCTACTTAATTAGTTAGTTCGTTGAATCTCAACTTTACTTGTATTGTATATCAAGTTGTTTCATTTGTTTACATGAAGTTGTTGTTTCATTTATTTACATCTACTTGTATAATCCATACTAACTTGTTTACTTTTCCTCATGGCAGGTGATTGAACGATGGTGGGCGGGCGTAGTACCTCTCAGAGGCGTGTCGAAGAGCTATACCCTCCGCCTAAAGTGAAGGCCAAACCCTCGAAGAAAACCCTTGCACGTAAAGCAAAGGGCAAAGCCAGGAGGGAGCCCTCTCCCTCACCGCCGCCACTCGATCCACTGTACGATCCTGAGGATGACAGGGAGGAGGAGATTCAGGAGGAGGTGAGGGAGATGGAGATGGAGGCGGGGGACTTTGGTGAGGACGAGCTGCAGGATCACTCTGTTGGTACCTCCGCGGGAGCCTCGGCGGGGGCTGCCTCCAGCTCTGGTACAGACAAAGTGTATCAGCGTGGTCCTACTCGTCTCCCCACCAAGCGGCCCTCTTGTGAAGCTGAGAAGCAGGTCATTCGTCCAACAGCCAAGATGTACCTTTCTTGATCCTAGAATTTAGTTTACATCAAATTGTTGTTTCATTTATTAACTGCAATTGACTTGTCTTATCCTTGTGCAGGGGCTGGGTGCTTGTTGCACCTAGGTGTTTTACGATGCAACCCAAGGTTGTGCTTGGGGTCCTCCTCAAGGACCACTTCCCTGGCGTGGTTCTTCTTGAAGGAAAGGAGGAGCCAGAGGTAGCCCGGACATGGGCACACTACGTGGCCCAACCAGACTTTCAAGATAGAGAGAATGTGGTGTATGCGAACAAAGCCCAGCGGGTGAAGTGCGAATTTTGGGTAAGTCGCCTTCGCACAATGCATACATTAGTCAAAACAATTGTAATGCAAAATATATAACTCACGAATGGATCCATTTTGTCTAATTGCAGCGGTTCTTGAAGCTGGCGGAAGGCTATGATGATGCAAAAATTGAATGGCACTTCGAGGCAAGTGTGAAGAAGGCATTGTCCGAGATGTTCTATCACGCGCGTGTCTACGCCGTGAGGAAGTACTATGCCGAAGTGAAGAAATAGAGATTGGAGAAGGCTCAATGTATCATGATGCATCTCGAGCACGAACAATACATGCAGGTAAAGTAAAATAAAGTGCATTTCCTTGCTTAATAAGGGCTAACGCTTAACTTCTTCGTGTTTGGGCTTGTACTTGTTCATTTAGGTTCCTCCAAACTGGTGCATCTCGCACTTAAATGCCTGGAAGGCGCTGGTGGACTCGTGGTGTAGCCCGGAGTACATGGAGACTCATGGGCTCCTTAGGGAGAGGAGGTTGGCGAACCCAAGCGGAATGCACCATCAAGGGAGCGTGAACCTGCAGGGCTACATCAACAACTATGTATGTGTTTTTCTCCCAAAAAGATATTCATGTGCGAGCCTCACCCCTAACTATCTTGTTGTTCCTTGTTGTTTCAGGCGAAGGCTCATCCGGATAAAGAACGCCTCACCAGTTTCACGGCCGTTGACTGCCCCCTCAGGGGAAAGGCGAGCACCGTGTCGGAGTCCAGTGCGAACGCCCCGCCCGAAGCCTATGCCACCCCGGCTGACCATGCCAAGGTCACAGGCTACGCGGAGGTGTTTGAGGAGGTGCACGGCCCCGGGGCTGATACTAGCCAGCACGAGCTGGATGTGGAAGTGGTCGTGAGGGCGGGAGGAGGCATGAAGCACGGTAGGCTGGTCTTCGGGAACGGAACCATTGATCCGAGCACCATTCCCAGCCTACCTCACCTGAAGGCTACTTCCACGAGCTCGAGTGCTAGTATACGCAGTTGTCCAGGTGCACGGCAGTTCTCACAGCAGGTTAGTTGTTCTTCATTCACCATCTCGTGTCTTTTCGCAATTCATTGTAATGACAATGAACTCGTAATGGCATTGCAGGAGGTGGAGAGTTTGGTGGCGGCTCAGGTGCAGGCTCAGATGAAGGCTCAGAGGTTGTCAGAAACCATGCCTGTCCGTTGGACTGCATCATATACAAGGGTGACTACAAAGACATGCACAACTGTCCAGTATGCAAAACATCCCGATACAAGAAGAAAGATCCCAATCCTGAGGGCCTCCCGGAGGAAGAAGTGACTCGTGGTCCAGCGGTGAAGACGATATGGTACCTCCCGTGTGGTAGCCGGCTGGAGCGTTGGTTTCAAAACGAGAAGGAGGCCCGGTGGTTCATCTTCCACGACCCGACTCAGAAGGATATCGATCCTGATGGGCTGTACGGTAACGACGATGGTGTACTTAGACACCCCGCTGATGCGGCTCAATGGAGGACCCTGGACGAGAAGTTTCCAGACTTCGGCGCAGAGCCCAGGAACATCAAGTTCAGGATGAGTATGGACGGAATCAATCCGTTCGGAAACATGAGCAGCAAACACAGCACGTGTCCGGTGATCCTGTTCATATACAACCTTCCTTCGTGGCTTATCATGAAGAGGAAGTACATCCACCTATCCATGCTCATACAAGGCCCACCGCCCAGGCGGCCATCAAGTTCTTCAAAGGAATTGTGTGCCGGTTTGGTGTGCCTAACAGCATCATCACCGACAACGGCACACAGTTCACAAGTGCAGCGTTCCAGGCCTACTGCGAAGACATGGCCACTAAGCTGCATTTCGTGTCCGTTGCTCACCCGAGTAACGGACAGGCGGAGCGAGCCAACACAAAGGTGCTGCGGGGGCTCAAGACGAGAAACTTTGACAAGCTCAAAGGCCACGGGAAACACTGGGTCGAAAAACTCCAGCCCGTGCTGTGGTCAATCAGGACCACACCTAGTCGGGCAACGGGCGAAACTCCTTTCGCCCTTGTCTACAGGGCAGAAGTGGTGCTGCCCCTCGAGCTCAAGTACGGATCTCCCCGGGTACGCGCATACAGCGATACCAGCCAACACGAGCAAAGGGTTGACGATCTAAACTTCATCGAAGAGCTTCGATGCCGGGCTGCTGTGCGAGCCGCGCGCTACCAGCAAGGACTCCGTCGTTATCACGACAGGCGAGTCCGCCCCCGGGGGCTCGAGAACGGAGACCTTGTCCTGTGCCGGATACAAGGAACGAAGGCCGGGAACAAGTTGACTCCGAAATGGGAGGGCCCCTTCCGGGTAGTGCAGGTGACCAGGCCGGGGGTTGTCCGGCTGGAAACCGAAGACGGCTTGCCGGTGCCCAATAGTTGGAATATTGAGCACTGGAGCAAGTTCTACCCGTGAAGCGGCGGAGCCCGACCCTCAGGTGATGCCGCCAATGCATACCTCTCGAACTAGTGTAGCCGGGCAGCCCCCGTGTGTAAACCACTAGTTATTGTGAATAAAGATAAGTGTTTCGCCCCTGAGCTTTGAATTCGTCTTGTTTATTCGCAGGTTCCTCCTTCTCCTGTCTCCTGCTTTAAGTGCACAAAACTGTCTTTCCATACTTGGTTGTGAGTAGGGGGCTGTTGGATTCTCGAAAACATAAACCCGTTGCCGGATCGTTCCGGCACGGGGCATGCAGTTGCCGGGCTCCCCGCAACGTGCACCGCACAGTTGCTGTGCCTGGGAAATGAAATGCTCACATCCAAGTTTGGCATTGACCCCTTTGTGCCGGGGGGCTGGGAGGCAGGAGGAGTTTGTCTGTGTTGCTTTGTGTATCTTCGTGAATTTCGAAAAAAAATTGCAGCACCTCGGGCCTGGTAAGAATCTAACCTGCAGGAAAGGGGTGGAATCTTGTGCATTGTGATGCCCGTGGGCTGCCCACGGGTCGCGGCATGCACCGGTGCCTTGTGGTGCGGGATGACCGCAACACAAGAGACTCACCGCACTCCGAGGCTTCTGACCCGGGAGGGCGCCGCCACGTGTACCATAGTTGCCTGGCATGCATGGTGACGGAGACTGTACCGCATTCAAGGAAGGGGTCCCCGGGTGCTGCGCGGATCCGTCGCGCGTGGTGGCAAACCCCCCTCCCGCGCCTATAAAAGGCGCGCCCCAGCCACGGAACAGCTCAGAGCGAACCCGAGTAAGGGGCCGTTAAGGCGGGCGGTGCCACGGAGGCGCGATGGTGGTACATTCCATCAGCGCTTAGCACCGACGGGTGCACTGCCATCGCGCCCTTGCCGCATCACCCCATCGAGCCCGCCTCGAGGGGCGTCGCAGAGGCACGGTGGTAGTGCATGCCATCAGCGTTCTGCGCCGATGGGTGCACTGCCACTGTGCTCCTGCCGCGCCTCCTCAAGCGGGTGGCTCCTGGGCGAGGGTCGCCGCGGAGGCACTGTGGGGGTGCATCCCATCAGCGTCTGGCGCTGACGGGGTGCAGTGCCGCAGTGCCCTTGCCACGTCCCTCCATAAGACACCTCCGCAAGGAGCAAGGGCTGCCGCGGAGACTCTATGGTACTGCATGCCATCCGTGCCTTGTGCCGACGGGTGCACTATCATAGTGTCCCGGCTGCATTCCCCTTGAGAGAGCCTTATTTCGGGCGCAGGTCGTTGCGAGGACGCTGTGATGGCGCAGGTGCCGGCGCCCGCCGCCCGCTTCGGCCCATCACCACGTCCCTACCACGACCCTCGAGCAGTTTTGCTCCCGGGCAACGGGGGCTGTTACACCCCTTGGGATGAGCTCCCCAGAAAAACCAGGTCTCCCCAGTTGCGGGGGCTGTCACTGGGAGGCTATAACTTCCTCGCCACCCGTGCCCGTCGCTCGGGGTGGGGCGCAGCTGGCGGCGAGGACGTTATAGCCGTCTTGCGGCCGTTCCCGGGGCGGAGTCCTCCTAGGCCAGGGTTCCTCCCTGAAGGCGAGGGTTGCTGCATGAGCGTGGTGGTAGCATCGTCGCGGCGGTTGCCGCTGGTGGCGATCCTGCCCCCGCACTCCTGCCGCGTCCCTCAGAAACAGTTTTCCTTGAACAGGTACCCAAGGTGGGTCCCTACCAAGGCAGTGCTCCAGGTGCACTCTTCCGCCAAGCGTCACGAGGCATTGGACTGAACGGAAAAGCTAAGTGCCTGAACATGAACACCGAATTCGCTAAGAACTGAACGAAATTGAGCATTGTCTCGTTGGGTGTGGTCCCAGATCCTGTGCGTAGCCGGAGTGTTAAAAGGACGCTTACGGGGGGAGTGCGCTCCCCGTGTGGCTTCGCGGGTCCGTCCCGGAAGGGCACGGCTTGGAGTAGTTACCCCACAAGTGGAGTGGCTCCCCGCTACCGCTTGGCCCCAGGTCGGCACCGCGGGTCCGTCCCGGGTCCCTGGTCTGGTCAAGGGTGAGGCGCGTGAGTCCCCTGCAACACAAGGCAAAATGCGCAAAGGCTAAAAGGGCCGCCCCGCTAGACAGCACCGGGAACAATGAACATGTCGAAAAACTTGATTAACTAAGAGTCGAACGATTACATGGCCTAATCTGAAGTATAATTGTTCAAACGGCGCTAAGCGCCACACTTGCAGGGAAAGCAAACAAAGAAGATACATTGGGGAGCAACAAGCACGGCTGGGGGCTGCGGCAACTAGTTGCCGCCGTCTTCGGCCAGGGGGTCGGCGGGGAGATCGGGCTCCGGCTTCATATGCATCCGCTCGACCACCTCGTCGATGAACGCACGCACTGCTTGGGTGTGCGTGGGCTCGTCCTCGCTGTCGGACCAAGCGTCCAGCAGGGACTCGAAGGGAAACTCCGGGTCCCGGAGATGAATCCGCGGGAGGATTGTCCCCGCAACCTCCTGAGCACAGTTGGCGACTTCGTTGGCGCCGTACTGGGCGATCCAGACATCGAGCGCCCCAAGTTTCCCCACCAGGTCGGAGAAGAAGGGGATCAACGTCGTGACATTCGTGCCGCCCACCTCCGCCGCCTGCAGCTCAAACTTGGGCAGCAGGTCGCGCAACGACTAGGCGATCTTCTACAGCTTATTGGTCTCGATTTTCCGCTGACCGATCAGCGTGCCGTGGTGAAGCCGGGCGTCAATGGCAGCCTCCTTGGCCTTGCTGAGGCGGCCCACCAGCTTCTCGAGCTCTGCGGCCTTGGCCACATTGTCCTCGCCGGCCTTGGCGAGCTCCTCCCGGACGGCAGCCAGCTCGGTTTCAAGCCTGGCCACTCTGTTCTTGGTGGAGCCGAGCTCGATCTCGTGCCGAGCCACCGCTCCCACCACATCTTCAGTGGCCTTGACTTGCACCTCCAGCATGACGCGAAGGCCTTGAATTTTGCCGCGGTAGTTGGCGATCAGGACGCTCTTCTCGTCCAGCCGGGTCTGGGCCATCGCGACCACCTCGGCATGTCCCTTCCTGGTCGCCACGAGGGTGGCCGCCATCAAGTCGAGCTTCCCCTAGAGCTCCATGCGCTGGGCCTCCAGCTGCCGGTGGAGCTCGGTCTCCGGGACCACTGGCTCCCGGACATCCTCCAGGGCTTGCCGGGCCAGCCGCGCCTCCTCCTCGGTGAGGTGCGTCTCCTCGCGCAGCCGGGACAGTTCTCGCCGCTCTCTCTCCATGGCCTCCCGCACCTCGCCAAGTTGGTTCTTGGCGGCAGCGTGGTGCTCCCTCACCTCGTTGAAGGAGGTGACGAAGGCCTGCTGCTGGTCCCTAACGGCGTCCAGGAACCGGTGCCCCCGCTCGAAGATGCTCGGATCCTAGGTGAGGGGGTTCCAAGCGACCCCGGCGAGGGTGCCCAGGTTGGTACCGGGGAGAGCAGCCGAGGACGACGAAGCCCCCGCTACCGATGTGGGGCGGGGTCGCCAGCCTGTGCCCAGGGACCCCGAGGCTGGGGAAGCCTCCCTGCTCCCGGCGGGGGCTGTCCCCTGTGGGGCGGCAGGTGAGCCCGCGCCAGTCGCGTCCACAGCTGCGGGCGCATCGTCGGGCGCCGTCACCGTGGCGGCGGTGTCCACCGCTGCCCCTGTCTCCGCCGCGGCGGGGCTTGATGTGAGAGCCGGTTCCGGCTCCACCTCCGCCCCCGCGACTTCGACGACCGGGTCAAGATCGACCACGGTCGCACCCGTTCCAGGTGTGGGCACACTTGTGCCTGTGACGATGAGAAGCGTGAGGATCGGCGAGTAATGGGGCTGTCAAAAACGGACAAAGGTGACCGGGATGTTTACCTTGCGCGGCTGTCGAGCTTGCGGGGGGACCCTCTCCTGCCTCGCTTGCGCCGGCGGGACCGTCCAAGAGGCTTGCCGCGGGCGAGCTGCCGCTCACTGCGAAAAGAGGTACGTTCATGAGTTTGGCTAACAAAAATTGCAGCTGCGGAGAAGTAACGAAGACATACCGGTTACCGGCCCTGCCTCCGTGGGGGCTGGGCCGTCAGGGGGCGCGATCGCGTCGCTGCCGACCCCTGTGGCGGTGGGGTCGGCGGCGCCGCTGGCATTGGCGCGCGCCCTCTTGCTTGGCGTGCCGGGCGGGGAATCGCTCCTCGCCCTCTTGCTGGCACCCGACGGCGAGTTGGACTTCGGGGGGTTACGCCGGAGCACGAAGCCCCGGAAGACCCCCCGAGCGGGCGGCGCCGTAGGCGCCCGCGGGGTCGTCGCGGCCCGGAGTGTCCCGGGCATTGACGGTGATGCCGCGCGCAGTATCGGGAACCAACCTTGGGGAGGTTGCCGCTACCGGGGCAAAGACTGTTGCCGAGACTTCGGGGGGCCCTGCAGATGCGGGCGCTGCCGGAGTGCCGGCGGGCTCCACGGGAGCGGCTGCCGCCATGGTGCTGGTGGCTGCCGCTGAGGCGGAGGCTGCCGCCGAGGCACCCGCGGCCCCTGTGGCCGCGGATGCCGTCGAGGTGCCGACGGGCGCCCCTGGAGCGGCCGCCGCCGCAAGGTTGGTGGCCGGGGCGGACGTCGCTGTCGAGGAGATGGTTGCGGCTGCTGCAAACGCCCTCGATCTCCTCACGATCAGGGGTGCGTTGTCGCTGCTTTCGTCGTCGTCGTCCACGGCGACGACCTTCGGGGACGCAGCCGCCTGGCCCGCCTCATCGTCCAGCGACTGGAGGGAGGGCCAGCTGGGCTCAGATCCGCCCCTGCTCTCCTCGAGCATCTGCTTCTCGCGGGGTGCTTGCGGGGGAGCGTGCGGGACCCGGGTGGGGGTGTCGTCCATCAACCCCCACTCGTTGCAGGGCGGGAAGGCGCCGACGATGTCGCTGAGTGCCTTGACGCCGGCGTGAAGAGAGGAAACCCTCAGCGGGAACTCGCCGGAGATCCCCCTCACCCACGTCCTGAGGGTCTCCAAGTCCACGCCGTCCTGCTGGAGGCGTGTCCTGTCCCCGGGACCCAAGTACATCCATGCGGGCCGGGAGTGTAGCTGCAGCCGGGCTATGCGCCGATGGACGAAGGTGTGTGCCACGTCCACGTCGGTGAGCCCCGCTAGCCGCAGCGCCTTGATCTTCTCCATGATGGGGAGGAGGTCGGCGTCGCAGTGGTACCTGTCCTGCCAGCCGTTCTGGGGTTGCGGCAGCTCCGTCGGCGACTGGATGAACTCTTGGGGGTCCTCCACTCGGACCCAACACCAATCGCTCCACCACTCCTTTTCGATCTTCTTCCCCGGCCGGACGATGAATTCGGACTTCATCTAGTTGCGGGCGCGAAATACCACCCCCGACGACATCGCCTTCGCGTTGTCAATGCGGAGGTAGAAGTAGTGGCGGAAGAGCCCCACCGACGGCATCACCCCCACGAACGCCTCGCAGAGGAACTAGAAGGTGGCGAGGAGGAACAGCGACGTGGGGTGGAGCTGCGCCACCCGTAGCTGGTAAGACTCCATCAGTGCGTGGAGGAATAGTGAGAAGGGCGGCACCAGGCCGCATAGGAGGAAGCGCACGAACACCCGGAATTCGTTGTCCTGGTGCTTGACGCTCGCCGGGAAGATCAGCGTCTCCCCGTGCTCGTTGAAGTTGGAGGCGACGGCGTGCCGGAGCTTCCCCAGCGCCTCGCCGTTGTAGCCGGGGCGGAAGAAGGCGACCGCGGCCCGCATCTCCCGCCTCCTCTGGTCCTTGGCGGCGGCCGCCTTGGTTGCCGCCTCACTCTTGCTGGCCGCGGTTTTCTTTGAGACCTGGACCTCCTTCCCCTTTCTGGTGGTGGGGGGCGCCATGGAAAGCAAGGGCGAAAGCTAGCAGGAGCGCTAGGATGCGAGACGCGGAAAGGGGTGAAGATGAAGGCTATGGGGGCAGAGTGTTCTTCCCCTTTTGGCAACAGTAATAGCTTTATAACGCCCGGCCGTTTGGTAACGGCCGGTTCCGTACCCTACGGGTGCGCGGGGATAACTCCTAATCATTAGGAGTAATGCGTGGAGTGGCCCTAACTTCCCTGTTTAGGGGGGGGGGAGTTAGGGCGGAAATCACGCGCCCACTACCCTGTCTGTAACGGCGCCGTACAAGGGGCAGCGAAGAATCGCGGGCCCGCGGCAGATCGGGGCCCACACGTCGGTTAAGGGCGTAGCCCGGCAACCGACCTGGGGGAGACTCATCCGGGAACAGGTGATGCCGGCCCACGCCCGGGGGCTACTGTCGCACCAGTGGCACCCGGGGTACCACCGCTGCGCGACGCGTGGGCCCTGTCCCTGAGTTCCCGGGGAAGTTCCATCCCGGGCAGCGGCTACGAGCAGCCCGGCAAGCTACCAGCCCGGAAGAGCTAGCGGGGCTTTGGGGCATATTCCCGCTTGGGCACTTCCCGAGGGGAGGTTCCCGGGTGCGTTGGGCCGGGGCGCTTCCCGGGGAGCGACTTGCCGGGACAGGGAGTTCCCAGGCGCATACCCCCGCCTCAAGCGTGGGGCCCAGTAGGCAGATCAACAGCGCCACGCGGGCGTGTGGCGGGCGTGGGGTGCGCGGCCCCACCGGGGCAAGGAGTAAGGCGCACGGCTCATTAGACGAGCCGACCGTGAAGCGACCGCCCCCGTATACGGGTTCGATCTCTGTGCTTTAGTGCTAGTCCCTGGATCGACTCGCTAGCACACACAGTTTCAAGATGTAATATCATAGAACAAAGGTCTCAATATTACAACGTATCATCCAGAATTTAAAAGGTACTTACAACTCACATAACCTCATGGGTTAGCTGAAAATAAAACAACTGTTTAGCAGCGGAAAGCGAAAGATACAAGGGCACATCAACACCATGGTGAGAGCGTGTTGGAATGTAAGCCCGTAACCCAAACATGCAGAACGTACATCTTACTCGTCGTTGGAGCTTCCTGCATCATTAAACGATGCATCCACTAGGGTCAATACATTGAATGTATTGGCAAGATTCACTAGGAGTTATATCAGAGCTTACCAAGTATATGCATAATGTGGCAAAGTGGGGTTCAAAGCTATTTGCATAAAAGCTTGGTTATTGAATCCTATCTTTTAATCAAATAGAATTTTATCACTATTGGACACGGGGTAGACACACCCATGCTCCTATTATCCTAGAGCACATTGAAGTGGATTCATCAAGTGCTCCTACCCTGTTCAACCATTCATTTTATTTAAGAAATTGGAATGAGTGAGACTTTCCTTACAGCTCCACATCTAGTTGCTCAAAATGTCCGTTGCCGGGGACACGGCTAAGTACTTAGTTTTGACGCTCTCGAGAGTTTGTACACATTCCCCACAAGAAACCGACGTGTTAATCCCATGCTGTCCTCAGGGTAGAGTAGCACAATTTTTGGACAAACGGTTTGAAAGATATGATGCTTTGAAGTTATATGGGTCTTTCTGCAAAATTGCATTATCTAATTCGGCCGAAATAAAATAAAATAAGCTCTGCCACATGGCTAAATCTGATTGGCCCGGTTCTAAGGTTTCCGGCTGGCGGGGCTGGTTAAATGCAGAGCCACATGATGCTCATGATATGCAATGCATATGAAGAGTTTTGAAAATTTGGGATGTTACAGATCGACGGGGCGTTACCCGTCCGATCAAGTGAACAGTGGCTGTCTAATCCTACTCTAGGATTTTAGACCCCTAGCGGCGGAGGTGGCGTCCATGCGCGCCACCAGTTCAACGGGGGGAGTTGTATGCCTCCCCGCTCGACACTTGTAGCCCATGCACCGTGGCACCTGTGGCATCCCCTTGAGTATAAAAGGAGGACCCCCGCCAACGGTCAAAGGGTGGTTGGAATCTCAGTTGGTTCCAGTAGGCGGTAGGGTTCGGTTGAGTTCGATCAGCCCACAGTTAGCCTCTAGCATTAGCAGAGAATAGTAAGGGGTACCTAGCCAGAGGGAGAGAGTACCCGGGAACTTAACCGGCAACCTGTAAACACTCGATTCACTATCAATATCAGCTCAGACAAGCAGGACGTAGGGTTTTACACCTCCGGGTGGCCTGAACCTGGGTAAAAACGTGCGTGTATCTGTTCCTTGATTAGCGCGCACTTCTAGTATTTCATTTCGCCGGCCCCGCGGGGCCTCATCGGCTGAGCCAGCGATCGCCGGGGCGAACCCCGACGCCCCTACCGAACCTAAAAGGGGGCCGTGACCGCACGCCCCCGGTGTCGGAGCACCGTGCGACGACACCGGTTAACAGGCCGGTTCGGCCCATTTGGCAACAAAATTCCCTCAAAATAAAATATTTAAAAATACTTATGCTTATAAATTAGCATTTAAGGCCTTTTAACTATCAAAATAAATCGTTTTTCAAAACAATTTCGAAAGCCACAATATGGGATAGCTTTATATATGCATTAAATCCCTTTTTATGCCAAAACCCTCATGGGTTAAAATGCAATTATTCAAAAGCAAGAACAAAACCCAAATTCAAATAAGGGCACTTTTGAAAAAGGGTTTTTCTGGGTTAACTTTGGGGTTTGAAAAGTGATTAAATGGAAGGGTGGCATGATGCTTATGAAATGCAACGCATATGAAAGGTTTTGAAAATTGGGATGTTACAGACCTAACCCCCTTAAGATGAATCTCGTCCTCGAGATTCCTGTTGGTTAGCAAAAAGGTGTGGGTGGTCTTCTCGAAGATCATGCTCGCGTTCCCACGTAGCTTCTTCTTTGGTGTGGTGATTCCACTGAACCTTGCAGAATTTGATGGCCCTGGAATGGGTATGTCTTTCAGCTGTTTTCAAGATCTTCATTGGTTTCTCTTCATAAGTGAGGTCGCTTTGAATCTCAACTTCATCAAGTGGAATTGTATCCCTTAGTGGCGTATCGGCCATTTCCGAGTGGCATTTCTTTAACTGCGATACATGCAACACGTCGTGGACGCTTGTCAACACTTCTGGTAACTCCAACTTGTAAGCTACCTCTCCTTGGCGTGCCAAAATCTTGTAAGGTCCAATAAAGCGTGGCGCTAATTTTCCTTTTATCCCAAATCTCTTAACTCCGCATATCGGGGAAACTCTTAGATACGCACTGTCACCAACCTCATAGGTGACCTCCCTTCGCTTGGAATCTGCATAACTCTTTTGCCTGGATTGAGCTATCTTAAGCCTGTCTCGAATCAGCCTGACCTTCTCTTCGGCATCCTTTATCATGTCGGGTTCGAATAGACTACGGTCTCCTACACCATCCCATAGCAAAGGTGTCCTGCATTTCTTGCTATACAAAGCTTCGAATGGTGCCATTCCGATACTCGCTTGAAAACTGTTGTTGTATGAGAACTCTGCATAAGGTAGATTCTCATCCTAGCTAGAACCATAGTCCAGAGCACAAGCTCTTAACATATCCGCGAGGATTTGGTTCACTCTTTCTGTTTGTCCATCCGTCTGTGGATGAAACGTTGTGCTAAACTCTAGTCTCGTGCCTAGAGACTCGTGCAATTGTCCCCAAAATCTTGAGGTAAATTGGGTACCTCTGTCTGAAACGATCTCCTTAGGAACTCCATGTAGGCATACAATCCTAAACATGTAGCGTTTGGCCAACTTAGCACTTGTATAAGTGGTCTTCATAGGTATGAAATGGGCAACCTTGGTCAAACGGTCAACTACTACCCATATTGAATCATAACCGGACCTTGTCCTTGGCAAGCCGGTGATGAAGTCCATGCCTACTTTATCCCATTTCCAGTCTGGCACTGGCAACGGTAGTAGTAACCCAGCTGGTTTCTGATGTTCAGCTTTGAGACTGCTACACACATCACACAGAGCAATATACTCAGCGATATCTCGCTTCAATCCTGTCCACCAAAACTTTTCTTTCAAGTCCATGTACATCTTTGTGTTCCCGGGGTGGATCGAGTACAGTGAATCGTGAGCTTCCAGTAGTATTAGTTTTCTGATCTCGGGGTCCTGTGGTATACAAATACGCTTCTCAAACCATATGGTACCTTGGTCATCCTCAATGAATCCTTTTGCCTTTTCGATAGCCATATTATCCTTTATCATTCTAATTTCTGAGTCTACTTTCTGGGCTTCTCTAATCCTGTCCAGTAAAGTGGGTTGTACTTCCATGTTGGCTAAGTAACCTTCCGGGACTATCTCTAATCTGAGATCCTTGAATTGCTCACCCAATTCAACAGGTAACTCTCCAGCTGTAAGTCCATTAACATAGCCCTTTCGGCTCAAAGCGTCGGCCACTACATTTGCCTTGCCTGGATGGTATTGAAGATTCAGATTATAATCCTCGATTAACTCTAACCATCTTCTTTGTCTCAAGTTCAACTCCTTCTGCGTGAATATATACTTCAAGCTCTTGTGATCGGTGAATAACTCACAATGTTTTCCCATGAGATAGTGCCTCCAAGTCTTGAGTGCGTGTACTACGGATGCTAGTTCCAAATCATGAGTGGGGTAATTTCTCTCATGATTCTTAAGTTGCCGTGAGGCGTATGCCACAACTCTTCCTCATTGCATCAAGACACATCCCAATCCTAGACGCGAGGCGTCACAGTACACTTGAAAGTCTTCTAGTAGGTTGGGCAAAACGAGGATGGGTGCTGACACCAACCTCTTCTTCAAATCTTGAAAACTTTCTTCACACTTATCGGTCCATTCAAATTTCTTCTCCTTCTTCAGAAGTTCAGTCAAAGGTTTTGCTATCTTGGAGAAATTCTCAATGAATCTCCTGTAGTATCCAGCAAGTCCTAAGAAGCTGCGAACATCACCGACGTTCTTAAGGGCTTCCCATTCAGTTACTGCTGCTACCTTAGCAGGGTCAACAGCAACACCGTCTCCTGACACTATGTGTCCCCAGAAACCTACTTCGGACAACCAAAATTCACACTTGCTAAATGTGGCATAAAGCTTGTGTTCTCTAAGCTTTTCCATGATCAGACGGAAATGTTTTTCATGCTCTTCTTTGCTCTTCGAGTAGATCAAAATGTCGTCGATGAACACTACGACAAACTTATCCAAATATTCCATGAATACCTTGTTCATCATATTCATGAAGTATGCCGGGGCATTGGTTAATCCAAAAAGCATCACTGTGTACTCATACAGGCCATACCTTGTGGTAAATGCCGTCTTGGGTATATCCACTTCTCGAATCTTTAACTGAAAATAACCTGATCGAAGTTCGATCTTTGAGAAAACACAGGCTCCTTTCAATTGATCGAATAGATCATTGATTATGAGTAGTGGGTACTTGTTCTTTATCGTCACCTCATTTAGCGAACGATAGTCTATGCACATTCTTTGGCTCTTCTTTCTTTTCTACAAATAGGACAGGTGCTCCCCATGGTGATGAGCTAGGGCGAATAAATCCTTTGGCCAACTGTTCTGCGAGTTGCTTCTTTAGTTTCTTCAACTCATCTACAGCCATCTTATATGGTCTCTTGGCTATAGGTCCACTTCCAGGCAATAACTCGATAAGGAATTCCACATCACGGTCCGGTGGCATGCTTGGTAATTCCTCTGAAAACACATCCGGATATTCTTTCACTATCGGTACATCCTCTAGGCTAACCCCCTTAAGAGAATTTACCTTGGGTATCTCAAGCTCATAGGTTGACTTGAAGCGGATTCGCTTCTTCTCCGGGGTCGTGAGTGTAATTGTCCTCTTGACACAATCTATAAGTCCTTCATACTTGGCTAGCCAATCCATTCCTAGGATCACATCCAAACCTTTTGATCCTAGCACTATCAGGTCTGTGGGGAAGTTGTGTTTTCCGATTTCTAGTGCCAGCATTCGGCATTCATAAGCCGTTATCATCTCTCCCCAAGTGACTTCACCTTCATAGGGTTCACTAAGGTATTAGTGGTTAACCCATCCTTATGCACAAAATTCCTTGAGATGAGAGAATGCGGTGCACCGGTATCAAACAGTACGAGTGCTTCAAAAGAATTTTGGCGAAAGGTGCCGATTACGATACCTTGCTCCTCCGTGATTTCCTCCACGTTGACGTGGTTCACATTGCCCTTCTGGAACGGGTTGGGCTTTGCTCCCGCCTCGTTGAATTTCTCGGGGCAATCATTGGAGTAGTGCCCCATCTTGTGGCACTTGAAGCATTCCACTTGACTCAGATCTCTGCCAGTGGTACGGTTTTGCTCTGGGTTGCCTCCGTTGTTCTGACCATTGCCCTTGCTGTTGTTGATCCTTGGACATTGGTGCTGATGCTGGTGCTCGTGGTTCCGGCTGCCATTACCTCCCTGGTGGTGGTGGTGTCCTTGACCTCCATGGTGGTGATGGTGTCCACTCCCTCCATGGTGACTCTGGTGATTGCTACCATGCTTAACCATCGAGGAGCTGCCACTACCCTCGTACGAGGTGTGCGGCTTCTGGTGTGGACCAGCGAGGTTGTTGCCATGGTGAGGCCTCTTGCATTGGTTTTCCATCTGATTATGCTTGTTTTCAAGGATGATGGCTTTGTCCATGAGGGACTGGTAGGTAGGAATGTTGACAACTGCCAGTTGAACGGCGAGTTCGTCGTTCAAGCCATCCAAGAACCTTTCCCGGCGTTTTGCATCAGTGTTGACATCGTCTGGGGCATAACGAGACAACTTGTTGAAGGTCTCGATATATTCTGACACAGTCCTGTTCCCTTGCCTCAGTTTGTGGAACTCCCTCTTCTTGAGGCTTAGCACGCCCGCAGAGATGTGGGCGGTGCGGAAGGCATCTTGAAACATTTCCCATGTGACTTCTTCCATGGGAGTGGTAATCTGATAAGTCTCCCACCAAGCTGCGGCGGGTTCTTCAAGTAGGTGAGCATCAAACCTCACCTTGTCTGTCTCAGTGCAGCCCACAGTTACTAGGCATTTGCTCACGGAACGGAGCCAATCATCGGCCACAATTGGTTCCGAAGAGCTGGTGAAGGTAGGCGGACGCAACCTCAGAAATCTGGTTGACATGTCCACTTGGGGTGGTGGGTTGGGGTGCTGGTTGTTGTGGTTGTTATTGTTGTTGTTGTTGTTTGGGTTTTTGTTCATCTGTTGGGTCAAGGCTTGCAGGATTTGGGTCTGAGCGGCCAGCAGTTGTTGCATGGTGGCAGCATTGTTGTCCTGCCCTTCCTCGGTATTGTCGGCACCACGGCGGGTATCGCGTCTCAGCGGCATCTGTTTTGGGACAGCATAGATGAGGATAAAAGATGAGCATGGTCTAAGGGAAAACTAAGCCCCACAACAAGCAATATAACAATACAAGCAACAGGCATATCACAAGTATAGCAAATCAATCATGAACAAGACAGATATAAAGCAAGCAAAAGCATTCTCTAAGATTTAACAACCAATAGCAAATAGTTCACAAGGCATACCAGCCTAAAGCATGAGTAAAAAGTTGCAAGCAAACATACGGATCTACATTGCCATACCACAACGGCGGCATGGTCAATGACTAACACGGTAACGAATAATAAGGTAAATAGTTTGGCGGGCTCCAAGCTGAGTCTAAGGAAGTGAATGAAAGTTGGCGTCTCCGGAGGCCCTCGTCCTGGAACGGGTGTTGGTGGCAGGAGTGTTCATCTCCTGCGCCTCCTGAGGCTCCTCCTCCTGTGGCTCCATCTCCTCGTCCTGCGGGGGTGGTGGAGCTTGTGCTGGTGCAGGGGCAGGTGCAGGTGTGGTTGCCTGTGCAGGGTTGGCATTGTTGACCTAGGCTTGGAGCTGACCATACTTGAGCTACAGGAGGTCCCTCTCGTACATAATCTGCTCCATGATCCCATGCATGTTCAGGATGACGTCACCCCTGCGGTTCACCTCTATTGTCTTCTGCGCCAGTTGTCCTTGGAGTATCCCCACCTGGACTTCAGCTATGTCCGCTCGGGTCATCTCGTTGTAGAGACTCTTCCCCATGTCCACCATGTTCTGCTCCAGAGCTTGAAACTGAACATCCTCCATGTGCGGGTCATCGCCTAGGACTTCCAGCCCCACGGCATTCCCGCCAACAACTCGCCTCCCGAAGCTATGGAAGACGGAGTCCGGTGGCAGGTCATCGTGGTACGCCTCGCACACACGAGCTATCGCGTGTTGCATGGCGAACTGGAGTCCCAACATGAAGTCGGGGTAGCGCATGGAGTAGGTGATGTCGGGCGTCAATGGAACAACAGCCCGCCCTTTGATCTCAGTGTCGATCTCCCAGCGGCGTGCTCCTCATTGAGATCCCACCGGCTCAGCACGTCCTCGGAAGCAGGGTGCTGCCAGGTGCAGCGTCGTGCACAAAGTAGCCAGCTGTCTTCCAAAGGGGATGTCATCGTCAACTGTTGGGTAGTGGACGTGTGTGAAGGGGGGTTCGTCTCTGAAGTTTGGTGGGTCGTTCATCTACAAGATTTATGGTGAAGGGTGAGAATTAGTCATATGATCAAATGGGTAAATGCATAAATATATCAATGACAATATGAGGTGTATATTATGCAATATGACGAACAATTGTAATGGTGGAAAGCATGACAGTGTAGTATGAGATGTATAAAAATGCATATAGAATCTGAAGATCCAAGTGGATGAATAATTTTGCAAGTGTGAATGAAGTAAAACACAAGAAATATGTATGCATTGAACAATGGTACGATTGCAAGTGTATATGAATATGAATGTAACTCCATATGCAAACTTAATGAGGTATGAAATGCATAAAATAGTCCTATGGTCTCTTTTGGTCTAATCCATGCTAGGGTCACGTTCCTATAGGCAACACAATGCTCTGATACCATCTGAAGCGACCGTCCCCGTATACGGGTTCGATCTCTGTGCTTTAGTGCTAGTCCCTGGATCGACTCACTAGCACACACAGTTTCAAGATGTAATATCATAGAACAAAAGTCTCAATATTACAACGCATCATCCAGAATTTAAAAGTACTTACAAATTCTCTTAACCCCAAGGGTTAGCTGGAAATAAAAACAACTGTTTAGCAACGGAAAGCGAAAGATACAAGGGCTACACCAACACCACGGTGAGAGCGTGTTGGAATATAGGCCCGTAACCCAATGCAAGCAGAACGTACATCTTACTCGTCGTCGGAGCTTCCTGCATCATTAAACGATGCAGCCACTAGGGTCAATACATTGAATGTATTGGCAAGATTCACCAGGAGTTATATCAGAACCTACCAAGTATATGCATAATGTGGCAACGTGGGGTTCAAGGCTATTTGCATAAAAGCTTAGTTGTTTAATTCTATCTTTTAATCAAATAGAATTTTATCACTATTGGACATGGGGTAGACACACCCATGCTCCTATTAAACTAAGGACATTGAGTAGACACATCAATGCTCCTAAACCCAAGTTTAACCATTCATTTTATTAAGAAATTAGAATGAGTGAAACTTTCCTTACAGCTCCACATCTTGTTGCTCAAATTGTCCATTGCCGGGGACACGGCTAAGTACTTAGTTTTAACGCTCTCGAGAGTTTGTACACATTCCCCACAAGAAACCGACGGGTTAATCTCTTGCTGTCCTCAGGGTAGAGTAGCAACGGCATCGATTACGAGATTTTCAGAGGTAATTCCCTAAACCACGAGAGAATCACACTCCCCCTACACATTCTACCTCAGTACAATTTCTCGGGTCTAGGTTCATACAACTTACTCTTGTCTCGCCAGAGCCCATATAGCATTGTGGTTGTACTGGAAGCTGCTAAATAGAAAACTAGTCTAGTCTCGGTTACCCCAGGTGGCATTCCACATTTGCAACGCAGGCGCTCCCATAGACATGGAGAGACGACTCATAGAAATAGACCTGATGTCGCATTATGCATTAAATCCCTTTTTATGCCAAAACCCTCATGGGTTAAAATGCAATTATTCAAAAGCAAGAACAAAGCTCAAATTCAAATAAGGGCACTTTTGAAAAAGGGTTTTTCTGGGTTAACTTTGGGGTTTTAAAAGTGATTAAATGCAAGGGTGGCATGATGCTTATGAAATGCAATGCATATGAAAGGTTTTGAAAATTGGGATGTTACACCAGGCCACTGTACACGGTAAATAAAATGGATTATAGGGTAGCCGCTCTAGGCTTGCTGGGCAAGACTAACCCTGCCGATGTGACTCATATCGGTGCATTAAATGCACTGCGTCCGCTGTCTCGTCCTGTTTTCACTGTTCTGCGGGCCCCATCTGCATGCCCGAGCACGGGTTGCTGGGAGCCCCTTCCCGGCAAGCGCACCCAGCCCGTTGCCGGGGCAGCGTGCCTTCCACTTCCCAGGACCAGAGTTCCCGGGTACCTACCGAAGCGGGCGCTTCTCCTGTTCCGGTTCTTGGCTTTGTCTTCGCCAATGACTGTCTCTTTGGGGCGGGCTTCCCGAGTCTATCCTTCTCGGGAGGCCAACCTGGCGGGGCTTCATTAGTCGCGACCCACGCGTCCTGTATCAGTGGGACCTGATGGGCCACTGGTACGACAGCCTGTCTCAGCCCAGCAAGGAGAAAAAGAAAAAAAAAAAGAAAATGCTGACTGGGCCTAACCCAACAGGGAGGGAAAAAAGAATAATGCTAATTGGGCCTAGCCCAGCAAAAGAGGATGCAAAATGAAGGAGAAAAGAGGCCAAGGCCCAACTGCTGAAGCCTGGTATGAAAAAAAATGGGATGTGCGGGGTCGGCCCGAGGGCCTGAGGACGTAGCAGGGCCTGGCCCGATGGGCATCTATACAATAGGATGGTAACATTAAGATTGTTCACCTAAAAGAGTAAGAGTAACCATTAATTACAAAAAAAGGATTTTAAAGTTTGCATGTGCAAGTATTTTGAAGAACTTGCAAAAGCTACATATACAAGTAAAAAAATGGTACCTTCACTTTCGTAGCAACGCTGCCCCCTCGAGCAATACAATATCCGTCGTCCATTTACTGTTTGGTTAAGGTTATGTAATAGACGTAATGCAATGGCTTCAATAATTGAGATGATTCTTGTGTTTGGCACAAATAAATAGATTGGTTTGTCAAGTCTCGCCATGCCAAATCAGCACATTTTAATTCGACACAACCATTTCTTCACCAATGAAAAGGGGAGAACTAAGAAAGTGTTCCCGACACACAAAAAGGGAGAGAGAAACTAAGAAAATGTTTCACACACACAAAAATGGTCACCTAAATAAATAACAAAGTGGAGAAACATTTACAATGACTATGGACGTAAAAAGACCAAAGAAACCATTTGTCATTACAGTAACAGGCAAGGCTTTGATGCCAAAAGAAAAGGGTCTTCACGAGAGAGAGTGCCAGGTGCGGCGGAGGGGACATGGAGTGTTAAAAGCCGTAAGACGGAAGCTCTTGTAAGAGCATCTCTAATAGATAATGCAAAATAGGACACAACAAAAAACTTATAGGGTACAAAAAAAAATGGGCCTGGCTAGTGGGGCCTACATGTCGGAAATCGCGTCAAATGCGCTAAGACGGGTGTTTTGGGCTAGCTGTTCCAATTAGCCCGAAAAGGTGTGGCTCCGCGGACAAATTAGCAACATGCGTGTGGTTTTTGCGATATGAGTGGCATGAAACTGTGGTTTTCCGAAATTTACTCGCATATATATGATATTACTGCGTAGTTAAATTCTTTTGTGTTTTATCTTCTTTATCAGGACATGTCCATGCCCACGCCGACTCAAGAGCTTATCTGCGAGGATATTCTGGGATCTGAGTGGAGGTCTAAGCACATCTACGGGGGTATGCAAAATCAGTGGGGGGTTTTTATTCACGTTCTCAGGTTATCTGACCATTGATCAGGAGAAAAATTGTACCACTTGATTTAATTATGTGTGCCTTGTGTTGCTGATTGCTGAATGCATGCAATTTCTTGGTTGTTTAGAGCATGTATAATGCCAAAAATAAACCAAGCATATTCTTAAGCAACCGTGCTTATTTATATAGGAGAGGTCCAGGCCAACCCCGTGGGCACCTTTTGATGGCTGGATGGAGCACATTTGTCACTTCGGAGAAGCTGAACGACCGCGATGACTTTGTCTGCTAAAGGTTGGGAATGGACTGATCTGCGGTGTTTAATTATAATTATGTTAACTAAAACAGTACGTCATGCGTAGCGGACAGATTTGTGCTGATGTTTCCTAGGAAGTACGCATAACAACAAAGGTGCCATGTTTTCTTTTCGCAGTACTGAGGCAAGAGAGCAACGTGTCAGAGTGTGACACCTTGTGCGGAAGCGCACCGTTAAGGGTGGACGCAAGCCGAGCTGAGCCTGGCTTGGCCCGAGCGCTCGGGAAACTCAACGAGCCTAGCAGTAGCAGGACACTGCCATGTCGGCCAAACTTTTTCGATGACCGGCAGCGACATTTTCAAGCTGAAGTTTGATGCAGAAGTAGCTGGATGGAGTTGCGGACGCAGGGGAGGAAGAGGGAGTCAACACCATTGCGTCGGAAATGATGTAGTTGGCAGCGAGGTGTGGACTGTTGTCGGGCTAGGCGGAGGGGGCTTGTCCTGCAGGCCATCGCAAGATGGTCATTGGCACCGACGGTCGGCAGGTCAAGGCACGGAGGCGGTTGCATCCTTCTTTTCATTATCCATCGCAAGCCATAGAGGGAAGCGAACACTGGAGCTACCGGCCCCGACGTGAGGTAGGGAGCTAGGCGGAGGCAGTGCGGCCAGCAGAGAAGGAGGGCGCGTCGAAACCTAACTAACTCATGACACTGGGCTGAGCAGCGTGCAACGGGCTTGGCCCGAAATAAAACATGAGCCCAATGTAGAAGCTCGGCTCGGCCTTTTCAATTTAAGGGCCAAGCTAGAGCCCTTCCGAGCCCGAGCCCAAAAGCTCGGTCCGGCCATCCAGGTTGACGCATCGCCATGCTGTCATCCGCCATGTAAATCAAAATCATGCATCTTGGGGTGCATGCAAGTGCATCGCATGCTCTCTAAACCAAGTATATTTTCTGTGTGTACTATAGGCCAAGGTTGGGCACTTTCTACCGCCAATTGTCTAGTAAAAAAAGTTTGTTTGTTCTCTGCTCATGGAAGTTCGTTTCTTACTTATTTATCTAGGGTAAGCCAAAGCCAGTATATCGTTAGTTTAGCCAAGTACCTTCAAACTAGGTTAAATTAAAGTGATGAGTAAATTACAAAAAAGTACCGTACCACATTTGTGACTAGGGTTAGAGGTCAGGTCAAGATCCCCTAATCGTTTCTAATCCGTACAACTTTGGCATCATGCGGTAGCAAATCACCCTAAGATCGCAATTGGAGCGGTTTGACGACCAATCTAACAGGGCTGGACCACCTGTTGGGCCAGCAGGGCAAAAAAACAGAGCCCTCTCATGACTAGTACAGCCATAAGCCAAGGGGCAAACAAAAAGAATCATATTTCCCCTAACTCTCTCCTTAAGTTCACCGACGCGACGTGGCCTCCGCCGCCGGGGACGGCTCCTCAAGGGAGGCCATGTTCCGAGAAGACATCGTTGAGTCCCTCGTCTGCGTGCTCGAGCCGGGCATCCCGTGCTCCTCGAAGGCACGCATGATGGCACTCCGCGCCATCGACGCGCTCTGGCTCACGTCACCATCACCAGGCTCCAATTCGAATTCCGTCGACGCCTTGTTCCACGCCCGCGTCCTCTTCTTCCTCCGCAACGACGACCCATGTTTTTTGAGAGAGAGTGCAGAGGCGGACTTGGGGGGTCGAATTCCCCTAAAAATACCCCAGCACCATTCGAAGCTCAGATCACGAACAACACAACCCATTCCACCCAGACTCCGAGTCCCCCAAGTACTCCCTCCTCCACACCCTTCTAACCCCAACAGCCCTGGATAATCCATATACATGCTTCATCTTTGATGTTGTTAGTGGAATTTTTTTGCGATTAGCGGCCAAGATTAGAAGAATAAGCGAATTGAGGCTCCAATCCCTGGCAGAATTGAGCAGCGGACAGGATATCGGAAGAAACTGGTCAACATTAGCCTAATCCACAATCTTAGACCAAATAAGCAGCATTGCGCGCTCAAGTTGGCGCACCGGCTGTGCCACGCGGCGTTGGAGGAGGGGAGTGGTGCGGAAAAAGATGCCCAACCGGTGCTCGGGCGGGCGGTGGGGCTGGAGATCGAGCATGCATCCTAGCGGGGATGGTGGCGCTGGAGTCCGGGACTCACCAGAGACAGATATCGAGCGCTGGCAGAGCACGGCCGAACTTGGGGGGAGAAAAGCACGGCTGGAAGCTTGGCCTCCGGCTCCGGCTTCGGTTCAGGCGGCGATGCGGCGGAGCAGAGGGATCCGTCGTCAGCGGGCACGTCAAGGGCATCTTCGCCGGCGCGCCGAAAAGTGTGGTGCTCAGGCTTGTCGCGGCCAAGGAGGAGAACCGCAAGGGAGGCGAAGGAACCGGCGATTGTCATGCCTTCGAGGTACATGCAGCCTTCGCCCACAGGAGGGAGGAGGGGATCAGAGTGGCGTCGCCGTCAGGCGGCCGGAGGCGGGGACCCCTGTCGAGTATGGTTCTTTTTGGTTTGACCCTTGGCTTATAGCTATATTAGTAGGAGAGTTTGGCTTCTACCACGTGGCGCCATGCTGACCCGACAGGTGGGTTAGCCTTGTCAGATTCAGAGTCAAAGCGTTCCAATCCCGACCTTAGGCCGGATGATTTGTTACGGCATGACGCAAAAGTGATATTGATTAGTAACAATTAGCAAAACTTGTTCTAACCTTGAAACCTAGCCACAAATGTGGTACTTTTTTTTAATTTACTCCAAAGTGATCAGTCACGGTTCAAGCCATGGTAGGCCGCCCCCTCATCCTGTTTTATTTAACCGTTGGTGCTTGGCAGCGAACGGCCGGCCGACTGACTCCACAGTCTCCAGTATCCACTTCATGTCTCCTGACCCGTCACCATTACTGGCGTCTCTTTTCCCATGGATAGCATCGCTCGTTCTCATCCCTCTCCTCTGCACGTTCTTCGTCAGCAGCCAGCGGTGGTAAGGCAGGAGGAACACATGGAGAATAAAAAATAGTTAAATCTATTGAGTACATTGCGCAACATGCTACGAAACACTAATCTTCTAAGTGCCATGTAAAAACTTTTCTGGTATCTTTCCGTGTTCCAAATTAGTCACAGTTGCCGGCGTGATGCCGCATGTACGTCCCAACCACATCTTTCCACGTAAGGAGCTGCAAGAAGTCTTTCCGGACGAAGGTTCCCGAGGGCCCGAGTGCGATACCAATTTGAATTCTGAGCCACATTGTCTACGACGTGTTTTGCTCGCAATGAACACCACGGATCGCGGTGGCTCAGCTTGGCATGTTAGCTGGCCATACCAAGGGTGACGTCACTGACTGCATAGTTGTGTGCTCGATCAGTTCGCTCTGCAAGTACGCACTCCGTTTTGAATTTTCACTTTATTCTAGTAGTTTATAAATTAAGGGTGTGATTATTGCTCAGTTGTTTGATTTGTAGAAATATTTTAAGAGTAAGTTTTACTACAGGTATTGAGACTTCCTTCTTATCCAACCACAACTTTTGCTAATTTGTCCACAAAACCACAAGTTGTGCGTCTAACTGTCTCAGATCACCCAAAATGATGGCTTATGCGATTTTGACAGTTTTTCTAACATGTGGGTCGCGCCTGTCAGGTGCCACATCCTTTCATTGGACCCCTTGCTTCTTTTCTTTTTTTGCCTCATCCTCTCGTCTTCTTCTACAATTGACAGCACCTCCTTTGACAAGACCTTGTTGGTGAGAAGGAAGCCGCCCGCGGGCGGCCATATGGCCAGACGAGAGGCCCTGGAAGCTGGCGCGCTGCGGACGCGCGCCTTCCCATCAGCGTCCCTTGAAATTGCTTCCCGTTACTAGCTTTTGCTTGGACGCGTGGCGCCAGTACGTCCCTTCCACAACTCATTCACCATCTTGATTCCTCAACCCAAGATTTAGCGCATATATACGCCCCTTTCATTGTTGAGCCTTCTCTGCCTCGCCCGATTTCAGCTCACCACAGGTTGTGCGTCTAATTGTCTCACATCATCCAAAATGACGGCTTATGCGATCTTGACAGTTTTTCTTACATGTGGGTCCCGCTTGTCAGCCGCCACGTCTTTTTCATCGGACCCCTTGCTTTTCATTTTTTTTTCTTTTTTTGCCTCATCCCCTCGTTTTATTCTACAAATGACTGCACCTCCTTGGACACGACCTTGGTGAGAAGGAAGCCGCCACGGCAGACAAGAGGCCCTTGAAGCTGACGCGCGGCGGACATGCGCCTTCCCATCAGCGTCCCTCGGAATTGCTTCCCATTACTAGTTTTTGCTTGGACGCGTGGCGCGGACCAGCGATCCGTCCCTTCTACCGCTCATTCACCATCTTGATTCCACAACCCAAGATTTAGCACGCACACACACAACTTTCATTGTTGAGCCTTCTCTGCCTCGCCTGATTTCAGTTCGTCGCAGCGAGTCCTGACTGAATTATCGGCTTCTTCTCTCCCCTTTGCTTGACCGAATTTCGTCTTGGGCACCCATGGGTAGGGCGGCATTGACCCTGAGAGGGTGGGTGAACCCGGCCTTCTGCGTCTAGGCTGATGGATCCCCCATCCACTTATTTGCCATCTTCAATGACCATGGCGGACCTCACATACCTCATTATCCCTTATTTCCCCATCATCACTCACACATCACCCTTATCTTCTTGTCTAGTCTCTATCATTAGCTTGTACTGCCAATATTTTAATTTTGATTCGGAGGGTTTTCTTCAATAAGCAAAACGGCGAAGGGGGTTTTGCATAAAATGAACAAGTCAACCGACAAGCCACGTGTCGACCTGGATTAGAATCGTCGAGCACTGGACAATAGGAAGTCAGAAGCAAGAAATGTGTGCCGAAGGTCATGAAGGTGTAGCACATCTCGAGTCAAACCTTCCTTTGCTTCTCCTTTCTTCTTCTCCTTTACGTAAAATGAATAAGTCAACCGACAAGCCCTATTTGGTATGACCAAACGCGCACCCGCAAGTTAAAGTTATTGTACCACCTGGCCCCATTTTTCACCTTGTTGTACTAAACTGCTCGCGCAATACAAGTTCTTGTACCTCCAGTGTTACTACCTCTTATTACAAGTCTCAGAAAACTAACAAGA
This sequence comes from Brachypodium distachyon, assembly GCF_000005505.3. Lineage (NCBI taxonomy): Eukaryota > Viridiplantae > Streptophyta > Magnoliopsida > Poales > Poaceae > Brachypodium > Brachypodium distachyon. Next base: position 19,336,020 of record NC_016132.3, on the reverse strand, counting down.
GATGTGTTTCACTTCTTCAAGGGTTATATCTTACATGAGTTACCTGGCCTCATAGACTGCGTCTTCTTGAAACTCAGTCCCAGGCAGAAAGAATTCGTCCAAAAGTTAGAAGCCTACAAGTATCTTAAAAGAAGTGTGGTAGGAACTGCACCATACATGCATCCTTGTCTGTCAGAAATGTCCGAAGTTGGTTCTCCGGACATGGCTTACAACTTGACAGATGCAACGGTTGATAGTTTGGTCGAGTCTATGCATTTGAGAGATGGTGTGAAGGCCAGTTTTTTCATTAATATCCTAAACCTTGCTTCTTGGGAAGTAGAGAAATTGCTTGCTTTTAGTCAGCATATACTCCCCATGAATTTTTTGGGAAGACTATTGGTTAACATGTTTGGCTGGCGTGTTGGAAAGGATATCTGTGATAACGGGTGATACTAGTGCAGTAGACATAGAAATGGGAATGGATCCGTTTAACAACGCTGAACCAATGATAGCGGCTGGGACCAGAGCAGATTTTCAGCTGATGTACATGCACAAATAAATAGATTGGTTTGTCTAGTCTCCCCATACCAAATCAACGCAATTTAATTCAGCACAACCATTTCTTTCTCAAGGGAAAGGGAAGAAGTAAGAAAGTGTTCCAGACACAAAAAAGGGAAAGAGAAAACAAAAAAGTGCTCGAGACACACAAAAAGGGAGAAAGAAATTAAGAAAGTGTTCCACGCACAGAAAGGCTTCAGCTTCTCAAAAAGTTTTTGGATTTCCTCCTGTAACTCCATCTTCTTGGTTGTCCAGAATGTGTAGTTACTTGGTGCTGGGATGCCTTATCGAGCATCACCAACTCGCCTTGGTGGCTAGGGCTCCTCGAAGCAGCGGGGAACAAACAACTAAGAGAGAGAGCAAGGCACGGGATGGGAGAGAGAAGAAGAAGGTGCAGCGCCTAGGTCCACCACTTTGCCTCCGTGGCGGTCAACGTCGGGTCAAGTGCCATCGTGGCAGCGAAAAACCACCGAAACCGGTTGAAAAAGGTGTCGCGACGACCATTTTCCAAAAATCTCCTCGTGTTTGTACGTGGCCAACCCCGCTGTCCACAAAACAAGATTATCCCCTCCGCCTCCAGACGTAAAATAAAAGAAACAAAAAACATCGCCTCGTTGCCACGGGGCTACACTCGCCTCGCCGCCTCGTTCCCCTCGCCTCCCCGCTGCGCCACCTTCTCTCGCAGAGCCACCTTTCCTCCTCCTTCCTTGACCTCTACATTATGCCGAAAAATTTGCTTTTTTCGTCCAAGATGATGACGAATCGTTGGATCCGGCGTCAGCAAGGTCAGATCCGGTGGTTGCGAGTCCGGACGAGGCCTCAAGCATCCTTTGCGGCGGAGGTTGCACACGCAGAAGGTGGAGCCGCCAGCGTCCCTAGCCTCTCCAGCTCCGACCGTGCTGAGGCCATCATCGACGACAGCACACCCGTCGTGGCCTTCGCCGCCGAGGCCGGACGCATCAAGGCCGTCCTCACCTACCACGGAAAGGTCGTTCCAAATCTCCACGTCGTCCATGCCGCCCCGTTTTTTCTTCGCTGGTAACTCGTGCTGAATTGGTTACCCTCCTTTGCTGTTGCAGTCGGAAGCGGCGTTGGTCGAGAAGCTGCTCCGGCGGCTGCAGCAGTTGGAGTTCACGGTGCACGCCTTGAAGGGAGACGATCGACACACAACATGGGGCTCTGTCAATCAATTAGTCCATGCTTAATCCGTTCTTGTACTGATTGGTGCTGACGCGGATTGGTCTGATAGCTCATTGAGATCGGGAAGAAAGTGACCTGCCACCGGAAGCACAACTCCAAGCAGATTCGCCAGCTCGTCGCCATGTTTTCTATCTGTCTCTGTACGTGTCTTCGCTATTGATATCCATTATCTTTTGTCTTGGCATTCCTGTTGGATTCTGGTAATTCTTGGGGAGCGCAGGGAGCTTCCTTTTGGATTCTTGGAGTAGTTAATTGTGGTTGGTGGGTGCAGCACAAAACCGGAGAGTTTGCTTCTTCTTTGAGCTGATTTCTTGTTCGATCAGGTTTTTGATTGATTGAGCACCAAGCACGCAAGCAAGTGTTTTCCGAATTCAAGCTTGATTTCTCTGAAGTTTGTAGTCAAGAAGACTCCAGCTGATAATTTCTGGTGTTATAATTTATGGGGAGTCGAAACAACTGATTTGGACCAGTGTTTTTCTCAATGGAAACCCTTTTCTCAAAGTATTGTTGAGTTCATCAAATGAGTGAAAAAATGCTTGGGTTTCTTCCTGGATGCAAGAATCGGAGGTGTAGGAGCTGGCCGGAGGAGGTGCCTCTGGCTGGAGGAGGAAAGAGGCACCTCCTCCGGCCAAAACTTGTGCCACATGGACATAAGCTACAGGATGGAAAGATGAGGGACCTGAATCCAGGCCCTATTTGTTTGGGCGTCGGCCTCAGATTTTGGTGCTTTTAGCGAAGCTGAGAAGCACCTCCGGATGTGTTTTTGGTGCTTCTGGCTGAGAAGCACGTGTCAGCTTCATGTGTAAACGGGAAAATTGTTTTTAAGATTGCTAGAAACACCGAAAACTTTTTGGTGCTTCTGGCTGAGAAGCACGTGTCAGCTTCATGTGTAAACGGGAAAATTGTTTTTAAGATTGCTAGAAACACCGAAAACTGAAGCAGAAACCGTAGCTGCAAGGTAGGTGGGGCGGCTGGAGGTGAGAGGCAACCTCGGGCGAGCGAGGAAGAAGGCAACCTGAAGGTGGGAGGGCGTTTTTGTTTGTTTCTAAGTAGAAGGGTTTTTTTTTTGTAAAGTAGCATTGTACATACAGTCGCTACACTTTTTTTCAGATCGGGGGGAGTAATTGCTAAAGAGATCATCTTCTTAAATACTAACATTTCCCATCTCAGCTCATAGTTCTGCAGGAAAGTAGCTGATCTAGCAAACAATGCATCTCCAAAGCCAAAGTACGCAATGCCAATACTGAAAATAAGAAAAGGAAGCTTCAGTTTCACAGAGCCAGCACTGTCCAACTAAACAGTAAGCCAATCTTACCATGTTCTACAAAAAGATTTATCTCCATTCAGAGAGAGATTTTAAGGAACCGTATCTTGTATGTTTGATATTCTAAAGCAAACAAGGCCTCAAAAAAAGCTCCCAATGCATGAGAACAGAACAAAAAGTAAAGAAGAAAGTTGCCCAATTATACCTTTAATCCAATTGTTTAATCGATCTTGTTGACCAGCCCTTCGAATCTCCTCATCACCAGGCAGCACATCTCATCTGAGGCAAAGGGGAACCAAGTCAAAAAACACTCAAACAGAGCACACAAGAAAATGTAATCTTCTATACCTAAATAGAAGATCCCCACTAACTATTTCTCTCAACATGCAAGCATGCCACCTCATTAGGCCCGTCATAAAACCATGCAAACCATGACACCTCATCAAGTCATGTATGTATCCATTTTACATTATTTTTTTCATTAATCTATAAATTCAACCATGCCACCTCATCAATTAAATCATGTTTTTTTTGAAAAGTTTTTCTTATTTTACACATCATTTGGTCACATACTTTTTACGTTTTATTGTTTTAAAATGTAAACAAGAACACTTTAACATTTTGTTCCCATTAGTTTTAGTTAAATTTAAACATCTGTGAAGTAAAGAATATACTATACAATTTCGTGCCATGCTTTCAATTTTGAGTACTTTTTTGTTGCTACTTAATGAAGGCGGAAGCAAGAAATGTGTGCGGAAGGTCATTAAGGCGTAGTACATCTCGAGTCAGACCTTCCTTTGCCTTGTGTTTCTCATGCCTTCTTCTCTACCGTTTCTCCCGCAGCCATGGCTCTGGAGACCTTCATTTACGGCGGCAATCGATGGCTAGCGTGGAGGGGACCAACGCTGCAGACGAGGTGTCCAACAACTTCGCGGCCCAATACCAGTGATAGTCTGCACGTTGCGGGCGCCCACGGCTCCGGCTTCGGCGGCACCGGTGGCGTTCGGGTTGGTGACACTGGCGGGGCGCATGAGGGAGATGGAGGTTGTGGTGGCGATCCGACCGGCCATCTGTGTTTGGGCTGACGGATCGCACATCCACTTCTTCGTCGTCTTCAACGACCATGGCGGACCTCACGTACCTCATCATCCCTTAATTCCCCATCATCACTCACGCATTATCCTTATCGTCTCGTCTCATCTCTATCATTAGCTTGTACTGCTAGTATTTTAACTTTGATTTGGAGGGTTTTTTGTATAAGCGAAACGGCATGGGGGGCTTTGCGTAAAATGAACAACTCAACCAACAAGCCACATGTCACACACATTTGCTATGACCAAACGTGCACCCCCAAGTTAAGTTAATGTACCACCTGGCCCCATTTTGCTACTTATTGTACTAAACTGCTCGTGCAATACAAGTTCTTGTACCTCCAGTGTTATAACCCCTTATTACAAGTCTCAGAAAACTAACAAGAGATGTGTTTCACTTCTACAAGGGTTATATCTTACCTGAGTTACCTGGCCTCATAGACTTTAGCGTCTTCTTGAAACTCAGTCCCAGGCAGAAAGAATTCGTCCAAAAGTTAGAAGCCTACGAGTATCTTAAAAGAAGTGTGGTAGGAAGTGCTATACATGCATCCTTGTCTGGCAGAAGTTGGTACTCCGGACAGGGCTGACAACTTGACAGATGCAACGATTGATAGTTTGGTTGAGTCTATGCATCTGAGAGATGGTGTGAAGGCCAGTTTTTTCATTAATATCCTAAACCTTGCTTCTTGGGAAGGAGAGAAATTGCTTGCTTTTAGTCAGCATATACTCCCCGTGAAATTTTTCGGAATGCTATTGGCTAACATGTTTGGCTAGGGTGTGGAAAGATCTTTGTGATAACTGGTCATACTGGTGCAGTAGATAAAGAAATGGCAATAGACCAGTTTAACAACTCTGAACTAATGATAGCAGCTAGGACCAGAGCAGATTACGTGCACGAATAAATATATTGGTTTATCAAGCCTCCCAATACCAAATCAATGCAATTTAATTCGGCACGACCATTTCTTCATCAAGGGAAAGGGAAGAAACCAAGAGAGTGTTCCCGGCACACAAACAAGCAGACGTTTTGAGACCGCAGAAAAGTTACTGCTATCGTTTGGGATCCTCACGATAATTAAACTGTCCACTCATGTTTAAGGACCTCATGTTACTACTTGCTGCTGGTTCAAATATATGCCAGTGATTTTTGTTAGTTGTGCTATGCTTCTTGAAAGAGAGATAAGCTCATGCATCATTAATGTACGTTTATGTGAATTGCAAATCTTCTAAAGAGTTTCTTCTTTCAGATGAGGTTATAATTCATCTGTACAACCGGTTGCAATACCGGAAGTTGTTCACCTTTTGGGGTTTCATGAAACTGTCCTGAAAACTAAATATAGATCAATGCAATCATGATGGTGGGAGATAAGTAAAAAAATTGTAGGTATGAAGTGCTCAGTAAATTTTCAATCCTATGATACTTCCAAATCGCAATCTGGCTTCTGGTATTGTATTAAGACTTAATTCACATGGATATTTCTCACGTCCTTTTATATTATTGGAACCAAACTTACTGCATAAAGAATAATGTAGCGTGCTTATGTTGTTTCCTTTTAGTAGTATGCAAGGGCTGGAGACATAATAAAACATGTCACTTAAAACATTCATGTACTCACCACAATATAGCATGCTGAACTAGCGGCGGCGCCGAGTGTGCTGGAGGGCACTGGGGCATATGAGAGTAGAGAAATGCTGGGGACCGAGGACGGAGACCAAGAGGTCAGTGTAGAGCTCTAGAGGCGGCGGTGGAGCTCCTGGATGGCCGAGCGTGTAAACTCTAAATCAGAGGGTGAGTGGGGTCGAGTAGGCCGCAGACGGAGCAGGGAGAAAAGCTATCTTTTCAAACATGTGGAGCGGGGTGCAGCAAGTCGTGGCAGCGTACGGGCATTTCCGCTAGTGACACAAAAAAATGTGGTTTTGCAAAATTTACTCTACAGTTCTCGGAGGCTGCCGGTATAGAAGGAAAAGAGTAAAATGCACCAGAGGTCCTAATTCTTTCGCAAATGTCCTGTTAGTCCTACTTCTTTAAAACTGCACGTGTTAGTCCTAAAAGTTTCATAAGTGCTTCATCCCAGGTCCTATACTGGCTCTGGCGCGTGCCGCCTACCTACGTGGCTCTTCGGGCCCACTAGTCAAGTGCCAGCACGGATGGCCTTTTGCAAATAACCCCCTGCCTCTTTCTGTCTTCTCCCCCGTGAGCCCACCTCATTCTTCTCCTCTTCTCCTCGCCCCTGTCCGTAGAACGGGTGACAGCGGCAGAGATCATCTTGGCAGCGAGGCTGCCCAGAACGATCTCCTCCTCAACACATGGCCTCGAGCACGGCATCTCGTGAGGCCGTGCGCCGAGATGCAGCAGGCCCAAGGACCGGATGAACCTCTAGTGGCGCTCGTGGACGGTGCTGCAAGGGCCCGAGACCAAGACCAAGCAGGGCCCCGCCGCAGTTGACATCCTCGTCGTGGTGCCCGGAGCTCCCCGACGAGGAGAAGACCGATGCCGGCGACATGGCCTCCCTGGAGTCGAAGAACTCGTCGGCCTGCTCCTCCCCCTGCGCCATGGGCATACATGCACGCACTGCTCCCACCGCACCACACGGCTAGACACGACCACCACCACGAGAGTCGGAGTAGAGCCCGCCTCCTCTCATCGACGCCGCGCACCGACCGAGCAGCGACGATACAGGCGAGCCGAGTAGGACGGGATCTCGCGCGCGGCCGCCGCCGCTTCTCGGATCTCGGGAACATCTCGGGAACCTCGGCAAAAGCGGCAGAATCCATCCTCGCTCCGTCCTTTATGGCGCGCCCACTGCCCTGGCGTCGGCCCTGCCACTCCTCCCCCTCTCTCCTGTTGGTTGGGTTGGGGACGGGATGGGATGCAAAGGACAAGAGGAGAAGAATGAGGTGGGCGCACGGGTGAGAAGACAGAAAGAGGTAGGGGGTTATTTGCAAAAAACCGTCAGTGCTGGCACCTGACTAGTGGGCCCGAGGAGCCACGTAGGCAGGCGACATGCGCCAGAGACAGTATAGGACCTGGGATGAACCACTTAAGAAATTTTTAGGACTAAAATGTGCAGTTTCAAAGAAGTATGACTAACTTGGGACATTTCTCAAGGGAAAACCTAAAGGATGTGGAAGTACGTATATAATATTAATATTTTCAATAATCCAAGGCCGCATGTTTGCGGGCGGATTGAAAAAATAAATAAATCCAAGTGCATCCTAAGATTATTATTGACATAATCGAAGTGCATTAATAAGATAGGTTTTTTATTTATGACAACTCCAAAATGTGAGAATTACACCTCCTATGCGATAATTTGTAAACTACCAGTGCTAAACGGACTTGCTTTGTTGGGTGTGGATGCAAAATATGTGAATCTATTTAGAACCCAGCCTTATAAGCCAAGGCTGCTGTAATTTACTGTCTATATACAACATCTAAATTTCTCTAGATGTAAAAAGTGTGTTTATCATTTCAATTGTGAAGAACGACTGCTTTTGCTGCATTTCAATTGTGAAGCACGACCGATTCCTTCTCCATGTCGACAATAGTGCCACCATTGAAATTTACTCTACAGTTCTTGAAAGACCTTGATGTGGAAGTACATTTATAATACTGATATTTTCAGATAATCCAAGTGCATCCTAAGATTATTATTGACATAGTTGAAGTGCATTAATAAGATAGGATTTTTATTTATCACAACACAAAAAAATTTGAATTACACTTCCTATGCGATAAGTTGTAAACTACCAGTGCTAAACGGACTTGCTTTGTTGGGTGTGGATGCAGAACATGTGAATCTATTTAGAACCCAACCTTTTAAGCCAAAGCTGCTGGAATTTACTGTCTATATACAACATATAAATTTCTCTAGATGTAAAAAGTGTGTTTACCATTTCAATTTTAAAGCACAACTGCTTCTGCTGCATTTCAATTTTAACGCACGACTGATTTCCTTCTTCTTGTTAACAATGTATCAACTTGCATCTTCATTGAAAACGGTGTGATGATTCTAAGTAAAATGAATATGAAGAGTTGACATTGTGTACAAGACACTAATCACTCCATGCTTTTCTGATGGACATATATGGCATCTGTTGGGTTTCCCTTGTCAGTGGACATAACACTTCCCTTCGGATACTACACCATCGAACCATGAAACTGAAATAGGAAATGCAAATTTTTAGTTCGGGTAAAAAGTAAGACCTCAACCAATCACCTGTAACTTGGTAGATATAAATGCTACGCAGCTCATTACTCACTTTTCCTAAATGAATGGCAGAAAACACCTTCATGTATAAATAAGTTAATCGGTGTATGCAGTCTCCTCGATCCAGTGGCACCTTCATTGTCTACCAGCATGCCATGTTTCCCTGAATCCATGTTTTCTGTAGCCGATTTTTTCCAGTGTTATTTGTAGTAACACCACGTGCTGAAATCACATCTACAACTAATTTCTGATTTGAACCCTTCGGAGGTGCTGCAATCTTATCGTACAGAATAAAGGTATCCTCTCAGAATGTTGAATATACATACATCTAATTGCGCGTAGCTCTGAGATACATATAGATGATTTCCACAATGTATGAAAGTTATCAACTAATAAAAATATGATTCTATGAAAAAACATATTGGTTATACCAAAGAAACTTATTGGTTTAATATATGCGATTGCTATGTCAAGCACTTCTACAATAGTTATTACATTAAAAAAACTTAATAGTTCTAAAAGAAAGAGAAGAATATATGAACTACCCTGACAAGACTTGATTTCATCAGACGGATGCTTTGTCTAGTCAATGCATTTCTGTTAATGGCACAAGCACTTCTGCATTTGACTTTGCTGAAGAACCTCAAGATTACCATTTTTTGCTTCTGTCACCATTTTGACCATTTTGCCGCTATGAGTAGCAGACTTGGTACTTACAAGCATCGGGGTGACTCCGCTAGGTTAGCAGCTTAGTCATAATTTCAAGCGGACGCCGCACTCATCAGGAACTCATACGATCTGCTACATTTGGTGTCGCATCTCTTCCCACAATAACATGAGTCACATTTTTGTCCCATTTCTCAACCATGGTTGCATTAGTCAACGATTGCAAATTCCTTCCGAGGAATCCAGCTTGACAAACATAAAAACAATCGATCGCTACTTGGACTATGACAAAACTCATTTCAAAATTTGTACCCCAACCATTCGAAGCCCAGATCACAGAACACCCAGTCAGTCCCCCAAGTCCCTCGTGTCCTCTGCTCTTGATCTCATTCCTTAGCTTGTCCATCCTCCCTCAGCCATGGCCACTGTGATGAACGATCTCACTAATCTAGTGGCCAGTATGTTCAGTGTACATATATGATGCAAATGTGTTCATAAATTAGGACTGAAACATGATTTGACCATAAGCATGCTACAGTACTAACTAAATTATAAACTCCCCAAAATTAACGACACTCATTGCTGAGTACCATTATAAATTTTCCCATGGCACACCAGTTATTTTACTCTCTTGACCCAGACACATCTCAAAAAACAAATCATTGCTGAGTCAATTATAAACAACACTCATTTACAGGAACACACCGTGGCAATTAAAAAAAACTCTGAAGGGTGACAGAACACATCTATCTAAATGACAAAAGGTATGCCCTTGACTTTTGTTTTTAGACCAGAAAAATACAACCCCAGCTTTGCACCTCTTATGCCCATGCCAAACAAGTTCTGTGCCCCACCTAGATGATCTTTACTGCCAGATTTGCATTTGAATCATTTGTTGTCACTGCACTGGCATACCACTATATGAGTCTGATACATGTCAGTTGGCACTGATATGGAACAGATTGTGTGATCATCCATGACCAAAATGACATGGTGTGGGCATGGTCTGGTCTGATCCTGGCCAAATGGTAAACACACTTTTTACATGTGTTTGCTCGCCTCTATGCTTAGGACATTATGTTTCAATCATTTAAATGATTGCTTTACTATAATGGTACTGAGTAAAGACGTGTTTTTGTGATGTCGTGATAAGAAGCGCAATGCGGTCGGGTGTGGAAAATCTTTGCGCCTTCAAACAATAGTTCTTCGAACAAATCATATCTGGCATCTTAAAATTCCAACAGAGTCCACTCGAAGCCAAAAAATACTTGACACAAGGCCATTGAAAGAAAATGCTTGGGCTAATACCACTGTTACTTGAACATGGGCACGGGTGCAAGAATCCGCACGGGTACGGGAGTCAGATTCGGCAAAGAGTTTGGCATGCCAAATAATACTAGGTGTCATATGCAGCAGAAAAAAATAAAAGGGCGGGGGGGATAATTTCATGGTGGGAGCTCTAAGAACAAAATTCCAGTCATCGCTGCTCAAGAGTCAAGATCATAAAAGAAAGCATCAGCTAGGTTATACTGACCATGCCATCACAGCGGGAGGATATTTTAAAGGCTGCAAAAGAACGCTTCATCTAAATATTCGCAAAAGCGGAATGTTGAACAGATAATTGCACATCCCTCGCGGATGCAAACAGAAGTAGGTCACCCCCCACACTGAAGGAGTACTAAACCACTTGATTCTTGCATGCATAGCTAGCACGCACGACGCGGCGGGGCGCAAGCAAAATTAGCATTTCAGGGGTTTCTTCGGGGATTGGGCTGGAAAAACAAGAGGGAAACGCGCTCGGGGAAACATATACCTCGGACAACACAGCACACGCGACATGATAGGTTTTGGCGCAATGCTTATAGTAACAAGCAGGGGCTGCACCCGGGAGACTGTAGCTGCTGCATTTGAATTTTCAAGCACGACTGATTTCCTTCTCCATGTTAACAATAGTATCACCATTGAAACACACACTTGGGGCCCTTCACAAAAAGATATCTACAACTTGCATCTTCATAGAAAATGGTGTGATGATACTAACTAAAAGGAATATAAAGAGTTGAATGTTGTGTACAAGACACTTATCACTCCATGCATTTCTGATGGACAGATACGGGATCTGTTGGGTTGCCCTTGTAACTGGACACAACCCTTCCCTTTGGATACACTACCACCGGACCATGAAACTGAAACATCTTCATAGAAAATGTTGTGATGATACTAACTAAAAGGAGTATCAAGGGTTGAACGTTCTGTACAAGACACTTACCACTCCATGCATTTCTGATGCGAGATATTCGAGGGGCTTAGTGCTCTCTCAGCGGTGCGATCTACCGCCGTTTGCGTCCTCGTGGTCGGTCAAGGATATGCAACGCGCAACGGTCCGTTCGACATTCCGTTTTTGCGAAATTAATGAATAGAAAGGGAGAGACAAAAGTCCGAATTTTAAGATGAAGCCCAACTGATGCAATAGGAGTGCCCCACCCCATTTTTAGATCAATCATGCAATAGGAATGTCCTAGTAGGCAAGTCTATATTAGCCAGCGTTTTCTGCTGCATATGACACTCCGAATCCGTGTCGGATACCTAGTATTATTTGCAATGTCCAAACTGTTTTGCCGGATCGGAATCGGAGTATCGAATCCGTGCGGATGCTTGCACTTGTGCCCATGTTCAAGTAACACTGGATTAGCCGAAGCATTTTCTTCCAATGGCCTTGTGTCATTTTATTTTATTTTATTTTGGCTTCAAGTGCAGTCTGTTGGAATTTGAAAATGCTAGTTATGATTTATTCAAAGAGCTATTCTTTCAAAATAATACTATGCCTTTGCTCAATTAATCTAGTTATGCTCAATTATGACGAAGCTAACCTAGCGGAGTCACTTTGATGCTTGTAGGTGCCAAGTCTGCTACACATAGCAGCATGGTCAACATGGAAACAGAATCGGGTGTTGGTAATGTTGAGGTTCTTCAGCAAATTCAAATGCAGGACGAGGCTTCAACTAGACAAAGCAGCCGCCCGCCTAAATCAAGACTTGTCAAGGTACTTCGTACATTCTTCTCCATTTTCTTTTAAAACCAATAAGTTTTTCTAATGGCATAACACATATGCAAGTGCTTGACATAGCAATCACGTATATTCAACCAATAAGTTTTTGTTAATAGAACCAATAAGTTTTTTTTTATAGAATCATCCATTTGATAAATTACATACATTATGAAAATCTTATATATCTAGTTCAGATCTACGTGCAATTAGATGTATATTCAACATTATGAGTGGATAACTTAATTTGTTCTGTACAGTAATATTGCATCACATGCAAAGGGTCCAAATAAGAAATTAGTTGTAGATTCGATTTCATCACTTTGTCTTAATGGAAGTAACACTGGAAAGCATCAGTATTCCTGTACAGAAAGCAAGGGTTCAGGGAAAAGTGGCGCGCTGGGAGACAATGAAGATGCCACTGGATCAAGGATAATGCAGTCACCGATCAACTTATTTATAGATGAATGTGTTTTCTGCCATTCATTCAGAAAAACAGTGATTTTTCAAACATGTAAAAAATGGTCTTAGTTTCACCACCACACAGAAAACGTGTGACGGGATCAATATATTGGGAAATCAATAGAAAGCCCAAAAAATGTTGGCTATATCCCATGAAAACGACCAAAAGTGTGATATTTTTGGACCAGAAAAAACAGACCAAAACGTGTATCCGGAATCACAATATCAGAAATTCGGCTGAAACATAAAAGGTGTACGGCCAAAATTATAAGTTCCGTCGACCATCAAAGTAACGTGCCAAAACCGTGTACCAACAATCACGATATTGGATAATAACCTGAAAATCCAAAAAAACGTTCAAAACTACGATTTTTGTCGATACGATACAAGGTGTGACAAAAAGCCTCCCAAAAATATGAGGATGCAAATAAATGGCACAAAAAGGTGTGGTTATGTAAAATTTACTCTACGGTTCTCGAAAGACCAAGTATAAAATTTACATGTGGCAGTTAAGCTGTAAATCTCCCGGTTCAAGATTCTGCAACCGATTATTCCTAAACTTGAAGGATTGAAGGAGTTAATATTTTCAGCAGTAACCTATGTAATGGATGTTGAATGATGCTACGGCCTGCATCTGGGAATTCACTGAATTGGAAAGGCTGTTGGTTAACATGTTTGGCTAGCATGTAGTTAAGGAACAGCTAAAAACCCTCAACTCTTGGCAATCCAACATGAGTATTCTATTTCTTGGATATGAGCAATTCTCTAAGATCATTTGCGATGATGGAGGTGAAAGTGTTGCAGCTGCGTGCCGTGATATGTTGCTTATGGTCCTGAACCTATTGATAATGGACGAGGGTGATACACCTAGGAATAAAGAGACTAATCTGCAAGATTCACTGAGCCAAGTGTGAATACCACATAAGGTGGTCATGTATGGCACACTTTGCCAGAATCATGTTAAGAAGGTGGTCAACGTATTGAACCTTGTGCGCCCAATGTTTCTCAATAGGGGATCATCTCGTCCTATCGCCCGACGTATAATGAGTCAAGTAGTAATATCTGGTCACAGGATTCCAAGAAAGCCTTTGAAGTTTGACAAGGCATTCACTGAGTCAGTACAAGAAACCCTGCTGCATGATGAGAACTTCACAAGAAAAGAACATGTTATTAGATGTCTCAGAGAACTAACAAAAGATGTGATTCACTACTATATGGGTGATATCTTACGTGAGTTACTCGGCATAACAGACTTCAGCGTCTTCTTGAAACTTAGTCCCAGCCAGAAAGAATTCGTCCAACAGTTAGAAGCCTACAAATCTCTTAAAAGAAGTACGGTAGGAACTACACTATATATGCATCCTTGTCTATAAAAAAATGTCAAAAGCTGGTTCTGCGGACAGGGCTAACAACTTGACACATGCAACGATAGTTTGGTTGAGTCTATGCATCTGAGAGATAGTGTGAAGGCCAGTTTTTTCAATAATATCCTAAAGCTTGCTTCTTTTGCAAGAGAGAAATTGCTTGCTTTTAGTCAGCATACACTCCCCATGAGAAAGGCTATTGGTTAACATGTTCGGCTGGCGTGTAGGAAAGGAGATCTTTGTGATAACTGGTGATACTAGTGCAGTAGACAGTAGACAGTAGACAGAGAATTGGCAATGGACCAGTTTCACAACTCTGCCCATTCTAAAGTTCTGTTTGGTTCTATCAAGGCATGTGGGGAGGGCATTTCCCTTGTAGGCGCATCAAGAGTCGCCATTCTAGATGTTCACTTGAACCCATATGTTACCCGTCAAGCAATTGGGCGTGGGTTCAGGCCTGGACAGCAAAGGGAGTGTTTGTATACAGGCTTGTAGCTACTGATTCTCAGGAGGAAAACTTGCTTGAAACTACATTGAAGAAAGAAGGCAGTGCAAAGATGTTGGTTGAATGGAATGGGCAGCCCTACTGAAGACTTCAAACTGAACAGGGTACATAAGTAGAAGATGTAAGAAAGTGTTCCAAACACACAAAAAGGTAGAGAGAAATCAAGAAAGTGTTCCAGACACACAAAAAGGGAGAGAAACTAAGAAAGTGTTCCACACACATACAAAAAGGCTTCAGCTTCTCAAAAAGTTTTTGGATTTCCCCCTGTTACTCTATCTTCTTGGTTGCCCAGAATGTGTAGTTACTTGGTGCTGGTAGTACGATCCCGCTACATGCTGAATCTCCAACATATTTTGCTTCTTCTCCATCAAATTCTCATGGTATCTGACTTGAGAAAAAATAGAATGAAATAACAGGAACAATCGTGCAGCTCCAAGAGGAGAAAACAACCAAAACCTGAGTGCTGGAGTTGCTTGAGCCACCGTTCTGGAGGTCGTGGAGCCACGACATCATGGATTCCCCACCCTCTCCTGGAAATCCTCTCCGGCCAGACATCGTCGGGCCAACAATTCGCTTCTCCCAGAACAGAGAAGTGGGGACCGCCTTGCTCTACCGTTGCCACTGGTGCCTTATCAGCAACCGCATGCTCAACTGTCACCGCCGCTAACGAATCAATCACCAGATGGCCATGGCGGCTAGGGTTCCTTAGAGCGGTGGGGAACAAAACAACTAAGAGAGCGAGAGCAAGGCACGGGAGGAGAGAGAAGAAGGGGCAGCACCTAGGCCCCACCACATTGCCTTCGTGGCGGTCAACATCGGGTCAAGCGGACAGATCTGTGCTGATGTTTCGTAGGAAGTATGCATAACAACAAAGATGCCATGTTTTGTTTTCGCAGGACTGAGGTAGGAGAGCAACGTGTCGGAGTGCGACACCTTGTGCAGAAGCGCACCGTTAAGGATGCACGCGAGCCGAGCTAAGCCTGGCTTGGCCCGAGCTTTTCACGAGCTTGGTCAAAGCTCGGGCAACTCGACGAGCCTAGCAGCAGCAAGACACTGCCATGTGGGTCAAGCTTTTTCGGTGACCGGCGGCGATATTTTCAAGCTGAAGATTGATGCAGAAGTAGCAGGATGGAGCTGCGGACGCAGGGGAGGAAGAGGGAGTCAACACCATTGCGCTGGAGATGATATAGTTGGTTGTGAGGTGTGGACTACAGTCGGGCTAGACGGAAGGGGCTTGTACTGCAGGCCATAGCACGGTGGTCGTTGGCACTGACGGTCGGCAGGTCGAGGCACGGAGGATGTTGCATCCTTCTTTTCATTATCCATCGCAAGCCACAGAGGGAAGCGAGCACTGGAGCTACCGGTCCCGACGTGGGGTAGGGAGCTGGGCGGAGGCAGTGCGGCCAGCAGAGAAGGAGGGTGCGTGGAAACCAAACTCAGGAGTGGGAGGAGAGGAACGAGAAGGCTGATACTCATGACGCTGGGCTGAGCAGCGTGCAACGGGCTTGGCCCGAAATAAAACACGAGCTCAATATAGAAGCTCGGCTCAGGCTTTTCAATTGATGGGCCAAGTGCATCGCATGCTCTCTAAACCAACCCTATTTTCTGTGTGTACTATAGGCCAAGGTTGGGCACTTTCTACCGCCAATTGTCTAGTAAAAAAAGTTTGTTTGTTCTCTGCTCATGGAAGTTCGTTTCTTACTTATTTATCTAGGGTAAGCCAAAGCCAGTATATCATTAGTTTAGCCAAATACCTTCAAGCTAGGTTAAATTAAACTGCCGAAACATCTTCTCCTACTTATCAACTCAAAGTGATGAGTAAATTACAATAAAGTACCGTACCACATTTGTGACTAGGGTTCAAGGTCACGTCAAGATCTCCTAATCGTTTCTAATCAGTACAACTTTGGCGTCATGCGGTAGCAAATCATCCTAAGATCGCGATTGGAGCGCTTTGACGCCCAATCTGACAGGGCTGGACCACCTGTCGAGCCAGCGGGGCAAAAAACAGAACCCTCTCATGAATAGTATAGCCATAAGCCAAGGGGCAAACAAAAAAAATCATATTTCCCCTAACTCTCTCCTCAAGTTCACCGGCGCGACGTGGCCTCCGCCGCCGGGGACGGCTCCTCCAGGGAGGCCGTGTTCCGAGAAGACATCGTCGACTCCCTCGTCCGCGTGCTCGAGCCGGGCATCCCGTGCTCCTCGAAGGCACCCTCGTCCGCGTGCTCGAGCCGGGCATCCCGTGCTCCTCGAAGGCACGCAAGGTGGCACTCCACGCCATCGACGTGCTCTGGATCACGTCACCAGCACAAGGCTCGAATTCGAATTCCATCGATGGCTTGTTGCTCGCCCACGTCCTACTCTTCCTCCGCAACAACGACCCATGTTTCTTGAGAGAGGGTGAGAGGCTGACTTGGGGGTCGAATTCCCCTAAAAATACCCCAACACCATTCTTCGAAGCTCAGATCACGAACAACACAACCTATTCCACCCAGACTCCGAGTCCCCCAAGTACTCCCTCCTCCGCTCCCTTCTAACCCCATCAGCCCTGGACAATCCATATACTTGCTTCGTCTTTGATGTTGTTAGTGGAATTTTTTTTGCGCTTAGCGGCCAGGATTAGAAGAATAAGCGAATTGAGGCTCCAATCCCTGGCAGAATTGAGCAGCGGACAAGATATCAGAAGAAACTGGTCAACATTAGCCTAATCCACAATCTCAGACCAAATAAGCAGCACTGCGCACTCAAGTCGGCACACCGCTTGTGCCACATGGCGTTGGAGGAGGGGAATGGTGCGGAAAAAGATGCCCAACCGGTGCTCGGGCGGGCGGTGGGGCTGGAGATGGTGGCGCTGGAGTCCGGGACTCACCGGAGACGGAGATCGAGAGGCGGCAAAGCACGGCCGGACTTGGGGGGAGAAAAGCACGGCTGGAAGCTTGGCCTCCGGCTCCGGCTTCGGTTCAGGCGGCGATGCGGCGGAGCAGAGGGATCCGTCGCCTCCGAGGAAGGGTCACTTCAAGGGCGTCTTCGCCGGCGCGCCGAAACGCGTGGTGCCCAGCCTTGTCGCGGCCAAGGAGGAGAACCGCAGGGGACGCGAAGGAATCGTCGATTGCCGTACCTTCGAGGGACATGCAGACTTAGCCCACAGGATGGAGGAGGGGATCAGAGCGGCGTCGCCGTCAGGCTGCCGAAGGCGGGGACCCCTGTCGAGTATGGTTCTTTTTGGTTTGCCCCTTGGCTTATAGCTATATTAGTGGGAGAGTTTGACTTCTGCCACGTGGCGCCATGCTGGCCCGACAGGTGGGTCAGCCTTGTCAGATTCAGAGTCAAAGCGCCCCAATCCCGACCTTAGGATGATTTGTTACTGCAAAAGTGGTATTGATTAGTAACGGTTAGCAAAACTTGTTCCAACCTCGAAACCTAGCCACAGATGTTTCGCTCGCAATGAACACCACGGATTGCGGTGGCTCAGTTCGGCATGTTAGCTGGCCATACCAAGGGTGACGTGACTGACTGTGTAGGTGTGTGTTCGATCAGTTTGCTCTGCTAGTACGCACACTGTTTGGAATTTTCAATTTACAAGGGTTCTAGTAGTTTATAAATTCAGGGTGTGATTATTGCTCAGTTGCATGATTTGTAAATAAGATATTGTAAGAGTAAGTTTCACGGAACCACAGGTTTTGAGGCTTCCTTCTAACCCATTCACGACTTTTGCTCATTTGTCCGCAAAACCACAGATTGTGCGTCCAATTGTCTCACATCACCCTAAAATGACGGCTTATGCGATTTTGACAGTTTTTCTTACATGTGGGTCCCGCCTGTCAGGCGCCACATCTTTTCATTGGACCCCTTGCTTCTTTTCTTTTTTTGCCTCATCCCCTCATCTTCTTCTACAATTGACAGCACCTCCTTTGACAAGACCTTGTTGGTGAGAAGGAAGTCGGCCATGGGCGGTGATGAGCATTATATTTAGTACTTTTCGTGCGCATTTTCAGAGTTTTTGCACTGCTTAAATTCTTCTTTTCACTCCTGAAAGTATGTTAAAGTAACAGATTCCACTCCAAAGAGGCAATTACAATCTTCAATTCTTTATATGCAGGAAGGGGCGAAAAAGGCCCAGAAACTTCAATTAATTAGGCTGAGCACCTCACTCAACATTAAGAAGGACTTTACAAGGAGAAGAATGTTAGCAGCAGGGATCAACTTGGGCACTAAAGAAAATAATTAGAGGACTGAAAGGCAAAAGGGGAGTCACTCCATGGCCATGTGCCGGTGGCTTTTCCAGAAGGACAAAAAAAAAGGTGGGGCTCTGCTTCTTTTGGTGGAGGGGAGACAGATCGAGAAGAGGGAAGACAGATCGAGAAGAGGGGAGGAGATCAGAAAAGAGAAGAAGGGAGGAGAATGGAGGTCGCGGCTGGAGATCCGCCTCACCGCTAGGCTGCTCGTCCACATCGTCATCAAGCTCGAGTATTTGTTCTGCATCTTCCCGATCCGGCTTCCTCTGCTTCTCCTGCTTCGCCGCTTCAACAACTTGGCGAAAAATCTCTGAACCCTCTTCTACAGCAACTCTTTGGTGACGAAGTCCAACCACTCTTTCCCTTCCCTTGCTCTTTTGCTGATCTTGTTGTACTTGCATTTGGAAAGATAAATCGTGTGAAACTTGCTGCTGTTCGTGTTGCTTCTTGTAAGACAGAAACCTGCAAGAATTTGATAACCTGTGTTTTGTTAGCCCTCTTGCTTCCTCAGTTCTTTAGTTTCAGTAATTAGTGAGTCATATCTTTACTGCTTGTTATTATTTCAGAAAAATACCAAAAACATTAGACAAGTTTATTTTTCTGTTCGTGGTTCATATAGTTTCTTTGTGCTGTCCGTAATTTAGATTCAGAGTAAACCTGTTACTTGAGTTCACTAAAGTGCAGTCCAGAGCTCTTTTGTCACTACTTTTAAACACCAGTTTGTGTGAGTCTAGCTTTGGGAGTTTGCTTAATATTTGTAACTCAATCCCTGTGGAGAGAACGACATATCACTGTAAATTTTGCATCGATCAAATTGATACACCCCCACACTTAAACTTTTGCTTGTCTCAAGCAAAGAAAAACAGCAATAATAGAGAACATGACAAGCACTGACAAGCTGCACACAATTAATACTCAACAATATTACTTAAGGTAACATCTGTTCAAGATCATGACTGTATTTCCGATGCCTGTCAAGATGACACTAATCTGAGATATAATAAAGAATCATGTCATTCTTTCCGTCACACACTGATGAAAACATGAACAATAATATCTAAGTGAAACTATGTTAACAGTTCTTTCCTGAGCCATGATGTCCAGATTTTGTTTTAAATTGCATAAAGGAAAATGCGAAAGCAAAACTGTGGCAAAGCCACTTATTCAGAACTTATAAGATGCAAAATGTGGCACAGCCACTTATTCAGAACTGTGACACTGTCACTTATTAGAAGGAAGCAAAGCAAAATGTGGCACAACCACTTATTGAGAGGCAAGAAAACGAATGTCGCCTAGCCACTTATTTGACGGAACTGCAAGATTTTTGTTAACAACTGGACATCAATAACTAGGTCCACCTCTTTCATGTACCACCGATCCCGAGACCATGATACAGTATGTAATGGAACTTGTTACTTGGCTCAGAAAAGAACTAATCAACACATTCTTTCACCCAAATGAATATAGTTCATGGCACAGTGATATCCAAGAGAAAATGACAAGCTTCTTTGTTATATCTCACATTACTGTCAAAATGACAGGCAGCTTCTTTCAGTTACGACCATGCTAAGATATGATCTTAAGTATTAATGCAGAATATTTATGCGGCACTAACTGACAATGAACCAGGAAAATAATGGACAGAGGCAATTTCAATCAAAATCAGCAGGATGTAACCAAAAAGAAATAGCCAACACCGCAACTGAAAAATGTAGAAGTAGAATTGAGTACTGAAACAGCTCACCGGGTGTGGTGTAGCTCACTTAGCTCCTCGTTTTTAACTCCAAAGTGAAGTCATATGAACATGTATCATATCAGCTCGTACTTCTTTTGCTGATTCGGTAAGTAGAAACTTTCAGTAAACTCTTCACTCTTCTGCATTATCATAAGCCAGCTCTCCTTCATCTTGAACTCTTACTGCCTGCTATGATTTATTAATTCCTATGAAGGCAAAGAAAGAAAAGAAAACATAAAAAAAAACTCAATAAAGAAAATTAACTGAATTTATTTATCCAGGTTGCCTCCTGGTAGCGCTTGTTTATGGTCATTAGCTCGACCCTCCTTGTAAAGTCAATGTTGTGATGCAAGTGGAGTTGCATCAACTCCATCCTCCTCCGATTTTGAATCTTCATCATAAATTGGTTCTCCCATAACATAATGTTTCATTCTCTGCCCATTTACTGAGAAAATGCCTCCTGATGGACTCTTGACCTCAAAAGCTCCATTTGCAAGTACCTTTGTGACAGAGCAGGGACCAAACCATCTTGACTTGAATTTCCCTGGAAATAGATGAAATCGGGAGTCGTAGATCAGCACCATATCACCTAGTTTGAACTCCTTCCTCAATATATGTCTGTTGTGCCACTTCTTGGTCTTCTCTTTGTAGATTCTAGCGCTATCATAAGAATCCATTCTGAGTTCCTCTAGTTCACATAATTGGAGCTTTCTTTTCTTCCCAGCCAAGTCAATATCCATGTTTAATGTTCTTGTTGCCCAGTGAGCTTTATGTTCTAGTTCTATAGGAAGATGGCATGCCTTTCCATAAACTAGCCGAAAAGGAGACATCCCAATAGGGGTCTTGTATGCTGTTCTATAGGCCCATAGGGTATCAGGTAACTTAGTTGCCCAATCCTTTCTTGACTTCGAAACAACTTTCTCCAAAATTTGCTTTATCTCCCTGTTTGATACTTCTACTTGTCCGTTGGCTTGTGGATGGTAAGGTGTAGTGACCTTGTGACTATGAACACCATATTTGGCCAGCAAGGCTTGAAGCTGATCATTATTGAAATGTTTTCCCCCATCACTTATCACAATTCTAGGCACTCCAAATCGTGGAAATATAGCCTGTTTCAGAAGTTTACACACTGACTTGGAATCAGCATGTACTGTTGGGATAGCTTCTACCCATTTGGATACATAATCTACTGCCACTAGAATATGCTTGTACCCATTAGATGCTGGAAATGGCCCCATGTAATCTACTCCCCAAACATCGAACAGTTCTACTTCTAAAATTCCTTTCTGTGGCATTTCGTTTCTTCTGGAGATTTTCCCACTTCTCTGACACGGATCACAAGCCTGAATGAATTTGTGCACATCCTTAAATAGGCTCGGCCAATAAAAACCAGCTTGGAAAATCTTTGCTTGTGTCTTCATGGCACTTGCATGGCCACCATATGTGGAAGCATGGCAATGGTACATGACACTATAGGCTTCTTCTTGTGGGATGCAACGCCTGATTATTCCATCAGAGCAACTTCTATATAGGAAGGGTTCATCCCAATAATAATATTTCACATTGTGCAAGAATTTCTTTTTTTGTTGGTAGGTAAGCTCACTTGGGATAATTTTGCATACCAAGTAATTTACAATGTCAGCATACCAAGGGGTTTTTGAATGGAAATTGGAGACATGCATCAGTTGTTCCCCTGGAAGATTATCATTGATACTGACTGCGTCGATTTCCTGGTTAGATATCCTAGAAAGATGATCTGCAACCATGTTTTCTGCCCCTTTCTTATCTCGTATCTCAACATCGAATTCTTGGAGTAGCAAGACCCATCTGATCAATCTTGGCTTAGAATCCTTTTTATTCAACAGAAACTTAATGGCGGCATGATCAGTATAAACAATGCACTTGTTTCCAACCAAATAAGGTCTGAACTTATCAAATGCAAATACCACCGCTAGCAATTCTTTCTCAGTTGTAGTGTAGTTTACTTGGGCATCATCCAAGGTTCTGCTTGCATAATGAATTACATGTAGTGCCTTCTCCTTTCTTTGCCCCAAAACAGCCCCAAGTGCAAAATCGCTGGCATCACACATTAACTCGAATGGAAGCTTCCAATCTGGCGGTTGAACTATGGGAGCTGTAGTGAGTGCCTCTTTTAACTTGCAAAATGATTCCATGCAATCCTTATTAAATATGAAAGGGATATCATTTCCTAAAAGATGAGTCAGTGGCTTAGCTATTCTCGAGAAGTCTTTTATGAAGCGCCTATAGAATCCAGCATGTCCAAGAAAGCTCCTGACTCCTTTTACATTAACTAGAGGAGGCAACTTGGTGACTACTTCTACCTTTGCTCTGTCAACTTCCATTCCTCTTTCAGAAACAAGATGTCCCAATACTATTCCTTCTGTTGCAAGAAAATGGCATTTTTCCCAGTTAAGAACCAAACTATGTTCAAGACATCTCTGCAAAACAACGGCCAAGTTTTTCAGACAATCTTCAAAGCTCTTCCCATAAACAGTGAAGTCGTCCATAAAGACCTCCATGGTATTTTCTATTAGGTCTGAAAAGATTGACATCATACACCTTTGGAAGGTGGCTGGAGCATTACAAAGTCCAAATGGAACTCTTCGATAAGCAAACGTTCCATAAGGGCAAGTAAATGTTGTCTTATCCTGGTCATCAGGATGAACAGGAACTTGCAGGAATCCAGAGTAACCGTCAAGATAGCAAAAATACTTCTTCCCTGCTAATCTCTCTAGCATCTGATCAATAAAAGGAAGAGGAAAGTGATCTTTCCTTGTTGACAAGTTGAGACCTCTATAGTCAGTGCACATTCGGTACCCAGTCACTGTCCTTGTTGGAATCAATTGCCCCTGCTCATTTTCCATAACTGTCATTCCTCCTTTCTTAGGAACAACATGAATAGGACTAACCCATTTACTGTCTGATATAGGATATATAATTCCAGCAGAGAGCAATTTCAAGACTTCTTTCTTCACAACTTCTTGCAAATTTGGATTTAATCTCCTTTGAGGTTGCCTTGTAGGCTTACTGTTATCCTCAAGATATATTCTATGACTGCAGACAGAGGGACTAATACCTATCAGATCATCAATGGAATAGCCGATGACTTTTCTAAATCTTCTCAATACATTCAGTAGTGCTATAGTTTGATCTTTTTCCAGAGAAGCACTGACAATTACTGGATGTTTCTTTTCTTCTTCTAAGAATTCATAAGTGAGGTGTGAGGGAAGAGCCTTCAGTTCTACCACTGAATTTGGAACCAAGCTTGATTCACATTTTGAAATCTCTTCTTCACTTTCAATTTGTGCAACAATGCAAGTTGGTGTTCTAATTTCCTTTGCTTCCCAAGCAGGCTCATTCTCATTCTTCCCATAAACCTCTTTTACACATTGATCCACAAGATCCATTGAAAAGCATTCATCATTACAAATTGGTAGATGAGTAGGATTCTTCATGTCAAAAGTAATCTCCTCCTCTCCAAATCTTAGCTTCAGAGATGCCCCTTTAACATCGATTATAGCACCCGCTGTAGCTAGAAAAGGTCTGCCAAGTATCACTGATTTACTATTGTCATCCATCTCCAAAACAACAAAATCTGCAGGGTAGGCAAACTTACCAACTATCACAGGCACATCAAACAAAACACCGGCAGGCTTCCTGTAAGTTCGATCTGCTAATTGCAATGTCATCTTTGTTGTTCTCAGCTCTCCAAGATCCATTTCTTTGCACACGGATAAAGGGAGCACACTCACACTTGATCCAAGATCACATAAAGCTCTGAAAGTTTGACTTCCAACTTGACATGGCACACAAAAACTTCCTGGATCCTCCAATTTTGGTGGCATCTTGTTTAGAATGATAGCACTACATTCCTTTGTTAGGACAACAACATCTGGTTCATCGAGGCTTCTTTTCTTTGAAATTAGTTCTTTGAAGAATCTTGCATACATAGGTACATGCAGAACTGCATCTAATATTGGAATTGTCACTTGCACCTCCTTCATTTTCTCAAGAAACTTTGCATACTGCCTATCTTCTTTATTCTTTTCTACCCTCTCTGGAAATGGTATTTTTGCCTTTGAACTTGTCTCTGATGCTGAATCATTCTGCACTGGACTAGAAATTTCTGATTCACTTTGATTTTTCTCAACTTCAACTGGCTTTTGCTTGGCTTGATCTGCATGCTGAACATTGTTCCGAATGACATTTCTCAAAGCTGGAGGAACATAATGCTGTGTGGGAGGAGTTGGCAAGAGAGGTGCAATAACTTTACCGGTCCTGGTTGTTATCGCTTCGCTGGACATTATAGCTCCACACTGCCCTTTCGGGTTCTGCTCTGCTTGGGATGGAAGCTTTGCTTCAGAACTAGTCGTAGCTTGAGCAAGCACAAGGTGCTGTAAGAGGTCCTTCAAGCTGCCCACATCTTCAGTTAATTTGCTAAGTTTGTCCACCTGCCTTTTCATTTTGTCCTCTTGTACTTTCCATGCTTCCTCAAGTGTCGTAGGCGAGGTACCTTGTTGTCTCTGTCCACTATACTGGGGCTGCTACTGGCTAAAACCAGGATGTGATACACTTGAAGAAAATGAAGATTGACTTGGCAAATTACTCTTGTATGACAGATTGGGATGATGTCTCCACTGAGGATTGTAATTTTGAGAAAATGGTCCTTGATTCTGAGCATAGTTCACCTCTGATACTGATGCTTCAGATTTTGTGTATACTAAACATTCCCCTTGAAGGTGTCCATGAACTCCACATATTGTACACACCGGAGATGATTGTACTGATGAAACTGAAGAAGTATTCCCGTGACTCATGTTAACCTGCAATTGAGCAATCGTCTTGTTTAAAATCTCCACTTGAGCTGCTAAAGCATCTTGTGAATTCAATTGATACATTCCAGGTTTCTGAGGTGACACCACCCTCTCACTTGACCACTGGAAATGGTGTGATGCCATATTTTCAATTAGTGTGAAAGCTTCTTCGAGAGTCTTATTCATAATACCACCTCCTGATGCAGAGTCCACAAAGGCTCTTGTCTGATGAGTAAGGCCTTTATAGAAAGTTTGCAAAATCAGCCATCTCTCAAGACCATGATGAGGGCACATTCTTATCAGATTCTGGTATCTATTCCATGCATCATAAAGACTCTCACCAGTGAACTGTGCAAACCTTGTTATCTGATCTCTATACTCTGCAGCTCTTGTCGGAGGGAAATATCTCTCAAAGAAGGCTTGTAAAAGATGTTCCCAAGTATCCTTTGACTGAGAAGGTAAAGCATGTAACCAGATTCTGGCAGAATCACGTAGAGAGAACGGAAACAACTGAAGCCTTATAGTATCTGCAGTAACCCCATTGCATTTGAGAGTATTGCAATATTCCAAAAAGGTGGTGATATGTTCATGTGGATCCTCGACTGCAGAGCCACCAAACCTATTTTGTTGTACCATGTTAATAAGAGCAGGTTTAAGCTCAAAGTTATTAGCCTGAATGGTTGGCTGAATAACATTATCCGAAACATTTTGATGGCTTGGAATCCAGAGGTCTCTAAGCAATTTATCACCCATAACTTTTTCCTGTGCTAATCTGGCTTCTCTTCTTAACGTCTTAAGAGTCCTTTCTATCTCAGGGTCAAGGGGCAAGAGTTCAGAATCTTTGCTTACAAGCATACATCAATGTCCTGCAAAGAAAAGAAAGGAAATTCTCCTACACACGCTCACAACCAAGAACTAATTAGATGGTTAGTATCCCAATCAGCCTAGGCAACAGAAAATTAACAAATGAATTATTCTCAAAACAAGAAAAAGGACTAGTCTATGGTACTGTTGGTAACATTCATAATCAATCCCCGGCAACGGCGCCAATTTGATCGATGCAAAATTTACAGTGATATGTCGTTCTCTCCACAGGGATTGAATACAAATATTAAGCAAACTCCCAAAGCTAGACTCACACAAACTGGTGTTTAAAAGTAGTGACAAAAGAGCTCTGGACTGCACTTTAGTGAACTCAAGTAACAGGTTTACTCTGAATCTAAATTACGGACAGCACAAAGAAACTATATGAACCACGAACAGAAAAATAAACTTGTCTAATGTTTTTGGTATTTTTCTGAAATAATAACAAGCAGTAAAGATATGACTCACTAATTACTGAAACTAAAGAACTGAGGAAGCAAGAGGGCTAACAAAACACAGGTTATCAAATTCTTGCAGGTTTCTGTCTTACAAGAAGCAACACGAACAGCAGCAAGTTTCACACGATTTATCTTTCCAAATGCAAGTACAACAAGATCAGCAAAAGAGCAAGGGAAGGGAAAGAGTGGTTGGACTTCGTCACCAAAGAGCTGCTGTAGAAGAGGGTTCAGAGATTTTTCGCCAAGTTGTTGAAGCGGCGAAGCAGGAGAAGCAGAGGAAGCCGGATCGGGAAGATGCAGAACAAATACTCGAGCTTGATGACGATGTGGACGAGCAGCCTAGCGGTGAGGCGGATCTCCAGCCGCGACCTCCATTCTCCTCCCTTCTTCTCTTTTCTGATCTCCTCCCCTCTTCTCGATCTGTCTTCCCTCTTCTCGATCTGTCTCCCCTCCACCAAAAGAAGCAGAGCCCCACCTTTTTTTTTGTCCTTCTGGAAAAGCCACCGGCACATGGCCATGGAGTGACTCCCCTTTTGCCTTTCAGTCCTCTAATTATTTTCTTTAGTGCCCAAGTTGATCCCTGCTGCTAACATTCTTCTCATTGTAAAGTCCTTCTTAATGTTGAGTGAGGTGCTCAGCCTAATTAATTGAAGTTTCTGGGCCTTTTTCGCCCCTTCCTGCATATAAAGAATTGAAGATTGTAATTGCCTCTTTGGAGTGGAATCTGTTACTTTAACATACTTTCAGGAATGAAAAGAAGAATTTAAGCAGTGCAAAAACTCTGAAAATGCGCACGAAAAGTACTGAATATAATGCTCATCAGGCGGCCATGCCGGCCATGACAGACGAGAGGCCCTCGAAGCTGGCGCGCTGCCGACGCGCGCCTTCCCATCAGCATGCTTCGTGCTTCCCGTTACTAGTTTTTGCTTGGACGCGTGCCGCCAGCCAGCAATCTGTCTCTTCCACCGCTCATTTCACCATCTTGATTCCACAACCCAAGATTTAGGGCATATATACGCCCATTTCATTGTTGAGCCTTCTCTGCCTCGCCCGATTTCAGCACGCCGCGGCGACTCCCGACTGAATTATCGGCTTCTTCTCTCCCCTTTGTTTGACCGAATTTCGTCTTCGATGGAAATCGACGACCAGGGGAAGGGCGGCGCGGACCCTGAGAAGGAGGGCGACGCCGGCACCTGCAGCGAGGAGAGGGCCGTCCAGGAGAGAGACGAGGCTCGTGGCGTGGAGAGCGTTGCCACGGAGAGCCAGCTGCATCCGCCTTGGCCCGCGCGTCCGCCGCCCGAAGCCAGATGCAGGCCAATGGCACCGGCCGAGGCACACGCCAAGGACGCATGGGGCCAGCTGCAGGCCATTTCTCCCGCAGATGCCAGAAGTCATAGCATCGAGCACATCGCGTGCGTCTCGGCCCCGTGCGATAAAAATCCACTCCGTTCACTCCCTTTCCCCGTCCCTTCACCTCGAAGCATCCCCACGCAGTTTAGTTCGGCACAACCATTTCTTCATCAAGGGAAAAGGAAGAAGTAAGAAAGTGTTCCAGACACACAAAAAGGGAGAGAAAAACCAAGAAAGTTTTTCGGACACACAAAGAGGGGGAGAGATATGGCATGTGTCTATGTACCGCGTCACCATGGAGCTACAGCTGCCCGAGGCAGTGGTGCTGGTGCGTGCCAAAGAGACAAAGGCGGAGAGAAAGAGGAGTGCCCCGTTTCCTTGGAGGAGCTCGAGAGGGGCCTCGTCAAGTGGCTCGGGTGCTTCCAGCCCCATGTCTTCCATGGCGAATGCTTGGAGCTCTCTCTCAAGGAGAGTGAGAAGTGCCCTATCTGCAGGCGCAGGCTGTCGGCTCCGGTAGATGGATGAATGCTAAGCGACAGACAAGCTGTAGCGTGTTTTTTAGGGGAATGTAGTAGCATCTTCAATTCCCGTATGCAGCTAGAATAAGTTTAGTTCCTTCAGATTTCGTTGTTGTTTGAAAGATGCCAGTCTTCATTTATGAGTTTGCATTTGATGCCAGCTTAGTGGGGAAATGTATGTTGAATGTGAATTATGCAATTATGCGCGGCACCTTTTTTTTTGTTTCTCGTTGGGACGCAGCATCAGTCTAAACTTTCATAGTCAAGTAAGGACACTAGACAGTAAATGAGAATCGGGCACATCATGTTCAAAGGCTCTAAAATGTCATTGTCACGTACACAGACAACATAAGCCCACCCCGGGTGTACTTTGAAACCATGTTCAGGTCAGATGCAATATATTCCTGCTAATCTGTGACATGCATTGCGTCGATCTCCATCTGCCAATCGTCAGAAGACGCAGCCGGAGTCTCTCATCTAAGATTGCTAGGCTGCAATCTTATTTCCTAGAGCATGTCGAACGAGGTGCAACATAGATCTTCAGAGTGCTGTTGTCTTATACGGAATAGCACTTTTGGAAGAAGGAAAAAATTGGCATTGGAGAGCAGCAAAACTGACACTAATGAGTGTGTGACTGTTGTCCTACAAAAAAAAATATAATTCTATACTATGCAGAATTATATATAGAACTTGAACTCTTCTGATCATGTAGTCTACATCAACCACAACAATCATGGGATATGCAAAAAAACATATAATTGTATAATTTGCAAGAACGAAAAACTGCTAGACGGTCTGTAGACCCAAAAACCTCCCGAATCTGCGTCTAGGCTGACGGATCGCCCATGCACTTCTTCGTCTCTTCAACGGCCATGGCGGACCACACATATCTCATCATCCCTTAATTCCCCGTCATCACTCACGCATCATCCTTATCATCTCGTCTCTCTCTATCGTTAGCTTGTACTGCCAGTATTTTAACATTGATTCAAAGGTCTTTTTTTGAATAAGCCAAAGGGGCATTGCGTAAAATGAACAAGTTAACTGGCAAGCCAACCCCCCCCCCCCTTGGCTATGACCAAACGTGCACCCGCAAGTTACCTTGTCCTATTTTGCAACTTGTTGTACTAAATTGCTCGCGCAATACAAGTTCTTGCACCTCCAGTGTTATTACCACTTATTAGAAGTCTCAGAAAAATAACAAGAGATGTGTTTCACTTCTACAAGGGTTATATCTTAATTGAGTTACCTGGCCTCATAGACTTAACCGTCTTCTTGAAACTCAGTCCCAGGCAGAAAGAATTCATCCAAAAGTTAGAAGCCTACGATTATCACGAACAATGTGTGGTACGAACTGAACTATACATGCATCCTTGTCTGTCAGAAATGTCAAAAGTTGGTTCTCCGGACAGGGCTTACAACTTGATAGATGCAACGGTTGATAGTTTGGTTGAGTCTATGCATCTGAGAGATGGTGTGAAGGCCAGTTTTTTCACTAATATCCTAAACCTTGCTTCTTGGGAAGGAGAGAAATTGCTTGCTTTTAGTCAGCATATACTAACCATGAAATTTTTGGGAAGACTATTGGTTAACATGTTTGGCTGGCGTGTTGGAAATGAGATCTGCGATAACTGGTGATACTAGTGCAATAGACAGAGAAATGGGAATGGACCTGTTTAACAACTCTGAACCAATGACAGCAGCTGGGACCATAGCTGATTTTCATGAGGATAATCCTTGCATGCAGATGTACATGCACGAATAAATAGATTGGTTTGTCGAATCTCTCATACCAAATCAACGCAGTTTAATTCGGCACAACCATTTCTTCATCAAGGGAAAAGGAAGAAGTAAGAAAGTGTTCCAGACACACAAAAAGGGAGAGAAAAACCAAGAAAGTTTTTCGGACATACAAAAAGGGGGAGAGATATGGCATGTGTTTATGTACCGCGTCACCATGGAGCTACAGCTGCCCGAGGCAGTGGTGCTGGTGCGTGCCAAAGAGACAAAGGCGGAGAGAAAGAGGAGTGCCCCGTTTCCTTGGAGGAGCTCTAGAGGGGCCTAGTCAAGTGGCTCGGGTGCTTCCAGCCCCATGTCTTCCATGGCGAATGCTTGGAGCTCTCTCAAGGAGAGTGAGAAGTGCCCTATCTGCAGGCGCAGGCTGTCGGCTCCGGTAGATGGATGAATGCTAAGCGACAGACAAGCTGTAGCGTGTTTTTTAGGGGAATGTAGTAGCATCTTCAATTCCCGTATGCAGCTAGAATAAGTTTAGTTCCTTCAGATTTCGTTGTTGTTTGAAAGATGCCAGTCTTCATTTATGAGTTTGCATTTGATGCCAGCTTAGTGGGGAAATGTATGTTGAATGTGAATTATGCAATTATGCACAGCACTTCTTTTTTTGTTTCTAAACTTTCATAGTCAAGTAAGGACACTAGACAGTAAATGAGAATCGTGCACATCATGTTCAAAGGCTCTAAAATGTCATTGTCACATACATAGACAACATGAGCCCACCCCGGGTGTACTTCGAAACCATGTTCCCCATACCAAATCAACGCAATTTAATTCGGCACAATCATTTCTTCCGCAAGGGAAAGGGAAGAAGTAAGAAAGTGTTCCGGACACAAAAAAGGGAGAGAGAAACCAATAAAGTGTTCCAGACAAAAAAAAAAGGGAGAGAGAAACTAAGAAAGTGTTCGACACACACAAAAAGACTTCAGCTTCTCAAAAAGTTTTTGGATTTCCCCCTCTAACTCTATCTTCTTGGTTGTCCAGAATGTGTAGTTACTAGGTGCTGGTGGTATGTTGAATATCCAACATATGTTGCTTCTTCTCCATCAAATTCACATGGTATCTGACTTGAGAAAAAAAAAGAATGAAATAACAGGAGGAGAACAAGAACAATCGGCAGCAGCTCGGAGAGGAGAAAAGAATCAAAACCTGAGTGCTGGAGTTGCTTGAGCCACCGTTGTGGAGGTCTTGGAGCCACGACATCATGGATTCCCCACACTCTCCTGTGAATCCTCTCCGGCGAGACATCGGCAGGCCAACAACTCGCTTCTCCCAGAACAAAGAAGATGGGGAACGGGTAGCTGCTGCCAAATCGATGCCACCGCCTTGCTCTACTGTTGCCGCCGGTGCCTTATCGAGCAACCACGTGATCAACTTTCGCCGCCGTTGACGACTCAATCACCAGATGGCCCTGGGAGCTAGGGTTCCTCAGAACGGTGGGGAACAAAACAACTGAGAGAGAGAGAGAAGAAGGGGCAGCGCCTAGGCCCCACCACTGGTCCTCTAATCCAATTGTTTAATCGAGCTTGTGGACCAACCCTTTGTTTCTCCTCATCAGCAGGCAGCAAATGAGCAAAGGGGAACTAAGTCATAAAACACTCAAAGAAAGCACACCATAAAATGTAATGTTGTAAACAACAGGATCAGCATATCCTGAACCAATCATTGTGGTCCTGGATTGGAATGGTCGAGCAATGGACAGTAGGAAGGCGAAAGTAAGAAATGTGTGCCGAAGGTCATGAAGGCGTAGTACCAAATAGAAGATGGAGGAGCAGTATTGGTCACACGAGTTTGAGGGAGAGGCAGAGGTGTTGAGAAGACTAGGCGGGAGCGACCTCAAGGGTGCACCGACCCTCCCCTTCTCTGCTCTGAGAAGTCTAACAGACTCCTCATGTAGCCTGCATCTGGTCTCTACCAAACCCAAACCACCTCTTGAACCTAGTGACCACACCTCGACGAACCCCCTACAACTCGAAGCACATACATGACCTGAAGCACCTTCAAATTTGCTGCTTTTCTGTTGCTTAAATTCAAAAATGGCTCATCTATGTCACACTGCCAAAATACATGCATATTCTTGGGGCTCTACTTTTTTTTTACCGAAAATTGTATGAGCGGCTTACTTTTACTTTATTTGACGGTCTGAGAATATGGCATGGTAAAATTTAATCCATAAACATTAACTGAGCATAGCAAGCAAAAGCATTCATTTCATGTCACATTAGCATGTTGCAAGTCGGCGCAACCCAAAAGGCATTAAATACAGAAAATCCGCACTGTCTGACTGAATTGGTCAAATGTGATCAACTAAGGTAACGGTATGAGAATATACAGCCCGTACCCATATAGCCGTACAAGAACATATAATAAAACCAATTTGATCACACTACAAAGAACGTGAATTTCTAGCAGCCACTGCTGAGTGGCAAATCACGGAGGTTTGTCAAAAGCAAGTTGCTCTGAACAAGTGAGGACCAAGTCAACATATAGTAACTCTTTTCAGGTCAAGTGTCCACCATGAAATTCTACACTACCGAACGAACGTGTTCACCCCTCACCAAGCTTCAATTTATCTATTTTGCAATCAGACCTTTTATCGTTTCGCTCAGTTCAACATGCTTACGAGGGTCATACCACGTCTTTGTGAACTAACAGCATACTGGCCAAGACAGTGTGTGGCGAGCACCGGGGCACAGAAAATATATAACAGTGCCAATATATTAGTAAGCAATGACTAACCTTAGAACAGTCTTCCTCCTGAAAAACTAACGGGGGCCTCCTAATGAATCTGCACGTATTGTACATAGCAAAGGCGCCACAGTTGTACCCATTAGGCTGCTGAGAAACATGCCAGCAATAGTTTTTCTTTTTCAAAAAGGGGAGCTCTCCCACGTCTGCATCGAGGCGATGTACATAACGATTGTACTGCAAAGTTAAAGAACATGTCAGCAAAAGGTAGAGTCTGGAGAACCAACAAAATATCTAGAATCTTAGTGATCCAAAAAATTTACAAACAATTGAAGGGACACATTTTGACTTACGCCGAGTGTCTGCGTGTTTATCTCACTTGCTCTCACCCATCACACGTCTCACGTAACTGTCGACAACATAGAAAGTTCTAAAAATATAACAAAATGCATATGCAAATATCACAATTTGCTCGCAGAATTTGACTTCTCAGACAACTAACCTGTTGAGGACTATGAACCCAATATCTATCATGAAAAAGCTTCACTGAATCCATATATATGCAGAATTATTGGATTGTTATTTGATCCGTGTTTAGGGAAACAAATAATTGCCAGGCTCCCGTGGGCCGTAGCTGAGGTATTGTCACTACATAATGTGACATGATACCATGGATAATTATAAATTAATGTATTTTAACGAAAGAGAAGACAACATTGCTTACTCAATATCATTTACACACAGAATATATATAATAAGTCTTCGATCCGTTCCAGCAATCCCAACATCACTGTAAGAAAAATAGTTCAACGGATCTAGAAAGAAGTCGCAAGTAACAATGTGGAATTTTCAACAAGTATGGTAAGTAGAAAGTTACAGTTGATGTGGATGTTTTTTTCCCTTATGTTTCCGCTCAAGCATGGGAAACGCAAAGACGTCGGCAATATGATACTAGAAACTTATTTCACTGGTTTTTAGTAGTGAAGGCTGACATTTTCCAGTTATATGCACGCAAATAGTTTTGTTAAAGCTGCTACAAAAAAGGGACAAGAATATTCTTAACTAAACGAAGCAATACTTACGAAGCGTAGATAGCAAATATACTATTGCATATCCAACGCTCTAGCTCAATTCTTCTTAAATCGGTGCAGGCAACCGCAACCAGGTCGGCATCACGATCATTAGAGTAAACAAGATACACCATATTTATTTTCACTCTAACAAATTATAAAAATCAGGAAGGACTAAATTATAGTCAAAAACTTGCAACAACGTGCTACATATGAAACGTAGAATACCTACATTTTAGACTCATTTGTATCTTCCTTCCAACCAAGCGGAACATTCCGAGACACATGATTATACCTCCCTTCACAATTTGCGCTGCCTCTTACCAGTCCTGCAACTGCATGACCAACCAACTTCAACAAAGCATTGGTATCATCAAAACCCTCTTTGCTCCTAGACAAGGCATATTAGATGGACCTTTGCCTCTTGGGTTCCTCCTTAACAATTTTGTTCTGTTATAACTCTACGAAAACCTAGTACCAGCCCTTGTTTAGCATGTCCTAGACTCTGTCCCAGAGATTGGTAGATACGCTAGCATTTTCTTCATACATACGTTGTCGTTGTCCATTAGGAATAGTATTGTGACGTGCACTTTGTCTGTTAGTATAATCCTTAGATATTTCATCCAACTCCAGGAGCGTGAGTGTTATTAGTTTACTATTAGAGTCCTGAGACTGCATAAATAGAACAAATATGAAATACAAAAACACAGAATTTAAGACACTCTTATTTTTCTCATTTGACTTACATTGGTTATAGATGACGAAAAATCAATCTTGCTTCCTCTCTCTCCAACACTATGATAAGTAGACTTGTATTTCCGACAGTTGTATTTTGGAGCGTAAACACTTTTTTTCGTGATCACGGATCTGCAAATTGTAGGACTATTTTACAACATATTTTCTTCACAATAAACATATGAATATTTATCACTTAGACATGGTATACACAGTGGCAAATTCACTGCTAGTTCACATAAAAAAAGTAAACAAGTTGCCAAATTGACTCTTACCTTCATTACGCCAATCCCACTTATGTTTTTTCACGTGCTTTACCGGGGCATTCACAACTTCGTCGTCCACATGGATAACCTGGTTTTGGATTAATTTTGGACTATCAACTAAGCCAGAAAATATTACATGTATGGAAACATCTTGAAAACATAACTTCATTAGAAAAAAATATTTGCAATTACATTAATATGGAACCAATCATTACAAGGTTAAATGTGTTCCCATTGAATATACTTACAATGGGGATATGCACATTTCCTTCGAGCGTGAACCAATTATGTCCTTTGCAGAGTTGACTTCTCCCTTCTTGTGGCGGGGGGTTTGGTAGGATTGTCGCATCCAGTACACATGTGGGGTTGGCATCTAGGCCGAGGTTTATTGCTGGCGCCGGTTGTAATGTTTGTTTGCGGCTGTTGGTCGTGCTCTTGTCTTGAGCGGTCGGTTGTTTCGGCCTATCTTTGGCTTGTAATTACTTTCTTTCTATCAATGCATCGAGACGCAAGCTTCACGTTTTCTGGAGAGAAAAAAAAAGAGTCAACTAAGAATTTGCACTGATTCTTATTACCTATATTTGCAATAACCTCAACCAGACCCAGAAATATGGTATTCAGAATCTCGCTTGTGTTTGGAGCAATATAATCACCAAACACCTTGAGCATGAAGGGCATAATGACTATTTGCTTCTCTGTTAGCTTCGACCTGAACTCATTCTCTCACTATCGTGCCACAATTTGACTATCGAGCATGGGATTATCAATTTTGATCTTGACCCCTCTTAACTATACTTCTTTCCAAATTTTGGGAAATATATTATATAATGACTCCCCTTTGGTATCACAACATCACCCCAGAACAGGGAAACCATAATACTTTATCCGCATATAGTCCCTTACATAAATATTTTCTTCCCTTTTTTATCAGAAGCTTGTGATTTAGTGTTTGATGCAGCAAGTCAGGGAAAAAGTTTCTTAGTTTGTTGGTACCAAAAAAAGAGCAGCGCATTTAGTAGCATCAGCTGCAATAATGGCTCGTTGTCATTATGTTAATAAAGAGTGGTTCAATGGTATGTTAACGAATTGGTCAATTACGAAAACTAGACTTTCTCAATTTAGAGACTTAAGAGCAGAGAAGTTCAAAAACAAAAGAAGCCTTTTTCTTGACTTCTCATTGCCCGCCATGTGCATGCTCCTCTCCTGTCGAAAAGAGGCCCGGCCAGGTTTGCCTATTTCTTGGATGGCTCCAATAGGAAGAATCGTCCGTGTCGCATAAGTCAGCATAGATTGAAAGACCGAGCGAACTAGAACTTCGGGCCCACATAAATCAGGGCAAACGTGCTTTTATTGAAATTGGTATGCAGACCGGTACGAGAAGCTCGCAAGAGGAGTAGCCGTTGAAGCACATCGGCGACTATGGGAAAGCGGAAGGATGAGAATCTGCTTGTTGTCGTATGCCGCGTAGACATTGGATCCAAGGCACTTTGAACCTAGACCACTTGAATCATGCAGAATTAGCATTTCGGGATTTTGGAGGGACTGGGGGGAACAGAAAGACAGAAAGAAAGGAAACCCACTTTGATCTGAATCAGAACTACAAGCCCGATCATCGAGCACTAGCTGGGTTTGATTTGCTTTTGTAGCCAGGACGAGAAATGCAAGGATTTCGAAAAGGAGGAGAACACTAGCTGGGAGAACACACCTCGAAGATCTGTCCGCAGCGGCGCCCGAACCAGAAGTGACCTCCCATCGCTCGCTGACGACACGGCGACGAGACAGGACGAGGGGAGGAAGAGGGGGAGCAGAGCAAGCGGGCTTGCGGTGTGCGTTCGTAGGCGCTAGGGTTTTTTCGCGTGCGCGGACGCCTCATCTTCCTTGCATGGTCTGCCTACCCTACTGTGGCCTAAAACTATGCTGGACTGTAATGGCTGGGCTGGGAAGTAAACACAAATCTTCTTTTGTTCATCTGTTTCCCCCACTGACGGAAGTCACGGCAAGTCGGCGACTCAGCTTTGCAAAAAGAAAAAAGGTGGGCGACTCAGCTGCCTTGTCTCCCCAGTCCCAGCGGTACATTCACAATCGTTCATCCACACCTTGATATCACTCCAGTCTTACTCATTTACTTGTGCATGTTGTAGTTTCGAAATAAAATAAACCAGAGTATAAAATGTTACTAGCAGAGAGCCCGTGCGATGCCACGGACCAACAAAAGCCCCAGCAAACTTCCCTTACCTACACGCTACCTTCTTCCCCAGCCCTACGAATCACCCATGTGCTTTTCCTTGTTTTGAGAAAGAGGAGTCGTGATTGCAATGGCAATATGTGCATTGCAAGATTTGTCATTCTTCATCCAATGTTGCGCAGTTCTTGGCTTGAGTGATCAACTTTGTCTCCTAAGCATCGTCACGCGGTTTCGCCAAAACTAAAAGACAAAATATTATTTCAATATTGGTTAACAGTGAAAACATAATACTCACTCCTTCCCAATTTACCTGTCGTTTTAGGTTTTATTTTTTTCCTAAATTAAGTGTCGTATTAGCACTGGGTTTAGGGCATTAATTCCGGTTGCCTTTTGGGGTCCTGTGCGCGGACAAGATGCAGCAATTAGCAGCAGCCAGCTGTGCATGCACCAGTTAGTGCGCAAGGATTAATAGCAGGAAGCCAATTAGTGGGCAGCAAATGGCATGCAGCCAATTAGAAAGCAGCAGCCTACGGGAAGAGAGCACGCTCGACTTTACCATCTGAAGGAGCTGCTACATTTACACCAAACAGGCCTAGATTGTATTGTGCCTTGGTATTTGCAAATAAGCCTATGCGCCACTTAAATTGGGAAGGACGGAGTAGCATAACAAATATATTGAAACATTTAGCCATATATACTCCAGACATTGTATTTCAAATTAACCTCTAGTTTGGTTCATTTAACCTCTTCTGTCCTTATATACAATTGTGATGCACAATTTCTTATCTTCAGTTTTACGGTATTCCAAACATACCTATATCCGAACATACCTATATAAACGTTTTACGGTACTCCAAACATACCAAGCTATTGAAACCGTCCGTTCTGATAATCTCGCACACACAGTGAGTGTCTCATCTGATATAAATTCAATAAATATAGCCAAGCTATATAAACTCTGCAGTGGGAAATTAACAATGTAATTGAACTACATGGCCATAAAAGATGCTAGTGTCTACGAGGAAGGCAGTGAAAATTAATTAGTCTGAACATATTTTTCCTGTTGAATTTAGAAGAGGTTTGTAAGTGGAAATTTTAGAAATAGATGACTCGGTAAATATGGCCAAGTAAGCAGCCCGGAATTCAGTTTGATAAAGCTCCTAGTAGCTCCAAGTGAACTAATTTAGCTATTTAATAGTTCAAAAGTTGTTACCAATCTCTAGGAGCCGTATATTTGCAAGCAATTCTTCCTCTGGTGTGTTTTCTTTCTGCCTCATTCTTCTGAAAATAACTATGAAAATAGATGTTTCTTTGTTCAGACTTCAGACCATCTTGATCTCATAACTCATGACTATGGACCGTGTCCTTCTAGAAGAAACAACTTGATTAATAAGGAGAAGTAATGCATTAATTAAAGAGTCAATAGCTCAATCAAAAAGAGGTGATAAATTCTCCAAATATTATCAAAGATAATGAATGACAAATTATAGTTAAACAAACTGCAAGAAATTTCTTCAGTAAACGAATTCTAAAACTACTCTAGAATTTATCATGACAAGATATATATGAGATAGCTATATACCTGAATGTCTATTATTGCCATTAGGAGCCATCCAAGAGCTTCGTCCTGCTGCTGGCACCTAAAATAAGAGGGCAGGAGCAAAGCGGATGCTTAATTTGTCTTACCAACTATAGGAGAGGCCTATTCAAGCACACTTCAATTATTGCTTCCTCCATTTGCTGCATCATCATAAAACAAAACAAACAAATACATCTTGGCAACCTAGCATATGCTTCGAATGGCATTATATAATAACTAAAAGATCTGCAGCTTATCATGGCAATATATCTCAACAAAAAGAAGCAACTGCTAAGAACAACAAAAATCTTCTTGAATCAATAACTAAAGTGTGATTGGTTACCGCTAATCAGCTGAAATATTCTTGAATTGCCTTCTTGTCATACCATTCTTTTAATGGTTTGCTGGACATGGGACACAAAAGGACCTCGATGCATTGATGATACCCATCAACTCTTGTAATTGTCAATAGCTTCACTAAGATTATATATAAACTAGATCATGACGGCGTGCGGTGCACTGCCCATCTGTTTTTCCAATAAATTGATAGGAGCTATGCCAAATACACAGAGTAATGAAAAATGAGATTAACTCACTAAACTGTCCTATATATTAGACAACATTCCAGGAGACAGAAAAACGTTTCTAGTACATTTATATTAGTTACAATTCTGATGCATTGTCTGTTGTGCCATGCATATTACAGAAAATTCAAGATATATAGTAGTAAAATACAATGCAAATAGACCGAGCTCACAAGTAAAAATGGCAAGCTCCAACTGACAGATGCGAGAACATATTACTTCCCAAAAAACAGGAAATACCCAAATTCACGTCACCTTAAATTCCCAAATCAGCAAGGATCTGTTGGTGGAGCAGAGCTGAGGAGACCAGGCCCAAAGTAGGATATCACGAAGGCTGAAGCAGAGTTGCAAGGAGCCATAGCCTCGAGAAGGCTCCTTCCTGTTTTCTTTAATTAAATGAACATAGGTTCAAACTTTGCATAATAGCACAAAGATGGCAACAACTGTGTGATACCGAATGTCCGAATGTATTCCAAGTAATGTGATTAACTTCATAGATCTTACTCCCTCCAATCCATAAAAGTGTCGCCCATTTTGTACTAAGTTAGCACAAATTTTGTACTAAGTGGGCGACACTTTTTATGGATCGGAGGGAGTACAACAGAGAGTAGCATCGCGAGACTTAACTGAACAATTCCAAGCGAACTAAGAAGAATAGAGGATTCATTCAGTCGCTGGTTAGAATTTAGGTGTCTTACAGGGAAATATTTGCATTATGTTTTCTTTTCTGATGAATAATCAATTATCTCAACAGACACTTTCTGAGAAACTGAACAAGGTTTAAGAATGTTTGTCTGTCTAATGTCATAGTCATAGCACATCAGCAGCAGATCAAACATGAGTATATCTCTAGTGAATATACTGTAGATAATAATTCACATGAAAACATAAGCGCAATAAGAGAAGGATAGATATTAAACCGTAATATTTCAGAGGGAGATGCTAGATTACAGGGATGAGGACTACATTAACAAAGCCCCTGCATCAATGGGATCCCATCTTTCACGACGCTGTGCACCCTTTGGTCATATATAAAGCAGAATTTATCCAGTGGGCCAAAGTTTTCCCTTTTGAATTAGCACTATGATTCTAAGCATGAAGAGTAAATAAACTTATCTACCTGCAAAGCAGGCTTGCCATGTTAACTAAAAATTGCAGGATGAAATAGCACACACTGGTAAAATTCTTACCTTATCAAGCTGCAGCTTGTTCATATGCTTAGAAATTAATTTCAAGAATGTATGGAATATAGATAAGCCTTTTCTATGAAGCAACCTGGACACGAGGATCTGAAATATGTTTGTAAAAAGGAAACATATATTTGAAGTAAAATGTTAAAAATACAATGAATAAAAAAATGTACACTGAAACCAGATGATATCAATGCTATTGAACAATAATAGTCCTTCATTACTATGATATGAATGCCCCATTGATCAAAACGCATATGTGAAATGGAGGGAGTATGAAGAACCTCAGAAGATCTGCTACACCCATTTTTTACCTACATGAGTTTAGTAGTTACTTGTATAGAGCACATGTGATAAAACCTGCTGTGAAGAAAGTAAACTACGAACAAAATTACAGCAAAAAAGTACAGCAATGCGGGAGTTTCTGTGTATAAATTTTTTGAAATTGCAGCTGTTGAACAATACTCCCTCCGTTCCATAATTCTTGTCTCAAATTTGCCCAAAAATGGATGCATCTATTCCTAAAAAATGTCTAGATACATGTAATATTTCGACAAGAATTATGGAACGGAGGGAGTACCTTAGTAGCATTGTGGCACAACGTACTATGCACATCATGTCTGCACACAATCAGAAACAACGTGCTAGTAGAACTACCATGTACAATACCACAGGAGGAAAAATTTGTAAACTAAAAATCACAGTTGGTCTTACTTTGATTAAATCTAGCATCTTCCTCTTGGCGATGTACTTGCACGGGAAATCATGTGTTGCGGAAGCCCTATCCCACCTTCTCCCGGATTGTGTAGAGGCCCTTGAGGCTGTCGGTGCCAACGGAGGTCGGAGTCAGCAAGGAGTATGGCGACCTGGGCGCGCTTGATCTAGGGAATGGGTGCATGGGCCTCGGGCACGAGCTCCTGCGGCATCCGCCCATCACGTCGAAGCTCATGGTTGCAGGCGGCGGAAGGGTTGGTTAGGGTGCCGGCTCAGCCTTTGTCGTGGCGGACAGCAGCATGGTCGGGTTGGATGACGACATAGAGATGATCAATGGCGACAAGGCTTCGTGGTGGGAGGCGGCGGCGCGTGGCCCCTTCGGATCTCAGCTGCGTGCGGCCATGGGTGTCGCTTGATCGTTGATGGGCATGCGCCAGGCATCGGGTTGTGGGGGCGAGTCTTGGGCGGCGG
Source organism: Brachypodium distachyon (assembly GCF_000005505.3). Lineage (NCBI taxonomy): Eukaryota > Viridiplantae > Streptophyta > Magnoliopsida > Poales > Poaceae > Brachypodium > Brachypodium distachyon. Next base: position 19,294,403 of record NC_016132.3, on the reverse strand, counting down.
CGAGGGATGAGGAGTCCGGCATTGATGCCGCGATGCGTAGGGCAGCGGCGGCGGGTGAAGTGGACACGAGGGATGTTGGAACTGGGGCGATAGAGTGGTCCGGGTCTTTTTTTTTCAGGTCCCAATTACTTATGTTGGATGTCGATCCTCCGGCTGACATGTGACGGACGCACGGATACAGTATAAATGGCCATCGATCGGGCCGGCCCAGCCTCACACGAGTTAAACGGCCCGGGCACGGCCCGTGAAGCCCGACTTTAGAGGTGCTGAGCCGGGCCGATCCCAAATGGCAACCTATCGGCCCAGGCACGGATCGGGCCGGCCCGTCCAGTAAGACCGGCGGGCCTTGAAAAAAGGCCCTGGGCCATTAAAGATTTGACCTCCCTCTTCATATTTCATGTAATAAAATGCATGATTTATTCAATCTTTCTCAAATCATTTTTAGCTTCACTTCCTATTTTTTCTGCGGGGAAGCTCCCCTTCCTTTCACCAATAGGACATAGGCGGCCACCGGGCCGGCCCGTCCACTCCTAAACGGGCCTCGCCCCTCAAGTCTGGCTATATAGGGGTCGGGCCGGCCCCAGAACTTCTCCAGGCCTAGGCGTGGCACCGAGCCCGGACGGGCCTGCCTAGGCCCGTTACGCCCGACGAGCCTATAAAATAGCCCAGGCCCGTTTCAGCCCAGCAAGGAGAAAAAAATAAAAAGGCAAAGAAAGCCTAGCCCAAGGAGGAGAAAAAAGAATAATGCTAACTGGGCTTAGCCCGGCAACAGAGGATTCAAACAAAAAAGGAGAAAAGAGGCCAAGGCTTAGCTGCTGGAAGCCTGATATGAAAAAAAAACGGGACATGCCGGATCGGCCCGAGGGCGTGAAGATGAAGCCGGGTCTGGCCAGCCGGGCTTCTGAGATTTTTTTCCAAAAGCACGGACTGATGGCTATCTATACAATAGGATGGTAACACTAAGATTGTTCACCTAAAATCCCCGTTCCAAGCCCTAGCCGCCAGGAGGACGCCAGGAATCTTCCGATCAACGTTTTTTCTTTCGGTTCCCCTCGTCTCCGATTGCCGATTAGGCATCAGGTGACGAGGGAAACCATAGATCAACGTCTGGCTGCAGTTTGTCTACCTTCTTTGTGAGGTTTTGTTTCCTCGTGACGGCGTCTTGGTGGAGAAGGTGACGACGTATGGAATAATAGTCTCCCGGCTCCATCCTCTTCCTGGTGTAGTCAACACGATCTACTCCATGGAGCTCGCGGATCTCGCGGTTTGTTTTTTCGTTATTTTGGTCTTCTTTCTAGTTGGTTTGGCGACGAATTAGCAGATCGACAACCTGGCTTGCAAGGGGTGTGTCCCTGGCTAGAGTGCGTTCAACGATATTAGGTTCTCATCGGTTGCGGTGAGCGACTCATGTGGTTATTCAAAACCTATAAGGTTAGTCCAGCTTGTGCAGCTTTGGTCTTCTGCAATTTCATCACCGGAGACATGAAGAGTTTTCAAGATACGGATGACGGATCAAGAGTTATTTACTTCAAAGAATCTTGATGTACTTTTAGTTTCATTAGGGTTTTTTGTTGTTGGTTTCGTTTCAATTTCGATTACTTGTACTTTGTTTATTGAATCAATAAAGCCAGATGTTTCTAAAAAAAAACCTTAAAAAGTAAGAGTAACGATTAATTACAAAAAAAAGGATTTTAAAGTTTGAATGTACAAGTATTTTGAGAAACTTGCAAAAGCTACATATACAAGTACAAAAAATGGGGCCTTCACTTTCGCACCGACGCTGCCCCCTCGAGCAATACAATATTCGTCGTCCATTTAGTGTTTGGTTGAGGTTATGTAGTACATGTAATGCAATGGCTTCAATAAGTGAGCTGATTCTTGTGTTTGGCACAAATAAATAGATTGGTTTGTCGAGTCTCTCCGTACCAAACTAGCACATTTTAATTCGACACAACCATCTATTCACCAATGAAAAGGGGAGAACTAAGGAAGTGTTTCTGACACACAAAAAGGGAGAGAGAAACTAAGAAAATGTTTCACACACACAAAACTGATCACCTAAAAAACACACAAAAGTTGAGAAACATTTACAAAGACCATGGACGTAAAAAGACCAAAGGAACCATTTGTCATTACATGAACAGGCAAGGCATCAATGCAAAAAGAAAAGGATCTTCGCGAGAGAGTGCCAAGTGCGGATGATTGCTGAATGCATGGAGTTTCTTGGTTGTTTCAGAACATGTAGAATGCCAAAAATAGAAAAAGCATATTCTTAAGAAACCGTGCTTATTTATATTGGAGAGGTGCAGGCCAGCCCCAGAGGTACCTTCTGCCGACTGGATGGAGCACATTTGTCACTTCCAAGAAGCTGATCTACCGCGATGACTTTGTCTACTAAAGGTTGGACATGGACTGATGTGCGGTGTTTAATTATAATTATGTTAACTAAAACAGTACGTCGTGCGTAGCGGACATATTTGTCCTGATGTTTCGTAGGAAGTCTGCATAACAACAAAGGTGCCATGTTTTGTTTTTGCAGGACTGAGGCTTTGACGCCCAATCTGACAGTGTTATCCCACCTGTCGGGCTAGCGGGGCAAAAAAAGAACCCTCTCACTAATATAGCAATAAGCCAAGGGGCAAACAAAAAGCATTATATTTTCCCTAACTCTCTCCTCAAGTTTACCAGCAAATTTAACCGTTAGCAAAACTTGGCCTAACCTTGAAACCTAGCCACAAATGTTGTACATTTTAACAAAAATTACTCTAGAGTGATCATTCACGGTTCAAGCCATGGTGGGCCGCCCCCTCATCCTGTTTTATTTAACCGTTAGCGTTTGGTGGCGGCCGGCCGTCCGACTGTATCAACAGGACTCCATAGTCTCCAGTCACCACTCCATGTCTCCCGACCCGTCACCGTTACTGGCGCCTTCTTATCACTCGTTCTCATCCCTCTCCTCTACCTGTTCATCATCAGCAGCGGTAGTAAGACAGGAGAAACACAGGGAGCATAATAGTTAAATCTACTGAGCATGTTGTGCGACATGCTACTCACTCCGTCCCGAAAAGATTGTCACGGCCGCATTTTTGAAAAAAAACCCTTCCATTTTCTACAGCTCCGCGCTCCTCTCCCTTATTTTCGCCCAGCTCCCCCCTCTCCTCCCCACGTCCCCCTCTCTGCCGCTCTCCCTCTCCTCTCGGGCCCTATCCCTCTCTCCGGTCGCCCCCGCCGTGCTCCCCTCCACCTTCCCCTCTCTTCTCCCCCGTGCTCCCCTGAACCTTCCCCTCTCTTCTCCCCTGCGCTTCCCTCGCCGCCGTCGCGCTCCTACCAAAAGGCGAGTTGAATCTCGCCGGATCCGGTGGTTTCAAGACCAGATCCGGTCGCCGTCTTCACGGTGCCCAAAGGGGAGGAGCCGGAGCTGGGGCCGCTGTCGCCGCAGCCGAGGAGGAGTAGGAGCAGCAGCTTCGAGATCTGTTGGTGGCGAGCCCGGATCTGGTGGCGGCGAGTCTGCATCCGGTGGCGGCGACGCGACGACGGAAGGGGAGGAGGGCACAGCTCGTCAAGGCGGCTGCAAGCAGAAGAAGAAGGTTTTTTTCGATCTCCTCACTTTTCTCTTTGTTCTTTTTTTGCGGCGCTTTTCGATCTGCGAGATTTTTGAGGCTGCTGCAAGCAGAAGAAGCGGCTCCTCAATTCAGATTTAGCCCATGATTTCTGATTGATTTGCCCCATTTTATTTGTCAATATCCATTAACCTCCATATGTTCTTGTTCTTGAAGGTGTTTGATTTGCATTTGAAGGGGAGGAGGAGCAACACCTCAAGTCCAGCTCCTCGATCGTGGTCGATCTGTGTGATTGATTTGGAACTAAGACTGTTCTCCTGGGATCTTGGTCTGATTGATTTGAATATGCGTCTGTCTGTAGCTTCTGGGATTTGTGGTGTGTGATTAATTTGAATATGCAGATATAGCTCTTGGGATTCTGGTGTGTGATTGATTTGAAGTTGTGGCTGTAGCTCGTGGGATCGTGGCAGGGCTGGAGATGGATATGGCCTGGAGAGGACTTGCGGAAGCAACCTAGAGAGGGGAAGAAGGAGGGGACCTGCAGAGGGAGTGGCTCCGGCGACCTGGACACTGGCGGAGGCGATTAGAATTTGGATCCTGTAATACCCTTTCTGGACTGTAATTATTTTAATTTCGAGAACGTTTTTGTAAGAAGATATTTGTGAAGTGCCCGCAACAACCTTTTCGGGACGGAGGGAGTACGAAACAGTAATCTTCTAAGTGCCATGTAAACACTTTTCTGGTATCTTTCTGTGTTCCAAATTAGTCAGAGTTGCCCGCATGATGCCGCTTGTACGTCCCAACCGCTTCATTAACACGCAAGGAGATGCAACAAGTCTTTCCGGGCGAAGGTTCCCGAGGGCCCGAGTCCCATACCAATTACGTAGATTCCTGGGCCCCATTGTCTGAGACGTGTTCTGCTCGCAATGAACACCACGGATCGCGGTGGCTCGGTTCGGCATGTCAGCTGGCCATACCAAGGGTGACGTCACTGACTGCGTAGTTGTGTGTTCGATCAGTTCGCTCTTCTATTACGCACTCCGTTTTCAATTTTCAATTTACAAGGGTTCAGTCTATCTATCCCTCACTAATAATAAAAATAGGAAAGTTTCCTTCGTCGTCTGCCGTGCATCAATTTCCGTGCATGTTCGTTAACACCCGTGCTCTATGAACCACACGAAGTTCTTGTTCATACTAAGCCCACTTATTCTTATCTCTCTGTCTGTGGCTCCCTTTGCCCACAATCACAAGCCCACTAGGCATAACAAAATATAATAATCCCTAATAATAAAAGCAAGAAGGTTTCTTTCATCGTCGTCGTCCACCATGCATCAATTTCCGTGCATGTTCTGATTTTCCGTGTCTCCTTACACTCCATCGAACCTTCTTTTTCCTGTTCCCACAGTGCTGCCTTCTCGGGCCGACATCGCCGACTCAACTGTCCACGCAGCAACTCTCTGCGGTGACCGCTCTCGATACGCGTCGGCGCCGGATTAGATTATCGTGCAAGAGACAAGCAAAGGAGTCTAGGGCTGATCGGCGCTATCCACCGCCGCACAGTTCCTCGTGCACTGCGCCACCACGTGCTCTGACGCCAGCCACGGCCGGCGGGCGGCGTGGACTGGGTGCCATGTCCGTGGCCGCGGCTTCTAGCATCGGCCCCGAGATCATTTTGCTTGAATGTCCAATTATATTGTTATGTTTTGTATAAACTACTGTACTAGTAGTTTATAAATTAAGTGTGATTATTGCTCAGCTGCTTGATTTGTAAAACGAATTTGCTATTGATCAGGCGCCTGAGAAATAAGTATTTGTTCGTTCTGTGTATATGTATTTGTGATTCGATAGAGGCAAATAGACCGTTGTTTGTTTGTTTATTATTGTACGCGATGCGGGTATGGTGTTAGGGGGCGGGTGAGAGATTTTGAACTTGTCGGCAAGGGATGTGTTTTTGCTAGGAGGGGCAGTGTTTTATTTATTTATTTATCACGATTTAGTTCAGCTGAGAGTTAAATCATGGAACCTATCCGTCAGGCAAATTGAGAAGTTGAGAACTCTAACATAGTACGTTGGTTCTCAGTAGTTGATTTTTTTACCACTAACTCTTTCTGGCAGAACTAATCTTGATATAAAATCCCAGACTGGATAATAGAGTACTTTTTTGTTTTGTTCTGTGTGGGGATATGTTGTTCTGGGGGGAGGGGGGGGGGGTTCTGACAGAGTTGTTATTAGTGGGGTTATTGCAATCTATGTTTATGAGGCTATTTGTTCTTTCAGTTAGAATCTAGAGTACCTTTTTCCTTCTCCGCAAAACATTTTGTTTGAATCTACATTTTCTGCATTCTTGCAGATCATGGCCCCCCGATTCCATGCTCGCAATAAGTTTGATGTGGTCTGCAAGCATCCCAATGTGTGCTTATCATCGTTCACCAACATGGGCGACGGGTGCAGGGATTTTGTGGTATGTTCGTTTTATTCTCTTTTTTTTAATCAATTGCTTGTAGCTCAGTGGTCCTTAATAATTTTTAGTCACGGTTTGAGGTTTAATTTTTCTGGCCATATAGAGTGTACCTCCGTGCTTCAGAGATCGTCTCACCGACTTTGTTGAGAATTTTCTCGTCGTGCGGGATTTCAGTGGATTTAAGTGATGTGTATGTTGAGAGGAGGAATGATGTCACCATTCTTTGTGGTGCATATTGGAGACTTTTTGCAAGGATCCATAAGCTTAAATCTGGTGACAGTGTCCTATTGGTGCGCCTTCGAAGCTGTAGTGGAGGGGCAGGATGACGTTATTGGTGAAGACCCAATCTTATTTTGGTTAGTTTCTGATTGTTCTTCCTCAGATCCGCAGGCCTATCTTCTGTGTTTTCTTGTTTAATTTGGCGAGTTTCTGATTGTGTATTGAGTTTATTTTCTTCTTGTTTTGTGCAGGTCTTCAAGAAGTCGTGTACGAAGTTTGTGATTTTGTTCCACTCAATTGTGTTCACGGACATGGCTGGACTCCGTGATGATGATGTTGCAATGATTCTGGTTGCTTTTAAAGGTGTTGACTTATACATGAACATCACCGTGAGTTCATTGTGCACAGGGTGAGCGACATGGACATGGTTGCAGGATTCCGGTGAGTTCTTTTTCCTGTTCCTGATGATGCTAAGATTGTTAAGTTTATTTTATGTAGTTCAAGCTATAAGTTTTGTTTTATTAGAAGTTTTGTCTTCAAGCCGCCGCTTAAGTGTATGATCGGCGAGTACACTACTGCAGCAAGCCGGACCATTGTTATTGTTGATGGATGGGCAGATTTCTGCATTTGCCATGGAATCAGAAAGGACAGCGTTCTACCGATTTGAGGTGGACACCTTGGGCGGGCTATTCCTCCATGTTTACACTGTCAATCGCTGAGAGGTGGCTCGGTCCATATGAAGAAGAGACTCCTGCAAACAAGTAGTAGTCTGGACATGTGATAGCAGTAGGGTTTATCAAAACTTGAATATTTTTTTAGTATGTGTCTGTGGTCTCTTTTTATGGACATGCAATGTGTTTTAGGTGTTATATTTTCTGTGGGCTGGCATATCATGCAAATGTTTGTGATGCACAGTCTTTCGACCCTCGCTACTCACTAATGGCATAAGTTTGAGAGAAGCAAAGAATCATCCGAAAATGTTGTATTAAGGAAAATCAATTACATACAAAGCTCAAACAAATTATCTTTAGGAAGTCTGGAAGAGGAAGGAGCCATCAAGGGTTTTAGTTTCTTTTTGTTCTGATGAGTTACCCATAAAAGGTCAATTGCACATAAATAACTCAGGGGTGTGCAAAAAATTTTTGAGGTCCCATGAAGGACTTGCAAATCATGTGTTTTGGGTGTGCAAGTTAGTAGGGTTTTCTTTGTCGGAGAGTTGACGGGTTGCACAACGCGCCCCAAAATGTGCAACTTAGAAAAGGATTTATTTTAGGTCTTTTGTTGGAGTTGTCTTGCACGCCATGCCTCATCATGTGCAATTTACAGAGTCGAGCTGCACAAATAAACTCATGGCTTGCAATTTTTGAGCTTTCGCTAAGGACTTGCATATCATGTTTTTCGTTGTGCAAGTTAGTAGGGTCTTTTTGTCAGAGAGTTCACTTGCACACCATGTCTCATCGTGTGCAAGTTAGAGAGCCGAGTTGAACAAGTAAACTCATGACATACAATTTTTGGGCTTTCGCTAAGGACTTGCACATCATTTTTTTGGTTGTGCAAGTTAGTAGGGCTTTCTTGTCAAAGAGTTGACGAGTTGCACACCATGCATCAAAATGTGCAATTTAGCAAAGGTTTTTTTTTAGGTCTTTTTGTTGGAGAGTTGACTGCACACCATGTGTCATCGTGTGCAAGTTAGAGAGTCAAGTTGCACATGTAAACTCATGACGCGGGATTTTTGAGTTCTCACGAAGGAGTTGTATGTTCTTGGGTATGCAAGTTAGTAGGATTTTGTCGGGGGGAGTTGACGAGTTGCACACCATGCATCAAAATGTGAAATTTAGCAAAGGATTTTTTTTTAATTTTTTTTGTTGGAGAGTTGACTTGCACACCATGTCTCATCGTGTGCAAGTTAGAGAGTCAAGTTGCACATGTAAACTCATGAACGTGGGATTTTTGAGTTTTCACGAAAGACTTGCACATCATGTTTTTGGTTGTGCGAGTTAGTAGGGTTTTCTTTTCCGTTGGAGAGTTGACGAGTTGCACACCGCGCCCTAAATGTGCCATTTAGCAAAGGATTTTTTTTAGGTCTTTTTTTTGGAGAGTTGACTTACACACCATGCCTCGTCATGTGCAAGTTAGAGAGTCGAGCTGCACACGCAAACTCATAACAAACAAATTTAGAGCTTTCGTGAGGACTTGCACATCATATTTCTGGTTGTGCAAGTTAGTAAGGTTTTCTTTGTCAGAGAGTTGATGAGTTGCACACCGCACCCAAAAATGTGCAAGTTAGAGAGCCGAGCTGAGTGTAAACTGTTGACGCACAATTTTTGAGTTTCCGCTAAGGACTTGCACATCATGTTTTTTGTTGTGCAAGTTAGTAGGATTTTCTTTGTTTGAGAGTTGACGAGTTTCACACCGCACCCCAAAATGTGCAATTTAGCAAAAGAATTTTTTAGGTCTTTTTGTCGGAGAGTTGATTCACACCATGCCTCATCATGTGCAAGTTAGAGAGTCGAGCTGTACACGTAAACTCATTGTCATGCAATTTTTTAGTTTTTCACAAAGGACTTGTATTTGTTTGGATGTGAAAGTTAGTAGGGTTTTCTTTTTTTGTCAGGGGAGTTGACAAGTTACACACTATGCATCAAAATGTGCAATTTAGCAAAGGATTTTTTAGATCATTTTTGTTGGAGAGTTAACTTGCACACCATGTCTCATCATGTGCAAGCTAGATAGTCGAGCTGTACACACAAACTGATGACACGCAATTTTTGAGGTTTCGCTAAAGACTTGCACATCTGTTTTTGGTGTTGCAAGCTAGCAAGGTTTCATTTGTCGGAGAGTTGACGAGTTGCACACCACGCCTCAAAATGTGCAGCTTAGAGAGTTGAGCTACACATGTAAACTCACGATGCACAATTTTTGAGTTTTCGCTAAGGACTTGCACATCATGTTTTTGGTTGTGCAAGTTAGTAAGGGTTTTCTTAGGGCCCAAAAGGATATTTTAGATCTTTTTGTTGGACAGTGACTTGCACACCATGCCTCTTCATGTGCAATTTTTGTATCCGATTGTTTTGTGTTCCCGTTTTGAGTAGGGAATTTTTTGGGCCAGTTTGAGTGCGCTGATTTTTGCGTTTGGAACGAGCTGCCCCCTATGATCACAGAGTGATATGTGGCAGGGGTGGGGGAGGGATGGTGGCCTGCTGTTTTGTATGATGCTGTTTGCGCAGACGAGCTAGGATTGTGCTACGAACAGGGCAGCCGGTGTCTCATGCTCTCACAATGTCAATGTCAATAATGCTGACAAGGATGATGCATATCATTCACATGAGCTGAGCCTTTTTTTCATGCAAAATGTCATTGTTTAACTCACAATTTTTCGATGTCTTGGAACAATTTTTTAATGCCTGAAAACATGATTCGGTGGTCTTTGTGTGTACTGGTCTTATTGTTGTCATATAGTCCAAGCAGTAAAAGTGGTAATTAGATGCATTTTTGTTCTTTGTCAGTATGCTTAGTTCTTCTTTTCTAGGCTTGCGGGAGATCATTATCTTGTGTTTTTCGGTGTTATTGGAATGTTACGATGGAATCTGAGTCTCTAACCACCTGTGTTTTCTCCTTAGGAATTTTTGTTTTTGGGTGTGCCTTTTGGACGTTACAATGGAATCAGATGAATTCATGGGGATCAATGGCAATGCCAGTAACGCTGACAATGGTGATCCACATCATTCAGATGAATCAAAGGATGGAGGAAGCAGTTCAGATGATGGAGGTAGTTAGTTCCTCTAGAATTATCTCATTTAAAAAAATCCGTGTGCCTACATATATTTTTTGGAGTTCTCCCCCTGAGTATTTACTCTTTTTTTTCTTTTGAATATTTTGACAGCCTGGTCAAAATTTAGAAACAGACATATCAGCCAAGGAATTGTACCTATATTCTAATTATTCTGTTACAGGTGCTTCCAAGGATATTCAGACCGAAGGTGTTAATTGCAGCAATCTGAACCCCATCCTAAATCTGAACGAACCTGCATTTGAAGATAACAGAATAATTAGAATATAGGTCTAATTATATTTTTATTGCTGTTTGTCTCTCCGGTCAAGTGTCTGACATTTTTACTCGTCTAACTTCCAAATTCCTTTTAATTTCTATCCTCTTTTCATACTTCCTTTTTTGCTGACAATTATTACACAGCGACAGAATTGCATCTTAGGGTTTAATATAGTTATGTGTTCTCATTCCATTTTTCTTCCTGCGTCTTATGTACATACCAGGATACAATAGAGGACAGCAACAAATTGCCAGTTCATAATAGCGCAAGGTTGGTACTCATGGGTGCACAAGTGGAGAAAACAAATTGCTTTCAAATGTCCGACTTGGGCTTGCGGCAAATAAACAAGCGCATGAACAAGGTCAGACAAGGTTTTAGACCTCCTTCTCCTGAAACTACATTTTATTGCAATATAGCCTTTGCTAGCTTTGTACTAATGTTTTCTTTTTCGTCCCGTGTCTCTGTGTCTTTTCCGTCTCTTGATATTTTTTCTCTTCAACAGATCTGGCAAGCGAGAGCAACAAACAAGGTGATAACCTTCAGTATGCAGAGAAAATAAAGTCAAACCCAATACCTTTTGAATACAACACATCAGAGCCTCATAATTTGAAGGTACAGTCCTTTTTTCCCTTTTTCAATGCAACTTTTGCTACATTTTCTGTTTATTTATCCTGCAGTTGTCACTTAGCCAAGCCGAGTCAGATATGGTTGATAGCAATAAAGATAACAGAAACTCTCACTCATGGTACAACCCAATTTACATGAAGTTTAGAAAGCCTAACAAACCTTAGATTTGTATGTTACTTCTTTCAAAGAGGCAAGTTTTAGTACATTTTCCCCTCCCGAACCGCCGGCTTTTACATGAAGTTTGACAATGACACTATCATCCATTCAATGTGCACAGAAACCACCAAGCTATGTTGATGGCTATTTTTCACCACCAGCAATATCCGCAGCTAAGCCAAGAATTCGGTGAGCTAACTGTCTTTTCACCCATCATGCTGCCAGGATCCAGCTGTGAATTGCCCAGTAGGTTATCACCATACATGTCAATAATGCTTGTTGTTTTGTTGTCCCAGCAATACAGGCAAATTAGTGAGATTTCTGATTCAAGTTGCAGCATGTAAATTTTGCAGAAAGTAAAGGCATATCTCAACAGGGCCTTCAAAGACATGCTAGTTGTTGAAGAGAGAAAGGTATAACAGTTTAGAAGAGAAGAGATCGGGAAAGTTTTAGGCTTTTGTCACCTTGGTTTGTGTCCCCCTTCCCCAGAAAGTTTGTTGAAGCTTTCTCTGCATGCGCGCCACCGTTGGAGTTTTTTCCGTCATGATCTTCTTCCTTCGTCGTTAGGGTTATATGGCTTCCTTTTTGTGTCTTGTCTGCTCATCGGGGGTGGTAAGGAAGAGATGTTTTAGATCCAGCTTCCGTTTTCCTTGAGAGACAAGTTGTTTTGCGTCATGTGTCAGTTTCCCATTTTGTAAAAAAAAAAATTTCTTTTACTTTTTTTTAGGGAAACCTTTTCTTTTACTCTGTGTGCGAGTTTTTGTGTGTTTGTAACGGGGCCTAAAGCCCAATTACTCGATAGGATCAGAGCTGGACAGGAACACAAAAGAAACCCAAATACAGTGGAGGGGAGCCCAATCCTATAAACCCAACAAACAAAAAACCCGGCCCACAAACAATCACGTACAAACTAAACAAACAGCAGCGCTGAGCCAGTCGACTGAGAAATAAGCAGCTTATTTCTCAGTCGACTAAGCAACAGGCACGCCCTTTGTAAAAAGATATCTTAAGAGTAAATTTCAGAGAATCACAGTTTTTTAGGCTACCTTCTCACCGAGTCACAATTTTTGCTAATTTGTCCGCAAAACCACAGTTTGTGCGTCTAATTGTCTCACATCACCCAAAATGACGGCTTATGTGATTTTGATAGTTTTTCTTGCATGTGGGTCCCGCCTGTTAGGCGCCACGTCTTCTTCTACAAATGGCAGCACCTCCTTGGACACGACCTTGGTGAGAAGGAAGTCGGCCATGGGCGGCCATATCGGTCACGACAGACGAGAGGCCCTCGAAGCTGGAGTGCGGCGGCTGCGTGCCTTCCCATCAGCATCACTCGGAATTGCTTCCCGTTGCTAGTTTTTGCTTGGACGTGTGGCGCCAGCCAGCGATCCGTCCCTTCAACCGCTCATTCACCATCTTGATTCCATAACCCAAGATTTAGCACATATATACGCCCCTTTCATTGTTGAGCCTTCTATGCCTTCCCTGATTTCAGTTCACGGCTGCGAGTCCCGACTGAATTATCAGCTTCTTCTCTCCCCTTTGCTTGACCGAATTTCATCTTCGATGGAAACCGACGCTCAGGGGCAACCGGGCAGCGCGGCACGGACCCTGAGAGGGTGGGCGACGCCGGCGCCCGCAGCGAGGAGAGCGTCGTCCAAGAGAGGGATGAGGCCCGTGGCGTGGAGAGCGTTGCCACTAAGAGCCAGCTGCATCCGCCATGGCCCGCGCGTCCGCCGCCCCGAGCCAGCTGCAGGCCAATGGCTCCGGCCTAGGCACATGCCAAGGAAGCACGGGGCCAGCTGCAGGCCATTTCTCCCGCGCGTGCCAGATATCGTGGCATCGAGCACCTCGCATGCATCTCGGCATCGTGCGGTAAAAATCCACCCTGTTCACTCCCTCTTCCCGTCCCTTCACGTCGAAGCATCCCCACGCCATGTATAACACGACAGTGTCCTGCAGTAGCCCCTGGATTCCTGGAGCGATGCTCCCCACGCTCGCCATGGACGTCGTCCACTATGCGCGGACGCGCCGATATGTAAAGGCTTAGCCAAGAGCCCCACACAACTCCTATACCCCTTAATCCCACTACATAGCCGCGCCGGAGCCCCTAGAGTTCATCTTCTCCAACGCCGGCCAAGTGCGCCACCGAGCCTTCCGCCGTTGATGCCCATTGCTCTAGTCCCTTTTCCTCCAATTCCTTTGACCCAGAGGACACCCTCCACCCATCTACCATTTCTCATTTCTCATCCCTTAATTCCTGGCAAGAAACCACCCAGAGAGCAACGACGCCGCTCGCCGCTGTCTCTCGTAGTTTGCATGAGGGGACGAGGAAAAAAAGAAAAAGCCAGGGGGTCCAATGAAAAAGATGTGGCGCCTGACAGGAGGGACCCACATGTAAGAAAAGCTATCAAAATCGCATAAGCCGTCATTTTAGGTGATGTGAGACAATTAGACGCTCAACAACCTGTGGTTTTACGGACAAATTAGCAAAAGTCGTGGCTCGGTGAGAACCAAACCTCAAAACCTGCGGTTCTGTGAAATTTACTCATATCTTCAATCTCAGTTGATGCATCAGAGCTGTTAGATCAAGATATGTACATCATCTCCACTCCTCCATCTTCCAATGTTGCTGCTCGATAAGATCTAACGGTTAGCACATCAACTAATCTCTAACTAATCCGACAACTTTTATATAGAAAAATGGCAAAACCTATAAATTAAACTACCGAAACGTCTTATCTATAGCTATCTAAAAATACGAACCGTTCCCTTCACCACGCGGTTTCGTCGCCTGTCAAACTTCGCTCGCCTCGCCCAACACCCGTCTCACCGATCCATGGCCCGACGCCCCTATCTCACCGCCGAGCAGGCCGAAATCATACACATACACAGCAGGCCCAACAGGCCGAACTAATCGGCACAACGAGCAGGCCTAACTCGTACACACTCGTAGCCCTTTCCTCGATCTGATATTCCTTCGCCCGAAGTGTTTCTTCTCCTCGACTGCCACGGGAGAGCCAAGCGACGCCTAGGCTTCGCCTACGCCGCCGCCGGCCAGAGCTGCGGTGACACCTGGAGCTCCTCCGTTTCCCCGAGTACAGCAGCTGGCGTCCACCCGAAGCACGCGCCGCATCCAGCCATCCGAGACGTGCGACTGGGCTGCGCCGGCAGCCTCCTTAATCTCGCCGCCGGCCGGATCTTCGGTGACGGCATCTCAGGGCGAGATTTCTGCCTGCAGTCGCCGTCCTCCCCGAGCACCCGCCGCATCCGAGATGAGCGCCGCCGACGCCTTGTGGGGGCAGATCAAGGCAGCTGATCAGGCATTCAGGCCTCCGATGAGCACAAGCCAATGTAAGTAGAGTAGACTTGTAGGTTTGAAGAATAGGATATCTAGAATATTTATGGTCCAGTCTCACGAGGCTCTTCTTCTGATGTTGCATTTGTGTGGGTGTGGGCACTAATTGTGGATTATTGGCAAAAAAATATTTCTTGAGTTGACAATTTTTATGGCACCGTCACATAGAGCTCATTGTAATATTAATGATTGGGCTACTAATCGGATAAAATAATTGTATTTTACTTTCTGTTACCAATCACTTCTTTTCATTGGGAGGATTGTGAGGATTAGCAAACCATGATTCTGAAATGTTGGAAGATATTTTGTTTTCTTTTTTAAATTTAGTATCGTGAGCTTATTTCGTTCGGGAAAACAAGTAGATTTCTTTTTCAAATTTGTATCACTGGCCGGGATACAAGTCCGAGTTGACAGGCCTCATGGATGACCCTCCGATCGCCTCGTCTCAGGACCCGTGGCACACAATCTGTGAAGCTATGAGGGCTCGAAAGAAAGAACTCAATGACGAATGCTATGTGATTTTCAGAAGGTATAGAGAAAAAATCTTTAGAAGAAACCTTTTTAAAAATGATGTTTGTTGATTGTCAAAGAAAAACAAAATGAGAAATTTTTTATGCATGTCTTCGAGTTCATCATTTTATTTTGTTATCGCGTTGCAACGCACGGTCATTTCGGCTAGTAGTACTAAATATCCGATATATATGAAGTGCTGATTTATGTCCAGCCATCCCCTCATGCAGTCATCCCGTCTTATTTAACCGTTGGCAGCGATCGACCGTCCCACAGTATCCTGACTCCATGTTTGCCCCTTCTCTTCCCAACCCATCGTCATTGGCACCTCTTCTCCCATGGATATCACCACTCTTTCTCATCCCTCTCCTCTGCCTCTTCTTCATCAGGAGCAGTAGTAGCAAGAGAGAAACACAGGGAGCAGCAACAAATAATGGTCCTCCTGTTCCTGGCCCCCCGAAACAGCTCCCCGTGCTGGGCAACCTCCTGCAGCTCGGCAGCCGGCCGCACCGGTACTTCCTGGCGGTCGCCCGGGAGTATGGGACGGTGGTGCAGGTGCAGTTGGGCCGCGTGCGGATGGTGGTCGTCACGTCGCCGGAGGCCGCCAAGGAGGTCCTCCGGACCAACGATCTGCAGTGCTGCAGCCGGCCCAACTCACCAGGTAACATATGTGTGCGTTAATTCATGGCAGCCTTAATTCCTATTTCAAACTAGTACTTCCTATTTTTGTTTTGTTTTAGCCTTGTTATGTTCTTGATGAGAAATAATCCGTACAAAGTTTCTGATAATTTATAATTGCAACATCATTTTCGTTATTTGGGTTAAAGGTAGGCGACAAGATCCTTCTAGGCTTACATTATCTTAGTAAAAGGGACAAGAGAAGATAGACTTGGCCTGTGCTTCCTCAATAATTCAGGCACGAACCGTAGCTAACTTGTGTATCGGCCTGCACGCGAGCCGGCTAAAAAGCTCGCCTATTGCCCGAAGATGGCGAGCCGAGCCTGGCTCAACCCGAAACCGATTTCAAGTCCAGAACTGAGGCTCGGCTCGGGCCAAGATCGAGGAGCCCAACAACACGGGCAGGGGTTTGCCTTCGACCTCGCCGGCGCCGTCTCTTCTGTATCCAGATCTCCCGCGAATACTCTTCCGGTATTCGCTGGCGACGGCAACGTAGCCGTTGCTGGAGCCGATGAGGCGATTGCTGGTGCAGAATGTGCCCAGATCGGTGAGGATGCGACTGATCTGGCGGCGCATGGAGAGGCTGGTGAGGCTAAGGACGAAGAACGGGGCGAGCGCCAGGTAGAGCTCGAAGGCCTTTGTGGCCTTGATGAGCGTCGGTGGGTACGGCAGAGGAGGACCGAGGGGAACAAGAGAGGAGAAATGAAGAGACAGAGGTCTCGGCCTCTCGGGAGAATACCTAATAGCATTGGATCAGGTCGACTTGATAGACACGTACCATACATAATGGTCTAGAATTCGGACCATTTGTAAGGAACACTTAATTTTTATCAGAAGAAACATATGGACAGTCGTGACTGTGGTTAAAGCGTAACAACATTTATGGTTAAAGTGTAAAAGAAACATAGAGACCGTCGTGACGTTTTATGGTTAAATCAAGTGTAAAAACATTTATGGTTGAAGTGTAAAGAAACATATAGACCGTCGTGACGTTTTATGGATAAAGTGTAACAACATTTATGGTTAAAGTGTAAAAGAAACATATAAATTGTCGTGACGTTTTATGGTTAAAGTGTAACAACATTTATGGTTAAAATGTAAAAGAAACATATAGACTGTCGTGGTGTTTTATGGATAACGTGTAACAACATTTATGGTTAAAGTGTAAAATAAACATATAAATTGTCGTGACGTTTTATGGTTAAAGTGTAACAACATTTATGGTTAAAGTGTAACAGAAACATACAGACGAGTTATCATTAAAGTGTAACAATATTTATGGTTAAAGTGTAAGGCATTTTCAAAGATGAACTTCCATTTGTCCTTCACGTTTATCCATTTGAAGGTTGTTTCGATGGACCGGCAGGCCGACAAAGGCAGAAGTCAGGCCCAGGCACATCAGCCCGCTGTGAAATCGCTGTTTAAGAAAAATGCAACAAAAAATGTTAAATGGGCCGAGCCATGTTGACCCACGTGTCCGAGGCCGAATCCCGGGACGGTCCAAGCCGGGGCACGAGCGGCACAGCTCGATAATAAACGTCTTTTTTTTTTCGAAAAGGGTCTGAATCACCATCTCTGTCTTGAAATCTCTACTAAACCAAAAAAATAAAATTTGCACTCTGACTTTTTTTTTGACGGACTGAAGCCATATACACCTTCAGAAATCGCAATTTTAAGCGACTGAAAGAGAAACAGTTCGAAGCAATGGAGGACTGAGAAAAAACCGGAAGAACATCAGCAGCTAGCACAAGAGAGATCACTAATCTCGCCTGCCTCCGTCCGTCGGCCATATATATGTAGGTGCAAGGACGCTGAGCTACAACTTCCTGGACGTGGCGTTCGGCCCCTACAGCGACTACTGGCGCGACATGCGGAAGCTCCTCGTCCTGGAGCTCCTCAGCACGCGCCGCGTCCAGTCCTTCGCCTACGCCCGGGCCGCCGAGGTCGACCGCCTCGTCGGCTCCCTCTCCGCCGCCGCTGCCGCCGGCTCACTATCCACCCCCGTCGACCTCAGCGAGAAGCTCTACGCGCTATCGGACGGCATCATCGGCACGGTGGCCTTCGGGAAGACGTACATGTCGGACTCCTTCGACAGGAGCAGCTTCCAGGGGATGATGGACGAGACGCTGCGTGTCCTCGGCAGCTTCACCTTCGAGGACTTCTTCCCGTCCTCGACTCTCGCCCGGTGCGCGGACTTCGCCACGGGCGCCGCGGCAAGGCGGCGGAGGGTCTTCCGCAAGATTGATGCTTTCTTTGATGCCGTCATTGACAAGCATCTAGAGCCTGAGCGGCTCGCGGCTGGCGTGCAGGAGGACTTGGTGGATGCGCTGGTGAAGTTGTGGAAGGATCCGGATGGGCCTCTGGCTCTGTCCCGTGATAACATCAAGGGGATTCTCATGGTACTAAAACTGATTAGCATCGATTGGTAAATTAATGGTTAGAATCACAAATTCACAATCAATGTCCATTTTTCACTAAAGGATACATTTGCAGGTGGAATTGACACGTGCGCCGTGACCACGATCTGGATCATGTCGGAGCTGATGAGGAACCCAAGGGTGATGCGGAAGGCGCAAGCCGAGGTGCGTGCCGTTGTCAGGAACAACAACGACAACAATTCCAGAGTTAACGAAGAAGGCGTCCAGAGGCTCAAGTACCTGAAGATGATAGTGAAGGAGAACTTCAGGCTACACCCACCGGGCACCCTGCTGATCCCAAGGGAGACAATGCAGAGCTGCGAGATTGCGGGGTACAGCGTGGACGCAGGCACCAGGATCCACGTGAACGTCTGGGCCATGGGGAGAGACCCGGCGATATGGGACAGGCCGGAGGAGTTCTGCCCTGAGCGGTTCGAGGACTCGCAGGTTGATTTCAGGGGGTTGCACTTTGAGCTCCTCCCGTTTGGGTCCGGGAGAAGGGCTTGCCCTGCCGTCGCCATGGGCGTGGCCAATGTTGAGCTCGTGCTGGCCAATCTGTTGTACTGCTTTGATTGGGAACTTCCTGATGGGGTGAAGGAGGGGGATATCGATATGGAGGAAACAGGGCAGCTTGTTTTCCGTAAGAAGGTGGCTCTTCTGCTTGTGCCTGTTAAACGACAGTAGGATCTCTTCGTGTTGTTCCAATTGCCGTCAGGAGTTCCAAGGAGCTAGTAACAAAGTTGTTCGATAAACCCGTATTGTAATACTAGTAGAAGACACCATGCTATCAGGTAGAGTGTGATGATAACTTGACCGGCCGGACTGTCTGCATACTAGGTACAGTAATAAGTCAGTAGTAAGTCAGGAAGTAAAGGTTCAGCGTTGGCCATGTTGCTAGTAGCAAGTAGCAACAATGCTAGTACCAAAATTGGCGCAAGCGCCGTTTCATGACAATGATATGGCGATGCGTCAAACCCCTGATCGAGATGGGTAATGGAGTCTCCGGGCTAAGGGTGACAATGAAAAGAAGTTCTCATTCCGTCGTTGAATTGTCACCGATGTTTACCTTTTGTACTTAATGTTTATTTTGGTGCAAAAGGAATCCTGAACTTTTCAAATCAACCACACACTCGTTTTACCGGTTTATGAGCTGACGTGGACATCATGTGGCGATTTTTGGACACCAGGTGACAATGAAGTGTGCTGGTTACATAGTAAGTATATTATAATTTGATCAAGACTTTTTGAAAATTTGAAGTAATCATTTAAAATTTACTATTCACTCTAAAAAGTAGCTGCACCTGAGAGCCATGTCAGTATTTCACCCATCTCCCGCTTCCGCTTGGACAAACATATGTTCCTTCCGGCCCATGTCATGTCATGCATGGCCGCTGTCCTTCCCCAAGCCGGCCCATTTTGTGGACAGATGCTTCGCGTCTCGTTGCTTTCCGAGGCGCTTCTCACGATATGAGAACTACAGAAGGAATATATTTTTCTTTTGTCAATTTCAGGGCTACATGTTTTAGAAAAAAGGCTTTTCATCCCAGCTTTATTAGAAAGCACGATGAGAGCTACACCATGTTTCATTTTTGTCACGATGCGATTCCTCGAGTTACAGTCAGCATCGTGATCTGAAACTTCAAAAAGAAAATAGGAAGAAAACGGAATTCCCATTTTGGATTAAGTTACATCAGACCCTCATGTACTGTCCTTAGGGTTTTGCTCAGAAGCCGAAATGCAAACTCACACTCTTTCTGCTAGAGTCATTTCCCGCCTCTCATGTACATGCACAGGAAAATAAAATACTCCATCTGACATTAAATTTTTTACTCAAATTTGACCAAATATGGATGTATCTATTCTTAAAAAACATTTAGATACATGTAATATTTTGACAACAATTTAGAATCGGAGGGAGTAACATCTTGCACATAGTCTTAGTAAAGTTAGGCTAATCTTTAGAACTGCACATTAATTTGGACCACAATTGTACGCTTTGAACAGTGTGATTGATACGACTAATTAAGCTGGCAGAGGCTCAACAGTCAACAATATCCACTGATGCCAGTGACAACAGGAAGTCAGGAAGGGTCTGAACTGAAGTATGAAGTGGTGAGGGAGGTGACAGTTCCAGCCGTGTGACTTCACATTGACTCCAAATTCTTCCGTAACTTTCCGGAACGAAGAACATTTTGCTTTTGGACCACCGGGTTGACGTACACCATGGGGTGAAAAAGAGAGAATCCCTCGTCAGAGACAGCAAAGAGAACTTTCGGGAAGAGAAAGGAAACGGGGCGATTTTGTGGTATGCACCTTGAGAACACCGGAAAGTCATCTCGGTGCGGTCCCGTCGGGTACTGTACTGTTGTTAAGCCGTCGAGAGGCCTACGGTGGAGTAGCCCATTTAGGTTTACACTGTTCCGTTGCCTTCGCTGCGTGGTCACGGAGCAGTAGTTCCGTTACGTCCGTCCAACGTCTGGCCATGAACAGTCGAGCGGGGCAACCGCTGGAAGAGTGCTCGTGACTCACGGGTCTGAGCTCCGAATCAGCTCGAGATTTTCTGCATCCGAATGAAGCGAGCTGGCGGCTGGCCTGGTCGAGGAAAGAAACTCCTCGAGCTGACGGGAAATGTAGGCAACGCACTTACTGATTGGTCTATGTTTTTTTTTTAAAAAAAATTTGGTTGTAAATGAGTTTCTAGTTATCCTCTCACAATTTTTTATCAAATCTTTGGTCAAGTATAGGCTAAAAAATTATTGACCAGATAATTGTCAAGCCGGATTTTACCGAGTTTGATAGTGCTATTTTGGCCGTAAACCAAACATACATTATGCTCCCCGTCGATCTTATCGATGATGGGAATGTTTTCTTGCCTTTTGCTACTCCCTCCCATCCATAAAAAATATCGTCTATTTTGTACTAAGCTAATACAACTTTTTTATTAAATGGACGACATTTTTTATGAAATCAGAGGAAATACAAGAATACGTCAACTATGCACTGACCTTTCGAGAACTTCTTTTAAGTATCATATACACGCGTGACGAATCACCATATGCATCTCGCTGTTGACGGGTAAGTTAGCTATCATTGAAAGAATAGCACCGATTAATCTTACCATGGTTAAGACTTTTATACAAATCTAGAACCTTGTGGTATCTACTAGTTTAGCACGAAAATTGAAGTTTATAAAGGATATTTAAGTGCCAATGAATTTTAATATCACCTGCTCTTTGTATGCCTATGAACTGAAAAGGATAGGTTCTCCTGTTTTCGCATACAAAAATACCACAAGTACATCCACAAGAGAAGACTTCGCAGACCATCCTCCAGCATCCAGACAGGGGAAAGTAATCGAAGTTGACCTTTTGTAGTCGGGCAAGGAGAGAAAGCCATGTGAGCAGCCAGCTTGCTAGCCCTGGTCCAACTATAAAAACCCAAGCACTAGCAGGCAACGCCCACCAGTTTGCCACCCACCCAGCATCTCATCACGCCATTGCCGACCATTGAGCCAGAGACAGAACAGAACAGCGGCGCCGCCAATTCTCCCCTCGCCACCGCTCCAACAATGGAGTCTTGCCGCTCCAGGAAGCATCTCCTTGCCTTAATCCTTGCCGTCGCCCTTCTCCTAATCCTGCAGCCGGCGTCTGCGGTGCCCACGTCAAGTAAGTACTGACTACTCGGTTCTTCAATCTCTCGATCCAGTATGTTTCTGTCGCTTATCAGTCGGCTGTTGTTTTTCTTTGCAGGAAGCTTGCACTTGACGAGGAACCTGCAGCTGCACCCGCCGTCTCTGCAACTTTCTCCTCAGGTACCGTGTATACGCTGTTCTTCCGGTCTGATTGTCTGAATATATACCTGGCTGTCGAATTTGTGTCTAGATTTAATAGTCCTGATGCACGCGCTGAGAATTAATCGATGTACGGTTTGGATGTGGTCGATCTTGCAGGAGATGAGCCTGGGCAGGGCGGCGGCGAGGATGGACGTGGAGGTGGTGAACGACTACCCCGGGTCCGGCGCCAACAACCGCCATGACCCTCCAAAGGGTCCCTGAAGCAGCTGAACCAACCTGGAATTTCTTGCTAGCAGCTAGTTTTACCCCTTTAGCAGGCTAATAACTGCTAAAGAAACAAAAGTGATGCTTCGTTCCGGTGTCTTCTGTAGTTGTGTTGGATGGATCAATACCTGTCAGCAAGTCTCCATGTAAATGGTGTTACGGATGTCAATACAGTTTCAGACCGAACCCTTCTTCTCTTGTCAGTTCCTCCTCAGTGTGTGTGATCCAATCAGTTAGCGCACTGGTTACTCCAATCAGTTCTCCTTTTTTTTTCTCTGTTTCTTTTTCTGTAGAAAATTAATTACTCCAATTATTATGTTGACGCACTGATTGATTCGAATCCATCGATCATTGCTCTCTTGACCTCGTTTCTGCAAAGGTCGATCCTATGTTCTCTTCTTGTCCGTAGAGACAGTCGACACACGGCGTCTTGTTCGTGAATCGTGACACGTTGGGGACGTTGGACCTGCGTGAGCTCGTGACTTGTGAACTACCTCAGCTAGTCCAAAGCTAAGGAAAGGTATGGGACAGCTCTACTGCTCGACACTGCCTGGCTCGGATTCTATCGTGATGTGAGAGTGAGATGGCAGGATGCTGTCCTGTAAGCCAGAGTAAATACCACAAAACTTAGGTTCAATCGGAGGGGTTCGTATAAATTTGCCACAATTTTAGAGGGTAATTTTTTTCACTTGACCCGAATTCTTCTCGAGATTAAAGCATTTGACAGCAAATCTAACAAGACGACAGACCCACCTGCAAGGCCCTACGCAGTATTTGTTTTTTCACTTGACCCAATTCACCAGATTAGAGCAACTTGGGGATATAGTTCACAATGCACCCCACGAGGCCCTATCCCATATAATTTCTTTCAGCGAAAGAGGAGAGATGGTAAAAAAGCTGAAAAGTACATAAGGTTTACACCAAACTGATAGGCTAAAAGGATTTGTGATAAATATTTTGATAAACAAAGCAATAATTTGAGTTTTTCTCAAATTGTAGACTTTGATGAACATTTCACTCTTTTATAAAATCGTACGTTTCCTTTTTATTTTTTATTTGGTTCTTGTTTTTGCAAGTGCATTCTTTTTATTACTTTCACTTTTCCAAAATTTATATTTCTTTAGTTTCTCTATTGAACATGTCACGCAGATTGCAATAATAAACCACGAGCACAGGGTGTAATACAATACGCACGATATGTTCGCTTTTAGGCTGTACGGTGCGATACGTTCGCTTTTACTCCGTAGATTACAGGGACGAAATCTAAGATTCCACGATGATTAGAGAGTTGAAATGTGAAAATTTCTAGTGCCTATAGAAGTAATCCCCCTACAGAAACACGTGCGGTTCCTATAAAATTCGTCTGATCCAAATCCATCGTCCTTTCAGTGGCCAAGAATCGCCGCACTGTTACACGAGAAAGCCACAACTAGCTAGCTAGCCGAACACCGTTTTGAACATTGACTTTGCTGCGTCCGTGGGGCTAGCGCCGCTGTAGAAGAAGATGCCCCCGCCAAAACCTACGTCGCTAGCAATCTGGGAACGATGGGCCGTCAGAATGCGACGCATTGACATTTGCTGGTTAATAATTGGTGTCGATCCTCCAATTTCCAATCCTCTCACAAGTTTCAACTCACTGGGATTTAGACAAGATCGATCGTCATGCACATATATGCGCTACTCTACAAATTCAGAAAGGAATTCTGAACTCGCTGCAGTGACGATGGATGTTGCTGATACAGTGGATAAGCTACGAAATGTTAATAATTAGAGAAAAGTATATTTTTGGTCCTTCAACTTGTCGGAAAATTCGTTTCCCGTCCCTCAAAAACAATTCGTACTTTTTTATCACTGAACTTTCAAAACCGGACACTTTTAGTCCTTAAGGCTATCCGAAGCGGTTTGTCTAACCACGTGTCCGGTTTGCACTTAATCCCGTTGACGAGGAAACGACCCTTCGAGTACTCAACCTTCATATACCCGATACAGCCCAACAGAGGGTCCACTTAAAAGCCCATCAAGTATATGCAGGTTGAGTCCCTCAAAGTGCGGCTCAATCCAAGGAACATCATCTTTTCATACCGGAATGAACTGATCTGATTGTAAGCTTTCCGGTTATCACGTCCGAGACCTAGCTGCCAGTATATAAGGCTAGGAGGGGGATCGGGAATGGCCAACCTCTACACACACGCCAGATTCATCTGCGCACCATAGCTTTATAGCTTCTCTATAATCTCGATCAATACGATACACCAAAAGCAGGACGTAGGGGTATTACCTTCCGAGGGCCCCGAACCTGGGTAAACCTTGTGACTTCCTAAGTTTTTGTTAGTCGACAAGATCGCTGGTGCACCCCGTGCTCTCCCTCAGTCGAAAACCCTCGAGTTAGGGTACTGCCGAGGTAGCCCCTCGTCATTGGCGCCGACCGTGAGGAAGAAGTGCATCAGATCTACGATCTTCTCGACCATGTCGCTCTCAATCCGCAACGTGACAACCGTGGAGGAGCCGATCCGCTTCGGATCCTTGAGCTTCTCAGCTCACCCGCCGACATTGCGCTCGGCCTTCCGCAACCTTCGCGATCTTCTGGAGCTGTCGTTCAGAGGTTTTGACCTCCGAGTCAGCCGCGAAGGAATCATCAGCTTCACAGATCTGTCACTGACAAGACAGATCTGCGAGTCTCTGGTGGCGTCACCGACTGATCCTTCACCATCGATGTGCTCGCTGGGCGAAACAGGGCAAATTTTGGCCAAATTTTTTCGCACCGAGTGCGATTCGCACCACTCGGTGTTCGCTGAAGCTTCCACTCCTTACAACGTCAATACCCGTTCGAGTGTAGCAATCAATCCCGCTGATGCAACTATGATCCGTCGCATGACCTTGGCACAGGTCTTCGCAGCGGAAGTAGGCGAGAGCAGTGGAGATGGACAACGCGCCGGCAAAACCATCTTCGCCGAGGCACGAGCAAGAGACGTGACCAATGATCGGCCAACGATCATTCTCACGCCGGAAGAAGAAGCTCGGGTCGAGGCTGCTCTTAACGGCACCAACCCTTTGCTAGCAGACGCCACGCGCAACGAGATGATGGCATACCACCATGCGCTAGACACTACGCATGCTCGACTGCGAGAGGAGCAGGCGGAGCTCCAACGGCGGAGGGAAGTCGCCGACGCTTCGAGTGCTCGTAGACAGCTCTCAGCACAGAGTCGCAGTGCCTGCTCCCGGAGCACCCCCAGATACAGAGCGCCGCGCTATCAATCTCGGTTGAACAATATCCCCGAGCGAGATCGCCTCGGCAAGACACGCAAGTTTGGAGGACGAACAGATGACAGTCAATACCCAGGGAGAGTTGCTTCCCCGGACGCCACAAGGAGCTGTGGTCGTTGAAAACACGTACCTCCTATCCACCATGCCACCGGATGACGACCCGAAGGCGGCAATCCACAAGCAGGTCTTGGCCGGCTTGGGCCTCATCGGGAATGGCCTCATGGGCCCCAACTCGAACCAGATGGAGCCCCGACGGCATAGGGACGGCAGCTCCCCACGACAAAACAATCACACACTCCTCCACAACAGGGACTGGAAGAACAGCCTCATCGTCGCCGCAACAACCTCGTACTAGGAGATGCTTGTGATATCATTACGCAGCAGAGAATCGATCACGAGCGGTCAGCCCGTGTTGGCCGCATCATAGAGGAAGAAGATGAACCTTGCGGTGCGGCCTGCTTTAGCCGTCGCGTTTGCAACTCGAAGATGCGTGATAATTTTTCAGTATCTTCGAGCGCAATCAAGTTTGACGGTTCCTAGGAGCCGAGAGCTTGGTTAGAAGATTACCTCACAATGGTGCGACTGAAGGGAGGAACGAAGAACACAGCCATGCAGTGTTTACAGTTGCAGCTCAAGGGGCATGCTCGCACCTGGCTGGCTAGTCTGCCAGAAGGTGAAATAGGCTCGTGGGACGAGCTCTACCAAGTTTTTACCCGCACATTTTGGGCAACATATAAAAGGCCAGTCTCATTGGAAGAACTTCGAGCATGCACACAGAGGTCGAGTGAGTCCATTCGATCGTACATACAACGATGGACGTCCCTAAAAAATGCAGCAGAAGAGATATCAGACGAGAGCGCGGTCGACGCCTTTAAGCGTGGGTTGAAGTGTGTCACTTTTAAGGAAGAACTGGGATGGAGTAGGCCAAAAACGGTTGCAGATCTGATGGAGATAGCAAATGAGTGGGTAGATGGAGAAGATTCAATTCGGAATGAGCACAATGCACTACCAGATGATGAAGAAGCCGAGCGAGGACACGGTCGCAACACCGAGAGAAGAAAGAAGCGAAAGGAGCAGGAGCCCAACGCCCCCGAGTTTGTAGCAGCAGAGTTCGGCCGTAATGGTGGTGTTCGAGGTGAAGGAAATCATGAAGGACATCGGGATAGAAGTAACCGTGGTAACTACTGAGACAGCAACAAGAACTAGTAGTGGCAGCCCCGGAGATTGCGGCGAGATGGACAACCTGCTTTGTCATTGACACAACAGCTGTCGTCTCCCTGCCCTTTCCACAGCACCAGGGATGCTGATGGAAATATAAGGTGCGGCCACACACTGTGCGAGTGCCATCGTTTCTACGAGTTGCAGGACACATGCAGCCAATTTCAGAACTCAATGGCAAGCAGGGATTACCCTCGGGGGCCAGGTCAGCAACCAGCAAGGAATAATCCTAACACTCTGGCTCTGCCACACGCCACTCGAGCTGGCATGATCGCGCATAACGCGCCGCCACCCCCTCCACTGCCACCAAATTTTGCCGGATCTGTGCAACACATGCAGCCCGCGTCACGGCCATCAGAACCACCAGCGATAGCTGACGTGTATTGTCGGAGCACGGTCTTCGGCACCGGGGATGCCGGGCACCCCCTTTTTGGTTCGGTGGAGGGCGAGATGATCGCTCCGGCGATCGCCGGCGTTGCGATAGACACGAAGTATAGACACAAGAGTTTACCCAGGTTTGGGCCACCCGGAGGTGTAATACCCTACGTCCTACTTTGAGTTGTATTCACAAGTTTGAGTGCGTACAGATCACCCGAGAGGTTCCCGGGTTGGCTACTTAGGTGAACGCTGTGCTATGTTCTAATAATTGGGGTTGGAACCCTTTGACCGATGGCATTGGTCCTCCTTTTATAGACATGGGGATACCACAGGTGCCTAAGCATGCAGCGCAACACGTTTCCCAGACGCGTGTCACGGCCACACGAGATACACTTTGGTTGATCCGCGCTGGACGCCATGCAGCGCCCTGTCTACTGTACACGATAGAAAAAATGGTTCGCAGGTTAGACGCCCTAGCCTTGCTCAGCAGGACTAGGCCTGCCGATAAGACTCTTGTCCGTGCATTAAATGCACTGCGCCCGCCGTGCCTGCATGCCCGAGCGCGGGTTGGTGGGGTGCCCCTCCCCGGCTAGCACACCCAGCTGGTTGCCGGGAGGCATTCCTTCAGCTTCCCAGGATCGGGGTTCCTGGGGGCTTCTTGTAATCGGCCCTTAGCTTCTCCCCCACCAAGGGCCGTTTCCTCGAGGCAGGCTCCCCAGACTCAACGCTTCCCGGGAGGCCTTCCTGACGGGGCTTCGTCACTGGCGACCCACACGTCCCGTATCAGTGGGACCCCGCGGGCCACTGGTACGACACGTATCCAGCGCCTTTGGGAAATATCTGCATGATACAGAAAGGAAGGCCGTCCAACAGGCATCAAAAGGTTATCACTCAACAAGTTCATCTGGCTATGGC
The DNA here is from genome assembly GCF_000005505.3 of Brachypodium distachyon. NCBI lineage: Eukaryota > Viridiplantae > Streptophyta > Magnoliopsida > Poales > Poaceae > Brachypodium > Brachypodium distachyon. The sequence goes on along the minus strand of NC_016132.3, from coordinate 19,266,539 downwards.
AGCACCACCCACCACCCCAGAGTACCTCGACTGGTCCGAGGTCACCATTTCATTCTCACGGGCAGATCACCCACCTCAGATTCCGAGGCCAGGACAGTCAGCACTAGTCCTCGACGCTCAGGTGGGAGGCTACGAGATGAGCAAGGTGTTCATAGATGGAGGCAGTGGCATTAACATCATATTTGCGGATACACTAAGGGCAATGAACAGATCATTAACGAATCTCCAAGCCACAGACACATCTTTTCACGGAATTGTCCCAGGAAAACCGGCAGTACCATTAAGCTGGGTTAGCCTCGACGTTGTCTTTGGCAACCCCGCCAACTTTCGCAAAGAACGGTTCGATTTTGAAGTACTCGACTGGAAATCGAATACCATGTGCTTCTAGGCCGGCCAGCACTCGCCAGATTCATGGCCATCCCGCATTATGCATATCTCATGCTGAAAATGCCTAGACCCTATGGCATAATCACCGTCCGAGGAAGCTTTACAAGATCGGACAATTGTGACAGAGAGTTCCACAAGCTTGCTGAATCATTCGGCATGCAGACGGAACTCGCCTCTGTGAAGGCAACGACGGACAACGACGTACTTTCCATGACGAAGAAAGCGCCACCACAGATAGAGTTCAGCATGAAGAGTGACACAACAGAGCATCAGGTACACCCAACAGATTCCAGCAAAACAGTGTGGTGTCTTCGAGCCTTCCTCCCGCATAGGAAAGCGCGGTCGTCGAGTTTCTATGCGAGAATTGGAATTTTTTGCCTAGGTACCATCCGACATGCCGGGTATTCCCAGGGAACTCGCCGAGCACTCTCTACATGTGGACAAGCATGCCAAGCCCATCAGGCAACCATTGCGACGATTTTCAGAGCCCAAGCGGAAGGCTATTGGTGAAGAGGTCAATCGCTTACTCGATGCCAAGTTCATCCAGGAGATCATACAAGCTACCTGGGTAGTGAACCCCGTGCTTGTCCCGAAGAAGAACATGAAAGTTTTGCGCATGTGCGTTGATTTCACCTCACTGAACAAGCATTGCCCAAAAGATCATTTCCCCCTGCCTCCAATCGACCAGATCGTCGACTCGACTGTGGGATGTGCTCGATTGTCATTCCTGATGCATATTCTGGGTACAGTTAGATTCGACTGAAGAAGGAGGATGAAGACAAGAAAGCATTCATAACACCTTATGGAGTTTGTTGCTACACAACTATGCCTTTTGGACTGAAAAACGCATGCGCTACATATCAACGCTGCATGCAAGCATGTCTTGGGGCGTAGCTTGGCAGAAATGTTCAAGTCTACATCGACGACATCGTTATCAAGACAAAGACTGAAGATACTCTATTAGAAGATATTCGAGAGACATTCCAGAATCTTGACAAGTATCGGATCAAGCTTAACTCGACGAAATGCGTTTTCGGAGTACCTGTAGGGCAGCTTCTGGGTTACTTTCTTTCTGCATGGGGAATCGAAGCAAATCCAGACAAGATCAGAGCAATCGTGACAACGAAGGAACCAACAAACATCCATGCAGTACAATAGCTTACAGGAAGAGTGGCAGCCCTCAGCCGGTTCATTAGCAGATTGGGAGAAAAGGCTCTGCCGTTTTATCAGCTACTCAAAAAGGGAGATAAATTTACATGGACACCCGAGGCCAGCAGCGCATTCACCTGTCCTTGTAGCTCCACTCGAGAATGAGCAGCTCTTGCTATACCTCGCCGCCACAAATCAGGTGGTCAGCACTACCTTGGTAGTAGAAAGAGCAGAAGAAGGGAAAGCGCAGCCAGTCCAGAGGCCGATATACTATGTTAGTGAAGTGTTATCTCTCATGAAGCAACGTTATCCACATTATCAGAAACTGGCATACAGAGTATTCATGACGGCCCGAAAGCTGGAACACTATTTTCAGCAGCACCCGATCGTCGTGGTGAGTGAGGCTCCACTCACCAACATTCTCAGTAACCCAGAGGCAACAGGTCGTGTCGCCCAATGGGGAATCGAGCTCTCACCCAGGAATATCACATACGAGCGCTAGAAAGCAATCAAGTCGCAAGTACTGCCAGACTTCATCGCTGAGTGGACCGAGATGCAGACTCCAAGTCTGCCCGACTTGACGAGTGCCTGGACCATGTACTTCGATGGATCCAAACGAGCAGAAGGTGCAGGGGCAGGAGTAATACTGATCTCGCCAAAAGGGGACAAGATGCGCTATGTTTTTCAGATGCACTTCCGCAACGCCTCCAACAACGAAGCCAAGTATGAGGCCTTGTTGCATGGCATGCGGATGGCAAAAGCATGTGGCGCCACTCATCTAATGATCTATGGCGACTCCAATTTGGTTGTGCAACAAACAATGAAGACCTGCGATGCAGTATCAGACACCATGATCGCCTGCTGTAATATGTACAACACATTGGAGGGCAATTTTGACGGTTGTGAGCTTGGGCATGTCAGCCGATCCAGTAACGTAGAGGCTGATCAATTAGCCAACCTGGGATCCACGCGAGCAGTAGTTCCGCCTGGACTTTTTTTGGAAATCATTCATCTACGATCCATCAAAGAGAAGAGCACGATTTCCTCAGTCAAAAAGTCGTCCAACTCAGAACTTCTAACCGAATCACCGGTTTCACCTGACAGCCCCGTAGCCGAGCAAGCAGAAGATGGTGTAGTTGAAGTCATGGCAATTGAACCAACATGGATGTAGCCACTACTCGCATACATGCTCCGGCAGGAGTTGCCAGAGGATACAACCGAAGCTAGAAGGATTATGCGGCGATCGAAAGCTTTCACAGTGATCAACGGTGAGTTGTACAAACGCAGTGTCTCTAGCATTTTTCAGAGATGTATTGCACCAGAAGAAGGACATGATATCCTCCTAGATATCCATCAGGGCACGTGCGGGTACCACGCCGGAAGCAAAACAATCGCCGTCAAAGCCTTCAGAGCTTGATTCTACTGGCCCATGGCCCTACTCGACGCTCAGGCTATTGTCAGCAAATGCGAGGCATGTCAGATGTTCGCCACGAAGCTGCATGCCCCAGCTTCTGAACTTAAGACAATTCCCATCGCTTGCCTTTTGCGCAATGGGGACTCGACATGGTAAGCCCGTTGAGGAAGTCGTGTCATGGAGGACATCATTTTCTGCTAGTCGCCATTGACAAATTTTCAAAGTGGATCAAGGCCATGCCAATTGCAAGCGCCACATCTACAACAGCTATCCAATTCTTCAGATCCATCGTTTTCCGTTTTGGCGTTCCTCACAGCATCATCACAGACAATCGAAGCAACTTCAAAGCAGCCGATTTTCAGGACTTCTACGGGCAGATGGGGATCCGAATCAACTACGCTGCAGTCGTGCACCCGCAGACAAATGGCCAGGTCGAAAAGGCCAATGGTCTGCTCACTGAAGGCATACGGAAAAGGTTGATGACACCCTTGCGGAGAGTAGCTGGCGTGTGGGTCGAAGAACTCCCCTCGGTACTCTGGAGCCTTCGCACTACACCAAATTCTTCCACGCAGTTCACCCCTTTCTTTATGGTGTACAGGGCAGAGGCAGTTCTGCCATCCGAGGTGAGGTACAATGCACCTCGGGTCGCAGCATACGCCGGACCAGACTGCACAGAAGGTATGGAAGATGCACTCGACGCAGCAGATGAGGCACGTGACATCGCCCTCGCTCGGTCAACGGTCTACCAATAGAGTCTCTGCAACTATCACGACCGTCGACTACGCCGTCGCTCATTCATTGAGGGCGATCTAGTCCTTCGGCTGAAACAGAAAATTCATCATAAATTGGCATCGCCATGGGAGGGGCCTTACATCATATCCAAAGTAATCCTAGGCGGTGCCTATATCCTGAAAGATCCAGCGACCAGCATCGATTTCGGCACGCCGTAGTCGCACTAATGGCACCCGAGGTACCACCGTTGCTCAACGCGTGGGTCGCCTCACTTGCTTCCTGCAAGGACGGCACCCTGGGCAGCGCGGTGCGGGCTGCCCGGGAAGGCACCAGCCCCCAGGAGCCTGGGAAGGGGTTTGCCGTGGACCAGGACTAGCCGGGCTGCGGGGGTTACCTCGGAAGACAGCGTGAAGATCCCCGTCAGGACGCCCCCCGAGAAGCCCACTTGCCGGGGAGAGTGTTCCCTGGCGCAGGCGTTTACAACAGGGCCGATGCCCAGCAAGAAGAGTATCGACGCCACGTGGCTGCCCGGCAGGCTCCTTTTGTGCAGGGCTGGTCAGAGCGTGGAGTGTGGCACAAGCTGAGCATTAAATGCTCCGATAGGGAGGAGGTTACCCGTCTAGTCAACCTACAGTGAGTAGCTTGCAGTGAGTAGCCCACAGTGAATCTAGGGCACGTGTGGCCCTAGCTATAGTGCGTCTCACCGTGCATGCATGCCAGCGCAGCGAAGGCAGCTGCCTTGGGCCTCTGTTCGACGCGTGTCCTAGGACGCGTCCCCCATGCAGACTGTGGCACCTTTGGTATCCCCTTGAGTATAAAAGAAGGACCCGCGCCACCAGTCAAGGGGTTCCGATTTCTGAAGGTTAGACTCGAGCGTAGATTGCAATCCCGAGAGATTTAGTCTAGAAGTAGCAAGTAGCCACTTAACAGAAAGGGAAGAGAGCGCTCGGGGGCTCCCCCGGCAACCCCAATGCCCAGAAGAGTAGGAGGATGCTCCCATGGGTGCCGAGGACGGCTGCGCCGTGTTTACTCGCGAGCTGCACCGGGTGACATGGCCCCGCAAGTTCTGAGCACCGGCGCTCGGGACATACGACGGAACCGTGAACCCCAAGGATTTTCTCCTGACCTACACGTTGGGGATGCACGCCATCGGCGTCGACGACAAGGTCAGGGCCAACTGGTTCCCGATGGTCCTCAAGGGATCAACGAGGACCTGGTTGCTCAACCTGCCCGCCGGGTCCATAGACTCCTGGGCTAACCTGCACGAGCAGTTTGTGAATGCGTTCCAGGGCGGTTACATGCGCTCGGGAACCATGGCGGAGCTGCACGTGGTCGTGCAGAAACCGGGGGAGACGTTGCGGAGCTTCATCAACTGCTTCTCCAGTCTCTCCTACTCCATTCCTGAGGCGGAGGCTGCCGCCATGTAACATCCCAAAATTTCAAACTTTTACATGTGCATTGCATTCATGAGCATCATGCCACAATTGCATATTCGAATTCAAATTTTGAATCTCAAAAGGCTTTGGAAATATTCTTTATTTCATTTTAAACCCTAGGGTTTACACCCATATGAGCTTTGGATTTTCAAACCAATAGGTTTTATGTATAAAAGGGGCTTAATGCACATATAAGCCATCCCATAATTTTTGGTTAATTATTTGGAGTTGAAAAAGTATTTTATTTAAATGGACATATAGCCCTAAAGGCATTTATAGGGCAAATCTATTTTTATATATTTTATTTTGAGGGGAAAATACTCCCAAAAGTTATACCATGGTGGAACATGATTTTACAAATTCTTTGGGATTTATTTGGAGCAATTTGGAGTTCAAAATCAAAAGTTATCAAAGAAATAGGAAAAGGGAAAAAGAAAAGAAAAAAAAAGGGTGAACCGGACCGGTCCGACCGCTTGGGCCGAACCGGCCCCGAACCGGCCGAACCAGCCCGACCGACCGAGCCGCCCGCGCGCGCGCGCCCGAGCCACCGACAGGTGGGGCCCACCTATCGGGGTCGTCCCCTACCTCGGGCAAGCGCCCGAAATCGCGCCGCCGTCCCCGCGCGTGACCGCCGCGCGCCATCACCGGGATCCACCCCTCCCGACCTTCCCAAACCGAGCCGCTCGCGTCCTTTTAAAGCCTGCGACCCCCTCTCTTCTTCCCCTCTGCTCCCCCTCGCTATCACGCCGCCAGGCCGCTCCGATTCTTCGCCGAAGAGCTCCGCCGCCGCCGCCACTCTCGCGCCGCGCCCGACCACGCCGGTGAACCATCTTCGACGCCACCGCCCTCCCTCTCCTTCTCTCTCTCTCGCGCATCTTTTGACGCGCTTTTCCCTTCGTTTTGCGTGCTGCAGCACCCCGCCGACCACCGCCCGAGATCGCCGGAGTCTGCCGCCCGCGCCGCCCACTCGTCTTCGACCTAGGCGAGGACTCCGACCGCCCGAGCCCGCGCCGACCGCGCCACCAGCACCGCTGTGCCGTGCCGCGTGCACCCGCGTCCTCCCCGACGCCCGAGGTCCACCCGTACGCCGCCCGCCTCCACACCCGAGCCGCGCCGCCACCGGATTCCGTCGCCGGAACCCTAGCCTCGCCGGTGAGCCCCCCCGTTCAATCTCGTCTGTCCATCCATCTCCAACGGTGTAGATTAGATCTCTTTTATTTAACTTAAACGAACCGGTACACACCAATCAGGAGCCGCCATGTGTCACTGCGTAAATAAAATGAAAATTTAATTTTAATTCCCCGGAATTAATAAAATGCACTTTGGCAGAAAAGCCCCTGCAACTTCAAATGATCATAACTTTTAATCTGTTTGGCCAAATTTAATGATCCACACCGTTTTGGAATCCTTAGGAAATGTAGAATCTTTTGGCACTGTCCAAATTCAAATTTCAATTTTTGAATCACATTCAAATTATAGATTAGGGTTTTATGCCATTTAAATCACAACTATTTATTTAGAAGTCCTTTTTGAATGAAACCAGTGCCCAAAATTTTGTTTTATTGTCCCCTGTCCAATGGGACAGAGAAATAAATATTTTGAATTAATCTATTTGGCTGATGCCAATAAAACCTCATTTTAGGATTTAAACCCTAGCCTTTGCTTTTGCTTAAAAAACCTAATTGCATGTGCTTAATTCTCAAGGCCTTAGATCAGTAGATCACCCAAATAAAATAAACCAAACTCATGTCACATGTTTTGCATTGCATCATGGCATACATATTCTTTTGCTTGTATGGTGTGTTTATGTACGTGTATGTTTGCTTGATTGTATAGTTTTCTCGGAGAGCGAACTGTGTGATTGCGAAGAGTGTTTGAATACGAACTACTCTGAAGGCAAGGTCACTTTGATCATTTACCCATTATTTTATTATGCACTAGCTTTTATTAGTTGCATTGTTAGGATTATTACTGTATCTATGCTAGCTATGATCTGTCCTAGTAGTATAGGATACCCTTTGCCATGTCCACACCACCAATCGCCATCGTAGTAGTAAAATGCTATGCTATGATAATATACGAGGGTGGTATTATCACAATGTGATACTATTGAATAACAATATGATTTTCCTAGTGTGTGGCAAAACAAGTAATTCAATGAATCGTCCTGGGTGGGCTGCTTTGAGTATTCGGATGTCGTGACGTTAGGTCCATTTCTATGGGGCCCGCTGAGTCGTCTCTCCGTGCGATTCGGGAGCGTCCATGGTCGTCTCCCCGTGCGATTCGGGGAGCGCCTGCGTCACAATGTGGGATGCCACCCGGGGTAACCAGAGACTGGACTAGTTTCATGTTTAGTAGCTTCCAGTACAACCACATGGTATTATGGGCTCTGCCAGGATGGATGTAAGAAATATGAACCCGGATCCGAGGTGACATCGGTATGTAGCAGTGTAGGTGGGGGGACGTCCCTCAGGTGGTCTGGGGGATTATTTTCTGAAAATTCCTGTAGTCGATGCCGTTGCTACTCTACCCTGAGGACAGCAAGGGATTAACACGTCGATTTCTTGTGGGTAAGTGTACCACCTCTCGAGAGTGTCAAACTAAGTACTTAGCCGTGTCCCCGGTTACGGACAATTATGAGCAACTAGATATTGGAACTGTAAGGAAGGTCTCACTCATTCAAATTTCCTAATAAAACGAATGGATTGAACTGGGTAGGAACATTGATGTTTCTACTCAATGTGCCTAGGTTAATAGGAGCATGGGTATTTCTACCACTATTTGTTTAAAAATGATAGGGTTAAACAATGAGGCTTTTATGCAAATAGCCAAACTCTACCTAGCAAAATACTACATATACTTGATAGGATCTGTTATATCTCTGGTGAACTTGCCAATACATTCAAATGTATTGACCACGTAGTGGCTGCAATTAACAATGCAGGTGGATCCGACGATGAGTGAGGTTCGTCGTTTTGTCGTGGGTCATGTGCTTACATTCCAACATGCTCTCACCTTGGAGTAGTGTGGCCCTTATGATCTACCCTTTTTCCACTGCAGTTTTGAAACCTTGTTTTAGGATGATGAAACAATATTTGTTTTATGCTGGCCCAAGAGGTCATGCGAGGTGGTAAGTACTATTTAAATTCTGGATGATGCGATGTAATAAAATACTTAGACCTTTGTTTCTGTATATTTCATCATGAAACTGTACGTGCTAGTGAGTCGATCCAGGGACTAGCACAGTAAACACAGAGATCGAACCCTAGTAAGGGGAAGGATCACTTCAGATGGTATCAGAGCAATGTCTTGCCTGTAGGAACGTGACCCTAGTTTGGATTAGAATAAGACAGACCAAAGACCAAAACTTAGGATTATTTTTTATCCCTATCAGATCTATACATATATATATACACGTATATAAATCTTTGCATTTATATCTTGCATATGCATGGCATGTTTATTGTTTTATCCCATATATACACGGAATACTATGCTTATTACCACATATGCATGTTTATTATATTATACCACAGATGCATATTTGATTCTTACACCATACACCATTATAATCATGTTGCCATGTTATTCACATAATATTATGCATCCAATTTTATATTTACATTTCCACCCTTGATATTAATGTTCATCACTTGATTCCCACTCTATCACTTTTATTCTATTTTACTTACATTCGACCATTTAATCATGTCACTGATACTCCCTTATCTACCTTCTTTATTTTCTATAGATGTGAAGCCCAACACCGTTCGGCAATGTACCGCCGTTCACCCGCATCTACTACCCCTCCACGGATGACGACCAGTTGTTCAGTGCCCCTTTGGCGGTACTGTGTGCGTTCCTCGACCTGCCACCACCTAGGTTCAGAGGCCGAGTTGAGACCGCCGCACCCGAGGGATGGCAGCCACGGTGGTAGATCGAGCCGAAGATCCGGGGGCGTGAGATCGCGCCAGCTACGCCGGATATCACCTTCATCAGCCGCTACCCCACCTTCGAGCAGGGCCTTCAGTTCGCCATGCAGTGCGCCTTCGCACAGGTGTGCCGGGACTATCGGCACGAGTTCCTCGAGGATCCCCCCTTCCTCCTCTTTGGGAGGCGGAATCATGCATGGTCGGCGGTGGCTACGACCAACGACGAGGATGCGACCCCAGTGACGACCCACTTCGAGAACATGGAGATAAACACCGTGGACTTGTAGTCTTGCCTCGAGCACGAGATGACCAGGGCCGACCTAGCTGAGGAACAGATTGGTAACCTGATGGGAGAGAAGACCCAGTGGCTGGAGGACAAGGCCGTGTTGGAGAACACTGTCCTCAACATGGGAGATGCCATCGAGCAGCTGCAGTATGAGAGGGACCAGGCTCGCTACTACTGCGAGCAGTTCCATGCATTCATCGCAGCTGCAGCCGTAGCCGCACCAGCTGTAGCACCGGCGCCTGTCCAGGTCCCACCTCCACCACAGGATCAGGACATGGAGCCTCAGGAGGAGGAACCGACTGAGGAGGAGGATCCCCAGGAGGTCCACGAGATGGACACCCCTGCTACAAACACCCGCTCCAAGATGAAGGCGAACGGGACCACACCGACAGCCACACTCCCCTAGTTCTGTTGATGCCTACCAGATTTATCTTTTCTTTTCGTTATCAGTGTTGCGAGTTAGTCATTGACCATACAATCTATGTGTATGGCAATGTAGGCAGATTGCTTTTTTCCCTGTACTCTTTTCTTTATGGGCAATGTCCCACCATAAACAAGTTTGTTTTGCTATGTTTTTTTCAAAACCTTTTATGATTGATGAGTGGATGATTGATATATGCTTAAGTTATATCTTGTTTGGGGGTTTAGTTATCCTTAGCTCTATTCTATCTGTTTCCTCATCTATGCTACCCTAAACTGATGCCTCCGAGACGCCGGAACCCCACCAACAACGCCGACGCAGAAGGGAATGCTGCCACCATGCAGCAGCTATTAGCTGCCCAGACCTAATTCTTCCAGATGATCACCCAACAGTTGGCCAACAACAACAACAACAACAACAACCAGTAGAACCACAACAACCAGCAGCACCACCCACCCCAAGTGCATATGCTGACTAGATTTCTACGTTTGCGCCTGCCCACTTTTTTCAGCTCCACTGAGCCTATTATGGCTGACGATTGGCTTTGTTCAGTCAATAAGAATTTGGTCACCATCAACTGCACTGAGGAAGAGAAAGTGCGGTTTGCAGCTTATCTGCTAGAAGGACCCGCAGCGTCGTGGTGGGAAAATTTTCAGATCACCATCCCCATCGAGGATGTCACCTGGGACATGTTCCAGGAAGCCTTTCGCACCGCCCACATCTCTGCGAGAGTGCTCAGCCTGAAGAAGAAAGAATTTCATAGGCTGCGACATGGAAGCCGCTCTGTGTCAGAATATATAGATGTTTTCAGCCAACTGTCCCGCTATGCACCGGATGATGTGAACACTGATGCCAAGCGCAGGGAGAAGTTTTTGGACGGTCTGAACGACGAACTGTCAGTTCAACTTGCTATTGCTTACACCCCCACCTACCAGTCTTTGATTGACAAGGCCATCATTCTGGAGAGTAAGCTCACTCAGTTGGAAAACCGCAAGAAGAGATTTCACCAAGGAGGCTCTCACACTGGCCCGCACCAGAAGCAGCGCACCTCCTATGATGGAAGTGGCAGTTCCTCCTTGAGTTGGAACGGGAACCAGAACAGCCACCGCAGTGGAGGAAATAGTCACCACCACCGCCAAGGAAGCCAAGGACACCACCATCAGGGTGGCAATGTGAACCGGCACCATCAGCAGCACCAGCATCAGCAACAGCACCAGTTCGCTCGCCCAAGGCCCATCAATGGCAATGGGAATGGCAGGAACAACGGCAATGGCCAGAACAACAATGGTCAGAACCACAATGCCAATAAGGACATGACCAAGGTGGAGTGCTACAACTGTCACAAGATGGGACACTATGCCACCAACTGCCCGGACAACCAAGATGGTACTGGGAACAAGCCCAATCCATTCCAGAAGGGCCACGTGAATCACGTGGATGTGGAAGAAATCACCGAGGAATCAGGTATCATACTTGGCACCTTCCACATTAATGCTTTTGAAGTACTATTTCTGTTTGACACTGGAGCATCGCATTCATTCATTTCAGTATTAGTAGAAAGAGGCAAATTACCCTCTAAGACCATGGCTAAACCCATGAAAGTGAACTCACCGGGTGGAACAATACTAGCAACCCGACACTGTCGCCAGCTACCCCTAAGTATTGGGAGACACAATTTTCCCTCTGATCTCATAATTATAGATTCCCGAGGACTGGACCTAATCTTGGGAATGGAATGGTTGACCTTATATGAAGGATTAGTAGACTGTGCCCAGAGGAATGTCACACTCACAACCCCAGACAAGAGACGCATCCGGTACAAGTCCACCCATGAGCTTAAGAAACCCAAGATTTATGCTCTTAAGGGGGCTAGCATGGACGATGTACCAATAGTGAAGGAATATCCAGACGTATTTTCAGAGGAATTACCAGGCATGCCACCGGACCGTGACGTGGAGTTTCTTATTGAGTTAGTGCCAGGAAGTGGACCCATAGCCAAGAGACCGTATAAGATGGCTGTGGATGAATTAAAGGAATTGAAGAAGTAGCTAGCTGAAGTTAGCGAAAGGTTTCATCCGCCCCAGTTCATCTCCATGGGAAGCACCTGTCCTGTTTGTAGAAAAAGAGGACAAGAGCCAAAAGATGTGCATTGACTATCGTTCACTAAATGAGGTGACGATAAAGAATAAGTATTCCTTGCCCATAATCAATGATCTATTTGATCAACCGAAGGGAGCCTGTGTGTTCTCAAAGATCGATCTGCGATCAGGATATTTTCAACTGAAAATTCGAGAGATGGATATACCCAAGACGACATTCACCACGAGGTATGGACTGTACGAGTACACCGTGATGCCATTCGGTTTGACCAATGCACCTGCATATTTCATGAACATGATGAACAAGGTGTTCATGGAATTCTTGGATAAGTTTGTAGTAGTATTCATCGATGACATACTAATCTATTCCAAGAGCAAGGAAGAGCATGAGCAGCATCTGCGCAAGATTTTGGAGAAGTTGAGAGCACACCAGCTGTACGCCAAATTCAGCAAGTGTGAATTTTGGTTATCAGAAGTCAGCTTTCTTGGACACATAGTGTCAGGAGCGGGAGTAGCCGTTGACCCAGCTAAGGTTGCAGCAGTTACGGAATGGGAGGCACCGAAGAATGTCGGAGAAGTCCGCAGCTTCCTTGGACTTGCTGGTTACTATCGGAGATTCATTGAGAATTTCTCCAAAATAGCGAAACCCATGACAGAGCTTTTAAAGAAAGAGAAGAAGTTTGCCTGGAATGAATTTTGTGAAGAAAGTTTCCAGGAATTGAAGAAAAGACTAGTGTCTGCACCCATCCTTGTTTTGCCTGACCTACAAGAGGATTTTCAAGTATACTGTGACGCCTCACGTCAAGGATTGGGAGGAGTGTTAATGCAAGGAGGAAGAGTTGTAGCGTACGCTTCGCGGCAACTAAAGAGCCACGAAGACAACTATCCCACTCATGACTTGGAGTTAACATCGGTAGTGCACGCCCTGAAGACTTGGAGGCACTATCTGATGGGAAAGCATTGTGAGCTGTTTACTGACCACAAGAGTCTAAAGTACATTTTCACTCAGAAGGAGTTGAATTTGAGGCAGAGAAGATGGTTAGAACTGATAAAAGATTATGACCTGAATTTACAATACCATCCAGGCAAGGCTAATGTAGTAGCCGATGCATTGAGCCGCAAGGGCTATATAAATGGACTAACAGCTGGAGAATTACCACCAGAGTTGTGCGAACAGTTCAAAGACCTCAGCCTAGAAATAGTACCGAAAGGTTATTTAGCCACTTTGGAAGTGCAACCCACACTGCTAGATAAGATTAGAGAAGCACAGAAAGATGACTCAGAAATAAAGGAAATAAAAGAGAATATGCTTAACGGAAAGGCCAAAGATTTTCGTGAGGACGACCGGGGTACCATATGGTTCGGAAAACGCATTTGCGTACCGCAAGATCCGAAAATCAGAAAGTTGATTTTGCAAGAAGCCCATGATTCACCGTACTCAATCAACCCTGGAAACACAAAGATGTACATGGACCTCAAGGAAACATTTTGGTGGTCCGGATTGAAGCGTGACATAGCAGAGTTTATTGCCTTGTGTGATGTGTGCAGCAGAGTTAAGGCAGAACACCAAAAGCCAGCAGAATTGCTGAGACCATTGCCTATACCGGATTAGAAATGGGATAAAATAGGCATGGATTTTATCACCGGGTTACCAAGGACCAGATCAGGATATGATTCCATTTGGGTAGTGGTTGACCGTTTGACCAAGGTTGCCCATTTTATACCTGTGAAGACTACTTACACTAGCGCACAGTTAGCAAAATGCTACATATCCAAAATAGTGTGTTTACACGGAGTGCCCAAAGAAATAGTTTCAGACAGAGGTACCCAATTTACCTCAAGATTTTGGGGACAACTACATGAGTCTCTAGGAACGAGACTGGAATTCAGTACAGCATTTCATCCGCAGACGGATGGACAAACCGAGAGGGTTAATCAGATCCTTGAGAATATGTTGAGAGCCTGCGCTCTAGACTATGGATTCAGTTGGGATGACAATCTGCCATATGGAGAATTCTCATACAACAACAGCTTCCAAGCCAGCATTGGAATGTCACCGTTTGAAGCTTTGTATGGAAGGAAGTGCCGAACACCATTGTTATGGGATGGTGTAGGAGATCGTAGTCTATTCGGCCCAGATATGATAAAGGATGCCGAAGAAAAGGTTAGACTCATCCGAGACCGGTTGAAAGTAGCCCAGTCAAGGCAGAAAAGCTACGCGGATTCTAAACGTAGGGAAGTCATCTACGAAGCCGAAGCTAGAGCGTATCTCAGAGTTTCACCGATACGCGGGGTAAAGAGATTTGGTATAAAAGGAAAACTAGCACCCCGTTTCATTGGGCCTTTCAAGATCTTGTCCCGCCAAGGAGAAGTGGCTTACAAGTTGGATTTACCGGAAGCACTGTCCAATGTCCACCATGTCTTCCATGTATCGCAACTGAAGAAGTGTCACCCCGAGATGGCCCACACACCCCTGAGGGATACAATTCCACTCGAGGAAGTCTAGTTACAGAGTGACCTCACCTATGAGGAGAAACCGGTCAGGATCTTGGATGCAGCTAAGAGACAGACCCGATCCAAGACTATCAAGTTCTGCAAGATTCAAACTTTTACATGTGCATTGCATCCATGAGCATCATGCCACAATTGCATTTTCGAATTCAAATTTTGAATATCAAAAAGCTTTGGAAAGATTCTTTATTTCATTTGAAACCCTAGGGTTTACACCCATATGAGCTTTGGATTTTCAAACCAATAGGTTTTATGTATAAAAGGGGCTTAATGCACATATAAGCCATCCCATAATTTTTGGTTAATTATTTGGAGTTGAAAAAGTATTTTATTTAAATGGACATATAGCCCTAAAGGCATTTATAGGGCAAATGTATTTTTATATATTTTATTTTGAGGGGAAAATACTCCCAAAAGTTGTATCATGGTGGAACATGATTTTATAAATTTTTTGGGATTTATTTGGACCAATTTTGAGTTCAAAATCAAAAGTTATCAAAGAAATAGGAAAAGGGAAAAAGAAAAGAAAAAAAAACGGTCCGACCGCTTGGGCCGAACCGGCCGAACCAGCCCGACCGACCGAGCCGCCCGCGCGCGCGCGCCCGAGCCACCGACAGGTGGGGCCCACCTATCGGGGTCGTCCCCTACCTCGGGCAAGCGCCCGAAATCGCGCCGCCCTCCCCGCGCGTGACCGCCGCGCGCCATCACCGGGATCCGCCCCTCCCGACCTTCCCAAACCGAGCCGCTCCCGTCCTTTTGAAGCCCGCGACCCCCTCTCTTCTTCCCCTCTGCTCCCCCTCGCTATCACGCCGCCAGGCCGCCCCGATTCTTCGCCGAAGAGCTCCGCCGCCACCGCCACTCTCGCGCCGCGCCCGACCACGCCGGTGAACCATCTTCGACGCCACCGCGCTCCCTCTCCTTCCCTCTCTCTCGCGCCTCTTATGACGCGCTTTTCCCTTCGTTTTGCGCGCTGCAGCACCCCGCCGACCACCGCCCGAGCTCGCCGGAGTCCGCTGCCCGCGCCACCCACTCGTCTTCGACCTAGGCGAGGACTCCGACCGCCCGAGCCCGCGCCGACCGCGCCACCAGCACCGCCGTGCCGTGCCGCGCGCACCCGCGTCCTCCCCGACGCCCGAGGTCCACCCGTACGCCGCCCGCCTCCACGCCCGAGCCGCGCCGCCGCTAGATTCCGTCGCCGGAACCCTAGCCTCGCCGGTGAGCCCCCCCGTTCAATCTCGTCCGTCCATCCATCTCCAACGGTGTAGATTAGATCTCTTTTATTTCACTTAAACATTATTTGTTTTATGCTGGCCCAAAAGGTCATGCGAGGTTGTAAGTACTATTTAAATTCTGGATGATGCGATGTAATAAAGTACTTAGACCTTTGTTTCTGTTTATTTCATCATGAAACTGTGTGTGCTAGTGAGTCGATCCAGGGACTAGCACAGTAAACACAGAGATCGAACCCTAGTAAGGGGAAGGATCGCTTCACGGGCCGCCGACTGGTACGGCTCCTTCGCTCCTCCTTTGCTGCATTTTTCAGTTGTCAATTAACCATACAAACGTAGGTTTTTTTTCAGCAAGCGGCTGCTCACCCGCGGCAAGCCTCTCGGAGGCTCCCGCCGGCGCGGGTGAGGCGGGGGAAGCCCCCCTCGCAAGTCCATCTACCTTGCAAGGTAACCACCCCAGCTACCCTTGTCCGCTTCCGATAACCATTTTACTTGTCAATCCTCACACTCCTTGTTGCTGCAGGCCCAAACGCCCCCTCATCGGGGGCGGAGCCAACCATGGTTGACCTCGACCCTGATGTCGAGATCACGGGGCGCCAGCCACGGCGGCAGCGGTGGCCACCGTCACCACCGGTACGGCGCTTGGTGACGCGCCAGCAGCCGTAGACGCGGCTGGCGCGGATTCGCCTGCCGCCCAGCAGGGAACGGCTCCTGTCGGGGGCACGGGGGCTTCTCCAGCCCCGGGGTCCCCGGGCGCGGGTGAAGGGGAGGCTGCCGGGGACGGACGACAGGATCCCCCGGAGCAATTAGACGACCCCCCGCACAGCCCTACAATGGCAGCGGGGGCTTCGTCGTCCTCGGCTGCCTTCCCCAACACTGACCTCGGCACCCTTGCCAGGGTGGCAAGCCATCTTCGGTTTCCAGCCGGACAGCCCCCGGTCTGGTCACCTGCACTACCCGGAAGGGGCCCTCCCATTTCGGAGTCAACTTGTTCCCGGCCTTCGTTCCTTGTATCCGGCGCAGGACAAGGTCTCCATTCTCGAGGCCCCGGGGACGGACTCGTCTGTCGTGATAACGACGGAGTCCCTGCTGGTAGCGCGCGGCTCGCACAGCAGCCCGGCATCGAAGCTCTTCGATGAAGTTTAGATCATCCACCCTTTGCTCGTGTTGGCTGGTGTTGTCGTACGCGCGTACTCGGGGAGATCCGTGCTTGAGCTCGAGGGGCAGCACCGCTTCTACCCCATAGACAAGGGCGAAAGGAGTTTCGCCCGTTGCCCGACTAGGTGTGGTCCTGATTGACCACAGCACGGGCTGGAGTTTTTCAACCCAGTGTTTCCCGTGGCCTTTAAGCTTGTCAAAGGTTCTCGTCTTCAGCTCCTGCAGCACTTCTGCGTTGGCTCGCTCCGCCTGCCCGTTACTCCTCGGATGAGAAACGGACGCGAAGTGCAACTTGGTGCCCATGCCCTCACAATAAGCCTGGAACACTGCGCTCGTGAACTGCGTGACGTTGTCGGTGATGATGCCGTTAGGCACACCAACCGGCACACCATGCTTTTAAAAAACTTGATGGCCGCCTAGGCGGTCACCTTCCGCACTAGTTCCACTTCCACCCATTTGGAGAACTTGTCGATGGCCACGAACAAATATTCATAACCACCAACTGCTCTCGGTAGCTTGCTGACGATATCGAGCCCCCAGACCGCGAACGGCCACGAGGAGGGGATGACGTGTAGGGCCTGTGCCGGCTGGTTGCTCTTCTTCGAGTGGAACTGGCATACTTCGCACGTCTTCACCAACTGCTCCGTGTCGGCCAGGGTCAAGGGCCAGTGGAAACCGTGCCGAAACGCCTTGCCAGCCAGCGTCCGGGAGGCCACATGGTGGGAGCATGTCCCTCGGTGTATCTCATCCAGCAGTGCGCGCCCTTCGTCTTGCGGCATGCAGATGAGCTTGACTCCATTTGCACGCCCGCGGTAGAGGTTCCCGTCCACC
The DNA here is from genome assembly GCF_000005505.3 of Brachypodium distachyon. Classification (NCBI taxonomy): domain Eukaryota; kingdom Viridiplantae; phylum Streptophyta; class Magnoliopsida; order Poales; family Poaceae; genus Brachypodium; species Brachypodium distachyon. The sequence goes on along the minus strand of NC_016132.3, from coordinate 19,248,954 downwards.
ACGGCGTACATCTTGGCTAGCCGGGCCACTCGTTCTGCGGCGACATCATCCTCCGGAAGGGCCCCCTCCTTCAGGTAGCGGGCGATTTCCATCGCCCAGGGAGGGGTCTCCCTGCCTACGCATGCCGCTACATCAGCGGCATGGACCCCTGCTGTTGCGGGGGTTCCTTCGGTCGCCGGAGGGGTGTCCCCGACGACCGGCTCGGGGTCAACTGAAGGAGCCGCTTGCTTCTAGCAGAACACCCCCGCCGGGGGCTTCCGGCACTCTGCTCCCATCTTGGCCAGCTCGTCAACAGCGAAGTTATCCTTCCGCTTGACGTGCTAGAACCGCAAACCCTTGAACTTGCGTTCTAGCTTGCAGGCTTCCTCCACGTACGGCGCCATCTGCGGGCAGTCGTAGTCCTTGTTCACCTGGTTGATCACGAGCTGGGAGTCCCCGCGAACAATCAGGCGCTTGATGTCGAGGGCGATTGCTGCCCGTAACCCAGCGAGCAAGCCCTCGTACTCCGCCGTGTTGTTGGTGGAGTTCGGGAAATCGAGTTGAACAGCGAACCTCAACTGGTCCCCTGTCGGTGACTCGATGACGACCCCGGCGCCAGCTCCTTGGAGACTGAACGCACCGTCGAAGTAGAGGACCCAGTGGCCTTCGTCCAGCTTACCAGGTAGGCTGGTCTCCAGCTCCTCCTCTTCGGCGTTCGTCGACGTCCACTCGGCGACGAAGTCCACCAGAGCCGCACTCTTGACGCTCTTGGAGTTGGTGAAGTGGAGGTCAAACTCTGATAGCTCCATCCTCCATTCGGCCACCCTCCCGGTGGCTTCACGGTTGGTGAGGGCTCGCTCAAGGCAAAACCCCGACACCACCGTGACGCGGTGCGCCTGGAAGTAATGGCGCAGCTTGCGGACGCAAGGAGAATCCCCAAGAGGAGCTTCTGCACTTGCGGGTACCTCGTTCGTGCGTCGCGCAGCACCGTGCTGACGAAGTACACCGGGTGCTGCACTAATCGCTTACGCGGTGCAGGAGCTGCCGGCTCGGGGGTTGTCCCTGGGTCCGAGGCGGTTGCTGGGGGCCGCTCAGCCCCCTGCCCCGCAGCCTCAGTCCCTGGAACATCTTCCGCCCTCTCGGCAACCAGCACCGAGCTGACCACCTGGTCAATCGCCGCTAGGTAGAGAAGCAGCGGTTCGCCCGGCCTGGGGGTGACGAGGATGGGCGGCGACCTCAGGTACTGTTTGAGTTCCCGGAACGCCGCTTCGGCCTCGGGAGTGCAGTCAACCGGACCCTTCTTCTTCATCACCTTGAAGAAAGGCAGGGCGCGTTCGCCCAGCCTTGAGATGAAGCGGCCCAACGCGGCAACGCAGCCGTTGAGGCGTTGGACATCCTTCACCTTGCGGGGAGCCTCCATCTTCTCGATGGCTTCTATCTTGCTTGGGTTAGCTTGTATCCCCCTCTGTGAAACCAAGAAACCCAGAAGTTGACCCAAGTCCACACCGAAGGTGCACTTGTCAGGGTTCAGCTTGAGCTTGATCCTGCGGAGGTTATCAAACGTTTCCCGCAGGTCATCAATCATGGAGTCCCTGCGCTTCAATTTGATGACGATGTCGTCCATGTAGGCCTCCGCGTTGCAGCCTAGCTGGGGTCCCAAACATTCACGCAGCGCGCGCTAAAATGTTGAGCCCGCGTTCTTCAACCCGAAAGGCATGCATGTATAACAATAGCAGCCAACCGGGGTGATGAACGCTATTTTTTCCTCGTCTTCGACTGCCATCTTAATTTGATGGTAGCCGGAAAAAGCATCTAGAAAACTCAGCAAGTCACACCCAGCGGTAGAATCAACTATTTGATCGATGCGGGGTACAGGGAAGGGATCCTTGGGACATGCACGTTTAAGATCAGTAAAATCTACGCACATGCGAAGCTTGTTCCTGCTTTAAGTACTACTAGAGGGTTAGCTAAACAAGTGGGGTACAGAACTTCCCTGATAGCCCCGGCAGCCTTGAGCTTGTCCACCTCCCGCTTGATGAAATCTTTACACTCTTGCGCTTGCCGACGAATCTTCTGCTTGACGGGGCGGGCGTCCGGGCGCACCGCAAGCTGATGCTGAATCACCTCCCTAGGGACTCCAGGAAGATCCGACGGCTCCCAAGCGAACACGTCGGCGTTCTCTCGGAGGAAAGTGATGAGGGCGCTTTCCTATTCGGCAGTAAGACTCGCACCGACGGTAACGGTGCGTTCCTTGTTGCCGGCTTGGAGGGGCAGCTTCTTCACCTTGGCGGCCTCCTCCCGGAGCTTCTGGCCCTTCCGGGGCACGAGCTCGAGCCTGCACTTCCCCCGGCAAGCTCTTGTGGGGTAGCGCGGGCCTTCTTAGTTGCCGGGGCATCGCCCGGCGAGCTGTCGTCTTCGGCAACATCTTCGCCGCTGGCGTCGGCTGCGGCGGCGGCCCTGACGACCTCACCGACGCACCAGGCCGCGTCCTTGAGGTCGCACCTGATGGAGAGAACTCCATATACGGACGGCATCTTCATCATGTCATAGGCGCAATGCGTAGCCGCCGTGAACTTGATCAGCGCTGGCCGACCAAGGATCCCGTTGTAGCGCAACGGGGTGTGTGCCACGTCGAACACTATGTGCTCGGTCCTGAACGCTTTCCGGGACCCGAAGGTTACCGGCAGCGTGATGCGCCTCAGAGGGCGCACGATCCCGGGATTCACCCCCCGGAACGGGTCGGTGGGCTTCAGCTGCTCCACCGGAACTGGAGTTTCTCCACTAGCCTGGCGGACAGGAGGTTAAGCCCCGCTCCGTTGTCCACCAGTACCTTGGTCATCGTCATATTGCCGATGATTAGTGAGACGACGAAGGGTATTACCCCTGAACCTAGCTGTCACGCTGGGTGATCGTCAGCGCAGAAGGTGATCGGCACATGCAACCACCTCTACGGCTGTTGCGACTCCGTGTCCGGCAATTTGTCATCTCGAGAGGCAATTTCTTTCCTCTCGAGTGCAAGACTGTCCTGTGCCTCCAATTTGGACAGCTTGACAGCTGCGTCCACCTCGGCACGAGTAGCCGCCAACTCCTTGGCAGAATCGGCGACTAGTTGCTCATCCTTCGACCGCCACTCCTGACTATTGCCAACCACCAACTTGCGTAGTCGGTTGGCTTGTTCGGTCAAACCTACAAGTGCAGAAATAGTTAACAGGCAATAGTCCATGCAACAGTATGGAGAAGGTTAAATCCGGCTAAGGAACACAGATCGATACCATTGGCGTGCACAGCGGCTTCTTTCGCCTGGTCCAGCTCCTGGCGTAGTTGCCAGTTCTCCTCTTCTAAAATCAGATAGCGGTCGCCAAGATCCACCAGCTTTTCGACAAAAGGCTGCAATAGACAGAAGCCCGAGTGAAAAACACTTAGCAGAAAATTTTCACTCAACACTCCCATCGAGAGAACACTTACATGGTTTTCAAGCGCCAGCGACCCAATGCGCAACTGAGACACAGAAGTCGACGGCTGCATGATCGTTCAAGCTAGCGGAGTCTCAGGAAGCCCTGTTGGCGAGTTCCTCGCTAGTGGAGAATCCTGCACCTCGCACCGAGCCAGAGACGCAATTGGCTTTGTAGAACTCCGAGCTGGAGAAACGGCACGAGAGTTCTTGGCCGTGGTACACGTCAGCCCAGAAGACAAAAGTCAGCAACAAAACAAAAGAGATGGGTTTTTCAACAAAGCGTACCTGGAGGAGCTACTCGACGAAACGTCAAAGATGCGAAGACATCCTTTCGGCTTGGCAGCGACTTTGGCTTTCTTGGTTAGGGGAGCCGACGGAGATGGCGACTGGAGCTTCGGCTCGTCGGAAGCGGCCGTGGCACTCGAAGTAATCAACTCTTCGTGCACCTCGTGCTGATAAGAATCTTCAGTCGACTGCTCCGCTTCACTCGACCGACCACGCTTTCGGGATTGATGGTCGTCTTCGTCCTCATCCACGTCATCTTCGTAAAGGGCGTCGGAGTTAGAACAGTCAACCAGTTCGTCGTCGCCGACTGGCACTTCTTCGTCCAGTGAAGGCTGGCTCATAAGCTCTTGATGGCCCTGGAGCAACACCTTTCGATGAAGACTAACATGGAAATTGCAGAGTAATAAGTGGCGAGTGAGCAATTAAAAATCACCTCTTCGCGCGATTGATCGGGTCCGTAGGGGGGAAGAGGCGACTCCAAATCTTCCAAGGTGATCTCCTTTCGAGTAACCACCCTAACTCGGGTTAGAAGATCCTCGTCCGACAGCTCTTGTGCACAAACTCGAGTGGAATCTGTCGGCCCCGAGTACTCCCACACAGAGTGAACTCGAGCTTGGATCGGCTGAATCCGCCTCTTCATAAATAGAGCAATAAGCTGCAGACTACTCACTTCTTTCTCGGGAGTCTGCTGAAGCTCGGCTACCTGTTTTAATAGAACAATAGCCTCTGCATCTTCTTCGGCTATCAACTCATGATTCCAAGACTTCAGTTTCCTCACCTGAGCAGTAGGGGAGAACTCGGCCAGGTTGAAATCCTTGCCGTCGACTGGTTCATCCTGGAGGTAAAATCACCGACTCCTCCACTGCTGTACCGACTCGATCTGATGAAGGGAGAAATACTAAACATCTCCACGAACCTGGATGTTGGTGCCGCCGGTCTGATAGATCTAGTCGCCTTTACCCTGCCGCTTAATGATGAACAGCTTCTTCCACAGACCCCAGTGGGGTTTCACGCCCAAATAGCACTCACAGAGCGTGATGAAACACGCAATGTGCAGATAGCTATTAGGAGTCAGATCATGCATCTGAAGCCCGTACGCCAGCAGCAGCGCTTGGAAGAAGAAGTGGACTGGGAGAGAGAGGCCACGGATAACAAAATCATAGAACATAACTCGCTCCCCAGGCCTGGGACGGGGAGTTACCTCATTGCCTAGGACGCAAACTTTGCCGGAATCCTCTCCTGGAATCAGCCCATGCTTCCGCATCACTGAGAAGTGGCGCGCCAAGATCCCGGAGCGCTTCCATTCCCCAATCCTCTTGTCACCGCCAAGCGCGGCGTCAGCAGTTTTCTTGGATTTCTTGTCCATGGCAGGGGGGGGGGCATCGCGAGATGTCTTCCTACTGTCGGCAGCAGCCTGGCACCGACGGCAGCGGAGTTTTTCTTCCTGCCCATGGCAGCAAACGCGCAATGGCAGTAAGGAACGAGGGGTGGAGCGAGAATGACGGAGGGGAAGTTGGGCTGGAGCAAAGGAGCTGAGCGCAGAAGGAAGCCGGGATTGAATGCAGAAGACAAGGGGGTGAAATGAGGCAGGAAGAAGAAGATTGATAGTGCAAGAAAGGGCGGAATCACCGCCGCACGATTCAGAATGATGGCACGCGTTTCGCATCCATGTATAATGCGTGGTCCCAGCATTAATGATCCGTTTCCCCTTCGACCGGTTCAGGAACCCATGACAGCTATCATTGCGCCTAAATTCTCGCGCACGTCGTATGGCCAAATCAAACTGACCGTCTCAACAGTACTCAATTCAGTCCGTTCATAAAGCATAAGGTACGTCCCATTGACTGCTCAGACCATTTCTTTAATCAGAGCGGCAGCAAAGACGTCATATCAAACTCTGGAAAGCTCGGGTTTGCCACCCGACGACACAGGAACTCGAAGTGTACCCGACATACGGGCACTCGACAGTACTATCCGGGTCGCACAGACTACGAAACACACCCGAAGCCAAGTCCATGGCGTGAAGGTAAGACCCGATAGTTTTTCGTCGGGCCTGGAAATCAGCACCTTCCGGCAATTCCAGATCATCCATGCGCTTGCATGAAGAAAAGATCCCAACGGACGCGTTGGTTGATCGCCCCACAGTCCAGGATTTCGAGTCTGTAAAGCCCTCGGCAGGTTTGACTTGAACACCGCCAGTTATCCAGGCTCGAGCTTGGGGACTCGAGTGTTGATGTATGCGAACAAAGTTTTTGCCTCGGTGCAATTAACTGGACTCGACCGATCAAGTATTCCAAGCGTGTTATGCAACCATCTCACACAACATCAGTACAATTCGCAGAAGTATCATGTGGTTACCGAGTCATAGGCTAAGAATTCTCGAAGTTCGGGCTTGACGAACATTCGAGTCAATCAGCTTGATATATAAAAACTCTTTAGTCCCTACCCGAGCCTACGCCTCGAACAGGAACTCGGGGGCTAACTGACGAGGGAACGACCCTTCGAGTGCTCAACTTTCATATACCCGATACCGCCGAGGCTGTTGAAATTAGCTGTCGTCATGCTCTGGATCTCGTACAGGCACTGGTTGTACTTCTCCTCCATCTGCATCGTCCATATCTTCATTGAAATAAAAAATAAATGAAAAACTATACGAAAACCAGACACGTGGTTAGAAAAACCACTTTTGATAGACTGAGTGACTAAAAGTGTCCGGTTTTGAAAATGAAAACACGAAATAAGTACGAAATGTTTTTTTAGACAAAAAGCAAACTTTCCAACGAGTAGAGGACCAAAAAATACTTTTCTCTGATAAGTATTACGCGAACCGATCCCATTCTGGGGCATTGAGTGCATATTGACGTGGCACTGTCTATGGGCGGCGAGGCGGCAGCACTTGCACTATTCTGCTCCTGCCGACCTCGACAGAAAGATTCCCCTGCGTCTAGCTTCACATCACGGCCAGTGTACCCTCACGCTCGTGTCGATCGCCGGCGCCCCCTGTATGTTTATTTACCAATAATGGATTCGTATATTGTTGTACGAGTATATGCTAGCATTTTTATTTTTGAGCGATTGTATATGCTAGCATATCACGAGTCGATCAGGAGGGCGATCTCACCGATCAGTTCTTTTCAATATTACGTACCCCTTTCGGCCTTTTGTAATCTGCATATATTCTCTCCTCTTTTCGATTGATAGATATGAACTACCACATTTCAGTGACTTTTCGATTGATAAATTGGACAGAACCACCACATTTCAGTGACTTATTACGAAAACCACCGGTTTTGCTAATTTTCGTGCAGAACCACCGCAATTCAGTGAAGTTGTTGCACATTGCACTGATTCAGACGATTGCGGCGTATAAGCGTGCTTCTGACCGACCAGGCCCACATATCAGTTTGACCGGTCCGAGCCGGCGTTACGCGGTCTGTTAGCCAGGTCTGTCCAAGCCTTTCTCCTCTCCCACTTCGTTGCCTAGCTCCGCGTTGCCGCAAGCCCGCATCAATATCTCGCTGGAGCTTCCCCGTTTCGATTCTCACCCGCACCAGATTTCTTCTCCGGCCGCCGCACGTCGTCGTCGCTGGACGCCTTCGGCAACGGATCCGACTGGTTGCTCCCTCCTTCCGCTTCTACGTGTCAGCGCGCACGCGCAAGTCGGGAAGCAGGGGCGGCTCCGTTCCAAGGCGATGTGCTGGTAGCCGCAGAGTGGGTTGGTGAAGAACTCCGGGACGGAGAGGAACTCATCCTCGGAGACGAAGACCTTGGCGCGGCGGTCAAGATGGCAGAAGCGCTCATACAGTGCCACGATCAACTGCTGCGAGACTAGAACAAAAGGAGCAAACATCAAAATTGTCGATTGATTGATTAGAACTCCGATCAATCACGAATTAGAGCAGCCATACAAATTGAACCGTGAGAATGAGAACACCGAAAGAAGGAATTCGAGATTGTATTGTCTCCTCACATACATAGGTAGCTGCAGTGCTCCTGCACCTCCTCGGCTCCTCGATGCGTACTGCGTCAGCAGCGACGACGCGTTCCCCATGGCCGAATTAAATCAAATCGATGATTCCCTTCTCCCGTCTCGGCGGAGGGAAACTAACTTGGCGTGCTATGAAGCGTTGGCGGAGAGAGGGAGGGGATCGCGAGGTATGTATGCATATAGGAATTATCCAGTCTCGAGCATGACCGTGCCAAGCGCAGAGGAAGCCCGACGGCGAGGTTGGCAAGCGTTGGCGGAGCGGGGCGGTGCGCGCAGCTGCAGGCAGGAGCGGCGACAGACAGGGGCGGCGCGAGCGGCTGCAGGCGGCGGCGGCGGCACGGAGCGGCACGGCGGCACGCTGAGCCAGGCGCTCCCGACGACGGAGCAAAGGTGGCGCGTGCGGCCGCGGGCAGCTGCGGCGGCAGCGCGGAGCCAGGCACGCAAGCAGCGACGCACGGAGGGGGGGATGCAGTGAAGGCACGCGTCGGCGGAACAGCGACGGCGGCAGCGCGGAGCCAGGCAATGCAATGGGAGAGGAGAAAGGCTTGGACAGACCTGGCTAACGGACCGTGTAACGCCGGCTCGGCCCGGTCAACCTGATATGTGGGGCCGGTCGTTCAGAAACGCGCTTATACGCCGCAATCGTCTGAATCAGTACTATGTGCAACAACTTTACTGAATTGCGGTTGTTCTGTGTGAAAATTAACAAAACCGGTGGTTTTCGTAATAAGTCACAGAATGCGGTAGTTGCGTGCAATTTACTCATATGAGATATGATCGTAGATCACGTCTTCCCGCCGAAGAATCCCAGGCCTGATCTTAATCCACTATCGACTCCACGCACGCACGTGTTCCAACGAGCGCGTGCACCTACACATTAGGGCTATCCAGTTATCCAGACCTATTATACTTGCAAGATTCTTCTGTCCCTAGCTGGTTATCGGTCAGCTAGCTAGATTCGACTCGATCTAGCTGATCTCCTAGCGAACGGGCAAAAGCAAAAATATCGACCGAGAATATGAACAGATCAACCGGGAGAAGAAGGAATCCATCTAGTCATGCGCCGATATGTACTAGTACGCGTTTATCAGATTTCTCTACATATCTTTGCTGATCTAACTTTTTTTGTAAAGAAAGACGAGAAAACTTAACGCATCCTGTCGAAGGGCTTTACATGTCTCGGATTAGGCAGCAACGATCTCCGTACGCACAGCCCGCAACGTGGTAGGCCGTTATGGTACGTTCTCGTGCGAGGCATCGGATTCTCGGGCGATTAGCGCCGCAATCAGATGAACGACGTGGCGAGCTTGGGTGGAGGAGCGTACGTGTGGTGAGGTGGCGGATAAAGCTCACGGGCAAAAGGGTGTCGCGCTCTGCAGCCACAGCGGCACGCTGCCAGGTGACAAGAGGCACTAGACTCTCTCCTCCCCTGTCCTTCATTTCTACCGCTGCTGGCTGACTAGCACATGTTTGGGTGGATGGATGATATGATCTGCGAAAAATTGTGGTGCATCTGGTGCCCGAGTCCTGAATGGATCCAACGAGTCCCTGTTCCAAGGCCGAGATGTTCCTCTGAGAATGGCGTGCACTGTTTGGACGGGCCCCGGATTGGACTTGCTGAGTGTAACACAGAGGGGTTAAAATTCGCTGTCACTAGGTTGTTTGTCCGTGAAACTGGGACGGAAATGATGCCCACGTTGAACGGGAACGGGGTGAAGACTGAGGCTGTCCGGCTGGATATGCATGCATGGGCGGCACGGTGCAGCCGTGCAGGACCTCTTTTCTCGCCTCGGAGAGTCCACCGAAAGCTACGAGTCCTCTCAAGTGTCTGACTGTCGAGTAAGAAAATCCTTCCATCATAAAGCAGTGACAAGCGATGGAAAAAAGGTACTTGCTTCGTTCCCGGCGCTACATTTTCAATTTAATTAATTAAATATGTATATTTTTTAAAAAAATACATCATTAGAATCGTTATCAAAAAACTTTCTAATGATATAAATTTTTTTATTAATTAATTTATATTTAATTAGCTAAATTAAAAATCTAATGATACGTGCGTGCCTCATATTATGGGACAAGTGAGTACTACGCGCAGGCTTTAAGAAGGCCGCGAGGAGGAAGAAAAATTCTGTTCACAAGTCCACAACGGCGATATGCAGGTGGCCAATCATCTCGCAGTAAGCGAATTAAGCAGGCCCACGAGAGGTGTTTTATTTTGAGACAGGCCCACAAGAGGTGTTGGCGGTTGGCAGCAGGAAAGGGCCTAGTGTTGGGCTGAATATTGTAGGACAGGCTTGGGCTGAGTAGCGCCAGATGAAAGGGCCAGCTTGGATTATTTCTGTCCGGGTCAGTTTTTGCTTATTACACCGTTTTTTTCTTTTTGAGGGAAGCTTATTACACTGTTGATATATGCTGTATCATTTTGACATTTTATTTTCTTTCTGTCCCATGCCTGACTCATGGGTAAGTCCTGTAAAAGAAAAGACTCATGGGTAAATTTATCGTAGTGGGTAACGACTAACGAGACCGAACTACGGAAATTACAAAACCGATCAAAAAAGACCATCAGTAACTGCTAACTAGTGCTTCTGATAGTGCCGAGCATGGTATAAACCGTCTGCAACATGGAAGGCACGAAGATGAGCGCCACCGCGGCGAGGAGCGAGACGGCGACCCACGGCGAAGGGAAGAAGTGGAGCACGAATCCCCCGCACCACCAGCTGACCTTCCGCCTCCGGTGGCACGCCACGGCGTCGAGCATCTCCCCGTACTCGTCGGGGAGCCTGGTGCCGACTGTCTGCTCCCCGAGCTCCCTGAAGAAGCAGACGAGCTCGGCGTCCGTCATCCGGGGAGCCGAGATGACCCCTCGCCGGCGGAGGAAGGCGGCGTCGGTGGCGCAGCGCACGAGCCCTTCCATCCTGGCCACGTGCGTGGTGACGCAGGCGCCGTGCGCCCAGTGGAAGCGCATCTCGAAGGCCAGCAGGTTGTGGAGCACGGCGGCCGTGTACTCGTGGACGTGGAAGCACGGGATGCTCATCACCGCCACGGGGCTCGCCCGCCGGCTCCAGAAGGACATGTCCATGTCCCCGAGGTCCTCCTCCGTCTCCGCCGCGTTCCTGTTCTGGAACCAGACGGCCGAGTGGCGCAGCTCCATGGAGCAGGGGAAGAGCCGCTCCGACTCCTTCTTGATCTTGAGCAGCTTCAGCGGGGTGGAGAGGATGCTGTATTTGCTCGTGGGCACGCGGGACCAGTGGAAGAGGTGAAGGACGTGGTGGAACTCCGCGGCGCCGGCGTCGCCCTTGTGGCAGGCGCGGTGGCGCGGCTTGGGGCAGAAGTCGTCGAAGCAGCCGATGACGAGCTCCTCGACGCAGTGGCGGAGCTTGAAGGAGAGCCTGTCGCAGGAGGCGACGAGCAGCTTGAGCGCCGCGAAGGGGATCTGGTTCTCGAGGACGAGCATGTCGAGCTTGATGGCCTCCGCGTGCTGCGCCACGGCCATGTGCAGGATGAAGTACTCCCTGTTGATGGACGCCGCACGGGCCGTGCTGTCGGCGTCGTCCCCGGCCCCCGTCTTGCTCAGCATCATGGCCACCACCAGCAGGAAGCAGCTGTCCAGAAGCAGCATCTGCAGGAACTTCTCCTCGTCGTCCAACAACAACCCGCCATCGTCGTCTTCGTCGTCGTCATCGGCGAACTCGTCGCGGAGGCGGAAGCGGTCGGCGGAGAGCGCGGCGACGAAGCGGTCGGCGGAGAGGCCGCACTGGTCCTGGAGGTAGCGCATGAAGGGGAGCTTGGCGTCGTCGGGGAAGGCGAGGCCGCGGTCGGCGCGGTGGAAGGGGCCGATGGCCACGGCGCGCACGGCGTGGAGCGCCGCCTCGACGGCGCCGCCGCGCGCGCGCCCGCGCCGGGTGCACGGGCGGAGGATGGTGCCTGACCGCTCGCCGAGGTACCACAGCATGGGCGTCCGCGCGATCAGGTCCCGCATCACCGCCTTGTTCACCGTCGCCGACGTCAGCTTCCGCAGCCACTTCCGCCCGGCTTCGGCTTCGTCGCAGTTGTTGTCGACGGCATCCGAATTGGTCTCCGCCGCGATGTCGATGAGGTGGTGGTGTTCATCGCTCGTTTTGCTCATCAGCTGATCCCCTTCTTCCATTGCGGCGATTTCTCGAACAGGTCAGGTGCTGTTCAAGGAGTTTAGCTTAATCCATTTATTGATTGATAGATTTGATAGCTGACAATTAGTGTAGGGTTTAATCTGTCACGGTAGTTGGGGACTTGGGACCAGAGACATTACCCACGACAAAGAAGAATCCGAAAGCTTTCAGCAAATTACTTGTCACATTCTTGATGACCAATGCGAAAAAGAGACAGATCAGAGTTTTATTTATTTTATCAATAATGGATGTCGTCCCCTTGATTTTACCTTCGTTTGATACGTAGGCATCGACAACGGAATGAAACTTGAACAAGACACCTTTGTCTGGCTGCTTGTTCGTGTCTGGTAGGAAAACAAGCATACTTTTCGAAGAGAAACAGAGACCAGAAGCCTACTGCAAATTATTATAAATAAAACTCAAGAACTGTACAGGCAAACAAGCATAGAAGTACTTTATTTAGGAGAGACGCAAAAGATGTTAACGCTGAGTCGTCTCTTGATTTTACCTTCGTTTCATACAGATTCAAACATGTCGGCCTTCCGTGGATGTCTTCACTGGTGCCTGGCGGCGGAAGACCGGCACCGAATTTATGTAGCATCGTAGTTGCGCTCATCAGGTGTTTGTTGAAATGCCTTCTGCTACCTACGTGCCATGGCAGCACGCATCTCAACAGCTTATTTGCCGCGCAAGAGTAGTGGCAAGTAAATGCCCATAAGGCCACAACGTGTTTGAGGAAATGCCTCAATTCAGGGCGCCGTGAGCAATGCTCCAGGCTACAGAGGATGAGCTGGGCATTGGTGTCCTCCCTACGGAAAAGCTCGTGCTGGATATCCTCATTTCCGGACTGAGCATTAGTGGTATTATGGCCAGCAGCAGATCACACGTGATGGATATGGTACAACCTTGATATAGCAAAACCGTTAATAATTTCCGTAGTTCGGTCTCGTTGCTAACAAGAAATTTACCCATGAGTCAGGCTTGGGACAGAAAGAAAACAAAATGTCAAAATGATATCAACAGTGTAATAAGCAAAAACTGACCCGTACAGAAATAATTAGAGTACGAAAATTCAACGAAAGAAGTACGTACAACCTGGAAGATTTTTTTGCTAGAAAGTGAACCAGAGAAAATAGTACTTCAGTGTATAAATAAATAAAATAGAAAGAGTAAAATGCAGCTTTCGCAAAAGTGTCAAGTTAGTCCTAAATGTTTAAAAATGCATGTTTGAGTCCTAAATGTTTGTTAAGTTGTTCACTATAGATCCTAGTTGTGTTTTGTTGTAGTAAAATAAAATCCTTATATGGGCCGGACCGTAAATCCTACGTTGCGGCGACTAGGTAAACATTTCTCAGCGTGAGTCAAGATGCCAACATGACGTAGTCAATCCTACATGGCAAAAGGAAGACAAGTTAACAAGTCAAGCCTCTCATGCAATAGTCAAAGGATAAAATGAGTTAGAGTAAGGGGCAAGAAAGGTGTGGAAAATGAGGCTTTTGGTCCATGGTGGACCATGGACCAACCCTCACTTTCCCCCACATGGTGCACACAAAAGTTATGGACCAAGGAGCTACTTTTACCACTTTGCCCCCACTTTTCTCTCTCCCTCACGGGTAGCCATGGTCTTTTGCCATGGATCCCTAGGCTATAAATACCCCCATGGGGCATGTATCATTCACTCTCACTTGAATAAACTCAAGGGGAGAGGGTTAGAGTGCTCTCTGTAAGGTTCGCTCTCGCGCGCCGCTCTCGACTGAAAGTCGATCGGCCTCGAGAAGCCTTTTACGAGACTCTAGTTTCGAGGCTCCGAACTAACCTTGGTTGGCACGGGATCGAAGGAGAAGGGGTAGGGTTAGAGTCTTGACGGTATCCTAACCTCGCTACTCGGGAAGACGAGTTCGGCCCAAGTCCGAGGCGGCTCCAAAAGTGCTCTCGCTATAAGTGACTTGGGAAGACGAGCTCGGACCAAGCACTTGGCTAACGACCCCCTCGAAGCCTCTCCTAACATAGGACTAAGTCGTGCCCGCAGGGTCGATCGAACCTATTAAAAAAATATAGCCCGACGAAATGGCTATTTGCCCGCAAGGGAACGGACCTTCTCGGGCCCTCCCCTCGCATGCAACGGGGGCTGGGGACATGTTATGGTGACAGGATAATCAATTGCCACTTCACCGAGAAGATCAAGGCATAAACACTTTCCTGAAGGATTGTGTTGCAAGTCATCCAAAAGTTCTGGGAAAAACGTCATTTCACCGAAATGATGTCCCGCAAGAATTAGACTCCAAAGAATTCATAAAATTCTGCGACCATCTGGAAGATGAAAGTACACTTCACCTCCTTGGCTTATCTGAAGACAAACGGCGTAGTCAAAAGAGCCAACGGACTCACCCTCTAGGGGCTTCACCAAGTAGTCAAAAGTATGATAAGCAAAGAGGAATGCGAGCCAATAGGCCCGTCAAAGCTGTGGTTTGAGGAATACACACCTCTGCAAGCCACTCCACAGGCCGGACACTTTCATTTTGGGTGCATAGGAGCAAAAGCAATGCTCTCGGTCGAAGTCGGGCGCCATGCGCTCACTTCAAGAGGAAAGGGCTCTAAGAAACCACCGCCCTCGGCTTCGTGAAAAATGAAGAGCATCAAATCGAGGAAACTCCCGGCGGAGACCTCATGAAGCGTGCACCTATAAGCAAAGTGCAACTCGCTTATACAAAACAAGGGTACGAGAATGATTCTCCTCCGAGAAGACCTCGACCCAAAACTCTAGCACGAGCTCGGCCCTATGTGGGAAGTACCTTGCCGCATCGCGGCCAAGAGGGACATAAAGAGAGCACGTGTGCCATCCTGAAAGCATAAAGGGATAACTCCTCATCAATGCCTGGAGCCGGCAAGGAGCTGCCACTTCTATGCCTAAAAAGGCCGAAGTAACCAAGGATGCGCCTCCGACCCTTCGAGTGAGTATAAGTGCCAGGCCAGCCATCTTCGCCAAGGGATTATAAGCACCCTCGAGGCCATGTCCTCAAAAAGGAAGGGAAAGGGATGTGAGCACAATCATCCTTGGAAAAAAAATAAGGTAGCACATTATCATATGTGTTACCTTGGCATGTGTGGGCACTCAAAAGAGGCTCACCGTCGCCGAAAGGGAAAACCTTGTCACGTGGCATCGCCGCGAAAGGTTAATCCTCCTCGTGGAGAGTTGCTGCCCAAGTGCCGCTCTCCAAACTTATCATGGGAAGCCTACACCGGCCTAGGTATTTCCCATGCAGCATCACCGCAAAGGAGAACCTTATCAAACGACATCCCCGCGAAAGGAAAATCCTCCTCAAAAAGAGTTGCTGCCCTAGTGCCGCTCGCCAAGGAATGCTAGGAGGCCTACGTTGGCTCAAAGCATCTCCCAAAATATCTCCGAACATAATTGCCTCATCGGCAACCCGTTCCTTGGTGGATCGTAGTGTGCCCCGAGGCCATCCACCAAGCAGAACCAAGTCTCTCGAGGGCCTAAAGCTCCTTAAAACGCATTTAAGGAGAACCGTAAATAAGCGAGTTATGCATGAGCTTACTTACCTCGGAGAACCATGCTACCCGTGTGCGAGATGTCGCGCACGGGCCTGTGTGATAGTAACCGAGTTAAGGCTCCATAATAATCGCGGGAAAGCATAGCTTCCTGAAGTCCGAAGAGGGAAAATTCCGCATGAAATTTCCCGAACGGCAGGTCGAAATGTCCGGATCACTACCGGCATATCGATAGCGACCCTCGCAAGGGTACCAGGATCCATGGCCATAGCTCCAAGGGCCATGGTCGCGGCAAAGAGCTCAAGGTACGAAAGTACCACTTAAAGTCTATCTTCAAGAGCTAGCATGGCGAACCCAAGGTTCGGGGCCGTCGCAAAGTACCATCGCTCCAAGAGCCATGGTCGCGGCAAAGAGCCCAATGTACGAAAGTACCACTTAAAGTTTAGCTCCAAGAGCTAGCATGGCAAACCCAAGGTTCGGGGCCGTTGCAAAGTACCATAGCTCCAAGAGCCATGGTCGCGGCAAAGGGCCTAAGGTACGAAAGTGCCACTTAAAGTCTAGCTCCAAGAGCTAGCATGGCAAACCCAAGGTTCCGAGCCGTTGCAAAGTACCGTGGCTCTAAGAGCCATGGTCACGGCAAAGAGCCTAGGGTATGAGAAGTGCCCGCAAAAGTCTAGCTCCGTTAGCTAGCACGCGTTGTGATCCCAAGGCTCAAAGGCCGTCGCAAAGTTCCATTACTCCAAGAGCTTGTGTCAGGACAAAGAGCCTAAGGTGTGGAAGTACCACCAACGACTCTAACTCCAAGAGTTAGCGTTGCGAACCTATGGTTCGAGGTTGTCGCAAAGTACCGTAGCTCCAAGAGCTAGGGTCGTGACAAAGGGCCTAAGACACACAAGGTAGCGCTAGAAAGTCGAGCTCCAAGGGAGACGCCACGACGAGCCCGAGGTTTTAAAGCCGTCACAAAAGTACCATGGCTCCAAGAGCTAAGGTCGTGACAATAATGAACCCTAAGATCAAAGGTCCAACGGCGATTACTAAATACCCACCTCGCCAAGCGAACAAGAGATACTCGCCTACAAAAGATGACACAAAGAGATTAATACGACTTGCAAAAATTCCTAAGGGAGCGACTGCGGAAAATCTAGGGAGAAAGGTGTCGCAAATCGGGCGCAACAGCCGATCTAAGCCACGGCGAAAAAACACGGGAGAAAATGCTCCCTCGAAGCGCCCCAAGGCCTCACGCACGACCGCTGTCCCAACCACATGGCACAAAAGAATATGCAGGCCCAGCTCTGCGCCGGCCCATCTACACAAAAAAAGGATGGGAGGGGAACCTCCTCCCAAGTTAAAGGCCATCCATCCTACCCGCAAGGCATTCGGCAGAATGTCGCGCCGTGCACGCCCCCGCGCGCCCCTGTGCCTTGCTCCTCGTAGCGCCGTGCCGCCTGACCTGCTGGCCGTGCTCGCCCGCGCCCACGCGCGCGCCCTTGCGCCTTGCTCCTCGCCGCGCCGTGCCTCCTGCTGGCCGTGCTCGCCCGCGCATGCGCCCCTGCTCCTTGCTCCTCGCCGCACCGTGCCGCACCCAACCTGCTGGCCGCACCGACGCCGAGGCGTGCGCCCACTGTCGTGCTTCTCGCCGCGCGACGCCACGCGATGCCCCACCTGGGCCACATGCCCCATCGTGCTCGCACGCCCCGTGCCGCCCTCGTGCGCCCACGTCGAGCTCCCCGCTCCCGCACGCGCACTGGGGTCGTGCCGCTCGCCCGCGTCCGCGTCAGACCGTGATCACGCGCGCCATGTTGCCGTTGTGCACGTGCGCCGCGTTGCCTACGCCCGTCCGTGGCACGATGCGCCACCCCCAGCATGGACACAAGACGCTCGAAGAAATGCCTGAAGGGCCGGCCGCCGCCTAAAAGACTTTGGAACCACGACAGTGGAGCTCCTCTGAACTTCGCACAAGCAGGGGTAGCTACAAAGCTGACAACGATCTCCCGGGAAGACTTGAAAAATCAACCGACTCCTCGCTCCAAGCGGTCTTGCACACGTGCCGCATCCCCATGAGGCTTCAACAATGGCAAGATTCCGCCGCTTGCCGACTGGCCTGGTCTCTGTCATTATCAAGGATGTATCTAATGCCCCTGCGGAGCACCCTACTACACCAAGCTCTCGAAGGAATGCCGGATGTCACCGAACACGTCTTCGGCACCGGGCAAGCCAAACAAGTATGGTGTGAAGCTCCTCGTTGGCTTAAGACTCCATTTTATAGGCCAACAAGCTCCTAGGCGTGCGGCCCCGAGCCAATGCCATGGCGACACATCGTCGTCCTCTCCACCGTCCAAGGCCAACAAATATGGGAAGGAGACAAGCTAACTTTCCTAAAAGGAGGAAGAGAGGAAGGGGGAGAGCCCCCCCTGCGCGCCCCCGACCGGGGCTGAGCTCCCCTCGTCATCAGTGGTGACGACGGCGTCATCCACGGGAGAAAAAGGGAATCGGTTTGACCCCCACCTTTTTCCAACCCGTACCAAGGAGGGAGATGACCGACAGTCGTTGGATCTAGGGCGCCCGGCCTCCCCTGGTCGTCCGATCTCCCCACTTAAAAACGAACCGGTACCGGGCCGGCTAGGCCTCGGTCCGGGAATGGATCAGCAAACAAAAAAAAAAGAAGAAGAAAAGGGAGAAGACAGGCCGGGCGCGCCCTGAGGGCAGCCCAGATTTCGGCCCATCTCGCTCCGCGTGCACGAGAACCAGCACAGCTGGCCCATACGGCAGGCTTGGTCGGAGAAACTCGCGGGAAGACCCAAATTTTTTGGGAAAATCACCAATAAGTCCCTGGGAATTTCGGGGAAGCCCGCAGGGCCCCTGATTTTTGCAAAAACGCCCCCGGGGCACTGGATTTCTCGCAGAGAGGCTCCTAGGTCCCGGTTTTTGTTAAAATACCCCTCGAAACTTGATTTCTCATGTAGAAAATCACCATGGCATGGTTTTTCCTCGAAAAACCTCTAAGGCTCCAGTTTTTCACAGGAAAACAATCGAGAGTCTCAGTTTCTCGCAGAGAAACCTACCAAGACAATGGATTTTCCTCGAAAAACCTCTAAGGCTCCAGTTTTCCGCAGGAAAATGATCGAGAGTTTCAGTTTCTCGCAGAGAAACCTATCAAGACAATGTTTTTCCTCGAAAAACCTCTAAGGCTCCAGTTTTCCGCAGGAAAACTATCGAGAGTCTCAGTTTCTCGCAGAGAAACCTACGAAGTGATTTTGCCGGGAATATCACATAAATACAGGAATAGGAGTCAAGAGTCTCACATCGAAGGTTGATCGAAGGCATTATCAATGCCTCCAGCTCAAGGGGGCTACTGTTGTAGCAAAATAAAACCCTTATATGAGCCGGACCGTAAATTGTACGTGGCGACGACTAGGTCAACATTTCCCAGCGTGAGTTAAGATGTCAACATGGCGTAGTCAATCCTACATGGCAAAAGGAAGACAAGTCAACAAGTCAAGCCTCTCATGCCATGGTCAAAGGGTAAAATGAGCTAGAGTAAAGGGCAAGAAAGGTGTGGGGATGAGGCTTTTGGTCCATGGTGGATCATGGACCAACCCTCACTTTCTCCCACATGGTGCACACAAAAGTTATGAACCAAGGAGCTACTTTTACCACTTTACCCTCACTTTTCTCTCTCCCTCAAGGGTAGCCATGGTCTTTTATCATGGACCCCTAAGCTATAAATACCCCCATGGGGCATGTATCATTCACTCTCACTTGAATAAACTCAAGGGGAGAGGGCTAGAGTGCTCCCTCTAAGGTTCGCTCTCGCGCGCCGCTCTCGACTGAAAGTCGATCGGCCTCGAGGAAGCTTTCTAGGGGACTCTAGTTTCGAGGTTCCGAGCTAATCTTGGTTGGCACGGGCTCGAAGGAAAAGGGGTTGGGTTAGAGTTCTGATGGTATCCTAACCTCGATACTTGGAAAGACGCGTTCGGTCCAAGTACGAGGTGGCCCCGACGAACCTCTCGCCAAAAGGTGTCTTGGAAAGATCCGTTCGGCCCAAGCCCTTGGCTAACAACCCCCTCGAAGCCTCTCCTAACGTAGGATTAAATCGCACCTGCAGGGTCGACCAAACATATTCAAAAAATATCGACATGTCATCTTGTCCAAGTGTACAACGACCTTCAGTATAAGGCCGGCGTACACGCTCTACTTTTATACCCGCACTTGTGCCATCGAGCATTGGCATCTCTTACTCTAATTGTTGTCGAGAACAACAACATTTTTGAACAGCTCTGACCGGCCGATGTGGCAGTTTGACTAATGGCACGTCACCTGGACCCACATGTCAGATAACCCTTCGAATAGGAAACTTGCAACAAAATCCCCAATCCTCGGTTATTTCTCTCCGGCTGTCCTCGCCCAGACGGACGCCGGTTCCCCACCTCCTCTATGTCCTCGGTGGCCTCGATGTGCAGCGCCGCTGGTGCGCTCGAGGGCAGCTTGCGGTTGACGGCGTGCAGCGCCTAGCCCGCGGTTTGCTGGAGCCAAGCGGGATCGCAAAGGGGGACGACGCACTTGCGCGGGAAGATACAGTAGCAGCAGGCAACGCATGCGCAAGCGGCGGCAGCGATGGCCGGAGGGCAGGACCCCCATGCGATGCATCCACATCAGCCGTACCACATCGTCCAGGTACCAGCGGCTGAGCCCCCATGCGATGCATCCGCACCAGCTGCACTTCGTGCACACCACGGCAACAGCCTCGGCCAGCGGGATCCTGTTCATGCAGCCCCAACCGCCGCCGCCGGCGAGGTGGGCGCCACATCAGCGCCACCCGCATCATATTTGAGGTTGCACATGGAAACGGCCGTGCCAGAGAACTCCCACGCAGCGTCAGTTCCTTCTTCAGGCGTGCCAGAGCGGGAGGGAGAGATGGGGGAGAACAATGGGGAGAGAGCCGCTGCTAGGGGAATGGCCAGCTCGAAGCTCGTGAAGAGCAGAGAGGGGAAGATATCTGCCACGTGGGCCCAGGTGACATGGCATTAGTCAAACTGCCACGTCGGCTGGCCACAGGCGTCCAAACACAACTAGGACCTACAGTGAACCACTTAACAAACATTCAGGACTCAAATGTGTATTTTCAAACTTTTAGGATTAACTTGACACCTTCGCGAAACTAGTAGGACTGCGGTTGCATTTTACTCAAATAGAAATGATTCACATCCAACTTGGCCCTTTCATCTGGCGCTACGCAGCCCAAGTCTGTCCTACAATATTC
Source organism: Brachypodium distachyon (assembly GCF_000005505.3). Classification (NCBI taxonomy): domain Eukaryota; kingdom Viridiplantae; phylum Streptophyta; class Magnoliopsida; order Poales; family Poaceae; genus Brachypodium; species Brachypodium distachyon. The sequence continues at coordinate 19,228,327 of NC_016132.3, read as the reverse complement.
GGCCAACACTAGGCCCTTTCCTGTTGCCAAGCGCCACAACACGTCCCGTGGGCCTGCTTAATTTGCTCACAGCGAGATGATTCGCCACCTGCATATGTTGTGGACTTGTGAACCGAACTCGTTTTTCTTCCTCCTCGCCGTCTTCTTTGAGCCTACTGGTACCAATTTTTCCATCGATTATGAAGGAATTTTTTCGTAAAGAGGCCCCGCACCGTGCCACGGAAACCAAATCCAATCCCGGGCCCGTCCAAACCGTGAACACCATTATCTGCCACAGTACATCAGGCCACGAGACCACGTGATTCACACGCACCGACGAACACGCAGCTAAGGCTTCCCCCCAAGTACTCCAGTGTTGCAGGTTTAATTATGCATGTAGCTATCATACCAGTCAGTCAATCAACTGAATCAGTAATCCACACGAGTTGCGTTACTACTAGTCACTAGAAAAGACCAAAATGAGTCAAGGGACCGGATAAGGACAGCTAGTCCACGTGCCGGCGCTGTTGCTGGCCTGCTGGGATGCCATGGTTGCGTTGCGTGCGTTAATTGTGTGGTATACATTTCTCCCGTGCGATCAGATCCAGCGAGCGCGGAAATTCTCATATGGCGGCCCAAGAAATTAAAACCGAACATTACTCAAGTGTCAAACTAGCTAGAGAAAGAAGTTCAGCGTTGCTGATGAAGGGCCTGGGATCGTTCACGATCACTGGAATGCTTCTTTGACTGTCCTATTCTTAGGTCACCAGGACGCACCTTGTTTGCATGAACTAAATTGTGCGGTGCCAAATATGATATTGCTGAGGAAAGATTTCTTTGCCCGAGTTCCGGCCGGTGCACCCCTAAGCCGCACAAATCTCAATCAACATACATGATGCATCTGGCCTGGTATTTGTTTTCAAACCTCTCGTCAACCCGTTTGAACAATCATCATTTCCATAAACAAAAAAGATTGGGTTGTGAGTTGTGAGGGTATGAATGATTTGCCTGTCCTGCACCTCCTAGCTAGCGAAGAGATGCGCCACACGTACGTATAAGTGGCGTACTTTCTGTAAAAAGTTGGCTATGTTTCATGTGAGACTTAAGTACACGTCCATTTCATGTCGAAGATATGTTTTTCAACATTGTTTTCTCGACAGATCGTCAAGTCCTGCAAAGGGCGCAATCTACGTCAGATTATGATGCGGCGCTGCTGGGAGCGATGTTCAATGGTTCAGAGAAGCCAAGTATATTCTCCATGTGTCCTTCGTGTATTCTTCGGTCGTGTTTTGTCCTCGGCCGGCTCATGCTTTAGCCGCTTTGAAGTCTTGTTTAGTGTTCTTAGTTCATGAACAGTGGTTGTTTAAAAAAATTTGGATTGCATTCAAATAACATACCTCAGCCTCGATCAACTGTCCAAATTCTATTCATGCAATATATGAAGAAGGAAAATCAGAACAAAGCCACACAAAGGTGTAGCCAATGGCCTAATGCAATAGCAGAACTAAAAAAGGAGGGACATTGGTGAACAATAGATGGATTAGAGAAAAGCTAAACATACATAAAAAAAACATTCTCTCTTTGCAACGGCACAACAAATAAAATGATAAATTGTAAAACATGTATCAAAACATTCTCTCTTTGGTCTTCTTTGACAACCACTAAACATCCCTTAAATAATTTTTTTCCTAAGATTTTGTTTCTATACTCTACTTTCTCAAAAGACAATGATACCTTTCCTTCTTAAAATTATATAGCATCACCCGATCAAAAATAGTATTGGGACTAAATAGCTTCACTCCTTTTAGTTTTCTCCACTACCTCACTTCACAGTTCACACATAAAAAAAAAGTTTAGAAGTAGCACATATTTTAAAAAAAAACTATGAGAAAATAAGACATGAATGAATGAGAGGGCATCCTGTTCCAAAATAAATTTTACATACAATATTTTAAGTCTATGCATACATCCATGTCTTGCCTGAAGAGTATGTCTTCTAATTCTATTTTACCTTGACGTCGGATTATTCCAAAACACGTGAGGCGGGACAAAAAGACCAGGAGAAAATGCATGCATTACAAAAAGGTGGACGGTATTACGAAGGAAAAAGAAGCCTGCAGAGACATATTTTGGGCGAATAATACATTTTCCTTATATTTTATTTCCATGGGAAAATATCTTACCAAAGCAATGTCATCATCTGTAGTTGTTGGAAATTCACCTCCACTGTTGATCAATCAGTATTAGCACGTACACTATGGGCAAATATCTTACCAAAGCAATGTTGTCATCTGTAGTATTTTGTACCGACATGCTTTCTTCTATTTGAATAGTTCTTCATTCTTCAGTTGTAAAGGCCTGCACCAAGTGATTGTTTGCACTTGATGAAACAAGGAGTAAACAAGAGCTGACAGTGTGGTCTGTGTTGCATGATCAACAACACACCGGGTCCGCACTTCTCCTCCATCGGGACTTTGGGATCTTCATTCACATGATTGCCCTGAATCTACTATTTTCGTAAGGCATCTTGGCCAGATGCTTTTAGTGCCCTGCAAATAGAAGCTCAAGCTTTGCTTCTTTCTGATCTCATGTTTCAAAATTTGATCTTGCAGCCTTGCAGGATGTCAGTTTCATCAGAGAGAATCAAATTTTGGCTCGTGTGTCAACTTAATTATTCTTTTCCTCAGACTACTTAGCAATTGGTATATAACATAGCCTGACCTGTGGTATCCACGACTCACTATACAAAATGACATCAAATGGTAAATATAACTATGACCAAGAATTCTGTACGCGAAGAGCAAGTGACACTCTCAATAGAACATTACCGAACAGTGCAAACTTTAACGGTATTGGTACAACAAGAAAAAAAGTCTTTTAAAAGTTGCATTGTGCAAAGTTTCAGGTGGAGTAACAAAAAGGAATGAACATACCAGTGGCTCATAAAATATCGGCAATGGTTACTGGGTCAAAAGTATCCATTCATCCTCTTACAGATATTTGACACTGTACATAAAGGAAAAACGAGAAAATAACTACAAGTCCTGACAACAGATAAGCAGTTCATGATGAATTATGTGATCATCAGACCAAACCTTTGGTTATAGGCCACATCGTCGAGAGCAGGAAAAGAAATCTGTGAGAAAACTGGAGGTGTAAGCCTACAACCAACCTTGCGCAGATCAATGATTCTTCCAGATTTTGTAATATTGCTTGACATATCGGATCATCTGGGATTAAAACACCCACCTGCCTCCTTTTCACATACCTAGTAGATGAACCGTGCTTGATACATTGCTTTGGCGATTTCTTGGTTGCAGGTAAAATAAGACACATATCAAATATAAGATTTATTATACAACTGACTAATCAGACAAATAATTTGTACCTGCGAATTCCTAGTTACTGTCAAAGAAGAGGGATGTCGTCGCACTGGAAGCGGCCTAGCTGGTGGAGGTGGACTCGCTCGAAGTCCCTCCATTAGCGGTGACCGGTGGGGGCAGGGGCAGCAGGCGGAGGCCGCCGCTGGCGGTGGCTCGATAAGGAGGGAAGGGATGGGGGCGGCGGAGGCGGCTGGATGAGGAGGAGGGCGGGGGCAGGGGCAGCGGGCGGAGGCCGGCGGCGCTCTCCTCAGGCGTCCGTCCTCGGCGGCGGGAACTGGCGCAGGAGGCGCTGCGTCCCATGGTGGCGTCCGTGGGGGCCGGCAGCGCCACACCCCATGGCGGCGGTGACGCGGAGGGCGGGGAGGAGCAGGTGGCACGTGGGCATGGTGAGACGCGAGAAAAAGAAAAGAGGAGAAAAACGAAGGGAATCGGCAGTACGGCGGTGGCACGAACCTGTAATTTCTCTCAAGTTGACGTACGATGGACTAACGTAACTGTGAATTAAAGAGCAGTAAAGATACCGGCCTGTGCGGCCTCCGATGAGCCGTAGGTCCACATCTCATGTTTCAGGTCATGGGACCGTGTGGAGAGAAATTGAGAATGCTTATATAATTGTATTGAAATGACGTATATTTCATTTATCGGGATCTGTTCCACTGTCACCGGATAACCGAACAACATCAGTTCACACCACTCACAAAGTTTTAAGACGCACTTGCCGTCTTAGATAGACAAGGACCCAAAGCCTAAAAATCTTTTTAATGAAAATGACACGTCGCTCGACGTGTTCGAGAAAAAAAATCCTAAAAACTAGAAGTTCACGGGAGCAAAAAGATAAAATATTTATATGATGATGTGACATATAACTTGAATCCAATCCTGTGATTAAATTAATGGTATAAAAGATACAGTTTGGGAAGTTTTTTTCCTGCCCATTCAACTATACAATTGAATCTCTCAATGTAACAGTCAAGTGAACTTTACATGAAACTTGAGGTGAGGAAAATAAAGCCATGAACACATATGCAGTGAGATGAAAATGAAGAGGAAATAATGCCAAAAGGAAGCCTCATCTCCGTGTTCCTTTTGATCCAACTAAGGTTTGGGTATGATAGCGTTTGCTTTGTGGATGTCTTGAGTGAGTTGCCAACCTTGCAAGAGAATTTTTTTTTGAAAATGAACGACTCTGCCTGTAAATTAACCTTCTAACCAAGAGATGCATCACGCCTGAAAACGCCTTGCGTTGCATGGTTTGGATGGCAAGAGTACGTAGGACAAATGGTTATGGTTTGGATATTATAGAATTACTTTGTGGCAATCTTGGGTTAGTTGCAGTTCTTGTCTCGTGTTTTGAAACTTTGTTGGGACAATGCGTCTAGAAGGTGTGGAGCTTTTTTTCGAAAAATAAGATATCACGGCCTCTGCATCGACTGATGAACACAGCCAAGAAGTTGTGGAGCTACATACAAACTATAATATTTGTGTAAATTGTCTATATTTAAACCAGAGTGTGAAAATATGCACACTTACCTTGAAGATAGACGTGTATGTATATGCTGATGCACAACAAGCGGACTCCATCTTGTGAACTTTTGAAATTCCAATGGAAGAATTAGAAGCAAGACCTTTGACCAATGTCAAACTCAACACAATAAAAGTCAAAATTCTTTATGTTTGGCAAGATTTTATATTATTTGGTAGTTGAACCTTTCAATGTAAAACCACACAATGCAAAAAATAATTGAACTTCACATGGAAATTCGTACGAGAAAAGGAATGTTGTGTAAGCATCTGTTGGGAATCCCACAAGAGAGAAGAATGTGAATGAAAGAGTCGACGGAAGAAAGGGAAGAGAAAGCAAAAACTAATTGTTCATTCACAAATCCAGGTGTGCCGCTTTCCCACCAATCCGACCTCACAAGCGGTTGCGCTATAACATGTGGAACTACGTAAATTAACGGCTCGTAAACTATCTCACGTAGAGATAGAGCACCATACAAAGTGATAGCTTTGCGTGTAAATTTAACCAAAGAGATGCATGGTTTGTGATAAAGCCGTGTCGTGTGCTTGCTAAGTTTTTGTTCTGGATATCTATTTAATTACGTGGTTTGGATAAGGAAGGATACATAGGACAAGCTACTATGATGTGGATATGATAGCATTGCTTTATGATGGTGTTGAGTGAGTTGCGGACATGCCTTTGTGCTTTGGAAATTTGGGATGAGCTTACGGGTCACGACTCAAGAAATTAGGGATGATATGCCTCAAGCATGCGAAGTTATAGTTCGTGTCATAAACCGATGAAAATAGGTTTACACTTTACATCAAAGACTTATAACGACGTACACGGAAGCAAAATCTTAAACCGGACTCAAACTCTAAATTTGAAGTCCTTCTATATTTTGGCAAGTATTTTATCCATCCATTCGGTGCAATTGAACCTTTCTCCGTAAAACTGCATGGTCCAGCAGTCAAGCAGTTGTGGAAAAAGAAATGCCGTGTAAGCATGATGTGAACCTTTTTCTTTTTAGAAAGCATGACGTTCACCTTGCACGAGAGGAAAAGAAAAGAAAAATTGACGAAATCCATCCAGACGGAAAAAGGATAAAGAAAGCAGAACCCGAAGGCTCCTTTCCGTGTGCCTTCCTTCGTTCCTCCCGCGCCACACTCCAACGGCGACCCAGACGGAACCGCGTACCAACCGAGCCTGAAAAACCCGGGCGCAGCGCACCGATCCGATCCCGCAAGCGGGGCTAGGCCGCAGCCCGCACCCCACCGAGATCCCGATCCCAAATTCCCATTCCGATACCTCGGCCCCGGACGCCATGGCGGACTGCCGCAGCCTCATCGAGTTCCTCCGCGCCTTCGAGCACCGCCGCCGCCGCGCCGCCGCGGCCGGTGCCGGCGGCTCCTCGGACTACCCGCCATGCCCCCGCTCCCGCCGCGCGCCCACATCCTCGTCTTCGCGGCGGCAGCAGCAGCAGCGGAGGCTATTCCCCTCCCTGTGCGACCACTCCCCGATGGCGGCCCTGGACGCGCTCGCGCTGCTCGCCGTCCTCGGCGCGCTCGCCTTCCTCGCTGCCCCCTACGTCACGCTGCTAGCCCTGGAGGTCGGGGAGCTGCTGCGCCAGTACCCGGACGAGCCCTACCTGTACGTGGCGTTCGCGGCGGGCGCGGGCGCCGCGGTGGCGGCCGTGGCGGGGCTGCTTGCGTGGGAGGTGGCCGGGCACCACGCCCGCAAGTGCGGCAAGCCCCGCTGCCGCGGCCTGCGCAAGGCGGTGGAGTTCGACATCCAGCTCGAGACGGAGGAGTGCGTACGCGGGAGGCTGCTGCCGGTGGCCGGCCAAGCGGCGCTGCTCGCGGCTGCCGGGGCGGCCCGCCCCGTCGAGCTCGGCGATGAGCACCGGGAGCTCGAGGCTGAGCTTAGGAAGATGGCGCCACCTAACGGACGCACCGTGCTCACCTTCCGTGCGCCGTGCGGGTGCCCCAAGGGGAGGATGGAGGTCTGGGGCGCCAAGAAGGTGCGCCGGATCAAGAAGTAGTGATGCCCCAAACGTTTCTGGATTTTCCATCATAAGTATTTCTAGTTACATACATCATACAGCGCTCTGCTCTTGTAGCAAGTATAGTTGAGAATAAGGAGAGGAACAAAGGAATAGATACATATATTATGAATTATGATGTGCCGCCATAGCTCGCTCCTTCATTGACAGCTGTTAATTGGATTATGCAATAAGTTGCTGTTGCCTGTTGGTATATAAATAATGTGCAGCCGCAGATTTTACCTTGTTTATGCTATGTGGATGACCGGACATATCAGTTTATATGCTATGCTGGTTGTGTCTTCTGCTATCTAGCAGAGATGGTGATTGTGGAGGAATTACTTTCATTTTTGTTGTACCTATGATTCTCTGGAATCTTAGTTAACTATGTTCATTTTTTTTTCAAATCCGAGTTGTGCTTAAAGCCTCTGTCCATAATGTCATGGATAACTTGTGTTACTAAATTGATTTAATGGTGTTACTTGCATGGTAAGGTTCTGGTAGTTCCTGTTATTCTTACTGCTTAAATTTGGAAAAAAATGGCATTCCTGGATGAGTAGTTCTCACTATGGTACTTATGGTTTTCTTGCAATAACTGCGATGCTTAGTTAGCTCTAGTTTACTAATAACGTTTGTCATCGGAGAGGTATGTAATGAAAGAAATATACTGTCTTTGGTCACGACACACGGGAAGAACTCAGGGGTGTCGCACTCAATCAATGCATCTTTATATTGTTTTTTTGTGCCATAGTAACGCATGGTACCCTACTATACTAGTGTTCCTATTCCATTCATATTCCTTTTGTTCATGTACGCATTTCATAACCTGTTTATTTCTTGTTGCATTTTTTCTTGAAATGGGGATTTAAACTGCCGATCCGTACGTTTCTGTACTGAGTGGTTTAAACTCTTCCGTATTGTACTAGTATTTTTTGTCTTGAAGCGTACAGTTTAATCGCTGAATAATGATGGTAGAATGCTGGGAGAAATTATTTGTATGCTCATTTCTTCTCTTTGATCATATGCATATCATTATCATTTATCAATTCAGCTCCAGCTGAAGCCATTTAAATCAAAATGCCTAAAACCTTGATCACTATCATCAGTGTTGTGGGTGTTCAGATCAAGTTTCTTCCCAGAATTCGGGCGTTCAAAACTTGGATAGTCCATAGCTCGTCTCTTGCAGCTTGGTTCTTCAAGATACAATTTCTTTATATCGCCTTCTTTGGTTCCTGAAGCCGAACTGGTGGTGCTGCCTCCAACATTCTTTTGAGGTGTAATATACTCCTGTTGAATCTCCGTGTCACTTTCACTTCCCAACTCTGCTTTATGGTACTCTTTTACATTGTGCAAATGACCCATCCTACGCTCGCTTAAGCTTCTATTAAGCGGAAATTGATACTCATGGCCATGAGATTGTTTTCTGTATAATATTGAACTATCATCATATGCTTTGAGCACTCCATGGCTGTGTAGTCTATGCTCATTGATGTATCCTTCAGCTGCAGTCAAACAGTTATTTGTTGAACTTTCAACAAACTGGATTTGCCTTGGCTCTAGTCTGTGCATCCTTGAACTTTCTTTTATATCTGTAACTGCATTGCTGAAACATTCATTTGATACTTGTGAGACTAGTTCTGATATTTTTATTTTTGCATCCTCCAGGTTTGCAGGACCCAAATTCTGTTTTCCAAGGCTCTCTTGTGCCTGCTCTAGAACTGACTGCAGATACTTCCCTTGGGCTTCTATCCGTAGTTGTAGATGCCGTTGTACCTGTTGCCAATTTAGTTTCAGGTAAGAACTATCTACTGATTGTTCATGGAAATGTAGGCACTGAATGCATAATATGTTGCTTTGCTAGAATTTGATAGAAGTCCACTGCTAAATCAGAAGATTGATTTAGTGCTCCTGTACGGTTATATGGGGTGTATTTTGATTGACTGAGACAAGACTCTGACTTGCAGATACTCAAATAGATATGTTGTTTATGTGATACGTAATCATAGTCAGATGTACTATCGAATACAATCTAATGACATCAATCTTATGTCACATAAACCACTTATTTATGGGGAGTAATTGTTGGTCAAAGCCTTGTCTTCTTAACCAAGGAAATATTGCCTCCATTTCTCAAAGAATGGCACCCGTGCATTTCGAGGTTTAACTTTGACCATCAAATAGACCAATAATATGTTGATTATGTGTTACAAACTACTCCCTCCGTTCCATAATTCTTGTCGAAATATTACATGCATCTAGACGCTTTTTAGAAATAGATACATCCATTTTTGGGCAAATTTGAGACAAGAATTATGGAACGGAGGGAGTATATACCATTGGAAACTTTTTTTAATACGAATCAAGTGATTGAATTTTTGTAGCACGTAACCCACATATCATTGGTCTAATTGTTGGTCAAAGTTGAACGCGCCATTTTTGAGAAACGGAGGGAGTACAGAGGAAGTAGTCATTTAATCGCTAGATTGTAATTCGTTTTATGGGGCCATTCCCAGAGGGAAGCGTGCCCGTCAGTGATATCAAACAAAGATTTGGAACTCAGTCATTTCCACTTCGATTGGCACAGGGGGTGCTAGCTGGATGCTTGGTTTAGGTTATATCTTTCAATCTACTGCATACATCTGGTGAATGATCTTGGCTAAGAGCTTATTACACAAGTACTTTTAGCGCCTTACCTCGAGTTGCTCGTTTAGCTGCCTCTGCACCTCGATTTGCATCTGTAGGGCTTCACCAATTTGAATAGTTCTGGCACCGAGTAAAAGAGATTATTTACTTCAATATTCACATGAAATATACAATTTTAAAGTGCATGGGCTATGTTCTTACTTCTCTGCCTGTGGAATGACATTTGTGTTGGTCATTGCTGGTGTACTTGTTGCAGGCATGCTATCAGCTACAACTGCACATCCTATAGCTGCAAATTTTCATGAATTGTGTTATTATACAATTTTATTATAATGGTAAAGATGGAACTATGGAAGTTAAACTTTTACTCACCGTTCTTTGTTGTCCCAACGTTAACTTGAGCTTGGAGGTTCTTACTGAGCCTGTATTTCTGAAACATTAAAGAAATGATGACTTGTGCTGCAGTTATAGGTGCCACTTTTAATAGGAGAATTTCTGATCATCAGATACCTGGAGGTGGCTTTTGAGATGATACAGGGTGAGTCCTGGGATGCCCATAAGCCTCATGACTGTTTTTGGTGTAGCTTCTGGGTGATGAATGCGAGTATAAGAATTCAGCTGGCTTCTGTAGATTGAGTAGATTAAGAATCGTATACTTACTCTCTGCTCCACCTAATTGATTGACCGCATCTACAAATCTCTGATGTAACTCGGGTGTCCATTTCAGTCTAGGTTTAGCATCAGTTGAAAGAACTAGCCCAGAATCTTGTGTACTTCCTCCATGCAGAAACAGATGTCGTTCCATTGGAAAGGTCGTCCTAGTACTGAAGAGCTCACTTGGACCTTGATGTTGGTGATACATCTTCTGCTGTAGAGTAGAATGGATAGTATTAGAATAACAGAAACATGAAGGGACAAAAGATTTAACCAATTTCTCTTACTTGTGTTCTCCAGCCGTGTCCTTTCTCTTTGCCCTTGGACGTTGAAATGTTTATGAGTGTTTCCCTACTGACAAGACAAATACCTGCACTATTGTCCGAGCAAGCTTAAGCCTGTTGATACCCTTTTGGTCTTTCAGGTTGATAAGGAATGCCTCGTGAGGGACTCCTTATATGGTGAAACATAGAATCTAGCATCTTGGAACAAACAAGGAAGGAACAATCTTTAATGCAACTGACAGAAGATGCCGTCCTCAGTTATTCTGGAAACAATAGCGAAAATCAAAATGTCAGGTTTCTCTGCCTTTTTTATGGGAACTTCATCTGCATGGTTTACTCATTAGATCAGTAGAAGTATGTGTATAGGATAAATACCTAAAACTGGAGTGATTTCCTTTCTGAATGTTGCTTTCTGGCATATTATTCTGCTATCTGGTTGGTCTGAAAGATGCCTTTTCTGAATAATTCACTGAATCACCAGATGGAAATATTTGCGTAGCTTCTTTGGAGGTAATTTAGTTCGTATTTAGAAGTACTTTAGTGTTGTTGGGTTTACGTGATTAATAATTTTAATGTTTATAGTGGAATGCAATATGTTATCTTTTGTTCAAATGAAACAATGACATTTCTTTTTACATTACTTGATACTCGTTGCCTTCTTGGAGAGTGATATCTGACACACGGAAACATATTTTTCCTATCAATTTTATTCTGTCCTTTGTGCTACTATAAAGTGCATAGAATATGAACAAGCACAAGTTCCATCAGTGTCCTTTTCTAAGATTGGTACATATTCACATTGTAGTCCAGTCTTAGGAAAGGCTTATGCTCAACCAAGGCATTATGAACAAGCTCTTAGGAAAGGCCTCTGCTCTTTACATGGGATAAGCTCCTTTTGAACCAGACCACTTTGCTTTTAATCATCACCAGTCAAACAAACAGCACTTAGGTGCTATGTTCCTGTATATGTTACAGAAAATTCATCATTTCGGTACTTCTTGCTACATAAGTAGCTGGTTTATTGCAATCATTCTTCTCAACCAAGGCATTGAAAAGCCAGATGTTGTAAGCAAGTGTAGGCGTTCTATTTCCTCCATCCCTTTTCCTTTTAAATCATTACATGGATACAAATTCAGTCAATTCATGTCTAGTTCACCGGGAGATGTGTTTTGCGGCACTTAAGGATCTGGTTTTGTTCTCATCCTGTAGTCAAGTTTCAAAGTTCTCTGCATTTCATCAATTTGCCTTCATAATTCTTTTCTTTGGGACACCAATAGAACAAGAATGAGCTATCCTCATATGTCATGTCATGCTTAACAAAGGAAAGTATAAAAAAGAAAACAATTCATACAAGCGCTCATGTATTTCGCTATGCTTAACATTGTACCATTGCACCAGCTCTGTGTGTGATTCGGTTGATTGAACTATTGAAGTGGCACCTCATTAGAACTGTGTCAGGGGTATATGTCATTGTTGACAAATGGGACCGATTTTCAGCTGTGACAATTTAAAGGTCTTCTGTACTTAAGGGAATGAACTATCAGGAATATCTCTCTTTCTGCTTCACTAACACCGATGGCACTGCGCTGAACCTTTATCCCTTCTATTAAGAGCTTTCTTTGCTAGTCACTAGCAATGGTAAATTGGTACCATAACTTTCTTTTTATGCTATATCTTTCTTTTCTCTTCCAAAAAGTACGATCGTTTCCATTAATAAAGTTACTGTGCTTACTCTTGTATGCTGATGACTATGCACATCTGTGTAGCATGATATGTCAATTTATGTTTCTTTTTCTTCTTAATGCAGTTTATTTTTCTTAGCTATGTACCTATCATGTATTGCATGCTAACTGGAGGGTGGGCTATCTTGCTATCAACATATAAAGAAGTTATCAAAAGAAGAATCCAAAGCATCATCATTTGCTCTTCATCTTTTGCAAAGCAGTGTCAGCTTCGACTGGTCCTGCTAGGTGTTCTAGTACTGCAAGTTCAATATGCATTAAGCTTTCTGCTCTAGCATCTTTGAACTTCTTTCATGTCAGTTGCCTCTGCATCTTTGCCAGCGTAGAGCCTTATCTATTTAATAGAAGGCTACTGCAGTGAATTTCTTGCATGAAACAAGGAGTATGCGTCAATCGACCAGCATGCTAATCTTTAATCAGATTATCTGCCAAGAAATTAAATGATTCTCATGCAGCTGATCAGGAGGAATAGAAGGGCATAAAAGAACCCTTTTTTTTTGTCTCAGTGGAAGTTAAAGGTTTTGTGTGTGTGTTTTGGCAAGCACGAAAATTGCTTTGGTCGAAGAATATTTCCATTGTCAATAAAACTGAAGTGCCTTTCAAGTTTCTGATCCTTTTTTTCGGCAGAAGAGTACACTAGGTACACGATTTGTTCCCTTTCCTATCATCCTCTGTAAATTGGTCGTTGGTGCTATATAAAGCAAAGTACAAATCCAATTGGAATCCATGATGAATAGAGCATCACAATTGCATGAGCTACTTATCTTTTGAATGGAGGTTCTTTGTCCAAGCGCCACGGCCCGCGGCACCAGTTCTTTTCTCGGTGTCCTTGGCATCTGTGTTGAACCTCAAGTTGCACGCACAATTCGGTGAGCTATGCTTTTCCCCTTATGCATTTTCTATCTCATCAATGCTCCTAGATGCACAGTTTTTTTCCTGACGCGCCTTGCCCACATCCTAATCACAATATTCCTTGCACAGCACTGAAGCTTTCTGTGGTTTTCACAGAATATATGCTGCCTGAGCGTCCAAATAAACTATCACGGCGGCGACTATCTTACACTTAGTGATAGTTACTGTTCAGTGATGCTCGTTGAGCAACTAGTCTGGTATAGTGGTTATGTGATGCTCTTGCAGTTCAGGGACACCGGGGAAGCACCTGAAGGTTCGTTCCTGATATGGTATCTAATGCCAAATTTGCACTTGAGATTTTTTACCTTGTTTATAGCTGTGGTGTGCTCTTATGCCATGTGTTAATGGTTAGATTTGTTTCACTGATATGTGTGGTTAAAATTAGATTATATTGAGGCAATTAGAGGGACATCTTTGATATTCTTTCTTGGGATCATCGTTGGAGAATATGGCATTTCTGCTCCTGGTCAGTGCTTTTGGTTTTGCTCTCTTTTTCATATTCCAATGATCAGATTAACATTAGTCCTTTTCATGAGAAATATTCCCCTTAGTTTGTACGCGGTGGTGCCACATTTCGCTTCGTGGTTTATCGCAGATTAGTCTGTACTCTTTACGTTAGGTTCATTTGGATTTGTCTAGCAGTATCACGGGTAAACTTGTAGAGATTCACCTATTTATCCCAGAAAAAAATGACGATGCTTTCTCTACAGGATAAATTTGGAATTTATAGTTTTTCTTTTCATGTCCTGATTCTTACTAGACATGCACATTCTTCCTCATTGGTTTCAGTCAGTTTGCTTCTAGGTCTATTCATGACGTAAACATGTGAATAACTAGGTGATTCCCCGCGCGTTGCTGCGGAATAGTTAGATATGCAAAGAGTCAAATTGGGTGTTTAAAATGCAAAAGCAACAGAAAAAACATATTTCTCCGTCCAACAAAAGATGTCTTAAATTTATCAAAATTTCGATGTATCTAGACATAACTTAGTGTATAGATGCATTCAAATTTGGTCAAAGTTGAGACATCCTTTGTTGGACGGAGGGAATATTACATTATTTGACTACATTCAGGTTTGAGTTTCACCATAAATCATACATAGGCCGGGCGTAGACTGCACAAATCATTTGCAGACATATATTGCATATTATAGATCACAAATGGATGGTACAGGTACATAGTCAACAACAATTAGCAAGCCTTGAGGACATCATGTAGCCATGGAGCATGGATCCTGGTAACTATTCTTTATAAAAAGAGAAGCAAAACACCGCTAATAAACAGATAAAAAGAGAAGCAAAACACTGCTAATAAACAGACAGGACAAATGAATTGCATCAGTGAGATTAGTTGAGCAGCAAATATCTTTATATGATCTAGAAAAGAACTACATTCATGCAAAAGAGCTACCTTCCCGCATTATACCGAGCAGCAACATGTTGTAATGATGGCAGAAAGTCACTTTGATAAATATAGATGTATTCCCAACAAAAAAGGCATAGATTTATAATCAGCACCAAGAATTCATGTAGACTGTAAAATTTGGTTGTATAGGTTAGTTGTGCAGGCTAAACGAAAGAATGTGGATACAATAGACTGACATAAAAAAAATCAATCTATGAACATGAACTGCCCGATTATACTACTAAAAGATAACCAAAATGGTCATCTTGTAGAATTTTAGAGGTCCACCATATATGCATGAATACTTTGTTCATTATTTGAGTTACAGCTATATTTTTTGCATTTGTGGGAATGCCTGCCCTCACAGGCACCAAAAACTTTAAGCAAGTGGCCCAAGGAAATGTGGGGCTATGTCTATGTGTCATGCAAGTAATTCCATGTTGTGTAACATGAAGATTGAATCAGGTTTATTTTTGGATTGATTTGAACTACTCTTGGAGTTATGCGTACCGGAAACCAATTATCTTCTCTTTTCACAGTATATTATTATTCACCACAACTACTGATATTTAGTCTCCATAAAGCAGTCTGGGTAGCAAAGAAACTGAAAGCAAACGTCTAAGGAGTTGTATATACGTATTAGCATATACATGGAAGATATGGCAGTAGAAAAAGAAGAACTGAATCAGCCCTCAGTAAACTACCAAAAAGGTGAATGCAAACAACTATAAAGTTGCATCTAAATGGTGTATATTTCAAAGGATCTGCAGCAGGAAAAGAATAATGTTAGTTGGTTCTACGATGGAGTCAGTAAAAGGATCTTCATCAAACAACAAAACGGAAAAAATAAAGAAAGGTCGATTTAAGGCAAAGAAGGAAGCTTACATGTATTAAGCAAATATTTGGGCAACAACATAATAAGATTCCCTCATTCTTGTGCACTGATTCACAGTGCAGGACTCTATTTAAACATATGATTCGATAATTGTTTGATCCAAGGACACTCGTCCAAAAATTTCAATATTCTTTACCTCACATGATAAATCCGAACAATATGTAAATGGCTAATGGGAGCCATTCCTCCTTCGCGAACAAATATATCTGAAACACTGTAGAAGAAAATATAAGTGTGAGTGAGGTTGAACATAAACATGGATTCTTGCAATATTGTTTTTAAAGGATGAGTGAAATAATGACATTCGTCGTGAAGATATTACTATAGCAAGCAAATCAAATCGAACTAATAAAAAAAGAAAACCAAACATATATATAATCAACTAAACGTAGAGCTGAGCTGATGTGGACAGCGGATATGAAAAAAAATCCCACGTGGATTGATGGTCTATCCAATGTAAGTATCGATTGGATAATAAATTACAATTTTTGTAGAACAGCCCAGATCTGCAAAAAGAAGTGTATATGTGAGCACACCAGTGCTGATCACGGCAAGATGACAATTGGAAGTGCTTCTTCTTTTTTATCATCTTATGCATGTAACCTCTTATGCAGGACGTCAATTATGATAAATACATGCGATTGATTTTGTTTCATAGAAGCACATTGATACCACGCCATGGAGGATCTTCATCTACAATCTTTGCTGCACGAAGGAACATCAGTTCACATAGGAATTTTATCAATCACCTATGAAGCAAAACCTGCAACCAAGTAAAACGATCTGGGCAAAGGGAATATGACATGGAGAAGCAGATGGGAAGATCAAAGCACATATGAGCTTAACTAATAATACTCATCTTATTCCGGAGGCGTCAGAGACTCGGAGGGACCACGACTCCTGGAGGGGAAAGACTGCGGCTCGCCAACTCCGGCGAGGGGAGGGTGTGCGTCGCTGCTAGGGATGTTGCCACCAGTGGTTTTTTTTGCTAGGGAACTAACACCGCTGCACTGCTAATCTGCTACTGCTTGGTAAACATAGACACGGTGGGGAGGGGAGGAGAAAGAGGGGGTGAATATAGAGACGCGGTGGGGGGAAGGGAGGAGACGCACTCCGGAAGGGGACTCATGTACGGCAGCTAGCTGATGGAAGCCATTAAAATGGATGGAGCGCCTCTTCACGTTCTGCCGCAGGTCACGCTGACGGTTACTGGCGCATTGAAGCTTGGTAGAGGAATAATAGCGGCGGCTACGGGGAAGATGAGAGATCATCCGGCGGTTTTCGGTGCCGGCATGGAGGGATGGCTCGGACGGCAGGCCAGCAGGCAGCAGCGCCGCTATCCCTAGCTTTTCCCCTGCCGCCGAGGAAGTTCCGGTGTTTTTTTGTGTTTTTCAGTTGACACCGAACATGGCTTTGCCCCTTCGCTCGGTCTTGAGCCTTGAAGCCTTGGAGTTGGAGGGCTCGGCCTATACGGACCACTAATTGGGCTGGGCTAATTAGCATTAAGTGAAAAGACTCAGGTTAGGAACGCTAATCCCAGCCGTAAACATGGCATCCAAGGAAGCAAATATTTCAGATGACGTGGAAGCATGTGGTTTCAGCTTGCAAACATTAACTGCACTTAGTGGGGATGAATCTTATAGAGATTATAGATAACCGTGTAGTTTTTTTTTTCCACCGACAAGCACTCTTGAGTCTTGATTCCGAGGTCCGGAAATGGATCCTGGATTCCCCACAGGCTAGAGGAGCTTAAGGCAGGACTAGTCTGCTAAGCAGTCAGCCAGCCTCGGGCGACCTTTCGTCTATTCGTGATGATCGAGATACTCGCAAATTCTTGCCAAATAGTGTGTGCCTCAACTGTTTGACGTTTGCCCAATTTTGGTTATAAGTGTAACAAGATCACATGGAGATTCTGGTAAACCGAGTTTGACAGCAGAAAAAGCCACTCACTCATGCAGAAGTCAGCTCCTTGGCGGACGCTTCATTCCAACCTGATAGGGGCTGCGGCGGTGGTGATATGTGAGCTGCTCCACAGCTGGCTTGCCGAAAGTTTCGGTACGATGGGCATCGCAATTCGCAACCCAGTGCCGCACGCTGCTGGAGATTAGGATCTGGGATAGCCATAGCCGATTGTTGGATGTCGATTGGGGCGTGCATGTCCCTCCACATGATGAATTCTAGGTACTACACCCACTTATTATTTTTGACAGCAGTTACTACATCCACTTATAACAGCTACTAAAGAAGCTGTTCTTTTTTTTTTCTTTCCCGGTGGAGCAACCATTTATTGACTGAGAAAATTGCGCTGTCTTGCTGCGAAATTCTTGTGTTCTTGCAATCCATGCTAGTCGCTCTTTCCTTTTATAACCTTTTATAAAATGTTTTGGTAACTCAATTTGACTTTGCCAAAACATCTTATAAAAAGGATCAAAGCTAGTTTAAAGTCAGAAATTCTAGTTTTGTCCAAAGTCAAAATTCTTAAATTTTGACCAAGTTTATAGGAAAACACTACCAACATCGACGATATTAAATTAGTTTTATTTAGTCCATCATATATCTATATTTTTACAGTATATTATTTGACATTATGGATGTCTATATTTTTTTCTATAAAGTTCAAACTTTGAAAGATTGACCTACGACTTATATTTAGGAATGGAGGTTGTACTAAATAGCAGCTGGGTGTGTTAGTTCTTGACTATTTATGCCATGTCAATTTTTGCGAACCATTGGCTAGTCAAATATTTGGCAAGGATTTGCTGTCCCATGTTTGACCAAAAAGTTCAAAAATTGTGAAGAGAGATGTGAGGTAGTTGATAAAATTCTTTTGGCAACCAAATTTTTGGGTATGAACCAACCGGAGACCAAAATAAAATTGGTCTCTAAAATTTTAGTAGGACAATTTTGGACAAGAACCAAACACACCCTTACCCAACGGCTGCTTCCCAGCTGCGGGTGAGCTTACACACCCTTACCCAATAACTGCTGCACAGCTGCGGGTGAGCTTGATCTAGGTTCCAACAATATACACGGAAAAGTCAACAACGACGAACCGAGGGCCTCTTCCACGGAGGCAACGTACATTGGCTGCGCTTGAGTTAGTTTGGAATTCCAGGTGCGCGCGGCATGTCTTATCCAAACAGTTCTAGTACATCCGTTCCTAAATGAAAGAAGTCATAACTTTGTCCTAAGTCAAAAAAATTAAATTTTGACAAAGTTTATGAAAAAATCCACCAAAAACTATGGCAGTCATAGCTTTGTCCTAAGTCAATTTTTTTAAAGTTTGACCAAGTTTATGAAAAAATCCACCAAAAACTATGACTTCAAATTAGTTTTATTAAATCCATAATGATATATATTTGCACAGTATATTATTTAACATTCTGGGTGTTGATGTTTTTTTTTCTACAAACTTTAAATAGATTGACTTATGACTTATACTGTATTTAAGAAAGAAGGTATCACTAAATGGTAGCCATGTGCTTTACTGCTTTGTAGACCCAACAACTCGGATTGATTTCTTGAGTACATGTGCTGCCATATTGGCACCACGCCTGATTTCCTCGTGAACCTGCATCAGAATCGGCAATATGATACTGTTCACTGCAGACTTCGTATGAACTTTTCGTACGAAGACCAATAGTGGTAAATAGCAACCAGGTCCAAGAAACCGGCTGGGACTTGGAACCGGTAATTAACAGGTTTTCGCACCTGGTGCTTAAGAATCGGAAGCCACCAGACATCACTGATCAGTATCATATCCAAGAATTCATATCAAATCATGTTTAGAGCATTTTCAGCGGTACTAGATGTTATTTAGAGGCTTTCAAGACCTTATTTTAGTTTCATCTTCAGCAGGAGCCCTTATATTTCAGCCCCTACTTGATTGTTCCGTTACAATGACATATGAAGCTCATCTGTCAGTGAGACATGTCATTTTCTCGTCTTCCTCCCCGAGCTCGTGCGAGAGACCAACTAGGGAGATGCAGCGGGAGGGCTTGCCCTACTTCCCTACGCGCGAAGGGTGCGGCGGTGGGAGGCGGACGGTGGCGAGGGCGTGGTCGGAGGCGGGTGGAGGAGGCGGGTGCGCGCGAGTGCAGTCGCCGGAATAGGAGGCTCAGGCGGAGGTGCGAGCGCGCGCGGGGCCAGCGGACGGCGTCGACAACCGAGGGCGCAGGCTAAAGGAGGAGACAGGCGTGGCGGGAGGAGGAGAAGGGCGACGCGGCGGGGAGAGGAGATGGGGACGCGGCGCGACGGCGGTCACGGGCGGAGACGGCGAGCATGGCCACGGACGGCCAAGGCGGCAGTGAGGGGAGGGCAAGGGGGAGCGGCCGGTGAAGGAGGGCTGACGGGGACGGGGCACGCACGGGGGGACGATGGGCATAGGAAGAAATCTGATGTGGCACGGGACACGGGATAGGGGCCTCCCTCGGGAGTCCCTGGAACGGGGGCTTGGGAGGTGTTTCTACAAGCCTCCCTGGAATAGGGGCTCTAGTAGAGTCTCTGCCGAAGCGTTTTTTTGATTCTGGCCCCTAAAAACTCCCTCCTGCTGAAGATGCTCTGAGCACCGGATGCATAATGCAAAGCGCGTGCGTATAGATTCCACAGCCACTAAGCTCGCCTTTCTCTTTTGTGTCCGCAGCCACGGTCCTGAGTTCAACTGAAAGCATTTGCTGCTTGGCAAAAGATGAACAGACCGATTTAGATTTGGATGCGATTATCTCTGATATCGCATCATTTCATTTCCATGCCACCCACTAAACAAGTGAGGCAACGCAGGCTAAGACAAGAGGGCAGGCAATAAACTTGGAGCTAATAATTGCCACAACCAAGCAGACAAATGGGACATTTTATGACACCGAAAACAAACAAAATCTGGACAGTCTAAAGGTTTATGTCAAAGTTACTACCCAGGGAACAGTGTGTGCATGTGAAAAACATCTTTGTAAGTTGTAACTGGACGAACAGCAGAAATTTAGGTATACATTGATAGCGAACAGTTTCAAGACCAGAAATTCCATCGAAGCAACACCATCAAATAGTCATCAATCTTTCAACCACATGCTTAATTATTTTTTGACAGCAGCTTAATTCTTGTTCTTGGTAACAATGCCTCCAGTAATTCTTATGCACGATATTAGCCGCACTTCTCTATGGATGATGAGGTTGATTTCCGGTTTGATATAAGACTAGCACTAGCCCAAGATATCAAAGGTCACGAATGCGGAATGCATCATTCTCAATGCCCAAGAGGTAAAGAAAGAAAATGGTGTAATAACATGTCGAATAACTTAGCTGTAGGACTGAACCAAAGTGAAGTAGCGCAAATCACATGTCAATGCAGTAACAAACTTTGTACCCTGTTGTTCATCCATAGAGATGATCAGTAATATGGAAAGAGAAGTTCTACTGACAAAGTTGCATCACTATCCCCAGATGTATGGTCATTATTCACAAGAGTGGAGGAGATCAACTATGCCTTCCATTCGGGTTGGCTTCAGAAGCATGTGGCAGCTGCTGATGGCTAAAAGTGCCTCCAACATTCTGCGGTTCAGGCGTCGAGAATAGACCACTAAACCATGGAACAATGGCCCAAGGTCTGCTACTTTCCTCACTGCTATTTCCAGGGTCGTCAGCAACGACCTCCTCACGGATGCTCACTATTCCATCCATGTTGCCAGTCTCATTCAAGTCTTTTTTCTCATCAGATGGCAGTTCAAACCGGCAAACCGGGCAGGAACTATGGAGTTCAAGCCATGGCAGGATACATGAAGAGTGGAACTTATGTTCACAAGGCATCTTCTTAGCCTGGGACCCTAGCTCAAGATCATCAAGACAGACTGAACAGCTGACAACCTCTTCAATTTTGACAGTGGGCAACGCTTCGACTACTTCTTTCTTCGCAGGAGGGGTACCATATCGGCTTGTGTCATTCTCAGCCAAATGTTGAAGAAGCAGACTGAGCCCTGCCCCTAGGACATACTCCTCCAGCAAACCATCATCATTACTTGAGCTGCCATGGTCACCTCGGTCCTCATCAGGGTCAAGCACTGCACTTTGCAGAGCTAGGGCCTGGTTGAAGGCATTGATCAGAACAGAGTTGTCCCTTTCCCTGTCGTCTCGAAGGTCGTCATGGATGCTGTCAAGCACACGACGTAGCGCTGATGCCCGCCGATGCCTCCTGATGAAACCCTCAAACTCATGGCCTATGTCATTATCTTCGTCATCACTGTCCTCCGTCCCTCCTGGCAGCTCAAGAGAGTTGTCCAGCAGGCCCCATTGTGGGTGACTTTGCTCTGATCGCTGACTTGCTAATGCCTCAAAGTGTTCACCGATCATCTCTTCGATGAATCCACTCTCACATAATGGACACTTAATTTCCTCCACCATGGCCTCCTCAACAGCTTGCTCACATACATGGCACCAGTACCTCATGATGGCAGCTTCTGCCATCTCGCAAATCCTTCCGTTGATCAAGCCTAGTATATGGTTCAAAGGCAAATCTGCAAACAGGGCAGTAGGGCACCATGTTAAAGGCTGTATAGATCCCCAAGCAAACAACCAGAGGGTACAATTTACCATCTATGAGAATAAGTACAGCATCTCAGGAACAATTTATCAATAAGTGGAGCAGGATAAACACTATTCACATCGCAATGGCAAGCATACAGATCTTCCAAGAAATCAGCATCACGAACAAGAACAAGGACAAGAACAAAGCTAGTTTTGCATCAAATACGAAGTTAATCCTTCTTCTTTTTTGGTTCTTTAGGAACAGCCGAACAGGAGTGGCAAGCTGTCCTCAGGAGGAGACCCACTTGGAGGTGAGGCGATACTGAGATCTCCGAGAAGCGGGAGGCAGAGATCAAGAGCCAAGATTCTTAGTTCATGAATCAGGTGCGGATTCCATTCTTCGCGGAACAAGATACTATTCCCCCATAATAAGAACCACAACAAGAAACTAATTCCGGGCACCGCGCAAGATTCACAACATTGCCTGCAAATAATTTAGTGGCAGAACTCGTCTTCGATCCCAACCCAAATAAATCCTACGCATAAAACCCCCGAATCAACAAACCGGTCGCTTTACACAGATAATAGCAAAGATATTATCCTGGGGGGCGACGGAAACCGACTCCATGTAGAACCCGGGACGGGACGAATTAGTCCCCGAAAAATCAATCTTTCGTTCGCAACCAAGGAGAAGGAAACAGGGAAGAAATTTCATCGCGTGAAGAAGTGGCTAACCTTTGGGGTTTTCCTCGTGGATTGGATTGGATTGGATTGGATCGGATTGGACTGAGGCGGCCCTCTTGTCCTTGTTTGCTTCGGCCAAAGAAGAACAAGAAGTTACAGAGCGCAGGCTAGCTTGACTGCTGCATGGATATTTTACTCCTAGTGGTTATCGTCCCCTATATTTAGAGCAATTTTTTATGCTCCAGGCGCAAATTTCCAACAAAGTTTCTTTTTTTTTTACTAGGATACAACCAATAAAATGTGCTCTGACTTGTAAGCATACAAAGTTTCTGATCTTTTAGAAGATTTAAGCAGCTGTAGATTGGGGTTTGGCTGATAAGACATCCTTGTCATCCATCCAAAGCAGACCACCTGTAAACTAAGTCTAATGATGTCCGGTACTCCGGTTCTGCCTGATTTTGTCGGTGTGCCAACCTCTCGTGCTCGTTTTCTTTCCGAGATTGAGAGGTAAGAACTCTTGCTAGCCAAACTCTGTCAGACTTTTCTTCGGACTCTCCGCGTCATACCTCTATTCGTTTAATACTTTTTGGTACATGAACAAACCCCTACGGAGTAGTACCTACGTAGCAAATATGACAATCATAGGAGTTCTCTTCCCTCTTTTCGCGAAAGCAATTACTTCAAAAAAGAACCAACCGAGTGATGCCGTATTTGTTCCCAGCATGCAGTTCTGGAACAAATTTCCAACAATAATTGGTAGGCCAACCAAATAGCATGACGCATGAGGTCAGGTAGCGCATGCATTTCCGTAGTGGTGGTTATCCAACTGTCGCTTGTATGTCGCTATACAACAACTAAAAAAACACTCAGCGGCACATGGTCAGGTACAAAACCTTTTTAGGAAAATATTGACATCAACGGTGAAAAAAAATGTGATTTCCACTTTGCTTCTTCCATCATTTTTTTGGTTATTATTATTATATATTTTGGCCACTTGGCCAGGTCAAATTAATCAACGGCGTGAACTGAGTAGTCCGTGAACTGCAATCAGTATATATGACTCTTTTTTACTAATTAATCGCTGTGTGGAGCGGACTTAACGGTGAAGTATCGTCGCTTTGGACTTTGTTTGATACGCAAGATTATTTTAGGAGATTGCGCAGGCGCTGGCGTCAGCATGGCATCAGCGTCCTGGGCCGTCGGAGAGAAAACGGAACTGGACTAGCACATGGTGATTGTACATTGGCAATTTCAGGCCCATACGCGCCGGACTCTGGCCGCGCGTGGGCGTGGCACGTTGTCTGGCCTATTATCTTTTACGGTATTGCGGGCCACTTTCATGCTTCTGCGGGTAGGTCCATCGACGATCTTTCATAAATTCACGTCTTTGCGCGTGAGCTTGATCTGAAGCCCCTTGTAATTTACTCATCATTTCTAAATGTAAAAAGTTATAACTTTCTCACAAATCATATTTTTAAAAGTTTGATCAAGTTTATACAAAAATGAATTAACATGTAGAATTTCAAGTAAGTATAACATGAAATATATATCATGATGAATTTAATAAAACTAATTTAGAGTTGTGGATGTTGGTATACTCCCTCCATCCCATATTATGTGATTCAAATTTGTTAAAGATGAACGTGTTTATATATTCTAAAGTACGTCTGAATACAATAATATTACGACACTTAATATGTGACAGAGGTATTTTATTATAAACTTGGTCAAAGTTTAACAATTTTGACTTAGAACACAAGTTAGAACAACTTACATTTAGGAAAGGAGTGAGTACAACTTTTTTTTAGCAACCATGATCTACTCTTTTTTTCTTATAAACAAGAGATGTTTTAGCTTTGTCCTAAGTCAAACTGTTTAAAATTTGATTTAAATAATTTATATAAAAACCTATAAACATCTAAAACTCCAAATTAGTTTTACTAAATCCGTCATCACATATATTTTTATATTATACTTATTTAACATTGCAGATAAAGATATTACTCACTCCGGCCGGAATTGCGACAAGATTTGATACAATACAGTCTAAGTGAAGAACACTGAAATATAGAGCTGTTTGGTTTGATCCCAAAGTTGCCCTACTTTGGCCAAAAACTTGAACTAAAGTTGGCTATGTGACCTTGGCTAGCCAAATATTTGGTCACCGTCCAAACAAACACCAAATTTTGATGAATGACCAAAAAATTGACTTTGGTATGTTTTGGTAGCAAACCAAACACACCCTATGTACCGGACACGCATGCTATGCTGGTGTTTATCTGCCACCGTCCGATTCAGATCTGGACGGTGGAGACTGGAGCACGGGCGACAAATGGACCAACCACCCATCCATCCAACCAACCAAACTCCCCTTCTTCTCCACCTGACCTCGCCGTCGCCGTCTCCTTCCCCACCTACTCCAGTCCCCAACCTCGTCGCACCACCCTACTTAACCCCGCGCACCAAACCTAACCCAGACCCACGCGGATCTTTCTCCCTCTCTCCTCGCCAGACAGCCAGACAGCCCCGAGGATGGAGTTCCTGCAGGGTCAGAGCAAGGAGACCACGGTGGCCGTCGCTATCGCCGTCGTCGCCGTGGCCGCCGGCGCCGCCTTCCTCCTCCTCCGCGCCAAGAAACCCAAGGGTACGCCACGCACGCACGCAACCCGTGCACTTGCCGTGCGTGTTCAAGCTCTCTCTGGTTCCGTCTCGTCTTTGTACAGTGATTAGTAGGATGCTCTGCTCACGGCTAGCGGAGTGTATCTCTTTAGAAAATGTCGCGGGTTGATGGCATCTTGGTTTGGGCCTTGGAGCTTCTGCGACATGTCCCGCGAGATTGTGTCTTTTGGGGGGTAGGATGAACTGAATGTTTGAATTGTGAGTGACAATTAGGCAAACAAAGATAGGATCAACTCATATGATTTCAGGTGGATATTGTTTCATATGTATAGAGGATATTCATATACCAATATACTATAATAAGAATCAATTAAGATTAAGATATGGATCATAGAAAGACCACTTTTTCTCAATCCTAAATTAATAAAATAAAGAAACTTGGTCATCCTAGGTTGTTAGTTACAGATAACTTAATGCCTTTGAACTCCCAGGGCCATCGAAGTTAAAAATTCACCAGCGACTACATGTTAACTCATCATTCAAAGTTTTTTTTTTTGGGTAAAGAAGTAGGTTTTAACCTACTGCAAGGAGTTTTATTATTATATTAACCAAAAGAAAGTTAACTGTACCTAGAGAAGATGTGCAAAAAGCAAAAGGTGAAAGAAAAGGAACACTACCTAAAGCTATCTTTCCAGTTCTTGAAGCCTGAATATCTCTCTATCTTAGCCCTGTGAAAGACAAGATTGAGCATCCAAAGTTGCAGTATGATTAGACCTCAGTTCACATGCTTTTGCAGATTCTAGAGCATTTTTAAACTGTTTCTGTCCTCTGGATAGATAATTTTCTGTACTTCAAGCAAGATTACTCCTTTTGAAGCTTCTGGATAAATTATAAATAGGTGTGCTATTATTTGTTCCCTTAGGCTGCTTGGATGCTGAGAACTTCAAGGAGTTTAAACTTGTGCAGAAGAGGCAGATCAGTCATAATGTGGCCAAGTTCAAGTTCGCTCTCCCGACACCTACTTCTGTGTTGGGACTTCCAATTGGCCAACATATAAGCTGCAGGTTTGGGCACTTCCTGGTCGTGTCCCGATTTACAAGTCATGGCGTTAAGTTGAATGCTCATTCTTTTTGGTTCAAGGATCCAGGTGATTATTATTTTTAATTCCATTGGTTTCTATTTTATGTTACCTGGTTGCAGAGGGAAGGATGCTACTGGCGAGGAAGTAATCAAGCCTTATACTCCAACTACACTGGATTCTGACATTGGATACTTTGAGCTTGTTATTAAGGTAAATTTTGGTAGACATGTTACCTTTATTTTATTGTCATGTTACTTTGTCTCGATATCTTTAGTTTGTATATCAATAGTGTTGTGAAATGTTAACTTTCTTCTTATTTTTATTTTTTCTTTCTCACTCAAGATGTATCCCCAAGGAAGAATGTCTCATCATTTTCGTGAGATGAAAGTTGGTGACTATTTGTCTGTGAAGGGACCCAAGGTATGTCTGTTAAAAGTAGTTCGTCATTGATTCATGTAGAATCTGCTGCATTTGGCCATTTTCGTGGTACTTTTCTGAATTGTATTTGTAGAATCCCTGAAACATAATAAACAGCATAGTGCATAAGTTTGCTTGTGATAAATGTGAATTCGCAATGCTATGCATGTTGACCTTTCAGTGTGGTGGTTAAATGAATTTGTGTCTTAATGTAGGGCCGTTTCAAGTACCAACCTGGGCAAGTGAGAGCATTTGGAATGTTAGCCGGAGGATCAGGAATTACTCCAATGTTCCAAGTAATAGATGGTCAAAAAATTCTTTGATGGCTGTTAATATTTGAAATATTCGGTTAGTACTGAGCAATGCATTTTGCTATCTTATTGTAGGTCACAAGGGCAATTCTTGAAAACCCAAATGACAATACAAAAATTCACTTAATCTATGCTAATGTCACATATGATGACATTCTTCTGCAGGTATGATTTTGTTGGCAAACCTTCTGCAGTTCTCTTCTGACAATTAACATTTTTGTCATACAAAATTGGTTCAAATTTTAATAGCTCTTAGTGAAACCTAGATGTAGAATCCTAGTGTATCTGCTCCTTGAAAATGGAAGAATTTTGGTGTAGCATTTTTATTACAGATTGTGTCGCAAATTACAGAAACCTGACATAGAGGATCTCCATTTTCAATTTGTATATTGTTGCTGGAATTTCATACATGCCTTTTCTGGAGCTTTTCTTGGTAGCAACCCTCTTTCTTAATGATAAATGATTTGTAAAGAGGTCCGGCCATGAAATCTAGCCAAGCGTTATTTTATTATGTTTCTTATAGCAATTCTGTACTACTTATACCAGTACAAGGAAAAGGTCAGGTTAGACTAACGCTTCATATATGCTTTTGGTCCGTTAGGCTTACAGTATGACTTTGTTACGATGATGCAGCTTACTGCGGTAAATGTAATTGAACTGCTGAAGTTCACTTCTTTCTTCAATTCATGCAGGAAGAACTGGACAATCTGGCTAAAAACTATACCGATCGCTTCAAGATCTACTATGTCTTGAATCAGGTTTATATTCTGTCCTGATGTTTAGTACTTTGTCTTGTGACCTGTAGCAAACTTTTATGTTTTGCTAGCCTAAACTTTTAGGTACTATGATTACTGCAATCCTCATTACAGTATGTTGAGGCTCCTAGCATATAACTTACATCACGGGCGTTGTTTTCCATGTGCAGCCACCCGAAGTCTGGCATGGTGGTGTTGGGTTTGTATCCAAGGATATGATCCAGACTCACTGTCCAGCGCCTGCAGCCGACATTCAGGTAAGTCCTGGGTCTTCGGTGAACTTGGAACCATAATTTGTTCTCTGTCAAAGCGTAAATGTTTCTCATCTAGTGACCAAGGCACTAGTTTGACACTCTGTAACTTTTCGTTTCAGATATTGAGATGTGGACCTCCTCCAATGAACAAAGCCATGGCTGCACACCTAGACGACATTGGCTACACTAAGGAAATGCAGTTCCAGTTCTAAGTTTTGACGATAGAAGTGCACCAAAATAACCTGGCACGTGAGCGCTTTTATTTCTTTCAATTTGACATGGGCTGACTCTATTGTGATTTAGCTCGTATAGACAGAACTCCATAGTTGGACTGGCAGGCATGTTCTTATGAATGCTACGAAAACTGATTAATTTGGTATCATTGTATTCACAAAAGAAAAAGTGTCACTGTACTGTACTGTGCCAGTTATGCGTCAATGATATGCCATTTTAGGCATGAAACCACTACATGTTTCCTATGCTACTTCTGGCTGTGAAATTCTTTGCTGGAGGCAAGAGCTGTCGATTCAGTTATAACATGATATCATCAATTTCTAAAGCAATATTAATCAGAATATAAGTTTCAAAGCAATATATAAATTGCAAAAAAGCACTATTAGTACAATAAACCTAAGAACTTGTAAACATGCTTGCTCCCAAATTTGATATAGTGTGTATATATTTGGAGCGGATAGCCGTCGGAAATTCAAGAGACCTTACCGCCCACCTGTGCCCAAAATAGCGTTACAATAAGGGCAGCTCCAATGTGAAAATAAAACCGACCATAAGGCCACTATGGTCGACCTCAGCTAACTTTACACATTGCGGAAGTCGACCACAGGCGGAAAAACTTTGAGGTCGCCCTTACCGCTATGGCTCGGCCTCAAGGAATAGAAATCAATTCTTTCTCTCTCCACTTTACACAGCGCTGCACCTTGAGGCAGAGCAGTTTCTTTGCCGCGCGTTCGGAGACGCGCCGCCGTGGGGAGGGCACCAGCAGCACCGGCGTGCAGAAGCAATAAGACACAACTACTGCGGGACTCACGATCCCAACGGCCAAGTTTTCGTGGATCTTGCCTCCCTGTGTCGCCGCTGCAGGCGCATGATGCGAGCGTGAGGACGTGCTCCTCCGGCTCAGCCAAGTCGCCGGCGCAGTCGAATCAGAAGCAATGAAGGGAGCGCCTGAGGTGGAGAACAGGAAGCATGGCGAGCTCGCTGATGATCAGCGCACTCCACGCCGGGCGCTCGTCGGGGGCGACGTCGATGGCCACGCTGGAGCCTCCGCCATGTTGGATTTCTGCTCTGCGATCCGACAAATCGAGGCCATCGGTGGTAGGATTTGAGGAACCAGATCCATCGCTAGTGGATTTGAGAAATCATGAGATTTGAGAGACAGAAGGGGATACTAGGGATTTCGGTCGCGTGAGGAAAGGTAGAAGCAGTTAGGAGAAAAGAAAAAAACTGACATGTGGGGTCTAGCTTAAGGCCCAGTCGCCTTTAAACATTGTGGGTCTTTTGTTTTGCTATAGCAGATCAGATGGGTCCCATCTTAAGGTCGCTTTAAGAAATAAGGAATTGGAAAACGCGAGCTATCATTTCTGCCTTTTCAGAGATATGCGACACCAGTGACAGCAAAGCAGCTGCCTGTTTTCCCCAGGAGGTCATTGTCCTGCCCTGTGTGACAGCTAAAACAGTACTATACCACCCCAGTGCTACAACAGTTGGTTGCTGCTGCTTGAAAGTGCAAATCTGGGACAGCAGCAAATCAGCCGTGTCTTTTCTTTTCATTTCTTCTTGGGGCTCCGTATGTAAGTCCTTAGTTCTAGAAATTTGGTACTTACTGTGATACTAAATTCTTGATCAAATTTGTTCAGGTATAGATGCATCTATTATTAAAAAACGTTTAGATACATGTGATATTTCGGCAACAATTTAGAATAGGAGGGAGACACATTTTTCTCAAAATTTGACTTAAGATTTGATGGTTGGTCTAAAACGAGACAAATGCAGGGATCCTCCGTGGTGAGTGGCGATCATTGAATTGCATCTGCTAGCTATCTCCACCAAAAGTCCAAACTGATGGAAAATAATAATGATCTTAGATTTTTTTAATTTTTGTTAATTGACATAGTTGAGTTTCTTTGTAGAAGAGCTGAATACCTTCGCAGAGACCTTTTTCTGTTACCCTCTCTAGATCTCCCTTGGGGAAACATTTTATAATTAAAACTCAAGACTGTCACCATCATTCATTTGGAATGCACGTACGTACATCATGGCGCCCCACTAACACTGGAGAGGTCTAGTCTTAATAATGGAGACGATGATCATTGATCCCAACTCGTAGGTAGCTCGTAGCCTCGTACCCAAAAATCTTATCTATATGGCTTTGCCGCATGGCCACGATTGCATGCATTTCCTACGCAGATCTGCACTGCTCGAATCGAATGGCTCCAGTGGTGATGGCAGGCTGAGGCTATAGGGTGCGTAGAAGCTAGCAAGGCCGAAAGGACAAGCGTAAAGCCTAAGCCTAATTAATTAACAGATCGTGCTGCCATGACTGCTGATTTTTTATTTTGGAATTTAATTTTGAGTAACATGATTAAATTGTGTGAAATTCTCCCCGTTTCAAAACAAATGGATGTCTTTTTAGAGTAAGCCACACAAAGTAAGAGTGTGAATGTGAAATGTCAACATATATTACATTTCAATCATTTCATGCACATATATTTGCCCTCGCCAGGAGCTTCAATCATTTTTATACACAAAAAAATGTGGCAATTGTTGCCAACATTATATACCAACCAAATAAACATGTCCTAGATTATTAGTACGTTCTTTTCATGATATGAGGTGTATTGGGTTTCATTAAGATAAGGTTTTGATCAAGAGTTAATCAATTAATATGTGGTTTATATGACATTGTCAGCATGAAAAGAGCTCTATTGATATCAATTTTGCGTCAAATAAACCAGATATTAACAAAGTAATATTTACTCAAAGTCTTGTCTTAACAGAACCTAATTTGTCTTACATTATGAAAATTATGGAGTTTATTGTTGTTGTTGTTGTTGTTGTTGTTGTTGTTGTTGTTGTTGTTGTTGTTGTTGTAATATAATAAAATCTTTACATGGGCCGGGCCGCGATCCTACATGGCGACGACTAAGTCAACGAATCCCGGAGACCGGTCAAATCGCCAACAAGGCATAGCCATGCTAACTAGGCGTCGGTCAAAGAAGTCAAAGGGTCAAGCCCTCCAAGCCATGGTCAAAGGAGTTAGAGTAAGGGCCAACAAAGCTCTAGGAGCAAATTTACCACCTTACCCTCACTTTTCCTCTCCCTCAAGAGTAGCCATGGTCTTTTGTCATGGACCCTTACGCTATAAATACCCCCTCATGGGGGCATGTATCATACACACTCCATTGGAATAATATCAAAGGGGAGAGGGCTAGAGCAATTCAAGGAGCCCGCTCTCGAGTGCTTGGGTCGAGCCTAGTCTCGACTCGACCTCGGGGACGCAACTTGGGAAGCCTAGTTTCGAGGTTCCGGGCCGTCTAGTACGACCTCGACTCGAAGTAGAGGG
The DNA here is from genome assembly GCF_000005505.3 of Brachypodium distachyon. Taxonomy (NCBI): domain Eukaryota; kingdom Viridiplantae; phylum Streptophyta; class Magnoliopsida; order Poales; family Poaceae; genus Brachypodium; species Brachypodium distachyon. The sequence continues at coordinate 19,196,675 of NC_016132.3, read as the reverse complement.
ATCGGGTTAGAGTCTCGAGGGTATCCCAACCTCGCTACATGGGAAGACAAGTTCGGCTCATGTCCGAGGCGGTCCCTAGAGATCTCTCGCTATAGGTGACTTGGGAAGACGAGTTCGGTCCAAGCGCTTGGCTAACGACCCCCTCGAAGCCTCTCCTAACATAGGACTAAGTTGTACCCGCAGGATCGACCGAACCTATTCAAAAAAATATCGACGTGTCAACTTGTTCCAAGTGTACGGCGACCTTCGCTATAAGGCCAGCATACACCCCCTACACCTTGTTCTCGCATTCGTGCCATCGTGCATTGGCATCCCGTACTCCTGTTGTTTTCTAGAACAACAACAGTGGTGCCGATCGTGGGCAACCCTCGCCGCAATTGAAGATTTGATGGCACCGACGAAGCCTACTTCATCGGGTGTCCAACTTGCTGCGAGCATGGGCGCCACGACGGAGGTCGTGGCCGCACCCCCGCTCCCGGCCGTCCCCGAAGGAGCCGAAGCACTCGGAATCGTCGTGGGCGGTCCTTCGACCCTCACCGACGTGGTGGCAAGGATCGGCGAGCTGCTTGTGGTTACCGCCCCGCAAGGGACACGGAACTTGGTATGCCTCGTTCGATGGGCTTCGCGCCACCTCCCTTGCGACCGGTGGTCACCTTGCCCTCGGAACCTACAAGAGGAAACAATGTGGCCTCGGGAGGATCCGTGCCGGAAAACCAAGGAGTCCCGGCTTATGATCCCTCCAACCCAGGACTACCTCCATTAGCGCTCGCCACAATCGCCAATGGAGCTCCTTGGTACCATCCGTATTGGGGGCTTCCGCCGCATGGCGCTCTCCAAGTCACACACGCTCCGAACCAACCTCGCTTTGCGAGCGCCCAGCAAGCGCCCCTTGTTCCCCTCGCCGGGGCCGAACAAGGTGGCAACCAAGCTCCGCCTCAAGGCGCGCCCCGCGGAGATCGAGATCCCAGCGTACACGGAAACGAGTAGGTGGCGGAGTCCGGAGCCCTCGCCGGCGGTGAAAGAAATCCTCGCCGACCCTCCGACCCCCAAGAAGACACCGAGATCCCTCTCCGAGTGACCCCTCTAGCGACGAAAGCGACCCCGATGAAGGAGGATCGCGTCGCCGGAAAAACCGGAAGGGCCGACCATCTTGTACCCCGCTCACGCGGGAAATCCAAGACGCAGATTTCCCACCAAGGTTCAAGCCGCCGACGATACGACACGACGGAGAATCCAACCCTCTTCAATTCCTGGACGTCTACTCCACCGCCATACGGGTGGCAGGTGGAGGCCCCACCGAGATGTGCAACCTTTTTCCGCTCGCGCTCACCGGAATGGCGCAAACTTGGTTTTATAACCTGCGGAAGAATTCCGTGCATTCGTGGGAGCACCTCCAGGAAGTCTTCATCGCCAACTTTCAGGGAAATTTCAAGGAACCCGTGCAAGCTCACGAGCTTTATGTCGTGAAACAAAGGCCGGGAGAGTCCCTCCGAAGCTTCTTCCATCGCTTTGCGAAGGTCCGGAGCCAAATCGCCAACCCACCGTCGACGACCGTGATCGACGCTTGCATGTAAGGCCTTCTCCAAGGAGAAGTGACTCGCGCTCTAAGTCGCAATCCTCTAAAGACGACCGAAGAGCTCTACCGAATCTTGTAAGAATACGCTCGGGGCGAAGATGGAGACATCACCAAGGAGGACGCGCCGTGCGGCGCGCCCGAAGGAACTCCCTCGTCGAATCAACCCCAGGCGTCTGCACCACCTTCCAAGAGGAAGATGAGGCGGGGGAAGAAGGCGCCCGGCGACCAGGCTCGAAAGATCTTCGCCGTCGAAGGGCAAAACTCGTCCAAAAGGACTTGGCAGCCCAAGAAGCATCCTCGCCCCGCCGAGAAAGGCACCGGAAGATGCGTCATCCACAACTCGGCGAGCCACAGCACCTTGGAGTGCAATACCCTCATCATAGCTCGTGAAGAGTTCCAAGCATGAATGCAGGCCCAACGCAAGGACGAGAAGGCGCCTGAGGCCCCACGCCCCGCCAGCGTCATCATTGCCGACCCTGCGCCCAAGGAAGAGAACCTTCTGTTTCAAGAACCCGCTCACCATGTCGGGGTAATACTCGGGGGCTCCGCCACAGGCCGGGGGTCAAAGAGACAACGCAAGGAGTATGCGCGCGAAGTCAACGTCATTGGAACCTTCACTCCAACACCACCACCCAAGTAGGCGAGTGTACCCATTTCCTTCACCGAAGAAGACGCCAAGGGGATACGCTTCCCACACGACGACGCCCTCTTCTGACGGCCATCGTCTCGAATCGCGAGCTCACGAAAATACTCGTGGACGGCGGAAGCTCCGCCGACATCTTGTACCTAAGCACGCTAAAGAAGCTGATGGGGCCGTAAGGAGGATATAAGAACGGTTCTTTGCAACCGTCGCTTTACCCCCTAACCGGTTTCGTCCCAGGCAAGTCCATCCAGCCGCTTGGCCAAATTGAGCTCCTCACGACCTTCAGAGACGCCACTAATCATCGCCGAGCTCGTGCGCTTCGACGTGGTGGACATGGAGGCCTCCTTCAACGCCATCCTTGGCAGGACAACCCTAAACTGCCTCTGTGCTGCCGTCCACCACAACTTCCTATGCATGAAGATCCCGGGCCCAAAAGGCGTGATCACGGTCCGTGGTGAGCAATCCTCCGATAGGAAGATGCTATATCGCCACGAGACTAAGTGCACCGAGAAGGGAGAGGCGTCCAGAAGTATCCACATGCTCTCGGGAGCAGGGGAGTCCAAGCCCGATCACCCGGAACTCTACATCCCTAAGCCTCTTCCCGAGGGAGAGCTTAAGGAGATACGCGTCTGCGACAACGACGCCATGCGCATCATGAAGATCGGAGCCGACCTCTCGATCGAACTCGAGAAGAAGCTCATCGACCTGCTCCGGGAGAACTCCGACCTCTTCGCTTGGTCCCCCTCCGACATGGGAGGAGTCTCGCGTGATATCATGGAGCATCGACTCGCCGTAAGACCCGACAAGGCACCCGTGAAGCAGAAACTCCGGAAACTCTCCACGGAGCAAAGCAAGGTCATCAAGCAAGAAATTGCAAAGCTCTCCGAGCCGGACTCATCCGAGAAGTTTGGCACCCCGAGTGGTTGGCCAATCCGGTCTTGGTGAAGAAAGCCAACGGCAAATGGCGAATGTGTGTTGACTTCACCGACCTGGACAAGGCATGCCCCAAGGACGACTACCCTCTCCCGCGAATCGACTAGCTAGTCGACTCCATGGCGGGATACGAGAGGTTAAGATTCTTGGACGCCTATTTCGGGTATCACCAAGTCCACATGGCGAAGGAAGACTAGGAGAAGACCAGCTTCATCACTCCCGTTGGCACCTTCTGCTATCGCAGAATGCCTTTTGGCTTGAGGAACACCGGTGCGACTTTCCAACGCCTCGTTAGCCTTATCCTCAAAGACAAAGAGCAATTGGGAAGAAACGCCGAAGTCTTTGTTGATGACGCCGTCATCAAAAGTCAAGCGGCGAGTACCCATCCCGAAGACCTGGAAGAAACCTTCAACAACCTCCGCAAATACGGCGTGAAGCTCAATCCCGAGAAGTGCGCATTCGGAGTCCGAGGAGGAAAGCTCTTGGGTTTCCTCGTCTCCCAACGGGGAATCGAGGCCAACCCGGAAAAAATCCGGGCCATCCTGGAGATGGAGCCCCCTCGCTCCGTCAAAGATGTGCAGCGCCTAGCAGGGAGGATGGCTGCATTAGGATGATTCGTCGCCCGATCAGCCGAGAAGGGTCTTCCTTTTTTTAAAGTCCTAAATGGCCTCAACAACTTTGAGTGGATCGACGAAACTCAAAGGGCGTTCGAGAAACTCAAGGCCTATTTGTCGACTCCTCCACTCCTCACAAGCCCGAAGCAGGGAGAGCCTTTGCTCCTGTACCTCGCCGCGACTCCAGTCGCTGTGAGTGCAGCCCTCGTGAAGGAAGAAGATGGGTCGCAACGCCTGGTGTATTACGTGAGCGAAGCTTTGGGAGGAGCAAAGGGTCGATACACGCAGATCGAGAAGATTGCGTACGCCCTCCTCATGGCCTATCGAAAGCTCCGTCATTACTTCATGGGCCACACCATCATGGTGCCGACGACATTCCCCCTCAAAGAAGTCTTCGGCAACAAGGAAGCCACCGGGAGAATCGCCAAATGGGCAACGGAACTGGCTCCCTTCTCGTTGGAGCTTACCGTCAGAACGGCTATAAAATCCCAGGTCCTCGCCGACTTCGTGGCCGAATGGCATGCGTCGCAAGCCCCGCCCGAAGAGACGTCGCCCAAGGCCGAGCCCCCCGAACCACACTGGATAATGAGGTTTGACGGCTCCAAGCGCCTGGAGTCATGCTCGTTAGCCCCGAAGGGAAGATCCTGGAGTACGCCGCCCACCTCGACTTCAACGCAACCAACAACATGGCGGAGTACAAAGCGCTCCTACTCAGACTCCGGTTGGCTAAGGCCCTGGGTGTTCGACACCTTCTCATCCAAGGTGACTTCCAGCTGGTGATAAACCAAATGGACAAGTCATATCAATGCCTTGATGAAAGGATGAAGAAGTATATTGAAGAAGTTTGCAAGATGGAACGGTACTTCCTAGGCATGGAGGCGTGACGCATCCCACGAGGAGAAAACCACCTCGCCGACAGATTGGCCCGAACGGCCGGTTCCAAGGAACCTTTGCCACCCGACATATTCTTCGAGGTGATCCGCGCCCCTTCCATAGGAGAAGAAGCCGATGACTCTGACGAAACTTCAAAGGCCAGCATGGTCATCGACAATTCACCCTCTTGGATGACGCCAATTATCCGCGCCCCGAAAGGAGAGGTGGACGAGGAGGCAGAAGGCCCGAGCGCCAAAACTTTGCTTGCAAAAACAAAAATGTACGTCCTCCTCGACGACATCCTTTACAAGAAGGGTGCATCCGCGCTACTCAAGTGCATAAACCCCGACAAGGGGGCTGAACTCATCCAGGAGATCCACTCCGGAGTGTGCGGCCATCATCTTGCGCCAAGAGCCACCGCGGCGAAGGCTTTACGACAGGGATTTTATTGGCCCACCATAGTGCAAGACGCAATCACGATATTGCGAAGATGCGAAGTTTGCCAGAAAATGGCTAAGTCCATCCACGCGCCGGTGACGACGCTGAAGAATATTCCAATAACTTGGCCACTGCACGCTGGGGAATGGACCTTCTCGGGCCTTTCCCCGCATGCATCGGGGGCTGCAAGTATCTCGTGGTGACGATTGATTACTTCTCCAAATGGATAGAAGCTGCGCCACTCGGCAAGATCACGTCACAGGACATCCAGAATTTTTTCTGGGAAAACATCATATGTCGATATGGCGTCCCACGAGAACTAACTGTGGACAACAGCAAGCAGTTCGACTGTGCGGAATTCATTAAATTCTGCGAATACCTCGAGATCAAGCTGCACTTCGCATCCGTGGCCTACCCCAAGAGCAACGGCGCATGCGAGAGAGCCAATGGACTAATCCTCCAAGGACTCCGCCGAAGGGTAGAACACACGGCCAGCAAGGCAAGAGGAGCATGGGGGGACGAACTCGCCAGCGTGGTTTGGGGCCTACGCACCTCCGTAAGCCGTTCCACGAGCTGAACACCATTCTCTTTGGTGTATGGCACCGAAGCAGTTCTTCCTGCCGAGGTAGAGTTCCGCTCACCTCGGGTCGAAAGACTCCAAGAAGCTACTCCACTCGCCTTCAACGAAAATGAAGAGCATCACAAGACGACCGTCGATCTTGTGGAAAAAGCTTGTGACAAAGCCCTCATGAGGCACACCGTCTACGAGCAGAGCGCCGCACGCTTCTACAACACGAGGGTGCGGGAACGAGCTTTCTCCCAAGGAGACCTCATGCTGAAAAAGAACGTCGACCCAAAACTCCAGCGCAAACTCGATCCTAAATGGGAAGGACCATACCGCATCGCCGCGGTGTTGGGCAACGGTGCATACCACCTCGAGAACATGGAAGGGAAAAACCTCGTCCATGCCTGGAACGGCGACAAACTCCGGCGTTTCTACGCCTAAGGAGGAATCTCAAGGACGACCCTCGCCACTCCCAAAGGAAGACTATCAGCGGCCAACTGGCCACTTCCCTGCAAAACTTCGATGGATCGTAAGCGCCAACGAGGCCACATCTATTTAAGGCTTGTAAGTGCTCATCGGGCCATTCCTTAAGACAAGCAAGCGGGGGATCAATAAAAACAAGTCCTTGATAAAGAGTGACACGAGACACTTGTACGACCCACCGTCGTAAATGGAACCCCGTCGAACAGCAATGTCACGAAGGGATGATCCCCAAAACCGAGTTGCTGCCCTAGTGCCGCTCGCCGAGGGACGCCAAAGGGCCTACGTTGGCTCAGGCATCACCCAAAAATGTCTCCGGACATAAGTCGCCACCAGCGACCCGTTCCTTGGTGGATCCTAGCGTGCCTCGAGGCTATCCACCAAGTAGAACCAAGTCCCCCGAGGGCCGGAAGTTCCTTAAAACGCATTTAAGGAGAACCGCAAATAAGCGAGTTATACATGAGCTTACTTACCTCGGAAAACCGTGCTACCCGCGTGCGAGACGTCGCACACGGGCCTGCATGATAGTAACCGAGTTAAGGCTCCATAATAATCGCGGGAAAGCATAGCTTCCTGAAGTCCGAAGGGGAGGAATTCCGCATGAATTTCCCCAAACGGCAGGTCAAAGTGTCCGGATCACCACCGGCATATCGATAGCGACCCCCACCAGGATACTAAGACCCATGGCTCGTGACCATGGCCTAAGGCGCCGAAGCCAAGACGTATCCCAACGGCGACAACAATTGATTACGCAAAAGTGTGATCATAGCGAACGATCGCGAGCTGTATAAAACTAAGGAAATAAAGTACTTCGCTAAGAAGGAAATAGAGTACTCCAAAGAACACATGTTGAGCCAAGTTAACATTTCCGATAATGTTGACCATATGGCAAAAACATAAGAAAATACATGCCGAGCTAAGTTGACATTCTCGACAATGTTGGCTACATAGCAAAGCATAAAGTACATCAAAAAGGTTGCCTTACAACCTCTATGTCTAAGCCTAGAACATGCAAGTCATGAGGCTATGTCATAAGTGGATATGCAACATCGCATAAGTAAGCAGCTGGGGTACCTTGTCGCCTCAAAGGGCAACAAGACTCAAGCCCCACCATCGCTCGTGAAGAGCAGGCTCAAGGCAACGCACGAAGCGTCGACCTAGAGCGCGACAAGGAGCTCCCTGGTCCGCCAGAAACTTCTTCGCCCCGTGAGTCATCTCACCCTCAAGACCGCTAGTCCCGGCACCGCCGTCCAGGACAGCCGCGACTGCCGACGAAACAAGTCGGGCATCCGTACTCAGAAGGCACCTCTTCACGGCAGGCTCAAGAAGCTCCACCTGTGAAGTAAGCACCCTACTCGCCTCATCCGTCGTGCGACACGGGGGAAGATCCGGCTGAGGGGAGCCCTTCAAACAGAGTACCATCTCTCGAATCTCCGAAGCCTGGGCAAGCAGGAGCAAGACCACCTCCAGGCGGCTATCCGAAGGGGCGCGAGCGCGAGGAGCGAACACCGGTCCGAACCTGGCATCCTCCGACTCCGCCTTGAGAGAAGCAACCTCCACTTGGGCGTGCTCCACGTTGAGGCTGGCCACCACCAAGTCCTCCTCGGCACGACGGGTCTTCGCGATCGCATCCTCCTGGCCCTCCTCGGCAAGGCGAGCCCTCGCCTCCATGGCCGCAAGCTCCGCTGACACCCGAGAAAGCTCCGCCTCAACGGCCTCCCGCTGCGCCCTCTCTGAAGCCAGCTCACTCAGGGCAAGGGTAGCCTTCGAGGTCTCGGCATCCAAGGCCGCCGAAAGCACCCCGACCTGAGCCTTGAGGGCGGGGAGAGTTCCCACGGCCTCGACCAAGCCTCTCACCTAGCAAAAGATGAAGGGTCATGAGCGCGGGCCGCCAAATGGACCTAGCAAGAAGGGAGACGAGGAAAGTGGACTCACAAGCTCCAACGCCTCGAGCGGATCTCTCGCCCCTCCCTCGATCCTCGGAAGCACCTCTCTCTCCTCCAGAATCGGGGGCTCGGCCCCGGAAGCATCAGGCGCCACAGGCTCCATACCTGAAACAAGACAAGAAAACCCCGTGAGAACATTCCCAAAAGGGTATTAAAACACTCAACAAGCGTGCCCTCACCGGTGACGGGAAGCTCCTCCTCCATAGGCCCACGAGTCAAGGAGAGCACTGGAACGCCCGCTCCGCTGGCCTCCGAGGAAGTATCCACCACAAGCTGAAGCCCAGTCCTCTGGGTGAAAACCGCACGCTCGTGAGCGACGGAGGCAGGATCTTCTCAATGTCGATCTTCCTGGCTAGGTGCATGTTCGTGGACTCTCTCAAGGGAGACCTCGACTCCGCCACATCGGCTAGGTCAGGAGAAGGAGCCTTCCTCTTGCGTGAACTCGGAGGACGAGGGATCTTGGGCATTGGGGCCACCGGCACACCCAACCCAAGCACGACCTGAGGCTTCACCTTCCCGCAAGTATCTCTAAAGTGAGAACCAACGGCGATCATCGATGGAGTCGCAAGACGAGAGTACCGCTTGCTGGCCTTGATGAGCTTCCCAAACTGGGGATCCGGGCGCATCGGTACCGAGTCGTCGAAGCACGCCGCCACGATGTTGTGGCATGCCCCCTCGCCGATGGTGTCAACGTAAGCCCGATGCTCCACCGAGTTGTACGGCCCGACCATCTGGGAAGCCCACTCGGCCGCCTTCTCTCGAGAAAAAGCTACTGAAAAACAAGCACAAGCACTAGCCAGGGTTAGTGTCAAGCAAACAAGAATACTTGAAGCAAAGACTCAAGTATCGCGAAACTCACGCTTAGCCGCGCGGCGTGGGTGACGGAAGGCCAAGGGGATCGCCAGCTCCGCCTGTGGTCGTGCCCTCATCATGAAGCGGCCCGCCATCACCATCTCCTCGAGAAGGTCGTGAAAGCTATGCTCCGAATGAGCCGACTTGATCCCGGCAAGCTCCCACTCCTCGACCAAGGACATGCCCATGGGACGGACGACATCCCGAAGCCCCCCAGGCCCAGAGTGTCGAGGGAGCCTGCCAGAGTGATGCAAGCTCATCTCCGAAACGTCAAGGAAGAACCACTGCGAGTCCCACCCGTCGAACATGCGCACCTCGCTCTTCGCCGGCATCAGGGGGAACTCGTTGTGGAAGCCAGGACGGAGCCTCACGGCGACCAAGCCAAAAGCACTCCAAGTGCTCTCGTCGGGGGTGCGGCGCTCCTCCATGTGGACGGTGAATAACAACAAGAACAACCTCATGGTCGGAGGCTCCCTCAAGGCGGTCTCACAAAGCCACCTGAACACGTTCAGGCGTAGAATCGCCGAGGGAAGCAACTGCGCCACCTCGATGCCATAGGTATCCAGGAACTCCAGCAAGAACGGGTGCACAGGCAAGCACAGTCCGGCGTGGAACCAGCCGGTGAACACGACGATGTGCCCTCGACGCCTCTGCGGCTCCAGTCGAAGCTCACCCTCATCGGGAAGCGAGGCAAGACCCTTGCGGAAGTAGCCCGCCTCCACGAGGTCCGACAGGTCCTTCTCGGTCGTCATCGACGCCGAAAGGATATCGGGAACTCGTCCCGGCTCAGCCGGAAACGGCTCAAGCCGAGGTCCTCTCTCCATACGGGCGACCTTCTTCAACCTCCGTAGCTTGCCTCCCGACGTCCATGCCTCGCCCCCACTCCCATGGGAGGCCTCTCTCTCGATGCTCCCGCCAGTGCCCTCACGACGCTCCACGTCAGACCCCGCCATCTCACCTACGAGAAGACATCAAAAGATTAGTACAAGTCGCGAAAATTCCTAAGAAAGCGGCTAGGGAAAATCTACGTCACAAGGTCATATGCGACCGCCGTGTCTAAAAAAAAGGAAGGGGAGGAGCCCAACTCCCCCCCCCCCCGGTGGCCTCTTAGGTCCTACGGGCTCTGCGGCAACAAGGGGAGCCCGACTACCCCCGCAACCCGCCGGCCTCCGGTCCGCCTCGGCCTGCGGAGAAGGAAGCCCAGACGATTTGCGCGCATGACTGCCGGCCCAAGACGTCCAAAACAAAAAAAATAAAAAGGGAGCCCAACTCCCCCGGGGCAGCCCAAGGCCCACGGCCTGCCCGCAGGTCCACTCCAAAAAAAATAAAAGGAGAAGGGTGAAGGGAGCCCAGCTCCCCCTACGACGGCCCAAGGACCACAGCCCATTCACGGGCCAATCTTCACTACGGGAGGGAGGAGGCAGGCGCCCGCGAGGTGTTCGATCAAACGACCGACACCCTGGGTCGCGCCGCCCCGTGCCCATGTCACGCCATGCCGCGCCCTTGCCGCGCCGCGACCAGCGTCGGGTCACGCCCCGCTCCCTGCCGCACGCACGCCCATGCGCGCTCGCCTCGCGCCTCGCCGCCAAACCTCGCGCCACGGTCCGCCTACTCCGCAATCGAAGACGCCGCGCGTGGCCAGCCGAGCGTGCCCGCCCGGGACGGCGCTCCTGCGCCCGGCGCATGCCCTCCTACCTGCACCCCAGCTGCGCCGGCCAAGCCCTCGCGGCATCCCGGGCGCGCACCGAAGGTGTTCGACGAAACGTCCGGGCACCCCCGCATCCCCGTTGCTCACCGGCGGACGCGTTACGCACGCCCATCAGGCAAATGCCGAACAACCCGACGCAGCTCACCTCGACAAGGACACAAGAGCACTCGGGCGCCCCCTCTCCGCGGCTCAAATTGCAAGCAATGCCGGCAACGTTCGAAGCCCGACGCCCGCCGAAAACTCGATCCCCACGAAGACTCGACGATCCTCAGCACGCGTGACGGACTGGGCAACTTCTTGGAGAAGCTACGCGCTCCCGAGGAGCTCCTAAACGCCACCGGTCTCGTCCTGTCCTTCGGATGCCGCCGAACTCGTCTTCGGCACCAGAAGGGGAGGAAACGAGAGTGGGCAGGGCTCCCTAGGCGTCCCACGGTTCCATTTTATAGGCAAGGAAGCCCCCTCGACGTCCGGACCCCGCATGCCGCCGGTCGGCTCGGTCACAGCAAAAGGACAAGGATCAAGCCCGACCAAAAGGCAAGGGAGGCAGAACAGGGGAGGAAAAGCAAAAAAGGAGGGCAAAAGAGGACCGTTGGGTCGCCCCGAGCCAGCCCACGCCGTCCTGGCCGAGCCCCGTGGTCGCCGGCATCATCACCTAGCAGCGGCACCCATCGACGGAAGAGGAAAGGAAGACGACCTCCTTTCCCGACCGTACCAAGGAAGGAGATGAACAGCCACCGTTGGATCTAGGGTTTGAGATCAATCTCGACCGTCCAATCCGATTAAGTGACCTGGCGAACCGGTACGTAGGCCAATGGGCTACTTGGCCCTCGGCCCAATGACAAGCATAAAAAAAAGAAAAAAAAAAGATGAGAAGGCCTCCCAAGCCCGGTCGGGCGCGGCCCGCACGCCCGGGAGGCCCGTAGACCGAACGCGGCCCAAGACCCCCCTGCGCGCGGTTAAGCAAACAGGGGGAGGCTTTTTTTGCGAAAAAGCCCTTCAGAAGCGTGGAAATTCTCAAACCGCCCCCTGGTGGTCGAGGAGTTTCGCGTCGGAGCCCTCGAAAGGTCGAAAATTCACAGAAGAACCCTTGCAGCCTAATTATCTTGCAAAAGGAGCCCCACGGCCTTAAAAATTTGCAGGGAAGACCCTGGAAGTGTCTGTTTCTTTGAAAATATACCCCGTGACCAACAAAACCCCGCAAAGGAACCCACCTAGGCTTGATTTCTCGCCGAGAAACTAGCCTAGCCGGTGGTTCATCGCACCGAAGACCCCAAGGCCGTACTTTTCCGCAGGAAAAATCCCTGGGAGCCCTCGGGACGCGTCAAAATTCACAAAGCCGCAAGGTTTGTGCCACAAAGGCCCACCTAGGTCTATCTTCCTCCTCGAGGAAGGTTACCTAGCCGGTGGCTCGCCCCGTGGAGAGCCACACTCAATGCGCCAAATGAAGAACTTCGGCACGCCAGCATCATGGGAGTTGACCCGAAGCCATTCCCAACACCTCCGGCTCAAGGGGCTACTGTTGTAATATAATAAAATCCTTACATGGGCCGGGCCGCGATCCTACGTGGCGACGACCAAGTCAACGAATCCCGGAGACCGGTCAAATTGCTGACAAGGCATAGCTATGCCAACTAGGCGCCGGTCAAAGGAGTCAAAGGGTCAAGCCCTCCAAGCCATGGTCAAAGGAGCTAGAGTAAGGGCCAAGAAAGCTCTAGGAGCAAATTTACCACCTTACCCTCACTTTCTCTCTCTCTCAAAGGTAGCCATGGTCTTTTGTCATGGACCCTAGGCTATAAATAGCCCCCCATGGGGGCATGTATCATACACACTCCATTGGAATAAGATCAAAGGGGAGAGGGCTAGAGCAACTCAAGGAGCCCGCTCTCGAGTGCTTGGGTCGAGCCTAGTCTCGACTCGACCTCGGGGATGCAACTTGGGAAGCCTGTCTCGAGGTTCCGGGCCGTCTAGTACGACCTCGACTCGAAGTAGAGGGATCGGGTTAGAGTCTCGAGGGTATCCCAACCTCGTTACTTGGGAAGACAAGTTCGGCCCAAGTCCGAGGCGGCCCCTAGAGATCTCTCGCTATAGGCGACTTGGGAAGACGAGTTCGGCCCAAGCGCTTGGCTAACAACCCCCTCGAAGCCTCTCCTAATATAGGACTAAGTCGTACCCGCAGAGTCGACCGAACCTATTAAAAAAATATCGACGTGTCAACTTGTTCCAAGTGTACGGCGACCTTCGCTATAAGGCCAGCGTACACCCCCTACACCTTGCTCTCACATTCGTGCGATCGTGCATTGGCACTCCGTACTCCTGTTGTTTTCTAGAACAACAACAACAATTATTATTATTATTATTATTCCAAAGCAAAGGCGTAAAGGTACGCCCTTTGTCCACAAATAAGTGTACATTTGCGTTTAAAATTTGTTCACAAAAGAGTGTATTTATCTCTTACCAAAGCACTTTATATTAAGAAAAAATGTTTCTCTCTCGCTACACTGAAATCAAACCAAATAACATTTCTTCATGCACTTAACTCATTAGAGGTGGGAGAATTAAAGAGAAGAGGAATGGTGGTTATCACCTCCCACTATATTTTCTAACTCAATGTTTAATTTTCTTGAAAAAACCCAACATACACTTTTTCATGGAGGGAGGGAGGGAGGGAGTAAACTAGAAGTTGATTTGACACATCAATAAGAGTTTAATTATCTTTTTTTTCCCTTGATGACAGCGAGGAAGAGCCATAACGACTCAAAATGCATTGGAAGTGTAGATGATGAACATTTTTCTAAGAGTCCAAAAGAGACATTTATCTTGAAACCAAGGGGCATCTATGGTTTACAGGGGAGGCTTAAGCATCCACTCCATTAAACATGCTGAAAGAGAAGGGTTATTTGTCCACCGCCTTATAATCAGCATCTAATTCATATATTCTTGCAAGAGACGTGGATGCTCCAAATGGTCTTGCTTCTTCCAGACATGTACCGTCGTCACCAGCTTGCATGCGCGCTCGGTCATCATCTTGGTCGTCGCTATCAGAAATTTGATTCGCCAAAGCCGAGGTCGACGTGCTTTCCAGGCAAATCGATGTACTCCATATTGTAGGTAAAACGGTCAACTTTCGACCATTGACTTTTGACGTGGCATTGCTTCAATTCTGCCCCAAGTGCTCCCTTTTTTTTTGCCAGTAATTAAGTGCATGCGCCCTTGGTTTAGAGAAAGCGATTAAGGTTTGATCAGACAAACCATGAGCAAGAAAACAAAAACCCATGGAGAAAGCTGAGAGACAGCCGCCGTATAAAGAAACGCTGGATCTTCGCACTTTGCCAGGCCAAACTATAATTAACGAACCAGCTAACTAACGACACCGTCTCCACCTTCTACCCACCATCGCCATCGCCAACAAATCCAATCCGACGAGGGAGCCCGCCCCGCACGTGCAACGCTCAAACTTCTCCCATCATTCTTGATTCTTCTCCTCATTCCTTCCCTCCCTCCCCCGTCCCGTCCGCGCTCAGGTCCATCACCTCGAGGCAGCAGCAGCAGGCAGCGCCCACCAGCCGTGCTCATGCCGCGTCGTGCAGCAGGACCCCGGCCGTAAACAATTCTTCCCCGGATCGGGCGGACGCGAGGCAAACGCCACGGGGAAAAAATCAATTCTTGCCCCAGGCAGCTGCTGTACAGTTGTCCCCGCCGGATTAGTTTAATCCTCCCGGGAGGAGGGGGCCGGCCTTAGGTAATGGCCGCGGCGCCCTCGTCCGCTGTTGCTTCCTCCTCCTCCTACTGCAGACCCCGCCCCGGGTTTCAGGGGTCGTCTCCGCGCCGCCGCTCTTCCTCTTGGCTATTTTGGACTTCCCCGCCGTGCTTAGCGGGAGGAGTTGTTGGCTTCTTCCCTCTGCCTGCCTGGCTCGGGTTTTAGTTTAGAACACTGCTGCTAGTTTCTTCGGGCTGGGTGAGGGAACGCCGGAAGCAGCGCTTGCGTCGTGTGTTCTTGGGAAGCGCTCAGGTGGTTGGATTTCGTGGCCAAACTGCTGATTCGGTGAGTTCCTTCCTGCCTGCTTCCCTTGGCCTTTCTGTTCTGGCGTTTGGTATGTACAGTTTCATTTCATGTTTATCTCTGTTTCTGTCGCAACTTGTAATGTGTGGTGGATTCTGAAGATTCTGTAGTGTCAGCGAGGTTGGGTCTGAAAGATGGCGTGCGTCGTGGGTGTACTGTTAGGGTCCTTTTGATGAGAAAGGTTTCAGCCTTTTTGTTTCTTCTTTTCTATTTTTGGTTTGGTCATATGCAGGTGAAGGGAATTTGAATTGAAAGAAAAATTTGGGTGGGTCTGCAAAAAATTTCTAGGATATAAATGTCCCCCCTTTATTTTAATTTTCTGTGTGAGCATGCTTCTTCTCCATATTTACATGTGCTCGTGTCTGAATTGTTGCGTTCATGTTAAAAATTTCCTTATGATCAACTGCTAGTACTCTTAAATTCTACTAAATCATGTCGTCAGACTTGAAGCTGGAAAAAAGAGTCTGCTGCTTTCTTCATAATTTTGAAGGGAATGACCTTCCCAGATGATGAGAAGATGAAGGTGTGTGTCTCTTGTTCCATAACCCCCCCCCCCCCCCCCCCCTCCCCCTGAACATATGTCTTGAATGCATTTGCAAGCTGAATGGAGCGTTGACTTAAAGTATTTGGCTTTGTAAAATTGTACTGTAGGGTTGCCGACCAAAGATTTTTCGGGCAAAAGATAAGAAGGCCACAAAGAAAATAGACCGTCCAAGCTCCTCCAATGGTAGTGTATCTTCCTTTGAAACTGAATAATTGAGAACTAGTAATAAATAGATTAGCATATTCGATCAAAATTTGGCTCATCTGGGTTGAACTGAACCCCTGTCGACTTCATAGATTGAGTGTTATGTAGAGGCATGCAGTTCAAATGTGTTTATTTGAATATGCTAGAATTCATATGTTCAGCAATTCCATATTTCATCACTTCATTTCAGAAATTGGACATGCTGTATTAAATCTAGTACAGTATAATTTTTATTAGGATTTTGTGATGACATACTAGAAACTCTTCTGTGTTCTCTTCTCATCTCCAGTTAAGTCAGGACCAAGTTCCTCCAGGGCACAATCTTCTTCCTCCTTCAAAACACTTTCAGGTGGTTTTCTATCTGGCAACTTTGCTGCACTGGATCATTTTTTTATGCTGCTGGTTTGATTTGATTGGCTCATTATTGTGTTCCTTTGGATTAAATGGAAGCAGAAGTTAGGAGCATACGTCTCAGCCATTTCCTTGCCCGTTCTCCAAGTGCTACAAAAACTGAACCTTTCAGGTCAAACAGCTAAACTTGCAGTTATACGCATCCTATAGGTGGAAAAGAAGTGTCTTGATTTTTTTTAGTGCATTCATTATACAGGGTTTTTGTTTCGACATGGAACGTTGGAGGAAACACACCTACAGCTGAGTTGAATCTGGATGACTTCATTCCTGCTGATGACCACTCAGATATTTTTGTTTTAGGGTAGGTATCCATCTATTTCTCACACGTCTGGAATGTACACCTGTCAGTATTACTAGTTGTCATGCCAAAATTTCCATAAAAGAATGTATAGTGTGTTACTTACATATTTTTGGTATGTTTTACTCCCTGGAGTTTATTTGACTTGTTTCCATGAACAGACAAAGCGGTTACATCTCTTTTTTAACCTTCACACAGTTTTCAGGAAATTGTCCCTCTCAATGCTGGTAATGTGCTTGTAATGGAAGACAACGAACCAGCTGCAAGATGGCTTGCTCTTATAAACCGCACACTAAACCGACCAGTTGATGGGGATGCTGATATCTTCCAGCACAAGCCATCTCTATCCCTTGATTCAACCTCATCTCGATCTTCGTCAAACCTTGATGCTTCGTTCTCCAACCGTTCTAGTTCTGCAATCTTCCAAATGTCCTCCTTAAAATCTATCAGGAAGCCTTACATGCCAACTCAGAGAAAACTGCTGAAACTCTGCAACTGCTCAGTTGAAATGACCAGGAAATCCTACAAAGATGCTTGCTTTGGATGCCCACAAGCATATATTAATGAGACAGACTCTTCAGAAGAAGATGAAGTGGATGATAGACCGAACAATGCTTACGGTTATGTGGTTGATGGAGTGACTTCGACTGTTTCCGCCTCCAGGGATCAGCTGAAATATAACCTTGTATCTTGCAAACGAATGGTTGGTATTTTTGTGACAGTATGGGCAAAAAAAGAATTAGTGCCGCACATCGGCCATGTGAGGACATCATGTGTAGGCCGTGGAGTAATGGGTTATCTTGGAAACAAGGTTAGAACCAAATCAAATTATACAAGTAATTGCCTGTCAAATATGCAAATTGTAGCATGCCCTAATTTTTGGAAGGAACTAAAGATGCAAAATAAAATGCTACTCCCTCTGGCCAGAATTACTTGTCACTGATTTAGTATAACTTTGTATTAAATCTGTGACAAGTAATACGGGTCGGAGGGAGTATGATAATTGTAAAGACATTAATGAATAAAATTATTTTCTTATATCAAGTTCTTTATCACCATTCAGCATTTGTCTACAACTACAGCAAACATTTTACTTGAAACATTCGAAGTCTCCAACCCTAGCTTGCCAAAATAAAGCCAGGAAAGGAAAAAAAACTGAAGTGCCATATGCAGTAGATCCCTTATCCTTTTTAAGTTGTGCACTTACTTTTGGCTTCAGGGATGTATATCAGTGAGCATGACATTGCACCAGACAAGCTTTTGTTTCATCTGTAGCCATTTGGCTTCAGGTGAGAAAGAAGGCGATGAGTTGAGGCGCAATTTAGATGTTTTAGAGATCCTGAGGGTCACCCAGTTTCCAAGGATTTGCAGAAGAGCTGGGCAAAGAATCCCTGAGAAAATTATTGATCATGAGTAAGAAACTCACGCGTCGATTCTTTTTAAGCTTTATTTGTTTTGCTATTATCTGATTTTGGCGATTCATTTCAGACGGGTTATATGGTTGGGGGATCTGAACTACCGTATTTCCTTGAGCTATGAAGATACCAAGGAACTTCTGACTGAAAATAACTGGGATGCCCTTTTTCAAAAGGATCAAGTAAGCACCTAAAAACATGACACTGTTTCTTGCAAATTAGTTTAGTGCAACTCAGTTATCCCCTACAACGGGAACTGAACAACTAAATATGGAATGTGAAAATACTAATTATTATCTGTTGTTTCATGTTATAGTTATATCATGGTAAAATTTGGTTGACCATTTACAACATTTTCCTCAGCTTAACATTGAGCGTAACTCTGGAAGGGTGTTCAAGGGTTGGAGTGAGGAGAAGATATATTTTGCTCCCACATATAAGTACACCTTCAACTCGGATTCATATGCTGGAGAAACTGAAACCTCGAAGAAAAAGAGGAGAACCCCAGCCTGGTATTTATCATTTTCAAATTATTTAGTTTTATGTTGCAAATAATTCCGGCTTTAGCAGGTCTCAACCTTGAAGAGTAACATTTAACTCTGACCGTAAGGTAGACACATGACTGTGTGTGACTCAAAAATCTTGCATTCCCTCTTATGTACACTAAAAGAACCATAGAAATGGCCAGGTTTACAATTCGGTTGATTGATTGTTAATTTTTTGTTTTGACAAGGAATTTACTGCATAATCTAATATACATACACCTAACTGTACTAGAAACTATTAGCAACTATTGATTCATCTATGCTACATTGTTGAACCTGCTCAGGTGTGATAGAATACTATGGCATGGAGACGGTATCGCACAGTTATCCTACTTCCGTGGGGAGTCTAAATTTTCTGATCATCGTCCTGTATGTGGGTCATTTAATGTGGAGGTGGATCTACTAGATGGCAAATCAAAGAAGCGTGCATCTAATACTAACATCAGAATTGGTGCTGAGGAGCTCTTACCAACAAGTAAAAATAAGGTCAATAAAGGTATGCACATTCTTTCTTGTCAGTTGATCTGCTCAACAATAAAATACATCTTTAAAGTTTAGCATAAAGCACTAGAAACACCAATACATGCATAAACAAGACTAATTAGTCTGAGCACAACACTGCAGGTGCTGGGATCAAAATCACATAATAAATCGGTTTATAATGTGCAACACATGGAGTAAGGTGCTGAAGAAACTTTTCACGGGCACTGCTAGGTATTTGTTTCCCAGCAAATTATTTTGCGATGAAGAGAAAGGTGATTACTGTGTTGTACAGTAAATGTGATCACATATAGTTTCCAAAAGGAAAGTGATTAGATGATATACTTCAATTTTTTTTTGCCTCTGAGGATTATTAGGATATATGCTTCAACAATTTCCGAGGAAGACTCTTTTTGTTTCTTTGGGTAGAACAAGTAAGCCTCTTCATAGTTTTGCAAGTTGTATGTTTCAAACAACTGTAGTTGTACCTGTTGTAAGTTTGAGCCTGTCTGTAACAAAACTGTATTGAGACAAGGCATCCTTTCCAAATATACAGGATATTCTCTCCTATTTGTCTTGATTTCCCATCGTTGGACTGTCTTGTGTGAACGGACACAAAATTAGCGCGATGTCCAATTATCATGCGTATTGTTCTTATCTTTTCTCCTACCTTTTGTTTGCGGTCTTAATTATTTATAAGCACATATACTACCTTTTTGCTGCTACTTTTTAGCTGACACTGAAGAAAATAGAGCAAATGAATTGGAGTTCTTAATTCTTTACCTAAGGTGCCTAGTTACTATCAGTTCTTCAAATCTGCATATTAGGTTCTACTCCCTCTGATTCTAAATTCTTAACTCAAGTTTGTTCAAATATGGATGTATCTATTCTTAAAAAACGTCTAGATATATGCAATATTTTGACAATAATTTAGGATCGGAGAGAGTAAAAGTATTTAAGTTGTTCATGGCAAGTTCTATGCTGCCCGGGTCATCTTTGACCAACGCGCTTGGCTGGTTGATTGCTGCCACGTAGGCTGTGTTTTGCACAACCCCCTCCTCTCGAAACGTCTATCTTCTAGAACATTAGGACTCCATGAGTTGTATTCCTAAGACTAGAACTCCCATTGATGCGATTTCTTGATTGCTCTAGGTTCAGCCGTTCAAACCGGTTCAACGCAAAGGCCTTGATTTTTGCCATCTAGGTTCGACTGAAATCAAAGTCTAGACGCTGTGGTTACACGGTATTGTACTCTTAAAAAATGTCGGGTTAACCGGAAATTGCCAGGCGGCACGTTTTTTCCGGTGCGTGCCTCTCGTGATGAACTGGTCGTGCGCGCACGTTCTTCCGCTGCTTGCTAGCCGTTGGATCGAGGATCATGGACCGGGCGGCGCAGATCTCCTCCCAGTCCCGCTGCTTCCGCCCTGCCCCCCCCTCTCTCTCCGTCCCACTGAAAGTCTGAAACGTGGCGAGCCACCTCGCCGCCGCCGCCGTGCTCTTCGCTCCGCACCGCCCGCGGCCTCCTCATCCCCTTCCCGGCCTGCGTGAGCGAGCGGTGGAGTCTGGTCTTCACTGTCACTCGCGATGGCGCGGCCTCGGGCGGGGCCTCACCCATCCAGCCTCGTGGCGTTGCTCCTTTCCGCCCTCCTACTCCTCCTCGCCCGCGACGGCGCGGCCAGGGGTGGCGGCGGCAGGGGCAGCTCGGTGTACCCGGCGTCCGTGGTGTACCCGCACCACTCCCGCCAGATCTCCTGGAAACCCAGGTACGCAGTTTTCCATGCCCAATTCGCTCCTTGGCGGCCTTCTCGATCTCGAATTTGATGCGGCGATCCATGGCGTCTGATTACTCTCCGCAGGGTGTTCCTCTACCAGCACTTCCTCAGCGACGACGAGGCCAACCATCTCCTGTCCCTCGTCAGTGCTTCTGCTGCTCCCTGTTCCACTATTCCATACAATGGTTTTTTTCCTTCTTGGCAGGAGGAAATTCCGTGGAAGGAATTGATTTGATTCTGGGATTCTTCTTCTTTTTTAGGCGAGGGCGGAGCTCAAGAGGTCGGCGGTTGCTGATAACACGTCGGGCAAGAGCACGCTCAGCGAGGTCCGCACCAGCTACGGCACCTTCATCAGTAAGGGCAAGGTTAGGCCTTCGTACCTTGGTATTTCTTCATATGCCAACGGGGATACTACTGCCTTTGCAATTGTACGTGCAAACTTATGTTATCTGGATGTCTTAAAGCGAGAAAGGTTGGCATAATTTCTAGATTGATACGCCAAAGTTTCTGTCCAATACAAAATGACATACATTTGTTCGAGAGAAAAAAAATCGCCGCAGTTGTTTCGGTATTTCCCAAGAACACTGCGTCGTCTCTAAATGGGAGCACATCTCGAACTACAGCTTGCTTGAATGCAGAATTTCCAAATGTTCTTCTTTTGCTTGAATTCAATAATGCTTGGCTCAATTCAACTCATATGCAGAGACAAGAATAATTGTAAATTGATCTTTACCTGACTATCGATGGATGCTAATAATCTCTTTTGCATGTTCCATCTGAATGATGGTATTGAAATCTGAGTTCAACATCTTATGTAGAATTTTCGTCCTCTGTACTAATTAGGTGAAATATGCTAGCAGGGGCAGCAATCTTCTATATACGTGCTCTAATGTTCTTAAGGCATCAATATCCTATATATTCAGCGAGGCAGCTACTAACCATAACTTGGTCCAGGAGTATTATGCAGTTGAGGAATTTCTCTAGCTTACATGGTTTTTATCTAATGAATAATCATGTCCAAATTTGTAGGATCCAATTGTTGCTGGTATAGAAGATAAAATTGCTGCATGGACATTTCTTCCAAAAGGTTGTGACACAATAATACTGCACACTAATATTCATGCATTTCAGGGTTCTAATTCTTGTAGTTGTAGAAGAAGAAAATGCTTCATTTGCTTCTTCCAGAAAACTTCTGAAGTTCTGAGCTGTATTTGAATTTGGTAGGGAAACATCTTTGTTTAGCAGGTCAGAATCTAGTTCAAATTACCCTTAACCTAACCATGTAAAGCTCTTCAAATAACATGAATATATATTTTAAGGAACTTCGAACCGAGTGGCCAGTGCATCCGTAGCTCAAGATGTAGCAGATCAGCTCACGAATAACACTACTGTAGCTATCCTACATCCATATGTTCTACTGGTTGGTTAAATTTTGTGCTCATCCTACCTAGGACATGTCAGTATGTCGCACATTATCTTCATTATTTAATCCCATTTTTTTCAAATTGTATTTGATGTTTTGCACAAGTTTATATGGTAAAACACTGAACTGTAGATATTAACCGTTTGTTAAAAATCCACGATCTATGCATGTGTATGACTACGAAATAGGCATCCTTCCCCTTTCACTTTCATGTGCTCACATATACATTTTATTTCCGAACCTCTAGAACAGCTATGCACTGTTATTTGGATGTATCATGTATCTTACATCAATTAAAGAAGAAACCTAATGACCTTGACATGATCTAATTTGGAGCTTATCTTTTCCTTGTATTTTTTTTGTTGAGCATTAGCTTTAGTGTGAAGTTTTAACATTATGTCGTGAAATTCCTCAAGGTTGATAAAGGGGAAATGTTTAGGCTTGTTTGCTTGTCACCCTTCTGTTTATATTCTTCCAATTCTATGTGTAGGGTAGGAAGTTGAACTTAAGGATCGGGCAATCTTTACTGTTTTGAGTTTTGCTTATAAGTGTTGTCCAATAATCAGAGAACGGAGAAGATATGCAAGTTCTAAGGTATAAGCGTGGGGAGAAAGATGAACCGCAATTTGATTTCTTCACCGACACTGTAAATACTGTACGTGGTGGACATCGCGTAGCTACTGTACTTTTGTACTTAACAGATGTCGCAGAAGGAGGGGAAACAGTTTTCCCCTTAGCTAAGGTATGTTTCCTTCTTCATGGTGGTAGTTTTCAGTTATCAATAAGATGGTAGAAAGTGCTTCGGATTACTGATTTTAATCTGAGTGAAAGTAGCCGTTACCATTATTTTCTCCTGTACTGTTTGCTAGATCATTTTTGAATCTGTCATCAAATATCCACATGCATTTGTCAAACAGGACTTTACAGACACAGGTTTGCATGATAAGGATACAACCTTGTCAGAATGTGCACAGAAAGGCATTGCAGGTATATTTTCATACTTGTATCCTTTTTGACAATCGCAATTCCCAAGTTATTTGTAAGAGAACTGAAACATTTCTCAACTAATATGCACCTGTACTGCCGTGTCTTCAGTGAAACCGCGAAAAGGGGACGCCCTTCTGTTCTTCAACCTTCGCCCAGACGCTGCAACGGACCCCTTGAGCCTCCATGGAGGGTGCACAGTCATCAAGGGAGAGAAATGGACTGCCACAAAATGGATCCGTGTAGCCTCATTCGACAAGGTCTATCATATGCCAGGCAATTGCAGCGACAACAACGACAGCTGCGTGAGATGGGCAGCGCTCGGAGAGTGCATAAAGAACCCACCGTACATGATTGGAACCGCGGCATTGCCCGGTCATTGTAGGAGGAGCTGCAACGTGTGCTAGCGATTTAGCATTGCATGGGGAAACAGAATCGACGGTAACTGGCTTGTTGTTCAATCAGGTCCATACATGAGCAACGATAGCTGTTTAACCTGAGTTTGTTCATGAGGTTTGGCACTACAAATTGCACCAGTATTTTGTTGTTCCCTGACGGACTACTTGGTTCCTGGTTACCATGTTTATTGATCAATGGTAACCTGGCTGGAATCAGAGGGCGAACAACCTTTGTTAATTAGTGCTCATAATTTATGGTAGGCAGGCAGAGATCAGTAAGCTTCCAGTGCCGAAGTTGTCCTTTTCGGCTGTAGACTGTAGTAGAGAGTTTAGAGACTGCAATCTTTTTCACTTTTGCGGTGTATAGCTAGCTCAAATGTGTTCCTGGATTCAATATTAAACCTCTCCAAAGACTCTGGTTTTGAAGTTTATGTATGCCCTCTCGTGGACAGTTGTCCGTGATGCCGATTGCTGATGAAGAGGAGAGAATAATAAAGTCCTTGCGGTTTGTGGCAGCAGCTAGGACCATCAATTCACATGGAGGGAATTGAATGGCTGGATCACGGATGTGTGTGTGTTCATGGCGCCGTATTTCATTCATTGCAAATGCAAAGCAGCCGAGCAGTGACTTGCATCCGTTCGTCTTGTCCGCATCCACAACCGCTGATGGAATTCAATTGCTTTCTTCCAAATGACAATAATAATTCAACGCTTATCGTCCCAACAGTAGCATTTTGCTTGTCCCAACTCCCAACAGTAGATAGTTCGATACCAGGTCACTTGCCAGTACTGACCGATCTGGTCTTCAATATTAAAATTCACGAGTCGTAAAATAGTAGTATGACTCTTGGTTAAAAATATAAAGTGGAGTAATAAATTTTATTGACTGGTCAAGCTTTTAAATTTAGGCTAGACTATTGCGCGCACGACGTCCATTAGCATTATGGCGCGTACGAGACTGTAGCGTCCATCGCTGTTGGAAGCTATCATGCATGCATGCATATAGGCAAAAGTTCATGCAATTAGAATGTTTTAACTTTCAAACCGTATATTTGATTTACGATCCGTCTTCACCGTTAGTTTTGTCTCCACGAGATCTTCAAAAATAGATCCCAAGTTGATATGTTTCGACGATTTTTTTTCCATCTCAAAAGTTACCATTTAGTAATATATCAAGTTGCCACCTTTGTACGTAACAAATTATCATGAAGTTTCTTCATACGAATAGGATGGTGATTTACGCATTAAAGTTTTCATCTCATAATTTAGGAAGTTACCATCCAATAATGTATCAGATTGCCACCAGTGTGAGTAACATATTACCACGAGGTAACTTCGTCCAAATAGGATGGTGCTTTAAGCATTAAAGTTACCATCTCATAATATATGAAGTTATCATCCAATAATATATCAAGTTGCCACCATTGTTAACAACAAACAAGACGTGGCAATTTCATAAAAAATAAGATGATGATTATGCATTAAAGTTACCATCACATATATATTAAGTTACCATCTAATAATATATGAAGTTTCCATCATGTTAATAGTAAGTTACCACACGGTAACTCATTTCAAGGTAGGATGGTAACTCGTGCATTATCGCTTGGTAACAAAAAGACCCTAATTTTTTTCACCGAAACATATTCAAGTGAGAACTAGGTTTGAACTTTTCGTCGATACGAAGCCAACGGTGAAAACGGATGGTGAATTGGAGCTGCAAAAAATTTTGAATCACCCAAATTAACTAGTGTAATATACCGGACAATACTATGCAGTAAACATGTATGCTAAAAGTACTTATCCGCATGTGCATGCGGAAGCAAATTTTGCTTGACGGAACGTCGGGCGGCCGGACAAACGCGCGAACGTCAGCTCACTATAATTTCCGTTTAAAATTTTGATCATAGTTATAAAAAGAAAATAACATCATTACATCGTCAGTCTCTCGGATGTGCTCACAATGACATGATGTACGAGTGTGCCTATATCTGTAGTTCTATAACATCTACTCCCTTCCCAATACATAATAAGTGTTTCAGATTAATGTATAAATAATTATACTATATTTTCCTATAATATATATGTATAAATAATTATACTATATTTTCCTATAATATATACGGAGTAGTAATTTTGATTCCGCACTTGTTAATGTTTTTAACTCCCTCGGTACAACAAACAAAAGATTGTCTCAAGTTTGTCAAAATTTAAATGTATCTAAACATGACTTAGCGTATAGATGCATTAGATCAAAGTTGAGACATCATTTGTTGGACAAAGGGAGTCCATATTTTTCTTGTAATATAGAGTAATTTTGATTGGGCACTTGTTTATGTTTTTTATTGTATGGTTCAACTTTAGAAAATGACCGGACGAGAGCAAGCTCAATTCACGCGGTGTTTCGTGAAGATGAGGATGCTCTAAGCTGGTGTTTCTTTCCACCCACGACACGGGGACGGGGTCACGTGAAAGATACTACGAGGGAGGCATCTAGGTAGGCATGCATGACAAAGTTATTAGAATCCAGCAATCAAGGACAATGACATCACATCCGAATGGAATTTCTCAGCGAGAAATATTAATACAGTATAGACGCACAAACCCGCAATTGAGCCAGAGGGGGGAAGCATATGCAAGTGAGAAGGACTTTTAATCTCAGATCACCCCGACGGCGAGGGCTACCACGGCCGCGAGAGCGACGAGGTTGCCGGCGGCGGGGAAGCGGCGCGCGGCGGCGTGGCTCCGCGGCGCCGGTGGCGAGGCGAACGGCGAAGAACCTGCGATTGAGAAGGCATTTTCATTTATTTATTGACGTGATCATGACAAAGGGATTAATTGTAGGAGTACACCTAGTACGGTTACACTTGCTCCGTAACGAATTAAAAGAGACTCGTATTAATTTCACTAATAAATCCTGTCACTGTGTCACATGAACCTAGCTAGTCAAAGTTGAAGCTCCATGGTATACTATACTCCATGGACTATTTGGTCAAACCAGATTTTGCCAGACTGATGCATCAAAAATATTCTTGGCATGCAGGCAGGTCGCAAGTTTGCTTAACATAATCCTTGCTCTTGTGCAAAAATCAACTAAATTAGAGAGGCCCTAGTAGGAGTAGTATTATTACCAGGGAACTGAGGGCCCTCGGCGGAGGGAGAGACGCCGGGCGCGGCGGAAGGGCCGAGGCGGACATTGTATCCGAGAGCGGCGCAGGTGGAGACTGGCGGGGTGGCGACGCGGCAGACTTTGGGGAGCGCGAGTGCGCGGGCGTAGTCGACGGCGATGCCGTAGGAGTCGGCGGCGCCCGAGAGGAGCTCGCAGAGGCACACCGGGTTGGAGTCCACCAGCCCCGCCAGCTCCGGGCAGCACGCCTTGTCCGGCTTCGCGGCCGCGCCGCCGGCCCCGGCCTGCACGTACGGCAGGCAGTCCGACATGTTGAGAAGCGAGTTCAGGCACGCCTGGTCCAGCGCCGCCGCCGGGCCCGGAGCGGGAGATACCGCTGGAGGGGACGCTGCCGGGGGGAAAGAAGAAGAAGACTTGGGAGAGCGCGAAGGGGAAGGGGAAGGGGGCACGGACACGTGGTGCGCGGCGTCGGAGAAGCTGGAGAGCAGCAGCCCCGCCAAGGCCGCGGCCGCCGCCCACTGTAGTAGCAGTTGTGCCGCGGAGGAAGCCATGGATGCCCTGGCTGTGGAGGAGGGGCTTGCTATGGACGGCGGTTCGCTTTGATGGCTTGTTGGGCGGTGGCAGATTGCAGGGGTGAGTTAATGTGGGAGAGTGGACGGAGAGCGAGGGCGGTGCGGGCTTGGACTGTGCTCGGAGCCAGGACAGGAGGATGTTGGGTACGTTTATATAGAAGACGTAGTACTCCCGTACTGTACGTGACAGGTCACACGAGTATGGCACGTTGCGATCGCCGGGCGTCTTTGGGGGTTAAATTTTCGTGGGAATTCTGCGCAACTTTGCAATGGTTGGTTTCTTCGCTCTTGGTGTGTGCAAAAGAGTGAGAATTGCTTACTCTCACATGTACACGTCGGGCGGATGGGCAAGCTAGTAGAGTACGGACGGGGTATCGATCAGGCGCTTTGTCAGTAATAACGGCAGCAACAGCACCGCCGTTGGAACGAACTCGACCGATCCATCCTGACGATCCATCTATCTCTTCTCTCCATTAATAAATATGGAAGAGATCGAGCGTGCATCGTAGACTAGCTAGCATGCAGCGTGCCCTCTAGCTCCTCCTAGCTCGCACACGGCACGCAGAAAAAGGCGACTGGTCGACAATCGACTGAGGCGATGAGAGAACCAAGAAGAAGGTCCCGATCGATAACGGCAGCTCATCACTTCCCAAGAAGAAATGGAGATATATATCTCTGTTGTGCAAGTTCGCGGTTACGAGAGGTCAGGTGCTATGCGGAGATTTCTTCACATGGACTCAGATACTGTGCTTGTCGGGGCGGGGCTGTGTTTGGTCTCTGATCCAAAGCCCAACCCGGGCTCACAATGTTATTTTACGGGCTGCATATTAAGGCCTCAAGCCTTGTACAATGGACAAACACGGCCGGGGTTTTCTAGGTTGGGCTCGGGCCAGGTTGTCGGATCAGGCTGGCCATGCCTGGACTTGGATTCTCAAAAAAAAAATGCTTGGACTTGGAAAAAAAGAAGTTCCGCTCAAAATTTTTTTTTGGAAAAAAGAAGCTTGGAGTCGTCGGCTCATTCTTCAACAACACGAACGCATATGCCACTTCTCAAAAACGAAAAGAAAAAGATCACCCTCTCACAAAGATAAAAGAACTCATATACAATTCAAAGTTTCGTCTATTCCCGTAAAAAATAATCGACTATTCCAAATTCCCAAATACTCCGCAACTACCTGAAATGGGTTGTACGTCCAATCAAAACATAATTCGTCAAAGGTTCAAAAGGTTGACACTTTGAACATTGTCAGGCGCTAGTACGCAAAAATATAGCCTTTTGGACATTCTTCTAGTCAACTTTTCAATTTAACTATTACTCTCTCCGTTACTAAATACATCTTAATTGGATGCCAAAAACCATTTATTTCAAAAAGTTCCGTAAACAAGGCGTTTTCGTCTGTATGTAACAAAAAGGAACACAAAGACGTGACTTGTCGTGTGAGTTCATTAGTTTGTTCTTTCATTAGTATTGAAACCTATCGAACGGAAAAAACAGCTCCTTGCAAATACCATACATTACTCCATCCTAACGGCCACTGAACTTCACGCCTCCTCAATGCTCCACATGTTGTTTCCACGCTCCTCTTTTAGAAAATTCCCTTCATATTGCTTAGTTGCTATCTAAATACGGCTAGAGTGCCACTGCCGCAGTCCAAAACCATCACAACCCCTCTCGAATTGCCCGTGAATACGGAGTGGGAGGATGAGGTGGAGGTGAGCTCATCTATTTGTCCTTTTAAATATGGAAACCTATCGAACCGAAAAACCACGGTTTTTTGCATATTCATTGCCCATATTAATTTTCTACCATTCTACAATACACGGAAACCAAAAGAGAAGCTTCATGAACCTGAATATCATAAGTTTTTAAAAAGATCAACATACATATCAGGAAGTTCTTACAAGTGTTTCCGTTTGTGAAAGATCGAGTACGTCACAGAGGGGGGGTGAATGTGACCGGTTTTAATTCTTTCGTCAAAATATGAAGACTGAAGACAGTCACAGTACTTCAACAACAGGAATTACACTTAGCAATTTTAGAGTAGCAGCGGAAAGAAAAAAGATGAACAAGTTTATAGCAGTAGCAATGAAGACAGAACACAAATGGATCAGTTATACTTCAACAGAGAGTAATAGGTTGAGGAACGAAATCACCAGAACTTGAAGACACATGGATTTGTTCTTCGAAGTTCAGATTGTTGGCACAATACTACGTCTCCGTTGAGGGGGCTAAGTCACACAAGACTCGCGGACACACAAGTCCACCCAATTCTTCTGAACTAAGACCTAAGTCTCGCCCAGTTACTCGTGATAGATTTTGAGGTGGTCTCTGAACATTCACAGACTGCTTGATGGCAAATCACAAGCTTCGATTGCTCTTCAACACTAACTCCTAGCCGTCAACACTGACTCCTAGCCGTTTAGGTGATGCCAATCACCAAGAGTAACAAGCTTCAAGTGCTCGGCTAGAGAGCGGATCCCATTCTTCACGCTCAGTTCAGCTCTAAGGGTTTTATCTGGTGTTCTTCAAAACAACTCACTGGGGATCACCACCAAAACCGTTCGGGGTGGGTCGTCTTATATAGCCTTGGTCACGGCTGATCTAGCCATTGTGTCCCGTTGGATAAAGTGATCCCTGAGACTCCAGCTTACACTTTATCTCTTTGTCTCACAACGGTTAGATTAGGTGGTCAAGAATGAAATCGACAGATTTTTAAACACATTTGAAATCAGAGTGAAGACTTCACGCGAAAGTTTCTGTGAAGCCTGAAATGCTTCATTCTTCACTCCGATGAAAAACACTCACACAAAAAAAGGTTTTCGCCTAAGCTGAACATGAAGAATAGGTTTCACCTGAACCAGCTCCACACTTCAAACCCCCTTAATAGTACGACGTTCCTATACACAAGTGAAGAAAAAGTTACGGAAATACCTATGAAGAAAACTACGCTTCATGTTTTTCACCGTTTTTCACCGAGTCCTTCATACTTCAAGCCAGTACCTGTACTTCAATTTTTAGGGATCGTCAATGCTGGTTAAACCAACTCTTCTGAGAAACTAAAACCTAAAACACTCAGTGTAATTCATTAGTTCTTCAACCATGTTATCATCATTCATCAAAACCTATATAGGGACAAGGTTTTCCTTTTAGTCTGTACGCAACAAAAAGAAATATAGAGACGTGACTTGTGACGTGAGTTCATCCGTTTGTTCTTTTATTAGTTTTGAAACCGATCAAATGTGAAAAAACGGCTGCTTGCAAATACCATAAGTTACTCCAATCCTAACGGCCACCGAACTTCTCGCCTCCTCAGTGCTTCACGTGTCGTTTCCAGCTCCTCCTTAAAAAAAAATCCTTCATTTTCATCTGTTTGACCTTTTCAATATCGAAACCCATCGAACAGAGAAACCACGGTTTCTTGCGGATCCATAGCCCATCTTAATTTTCTACCATTCTAAAATACTGTAAATTAGAACAACAACATTGTTGGAGCTTGGGAAGCCCAAAACCGTCGCTCCGCAGATTGAGTCGTTCGTACCACAGTCGTCCTGACATTTGATCCCCAAATGAAAATCCAAGGACAAAGGCAGCAGGCAGCATCTGCATTCGTGTGGACGACAAAGCCTGGGCGCTGAGCTTTTTGTTGCAAGCTCAAACTGGAACTCGACACGCCCCGAGTTGGGCAGTCTATCCACTATAGCGGAGCGCAAGTACAGGCCCATCCCCGTTTCCCCCCGGTGGGCCCATTTTGCCCCGCGTTGCCCACGGTTTTCTCTTCCTTCACACCAGAAGAACCCGGCCGGCAGTTCCTTTCTTCTCCAATTAGTCCAGTCAGTCCGTCTCATGGCTCTGCCTTTGTCTGTTCCATGTTCCTCCCCCCTCCTCCTCCTCCCTTCCCCAATGGTAGTAGCCTAGTAGGCCAGGTCTGACCGCGCAGGGCGTTGATCCGTGGCGGCGCCAGGCGGGCGGGGATCGCGCGGGAGGCCCCGGTCGATTCGGGTTGGGCGCGGGGGGGGGGGGGGGGGGGGGGGGGGTTCCAGCTGGAGAGCGGCGAGCGGCGGAGATCCGGTCGCTTGCCGGATAACCCACCTTCGGGAATAATCAAATTCGTGAGGAGATTGCATTCCTTGCGTGTTCCTCTTGTTTACGCTTGTGAGAGTGTGAAGTGCCTTGTACAGCAAAGAGTGTTTATCTGATGCCAACGTGCTGTCTTTCTACCACAGCAGGTTCGCTGGCGCTTTGCTGTTGCAATTTTGTGCGTGTCCTCGTGGATCTGCGGTTTGGGGATTTCTAAACTGGGGCTTTTGCCTGTGGAAAGGAGGCTACTTTGGCATCCTTGTTCCCCTGAGGTTTCTCCGGTGTGGGTGTTAGAATCCCTCCCCATAGGGGTTCAGTTCAAGGCGGCGCCGGTTCATGATTCAGGCAATGTCGTCGCATGCTGGAGGCAGCGGCGGCGGCGGCGGATATGGGGGCCAGGCGCGGCGCGGGCAGATGCAGAGCCTGGCGAGGCAAGGGTCCCTGTATAGTCTGACCCTCAATCAGGTGCAGAGTCAGCTGGGAGAGCCCTTGATTAGTATGAACCTCGATGAACTGCTCAAGAGTGTGTTTCCTGACGAATATGATCCTGAAAGTGGCCCCGTTGCCAGCCAGTCTGAGCAAGCCTTGGGCCTGCAGCGCCAGGGGAGCATCATGATGCCTCCGGAGCTGAGCAAGAAGACTGTTGATGAGGTGTGGAAGTGCATCCAGGACTCCCCAAACACAGGTGCCGAGGAAGGTGGTCAGCAGCGGCGGGAGAGGCAGCCCACGCTTGGGGAGACGACACTTGAGGATTTCCTGGTAAAAGCTGGGGTTGTAACGGAAGGGTATTTGAAGGATCCAAATGACTTGACCGCCAATGTCAATGTCGTTGGGAGCAGTGTGATTGCGAGTGGGGCACCCAGTTTGAACCCTGGAGCACAGTGGTTACAGCAATACCAGCAGCAAGCTTTGGAGCCCCATCATCCAAGCATGCCGGGTTCTTTCATGGCAAGTCAGTTGGGCCCTCAGCCATTGGCTGTCGGTACAGGTGATATTTTGGAATCGATTTACTCAGATGGCCAGATGACATCACCAATGCTCGGTGCACTTTCCGATCCTCAGACACCTGGGCGCAAGCGTAGTGCCTCAGGGGGGGTACCTGATAAGGTGGTAGAAAGAAAGCAGAAGAGAATGATAAAAAACAGGGAATCAGCTGCGCGATCAAGAGCGAGGAAGCAGGTCAACTTCTATTTCCCTGCATTTATGATTTTTTATCTGTCTTGCTTATAATGTTCTGGTTGTGTCATCAAAGCTTAATCAAAATTTATGTTCGAAGGTAGTTTTGCCATTTCGCTTGCTGTGTTTAGTCTATAAAAGACAAGCATACCATTAGCTGCTATGCCACTGGAGTGGCTTATTTTCCTTCCACATCACTACTATATGAATAAGCAAGTGCATTCTGCTTGGCAGGCTTACACTAATGAGCTTGAAAACAAGGTATCTCGTCTAGAAGAGGAAAACGAGAGGCTAAAGAAGCAGAAGGTACTTAGCATTCCACTATGTATTGCTAGTGAACTGTAGGTTCTCGTAATACTGTCGTTAACTTGTTATACAGATAGTCAACTATTTTTTGTTTTGCATCAGTCACTTCAGGATGCTTTGCAGACCTATCTACATTGTCACCACTGCACCCCTTGTGATCAGTGTTACTTTTTTGTCCAGTATTGGTGAAAAACCCTTTTGACTTCATTAAATCAACAAAGTTTTATCTCTACAATACCATGTTGCAGTAGACCTGTGGGCTGTGGTGATCTTCTTATTTGTTATTCTTCAAACATCTATTGGAGGCTGTGTAAAGGAAAAGGAGTCTCAAAGCTATCTTTCTTGCTTATTACTGAGCTAAGTTTGGCATAGGCTTATGCATTATGCCACACCTTTTTTGAAATGCTAAACACATCTACTTATAGTTTCTGTAAGTATGTTTAACTTTGAACTAACTATATGAGGCTAGATAGATTGTGTTACCATGAAAATAGTAAAACAGTAACTACTGGAAATGTGACAACTACCTCTTTGCCTATATTGAAGTCATGAAAACAAACACATCTCATGTGGAATGAACCACACCGAACAAGCATATGAACATTAGAGATCAATATATACAAGTAATTAGTACACATCAGCATCTATGCTTCTGTTTCTTATCTTCGCATTTGATCTTTCTAATAGTGGTCCTTATTTATCTATTAAACAGATTGAATCACTTAGATCTGATGCTTGTGAGATTAATCATATATAATAGATATTTGTAACCATATCAAGTTCATCTTTATAATGCTGTGGCCTTAATGTCCATTTTGCTTTTAGCCAAACACGATGAGATTATGATACTCCGTACTCTCTGGCGATGCACATTTTTTTGTCAGCATGAAGTAATTGTCTCATGTTAGATTGGGCAAGCAATAGCCGCGTACTTCTTGTAGCTGTATATTCATGCCATGTCTGATGTTTCTAACTCTACTGGTTTTCTTTCTTTCATTTAACAAATTTTTCAGGAGTTGGATATGATAATATTCTCCGCACCTCCCCCAGAACCCAAGTATCAGCTCCGGAGAACAAGCTCTTCCCCTGTTTGAGGGCGACGGCGATGTTCATAGTAAATTTTGTGGATTACAACGCCTATATATTCTCCTTGTCTGTGGTAGAAACAGTTGGTAGCTTTGAGGTTCTAGCTTGTGCCAGCCCGGGTGGTTCAGTGTTTGTAGATCAGTAGCAGGCTAGCAGCTTCCTAAGCCCTTAGCATCCCCAGCTGATCTGTTCCGAGGCTTTGTCAGTGTGTAAATCTGCCAGGCGCATGTTTAATTTATCAGAGCATCTTCCTTGTACATGATAAGTTGTGTCTGTCTCTTTCATCACGGTCATGTATGTTGGCATGGCCAAAGAAAGTTTCTTTTGCTGCTGTTTCTGCTAGAGCGGCGTTGGGTTTGACCTGACGAATACGTGCACCACCGGTGGTTTAGCTAAGATATTTTAAGTGAGAAATTGACAGCCGGTTTTGTACACTCCTTTGGCAGAGAGGAAATTCGAGTTCGCCACAGCAGCTATAACAAAAAATCATGAAAAATTCTCAGAAAATTTAACATCTACAATGCTAACTGAATTTGAATATGCTCCTATTCACCGTTGAATTTGCATGTTTCAAGATGTGTTGATTGAATTATGTTTGAAAATTTATGGGACGGTACAATAGCACTTCGAGTCATGAGAGCACTATGATATGTTCTCCGAGTTGCATGCTACCAATTTGCATGCTATCAACTTTTCAGGCATACATTTCATTATCCATGCCCTTGGGCTGTTCTCAGAAACTCTGAATTAGAACAATTACGGCGGAGCAAAGGCTGAAACATCAAATGAGATCTAACATGTGTCAAGTCGGAATGAACTTGAACAATATCTAAATGAAGGTACACCTACAATACTTCCTAACGATACATGATTCACAAGAACATCTTCGATTAGTGACATAACAGCCTTTGTGCCTCGATGTGAGAAACATCTTCAATTAGTACCCCCTGTGCCCACTGATACGCCTCGCAAGCTGTATGTCCTTTTGCACTGCAGCAATTTTAAAAGTCAGGAAACGCATCGTGGGATTTTCTTCATAAAATAGTTACTTTTAAGATAAATATCAACTATCAAGTCATCCATTAAGTTGAAACATGATTTGAAACGATGATGTTAGGATTAAAAAAGGGTATATTTACAATAAAAATTCTCTGGTTTGATTGTACCCTCAAGAGAAGAAATAAACAGATAAATCAAAATTAAGATCCTTGAATTTTCTTCTACAGTATTCAGTTTTAATGCAGCATTAGAAAATACTGTCCCAGTAACAAGGCCACAATAGCTAGTATCTGTACCTGTTTGTTTGACATGTTTATTAAGAACAGAAAATAAGACGCGCTGTTGACATTTGGCATGTTACCATGATTGCAAAAGATATTATGATTAATCTTAAAAGACTTGCAACTTTCAATAACATCAAAACTATATATCACATCAAATGAAAGCAAAGCTGTTAAAAATAATACTGGAATTTAAATGCTTATATAACTGTGGCATGTTTCTTTCTGCATGATAGATAATATAAAAGAAAAGAAGTTGTTCTTTCAGTAACAACTTACTCATGGTAACACGCTTCGCATGGATGGCACAGTAATTTGCCTTTTCAAATATGTTTACCAAGTGGTATTCTGCAGCCTGCAGAGGGAGAGAGCGAAAAAAAAATCATGTGTAAATGCAAACAAAAAAACAGGACAGTGAGTGAAAGTACAGTTAGGACATTAACTTATTTCATATGTGACACCAAATATAGTAAACTCTATGTTGTTTTTGCTGGTTATACATATGAAGGGATTTCTCTCAACAGGCAACTAAAATAAGTTTAATATACAATAACAATCTTGTAGAAATGAACAATAAACTAAAGCAAGTACTTTTGTGTTTTATTGGTTAAGAATAATCATGCAGACTTAGGGACTAATAAGCTAACACGCAACAAAATTCAATTTTCTGGATTGCGCAGTCATCTTCCTGAGTAAAAAAAATCAAGGTAATACTGGCCACTGCCTGTTCCTCCCCACCTTTCAATTTCTATAAGATGGAATTTAAACATCAGTTCTGTTTTGCATCTTCAACATTATCCTGTTGCAGACAGGGTATGTCTTAACCAAACAAACTAAAACAGTTGCTATCCTTTCTTTCTACCAACACATTTCAGTTTTCAGTCAGCAGTCACCAAAAACAAGCACAATGCTAGGAACAAAAGCTACACTCAGACAATTATTTCTCTGTGCATTGGCACTGATAAATATGACTTATTGCAATAAATTTATCTATCCACAATTCATAGTTTTCAGATGTTAACTTTATGACATCATAGTCTCGCAATCAAATCATCAGGTATAATATTGCATGACAGGTTTCGATATTGACCTCTTGCAAAGCAACGAGAGCTTGAGGAGTCCAGCGCGAGATCTCAGGTGAGTAGAAATTACTGATCTCCTTAATCTGCAAATTTACCAGGGGGTAAAAGCTTGTATCACAGGCTCTAGACTCCAAATAATCGATAGGGAGAGGGCAAGCGAGAGGTACCCACCAGACGGACGAAGGGTGCGAATGGGATGAGCAGCTCAGGGGATTTCTGGTACTTCCTGATCTCCCGCAGCGCCACCGTGCCTGCCCGGAATCTGTGTGGCTTCTTCGGCTTCTGTTGTGCGGGTGCCGCTGCTTCTCCAAAATGCACAATAGCGTCGATCACAAATCAAAATGACAACAAACCGGAATAGAGCAACTCCCAAAACTGAGAGTTCCATGTCACCTTGGTTAGTATGTTGCTACAGCTTACAGAACAAACATTTTTTGCGAGAAGTTGCTACAGGATAAACTAGAAAATCACACCAAGTAGAGCAAAGCGGCCGATCCGCCTCTAGGGGCAAAGAACAACACAGGGAGAAGCATAAAAATTACTCCTTGAGTAGCGTCCCACGAAATTTCGGCAATACAGAACGGGAACCGTATAGATAGCGAAAAAATAATAATTCCCAAACCGCAGACGGTTAACCCTAGAAAGCGGCCTAAACGCGTGCGAGAGAAAACCCCAAACCGCAAAGAACAGCGCACCTTGACCCGCCGCTCGCGCCGGGGTCCGGCCTCCACGTCTCCCCTGCAATTCATCGAACAAGTGCCGAGCGAGTCAGCGAAAAAAGAGAGAAAACAAAACCAAAAGACCCAGACAGATGGACTCAAACAAACCGGGGTCGCCGACGCCGAGGTGCTCGCGCCGCCTGCAAAGGAGAGGAGGAGGAAGAACTTAGCAAACAAGGGTGGGGAATCGCCACCCACAAACA
Source organism: Brachypodium distachyon (assembly GCF_000005505.3). Classification (NCBI taxonomy): domain Eukaryota; kingdom Viridiplantae; phylum Streptophyta; class Magnoliopsida; order Poales; family Poaceae; genus Brachypodium; species Brachypodium distachyon. Next base: position 19,159,884 of record NC_016132.3, on the reverse strand, counting down.
AAGCGGCGGCATTTCGCTTTAATAACAAAAGCAAAGCCGACGGTTTCGCTCACCTGTGCGCTCGAACTGGAGTTGCTTCTTGGGCTGCGGCTTCGACTTCCTGATGGCCGGGCGCTTCGTGCGGGCCATGGCGGCGGCAGGCAGGCGCGCTCCGCGGTCGGCTGGGTTTCTGGGGGAGGGAGGGGGCGAAGGCGAAGAATTCTTTCTTCTTTTTTTGAGTTTGTTGGGAAAGAAAGGAAGAGGACCCTGTCTATTCCGCAGTGAATGAGTTGTGGCCTTGGCAACGGTTATACAAGCGCCGATTCGAACGTTGGGACGTGGGCCCGAAATGTCAGGGTGTGTGGGGGGCGCAGATTCGAGTATCATCGGACGGTCGGACGGTTGTCTTCCAGCCCGGATTTTGACGTACCATTTCAGACATTGGGGAAAAAAAGGAAGTTAGTTAATCTATGCTATTCGCAAAACCTCAAATTCTGGAATTGTAGACGGGTGCGTACTTTCCACAACTTGGTTGAATCCGCATTTCAATTTTTTTTCTCCGACTAGTTACACACCTCAAATTTGAATTTTTTGGGATACGGGCACCTGCAAAATATCACTCATAAATGATCACTTGTGACCCGAAAAGGAAACAATACATATGTAAATGGCACATGATGCTATTCAAATTTCTACTTTTCTTTTTTGCACATGTCACATATGGACAGGACATACGAAATTTCTTTTATGTGATTTTGTAGATGCACAAGATACAACATAGCATGTGTCCTCCACAAATATTCTCGGTTTTCTTTGAAAACTGAAGAAGGAACTCTTCCAATTAAGGCATGGAAATACCTAGTTATGAAAAATCGCACTTACAAAACTCCTGATTTGGGTAACTCTACGTAAAGCAGCACAACTTGTAGCACACGTGTTGTTATCTAGAAAATCCGGAAGTCGACACTATATCTGGCTTTGACTCGCATTGCGTTAGGTTTATCAACGCACGCCTCTTCTTTGTTCACTCCCCTATCACTGGCTCAGGCACCACCTTGTTGTCCCCCCTCATCCTCGCCATCGCCAAATTGGTTTGTCCAGCAAAACACCTTTACTTTTTCGTGAGGAAGAAGAGAGACAGGGGATGTCATTGAGGTCTGAGGCTGAGGTGGCATTCCACACGAGTTTATGACATACCATTTGATGCATTGGCAAAAGAGTAGGAAAAAAAAATTAATCTATGCTATCAGCAAAACCTTAAATTCTGAAAATGCATTTTGGCTGTTATGATTGTGGATTTTCACAACTAGTTGTGGTATAATCTGCAATTAGCTGCACCAACACCTTATTTATTTCGATTTTACTACTTTTAAGTCGACAGAGAAATAACTATTTCTAAGTCGATGGTAACAATTGTCCGATTCAATCCTTGAAATTCGTGCAAGAATTCATACAAGTTCAATGACAAGAAAAACTTAATTGAATGACTTTGATCCTCGACTGAGAAATAACTATTTCTATATCAACCGAGATATAGATGTTTCCTATTTATTCAGATAATTGTGCACCTCAAATTTGAAAAGAATTACGGATATAGTTATATATTTTAGGGTATATCTCCTGCACCTACGAAATCTCGTCAGAAAGCACGATCATTTGCGACATGAAAAACAAACAAGTGATATGTAAATAGCACATGATACTTCTCACGTTTCTATTCTCTATTTGCACACGTTACAAAATGGTTGTAGTTTTTATGAAATCCTGTAGATGCACAAGATGCAACATAACATATTTCCATGAATATTTTGACATTTCTTTTCGGAAATTTCAGAAAAGAACGTTTGCAATATAAGGTGCGGGCGCTACTAGTTGTGGAAGTTCACAACCCCAAATTTCTGCTTTCGTCTGGCTGCGTGTTCCGCTTGAGTTTCAAAAACTCCATACAATCAACACAGTGAATACGTCATAATTCGGGGATTACATTTTCAAACCCAGGACCCTGTGTTTTTTGCGGATCTCTGAATTAGACCAATTACTAGCAGAATGCCCGTGCGTTGCAACGGAAATAGAAATTATGCGTGTGGGGAGGGGAGGCGACTTACGAAGGCAGTTGACGGACGTACCGCCAACTGAGGCTTGAGGAACAGTAAAGATGTTAGCATCCACTGAAGGTTCGGACGAATTCTAACATCTACCGAATCAGAACTGACAATAATCGCCCTACATGATAGCACACCCCCGCTATCGCCTAAGATGTTAAGAGAAACGGTTAGGAAATCACACACGCCTTTCGACGACTGCGGATTTATAGAAGCCTCATGGTGTCCATGAATGCTATTCAGCGCCATCCTCACAGAAATCGGCCACTGATTCGCCTTGCTAGCTGTGTGTCCTTTTGAGCTGCAGCAACGGGAAAAAATGTCAGTAGAATTACAGCAGGCTATGTTTCTTAACCTTATTCTAAATAATTAATTCATAATTCAAAGAAAGATGATGTTCCTAATTAATGACCTATCGATGTTGCAAAGCTTTAGGGAGAATGAAGAGTAGCATGTGTCACATTAATCTCAAATTTTTCTGATTCCATACCGTGCCCCCCCCCCCCCCCCCCTCTCTCTCTCTCTGTCTCTCTGAGATGACAATAAAATAAGTAAACAAAACCTAAGATCCTTGAATTTTCTGTCATGGTAACCAGCTTTGGTATTTAAATGAAGTCGAACTAAATTATCCAGCTTTTATGTACTGTTTGTTTACTGACAGACATTTTGAAATGTTGCTACTTGCACAAACCAAACAAATCTTGTTCCGATTAACAAGCACGGAGTAGAAATTTTGCTACTTTTTTCAAACACCATCAAAACTTGACACCACGTCAAATACCAGCACAAGTGTCCAAAGGAATAATGTACCCCCTCTGTCCCATATTAAGTGACGGAATATTACATGTATTTAGACGATTTTTGGATATAGATACATTCATATTTGGACAAATTTGAGTCACTTAATATGGGACCGAGGGAGTAACTGAAATGCTTTTACATATATTCTGCGGCATGCTTCCTTTGGCAGAACATAATATGCAAACGAGAAGGCCCCATTCATCACTGATATAACTTATCGTGACACGCTTGGCATGGATGGCCAAGAGATTCGCGGCCCCGAACAAGTCAACTACGCAGTACTCTGCTGCCTGCAGGGCGTGAGGAAAAACCATATGAGACTCCATCCAATCCTCAAGCCATGAATGAAAATGGTGGTGTTAAATCTAAAAGTCATCGCTCAGAATAACCAATCCCTTTCAATATCAGTGTTGAATTGCTGATAATTTTAACTACTCCAATAATTTGGAGGTATTCGAATCTTTAACTCTACTGTTCTCCCACCAGACTATGAAGGTTCAGGTTTCAGCGCTCACCTCCTGCAACGCGACGAGCGCCTAAGGAGTCCAGTGCGACACTCCCGACGAGTCGCTGCTCGAGTAGAAGTCGGTGATCTCCTTGACCTGCAAAACTCGTGTTCACAGCCCAGTGTATGCACCACACCACTTAATCACACAAGTATGGCTGTTTTTCGATACAAGTAGTAGTAGTTAGGTAGAAGAAGCAGAGAGAGCAAAGCCTGCAGAGGGGTAATGCTACTACGCAGCCAGTACGCACCAGGCGGACGAAGGGCGCGAACGCGGTGAGCATTCCGGTGGAGCTCTGGAGCTTCCTGATCTCCCGCAGCGCCGCCGTGCCCGGCCGGGACCGGCGCGCCTTCTTCCGCTTCGGCGGCGCCGGCGGGTACTGCCGCATCGGCGGCGGCGCAGTCCAGCGAGGGGAGCGCTCGTACTGGGCCCGCTTCTTGGGCTGCTCCCCCTGCCTCAGAATCCTCGGCACCGGGTGCTTGGTGCGAGCCATCGCGGCGGGGTGCAGCCGCGGTCCGGAGCAGCGGGTGGGGGCTGCCACCGTCCTCCGGTGCGAGTAAAAGTGTGTAGAATGGGGGTATGTGAAGTCAAATGCGAGGAGATTTTGTCTCTTTGTTTCTGCTTCCCAATTACTTCCCTCCCTTTCCGCTCTCTTCGCATCGTCTCCGACCGCATTCTTCAAAACTATCGCAAATGTCTTATTCGAGGATATGGACATTTTGATCTCAAAATCATTTTTCAATGGCAATGCCCTAAACGAATAAAGGCGAAGTATTCAGTAAAAACCTCTATTCCATGCAAACTTGCAAACTTTACAAGTAGGCCATCGGATCAAACATGTGTGGTCAGGATTAGAGGTAGGATTTAGATCAACCAGTTAAACACGTTTTGCACGAAACCCTCTGCACTTATTCCCTCGTAGAAAACAAACAGAGAAAACGGTTCGGCTCCTGTGCTAATGGATCGATGCAATCCCAAAAGCAAAAAACAAATCGATCGACCCAATCGGCCACTCTCGTCCCGCAAAAGTAGATCCTGCCTTCCGCCGGCCCCGTCCACGAGGGCTTGACCTCTGCCGCTGTCCGTGGTCGGACCTCCGCGCCGGACGTGGTGCTGCATCCTCCATCGCGATGGGCTGTGCAGCCGGCTGTGGTGCCGCGTTCTCCAGCGCGGTGGGCCGCTGCGCGTGAGGCCAGCTCCGCCCCCTCCAGAGCAGGTGGCCAACGCCACCACCCGATGCTACCAGCGCATGAGCTAGCTCCGCTGCTGCCAGCGCCTGGGCTCGCCCCCCCGCCGCCAAGTTGCTGCCTCCAATGCATGTGGCCACGCCACCGCTGGCGCATGGAACCAGTGCCTAGTCGCGGTCGCATCGGTGGTTTCCGATTCGATTCAGTCGCCCAGCGGCCTCCAGTTTATCAATGCTCGGGTGGGGAAGACGAACAAAGTGATTCTCACTTTCTCAGCGGGAACGAGAGAATGACGGATAAGAACAGGGGGTTTCATGCAAAACGTGTTTAAGCGGTTGATCTGAATCCCGCCTCTAGTTCTGACCACACATATTTGATCCAATGGCCTACAAGTAAAGTTTGCAAGTTTGCACCGAATAGTGGTTTTCATTGGATACTTCGCCACGAATAAAATGTCATGTTTGTCCGGACACATCCCCAAACTTGCTCCAAATTTGGGAGAGATTTGGGGGTGTCCGAGCACTCTCTTTTGTCTGCCTCGGCCCCACAACAAGAAATGGAAAAAGGAGAAGGAAAAGTAAAAAAGAGAGAAGAATGGATAAAGAGAAGGAAAAGTTAATTTTGGAGAGAAATTTGGGAGACGAGGACGGACATGGCGCGAACACATATCCATTTGCTCCCCAAATGAATAAAAAACATTTGGGTATTTGCTCCCCAAATGAATAAAAAACATTTGGGTATTTGCTCCCCAAATGAATAAAAAACATTTGGGTACAAAATTCGGAGTATCTCATTAGACCGCGGACAGACAGGACGACGGTAGGTTCGAAATTGAAATCCTCATTTCAATGCCCATGTTATTCTTTTTTTTTCCGAAGAATTCAATTCAATGCCGATTCGGGGGATCCTTGGAGCTGGAGCAGTGCTTCCCACCCCAAAAGGGACGTGGGACAATTTGATGCAAATCTGATTTTTGTCCAAGCGTCTTAATACAAACGGCATTGTTGGTTCTCAGAAAGTGAAAAGCTGCACTGCACAAATTGTGAAGGGAGGAGCTATTATTGCTGCTGTTGCTGTCCTGGGCCCGGGGGGCGCAGGGAGGAGAGGAGCACGTCCTGGAGGGAGCTGTCCTTCTGCATCGCCGCCTTGAACTCGTCGAAGGTGACCTCGCCGTCGCCGTTGGCGTCCATCTCGTCGAACACCTCGTCCAGCTTCCCCGGCTCCGCGATGTCGCCCGGAAGGCACTCCTCCGGCAGGGCCTGTATATACATAACATCACACAAAGAACAATGCTTACAGCTTCGCCAAAATCTCATCCCAAGCCCCCAAAAGAGTGCTTCATCTATCTGCCTTACCCGGAGCATCGACGCCAGCTCCTCCTTGCTGATGCAGCCTGACCGATCGGTGTCGTACATCTGAAAGCACCACCAGTGTTCATGACCATCATCAGACATGTTAAAGTGCCATCTTTGACAGTTTAGGAATTCGTCGAAACAAGCATCAAATACACATTGCACTCTGCTCCTGCTGATCCCATGCTACTGCAAACCTGTAGTATTACAAGATCTTTTCTTCAGCATATGTGTGTACTCTTTGTTATGTTTACCTGGAAGCAAAGCCGCAGGGCATCGTCGCCTCGCGAGTTCCTCAGGCTGGAGAGCCCGCAGAGGATCTCCCTCATGTCGACAGTCCCGTCACGGTTGTTGTCGAACAGATCAAATACACGGGGAGCCAGAGGGGCCAGCGAGTCCATCTTCATTGCTTTCAGCACCTGCTCGAATTCTGACAGCGTGGCGTTCTCTCCGTCTGCACATCTGCACCGGGAAGCACGGATCACTTTGTTAAATGAAATTCGAGTTGTTCAACAAAACATAGCAGGTATGCCATGTACAGGTTCCAGGTCTATGCGGCTTTTATGAGGGATTAATTGTTGAAACTTTGAGGGCAAAGAAAAGAAATGATACTACAATCTGCTTAAACATATGGCCTACTTATACTTGTGTATGCTTCCAAGGTCAATTCTAAATAAGTTCCTTATGAAATGAGTGTGTTTTGACACGATAGAAGCAACACAATACTCAATTATTGTCCCATTCAACAATATGGAGTAAATGCAAGCCTACATCTTGCAATCCACTTAGTACTTATTTGATGTTTAAATGACTTTTTGAGAGAATATACATAATGAATTGACCTGCATTTTGCGCAAACACTGTGTTCACCTTGTCGCTAACTAAAAATGTTGTTACCGACGTCAAAGTAGTGAACAAAAATTTGAAGATAGGATAAGCTCATATACTCACATCCGTGAAAAATGAAGCCGCAGGTTATCTAGCTCCTCGGAGGTAAGGTCATGGGTTCCCAAAAGACTCCTCAGCCTTTTTGTCCTCAATGCCACTTTGCTGCTCAGGACGCTGGCTATTGCTGCTGCTCGCAGTTTCCTTCTAGCATTGAACCTCTGCAGTTTTGAGACGACCTCTGCATCCATGAGATCTTGCTTGGCGCAGTCTCCTATCACCCACGGATGCAACAGAAGCTGGTTTGCAATCATAAATGGTGCCGAAGTTTAGTACAGACAGATTAACTAATATCAAGTCAACTCCAAAAAAGCGAAGGAAGGAACAGGAGACGGACATCACTCGCAGTGGGCCTTTTGTAAGGTTCAACAGAAAGGAGACTGGATATCAAATCTTTGGCCGATGAAGATATTGTTTTCCATGTGTGCTCCTGAAAACTGAATTCACCCTGAAAGAAGAGCACAAAAGACATGACATTAGATCAATATCCTGACTAAATCAAGAAGCAAGTAACCAATCAGGAGCATCTCCAAAGACGACCGACTAAGTTTGGAGCCCTTGGTTCTTCAAAGACAAATGTCCCAATTTTACAAATGTTACAATTCCTTTATGATGCAATCTCCAATTAACGCTACATCCAAAATGGCTCATATCTTGTTGCTGAGTAAAATCTTGATATATTCTTATGGCTTGTATGTAAGAAAATATTTGTCTGCACCCCTCAAAGGAAGGTCTAGTTAGCTACCGACTTGGCATATCAAGGAAACTGGCTCCATTAGAAGTTTGGAACTGGACAGCAAATAAGACAAATAAAATTCAAGTGCCAACAACTAACAGAACAAGAAAACTCAACAATGATTGGCAGGCATGTTACTATACTGCGTAAGGTCAATTATTTCAAACCAGCTGATAGAAGGTGGATACTGATGCTGACGTTACAGGGTGTATCAAAGGACAGACCCATAATTTACACTGGATGAGCATACGTCAGATAGTCTCTGGAGATCAGTAGAAATTGTGAACACAACAGCAGTATAATCATGGGTGCAATGATTCTGTTTCTTGAGCAAATACAAAGATACTTCCAGAAAAATTGATACAACTCCCTTCTCCACAAGTGTGCCAGCGTGTTTAATCGATATTATTGTCGTAACTTGTTGGAATTGCTAAAAAGGGTGGAAAAGATGGAAATATATGAAGCACAAGATGACTCCAAACCAATTTGATCACCATTGCAGAACATTTCCCCCAGAAGCTAGTTCAGAGGAATACTTACTTGCAGGATCCTTTGCTGTTTTTCTCGATTCGTTGCAGCATGAAATGGTGGGCATCTGAAATATACAAATTAATTAAAGCCTGCAAACTATAATGAAGTAATGAAGCCAAAAGAATTATCACCAGAAAGGATGACCAGCATACCCGGATAAAAGAATATACAGAATCACCCCAACAGACCACATATCACTTGCAGCTGAAACCTCTTGCCTCGAGAGTGCTTCTGGTGAAACATAATCTACTGATCCAAACAGCGCCACAATTGGGTCACTGAAATCTTCTACAGAACTCAAACCAAAATCCATGATCTTCAATGTGGAATTCTCTTTTCTGTCCAAGAAGAGGCAATTCTCTGGCTTCAAGTCCCTGTGTATGATGTTCGCCTTATGAAGAGCCTTCAATCCACTAGCAATCTGACTAATGACAGCAGCTGCATCGAACTCCGAGTACCTGTCACGTCCTATTATCCTATCAAACAGTTCACCACCTGAGCACAGCTCAAGTACAAGGTGCACACCGTGAACATCTTCATACACATCATGCAGGTTGATAACATTTGGATGCGGCGCAACATTCTCCACTATCCTCCTCATAACAAGTATCTCATTAGTTAGCAAAGCATCGGAGATGGATACCTGCTTCCACACCGGTAGCCCAGAGCTCGGCGCACCCTTTGATCCTTGTTGCATCCCCATCATCGCTGGTCCAAGCCTTCGGAGAGTCTTTATGGCAACTTGTATATTTCCTTCAGACTTGCTCACTCCTCTTCTCACTATTGAGAAACCACCTCGGCCAAGGACATCCACCACTTCATAGTCATCAGACAGCCTTCTGCTTTCAGTTGTGGACATTGCGCAGCAAGATTACCAAACCCCAACTGGTTATTGAACAAAAACCTAAAACTGAAGGAGCCAAATACAGGTAATAATAGAGAGCACAAGCACTCAAAATTGGCAGTAAACCAGCATCACTCTGTCTGTTTCATGCAAGAAATCAAAATAGTAAGCTGTACAGGAAGAGCAAATTGATCATAGAGGTCTCTGGGGAGAAGAAAGATTGGGAAACAGCAGGGCACAAACTGGAAACAGTGGTTGGGAGTAGAAACCAGAAAGAGACATATATATAAACAGCTAATATCCGACCATTATACAAAGAGCACAACAATGGGATGCTTAAGATTGTGATGACAGAAGAAAGGGACATGTGCAACAACCAACAAAAGGGAATAAACTCATCAAGTAATTATTTTTGCGGAGAGGGCAAGATGACAAGAATAGACAAATTAGATGATGGGAAGAAGATGCCAGGCCAAAAATAATTGTGTTGACCAAGTTGCCACTGCTCTGTGGCTACTTTGATTTGGTCTTCACTCGGTGAGCCCTGGCTAGTTTAGTTGCTATTGCATTGTGTTACATTATTGATGGGAGTTTTTCGTCAGGCAGTGAGCAGTGTAAAAAAATTCAGATCTTAGGTATGCTTGGCCTAACCACGTGCTTCTTACTTAGCACTCCCTCGCGGTTGATCTCTCGTCTGATTCAGTATGTCACACTGCAAAGAGCAGCGGGCTGTTCCGACAAGCAAATACTGCTACCACATTTAAAAAAATGCAAGGGTATTGACCTGAATATTGTGATCAGATTCAGAAAATTGGGTGAATATGACGAGACTAAAAAATTTAAGCACATCAGACAAACGAAAATTACTCATGGAAACAAGGAATATATCCTGCTTAAATAATATATTGATGGTTCCAGACAGATGTTTTCACTAGGGTAACACCCCCCCAAAAAATGCAGCAAATATTAAATTCTCTAGGCAAACTAATCCCCAAAACTCAATTGCTCTTGTGACGCTTTGGATTTATCTTTCCATATGCCTCTAGTCTTTCCTTGGGCATTTTCAACTCCTTCCTACGACGATTCCTTCTTTCGCTTCTAGATGACTTTTTCTTAGCATCTGTTCCTTCTTGATCACTTGTCAGCTTATCTTCCTCTGGCTTTTGAGCACTAGGGGCTTCCTCAGACCTTGATTTCTTGCCAGTTTTGATCTTCTTGCCTTCGGATTTCGTCTTTGCATCTGTTTCTTCTTCACCTGTCAGCAGATCTTTCTCTGGCTTTTCAGAACTACGGCCTTCCTCGGATCTAGATTTCTTCCCAGTTTTGCTCTTCTTGCCTTCTATCTTCTGTCCTCCAAGGATCAAATCCTTGCTTAGCTTCTTATGATGAGTCACCTTCCATTCATCTTCCCTATATGGTGCTAGCTTCTTCATGGAAACATATTGATTCAAATCCCTGTCATCTGATTGCAATATCTCGAAGGTCTCCAGACCAAAACTGTTTGGCTGAACTTTCTTGTACTTAAACCGTGTCTTCAGGTCTCCAATGGTGTCCTCGTAGTCTAGCTTATAGTACTCTTCAAGCTCCTTCTCAAGCTCCACCTTGTCCTTGAGAGAGATCTTCCCTTTTCTTTTTTCACCAACCTCCTCACTGTTTGCAAGCTCCTTACTTTTCTTCTTCCTTTTCTTCTCATCGACAGCTTTCTCATCAGTGGCAGTAGCCACTTCTTTATCACCAAGAGCCCACTCTTTAGGTAGCCCAAGCAATTCATCTTCCTTGTCAAAATCAGGTTTCCCCAAATCAAATTCATCCCCACTTCCAAACCCAGGATCAACCTCCTCAGCACCATAGTAGTTGTCATCGAACATCACCTGCATTTTCCTGTCATAATCCTCTGGATCAAAATCTTCTTCCAAGTCATCTGCACCAAGCTTACAAGCAGCACCCCCTTCAATTCCAGCAACCATCTGGATCTTTGCAAGCTTCTCAGCAATCTCTTTTTTCTTCAAATTCTTGAGATGCTTCAGCTCCTCTGCTTGCTCTTGCTTGGCTCGTGCATTCAGCTCCTCTTTGCTCTTCCGCTGCTTCTTCCTGCTGCTCTCCTTCTTCCTCACAGAGCCCTCAACAACCCGAGGATGTCCCATTACCCGATCAGTAACCAACGTGTCTGATGCAGCCACCTCCTCATGACGGTAACTATAACCAATCTCATAATTCTCCTGCTTTTCGATCTCATCCTCTTCCTCCGACACCTCCTTGATATCATGCAAAGAAAACTTATTATCTGTCACCGGTTCAAGGTACGGCCTATTGAGGATGTAATCCTTCAAAAACTTCTCGTTGTCATCCAGCTCCTCATCCTTCCCGAAAACCTCACCCAGCAGCTCCTCTGTCTGCTTCTCCTCATCATTCTCCTCCTCGCTGTCACCACCATCTCCACCCTTCTGCTTCTCCATGAACAGATCATCATCATCATCATCATCGCCATCTCCTAATGCCTTCTTCTCCGCCTCAAGGAACTCCTTCAGCCCCTCCCTTTGACGGTCGTCGTACGCAATTTTGTCGTACTTGCTGCCGCGGCTGCTCTGCCCAGCGAACTCAGCGCCCTCCTCAAGCAGGTCGCGGGCGTTGACATCTTTGAGGTACAATGGCCGCTCCTTCTTAGCCTTCCCCTTCTTGGGCTCCTCCTCGCTGGCCTCGTCCTCCGACGAGGAATACACCTTGGCTTCTTTGTCGAAGAGGGCGCTGTCCCCGCTGCGGATGCGGCGGATGACCTGGAGCACGCGGCGGTCGACGCGGCGGGAGGCGGCGGCGACCTTTTCGTCCTCATCATCCGACGACTCGTCGTCATCGTCCTCGTCGTCGGAATCGACGACAAGACCCTTCCTCTTCTTCTCCCCGAGGCGCTGCAGCGCCTCCCGCCGCTTGTTGTGCTCGAAGCGGCGCGCGTACTCCTCGTTGATCTGGATCTTCGAGTTGTCCTCGGCGCCGCCGTCGGAGTCGTCGTCGGAACCCGCGAGGATGTCCAACGTCTTCCTCTTCTTCTCCCCCTCACCCTTCATCTTCTCCGGCGACTCCTTCGTTGCAGCTGCTGAAGAGGCGGCGGCGGTGGCGTAACACTCCGTGCTAGGGTTTTTGCGATTAGAGGGTAGATGAGTTGGAGCTTCGGAACCACCAGAGCATATTTACGATCAAACTATCTGACAACGCGGACCCACTGACAGCCCATTAGGTCTTCCTTTTTAGGGGAACAACCCATAAGGTAATATATCTTTTGTTTAGTGGAATTAGGTAATATATATCTGGGCTCGATGTGCTCCATTGCTCCAATGAGGCCCAGTTAGGTCACGGCAGGCCCAGGGGTAACCAGGTAATGTTGTTCAAACAGCCGCACCTATATACTCCGTCTCGCTAAACCCTAGCCAGTTCTCCATTTGCGCCGCCGCCTACACGCATCACCTTGCTCGTCGTCTCCCGCCGCGGCCGCTCGAAACGATGGCTCCCACGAAGAAGGCGGTACGAAACCCTAATCGATCCCCTTCGACTGTTCTTCCCGCTTCGAGTTTGATTTTGTGTTCTGTTGGTGGGGTGGATTTCTCACGGGTTTCTATCGATCTGCGCTGCAGAAGAAGAGCACGGAGAACATCAACAACAAGCTGCAGCTGGTGATGAAGAGCGGCAAGTACACGCTCGGTTACAAGACTGTACTCAAGACGCTGCGCAGCTCCAAGGGTATAGATCGCCTCCTATTGATTCGTTTATGCGCGATTAGCTTGTCGTAATTAATCTGCTTACAGATCTTATATGTAAGCTTTTCTGTGTCTTGGAATTGTAAATGTTTGTATCTCGTAGTGTCAGTCCTTCAGAAGTTCAGCACTAACGTTAGCATCTTCCAACTGTTACTGTTTATATGACGATGTTCATTGCAGGTCGTGTTGACAATTTAATTCGTAGGATAAGTCTGAAATTTAGACATTAATGCAGTGCCTTGGAGAAAGTAACGCTTTTTAAAAACCTCTCCCTGAGACTGCTTCAATTCGGCTCCTAAGTTTTTTTTTCACTTGATTGATTAATTTGGGAATTGATAGTCTATGTAGTTTGTTATAATACTCTGTTGAATGTTTTGCAAAGTTAGGGCTATGTATTCTGACTGTCTGTCCTTTATATTATGATATTCCGTCTAGTTTGTAGTGCTGACGTTTTGGATTGTTAAGTGGGACTGAAGTTTACCTCTCTTGTTTTCTGTTGCCATGCCTTAGAGATGAATACAGCGCCCTACAATAATGATATCCTCTTTATTAAGATTTCTCCTAAGATCTCTTTCAATCTATGGGCAATTGAGGTTCAATATTTTGTGATTTTCTGTTAGTACCTAGTTCGATTTTTTTGAATATTTTTCATGATTATTAGAAGTTGTATAATTGGACTCAAGTTTACCTCTTTGGCTTGCTTTTGCTGTGCCTTGGAGGTGAATGTACGGTCCTAGAGCAATAACATGCTTGTTGCCTTGTCGGGCTGTTTGAAGTTTTTAACTTGCATGGAAGATGCAGTTTGCTAAGCCACCTAGGTCCTTTCTAGTTATTTTTTGTTATTTTTTGTGCAGTTTTAGAATTGTATTTTATTGGTATACACTTTTTTAACGATGTTTTCACTAGTTTATAGTGTTGGATTCTGGATTGTAGAATGGGACTGAAATTTGGCTCTTTGGCATGTTCTTGCTGCCTTGGAGATGAATGCAGCGCCCTAAAACAATTCCAGCCTCTCTATAAAACTTATCCAAGATCCCCATATCTGGTGTATAATAGGAGGTTGAAATAATTTGTTGTTTATGTAAAATATTACTCATTGTGGCACTTGGAACTAGTTTCATTACATCATTGCTCCCAATGTCTTTTATCGTTGCATTTTCATAGGTTTTAATTTTACATGTGCTTGTCAGTGCTAATATTTGGGTTTGTTTCTATGTTCAGGGAAGCTGATTATCCTTGCAAACAACTGCCCTCCTCTTAGGAAGTCTGAGATCGAGTACTATGCTATGTTGGCAAAAATTAGTGTCCACCATTTCCATGGAAGTAAGTTAATTGTAACCATTCTGAAAGATTTTTGTTAATGCTTGTTTTATGTATTTAAATTTACACAGTCTAAACTACTTCGTACAACGTCCTAAGTATCTATGGTATAATTTTATGGTTGCACTTTGTAATCTCCTTTAATCTTTGCAGATAATGTTGATCTTGGAACTGCCTGCGGCAAGTACTACCGGGTGTGCTGTCTCAGCATCATTGATCCTGGTTCGTTGCCTTCCAAAAAAACTCTTCCATTATCTTTCTATTCATCGTGTCCCTGTGATTCGTACCGAACTGCTTGCCTTTTAATGCATCAGGTGACTCGGACATCATCAGCACCACGCCTGGAACCCAGTGATTAAATCAAGAGAGAGCTCTGCGTTTTTAGTGGAGTTGTAGGGGTTGAATCGTGTGTCCTTGTTATCTTTCCATCATGTACTTTTTTCCTATGTTGAGTTGCAGCTGTCATAGAGATAATACTACTTCATATGGTTCTTTGCGAAGATATTCTTGTCCTATCATTTTATGATAATCCTTATTTCCATGGAGCTGGGTAAGTTATGATTCTTACGGTATTATTTGCGTGCATCTTGTTTGACTTTGCTTCGTCCGTTAACCATAGTGTGATTCGTTTATTGCATGAGTGGTTTGGCATCGTACTTTGGACATTAAGAAAGTGATTTCAGGTGGCCTCTACGTTTAGTGCAGCATCGGTAGCTACTAACAGTATGTGAATGAAATCTTAAATCTGCCAAGTGGCAACAGAACAACACTCCATTCATTGTCGTAGTCAGCAGGTCAGTTTTTCAGATGCGTCTATTTTGGTTAAATGATGTTGTAGAGCTTAGCCAAATGACCTTACGACACGCAGATTATTTATGAATGTTCCGGAAGCTACTAGCCAGCAACGGTTCGCACCTGGCACACCACACGTCGCTACTCAGACCTGGTTAGGTCACACACAGACCGTACACCGATATAACACCTATTATATGGAATATTTTCAATTGTACAAACCTTCTCAAAAAAGGAAATTACTGTTGTATACTGGAAAAAACTACACGAGTTAAATTTCGGCAAATTACCCAAAAATACTAGCAGCCGAATCTCCGAAAGGACGCTTGCAGGAGTCCGTGGTGAAGCGGCCGGGGTTGACGACTTCCCACCGGAACCCAACCTGCCACGTCAGCGGAGTCCAACGCATTCCCGCCGACGCCAGCCAACCGACGCCCGCCACGTGGCCCGCGTGCAAGGAATTTCCCGTGCTAATTGCTAAATCCCACACCATTACCGCGTCCGCGCCTACTACATCTCCGTCTCCTCCTCGTAATCATCTCCGGCTATAGGCTTTGGCTAAGCTCTCTCTCTCTCTCTCTCTCTCTCTTTCTCTCTCTCCCCCGACCCCCGGCCGACCCGAACCCGGCGGAATCTCGCGCAGGTCAAACCCCCCTGCGCGCCCACAGCCCTAGCTCTTTCCGCGGCTCGGATCGGGCGATTAGGGTTTGCAAGGGAGGGAGGGAGCTGCTGCTGTCCGGCGGCCTCTGCTGCGGCGGCGGCGACGGAGATGGACGGGTTCCTGCAGAAGCTCAAGGGGCTGGACGCGTACCCCAAGGTGAACGAGGACTTCTACAAGCGGACGCTCTCCGGCGGCGTCGTCACGCTCGTCTCCGCCGTCGTCATGCTGCTCCTCTTCATCTCCGAGACGAGTAAGTCCTTGCTAAATTCGATTCGGTTGGAGGGGTGCTTTGTGGGCCGCAATGGCTTGCCGTGGTGCGGAATTTGAGGTGTACGAGTTCTGAAAAGAGGTTCAATTGTGCTACTGTAGATGTGTTTAGGATATCTGCTTTGAATTTTTGGTAGGGGTGAGGTTTGATTTCAGTGGCAACAATTTGGTGTGCCCTCATAGTACTGCCTTCTTGAATAATGCAAGATTTCGTGATGCTTTCGGGTGTGCCGGGTGGTAATTTTTAGACAAAGGTGGCCTATTATTGTGCCAAGCTATGTGTTTTGCTGTCCCGGGAGGGAAAAGGTTCGACTTTTGGTAGACATATTTAGTGCTGCTGTGGTGGGCATTGCCACAAATTGTAATGCGTGAGTTGTTGGAAGGTTCTCGAGAAAAAACTTTCTGTTTGGTTCTGGCTGTTGTGTCAGTTTGGTCGGGGCCACGAGTCGAATTTTCTGGCATGTACTATGTGCTGCCGTCACAATGTCAGTTTGGTGGTATGTATTCTCGAAAATTTTATGAAAGGTTCTTTTATTTCGGAGCATGTTTTCAAAAATAGGTCATGATATGGATCAGCGCACGTTGACAGCTGGTATTTTGTTGGAAAATGTCTGGTGATAAGAAGGTTCTATTTGTAGCCAACATGTTTAGACCAGCACTAACTAGTTTTGTAGAACCCTAATGGATGATTTTTGTTATATTTATCTTAGTTGTTACTTACTTTACTATAAACTGGTGCAATTCTCTCTTGGGGGAATGCTGCAGGTGCTGGATTGCTTCTTTGTCTGCATGGAAATTGGAACCGAGTTTTTTTTTTTGCACACATTAGCTCGTCATATTTTGTTGTTGGTGGAGGATTCAAATTATTGCTTTTCATTTGGGCAGATAATGCGTCTCTGAGAACAAATAGCGTAGATAATAATTCTTTTGTTTCAGAGGGAACATTGCTTTACAACCAATTAAGTGCTGTCATTTCCCATGTTTCTAAGCTTTGGTCAGTTGCCTGAATCAGTTATAGCACATAGCAGTAATTTTTGAATCTTGACTATACATACTGTCCCGTCCCAATTTCACATGTTAATAATATGAGGGCTGTGTGCATCGATCGATGCAGAGGCCGGGGGCGCTCTCTCCTTTTCAAAAAAGGAAAAAATTCCTACAAATTTCTTGTAGAACATCAGTGTTGACCTTAACAGGTCATCTTTACTTTGTATTACACCCACCAAAGTATAAAAATGTTCCTTTATAGGAAAGAAAATGGATTTCTATGACTTGGTGTTGTGTCTCTTTATACACATATTCTGTTTCGGGGCCTAATGTTGTATGTTACTCTCTTACAAAAAAACAAGAGTAGGACAGAGCTTCTAATAATCACCTTTTACGTCTATACTTTTTTTGCAGGTTCATATTTAAATTCAGCGACTGAGACTAAGTTAGTGGTAGACACATCGAGAGGAGAAAGGCTAAGAGTAAATGTTAGTATTTCCTTTGTGCAATTAGACGTGACTCATATATTTGCCATACTTCTATTTTTTTTCTCTAACCTAAAAGGCAGACTTATCTCTTCTAGTATTTTGCCAATTTCGGATGGGTGTTGTAATGCTAATCTGTTTTGCAGTTTGATATTACTTTTCCAAGTATACCTTGCACCCTTCTCAGTGTTGATACCAGGGATATTAGTGGCGAGCAGCACCAGGACATTGTATGAATTTAAGTTATCTCCTTCTGTGCTAGTCCTTATTCTGTATGTTAATTTGTTATCTTATTGGTTCTATTGTTTTGTTGTAGAGGCATGACATAGAAAAGAAAAGATTAAACTCACATGGTAATGTTATTGAATCAAGAAAAGAGGGCATTGGTGGAGCAAAGGTTGGTGATCTCTCTTTCAGTTAGAGTATGTTGAGCTCATTTAGCCTGCCCAAATTAGTCTGGGCGGTCAGTGCCTTAGGACCAAGGAACATGTTTCCATGTGACATCTATAGCAACTGTAGTTGAATTATGAGTACTTGAGTAGGAAACCTTCCCGTATTTTCTCTGCTTAGTGTATATGTTCATCCCTTGCCGTTAGAACTTTTGGAACAGATGACTGAAATTTGAGTACCTTTGTGACTATCTGACAGTAGAAGACTAGACAGCAAAAGGTTGTGATAGCTTATGACTTACACATTACTCAACTCTACCGTACTCCCTCCATTTCATAAAGATTGGCGTATTTTGTTTCGTTAAGACAAGGCTTTGACCAATGAAAACTCTATTAGTATGTGTTTTTTCATACATGAAATTTATATCAATGGATTCGTCTTTAAAAATTCTTGCTAATGACCATGATTTCGTATCATATAACTTACATATTAATAGAGTAATTATTGGTCAAAGGCTTGTCTTAGCGAAACGAAATATGCCAACCTTTGTGAAATGGAGGGAGTATCTTGTAATGTGATACAACTTTCTAGAGGTGTCATGATGGTAAGGTCTGTGAGTTGCTGAGTTGTTTCCATCCCTTGTCGTTTCTGCATGATGTGCTTCTATGCCGTTCCCTGTCGGGATGTGGGTTTCTTAAGGATGTTGGAAGTTCATGCAAAAACATGTCATTTCTAATTGATATACTGGGTAAATTGGTGCTTCACGTTTGTGGTAGTCACAAATC
This sequence comes from Brachypodium distachyon, assembly GCF_000005505.3. Taxonomy (NCBI): domain Eukaryota; kingdom Viridiplantae; phylum Streptophyta; class Magnoliopsida; order Poales; family Poaceae; genus Brachypodium; species Brachypodium distachyon. The sequence goes on along the minus strand of NC_016132.3, from coordinate 19,141,465 downwards.
TGATATGGAAGTGTATGCCCCTGTTTTTACTCTGACCTGTGAGGAGCTTATGTTTAGACCAACAAAATTGTTGTCTACAACGATCATGTAGCTGATTGAAATTATAAGGTTGACCTAGTCTTAACCAATATTTCTTACTTATTTGTGCAAGTAATCTGTGTGGCTGCATCATGTGTCTTTGTTCTACTTTGCCATCTGACTCATATTTGATTGACCCTTTTTTATAGATTGAGAGACCACTGCAAAAACATGGAGGACGGCTAGACAAAGGTGAGCAATATTGTGGCACGTGTTATGGTGCTGAGGAGGTATGGACACTCTGCGATATGTGAGCTTCGTGGTATTTCTCGTTATCGATTACTTTTTTTTAACTTTGGATTGCTTGCACTTTTTCGGAGTTCAGTCGGATGAGCAATGCTGTAATTCATGTGATGAAGTTAGGGAGGCCTATAAGAAGAAGGGGTGGGCTCTTACAAACCCCGACTTAATTGACCAGGTATATTAATTATTTTGGCATATTTTTACAAAAATATCTGCTTTGTATTTTTCTTCATTGAGTTTTTGGGTTTACTTTAATATTAGAAAATCCGCTGTAATATATATTTGCGTTGAAGATTGTAATGTGTTCATTTTGTGTTGTTCAAGCAACCAATTTTGCGATCCAGCATCCATCTGGCTGCCCTGTCTCCAACAACAGAGATGGTCCATCCCTGTGGTAGTCTCATGCCGTGCACTCTGCTTAATAATGTGCAATTGTACATAAGATAGGTCTCTTTCTGCATGGCAGCCATCAGCCTTCTCTATTCTCAGGCATTGTTTTGTATACAAGTGGAGTGGGGAGCTAGGGTTATCACTAATTCATACTTGCGCATGAGCTTGCTGTTGACTGGAAATTAGGCATCCCTGGTTCTTTTTTATGATTGAACTTGAGGCATGCTCTGCTATTCAATGGCTAAATTGTTCTGTAATGGATCATTTAATGCAAACCCTTTCGAAAAAATAATAATTTAATGCAATACATGATATTAGTTAGATAAAATAGCAAACTGACATGTTTTATGCAACAAGCTTGCAGGCGCAACATGCCCCTAGAGTTGTACAATGTATGCTTTGGATCCCATAATCTCCAACTTAGCTTATTTTTATGTGTTAAGTTTCTAGTTTCTGGTTTTCTGCATGCCTGCTGTTTGCAACTACTAATATTTGATGGATTCTATGATGGTCATGGCAGTGCGCCAGAGAGGACTTTGTTGAAAGAGTTAAAACTCAGCATGGTGAAGGCTGTAGCGTCCATGGCTTTCTAGATGTCAGTAAAGTTGCTGGAAATTTCCACTTTGCACCAGGCAGAGGATTTTATGAGTCAAATGTAGATGTGCCTGAGCTGTCTTCACTGGAAGGCGGTTTCAATGTAAGTAGGTCAAATGAACGTTTTTCTTCTTCTTCCTTAGTTTACTGAAGTGTATGCGTTCAGGGCCTTTAGTATGTTTGTGTGTAATTTTGCCAGATTACGCACAAAATAAACAAATTGTCCTTTGGGACAGAATTCCCTGGTGTTGTCAATCCTCTTGATGGGTAAGTCCACAATGCTATAGGAAGGATTCATGTTATCCTAAATGTTCTGCTCTTGTCAATTTTTGTTTTTCTGCCTTCAAGTACTAACCAATTTCATGGACACAGTGCTCAGTGGACACAACCGGCTTCAGATGGGACATACCAATACTTCATAAAAGTGGGTATTGCTTGCACTTGTGTTTGTTGCAGTTCTTTTGCCCTCGGTTTATGAATCTAGCAACCATGATTATGTAAGAAATTTACCTGGTTTTCTTATCCAGGTTGTCCCTACAAATTATACTGATACAAGAGGGCGCAAGATTGATTCAAACCAAGTTAGTGGAGTTCATTGACTCGTCACATGCTAAACCTTTACTGTTCTGAACTTTAATGACTTTTTTGTTACTTCCATTCACAGTTTTCAGTGACAGAGCACTTTAGAGATGGAAATGTCCATCCTAGACCACAACCTGGAGTATTTTTCTTCTACGATTTCTCGCCTATAAAGGTAATATAATAAACAATGAAGATGTGAAGAATGCTCATTTGGTTTTCTGTGAAATGTTCATTTTTGTTGCTAATTTGCTACAGAGTATTATGTATGTGTCTGCGTGCATTCTCACTTGCACATGTAACAGGTGTGAATGGCACCATCCGTTCTTATTAATGTCTATTTTTTAATGCACTTGAAGGTTAAAAGCCTAGAAATTGCGGGCATTCAGACCCCAGTCCCTAAGTTTCTTTGGAGACAAAAGCCGAAAGTACATATCCATTATCATTATTATCGTGTAATTGCACAATACCTGCAGTTGCGGGACCAACTGGACTTAATGAAGTAACTTTACGAGATTCTGGAAAAGTGGAAAGTATGTGAAGTAACTTTAGGAGATGACTGGATTGTACGTGCAAGGAGCAATGCATTGCAGCTCTTGGTTGGAAGTATACCAACTACTGAAATATACTTGTGTTTGTGCATCATAACATAAGTTCGTGAAGTAACTTTTACATTCTGGAAAACCGAAAAGTATATGATGGTAGTACGACTGGCTTTTACTTGAAAGGAGCAATGCATTATCTCTTGGTTATAACTTATAAGTATATGAAATATACTTGGATGTGTGCATCATGTCATAAGTTCAATGCTTAGCAAGAAAATTGCAGTCTTTTGTTAATTCAATATTTCTACCGTTTCTATTTATGGGGTAGTTTAGCTTGTTATAGTGTGCACGAAGTTGTAAGCTACTCTATTCAACTCTTTAGGTCAGTGGCCCATCTACGGTTTTGAGTTTTGACTCCACCCGAATGTTTTATGCAGGTCATATTCACAGAAGAAAACAAATCCTTCCTCCACTACCTGACAAACCTCTGTGCTATAGTGGGAGGTAAGAGCATTATCCCTAGTTTATGCATGGACTAGTATGTTTTAATTATCATATCATGTCAAAGGTTTTCATTACCTCTTCAGTCGTTGCTGTGAAAACTGTACTTCGGTTTATCTTTGACCGAGTTTTTTGTAAAATGGTGAAGCTTTTGATGATTTCTTTCTATTTAGTACAGAAAAAGTTGTCTTATATCTGCATTTCTCTGTAAGATGGTTTTGTTAACTTATTTTAGTTGAGCTCTCCTCCTCAAACATGGTAAATAGAGTATGGATGCGACTTACTGACCTGGTTTGTGTGCATGATCATCAGGGATCTTCACTGTCTCTGGCATCATTGACTCGTTCATATACCACGGACAGAAGGCACTTAAGAAGAAAATGGAGATAGGCAAATACAGATGATTTGCCTCAAACCTGGACAGCACCTCATATTTTCCAAATTTTGTGGCTCGTAAGGAGGTGGACCTGGTATGGTATATGCGCTTGAAAGATGACGAAACACTGAGGCTGCGAGGCCATCAAAGTAATGATGGTATTGCACATTAGTCAATGAAAACTTGTAAAGAGACAGAGTAGGCTGGTATTGGGGTTCCTTTGATGTCCATCGGTGGCGACTGTAGTTGAATGGCCTGAACTGACGCAATGATGTACTTGGAAGTTGATAGGTCACTTCATGTTCTTTTGCCAATTGCTTTATCAATTGTGTGTCAAATCTTCCTAGCATCGTTTACTGTTTGCTTGGAGTAGTTCTTTTCACCAGGAACTTTTTATTTTTTTTATTTTCTTCTGTGTATTTTTGTTCAAAATATTACTCCCTCTGATTTTAAATTTTTGACTCAAATTTGCTTAAATATGGATGTATCTATACTTAAAAAGCGTCTAGATAAATGTAATATTTCGACAATAATTTAGGATCGGAGGGAGTAGTTTATTAAAATGAAAGAAATTGTATAGATTATAGAAGTGATTGTTTATTACCATAGTCATACATAAATATATCTCACAAACATGGAATGGGACTGGGAGGGATTATCTCTGATAAACTTCTTTTAACCGCTCTACATTATTAATCAGGTAGACCATTTGTTCACTAGATAGTATGTTGTTTGTTTAAGATGACAGCATAAGAATACGATGTGTTGTTTATGATTGATCCGATTCCCTTGGTACTTTGATCGGGTCATATCTGTAATCTGAAGAGCTTAATGAATCCACTTGGGGCTTCAGATCATCATGCAACCACGCGTTATCCGTTGCTACCGACGATCTGCATACGAGCTTCATTAGGATGCATATCCACGAGCCTACAGATTAAGCTGCAAATGGCAAATCTTTAAACAATGATCTTGTTCCAATTCAATAACTAAAGTTTTTGGGTTACCATTTCTTCGGCAAGTACACACACATTTAGTCCTAGGATGACTTTTCAGAAGATTAATCTGCAAAAACAGTGGGTTATTCTGCCAAAAATATATATATGCAATTTTGGCCTGACAACATGGAATCGTCCTGCTGGTTAGCAGTTCTCTTTCTTTTCTGGAAGCTCGTAGGCACTCACAGAAATATTCCAAAACAGTTTACAGAATCCTACAGTTCTGCTGTACATTCTCTTGGATGAGGAGCTGCTATGCATGTGAACACAGAAGAAAATACAAAATGTGTTCGCTGCCCTCATGTACCTTTGATGTGCGGAATGAATGATGGAGGGATTTTGTACACTTTTCCTGCCTCATGTACCAGATGATAAACTTGAGCTCAATGTATCATCTTTTCTTTTTTCCGTTTTCCTTCCGTCAAACTGCATCATCTTTGATTGTGAATTTTTGCCAATAATGATAATAATCGCTTTTCAGATTCCCCGCCCCCAAGAAAAGGTGCATTGTAATTTACGACTACTCCTACCAGTAAAACATTGAAAAACATGCAATCCTAACTTCTAATCACACATTTCCCAAGTGGTTACCTGGAAGGAAATTCCTCTTTAAATCTTAAAGAATGCTTAGGCTAGTCATAGTGGGAGTAACATAAAGATAGTATCATAGAGGTAGTATGATGCGTATGATACTACTGTATGTTGCTATGGTCATAGTGCATAGTATCATAAACATTGGAATCATAGTGCATTCATTTATTACTTTACAAGAGATATTATACCTAGAGAAATGTTATGTTACCGGTATCATAAGTATTGGAGTACCTCTTTCTTCATTTAATGATATGCCACATCATCCAAGTGACTAGGTGGCAATTGATGATACTAGCTATGTTACTCGCACTATGACCAGTCTTACGCCACTCCCAATGCTGCTGTCATGTACCGGTATCATAAGAAAGAGGCCTGAGTAGTCTCTTATCACGTCATATTAGGCATTTTGCTGACATGGGACCCTCTGAAACTGTCTCTTCACACAAACCAACACAAAGTCATTGACTCTCTCTCACAAAGCTATTAAATAACTGCTACTTCAGATACCACCTTAAGAGACAATGCGTTGGAGATATGGTCTCTTAACATGTATTGTATGCTAAGAGACATCACCTAAGAGACGATGCATTGGAAGTGGCATTAAGCTGATTGCTGATGCCTACTTCATCGTGGAGCTACAGAACCAAAGCAAATTTGTGATACCAAGACCAATCGTACATTTATTCATCTAGTTGTTCATTTTATTCTCAAAATAACAGCCCATACCAAAAAAGTTTGCAACTTGGGACTGAACTGCAATATAAATAAGGAAACGCGTGAAAGTGTGATAACTTATTTCCAAAGAATACACGATTGGGACATCTCGCATCAGACATGTACAGTATCTCTTTCTTTAAAAAAGCATCTACACAAGTCTTGATCAATTTAGCATTTTTCAAGTACGCATGCCAGCTTTAAAAAGGAAGGGGGCGGGGCGATTACACATGCCAGCTAAATCCAAATGCTAGAAATGTAGGGAATCATTCTTGGGGCAGCCTTACGGGTGACCCCACAAGAGATCTGAAATCCTCAATTCTTATTCACAAAAGGAAGAAGTTATTGCTGTATCCTCATAAGAATGGATATGGCATAGTAGTTGACGTCTTCTGGAGCATTACTGTAAGAAATTCCGTTGCCAAATTATTGATGTGTTTTTTATGGACTGGATCGTGATCCAAATCACATGGGGATGCGATTAGGCCTGTATCTTGTCATTAATGCCATGGCCAAGGATAATTGACCCATGATAATTAATGCTAAAAATAATTGCATTTCCTTTTACAGCAGAGCAGGATAGATAAGTAGTGTTCCATGTGTAGAACTATATCCGTGCAACCCAGGCAGATAAGAGTAGCACTAACCCATTCTCCTGCAAGGTCAACTTCAGGAAAGCATCCTCACAACTGTAGCGGCAGTCATCAGAATAAACACGCAAATCAAGATAAGTAGCAGCCGAGTAGCAGCCGTTCTCCTGCACGAATTTGTCAACATCAGATTAGTCTTTTTCATTTGTTAATCCCAAATGGATAACATGTACTACCACCTACCTGGAAGAAGAATCTGTCTGGTCTCTTTTAATGCTAACTCCAACTTCCTGTGAAATTTGGACCTGATTTCCTGGGAGCAAAAGAGAAACTGTAAATAAATTATTTTTCACGCATGCAGCGGTAGGAACGCAAACGCAAATATGTGGATGAATCTGAAGCTCCCGTGCAGAAACAATGGAGAAGTACACAGGCTATGTCACTGAAAAGAGGAAACCCATAGTATGAGGTTTCTCAGTCACAGGTTCTTTACTTGTGTAGTTTGGCTAAAAAAGGAAGATGCAGAGAATGGCAAAAGATATATTGCCGTTTCAGGAATGAAGATAGCAATGAGAAAATATACTAAATTGATACGATTTTCATATAACCAACAAAATGACACCACTGTACAGAGAGCTAATACAAAAGACAACAAGCACAAACTATTACACAGATCAAAAGTTAAAGCAGCTAAACGACCCTTCCTTGCACCAGCAAGCTGATCCCCAGGAAGAACTCAAGCTATCTAGAAGCCGTTCATCTCCAAAAGGTACGTGCGCCTCTTCATCAACGCCTTCGCAGCAAACTTAAACGGTCCATCGAATGCTCCGGAGATGAACGCATCCGTTTCCTTACGGCTGATATGGCTGCCATTACTTCCCTCGGTTGCGGGCTTGATGGCAACTAGTGTTGCACCCTGCAACGCAATTCCTCCAGGAAGCTCGAGATATGGAGCATACTTCAGCTTCATGCTGCAGGCCGGGACCTGAGTCCTGTTGGAACATGCTGAGGCCGACAACTGGTTCTCTCTAAACTCCTTCAGTTGCTCTGCTCCCATGCATAATGTGCCCTGACCATCGGCATCGGTCAGTACCAAGCTCGCAAGTGTGGGATGATCCTTGATGATTGACTGGAGAAGATAATGCCTCGTTGAAGCTGCAATCAGAGAGCTGATTGTCCACACTACACGGAGTTTGAGCCCTCCATTGGTATAGAAAGACTCTGGCATGCTTCCATTGTCATCTGAAGATGGCTCATGCTCTGCACCAACAGGCTTGCGGTCAACCCTGGTACCCCCCAGAATCACACAGTTCTGAAGGGTGCTCCCATACTCCGCACGCCATTTCAGAAGTATTCCGTCCTCGGTTCCAACATCGCCAGAAGGGAGCTCGATCTGAAGGTTCCTTATGTGTGTAAAGTTACGGAGCACCTGCGCTGGTGAGTGCTGCGCGAGCTGTGGGAATAGCGGTCTTCCAGCACCATTTGCGCTGCGCATGTTGTGGAACGGCTTGATGATTGTGAACAGCATCAGCTTCAGGAAGTGCGACAGTATGTTCCGGGGCTTTGGCGAGGACAGGTTGAGCGGGTCCTCGGAGTCGCCATCAACCGTCACAACACGATCAATCTTGACACACACATCATGGACAAGGGGGACAAGCCCATAGAACCGTTTCGACGCGGCGGAGCACCGGCCGAGGGACCGCACATCCTCAACCTTGTTGAGGATCAGCAGGACAAGCGAATCCGGCAGACAGTCGAACTGGTCGACCTCAAACTCGAGAACCGGGTCCGCGTGGATTCGAGCCTTGGGAAGCATTGCAGGGTCGGAAGCGCTAGTCGGAAGGTCACGCCTTTTGTCCCACCCAGCAGATCAAAACGCCACCAAGATTGCAGGGAACGCCAAGGAACAAGCTGCTCAACCTTGCGCTAACGCAATGGCAGCAACAGCCCCGCCAAATCGACAGCAGCTGCCTGAAGTCCTGAACAAAACGAGAACGGGAACAACCGCAGTAAAGAACACGGACGAGAAACAAATTATACATGGATAAAATGCGGCGGGATTGAAGCAAAATGCACCAAAAGTACAATAAAAAATCATCAGGAACCTCAAATGAAGAACTGAGCAAGCAAAATCCAACAATGGTGTAAACATACCTCAGTCGCTGCCACCGCAGCCACGCGTGAGCCAACCAACCCAACCCAACCCAGGCGAGCGAATCAAACACGAAGCCGAACAGGTCCTCGCCCCAAAAACCGCTGCCTCCACCAAAACACAGCTGGATCCGACGCCGGCGAGCGCCTGGCCCGCCGCACAGCCCCGAGAACCCCGCAATTTCCCACCAAACCAACCGCGGCGCACCTCCTCCGGCAAGCGGACGCACCGAAAAGCCTCGATTCGGGGAAAACTCCGGCGCGAATTCAGCGAGACTAGGGTTTATAGGGGGGCGAGAGATTGGGGATATTTTCTCCTCTGTCGTCCTGAGCAGTAGTACGGAGTATAGTTTTTCTTTTCTCGTGCAGGGAAAGAGGAAGAAGAAATGCCGCTGCTGCTCTCTCTCGCAGCACCACTAGACGGACGCGGCTTTAAATATCGTGGCGGAGACGAGCCGGAGGTGGTGACTCCGTCAAGCTGGTTAACGTCACCCCGCCGTTAAGAGGTTGTTTTAATAGGTAACGGCTACGACGCCGTTACTCTGGTCACGTCAAGGTACGGGGTTTGGTTCTGTGAAGTACGGAATAAATAAATTTCGGCTCGGGTCACCACCATGTTTTAAATAGCGCGTATTTTCTCGTTATAGCGCCCGTATAGTAATCCGGCGCTACATTTAAGTTATTTTTTTTCGATATGTCGCTATTCCTGCTATAGCACGCTATTTTCTCGCGATAACATGCTAAATGGTGCTAAACGTTACTTCGTATAGCGCGCTAAATATTTTGCATCCAAAATCCAAATAGCACCACGTAGGTCTTATCCAAATAGCACCACGTGGGCCCGAAGGCCTAGGCCCAAAATATATCAAATCTGACATGCTCGAACGAGAGCGCGATCCCTAACCAGGTCCACCTCGAGGGCGGCGCATTCTCCCTCTAGTTCGGAATGAGGACTTTATGCTATGTTGTTACCCCGTGGGTTGTGGATGTTATGCAATTTGTTTCTTAAAACTATTTAGTCCTTAATTATGCCTAATATCTATGTTTATGCCACGTGGTCTTGCAAACGATTGGAGAACTTTTTAGTATGTTTTTATGCCGAAATATTTAATTTTGGGCTATATTTGATATATTTATTTTGCAAAACGCTATTTGAAATAGCGCGCGCCATAGCACGTTATAACATCTACAGCGTCTGGAGGAAGCCGCTGCTAAATGTTATAGCGCGCTATTTAAAACCATGGTCACCACGTGACATATGTGATAACAGATAAGCAACTAAAATTAAGAAAAAAATTGGCTCGACTCGATCTATCATTGTGTGTGCAAGTCAGATGACATAATTTTGGGCTCGCCTGCTGCCACGCAGCCCTTTGTGGTCATTGTGCTGCATGTCTCTACCGACCGTCGACTACCCCGCCTCTGCCATCGCCCATCCCCCCATCATTGTCGTCCAGCCATAGTTGGGACGTCCTACCGCCACTATTGGGTATTCTCCGCTGTGAGTGGTGGCGCTGGTGAGTATATATTGCTCAACTCTTTCTTTAGCTCTTGATTGGATGGATTAGATGCAGGTATGTACGGATGCCTTGTACTCCTAATCATTAATTCAGTTCTACGACCAATGAGGAACCTTCGGTGGACATAGTAAGTACATGATGCTGATCTTAAAGATTTCATGGTGGACATTCGATTCCGTGTCGCACCAATGGCCTACGGGCCCCCACTGATGCTAGACGCGTGGGTCCCGTCATCTGATTTCCTGCAAGGCGAGCTACCCGGGCAGGACCGGCTCGGGAAGTTCCTCCTCGGCAGGTACATGGCATGCAACCCCCGCGACGCATCTGGCTCACGTAGCAGGGCTCCTCTCGGCAAGTCCTTGCATGGGCATGCAGATGGGATGCAGGAACAGTGGCGGCAGAGCATTGAATGCTCCGACAAGGCTAGACTGGCGAGTCTAGTCTTGCACGGTAAGGCTATGGCGGTTAACCTAGGGCACGTTTCACTCTCTGTAAATAGTAGATAGGACGTTGCATGAACCACGGCGTGGCCCCTTTCAAGCCACCTCTCTCGGTCGGGCGACACGCACGCGGCTGACATGTCAAGCAGTAGGCACCTGTGGTATCCCCATGAATATAAAAGGAGGGCCAATGCCACTGTAAAAAGGGTTCGAATCAGTTAGATTCGAGAGAACACAAGTAGCATACCCCGGAAACCCTCCCGGTAACCTGTAACCGATCAAACACTTAGCGAATACCAAACACAAAGCCCGACATAGGGTTTTACACGTTCGGGTGGCCCGAACCTGGGTAAAACCTCCCGTTTCACGCTTCGTGTCTTTGCCACGCCGACGCTCACCGGAGCGATCCACAGCGCCCACCACCGAACCTAAAAGGGGGTGCTCGGCATCCCTAGTGTCAGAGTTTCAGGCTCCGACATTCCGACGAGCTATACAAATATAAGATTCAAAACAAACTTTACTCAATGTATAATGATATATGACATGTTTGGTTCCCCTCCACTACTGCACAAAAAATATGCCATGCCACTCTTTATATGGTGGCCAAATTGTTTGCAACAAGTATGACAAAAGTTAGCTAATGAATCCATGACATATGCGTATGAAAGTGGTTAAAAAAGTGCACTATGCTACAACCATAGGAGTGCCTTGTCTTGAATCACAATTGGTACTAAGTAACATTTTAAATAAACATTGTCACAAATTCATCATCAACTTTAAAGCTCGTACCCACGTATTCCAAGGGGCATAGGTTTTTTGTGTTAACGACACATAGGATTTTCTTGTGTTAATGACATACAGGTGAGCTTTTGTGTGTTAATAACATATGTGATTCTTTTCACCAAGGGCATAGGAATTTCTTCTTGTTTCAAGGACAAATAGGATTTTTCTGAGTTAACGACACATTTTTTTTATGTTAATGCCATATAGGATTATTTGTGTGTTAAGGACATATGTCCTTTTTTCCCCAAGGGGAATAGGATTTTTTGTGTTAATGACACATAGAAAAAAATTGTGTGTTAATGATACATAGGATTTTTTTCTATGTTAATGACATGTGTGATTTTTTCGCCAAGGGGCATATGACTGTTTTGTGTTAATGGCATATATGATTTTTTTTTTGTTAATGATACATACGATTTTATTCTTTGTGTTGATGAAATATAGGATTTTTTCTGTGTTAATGACATGTGATTTTTCGCCGAGTTTTTGTGTGTCAATGCATAGGATTTTTTTTTGTTAATGACATATAGGTTATTTTTGTGTTAATGATATATATTATTTATCTTGTGTTAATGAGGCATAGGATTTTTTGTGCTAATGACATATAGAATTTATTTTGTTAATAATTTGTAGTTTTTTGTTTAATTTACCTACGTGATTTTTTTGGTGTTAATGACATATGTGATTATTTGGCCAAGGGGCATAGGATTATTTTTGTGTCAATGACATAAGATTTTGTGTCTGTTAATGACATATCTGATTATATTTCTCCAAGGGGCATAGGATTTTTTTTTGTGTTAATGACACGTATGATTTATTTTTTCTTGATAACGTATAGGATTTTTTTTGTGATAACGACATATATGATTTTTTTTGTTAATGAAATCTAGGTTTATTTCGTGTTAATGCATATGTCATTTTTTTGTGTATGACATGTGATTTTTTGTGTTAATGACAAACGATTTTTCTCTAAGACCAAGGATTTTTTTAGTGTCAATAACATATAGGATTTTCTGTGTGTTCATGACGATGCGATTTTCTTGTGCTAATGACACATAGGAATTTTTGTGCGTTAAAGTCATATGTGATTTTGTGTGCGTTAATGATTTTTTTTGTGTTAATGACACATGTGATCTTTTTGCCAAGGGGCATAGGATGTTTTTTGTGTTAACGACATATATAAATTTTTTTGTGTTAATGAAACATATGTTTTTTTTGTGTGTTAATGAAATATATGATTTTTTTTTGTGTGTTAAAGACATATGTGATTTTTCTCCAAGGGGCATAGAAAATGTCAATGACATATAGGATTTTGTGTGTGTTAATGGCATATGTGATTTTTTTTCTCCAAGGGGCATAGGATGTTTTTTCGTGTTCACGACATACATAGTTTTTTTTGTGTTAATGACACATATGTTATTTTTGTGTGTTAATGAAATATATGATTTTTTTGTGTGTTAAAGACATATGTGATTTTCTCCACGAGGCATAGGAAAATGTGAATGACATATAGGATTTTGTGTGTGTTAATGGCATATGTGATTTTTTTCTCCAAGGGGCATAGGATGTTTTTTCGTGTTAACGACATACATAATTTTTTTTGTGTTAATGACACATATGTTTTTTTTGTGTGTTAATGAAATATATAATTTTGTGTGTGTGTGTGTGTTAATGAAATATATGATTTTTGTGTGTGTTAAAGACATGTGATTTTTCTCCATGGGGCATAGGAAAATGTCAATGACATATAGGATTTTGTGTGTGTTAACGGCATATGTGATTTTTTTCTCCAAGGGGCATAGGATGTTTTTTTTGTGTTAACCCCATAAATAATTTTTTTGTGTTAATGACACAGATTTGTTATGTGTGAGTTAATTAAATATATAAATTTTTTTGTTAAAGACATATGTGATTTTTTTCCAGGGCCATAGGAAAATGTCAATGACATACGATTTTGTGTGTGTTAATGTCATATGTGATTTTTTTTTCTCCAAGGGGCATAGGATGATTTTTTGTGTTAATGACATATATAAAACAATTTGTGTTAATGACACATATGTTTCGTTTGTGTGTGTTAACGAAATATATGTTTTTTTTTGTGTTAAAGACATACGTGATTTTTCTCCGAGGGGCATAGGAAAATATCAATGACATATAGGATTTTGTGTGTGTTAATGGCATATGTGATTTTTCTCTACAAGGGCCGAAGGATTTTTTCTGTGTTAATGACATGTAGTTTTTTTTGTGTTAATCACACATGATTTATTTTGTGTTGATGACACATAGGATTCTATGTTAATGACATATATATTTTTTTGTTAGTAACATATAGGCTGTTTCATGTTAATGACATATATGATTTTTTGCTAAGGACCATAGGATTTTTTATAGGATTTTGTGTGTGTTGACGACAGATGTGATTTTTTTTGTGGTAATGACACATAGGATTTTTGTGTGAATGACATATAGGAATTTTTTTCTTTGTTAAATACATATGTGATTTTGCGTGTGTTAAGATAGATACTTAGGAGTTTTTTGTGTTAATGACCCATGTGATTTTTCGCCAAGGGGCATAGGATTTTTTTTTTGTGTTAACGACATATATAAATATTTTTGTGTGTTAATGACATATGTGATTTTTAGCCAAGGGGCATAGGAAATATTTTTGTGTCAATGATATATATATAATTGTTTTTTGTGTTAATGACATATGTGACTTTTTTCTCCAAGGGACATAGTTTATTTTTTGTGTGTTAATGACACATAAGATTTTTTGTTAATGACATGTGTGATTTTTTTGTCAATGACATATATGATTTTGTGTGTGTCAATAACATGTGTGACTTTTTTCCAATGGGGCATTGTTTTTTTGTTTTGTTTTAATGAAATATAGGATTATTTTGTGTCAATGACATATATGATTTATTTTGTATTAATGACATATAGGACAGTAGAGAGCGCCGCGTTCGCCATCGCTGGGAGCACCATCGGGCACCCGACTGCTTGCGGGTGTATGTCGAGGAGAGCGAAGAAGAAGGCGAGCAGCAGAAGTAGACCATCCACGTGCTCTACCGGTACACCGGCTTCGTCTCTGATGGCAGGACACGCAGTGGCGTAGTGGTGTGAAATGGCATATGCTTTTTTTGTGTTAACGACATATATAAATATTTTTGTGTTAATGACACATTTTTTTTGTTAATGACATATAGGATTTTTTTTGTGTTAATGACATGTGATTTTTCGCCAAGGGGCATAGGAAATATTTTTTTGTGTTAATGACATATGTGACTTTTTTCTCCAAGGGGCATAGTTTCTTTTGTGTGTTATTGACATATAGGATTTGTTTTTGTGTTAATGACATATAGTTTTTTTTGTTAATGAAATATGTGATTTTTTTTGTGTCAATGACATATAGGATTGTGTGTGTGTGTTAATGACATATAGGATTTTGTGTGTGTTAATGACATATGTGCCTTTTTCCTTATGGGGCATTGTTTTTTGTTTTGTTTTAATGACATATAGGATTATTTTGTGTTAATGCCATATATGATGTATTTTGTGTTAATGGCATATATGATTTATTTTGTGTTAATGATATATATATGATTTACTTTGTGTTAATAAAATATAGGATAGAAGAAGGCGCCGCGTTTGCCGCCTCTAGGAGCACCACCGGGCGCAGGCAGCTTGCGGGTGTACGCCGACGAGAGCGAAGAAGAAGGCGAGCAGCAGAAGCAGACCATCCCCGTGCTCTACCGCTACACCGGATTCGTCTCCAATGGCAGGACACGTGATGGTCAGCGTAGTGGTGCGAATGGGCATAGGATATTTTTTGTGTGTTAACGACATATATAAATATTTTTATCTTAATGACACATTTTTTTGTGTGTTAATGACATATCTTATTTTTTGACAAGGTGAAGCGACCGCCCCCTTACACGGGTTCGATCTCTGTGCTTTAGTGCTAGTCCCTGGATCGACTCACTAGCACACACAGTTTCAAGATGTAATATCATAGAACAAAGGTCTCAATATTACAACGTATCATCCAGAATTTAAAAGTACTTACAACTCGCATAACCTCACGGGTTAGCTGAAAATGAAACAACTGTTTAGCAGCGGAAAGCGAAAGATACAAGGGCACATCAACACCACGGTGAGAGCGTGTTGGAATGTAGGCCCGTAACCCAAACAAGCAGAACGTACATCTTACTCGTCGTCGGAGCTCCCTGCATCATTAAACGATGCAGCCACTAGGGTCAATACATTGAATGTATTGGCAAGATTCACCAGGAGTTATAACAGAACCTACAAAGTATATGCAGTATTTGGCAAGGTGGAGTTCAGGCTGTTTGCGTGGAAGCAGAACATAAATTACCCTGCTATAAAGGAATGTTATAGTAATGTTAACTATTGGACACGGGGTAGACACACCCATGCTCCTATTAACCTAGAGCACATTGAAGTGGATTCATCAAGTGCCCCTACCCTGTTCAAACCATTCATTTTATTTAAGAAATTGGAATGAGTGAGACTTTCCTTACAGCTCCACATCTAGTTGCTCAAATTGTCCGTTGCCGGGGACACGGCTAAGTACTTAGTTTTGACGCTCTCGAGAGTTTGTACACATTCCCCACAAGAAACCGACGTGTTAATCCCTTGCTGTCCTCAGGGTAGAGTAGCAACGGCATCGATTACGAGATTTTCAGAGGTAATGCCCTAAACCACGAGAGAATCACGCTCCCCCTACACGGCTACCTCAGTACAATTCCTCGGGTCTAGGTTCATACAACTTACTCTTGTCTTGCCAGAGCCCATATAGCATTGTGGTTGTACTAGAAGCTTCTAAATAGGAAACTAGTCCAGTCTCGGTTACCCCAGGTGGCATTCCACATTTGCAACGTAGGCGCTCTCCGAATCCACGGGAGAGACGTCCATGGACGATCCATTCCTGAATCCACAGGAACTCGACTCAGAGGGACCCATAGAAATGGACCTGACGCCGCTAATCCTCAAAATTCTCAAAGCAGCCCACCCAGGATGGTTCACTGGATTTGTTGTTTTGCCTTACATCTAACAAAAACATTTCATATAGCCAACGGCATAACAATATCATAATGTAGTTATTTCCCCCACGATATTACCATAGCCTAGCATTCAACTAAAATCGATGGCAATTTGGTGGCAAGGTAATGGGAGGGTAAACTATACTACCTGAAATTTATTGCTAGCATAGAGGTACGAGTAATAGTCCTATCAATGCATATCTACCAACAACACTAATGCATAAGTATTTTAAAACAACAATAATAATGGGATATGATCAAAGTGAACTTGCCTTATCCAAGGTTGTGATAGTTCTTGCATTCTTCGCAACAACAAGGAAAACACTCCACACAATCTAAAATTAAAAAAACATGCACACAATAAACACAACATTCAATGCAAAAATCATGCCATGATGCATATGCTATGTTAATGCACACTTGGTTACTTTTAGTGTAACAAGTTTTGTTTCTGTTTTGAAAGGTTTTCAAATGATTTGGACAGGTTATACAACATCAAAGAGGTAATTACTATGCATGAAACAAGGGTAGGGTTTAAATTAAAAGATTGTGTGGTTTTTGCAACATAGAACAAGATTTAAACTTGTATGCCCTTTTTATTCACAAAATAATTTCTTTTCTGGTCCTAATGGACAGAGAACAAGTTTAAATAATTTTAAAGTAAGATAACATGATCAAAACTATTTTGAAACAATTCATTTGAGATTTAAACCATATTCAACCATTCTGTAAATAGCTACTGTCTAAGTTGTTCAAAACTGAAATTAAACAGTGCCAAAATAATCTACACGTTGTGACGATTCCAGAAAGATGTGGATCAGAATTTTTGGACAAACGGTTTAAAAGATATGATGCTTTGAAGTTGTAGGGGCTTTTCTGTAAAAGTGCAATATTAATTCGGCCGAAAATAAAAAAAAATAAAATAAAAAGGCCTCGCCACGTGGCAGCAACTGATGGGCCCGGGGCTAGGGTTTCGGCCGGCGGCGCGGGCGGCAAGCGCGGCAGGCGAGCAGCGGCGCACGGGCGCGGGCTCGCGGGGCGCGGGGCGCGGCCGAGCAGCATGGGCGCGGGCGGCGCGCGGGTGGGCGGAGCGCGGGCGGCGTTGGGGAAGACGGCGGCGCCCAAACACGAAGCTGAGCGCGTCACGGCGTTCACGCTGGAGAGAGGAGGAAGGAGATGGGGTCGGCACGGCGCGAACCTCACCGGAACGGCAACGAATCGAGAAGAACGGCGACGACAGCAACGAACTCCGGCGAGCAATTAGTCTCTAACCGGTGCGAAATTGATCGTGAGGTTTGGGGGAAGTGGTAGAGGAGTTTGAGGGCTTCGATATGACGCGCGGGGTTTCGGATTTGGAGGTTCGTGCGCGAAAAAATCGGGACGGAATCGTGGGCGACTCAGAGGCATGCGTGGTCGGTTTTCTCGGGAAGCAGTTGAGGAAGAAGATGACGCGCGGGTCCACCGATCAGGAGAGGAACCGGGCGGTTCGGGCGGGGCCGGTCCGGTTTGGTCCGGTCCGGTTTGACCGGTTTTCTACGGTTTTTCCTTTTCTTTTGTCTATTTTCTGTTTTGAACCTCAAAATTGATTCGGAGCTCCAAAACACTCCAAATAAAATGCAACAAAATTTGTAAAATCATATTTTCATATGATCTAACCTTTGGAACAAGAACTTTTTCAAAATAAAATATTTAAAAATACATTTGCCTATAAAATGGCTTTTGAGCCCCTTACGCTATCGAAACAAATTATCTTTCAAAATACTTTCAAAAGCCAACAATGGGATAGCTTTATATATGCATTAAATCCCTTTTTAAACCAATACCCTCATGGGTTAAAATGCAAATACTCAAAAGTAAGATCAAAGCCCAAAATCAAATAAAGGCATTTTTGCACAAGGGTTTTCTGGGCAAATTTTAGGGTTCTCAAATGTGGTTAAATGCAGAGTGACATGATGCTTATGATATGCAATGCATATGAAGAGTTTTGAAAATTGGGATGTTACACAAGGGCATAGGAAATATTTTTTGTGTTAATGACATATGTGACTTTTTTTCTCTAAGGGGCATAGTTTTTTTTGTGTGTTATTGACATATAGGATTTTTTTTGTGTTAATGACACATAGGATATTTTTTTTTCTGTTAATGACATATAGTTTTTTTGTTAATGAAATATGTGATTATTTTTGTGTCAATGACATATAGGATTTTGTGTGTGTTAATGACATATGTGACCTTTTTTCCAACAGGGCATTGTTTTTGTTTTGTTTTAATGACATATATGATTATTTTGTGTTAATGACATATGATTTATTTTGTGTTAGTGACATATATGATTATTCTGTGTTAACGACATATATGATTTATTTTTGTTAATGACATATATGATTTATTTTGTGTTAATATAATATAGGACAGAAGAGGGCGCCGCGTTCGCCACCACTGGGAGCACCACCGGGCGTCGGCTGCTTGCGGGTGTACACTGACGAGAGCGAAGAAGAAGGCGAGAAGCAGAAGCAGACCATCCTCGTGCTTACCACTACACCGGCTTCGTGTCTGACGGTAGGACACGCGGTGGTGCGGTGGTGCGAAGGCGCGCCCCCTATCCTGAGCTAATTTTTTGTATTGGACTAGGACAATTTAGTTTTTGTATTTCCACAATACATCGAAGGTTGAATTTTTTGCAAATTCTGGAGAACCAAGGATGATAATCATATATTGTTGCAACAACATCTTATCAAGACATAATTTTAGTTCAGGTACATTATAGACTTTTCCTTGGCAAACTCAGAAAATAAGCTCAATCGACGGAAGCCAAAAAGAACTAGACCCAGGTTTCTCAATAGTTTATCTCCACCATGATTTCTGTGGGTAGAAAAGTTAAAACTATTGAATATTTAGGTATTTTTGAAGAATATTTAATCCCAAAAATCATGGTAAAATCATGTAGCATATTATGTCATGCAAACTAGACAAACTAAATAGCAGTGCAAAGCGATAAAACTCGTCTAATTCCACAGCATGAATAATATAAGTACTGATTAAAATCAACAAGAAAGAGCAGATTACGTATGGTAAGGTGCCCTTCTCCTGAGTTGGTTGTTCCTTGTTGATGAATCTGTTGAAGTCGGTGACGAGTCCAGCGACGTCGATGTTCACGCAAGCTGTAGCAGCCGACCTGGCAACCTCCTGGGCAGATGCGAGCACATGTGCTTGCATCTAGGCAGCAGTAGTGTTGTTTGATCTACTGCTGTGCTTGAAGTTGAGCAGCCTGTTGCTGCTGAGCTTGGAGTTGGGCAGCCTGCTGCTGCGGAGCTGGAGCGACAGCTTGAGCTGCGGGATCACCGTTGTTGGGGACGATGTTGACCATGGGGTGACCAAGAAGCCGACGAAGCAGGGACGTGATGGAGCGAGCAGTCGCGTAAGAACGCTCCCCAAAAACCTTATCAACCGTCTCCCGGGCAGAATCTCGCAGGTCGGGGTTCTGGTGGAGGACTGCTCTCCCGGCGAGCTGTGCACGCAGTCGACGGGATGGAGTAGCAGAAGGTGGCGAACAGCGAGATTGGAACGTGGGCGCGACGGCGGCTAGGGTTCTTGAGGCGTGTTTATCCGGAGGCCGGGATCGTCTTTTATATGCACCCAGGCGGACGTCGGTTCGGCTTAGGAAACTAATCGAGTCCGCAATTTCAGGCACGTAGGCGGACGTCGATTCGGTTTAGAAAATCAAAACCGACTCCGTAATTTCATGATTTGTTACGCGTCCGCAACAGATTCCGACTGCCAAAAAGATCAGCACGACTCGGATCGAACTCGATTCACGAAACGCGACGCTCGCGCGTCGTGAGAGGCGAGGCCAGCGGAGGAGGAGTGCGCGTGCAGATATTCCCTTGCTCACCTCTCTATTAGGTGGGATACCAACATTTTTTATATATTGGTCCAATTCTCTCTAGACTATTTTACTTCCTCGTCCCACTTCATGAGTGGGCTTTTGAAATTTTTCAGAAATTAATATGAGATTGGGACTTGAGTCTAATCCCAAATTCCAACAAAAACTGTTTCTGAAGCTGAAGCTAAAAAAACCCGGCCTTACAGAATCTGGCAAATAGGGCTCCAATTGACATTGCAGTGCGATCCGGGCGACGGCACGGCAACTCCATTAACCTGTTGTCACAAGCCAAACATTTTGTCCCTCCCTGAAACAGTAATACGTCTTCTCGTTGACGTGTACAAACATTTAATTTCCGAGTGTGCGAGAGGTCGTCTGATTTGAGGGCAAAGACAGGAAAATAAAGAAAAGGACAGCAGATTAGCAGAAGACAAATGTGAACTCGACGGTGCAACGAATAATAACGGAGAAAAAAAACCATGGATCCATCCACCACCAACCAGATGAGGTCAAGCCGTCAAGCTCATCGCTCGATGGCGCGAGCACTGCGACCGGTTAAAAACAGGACGGAAATAAACGCCAGCACGGGACAAAAATGCACTGGCACACACCGCGTTTAGCGCCGGCGGAGGAGAAAACGGAGCATATTTCTAGGTAGCCAAGGCAGGCAGCGTCGTCCATTTGTTCTTCCTTTTTTAATTTAGGCTTGTTGATGGCGAGTGAGATCGGTCAGATGCGGTGGATTCGTCGACGTGTACATTTTGAAGCCGACACGAGCGGCTGCCGCGAGCCCCCGCCCCGGCGCACGTCGATGCCGCTGCGTCCTTCTCTGGTGCTGCCGGCCATTTGTTGTTCGTTTGTTTGTTTGCTGTACGTTGTGCGGCCGCCAGCAGGTGCAAGAGATCTAGGTCCGTGTCGTGCTGGAGGTCACGTACGGTAGTGACAGCAAGGGGAAAAAAGATACTCTTCAACCACACAGGTCTGACATGATCTGTCAACCAAAAATTTACCATGACTGCAAGGCAAACACCGTGTGATGCACTGGACCATGGAGCCGTGACAATATTTGGAGCCGGTACGCGTAATGTCATGACGTTGGTTACGTGTATCAATTTTACACGGTATGACAAGGCGTGAATCATCCGACAAGGCATAAAAAGAACAGTGACCTCTCTGCCAGAAGAAAGTTGAGAAGAATCTGATCATGAAATGGAGCAAATCGATCAGAAGAATCATACAAGCATCATAGAAAGACTGGGTTGTTCTTTTGGCGGACTGCCCTTCTACTTATCCTTGAATTGCGTGACCCAAAGAGGGAAATGTTTTGTCACTACTGACACAAAACCTGCTTGTTCGCATCCAAGCATGCTTCCAGGCGAGGAAAAGAATCTAGCCTACAGGACAAGAGTTTCACAGGTTCCAACTCTAGATAGTAGCTGGCCCATGTTCTGTAAGTGCGGGTCCAGATTGCATCAGACCAGTGTTGGAAAACTTGGTACAGGCAAACAGGAACCAGCTTTGAAACCTCTTTTATACAGGCATTCATCATTCTGTACAATGGATTATGGAGCACCTGTCGAGACAAAAGGCTCAAGTTCAAAGAATGATGCCTTGAATAGTAATACAGTATGATGTCCTATTCAATTATTCACAAAATGTACAGAAAAAACCTTTGTGCTTGATATATGATTGTATCTGAAGAGCGCAAATCACTTCATCAGAACCTACGATGCAGTATTCTCCACCGCCTCAGACTCCATTCCGCTCCTTACATCATTCAGAGTTTCGTCATCCGCAAAATTGATTACATCTGAGCATTCGCTTCCAGCATATCCAAGATCACTTTCCTGTCTTAGCAGGTCTTGATCAGCGACCGAAGAAATGTTATCAGATTCAGCAGCAATGCTCCGTCTTGAGACGCTCTTGTCACTGAACTGCCTCTGGAAATACCAAAGGAAATCCTTATTGATGAGGCCACTGCCTTCCTCTGGATCAACGACCAAAGAAAGGGTACCAGATTCAGAAAGAACACTCAGTTTTGACATGCTTTTGTCACTGAACTGCCTCTGGAAATCCCAAAGAAATTCCTTTTTGACGAGCTCATCGCGTTCCTCTTGATCAGCGACCGAAGAAAGGATATCAGATTCAGTAATAACACTCAGTTTCGACATGCTCTTGTCACTGAACTGCCTTAGGAAGTTGCTGGTGCTTTCTTCCTCGATGTCCATATCCTCAAGCACAAAACATGGCTTAAATCTAGACAGCTGTCTCGCTTGGCCGCCAAAATTGAAGCTCTCATGCCTTCTGAAGACCATGTCTCGACAGGGGCCTGTAATAAATTCTTGAGGGTCCAAGTCAGGATATCCAGGGACACCGCTATCATTTGATTCTTCAAAAGGTAGTTCAAACAGATTCTTTCGCCCATGCAGAATAGAAGGAGCCGAGCCAGGAATGTCTGCCTCATCAAGGTCAAAAGGGTTTCTCCTTGGTACTGAAATAGGTTGAACTTGTATAGGAAAACGTGAAAATCCATCTGCACTCCGGCGAACATCATTTCTGTCATGATCTATCAGGCCCTTGTCAAGATCAAATATTATGTTCTTCCTTGATCTTCTCTTAGCCATCAAGAATTCCAACCTACGACTCCTTTCCACCTCGGAGTACCCAAGATCCATAGAATTCTTATTGTCATCAACTGTCCAAACAAAAACAGGCTTACTCCCACCATCATCCTTCTTCTCCTCACCATCTTTAGAATCATTTTTTGCCATACCAGTATCAACCTCATCAATATTATCACTGCTGATTTGAGGATCCTGAGGGCACAATTTTGAATCACAGCCCAAATCATGATTGGTAATGGAAACAGGACCAGCGAATTCATCACCTAAAATAGGATCGATCTCATCAAGCACCGAAGCAACGCCAGCCATCGAAATAACAGAAGAGTAACTCCCAGCTTTAACAGAATCGAAATCTGATAAATCATCATGCCTGTTGACTCTTGCAAATGGTGAACCTAGAGAAGAGTCTAACTGGTTGCCCATATCAGCATTGATAGGCTCCATCTTTATATCAGCAAGCTTCTTCCTCTGACGCACAGAAAAAGCACGGCCCCATCTACAAGTACCTGCCGGCTTTTCAGCTGGTTTATCTTCTGTAGCCTCTGTCCCCTTATCATTTTGTGAATCCACCTTATCATTTTGTGAATCTGTTAACACTTCATCTTGATTTTCCTTCACCACTGTTTTGCCATTTTCCTTATCATTCTCACTGGAAGAGGATAAGCCAAATGTTGTCCCCTTCCCATTGACTCTATTCTGATCAACATCCTCAAACAAGCTGACATACTCAGTACTCTCATCAGAGGTCGAAATTGGATCTTTCGACTCCCATTCATGATTGGCGTTCATGAATTCCTCCACACCAACCTCTCGGTGCAGTGTCACCATGGAAGGAATAGAAGCGGACACTTCAGCGGGTCTATCACGTGCATCAATTCTCTCGTCTCCTTGATCAACTGATCCCTTCAGAAGAGGAACAATATCATCCAGCTTGACAAGCTTGTCATCCTTCGCTTTGCACCTTGGGTTTCTAATTTCCCAACATTTGAAGCTGACCGTGTTCTCTTTAAATGCAGGCTCTGAAAATCTCTGACGCGGTCCAAAATGAATGTTTCTGGAAAAACTTCCAAACTTGGGAGCTGAAAATTCTGCGACGGTCTTCTGGTCTTCATGGGCATCAGGAAGATGCATGCTCCCATAACTTAACAGTATGCCAAGAAGAAGGGTGGCACATATAATTACAGGGGAAACAGACATAACAAAAGCAAAGAAACCCGGCGAAGATCTGTACAGCAGGTAAAGCAGTAGGATTAGAGTGAAGAGAGCCCAATGTTCAGAGGCACATCTATAGCTTATTCTGATGGAACGCCGCAAAACTTTCTTGATGCACAACGAGTCGTGCTTTGCCTCGATGCCCATGGTCAGTCCTCTCTAGCTTGCCAGCACAAATCTAGCAGAAAAGGCACAGATGCAACATTAGGTCGATGAACGAAGCAGACTGACAAAAAAGTAAAGGCAAGATAAAACGTTCAGGTTATGCCAAAGATCAGTTCAGTGTATCACACATAACACACTGCCCAGTAAAAACTCTAAATGAGAACCAAGAATGTGAAAGCGATCCAAGAATGTAATCAGCATGATTCCTCAGGAAACAGAAATATCATGCGCAAGGACCAGTCCAAATCCAACAGAATTTGCAGAATGCTAAATATCGAAGAGCCTTCATCCATCTCAGCAAACGTAATTACGATGCCCTACGATGTTACAATTGCAGGTGAATAGCATCGCATCAGATGTGTCAGTACCTTTAAGCATGTGGCGATCGCCGATCGGAACGATCGGAGCCGAGATCCGAGGGCTCAGGGCACGCAGCAAGACACAGAGGAGTCACCCCGGACCAGAAGAAGAAGCAGAAGCCAAAGGCACGTCGTCAAGAACAAGAGCCAGGCGCGGCCATGGCGACCGGCAAGAAGAAGGGGAAGGAAAGTGAAGCAGGTGAGCCACGGAATAGCAGCGTGGTTGTAGTGGGGGAAGGTGGGGGGATGAATGAGGCGGGCCCGGCATCACGGCTTCTGCTGGTACTCCCCGGCCCCTTGTCGCCGGCCGTGGGTGACGGTGGCACGCCACGTGCGCGGGGGGTGGAGAGTGTTTTCCCGCGTGTTTGGTCCCGGAGGGAAGCCGCGGCGGTGGGATCTGAAATTCTGCATCTGTTGCTTTCTTGTAGCCTTTTTTTCGTGGCCTCTGGATGGATGGACCGTCAACCGTGTGGACGGTGCCGAAAAGCTTCTCTCTGGTCTCTTTTCTTTGGTCACCCTCCGGACCCTGTCGCGTTCATCATGTTAACAGCTCAGTTGACAATGATGCGCCAGGATGTGTCTGCTGCTTTACAAATGTGTGTATTTATAGATTGTTTACGTGACAATGGCATGCTTAGATCAGTTGTTAGATGGCTGCAATGATGTTTCAATTAGAAATTCGGGCTTGTGAAAACCATGCTCAGATAGTTAAAGGGCTCTCTTCCCCATTTGTCCATTTGAGGGTCTTTGAACAAATAGGGATGTGAAAAATATCAAGTTATCCAATGATAACCTCTTATTTATTTTTTCATGAGTTTTTGACATGTGGATCAAAAAGACAAGTGGACAAATTTGGATGAGTTTTGCACAAATGGGAAGTCCCCGTACTCTTCCCAAATTTAAGGAAGAAATGGGGAATGTGTTAAGGAAGAAATGGGGAGTGTGGACCATTTTTGGACAAATGAGGTTCTCATTGGGTTGTGTGTATTTTGCTCGTGGACCCTCATATGGACAGATTTGAACAAATGGGAAGGATTTGGAGAGTTCCCTTGGAGATGCCCTAAGTCAGCAGTTTGGTGAGGTAAACCTTTTTGAAATGAAGAAATTTATGAGCAAATTAGTTCGGTTTGTGTAGGATTCTGTGAATTTTTTCAATGGGAAAACTATGTGAGCTTCTTGTGTTCCAAACAGGCCCCAAGTAAGTCTTGAATTCCATAATCCGTTGCGAGAGCAGTTCATATGTAAATATGTAGATCTAACATTAACCAATAATGGTATTGCTCAATAGCCTCGAGTGTACTACCCAGAAACCTGAAAACATATACATGGACAGGCTGATGCCCATGGTAAACCCTTTTGTAAGTAAATATCATTTAATCTATAGCAGAATCCACCGTGCCACTTTCCCGTGCACACAAAAACTCAGCACTGCAGAAGTAGGCAAGAACCACACAAAAGAACAGAAAGAACACCTACTTACAACTGTAACTCTGTAAGTACATGCTACCAACTCTACAGTATAACCAATCCAAAATCGCAGTCATCGATCATATGTACAAATACTCATCTGACTGTATAATCCTAATAAGTTCCCGTAGATTACCAAATACATTCCTTTCAGAACTCTCTGCTCCAATGTAGTCCAAAAGCTGCTCCGTATCCTAGTAACCCATCATGGGAATGTAAGCAGATGTCTTAGTTTGCTTGGGGAACTAGATTAAACAAGCATTGCAAGTTTGCAGCAACAAACAAGGAGATAGTTCACGACAATAAGTGGAGAATACACACCTTGTGCAACAAGTAAATGGCATAGGACGCCTTAGTAGAATCATCTTGGAATTCCAGGAAAAGGGGGTAATCTGTTAGTTTTGAGTCATTGCTGTTGACACCTCGATGTTCTGCTGAAGCAACAGATGCTGCTTCATCTGAAGGCAAACGATCACTCACATAAGATCGTGATCCTCCGAAGTGCAAAGGATACCGGAGCCGGACATCAAGATATGAGGCTATGAGCAAGACTGCCTACAAGAATTTTCAGAAGTAAGTGAGTGGTGATTGTAACTCTAGTGACTGCATCAAATATAAAATCTACTAGGTTAATACAGGAACAGAATTTGTACTCCAATACTAATTTATGCTTGACATATTGTGACAACCACTAAGTTTGAGAGGGCCACATTGCATACTATATTTCAAACTAATACATGAAAGTCACTCCTTATCTTGGACTTTCCTATTTGGATGTATCTGAACTCTGAAGCCATATCACAATGTCAGCCACACAAACTTATTTTTTGGTGTGTTCTCCTTTGAGCATGACAATGAGCTTAGCTAGGCTAGGATATATGTGCTCCATCAAGGTATTGTGCTAATATTCATGCTACAAGAGCAGTGGGCAGAAAAAGCTTACATGTGCGGCATATCCCAGCACAGCTGCTGACCTCTGAAGCTCCTTGTGACTGTAACTCTGCTGCTTTGTTTTATGCTTTCCTATGTGCCAACTAAAAAATGTCAAGTGAGGAACGTGTGGAGATTTGATAACATTGAGAAGATGTGTTCCATTTCCATTCTTGCGTGGAAGTGCCTCATTTTCTTCTGACATTGTTCCATGCTCTCCTGAAAGTATTGCGTCGTTCGGTCACAATGGTTACAGAATGTGATAAAAGGATAATTTATTTTCAGTTGATTTTGGTATACAGAACAGAGCAATCTCGCCTATCCTGCTGTGTGTATCAGTTTATATTAGAAGCATACACTTCATTGAAGCGCACAGACGGAAATCAAGTGCGTCCTACCAAGCATTGTTCCTAAGGAGACACATGAGTACTGAATCCTCACCATTAGCGTCTGAACGATGGTTTTCTGCGACCGTCAGTTCATGGAAGATCCTCGCAGGGTGCAGGGCAGCAACCTGGGCTACCATAAACTGCTGCCTCATCCTAAGCAGTCTCTGCAGATCCCCAAGCCGCGCCTTCTCTCCAGATAACTCCTCCTTGGCTTCCTGCAATCAGCAGATAGATGCTATCGGACCAAACGCCGGCCACACCCAATCCGATCTCGCAACGTTTCGCATCGGGAGGCTCGGCCGGATTTACCTGCACTCGCCTGTGCGCGGCGGCGAGGGCCCTGGAGAGCGGCAGCACCCGCTCGATCTGCGCCTGCAGCTGCTCCCTTCGCCGCTCGACGCCCTCGACCGCCCTCCTCTTCCCGACGACGGCTTCCTCCGCGCGCCTCTGCTTCCGCTCCAGCCGCCGCCTCATCTCGTCCAGCGCCGCGTTCTGCCGCAGCGACTCCCTCCGCACCTGCACCAGCAGCAGCAAGCAGCAGCGCCCGGCCGCGTCAAATCAAGCCATCCCAGTGGGTTGGGGGCAGAATCAAAGTACGCAGGCGCGCATTCGCACCTCGAGCGCGGCCTCGAGACGGCGCGCCAGGGCGGCCCGTGCCTCCGCCGCGGCCGCGAGCTCGGCGAGGCGGCCCAGGAAGTCA
This sequence comes from Brachypodium distachyon, assembly GCF_000005505.3. Taxonomy (NCBI): domain Eukaryota; kingdom Viridiplantae; phylum Streptophyta; class Magnoliopsida; order Poales; family Poaceae; genus Brachypodium; species Brachypodium distachyon. Next base: position 19,113,574 of record NC_016132.3, on the reverse strand, counting down.
GGCCACGCAGCGACTGCGTGGTCGGCGCCCGGATCCGGCGGACCCGCAGCGGTCCTAGTCGAGCTGCTCATCGCGGCCGCGGCGCGCGCGACGACGGAAGGTGACGGCTGCGTCGGTAACCCGCTACGGCGCCCATGGGGTCTCTCTCGACTCCCCCCCGCCGTGACGTGGCCGAGGGCTCGTGTAGGCAGCAGCGACGGGCGTAGGAAGCAAGCAAGGCAAAGGGAGGGAAGGAACGGAAGAGCAGTTGCGTCGGGTTTGGGCTTTGGGTTTGCGTCCGGGGCGTGCGCTTTTGTTTTTTTGGATTCGGAGTTTGTCCGGGTGACGCGACCTCGACGAGGACCGCGGGGGAAGCGACGGAAGAAGGAAGAGAAGAGAATGCCGACAAGTGTACGTGCTGCCGCTGTCCCGTCACCAGGATTCGGGCTTGGAAGCGGAAGAGCGGGCGAGACAGCCAGGGATGAGCCGTAGATCGCAGCACGGTGGGCGGCCACGTGTATATACACGTCGGGCAAGGGCGTTGCTTCGAAACCGTCCATTCTGATGTCTAGCCGGCGAGTGCGGGGACGGTGTCTGGTGGCACCGACGGCTGGATTTTCTTCTTTTATTATTTTGATTTGATTGAAGTTTAGGGTGATCTTTGTTGCTCACAAATTAAAACGTTTTAGATTTTCTAGGTTAAACTTTTGAAAATTCAACCAGAGCTATAGAAAAGAAAAATGCTATTCCTTTTGATACACATTAAGTGTCTTAGGTTTAGTATAAAGTTGTATTAACTTTGTACTGAATTCAAGACACTTAGATCGGATGGAGTAATATGTATAATACCTTGTAGGTATAGCGGCAAACAAATACCCCTAATGAGGTGTAGGGTAACTAGCCTCCACTATGAAACCGACAACCACAATTGGCATCAATAGGTTTGCAACTATGCGCTGGTTTCATAGGACTACGAGGTCTCAAGTATCTGACCCGATTAGTACAGGTGAATCGTCTAGGTTCTTCCTAATGATCTACCTCATTGAACGAGACAAACTAGGAATTTTTCAACCCAAATGATAGGTTGGGCATTGTAACAAATCTTCCTCTTCTTGTTGCATCTTGAACCCATCTCCGAGCCATCTTCCATGTTGCAACTCCATTAGGTTGTCCGGGTTCATGTGGCAACTTGTACTTGAAACACTTGGTGCCAAATTCCATATACTCATCTTAGGATTTGTACTCTACAGAGGCTATCATACATGTAGATCTTGCCAGTTGCACAAGTAGGATCTTTGATGTCCCATACAATCCTTATCTAAATTTTCTTGTTAAAACTCCCCTCAAGAGTAAGGTTGCCCCTCTTAAGCATATGGTCACATCTCTCTTTATTCTTACTAATACCGCCTCAACCACGGTACACTAGCGTATCTGTGCCATCATCCCCATTCTCATAACCACCTGAGGCTACAATACATATTGCTATCGAATCCTCATCTTTTCCAGATTTCCTAGCCATGTAATCAAAGCCAGCCATCTATTGAGCGTGCAATCCAGCGATGCATAACTCCACCCTGTAATAGAAAATATCCCCTATTTCAAGCCCATGGCCTGAATTAGTCGTGTGTGTGAGCATACCCCGGTGCCGTGCTATCTTCACTTGTTAACACGGATTATCATTTCATTTGAAGACGACATACCCATTAATAGCGAGACATGGCGCGAGTATGTGTGTGTGGGAGAGGGTGGGGTGGGTGTGTGGGTGGGGAGGAGGGGGAGGTTGCGCATACATTATACATATTTATTACAAAACACAATTTTAGCTTTTTAGGTGGCTAAATTCACATAAATATATTAGCAAAATTGGGGGATTAATGAGACCAGTTTGGGAGGTTATCTCTGACCTAATAGTTAGAAGTGCCAAATACAACGTTTTCTATGTTGAAAGGTCAAATATCCATGCACACATATGTAGTTGTTTATATGCTCATGAATATTTTGCCAAATCTCCCATGATCTCACTGCAATATGAATTTAGGTTTACATGCCATGAGAAGAGCAATAAAAGATGGCACAAACATTTGTCTGCACAATGGATAACACAAAAACGTAAAAATCCGAGCAAAATGCAAGACGAGACTAAGGCACTATGCCACATGTTTTTATAGAAACGCAATGTGAGAATTGATAGCTAACAACCAAGGGTCTAGTTACAACCGAAGCTAGCCCACAAACAATCACACAAGGTTGCAAATGGATGCAAAAAATAGTAGTAATACATCAATATGCATCCAAAAATGGTGCCACAAAACCACTACATAATAAATGCCAAGTCTTTCAATAGCACGACGAGCATTCATAGTCTTGATGATAATTTTCTATGTTTAATGTTCAAAACAACGAGAATTAACCGTCTTCATGGTTGATGGTGCCATTGATGGAATCATCTTAGGTAGCATTAGAAACATCTGCATGAGAAACAAATGAGTGATGTAAAGAAGACACTCAAATGATGGTAAATGAGAAGGAAAGAAATTTACAAAAATGATAAGGATTTAAAATGCTAACATCTAAGTTTTTACTACTTTGAGACCTAGAAAGTGTAGCGTGTCTTCAACTGTACGAAGTGTAAATAACTAGTATGGTTCGGCTCTAAGTAAATAGCATATGGCGTGCAACATTTTAGGACTAAAATAGTTGTGCTTAACCTATCATCATACGAGAGATGCAATCAAAATTAATTAATTATAACAGTCCGTTCAAAATGGAATAGCGGCGCTAGGGAAAGATAGAACTCCAAATTCTATAATACTCCGTATTGGCATACAAATAATTATAGATCACATAACTATAGTCACTCAATAATAGATGAAGAGAATCCATACAAGCAAAGCAAATAGATTAATACTTTAGTAATACACAAACCATTATGGCAAAGAACCTTACCTGGGGTATTGGCTGGCATGTTGATCCACCATGGTGTACATGCTATCAAGTGAATCAAAATAAGCCGCGACAGTTTAATGATCCACACAAGCAGCTCTTCGTTCCATGACTGGGCTCGGCTCCAGCTACACCATAGTCATAAGTTAATTCTGTCATGGGGGAAATATGTCCAGGTTCACGTTGCAACCTGTACTTGAAACGCTTCGTGCCATCTTCCATATACTCGGTCCATGATGCGTGTATTTTATAGAGACCATCATACATGTAGATCTTGCCAGTCGCACAAGTAGGATCTTTGAAGCCCCGTACAGCCCTAATCTCATTTTCCTTGTTAAGCTCCTCTGGAGAGCGAGGTTGCCTTTATCTAGCACCTGGTCACATCTCTCTTTATTCTTACCAGTACCTCCCGAACCATAGTGCACCAGCGTATCTATGCCATCTTCCACATTCTTATAACCACCTGAGGTGACAATACATATTGCAATAGAATCCTCATCTTTTCCAAGTTTACTAGTCATGCAATCAATGCCAGCAATCGTTTGAGCGTGCAACCCAACGATGCATAGCTCCACCCTGTAATAGAAAATATCGCCTATCTGAACTCCTGGAGTAGCTCCTACCCTCGTTTCAGCATTGGCCCTAATATTTTTTTCCTTCATGATGGAGAAAGCTATCTCATTTGCATGTTTGCTAACCTTTTTTGTGTTATTGATCTGCATTACTCTCCGTAAGAATGCCCTGAATGTCATCTGAACTACTTCCAACTTCTCTCTAGGAACACTAAATGGAGCAAGCTTCAAATCAAGGTCAACGTCGTCATAAAGATTCTCGTATATGGCTTATGGCGCTTGAGTTCAACTCCATTTGAGCCATCAACAACAAAACCAGATAACCTCTTACCCAAGTACAAAGTTCCAAAGTCTGGTTACCCGAATATAGTTCATCATCACCATCAACTGATGCAACTGAAGATGATCTCGTCTTATATGATGGGATATGGATAGCATCAATGGGCCCGTTAGCACTGGTGCCTGCATCCGCATTAGCAGTGAAGGTGCTGGATGACCCAAAAGCAGGAACGTTCCCAGCACCAAGCCATGTAAGAAGTTGGCCATCTGGAGTAAATACCAGTGTCGGCGTGCTTGACTCATTAACATTGAATCCCATGGTTTGAGCAAACATTGGTGCTAAAGACCTTAATGGTTGAATACCCATGACCTCAAGATTAGGGCGAATTACGAAATCCATAGCCATGTCCATCTCAAATCAACCAAATAATCCTGCACAATCAAGGAATACATTATGGAGTACACGGTAACAAAATAAGGAGAGCACCCTACAAAAAAATTGCGTACAGAGAACCAGCATGAAATTACAATAACAAGTCATGGTCTCTCCTACTTTTCTTAGGCTTTTCCAAACCAAATAAGAAAACACCTACAGTGAATATACAAAAACCAATTGGGCCACCATTGGCTACTGAGAACTACATTCAATCGCATTAGACCATTAATTGGGTGTGTTAACCCAAACCCGTAAGGATCCGGAAACTCTATGTATTCTGTACTAGTCTCTATACCAGTAGCTAGTGCACAATACCAGTAGCTAGTGCACAGACGAAATACCAATAATCTTAGCATGATAAGAGTACATGATAGTGACCTATAGACATAGTACATATGACATAGATACCAAGTTGCAAACGCATGTTTCAAAACAATTAATACAACATGAACCTACAAATGCAATCTTATAATTTGTAAGCGAAGCAGCAAATGAAAAATATAAGATTTTATATGATCAAAGTTATAACTTGCCTTGACCTCAGTGGAAATCAACTTCTTCTGTTTCGCAGCAGTCGCCACGATCGCACCCGAATAATCTATCATGGAGAACAATAGAATCAATAAATACGTCGCTCGATAACTCCAAAATTAACTCCAAATAAAACGCATGTATGCAAAAACATGAACACCATGTTAACAAATACACAACTGAAAATGTAATACTATATATGATGTGGAAAATGTGCGGTAAGTGGTCCAAGTGTACAGATACAAAGTTCAATTGAATATGAACTAGTGTAGATGAATTGGACAATGTGATCAAAGTGTAGTAAGGCGTAGAACTTCATCTAATATTTCCAAAGAAGAAAGATTTAAGCTATAATTCAATTGATACGTGCTACGTAAGATAACTAATCTGACAATGGATGTACTGGTGTAGAAGAAATGATCATGTGCACAAAGTGATCCAACCTTGCAGAGATATATTGATGTGATCTTTTATGTATCAAAAAGAATCTACTAACCCTTTTAGTCAAGTCTGCCTATTGGGTGTTTATAAACGATAGGAACATAAGGAGTACTCTGGGTGGTCAAGGGGGTTGAGATCCGACTGCAATCAGTTGCCATGGAAGAACATCTGGAAGCTTGAGATTCCAAACAAAGATTGAGCACTTCATGTGGCGTCTGGCTCATAATTTGATTGCCTCATGTGTAAATCTGAGATGGAAGGGTATGGATTTAAATCCAAGATGTTCAGCTTATCACCGTGACTATGAGACACTGGACATGAAGCGACCATCCTCATATAGGGTATGATCTCTGTGATTACAGTGCTAGTCCCTGGATCGACTCGCTAGCATTCACAGTTTCAAGATATAATATCAAGATACAAAGGTCAAAAGTATATTACATCGCATTGATCCAGAATTTAGTAGTAACTTACATATTGCATAACCTCATGGGTTAGCTCAAAGGAAAATAAAATCTTGCATCGAAAAGCAGAAGATGCAGAAGTCCCATAACAACTCCACAGTCGAAACATGTTGGAATGTAAACTCGCAACCCTAACAATTCGTACCTCACTCTTCACCTGGTTCACCTGCAACATTAGACGTTGCAGCCACTAGGGGGTCAATACATTGAATGTATTGGCAAGTTCACTAAAGGGTTATAACAGATCCTATCAAGTACATGCAGTATTTGGCTAGGTGGAGTTCAGGCATTCTGCGTGGAAGCATAACATAATTTATCCTACTACAATTGAATGTTACAATAATGATAACTAATGGATACTGGGTAGACACACCGATGCTCCTATTAATCTATGGACATTGAGTAGACACATCAATGCTCCTATCCCAATTTTAAACCATTCATTTTATTAAAAAATTAGAATGAGTGAGACCTTCCTTACAGCTCCCAAATCTAGTTGCTCATAATTGTCCGTAACCGGGGACACGGCTAAGTACTTAGTTTGACACTCTCGAGAGGTTGTACACTTAACCCACAAGAAACCGACGGGTTAATCCCTTGTTGTCCTCAGGGTACAGTAGCAACAGCGTCGATTATGAGAATTTTCAGACCATAATCACCCAGACCACCTGAGGGACCTACGTTCCCACCTACACGGCTACATCTGCACAATTCCTCGGATCCAGGATCATATGTCTTACTCCATCAAGCTAGAGCCCATTTAGGCCCCGTTTGTTTGGGCTTCAGCTTCAGCTTTTGGTGTTTCTAGCAATCTCAAAAGCACTTCTTCCGTTTACACATGATGCTGAGAAGCACCTCCGGACGTGCTTCTCAGCTAAAAGCACCAAAAGCACGTCCGGAGGTGCTTCTCAGCTTCATGTGTAAATGGGAGAAGTGCTTTTGAGATTGCTAGAAGCACCAAAAGCTGAAGCAGAAGCCGAAACAAACAAAGCCTTAGCATGTGGTTGTACTGGAAGCTACTAAACAGGAAACTAGTCCAGTCTCTGGACCCCGGGTGGCATTCCACATTTGCGACGCAAGCGCTCCCCGAATCCACGGAGAGACAACTCAGAGGTACCCATAGAAATGGACCTGACGCCGCATAACATCTCAAAAGGTCAAAGCATTCCACCCAGGATGATTTATTAAATTTGTTTTTGCCAGGTTTCCAAAATACTTCACAATAGCAGTTTCATGGTAACTGAGGTTCCTCCCACGTATATTAACATAGCATAGCATTCAACTACTTACGATGGCAATTGGTGGAAGGGTAATGGCACAGGTATCCTACTCTACTAGGACAAAATATAGCTAGCATAGATACGAATAATATCCCTATCAATGCAAACTACACAACACTAGTGCATAAGTATTTAAAATAAGGAATGTAATGGGAATTTATGATCAAAGTGAAACTTGCCTTGGTTAAGATTGTTGAAGCCTCTTCTTAAACGACACACAATCACTACAATTGCACTCCGAGTGATCTATCGTAGAGAACAAATAACCAAATATAAATACACAGTTCACACAATTCGAATAACTCCAAATATAACTCCAAATGAACACCAAACATAGGTCAACATGAAATGCAATCAATAACAATACTAATTTAACGTATAACTAGTACTACTTTAACCCTAAACAAAGTTCTATGTCCTAGGGCTAAGACTAGAGTGGCAGAGTCTGGAATTTCAGGACTTTACTACTGTTAAAAGATAGCACTAAGGCTGATTGGTAATAGGTGCTAAAGTACAGAAAAAGGAATGCAAGGTATGCTACTGTAAAGTATTAGGATTGTACTAGCTAACTCAATAAGTTTCATCCCAAATGGTGCTAGAGGGTTCTAATGACAGAAAACCAATAAGACGAAACAAAGGTCATACTGTACTCTTCGATTTTCCACTGGTTTCATCCTATTAGGAGATGTGAGGCAAAACTTAATGACAGATCCACAAGGACAATCTAATAGAAAGGTGCTGTAACTCATCGCAGAGAATCGGCTAAGGATGGGAGGCTGCTAAAGATTCAGTTTTGCAACGACGATGCATTAGTGTAGATGAAAAAGAATCTGTGCACCATGTGAACTAAGGTGTAGAACAGGATCTAAATAATGATATACAGGAGGTTTGGAACCAAACGGATCAATGGAACAACCTATATGAAATTTGAAAGGTGGCTAATCCAGAAGCAACATGCTGTGAATAGCAATTTCCAACGAATGTGCACTGCTGAAGATAATAGATACGGGGACTACCTAGTGAACTAATCAGTAGATAAAGATGCAGTCTAACCGCAGAAGGAGTCGGCTCAAAATGGTCTATGGTTCAAAGGTCACAAGCTATAGAAATAGGCTAGTCAAAACTGCTGATGCTGAGTGTTTCTCACCGGAGGAGTTCGCCGGAGTTGAGGGAATGGCGAAAGAGTCACCGGCAGAGTCGATGTGGTCGTGGACGGGGTTGTGAATGTCACGGTGAAGTCAACGGCGTCGTCGGTCGTCCTCAGGACGGCTTCCAATGGTGGCAGCAAGCGGACGGAGCGACGGAGGCGGTGGTCGTCGGTGGCAACGATGCTCTGGGTGGCTTCGGCTTCTAGGGGATGGATGCGGGTGTAGGCGGTGGATATTGGTAGCCATAGGTGGCAGTGGAGACGGCGATTACGCGGCTAATCTCCGGCAATTTCTCGCCGGAGTTGGAGATGGAGACAGCGGCGTTTGGCTTGGGATGGAGGCAGAGCTTGGGCTAGGAGAGACGAAGAGGCGTAGGGAGCAGAGGGGGCTCGGGTCTCCCTTTTATAGGCCGGGGAGGGGCGGTTCTCTGGCCGGAATCAATGGCTCCGGCCATCAATGGCGATTGGAGGCGGTCCGGCGTGATTGGGGGAGTGATTGGAGAAATTGAGGAGGGGAAAAGGAAGGGGAGATCCGTGGGGTGCGGTTCAGAGCACCTGGACGGGGTACGGAGCAGGGAGGCGCGGTCGGCGGCGGAGATTGCGGCAGCCATGGAGCTGTGTCTGCGTGGTTCTGCACCTGGACGCAAGGAGGAAGACAGCAAGTGCCGTCGTGCGGGTGGGCTGGGCTAGGGAAGAGAGGTCAAGGCCCAGGAGTAAAAAGAAAGGGAAAAATTAAAAGGAGGTGGGCTGGGCTGGCCGGAGGGAGATGGGCTGAGGTAGATGGGCTTCAGCCTAGGGATAGGTTTGACTATTTCTAATCTTTTGTGTAAATACGAAGTCACGGGAATTCAAATGTGGCATTTGAAAAAAACCATATGATCTCCGAAAAATTCAAGATAATTTCGTTAAATCAAAATATCCAATATAGGCTTCGTCAAAATAGTTTCCACCCAAATAACGTTCATAAATAATTTTGTAATTCAAATAAGGCTCAATTCAAATCCAAATAAAACCATATAAATATTTTTGAGTCCAATAAATTGTCCGAATTGATTTTAACACCAAAGCAAGAACATGCGAAGTCTTGGAAATGTTTCATCAACTATATGGTTGGGAAAGTCACGTTATTCCCACTCTTAACGATGGAATAAATGTTGGAATAACATTTGCACCTGAGGATGTCATGTTATCCTCTTCTCTGTTACATGTTCAACGAATATGACAAAACAAGAATCAAGTAAACGTAGGTGAATCATTCAATATGTTTCCAACCTTATAATTAGGAAAATCATGTTATTCCCTCTTTTTAATATTTAAATAAATGTTGAAAAGCATTTCTAATCGATTCAAATATCGCAACGATGCTCTCAAATGGTCATGACATCTAAATTGGAAACTTGGGATGTTAATAAATCCTTCCAAAAAGAAAATAGGATTTATTAAGATAAAAAGAATAATATAGATAAAATCATAATATGCAAATGGTTCCAAATAAAGTACTTTGAACTATATAAATCTTTCAACCATGTTGTATAATTTGGATAGTCATATTAATCCACTCTTTTGTTGAATATTCAAACACGGTGTGGGAAAATTTAAATAAGCCCTAGAACTTTGAAATACTTCAGAATTTCACAATCAAAATATTTCAAAAAGCAATATTTTTAATCAAAGTAATTATTTTATTGAACATTCTAAAATGGGAAAATTCTGGGATGTTACAGGACACTTGTTGTTCAAGTGCAAAAGAGTGAGAGCAATGTGGCGGGGTTGTAATCTGGAGGCCATAATTTTACTCTGAAACTTTAACTCGGCAATGAAAATGGTCAAAAATCTTATGAGGCTAAATGATAATGAGAAGGTGTTGATCTCTACTTTGAGGTGGGTTTGCTGGTGTGAAAGAAACAATGTCAGGGAAGGAAGGAAAGGGCGTGATTCAGATGAGCTGGCTTGGGTAATCAAACATCAAGCAGATGCTGTTTGCAATCTGAACATAAGAGAGAAGATGGAGGTCAATTTGCTGGTGCCTAAATGGAAACTTGGTGACCAGGAGTACATCAAGATAACTTTTGATGGATCTTACATTGAAGAAGGCGCTTTTGGTGGATGGGGAGCAGTTATGCGAGATCATGCTGGCGATGTGCAGGTTTGTGCTGCAGGACATCTAAATTATCTTCAGAATTCTCTTCATGCAGAGGTGTCTGCTGCAGGCCGTGCTCTCCAGATTGCAAGTGAGAAAGGTATGTGCAGAGTATTTCTGAAAACTGACACGATTATGCTGAAGGATGCTCTTGCTCATGGAGGCCAAGACAAGTCCAGTTTATGACTCCTAATTGAAGGCATAAAGCTGTTTATTAGACTTAACTTTATTGATGTTCAAATGGTGTATTGTTCTAGGACCTGTAATTCCGTCGCTCATGCGGTCATGCCCTGACGGCCAAAGGCACCCTGACGTCGGGGGAGCCTGAACTGGTAACTGGCAGCATGTTACCTTGTGTATCTGGTTCGGTGGCGAGCGATTTGCTTTGCACACTCGTTTAATGCAATTGCATTGAGTCCACAAAAAGTAAAAAATAAATCTATGGTTCAAAAGATAAGATATACGGGCTACTCTAAAATCTAAACTGCTTCCTTCAAAAAAAATAGATCTAAACTGCTGCTGCTGATAGCGTTTCTCACCCGAAAAGAGAAGAAAGCTCGCCGGAGTTGAGGAGTCGTCGACGGTCGTGGAAGAAGTTGGGGCGGCGGGGCGATCTCGCCGGAAATCCTAGAGGCGGAGGTTGCGGGGTGAGGGGATAAGCACGGCCGGGGGATCTTTTTATATGTCCCGGGTGGCCTCGGGACTAGCACGGCGCGGGCGTGCGGGCGAGCTCGACGGGAATCCCGGCCGCAGCGGTTGCCGGGCGCGGGCGCGGGGTGAAGGGATAAGGCAGGGCGCTCGGGGATAAGGAGGAGGTGGTGCGGTTCAGTGTACCTGGACAGGAGGCGGAGTCGTCAGGTCCGGGCGGAAGCGGAGATTGCGGCGGTTCTGTTCGAGGTCGGGGTGCGAGGAGGAAGACGAGCGCACTGGTGCTGGGCTGAGCCTGAGTACGTGTGCGGTCAGCCAGGAGATGCGCCAAGTGAAAAGAGAAGGTGCGGCCCAAAGAGGAAAAAGAGAAACGGGAGAGGAAAAAAGGGATGGGCTGCGGTCTGGTTCAGTGGGCTGGATCGGGCCCAGACGGGTCAGAGGGGAGAGCTGGGCTTAGGCCCAGGATTGGTTTAGGACTTTCCTTAGAAAAGAACTGCGTGCCACACAGCAGCGTGCCCCACCTAGTCTAGGCATACGGTGCCTCTCTAAACGCAGCCGTGGAGAGCGCACGCAGCAGGCAAGACACAAAGCTGTGTTTACCGGGCCGGATTGGGCCGATTGCCCGGCAGCGCGCAAGCAGCTCGATCTAGACTAGCACACGAGCTAGTACGGACTACAAAGCCGTCCTGGACGCCAAAATCTCCAAATACTGCATCATTTCTTCCCACTACCTTTTTCTTTCAGCCAAAACTTTCTGGCACAAAAACCTAAAAAATAAAGGAGAAACAAATCAGATCTATATATCAACATCAATAGCATCGTGCTCAACATCAAACAGAAAAAGACTTCAAGCTACTATCACTCTTCCACATCCAAGCATGTAAACTCGTCAGCCCAACCTCTGGTAAGCAAAGATAGACCAATCTGCCATACAAAATCTACCAAGCTTGAGCCCCACAAGTTATTTTGTTGTTGCACGCACAACATACATATCAGAACAGATGAAAAACAAAAGCTGGGCAACAACATAATCCGTATAAATAGCAGAAGAAATGGTGTGATGATCAACGTATGCAAGATATATAGATCCTTATAGACATGGTTCTACTAAACAACCCAACTAAAAGAAACCTATTAAACTGCACACAGTTTTCACGTCACATATGTTAGTTAGCACAAAAGTTGCTCCCCTAGTTGCGAGGATTCCATTACCAAGTTGCCATCCAGACATTCAGTGTCTTATTAGTTGCCAGCATACAAAAAAATAGAGCGTTGTTACGATACCCTTAAATTAATTTGGTGCGTCGATTGACTGAAATCTAACGGGTACGGTTTATTTGTACTCCAGCACATGATTAGGGAGTACCACCTTAGAAAATTGAGGAGTACCAAGTTTGGAGGGGTATAATTGTAATCATGGGTAATTAGTTAGGCAATTACGTATATGCAGTGGATCAAATTTTTTTTTCCGGGTAAATAAGTGGATCAATACAGCCATTAGTATCCAACATCAAGACTTGCGCAGCTTGTTTAAACCTAAAGCGCCGGCAATTGAGGATTTCTCCGTTTCAGTTTTCCTCTTTCCGGTTTGCGCTCATTCTTCCCATCATCAAACGTTTATCGGGTTGTATGCGTGATCCTTCCTCGACTGAAACTATCTAGATCAATCCATTCTGTCAAAAAAAAATCGAGATCGATCCTTATCAACGAGTTAAAGGATGATGCCAATTATCGAGTTAAAGGAAGCTGCCAATTATCTAGATCGATCCTAATAACATATGATTAGTCAGTTGCGTCAAAATTGTCGTGTTCGCGAGCGGCTCCCTGATGATTAGGATGAAGACGACCATGGATGCAAAGATCTCAGCAATCATGACGCAGCAGCGGCTGCACCAGGAGGAAATCGCTCAACTAGGAATTGCATGGGAGAGATGGCAGCTGCGGATGCATCAACTGCGATCAAGTGACAAGAATCATGCCTAATCAATTCGGAGTAATTAAATTCTGGAATGTATAGATTAAATTAGATTCTTCAAATATTTACTATCCTTTTCCCCACAACAATCGGCCAGAGGGGGATGAGAGATGACCGTAGTCTAAATTAGCAAGTGCATTATCTAAACAAAAAGACTAAACTACTTTTTGAAATGGATGGCTAGATTTGTCTGGTACTCCAACCATCCTTATGGAGTATCAGGTACTATAAAAATCCTTAAAAAATAAGGGTTCGTATCATGTATTAGTAACTGTCAGAATCCCCTCACCAAATTGCCAGGATTCCTTTACCAAGTTGCCATCTAGTATAGTGTCTTGTTAGTTGCCAGCATACAAAAAAGAAGGGTCCGTATCACGTATTAGTAACCGCCAGAATCCCATCACCAAATTGCCAGGATTCCATTACCTAGTTGCCATGTTCCAAAGGTAAAGTGGTCCAATATTATGGCCGGTTGACCAACCAAACATGCTGACGGCCGCCCCTTTCCTGCTGAGGAGTATACTCAACTCGGCCTGCCTTTGCGTCGTACTGCAACTGATTTTGTTAAGAAGATGGATCTTAACAAAAAGTTTGACCCTTGTACAACTGACGATGCCAAGGAGAGTGGATTGGCTGAGGTGTCAGCTCGAGGGACCCCGCTCGTTCGGCCGAAGCTGAGTGACAAAGAAGGATCATGACCGTCTGACGAAAAACCCAAGCCTGTCTCTTTGGCGTTGTCGTGTACTGGACAAACTATGTTTATGCTTTACCAGGTGAGATTGTTCTCAGCGAGCATTTGGCCTTGTGAAGGTAATGTAAGAATCGAAAATGACTATCAGATCCCGAGCTACTACTAGCTGGCAAACACGTCTGCAGGATCCGCATAGGGATCCCGTCCAGTTGGGTCCTGCCCGCCTGTATTTTTCCGGCCCATCTAGTATTCGCCTGTATTTCTGTTTCAACGGCTCTTTGGCCCAGCACCTTGCTAGCAGGCACACCTTTTTTAAACCACTATTCACGTTCCACCTGGGCCATCGGCACACACAATGAATCCCTTTGTTTTGATTGGCACAGCTTATGCGGGCATGGTCTAGCCCATCTAGACGAGTTAGTGCAGTTCCGTGACTTTTTCTTGGGCCAACGCCAGATTTTGAACAAAGGTACGAATGGGACGATGCACTACTATTTTTCCATGTCCCGGTATTTTTCTTTTTATTGGCATTTCTAATGATATTACGACTAATCCATTTTCTTTGAGACATATGCCAGAACACATTTTTTTTCCTGGCCCATCATCTGCTTTTCTACATGTGCCACGAACGCAATTCTCTTAATCTCTCGATCTCTCCTCCTTTTTTTTACAAGTCATACAACCCAATGTTTAGCGCGTATTATGGTCTGTGCTTTTTCCATCATAGGATGATCCTAATTTTTGTCGGTCATATTCCAGAGCTCCAAGTTTTCTTTTAACTTTTAATTCTTCATGGGCCATGAAGAATTAAAACATCTAGCGATCTTTTCCTTCGCTCAAATAAATAAATAAATCTAGTAGCAATCTTTCCCCTGGATATTTACTTCTCATCTTACGATCTTCCTCGTCCTGTCGCCTCCTTCCTCCTCGTCCTTCACCGGCCACCGGAATGACATCGTAAGCCTCTCACCTGGTCCGACGTCTTTCTTGGCCGACGACGCCGGCGGTGGTACAATGCAGATCTCGGACACCGAGAAGCTGTCTTTGGCGGCGAGCTTTCGCACGGCGGCCAGGACGGGAGGAAGAGGATGCTGCTGTGTACATGTCCTCGTCGTGGGGAGGAATGGCAGCAGGCGGAGCGAGGCGCCGATCTCGCACTCCCACATGCGCTGCGCCCTTGGAGACGGACGTGGCCTCACCTGCCCGGCGGCCGGCGGTGACCGACCGCGGATCTGCACCCCCACTGACTGACCGGATTGAAATCCTACTTGGGTACTTCCCCTGCAGTAGACAGATTCGGCTCCTACATCCCGCCCGGAGTCCCATCACCGCCGACGCCGAGCGTATCCTCCGCCTCCGTCCACCAGCCGCCACTCAGCGAGCAACGAGACAGTCGGGCGGTGGATCCCCACCCACCTGAAACTGAATCGGGAGATGAGATCTAAACCCTGCTCGAGGTCCTGCGCCTTCTCCAGGGACGCCATGATATAGGCGAATTTGTGGAGAAGATCTGCACGGTGGAGGTGGAAAAGGAAAGCAAGAACACGTGACGTCGACGAATTCGTTGGCCGGCGACCGGAGGTGGACGAGAAAGGCACGAACGGGATGGCGAAGAGAGAGACTGACCTTTCATGGTCACCTCTCCCCTGGTTTTCAAATCGGCCAGCCATCACCGCGCGTTGCTCTTGGGCCAACGGTTTCCGCTCCTGAACCCTCTACCATGTACTCGGCCGATCTTGAGTTTCCCTGCTTCCGTATTGAGCATTTCCATGATTTTCGTTTCCGGGTTGGTCCACCACGATTCAAAATGACCGTCCCAATGGCAGGAGGAGATATCGCCATCCCTATAGCCCGGGAGCTGAAAATTCACGTCAAATCTCCTTCACAGGCTATTGCGTTTCTATTCGACGCATGCAAAACCCGTCTTTTCTCTACACAACTCTTATTGTCAGAAAAAAACCTTATTTTTTCCTGACAACATCTGTGTACTTGTGTTTTGCTTCGAAAAAGTTCGTCCTCGCCCAAAGTATCTAGCAACTGCAACATCATTTCCGTGGCTCACACGAGATGCCCCTCGAGTGATCTTTTGGCCTCTCGGGACCAAAGAGACCTACTGCTGCATCCGAGTCCACTACTTGGTTGAAGCATGCATCAACTCGCATCGGTAGGTTTGAACTTGAGGGGCTGGTACTCGGCAGGGCCAACGTGTGGCGTGGCTACGTATTAGCACTTGCCAGCTGTTGGTTTCCTTGATTAGAAAGTAAAAACTCCTCGTTGGAATCACTGTCCATTGAAGTTTCTGCTCGAGAGCCCCCAAGTTCCGGCTCAGGGACATCGGTTTTACTTACAAGATCTCTCTACATGCCTTTGCAAGGCGGATAAATTACGACACGCTCTGGGGGATCATACATATTTGAAATATCGCTACTCGACTCATAAATCTTTACAAGGAGAGGGGATCGTGTACTTACTTCTTTGGCTTCCCTACGGGTATATCTTCTCTAGGAATACTCTTGGTGTGCCTTTTTGATGCCGGCGCAGCTGTTACGCACGGTTTCTTGCCATGCCAATGCCAACATTATGATCTTTGCCAATTGTGTTTCCGCATAGTCGAATTTTTCTTTCTTTTGATCGACTTGCGATTCCCTGCTATTGCGATCATTCGTCTTCCAGGCGTCTTTCGTCCGCCTAAATTTTGATCTTGGAGAGGCTTCGTCCCAGAAATTTATCTCTTTCAAATTTTCCGCATTGATCATATTGATGCTCCTTCCCTGGTCTTCGGGTGGTGTCTCACATCCGCCGTCTTGTGGTAAGAGATCTATGATCTGAAGGAGCTTCTTTGCAGGGCTGGTACAAGTCAGCCGGCTTACCCGGCCCTTGTCGGGTCATCGAATTTCGCCGAGATTTTGTCGAATATCTTTTCTGGCAACCATGAGCCTCACGGTGGGCGCCAACTGTTGATTGTTCTTAGAGACAGGTATCCTCATGACGGGTGAAGAAGAGTAGAAAGGTAGAGGGGCCTCACGGCGATATCGACGCGTGTAAGATAAAGAACTCGGTGAAAGACAGGGGTTTATAAAGTTTTGACTTACTCCTTCTCGTGGAAGTAAGCCTACGTCCTGTTGGCAATCTAATATTTGCGTATGAGATTACAAGATGTGTTCTGCCCAGTCGAACAACTAGGCTTTTGGGGTAGAGCCAGGTACAACTCGTACATGGACTCTACCTTGCTAAACTACAAGATATGCGTGTCGCATCCTTCCTTTACAAGATATGCACGTCGCATCCTTCCTATACAAGATATCTACTATACATATTTTCTATAACTCAAACTAGGCTTCTTTCTTCAGAACGCCAGCTTCCTTGGCCGAGTGGAAGGGACGGCCAGTTGGTACATTGAGTCGGCCTTCTCGTTCAATTGGCACTCGGCTACCCGGCTGGGATATCCTTGTCAAGACTAATTGATGCATGCTCCACGGAAGGCATGACTGGCTCGTCATCACCTACGGATTCAGTAGAGGGTGGAGTGGCGTGGTGCACGGCCAGGTTGCGCATCGGGGAGGATTGATGGGACGAGGCACGCGGAGGCGAGGAGGGTGCGACCGGGGAGCGTGGAGGTGAGGACGGCGGCGTCGGGGCACCCGCTGCTTCTGGGGGCGCTGCCTCGAGGCGCGGCACATAGAGACGCGCATGGGTGGTTCTTCGGTGCCGCACCACCGTCAAGGTTACGGTTTTTCGGTGGGAGTGTTGGAATTTGGGGACGGAAGGAAACGAGGATGTGATTTGCCAAAAGGGACCCAGCCTTTCTTTTATAGGGCAGGAGGGAGACAGAGGAGTGGACCGTTGGGGTGATGGAGGAGCTGACATTTGGGGTGAGGATAGTTGGGGTCATGCAGGAGTCGACAGTTGGGGTCATGAGAGGTATGTGGGGGGCAGGAGGGAGATTGAGTCGGCTGTTGGGACTGACAGAGGAGTGGACCATTGGGGTGATGAAAGATTCTCGAAGATGAGCTTATGGCGCTTGAGTTCAGCTCTATTTGACCCATCAACAACAAACCAGATAACCTCTTACCCTTGCCCTCAGATTCCAAAGTCTGTTTACCCGAATAAGATTCATCATCACCATCAACTGATGCAACCGAAGATGATCTCGTCTTGTATGATGGGATATGGGTAGCCTTATTGTGCCCATTTGCACTGGTGCTTGTATTAGCATTAGCAGTGAAGGTGATAGATGCTCCAAGAAAAGAAAGGTTCGTAGCATCAAACCATGTAAGAAGCTGGCCATCCGGAGTAAATACCAGCGTCGGCATGCTTGACTCATTAACATTGAATCCCATAGGTTGAACAAAAATTGGTGCTAAATACCTTAATGGCTGGATATCCAGGACGTCTGGATTATTAGGGCGACCCGTACAGGGTTCGATCTCTGTGCTTACAGTGCTAGTCCCTGGATCGACTCGCTAGCACACACAGTTTCAAGATGTAATATCAAGATACAAAGGTCAAAAGTATATTACATCGCATTGATCCAGAATTTAATACTACCTTACATATTGCATAACCTCATACGTTACCTCAATAGAAAAGGAAATCTTGCAGCGGAAGGCAGAAGATACAGGAGTCCCATAACAACTTCACAGTCAAAACATGTTGGAATGTAAACTCGCAACCCTAACAATTCGTACCTCACTCTTCACCTGGTTCACCTGCAACATTTAAACGTTGCAGCCACTAGGGGGTCAATACATTGAATGTATTGGCAAGTTCACCAAAAGGTTATAACAGATCCTATCAAGTACATGCAGTATTGGCTAGGTGGGGTTTGGCTTTGCATAAAAGCATTAATGTTTCATCCTATCATTTTTAAACAAATAAGTTTATCTCTATTGGACACGGGGTAGACACACTCATGCTCCTATTAACCTAGAGCACATTGAGTAGACACATCAATGCTCCTACCCAGTTCAAACTTTTCATTTTATTAAGAAATTGGAATGAGTGAGACCTTCCTTACAGCCCCAAAATCTAGTCGCTCATAATTGTTCGTAACCGGGTACACGGTTAAGTACATAGTTTGACACTCTCGAGAGGTGGTACACTTTACCCACAAGCAATCGACGTGTTAATCTTGCTGTCCTCAGAGTAGAGTAGCAACGGCATCGACTACAGGAATTTTCAGAACATAATTCCCCAGACCACCTGAGGGATGCGTTCCAACCTACACTGCTACATACCGATGTCACCTCGGATCCGGGTTCATATTTCTTACATCCATCCTGGCAGAGCACATATTACCATGTGGTTGTACTGGAAGTTACTAAATAGGAAACTAGTCCAGCCTCTTGTTACCCCGGGTGGGATCCCACATTTGCGACGCAGGAGCTCCCATAGACATGGCGAGACGACTCATAGAATTGGACCCATAGAAATGGACCTGACGTCGCATACATCTCAAATACTCAAAGCAGCCCATCCAGGACGGTTCATTGAATTACTTGTTTTGCCATACACTAGGAAAACATACTTTACTTCATATTGACAATAATACCACCCTCATATACTAACATAGCATATCATTTGACTACCTACGATGGCAATTGGTGGTAAGGACATGGCAGGGGTATCCTATACTATAGGAGAAACATAGCTAATATAGGTACAATAATAATCCTAATAATGCAACTAATAAAATAATAGGATAATGGTCAAAGTGAACTTGCCTTGGTTAAGATTGTTGAAGCCTTCTTCTTAAACGACACGCAATCACTACAATCGCACTCCGCGTGATCTATTGTAGAGAACGAATAACCAAATATAAATACACAATTCGCACAATTCAAATAACTCCAAATATAACACCAAACGAACACCAAACGCGAGTCAACATGAAAAGCAATCAATAACAGTACCAATTCAACGTATAACTAGTACTACTTTAACCCTAAACAAAGTTCTAGGTCCTAGGGTTAAGACTAGAGTGGCTAAGTCTGGAGTTTAAGTCTATAGGAACTGTTATAACTTAGATACTTTGGCTGTCCGGAAAATGGTGCTAAAGGACAGAAAAAGGGATGCAAAGTATACTACTGTATAGTATTAGGATTTTAATAACTACCCCAAAAGTCTCATCCCAAAAGGATCTACATAGAAATGGCTACTGGCTTGCAAAGCTGGCTAGTCAGATTCTGACAGATTAAACATACTAAATTCTACTGAAAATGTCCTGGTGCTAATGGCTCCAAATGACAGAGGGACAATAGGATGAATTAAACTAGATCTAACAAGCTTTCAAAATACACTGGTTTTACCTAAATAGAAATTGTGAGTCAAAAGATACAGGCTTACAAAACTAGCTAATCTATAACAAAGTTTCTGAACTTGGGGCAGATAAACGGCCGAGGATGGGAGGCTGCTGAAGGTTCAGTTTTGCAACGACGATGCAATAGTGAAGATGAAATGAAATTTGTGCATCAAGTGAACTAATGTTTAGAACAGGATCTAATTGTTGATCTACAGAAGGTTTGGAACCAAACGGATCAATGGAACAACCTATATAAATTTCAAAAGATGGCTAATCCAGAAACAACATGCTGTGAATAGCAATTTCAAACGAAGATGTACTACAGAATATCATTGAGACGGGGTATACAAAGTGATCTAATCTATGGATAATGATGTTTTCTAACTAGAACAGAAAGATTCGGCTGAAAATGATACACAGTCAAAAGTTATGGTCTTCTAAACAGGGCTAACCAAAAACAGATCATGCTGAGTTTCCTCACCGAAACGGAGTTCGCCGGAGTTTTGAAAATGGCAAAGGAGTCGTCGGCAGGGTCGATGTGGTCGGTGAGGAGGCTAGGGATGTGCACGACATCGAGGCGGACATCGTGACGCGGCTTGCGCGGTCGGAGACGCATCGGGACGTCGACGGGCAGAGCTCCGGGCGTGGCTTCGGCATGGGGTCGGGGACGGCGCGGCCAATGATGGAGATGGATCGCATAACCTTGTCACGGAGTCGTAGGAAATTCATAGAAGTTCACTGGTGAAAGGAAACGGGAAAAGGAGCTTCGGGGTGATCTCACCGTGAACAATGGCGGCGGCGACCGAAGGGAGGAAGACGTCAACGTAGCCGGCTGTATAGAGGTTTTGAGGCCAAACTTTCTACATGGAAATAAGAGAGGAGAGGCAAAGGCTCAAAGTGACGCGCGTGGAATCCTTTTATATCGGCCGAGGAGGGAGATCGGGAGCGGGATGCCACCGAGCGGCATTCGGGGCGCGCCTGTTGCAAAAGGCCATTAAGAGAGGAAACGTCAAATTGATTGCCTGAATCGGTTACGCGGGGGAAGGAAAGAAATCGAAGGAGGAAATCATGGCTTCCTTTCGTGCGGGACCGCGGGAGGAGGAAGACGAGCACAGGCTCGTGCGTTTCGGTCTAGGTGGGCTGGGGCGTTCGGCTGTGGAGTTGGGCCAGGGGAAGAGAGTTCGGCCCAGGAGGAAATTGAGAAAAGAAAAAGAGGTGGGCTGGCTGGGCGCTGGGGAAGATGGGCCGGCCCAGTTGGGTCGGTCCAATTCTTTTTTTTTTCCTCTTTTCTATTTTCTGTTTTCATCTATATCTTTTGATTTCTAACTCCAAATAAGTCCAAATAAACTCCAGAAAATTTGTAAATTCAAATCCTCCAAAGTGTGAGGTTTTGGGACTTGAATCCTTTCAAAATAAAATAAGTAAAAATACTTTTGCTTATATAAATGTCATTAGGGCTTTATAAGTAATAAATAAAATAGATTTTGAAATCTATTATGAAACCTTTGTTTCATAAATTAGTTTAAACTCCAATAAAATATTGGGTTGGCATACTTTGCACTAAAACCCTTCCGTAGCTAAATACCCCATTGGGTTGAACTCCAAATAATTGAACTCCAAATAAAATCTCATAATGATTATATGGTTCAATAATCTCACTGATTATCTGCAATTAATCCTGCACAATCAAGGAAAACATTAATGGAGTACACGGAAATGGAATAAGGACAACACTATTGAAAAAGAATTGCATACAGATAACCAACATGAAATTAAATCGACAAGTCATGGTATCTCCTTCTTTTAAGGCTTTTTAGAAGCAAATCAGTGAGCACCTATAGTGAATATACAAAAACTAATGGGGGCACCATTGGCTACTAAATTTCAGCACTGGTGTAGCGACCCAGACCCGTAAGGATCCGGAAACTCTGGGTATTCTATACTAGTCCCTATATCAGTAGCTAGTACACAAAATACGAGACGAAATACCAATAATCTTTGCATGACAAGAGTACATGATCATGACGAATAGGCGTACTACATATGGTGTGAGGGGATAAGAACGACCGGGGGTCCTTTTGTAGGTCACGAGTGGCCTCAGGATAAGCACGGAGCGGGCGAGCAACTTCGACGGAAATCCTAGCGGCGCTAGTTGCGGGGCGAGGGCGTGGGGTGAGGGGATAAGGCATGAAATTAAAATAACGTGCCACGGTCTCGCATAATTTTCTTACGCTTTTCCAAACCAAATCAGAAACCACCTATTATATACAAGAACTGATTGGTCACCATTTGCTACCGAGAACTACATTCTATCGTTGCACTTAGTCACCCCCAAAAAGTTGGTACCAGGTATTCGTGTTGTCAGGTGGATCAAGCATTTTCTAACCATGTGTGTTGACGATTCATGGGGTGCACATTTATGACTTATATTAATGACACTCAATTCAAGCAATTAGAGTAAATGGGTGAGGCATTTTTTTGGTGGCTCCAAAAATAAATGAATGTTAATCACATTCAGCACAATAACTTGCAGTAAATTAACCATGCAGTTGTGGGAGTCATCCAACACCTATATATGGACTAACTAATGAACTAGCAGAATGAAAAATCAAGGATGAATGGTGGATGTGAATGTGCTATAGCCTATCTGTAGTAGAGACATATTATCCTTAGGAACAAAGGAAGTTTAGATATATACCATTATAATATGATGATGAAATACTGATTTTGTGCAGTTTTTCTTTTTCGACTGAACTTTCGCATCAATTTTATTATTAGTACAATTTTTAAAACTTTGTGGTCAAGAGCGAAACGTTGGACCATAAATGAATGACCGCAAATCAAATTCATACAGTGCAATATGTATTCTAGCATATAGCAATTTCACCACCAGCCACGAGATGGAAATAGGCAAACTAACAATTCTGATGAGGCGGTGTAGGGTAAGTAGCCTCCGCTATGGAATCGACAATAACAATTGACATCAGCAGGTTTGCAAACATTCCGCAACTGCATCATCATGGTTTCATAGGACTATGTGGTATCATGTATTTGACTAGATTAGTGTAGGTGAATTGCTCGGATTCTTCCTCATGACTCCTCCGCAACTTCGGCCTGTTGGTCCAGCGACATCTCCTCTCCAGGCTCCTAGTCCACCTGCACCTCGTCGGCATGCTTCACGAGAGGCACGACTGGCTCGTCATCACCTTCAGATTCAGTAGAGGGAGGAGTGGCGTGGGGCGTGGCCAGGTTGCGCATCGGGGAGGATTGATGGGCCGAGGCACGCGGAGGGGAGGAGGGTGGGACCGGGGAGCGTGGAGGTGAGGACGGCGGCGTCGGGGCACCCGCTGATTCGGGGCGTGCTGCCTCTTTGTTTTGAATTTTTGAATCCCTTTTCAAAGCCTTCCTTACTTTAAATCTGGTTTTCATCTTCCTTTTGCAAACTGGATTTTAAACCCAATAGGGTTTTGATCATAAAAGGGGTTTATTGCATAAATAAGCTACCCCATAATTTTGGTATTTAATTTGGAGTTGAAAAAATATTTTATTTAATTAGATACAAAGCCCTAAAGGCAATTATAGGGCAAAATTATTTTTGTACATTTTATTTTGATGGAATTCCTGTCATAGAAGTTTAATCATATAAAAGTATGATTTAACAAATTTTTTGGATTTTATTTGGATTGATTTGTAGTCAAAATCAAAAGTTATAACGGAAAACAGAAAAAAGAGAAAAAGGAAGAAGAAAAGAACAAAAAAGGAAAAGAAGAAACGGACCGGCTCGGCCGACTTGGGCCGAACCGGCCCGAGTCACCCCGCGCGCGCACCCAGCCAGACCGAACCATGCCGTAGCCCAGCAGCCCCGCCGCCCGCCCGAGCTGCTGACAGGCAGGACCGCTTGTCAGGAGCTTCTTCTCCAAATGGGCAAGCGCCGGAGTTCCCGGCCGCGCAATCCGCGAGCGCCATCTCCGCGCGCCACCTCCTCGGTGCTCCCGCAGGTTTCCAAGCGCGTCACTATAAATCCGTGGCCTCCCTCTCTCTTTCTCCTCTCCTCTCCCTCCCTTTTGCGCCACCAGGCCGTTGAAATTGCTCGCCGGAATTTGCCTCTGCCGCCGCCAAGTTTTGCACGCCGCCGGTGACACGGTGAGTCATCGACTCGCATCCCAAGCCCTCTCCCTTCCCCTTGTAATAAAATCCATTAGGACCAGAGTAATAAAATTTTAAATTATTTTATTGTTGGTTTCTTATAAAATCTTGTTCTATGCTTTTAAAACCCTTATTTTAGAACCTTGCTTTTAAACTAGGTAATAAACTTTTGTTGCTAAATCCTTTTGGATCAGAGATTAAAACCTGTGAGTTATGTAAAACTGAAATCCCTTTTGTTAAATAAAGACCTACCAACTCATGTCACATGTTGCAATTCATCATGGCATAATTTTCCTTGTATTGGATTGTGTGTTTATGTGTGTATGTTTGCTTTGTTTAGTTTTTTCGGAGCGCGATCTTTGTTCGTGTGACGATTGTACCCATACTCTGGTGAAGAAGGCAAGTTCACTTTGATCACAAATGCCCATTACAATTCCTTATTTTAAATACTTATGCACTAGTGTTGTGTAGTTTGCATTGATAGGGATATTATTCGTATCTATGCTAGATGTATTTTTGTCCTAGTAGAGTAGGATACCTGTGCCATTACCTTTCCACCAATTACCATCGTAAGTAGTTGAATGCTATGCTATGTTAGTATACGTGGGAGGGAATCTCAATTAACATGAAACTGATATTGTGAAGTATTTTGGAAACCTGGCAAAAACAACTTTAATGAATCATCCTGGGTGGGCTGCTTTGAGCTTTTGAGATGTTATGCAGCGTCAGGTCCATTTCTATGGGTCCCTCTGAGTCGTCTCTCCATGGATTCGGGGAGCGTCCATGGATGTCTCTCCGTGGATTCGGGGAGCGCTTGCGCCGCAAATGTGTAATGCCACCCGGGGTAACCAGAGACTGGACTAGTTTCCTGTTTAGTAGCTTCCAGTACAGCCACATGCTAAATGGGCTCTGACTTGATGGAGTAAGACATATGATCCTGGATCTGAGGGATTGTGCAGATGTAGTCGTGTAGGTGGGAACGTAGGTCCCTCAGGTAGTCTGGGTGATTATGGTCTGAAAATTCTCGTAATCGACGCCGTTGCTACTGTACCTTGAGGACAACAAGGGATTAACCTGTCGGTTTCTTGTGGGTAAAGTGTACAACCTCTCGAGAGTGTCAAACTAAGTACTTAGCCGTGTCCCCGGTTACGGACAATTATGAGCAACTAGATTTGGGAGCTGTAAGAAAGGTTTCACTCATTC
The DNA here is from genome assembly GCF_000005505.3 of Brachypodium distachyon. Lineage (NCBI taxonomy): Eukaryota > Viridiplantae > Streptophyta > Magnoliopsida > Poales > Poaceae > Brachypodium > Brachypodium distachyon. The sequence continues at coordinate 19,088,398 of NC_016132.3, read as the reverse complement.
TAATTTCTTAATAAAATGAATGGTTTAAAATTGGGATAGGAGCATTGATGTGTCTACTCAATGTCCATAGATTAATAGGAGCATCGGTGTGTCTACCCGGTGTCCATTAGTTATCATTATTGTAACCTTCAATTGTAGTGGGATAAATTATGTTATGCTTCCACGCAGAATGCCTGAACTCCACCTAGCGAAATACTGCATGTACTTGATAGGATCTGTTATAACCCTTTAGTGAACTTGCCAATACATTCAATGTATTGACCCCCTAGTGGCTGCAATGTTTAATGTTGCAGGTGTTATAGGTGAAGAGTGAGGTACGAATTGTTAGGGTTGCGAGTTTACATTCTAACATGTTTCGACTGTGGAGTTGTTATGGGACTCCTGCATCTTCTGCTTTCCGCTGCAAGACTTTGTTTTATTTGAGCTAACCCATGAGGTTATGCAATATGTAAGGTACTATTAAATTCTGGATCAATGCGATGTAATATACTTTGGACCTTTGTATCTTGATATTACATCTTGAAACTGTGTGTGCTAGCGAGTCGATCCAGGGACTAGCACTATAAGCACCGAGATCGAACCCTACTGAAGCGACCGCCCCCGTACATGGTTCGATCTTTGTGCTTACCGTGCTAGTCCCTAGATCGACTCACTAGCACACACAGTTTTCAAGATGAAATATCGAGATACAAAAGTCAAAGTACTTTATTATAACGCATCATCTAGAATTTAATTGTACTTACAACCTTCCATGACCCCTTGGGTCAGCATAACAAAATAGTGTTTCAGCATATGAAAATAAAGTTTCAAAATCGGCAGCGGAATGGTAGAGCAAAAAGGGCCACATCTACTCCCAAGGAGAGAGCATGTTGGAATGTAAGCACATGACCCAAACAACATCGACGAACCTCAGTCTTCGTCAGATTCACCGGCATTATTAATTGCAGCAACTACGTGGTCAATACATTGAATGTATTGGCAAGTTCACCTGAAAGTTATAACAGTCCTAACAAATACATGCAGTTTATGGCATAGTGGGGTTTAGGCTTTTTGGCGTGGTAGCAGAACATAGTTTATCTTACTACAATTGAATGATACAGTATTGTTAACTATTGGACACCGGGTAGAAACACCGATGCTCCTATTAATCTAAGGACATTGAGTAGACACATCAATGCTCCTATCCCAAGTTCAATCCATTCATTTTATTTAGAAATTGGAATGAGTGAAACCTTCCTTACAGCCCCCAAATCTAGTTGCTCAAAATTGTCCGTAACCGGGGACACGGCTAAGTACTTAGTTTGACACTCTCGAGAGGTTGTACACATTCCCCACAAGAAATTGACGTGCTAATCCCTTGCTGTCCTCAGGGTAGAGTAGCAACGGCATCGATTACGAGAATTTTCAGAACATAATCCCCCAGACCACCTGAGGGACCCGCGCTCCCACCTACACAGCTACCTCATTACAATCCCTCGGATCTGGGTTCATATTTCTTACTCCATCCAGCCAGAGCCCATTTAGCATGTGCCCAGTTACCCCGGGTGGCATTCCACATTTGCGACGCAAGCGCTCCCCGAATCCACGGGGAGACGTCCATGGACGATCCCTCCCCGAATCCACGGGGAGTCGACTCAGAGGAACCCATAGAAATGGACCTGTCGTCGCATAACATCTCAAAAACTCAAAGCCGTCCACCCAGGATGATTCGTTAAGGTTGTTTTGCCAGGTTTCCAAAATGCTCCACATTATCAGTTTCATGGTAATTGAGATTCTCTCCCACGTATACTATCATAGCATAGCAGTCAACTACTTACGATGGCAATTGGTGGAGGATTCATGGCAAAGGTAATCCTATCACTAATAGGTCAAGTCATAGCTAGCATAAGTATGAGTAATAACCCTATCAATGCATTCTAATAAGCAACACTAATGCATAAGTATTTTAAAAACAACAATAATGGGATAACCCCGAGCGGCAACGTGCATGCTGCCCGGGAAGCGACCAGCCCGGCAGGGCTAGCGGGGCTTCGGGGAATAATCCCGCCTGGGCACCTCCCGGGAAGGCACTTGTCGGGAGGAGGCGTTCCCGGGCACAGGTTTCCACCGCGAGGGCGGGGCTGAGCGAACAGAGCAGCGGCGCCACGTGGGCGCACGGCAGGCACCCGGTGTGCAGGGTCGTCAGGACGAGGAGTGGGGCGCACGACGCATTTAATGACCCGACAGGAGGGGGCTTATCCATCTAGTCAAGCAAACAGTGGCTGCTCAGGGCTAGTTTTTAGGCCATAGAGCCCTAGTCGCGGGGTTGGCGCTCTTGCATGCATGCTAGCACACCGAGGAGGAGCTGCCCAAGCACCCTGCTCGCCACTTGTAATCCATGCACCGTGGCACCTGTGGTATCCCCTTGGCTATAAAAGGAGGACCCCTGCCAGCGGTCAAAAGGTTCACTTTTTGATTCAGTCTTTGCTTGGTTCGACCGTTCGCTTTTCGGTGGACTAAGTCACGGTTCACTCCCACTAGCCCAGAATAGTTAGGAGCACTTAGCCAAAAAGAGAGCACCCGGGGACCCTTCCCCGGCAACTTGTAAACCCTCAATCTTACGATAATACGAGCTCAGACAAGCAGGACGTAGGGTTTTACACCGTAAGGTGGCCCGAACCTGGGTAAAAAGCGTGCGCATGCGTTCTTGGTGTGTTCTTAGGCTTCGCATCGGCCTCAATGGCGATCGCCAGAGCAATCCCCGTCGCCCACTACCGAACCTAGAAGGGGGTGCCCGCGCATCCCCGGTGTCGGAGCTCTGTGCGACGACATCTGGCGCGCCAGGTAGGGGGCGCGGGAGGAGAGCTCGCCGGTGACCGCCGGCGACAGCGTCTACACCAACATTGGCCTCGTCTTCCTCGACGACAGAGCCAACCACCATGCCTCCCAAGCGGTCTGGTGACTCTCGAATCGATCCGCGTGAATCCCCAGCGGCACACACGTGGTCCCATGATGCGCAGCTCGCGTCGCGGGTTCAGGAAAACCTTGAACCCTCACGAGTGCAGCAATCGCAGCTGCCAACCCCGCCTCCTCGGCCGTCAGCAGATAACCGGCTGAGGGGGCCGGCGGCTCCCAGTGCCGGGGCCAGTCGTGCGAGCAGCCATGGCGCCGTCGCGGGCCGAAGGCGCGCAGCATCAGCTGCGCCACAAGCACCCCGCGTCGCGAGCGACGCTGACGGGGTCGCACCCCGCGCACCCAGGTGCATCCGGGTATAGAGCGGAGGGCAGCCGTTCGGGAAACCGGCTTCCTCCCGCGCGAACCCCGGTGGAGGCCATCATCGCCGTGCGGGTCATGGTGCGGTACGAGCCGCAGCAGGGCACGCCGACGCACGAGGCATGGAGCGAGGAGCTAGACGCGCTCCTCGCGCTCGCCGCCCGGCAGGCACTGCGTTCACGCGCGAGTTGCGGCGGGTGACATGGCCCCGCAAGTTCCGAGCGCGTGCGCTCGGTACGTACGATGGGACCGTGAATCCCAAGGATTTCCTCCTGACCTACACGTTGGGGATGCATGCCATCGGCGCTGATGACAAGGTCAGAGCCAACTGGTTCCCGATGGTCCTGAAAGGATCAGCGAGAACCCGGCTGCTCAACCTGCCTGCTGGGTCCATCGTCACTTGGGCGGACCTGCGCGAGCAGTTTGTGAGCGTGTTTCAGGGTGGCTACAAGCGTCCGGGAACCATGGCGGAGCTGCACACTGTAGTGCAGAAGTCGGGGGAGACGCTGCAGAGCTTCGTCAACTGCTCTCCAGTCTCTCCTACTCCATGCCGGAGGCAGAGGCTGCCGCCATCGTCAACACCTTCTCCATCAATGTTCGCGACCTCAAGATGCGCGAGAAGCTAAGCACGCATCAGATCCGGAAGACGCAGGATCTGTACGCCTTGGCGCACAAGTGTGCCATGGCCGAGGAAGGGCGCTTAGCGCCCGAACTTGCAGCTAACGCTGCCGCGAGCCTAGGAGAGGGTTCGCAGAAGAAGAGTTCCCGCAGGCGCAGCGGGAAGCAAGTCCTCGCTGCGGAGTCAGGGGCTGCTGCGAGGCCTGCAAAGAAGGCCTCGCCCGGTGGCGGGTCTGGCGGCAAGCAGGGTGACACGCCCCGCTGCGCCATCCACGCCACGACGCACAGGACTGCTGCATCCTGCAGGGTATCAAGCAGCGGCGCGAACAGCGCCACGAGGAGCACCGAGCAGCCGGTGCCTGCTTCAACTGTGGCAACATCGGGCATCTCTCCCGAGATTGCCTGAACGACCCCAGGGCGGGGCCGAAGCCTGCCAGCAGCAACGCTGGCAGGGAGGAAGCCCAGGGGGGACGTGGCCAAGCTCGCACCAGCAGGGAGCGCCCTCCCCGGGGACGGGATAGAGCTCGTGCTGAGGAGCAGCGCAAGTCTGACTGCACTGGCGGCAACGAGCCGGGCTTCCAGGAGCCCCGCGGCGTTGCCTGCATCCATGGGGGAGCTTACGCTCTCCCATCTCATGCCGCTGAGGTGGTCGCACGTGCCGATCACCTTCAGCGCCGACGATCACCCAGCATGGCAGCTGGGTTTGGGGGTCATACCCTTCGTGGTCTCACCGATCATCAGCAACATGACGGTGACCAAGGTCGTGGTGGACAACGGAGCGGGGCTGAACCTCCTGTCCGCCAGGTTGGTGGAGAAACTCCAGTTGCCAGTGGAGCAGCTGAAGCCCACTGACCCGTTCCGGGGAGTAAACCCCGGGATCGTGCGCCCCCTGGGGCGCATCATGCTGCCGGTGACCTTCGCGTCCCGGGAAGCGTTCAGTGTCGAGCACATAGTGTTCGACATGGCGCACACCCTGTTGCCTTACAACGGGATCCTTGGTCGGCCGACGCTGATCAAGTTCATGGCGGTGGCCCATTGCTCCTACGGCGTGATGAAGATGCCATCCATGTACAGCATCCTCTCCGTCAAGTGCGACCTCAAGGACGCAGACTGGTGCGTTGGCGAGGTCTTCAAGGCTGCCACCGCAGCCGACGCTGGTGACGAGGACGTTGCCGGAGACGAAGTGTAACATCCCAAAATTTCAAACCTTTACATGTGCATTGCATTCATAAACATCATGCCACAATTGCATATTTGAATTCAAATTTTGAATCTCAAAAGGCTTTGGAAAGATTCTTTATTTCATTTTAAACCCTAGGGTTTACACCCATTTGAGCTTTGGATCTTCAAACCATTAAAGTTTATATATAAAAGGGGTTTAGTGCACATATGAGCTATCCCATAATTTTTGGATAATTGTTTGGAGTTGAAAAAAAGTATTTTATTTAAACAGATATATGGCCCTAAAGGCATTTACTGAGCAAATGTATTTTTACATATTTTATTTTGAAGAGAAACTACTTCTAAAAGTTGTATCTTGGTAGAACATGATTTTACAAATTTTCTGGAATTTGTTTGGACCAATTTGGAGTTCAAACACAAAAGATATCAAAGAAATGGGAAAACAGAAAAAGAAAAGGCCTAAAAGAAAAAAAAAAGGTAAACCGGACCTGCCCGGCCAAAATGGGCCGAACCGGCCCAGTCCAACCGCGCCCGACCGGCCCAGACCGCTCGGTCCGCGTGCGCGCGCCCGCAGTCGCTGACAGGTGGGGTCCACCTGTCAGCTGCGTCTTCCCCGAAGGAAAGCGCCGCCGGTCACGCGCGCGAATTCCGGCCGCCGTCCTCGCGCGCCCGCCGCCGCAATCTCCTCCTCCGGCCTTCCATTTTCATGCCCGAGCACTCCTTTATAACCCCCGCGACCTCCTCTCTCTTTCCCCCTTGTTTCCCCATCCAATCGCGCCGCCGGGCTGCCCCGATTTCTCGCCGGAGCCGTGCCCGCGCCGCCGCCCATCTTCGTCCTCGGCGCCGTCCCCGACCGCGCCTCGTCTCCGCCGGGCCGCGCCGCACCTCCCCGTGTCTTCCCCGTCACGCCCACGTCGCCGGAGCGTCCCCGCGCCGCCGCGCCCGTGCCCGCGCCGCCGTCCGCCGACCGCGCCGCCCGCTCGTCCCGTCCTAGGCGCCGACCCGCGCCGCCCGAGCCCACGCCGACCGCGGCCCCGTCTCCGCCGTGCCGCGCCGTCATCGCCCGCCATTTCCCCGTCACGCCCCGACGCCGGAGCACCCCCGCGCCGCCCCGCCCGCGCCGCGCCGCCGCCGGTTTCCGTCGCCGGAACCCTAACCCGCCGGTGAGCTTCCCCCGATCGATCTCGTCCGTCCATCCGTCTCCAACGGTGTAGATTAGAACGTCTTTATTCATTTAAACCGAACCGGTACCAACGAATAGGAATGCGCCACGTGGCACCCGAGTTATAAAATAAAAATGTAATTTTAATCCCCCGGAATTAATAAAAGGCACTTTTGCAGATAGGCCCCTGTAACTTCAAATGATCACAACTTTAAATCTGTTTGGCCAAATTTAGTGATCCACACCTTTTTGGAATCCTTAGGAAATGTAGAATCTTTTGGAACTGTCCAAATTCAAATTTGAATATTTGAATCACATTCAAATTACAGATTAGGGTTTTATGCCATTTAAATCATAGCTAATTATTTAGAAGTCCTTTTTGAATGAAACCAGTGCCCAAAATTTTCTTTTAATGTCCTCTGTCCAATGGGGCAGAGAAATAAATATTATGAATTAAATTGTTTTGCAGATGCAAATAAAACCTCATTTTAGGTTTTAAACCCTAACTTTTGCTTTTTCTTAAAAACCCTAATTACATGTGTTTAATTCCCAAGGCATTGGATCAGCAGATCACCTAAATAAAATAAACCAAACTCACGTCACATGTTTTGCATCGCATCATGGCATACATATTCTTTTGTCATGTTTGTATTGTGTGTTTATGTGTGTGTATATGTTTGTTGATGGTATAGTATTCTCGGAGAGCGAACCTTGCGATTGTGACGAGTGTTTGAACTCCAACTACTATCAAGGCAAGTTCACTTTGACCATCATCCCATTATCTTATTATGCACTAGATTTTATTAGTTGCATTGTCAGGATTATTATTGTATCTATGCTAGCTATGATCTATCCTACTAGTATAGGATACCTTTGCCATGACTTCACCACCAATTGCCATCGTAGTAGTAAAATGCTATGCTATGATAATATACGAGGGTGGTATTATTACAATGTGATACTATTGAATTACAAATATAGTTTTCCTAGTGTATGGCAAAACAAGTAATTCAATGAACCGTCCTGGGTGGGCTGCTTTGAGTTTTCGGATGTCGTGATGTTAGGTCCATTTCTATGGGGCCCGCTGAGTCGTCTCTCCGTGTGATTCGGGAGCGTCCATGGTCGCCTCCCCATGCGATTCGGGGAGCGCCTACGTCACAATGTGGGATGCCACCCGGGATAACCAGAGACTGGACTAGTTTCCTGTTTAATAGCTTCCAGTACAACCACATGGTATTATGGGCTCTGCTAGGATGGATGTAAGAAATATGAACCTGGATCCGAGGTGACATCGGTATGTAGCAGTGTAGGTTGGAACGCGTCCCTCAGGTGGTTTTGGGAAATATGTTCTGAAAATTCCTGTAATCGATGCCGTTGCTACTCCATCTGGAGGACAGCAAGGGATTAACACGTCGATTTCTTGTGGGTAAAGTGTACCACCTCTCGAGAGTGTCAAACTAAGTACTTAGCCGTGTCCCCGGTTATGGACGATTATGAGCAACTGGATATTGAAGCTGTAAGGAAAGTCTCACTCATTCAAATTTCCTAATAAAATGAATGGTTTGAACTGGGTAGGAGCATTGATGTTTCTACTCAATGTGCCTAGGTTAATAGGAGCATGGGTGTTTCTACCCCGTGTCCAATAGAATTCAAAACTATTTGTCTAAAAATGATAGGATTTGAATAATGATGCTTTTATGCAAAATAGCCAAACCCCACCTAGCCAAACTATGCATGTACTTGGTAGGTCCTTTATAACTCTAGTGAGCTTGCCAATACATTCAAATGTATTGACCACGTAGTGGCTGCAATTAACAATGCAGGTGGATCCGACGATGAGTGAGGTTCGTCATTTTGTCATGGGTCATGTGCTTACATTCCAACATGCTCTCTCCTCTGGGAGTAGATGATGCCCTTTTACTCTACCTTTCCGCTGCAGCTTCATGATACATTGTTGTCATGGCTTTGAACATTATTTGTTTATGCTGGCCTAAGAGGTCATGCAAGTTTGTAAGTACAATTTAAGTTCTGGATGATACGATGTAATAAAGTACTTTTGACCTTTGTATCTTGGTATTACATCTTGAACTGTGTGTGCTAGTGAGTCGATCAAGGGACTAGCACAAGTAAGCATAGAGATCGAACCCTTGGTGAAGGGGGGATCGCTTCACGAAGGCTCGCCGGGTGACAGCCTGGCAACGAAGAAGGCCCACGCTGCCCCGGAAAAGCTTGCCGGGGGAAGCACAGGCTCCAGCTCGTGCCCCGGCAAGGGCCAGAAGCTCAGGGAGGAGGCCGCCAAGGTGAAGAAGCTGCCCCTCCAGGCCGGCAACAAGGAGCCCCCGTCACCGTCGGTGCGAGCCTTACTGCCGAATAGGAAAGTGCCCTCATCACTTTCCTCCGGGAGAATACCGACGTGTTCGCATGGGAGCCGTCGGACCTTCCCGGAGTCCCTAGGGAGGTGATTGAGCATCGTCTCGCGGTGCGCCCGGACGCTCGCGCCGTCAAACAGAAGATCCGCCGGCAAGCGCAGGAGCGCAAAGATTTCATCAAGCAAGAGGTGGACAAGCTTAAGGCTACGGAGGCTATCAGGGAAATTCTGTACCCCACTTGGTTAGCTAACCCTGTAGTAGTGCCCAAGGCGGGGAATAAGCTTCGCATGTGTGTGGATTTTACTGATCTTAACCGTGCATGTCCCAAGGATCCTTTCCCTGTACCCCGTATCGATCAAATAGTTGATTCCACTGCTGGTTGCGACTTCCTGAGCTTTTTAGATGCATTTTCCGGCTACCATCAAATCAAGATGGTGGTCGAAGACGAAGAGAAAACAGCGTTCATCACCCCGGTTGGCTGCTACTGCTACACGTGCATGCCTTTCGGGTTGAAGAACGCGGGCTCAACATTCCAGCGCGTGTTGCGCGAGTGTTTGGGACCCTAGCTAGGCCGGAACGTGGAGGCCTACATGGATGATATCGTCATCAAGTCGAAGCACGGGGACTCGCTGATTGATGACCTGCGGGAGACGTTTGATAACCTCCGTAGGATCAAACTCAAGCTGAACACAGAGAAGTGCACCTTTGGTGTAGACTCGGGCCTGCTTCTGGGTTTCTTGGTTTCGCACAGGTGGATACAAGCCAACTCACAGAAGATAGAAGCTATCGAGAAGATGGAGGCTCCCCGCAAGGTGAAGGATATCCAGCGCCTCAACGGCTGCGTTGCCGCGCTGGGCCGCTTCATCTCAAGGCTAGGTGAGCGCGCCCTACCTTTCTTCAAGGTGGTGAAGAAGAAGGGCCCGATAGAGTGGACCCCCGAGGCCGAGGCGGCGTTCCAGGGTCTCAAGCAGCACCTGAAGTCGCCGCCTGTCTTTGTCGCCCCAAAGCCGGGCGAGCCGCTGCTACTCTACCTAGCAGCGCCTGACCAGGTGGTCAGCTCAGTGCTGGTTGCTGAGAGGGAGGAAGACGTTTCGGGAACTAAGGCTGCGGGGCAGGGGGCTGAACGGCCCCCGGTAACCGCCTTGGACCCAGGGACCACCCCCGAGCCGGCAGCGTCGGCACCGCGCAAGTGGCTCGTGCAGCACCCGGTGTACTTCGTCAGCACGGTGCTGCGCGACGCCCGTACGAGGTACGCGCAGGTGCAGAAGCTCCTCCTAGAAATTCTGCTCGCGTCCCGCAAGCTGCGCCGCTACTTTCAGGCGCACCGTGTCACGGTGATGTCGGGGTTTTGCCTTGAGCGAGCCCTCACCAACCGTGAAGCCACCGAGAGGGTGGCCGAGTGGAGGATGGAGCTGTCAGAGTTTGATCTGCACTTCACCAACTCCAAGAGTGTCAAGAGTGCGGCCTTGGCGGACTTTGTCGCGGAGTGGACATCGACGGGTGTAGAAGAGGAGGAGCTGGAGACCAGCCTGCTAGGCAGGCTGGACGAAGGCCACTAGATCCTATACTTCGACGGCGCGTTCAGCCTTCAGGGAGCTGCCGCTGGGGTCGTCATCGAGTCACCGACGGGGGATCAATTGAAGTTCCCTATCCATCATTGCCGCGCACGTCATGGTGCAGGAGGGCACGCCGGCGCACGAGACATGGGGCGAGGAGTTGGACGCGCTCCTCGTGCTCGCCACCCAACAGCCGCAAGGCAAGGGCGTCCCGGCAGGCTCCGGCCGCGGGCAGAACTCGGAGCGTGGAGACGCGCCCCGCGCCTCGCGACAAGGGGAAAACCCTGCCTCGCAGGGAGGCCAGGGGGACGGGGACCCGGAGGGGTCCTCAGACTCGTCACCCAGTGTCGCGCGAGGTGACGCGCGTGGCATTTTGAATGCTCGCTAGCAAGAGGATCTGTGCCAGCGCTTGGAGCGCTGGCGTCGGCGCGAGGTAGAATGCCAACGCCCGCAGGAGCAGGAAGATGCTCCTATGGGCCCTGAGGATGGCTGCACCGCGTTCACGCGCGAACTGTGGCGGGTGACATGGCCCCGCAAGTTCCGAGCGCCCGCGCTCGGTACGTACGACGGGACCGTAAATCCCAAGGATCTCCTCCTGACCTACACGTTGGGGATGCATGCCATCGGCGCCGATGACAAGGTCAGAGCCAACTGGTTCCCGATGGTCCTGAAAGGATCAGCGAGAACCTGGCTGCTCAACCTGCCTGCCGGGTCGATCGCCACTTGGGCGGACCTACGCGAGCAGTTCGTGAGCGTGTTCCAGGGTGGCTACAAGCGCCCGGAAACCATGGCGGAGCTGCACACTGTCGTGCAGAAGCCGGGAGAGACGCTGCGGAGCTTTGTCAACCACTTCTCCAGTCTCTCCTACTCTATCCCGGAGGCGGAGGCTGCCGCCATCGTCAACACCTTCGCCTTCAACGTCCGCGACCCCAAGATGCGTGAGAAGCTGAGCACGCTTCGGATCTGGACGACGCAGGACCTGTACGCCCTGGCGCACAAGTGCGCCATGGCCGAGGAAGGGCGCTTAGCGCCCGAACTTGTAGCTATGGCTGCCGCGAGCCCAGGAGAGGGTTCAGAGAAGAAGGGTTCCCGCAAGCGCAGCGGGAAGCAAGTCAGCAGAATACCTAAAGTCGCCGCCCGTCCTCGGCGCCCCCAAGCCGGGCGAGCCGCTGCTATTCTACCTAGCAGCGACTGACCAGGTGGTCAGCTCGGTGCTGGTTGTCGAGAGGGAGGAAGACGTTCCGGGGACAGAGGCTGCGGGGCAGGGGGCTGAACGGCCCCCGGCAACCGCCTCGGACCTGGGGACCACCCCCGAGCCGGCAACTTCAGCACCGCGTAAGCGGCTCGTGCAGCACCCAGTGTACTTCGTCAACACGGTGCTGCGCGACGCCCGTACGAGGTACCCGTAGGTGCAGAAGCTCCTCCTGGGGATTCTACTCGCGTCCCGCAAGCTGCGCCATTACTTTCAGGTGCACCGCGTCACGGTGGTGTCAGGGTTCTGTTGGGGAACGCGGTACGCTATGCTAGCACAAAATAAAACTTCTACCGCTTCCGCCCGGATCAATGCTGTAGATAATGGATCACGAGATTACCACTAGACGCGCAGACCCGTAGCGGAAGTAGAGTCGATGTAGCGCGTCGATGCCGAGTAGTCGAACAGCCTGCTCCTCCTCGCCAATCACACGAACAGTTCGTCCAAGCGCCGCAGGTGCAGCGCCTCCGAGGTATCCACACGTACAGGGAGAAACTCCGTGCGGCGGACTACGAGATCCGATCGCAAGGCTTTGGGCGTGGAGGTGTGACGGCCGAGTCTAACTCGCGTCTGGATTGGTGTAACCCTAGACGGGTTGGTCTCCTCCACTTATATAGACGTCCCTAGTGGGCTCAACACTTGAGGCCCGTTAGGAGTCTAAGCCCGATACGAGTTGGATCCGATCCAACTCGGTTCCCACCCCTTAAGCGTGTGACCCTTCAGGTTCGCGGTCAGTCGGACACGACTACGAGCTCGGACTGCGGGCCTGAGTAACACCTTACTCGTCCACTGGCACCGACTCAAGTCGATAGTTGGTAGCGGCGCCTAGCAGCACATGCCAACTCCCAAGTAACCACAAGGTATATTGACGAACCATACAATGTGTCATATGCAACATTCCTTTTGCCTCACGATAAGTGTGTCGAGCTCAAGGCGAGTGCTTGTCATCCTTGTGGATAGCTCGAGTCTCTTCTCGTTCCTGTGATACAGATTCCCGAACAGGTTAACACTTAACCCAAGTCGCATGGCCATGCTTTCCGAATCTGATCACTCGAGAGGGCCCAGAGATATCTGTCCGAACAGGAGGGGCAAATCCCATCTTGTTCAACCATGACTCGCAGCATGCTTCTCAGCAAACCCGAAAGCTACCTTTATAACCACCCAGTTACGGAGTAGCGTTTGGTAACCCCTAAGTAGGCCGATTCACATCCCAAGCTCATGCGATGACCTCAGGTCTAGGACTGGCATATACATCGTACTTGAGACTAACAAATGACAATCATCTCGTTGTGTCTCAGTGCGGGTCTGTCCGACTCAACAATCTCATTGTTGAGTCCATGCTATCAGTCGGCAACACCTTGCCCTATGACTTGTGAAACATAGTCATCATACTGATTCACATTGCTAGTCTAGATTATGTGTCTGCATAACCTCAATGACTAGGGACCATTAGAACAACATCATAGAATACATAGTCTCACAAACAAATCACGTATTTATTGATACATATCAGTGATGATGTTCAAGGACAATAACAATAACTCATGAATACATAGGAAATAACATCATCACATGATTGCCTCTAGGGCATATCTCCAACAGGTTCTGCCTCGAGCGAGCCCTCACCAACCGTGAAGCCACCGGGAGGGTGGCCGAGTGGAGGATGGAGCTGTCAGAATTCGATCTGCACTTCACCAACTCCAAGAGCATCAAGAGTGCGGCCCTTGCAGACTTCGTCGCAGAGTGGACGTCGACGAGTGTAGAGGAGGAGGAGCCGGAGACCAGCCTGCCGGGCAAGCTGGACGAAGGCCACTAGGTCCTCTACTTCGACGGCGCGTTCAGTCTCCAGGGAGCCGGCGCCGGGGTCGTGGTCGAGTAACCGACAGGGGATCAGTTGAGGTTCGCTGTCCAACTCGATTTCCCGAACTCCACCAACAACACGGCAGAGTAAGAGGGTTTGCTCGCCGGGTTGCGGGCAGCAATCGCCTTGGACATCAAGCGCCTGGTCGTTCGCGGGGACTCCCAGCTCGTGATAGACCAGGTTAACAAGGACTACGACTGCCCGCAGATGGCACCGTACATGGAGGAAGTCCGCAAGCTAGAACACAAGTTCAAGGGTTTGCGATTCGAGCACGTTAAGCGGAAGGACAACTTCGCGGCTGACGAGCTGTCCAAGATGGCAGCAGAGCGCCGGAAGCCCCCGGCCGGGGTGTTTTGCCACAAGCAGGCGGCTCCCTCAGTCGCCCACAAGCAGGTTGCTGGGGAAGCCCCTCCGGCAACCGATGGAAACCCCGCAACAGCAGGGGTCCATGCCGCTGACGTAGCGGCATGCGTTGGCAGGGAGACCCCTCCCTGGGCGGTGGAAATCGCCTGCTACCTGAAGGGAGAGGCCCTCCCAGAAGACGATGTCACCGCGGAGCGAGTGGCCCGGCAAGCCAAGATGTACGCCGTGGTGGACGGGAACCTCTACCGCAGGCATGCGAATGGGGTCAAGCTCATCTGCGTGCCATAAGACAAAGGGCGCGCACTGTTGGAGGAGATACATCGAGGCACATGCTCCCACCATGTGGCCTCCCGGGCGCTGGCCGGCAAGGCGTTTCGGCACGGTTTTTACTTGCCCACGGCCCTGGCCGACGTGGAGCAGCTGGTGAAGACGTGTGAGGCGTGCCAGTTCCACTCGAAGAAGAGCAACCAGCCGGCGCAGGCCCTGCATGTCATCCCGTCCTCGTGGCCATTCGCGGTCTGGGGGCTGGACATCATCGGCAAGCTGCGAGTACTTGCTCGTGGCCATCGATAAGTTCTCCAAGTGGGTGGAAGTGGAACCAGTGCGGAAGGTGACCGCCCAGGCGGCCATCAAGTTCTTCAAGAACATCGCGTGCCGATTTGGTGTGCCTAACGGCATCATCACCGACAACGGCACACAGTTCACGAGCGCGGTGTTCCAGGCCTACTGCGAGGGCATGGGCACCAAGATACACTTCACGTCCGTTGCTCACCCAAGGAGTAACGGGCAGGTGGAGCGAGCCAACGCGGAAGTGCTGCGGGGCTAAAGACAAGAACCTTTGACAAGTTCAAAGGCCACGGGAAGCACTGGGTCGAAGAACTCCAGCCCGTGCTGTGGTCAATCAAGACCACACCTAGTCGGGCAACGGGCGAAACCACTTTCGCCCTTGTCTATGGGGCAGAAGCGGTGCCGCCCCTCGAGCTCAAGCACGGATCTCCCCGAGTACGCTCGTACGGCAACTCCAGCCAACACGAGCAAAGGGTTGACGATCTGAACTTCATCGAAGAGCTTCGATGCCGGGCTGCTGTGCGAGCCACGCGCTACCAGCAGGGACTCCGTCGTTATCACGACAGACGAGTCCGTCCCCGGGGGCTCGAGAACGGAGACCTTGTCCTGTGCCGGATACAAGGAACGAAGGCCGAGAACAAGTTAACTCTGAAATGGGAGGGCCCCTTCCAGGTAGTACAGGTGACCAGGCCGGGGGCTGTATGGCTGGAAACCGAAGATGGCTTGCCGGTGCAAAATAGCTGGAATATTGAGCACTTGCGCAAGTTCTACCCGTGATGAAGCGATCCTACCCCTTACTAGGGTTCGATCTCTGTGCTTACTGTGCTAGTCCCTGGATCGACTCACTAGCACACACAGTTTCATGATGAAGTATACAGAAACAAAGGTCAAAAGTATTTTATTACATCGCATCATCCAGAATTTAAATAGTACTTACAACCTCGCATGACCTCTTGGGCCAGCATAAAACAAAACTGTTTCAACATCATAAAACAATGTTTCAAAATTACTGCAGTGGAAAAGGGTAGAACATAAGGGGCCACAACTACTCCACGGTGAGAGCATGTTGGAATGTAAGCACATGACCCACATCATAACGATGAACCTCACTCATCGTCGGATCCACCTTCATTGTTAATTGCAACCACTACGTGGTCAATACATTTGAATGTATTGGCAAGTTCACCAGAGTTATAAAGGACCTACCAAGTACATGCATAATTTGGCTTGGTGGAGTTTGGCTGTTTGCCTAAAAGCATCATAGTTCAATTCTATCATTTTTAAACAAATAGTTTTAAAATCTATCGGACACGGGGTAGAAACACCCATGCTCCTATTAACCTAGGCACATTGAGTAGAAACATCAATGCTCCTACCCAGTTGAAACCATTCATGTTATTAGGAAATTGGAATGAGTGAGACCTTCCTTACAGCCCCCAATATCTAGTTGCTCATAATTGTCCGTAACCGGGGACACGGCTAAGTACTTAGTTTGACACTCTCGAGAGGCGGTACACTTTACCCAGAAGAAATCGACGTGTCAATCCCTTGCTGTCCTCAGGGTAGAGTAGCAACGGCATCGACTATAGGAATTTTCAGAACATAGTCCCCCAGACCACCTGAGGGACACGCCCCCACCTACACTGCTACATACCGATGTCACCTCGGATCAGGGTTCATATTTCTTACATCCATCCTGGCAGAGCCTATAATACCATGTGGTTGTGCTGGAAGCTACTAAACAGGAAACTAGTCCAGTCTCTGGTTACCCCGGGTGGCATCCCACATTGTGACGCAGGCGCTCTCCGAATCGCACGGGGAGACGACCATGGACGCTCGCGAATCACACGGAAAGACGACTCAGCGGGCCCCATAGAAATGGACCTAACGTCACGACATTCGAAAACTCAAAGCAGCCCACCCAGGACGGTTCATTGAATTACTTGTTTTGCCATACACTAGGAAAATCATATTGTAATTCAATAGTATCACATTGTAATAATACCACCCTCGTATATTCTCATAGCATAGCATTTTACTACTACGATGGCAATTGGTGGTAAGGTCATGACAAAGGGTATCCTATACTACTAGGATAGATCATAGCTAGCATAGATACAGTAATAATCCTAACAATGCAACTAAAAAAATCTAGTGCATAATAAAATAATGGGATGATGGTCAAAGTGAACTTGCCTTGATAGTAGTTGGTATTCAAGCACTCTTCACACTTACACGGTTCGCTCTCCGAGAAAACTATAAAATCAAGCAAACATGCACACACATAAACACACCATACAAACAAAAGAACATGTATGCCATGATGCAATGTAAAACATGTGATATGAGCTTGGTTTATTTTATTTGGGTGATCTACCGATCCTATGCATAAGTAACTAAAACAAAAGCATAAGGTTTTAAATCAAAAAGCAAAAGCTAGGGTTTAAACCTTAAAATAAGGTTTTATTTGCATCTGCAAGACAATTTAATTCAAAATATTCATTTCTCTATCCGATTGGACAGAGGACATTAAAAAAATTTTTTGGGCACTGGTTTCATTCAAAAAGGCCTCCTAAATAATTAGTTATGATTTAAATGGTATTAAGCCCTATTCTGTAATTTGAATGTGATTCAAATATTCAAATTTGAAATTGGACAGTGCCAAAATATTCTACATTGCCTAAGTATTCCAAAAAGGTGTGGATCATTAAATTTGGCCAAACAGATTAAAAGATATGATCATTTGAAGTTATAGGGCCTTTTCTGCAAAAGTGCCATTTAATAAGACCGGGGAATTAATTTTTTCAATTTAATTGGGGACACGTGGCGCTTTCTAATTGGACGGTACCGGTTCAGGTTTATAATTAAAACCGAGCCGTTAGATCTAACTTATAAAGATCGGACGCTCCACAGTGCATACCACTTCGTTTTATAAGTGATCTAATCCTAACCATCGATCTAGATCGGACGTACGTGGGCGCTCGAGGCTTACCGGCGGCGGGTTAGGTTTCCGGCGAGGATTCCGGCGACGCGGGGCGCGGCGGCGGGCGGTTCCGGCGAGGCTGGCGCGACGGGGAGGTCACGGGCCTGCGCGTCTCGTCAGGGTGGAGGCGGGGCTCGGGTGTGTCGGGTTCGGCGCCTAGGACAAAGGCGAGCGCGACGGCGGGCACGGCACAGCTTCGGCAAAGCTTCGGGCGGTGGCGGGGTTGGCGCTGCAGGGCACAAAAAGGAAGGCGGCGCACGTCAGGAGATGCACGAGAGCGAGAGGGAGGAGATAGAGTAGGCGGGGGTGGCTCTCGACCTTTAGGTTGCCGATGACGAGCTCGAGACGGCGGTGGACTCCGGCGAGGCTTCGGTGAGAAATTGCAGCGGCGTGGTCGCGCGATTGACCGGGGAAGCAAGGGGGTAGAAGAGAGGGTGTCGCGGGGTTTAAAAGCACGCGCTCGGGGCTGCAAAAGGAAGGACGGGAGAGGAGATTGCGGCGGTGACGGCGCGCGGCAGCGAAGAAGGAAGGCGGCGAGCGTCGCGGGTGCCTTCCAAACGAGGAAGAAGCCCCTGACAGGTGGGCCCCACCTATCAGCGGGTGCGGGCGCGGCGCGGGGCGCTGCTGGGCGGGGCGGCGTGCGCGCGTGCGTGAGGAATGGGCCGGTTCGGCCCAAAGTGGCCGGGCCAGTCCGTTTCTCCCCCCGTTTTTTTTTCTTTTAGCCCTTTTCTTTTTCTGCTTTTCTCATTTCTTTGATAACTTTTGATTTTGAACTCCAAATTGGTCCAAATAAATTCCAGAATTTTTTTAAAATCATGTTTTACCATGATACAACTTTTGGGAGTAGTTTCCCCTCAAAATAAAATACATAAAAATACATGCCTCTCGAACCAGTGTAGCCGGGCAACCCCCGTGTTTAAACAACTGGTTATTGTGAATAAAGATAAGTGTTGTTTCCTGAATTTTGAGATTGGCTCGTTTATTTGCATGTTCCTCTTTCTTCTGTCTCCTGCTCTAGGTGCACAGAAGTGTCTTTCCATACTTGTGTTGGGGAACGCGGTATGCTACGCTAGCACAAAATAAAAATTTCTACCGCTTCCGCCCGGATCAATGCTGTAGATAATGGATCACGAGATTACCACTAGACGCGCAGACCTGTAGCGGAGGTAGAGTCGATGTAGCACGTCGATGCCGAGTAGTCGAAAAGCCTGCTCCTCCTCGCCGATCCCACGAACAGTTCGTCCAAGCGCCGCAGGTGCAGCGCCTCTGAGGTATCCACACGTACAGGGAGGAACTCCGTGCGGCGGACTGCTAGATCCGATCGCAAGGCTTTGGGCGTGGAGGTGCGACGGCCGAGTCTAACTCGCGTCTGGACTGGTGTACCCCTAGACGGGTTGGTCTCCTCCACTTATATAGACGTCCCTAGTGGGCTCAACACTTGAGGCCCGTTAGGAGTCTAAGCCCGATACGAGTTGGATCCGATCCAACTCGGTTCCCACCCCTTAAGCGTGTGACCCTTCAGGTTCACGGTCAGTCGGACACGACTACGAGCTCGGACTGCGGGCCCGAGCAACACCTTACTCGTCCACTGGCACCGACTCAAGTCGATAGTTGGTAGCGGCGCCTAGCAGCACATGCCAACTCCCGAGTAACCACAAGGTATATTGACGAACCATACAATGTGTCATATGCAACATTCCTTTTGCCTCACGATATGTGTGTCGAGCTCAAGGCGAGTGCTTGTCATCCTTTTGGATAGCTCGAGTCTCTTCTCGTTCCTGTGATACAGATTCCCGAACGGGTTAACACTTAACCCAAGTCGCATGGTCATGCTTTCCGAATCTGATCACTCGAGAGGGCTCAGAGATATCTCTCCAAACAGGAGGGGCAAATCCCATCTTGATCAACCATGACTCGCAGCATGCTTCTCAGCAAACCCAAAAGCTACCTTTATAACCACCCAGTTACGGAGTAGCGTTTGGCAACCCCTAAGTAGGCCGATTCACATCCCAAGCTCATGCGATGACCTCAGGTCTAGGACTGGCATATACATCGTACTTGAGACTAACAAATGACAATCATCTCGTTGTGTCTCAGTGCGGGTCTGTCCGACTCAACAATCTCATTGTCGAGTTCATGCTATCAGTCGGCAACACCTTGCCCTATGACTTGTGAAACATAGTCATCATACTGATTCACATTGCTAGTCTAGATTATGTGTCCGCATAACCTCAATGACTAGGGACCATTAGAACAACATCATAGAATACTTAGTCTCACAAACAAATCACGTATTTATTGATACATATCAGTGATGATGTTCAAGGACAATAACAATAACTCATGAACACATAGGAAATAACATCATCACATGATTGCCTCTAGGGCATATCTCCAACAGTCTCCCACTTGCACTAGAGTCAATCATCCAAGTATCGCATACCCATGGCTCGTGTGTGCGCCTCATGCTTTGGCTGCGGGAGAGGCTTTGTCAACGGATCGGCAATATTGAGATCCGTGTGTACCTTGCATATCTTAACGTCACCTCTCTCCACGAATTCCCGTATGAGATGGTAACGCCTGAGTATGTGTTTGGATCTTTGGTGATGTCGTGGTTCTTTGGCTTGTGCGATAGCACCACTGTTGTCACAGTAGAGGTCCATGGGATTGGACGCGCCCTGAACCACTCCAAGCTCAGAAACAAACTTTCTGATCCAAACGCCTTCTTTCGCGGCTTCCGAAGCCGCGATATACTCAGCTTCTGTTGTAGAGTCGGCCACCGTTTCTTGCTTAGAGCTCTTCCAGCTCACCGCACCTCCGTTCAAGACGAACACGTATCCAGATTGTGATCGATAATCGTCCTTGTCGGTTTGGAAACTAGCATCGGTGTAACCCTTTACAACGAGCTCATCCTCACCACCGTAAACCAAAAACATATCCTTAGTCCTTCTCAAGTACTTATGGATATTCTTCACCGCTGTCCAGTGACTCTCACCGGGGTCAGCCTGATACCTGCTCGCAACACTTAGAGCATAGGAAACATCCGGTCGAGTACATAACATGGCGTACATGATGGATCCGACCGCCGAAGCATACGGAATCGCACTCATCCGACTTCGCTCATCATAAGTCGAAGGACTCTGAGTCTTGCTTAGACTTATACCATGCGACATGGGCAAGAACCCTTTCTTTGCCTCATTCATGTTGAACCTCTTCAACACTTTGTCAACATATGTACTCTGGCTTAAACCAATAGCATTCTTTGGATCAACAAAACCCTCGGGCTGTATCATATACACGTCCTCGGTTAAATTTCCGTTAAGGAAAGCCGTTTTGACATCCATTTGCCATATCTCGTAATCGAAATATGCAGCAATAGCTAGAATGATCCGAACTGATTTAAGCATCGCTACCGGCGAGAAAGTCTCGTCGTAGTCAACTCCTTGAACTTGTCGAAAACCCTTTGCGACAAGTCGAGCTTTATGGATTCGAACATTTCCATCCATATCAGTTTTTCTTTTAAATATCCATTTGCACTCGATGGTTTTTACACCCTCTGGCGGATCTACCAAGTTCCAAACTCGGTTTTCATCCATGGACTTTAATTCGGATCTCATGGCCTCAAGCCATAACTCGGACTCTGGACCCACCATCGCTTCTGCATAATTAGTCGGCTCGTCATTGTCTAGCAACAACACATTGCGTATATTACGCAGTCTTTCCGACCTTCGTGGATACGGTGCTGTATTGGCCGTGGGTTCGACGACTGGCTCAGTCACACGGACATCACCTGTCAAGTTATCCCCTACTGGCTCATCTCGAACTTCTTCGAGTTGCACTGACCTCCCACTTGCCTCCCGACTGAGAAACTCTTTCTCAAGGAAGACACCGTTTCGAGCGACAAACACTTTGCCCTCTGCCCGGTTGTAGAAGTAATATCCTAAGGTTTCCCTTGGATATCCCACGAATATGCACTTGTCCGATTTGGGAGTGAGCTTGTCTGACTGAAGTCGTTTGACAAATACATCACAACCCCAAATCTTTAGAAAAGACAAACTGGGACGCTTTCCAGTCCATATCTCATATGGTGTCTTATCTACGGACTTGGATGGTACTCTGTTTAGTGTGAACGCTGCGGTTTCTAGAGCATAACCCCAAAATGACAAGGGAAGATCTGACTGACTCATCATTGACCGAACCATGTCCAACAAGGTCCGGTTCCGCCTTTCCGACACACCGTTTCTCTGTGGTGTACCCGGCGGTGTGATCTGTGGAACAATTCCACAACTCTTCAGATGATCGTCGAACTCGTGACTCAAGTACTCGCCTCCACGATCAGATCGTAGAAGCTTTATTTTCTTGCCACGTTGGTTCTCTACTTCATTCTGGAACTCCTTAAACTTTTCAAAAGTTTCCGACTTATGTTTCATTAAGTAGACATATCCATATCTACTCAAATCATCAGTGAATGTTATGAAGTATTGATAACCTCCTCTAGCTGTCGTGCTCATTGGTCCACACACATCAGTATGTATGAGTTCCAACAAGTCGGCCGCCCTCTCGCAACTCTTTGCAGAAGACGACTTGGTCATCTTGCCTAGTAAACAGGACTCGCATGTCTCGAATGATTCATAATCAAACGAAGTTAAAAGTCCATCTCCATGGAGCTTCTTCATGCGTTTGTCACTTATGTGACCCAAACGACAATGCCAAAAATAGGTTTGATTCAGATCGTTAGGCTTGTGCCTCTTGACATTAATGTTATAGACAGATTCTCCTTCAAGATTAAGGATGAATAACCCGTTCGTAACAGGTGCAAAGCCGTAAAACATATCCTTCAAATAAAAAGAACAACCATTGCCCTTAATATTGAATTCATAACCATGACTCAACAACTTTGAGACAGATATAATGTTTCGACTTAAAGCAAGAACATAATAACAATTATTTAATTCCATAACAAATCCAGAAGGTAAATGAAGTTGCATAGTCCCGGCGGCCAACGCTGCAACTCTTGCTTTATTTGCCAACCCTTATGTCAACCTCTCCACTTGCGACGCTCCTAGTCCTTGCCAGCCCCTGCATCGAGTCGCAAATGTGAACAACCGATCCGGTATCCAATACCCAAGAGCTGTTAGGTGCATCAGCAAGATAAATGTCTATAACACATACAACAACCGTACCTGAAGTAGAAGTCACACTTCCACCCTTCTTTGCCACGTGGGCCTGGTACTTGCTGCAGTTCCTCTTCCAATGACCGGTGCCTTTGCAGAAAAAGCATACGGTCTCTGAGTCCGGTCCAGCCTTATGCACAGCAGGGGCAGGGGTCGGGATCACATCCTTAGCCTTTCCCTTCTTTGCCTTCTTCTTACCCCAAGAATTCTTCTTGAACTTTGGCTTTCCCTGTACCAGCAACACTTGCTTGGTATTTTTCTTGATATCCTCCTCTGCTGTTTTAAGCATCCCATGCAATTCAGTGACTTTCTTTTCCATGCCATGCATATGGTAGTTCTGAACGAACTGCGCATAGCTCGGCGGAAGAGATGCCAGAATTGTATCCGTGGCCAACTCTTGGCTCAGTGGAAAACCCAGCTTCTCCAAGCTTTGCGTGTAACCAACCAACTTGATTACATGCGGGCTCAAGGGTTCGCCTTCTTTCAGCTTAGTCTCCAGGAAGGACCTCCAGACATTAAATCTTTCGGTCCTAGCCTGAGTCTGAAACATGCCTTTGAGAGTCTCGATCATATCGAAAGCCTCAACATTCTCAAACTGCTGGGAAATAAAGTGCTCACATCCAAGTTTGGCATCGACCCTTCCGTTCCCGGGGGGCTGGGAGGCAGGAGATTATCCATACTGTTCTGTGTTTTCGTGAATTTCGAATTTTTTTGCAGCATCTCGGACTTGGTAAGAATCTAATGTGCAGGGTAAAGGCGGAATCTTGCGCACTGTAATGCTCATGGACCGTCCACAGACCGTGGCGCGTAGCGGCGCCTTGTGGTGTGGAGCGACCGCATCACGAGGGACTCGCTACACTCCGAGGCTCTTGGCTCAGGAGGAAGCCGCCACGTGTGCCACAGGAACTTGGCATGCGGAGTGGCGAATACTATACCGCACTTCAAGGGGTGGGGTGCCACGGGTGCTGCACTGGCCCTTCCCCCGCGCCTATAAAAGGGGCGTTCCAGCCATGGAACGGCTCAGAGCTGGGCCAAGGAAAAGGTCGCGAAGGGGAGTGGAGCCGCAGAGGCGCGATGGGGGTGCATCCCATCAGCGCCCGGCACCGACGGGTGCACTGCCATCGCGCCCTTGTCGCGTCCCTCCACCGAGCTCACTCCGAGGGGTGCCGCGGAGACACAGTGGGGGTGCATCCCACCAGTGCTCGGCGCCGGCGGGTGCACTGCCACCGTGTCCTTGCCATACTTCCTCTAGCGAGCGGCTCCGGGGCGCGGAAGCACTGTGGTGGTGCATTCCATCAGCGCTCGGCGCTGACGGGTGCACTGCCGCAGTGCTCCCACCGCACCCCTCCAAAGGGTATCTCCGCAAGGAGCGAGGGTTGCCGCGGAGACACTATGGTAGTGCATGCCATCCACGCTCAGCGCCGACGGGTGCACCGCCGTAGTGTCCCTGCCGCACCCCTCCAGAGGGCGCCTCTAGAGGCGAGGGTCGTCACGAGGATGCTGTGATGGTGCCAGTGCCAGCGTTCGCCGTTTGCTCCGGCCCACCACATCGCCCCTGCTGCGTCCCTCAGGCAAATTTTCCCCAAGCAGCGAGGGCTGCTGCGGGGACGCCGTGATGTCTTCGCCACCCGCGTTTGGCGGTGGTGGCGAGGATGCCACAGCGTCCCTGCTGCACCCCTCAGAACAGGTTCCTCCGAAAGCAAGGGCTCTTCCAAAGGCGAGGGTTGCTGCGGAGACGGGGCGGTAGCATCGTCGTCGGCGCTTGTCGCCGGCGGCGATCCTGCCGCGGCGTTCTTGCCGCATCCCTCAAATCAGCTCTCCCAAGGGCGACGTACCAGGCGTACGCCTCCGGCAAATGTTCCGACCACGAGACCAAACGAAAAGCTAAGTGCTTGAACCTGAACGATAAACTGTTTAATAACTGAACGTAACTGAACGCTGCCTTGCTAAGTGTGGCCCTGGAACCTGCGTGTGGCTGAGGTGTTAGAAGGACGCTTGCGGGGGGAGTGTGCTCCCCGTGCGGCTTCCGGGTCCATCCCGCAAGTGGAGTGGCTCGCCGCTACTGCTTGACCCCAGGTTGGTACTGCGGGTCCGTCCCGGGTCCCTGGTCTGGTCAAGGGTGAGGCGCGCGAGTCCCCGGCAACACAAAGCACAACACACAAGGGCGAAGGGATCCACCCCACGAGGCAGCCCCGGGAACAAGGATTAAGCAGAACTAAAGAGCTTGATTAACTAAGTAGCAAACGATTAAATGAACTAATGAAACTGTAATTGTTCAAACGGCACAAAGTGCCATACTTGCAGGATGAAAATAAAAGAAGGTAAACCAGAAAACGGCAAAGGCCGGCAGGAGGCTACGGCAACGAGTTGCCGGCTTCTTCCGCCGAGGGCTCCGGGGACGGCTCAGGGTCCGGCTTCCGCTGCATCCGTTCGACCACCTCGTCGACAAACCCACTCATGGCCTGAGTGTGGCTGGGCTCGTCCTAGCTGTCCGACCAGGCGTCCAGCAGCGTCTCGAAGGGAAACTCCGGGTCCCAGAGGTGTATCCTCGGCAGGATCGTCCCGGCAACCTCTCGGGCGCAGTTGGCAACCTCGTTGGCACCAAACTTGGTGATCCAGACGTCGAGTGCCCTGAAACTTCGCCACCAGGTCAGAGAAGAACGGGATCAGCATTGAGACGTCCGTGCCGTCCACCTCCACGGCCTACAGCTCGAACCGATTCAGCAGGTCACGTAGCGCTTGGGCAATATGGAGCAGCTTCTCGGTCTCCAGCTGCCGTTGCCCGATCAACGTGCCGTGGTGGAGCCGGGTGTTGAGCGTGGCCTTCTTGGCCTTCCGGAGGCGGCTCGCCAGCGACGCGAGCTCTGCGGCTCGGGCCGCGTTGTCCTCGCGGGCCTTGGCGAGCTCCTCCCGGACAGCGGCCATCTCGATCTCGAGCCGGGCCGCTCTGTCCTTAGCGGCGCCGAGCTGGATCTCATGCCGGGCCACCGCGTCCACCGCGCTTTCGGTGGCCTTGACCTGCACCTCCAGATTGACGCGCAGGCCCTAGATCTCACCGAGGTAGTTGGCGATCAGATCGCTCTTCTCGTCGATCCGAGCCTGGGCTGTAGCGAGCACCTCGGCTTGCTCCTTCTTGGTTTCCACTTGAGCCGCCACCAGCGAGTCCAGAGCTCCCTGGAGCTCGGTGCGCTGAACCTCCAATCGCCGGTAAAGCTCTTCTTCCGGGTCGATCGGTGTGTCGGCATCCTCCAAAGCTTCCTGGGCAAGGCACGCCTCCTCCGTGGCGAGGCGCCGGGAGAGTTCCTGCCTGTAACATCCCAAATTTTTCAAATTCGAATGTTCGCACTTTTACATTTCTTATGCATATCACCTTGATCATATCTTAAAATATTAGTGTTTATTATGATGCATTATTGAAAGTGTTTGAAATGGTGTTTTGGAACGTCATAGGTTGTTAGAAATTGATTCGAGATTTTTCTAGAGTGTAAAAATGCATTCTAGGATTTTATTTGGATTTATTTAAAGCTTAGAAACATTAAAACTATTTTTACAAATTTATTTTTGAGTGAGAAGAATTTTACTGGACTCTAAATGAAATATATTATTTTACGGAATTTTTGGGAATTTTTCTGAAGCCATTTGATATTTTAAATGATTTAAATGAAATTTCGGGTGAATTATAGATCCTGGAAAGTATTTTTTTTAATCTTTTTGTTGTATTTCTTTTTCTCTGAAAATACGCTTTCTCCGTAGTAAAACGTATTCTCGGGGGAATACGCTTTCCGTCTGCGGTAAACGTATTCTCGGGGGAATACGCTTTCAGTCTCTCTCTCTCTCTGACAGGTGGGGCCCACCTGTCATCCCTCACCTCCGCCGTCTCCAACCGCCGCCGGCGCCGCGCACGCCCGCGCCCCGGCCGGTGCCCGCGCCCGACTGCCCGCGCCCGGCCGCGCCCTCGCTTGCCTGCCCGCCTGCCTGCTCGGCCGCGCCCCCCCGCCGACGGCCGCATCGCCCGTGCCGACCCCGCGCCCGCCCACGCTCGCCCGGGCAACCGCCGCCGCCCGTGCGCGCGCCCGCACAACCGCCGCAGCCCACGTGCCCGCGACCTCCATGCCCGCACGCCGCGCAACCGCCGCACCCTGACCGCCTCCCCACTTGCCCCTCTGCCCTATAAGTTTCCCCCGCACCCCTCTCTCGCACGCTCTCCCTTCCCCTCGCCGGCCGCGCTCTCTCTCTCGCCCGCGCCCCCAATTTCCGGCGAAACCGCCGCTGCCGCCGCCCAAACTCCGGCGAGCAATTGCCGGAGTTGCGCCGCCCCGTTCGCCGAGCCGCCACCGCCTACGTGATCCCCGCGATGCCGTGAATCTTCCCCAACCCTTCTTCTTCCTTCCCACGCTTCGATTCTTCGTTTCCGTTCTTCTCCGGGAAGATTTGGGTATGAACTTGTTCAAGTTCACTGCAGCTTTTGTTCTTCGGTTAGCTCTGTTTAGGCATCGTTTGCTACCAAACCAATGATCATTATGTGCTCTAGATTTCACCATTGTGTAGAGTGAATGTTCCTCTACAATTTCTCTGTAGACATTAGCCGTAGATGGTTCATCTCGTGCTTTGCATCGTCGTCGCAAAATGGTATTCTAATCAGTTTCTCTGCCGTATCTCTGCCGCGGTAGAAAGTTGCAGCATCATTCTTAAGGGGTAGCCTTATTCGCAGTAGTTCCCGTTGTTGTCCGTAGCATCTTTTGAGTTGTTATTTTTGTAGATTGAACTATAGGAACACCCCTTCACATCCATTTCCTAGTTGGACCATTTCAACTCCACCTTCACTAGCAGCACGACGGTAGAAGTTCATATCCTGTACTGTCCTGTTTTAGAGTAGCCACATTCACCTGTTCATAGCTACTGCTTCATATCTCCATAGTTAGTGAAACCAGTGCCATTTGAAAGAGTAGATCATATTCTTGAATTTTTTTGTTTATTTCTCTGTCATTGGAATAGTTTAGCACTAGTAGATGTTCATTTGAAGTTAGTATTCTTTGTCTGTCAGAATCTGACTAGCCACCTTTGCAAGCCAGTAACTTCTAATCTGTTTATCCAATTAACCTGAAACTTGTTGTGTTAGTTAGTACAACCTTAGAACTATACTGTAGCGTAGGTTTCATGTCATGTTCTATACTTTAGCACCTATTACCTGTCAATCCTAGTTGCTATCTGTTAACAGTAGCATATTTCTGAATTTTCAGACTTAGCCACACTAGCCTTAACCTTAGGCTTTAGAACTTGAATTGTTAATACTATGGTATTACTTAGATGATGGTATTACTTAGATGACGTTTAGGTTCTGTTTTGTATGCTTGTGATACATCCTTTATCCGAAGTTCATTTGGAGTTATATTTGGATTTTGAGAGATGTTTGGCTCTATGCATTTATTGTCGTTTCGTTCTACGCGTTAGATTATTCGGATTGTGATTGCGAAGAGTGCCAGGGAGTTGACGACCGCAAACTTCTCTGATCCAGGCAAGTTACACTTATTGACCATGTAGAACCTATATTTTTGCTTATGCTATTTTGTTTACAACATCATAGGGATGCATGTTAGAGTTATTTCTTTATGAAGTATTTATCAAATGCGTTTTCAACATGTTTAGTTATTCCTAGTAGATTGCTTATAGGATATATTTCCATGCCACCAAATACCATAGGTTATGTATATACATTTTTTCCAAAGCATGCTATACTATCATAACGGGACGGGACCCAAACTATATTGCAAAGTATTAAGTGCTCTTTATGAGCGAGTATGTTTTTGGAAAAAATGTTTTCGAAATAAAACCAAAATGTTTTATCTAGATGGAGTGGTATGATGGAGGCCAGTTGGCTGTCGGCAAGTGTTGTAGCCCCGTAACGGGTACACGCTCAGGAGAAGGTGGGGACCGTTGTCCAGAAATCAAAGAGTTCAAACCTTCTCATGTACCCAAAGGCTTCATGTGCAACCACTTGCTATTATGGGCTCTGACTTGGTCGACTAACTAGCGGGAAACCCTTACCTGGGTATCGCCATCCGGAGAGGAGCCAATGTGCTCATATGGGGCGGGCGGTGCCAGAATTAGGTATCAGGGGGCTTCTAGTGAAAGACTTCGTCACAATCTTTACCTGTTGCGCACGCTTGTCGTCAGGCAACACTTTGGACTGATTGTGTCAAGTGGCTAAAGTGTACAAACCTCTCGAGAATGTCAACCTAATCAATTAGCCATGCCCCTGGTTACGGGCGACTTTGAGTCATTAAGTCAGGAGAAGTGGAGATCTTGAAGTTTTGTTTTCAAAAACCCCAAAACTGTTTTGACTCGATGGAAGGTTCCACAGAATGAGTCAGGAAAAAGGGATGCTATGTGAGAGTCAGTTGACCAGAGTGCATAGCTAGGTCGTGGAGTGAACATCCACAGAATGACCATACTATTGTTCAAACCCTGTTTTATCAAAACTTCAGGATAGAGATTTTCAAAGGAAAATACTATGAGTATTTCGAAACTCCAAAAGCAGTATTTTGCAAAAACAACCCTAGTAGCCAAACTAGAAAATCCTTCATCATTTCCATGCATTCCTCCTAATCACACAGGTGTGACTTGCAAGTACATTCAATGTACTGACCTGCACCTATCATGTGCAGAGTGTGACGCTTAAGAAGAAGACGCAGGGTCGCGAGTCTACACTCAACTTGCCTGTGGCGTTGATGGGACTCCCTCTTTATCAGTGTGTTTTTATTTGAACTTCCGCTTGGCTTGTATTAAGTGCTCTGGATTTGTTAATCGAACCGATGTAATAGACATGTGTATGGTATTTCATCAATGGAACTGTGTGCTAGCATTTGATCCAGGTACTAGCACAGTTTACACAGAGGTCCGGATCCTTACGGGTCTGGGTCGCCACAGATGGTATCAGAGCGCATGCTGCCTGTAGGTCGTGACCCTAGCACTGAAAAAGCCATAAGGACTTATTTTAAGTAAATCAAGATGAATATATACCTATATTTATACTCCTATTCTTGTCTATCTAACATGAATTCCAATTCACTCTTCTCATCTTTGTTAAGAATTGTGTAGATGGCTGCCAACGGAGAGTTTCACCAGGCTGGACAGGGCGACTTTCCTTTTGAGGCACAGCTGCGTGATGTGACCACGTACCTGCGCATGCCTTCGCCAGAGTTCCGTGCTTACCGTTACGCGGACCGCCCAGGACACGTCGACATCGGCACCAAGATCCGTGGACGTCAGGTTCACCCCGTCACCAGGGACCTCACCTTCATTGTGGAAGCAAATACCTGGGAGGCTGGCCTGATAAAGGCTATGCAGGAGGCTCTTGCCCGCATCTGCGGCGAGTACACCTCTGAGCTTGTCTTCACTGCCTACGAGGACTTTGGCAAGAAGACCCGATACGGGAATCTGTTTCCCCGTACCGGCGACCTCACCCCCAGCGCCCAACAGTACGATGACCTCGAGCGTTACCTCGACAGCGTCCAGCGTCAGCATGAGGTCACTAGGATCATCTCGGATGCACACCTCCACGCACGAGATGAGCTAAACCGGGAGTTAGCCCTCGCTGATGTTAAGATCGCCACCCTCAAGCGGGAGAATGATCTGCTGAAGTCCAAGGACATAGAGTCACAGCAGAAGGTTCAGGAACTAGAAGCCCTAAACAAAGACACCAATGATGAGCTGCAGCAGCTTCAGGAGACAGCTGTCATACAGCAAGAGGAGCTAGGGGAAGCAGCAGATGAGAAGGAGGAATTGGAGAATCGGATCAATAGCTTTGAGATGGAGGTGCACCTTCTCAAGGGAACCATTTCTACCCTCCGGGAAGAGTTGGAGGAGGCACGTGACAATGGAGAGGACGTTCAGGCTGAGGACGAGGCTTTCCTCAGCAATAGCGAGGACTACGAAGAGGAGATGCAGTTCAGAGTTGAGGTGTTCGACTACGAGATAGCCGACTCCGGAGACGAGGACGAGCCGATGGAGGACAAGGAAGACCCCGAGGAGGTTATCTTCGAGTCCGACGTTGAGACCGACTGTGACAAGTAGCGTCCTTACCATTAGTTTGTTTATGAGTTGTTTTCGCGCTAGTATCGTTAGTATCCTGATCAATCATCATGTGATCACCAGGATTAGACTTCTGTGTGAACTTACCACTATGTTTTATCACTTTGTTTTTTTTCATGAATGAAGTTTTAATTGGAGTTATATGGTTCTTTTCATGCTGCTAGCATAGATGGGTAGTATGTTATTCTGATAGATCCATTTATCCCGACTCTTACCTTTTCAGCAAGATGGCTGCCCGAAACACCCGTCGTACCACTGGCAATGCTGGAGGCAGCAACAATGACAACAACAACGGGGGATTTCCCGGATTTGCTGAGTTCATCCAAGCTCAAACCCAATTGGTCAATCTGATGACTCAGACTCTGCAGAACAACCGACAGAACAATCCACCCCCACCACCACCACCCTTGGACAGGCTTACTCGATTCCTTAGACTACACCCACCTACCTTTGCAAACTCAGCTGAACCAATTGAAGCCGATGATTGGCTTAGAGTCATTGAGAAGAAGTTAGCCACCATCCAATGCACTGAGCAAGAGAAGGTTCTGTATGCAAGCCACCAACTGGAAGGCGCAGCTGCCGCATGGTGGGACAACTTCAAGTTTGATTTTGATGGAGAGGTCATCACTTGGGACGACTTTGTCTGTGGATTCCGAACCGCCCACATTCCAACTGGAAGTATGGGACTGATGAAGAAGAAATTCCGCTCTCATCGCCAAGGCCCCAAATCTGTGAAGGAGTATTTGGACCATTTCACCAGCTTGGCTAGGTATGCCCCAGGAGATGTGGCTGATGATGATGATTGACAGGAGAGGTTTCTCGAAGGACTGAATGATGAGCTTAGTGTGCAGTTGGTGTCCATTAACTTTGCTACATTTCAGCATTTGGTGGACAAGGCCATACGCCTTGAGGGAAAGCAGAAGGAGATTGAAAACAGGAAGAGGAGGGCAAGTAACCACAAGATTGATTCTAGGCCCCATGTCAAGTCTCGCCACTTTTCACCTCCTAGACACCACCACTCTGGATCATCCTCTGGAAGATTCCATGGCATGAGTCATCAGCAGCACAGGCACCAGAGTCACCGCAATCACCAAGATCACAAGGAGAACCGGCACCATGGTAGTGGACACCGTCACCACCACAGCGACTCTGCTCCTGAGAAGAGAGACATGAGTCAGGTGAAATGCTTCAACTGCGGCAAGATGGGCCACTACAAGAGTACTTGCACGGAGAAGCCGCGTGAGGACAAGAACCAGGGAGGCAACAAGCCCAATCCGTTTGTGAAGGCCAAGCTCAACCATGTGTCTGCTGAGGAGGCATATGAGTCACCGGACGTCGTTGTTGGTACGTTCTTGGTCAATTCCAACCCTGCAGTTATCTTATTTGATACCGGAGCATCGCATTCTTTCATTTCTCAATCATGGGTGCAAAAGCATGGGTTAGCCACCAAAGCACTTCGTAGATACTTAGTTGTGACTTCCCCTGGAAAAGAATTCCGAGCAGACAGATTTTGTCATGGAGTTCAAATAAGGATTGGAAAGGAAATTTTTCCGTCAGACCTTATCCTTTTGGAGACCCAAAGTTTAGATGTGATATTAGGCATGGACTGGCTATCAAGCCAAAAGGGCCACATTGACTGTGCCAATTTAGCGGTTGTGTTGACTAGCCCTAAAGGCAAAAGAATTAGGTTTACCACCAAAGCCAGACCTAGAAAGGCCATAGTGAATTCCCTTAAGGGGGATAGCTCTGAGGAGATACCCATAGTTTGTGAGTATCCAGATGTGTTTCCCGAGGATTTGCCGGGCATGCCACCAGATAGAGAAGTGGAGTTTTTGATTGACTTGGTCCCAGGGACAGCACCTATAGCCAAGAGACCCTATAGGATGGCAGCAAATGAGTTGGCAGAACTCAAGAAGCAGTTGCAAGAGTTGCAAGAGAAAGGATACATCCGACCTAGTTCATCACCATGGGAAGCACCAGTTATATTTGTCCAGAAGAAAGATGGAACACAAAGGATGTGTGTTGACTATCGTTCCCTCAACGAGGTCACCATCAAGAACAAATACCCTTTGCCAAGGATCGATGACTTGTTCGATCAATTGGAAGGAGCCACAGTGTTTTCAAAGATAGATCTGCGATCAGGTTATCATCAGTTGAAGATCCGAACCCAGGATGTACCCAAGACGGCATTTTCCACTAGATATGGATTGTATGAGTATACAGTTATGTCATTTGGTTTGACCAATGCCCCGGCCTATTTCATGAACATGATGAACAAGGTGTTAATGGAGTTCTTGGACAAGTTTGTCGTTGTCTTCATTGATGACATTCTTATCTTTTCCAAATCCTGAAGTGAACATGAGGTTCATCTACGGAAAGTACTGGAGAAACTTAGAGAGCATCAACTGTATGTCAAGTTGAGCAAGTGTGAGTTTTGGTTGGAAGAAGTAGCATTTTTGGGACACATTGTGTCAGGAAAAGGAGTAGCTGTAGACCCATCTAAGGTAACAGCTGTGACCGAATGGAATTCTCCCAAGACAGTGAAGGAGATCAGGAGTTTCTTAGGACTTGCGGGTTATTACCGTAGGTTTATTGAGAATTTTTCAAAGATAGCTAGACCTATGACCAACCTCTTGAAGAAAGAAAAGAAGTTCAGTTGGACCCCGGAATGTGAAGCAGCATTTAAGGAATTAAAGAAGAAGCTTGTGTCAGCACCTGTTCTGATTTTGCCAGACATACACAAGAACTTTCAGGTCTATTGTGATGCCTCTCGCCATGGCTTGGGTTGTGTATTGATGCAAGAAGGCAAAGTAGTTGCTTACGCATCACGACAACTCAAACCTCATGAGATGAATTACCCCACCCATGACTTGGAGTTAGCAGCTGTGGTTCATGCACTGAAGATATGGAGGCACTATCTTATTGGAAATCATTGTGATATCTTCACGGACCACAAGAGTTTGAAGTACATTTTCACTCAGAATGAGTTGAACCTCAGACAAAGGAGATGGTTAGAACTAATCAAGGATTATACCCTAAACATATGGTATCACCCTGGAAAGGCTAATGTAGTGGCTGACGCCTTGAGCCGCAAGAGTCATTGCAATTCCATCACAGCGAAAGTGATATCACCCAAGCTCTGTGAGCAGTTCAGGAGCCTAAGTATTGAGGTAGTACCTAAAGGATTTCTTGCAGTATTGGAAGTAAAACCCATTCTGTTGGATCAGATAAGAGAAGCCCAGAAGAAGGATGACAATATTGGAAAGGTCAAACAAAGTATGAGCGAAGGAAGATCATTGGAGTTCTCAGAAGATGAGCATGGAACCATTTGGTTTGAAAAGCGTATTTGTGTACCCCAGGATCTTGAGATTAAGAAGTTGATACTTCAGGAAGCCCATGAGTCACCATACTCTATACACCCTGGAAATACCAAGATGTATCTGGATTTGAAGGAGAAGTTTTGGTGGCCGAGTATGAAGCGAGAAATTGCTGAGTATATCGCGAAGTGCGATGTATGCCAGAGAGTTAAGGCACAGCACCAGAAGCCAGCAGGTTTGCTGCAACCCCTTCCTATACCAGAGTGGAAGTGGGATAGTATTGGGATGGACTTCATCACTGGACTACCAAGGACCCGTTCCGGGTATGATTCCATTTGGGTAGTAGTGGACCGACTGTCCAAAGTCGCACACTTTATCCCAGTCAAGACAACCTATAGTAGTGCCCAATTAGCAAAGTTGTATATGTCTAGAATCGTGTGTTTGCACGGAGTACCCAAGGAAATAATATCGGATCATGGCACTCAATTCACATCCAAATTTTGGGGTCAGTTACATGAAGCCCAGGGAACCAGGTTAGAATTCAGCACAGCTTTTCATCCTCAGACAGATGGTCAGACTGAAAGAGTGAACCAGATTTTGGAAGATATGCTCAGAGCCTGCGCTTTGGATTATGGATCGAGTTGGGATGATAATCTACCATACGCGGAGTTTTCTTACAACAACAGTTACCAAGCTAGTTCGAAGATGTCCCCGTTTGAGGCCCTTTACGGAAAGAAGTGTAGGACGCCCCTCATGTGGGATGAGGTAGGCGAGAGACAGTTGTTTGGGCCAGACCTAATCAAGGATGCCGAGGAAAAGGTCAAGTTGATCAAGGACAGACTGAAGGTAGCCCAATCGAGACAGAAAAGTTATGCAGATCCTAAACGTAAGGCAGTCACATATGAAACAGGAGATCGAGCATATTTGAGAGTTTCGCCTCTTAGAGGAGTGAAGAGGTTTGGAATCAAGGGAAAGTTAGCACCTCGTTTTGTTGGACCTTTTAAGATTATGGGAAGATGAGGAGAAGTATCATATCAGTTGGAATTACCTGAAGCATTGTCTAGTGTGCACAACGTTTTTCACGTATCACAGTTCAAGAAGTGTTATGCAGAGGAATCAGAGGTACCACTCAAGGATACAATACATTTGGAAGCAATACAGCTGAAGGAAGATCTGACTTATGAGGAGAAACTAGAAAAGATTCTTGAGACTACTGAACGAATCACCAGATCAAAGACTACCAGGTTTTGTAAGGTTCAGTGGAGTCATCACAGTGAGGAGGAAGCAACCTGGGAACGAGAAGAGGATCTGAAGAAGGACTACCCGCACCTTTTTACAAGCCAATCCAAATCTCGGGGTCGAGATTCACCTTAAAAGGGGTAGGTTTGTAACATCCCAAAATTTTCAAATTCGGATGTTGCGCACCTTTACATTTCTTATGCATATCACCTTGATCATATCTTAAAATATTGGTGTTTATTATGATGCATTATTGAAAGTGTTTGAAATGGTGTTTTGGAACGTGATAGGTTGTTAGAAATTGATTCGAGATTTTTCTAGAGTCTAAAAATGCATTCTAGGTTTTAATTTGGATTTATTTAAAGCTTAGAAACATTAAAACTATTTTTACAA
The DNA here is from genome assembly GCF_000005505.3 of Brachypodium distachyon. NCBI lineage: Eukaryota > Viridiplantae > Streptophyta > Magnoliopsida > Poales > Poaceae > Brachypodium > Brachypodium distachyon. The sequence continues at coordinate 19,053,019 of NC_016132.3, read as the reverse complement.
ATTTATTTTTGAGTGAGAATAATTTTACTGGACTCTAAATGAAATATATTATTTTACAGAATTTTTGGGAATTTTTCTGAAGCCATTTGATAATTTAAATGATTTAAATGGAATTTTGGGTGAATTATAGATCCTGAAAAGTATTTTTTTTAATCTTTTTCTTTTATTTCTTTTTCTCTGAAAATTTGCTTTCTCCGTAGTAAAACGTATTCTCGGGGGAATACGCTTTCGGTCTGCGGTAAACGTATTCTCGGGGGAATACGCTTTTAGTCTCTCTCTCTCTCTCTGACAGGTGGGGCCCACCTGTCATCCCTCACCTCCGCCGTCTCCAACCGTTGCCGGCGCCGCGCACGCCCGCGCCCCGGCCGGTGCCCGCGCCCGGTCGCGCCCTCGCTCGCCTGCCCGCCTGCCCGCGCCGCCGCTGCTCGCCGCGCGCCCGCCTGCCCGCTCCGCCGCGCTGACCCCGTCGCCGCTCGCCGCGTCCGCCGCGCCTGCCCCCGCACGCAGCCGCTCCCGCGCCCGCCCCCGCTCGCCTGCGCCACCGCCGCACCCCACGCGCCCATGACCTCCCCGCCCGCACGCCGCGCAAACGCGGCACCCCGACCGCCTCCCCACACGTCCCTCTGCCCTATAAGTTTCCCCTGCACCCCTCTCTTGCGCGCTCTCCCTTCCCCTCGCCGGCCGCGCTCTCTCTCTCGCCCGCGCCTGCAATTTCTGGCCAAACCGCCGCCGCCGCCGCCCAAACTCCAGCGAGCAATTGCCAAAGTTGCGCTGCCCCGTTCGCCAAGCCGCCACCGCCTACGTGATCCCCGCGACGCCGTGAATCTTCCCCAACCCTTCTTCTTCCTTCCTGCGCTTCGATTCTTCGTTTCCGTTCATCTCCGGGAAGATTTGGGTATGAACTTGTTCAAGTTCACTGCAGCTTTTGTTCTTCGGTTAGCTCTGTTTAGGCATCGTTTGCTACCAAACCAATGATCATTATGTGCTCTAGATTTCACCATTGTCTAGAGTGTATGTTCCTCTACAATTTCTCTGTAGACATTAGCCGTAGATGGTTCATCTCGTGCTTTGCATCGTCGTCGCAAAATGGTATTCTAATCAGTTTCTCTGCCGTATCTCTGCCGCGGCAGAAAGTTGCAGCATCATTCTTAGGGGGTAGCCTTATTCGTAGTAGTTCCCGTTGTTTTCCGTAAAATCTTTTTAGTTGTTTCTTTTTGTAGATTGAACTATAGTAACACCCCTTCACATCCATTTCCTAGTTGGACCATTTCAACTCCACCTTCACTAGCAGCACGACGGTAGTTCATATCCTGTACTGTCCTGTTTTAGAGTAGCCACATTCACTTGTTCATAGCTACTGCTTCATATCTCCATAGTTAGTGAAACCAGCGCCATTTGGAAGAGTAGATCATATTCTTGAATCTCTTTGTTTATTTCTCTGTCATTGGAATAGTTTAGCACCAGTAGATTTTCAGTTGAAGTTAGTATTCTTTGTCTGTCAGAATCTGACTAGCCACCTTTGCAAGCCAGTAACTTCTAATCTGTTTATCCAATTAACCTGAAACCTGTTGCGTTAGTTAGTACAACCTTAGAGCTATACTGTAGCATAAGGTTCATGTCATGTTCTGTATTTTAGCACCTATTACCTGTCAATCCTAGTTGCTATCTGTTAACAGTAGCATATTTCTGAATTTTCAGACATAGCCACACTAGCCTTAACCTTAGGCTTTAGAACTTGAATTGTTAATACTATGGTATTACTTAGATGACGGTATTACTTAGATGACGTTTAGGTTCTGTTTTGTATGCTTGTGATACATCCTTTATCCGAAGTTCATTTGGAGTTATATTTGGATTTTGAGAGATGTTTGGCTCTATGCATTTATTGTCGTTTCGTTCTACGCGTTAGATTATTCGGATTGTGATTGCGAAGAGTGCCAGGGAGTTGACGACCGCAAACTTCTCTGATCCAGGCAAGTTACACTTATTGACCATGTAGAACCTATATTTTTGCTTATGCTATTTTGTTTACAACATCATAGGGATGCATGTTAGAGTTATTTCTTTATGAAGTATTTATCAAATGCGTTTTCAACATGTTTAGTTATTCCTAGTAGATTGCTTATAGGATATATTTCCATGACACCAAATACCATAGGTTATGTATATACATTTTTTCCAAAGCATGCTATACTATCATAACGAGACGGGACCCAAACTATATTGCAAAGTATTAAGTGCTCTTTATGAGCGAGTATGTTTTTGGAAAAAATGTTTTCGAAATAAAACCAAAATGTTTTATCTGGATGGAGTGGTATGATGGAGGCTAGTTGCTGGTCCTTGACAGCGTCAAGGAACCGGGGCCGTCGGTCGAAGACGCTCGGATCCCAGGTGATGGGATTCCAAGCCACCCTGGCAAGGGTGCGGAGGTCGGTGTCTAAGGAAGCGGCCGGCGACGACGAGGCCCCCGCCGCTACCGTATAGCTGGGCGGGGGGTCGTCCGCTTGCGGCGGACCGTCCTGTCGCTCCTCACCCGTGCCCGGGGACTGCGGGGCTGGTGAGGTTGCCGTGCCCCCGGCAGGGGCCGCCCCCTGCTGGGCGGCAGAAGAATCCGCGCCGGCAGCGTCTACGGCCGCGGGCGCGGTGACGGACACCGACCCGGGGGCGGCGGTGGTCGCTGCCGCCGCTGCGGCCGGCGCAGTAGGGCTTGGCGTGGGGGCTGCTTCCGGCCCCTCCGCCATCCCTATAACCTCGATGTCAGAGTCGAGGTCAACCATGGCAGCACCCGCTTCCCGTGCCGATGCGCTCGGGCCTGCACCCACGGGAAGTGTGAGAAGTGGGAAGCTAAAGAAGTTGCCCGGAGGCAGACAAGGGAGCTCAGGATGGTTTCCTTGCAGGGCCATTGGGCTTGCGGCCGGAGCCTCAACCTCCTCCTCCGGCCCGGCAGGTGTCTCCAGGAGGCTTGCTGCAAGCGGAGTGTTGCCTGCGGAAAGAGAAGGTACGGTTACGTGATTAACTGACAATTGAAAATGCAGGAAAGGAGGCAGGAAGGAGCTGTACCTGTTGCCGGCGGGTGCGATAGCGGCGCCGCTAGCCCCTATGACGGTCGGGTCGGCAGCGCGCCTTCTTGCTCGGCCCGGCAAGCTGGGAGTCATCCCTCCCCCTCTTGCTGGCGCTTGTTGATGAATCGGCCTTCGGGGGGTTAAGCCGGAGCGCGAAGCCCCGGAAGACCCCCGAGCGGGCGGGGCCGTGGGTGCCCGTGGGGGTGCCGCGGCTCGGGGCACCGCGGGAACCGATGACGGGGCCGTTGCCATGTCGGGGGCCGTCGCCGGTGTGGCTGCCACCGCGGCCCGGGCAGCTGCTGCTGAGGGAGCCGCCGCCGGGTCACTGGCGGTCGCTGCCGGGGTAGTCACCGCCATGACTCCGACAACCACTGCAGGGGTGGTCACCGCGGAGGTGCCGGCGGACGCCCCCAGTGCGGCCGCCGACACGGAGCTGGTAGCCGCCGCCGGGGCGGATGCCGCCGCAGCCTCCGTGGAGGTAGTCGCGGCCGCTGCGTGCGCCCTTGATCTTCGCACGATCAGGGGCGCGTCATTGTTGTCCTCCTCATCGTCGTCCATGGGGACGACTACCCGGGATGCGGCAGGCTAGCCCGCCTCGTCGTCCGAAGACCGAAGGGAGGGCCAGCTTACTTCTGACTCACCCCTGCTCTCCTCAAGCACCTGCTTCCCGCAAGGTGCCGGCGGAGGAGCATGCAGGGTCCGAGTGGGGGAGTCGTCCATCAATCCCCACTCATTGTAGGGCGGGAAGAAGGCGACGATGTCGTGGATGTTGGGAATATGCCCTAGAGGCAATCATATATGATGTAATTCCCAATGTATTCATAAATATTATTAAGTTGTCCTTGTTTGAACATCTGATATGTATCATTGAATATGTGATTTGATTGTGGAACTATGTATTCATGTTGTTCATGCTAAATTATCCTTAGTCATTGAGGTTGTGCTGGACACATAACCTAGACTAATGTGAAAGTTGGCTGATGACTCGGTTCCACTTGTCATGGGCATGGTGATGTCATTCCAGCTTACACGGACTCGGCTAAAGAGTTTAGCGAGTCGGACTGACCCATATTGAGATGCAACGAGTAGGTCGTCATTTGCATGTCTCAATCAATGTAATCCTTAGACCTGAGGTTATCGCACAATCCGAGTTGTGGATCACCAACTTAGGTTCTGTCAAACGTTGTTCCGTAACAGGGCAGTTATAAAGGCAGAGTTCGGGTTGACTGAGAATCAAGCTGTGTGATGTGGATAACCAAGATGGGATTTTGCCCCTCCGGCTGGAGAGATATTCTCTGGGCCCTCTCGAGTGATATGATTCGGGAAGCATGGCCATGCGCGACTTGGTTAACTGTTAACCGGGTCGATCGACTAAGAGTTAGTCGGATGAATCGTATATCACAGATCGAGAAGAGAGTTGAACTATTAAAGGGATGACGATTAATCGCCTATAGTTCGACAAGGTATATCGTGAGGCAAAAGGGACTAAGACGTATGTCACATTGGAAGGTACGTCGTCATGACTCGATGGTACTTGGGAGTCGGCACGTTCTGCTAGGAGCCGCTACCGATTGATCGATTGAGAGTCGGACTCCAATCATGTCCAAGTCGCCATGAGCCTGCGGGGTCACACACTTAAGAGCGGGAGCAAGTATTTGGTCGGGTTGGACCCGAATTGGAATTGGGCTGACCATGCGAGTTGGACTCGCAGGGTGGATGGGCCACAAGGCTTGGAGCCCACTTCCACTCGATATATAAGCAGGGGCGTGGGATGCCTAAGGGGCACGGTTTTTCCACTCTCATGCGTTGAGAACCCTAGCCCAATTCAGTTCAACCGTCGCACCGGACCTAGCAGTCCGCCGCCGGAGCTCCTCCTCGCACGTGTGGATACCGGCAGAGGTGCTGTACGTTCAGCACTTCGACGATCGCGGGATTGGATCGGCTGGATCGGATCGAGGGACTGCACTGCATCAAGGCGCCGCATCAATAATCCGCAACTGCGCGTCTAGTGGTAATCCTTGTGGCCTTCTACCTCGGCTAGATCTTGGGAGTTCGCGTAGGAAAAGTTTTTTTGTTTATCTCTACGCTCCCCTTCAGTGGAGCCCCTGAACGCCGGCATGGAGGGAGATAACCCTCGGCGGGAACCCCGTACAAGGAAGGTCCTCGCCGAAGATCCGCTTCACCCACACCTAGAGAGATTCCCGGTCCACGCCCTCGCGATGGAGGCGTGTCCTGTCCCCGGGCCCCGTGTACATCCACGCGGGCCGGGAGGGCAGTTGGAGCGGCGCGATGCGCCGGGTGATGAAGGTGCGCACCACGTCGATGTTGGTGAGCCCTGCCAGCCGCAAGGCCTTGATCTTCTCCACGATGGGGAGGAGATCGGTGTCGTGGTGGTATCAGTCCCGTCAGATGCCGTGGGGTTGTGGCAGCTCGGTGGGCGAGAGGATGAACTCCTCGAGGTCTTCTACCCGGACCCAACACTGGTCGCCCCGCCACTCCTTCTCGATCTTCTTCTCCGACCGGACGATGAACTCGGACTTCATCCGGTCGTGGGCGCGAAACACCACCCCCGACAACATCGCATTCGCGTTATCGATCCGGGGGTAGAAGTAATGCCGGAACAGTGCCACCGACGTCATTACCCCGACGAATGCTTCGTAGAGGAACTGGAAGGTGGCGAGGAGATAGAGAGACGTGGGGTGGAGCTGCGCCACCCGCAGCTAGTACGACTCCATAAGCGTGTGGAGAAACAGGGAGAAGGGCGGCACCAACCCGGTGGGGATGAAGCGCACTCACCGCCCGAACACCTGAAAGTCATTTTCCTGGTGGTCGGCTCCCGCGGGGAAGATTAGGGTCTCCCCGTGCTTGTTGAACCCGGAGGCGACGGCGTGCCGAATCTTGACCAGCGCCTCGCATCCGGCGTGGATGTACACCGGGGCCGGCGACCGGACCTAGCTACAGCGCACGGACGTCCTCCCGGAGGAGGTGCAGTTCTGGGTGAAGGGTATGTTGGAGATATGCCCTAGAGGCAATCATGTGATGATGTTATTTCCTATGTATTCATGAGTTATTGTTATTGTCCTTGAACATCATCACTGATATGTATCAATAAATACGTGATTTTTTTGTGAGGTCATCGCATGAGATTGGGATGTGAATCGGCCTACTTAGGGGTTGCCAAACGCTACTCCGTAACTGGGTGGTTATAAAGGTAGCTTTCGGGTTTGCTGAGAAGCATGCTGCGAGTCATGGTTGATCAAGATGGGATTTGTCCCTCCTGTTCGGAGAGATATCTCTGAGCCCTCTCGAGTGATCAGATTCGGAAAGCATGGCCATGCGACTTGGGTTAAGTGTTAACCCGTTCGGCAATCTGTATCACAGGAACGAGAAGAGACTCGAGCTATCCACAAAGATGACAAGCACTCGCTTTGAGCTCGACACACATATCGTGAGGCAAAAGGAATGTTGCATATGACACATTGTATGGTTCGTCAATATACCTTGTGGTTACTCGGGAGTTGGCATGTGCTGCTAGGCGCCGCTACCAACTATCGACTTGAGTCGGTGCCAGTAGACGAGTAAGGTGTTACTCGGGCCCGCAGTCCGAGCTCGTAGTCGTGTCCGACTGACCGCGAACCTGAAGGGTCACACGCTTAAGGGGTGGGAACCGAGTTGGATCGGATCCAACTCGTATCGGTCTTAGACTCCTAACGGGCCTCAAGTGCTGAGCCCACTAGGGACGTCTATATAAGTGGAGGAGACCAACCCGTCTAGGGTTACACCAATCCAGACGCGAGTTAGACTCGGCCGTCACACCTCCACGCCCAAAGCCTTGCGATCGGATCTAGCAGTCCGCTGCACGGAGTTTCTCCCTGTACGTGTGGATACCTTGGAGGCGCTGCACCTGCGGCGCTTGGACGAACTGTTCGTGGGATCGGCGAGGAGGAGCAGGCTGTTCGACTACTCGGCATCGACGCGCTACATCGACTCTACTTCCGCTACGGGTCTGCGCGTCTAGTGGTAATCTCGTGATCCATTATCTACAGCATTGATCCGGGCGGAAGCGGTAGAAATTTTATTTTGTGCTACCGTAGCGTACCGCGTTCCCCAACAGGGTATTACCGGCAAGGACGAACCTTACCGGTTGCCCCCGCTTGGAGCACACCCGCTCCACGCCGGGATCCCGAACACGGGAGCCCGGGACGTCCCACTCTGCGACGAGTGGGGGATTGTGGAGGACCCCTCGGCGCAACCCTCCCCCCGCAACACAGGCCCCAGAAGGGCAAGGAGCCGGCTACCGACTCGGGGAAAGGGGGCCAAGGCTAGGCCTCCGCCAAGGCAGAGGGCTCGGACTCCGACGACTCCTCGCTGGGCGTCGGAGGAGACCTTAGCGATGATGAAGGCGACGACGACGTTCCCCCGGCATCCGGCGAAGTCGTGCCAGAGAAGGACAACGAGAAAGATGACGTCCCCCTTGTGAGGCGGTCTGCGGCAGAGGATGAGGGCAAGCGGGAGGCCGGCCCGCAGCTCCAGGAGCCTCATGGCGGATAGGGTGCTCAATCTCAAGCCAGCGGGGTAAGTCTAATGCTGTCCAGAACACCTTTGATTTCACAAAATTATTTTGTGCCTGACTAATCTATTTTTGCGTTTTCCAGTTCCTCGAGGAAGAGGGGGCAGACCAGCGCGTCGCCGGTAGCCCTAACCAAGAAGCCTCGCCCGGCATCGGGCAGCGGCAACCAAGACGCCGCTGACGCAGTGGCCGCTGGGGACCCAAGGATCCCTGATTTGAGCTTGCAGGGTACCGGCCCAGCGATAGGTACGTGCAAGTTCGAACACTTCCTTTACCTATTCGCGCCAATCCCCACACCTGACGTAGGTGCCATTCGTGCAGCCGCCGGAGGGGTTCCGGCGTGACTGCTACCACACGCGACGCCACGCAGAGGGCGCTGTTTGAGGCAGGCGACACAGAGCAGCCCCCGCCAGCCGGGGCGGGTGGTGGAGCTCTGGAGAAGCCCTCAAGCCTCTAGCTCGCCCCTTCGGACGAGCAGGGAGCAGCAGGGCTCGGCCAAGCCGGGGGCGTGCCATCAAATCCCGACGCGCCCTCGGGGTCGCAGACGGTCGCGGCGGGGTCCTCCTCCTCCGCCGGAGCCGCCTTCAGACCGGGAGCAGGAGAGCTCGCCGGGCGGACCTGGGATCGGATCACCTTCGAACCCAGCGTGTTCCAGCAAGGACACCAAGTGATCGACAACATCCAACAGCAGAAGCGGATGTTCGTCGATTTCTTCAATGACGCGCAGCAGCACCACGCCCGCGTAGTGGCGGAACTGGGCGCAGCGTGATGGGAGGCGTAGGAGCAGTGCACCGAGCTGCAGCAGCTCCGGGAGAAGGTCCAGCAGGTGCGGCAAGTCGGGGCAGCGCCTGCTGTGCAAGGGGTGCCAGAGGCGCAGGTCCTCTAGCAGCTGTGGGATCTCTAGCAAGAGCACCAGCGGGAGCTCGAGCTGGTAAAGGCCACACACGCCAAGAGCGAGGAGGAGCACCAGGCAGCCCTGGACTCGTTCCAAGGGCGTCTCCGAGAGAAGACGGACTTACTGTCCGGCTACTCCTTGGAGATCCAGTATCTCCGCCGCGAGGTCAGAGAGCTAGAGACAGCGGCTAGAACAGCAGCCGAAGCCTCCGCGCGCCGGGAGAAGGAGCTGCAGGACCAGGCCCGCTCCCGGGAGCACGAGCTTGCGGGGCAGCTCAAGGCCGCCCAAGATGCTAGGGCGTCCCTTCAGGGCGAGCTAGACACGGTGCGGCAGGAACTCCGGCTGGTCGACGACGACAACAACAAGAAGGCGTCGGAGATCGGTAGGCTGAAGTCCGAGTGCCGCGAGCACAAGCTGCAAGCTAGGAGGCTCGCGGTGCGTGCACCGAGTTGCGGGCCGCAGGACAGGGGAGGTGGCCAGGCTGAAGAAGCTGGCCGACTCGGCGGTGGAGGCGCTGCAGGGGTTCGACATCCCTGTGGCTTCCTTCGATGGGACAGACATGGGGAGCTTCACTTCGTTCTTCACAGATTTCATCGGCCGGCTGAGCGGCCTATAGAGCTGTCTGATGGCCTTCGGGGACCGGCAAGTCAGCCTTGCGGCCGAGCAGGTCGCCAGGCAGATTCTCACCCGGGTCCACTTCGCCCACCTCGACTTCTCGTTCGACTCGGTCTTCGACGCCTGGTCAGACCAGGAAGAGGCCAAGATGGTGGCGTTGATGTAGGTCAAGGTCGACGAAGACGAAGCCGCTGCTGAGGAGGTTGCCGGTGAAGCCCCCGATGCCGAGGATGCCCCTGACACCGACGCAGCCGCCCCAAGAGCGCCTCCCGCGTAGTTTCCTTCCTTCCTTTTTATTTTCCTGCAAGCGGCGCGTGGCGCCTTAGAGCTTTTCTATGTTAGCTTTCCCTTGTCATTATCAATGTTACTTGGTAACTCATTTGGCTCAAGCTTCAATATATATATCCGATGCTAATTTTACTTGCTTCTTTGCCTAAGACTAGTTTGCCGGGGAGGGGCTTGGTCCTTCTCGTGCTTTAGCCTTGCGTATCCAGGGACTCGCCAACTATATGCTTGGCCAGACTAGGGACCCAGGACGGACCCGCGGTGCTGACCTAGTCCCAAACAGCAGCGGCTGGTCACTCGGCCTGTGGGTTAACTACCCCAGCGCACACGCCTCCGTGACGGACCCGCCAGCCACGTGTGGGGGGCGTCCTCACCCCGCAAGCGTCCTTCCCACGCTCCGGCAACACGGGGACCGAGCTAAGCTCAGCAAGCCAGCGTTGCTAAAGGAAAAACCAAGGACCCAAAATGAGATACTTAGCTTCCCGTTCTTTTTGGACTCGCTGCACCTTGTTGAGAGCTGTGGCAAGGACGCGGTGGCCGTGCACCCTCCAGTAGCACCCTTGGGGCCGCGGAGGCATGCACCCCCACCGCGTCTTTGCGACGCCTCTCGCTTGTCTCATCGCCATTTCTGGTGTCGTTTCGTAAGAGATGTGGCAGGACCGTGATGGTGGGAACACCCTCAGCAACAAGCGCAGAGAAATGCACCACCATTGCCTCTCTGCGACATCTCTTTCCTTCTTGCCCATTGCTGGTGTTGCACTTGCTCTAGTTTCCTTAAATAGCCAAAGTGCTGCTTTTGCCTCCACACGCCCGGGACCACCAGCCGCCACGTGGAGGCACTGGTCCTGTCTCAGTTTCCTGCATCAATCATCGAAGTACTTGCCATATATGTACAACTTACTCGCAAGGCGACGACGCCCGTGACCACTCCATGAGCATCACAGTGTGCCTTCGCCTTATCTCTATCCTGCATGTCAAATTCATGTAGTGCCCAAGGTACATAGGATTTTTTTTTTGAAATGTACGAAAAACAGTATAAACTGGTTAACCTCCTGCCTTCTAGCCTCCGGGCACAGAAGAGTCAACCTCAGACCTGGTTGTGAGCATCTTTACATTTCCATGGTGCCTTGCTTGGCACGTGGCACGTTGCGGACGGGTCCGGCAACTGCTAGTCCTCGTTCCGGGTTGTCCCGGCAACGAGCTTGGTTTTCGGGGTTCTGGGAGCCCCCTGCTCACAGCCAAGGATGAGGAGACAACTCTGTGCACCTAGAGCAGGCGACAGAAGCATTCACTAACAGCAAAGCACAATATTTACCAATGCAACACTTATCTTTATTCAACTTTGTGCTGGCGGATTACAGTCGGGCCTTGCCTGGCTACACTAGCTTAAAGAGGCACGCTGCCGCAACGTCACCCGTGGGTAAGGCGCCACCGTTTCACGGGTAGAACTTGCATAGGTGTTCAATGTTCCAACTATTGGGCACCGGCAAGCCTTCTTCGGTTTCCAACCAGACAACCATCGGTCTGGTCACCTGCACTACCTGGAAAGGGCCTTCCTAGATTGGAGTCAACTTTTTCCCGGCCTTCGTTCCTTGTATCCGCCGCAGGATGAGGTCTCCAACCTCGAGCCCGCGAGGACGAACCCTCCTGTCGTGATAACGACGGAGTCCCTGCTGGTAGCTTGCAGCTCGTACAGCAGCCTGGCATCGAATCTCCTCGATGAAGGTAAGGTCATCAATCCTCTACGTGTGTTGGCTCTTGTCGCCGTATGCGCGTACCCGAGGTGACCCATACTTGAGCTCGAGGGGCAGCACAGTTTCTGCCCTGTAGACAAGGGAAACGGAGTTTGACCCGTCGCCCGACTCGGTGTGGTCCGCAGTGACCACAGCACGGGCTGGAATTCTTCAATCCAGTGTTTCCCGTGGCCTTTGAGCTTGTCAAAGGTTCTCGTCTTGAGCCCCCGCAGGACCTCTGCGTTGGCTCGCTCAACTTGTCCATTGCTCCTCTAATGACCAACAGAGGCAAAGTGAATCTTAGTGCCCATGTCCTCACAGTAAGCTTGGAACACCGTCCTAGTGAACTGCGTGCCGTTGTCGGTGATAATGCCGTTAGGCACACCAAACCGGCACACAATGCCCTTGAAGAACCTTATGGCCGCTTGCGTCGTGACGGCTCGGACAGGCTCCACCTCGATCCACTTCGAGAACTTGTCGATGGCCACGAGTAGGTACTCATAGCCGCCAACTGCTCTCGGCAGCTTGCCGACAATGTCCAGCCCCCAGACCGCGAACAGCCATGAGGACGGGATGACTTGCATGGCTTGCGCTGGTTGGTTGCTCTTCTTGGCGTGAAATTGGCATGCTTCACAGGTCTTGACTAATTATTCGGCATCGGCTAGTGCTGTTGGCCAGTAGAAGCCGTGCCGGAACGCTTTCCCAGCTAGTGCCCTGGAGACCACATGGTGTGAGCATGTGCCTCGATGTATATCTTACGGCAACGCGCGCCCTTCCTCCTAGGGCACGCAGAGGAGCATGACTCCGTTAGGACACCTCCGATAGAGTTCTCCGTCCAACAGGGTGTACATCTCCGGCGAAACCTTCCAATCAACGAGGTTCCCGCCGGGGGTCTTTTCCCTCCATGCCGGCGTTGCGGCGCTCAACGACATCGTCGCCGCCTTCCCGCCCTGCAACGAGTGGGGGTTGATGGATGATACCCCCACCCGGACCCCCCGCGCTCCCCTGCCAGCACCTAACGGGAAGCAGGTGCTCGAGGAGAGCGGGGACGAGTCGGAGATCAGCTGGCCCTCCCTCCAGTCCCTGAATGACGAGGCGGGCCAGGCTGCACCGTCCCCGGAAGTCGTCCCCGTGGACGACGACGATGAGGAAAGCGACGATGCGCCCCTGGTCGTTCGGAGATCAAGGGCGTACGCAGCGGCCGCGGCTATCTCCTCGGTGGCCGCAGCGGCATCTTCCCCAGTGGCGACATCCGCCCTAGCAGCGGCCGCCAACACCGCGGCGACAGCTGCCCCGGGGGCACCTGCCGATGCCTCGACGGGGACCATCCGCGACCTGGCTACGGCTTCAGCAGCAACAGTTGCCGCGGCCGCAGCGGCCCCCTTCCGAGGGTCGGCCCCTGATGCCGTGGCGGCTTCGTTATCGACTCCCGCGACGCCCCGGGTCGCGGCGACCCCGCAGGCACCCACGGTGCCGCCAGCTCCGGGGGTCTTCTGGGGCTTCGCGCTCCGGCGCAACCCCCCGAGGACCGATTCGCCGGCGGGCGCCAGCAAGAGGGGGAGGAGCGAGTCCCCGCCTGCCACGCCGAGCAAGAGGGCGCGTGCGGACGCCGGCGGCGCTGCTGACCCGATTGACACAAGGGCTTGTGGCGCCATCATCGCGCCCACCGACGACCCAGCCCCAACGGGGGCGGGGCCGGCTCCTTCGATCCTCCTTTGCTGCATTTTTCAGTTGTCAGTTAACCATACAAATGTACCTTCTTTTTCAGCAAGCGGCAGCTCGCCCGCGGCAAGCCTCTCGGAGGCTCCCGCTGGCACGGGTGAGGCGGGGGAAGCCCCCCTCGCAAGTCCATCTGCCTTGCAAGGTAACCGCCGCGGCTACCCTTGTCCGCTTCCGATAACTCTTTTACTTGTCGATCCTCACACTCCTTGTTGCTGTAGGCAAAAGCGCGCCCGCACCGGGAGCGGGCACTACCGTGGTTGATCTTGACCCTGACGTTGAGATCACGGGGGCGGCGGAGGAGCCGGCATCGGCTCCCGCACCAAGCTTTACTGCGCCGGCCATGGCAGCAGCGGCGACCGCCCCCACCGCCGAGACGGCGCCTGGCAAGGCGCTGGCAGCCGCGGACGCAGCTGGTGGGGACTTGGCTGCCGCCCAGCAGGGGACGGCACTTGACGCGGGCACAGTGGCTTCTCCAGCCCTGGAGCTCCCGGGTACGGGTGAAGGGGAAGTTGCCGGGGAAGGGCAAACGGACGCCCCGGAGCGAAAAGACGACCCCCCGCACCGTTCTACGATGGCGGCAGGGGCTTCGTCGTCATCAGCAGCCTTCCCCAACACCGACCTCGACACACTTGCCGGGGTGGCTTGGAATCCCATCACTTGGGATCCAAGCATCTTCAAGCGAGGACACCGGTTCCTGGACGCCATCAAGGACCAGCAGCAGGCCTTCGTCACCTCCTTCAACGAGTGGAGGGAGCACCATGCCATCGCTAAGAGCCAGCTTGGCGAGGTGCGGGAAGCCGTGGAGATGGAGCGGCAAGAGCTCTCTCGGTTGCACAAGGAGACGCGCCTCGCTGGGGAGGAGGCGTGCCTTGCCCGACAAGCCGTGGAGGATGCCGAGGAACCGGTCGTCCCGTAGGCTAAACTCCACCGGCGGCTGGAGGCCCAACGCACGGAGCTTTGGGGGGCGCTAGACTCGCTGGCGGCAACCCTCGAGGCGACCAAGAAGGAGCACGCCGGGGTGCTCGCAGCAGCCCAGGCCCGGCTGGACGAGAAGAGCGACCTGATCGCCAATTACCGCGGTGAGATTCAGGGCCTTCGCGTCAAGCTGGAGGTGCAGATCAAGGCCACCGAGGACGCAGTGGGAGTAGCGGCCCGGCACGAGATCCAGCTTGGCTCCGCAAAGGACAAGATGGACAAGCTCGAAACCGAGCTGGCTGCCATCCAGGAAGAGCTTGCCTAGGCTGGCAACGACATCGTGGTCAAGATCGTGGAGCTTGCGACGTTGGGGGACAACCTCCGCAAGGCCAAGAAGGCCGCGCACGATGCCCGGCTCCACCATGGCACACTGATCGGGCAGCGGCAGATAGGGACCGAGAAGCTGCTCAAGATCGCCGAGGCGCTGCGCGACGTGCTGCCCCGGTTCGAGTTGCAGGCCGCGGCGGTGGACGGCACTAATGTCTCAACCTTGATCCCCTTCTTCTTCGACCTGGTAGGGAAGCTTGAGGCTCTCGACGTCTGGATCGCCCAGTACGGCGCCAACGAGGTTGCCAACTGCGCTCGGGAGGTTGCCGAGACAATCCTCCCGAGGATACACCTCCGGGACCCGGGGTTTCCCTTCGAGTCCCTGCTGGACGCCTGGTCGGACAGCGAGGACGATCCCACGCACACCCAAGCGGTGCGCGGGTTCGTCGACGAGGTGGTCGAGCGGATGCAACGGATGCCGGACCCCGAGCCGTCCCCGGAGCCCCCGGCAGAAGACGCCGGCGACTAGTTGCCATCGCCCCCAGCCATCCTTGCTGCAAGTGTGGCATTTTGCGCCGTTTGAACCATTATTTCTCCATTAGCTTATGTAATCGTTCAACACTTAGTTAATCAAGCTCTTTAATTTGCTTAATTCTTTTTCCTTGTTCCCGGGGCTGCCTCGCGGGGCGTCTCCCTTAGCCTTTGCGTGTTTTGCCTTGTGTTGCCAGGGACTCGCGCGCCTCACCCTTGACCGGACCAGGAACCCGGGATGGACCCGCGGTGCCAACCTGGGGCCAAGCGGTAGCGGCGAGACACTCCACTTGCGGGGTAACTACTCCAAGCCATTGTCGCACCAGTGGCACCCGGGGTACCACCGCTGCGCGACGCGTGGCCCCCTCCCCCGGGTTCCCGCGAAGGTCTCATCCTGGGAAGCGCCAACGAGCTTCCTGGCAAGCGACCAGGCCAAAATGGGCTAGTGGGGCTTCCAGGAATATTCCCGATTAGGCACCTCCCGGGAAGCAGCTTCCCGGCAGGAGGTTCCCGGGCGCGCTGGGCCCGGGTGCTTCCCGGGCCGACTTGCGGGGGCTGGAGCCTCCCGGACGCGTGCCCCCGCCTCGGGTCGTGGGGCCCACTGGACAGCGCCACACGGGCGCGTGGCGGGCGCGGAACGCGCGGTCCCACCAAGGCAAGGTGTAAGGCGCGCGGCTCAGTAAACGAGCCGACCGACGGGTAGTTACCCGTCGGGTCAAAGGAACAGGGGTTATCCAATCCTACCCTAGGGTCTTAGGCCCCTAGCAGCGGAGGTGGCACCCATGCATGCCACCAACTCACCAGGGAGAGTCGCATGCCTCCCCGTTGGACACTTGTAGCCCATGCACCGTGGCACATGTCGCATCCCCTTGTGTATAAAAGGAGGACCCATGCCAACGGTCTAGGGGAGAGAGAGGTTTGACGGGTTAGTCAGTTGGTCAGTTAGTTGGTTCGGACGAAGCTCGCTCGATAGATGCTTAGTGGCTCCAGTAGGCAGCCAGCTGAGAGTGGTGAGGAGTGCCTAGCCACTGAGAGAAAGCCCGAGAGCTTGCCTGGCAACCTGTGAACATTTGACCCGTAATCAATATCAGCTCAGACAGGCAGGACGTAGGGTTTTACACCTCCGGGTGGCCCGAACCTGGGTAAAAATCGTGCGTACGTCTGTTCTTGGACTAGCGCGTACCCCTAGCACTTTGCCTCGCCGGCCCAGTAGGGCCTCGCCGGCCGTGCCGGCGATCATCTGGTCTCCACCCCAGACGCCCCTACCGAACCTGAAAGGGGGACGTGGTTGCACGCCCCCGGTGTCGGAGCACCGAGCGACGACATCTGGCGCGCCAAGTAGGGGGCGAGGGAGTGGACGGCGCCGGAGATCGCCGGCAGCGGAAGTTCCCATCGGCATCGGCTTCACTCTTCTTCGTCGACGAGCTTTGTCACCATGCCCTCCAAGCGGGCTGGTGATTCACGCATAGACCCGCGTGAGGCCCCAGCGGCGCACATGCGGTCGCACGACGTGCGACCCGAATCGGGAGCTCAAGAGAATCCCGAGCCCTCGAGGGTGCAGCAAACACAGCTGCCTCCACCGCCTCCCCGACCGTCGACCGACAATCGGCCGAGGGGACTGGCTGCCCCCAGCGTTGGGGGCAGTCAGGCGAGCACGCATGGCGTCGCCCGGGCCAGCCAACGGGTGGAGACGCGACACGAGGATGCCCCGCGGCAGCGGCACCCGGAGCACGCCGCGTCCTGCGCGACCCCTGGAGGTTCCACCCTGCACGCCCGGAGGCGTCCGGGGCCAGGGCGGGAAGCAGCCGTTCAGGCAAGCGGTTGCCCCCCGTGCGGACCCCGGCTGAATCCATCGTCGCCGCGCGCGTCATGGTGCGGTACGAGCCGCAGCAGGGCACGCCGGCGCACGAGACGTGGGGCGAGGAGTTGGAGGCGCTTCTCGCCCTGGCCGCCCAACAGCCGCAAGGCGAGGGCGCCCCGGTATGCTCCGGCCACGGTCCGAACTCAGAGCGCGAAGGCGCGCCGCCCGCCTCACGACAGGGGGAGAACCCTCCCCCTCCTCAGCGGGGCCTGGTAGACGGGAGCCCGGAGGGGTCCTCGAATTCATCGCCCACCGTCCCAGGGGGCGATGCGTGTGGCATCTTGAATGCCCGAAAACAGGAGGATCTGCGCAGGCGCGAGGTGGAGCGCCGGCACCCACTGGAGCAAGAAGATGCTCCCCTGGGCCCAGAAGACGGCTGCACTGCGTTCGCGCGCGAGTTGCGGCGGGGGGTGTGGCCCCGTAAGTTCCGAGCGCTTGCGCTCGATACGTACGACGGGACCGCTAACCCCAAAGATTTCCTCCTGACCTATACGCTGGGCATGCATGCCATCGGCGCCGACGACAAGGTCAGGGCGAACTGGTTCCGGATGGTCCTGAAGGGATCAGCGCGAACCTGGTTGCTCAACCTGCCTGCCGGATCCGTCGCCACCTGAGCAGACCTGCGCGAGCAGTTCGTGAGCGCGTTCCAGGGCGGCTATAAGCGCCCGGGAACCATGGCGGAGCTGCACACCATCGTGCAAAAACCGGGAGAGACGTTGCGGGCCTTCGTCAACCGCTTCTCCAATCTCTCCTATTCTATCCTGGAGGCCGAGGCGGCCGCCATCATAAACACCTTCGCCATCAACGTCCGCGATCCCAAGATGCGTGAGAAGCTGAGCACGCAGGACCTTCCCGGGGTCCCCACGGAGGTGATTGAGCATCGGCTCGCGGTGCGCCCGGACGCGCACCCCGTCAAGCAGAAGATCCGGCGGCAGGCACAAGAGCGGAAAGATTTCATCAAGCAAGAGGTGGGCAAGCTCAGGGCTGCCGGGGCGATCAGGGAAGTTTTGTACCCCACTTGGCTGGCTAACCCTGTAGTGGTGCCCAAAGCGGGGAATAAGCTTCGCATGTGCGTGGATTTTACCGATCTTAATCGTGCATGCCCCAAGGATCACTTCCCTGTACCCCGTATCGACCAGATAGTTGATTCTACCGCTGGTTGTGACCTGTTGAGTTTTTTGGATGCTTTCTCCGGCTACCATCAAATCAAGATGGCAGTCGAGGATGAGGAAAAGACAACGTTTATCACCCCAGTTGGCTGCTACGGCTATACATGCATGCCTTTCGGGTTGAAGAACGCGGGCTCCACATTCCAGCGCGCCCTGCGAGAATGTTTGGGGCCCCAGCTAGGCCGCAATGCGGAGGCCTACATGGATGACATCGTCCTCAAATCGAAGCGTAGGGACTCCCTGATTGATGACCTGCGGGAGACATTTGACAACCTCCGCAAGATCAAGCTCAGGCTGAACCCGGATAAGTGCACCTTCGGCGTCAACTCCGGGCAGCTTCTGGGTTTCTTGGTTTCACACCGGGGGATACAGGCCAACCCGACCAAAATAGAAGCCATCGAGAAGATGGAGGCCCCCCGCAAGGTGAAAGATGTCCAGCGCCTCAACGGCTGCGTTGCCGCGCTTGGACGCTTCATCTCCAGGCTGGGCGAGCGTGCCCTGCCTTTCTTCCGGATAATGAAGAAGAAGGGTCCAGTCGACTGGACTGTCGAGGCCGAGGCGGCGCTCCAGGAACTCAAGCGATACCTGAGGTCACCGCCCATCCTCGTCGCCCCCAAGTTGGGCGAGCCGCTGCTACTCTACCTAGCGGCGACTGACCAGGTGTTCAGCTCGGTGCTGGTTGCGGAGAGGGAGGAAGACGTCCCGGGGATTGGGACTGTGGGGCAGGGGGCTGAGCAGCCTCCGGCAACCACCTCAAGCCCAGGGACCACCTAGAGCCGGCAACCTCGGCGCCGCGGAAGCGGTTGGTGCAGCGACCGGTGTACTTCGTCAGTACGGTGTTGCGCGACGCGCGGACAAGATACCCGCAAGTACAGAAGCTCCTTCTGGGGATTCTCCTGGCGTCCCGCAAGTTGCGCCACTACTTCCAGGCGCACCGCGTCACGGTGGTGTCCGGGTTCTGCCTCGGGAAGACCCTCACCAACCGTGAAGCCACCGGGAGAGTGGCCGAATGGAGGATGGAGCTGTCGGAGTTCGACCTCCACTTCGCCAACTCCAAAAGCATCAAGAGCACGGCCCTGGCGGACTTCGTCGCGGAGTGGACGTCCACGGGCGTAGAAGAAAGTGAGTCGGAGACCAGACTTCCCGGCAAGCTGGACGAGGGCCACTGGGTCCTCTACTTCGACGGTGCGTTCAGTCTCCAGGGAGCGGGAGCCGGGGTCGTCATCGAGTCACCCACAGGGGACCAGCTACGGTTCGCCGTCCAACTCGACTTCGCTAACTCCACCAACAACACGGCGGAGTACGAAGGCCTGCTTGCCGGGCTGCGGGCAGCGGTCGCCCTCGACATTAAGCGCCTTGTTGTTCGCGGTGATTCCCAGCTTGTGATCAACCAGGTGAACAAGGACTACGATTGCCCTCAAGCTGGAATGGAAGTTTCAAGGGTTTGCGCTTCGAACACGTCAAGCGGAAGGACAACTTCGCTACTGATGAGCTGGCCAAGATGGCAGCAGAGCGCCGGAAGCCTCCGGCGGGGGTGTTCTGTCAGAAGCAACTGGCTCCTTCTGTCACCCCCCAGACGGCTGCCGGGGACGCCCCTCCGGCAACCGAGGGAACCCCTGCAGCAGCAGGGGTCCATGCCGCTGATATGGCGGCATGCATGGGCAGAGAAATTCCTCCCTGGGCGGAAGAGATCGCCCGCTATTTGAAATGGGAGGCTCTCCCGGAGGATGACGTCGCCGCGGAGCGCGTAGCGCGGCGAGCCAAGATGTACACCGTGATAGACGGCAGCGTCTACCGCAGGCGTGCGAATGGTGTAAAACTCCTCTGCGTGCCGCAGGAGGAAGGGTGTGCACTGTTGGAGGACATACATCGAGGCACATGTTCACACCATGTGGCCTCCCGGGCTTTAGCCGGCAAGGCTTTCCGGCATGGTTTTTACTGGCCCACGGCCCTGGCCGACGCAGAGCGGCTGGTGAGGACGTGCGAAGCGTGCCAGTTCCACTCGAAGAAGAGCAACCAACCAGCCCAGGCCCTGCATGCCATCCCGTCCTCATGGCCGTTCGCGGTCTGGGGACTAGACATCGTCGGCAAGCTACCAAGGGCGGTTGGCGGTTACGAATACTTGTTTGTGGCCATCGACAAGTTCTCCAAATGGGTGGAGGTGGAACCAGTGCGCAAGGTGACCACCCAGGCGGCCATCAAGTTCCTTAAGGGCATTGTGTGCCAGTTCGGGGTTCCCAACAGCATCATCACCGATAACGGCACGCAATTCACGAGCGCAGCGTTTCGCGCCTACTGTGAAGACATGGGCACTAAGTTGCGCTTCGCGTCCGTCGCTCACCCGAGGAGCAATGGATAGGCAGAGCGAGCCAACGCAGAGGTTCTGCGGGGGCTCAAGACGAGAACCTTTGACAAGCTCAAAGGCCATGGGAAGCACTGGATCGAAGAACTCCAGCCCGTGCTGTGGTCCGTCCGGACCACACCTAGTCAGGCAACGGGCGAAACTCCTTTCGCCCTTGTCTACGGGGCAGAAGCGGTGCTGCCCCTCGAGCTCAAGTACGGATCTCCCCTAGTACGCACGTACGGCGACGCCAGCCAACACGAGCAAAGGGTCGACGATCTAAACTTCATCGAAGAGCTTCGGTGCCGGGCTGCTGTGCGAGCCGCGCGCTACCAACAGGGACTCCGTCGTTATCATGACAGACGAGTCCGTCCCCGGGGGCTCGAGAACGGAGACCTTGTCCTGCGTCGGATACAAGGAATGAAGGCCGGGAACAAGTTGACTCCGAAATTGGAGGGCCCCTTCCGGTTAGTGCAGGTGACCAGGCCGGGGGCTGTCCGCCTGGAAACCGAAGACGGCTTGCCGGTGCCCAATAGCTGGAATATTGAACACTTGCGCAAGTTCTACCCGTGAAGCGGCGGAGCCCGACCCTCAGATGATGCCTCCGATGCATACCTCTCGAACTAGTGTAACCGGGCAGCCCCCGTGCGTAAACCGCTAGTTAACTGTGAATAAAGATAGGTGTTTCACCCCTGAGCTTTGTTCTTGCCTTGTTCATTCGCTTGTTTTCCCCCTCTTGCCTCCTGCTTTAAATGCACAAAGGTGTCTTTCCCTACTTGGTTGTGAGCAAGGGGCTGCCATGGCCCCGAAACGGAAACCCGTTGCCGGATCGTTCCGGCACTGGACATGCCGTTGGCGGGCTTCCCGCAACATGCATCACTGGACATGCCGCTGGCGGGCTCCCCGCAACGTGCATCACTGCTCGTGCCGTTGGCAGGCTTCCCGCAACGTGCACCACTAGGCGTGCGGTTGCTCGGCCTCCCGCCGCCTGCACCGCGCAGTCGCTGCGCCCGGGAAGGAAACGCTCACATCCAAGTTTGGCATCGACCCCTTTGTGCCGGGGGTTGGGAAGAAGGAGAGATGAGATTTATCTGATTTACCTGTGTTACTTGTTTTCAATAGTTTCGAAAAAATTTCAGCACCTCGGATCTGGTAAGAGTCTAACCTGTAGGAAAGGGAGGAATCTTGTACACTGTGGTGCCCGTGAGCTGCCGACGGGACGCACCATACACCGGTGCCTTGTGGTGCGGGAGGACCGCAACAAAAGGGGTTCACCGCACTCCGAGGCTTCTGAGTTGGCCGCCACGTGTGCCGTGGTTACCCGGTAAGCATGGCGGCGGAAACTGCGCCGCGTTCGGGGAAAAGGCGCCATGGTGCCGCGCGGATCCGTCGCGCGCGGTGGCAAGCCCCCCCCCCCCCCCCCCCCCCGCGTCTATAAAAGGCGTGCCCCAACCACGGAATTGCTCAGAGCGAAGCCGGGTTCGGGGCCATGAAAGCAGGTGGTGCGACGGAGGCGCGGAGGGGGTGCTTCCCGCCGGCGCCTTGCGCCGCCATCGCGCCCCTGCCGCACCACCCCATCGAGCCCACCCCGAGGGGCGCCGCAGAGGCACGGGGGTAGTGCGTGCCATCGGCGTCCCGCGCCGACAGGTGCACTGCCGTTGTGCCCCTGCCGCGCTTCCTCAAAGGGGCGGTTCCGGGGTGAGGGTCGCTGCAGAGGCAATTTGGCGGTGCGTCCCGTCCGCGTCCGGCGCCGACGTGGTGCATTGCCACAGTGCCCTTGTCGCCCCCCTCCTTAGGACACCTCCGCAAGGAGCAGGGTCGACCGCGGAGACTCTATGGTAGTGCGTGCCATCCGTGCCTTTTGCCGGCGGGTGCACTACCACAGAGACCCGGCCGCATTCCGTTTGAGAGAGTCTTTTCTGGGCGCGGGTCATTGCGAGGACGCTGTGATGGCGCCGGTGACGGCGCTCGTCGCTCGTTCCGGCCCATCACCGCGTCCTTGCCGCGGCCCTCAAGCAGTTTAGCTCCCGGGTAACAAGGGTCGTCGCATCCCTTGGGGCGAGTCCCCTAGAGAAAATCCAGGTCTCCCCAGTTACGGGGGCTGTCGCTGGAAGGCTATAACTTCCTCGTCACCCGTACCCGCCGTTCAGGGTGTGGCGAAGCCGGCGCCGAGGACATTATAGCCGTCTCGCGGCTGCTCCCGGAGCGGAGCCCTCCTAAGCCAGCGTTCATCCCTGAAGGCCAGAGTCCGCCCCTGAGGGCGAGGGTTGCCGCGTGAGCGTGGTGGTGGCATCGTCGTCGGCGGTTGCCGCCGGCGGCAATCCTGCCCCCACATTCCTGCCGCATCCCTCCGAGATCGTTTCCCCTGAACAGGTACCCCGGATGGATTCCTACCGAGGTGGCGCCCCGTCTGCACTCTACCGCAGAGCATCGCGGAACGTTGGACCAAACGGAAAGCTAAGTATCTGAACATGAACGCTGAATTCGTTCAGAGCTGAACGAAACTGAGCACTGCCCTGCTGGGTGCGGCCCCGGATCCCGTGCGTAGCCGGAGTGTTACAAGGGACGCTTGCGGGGGGAGTGCGCTCCCCGTGTGGCTCCCGGGTCCACCCCGGAAGGACACGGCTCGGGGTGGTTACCCCGTAAGTGGAGTGGCTCCCTGCTACCGCTTGGCCCCAGGTCGGCACCGCGGGTCCGTCCCGGGTCCCTGGTCTGGTCAAGGGTGAGGCGTGCGCGAGTCCCCCCGCAACACAAGGCAAGACATGCACAGGCTATGGGAACCACCCCGCGAGACGGCCTCGGGAATAAAGGACAAAAATTGAGCAAACTAACGAGCTTGATTGACTAGGTGTCGAGTGGTTACATGGACTAACCAAAAGGTCATTGTCCAAACGGTGCTAAGCGCCATACTTGCAGGTAAAGCAAACAAGAAAAAGTATAGGGGAAGCAACGAGTATAGCCAGGGGCCGCGGCAGCTAGCTGTCGTCGTCTTCGGCCGGGGGGTCAACGGGGGGTTCAGGCTCCGGCTTCATCTGCATCCGCTCGACGACCTCGTCGACGAACTCGCGCACTGCCTAGGTGTGCGTGGGCTCGTCCTCGCTGTCGGACCAAGCGTCCAGCAGGGATGAATTCCGGGTCCCGGAGATGAATCCGCGGGAGGATCGTCCTGGCAACCTCCCGGGCGCAGTTGGCGACTTCGTTGGCGCCGTACTTGGCGATCCAGACGTCGAGCGCCCCGAGCTTCCCCAACAAGTCGGAGAAGAAGGGGATCAGCGTCGTGACGTCCGTGCCATCCACCTCCGCCGCCTGCAGCTCGAACTTGGGCAGCAAGTCGCGCAGCGACCCAGCGATCTTCGCCAGCTTCTCCGTCTCGAGCTCCCGCTACCCGATCAGCGTGAAGGGGCGCGTAGAGATAAACAAAAAACTTTTCCTACGCGAACTCCCAAGATCTAGCCGAGGTAGAAGGCCACGAGGATTACCACTAGACGCGCAGTTGCGGATTATTGATGCGGCGCCTTGATGCAGTGCAGTTCCTCGATCCGATCCAGCCGATCCAATCCCGCGATCGTCGAAGTGCTGAACGTACAGCACCTCTGCCGGTATCCACACGTGCGAGGAGGAGCTCCGGCGGCGGACTGCTAGGTCCGATGCGACGGTTGAACTGAATCGGGCTAGGGTTCTCCACGCATGAGAGTGGAAAAACCGTGCCCCTTAGGCATCCCACGCCCCTGCTTATATATCGAGTGGAAGTGGGCTCCAAGCCTTGTGGCCCATCCACCCTGCGAGTCCAACTCGCATTGTCAGCCCAATTCCAGTTCGGGTCCAACCCGACCAAATACTTGCTCCCGCTCTTAAGTGTGTGACCCCGCAGGCTCATGGCGACTTGGACACGATTGGAGTCCGACTCACAGTCGATCAATCGGTAGCGGCTCCTAGCAGAACGTGCCGACTCCCAAGTACCATCGAGTTATGACGACGTACCTTCCAATGTGACATACGTCTTAGTCCCTTTTGCCTCACGATATACCTTGTCGAACTATAGGCGATTAATCGTCATCCCTTTAATAGTTCAACTCTCTTGTCGATCCGTGATATACGATTCATCCGACTAACTCTTAGTCGATCGACCCGGTTAACAGTTAACCAAGTCGCGCACGGCCATGCTTCCCGAATCATATCACTCGAGAGCTTTACACCATGGGACATCGGTAAGAATCCCTTCTTAGACGATTCCATGTTGAATTTCTTCAACACTTTGTCCAAATATGTACTTTGACTCAATCCAATGAGCCGCCTAGATCTATCTCTATAGATCCTGATTCCCAGTATGTAAGTTGCCTCACCCAAATCTTTCATTGCGAAACTCCTTTCCAATGATTCTTTGGTTTCTTGCAACATCAGGACATCATTTCCCATCAATAATATGTCGTCCACATATAAGATTAGAAAATTTACTTTGCTCCCACTAAACTTCTTGTACAAACAAGAATCATGATCGCTCTTGATGAAGCCAAATGATTTGACTACCTCATCAAAGCGAATGTTCCAACTCCGAGATGCTTGCTTCAGTCCATAAATGGATTTCTGAAGTTTGCATACCTTGTCAGCGTTAGCCGGATCGACAAAACCTTCGGGCTGTATCATATACACGTCCTCAGTTAAATTTCCATTGAGGAAAGCCGTCTTGACATCCATCTGCCATATCTCATAGTCGAAATAGGCTGCTATAGCTAACATGATCCGAACCGACTTAAGCATCGCTACGGGCGAGAAGGTCTCGTCGTAGTCAACTCCTTGAACCTGTCAGAACCCCTTCGCGACAAGCCGTGCTTTATAGACAGAAACATTTCCATCCATGTCAGTTTTCTTCTTAAAGACCCATTTGCTCTCGACGGGTCTTGCACCGTCTGGCAGATCAACCAAGGTCCAAACTTGATTTTCATCCATGGACTTTAACTCAGATCTCATGGCTCCAAGCCATGACTCAGAATCAGATCCCACCATCGCTTTCGAATAAGTTGTCGGCTCATCACTGTCTAACAGTAATACTTCACGAGCACTTTGCAATCTAGCAGATCTCCGTGGTTCTGGTGCTTTTGCCGTCATAGATACCACGACCGGCTCAGCCTCCAAGACTGTAGCCGACTCGCCTCTAGCAGGTTCCTCCAAAATTTCTTCGAGTTGCACTGTGCTCCCACTGACTCCCCGACTGAGAAACTCTTTCTCAAGGAAGACACCGTTCCGAGCGACAAACACTTTGCCCTCTTCTCGGTTGTAGAAGTAGTACCCTAAGGTTTCCCTTGGATACCCCACGAAAATACACTTATCCGACTTGGCCGTGAGCTTGTCCGACTGAAGTCGCTTGACGAATGCTTCACAGCCCCAAATCTTAAGAAAAGACAAACTCGGCCTTTTGCCAGTCCACATCTCATGCGGTGTCTTCTCTACCGATTTCGATGGTACTCTGTTTAGTGTGAACGCTGCAGTTTCTAGACAATATCCCCAAAATGACAAAGGTAGATCTGTTCGACTCATCATTGATCGTACCATGTCCAACAAGGTCCGATTCCGCCGTTCTGATACACCGTTCCTCTGCGGCGTACCCGGTGGAGTGGAGCTGAGGAACTATTCCACAACTCTTTAGATGGTCATCAAACTCATGGCTCATGTACTCGCCTCCACGGTCCGACCGTAGAAACTTTATTTTCTTGCCGAGTTGATTTTGTACCTCACTCTGGAATTCCTTGAATTTCTCAAAGGCTTCCGACTTGTGTTTCATTAAATAGACATATCCATATCTACTCAAATCATCAGTGAAGGTAACGAAGTACTCATAACCACCTCTGGCTGTCGTGCTCATTGGGCCACATACATCACTATGTATTAGTTCCAACAAGTCGGACGCCCTTTCACAACTCCTTGCAAAAGGTGTCTTGGTCATTTTGCCGAGTAGGCATGACTCGCATGTCTCGAACGACTCCAAGTCGAACGAAGTTAAAAGTCCATCATCATGGAGCTTCTTCATGCGCTTCCAACTTATATGACCAAGCCGACAGTGCCAAAAGTAAGTCATATTCAGATCATTTGGTTTTAACCTTTTCACATTTATGTTATAGACTGATTCACTATCAAGATTCAAAATAAATAACCCGTCCTGGACGGGTGCAAAGCCGTGAAACATATCTTTCAAATATAAAGAACAACCATTATTCTTAATATTCGACTCATAACCTTGTCTCATTAAACATGAGGCAGAAATAATGTTTCGACTAAGCACTGGAACATAATAACAATTATTCAGCTCCATTAAGAATCCTGAAGGTAAATGAAGTTGCATCGTGCCGACTTCCAACGCAGCGACTCTCGCTTTGTTGCCGACTCGAATATCAATCTCACCTCTTGCCACGCTCCTAGTTCTTACCAGCCCCTGCAACGAGTTGCAGATGTGAATTACTGATCCGGTATCATATACCCATGAACTGTTAGGTGCATCAGCAAGATAAATGTCTATAACATTACAAACAAGCGTACCTGAGTTAGAAGTCCCACTTCCACTCTTGGCTTTGTCAGCCAAAAACTTGCTGCAGTTTCTCTTCCAGTGCCCATCCGTCTTGCAATAGAAGCAAGTGGATCCAGCTGTAGGAGACGGCTTAGTCCCTGAGGCAGCGCTCGGGACAGAGTCCTGAGTTTTGCCTCCTGACTTAGCCTTCTTCTTCTTAGTCCAAGAACCCTTCTTGAACTTAGCCTTATTCTGCACCATCAACACTTGACTGGTGCCTTTCTTCAGGTCAGCCTCTGCTGTCTTGAGCATCCCATGTAGTTCAATGAGCTTCTTATCCATACCATGCATGTGATAGTTCGAGATGAATGGAGCATATGCACTAGGAAGAGAGTTCAGAACGATATCTGTAGCGAACTCATCGCTTATGGGAAAACCCAGCCTATCCAAAGACTGCACGTAACCAGTCATCTTGATCACGTGCGGACTCAGTGGATCACCGTCTTTGAGCTTACAGCCAAGCAAAGCTTGAGAGACTTGATACCTCTCGGTCTTTGCCTGAGCCTGGAACATACTTTTGAGGCTTTCGATCATATCGTAGGCCTCAACATTCTCGAACTGCTGCTGCAAGTCCGGTTCCATGTGTGCAAGCATAAGACAGCTAATTTCCGTAGACTCATCTCTAGCCTTACGGTGGGCATTCATGACAGCGACTGTCGCATCTTCATCAGGCTCATCTGGAAGTGGAGTGTCTAGAACATGGTCCTTCATAAAAGAGCATGAATATTAAACGCTTTAATACTTATGCTCCCACTAGAACCAACATCTCTCCGATGGTTACTAAGTGATTCAGGATCCTAAATAAGCAAAACAACTAGTGAGCTTTAGCATCACCGCTAGCCGCCAAGTGATCTAGGTAGGCAACACCTTGCCAATCGCATCTCATACGACTCCTGTTAGTCGGGTGGCATCACATGCCCCGGCTCCCGACCTACCGAGCCCCGAGCCCCACAACCGTTGTGATGGACTCGTCTAGCTTACCAAGTGCTTCCGCTGTAAGAGTCCAACTCAAACCCACCTAGTTGGAAAGAATTGGTAGCACCTCAATTTCATGAGCCCACTACCAAGAATGTCCAACTTGTGATGGTGCAGCACTTGGCGGGGCGACCGACTAGACCTTCTTTGAGAGATTTAAACTACCAACTATCTAATAGAGGTAAAACTGAGACATAACAATAACACAAATAAAGCAATTATAATGTGAAATGGTATGGCTCTCTTCATGGTGATCTCCATCTCCACAAAGCTTGTAAGTAGACTCGTGCCAATTCTTGTCACGTGCCGCCTTACTCCATGTCACCGACTTGTACATCGGATTGCATGTCCTCCAGGTTCTCCAAGTAGCTACACTAGCTAGTGAACGGAAATTACATGGAAAATTCGACACGCAGGTCGTTATACAATAAATGACAGCACCTAGGCTCCAGCCGGCTGACAAAAAACATGACACGCAGATCACGTATGGATTACACACATCACATGCACATAAGCCATACCATCCACAACATCCTGCAAAACAAGTTATGCATAGAAACGATATCTATCGGCGTTGTGAATCTCGCAACGACATCTAAGGCGCTACGACAGGGCGAAGCCGGCGGTCCCGATTTTGGAAAACGCAGATCAAATCTGCATTCCGATCATGGATTTCTTCATCGGATAAAACAATTTTACCCAGATCCGATCTGTGTTCCGATTCGACCAAACTCTTTGATCTTCGATCACCGCAACTGGATTTACGTGTCACAGTATACCCCGATGGCGGAAACCGACCGGTAGGGGTATGTCGTTCCACGACCTTAGCAGTATGATCACGGACAACAGATCATCCATATCCCCGAGTATGATTGATCCAATCAACCTTGTACAAAACCGATCTATCTCATAGACCGACCACCAAAACAGCAACTAGATCCAATCTAGTGCAGTTCCTCGATCCGATCCAGCCGATCCAATCCCGCGATCGTCGAAGTGCTGAACGTACAGCACCTCTGCCGGTATCCACACGTGCGAGGAGGAGCTCCGGCGGCGGACTGCTAGGTCCGATGCGACGGTTGAACTGAATCGGGCTAGGGTTCTCCACGCATGAGAGTGGAAAAACCGTGCCCCTTAGGCATCCCACGCCCCTGCTTATATATCGAGTGGAAGTGGGCTCCAAGCCTTGTGGCCCATCCACCCTGCGAGTCCAACTCGCATGGTCAGCCCAATTCCAGTTCGGGTCCAACCCGACCAAATACTTGCTCCCGCTCTTAAGTGTGTGACCCCGCAGGCTCATGGCGACTTGGACACGATTGGAGTCCGACTCACAATCGATCAATCGGTAGCGGCTCCTAGCAGAACGTGCCGACTCCCAAGTACCATCGAGTCATGACGACGTACCTTCCAATGTGACATACGTCTTAGTCCCTTTTGCCTCACAATATACCTTGTCGAACTATAGGCGATTAATCGTCATCCATTTAATAGTTCAACTCTCTTCTCGATCTGTGATATACGATTCATCCGACTAACTCTTAGTCGATCGACCCGGTTAACAGTTAACCAAGTCGCGCATGGCCATGCTTCCCGAATCATATCACTCGAGAGGGCCCAGAGAATATCTCTCCAGTCGGAGGGGCAAAATCCCATCTTGGTTATCCACATCACACAGCTTGATTCTCAGTCAACCCGAACTCTGCCTTTATAACTGCCCTGTTACGGAACAACGTTTGACAGAACCTAAGTTGGTGATCCACAACTCGGATTGTGCGATAACCTCAGGTCTAAGGATTACATTGATTGAGACATGCAAATGACGACCTACTCGTTGCATCTCAATATGGGTCAGTCCGACTCGCTAAACTCTTTAGCCGAGTCCGTGTAAGCTGGAATGACATCACCATGCCCATGACAAGTGGAACCGAGTCATCAGCCAACTTTCACATTAGTCTAGGTTATGTGTCCAGCACAACCTCAATGACTAAGGACAATTTAGTATGAACAACATGAATACATAGTTCCAAAATCAAATCACATATCAGATGTTCAAACAAGGACAACTTAATAATATTTATGAATACATTGGGAATTACATCATACATGATTGCCTCTAGGGCATATTCCCAACACAGCGTGCTGTGATGGAGTCGGGCGTCTTGCGCGGCCTTCTTGGCCTTGCTGACGCGGCCCTCCAGCTTCGCAAGCTCTAAGGCCTAGGCCGCGGTTGCCTTGCCGGCCTTGGCGAGTTCTTCCCGGACGGCGGCCAACACGTCCTCAAGCCCGGCCGCTTTGCCTTTAACCGAGTTGAGCTCGGCCTCGTGCTGAGTCGCCGCTCTCGCCGCGCCCTCAGCGGCCTTGATCTGCACCTCCAGCCGGACGCGGAGGCCTTCGATCTCGCCACGGTAGTTGGCGATCAGCTCGCTCTTCTCGTCCAGCCGCGCCTGGGCCGTCGCGAGCACCTCGGCATGTTCCTTCCGGGAAGCTTCTAGGGTTGCTGCCATTGCGTCGAGCCTACCTTGGAGCTCCGTGCGCTAGACTTCCAGTTGCTGACGGAGCTCGGTCTCCGGGACTACCGGCTCCCGAGCAGCCTCCAGGGCTTGCCGGGCCAGACACGCCTCCTCTTCGGCGAGGCGCGTCTCCTCGCGCCGCCGGGAGAGTTCGCGCCGCTCTCTCTCGACGGCCCCCACACCTCGCCGAGTTGATTCTTGGCGGCGGTGTGGCACTCCCTCACCTCGTTGTAGGAGGTGACGAAGGTGAACTGCTGGTCCCGGACGGCGTCCAGGAACTGGTGCCCCCGCTCGAAGACGCTCGGATCCCAGGTAAGAGGATTCCAAGCGACCCCGGCGAGGGTGCCGAGGTCGGTGCCGGGGAGAGCCCCCGAGGATGACGAAGCCCCAGCTACTGAACTGGACCTGGGCGCGGGGTCGCCAACTTGCTCCCGGGGGTCTTGCCGTCCTTCCCCGACAACTTCCCCCACGCCCAGGCTCCGGGACACCGGGGTTGGAGAGGGTTCCCTGCTTCCGGCGGGGGTCATCCCCTGCGGGACGGCGTGTGAGCCCGAGCCGGCCACGTCCGCGGCTTCTGGCGCGTCGCCGGGTGCCGTGGCGGCGGCGGCGGTCCCCACTGTTGCCGCTGTGTCCGTCGCGGCGGGGGCGGACACGGGAGCCGTTTCCGACTCCACCTCCGCCCCCGTGGCCCCTACGACCGTGTCGGGGTCGACCACGGCTGTGCCCGTTCCGGGTGCGGGCGCGCTTGTGCCTGCACCTGTGGAGAAGCATGAGGGTCGGCGATGGTTGGTGTTATCGAAGGCGAATAGGGGCGACCAGGGCGGTTGCCTTGAGCGGCCGTCGGGCTTGCCGGTGCAGCCTCCGCTACCTCACCTGCGCCAGCAGGAGCGCCCAAGGGTCTTGCCGCGGGCGAGCTGCCGCTCGTTGTACGAAGAGAAGGTATGTTTGTGATTTTGGCTAGCAGGAATTGCAGTTGCAGGGAATCGACGAAGACATACCTGGTGCCAGCCCTGTCTCCGCTTGGGCTGGGTCGCCAAGGGGCGCGCCCGTTCCGACGCGGGCCCCCGAGGCAACGGGGTCGGTGGCGCCGCCAGCGTCCGCGCGCGTCCTCTTGCTTGGTGAGCCGGTCGGGGAATCACTCCTCGCCCTCTTGCTGGCGCCCGCCGGCGAGGAGGACTTCGGAGGGTGGCGCCGGAGCGCGAAGCCCCGGAAGACCCCCCGGGCGGGCGGTGCCGTGGGCGCCCGCGGTGTCGTCGTGACCCGGAGAGCTCCAGGTGTCGATGGCGATGCCGCCGCGCCGCCGGGCGCCAAGCTCGCGGAGGCCCCCGCTACCGGAGCGAAGGCCGTCGCCGGGGCGCCAAAGGCCCCCGCAGGTGCTGACGTTGCCGGGGTGCCGGCGCGCACCCCGGAGCCGGTTCCCGCCGCGGAGCCGGCGGCCGCCGGTGAGACAGGGGCCGCCGCCGAGGCACTCGCGGCCCCTGTTGCCACGGATGCCGTCGTGGTACCAGCGGGCGCCCCAGGAGCGGCGGCCGCCGCCAGGGTGGGGGCCGTTGCCGGGGCAGACGTCGCTGTTGAGGAAGTGGCTGCGGCCGCCGCGAACGCCCTCGACCTTCTCAGGATCAGGGGCGCGCTGTCGCTGCTTTCCTCGTCGTCGTCCTCCACGGCGACGACTTCCGAGGACGCAGCCACCTGGCCCGCCTCGTCGTCCAGCGACCGGAGGGAGGGCCAGCTGGTCCCCTGTCGGTGACTCGATGACGACCCCGGCGCTAGCTCCTTGGAGACTGAACGCGCCGTCGAAGTAGAGCACCTAGTGGTCTTCGTCCAGCTTGCCGGGCAGGCTGGTCTCTTGCTCATCCTCTTCCACGCTCATCGACGTCCACTCCGCGACGAAGTCCGCCAAGGCCGCACTCTTGATGCTCTTGGAGTTGGCGAAGTGGAGGTCAAATTCCGACAGCTCCATCCTCCATTCGGCCACCCTCCCGGTGTCTTCGCGGTTGGTGAGGGCTCGCTCAAGGCAGAACCCCGACACCACGTGATGCGGTGCGCCTGGAAATAGTGGCGCAGCTTGCAGGACGCAAGGAGAATCCCCAAGAGGAGCTTCTGCATTTGCGGGTACCTTAGACGAGCATCGCGCAGCACCGTGCTGACGAGGTACACGGGATGTTGCATGAGCCGCTTGCGCGGTGCTGGAGTTGCCGGCTCGGGGGTGGTCCCAGGTTCCGAGGCGGTTGCCAGGGGCCGTTCAGCCCCCTGCCCCGCAACCTCGATCCCCGGAACATCTTCCTCCATTGCGGCAACCAGCACCGAGCTGACCACCTGGTCAGTCGCTGCTAGGTAGAGTAGCAGCGGCTCGCCCGGCTTGGGGGCGACGAGGACGGGCGGCAACTTCAGGTACTGTTTCAGATCCTGGAACGCCGCCTCGGCCTCAGGAGTCCAGTCAACCGGACCCTTCTTCTTCATCACCTTGAAGAAAGGCAGGGCGCTTTCGCCCAGCCTTGAGATGAAGCGACCCAACGCGGCAACGCAGCCATTAAGGCGCTGGACATCCTTAACCTTGCGGGGAGTCTCCATCTTCTCGATGGCTTCTATCTTGCTTGGGTTGGCTTGTATCCCCTGTGGGAAGCCAAGAAACCCAGAAGCTGCCCGAGTCCACACCAAAGGTGCATTTCTCGGGGTTCAGCTTGAGTTTGATCCTGCGGAGGTTATGAAACGTTTCCCGCAGGTCATCAATCAGTGAGTCCCCACGCTTCGATTAGATGATGATGTCGTCCATGTAGGCCTCCACGTTTCGGCCTAGCTGGAGTCCCAAACATTCGTGCAGCGCGCGCTGGAATGTTGAGCCCGCGTTCTTCAACCAGAAAGGCATGCATGTATAACAGTAGCAGCCAACCGGGGTGATGAACGCTGTTTTCTCTTCGTCTGCGACCGCCATCTTAATTTGATGGTAGCCGGAAAAAGCATCCAAAAAACTCAGCAAGTCACAACCAGCGGTGGAATCAACTATTTGATAAATGCGGGGTACAGGGAAGGGATCCTTGGGGCATACACGATTAAGATCACTAAAATCCATGCACATGCGAAGCTTGTTCCCTGCTTTAGGTACTACTACAGGGTTAGCTAACCAAGTGAGGTACAGAACTTCCCTGATAGCCCCGGCAGCCTTTAGCTTGTCCACCTCTTGCTTGATGAAATCCTTGCGCTCCTGTGCTTGCCGCCGAACCTTCTGCTTGACGGGGCGGGCGTCCGGACGCACCACGAGCCGATGCTCAATCACCTTCCTAGGGACTCCGGGAAGGTCCGACGGCTCCCAAGCGAACACGTCGGCATTTTCCCGGAGGAAAGTGATGAAGGCGCTTTCCTATTCGGCAGTAAGGTTCGCACCGACGGTGACGGTGCGCTCCTTGTTGCCGGCTTGGAGGGGCAGCTTCTTCACCTTGGCGGCCTCCTCCCGGAGCTTCTGTCCCTTGCCGGTGCACGAGCCCGAGCCTGCGCTTCCCCCGGCAAGCTCTTGAAGGGTAGCGCGGGCCTTCTTTGTTTCCGGGGCATCGCCCGGCGAGCTGTCGTCTCCGACAACATCTACGTCACCGGCGTCAGCTGCGGCGGCGGCCCTGACGACCACGCCTACGCACCAGGCCACATCCTTGAGGTCGCACCTGCTGGAGAGAACTTCATATACGGATGGCATCTTCATCATGCCATAGGCGCAATGCATAGCCGCCTTGAACTTAATCAGCGCTGGCCGACCAAGGATCCCGTTGTAGGGCAACGGGGTGTTTGCCACGTCGAACACTATGTGTTCCGTCCTGAACGCTTCCCGGGACCTGAAGGTTACCGGCAGCGTGATGCGCCCCAGAGGGCGCACGATCCCGGGGTTCACCCCCCGGAACGGGTCGGTGGGCTTCAGCTGCTCCACCGGCAACTGGAGTTTCTCCACCAGCCTGGCGGACAGGAGGTTAAGCCCCGCTCCGTTGTCCACCAGTACCTTGGTCACCGTCATATTGCTGATGATCGGTGAGACGACGAAGGGTGTTACCCCTGAACCCAGCTGCCGCGCTGGGTGATCGTCAGCGTTGAAGGTGATCGGCACATGCGACCACCTCAACGGCTGTTGCGGCTCCGCGTCCGGCAACAACGCGCACACGTCGCGGGTGACGCATTTCACTGCGGCATGGGATGGGAGAGCATAGGCTCCCCCATGGATGCAGGCAACGCCGCGAGGCTCCTGGAAGCCCGGCTCGTCGCGGCCAGTGCAATCGGACTCGTGCTGCTCCTCAGCGCGAGCCCTGTCGCGTCCCCGGGGAGGGCGACTCCTACCCGCGCGGGCTTGGCCATGTCCCCTGTGAGGGTCGTCTCTGCTGACAGCGCCGCCGGCAGGCCTCGGCCCCGCTCTGGGGTCGTTCGGGCAATCTCGGGAGAGATGCCCGATGTCGCCGCAGTTGAAGCAGGCGCCAGCAGTGCGGCGCTCCTCATGGCGCTGCTCATGCCGCTGCTTGATCCCCTGCAGGATGCGGCAGTCCTGCGCGTCGTGGGTGGAGTTGCTGTGGATGGGGCAGCGGGACGCGTCGCCTGGCTTGCCACCAGGCCCGCCACCCGGAGAGGCCTTCTTCGCAGGCCTCGCGGCAACAGCCCCCGACTCCGCGGCGAGGACCTTCTTCCCGCTACGCTTGCGGGAACCCTTCTTCTGCGAACCCTTGCTAGGGCTCGCAGCAGCCATGGCTGCTAGCTCTGGCGCTAAGCGCCCTTCCTCGGCCATGGCGCACTTGTGCACCCGGTCATATAGATCCTGCGTCGTCCAGATCCGATGCGTGCTCAGCTTCTCCCGCATCTTGGGGTCGGGGACGTTGATGGCGAAGGTGTTGACAATGGCAGCCGCCTCCGCCTCCGGGATAGAGTAGGAGAGGTTGGAGAAGCGGTTGACGAAGCTCCGCAACGTCTCCCCCGGCTTCTACACGATGGTGTGCAGTTCCGCCATAGTTCCCGGGCACTTGTAGCCGCCCTGGAACGCACTCACAAACTGCTCGCGCAGGTCCGCCCAGATGGCAATGGACCCGGCAGGGAAGTTGAGCAGCCAGGTTCTCGCTGATCCCTTCAGGACCATCGGGAACCAGTTGGCCCTGACCTTGTCGTCGGCGCCAATGGCATGCATCCCCAACGTGTAGGTCAGGAAGAAATCCTTGGGATTCGTGGTCCCGTCGTACATGCCGAGCGCTGGCGCTCGAAACTTACGGGGCCATGTCACCCGCCGCAGCTCGCGTGTGAACGCGGTGCAGCCGTCCTCGAGGCCCATGGGAGCATCTTCCTGCTGCTGCGGGCGCTGCCGCTCTACCTCGTGCCGACGCCGGCACTCTAGGCACTGGCGTAGATCCTCTTGCTGGCGGGCGTTCAAGATGCCATGGGCGTCACCCCGCGTGACCGTGAGTGACGAGTCCGAGGACCCTTTCGGGTCCCCGTCTCCCTGGCGTCCCTGCGGGGGAGGGTTCTCCCACTGTCGTGAGGCGCGGAGCGCGTCTCCGCGCTCCGGGTTCTGCCCGCGGCCGGAGCCTGCCAGGACGCCCTCGCCTTGCGGCTATTGGGCGGCGAGCGCGAGGAGCGCGTCCAACTCCTCGCCCCATGTCTCATGCGTCGGCGTACCCTGCTGCGGATCGTACCGCACCATGACCCGCGCGGTGATGATGGCTTCCGCCGGGGTTCGTGCGGGAGGCAACCGGCTTCCAGAGCTGCTGCCATCCGCCTTACCACCGGACGCACCCGAGTGAGCAGGGTGCGAGCGCCCGGGCGTCGCTCGCGACGCAGTATGCTCCTGGCACGGCTGACGCTACGTGTACTCGGCCGGCGACTCAGCTCGTTGGACGGTGCGGGCATCACCATGCCTGCTCGCGCGGCTGGCCCCGACGCTGAGGGCCGCCGGCCCCCTCAGCCGGTTGTCGACTGACAGTCGAGGAGGTGGGGGAGGCAGCTTTGATTGCTGCACTCGCGAGGGCTCTGGGTTCTCCTGAGCCCCCGATGCGGGTCGTGCATCGTGCGAACGCGTGTGCGCTGCTGGGGCCTCACGTGGGTCGATCCGAGGGTCACCAGCCCGCTTGGGGGCCATGGTGGCCGGCTCTGTCGGCGTAAAATGCGAAGCCGACGTCAATGCAGACACTGTCGTCGGCGGTCACCGGCGACCTCTCCTCTCGCGCCCCCTACCTGGCGCACCAGATGTCGTCGCACGGGGCTCCGACACCAAGGGCGTGCTTGCACGCCCCCTTTTAGGTTCAGCAGGGGCGTCGGGGATCGCTCCGGCGATCGCCGGCGTGGCCGATGGCGTACGTAACCTGCAAAGTAATGTACCCAGAATACATGCAAGCTAAGGACACATGCATGCACGTTTTTACCCAGGTTCGGGCCACCCAGAGGTGTAAAACCCTACGTCCTGCTTGTCTGCGCTTGTATTACCACAAAACCAGGTGTTTACAGGTTGCCAGGTGGGTTCCCGGGCACTCTCTCCCTTTTGGCTAAGTGTTCCTTGCTACTCTCTTCTATCGCTAGGAGCTAGCTGTGAGCTGATCCAATTGAACCCAGCTCGGACTAACCAACCAAAGACCCAACCAACCCCTCGACCGTTGGCGGGGGTCCTCCTTTTATAGCCAAGGGGATACCACAGGTGCCACGGTGCATGGATTACAAGTGGCGAGCAGGGAGGCTGGGCAACTCCCCCTTGGTGCGCTAGTGGCATGCATGAGTGCCAACTCCTTAGCTAGGGGCCTAAGGCCTAAGAACTAGCCCTGGACAGCCACTGTTTATCTGACTAGACGGGTAACTTTCCCTCCTGTCGGCTCATTAAATGCGTCGTGCGCTTCACTCCTCGCCCTGGCAGAACTGCACACTGGATGCCTGACGCGCGCTCACGTGGCGCCGCTGCTCTGCCTGCTTGGCCCCGCCCTCACAACGGGAGCCTGCGCCCGGGAACCCCCCTCCCGGCAAGTGACTTCCCGGGAGGCGGCCAGGCGGGAATATTCCTTGAAGCCCCGCTAGCCCTCCCGGGCTGGTGGCTTGCCGGGTAGCACGTTAACTACTTCCCGGGATGATGCCTTCCCGGGAACTCGGTGATGCGACCCACGCGTCGCGCAAACTTGGTACCCCGGGTGCCACTGGTGCGACAGTTCTCCTGAGCCCGCGACGCGGGTTGCGCATCGTGCGATCACGGGTGCGCCGCTGGGGCGTCACGCGGGTCGATCCGAGAGTCACCAGCCCGCTTGGGAGGCATAGCGACTGGCTCTGTTGTCGGGGTAGACAAGGCCGATGCTGCTGTAGACGACGGCGCCATCGGTCACCGGCGAGCTCTCCTCACGCCCCCCCTACCTGGCACGCCAGATGTCGTAGCACGGGTCTCATACACCGGGAATGCGTGAGCACCCCCTTGTAGGTTCAGCAGTTGGCGACGGGGATCGCTCCGGCAAGGCCAATGTGAAGCGTAAGAGCACAATGAACACGAGACCGCTTTTTACCTAGGTTTGGGCCACCCTGAGGTGTAAAACCCTACGTCCTGCTTCCGAGTTTGTTATTAACCATTGAACTAGGGTTTACAGGTTGCCGGGGCGAGTCCCCGAGTGCTCTCTCTTTCTAGCTAAGTGGCACTTGCCCTTCTGGCTATTCCTAGTGGTGAACTGAAAACCCGATCCTCCAACCGTACCCGGTCGAACCCTTTGACCGCTGGCGGGGGTCCTCCTTTTATACCGAAGGGGATACCACAGGTGCCTCTGTGCATTAGTGACAAATGGCAAACAAAGAGCTAGGGCAGCTCGGCCCTGCTGTGCTGGCTTGCATGCAGGTTGGGTAGCCCTGCAACTAGAGCCCTAGGTGCCTAAAATTTACCCCAGGCCGGTCACTGTAGGCTGACTAGATGGGGAATCCCCTTTCTGTTGGGGCATTTAATGCTGGTGTGTGCTTCACTCCTTGTCTTGACGAACCCTGCACACAGGGTGCCCGCCGAGCGGCCACGTGGCGCCGTTGTTGCTCCCGCTCGGTCCCGCTCCTGTAACGGACACCTGTGCCCAGGAACGCCCTTCCCGGCAAGTAACCTTCCTGAGAAGCGCCCAGGCGGGATTTCTGTTGCTGCCCTACAAGGGAACCCCCGCGGCCCGGCTAACCATGCCAGGCTGGCAACTTGCCGGGCAGCTTGTGCGGCGCTGCCCGGGGTGCGATCCTTCCGGGGAGCAAGCGAGGTGGCCCACGCTTCATGCAGCGGTGGTACCCCAGGTGCCACTGGTGCGACACGCGCCTATGATGGCTTCTGCCGGGGTCTGGGCGGGAGGCTGCCGATTCTCTGACCGGCTGCCCTTCGCCCTGTTACCCGGTGCCCTCGAGTGAATGGGGCGAGACTCCGTCGGCGTCGCACGCGACGCGCTGTGCTCATGGCGCAGTTGCCGCTGCGCATCTTCGGCCCGCGAGTGGACTCACGGGCCGGCGTGTGCGGCATTGTGGCCGCTCGCCTGGCTGGCTCCGGCGCTAGCAGCCGCAGGCCCCTTCGGCCGGGTGTCTGCCGATGGCCGAGGAGGTGGAGGTGGCAGCTGCGACTGCTGCTGCTGTCGTGGAGGGGACCCCTGGTCCCCTTGTGCTTGTGACGCGCGCGCGGCATCATGGGACCGCGTGCGCATGGCGAGAGTGTCGCGCAAGTCGATCCGGGGCTCGTCTACCTTCTTGGGCGGCATGGCGAGCTAGTCGTTGAAGATGTCGTAGGCGAAGAAGCCGGTCTGGACGACGATGACGCCGGCGGTCAACTGAAGCTTTCCGCACGCCCCCCTACCTGGCGCGCCAGATGTCGGAGCACATCAACTTCTTCTGTTTCAAAACACTTGCCACAATCGCACTCCGAATAATCTATCCCGGAGAATAATAGAACCAATAAATAGATCGCCCGATAATTCCAAATCAACTCCAAATGAAACACTAGTATGCAAAAACATGAACACTAATTATAATAACATGGTTCAGTCGGAGTTGATACAGTGAAAGTAATCTATGTTAACATATACACAACTGAAAATGTAATACCATATATGATGTGGAAAATGTGTGGGAAGTGTTCCATCATGTAGAGGGCTGATGTGTTGTTGTCGGAGCACGGTCTCCGGCACCGGGGATGCCGAGCACCCCCTTTTTGGTTCGGTGGAGGGCGAGGTGATCGCTCCGGCGATCACCGGCGTGGCAATAGACACGAGGTGTAGACACACGAGTTTTACCCAGGTTCGGGCCACTCGTAGGTGTAATACCCTACGTCCTGCTTTGAGTTGTATTCACAAGTTTGAGTGCATACAGATCACCCGGGGAGTTCCCGGGCTGGCTACTTAGATGAACGTTGTGCTGTGTTCTAATCACTTAGGGTTGGAACCAAGCTGACCCCTTTGACCAGTGGCATTGGTCCTCATTTTGTAGACAAGTGGATACCACAGGTGCCTATGCATGCAGGGTGACACGTTTCCTAGACGCGTGTCACGGCCACATGGAATGCATTTTTACTCATCCATGCTGGACGCCATGCAGCACCCTGTCCACTGTACACGGTAAAAAAGAAATGGTTCGTAGGGTAGTCTCCCTAGCCTTGCTCAGCAAGACCAGGCTTGCCGATAAGACTCCTGTCGGTGCATTAAATGCACTGCGCTCGCCGTCTTGTTCTGTCTTCACTATTCTGCAGGTCCCGCCTGCATGCCCGAGCGCGGGTTGCTGGGGTGCACCCTCCTGGCTATTGCACTTGCTAGTTGCCGGGAGGCGTTCCTTCGGCTTCCCGGGACCGGGTTCCCGGGAGCACCTTGCACTCGGCCCTCGTCTTTAACTTCGCCAAAGGCCGTCTCCTCGAGGCAGGCTTCCCGGATTCACCGCTTCCCGGGTAGCCTTGCTGACGGGGCTTCGTCACTGGCGACCCACGCGTCCCGTATCAGTGGGACCTTGCGGGCCACTGGTACGACAGTTATTAATCACACAAAAAGAATAATCCAATTCGGGATCAAAGGGCGGCGGCGGCGGTAGCGGCGCGTGGGCGCGGGGTGAGGGGATAAGGCATGGGAAAACTGCTAATCACTGTGACAGTGTTAACAGATACAAAGTTGAATTGAATATGCACTACTGTAGATGAACTGGACAATGTGATCAAAGTGTTAACAGATACTAGTATTTCCAAAGAAGAAAGATATATTCACCTCAGTGGGATCTATAGTTAAAATGATATGGGCTACATAAGATAACTAATCAGAAAAAAACTTATGGGAATACACATTTGATGTATGCACCCTTGTAGATGAAATGATCATGTGCACAAAGTGATCTAACTTGTAGAGATTGATGCGATCTTTTACATTTCTAAAAGAATCTACTAAAACTAATCTACGGTTCAAAAGATATATGCTACTGAAGCGATCCCCCCCCCCCTTACAGGGTTCGATCTCTGTGTTTACTGTGTTAGTCCCTGGATCGACTCACTAGCATACATAGTTTCATGATGAAATATCCAGAAACAAAGGTCAAAGTACTTTATTGCACTGCATCATCCAGAATTTAATAGTATTTACAACCTTGCATAACCCCTTGGGTCAGCATAACAAATAGAGTTTTAAGATAACAAAATATTGTTTCACAAACGGCAGCGGAGAAAGGTGGAGCAAAAGGGCCACAACTACTCCCAAAGGAGAGAGCATGTTGGAATGTAAGCACATGACCCAAAGAACATCGACGAACCTCACTCTTCGTCAGATTCACCTGCATTATTAATTGCAGCCACTACGTGGTCAATACATTTGATTGTATTGGCAAGTTCACTAGACTTATAAAGGACCTACCAAGTACATGCATCTTTTGCCTATGTGGGGTTTGGCTATTTGCATAAAAGCATCATTATCCAATCCTATCATTTTTAAACAAATAGTTTTAGTTCTATTGGCCACGGGGTAGAAACACCCATGCTCCTATTAACCTAGGCACATTGAGTAGATACATCAGTGCTCCTACCCAGTTCAATCCATTCATTTTATTAAGAAATTGGAATGAGTGAGACCTTCCTTACAGCCCCCAAATCTAGTTGCTCAAAATTGTCCGTAATCAGGGACATGGCTAAGTACTTAGTTTGACACTCTCGAGAGGTGGTACACTTTACCCACAAGAAATCGACGTGCTAATCTCTTGCTGTTCTCAGGGTAGAGTAGCAACAGCATCGAT
The DNA here is from genome assembly GCF_000005505.3 of Brachypodium distachyon. Lineage (NCBI taxonomy): Eukaryota > Viridiplantae > Streptophyta > Magnoliopsida > Poales > Poaceae > Brachypodium > Brachypodium distachyon. The sequence goes on along the minus strand of NC_016132.3, from coordinate 19,011,762 downwards.
CACAGGAATTTTCAGAACATATTCCCCCAAACCACCTGAGGGACGCGTTCCAACCTACACTGCTACATACCGATGTCACCTCGGATCCAGGTTCATATTTCTTACATCCATCTTGGCAGAGCCCATATTACCATGTGGTTGTACTGGAACCTACTAAACAGGAAACTAGTCCAGTCTCTGGTTACCCCGGGTGGCATTCCTCATTTGCGACGCAGGCGCTCCCATAGAAATGGCGAGACGACTCATAGAAATGAACCTGACGTCGCATACATCTCCAATTCCTCAAAGCAGCCCACCTAGGATGGTTCATTGAATTACTTGTTTTGCCATACACTATCATAGCATAGCATTTACTACTACGATGGCAATTGGTGGTGAGGACATGGCAAGGGTATCCTATACTACTAGGAGAATCATAGCTAGCATAGGTACAGCAATAATCCTAATAATGCAACTAATAAAATCTAGTGCATAATAAAATAATAAGATGATGGTCAAAGTGAACTTGCCTTGATAGTAGTTGGTATTCAAACAATCTTCACAATCACAAGGTTCGCTCTCCGAGAAAACTATACGAGCAAACAATGCATACATAAACACACAGTACAATCAAAAGAAAAATATATGCCATGATGCAATGCAAAACATGTGACATGATTTGGTCTATTTTATTTGGATGATCAACTGATCCTAAGCATTGGTAATAAAACACAAGCATTAGGGTTTTAAACAAAAGGTAAAAACAATTGATTAAAACCCTAAATTAAAGTTTTATTGGCATCAGCCAAATAATTTAATTCAAAATATTTATTTCTCTGTCCCAATGGACAGAGGATAATAAAAAAAAATTTTGGGCACTGGTTTCAGTTAAAAAAGACCTCTAGATAATTAGTTATGAATTAAATGGCCTTAAACCCTATTCTGTAAATTGACTGTGATTTAAAATTTCAAATGTAAATTTAAACAGTGCCAACAGATTCTACAGGTTGAGAGCTTTCCAACAAGATAAAATTTGTCAAATTTGGCAAAAGGGTTTAAAAGTTATGATCATTTGAAGTTACAGGGGTTTTTCTGCAAAAGTGCCATTTAATTAAACCGGGGATTTAAAATTACATTTTTATTTTTCTATTAAAGTGCCACGTGTCGCATCCCTATTGGATGATACCGGTTCGTTTAAAAGAAATAAACCCGATCTAATCTTGGCCGTGGGATCTGGATCGGACCGACGAGGGGGGCTAGGGTTTACCTGGCGGCGGCGGCGCTCGTCGGAGACGGAGAAGACGGCGGCGCGACACGGGAGGCGGCGGCGCGGGCGGTTCTGGCGGAGCTGGCGGCTCGGGGAAGGCTCCGACGAGGGCGGCGCGACGAGGCGAAGGCCGTGACGCGGTCCGTTCGGTGAGTCGAGGTCCGAGGCAATGCCTAGGACGACGGAGGTTGCTGTAACATCCCAAAAATTCCAAAACCTTTCATATGCACTGCACTCATGAGATCATGCCACGATTGCATATTTGAATTCAAATTTGAACCTCAAAAGGCTTTTAAAAGATTTTATTTCAATTTAAACCCTAGGGTTTTCACCCATTTGAGCTTTGGATCTTCAAACCAATAGGGTTTATTTATAAAAGGGGTTTATTGCATAAATGAGCTATCCCATAATTTATGGAAAAAAATTGGTGTTGAAAAAAACTATTTTATTTAGATAGTTATATAGCCCTAAAAGCATTTATAGGGCAAATGTATTTTTATATATTTTATTTTGAGGGGGAATTACTCCCAAAAGTTGAATCATGATAAAACATGATTTTACAAATTTTCTGGAATTTATTTGGGCCAATTTGGAGTTCGAAATCAAAAGATATCAAAGAAATGAGAAAAAGGGAAAAAAAAAGAAAAAAAAAAGAGAAAAACGGATTGGTCCGTCCGCTTAGGCCGAACCGGCCCCGTTCCGACCGTGCCCGACCGCGCCCGAACCGGCCCCCCGCGCGCCGCCTGCACCTATGTATTCATGAGTTATTGTTATTGTCCTTGAACATCATCACTGATATGTATCAATAAATACGTGATTTGTTTGTGAGACTAAGTATTCTATGATGTTGTTCTAATGGTCCCTAGTCATTGAGGTTATGCGGACACATAATCTAGAGTAGCAATGTGAATTAGTATGATGACTATGTTTCACAAGTCATAGGGGAAGGTGTTGCCGACTGATAGCATGAACTCGACAATGAGATTGTGGAGTCGGACAGACCCGCACTGAGACACAACGAGATGATTATCATTTGTTAGTCTCAAGTACGATGTATATGCCAATCCTAGACCTGAGGTCATCGCATGAGCTTGGGATGTGAATCGGCCTACTTAGGGGTTGCCAAACGCTACTCTGTAACTGGGTGGTTATAAAGGTGTCGCACCAGTGGCACCCGGGGTACCACCGCTGCGCGACGCGTGGCCCCCTCCCCCGGGTTCCCGGGAAGGTCTCATCCCGGGGAGCGCCAACGAGCTTCCCGGCAAGCTACCAGCCCGAAATGGGCTCGCGGGGCTTCCAGGAATATTCCCGATTAGGCACCTCCCGGGAAGCTGGTTCCCGGGAGGAGGTTCCCGGGCGCGCTGGGACCAGGTGCTTCCCGGGCCGACTTGCGGGGGCTGGAGGCTCCCGGACGCGTGCCCCCGCCTCGGGTCATGGGGCCCACTGGACAGCGCCAAACGGGCGTGTGGCGGGCGCGGAGCGCGCGGTCCCACCAAGGCAAGGAGTAAGGCGCGCGGCTCAGTAAACGAGCCGACCGACGGGTAGTTACCCGTCGGGTCGAAGGAACAATGGTTGTCCAATCCTACCCTAGGGTCTTAGGCCCCTAGCAGCGGAGGTGGCACCCATGCATGCCACCAACTCACCAGGGAGAGTTGCATGCCTCCCCGTTAGACACTTGTAGCCCATGCATCGTGGCACATGTGGCATCCCCTTGTGTATAAAAGGAGGACCCATGCCAACGGTCTAGAGGGAGAGAGAGGGTTGACGGGTTAGTCAGTTGGTCAGTTAATTGGTTCGGACGAAGCTCGCTCGATAGATGCTTAGTGGCTCTGGTAGGCAGCCAGCAGAGAGCGGTGAGGAGTGCCTAGCCACTGAGAGAAAGCCCGGGAGCTTGCCTGGCAACCTGTAAACATTTGATCCATAATCAATATCAGCTCAGACAGGCAGGACGTAGGGTTTTACACCTCCGGGTGGCCCGAACCTGGGTAAAAATCGTGTGTACGTCTGTTCTTGGACTAGCGCGTACCCCTAGCACTTTGCCTCGCCGGCCCAGTAGGGCCTCGTCGGCCGTGCCGGCGATCATCTGGTCTCCACCCCAGACGCCCCTACCGAACCTGAAAGGGGGACGTGGCTGCACGCCCCCAGTGTCGGAGCACCGAGCAACGACATCGGGCACGCCAGGTAGGGGGCGCGGGAGTGATCGGCGCCGGAGATCGCCGGCAGCGGAAGTTCCCATCGGCATCGGCTTCACTCTTCTTCGTCGACGAGCCTTGTCACCATGCCCTCCAAGCGGGCTGGTGATTCACGCATAGACCCGCGTGAGGCCCCAGCGGCGCACACGCGGTCGCACGACGTGCGACCCGAATCGGGAGCTCAAGAGAATCCTGAGCCCTCGAGGGTGCAGCAAACGCAGCTGCCTCCACCGCCTCCCCGACCGTCGACCGACAATCGGCCGAGGGGACCAGCTGCCCCCCGCGCGGGGGGCAGTCGGGCGGGCACGCATGGCATCGCCCGGGCCAGCCAACGGGTGGAGACGCGACCCGAGGATGCCCCGCGGCAGCGGCACCCGGAGCACGCCGCGTCCCGGGCGACCCCTGGAGGTTCGCACCCTGCACGCCCGGAGGCGTCCGGGGCCAGGGCGGAAAGCAGCCGTTCAGGAAACCGGTTGCCCCCCGTGCGAACCCTGGCTGAAGCCATCGTTGCCGCACGCGTCATGGTGCGGTACGAGCCGCAGCAGGGCACGCTGGCGCACGAGACGTGGGGCGAGGAGTTGGAGGCGCTTCTCGCCCTGGCCGCCCAACAGCCGCAAGGCGAGGGCGCCCCGGTAGGCTCCGGCCACGGGCCGAACTCAGAGCGCAAAGGCGCGCCGCCCGCCTCACGACAGGGGGAGAACCCTCCCCCTCCTCAGCGGGGCCTGGTAGACGCGAGCCTGGAGGGGTCCTTGAATTCATCGCCCACCGTCCCAGGGGGCGATGCACGTGGCATCTTGAATGCCCGACAACAGGAGGATCTGCGCCGGCGCTTGGAGCGCCGGCGCAGGCGCGAGGTGGAGCGCCGGCACCCACTGGAGCAAGAAGATGATCCCCTGGGCCCAGAAGACGGCTGCACTAAGTTCGCGCGCGAGTTGCGGCGGGTGGTGTCGCCCCGTAAGTTCCGAGCGCCTGCCCTCGGTACGTACGACGGGACCGCTAACCCCAAAGATTTCCTCCTGACCTATATGCTGGGCATGCATGCCATCGGCGCCGACGACAAGGTCAGGGCGAACTGGTTTCCGATGGTCCTGAAGGGATCAGCGCGAACCTGGTTGCTCAACCTGCCCGCCGGATCCGTCGCCACCTTGGCAGACCTGCGCGAGCAGTTCGTGAGCGCGTTCCAGGGCGGCTATAAGCGCCCGGGAACCATGGCGGAGCTGCACACCATCGTGCAAAAACCGGGAGAGACGTTGCGGGCCTTCGTCAACCGCTTCTCCAATCTCTCCTATTCTATCCCGGAGGCGGAGGCGGCCGCCATCATAAACACCTTCGCCATCAACGTCCGCGATCCCAAGATGCGTGAGAAGCTGAGCACGCATCGGATCCAGACGACGCAGGACTTGTACGCCTTGGCGCACAAGTGCGCCATGGCCGAGGAGGGGCGCCTAGCGCCCGAGCTGGCAGCCCAGGCTGCCGCGAGCCCGGGCGAGGGCTCGCAGAAGAAGGGTTCCCGTAAGCGTAGCGGGAAGCAAGTCCTCGCTGCGGACTTGGGGGCTCCTGCCGCGAGGCCCACGAAGAAGGCCTCGCCGGGGGGAGAATCTGGCGGGAAGCAGGGCGACGCGTCCCGCTGTCCTATCCACAACAACTCCACCCACGAAGCGCAGAGTTGCCGTGTCCTGCCAGGGATCAAGCAGCGGCGGGAGCAGCGCCACGAGGAGCGCCGCGCCGCCGGCGCCTGCTTCAATTGTGGCGACATCGGGCATCTCTCCCGAGATTGCCCGAACGACCCCAGAGCGGGTCCGAGGCCGGCCGGCGGGGGTGCCGGCAGGGTCGAAACCCAAGGAGGGCGCAGCCAGCCCCTCGCTGTGCGGGAACGCCCTCCACGCGGGCGCGACAGGGTGCACGCCGAGGAGCAACGCGAGTCCGACCATTCCGGCGGCGACGAGTCGGCCTTCCAGGAGCCTCGTGGCGTCGCCTGTATCCATGGGGGATCTTACGCTCTCCCATCCCACGCCGCGGTGAAGCGCCTCACCAAAGCGACGTGTGCGCGCTGTTGCCCGATGCGGAGCCGCAACAGCCGTTGAGGTGGTCGCACGTGCCGAGCACCTTCAGCGCCGCCGACCACCCGGTGCAACAATTGGGTTCCGGAGTAATACCCTTCGTTGTCTCGCCGATCATTAGCAATATGACGGTGACGAAGGTCCTGGTGGACACGGAGCGGGGCTTAACCTCCTGTCCGCCAGGCTGGTTGAAAAGCTCCAGCTGCCGATGGAGCAGCTGAAGCCCACCGAACCGTTCCGGGGGGTGAACCCCGGGATCGTGCGCCCGCTGGGACGCATCATGCTGCCGGTCACCTTCGGGTCCCGGGAAGCATTCAGGACCGAGCACATAGTGTTCGACGTGGCGCATACCCCGTTGCCCTACAACGGGATCCTTGGCCGTCCGGCGCTGATCAAGTTTATAGCGGCTACGCATTACGCCTACGGCGTGATGAAGATCCCGTCCGTTTACGGAGTCCTCTCCATCGGGTGCGATCTCAAAGACGCTGCTTGGTGCGTTGGCGAGGTCGTCCGGGCCGCTGCTGCAGCTGACGCCGGTGACGAAGTTGTTGTCGAGGACGACGCCCTGCCGGGTGACGCCCCGGCAACGAAGAAGGCCCGTGCCACCCCGCAAGGGCTAGCCCGAGGAGGTGCGGGCTCGAGCGCGCGTCCCGGCAAGCGGCGGGGGCTCCGGGAGGAGGCCGCCAGAGTGAAGAAGCTGCCCCTCCAAGCCGGCGACAAGGAGCGCACCGTTACCGTCGGTGCGAACCTGACCGCCGAATAGGAAAGCGCCCTCGTCACCTTCCTCCGGGAAAATGCCGACGTGTTCGCCTGGGAACCGTCGGACCTTCCCGGGGTCCCCACGGAGGTGATTGAGCATCGGCTCGCGGTGCGCCCGGACGCGCACCCCGTCAAGCAGAAGATCCGGCGGCAGGCACAAGAGCGGAAAGATTTCATCAAGCAAGAGGTGGGCAAGCTCAGGGCTGCCGGGGCGATCAGGGAAGTTTTGTACCCCACTTGGCTGGCTAACCCTGTAGTGGTGCCCAAAGGGGGGAATAAGCTTCGCATGTGCGTGGATTTTACCGATCTTAATCGTGCATGCCCCAAGGATCCCTTCCCTGTACCCCGTATCGACCAGATAGTTGATTCTACCGCTGGTTGTGACCTGTTGAGTTTTTTGGATGCTTTCTCCGGCTACCATCAAATCAAGATGGCGGTCGAGGATGAGGAAAAGACAGCGTTTATCACCCCGGTTGGCTGCTACTGCTATACATGCATGCCTTTCGGGTTGAAGAACGCGGGCTCCACATTCCAGCGCGCCCTGCGAGAATGTTTGGGGCCCCAGCTAGGCCGCAACGCGGAGGCCTACATGGATGACATCGTCATCAAATCGAAGCGTAGGGACTCCCTGATTGATGACCTGCGGGAGACATTTGACAACCTCCGCAAGATCAAGCTCAGGCTGAACCCGGATAAGTGCACCTTCGGCGTCAACTCCGGGCAGCTTCTGGGTTTCTTGGTTTCACACCGGGGGATACAAGCCAACCCGACCAAAATAGAAGCCATCGAGAAGATGGAGGCCCCCCGCAAGGTGAAAGATGTCCAGCGCCTCAACGGCTCTGTTGCCGCGCTTGGACGCTTCACCTCCAGGCTGGGCGAGCATGCCCTGTCTTTCTTCCGGATAATGAAGAAGAAGGGTCCAGTCGACTGGACTGTCAAGGCCGAGGCGGCGCTCCAGGAACTCAAGCGATACCTGAGGTCACCGCCCATCCTCGTCGCCCCCAAGTTGGGCGAGCCACTGCTACTCTACCTAGCGGCGACTGACCAGGTGGTCAGCTCGGTGCTGGTTGCCGAGAGGGAGGAAGACGTCCCGGGGATTGGGACTGCGGGGCAGGGGGCTGAGCAGCCTCCGGCAACCACCTCAAGCCCAGGGACCACCCCAGAGCCAGCAACCTCGGCGCCGCGGAAGCGGTTGGTGCAGCGACCGGTGTATTTCGTCAATACCATGTTGCACGACGCGCGGACAAGATACCCGCAAGTACAGAAGCTCCTTCTGGGGATTCTCCTTGCGTCCCGCAAGTTGCGCCACTACTTCCAGGCGCACCGCATCACGATGGTGTCCGGGTTCTGCCTCGGGAAGACCCTCACCAACCGTGAAGCCACCGGGAGAGTGGCCGAATGGAGGATGGAGCTGTCGGAGTTCGACCTCCACTTCGCCAACTCCAAAAGCATCAAGAGCACGGCCCTGGCGGACTTCGTCGCGGAGTGGACGTCCACGGGCGTAGAAGAAAGTGAGTCGGAGACCGGCCTTCCCGGCAAGCTGGACGAGGGCCACTGGGTCCTCTACTGCGACGGTGCGTTCAGTCTCCAAGGAGCGGGAGCCGGGGTCGTCATCGAGTCACCCACAGGGGACCAGCTGCGGTTCGCCGTCCAACTCGACTTCGCTAACTCCACCAACAACACGGCGGAGTATGAATGCCTGCTTGCCGGGCTGCGGGCAGCGGTCGCCCTCGACATTAAGCGCCTGGTTGTTCGCGGTGATTCCCAGCTTGTGATCAACCAGGTGAACAAGGACTACGATTGCCCTCAAATGGCGCCGTACGTGGAAGAGGTCCGCAAGCTGGAACGGAAGTTCAAGGGTTTGCGCTTCAAACACATCAAGCGGAAGGACAACTTCGCTGCTGATGAGCTGGCCAAGATGGCAGCAAAGCGCCGGAAGCAACTGGCTCCTTTAGTCACCCCCCAGACGGCTGCCGGGGACGCCCCTCCGGCAACCGAGGGAACCCCTGCAGCAGCAGGGGTCCATGCCGCTGATATGGCGGCATGCATGGGCAGAGAAATTCCTCCCTGGGCAGAAGAGATCGCCCGCTATTTGAAATGGGAGGCTCTCCCGGAGGATGACGTCGCCGCGGAGCGCGTAGTGCAGCGAGCCAAGATGTACACCGTGATAGACGGCAGCGTCTACCGCAGGCGTGCGAATGGTGTAAAACTCCTCTGCGTGCCGCAGGAGGAAGGGTGTGCCCTGTTGGAGGACATACATCGAGGCACATGTTCACACCATGTGGCCTCCCGGGCTTTAGCCGGCAAGGCTTTCCGGCATGGTTTTTACTGGCCCACGGCCCTGGCCGACGCAGAGCGGATGGTGAGGACGTGCGAAGCATGCCAGTTCCACTCAAAGAAGAGCAACCAACCAGCCCAGGCCCTGCATGCCATCCCGTCCTCATGGCCGTTCGCGGTCTGGGGACTAGACATCGTCGGCAAGCTACCATGGACGGTTGGCGGTTACGAATACTTGTTTGTGGCCATCGACAAGTTCTCCAAATGGGTGAAGGTGGAACCAGTGCGCAAGGTGACCGCCCAGGCGGCCATCAAGTTCCTTAAGAGCATTGTGTGCCGGTTCGGGGTTCACGAGCGCAGCGTTTCGTGCCTACTGTGAAGACATGGGCACTAAGTTGCGCTTCTCGTCCGTCGCTCACCCGAGGAGCAACGGACAGGAGGAGCGAGCCAACGCAGAGGTTCTGCGGGGGCTCAAGACGAGAACCTTTGACAAGCTCAAAGGCCACGGGAAGCACTGGATCGAAGAACTCCAGCCCGTGCTGTGGTCCGTCCGGACCACACCTAGTCGGGCAACGGGCGAAACTCCTTTCGCCCTTGTCTACGGGGCAGAAGCAATGTTGCCCCTCGAGCTTAAGTACGGATCTCCCCGAGTACGCACGTACGGCGACGCCAGCCAACACGAGCAAAGGGTCGATGATCTAAACTTCATCGAAGAGCTTCGGTGCCGGGCTGCTGTGCGAGCCGCGCGCTACCAGCAGGGACTCTGTCGTTATCACGACAGACGAGTCCGTCCCCAGGGGCTCGAGAACGGAGACCTTGTCCTGCGTCGGATACAAGGAACGAAGGCCGGGAACAAGTTGACTCCGAAATGGGAGGGGCCCTTCCGGGTAGTGCAGGTGACCAGGCCGGGGCCTGTCCGCCTGGAAACCGAAGACGGCTTGCCGGTGCCCAATAGCTGGAATATTGAACACTTGCGCAAGTTCTACCCGTGAAGCGGCGGAGCCCGACCCTCAGGTGATGCCTCCGATGCATACCTCTCGAACTAGTGTAACCGGGCAGGCCCCGTGTGTAAACCGCTAGTTAACTGTGAATAAAGATAGGTGTTTCACCCCTGAGCTTTGTTCTTGCCTTGTTCATTCGCTTGTTTTCCCCCTCTTGCCTCCTGCTTTAAATGCACAAAGGTGTCTTTCCCTACTTGGTTGTGAGCAAAGGGCTACCGTGGCCCCGAAACGGAAACCCGTTGCCGGATCGTTCTGGCACTGGACATGCCGTTGGCGGGCTTCCCGCAACGTGCATCACTGGACATGCCGTTGCCGGGCTCCTCGCAACGTGCATCACTGGTCGTGAGGTTGGCGGGCTTCTCGCAACGTGCACCACTAGGCGTGCGGTTGCTCGGCCTCCCGCCGCCTGCACCGCGCAGTCGCTGTGCCCGGGAAGGAAACGCTCACATCCAAGTTTGGCATCGACCCCTTTGTGCCGGGGGCTGGGAAACAGGACAGATGAGATTTATCTGATTTACCTGTGTTACTTGTTTTCGTAAGTTTCGAATTTTTTTCAGCACCTCGGATCTGGTAAGAGTCTAACCTGCAGGAAAGGGAGGAATCTTGTACACTGTGGTGCCCGTGAGCTGCCCACGGGACGCACCATACACCGGTGCCTTGTGGTGCGGGAGGACTGCAACACAAGGGGTTCACCACACTCCGAGGCTTCTGGGTTGTCGGCTGGCCGCCACGTGTGCCGTGGTTACCCGGTAAGCATGGCGGCGGAAACTGCGCCGCGTTCGGGGAAAAGGCGCCACGGTGCCGCGCGGATCCGTCACGCGCGGTGGCAAGCCCCCCCCCCCCCTCGGCGGCCTTGACCTGCACCTCCAGCAGGATGCGGAGGCCTTCGATCTCGCCACGGTAGTTGGCGATCAGCTCGCTCTTCTCGTCCAGCCGCGCCTGGGCCGTCGCGAGCACCTCGGCATGTTCCTTCCGGGAAGCTTCTAGGGTTGCCGCCATTGCGTCGAGCCTACCTTGGAGCTCCGTGCGCTGAACCTCCAGTTGCCGACGGAGCTCGGTCTCCGGGACTACCGGCTCCCGAGCAGCCTCCAGGGCTTGCCGGGCCAGCCGCGCCTCCTCTTCGGCGAGACGCGTCTCCTCGCGCAGCCAGGAGAGTTCGCGCCGCTCTCTCTCGACGGCCTCCCGCACCTCACCGAGTTGATTCTTGGCGGCGGTGTGGCGCTCCCACACCTCGTTGTAGGAGGTGACGAAGGCGAACTGCTGGTCCCGGACGGCGTCCAGGAACCGGTGCCCCGCTCGAAGACGCTCGGATCCCAGGTAAGAGGATTCCAAGCGACCCCGGCGAGGGTGCCGAGGTCGGTGCCGGGGAGAGCCCCCGAGGATGACGAAGCCCCAGCTGCTGAAGTGGAGCTGGGCGCGGGGTCGCCAACTTGCTCTCGGGGGTCTTGCCGTCCTTCCCTGACAACTTCCCCCGCGCCCAGGCTCCGGGACACCGGGGTTGGAGAGGGTTCCCGGCTTCCGGCGGGGGTCGTCCCCTGCTGGACAGCGGGTGAGCCCGAGCTAGCCACGTCCGCGGCTTCTGGCGCGTCGCCGGGTGCCGCCGCGGCGGCGGCGGTCCCCACTGTTGCCGCTGTGTCCGTCGTGGTGGGGGCGGACACGGGAGCCGTTTCCGACTCCACCTCCGCCCCCGTGGCCCCGACGACCGTGTCGGGGTCGACCACGGCGGCGCCCGTTCCGGGCGCGGGCGCACTTGTGCCTGCACCCGTGGAGAAGCATGAGGGTTGGCGATGGTTTGTGTTATCGAAGGCGAATAGGGGCGACCAGGGCGGTTACCTTGTGCGGCCGTCGGGCTTGCCGATGCAGCCTCCGCTCCCTCGCCTGCGCCAGCAGGAGCGTCCAAGGGTCTTGCCGCGGGCGAGCTGCCGCTCGCTGCAGAAAGAGAAGGCATGTTTGTGAATTTGGCTAGCAGGAATTGCAGTTGCAGGGAATCGATGAAGACATACCTGGTGCCGGCCCTGTCTCCGCTTGGGCTGGGTCGCCAAGGGGCGCGCCCGTGCCGACGCCGGCCCCCAAGGCAGAAGGGTCGGTGGCGCCGCCAGTGTCCGCGCGCGTCCTCTTGCTTGGCGAGCCGGTCGGGGAATCACTCCTCGCCCTCTTGCTGGCGCCCGCCGGCGAGGAGGACTTCGGAGGGTTGCGTCGGAGCGCGAAGCCCCGGAAGACCCCCCGGGCGGGCGGCGCCGTGGGCGCCCGCGGTGTCGTCGTGACCCGGAGAGCTCCAGGTGTCGATGGCGATGCCGCCGCGCCGCCGGGCGCCAAGCTCGCGGAGGCCCCCGCTACCGGAGCGAAGGCCGTCGCCGAGGCGCCGAAGGCCCCCGCAGGTGCTGACGTTGCCGGGGTGCCGGCGAGCACCCCGGAGCCGGTTCCCGCCACGGAGCCGGCGGCCGCCGGCCAGACAGGGGCCAGACAGGGGCCAGGATGCCGTCGTGGTACTAGCGGGCGCCCCAGGAGCGGCGGCCGCCACCAGGGTGGGGGCCGCTGCCGGGGCAGACGTCGCTGTTGAGGAAGTGGCTGCGGCCGCCGCGAACGCCCTCGACCTTCTCAGGATCAGGGGTGCGTTGACGCTACTTTCCTCGTCGTCGTCCTCCACGGCGACGACTTCCGGGGACGCAGCCACCTGGCCCGCCTCGTCGTCCAGCGACCGGAGGGAGGGCCAGCTGGGCTCGGACCCGCCTTCGCTCTCCTCGAGCACCTGCTTCCCGCGGGGTGCTTGCGGGGGAGCGTGCGGGACGCGGGTGGGGGTGTCGTCCATCAGCCCCCATTCGTTGCAGGGCGGGAAGGCACCGACGATGTCGCTGAGCGCCTTGACGCCGGCATGGAGTGCGGAGACCCCCGGCGGGAACTCTATCGACTGGAAGACCTCGCCGGAGATCCCGGAGATCCTCTTCACCCACGTCTTGAGGGACTCCAAGTCCATGCCGTCCGCCTGTAGGCGTGTCCTGTCCCCGGAGCCCGTGTACATCCACGCGGGCCGGGAACGCAGCTGCAGCGGGGCTATGCGCCGATGGACGAAGGTGCGCGCCACGTCGACATCTGTTAGCCCCGCTAGCCGCAACGCCTTGATCTTCTCCACGATGGGGAAGAGGTCGGCGTCGCGGTGGTACCTATCCTGCCAGCCGATCTGGGGCACCGGCAGCCCCGTCGGCGGCTGGATGAACTCCTAGGGGTCCTCCACTCGGACCCAGCACCAGTCGCCTCACCATTCTTTTTCGATCTTCTTCCCCGACCAAACGATGAACTCTGACTTCATCTGGTCGCGGGCGCGGAAAACCACCCCCGACGACATCGCCTTCGCATTGTCGATGCGCGGGTAAAAGTAATGCCGGAAGAGCCCCACCGACGGCATCACCCCCACGAACGCCTCGCAGAGGAACTGGAAGGTGGCGAGGAGGAAGAGCGAGGTGGGGTGGAGCTGCGCCACCTACAGCTGATAGGACTCCATCAGCGCGTGGAGGAACAGAGAGAAGGGCGGCACCATGCCGCAGAGGAGGAAGCGCGCGAACACCCGGAAGTCGTTATCCTGGTCTTCGACGCCCGCCGGGAAGATCCGCGTCTCCCCGTGCTCGTTGAAGTTGGAAGCGACGGCGTGCCGGAGCTTCCCCAGCGCCTCACCGTTGTAGCCGGGGCGGAAGAAGGCTACTTTCGTGCGCATCTCCCGCCTCTTCTGGTCCTTGGCGGCGGCCACTTTGAGTGCCGCCTCGGTCTTGCTGGTCGCGGGCTTCTTCGAAGACTGGACCTCCTTCCCCTTTCTGGTGGTGGGGGGCGCCATGAGGAGCGAGGGTGGAAGCTGGCAAGAGCGTGGGGATGCGAGATGCGGAACAGGATGGAGGCGAAAGGGCAAAGTGTTGCTCCCCGTTGCCAACGGTGGAAGTTTTATGACGCCCGGTCGTTTGGTAACGGCCGGTTCCGTACCCTACGGGTGCGCGGGGATAACTCCTAATCACTGGGAGTAATGCACGGAGTGGCCATAACTACCCCATTTAGGGGGTGGGATTAGGGCGGAAATCTCGCGCCCACTACTCCGCTTTTGGCGGTGCCGTACACGGGGCAGCGAAGGGACGCGGGCCCGCAACTGATCGGGGGCCCACGCGTCGGTTAAGGGCGTAGCCCGGCAACCGGCTAGGAAGAGACCCTTCCGGGGACAGGTGATGCCGGCCCACGCCCGGGGGCTACTGTCGCACCAGTGGCACCCGAGGTACCACCGCTGCGCGACGCGTGGCCCCCTCCCCCGGGTTCCCGGGAAGGTCTCATCCCGGGGAGCGCCAACGAGCTTCCCGGCAAGCTACCAGCCCGAAATGGGCTAGCGGGGCTTCCAGGAATATTCCCGATTAGGCACCCCTCGGGAAGCTGCTTTCCGGGAGGAGGTTCCCGGGCGCGCTGGGCCCGGGTGCTTCCCGGGCCGACTTGCGGGGACTGGAGGCTCCCGGACGTGTGCCCCCGCCTCGGATCGTGGGGCCCACTGGACAGCGCCACACGGGCGCGTGGCGGGCGCGGAACGCGCGGTCCCACTAAGGCAAGGAGTAAGGCGCGCGGCTCAGTAAACGAGCCGACCGACGGGTAGTTACCCGTCGGGTCGAAGGAACAGTGGTTGTCCAATCCTACCCTAGGGTCTTAGGCCCCTAGCAGCGGAGGTGGCACCCATGCATGCCACCAACTCACCAGGGAGAGTCGCATGCCTCCCCGTTGGACACTTGTAGCCCATGCACCGTGACACATGTGGCATCCCCTTTTGTATAAAAGGAGGACCCATGCCAATGGTCTAGGGGGTTAGAGAGGTTTTGACGGGTTAGTCAGTTGGTCAGTTAGTTGGTTTGGACGAAACTCGCTCGATAGATGCTTAGTGGCTCCAGTAGGCAGCCAGCTGAGAGTGGTGAGGAGTGCCTAGCCACTGAGAGAAAGCCCAGGAGCTTGCCTGACAACCTGTGAACATTTGATCCATAATCAATATCAGCTCAGACAGGCAGGACGTAGGGTTTTACACCTCCGGGTGGCCCGAACCTGGGTAAAAATCGTGCGTACGTCTGTTCTCTGACTAGCGCGTACCCCTAGCACTTTGCCTCGCCGGCCCCGTATGGCCTCGCCGGCCACGCCGGTGATCATCTGGTCTCCACCCCAGACGCCCCTACCGAACCTGAAAGGGGGACGTGGCTGCACGCCCCCGGTGTCGGAGCACCGAGCGACGACACCTTTTCACTGCTGTAGAAGCACATTTTGTGTGACCGGCGTTGGAGCGGGCCCAGCCGCCAGTACACAAATGTCACCAGGAGATCGTTGGCCGTCATCCCCTCTTCCTTGAGCTCGAGGATGGCGGTATGGATCTCGTTGACCTCCGGATATTGGTCTCCTTATGGTCGAAGGACCAGTTCCTCTTCTCTTTCGGGGCGCCGACTTCGCACCTCGGCAGATTGATCTTGTCGGCCGAAGAGGAGTTTTTGACATAGAAAAAGGTGTTGAGCCATTTTTTACATGACTCAAGACCCTGGATCCTTGGGAAAGCCGAGTTACGGCGAGGGACGATGGTGGCGGCGCCGCATTGGGTCATCGGCTTTGCGGCGCCGGGATTATCTTTGTCCGGGAGAACCTGTGGCCGGAACATGAAGTACCGGGACCACAGGTCGATGGATGGCCAGAGGCCGAGGTAACCCTCACAGCAGGTGACGAATGCCGAGAGGGTGAGAATGGCATTCGCCGGAAGATGGTGCGGCTGGAGGCCAAAGAAATCTAGAAAGGTTCTAAAGAAATCGCTAGCGGGGAGAGCAAAACCGTGCTCTAAGTGCGAGAGGAAGACAACACACTCACCGGTTTCGGGGGTCGGCACGATTTCTCTGCCGGGAACCCGGCACTCGACCTCCTCCGGGATTCGCGGGAGCGGTGGAGACACTCGATGTTCGCTGGGGTTACGTCGGAGCCCTCCCAGGCTGCACGCTCGGAGCTGGTCCTCTCCTCCGCCTGAGCAGCAGGGTCAACGGCTGGGTTGCGAGAAGAAGACGCCATTGAAGGGAAACAGATCTAGGGTTTGGAGTTTCAGTGCAGAAGTGCCTGCGCGAAGCCTGAGCTAGCAAGCAGGTGCGGCGGAGGCCTAGGTGGTTGCGAGGGAAGCGGTGGCTGCGAGCTCGGAGGCGAGAAACCGCGGTGGTGGGGATGCTCGGAGCTAGCAGACGGCAGTGAAGTGCGCGAGGAGCAGAGGAGAACGAAGAGGCGAAGAGAGCGAGGAGTGCGAAGGGTTTTCTGCCCATGTCCTCCTCCTCCTTTTATATACGAGGCAAAGTGAAGGGGTGCGCGTTTCCCGTGCCACCACCTTAGTGGCTAACGGGAAGATTGCGCACGATTTGGGCAGTTATGCTCATCAAGGCGCACGCTCGGTTACTGCGCGGCGTGCCGCCGAGAATCCCGTGAGATCCGGGGGATAAGTGTTCGCGTGGGAACCGAAGTTCTATCCATAAAGGCTCTGTCGGCTTTACTGTCCGACACGACAGCACGCTTGCCTCAAAAAGCGCGGTGGCACTAACTCAAGCCTTATCCTCCCGTTGGTGGCGGTTATGTCGGCAAAAGTAAGTTTTTAATTGTCGATCATGGAAAAGAAAGAATCTCGGCTAAGGGCGGGATAAGCACACCAACCCGGAGTCCCGGAACAAATTGATCTCAGCTAGGAGGACCTGGGGTTGTCTCGGCATTCCTCTCGGCTGGACACAGGTAGGTGTCAGTGGTCTGTCTATGAGAAACTGTCGCAGCCCGACATACTTCTATGCCGGACCACAACAGCTTCGGGGACTAGTGTCGGGGGAATGACCCCGGGTAGGTTCATGGCGACACAACTCTAGCCGAGATAACGGAGACAAAGCCGGTTAGCAACGTGTGCCGGCATCATAATGTTAAACTAACGATACGCCGGCATCCCGGACGTATGTCGGCATAGTTTTCTTATCTTGTAAGTTTGCAGGATAAGGACGAGCCCTTGACCTCGGCGGTGCCGAGATCCTTCAACGGTTTTATCCGGACCACGCGGTGCAAAGTGAAACAGTGTCATCATCATCTCAGAAAAGCAGTCAGCGCCTGCGTATCGGTGTCAGGTGACCACGCAAGAGGAGCACCAAAAGGGAATATATGACGGAAGCCAGCAGAAGATAACTGTACCCGTTGCAGGCTGGTAAGGAAAAATAAAGTTGTCTTGTCCCCTGTGGTACTGCCTCGAGGAAACCAAGCCGCGTGCCCGGCGGGGCCTAAGGAAAGTGACGTTACACTCGGCCCGCATGTCAGTGTGACATGCCTGGCCCATAAATAGAGCACTACACCTCCCTGGAGAGGGCATCGAGCACTTAGACATTCTAGGGTTTCCCTTTCTTCTTCTTCTTCCTCAAGAATACAGCTCAAGGAGCGCCATTGTAGAGCTTGCTTATCTCGGCTAATACAGCAAAGCAGGAGTAGGAGTCTTACCTCGGCAAGAGGGCTCCGAACCTGGGTAAATCTGTGTGTTCTTGTGTGAATCGTGCGTGTTCTTCTTCACGTCCTCCCTCCTCCGGATCCTCCTTCGTCCATCGGCCCAAGTTAAGCCATATTATGGCATCTGCCGTGACACCACCACGACAAAAACGGAAGGAGATTTGCCCTATATAGCATGTGACATTTTTTTTGTTAATACGATGGCTAATTAGGGCAGTATCGAGCGGGATGGGTCAGGTGGGGTTTTCTGCTTGTACTCCCTCAGTCCCATATTTAGTGACGAGATATTATATGTATTTAGACGTTTTTTTAATATATATACATACATATTTGAACAAATTTGAGTCATTTAATATGAAACGGAGGGAGTAGTACATTTTCTAGTGGAACTCGGAAGTCTTGGTTTTCTTTCTAGAGTAGTAACTCGGAAGTCTTGATTTTCTTTCTAGAGTAGTAACTCGGAAGTCTTGATACGTATCAAGTGTTGGTTTGGGTTTGTGCTTCTAGGGGCCTAGAAGCACCAAGAGTCCAAGCCCAAGCAGGCCCAGCCGTGGGGGAGGGATGGATGGCGGCGAGCGGGGCGGCCGCTGCGGGCCCATGAAACCAAGGGGTCTGCAGGTTCATATGTGTACGTACTTGTAGGCCTTTGTATTTCTGGGCACCCGATCACGTATGGGCTTGGCCAGTGGCCGGCCGGCCCTTAAACTTAGCGGGATCGAGTCCGTACGGGAGAGGATCGATCGACATATGCGACGCATGGGCGTCAGACGAGACAGAAATCAGCAAATCGCGTACCGGCGTGTGCTCACTACGCAGATCAGATTTCAGCAGAAGGCAGATCGTAGACTCCAGTTGATAGATGGGTTAAGTGGTTATGTGATGTTTATATTAAGGGCCTAATTTTCTAAGTTCGCTCACTGAGCACTAGTCCAAAACTCCAAATAAACAGAGTACTGATGTATATGACGATGGATTTAGAAGCCAACGAAGCAAATGAAAGATTTGAGAGTTTGCCCTTGGATTGGCCCGGGGTTGGGTAGGTCAAAAGAGCAAAGTGCAACTCCAACTGCTAAAGGAGGAGCAAAGGTATAAATAAGGGGTGGTGAAAAAAAGGATTGTGGTTGCTGAGGTGACGGATCTTTAGCTGGGTGGTCGGCGAGCAGATATTTGATGACGTAGTGTATTAGAAGATACTCCATGGAGTACTATGGATCGCGTGATACCAGTAATTACTGCTTTCTCCGTCCCAAATTAATTCACATGAATTTGTATAGATTTTTATACAAATTCATGTCAGTTAATCTAGTATCGAGGGAGTATGTAGTATGCCTGGCTCGAATGCTCGCAATATACAAAAATGTGTCTTTATTTTTTTTCCCTGTCTTGTGCATCCTTACATACGAACACCTTTTAGCAAAATACAATCAAAATATTGCCTTTTAGTTGGTCGGAAGAGAAAAGCTGCACGGATGGCGAAGAGGAAAATTCTAGCGGTGGAGGCGAGAGAAAATGAACAAATATTTTTGACGAATTATGAGGAGCACTGCTTTTCAATTAAGTGGAAGAGGAGTACATGATACAAAGAGAATTCAACCAAAAAGAAAAGAAAAAACAGGGGCAAGACCCAACACTATGATCAATATTTTTCAGAACCTGAGGCCCATCAAAAGCAGCAAAGCGTGTCGTGAGGCCCATCCCCTCGCAGCCAGACGATCAGCCGTCCAGATTCTCTTCTAAAGCACCAACCAATGAAAAAAATTGGATCTTCCTCTCAGCCATAATCTTCCAAACGTTAACAAGGAGGGACTGATTGATTCTTCCATAGAATTGCAACGCATAGGCAGAGCTAGCAGAATACGCTCCATTTCTATTGAATTTCCAAATTGTAGAGTCCGGGACAATGGATAGCCTGAATCCACGAACTCTGGTCCAAAGAGATGTTGGAAATATGCCCTAGAGGAAATAATAAATTTGTTATTATTCATATTTTCTTGTTCTTGATAAAGGTTTATTATTCGTGCTATAATTGTATTAACAGGAAACTAAATACATGTGTGGATAAATAAACAAATACCGTGTCCCGAATACGGCTCTACTAGATTAGCTCATTGATTAAAAAATGGTTAAGATTTCCTAACCATAGAAAATGTGTTGTCATTTAATAACGAGGACATATCATTAGGAGAATGATGTGATGGACAGACCCAAACCTAAGCATAACTTTTGATCGTGTCACTTAAGTTTAAATTGATAATGTTTTCATTATGTCAAGTATCATTTCCTTAGACCATGAGATAATGCCATTCCCTAGTACCGAAAGAATACTTTGTGGACATCAACCATCATCTCGTAACTGAGTGATCATAAAGGTGTTCTTCAGGTATCTCGGAAGGTACTTGTTGGGTTGTACAGATCAAGACTGTGATTTGTCACTCGATGTGATGGAGAGATATCTCTAGGCCCTCTCGGTAATATAACATCCTAATGAGTTTGCAAGCATGTGACTAATGTGTTTAGTCACGGGGATATTATATTGCGGTACGAGTAAAGAGAACTTGCCGGTAACGAGATTGAACTAGGTATGGTGATACAGACGATCAAATCTCAGGCAAGTAATATATCGCGAGACAAAGAGAATTGGATACCGGATTAATTGAATCCTTGACATCGTGGTTCAACCGATGACATCTTCGTGGAATATGTGGGAACCATTATGGACATCCAGGTCCCGCTGTTGGTTATTGATATGATCATGTCCACATGTTCTCGAACCCGTAGGGTCACACACTTAACGCTTAATGTCGCTAGGGTTTGATGAGATAATAGATAGTGATATCGAATATTGATTCGGAGTCTCGGATGGGATCCAGGACATCATGAGGAGCTTCGGAATGGTCCGGAGATAAAGATTTATATATGGAAAAGCTGTTTCAGGGTTCCGGAAAAGTTCGGGGTATTTTCGGTATTGACCGGGAATATTCTAGAATGTTTCGGAAGTTCTCAGAAGGTTCTGAAATGTTCCGGAATATTCCTGACAATTTAATTGGGCATCTATATGAATTAATTGGAGCAATCTAATTAATTATCGTCTAGGCCCATTAGGGGAGAGGAAACGTGGGGGACTCCACCACGTGGTGGAAACCACCGTACAGTGGAGAACCATGTGCGTGGGGAGGCCGGGCAGAAGGAGGAATCCTTCCAGAACTCCCCTAGCCAGCCCTAGCCTCTTCTTGGAGGAGGGGCAAACCCTGACCACCACCCCTATATAAATAGAGTGGAGGGGTAGGGGGAGAGAACACACCAAATCCTCAGCTGGATCTCTCTCCCTTGAGCCCCTCTCCTTCTCTCCCGTGCGCAGCGAAGCCCTGCCCGTGGAGCTCTCCACCATATCCTACACCACGCCGTCGTGTTGCCGGGATCTCGTCAACCTTCTCCACCTCGTCTTGCTGGATCAAGAAGGAGGAGACGACATCAAGCCGTACATGCGGATACCAAGGAGGTGTTGTACGTTCGGCATTGAGATCGATCTCATAGAAAGTACCACTACGCCAGCAACGATCCCGTGATCGTAACGCTTTGTGGTCTACGAGGGTGTGATGCTCATAATCCCTCTCGTTACTTACATCTAGTAGATATAATCTTGGGTTTCTTCCGCACTTCTCGTAGGAAAAATTTTGTGCACTTCGGATTTTGCGGGATAGTGGGATGAAGCGGCTCGGACCAACCTTACTTGTCATCGCACAAGAGACCGGTTCCGCAATTACATGCAACTTGTATTGCATATGCGGCTGGTGGGTGTCTGTCTCTCCCACTATAGTTGAAATCTGATTTGCAATGGGAGGCCTATATGGTTAATAAGCAATTTGTATATCACCGGTGTGGCTTTTGCGTAAGTAAGAACGGTTCTTTTAGTGCAGCCCCTAAAGCCACGTAAAACATGCAACAACAAAGTAGAAGCGTCTAACTTGTTTTTGCAGGGGCATGTGATGTGGTATGGCCAAGATATGATATGATATATTTGATGTATGAGATGATCATGTTTTGTAATATTTCACGACTTGCATGTCGATGAGTTTGGCAACCGGCAGGAGCCATATGGTTGTCTCATAAATTATTGCATGACCTTCGTGTCAACGTTTTAATCGCCATGTAATTGCTTTACTTTATCGCTAGTAGTAGCAATAGTTGTAGTAGCAATAGTTGGTGGAGGCAATTATACTTGACGCCCGAGCACCTAGGCGACAGGCTGGTGATGATGGAGATCATGCCCGTGCTTTGGAGATGGAGATCAAAGGCACATGAAGAAAAGGCCATATCATGTCACATTATTTATGCATGTGATGTTTATCCCTTTTATGCATCTTATTTTGCTTAGTTTACGACGGTAGCATTATAAGATGATCCCTCATTATTAATATCAAGATAATAATGTGTTCTCCCTTAGAATGCACCGTTGCAAAAGTTTGTCATTTTGAAGCACCACGTGATGATCGGGTGTTATAAATTCTACGTTCGCATACAACAAGTGTAAGCAAGTTTTACACATGTAGAAATACTTTGGTTGACTTGACGAGCCTAGCATGTACAGTCATGGCCTCGGAACACAAGGAACCAAAAGGTTAAACATAAGTCATACGAATGATATGATCAACATGATGATGTTCACTATTGAAGCTACTCCATCTCATGTGATGATCGGACTTGGTGAAGTGGATTTGGATCATGTGTCACTGAACAACCCAAGGGATGTTGATTTTAGAGAGAGTTCATTAGTAATTTGATTAGCTTGAACTAATTATCATGAACATAGTCTAATTGTCTTTGCAAATATGCTGTAGATCAATGGATCGTACTACGTTCAATATGAATACTCTCCTAGAGAAAGATAAACTGAAGTCCAATGGAAGCAACTTTACGGACTGGTTCCGTAATGTGAGGATTATCCTCGAAGCTGCCAAAAAGGTCTATGTTTTTGATGCAGCGCTTGGTGCAGAACTCGCAGCAACTGAGTCTGCTGACGTTAGGAACGTCTGGCTGACTCAATCTGAGGACCACAATGCAGTTAGGTGCGGCCTCTTGCTTGGTATGGAACGTGAGCTCCAAAAGCGTTTTGAGCACCACACGGCATTTGCTATGATTGGGGAATTGAATACTTTGTTTCAGACCCAAGCCCGTGCGGAAAGGTATGAAGCCTCCAAAAGGTTCTTTAACTGCAAGATGGAGGAGAACGGCTCCGTTAGCGAGCACGTGCTCAGAATGTCTGGGTACGTCGACCACCTGAGACAACCGGGAACTGGGATTCCTAATGAATTAGGCATTGACCGGGTTCTTCAGTCAGTACCACCTAGCTATAAAAGCTTTGTGGTGAACTATAATATGCAAGGGATTGATAGGACACTTCCTCAGCTCCTCGTAATGTTAAAAACTGCGGAGGTGAAAATCAAGGAGGAGCATCAAGTGTTGATGGTCAATAAGACTACCAGTTTCAAGAAGGCAAAGGGAAAGAAGGGAAACTTCAAGAAGGGTGGCAAAACTGTTGCCACTCCCGCGAAGAAGCCCAAAGCTGGACCTAAGCCGGATACTGAGTGCTTCTACTGCAAGGGGACTGGCCACTGGACGCGTAACTGCCCCAAGTACTTGGCAGATAAGAAGGCTGGCAACGTCAAAGGTATATTTGATATACATGTTATTGATGTGTACCTTACGAGTACTCGTAGTAGCACCTGGGTATTTGATATTGGTTCAGTTGCTCACATTTGTAACTCGAAACAGGACTGCAGAATAAACAAAGACTAACAAGAGATGAGGTGACCATGCGCTTCGGGAATGGATCAAAAGTTGATGTGATCGCCGTCGGCACGCTCCCTCTACATTTACCTTTGGGATTAGTTTTAAACCTTAGTAATTGTTATTTGGTGCCTGCGTTGAGCATGAACATTATATCAGGATCTTGTTTAATGCAAGACGGTTATTCATTTAAATCAGAGAATAATGGTTGTTCGATTTATGAGTAATATCTTTTATGGTCATGCACCACTTGTGAATGGTTTATTTCTATTAGGTCTCGATAGTAGTGATACACATATTCATAATGTTAATGCCAAAAGGTGCAAAGTGAATAATGATAGTTCCACATATTTGTGGCACTGCCGTCTAGGTCATATTGGTATAAAACGCATGAAGAAATTCCATTCTGATGGACTACTTGAATCACTTGATTTTAAATCATTTGATACATGTGAACCATGCCTCATGGGTAAGATGACTAGAACCCCGTTTTCAGGCATAATGGAATGGGCGAGTGACTTGTTGGAAATCATACATACTGATGTGTGCGGACCAATGAGTGTTACAACGCGTGGTGGATATCGTTACTTCCTAACCTTCACGGATGACTTAAGTAGATATGGGTATATTTACTTAATGAAACACAAGCCTGAAACATTTGAAAAGTTCAAGAAATTTCAGAATGAAGTGGAGAACCATCGTAACAAGAAAATTAAATTTCTACGATCGGATCGTGGTGGTGAATATTTGAGTTACGAGTTTGGCACGCATTTAAGACAATGTGGAATTGTTTCGCAACTTACGCCGCTTGGAACAGCACAACGTAATGGTGTGTCCGAACGTCGTAATCGTACTTTATTAGATATGGTACGGTCTATGATGTCTCTTACTGATTTGCCACTGTCATTTTGGGGTTATGCATGAGACAGCCGCATTCACTTTAAATAGGGTACCATCTAAATCCGTTGAAACGACACTGTATGAATTATGGTTTGGCAAGAAACCTAAGCTGTCATTTCTTAAAGTTTGGGGATGCAACGCTTATGTCAAAAGGCTACAACCTGATAAGCTCGAACTCAAGTCGAAAAAATGCGTCTTCATAGGATACCCTAAAGAAACAATTGGGCACACCTTCTATCACAGATCCGAAGGCAAAGTGTTTGTCGCTAAGAACGGGTCCTTTCTAGAGAAGGATTTTCTCTCGAAAGAATTGAGTGGGAGGAAAGTAGAACTCGACGAGGTTCTTGAACCTTCTCTCGAATATGAGAGTAGCGCAGCGCTAGAAACTATTCCTGTGCAGCTTACGCCAGCTAGAGAGGAAGCAAATGATAATGATCATGAAGCTTCGAATGAGACTACTACAGAACTTCGCAGGTCGATAAGAACACGTACCAGTCCTGAGTGGCACAATGATCATGTCATGAATGTCATGTTGTTAGATAACGATGAACCTACGAATTATGAGGAAGCGATGATGAGCCCAGACTCTGAAAAATGGTTAGCCGCCATGAAATCCGAAATGGGATCCATGTATGAAAACCAAGTATGGACTTTGGTAGACTTACCCAATGACCGAAAGGCCGTTGAGAACAAATGGATTTTCAAGAAGAAAACTGACGCTGATGGTAATATTACCGTCTATAAAGCTCGACTTGTCGCAAAAGGTTTTTGCCAAATTCAAGGAGTTGACTACGATGAGACTTTTTCACCCGTAGCGATGCTAAAGTCTGTTCGGATCATGTTAGCAATTGTTGCATTTTTTGATTACAAAATCTGGCAAATGGATGTCAAGAGCGCGTTCCTTAATGGTCACATTGAGAAAGAGTTGTACATGGTGCAACCCAAAGGTTTTGTTGATCCTAAGGATGCTAATAAGGAATGCAAACTTCAGCGTTCCATTTATGGGCTGAAGCAAGCATCTCGGAGTTGGAATCTCCGTTTTGATGAGGTGATCAAAGGGTTTGGATTTGTCCAAACTCATGGAGAATCTTGTATTTACAAGAAAGTGAGTGGGAACTCTGTAGCATTTCTGATACTGTATGTGGATGACATATTGTTGATCGGAAATGATATAGAACTTCTTAAAAGTGTTAAAGGCTATTTGAATAAAAGTTTTTCAATGAAAAACCTTGGTGAGGCAGCTTATATATTAGGCATCAAGATTTATAGAGATAGATCAAGATGCCTGATAGGGCTTACACAAAGTACATACCTTGACAAAGTTCTGAAAAAATTCAAAATGGATCAAGCAAAGAAACTGTTCTTGCCCATGTTGCAAGGTAAGATATTGAGTAAGACTCGGTGTCCAGCTACGGCAGAAGATAGAGAAAAGATGAATAGTATCCCCTATGCTTCAGCCATAGGCTCTATTATGTATGCTATGCTGTGTACTAGACCAGATGTGTCTCATGCTGTTAGTTTGACTAGCAGGTACCAAAGTGATCCAAGAATGGAGCACTGGACAGCGGTTAAGAATATCCTTAAGTACCTAAAGAGAACTAAGGAAATGTTTCTCGTTTATGGAGGTGACGAACAGCTCGTCGTAAAGGGTTACGTCGATGCTAGTTTTGACACTGATCCGGATGACTCTAAGTCTCAATCCGGATACGTATTTATTTTGAATGGTGGTGTTGTTAGCTGGAGGAGTTCCAAGCAGAGCGTTGTGGCAGCATCAACAACTGAGGCGGAATATATGGCTGCTTCAGAAGCGGCGCTGGAAGGGGTTTGGATGAAGGAGTTCATATCCGAACTTGGTGTAGTTCCGAGTGCGTTGGATCCTATGGACATCTACTGTGACAACACTTATGCCATAGCCAACGCCAAGGAGCCATGGTCTCACAAGAATTCCAAGCATATTAAACGCCGGTTTCACACTATTCGTGAATATGTCAAGGATGGTGACATAAAGATTTACAAAGTACATATGGATCTGAATGTTGCAGACCCGTTGACTAAACCTCTTCCACGAGCAAAACATGATCAGCACCAAGACTCCATGGGTGTTAGATTTATTACAATGTAAACTAGATTATTGACTCTAGTGCAAGTGGGAGACTGTTGGAAATATGCCCTAGAGGCAGTAATAAATTTGTTATTATTCATATTTCCTTGTTCCTTATAAAGGTTTATTATCCATGCTATAATTGTATTAACAGGAAACTAAATACATGTGTGGATAAATAAACAAATACCGTGTCCCTAATACGCCTCTACAAGATTAGCTCGTTGATTAAAAGATGGTTAAGATTTCCTAACCATAGAAAATGTGTTGTCATTTAATAACGAGGACATATCATTAGGAGAATGATGTGATGGACAGACCCAAACCTAAGCATAACTTTTGATCGTGTCACTTAAGTTTAAATTGATAATGCTTTCATTATGTCAAGTATCATTTCCTTAGACCATGAGATCATGACACTCCCTAGTACCGGAAGAATACTTTGTGGAAACTAGAAATCACCGTTTTTCCTAGTGCCAAATACTCTAGGTGAAAGCATAAAAACCTTAGGTAAAGGCTTCACCTAGGGACTGCTCCCTAGGTATAGTATGGTGGGTAAAGAGGACTTTACCTAGGGGCATTTTGGCAACTCTAGGGAGACATTTCTTTACCTAGGGGTTAGAACTCTAGGAAAAGATATCACATGGGTGTTGCATATGCCACATCATCATCTTCCCCTAGAAGACTTTACCCACTAGAATCTGAAATACACCCTAGGGAACCATAATTTGTATTGACCATACATGAATTCATATTGACCGTATTTGAATTCATAATGACAATAATTCAAATATATTCAAACGGAGCCAGAAATAATAACCAGCAGACATTGCACAGAACACAAATTGTTTCGATCAATCTCACTCTTCATTCAAATAACATGTTCGTGATGTACAGTCATAACAAATCAGTGAATGGCTAGAGTTTGCTATGCAAAAAAACATGACTCAACATGTCAACTGTTGTCACGATGAGAAAGCAAGTGCTCCTATGCTAGACTTGTTGAAGAAACCTCCAAACAACCCATTCTTGATTTGCAGCAGGCTAGTGGACAAACATTTGAGCTGACATTGTGCTCCTGAAAATAAGATCAAAATCATTTTAGGAGTTCGATGAATATATGTGGTAGCGTCAATATATATAAATTGGTGGTAATAAACAATATCTCATCAGCAAACCAGTAAGTGTGTACTGTTAAGCTAAAAGAAAATCTACATGTACTGCCTCTGTTCATATATGAAATATGCACAAAATGATAATTACAGTTAGCTCTCCATGATTTAATTAGGCTGAGAAGATAAACTCATCAAGGCTTTGCATATGACAACCAGAATAAACTCACAGTGGCTTTATTTCTAATTTTATAATGAACATACAGAGAAACACCATGGAATAAAAAATGAAGCTAGACAGTCCAAACATGTGGCATGCTACATGACTTCAGAAAGGAAGCTAGACAGTTCAAAAATTTATAAAAAAGAGAAACTAGCAGTCGGTTCATCTTAAAAGAATTGGCTGCATCCATGTACATTTACGAGTATGGATAGGGATGTACAGAGTTGGTGAGGTGGTCAACATACAATGGAATAGATTATCAGACTAAGAATGTCATTAATTATCACCACACACGCGCGCACGCACGCATACACCTTGCATACACCTCTCATTACAGTAGTAGAAATATTGCTACAATATATAGCTGTCCATGGATTCAACCACAACATTGTTTTCATAATGTAGAGTATTGCAGTGCATACTAAGACACAAATACAAATGAGTACAGATTAATGAAACTCACAGGGAATCGACAAATTTAAGCATGGGATGAAGCTCCAATAGTCGTTTTGAATTCCTCCCCTGAAACCTGAGATGATTATCACCAAGGGTAAGGACAAGCATAGAGATAGAATTATGCTCTAATAGATGACGTCAGACTACCGATTCTAAGCGGGGCTATCGAATGACCTATAGAATACTTGTTTTTTCTCCTATACAATATACCCAATGTAATGTGCTTGCGCAGGTAAAGCTCCAATCGCCTCAATTAAACATCTAGAAACCTGGTCAAGCCAATATAAACCTCCTTCCCTATTTCATTTTATGCCTCATTAGCGACCTCCATGGAGCGCATGCTTGGGCACCTTGTCATCGGCTTCTGCAAGTGCAAACATGGATAAACACATTTTCAGAACTTACATCTATCTAGACAATGAAGCTACATGGGTTGCTATACAACTCACATCTACCTTGGAATATATAAAAAGATAGAGATTTGATATTACAGAAATTCCATAGATGGTGTGGTAATACTTCAAGGAATTGATTCATGTTATGGAATGACAAAACTAACTACCTCTAATATAACAGGTATAGGTAATCCCATCAGTAAATGATGACATAATTAGAGACAACAAATAATGCTACTTGTAATATTAGTTATCTGATATACCCAAAAGAAGAACCAAAAATTAGCGCAAACAATAGCCAATAGTTTCACTTCAGAACTTGGAATAAATATCTAATCAAAATGATGAAGGCAGTTGATGATAATATATCACTTACACTAGCTCAATTAGAGGCCTCACAACACATAACTCAGCTAAGCACTCATCCATTTCTCCCAATTAATTTCACCTAGAGCGCTAATTTCTCTTCCTGCTCCATGTTATATTTGAAGTTTGCTATAAACATGATTCTGCCTCAGCTCAATACACCCTCTCTATCATGATACTACCGAGACATCTTGATGAACAAGCTAAGGATGGCAACTATGCAACAGAATCAAGTAATAAATCTGTTGCATGCAGAGAAGTGTTGTTTGATTACTAAGGGGGATTTCAGGTGCTGCAGCAGAGAAGGGGGGAAAGGGAGATGGGCTCACCACGGTTGAATGCCGGGATGGGTGATGGCACGACGTACGCACTGCAGTGGCGGTGCCCGTGATTGTTGGTGTTGCTCCTGCTCTTGCGGAAGGAGGTGAACTGCGAGCGGCGGCCTTCGGAGCAGTGGATGTTGGACCGCGACCACAACCGCTTCGGAGCAGGAGAACGGCTAGATCGACCGGCGCCTTGCGTCTGGCCTCCTCGAGCAGCAGGGAAAGGCGGGGCCACGGCCCGCCTCCCTTGCCGCCCCGTCTGCCGGATCCGGACCCGAGATGGCCGGATCTGGAGGAGAGGAAGGGGCTTGGATCCCCCGTACCGCTGATCTGGGGATGACAGCAGCACGAGCAGGCCGGGGAGCGGTAGGAGGAAGAAGAGAAGGGGGAGAGAAGGGAGAGGTGCAGCGATACGGAGAAAAAACGGGGAGAGAAGGGATCTCGGTAGGGTGGCGATCCTCGTGGGATAAGTAGCGGCGCCGGTGGGCACGGCAGGGGGGGACGTCGCAGGCAGGGCGGCGGTGGGCACGGCGGGGTGGGGCGGCGTGGAGGGGACTAGAGGAGAAAGAAGACAAGATTTGTTTTTTATTGAGATGGGAGGGAAGGATATTTTGTTCTCTCCCGTGGACCGTGGTGCATCGCTGCTTCTGTCACTGTCAACTAGGCCCGAGCAAGGAAGCACGCGGAATAAAAGAAAAATCGAGCGCCAACGAGGCGTTCTTTACCTAGGGCTCAAATTAACTCTAGGTATAGTTTACTTCACATTTATTTTTGGATGCAAACTTTCTTTACCTAGAGTTACACTGTTTGCAACTTTACTTTACCTAGGAAAGAGAAATGAACTCTAGGTAAAGTTTTTTGCCCTAGGGAAAATTGTGATTTCTAGTAGTGACATCAACCGTCATCTCGTAACTGGGTGATCATAAAGGTATTCTTCAGGTATCTCGGAAGGTGCTTGTTGGGTTGTATGGATCAAGACTGAGATTTGTCACTCCATGTGACGGAGAGATATCTCTGGGCCCTCTCGGTAATATAACATCCTTGCAAGCATGTGACTAATGTGTTTAGTCACGGGGATATTATATTGTGGTACGAGTAAAGAGAACTTGCCGGTAACGAGATTGAACTAGGCATGGTGATACCGACGATCAAATATCGGGCAAGTAATATATCGCGAGACAAAGGGAATTGGATACCGGATTAATTAAATCCTTGACATCGTGGTTCAACCGATGAGATCTTTGTGGAATATGTGGGAACCATTATGGACATCCAGGTCCCGCTGTTGGTTATTGATATGATCATGTCCACATGCTCTCAAACCCGTAGGGTCACACACTTAACGCTTAATGTCATTAGGATTTGATGAAATAATAGATGCTGATATCGAATATTGATTCGGAGTCTCGGATGGGATCCAGGACATCACGGGGAGCTTCGGAATGGTCCGAAGATAAAGATTTATATATGGAAAAGCTGTTTCAGGGTTTCAGAAAAGTTCGGGGTATTTTCGATATTGACCGGGAATATTCTAAAAGGTTTCGGAAGTTCTCAGAAGGTTCTGAAATGTTCCGAAATATTCTTGAGAATTTAATTGGGCCTCTATATGAATTAATTGGATCAATCTAATTAATTATCCCCTAATGGGTGCGTGGGGAGGCCGGACAGAAGGAGGAATCCTTCCGGGACTCCTCTAGCCGGCCCTAGCCTTTTCTTGGAGGAGGGGCAAACCCTGACCACCACCCCTATATAAATAGAGGGGTGGGGCAGGCGGAGAGAACACACCAAGTACTCATCTGGATCTCTCTCCCCTGAGCCCCTCTAATTCTCTCCCGTGCGCAGCGAAGCCCTGCCCGTGGAACTCTCCACCATATCCTACACCACGCCGTAGTGCTGCCGGGATCTCATCAACCTCTCCCCCTCGTCTTGCTGGATCAAGAAGGAGGAGACGACATCAAGCCGTACGTGTGGATACCAAGGAGGTGCCGTACGTTGAGATCGATCTCATCGAAAGTACCACTACGCCAACAACGATCCCGTGATCGTAACGCTGTGGTCTACGAGGGTATGATGCTCATAATCCCTCTCGTTATTTACATTTAGTAGATATTATCTTGGGTTTCTTCCGCAATTCTCGTCGGAAAAATTTTCTTTTCCATGCAACGAACCCATCAAGAGAAATAAAGAGCTGAAGTGCCTCCAAACTGTTCAGACGTTGCAAACCTTTGATCCACCATCTATTTATAATGGCCTCCTTCAGAGTACAGTTTTTCTTGCGGCTATGCTTGCACGGAGTATAGATTCGTGAGCTCTTTTACCGTACCCCGGAATAAATATAGACCGTTTATTCATCCCGATCTGATGGTTGAGGATAGTTGGTACTCCAACACCAACATTATGGAGTACCATCCTAAAAAGTCAGGGAGTACCATCGGTAAAATTGTAATCTGAATACAATTTTCATCAATACGTTTTTCAATAGACAAGCATATTGCGGTATTTCTTCCCATTGGTTTAGCTTCTGCCTACAAATCCTAATTTGAAGAGTCAATTCGGGCGGGCGATCGACGGAGATGAGCCTGACAGTTTGATCATCTAGGTGCAACTCATGCCGCACTTATGTCTCAGCTCCAAGCCGCTGATCCGCCATGAATCTCTAACACGCTCATTGTTTCCTCTTAATTAATGTTCCTAACTTCCTACTCTATACCTTAGGCTGTATATCTCGTATATGGTGATGATCATCGCGAATAGCCGCATATCACATTCACCATGCATGCGCAGACGCAAACGCTCACTCCCATCTCCCAATTGCCATTAAACTAATCTTGTTTGGGAATCTGACCAAACGAACAAGTCAATTCACATCTAATTAACTGCATGCTGGACTAGTGGCTTTTGCCTGGGAGGATAAATCGCGATATTTGAAGGAGTCAGTTGCCGTGCATCCTCTCAATTGGGAAGACGGCGGCTTCGTGCCCTTGATCCGCCGCTGCCGGCGGTGTGCGTTATGTTGCAATGAGACGCCCGGTCGATCGGAGATGATGGACAAAAGTCAAAGGGTAACCCTATATTACAAATAAAAATGGCTAAATTACCCTTAAAAATATAGTGCTAGATCATGACGGTACTCCATCGGTTAGAAAGGAGTACCGGGGTACCGTAAAAACTCTCAAATTTGGAGCAACATCTTTGGGCGAGGAGCCATCCATCCTTCGAAGGGGGCGGTCGGTGAGGGCCAGCGCCAACGCCACCACTGAACGACATTGTCGTCCCCAACCTCCTCAGCCATCGAAGGTTGAGGTGGACGAAGTGGGACAAGAATCGGGAGAGAGTGGCTGAGTTTGGCGTTGAGGCAGTTGGCCGCTGCTCTTCTGGGAGTGGTGCATCTAGATTTGTGTTTGTGTTTTGCAGGTAATTTGTGTGTTTCGGTTTATTGGTTCTTTTTTGATCGGCGAGGCTCGGCCAACTTCGATCTCATCGTGGAGTTAGTGAGCCCACGTCTTCTCAGGTCCGACTGGCCGGATCAGGGATGATCATCCAACCT
This sequence comes from Brachypodium distachyon, assembly GCF_000005505.3. NCBI lineage: Eukaryota > Viridiplantae > Streptophyta > Magnoliopsida > Poales > Poaceae > Brachypodium > Brachypodium distachyon. The sequence continues at coordinate 18,979,520 of NC_016132.3, read as the reverse complement.
TCTTCGTCGCCTTCTTCTCTAGGATGGTGGTTTGTTTCTCAGATCACTATCGCCGGTGTCTTCTGACTCCGACCGGCACCTTCCTGGCTGCTACGTCAACAACATTTACCTAGCTACAATGTGGTTCGGAGGTCCAGAGACAGCATCAAGTTTCGCTCACGGCATGCCACCGGCGAGTGCACGAGGAAGACAACGACGTTTACCAACAAGAACTTGCGTGTAATTTTATTTTACTTTAAAGATATTTTTGTAAGCGTTGGTTGATTAATATATGACCTTGCTTTCTCAAAAAAAAAAAAAGAAGGTGTTGTCAAGAAGTTATCGCCGGCGAGCGAGGAGAAGGATATTTGAGACGGCAAAGCGGGCCGCAAGGCACAGTTGACGCAAAGACATTCTCCATGGCAAAGTTGTTGGCTGCGTTGGAATTAGTTCAGGGTATGGAGCATCACCACGGGCATTAGAAGAGCAACCAAACACTCTCTTCTAACCTCTAACCTGCATTTGCTTAGCTAGGCCAAACTCGGCCAAGATGCAGAATACGATGGGAGACTACACCCTCAGCGGTTAGTGGGAGTATTTTAGTACCCTCCAATCCTCCATCGTCCATGTTGTCGAGTAATCGCTCCCTTCATTTTGCAAAACAAAGAAAAGGTTGTATTTTTATGCTCTGTGCAAAATGTTCTAATCTACTAGTATTTTTTTTACGCTCTGTGCAAAATAGACTATTTTGATACATACAAAATGCATTTTACCCTCAGTGGGAGTAGTATTTTCAGGAGTCAGGACACTACTTGCGTCTTCACTCGTATACTGTTCTTCACTATACTCAACCCTAAGAATCTCCGTATGTTGTTATACTGATTAGGAATTTAGGACAAGTTCGCCAGCACCCTGAGGCGGGACACAGCGGCGAACAAATCTGAGGTCAGGGCTGTAATGGTTTAGAATGAAAAGCTAGTTGTACTCATCAAATTTCCAGGTCGTTCAGAACTGAATAAATTAAGATCCAGAGCAAGCAGAATGCAATTCGTCAGAACCCAAACAACACGAGCCTGCTACCTCGACTGGGATGGAACCGAAAGCAACATTCTGAGGATCATGTATCTATTACACCCCTCAAAGTAAATGGGAAGAGAATATTCGCGGGGTTCTTTTCTTAGTCAGCATCCATCTCCTCAAGCGCTGCTTGCGCTGCTGCTTTGGCCTGCTCCAGAAGATCGTTTGGAACCTGTATGGTATGGCAAGTCGACAAGGTTTCAGGAAAAAGGCCACGAATTACAAGGGACAATAATTATTCCATGCATAGTTGTTTTTTACCTTCTCATGCTGACGGTTCGATTCATCACATACCCAGCTCAGTTCCAACTCGAAAGACTTGTCTTTCGCTTCATCGTGTACACCATAAATTCTGTATGTAGAAAAAGAAAGGTCAGTCAGTTAATTCTTTCAAGTGTCAAACTTGCCGCAGTCAGTTCTCCACGCACACAGCAAAAAGCATCCCTAGACAGGACATCAGTCCACTGACAAAGAGTAAGAACATGTGCTATTTAAAACCTATAAGCCCTATATTGTTGGACCATGGCACACGAATCTGTGCTAAGAAAAAACAATAAGCCTTAGTTAGCCATCACATCGCTTACTTGTAATGGAATATTGCAACCATAACTACTGCTTGTAGGAATAAAATCATGATACCAAGGACCATAAACAATGCAAAAGTATGACCAGGCTCCTATGAGAGTCTATGACTAACTACAATGTTATTCTTTCTGGAGAGAAAATCCATAATCATTAACAACTACTGGCCCATCTTTGGCACATATGACAAACTTCTAGGACAAACATGACATAATATTTTGGGTGATAACTCAGGCAGAAACTTGCAGTGATACGGTAAAAGATTTAGGACATACATCTTGGCGACCTCAACGATGCCTTCCCGGCACGTTAGCTCAGAAAGCTTCAATTTCTCTATTTCGCTGTAGGACAACATTAAATTAGATGAACCGGAATATAAAACAATCATTTATGAATAGAAATGCAAGGTAAACATGTCATAAATATTATGTACGGAAACATCTTGAATCACACAAGTTTTATATAAAATAAAGCTCTCAATGTGATAATTAGCCAGTATATGTGTTAGGCCAATTTACGACTCTTCCCTTGAACCCCAGATTCCGGAAAACAAATACACGGACAAAATATTAAAGGTCGATGTATTTACACCATGTAAATGCTACTCATCTAGTATAATAGAGTTGTTTGCATTAATGCCCAGTCAGTGTTATGCTTCTGCATTGTGGCATTCAGTCAATTCAAAGAATTATTTAAAATTCGAGAATACTATTTCTGCTATGGCTCTGAAGACGCGGTCATTGATCACTAGGCATAGCCAAAATGCATGCACAAAAAGAAGAGAAACAAATTGTTGAGTAAGCAAGCCACAAAAATGCCAAACTAAGGGTATGTTCAGTTAGCTGCCATGTTTTACGGAACTTTGCACCAGATGTGTAGCAAGCCATAACTTTTGTGGTGAGAATTGCTCACGACAGGGGTGAGATTTTCAAAAATAAATGTCTATGATTTTGTGGGTAGTGTTATTAAAGTGTATCATCATCATGCTACATATTTAGCAAAGAAATAATTCAAGTTTAACAAAGTCAAACTTGCCTAGCTCGTATGTACCAAAAACTGTGGCAAGCAACCAAATACCGCCTAAGCCGTGTTCTGGTAATAGCTCCTAGTATAAGCAATAAGAGTGTCTATCATCCATTGAATATGGAAATGTGGTGCTACTATTAAGACTACTACCTGCACAAATGATAATCATGGACGGTGCATATAATGTATACAAAATCATTGAGAAGACGAACAACGTTCTTTTTCCCATTATTCCTAAATGTTTAATTTCAAACTATTAAGTATTAACATGGTATTTATACCAACATTAAACTATCAAGAAGGCAACATGCTTTAGGAGGCCTAGCAGTTTGGGACAAAACAGAAATTGAGCATTAATGCATAAGCCATACGACAAACAAACTATTAAAAACTTGATTGGCTTACGTTTTTGCAGCTTGTCTTCCTTTACCCAGTGCAGCACCAAAATATTTCTGTCAAAACTCAATAAGTAAGTCACGAATTCCACATGCATCTAGTGCTTTTGAAATGGACATTTCACATCTTATTGCATGTAAACAAAGTTGACTCCTCATTGTGAAATTAAATTTGACCACCGAATGCGACAAGATATAAAAATATGTATTACCTAGCCAACTTATCCTTGCTCAGTGCTAATCAATAAAGGCAAAAGGAATAACTACCATGTATTAGAGAGTAAGACTCACGTAGGAGAGGCCTGAAGGTTCAATCATGTAGAGCTGTGGCCCATCCCTATCATAACCTCCAAGAATAACTCCACAGCCAAAGGGCCTGAAACAGAAAGAGTTTAAATCTATTCAACTATCAAGTAAACAAGCATGATGAAGGCAACCATCTTCTTTAACAAGAACATGTTGACTGTCTTACCTGAGCCACCAGTACAGTGTACACAGATGAACATAGCTAGCTACACGGTCAGCCAACTCCTTAACAGGCATGGGTTCTCCGTAAACCCTGGTGGATTAGAACTTCAGATACAGTTCTAAACAGAATTGGATTGAACCAAAAGTCTCGGTAATTCTCACTTTTCATAATTGGCTGCCTCTGACTTCGCTCTCGAGACTATCTGCCTACCGTCCGCTGCTAACCCAGCCACAGCCTGAAAATGAGCATAGAATTATCTTAGTTATTAGTGCAATTTGTTAGAAAAATGATGATAAAAAAATCACACTAAAGAGAGAAGCACACAATACAGGACTCAATTTCATCTCTACCTTAAGGAAAATGCAATTAACAAAGCTGTTAAAAACATAATGTACTTCACTATATATCCTACATTCTTGCTGGATAAGTTGAGTCAGACCACCCTATCTGTAAAGAAATGAAAGAAAATTACCAAGCCAGAGTTCCGGTGCACAGAGTGAAGTCTCCGATTCGATCCCTCAAGTATCATCTTTGATGTAATCAGCTTCTCCACACCCTACAGACCAACATCATAACAGGATATCACACAAAACAAGCAAAAGCTAACACCAATTCGAGAAAAAAAAAGAGTAAAACCAGAAATAATCACTTACAAGGACAATTCCATCTTTGCATTTGATCCCAACGATAGTCCTACACAGAAACATCCAGAGTTCAACATGAAGTTGCACAGACATAAAAAGTACATAAAAAAAATAGGGAGGGAGCTAAATCAAACCCGCTGTTGTCGACAGCCTTGCCAGCATACTCAACCTGGAAGACACGGCCATCTGGGGAGAACGTGGTGACGGACAGATCATAACCAGTTCCTATGCTACTCATCGTTAAGTTGCTTCAACCTTTAAACTGGTTCAAGAGTTCTCTCCTGGAAAAAAAAATCATAATAACCCTGTTAAGTATATGCAGGAGAACCTTCATGAAAAAAAAAGCACTTGAAAGAACTATTCAGACAGATGTACAACGTGAAGCATTTTGTCTTAAAGCATGTAGGAAGTCTAATGAACCTTGTATCGTAAAAACCCATCAGTACTTGTACATGGTATCAGAAGGTGTGTGCTATATAGATTTGTGAATAAGCTAGCTGCCTACAGAGAAATCAGGATTCCTTTAGTCTAACCATATGGGTAATGCACCAAGATGCGATTGTTCATGCCAGACGCAATACTACATATACAATTGTCACCGACTCCAGGGGCGGAGCAAACATGGGGACACGAGGTTCAGTTAAGCATCATAAGTTTCCTGAAAATATACTGTAGTGGTATCCATCCCACGAAGACTATTTATGTACGATGGCTCACAGGCTCATAGCATCGGGAAGACCAGAACAATACTCTCAGTCTCAGAACAAACCCGAGCAAGTTAGGGTTCTACACCGGCAAAAGAAATCGGCTCAGGTCCGGAGGGATCTCCACTCCAAACCAGTCCAGTAAAGCGGAAGACGCCGACGAGTATGAGACGAATAATCCCTTCGATGTGACCTGCTACGGTGGGAGGATGCACAGACGCGAGTTCGGAGACTCGATGAGGCCGTTGCGAGGGGAGGGTTTGATCGGATTAGGGATCTCGTCTAAATCACGTACGGCCATGCGCGGGGAGCGGCGGCGATGCGTCCGGGCACTTTCCGGGAGTACGCGGAGGAGGCGGTGGGATAAGGGAACAGGGCGCTTACCGATCCCGGCGGGCGGAGGAGGTCGCGTCGACGGCGGCGCGGTCGTCTCGTCGGCTCCGGCTTGTCGCGCAAGAAGGTGCGGAGTGTGGGGTTTGTGAGAATAGGAGGGGGCGAGTTGTATTTGCGGGCAAAGGCATCGGTGTCGGGCTCGAACCAGGGTTCGCACGCACCAGGAGAGGACAGGCGACTCGCTCTGGTCCGGACTACTTGGGTTGGGCTTCAGCCCATTGGAAGAGCCGATTAAGGCCCGGGCATGCGGAAGCTGGCCCGTCCCCCCTTTCGTCCAGCCCATCGTGTAGCTGTGTTTGGTTGGAGGCATGCAGTGGAATTTTATGAAATGGTTCTAGAAAATAGATTGGTCTGACCTGTTTTTTTTTTGAAGGCCTTACTCATTACAGTAAAAAAAAACTGAAGTATGTGAACTAACACAGCAACGCACACCCGCACACACACACACACCACACGGCTGTGCAAGCTAGACAAGCCACTTGTGAATAAGTACTGTTCAAATGAACAACACGGTGAGGCACCCGGAGTCGAACTCGTAGGGAGTGGGCAGGGAGCTACCACTTGCTCTCCACCACCCGCGCTATGCGCGGTCCTTTGACCATTTTGGTTGGTAGAACCTAAAATTGGGAATGGAACCAACTGGTTCCGAGGCAGGGAATATTCGGCTGATATGCAGAACGAAACGATAACTCGAAATCAGAGGAATGGGTTGGTTCCGGTACCCTCGACAGGCACGTGACCTTTCACGTAAGTACTACTCTCACCTCCCCCATCAAATTATACCCAATCTCACCCTCTTGATGGTTACGGTTGTTGTAGTAGGGGAGACGACGCGCGACGCTGCTGGATGTTGGAGGAGCTACTGGGCGAGCAATGGAGCTGTGGGGAGGCAGCGGAGAAGCAGCGAGGCAGCGGCGGAGAAGTAGCTGCGGAGAAGCAGCGAGGCGGCGGCGGAGGAGCATTATGAAACATGAACACGGTGACTGCAACTTTGATGGTCGGCGAAATCTCTCCATGCAATTCTACTTCATGTCCTCAACCAACACTACCTAAGAGTACATAGCAGGTTGTGTTTTAGGTCCTTTAATAAACTAGGCGATCCCCTATGATATGTAAGATTAAATTCCATAGAAAATTTTCCTATCTTCACTTTGCACTTATTTTAGAGAAATTTTTCTATTGAGTCCGACCTCTTGAAAAAATCTTCTGGTTGACTGGTTGTATGGCAATTATGCCGTACACACAATCATGAAAATTCATGTGTTTCTCTATTCTGCAATCAAACAACTTCTTTTGTCTATTCCTGTGTTTTCTTTACATGTAGTAAACGACATGTTTATGACATTATAGTCATGTATTGTTTATATTCCTATGTTGGGAAATCCTGCAAATCAAAGAGCTCGAAATGCATGTAGCATTTGAGACAATTAAAACAAAATAAAATAGAAGAAATATTAAAGAAAGGTGATTGTTTTTTTCAACTAAAAGGTAATCTCTCCATAAGAATATAGCGCAATTTTATTCGCACGAGCATTGGTTGGAGGATATGGCCATTAAATAACATATTGTATAACATGTTTTATTGCTTTTTCTAAGTGACATGATATACACATCCGGTGTATATGTCCTAACAGAACGAAGTAATCCATTATCCATCCCAAGATCATCCGCGACTAGTCAACCTCTCCCCAAAAAAGGCTAGCTACATGCATCCAGCGATATGTAACTTTCATTATGTCAAACAAAATTAGGGGTGGTTTGGGGTCAAATCAGCGCAACATTCACTCACCCAGCCGCGTTTAGGTTCTGTACTCTTCGCATTAATTTTGTTTGTTCTTTCTGTATTTTTTGGATGCTTGTTTGGGCAAGTTTGTGTTGCGCCTCCACCTTCTCTGAGTACTAACATGATACCAGTGTTAACAGACTTCGGAATACACAACATATTTAAAAGTAGTGTTTACAATTATTTACTGTGCTAGATCAAATAATCCATATCGTTTCTAATCACAATGGTGTGTTCAAATCAAATGGACAATGTACGAAAGTATGTCCGCAAAACATACGGTTCACAAATGTCTCCGGTTCTCCACAAATTTGGTACAGGTCTATCATTTCTCATCATCATATTTACGTTTGAGCCAAAGATATAGAACAAGGACGGTTTCTTTGTGTTGCGTGGATTACATACACAACGAACCTTCTTGCCCAAAATCACATCGAAGCACGACCTCCTAGGGAAGGAAAACTGAACGGAGCTGGCACGCATGCATGCATTTCCTCCCCCATTCAAAATGCAGAGTTCAGATGTTGCTCGTGTATCAGATGAGGCATTCAAACACATGGAAATTAAGACGCCACCAAGCTAAGCCAGAATACAAAAACAGCGTAGCACTTTCCGGCCGGGAGATCAAAGGAAGCCGTCTTTCCGGTCTTGCTCCTCGGCGTCTTTGTTCGCCGTCTGCACAGCTTTGTACCACAGAAACGCCTGAAATTCAAACAAGAACGAACGGCAACTCCATCATAATTGAAGCTGCCAACTAACTTTGGGAACCCCGGCCGGCAGACCGCGCAGGTCTGGACGGGCATGGGCAGGTACATATATACGTACGGAGGTCGGGACCCCGGTGACGGCGAAGAAGCCCAGTATCGGCGCGTAGAGGGGGCTGTCAACGCCCACGATGCCGAACACCGGCCGCCCGTTCGTGTACTCGAATATGGATCCGATCTGCACGCGGAGCAGCGAAGAAGGATCTGGTCAGTGGAACGGGAGAGAGGGGGAGAAAGGGAAAAGGGTTCAAGGGGCGCGTACAGCGGCGATGGCCGTGATGGCGGACGCGAGAAGGTACGCGTAGAACGGGACCTGGACGGCGGCGGGGTCGCGGCCCCCCGCCCCGCCGCCGCCTTCGTCGCGCGCCCACGGCGGCGGCTCGTCGGAGCCCGGCCGGGCCCAGGAGGGGACCTGCTCGTCCGCCTCGCCCGACGACTTGGCGGACCCTTCCGTCGCGGCTACGGCCACAGGCCTTCGCTGCGACGGCCTCCCGCGGCCACTTCCCCGCTCTACGAGAAGTTGGGCAGGGGATGGGGAGCCGAGGCGCGCTTCAGGCCTCAGGCTCGGGCCGAGGCAGCGTGAGCCGCAGAGGGAGATGGTTGCCGCGGCCATGGATAGGGCTGAGCGCGAGGTTTAGCGGTGGGGAGAGCTTCGATCGAGCGCGGTGTGAGTCGATCGGTAGTGGATAGGACGTGGGCGGCGTTCCGGTTTTCGGTTTCACAGTCACAGCCTCACAGGTCATGTGCTATATGGGCTGGGCTGGTAAGCCCATTTCTAAGAGAGGACTCCTTGGGCTGTAAGCGAGTAAGCGTTGGGCTGAAAAGAAAGCCCAGTATATCACAGGACTTGGTGGTTTCTTGCTGGTGATTTGTGTTGGTTCTGGTCTGCCTATTGCCTTTGCTTGGAAGCATCAACCACATCGAATTGCCTTGTTAAACAGGAGCAGTGAAGTTTCTCGAAAAAAAGAAAAACAGGAGTAGTGAAGTGTGCAGAATCCGAGAATCACTAAGCAATTCATGTTATATGCAACAAAATACATTCCCAATTGCTTGAAAGTGCATATGCACTTCTTGGACGACGCGGGCGTGCAGGCTTCATCGCCGCTCGTTTTCTCCTGACGCAGATGCGCCGTCCGATCGTGTACAGACAAGGGTCGCTGTCCGATTCTATATCTCGTGTCGCTGGGCGGTGGGACCCCAAGGGGCATGCGTTTTTTAACCCCGCACCAATACCAATCCCCGTCCCTCTGTCTCTCCCCCATTTCGCCCGTGTTCTTCCCCTTCACCCCCTCTCTCTCTCTCTCTCTCTCTCTCTCTCTCTCTCTCTCTCTCTTCTCCGTGCCGTGAGGGGGGCGATTTTCCGACGATTCGATCGCATCCGCCCCGGTGCTACAGGTCGCGGGGGAGAAGGGTGGTGCGGCGTTCAGGAGAGGGTGGAAGGAGTGTGGTGGAGAACGACCGGGAGGCGTTTTCCCCGGTAATTTCCCGGGGCGAGACCAGCGTCGGTCGGCGGATTGCGGGCTGTTGGGGCTTCTTCGGGAGCTGCATGTCGGAGGACGGGGCGGTGGGTGCTTCGTGAAGCTTCCGTGGTCGTTGATTCGAGCGCGGCGCGTGCATCGGGGACTGCCCCGCGCCACCAAGGCATACCTCGCGGTGAGCCCCCTGCCCCCAAAGCCGTTCTCCATGTTTTCATGCGTTTGTGCCTTGATTTTGCGACCTAAACAAACTCTAGTACATCCCAATAGGGGGGGTGGTGGTGGGGTTCCTGTGATGCGGCTGTCACCCGTGTGGTACGGGATGGGAGTTCGAGTCATTTTTGAGGCATCTATTGTATCCATGGGACCATGAGTTCGCAAACGTGATCATATCGGTATTGTGTTCATCTAATCTGGTTGATGTGCGGTCTAGCTCCGTGGGGTGGTTTTGGTCTTGTGCTTAATTGTGCCTGATCTGTTCATGATTGGACTGTTTACATACAAGCTGGCTGTCATTTTTGGTGCGGGTTTGATTGATGCAACCCTAGTGTTTATGCAGGTTTTAGTAGCTAGGTGCTGGTTTCTGAAATTTTCCTGAAATTTTGCCATGCGATTTCACAACCTAAAACCTAGATGCAACCTAGATTAGCTTTGTGTAGTTGCTTTTTAGCCACTAAGGTTCTACTTTCTGGAACGTCAGGCAGGCAACTTTTTTTGTTGCACACCTTATTATTAGTTGCTCAATCGCACATGTGCATGTGGAAATTACCATCAGGTGCTCAAGCGCCTTTTTGTGAGCTGTTTAGGAGTTACTTCAACAATAAGGGGTTTTTGCATTAACAAGCCCAAAACAAGTTGCCTTTCCGCCAGGGGGTGGTTTTCATGTTCAGTAATTGCACTTAAGGACAGACAATTTACTTGTCCATCAATTTTTTTTCATGCAACAACTTATGATATCTTGTTTGCTTCGCATGGCATGATCCCCCAAAAAACGCATGAACCTGCTATGAGTTGCTTCGTTCTAGATAGGGTTTTTAATAGCAGTTGCTTTATTCTAGTTTGTTAAGATTTGTCAGGTTGTCGCTTTTCCTGTCAATGTAATTTCCTGCGCATATACACCCTGTACTCTTCTCCCAACTTAGCTAATCTAGTTGCTTTTTATTTACTTAGTCGCTCGCACACTAGCTTATTAGTTGCTTTAATTTTACATAGTCACACCACACACTTTCTTTTTGTAAGTTGCTTTCATGTGTTTCCTTGCCTAAGCAGGGGTTCTGTCTAAGCATGTGTTTTGATAAGAAGTGGGTTAGCGAATATTTGGAGCAAAAGTTGCTTCTCGGCTTAAATATTAACTAGCTTTTGTTCTTGCCATAGAAGTTGCAAATCGCAACATAAATTGTTGAGCAGGTCATTGTAGATGAAGTCTAGGAGTTGTTTTTGGGTTTTCTTTTTAATGGACAGACTTGCTGCTAAGTTATGACATGTGTTTTTTTTATATGTGTGTTTCATGCATCAGGTTGGGTAACCATGAATACTATCGAGGATGATGAAGAGGTTGAAACAGGGAATTTAGTGCATCGGCGGCGTAGGAGCAAACCCGCAAGGCATGATGAAGGTCAAGGTGCTCAACTTCAGGGAACAGCTTTATGCACCGTCGAGAACGTACTCCAGGTTTGGGTTGCTTTTTTGCACCCTTAATTTTCCATTTTTGTTTTTCACTTTATCTAATGTATTTTTTTTGTTAAATTTTCTTCCCATTTTACTTTGCATCTGCAGGCTACCAACGCCGAAGAAGCTGAACCTGTAGCTAAGCGTGGCCCCACAGGACAAGATGTAATCCTCACAGCTTTTTGTAGTTCAGGATAGGAAACCACTGCACATTTTGTTGCTCCTCCATTTTAGTTGGTTCTTTGTTAATTGTTTTTTTCAAATGTTTGCACTGTGACCTTTAGGTTGGAAGGAATAGGGCCTCACCAGCTAGGTTATTCAAACTCAACAAAGAGCTATCTTCAGATCAGGTAGCTTTGATCAAGGCCAAGCATTTCGGAGGTTTACTGAATATAGTCCGGATTTTGCCTAGTGAGATGAGCAAGTGGCTTGTGAGTACATACAGCACAGATACAAGGGAGTTGCTTATACCAGAGAATGGCAGTATCGCGGTAACAGCTAACAGCGTTTATAGGAACTTCAAGTTGCCCAAACAGGGGTGGCAAAGTGATTTATAAGAGGACCCAAGAATCTGTAAATTTTATATCAAAGGAGTATGGTCTTGAGGGGGGGAAGTCACCTGAGATCACCGACTGGTGCAAAATGATAATTGCTATGAATGGGAAAGCTGACGACAAATTTCTTCGGGCCTGGCTCATTGCAGCAATGAGTTGCTTATTGTGTCCAACAACCAGCCTTCACGTCAGCCTGCGGTGTTACCCAAATTTCATCAACCTGGACGATGTTGTCAATATCAATTTCTGCGAGTTTGTAGCTGATCAAATCCATGAAGCTTGCTTGAAGCTGGGAGACAAGAACTCAGCGAAATGTTGCGTGTATCATTTGCTGCTAAGCATCTTTTTTTCCCAAAATCTTGCTTGTTTTTTATAATCTTGCTTTTTTATCTAGCAGCAACGCTATTTTTCAAATTACTGCATCTTTTTGCTTTTGTTTGGCAAGCATTATTCATTTTTGTCTGCCATGCTGCTCTGTGCAGATATTATATCTCGACTCACTTGACATCGATGAGGATGTGAGCAACTGCCCTGTCCGTGCAGAGGCATGGACAACTGAGCTCATAAACAAAGTTGTCCAGCTAGATATGAAGCCAGACGGAGGGTATGGAAAACTGAAGGTAAGTAAAGCAATCAGATCACCACTAACTAAAGTGCTGCCCTCACTTCTTTCTTTGTTGCAACAGCTCAAAGCTAACCGTGGCGCTGCAACCGACACTGTTGTAGCTAATAACAATAGCTTGTTCAAGGGCTTGGCACACGCCGAAAATTTTGTGTCCTCAAAGTTGCCTGCTACATACAACCCCACTGTATGTGAGACTTCAATTACACCTTTATCTGTTGTAGCAAATTCATGTACTGTTGGTTTACTATTTTTTTTTGCTTTTTGAACAAACAAACATGCGTTGACTTAATCTGACTTAATGTTCAATCTCTCTTGTAGAAAAAAAAGGAAAATTGCTTTAATGTTGGAAGAGTTTTGCACAGACATTTCACATAAGCTGGGCAAGTTTGTCGAGGGTATCGGCAAGCTACATAATGAAGAAATGAAAGAAAGCAATGAAGAAGCACCCAAAAAAAGAAGGCAACGAAATCCAGCAGCTGCAAAAGTTGTGAAGAAGAAAAAAGCAACTCAGAACGATGCTCAGCAGGGGCAAGACGCAACGACTGATGTCAAAGATACTGAAGATGTGGATGAGGAAAAAGAGCAAGACGACGACAACGACGATGAGGTCGCCAGTGATGGTTATCACGGGCCTGACAGGGGCGATGACGGTGATGGTGGCCAAGTTAGTCAGGCTAAAAGCAAGGGCACAGGGCAGACTGACGCCATTTTGGGCAGCTGGTTGAGGAATTCAACAAAAACAAAGGGCGACAACGTTGGCAGTCCTTCCAAGACGACCCCTTCCAAGCCGACCCCTTCTAACGAGACACCTGGGAGAAAAAAGCAAGAGTCTAGCTCACTCTCTCATGCAATTGCAGAGCCCCACAGAGAGTTTTTGAACTCGGTTTTTGCTGATCAACCATCAGCGGTTGAGCAACCTTCGGATCAGCTACAGAAGATATGCCCGGAAACCCAGCAAAACAAGCTATTCAATGAATTTGTCACCAAGGACCCATCTCCAGCTGAATGCAAAGGCACAGAAGTTCAAGAGCCAGAAGCTAAGTGCAGAGTAGTAATGCCTGTCAGCAAAGACAAGGGGAAAAGCGCAGCCAGACGTGCATCAGCAAAAACAGTTAAAATTGCTAGAAAGTTCAAGAAGATAGCTTATCATACGGTTTTGACTCTCCCTGTTGTCGCAGTCACAGAAGGCATCCCAAATGCTGCAAAAGCAACTTCTGCTAATACAAATAAGGGATCCCAAGTCCATAAGGGAATAGGAAGGGCTTCAACCGAATCTGCAAACAACGAATCACAAGTTGTTGAGGCAATTGCAATGAAGGGAGCAACCCAGAATGTTGCAGCTGTGAACCTAGGCGGTCAAGGCGTTGACCTGATGCAAATTCCTCAAGCAAGGGTTAATGAGCAAATAGCAAGCACAGCCTCTGTTGATTCTAAGAAGCAAGTTTCAGCGATGTCGCAAGGCTGCCTTGCTGATCAGGCAGCACCAGCACAAGATGGTCTAAAAGGAGAAGAAGTGGCATTTGTTGAAGGACGGTCACTTATACGAGCTGCAGGGCCACCTGGCCATCAACCTAGGAAACCTACCGAAAATATTTGTGCTCCACCGACACCTTCTGCAGTAGCCATTGATGCTTCTTGCGCAGGTCACAATGCGATTAATCGGGCCAACTCAGCTGGATCTGTCCACTCCGACCATTTATGTGGAAGCAACTTACCTTCCTATCCAATCCAGAAGAACAAGTCTCGCGATTTTTTCAATGGCATGGATTTTGCACCACCACCATTTGACCTCGGGTTCGGTAGCCAACCTGAGCCACCACAGACTATAGGTGGTCCAGCTATCAGTGCTAAAGGAATAGCAGTGGGCAAATTTTCTCTGAATAGTGGCACTGCTGCCTGTGCCTCTACATCGCACGGACACACGGTCATCGATGATGAATGGGATGATGCTATGGTCGTGGAAGCATGCGCCTTGGCAGATCGGATCGACCGTGAAAGGGCAACGGGAGCAGTTACAGTGGACCAGGAAGCAGTTGTTGATCTGAGCACACCACCTGAAGGCAAAGCTGTGCTAGGATTAATGAGTCTCCCCCGTACCAGAAGCAGTTCAGGTGCAATTCCAAAGCCAAAAATGGCAAACGCAATAATTGATCTTTGTACACCACCACCACCAGCCAGGAGTATTGAGGGGAAAGAGAATTTTGGTAGCATTTCTGCTAAAAGTAGTTCTAGCTCTGCACCACAACAGGGTCCCGAGCGGAGGGCTATAAAACCCCCTGCTTGCAAAAGGCCTCCATTTGTTGACATTGAGTCGAAGGCAACCTACCAGTGTTCAAACGATGTGAAAGAAGTTTATGCAGCAGTTCTTGCCACTGGTAGGAGGAACACAAGGGCGAAAGTAACTGATGAAAGGTACAATTTAAAGATGTTGCCTAGTTGCTGTACTTTTGCCCTTTTCTTTAGGCAAGTTTTGAGCCACTGCAATCATTCACATTTTTCCCCTAGCTGTTTGTACACATGCCGTACATGTCCCTTCATTTTTTTGCTGCACTAATTGGGTTGCTTAATTAACTAAGTTGAAGTTGGGAGTTGCCACACCAAGCTTGTTTCTGAATAGGGATTCATATCTTTCCCAGAGTAGTAGTTTTTCCTTTTTGAAACATGTAGTTGTTTCTGAAAATTTTTGACTTTTTTTTGCTGCGAGGTTTTTTGTCTGCATATGTAACTGACCACAGCAATTTGTCTGCCCTTTTTCTGACCCTACTACAGTGACCACATCATAAACTACAACGGTTTTTTCGTCACTGTAAATGAATTGGCGTCATCAATGGCTCCAACACGCAGGCTTAGCAATAGTGTTGTCGAGATTGGCATTGACTATGTAATAAAAAACAACCAAGCAACCTAAAGAAGTTTGTGATGCCACTACGGATTTGAAGCGACCTCCCCCGTAAAAGGGTTCGATCTCTGTGCTTTAGTGCTAGTCCCTGGATCGACTCACTAGCACACACAGTTTCAAGATATAATATCATAGAACAAAGGTCTCAATATTACAACGTATCATCCAGAATATAAAAGGGTACTTACAACTCGCATAACCTCACGGGTTAGCTGGAAATAAAACAACTGTTTAGCAGCGGAAAACGGAAGATGCAAGGGCACATCAACACCACGGTGAGAGCGTGTTGGAATGTAAGCCCGTAACCCAAACATGCAGAACGTACATCTTACTCGTCGTCGGAGCTTCCTGCATCATTAAACGATGCAGCCACTAGGGTCAATACATTGAATGTATTGGCAAGATTCACTAGGAGTTATACCAGAGCCTACCAAGTATATGCATAATGTGGCAAAGTGGGGTACAAGGCTATTTGCATAAAAGATTAGTTATTGAATCCTATCTTTTAATCAAATAGAATTTTATTACTATTGGACACGGGGTAGACACACCCATGCTCCTATTATCCTAGAGCACATTGATGTGGATTCATCAAGTGCCCATACCCTGTTCAACCATTCATTTTATTTAAGAAGTTAGAATGAGTGAGACTTTCCTTACAGCTCCACATCTAGTCGCTCAAATTGTCCGTTGCCGGGGACACGGCTAAGTACTTAGTTTTGACGCTCTCGAGAGTTTGTACACATTCCCCACAAGAAACCGACGTGTTAATCCCTTGCTGTCCTCAGGCTAGAGTAGCAACGGCATCGATTACGAGATTTTCAGAGGTAATTCCCTAAACCACGAGAGAATCACGCTCCCCCTACACGGCTACCTCAGTACAATTCTTCGGGTTTAGGTTCATACAACTTACTCTTGTCTCGCCAGAGCCCATATAGCATTGTGGTTGTACTAGAAGCTTCTAAATAGGAAACTAGTCCAGTCTCAGTTACCCCAGGTGGCATTCCACATTTGCAACGTAGGCGCTCCCCGAATCCACGGGAAAGTCGTCCATGGACGATCCATTCCTGAATCCACAGGAACTCGACTCAGAGGGACCCATAGAAATGGACCTGACGCCGCTAATCCTCAAAATCTTCAAAGCTGCCCACCCAGGACGGTTCATTAAATTAATTGTTTTGCCTTACATCTAACAAAATCATTTCATATCGCCAAAGGCATGACAATATCATAATGTAGTTATTTCCCCCACGATACTACCATAGCCTAGCATTCAACTACAATCGATGGCAATTTGGTAGCAAGGTAATGGCGAGGGTAAACTAGACTACCTGGGATTTATAGCTAGCATAGAAGTACGAGTAATATTTCTGATGCAACTAATAAAACATCTAGTGTATAGTAAAATATTTTGGAGAATGATCAAAGTGAACTTGCCTTGTCCAAGGTTGTGGTAGTTCTCGCACTCTTCGCAACAACAATGATTACACTCCACACAATCTAAAATAAAAGCAACACACACAATAAACACAACATTCAATACAAAAACCATGCCATGATGATGCACACAAAGGTTACCTCCAAGGTAAAAAGTTTTGTTTCTATTTTGAAAAGTTTTTCAAATAGTTTGGACAGATTATACAACATCAAAGTGGTAATTAATATGCATGATACATGAATAGGGTTTAAAACAAAAAATTGTGCGGCTTTTGCAACATAGAGCAATATTTAACTTGTATGTCATGATTATACACAAAATAATTTCTTCTCTGGTCCTAATGGACAGAGAACAAGTTTAAATAATTTTACAGCAAGATAACATGCTCAAAACTATTTTGAAACAATTCATTTGAAATTTAAACCATATTCCACCATTTGAAAATAGCTACTGTCTAAGTTGTTCAAAACTGAAAGTAAACAGTGCCAAAATATTCTACACGTTGTGACGATTCCAGAAAGGTGCGGAACAGAAATTTTGGACAAACGGTTTGAAAGATATAAGGGTTTGAAGTTGTAGGGTCTTTTCTGCAAAAGTGCATTATCTAATTCGGCCAAATATAAAATAAAATAGAAAGCCTTGCCACGTGGCAGCGCGGGATTGGCCGGGCTTAGGGTTCCGGCCGGCGGACGAGCTCGCCGGCGGCGGCGCGGGCAGGCGGCGGGACAGCGGGTCGCGCGGGAGCGTGCGGCTGGCCGGAGGCGGCGCGGGGCGGCGGCGCGGCGGCGGGCGGCGGCACACGGGCGCGGGGCGGAGCGCGGGCGTGCGGGCACGGGGAGCTCGGGCGGCTTGGGCCGCGCAGGCGGTCGGAGGCGGGGAAGACGGGCGGCGAACGGCGGTGCGCGGACGGCGTCCAACCTCGAAACCGAGCGTGTCACCGGATGTGCTAGGGAGAGGGGAGAACGGGAAGGTGGCCGGGGATGGGAGAAGCTCACTGGAGCGGCGACAAATCGCGATGAACGGCGGTGGCAGAGAGTAACTCCGGCGAGAAATTAATCTCAAACCGAAGCGAAATTGGATGTGGGGTTTGGGGGAAGTGGAGGAGAAAAGCGAGGGCTTCGGGGTGACGCGCAAGGATTTGGAGAAAACGGCCCGAGCGCGGAGAAATCGGAGGTGGAGTCATGGGCAGTTCGCGGGCGTGCGTGGCCGGACTTGTCGGGCAGACGGTTGAAGAAGAAGATGAGCGCGGGTCCCACCGGTCAGTGAGAGCGGGCCGGCCGGTTCGGGCGGGGCCGGTCCGGTTTGACCGGTTTCCTCCGGTTTTTCCTTTTCTTTTATCCATTTTCTGTTTTTGAACCTCAAAATTGATTCGAAACTCCAAATCACTCCAAATAAAATACAACAAAATTTTTAAAATCATATTTTCATATGATCTAACTTTTGGAACAAGAATTTCCTCAAAATAAAATATTTAAAAATACATTTGCCTATAAAATGGCTTTTAGGGCCCTTAGGCTATCGAATCAAATTATTTTTTTCAAAATACTTTCAAAAGCCAATTTATGGGATAGCTCTATATATGCATTAAATCCCTTTTTACCACAATACCCTCATGGGTTAAAAATGCAAATACTCAAGAGCAAGATCAAAGCCCAAAATCAAATAAAGGCATCTGTGCAAAAGGGTTTTCTGAGCAAATTTTAAGGTTTTGAAAGTGATCAAATGCAAGGGTGACATGATGCTCATGATATGCAATGCATATGAAGAATTTTGAAAATTGGGATGTTACAGGATTGGTGTAAGTAACTTCTGCCATCATTTTTAAAGTCATTGCATTTCCCATTTTTTTCAACAAAATAGTTGCTTGCTTTTTTGTAACCAAGCTACAGAAGATGGATTGGTCAGGGAATGAAATAAAGAAAAAGTTTGCCAGGGACAACACACATCTGGACCGCATGGACATGGTAAAGGAATTGCTTCATCACCCTGATATAATGAAGCAATAAACAAGTTTCCTCACACACTTTTTTGCCATTTTTCGGATGTTTTCCTTTTCATCCTTTTTTTTACTTGGCGGGGTTTTCTCCATGAACAGGTCATGTTCCCTATGTTGCAATCTCTGGATCCAAAGGAGCCTCAGGATTCAAACCACTATTGGCTCTTTAATCTGAAATTAGGGACAGGAGATATGAAAAATTTTATTCACTGAGGTCGCTTCACGACAAAAGCTTGAATAATTGTGCAAATACTGTCGTGGCATGCATTACATGCTTGTGGAAAGCACATTATGGCAAATCAAAAGTGCAAGTTGACAATTTCAGTTGGTATGATGGCGGGGGCTGAAGCAAGAAAATTTGTAAGGAAATAACAACATCTGCCTTCAATTCATGCCGTTTTATGATTCCTTTTTTTTTACCCAAGCCCTTTTTCTAACTACCCAACAACATTTTTGTCTTCTGCATCCTTATTTTTTAGACATGACTGTGGCGTATTCATGCTCACAAACGATGATATGTGGGACGGGAGGAACCCTCTCAACTATTCACAGTCAAACATAGCGAACATAAGGAAGTTGCTCACCCATGCTTGGCTCAACTCGAAGGAAAACGAAATAGACTGGAAAATAGTCCTAAAGATCAAGGCATAGGTACATGTGACAGCGCTCCCTTTTTTAAAGGTGTTTTTCCCGCGAACGCACTTTTTTTATATGGACAATCTGCTATGTTTTTTGCAACATGTAGTTGCTTTACTTTATCATTTATGAATACATACATCTCCCTCACCTGCCAGGCAACTTACAATACATCCAGTTTTTCAAAAAATGTCTACTGAGCCTTTTTATAGCCTTCACAATATATACCCAAAAAAGGGCCACCCCCTGTCTGATAAGTTGCTTTTTTAGTTGTTTTACAACCCCCCCTAACAAGCACCTATATGTGTGTGTGGTGTTCTAAGTGTGAGTCAACTTTTCCCCCAAATAGTCGTCTCGTCTGTTTCCAAAATCCCAAAAGTTTGTTCACAAATTGTCCTGACTGCTGGCATGATGTTTGTTGCACAGAGTAATTTTTCCATACTATTTCAACAAAAGGAAAAGCAATAACCCAGCAATTAACGCCACACAGGGGTAATTATAGAGAGCAAGGATTTTCTTTAGATTGATATACTCCGTAAGATCAAAGCAAACTGTTTGTGCAACACAATAGCTTTTTTTTTCAACAACCATGCACTGCTAGTATTTTCAGGAACTAAAATTTGTTTCAACCACAGCACACAAAACAAGGGATGAAACAATGTTCAAAGCAAGACAGTAGATAAACTAGGTAGGACTAGTTATGTTCTAATTCAGAATCACGAGCATCAACCACAGCACATGAAGTCGAACATCAAACCAATTTAGAAGGACAAGTTGCTTGGTTATGCTCATCTAACCCACACAAGGAACATTTGTTCTTCCGTTTGGGCCTTAGCTCAAGTGCATTCTCAAATCTTCTTTTCCTTTTGTCACCGACCTCTCCGGGTTTCGGACTGCTGGAGCAACTACAGGATGCAGCGGCACAGAAGATGACGCCTCACCTGACGGGGCTGCTACAGCTGCTTTCTTACTAGGCTTCCTTGTCTTGTTTAGATGCGAAAGTTCAGTCCGCATTGTACGAATGTGCTTGTCCACAATTTGCTTCCCTGCATCTGATCCACAAGCCTGCCTAGCAACTTTCTACAACTCAACAGACATATTGGCCAAACGGATCTCCTTCTCTGATGGGTTTGGCATAATATCAGGCTGATCTTGCTCGGGGGCAACTTCTCCCTTTATCGCTTTCTGCGTCCAACGACTCAAGATGTACTGTTCGGGTATCTCATCAATCGCACAATGAGTAAATATTTTTTAAATGTGGCAGCAAAGCAGTCCATCCTTCTGAAAATTGCAACACTCACACGAGTAGGAAGCTTCATCTACCCTAGCAGGGACTTTGTATGTTCTTGTTCCATACTCGCAGCAGTACTTTCTGTTGGCGTAAAGTTCATAAATGTCATTTTGCAATGCCCTTACATTGTATCTTCCAATCTTCTCGAACTCTGAACGAAACCTGTAGTATATGTCCCTAGTGTAAATCTGCAAAGCTTGCTTTTCGATTGGATATGATGACCAAATTTCGACATGCAGATGGTATGTCCTGTAGTCATTGCCACCTTCCTTTACTAGGATCTTCAATTGTATTTTCTCATATTGCTGCACAAAATTGAGAATAGAATTGTGTGGGTTTACGTAGCGCTTCAACACAGCATTAAAGCCTTCACTGCGTTGGGTTGATTGGAGAATTGGGAAGAAGCAATTCCTAAAGTAACACGGGATCCATGTCGCCCTAATATTTTACAGCCAAGCAATGTGCTTGTAGCCAGCCACATCCTGATGCACTTCCATCATCTGTGCCCAACTCTGCTCAAACTCTTCAGGGGTCAAACTGTAATCAACAACCTCGTTGAACTGAGCAACAAATTCTGGCCTTCTACCAAGAAATGAACCAAGCTTCTCTTGTGCTTTTTTCATAATGTGCTAGCGGTAGCTGGGGTGTACTGTGTTTGGTAAAACTTTAGCTATTTAAGCATGCATTGCCCAATCTTGGTCAGTAATAATATTCTTGGGAGCTTTGTCATTCATTGCATCTAGATAGGTCTCAAACAACCAGTCAAAACTAGTTGCCTTCTCATCCCTCAAAAAGCCACAGCCTAACATGAACGACTGCCCATGTCTATTGATGCCTATGAAAGGTGCAAAGGGCATGTTGTACTGATTGGTCAAATAAGTAGTATCGAACGAGATGCAATCAGAATAAGCATCTTCATATGTTGTTCGGGCTGCACCATCTACCCAGAAAAAGTTCTGAACTCTTTGTTCATCATCCAAAAGAACTTTGAAGTAAAAATCCGGATCATCTAGTCGCTTCTGCGTAAAATATGAAATAGTCTCGGTCATATCACCACCACGGGTTTGTGCACGCATTCTAGACCGGTAGTTGCTTATTGCCTTTGTTGTATATGGAACAAGAAGACCAGACCCATAAAAAGATGACATTAGTTGCATCATATGACCTGGGTAAAAGAATTAACATCATGCATCAGATAGGCAGTTGCCCACAAAACTGGGTGTTTTCTTTTGACAAACTAGTTAATGTTAACAAACAAATCGGAGAGAAAAGCAACTCAGCATGCACCTGTTTCTAAGTTAGAATCGTGCAGAATTCTCAGGAAGTTCTCTTCTTTCTTGGGGATGCCCTGGTGTGATCTTAGATATTTAGTCAAGGATGGTTTGTTAATCAAGGGGTGGTTGTGTTCTGCAATGAAATAAACCACTTGCCATATGTTGTCCATTAACTTGACAATCAACCGTGCTTTGCAATTTGTGCCTTTCATTGTCTCTCTTCTTCTTTTCTTTCGAGGTTTTTTCCCCACATGCAAAGCATCTTCTTGATCATTCTCATCTTCACTGTCCACTTCAGATTCTGAGCTCACATCTGGAGCAACTTTAGTTTTCTGAGTCTTCTCACCATCTACCTTAGGCTCTCTGAATTTATTGCAAACAAAAAGCTGCTTCTCCACTTCATTTGTGTACACTGATCTCTTAGAAGTGCTTGACCTTGTCGAGAACCCCAACCTTAGTGCATAGGCATTATAGTGATCTTTTGCACATAATAGCGTGTCAAATCTCATCCCCAAATAAGGCTCACTTGGTTGCGATAAAACCTCATCTTCTGGTATTTCCACATCATTGTTGTCATTGTCAGGCATGCTTGTTGTATCTTGATTAAAGTTAGTGGACTCAATTTGCCCAACCTGGCCCTCATAGCTAGCAAACTGCATGCTTCCATTATGTGATGCAACAACATTCCCTTCGGTACAAATTGCTTGGCTTACTTCTCCATGGAGGGCAGGCTGTGTGCAGTATGATGGTAATGTAGTTGTTGCACAGCCTTCACCAACAGCATCATTTGTGTCATCAACTAGATCAGTAGGCAACTCATTGAGATTCAGCCAATCCATCTGCAATTAATAAGAGGCCATAAGAGTGCTATTGATAGGCAAGTTTCAAATCGAACCAAATTTTGTGCTTTTTCACAGCTTTTTTGTGTTCTTTTTTATGCCCCTTTTTGCACCTACATGAATATTTTCTGCATTTTTTATGTCCTTTTTTATGCTCCCCTACCTAAGTTATTCTCTGTTTCTTTAAAGTAGGAACTGCTTTTTTGAAGAGATTGATTTGTACATATGGCAGAAAGCAAGGGATGCAAAATGATGCAATCAGGACCCATCATGCTTCTCTGAAGAGATGGATTTTCACTGGTAGTGTACTGTCAAGCTTGAAGTGTGAATATGAGAACCTGAGAATAGCCTAATGTTGAAAACTGTAGGGATGGCTGAAGCTTTTTGTGCTTCATGCTAACATGCTATGCTTGGGATGTTGCTTTATACATACAACTAGCAACTATTTGTGTCCTTTTTGTTGCTTTGTACATACAACAGCACTGGAATCAACCACCCCCAAACACCATGATGAATACTGTTGTTTCCATATGCAAGTTTCACGGAACCTGTGTAGGGGAGTAAGAGTTTGCTTTCTAGTACTTTTTTGCCAACTACTTTTGCATGCTTCAATATGCTAACCTATAGGCACGCCCAAACCCCTAACCTGCCCAGATTTTCAATTTTTGGGACAGGATCATGGCAGCATGCAACATCACAGTTTATGTTTTCCCTATGCTTTTCTGTTTTTTTTCCAATTTTTGTTCTGGGGGTGCGTGAGGGCAATGTGTTGCTGGATTTTGACCACGAATGTGCCTAGATATGCAGATTTGTACCGTTTTTTGCTGCTCTGTTTAAACATGGATAAGGAAGTAGGGGAGGAGCGGTGGTGCTGGCAATTACCTTCACAAATATGTTCTTCAACCTCAAATTTCTGCTTTGATTTTTGTTTTTGGGGCAGCATCCATGGGGGAACTTCATCGGAGGAAGAAGGCACCAGGGGAGAAGAAGGAGATCGGGATCGAATCTGGGTGGGATGCTTTGCTTTTTGCTTTTCCTGCATTTTTCCCTTTTTTTTTTGCTTTTTTCGGTGTTTCCTTTTTGCTTGCGTGAGGGGTCACGAAAGCCACGATCGCTCGCCCGGGATAACAGCGAGCACGGGCCAGGGATAACAGCAACCGTGGCGCGCAAATCAGGTGCGGGGGAGTCCGGGGGACAACGAGTTCCATTTAAGAAAAGCTCATCCGGAACTTTCCTTTTTGAGGTGTGCATCTCGGGCACCCCTAAAATGCACATGCACCCACTAGTTCCGTCCAAATACATTTTAGGGATATATCGCAGGTTTGCATCGTAGTAGTACGAAGCATTCGCACCCAGTATTCATCACAAATTTCAGAAACATGGAACTATTTCCTCACCAAACACTCATCGGTCTCAAGATCATTCCCAAAAAGGATCACCAACCAAAAAGACTCCACTGCTTTGCTCATCAAGCCACACCGCAGATAAATCAACAATCACTACTTGTTCATGAGCACCTTGACGAACTCCTTGCACAGGACGCGGCCCTCGCCGCGGGGGTCGGCCTTGCGGAGCATCTCGTCGGCCTCCTCCTCCGTCAGCCGGTCGCCGTGGGTCACCATCACCTGCCGCAGCTGCTCCGCGGGGATCGCGCCGCTCTGCGCGTCGTCGAACGCGTCCAGCCACGTCGCGAGGCCCTTCTCCGACACCCCCGCGCCCGCCTTGCGCGCCGCCACAGCCAGGAACGTCGCGAAGTCGATGCTGCCGCTGCCGCCGGAGCCGGCGCCCGCGTCCTCCAGGAACTGCCGCGCCTCGGCCTCGTCGACGTTCTGCCCCAGGGAGCGGAGCGCCGTGACCAGCTCGCCCGCGGCGATGCGGTCGTCCTCGTCGCCGTCGAACAGATCGAAGACCTCCCTGCACTCGTCCGCCTGCGCTTGGGTCAGCTTGCCCGCCATGAGAGAGACAGCCAAGGGGAGGGGATTCGGGAAGGATGTGGCCTGATTGATTGCTGTTGTAGTGGTTTATGACGCGGCGGAAGTCTCACTTTTGAGTTTTTGACAGGTGGAGTAGTCTTTTGACACCGATTTTCCTCCACGGTAAATTACTGCTTTGCAGCACCTAATTTGACTCTAGTCGCTCAAAAACAACGGTCAGGCGACTAGTGTTTGTACAGTACTGTTATTCCATGGGCAGTCTAGTCCTGAACCGTTACATACTGTTACTTTCGAGACGTACTAACTAAATACTAATGCATTGATACGGTAGGAAACAGAGAATGCAAAGGTAATTGTTGGTCAAAGATGTGTCTTTCTTATACGGGTCTTGGTCAATTAGAATACAGTACAATTTATAAAAACAGAGAGAATATTTGGTTCTCATGCCAACAAGCTTAAGCTTGGTGCACTGCACAACTGTGAACAGATGCAATTGACTCTCTTTTCTTTTAGATCGAAAAAATGACATATAAGAAAAATATCAAGTGATCAACAGCTTATTTGATTCACAAGATTACAAAAATGCACAAACCTAAACATAAATGCAGGATTACAAAGACTTCACTCCTCAATGCTACGGAAATAGAAATCATAATGATTGGTAAGTACCGAAAGCTGCTCGATCAAACTACAGAGAACACAAAGGAACTCCTCGCCGCTAGGATTGTATCCAAATAGCTACTACAACCAATGCAACTTTTTCTCTCAAATTACGCGCGACATGGTCAATACGAAAATAAACTTGAGATTTCTAATCCTACGAATCAAGCTTCCTCTTTAAATTTCTCTTACTAAGGACTAAGATTCCTTTGAAACAAGATGCCTTTGGACAGGTTAAGCAATGCTAAAAGGAAATGAATAGTTAAACGGGGGAACCGCCACACAACCCAATTGGTCATACCATACCACTTCCATACCATAATACAGCAACGTTCCATCCACCTTTTGGTTTCATTCATGAGATAGGCTTGTTGAAATTAAAAGGGGGACAGCGGTGGATCGTGGCGCGAGGAGCTGGATGTAGTCAGATAGCCAACAACTAGCCGTGATCATGCTTTGGTTCAACAGCCTGGCGACACACCTGTTCGCTTTGGACCTTTCATCAGGAAACATGTCACAAGATTCCAACACCGAAAGGGTCGGTTTTGCTGTCTGTCGTGGGCACCATTTCCATTATTGTTTGATTCCAATGTTGTCGACAAAGCGACTTGACGGTGTGCATCGCCAGAAAGTAAGTTGCATTTTGTATTTTTTGCTGGCTACTGGCTACAGTTGTAGCAGCTCCAGAACATGGTTCAAGAATTCCGCGTAAGTTCCTACCGAAGTAATCCAGATATTAACAGGTATACAAAAATGCCGAACAGCCCCCATTCAGTGTACTTCCAGGTTCCAGCGAACAGATGGGAGTGTCAAACAAACAGAGCATATGATACAAGCACACTGCGGTGCTAAATTGACAGATGAAAGATGAGATTTGCACAAAGCGCCCAAAATCCAGGATGAGACGAACCTCCACAAATTCTACGATCCAACAGGTGCAAGATAAGTACCACAACGAAAACAAACCAGGTGTCCAATGTTGTTCCCCGAACACTACACCACCTAAACCCCATAGTACCGAACATTACCGCCCGCAAGATGAGTACTTGAGAGGCACATAACAAAGTACAGCTTGTACGTCTGATAATTTCAATCTTATTTCACGGGACCTTCACTTGGCCATCATGACCTTGACGAACTCCTCGTAGTTGATCTGCCCATCGCCGTCCACATCGGCCTCACGGATCATCTCATCGACCTCCTCATCGGTCAGCTTCTCCCCGAGGTTGGTCATGACATGGCGGAGCTCAGCAGCAGAGATGAAACCGTTCTGGTCCTTGTCGAAGACACGGAAGGCCTCCTTGAGCTCTTCCTCGGAGTCAGTATCCTTCATCTTCCTTGCCATCAGGTTCAGAAACTCCGGAAAGTCAATGGTACCATTGCCATCAGCGTCAACCTCGTTGATCATGTCCTGCAGCTCTGCCTCGGTAGGGTTCTGCCCAAGGGATCGCATCACAGTTCCAAGCTCCTTAGTAGTGATGCAACCTGCAAAAAGAAATCATTCAAAGTTCATTTGTAAGAGAACACTATTTGGCAAGCATGACTTTTTTCATCAAGTGTTCACATAGAACTAAAACAATCAAGCCCACTAGTGATTTAAGATTTGTTTTTGCTCATAAAATACTCAATTTAGGACTACATGATACACAATCATCTTGTTTGTCATGGTACCACAGATCAAGCATGACTTTCAGGCACTGTTACTGTACGGAAACTGGCAAAGAACATTGCTCAAAGTTAACAAATAAACACAGTATTGCAGCATGATCAGTAAAGATTAATGTTATAGCAGACGGGGTACCGTGAAGGGAAATGTAAGATAAGTCCACTGCCAGCAGCTCTCTTAAAATATCACTGATATTGATCCCAACATATCGAATTCCAGTCTTTGTGTGACTATTCCACAGATGGGTTAAAAATAATGGGAATCACCAAACATAAATACTTAACTGCCTATAGGCAGAAGACATAACATGCCTTACGAATCCAATGCTAAGTAGCATCAATTGGATGGTTTCCCACCAACTAAATAAAATGCTATTCACAATGTCCATTAACAGATGTAATAATACAAAAGGTCAACACACAATTCAAAATCATTATATATACAGTACAATATACTAGATTTAGTATATAACACAAATCACAGACCAGACCAGCTTGCATTTAAGACTTGCTTGAAAATAAACTTATATTGTATCAGACAAAGAAATAATGAGTATTCAACAAAACAGTAAGAGTGAGCTATAGAGAGTGGCCATAAAAGAGCAAGCTAGTGTGCACTTGATCTCTGAATTCTAGGCTATCATGCACCAAATTTGATCATAATAAACCACTATTATCACAAAGTTCTTCTAGAAGTACTGATGTTCTAGAAGAAGATGCTAATTTCACAAAAGAAAATCATCTCAATTTCTACAGCTAGAACATAAATGCAGCACATCGAATTGCACCTCAATTTCTAACTAGTCCCACTGTTTACCTCATTGACCTAAATCCAGCAAGAGTGGATACTTAGATTAGAAGACATCTCAAGCACCCACGCATGAGAAGAATCTAATTCGCACGGACCTCCCATCATTATATGTACAGTACAGTATCAGACAAAGAAATAACTAGACCAGCTTGCATTTAAGACTTGCTTGAAAGTAAACCTTTATTGTATCATACAAAGAAATAACCAGTATTCAACAAAACAGTAAAAATGAGCTATGGAGAGTGACCATAAAAGAGCAAACTAATTTCTGGCTATCATGAGTTCGATCATACTAAAACACTATTCTAGCATTACTGATGTTCTAGAAGAAGTGGCTAATTTCACAACAGAAAATCATCTCAATTTCTACAACTAGAACATAAATGCAGCTCAGCCAATTGCACCACAATTTCTACAACTAGTCCAACCGTTTTACTTCATCGACCTAATTCCAGCAACAGGGGATACTTAGAAGCCATCTCAAGCACTCGCGCATGAGAAGAAGCTAATTCGCACGGATCTCCCATCATTACAAACTCCGAAACCTCTAAACCCTAGTTTCTAAATGCATCCAGTCACGGCCCCGACATGCTCCTCCCTCAGGAGCAGTCCAAAATCCTACTACAAACTAATTCGAGCAGACGATCTCATCAGATGCAAGCATCGCAAGCACACCGAAAACACTACGAATTCCCTCAGAAATCAACTAACCCAAGCCATCAGCAACACAGGTTTGACCGGATCTAGGGCCGAGCGGCAACGGCTCCGATAGAGACCAAATTCGGCCGGATCGGGCGACGCCCGAGCTCGATCCGGCCGCGACGGACCGAGGGGTAGGGGATGGTAAGAGGGTTACCGTCGCCATCCTTGTCGAAGAGGCTGAAGGCCTCCTTGAACTCGGCGATCTGCTCGTCGGTGAGCTGGTCCGCCATGGGAGCTTCGAGAAGCGAGGATACGGCGACGCCTGCACGAAGGGGAATAAACGGGCAAAGTGGTGGTAATGGGCTGTCTGTGCCTCCGTGGGCGAGATTTATAGGCAGTGGGGGATGTTTTCTTTGCCCCAACTGCGGGTTAATGTATCCGGTTCTCTTTTCCTTTTCTTCGTCTGGCTTTTGCACTTTTTCCTTACTTTGGTCTTTGGCAATCTAAGGTTCCATTTCATGCTTCGTTTTCTCAACTTTGATTTTTCGTTGTTTTGTTTAATGTAGCTTAGGCCACATGGAATTTCTGATAGAATTTTTTTTAGAAACGTTTTATGAGGGAGTACATCAAATGTATGCTTTTAGTCTAAAAGCTGCAAGCGGTAGCGGGTGGTAGAACCACCATATGGCGATGAAGGCTTGGTACGATGGTTATGAAATATTAGGGTAAATTTCTAGCAGGTCTATCATGTAAAGAGTTATGCTAGGCCAAATCACTAGCGGACCTAGAAAACAAAACTAGGTGTGGCGGAGCCAACGAGTACTATTCAAAATTGATAATTCATACACAAAACACACATATATACTGTGGAAAATGTACAAATTTAGGTGTGGCATTATTCATAACTTGCCATATTGATGGATCGGCCACTGGGCCAAATAGAACAAAAGACAACCGAATTAGGGAATGACGACAAGATGGATCAGACGAAATATGGCTGGCATACAAGTGATGCGGGGTAGCAGGAGTGGTGGGAAGAAAAGAGCGCGCATATGCATGGATTTGAAAGTAAATTAACCACATAGTTGCGTCAATAACTATAGAAGATAACAAATTTTTTTTTCTTTTTTCCTCTGGGTTAGAGCAACTCCAATGTGATACCCCAAACTTTTGTCCCCAAATGTTCTTTTTTTGGTTATTTGGGGGAGCAAGTGAACATCTGTCCACCCTGATCATCCAACCAGAGCCCCCACATTTATCTCCCAAATTAGTTTTTCATTCTTTTTATCCTTTCTCCTCTCCTTTTTATTTTTTTTCTTCTCATTTTCCCATCTCTTGTTGTGGGCCCGGGGCAGACAAAAGAGAGAACCGGACAATGTCCGGACACCTCCAAACCTCTCTCAAATTTGGGCAAGATTGGTGAATGTATCTAGACAAACATGACATTTTGTCCGTTTAGGGGATGCCATTGGGAGATAATTTTGAGAGCAAAATGTTCATATCCTCTAAATAGGACATTTGGGATAGTTTTGGGGATGCCATTGGAGACGCTCTTGTCCACAAATTCATGGTTACTTTCTTTTTTATGTTGTATTAAATGGAGCTCTGTTGATCGAACACTAGGAACACACATAGGTCATTAACAAGATTTTATATTCATGATATGAAGTTTTTTAATTTTGTAAATTTATGTGCAACCATGTCTTTGCTCTAAGGTGAACTTTGCTTTGACGTACACCTAGATCAATGTCTCTCGATCTGTGTGGTCAATGGTTCAAATAGGTTCTAATCTTTATCCTCCCCGTTATGTTGCTCATATGTTTGGGTCCTGGTTACGGGGTGTTAACAAAACATTGAGCGCGTTTCTTTTGTTCGGGGCAGCAGCTTTATGTTGGGCAATTTGGCTATATAGAAATGATAATGTTTTTAATAGAAAAAATTTAACTTCTCCAATGCAGGTTTTGTGTTCTTGCACGCAATGGCTCCGTACTTGGTCTATACTTCTCAAGCCGGCGGACCGTCAACTGGCTTTGATGGCGTGCAACAAGCTGTAGCAAGTTGTCAGGGATATTTTTACTCACCATGGGTGGAGGTATAGTCTCCGCCTTGAGGGTGCTTGAGTCGTTATATTTCTTTCATTGTAATAAGTTTGTAATAAGTTTGTTCAGTACTTTTTGGCTGTGTGCGTTTCGGCGCAGAGGCCGGGGGTGTGATACTTTGTGATTGTATCGCTCGATATAACATTGAGATCAATAAAATCTTCCATTTTCAAAAAACACACACCTAGATAACCCCTTTCATACCTGCAAACAGGTTTGGTGCTATCTTTGCTCTCACGGCCTGACAATATATACTGTGAAAAAGGGAAGACCCTGCCATCCTTTGTTTTTCCTACTGGTATTTAGTTTCTTTTTACTTTCTATTTTTGAATACTTTTATGCCTAAGGATGTACTCACTCCTTCCGTTCCTGAATATAAGATGTACTTTTATTTTGAACACTTCAATTTTTTTGACCAGGTTTGTACAAACTCTACCAACATTTACAACTCAAGCTTAGTTTTCTTGAATTCATCATAAAAAAAATTCATATTGTACTTGTTTGATAGTATAGATATTAATCTATTTTCTTATAAGTTTGGTGAAACTTTAAGAAATTTGAATAAAAAAAATTTAGAACACCTTATATTTAGAAACAGGGGTACGCGGGAGTTACTATACTTATTTGATAGTATAGATATTAATCTATTTTTCGATAAGTTTGGTGAAAATTTAAAAAATTTGACTTAGAAAAACTTATAACATATTATATTATATTTAGAAACAGGGGTAGGCAGGAGTATTACATATATGCTACGAGACTAATTTTTTTTATCTTCTGTATGAGCAATTGAGCACACGCAGCTGCTACTCATTTTTTGCGGTGATTCGTCAACGATGTGATGTTTATATCTGTCTCCAGGCTTGCAAGGACAGGCGGGAGGACGAGTCAAAGTGATGGAGCAAAGCTGGACCAGGTCACTGCTGCGTCGTTGTCACACAAAGAAGTCCAGCTCAGGACGTCGTCGTTCTCCGTTCTTCCTGACGTGGTTGGCAAACCATGCAATGTATATATTGCTCTTTGTTTTTCCCGCAAAAAAAAAACGCGTTGTTCTCTTTTTTCTAGGGGAAAATCAGTGCATGAATTATTATCCGTAATGGCCCGGGGAAGATGCTTCCTTTTTATTCGTGGAAGTATCTCCCGATCGATTTGGGTTAATTAATTACTTCTTCCGTTTCGTAATTCTTATTTCAAATTTGCTCAAAAATAGATGTATCTATTCCTAAAAAATGTTTAGATACATTTAATATTTCGACGAGAATTATGAAACGAAGCGAGTACCCACGGAATTGAGGTGCTTGCGTGTTTAGCAATTTAGAGGGCATCGGTTTATTGAAGGAATGGTTCTTTATTCGATCTGGCCATTGTTAAGTCGGATTACCCGTCGGTCGTCGCTGGACTTGAACCGAAGGAAGGGGATAGGACACATGTTGGGTCACTTGATCACTTCTTGAGGGAGGTAGCTTTTGGCTACAAAGACCATCCATTCGGCCGCGTGGTAGTCGATCCCTTTTTTGATCGGGGTTCTTCTTTTTATTTTTTTTTATTTTGCGTGGTAGTCGATCCGTTGTGCATTTCCAAGCTCCACAAGACCACAAGGGGGATAGTAAACCTCAAGTTTTGTTTTTAGCGGGATAGTAAACCTCAAGTGAATTCTTTTTCTTTCTGAGAGGAATCAATGCATCGCTTGCATTGGGCGGGCCGCGAGCCGATTACAGCCTTACAGGTCAGGGTGGGAAAAAAACCCGAGGAACCGAAACCGATCACCGAATAACCGAGAACCGGAGCTGATTGCACCGAAACCGAAGAATCGTTTAAATTTTCGGTCAACAAATTTAAAGAACAAATTTATTCGGTTAATTCGGTTAGCATGCTCGGTTAACCGAAAAAGACTGAAGAACCGAAATCTTCCTACTGTAACGAAAAAGTAGCTCTGCATCTGGATGGCCTTCGCCTTGGGCCTTAGGCGGCCAGGCCCAGCCCACCCCACATGTCCTCACCACACATCCTGACGGTGACATCCTCGCCAGGCCCTAGCCAAACTGTTTGCCCGACTCCTGAACTTGTCGTCCTCGTCTCCTTGACTTGTCCCGTCCTCCAACCCTAGCTGGGCGCCATTGCCATCGAATCCTCTACACTGGCCCGGTGGCCGACCTCCTCTTCGAAGATTTTGTCCTGCACTGCTTGTCCTGCCCCTCCTCTCATTCTCCGGCTTGCACAGTGGCTCAAAGAGAAGCCGGCGGCGGCGCGACAACAACGAGCCAGCGGCAACTACCGAACTGCTATCTAGCGTATGTGGAAATCAATTTGATGTTGACTATGTACTCCTTTCCTTCGTGCGCCTCCAGCTCGTGTACAGCCATCTCAAAGATTGCCAAAAATTTGCATCTTCTTCTCTTTCTTTATTCAATCTCCTGTACCATCCCATGGGGAATATTTCTTAATTTCTTGATGTGTTCATGTCCGCACAAGGAATTGAGTGGCACATGCGATGTTCTTTCAACTGATTTATTTGCTTTTATTCTTTCATTGGGGAAGGTTAGCTCAATTTTTAGGAACTCTATCGATTTCTGCTATCAAAGGTGGCTTCGGTTTCGATCGGGTAAAACCGTTAACCGAACCGAATTTTTGGTTGACCGAAACCATCGGTTACTGATATTTCTGAAGACCGATCGGTGCCGACTTTTTAGAACCCGAATTTTCTCCGAGCACCGAAAAACCGCACCGATCGGTTCGGTTAGACCGAACGCCCACCCTGACTTACAGGTAGGCTTGTCAACGGCTTGCCCAGTGGGCAATTTGGATCCGTCCGCATAGGCCGCAAAAGCTCACGCGGGCCGCCGCAATAGGCCGCAAAAGCCCACGCGGGCCGCCGCAAGTGCATACCAGCCGCAATCGTCGACGAGAGACATCAGTCGTGTACAGGAGAGGGCAAGATAATTGACGCATTGCACGTACTAGTAGTACCGTGTGATTAATCAAGCTAACATCTCAGTACCACTGCCACAGTAAGAAAGAAGATCTCTCAAAAAAAAAAGTAAGAAAGAAGAGGGTGAACTATAGTTTCTTGATCAGTCTGGCTGTCAGCTCCTTCTGCTCATCTGAGCTGATCTGAAGTAATGTAATAACCATAGATTCATCAAGAACCAGAAGAAAGTCGTCTACAAGGCATGAAAAGACAAAAGTATTACTATGAACATCAAAGGTCATGCTTGGAATTCACTAATTTTCTTCGGCTTTTGTCGGAATATCGCTACAAAAAAGAGGGCACTTAGCCTGCATCATAACCAACTATAAAACTCATAACTTCAAAGACATTACGGACAGCAAACTTCTAAGCTTGTTAGAACCATTGCCTATCTGCATTTCGGACCACCAAAGAAAGATTCAGCATTTCCTGTAATACCAAGTCTTCGAGTCTCAAGTCTTCACATCCCTCATTTCAATTCTGGGAAAAATGTCAGCATTTAAATTACGATGGACGTTTTACCAACAAATGTGGAAAATCAGACAATCATATGCTATTCAAATATGGTACTCCTATTTGTGTAAGTCTGAAAGTACACTTTAAGATAGGAATCACGACAGAAAGTGTTCTGCACCATGCTTATTTCAGAAGTTTCATAGAGTTAACTTCCTTATATTTCAAGAGAAGTTAATTAGCATATTTATTGCAGAGAATATAATTAACAATAAATGGAAATACAGACCAGCCACACTGTCAAACATGATGATTTCATCTATCTGCAGGTACATCTAATCAGCTACTAAAATCTTTCTTTAGAAGAACCAGCTAGTAGATTCAAAAGGCACCATGATGTTCTGAATTATACAGGAGAAAAGCAGCACAAGATGCGGGTATAATCAGCCTAATTTTATAAATGACAGACAACCAAAGATGGTCTCAATTTGAGCAGAAATCACATTAAATAATTGTATTTCCCCGTGATCTTCTTTAAGTTTCAAAGTCATATCAGAAGGAAGCTAGGCTGACATACAGCCGACGGGCTTGGGGCTGGAGGACTATAAATTGCTGCAAGTGAGACAACTGAAGAAGGAAGTACTAGTTCAGACTACAAATGGACACACAAATACAATTCAGCTACTGTGGTTCTAAAATTGCATTCATGTATTAGTTAAGATTTTAAGAACCAAACTATAGGCTGAATATATAAAAGATTTGTAGATTTTTTTCCTTTTTCATGACAATCAAAGAGGTGAAGTATCTTTCAGTTAATATAGGAGATGCAATCAAACTTCTCACATAATCTAAATTGGATGACCGTGTGGATATACGAGATTTTTTCTTTTTCATGACAATCAACGAGGACTATACAGAATATAGGAGTTACAGAACATAACCGGCTTTTTTACGGTACCTTTTGATACTAGAGACAAAAGTAGTAGTAGAACGTTAATTACCAAGGGTAGTTTAGGCTATGTATGTGCAACGTTTTTTTTCTTGAATACACTGTGGCCCAGACCGGACTAGGCCCGTCAGGCCCAAAACTGGTGGTAGGCATGAAAAGATCAATTGCATGATTCGTATCTGCCCATCGGGGAAAAACAACGCTGCGCCTTGTCGAGATTTGCATCTTTTGATAGAAACTTGCAATCTGCCGATCTTCCGATGCCTAAAAATTGTTGCTTCTTGGAATTGGTTGCCCAGTGTTGTATATACATATTGGAGTTGCTGTCGTGCAGGGATTTCACTTTCTGATATTCTTTCTCTTCTGGCGTTTAGCTAACGATTTTTTAGCACTGATTATGCAAATGTGCAGCGTACGAGCTGATGTGTTGAGCGTAAATTTTTGCGAACCGAAGCCAACAAACGCCTATTACTCCAAGGATTGTACGTTACATGCACAGTAATTAAAAACAACTTAAAAGATAAATGAGTTTCGATGGAACCTGATGCATCATCCGAGACCATGGATAGGTTCGCCTTGCGAAGTTGGTTGAAAGCGAATATAAGGTTGATCGAATGAGCCGGAACAGTCGACCGAACCTTGACTTTTAAAACTGTGAGTCATATAAGAAATTTGAGGCCAGGTTCGCCTCGCGAGTTGGTCGAAATCGAATATAAGGTTGATCGGATGAGTCGGAACAGTTGACCGAACGTTGACTTTTAAAACGGTGAGTCATATGAGAAATCTGAGACTATGGATGGGTTCGCCTCGCGAAGTTGGTCGAAAGCGAATATAAGGTTGATCGGATGAGCCAGAACAGTTGACCAAACGTTGACTTTAAAAATTGTGAGTCCTGTGAGAAATTCAAGACCATGGATAGGTTTCCCTCGCAAAATTGGTTGAAAGCGAACATAAGGTTGATCGGATGAGGCAGAACAGCTGACCGAACATTGACTTTTAAAACTGTGAGTCATGTGAGAAATCCGAGACCATGGTTAGGTTTGCCTCGCGAAGTTGGTCGAAAGTGAATATAAGGTTGATTAGATGAGGCGGAACAGTTGACCGAACATTGACTTTTAAAATTGTGCGTCATGTGAGAAATCCGAGAGCACGGATAGGTTCGCCTTGATCGGATGAGCCGAAACAAGTGACCAAAAGTAGATTTATAAACCGTGAGTCATGTGAAAAATCTGAAACCATGGCTAAATTTGCCTCACAATGTTGGTCAAAAGCGCCTATAATGTTGATCGGATGAGGCGGAACAGCTAACCGAAAATTGACCTCTTAAACCGTGAGTCATGTGAGAAATCCAAGACAATAGATAGGTTTAGCTTGTGAAGATCGGTGATAATTGTTGTTCCGTAAAACTATGGACCCATAAAGTATCATTTCTAAAATTTAATCTTATATATATGTACAAAATGGAATAAAATAATAAAATGAACAAATTGCGAAGAACCATAGATATAGGTTGTCGTGCATTTTTTAAAATTACATAACTATTCGTGACCTACAAAACCAATCCAATCTTCTTTTTGGCATGTACTGCACATAAGTAGTACAGTACTACTTTAGTTCCTCTCGCACGTGTTCTCTACAAGGAACAAGCCGCACATCACGCCGCCGCCCTACGAGAACAAGCCGCACAGCCCGCTGGGACACTCTGCCTTCTCCGCCATGCCTCGTTCCTCCTTTGGTGCTGAGTGACCGGAGATATCTCGTGAGCTGATGAAAAACGACTCGAGCGACGAGAAGGCGACGGACGGCTCGCTCGGCCAATATGGGCCGGCTTGGGCCGGTTTTTTCCGGAACTACCGATTTTTCCACGTACTGCTTCTCAGTTTTGATATTTTTTAGCATTAGTATAAACTAATTTGGGCTTTCGGATCTAATAAAACGGATTGTCCACAGTGATTTGAAGTTCGCTAAAAAAAACAGTGATTTGAAGGTACCGTAAAAGATCTCTAATTTGAAGCCGTGTGGCAGAGAGGCGAGAGAAGGGATCAATGGATGGCTCTTCAACAGCGGAAGAATCAGAACTTTTGTTCAAACTCCAAAGCTCTTATTTCTTGATAGATCAGCAAAGTATAATGTCATGCTACTGTTAAAACAGAGAGTATAATCTCATGCTGTAAAATAAAGAGAGAACAAACATCATTACGCAATGACAGTACAGGACAAAAAATGAAGCTTAGCCTGAGCAAGAATGTACCCACATCTTTGTCTAGGTTTCACAGGATGAGCTAGAATTACACTCCCTTCGTCGCCTGATCCTTTTGACATATGCTGATATATACGCCTGTGTGTCTTCTCTGGTGAGCATCCGATACTTTTCTTTCCTTGTCTGCCTATACATTTCTCCAACGAACCTCAATTTTGTCCCTGGTGTTGACTGTTGAGTTGCATGCATCTACCGGTTCAGTCAAAAGTCTAATTAAGTTGATGGAGAAGTCAGAACGATATACTTCGACACATCTGAAACAGGGGATTGGATTCCCCGGTCATCGCCAGATCCATGAATTTCTAGCATCTATTTCCCAGTTTCCTGCACATCATATATTCTACTCCGTAGATCACAAAACAACACTCGACATTCTCTCCAGCACTCGGTTCATTTCCCAGAGTTCGTCAGTCTGTCGAAACATAATGCTAAAAGAAAGAGCTGCATCAAACAACATAGGCTCCTGCATGCATCCCCCTAATACATTGTCAGCTACACACTTATCTTATACACTTCCATAGTTCCATCAGTCCTAGCCAGACACCAGTATATGCTTAGTCACACAGATCACAGATGAGCACTACTAGTTGGCACGGAAATGGAACGAAGAATTAGCTGCTAATGAACAAACACTTGGGGCTTCATCCATGCATCCAAACAAGTATTTGAGTACCAGCATCTTTGTGCAGAACAAACATTTTTTACCGTACAATGGGGTGCAAAGGTAACACATCCAGAACAGTTACATTGTTTACACATTGTTACACGGTAAGGTACACAAGTACAAAGTTGCTAATACGGGAAGTCTTGACCAAGAAATGCGACAAGGATCAGTTCGCCAATCGCTGTCCTAAGTCTCATATACAACAAAAGGGGTCACATCAGCCAATACACAGGCTGGGGTGTTTCCCTCCTTTTTTGAAGAAAAACCCCCATAAAAATAAGTTGGAAAGTGG
This sequence comes from Brachypodium distachyon, assembly GCF_000005505.3. Lineage (NCBI taxonomy): Eukaryota > Viridiplantae > Streptophyta > Magnoliopsida > Poales > Poaceae > Brachypodium > Brachypodium distachyon. Next base: position 18,941,612 of record NC_016132.3, on the reverse strand, counting down.
TGCGAATAACAGGAAATTCCTTGCTGGCACAACAGTCTCCTTCCACCACAACGGAGCCACTACACCCTGTAGAAGGAAATATTACCAGTTAATGAAAAGATGTTTATGAATAATAGGTATTGCGATGTGAGAAGAATTATACAGAGGAAGCCCTTTCAGAGCAAGGCGGATGCATACATAGTGTACAGCAGACAACCAGCTTCCACCTTGTATACAAAGCTTGGATATCCCGGCGCATCGCATTATTGTCCAGAAATTCATCTTGACAGTTACTTATAGAAACTCGGTTCAGTTTGAAGTCTTCAGCAGTGCAGTGGGGCCCATTCGATTCAAACAGTAGCTTTGATATGCCTTCTTTCTTCAATGCAGTTTCATGCAAATTTTCCTCTGGAGATTCAGCAGCTACAAGCCTGTATACAATCACTTTCTTCTGCTGTCCAGGTCTGAAGGCACACCCAATTGCTTGACGGGTAACAGACGGGTTCAGGTGAACATCTAAGATGACAACTCTTGATGCACCTACAAGGGAAATGCCCTCCCCACATGCCTTGATAGAACCAAACAGAACTTTAGAATCGGCAGAGTTGTTAAACTTGTCCATTGCCAATTCTCTGTCTACTGCACTAGTGTCACCAGTTATCACGAAGATCTCCATTCCTACGTGCCAGCCAAACATTTTAACCAGCAACCTTTCCAAAAATTTCATGGGGAGTATATGCTGACTAAAAGCAAGCAATTTCTCTCCTGCAGAAGAAGCTAGCTTCAGGATATTGATGAAAAATTTGGCCTTCACACCATCTCCCACATGCACAGACTCAAACAAAGTATCGACCGTTGCATCTGTCAAGATGTTTGCTTTGTCCGCAGCACCAGCTTCTGACATTTCTGACAGACAAGGATGCATGTACAGTGCAGTTCCTACCGCACTTCTTTTAAGATACTCGTAGCCTTCTAACTTCTGTACTAATTCATTCTGCCTAGGGCTGAGTTTCAAGAAGACGCTGAAGTCTATCAGGCCAGGTAATTCATGCAAGATATCACCCTTGTAGTAGTGAATCACATCTTCTGTTAGTTCTTTGAGACTTCTAATAACGTGTTTTTTTCTTGTGAAGTTCTCATCATGCAGCAGGGTCTCTTCTACCGACTCAGCGAATGCCTTGTCAAACTTACGAGGATCTTTTGGGATCCTCCTACCAGATATTGCTACTTGACTCATAATACGTCGGGCGATGAGACGAGATGATCCCGTATTGAGAAACTTCGGGCGCACAAGGTTCAATATGCTGACCACTTCCTTAACATGATTCTGGAAAAGAGTGCCAGACATGACCACCTTACGTGGCGTTCGCACTTGGCTCAGTGATTCTTGCAGATTAGTCTCGTTATTCCTAGGTGTATGACCCTCGTCCATTATCAGTAGGTTCGGGACCATAAGCAACATGTCACGGCACACAGGTGCAGTAATTTCATCTCCCTTACAGCAAACGATCTTAGAGAACTGCTCATATCCAACAAACAGAATACTCATATTGGATTGCCAGGAGTTCAGGATTTTCAGCTGATCTTCTCTTTTTGTAGCATTAACAGAATAGAAATCATACACTGGCATGTCCTCCACTTGCCACCGTTGAAATTCCCTCTTCCACGTACCTACTATGCCTTTAGGAAGTACGACAAGAGGCCTTGCAGAGGGATCCTTCGCAAGGAAGCTCTGAATGAAACATATGATCATAAATGTTTTCCCCGAACCTGGGGCATGAGCTAGAATACAACCTCCAGGTTTATCGGACACTAAATTCTTAACCAGGAACTCGAATCCTTCCAACTGATGTGGCTTGATATGTTGTGCATGTCTTGGATGAATGGCAACATCTAAAGCAATGAGATCTTCAGATACTGTAACATTACCAACTACAATCTCACCAGCATCCTTAGAACGTGTTCCGTACAAATATGACCTTGGCCTTGATTCCTGACATGAGGTAAACATTATGTCAGTTAAAATTTTGCTCATAATTTTGAATATCATGATTACCATGTAAAACGTTGGAAAAAATAATGTCTGTAAAAGTTCCATATTTGTTACTAAGCCTATGTCATGTGTAATGTTGCAAACTAGCTCATGTTACCGGCTGCTCAACAAAGCCACATTATTGCTTAAATAATTATCAAGAATCCCCCCCAAATAAAAAAATACTTCCATATAGAGAAAATTTTTTGTTGCCAAATGATCCTGGAATCAACTTGAACATACTACATACCTTTTCCCACTGATAATCAAATATTGTGTCAGCCTTTCTCACAATCATACCGCAGACACGGCAGACATGTCCAAGATCTTCACGAATCACTATTTGATGATTGCATTCAATCTTCACCTCTTTTCGACCCACTTCTTTTGCATTCGGGACATCTTCAAGCGTGTCAAGCTGGGCATTAAAATAAAACTAAATCATAGAAGCAAAAAACACGAACAGGAAAAACCAATTGAACTCAATTCACTTATAACAGTCTAGCCTAGCAGACAAAATCACCGTACTAATAATAAAAATTGCTTGGAGCAAACCAGCACTCAATCTTTAAATAAGTAATGAACATGGCATGCAGTTAGAAGCACACCTGTTAATTTATAATATGGCAGATTGTAGAATGTTGCAGCAAATTAAGTCATAACCCTATATGATTACGTACCTTGGATCTTTCATTTAACATGTCGACGACTTTCCAAATATCCTCGAAACCATCACTTTCCTTCTCCGGTTTACCTTCTTCTGTAGGCTCCTCTTCCTCCACGGGTTTGTAGGTTTCTGGGGGCAAATCGTTTTCTCTCTTTCTTTTTCTTGGGGCAGTTTCAGCATCTCCATCCACCTGGGAGCCGGGGTCCAATTTCCTTTGTTTTCTCACGTTGGGAATAGCAGGAGCAAATGTAAGCACATGACTCACAACATAACGATGAACCTCACTCATCGTCGGATGCACATGACCCACAACATAACGACGAACCTCACTCATCGTCGGATCCACCTGCATTGTTAATTGCAGCCACTACGTGGTCAATACATTTGAATGTATTGGCAAGTTCACCAGAGTTATAAAGGACCTACCAAGTACATGCATAATTTGGCTAGGAGGGGTTTGGCTATTTGCATAAAAGTATCATTGTTTCATCCTATCATTTTTAAACAAATAGTTTTGAATTCTATTGGACACGGGATACAAACACCCATGCTCCTATTAACCTAGGCACATTGAGTAGACACATCAATGCTCCTACCCAGTTCAATCCATTCATTTTTTTAGGAAATTGGAATGAGTGAGACCTTCCTTACAGCCCCCAAATCTAGTTGCTCATAATTGTCCGTAACCGGGGACACGGCTAAATACTTAGTTTGACACTCTCGAGAGGTTGTACACATTTCCCACAAGAAATCGACGTGTTAATCCCTTGCTGTCCTTAGGGTAGAGTAGCAACGGCATCGACTACTGGAATTTTCAGAACATAATCCTCCAGACCACCTGAGGGACGCGCCCCCACCTACACTGCTACATACCGATGTCACCTCGGATCCGGGTTCATATTTCTTACAACCATCCTGGCAGAGCCCATAATACCATGTGGTTGTACTGGAAGTTACTAAAAAGGAAATTAGTCCAGTCTCTGGTTACCCCGGGTGGCATCCCACATTTGCGATGCAGGCGCTCCCATAGAAATGGTGAGCCGACTCATAGAAATGGACCTGACGTCGCATACATCTCAAATACTCAAAGCAGCCCATCCAGGACGGTTCATTGAATTACTTGTTTTGCCATACACTAGGAAAACCATACTTTAATTCAATAATATCACATTGTAATAATACCAACCCTCGTATACTAACATAGCGTAGCATTTTACTACTACGATGGCAATTGGTGGTAAGGACATGGCAAGGCTATCCTATACTACTAGCAGAAATCATAGCTAGCATAGATACAATAATAATCCTAACAATGCAACTAATAAAATCTAGTGCATAATAAAATAATAGGATGATGGTCAAAGTGAACTTGCCTTGATAGCAGTTGGTATTCAAACACTCTTCGCAATCACACAGTTCGCTCTCCGAGAAAACTAATCAAATACAAACAATGCATACATAAACACACAATACAATCAAAGAAGATATATGCCATGATGCAATGCAAGACATGTGACATGATTGGGTTGATTTTATTCGGGTGATCAACTGGTCCAAAGCATTAGCAATTAAAATTAATGCATTAGGTTTAAAAACCAATTGCAAAAACTAGGATTTAAACCCTAATACAAGGTTTTATTGGCATCAGCCAATTAATTTAATTTAAAATATTTATTTCTCTGTCCCAATGGACAGAGGATAATAAAAAAAAAATTTGGGCACTGGTTTCAATTAAAAAGCATATCTAATTAATTAGTTATGAATTAAATGGAATAAAAGGCCTTTCTGAAAAATGGACTGTGATTCAAATATTAAAATTTAAATTTAAACAGTGCCAAAAGATTCTACAGGTCAAGAGCTTTCCAGAAAGGTAAAATTTGTCAAATTTGGCCAAAGGGTTTAAAAGTTATGATCATTTGAAGTTCTAGGGGCTTTTCTGCAAAAGTGCCATTTAAATCAATTCCGGGATTAAAATTATATTTTTATTTTTATTAAGCAGTGCCACGTGTCACGCCCCTATTGGCGCGTACCGGTTCACTTAAAACATTAAAAGGTTTTAATCTCGGCCGTTGGCCGAGATCCAACGGCCAGGAGGGGGTCGGGCTCACCTCCGGGAACCCTAGGGTTCCGGCGATGCTCCGGCGACGCGGGGACGCGGCGGCGGGCTTTTCTGACGAGCTCGGGCATCGGGGAAGCGTGCGGGGGGCGTCGAGGCGGAGACGGGGACGGGGTCGGCGAGGCTCGGGGACGCCGGCGTGGACGCCTAGGACGACGCGAAGGCGGCGGAGCTCCGGGCGGCGTCGGGCGAGGTACTGCGGTGCGCGAAAAACGAAATGGAGCGCGTCAGTTTTTCAGCAAGGAAGAGAGGAGAAGGAGAGATGAGGTCGCGTCAACCATGACGTACCGAGTGGTTGGCGGTGAGCTAAGGTCGGCGGCGGGCGACGGCGAGTGACGGCGACAAATTCCGGCAGTGTGGGCGCACAATCGAGGGGGAGCAGAGGGGGAAATGAGAGAGGGGGGCTGCGGCTTTATAATGACGCGCTTGGAAGGTTGCGGGGAGCACGGGAGGGGACGGGGCGGCGTCGGCGGCGAGACGAGCGCGCGCGGGTCGGGTGGCGTGACGTGCGGGGGTTTCCTTGCGGGGAAGACGACCCCAACAGGTGGGGCCCACCTGTCGGTGGCTCCTGGCTCGCTGGGCCGGTCTGGCTCGGTCGGTTTGCGCGCAGTCGGGACAGTGCCGGTTCGGCCCAATTGGCCGGGCCGGTCCGGTTTTCTCTTTTTTTTTCTTTTCCTTTTTCCTTTTTTTGATTTCTTTGATATCTTTTGATTTTGAACTCCAAATTGATCCAAATAAATCCTAGAAAATTTGTAAAATCATATTATAGCATGATTCAACTTTTAGGAGTAATATCCCCTCAAAATAAATTATATAAAAATACATTTGCCCTATAAATGTCTTTAGGGCTTTATAACTATTTAAATAAAATAGTTTTTCAACTCCAATAAATATCCAAAAAAATTGTGGGATAGCTTATTTATGCAATAAACCCAATTTATAGATAAATCCTATTGGTTTAAAGATCCAAAGCTCAAATGGGTGAAAAACTTGGTTTTAAAAATGAAATAAAAACCTTTTTAAAGCCTTTTAAGATTCAAATTTGAATTCAAATATGCAATTGTGGCATGATGCTCATGGATGCAATGCATATGAAAGGTTTTGGAATTTTGGGATGTTACACAACTGCTCTCGACAGCTTGCCGACGATGTCCAGCCCCCAGACCGCGAACAGCCACGAGGACAGGATGACTTGCAGGGCTTGCGTTGGTTGGTTGCTCTTCTTGGTGTGAAACTGGCATGCTTCACAGGTCTTGACTAATTGTTCGGCATCGGCTAGTGCTGTCGGCCATTAGAAGTTGTGCCGGAACGCTTTCCCAACTTGTGCCCTGGAGGCCACATGGTGTGAGCATGTGCCTTGATGTATATCCTCCAGCAACGCGCGCCCTTCCTCCTGGGGCACGCAGAAGAGCATGACTCCGTTATGACGCCTCCAGTAGAGTTCTCCGTCCACCAGGGCATACATCTTAGCTTGCCGGGCTACTCGCCCCGCGGCAATGTCTTCTTCCGGGAGGGTCCCGTCCCTGAGGTAGCGAATAATACCCGTCCCCCAGGGTGGTGGCTCCCGGCTAGTATATGCCACCAACTTGGCGGCATAGTCCCCTGCATTTGCAGGGTCACCCTGAGTTGCCGGAGGGGCTTCCCCGGCAACTGTCTTGGGTTCGACAAAGGGCTTTAACTGCCTCTGCACGAACACCCCAGGAGGCACCTTGCTGCGTTCCGCTGCCCATTTGGACAGTTCATCCGCAACAAAGTGGTCCTTGCACTTTATGTGCTCAAATCGAAGTCCTTTGAACTTGGACTCTATTTTTCGCACTTCCTCCACGTACGCTGCCATCTGGGGGCAGTCGTAGTCCTTATTTACCTGGTTGATCATGAGTTGGGAGTCCCCGCGAACAATCATGCGCTTGATGTCGAGGGCGATCGCCGCGCGCAGCCTGGCAAGCAGCCCCTCGTACTATGCTGTGTTGTTGGTGGAGTTGGCGAAGTCAAGCTGTATCACGAACTTGAGCTGGTCTCCAGTGGGTGACTCGATCACCCCTCCGGCACCGACGCCCTGCAAACAGAAGGCGCCGTCGAAGTACATGACCCAGCACCCTTCGTCCAATGTGCCGGGAAGGCTCGCTTCCGGCTCTTCTTCCTCTATGCCTGTTGACGTCCACTCCGCGACGAAGTCAGCGAGAGCGGTGCTCTTGATGCTCTTGGTGTTGGCGAAACGCAGCCCGAACTCCGTCCAGCTCCGTCCTCCACTCGGCCACCCTCCCGGTGGCTTCACGGTTGGTGAGGGCCCTCTCCAGGCAGAACCCCGACACCACTGTGATGCTGTGCACCTGAAAGTATTGGCGCGGCTTTCTTGAAGCGAGCAAGATCCGAAGCAGAAGCTTCTGGACCTGTGGGTACCGTACCCAGGCATCGTGCAGCACCGTGCTAACGAAGTACACGGGATGCTGCACTAGCCGCTTGCGGGGGGCAGCCTGCATGGGCCGTCCCTCGGATCCAGGGGCAGAGGAGGTAGCAAGGGGTTCCTTCGGCTCGCTGGGAGCCCCCGGCCCTTTCGTCCCAGCCCCCGGGACTTGCTCTTCCCTCTCGGCAACGAGCACGGAGCTCACTACCTGGTCCGTCGCTGCTAGGTACAGCAGCAACAGCTCGCCCGGTTTGGGGGCGATGAGGACTGGCGGCGACTTCAGGTACCTTTTCAAGTCCGGAAACGCCGCTTCTGCCTCGGGAGTCCAATTGATTCGACCCTTCTTCTTCATCACCTTGAACAAAGGAAGGGCTCGCTGGCCCAGCGTTGAGATGAAACGCCCGAGCACCGCAACGCACCCGTTGAGGCGCTGGACGTGTCTAACCTTGCAGGGTGCCCACATCTTTTCGATCGCTTCGATCTTCTATGGGTTGGCTTCGATTCCCCGGTGAGAGACCAAGAAGCCCAGCAAGTGTCCCGAGTCCACACTGAACGTGCACTTCTCGGGGATAAGCTTGAGCTTGATCCTGCGGAGATTGTCGAACATCTCCTGCAGGTCGCCGACGAGCGAGTCCCTACGCCACGACTTGACGACGATATCATCCATGTAGGCCTTGATATTCCGGCCTAGCTGGGGCCCCAAACACTCGCGCAGGGCGCGTTGAAATGTCGAGCCCGCGTTCTTCAACCCGAAAGGCATGCACGTGTATCAGTAGCAGCCAACCGGGGTGATAAACGCTGTTTTCTCCTCGTCCTCGACTGCCATCTTGAACTGATGGTAGCCGGAGAAGGTGTCCAAAAAGCACAAAGACTCACAACCCGCTGTAGAATCTACTATTTGATCGATATGGGGTACAGGGAAGGGGTCCTTTGGGCATGCACGGTTAAGATCAGTAAAATCTACACACATGTGCAATTTATTTCCAGCTTTAGGGACTACAACAGGGTTTGCTAACCAAGTGGGGTACAACACTTTCCTGATCGCCCCGGCGTTCTTGAGCTTCTTCACTTCCTGCTGGATGAAGTCCATGCGTTCTTGTGCTTGCTGGTGAACCTTCTGCTTGACGGGCCGTGCGTCCGGTCTCACCGCCAGCCGATGCTCGATCACCTCCCTAGGGAATCCAGGAAGATCTGACGGCTCACAAGCGAACACGTCAGAGTTCTCCCGGAGGAAGGCGACGAGGGCGCTTTCCTATTTGTCGCCGAGGCTCGCACCGATGGAGACGGTGCGTGCCTCATTGCCGGCATGCAGGGGCACCTTGTTGACCTTGGTGCCCTCCTCCTTCAGCTTCGTGCCCTTGCTTACGCGCGGGCTGGAGCTGGAGCTGCCCCCGGCATCCTGCCCGGGAGTGGCTCGTGCCTTCTTCTGTGCGGGTTGTTCACCCGCAAGTGGATCCTCGTTCCCGGCAACATCGTAGTCGCTGGGATTTGCCATTGCGGAGGTCTTCCCAACCTCGCCCACGCACCAAGCAGCGTCCTTCAGGTCGCACTTGATGGAGAGAACGCTGTATGTTGACGGCATCGTCATCATGCCGTAGGCGCAATGGGTTGCCGCCATGAACTTGATCAGCGCTGGCTGACCAATGATCCCGTTGTATGGCAACGGGGTGTGAGCCACATCGAAAATGATGTGCTCAGTTCGGAACGCTTCCCGGGAACCGAAGGTCACTAGGAGCGTGATTCGCCCCATGGGCTGCACCACTCCGGGGTTGATACCCCGGAACGGGCGGTGGGCTTCATCTGCTCCAAGGGCATCTGAAGCTTTCCACCAGCTTGGCGGACAGCAGGTTGAGGCTTGCCCTGCTGTCCACCAGTACCTTGGTCACCGTCACGTTGTTTATGATCGGCGACACTACGAGGGGGAGCACCCCTGAACCCAAGGGACGGATCGGGTGATCGTCCGAGTTGAAGGTGATCGGCACATGCGACCACCTCAACGGCTGCTGCGCCTCCACGCTGGGGAGGAGGGCGCAGACCTCACGCGTGAGCCTCTTCACGGCAGCGTGAGACGTGAGAGCATACGCTCCCCCGTGGATGCAGGCGACGTTGCGAGGCTCCTGGAAACCGGGCTGGTCGGCATTGTTGTCGCTGTAGACATCCTCGTGCTGGTCAGCGCGAGGCTTGTCGCGTCCCCAGGGAGGCCGGTCCTTGCCGCTGCGGGCCTGACCGCGACCCCCCGCGGGTTCTCCTTTGTCGCTGCCGGGGTTGTTCGGGCAGTCCTGGGAGAGGTGACCGATGTCCCCGCAGTTGAAGCAAGCCCCGACAGCGCAACGCTCCTCGGGGCGCTGCTCGCGCTTCTCCTTGATGGTCTGGAGGGTGCGGCAGTCCTGCGCGTCGTGGGTGGCGTTGGTGCGGATGCGGCAGCGTGCGGCCGCTGCCGGCTTGCTACCAGATGCCCCCACCGACGCCGCCTTCTTGGTGGGCCACTGGGGAGCCCTTGGCTCCGTGGCAAGCACTTGCTTCACGCTGCGTTTCCGGGAGCTCTTCTTTCCGGAGCCCTCTGGTGGGTTTGCCGCTGCTTTGGCGGCAAGCTCGGGCGCCAAGCGCCCTTCCAAGGCCATCGCCCACTTGTGCGCGAGAGTGTAGAGAAACCTTGTGGTCCGGATCCGGTGCATGTTGAACTTCTCACGCATCTTCGAGTCCCGGACATTGATGGAGTACGTGTTGATGATGGCGGCCGCTTCCGCCTCAAGGATGGAATAGGAGAGGTTGGAGAACTGTTGGTGAAGTCCCGCAACGTCTCCCTCGGTTTCTGCATGACCGTGTGCAGTTCCGCCATGGTTGTAGCCGCCATGGAATAGGAGAGGTTGTAGCCGCCATGGAATGCGTTCATGAACTGCTCGCGCAGGTCTGCCCAGAAGGCTATGGACCCGGCGGGCAGGTTGAGCAACCAAGTCCTCGCTGATCCTTTGAGGACCATCGGGAACCAGTTGGCCCTAACCTTGTCGTTGGCACCAATGGCGTGCATGCCCAACGTGTAGGTCAGGAGAAAATCCTTAGGATTCACGGTCCCGTCGTATGTCCCGAGCGTCGGCGCTCGGAACTTGCGGGGCCACGTCAACCGGCGCAACTCGCGAGTGAACGCGGCGCAGTCATCCTCGGCGCCCATGGGAGCATCTTCCCGCTCCTCTGGGCGCTGGCGTTCTGCTTCACGCCGACGCAGGCGCTCCAAGCACTGGCGGAGGTCGTCCTGCTGGCGGGCGTTCAGGACGCCTCATGCGTCGCCCCGTGTAACGGTCAGTGACGAATCCGAGGACCCTACGGGATCCTCGCCTCCTTGCCCTCCCGCCGGGGGAGCGTGTTCTCCGTGTCCTGAGATGCGAGGCGCATCTTCGCGTCCCAGATTCTGCCCCCAGCCTGAACCAGCCGGGGCGCCCTCGCCTTGCGGCTGCTGGGCGACGATGGCAAGGAGCGCGTCTAGCTCCGCACTCCATGCTTCATGTGCTGGTGTGCCTCGCGGTGGCTCGTAGTGCACCATGACACGCGCGGCTATGATGGCTTCCGCCAGGGTCTGGGCGGTAGGCTGCCGATTCTTCGACCGGCTGCCCTCCGCCCTGTCACCCGGTGCCCTCGGGTGAGTGGGGCGAGACTCCGTCGGCATTGCACGCGACGTGCTGTGCTGATGGCGCAGCTGCCGCTGCACGTCTTCAGCCCGCGAGTGAACTCGCTGGCCAGTGCGTGCGGCATTCTGGCCGCTCGTGCGGCAGGCTCCGGTGCTGGGAGCCGCAGGCCCCCTCGGCCGGTTGTCTGCCGATGGCCGAGGAGGTAGAGGCGGCAGCTGCGACTGCTGCTGCTGCCGTGGAGGGGACCCCTGGTCCCCTTGTGCTTGTGACACGCGCGCAGGGTCATGGGACCGAGTGCGCATGGCGAGAGTGTCGCGCAAGTCGACCTGGGGCTCGTCTGCCTTCTTGGGCGGCATGGCGAGCTAGTCGTTGAAGAGTTGTAGGCGAAGAAGCCGGTGTTCACGATGATGACGCCTGCGGTCAACCGAAGCTTTCTGCACGGCCTCCTACCTGGCGCGCTAGATGTCGGAGCACGGTCTCCGGCACCGGGGATGCCGAGCACCTCCTTTTTGGTTCGGTGGAGGGCGAGGTGATCGCTTCGGCGATCGCCGGCGTGGCATAGACGCGAAGTGGAGACACAAGAGTTTTACCCAGGTTCGGGCCACCCGGAGGTGTAATACCCTACGTCTTTTTTTGAGTTGTATTCACAAGTTTGAGTGCATACAGATCACCCGGGGAGTTCCCGGGTTGGCTACTTAGGTGAATGCTGTGCTATGTTCTAATCACTCGGGTTGGAACCATTTGACCGGTGACATTGGTCCTCCTTTTATAGACAAGGGGATACCACAGGTGCCAATGCATGCAGCGTGACACGTTGCCTAGACGCGTGTCACAGTCAGTCGGAATACACTTTTGCTCATCCATGCTGGGAGCCATGCAGCGCCCGGTCCACTGTACACCGTAGAAAAAATGGTTCTCATGGTAGTCGCCCTAGCCTTGCTGAGCAAGCCTAGGCCTGGTGTAAGACTCCTGTCGGTGCATTAAATGCACTGCGCCCGCCGTCTTGTCCTGTCTTCACTGTTTTGCGGGTCTCGCCTGCATGCCCGAGCGCGGGTTGCTGGGGCGCACCCTCCCGGCTAGCGCACCTGCTAGTTGCCGGGTGGCGTTCCTTCGGCTTCCTGGGACCAGGGTTCCCGGGAGTATCTTGTACTCGGCCCTTAGCTTTAACTTCGCCAAAGGCCGCCTCCTCGAGGCATGCTTCCTGGACTCGCCGCTTCCCAGGTGCCTTCCTGACGGGGCTTCGTCACTGGCGACCCACGCGTCCCGTATCAGTGGGACCCCGTGGGCCACTATTATGACATTTTTTTTTCACTTTCGTTTATCGTTTTGGAACCATCTAGGGTAGATCTCTCAGAAACCATCCAACCCCATGAACCAAATGTGACATGTTTTTTTTTTTGTTTGAACTTGAATTTTTTTTATGGGTGTTCTATAGCAATAGGGAAGTGTCCACACCAAATTTGACAATTGTTTGAGTAAAATGAATTTTATAGAATTTTTATAGCACAAAAGCCACACATAATGACACTAAATCATAGAAATTCGGGTATATAACATTTGAATTTATGGTTCAAAAGTTTATTGAGGATAAACAATCTTATTATACACATAAAATAAGAGGTGGTGTATTTATTTAAAACCCAGAGAATATAATATGAATTTATTAGCTTATTGGAAATTCATCACCACTGGCGGTTTTTGCCGTGAGAACCGCCACTGATAGGTGGTATACAAACTTAGGGTCTCTAATGATCCTACGAATAATACCAGTGGCGGGTGTAGTTGCAAGCACCGCTGCAAGTGCTCGATAGCGGTGGCGGTTTGCCGTGCACTCACCGCCACTAGTGGTTAAAGCGTATCAGCGGCTTACGAATTTATACCAAAATTCTCTCTCAAACTTCCTATTATTGAAATAAAAAGAAAAGAATAGCATAAAGAAAAATGATAGAAAAATAGGCGAGAAAAGAAAAATCATACCAGTGGCTGTTTTAGTTGCCCGCACCGCCACTAGTGCTCAGTACGAGTGGCGGTTCTTCTGTTTTCACCGCCACTGGTGCTCCTTAGCGCGAGCTTCCACGAAGCGAGTTGGGAGTTTAGTCCCACCTCGCTTGTTTACAGCCATTTCGACCATCATAAATAGGAATCTTCAACTCGGTCATCACTTCCGATTCAATTCCCCGTAGTACTCTGCTCTATTCCTGGCATGTGGGCCCGGTTGTGCTCTTGAGCCCAGTTGTGCTCTGTTCCTGGCCTGTGGGCCCGGTTGCCGGTCCGATTGTACTTGGTGGGCTCGGTCAAAGCCCTATGTGCCCGGTCAAACCGGCATTAGTAGGTATTAGGGAGCTCCCTGGTTTACCGGACTGGGCTTGAACCCGAACCCGAAAAGCCGTGTTGACTAGGTGGGGTAATTTTTTTCCATGAAATTTGATCACGTTATTTTGAAGTTTAGAAAATATTTAAGACATTTGATTTCAAATTTGAACAATTTATTTCAAATTTAGAACATATTTAAGACATTTTATTTGAAATTTGAACAAGAAGACATTTGATTTGAAATTTGAACAATTTATTTAAGACATTTTGCTATCAAATTTGAACAAGTTATTTCAAATTCTGAACGTATTTTTGATTTCAAATTTGAACAAGTTATTTAAGACATTTTGCTATCAAATTTGAACAAGATATTTCAAATTCAGAACATATTTTTGATTTCAAATTTGAACAAGTTATTTCAAATTCAGAACATATTTAAGACTTTTGATTTCAAATTTGACATAATACAAGTTACAATTTTCCATTCAAAAGCATCGTTAAACATCAACTACGAAAAGATACACAAATATTCAACTATTCCACAATCTTGTCCTTCTTCTTCTTTCTGGTCTTCTCCTTCCTCTTATATGTTAGGGTCTCGATGTGGCCGCTTCTAGCGTATGCCTCCTCTCTTGCCTCAGGTCTTGACTTCTTCCTTGTCTGGATTTTCCGTGATGCTTCTTCTTCTTCTTGCTTTGACGTTGGATCAGGAAAACCTTCATAGTCTTGTTGTGAAGTAACTCCGTCGACGCCAACTATGCTTCTTTTCCCTCTCCTTACGAGAACACGGTTCTTGCTTGTCGGGTCGTCGATGAAGAAAACTTGTTTGCATTTTGAAGCAAACTACCATGGTTCCCATCTTGCCGGGATTTTTCTTCGCGTCCACTTTATGACGAGGAACCTCACGAGGCAGGGTCATTGTTGTGAATCTATGATCTTCTTGTCTGACATCACGTGCCCATCTGACACGGAACATGGGGATGGTGGTGAAGGTGTAGTCAAGCTCCCAGATCTCTTCGATCACGCCATAGTACACTTCTGTAGTGCCTTGGTTATTAGAACTAGTCTCAGCAACCAGCACTATACCGCTATTTTGGTAACTGCTCTTACGATCTTGATCCTTGGTGTAGTACGTATACCCGTTCATTGCGTACGACTGGTAAGTCACTACGCAGCCGTCGGGTAGCCGCGAGAACTTTTAAGCGGTCCTTTCTTCTTCATTTGCTGCCACCCTGGCATAACAAAAACTCTTGAGCCACATGGCGAATGTTGCATTGTGGGTCTTGTGTGTCCACTCAGCACTCCTGTTAGGGTACCGGTTTTCAAGTTCTTCCATATGCATGTCGATGAAAGGATGGACCTCGTACATATATTGTAGCACCATTGTATGTGCTCTCATATAGTCGTCCTCTCTCCCCGATGAATACACATCCAGAACCTTCCGGCCAAGCTCACCTTCACCTTCTAGTTTGCCCTTATGTCGTGATTCGGGTACTCCTATGGGTTTGCGATCCGCCAACCAATCAGTGGCGTACTCCACACACTCTTCTGCATGGTATCCTTGCATGATGCTACCTTCCGGATGCCCTCTGTTACGAACATACCGCTTCAGCACCCCGTTGTATCGTTCGGGCCCATACATGTTGTGCAGAAATGAGGGCCCTAGTAGGATTATCTCGTCGGTGATATGGACCATCAGATATACCATGATATCGAAGAATGTTGGAGGGAAGAACATCTCACATTCACACAAAATTTGTATCATTGAATCCTTCAGCTGGAGGCAGCGTTCCACCGTGATGGATTTTTGCCCGATTGTGTCAAAGAAGTCACAAAGCTTCATGACCGTCTCTCTGACCCATGGCTCCAAGGCACCTCTTATTGCAACTGGAAGTAATTGCGTGATAATCTGAAGCGATCCTCCCCCTTACAAGGGTTCGATCTCTGTGCTTATTTGTGCTAGTCCCTGGATCGACTCACTAGCACACACGGTTTCAAGATGTAATACCAAGATACAAAGGTCAAAAGTACTTTATTACATCGTATCATCCATACTCCTCCCAAACCTTGATGTGAAGTGTCGCAATAAACTTGAAAGTCCTCTTGCAGGTTTGGCAACACAAGAATAGGTGCGGACACTAATCTCTTCTTTAACTCCTGGAAACTCTCTTCACATTTTTCATTCCAGGCAAACTTCTTCTCTTTCTTTAATAGTTCAGTCATAGGTTTAGCGATCTTGAAGAAGTTCTCAATGAATCTCCTATAATATCCCGCGAGTCCTAGGAAACTGCGGATATCTCCAACGTTCTTGGGTGACTCTCATTCTGTAACAGCGGTCACCTTAGCTGGGTCGACAGCTACTCCTGCTCCTGACACGATGTGTCCGAGGAAACTGACTTCTGACAACCAAAAGTCACACTTGCTTAACTTGGCGTACAACTTGTGCACTCTCAGCTTCTCTAAAACCATGCGCAGATGCTGCTCATGTCGATGAACACCACGACAAACTTGTCCAAGAATTTCATGAACACTTTGTTCATCATGTTCATGAAGTATGCTGGTGCATTGGTCAATCCAAATGGCATCACGGTATACTCATACAGTCCATACCTAGTGGTGAATGCCGTCTTGGGTATATCCATCTCTCGGATTTTCAGCTGAAAATACTCTGATCGCAGATCGATCTTTGAGCACACCCAGGCTCCTTCCAACTGGTCGAAAAGATCGTTGATGATAGGCAAGGGATATTTATTCTTTATCGTCACCTCATTTAGTGACCGATAATCGATACACATCCGTTGGCTTTTGTCCTTCTTCTCGACAAACAGGACAGGTGCTCCCCATGGTGATGAACTGGGGCGGATGAAACCTTTCGCTAACTGTTCAGTTAGCTGCTTCTTCAATTGCTTTAACTCATCCACAGCCATCTTATATGGTCTCTTGGCTATGAGTCCACTTCCAGGCATCAATTCGATAAGAAACTCTACATCACGGTCTGGTGGCATACCTGGCAACTCCTCCGGGAAAACATCCGGATACTCATTCACTATTGGAAGCCCCTTAAGAGAATTGACCTTAGGTCTCTTAAGTTCAAAAGCAGACTTGAAACGGATTCTCTTATTCTCTGGGGTGGTGAGGGTGATGGTTCTTCTGACACAATCTATGAGTCCCTCATACTTGGCCAGCCAATCCATTCCTAGGATGACATCCAAACCCTTGGACCCTATTATTATTAGGTCCGTGGGGAAGGTGTGTTTCCCTATTTCCATACTTAGCCCGCGGCTGTCATAGGCGGCTATCAATTCTCCCCCTGGTGAATTTACCTTCATGGGGTTTGCTAGTGTGCTAATAGGTAATCCATTTTGACGCACAAATCCTCTTGAGATGAATGAATGAGATGCACCGGTATCAAACAGTACTAAAGCTTTAAATGAATTGATGCTAAAGGTACCGATGACTATACCTTGCTCCTCGGTGATCTCTTCCACGTCGATGTGGTTCACGTTGCCTTTCTGGAACGGGTTTAGCTTAATCCCATTCCCTCCATTCTTCTCTGGGCAATCGCTGGAGTTGTGCCCCATCTTGTGGCACTTGAAACACTCCACCTAGCTCATGTCCTGGCCAGGGTTGCGGTTCTGTCCGGCTCCATTGCCGTTGGTGTGCCCCTTTCCATTGCCATTCTGGTTTCCACCTCCATTGTGGTTACCATTCCAGTTGTGGTGCCTCGGGCGCTGTTGGTGCTGCTGATTCTGCTGCTGGTGCTTGCTGCTGCTGTTGTTGTTTTCGGTATGGCGGTTCTGATGGCCATACCCTCCACTGCGTCTGTCATTGTGGCCCCCGGCCCTGTGCACAGACGAACTGCCACTGCCGTCTTGGGTGATGCGCCGCTTCTGATGTGGCCTGGCGTGAGAGCCTCCTTGATGGAGTCTCCTCTTGCGGCTCTCCATCTGGTGGAGCTTGTTCTCCAACACAATCGCCTTGTCAACGAGCGATTGGTAGGTAGGAGTGTAAGCAACAGCCAACTGAACGGAGAGTTCATCGTTCAGTGCGTCCAAGAATCTCTCTCGGCGCTTAGCATCCGTGTTCACCTCGTCCGGTGCATAGCGGGCGAGGCTATTGAACTGGTCGATGAACTCGACCATAGTGCGACTTCCTTGTCTGAGCCATAGGAACTCCTTCTTCTTCAAATTAAGCACCCCTGCTGAGATGTGGGCGGTGCGGAAGGCTTCTTGGAACATGTCCCAGGTGACATGCTTGATGGGGGTGGTGATCTGGTAGTTCTCCCACCAGGTTGCAGCTGGTCCTTCCAATAGGTGAGCTGCAAATCTCACCTTCTCTTCCTTGGTGCAATTGATTGTCACCAAGTTCTTGTTTACTGTGCGGAGCCAGTCGTCTGCCACTATTGGCTCTAGTGAGCTAGAGAAGGTGGGTGGGCGCAAACGCAAGAACCTGGTCAGCATATCCACTTGTGGAGGGTGGTGTTGCTGGTTGTTGTTGAGGTTCTGCTGGTGGTTGGCGTTGTTGTTGGCTAACTGCTGCGTGATCATCTGAAAGAATTGGGTCTGTGCTGCCAACAGTTGCTGCATAGTTGCAGCATTCCCTTCTGCTTCGGCGTTGTTAGCCTCGGCGATGTTGGCGGGGTTCTGGCGTCTCGGAGGCATCTGTTTAGGGTAGCAAAGATGAGGAAATAGATAGAATTGAGCTAAGGATGTCTAAGCCCACAAGACAAGATAGTAACTCAAGCATATATCAATCATACACTCAATCAATCATAAAAAAGGTTTTGGAAATTATAGCAAATCACACTTGTTCATGATGAGACACTACCCATAAGAAAAGAGTACGAGTAAAAAGCAATCGATCTACATTGCCATACACATGGATTGCATGGTCAATGACTAACTCGCAATACCGATAACGATAAGGACTGATAAAACTGGCAGGCATCAACAAGTCTAAGGAAGTGTGGCTGATGGTGCGGTCCCGTTCGCCTTCCTCTTGGAGCGGGTGTTGGTGGCAGGGGTGTCCATCTCGTGGACCTCCTGGGGCTCCTCCTCCTCAGTCGGTTCCTCCTCCTGAGGCTCCATCTCCTGATCCTGTGGCGGAGGTGGGATCTGAACAGGCGCCCGTGCAGCAGCTGGTGCGGCTGCGGCTGCGATGAACGCCTGGAACTGCTCGCAGTAGTAGCGAGCCTGGTCCCTCTCATACTGCAGCTGCTCGATGGCGTCTCCCATGTTGAGGACAGTGTTCTCCAACACGGCCTTGTCCTCCAGCCACTGGGTCTTCTCTTCCAGCAGATTACCAACCTGCTCCTCGGCTAGGTCGGCCCTGGTCATCTCGTGCTCGAGGCAAGACTCCAAGTCCACGGTGTTTATCTCCATGTTCTCGAAGTGGGTCGTCACTGGGGTTGCATCCTCGTCGTTGGTTGTAGCCACTGCTGAGCATGCATGGTTCCGCTTTCCAAAAGGGGGAGTCCTCGGGGAACTCGTGCCGATAGTCCCGGCACACCTGTGCGAAGGCGCACTGCATGGCGAACTGAAGGCCCTGCTCGAAGGTGGGGTAGCGGCTGATGAAGGTGATATCCGGCGTTGCTGGCGCGATCTCACGCCCGCGGATCTTCGCCTCGATCTCCCACCGTGGCTGCCATCCCTCGGGTGCGGCGGTCTCGACTCGGCCTCTGAACCTGGGTGGTGGCAGGTCAAGGAACGCACACAGTGCCGCCAAAGAGGCACTGAACAACTGGTCGTCATCCGTGGAGGGGTAGTAGACTCTGGTAAACGGTGGTATGTTGCCGAACGGTGTTGGGCTTCCCATCTATAGAAAATAAAGAAGGTAGATAAGGGAGTATCAGGGACATGATGAAATGGTCGGATGTAAGAAGAAATTAAAATAAAGTAAAGGTAGTAGAGTGAGAATAGAGTGATAAACATTAATATTAAAGGTGGAAATGGAAATATAAAATTGGATGCATAATATTATGGAAATAACATGGCAACATGATTATAGTGGTGGATTGTATAATAAAACAAATATGCATCTGTGGTATAATTAAATAAGCATGCACATGTGGTATAATGCACAGTATTTGGTGTATATGTAGAAGTAAAAACAATAAACATGTCATGCTACATACCGATGTCATCCTCGGATCCGGGTTCATATTTCTTACATCCATCCTGCCAGAGCCCATTTAGCATGTGGTTGTACTGGAAGCTACTAAACAGGAAAACTAGTCCAGTCTCTGGTTACCCCGGGTGGCATTCCACATTTGCGACGCAAGCGCTCCCTGAATCCACGGGGAGACGTCCATGGATGATCCGCCCCCGAATCCACGGGGACTCGACTCAGAGGGACCCATAGAAATTGTCGCACCAGTGGCACCCGGGGTACCACCGCTACGCGACGCGCGGGCCCCATTCCCGAGTTCCCGGGAAGATTTCATCCCGGGCAGCGTCTATGAGCAGCGCAGCAAGCTACCAGCCCGGAAGGGGCTAGCGGGGCTTCGGGGAACATTCTCGCTTGGGCACCTCCCGGAAAGCTGCTTCCCGAGGGAGGTTCCCAGGTGCGCTGGGCCCGCGTGCTTCCCGGGGTCGACTTGTCGGGACAGGGGGTTCCCGGGCACCTGTCCCCGCCTCAGGCGCGGGGCCCAGTGGCGGGCGTGGGATGCGCGGTCCCACCAGGGCAAAGAGTAAGGCGCACGGCTCAGTAAACGAGCCGACCGACGGGTCGTTACCCATCCGATCAAATGAACAGTGGCTGTCCAATCCTACTCCAGGGTTTTAGTGTTGGAGATATGCCCTAGAGGCAATCATGTGATGATGTTATTTCCTATGTATTCATGAGTTATTGTTATTGTCCTTGAACATCATCACTGATATGTATCAATAAATACGTGATTTGTTTGTGAGACTATGTATTCTATGATGTTGTTCTAATGGTCCCTAGTTATTGAGGTTATGCGGACACATAATCTAGACTACCAACGTGAATCAGTATGATGACTATGTTTCACAAGTCATAGGGCAAGGTTTTGCCGACTGATAGCATGGACTCGACAATGAGATTATTGAGTCGGACAGACCCGCACTGAGACACAACGAGATGATTGTCATTTGTTAGTCTCAAGTATGATGTATATGCCAGTCCTAGACCTGAGGTCATCGCATGAGCTTGGGATGTGAATCGGCCTACTTAGGGGTTGCCAAACGCTACTCCGTAACTAGGTGGTTATAAAGGTAGCTTTCGGGTTTGCTGAGAAGCATGCTGCGAGTCATGGTTGATCAAGATGGGATTTGCCCCTCCTGTTCGGAGAGATATCTCTGGGCCCTCTCGAGTGATCAGATTCGGAAAGCATGGCCATGCGACTTGGGTTAAGTGTTAACCCGTTCGGGAATCTGTATCACAGGAACGAGAAGAGACTCGAGCTATCCACAAGGATGACAAGCACTCGCCTTGAGCTCGACACACATATCGTGAGGCAAAAGGAATGTTGCATATGACACATTGTATGGTTCGTCAATATACCTTGTGGTTACTCGGGAGTTGGCATGTGCTGCTAGGCGCCGCTACCAACTATCGACTTGAGTCGGTGCCAGTGGATGAGTAAGGTGTTACTCGGGCCCGCAGTCCGAGCTCGTAGTCCTGTCTGACTGACCGCGAACCTGAAGGGTCACACGCTTAAGGGGTGGGAATCGAGTTGGATCGGATCCAACTCGTATCGGGCTTAGACTCCTAACGGGCCTCAAGTGTTGAGCCCACTAGGGACGTCTATATAAGTGGAGGAGACCAAGCCGTCTAGGGTTACACCAATCCAGACGCAAGTTAGACTCGGCCGTCACACCTCCACGCCCAAAGCCTTGCGATCGGATCTAGCAGTCCGCCGCACGGAGTTTCTCCCTGTACGTGTGGATACCTCGGAGGCGCTGCACCTACGGCGCTTGGACGAACTGTTCGTGGGATCGGCGAGGAGGAGCAGGCTGTTCGACTACTCGGCATCGACGCGCTACATCGACTCTACTTCCGCTACGGGTCTGCGCGTCTAGTGGAAATCTCGTGATCCATTATCTACAGCATTGATCCGGGCGGAAGCGGTAGAAATTTTATTTTGTGCTAGCGTAGCGTACCGCGTTCCCCAACATTTAGACCCCTAGCAGCGGAGGTGGCATCCATGCACGCCACCAGCTCTTCGGGGGGAGTTGTATGCCTCCCCGCTGGACACTTGTAGCTCATGCACCATGGCACCTGTGGCATCCCCTTGAGTATGAAAGGAGCACCCATGCCAACGGTCCGGGGGGGATGTTTTCAAGGGCTAGGCAGAAGATTAGTTGGCTCCAGTAGACATCGGGCTGGGTTCGACCAGCTCATAGCTTCCAGCATTGGCAAAGCATGGTAAGGAGTACCTAGTCACTGAGAGGAAGCCCGGGCAACTTGCCCGACAATTTGTAAACACTCAATTCCAAACTAATACCAGCTCAGACAAGCAGAACGTAGGGTTTTACACCTCCGGGTGGCCCGAACCTGGGTAAAAACGTGCGTGTGTTTGTTCTTGGGTTAGCGCGCACCACTAGCACTCCATCTCGCCAGACCCACAGGGCCCCATCGGCCGTGCCGACGATCACCGAGGCCATGCCCAGACGCCCCTACCGAACCTAAAAGGGGGCCGTGACCGCACGCCCCTGGTGTCGGAGCACGTGCGACGACATCTGGCGCGCCAGGTAGGGGGCGCAGGAGTAGAGCTTCTCGGTAACCGCCGGCAGCAGCGTCGGCCTTGCTTTCCTCGCCGACGAGATTAGCCGCCATGCCCCCCAAGCGGGCTGGCGATCCACGGATAGACTCGCGTGAAGCCCCAGCGGCACACACGCGGTCGCACGACGTGCGACCCGAGTCGGGGGCTCAGGAGAACCTCGAGACCTCAAGGGTGCAGCAAACGCAGCTGCCTCCACTGCCTCCTCGGCCGTCTGCTGACAATCGGCCGAGGGGACCGGCTGCCCCCCGTGTCGGGGCCAGTCACGCGAGCGGGCATGGTGCCGCCCGTGCCGGTCAGCGAGTTGAGTCGCGGGCCGAGGATGCTCCGCGGCAGCGGCACCAGGGCCGCACCGCGTCGCGGGCAACCCCTGGGAGTTTGCACCCTGCGCACTCGGAGGCGTCCGGGGCCAGAGCGGGAAGCGGCCGCTCGGGAAACCGACCGCCCCCCGCACGAACCCCGGCGGAAGCCATCATCGCCGTGCGCGTCATGGTGCAGTACGAGCCGCAGCAGGGTATGCCGGCGCACAAGACGTGGGCCGAGGAGTTGGAAGCGCTTCTCGCCCTGGCCGCACAGCAGCCGCAAGGCGAGGGCGCCCCGGTAGGCTCCTGCCACGGGCAGAACCCAGAGCACGGAGACGCGCCACCCGCCTCACGACGGGGGGAGCCCCCCCGTCCTCAAGGAGGCCAAGGAGACGTGGGCCCGGAGGGGTCCTCAAACTCATCGCCCACTGTTCCGGGGGGCGATGCGCGTGGCATCTTGAATGCCCGCCAGTAGGAGGATTTGCGCCAGCGCTTGGAGCGCCGGCGCAGGCGCGAGGTAGAGCGCCAGCGCCCACAGGAGCAGGAAGACGCTCCCCTGGGCCCCGAGGACGGCTGCACCGGGTTCACACGCGAGCTGCGTCGGGTGACGTGGCCCCGTAAGTTCCGAGCGCCCGCGCTTGGTACGTACGACGGGATCGCCAACCCCAAGGATTTCCTCCTGACTTACATGTTGGGCATGCATGCCACCGGTGCCGACGACAAGGTCAGGGCAAACTGGTTCCCGATGGTCCTGAAAGCGTCAGCGCGAACCTGGTTGCTCAACCTGCCCACCGGGTCCATCGCCACATGGGCGGACCTGCGCGAGCAGTTCGTGAGCGCGTTCCAGGGCGGCTATAAGCGCTCGGGAACCATGGCGGAGCTGCACACTATCGTGCAGAAACCGGGCCTTCGTCAACCGCTTCTCCAACCTCTCCTATTCCATCTCGGAGGCGGAGGCGGCCGCCATCATCAACACCTTCGCCATCAACGTTCGCGATCCCAAGATGCGCGAGAAGCTGGCACGCACCGGATCCGGACGACGCAGGAGTTGTACGCCGTGGCGCACAAGTGCGCCATGGCCGAGGAAGGGCGCCTAGCGCCCGAGCTAGCAGCTAAGGCTGCCGCAAGCCCTGGCGAGGGCTCACAGAAGAAGGGTTCCCACAAGCGCAGCAGGAAGCAAGTTCTCGCTGCGGACTCGGGGGCTCCTGCTGCGAGGCCTGCAAAGAAAGCCTCGCTGGGTAGCGGGTCTAGCGGGAAGCAGGGAGACGCGCCCTGCTGTCCCATCCACAGCAACTCCACCCACGACGCGCAGAACTGCCGTGTTCTGCAGGGGATTAAGCAGCAGCGGGAGCAGCGCCATGAGGAGCGCCGCGCCGCCGGCGCCTGCTTCAACTGATGCGACATCGGGCATCTCTCCCGAGACTGCCCGAACGACCCCAGAGCGGGGCTGAGGCCGGCCGGCGGTGGTGCCGGCAGGGATGGACCCCAAGGGGGGCACGGTCAGCCCCGCGCTGGGTGGGAACGCCCACCCCGGGGACGCGACAGGGCACGCGGTGAGGAGCAGCACGAGTCCAACTGTACCGGCGGCGATGAGCCGGGCTTCCAGGAGCCTCGTGGCGTCGCCTGCATCCATGGGGGAGCTTACGCTCTCCCATCCCACGCCGCGGTGAAGCGCCTCACCCGCGACGTGTGCGCGCTGTTGCCGGATGCGGAGCCGCAACAGCCGCTAAGGTGGTCGCACGTGCCGATCACCTTCAGCGCCGACGATCACCCAACGCGACAGTTGGGTTCAGGGGTAATACCCTTCGTTGTCTCGCCGATCAACGCGACAGGTGCTGGTGGACAACGGAGCGGGGCTTAACCTCCTGTCCGCCAGGCTGGTGGAAAAGCTCCAGCTGCCGCTGGAGCAGCTGAAGCCTACCAACCTTTTCCGGGGGGTGAACCCTGGGATCGTGCGCCCGCTGGGACGCATCACGCTGCCAGTCACATTCGGGTCCCGAGAAGCGTTCAGGACCGAGCACATAGTGTTCGACGTGGCGCATACCCCGTTGCCCTACAACGGGATCCTTGGTCGGCCAGCGCTGATCAAGTTTATGGCGGCCACGCATTGCGCCTATGGCGTGATGAAGATGCCGTCCGTCTATGGAGTCCTCTCCATCCGGTGTGACCTCAAGGACGCGGCTTGGTGCGTTGGCGAGGTCGTCTGGGCCGCTGTTGCAGCT
This sequence comes from Brachypodium distachyon, assembly GCF_000005505.3. Lineage (NCBI taxonomy): Eukaryota > Viridiplantae > Streptophyta > Magnoliopsida > Poales > Poaceae > Brachypodium > Brachypodium distachyon. The sequence goes on along the minus strand of NC_016132.3, from coordinate 18,917,211 downwards.
GACGCTGGCGACGAGGATACCGTTGGGGACGACAGCTCGCCGGGCGATGCCCCGACAACGAAGAAGGTCCGCGCTACCCCGCTAGAGCTTGCCCGGGGAGGCGCAGGCTCGAGCTCGCGCCCCGGCAAGGGGCAAGGGCTCCGGGAGGAGGCCGCCAAGGTGAAGAAAACTGCCCCTCCAAGCCGGCGGCAAGGGGCGCATCGTTACCGTCGGTGCGAACCTTACCGCCGAATAGGAAAGCGCCCTCATCACCTTCCTCCGGGATAATGCCGACGTGTTCGCTTGGGAACCGTCGGATCTTCCCGGAGTCCCCAGGGAGGTGATTGAGCATCGGCTCGCGGTGCGCCCGGATACGCACCCCGTCAAGTAGAAGATCCGGCGGCAAGCAGAAGAGTGCAAAGATTTCATCAAGCAAGAGGTGGGCAAGCTCAAGGCTGCCGGGGCAATCAGGGAAGTTCTGTACCCCACTTGGCTGGCTAACCCTGTAGTAGTGCCTAAAGCAGGGATAAGCTTCGCATGTGTGTAGATTTTACCAATCTTAATCGTGCATGCCCCAAGGATCCCTTCCCTGTACCCCGTATCGACCAGATAGTTGATTCTACCGCTGGTTGTGACTTGCTAAGTTTTCTGGATGCTTTCTTCGGCTACCATCAAATCAAGATGGCGGTCGAGGATGAGGAAAAGACAGTGTTTATCACCCCGGTTGGCTGCTATTGTTATACATGCATGCCTTTCGGGTTGAAAAACGCGGGCTCCACATTCCAACGCGCCCTGCGCGAATGTTTGGGGCCCCAGCTAGGCCGCAACGCGGAGGCCTACATGGACGACATCGTCATCAAATTGAAGCGTGGGGACTCGCTGATTGATGATCTGCGGGAGACGTTCGACAACCTCCGCAGGATCGAGCTCAAGCTGAACCCCGATAAGTGCACCTTCGGTGTCAACTCCGGGCAGCTTCTGGGTTTCTTGGTTTCACACAGGGGGATACAGGCCAACCCGACCAAGATAGAAGCTATCGAGAAGATGGAGGCCCCCCCGCAAGGTGAAAGATGTCCTGCGCCTCAACGGCTGTGTTGCCGCGCTGGGACGTTTCATCTCCAGGTTGGGCGAGCGTGCCCTGCCTTTCTTATGGGTAATGAAGAAGAAGGGTCCAGTCGACTGGACTCTCGAGGCCGAAGCAGTGTTCCGGGAATTCAAGCAGTACCTGAGGTCGCCCCATCCTCGTGGCCCCCAAGCTGGGCGAGCCACTGCTACTCTACCTAGCGGCGACGGACCAGGTGGTCAGCTCGGTGCTGGTTGCCGAGAGGGTGGAAGACGTCTCGGGGACTGGGGCTGCGGGGCTAGGGGCTGAGCGGCCCCCGGCAACCGCCTCGAACCCGGGGACCACCCCCGAGTCGGCAACCTCGGCACCGCGGAAGCGGTTGGTGCAGCACCCGGTGTACTTCGTGAGTACGGTGCTACGTGACGCGCGGACGAGGTACCCGCAAGTGCAGAAGCTCCTTTTGGGGATTCTCCTTGTGTCCCGCAAGCTGCGCCACTACTTCCAGGCGCACCCCGTCACGGTGGTGTTCGGGTTCTGCCTTGAGCGGCCCTCACCAACCATGAAGCCACCGGGAGGGTGGCCGAATGGAGAATGGAGTTGTCGGAGTTCGACCTCCACTTCACCAACTCCAAAAGCATTAAGAGCGCGGCCCTAGCGGACTTCGTCGCGGAATGGACGTCCACGGGTGTAGAAGATGTGAACCGGAGACCAGCCTGCTCGGCAAGCTGGACGAGGACAACTGGGTCCTCTACTTTGACGTTGCGTTCAGTCTCCAAGGAGTAGGCGCTGGGGTCATCATTGAGTCATCGACAGAGGAACCAACTGAGGTTCGCTGTCCAACTTGACTTTGCTAACTCCACCAACAACACGGCGGAGTACGAGGACCTGCTCGCCGGGTTGCGGGCGGTGGTCGCCCTCGACATTAAGCGCCTAGTTGTTCGCGGCGATTCCCAGCTCGTGATCAACCAGGTGAACAAGGACTATGACTGCCCTCAAATGGCGTCGTACGTGGAGGAGGTCCGCAAGCTAGAGCGAAAGTTCAAAGGCTTGCGCTTTGAGCACGTCAAGCGGAAGGATAACTTCGCTGCTGACGAGCTGGCCAAGATGGCAGCAGAGCGCCGGAAGCCTCCAGCGGGGGTGTTCTGTCAGAAGCAAGCAGCTCTTTCAGCCGCCCCCCAGCCGGCTGCCGGGGACGTCCCTCCGGCAACCAAAAGAACCCCTGCGGCAGCAGGGGTCCATGCCGCTGATATAGCAGCATGCGTTGGCAGGGAGATTCCCCCCTGGACGGAGGAAATCGCTCGTTACTTGAAAGGGGAAGCTCTCCCGGAAGATGACGTCGCCGCGGAGCGGATAGCGCGACAAGCCAAGATGTACGCTGTGGTGGATGGGAACCTCTACCGCAGGCGTGCGAACGGTATCAAGCTTATCTGCGTGCAGCAAGATGAAGGGCGCGCACTGTTGGAGGACATACATCGGGGCACATGTTCGCACCATGTGGCCTCCCGGGCTTTAGCCGGCAAGGCTTTTTGGCATGGCTTCTACTGGCCCACGGCCCTGGCTGACGCTGAGCAGCTGGTGAGGACGTGCGAAGCGTGTCAGTTCCATTCAAAAAAGAGCAACCAGCCAGCGCAGGCCTTACATGTCATCCCGTGCTCGTGGCCGTTCGCGGTCTGGGGGCTCGACATCGTCGGCAAGCTACCGAGGGCGGTTGGCGGTTATGAATATTTGTTCGTGGCCATCGACAAGTTCTCCAAGTGGGTGGAGGTGGAGCCAGTACGGAAGGTGACCGCCCAGGCGGCCATCAAGTTCTTCAAAAGCATTGTGTGCCGGTTTGGTGTGCCTAACCGCATTATCACCGACAACGGCACGCAATTCACGAGCGCGGCGTTCCAAGCCTACTGCGAAGGCATGGGCACTAAGCTGCGCTTCGCGTCCGTTGCTCACTCGAGGAGTAACGGATAGGCGGAGCGAGCCAACACAGAGGTGCTGCAGGGGCTCAAGACGAGAAACTTTGACAAGCTCAAAGGCCACGGGAAACACTGGGTCGAAGAACTCCAGCCCGTGCTGTGGTCCATCCGGACCACACCTAGTCGGGCAACGGGCGAAACTCCATTCGCCCTTGTCTACGGGGCAGAAGCGGTGCTGCCCCTCGAGCTCAAGCACGGATCTCCCCGAGTACGCGTGTACGGCGACACCAGCCAACACGAGCAAACGGTCGACGATCTAAACTTCATCGAAGAGCATTGATGTCGGGCTGCTGTGCGAGTCGCACGCTACTAGCAGGGACTCCGTCGTTATCACGACAGGCAAGTTTGTCCCCGGGGGCTCGAGAACGGAGACCTTGTCCTGCGCCGGATACAAGGAACGAAGGCCGGGAACAAGTTGACTCCGAAATGGGAGGGCCCCTTCCGGGTAGTGCAGGTGACCAGGCCGGGGGCTGTCCGGCTGGAAACCGAAGACGGCTTGCCGGTGCCCATTAGCTAGAATATTGAGCACTTGCGCAAGTTCTACCCGTGAAGCGGCGGAGCCCGACCCTCAGGTGATGCCGCCGATGCATACCTCTCGAACTAGTGTAGCCGGGCAGCCCCCGTGTGTAAACCACTAGTTATGGTGAAGATAAGTGTCTCGCCCCTGAGTTTTGAATTTGCCTTGTTTATTCGCATGTTTCTTCCTCTTCTGTCTCCTGCTTTAAGTGCACAAAGGTCTCTTTCCATACTCGGTTGTGAGCAGGGGGCTGCTAGAGCCTCGAGAACATAAACCCATTGCCGGATCGTTCCGGCACGGGACATGCAGTTGCCGGGCCTCCCGCAACGTGCATCACTGGACGTGCGGTTGCCGGGCTTCCCGCAACGTGCATCACTGGACGTGCCGTTGCCGGGCTCCGCGCAACGTGCACCGCGCAGTCGCTGCGCCTGGGAAAGGAAATGCTCACATGCAAGTCTGGCGTCGACCCCTTTGTGCCCGGGGGCTGGGAGGTAGGAGGAGTTTCTTTGTGTTGCTTTGTGTATTTTCGTAAATTTTGAAAAAATTTGCAGCACCTCGGGCCTGGTAAGAATCTAACCTGCAGGAAAGGGTGGAATTTTGTGCACTGTGATGCCCGTGGGCTGCCACGGGTCGCACTATGCACCGGCGCCTTGTGGTGCGGAATGACCGCAGCTCAAGGGGCTCACCGCACTCCGAGGCTTCTGACTCGGGAAGACGCCGCCACGTGTGCCACGGTTGCCTGGTAAACATGGCGGCGGAGATTGTGCCGCGCTTCGAGGAAGGGGTGCCACGGGTGCTGCGCGGGTCCGTCGCGCGCGCTGGCAAACCCCCCTCCCGCGCCTATAAAAGGCGCGCCCCAGCCATGGAACGGCTCAGAGCGAAGCCGGGTCTGGGGCTGTTAAGGCGGGTGGTGCCACAGAGGCACGATGGGGGTGCATCCCATCAGTGCTTAGCGCCTACGGGTGCGCGGCCATCGCGCCCCTGCTGCCTCACCCCATCGAGCCCGCCCCGAGGGGCGCCACAGAAGCACGGTGGTAGTGCATGCCATCAGCGTCCTGCGCTGACGGGTGCACGGCCGTCGTGCTCCTGCCGCGCTTCCTCAAGTGGGTGGCTCCTAGGCGAAGGTCGCCACGGAGGCACTGTGGAGGTGCATCCCATCAGTGTCCGGCGCTGACGGGGTGCATTGCTGCAGTACCCCTGCCGCGCCCCTCCATAAGACACCTCCGCAAGGAGCAGGGGCTGCTGCAGAGACTCTATGGTAGTGCATGCCCTCCGTGCCTTGTGCCGACGGGTGCACTATCATAGAGACCCGGCCGCTTTCCCCTTGAGAGAGCCTTTTTTCTGGCGCGGGTCATTGCGAGGACGCTGTGATGTCGCCGGTACCGGCGCCCGCCGCCCGTTCCGGCCCATCACCGCGTCCCTGCCGTGGCCCTCGAGCAGATTTGCTCCCGGGCAACAAGGGCTGTCACATCCCTTGGGACGAGCTCCCCAGAAAAAACCAGGTCTCCCCGGTTGCGGGGGCTGTCGTCGGGAGGCTATAACTTCCTCGCCACCCGTGCCCGTCGTTCGTGGTGGGGCACAGCTGGCGGCGAGGACATTATAGCCGTCTTGCGGCTGGTCCCGGGGTGGAGTCCTCCTAAGCCAGGGTTTGTCCCTGAAGGCGAGGGTTACCGCGTGAGCGTGGTGGTAGCATCGTCGGCGGCGGTTGCCGCATACGGCGATCCTACCCTCGCGCTCCTGCCGCATCCCTCAGGAACTGTTTCCCTTGAACAGGTACCCAAGGTGGGCTCCTACCAAGGCAGTGCCCCAGCTGCACTTTACCGTCGAGCGCCACGAGGCATTGGACCAAACGGAAAAGCTAAGTGTCTGACATGAACGCTGAATTCACTAAAAACTGAACGAAATTGAGCACTATCTCGATGGGTGTAGCCCCTGATCCTGCGCGTAGCCGGAGTGTTAAAAAGATGCTTGCGGGGGGAGTGCGCTCCCCGTGTGGCTTCGCGGGTCCGTCTCGGAGGGGCACGGCTTGGAGTAGTTACCCCGCAAGTAGAGTGGCTCCCCGCTCCCGCTTGGCCCCAGGTCGACACCGCGGGTCCGTCTCGGGTCCCTGGTCTGGTCAAGGGTGAGGCGTGTGAGTCCCCCGCAACATAAGGCAAAATACGCAAAGGCTAAAAGGGCCACCCCACTAGACAGCACCGGGAACAACGAACATGTCGAAAAACCTAATTGGCTAAGAATTGAACGCTGCTTCGCCAAGTGCGGCCCCGGAACCTGCGCGTGGCCGGAATGTTGGGAGGACGCTTGCGGGCGGAGTGCGCTCCCCGTGTGGCTCCCGGGTCCGTCCCGGGAGGGCATGGCCTGGAGTAGTTACCCCGCAAGTGGAGTGGCTCGCACTACCACTTGGCCCCAGGTTGGCACTGTGGGTCCGTCCTGGGTCCCTGGTCCGGTCAAGGGTCAGGCGCGTGAGTCCCCGGCAACACAAGGCACGACACGCAAAGGCTAAGGGAACTGCCCCGCGAGGCAGCCCTGTCGTCGCTCGGTGCTCCGACACCGGGGGCGTGCAGCCACGTCCCCCTTTCAGGTTCGGTAGGGGCATCTGGGGTGGAGACCAGATGATCGCCGGCACAACCGACGAGGCCCTACTGGGCCGGCGAGGCAAAGTGCTAGGGGTACATGCTAGTCCAAGAATAGACGTACGCCCGATTTTTGCCCAGGTTCGGGCCACCCGGAGGTGTAAAACCCGGCTCGATGGGGTGGTGCGACAGGGGCGTGATGGCGGCGCATCCGCCGGCGCTAGGCGCCGGCGGGAAGCACCACCTCCGCGCCTCCGTCGCACCACCTGCTTTCACGGCCCCGAACCCGGCTTCGCTTTGAGCAATTCCATGGTTGGGGCACGCCTTTTATAGGCACGGGGGGGCGGGGGGGGGGGGGGGGGGCTTGCCACCGCGCGCGACGGATCCGCGCGGCATCGTGGCGCCTTTTCCCCGAACGCGGCGCCGTTTCCGCCGCCATGCTTACCGGGTAACCACGGCACACGCGGCGGCCAGCCGACAACCCAGAAGCCTCGGAGTGTGGTGAACCCCTTGTGTTGCGGTCCTCCCGCACCACAAGGCACCGGTGTACGGTGCGTCCCGTGGGCAGCTCACGGGCACCATAGTGTACAAGATTCCTCCCTTTCCTGCAGGTTAGACTCTTACCAGACCCGAGGTGCTGAAATTTTTTCGAAACTTATGAAAAAAAGTAACACAGGTAAATCAGATAAATCTCATTTCTCCTACTTCCCAGCTCTTTGTGCACTTAAAGCAGGAGGCAAGAGGGGGAAAACAAGCGAATGAACAAGGCAAGAACAAAGCTCAGGGGTGAAACACCTATCTTTATTCACAGTTAACTAGCGGTTTACACACGGGGGCTGCCCGGTTACACTAGTTCGAGAGGTATGCATCAGAGGCATCACCTGAGGGTCGGGCTCCGCCGCTTCACGGGTAGAACTTGCGCAAGTGTTCAATATTCCAGCTATTGGGCACCGGCAAGCCGTCTTCGGTTTCTAGGCGGACAGCCCCCGGTTTGGTCACCTGCACTACCCGGAAGGGGCCTTCCCATTTCGGAGTCAACTTGTTCCCAGCCTTCGTTCCTTGTAGCCGACGCAGGACAAGGTCTCCGTTCTCCAGCCCCCGGGGACGGACTCGTCTGTCGTGGTAGCGACGGAGTCCCTGCTGGTAGCGCGCGGCTCGCACAGCAGCCCGGCACCGAAGCTCTTCGATGAAGTTTAGATCGTCGACCCTTTGCTCGTGTTGGCTGGCGTCGCCGTACGCGCGTACTCGGGGAGATCCGTACTTGAGCTCGAGGGGCAGCACCGGTTCTGCCCCGTAGACAAGGGCGAAAGGAGTTTCGCCCGTTGCCCGACTAGGTGTGGTCCGGACGGACCACAGCACGGGCTGGAGTTCTCCGATCCAGTGCTTCCCGTGGCTTTTGAGCTTGTCAAAGGTTCTCGTCTTGAGCCCCCACAGAACCTCTGCGTTGGCTCGCTCCGCCTGTCCGTTGCTCCTCGAGTGAGCGACGGACGCGAAGCGCAACTTAGTGCCCATGTGCCTCGATGTATGTCCTCCAACAGTGCACACCCTTCCTCCTGCGGCACGCAGAGGAGTTTTACACCATTCGCACGCCTGCGGTAGACGCTGCCGTCTATCACGGTGTACATCTTGGCTCGCCGCGCTACGCGCTCCGCGGCGTCGTCATCCTCCGGGAGGGCCTCCCATTTCAAATAACGGGCGATCTCTTCCGCCCAGGGAGGAATTTCTCTGCCCGTGCATGCCGCCATATCAGCGGCATGGACCCCTGGTGCTGCAGGGGTTCCCTCGGTTGCTGGAGGGGCGTCCCCGGCAGCCGTCTGGGGGGTGACTGAAGGAGCCAGTTGCTTCTGACAGAACACCCCCGCCGGAGGCTTCTGGCGCTCTGCTGCCATCCTGGCCAGCTCATCAGCAGCGAAGTTGTCCTTCCGCTTGACGTGTTCGAAGCGCAAACCCTTGAACTTCCGTTCCAGCTTGCGGACCTCTTCCACGTACGGCGCCATTTGAGGGCAATCATAGTCCTTGTTCACCTAGTTGATCACAAGCTGGGAATCACCGCGAACAACCAGGCGCTTAATGTCGAGGGCGACCGCTGCCCGCAGCCCGGCAAGCAGGCCTTCGTATTCCGCCGTGTTGTTGGTGGAGTTAGCGAAGTCGAGTTGGACGGCGAACCGCAGCTGGTCCCCTGTGGGTGACTCGATGACGATCCCGGCTCCCGCTCCCTGGAGACTGAACACACCGTCGAAGTAGAGGACCCAGGGGCCCTCATCCAGCTTGCCGGGAAGGTCGGTCTTCGACTCACTTTCTTCTACGCACGTGGACATCCACTCCGCGACGAAGTCCGCCAAGGCCGTGCTCTTGATGCTTTTGGAGTTGGCGAAGTGGAGGTCGAACTCCGACAGCTCCATCCTCCATTCGGCCACTCTCCCGGTGGCTTCATGGTTGGTGAGGGTCTTCCCGAGGCAGAACCCGGACACCACCGTGACGCGGTGCGCCTGGAAGTAGTTGCGCAACTTGCGGGACGCAAGGAGAATCCCCAGAAGGAGCTTCTGTACTTGCGGGTATCTTGTCCGCGCGTCGCGCAACACCATACTGACGAAGTACACCGGTCGCTGCACCAACCGCTTCCGCGGCGCCGAGATTGCCGGCTCTAGGGTGGTCCCTGGGCTTGTGGTGGTTGTCGGAGGCTGCTCAGCCACCTGCCCCGCAGCCCCAATCCCCGGGATGTTTTCCTCCCTCTCTGCAACCAGCACCGAGCTGACCACCTGGTCAGTCGCCGCTAGGTAGAGTAGCAGCGGCTCGCCCAACTTGGGGGCGACGAGGATGGGCGGTGACCTCAGGTATCGCTTGAGTTCCTGGAGCGCCGCCTCGGCCTCGACAGTCCAGTCGACTGGGCCCTTCTTCTTCATTACCCGGAAGAAAGGCAGGGCACGCTCGCCCAGCCTGGAGACGAAGCGTCCAAGCACAGCAACGCAGCCGTTGAGGCGCTGGACATCTTTCACCTTGCGGGGGGCCTCCATCTTCTCGATGGCTTCTATTTTGGTCGGGTTGGCCTGTATCCCCCGGTGTGAAACCAAGAAACCCAGAAGCTGCCCGGAGTTGACACCGAAGGTGCACTTATCCGGGTTCAGTCTGAGCTTGATCTTGCGGAGGTTGTCAAATGTCTCCCGCAGGTCATCAATCAGGGAGTCCCTACGCTTCGATTTGATGACGATGTCATCCATGTAGGCCTCCGCGTTGCGGCCTAGCTGGGGCCCCAAACATTCTCGCAGGGCGCGCTGGAATGTGGAGCCCGCGTTCTTCAACCCGAAAGGCATGCATGTATAGCAGTAGCAGCCAACCGGGGTGATAAACGCTGTCTTTTCCTCATCCTCGACCGCCATCTTGATTTGATGGTAGCCGGAGAAAGCATCCAAAAAACTCAACAGGTCACAACCAGCGGTAGAATCAACTATCTGGTCGATACGGGGTACAGGGAAGGGATCCTTGGGGCCTGCACGATTAAGATCGGTAAAATCCACGCACATGCGGAGCTTATTCCCCGCTTTGGGCACCACTACAGGGTTAGCCAGCCAAGTGGGGTACAAAACTTTCCTGATCGCCCCGGCAGCCCTGAGCTTGCCCACCTCTTGCTTGATGAAATCTTTCCGTTCTTGTGCCTGCCGCCGGATCTTCTGCTTGACGGGGTGCGCATCCGGGCGCACCGCGAGCCGATGCTCAATCACCTCCCTGGGGACTCCGGAAAGGTCCGACAGTTCCCAGGCGAACACGTCGGCATTTTCCCGGAGGAAGGTGACGAGGGCGCTTTCCTATTCGGTGGTTAGGTTCGCACCGATGGTAACAGTGCGCTCCTTGTCCCCTCGGCCGATTGTCGGTCGACGGTCAGGGAGGCGGTGGAGGCAGATGCGTTTGCTGCACCCTCGAGGGCTCGGGATTCTCTTGAGCTCCCGATTCGAGTCGCACGTCGTGCGACCGCGTGTGCGCCGCTGGGGCCTCACGCGGGTCTATGCGTGAATCACTAGCCCGCTTAGAGGGCATGGTGACAAGGCTCGTTGACGAAGAAGAGTGAAGCCGATGCCGATGGGAACTTCCGCTGCCGGCGATCTCCGGCGCCGTCCACTCCCGCGCCCCCTACCTGGCGCGCCCGATGTCGTCGCTCGGTGCTCCGACACCGGGGGCGTGCAGCCACGTCCCCCTTTCAGGTTCGGTAGGGGCGTCTGGGGTGGAGACCAGATGATCGCCGGCACGACTGACGAGGCCCTACTGGGCCGGCGAGGCAAAGTGCTAGGGGTACGCGCTAGTCCAAGAACAGACGTACGCCCGATTTTTACCCAGGTTCGGGCCACCCGGAGGTGTAAAACCCTACGTCCTGCCTGTCTGAGCTGATATTGATTACGGATCAAATGTTTACAGGTTGCCGGGCAAGCTCCCGGGTTTTCTCTCAGTGGCTAGGCACTCCTTACCGCTCTCTGCTGGCTGCCTGCTGGAGCCACTAAGCATCTACCGAGCGAGCTTCGTCCGAACCAATTAACTGACCAACTGACTAACCTGTCCCCCCAAAAAAACCCCTCAGACCGTTGGCATGGGTCCTCCTTTTATACACAAGGGGATGCCACATGTGCCACGGTGCATGGGCTACAAGTGTCCAACGGGGAGGCATGCGACTCTCCCTGGTGAGTTGGTGGCATGCATGGGTGCCACCTCCGCTGCTAGGGGCCTAAGACCCTAGGGTAGGATTGGACAACCACTGTTCCTTCGACCCGACGGGTAACTACCCGTCGGTCGGCTCGTTTACTGAGCCGCGCACCTTACTCCCTGCCTTGGTGGGACCGTGCGTTCCGCGCCCGCCACGCGCCCGTGTGGTGCTGTCCAGCGGGCCCCACGACCCGAGGCGGGGGCACGCGTCCGGGAGCCTCCAATCCCCGCAAGTCGGCCCGGGAAGCACCCGGGCCCAGCGCGCCCGGGAACCTCCTCCCGGGAAGCAGCTTCCCGGGAGGTGCCTAGTCGGGAATATTCCGGGAGGCCCCGCTAGCCCATTTCGGGGCTGGTAGCTTGCCGGGAAGCTCGTTGGCGCTCCCCGGGATGAGACCTCCTCGGGAACCCAGGGGAGGGGGCCACACGTCGCGCAGCGGGGGTACCCCAGGTGCCACTGGTGCGACAAGCCCCGGAAACAAGGAACAAAAATTGAGCAAATTAAAAAGCTTGATTGACCGAGTGCTGAATGATTACATGGACTAATCAAAAGATGATTGTTCAAACGGCGCTAAGCGCCATACTTGCAGGAAAGCGAACTAGAGCAGCTACATTGGGAGCAACGAGCACGGCTGGGGGCTGCGGCAACTAGTTGTCGCCGTCTTCGGCCGGGGGGTCGGTGGGGAGATCAGGCTCCGGCTTCATCTGCATCCGCTCGACGACCTCGTCGACAAACTCGCACACTGCTTGGGTGTGCGTGGGCTCGTCCCCGCTGTCGGACCAAGCGTCCAGCAGGGACTCGAAGGGAAACTCCGGGTCCCGGAGATGAACCCGCGGGAGGATTGTCCCGGCAACCTCCCGAGCGTAGTTGGCGACTTCGTTGGCGCCGTACTTGGCGATCCAGACATCGAGCGCCCCAAGCTTTCCCACTAAGTCGGAGAAGAAGGGGATCAGCGTCGTGACATCCGTCCCGTCCACCTCCGCCGCCTGCAGCTCGAACTTGGGCAGCAGGTCGCGCAGCGACTGGGCGATCTTCAGCAGCTTCTCCGTCTCGATCTGCCGCTGCCCGATCAACGTGCTGTGATGGAGTCGAGCGTCGTGTGCGGCCTTCTTAGCCTTGCTGAGGCGGCCCGCCAGCTTCTCGAACTCTGTGGCCTTGGCCACATTGTCCTCGCCGGCCTTGACGAGCTACTCCCGGACGGCGGCTAGCTCGGTCTCAAGCCTGGCCGCTCTGTCCTTGGCAGAGTTGAGCTCGGCCTCATGCCGAGCCGCCGCTCTCGCCGCGTCCTCGGTTGCCTTGACCTGCACCTCCAGCATGACGCGGAGGCCTTGAATTTCGCCGCGGTAGTTGGTGATCAGGACGCCCTTCTCGTCCAGCCGGGCCTGGGCCGCCGCGACCACCTTGGCGTGTTCTTTCCTGGTCGCCTCGAGGGAGGCCGACATCGAGTCGAGCTTCCCTTGGAGCTCCACGCACTGGGCCTCCAGCTGCCGGTGGAGCTCGGCCTCCGGGACCACCGGCTCCCGGGCGTCCTCCAGGGCTTGCCGGGCTAGCCGCGCCTCCTCTTCGGCGAGGCGCGTCTCCTCGCGCAGCCGAGACAGTTCCCACCGTTCTCTCTCCACGGCCTCATGCACCTCGCCGAGCTAATTCTTGGCGGCGGTGTGGTGCTCCCTCACCTCGTTGAAGGAGGTGACGAAGGCCAATTGCTGGTCCCTGACGGCGTCCAGGAACTGGTGCCCCCGCTCGAAGATGCTCGGATCCCAAGTGAGGGGGTTCCAAGCGACCCCGATGAGGGTGCCGAGGTCGGTACCGGGGAGAGCTGCCGAGGATGATGAAGCCCTAGCTGCCGAAGTGGGGCTGGGCGCGGGGTCGCCAACTTGCTCCCGGGGGTCTTGCTGTCCTCCCCCGGCAACTTCACCTGCGCCCGCGCCCGGGGACCTTGGGGCCGGAGAAGTCTCCCTGCTTCCGGCGGGGGCTGCCCCTGCGGGGCGATGGGTGAGCCCGCACCGGCCGCGCCCGCAGATACGGGCGCGTCGCCGGGCGCAGTCACGGCGGCGGCGGTTTCCACTGCTGCCGCTGTGTCCGCCGCAGCGGGGCCGGACGTGAGAGCCGATTCCGGCACCACCTCCGCCCCCACGGCCTCGACGATTGGGTCAAGATCGACCGCGGTCGTGCCCGTTCTAGGCATGGGCGCACTTGTGCCTGGAGCAACGAAAAGCATGAGGATCGGTGAAGGATGGCGCTATTGAAGACGTGCAAGGGTGACCGGCACGGTTACCTTGTGCGGCCACCGGGCTTGCCGGGGAAGCCTCCCCTTGCCCGCCTGTGCCGGCGGGAGCGTCCAAGAGGCTTGCCGCAGGCGAGCTGCTGCTCACTGCAAAAGAAAAAGAAAAGGTACGCCCATAAGTTTAGCTGACAAAAGTTGCAATTGCAGAGGAGCGACGAAGACATACCGGCTTCCGGCCCTGCCCCCGTGGGGGCTGGGTCGCCAAGGGGCACGCCCGTGTCCCTGCCGACCCCCGCGGCGGTGGGGTCGGCGGCGCCGCGGGCACCGACGCGCGCCTTCTTGCTTGGTGTACCGGGCAGGGAATCGCTCCTCGCCCTCTTACTGGCACCCGCCGGCGAGGAGGACTTTGGGGGGTTACGCCGGAGCGCGAAGCACCGGAAGACCCCACGAGCAGGTGGCACCGTGGACGCCCGCGGAGTCGTCGTGACCCGGAGAGCTCCGGGTGTCGACGGTGAGGCCGCCGCGGCGCCAGAAGCCGAATTCGCAGAGGCCCCCGCAACCGGGGCGAAGTGGCCTTAACTCCCTATTTAGGGGGGGGGGACTTAAAAAAAGTCCTGAGTTCCCGAGTTCCCGGGAAGATTTCATCCCGGGCAGCATCTATGAGCAGCCCGGCAAGCTACCAGCCTGGAAGGGGCTAGCGGGGCTTCGGGGAACATTCTCGCTTGGGCACCTCCCAGGAAGCTGCTTCCCGGGGGAGGTTCCCGGGTGCGCAGGGCCCGGGTGCTTCCCGGAGTCGACTTGTCGAGACAGGGGGTTCCCGAGCACCTGCCCCCGCCTCAGGCGCGGGGCCCAGTGGCCAGATCGACAGCGCCACGAGGCCGCGTGGCGGGCGTGGGATGCGCGGGTCCCACCAGGGCAAGGAGTAAGGCGCACGGCTCAGTAAACGAGCCGACCGACGGGTCGTTACCCGTCCGATCAAAAGAACAGTGGCTGTCCAATCCTACTCCAGGGTTTTAGACCCCTAGCAGCGGAGGTGGCATTCATGCACGCCACCAGCTCACCGGGGGGAGTTGTATGCCTCCCCGCTGGACACTTGTAGCTCATGCACCATGGCACCTGTGGCACCCCCTTGAGTATGAAAGGAGGACCCATGCCAACGGTCAGGGGGGGACGTTTTCAAGGGCTAGGCAGAAGATTAGTTGGCTCCAGTAGACATCGGGGCTAGGTTCGACTAGCTCATAGCTTCCAGCATTGGCAAAACGTGGTAAGGAGTACCTAGTCACTGAGAGGAAGCCCGGGGAACTTGCCCGGCAATTTGTAAACACTCAATTCCAAACTAATACCAGCTCAGACAAGCAGGACGTAGGGTTTTACACCTTGGGGTGGCCCGAACCTGGGTAAAAACGTGCGTGTGTTTGTTCTTGGGTTAGCGCGCACCACTAGCACTCCATCTCACCGGACCCACAGGGCCCCATCGGCCGTGCCGGCGATCGCCTGGGCTCTGCCCAGACCCCCCTACCGAACCTAAAAGGGGGCCGTGGCCGCACGCCCCCGGTGTCGGAGCACGTGCGATGACAGAAATGGACCTGACGTCGCATAACATCTCAAATCCTCAAAGCAGCCCACCCAGGATGGTTCAATAGGGTTGTTTTTGCCAAGTTTCCAAAATTACTCCACATAATCAGTTTCACAGTGATTGAGATTCCCTCCCATGTTTACTAACATAGCATGGCTAAGCAATACTAATCACGATGGCTATTGGTGGAGGATTCATGGCAAAGGTAACCCTATACTAGTAGGTCAATCATAGCTAGCATAAGTACGAGTAATAATCCTGTCAATGCATTTCTACAAGCAACACTAATGCATAAATATTTTAAAAACAATAATAATAGGATAATGATCAAAGTGAACTTGCCTTGGTAGCAGTTAGAATTCAAACACTCGTCACAATCACAAGGTTCGCTCTCCGAGAAAACTATATGAAACAAACAATATACACACACATAAACACACAATTCAATCATGACAAAAAAATGTATGCTATGATGCAATGCAACCATGTGACATGATTGGGTTGATTTTATTTGGGTGATCAACTGGTCCTAAGCATTGGCAATTAAAAAAATAATGCATTAGGGTTTTATACAAAAGGCAAATACAAAAGGTTTAAAACCCTAAAATAAGGTTTTATTTGCATCTGCAAAACAATTTGATTCAAAATATTTATTTCTCTGTCCAAATGGATATAGGATAATAAAACAAATTTTTTGGGCACTAGTCTTATTTAAAAAGGATTTCTAAATAATTAGTTATGAATTAAATGGCATTAAACCCTATTCTGTAATTTTACTGTGATTCAAATATTCAAATTTGAAATTGGATGGTGCCAAAAGATTCTATATTTCCTAAGGATTCTAGAATGGTGTGGATCATCAAATTTGGCCAAACAGATTAAAAGATATGATCATTTGAAGTTATAGGGGCTTTTCTGCAAAAGTGCCATTTATTCTAAACCGGGATTAAAATTTTGCTCTCGTTTTTATTTAAGTAGTGACACATGGTAGCTCCTGACTGGACGATACCGGTTCGATTAAAAACAAAGCCCGGGATCTAATCTTGACCGTTGATCAAGATCCAACGGCCGAGATCGAAGATGGAGCTCACCGGCGCTAGGGGTTCGGCTCCGGCAAGCTTCGACGGAGGCGATGGCACGGGAGCGGCGGCGCGGGCGGTCCCGGCGACGTGGTCGGCTCGGGGAAGCGCACGGGAGGTGCGGCGCGTCGAGGAGGAGACGTGGGGGGCGGCGGCGAGGGTAGCTGCGGTTTGCCAAACCGAAAACCAACCGCGTCAAAATGCGCGCAAGAGAGAGAGGAAGAAGATGTAGGGCTACGGGTTGGAGCTTCAACGACTCACCGGCGGCGACCAAATCTAGCGGCGGTGTCCGAAGCTTCTACGGCGAGAAATTCCGACGGCCTAGCGGCGTGGTGGCGAGGGTGTTTAGGGGGAAAAGAGAGAGGGGGCCGTGGCCTTTATAGGGACGCGTTCGGGGCACTTCGGGAAGGTCGGGAACGGCGGGCGCGAGGATTGCGGCGGCACGGGGATCGCGCGTGTGATCGGCGGCGCTTTCCTTCGGGGAAGACGCAGCTGACAGGTGGGCCCCACCTGTCAGCGGTTGCGGGCAAGCGCGTGGCTGGTCGGTCCGGTTCAGGCGCGCGGAACGGGGCCGGTTCGGGCCATTTGGCCGGGCCGGGCCGGTTTCTTCCCCTTTTTTTTTCTTTTAGCCTTTTCTTTTTGCCTTTTTCTTATTTCTTTGATATCTTTTGATTTTGAACTCCAAATTGGTCCAAATAAATTCCAGAAAATTTGTAAAATCATGTTTTTTTCATGATTCAACTTTTGGGAGTAGTTTCCCCTCAAAATAAATATACAAAAATACATTTGCCCTATAAATGCCTTTAGGGCTAAATAACTATTTAAATAAAATAGTTTTTCAACTCCAAAAATTATCCAAAAATTATGGGATAGCTCATTTATGTAATAAACCCCCTTTTATAAATAAACCTTGTTGGTTTGAAGATCCGAAGCTCAAATGGGTGAAAACCCTAGGGTTTAAATTGAAATAAAATCTTTCCAAAGCCTTTTGAGATTCAAATTTGAATTCAAATATGCAATTGTGGCATGATGGTCATGGATGCAATGCACATGTAAGAATTTGAATTTTTGGGATGTTACATAATCACGTGGCAGTCATGAGACTTAATACCAACAAGCTTGTGACTCTTCATGTCAACAAGTCTCTTGATGCAGGACGAGTAGTTGGATGGAACTTTAATGCTGTGGAGACACTGGCACATTCTGTGTAACTCGGCTTTGCTCAAGGTGTAACACGCAGGTTTACATCGTGTCGTTATCGTGACTTCACCATTGTGGTCTTCCGGTGACTCTTCCTCTACCGCCCACAGCTTCTTCCTTATGCCCAAGAACTCCAGGTCTCCTTCCGTGCCTTTGGCCCATCTTTTGTCTTATCCGCATTGTTCATTTGCAAGCCCAACAAGCTGTCGCACATGTTCTTCTCAACGTGCATGACATCTATGGTGTGATGGCTTTGTAAGAATTTCCAGTAAGGCAGGTCCCAAAACATCGACCTCCTTTTCCACACAGGTCCATCGCCATCCTTCTCTTTCGCTTGCGGATTTGCTTTCCCGTCAACAACTTCCAAGTTCCTAACAATTTCATAGATTTCGTGCCTAGTCTTTTCCCTGGGCTTCGGGCGGAGGTTCCGACCTCCCATTGAAGTTTTTCTTGTCCTTCCTCCATGGGTCATCGGGTTGCAACCACTTTCGGTGTTCCATGTACACAATCTTCTGTGAAACTGGCAGCCTCCGTGAGTTCGTTGCATCCCCGCACTTTCTTACACGCTTTGTACCCATGTGTGCGTTGGCAAGATGAGTTCCCGTTTGTAGGGTAGTCATGCACACATGTCAGCAGAGCTGCCCGAAGGGTGAACTCCTCCTTCTTGTGAGCATCCCAAACCTTTCGGCCCGTACTCCAAAGTTCCGCAAGTTCATCTTTCAGTAGCTCCAGATACACGTTCAGATCAGCTCCCGGTTGCTTAGGGCCTTGTATGAGCATGGATAGGTGGATGTACTTCCTCTTCATGATAAACCACAGTGGAAGGTTGTATATGAACAGGATCACCGGCCATGTGTTGTCTTTGTTGCTCATGTTTCCGAACGGATTGATTCCGTCCGTACTCATCCCGAACCTAATGTTCCTGGGCTCTGCACCGAAGTCTGGAAACTCCTTGTCCAGGTTCCTCCATTGAGCCGCATCGGCGGGGTGTCTAAGTACACCATCGTCGTTACGGTACACCCCATCAGGATCGATATCCTTCTGAGTCGGGTCGTGGAAGATGAACCACCTGGCCTCCTTCTCGTTTTGAAACCAATGCTCTAGCCGGCTACCACACGGGAGGTACCATACCGTCTTCGCCGCTGCACCATGAGTCACTTTTTACTCCGGGAGGCCCTCCGGATTGGGGTCTTTCTTCCTGTATCGGGATGTTTTGCGTACCGGACAGATGTGCATGTCTTTGTAGTCACCTTTGTATATGATGCAGTCCAACGGACAAGCATGGTATCTGACAACCTCTAACCTGAGGGGACATGCAACCTTCTTCGCTTCGTACGTGCTCTTAGGCAACATGTTGCCTGCAGGAAAAACTGTAGAAAGGTAACTCAAAATATCCGTGAATCCCGAGTCCACGATGTTATATTTTGCCTTCATTCGGAGAAGTTCGAGCGTTACTTCCAGCACACTTTTGTCCAGCCCTGCATTTTCATACAACGGCGTCTCTACGTCCTCCCTCAACTTCTGGAATTTACGGGACACTATCTCATAGTCTGCGTCATCTAACTGTTTTCATAGGTGCACATCATCTAGCATTTTGGCCACCCTGCCTTGAAGAACTTCTTGATCTTCGCCACGGCATGGTTCATCAGGTGGATCATCATGCTCCATGTTCTCCATTTCTGGGTCGCTTTCAACTTCAATGGCATCCTCGCCGTGACAAGTCCAACGTGAATAACCCAACACAAAACCGTGTAAGAGCAAGTGCAACTCCACATCGCTTGGCAAAAGCATCATTGTGTTATGACAATTGGTACATGGACAACATTTTCATGTCGTCCCCTTTTCTCAGCATATGTTCCATGGCGACATCAGTGAAGTCCTTCAGTTTTCTTATCCAATCTTCGCAATTTCTTGTCTCCTTGTACATCCAAGCTCGGCTCATCGAGCTAATACATGATAAACAAACATAAATCAAGTTACATATAGTATCACACAAAATTTCAGCATGACCTTTGCTATAAAATTTACAAATTTTACAAAAAATTGCCAAATAAACACCCACTCACACCAAATGTGAACACACATGGCACGATGGCCCATATACATGTACAAACAAAAATTTACAAACACGGCACGATGGCCGCGGAACATGCACATTCAACACATATTTTATTGAGAGAGAGCTTAATTAATCACAGAGAGAGAGGGGAGCAGAGAGAGAGAGGGGACCAGAGAGACAGAGGGGAGGGGGCACGTAGCAACCAGCAGCAGAAAGAGAGAGACAAACGGAGCTAGGGGAAGAGTGGGGCACCTCCCGAGCAAGGGGGCCGGCCAGGACAGCTCCTGGAGAGAGATCGAGCTTCTCCCGGCTGCCGGCGCCATTTCTGCCACATCAAGGAGGAAGAGAAGAGAGGAAGGAGCTAGAGGAAAGGAGAGGGAGAGGAGGAAGAAGGAGAGGGAAAGGGAGCAACCTTCCGGCCGCCGGCGCCATGGAATTTTGGCAGAGCTTCGCCGTCGCCTTTGTTGAAGAGCCACAACTGGTCCAGAGACCCGCGAGCTAAGGAAAATAAGGCCACAGTGACTTTACTTTTATAGGCAACTTACCAGTGGCGGTTCAAAGAATCTGCCCGCCACTGGTAACCGGGATGGGAAACTCTGAGGAGCACCAGTGGCGGGATGTGAATTTTTTGGACCAGCTGTACCGCCACTGGAGCTCGTGCGCCAGTAACCCATTCTGGCGTAGTGTTCGGACACCACACTCATATATTTGGATCCTTTACTCACACAATGGGTGTCACCCTTACACATTCGGTACCACCCTCACTTACCCTTGATTAACAAGATTATCTATAACATTAATTACAAAAAACAAATTGTGGGTGTAGAACTGCATGAACATTTTTATTGATCAAGTTATATTAAGGCAAGCTTTTTTTTTACGAAAACGGCAGCGCCGATTCTATTAATTAAGAGTTGAAAATTACACAAGCGCTTTGGCGCAAAACGAAAAGAAAGAGAGATAACAAAGCATTTAAGAAGGCTTACACGACGATCAACGTCACAAGGAAAACACATGCATCGCTAGAGGAGCACACTTAAAGCCATCGAAGGACCACGCGACACCGAGACAGTGCAAAGCACACAACAACCGCGCCAACTTAGCTGCCATCACTATATACAGCCAACGGGAGCAAAACAAATC
Organism: Brachypodium distachyon; assembly: GCF_000005505.3. Classification (NCBI taxonomy): domain Eukaryota; kingdom Viridiplantae; phylum Streptophyta; class Magnoliopsida; order Poales; family Poaceae; genus Brachypodium; species Brachypodium distachyon. Next base: position 18,897,144 of record NC_016132.3, on the reverse strand, counting down.
AACGTGTGTAGCCGGCATGGTCGAAGGACCCCACCGCCGAGAACATCGTCGAAGGGCGTTATGAAGTCGAGACCACCCGCACACGAACCTTGACGGGAGGCGGCGGGGTGGCGGCGGCTAGTGTTTGGAGTCCCCCGGGTCGCCTCGAGCGAGACGAGAGGGGTCGGGGATCCAAAATGAAACTGGACTACCTTTTTGCTTTCACACGTACAACGCAAGAAGTAGGTCACCACAAAATTAACACTCAGTGCCTCACATCTGGACCAAGAATAATTAATCACAAAGAAAAAAAGAACATGTGTACTAGATGTCTAGATGTGACCAGAGCAATACACCATCAAAATGCCAAGATGATAAAGTAGAAGAGCTATTTCATGAGCCAGTGAACAAATATGGCATGCAGCAGCCGGCCAGCAAGGCCACATTCCACCATCCTTTTCTTTTCAACCAGCTACGCTACCCCTTTTCCATTCATAACAAACGGAAATATTCAGTTCATACAAGACAGCAGGAGGCGGGAAAGAAGGGGAAACGCAAGTTAATCGGTACAGTAGCTAGGAAACCCGCCGTCAAAGCCCGCAACCAGTATGTGCTGACCGTGGGGGCAAAAAACTAGCACCACCAGAGGGCGGGAAGCGCTTCTGCTGGACTACGGGCGGTAGCCTGTCAAGATCGATGTATGGAGTTCAATCTGCACTGCAGTAGATCTCACGTACATACATGATCTCTGCTGCCTTCCATTTCTTTGTGTCTTGTCATCAACAGAACATAGGTCGTGGATGCAAGGGTCCATACGCGATACGAGCGTGAGTGCTGATGGCTAATCGATCATCAAATCCATACTCTTTCTACAGTAGCTTCTTACTGTATTTCAACTCTGAAATCAGGGTAACAGGCTTCTGCGTACACTAAACCCCTCCAGAAATGGAAGTAAATTCACCCCGGATCTAATCCCGATGAAACCCTAAATTCCAGCACGCCATGAATCCCAGCCCAAGATCTGACCTAACCACGCAGATTGAGCAGCAAACCTATTGCCCCAAAGCCCCGATCACTCCACCGCTCCTAACGACGAAACCTGTAGATACAGTATATATTATCCGGAACCAATCGCCGGCGCAGACGGAGACACGACCAGATCGAAGCACGAGAAAGGAGGGGCGGGAGGTGGAGGAGATCGAGGAGCACTCACCGATGATTCCGCCGGAAGATCTTCGGCGGCGGCGGCGGCGGCGGCGTCCATGGCAGTGGCAAATGGTTTTCACAGGGGGAGGGAGCGGGAAAGCGGCCAGACAGTCTGGTCTGGAAGTCGGGCACTGGCTGGACGCTTGGACCCCAGTCGTTTCACTCTAACAGTCTCCTCGATGAGGCCCCACGCTTCGGTTTAAGCCAAATACACGGTTTACCAGTAATTTCGTTACCGGCTAAAATCGAATGAACCGAACTAGTTGAACAAATGGTCCAAATGTGACACAGGGAATTAACGGCCAAACAAAACATCAATCAAAAAGCACATGAAGTATTAAACAAGATAGATGACGGTGGGTTCTCATCGATTGGGATAGATAGTCGTGGGGGCCTGAAGGACATGCTCAGTACCAGATGGAGCTGCGCATGCTTAGCGTCACTGCATCTATTAAGTGTACAGTGGCGAGGGCTCTATGTCTCGGTCTATACCACCGCACTACGTGAGAGGCGTATGAAGCGGACCTGCATGAGATTAAGGAGGGAATGTTGCTGGCGATTCATGTTTATGGTTGCACCACCGATTCTAAACACAGATAGTACTCTTGTCGTGAAGTCTAGCAAGGTCTTATCTTTCAATACACTATCATCTTGTCATGGAGCCAAAGGTGATGTTTCAAGGCCCTATGGAGCTTTTACTCGTGAAAGTTATTCAAATTATAATAGGTTTGCAAATTTGTTAGCTAGTCATGCTAATAGGGGTAAGATCACAAATATGTGGGTGAGTAGTATCCCTATTTTCATTTCAAATCTTGTAGCTCGTAGATTGTAACCCTATTCTTTAGTAATAAATCTCCACTTCGTTGCAAAATAATAATTATAATCTACAAGCACATATTGAAAAAAGATATGAACAAGACAAGAAATCTTGATATACTTTGATGAGAGAGATTTTCCTAAACTCTACCCGTCGGAAAGAAAAAAGGCCGCCAGAGTTGTGATCTTAGGCGGTTCCTCTCATCTCTGATTGTCGATTCAGCATTGGGAGACGAGAAAATCCACAGATGAACGTATGCCAAGTGGCTTTATGTACCTCATTTGTGAGATATTTGTGTTTTTAGCGACGGTGGCGATCCAGGCAATGATGTAAGGAATAATGGTCCACCTTCGATATTCCCGTTGTAGCATAGTCATTGCAGTCTACTCCATCGAGCTAGTGCATCTCGCAATTTGTACTTTTGTTATTTTGGTCCTCTTTCTCTTCGATTGGATGAAGAATCAGCGATTCGACTTGCCTTACGAGGGCTGTGTCCCCAGACCACAGCCATACTGCGGTCAACGATCTTAGGTTCTGATCATTTGGGGCGACAAGTCATGTGGCTAATCAGAATCTATGAGGTTCGCGTGATTTGTGGAGGTATGGTCTTCTGCAGTTTCGTTATCAGAGACATGGAGATATGTCAAGGGACGGATGACGGATGTAATGGTTTTGACTTTGAAGAATTTTGATGGAACTTGTATTTTCATTTAATAGATCATAAAAACAAGCACCAGTCGATGGCCTTGAGGAGGAGGACGACCGGCGCTTGGGAAGAAAAGGTTATCGGAGGAGCCTACCAACGATTGGGATGATGAGGCAGGGGAAAGGAGTTCGAGGGATTCTCGGCAGTGGCAGGCCCACAACACTTGACACCCTAGGCAAGAATTGTTGCCTATTGAGAAAGCTTTAGTGTGGCGCGACAAAGAGAGGTAACTGCTAATTAGCGTCACAGCATGAAAGCCTAGGGGAAAACAAAATAAAAAATAGAAGGAGAAAAAAAGGAAAGGGAAAGACAAACAATAATAATAGTTCGAATTGGACCAACCAGAACACTAGTAATCAGTGTGTCCCAAACAAATATCCTCAAGATCGATACAAAGCTAAATCTTCACCGATTACTACCACCCTACACCAAAGATCTTGCGAAGTGGGTGACATCGGTGATGATGATGGAGATATATGTTGTTGTTGTTCTCGACAAAAATTAGAGTAAGGGGTGCCAATGCTCGATGGTACAATTGCGGGTATAAAAGTAGGACGTGTACGCCGGCCTTATAGCAAAGGTCGCCGTACACTTGGACAAGTTGACACGTCGATATTTTTTGAATAGGTCTGGTCGACCCTGCGGGTGCGACTTAATCCTGTTAGAAAAGGCTTCGAGGGGGTTGTTAGCCAAGTGCTGGGCCGAGCGGATCTTCCCAAGACACCTTTAGCAAGAGATTCGTCGGGGCCGCCTCGTACTTGGATCAAATGCGTCTTTCCAAGTATTGAGGTTAGGATACCCTTGGAACTCTAACCCAACTCCTTCTCCTTCGAGCCCGTGCCAACCAAGGTTAGCTCGGAGCCTTGAAACTAGAGTCCCCTACAAGGCTTCCTAGACCAAAAGCCTCATCCCCACACCTTTCTTGCCCCCTACTCTAGCTCATTTTACCCTTTGACCATGGCATGAGAGGCTTGACTTGTTGACTTGTCTTCCTTTTGCCATGTAGGATTGACTACACCATGTTGGCATCTTCACTCACGCTGGGAAATGTTGACCTAGCCGTCGCCACCTAGGATTCACGGCCCGGCCCATATAAGGGTTTTATTTTACTACAACAGTTGCCCCCTTGAGCGGGAGGCATTAAGAATGCCTTCGGGTCAACCATCGATGCAAGACTCTTGACTCATGTTCTTGTATTTATGTGATATTCCCAGCAAAATCACTTCGTAGGTTTCTCTGCGAGAAACGGAGACTCTTGATAGTTTTCCTGCGGAAAACTGGAGCCTTAGAGGTTTTTCGAGGAAAACCATTGTCTTGATAGGTTTCTCTGCGAGAAACTGAGACTCTCGATCGTTTTCCTGCGGAAAACTGGAGCCTTAGAGGTTTTTCGAGGAAAAACCATTGTCTTGGTAGGTTTCTCTGCGAGAAACTGAGACTCTCGACCGTTTTAGTGCGGAAAACTGGAGCCTGAGAGGTTTTTCGAGGAAAAATCATTGTCTTGGTAGGTTTCTCTGCGAGAAACTTAGACTCTCGATCGTTTTCCTGCGGAAAACTGGAGCCTCAGAGGTTTTTCGAGGAAAAAACATTGTCTTGATAGGTTTCTCTGTGAGAAACTGAGACTCTCGATCGTTTTCGTGCAGAAAACTGGAGCGTTAGAGGTTTTTCAAGGAAAAACCATTGTCTTGATAGGTTTCACTGTGAGAAACTGAGATTCTCAATCATTTTCCTGCGGAAAATTGGAGCCTTAGAGGTTTTTCGAGGAAAAACCATGCCCATGGTGATTTTCTACGCGAGAAATCAAGTTTCGAGTGGGTATTTTAACAAAAACCGGGACCTAGGGGCCTCTCTGCGAGAAATCCGGTGCCACGGTGGGCGTTTTTGCAACCAGGGGCCCTGCGGGCCTCTCTGAAATTCCCAGGGACTTATTGGTGATTTTCCTGAAATTTTTGGGTCTTCCCGCGAGTTTCTCCGACCAAGCCGGCCGTATGGGCCAGCTATGATGGTTCTCGCACGCGCGGAGCGAGACGGGCCGAAATCTGGGCCTCCCTCAGGGCGTGCCCGGCATGTCTTCTCCCTTTTCTTTTTCTTTTTTTTTTGTTTGCTGATCCATTCCTGGACCGAGGCCCAGCCGGCCCAGTACCGGTTCATTTTTAAGTGGGGAGATCGGACGGCCGGGGGAGGCCGGGCGCCCTAGATCCAACGGCTGTCGGTCATCTCCCTCCTTGGTAGGGGTTGGAAAAAGGTGGGGGTCAAACCGGCCCCCTTCTTCTCTCGTGGATGGCGCCGTCGTCACCACTGATGACGAGGGGAGCTCAGCCCCGGTCGGGGGGCGCGCAGGGAGGGCTCTCCCCCTTCCTCTCTTCCTCCTTTTAGGAAAGTTAGCTTGTATTCTTCCCATATTTGTTGGCCTTGGACGGTGGAGAGGACGACGATGTGTCGCCGTGGCATTAGCTCGGGGCCGCATGCCTAGGAGCTTGTCGGCCTATAAAATGGAGTCTCAAGCCACCGAGCAGCTTCACACCATACTTGTTTGGCTTGCCCGGTGCCGAAGACGCGTTCGGCGGCATCCAGCATTCCTTCGAGAGCTTGTTGTAGTAGGGTGCTCCGCAGGGGCGTTAGATACTTCCTTGATAACGATGGAGACCAGGCCAGTTGGCAAGTGGCAGAATCTTGCCATTGTCGAAGCCTCATGGGGATGCGGCACGTGCGCAAGACCGCTTGGAGCGAGGAGTCGGTTCATTTTTCAAGTCTTCCCAGGACACTGCTTCGTAGCTCCCCCTGCTTGTGTGAAGTTCAGACGAGCTCCACTGTCGTGGTTCCCAAGTCTTTTAGGCGGCGGCCAGCCCTTCAGGCATTTCGTCGAGCGTCTTGTGTCCATGCCGGGGGTGGCGCATCGTGCCACGGACGGGCGTAGGCAACGCGGCGCAGGTGCAGAACAGCAACACGACGCGCGCAATCACGGTCCGACGCGGGCACAGCTCAGGTGTGGCATGAGCGGCACAACCCAAGTGCGCGTGCGGGAGCGGGGAGCTTGACGCGGGCACATGAGGGCGGCACGGCGCGTGCGAGCACGATGGGGCGTGCGGCCCAGGTGGGGCATCGCGTGGCGTCGCGCGGCGAGAAGCACGACGGTGGGCCCACGCGGGTGCGTGTTGGAGATATGACCTAGAGGCAATCATGTGATGATGTTATTTCCTATGCATTCATGAGTTATTGTTATTGTCCTTGAACATCATCACTTATATGTATCAATAAATACGTGATTTGTTTGTGAGACTATGTATTCTATGATGTTGTTCTAATGGTTCCTGGTCATTGAGGTTATGCGGACACATAACCTAGACTAGCAATGTGAATCAGTATGATAACTATGTTTCATAAGTCATAGGGCAAGGTGTTGCGGACTGATAGCATGGACTCGACAATGAGATTGTTGAGTCGGACAGACCCGCACTGAGACACAACGAGATGATTGTCATTTGTTAGTCTCAAGTACGATGTATATGCCAGTCCTAGACCTGAGGTCATCGCATGAGCTTGGGATGTGAATCGGCCTACTTAGGGTTGCCAAACGCTACTCCGTAACTAGGTGGTTATAAAGGTAGCTTTTGGGTTTGCTGAGAAGCATGCTGCGAGTCATGGTTGATCAAGATGGGATTTGCCCCTCCTATTCGGAGAGATATCTCTGGGCCCTCTCGAGTGATCAGATTCGGAAAGCATGACCATGCGTCTTGGGTTAAGTGTTAACCCGTCTGGGAATCTGTATCACAGGAACGAGAAGAGAGTCGAGCTATCCACAAGGATGACAAGCACTCGCCTTGAGCTCGACACACATATCGTGAGGCAAAAGGAATGTTGCATATGACACATTGTATGGTTCGTCAATATACCTTGTGGTCACTCGGGAGTTGGCACGTTCTGCTAGGCGCCGCTACCAACAATTGACTTGAGTCGGTGCCAGCGGACGAGTAAGGTGTTACTCGGGCCCGCAGTTTGAACTCGTAGTCGTGTCCGACTGACTGCGAACCTGAAGGGTCACACGCTTAAGGGGTGGGGACCGAGTTGGATCGGATCCAACTCATATCGGGCTTAGACTCCTAACGGGCCTCAAGTGTTGAGCCTACTAGGGACGTCCATATAAGTGGAGGAGACCAACCCGGCTAGGGTTACACCAGTCCAGACGCGAGTTATACTCGGCCGTCACACCTCCATGCCCAAAATCTTTTGATCGGATCTAGCAGTCCGCCGCACGGAGTTCCTCCCTGTACGTGTGGATACCTCGGAGGCGTTGCACCTGCGGCGCTTGGACGAACTGCTCGTGGGATTGGCGAGAAGGAGCAAGCCGAACGACTACTCGGCATCGACCTGCATCATCGACTCTACTTCCGCAACGGGTCTGCGCGTCTAGTGGTAATCTCGTGATCCATTATCTACAACATTGATCCGGGCGGAATCAGTAGAATTTTTTTTTGTGCTAGCGTAGCCTACCGCATTCCCCAACAGTGCTCGCAAGCACGCCTCGGCGTCGGCGCGGCCAGCAGGTCCGGCGTGGCACGGGGCGGCGAGGAGCAAGGCGCGGGGGCGCGGGCGAGCACGGCCAGCAGGTGGCACGGCGCGGCGAGAAGCAAGGCGCAAGGGCGCACGCGCGGGCGCGGTCGAGCACGACCAGTAGGTCAGGCGCGGCACGGCGCTGCGAGCAGCAAGGCACAAGGGCGCACACGGGCGTGGACGGCGCGGCATTCTGCCGAATGCCTTGCGGGTAGGAGGGATGGCCTTTGACTTGGGAGGAGGTTCCCCTCCCATCCTTTTTGTGTGCAGATGGGCCAGCGCGGAGCTGGGCCTGCATATTCTTTTGCGCCATGTGGTTGGGGCGGCGGTCGTGCGTGAGGCCTTGGGGCGCTTCGGGTGTCGCACCAGTGGCACCTGGGATACCACCGTTGCTCAACACGTGGGTCGCCTCGCTTGCTCCCCGCAAGGATGGCACACTGGGCAGCACAATGCGAGCTGCCCGGGAAACCACCAACCCGGCAGGAGCCTGGGAAGGGGGCTGCCCTGGAGCAGGACTAGCCGGGCTGCGGGGGTTACCCCGGATGAAGATCCCCGTCAGCACATCCCCTGGGAAGGTCACTTGCCGGGGAGGATGTCTCCTGACGCAGGCGCTTAGAGCAGGGCTGGTGCCCAGTGCAGGCAGAGTATCGACGCCACGTGGCCGCCCGGCAGGCCCCTTTTGTGCAGGGCTGGTCGGAGCGTGGAGTGTGGCACAAGCCGAGCATTAAATGCTCCGACAGGGAGGTGGTTTCCTGTCTAGTCAACCTACAGTGAGTAGCCCGCCCGCAGTGAATCTAGGGCACATATAGCCCTAGCTACAATGCGTTTTACCGTGCATGCCTGCTAGCGCAGCAAAGACAAGCTGCCTTGGGTCTTTGTTCGGCGCGTGTCCTAGGGCACGTCCCCCATGCAGACCGTGGCACCTGTGGTATCCCCTTGAGTATAAAAGGAGGACCAGCACCACCGGTCAAAGGGTTGGTTTTTCTAAGATTGGACTGGAGCAGGGTTACGATCCCTAGAGATTTAGTCCAGAAGTAGCAAGTAGCCACTTAGCAGAAAGGAAGAGAGCACCTGGGGACTCCCCAGGCAACCTGTAAACACCTGTTCATTGGCTAATACATACTCAGAAGCAGGACGTAGGGTTTTACACCTCCGGGTGGCCCGAACCTAGGTAAACTGACTTGTGCATTGCTACGCTCGTCATTGGCCTCGCCGGCAATCGCCGGAGCGATCCCCATCGCCCACTGCCGAACCTAAAAGGGGGTGCCTCGCATCCCCGGTGTCTAAGCCCTGAGCTACGACATCTCGAGCCAGGTAGGGGGCGCGTGCGGAGAGCTCGCCGGTGACCGCCGGCGCCATCGTCTACAGCTACATCAGCTTCGTCTTCTCAGACGACAGTACTCGTCGCTATGCCTCCTAAGCGCGCTGGCGACTCTTGGATCGATCCGTGTGGTGCCCCAGCGGCGAACAGGCGGTCCCATGACGTGCAGCGGACGTCGTAGGATCAGGAGAACCCTGAGCCTGCCCGGGTGCAGCAACAGCAGCAGCACGTGATACTTCCTCCGCCTCCGCCGCGCTCCGTTGGAGACCGGCCGAGGCTATCCCCGCAGCCTAGCGCTGGGGCCAGTCACAGCCGGGTCGTCGCTCGTGCTCGCGAGCCGCACGTCGAGCAACCGCGGGCCAACGACGAACCGCGTCCATCTCATCATCTTTCTGTTGCCTCCCAAGAAACTCCCTCCGGCTCGCGAGATCGTCCGCAAGGCACCGGAGCCGTCCCGGACGGTAGCGCCGGGCAGGAGCACGTGGTGCCTCCTGTTCGAACCAGGTCAGAAGCCCTCGTGGCGGCTCAGGCCATCATGCGCTATGAGCCGCCGTAGGGAACGCCGGCGCACGAGGTGTGGACGGCGGAGCTCGCCGCTCTCCTCGCTGCAGCCAACCGCCGATCAGGAGGATCGCGCGGCCAGTCTAGGGCTGACACCGACCCGATCGCGGGGCCTGGTGCAGGCCCTAACCCACAGCCGGAGCGTGGGGTGCCCGACGGAAGCCGTCGCACAGGCGTGGAGCCCGGTGATGACTCCGTCGACACGTCATCAACAGTCCTGCCTGCGGACGTGCGGGGGATACTCAACGCACGTCAGCAGGAGGACTTGTGCGAGCGCTTGAGCAGCGTCGCCGACTTGCACGTGACCGTGCCAACCCTGGAGGCCAAGGTGAAGTGCTCCGGTGGGCGGACGATGGTTGCCCCGCATTCACCCGTGAACTGCGGCAGGTGGAGTGGCCCTTGCAAGTTCCGAGCCCCACCGATGCTCGGGATGTACGATGGAACCACGAACCCTAAGGATTTCCTCCTAACCTACTCGCTGGGCATGAACGCCGTGGGTGCCGACGAGAAGGTTAGGGCCAACTGGTTCCCCATGGTCCTGAAAGGATCGGCGAGAACTTGGTTGCTCAACTTGCCGGCATGATCCATCTCCTCGTGGGATGACTTGCACGGGCATTTTGTCAGTGCGTTCCAGGGCGGTTACAAGCGCCTGGGAACCATGGTGGAGCTGCACAACGTGGTGCAGAAGCCAGGGGAGACGTTGCAGAGCTTCATCAACTGCTTCTCTAGTCTCTCCTACTCCATTCCTAAGGCGGAGGCTGCCGCCAGCATCAACACCTTCGCCATCAATGTTTGTGACCCCAAGATGCGTGAGAAGTGAAGCGATCCCCCCCTTCACCAAGGGTTCGATCTCTGTGCTTACTGTGCTAGTCCCTGGATCGACTCACTAGCACACACAGTTTCATGATGAAATATACAGAGACAAAGGTCAAAGTACTTTATTACATCGCATCATCCAGAATTTAATAGTACTTACAACCTCGCATGACCTCTGGGGCCATCATAAAACAAATGCTGTTTCAACATCATAAAACAATATTTCAAAATACTGCAGCGGAAAAGGGTAGAACATAAGGGCCACACTACTCCAAGGTGAGAGCATGTTGGAATGTAAGCACATGACCCATGACAAAACGACGAACCTCACTCATCGTCAGATCCACCGGCATTGTTAATTGCAGCCACTACGTGGTCAATACATTTGAATGTATTGGCAAGCTCACTAGAGTTATAAAGGTCCTACCAAGTACATGCATAGTTTGGCTAGGTGGGGTTTGGCTATTTTGCATAAAAGCATCATTATTCAAATCCTATCATTTTTAGACAAATAGTTTTGAATTCTATTGGACACGGGGTAGAAACACCCATGCTCCTATTAACCTAGGCACATTGAGTAGAAACATCAATGCTCCTACCCAGTTCAAACCATTCATTTTATTAGGAAATTTGAATGAGTGAGACTTTCCTTACAGTTTCAATATCTAGTTGCTCATAATCGTCCGTAACCGGGGACACGGCTAAGTACTTAGTTTGACACTCTCGAGAGGTGGTACACTTTACCCACAAGAAATCGACGTGTTAATCCCTTGCTGTCCTCCATATGGAGTAGCAACGGCATCGATTACAGGAATTTTCAGAACATATTTCCCCAAACCACCTGAGGGACGCGTTCCAACCTACACTGCTACATACCGATGTCACCTCGGATCCAGGTTCATATTTCTTACATCCATCCTGGCAGAGCCCATAATACCATGTGGTTGTACTGGAAGCTACTAAACAGGAAACTAGTCCAGTCTCTGGTTATCCCGAGTGGCATCCCACATTGTGACGCAGGCGCTCCCCGAATCGCACGAGGAGGCGACCATGGACGCTCCCGAATCACACGGAGAGACGACTCAGCGGGCCCCATAGAAATGGACCTAACGTCATGACATCCGAAAGCTCAAAGCAGCCCACCCAGGACGGTTCATTGAATTACTTGTTTTGCCATACACTAGGAAAACTATATTTGTAATTCAATAGTATCACATTGTAATAATACCACCCTCGTATATTATCATAGCATAGCATTTTACTACTACGATGGCAATTGGTGGTGAAGTCATGGCAAAGGTATCCTATACTAGTAGGATAGATCATAGCTAGCATAGATACAATAATAATCCTGACAATGCAACTAATAAAATCTAGTGCATAATAAGATAATAGGGTAGATGATCAAAGTGAACTTGCCTTGATAGTAGTTGGAGTTCAAACACTCGTCACAATCGCAAGGTTCACTCTCCGAGAATACTATACCATCAACAAACATATACACACACATAAACACACAATACAAACATGACAAAAGAATATGTATGCCATGATGCGATGCAAAACATGTGACATGAGTTTGGTTTATTTTATTTGGGTGATCTGCTGATCCAATGCCTTGAGAATTAAACACATGTAATTAGGGTTTTTAAGAAAAAGCAAAAGCTAGGGTTTAAAACCTAAAATGAGGTTTTATTTGCATCTGCAAAACAATTTAATTCATAATATTTATTTCTCTGCCCCATTGGACAGAGGACATTAAAACAAAATTTTGGGCACTGGTTTCATTCAAAATGGACTTCTAAATAATTAGCTATGATTTAAATGGCATAAAAGCCTAATCTGTAATTTGAATGTGATTCAAATATTCAAATTTGAATTTGGACAGTGCCAAAAGATTCTACATTTCCTAAGGATTCCAAAAAGGTGTGGATCACTAAATTTGGCCAAACAGATTTAAAGTTGTGATCATTTGAAGTTACAGGGGCCTATCTGCAAAAATGCCTTTTATTAATCCGGGGAAATAAAATTACATTTTTATTTTATAACTCGGGTGCCACGTGGCGCATTCCTATTCGTTGGTACCGGTTCGGTTTAAATGAATAAGGACGATCTAATCTACACCGTTGGAGACGGATGGACGGACGAGATCGATCGGGGGAAGCTCACCGGCGGGTTAGGGTTCCGGCGACGGAAATCGGCGGCGGCGCGGCGCAGGTGGGGCGGCGCGGGGGTGCTCCGGCGTTGGGGCGTGACGGGGAAATGGCGGGCGAGGACGGCGCGGCGTGGCGGAGACGGGGCCGCGGTCGGCGGGGGCGCGGGCGGCGCGGGTCGACGCCAAGGACGGGACGAGCGGGCGGCGCGGTCGGCGGACGGCGGCGCGGGCACGGGCGCGGCGGCGCGGGGACGCTCCGGCGACGTGGGCGCGACGGGGAAGACACGGGGAGGCGCGGCGCCGCCCGGTGGAGACGGGGCGCGGTCGGGGACGGTCGGGGACGGCAGGGTCGGCGCCGAGGACGAAGATGGGCGGCGGCGCGGGCACGGCTCCGGCGAGAAATCGGGGCAGCCCGGCGGCACGATTGGATGGGGAAACAAGGGGGAAAGAGAGAGGAGGTCGCGGGGGTTATAAAGGAGTGCTCGGGCATGAAAATGGAAGGCCGGAGGAGGAGATTGCGGCGGCGGGCGCGCGGGGACGGCGGCCAGAATTCGCGCGCGTGACCGGCGGCGCTTTCCTTCGGGGAAGACGCAGCTGACAGGTGGACCCCACCTGTCAGCGACTGCGGGCGCGCGCGCGGACCGGGCGATCTGGCCCATTTTGGCCGGTCCGGTCCGGTTTACCCTTTTTTTTTCTTTTAGGCCTTTTCTTTTTCTGTTTTTCTCATTTCTTTGATATCTTTTTTGTTTGAACTCCAAATTGGTCCAAATAAATTCCAGAAAATTTGTAAAATCATGTTCTACCATGATACAACTTTTGGAAGTAGTTTCTCTTCAAAATAAAATATATAAAAATACATTTGCCCTATAAATGACTTTAGGGCTATATATCTGTTTGAATAAAATACTTTTTCAACTCCAATTAGTTAACCAAAAATTATGGGATAGCTTATATATGCATTAAACCCTTTTTATACATCAACCCTATTGGTTTGAAAATCCAAAGGTTACAGGGATGTAAACAAAATCTCTTAAAGCCTTTTGTGATTCAAAATTTGAATTCAAACATGCAATTGTGGCATGATGCTCATGGATGCAATGCACATGTAAAGGTTTGAAATTTTGGGATGTTACAAGAAGTTGAGCACGCATCGGATCCGGATGACGCATGAGCTCTATGCCTTGGCACACAAGCGTGCCATGGCCGAGGAACGGCGCTTGGCGCCTGAACTTGCAGGTAAGGCTGCCGCGAGTCCTGCTGAGGGCTCGTAGAAGAATGGTTCCCGGAAGCGCGGCGGGAAGCAAGTGCTTGCCGCGGAACCGGGGGCTACCTCGAGGCCTGCGAAAAAGGCCTCGTCCACTAGCGGATCTGGCGGCAAGCCAGGCGACGCGCCACGCTGCCCCATCCACGCCAACGCCACCCGTGACGTGCAGGATTGCCGCATCCTGCAGGGTATCAAGCAGAGGCGTGAGCAGCGCCATTTGGGGCGCCGAGCAGCCGGCGCCTGCTTCAACTGCAGGGATATCGGGCATCTCTCCCGCGACTGCCCGAATGACCCCAGAGCTGGAGCGAAGCCTGCTGGCGGAGATGCCGTCAGAGAGGAAGCCCAAGGGGTTCGAGGCCAAGCTCGCGCCGGCAGGGAACAACCTCCCCGGGGACGAGACAAGGCTCGTGTTGAGGAGCAGCGCGAGTCCGATTGCAGCGAGGGCGACGAGCCTGGCTTCCAGGAGCCCCGCGGTGTCACCTGCATCCATGGGGGAGCTTATGCTCTCTCATCCTATAGCTCGGTAAAAAGCCTCACCCGGGAGGTGTGTGCGCTGTTTCCATACATGGAGGTGCAACAGCCGTTGAAGTGGTCGCACGTGCCGATCAGCTTCAACTCTGACGATCACCCAGCCCCGCAGCTGGAGTCAGGGGTTTTGCCCTTCATGGTCTCACCGATCATCAATAACATAACGGTGACCAAGGTGCTGGTGGACAACGGAGCGGGGTTAAACCTCCTGTCCATCAGGTTGGTGGAAAAGCTTCAGCTGCCGCTGGAGCAGATGAAGCCCACCGACCCGTTCCGAGGAGTGAACCCCGGGATCGTGCGCCCCCTGGGGCGCATCACGCTGCCGGTCACCTTCAGGTCCCGGGAAGCGTTTAGGACTGAGCACCTCATGTTTGATGTGGCTCATACACCGTTGCCGTACAACGGGATGCTTGGTCGGCCGGCGCTGATCAAGTTCATGGTGGCATACCCATTGCGCCTATGGCATGATGAAGATGTCATCCACGTATGGAGTCCTGTCCATCAAGTGCGATCTCAAGGTCGCGGCTTGGTGCGTTGGCGAGGTCGTTATGGCTGCCGCCGCAGCCGATTCCGGTGATGAAGGCGTCGCCGGAAGCGAGTGCCGGGCGATCGCCCCGCAGCGAAGAAGTCTCGTGTTACCCCGCAGCAACTAACCGGGGGAAGCACCAGCTCGAGCTCACGCCCCGGCAAGGGCCCGAAGCTCAAGGAGGAGGTCGCCAAGGTGAAGATGCTGCCCCTCCAAGGCGGCAATGAGGAGCGCACCGTCACCATCGGTGCGAACCTCGATGCCAAATAGGAAAGCGCCCTCATCACTTTCCTCCAGGAGAACGCCGAGGCTGAGGCGGCGTTCCAGGACCTAAAGCAGTACCTGAAATCACCGCCGATCCTCGTCGCCCCCAAGCCGGGCGAGCCGCTGCTACTCTACCTAGCGGTGACTGACCAAGTGGTCAGCTCGGTGCTTGTTGCTGAGAGAGAAGAAGATCTCTCGAGGGATGGGGTTGCGGGGCAGGCGGCGGAGCCAGCCCCGGGAACCGCCATCGAGCCGGCGGCGCTGATACAATGCAAGTGGCTCGCGCAGCACCCTGTGTACTTCGTCAGCACGGTGTTGCGTGATGCCCGCATACGGTATCCGCAAGTGCAGAAGCTCTTGCTGGGGATTCTGCTTGCATCCTGCAAGCTGCACCATTACTTCCAGGCGCACCGCATCACGGTGGTGTCAGGATTCTACCTCGAGCGGGCCCTCACCAACCGTGAAGCCACCGGGAGGGTGGCCGAGTGGAGGATGGAGTTGTCGGAGTTTGATCTGCACTTCACAAACACCAAGAGTATCAAGAGTGCCACTCTGGCCGATTTCGTTGCAGAGTGGACCTCGACAGGCATAGAAGAAGAGGAGCCGGAGACGAGCCTGCCCGGCAGGCTGGACGAAGGCCACTGGATCATGTATTTCGACGGCACGTTCAGCCTGCAAGGGGCTGGCGCCGGAGTCGTCATCGAGTCACCCACGGGAGACCAGTTGAAATTCGCCATCCAGCTCGACTTCCCCAACTCCACCAACAACACGGCTGAGTACGAGGGGTTGCTCGCCGGGTTGCGGGTGCCAATCGCCCTCGATATTAAGCGCCTGGTTGTCCGCAGAGATTCCCAACTCGTGATCAACCAGGTTAACAAGGACTACGATTGCCCACAGATGGCAGCGTACGTGGATGAAGTCTGCAAGTTAGAATGCAAGTTCAAGGGTTTGCGATTCGAGCACATCAAGCGCAAGGATAACTTCGCGGCTGATGAACTGTCCAAGTGGGCAGCAGAGCGCCGGAATGTCCCGGCGGGAGTGTTCTGGCACGGGCAGACTACGCCTTCAGTCACTCCCAAGCCAGCTGCCGGGGAAGCCCCCCCGGCAACCGAAGAAAACCCCGCAACAGCGGAGGTCCATGCCGCCGATGTGGCGGCATGCATGAGTAGGGAAACCCCGCCTTGGGCGGTCGACATCGCCCGCTACCTTAAGGGGGAAGCCCTCCCTGAAGGCGACGTTGCCGCGGAGCGCATAGCCCGGCAAGCTAAGATGTACGCTCTGCTAGACGGGAATCTCTACCGGAGGCGTGCAAACGGAGTAAAACTCCTCTGCGTACCCCAAGACGAAGGGCGCGCACTTCTGAAAGATATACACCGAGGCACATGCTCGCACCATGTGGCCTCCCGGGCTCTAACCGGCAAGGCTTTTCGGCACAGCTTCTACTGGCCTACAGAACTAGCCGATGCCGAACAACTAGTCAAGACATGCGAGGCATGCCAGTTCCATGCAAAGAAGAGTAATCAGCCGGTGCAAGCCCTGCAAGTCATTCCATCCTCCTGGCCGTTCTCGGTCTGGGAGCTGGACATCGTCGGCAAGTTGCCGAGAGCAGTTGGCGGCTATGAGTACTTGCTCGTGGCCATCGACAAGTTCTCGAAGTGGGTGGAAGTGGAACCAGTGCGGAAGCTGACCGCTCAGGCGGCCATCAAGTTCTTCAAGGGTATTGTGTGCCAGTTTGGTGTGCCTAACGGCATCATCACCGATAATGGCAAACAATTTACGAGCGCCGTGTTCCAAGCCTACTGCGCGGACATGGGCACCAAGATCCACTTCGCCTCTGTTGCTCACTCGAGGAGGAACGGACAGGCAGAGAGAGCGAACGCAGAGGTGCAAGCATGGATCCCCTCGGGTACGCGCGTACGGCAAGCATAGCCAACACGAGTAGAGGGTTGACGATCTTAACTTCATCGAAGAACTTCGATGCCGGGCTGCTGTATGAGCTGCACGCTATCAGCAGGGGCTCCGTTGTTATCATGACAGGCGAGTCCGTACCCAGGAGCTCGAGGTCGGAGACCTTGTCCTGCGCCGGATATAAGGAACGAAGGCCGGGAACAAGTTGGCTCCGAAATGGGAGGGGCCCTTCCGGGTAGTGTAGACCAGGCCGGGGGCTGTCCGGCTGGAAATCGAAGAAGGCTTGCCGGCGCAAAACAATTGGAATCTAGTTCTACCCGTGAATCGGCGGAGCCTGACCCACGGGTGATGCTGCTGCAGCATGCCTCTCGAACTAGTGTAACCGGGCAACCCCAGATTCTAATCTGCTAGTTTCTATGAATAAAGTTAAGTGATTTCCTCTGAATTTCAAGTTGTCTCGTTATTGCATGTTCTTTCTTCTGTCTCCTGCTCTAGGTGCACAGAAGTCTCTTTCCATCCTTGGCTGTGTGCATGGGGCTGCCGGAGCCTCGAAAACAAAAATCCCTTTGCCGGATCACATCGACACGGGGTCGTGCCGTTGTCGGGTTCCCCGCAACGTGCACCACGCAGCAGCTGCGTGTTGGGAATAAAGGAATGCTCACGCCCAAGTTTTGTATTGACCCTTCTGTGCCCGGGGGCTAGGAGGCAAGAGAGTTATCTGTGCTGTACCTTTTTTCGTGCATTTCGAAAAAAAATTGTAGCATCTCGGGCTTGGTAAGAATCTGACATGCAGGATAAGGATAGGAATCAGATACACGGTGATACTCGTGGAGTACTCACGGGCCGTGTCGTCTAGCGGGTAGCCACTGGTGCGTGGCGCCCGCTTCAAGGTTCTTACCAAAGGAGGGTGTCGCCGCGGGTGCCGCGGTAGCTCGGCGCGCATGGCGGCAGGATTCTCCACCGTGCCTATAAAAGAGCGTGGTGGCCACGAGGCGACTCAAGGAAAAGCTAAGAAGATGGCGAGTGATGCGGTAGAGAAGCGGTGGTGGTGCATTTCTCCGCGCACAAGCACCGAGGGTGTTCCCGCCATCGCGTCCCTGCCACATCACTCCACCGGGCGTCTCCAAGGCCGGGGTTGCCGCAGAGATGCGATGGGGGTGCATGCCATCGTGCTCAGCATCGATGGGTGCACGGCCATCGCGGCCTTGCCGCATCCCCCCAGCAGGCGTTTCCAAGGCGAGGGTTGCCGCAGAGACGCTGTGGTGGTGCATCCCATCGTGCTTAGCACCGATGGGTGCACTGCTAGAGCGCCCTTGCCGCATCCCTCCAGTAGGTGTTCCAAGTGCAGAACCGATACGTTCGATAAGAGAACAGACAGCTAAGTGCATTATCCTAGGCGCCTAGCTTTCTAATCTCAACGCTGGCTCGTTGGTGTGGGTCGGGTCTTGCGTGTGGCTGGAGTGTTAGAAGGACGCTTGCGGGGGGAGTGCGCTCCTCATGCGGCTTGCGGGTCCGTCCCGTAGGCGCGTGCTTGGGAGTAGCTAACCCGCAAGTGGAGTGGCTCGCCGATGCTACTTAACCCCAGGTTGGCACTGCGGGTCCGTCTCGGGTCCCTGGTCTGGTTAAGTGAGTAGCGTGCGAGTCCCCGGCAACACAAAGCATAAACACACGGGGACAGGAAGGTCCACCCCATGAGTCAATTTCAGGAACAAGTACCAAGTAGAACCAGAAAGCGATGTTTCTAAAAGTAGTGAATGATTACATGGGCTAATAAAACCATAATTGTTCAACGGCGCCGAGCGCCACTTGCAGGAAACAAAAGTAAAACAAAAGCTAGCAGGGACTACGACGACTGGTTGCCGGGGTCTTACGCTGGGGGCTCCAGCTCCGGCTCCGGCTTCCTCTGCATCCGCTCCACCACTTCGTCGACAAACTTGCCCACTTCCCTAGTGTGGGAGGGACCGTCCTCGCTGTCCGACCATGCGTCCAGCAATGCCTCAAAGGGAAAGTTGGGGTGGTAGTAGTGCACCCGGGGGAGGATCGTCTCGGCGATCTCCCTGACGCACGACGCTATCTCCCCGTCGCAAAACTTGGAGATCCACACGTCCAGCGCCCCGAGCATCCCCACCATGTCGGAGAAGAATGGGATCAGGATGGTGACGTCCGTCCCGTCCACCTTCGCCGCCTGCAGCTCGAACCTCGGCCGCAGCTCGCGTACGGCCTGGGTGATCTCATGCAGCTTCTCGGTCTCCCTCCGCCGCTGCTGCGCCAGCTTGTCATGGTTGCTACGCGAGGATGCCACCGCGAGCTTGGCCTTCTGGAGGAGTTCTCTCAGCCACACGATCTCTCACCGTCTCGCCGCGCCACCCTCGCCCATCTCCTCCCCGACGACCGGCGACCACCAGAACACCGTCCGCCGCCCCGCCCGCACCGCGCCGCCGCCGGAGCTCCTTCGCCGGAACCCTAGGCTCCCCGGAGGTGAGCCCGACCCCCCTCGTGGCCGTTGGATCTCGGCCAACGGCCGAGATTAGATCCGGTTATTTCTTTTAAGTGAACCGGTACCGTCCAATCAGAGAGCGACACATGGCGCTGAATTATAAAAACGAAAATGTAATTTTTATTTCCCGGATTGAATTAAATGGTAAAATTGCAGAAAAACCCCTGGAACTTCAAACACTTGTAACTTTTGAACGGTTTGGCCAAATTTGATGATCCGCACCTTTCTGGAATCCTTAGGACTTGTAGAATCTTTTTGCACTGCCCAAATTCAAATCTGAATAACCTAAACTAGGTCAAATTACAGAAAGGCTTTGAATGCCATTTAAATCATATCTTTTTATTTAGAAATCCTTTTTGATTGAAAGCAGTGCCCAAATTTTTTTTTATTGTCCTCTGTCCATTAGGACAGAGAAATAAATTTTTTGAATTAAATTAATTGGCTGATGCCAATAAAACCTTGTTTTAGGGTTTTTAATCCCTTGTTTTGTTTATTGCAATTAACCTAGCATACAAAATATTAATGGCAAATGCTTTGGACCAAAAATATAATCTGGTTCTATTTCAAATAAAATCAACCCAATCATGTCACATGCTTGCATCGCATCATGGCATATTTACCTTGTATTGGATTGTGTGTTTATATGTGTGTAACATCCCAATTTTCAAAACCTTTCATATGCATTGCATATCATAAGCATCTTGTCACCCTTACATTTAATCACATTTTAAAACCCTAAAGTTTACCCTGAGAATCCCTATTTAAAAGCTTTTACTTGATTTTGGGCTTTGATCTTGCTTTTTAGCATTTTGTATTTTAACCCATGAAGGTTTTGGTATAAAAAGGGAGTGAATGCATATATAAAGCTATCCCATAAGTTTGCTTTTGAAATCATTTTGAAAAATGATTTATTTTGATAGCCTAAGTGCCCTAAAAGCCATTTTATAGGCAAATGTATTTTTAAATATTTTATTTTGAGCAAATTCTTGTTCCAAAAGTTAGATCATATGAAAATATGATTTTACAAATTTTTGTTGCCATTTATTTGGAGTGATTTGGAGCTTTGAATCATTTTTGAGGTTCAAAATCAGAAAATAGAAAAGAAGAAAAGAAAAACCGCACCGAACCAGACCGGACCGGCCGAACCGGACCGAACCAGGCCGAACTGAATGACAGGTCCAGCCCCGCAACCTTCTTCCTCAACTGCCTCCGGAGTCCACGCAAAGCACGCCCCTGCGAACCGGCCGCGCACTATCTCCGAGTTCCGCTCGCCCACTACCCCAATCTCCAAATCCCCGCGCGTCATCTCGAGCCTCTCTCTTTTCTCCTCCACTTCCCCCAAACCATTCGCCCGACTTCGCTTCGGTTGGAGATTAATAGCTCGCCGGAGTTCTTCACGGTCGCCGCCGTTCTTCGCGATTCGCCGCCGTCCCCGTGCGCTTCTCGCACCGCCGACCCCTCTCCTCTACTCCTCTCTCTCTCTTCCGCCGCGCCGCCCATCTTCCTCAGCGCCGGCCGCCCGCCTCCGCACGCCCGAGCCCGCGTGTCCGTCCCCCACGCGCCGTCGCCCGCGAGCCGCCGCCCGTCCGCCCGACCGCGCCGCTCCGCGCCGCACGTCCACCGTCCCCCCCGCGCCGCCTTCCGCCGTCCGGCCCCTCCCGCCGCCCGATAGAACCCTAGCTTCCAACCAATCCCGTCACGCCACGTGGCAAGCAAGCTTTTCTTTATTTTTTTTCGGCCGAAATAAAATTGCACTTTTGCAGAAAAGCCCCTGTAACTTTAAAGCATCATAACTTTTAAACCGTTTGTCCAAAAATTATGTTCCGCACCTTTCTGGAATCGTCACAACTTGTAGAATCTTTTCACACAGTCCAATTTCAATTTTGAACAACCTTGCCAGAACCAAATTACAGAATGATTGAATATGATTTAAATTTCAAATGAATTATTTCAAGATAGTTTTGAGCATGTTAGCTTGCTGTAAATTTTTTAAACATATTCTCGTCCATTAGGACCAGAAGAGAAATTATTTTGTGAATAATAATGGCATACAAGTTTAAATCTTCCTCTATGTTGCAAAGACCACACAATCTTTTAATTTAAAGCCTATCCTTCCTCATGCATATTAATTACCTATTTTATTGTTGTATAATCTGTCCAGATCATTTGAAAAACTTTTCAATACAGAAACAAAACTTGTTACATTAAAAGTAACCAAGTGTGCATCGTCGTGGCATATGCATCATAGCATGTTTTTGTATTGAATGTTGTGTTTATTGTGTGTATGCTTTCTTTTATTTTAGATTGTGTGGAGTGTATTCCTTGTTGTTGCGAAGAGTGCGAGAACTACCACAACCTTGGACAAGGCAAGTTCATTTTGATCATTTTCCCAATTATTTTACTATGCACTAGTTGTTTTATTAGATGCATTAGGAATATTACTCGCACCTCTATGCTAGCTATAAATCCCAAGTAGTATAGTGTACCCTCGCCATTACCTTGCTACCAAAATTGCCATTGATTGTAGTTGAATGCTAGGCTATGGTAGTATCGCGGGGGAAATAACTACATTATGATATTGTTATGCCTTTGGCGATACGAAATGTTTTGTTAGATGTAAGGCAAAACAATTAATTCAATGAACCGTCCTGGGTGGGCTGCTTTGAGGATTTTGAGGATTAGCGGCGTCAGGTCCATTTCTATGGGTCCCTCTGAGTCGAGTTCCCATGGATTCGGGAATGGATTGTCCATGGACGTCTCTTCCGTGGATTCGGGAAGCGCCTACGTTGCAAATGTGGAATCCCACTTAGGGTAACCGAGACTGGACTAGTTTCCTATTTAGAAGCTTCCAGTACAACCACAATGCTATATGGGCTCTGGCGAGACAAGAGTAAGTTGTATGAACCTAGACCCGAGAAATTGTACTGAGGTAGAATGTGTAGGGGGAGCGTGATTCTCTCATGGTTTAGGGAATTACCTCTGAAAATCTCATAATCGATGCCGTTGCTACTCTACCCTGTGGACAGCAAGGGATTAACACATCAGTTTCTTGTGGGGAATGTGTACAAACTCTCGAGAGCGTCAAAACTAAGTACTTAGCCGTGTCCCCGGCAATGGACAATTTGAGCAACTAGATATGGAGCTGTAAGGAAAGTCTCACACATTCTAATTTCTTAATAAAATGAATGGATTGAACTTGGGTTTAGGAGCATTGATGTGTATACTCAATGTCCTTAGTTTAATAGGAGCATGGGTGTGTCTACCCCATGTCCATTAGTGATGAAATTCTATTTGATTAAGAGATAGGTTTAAATACACTACAAGAGAACTCATATACTGTGACGAAAACCCTCATGACAATGGCTGGAAGTGTCACTGAAACACGTAATGGGTGACGCTTTACACCTACCGTCATGTATTCGTATAAATCAGTGACACTCAGAGAATCACCGTCACACATTTCTCTATTCTGTGACGTTGTGATACCTTCCATGACAAACGTGGTAGCGTCTCGGATGATTTGAATTGGTGACGCTCGTATTTCGTCATGTAATATCTATTGGAGGATCCATGGTTACGGGTCCAGCGCTGTTAATAAATAGGTTAGCCTTTAGTAATGGATTGTGATTTCGGTATTGGGTTTGTGGCTAGGACGTCAATCTAGCCTATGCCCCATCTTGGGTTCGAGTCCGAACAACCACCCTTTTACCATATTTATTGACTGTTGCTGTCAAAAATTAAAAGCTAGCCGATCTGAAAAAATCATACAAAATTAAAAGGCACACTACGAGTCGAACTCACGACCTCAAAGGTCCCATGATACAAGACGCCACTCTGCTACACAGCACGTTGTTGTCTTTTAAATAGTGCAGACTATTTTAATATTTGTACCCAGGTTATTAGACGTATCGAATCAAACCAGAATCACGCAGCAGCACGTATCGGGAGGAGCGTCGGGGACGATCCGCTCGATTAGAGGAACACGCAGGCCAGGTCAATAGGCCGATCTCCTAGGCCATCCTCGGCAGAAGCAGCAGGTGCCAGGCGGGCTCCTGATTATTCATCGATTCTCTTCGGCGGAACGTTGATCTCGTCTGCAAACAGAAGGCGATTTTCTGCAAGTTGATGTAATTTCGTGCTTGGCCGCAGGACCGCAGCAGCACACCAAGGTTAACTCCCGATTCACGTACTACTTCTCGGGTGCAAGTGCACAGAAGGGGATTGTTGCACGTTGATCTTTTTGACCAGACGCTGATTGCTGCATGTTGATCTCGTAGTGGTCTCGTAGGTACATCTTGGTGTTCGCTAAGAGAGGCTCGGGGCGAACCGCGGCACGACGGAGATCTTGGCAGCGATCTGGCCAGCCATCTTCATCCGGCTCGGTACGTCTTGAAGCCGTAATTTTAGGAGGATGAGAATTAGCTTGAAGTAAATCTTCATGGTCTTTTGCGGATTTTTCTGATTAGTTTCATTAAAAGATTTATTAGTGAACATGAAAAAGTATTATGGAGACAAATAAATAGATTAACCTTGAAACAACAACGATTAATTATTTTATGCTTAATAGTGATTTTGGTAGTGGGGTTAGTACAGTAGTACAATCTGTTTAATGTGGAGATTTTGTAAGCATATTTTTCTTATAAGTAATTTAATTTCTTGTAGAAGAATGGACCGAAGTTGGATACAGGGAACTCGTTTCTCGACACAATTTTTGAAAGGTGTTGATGAGTTTATGGCTGTTGTTCGGAAGAATTTCAGGAAAAATCAAGGCATATTATGCCCATGCCAGAACTGCCTGAATCTGCAACACCATAGCCAGTCACTTGTGGAGGAGCACGTACAGTGCAATGGTATGTCCGTCACATACACGAGGTGGATCTTTCATGGTGAATCGTTAAGTGATGATGAAGGAGATAACATGGAGGATACTGCATATATGTCCGACGACAATGATGACTTTCATGAAGACAATCGAGGTGATGTTCCGTATATGGTAGATGATCTGGCCAGGTCTGGAAGGCGAGGTGAGGGTCAGCCAAATCTCTATTCCAAGCTAATTGAGGAAGCCAAGAAAGAACTTTACGAGGGATGCAGCGACTTCACACGGCTATCATTCATTATTAAGCTCCTCCATGTCAAATCATACAACCGGATTACAAATAGAGGATTCAATGCAATTCTTGAGCTGATCAGTGCGGCGTTTCCACATGCTGACATACCAAAATCATACACGGCGGCCAAGAGTGTTCTTCAGGAAGTTGGGCTTGGTTATGAGACTATTCATGTCTGCAAGTTTGATTGTGCATTATTTTGGGGGATCTATGCCAACAACACCCATTGTCCTGAGTGCGGGACATCAAGATGGAAAGACACGGAGAGAAATAAAAAGGTACCTCACAAGGTTCTTAGGTACTTTCCTATAATCCCTAGGCTTCAAAGATTTTTCGTGTCAAAGGAACATTCAGCAAATGCAAGGTGGCACAAGGAGAAGAGGTTTCCTGAGGCAAACATTATGAGACACCCTGCGGATGGTGAAGCCTGGAAGCACTTTGACCGTGAGTTTGCATGGTTTGCTGAAGATGCCCGTAACATTAAGCTTGGTATTGCCACGGACGGATTTAACCCATTTGGAAACATGAGTAATTCATACAGTATGTGGCCTGTTTTTGTAATCCCATATAACTTCCCACCATGGATGTGCATGGACCAATCCAATTTCATGATGTCTTTGCTTATTCCTGGAAGAAAAGCACCTGGAAAGGAGTTCCATGTATTTATGCAGCCGCTGATTACAGATATGATGAAGCTTTGGGGAACCGGTGTGGAATCGTATGATGCATTGACAGAGGATTCATTTACTTTGCATGCTGCATTCTTGTGGTCGATTCATGATTACCCAGGACTGGCCACTTTATCAGGACGTAGCACAAGAGGCTATTATGCATGTGTGCATTGTGATGAGAACCCTTGCTCCATGCCTTTGAAACATAAGATTGGGTATACCGGGCATCGCAGATTTCTGCCTACTAATCATCGTTTCAGAAAAAGCAAAGATTTCAACGGGTCGATTGAGACACGAGAGAAACCTCGAAAGTTCACAAATGATGAAGTGTTGGAAAAGTTAGAGAAAGTTAAGAATTTCAAACCAGGGAAGTATCCAGGAAATAAGAAGAGAAAGCGCACTCAGAAAGACGAACCAAACTGGAGTCAGAAGGTGAGCTTATATGATCTGCCATATTGGTCAAAACTGAAATTACCATACAACATTGATGTAATGCACGTTGAGAAGAACATATGTGACAATATACTTGGGACTATATTGGAGATTCAGGGAAAGAATAAGGATACAGATAATGCCAGGATAGATTTGCAAAACTTAGGAATCAGGGAAGACTTGCACTTGAAACCTGATGGAAAGGGTGGGATGGTGAAGAGAAAAGCAGAGTATAATCTTACCAAGGAAAACAAGAAAAGATTCTGCGAGTATTTAGCTAATGTGAAATTTCCAGATGGGTATGCTGCTAATCTAGCCAGATGTGTGGATCTTGAAACATGTAAAGTGTATGGGTTGAAGACCCATGACTGCCACATATTACTGCAACAAGTAATACCTGCTGCACTCAGAGGGCTTGTGAGGAAAGACATATATGAGGCCATTGCTGAACTGGGACATTTTTTCAGACAGTTGTGCTCTAAAACTCTTAGACTTGATGTGCTTCATCGGATGAAGGATGATATTCCTGTAATTCTTAGCAAGCTTGAGAGGATTTTTCCACCCGCCTTCTTTGATGTCATGGTCCATTTAGCTGTTCACCTACCCGAAGAGGCGATTCTGAGGGGGCCCGTGCATTATGGATGGATGTATCCAATAGAAAGAAGGCTTGGGTACCTAAAGGGAACTGTTCGTAACAGAGCAAAGCCAGAAGGGTCAGTTGCAGAGGCATATGTGGTTGATGAGTGCTTGACTTACTGCTCTAGATTTCTAACTAATATTGAGACAAGATTTAACAAAGGAGATAGGAACAAGGATGGGAAGAGGGTTGCTTCTCCTGATGAGTTGAGAGTTTTTTCAACTGCTGCAAAAGGTTTTGGGAAGGCCGAACTCAAATATTATGACAGTGAGTACGATCAGCTGGTTTGGTACGTGCTTAATAATTGTCCTGAAGTAGAGGATTACATGGAGTAAGTTTCCCTGTCATCATTATGCATAGTACGTGGTTGTCTATTTTAGTCGATAAATGCTGATGTGTTAATTTTCCATTTGTTGTTTTAGTGTTTGTCGTGAAGAATTACAAAGGAAAGGTGTGATTAGAATTGAGCAAACACTTAAGAAGGAATTCGCAGCATGGTTTGAGAAGCATGTAAGTTATTTAGTTTTCTTGTGTGTTATATCCATCTTGAATTAATGATGTCATTAGCCTGACCATTTAACTGATGTGTGCACACCTTGTGACAGATTCATCATTTAGGAGAGCAGAATGTTTCAGAGGATCTGTACTCACTAGCATGTGGCCCAGACAAGCGTTTACAAGTGTATTCTGCCTGCAACGTGAATGGTGTTCGGTACCACACTCTGGATCGTGAGAAGAGGAGAAGAACTCAAAATTCAGGCATCATGGTGAAGGCAGATGACAATGGCGCAGAGGTTGTGTACTATGGTGTTTTGAAAGAAGTTCTTGAGTTGATGTACCCGAAAAACAAGCATGGAGAAAGGTCAATCTTCATGTTTCGTTGTGATTGGTATGATATTACAAGCAAGGCGACCGGGTTGAGAGATGATGGGTACTTCAAAAGTCTGAATCATAAGGCAATTCGGTACAAGAATGATCCCTTCATATTGGCTTATCAAGCAGATCAAGTGTTTTACATGGAGGACACATGTCTTGGAAAAGACTGGAAAGTGGTGCAGACTTTCAGTCATAGACATTCGTATGATGTTCCTGAATTAGAGACAGGTGACCTCAATGCTGAAGATGCATACCAAGAAGATATGACATCGGAAACTTTCACTGTGCACGATGCTGATCCGTTGTTTCACACTTTTGGCCGTGATGATGAAGAAGGCACGACTGTTGATCCTAAAATTGTTGCGGGGACTGAGAATAATGATGAGAACTATGACGAAGATAGTGGTACTGACAATGATGAATATGATGACGATGCGTTCAGTGATCATTCAAGTGATGATGAAGTTTAGCATGTTTTCAGATGTTTCTATATTTCCTTTTTCTTTTTTCTACACATTCTTCTTTTTGTTTCCATTGATTCCAGATTCACAGCTCTGTTTGTTAGGTTGTAATAATTTCTGAGATAAGACTTAGATTCCTATGTTTTCTGTGATGCTTGTGATAGTTTCTGAGAAGTGAACTCAGCGTAATCCATTTTTTGATAGATACTCAGAAAAACATGGATGTAACTCAGAATCCTATTTTATGCATTTAAAATCAGCATCCTTTATATCGTTGTGTCTACTGGTTGTATGATATGAAGTGTATATGTGTTGAACTGCACATATGGTGTCAAAATCAAGCCTGGAGTGCACATATGGTGTCAAAATCAACCATGCAGTGGATACATATATGCTGTCTGAAACCAACCATGAAGTGCATAACAGCTGTGAGCAGCTAGTGGATATATCCAGGGGCACAAAATTGTATCACTTGCATTTGCATATATTTCATAACTGTAACTTGCATACATACACTTACATTTCTTCGCAAACAGGATGAATTTTCTGGAACAAAATGAGATACACCACTCATTGCTAGTATTAGAACTCGTACAAGCATTTGGTTGGGTCATCTCTGCCATCTCAGAATTCCTACTGTCATCTCTACATTTCCTACTAACTATTACAAGAACATTAACTCATACAAGCCGACACACATGTCATCTCCATCTACGGTCCCAGTAGACCGGCGATGCAGCTCTTTGGGGTAGAAGCTGGAGGAAGACACCGCCGGCAATGCAGCTCTTTGGAGAAGAAGCTGGAGGAAGACACCACTAGTGATTCAGCAAACATGGGTCAACAAGGCTCTCTGCATATTACATTACAAATCAACATTTAGCTTCGAGAATCTTGTTGTGCATCCAGAGTTGTAATGAAATTAAAAAAATTAAATCATAAAGAAACACCCTTAGGGTCATGCTATAACATGTACACATATGTAAAGAAAACCTATTTGCCTAGAATAGGAGAAGAGTAAACTACATTGCAGATAAATAGGGGCATTGCTGAGAAATGACTTAACCAACTACGGAGTATATACCATGCCATCATTTGTTCCAGCCAAAATTGTATGCAGAAGAGTTGTAACTCAACCACCTGTTTTTCTCTTCTGTTTCATTAAAGGAAACCGTGTGTCTGTTAATACAACTTAAATATCGAGCAACAAACCCAGAAACAAAAGCGCCGAGCTAGTCTCGACCACTTTTGCTCTATAAAACTAGGCAGCAGCAACAACTACTACCCTCCACACACTCAACACCTGACACCAGTTTGGGAATTCAGGACGAAGTTGATGATGATCTCAGGCATAGAAACCTCCGCAGACTCTGAAGCCTCAAGATGTCAGCGGAAGAGTAACTGGCCCCCACTCTTTTTTGTGCTCGACTGAAAACTTCAACCATGTCTTGCCATAGCCGCCACAAAAAACATTGCAGAAGTTCCTTGGATGTGTTTCTCTGCAAACCAGCCCAAGAAACAATAGAACAAGTGACAAACAAAACAGTTGCTGGATCATTTGGCCAAAACTATGGAAACAAGCATTGTTCCTAGTTTTCCAGATAATCCAAAAAACAGCTGCAACTCCAACCAACACCAGATTTCCTTCTTGCTTGCTACAAAACAGTAAGCCATTCATGGAAACAACTCCTGAACTGAGCAAACAGTGAGAAGAAAACCAAAGCTACATTACACTAAGGGCTAAACATAATGAGCTATCGAACAAGAGAATTAAAGATTAATACTCTCCTTCCTTGAGGCAAAAAGGACAGTGAACATCGCCGTCCCACACCCCCTGGATGGAGGTCAGCACAACGCAGGTTAAAAAACTACCACTACTCACTAAGCACAAGAAAATCCTAATTTTTTAATGGCAGTTTGACAATCCACATGCATAAACATTTGAAGGAAATGAACGTTGAGATATTCTCAGTGCCCTGTACAAAGAGCCAACTGAAAAACTATCTCTAGCGTCCAAATCCTAAAATAGCTGATCCATCCTGTCAGAAAAATACATTAAACCACACAATCGCTTCAAACTCTCATTGCTGAAGAGATTCTCTAAACAGAGTTCTCCTACAATGAAAAAACCATCCAGCAGCTAAGACTCCAGCACAATCTAACTCAGATTCCAATAGACAAAGATATCATCTGCATATTTGCAAAATGACATAGCCTAAAGAAAACTGAAGAAAGATCAAACCTCATCACTTCGGACAAACAACAACTAAACTAAGAACAAATACGGACCTAGATCCTATTTGGTGAGCTACCATTAGGTGAGGATCGATACAAATACGGACCTAGAAATTGTAGGATGAAGTTTTGCATTGGGAGTTTGGGACATCTTCGACGGCGGTGATCCGGGGCAGGGCTGTGACGGCAGCTGGCCGGGGACGGTCGCTGGACGGGGCGACGGCGGCGCGCTGGGGCTTCGACGGCGGCGTGCGAGGCGGGGGCCTTGGGGGCCGGAGCAGTGGGGCGTTGGAGGGTGGACTAGATCGGGACGGCCGGACGAGATCGGGAGGGCAGGACGGGAGGTAGATCGGGAGAGAGAGGAGGGTGCTGGGACGGTCGGATGAGGAAACTTCAATCTTTTTCTTTTTTTGGAGATGTAGGAAACTCGAATGATCTGATGACAGGAAAAGCTACTTTATGAATAACCATTGCAAAAGCATATGACATTTTCTGGACCTAAGGTCAAAAGAGCTAGATAAAATCTAAATATAATACCAAGTAATTATCACCGTAAGACATTTTCACTTTTTGTGGATTTTTTTTTTCTACTTTTGAATGGCTAAAATACCAAATTGTGGCCTGTTCGATTAGAAGTAAAAGCACTGTACAAGGGGGACCAACGAGATCCCCGGGTGATTGGGTGGGGGGGGGCAAGCAAAAGAAAAAACCCTCCTGGGTCCGGCGAGCACGTCCTAACCCTACCCTGGTAGTCCTCCCAGATCAAATAGGCCACGTGAAGCATGGACGAGGCTCGAATGATCCTCCTATTGCACTCCTCCCAAATCCTCCACCAAGTGTAGATGAGATAGACGCTCAAGTTTCTTTTCTCTCGCTCAGGGAGATCACGAATGGCCCCATCCCAAAGCTCATTGATGGAGTCGCACGCCGGAATTTAACAAACAAAATCAAATCATGAATTTTAGCAGAACTTCTAACAATTTCTACTAGTAGCTACACTATTAAAATCGATGGACCAGTTGTACTGACTCGACAAAATATATCATTGAAGAGAGACTATCTAGTATTAATTCGGTTAACCAACGACGATAAGCGATTTAATCACTTAGCCACCGATATTTGAATCGGTTGATTCGGTTTCTGGTTTTTACGCCCGCCCCTACTTGTCCCCTAGTTGTGCAAGATGACGGTTGTGAACTCAAATTTGTTCATTCTTAATCATGCTATCTGATGTGTCTGTACTGATGTAATATAAGACAGTCAAATTTATATAGCATACATGCGCAATTTTATTACCGAGTTTGGTTAAGGACTCGTTATGTTAGTCATATCTTATTATTTATGTAACAACTAGACTAACTAAAAAAACTATATAATATTCTGAAGTCATTTCCTATTTGTTGAAATTAAATGTAATTTTTGAAAGAATTTTCTCTCCGTCCAAAACTTATTCCCTCCACTTTTCTCAAAAAATTTCGGTGTCCACCCGAAATACCACTTTCCCTCCGCTGAAAAATTAGTTTTCCCTCCATTAATCCCGAACCCAACGCGCGAGCACCTCCTGATTAAACCACCACGAGTCACCACCTCCTCCCCCATTTTTTCTGCTCGTCTCCAGGATTTTCTCCAGCGACCAGATCGGAGGAGGCGGCCTCCGATCCACCAGCCACCCCAGTCCGCTACAACGGGGCCGCCCGCCTCCACTGCCGGATCGGAGCCGCCCCGCCACATCTACCCGAAGGGCGCCGCCCCCGCCGCGCTCGCCTGAACGCCGCCGCCTCACCCGCGAGAACGCCTCCGGCCGCCTACCCTTCAACCACAGCGCGACTCGGTTTCTGCCTTTTCTTCCCTTCTCCTCCCCTCTGTCTTCTGCTTGTGTCCTTTTTTTTTTGCGAAGACTACTGCTTGTCTCCCTGTACCATATGCAACCGCAATGAGATGTTAGATGGATCTATGTGGATTTGGGATATAGATTGGGGTTTTCTCTTTCTCTGGGCTGTGTGATTCATGTACGCATATGCCTTTCAATGAAGAAAAAAATCTGGAGTTGTAACGAGCCCGATCCATGAACTCTAGAATTTCCTCTTCTTTTTTTAATTTAGCAAAACTCTCGAATTTCATATGTATCCCTTCTCGGGTTTTCTGTCTTGTTTCTTGCTCTGAATAGCATCAAGTATCTTAACATTCATTCTGGTATACTCGCAATTACACTTGCTTATGTACTCAAGACCATGACGTGCTGCTGGATATTGGGAAAGAAACCAGACCACCACAAAAAACTGTCTTTGAAAGGGTTGACCTGTTTGGTTGACATATTAATAGGAATGAGTTCACTTTTATTATAGTTTATCCTCGTACTTGAGACTTGCTCAAATCATGAATTGAAGTGTGCTATTCTCTTGTGTGTGTTTTCTGGCCAGATTATACTTATATGTAATCAATGGGCTGGCTGTCTAATTGGTATGGAGCATGTTTTATTCTCGTGTACATATAAAGTGCTCAAATCACTGCAGCACCATGTGGGTTAATGCTGATCTAAAATTGTATGTAGGGCTGCTAATAGTGCTGTTCTCCAATAGATATATATCCTTCACTGTGTGTTATGTTTATTTTTTTCTATGATGTTTTTTCTAATAAGCTATGAAGATAAAATAGCCTCATTAGTATCCTGTATATAACTTAGGTACTTATGATCAGCTCATATATTTGAAATAATAATCCTTGAAAGTACTGTTTACAGTTCGTTCTTTCTGCTACTGCCAAGCAAGGAGCTGATCTTAAAGGATTGGAGGAGGAGGTGCTGTTTTGTGTTCCTTCTACATTTCAGTAAATTTGTTCACAGTTTACATAGATAATGGTATTTTCTATACATGTACTGAATGCTCAAATGGTTTAATCAATTATTATATGGTTTATGCCATCCAACATCTTTGCATCACAATTAATCTTAGTAGTGTTTCTGTTGATTTTTATTTCTGATACTACCAACAAACGAAAGTTTAATTTGAATGACTACATAATCTGACCATGTGATAATATCATTTTGAGATCATTTGTTGTACGCCGCTTGCTTCAGGTTTAATTACATGCAATTTCACCTGTGAGCATGCATCCACAAGCAAGCTAGTATTATATATTCTTATGTTAAGTGCTTTTTTGATTTTTACCTTCATGTATTCACATATTGGTTCCTAATGATTCATTATATACGTTTTGTAGGTAACATAATCATGCCACCAGAATATAACAGGAAGAGGTTGACAACAGTTTCGAGAAACAGGACTGAAGCGCCACCGCCTCTTGCGAACATAAATGAGATAACTAGACTACTAGTATACGGACCCAGCGGTGATGACCAAGAGATGAGCAAGGGTGAGGATTATAGCAGTGGCTGGGAATATGAGTCAAGGGATGAAGAAGAGGCTAATTATGATGAGGTTTCTGGGGTAGCAAAGGAGCAGGAGCTAATTAATGTACATATGTCCAATGCAAAGGTAGCATATGAACTAAACATTCTTTGTTTACCATGTTCCTGCTTCATCTTGTTCTGACAAAGTATTTTCATTCACTCCCTTGTTTTTTCCCAACTTGTTTACACTAGGGAAATCAAGCTTCTACAATGCCACAAGGGAGAAAGCAAGCCCGATCCAAACCCAGTGTACCTACTACCACAAGAACAACAAGATCATCGAGATCCAGACCTAACCAGACAGAACCTACCCAACCTAATGACAGCCATACATTAGCTCACCAAACTTCCAATTATAGCAACTCACCCCAGGCCAACACAGAGACACAACCTTCTGAAGACACGATAGACACCTTAGGCCATATTGATAACAGAGTTACACTTCATGGCCAAGGTATATGGAACATCACTTCTTAACAATGTCTACTTTAATTCTGAACTTCTAATTTCTCTGCTACTTTGATGTAGATGCATTAGTAGGCTCCGCTGGTCCAACTAATTCAGAATCAAGGAGAGGTAAACGTAGTGCAACCATAGGGCATGGACTGCAGGAGTATGTAAAAAGAAATGGAGGGAGGAAGATGAAGATTGATTTTTCGGAGGGCAGAGCGAGACCTGCAGACTCTAACCAAGCATCCAAGCTTAGTTCTGAGTGTGGTATTCACACTCGCAACAAGATGCATGTTGCTACGCACTGGAAAGATTACAAGGAACCAGTCCTAGCTCATATTATTCCAAATGCTATTAAATCTGTTGCGGTAAGACATCTTCGTTCATTCTATTCATAACTCTGCTCATATTATTCCCAATGCTATTAAATCTGTTGCGGTAAGACATCTTCCTTCATTCTATTAAATCTGTTGCACTATCTCCTTTGATGTGTTCAATCATTCATTATATTCAGAAAAAGTTTGAAATGGACACAAAAGATGAGGTTGCCAAAGATGTATGCACAAAAATATTCCAGAGTGCTGTTCGACAACAACGCTACAGGTTGAAGAGGGATTGTTTCAAGGGTCGTACTGTTGAGGAAGCGTTATCCAAGAGGCCACGCCACGTGACTCAAGAAAATTGGGAAGATCTTGTCAACAAATGGTCAGATGAAAGAAATCAGGTTTGTAGCAAAATATGCCAAAACAACATCTATAATAAATCTGAAGTTGCACTCTGTGACTTGTGAATTTGTTTTTACATTTGCTAGCAACATATATAGTAAATAGTAAATTGGTAGTATCTTCAACTTAATTCTTTTTTTGTTGTTTTCTGTTTACAAGTGTGTTGCTGCATGATTGTCTTCACTAAAGAGAGAAAAAGATTACTAGTGACATAATTTACATTACTCAATGAACATGTTTCCTGTTTTTATGAATATTCGCTCGTAATGATAATACTAATATTTGTTGCTTGGTATAGGAAATTTCTGCAAAGAACAAGCAGAACCGAGAAGCTGTAAAACATCAACCAAAGACAGGCTCGAGGTGTTACATTGCCCATTTCCATCAACTAGTATGAACTCCAACTAATTCCTTCTAATCCAACGTATATTGCAACTTGTGTTCATACATAGAGTACTAATTATATAAATTAATCCATACATCTTGTAGAAAAAAGACAAGTACAACAACGAGGACCCTAGTCCAATTGACTTCTTCAAAGATACACATATTGACAAAAAGACTGGTCGCATGAGCGAGGAAGCACAAATAGCTTATGTGAGATTTTTTTCCTCTATTCCCGCTGACATTAATTACTTTTGGTGTTGTTATTTCCTTATCCATAAACCCAGATAAAATATATGAGAACCTTGTTATATTATTGTGGGATTAAGAGGCTTTTTGCAATGTTGTTGTGTTACTGCTGCTGCCCGCCGCCGCTGCTGCTACATGTTGCTGCTGCTGGCTGGCTGGCTGCTGCTCACTGTAGCGGCTGGACGTTGCTGCTACTGGCCGCTGTTGCTGCTGTTGCAGGCTGTTTGTTGCTGCCATCGCTGTGCTGTTTTTTTGCTTTATGTAATTTATGTTGTTCCTGCCTCCTTTAATCTATTTCTCTCGTACATGCTCCTGTAAGCTTAGTTCACATGTCAACTCTCTTACTTGACCATGGATGTTTTTCTTGTACAGACTGCTATGGAAAATAAGAGGAGGGAAGCACAATCAGAAGGTGGGCACCTAGTGTCTGATGCACAGATTGTGGCTGAAGTTCTAAAGGAGCACACCGCCTCAAGCACCTTCCTTTCAAGCATGGGACTGCAATCAAGACCAGGGAGTTCTAAGCCCTCTGCTTCCGCACTGCGCATCCAAGAGTTAGAAGAAAGAGTTCAGCAACAAGATATGGAAGCAAGAGAGGCAAATGAGATGTACCAGCAAGAGTTAAACAAGAAAGTCGAAGCACAAGAGTATGCACTTCAAGAGATGCAAAGGAAACAACAAGAAGATCTGGAAGCTGTGAAGAAGAGCCAGCAAGAAAGAGAAGAAGTTTGGGCAAAGAAGCAGGCAGAAACAGACGCCCTTCTTAGTTTTCTTTTACGAAAACATGGTGCATGAAGGCCATCATTATATTGTGGTTCTTTAATTTGGAGTAGTGGTGTGTTTTTGATACTTTAGTATGGAATCGTAGAGACAATAATTTCATGGTCTTTAGTTATGTCAATGTTTACATTCCATCGTAATGTCATTTGTCATTCTTATCAATTTACAATGTGATATCTGTCAGTTAACTGTATGTTATTTTTATGTCAGTTCACAGTAGTAAATTTTATGTATTACAATTAAATTTAAATCCTCAATTTCATGTAAAGTAATTTCATCTCAATATTATTGAAAAAAAAGAAAAAAATTCTGAATAATGGAATTGGTAAAAATATAAATAAATCGGATTAAAAATTATCCATAAATTAATTCGGGAAATAAAATATTGTTTTTAGAAAAGAATCACCGCATGACGACACGTTCATGTGTGACGTTAATCTGTGATGTTTGTAAAAGGGCCCGGAGCTAACGTGGCAGAAGTCAGTGACGTTCTAGCGTCATGAAAAATAGTGTTCTGTGACAAATTGGTAGGTAATTTGTGACATAACTAGGCGTCATTGAATAGGCTCATCGATGACGTTTTAAGGAGCGTAACAGAAAATCATGTATTCAATGACGGGGCCTGAACTTCGCGTCACTAGGATGAATCCGTGACGGTGATTCAGTGACGATGCCGGTGACGCTCCGTAAACGTCATTGTGGGTTTTTCTGTGACGTTTTCAACTATTCAGTGACGTTTAAATTTCGTCACATGAAGTCTAATCTGTTGTAGTGATAACTAAGCTTTTATGCAAATAGCCTTGAACCCCACTTTGCCACATTATGCATATATATGGTAGGTTTTGATATAACTCCTTGTGAATCTTGCCAATACATTCAATGTATTGACCCTAGTGGCTGCATCGTTTAATGATGCAGGAAACTTCGACGACGAGTAAGATGTACGTTCTGCTTGTTTGGGTTACGGGCCTACATTCCAACACGCTCTCACGGTGGTGTTGATGTGCCCTTGTATCTTTCGCTTTTCGTTGCTAAACAGTTGTTTTATTTCCAGCTAACCCGTGGGGTTATGTGAGTTGTAAGTACTTTTAAATTCTGGATGATACGTTGTAATATTTAGACCTTTGTTCTACGATATTACATCTTGAAACTGTGTGTGCTAGTGAGTCGATCCAGGGACTAGCACTAAAGCACAGAGATCAAACCCGTGGACGGGGGCGGTCGCTTCAATGCGTGTATGTTTGCTTCGTTTAGATTATCCGGAGAGCAACGTGTGTGTTGTGAAGAGTGTAACTCAAACTACTGTGACAAAAGCAAGTTCACTTTGACCATTATCCCATTATTTTATTATGCACTAGTTTTTAGTAGTTGCATTGATAGGAATATTATTGTACCTATGGTAGCTATGATTCCCTAGTAGTATAGGATACCCTTGCCATGTCCTTACCACCAATTGCCATCGTAGTTAGTTCAACGCTATGCTATGATAGTATACGAGGGTGGTATTATTACATGTGATATTATTGTCATTATGGAGTAAAGTATGATTTTTCTAGTGTATGGCAAAACAAGTAATTTAATGAACCGTCCTGCGTGGGCTGCTTTGAGTATTTGAGATGTTATGCGACGTCAGGTCCATTTCTATGGGTCCCTCTGAGTCAAGTCCCCGTGGATTCGGGGATGGATCGTCCATGGACGTCTCCCCGTGGATTCGGGGAGCGCTTGCGTCGCAAATGTGGAATGCCACCTGGGGTATCAGAAACTGGACTAGTTTTCCTGTTTAGTAGCTTCCAGTACAACCACATGCTAATATGGGCTCTGGCTAGATGGAGTAAGACATATGATCATGGATCCGAGGGATTGTGCAGATGTAGCCATGTAGGTGGGAACGTAGGTCCCTCAGGTGGTCTGGGTGATTATGGTATGAAAATTCTTGTAATCGATGCCGTTGCTACTCTACCCTGAGGACAGCAAGGGATTAACACGTCGATTTCTTGTGGGTAAAGTGAACCACCTCTCGAGAGTGTCAAACTAAGTACTTAGCCGTGTCCCCGGTTACGGACAATTTTGAGCAACTAGATTTGGGGGCTGTAAGGAAAGTCTCACTCGTTCCAATTTCTTAAATAAAATGAATGGCTTAAACAAGGTAGGAGCATTGATGTATCTACTCAATGTGCTCTAGGTTAATAGGAGCATGGGTGTTTCTACCCCGTGTCCAATAGAAATAAAACTATTTAGTTAAAAAAATGATAGGATGAAACAATGATGCTTTTATGCAAATAGCCAAACCCCCACCTTGCCAAATACTGCATATACTTGTTAGGTCTGTTATAACCCTTTGGTGAACTTGCCAATACATTCAATGTATTGACCCCCTAGTAGGTTCAACGTCTAATGTTGCAAGTGAACCTGGTGAAGAGTGAGGTACGAATTGTTAGGGTTGCGAGTTTACATTCCAACATGTTTCGACTGTGGAGTTGTTATGGGTCTCCTGCGTCTTCTGCTTTCCGCTGCAAGATTTTATTTTCCTTTGAGCTAACCCATGAGGTTATGCAATATGTAAGTTACTACTAAATTCTGGATCAATGCGATGTAATATTCTTTGACCTTTGCATCTTGATATTACATCTTGAAACTGTGTGTGCTAGCGAATCGATCCAGGGACTAGCACTGTAAGCACTGAGATCGAACCCTGTACGGGGGCGGTCGCTTCAGTGGGCAAGCTCCAGCACGCCGTCGCCTCGGACTTCAACAAGCACGGGAGGACCCTGATCTTCCTTGCCGGCGCCGGCGTCGGGTCCACCGACTTCTGGATGTTCGCGCGCTTCATACTCACCGGGTTGGTGCCGCTGTTCTCCCTGTTCCTCCATGCGCTCATGGAGTCGTACCAGCTTCGGGTGGCGCAGCTTCACCCCATGTCCCTCTACCTCCTCGCCATCTTCTCCTTCCTCTGCGAGGGATTCATCGGAGTGATGCCATCAATGGCATTGTTCCGGCACTACTTCTACCCCCGCATCGAGAACAAGAAAGGGATGTCGTCGGGGGTGGTGTTCCGTGCCCGCGACCGGATGAAGTCAGAGTTCATCGTCCGGTCGGAGAAGAAGATCGAGAAGGAGTGGCGCTCGGACTGGTGGTGGGTCCGAGTGGATGAGCCCGAGGAGTTCATCTTCCCGCCCACTGAGTTGCCAGTGGAGGCCCCCGGCTTGCGAGACCGGTACCACCGCGACGCCGACCTCCTTCCCATCGTGGAGAAGATCAAGGCCCTTCGGGTAGCCGGGCTCTCTGATCTTGACGTGGCGCGGGTCTACATCACCCGACGCACCGCGCTGCTTCAGCGGCATTCCCTCCCCGCGTGGGCGAACACGGGGGCCGGAGACAGGACGCGCCTCCGTGAGAAGGGCATGGATAAGGAGTCGCTCCAGGTGTGGGTAAGGGGGATCTCCGGCGAGGATGTTCCCATCACGAAGTTGCCGCCGGGGGTTTTCGCCCTCCACGCCGGCATCCCCGACTTGAGCAGCATCATCGGCTCCTTCCCACCCTGCAACGAGTGGGGGCTCATGGACGATACCCCCACTCAGTCCCTGCGCTCTCCTCCGCCCGCACCCCGCGGGAAGCAGGTGCCGGAGGAGAGCGGGAGCGAGTCAGAGGCCAGCCAGCCCCATGACTCGTCCTCCTCCGACGAGGCGGGTCGGGTTGCCGCCGCCCGGGAGGTCATCCCCGTGAATGACGAGGAGGAGGAGGATGACGACGACGTGCCCCTGATCGTGCACAGATCAAGGGCGCACACAGCGGCCGCGGCTACCTCCTCGGTGGCCGCGGCGGCATCCGCCCCTGCAGAGGCTACCAGCTCCGCGACGACGGGTGCCTCGGCGGCGACCACCCTCACAGCGGTCGTCAGTGCCACGGCGGAGACCACCCCGGCAGCGACTGCAAGCGACCCGGCGGCAACTACCCCAGCAGTAGCTGCCGGAGCCGCGGTGGCAGCCACGCCCGCAATGGCCACCGACGCCATGGTGGCTCCTTCGACGGTTCCCGCGGTGCCCCGGGCCGCGCACCCCCACGGGCACCCATGGCCCTGCCCGCTTGGGGGGTCTTCCAGGGCTTCGCGCTTGGACGCAATCCCCTGAAGGCCGATTCGTCGGCAAGCGCCGCCAAGAGGGGGAGGGGCGATTCCCCGCCTGCTAAATCGAGCAAGAAGGCGCGTACGGACGCCGACAGCGGCGCCGAGCCGGCCGGCACAGAGGCCGGCGACGCTGCCCCCGCACTCCCCGGCGACCCAGTCCTGATGGAGGTGGTGCCGACCTCCTTCCCGCTTCCTTACCTGCACTACCATTTGCCAATTAGTCCTGCAACTGTACCTTCTCTTTCCGCAGGCGACGCTCCGCCCGCAGCAAGCCTCCTAGAGACCCCTGCCGCGACGGAGGAGGAGAGGGAGGCTCCCCCCGCAAGCCCAGTGGCCTCGCAAGGTAATCATCCTGAGCCCCCGCGTCTGCCTCCGGGCAACTCATTTAGCTTCCCGCTTCTCATTCTTCTCGCTGTTGCAGGCCCAAGCGCGCCCCCACCGGGAGCGGGCGCTACGGCTGTTGACCTCGACTCCGACGTCGAGGTTACGGGGATGCCGGAGGCAGCCCCCACGCCAAGCTCGGCTGCGCCGGCCGCAATGACAGCCCCGACCACCGCCGCCATCGGGACGGCGTCCGGCGACGCGTCCGCGGCCGCCAATGGCGCTGGCGCAGATTCTTCTGCCGCCCCGCAGGGTGCGGTCCCTGCCGGGGGCGCGGCAACCTCACCAGCCCCGCAGTCCCCGGGCGCGGGTGAGGGGGAGATTGTGGAGGAGGAGCAACAG
The DNA here is from genome assembly GCF_000005505.3 of Brachypodium distachyon. Classification (NCBI taxonomy): domain Eukaryota; kingdom Viridiplantae; phylum Streptophyta; class Magnoliopsida; order Poales; family Poaceae; genus Brachypodium; species Brachypodium distachyon. Next base: position 18,856,785 of record NC_016132.3, on the reverse strand, counting down.
GATGCTCCGCCGCAAGCGGACGACCCCCCGCCCAGCTATACGGTGGCGGCGGGGGCTTCGTCGTCGTCGGCCGCCACCTTCGACACCGACCTCGGCACCCTTGCCGGGGTGGCTGGGAATCTCATCACTTGGGATCCGAGCGTCTTCGACCGGGGGCACCGGTTCCTTGACGCTGTCAAGGACCAGCAGCTGGCCTTCGTCACCTCCTTCAACGAGGTGAGGGAGCACCACGCTATCGCCAAGAGCCAGCTTGGCGAGCTGCAGCTGGCTGTGGAGAAGGAACGGCAGGAGCTCTCCCGGTTGCGGGAGGAGACGCGCCTCGCCTGGGAGGAGGCGCGCCTTGCCCGGGAAGCCTTGGAGGAGTCCGCCACACCGGTCGTCCCCGAAGAGGAGCTCTACCGGCGACTGGAGGCTCAACGCGCCTTGCTCTAGGGAGCTCTGGACTCACTGGTGGTGGCCCAGGCGGAAACCAAGAAAGAGCACGCTGAGGTGCTCGCTGTAGCCCTGGCTCGGATCGATGAGAAGAGCGATCTGATCGCCAACTATCTCGGTGAGATCCAAGGCCTGCGTGTCAAGCTGGAGGTGTAGATCAAGTCCACCGAAAGCGCGGTGGACGCATCAGCCCGGCACGAGACCCCGCTCAACGCCGCCAAGGACAAAGCGGCCCGGCTCGGGACCGAGCTGGCCACTGTCCGGGAGGAGCTCGCCAAGGCCGCACGGAGAGCGCACTCCCCCCGCAAGCGTCCTTCTGGGCCACACTTAGTGAGGCAGCGTTCGGTTACGTTTAGTTCTCAGAGAGTCTATAGTTCAGATTCAAGCACTAAGCTTTTCGTTCGGTCTCGTGCTCGGTACGCTTGCCGGAGTTGTGCGCCTAGTACGTCGCCCTTGAGAGAGCTGGTTTGAGGGATGCGGCAGGAACGCCGCGGCAGGATCGCCGCCGGCGACAAGCGCCGATGACAATGCTACCGCCGCGTCTCCGCAGCAGCCCCCGCCTTTGGAAGAGCCCTTGCTTTCGGAGGAACCTGTTCTGAGGGGTGCGGTAGGGACACCGTGACATCCTCGCCACCACCGGCAGATGCGGGTGGCGAAGACAACACGGCGTCCCCGCAGCAGACCTCGCTGCTTGGGGAAAGTCTACCTGAGGGACGCAGCAGGGACGCTGTGGTGGGCCGGAGCGAACGGCGAACGCCGGCACCGGCGCCATCACAGCATCCTCGCAACGACCCTCGCCTCTGGAGGCGCCCTCTGGAGGGGTGCGGCAGGGACACTACGGCAGTGCACCCGTCGGCGCCGAGCGCAGATGGCATGCACTCCAGTAGTGTCTCCGCGGCAACCCTCGCTCCTTGCGGAGATACCCTCTGGAGGGATGCGGCCGGGGCACTGCGGAAGTGCACCCGTTAGTGCTGGGCGCTGATGGAATGCACCACCCCAGTGTCTCCGCGGCAACCCTCACCCCGGAGCCGCTCGCTAGAGGAGGTGTGGCAAGGACACGGCAACGGTGCACCCGCCAGCAGTTCCGCGCCCCCGAATCGGACCGAGCCGGCCCGGCCCGCCACACGCGCGCCCGCAGCCGCTTACAGGTGGGGCCCACCTGTCAGCTGCGTCTTCCTCGAAGGAAAGCGGCGCCGGTCACGCGCGCGATCCCTGCGCCGCCGCAATCCTCGCGCCCGCCGTTCCTGACCTTCCCGAAGTGCCCCCACCGAGTCCCTATAAAGGCCACGACCCCCTCTCTCTTTTCCCCCTAAACCCCCTAGCCACCACGCCGCCAGGCTGCCGGAATTTCTCGCCGTTGAAGCTTCGGACACCGCCGCTAGATTTGGTCGCCGCCGGTGAGTCGTTGAAGCTTCAACCCGTAGCCCTACATCTTCTTCTTCCTCTCTCTCTTGCGCGCATTTTGACGCAGTTGGTTTTCGGTTTGGCAAACCGCAGCTACCCGTCGACGAGCGCCCGGAGCTCCGCCGCTGCCCTTCGCGCCTCTGTCGTCCTAGGCGCCGACCCCGTCGCGCCCGAGCCTCGCCGCCGCACCCCGCGTCTCCGCCTCGACGCGCCGCACCTCCCGCCCGCTTCCCCGAGCCGACCACGTCGCTGGAACTACCCGCGCCACTACTCTCGTGCCGTCGCCGCCGTCGAAGCTCGCTGGAGCCGAAACCCTAGCGCCGGTGAGCTCCATCTTCGATCTCGGCCGTTGGATCTTGATCAACGGTCAAGATTAGATCCCGGGTTTTATTTTTAATCGAACCGGTATCGTCCAGTCAGGAGCTGCCACGTGTCACTGCTTAAATAAAAACGAGAATAAAATTTTAATCCCAGTTTAGAATAAATGGCACTTTTGCAGAAAAGCCCCTGTAACTTCAAATGATCATATTTTTTCATTTGTTTGGCCAAATTTGATGATCCACACCTTTCTGGAATCCTTAGGAAATGTAGAATCTTTTGGCACTGTTTAATTTCAAATTTGAATATTTGAATCACAGTGAAATTACAGAATAGGGTTTAATGCCATTTAATTCATAACTAATTATTTAGAAATCCTTTTTAAATAAAACCGGTGCCCAAAATATTTGTTTTCTTATCCCCTGTCCATTTGGGCAGAGAAATAAATATTTTGAATCAAATTGTTTTGCAGATTCAAATAAAACCTTTTTTTAGGGTTTTAAACCTTTTGTATTTGCCTTTTGTATAAAATCCTAATGCATTATTATTTTTAATTGCCAATGCTTAGGACCAGTTGATCACCCAAATAAAATCAACCCAATCATGTCACATGGTTGCATTGCATCATAACATACATTCTTTTGTCATGATTGAACTGTGTGTCCATGTGTGTGTATATTGTTTGTTTCGTATAGTTTTCTCGGAGAGCGAACCTTGTGATTGTGACGAGTGTTTGAACTCCAACTGATACCAAGGCAAGTTCACTTTGATCATTATCCTATTATTTTTTTAAAATAATTATGCATTAGTGTTGCTTGTAGAAATGCATTGATACGATTATTACTCATACTTATGCTAGCTATGATTGACCTACTAGCCATAGAGTTACCTTTGCCATGAATCCTCCACCAATAGCCATCGTGATTAGTATTGCTTAAACGCTATGTTAGTAAACGTGGGAGGAATCTCAATCACTGTGAAACTGATTATGTGGAGTAATTTTGGAAACTTGGCAAAAACAACCCTAATGAACCATCCTGGGTGGACTCCTTTGAGCATTTGAGATGTTATGTGACGTCAGGTCCATTTCTATGGGTCCCTCTGAGTCGAGTCCCCGTGGATTCGGGGGCGGATCGTCCATGGACGTCTCCCCGTGGATTCGGGGAGCGCTTGCGTCGCAAATGTGGAATGCCACCCGGGGTAACCAGGGACTGGACTAGTTTTCCTGTTTAGTAGCTTCCAGTACAACCACATGCTAAATGGGCTCTGGCAGCATGGATGTAAGAAATATGAACCCCGATCCGAGGATGACATCGGTATGTAGCCGTGTAGGTGGGAGCGCGTCCCTTAGGTGGTCTGGGGGATTATGTTCTGAAAATTCTTGTAATCGATGCCGTGCTACTCTACCCTGAGGACAGCAAGGGATTAACACATCGATTTCATGTGGGTAAAGTGTACCACCTCTTGAGAGTGTCAAACTAAGTACTTAGCCGTGTCCCTGGTTACGGACAATTATGAGCAACTAGATTTGGGGGCTGTAAGGAAAGTCTCACTCATTCCAACTTCTTAAATAAAATGAATGGTTTGAACTTGGGTTTAAGAGCATTGATGTTTCTACTCGATGTCCTTAGGTTAATAGGAGTATCGGTGTTTCTACCCGGTGTCCAGTAGTTAACAATATTGTAACAATCAATTGTAGTAGGATAAACTATGTTTTGCTATCACGCCATAAAGCCTGAACCTCACTGTACCTCATTGCATATACTTGGTAGGATCTGTTATAACTTCCAGGTGAACTTGCCAATACATTCAATGTAGTGACCACGTAGTGGCTGCAATTAATAATGCAGGTGAATCTGACGAAGAGTGAGGTTCGTCGATGTCTTTTGGGTCATGTGCTTACATTCCAAGATGCATATTTGTTTTATTATACAATCCACCACTATAATCATGTTGCCATGTTATTTCCATAATATTATGCATCCAATTTTATATTTGCATTTCCACCTTTAATATTAATGTTTATCACTCTATTCCCACTCTACTACCTTTACTTTATTTTAATTTCTTCTTACATCCGACCATTTGATCATGTCACTGATAATCCCTTATATACCTTCTTTATTTTCTATAGATGGGAAGCCCAACACCGTTCGGCAACGTATCGCCGTTTACCAGAGTCTACTACCCCTCCACGGACGACGACTAGTTGTTCAGTGCCCCTTTGGCGGCACTGTGTGCGTTCCTCGACCTGCCACCACCCAGGTTCAGAGGCCGAGTCGAGACCGCCGCACCCGAGGGATGGCAGCCACGGTGGGAGATCGAGGCGAAGATCCGCGGGCGTGAGATCGCACCAGCAATGCCGAATATCACCTTCATCAGCCGCTACCCCACCTTCGAGCAGGGCCTTCAGTTCACCATGCAGTGCGCCTTCGCACAGGTGTGCCGGGACTATCGGCACGAGTTCCCCGAGGACTCCCCCTTCCTCCTCTTTGGAAGGCGAAACCATGCATGCTCGGTAGTGGCTACAACCAACGACGAGGATGCAACCCCTGTGACGACCCACTTCGGGAACATGGAACCTCCACCACAGGATCTGGAGATGGAGTCTCAGGAGGAGGAACCGACTGAGGAGGAGGAGCCCCAGGAGGTCCACGAGATGGACACCCCTGCCACCAACACCCGCTCCAATAGGAAGGCAAACGGGACCATACCATCAGCCACACTTCCTTAGACTTGTTGATGCCTGCCAGTTTTATCAGTCCTTATCGTTATCAGTATTGCGAGTTAGTCATTGACCATACAATCCATGTGTATGGCAATGTAGATCGATTGCTTTTTACTCGTACTCTTTTCTTATGGGTAGTGTCCCATCATGAACAAGTGTGATTTGCTATAATTTCCAAAACCCTTTTTATGATTGATTGAGTGTATGATTGATATATGCTTGAGTTACTATCTTGTATTGTGGGCTTAGACATCCTTAGTTCTATTCTATCTGTTTCCTCATCTATGCTACCCTAAACAGATGCCTCCGAGACGCCAGAACCCCGCCAACAACGCCGAGGCTAACAACGCCGAAGCAGAAGGGAATGCTGCAACTATGCAACAACTGTTGGTAGCACAGACCCAATTCTTTCAAATGATCACTCAGCAGTTAGCCAACAACAACGCCAACCACCAGCAGAACCCCAACAACAACCATCAACACCACCCTCCACAAGTGGATATGCTGACCAGGTTCTTGCGTTTGCGCCCACCCACCTTCTCCAGCTCACCAGAGCCAATAGTGGCAGACGACTGGCTCCGCACAATAAACAAGAACTTGGTGATAATCAATTGCACCGAGGAAGAGAAGGTGAGATTTGCAGCTCCCCTATTGGAAGGACCAGCTGCAACCTGGTGGGAGAACTACCAGATCACCACCCCCATCGAGCATGTCACCTGGGACATGTTCCAAGAAGCCTTCCGCACTGCCCACATCTCAGCAGGGGTGCTTAATTTGAAGAAGAAGGAGTTCCTACGGCTCAGACACGGCAGCCGCACTGTGGTCGAGTTCATCAACCAGTTCAATAGCCTCGCCCACTATGCGCCGGACGAGGTGAACACAGATGCTAAGCGCCGAGAGAGATTCTTGGACGCACTGAACGATGAACTCTCCGTTCAGTTGGCTGTTGCTTACACTCCTACCTACCAGTCGCTCGTTGACAAGGCGATTGTGTTGGAGAACAAGCTCCACCAGATGGAGAGCCGCAAGAGGAGACTCCATCAAGGAGTCTCTCACGCCGGGCCACATCAGAAGCCGCGCATCACCCAGGACGGCAGTGGCAGTTCGTCTGTGCACAGGGCCGGGGGCCACAACGACAGACGCAGTGGCGGGTATGGTCATCTGAACCGCCATACCGGAAACAACAACAGCAACAGCAGCAGCGCCCAGGGCACCACAATGGAGGTGGAAACCAGAATGGCAATCGAAAGGGGCACACCAACGGCAATGGAGCCAGACAGAACCGCAACCCTAGCAGGGACATGAGCCAGGTGGAGTGTTTCAAGTGCCACAAGATGGGGCACTACTCCAGCAATTTCCCAGAGAAGAATGGAGGGAATGGGATTAAGCCAAACCCGTTCCAGAAAGGCAACGTGAACCACATCGACGTGGAAGAGATCACCGAGGAGCAAGGTATAGTCATCGGTACCTTTAGCATCAATTCATTTAAAGCTTTAGTACTGTTTGATACCGGTGCATCTCATTCATTCATCTCAAGAGGATTTGTGCGTCAAAATGGATTACCTATTAGCACACTAGCAAACCCCATGAAGGTAAATTCACCAGGGGGAGAATTGATAGCCGCCTATGACAGCCGCGGGCTAAGTATAGAAATAGGGAAACACACCTTCCCTATGGACCTAATAATAATAGGGTCCAAGGGTTTGGATGTCATCCTAGGAATGGATTGGCTGGCCTAAGTATGAGGGACTCATAGATTGTGTCAGAGGAACCATCACCCTCACCACCCCAGAGAATAAGAGAATCCGTTTCAAGTCTGCTTTTGAACTTAAGAGACCTAAGGTCAATTCTCTTAAGGGGGTTAGCCTGGACGAGGTTCCAATAGTGAATGAGTATCCGGATGTTTTCCCGGAGGAGTTGCCAGGTATGCCACCAGACCGTGATGTAGAGTTTCTTATCGAATTGATGCCTAGAAGTCGACCCATAGCCAAGAGACCATATAAGATGGCTGTGGATCAGTTAAAGGAATTGAAGAAGCAGCTAGCTGAACAGTTAGCAAAAGGTTTCATCCGCCCCAGTTCATCACCATGGGGAGCACCTGTCTTGTTTGTGGAGAAGAAGGACAAAAGCCAACGGATGTGTATCGATTATCGGTCACTAAATGAGGTGACAATAAAGAATAAATATCCCTTGCTTATCATCAACGATCTTTTCGACCAGTTGGAAGGAGCCTGGGTGTTCTCAAAGATCGATCTGCGATCAGGGTATTTTCAGCTGAAAATCCGAGAGATGGATATACCCAAGACGGCATTCACCACTAGGTATGGACAGTATGAGTATACCGTGATGCCATTTTGATTGACCAATGCACCAGCATACTTCATGAACATGATGAACAAAGTGTTCATGGAATTCTTGGACAAGTTTGTCGTGGTGTTCATCGATGACATTTTGATCTATTCCAAGAGCAAGGAAGAGCATGAGCAGCATCTGCGCATGGTTTTAGAGAAGCTGAGAGCGCACAAGTTGTACGCCAAGTTCAGCAAGTGTGACTTTTGGTTGTCAGAAGTCAGTTTCCTCGGACACATCGTGTCAGGAGCAAGAGTAGCTGTCGACCCAGCTAAGGTGACCGCTGTTACAGAATAGGAGTCACCCAAGAACGTTGGAGATATCTACAGTTTCCTAGGACTCGCGGGATATATCGGAGATTCATTGAGAACTTCTCCAAGATCGCTAAACCTATGACTGAACTATTAAAGAAAGAGAAGAAGTTTGCCTGGAAGGAAAAATGTGAAGAGAGTTTCCAGGAGTTAAAGAAGAGATTAGTGTCCGCACCTATTCTTGTGTTGCCAAACCTGCAAGAGGACTTTCAAGTTTATTGCGACGCTTCACGTCAAGGTTTGGGAGGAGTATTGATGCAGAACGGGAGAGTTGTAGCATACGCTTCGCGGCAACTGAAGAGCCACGAAGGCAACTACCCCACGCATGATTTGAAGCTAGCATCAGTAGTGCACACCTTGAAGACTTGGAGACACTACCTGATGGGGAAGCACTGTGAGTTGTTCACAGATCATAAGAGCCTGAAGTATATATTCACCCAGAAGGAGTTGAATCTGAGACAGCGGAGATGGTTAGAACTGATAAAGGATTATGACCTGAGTCTGCAATACCATCCCGGCAAGGCTAATGTCGTAGCCGATGCATTGAGCCGCAAGGGCTATATAAATGGACTGACAGCTGGAGAGTTACCGCCAGAGCTGTGCAAACAGTTCAAGGACCTGAGACTTGAGATTGTGCCTGAAGGATATCTGGCCACATTGGAAGTACAGCCCACTCTACTGGATGGGATCAGAAAAGCACAGAAGGGCGACTCAGAAATAAATGAGATAAAAGAAAATATGGTTGCCGAGAAAGCAAAGGATTTTCGTGAAGATGACCAAGGAACCATATGGTTCGGTAAACGCATTTGTGTACAGCAGGATCCGGAAATCAGAAGGCTGATTTTACAAGAAGCTCATGATTCACCGTACTCAATCCACCCTGGAAACACGAAGATGTACATGGACTTAAAGGAAACATTTTGGTGGTCGGGATTGAAGCGAGACATCGCAGAGTTCATTGCCTTGTGTGATGTGTGCAGCAGTGTTAAAGCTGAACATCAGAAGCCAGCAGGATTGCTAAGACCGCTGCCTATACCAGACTGGAAATGGGATAAAGTAGGCATGGACTTTATCACTGGTTTGCCAAGGACCAAATCAGGGTATGATTACATTTGGGTAGTGGTTGATCGTTTGAACAAGGTTGCACACTTCATACCAGTGAAGACCACATACACCAGCGCACAGTTAGCGAAACTCTACATATCCAGAATAGTGTGTTTACACGGAGTACCCAAGGAAATAGTTTCAAACAGAGGTACCCAATTCACCTCAAGATTTTGGGGACAACTACATGAGTCTTTTGGAACGAGACTGGAGTTCAGCACAGCTTTTCATCCGCAGACGGATGGACAGACCGAGAGAGTAAATCAGATCCTTGAAGATATGTTGAGAGCCTGTGCTCTAGATTATGGATCCAGTTGGGATGACAACCTGCCGTATGCAGAATTTTCATACAACAACAACTTCCAAGCCAGCATAGGAATGTCACCATTTGAAGCTTTGTATGGAAGGAAGTGGAGAACACCATTGTTATGGGATGGTGTAGGAGACCGTAGCCTATTCGGCCCGGATATGATAAAGGATGCCGAGGAAAAGGTTAGACTCATCCGAGACCGACTGAAAGTACCCCAGTCAAGGCAAAAAAGCTACGCAGATTCTAAACGTAGGGAAGTTACCTACGAGGCTGAAGATAGAGCGTACCTCAGAGTTTCACCGATACGCGGGGTAAAGAGATTTGGTATAAAAGGAAAGTTAGCAACCCGATTTATTGGACCTTTCAAGATCCTGTCACGACAACGAGAGGTAGCCTACAAGTTGGATTTACCGGAAGCACTATCCAATGTCCACAAAAACTTCCATGTATTGCAACTGAAGAAGTGTCATCCTGAGATGGCCATCACACCACTAAGGGATACAATACCTCTAGAGGAAGTCCAACTGCAAAGTGACCTCACCTATGAGGAGAAACCTATCAGAATCTTGGATACAGCTGAGAGACAAACCCGATCCAAGACCATCAGGTTTTGCAAAGTTCAGTGGGAGCATCACACTGAAGAGGAAGCCATTTGGAAACGCGAAGATGATCTTCGAGAAGACCACCCATACCTCTTTGCTAGCCACACCGAATCTCGAGGACGAGATTCATCTTAAGGGGGTTAGGTCTGTAACATCCCAAAAATTCAAATTCTTACATGTGCATTGCATCCATGAGCATCATGCCACAATTGCATATTTGAATTCAAATTTGAATCTCAAAAGGCTTTGGAAAGATTTAATTTCAATTTAAACCCTAGGGTTTTCACCCATTTGAGCTTTGGATCTTCAAACCAACAAGGTTTATTTATAAAAGGGGTTTCATTGCATAAATGAGCTATCCCATAATTTTTGGATAATTTTTGGAGTTGAAAAACTATTTTATTTAAATAGTTATTTAGCCCTAAAGGCATTTATAGGGCAAATGTATTTTTGTATATTTTATTTTGAGGGGAAACTACTCCCAAAAGTTGAATCATAATAAAACATGATTTTACAAATTTTTTGGAATTTATTTGCACCAATTTGGAGATCAAAATCAAACGATATCAAAGAAATAAGAAAAAGGGAAAAAGAAAAGGCTAAAAGAAAGAAAAAGGGGAAGCGCAGAGAAAGAAATATTTTGAATCAAATTGTTTTGCAGATGCAAATAAAACCTTATTTTAGGGTTTTAAACCTTTTGTATTTGCCTTCTGAATAAAACCCTAATGCATTATTTTTTTTAATTGCCAATGCTTAGGACTAGTTGGTCACCCAAATAAAATCAACCCAATCATGTCACATCGTTGCATTGCATCATAGCATATATTCTTTTGTCATGATTGAATTGTGTGTTTATGTGTGTGTGTATTGTTTGTTACGTATAGTTTCTCGGAGAGCGAACCTTGTGATTGTGACGAGTGTTTGAACTCCAACTGCTACCAAGGCAAGTTCACTTTGATCATTATCCTATTATTATTGTTTTTAAAATACTTATGCATTAGTGTTGCTTGGAGAAATGCATTGATAGGATTATTACTCGTACTTATGCTAGCTATGATTGACCTACTAGCAATAGGGTTATCTTTGCCATGAATCCTCCACCAATAGCCATCGTGATTAGTATTGCTTAGCCACGCTATGTTAGTAAACGTGGGAGGGAGTCTCAATCACTGTGAAACTGATTATGTGGAGTAATTTTGGAAACTTGGCAAAAACAACCCTAATGAACCATCCTGCGCGGGCTGCTTTGAGGATTTGAGATGTTATGCGACGTCATGTCCATTTCTATGGGTCCGTCTGAGTCAAGTCCCCGTGGATTCGGGGGCGGATCGTCCATGGACGTCTCCCCGTGGATTCGGGGAGCGCTTGCGTGGCAAATGTAGAATGCCACCCGGGGTAACCAGAGACTGGACTAATTTTAGTGTTTAGTAGCTTTCAGTACAACCACATGCTAAATGGGCTCTGGCAGCATGGATGTAAGAAATATGAACCCGGATCCGAGGATGACATCGGTATGTGGCCGTGTAGGTGGGAGCGCGTCCCTCAGGTGGTCTGGGGAATTATGTTCTGAAAATTCTGGTAATCGATGCCGCCGCTACTCTACCTTGAGGACAGCAAGGCATTAACACGTCGATTTCTTGTGGGTAAAGTGTACCACCTCTCGAGAGTGTCAAACTAAGTACTTAGCCGTGTCCCCGGTTACGGACAATTATGACTAACTAGATTTGGGGGCTGTAAGGAAAGTCTCACTCATTCCAACTTCTTAAATAAAATGAATGGTTTGAACTTGAGTTTAGGAGCATTGATGTTTCTACTCGATGTCCTTAGATTAATAGGAGCATCGGTGTTTCTACCCGCTGTCCAGTAGTTAACAATATTGTAACATTCAATTGTAGTAGGATAAACTATATTTTGCTACCACGCCATAAAGCCTGAACCCCACTATACCTCAATTGCATATACTTGGTAGGATCTGTTATAACTTCCAGGTGAACTTGCCAATACATTCAATGTATTGACCACGTAGTGGCTGCAATTAATAATGCAGGTGAATCTGACGAAGAGTGAGGTTCGTCGATGTCTTTTGGGTCATGTGCTTACATTCCAACATGCTCTCTCCTCTTGGAGTAGTTGAGGCCATTTGCTCCACTTTTTCCGCTGCAGTTTGAGAAACAATATTTTGTTATCTTGGAACTTTATTTGTTATGCTGACCCAAGGGGTCATGCAAATTTGTAAGTACAATTAATTCTGGATGATACGATGTAATAAAGTACTTTGGACCTTTGTATCTTGGTATTACAGCTTGAAACTGTGTGTGCTAGTGAGTCGATCCAGGGACTAGCACAAATAAGCACAGAGATCGAACCTTGTAAGGGGAAAGATCGCTTCAGATTAGCACGCTCTTACTTCCAGTTGCAATAAGAGGTGCCTTGCAGCCATGGGTCAGAGAGACGGTCATGAAGCTTTGTGACTTCTTTGACACAATCGGGCAAAAATCCATCACGGTGGAACGCTGCCTCTAGCTGAAGGATTCAATGATACAAATTTTGTGTGAATGTGAGATGTTCTTCCCTCCAACATTCTTCGATATCATGGTACATCTGATGGTCCATATCACCGACGAGATAATCCTACTAGGGCCCTCATTTCTGCACAACATGTATGGGCCCGAACGATACAACGGGGTGCTGAAGCGGTATGTTCGTAACAGAGGGCATCCGGAAGGTAGCATCATGCAAGGATACCATGCAGAAGAGTGTGTGGAGTACGCCACTGATTGGTTGGCGGATCGCAAACCCATAGGAGTACCTGAATCACGACATAAGGGCAAACTAGAAGGTGAAGGTGGGCTTGGCGGGTAGGTTCCGGATGTGTATTCATCGGGGAGAGAGGACGACTATATGAGACGACATACAATGGTGCTGCAACATATGTACGAGGTCCATCCTTTCATCGACATGCATGTGGAAGAACTTGAAAACCGGTACCCTAACAGGAGTGCTGAGTGGACACACAAGACCCACAATACAACATTCGCCATGTGGCTCAAGAGTTTTTGCTATGCCAGGGTGGCGGCAAATGAAGAAGAAAGGACCGCTCAAAAGTTCTCGCGGCTACCCGACGGCTGCGTAGTGACTTACCAGTCGTACGCAATGAACGGGTATACGTACTACACCAAGGATCAAGATCGTAAGAGCAGTTACCAAAATAGCGGTATAGTGTTGGTTGCTGAGACTAGTTCTGATAACCAAGGCACTACAGAATCGTACTATGGCGTGATCGAAGAGATCTGGGAGCTTGACTACACCTTCACCACCATCCCCATGTTCCGTGTCAGATGGGCACGTGATGTCAGACAAGAAGATCATAGATTCACAACAATGACCCTGCCTCGTGAGGTTCCTCGTCATAAAGTGGACGTGAAGAAAATCCCGGCAAGATGGGAACCATGGCAGTTTGCTTCAAAATGCAAACAAGTTTTCTTCATCGATGACCTGACAAGCAAGAACCGTGTTCTCGTAAGGAGAGGGAAAAGAAGCATAGTTGGCGTCGACGGAGTTACTTCACAACAAGACTATGAAGGTTTTCCTGATCCAACGTCAAAGCAAGAAGAAGAAGAAGCATCACGAACAACCCAGACAAGGAAGAAGTCAAGACCTGAGGCAAGAGAGGAGGCATACGCTAGAAGCGGCCACATCGAGACCCTAACATATAAGAGGAAGGAGAAGACCAGAAAGAAGAAGAAGGACAAGATTGTGGAATAGTTGAATATTTGTGTATCTTTTCGTAGTTGATGTTTAACGATGCTTTTGAATGGAAAATTGTAACTTGTATTATGTCAAATTTGAAATCAAAAGTCTTAAATATGTTCGGAATTTGAAATAACTTGTTCAAATTTGAAATCAAAAATATGTTCTGAATTTGAAATATCTTGTTCAAATTTGATAGCAAAATGTCTTAAATAACTTGTTCAAATTTGAAATCAAAAATACGTGCAGAATTTGAAATAACTTGTTCAAATTTGATAGCAAAATGTCTTAAATAAATTGTTCAAATTTCAAATCAAGTGTCTTCTTGTTCAAATTTCAAATAAAATGTCTTAAATATGTTCTAAATTTGAAATAAATTGTTCAAATTTGAAACCAAATGTTTTAAATATTTTCTGAACTTCAAAATAACGTGATCAAATTTCATGGAAAAAAATTACCCCACCTAGTCAACACGGCTTTTCGGGTTCGGGTTCAGGCCCAGTTCGGTAAACCAGGGAGCTGCCTACTACCTACTAATGCCGGTTTGACCGGGCACATAGGGCTTTGACCGAGCCCACGAAGTACAATCGGACCGACAACCGGGCCCACAGGCCAGGAATAGAGCACAACCGGGCCCACATGCCAGGAACAGAGCAGAGTACTACGGGGAATTGAATCGGAAGTGACGACCGAGTTGAAGATTCCTATTTATGATGGTCGAAACGGCTGTAAACAAGCGAGGTGAGACTAAACTCCCAACTCGCTTCGTGGAAGCTCGCGCTGAGGAGCACTAGTGGCGGTGAAAACGGAAGAACCGCCACTAGTGTGGAGCACTGGTGGCGGTGCAGTGAACGGAACCGCCACTCGTACTGAGCACTAGTGGCGGTGCGGGCAACTACAACAGCCACTGGTATGATTTTTCTTTTCTCGCCTATTTTTCTATCATTTTTCTTTATGCTATTCTTTTCTTTTTATTTCAATAATAGGAAGTTTGAGAGAGAATTTTGGTATAAATTCGTAAGCCGCTGATACGCTTTAACCACTAGTGGCGGTGAGTGCGCGGCAAACCGCCACCGCTATCGAGCACTTGCAGCTACACCCGCCACTGGTATTATTCGTAGGATCATTAGAGACCCTAAGTTTGTGTACCACCTATCAATGGCGGTTCTCACGGCAAAAACCGCCACTGGTGATGAATTTCCAATAAGCTATTAAATTCATATTATATTCTCTGGGTTTTAAATAAATACACCACCTCTTATTTTATGTGTATAATAAGATTGTTTATCCTCAATAAACTTTTGAATCATAAATTCAAATGTTATATACCCTAATTTCTATGATTAAGTGTCATTATGTGTGGCTCTTGTGCTATACAAATTCTATAAAATTCATTTTTTCTCAAAAAATTGTCAAATTTGGTGTGGACACTTCCCTATTGCTATAGAACACCCATAAAAAAAATTCAAGTTCAAACAAAAAAAAACATGTCACATTTGGTTCATGGGGTTGAATGGCTTCTGAGAGATCTACCCTAGATGGTTCCAAACCGATAAACGAAAGTGAAAAAAAAATGTCATACTAGTGGCCCACGGGGTCCCACTGATACGGGACGCGTGGGTTGCCAGTGACGAAGCCCCGTCAGGAAGGCACCCGGGAAGCGGCGAGTCCGGGAAGCCTGCCTCAAGGAGGCAGCCTTTGGCGAAGTTAAACCTAAGGGCTGAGTACAAGATACTCTCAGGAGCCCCGGTCCCGGGAAGCCGAAGGAACGCCTCCCGGCAACTAGCAGGTGCGCTAGCCGAGAGGGTGCGCCCCAGCATTCCCGAGTGATTAGAACATGGCACAGCATTCACCTAAGTAGCCAACCCGGGAACTCCCCGGGTGATCTGTACGCACTCAAACTTGTGAATACAACTCAAAAAAGGACGTAGGGTATTACACCTCCGGGTGGCCCGAACCTGGGTAAAACTCTTTGTCTACACTTCGTGTCTATCGCCACGCCGGGTGATCTGTACGCACTCAAACTTGTGAATACAACTCAGAAAAGGACGTAGGGTATTACACCTCCGGGTGGCCCGAACCTGGGTAAAACTCTTTGTCTACACTTGCGGACTTCCTCCATGTACGGTGCCATCTACGGGCAGTCGTAGTCCTTGTTAACCTGGTTGATCACGAGTTGGGAGTCCCCGCGAACAACTAGGCGCTTGATGTCGAGGGCGATCGCTGCCCGCAACCCGGTGAGCAAACCCTCGTACTCCGCCGTGTTGTTGGTGGAGTTCGGGAAATCGAGTTGGATAGCGAACCTCAACTGATCCCCCGTCGGTGACTCGATGATGACCCCGGCGCCAGCTCCCTGGAGACTGAACGCGCCGTCGAAGTAGAGGACCCAGTGGCCTTTATCTAGCCTGCCTGGCAGGCTGGTCTCCACACTTCCTCCCCTACACTCGTCGACATCCACTCGGCGACGAAGTCCGCTAGGGCCGCACTCTTAACGCTCTTGGAGTTGGTGAAGCGCAGATCGAACTCAGACAGCTCCATCCTCCGCTCGGCCACCCTCCCAGTGGCCTCACGGTTGGTGAGGGCTCGCTCGAGGCAGAACCCTGACACCACCGTGACGCGGTGCGCCTGAAAGTAGTGGCGCAGCTTGTGGGACGCAAGCAGAATCCCCAGGAGGAGCTTCTGCACTTGCGGCTCGGGCGTGGAGGCGGGCGGCGTACGGGGGGACCTCGGGCGTCGGGGAGGACGCGGGTGCGCGCGGCACGGCACGGCAGTGCTGGTGGCGCGGTCGGCGTGGGCTTGAGCGGTCGGAGTCCTCGCCTAGGTCGAAGACGAGTGGGTGGCGTGGGCTCGGGCGGTCGGAGGCCTCGCCTAGGTCGAAGACGAGTGGGCGGCGCGGGCGGCCGACTCCGGCGAGCTCGGGCGGTGGTTGGCGGGGCGCAAAACGAAGGGAAAAGCGCATCATAAGATGCACGAGAGAGAGGGAAGGAGAGGGAGGGCGGTGGCGTCGAAGATGGTTCACCGGCGTGGTTTGGCGCGGCGCGAGAGTGGCGGCGGCGGCGAAGCTCTTCGGCGAAGAATCGGGGCGGCCTGGCGACGTGATAGCGAGGGGGAGCAGAGGGGAAGAAGTGAGGGGGTCGCGGGCCTTAAAAGAACGCGAGCGGCTCGGTTTGGGAAGGTCGGGAGGGGCGGATCCCGGTGATGGCACGCGGCGGTCACGCGCGGGGACGGCGGCGCGATTTCGGGCGCTTGCCCGAGGTAGGGGACGACCCCGACAGGTGGGCCCCACCTGTCGGTGGCTCGGGCGCGCGCGCGCGGGCGGCTCGGTCGGTCGGGCTGGTTCGGCCGGTTCGGCCCAAGCGGTCGGACCGGTCCGGTTCACCCTTTTTTTTCTTTTCTTTTTCCCTTTTCCTATTTCTTTGATAACTTTTGATTTTGAACTCCAAATTGGTCCAAATAAATCCCAGAAAATTTGTAAAATCATGTTCCACCATGATACAACTTTTGGGAGTATTTTCCCCTCAAAATAAAATATAGAAAAATACATTTGCCCTATAAATGCCTTTAGGGCTATATATCCATTTAAATAAAATACTTTTTCAACTCCAAATAACTAACCAAAAATTATGGGATGGCTTATATGTGCATTAAGCCCCTTTTATACATAAAACCTATTGGTTTGAAAATCCAAAGCTCATATGGGTGTAAACCCTAGGGTTTAAAATGAAATAAAGAATCTTTCCAAAGACTTTTGAGATTCAAAATTTGAATTCGAATATGCAATTGTGGCATGATGCTCATGGATGCAATGCACATGTAAAAGTTTGAATCTTGCAGAACTTGATAGTCTTGGATCGGGTCTGTCTCTCAGCTGTTTCCAAGATCCTGACCAGTTTCTCCTCATAGGTGAGGTCACTCTATAACTGGACTTCCTCGAGTGGAATTGTATCCCTCAGGGGTGTGTCGGCCATCTCGGAGTGACACTTCTTCAGTTGCGATACATGGAAGACATTGTGGACATTGGACAGTGCTTCCGGTAAATCCAACTTGTAAGCCACTTCTCCTTGGCGGGACAAGATCTTGAAAGGCCCAATGAAACGGGGTGCTAGTTTTCCTTTTATACCAAATCTCTTTACCCCGCGTATCGGTGAAACTCTGAGATACGCTCTATCTTCGGCTTCGTAGATGACTTCCCTACGTTTAGAATCCGCGTAGCTTTTCTGCCTTGACTGGGCTACTTTCAACCGGTCTCGGATGAGTCTAACCTTTTCTTCGGCATCCTTTATCATATCTGGGCCGAATAGACTACGATCTCCTACACCATCCCATAACAATGGTGTTCGGCACTTCCTTCCATACAAAGCTTCAAACTGTGACATTCCAATGCTGGCTTGGAAGCTGTTGTTGTATGAGAATTCTGCATATGCAGATTGTCATCCCAACTGGATCCATAGTCTAGAGCGTAGGCTCTCAACATATCCTCAAGGATCTGATTAACCCTCTCGGTTTGTCCATCCGTCTGCGGATGAAATGCTGTACTGAATTCCAGTTTCGTTCCTAGAGACTCATGTAGTTGTCCCCAAAATCTTGAGGTAAATTGGGTACCTCTGTCTGAAACTATTTCTTTGGGCACTCCGTGTAAACACACTATTCTGGATATGTAGCGTTTTGCTAACTGTGCGCTAGTGTAAGTAGTCTTCACAGGTATAAAATGGGCAACCTTGGTCAAACAGTTAACCACTACCCAAATGGAATCATATCCTTATCCGGTCCTTGGTAACCCGATGATAAAATCCATGCCTACTTTATCCCATTTCCAATCCGGTATAGGCAATGGTCTCAGCAATCCTGCTCGCTTTTGGTGTTCTGCCTTAACTCTGCTGCACACATCACACAAGGCAATAAACTCTGCTATGTCACGCTTCAATCCGGACCACCAAAATGTTTCCTTGAGGTCCATGTACATCTTTGTGTTTCCAGGGTGGATTGAGTACGGTGAATCGTGGGCTTCTTGCAAAATCAACTTTCTGATTTTCAGATCTTGCGGTACGCAAATGCGTTTTCCGAACCATATGGTACCGTGGTCGTCCTCACGAAAATCTTTGGCCTTTCCGTTAAGCATATTCTCTTTTATTTCCTTTATTTCTGAGTCATCTTTCTATGCTTCTCTAATCTTATCTAGCAGTGTGGGTTGCACTTCCAAAGTGGGTAAATAACCTTCCGGTACTATTTCCAGTCTGAGGTCTTTGAACTGTTCGCACAACTCTTGTGGTAATTCTCCAGCTGTTAGTCCATTTATATAGCCCTTGCGGCTCAATGCATCGGCTACTACATTAGCCTTGCCTGGATGGTATTGTAAATTCAGGTCATTATCTTTTATCAGTTCTAACCATCTTCTCTGCCTCAAATTCAACTCCTTCTGAGTGAAAATGTACTTTAGACTCTTGTGGTTAGTAAACAGCTCACAATGCTTTCCCATCACATAGTGCCTCTGAAGCGACCGCCCCCATACAAGGGTTCGATCTCTGTGCTTTAGTGCTAGTCCCTGGATCGACTCACTAGCACACACAGTTTCAAGATGTAATATCATAGAACAAAGGTCTCAATATTACAACGTTTCATCCAGAATATAAGAGGGTACTTACAACTCGCATAACCTCACGGGTTAGCTGGAAATAAAACAACTGTTTAGCAGCGGAAAGCGAAAGATACAAGGGCACATCAACACCACGGTGAGAGCGTGTTGGAATGTAGGCCCGTAACCCAAACAAGTAGAACGCACATCTTACTCGTCGTCGGAGCTTCCTGCATCATTAAAAGATGCAGCCACTAGGGTCAATACATTGAATGTATTGGCAAGATTCACTAGGAGTTATATCAGAACCTACCAAGTATATGCAGTATTTGGCAAGGTAGAGTTCAGGCTGTTTGCGTGGAAGCAGAACATAAATTACCCTACTACAAAGGAATGTTATAATAATGTTAACTAATGGACACGGGGTAGACACACCCATGCTCCTATTAACCTAGAGTACATTGAAGTGGATTCTTCAAGTGCTCCTACCCTGTTCAAACCATTCATTTTATTTAAGAAGTTGGAATGAGTGAGACTTTCCTTACAGCTCCACATCTAGTTGCTCAAATTGTCCGTTGCCGGGGACACGGCTAAGTACTTAGTTTTGACGCTCTTGAGAGTTTGTACACATTCCCCACAAGAAACCGACGTGTTAATCCCTTGCTGTCCTCAGGGTAGAGTAGCAACGGCATCGATTACGAGATTTTCAGAGGTAATTCCCTAAACCACGAGAGAATCACGCTCCCCCTACACGGCTACCTCAGTACAATTCCTCGGGTCTAGGTTCATACAACTTACTCTTGTCTCGCCAGAGCCCATATAGCATTGTGGTTGTACTAGAAGCTTCTAAATAGGAAACTAGTCCAGTCTCAGTTACCCCAGGTGGCATTCCACATTTGCAACGTAGGCGCTCCCCGAATCCACGGGAGAGACGTCCATGGACGATCCATTCCTGAATCCACAGGAACTCGACTCAGAGGGACCCATAGAAATGGACCTGACGCCGCTAATCCTCAAAATCCTCAAAGCAGCCCACCCAGGATGGTTCATTTAATTAGTTGTTTTGCCTTACATCTAACAAAAACATTTCATATAGCCAAAGGCATAACAATATCATAATGTAGTTATTTCCCCCACGATACTACCATAGCTTAGCATTCAACTACAATCGCTGGCAATTTGGTAGCAAGGTAATGGCGAGGGTAAACTATACTACCTGGGATTTATAGCTAGCATAGAGGTACGAGTAATAGTCCTATCAATGCATCTCTACCAACAACACTAATGCATAAGTCTTTTAAAACAACAATAATAATGGGATATAATCAAAGTGAACTTGCCTTGTCCAAGGTTGTGGTAGTTCTCGCACTCTTCGCAACAACAATGATTACACTCCACACAATCTAAAATAAAAGGAACACACACAATAAACACAACATTCAATACAAAAACCATGCCATGATGCACATGCTATGCTGATGCACACAAAGGTTACTTCTAACGTACAAAGTTTTGTTTCTGTTTTGAAAGGCTCTCAAAAGATTTGGACAGATTATACAACATCAAAGTGGTAATTAATATGCAAGAAACATGGATAGGGTTTAAAACAAAAGATTGTGCGGCTTTTGTAACATAGAGCAATATTTAACTTGCATGCCATGATTATACACAAAATAATTTCTTCTCTGGTCCTAATGGATAGAGAACAACTTTAAATAATTTTACAGCAAGATAACATGCTCAAAACTATTTTGAAACAATTCATTTGAAATTTGAACCATATTCAACCCTTCTGTAAATAGCTACTGTCTAAGTTCTTCAAAACTGAAAATAAACCGTGCCAAAATATTCTACACGTTACGACGATTCCAGAAAGGTGCGGAACACAAATTTTGGACAAACGGTTTGAAAGATATAAAGGTTTGAAGTTGTAGGGTCTTTTCTGCAAAAGTGCATTATCCACTTCGGCCGAAAATAAAATAAATAAAAAACCCTGCCACGTGGCAGCGCGGGACTGGCCGGTTTCTAGGGTTCCGGCCGGCGGCTAGCTCGCCGGCGTCGGCGCGGGGCGGCGCTGGCAGGGGCGGCGCGGGCGAGCGGCAGGGGCGGCGCGCGCACGGCGGCGGCGGGCGGCGCGGGGCAGCGGGTCGCGCGGGCTGTGCGGAGGCGGCGCGCGGGCGGAGCGGGGTGGCGCAGGCGGCTGCGCGGGCACGGACAGCGCGCGGAGGGCGGCGGGCGGCGCGGTGCACGGGCGCGGGCAAGGGTGCGGCCGGCGCTGAGGAAGATGACCGGCGCGGCGGCCGGAGGCGGCGGCGGCGGCCAAACGCCAAGGCGAGCGCGTCACGACGTTCGGGACGGGGAGAGGAGAGAGGCTAGGGGAGTGGCGCGGGAAGAACCTCATCGGAACGGCGGAGAAACGCGAAGAATGGCGGTGGCAGCAACAAACTCCGGCGAGCAATTACTTTCTAACCGGTGCGAAATTGAACGTGGGGTTTGGGGGAAGTGGAGGAGAAAAGTGAGGCCTTCGGGGTGACGCGCAAGGATTTGGAGAAAACGGCCTGAGCGCGGAGAAATCGGAGGTGGAGTCATGGGCAATTCGCGGGCGTGCGTGGCCGGATTTCTCGGACGGAGGTTGAAGATGACGCGTGGGTCCCACCGGTCAGTGAGAGCGGGCGGCTCGGGCGGGGCGGAGCCGGTCCGGTCCGGTCCGGTCCGGTTTGACCTGGTCGGTCCGGTTCGGCCGGTTTTCCCCGGTTTTTCCTTTTCTTTTATCTATTTTCTGTTTTTGAACCTCAAAATTGATTCGAAGCTTCAAATCACTCCAAATAAAATGCAACAAAATTTGTAAAATCATATTTTCATATGATCTAACTTTTGGAACAAGAATTTTTTCAAAATAAAATATTTAAAAATACATTTGCCTATAAAATGGCTTTTAGGCCTCTTAGGCTATCGAAACAAATTATCTTTCAAAATACTTTCAAAAGCCAATCTATGGGATAGCTTTATATATGCATTAAATCCCTTTTTACCACAATACCCTATTGGGTTAAAATGCAAATACTCAAAAGCAAGATCAAAGCCCAAAATCAGATAAAAGCATTTTTTGCAAAATGGTTTTCTGGGCAAACTTTAGGGTTTTGAAAGTGATCAAATGCAAGGGTGACATGATGCTTATGATATGCAATGCATATGACGAATTTTGAAAATTGGGATGTTACAGAACTAACCCCCTTAAGATGAATCTCGTCCTCGAGATTCCTGTTGGTTAGCAAAAAGGTGTGGGTGGTCTTCTCGAAGATCATCCTCACGTTCCCACGTAGCTTCTTCTTCGCTGTGATGATTCCACTGAACCTTGCAAAACTTGATTGTCTTGGAACGGGTATGTCTTTCAGCTGTTTCCAAGATCCTGGTTGGTTTCTCTTCATATGTGAGATCGCTTTGAATCTCAACTTTGTCAAGTGAAACTGTATCCCTTAGTAGCGTATCGGCCATTTCTGGGTGGCACTTCTTTAATTGCGACACATGGAATACGTCGTGGACACTTGTCAACTTTTCAGGTAACTCCAACTTGTAAGCAACCTCTCCTTGGCGTGCTAAAACCTTGTAGGGTCCAATATAGCGTGGCGCTAGTTTTTCCTTTAATCCCAAATCTCTTAACTCGGCGTATCGGAGAAACTCTGAGATACGCTCTGTCACCAACCTTACAGGTGACCTCCCTTCGTTTGGAAATGGCATAACTCTTTTGTCTGGATTGAGCTATCTTGAGCCTGTCTCGAATCAGTCTGACCTTCTCTTCAGCATCCTTTATCATGTCGGGTCCGAATAGACTGCGGTCTCCTACACCATCCCATAGCAATGGTGTCCTACACTTCTTGCCATACAACGCTTCGAACGGTGCCATTCCAATACTCGCTTGGAAACTGTTGTTGTATGAGAACTCTGCATATGGTAGATTCTCGTCCCAGCTAGAACCATAGTCCAGAGCGCAAGCTCTTAACATATCTTCAAGAATTTGGTTCACTCTTTCTGTTTGTCCATCTGTCTGTGGATGAAACGCTGTGCTAAACTCTAGTCTCGTGCCTAGAGACTCGTGCAATTGCCCCCAAAATCTTGAGGTAAATTGGGTACCTCTGTCTGAAACGATCTCTTTAGGGACTCCATGTAGGCATACAATCCTAGACATGTATCGTTTGGCCAACTGTGCACTTGTATAGGTAGTCTTTACTGGTATGAAATGAGCAACTTTGGTCAAACGGTCGACTACTACCCATATTGAATCATATCCTGATCTCGTCCTTGGTAAGCCGGTGATGAAGTCCATGCCTACCTTATCCCATTTCCAGTCTGGCACTGGCAATGGTCGTAGTAATTCAGCTGGTTTCTGATGTTCAGCCTTGACTCTGCTACAAACATCACACAGAGCGATATACTCAGCGATGTCTCGTTTCAATCCCGTCCACCAAAACTTTTCTTTCAAGTCCATGTACATCTTTGTATTACCGGGGTGGATTGAGTACGGTGAATCATGAGCTTCCTGAAGTATTAGCTTTCTGATCCCGGGGTCTTGTGGTACACAAATACGCTTCTCAAACCATACGGTACCTTGATCATCCTCAACGAATCCTTTTGCTTTCTCAACAGCCATATTATCCTTTATCGTTCTTATTTCTGAGTCTTCTTTCTGGGCTTCTCTAATTCTGTCCAGTAGAGTGGGTTGTACTTCCATGTTGGCTAAGTAACCTTCTTGAACTAACTCCAATCTGAGGTCCTTGAATTGCTCACACAATTCAGCAGGTAACTCTCCAGCTGTAAGTCCATTAACATATTCCTCTGGTAGGTCAGGCAAAACAAGGATGGGTGCCGACACTAGTCTTTTCTTCAATTCCTTGAAACTTTCTTCACAAAATTCATTTCAGGCAAACTTCTTCTCTTTCTTTAAAAGTTTTGTCATGGGTTTCACTATTTTGGAGAAATTCTCAATGAATCTCCGATAGTAACCAGCAAGTCCAAGGAAGCTGCATTCTTCTCCGACATTCTTCGGTGCCTCCCATTCCGTAACTGTTGCAACCTTAGCTGGGTCAACGGCTACTCCGGCTCCTGACACTATGTGTCCAAGAAAGCTGACTTCTGATAACCAAAATTCACACTTGCTAAATTTGGCGTACAGCTGGTGTGCTCTCAACTTCTCCAAAATCTTGCGCAGATGCTGCTCATGCTCTTCCTTGCTCTTGGAATAGATTAGTATGTCATCGATGAATACTGCTACAAACTTGTCCAAGAATTCCATGAACACCTTGTTCATCATGTTGATGAAGTATGCAGGTGCATTGGTCAAACCGAATGGCATCACGGTGTACTCGTACAGTCCATACCTCGTGGTGAATGCCGTCTTGGGTATATCCATCTCTCAAATTTTCAGTTGAAAATATCCTGATCGCAGATCGATCTTTGAGAACACACAGGCTCCCTTCAGTTGATCGAATAGATCATTGATTATGGGCAAGGGATACTAATTCTTTATCGTCACCTCATTTAGTGAACGATAGTCAATGCACATCTGTTGGCTCTTGTCCTTTTCTACAAACAGGACAGGTGCTCCCCATGGAGATGAACTGGGGCGGATGAAACCTTTCGCTAACTATTCAGCTAGCTGCTTCTTCAATTCCTTTAATTTCATCCACGGCCATCTTATATGGTCTCTTGGCTACGGGTCCACTTCCTGGCACTAACTCAATAAGAAACTCCACATCACGGTCCGGTGGCATGCCTGGTAATTCCTCTGGAAATACGTCTGGGTATTCCTTCACTATTGGTACATCGTCCATGCTAACCCCCTTAAGAGCATAAATCTTGGGTTTCTTAAGCTCATGGGTGGACTTGTACCGGATGCGTCTCTTGTCTGGGGTTGTGAGTGTGACAGTCCTCTGGGCACAGTCTACTAATCCTTCATATAAGGTCAACCAGTCCATTCCCAAGATTAGGTCCAGTCCTGGGGAATCTATAATTATGAGATCAGAGGGAAAATTGTGTCTCCCAATACTTAGGGGTAGCTGGCGACAGTGTCGGGTTGCTAGTATTGTTCCACCCGGTGAGTTCACTTTCATGGGTCTAGCCATGGTCTTAGAGGGTAATTTGCCTCTTTCTACTAATACTCTTGAAACGAATGAATGCGATGCTCCAGTATCAAACAGAACTATTACTTCAAAAGCATTAATGTGGAAGGTGCCAAGTATGATACCTGGTTCCTCGGTGATTTCTTCCACATCCACGTGATTCACATGGCCCTTCTGGAATGGATTGGGCTTGTTCCCAGTACCATCTTGGTTGTCCGGGCAGTTGGAGCCATAGTGTCCCATCTTGTGACACTTGTAGCACTCCACCTTGCTCATGTCCTTATTGGCGTTGTGGTTCTGACCATTGTTGTTCTGGCCATTGCCGTTGTTCCTGCCATTCCCGTTGCCATTGATGGGCCTTGGGCGAGCGAACTGGTGCTGTTGCTGATGCTGGTGCTGCTGATGGTGCCGGTTCACATTGCCACCCTAATGGTGGTGTCCTTGGCTTCCCTGGCGGTGGTGGTGACTATTTCTTCCACTGCGGTGGTTGTTCTGGTTCCCGTTCCTGCTCAAGGAGGAACTGCCACTTCCATCATAGGAGGTGCGCTGCTTCTGGTGCGGGCCAGTGTGAGAGCCTCCTTGGTGAAATCTCTTCTTGCGGTTTTCCAACTGAGTGAGCTTACTCTCCAGAATGATGGCCTTGTCAATCAAAGACTGGTAGGTGGGGGTGTAAGCAATAGCAAGTTGAACTGACAGTTCGTCGTTCAGACCGTCCAAAAACTTCTCCCTGCACTTGGCTTCGGTGTTCACATCATCCGGTGCATAGCGGGACAGTTGGTTGAAAACATCTATATATTCTGACATAGAGCGGCTTCCCTGTCGCAGCCTGTGAAATTCTTTCTTCTTCAGGCTGAGCACTCCCGCAAAGATGTGGGCGGTGCGGAAGGCTTCCTGGAACATGTCCCAGGTGACATCCTCGATGGGGGTGGTGATCTGAAAATTTTCCCACCACGACGCTGCGGCTCCTTCTAGCAGATGAGCTGCAAACTGCACTTTCTCTTCCTCAGTGCAGTTGATGGTGACCAAATTCTTATTGACTGAACGAAGCCAATCGTCAGCCATAATAGGCTCAGTGGAGCTGGAAAAAGTGGGCGGGCGCAAACGTAGAAATCTGGTCAGCATAAACACTTGGGGTGGGTGGTGCTGCTGGTTGTTGTTGTTGTTGTTGTTGGCCAACTGTTGGGTGATCATCTGGAAGAATTGGGTCTGGGCAGCCAATAACTGCTGCATGATGGCAGCATTCCCTTCTGCGTCGGCGTTGTTGGCAGGGTTCCGGCGTCTCGGAGGCATCTGTTTAGGGTAGCATAGATGAGGAAACAGATAGAATAGAGTTAAGGATAACTAAACCCCCAAACAAGATATAACTCAAGCATATATCAATCATCCACTCATCAATCATAAAAGGTTTTGAAAAAAAAAAAACTTGTTTATGGTGGGACATTGCCTATAAAGAAAAGAGTACGAGGAAAAAAGCAATCTACCTACATTGCCATACACATAGATTGTATGGTCAATGACTAACTCGCAACACTGATAACAAAAAGAAAAGATAAATCTGGTAGGCATCAACAGAACTAGGGGAGTGTGGCTGTCGGTGTGGTCCCGTTCGCCTTCATCTTGGAGCGGGTGTTTGTAGCAGGGGTATCCATCTCGTGGACCTCCTGGGGCTCCTCCTCCTCAGTCGGTTCCTCCTCCTGAGGCTCCATGTCCTGATCCTGTGGTGGAGGTTGGACCTGGACAGGCGCCGGTGCTGCAATTGGTGCGGCTGCGGCTGCAGCTGCGATGAATGCCTGGAACTGCTCGCAGTAGTAGCGAGCCTGGTCCCTCTCATACTGCAGCTCCTCGATGGCGTCTCCCATGTTGAGGACAGTGTTCTCCAACACGGCCTTGTCCTCCAGCCACTGGGTCTTTGAACCGATCTCTGTGCTTACTGTGCTAGTCCCTGGATCGACTCACTAGCACACACAGTTTCATGATGAAATATACAGAAGCAAAAGTCAAAGTACTTTATTACATCGCATCATCCAGAATTTAATAGTACTTACAACCTCGCATGACCTCTGGGGCCAGCATAAAACAAATACTGTTTCAACATCATAAAACAATGTTTCAAAATACTGCAGCGGAAAAGGGTAGAACATAAGGGCCACACTACTCCAAGGTGAGAGCATGTTGGAATGTAAGCACATGACCCATGACAAAACGACGAACCTCACTCATCATCGGATCCACCTGCATTGTTAATTGCAGCCACTACGTGGTCAATACATTTGAATGTATTGGCAAGCTCACTAGAGTTATAAAGGACCTACCAAGTACATGCATAGTTTGGTTAGGTCGGGTTTGGCTATTTTGAATAAAGCATCGTTATTCAAATCCTATCATTTTTAGACAAATAGTTTTGAATTCTATTGGACACGGGGTAGAAACACCCATGCTCCTATTAACCTAGGCACATTGAGTAGAAACATCAATGCTCCTACCCAGTTCAAACCATTCATTTTATTAGGAAATTTGAATGAGTGAGACTTTCCTTACAGCTCCAAATCTAGTTGCTCATAATTGTCCGTAACCGGGGACACGGCTAAGTACTTAGTTTGACACTCTCGAGAGGTGGTACACATTACCCACAAGAAATCGACATGTCAATCCCTTGCTATCCTCAGGGTAGAGTAGCAACGGCATCGACTATATGAATTTTCAGAGCATAATCCCCCAGACCACCTGAGGGACGCGCCCCCACCTACACTGCTACATACCGATGTCACCTCGGATCCGGGTTCATATTTCTTACATCCATCCTGGCAGAGCCCATAATACCATGTGGTTGTACTGGAAGCTAACTAAACAGGAAACTAGTCTAGTCTCTGGTTACCCCGGGTGGCATCCCACATTGTGACGCAGGCGCTCCCCGAATCGTACGGGGAGACGACCATGGGCGCTCCCGAATCACACGGAGAGACGACTCAGCGGGCCCCATAGAAATGGACCTAACGTCACTACATCCGAAAACTCAAAGCAGCCCACCCAGGACGGTTCATTGAATTACTTGTTTTGCCATACACTAGGAAAATCATATTGTAATTCAATAGTATCACATTGTAATAATACCACCCTCGTATATTATCATAGCATAGCATTTTACTACTACGATGGCAATTGGTTGTGAAGTCATGGCCAAGGGTATCCTATACTACTAGGACGGATCATAACTAGCATAGATACAATAATAATCCTAACCATGCAACTAATAAAATCTAGTGCATAATAAAATAATAGGATGATGGTCAAAGTGAACTTGCCTTGATAGTAGTTGGAGTTCAAACACTCGTCACAATCGCAAGGTTCGCTCTCCGAGAATACTATACAATCAACAAACATATACACACACATAAACACACAATACAAACACGACAAAAGAATATGTATGCCATGATGCGATGCAAAACATATGACATGGGTGGGTTGGTTTTATTTGGGTGATCTACTACTCCAAGGCATTGATAATTAAGCACATGCAATTAGGGTTTTTAAATAAATTGCAATGGCTAGGGTTTAAACCCTAAAATGAGGTTTTATTAGCATCAGCCAAATAGATTAATACAAAACATTCATTTCTCTGTCCCATTGGACAGAGGACATTAAAACAAAATTTTGGGCACTGGTTTCATTCAAAAAGGACTTTTAAATAATTAGTTATGATTTAAATGGTATAAAACCCTAATCTCTACATTGAATCTGATTCAAATATTCAAATTAGGATTCCAAAAAGGTGTGGATCATTAAATTTGGCCAAACAGATTTAAAGTTATGATCATTTGAAGTTACAGGGGTCTATCTGCAAAAGTGTCATTTAATTAATCCGAGGGATTAAAATTAGATTTTTATTTTATAAAAAATAGATGCCACGTGGCGGCTCCTGATTGGTGCGTACCGGTTCGTTTAAGTGAAATAAAAGGGATCTAATCTACACCGTTGGAGATGGATGGACGGACGAGATCGATCGGGGGAAACTCACCGGCGAGGTTAGGGTTCCGGCGACGGAAACTGGCGGCGATGCGGCTCGGGCGTGGAGGCGGGCGGCGTTCGGGTGGACCTCGGGCGTCGGGGAGGACACGGGGAGGCGCGGCGCGGCACGGCAGAGACGGGGGCGCGGTCGGCGGCGCTCGGGGACGGCGGAGTCGGCGCCTAGGACGAGACGGGCGGGCGGCGCGGCACGGCGGACGGCGGCGCGGGCACGGGCAGTCATCGGCGGGGAGCTGCAGCGCACGGGAGTGAAGATGGCGCGCGTCAAACGAAGCGCAAGGGGAAGACGCTTCAGAAATTTGTGAGCTCGGGCGGTAATGCTCACCGGCGAGGTCGGGACGGCGCGGTGAACGGCGGCGGCGGCGGAGCTTTTCGGCGAGGAATCGGGGCAGCCTGGCGGCGTGATAGCGAGCGGGAGCAGAGGCAAAACGAGGAGGGGGCCTCGGTGCTTATAAGGACGTGCTCGCCTTGGTTTGGGAATGTCCGGAGGGGCGGATCCCGGTGATGGCGCGCGGCGGTCATGCGCGGGGACGGCGGCGCGATTTCGGGCGCTTGCCCGAGGTAGGGGACGACCCCGATAGGTGGGCCCCACCTGTCAGTGGCTCGGGCGCGCGCGCGGGGGCGGCTGGGCCAGCTGGGCTGTGGCGCGCGCGAGGGAGTTGGGCCGGCTCGGCCCAATTCGGCCGGGCCGGTCTGTTTACGCTTTTTTTTTCTTTTAGGCCTTTTCTTTTTCTGTTTTTCTCATTTCTTTGATATCTTTTGAGTTTGAACTCCAAATTGGTCCAAATAAATCCCAGAAAATTTGTAAAATCATGTTATACCATGATACAACTTTTCGAAGTAGTTTCCTCTCAAGATAAAATATATAAAAATACATTTGCCCTATAAATGCCTTTAGGGCTATATATCCATTTAAATAAAATACTTTTTCAACTCCAAATAATTATCCAAAAATTATGGGATAGCTCATATGTGCAATAAACCCCTTTTATATATAAACTTTAATGGTTTGAAGATCCAAAGCTCAAATGGGTGTAAACCCTAGGGTTTAAAATGAAATAAAGAATCTTTCCAAAGCCTTTTGAGATTCAAAATTTGAATTCAAATATGTAATTGTGGCATGATGCTTATGAATCCAATGCTCATGTAAAGGTTTGAAATTTTGGGATGTTACAGTCTTCTCTCCCATCAGGTTACCAACCTGTTCCTCAGCTAGGTCGGCCCTGGTCATCTCGTGCTCGAGGCAAGACTCCAAGTCCACGGTGTTTATCTCCATGTTCTCGAAGTGGGTCGTCACTGGGGTCACATCCTCGTCGTTGGTCGTAGCCACCGCCGAGCATGCATGATTCCGCCTCCCAAAGAGGAGGAAGGGGGAATCCTTGGGGAACTCGTGCCGATAGTCCCAGCACACCTGTGCGAAGGCGCACTGCATGGCGAACTGAAGGCCCTGCTCGAAGGTGGGGTAGCGGCTGATGAAGGTGATCCGGCGTAGCTAGCGCGATCTCACGCCCCCAGATCTTCGCCTCGATCTCCCACTGTGGCTGCCATCCCTCGGGTGCGGCGGTCTCAACTCGGCCTCTGAACCTGGGTGATGGCAGATCCAGGAACGCACACAGTGCCGCCAAAGGGGCACTGAACAACTGGTCGTCGTCCGTGGAGGGGTAGTAGACGCGGGTGAACGGCGGTACGTTGCCGAACGGTGTTGGGCTTCCCATCTATAGAAAATAAAGAAGGTAGATAAGGGAGTATCGGTGACATGATTAAATGGTCGAATGTAAGTAAAATAGAATAAAAGTGGTAGAGTGGGAATCAAGTGATGAACATTAATATCAAGGGTGGAAATGTAAATATAAAATTGGATGCATAATATTATGTGAATAACATGGCAACATGATTATAATGGTGTATACTGTAAGAATCGAATATGCATCTGTGGTATAACATAATAAAATGCATATGTGGTAATAAGCATAGTATTCGGTGTATATATGGGATAAAACAATAAACATGCCATGCATATGCAAGATATAAATGCAAAGATTTAGATGTATAGGGATAAGAGAGTAAAATATATATGTATATATATATATAGATCTGATAGGGATAAGAAATAATCCTAAGTTTTGGTCTTTGGTCTGTCTTATTCTAATCCAAACTAGGGTCACGTTCCTACAGGCAACACATTGCTCTGATACCATCTGAAGCGATCATTCCTCTTACTAGGGTTCGATCTCTCTGTTTACTGTGCTAGTCCCTGGATCGACTCACTAGCACACACAGTTTCATGATGAAATATACAGAAACAAAGGTCTAAGTACTTTATTACATCGCATCATCCAGAATTTAAATAGCACTTACAACCTCCCATGACCTCTTGGGCCAGCATAAAACAAATACTGTTTCATCATCCTAAAACAAGGTTTCAAAACTGCAGCGGAAAAAGGGTAGATCATAAGGGCCACACTACTCCAAGGTGAGAGCATGTTGGAATGTAAGCACATGACCCACGACAAAACGACGAACTTCACTCATCGTCGGATCCACCTGCATTGTTAATTGCAGCCACTACGTGGTCAATACATTTGAATGTATTGGCAAGTTCACCAGAGATATAACAGATCCTATCAAGTATATGTAGTATTTGGCTAGGTGGGGTTTGGCTATTTGCATATAAAAGCCTCATTGTTTAACCCTATCATTTTTAAACGAATAGTTTTGAGATTGCATATAAAAGCCTCATTGTTTAACCCTATCATTTTTAAACGAATAGTTTTGAGATCTATTGGACACGGGGTAGAAACACCCATGCTCCTATTAACCTAGGAACATTGAGTAGAAACATCAATGCTCCTACCTAGTTCAATCCGTTCGTTTTATTAGGAAATTTGAATGAGTGAGACCTTCCTTACAGCTCCAATATCTAGTTGCTCATAATTGTCCGTAACCGGGTACACGGCTAAGTACTTAGTTTGACACTCTCGAGAGGCGGTACACTTTACCCACAAGAAATCGACGTGTTAATCCCTTGCTGTCCTCAGGGTAGAGTAGCAACGGCATCGACTACAGGAATTTTCAGAACATAATCCTCCAGACCACCTGAGGGACGCGCCCCCACCTACACTGCTACATACCGATGTCACCTCGGATCCGGGTTCATATTTCTTACATCCATCCTGGCAGAGCCCATAATACCATGTGGTTGGACTGGAAGCTACTAAACAGGAAACTAGTCCAGTCTCTAGTTACCCCGGGTGGCATCCCACATTGTGACGCAGGCGCTCCCCGAATCGCACGGGCAGACGACCATGGACGCTCCCGAATCTCACGGAGAGACGACTCAGCGGGCCCCATAGAAATGGACCTAACGTCACGACATCCGAAAACTCAAAGCAGCCCACCCAGTACGGTTCATTGAATTACTTGTTTTGCCATACGCAAGGAAAATCATATTGTAATTCAATAGTTTCACATTGTAATAAT
The DNA here is from genome assembly GCF_000005505.3 of Brachypodium distachyon. Taxonomy (NCBI): domain Eukaryota; kingdom Viridiplantae; phylum Streptophyta; class Magnoliopsida; order Poales; family Poaceae; genus Brachypodium; species Brachypodium distachyon. The sequence continues at coordinate 18,824,283 of NC_016132.3, read as the reverse complement.
ACCGCCCTCGTATATTATCATAGCATAGCATTTTACTACTACGATGGCGATTGGTGGTGTGGACATGGCAAAGGTATCCTATAGTACTAGGACAGATCATAGCTAGCATGGATACAGTAATAATCCTAACAATGCAACAAATAAAATCCAGTGCATAATAAAATAATGGGTAAATGATCAAAGTGAACTTGCCTTGATACTAGTTGGTATTCAAGCACTCTTCGCAATCACACAGTTCGCTCTCCGAGAAAACTATACAATCAAGCAAACATACACATACATAAACACACCATACAAGCAAAAGAATATGTATGCCATGATGCAATGCAAGACATGTGACATGAGTTTGGTTTATTTTATTTGGGTCATCTACTGATCCAAGGCCTTGAGAATTAAGCACATGCAATTAGGGTTTTTAAGCAAAAGCAAAGGCTAGGGTTTAAATCCTAAAATGAGGTTTTATTGGCATCAGCCAAATAGATTAATTCAAAATATTTATTTCTCTGTCCCATTGGACAGGGGACAATAAAACAAAATTTTGGGCACTGATTTCATTCAAAAAGGACTTCTAAATAAATAGTTATGATTTAAATGGCATAAAACCCTAATCTGTAATTTGAATGTGATTCCAAAAAGGTGTGGATCATTAAATTTGGCCAAATAGATTAAAAGTTATGATCATTTGAAGTTGCAGGGGCTCTTCTGCAAAAGTGCCTTTTATTAATTCCGGGGAATTAAAATTACATTTTCATTTTATTCACGTAGTGACACGTGGCGGCTCCTGATTGGTGCATACCGGTTCGTTTAAGTGAAATAAAAGAGATCTAATCTACACCGTTGGAGATGGATGGACGGACGAGATTGAACGGGGGGGCTCACCGGCGAGGCTAGGGTTCCGGCGACGGAATCCGGCGGCGGCGCGGCTCGGGCGTGGAGGCGGGCGGTGTACGGGTAGACCTCGGGCGTCGGGGAGGACGCGGGTGCGCGCGGCACGGCACGGCGGTGCTGGTGGCGCGGTCGGCGCGGGCTCGGGCGGTCGGAGTCCTTGCCTAGGTCGAAGACGAGTGGGCGGCGCGGGCGGCGGACTCCGGCGAGCTCGGGCGGTGGTTGGCGGGGTGCTGCAGCGCGCAAAAGGAAGGGAAAAGCGCATCATAAGATGCGCGAGAGAGAGGGAAGGAGAGGGAGGGCGGTGGCGTCGAAGATGGTTCACCGGCGTGGTCGGGCGCGGCGCGAGAGTGGCGGCGGCGGCGGAGCTCTTCGGCGAAGAATCGGGGTGGCCTGGCGGCATGATAGCGAGGGGGAGCAGAGGGGAAGAAGAGAGGGGGTCGTGGGCTTTAAAAGGACGCGAGCGGCTCGGTTTGGGAAGGTCGGGAGGGGCGGATCCCGGTGATGGCGCGCGGCGGTCACGCGCGGGGACGGCGGCGCGATTTCGGGCACTTGCCCGAGGTAGGGGACGACCCCGACAGGTGGGCCCCACCTGTCTGTGGCTCGAGCGCGCGCGCGCGGGCAGCTCGGTCGGTCGGGCTGGTTCGGCCGGTTCGGCCCAAGCGGTCGGACCGGTCCGGTTCACCCTTTTTTTTTCTTTTTCCCTTTTCCTATTTCTTTGATAACTTTTGATTTTGAACTCCAAATTGGTCCAAATAAATCCCAGAAAATTTGTAAAATCATGTTCCACCATGATACAACTTTTGGGAGTATTTTCCCCTCAAAATAAAATATATAAAAATAAATTTGCCCTATAAATGCCTTTAGGGCTATATATCCATTTAAATAAAATACTTTTTCAACTCCAAATAATTAACCAAAAATTATGGGATGGCTTATATGTGCATTAAGCCCCTTTTATACATAAAACCTATTGGTTTGAAAATCCAAAGCTCATATGGGTGTAAACCCTAGGGTTTAAAATGAAATAAAGAATCTTTCCAAAGCCTTTTGAGATTGAAAATTTGAATTCGAATATGCAATTGTGGCATGATGCTCATGGATGCAATGCACATGTAAAAGTTTGAAATTTTGGGATGTTACACACCAGCCCCCGTTGGATGCGAGGGGAGGGCCCGAGAAGGAACGTTCCTTTGCGGGCAAATAGCCATTTCGCCGGCCTATATTTTTGAATAGGTTCGGTCGGCCATGCGGGCACAACTTAGTCCCATGTTAGGAGAGGCTTCGAGGGGGTCGTCAGCCAAGTGCTTGGGCCGAGCTCGTCTTCCCAAGTCACTTATAGCGAGAGATCTTTCGGGGCCGTCTCGGACTTGGGCCAACTCGTCTTCCCATGTAGCGAGGTTAGGATACCCTCAAGACTCTAACCCCATCCCTCTACTTCGAGTCCGGACCATACTAGATGTCCCGGAACCTCGAAACTAGGCCACCCATGGTGCGTCCCCGAGGTCGAGTCGAGACTAGGCTCGACCCAAGCACTCGAGAGCAGGCCCCTTGGGACACTCTAGCCCTCTCCCCTTGGGTTTGAGCTTTGCATCATCATTGGCCGATAGGACTTCTAGTGCAAGGCTTTTGTCATGGTCGCGCTTGGCGCAAGATGGTTGCCGCATATTCCCGAGTAGACCTTGGGTAGGAGTTTGGCTCCTTGGTCGAGGGCATGCATTTAAGCAAAGCGGCAACACCCTTCTTGTGTGGGACACCGTCGAGTAGGACGTACAACCCGGCTTTTGCAAGCAGAGTTTTGGCGTTTTGGCCTTCTGCTTCTTTGTCCACCTCACCTTTCTAGGCGTGGATAATTGGAGTCATCCAAGAAGGTGGACTATCAATGACCATGCCGGTCATTGAAGATTCGTCATGAGTTTCGGCTTCTTCCTTTATGGACGGGGCACGAGTCACTTCGAAGAAAAGCACCGGTGGCAGCGGTTCCTTGGAACCATCCGTCCGGGCTAATCCATAGGCAAGGTGATTTTCTCCCCGTGGGACGTGTCGCGCCTCCATGCCCAGGAAATACCGTTCCTTCTTGCGAACTTCTTCGATATAGTTCTTCATCATTTCATCAACGCATTTATATGACATGCCCATTTGGTTTGTCACCAGTTGGGAGTCTCCTTGAATGAGAAGGCGTCGAACTCCCATGGCCTTGGCCAATCTAAGTCCGAGAAGGAGCGCCTCATATTCTGCCATGTTGTTGGTGGCATTAAAGTCGAGGTGGGCGGCATACTCCAAAATCTTGCCTTCGGGGCTGATGAGCACGACTCCAGCCCCCGCACCGTCGAGTCGCTTGGAGCCATCAAACCTCATTATCCAATGTGGTTCGGGGGGCTCGGTCTTGGATGTGATTCCTTCGGGTGGGACTAGTGGAGCGTGCCACTCGGCCACGAAGTCAGCCAGGACTTGGGATTTTATGGCCGTTCTCGCCGTGAGTTTCAACGAGAAAGGAGCCAATTCCATTGCCCATTTGGCGATTCTTCAGGTGGCCTCCTTGTTGCCGAAGACTTCCTTGAGTGGGAAGGTAGTTGGCACCATGATGGTGCGGCCCATGAAGTAATGACGGAGCATTTGAGAGTCCATGAGGAGGGCGTATGCGATCTTCTTGATCTGGGTGTATCGACCCTTTGCTCCTCCCAAAGCTTCGCTCACGTAATATACCGGGCGTTTTGACATGTCTTCTTCCTTCACAAGTGCTGCACTTACGGCGACTAGGGTCGTGGCAAGGTACAGGAGCAAAGGCTCCACCTGCTTTGGGCTCGTGAGTAGTGGAGGGGTCGACAAATAGGTCTTGAGCTCTTCGAAGGCCCTATGAGCTTCGTCGGTCCACTCAGAGTTGTCGAGGCTCCTCAAGGCTTTTGAAAAAAGGAAGACCTTCTCGACTGACCAGGCGACGAATCGTCCCAAGGCCGCCATTCTTCCCGCTGGGCGCTGCACATCTTTGACGGAGCGAGGAGGCTCCATCTCTAGGATGGCCCAGATTTTTTCCGGGTTGGCCTCGATCCCTCATTGAGAGACAAGGAAGCCCAAGAGTATTCCTCCTCGAACTCCGAATGCGCACTTCTCCGGATTGAGCTTACGCCATACTTGAGGAGATTGTCTAAGGTCTCTTGCAGGTCCTTGGGATGGGTCTTCGCAATTTGACTTTTGATGACGGAGTCGTCAATGTTAAGTTTGGTGTTCCTCCCCAATTGTTCTTTGAGGATGAGGGTGACGAGGCGTTGGAAAGTTGCGCTGGTGTTCCTCAAACCAAAAGGCATCCTGCGATAGTAGAAGGTGCCGATGGGAGTGATGAAGCTGGTCTTTTCCTCATCTTCCTTGGCCATGTGGACTTGGTGATATCCTGAATAGACGTCCAAAAAGCTCAACCTTTCGCATCCCGCCGTCCAGTCGACCAGTTGGTCGATCCAAGGGAGCGGGTTATCGTCCTTGGGGCACGCCTTGTTTAAGTTGGTGCAGTCGACACACATTCGCCACTTGCCATTGGCTTTCTTCACCAAGACCAGATTGGCTAACCATTCGGGGTGCCAAACCTCTCGGATGAGCCCTGCGTCGGAGGGTTTGGCGATTTCTTGCTTGATGACTTCGCTTCGCTCGGTAGAGAGCTTTCGAGGCTTCTGCTTCACGGGAGCTTTGTCGGGCCTTGCGGCGAGGCGATGCTCCATGATGTCGCGTGGGACTCCTCCCATGTCAGAAGGTGACCAAGCAAAGAGGTCAGAATTCTTTCGAAGTAGGCCGACGAGTTCTTCCTCGAGTTCGCTCGGGAGGTCGGCTCCGATCTTCACTGTGCGCGTGGCATCATCTTGGGAGACGCGTACTTCCTTAAGTTCTCCTTCGGGGAGGGGCTTAGGGATGTAGCACTCCGGTTGATTAGTTTCGGATGCTCCCGTGTTCGAAAGCATGTTAATACTCTTGGCTGATTCTCCCTCTTCGGCGCACTTGGTCTCATGCCGGTAGAGTGTCTTCCTATCGGAAGATTGCTCGCCACGGACCGTTATCACACCCTTCGGGCCTGGGATCTTCATGCACAAGAAGTTGTGGTGGATGGTGGCGCAAAGATGGTTTAGCATCGTTCTCCCGAGGATGGCATTAAAGGAGGCCTCCATATCCACCACGTTTAAGCGCACGAGCTCGGTTCAATGATTTGTGGCGTCTCCGAAGGTCGTGAGGAGCTCAATTTGTCCGAGCAGCTGAATGGACTTCCCTGGCACGAAGCCGGTGAGGGGATAAAGGGATGGTTGCAGCGAGCCGTTCTTGTATCCCCTTGTGGTTCCATCAGTTTCTTCAATGTGCTCAGATATAGGATGTCGGCGGAGCTTCTCCCATCCACAAGAATCTTCTTGAGCTCACAATTGGCGACGATCGCTGTGACCAAGAAGGCGTCGTCGTGTGGGAAGCGTATCCCCTTGGCGTGTTCCTCGGCAAAGGTAATTGGCACGCTCGCCCACTTGGGTGGTAGTGTCGGGGTGAAGGTTCCCACGATGTTGACTTCACGAGCATACTCCTTGCGTTGCCGCTTCGAGCCACGTCCCGTGGCGGAGCCCCTGAGTATCACTCCGACGTGATGCCTGGGTTCCTGAAACGGGAGGTTATCCTCCTTAGGTGCTGGGTCAGCGACAAGGACGTTGGCCGGGCGTGGAGCCTCGGCTGTCTTCTCATCCTTGCGCGGGGCTTGCATTCGTGCCTGGAACTCTTCGCGAGCCGCGATGAGAGTGTTGCACTCCTCGGTACTGTGGCTTGCCGAGTTGTGGATGAGGCATCTTCCAGTTCCTCCCACGGCAGGGCGAGGTGGCTTCTTGGGTTGCCAAGTCTTTTGGGACGATGCTTGTCCTTCGACGGCGAAAATCTTCCGGGCTTGGTCGCCGGGGGACTTTTTCCCCCAACTCTTCTTCTTCTTGGAAGACGAAATGGGCGCAGGGGGTTTGTCGGACGAGAGAGTTCCTTCGGGAGCGGCGCGTGGCGCGTCCTTTTTGGCAATGTCCCCGTCTTCGCCCCGGGCGTATTTTTGCAAGATTCGATAGAGCTCCTCGGTCGTCTTTGGAGGGTTGCGACTTAGGGCCCGGTTCACTTCTCCTTGGAGAAGGCCTTGCATGCATGCGTCGATCACAGTGGTCGACGGAGGGTTGACGATTTGGCTTCGTACCTTCACAAAGCGATGGAAGAAGCTTAGGAGGGATTCCCCCGGCTTTTGTTTCACGGCGTATAGCTCGTGAGCCTGCACGGCTTCTTTGAAGTTTCCCTGAAAGTTGGAGATGAAGACCTCTTGGAGGCGCTCCCACGAGTGCACGGACCGCCCCCAGTGTAAAACCAAGTTTGCACCATCCCGGTGAGCGCGAGCGGAAAGAGGTTGCACATCTCGACGGGACCGCCCCCAGTGTCGCACCAGTGGCACCCGGGGTACCACCGTTGCATGACGCGTGGGCCACCTCGCTTGCTCTCCGGGAGGATCGCACCCCAGGCAGCACCCCGCGAGCTGCCTGGCAAGTCACCAGCACGGCAGGGCTAGCCGGGCTGCGGGGGTTTCCCTGGAGGGCAGCAAGAGAAATCCCGCCTGGGCGCTTCCCGGGAAAGTTACTTGCTGGGAAGGGAGTTCCCGGGCACAGGCGCCCGTAACAGGAGCGGGACCGAGTGGGCAGGACAGTGACCCCGCGTGGCCGCTCAGCGGGCTCCCTGTGCACAGGGTTCGTCAGGACAAGGAGTGAAGCACACTCAATCATTAAATGCACCAACAGAAAGGGGATTCCCTGTCCAGTCAGCCTCCAGTGATTGGCCCGGTGTAAATTTTAGGCACGTAGGACCCTAGTTGCAGGGCTAGCCATCCTGCATGCAAGCCAGTGCGGCAGGGCCGAGCTACCCTGGCTCCCTGTTTGCCATTTCTCACCCTTGCACTGAGGCACCTGTGGTATCCCCTTGAGTATAAAAGGAGGACCCCCGCCAACGGTCAAAGAGGGGATGGACTCTCGGTTCACTACTAATTCTAGCCAAGAGTAAGTAGCACTTAGCTAAGAAGAGAGAGAGCACCCGGGGACTCCCCCCGGCAACTTGTAAACCCTTGCTCATCGGTTAATAGCAAACTCTGAAGCAGGACGTAGGGTTTTACACCTCAGGGTGGCCCGAACCTGGGTAAAAACAATCTTGTGTTCATCGTGTCTCAACGCTTGACATTGGTCCCGCCGACGATCGCCGGAGCAATCCCCGTCGCCCACAGCCGAACCTAAAAGGGGGTGCTCGCGCATCCCCGGTATCTGAGCCTCATGCTATGACATCTGGCGCGCCAGGTAGGGGGCGCGTGAGGAGAGCTCACCGGTGACCGCCGGCGCCGTCGTCTACAGCACCATCGGCCTCGTCTTCTCTGACAACAGAGCCAGTCGCCATGCCTTTCAAGCGGGCTGGTGACTCTCGGATCGACCCGCGTGGCGCCCCAGTGGTGCACACGCGGTCGCACGACGCGCAACCCGCGTCGCAGGCTCAGGAGAACCCTGAGCCCTCTCGGGCGCAGCAGTCGCAGCTGCCATCCCCACCTCCTCGGCCGTCGGCGGACAACCGGCTGAGGGGGCCAGCAGCTCCCAGCGTTGGAGCTAGTCGCGCGAGCGGCCACGATGCCGCCCGTGCCGGCCCGCGAGTTCACTTGCCGGCCGGAGACGCGCCGCGGCAGCTGTGCCACGAACACACTGCGTCTCGAGCGATGCCGTCGGGATCGCATCCTACTCACCCGGGTGCGCCGGGGGATAGGGCGGAGGGCAGCCGGTCGGAGAATCGATTGCCCCCACCCCAAACCCCGGCAGAAGCCATAATTGCAGCGCTAGTCATGGTGCGGTACGAGCCGCAGCAAGGCACGCCGGCACACGAGGCGTGGAGTGCATAGTTGGACGCGCTCCTCGCACTCGCCACCCAGTAGCCACAGGGCGAGGGCGCCCCGGCTGGCTCAGGCCGCGGGCAGAACCCGGGGCGCGAAGACATTGGGGATGCACGCCATCGGCGGTGACGACAAGGTCAGGGCTAATTGGTTCCCGATGGTCCTCATCGGATCAGCGAGAACTTGGCTCCTCAACCTGCCTGTCGGGTCCATAGCCACTTGGGCGGACCTGCATGAGCAGTTCGTGAGCGCGTTCCAGGGCGGCAACAAGCACTCGGGAACCATGGCGGAGCTACACACCATGGTGCAGAAGCCAGGACAGACGCTGCGGAGCTTCGTCAACCGCTTCTCCAGTCTCTCCTACTCCATTCCAGAGGAGGAGGCTGCCGCCATCATCAACACCTTCGCCATGCATGTCCACGACCCCAAGATGCGGGAGAAGCTGAGCACGCATCGGATCCGGACGACGTAGGAGCTTTACGCCTTGGCGCACAAGTGCGCCATGGCCAAGGAAGGGCGCTTAGCGCCCGAACTTGCCGCTAAGGCTGCCGCGAGCCCCGCTGAGGGCTCGCAGAAGAAGAGCTCCCGCAAGCGCACCGGGAAGCAAATCCTCGCCACAGACTCGGGGGCTGCCTCGAGGTCTACGAAGAAGGCCTCGCCCGCTGTCGGGTCTGGCGGCAAGCCGGGCGACGCGTCTCGCTACCCCATCCACGCCAACGCTACCCACGACACGTAGGATTGCCGCATCCTGCAGGGTATCAAGCAGAGGCGCGAGCAGCGCCACGAAGAGCGCCGAGCGGCCGGCGCCTGCTTCGATTGCGGCGACATCGGCCATCTCTCCCGAGATTGCCCCAACGACTGCGGAGCGGGGCCGAAGCCTACCGGTGGGGACGCTGGCGGAGAGGGAGCCCATGGGGGACGCGGCCAGGCCCGTGCCGACAGGGAGTGCCCTCCCCGGAGACGAGACAAGGCTCGCGCTGAGGAGTAGCGCGAGTCCGACTACAGCGGGGGCGACGAGCCCGGCTTCCAGGAGCCCCGCGGCGTCACCTGCATCCATGGGGGAGCTTACGCTCTCTCATCTCATGTCGCAGTAAAGCGCCTCACCCCGGAGGTGTGTGCGTTGTTGCCGGACACGGAGGCGCAGCAGCCTTTGAAGTGGAGAAACTTCAGCTGCCCTTGGAGCAGTTGAAGCCCACTGACCCGTTCCGGGGAGTGAACAGCGGGATCATGCGCCCCTTGGGGCGCATCACGCTACCGGTTACCTTCGGGTCCCGGGAAGCGTTCAGGACCGACCACCTAGTGTTCAATGTGGCGCACACCCCGTTGCCCTACAACGGGATCCTTGGTCGACCGGCGCTGATCAAGTTCATGGCGGCGAGTCATTGCGCCTACGGCGTCATGAAGATGCCGTCCACATATGGAGTCCTCTCCATCAAGTGCGATCGCAAGGACGCAGCCTGGTGTGTTGGCAAGGTCGTCAAGGCCACCGCCGCAGCCGATTCCGGTGACGAGGACGTCGCCGGAAGCGAAGGCTCGTTGCCGGGCGATCACCCCGTAGCGAAGAAGGCCCGCGCTACCCCCCAAGAGCTTGCCGGGGGAGGCGCAGGCACGAGCTTGTGCCCCGACAAGGGCCAGAAGCTCAAGGAGGAGGCCGTCAAGGTGAAGCAGCTGCCCCTCCAAGCCGGAAACAAGGAGCGCACCGTCACCGTCGGTGCGAACCTCAACGCCGAATAGGAAAGCGCCCTCATCACTTTCCTCCAGGCGAACGCCGACGTGTTCGCCTGGGAACCGTCGGACCTCCCCGGAGTTCCTATGGAGGTGATCGAGCATCGACTTGCGGTGCGTCCGGACGCCCGCCCCGTCAAGCAGAAGATCCGCCGGCAAGCACATGAGCGCAAAGATTTCATCAAGCAACAGTGGACAAGCTTAAAGCTGCGGGGGCTATCAGGAAAGTACTGTACCCCACTTGGGTAGCTAACCCTGTAGTAGTACCCAAGGGGGAAAGTAAACTTCGCATGTGTGTAGATTTTACTGATCTTAACTGTGCGTGTCCTAAAGATCCTTTCCCTGTACCTCGCATTGATCAAATAGTAGATTCCACTGCCGGTTGTGATTTGCTGTGTTTTCTGGATGCTTCTTCCGGCTACCATCAAATTAAGATGGCAGTCGAAGATGAAGAAAAAACGGTGTTCATCACCCCGGTTGGCTCTTACTGCTACAGGTACATGCCATTCGGGTTGAAGAACGCGGGCTCAACATTCCAGCGTGCTTTACGCGAGTGTTTGGGATCCCAGCTAGGCCGAAACTCTAAGGCCTACATGGATGATGTCGTCATCAAGTCAAAGCGCGAGGACTCACTGATTGATGACCTGCGGGAAATGTTTGATAACCTCCGCAGGATCAAGCTCAAATTGAACCCAGAGAAATGCACCTTTGGTGTAGACTCGGGGCAGCTTTTGGGCTTCTTGGTTTCGCCAAGGGGGATTCAAGCCAACCCAAAGAAGATAGAAGGTATCGAGAAAATGGAGGCTCCCCGCGGGGTGAAGGACGTGTAGCGCCTCAACGGCTGCGTAGCCGCGCTGGGACGCTTCATCTCGAGGTTGGGCGAACGCGCACTGCCTTTCTTCAGGGTAATGAAGAAGAAGGGCCCAATTGATTAGACCCCGGAGGCTGAGGCGGCGTTCCAGGATCTCAAGCGGTACCTGCAGTCGCCGCTGATCCTCGTCGCCCCCAAGCCGGGCGAGCCACTGCTACTCTACCTAGCGGCGACTGACCAAGTGGTCAGCTCGGTCCTAGTTGCCGAGAGGGAAGAAGACCCCCCAGGGGCTGAGGTTGCGGGGCAGGGGGCTGAGCTAGCCCCGGCAACCGCCTCGGACCCAGGGACCGCCGTTGAACCGGCGGCGTGAACACCGCGCAAACGGCTCATGCAGCACCCTGTGTACTTCGTCAGCACGGTGTTACGCGACGACCGCACGCGGTACCCGAAAGAGCAGAAGCTCTTGCTGGGTATTCTGCTTGCATCACGCAAGCTGCACCACTACTTTTAGGCGCACCGCGTCACGGTGGTGTCGGGATTCTCCCTTGAGCAAGTCCTCACCAACCGTGAAGCCACCGGAAGGGTGGCCGAATGGAGGATGGAGTTGTCGGAGTTCGACCTGCACTTCTCCAACACCAAGAGCATCAAGAGTGCGGCTCTGGCTGATTTTGTTGCGGAGTGGACTTCGACGGGCGTAGAAGAAGAAGAGCCGGAGACCAGCCTGCCCGGCAAGCTGGACGAAGGGCACTGGATCTTGTACTTCGACGGTGCGTTCAGCCTGCAGGGAGCTGGCACCGAAGTCATCATCGAGTCATCCACAGGAGACCAGCTGAAGTTCGCCATCCAGCTCGACTTCCCCAACTCCACCAACAACACGGCTGAGTACGAAGGGTTGCTTGCCGGGTTGCGGGCGGCGATCGCCCTTGATATCAAGCGCCTGGTTGTTCGCGGGGATTCCCAACTCGTGATCAACTAGGTTAACAAGCACTACGACTACCCGCTGATGGCAGCATACGTGGATGAGGTCCGCAAGCTGGAACGCAAGTTCAAGGGTTTGCGGTTCAAGCACGTCAAGCGCAAGTATAACTTCGCGGCTAACGAGCTGTCCAAGTTGGCAGCAGAGCGCCGGAAGGTTCCGGCGGGGGTGTTTTGGCACAGGCAGACTGCGCCTTCGGTTGCCCCCAAGCCGGCCGCTGGGGAAGCCCCCCTGGCACCCGAAGAAAACCCCGCAACAGCGGAGGTCCATGCCGCAGATGTAGCGGCATGCATGAGCAAGAAAACCCCACCTTGGGCAGTGGATATCACCCACCACCTGAAGGGAGAAGCCCTCCCGGAAGGTGACGTTGCCGCGGAACGCGTAGCCCACAAGCCAAGATGTACACCCTGGTGGACGGGAACCTCTACCGGAGGCGTGCAAATGGAGTGAAGCTCCTCTGCGTGCCCCAAGACGAAGGGCGCGCACTCCTGGAAGACATACACCGAGGCACATGTTTCCACCATGTGGCCTCCCGGGCTTTAGCTGGCAAGGCCTTCCGGCACGGCTTCTACTGGCCTACAGCACTAGCCGATGCTGAGCAGCTAGTCAAGATGTGCGAGGCGTGCCAGTTCTACGCGAACAAGAGTAACCAGCCGGCGCAGGCCCTGCAAGTCATTCCATCCTCCTGGCCGTTCGCGTTCTGGGAGCTAGACATCGTCGGCAAGTTGCCGAGAGCGGTTGGCGGCTATGAGTACTTGCTCGTGGCCATCGACAAGTTCTCCAAGTGGGTGGAAGTGGAGCCAGTGCGGAAGGTGACCGCTCAGGCAGCCATCAAATTCTTCAAGGGCATTGTGTGCCGGTTTGGTGTGCCTAACGGCATCATCACCTAATATGGCACACAATTTACGAGCGCTGTGTTCCAAGCCTACTGCGAGGACATGCTCGCCTGAGGAGCAATGGACAGGCGGAGCGAGCCAATGCAGAGGTGTTGCGGGGGCTCAAGACGAGAACCTTTGACAAGCTCAAAGGCCACGGGAAGCACTGGGTCGAAGAACTCCAGCCCGTGCTGTGGTCGATCAGGACCACACCTAGCCAGGTAACGGGTGAAACTCCTTTCGCCCTTGTCTACGGGGCAGAAACGGTGCTGCCCCTCGAGCTCAAGCATGGATCCCCTCGAATACGCGCGTACGGCAACCATAGCCAACACGAGCAGAGGGTTGACGATCTAAACTTCATCGAACAACTTCGATGCCGGGCTGCTGTGCGGGCTGCACGCTACTAGCAGGGACTCCACCGTTACAATAACAGGCGGGTCCGTCCCCAGGAGCTCGAGATCGGAGACCTTGTCCTGCGCCGGATCCAAGGAACGAAGGCCGGGAACAAGCTGGCTCCGAAATGGGAGGGCCCCTTCCGGGTAGAGCAGGTAACCAAACCGGGGGCTATCCGGCTGGAAACCGAAGAAGGCTTGCCGGTGCAAAACAGTTGGAACCTTGAGCACTTGCGTAAGTTCTACCCATGAAGCGGCGGAGCCCGACCCACAGGTGATGCTCCGGCAGCATGCCTCTCGAACTAGTGTAGCCAGGCAACCCCCGATTGTAAACCGCTAGTTTCTATGAATAAAAATAAGTGCTTTCCTCTGAGTTTCAAGTTGTCTCAATTATTTGCATGTTTCTTCCTTTTGTGTCCTTCTTAGGTGCACAGAAGTCTTGTTCCATCCTTGGTTGTGAGCATGGGGCTGCCGGAGTCTCGAAAACAAAAACCCGTTGTCGGGTCGCTCCGGCGTGGGCCCATGCCATTGCCGGGCTCCCCGCAATGCGCATCGCGCAGAAGCTACGTCCTAGAATGGAAGAGTGCTCACACCCAAGTTTGGCATCGACCCTTCTGTGTCCGAGGGCTAGGAGGCAGGAGGGTTACCTGTGCTCTATCTGTGTTGCGTCTTTTTTCGTGCATTTCAAAAAAAAAATTGCAGCATCTTGGGCTCGGTAAGAATCTGACATGCAGGGCAAGGACGGAATTGGGCGCACTGTGGTGCTAGTGGACCGCTCACGGGCTGTGTCATTTAGCGGTGCCCAGTAGTGCGTGGCGACCTCACTTCAAGGTCCTCACCGCACTTCGAGGCTCCTGCTGCAGGAGGGAGCCGCCACGTGTGCCGCGACGACTTGGCGCGCATGGTGGCAAGGCCTTGGCCGCACTTCAAGGGGTGTGGCACCATGTGTGCCGCGGTGACTCGGCGCGCATGGTGGCAAGGTTCTTCGCCGCGCCTATAAAAGGGCGTGGTGGCCATGGAGCAACTCAGAGCGAAACCAAGAAGATAGCTTCCAAGGTGAGGGAGGCCACGGAGGCACGGTGGTGGTGCATGCCATCAGCGCTCAATGCTGATGGGTGCACTGCCGCCGTGCCCTTGCCGCACCCCTCCCACAGGTGGTTCCGAGGCGAGGGCTGCTGCGGAGACGCTGTGGTGGAGCCGCCATCAATGCTTGGCGCCGACGGCGGCCCTGCCACAGCGTTCCTGCCGCATCCCTCCAGCAAGCGTTCCAAGTGCGAGAACAGACAGCTAAGTGCATGGTCCTGATCACCTAACTTTCTGACGCTTAGCATTGGCTCGCTGGTGTGGCTCGAGCCCTCCGTGTGGCTGGGGTGTTAGAAGGACCCTTGCGGGGGGAGTGCGCTCCTCGTGCGGCTCGCGGGTCCGTCCCGTGAGCGGTGCTTGGGGGTAGCTATCCCGCAAGCGGAGTGGCTCGCCGCAGCTACTTGACCCCAGGTCGGCACTGCGGGTCCGTCCCAGGTCCCTGGTCCGGTTAAGTGTGTCGCGCGCGAGTCCCTGGCAACACAAGGCGTAGCACACGAAGGCCAGTAGATCCACCCCGTGAGTCAATCCCGGGAACAAGAAGCAAGTACCAAGTAGAACCGGAAAACAAAATTCATAAAAAGTAGTGAACGATTACACGAGCTAATAAAATGTTAATTGTTCGAACGGCACCAAGCGCGGTACTTGCAGGAATCAAAAAAAAAGACATAAAGATAAAACAAGGACCGGCAAGGGGCTGCGGCGACTAGTTGCCGGGGTCTTCGGCTGGGAGCTCCGCCTCTGGCTCTGGCTCCGGCTTCCTCTGCATCTGGTCCGCCACCTCCTTGACGATCCTGCTCAGCGCCTTGCAGTGAGTAGGGCCATCCTCGCTGTCCGACCAGGCATCCAGCAGCATCTCAAAGGGGAAGTCCGGGTGGTGGAGGTGCACCCGGGGGAGGATCGTCTCGGCGATCTCCCTGGCGCATGAGGCTATCTCCCCATCGCAGAACTTGGAGATCCACACGTCGAGTGCCCCGAGCTTCCCCACCATGTCGGAGAAGAAGGGGATCAAGGTGCTGACGTCCGTGCCGTCCACCTTCGCGGCCTGCATCTCGAACCTCGGCAGAAGGTCGGGCCAGCTGAGCTCCGACTCTCCTCCATTGTCCTCAGCCACCCGCTTCCCTCGGGTTGCAGGTGGAGGGGGACGCGGGGCCCGAGCGGGGGAGTCAGACATCAGCCCCCACTCGTTGCAGGGTGGGTAGCCGCTGATAATCTTGTGCAACCCCGGGACACCGGCATGGAGGGAGGGAGCCCCCGACGGCAGCTCTGTGAAGGCGGCGTCTTCGCCGGTGATCCCCTTCACCCACGCCCGGATTGCTTCCGGGGCCATGCCCCCGTGCTGGAGGCGGGTGGTGTCCCCGGGCCCCGTGTACATCGAGGGCGGGAGCGCAGCTGCAGCGGCGCGATACGCCGGCTGATGTAGGTGCGCGCTACGTCAAGGTCGGTGAGCCCTGCTAGCCGCAGGGCCTTGATTCTCTTGACGATTGGGAGGAGTTCGGCATCGCGGCTGTAGCAGTTCCGCCAGGTGTCGTTGGGCACCGGCAGCTCGGTGGGCGTGTAGATGAACTCCTCGGATTCCTCCACACGAACCCAGCACCAGTCCGCGCGCCACTCCTTCTCGATCTTCTTCTCCGACCGGACGATGAAATCCGATTTCATCCGGTCGCGGGCGCGGAAGACCACCCCCGACGACATCGCCCCCGCCTGCTCGACGCGCGGGTAGAAGTAGTGCCGGAATAATGCCATCGACGGCATCACTCCGACGAACCCCTCACAGAGGAACTGGAAGACGGCGAGGAGGAAGAGGGAGGTGGGGTGGAGTTGCGCCACCCGAAGCTGATACGCCTCCATGAGCGTGCGGAGGAACAGGGAGAACGGAGGCACCAGCCTGGCAAGGATGAAGCGCGCGAACACCCGGAAGTCATTCTTCTGGTGCTCGGCGCTGGTGGGGAAGATGAGAGTCTCCCCGTACTCGTTGAACCGCAAGGTGGCGGCGTGCCGGACCTTGTCCAGCCCCTCGCTGTTGTAGCCGGGCCGAAAGAAGGCGTGCGTGGCCCTCAGCGCCCACCTCTTCTGGTCCTTCTCCGAGGCGGGCTTCTTGGGAGCCGTCTCGCTCTTGCTAGCCGCGGGCTTCTTGGAGCCTTTCCCTTTCTTGGGAGCGGTGGGCGCCATGAGGAACGCGGGCGGAAGCTAGCAGGATTCAGGGGCGCAAGGGAGCGTGAGGATGGAGAAGAAAGGCTGGGGGGCTAAGTGTTTTCTCCTCAGCGCAGCGGTGAGGTCTTATAGCACCCCGGCGCTAAGCAACGGTTGCATCCGCACCCTACGGGTGCGCTGGGGATAACTACACTTCAAGAGGATAGCGCAGGGCGTGGCCTTAACCACCCGGGTTTAAGGGGGAGGTTAGGGCGAAAATCTCTCGCCCACTACTCTGCCCGTAATGGCAGAATCCTTGAAGCAGCACATAGACGAGGACCCGAAGCCCGGCAACCGACCAGGGAAGAGTCCACCCGAGAATAGGCATTGCCAGCGCACGTCCGGGGGCTACTGTCGCACCAGTGGCACCCGGGGTACCACCGCTGCATGACGCTTGGGCCACCTCACTTGCTCCCCGGGTGGATTGCACCCCGGGCAGCACCCCGCGAGTTGCCCGGCAAGTCACCAGCATGGCAGGGCTAGACGAGCTTTGGGGGTTGCCCTGGAGGGCAGCAAGAGAAATCCCGCCTGGGCGCTTCCCGTGAAGGTTACTTGCCGGGAAGGGCGTTCCCGGGCGCAGGTGCCCGTAACAGGAGCGGGACCGAGTGGGCAGGACAGTGACGCCACGTGGCCGCTCGGCGGGCTCCCTGTGCGCAGGGTTCGTCAGGACAAGGAGTGAAGCACACTCAAGCATTAAATGCACCGACAGAAAGGGGATTCCCCGTCCAGTCAGCCTACAGTGACCGACCCGGTGTAAATTTTAGGCATGTAGGACCCTAGTTGCAGGGCTACCCATCCTGCATGCAAGCCAGCACGGCAGGGCCGAGCTGCCCTGGCTCCCTGTTCGCCATTTGTCACCCATGCACCGAGGCACATGTGGTATCCCATTGAGTATAAAAGGAGGACCCCCGCCAATGGTCAAAGGGGGGATGGACTCTCGGTTCACTACTAATTCTAGCCAAGAGTAACAAGTAGCACTTAGCTAAGAAGAGAGAGAGCACCCGGAGACTCCCCCCGGCAACTTGTAAACCCTTACTCATCGGTTAATAGCAAATTCTGAAGCAGGACGTAGGGTTTTACACCTCAGGGTGGCCCGAACCTGGGTAAAAATGATCTTGTGTTCATCGTGTCCCAACGCTTGACATTGGTCCCGCCGGTGATCGCCAGAGCGATCCCCGTGGCCCACTACCGAACCTAAAAGGGGGTGCTCGCGCATCCCCGGTGTCTGAGCCCCGTGCTACGACACCCGGCGGCCCATATGGTGGTGGAGTAGACATCCAAGAACTGACGAGGATTTGATTCCCCATCGTACTGTCATTACATAAAAAAAATTATTAATTGGACCAAATAATTAAGAACAAATTATGAGCCAAGTTATCTGAAAAGTCAATCCGTTTTCAACGTATTAGTACGCTTTAATGTTTGGACCCGCCCATTCACTGTAGTCATGCATGCTGCTCGGTGAGGTCCCACAGAGGTAGTGGAGGACACTCTAGTACTTTAGATGGCATTGACTAAGGGCATGTTTGGATTACGTCCTGGTACGTGCTAGCCTAACCTAAGGGTCCGGACATGTGCATGCTAATGTTTGGTTTGAGACCAGCCAGGCGGCTGCCGGCTGAGTCAGGCCACAAAAATTGCTGGCCTGAGCTCACCCGTTTCCATTGTCACCACCTGCCTGACAAGGCAACTATTTTTGTCAGGCATTTTGTTCAGAACTCTATCAAAACAGACCCTAATTCGATGGGATGAAGTGAGTTTCAGTAATTCTTTTAGGATGATATTGCACAAAACTCCGATTACTAACACCGATTAAATATGAATACACGATCTGACCCGACAGGGGATTTTCAGGAGTTCCTTTAGTTTGTGCCTCCTCTCTTTTTTCTGCTGTTCTTTGTTTTCTTCAATAGGAGTTCCTGTAGCAGGAATTCTCAACAGCCTGAAAAACTCTGAGAAAATGACCGAAGGATAGTTTGCAAAATGGTGGGCTAGAAGCATTGCCGTTAATACAAACTCTAGAACACAAACAGGTCCAAAAAGGAAAATAAATTACATTTAGGACCATACAACTTGTACTAAATCCGAGCCAATTAATATGGAACAAAACGAGTTTTATGATATATCAATGCCAAAACTGTCGTCAGTGAGCATAGGTGCTCGGCAGAGGAAATTGAAGACGATGCCGAGACTCTGCAAGCGCATGGTTGCTTGAGCTTCATCGTCTCCCTGGTGCTGTTCAAAACTTCAAATGCCGATAAAGCCCGCGTCACATATATGTATATTGGATAGACCAGCTTCATTCCTTGTCTTCTACAGCAAACTGGCACCTCAACTTTATCCGATGAAGACTAAATTTCTGATTCCTCAAATACTATGTGCTCAGCTTCTTTTATACACTGCCGTGGAAAAATAATCATGGGGATAAAGCAAAGTTTGGTTAGCTAAATATAAAGCCAGGTAGGATTTGCTTCCGGTTTCCTGCACATCACAAATCACAAAACAAGGCCACACATTTTTCCAACTATCTCTCGGTTCATTTTCTCAGAGTTAGTCAGGCTGTTGAAACTTCATGCTACCACAAGAACACCTTATTGAAGAAACAAAGAACAAGAAACAGAAAAAGAGAGGAGTCACAACCTAAAGGTGCACGAGCAGCATCAGACAACATGGGCTCTTGCATTCCCCTTATGTACATTGCCAGCTACACACTCTTAGTCACTTCCATCAGTCCTAGCCAGACACCAATTCTTTCTTCTTCCGCCCACGGCATCAAGTCACCTCCTCAACAGCGGTTTGTAGAGCACAAAGTTCACATACTTGGACTGGATCCTGTGGGTGACACCGAGGGCGAGCAGGGACTGTGACCCCCACCCTTTCTCGATCGATGAACAGATGGTCGAGGACGACGTGCTGCGGATTCGGTTTTGGAGCATGTTGATCAGCGTTATCAGCGTTACCAAGGACAGACATCAGAAGCTGAGGTGGGAGGGCTGGGAACTACAGATCGTAGCTGTGTTCAGGTGTTGGAGGTGCGTCGAATTCAGCCATGCTGTCTAGACTCCCCGGGACATAATCCTGCTCAAAACAGAGTTGTTTCAGGAGAAACCAAAAACCACTAGTCTGGAGAATCCTCTATAGAAGGCTAGAGGAGAAGAATTGCACATTTTCCTTTGAGTAAATTCACAAAACCACACATATTGGGACAGTCTTCTGACGGAGGCACCATTTTTTCTTATTTGCCTGGAATTAATACGACACATTTTCAGTCACAATGTAACAACAAGTCCGTAACGACGCAATTAACCGAGTTGACAGGGTTCCTTACAGGTCGGGACCACATGTTAGGTAACACGTCGGACGAGCCCAACCCGACCCGTTAGCCCGGTAACCACACCCTAGGAAGATGCTTTCTCCATCAATGGCTCCAGGAGCGAGGGGAGCTTCCCGAGCTCCGGCGTGATGGGGCACTCGCGGGCGGGCGGCGGCACATGAGCATGGGGCGGGGGCACGCTCGGGCGGGCGGCGGCGGCAGCGCGCGGGCAGACTGGGGCGCGCGCGGGCAGGCAGCACAGCTACGGCACGCGTTGGCGTGCGGAACGGCGGCTGCAGGTTTGTGCATTGGCGGCCTCGCGAACAAGCCACCGTGGCCGAGCTGCATCTGGCCGAAGACCACGGGCATGAGGAAGAAGAAGCAGCGGGAGATTCGTCGGAGAGCAAGAGGAAAACGGACGGACATAACGGACTAGCGGGTTTGACCATTCATCTGACATGTGGGTTCGAGCTGTAAGGAAAATTGTCACCTCGCTTAATCGCGTCATTACAGGCTTGTTGTTACATTGTGACTGAAAATGTGTTTTTTTTGGACAAATTAGTAAAAGTGTTGCTTGCGTGAGAAGACTGTCCCGATACGTCTGCTTTTGTGAAATCTACTCTTTTCCTTTCTTTATGGCTTGCCCATTTAGGCGTTCACCAATTTATCGCTGAAATAGACACATATAATCCTTACTGACCTGGACATCAAGGAGGTTGGCCACCTGCCCTCTCTCATCAGTCACGTGAGGTAGTTCGGGGACATATCTCGGTTGCCCCTCGACAATGATCCTGTAATGTTATACTCCAGATGGCAGAACTAATAAGATGGCGTGATCTTTTCCAGACCTCTGTAATGCCTTCCTGAAAGTTGGATTCCCGGGTCATCGCCAGATCCATGAATTTCTAGCATCTATCTCCCAGTTTCCTACACATCATATATACTACTCCGTACATCACAAAACAAGGGGCACAAGACCAGACATTCTCTCCAGCACTCGCTTCATTTCTCAGAGTGTGTGAGTCTGTCGAAACATCATGCTACAAGAAAGAGCAGCATCAAACAACACAGGCTCCTGCATATATGCATCCCCCTTGTACATTGTCAGCTACACACTTATCTTATTCACTTCCATCAGTCCTAGCCAGATACCAGTATACGCTTAATCACACAGATAACAGATGATGAGCACTAGTGCACTACTGGTTGCCACGGAGAATTACACTACCTGAAAACCTTTCTTTGCCGGAGACCTCGGTCTTTGCCGACAGCATTTTTTCAGGCCTCCGGCAAAGAAGGCTTTGCCGGCGGCAAAATTAAAAAGCCTCCGGCAAAAATACAAAATTCCTATGGCAAAGAGCCAAAAAGGCCTCCAGCAAAGAAGGTGACCACGTGGACTTGCTACTGCGGCCAACGGCGCCGTGAACACGTGGCCTCTTTGTCGAAGGCTAGGCAAAAAAAAGCCTTCGGCAAAGAGTGTCTATCTCGTCCTTTTTGTCTCCATTTCTCTCTTGTTTCAAATGATGATGTATAACTACTTTTTGAGTTGAAAATTTTATTGTACTTTTATTTGACATTGACGACGAGTAATGTGAATTAAAATCATAACTTTATATGTAAAAATAATTATTTATCATTTTATAGAGCCGTTTAATAGGGAAAAGTGAAACAATACCAAAACTTTGTCAAAAATTCACAAAAATTGGCATGGTACCAAGTTATAGGTATATAACACTAGGATAAAAGTTACAAGTCAATACACAAAATGAATATGCTACGTACTTCACAAAATGAACGATCTCAAGAGTGAACATCCAAATTTGAATCCCGAACAAAGCTTTGCATTAATTTGACCCATTTTTGAGTTGAGATTTTTAGTGTAGTTTCATTTGTCATTAATGATTACTACTATGAATTAAAATCACCACATTTTATGTAAAAAATTACTTATCATTTTCTATAACCGTTTAATAGGAAAAAATGAAATAATACTAAAACTTTGTCAAAAAAGAACCATTTTTGGCATGGTGTCATTTTGTGGGTATATTAACTTGGAATAAAAATTACAGGTCCATACACAAAATTAAAATGGTACATGCTTCACAAATTGCAACATCTTCGTATAAGTTCCCAAACTTAGCACCCAAACGTCCAATTTGAGTTCCGAACCAAATTTTGCAATAAGATTTTCCCTTTTTAAATTGATTCTTTTACTGTGGTTTCATTTACTGCTAAGGATGAGTAATGGGAATTAAAACCACCAACTTTTATGTAAAAGTAATTATTTATCATTTTTAGAGCCGTTTTATAAAAAAAATCAATAATACTAAAACTTTGTCAAAAATTAGCAATTTTTGTCATGGAGTCATATTATGGGTATATAAGGCTAGGATAAAAATTTCAAATCATTACACAAAATCAAAATGGTACATTTTTCACAAATTGCACGATCTCGAAAATGAACCTCCAAATTTGAGTCCCGAACCAAGTTTCACAACAATTTGTCCATTTTTTGAGTTGAATTTTTTACTGTGGTTTCATTTAGCTTTAATTATGAGTAATGTGAATTAAAATCAACACCTTATATGTAAAAATTATTATTTATCATTTTCTAGAGCCGTTTAATAGGAAAAAATGAAATAATACTAAAACTTTATCTAAAATTAGCAAGTTTTGGTACGTTACCAAGTTATGGGTATACAAGCCTGGCATAAAAATTTTAGGTCAATGCACAAAATTAAAATAGGACAAACCTCATCAAATATATACATGTAGAAAAAAAAGAAAAAAATCTTTGCCGGCGGCCTAGCCTCCGGCAAAGACTGTATTACCTTTGCCGGCGGCCTAGCCTCCGGCAAAGCTTCTGGCCACGTCAACCACGCCACGGATCGATGACGTGGCGCGCTCCTGGCCGTTTATCTCCCCCGATCTCTTATCTCTCCCGACCTCTCTTCCCAGCCACATCTCTTTTCTCTCTCTGTCTTATCTCCCCCTATCTCTCTGTCATCTCTCTCCCCCACGAGCTCTCCTCTCCGTTGGCTCCTGTGCAGGCGGGCAGCCTCTTCCCCGTGCCACCGAGCGCCGGCGACCTGCGTGGCTCCTCCCCTCTCTCCAACAGCAGCAGCAGCCGGATAGAGGAGGCCCCCTCCTCGACGGGGGGCAGGAGCTCTCTACCCTCTGCTCTCTCTCTCTCCTCGACGACCGGCGGCGCGAGGCAGCAGCGGCGGCGGTGCGGCAGCAGCGGCGGCGTGGCAGCAGCAGGAGCGAGGAGGAGAGGCGGCGGCCTGCAGCAGCGAGGGGCAGCAGTGCGAGAGCAGCGGCGGCGCGAGAGCACCGGCGCGTGAGGCAGCAGCGGCGGCGGGGCTGCAGCAGCAGTGGCGGTGCGGCAGCAGTGGTGGCGTGGCAGCAGCAGCAGCAGCGAGGAGGATAGGCAGCGGCGAGGCATGAAGCAGCAGCAGCGCAAGGAGCAGCAGCAGCGCGAGAGCAGCGGCGAGGAGCAGCAACGGCGGCGCGAGAGGTAACGGCGGCGGCCTGCAGCAGCGAGGGGCAGCAGCGCGAGAGCAGCGGCGGCAAGGAGGAGCAGCGGCGACCTGCAGCAGCACCGGCGGTGTTACTTCTTTTTTTTTTTAATTACGGTTTTTTTTCTTTGCCGAAGACTGGCTGCCGGCAAAGCCATCATGTGCCGTTTTGTCCCGTTAGCTACTTTTCTTTGCCGAAAGCCGTAAAAAGCCTCCGGCAAAGACTTTACCGAAGCGTCCGTAAAAAGGCCGCCGGCAAAGAAGCCTTTGCCGGTGTGCCTTCGTGCCGACGCCCTTCGCCGCCGGCCCCGAGGAAAAGCCGCCGCCAAAAGCTTTGCCGGAGGCTTCGGGCTGTCGGTAATGTAGGATTCTCCCGTGGTGTTAGCTGTTAATCAACAAACGCTTGGGGCTGCATCCATGCATCCAAACAAGTAATTTGAGTACCAGCATCTTTGTGCACAACAAACATTTTTTAACGTACAATGGGGTGCAAAGGTAACATCAACAGTTACACTGTTTACACATTGTTACACGGTAAGGTACACAAGTACAAAGTTGCTAATCTGGAAAGTCTTGACCAAGAAATGCGACAAGGATCAGTTCGCGAATCGCTGTCCTGAGTCTCATATACAACAAAAGGGGTCACTGATAAACATAAGTTCAGCTGTCCACATGAGCCGATACACGTACAGGCTGGGGGGTTTCCCTCCTTTTCGAAAAGAAAAGGCCTGTCAAAATGAGTTGGAAAGTGGTGCGAATAACAGGAAATTCCTTACTGGCACAGGACTCTCTCCAGCCACCACAACGGAGCCACTACACCCTGTAGAAGGAAACATTAAAAGTCAATGAAAAGAAGGAAAATTAGGTATTGCAATGTGAAGAATGATTATACAGAGGAAGCCCCTTCAGAGCAAGGCGGATACGTACATAGTGTACAGCAGACAACCAGCTTTCACCTTGTATACAAAGCTTTGATATCCCAGCGCATCGCATTATTGTGCAGAAATTCATCTTGACAGTTACTTATATAAACTCGGTTCAGTTCGAAGTTTTCAGCAGTGCACTGTCGCCCATTCCATTCAAACATCAGCTTTGCTATGCCTTCTTTCCTCAATGCAATTTCATGAAAGTTTTCCTCTGGAGAATCAGCAGCTACAAGCCTGTAGACAAATACTTTCTTCTTCTGTCCAGGCCGGAAGGCACGCCCGATTGCTTGACGGGTAACAGATGGGTTCAGGTGAACATCTAGGATGACAACTCTGGATGCACCTACAAGGGAAATGCCCTCCCCACATGCCTTGATAGAACCAAACAAAACTTTAGAATCAGCAGAGTTGTTAAACTTGTCCATGGCCAATTCTCTGTCTGCTGCACTAGTATCACCCGTTATTGCAAATATCTCCTTTCCTACACGCCAGCCAAACATGTTGACCAACAACCTTTCCAAAAATTTCATGGGGAGTATATGCTGACTAAAAGCAAGCAATTTCTCTCCTGCAGAAGAAGCTAGCTTCAGAATATTAATGAAGAAATTGGCCTTCACACCATCACTCAGCTGCACAGACTCAACCAAAGTATCTACCGTTGCATCTGTCAAGTTTTTAGCTCTGTCCGCAGCACCAGCTTCTGACATTTCAAACAGACAAGGATGCACGTATAGTGCAGTTCCTACTGCACTACTTTTAAGATACTCATAGGCTTCTAACTTCTGGATGGATTCTTTTTGCATGGGACTGAGTTTCAAAAAGACGCTGAAGTCTATTAGGCCAGGTAACTCATGCAAGATATCACCCTTGTAGTAGTGAATCACACCTTCTGTTAGTTCTCTGAGACTTCTAATAACATGTTTTTTTCTTGTGAAGTTCACATCATGCAGCAGGGTCTCTTCGACTGACTCAGCAAATACCTTGTCAAACTTACGAGGATCTTTTGGAATCTTCTTACCAGATATTGCTACCTGACTCATACTACGTCGAGCGATGGGACGAGTTGATCCCGTATTGAGAAACTTTGGGCGCACAAGGTTCAATATGCTGACCACTTCCTTAACATGATTCTGGAAAAGAGTGCCAGACATGACCACCTTACGTGGCGTTTGTACTTGGCTCAGTGAATCTTGCAGATTGGTCTCCTTATTCCTAGGTGTATGACCCTCGTCCATTATCAGTAGGTTCGGCGCCATAAGCAACATGTCCCGGCACGCAGCTCCAGCAATTTCATCTCCATTAAAGCAAATGATCTTAGAGAACTGCTCATATCCAAGAAACAGAATGCTCATATTGGATTGCCAAGAGTAGAGTATTTTCAGCTGATCTTCTCTTTTTGTAGCATTAACAGAATAGAAATCATACAGTGGTATGTCCTCCACTTGCCACCGTTGAAATTCCCTCTTCCACGTACCAACTATGCCTTTGGGAAGTACAACAAGAGGCCTTGCAGACGGATGCTTCGCAAGGAAGCTCTGAATGAAACATATGATCATAAATGTTTTCCCCGAACCAGCGGCATGAGCTAGAATGCATCCTCCAGGTTTGTCACAGACTAAATTCTTAACCAAGAAGTGGAATCCTTCCAACTGATGCGGCCTGATATGTTGTGCATGTCTTGGATGAATGGCAACATCTAAAGCAGTGAGATCTTCATATACTGTAACATTACCAAGGACAATCTCACTAGAACGTGTTTCTTTGAAATATGACCTTGACCTTGATGCTTGACATGAGGTAAACATTATGTCAGTTAAAATTTTCGATCATAATTAAATTTGAATATCATGATCCCCATGTAAAATGTTGGAAAATATGTCTGAGATAGTTTCATATTTGTTGCTAAACCTATGTCTTGTGCAATGTTGCAAACTAACTCATGTTACCAACATCTCGACAATGCCACATCATTGCTTAAAATAATTATCAAGAATCCCCCCACCCCCCCCCCCCCCAAATAAAAAAATTACTCGCATATAGAGGAAAAAATGTTGCCAAATGATCTCGGGGTTATATTGAACAAATTACATACCTTTCTCCACTCAAAATCAAATATCATGTCAGCCTTTCTCACAATCATACTGCAGATACGGCAGACATGGCCTAGATCTTCATGAATCTCTATTTGATGATTGCAGTCAATCTTCACCTCTTTTTCACTCACTTCTTTTATATTGGGTACATCTTCAGGTGTGTCAAGCTGGGCATTAAAATATAACTAAATCACCAAAGCAAACAACATGAATAGGTAAAAACAATTTAACCGAATTCACTTATAATAGTCTAGCCTAGCAGAGAAGATCATTGCACTAACCATAAAAAATTCTTTGAGCAAACCAGCATTCAATGTTTAAATAAGTGATGAACATGGAATGCAGTTACAAGCAGAATTGATAGTCTAGAAAATGAAATATTGTAGTATGCTGCAAAAATTAAAGTCATAAATATAATATTGCAGCTAGTACCTTGGAGTTTTCCAGTGCCATGTCGAAGGCATTCCAAATATCCTGGTGACCATTACTTTCCTTCTTGGGTTTACCATCTTCCATAGGCTCCTCTTCCTCCACAGGGTTGTAGGTGTTTGAAGGCAAATCAACTGCTGCTGAATCTCGTTCGTTTTCCCTTTTTCTTTTTCTTGGGGCAGTTTCAGCATCTCCATCCACGTGGGAGCCAGGAAGAGCAGGGGAAGTTTGTGTTTCTGCTATCTTCTCCACGTCGCTAGCAGCCTACATTAATAGAGGAGTTAACCACTGGAAAACGAAACCTTTCAGCTTTGAATTGGAATAGATTTAGAAAAATATACCGTCCATTATCCCTACAAGATAAGATGCTATTTCATGCAACTAAGATGGATTGAACAATAAGATGAATGGACACATACTGAAAACAAAGATCACAGATTTACAATGCCCTTTAGTGATACCAAAGTACAGTCAAAAGGTTGATGTAAGGTACTAATATTTCCAGTACATGAACGCCGAACAAAAAAAAGAATACAGTACGTAATAGTTAATTAGTTTTAAGTCAAAAATTGCAAGTGAAACGATACATACCTCCAGATCTTGAATATGTTCTCCTCAGTCCTTGTATGCAATATGACTCTGTCAAACCGAACTGGTTGTTGCCCGCTGGTTTGCAAAGGATATGCCTAATAACCATATATTAGCAATATCACCTACATTAATAACTTGCTGAAACTGAAAGTAATAATGTTGTTTTCTTTCTATCATGCAAAAGCTACCCAAACAAAGATCAGTTAAGGGTATGTCAGGATATGGTGTTTGAATGTGTGAGGATGACACCCGTTGTGTGATGATAGCATCCAAATGTATCAGGTTGGTGTCCAAATGTGTACGCGTAGGTACTCGAAAGCATGAGGGAGTTACGCAATTTGTGCGTATATGTGATAGGAATATGTGTGATATTCCACACTATTTTAGAACCATGTCTTCGGATATATAGCCATTTAGGACTCAAGTCAATACATGCACATTCGGACACCACACTCATATATTTGGATCCTTTACTCACACAATGGGTGTCACCCTTACACATTCGGTACCACCCTTGCTTACCCTTGATTAACAACATTATCTATAACATTAATTACAAAAAACAAATTGTGGGTGTAGAGCTACATGAACATTTTTATTGATCAAGTTATATTCAGGCAAGCTTTTTTTTTACGAAAACGGCAGCGCCGATTTTATTAATTAAGAGTTGGAAATTACACAAGCGCTTTCGCGCAAAACGAAAAGAAAGAGAGATAACAAAGCATTTAAGAAGGCTTACACGACGATCAACGTCACAAGGAAAACACATGCATCGCTAGAGGAGCACACTTAAAGCAATCGAAGGACCACGCGACACTAAGACAGTGCAAAGCACACAACAACCGTGCCACTTAGCTGCCATCACTATATACAGCCAACGGGAGCAAAACAAATCAACGTGTGTAGCCGGCATGGTCGAAGGACCCCACCGCCGAGACCATCGTCGGAGGACGTTACGAAGTCGAGACCACCCGCACACGAACCTTGACGAGAGGTGGCTGGGTGGCGGCAGCTAGTGTTTGGAGTCCCCCGGGTCGCCTCGAGCGAGATGAGCGGGGTCGGGGATCCAAAATGAAACTGGACTACCTTTTTGCTTTCACACGTACAACGCAAGAAGTAGGTCGCCACAAAATTAACACTCAGTGCCTCACATCTAGACCAAGAATAATTAATCACAAAGAAAAAAAGAACATGTGTACTAGATGTCTAGATGTGACCTGCAATACACCATCAAAATGCCAAGATGATAAAGTAGAAGAGCTATTTCATAAGCCAGTGAACAAATACGGCATGCAGCAGCCGGCCAGCAAGGCCACATTCCACCATCCTTTTCTTTTCAACCAGCTACGCTACCCCTTTTCCATTCATAACAAACTGAAATATTCAGTTCATACAAGACAGCAGGAGGCGGGAAAGAAGGGGAAACGCAAGTTAATCGGTACAGTAGCTAGGAAACCCGCCGTCAAAGCCCGCAACCAGTATGTGCTGACCGTGGGGGCAAAAAACTAGCACCACCAGAGGGCGGGAAGCGCTTCTGCTGGACTACGGGCGGTAGCCTGTCAAGATCGATGTATGGAGTTCAATCTGCACTGCAGTAGATCTCACGTACATACATGATCTCTGCTGCCTTCCATTTCTTTGTGTCTTTTCATCAACAGAACATAGGTCATGGATGCAAGGGTCCATACGCGATACGAGCGTGAGTGCTGATGGCTAATCGATCATCAAATCCATACTCTTTCTACAGTAGCTTCTTACTGTATTTCAACTCTGAAATCAGGGTAACAGGCTTCTGCGTACACTAAACCCCTCCAGAAATGGAAGTAAATTCACCCCGGATCTAATCCCGACGAAACCCTAAATTCCAGCACGCCATGAATCCCAGCCCAAGATCTGACCTAACCACGCAGATTGAGCAGCAAACCTATCGCCCCAAAGCCCCGATCACTCCACCGCTCCTAACGACGAAACCTGTAGATACAGTATATATATTATCGGCAACCAATCGCCGGCGCAGACGGAGACACGACCAGATCGAAGCACGGGAAAGGAGGGGCCGGCGGGAGGTGCATGGAGGAGATCGAGGAGCACTCACCGATGATTCCGCCGGAAGATCTTCGTGGCGGCGGCCGCGGCGTCCATGGCAGCGGCAAATGGTTTTCGCAGGGGGAGGGAGCGGGAAAGCGGCCAGACAGTCTGGTCTGGAAGTCGGGCACTGGCTGGACGCTTGGACCCCAGTCGTTTCACTCTAACAGTCTCCTCGATGAGGCCCCACGCTTTGGTTTAAGCCAAATACACGGTTACCAAACGCGACACAGGGAATTAACGGCCAAACAAAACATCAATCAAAAAGCACATATGGAGTATTAAACAAGATATCTACAAGCTAGACGACGGTGGATTCTCATCGATTGGGATAGATAGTCGTGGCGGCCTGAAGGACATGCGCAGTACCAGATGGAGCTGCGCATGCTTAGCGTCACTGCATCGATTAAGTGTAGCGGCGAGGGCTCTATGTGTCGGTCTATACCACCGCACTACATGGAGACGTATGAAGCAGACCTGCATGAGATTAAGGAGGGAATGTTGCTGGCGATGAGGCGATCATGTTTATGGTTGCACCACCGATTCTAAACACATATCGTACTCTTGTCGTGAAGTATAGCAAGGTCTATCTTTCAATACACTATCATCTTCTCATGGAGCCAAAGGTGATGTTTCAAGGCCCTTGGGAGCTTTTACTCGTGAAAGTTATTCAAATTATAATAGGTTTGCAAATTTGTTAGCTAGTCATGCTAATAGGGGTAAGATCGCAAATATGTGGCTCAGACACCGGGGATGCGCGAGCACCCCCTTTGAGGTTCGGCAGTGGGCGACGGGGATTTCTCCAGCGATCGCCGGAGAGGCCAATGTCAAGCATTGGGACACGATGAACACAAGATCGTTTTTACCCAGGTTCGAGCCACTCTGAGGAGTAAAACCCTACGTCCTGCTTCAGAGTTTGTTATTAACCGATGAGCAAGGGTTTACAAGTTGCCGGGGGGAGTCTTCGGGTGCTCTCTCTCTTCTTAACTAAGTGCTACTTGTTACTCTTAGCTAGGATTAGTAGTGAACCGAGAGTCCATCCAACCCTTTGACCGTTGGCTACACTACACGACGTCCCAGTTTTGGAGACAGCCAAACTGCCGGGAAAAGTGACCTTTGCCGGCAGATAGAGTGCCCCGAAACTAGTTTTGCCGGCAGGCAGGGCTGCCCCCTCAATCGCTGCCGGCAAAAGTCTTTGCCGGCAGTTAGACTTTTGCCGGCAGTTCCTCTGCCGGCAAAAGTGTCCTTTGCCGGCAGTTCTTCTGCCGGGAAAAGTGGCCTTTGCCGGCAGTTCCTCTGCCGGCTGTTTTGAACTTTTGCCGGCAGTTTCTCTGCCGGCTGTTTTGTATTTTTACCGGCAGTTCGATTGCCGGAGGTAATAGTTTTGCCGGCAGATGGTTGCCATTGAAATATACAGTTTTCCCGGCAGACAAATTGCCGAGCATAGTTTTGCCAGCAGTTTACACAGTATGCATAAAAATACGAAATTCACAGCTGTTTCAATTCCACAATCCGAAATTCAAATAGGCTTTGACAGACAATCAAACAAGAACACATTAAATTTGCTCACATACAAAATATCTCAAAGTTCCGATCAACACAAATGCACATCACAACATTTTGTGTTCTGAAGAACATCATATATTATACAAAAGGCATTCACTCGATCACAGGTAGCTCCATCATACCCAGAAGTGGAAAAGACACATGTAGTATATCTAGAAACCCAAAAAGATAGCTGGTTATGTTCTAAAGGCCTAATAGTCCATCTATAAACCCAAAATGATGACTTGTAGAGTTTGCGAACTCCATTCACACATGTAGACGTCATCCAGAATGTGCGCCGCCACCGACATCCGCTCGAACGGGTTGCGGAACCACATGATGTCCACGTCCTGCAAGCATAACATAGGTATGTTAAGATTTAGGGTTATTAGGATCGCAAATGCTAAAATGCAACATAATTGTAAAAAAATGCTTGAAAACCGACTACATATAGAAGTTTCAGTGCTCATGTGCTGCATTTTTTTTGGCCTGACACGCCCCCACATTAGAAAACATCTGCTAGTTGTTTGTACGTGACTAAAACATGACTCACACCTCAAAATTTCGCACATTGACGAACTGACAGAGGCTTGAGGGATCTTTCTCTTTTGCCTCGGTTTGGAAAAAAAAAAAGAGGATGTTTCTATCAATGCCCACATCGGACCGTTTCTGAACAGACAGTGATTATTCCTCCAACCAATTCACACCAAAAAACAACAGAAAGTAGATAAAACTGTTGGGGGTTCAGGCTCCTTCAGGCGGTGTTGTTGGCTTTCCCATGGACCTTGGGTCCACCTTCATCTACATGTATACAGATAACACAAGACACATTACTATGTTCAAATAGTTAAGACATACTCAAGATGGAAAGATATATTGCTTCAAAAGGATTCAACCTACATGTTTATACAACCAAGTGATAGATCGCCCTTGAGCTTGCCCCATGGTAGTTAACTTCCCAATCGCATGAGGCAAGATAGCATCCTTTTTGATAATATAATTGATGACAACTTCACAACATTCAGCACCCAGTTCCCTACCCCCTACCACTTTCTTTCTATCAGTTGATAGAACCGTAGCTTTTGCAATAGGAGTAGCATGGTTTTGATAAACATTGTACAATATCATATCTTTTCCTTGCTAGAGAAAATGAAAACGGAAATTAAGATACTAATATTCATACACATGTGAGGTTAAGAAAGCGAAGAGGTTTGCAGCATCACCATACCAGATAATTTCGTTGTGTAACAATAGTTGGGTTCTTCTTTTTCTGCTGGTGGGCTGCTACTGCCTTGTTCTGCTTCACTGCGGCTTCTTTATTCTTGGATGGCTCTAATTCGTGGTTCTTTTTCTGTTGGAGGGCTGCTGCTGCCTTGTTTTGCTTCAATGCGGCTTCTCTATTCTCTAATAGCTCTAATTCCTGCTTCTTTTTCTGCTGAAGGGCTGCTGCTTCCTTGTTCTGCTTCAATGCAGCCTCTTTCTTCTCCAAACACTCTAGTTCCTGCTTCTTTTTCTGCTGGAGTTGATCAGCTTCCTTCTGCTCACGAATGGCTGCTTCTTTCTTTCTCTTCAAAAGATCAGCTTTCTTCTTTTCAAATACTTCCTGTGCTTCCATCATCTCTCGCTGGATCTGTTCCTCTTGTTCAACATTGTAAACAATGTGTTCTTCCACAGCAACAGACTCACCAACACTATCAGCACGTTCAGTTGGAATAACCTGAAATAGACAATCAAGATTTATTATTGTCCAGTAGCAAATGATATTGATAAATATTTTCAGAGAATAACTGTAGATGCGCAATCAACCTATGAAGTAAGATTTCCAACAATCAAATTCTTGAGTTGGCTAAGTTCTTCCGTAAGGGCATCAATCCGAAGCTGTATACCGTGTTGAATATCATCAACTTGCTCCTTTAGAGCTTCATTAGCACGCCAAGCTTGTTTGGTCTCTTCCTCGGCCAATTGCAGCTTGGTAGATTTAAGCTTTTGACCTCCAGGTATGCGAAGATCTGCAGGACTCGGGCCTATACCGATGCAGCGAACATAGCCATTTTTCTCTCTGCCCAGCACATGTGACAGAATGTCACCTTGCTCAATTGTTTTCTCTAATAGTTCTGGATTTGTATCAATTGCCATCTCTATATCTCCCTAAATAAGCATACATAAAAAGGAAACAAGATTTATATGAATACGAGATGTACGTATTGCTGCTGCATATGGTTTGTATGCTTAAGAAGAAAAACTGAATGTGCTATAAGATTATTTTTTTCAATAGGATTTTCCTTGTTAGTACTTACAATTACTTTGGCAGCTGCATCATTGATAGGAGTTCCATCTTTTTTTGAGTGTGTTCTAACAAACAATTCATCTCTACGAGGGTAATAACCATTTTCCTTGAACTGCATTATTCATTTGAGAATACTATTAGCCAAGACATTATCTACATAGTGGTAAAGTTAATAAACTAATAAAGGTATACCATTTCTTCTGAAACACGGGCATAGCTCTTGCTTCCTGCCTTGTGCATTACACATTGCTTTGATCGGTTTTCTATGCCTTGTTGACTACGTTTCTGTGACAATAGAAGAAATTACTTAATTTTTATTTCCTAGTTTCAGGAGACGGAATTAAAACGAAAGATGTGTGTAATATGGTGTACCTTAGCTTCTTCGCTTCTCCAAAACTTGATGAGCTCTTCCCAGTCTTCAGGGCTTATTCTGTCATCCCTAAGAGCTTTCATTTCCTCATCAGTTTTGCTGTCCTCAAAAAACTTCTCTTTCAGATTTGACTTGAAATCTCTCCATTTCTTGTGAGCACTTCCCATAACCCAGTCCTTGAGCTTATCATCCACGACATAGTATTTCTGGTTCCAAACATGAAGGTTGAAGGTTAGATGATTTCTAGCAGGAAAATACACATGTAATGCAGCTACTATATCGACGACGTTTACCCTTAAAGTTGTCATCAACCCAGTCTTCATTGTAACGTTCACTTCTCTCCAGTCCTTATATTTTACAGGGATATCACGTTTCACAACTGTACAAAGGAAATTAGAAAACTCTAAAGCATTTTCACAAACTGGCTGTCCTTTCGCATTATATTCCACTGGAACCGGTGGCTGGCCTTTTCTATCATAGACACTATGCATCCTAGTGCGCTTCCAAACATCCCTCTTTTTCTGTTGTTGGTTATCCTCTCCTCCAGCACCATCTGCCACAGTTCAATTACATCGTTCAAAATGTTAGTCCCAAAAATGCAGGGTATAGTGCTCCATATTTGAAAATGTGGTCCTACCTTCATTCCCAATCTCTACTCCATTATCTGACATACATGGTCTATCAAATTGAGATGGTGCATCAGATTGCGATATTCTAGCAGACTGAGACCTAAGCACTCCATTTGTGGCTGGTATAGTCTCCTCTAGTCTTCTCTGCAAGTAACCAAAAGATTCAACATACATGTTCACAGAGATTTAGTTAGAGACGAATATAGAAAAATATAGACAAATATTTAGTTCTTTGCATCACCTTCTTTCTTTTGGTTCCCTCACGCGCAATAGTGTTTAAATCTTTGACAAGGGTAGGAATCCCATATGTCCTCAATACTTCATTGTTTTTTCTGATTTGCTCTGCCCTCTCATCGTGATAAGAACTAGCCCCTTCTTCTTCTCTTTCCATTTCGTTTTCTGCATAAGACAATGAAAGAAAATTAGAACATACATATTTAATTTCATTGTAAGAAGCAAGATTTAAACAACTGGAAACAACACACACTTTGGTTTCTCTTTTGTAGATACAAGAATTCCATCTATATCTGTCCTAGTTGGAGGTATATCTCCTAAATTAACATGAAGGGTTCTGATATCATCCAGATTAGGCATTGTAGGTGCATCTGCCTCCTCGGCGATTCCATTTCCCAATTCAAACATATCATAGAAGTCTCGTGGCCTTGGTGATCGATTAACAGCACACCAATCTTTATCTAAAGGGTCTTCAACATAGTACACTTGTGTTGCTTGAGATGCCAAAATAAATGGTTCATCGGATAACTTATCCCCTGTGTGGATTAGATGCTTTAGGTTGACATGTGTGATGCCCAATTTATCAGTTCGAACCCACTTGTCCTCCACACGGTTGTCAAACCAATTACACTTGAAGAGCACGATATTCCCATTGTGCTGGTAATCTAGCTCTACAATCTCTTGTATGACCCCATAATATGATCTATTTTCATATGAGGAAGATGATACTTGTGATACTAGCGCCACCCCACTACTTTGGGTAGGCATACCATCATCATATGATTTTGTATGAAACCTATACCCATTAATTGTATAGCTACCATAACTCCTTGCAACAAATAAGGGCCCAGCAGCCAATGTTTGTATCTCTTCAGAAACTTCCTGACCACTATCAACTAAGTGTGCCACGTGCAACTTAAACCACTCATGGAACTTGTCATAATGAATATGTTCGATATCCTCCATAGTTCAATGACTAGTTGAGAGCAAGTAATCCATATGTTTTCTGCACAAGATGATCAAATATGTAACTCAATATTTCAATCAGTTAGTTTCATACACTAAACAGGGACCTATGTTATCAATATATATAGTACCATACCTCACATAGGGATTTATGTTCTCATAATTGAACAAGACGTATCTATGTGCCTGAATCCATGCCTTCAGATCTAAAGTAACCGTGCGCTTTTCTGAAAGATATCGACCCTTGTTGTTAAAGAATGGCATTCTACTTGTCTCTGGCTTGGTAAAATCCGTTCTAGCTATTCTACTGAATCTAGTTTCACATCCTTCTAACCAGCGAGAGCAGAATGTAAGACACTCATCAAAAAGGTAGCCTTCTGTAATAGACCCCTCAGCATGGCTCTTGGTGCGAACATAACCCTTTAACTTGGACAAAAACCTAAAAAATATTAAAGTTCAGAACAACATGTCAATTTTATTTGTTAGATACAATTAAAGTTATATGATATGCCTAGTGAAGTTCAAAAAAAGACATTTCTATTGGATACATGTTGTTGTACTTCACAGGCCCCCCTAGCCTCACTTGGGTTGGAAGATGAACCATCAAATGAACCATCATATCAAAAAATGATGGCAGAAATACGGTCTCAAGAATGCACAACGTCTCGGCTATTTCTTCCTCTAGCTTCTCCATATCACTAATGCGAATCACAGGGGAATATATTTTCTTGAAGAACGTACTCACACGGATCAATGCTGCACTTACTGCCTCCGGCAAAGTTTTCCTAACAGCAAGTGGAAGTAATTGCTGCAGTAGAATGTGATTGTCGTGGCTCTTCAGCCCAACGATCTTTTTCTCCTTAACATTGACCCTCTTGCATATATCTGATGCATAGACATCAAGGAACTTCACTCCTTACAAAACTTGGCAAAATAATCTCTTTAGGTCATGGCTCATTGAGTACGGAGTAGGAGGCAAATCAAATGTGTCCATTCCAATAGGTACAGGATGAAGATTCCCTCTAATTTGAAGATCCTCAAGGTCCAGGCGAGAGTTATGATTATCTTTGCCTTTTCGGTCGATGCCCAGAAGTGTGTTAACAATGTTGTCACACACATTCTTCTCAATATGCATGGCATCAAGGTTATGAGGCTGCAACAAGTCTTTCCAATATCTCAACCTAAACCATATGGACCTCCTTTTAAGAATTTGTGGTGGATCCCCATGCTTATGCTTTTTAGTAGTTGGTTTCCCAGAAGGATCCTTTCCAAAGACCGTCTCCATGTTTTCTGTAAGGGCCAGCACATCATCTCCTGTAAGTGATTCAGGGGCTGTCCTATCTTCCACTTTGCCATCAAAATATTTCTTATCTGTTGTTCTATATCGATGATTTGGATTTAAGAACCGACGGTAACCCATATAGCAGGTTTTCTGGCCTTTCTTCAACCAAAGAGAGCAGGTTTGTGAATGGCACTTTGGACAACCAAATTCACCCGAGGTGACACAACCAGCTAAAGTAGCCATACCAGAAAGATCGGTAATGGTTGATATGACAGCAGCACGCAACTAGAAGTATTCAGACTTGTAGGTATCGAAAGTTCTGATTCCCTCCTCAAAAAGTAATTCTAGGTCATCAATAAGTGGTTCAAGGAAGACATCTATTTCTCTTCCTGGCGACCTTGGACCAGGAATTAGCAATGAAAGGATGAAGTTTGGCTGCTTCATGCACAACCAAGGAGGCATATTGATTGGAATTGCAATAACGGGCCAAACACTATAGTCACAACTCATTGTTCTAAAAGGATTGAAGCCATCGGTTGCTATAATAAGCCTAATGTTGCGACTATCTGCAGAAAAATCTGGATGTTTGGCATCAAAACACTTCCAAGCGGGTGAATCAGCAGGATGTCTTAGAAGTCCATCCTTGGTCCTTTCCTCATCATGCCACCTACAATTTCTTGCACTCAACCCTAAAATGAACAGCCGTCTAAGTCTCTTAGGAATCGGAAAATACCGAAGAACACTTCTTGGGACTTTGTGTACATGTCTCCCATCAGCTTTCTTCTTCACAGATTTCCAGCGAGGGGTTTTGCATATAGGACAACTATCTGCCTCTGCATGCTCCTTCCTATACAAAATGCAGTCGTTCTCGCATGCATGGATGCTAACAGAATCAAGCCTAATGCATTTGACCATTTTTTTAGCTTCATGGAAGTTTTTAGGTAAAGATGCTTTAGGGAAGGCCTCTTTCAGCAATTCTAGCAGCATGTCAAAACTTTTATCACTCCAACTACCAAGAGATTTGGTGTGGAGTAACCTAACAGCGAAGCATAGCTTTGAGAAGCAAGTGCAGCCGGGATAAAGCGGTTCTGCATTGTCACGTGCTAACTGTTCGAATATTTCACTTTCATCATGCTCAATAGGATCCTCATTTTCACTATCACTAAACCCCCCTACCTCATGTCTCATGTCTCCAATCATGCCAGCCATCTCATCATATTCTTGAAAGAAATCCCTATCCTCAGCCTCGTCGGCTTCATCCAAATCAGCTTGATCTTCCTCGGCTTGACTAACATTAGATGGAAGTTGAGATGATGCCTCCCCATGATATTCCCAGACTATATATCCCTTCACAAACCCATCGCAAATTAAATGCTCACGAACAATAGCAGCCTCATGCCAAGAAAGGTTAAAAAATTTCTGCAAGGACATAATATCGTGGTTCCTCTTGCTGAATGTGTAAAAGCAAACTCTAAAAACCCATCTACTCCATCGGAAAAAAAAATTGTGTGTGTACCCTCATCCATCCAGCTCTTGTCCATTTTATCTATTATGCATTCACGATTCAGCAACCCATAAGCAACAAATATCACCATTCACATGAGCAAAGGTAGATGCATGACAAAGAGGGGTTGAACATATACCTCTAATCATTGGTAGAAGCTAGGTGCAGTATCCTCTCCTAAGGGTCGCAATGCACACTTCGGCTGTGTCTGAAAACATGCACAAACAAGGATTATTCAGACTACTGCAATGTATAACCTGGATGCATTATGCAATTGAAAGGAAATAGAAAACCACCATATTGCAATTGAAAGGAAATAGAAAACCACCCAGGACCCAACAATTCATTGCATACTTAATTTGACCCTAGCAGGCTGGCAGCTCATCATACAAATGAAAAAAGTGTGAGAACAATGATGCTTACATGATAAAACAGTAGCACGGGTATCCCTTCTTTGTTGCTTCCACCTTAGCACCCAAACCTAGCTTGTACTGCTCCTGAAAGTGCACAAAATTAGTTAACAACAATGAAAACAATGGCCGAACAGATTACTTTAGTAACAACACAAAACAAGCGGGATAAACAAAGAGTTTATTACACTGTTAGGTAAATCACAAATGCAACCCTATAATGCAAAATGTATGGCTTATATTTCTGATAAACAAAACTGATGAGTTTTACTAAGAACACAAAACAAAATGTTCCATACATTTTTTGACTGAACATGCAGGAACACTGCCATAGCATTTAGTTTCAGGAACAACAGTTACAAAGGGAGGTAAAAGGAAACAAAAAACTGTACTTTCACTAGCATAATACAAGAACACCATGTAGCCTGGCAGAGGCCAAAACGTTAACCTATCTTGTTAGGGCATTTTCCAAGTCAAGAATCTCATCCCTAATCAGCCAAACCGCAGCTATAGGGGGAGTCAGAAGAAAAACAAAGAGATGTGTACTGACCTGGACGAGCGTTGCAAGGGGCTGAGGAGGGGCGGAGATGTGTGCTGACCTTCTCGTGCTGCCCGTGGCTACCTGTACTGCTGATTGCAAGGGGCGGAGGAGGGGCGGAGGAGTCCAGGAGGACCGAGCGGCGGGTGGAGGGAGGCGGCGGCGGGCGAGTGGAGGGAGGCGGCGCGCGGATGGAGGGAGGAGGTGCGCGGGTGGAGGGAGGCGCGCGGGTGGAGCGAGCCAGGGAGGGAGACTGAGGCGCGCGCAGGTGGAGGCGGCGGCGGGCGGGTGGAGGAGGCGCACCTCGCGGGTGGAGGGAGGCGCGGCGGGTCGAGGGAGAGGAGCGGCGGGTGGCTGCGGCTAGGGGGAGCGGCGACGGAGTGCGGCGGCGGCGGAGGTGGATCTGCGCGATGGGGAGGGAGAAAAAGGCATCTGCGGGGAAACTTATTTTCCTTGCGCGCGTGAAGTTGCCGCCAGCTCGTTGGGTTTTCCCGCGCGGCCGCGCCATATATATTTCGCTTCTCCTCATGTGCATGTGCCGGCAGCAAAGGTGCCACCAAGTATCTTTCCCGGCAGCTAAGCTGCCTCTAAAATTTCCGACTTTTGCCGGTAGATGCCTGCCTGCGTTTCCCAACTTTTGCCGGCAGATACATTGCTGTCCTATACTTTTGCCGGCAGGTAACCTTCACCGGCAACTAAATTGCCACCATATGTCCATCTTTGCCGGCAGTTTTGGGCCACCAAATTTGGGACGTGGTGTAGTGCTAGGGTCCTCCTTTTATATTCAAGCGAATACCACAGGTGCCTCGGTGCATGGGTGACAAATGGTGAATAGGGAGCCAGGGCAGCTCGGCCCTGCCACGCTGGCTTGCATGCGGGATGGGTAGCCCTGCAACTAGAGTCCTACGTGCCTAAAATTCACACCGGGCCAGTCACTGTAGGCTGACTGGACGGGAAATCCCCTTTCTGTCGGTGCATTTAATGCTTGAGTGTGCTTCACTCCTTGTCCTGACAAACCCTGCGCGCGGGAGCCCGCCGAGCGGCCACGTGGCGTCGCTGTCCAGCCCACTCGGTCCCGCTCCTGTTACGGGAGCCTGAGCCCGGGAACGCCCTTCTCGGCAAGTAACCTTCCCGAGAAGCGCCAAGGCGGGATTTCTCTTGCTGCCCTCCAAGGCAACCCCCGCAACCCGGCTAGCCCTACCGTGCTGGTGACTTCCCGGGCAGCTCGCGGGGTGCTGCCCGGGATGCGATCCTCCCGGGGAGCAAGCGAGGTGGCCCACGCGTCATGCAGCAGTGGTACCTCGGGTGCCACTGGTGCGACAACTTCGTTGCAAAATAATAATTATAATCAACAAGCACATATTAAAAAAAATATGAACAAGACAAGCAATCTTGATATACTTTGATGAGAGAGATTTTCCTAAACTCTACCCTTCGGAACGAAAAAAAGCCACCAGAGTTGTGGTCTTAGCCGGTTCCTCTCATCTCCGACTGTCAATTCGGCATTGGGAGACGAGAAAATCCACAGATGAACGTATGCCAAGTGGCTTTATGTACCTCATTTGTGAGATATTTGTGTTTTTAGCGACGGTGGCGATCCAGGCAATGATGTAAGGAATAATGGTCCGCCCGCGATATTCCCGCTGTAGCATAGTCATTGCAGTCTACTCCATAGAGCTAGTGCATCTCATAGTTTGTAATTTTGTTTTGGTCCTCTTCCTCTTCGATTGGATGAAGAATCAGCGATTCGACTTGCCTTACAAGGGCTATGTCCCCAGACCCCAGCCATACTGCGGTCAACAATCTTAGGTTCTGATCATTTGGGGCGACAAGTCATGTGGCTAATCAGAATCTATGAGGTTCGCACGATTTGTGGTGGTATGGTCTTCTGCAGTTTCGTTATCAGAGACATGGAGATATGTCAAGGTACGGATGACGGATGTAATGGTTTTGACTTTGAAGAATTTTGATGGAACTTGTATTTTCATTTGATAGATCATAAAACAAGCACCAGTCGATGGCCTTGAGGAGGAGGAGGACAGACGCTTGGGAAGAAAAGGTTATCGGAGGAGCCTACCAACGATTGGGATGATGAGGCAGGGGAAAGGAGTTCGAGGGATTCTCGGCAGTGGCAGGCCCACAACGATCCACACCCTAGGCAAGAATTGTTGCCTATTGAGGAAGCTTTAGTGCGGCGCTACAAAGAGAGGTAACTGCTAATTAGCGTCACTGCATGAAAGCCTAGGGGAAAATAAAAAATAGAAGGAGAAAAAAAGGAAAGGGAAAGAGAAACAATAATAATAGTTCGATTGGACCAACCAGAACACTAGTATCAGTGTGTCCCAAACAAATATCCTCAAGATCGATACAAAGCTAAATCTTCACCGATTACTACCACCCTACACCAAAGATCTTGCGAAGTGGGTGACATCGGTGATGATGATGGAGATATATGTGATGGTGATGATTCTCCCCATCAATGGTTTGGAGTTGCTGATGCCAATCCATGGTGATGATTTAGGTGGAGGAGCCGGCGAAATTGGCAACCTAGCTGCAGCCCCTTCCCGAAGGAGAAGAGACTTTC
Organism: Brachypodium distachyon; assembly: GCF_000005505.3. Classification (NCBI taxonomy): domain Eukaryota; kingdom Viridiplantae; phylum Streptophyta; class Magnoliopsida; order Poales; family Poaceae; genus Brachypodium; species Brachypodium distachyon. The sequence continues at coordinate 18,783,141 of NC_016132.3, read as the reverse complement.
GCCTTCCATCAGGTACCGAACACCCGGGGGGGGGGGGTCGATTTGGCATGGCGCCACCCTAAACCGCCTCAGCCACCTGGGCCTCTTCGAATGGTGCCCTCCTCTTGTGCGATGTAAATCTCCATGCTATTTTTAATTTCCATAAATTCATTATTTTCTGCATAATATAACAGATGAGTAATTGTATTCTGCCAAAAATGACGTTACATTAACATTTTTTATTAATTGGACCAAATAATTAAGGATAAATTATGAGGGAAGTTATCTGAAAAGTCAATGCGTTTTCAACTTATTAGTACGCTTTAATGTTTGGACCCGCCCATTCACTGTAGTCATGCATGCTGCTCGGTGAGGTCCCACAGAGGTAGTGGAGGACACTTTAGTACTTTGGATGGCGTTGACTAAGGGCATGTTTGGATTACGTCCTGGTACGTGCTAGCCTAGCCTAAGGGTCCGGACATGTGCATGCTAATGTTTTGGTTTCAGACCAGCCAGGCAGCTGCCGTCCGAGTCGGGCCACAAAAATTGCTGGCCTGAGCTCACCCGTTTCCATTGTCACCACCTGGCTCAAGGTAACTATTTTTGTCAGGCATTTTGTTCAGGACTCTATCAAAACAAGCCCTAATTCGATGGGCATGAAGGGAGTTTCAGTAATTCTTTTAGGATGATATTGCACTATACTCCCATTACTAACACCGATTAAATATGAATACACGATCTGATCCGACAGGGGATTTTCAGGAGTTCCTTTAGTTTGTGCCTCCTCTCTTTTTTCTGCTGTTCTTTGTTTTCTTCAATAGGAGTTCCTGTAGCATGGATTCTCAACAGCCTGAAAAACTCTGAGAAAATGAACCGAAGGATAGTTTGCGAAATGGTGGGCTAGAAGCATTGCGGTTAATACAACTCTAGACCACAAACAGGACCAAAAAGAAAAATAAATTACATTTAGGACCATACAACTTGTACTAAATCCACGTCAATTAATATGGAACAAAACAAGTATTATCATATATCAATGCCAAAACTGTCGTCAATGAGCATAGGTGCTCGGCAGAGGAAATTGAACATGCCGAGACTCTGCAAGCACCTGGTTGCTTGAGCTTCATCGTCTCACTGATGCTGTTCAAAACTTCAAATGCCGCTAAAGCCCGGGTCGTCTGTTTTGTTTTTGTACGGTGAACATCCACGTCACATATATGTATATTGGATAGACCAGCTTCATTCCTTGTCTTCTACAGCAAACTGGCATGCACCTCAACTTTATCCGATGAAGACTAAATTTCTGATTCCTCAAATACTATGTGCTCAGCTTCTTTTATACACTGCCGTGGAAAAATAATCATGGGGATAAAGCAAAGTTTGGTTAGCTAAATATAAAGCCAGGTAGGATTTGCTTCCGGTTTCCTGCACATCACAAATCACAAAACAAGGCCACACATTTTTCCAATTATCTCTCGGTTCATTTTCTCAGAGTTAGTCAGGCTGTTGAAACTTCACGCTACAACAAGAACACCTTATTGAAGAAACAAAGAACAAGAAACAAAAAAAAGAGAGGAGTCACAAGCTAAAGGTGCACGAGCAGCATCAGACAACATGGGCTCTTGCATTCCCCTTATGTACATTGCCAGCTACACACTCTTAGTCACTTCCATCAGTCCTAGCCAGACACCAATTCTTTCTTCTTCCGCCCACGGCATCGTCAACTCCTCAACAGCGGTTTGTAGAGCACAAAGTTCACATACTTGGACTGGAACCTGTGGGTGACACCAAGGGCGAGCAGGGACTGTGACCCCCACCCTTTCTCGATGAACAGATGGTCGAGGACGACGTGTTGTGGCTTGGGTTTTGGAGCATGTTGATCTGCGTTATCAGCGCCACCAAGGACAGACATCAGAAGCTGAGGTGGGAGGGCAGGTGGCTCCTTCGCGAACTCCTCATCGGCTGGGAACTGCAGATCGTAGCTGTGTTCAGGTGATGGAGGTGCATCAAATTCAGCCACGCTGTCTAGACTCTCCGGAACATAATCCTGCTCAAAACAGAGTTGTTTCAGGAGAAACCAAAAACCACTAGTCTGGAGCATCCTCTAGAGAAGGCTAGAGGAGCAGAATTGCACATTTTCCTTTTTTATGTCTTTCCCATTTAGGCGTTCACTAATTCTATAGCTGAAATCGACATATAATCCTTACTGACATGGACATCAAGGAGGTTGGCCACCTGCCCTCTCTCATCAGTCACATGAGGTAGTTCGGGAACATATCTCGGTTGCCCCTCGACAATGATCCTGTAATGATATACTCCAGATGGCAGAACTAACAAGATGGCGTGATCTTTTCCAGACCTCTGTAATGCCTTCCTGAAAGTAATCACAAGGAATTTTGGTATTTTAACAACTCATTTTCAAAATTGGACAAAACATTAAACAACAGATTATGTAAAGGGTAAACCTTGATGTCCAGTCATCCCATGATCCTTCCACAAGCACCTCATTTCCTCCTTGTCTCCATGTAATCAAAGTTGGAATTCCCTTCTCCTGGGGGTTATCGTTTGTGGGTTCATCCAAGCCATTTGTCCAAGAATGGTTAAAAACAGTTGAAATTTCAGTCAGCCTCTGCAGCGGAGTTACTGGAACCTGCAAGGTGCACTTAACTGTCAGTGAAAGTAGGTCCAAAAATATGACCAATCATGACACTTGATCCAAATGAACACAGAGTTAGCAACATCCTATGATGAAAGATGGCCAAAGATAATAGATTCCAACTTGGCACAATTCAATCTTTAGAGTAACCAGCTAAATGCTCGTGCGTTGCTGTGGATGTTTTGTTTATTGCATGAGTTGTTTAAACACTTGTGTCATCAATTCATCATAGTTCCCAATTTTGTGCAAAATTTAAAATTATCTCAAAATATACATCAGTCAAATCAAGTAATAAAAAATCGTCATACATATGTCTACTACATAGAATCTATGATTATTACGGTAAATAATCTTTTGGCAACTTAAGAGGTAATCTCGGTGAGAGTGAACAGACTGTCACCAACTCAGATCTTTAGGGCCTGTTCATTTTGCAGGAATTTCAAAGGATCTTTATGTTCTTTATTTTCCTGTTGGTTTTGCAGGATTCCCAAATATAGGAAAATAAAGAGCATAAAGATCTAAAGCATGAGCCCAGTCACACATTTCCCAGTATTACATGGTCTGAAGGATCCAGGCTGCAAAATTCAGTCCAATATTATACAGAAGTATGTACTACTGGACGTTTCATTACATTTAAGCAGTACTGAATAAAGTTCTTGCCATCAAATTTTTTTTCAAGGGTTCCTACTCCAATATAGTAGTTTGCGAAGTGAAACACATTTCTTGAGCATGATGCCCAACATAGATTTTCTTGAATGGGGACTAACCTAGAACCAAGTGTTAATAACAGTACAGGTACAGGTACTAACTGCCAACAAAACAAGTACAGGTACTAAAAATTTGGCAATGCGACATAATCATCGAGGAAAACTAAAAGATATTATCAAGTACATACAGTTATGCACCATCTGAGAAAGGAGAACTTGCCCACTGCAACGAACCAAACCGACCCAGATCAGAGCTACCAAATCTGTTTGCAGAATCCAAGTCCAACCAAATCTACCAACAGATTCTAGCTACATACTAAACAGTAACCCAGTTTTTTTCTTTCAAATATCGGGTAAATCTACATGTGGCAGTTAAGCTGTAGATCTCCAAGTTAAAGATTCTGCTACATATTAGTCCTAAAATTGAAGGGTTAAAGGAAACGAATTGACATTTCGAATTTTAATATTTCCAGCATTAACCTTTCTAATGAATTCACTGAAAATTTGTCGAAATTTCAATTTTGTCAGAACTAAGTCGCAACCAATGCTCAGCTAATCACCAAAACACTCAACAAAAGGGATCAAAGGAGAGTGAATTAAATTGAAGCACCAACTGTTAGCAAGAATTGCACGGCCCACAGACGCGATCCATACGAACCAACAACAAAGGAGCAACTTTTATCACGCAAATTCAACAACACTAGATGTGGGTTTCCTTTCTGCCATTTTGGTGTAAAAGAAATCATCACCTGCGGCGCGAAGACGAAGGGAACCGGAGGAGGAAGCTCGCGCATCACGGCGTCCGGCGGCGCCGCAGCCTCGGTCAAGCCCCCACCGGCGGTGCCCCCCAGCTCCAGCGACTCGGCCGAGTGGCCGTTCTCCACCTCCTTCGCGCTCGCGTTCCCCATGCCCGGATCGCCGCCGCCCAGGACTCCTCACCCCCACCGCCCCCCAACTAATTAATCAGCGCCGCCGCCGCCTCCCAAACACCGCCCTAAACAAGAGCTAAAAGCAAAACCAGCAGCCGCAACAGGAGCGCGGAGAGCTACAGCCTACCAGAATGCCGCGCGGGATCGCATCCCGAAGTCGCTGCCGCAAATCTCGCGCGCGTGCTCAGCTCAGGGGCAGCCACCGGGCGCTTCGCCGGAGGCAAGGAGGGGATATAGGATGGCGAAGCACGTGACCCGGAAGGCGCGGTGCCCGTGTCCAAGCCATCTATCTAACTACGCAAATTACCCCCGCCGTTGGATCAGCGGTTCGGGCCATCCAGGCCGCCCAGATGCAGGCCGTGCTGCTTGCAGCGATCGTGGGGTTCGAAATTTACCGTGGTGCCCCCCGTGGGACTATACTAATTCCGGATTGCTTATATTAATTACTCTGATGATGCTTTTGGCCGGCTATTAAGTGGGATCGGATCAAGGGGCGGTCTAAAGAAGTCAATATTTGAGACTTTTGGCGACGTTTCTTCTCGGAGAATTTAGTTTTGAGATAGCGACGTCGAAGAGAAAGTGCGTAATGGATAAGGATTATCGCTAACTTAGTTTTGATCACGCGGTCGCTTTTCGGCATGGGTGTTGTATCTGACGTTGAGAGGTCACGTAGAAGCACCGCCGAACAAACGTGTAAAATTTGTCCCTGTGTTATGCGTATTGCTTAAGCCTTAAGTAGTGCCGGTCAATTTGGTGAGAGGATTGATTTTAACCATGCCAGTAGCTTTCCACACTGTAAATGTGGGAATTTCTTTTAATCCTGGCCTTACACAGGCACACAGCTAAATCATGGATCCGTGGTGACGGCAATTATTGGCGACGGTTTTGTAGTGTTGATCAACAGCTAGTGTGCTAACACCATTTTTTTTTTGCGTGGTGCTAACAACAAATCGACGTTGCCACGTAGTCCTAGGCAAGTATCGTGAGAGAAAGTAGTGTCTCTAATATTTTTATCCCGAAATTAAATTAAATTAAATTTCGAAAGGCCACGAGATCCACGGAGGGACCTTGAACTGCAAGTCTGGCAAGGGAAAGTCCCAAATCAACCAAATGGCACAAGCAGAATCTCTGATTAACAATGAAGCCTCGCGCGAGATAATAGCAGAGAAGGGGTCGTCCGCAGGTGGGTGAACATGGCCACAATGAAGGGAACAGAGGAAGTCTGGGCGCATGCAAGGTACAGGCTACAGGGATGGGTGGGTCGATTTCAGGATTTGGATATGTAGGGCCTTGCTTATCCACTCAACTATCGGTCGCTCGCTTGGGGCCGGGCCAGCCATCGTGCTGATCCTCTGCAAACACGTGCCGGTGCGGTGCCCCTCCCTTGACCTATCTATCTGTAGCCCTGAGCCCCTGTAGGAGAACACTCGCAACGTCCGAAGTCCCGAGGGCTTATACAAGAGCCAATGATTATACTAATTGGAGTAAATTTCGCAAAACCACAATTTTAGGGGTAGTTGTGTCGCTGAACCACAATTAACGAAAAATCTTTCGCAGAACCACATTTTTCGAGTCAAGTTGTTTCAGTCAGCCTGAAACCACGTGGTTTCGCGGTTTTACTTAATTTTTTGAGTAAATATCACAAAACCCGTAGTTTCTGACGAACTGTATCACAGAACTACACCTTTTGGATTTTTTATCACTTAACCCGTATTCTTGGACTAAACCATATCGCAAAACCCTAAATCTCGTTGTCAACGACGCTAATAGGGAAACTGACGGGCGGTGACGGCCTCGCCTCCGACCGGGACGACGAGCGGGCGGCGCGGCTGGGCAGCAGGGCGGCTGGGCGGGGCAGTGGGGCTGCAGGTGCCCGGGCCTGGTTTGGGCTGGGATGCTCCCACCAAGGACGACGCAAGGGAGCAGAACGCTCATAGGAGAAACTCGCCGGCGGCGTCCAATACGGCAGAGCTCTACGAGGGTGGATCCTGGGGGGGGGGGGAATAGGGGGAAAGAAGGAGAAGCTCACCACGAACTCGTAGGCGGGTCGGTCGGGGAAGAGGAAGCCGGTTGAGGCGAGTCGACGGCGAGGCGCGACCGGCGGAGGAGGAGCTCGGTGCGAGGGCGCTCGGGACAGCCGGGGATGAGGACGAGTGCGTCAGAGGGATCTTGGGGACGTCACACAGCTTTTGCTGGCGTCATCTTGGCGCGGGAGTTTGCAATCAGGTGGATTGGTGCGGGCGGCGCTCCACTGGTCTTGGGGAAGAAGACCCGCGGCGGGGCAGGTGTTACTAAGTAAGTAAGATTTCGCTTCAGAGGCCGACAGGTGGGCCCCCCACGGCAGTTTTCCTATTAGCAACGTTGACAGCGAGATTACGGGTTTTGCGATACAGATTTGTCCAAAAATACGAGTTAAGTGAAAAGAAAACGAAAAGGTGTACTTCTGTGATACAGTTCGTCAGAAACTATGGTTTTTTTGGTATTTACTCTAATTTTTTACCGGTGGAGCCGACATGTCGGACGCCACTTCGGCCCCGAAAACTTCCGGGGGTGAGAAGGGACTGGGGTTTTAATCGCGGGCTAATGGGTCAGCTCGGGTTGGGGCCGACGTGGTGTACAACAGATGGACCACCTGTAAAAAATCAAGCAAAACCGTCAAACCACTTGCTTTCGGGCTGACAGAGACAACTTGACACAAAATGTGTGGTTCCGTGAACGGTTTTCCGTTAATTGTGATTCAGCGACACAACTGAAAATTTAGTCTACTAATTGTCACGACTCTCTCTAATGAAACTAGCAATCATGTGCATGTGTCTCGTGATTACATCCTGAAGGAGAACACTCCCAATGTCTTTAGAAAATTCCGATCCAATTCAAAATTGGATGAAAATATACACTTTTTCAGTTTGTGCATGTGTCTTCGCCTCTTCGGTATATTCCCGATTATGATACATCAACTCCACCCTCCCCCGCACCCTTGCACGCCAAAAAACTTATGCTCTCTCTGTACATACGATATTAACTTCGTTTCATAACTCTTGTCAAAATCTTACATGTATTTAGACATTTTTTAGTAATAAATATATTCATTTTGGATAAATTTAGACAAGAATTATGAAACGGAAGGAACACGTGTGGAATGCAAGTAGACTTCTATTTCATTTTGAAGACATGTGAACGTGAACTTGTGGCACCAGGGATCCTTGGGAGACTTTATCAAGTCAATCTATTTGGCTCATGAAGTGCTAAAATCTGGCACAGGATACGGGATGAAACTGTAGAAAGTACCGGGCCATTTTCGGTCGGTTCATGGACCATCTGCTCATCGTCGTTTAAAAACGTGGGCCGGTGCATTTGCTAGCCGGACCTCGTTCCCGTGAGCTTGGGGCCCGCCGGTAGCGTGAAATATCTGTCTCCTCTCGGGCTCCCTCGAACGATCCCGATCCCGTCCTCCCCTCTCCACGACGCCCCGACCGCCCGACGCCCCTCCAAATCTCCCCATCGTCGTCGAGATCCTGGCCGTTGCCCCTCCGAATCTCGCCACCGCCCGACGAATCACCTAATCTCTGCAGCGCGCGGCGGAGGACACCATGCTCGGACTCCATTAACTCCTGTAATGTTGGCTGGTAGCTGTTCAATGCTCTCACTATCTTGGACCGCCGGGGCACAGCGGCCAGAAGCGCCGTTCATGGTCTCGCCTGGCTCTCTGAAAGCCAAGCTGCACAGGGTGCAGGATCGCTATGCAGTTGAGTGATGGACACTTCGCTTAGGTCGTTCTATTCAGTTTATCAGGGTGTGCCTGTGACCGATAGTTTTTGCTTTCCGTTTCTGTAATAACTGAAGAAATTATTCGCTGTTTCAGTACAATTGGGAACGGGGGTTTTTTCCCCACCCCCTTTCATCTAAATAAAATAAAATAAAGGTCAATTTGAGGGGCTAAATGCCCACGACTCTGCTCCTGATGTTCTCGCTGCTGAAGCCTATGCTTGTCGAGATGGGATTGTGTTGAGTCTTGAAGGATCGAACCGCATAATTATTATGGAGACTGATTGTCATTTGTTAACTAAATTATGGAAGACCACGAGAAAAGAACAGGTCGGACATCCAACCAATTCAGAATCAAATTCATGAGCTTAGTTGGGAGTTACTGAAAGTCCATAAGTAGGGAGTTATTGAAATTCTGAATCAAATTGTCAGTTGTTAAACAGCTTTCGAAGTCTGACACTGGATTTGTTGAAAGTCCATAAGTGATAAGTCAAAAGAGTTATTGAAAGTAGTTTGGCGATGACGTTGGAAGTCTGACACTGAATTTATACAAGCGTTTCTAAAATGTTGAAAGCTCCTTTTTCACGTCTTCCATAGAAAGAAATAGTATGCCACTCTTGCAAGTTGGCGATGACGTTGGAAAATAACTAGACTACTAGAGATAAGCATTGGGAATTAAAAAGGTACACACCGTATTGCTACGAGAAGACGCCTAGGACTGCTTTGCAGTTGAGACTTTTTGTTCAGGCAAAAGTGCAGAACTGTAAAAAAAATTATCTCGCTGCCTGTACCAAAGCATCTCACGACCATGAAAATGTGAAAGAAAAATAAAACACAGACTGGGTAAAGAAATCAACAGTTCAATACACTTGCCAATGCCAGGCTTGTGACTTGTCCAGACTGGTTTGCTTAGACCTGCTGTAAAATGTCAAAAAGTCCAGAACTTATGTTCTTTTTAATTCATAGTCATTGTTCCTTTTTGAGGGAATTTCATAGCCATTATTCCCGTTATTCTATTACTAGCCATGGTTGTTTCTCAACAAGCTCTTTTATTCTGAACTGCACTAGCATTGAAAGCTTGTGCTTGGCCTAACTTGGGAACATTCTCAAAGTATCAAAAATTCCAAGTATTATTACTCAATGAATGGAACATTGTTCAGTGGTCCGTCCATAACACAAAGAATGTTCCCCATTATGGCAAATAATACAACCACCATTGTTAGCGCAGAGTTGTCCATTAATCAAACTAACTGATTAATGCACATGCTGCTGCCACATCCCAGATCCATGAAACATGGACACAATATGAGCTTAGCAGATTCCAGAACTGATCAGAACAGAAATGTTCTATTACCATACAGCTTCCAGGGAATACACCCTTTGCGGCATATGGTATTGCGTGTAAGCTTTTTCTGTTTCTTGCTACATGTTTCAGCTCAAGGCTATTCCTTCAAAGAAGGAAAGGCTGACTGGAGACTTTAGAACATCCTCATAATTACAGAGCTGTACGACGAAATACTACAATGACAACAACATTTATCATGACTGATGGGATCAGCTGCAGATCCTTAAGATCCATGAAGAGCTCATTCTGTTGTTAAGACGATATATATTCACATGTGATTGGCCATCTGTGGAGGTTAATAACTTTCCCTCAAGGGATGCATTGCATTATGACTCAGCTCAAACCAGGGTTTGCTTTAAACTCGTCCACTTGGAATGCAGGATCAGATATGTTTTTCCCACACAGCTCTTGATCCCATGGACCAATCAAATGGGATTCAAACCTTGGCTGTGTAACACCCCGTGCCAAATCTGGTGACAGATCCTCCATCCTTGGTTTTTTGGGAGAAGGATGCATGCTGTCAGGGTAGTCATCTAAGCTTGGTGGTGAATGTGAAAGCTTCCTCTCCTCAGAACCTTCAAGTGAGTCACCAAGCTTTTGCTGCTCCTCGATGATCATTTGCAAGTATTTCCCTTGTGCTTCAATTCTCAGCTGCAATTGCCTTTGCACCTGCAAAGGTAATGTGATATGATTTCATCTAAAATAGGAGTTTGAAACAAAAATTCAGGTTGACCATGGAGAAATAAATATCACGGATGGTAAATTACAAGTAATTAGTACATCCAAAATAAAACAAACATTACTAAGAGACAAAGTTCATGCACACTGAACCAGCCCAAGTGAATCTTTACTAATATTATGGTGTAGTAAGAATAGGGGAAAGATCAGATTATCAGAGTAAATTCCTAGTTAAATATATCAACATACCGGATTAGTGTGGTAAATTAAACTGCAGAAAATAAACATTACGATTCAAAAAAATAAATTTTATCATAACAAACCTCAAGTTGTTCATGGAGCCGCTTCTGAACCTCCATTTGCATCTTTAATGCTTCATTTATTTGTAATCCTCTGAAAGATAAGTGAAGAATCTTTCTGTTCAACATGATAGCAACCAGCATAAAAAGCTTTTGTACAAGATACATGTGTACACACAGCAAAAGGATCACTTACGGTGCAGAATCTGTGTTAGAGAGGGAATCACTAGAATCCTTCTTTTCGTCCTTGGAACCTACATGATAACAATCAACGCATATTAATTTTCTCGCTATAACAGAAGGCGAAAGATAGTGTGCTCGGAAGGCAATGAAGCATCAATGGATATTTACCTTCCGCAGGAGATTCTGGTATGTACTTTGCAAGGCGATACTTCTGCACAAGCACCAAGGGAAATAGAATATTAGTGAGCAGGCAAATATTTATCATCTTTTTCCGGAAAGAGAAATTCTTCACCTGCAAATGGCTTTTGACGTGGTAAATTGTAATCCCCGGTACACCCATTACAGTGAGGACCCCTTTAGGTGTTGCCCCTGAAGAAATGATGATAGCATACATTAAAAAATGATCAATGGCAGCGGACTTGGTGCACCTCAAAATAAATAAATTAACATTATAAAAGGATGTTTGCAGTTTTCGATATGTGAACATTTTCCAATGTGATTGGGTTAGATAACATGGCAGACATAGTTCCACAGGGTCATATTAACTACTGCTAGCATCCTAGCATGAATCATTTAAACATGATCAAACTTGTGTGTTATAGCCCATAATGACAAATATGCAACAGTTAGCAGGCACAGGCTTGTGTGCTAATAGACCAGGAATAGAATTATCCAGCAATCGCATGGTTAAAAAATGAAGGAATCCGATAAAAAATATTTGGAATAGCAAAATCAATTTAGACTTCAGTTTACTAGATAAACACGATACTCAGAATGGAAACATCATAAAACCATATTGCAAGTTCTAATTATGCATTATTTCATAACATCGCAGCCAACAGAACGCATATATTGCACTTGATAACATCATATCAAGTTAAACTGCAAAAAACTAATACTTAACAGGGAATATGTTTAAGAAAAAAAATACTTAACAGAGAATACTTACTATCTGGTCCACCAAGTTGGGCAATGGCATCCACAAAACGGTTATGGAGATCTGAGGTCCATCTTAGACGTTGTTTCCCACTCCCTACAGGATTAGCAGGGTTGCTTATGTTGGATCCACCGAAAGCTCCAATATTACTTACATGCTCACTATTCTGAGCCCTCTGTGGTGCAAAGGGCACAGAAAACTTCTTAGCATGGTACATCATGAGAATACTGCAACAATTGTAAGAAAATGTCATACACATGAGTAAGGCCAAGAGGAGTGACATAATTTAGGATGAGCAAGTCTATATTATGACGCCATCCTCTATTTCTAACAGAAATATACCAGTTGATGGTCAGAGGTCAATACAGCATACTGAACATCTTTTGGTATGAGAAAATTTCATCTTCTCTTATACAGCTCCGCAAACTGGGATAATAGTGAACATGCTTATCAGGGCAAATCAATAAGGGGTGTCTAGGGGAAAAAATATGTAGACAGGCGATGCTGAACAAGAATGACAATGTTAACACTTAACACAACAGAGCATTATAACTAAAATACAAATCTTTGTACCTAGTGGAATTATCGAAATATCCAAATCGTTAATACCAGTTTGATTTTTAAACCGAAAGTAGCATAGAAAGCAATTGAAACCTCCGTGTCAAAAGAGACACTCCAAATCACACTAACAACCAGAGTTTATCCTCCATGAGTTTATCCAAGGCTGCTAACTGAATTCCACAAGGCAGACATGCAAAAAATTGCAAGCAACAGAGACCCAACCGGCTAGCAGGGGTTGCTACCCATGAGTTTGACAAAGCAAACCAACAACACGAAACACCAACAGCAGAGAAACTGCAGCCATGGACGTAATTTCGGCCATCCCAAAATGCCAACAGAAGTCTCTAGACAACCTCCCAAAGCTCACTCGGATGCAAGCTGGGATTCCAAGCCAACGATCATCACTAAAATGCTCTAGGACAAACACAAGAAATGAATCTCACAAACCATAAGCAAATACCAGGAACAGTTGAAAATCCAACCCAAGCTTTCCGGCCTCAATATCGAACCAGTGGGCACAACAACGCACAGCTCAATAACCATGGACGTGCCAAGTGCAAAAGTACAAGGAAACAGAAAGAAAAAATAAAGTGCCATTTCTACCAAAATAGGCTGACCCCCGGGAACTTCAGAACCGCCACCGCCACCCAAAAATGATCTATCTGTTCACTTGTTTTCAACCACTGTTCGACAATCCCACAGCCATGGAAACTGACGGAAAGCAACAAAAAAACCACTCCGAGCTGAGTAAAATTACGTGCTAACTACTTACACCACTGGCAAGAGAAGGACGCGGAAGAGCGCCACCCGCCCGCCTCGACACACAATTCCACGGCAAGTCGCCTTGAGTCCGCGTGACTGAGCTGCGATCTCGACCCTCACAAAAACACGGCGGAACACCAGCAAATTCCTCCCTTGAGGCGCACCGGAATTCAGCAAGAGACCGTGTGTGCAAGAGCTCGGAGGCTTACCAGCACGAAAGAGCTCAGGCGCCGCCTTCCCCCGGCCGCGAGCGGGGATCGAGTGGCTCAGAGCTTCGCAGGTGCTCGTGGGACGCAGAGAGGGAGCCGAATGCTGCCGCCGCTGCCGCTGCTGTCGTTCCAGGCCAATCAGGTGAGCTGGGGTCAGGACGGGCGAGGGAGCGGTGGGAATGGAATGGAGAGGGGAAAGCGGCAGGTGGTGGTGTCCGGCGAAAGCGACGCTGTGTGGGGGGAAGAAAGAAGAAGAAGAAGAAGAAGAAGAGAGAGGCTCAGAAATGAGAGAGAGGCTTGGGAACCGAATCGGGACAGATCTTTTTACCCCGCGGCTCTCCCGGTGCACCGTGGGCCGGGTCTACTAGACCCCCCGGCAGGCAAAAACCGATGGGCCCATCCAGGAACTGGGCCCACGGGGTCCCCTTTGGCAGGCAGGCACTGTCAGCGATGTACAGCGGCGAAGAACTGACCGGAGACATGGAGCTGCACTGCAGCAGCTAGGACTACGGCTTTCTTTCTCTTCCCGTGCTTGCTTGCACACTGTGATGGGTCGACGTTTTTCTGTTAAGCCGGGAGAATCTTCTGGGCTCGCATTGATGAGAGATTCCCGGCGCTCGTCTCATCCCAAACTATCACGAGGGTTTGTTTGATCCGGCCGGTGCACGTGCGCCTCTCGTTTTCTATTTACCGCGGGAAATGCAGAGCAAATAGGAAGCTTTCTTTTGTTCTGCGATCCGGAAGCGAGGATGATAAAGAACTGGATAGGGATTAAAATAAACTAAAGTGCAAAGGGATACACAACGGGACTAACAACGGGAGGGCAATCTTCAAAGAAGTGCGAGCGACGCAAGACATCTGGACGCAATCATGGGGCGGGGAAGAACGCCGATACGCCATGATGCCCTTATCTAACGGCAAACGCGGGGGAAAGGGAAAAACGTCTGGACGGAATCATTGCGATTTGCGACAACAGAGAACCACTCCCAGGATGGAACGGAACGGAACGAAGTGCAGTGCAGTGCCAGCAGCGGGCCGGGGGGCTCTCGAGAAACAAAGCCTGCCTGCCTGCGGCGACATGTCCTTTCTCAGCGAAAGCGAAAGCATCCTGCATTCCTGCCTGCGTGGGCGAAGTTTGACAAGAAACAAGAAATAAATACACCGTGGACTTTCTACACACCATTTCCTTCATCTCAAGACGACAGACAGCTCTCCTATTTCCCGGTCTACTGCGTGCGTCCACGCCTGGCCGTTGATCAGATTCCACAGCTGATGAAATTTCAGCATTGTGCGGATGACGTAGCGAGGGGGCCGGCCGGTGCTGCAGGCTGTGGGGAGAGAGTGACAGGGAAGAGGAGGAGCTATAGCTATAGAAGGCTGCGTGGCGTGAAGCGGAGGGGCCCGGCAGCGCGGGGATCGATTCGTTCGGACGGGGTGACGCGATCGGTGGCGAAAGCGCGTCGAAAGGGGCCGGCTTTGACGTTGGAAGGATTCGAGGCCATGGCAGCGGATTCTCCGCCTCTGCCCAGCCTCCTCCGCCTCTCTGGCTCTCTCTCATAGACTGCACGCTTGCTAAAGGAGAAGGGAGAATAATCCCCTTTCAAAGTTGAGCCAAGAGCACTAAATGGCGGTGCCATGACTCGTAAGTGTGGAATGGTTAGGATAATTACCGACGGAATCCATTTCCGAATCCGACGGTACAGAATATAGAAAGAGAACTCTATTTGAGTCCTGTGGGTGCCTACCATGATGGTGGTTGACACGTGGGTCCGAGCCTTGCATGGCAGCTGACAATTTTGGTGTGGATCTCGAGATATAAACCGACAACGATGGACTGGCTTGAAACCACTGCCCAGCTAACAATTTCCCTTTTTCGAACAAGTATTCGTCGTTCATGGTGTACATTTCGTCACACAATTCTTCTGTTACTAGGTGATTCCACACGATGCCGTCGAAAATTTTATATGCACGTCTAAATATGATTTTAGAAAGTAATGATAATAATATGATTTAATGTAAAATAAATATGAATATTGTAGTGCAAAATGATTTTATCATTCATAACACCTATGCAACAAGACAATATGTGTAATTTTGATGTGCATGAATATTAAATTTTGAAGAAACCAAAAAGTGAAGCTTCGTCAACCTTCATATTTCCAGATCTTAGAAAAATTGATATACACATCATGAAATGTGCTTGGTGAAATATTTATATGCAACGTGAAGATGAAAAATCTTAGGTATCAAAATATTAAATTCGAATGGACCACCAAAATAGATTTCTAGTGTACAACAACACATGATGTGGATGGTGATGTGGAGCTTTTCAATGCTCATGATATGCATGATGTGGATGGTGATGTGGAGTCTTTGAATGCTCATGATATGCATGATGTGGATCGTGATGTGGAGCCTTTGAATGCTCATGATATGCATGATGTGGATCGTGATGTGGAGCCTTTGAATGCTCATGATATGCATGATGTGGATCGTGATGTGGACACCTTGCATGTCAAGTTTGCAAACATTAATTGCAATTAGTGTGGATCAACTTCATAAGTTATATAGATTAGGACAAAGCACCGGTGAGCAACCATTCATGATTTTAGGTTAGCATGTGAGGCTTGTGACAACTTCTTCTTCTTCTTCTTGTTACGTAGTAGAACACAAGTGTACTAGCTTTCAAAACAAAAAACTCACTGAGTCGTCTCCCGCCTTCCTTCCTCCTCTTGCTCCACCACGGTCCAGGGTATCTGCTTAGATAAATCATCTATATATTGCAACTGACATTGGGGCCAACACCAACAGTCCAATCAGGCAAACCCTTTGAAAGCTTGTTGGGTCACCGGTGAGCCTTCTTGTGACATGTTGTCCCCTTTCCCAGCCCACCTCCTCCGCTCCTTCGTTGAATGAGGTTAAACGGTTGGTTAATAAAACCCATGCTAGATTATTTAGCAGTTATATTTTCTTGATGGTATTATGTTTTCCAATGTCAATCATACAAAGTCATCATGTTATTTGTTTTGATTGTAGTAAGTCGGTTGATTTGCTAGAAACCGAGACTCAATGTCGGGAGTTGAATCAAGGGACCAACCCTAAAAGACAGTACAAAGCTTAAATGTCTATAGAGATCATTTCAGAGCTATTCACATAACCTTATGTGGTTAACTTTAAAGGGACAATATTCTTTGCCACAAAAATAAATCTTTGTAAAAAATAACCTATCCCGCTAGAAGAAAAACGATACGCAACAACAAAAATATTATACTGACATGGTGCTCATCTTCGCCGCCAATGCACCTCCGCTACGGTGTGTACTGGCGAAGGAGACGAACATGTGACATTGACTCATGGAATAATTCTTTTTTAACAATTCTCTCTTTACCTATATTTCTGGTTCCCAGTTCGCTATCAGCAAAGATACAAGACACGCCTCTTGTTTGCATTGGGCTAAATTAGTTCCTGAAATGCTGGTTAGTTTTTCTTTCTGACGGTCCGAAAATGCCGATCAGCAGTATACTATTCCCGCGAGCTTGGACACACGCGCGGGAGCCCAGTCTTGGAGCGAATTACAAATGATCGTGAACCAGATCGACGTCCCTGGAGCTTCGAACCAGACAACCGAAGAGAGCGATGCTGGGACAAGAATAACTTAGCTGGAGTCGAACTGGAACCAAAAAATAAAAATGGAGTTGGCGGCCGCCGGGCTGGCTGGCTGGCGGCAGGGTATTTTGTTGCTTACGTTGTCCCAAAGGCGAAGCATAGGCATAGGCTATATACCCTTTTGTTCGTTACGAAAAAAGGTGCAGCCTGCGTCGTTGTTGTCGTTCCGTGTCATGGAAAGATACAAAACCGCAGAAATCATTGCAATTTGCAAAGCGTTGAAAGGGAAACTGGGAAATTTAACTTCTTTTTACGAGAAACAGCTGCGACCCAAAATCGCCAGGCAGCCACGGCAGCCGTGACGCGTCATACGCAGGGGCGGGGCGTTGGAACCCGC
This sequence comes from Brachypodium distachyon, assembly GCF_000005505.3. Taxonomy (NCBI): domain Eukaryota; kingdom Viridiplantae; phylum Streptophyta; class Magnoliopsida; order Poales; family Poaceae; genus Brachypodium; species Brachypodium distachyon. The sequence continues at coordinate 18,766,128 of NC_016132.3, read as the reverse complement.
GGACGAGTCGTCCAATCGTCAGTCAGCAGCAACAGCAGCAGCAGCGCGAGACAGCATGCGACCGGAGGAAGAAAGGGCGTAGTGTGAGTCGAAAATGGCTTTTGCCCATGCCTCTTGCGTCAGTCCGAAAAGACCCGGAACCGTCAGATGTGTAGTACAGAACGCGCGTCCAAAAAGAAGAGACCTGTCGCGGTGATCATCTCATGCGTGGTCACGGGTGTGTTTAGGAGGAGGACGGAGGAAGTCCACGCGAGCGCCTGTTGAACGCTGTCGTGTACTCGTGTTCGGGAATGGGACGGATGATGTCCGGCGGTCCGGCCAGCCAAAGTTTCCATGGAGCCAACAGGCGGAACGTTGATTTCCAGCACTCCATTTTTCACACTGCCGAGTGGTTTGTTTCCAGCTGCTAGGAGCTCGGGCTCGGGCAGACGCCCAGGGGCCAAAGCACACGGAACAACGGAAGGGTTGTCGTATTTACCAGTTGGGCCAAGAGTCCATCCGCATTTAGGCCCGTTCACACAGGGCTGGGCCGTCTTACTCTGGCGGCACCAAACCACATGCCCCGTCCGGTCCTCTTCGTGCTTTGCGTATCAAGGGCCCATGGAAAACCGTATTCGTCTGTGCTAGCGCTGGGCTGCGCTGGTACTGAACATTCATGGTTAGACTTCTTAATCTGGATGGCTATTAAATTCCATGGAGCAAAACGGCAATAACGCATTGAAATTAACCACCATAGTTACCTAATTCAGCATTATATTTTTTTCCTAAATTAACACAAACATTTTTTTTAATTAGCAGCATCCATAGACATACAATCGACAAACGCCAAGTGCATGGCATTTCTGAGGATAATCTGAAGTCGCACCTCCAGCAAATACAGAGTGGTACATAGGAACATGTAAAAAGTGCACATCTGGTAACAAAAAAAAAGGTGAAATCGTTACTGCCAAAAAGAAGGTGAAATAGTTTTATCACAAGTGTTCATGGTGAAGTTCCATGAAACATCCGTTTATATCACAGCTATCATGTACTCCATTTAATCCAAAAAAAGTGTCGCCCATTTTGCACTAAGTTGGCGACACTTTTTATGGATCAGAGAGGGTATACACAACAGGAATCAAAACTTATACATGTGGCATCGATATATTATTAGATGATTAAGGTGACTTGAATTTATATCTGCAAATAATGTTGCTTCTACAGAAAGTAAACCATGCACACCATTATTCCCGCTTCTCTCTTGAGGAAGTTCACGTTGTGGATGCGATTGGAGTCCCTTCAATGACTTCACGAGAAGCTTAATTATCTCCTTTGACAATATTTAACATTTTGAAGATGCGCCTAGGCAAATGGAGACCAAGAAGGCAGCTTTACTTAAAGCACCATATTTTAGACCGATGTTGGGCGTATTAGCTAATCATACAAACGTGTTTTACTTCGATATAGCCATTTAGGAAAGTTACAAAATATATAAACAATTTTGTGCCTCTCATATATATATAGATTACCTAGCTAGTACTACAATAAAGATCCGATGAACTATTAGGCTTTAACCACACTAAGGGCATCTGCAAAAGTCGACTCTTAATTGACTTTTATTTGAAATCCGCTGACAGGTAGAAAAAGGAAATATAAGAGAGAAAAGAACTTATTCTTTGTGAAGAGTTAGAATCTTAGGCAAGGGTCAATCGCGCTTTTGCCATTGCACAATATTGCATTGAATGCTAACATATCATTTGTAGTCAATCTAAAGACACAATCCATTATATGTATTATTTTTATCGTTGACTCTAGGTAACTCCTACCATTGTGGATTCCCTAAGGCATGTAGCCAAAGATCAAGCCTAGATCAACATTTGCAATTTAGTTTTCCAAATATAACGAGTATGTGTTGATTGTGTTTCTTAACCTTAATCCCATTGAGGGTAATATGCTAAAACAAGATTAATTGCCATTGTTCTCTATGGGTGTAAAGGAAGTTTTGTTTGATCTAGCTCAAATTCATTCATAGATTATTTATGACTGGTAGTTGACTAATTACATTTACTTTGAAGTCTTGATAGCACTATACCTTTGGGATTAGTCTATATGGTTGTAACTACAACTTGGATTAAATATGTTGGAAAACTACACTAACAAGCTGGGAGACTTGCAGTAAAATGTCCAGTTTTGATCCCTAAACTATTAAAAAAATCTGATTTAAGAAAAAATGTCAAATGGATCATTTTATGACTCCCAGAAGCTTGGGTTAGACTGTTGGAGGGAACAGAGTTGCTAAATGAGTTCCAAAGTGCAATTTTCAAGGTTGAGCTAACATAAGCATTAATTTTTCAATTTTAAATAATCATATTATAACATGGCGCCCTAGTTGAACACCTATATACACGTCATCTAAACTTATTTTTCAACTAAACAAATAAACTGAAGGAACAACACCCCTGGAAGATAAGGTTAACAAAATTCATATTTTCCTGTTTAATTAATTCCAGAAGATCGATCAAAGCTAAATAAGAAATGTTGATTATATCAATATGTAATCTAGTGCTATTGTGTATTAGTGAAAACGAGCAATGCTTGGTTAAAAGTCGCCGGAAGACACAGATAAATATGCTACGAATTTGGAAAGAAAAACCTGTCACTAATTGAGTGGGTCCTCATTACCACTAAGATGTACTCCGGCTGGTACCCATTTGATCACTGCGTGGCCTAAATGGTCTAAAAAGATTGATCATTTCTGCTGTGCATATATGAAGCATATACTAATATTGGAGACTAGAGAAAAACGTGAATAAGTAGTACTCCCTCCGTTCCTAAATACTTGTCGTGATTTTAGTACAAATTTGCACTAAAACCACGACAAATATTTAGGAATGGAGGAAGTACAATATAATATATTTTTTCTCTAGTTTGATCGAAAGCAAACAGATTATGCATTTATACGAGTACTAAACTTGGACTAATGCTACTTTGTTTTTTTGTAAAATCCTTCTGAAAACTGAACCATACATCTTTGCATTATCGCTAAAGGGCATATGCTTATCCAGAAGTACTTCGATCCTACATTGCCTAGTCCCTCTCCCAGCAAGCTAGTTTAGCTAGAAATAGGGCCTGTCAATACATAGCCATGGCTACAGGCTACATAAATGCTTTAGACCAAAATGTGGAGGTGACATATAGTTCACTGTTTGCTATGCATACCAAAAGCAAGCTTTGCAGCAAAGGCAATCTTTCCGGCCGATCCTGCGTGTACATGTGTCGACCCACCGCGCATAAAATCAGAAACCATCAAACTAGTATGGAAATTAAAAAAAGTTCCTCGCAAAAAGAAAAGTGAAAAGAAAAAAAGGAATCTGATCCCCCAGCTTGGGTCAAAACACTAGCTAATTTGTTTTCTGGAAGCATTGCGACGTAATCATCCATTAATTGAGGGATCGTCTGGCATGCACCCATGAAATACAGCAGTCACTTTCTCTCTCGCGCAGAACGGCAGAAACAGAAGCTACTAGAAGTAGTACTCCCTCCGGCGCGCCACAGGAGTAGTGCTATATACAACGATTCAAGGTAGCAATTAATACACAATTTAATTTTAGTTGCGCTAAACATCGAAGTTAACTAGTAATTAGTACTCCTTGACAGTTAGGAGTATAAGAAAAAAAGGAAACACACACATATGTACATACGATACAAGTACGTACAGTCCTCATGAAATTAGAGCTATACATCTGTATATACATACATGTATGTTTCCACACACAGCTCAATTCCACCACGGGGCCGCCTGCTCAGATCGATAATGAAGCTTTGAATGGAATGGATACCACATACCCGATCGATCACATCACGGCTCGTTGTGCGAGGATGCGTAGAGGAACGTCGGCGGCGAGAAGACGGAGTACCTGTTGTCGATCAGCTGCGGCGCGAAGCTCTCCTCGTCGTCATAGCCATAGCCGTAGCACGCCGGCGGCGGCGCCGGGAAGTCGTCGTGGCAGGCTCCGGCTCCGGATCCGGCGCCGTCCGAGGACTCCTCGGTGCTGCCGGGGCTGGGCGCCATCCGCGGCCCGGCCGGGCTGCCGCTGCTCTCGCCACTGACGGTGCCGGCGCCGTACTTGGCCGGGTCGGCGTGGCGGCCGGTGAGCTCCTGGACGAGCGCGCGGAAGCCGGCGGCGTCCGTGGTCACCCGCATCGGGTTGTTGACGTACACCACCTTGATTGGCTCGCCGCCGCCCTTCCGCTTCCGCTGCTTTCCCGAGCCACCGGCCGTCGCGCCCCGGTGAACGGCAACATTGCTCTTGGCTCCGCACTGCGCCTTCTTCTCCATGGCCAAGCGATCAATCTAGCTTAGCAATTTAGCTCTGAGATCGATGTATTATAGATCGGAAGGGGGTTAACTTAATGGCGAGGTCTTGCTGCGACGGCGCACATGGAGCTAGCTGCCTAGCAGGCTGAGAGAGAGGGGAATGAAATGAATGAGCGAGCGGGCTAGAGAGGGCGGTGTAGCCGTGTAGGTGTGCTGATATAGTTGAGCTCTCCTCTGTCGCGTGGCGTAGGTCGGTATGCGTACTGGTCCGGTGGTCCCAATGGGGACAGGAGAGCGTAGGAGGGCCGGTGGTGGTTTCTACTTTTAGAAGCCATGAAAAGGATCAAACTGCAATGGGATTTATGAAACCTGTTGCCTCCGGATGAGAGAGAGCTCGAAACTCCCTCGCGTCGAGAAAGGGACGCGGTGCGTAATGTTGGGTCGAGAGGTGCCTTGGATAATGCATGGATGAGAGAGGTGGAGGTAATTTGTTAGCTCTACCAAGTATAATGTGAGACACGCACAGAAATCGCTCTCTCAGGATGGTCATAGTGGGAAGTAAATTAGAGTAGTAAATGATTATGTTATTAGTCTAAGTTATTACTTTTATAGTGGTTACTAATTTATATGCGATGTCATATATTGTGTCATTTATTAGATTATAGACTCATTTTGTCTTGATTTGTATGATGTTATTGTAACATATTTAGTTACCACATCACTCTCTTTATTCATTTATTACCATGCCGCATAACAAAATTGACTAGTTGGCACTTATGTTACTACCTAAGTTACTCCCACTATCTCAGATACGTGCACACACTTTCATGCATTTTTTTGTTGCAAGCTTTCATGCAAATTTTGAACAATAGTTATGACATTGTGGTAGTAGCATGTTTTTTTTATTGACAAATCTGATGAATTTATTTTATCACATAAGTAATTCAAGTAATTTACATATATTAAGCAAAATTCAAAGGCTGAAGTCTTTTTCTGACACGAATATCACGAGTAATAGAATACATCTCTAGTTTTGCAGTCTAATTATGTTCGCATTCAACGGATATAAGTGTCCTATTGTCATCATGTATTGCACATAGCAATTGGTTGTTAGCACTTGTTTCTTTCAATGGTTTTTCTATTTCCGGCAACTAAGAAATAATTACTTTTAAGTCGACACTACCAAGATGTTGAGATCCGTGCAAGTGCGAAGAGATGAAAAAACGAAGTCCTCCATCAAATGCCCCCCATTATAAAGTTTTTTTGTTGGCAAAAAGATTGATCGCAGACCTATTGATTGATGATCACATGTATAGTGAAAGAACTTAAATTTATCCCCTATTATGTCCTCATTGGCCTGCCCTAATTGGTCGTTGTCAAGTCAATCCAAATATAAACTTGTTGTCTAGGGGGGTTTGACCCTTTTTTTGATTATTTTTTTGCTAGGGTGATGATCATTGGACCCAAGAGAACTTGTCATCTTTTATATACTTTGAGATTTTTTTTATTCCTTCCTTTTTTATTTCTCTTAGATACATTTTATATTTTGTTGCTACATACTCATTCCGTTTCATAATTCTTGTCGAAATATTACATGTATCTAGACGCTTTTTAGGAATAGAGACATCTATTTTTTGGCAAATTTGAGACAAGAATTATGTAACGGAGGGAGTACTAAACACAAAGTGCAAATCAAACAAAACCCCGGTCGTTTGTTAGTGATTTAGATAATTCTATTCTATATCGTACCTACATTCCACAATACAGTATGTTTATAGTTAGTTAGGTTGGAGTGTTAAAGACTAACGGATTAAAGAAGTTTGAACACAGCAATCAATTAATGCAAAAACATGAATTGTAAACATCCCAAAAACAATCGAGGCATGTGCAACCGTTGGAGTGATCCTAGCGAGCATCCGTCCGTCGAGGCTTAGCAGAGGAGGCCGGGGTGTTGAGAGAAGTGAAGGTCAATATGTGGCCCGGAGCGAATCTGATGCGGGACAGGGTAAAAATACGGCAGCAGGTATATGATCAATGCGACGGGGACAAAAGCACACAGCAGCAGGTTATCAATGAGGAGACGGATCAAGATCAATGCGCAAATAATAATCCCCCCCCACCACCACCCCTTGACGTGCCGCGCTTGCATGGGCCGGATTCCCGTCAGCGGTGGGCCCCTCGCTGACGCCAAAAGGTGGTACCAATTGGCACCCGTGCACCCCCGTTCTTTTCTCACCGCCCGCCCTCCCTTACCCGCTGGGCCGTGGGTCCGGGAAATCCTCGCTGACTCGTGGGCCGGGTTTCTGTGGGGTCTGGGGGGGGGACGCGACAGGGACAGAACAGGACGGGAAAGGGAAGAGGCCGCAGACTCTTTCTCGCGGTGTTAAAAATCTGAGAGCTGTCTCAACTCCGGTGTGTGTTCAGTTTTCGGTTCGGTTCATGTTCGGTTAACACGGTATTCGGTTAATATGGTTTTGTACGAAAATACGGCGGTTTCGGTTATGTTTCGGTTATAATCAAATTAGTTAAAGTTGACGCGAATTTTTGAGCAACACAAAGTTACGAAGTAGTTATATTTCAATTTCGAATGTATAATATGAAACGTTAATTATCCCGCAAACACCCACATTACACACTCAGCGAGCTGTTATCATCCCTGGCTAGCTTACGAGGGAGGTAGGGATGCATTGGACTAGTTGTACGTAGCTACTACAATTAAATCACGTTCAGGCGCGCATGTAATTTCATGAGAGTAATTAGCACCGGCCACATGGATGCACGTACGTAGCTACTGGCACTAAAATAATTGCAAGCTCTCAAATGTTGCATTGCTGCGAGCATGCAACGGCCGCCAGGCGCTCCGAGCCTCCGATCCAGTCGCTTCCACGGCCTGCATATTGTATGGCTCAATAGATTCAGCCCATGGCCCAATCGTCCAGGCAAATAAGGCTGCCGTGCTGTGCTGGTGACCTGGTGTAGACGCGTAGTGCACCCACAGGTCTGGTTCGGTTTTGCACAGGGTGAACTCGGTTTCGGGTATGTTTTTCCTGTTTTTGGTTTCGGTGTTGCACAGGGTGAATTCGGTTTCGGGTATTTTTTTCCTGTTTTTGGTTTCTGGTTCGGTTTTGCACCGCGTAAACTCTCAACTGGCAATTTTGTGTGAGCCCCACTGGCGAGGATGGGTCCACTGTCCACCGGACGGGAGTAGCTCTATATGGGCCCTAGAATGAGGAAAACAGCTCGATTGTGTAGATCTTGCTCTAAAAAAAAAGAATGGACGATTGATCATCGTGTCAAAAAAAAGGGAGACAATCGCTCACGAATATTTCGCTACAGTCTTCGGGTGTTAAGTAGGTAGATTGTATTCCCTCGGTCCGGGGATTACGCCAAACTTTGGATGATATATATTGATGTGTTTTTTCAGTTGCATGTTATTGTCCAACAAAGGGTGCAACCATATAAGTGTTTGCTCTCTCGTTTTACCTTGGAACTTGCGTGTGATTAGTTATCTGTTCATTTAAATATATGCAATCTTAATTTCTATATCTTCTCATTTATTCCTGTCTTCTACATCATCAAAAAAATTCTACATAACAGACTTACCAATAGTTATCCTCGAGGCTCTCTTTACAGCACCGAATACCAGTAAGATCTATCTTAACAATCTCAATTTTTTTTCATGTCTATACTATTTTGACAAGCCTACCATGAGAAAAAAAGAAAGAAAAGAATGTGTTTGGTTTTAGTCCAAATTTACCACTGCAAACGTTTCGGTAGCAATCTTTGGCTTAAGGTTTTGGTTACAATATTCGGCTAATACCGGCAAGACAAATAAACTAGAGTTGGTCATGCATTATTAGCTTTCCAGTAATTTGATAACTATCCAAATAAGAATGAAACATTTGGTCATGGCCATAATACTGATAGGACTGATTTTGATCATCAGCCAGTTAGAGCCAAAATCTTGATAAACATTTTGGTTAGCCAAAATTTATTTTGGTAGCACGACGTTTGGCTCAAACCACAACCCGGTCCTACCTGAGTCTACCCTTACCCGTCCCACCGCCCAGTCGCCAATGGTCTGCCATCCATACACATGCATACCTGTAGCCATGACACTAGTCAATATTTGACTTTTTTTTCGTCCTTTTTTCATGTTCACTAGGTTGTTATCTCCGTGAAACCTTGTCAAAGTTTTGTTTTCGTAGCTTAGACTTTTTGGATATTTTCGCGATAACAAAATCCAATTTGTGTGCAGGTATATGGGTATGTCATCTATCTTACGTTTTCAAATAGAGCTATGATATAATAATCGTGCCAAAAAAATGATATAATAATTCATCGTCAATTACATTCAAGTGTCAATTAGAAAAGTTGTAGCCAGAGTCGATCCGTTGGACAAGGAAGAGTAGCAGTTGGTTTACCGAACGGAAAGAGCGTACAGCCTCGTCTATTCCTCTCTTCGGAAACCTCCGTGTGTTCGACGTCTCATGCGGTAAGGAACCAGGTGACTTGGATTTAGGCCTCCTAAATGGTTTAGAACCAGACCGTATCCAAACGAGATCACGGCCGGATACCCCGCGGACCCTGATCAAACCAATTCATGATTAGCTCGTGAGAAACTGAACCAGCCCAAACCGAATTGACACCTCAAACCAAACCAATCCAAACCATTCCCTTCAAATGGTTTCAAACCCATTTACCTCAAATGGTTTCAAACAATTCATTCAGAATCTAAAGCCACAACTTCAATTACAGAAAATAATCCATCCATCAGTGTTACATCGAAAGCTCCAACCACACATCAGAAGTGTATTACTCATACGTATTCTTTCCAAGCCATGAAATAAATTAGGATTCGCATCAAGGGAAACACAATTTAGTCACTACAGTACAGTAGAACGGTTCCAAACTGCAAAACTAGAGTCAACACAATGAGAAAAAAAATGCAAATTCCCCAAAGCTTACCTTATGGTCTATGGAGATAAATTGCTGCGTGGGGGCAGAAAACCAAGTGGATGATGTGGTGCCAAATGTTTCACTGCGACCTGTGGAGGAGGAGTGGCGGCTGCTCCAGCGAGGAGGAGGTGCGGCTGCGCGGGTGTACTGGGGCGGAGGGGGCACGCCGGTGAGGAGGTGACGCGATGGCTCCGGTGTCCGCGGAGGAGGAGACGGCGCGACGGAGGAGGAGGCACCTGAAGGCTGACTGTTCGGAGAAAGGCTGCGGACCTGCGGTCGATTCGTGGATGGAGATGGACTGGCGGCGGAGTCGGGCACGCGACAGGACTCGATGGAAGGGCGGCGCAGCCAGGCCGCCGGCGTCCGCACCGCACGCCGGCCTTGCTTCTCGAGGTGGTGGTGCGGCCCGCCCCCGCCCTCCCTCGCCGGAATTGAAGTGCCGACGCCGCCCCAACCTCCTGCTGCCCTCCCTTGCCGGAATCGAAGCCCAAGACGCAGCGGCAGTCACGACCTAGCCAACTTCCGATCTGTTGGAGAGCTCTCACGACCTAACCCCACAGGTTGAACCCAGATGAAACCAAACCATTTGTCTCCAAAACCGAACCGAACCAAACCATATTTGACTAAGAACCGCACCAGACCGAACCAATTGTGAACATAACCTAGTCTAACCCGTCCAAACAAAAACCAATCAAGGACCCAAACCATTTTATCCATTCGAAACCAGACCATTTACCAGGCCTACTTGGATTGGATCGGTCCGTTGCGCGCGCAGACGTCTGTCGGTCGTGCTTTCTCTTCAAGGGGCGGGTTGGCAAGAGCGTCGGCAGGCAGGCAGACGTGTCAAGCCTTGTGGAGTCTGGGCCGGCGGGGCTGTCCGGTTTTCCGGCACGACGCGTGTTGGCTTGGCTCAGACGCTAGGGCCCGAATCGCCTTTTTTTTCCGTGCATGCCGCGGGCTTTATTTTCTCGGTCCCCTCCTTGCTGGCTGCTGGCTCTTGTCTCCTCTGCCGCTGCGGTCCAGGGTCCTGGGCCTCCTGTCCTGCCGAGCACGTGACTGCCCTATCGTGCATCGCGGCGCGTGTAGAAGACCAAACCAATGTCGATCTACGACCCATTTGGAACGCAGGACGCGAAAACAGAGGAATGTAAAAAACGAAAGAAACCATGTTCCGTGATTTTTTGCAGTGTGGTTATATCTCGGTCGCTTGTTATTTTTAAAAGAAATACTCAAATCTGATTTGATGCATCAGAACCGTTTTAGTAAGATCTGAGTGACATCTACACCCTCTCCTCTCTCACATGTTACCGTTTGATTAAGATACAACGGACAATCCCGTCGACTTATTGTAACTAAAAAACAAGCGACTTCTCAATAGCAAAATCGTTTTTATAAAAAATCTGAAACACAGAAACTATACAGACATTTGTTTGATGTCACGGTATTTTTTTTTTCTTTTCAACAAAAAAGAAGAAGAGATAAAGACACATATTGCATTGGAATTTTCAAAAAGAGGAAATGAAAAAGTCCTATAGAAATTATTAAAGCCAACGGAAATCCAGATCATATCATAAAAAAGTTCTTTTTCTTGTGAAAATTTTCTATAGAAATTATTAAAGCCAACGGAAATGAAACTTTTTTTTCAAGCCTCCGCGGTACGATTGCCTGTAACGAACTTAATTAACTAAGATTGGAATAAATAAGTGTTTATTTCGGATCACAGGGAAGCAAAAAATAGGAATAGGAAAACCTAAGATTGGAATAACATGCACATGAATGACATAATGATTAATGGTGTTCAGATGCTACAAATAAAAAACACAGGAATTTTAAGATTAAATGGTGCTTATCGGGAGTTAATTAAGAAAGAAGAGAGATAGAGAGAAAAATCATTGAACTTTCAAAAGAAAAAAATTTCATGAAACTATACCTCATATTCTCTCTGATTCATCCAAAATTTAGAGGAAGGAAAAAAAATCAAATCCCATAAAATTTGATGCAATTCTATGATCTAAAGGACTTATATAATTTTCTTCTTCTTGGAATTAAATTCCCTATTTTTCCTGCAATTTTTTTATGATCCAAAGAGGGCCTAGTAGCAAACTAGCAATAGACAATGCCCAAGGCAGGCAACGATTGACACCGGCATTTACGGAAACATCACTTCATGATCAGTTTCGTTGAAAACTACAGATCCCCACACTGATTTGCACCGATAGGTAACAAACACTACTCGTGCGCCAAAACAAGCATTAACGTGGTGGGTCCAGATTAATTAAACGGTCACTGTTTCTCCCAGGACAAAACGAGAGAATGATGCCAACGCGGCCGCGGCCACGAGCCCACGATGGATACGAGAGTCTGAGCCCATCATGTTCTTCTTTTGGCTGCGCAGCCTGCGCTTCTATCTCTCCTCGGAACTACTGCACTGCACACGACGTTTGTTTATACGATTTTCGTACCACGGGGTCTTTTTTTTTCAAGAATTTTCGTACTCCCTCCGTTAAACAAAAAAATGTCTTCAGTTTGTTAAAACTTAGATGTATTTAGACATAATTTAGTGTATAGATGCATTTAAATTTAGTCAAAGTTGAGAGATATGTTTTCTTTTTGAACGTTGAACGGAGGGAAGGGATACGATGGTTTCGATGGTTAGGTTTAAGAGCGTCGTAGTCACGTCGTATGGCGGCCGAGGCGGAGAAGGACCGATCGAGGTGAGACGCGGACGAGGGTATTAGAATGGATGGTCCTTACCATGGTCCATGGGCCACATGTTAAAGGGATATTTCACATGTGCCATTTTTAAACTTTTTAAATCATGCCTAATTTTCACATGTGCCATTCTGAGTCACTCCTTTTTTTTTTTTTGAGAAACTTCTTTTTCTTGAGCGAATTTTTGAGAAACTTGTCACTCCTATATGGTCCAACTAGCCTCGGTGTTTAGCCCAGTATTTACAACACCGTTCACTACGTATCATAGGCCAAACTGACACTTGTATTCATGTAGTTTTTGGATTTTTATTGGGCCCATATTCCGAGGCCCATTTTGATGGCTGGAATACCCAGCACCGAGGTGCGGTACTGTAACGGTTAATTTGTTCTCAAAAAAATAAATAAAAAAATATAACGGTTAATTTGATAGTATATGCCAGTGCAATTATTGTGTATTCGAAAAATGCCCTGCGAACTTGTGGATTATTCCCAAAACACCATTACAATGGGTCCAAATATGCCGTTGCATTGTCATTTTTCGAAGGATGAGGCCATGGCTCGAATTCACAAGATTTGCAAAGGCACATTTCAAATTAATCCTAATTTAAACGGTATCAAAAGTTGAAGGTTTGTTCCTTGCAAAAAGAAAAAGTTGAAGGTTTGTGTTCAAAACAGTATTGAAGTGTGCTTTTTTATGGTACCTCGGTACTCCAAAAACATATCTCGAAGTACCAAACATATCTAACTGTTGGTACCAAAGGGCAACTGTAACAGCCCGAGACCAATCATTTTCCTTTTAAACCCTTTTGAACTGTTTTGTAATTTAATTATTGTCATCATGTTGTCGTGCTCATATCATCATAATTGTTTTGCAATGTTATTAGCATCATGCCGCATGAAATAATTATTCATTTGCATAACGATGTTGTTTCATGTGCTTGCCTTTTTCGTGTGTTTGCTAAAGCCGAAAACTATTTTAGTAGAAACCATATTTTGATTTTGACAAAAGTAATTCCGGGTTTAAGTAGACCTAACCACTTGTCTCTTATCTATTTCAAAATCAAAAATTGCAAAACTTGTATTTTTGTTTGAGACTTTTGTTGGCCCAAAAGACCATTAAGCCAAAACCCTGGTTTTTCCCCTAATCCCCTTTTTCCTTTCTTTTCTTCCTCCAAGCCGCCGCCGCTGCCTTCTTTCTCCTTCTTCCTTCTTCCTTCCGATCTCCCCGTGGCCTCTCTCTCTCCCTGGAGCTCCCATGGCCGGCGCCCCCTTTGCTCTCTCTTCCCCGCGGCCCTCCTCTCCACCGAGCGCCGCCTCGCGCCCTTCTCCCTCTGCGCCGGAGCCGCCTCCTCCCGCGTCCGCCTCGCCTGGCCGCCGGCCGCTTCGCCCTCTGCTTCCACGAGCGCCGCCCGGCCGCGCCTCCCCTTCCCCGTGCCGCCCGACGCCACCGCGCGCGTCGCTCTCGCCGGCCTGCGCCGCCTCTCCCCGTCGCTCGCCTCCATCTCGCCGGCCTGCTCCGCCTCCCTTCCACCGAGCGCCATCGACCTCCTCCCAAGCTCCGCCCGCGGCCAGTCCGAAGCCCCAAGCCAGAGCCGCCCACTAGCCTAGCTGCTGCTCCTCTCTCTTTGGCTGCTCTCTGCCCCTCTCTGTGCTGCCGCTGCTTTTCCTCCTTCCTGCGTGCTGCTACTGCTCTCCCTCTTTGTTGGTGGAACTATTGTGTGTTGGTGCCGCTGCTACCATGTGCCGAGGAGACCGAAGACCCGGAGCCGGACGAGGAGCCGCGCACGACTACGTACGAGGAGCCATGACCGACTATTTCACCTACACGACTACGTACGAGGAGCCATGACCGACTATTTCAGCTGGCATGCAACCTTGGAGTTCCGTGCCGTAGACCCGTAGTTTGCGCGACATATGAATTGCATGTGTGGTATGAGATGTACCGATAGTATCGATAATGTTAGTTGTAGGTACGTCGTTGCCACCGGCGTGTGCAACCCCGTTCGACTCGTTTGTTTGGTGTGTTGTTCCTGTTTTAAAGCATGCATCGCACCTATCCATGTCATTGTCATGCATGCTAATCCAACTATAATATTATTGTGTGTAATTGATCAATTAAACTCTATTTCCTGCATATGGAGTTGTATAGATGCTATGTGTAGATGATTCGGACTCCATTTAACTTGGTGATCGTATATCGGATTTACTTTCGAAATCCTTAATATGACATGCATCATCCCTATATGCCACGCATCATTCTTTGATTGCGCATACCAGTTAACTTGTGTATCTTGTATGTTTATACTTTCCTTTTATGTCGTGTATTTGCTTCTTCCTCGCTAGTCTGCAATTCTTACGACGACGACTACACGTGTGTTCTTCTTCCAGGATTCTTGCTCAATTCCGGATAATTGAGTACTCCAGGCAAGCAGCCATTCCTTGAACATGTTGATTATACCCAATGTCTCTCTCTCATTCTTGCATTAAGTTACGTTCTCGGTTCTTGTCACGATGAATCTAGAAATTGCATAGCTTTAGTCAGCTCTACTCAAATACTTGTTGTCTTGTTTCTTATCCTATTATCATGTCACATGTTTGTTATTGCCCTAGTTGGTCATTAGAAGTCTTGCTTAGTTTGCTCGTCTAGTGTCCTTACTTGGGGTTATACAATTGCTACATCCACATGCTACTTTCTGTATTTAATTGCAATTATTAAACTGTGACCTGTTATTACTTGCACAAGGCAACGATGGGAGGCCGTGCTAACGCATTGGTGTTTTGTTCCATTGGCGCCGACCTAAGGACCGAGTTCTCGTTTTCGCCGACCCAAGAAACTTCGCGCTAACCGCTCGTGGGAGAATATATGGGTTCCCCCTCGGCTCAGTACTCGTTTCATAGCTCTTCCACGGGCCACATAGTTCGGGCGTTCCATTTGGCATTTGCATTGCATGCACACAGAGATTCGTGGAGACTTGTTGGTGACTTTGCATACATATAGGACTGCGGCACACGTCTGGAGTGGTCATTCTGCGGACACTGAACCACTACCAGCTGTTCCCGCAACTCTTGAGTCCGTACGACGCTTCGGCCGGGCTCTCGTTTCGGATTAGACTCAGTTGGGTGGTTTCCTGGATTAGTTGTGGGGCTTGGAAACGTCGTGTCGCCCAATCCTGCCGACACACGCCTTTGTGTGTTCCTACTCGAGTGGCAATAAGGGTTGGACGAACGTGTACGAGTAAATTGGCACACCCTGCAGGATAAATCTTTCGGAAAGCCGTGTCCGCGGTTATGGACGACTTGGTTGGTCATTACTTGATCATAGAGAGCTTAATCATTTTAATCAACTTATTCTCATAAACTTGAGTAGTAATTAGCCTTAATCATGGATATGCTCAAAACTGCTTAAGTGTGAGTGTCCTTTGGATTGCTTCCTCACAGGGTGTTGAGGGGGTGATATGAGAATTGTGTTGTTTGGTGTTTACTAAATAGGTTAATCACCTTACACCTTGGTAGACGCTTTTCTTCCTCTCATTAGACGACGTTATTAGAATGTTTCTCCGGATATCTGTTGCTGCATAGCCCCACTTTACCCTCCTTTGAGACATGTTGCATGCTAGCATAGATCTCCCCGTAAGTCTTGCGAGTAATTTGTACTCAGTTGCTTTGCAACGTTGTTTTCTTCAGAGGTTCCAGCAGAGCAGGTGAGCCGCTAGCTTCTCGTGGAGCACGACGTTGGATTCGATGTTTAGCCAGGAGATCCAGATCAGGGTTCTGAGACTTGTGGCGGGTTTCCTTCCACCTTCCAGCCTCTTCAGGCCATGCTGTATTCTTGTCCGTACTCGGGTATAGTTCAACTTCCGCTGATGTAATGATATAATGTTGGGACATGTGTCCTCTCTTTGTAATAGTTGTTATTCTGCTTCTTGTATGAGCTTTGTAATTACTCTCTTCTGTAGAGTTTGGTAATGATATTCATGTTGCAAGATCCTGCGATGAGCACATTAATGCGTGTATGTATTGAGGTGTTTATCGTAGGTTAAGAACCTGAGGCTTCAATTATGCAAAGGTTAGCAATTTGGGGCTAAATTGTATAATTCCGGTCCCGGGGTCTTACAGCAACTTAGTCATTTTTGCAAAGGGTATTTTGGTCTTTGCCCTCGTATTGCCCCGATCGCTTCGTCGAGCGCCGCAGCAGCGCCGTCCCTAGCCCGTCGTCCGTCGATCGACCGTCATCATCTCCCTCCGCTCGCCGGGCGGACAGCCTCTTCTCTGTGCGGTGGAAAGCGCCTCACCGCCGTTCCAATCGATTCGCAACGCCACACGGCCCAGCCGCCGTTCCAATCGAGGCGCTGCACGGCCTCCAATCCTCCGCCGTCAAATCATGGCGCAGTGCCGCCCCCGACGCCGTTCGAAGCGAGGTGCAGCGCTGCCTCCATCCATCGCCGTGCTATCGAGGCGCAGCGCCGCCTCAGCCGCCACACCGCCGTTCGTTGCCCCAGCCCTCGAGCAGCTGTTCGGCCCCAAGCTGCCTCCCGTGTGTGATCAAATCTGCTCCCAGCCGCTGCCGTCCAATCGAGCCACCGGCGAAAACCCAGCCATGCCATCGTTCGCCGTTCCCAGGCACGATCTCACGATGCGGCCAGCCCAAATCCTCACATGATAACGATTTCCTTTTTTTTAATTTGAAACGAAAATCCAGTTCAGCACACGATTAGTGATTACGTTTTGCCCTCCAAGTCAAGGTACTCCGGTGTTTTTCGACTCGGTACTCCATAAAATTAAAGATGAAGTACCAAATAATACTAACCACTAGATCGGTCCAAATAAACGGACTATATTAAATCCGAGGTATCGTAAAAGAGCTCATTGAAGTTGAGAAGGGTAACTTAAACTCTTTGGTCAGTTTCAGAATTGAAGTATAAACTTATCTCTTTACACCTTGTGGTAAGCTAGCTGTAAAGATGGATGCACGTTCTTTAATTCTCCGGTGTACGTGTTGCTCCCGGGTGTTCCAAATGTTGATCAAGAGAGGCGATCAGCTTAGACGGTGTGCTGCTTGTGCATCTCTATATATCTGAAGAGAGCTCTCTAACAACTCACGAGTCACGACGATCAGAACGAAGGATTAGTAGCAGCAGCAAAAAGTATGGACACTTCTAGTATTAATTATACAGCTGAGTAAGTAAACAGTTTACATACAACCCACCGCACGGCTACGCACCCATCGATCACTCGATCTCAATCACAAGGCTTACATTTCGACTCCCCCACAGCCTCCCTGCCCCGCCACTATATTAATGTTACAAAATGTACAAGACGCGCTCTTCCAACCCCCCGAAAGAAACCCCTTTTCTACCAACCCCGCGCACGCAATCCGTTTTCCGTTTCCTTTTCCTGCTCGATCCCTCTACGACACCACTCTATAGCACGACGTCGCGCCGCTTCTTTGGGTTCGCCTCCGGGGTCCCTTTCCTCATCATCGCCACGAACTCCGTGTAGTTGATCCTTCCGTCCTGCATGCACGCAACGCATTTTTTTCAGAATACCTGTCGCTGTTTTAGCGCATAGTAGCAACTGATAGCTTACGTTGTCGCCGTCCACCTCCGATATGATGTCCTTGATATCCCGGCCGTCCAGCAACCCCTTCTCCCTCAGGGCCTGCTCCAGCTCCTCTATCGTGATATACCTGCAGCATCCGCCCAGCCATTCATTTGTTAAGGCTGCAGCATGCACGAACACTGAACACAGGAGTGCCCCCGTCAGAACCAAAAAATTGCATGTACCCGCTGTTGTCCTTGTCGAAGTATTGGAACGCCGTGTAGAGGTGCTCCTCCCGGTCCATCCTGTTCATGTGCATCGTCGCCGTGATGAACTCCTCGTAGTCGATCGTCCCGTTCCCGTCCGCGTCCGCCTGCGTTTAATCCGAATATCCATCTCCGCGTTAGAGGGGATTGAATTGAATTGAATAGAAGGTGTGCTGGAATTAGCTAGCCCTCTTACGGCTTCCATTAGCTGCTGGACTTCAGCTTCGGTGAGCTTGGTCCCCTTCTTGGCCAGCCCTTTCCGGAGCTCGTCGACGGTGATGGTGCCGCTGTTGTCAGAGTCCATTCCCTTGAACATCTCCTTGAGCCCTTTGATCTCCTCCTCTGACAAGCACCCGGCGATCACCCTCAGCGCCGCCTTCTTGAACTGGTTCATGGCCGTGAACTGCTTGAGCCTGCCGAGTACGGCGTTGTCCAGCGGCGTGTCAGGCGCCTCGCCGTCTTCCTTTATCCACGGGTGATCTGAACAGCAGCAAAAAAAAAAAACTCGTGCTGACATGTATCTGCAGAGTAGTAAGCTGGAATTTTTACAAGCTTTGACTGAATTACTGAGGACGTCGTAGGCAGAAATCCTCTTCTTGGGGTCGGAGGTGAGCATCTTCCTGACGAGGTCCTTGGCGCCGCTGGAGATGCGCGACCACGGATCGCTGGCGAAGTCCACCTGCCCTCTCAGGATGGAGTTGAAGATGCCGTGCTCCGACTCTGTCCCCCGACGTAAAGTAAATTAACCTTGTTCGCCACTAACCGTTCTTCAGGGAAAATAAGCCAAAAAATCAAGCAGGAAGAAGAAGGAGCTTGCCTGCCCAGAAGGGCGGGACGCCGCAGAGCAGGATGTAGAACATGACGCCGACGCTCCAGATGTCCGCCTCCGGCCCGTAGTTCCGCTTCAGCACCTCCGGCGCGATGTAGTACGCGCTGCCCACGATGTCCCTGAACACCTCCCCTGCAACAATCCTCCAGCCAATCAATCAATTTCATCTCACCATTCTTGCTGCTAGGGGATTCAAACAATTTCACCATGATTTGAATCCCGGACCTTCTTTGAAGAAGACGGAGAGGCCGAAATCGGTGGCCTTGAGCGGCGCGTTCTCGTCCTTGTTGAGCAGGAGGAAGTTCTCGGGCTTGAGGTCGCGGTGGATGACGCCCATGCAGTGGCAGGTATGGATGATCTCCACAATGGTGCGCAGCAACGCAGCCGCGGCGCGCTCCGTGTAGTGTCCCTTGGCGATGATCCGGTCGAAGAGCTCCCCGCCGGCGCAGAGCTCCATGACCAGGTGCACCGAGTGCTTGTCCTCGTAGGCGCCCTTGAGCTCCACCACGCCGGGCTGGCCGGCCAGATGGTACATGATCTGCACCTCGCGCCGGACGTCCTCCACGTCCTCCTTGGTGGACAGCTTCCGCTTGCTGATGGTCTTGCACGCGAACTTGTGGCCCGTCGCCTTGTGCGTGCACAGCGAGGTGACCCCGAACTGGCCGCGGCCGAGCTCTTTCCCGACGTTGTAGATGCTCTTCACGTCCTCCATGGGCCGGCCAAGCACCGGCCCGATGGGCGCCGGCGGCTTGTTCTGGGCCGGAGCAGAGGATGCTGACCCCGAGGCGGAAGGCGCGTTGTTGGAGCTGCCCTCGCCGGGGTTGCCGCCGTCCGAAGGATCGGCGTCCTTCGACCCCGGGCAGCAGTTGCCCATTGCCGGCAGGCGACGAGGGGTGCTCGCGCTCGCCGGGGAGCGGGTGGAAGGGAATGGTGGTGGATTTGGACCGGGGAGTTCGGTTGGGGATGGTTTTCCTTCCAGGTAGGCATTGGTGTTGGTGGAAGGGTGCGCAGTTGCGCTGGAGGAGGAATTTTGGGGGGTGGCCGCTAAAAGGAGGGCGCGGAGGGAATGGCGGGAAGGGCAACGGCTGCTTGGTTTGGCTTCGGTTGCTGCCGTTTTGCTCAGGAGAGAAAAATAACAGACGCTTCCGTGTGCTGGGAATCGTACCGTGTCAGCTTGGACAAGCTAGCAGATTCTCTTCGATTTTTTTTTTTAAAATTCCTTACTTTGTGATGCTTGTTGGAGAGTGAAATGCATCTTCGAACTTGTTTGCACAATGGGCTATGGAGCAGTAACCTTGATTAGTCTCACTCTTTGAAAATTCGACCATGCCACACCTCTGCCGAGAGGAAATCGCAGTCTTCAAACCTAGAGAAATAGCCCCCACATCGTCTTCCTGAGGCGGCTCGGGCGGAACCCCAGGTTCTCCTGCCACCACCCCCCTCCTCTCTCCTCCATCTCCCCGCTGCCGAACGGATGAAGCCGGCAAGTTATGCCTGGGCCGTAGACGGCGATGGCGAGGACAGGCTCTCGTGAGGTGGTCCTCTCGAGACGATGAGGCAAATATTTGGTGCTGGGACGGCGTAGAGGCGTCCCCCTCTTCTGCGGCTTGGCCCCACTAGGGCTACGGCGGGCTAGGTCCCGTCGAGGCAAGAGAGGCGGTGATGGATCCGTCTAGTGGCGCGTCTTCCCCGGACTTTTCCTGCTGCTCTCCGGTCCAGGCGTCGTTACCTTGTCGAAGGTCTCTTTGCTGCGATTCTCCCGCCTCCCGGCCAGATGGTCTGGGAGAAATCCTAGATCTAGGTTTCCCGCTTCAGATGATGGCGACACTTTTGGTGTCAATCTCCCTCTCAGGGGCATTGTTTTGGAACACGCCTTGCTCGTCGATGCTAGGCCTGGCAAGTTGCGATGCATCAATTTGTGTCCTGAAGATGTGTTGGTTGAAGACGGTGGCGACTGATTCTGGAACGTGAGCAGACGCACATGCTGAGAAATTGCTTGACCGGTTGTGCACAATGGGGCCTCAGATTTTGATGCTGGACGGTGGTATCCGATCATGGCATGCAGCCCCGATAATGGCCACCGTCTTCAGCAGGCTTGTAGGCATAGATCGGTGGATTTGACTTGTTCGATCGATGTATTTATATTGTCAGCTTGTTAGTAAATCAATGAAATGTGGTTGTATGTATCATTTTGATGCAGACACTGGGGTTTTAGACTTTTTTCGAAAATAAATAATTTAAGCATTCATAATTATTTTCTTTTACTCGTACCACAAAATCCTCAGTCCCACTGACAAAACCCTAACACCCAAAATGGAATACCAAATTCCCAAGAACAATCTATGCTACAAGGACCCAAATAGTTGGGTCCCTGGTACCCAAATAGTTGGCGACACTACCATCTTACAAAAAGAAAAGAAGAAGAAAAAAAACATCACGAAAACTAGGCACATCTAGCTGGGGAACCCGGCCGTTGATGCATTCGCTGTTTTACCTGCTCACGAACGACTCTGCACGCAAGCAAGGGCCGACATGGCGATATTCCCAGTTTAACGATGAAGCAATAGTCAAAGTGCATCATCATGGGTTCGGCCGCAGATTTGTAGAGATATTCAGTCCGAGACAGGTCCAGAGACTCTACACCTAAGCAGGCAGGCTATTAGCTAGGCAGAATCTAAACCTTTGTTTTGATCAGGCATCCCAGTTACAAAGCCACAATCGAGCTTTCGTCGTGTCGCTGTTGTACCCATGGCACGGCCAATGTGCGTGCTTTACACGCTGCAGCAGCAAAGCAATGCGATCACCAAATAAGGAAAGTGCCCAACCTGCCTCTCTACGCCGTATTTCTGAATGCGCGTGCCAAAACTGGTTAACACGTTCTATATATGTACCTGTGCTAAAGCGCAGCTAGATATAACACATTATTCCACCGTGAACCGTCATTCATCACAAGGAGATACCGGAAGATATTGTGCTATGCCTAGAGATTTTTCGCCGACGAGTACATGGCTTTGTGTCCATTCCTCATGACCACGAGTATATATGCAGCTAAAATTTATGTTGTCCGTCAGTTCAGTTCTCCTGCTGCCGTTCATCCGTTGGCCAGAGAGGTTCAAAGTATCGGCCGCTTCCTTTTCCGTTGTTGGCTCCACTGCTTCTATGTTTTCTTATGCTCATTGCGACCGGCATTGTATCATGCCTTGATGCCTTCCCGTCGTACGTGCAGCGAGTTGGATTTGCATTTTCTGATGAGCTTTTTTAGTGCACGAGCAGCTTCATTTGTCTTATGTTTTCTACAGAGTATATGTACTGCTGCCTGACTCCATTGCATTCTGTCCCTTCAACTGTCAGTTGGGCCTCATTCAACAGCAAAGCAAAACAAAATATGGCTGTGTTAATTGTTACAGGCAAGTGTAACTGATAGCTGGGAGCCTGGGAAGAGTGTATATGGATTATGCAAGCCCTGGTGGGACTGATACATCGACAGATCCAGGCATTGCCAAGAAGAACCAAATGGTACTAATTCCTTTCCTATACTTAATTCATCTCTGATATATAGTTACGTTCAATTTTGATGTTCTGTAAAATCTCGTCCTATTGAGCTTGTTGATCAAACTTGCTAGTTGAAGTTTCAACACACATGTTCAAAAGCTTTTAATTTTTATGTTTTTAACTTCCATGTTTACTGAACTTGTCTGCTAATAAGTTTGAACAAGGCCATGTTGCTGCGCTCAAAGCTTTTAATTCTGGTGACAAATCAAAGGCCAAACTAGGTCAAAATGTATCCATCCATACGATCTATTCAGTTCAAAATCCATCCGATCTCTACACCTTCAGTGCATGGATCATGCGATGATTCAGCTACTACAGATTTCTTCTTCAGCTTTTAACTGACAAGCAATTTCTTTCTTCTTCTGTTTTTAACTGACAGACACTTCGTCGTCTTGCCCAAAATCGCGATGCTGCCAGGAAAAGCCGTCTAAGAAAGAAGGTATGTTCATGTAGTGCCTAGTTCAACAGTCCGGTATAAAGGAGAAAACGGTGTTAATCTTTTCAATGTTCACGAACTCCTTTGAACATCTTCGTGAGGAATGTTTTGCCAACCTTAATGTGTTCATCACCCTCCTTAGGCATATGTCCAAAAACTTGAGAGTAGCAGCCTGAAACTTGCTCAGTTGGAGCAGGAGCTCCTTCGTGCCCGTCAACAGGTACATATGCTCTTCATCTCTCGGTTCTTCGATTCGACAGAACTCGCGCCTGTTGTCCAACATACTGATGATCTGTTTACCTGCTTATCCAGGGCTATGTAACTTCTACTTTGGGTGAGCAACCTCATCCAGCAAATGGAAATGGTAACAAACAATTCACACATTCTATTGTATCTTCTAGTACATCATTTAAAAAAAGAACTTTCTGATATCAAGGTGCTTTGGCGTTGGACGTGGAGTATGGACGGTGGCTGGAGGAGCACAATAAGCAGATCGATGAACTGAGGGCCGCGATCAGCGCACGCGCCACTGACGGCGACCTTCATGCCATCGTTGAAAACATCATGGCACACGTCGATGAAATCTTCAGGTTGAAGAGCGTCGCAACCAAGGCCAACGCCTTCCACGTTCTAGCAGGAGCGTGGACGACCCCTGTCGAGAGGTGTTTCCTCTGGCTCAGCGGCTTCCGACCATCAGAGCTTCCCAAGGTCTCCACTGAAGCCTTGACGATGCGGTCATCGTCGAAGCTTCTCAAGCATTTGTGCTTTACACTCGAACACTTCCCTTTTGTTGGCTCTTTCTTACGCCATAACGCCAGTGCCTTTTGCCGCAGTTACTTGCGAGTCAGCTAGAACCCCTGACGGAGAAGCAGCTCGCCAGTATCTGCAGCCTGCGACAGTCTTCCCAGCAAGCCGAGGACACTCTTTCTCGAGACATGGAAGTGCTACTGCAATCGGCCGCAGAAATCGTCGCGTCAGGAACATCGCCTACGTGGTACCCTGCAGGTTCCTCCGGTGACACGGGCCAAATGTCAGCGGCGATCGGAAAGCTTGGCGCTGTAGAAAGCCTCCTGCAGCAGGTAATTAAACTTCTGCAGACCACGGTTTTACTGTACTGTATTTGTGTTTGCTGAAGGTGTTTTCTGTTCTGCAGGCTGATGAATTGCGGCTGCGGATTCTTCGGGACGTGCAACGGATCCTGACCACCCGTCAGTCTGCACGAGCGCTGCTTGCAATCAGTGGCTACTTCTCCCGGCTGCGAGCTCTGAGCTCTCTCTGGATCGCTCGCCCGTCCACTGGGATGAACTGAGTTTCACCTTCACCATCTGGTTACTGTAAAGATTCGACAGACATGTAGTTTGCAGTGGAGAGCAGTGTATCCTGAATTCCTGATAACTACGGTTCCTACCGAGATCTTTAAATCCTACCCCGAATTAAACCGCATCCAGAATTCCAGATAGAGATGAAGGAAAATGACCCCTGTTTACCGCCATTGGTACGCAAGGATATTTTCCCCAGCTTGCCGAGACGGCTGCAGTGCTGCACAAACAACCGATCAGGCAGTGGCGCCGGCGATCGCTCGAGGGCATCAGTGCGAGTCGAGATCCCCGGAGGGGGGCTACGGCGCCGGCGCCGGCGTCGGCAGCCATGTTTTCTTTTCTCAAGCTCGGAGGCATGGAGCCGAATCTGTTCTCAGAGTGGGCTTGACGAGAATACGGGAATTTTAAGCTGGGCCCGACCCGGCCCACGAACCACGGCCTTGTCTCTATTTTTTATTCCAAAGAAATAAGGTACTCCGTACGGATTACATACGTGCAAGCAATGTTCGAATTAGCTAAAAATAAGAAAGTTTAGTACCACATCGAAGGGCTGATGCGGAAATACCAAGTTTATAAGCTGGTGTTTAGCATGTCTCCTTGCCCCTCCACACAAAGGTGGGGGCAACGGGCTTAAGGCCCGTTCTTTCGTACAACCGGAGTACATGTACAAAATTTGTATAGTTAGATGTACTTTAGCGATAATTGTACAAAACTTGTATTTGCTGTACAGTAGTGTTGCTGTACAAAAATTGTATATAAGGAATAGTTAGTGTTGTTTTACTATTGTATACGCATAGATTAAAAATGTGCATATAAATTATGAAAAAACTTTTTTTCCATCTTCATGTTTTTTACCGACTAGTCACTCATTTTGTCGCGGAGTCCAGTGCATAAAATACAAATGCACCTCAGTAGTTCTATAGAAGGCAAATCAGAAGTCAGCATTGTTGAACTCGGGCCCAAGATTCCCCGCCAAAAAAAAAGAACTCGGGCTCAAGACTTTCCTGATTCGAACTCAGATTGCAAACAAAATGTGTGGCTCATTGCACACCAGGACTATGCAACGTTTCAGTATAAAAAAGCCTACACGTATGCCTAGATTACTAATTCAACCAATATAATGTCAACTGTATATCGTGAAATTTATGAACATTCGCAGTTTCTAAGGATATATTTTCTGTGACATAAAACTCATGATAATTTGGTTAAATCGTTGACTTACGTATATGAGTGGGCCTTACTGTCGCACCAGTGGCACCCGGGGTACCACTGTTGCGCGACGCGTGGGTCGCATCACCGAGTTCCCGGGAAGGCATCATCCCGGGAAGCAGTTAACGTGCTGCCCGGTAAGCCACCAGCCCGGGAGGGCTAGCGGGGCTTCGGGGAATATTCCCGCCTGGCCGCCTCCCGAGAAGTCACTTGTTGGGAAGGGGGGTTCCCGGGCGCAGGCTCCCGTCGTGAGGGCGGGGCCAAGCAGACAAAGCAGCGGCGCCACATGAACGCGCGTCAGGCATCCAGTGCGCAGTTCCGCCAGGGCGAGGAGTGAAGCGCACGGCGCATTTAATGAGCCGACAGGAGGGAAGTTACCCGTCTAGTTAGGTAAACAGTGGCTGTCCAGGGCTAGTTCTTAGGCCTTAGGCCCTTGGCTGAGGAGTTGGCACTCATGCATGCCACCAGCGCACCGAGGGGGAGTTGCCCAGCCTCCCTGCTCGCCACTTGTAATCCATGCACCGTGGCACCTGTGGTATCCCCTTGGCTATAAAAGGAGAACCCCCGCCGACGGTCAAAGGGTTTGGTTGAATCCCAGTTGGTTCCAGTAGGCTATCCTTTGTGCAGCTCGATCAGCTCACAGTAGCTTCTAGCTTTAGCAGAGCAGGGTAAGGAACACTTGGCCAGAAAGGAGAGAGTGCCCGGGAACCCACCCGGCAACCTGTAAACACTTGGTTTTGTGGTAATACAAGCTCAGACAAGCAGGACGTAGGGTTTTACATCTCCGGGTGGCCCGAACCTGGGTAAAAACGTGCATGCATGTGTCCTTAGCTTGCATGCATTCTGGGTGTATCACTTTGCAGTTTGCGTACGCCATCGCCCACGCCGGCGATCGCCGGAGCGATCCCCGACGCCCCTGCCGAACCTAAAAGGGGGCGTGCCCACACGCCCTCGGTGTCGGAGCCCCGTGCAACGACATCTGGCGCGCCAGGTAGGGGGCGCTTGAAGAGAGCTCGCCGGTGACCGCCGGCGGCAGTGTCTGCATTGACGTCGGCCATGTCTTCTCCGCCGATAGAGCTGGCCACCATGCCCCCCAAGCGGGCTGGTGACCCTCGGATCGACCCGCATGAGGCCCCAGCGGCACACACGCGGTCACATGACGTGCAACCCGCGTCGGGGGCTCAGGAGAACTCGGAGCCCTCGAGAGTGCAGCAATCACAGCTGCCTCCCCCGCCCCCTCGGCCGTCGGATGACAACTGGCTGAGGGGACCGGCGGCCCCCAGCGCCATGGCCAGCCGCGCGAGCGGGCATGGTGTCGCCCGCGCTGGCCAGCGAGTCGAGTCGTGGGCCGAGGACATGCAGCGACAGCGGCACCATGAGCATACCGCGTTGCGAGCGATGCCCGGGGGCTCACACTTCGCGCACCCGGAGGCGTCAGGGGCTAGAGCGGACAGCAGCCGCTCGGGCTAGAGCGGACAGCGGCACCATGAGCACACTTCGCCCACGGTCGCGCGGGATGACGCGCGCGGCATCTTGAACGCCCGTCAGCAAGAGGATCTACGCCAGCACCAAGAGCGCCGGCGCCGGCGCGAGGTAGAGCGCCAGCGCCCGCAGGAGCAGGAAGATGCTCCCATGGGCCTCGAGGACGGCTGCACCGCGTTCACGCGCGACCTGCGGCGGGTGACATGGCCCCGTAAGTTCCAAGCGCCAGCGCTCGGCACGCACGACGGGACTGTGAATCCCAAGGATTTCCTCCTGACCTACACGTTGGGGATGCATGCCATCGGCACCGACGACAAGGTCAGGGCCAACTGGTTCCCAATGGTCCTGAAAGGATCAGCGAGAATCTGGCTGCTCAACCTGCCCGCCGGGTCCATCGCCACTTGGGCGGACCTGCGCGAGCAGTTTGTGAGCGCATTCCAGGGCGGCTACAAGCGCCCGGGAACCATGGCGGAACTGCACACCATCATGCAGAAGCCGGGGGAGATGTTGTGGAGCTTCGTCAACCGCTTCTCCAACCTCTCCTACTCTATCCCGGAGGCGGAGGCGGCTGCCATCATCAATACCTTCGCCATCAACGTCCGCGACCCCAAGATGCGCGAGAAGCTGAGCACGCATCGGATCCGGACGACGCAGGATCTATACGCCCTGGCGCACAAGGTTGCCATGGCCGAGGAAGGGCGCTTAGCGCCCGAGCTAGCAGCCAAGGCTGCCGCGAGCCCTGGCGAGGGTTCGCAGAAGAAGGGTTCCTGCAAGCGCAGCGGGAAGCAGGTTCTCACTGCGGACTCGGGGGCTCCTGTCGCGAGGCCTGCAAAGAAGGCCTCGCCGGGTGGCGGGTCTGGTGGCAAGCAGGGTGACACGCCCCGCTGCCCCATCCATAACAACTCCACCCACGACGCGCAGGACTGCCGCATCCTGCAGGGGATCAAGCAGCGGCGTGAGCAGCACCATGAGGAGCGTCGCGCTGCTGGCGCTTGCTTCAACTGCGGCGACATCGGGCATCTCTCCCGAGATTGCCCGAACGACCCCAGAGCGGGGCCGAGGCCTGCCGGCGGCGCTGCCGGCAGAGACGAACCTCAGAGGGGACGCGTCCAGCCCCGTGCCGGCAGAGATCGCCCTCCCCGGGACGTCACAGGGCTCACGCTGAGGAGCAGCGCGAGTCCGACTGCACTGGTGGCGACGAGCCGGGCTTCCAGGAGCCTCGCGGCGTCGCCTGCATCCATGGGGGAGCCTATGCTCTCCCATCCCATGCCGCGGTGAAGCGCCTCACCCGCGACGTGTGCGCACTGTTGCCGGACGCGGAGCCGCATCAGCCGCTGAGGTGGTCGCATGTGCCGATCACCTTCAGCGCAGACGATCACCCAACGCAGCAGCTGGGTTCAGGGGTAATACCCTTCGTCGTCTCACCGATCATCAGCAATATGACGGTGACCAAGGTACTGGTGGACAATGGAGCGGGGCTTAACCTCCTGTCCGACAGTCTGGTGGAGAAACACCAGTTGCCGGTGGAGCAGCTGAAGCCCACCGACCCGTTCCGGGGAGTGAACCCCAAGATCGTGCGCCCTCTGGGGCGCATCACGCTGCTGGTAACCTTCGGGTCCCGGGAAGCGTTCAGGACCGAACACATAGTGTTCGACATGGCACACACCCCATCGCCCTACAACGGGATCCTTGGTCGGCAGCGCTGATCAAGTTCATGGCGGCTACGCATGGCGCTTATGGCGTCATGAAGATGCCATCCGTATATGGAGTTCTCTCCATCAGGTGCGACCTCAAGGACGCGGCCTGGTGCGTTGGCGAGGTCGTCAGGGCCGCCGCCGCAGCTGACGCCGGCGACGAAGATGTTGCCAGAGATGACAGCTTGCCGAGTGATGCCCCGACAACGAAGAAGGCCCGCGCTACCCCGCAAGAGCTTGCTGGGGGAAGCGCAGGCTCGAGCTCGTGCCCCGGCAAGGGACAGAAGCTCCGGGAGGAGGCCACCAAGGTGAAGAAGCTGCCCCTCCAAGCCGGCAACAAGGAGCGCACCGTCACCGTCGGTGCGAACCTTACTGCCGAATAGGAAAGCGCCCTCATCACTTTCCTTCGGGAGAATGCCGGCGTGTTCGCTTGGGAGCCATCGGACCTTCCCGGAGTCCCTAGGAAGGTGATTGAGCATCGGCTCACGGTGCGTCCGGACGCCCGCCCCGTCAAGCAGAAGGTTCGGCGGCAAGCACAGGAGCGCCTATGGAGTCAAGCAGAAGGTGGTCAGCTCGGTGCTGGTTGCCAAGAGGGAGGAAGATGTTCCAGGGACTAAGGCTGCGGGGCAGGGGGCTGAGTGGCCCCCAGCAACCGCCTTGGACCCAGGGACCACCCCCGAGCCGGCAGCTCCTGCACCGCGTAAGCGATTAGTGCAGCACCCGGTGTACTTCGTCAGCACGGTGCTGCGCGACGCGCGAACAAAGTACCCGCAAGTGCAGAAGCTCCTATTGAGGATTCTCC
This sequence comes from Brachypodium distachyon, assembly GCF_000005505.3. Lineage (NCBI taxonomy): Eukaryota > Viridiplantae > Streptophyta > Magnoliopsida > Poales > Poaceae > Brachypodium > Brachypodium distachyon. Next base: position 18,737,033 of record NC_016132.3, on the reverse strand, counting down.
TTGCGTCCCACAAGCTGCGCCATTACTTCCATGCGCACCGCGTCACGGTGGTGTCGGGGTTCTGCCGTGAGCGAGCCCTCACCAACCGCGAAGCTACCGGGAGGGTGGCCGAATGGAGGATGGAGCCGTCGGAGTTCGACCTCCACTTTGCCAACTCCAAGAGCATCAAGAGTGCGGCCTTGGCAGACTTCGTCGCGGAATGGACGTCGACGAGCGTGGCAGAGGATGAGCCAGAGATCAGCCTGCCCGGCAAGCTGGACGAAGACCACTGGGTCCTCTACTTCGACGGTGCATTCAGTCTCCAAAGAGCTGGCGTCGGGGTCGTCATCGAGTCACCGACAGGGGACCAGTTAAGGTTCGCTGTCCAACTCGACTTCCCGAACTCCACCAACAACACGGCGGAGTACGAGGGCTTGCTCGCTGGGTTACGGGCAGCAATCGTCCTTGAATTCAAGCGCCTGATTGTTCGCGGGGACTCCCAGCTCGTGATCAACCAGGTGAACAAGGACTACGACTGCCCGCAGATGGCGCCGTATGTGGAGGAAGTCCGCAAGCTAGAACGCAAGTTCAAGGGTTTGCGGTTCGAGCACGTCAAGCGGAAGGACATCTTCGCGGCTGACGAGCTGTCCAAGATGGCAGCAGAACGCCGGAAGCCCCCGGCGGGGGTGTTCTGCCAGAAGCAAGCGGCTCCTTCGGTCGCCCCCGAGCCGGTTGCCGGGGACGCCTCTCCGGCAACCGAAGGAAACCCCGCAACAGCAGGGGTCCATGCCGCTGACATAGCGGCATGCATTGGCAGGGAGACCCCTCCCTGGGCGGTGGAAATCGCCCGCTACTTGAAGGATGAGGCTCTCCCGAAAGATGACGTTGCCGCGGAGCGAGTAGCGCGGCAAGGCAAAATGTACACTGTGGTGGATGGAAACCTCTACCGCAGGCGTGCCAATGGGGTCAAGCTCATTTGCGTGCCGCAAGACGAAGGGCGCGCGCTGTTGGAGGAGATACATCGAGGCACATGCTCACACCATGTGGCCTCCCGGGCTTTAACCGGCAAGGCGTTTCGGCACGGTTTCTACTGGCCCACGGCCTTGACCGACGCGGAGCGGCTGGTGAAGACGTGCGAAGTGTGCCAGCTCCACTCGAAGAAAAGCAACCAGCCGGCGCAGGCCTTGCATGTCATCCCAACCGCCTGGCCGTTTGCGGTCTGGGGGCTGGACATCGTCGGCAAGTTGCCGAGGGCAGTCGGCGGCTACGAGTACCTGTTCGTGGCCATCGACAAGTTCTCCAAATGGGTGGAAGTGGAACCAGTGTGCAAGGTGACCGCCCAGGCGGCCATCAAGTTTTTCAAGAACATTGTGTGCCGGTTTGGTGTGCCTAACGGTATCATCACCGACAATGGCACGCAATTCACAAGCGTGGTGTTCCAAGCCTACTGCGAGGGGATGGGCACCAAGTTGCACTTCGCGTCCGTTGCTCACCCGAGGAGTAACGGGCGGGCGGAGCGAGCTAACGCAGAAGTGCTGCGGGGGCTCAAGACGAGAACCTTTGATAAGCTCAAAGGCCACAGGAAACACTGGGTTGAAGAACTCCAGCCCGTGCTGTGGTCAATCAGGACCACACCTAGTCGGGCAACGGGCGAAACTCCTTTCACCCTTGTCTACGGGGCAGAAGCGGTGCTGCCCCTCGAGCTCAAGCACGGATCTCCCCGAGTACGCGCGTACGGCAACACCAGCCAACACGAGCAAAGGGTGGACGATCTAAACTTCATCGAAGAGCTTCGATGCCGGGCTGCTGTGCGAGCCGCGCGCTACCATCAGGGACTTCGTCGTTACCACGACAGGCGAGTCCGTCCCCGGGGGCTCGAGAACGGTGACCTTGTCCTGCCCGGATACAAGGAACGAAGGCCGGGAACAAGTTGACTCCGAAATGGGAGGGGCCCTTCCGGGTAGTGCAGGTGACCAGGCCGGGGGCCGTCCGGCTGGAAACTGATGATGGCTTGCCAGTGCAAAATAGTTGAAATATTGAGCACATGCGCAAGTTCTACCCGTGAAGTGGCGGAGCCCGATCCTCAGGTGATGCCGCCGATGCATACCTCTGGAACTAGTGTAGCCGGGCAGCCCCCGTGTGTAAACCACTAGTTATTGTGAATAAAGATAAGTGCTTCTCCCTGAATTTTAAGGTTGCCTTGTTTATTTGCATGATCCTCCTTCTTCTGCCTTCTGCATTGGGTGCACCGAAGTGTCTTACCATACTTGGTTGTGAGCAGAGGGCTGCTGGAGCCTCGAAAACAAAAACCTGTTGCCGGATCTCTCCGGCACGGGACATGCAGTTGCCGGGCTTCCCGCAACGTGCACCACGCAGCTGCTACGTCTGGGAAATGAATTGCTCACATCCAAGTTTGGCATCGACCCTTCCGTGCCCAGGGGCTAGGAGGTAGGAGATTGTGGTTATCCATACTGCTCTGTATTTTCGTGAATTTTAAAAAAAAATTGCAGCACCTCGGGTTTGGTAAGAATCTAACATGCAGGGCAAAGCTGGAATCTCGCGCACTGTAATGCTCGTGGGTCATCCACGGGCTGTGGCGCGTAGTGGTGTCTTGTGGTGCGGAGTGACCGCAGCACGAGGGACTCACCGCACTCTGAGGTAATTGACTGTGGAGGAGGCCGCCACGTGTGCCACAGCAACTTGGCGTGCGGGGTGGCGAAGACCGTGCCGCACTCCGAGGGGTGGGGCGCCACGGGTGCTACGCTGATCCATCGCGCGCGGTGGCAAAGCCTTCTCCCCACGCCTATAAAAAGGGCGCCTCGGCCATGGAACGGCCCAGAGCGCAACTGGGGAAAGGCAAGGGCGTGGGGCCGCAGAGGCACGATGGTGGTGCATGCCATCAGCGCTCGGCGCCAACGGTTTCACTGCCATCGCGCCCTTGCCGCGTCACTCCATCGAGTCCGCTCCGAGGGATGCCGCGGAGACACGGTGGTGGTGCATTCCACCGGCGCTCAGCGCCGGCGGGTGCACTGCCACCGTGTCCTTGCCGCACCTCCTCTGGTGAGTGGCTCCGGGGCAAGGGCTGCCGCGGAAGCACTGTGGTGGTGCATTCCAACAGCGCTCGGCGCCGACGGGTGCACCGTCACAGTGCTCCCGACGCACCCCTTCAACGGGTATCTCCGCAAGGAGCAGGGGTTGCCGCGGAGACACTATGGTGGTGCATGCCATCGGCGCTCAGCGCCGACGGGTGCACTACCATATTGCCCCTGCCGCATTTCCCTAGAGAGCGCCTCTATAGGCGGGGGTTGTCGCGAGGACGCTGTGATGGCGCCGGTGCCGGCGTTCGCCGTTCGTTCCGGCCCATCACCGCATCCCTGCCACGGCCCTCGAGCAGTTTTGCTCCAGGCAACGAGGGCTGCTGCGGGAACATCGTGGCGTCCTTGCCGCCCGCCTTCGGCGGCGGTGGCGAGGAAGCCACGATGTCCCTGCTATGGTCCTCAGACGGGTTTTCCCCAAGCAACGAGGGCTGCTGTGGGGACGCTGTGACGTCCTCGTCGCCCGCGGTCAGCGGCGGTGCCGAGGAAGTCATGGCGTCCCTGCTGCATCCCTCGGAACAGGCTCTTCCGAGGGCGAGGGTTGTCGCGGTGACTTGCGGTAGCATCGTCGTCGGCGCTTGACGCCAGCGGCGATCCTGCCGCGGCGTTCCCGCTGCATCCCTCTATCAGGCATTTGCAAGGGCGGCAAACCAGGAGTGCACCTCCGGTGAACGCTTCGGGCGCAAGACTGAATGAAAAGCTAATTACTGACACTTAAATGGCAAACCCACTAAAAACTGAACGTAACTGAACGCTGCTTCGCCAAGGGTGGCCCCGGAACCTGCACGTGGCTGGAGTGTTAGAAGGACACTTGTGGGGGGAGTGCGCTCCCCGTGTGGCTTCCCGGGTCCGTCCCGGGAGGGCACGGCTTGGAGTAGTTACCCCGCAAGTGGAGTGGCTCTCCGCTACCGCTTGACCCCAGGTCGGCACTGCAGGTCCGTCTCGGGTCCCTGGTCTGGTCAAGGGTGAGGCGCGCGAGTCCCCGGCAACACAATGCAAAACACGCAAAGGCAAAGGGAGCCGCCCCGCGAGGTAGCCCGGGGAACAAGGAGCAAGAATTAAGCAAATTAAAGAGCTTGATTAACTAAGTGTTGAACAATTACATAAGCTAATGGAAAAATAATTGTTCAAACGACGCAAAATGCCACACTTGCAGGACAAAAAATGAAAGGAGATACATCGGAAAGCAGCAAGGACAGCTGGGGGCTACGGCAACTAGTTGCTGGCGTCTTCTGTCGAGGGCTCCGGGGACGGCTCGGGGTCCGGCTTCCGCTGCATCCGCTCGACCACCTCGTCGACGAACCCGCGCACCGCTTGGGTGTGCGTGGGCTCGTCCTCGCTGTCCGACCAGGCGTCCAGCAGGGCCTCGAAGGGAAACCCCAGGTCCCGGAGGTGTATTCTCGGGAGAATTGTCCTGGCAACCTCCCGGGCGCAGTTGGCGACCTCGTTGGCTCTGTACTGGGCGATCCAGACGTCGAGAGCCCCAAGCTTCCCTACCAGGTCGGAGAAGAAGGGGATCAAGGTTGAGACGCCAGTGCCGTCCACCATCGCGGCCTGCAGCTCGAACCGGGGCAACAAGTCGCGCAGCGCGTCGGCGATCTTGAGCAGCTTCTCGGTCTCTATCTGCCGCTGCCCGATCAGTGTGCCATGGTGGAACCAAGCATCGTGCGCGGCCTTCTTGGCCTTGCGGAGGTTGTCCCCCAACGCCGCAAGCTCCGCGGTCTTGACCACGATGTCGTTGCCAGCCTTGGTGAGCTCCTCCCGAACGGCGGCCAGTTCGGTCTCAAGCTTGGCCGCTCTGTCCTTGGTGGAGCCGAGCTGGATCTCATGCCGGGCCGCCGCTTCCACCGCGCCCTCGGTGGCCTTGACCTGCACCTCCAGCTTGACCAGCAGCCCCTCGATCTCGCCGCGGTAGTTGGCGATCAGGTCGCTCTTCTCGTCGAGCCGGGCCTGAGCTGTCGCGAGCACCCCGGCGTGCTCCTTCTTGGTTTCCTCGAGGGTCGCCGCCAACGAGTCCAGCTCCCCCTGAAGTTCGGCGCGTTGAGCCTCCAGCCGTCGGTAGAGCTCAGCCTCCGGGACGACCGGTTCCTCGGCGTCCTCCAGGGCTTGCCGGGCAAGGCGCTCCTCCTCTCTGGCGAGGCAAGTCTCCTCGCGCAACCGGGAAAGCTCTTGCCGCTCCCTCTCCACGGCTTCCCGCACCTTGCCAAGTTGGCTCTTGGTGATGGCGTGGTGCTCCCTCACCTCGTTGAAAGAGGTGACGAAGGCTTGTTGTTGGTCCCTGACGGCGTCCAGGAACCGGTGCCCTCGCTCGAAGATGCTCGGATCCCAAGTGATGGGATTCCAAGCCACCCCGGCAAGGGTGCCGAGGTCGGTGTTGGGGAAGGCGGTCGAGGACGACGAAGCCCCCGCTGCCATTATAGCCCCCGCCTATAGCAACAAGGAGTGTGAGAATCGACAAGTAAAAGAGTTATCGGAAGTGGAAAAGGGTAGCCGGGGCGGTTAATTTGCAAGGCAGATGGACTTGCGAGGCGGGCTTCCCCCGCCTCACTCGTGCCGGCGGGAGCCTCCAAGAGGCTTGCCGTGCGCGAGCTGCCGCTTGCTGAAAAAGAAGGTACGTTTGTATGGTTAACTGACAACTGAAAAATGCAGCAAAGGAGGAGCGAAGGAGCCATACCAGTCGCTGGCCCCGCCCACGTTGGGGCTGGGTCGTTGGCGGGCGCGATGACGGTGCCACTAGCCCCTGTGTCAGTCGGGTCAGCGGTGCGGGCGGGGAGTCGCTCCTCCCCCTCTTGCTGGCGCTCGCCGGCGAGTCGGCCCTCAGGGGGTTGCGCCGGAGCGCGAAGCCCCGAAAGACCCCCCGAGCGGGTGGCACCGTGGGTGTTCGCGGGGTCGCCGCGACCCGAGGCGTCGCGGGAGCCGATGACGAAGCCACCGCGGCGTCAGGGGCCGACCCCGGGAAGGCTGCCACTGCGGCCCTGGCAGCTGTTGCTGCTGAAGCCGTTGCCAGGTCGCGGATGGTCCCCGCCGAGGCATCGGCAGATGCCCCCGGGGCAGGTGCCGCCACGGTGTTGGCGGCTGCTGCTAGGGCGGATGTCGCCGCCGTGTCCCCGGTGACCCCCGCAGACGTGTGCGCCACTGAAGTACCGGCGGGCGCCCCTGAGGTGGCCGCCAACGCGGTGCTGGCGGCCGCCGCTAGGGCGGATGTCGCAGACGAGGCTCCGACGACCCCTGCGGACTTGGCCGCCGCCGAAGTACCGACGGGCGCCCCTGAGGCGGCTGCCGCCACGGGGCTGGCGGCCGCTGCCTGGGCGGATGATGCCGCCGCGGCCGCCGAGGAGATAGCCGCAGCCGTTGCGTACGCCCTCGATCTCCGAACGACCAGTGGCGCATCGTCGCTGTCCTCATCGTCGTCGTCCACGGGGACAACTTCCGGGGACGCTGCAGCCTGGCCCGCCTCGTCATCCAGGGACTGGAGGGAAGGCCTGCTGATCTCCGACTCGCCCCCCCTCTCCTCGAGCACCTGCTTCCCGTGAGGTGCTGGCAGGGGAGCGTGGGGGGTCCGGTTGGGGGTATCGTCCATCAACCCCCACTCGTTGCAGGGCGGGAAAGCGTCGACGATGTCGTTGAGCGCCGCAACGCCGGCATGGAGGGAAAAGACCCCCGGCGGGAACCTCGTTGATTGGAAGGTTTCGCCAGAGATTCCCCTCACCCACACCTTGAGGGTTTCGCCAGAGATTCAACACCGGCATGGAGGGAAAAGAGAAAGGAGAGGTGGGTGGTTGAGACGAGGGGGTGTATATCAGGGGGGGTCGACTTGGAGGTTTGGCCAAATTAACACAGAGACGGTGCACCCCCCCACTATCTACACCCCCCTTCGTAACCGCACGTTTGCTCTTTCCTCTCCTTTCTCTCTTAGTTAATTTATCACACTTTGAATTTAATTGGAGTTAATTTATCACACTTTGAATTTAATTGGGAATTAAAAGTCTGACCAGCTGACAACTTTTGCTCCTCTCTCTCTCTTCTCTCTCTCTTTCACTTTTAAGTACATTATGATACATGGCATGTTTATAAGTACATATTTAGTACATGAAGGTATGTGTATTGTATCTTAACAGATTTTTAAGTACAAATTATTGTACGTGACATGTACCTTATCAATTTTTAAGTACCTCGTGTTCATGAGCTTATGGGACGAGTACATCGTATGATACATCACATGTACCGTAAAAGTTTTTAGGTACCTCATCATATTAAGACTATGTACATCATGTACGGGACAAAATCACAGCACAACATTCATAAAAAAACTAGTACCTCGTCACGTACATAAATCAAGTAAAATAAAAAATCACCAAAAAAAAACAAGTACATAGATCTCCAAAAACAAGTACATATATCAAAATCATAAAAAAAAAACAAGTACTCCCTCCATATTAATTGACGCGGATTTAGTACAACTTGCACTATCTGTGCCAATTAATATGAAACGGAGGGAGTAGTATACAGGTACATGATGGTGCTCACAATACAAGACCCCAAGGTCACAATACAAGATTGAAAAAGAAGATCCAATATCAAAAACGAAAACCACAATTGACAATTAACATGGTATGTCATTAATTACAAATACATCACACAAAAATCACAATACCTTCCTAAGTACCTCATCAATCAAAGAGAAACCACGAGATCCAAAATCAAGTACCTGATGTACCTCTCTCCACAGTCCGCGACGGGGATACACAAATCAAAACAATACGAAATCAAACCACAAGATGCAAAAGCAAACAACAAGACGGCGGCGTGCTGAGCTCCACCGCCTCCGCATCTCCCGGCCGTCGCTAGTACTGATGAAGCTGCTCACCTCCTCATACCGCAGCCTCATCCTCCCCTGCCATGGCGGGCACGGGCAAGGCAGGTCGGGCAGGGCCAGGCTGCACGGGTCAGCTATGGCGTTTGGCATGGAGCACGGAGGAAGAAGAATGGAGGAGAGAGACGAGAGGGATGGGAGAGAAGAAAAGAAGTAAAGAACATGAGGTCAGAGGATTAAGCAGAAAAAATAATAAAGAGAAAGGAGAGGTGGGTGGTGGAGACGAGGGGGTGTATATCACGGGGGGTCGACTTGGAGGTTTGGCCAAATGGCGGCCGTGGTCAGAGAGCTTGAAGCTGCATAAAGCAACCTCCTGCGGCTGATAAACTGACCACGGTTATGTTGCAGTACTGCACAGGTATTTGTGCTTCCTTCGGATGCAGGATCTCCTATGTTTTTGTTTGGCACCAGTGTATTTTTTAGTCACTAGCATATTGATATTTGAGAGGATTGGGTGTTCCCTAAATACACTTAAAAACATCTTACGTTCCAAAAAACACTAGCATGAGAAGTGTTTTTCGATGTTTTGTGAAGGAAAACTAGGAATAATCTCCTCTAATCCCTCCCTATCAAACAACCATTTAGGGTTGTAGTATTTTTCAATTCGAAATGGATATACCTTGAAAAACACTAAAAAACACTATTGCCAAACAATGTCTAAAGTGTTTTCTAGCTCCCAGGCTGATGACTTTCTCGCGGCTGCGCGATCGGAGTTCTCTCAGGATTGTGCGAACTGAAGTTTCGACAGTTGGTTATTTTTTTTAGATGAACAAGGACCAGCGTCCCCGGCCCCAATTTTCATTGAGACCCAAAAGGTCGGACCAGACAGTGTAGCAAAATGTGAGGTAGCAGGACAGTTATAATACCAAAAGCTATCACCTAGTTCTATCTCCGCCGAGCCAAAAGGAGCTTAAGACTTTTACAAGCTGGCAGTACAGCAAATCAACGCGCCTCGCAGGGCATCGAAGAGGAGTAGGGGAGCACCGCCAGCTTCTTCCGCTTCATGGGGGATGGCTGGGGAGATGAGCCACCGACGTCCAAGGGGGACACCGGGCTCAGTAGAGTGGCCTGGCGAGCATCAGCGCATCTGGGTGGGGACGACTGGAGAGCATCCGAGATCTTGAGCCTGGCGTATCCACCCAGAAGAGAGTCGTCAGGCGATGGCGACAGCGGGCGAATCATACCTCCAGTAGACTCGATCGCTGCTAATGCCAACCCAAGGGAGGGGGTGCCTTCAACACCGAGCGGAGGAGGGTACAGAAACCCTCGACCTGCTCCAAATCCTCCTGCTTGAAGATAGTTTTCCATTTCTGTATCGATTGAAGAATGAACCACCAAAGCTGATTAGTACTTAACCAAACATCATTATTAAAAAAAAGCTATTTCTAATTTTCCAGATGCACCACAAAACTGCAGAACATATAGAATTAAGAGCGCCATGAGATTTATTAGAAATCCAGAGTCTGGCAATCGATTCTAGGTCAGATCCAAGCTGCCTATCGAAATAAAAGGAGACTGTTTTCCAAATCAATCTAGCGACCACACAGTCAAAGAACAGGTGGTGGACAGATTCCTTTTCAGTGAGAACACACAGTCCTCAGGTTTTTCCATCTCCCTTTTCTTCAGGTACACCTAAACTCTGGGGGGGTGTCTTAATGGACCAGAGGGAGGGGATATAGATCTGTTTAACACCTTGAAAATTAATAATGTTGTAAAGAGAACTAGAGGTGTAAAGACCTGTGGCAGTGTACTGCCAGATGAGGGAGTCTGTGTCATCTCTAAGGGTAACACTGTAAGCAATTTGCTCCAGGGCATACCAAGTTTCCATCATGGATTGGGAGAAGGTTCTTCTAAAAGTGAGTTTAAGGGTGTGGCCATCCCAGATGTCAACAATAGTAGCATTGCATTCATTACAGATGATGTAAAGAGGCCAAAATTGGACAGCAACAGAGGAAGAACCAAACCAAACATCCTCCCAGAATTTGATTTTGGTTCCATCTCCTACTATCCAACGATAACCAAATTTAGCAGCCTTTGCTGCCCACATAACTCCTTTCCAAAAGTTGGAAACTCCAACAGTTTTGCTATAAAAAATGTTGGGAGCCTGTGCATCATATTTATTATCAAATATTGTTTTTCAGATTTTCCCATCGCTAGAAAGGTATCTTTTCACCTAGGAGGCTAGTAGAGACAAATTAAGATCCTGGAGGTTGGGGATACCTAATCCACCAAAGTCTTTTTTCATACTGAGTAAGGACCAATTTGCTAGGTGGAGCTTCCTATGTCCCTCAAAATCATTCCAAAGGCAATGAGCCATCTGGGTATTAATAAGGTGCAAGGCCCATTTAGGGAACTTAAAGAAGGAAAGCAGATAGATGGGAATGCTGGCAAGGCATGACTTAATCAGGACCAGTCTACCGGCATAAGAAAGGAGTTTCCCCCTCCATCCAGCAATCCTTTTAATGATTTTATCAACTAGAGGTTGGATATCCTCCTTTTTAAGTTTATCATAGTGCAGGGGAATCCCTAGGTATTTAATGGGGAAAGTACCTTCAGTACAGCCAAAAGCAGTGAGGAAGGGGGTAGTCTGGTCTGCATCTAAACCAACAGGGATAAGCTCACTCTTGGTATAATAATCTTCATACCAGAGACTTGCTAGAAACAGGTAAGAACCCATTTTAAATTAATAGCCATTTCTAAATTGTTAGAGGAAAAGAGGATAGTGTCATCTGCATACTGCAAACTAATGACACCCCCAGGGCAGATGTTTTCACCAAGTCCCTGGATGAGGTTGTGGGAGGCAGCCTTATTCAAGAGTTTGGTAAGGACATCTATCACTAAATTAAAGAGTAAGGGAGACAAAAGATCCCCTTGTCTTAGCCCTTTGCCAGTAGTAAAGAAATTACCTTCAACATTATTGATTTTAACACCTACAGACCCAAAATGGGTGATTTGGTGAATCCAAAATCTCCATTCCAAAATCTCCATTTTGGGCCAAAACCCCTAAGGGAGAGGAGCTCTTCTAAGAAATCTAAATTGACTTTATCAAAAGCCTTTTTCTAATCTAATTTAAGGATCAGACCACAATCACCAGAACTGTGTACAGAGTGCAGAACCTCATGTGCTGTAGCCACACTTTCCAAGATATATGTACCTTTAATGAAAGCAAACTGGTTACTAGAAATTAGAGAGTTCATAATTAGAGCAAGTCTATTGGTAAGCACCTTAGTGAAGATTTTAAAGCTACAATTTAGCAGACTAACTGGCCTAAATTTCTTCATAGAGGTAGCATTTGGTTCTTTTGGAATTAAAGTAAGAATGGCAAAATTCAGCATGTAAATGTCTAGGGTTCCATTGAAGAAGTCTAAAAACAGGGCCATCAAGTCTAATTTAATCAGCTCCCAGAAGTGTTGGTAGAACATGAAAGAAAGCCCATCAGGGCTAGGGGCTCCATCAGCGTAGGAATCAAAGACAGCTTTTTTGACCTCCTGTTCACTGAAGGGGGCCTAAAAAACAGAGTTGTCAGCTGCAGTGACTTTCTCTCCTTCAGAGAAGAAATCCTGAGCAAGGGAGAAACCCTCTCTGTCCTCGAAGCAGAAAAGATCCTTATAAAAGGATGAAGCTACTTCTATCATATCCTTAGTTTCTGTTACTAGACCTTGGGGGCCATCCAGAGCATGGATGAGAGTTTTTCTCCTTCTCTTGTTAGGTGTTCCTATCTCCTTCCTTAATATTCCTATCTCTAGATCTTTGTTTGGCTTTGGTTTCCTCCACCAGCCAGATCTTTTGCATTTCAGAATAAATCTCTTTCATTCTATTTTGTTCAAAGTCAGAGAGGGAGGTGTTCTCAGATTTGATATCTAAGAGATCATATTCCTCCATCATGTCTTTCTTGAGATTCTTAAGAGCAGACTCAATATTCCTACTCCACCCTTTGGAAGTTTTCCTAAATCTTCTGGTTTTTTCCTGCCAGACTTCTATAATAGTGTGGCCTTTTGTGGGGGCAGACCAGGATTTGAAGACTATATCTTTGAAATCAGTTCTAAGGAGCCACCATTTCTCAAACTTATAACTAGAAGCCCTAGGAAGCAAGTCAATCCAAGATTCCCACGGAATTGGGGTATGATCACTACCCAACCTTGGCAAAGCCTGAGCAGAGCTCAGGGGAAAAATAGATTCAAATTCAGTAGAACAAAATTTTTTGTCTATAGTACTCATAATCGACAGTTGGTTATTAGTTTCGCAAAAACAAAACAAGAAAAAAACAATCACCGGGCTGACGAACCTTCAGATGATGTACTGTAGAAGTGCAGGGGCGGAGGAAGCTAAGGAGAGAGTGAGGTACCTCGTGCGTCGTCCATGACCTACTCCGGCGAGGCACGAAGGGACGACCTCTTGTGCCTCTAGCTCTAGGCGGAGACAGCACAAAACACCGATCAAGCGTGGCAGCGGCCGCGGCGGCTATGGAGTATGGAACGGAATCCGTTTTCGGCCGCGGCGGCCACGCTTAAGCTGGGCCGGCTGGGTGAGCGGCCCATGAGCCACGGCGCTGCCTCTCTATTTTCCGATAAGAAATAAAAGGTGCTCGGTACCGTACACGTATGTAGATACGTATACCCATGGTTAAAACTTTTGTACCACATCGGTAAGGGTAATATATGATACACCAATTTATAAGCTGGGCATTAGCCTCTCTCCTTGCCCCCCATAGAGACGGGGGCATGTTTGTACAGCCGGTGTACAATATAATTGTTGTACATGTATATCAGTAGACAAACTGTATAGTAGTGTTGTACATGTAGTGATGTACAAATTGTATAGCTAATGTTGTACTGTAGTTGCTGTACAATGCATGTAAAATATAACTTAAAGGTGTACATATAAATTATGAACAAATAGTTTTTCATCTTTCGTGTTTTTTACCACTAATAACTAACTACTCTCTTTGGCCAGTGGCTGGGTCGGTACTGCATAGCCGAAAGGTGTGTAAATGCACAGAACGGGTAGTTAACATACAAAATTCGAAAATTCCAATATTCTTGAGAACAAAAGGCAACGGATTCAAACTCGTATCCTAAACATTCGACATGTTCCAACTCAGACTGCAAACTGCATCACAGCATGTAGCTCACTTGACACTTTTCTTTTTGCCCAGTAACACGTGTATTTTGAAGTTTAAAGGGAACAGTTTTGTGAAAGAAGAATGAATATTTGGACGTAAAACTAGCAGAAATTAACATGGACATAGTTTTTGAGATTTGGTATTTAAGAAAAGCTCAATAAGGTATGGGATTACACGCGTTAAAGGAACTGACCTGGAACTTAGTATGACCTTTCCTTCACAAAAATAATATAAAGTTAATGCAGTCATCCTTGGTTGCTGTCTTCCCCAGAAAAAAGTGAAATGTCTTGTGAGGAAAACTAGGGATATTCCCCTCCATTACCTTCCTATCAAACAATCATTGGGGTCTCTAGCCTATTAGTATCTATTAAATTGGAGTTGGTTGTCCGTGGCATGTGACGGATTTGGTTCTCCAAGATTGTAATGCTTTAATATCTTAATATAATACCCTTTTATCCGAAAAAAAAGTATCTATTAAATTGGAGTTAGTGGTGAGGACCGCGGGCGTTGCCCGTAGGTCGCCTCGCTCGCCCCAAATCCCTCGGCCCTCTCTACGGATCTGCCTTCTCCTCTCCAAGTCCAATACGAACTCCCCGAAAAAAACGCTCCTCACGGCCTCACCCGATCTATCTGCACTCTCCTTGGATCCGCGTTGTTCCTGTCTCCACCGCTGGTGCTGCAACACTTCCCACCCACCGGCGGAGCTGTAGCCCTCCCCCGGCGCGGCCACCCTCTCTCATCGCCGTGCATCGAAGGCCTCAGCAGGAGGAGGAGAAAGACCCTTCCCCTGCCTCGCTCCCCTCCGACGTCTCCTCTCCCCTCCGCAACCTCCTTGTCTAGCCCAGAGCCCCGACGTCAAATCCTCACCGCCCGCTGCCAATTCCGTTGCTGCCCGTCGTGCGCCCACGAGTCGCCGCGTCGTCGCCTGTCGCACGCCGCTGCCAGCAGCTAGCGGCACGGGCGCTCGCAGGTGCGACGTCTAGGTGGGCGCTGGGCACTTGGAAGCACGTGGGAAGGTCCAGTAGGTGGCAGCGGTACTTCTCGACCTTCCATGCGGAATCGAGGCGGTGCGCCAGCCATTCTGCTCGCACCTTTCTGTCTTTGTTAATTGCTGAAGTTCAGAATTAAGAAATAACAAGAAGCTATAGAACAAGAAGTTACGGGCTCTCTGTTGTGCATAAATCCCCATATCAGTTGACTCGAAAGAAGCTTAGACTAGATGATCTTTGTTTGGTGTGTTGAGTTTAACTGAAGCAACATCATTTTATCTTGCCATGCGTAGACATTCTGTAGTTTTTTGGACGAGGAAGTTGGTAACATGCATGGGTTTAATGCTAATGGGGTGTGTACCGGACGTATGTCTTAACAAATATCTTATTTAATTTTGTGGATAAACTACACTTGCCGATGTACAGCTCGAACCTGCCTGTCGCTGGTGTGTTCATAGCTAACTATGAATTGCTTAAAAGTTTCTAAGGTATCAATATGTCTCAAATTTCAGTCCCACTGAATTTTCATTCGTAAGTTGTACTGGATCAAAGAAATGTGCAGTTTTGGTAAAATTTGAATGGACGTTCTTGTTGGTGCGTAGCATCGAACGTGCTTTTCTGCCAATGTTTTCTAATTTGGAGTGAATAATATTTAAAAAACACTAAAAAAAACACTAGTTCGTAACAAGGCCTAAAGTGTTTTCTGGCTCACAAGCTGATGACTTTCTCTTGGCTGCGCTATCTGAGTTCTCTCGGGATTGTGCGAACTGAAGTTTCGGCACAAAAAGAAAACAAGAAAAAAAAAACAATCACCGGACTGAGGAACCTTCAGATGATGTACTGCAGAAGTGCAGAGGCGGAGGAAGCTAAGGAGAGAAAGAGTACCTCGTGCGTCGTACAGCCTGCACAAACCACCGATCAAGCGTGGCACCGGCCGCGGCGGCAATGGAGTATGGAGCGGAATCCGTTTTCGGCCGCGGCGGCCACGCTTAAGCCGGGCCGGCTGGGCGAGCGGCCCATGAGCCACAGCGCTGCCTCTTTATTTTCCGATAAATAAAAGGTGCTCGGTACCGTACGCGTATGTAGACACGTATACCCATGGTTAAAACTTTTGTACCACATCGGTAAAGGTAATACAGGATACACCAATTTATAAGCTGGGCGTTAGCCTCTTTCCTTGCCCCCCATAGAGACGGGGGCATCTTTGTACAGCCGGTGTACAATATAATTGTTGTACATGTATAGTAGTGTATAGTAGTATTGTACATGTAGTGGTGTACAAATTTTATAGCTAAAGTTGTACTGTAGTGTAGTGTAATGCATGTAAAATATAACTTAAAGATGATCATATAAATTATGAAAAAATAGTTTTTTGTTCATCTTTCGTGTTGGCTGGGTCGCATAGCCGAAAGGTGTGTAAATGAGCCCGAAATTTCGGAACACCTATGAGTCCGAGTTTACAACAGGAGGGATCCAAACACAATAGTCGGAAGCCAAATGCTAAGAAAAATATATTAAAAACAAGCATGTTACTTTGCACGGTTTCTCGATTCCTTCGTGTCGAATGTGTCCTACAAGGGAAGCCTTGTTGAACCAAAAATTGGTAGCCTATACCGAACTCCTATTAATCTATTACTATTATATATTAAATTGGAGTTGGTGGTGATTGCCGCGGGCGACGTACGTCAACTTCATTAAATTTACATGAGTATGCCACCGCGCCCCCTCCTGTACGTCCCGATGCGAACCCCCCTCCCTTCGTGTAAAAAAACCTCTCTCTTGTCTTCCTGACCGGCACTCGCCGCCTCCTCCGACCGCTGCTTCTCCTCCCTCCGCCGCAAGCCTAGCGTTTCGTTCTGCACACTGCAGCCGCCCTCCTCCTCTGCGAGTGCCGTCTCCACCGGCAAAGATCTATGGACGGCCCGTCGCCGCCGTGCTCCTCCCCTGCGCACGCCGTCATGGAGACAGGACCCGCTGCCGCCGCCATGGATAATAAACGGTCTGAGAGAGAGTCGATGGGTCAGTCCATCGGGGAAGATGAGGTGGACAAGCCGTGGAGATGAGAGAGGCGACGTGTCTCTGAAGTCGCTCACGCACGCGAAAGTCAACCATGGCCGCTGAGGCAGCAACAGCAGAAGAGGCGCCGCATGAAGCGGCGACGGCCTCGCGAGCTCGCTGCAGCCGCACATGGCCTTGGCCTTCTTTGCGTTGGCTGCGTGCACCGTGGCGAGATTGGCAGAATCGGAGCGTTGCCCCTCTTCCATGACCATGTCCCATTCCCTCTGCCCCGACCACGGCGTGCCCCAGTTGCCCTGTCTCTAAAGGCGAAGCATCGCAGCTAACGAGGCACAGTCCGGCGAGATCCAGGTAGAGACAAGGAGATGTGGGGTCAGTGAGGACAGAACGATCCACTGCCTTGTGCTTCACCTCTCGTGAGCTCCTCATTCAGATTCATTCCTTGATTCAACAAATCAATGAACTCAGCCTCTATTAGGACATAGGGCGATGGAGATTTTTTTTCCTTTTTTCTGAGATTCTGTTTTGGTTGTTTGTTCTTTCCAGATATTTGTTCTTGCATTTTTCTATGACAGATCTTGTTACTTTCCGTTCATGGTTCAGATCTTTCTTCCAAATGTTCATGTTTCTGATCTTATTTCATTTAGTTCTTGCAATTAGTTCATGGTCAGGGAAGACAAAGAGGAAAAGAAGATTACAATTAGAATATAATAAACCATAAGAGGAGGAATAGTAGGAAGAGGTTTGGCCAATCTGAGTCAGCCCAACCTGATTCGATTTCCCAATCAATAAGTATCTTTTGCATCTGTTGTATGAGGCCACACCTTGTGTATTTATATACATGTACTCACATCCTTCAGATTTTTAGTGTGTTAGATTTATATGCTTTGGGCCGAGAAGATTAGAATCCTTAGATAGTGTATACAAGTGACGACCACCTTGTGTTTGGGCCGTGGCAGCGCACGGGCATTTCCACTAGTATGAACCTATGTGCTGGGGAGTCAAGTTTCAAAGAAATCTTCACCCTATGGTCTGTTTTAGGTCAAATCAATGTACCGGACCTTGATTCATCCTGACATACCGATTTCTCACAAGGAGTTATCGGAATTAAAGGTTCCTTTAAAGATTAAAAATTTCTTTGGTTCCTGTGATGAGCCGTCACTTTAACTAACAACAACGTATTAAAGCGGAATTGGATGGGTAGGTCAAAGTACAGTTTTTGTCATGAAGATGAGAATATAACACAAGTATTTTTCAGATTGTGTTGTGTTGCGAGGCGGCCCGGATCTGGCGTCACCGGGTCACCGCTGCCGAAGAAGGGCTATGGAGGGGAGGAGTCACGGAAGGTCACAAGGCATGGAATAGGCAAGGCGCAGCAGCCCCGTCGCCACCATCCTAGTCGACAGGCAGGAGCCGGCTGCCTTCTCCAGTGGCGGCGAGGGGTAGGGTGGAGGGTGCCGGCGCTCGGGATAAACCGTAGTCACCCTAGAGAGGACAACGCTACAGAACTGATAGTTAACATACAAAATTCGAAAATTCCAATATACTTGAGAATACAAAAGAAGGCAACGGATTCAAACTAGTATCCTAAACTTTCAACATGTTCCAACTCGGACTGTAAACTGCATCACAGCATGTAGCTCACTTTACACTTTTCTGTTTTGCCCAGTAACATGTGTATTTTGAAGTTTAAAGGGAACAGTTTTGTGAAAGAAGAATGAATAATTGGACGTAAAACTAGCAGAAATTGACGTGGACATAGTTTTTGAGATTTGGTATTTAAGAAAAGCTCAATAAGGTATGGGATTACATGCGTTAAAGGAACTGACCTGGGACATGTGTGCACCTGATAACTTAGTATGAGCTTCCCTTCAAAAATAATATGAAGTTAATGCAGTCATCCTTGGTTCCTGTCTTCCAAAATTTGTATGCAACCGGCCAGATATTGTTGACTAATGACAATGAAAGAAAAGGACGTGCCACACATTGTCACAGACAAAACCAACCGTGTGTCCCGATTTTCCATCTGAAGTCTAACATGTTCCCTTCATCAATCTTCCAGGAAATTACCGGGCTCGGGTTCCTTCTGAAAAAATGTATATGTAACGCCAAGGAATGAACAACATGTTCCCCCTGTTAGCTTGTCTGCATAGGACATGAAATAAATTGGCATGCTTCGGTCAACAAAATCAAAGTGAAAAATCAAACAACATAGGTTACAGAAATAGACGCATGATTAGATATTACTTAATATAAACGATAAAGTTATGCCTAGATGCTGTGATCGAATTGACTATCAGTTTTGCACAAGCCACAATTTGAATGATAATTGTTTTGGAAACTGCAAGGTGGGGCTACATGCTTTAATTCAACAGTTCAGGAAAAAAGGACTGCTCCTGAAAAATATATGGTCAGCTTTTACTGGTAGCAACAACGAAGACTTTAGAGTCAATGGCAGAGAAATAGTGAAGTGTGCCCCTAAACCTCTTAACTTGTGGTTCCAGACTTCCAGTTTGCATCTCTAGGATACTCTACAACCAAAACTATGCCGATCGGAGAAGCTGTTCTGTCTGTCTTTATGCAGGCACTCTTTGAGAAAGTGTAGTTTAGGGTTGTATATGTACTTGTGTACACAAATTGTATAGTTGTTGTAGTATAGTGTTGTACATGTACTGATGGACACAAATTGTATAATTGTTGTACTGTAGCATTATACAATGCATGTAATATAAATTATAAAAAACCTTTTCCATCTTTATGTTTTATACCACCCATTAACGGGGACACCTAGTTGGCGGACAGCACTTGGCGCGGTCGATTCCAACCAGTGTGAACTCGAGGGCGCAGGAAGGAGAGGAGAGCCGTCGCCGCCATGCGACCCGGCAGCCAACACTTGACCCAACCGGTGGTTTCCCACCACACGCAGTGGGCGCCGTCACGCTGCCCCGCCCCAGCCATCCTTTTAAGCCTGGGTACTGCCCAAAACCCTAAGTTGGCACATCAGACTTACCTCAGCGACTCATCACCTTCTCACCTCCACTGTCGCCGTCGTGACCAGCCACCGCTCCAGCTCGATCTCCACTCGTCCTTGTCTCCCCTTCACCGTCGCCTCCGCAGCTCGCCGATGTCGCTGGCCCCGGCCAGGGCTCGCCCTTGCCTCTGACAACGCCGCCCGCCGCATCCTTGCCGGCTCCAGCTCAGTGGCATCTCGGTCCACCGTTGACAACGCAGCCAGCGACGTCTCCGCTGGCTACTGCTCGACAGAGGGAGATATATAGAGAGAGAGATGAGATCGAGAGAGAGAGTCCGTGACAGAATTGGGAGAGGGAGAGAATCACACGAGAGGGAAAGAGATAAACGAAAGAGAGGAGAAACCGGAGGTGGGGCCGCACAGGACACGTGTCAGATTAACCGCCAGCACGGAGCTCCATTAAAGAGTGATTTCGCCAATACACTCTGTTTGGCCAGTGGCCAGGTCAGTATTGCATAAGCCAAACGGCGTGTAAATGCACAAAATTCATAAATAACATAAGAATGCACCGTACTGTAAAAAAAATTAAGAATGCACCGTTATATAGTGCTTGAGAAGACAAAAAGAGAAGGCACACATTCGAACCCAAATTGTAAACTGCATGTAATTCATTTGACAATCTTCTTTTTTGGTTTTTAGTTTTTTTTTGGAGAGAACAGCTTTTTTTGTGAAAGAAAATGAACAACTGGACGTAAACTTATCACTCTAGCAGCAACTGACGCTTTTCCTCCACCGTTGTGGAAGCGAAATAACAAAGAAAATAACAAGTTGGCTTAACACATGGACATAGTTTAAAAGAAAAGCTCAATAAGGCACATACCTCCAACCATTACACGTGTTAAAGAAGTGGACTAGCACCTGTGTACACCTGATGACTTGGTCTCAGCTCCCCCTAAAAACTCATATTAAGTTCAAGCAGTCATCATTATCTTGCAAATTTTCCATCCAACCGGCCAGACAATGTTGACTAATGATGACAAGAGCAGAAAAGAACGTGCTACGAACAGTATTACACACAACAACCAGCCGTGTGTCTCTTTTCCTTCTGAAGTATATGTTCCCTTCGTTGGTCTTTCCAGGAAGTTGCTGGCATGGGATTCCTTAACTTAGTTCATTTAATAGGGAGGAAAACCTTTTTTTAGATGAATAGGGAAGCAAAACTTGGTACTTAACGGTGAGGAATAGACAACTTCTTCATCTGTTAGCTTGCATGCATAAGACATGAAATAGTTTTCATGCTTCAGTGAATAAAAATCAATGTGAAAAATAAAAAACTCAAGTTACAGAATGTGACAAATCGAGGAGATATTTTTAATTATAAAGCAAGTTGTGCCTTGACGATGTGATGGAATTAAGTACCACGTTTGCAGAAACATTCGGATGAAACTTATTCTGGAAACTGAAAGGAGGGGGCCAAGTGCTTTAATGCAACAGGTCCATGGAAAAAATAGTGACTTCTTCTGAAAATTATATCGTGAGCTTCAACTGGTGGCGAGGACTTCGGAGTCAATGGCAAGAGAAATGATGAAGTGTACCCCCCAAACCTCCTAACTTGTTGTTCCAGACTTCCAATTTGCATCTGGCGGAGACTGTAAACAACCAAACCATGCCGATCGGAGAAGCTCTTCTGTCTGCCTTCATGCAGGCACTCTTGGAGAAAGTGATTGGTGCCGCTTTTGGTGAGTTGAAATTACCTCAAGATGTAGCTGAGGAGCTGGAGAAACTATCCAGCAGTCTGTCGATCATTCAAGCTCATGTTGAAGATGCTGAGGAGAGACAACTGAAGGATAAGGCGGCACGAAGCTGGCTTGCCAAGCTCAAGGATGTCGCATACGAGATGGACGACTTGCTTGATGATTATGCAGCTGAGGCCCTCCGATCCAGACTAGAAGGCCCATCCAACTACAACCACTTGAAGAAGGTTAGGAGCTGTGCATGCTGCTTTTGGTTCAACAGTTGTTTACTTAACCACAAGATATTGCAAGATATCAGGAAGGTCGAGGAGAAGCTCGATAGGCTTGTCAAAGAAAGACAGATTATTGGCCCAAACATGACCAGTGGGATGGACAGGAAAGGGATAAAAGAGAGGCCAGGGACCAGTTCAATAATCGATGACTCAAGCGTGTTCGGAAGAGAAGAAGACAAAGAGATCATTGTGAAGATGTTGCTCGATCAAGAAAACTCCAACCATGCCAAGCTTTCTATTCTTCCCATAGTTGGTATGGGGGGCCTAGGGAAGACGACTCTAACACAGCTTGTCTACAATGATGCAAGAATAAAGGAGCATTTCCAGTTAAGGGTTTGGCTGTGTGTTTCTGAAAATTTTGATGAGATGAAGCTTACCAAGGAAACAATTGAATCAGTTGCCAGTGGGTTTGAATCAGTCACCAGTGGGTTTTCATCGGTCACAACCAATATGAACTTGCTTCAAGAAGACCTCTCAAATAAGCTGAAAGGTAAAAGGTTTCTTCTAGTACTTGATGATGTATGGAATGAGGACCCTGAAAAGTGGGATACATATCGACGTGCTCTACTTACTGGGGCAAAGGGGAGCAGGATCATAGTAACCACAAGGAACAAAAATGTGGGGAAACTAATGGGCGGTATGACTCCATACTATCTAAATCAGTTATCTGACAGTGACTGCTGGTATTTGTTCAGGAGCTATGCCTTTATAGATGGTAACTCCAGTGCACACCCAAATTTGGAAATAATAGGCATGGAAATTGTGAAGAAATTGAAAGGCCTGCCACTGGCAGCAAAGGCAATAGGCAGCTTACTATGTTCCCAGGATACAGAGGAAGATTGGAGAAATGTATCAAGGAGTGAAATATGGGAACTGCCAACGGATAAGAACAATATATTACCAGCCCTGAGACTCAGTTACAATCATTTACCTGCAATACTGAAGAGATGTTTTGCGTTTTGCTCAGTATTCCACAAAGATTATGTGTTTGAGAAAGGCATGTTGGTCCAGATCTGGATGGCCCTTGGGTTCATCCAGCCTCAACGGAAGAAAAGAATGGAAGATATTGGAAGCAGCTATTTCGATGAATTACTAAGCAGATCCTTCTTCCAACATCACAAAGGTGGATATGTGATGCATGACGCTATGCATGACCTAGCACAATCGGTCTCAATCAATGAATGTCTAAGACTAGATGACCCTCCGAACACCAGCAGCCCTGCAGGAGGTGCTAGGCACCTCTCATTCTCGTGTGACAATAGAAGCCAGACTTCACTTGAACCCTTTCTTGGATTTAAGAGAGCACGAACACTTTTACTGCTACGTGGATATAAATCGATAACAGGGTCTATCCCCAGTGATCTGTTCCTCCAATTAAGGTACCTTCATGTGCTCGATTTGAACCGACGAGACATTACTGAGTTGCCAGATTCTATTGGAAGCTTGAAAATGCTTCGATATTTGAATCTATCAGGAACTGGTATAGCAAGGTTGCCTTCATCAATTGGTAGGCTCTTCAGCTTGCAAATACTTAAGTTGCAAAACTGCCATGAATTGGATTACCTCCCAGCAAGCATAACCAATCTTATAAATCTTCGATGCCTAGAAGCAAGAACAGAGTTGATCACAGGTATAGCCAGAATAGGGAAATTAATTTGTCTTCAACAGTTGGAGGAATTTGTGGTCCGTACGGACAAAGGATACAAGATCAGTGAATTGAAGGCAATGAAGGGGATCAGAGGGCATATTTGTATTAGGAATATTGAAAGTGTAGCTAGTGCAGATGAGGCGAGTGAAGCTTTGCTAAGTGATAAGGCATTCATCAATACTCTAGACCTCGTATGGTCCAGTAGCAGGAACTTAACATCAGAAGAAGCAAATCAAGATAAAGAGATACTTGAAGTTCTTCAGCCACATCATGAACTAAACGAGCTAACAATCAAGGCATTTGCAGGCTCCTCTTTACTGAATTGGTTAAATAGTCTTCCTCACTTGCATACTATCCACCTGTCTGATTGCATAAAATGTTCGATTCTACCAGCACTGGGAGAGCTACCTCAACTTAAGTATTTAGACATTGGAGGTTTTCCGTCCATTATTGAAATCAGCGAAGAGTTTTCAGGTACCAGTAAAGTTAAGGGGTTTCCATCACTGAAGGAACTCGTATTTGAAGACATGTCCAATCTCAAAAGGTGGACTTCCATACAAGGTGGTAAGTTTCTTCCGTCCCTTGCAGAACTTGCAATGATTGATTGCCCACAAGTAACAGAACTCCCACCCCTTCCATCAACACTGGTGAAGCTCAAGATTTCTGAAGCAGGGTTCTCTATTCTTCCAGAAATCCATATTCCAAACTCTCAGTTTTCGTCGTCGTTAGCATGCTTACAGATTCATCAGTGCCCAAATCTGACATCCTTACAGGATGGACTGCTCAGCCAACAATTAATGTCTCTCGAGCAATTAACCATCACTCAATGTTCAGACCTAATTCACCTGCCAGTTGAAGGATTCAGATCGCTAACTAAACTTAAGAGTCTTCACATCTATGATTGTCCAAGGTTGGCACCGTCAGGACAGCATAGCTTGCTGCCCTCCATGCTTGAAGACTTGCGCATCAGCTCATGCTCCGATCTTATTAACTCCCTTCTTCAAGAGCTTAATGATCTCTCCTTGCTGAGAAATCTTGCCACTTCTGATTGTGCCAGCCTTCACTCTTTTCCAGTAAAGCTCCCTGCCACTCTGCAAAAATTGGAGATCCTACATTGCAGTAATCTGGGATACTTGCCTGATGGTCTCGAAGAAATTCCGCGTCTAACAAGTATGACCATCTTGAAATGTCCTCTCATACCATGCTTGCCAGCGCGTCTTCCAAAATCATTGAAAGAATTGTACATCAAAGAATGCCCTTTTCTGACAGAGAGTTGCCAAGAAAACAGTGGAAAAGATTGGTGTAAAATTGCACATGTACCAATCATTGAGATTGATGATGATACCACTCTGCCCAACAGGAGCATAAGAAGAAGATTATCATGAATGTTTCACAGCAGTACAACACAAATGGTAAGAACTAAATTTATTTTTCTGCTTCTATTGCCTAAACATGTTTTGTCTACTAACTGTAACTGCATAGTAAAACCAATTCTCTACAAAATATGGTCGCATTAGTTTATAAATAGCAAATTCTATGACTATAATAGTTATATACTTCTCGTAACAAAATATACAGAATGTTGATGAGAATATCTCCATTCTTGGTTATTAAAAGTTAGTGTGGCTCGTTGCATATGCTTATAGAATACAGTTCAATCAAATAAAAGACCCTACAAAAGACTCAAATACTCAATTGCACACTATGTTTTCTCTATTTTCAGATTACCTTGTCTGGATTCTGAATACAATTTAAAGAAGTACACTTCACAGTTTACATCCCTCCTACCATCAGATGACCAATCTAACGTGCAAACTTCAAAGGACTGGAAAACTTAACCAGTACTTTTGAAGAAAGAAATCAGGTAGTTTCAGCAGAGGAAGTGAAAAAAAAAAAGAACCCAACCAACCAGGCACCAGCACCAGTGGCATTGTTTTAAAGAAGAACGACCAAGACAGTCACTCTGTGGCTAGAAGAAGTGAAGAAAACAGTAATTCGGATAGTTACATCTGTCATTTCATTAATTTAGACGAAATGATTGTGTATTTGTGTAACTGCATAATCTTCCAAAATAAATGTAATTCCATGATTTTGAGAAAGCTTTGTTCCTTTTTTTTTGTATTGTATGCCCCTCTCATTCAATACCTAAGACTAGCTATTTTCTAGATCATGTACTACTATCGACTACAGTAACAAACACAATCGAGAGCATATAAGTAATCTAAGGAAACAGGATAATATGGCATTTTGTACAATACCTTGTTTGTCATGCAAAATCATAAATGAAATCTGTGTTGAACCTGACTTTCCCTTCCTGCAAAATTTACAAGCATCGCCGATTCGTCCTATCAAAGTTACTATCTGCACTGCACGGCTAGCCTATAGGCTCCTCTTCTTCCTCGTGAAGAATTGCATTGTGCAAACAGGATTGTCCATTGTAATCAGTTGTGTCACTGTAACTTTCAACAGTTACGTCATTAGTGCTAAATTAGATTGTAATCGTGCCAAGGCAAGTTGAGCAATGAAAACTGCCGCATGCACCTAGTAACATGAGCAGGCAGAACCGCGAAAACCCATGGACAGAAAGCGCTTCAATCTGAAACAAAATTCAGTGAAAATCCAAGTAATTACTTACAGCATGGAAGACGGTGGGGCGCGTTGCAAATCCGTTCTGCTTCCTGATTTGTCCTTCGCCCTGGTCGTCGTCTAGTGCTGATGCGAGCAGGCGGTAGCGCGCGATAGGGCGGCGGGTGGTGCGATCTGTGCAGCGGTGCGGCGGCGCCGGCTAGCGACGGGATGTGCTGATGTGCAGACTGCAAAGCACGGGGAGGTTTTCGTCCAGCCCAGCAATTTTTGGGGATCTGCGAGATGATAAGGCCCAAGTTTTGGCTGCCCCAGTCGATGTCATTATGATCGAGTTTTCAGGCCTGCTAACACCCCTAACTCTAGGGGCCCAGTTTAGTAGATGGCACGTACTGGGCCTGGTTCGAGAAAATGGGTTTGTCTCCTTCCCGGATGTGAACTAAAATTGCAATTGACTCAATATTATGTGCTGCTGCACGCATTTCTAACTAAATGTAATTACTCTCACGGAAAAAAACTAAATGTAATTGAGTGACTGTGAATTTACTATGTGCAGTTGATATATTTTTTCTGATTATTCCATTAATTTATTGTTTTTTATCCGCTACTCATGTCAAATATTTTGAGGGGCGACAAGGATCTCCACATTTTCGATACATTTGGGTTCGGTCTTTGTTTTTCTTTACAAATTTGGTACGCGTTTCTTCGAATATGAAATACCCGAACACCAAATAGACTGAATGTCCAGGCCTACATGTGAGTATGTGTCAATGTAATCCAAAAGATTATGATATATATTGTTAAAAACTTAAGATAGCCTTGTGATAATACGGAACAATGAAAATATCTTGCCAACAATTGCTTTCTTAATATATGATTTATGTACAAAAATTCGCAATCAAAAGTAACAACAAAATTGAATCTAGCTTATTACATAATGACAACGGGTCCTAAATTGGCTGGTCTCGCTCATCAGGGTCGGTGTGGCTGGTGGCTAGCCTGCCAATTCAGTACTTCTCGGAGGAGTATCGAAGCTTATCATCTTGTGGTTTTAAATTTCAAGTGCATGCGTGTCATTTTCTTTATTTCCTGTCGCTTTTCATTGTTCCTTTTGATTGTAATAGTGTAAATACTGCAACAAATTTACGTTGCCCTTTTTTATGGCACAATTTTTTTAATGAGTAACAAGGTTTACGATATAAGGCTGGTCATAGTAATAAGTAACTTAGAGTAGTAACATGCTTATGTTAAGTTACTACCTCCGTAGTGGATAGTAACTTATGTGTGATATATATTGTGTCATTTATTAGCTTTTAGACTCATCTTGTCTTGATTTGTGTGATGTTAGTAACATATTTAGTTACCACCCCACTCTTTTTTTTCATTTATTACCGTGCCACATCACAAAATTGACTAGTTGGCACTTATTACCATCCAAGTTACTCCCACTATAAGTAGCCTGAGTAGTCGCTACTCCTCACCAGGTAGGAGTAAAACCCTGTTCTATGCCCGAGCCCGATCCTCACAAGCGCCTCGATTGATCGGCAACGCGTCAACCCCCAAAACATGCATTACCAACCAACAGAGCAGAAGTTCAAAAGCATGCACTGGCCGCCTGAATTAAATTTCAAACGTACGGCAACACCCCGTTGGTTCTTCTTCTGACGTGCCGCTGCCGTTTTCCAGAGAAACCCGGCACGGTGCATCGCCGAGTCTTGCACGCCGGGCTACAGTCCGTCCCATCCCATCCATGCTTCGTTGGGTGTCAAATCGGCATCGCCTCTGATCTCCGTTTTCGCGAAAACGCGTGCAGCTAGCACAAGAGAGAAAGAGAGGGCCAGAGACTTCCTGCCGCCGTGTTGGCGACTCTCAGTATAAGTACTTGGACGACCATGGCGAACTCACTGAACCGGCCGTACTACGTCTTTAAAGCAAGCCTAGAAGTAAGAACGGTTCCTGGAAACATGGAAGTAAACTCCGGCCCGTTCCGTTAATTAGGTTCCTGATCAAGAACCCGTGAGTCGAGCATTGAGACTTGTGATTTCGACCTGGACGTGCACGTAAAATCAAGACTTGTGATTACTACTAGTCCACGGAGAAGTATCAGGTATCCTTCGTCAGAATCGGCAAACACAGCATTTGCCCATCTTCCGATACCAAACGATCATATATCTTCACATGCAAAGTGAAGAAGAAGAAAAAGGCGACAGCAACCCAACCGAAAAGGATCGAAGCTTCTCCGTGGAAAACTTAACCATGCATGCATGCCTTCGAATCCTAGTAGCCTTCTAGAGTTCTAGACCTCGGGCGCGTGTTTTGTCAGTTCTTGACCCGAAGACATTAAACAGAGAGGCATTAAAGGCAGTGAGTGAGCAACCGGGCGAGCAAAGCACACATCGTCGTCCTCTACTTATATAAGCAACGGCAGCAGCAGCGCATCATATATCGTTGTCTCGAGAAAGCGTCAAAATTAATAAATTAAGCACACATGATGGAGCCGCAGTCGGCGCGGGCGCGGCGGATCGCCAGGAGCAGGGAGGAGATGATGGGTCTCCTTGCTGATTTCTCTGCCGGGGGCGGGGAAGAAGAAGACTCGGACCGCGAGCTCTCCTTCTCCGACCTCGTCGAGGCCATCGGGCAGCCGAGCGCCGCCGCGGACCACGTCTCGAAGGAGGAAAAGGAGGAGGAGGACGTCGTGGCGTCGGCGAAGCGGCAGGCGGCGGCGGCGGCCATGGCGGGGAAAGAGGTCAGGAGGCTGCGGAGACGGCGGAGCAACGGCAGGGGGAGCGGCGGCGGGGACGGCGTGCTGCTCAACTTCTACGTGCCCGGGCTGCTCTCGAGGAGCATGACGGCGCCGCGCTCCGGCCGGGGCGCGCTGCCGACGGCGGCAGCGGCTTCTTCAGGGGCCGGGCATGGCGTGCCGGCGAGGGCTGCCGCCGGCAAATCAAGGTGAGTGTTAAAGTCCTGGTGATTATTAAACCGATCGAGCAGTGGCGTACTGGCGTGGTTAGATTGATGATGTTGCTTTTGCTTCTCCGGGCTCTGTTTGTTCTGTTGGAAAGGTAACTGAAGCTTCAGTTTCACTGGCTAAATGTTCTTGCGTTGTAACGGATAAAACATGTTAGATTGCTCCTGATCTAAAAAACTTTTATATATCAATTGAACTCGCTAGTAATTTTATCTCAGTTTTCATGGAAAACAACATTTGCATTTTAATTATTTATCAGAGTTAATTTTGTGTTAGGAGGTGATACTTTTTTTCCGATAGAGGAGGCAAAGAGGTGACGGACCGCCGTCAACTGTCTCTTTTATAAGAGTAAAGATTATTAATTTTTCAGACCCTAAGCGTCAATGATTTTGTCGATCTGATATCATCTCTAGTAGCTACTCTCTCCGATACATAAAAAGTGTCATCCATTTTGTATCAAGTTATAATTTTGTACTAAGTTGGCGACACTTTTTATGGATCGGAGGAGATAGTAATGAAATCATTAGTTAGTTAGCAGTTTGTAGGCTTTTAGTACAGTAATGTATTACTAGTAATAGTGAAGTAGGAAAACATATGAGTGTGTCGGCCTAGTGTGATTAGCTCCGGTTCTTATTGTTGCAGGATAATCACATTCTCTGAGACTATTATAAGTGCCCGTTGGTCATTATGCTGTACTTTTCCGGAAAAAAATGATGTATTACTACAGAGTACTCATATTCTCATAGTATGGGCACGTTTGGTTTGTGTCCAAATTTGTCTTGCCAAAATTTTAGCAGGCAATACAAATTTGATTTTCATTTGGTTTGTTGCCAATAAATTGGTAGCCAAAAAAATCTAGTCCACCTGCTTCACAATCACTTCACAACATTTGCCAAATATTTAGTCAACTTGAAACCAATGAATTCCTAACCAATATTTTGGCTAGCCAATTATTAGCGAGAATTGGTATGAAAGAATTGTCACGAACCAAACAGTCCCTACATGCCAGTTTTGTCAGAGTTTGTTCCATTGACAATTCCAAGTGCCCCCTCCTTTTGACCGCATGATCCCACTCTTCCAACCTTTTGACTTTCTAGTAGCTCTCAAGTCCAAAAAAAAAAATAACAACACACGGGTCATGACCAGGAACAAAACGAACAACCACAACCACAATCTGACCAACTACACATAGATATATGCAAATGTCTATGCAGCTAGATTCTTTTCTTTGTCACAAACTTTCTGTTGAGACGTCCTTTTTCCGTCAGAAACTAGTACTACCAGCTTGGTGCTTATAAAACTATACAGTCAGATGTTCATATCACTGTGATGTCATCTAACTTGTGTGCAATCTTTCAGGATGCAAGCGCCTCTGGCCATCGGCTGCTGGCCGGCGTTGTGGGGCAGGGGCCGCGACCACCGTAACAAGCCAGTATGAGTCGCCGTTTGTTCATGTACATACAGAGCCAGACAGAGGTGTGCTTCATTGCATACCTTCCTGTGTAGAATAGCTGATTTGAGAGCCTTTTTCTCTCCAACCACCTGTAAATTATCGCTCTCCCTTTCTTTGTTTAGTGTTTGTGTTGGTGGTGCTGATCATGACACTGATCTTTCTTGCAACCGTGACATATCAACCGTCGTAGGCTTTACTCTGTCAGGCCAGTTGAGAGGTGCCAGTGCTACACCTTTTTTGTTGCCAGGCTTCACGTTTCCCATGGCGTACCGCACAAGCGATGTGATGCATAAAAAGGAAAGAAAGGGCGAGCCTGAATCGAAATCTCAACAGCACATGACCTCACCTTGGCTTTCAGTTGGCGATAAATTAGTACAGAATCGGGACCAAGGAAACGTAAACTATTGCTGTCATTCTGAGGTGAATCTCAATCTGGCATGGTGCAGTACTGATTCAACCCATCGTTGTGGCGTACGTTGCGTCGCTGCCCGGAAACGCGGCTGATTTCCCGGTGGGCGGGGCGTCCATTCCAACCACCGATACCAGCCGGCCCCAAAGATCTCTGTGGGTTTGACTCAAAACATAAATTAGCGAGATACTAACATCAAGCGACGCTGACGCTCCATAACATATATCTACGTAAGCATAGCGTATCAGCAGATAAAATTCATAGGCGATATCTTCCAAGACTACTAAGCAAGGGGTTGAAATTTTACGGAGGGTGGCTCGCTGTCACAAAACAAGAAGGCTACTTAAATCTCAATGTTCTTTCACCGTAACACCAGACAAAGGGTCTACTGAAATTAACCGAACACACACAAGCATCAAGTCTACAGTTCCCACGATATGGGCAGTCAAACACACACAGACGGCAGCAGCAGTACACACACACTGGTAGCAGGCAAGCGAGAAGCCATCAGAGAAGATAGCCTCCTGGCCTCCTCGGTCAGACCGGAAGAACGGAGCGCACTCACTCCTCCTCGGCCTGCAGATCCTCATCCTCCTCGTAGTCCTCTTCGTCCTCAGCGGTGGCGTCCTGGTACTGCTGGTACTCCGCGACAAGGTCGTTCATGTTGCTCTCGGCCTCGGTGAACTCCATCTCGTCCATACCCTCACCGGTGTACCAGTGGAGGAAAGCCTTCCTCCTGAACATGGCCGTGAACTGCTCGCTCACCCTCCGGAACATCTCCTGGATGGACGTGGAGTTGCCGATGAAGGTCGACGCCATTGAGAGGCCCCTCGGCGCGATGTCACACACGCTGGACTTCACGTTGTTGGGGATCCACTCCACAAAGTAGGACGAGTTCTTGTTCTGCACGTTGATCATCTGCTCATCGACCTCCTTCGTGCTCATCTTGCCACGGAACATGGCAGAGGCGGTGAGGTAGCGGCCGTGGCGAGGATCAGCAGCACACATCATGTTCTTGGAATCCCACATCTGCTGGGTAAGCTCGGGGACAGTGAGGGACCGGTACTGCTGGGAGCCACGGGAGGTCAATGGGGCGAACCCAACCATAAAGAAGTGGAGACGGGGGAATGGGATAAGGTTCACTGCCAACTTCCGGAGGTCAGAGTTCAGCTGGCCAGGGAACCTCAAGCAACATGTCACTCCACTCATGGTTGCAGAGATCAAATGGTTCAAATCTCCAACTGCAGAAATTAGCATGCATGAGAAGAATGTTATTAGAGGCCAAGCAAACGATAGGCCTTAAAATTGTTTGTTTGGTTTCATGTGATTCAGCCGAAGATAAAATAGTATCCTAGAGTCATGCCATAATACCATATAAACAGTTTGTTGGATTAGCATGTAACCAAGACAGATCTGAAGCATAACAACATACAAATAGTGATCACAAAATAAAGTGCACACAAATTTCTAATAGATGTATCCAGCACTAGGGCTCAACAAGTGTTCCAGACCATGCCCTAATCAAATAATTTGCCAGAACAAGAACACTTTCCAAAAACACAAGTTAAAAAACAAACTAATGACCTAAAACATTTTTCAATCTTTTAGTTAGTCATATTGAGCAGCTGAGCACATGATGTGAAAAATAGCGATTCTGCATTACATATTTGTGCTAAGCATAATACAACAGATATTTACAAAATAGCCAGAATTAAGAAGATTGAATTGGTATCATACTCATAGCCATCTGTAAAACGTAACAATAAGAGGAGGCAAGTTTTGCTTACAGCTGGGAGTGGTCAGCTTGAGAGTCCTGAAACAGATGTCATAAAGGGCCTCATTGTCCAGAACCATGCACTCATCTGCATTCTCAACCAACTGATGGACCGAAAGAGTGGCATTGTAAGGCTCAACAACAGTATCAGATACTTTTGGTGACGGGAAAACAGAGAATGTAAGCATCATGCGGTCTGGGTACTCCTCCCTGATCTTTGATATCAAAAGTGTGCCCATGCCAGATCCAGTACCACCACCAAGAGAGTGGCATACTTGGAAACCTGAAAACATACAAATGTACTTCAAAACAATGATTCTAGTAACCTGAAATATAAATATAGAATCACTGCATAGACACCAGAACAAGAACTTAAACATAAACATTAATTATGCATTTATGCTAAATGGGCACATCAAAGCATTTCAGCGGATGCAAGACTAATGAGTTAGAACTTTAACACAAGATCTGTATATTATGAATTAATAAGTTCTAAAATGCAAACTCAATTCAATAAAACTAAATCATGCCCAAAATATTCTAAGCCATCGCTAACTTAGTAAGTTTAATTACCTTGAAGGCAGTCACAGTTCTCAGCCTCCTTCCTGACAACATCCAGAACAGAATCAATCAGCTCAGCACCCTCAGTGTAATGACCTTTGGCCCAGTTGTTACCAGCACCAGACTGCCCAAACACAAAGTTGTCAGGCCGGAAGATCTGCCCATACGGTCCAGTACGGACACTGTCCATAGTACCGGGCTCAAGATCCATAAGAACAGCACGGGGCACAAAGCGACCGCAGGAGGCCTCATTGTAGTAGACATTGACACGCTCCAGCTGCAGGTCAGAGGTTCCTACATAGCGCCCTGTGGGGTCGATGCCATGCTCATCACACACAACCTCCCAGAACTTGGAACCAATCTGGTTGCCACATTGCCCACCCTGTATGTGGAGGATCTCCCTCATCTTCTCTCTGAAAATCACAAAATGCATAGGATAAGCAACAGTGCAATATGTCCTATAGGGCAGTAAACCTTGCAAAATGATGCATTCAGCTAGATTTACTCAGAATAAAGCAAGATCTGACATGTTTCACTTTCTGAACCAAAGCATAAAGTATGTGTAGAAAATACAAATCATCTGCGGTTGTTATAAACCGAAGATCTCTACGATACTACTTGTAACCTTAGTCTCAGAGCGAGCAATCAAAGCAAGACTTCAAGTGACTAGATGCGGCCACACAGTAATTTCAAACATAGAACGCTGCAACAAAACAAGTGCCTACTAAATTACCACCAGACTAATGCTCCAAAACATGGCTAAACGGAATCTGCCTCCCTAAATGATCCAACGCGGGGATTGAACTAAATTGTATCGCCTCAACAAAATAGGAACCTTGGAGAATCACGGCAAAGAACTCATGCAAGGGCTACATGCTTGCTTTCCGCCAGATTCCCAGAAGCGCACTGCAGATCTGCTGCGTTACGCGCACAAATCTCAAGCCCCGCCCCACCCCCCCCCCCCCCCCCCAAAAAAAAAAAAAAAAACCTAGCAGATCGAAGCACTTGTCACTATAAAAGCACAAATCTACCCACTGCAAAACTGAGCACCAACTGAAACTACCGGATCCACGCATCTCAGAGCCAAAACCACTGGATAGACCCTCAGATCCGCGCACATTTCCTACTTTCTCACCCAAAATAACATCACCTATTTCAAATCATTTGACCCGAAATCCACACGGCAAAGATGCAGATTCACACGAAGCAGTAGATCAGACCGACAGGAACTAGCAGGAGCAAATGCTAGAAAAATACCTTAAATTCGACGAACGGAGGGAGCGCAGGAGGAGGAGGAGGAGAGCGGCGGCGAGAAGAGGTGGGGGGGCGCTGAGCTGAGGGGCGTTTGCGGCCAGGGAGAATTATATATAGCCGTAGGCAGAGGACCACCAGGCAGGGGCTAAATCCGACGGCTAACAAGCGCAGCCTAAACAGCTCATCGCATCGGACGGACGATAAATTCGCTTTTTGAATTTCACCGTGGCGAGCGGACGGAACTGCCCCACGGGGATATTTCGCCCTGCTGGCCGCTCACTGTCGGTGTTACGGCTGCTAGCGAGCTGCTTTACTGGGTGGTTTCCAGACGCAGGTACCGACAGGTGGGGTACGGACTACGCTGGGGCCGCTAGCCGGTGAGCGTGAGGGAGATGTTTGCGGTACGGTGGGAGTAGTTGGGACTGCGAGCACGCTGCTTGCTGCGCTGGGGCTGGGCAGTGGAGGTTGCTCTGCACGGATACAGCTGGTCGGCGGGGGTTCACACTCCAAAGCTGGCCCAGATCGTGTATGTTTTGGTGCTTTATTATTAGGGCGACTATTTTTCACATCAACTTTATTGGGGCGATTTGGTTGACGGTATGGGTACTTGTTACCAGTAGAAGTTAGAATTTCTCTTGGGTGTACCAATGGTCTATGGGGCTGTTAGGTTCGAGACTTATGAGTTCATGATTGCGTTGCAAAAAATTGGTTGCCAAAGTACTCCCTCCATTTCATAAAGGTTGGCGTATTTTGTTTCGTTAAGACAAATCTTTGACCAAAAATTACTGTAAGTTATATGATACGAAACCATGATCATGAGTAAGAATTTTTAAAGACGGATCCATCGATATAAATTTCATGTACGAAAAAACACATATAAATATAGTTTTCATTGGTCAAAGCTTTTTCTTAACGAAACAAAATACGCCAACCTTTGTGGAATGGAGGGAGTATTGGTTAAGGTTTTGATTGTCCATAAAATGGCCAACTTTGGCTACAAAATAAACTATAGTCGGTAGTGAAATGTTGGCTTGCCAAAAAGTTTGTTTTGATTTTAGTCACCATCCAAACATATCCTATATTTAAGTTTAGGATTGGACGATGGAGTTTTGGCTCACTGCAGGAGAGCATGACTGTTTAAGAAAACAGTAGTTGTGTTGAGCATAAGTTTCCTGTTTGTAGTAGAAAATAGTTCGATCTTCACACCAGTTGAAAAATATCCCCAACGATCCATGATTAGCCATTTGAAATAAAGAAAACCGCATTGGAGAGTGCATAAAAAGGAGAGAATGTGTTGTGTAAATTGATGTTGATCTTGTTGGGCTGGCTCAAATGCAGTACAAGCTTGAGATGCACTCAGGTACTACTACAACCTTGTGTTTTATCAAGTCAAGACCGAATAAAGCTTGGTTAGACCAGAACTTGACTTGATAAAACACAATGTACATAGTTAGAGTCTTAGAGGACATGTTGAGCTCCATGCATGGAGCAACACTTCTATATCAAAATAACACTGGATCGAACTATGACGCATATGGACGTGTGCAGAATCTGTAGGTTTAACAACAACTCTCGCAGACCAATTTGCGATCAATGAAGCGATGGTGTTTGAATTTTGAATTCCCGGAATGTACCATGCTTGCCTTGACAAAGCTAACTGACTGACGAGGCAGAGGCCGAGAATTGTTTGAACATTTTTTTAAATCGTGCATATCTTCATCTCTAGGTTACCATTGTTGGCGTGGTGACTATCAATCTTCTATATTTATTCACAAGCCATCACAAAGTAACTTTCTTCAGCGAGAAAACCATGAGAATTCTATTGTGGTATTGCATATAAAAATATACACCATTTTGGAATAAGTAGTGATGGTGCTATTGAGTTTGACGTGGGGCATGTACTCCATTGCGCAGTCGTTCCAAAGGCATCGCTATTTTTCCCATGTATTTGCTTAGTTGGTCCTTCGTCGTGCTTTCAGTACAGCACCTCCCTTTTCCCATTTTTTGTCAGAAAAAATTGGAGCTGAAGGTTACATTTGTATAAGCATGGATCTAAGACACATGAGAAAACAAGACAATCCATGGCTTCAAAATCGCCAAATCCGTTCCCTCCCCTTTGTTTCTTCGCTTGAGTTAAATTCACGCAATGTTTCGAGTGGGAGCAGCTAATTTGCCAGGTTCCTTTAAATGGCGCACACTATGTGGTTAAAGAGATTCCAACAATACATAGTTAAAGAGACATGTGTTATGGATAGTTGGACCTCCCGAACAAAACAATGCATGGCTCGCATCTCTGGGTGACATCCAACGATGGGAGAAAGTGGAGCAGCGGCTCCATGGTGTTGTCAGTTATATTATCACACTCAAGTAACATTATCGTGTATAAAAATATCATAAGCTTGATAAAGGCTTGAACTTGACCCGATTAAAAATATCGTAAGCTTGATAAAGGCTTGAACTTGACCCAATTAAGATAGCATGGGATCCGTAAGGTTTCGGTAAGATTGAGCCAAGCTCTTCAAAGTCATCCAAAGAGCCTTATTGGGTTAAAAGAACATGAAGGCTCGAGCTGAGCTCAATGTTTTATCCTCGTTTGGTCTAATGACTCGTGCATGGATCATAGTCATCAATCGTAGAGTTGTTATACTTCAGAGTCAGCAAGTACATGCTGCTCCTCGCTCATGATCATCTTATCATGTCATTCACGCTTTCCCTGACTTGCAAGACCGTAGGGTGCACAATGGTTCAACCCAACGATGTCTTCCGCCGGGCAACCGAGACGATTCTCGCCAGGCATGCAACTTCTGGAATCATGCACACCTCTTCAAAAAACCACGTACATGTAATAAGTTGAGCAACGTTCATAGCACACGACTTTACTTGGGCCTAGCACAAGAAGTATCACTACTTGCACCAAACAAGAACGTCGTGGCAGTTGAACGACTATCAAACCAACGAGGCAAAATCATGCATCTCTCCTCACCCAAGCTGGCTACTGTGCCATGATTCTTTTGCTCGATCCGGCCTCCGACACAGCCTTTGGCCACCATCTTTTTGACTACTCTATCCTAGCTTCTTGGAGAAGAAAAACCACATGCGGCTTCTCCGGGAAACTGGAAGAGAACGGCTTCTCGAAGAAGCTCGTATTGAAAGCTGAAAAAAAAATCGTTCACACCTTGGCCATGCTACTACCACAAAGGAAAGAAAAACAACAAAAACAGAGTGCCACGGCAGGAAACATAGGGTACGTTTGCTTTATGCCCCATCACACCTTGCCAAAAATTTGGTACTACCAAATCAAAGGCATGACCAAAAATTTGGTGAGCAACAGTTGTTTGTTTTGTAACCATTGTATGTACCAATTATTTGGCAAAATGTTTAGGTCTCCATTTGGTTTGCAGCCAAGGTAAACAATTCCACCCAAGGAGACCGCAGAACCAGCACCTTAATTAGGAGAGGCAAGAAGCAGAATTGGTGTCAACTAATGTATATTTTCTGCTTATGACTCTATTTCAACTTGAAATTGCCTTCTCATATTCCATGATTGGAGTATCATGGCAACATTTCTTCCTAAGCACTCTAAGCAGACGTTCTCCCGCATCCCAACTGCTATCTTAGCCACATCCATCAAGGACCACGGACGGAAGCAAACTTAGACAATTACCTCTTCACAACGCCAGGAGCAAGAAGGCCAGGAACAAGACACATCCATAAATTTGGATTTCCATAGCTAGATCACTGGAATTTCACACGTTCTTCTCCAACTCCATGACAATTGTTGTGCTGATTTCTTCAAATCCGGTGAGGTAAGGATCAATTCCTTATAACTATACGCTCAAGAACACTTGATCTATGTTTCCCCCCAACTGATTTTGAATTTGGGTATTCTCAGCGTCACTTTACTAGACCACGACCACCGGCAACCACTGCCGCCATTGCGCTGGTCGTCTGATGCACCGCCGGACAAGCTGATACCCACGTCATCTTCCTAGAGATCCCCTTGTTCCATTTTTGCGTTTGCCCGCCACCGAGGACAACCCGAACGCCTGCAACCACCTCCATCGTTGAGAGGAAGACGAACAGTAAAGAGAAGGATTTGGCCGCCAATTCGTGGGCGCAGGATTTCAACGCCTTCGGCTCGCCCTGAAGTTAGCGAGAAATACGCGGGCACAGGCAGGCTGGGTCGGACGTGCCAAATTATTGGCATCTATCCAAACGGCCGCCTAAATTCGTGGGAGTGCCAAATTTTTGACGAGGCCAGTATTGGCTGGAAACCAAACGGGCCCGTAGTCCAGCTTCGGACCCAGTGACCAGTCTTTCGAGATGGAATTTTGTACCCTGTCCCCGCACGATCTTTTCACCGCGTGTAGTAATTACTGCCTATATCCAGCCCGGTCAGATCCACGGTAACTTTCCATGAATAACAAGCAGACGGCATAAACGCCCCAACGGCTAGTTTCTTCCCCATCCCCCGCCGCCTCAATCCCAGCCGTCCGATCGCCCCCGTCCGGACCGTTAACGCCCCCGATCCCGCCCTGCCTCCCGACCGTTGGACCCGCCCGCTCGAAATAAAGCTCCAGCCCCCCTCGCCTCGCTCCTCTCGTCATCGAGCCCCCGGCACCTCCAAAGCCAAATCCAACCCACCGAGCAAGAACCAAGTAGTAGGGGAGAGGAATCGGTGGAGGAGGAGAGGAGATCTCGCTTCTCTGCTTCTTCGCGTTCTGCAAGCAAGAGTTCGCCGGAGCAGCTAGCGGAGGTGGTGGAGAAAGTCCCTGAGGCGGTACCATGGCGACCAGGCATCAGAACGCGGCTGCCGCTCCGCAGCCGGCCAACAGAGGTGAGCGATGCGGATATTTCTCTTCTCATCTCTTCTCGGGGTTCTGGCCGCGATTCGTGCGAATCGCTCGCTCTGGTCTCTTGGCGAGGCGGGATTTCATTCTGGTTTCTTGGCGGGGAGGGATTTGGTGGCCGGGCCGCTGGTGGGGAACCTTGTGGGGATAGGATCATGAGACTCACGATCTTCTTGATCCGTTCGATGTTCTTGGGGATGGGTCTGGGTTTGGAGTTCTCGATCTGTTCGATTCTTCTGCTTTCGTCCGGTTCTTGGAGAAAGCTTGGGTTTCGGTCGAGTTCTTGATCTGTTCCTCGCCTGTTCGATTCGAACCATTCACCAAGAACGGATTTTTGATGTTGTGCAGGGTTCTTCCTATGCAAGCCTTTGATCTTTCTCGGCCCTTATCGATCTTTTAATCTTGTTTCTCTTTGGCAATCGTCAGGTGCTGCAGTTCCAGCGGCAAAGCAGAAGGCCGCCGCCGCCGGCCGCCCTGAAGCAAGGAACCGGCGCGCGCTTGGAGATATTGGCAATTTGGTTCATCCCCAGGCCCTGGACTGGTAAGTAGGAGAAATCCTTGTTGAGCTGTTCCTCTATTCCATTCCAATTCTGAATCCCGTCTTCTTCTCTGTGACAGCCTGAAGGAGGGAATCAACCGCCCCATCACTAGGAGCTTTGGCGCGCAGCTCTTGAAGAATGCCCAGGCCAATGGCGCCGTAGCAAACAAGGTATGGCTCCTCAGATCTTGAACCTTCATAGCATCAGTTGCTGGTCGTTTCAGTTTCTTGATGATTGATTGATTCCAAATTGCTGTGACGGTTTGCAGGTTGCCATAGCTCCTGCTCGTCAAGCAGCGGCGCCTAAGCCGGCCAAGAAGGCCCCTGCCAAGGCCAAGATCACCACCATCCCCGATCAGGCCAAGAAGCCGTCAGAGGCAGTGGCCAGCAGCTCTGCCCAAAAGGCTTCCAGGAAAAAGGTCGTGGACACGCTCACCAAAGTGCTTACAGCTCGTTCAAAGGTGTGTGAACCGATCCATCAGATACTTGTGTGCTTTACCTTTAGTTCTGCTCGTTTCGCCGTCCTGATCTCTGCCTGCCTGTTCTTGTCAATGGCAGGTCGCCTGTGGCCTTACTGGGAGACCCAAAGAACCCGTGGAGGACATCGACGAGCTTGACAAGAACAATGAGCTTGCTGTGGTGGACTACATTGAAGACATTTACAAATTCTACATGACCGCCCAGGTATAAACTACAAGCTTCTTTTCAGCATGATCCTTAAAGGGATTCCAGCAAATTGTTCTGAAGGTGTTCAGCAAATGATGGTTTCTGTGGGCGTATTGCAGCACGAGAGCCGTCCTGTCGAGTACATGGGGAATCAGCCCGAGATCAACCCGAAGATGAGGGCGATCCTCGCGGACTGGATCGTAGAAGTCACCCACAAATTTGAGCTGATGCCCGAGACTCTGTACCTGACAATTTACATCGTAGACATGTTCCTCTCGGTGCAGCAGGTGCCTCGACGGGAGCTGCAGCTCGTCGGGGTGGCAGCGATGCTGATCGCCTGCAAATATGAAGAAATCTGGGCTCCTGAGGTAGGCAAGCCAAATGGCTTCGAAAGCCTCATACCTTTCTGCTCATTTCTATAGCAGCTCGTGTCTGTGAACGAACTCTGAACTGAACTGGTGCTTTGTGTTCATTGTGCTGCAGGTTAACGATTTCATCTCTATCTCGGACAACGCGTACTCAAGGCCGCAAATACTTGGGATGGAGAAGAGCATCCTGAACAAGATGGCCTGGAACCTCACTGTTCCCACGCCTTACGTCTTCCTAGTCCGGTTCGTCAAGGCCGCCGGAAACGACAAGGAGGTAAGGCATTGATCCCTGATCCCTGTTCCTCTGTGCAGTAGTAGCATGTCCGACGTGACATGGATGGAATTGCCCCGGGGCTGAACCTTCTTCTCTTTTGTGTGTCTTGTGAAATGCAGCTTGAGCACATGGTGTTCTTCTTCGCGGAGATGGCGCTGAAGGAGTACAACATGGTCTCCCTGTGTCCGTCGTTGGTGGCCGCCTCCGCTGTCTACGCGGCTCGCTGCACCCTGAAGAAGAGCCCCATCTGGACAGGGACGCTCGAGCACCATACTACCTTCAACGAGACACAGCTATTGTAAGCCAAGGCCCCTTCACTCCACCCCTCGATCGAATCTGCTGTCCTTAACTTGAGTAAGAGCTGGTTGAACTTGAATCTGCTGACTTACAGAAACCTGTCTGTGAATTGATTTCAGGGAGCCTGCAAAGGTGCTTGTGAACGCGCACGCCGCTGCTCCTGAGAGCAAGCTGAGGGCAATCTACAAGAAATACGCCACTGAGCAATTTGGGCGTGTGGCTCTGCACCCACCAGCAGTTGCTGCTCAGGGCGTTTAGGATCTACAGCTTGTGCCTTTTGTTTGAGATTCAAGACAGCTTGATTTCAGGGCGTTATATGTTTTCTTTTTCGTCTTTTGGTTTACTCCTGGTGTCATGAGTAAAATGCTATTCTGCTACATTGATACACTTATGGTGTATTATAGCTATTCATGAGTATCGATTGAAATGAAATTATTCTTTTAAATATGTTTGTCACTTTCCTGTGTTCTGAATTCAAACAGTAAGAATTCTAGTTTTTTGGTCCTCGAAAATATATCGTGTTACCAGTCTGAAAGAAAAATAATAATTGAGATATGTAGAAGAAACATTGTTCTGAGTGTACTAGAAAAATCTGCCATAAAAACAAAAGGTATGTTCTGAATTCTGATGGGACCGAAGTGATTGCTGCTAAAATTGGTGTTACCTGTCTGAAATAAAAATCTCCAGTTTATGTTTTCCTTTTTGTGTTTGGTTTACTACTCCTGTTGTTATCACTCCTGCTATGCTGCTACTTTGATAAGTATGAATTGAAACGAAACTATTCTTTTAAATGTGTTCTGAATTTCAGTTTCATGTGCTCTGAAATTCTAACGTGGTTGTGTTGTGCCTGCAAGAAACAGGACTGAAGTGTTATTTCCAACAGTAAGAAGACTGAGATTTCAGTCTAAGGGCATGTTGCTGCGCCTTTCTCATAGTGGGCATGGCATCTGTCTTTTGGTTTACTCCTGTTGTCATGAGTAAAATGCTATTCTGCTACATTTGATACACTTATGGTGTATTATAGCTATTCATAAGTATGAATTGGAATGAAAGTATTCTTTTAAATGTGTTCACCATTTCCTGGCAATTCACTTTCGTGTGTTCTTAATCTGATGGTTGTCTTTTCTACATAAACCTTGCTTGTCAGTTTACCTGTAAGAACCGGACTGAATGGTTTTCCAAGGTAGTGACTGCTGATAAAAAATTCTGAAAGAAAAATTAGATTGCGATATGTACAAGAAACATTCTTCTTATTATTTATCTACAGGTTTTTATGTAGAAACATTCTTCTGAGTGTTTCTGAATGCAGGGTACTAGTAGCAGCGATACAGCAAACAAACTGAGTTCTGAATACATGCTACTTTGATACTAAACGTTATGGTGTGTTATAACTCTTAAATGCGTTCTGAATTTCAGTGTCATGTGTTCTGAATTCTAATGGTTGTGTCGTGTCTGTAAGAACAGGACTGAAGAAGACTGAGTTTTCAGTGATGGCATCTGTCTGAAAGCAAAAGAAAAAAGATTAGTTGGACAGCGAAAGTACAGGGGTATATATAAACATTCTTCTGAACAATCTGCACCAACGGGTTCACTTAATTCCTTTTCCTCTCTCGTCTTAGAAATATTGGGGGGCAATGCAGTAGCAGCAGCTAAGTCCAACGAATTTGAGGTTGTTCCTTTTCCTCCTCTTTCAAAGAAACGAATGAGTTCATTTTAAAATATGTGACTGAACACATACCCTTTCAATAATTGAGTTCATTTAGAAATACACTTGCAGCCAACCGGAATTCAAATACATTGCAGA
Organism: Brachypodium distachyon; assembly: GCF_000005505.3. Taxonomy (NCBI): domain Eukaryota; kingdom Viridiplantae; phylum Streptophyta; class Magnoliopsida; order Poales; family Poaceae; genus Brachypodium; species Brachypodium distachyon. The sequence goes on along the minus strand of NC_016132.3, from coordinate 18,694,515 downwards.
AGGACACTACTAAGTTTGTTTCAGAAATCTAGTCCCTAGGAACAATTCACCTCTTGGACGGTGAAATGAAATCGATAAAAGCCATGATATCTCTATATGAGGAACCACCCTCTTCAGCCGTGGTACGAGAAGCCTCTTCCAGCAGCGAAGCTCTCCTCCTCACGCCCTCGGCGTCGCCGGAATTCATCATCAGCTTCTTCACGGCTTCAGCGATTTCATCTCTTCCGATGACGCTGTCGGCCCGGACCTTCTCCTTGAGGCTGTATCCAACCTTCCACACATCGACGATAAGCCGGCTATTGATCGGCTGGTCCAGTACTATGGGAAGAGTCAGCATTGGCACGCCGGCATACAGCGCCTCCAGCATCGAGTTCATGCCGCAATGGGTGAGGAACCCGCCAACAGAAGGGTGGCACAGGACCTTGAGCTGATCAGACCACGGAACGACCATGCCGTCGCTCCCCTGGATCAAACCCTCCACGCGGGAGCATGCGTCCCGGAGCACCCACATGAACCTGACCTTGCTCTGTGCCAGGCCATAGGCGATCTCGTCGAGCTGAGCTGGCGACACCGAGAGGAAGCTGCCTAGTGAGACATACAACACCGAGTTCACCGGCTGTGCATCCAGCCAAGCCATGTAGCTTTCCTTCTCTGTATTGGCATTGTGTTCTTGCAGTGCCATGAAGGGGATGCAGGGGCCGACGGAGAACACGGGGCAGGGAAGCTCTTGCCTGAGAGAGTCAATGGCGTCGCTCTCGATCTCATAGAAGGATGTGAAGATGACACACTGTGCTTTTCTCACCTCAACGTATGCTTCAAGGATTGAGTTCAACGCCGCCTTGTTGGAGTGCGAGGGCTCAAGGTCGGCCAGCCTGATCGATTTCAGCCCAGGAATGTAGTTCTCAATCAAACAAGGACCAACGCCATCTGCATAACAAGATGGAAGGAGTCAAGGAGTAATCACTAGCATGCAGATTTAACAACAATCTAAGCTAAAGAAGAACACTTAGAACAGTATATTACCGGCGATGTCGGCGCCGTCCAGCGGGGGAGAAGCGCTGCCGCCGGCAGCTTGGGGCAGGCGGTGGAAGTGGTACTGCACGGAGAACATGGCGGCGCTGAGCGGCGAGAGGACGCAGACCGGGATGCGGCGGCGGTTGCCGACGCGCACGGCCCAGGGCACGAAGGTGTCGGCGACGATGGCCGCGGGGGCGCCGCCCTGGGCCTGGAGCCCGTCGAGGAGGCGCACGAAGGGGGCCTCCATCTTGGTGTAGACGGCCTCGACGAACCCGGCCCAGTCGGCGGCGCGGCCGTGCTCGGAGGGGATGACGTTGGGGATGGCCGCGAGCCGGACGGCCCGCGGCAGCGGGGCCGGGCCGCCCGCGGTGAGAAGGCCCAGCCACTCCTCCGTGACGACGACCGTGGCGGAAACGCCGTCGCGGGCCGCGGCCAGAAGGCGGCACAGGTTCAGCATCGCGTTCACGTGGCCGCGGCCCGGGTACGGCACGCACACCAGGTGGCATTGGCACGGCGGCGGCGGCGGCGGAGCGGCCATGGAGCCCATTTGCTAATGCTCGGCCGGTGGCTCGGAAGTGGCGCTACACGCAAGCAAGAAGAGACAGAGAGCTGCGCGGTCCGTGAACTTGTCACTGGACTCCGCCTGCTCCCATTGGAGCGGTAGTCTCGTGGAGTGGTGCTGCCTGTGATGCTGTCTCGAGATTCGCGGTTCGTGACTCGAGTTGGAATCTTATTTTTTTGATTGGCCGAGGAGGAATATTTGGGGCGCTGTAGAGAGGCCGAGGGAAATGTGTTCTTGCTGGGCTGCAGCTTCCAAGTGCTCGCCCATGCTAGAGCCCAAGATCCGAGGCTGGCCTAAGAGCATTTCCAGCATCTTACCTAAAATCGGTTTCCTAAAACTGGTTTTAGGGAATAGGAGAGAGAATATTTTTGAAAAAGATTGGGCTCTCCTCCAGTAGGTTTTCTAAACCATTCCCTATTTTCTCGTATGTATCACAATGACAACCGGACCCCATGCGTCAGCCTCACTTGCTCTTTCTTCTTCCTCACCTCTACCCCCACCCTCTCTTCTCCCCGACGCAGGAATCCCCCACCGCCCCATCTCGTCATCCGTCGCGCCACCGTCCTCGCGTGCTCTCCTCGGCGCCGCCACGACCCACCGTGTCCGCACGCCCTCTAAAAAAGGAACCGTAGGATCAGGTTGACTTACGTTTATGGATCGGCTGAAAACCTGCCTTAAGTTATGGACCGAAACAAAGACCTACCTTAAGTTCTTGGAGTTCTGTTTAGGTTTACTGTTTTAAAAAAAGTACATACTAGAAAGTATAAATTAGAAGAATTATCGGGGTGTAGAGTCCTGATGTAGCTTTCAAATTTAATTTAATTTCGAAAATATAAAGTTTTGTTGATCTCAATACTATGATAGGTGATACAACCACATACGGAGTATAATATTGCAGTATAATCATTTCCTGTGCTAATATTGCAGTACAATCAAATTACACACGTTACAAGCATCATTCTGTCGGAAGCGACTCCGGTACCATACGGATGTCGATCCCATTTTCTCCTTTTGCCTCGTTCACTTAAACACGATCGACAAGACCCTGGCCATTTTTAAAAAAAAAAGAAAAAAAGAGAGATGCCGCGCCTATGCAAGCATCAATGCACCGACGGTGTCTGTATCAATTTCATATCAATGTACCCACGAAGCAAATCCAACACGATATACCATGCGCCGGATAAATTAACAACCCCGCCTGTCCCGAAAAGAAAAGCTGCATCCATGCCAAAACCTAAGATCCGATCCGTGCCACGGTGCCAGGCGCCCAGGCAGGATCGAGTCACTCGCCACTGCCGTCGTGCGCCGTCCGGCAGTGCCTATCTGCACCCAGCACCCGAACCTCCAAACCACGACGACTTCATCAAATCTCCCCCAGCAGGCCGGATCGTCGTCGGTCGTCAGCACGGAATCACCCGTTAATTAAATCGCGAGTGGTTTCTGCTGGATTCGACTCGATTGCGTGACGCACGCGAAGATGCCTTTTGCGCTGCCGAACGTCGAATCGCCGGTGTTCTCCGACGTGACGTCTCGACGGATCTCCAGATTAACCTGATCCTGAGTGTTATATTTGATTGATATATCTGGTTCTGGTGTCGGAATCTGGCCAGTTCCAGCTTGTAGATAAGCTACGGCCAGTGCTCTTCAGACGGGTACGTACGTACACGCTTGAAATTTGTGAATCTCTCTTAAACAAATACGTGTTTTTTAAGCCGACGGAATGATCGATGATTCTCCCACCGAGAGAACGGGTGGAGAAATCCGCCACCGCTGGCTAGGATGACGGAATGCTAGCCGACACTAGAACCGATCTGATCCAATACTAGCTCTCTAGGGCAAAATGCATCCACGAAGGGATTGACAGCATTGCGTCATCGTTGTCAAATTCACTAAAGGGAGGATAGGTTCAAGGTTTTCGCCCCTAAAATTAGAATACGACAAAGTTTTCACAAAAAGATACTCCCTCCGATTTAGTACATTGTATATTATGTACTAAATCATCGAGACTTGTTATGAATCGGAGGGAGTAAAAAAATACTCATGCGCTAAACGCTACATGATCCATCCGACTAAGAAGTTAATGGTGGACCTTGCACAAAGTAGGAGAGTACTGTTGGAATTTGGCTGCCCGAGACCCGCCCCCAAAAATAAGTTTTTATCACATAGGTCCATTAGGTGGTGGCACGAGGGAGGGCCCCATTTGGTAAGGAGAGTAGTGGGATCTTCAAAAGTACTTCTAGTTCACACAATTTTAAGAAAGACAAAAAGAGTATTATTTCTACACATGTCCTGCACGCTGCATCATACGGTTTTGAGAAAAAAAATCGGTCAGGATAACTAGAGTCTTGTTACAAACGAGTAACTGAGATCTAATTAGTGCCGGAGTTAGTTTCTAAACCCAAACACTGCCTTCACGCCAAAACCGTGCCACAATACAATTTGTTGTGCTACCTCAGCATCCATCTTGGCGGTGCACAGAGCTTCGGAACCGCAAGATATTACCTGGGATATAGACTGTCAGAATTTTTCGAGAGCGTTCTCGCACGACTGTTCGCTTCTGATCAAATACATTAACGATGCTAATGTTGTTCTCAAGATTGAAATAAGACCTCCTCATGAATAATTTTAAAGATTGAAAATGTTCACCGCATTCTAATTTTCTATTTTTCTATTTCTATGATTTCAAAATGAACAGAATTAAGTCCTTGCTGCAATGCACAATCCCCACCATGGAGATGACAAACGGTCAGTCAATCTGGAGGACTAAAAAGGCCTAGCTTGTGCCAGGAACGGTACGTGTGACGACTCACAGCAACACGTTGATGAGAGGAAGATATCGAAGCGGCGAAGGGTCGGATTTAACCGGCTTCCAGTGTAAAGTGCATGCCACACACGTACGGGAGGCTCCCAAAGAAAAAGGAACTAAGCGACACGTCTTTTCCATGAAAAGTGCACGCGAAAGAATCGGCGGTGGCCGCTTCATGATTATGGTGACGGACGCATAATCTGATCTGCATGCACCTGGCCTGAGAGTGTAGGAAAGTTCAATGAGGCAGCAAGTTGAATTGGTTTTGACGTTCTACTACTATACCGTCCTATATATAGGCAACGCACTGACCAAGGCATGCATGCCATATTGGATTTTTTTGGGCGTGTGCGTGTCGAGATACAAACGCAAGTGCGTGACTGATCGACACAGAACTGATTGCAAATAAGCAAAGGGGGATAGTGGTGCAAAAAGGAAAGGTAATTAAAGGAGGAAGAGAAGGACGTCCAGAAGAGGAATAAGTATGTAGCCAGTGTGCAGCTGGCACACAGTTCAGGCGTAATCTGATCGACCTGAGTTTTACGCCTACCGTTAATTGCTGGAGATCTCCTTGTGTTAAACTCCTGTAAAATTCATAAGTTCTGTTTTTTGTATCATAGGGAATCGGTTCCTTTTGCTGTACTTTCTAACAGAGAACTCCTTGCTCTGCTAGGGACATATACAAAGCCACGGTAGGCATGGACAATAATCGGGCAGGCGATATGCTGCTTTCCGGCAAGGACTCCACTTGGGAATTTCTCTCTGTTTGGATGCAGACGATGTTTGTAGCTTTCCGCAGCCGCTCGATATGATCGCGTTGTATATACTACTCTCTCTTAAGAGGGCATGTGCATACGTGACACTGATCCTACTACTGTCCATGCACTACTCCTCAGTAGAGTAGCAAGTAATGCTCTTTTGACAGGGATCCCCAATCAGGCTGCAGTCACTCTCACCCAGCACAGACGATCGATCCCAAAATCCGTTTATTGTTGTTCCCATCTCATCTCGAGATATGAGACACAGGTCGCAAACTCAAAGGTTGCATGATACTTCACCCTCTCCCTTTTTCTGTGGCAACTCATGAGACATCGCTTCAATTCAATCCATGGGTTTTCCCAACTGTTGAACATTCGTTCTTTAGCCGAGACAATATCAAATGTTTGTTCTGCTACCCTTTTTTTTCACACCAAAATGAGAGCTTTTTTTTCTTTGTTTTTATATCAGAGCTTTATTTATTAGGTAGTAACAAAGTCGTCGGTTCCAACAATGCACGTCACTCGTCACTGAAGAGTTGCCGCATCCACCTTTTGTTAGTTGGGAGAAAAGAGAGGATGCACAATGGGCCTGCTATTTTAGAAACTAAACCTTTCGCTTTCATGTCAAGCCCTTCCTAACAGGAACTTGCTTGTTAGGGTATGTGCCAAGGTAGCTAGAGTCGGTTGCTGGCTATTGATGATGTATCTAGACTATGTAAATTGACATGTTATACATTGTGTATTGCACCTCAAATCGTCTTTTTTCAAATAGCTTATACTACATACATCACAAACCCTAAAATATACACCGAGGTCAATTGTAGAGCTTATCGAGCTTAATTTGTTCTTTCTCCTAAAAGCATGTATGTACAAGTACAACAACAATATGGCATCAGGTTGGTGGTCGATCGATGATTTTTGCTGGCTAAAGCCCGATCCAAAGGCCCAAAACTAAGTTTGTCCTTTAAAATTGATGTAATTTATTGCTACCTCCATTTCTAAATATAAGATGTTCTAACTATTTGCTATGTCAAACTTGTCAAAGTTTGACCAAGTTTATAAAAAATATACTTGTCAGTACATTTTTATAAACTTGATCAAACTTTAAAAGGTTTGACTTAGAACAAAGTTTGAACATCTTATTATGAAATTTTCCCAGACCCTGACCAATTTGCCTCGTCCCACCACGTTTTCTCCCTTTACCTCCATCATCTGAAGCGCTTGATCTTACAACAACCATCAGGTGGGAGTCTGTAAATGAGAGGCGGCAAAGCCGACGATGGGGCTCGGCCCCAGTGGTCATCGGAATCTTCACCTCCTCCACTTAAGGGAATCGTGTTGCATCGTCCTCTCCTCTTGGCCCCCGAAGAGATTTTTTTGTTCTGGAGCAAGTTCGCTCTAGTTTAAGCCCTTTGCCTTCTGGTGGACATGATGGTCATCTTCAAAATTTGTTGGTACAAGAATACTTTTTGAGTGTTTTACGACCTCCTAGTGTTGTACAAACATTTTTTTGCGTGAACTCTAACTCTAGACATGTAAGTGATATGGAGAAAGCCTTGGAAAAATATATGAAGGAAACAATTAGTTGTCAACAAATGACTCACCTTCAACACAACCCACTTTGAAAACACAATTTGTAGGCCCCACTGCCTTTTACCGAAGGCAAACTTCACTAACAATCTGAAGTCTTAGTCTTCCATAATAAAAATGCGTGTCCTTAGTAACTAAGTAATAAGTGTCAAATTATTGTTACTTTTGATTACAAAGTTTTTGCTTTCTCAACCAAATATGATCAATTTGAACACAAGAGACTCAAATACACGGCTAGCTGCTTTTCGTTTTTCAAAATGGGAGATTTTATCGATTATGTTGTATCAAGTTGACGCAAACATGAAACAAACACCTGGGTGATAGTTTTTATAGGACACAAGAGATTAATCATCTGGCATAGAAAGCCACAGGTTGGGCTCAAGTGCCCTGCACAATCCTCAGATAACATTCAAGATCGATCCGTATGTTGTACGCTGTGAAATATCGACCATATCTCGTTATGTGATCAAGTCCAAAAAATACAAATGACAACCACCTGCACTTAATGCAAGTATCCAACACATGGAGGAAAGTACAAAATAGTACTTCTTTTCGCAATTAAAGGTGGACCTATTCGGTTTCGCTATATAACAAGGCATTGACCAAATGATAACTCAGTTAATATGTAATGTACATGATACGAAATCATAATTATTAGTAAGAACTTTTAACAACAAACTGATAGATATAAAAATTTCATGTATGAAAAAATGCATATTAATTTGGTAATTCTTGATCAAAACTTTGTCTTAACAAAATAAAATGCCAACCTTTCTGAAAAAAGAGGGAGTAGTAATGTGCTTAGTAGCTCAGATAACCAGGCTCTCTACTGTTACTTCGGCTAAGCTCGACATGCAAATTAATGCAAGCCGCCGTCACGGTTCGGATTCTTTATTAACGTTTTACCTGTTCCACGTATATTGCACCCACTAGCAGAAAATGATTCCTCTCTGCTCCTTTTTTTCCCATACAAAAAAAGTGGGTCCGGAGTTCTTTCTACTCGACAGCCACTAAAATGATACGTATCAGGAATATACGATTCCAGGGTTGCCTGGCGCCCCGTTAATTCTCACTTCCAAAATGTCAGCGTGTCACTCAAATAATGTGTTGCAGAGATCGATCACCACCAAATCACCCTCCCTCCCGTGAACTCTATATATAGTGGTCTCTTCTCTCCTCCATTTCAGCTCATAGCCCCCCACTTCACTTCATCTCTAGCTCTCTGCCCTTATAACACCTACGCCGTTATTAGTTGCTATCAATCTTTGAATCGAATTAGAAACATCGATCTATCGCTAGCTTGCTGTCTAGTTAGTCAGAGAAGAAACAATTAACGTACAGTACACCGTTGGGGATCGGATCGCCATGGCTTTCTGCGGCGGTTTCCTGGAGAAGGCCAAGCCTTACATCGCCATGATCTCCCTGCAGTTCGGCTACGCCGGAATGAACGTGCTCACCAAGGTCTCCCTCAACGGCGGGATGAGCCACTACGTGCTCGTCGTCTACCGCCACGCCTTCGCCACCGTAGCCATTGCTCCCTTGGCCCTCATCCTCGAGAGGTAAGATATTGATACATCTCACTTACCTAGCCTGTTCAATCCATGCATCTAGCGATCGATAATGGAAATTAATTAACTTGATGTGTAAACGGCATGCAGGAAGGTGAGGCCGAAGATGACGCGGTCGATCTTCTTCCAAATCTTCGTCCTGGCGCTGCTCGGGTTAGTGCTTGTTGCCTGCCTCTAACGAACAGCATCATATTAATTGCCGGTTATTTAATCCAAGTGGAAGCTCAATATGGAATGGAGGATATATTCTGCCTTTGGCTGTTTGGCAAGTAAAACATCTGAAATGACACGCTGATATGATATTGCTGCATGCAGACCGGTGATCGACCAGAATTTCTACTACCTGGGCCTCAAGTACACCGGCCCGACGTTCGCCTGCGCGATGAGCAACATCCTGCCGGCGATGACCTTCGTCATGGCCGTGATCTTCAGGTACAGTTCAATTCATACCACCACGGTTGCTCAAAAAAATAAAATTCGTACCACCACTTATCAAGTCTGCATGTACATGGTGCACGCACGCATGCATGGATACGACAACAGAAAACGTTAATTTGGTTAACGTTCCATGCATGGTGTAATTAATCTTTGAACATCGTGATTGCTCCTGCAGGATGGAGAAGATAGAGCTGAAGAAGGTCCGTTGCCAGGCGAAGATATTGGGGACGGTGGTGACTGTGGCCGGCGCGATGCTGATGACGCTGTACAAGGGCCCGCTTATGGAGCTGGCATGGACGAACAGGCACGGTAGCGGCGGTGCCGCTGCCGCAGACGCCCCCGCGGCCGCCGTGGACGCCAAGGAGTGGTTCCTGGGCTCCGTGTTCGTCATCATCGCCACCCTGGCCTGGGCCGGGCTCTTCATCCTCCAGACCCATACCATCAAGCAGTACTCGGCCCAGCTCTCCCTCACCACCCTCATCTGCTTTGTCGGCGCGCTCCAGGCGGTCGTCGTCACCCTAGTCATGGACCGCCGCCCCTCCATCTGGGCCATCGGCTTCGACATGAACCTCCTCGCCGCCGCCTACGCCGTAAGTCTACTACTACTCTCTCCGATCCTAAATTCTTGTCGTTGTTTTTTGTTTCATGGTTGTTAACTGTACGTGTTGATTGATTTTTTCAGGGGATCGTGACGTCGAGCCTGGCGTACTACGTGCAGGGGCTGGTGATCCAGAAGACGGGGCCGGTGTTCGCGTCGGCCTTCAGCCCGCTGATGATGATCATCGTGGCAGTCATGGGCTCCTTCATCCTGTCCGAGAAGATATACCTCGGGGGCGTCCTGGGCGGCGTGGTGATCGTGGTGGGGCTCTACGCCGTGCTCTGGGGCAAGCACAAGGAGACGCAGGAGAAGGAGGCCGACGCCAAGACCGCTCTGCCTGTGGCTGCTGCCTCCGCCAAGGGAGACGTCGCCGCGACAATGGAGATAACCGGTGCCGGGGACGAGAATGTGGCAGGGGTGAGATCATTCTCCAATGGACGTGGAGGCGGATCAGCTGTTTGATTCATGGACCGAGAAAAGTCCAATAGTTTGCATTGTGTGCTAGCTCTTGACATGAGAGAAGTTGTGTAGGTAGGTGCATGCTAGCTCTGGACTGCTCGATCGTCCACGACGCACGCACTAGGGGTGCCCGGTTGGTTGGAATGATGGATCGAGGTCTTTAATTTGCTACGTATCGTCTTGTTCTCCGTCGGTTAATTTCCCATGGAACTTCTTCGTCCCGAACACGTACGCTCAAGCATAGCCGGCCGATCGATCACACCGGGAAGAGTAGCCGCATTTTTGTTTCTATTATTATATATATGCTTGATCTCGATATAATGTACGCACGATAATTGATTTGGACAAGTTCTAGTGTCGATCGTAGAGTGTTGTGTTGTGTTGTGCACTTGTGCTCTTTCTTCGTCTCTTTACCTTTACTTAAAGAGAGATGAGATGGTTTGTATAATTGTATTAGTGCTGTGAGAATCCAAGAACAATTAAATATTATCAGGTGGTCGTTTCACTGTCGCAACCAACAGCTGGATAAGCTCGTGATGAATCGATCACGCATCAGGTTGCACAATGTCGCAGCTGCATGCTGGGCAGGCAGCTCCTAGTGCCGTGTGGTTAATAATGCAAGTACACTAGAAAAGAACCATGCTCATATATAAAAAGAACACTATAAAAGCACGCTCGTCACGAAAGATTCACTCGGGAGTTCCCTTATATTATGGACATATTGCCTGTATGCAACAGGCATGGCGTCACCCACACCCAGCCAGAATATTTTTGTGTCCCGTGCATGCAACTATGTGTTTGGATCCATGCAGACTCCACCGAAATTTCTAGTGCCACCTGTTGCTTTCCGGTAACTTGAGCTATCACATTTTCCTTTCCATAAAAAAGGAGCTAGCTATCACATTTTTAAGAAGAGAACCGTAGATGCTGGAGTGCTTGCAAGGTAGATATACCACGGAATAATGGTGAGAGGAGCACTTTGGGTGCCCGCGTTCTTTTACGCACGCATTGCAATTTTTGTATGCACCTCCTAAAACTTGTTCAGCCTAGCTAGTGTCTATCTAACCGAGCTTCGCTCAAAAAAGAGTGGAGCGGCAGTGTGTATAGTAACACTAACCCATATAAGAAAGCATGTGTTCTTGATAGTAAAAGATATGCTCGAGCGATCTGGTAGCCTAGTATCTGCTATAATTCCGCGGTTCGCTAAAAAAAGGATGTTTTCTCAAAGTACACATGCATGTAAATATATAGGGTTGGAATATATATCTAACTTTGCTAGAACTGTGTGTTTCCGGTCTTCAGTAGACTCCGTGCGATGAGTAGCACCGCCATCACTATTGTCTAGCACCAGTATTAAGATTGTTGTCGACAAAGGTGTGCAGACGAACGAAGTTAGTTGACGCAGAAGTTAGTTACGGTGAAATTTAGTAAAGGAAAGGATGGACAGATGGTTCCTGTAAATGCTTGAGCAGTGTAACTGGTTTAGAAACAAGGCAAGAATAGAAACAGTGTAAGCTTCCTATACCATGCTGAAAGTCCCATATTCCTTATGGGATTTTTTGGTCACAAGGCTTTTAAGTGCACGCGGTTTCTTTTTCATGGCCCCTGTCCAAGCAGAAACGTGCATCTCTCCCCGCCAAAAAAAAAGGAAAGAGGAAACGTGCATCGAAATTCGTGCGCGCGGCGCGCAGGTGTTTCTACGCATATATATATATATCGTCGCGCCCAACTCCAACTGCATCTTTTTATCCGTTCTCCATGTTTTTCATGGCCAAAAGCTTTTTCCGAACCCTTGCAATTCGGTGAAATTAAGAATCTACACGTTTACATGCATTTGCGGCAATTGCAGGCGACGCTTTTACTCCATCGACCGGCCAGCTGCTAGCTAGCCTCTAACCAATAACCTGATCTGATGTACAGCTAGCTACCTCCATAGCCAGCCAGATCGATCGACCCATATTGAACTGATCTAGTGTCACATATGCGGAAAAACGGGGCAGCACACGCATGCAACGGCCAACGGGCCGGGCATATATTATCGATCCATCGATGCCTTGGAAAGAAGTTCCGGCCGGTAGAGCAATTAACTGGGCATATCGCCAGTTTGTTGCCTATATCTCTCGTCGACGGCAGCGGCGGCAAGTTGCTGCTTATTCAGGCCTATCTACTCGGATAGCACTCATCGAGAGCATTCAGGAGCGCATGCAAGTAGGCGTGCCTTTAATTTCCTGGGGTAAAAAATAGTGTTCGAGAATGAGATGCCGGTACGACAAGGAGCCAGATCTGCTCCGTGCTATGGGCTCGATACGTCTGATCGAGTTATTGTTTTTTTTTTTTGCGGTGCTGGAATCCTTGGCTTTCTCATTGACGACGTCTCTCGCGGCAACGCTACGCCAATGGCAGCCAGAGTTCATGCTGGGTGACCTGACCGACCGTCCGGGCTGGATCTATGGGGCAGGCATGATGATTATTTAATTGGCATGGAATCTTTAAAGGATGCATATATGGTGAATTCGTGATGTCAGATGAGCGAGATCAAGTGTTGATCCAGCCGGGAAGGATAGAAAGTGAAGCGGAGATCCCTGCTAGCTGCTGCGTGAATGATTGATTCCGTTGCATCTCCAAACGTCTCAGTTTCTCACCCTATTGATATCTTATCTTTTTTTTTTGCTGATATCTTATCGGTCCACATGTCAAGTTCCGTCAGTTGATGGATTCAGGCTGTTCCTTCACGAAGCTTGAGAGATTGTTCTTCGATGCAAGTCGTTAGCCAAAAGGTTTATATTTGGATTTCGTCCTCCCAGGTCGCAGCATAGTCGTCTTAGATCACGCGACGGTGATTTTTTATTTAACAAAAGAGAAGAATAAAAAAAATTCTTAACTAGGCCCGTTGTTCTTTGTTCTAGCAAATTTTCGATTGATACGTGGAATATTTCTGAAAACGGAGCTCATTGTTCATCGCTTTGCTGAAATTCTGGAATTTCTGAAAGCATGCCTAGTTCGTGCAATCTAGCTGGGCCCAGCGCAGAATTTTCTGGTAACGGCCCACAGAAAACGGAGCTCGTTTCTCTGTAACAAATTTTCAGTTCGTACGTGAAGCTGAGGCCCAACGTTCATCGCTGGGCTACAGAGCTAGGCCCATCTCCGAAGTCTGTTACTGTAGAATTCGGAGCAAAGCCCAACAAATTCTAAGCCCCAGGTCCATGCGTAGACTAGAAGCAAGAGTTGCTTGGGCCCCAGAAAAAAAGGTTTCTTGGGCCCCATGGACTAAAAGCAACCGGGCCAATGGGCAATAGCACACTCCAGACCAGATCTCCCTGTGTAAAATCCTCTAAAAATTATAAATAAAATCCTAAAAAAAAAATAGTTGCCAGTAAAGCTGCGCTGCTCTCAAAGTCTCAGGTATCCTCTCTAGCAGCTCCTGGACGTGTCAAGGTCTCATGCCCGGAGCCCCGGAGTCACAATAGTTCGGCCGAGGAAAACGGACGTGCACTTCGCTTCCGTCCAGACGAAGCGTGCAAAAAAATTCAGCAAGGGTTCATTGTTCGGTCAGAGACCACGTGTACCATACTTCCCACAGAAATCAGGCCCACGGGAACACATGAACCGTCTTTCGCTCTCTGCCACCAAACGCCAGCCACCAAAGCAGCAAGAGGAAAAGAAAACCACGAGCCAGATTTTTGTGTATACTAACACCGGAAAATTAGCGAGTTCGGTACAACCTTAGTTTAGCTACAATCTGTATCCGTGCTCTCCAGTTTACATATTCTGGATATGATCTGACTCTCAATCATGGTACTAGAAGAAACTAGTTTGGTAATGTCTGACGTCTTAGTCAACCAGCAGCCAGTGTGCCGTCCAAAGGTTTCTCACCGGACTTTGGAGTTTGGACTGAAATCAGCAGCAGCACCTGGTATATCCCCAGACTGCCACTGGTTGGTGGGCTACAGTTCTCTAATTTTACAACAAACTAGGTTAACATCCTAAAGCATCCTAACTGGCCAACTCTTTACAAAGGCCGTCCAAGCAGTAAACCACAAGCTGAACCACCACAGGAGAGTGGATTTGCAGAGCAAATGACTTTAGCTTCGAGCTCCGAACCCATTCTCCCTGCAAATTCAAATTAACACACATCGAAATTGAACATCTGATCCAAGAAAACCACAACAAAACCGCCGCGGATTGCCTAACTTCGTGAAGCAAAGTCTGCCTCTGCCTTAGCCGGCCTGGATGCCATCCGTTTCCTATCTCACGCCTCACAGCTGCCGCTCCTCTCACGTTCTCAAGTCCCAACAATGACGTTCTCAAGCGACAACGATCAGCCCATATATACAAACGTGGCCCAGTTAAAAAATAAAAGAAGCCCAGCTCGAGAGGGATACGGGAACAACAGAAATTGAAACAGTACGGAGCCGTTTCAGTTCAGAAATAGATACAGAAACAAGTTTATTGCAAAATTAAACAAGCATTTCACTTAAGATCCATGTTATGAATAGTTTCCCGTTCGAAATAACCAATCTCTGCACCAAAAGCCAGTGTTTCAGCAGATAGATTTGCACAAGAACCAAAAGCCAGTGTTACAGCAAACTAAAATAGCACCCTAAAGAAGATCTTCAATAGGCATATCATCAATTGAAATATGACCCTACAAAGACAAAATAAATGTAAAAATAGGGCAATATTGAATCTAGTTCTGAAAACTTGAAATGTAAAAACAGGGCAATAGTGATACTAGTTCAGAAAACAGGGTAATGTTGAAACTAGTCAACTACTTCAAAAACTTACTGTGAGCAAATCTGTGTAACGAGTGAAGGCATTGCATTCTTTATGAATAGTATCCACTGGACCTTCATTCTCATCTTGCTACATAAAGCAATGAACTTGTGTTTATTAGCATGTGGTACTGAATAAGATCGAATACTATATTGCAAGAGTGTTTAGAAGCATACACTAGGTTTATTTGGCACTTTCTTCGTATACTTGCGCATCTTGTCAAGCCAACTTCTGTGTCTCTTTGAACTTTTTGGTTGAACCTCTTTTTTCTTTAGGCGTGCAGCACTAAGCAAATTCTCATCTTGTTGAACATTAGGTCGGGCATTATATGAATCACTCAAAATGCTTGTAGATACATTTAGTTTGTCCTCTACTTGCTTACCGAGGCTATCAAGTGTGCTATCCACCAACAAACAACACTCGGGAGAGCTTGCAGCTTCATATGCCAAACTCAAAAATTTGCGAGACAAAAACTTATATCTGAGCATAGCATCCAATTTTGGATTTTCAATGATGCTCCTTCCTTTGTTGTCTTGTATAGTTCCATATCTTGCTTCCCTTTTCCATCGCTTCAAAATATAATGGTTCGGCAATAACTTGATATTCATCGAGTCAAGGACTTTCAAAGCATGGACACACAATACTCCGGTCCTTTTGAACTGGCCACAGCTACATGAAGCTGTTTGCTCCAAAGGATCACCAACAACAAGGCGTTCTTGTTCAGAACTTAAATCACCATCAGCCCTCATAATTGCAACAGCATACGTGTTATTTGCATCGAGTACTCTAGTACATGCAGCCATGGACCTTTCATATTCAGTTTGGAATGCTTCAAATATTGTGGGTGTGTAAAGTTTGCTTGTCTGCAATAGCATAGGTGTCTTCATACTTATTCTAGGTAGCTTTTTTCTAGTTTCAAATTTTGCTTCTAGTTCCTTGTCTCTTTTTCCTTGCACAATGTTTTTTTAAGTCACTATTGAAACTTTCACTTAACTGTGTGTTTCTCATTCTCAATGTGAAAACATCCCTCATGTAACATTTAGCCTATTTTTCCTTGAACTTATAGATGCTATCCAACCACGATGCCTTCTTCTTCTCCACCTTATTCCTCATGATGTCAAATGCTTTTTCAAAGGTTGTCTTGTCCTCAATGTTATACATGCAAGCACTAAAATCTACAAGAATATGAGGTTCTTCATCTACCTCATTTTCAACTTTGGAGGAATCTGCCTCACCTTTGCTTTTGCACAAGTGCTTGACAACATTTTGCATTATGTGATAGGTGCATAATCCATGCCATGCTTCGGGGAATACCTTCCCAATAGCATTGATCGGTAAATATAGCTCTAGGTTGCTTTCCATTGTGTGCAGCTAAAAATGCTTCAAATAGCCATGTGAAAGAGCCACACGTTTCATCAAACAAAATAGCAGAACCAAAAATAACGGTCTCCCTGAACTGGTTGAATCCAACAAAAACACCAAAAGGCCTATACTCTTTGTTCGTGCCAAAAGTAGTATCAAAGGTGACAACATCTCAAAAGTGTGCATAATCAATGATCATCTTAGCATCAACTCAGAATATATTGGTTATATTTTCTTCACAATCTAATTGCAAAGCATATTGAAATGAAGGGTTCTCAGAGATCTTATCTTCAAAATACTTCAGCATGCTTCCAGCCTGACCATATGCCAACTCCCTTTGGCGCCTACCTTGCAAATAATTTTTGAGATCACGAGGAGTATAGCTGAGATACATTGGTCCTCCAACTTGGCGACTAGCAAACTCATGTGCATGTTTTGGCCTAATTCCAGAATCATCAGCGGTCTCAATTTCAAATGCTCGCACTTCTGAAATCTTTCTTTGTGATAACATCACATGGCTGGTTTGGGGCAAGTAAAGAACATGATTGTGTACAAGCATTACATCAGTCACTTTATAATTCTTGCCACACGATCTAATGTAAGACTCATCTGAACTGGACAACCCGTTCTTGTTTCAGCTCGAGGATTCTTTGTGAGATAGTCCCTCTTGTCTTGTGCTTGATAACCCTCCTTGGCACACACATATCGACATGATGTTGCCTTTCCATCCATTTTGCTTTCATTTCTGTACCTTTTTCTGACCTCAAAACATTCACGGCCGCCAAAGTTTACCCAAAATGACCAAGCATCATCCAAGTTTCTAAATCTCTGACCAACTTGAGGTAGCCAGATAGGATTTACGTTCTCCCTACTTGTTTCTAGACATCTGAGTGTAAAGAAATCAATCAAAGAAATTTCAAATGAAGACCAACTTACTTGCTGGGTTGTTCCATTGAATCTGCAGGAGGAGATGGTGGTACCAGGTGCTTCGTGGTGACGAACTGACGAAGGACAGGAGCTCCGGTTCAGCGGTCCGAATTCTGCGAGCTGCCGTTGCGTCCGGGGGCCCGATGACCACGGCGCCGCGACGATCTATCTTGATCACCGATTTCGCCGCCTCACGCGCGCACGCTCCCGCCAAAATTACGCCCTGCGGCTGCTCCAGCCGCCAAAATGATTTCCTTCCCGTGCCTGAACTGGGCCTTCTTTGGGCTGGCTTTGAGACCGTGGATTAGCTGTGATCGTTGGGACTTGAGAACGTGAGAGGAGCGGCAGCTGTGAGGCGTGCGATAGGAAACGGATGGCATGCAGGCTGGCTAAGGCAGAGACAGACTTTGCTTAACGAAGTTAGACAATCCGCGCCGCAACAAAACCACTGCCAGTGACAGTCCACTAAGCTAAAGTTTACTCTTCGTCTCTGCCCCCACCCACACCTACCACCAACAGTCCAAACAGCCCCCCCATCAGATCCTTCTTCTTCTCCCTCTCCACCGTATAAATTCACCAAACGCGCCCATCGCCACCGTCTCCACCTGTCCACCACCAACCCCGGAAAGCAGAGCAGAGCAGAGCCACCATGGACGCGGCCTCGCTGCTCCCGTTCGTGTTCGCGCTGGTGGCGATCCCGATCTCGCTCGCGCTCCTCAACCGCCTCCGCCTGGGCCGCCTCCCGCCGGGCCCGCGCCCGTGGCCCGTGGTGGGCAACCTGCGCCAGATCAAGCCCGTCCGCTGCCGCTGCTTCCAGGAGTGGGCGGAGCGGTACGGGCCCATCCTCTCGGTCTGGTTCGGCTCCTCGCTCACCGTCGTCGTCTCCACCTCGGAGCTGGCGCGGGAGGTGCTCAAGGAGCACGACCAGCAGCTCGCCGACCGGCCCCGGAACCGCTCCACGCAGCGCTTCAGCCGCAACGGCCAGGACCTCATCTGGGCCGACTACGGCCCGCACTACATCAAGGTGCGAAAGCTCTGCAACCTCGAGCTCTTCACGCAGAAGCGGCTCGAGGCGCTGCGCCCCATCCGGGAGGACGAGGTCACCGCCATGGTCGAGTCCGTCCACCGCGTAGCCACTGACCCCGCCCCCGGTATGCTAAACCAGATCACGCCTCTACTTTCTTTCACCTCTGGGCATTGGGGTTAATGGGATTTTGGAGAAAGAGAGGGTGGTGGCTGCAAAAGAGGATGATCTTTCTTTGGTCTGAAGAATCGTTAAAGCGACTGGTGTCCTCGTGTTGGTGGGTTAAGGTTTGGTGACTGATTGCTCTCTCGTGTTGACTGGACTAAACGGACAAACAATGCGTCGCTGTTCTGTAGGTGTTTTGGTGTCAAGTTTGCATCCAGAAAAAAAAAATGCCAAGGCTCGATGGGCTATTTCCCGCTGTTCTTGATGGTTTCCGTTCCAATCTGGCAATGGATCGGGGAAACAATGCTCACTCATGTCCAATCTTGTATTATAGTATAGTAAACCAAATTGATGTCTGGAATGGCTCGATGGGGGAGGATTCCTATGGAAGTGAACACCACATGGCAAGCACGTTGTTACAGGGCTGGATTGTTGACACATAGATAAATTTAGATTAAGATGTAGGTAGGTCAGGTTCAGTCTGCTGAGGGGCCTTTTGTTTATTTTATGTCGACAAGATGACTGCCTTCACATGAGTTTTAGTGCACGGGGGATGGTAATGTTCAGTTTAATGACATTTGAGCTTCAGGATAAGACATTTTTTCACTTTCCTAATTACTGTTAGCTGAGATACTTTGATGTCACTAACGAACTAGGATGCTACACAATTCCCTTCCTGGTACAAAGGTTTGTTCTCTTGTGTCACTTGCGTACTAGCGGAGGATCTGCTTGAAAGACAGTATGACAATTTTGCCTCTCAGACGGTCAGTGTTATGATTAGCGTTCTCCTTGTGACAATGAGCCATTTTACTTAGTTGGAATGATACCATGCTCTTTATTAAGCCTCAAGCATTCTCTTGAGGCAGAAAATCTGTTTGACCAAGCGATAAATGCACATAACACCTTGACTTGACTATGGGGAGTACTATTTTTATCTTATCTTGTGTTTCGCCAGTGCAATGGTTGTTGGTTCATTTCGGTGCAGAGTTGATGTGGTTTACATGTGCATTTGGGATAAATTTAGATATTTGTGAATTTAGTAGCAGCTTACATTGTACTGTTTGTCAACACTACCCTGGCTTTATCTGTCAAAAACTCTTAGCTTGAGTTGTCACTTCGAATGTGATTTTAGCGTAATTAACATAAGCTTTAGTTCTTAGGAAGTGTTACTACAGCATTGGGCTATTGGTATTTGATTAGGACCAGTTAATCTAGAATGTTAATTTGTGAGTCATTAGTGGGTAGTTTGTAAAACGCTTTATCAAGGTTACTAGCACACTGAAATAGCAAGGGATATTTTTTAAGTAAGCAAAGTGGGATGCTGGGTTTGAACCAGCCAAAAAAAGAAAGAAAGTGGCAACACATCCTTCCTGTTACATCTTGTTGCCGGTCTATGGTCGCTGGCACACCCAAATTTAACTTGCATCAAGAGCTCCAAATGCAAGTTTGTGTGTCATCAGGAATATAATAGCCTAACTAAATGCCATTTCATGCTTTCCACTTTGCTTCAACCCTGTTTGTTCGACTTATTAGTGACCCCTTTTGTTTGAAAGTACATCTGACATTGTATTTAATTTCATATTCAATTTGTGTTGCTGTTTAATTGCAGCAATTCATGTTAACACAATCCTGTAGGATTGAACATAACCTTCTCGAATATTCTTTTGTCACGCCTTTTCGTTATGGGCTAAAGTATGGTCCAACCAATACATTTGGCATGTAACAGAAGTCCTAGCCAGAAGCAAATAGAGTTGGAAAAAGATAAGGAAAGAGTTACTGTAACAGGGAAAGTGATAAATTCAATTAGAAATTTAGAGATAGAATTTGTTGGCAAAGTAGAGATCCTATTCTTGGTTGTCAAGTCAATTCTTCCCTATATAAGGGACATCATGTACTCTATTAAAACCAAACTATGAAGCAAATGAAAGTTCTTTAAGCCTCACTGCCTCAGAGTGCCCTATCCCTGGTCTTTTGACCATTATCCCACAGAAACAGCCCGTTGTGTACCAAGGTCCACAACACCTTTAATGAACACGAAGCAAACATGTATGGATACACTGATAGCATTATGTTAGTTGCAAAGCAAAACATTTATTGCTTTATTGCTGCCTGTTGCTGGTTATTCATGAGCGAGCCTCACAAATGGAAAGATGACATATTTCTTACATTACCTAATCAATTGAAACCCTGAATTAGTTTGGTGCATTGAGTTCTTAATTGACTAATCATATGTTTTTCAGGCAATGAAGGAAAGCCATTGACAGTGAGGAACCACCTTGCTATGGTATCCTTCAACAATATAACAAGGCTCGCTTTTGGGAAGCGGTTCGTGAATGCAAATGGCGATGTTGATGAAGAAGGGCAGGAGTTCAAAACTATCGTCAACAATGGGATCAAAATTGGTGCATCTCTCTCAGTTGCTGAATTCATCTGGTACTTGAGATGGCTGTGCCCACTTAATGAGGAGCTTTACAACACCCACAATGAGAGAAGGGACCGGCTAACCAAGAAGATCATAGATGAGCATGCGACGGCCCTCAAGGAGAGCGGTGCCAAGCAGCACTTTGTGGATGCATTGTTCACTCTCAGAGAACAGTATGACCTTAGCGACGACACAGTTTTCGGACTTCTATGGGTATGTTGGATGCCACTTTCTAACTAATTAATAGATGTTATCTTATATTCTCCTTTTCTTTTAGTTATTGATGAGATGGCCCGCTGAACTTTTATTATCGAATGAGATGTCAATGCCTTACTAGTTCTTCCAATTTTTTTGCACAAATGCCACATACTCCAGCTTTTATTGCATTGCTTCTTGTATGAATCACGAGGAATCTTTTTAAGTTCAGCCAGATTCAGTAGATATCTTTGGGTGAGATGTCACTGTCTCAAGGTTGGTGTAAGATTGTTGGATCTGGGAGATGCGTGTTTACTTTCTAATTGGAAACTAGATTATGCTTTATTGTTGCAATAATTCACCTACCAAAAATGCTGTGCAAAGGTTAGTAGGCTACTCACCTGAAACCTTTGGCATTGGGTGCCTCTGCATATTCTTTCTATCTTGCTTAGGGAAAGCTTCTTATGTCAAACTTGTTCATACTAGTAAATCAGTACCCTAGAAGTGCACGATCTATTCTATTTACTGAACTTGCCCTGGTAATCTCATTTGCTCTTTTGTGAGTTCTTACCAACTTACCATCACAAGGTCTGTTCCTCATATTCAGGACATGATCACTGCTGGAATGGACACAACAGTTATATCAGTGGAGTGGGCAATGGCAGAGCTGGTCAGGAACCCCAGGGTGCAAAAGAAGCTGCAAGAAGAGCTGGACTCTGTCGTTGGCCGTGACCGTGTCATGTCCGAGACCGATTTCCAAAACCTCCCATACCTGCTAGCTGTTGTCAAGGAGTCCCTCCGTCTACACCCGCCAACACCGCTTATGCTGCCTCACAAGGCCAGCACGAGTGTCAAGGTCGGCGGCTACAACATCCCCAAGGGTGCCAACGTCATGGTGAATGTTTGGGCGGTCGCTCGTGACCCCAAGGTGTGGAGCAACCCACTGGAGTTCAGGCCCGAGCGCTTCCTGGAGGAGAGCATCGACATCAAAGGCAGTGACTTCAGAGTGCTGCCCTTTGGCGCGGGACGGAGGGTGTGCCCCGGTGCGCAGCTTGGGATCAACCTCGTGGCCTCCATGATCGGGCACCTCCTGCACCATTTTGAGTGGTCTCTGCCGGAAGGCACCAGGCCGGAGGACGTCAACATGATGGAGTCCCCTGGGCTCGTCACGTTCATGGGCACGCCACTGCAGGCCGTTGCCAAGCCGCGCCTGGAGAAGGAGGAGTTGTACAAAAGAATCCCGTTTGAAATGTGAGCAGCAGCGTGTGCTGGCTGCGATGTTACACATACTGCTGCTTTCAGCTAGGTGCTGGATGGAGCTCATGCTGTTGTAAAATGTGAGGTGTTAACTGCCTCACGTAAAGTAACTACTACAGCGGATCGTTTTCTTCCCTTGATTACGTACTTATGTGCTTCTTCACATAGATTTTGTTCTCTGATTGACACGACAGGTCATTGTACACGATGTTTTTTGTACCAATACTGTCCATGTAAATGTTGGCTTAAATCTCGTTCTAAACGGAAATTTGACACTGTATGCACATTTTAGGCCCTGTCCAGGAGGTTTGGGAATGTAAGGTTTGCCTGGGATCCTCGTGGAAATTTACCCTTTTACTGCATTATCTTCTCAAACAATTCAACTTGAAGAGCTGCAATTTTGATCACTCTTAGCAGGCACAATACAAAACTGAGAGCACGACACAAGGAGGTCGTAGGGATTTCACTCGGACCAGGACAGCAGGTCGCAAGCGGAGAAGGGACCATCCGTCTCAAAATGCAATTGTTCCGCCGTTGCAGATTTTTCTTTCTTAATATTAGAATCCTTCAAAATCTTATAAAATCACTTTTGCTAATTTTTCTTTAAATAAAAAATACAGTACCTAATCTTATCCCACGAGGTAAAACTTGGAAACGGAACTCTCTCCACTTCGGTGGTTCCACCTAAACAGCCAAAAAGCGAGAGCCAAATACGGCACCCAGTGAAGGCCACCAATCAGTCACCGGGCTGCAGCCGTCGGATCCCGCCGACCCCCTGCATCGGACGGCCCAAACAGGCATCTCCACGAACCAGCCAGAAACGTTGGGCCCACCACATCCGGGGATTGGGACGGACGGCTGACGTGTAGCGGCGCGCGCAACACGGGAGGTCTACGCGCGTGGGCCCCCACATCCCGCTGTGGCTGAGGTTTACCCACCGCGAAAGGCTCCGTGGACCCGGTCCGCGTACCTCCGCTCCGTAGTCCGTAGACCCTCCGAAGAGATCCTCTGTTCACGTGACTTCAAGGTCTATACACCGCGTCCACGCGTCGGGTGTCCATGGGCCGGGAGAGCTGGCCGATTTGCCCGGTCATTGGCCGCGCTGTTTATGGGGAAAATATTTTTTATTGCTTTTTTTGTAAAAGTGAAAAAGAAAACGGATAACGGAAACCCTAATCCCCAAATCACAAATCTATCCGATGTCGCTATTTAATCTCTTTACGGTTTTCGTCTCCGATTCGATGTCCTGCGCTTCGCTCCCCGCGTCGATACAACTTCGACCCCCCTTGTTCTCCGCCGGGGAGGGTTTCTCCGGCGCCTGCTCGACGCCATGAGGAAGAAGCTGGACACCCGCTTTCCCGCGGTATGTCGACGATTCATACATCCCTGCGATTTTTTTAAAAATAGATCAGAATCGTTGATAAGCGCAGTGTAGATTTTGCGAGTCTGATGAGAAATATACCTATTTTGCGGGAGTGCTCATTCTGTATTTGCTTACTGTACGTTTGTGTTTCCGGTGGTTACCAATTGTGATTTGCAGGGCCTGTCAGTTTCTCTTTCACAAATTTCCTGTGCAAATCGCTAGATGTTATGTAGATTTTGTAGCACCGTTATAATTTTTAACCCTTTGTGTGCGTTCTGCCTGTCTTTGAATCATGTATGTTTTCTGGTGGGTATATTTTGCTATGCGATGGGAACGAATTTTTTTAGTCATATATAGATGGGGATTTGGGGGCCTTGTTAAGTCAGTACTTTTCGGATTTAATAATTGGTAAATATACTGTAGATGGTTGCAGTGGATGTGTGAAAAAATTATTTAGATTCTGCCTTGATGATGTCTGGATAGTACGGTTTTACATGGATGCCAGTGCTTTAGCGGCACACTTCAATTAAAATCAGGGTAGTTTTCTACAAGCTTGCATATTTATTTATAATTAAATCCTTGGGTCCAGCTTTTACGCTGCACAAGTAGATAGCCGGCTAGTCTCGCTAACTTTTTGGTAGTATTTACCAAAAGAATAATTTGGCAACATTAGTTATATAGCACTGTTATCGCCATGAGCATGTTAAACATGACACGTGGCCTACTTGCCCTAGATGGTTTCTGCAGTGTTTTCTGTTTCGCTCGGTAGCTTGATGAGTTGGGACTAGTCGCTTTAGTGGCATGTTGGTTTCGACTCAGTTCCTTCAAATTGGGTCACCTGTACATAATTTGCTAGTCCTGCTTAATGAATGGGCATTGTGCAGTACTCCTGGCTCCTGAGTTTTTTTTCTCAAATAAATTAATTAATTACTCCCTCCGATCCTAAATTGTTGTCGAAATATTACATGTATCTAGACGCCTTTTAAGAGTAGATACATCCATATTTGGGCAAATTTGAGACAAGAATTTAGGATCAGAGGGAGTAATAGATAAAGATGTGACCACCACTTTACAATACAGAAAAATGCCAATATTTGTTTTGTCAACAGTACGGAATCAATCATGCGGTTTATTTGTATAGTTATCAATCTGTCAAGATAGGTGTCATGATATATTGATATTTGATAGATCATTGTGCATGTGCTCCAGTTTTTTTTTATGGTGTTGAGGAAGCTTTATATAACCACTGTTTAGCCTCTTCTAGCATATCTAAATAGTAAATAGATTGAGTAGGATTCTACTGCTTTAACCATCTGGCATACAACAAGTGGTGATTAAAGCTGGTACAGATGAAAAAATAGTGGAAAATGCCAATGTGTATCTGATTGTAAGCATCACAAAATATCCCATCTGTTTTGTTATCTATACATGGGAGAAGGTGCAAGTGTTTGGATGGCATAGGCTCTCTGTACAGTGGATTCCTCATTTACTACCATGGTCTAGCATAATCTTTTTCTCTTCATCTGCTAGGACTAATGCTTATAACCACATGTAAATTACCACGGTCACATTCTTTTCCATCAAAATTGACATTGCTGGTCATTTGCACTTTATTACAGGACCACCATCATAATGAACCTTCCATTATGAGAGGTTCTCATTTTTGCTATTAGTCTTTTTCAGATGCTATTCTTCTGTTATCTAATATATCAGCTTACTTTGCCATGTGTTAATACAGCCTCGGATTAAGAAGATCATGCAAGCAGATGAAGATGTCGGCAAGATTGCTTTAGCCGTGCCTGTTCTTGTGTGTAAGTTCTCCACAATTCTTTTAGATTATCCTTTAACTCATTTGTTGTTAGTTGCGATATTCTTGCACCACAGCCTGCATCCCCTTTTCACCAATTTATATTGTTTAACAAAAGGGTTTAGCAGTTATATCTGGGAGGTAAAACAAAAACATATGTCGCATTCACCATAGGTCTATCTAACTCATATTTTGTTAGAAAAGGAATACTTTACTGTTTGTTCTTATTTGAATGTTGGTGACAAAATATCTATAAAGGACTTCAGAAGTAGCAGTGCTGACTGCTGAACTAGGAGTTCTTTTTTCTGTTAGACCAAATTATTCTCATATTCGGACCAAACATAGGCACACTTATAGATATCAATTGCACCTTCTTGACGTATACAAAACATATAAAATACGTATATTTTGTCCTTGTGAGAACTTGAGACACTTGACCTAGTTAAATCCTGAATTGATCTTACATCATCATGTTTGTTTAAAAGAATACATGTAATCGACTATTTGTGGCCTGTCACATATGCACCTGTCACTCTGCAGGAACTAAATATATCGTTATATTACTAAAGGCCCAACCTCAGATCTGATGTGCACTTTGATTCTGATGACATCGATTCAGCAGCATATAAGCCAGTTCCCATATATTCATCCACAATTGCCTCACCTCTTTCTGAACAAGCGTGCCACCAGCACATTTCCATGCATGTTGGACCAACCTCTGACTGGCCCATCCACCAGCCACCTCATCTTTACCCTTTCAGTTCCATCATCTGTCCGTGCTTCCGTTGCACGTGCAGTATTTGGTGCCTCATCTCGTACGCCTGTGCCATACACAAGGAAAAATGCAAATCATGCGGTTTTCACAATTCCACATTGAAGAGGATGCAAACACATGTGCTTGTTGCAGCGAAGTAAGCCTGCATGATGACAAAGCAGTGCCGAGAATTTCTCCTGGTACTCCTTGACCGTCCCATCATGAGTGGATCATGTAGCTTTTTTTTTAAAGGAGATTATGTAGCTCCACCAAATGCTACGACCATGTCTTGATGATCTTGCTTTCTCTATTCTCCTGATTTACAGCTGAGTCAATTTGTTTCACTGGTAGAGGTGTTTGTGTTGACTGTTAGTTACAGTAAGGAAGCGCTGTCAGGGAAGATGGGACACAAGTTATGCGGGGAACCACGGTGAGGGAGAAAAGAGGATCAGGGATAAGCTTAGGCATGGGAATTGGGAAGAACGTCTGAACCGGTGCTTTGTTAAAGGATGGCAAATTGATTGAAGTAATTAAGGATATTTGGCACTGTTGTAAATGAGAACCATGGAGAAATGGGTAGGGGGCTGGAAAAATGCTAGGCGCGGGAAGAACTGGTGCGTAACCTGGAGGTAGAATTAACGGACATCAATTGATCGGAGTAATTGAACGTACTTGAC
Organism: Brachypodium distachyon; assembly: GCF_000005505.3. Lineage (NCBI taxonomy): Eukaryota > Viridiplantae > Streptophyta > Magnoliopsida > Poales > Poaceae > Brachypodium > Brachypodium distachyon. The sequence goes on along the minus strand of NC_016132.3, from coordinate 18,667,993 downwards.
AGTTGACACTGTGGCAGGACATAGTTTTAATGAGTGCCATCCTCTTTTATCAGTTAACGACAAAAGGGAAATGAGGCAGGAATGATGCATGTAGAAAGCAGTAGGACTACATACTTTTTAAAAGAACATAGATACCATACCAATTTTCTCTTTTCTCTTCTGGTATAAGTAAAAACCAAACACATTACTTAATGTAGTAGTATTGGTATACAATGATATAGGATTGACCAAAACTACAGTCTAGCATAGTAATTTGACATCTCTTGATATGCTGACAAGCTATATTCCTTTGTTTTTATTTTAACTCTCATCATGCATGTGTTCTTTCAACTAACATCTTTGTCATTTATGTCCTTGATTTGCAGCCAAAGCATTAGAGCTATTTCTGCAAGACTTGTGTGACAGGACATATAATATTACAGTTCAGAAAGGGGTCAAGACAGTGAGTTCTTCTCATCTGTAAGTGCACTTGACCTTATTTGTTTTATTACCGTCGATACAAGTTTTTCCTTGACTCAACAGAGATGCTTGGTAACATTACCGTGATAAATAAATTGACTCAACAGGGATGCACTTGACCTTTTTTAGTTTTATTGTTAACTCCTTTTTTCTTAATAATAAATTGGTTTGGGTGTTGCATAGTGATAAAAAAATTCTGCAAGTTACATTCCATTACCATGATATAAAACTCAAGTACTTTATGTAGTTACAACTTGCAGGTTGCTTAGTAACACTAGAAAGATCGCATGAGTTAGAAAATAACATTGACTTCACTAATATGTGGCCCCAGTCCCCACCACCATCCTCGCACTGACTATTATGTTTCAGTTTATACATCTTTTTGAATCTTTATTACTGGGCAAATTTCCTCATATAACAAATGTCAAATATTGTGGAAGCTTTGACACGTTGATATTGCTCTAGCATGTTATCACAATAAACACGGGTGTCTTTTTCCCGGCAGGAACGAGTATGGGCTCTTTTTTCTTTACATACTGAACTGAATTTTGTGGCAGTCTAGCTTATTATACGTTGATCCTATTTAATAACTGATTGAGCCCTGGTACTATTGTGTGCCCCAGCCAGTGGAATGTTGTATGAATGCTATAATAGAATGTCTTATTTAATACATGTTCATGAACTAAAAGACAGTAGATAGGAATGTTTCCTGTGGTGGCCAATTCGGTTTGGAAGTTGGTGGGGTCCTTGGGGACATGCAGTGATGGTCGCATTATCTTGGAAATGGACTCTCTTGGTTCTGATATGGATTATTTTCTTAGAGCAATTTTTTCATCTGATGGCCCCCTTATTTCATTCAATATTATGCTTTTACAGGAAACAGTGTATACATAGTTATGATGTGTATGATTTCTTGAAGAATGTAGTCAACAAAGTTCCAGACTTAGGTGCACCTGACACTAGTGCTGATGATAAGCTTGGCAAAAGAAGGTAAGACATCATATTGTGGTCAATTAGATTCTCGTGTGAACTTTAGTAACTGCTGAAATTTCATCAGGAAACATGCTGAAGATGAAAGTGAGGAGGAATCGAAGCGAACAAGAAATGTTAGTCTTTGTGATCTAAACTTTTATATATGTTCTATATTTACACAGCATGTATGTACATTTCTTCTTCATAGTATGCACATCATGACTGGGCTCTGATATTCAGTTCATATGTTACTAAATATATATGATCAACCCATTGTATATTACGCATTTGGTTCCGACCTCCTTTGGCTGATAAAAGGTGTACATTTGCAGGAGGTAGCAAGCCATGCAAGCAATGGCAGAGGGCGTGGGAGGGGTCGTGGGAGAGGCCGACGTGGCGGGCGTGGGGCTGAGAGGGAGACTGAATACCATGAGTTAGCCCCATGTGAAAGCAAGCCAGTCAACCTAAAGGTAGAGATTGGAGATGTGGGCTCTGACACAATTGAAACCAAGGAGCCTACCCCTTTGAGCAATGCCAGGGCCTCCTTAAGGAACATTGACTTAAACTTAGATCTTGATGAATATGAGGATACAGTAGCGCAATTCCAGCCTGAAGCTCCAGTGGCCAGCGTGGCCGCACCCAGTGCAGGACCCTCAGTCTCACAGTCGATTGAAGACGTGAAGACCAAGGATTTCCTGGGCTGGCAACTGCCTGAGATGAGCAAGATGGGCATGGACCCGGTTCAGTTTGCGCTGTCGTCGGACCATAGATTAGAGGTGGATGAAGATTATGACAATGAAGAATGACTGATGTAGAAGCTCATAGGTAGTGATGACTTCATTGTACATCCTGGTAGCGCCAGCTTTACTCCGTAGCAACTCTCCTGTATCATATGTGTACCCGCAGATGCTGCAGAAGTAGTTTAGGATGTGACATATGCTGATGGCTCGGTAACCAGCCAGTAGTCTTTTGTAGTGGCAGCTATTTATGTAGACAGGTTCACCAGTTGTAAATCCTGGTTGCTCTGAGATTAAATGCTGTGTTAAAATGCTTTTTTTGGTTGGCTTATGAACTTCCATTGTTCTTGCTGGAATACTTCTGTCATGGCGCGACTAGTATAACGTTTTCTGCTATTTCTGTTATGCGAGAGATCCATTATGTGAGTAATATCATCCATGTGTGGATTATATATCAGGTAATACGGAGGCTTATTCCATTATAATACATGAGACATCGATATGTAGGCTCCGACAACAAGCACCGGCTGTTGTTGTACATCTTCAGGCGGCCGGCTTGAAGTCCTGGAGCTGCTTGAAGTTCTCCCAGGCCTTCTCCCACACCTTGGCCTCGTAGGTCTTCTTGGCGCCGCCTTCCTTGACCTCGATGGTGAAGTGGTGCATGAGCCCGGACACCAGCTGCTGCCTCACCTTCACCAGCCTCTCGAACTCCAGCACCGCGTTCTGCGCCCAACATATCAAGATCACGACGAGATCAGACTAAACAAAATAAACGGAGATAAAACTGTTTGGATCGGGACATCGGATGAACTTGAACTTACGGCCTTGCTGTTGTGCTCGGCGACGGCGAAGCGGGCGAGCTCGATGGCCTTGAGGTCGTTCTCCCGCCCCGCCGGCGCGTCCTCGACGCCGCCGAATCGCCGCCCCTGGCGCGCCGCCTCGGCCATGGATGCCGCCGTCCGGTTCGGGTTGCTGCCGCGAGCCGCGGGAGTGCGGTGGGAATCTGGTGCTCCTAGAGGGCGACGGCCACTGCTGCTGAAGAAACGGGGACGATCGATCGAACTCCGCATATTATCGAACGAAGTGGAGTCCGGGGCGTGTTTTATAGGCAAGACGTGGGTGGGTAAATGCGTTTTTGCCAAGTCGTTGTCAAACGGGTTGTGATCTGTGGGCGTTGGGACGGACGCGGTACGCTGTGTCGACGGAGGGAGATGGCGATGCGCGGCGCGGCGCCAATGCTTAGCGCGGAAGGCAAAGTGGTGGCGAAGTAATAGGCACCAAATGGGGTTTCCGCACCGTTCGTTCGTGCCAGGGCATGCCCAGAAGGCAGAAAAAGGCTGCTCTGTATCGAAGGCGTGGATTATCAAGTGAACAAAACAAGACATGCATGCCCAGGAATTGGACACGGGCAGATGCAGGCCTGAAAAGAAAGAAGTCAACCGCAAATAACAATGGGCAAGGTGCCAAGGTTGGTTATCCGACAGGCGACAGGAATGCATCTTCGTTTTGGTTACATAGGACTAACCACTGACCAAGCTGGTCATTCGCCCTTAAATTCATTGGATCTAAATGTCAGTATCAGTATTGATATATATTTTCATGTCGGTTAGAAACATACTTTGTTTGAAAGCCGGCAACTCGATGGTCTTCCTTGTAGTAGCTTTAAGCCGTACAATTTTCATTTCCATATTACCGAGCAACATATGGAGAGTAATAAGAGATAGTTGGAGAGGCCTTTTATGTGTGTTGAGGCATGTAACACCAATGAAGATTCCATTACAAAATACATCAATATTTACAGTTAGCTCAAAAATAAAAAAGAGTTATAGCTCAAAATAATCACCTGTTGTCACCTGAAACCCAGTTCAACATCAACTCTTTTAGGATTATCCTCAACTTTAGTCTGTATTGTTCCATCATACTCTTATGACGCTTGTAATATAATTTTAACTGACATTTCATAAGCCCAATAAATAATTGGTGGCACAGTCAACAAGCCGTTTTAATATGGCCGGCAGACAAAATCCATCCAAGTTTCATTTAGAAGTGCAAAGCTACCGACAAAGGTCCCAGACCAACACCAAGATATGGTTTGTAACTTTGTAAGTAGTAGCCATGATTACTTGCCATTCTTGCCAATCCATGTATAATAGTAACACTTATCCTTCTCCTTCTCATAACTGAAGCCAAACATGAAAACAAATTCCAACTATGAGAGATATTCATCCAAGTATGACAACAACAAGCGGTGTTGAATCATCATCAGAGATAGTTCCATCACAAGAACGGACAACTGCAACTGCAACACAGCAGAAATGGTCAGCCATCCCCTTGCTTGCAGATATACAACCCCATACATGAGAAAGACCAACAACATCGATAATTTATATGTCTAAGCTAAAAGAATATGCATGCTCGGTCACGGCCATAAAAAAACTCTTCTAATTATTTCTTATATATGTCTGTAATAAGATGGACATCTATACTATGATTTAACCTCAGATCAGAAAATTTGTGGGAAATAAGATATATATTCGTTCACTTTTTCCCCTCTCTTTGATCTTTTCCTTTGAAGAGACAACAGGTATTTTGGGTTGTCTTCCCATATTTTCGTCATCTCCAGTGCATGGTAACAGTAGCAGCAGCAGCACAGAGCCAAGGATTTATGTAGTTCAAGCTAACTGAACAACTGAGAAAGAATGCACAATACCAAACAATGTATGCCCAATGTAATAATGTGGAGGATGTACATTGAGTCATAAGTTTCTACTCCTTATTTAAGAATATCTGGAAGCTTTTTACAGACATTGGTTCATCTATGTATTTAAAATACAGACCGCAATTCATTTGTAGTAAACAGATAGGGACTTATAACTCCTGTCTATAGTACAAAATTCTCCATAATCACTTATAACTTTTGCCTTTAAGATCCGCAGAGTTTATTTTGGGGTACGGACACAAAGCCCTAAGCCCATAAAGCGTAGAGCATATGGATCAACTCATGCTTAATTTTCTGCATCATAAAATACAAATATCTCGCAAAAAAATACAAATAAATATACAGCCGTTAGTAAGTCCCCTTTTCTCTTTATACTTTCTCCCTCTCAATTTTCCATTGGATTAATGGTAATAATGTCTATTATAACTATGGAATCAATGGATATTTGGATTTGTGGACTTGGGCACAAATCGAACACGAAGGTCACATCCACAAATCTAGTACACTTTTTAGTACAAACATCTTATCATCTCCCCTGATAAGAAGAGAGGCCATGAGTGATGTTTGATCAGTTGTATCACCCTTATAGATGTAGTGCTTAATTGCTACAGGAAAACAAAATGGCATATATAGAGCCCTAGAACTAACAGCAATCTATGAAGCAATCCGACATCCGACTGCATCAAATTCAGAATATTAGCTTCAGAGTTAGTAACAACTTCATGATCAGCCTTAGAAAAAAAAGCACTCCTGATCTGTAGAAGAAAGAATGGGAGAGTCAGGTCCATTTCACAAAGTCTTCTCCCAGTAAAAAGCATGTAAATACCTAACGAAAAACCCAAAAAGCCAGTACTTCCTAACTTATGCAGCATGCAAGATAGAGAAAGGAGCTAGCTAATCATCCTTCTTACACTATTATTGTTGCGTCAATGTAAACCCCTCGGGCTGAAAAAGACCTACACGGACACAACGCAATGGAACAATTCATCTGAGATTGAAGCACTAACCTCTAATGCGGTGTTGGCGTGATGTCGTGATGAGCAGCGGTGGGGCAGCGGCGTGGTGCCCGGGGGACGGAGGTCGCAGAAGGGCTACCGCGGCCGGGGTGCTCGACGGAGGTCGCAAAAGGGATACCGCGGGCGGGGCGCTCGACGGCGGGACAAGGCGCGTGGGGTGGGGCGCCTGGGGTGGGGCGGCGACGACGGCGAGCGGCGGCGTTGCGTGGGGCGGGGCATGCGGGGCGGCGGAGTTGGCCGGAAACGGCGGCCAGGCGCACTGGTCATTGACGGGGGATGAGGCTGATTTTCTCCTGCCAGGCTGACTGATGGATAGGGCAGGCGGGCGGGGGAGCGCGCTGAGGGCATGGGGACGGGCGGCGGCGGGGCAGGGGATAGGGCGGTGCGAGGCCCGCGAGGCGACGGGGCAGGAGGAGTAGGAGTTTGGCAGCGGCAGCGAGAGGATTTGAGCGGACGCGAGAAGTCTGGCTTGATAAGCGGCGGGGGTGCGCGAGGATCCGGTGTGTTCCTTGCGAGAGCAGACGGTACCTTATCTCCTGCCGGGTGGAATTGAGCCTCCGGGAGTAATTACTAAACGCTTAGAAAGTAATCTGTGTTTAGTGAGTCTGATCATGGGACTATAAGTAATCTGTGCACGTTTAGTGGGATGGACATTGAAAAAATATGTTGGTGCTTTTATAAGTAGTAGAGATAGAGATGAATGTGTCACTTTCAACATTGTCACACGCACAACTTTTTTTTTAGGTACGCACAACTTTTTTTGAGGGCAAATTTGAGCTTTATTAATCAATTAATCAAACCAGGGGCCATGAGCAACTGAATTACACAGAGTTACGATCGACGGGTTTGAAGTCGATAAAACTACATACATGTGCAGTCCGTCTCTGAAGAAAGGAGGGGATGCATCAGGCTAATGCCGTCAGTGTTGACAATTACCTCCCATGGCGCGCAGCCGTAGATAATTAAACATGATAAAAATGGTTTGGTAAAAAAAAGCAGGATAAAAATGGTCAAATTCAATAGAATTTTAACTCAAAACTACGTACATGTGAACACCATGGCAACAATGGAGTGAACCCAATGCTCGCTTCTTCTGACACCGCCCCTTGCCTGTCAGCTGCTGCTGACACAAACTCCAAAACTTGGACCCATCCCGTGGATTGTACGTGCAGTGCATCCGCTAGGTTTTGAATTTGTCCTAGCCCAATCCCAGGGATCGTCCTGTGGGAGATGCACAAGCCTCATCCTCCCTTGCAGTGGTTTCTTGTGCTCCTGCGGGCAAGCAGGGGAGGAGACAATTGCAATGGAAGATTTGGCTCGCGTTGACAGGCGCTGACGAGGCGCGGTGCCGCTGTCTCCGGTCACGCAAGCCGAAGTCGAATTCGCTTGCCGGTGCCCTGTTTAATTAGGATATGGACAGGTCGACATGTCACCGGTTCTTTTTTTGCTATGTTTATACTGATCTGCTATCAACCAGCTTGTATCAAACCATTTGATTTTAACCAATTAGCACAAGAATTGTGTTTAGTGAGAAAATTTAATTTTGGATTTCTGATACTTGGCACCAATTATAAAGGTTTCTTGATATTTACACAGATAAGTCAATAATCAAACTCACTTTTTTAAGAGGGAATAATCAAGCTCTAAGAGATTGTCGTTGTGGCAACTTATTTGCACTGGGAGTTTGCTATTCCATTCTATGCACTTAAATCTAGATCATCTGTACATAGAAAGGTAATAATAAAAAAATGACGGAAATGACAGGTGCACTGTCTTTTCAATTAGCAGAAGTAATAATAACCAACAAAAATTACACTATGTTACGTGACCCATGTGTTGGCCACGCACACGACAGTCCCAATCAATCTAGTTGTATGTGGGAAGAAGTTGACAACAGATCATGGAGCGCCAGCTCCTGCATACACACATAAGCCTTCCGACGGTGTGTTCTTCTGGCAAGTACAATGGGTTGATATCGTCTGAGGGGGAACGCATGTCAGCAAGGATGTGTTGGTGCGCGACTGCCTGTTGATGTGTTGATGTTTCGGAAGCTGGTGTCTGTTATCTGTTCTCATGGACACAGGATAGAGCCAGGCCTTGGGCCTTGTCTAATTCTGTGGACGTCAATTGACGCCAACCTTTCTTTTTCCTGTTGTCGTTTAATTCTGCAAGAACTTTTGTCTCCGTTCATGCTTTGGCATGGAGTGCGGCTGCGGACGGTTTAAAAAAAAACTCAGGCCAAATAAGTTACACCGAAACCTACTCCAACGACATGCTAATAGCATGCTACCCTATCAGCAACCTGTTCTGAACTCCTTAGCCTAGCAAGAGAAAATTTACGGTACCCGGTACTCAAAAACGTACACGGGAGTACCAAAAGCATCAACGGCTGATATCAGAAGGGTACATTGGTCTTTTCACCCCTTAATCAAATAGATCGGATTATCAGTTTATCACAGACCGATCAGGAACAGGCACCTCCTTCGCCTCCGCGCAGCCACCACCCCGCCGCCTGAGCGCTGCCGCCACCCCCAGCCCTAGCGCCGCCGCCCCCCAGTGCGCCGCCACCCCGCCGCCTAAGCGCCGCGGCCGTGGCCGTGGCTCTGACGGGCGCGCTGGTCTGGGCTGGCGCGTCGCTGCTGCTCGTGCTCATCTCCGCCTCCATCTTCGCCACCGCCGTCAAGTACTCCTTCGTCCCCGCGCTCCTGCTCTTCGTACTCGTCGCGCTCCCGTGAGTGTCTCATGTCCCCCTTCTCCTCCTCCTCCTCCGTCCCTCTGCTCTTGGCCTGTCATCTTGTACCCTGTGGAATTTGCAGTGAACCATGTAGGGTAACAAGAACTGATTTTGAAATGTGAACAAACCTAGCCTACTACTTTTGACAGCATGATTACTGTACTTTAATCACCACTTGCAACGAGCACTTAACCTAATAATCTCAGAAGTGGGAGATGAAAGCTCACCATGGCTGCCCATTTGGGCAGAAAAAGAATTGAACTTTGTTATTGAGAGGAAAGATAATTGAACAAAGGTGCTAATTTGATGATGGTGTTTCATAATGTCAGGTTTGTCAGTTTCCGAGATGGATGGTTATAATGCCAGCATGGAGGAGATGGAAGAATATCACATGATGGTGAGTCAGATGTTTGGAAGCGTTGAAGAAGGTTACGAGCACTACAACAGCTATGCAAAACCTAAAAGGTTTAGTGTGAGATTGGACGATAAGGAGTACATTAGTGGCACCATGGAATTGAAAAGAAGACGTTTCTGCTGCAGTAAGGAAGGGTACCGTTTGGAGAAGTACTTCGTAGCAAAAGATAAAAAAAGGGAGCCACGGGTGCTCACCCGTTGTGGATGTAAAGCTATGCTTGAGATCCAGCGAGAACCTGGAACGGGTCTTTGTTTTTTCAAGAATTTTGTTGATGTCCACAGCCATCCACTTGACCCCAAGCAGTCTCCTTTTCTACGGTCACATCGCCGTTTAAACAACGCTCAAAAAGCTGATGCCGTAGAATATGGTCTTGGTGGCCTTCGTACGTGCCAAATCATGGAAGTTATGGAGAAGCACCATGGTAGGTATGATCAGGTTGGGTTTTTTTCCCGTGACCTCTATAATTTCTTCGCCAAGTACAAGAAGAAAAGACTCTTAGGAAGGGATGCTGAATTTGTCTTGAACCACATGAGAGCCCAAGTTGAACGAGATGCTGAATTTTTCTTCAAATACAGTACAGATGATGAAGGACATCTTCGAAATATATTCTGGGCAGATTCACAATCTCAGATTGATTATGAAGCATTCGGTGACCTAGTTGTGTTTGACAGCACATATCGGGTTAATCGGTATAATCTCCCATTTGTTCCATTCATTGGGGTGAACCATCATCGCAGTACAATTGTTTTTGGTGTTGGTATTGTTTCAGACGAGACTGTCTCATCGCACGAGTGGCTACTACAGTCATTTCTTGAGGCGATGAGCCATAAGAACCCGAGATCTGTGATCACTGATGGAGACGCCGCCACGAGGAAAGCCATTAAGAAGGTTATGCCGAGGACAGACCATCGACTATGCAGTTGGCACATTGAGCAGAACATGATACGCCACCTGCGTAATCCAATGCTTCGGGACTTCAGAAAACTCATATATCGTAAGATGGGAGTATATGAGTTTGAGAGATCTTGGGCTCAGTTCAAGGAAAAGTATGAGATCACAGAGCAGGCTGCATGGATGTCTAGAATGTACAAACTTAGAAAGAGGTGGTCTGCGGCTTATACAAATGGAAGATATTTTTTGGGCATGCAGAGCAACCAGCGTAGCGAGAGTCTTAACTCTAGGCTCCATAATCACCTAGACCGGAAAATGTCGTTGGTTGACTTGGTGGAGCACAGCGAGCACTGCATGTCATGTATCCGCAGAAATGAGGCCGAGTTGGATGCAAAAGCTGCAAATTCAGTCCCTTTCACTAGAATAGATGCTAATCCATTAGAGAAAAATGCTGCCTGTATTTACACACCAAAGATGTTCAGGAAGGTTAGATATTGCATTCGCAGATCATCTGCATGGGAGATTGAAGAGCATACAGAGAGAGATGGCTTGGTCACCTATAGAGCTGCATTAAAAGAAGGAGCCGAAGGAGGGAGTAGACATGTCTTCTTTGTAGAGTGTTCATTTCATGGCTCTTCAATGAATGGCATCTTCTGTGGTTGCCGCAAATTGGAGTGCGAAGCTGTCCCATGTTCACACATTTTTTCTGTTCTGAGTTTCCTAGGTGTAGAGACCATTCCTCCGTGTTGTGTTCGGATTAGGTGGACAATGCAAGCCAAGGCCGCATTCGTGTCGGAGACAAATGCCAATACACATGTGTGGTCAGAAGAGATGGGTCATTACCGGCAAATGCGAAACAAGGCTAGTGTTGCTCTATTCAAAGCTTCGAAGAGCGAAGAGCGTTTGCAGCAGGTGATGGATTTTCTGCAAAGCATTCTCGATGGCCCTGTTGAGAATGATGGGACCCCAGATGAGACAACTTTTGGTCCTATACCATCCCATTATTCTGCCTCAAGCAATGTTTTTGGGGAGAAAGTCCTTGATCCAAAAATAATCGTGACAAAAGGTGCTCCATCAAAGAAGAGAATGAAACCATTTCATGAGACATTGAGGCAGTCGAATGGGCACAAGAGGCGAAACAGATCGTGCGGCGAATGTGGCGATTCCACACATGACAGGCGCACTTGTCCAAAACTGAAGTAGTTATCCTGGTGGTTGGTCCTCGCCTACAACGACCAGATCGCCTTGCTCTTCTCGTCGGGCAAGGCAAGCTTGAACCTGACCTGACATGTTTTTTTACCCGGCTAGTTCACAGGACGAGAGGTGCTAAACTCTGCACTGCATATTCTTGCTGGTTGCAGGCGTAGCTGTTGGTTCAGGATGGCAAGCACTGATTTATAACCTAAATATTTGAAGGATTAATTTTTGTTTGCTCATATTGAAATGGCATCCGAGAAAAAAAATCATATAACAAAGATATCACAGATTTACCAATACTCCATTTTATTGTTACTGTTGTTAATCATAGCTGAACCTGAACTTTGATAGACCGATAGTTACTGTTGTCAGTTGACTCTTTGAATAAATCCCAACTATGTTTTGAAAATGGAAGTAATTTCTTCTACTGCTATACACCTTTCTCTATGCTCCTATTCTGAACGAGTAGATTTTAACAGCTGCAAGAAGCATCTTTGCATGGAGCTAAAATGCCTTTTCCAATACATTGTTAATCAACTGAAGAAAGGATTGGGCACTGAGCTTGTTGTACTGGAGGTTTGTTGGCTACTTCGAAACTGCCTTGGTGCCTAGGAATTGCATGAATCTGATGTTTAAAAATGATAAACCATGCAGGAACTGATTCAGCAAATGGCAAATGTACAGTATACTGAGAACATGACAGATGAACAGGTTGATGCTATGGCAGGGAGTGAAACACTATGCACCAAGTTTTGTAGCCCCCTAGAGTAGAAAATATATCATGTATACGCCCAAGTATTGATTGTAAAACTTATGTGATTAAAGCAGGAACATGCATCTTTGTCTGTAATGAATGAAGTTATCCATTTTTGGTTTAATTATTTGTCGGTTGTAGCAATGTTCTGTTGTACATAATTCTTGCGTTGACAGATTGTCAGTTCTCGAGCAAAAGACATTACTGATAATTGATAGGCGCAGCTTCTAATGATTTCTTCATTCGTTTGAGGGCAGAATGAACCAGCAGTTTTTAATTCCCTCTGACTTGGCTGTTTATACAGAGTTTCTCTTTCGGTGCAATAACAATTCCAGTAATACATTCATATCCTGCTGCATATAGTTCATATACAGGCACGAAAGTCTTCTTCTCCGGTAGCACGAGCGGCGGCAGCCGCCAGAGACCCTCCTGCGCCACGAACCATTATCTCTTGATGTGCAGGCGTCTATCTACAAGCTAGCCACAAAAGCATATAGGCAGTAACAGATGCAACAAGCCCAGAGTACGTGACGAGTATAGCCCCCGCGCCCAAAATATAAGATATTTTTCCAACACCAAAGGGCCAGTATACGTGACATACTATTTTCCTAAGTTGCACCATATATTAGTCAGTTACGATACATCAAATCTGGTATTCCGGCCTCTCTATATATACAATCTTTAGTTCTGATCCGGGCAGCAAATGAATCTTGAGTTCTGTTTCCGGCCGCCGCCATCTAGCTAATCTTCGTTCTGTTCCTGACCGCCGCCGCCTTGTAGCTAATCTTTCGTTCTGTTCCCGGCGGCCGCCGCCAATGGAGACCAACTTTTTCCCTCCGACGAAGAGCAAGAAATCTGCAACAACAAACAAGGTCAGCATGATCCGAATTTTAACTTCAAAACCAGTACATGAACAGTATAAAATATATTTGCCCTGTGTTTTTCTGACCTGTGTTTTGTCTTCCATCAGGATCCATCTCCCTCCAGTGACCAATCTCCCTCATCTGAGCCCAAAACTCCTGCGTTAAGCAAAACAATATCTAAAGCATACATCACTAGTCATTACAAATCATATATATATGTGAAAATCTTATATGCATAATCCCTTGTTCTGCAGGAAACAGTGGCTTGTAGTCCAACCTGTAAACTTATTATTTGCCCCCCCCCCCCCCACCCCCACCCACCCACACCCACACACACACTTAACATTGTACATTAACCACTTGAACAAACCATTATCAGCTGGAAGGGATGGAGATGTATTTAAGGATGGCCAAAGATAGTCCCATGGAAGTGGACAGATTTAATAGGTGGCCAGACTTAAATGTTAATTCATGGGAGCACGTAAATATCAACCATGTGCCAAGGCAGAAAGACGGGTATGTACATTCATCGCCAATGTCTAATCTTCTTTTTATAAACTCAACGAATGAAATCCTAATTAATTCATTCATGACATCATGTGGCCTTTTTGTCATCAAGTACATACAACTATGGTCGGGATCCAAGCTGTCCAAGAGATTTTCACAGGTGAAGATTTCGAATATTATTCCTACATGCACTGTAAATTTCATCCTTGGATCCATGCTTAACTACTTTACTACACATATGCAGAAAGATATAGAAATTTTCAGGAGGCGGCTACCATGTGACATCCTCTACAGTGTGCTGAACAAAATCAAGATCAGGGATATGCAAATGCAAGAAAGTGAAGAAGAAATTCCAGTCTCCAGTGATAGTTCTGAATCATAGATATGCGTCTGTCATAGCAAGTAGTCCTATATTTCTGTTACGCCATAAATATAGTTCGTCTCCTTCTTTTATCATATTTTGTCCGGTGCTGTTAGACTCCATAATTATTCTTCAATGTACACCTAAACATTTCGAATCATTGCCTGCTGGTGCTCAGTATTATTTTCATACCTTTGTCATTTTCATCTAATCATGTGCATAAAGTTGTGCAATATTTCGGTAGAGTGCGGCACAAGTTCATTCTTTCCACTTGGAGAAGCTAACTTAATTCATGCCACGTGGTGATAATTTTTCAATCTGGTTTTACACGTGGTGACCGGGATATTGAGCTAACTTAATTCATGCCATCCAAATTTTGCTGACTAAAATTTAGTCCATGGTATCAAATTATAGAATGGGAGTTCAGTGAGTATGGTCATATTTCACTCTGCAACGAAGTCAGAACTGACAGTGGATGCATTATATTTCTCAAACTATGGACCAGATTTCGTTTTCCCTCTTCTGACCTTGCTTAATCAGGACATTAATTATGCATACACCAAAATTCTAGGAAATTTGACATACTCTGCACCTCATAGAATCTCAGTTTCAACTACGAAGGGCATAAGAAATTACTTCCATACCAACAAATGTCATGCGGCAACACATACACGCTGCTTCAAAATTAACCAATTGCAGATAATGACCATGATCACAGAAGGAATGCCATATTTGTGCAGAAGTGACATGATCCAATATTAGCTAACCTGTTTCAAGAAGCCAGTGCAAAAAGACTTGTCACCTTCACGGTCCTTACAGGTCGCAGCCGATCACTCATTTCGTATACTGCGAACTTCCTGCATTTGACGTAACCATCTGACTAAGAACATACACTCTCACCTCATGCACCAAAGTGGCGATCGAGCAATCCCAGACAGCTCACCTTCTTCCTCGTCGCACGACGACGGCAGGCAAGAAGGCTTAGCGGTGTGGTCGAAGCGCCCGGCGGGGCGCACCAAGTTCAAGGAGACGCGCCACCCGGTGTACCGCGGCGTGCGCCACCGCGGCGCCGCGGGCCGTTGGGTGTGCGAGGTGCGCGTCCTGGGCGCGCACGGCAAGCGGCTCTGGCTCGGCACGCACCTCACCGCGAGTCCACGGGCCGCGCCCACGACGCCGCCATGCTCGCGCTCCTGCACATCCCGATCCACATCCAAGAAGACCGTGGGCGGGCGCGGGGCAACGCTGGGCGGCGGAAGGCACGGGCAGCAGATCAGCGGGCGGCGCGTGCAAGGGCGGGGCAGAGGAAGCGGCGGTGCCGGACGGCGTGGAGGGCGAGGTCAGCTGCTGGGGTCTGGGCGGCGTCGGGTGCGGCGCGGGGAGGACATGGCAGGCTCGATGCAGACCACGGCCATGGAGACGACAGCCTTGAGACGAAGGCCATGGAGGGAGGCTTCGTCGGGGCGGAGCATGGGGCAGCCAGCGGCACTCGGCAGAGCCGGCCATCTTCTTCGAGCACGGCGGCGGGCAGGTCGGGCAGGGCTGCAGGCGGAGCTCTAGGAGCACTCGATGCGGCTCGTCGGGGGCGGGGAAAGGCGCGGCATGGAGCAGCAGGGCGACATCGAGCTCTGGCGGCCGCCCCTCGTCCCCTCCGCCAGCGCCTCGATTAGATCAGGAAGGAAGACCGAATAACCATGTTTCTTTTTTTTTTCTTAATTGCAAATCAAAATCCCAAGGACCTCAGGTCAAACGTAATTACAAGTTTGCCATCCAATTCGTGTACTCCCTGATTTTTCCACCATGTGCTCCGTGGGATTAAGATGGAGTACCAAGCAATGATAGCTATTAGATCTGGACAAATAAACGGCTCATATTAAATCCGGAGTACTGTAAAAGAGCTCCCTAGAAAAAGCTCCAGCGACAGTCTTCAACCTGTTAGTGGATAGGTACCGGGAGCCCATTCCCGCGATCGATTGAAGACTTCACCCATGACTCATCACGGCCGCAGAGAAAACTGGCGCAACATCACCTTGGCATCATGCTTCTGCAAACCAGCCCACATATCAACAATCACCCTCTGATCCTCAGCTCAATTATTCTCACTGTAGCGGTATACTTATACCAATACAAAATTTGGTATCTAGAACTAAGAAATTTTGTGTGGCATTTGGGCAAAATTGGGATGGCAATATGAAATTTTCCATATCTAAATTCCTTGTTCATTGAATTCATCAATGAAGACCCACAAAATGGCTTAAATTACAAGCTATCTTTAAATAAGCTAAGCATTATTTATGGACCACATTGTCATGAATATTGATTTGGCATATAACCTTCTTATCCCTGGAGACCGAGACGAAGTATATGACTCTACAAAATCAACCTAAAATGAATATATTTTCGGCCTCGCTTGGCCCGACGATTTTGCTTATAATTCATGGAGAATTTGGACCGCTAGAACCTACGCGGAACGATAAAAGGTAGGCGCTGGCTTGTGACGGGGGTGGACGAATTAAACTTGTACCTACAGCTTCGGATGCAAGAAATTCCCTTTCTCTGTTCATTGAATTCATCAACGAAGCCCCACAAAATTGCTTTTGTTTTCTTTGGTTAGGCAAAAGGTAAGAAAACACAATATATAGATGAGAGAAAAGGAGGGTTCGATCCCCTGACCTCCAAGTCTCCAATTCCGGGCCATTGTGACGGCCACACAGCATAGACCGTTTGAGGAATCCGAACCTATTTGAATCTTAATTTCGACTGCACGGAAACAAATAGTTAGGCCGCCCTCGAACTGTTCGACGAAATGTCTTCGAGGCCCGCCGATCGGTTGATGTCTTATTTACTTCCTGTTATCGGTGTGGCTTGTGGGAGAAGCCAGGGAAATTCGCGGTAACATGTTCCGCACCCCCTGCGTTGAGAATTTTGACCGCACGGGTTTCACTTCCCGGCGAGGTGAATTTGCAGTTGCAGGCGGTTACGTCGCCAGGCTGGCTCATGCCAGCCGGCGCAGCAGCACCGGCCGAGCCCATATAAGTGCGGGTGGAGCGATTGTTCATCCAGAAGCCTCCACTTCCTCCTCCATCCCAATCTACGGAATGGCGCAGCCGCTCCCCGCCGGGCACCCTGCCGCCCTGGACCGGCGCCTCTGGCTCGCGTGCGCGTCCCCGCTGTCGCGCCTGCCCGAGGTCGGCTCTGAGGTCTACTACTTGCCCCTCGGCCACGCCGAGCAGTGCCACGGTGCTCCACGGAGCAAGGACAGCTCGCCGACAAGTTCGTCTGCACCGTTAGGGCAGTCGGGCTCTTCACCACCAGCCGCGACGAGGTCTGCGCCACCATCACGCTCCATCCTGGCGCCGACCCGCAGGCCAACCAAGCCCCCGCCGCTCTGCAGCACAATGCGGACTGCATCCACGTCTTCCCCAAGGTGGTAACGAATGGCGACGCTGGCAAGGGCCGCTCGTTCCATGTACCCATCCCCTGCGCGACCGGGATATTCCCTGCCCTCGACGACGGGCGCGACGACCAGTACCTGTACTTCTCGGATCTGAGGGGACAAGTGTGGCGGTTCCGGCACAAGTACACGGGCTTCCCCGGCGGCCGGCGGAAACATCTGCTTACCTCTGGCTGGAACGCCTTCAGGAAAACCAAGTCCCTTGTCGCCGGAGACGTGCTGCCCTTCATGCGGAGCCGCGACAGGCTGCTGATCGCCCTGCAGCGCACGCAGAACCCTGCCCCGCTAGTCAGCCTCGAGGACGTGATGGATGCCGCACGGCTGGCCGCAGATGGCAACGCCTTCACCGTGACTTGGTTCCCTCGACTAGGACCGGAGTTTCTAGTGCCACGCGAGGAGGTTGACGCAGGTCTTCAGGCTCACTGGGTGCCGGGCATGAGGGTGAGCATCCGCACCGCCGTGCTGCGGCCTGGCATCCTAGACACGGCGCCGTCGAGCCGTGTCAGCGTCGTCTATGGGACTGTGACGGCCGTGCATGAGCGGGCCTGGAAGAAACTAGAGGTTGACTGGACTAATTCAACGGACGATCATCAGCCAAGCTCCGACGACTCTTCGAGCACTGGAGTTTCCATGTAAGTCGTCTTGTTGCATTCGTTTGTTAGTTTCAATTTTCACAACCCTTTCCTTACTGTTTCCTGTTCTCTGCCATGCAGGGTTTCATCGTAGAGCTGCTCGGCCAGTTTTCTTTGGATCAGGTGTGCTATGATTTTTGTCTCTGTGTTTTGGATCGATCAGGACATTTACTCTATTAGCTTGACCCCGGATTGGGTTAGTTGGTTTTGTTCGAGTAGCCGGTTCTCATGTCTTTAGGTTTGATAGCCGCTGGTGGCTGTATGTCTTTTGTCGAAACAAGAATGAAACAGGATGCCAATTCAAAGAGTTACTGTTGCATGCATGTCTGTTGTCATCAGCTTGCTGTGCAAGAGTGCAGTCTCTTACTGCACTTGTTGTATTTTTCAGTAATTGACTTGTGGCAGCCGATAGATGGTCTCCCTTGCTTTGCGGTAATCTTCCATGATGCCTTTTCTGGATTTCAGCAATGCCTCTGTTTTCTTATAATTTGGCAGAATATCTTTGCATGATGCTGCTCTTTAGTTTTCAGGATAAGAGGTGCAGTGAAGAGTTTCAGTACCTGGAGTCATTTTTGGTTTAACAAGGAATTAACAAATGCACTGTGTGAATCGCTTCTGCTTACTCTCGATGATTTTTTGTGGTCTTAAACTGAAAAATATAGGATACCCTGATATCTGGTCCTGAGCTGGACCAAAGAAGGGTAAGAATTTTCGCTTGGCTTCTTATCAAACAAAGGATTACGGTCAGATATATATGTTGCTGAAGCAATCAATTGTTTTTTTTTTGAAGCAATCAATTGTTTTTAGAGTATCGAAGCAATCAATTGCGGACGAATGGTAGGCGCCTTTTCGCAGTTTCGGTTATAATGTTAGTGAAACTGTCTTTCACTTTGCTTTGGACTGTTCCTGGACGAAAATTAGTATGATGCCGGTAGGGATCAATCAAACAGGGGCTATGTGTCCGGGGGATATGTTTGCTGATTGTTTTAATGGTTTGGATCAGTCAGAACGTCCAGCTTGGAGCTTTATTTTCTTGGTGGTTTACTGGAATATTGAGGTTCCGGCTGCAATGGTGGTAAGACAGGACAGTCTGAATCTGTGGATATATAGAGTCGTGGCCGGCCGGACTAACTGCTACCGTTGCTTCCAGTTTTTCTGTTATTTCTTCCTTTTTAAAAGTTTTGCTAGCTCTGTCTTTGTATCTCTTGTATGAACTCTTTCCTTCTTTGCCGTGCTGTCAAGCCCTGTTTGGGTTCGTTTTAATGAAATATAGGCAAGGGCCTATGTTGTTACAAAACACAGTAGTGACAGATGCAGATTGCACCTGATTCCTAATTGAACTCTTCACTAGTTTTAAGTATTGAGTACATATTCATTGATTGTGCAGAAGGTCAAGGAAACCTGATAAACTATTCATATGCTATTGCCCGGGACCATTAATTTTGGATAATACATTGATGAACAGAACGCCAAAGCAAGTATTTTGTACAGAAGTAACATCAAAAGCTGCAGATTATAAATAACACATGGTACATTGAGTCAAACCATCAATTTTGCATGGACAATAGGACGTAGAAGTTCTACCCATGAATCAAATTCGGATAATTACCGTTGCAATGAGTTTACAAAATACCTAGTTTTTTTTAGTTGAGGTAAGGAGGAGGACAGGAGTCCCACAGCCCCATGCATTAAGAATAGCAGTTGCCTTGCAATGTT
Source organism: Brachypodium distachyon (assembly GCF_000005505.3). NCBI lineage: Eukaryota > Viridiplantae > Streptophyta > Magnoliopsida > Poales > Poaceae > Brachypodium > Brachypodium distachyon. The sequence continues at coordinate 18,648,569 of NC_016132.3, read as the reverse complement.
ACAAGAGTTGGAAAACGAAAAGAAGAAAGCGAAAACCAAGCATAGCTTGGATGGTCAGCCAGCCAGGTGGGCTGCATCAGAGTTTGATCCTCGAAGGTCGCACTTTGGTGTCTAACTTTGTAAAAAATATATAGATATACTGTCGGACTGCAATCGCGCAACTCTTACCGTTTAACTTTTAAAAAGAAGAAAGCTTCCAAGCGGAAGGCCAGGCGGAGAGGCTGACAGAAAATACTGATGGATTACTAGCTATTGTCGGCAACCACAGGCTGTTGCTCAACACCAAGGAAGTCCCATTTGCTTGACATCGTGAAAAGAAGAATCTCATGCTTGATGAGCAACTTCAAAAAAGAAGAAAGCTTCGAAGCGGAAGGCCGGGCGGAGAGGCTGACAGAAACTACTGATGGATTACTAGCTATTGTCGGCAACCACAGGCTGTTGCTCAACACCAAGAAAGTCCCATTTGCTTGACATCCTGAAAAGAAGAATCTCATGCTTGATGAGCTTGTATATTTTCTGCAAACTCACTGGAAAATTGAGATTGAAAAGTTCGACGACTCCTTTCGTTCGATATCTATTCTAAACACCTTCTGCACATATTAGCTGGTCTTTATTTATGCTGAGGATGATGCTCCCTCATACCATTGGATCTGGCTATCATATTAGTCATCACGTGGTGGGATTTAGAGCTGAGAACAATTTACCCACGAAGGTGATAGCTGACATACCCCCTGGCCTGAAGTAAGGGCATGAAAGGATGAGTTGGGTGCAGATTTCAGCAGCTTACAACATCGTGTGGAAAAAAAAACTGATTGTTAGCTAGTCAACCGTCATAATATCTTTTACTGAATCTAGAGCCAATGGAAAAATCAACATTTCGGTTGGACTTTGCATTGGCTTTCCAGAGTTTGATGAGCAGTGCTTGCTGTATATGTACCTTGATTATGCCATCTCCATGAAATAAATTATTCATGATCAATGAGGTCTACATCTGATCTGACAGAGCTGAACTGTTGAGCTTGATAAAGTCAAACCCGGTCAAATCAAGTCAAACCTCGGCGAAAACAAGTCAAACCTACTCAAACGGTTTTGAATTTTTGCGTAGTTTCTTCTTTTATCATAAGTGCTTCCCATTCAAATTTTGAGAGGTATATGTTTTTCCCTTAGTATAGTTTGTGTTGAAATAGGCACATCTCTATAAGATGTTATCTAAACACTCACTTATATGTTGGAGATTTGATCCCACTTTGAAAACTCATCATGCAACTTTGTTGGAATCATGTCAAATTTGGTAGTATTGCTCCTTTAGGCTAGTACTACATGAATGTAAAACTAATTTTGCCAAAAAATGTATTTTAAACATGTTTTGCATAGAGTCAAGCACTGGTCAAACAGGTCAAAAAAACGTCAAACTCTTCAAATGGGTTTGAATTTTCTTGAGCGGACATAACTTTGCTTGTAGAATCCATATATGCAATAAAAATGGATACATTCTGTGAACCATGTTGGTTTAAAACACAATCAAACCCTGATATAGAAAAGTCAAACCTTGTTCAGACCTGGTCAAACTTACTCATACCGTTTTGAATTTTCGTTGGTGGCTTTGAGTTTGATGGAGAATCCATTTTCGCATTCACATCCTCATTTTGCGAAAGTTGAATTTCGATGGTAGCTACAAAATGGTCCATTTAGGTAGGTTGAGGCCATTTTCCTAGCACATTTTCATAGGTTGAGTTCGGATGTTTGTTCGTAGTGCCCAAAATGACACAGGTCCTATGTAAACTCACTGTATCAAAATTTAACATCCACCTTTTACATAAAGTTTGGATCAAGTTTGAGCTTTCAAACATTTGCAAAAGTTCCTGAAACTCAAAAAACTAAAAGCACACGTGCTTCCGGTGCTTACCTTGTTGGGCCAACCCAGCCCATCTACCAGCAGCTGGGCCTTCTTCTTCCCCTCTCGTGCTGCGTTATCCTCCCTGCGCAGAAGCACGCGTGATGCTCGCCGCCGTTTGAAATCTCCTTAGATTCGCTCGCTGCCGACCGTTCCTTTCCAAACCAAAACGCCAAGTTGATCGTCATCACCTGCTGAACCTATTCTATCTTCTAAACTGCCCTTTCTCGTCCTTAATCATCGGGTTGAAACTGAAGCCACGAATGCCGGCCACTGGCATTCCTTTTCCGATCTCCCTCCTCAGTCCACAAAACACAATTACTAGCGCGTCACTGTGACCCCCTCGCACTCCTACATCGTTTCCAATTCACAGTTTCTCCTAAAATCCATGGTAGACCATGTGCCATAGTCATCTTCCCCGCCGACCGTCGCTGCCATTATCGAAGGTGAGCTCGCGAGTTGGCTGTGCTATGTAACTCCTCGCATCTGGGGACTCAACTAGTCCCCACGTATCTTATTGACAAGATTTTGCATCCATCAGATGTTGTTGGCCTGGTCATCCCAAAGCTCCGCTGATTCGAGGGATTGTGGGCGGCGCCGAGCAAGGGAAATTTGTAGGGGCGCCGCGGATCAGAAGAAATTCGCGGGGAGGCGCAGCACGGGGCGGGCCGGCACGGGTGGAGGCGCCGCAGCGCTGTGCACAGAGCAAAGGGGCTCGGGTCAACTACTTACAGGTGGGGCCCACATAGAGCGATTAACTGCTGACAGGTGAGGCCCAGTCCTCTGGCTACTCCCTCCATCCAACAATAGTGAGCATATTAGGTTTGGCTTGACCAAGACCATAAGCAAGTATTCTTGAATAGAAAATAATGATATCAATTTATGTTGTATAACATTATATTAATAGAATAATATCAAATTATTGGTCAAAAAAAACTAATAAGCCCACTATTGTTGGATCGTCCTATGGGAGATGCACTAGCCTCAACCTTCCCAACCAATGGTTTCTTGTGCTCCTGCGGCCATGGAAGATCTGGCTCATGCTAACGAGGCGCGGCACGGTTGTCTTTGGTCACGCAAGCCGAAGTCAAATTCGTTTTCCGGTGCCCGATTTAATTGGGATATCGACATGTTTGTATCAAACCATTTGATTTTAACCAAATAGCACATGAATTGTGCTTAGTGAGAAAAAAATAAAAATGATGGTTTTCTGATACTTCCCGCCAATTATAGAAGCTTCTTGGTATTTACACAGATAAGTCAATAATCAAGCTCACTTTTTTAAAGAGGGAATAATAAAGTTCACTTAGAGATTGTCGTTGTGGCAACTTATTTGGGAGTTTGCTATTCCATTCCGTGCAGTTAAATCTAGATCATTTATACAAAGAAAGGTAATAATAACCAACAAAAATTGCACTATGTTAAGTGAGCCATGTGTTGGTCACAAGCACGACACTACCAATCAATGTAGTAGTATTTGGGAATATGTTGACAAAAGATCATGGAGCGCCATCTCCGACAGACACACATAAGCCTTCCGACGGTGTGTTCTTTTGACAACCATCCTGATTGCAGCACCAATGACAGGGCCTGGGTAGAGGGTGATGAGATCAAGACGATGTCTTTGCAAGGCTGCCTTCCGGGGGAGACGTTGCTTTCCTCGTACACATTAGCATGTGTTAAACCCAAGGTAGGATTAGTGACGGACTGGCCGCTTCAGTCAAGGAGTTCCTCAATATTGTTGGTGACAGAGTCGTATGAGTATATCTGGTCTGGGGCGTCAGTTTCTGCGAGCGGGCTGGCCCCGAATCGCATGACCTCTAATGGTACCTTTGCTAGGTCGATTCGGTAGTGCAGATCCCATGTAGCTAGTCCAGACCCATGTTTATTCAGCTGCCAGATGTCGTAATGCGGTCCATCGGAGTGCGTGAAGCAGGGGTCGAAGAGGCAAAGTCGTCCACCAAGTTCTATCAACTCAAGAAAAGTCCGCTGGTTGTCCATGCCGAACGGCAACAGTGGCTCTACGCTTATGATCCCAAGCTTGTCATCTCGGAGAGAGGACACGAGGAACATCCCTTGTCGTCGAGGATAGAGCTCCCGGTAGGCTAGCCAGTACACATGCCCTTGTGCGAAGACACTGTTAGCACCCGGATCTATCCTGTTCCAGCCCATCGGCTTCCCACCGATTTCGACGGGCCGCCACGACCCCGCGGGCCCGTTTACCACGTAGACTTTGCAGCCAGCGGACCGTGGCCCGCGGTAGCAGATGTGCACGACTTTGTGTTTCCTGTTCCGGGCGTCATAGCCGAGCCCAAGGCTGTGGTACCTTTCCCTAGAGCCGCGGAAGCCCGTCGTCCGGCCCTTCGGGAGAGCCGCCATCCGGCCCGTGGACGGGTTGCAGACGTAGTACATGTCGGGGCTGGACACGGTCCCGTCTGCAAAGGCTCGCAGCACGACGAGCCCGCGGCACTGCGCCGTGGCGACCGACGCGTTGACGTGGCCCGGCGGCTTTCCTTGGTCTTCTTCTTCTTCCGTTGTCGGCGGCAGAGATGCGACGAGGCGCCTGAATCTGTCGAGTTTGATGACGCGTGGGGCGGTCGTGAGCGGCGGGAGGACGTTGCTAGGTTCCTGGGCGTGTTGCCGCCAGATGTCCTGGACGCCGAAGGCGAAGATCCTGGGGCCGCTGCGGAGGCTGTTGTTGTTTGCGACGCGGAGGTAGAGGTCCTCGAAATCGGGCGAGGAGAGCGTGGCGGCCCAGGCGCGGGAGCTGGCGGCACCGGAGGACCGACTTGGCCGGCAATCGCAGGAGGATTTCCTCGATGAGGTGGTCCGGGAGGACCACGGCGCATCGCCGCCGCTTAGGCGACATCTACGGGAAGCTAGTTGCGTTTGGGTTGATTCGCAGACGAGACACGCACGCCAGAGACAGAGGTATCAGCTGTTGGCAGCTGCTGCCTGAGATATATTACAGGATTACAGGGCCCGGCCGGAGTGGAGATCAGCCAGTGCTAGTATCTGTATCCGTGATGGTCAGGAATACGATGGCAGGCACACGTGCTGATACTCCACAGATCCGCCAACGGCCGATGGACGTACGAATCGTAGGCATCATAACTTGTACGAAGTAGATGGACACGAGAGTTGAGAATTCGGTTGTACTATTTCCTTCCCTCCGTGCCCCGGAGGTACACGATCGAATCCGACCACATGTCGGTCCCAATCGTGAATTAAGTTTTAAGCCACCTAAAACCATCCATGCATGCATCAAACTGCACTAGCTCCACCTACTTTTCCGTTAGAGGGGACGAGCTTGCACTCCGTGTCCTCATCTCCGGCACCGCCACCGGCAACGGTCTCCATGTTTGGGTCATCTGCCTTGGTGGCCACCGGCAGCGCGGACTTGGCATCCGTTTCCATCTCCTGCATCTCCTTGTGCTTGCCCCAGAGGACGGCACAGAGCCCGACCACAATTACCAGGCCGCCCAGGACGCCCCCGAGGTATATCTTCTCGCCGAGGAAAAATGAACTCATGACGGCGACGACGATCAACCCGAGCGGGGTGAACGCCGAGGCAAACACCGGCCCTCTCTTCTCGATCACTAGCCCCTGCACGTAGTACGCGATGCCCGACGCCACGACGCCCTGAAAATCAACAACAAGGCAACGCCGATAAATTAAGATCATCCCGCCATCACAATGCGTACGTTACATGCACGCTGACATTTAGCAGAAGATATATATATAGATCCTACAGCGTAGGCAGCGGCGAAAAGGTTCATGTCGAAGCCGATGGTCCAGACGGAGACCCGGCGCTCCATGACGAAGGTGACCACGACGGCTTGCAGCGTGCCGGTGAAGCAGACGAGGGTGGTGAGAGAGAGCTGGGCCGAGTACTGCTTGATGGTGTGGGTCTGCAGGATGAAGAGGGCGGACCAGGCGAGGGTGGCGATGACGATGAACATGGAGCCGAGGAACATCTCCCTGCTGGTGGGGCCGACTGCAAGGGGGGCCACACCACCGGCATGCGCCTGCCTTGTCCAAGCCATCCCCATGAGCGGGCCTTTGTAGAGAGTCATCAGCATCGCGCCGGCCCCTGTCACCACTGTCCCGGCGATCTTGGCCTGGCACTTCACCTTCCTGAGCTCTATCTTCTCCATCCTACAAATCACAAATCAAACAGCAGATCCATGTGACATTAGCCAACTTTTCCCGGTGTCCGCGCATGCATTCACCAAATGCAAATAAAAGTTGGTTGAGAAATTGCACCTGAAGATCACCGCCATGACGAAAGTCGTCGCTGGCAGGATGTTGATCAGTGCGCCAAGGAACGCCGCGCCGGTGTACTTCAGCCCGAGGTAGTAGAAGTTGTGGTCAATCACCGGCCTGTACAAAAAGAGTTCTTTTACGATATCCATGATTTAATATGAACCGTTCATTTGTCTTGATCCAATGGCCAGTATTATCTGGTACTCCATCATTAGTCTCACGAAGTACCGATCAAAAATTATTGGAGTACCATGAATTGCAAGACAAAATAGTAATTGCGTGTCGGTGTCGGTGTTGGTTCTCAGTGAGCGTTAAAAAAAATAGATGTTGCTGCGCCGGCGGGCGATTAGAGCGCCATGCCAGCGGTCGGACGAAGAGACGGAGCGAAGTGGACGAAGCCGCCGCCTGCCGCGCCGGACAGCGGACGAACAGATGGAGCAGCTCAGCGCCGTCCCGCGATGATGCAGCTACTGCAATCGATGTGTTGATTAATCACGCATGCACACATATGGATTTTGATGAATGGATTTATCTCTCTCTCCTTCTCTCCTAAAAACTTGTTGATTAATCACTTGACCTTCCAAGTGCATCTTATCCACATAAATTGATCGGGTCCTTCCAACTCTAAAGTGATTCACGGGTGTTCTTTATGGCCACTAAAATTTAATTAATCACTTGATGATTCGTTCATCCATCAACCATGCTCCGCCGCCGCTCGACTGGAGTTCCTCCAATCGGGATCGAGAGGGACAACCGCCACTTGGGCCGGCCCAGATCAACAATTTTTTCCCCTGGATTTTGTACCTTTTGAAAAAATGTCTAATTTGCCCTTTAATATGGACGGTGAGATTTGCTCGGTACTCCATATAAGTTTTTGGAGTATTGGGGTACCGTAAAAATCCTCGTAGAAAAAACAGGTAAATTTTGAATCAGCCTTCGTGTCATTTGACGTGGAGACTCATTTCAGATATTTTCCTTGCCAAAGTATATACACATCCATGGTGCTGTTAGCTAGAGGGGCAGGCGCATACTAACCCGAGAAGCGCCAGGAGGAAGATCTTGGAGAAGATGGACAGTGTCATCTTCGGCCTCACCTTCCTGCCATTTTCATGTCAAGTTTCGATCCGTTAGATATGGAATGCAGGCGGCTAACTAGGTGAGATCAACATATCAAGCGCACACATATATAGGAGTAATGCTCATGGCGAGCTAGCTAGCTATACCTCTCGAGGATGAGGGCGAAGGGAGCCATGGCGAGGGTAGCGAAGGCATGGCGGTACACGACAAGCACGTAATGGCTCATCCCGCTGTTGAGGGAGAGCTTGCTGATGATGCTCAGGCCGGCATAGCCGAACCTCAGGGTGATCATGGCGATGTAAGGGCTGGCCTTCTCCAGAAAACTCTCACGGGAAGCCATGCCGATGATCAGTCAAACTGTGTTTTTTTTTCCTTTCCTACGTCTCTGGACAACAAGGGGCCGGGGGGCAGTGCCAGGTGTTAATTAGCACGAAGCCACAAAGATCAGGCGAAACAAGCTGGAGACTATGAGCTGATGATATAGAGTAGAGACTTGATCACTATATAAAGCTGGGCTATGGAAGGGTGACTAGACGATTTGCACCGCATTGCTGGAGCGAACTATTGTATATAGCTAAAAGCGCTTGTGTTGGGAAGCATTTATGTTTATTTATTTCTAGGGAGATATGGACCGTGGGGAAATCTCTCAAGACGTGCTATGACCCGATCTACTATTATTTTGTCCGCACTTGGGATCATGAGTACATGAGGATTGATTGTAAATATTTTAAGAGAAAAGTGTTTTTTTTCCTCAATTAGCAGCAAAGTGTAGGAATGATCCCTCAATTAGCAAAAAGCGGATACTTTTAGTCCGGGTTTGGATGGATTTTACTACATGTGTTGTGGTTTTTCCTAAGAATTTTTCATTCCGGATGCTAGGGTACATAGTTGAGAGACCAATTGTATAATTCGGAGTTTAAGGACCATTTCTTGGAGGAACTTAATGCCATAGAAAATTTGGAACAAAACCGCTCAACATGAAGTCAAAATTATGCTGTAGTTCAACCTGTTTAGATTTGGTCCAGCTCCATGACACAATTCTCCTGGTTCTAATGGATCTCCGTATGGATGACGTACTAGATCAGGTGAGTCCATATCACTTTCCATGATTTGAAATTTTTTCCTCTATTGCTAAGGTGATCTCGTCCATACAATTACCTGGGCCATCTATAAATTGCTGCATGGAGAACATGATTTGTATATATCTCCTTTAACATCTACTAATAAACTAGTGAAAATTTATCCATTCCCATCTTTGCAAATCATTCAAGGTCTTTCTTTGCTATAAGTTGTTCTAATCTATATACTGTAAAAAGACATGCATGTACTAAAAATAAATCCCCCATTGTACCAGTAGTACTGATATATATAATAATGTTGAATATTTGTTTTCCTGTATTCAGATTTGCTGCGATTTTTCAGGTATGATTATTCTACGTCGTGAATCAGCGGATCGAGATTATCTTGTCGGCATGTCGTGCCCTGCGCTCATGTTGTTCTTCCGTTCCGCTGGAGGCGTGCGTATTGGGAGGCGCGGCGTTAGCATTGGCATTGCAATGGGAGATCTCTTACAAATGGAGATACAGCATACGGCCGGCCATATCATGCATGCACGGAGATGGACTGCGCTAATAACGCGCTCGCGATGATCGATATCCGTTCGAACGGGGCTGGCTGCAGCACATCACCATAAATGACTGCACGCTCTCCATGCCGGAGAATTCTGGAGGATGCTAGCTAGCAGAAGGAATCTAGTTTAAGTTGTCAAAGATAGTGCAAGGCCACACAAAGATATGGTGCAATCAACATATTTCTAAGTCGTAAGATAATTTTATTTTCTGCAAAAAGAAAATAATAAAGGATTTCCTGTGGGATTTCTAGATTGGACGGAATTTGCTCGAAACGATGTAGAGATTTGAAAATAAGTTGTTAGCCAGTCACCAAAAGATTATGTACAACAGCTCACGACTTTAGCAAGGCCGGAGTTTTTTTTTAACTTTTACTGTATAAGAATTGGTTTTCCAAAAAGATGTCTTAAGGGTTCATTTATGCTTAACGCCGGGGGAGTGACCAAGGGAGAGAGAGATCGGGAAGATGAGAGAAACAATATTCGGGTCTCTCTGCTAATTTTCATGATAGCAGATTAGCCAGCGTGTCACTCTTTTTTTTAACTCTCAACAACATAGCCAGCGTGTCACTCTTAGAGCATTCTCAACAAGGGCAAGACGGACGTTGGGCGCCCGGGCTCCGCAGATCGCTCATCGGGGCCACCTCTGGCATGGTAACGGGCTTTAACTCGCGGGCCAGGCGGAGATGTGTGCTTCTTGCAGAAATGTGGATATTACGTTATACGGGGGCCTTGGCCCAGGTACAGTATTTTCGTTTAGGAGGGAATACTGGTCCAGTCCAGGATGTACCAGGCCGTTAATGGTACATGTGTTTGTAGGTGGACCAGGCAGCGTTTCGATTTGGTGTACCAGGCCTTCGGCAGGTACATGTTGGTTGCAATACATGTACCATTTTTAACGTGGCACAGCATTTACATTGGCCCCGCTGTGTAGTGGGAAATGAACAAATGGGGTCGTTTTTGTTCATGTTTGAATTAATTTGAACCGACCGCACATCGCGCGTGTAGTGTATTAAAGCGCATTTTCGAAGTAGTCCAAAGCTAGAACACCAACCTCCTGTAAAACAAACCTGCTTCGACGGAGAGGCCATTTGGCTTGCCTCCGAAGCACCTCAGCTGGGTGTAGATCAAGCGCGGTGTGTGATTCGCCCCACCGAGAACTGCGAAGATCACTCACGGTATGTGATATCTCGACACTTAAGCATCCTCTAGTACCGCTAAGTTTCAGAATTAACGGAGATCCGACGCTTTCTCGAGCAGGTGGAACACCGTACCATTGATTTTTTCCTGTTCCGCGGAGGAGGAAGACTGGCATCATGGTAGATAGTCCGTTAATGGTGGCCGGTGTATTTGGTGATCCTCCGGCCGGACATCTCGACGCAACTGGCGATGTTGTGCTTGATAGGATCGACTCTACGCACATATGCGGTAGCATGCCCATGGTGACGAACGGTACAACGAACAATGCCGGGCAAACGGATCCTTGCGTCGGTGGAGCGTTGATGACGATCAATTCGGAAGGATGGAAACGGAGGTGATGTTAACAACTAACTTGCATTATGCATTGTGTGTTTTTGGTTGCCCTGAATGTTTTCAACTAGTATGTGGTTTTCATTATGAAATTTCTCGTTTGCCGAGCCGCAGGGTGAGAGTGCCTGCTGGGACGTTGGAACAGCCGTCAAATCCAGCTAGAGCGTCAGCGCTGGAGCTGTCGGTGAAGAAATTTGTGGAGAAGAGAAGCCAGTTCGTCGTCTACCCTGCAGTAGCGACGAAATTTGATAGCCTGGATGACGCTTACAATTTTTACAACCTGTATTCTTGGGAGATAGGTTTTGGGGTCAGGTATGCAAAGTGCAGGCTCAACGTGCACAGGCAGAAATGCATGCAGGAGATTGTTTGTGGTTGCGCGGTACAACGAGTTTGATTTGATCCTCCATCCCTTTGTTCGACCCGCAACCTTGTTTGCCTGATAGTTTCTGATTTCTCTATCTGCAGGGAAGCCGGTCAAGGAGAACACCAAGACTATCAGGTGCGCCTGCACCGCATTGATTAGGCTTCTTCGTTCGGATGATGGCGGCTGGTACATATGTGAGCACAGAGAGACTCACAATCACCCATTGTCAACCACCTGTGGCGAGAAGCTGCATTGGCAATCACATAGGCACATCGACCGTTACACTAAGGAGTTAATTAAGCAGCTTAGGGAGAACAACGTTAGCTTGGGAAAAGTTTATAGCATCATAGGTAGTTTCTTCGGTTCGATGGACCAAATTCCTTTCATGAAGCGCTCCTTGAAAACACTCTGCGGCAAGATTAGCCAGGAACAGTCCGACAACGATGCGGTGAAAACAATGGACGTCTTCAGTAAGATGCTTGAAGCTGATCCTGATTTCAAGTATACCGCCCAAGTGGACGACGAAAGCAGGATTAAAACATTGATGTGGACTTCTGGTAGGAGCATGTATCAGTATATTTGTTTTGGTGACGTACTAATGGTTTGACACAACGTATAGAACAAACCTATATGACATGCCTTTCAGCCTTTTCGTGGGAGTTAACAACCACTTCCAGAGCATAATCCTGGGTGGGGTGCTCATGCGTGACGAGAAGGTGGAAACTTTCAAGTGGGTGTTCGCCAAATTCATGAGGATGATAGGCGGGAAGGACAAGCACCTGAAGACTATACTGACAGGTAATCATTTTTTTGCTAATATTATCCTGGCAATTTATTCTAGTTGTCGTATTTTTCTTAGGCAGCCAATACTCCTTTGTGAGTTGTAGTTCTAATATAAAAATTGATTACTGCAGACCAGGCCCGGGCCATGGAGGTGGCAATAGCTGATGTCTTTCCAAATACGATGCACAGGTGGTGCAAGTGGCATGTGCTCAAGAAGGCAAAAGAATCCCTCGGCGCTTTGTATGGTAAACGTAGCGAGTTTCGTACAGATTTCCACCACGTGGTAGACATGATGTGCAGCGAAGAGGAGTTTGAGAAATGTTGGACCGAGATGATTGGTAAGTATGGACTGGAGAAGCAACCCTACCTAACATAGATTTTCGAGGTTCGTAGGATGTCGGAGCACGGTCTCGGGCACCGGGGATGCCAGGCACCCCCTTTTTTGTTCGGTGGACGGCGAGGTGATCGCTCTGGCGATCGTCGGCATGGCGATAGACACGAAGTGTAGACACAAGAGTTTACCCAGGTTCGGGCCACCCGGAGGTGTAATACCCTACGTCCTGCTTTGAGTTGTATTCACAAGTTTGAGTTCGTACAGATCACCCGAGAGGTTCCCGAGTTAGCTACTTAGGTGAATGTTGTGCTGTGCTCTAATAACTGAGGTTGGAACCCTTTGACCGGTGGCATTAGTTCTCCTTTTATAGACAAGGAGATACCACAGTTGCCTAAGCATGCAGCGTGACACGTTTCCCAGACGCGTGTCACGGCCACACGAGATACACTTCGGTTGATCCGTGCTAGACGCCATGCAGCGTCCTGTCTACTGTACATGGTAGAAAACACGGTTCGCAGGGTAGTCACCCTAGCCTTGCTCAGCAAGACCAGGCCTGTTGATAATACTCTTGTCGGTGCATTAAATGCACTGCGCCCGCCGTCTTGTCCTGTCTTCACTGTTCTGCGGGCCCCGCCTGCATCCCCGAGCGCGGATTGCTGGGGTGCCCCTCCCCGGCTAGCACACCTGGTTGGTTGCCGGGAGGCATTCCTTCAGCTTCCCGGGACCGGGGTTCTCGGGGGCTTCTTGTACTCGGCCCTTAGCTTCTCCCCCACCAAGGGTCGTTTCCTCGAGGCAGGCTCCCTGGACTCATCGCTTCCCGGGAGGCCTTCCTGATGGGGCTTCGTCACTGGCGACCCACGCGTCACGTATCAGTGGGACCCCGCGGGCCACTAGGACGACAATAGCCCCCGGGCATGGGCTGGCAGCCCTGAAGCTCCCAGCAAATGCTATCCTCGGTCGATTGCCGGGCTACGCCCTATCCGACGCGTGGGTCCCAAGGGGAGTCTCCCTGGCACCCGGCCTTGTGGGCCGCATTTACTGCTCTACTCCTCCGAGCGGAACGGTCGGGCGCACGATTCCGTGCCTTACTCCCCTTAATCACCAGAGAATTAAGGCCACGTCGCGCACCCCCCTCTTAATCTCCGATTCTTTAGGGCTCTTTATTGCCAATCGTGGGGGTGTCCGTTGCAGTCCGCCAGCCCCGATAAATACCCAAGGCCGGCGGCGGGCACTCCCCACTGTCTCTCGCTCCTGCCATTGCCTCCTCCCAAGCTCCCCGCGCCCCAACTCCAACCAAATCACCTCTCCACCTGTGCTGATGTCTTCCAAGGGCCAGAACCGTCCCAAGGGGAGCACCAGCAAAGGGGAAAAGCGCGAAAAGGCCGGCAAGGAGCTGTCGGACCGAGCTCGGAAGGATGAGGAAATGCGGGCTAAGTTCGCTTTCTTCTCCCCCGGGTACAACGGCGAGGGAGTCGACAAGCTGGTCTTGGCGCCACCAAGCACAATGAGCACGGGCCGACGTGGGTCCTCCCCGTCGGTGCGGAGCGCGACGAGCACTACTTCCGGATCTTTGGGAGGTTCATCCTTGCCGGGTTCGTGCCGCCACACTCCTATTTCCTTTCAGCCATCATGGAGACCTACGGGCTCATCATCTCGCAGCTTCACCCCACGTCGTTCTTCACATTGGCTGTTTTCCAACACCTCTGTGAAGCGTTCGTGGGGGTGATGCCGTCGGTGGCGCTATTCCGCCACTACTACTACCTGAGGGTGGAGAAGAAGGCTCCCTGTCCTCGGGAGTAGTGTTCTGATTCCGCGACAGGATCAAGTCGGAATTCATCGAGCTGGGGAAGAAGAAGATCAAGCACGAGTGGCGCCGCGACTGGTGCTGGGTGCGCACGGACGAGCTCCGGGAGTTCCACGAGCAACCCCCTCGGGCCTCTGAAGGGCTCTGACGACTGGACGCTCCGCGACCAGAAGGACGAGGAGCTGGCCCCAATCTGTGTGAAGAACAAGGCGCTCCGTGAGGCTGGGCTCACGGACCACTTCATCGGGAGGCGCGTGGCTCCCCTACAGCGGCGCTCACATCCGGCGTGGATGTACACCGGGGCCGGCGACCGGACCCGGCTGCAGCGCACGGACCTCCTCCCGGGGGAGGTGCAGTTTTGGGTGAAGGGCATCACCGGCGAGGACGAACCTTACCAGCTGCCGACTCGGGGAAGGGGGCCAAGGCCAGGCCTCCGCCAGGGCTGAGGGCTCGGACTCCGACGACTCCTCGCTGGGCGTTGGAGGAGACCTCAGCGACGACGACGCTCCCCCGGCAGCAGGTGGGGTCGCGCCGGAGGAGGACGACGAGGAAAACGACATCCCCCTGGTGAGGCGGTCCGCGGCGGAGCAGGCGAGCAGGCAGGAGGCCAGCCCGCAGCCTCAGGAGCCTCATGGTGACGCGGGGGCTGGGGCCTCCGGCGGCAGCGACGCGGCTGCAGCAGCCGCCCCGACCACCCCGGCGACTCCGACAGCTCCCCTCGCACGAAGCGGCCCTCCGGCGAGGAACATCCTGGCGGACAAGGTGCTCAAGCTCAAACCGGCGGGGTAAGTCCAATGTTTATCCAGAACACCTTTGATTTCACGAAATTATTTTGTGCCTGAATAATCTACTTTTGCGTTTTCCAGTTCGTCGCCGGCAGCCCCAACCAAGAAGCCTCGCCCGGCATCGGGTGGCGGCGACCAAAATGCCGCTGACGCAGCGGTTGTGATGGTGGCAACGGCCGCTGGGGACCCAAGGGTCCCCAATTCGAACTCGCAAGGCACCGGCCCGGCGGCAAGTTCGTGCGAGTTCCAGTGTTTCTTCTATCTATTCACGCCATTTCCCATGCTTGACGCAGGTGCTCCTCGTGCAGTTGCCGGAGCGGTTCCGGTTGCTTCCACGCCTACAGAGGTGATGCCACGCAGGGGGCGCCATCTGAGGCAGGTGACACAGAGCAGCCTCCGCCAGCCGGGACAGGCAGTAGCTCTTTGGAGAAGCCCCCGAGCCCCCAGCCCGCCCATTCGGACGGGCAAGGAGCAGCAGGGCTTGGTCAAGCCGGGGGCGCGTCGCCAAATCCTGACGCGCCCTCGGGATCTCAGACGATCCCGGCGGGGCCACCTTCAGCCCGGGAGCAGGGGAGCTCGCCGGGCAGACTTGGGGTCGGATCACCTTCGACCCCAGCGTGTTCCATCAGGGACACCAAGTGATCGACAACATCCAGCAGCAACAGTGGATGTTCGTCGATTTCTTCAACGACGCGCAGCAGCACCACGCCCGCGTAGTGGCGGAGCTGGGCGCGGCACGACGGGAAGCGGAGGAGCAGCGTACCGAGCTGCAACTGCTCCGGGAGGAGCTCCAGCAGGCACGGCAAGTCGGGGCGACGCCTGCTGTGCAAGGGGTGCCGGAGGCGGAAGTCCTCCAGTAGCTGTGGGATCTCCAGCAAAAGCACCAGTGGGAGCTCGAACTGGTGAAAGCTGCTCACGCCAAGAGCGAGGAAGAGCACCAGGCGGCTCTGGACGCGTTTCAGGGGCGTCTCCAGGAGAAGACGGACTTGCTGTCTGGCTACTCCCTGGAGATCCATCGTCTCCGCCGTGAGATCGGAGAGCTAGAGACGGCGGCTGCAACGGCAGCCGAAGCCTCAGCGCGCCGAGAGAAGGAGCTGCAGGACCAGGCTCGCTCCCGGGAGCGTGAGCTTGCGGGGCAGCTCAAGGCCACCCAATATGCCAGCCCGTCCCTTCAGGGCGAGCTCGACATGGTGCGGCAGGAACTTCGGCAAGTCGACGACGACAACACCAAGAAGCGTCCGAGATCGGCAGGCTGAAGTCCAAGTGCCGCGAGCACAAGCTGCAGGCCCAGGAGGCTCGTGGTGCGTGCACCGAGCTGCGGGCCCGCAGGGCAGGGGAGGTGGCCAGGCTGAAGAAGTTGGCTGACTCGGCGATGGAGGCACTATAGGGGTTTGACATCCCTGTGGCTTCCTTCGATGGGGCAGACATGGGGAGCTTCACTTCATTCTTCGCAGACTTCGTCGGCCGGCTGAGCGGCCTGCAGAGCTGTGTGACGGCCTTCTGGGACCGGCAAGTCGGCCTTGCGGCCAAGCAGGTCGCCAGGCAAATTCCCACCCGGGTCCACTCCACCCATCCCGACTTTCCGTTCCAGTCGGTCTTCGACGCCTGGTCGGACGAAGAAGAAGCCAAGACCCACCAGGAAGCGGTGCAGGGCATCGTGGACGAGATGGTGGCGCGGATGCAGGGCAAAGTCGACGAAGACGAAGCCGCTGCTGAGGAGGTTGCCGGGGAAGCCCCCGATGCCAAGGATGCACCTGGCACCGACGCAGCCACCCCGGGAGCACCCCCCGCATAGTTTCCTCTCTTTTTTGTTTTCCTGCAAGTGGCGCATGGCGCCTTAGAACTTTTTATGTTAGCATTCCCTTATCATCACCAATGTTACTTGTTAACTCGTTTTGCTCAAGCTGCAATATATATCCAATGCTACTTTAACTTGCTTCTTTGCCTAAGACTAGCTTGCTGGGGAGGGGCTCTGTCCTTCTCGTGTTTTAGCTTTGCGTACCTGGGGACTTGCCAACCACGTGCTTGGCCAGACTAGGGACCCGGGACGGACATGCGGTGTCGACCTAGGACCAAACAGCAGTGTCTTGTCACTCTGCCCGCGGGTTAACTACCCCAGCGCGCACACCTTTGGGACGGACCCGCGAGCCACGTGTGGGGGGCGTCCTCACCCCGCAAGCGTCCTTCCTACGCTCTGGCAACACAGGGACCGAGCTTACCCTAGCAAACCAGTGTTACTAAAGGGAAAAACCAAGGACCCAAAATGAGATACTTAGCTTTCCGTTCTTTTTGGACTTGTTGCACCTTGTTGAGAGCCGTGGCAAGGACGCGGTGGCAGTGCACCCTCCAGCAGCACCCTCGGAGCCGCGGAGACTGTTGGAAATATGCCCTAGAGGCAATAATAAATTTGTTATTATCATATTTCATTGTTCTTGATAAATGTTTATTGCCCATGCTATAATTGTATTGATTGGAAACTCAAATACATGTGTGGATAAATAAACAAATACCGTGTCCCTAATACGCCTCTACTAGATTAGCTCGTTGATTAAAGATGGTTAAGGTTTCCTAACCATAGACATGTGTTGTCATTTAATAACGAGATCATATCATTAGGAGAATGATGTGATGGACAGACCCAAACCTAAACATAGCTTTTGATCGTGTCACTTAAGTTTAAGTTGCTTATGTTTTATTATGTCAAGTATTATTTCTTTAGACCATGAGATCATGCCACTCCCTAGTACCGGAAGAATACTTTGTGGGCATCGACCGTCATCTCGTAACTGGGTGATCATAAAGGTGTTTTTCAGGTATCCCAGAAGGTGCTTGTTGGGTTGTATGGATCAAGACTGGGATTTGTCACTCCTTGTGACGGAGAGATATCTCTGGGCCCTCTCGGTAATATAACATCCTAATGAGCTTGCAAGCATGCGACTAATGTGTTTAGTTGCGGGGGTATTATATTACGGAACGAGTAAAGAGAACTTGCCGGTAACGAGATTAAACTAGGTATGGCGATACCGACGATCAAATCTCGGGCAAGTAATATATCGCGAGACAAAGAGAATTGGATACTGGATTAATTGAATCCTCGACATAGTGGTTCAACCGATGAGATCTTCGTGGAATATGTGGGAACTATTATGGACATCCAGGTCCCGCTATTGGTTATTGATATTTGATCATGTCCACATGTTCTTGAACCCATAGGGTCACACACTTAACGTTTCATGTTGCTTGGGTTAGATGAGATAAATGATGATGATATCGAATTATGATTCGGAGTCTTGGATGGGATCCTAGACGCAACGAGGAGCTCCGGAATGTTCCGGAGATAAAGATTTATATATGGAAAGTTGTTTTCAGGGTTCTGGAAAGTTTGGAATATTTCCCGGTTTTGACCGGAAAGCTTCTAGAAGGTTCCGGAGGGATCCGGAGGGTTCCACCTTGAGGCCCACCTATCCCTGGGTTAAATGGGCCTGTGAGGGAGCACCCTGGCCTTAATGGGCCGAGGGGCTAGCCCACAGGGCCCATGCGGCCAGGAGGAGAGTCCTGGCCGCCGGAGAGTCCTGGTCACGGGATAGTCCTGGCCGGCCACGCCTCCTCTACCCCTATATAAATAGAAGGGGGGGCAAGGGAGAGAGACCCCCCAAGCTTTCAGTTGGATCTCTCTCCCCTGAGCCCTCCTCTCCTCCTCTTCTCACGCGCACGGCGTAGCCCTGCTCGTGAGAATATTCACCATAGTCACCACGCCGTCGTGCTGCCGGGATCTCGTCTACCTCTCCCTCTCGCTTGCTGGATCGAGGAAGGAGGAGACAACGTGAAGCTGAACGTGTGGATACCAAGGAGGTGCTGTCCGTTCGGCATTGAGATTGATCTCATTGAAAGTTCCACTACACCAACAACGATCTCGTGATCGTAACGCTTAGCGGTCTACGAGGGTATGGTGTTCATGATCCCTCTCGTTACATACATTTAGTATATATATTCTTGGGTTTTCTTCCGCACTTCTCGTAGGAAAATTTTTGTTTCCTATGCAACGAACCTAACAGCATGCACCACCACCGCGTCTTTACGACGCCTCTCGCTTGTCTCATCGTCATTTATGATGTCGTTTCGTAAGAGATGTGGTAGGGCCGTGACGGTGGGAACACCCTCAGCGACAAGCGCAGAGGGATGCACCACCATCGCCTCTCTGCGACATCTCTTGCCTTCTTGGCCGTTGCTGGTGCTGCACTTGCCCCGGTCTCTTTAAATAGCAAAAGCGCTGCTCTTGCCTCCACACGCCCGGAACTACCAGTCGCCGCGTGGAGGCACTGGCCCTGTCTCAGTTTCTGTATCAAGCCTTGAAGTAATTGCCATATATGTACAACTTACTCGCAAGATGACGACACCCGTGACCACCCCACGAGCGTCACAGTGTGCCTTCGCCTCATCTTTACCCTACATGTCAGATTTCTATAGTGCCCAAGGTGCATAGCAAAATTTCGAAATGCACGAAAAATAGTCCAAACTAGAAAACCTCCTGCCTCCCAGCCCCCGCGCACAGAAGAGTCGACCTCAGGCTTGGGTGTGAGCATCTTTCTATTCCCATGGTGCCTCGCTGGCACGTAGCACGTTGTGGACGGGTCCGGCAACTGTTAGGCCTCGTTCCGGGATGTCCCGGCGACGAGCTTGGTTTTCGGGGTTCCGGCAGCCCCCCTGCTCACAGCCAAGGATGAAGAGACAATTCTGTGCACCTAAAGCAGGAGACAGAAGCACTTATTAAATATCAAAGCACAATATTCATTGAAACAACACTTATCTTTATTCACTTTGTGCTGGCAGATTACAATCGGCCCTTACCCGGCTACACTAGCTTAAAGAGGCACGTTGCGGCAGCTTCACCCGTGGGTATGGCCACCGTTTCACGGGTAGAACTTGCGCAGGTGCTCAATGTTCCAACTATTGGGCACAGGCAAGCGTTCTTCGGTTTCCAGCCGGACAGCCCCCGGTCTGGTCACCTGCACTATCCGGAAAGGGTCTTTCCAGATTGGAGTCAACTTGTTCCCGGCCTTCGTTCCTTGTATCTGGCACAGGACGAGGTATGCAACCTCGAACCCCCGGGGACGGACTCTCCTATCGTGATAACGACGAAGTCCCTGCTGGTAGCCTGCAGCTCGCACAGCAGCCCGGCATCGAATCTCCTCGATGAAGGTAAGGTCATCAATCCTCTGCGTGTGTTGGCTCTTGTCGCCGTACGCACGTATCCGAGGTGACCCATACTTGAGCTCGAGGGGCAGCACAACTTCTACCCGTAGACGAGGGCAAACGGAGTTTGACCTGTCGCCCGACTTGGTGTGGTCCACAGCGACCACAGCACGGGCTGGAGTTCTTCAACCCAGTGTTTCCCGTGGCCTTTGAGCTTGTCAAAGGTTCTTGTCTTGAGCCCCCGCAGCACTTCTGCGTTGGCTCGCTCAACTTGCCCATTGCTCCTAGATGAGCAACAGAGGCAAAGTGAATCTTAGTGCACATGTCCTCGCAGTAAGCTTGGAACGCCGCACTAGTGAATTGCGTGCCGTTGTCGGTGATGATGCCGTTAGGCACACCAAACCGGCACACAATGCCCTTGAAAAACTTGATGGCCGCCTGTGCCGTGATGGCTCGGACAGGCTCCACCTCGATCCACTTCCAGAACTTGTCGATGACCACAAGCAGGTACTCGTAGCCGCCAACTGCTCTCGGCAACTTGCCGACGATGTCCAGCCCCCAGACCGCGAACGGCCACGAGGAGGGAATGACTTGCAGCGCTTGCGCTGGTTGGTTGCATGGTTGTTTGGCGTGAAACTGTCACGCTTCACAGGTCTTGACTAATTGGTCGGCATCGGCTAGTGCTGTCGGCCAGTAGAAGCCGTGCCGGAATGCTTTCCCAGCTAGTGCCCTGGAGGCCACATGGTGCGAGCATGTGCCTCAATGTATATCCTCCAGCAACGTGCGCCCTTCCTCCTGGGGCACGCAGAGGAGCATGACTCCATTAGGACGCCTCCGGTAGAGTTCTCCGTCCATCAAGGCGTACATCTTGGCTTGCCGGGCTACTCGCTCCGCGGTAATGTCTTCCTCCGGGAGGGTCCCATCCCTGAGGTAACGAATAATATCCGTCCCCCAGGGTGATGGCTCCCGGCTAGTATATGCCACCAACTTGGCGGCATAGTCCCCTGTAGCTGCAGGGCCACCTTGAGTTGCCGGAGGGGCTTCCCCGGCAACTGTCTTGGGGTCAACAGAGGGCTTCAACTGCCTCTGCACGAACACCCCAGGAGACACCTTGTTGCATTCCGCTGCCCACTTGGACAGTTCATCTGCAATAAAGTTGTCCTTGCACTTCACGTGCTCAAACCGAAGTCTTTTGAACTTGGACTCCAATTTTCGCACTTCCTCCACGCACGCTGCCATCTGGGGGCAGTCGTAGTCCTTATTTACCTGATTGATCACGAGCTGGGAGTCCCCGTGAACAACCAAGCGCTTGATGTCGAGGGCAGTCGCCGCGTGTAGCCCGGAAAGTAGTCCCTCGTACTCTGTTGTGATGTTGGTGGAGTTCGCGAAGTTGAGTTGTATCATGAACTTCAGCCAGTCCCCGGTGGGCGACTCGATCACCACTCCGGCACCGGCGCCCTGCAAGCAGAAGGCGTCGTCGAAGTACATGACCCAATACCCTCGTCCAATCTGCCGGGAAGGCTCCCTTCCGGCTCTTCTTCTTCTATGCCTGTCGATGTCCACTCCGTGACGAAATCAGCGAGAGCGGTGCTCTTGGTGTTTGCGAAACGCGGCCCGAACTCCGCTAGCTCCATCCTCCACTCGTCCACCCTTCCGGTGGCTTCACGGTTAGTGAGGACCCTCTCCAGACAGAACTCCGACACCACCGTGATGCTGTGCGCCTGAAAGTAATGGCGCAGCTTCTTTGAAGCGAGCAGGATCCCAAGCAGAAGCTTCTGGACCTGCGGGTACCGTACCCGAGCATCACGCAGCACCGTGCTAACGAAGTACACGGGATGCTGCACTAGCCGCTTGCGGGGGCAGCCTGCGGGGGTTGTCCCTCGGATCCAGGGGCAGAGGCGGTAGTTCTAGTAGTCCGATATCCGTTGAGTGCACCCGGTCACCATTGTCACCCACCACCCAAACTGCCGCCACCACCCCCAACACACCCACCCCCCTTGAGGAACGCAATATTTGGTAACTTGTAGTTGGAAGGGAAGGTCTTCCGGATCTAGCACGGACTGGAGCAAAATCTATCCTCCAGGTACGTTTTCCTAGCTTTGGTTTATCAGGGAGATCACATCCCCCGAACAGTATATGCTCGAGGTTAGGATTTTATGGGGGGTTTGGGGTGGTCGGGAGTTATAGGACGCTGACTCTATGCTCATTTTTGGTCTGTAATCATTATTTGCCTGTTGGTGGATGTTTTTTGGAGAAGCTTAACTTCGTAAGTGATGAATGACATTCGAAAGTTGACTACATCTTAGGTTTTTATTTTACATGGGCCGGGCTGTACGTTTTGAACTGATTATTTGCTCGCCCATCCAAACTGTCAGGACTGGCATACGTGCTTACGGCGCGGATTTAGTATGGACGATGTCCATATTACCACGTCGCATGAGAGCCAGAACCCGGGAGCCCCGGAGGAGAATGCATCCTCAGCCAACGTGGCTTCCTTGCAAGGTTACGGGCATTCATCATGCACCCTTACTTCCCACCTGTCGGCACAGAAAGTTTGCGCAGTCGTCTGTCAGTTTGACGCGTTGAAGCAAACTCTAGCAGAAGAGATTGGTTTTGCAGGGTTGAACCACGCGCAGATGCTCCCTAAAATTAATCGCAGGTTTAGCGCATGGCTTATGACTAGGGTTTGCGCTGATAACATGAAACTGGACGCTGGTGCTGACAGAAGGCTCGATTTGACCTCCGAATCAGTTGCCGCAGTCCTGGCACTGCCTTCGTCGGGAGAGGCGGTAACTCTTGAGGCCACCGACCCCATCGCCGGCTTTTGTGGCATACAGCGATTTTGCCCGTGGGGTCGGAGAGAAAGGCGCGCACAGCCTAAAAGCGGCTGAGATTTTCCTATTGAGGCCGCTAGACGAGGATTCACCAAGCTCGGACAGAGATTGCTTCAAGATTGCGTTCTTGATTTACGCGGTCGGCCATCTGCTGGCTCCCTCATCGAAGTTCGATTACGTAACCCTGGATTTCTTGTACGCGGTGAATGAACCAGCTATGATATCGAAATTCAATTGGTCCGGATATGTGTTGAAGCACGTAACACAGGGCTGTAGGAAGCTCAAATCCGACGCCTCTAACGGCTACTCGACGCTTACTCTGAATGGATGCCACCTTTTCTTGCAGGTAAATCTGTGTTTGTTTTGTCGTCTTGTATCATTTGGAAACAACAGGGGCAATGTGATTGACCGTTTTGTTTCTTTCTCGGATATTCTACTTGGACAACCTTCAACTAGGATGCCTTCCCAGATGTCGGAGCACGGGTCTCCGGCATCGGGGATGCCGAGCACCACCTTTTTGGTTCGGTGGAGGGCGAGGCGATTGCCGGCGTGACGAGAGACACGAAGTGTCGACACGTGAATTTACCCAGGTTCGGGCCACCCGGAGGTGTAACACCCTACGTCCTGTTTTGAATTGTATTCAAGATTATGTGTGTGGTTACAGGGAGCCCCGGAGGTTCCCGGGGAGCTACTTGGCTATCACTCTAACTAGAGCTAGAACATAACTGATCGAAACCCTTTGACCGATGGCATTGGTCCTCCTTTTATAGACAAGGGGATACCACAGGTGCCGATCCATGCAGCGTGCCTAGACGTGTGTCACCGCCACAAGAATTACACTGCCGCTGATCCACGTTGGGCGCCATGCAGCGCCCGGTGCATTGTACACGGTGAAAAGATGATTTGTAAGGTAGACGCGCTAACCTTGCTGAACAAGACTAGCCCTGCCGATGTGACTCTTGTCGGTGCATTAAATGCACTGTGTCCGCTGTCTCGTCCTGTCTTCACTGTTCTGCGAGCCCCGCCTGCATGCCCGAGCGCGGGTTCCTGGGGTGCCCCTTCCCGGCTAGCGCACCCGGCCAGTTGCTGGGGAGGTGTTTCTTCCGCTTTCCGGAACCAGGGTTCCCGGGCGTTTCTTCTATTTCGGCATTTGGCTTTGCTTCCACCAAAGAACGTCTCCTTGAGGCAGGCTTCTTGGGCCTATCGTTTCCGGAAGGTCAACCTGGCGAGGCTTTGTCACTGGCGACCCATGCGTCCCTATCAGTGGAACCCCGTGGGCCACTGGTACGACACCGGGAACCTCGATGCCACACCCAGGCTGGGCCAATACTGCGATACAATCCGGAAGATGACGGACGCCAGCGACCTGCAAGGGGGAAGCCGTGTACTTCCACCCGATGTGTTGAAGTCGTTGGTGGAGAACGTAACGGCAGATGCGGCTGTGGCGTCGAGGCCAATTGATCCTATGGAGGAATCGGCTAGGAGAGTGATACTAAGGAAGCCGGCTATCAGCAATATATCTGCCAAATCATTATTTGATGGATCCAGCGCTAGTGATTTCGCACGTCATCTCCGCACTGCCTATCCAGAGCTGGTTAGTTGGTAAACCTGTTTGTCTCCAGTTAACAAATTTACCAGAAACCAGCAAATTGTATGAGAAGGTTCTGCTAGTGCAGGATCATCTAGAGTGGGTCAATTTGGAGGATTGTTATTTTCTCTATCGGAAATGAATATAATTGAACGTTGACTTTTGGTTTGACAGGCAGGCTCGAGCATTCCGGTGATATTGAAGGAACATAACGGTAGGTTGTTGTCATTTGCAAACGACTTCAGGAACAAATGCCAGAAGGAGATGTTTTCCTTTGCTGACAAACTAGCGAAAGCACAGTTGCTTTTGCGTGCCCCTCTGGCTGTGCATGGCAAAGACGACATGCTGGCTAATATACTGTTCGATTATTTCAATTAGCTAATTTAATGTGCTGGCTAATATACTGTTTGACATGCTGGAATTAGGAGGAGCAAGCTCTTTCGTAACGCCGTCAGTGACCAAATGCGGCTTCAGGACAAGCTCTGCAGATGGGGACGACGACGGTTGGCGTTAGCTGTGTTGAGATTTCTCCCGCGTATGGGTTATGACGGCAATACCGAACTGTGCTGACGTGTGAACATTGTCAATTTTTACACAGAGTCTTCCACGGGCCACAGCCCATACACGCGCAAGTGTCTATGGCCGGACAGCGCCGACGTTAAGGACAACAGGTCGGCGAGATCGTTGTCTCGAGGTTAGCATTTTGTACATTGGATCGTCAATTCTGTTGATGCTAAAAACATATAGGGGTGGTACGTTGTGGTGATTGAAATTTCTGAAACCGCAACATAATTATGTTCCTGCAGGGGTGGAGATCCGGCGTGCAAAACAGCAACCGCAATCGGTGGGTTTGGGCGGCTCTGCAGGTACTCGCACGGTTGAAGTGGTATTGGATCAGTGCATCACACCTACCACAGACAAGCTGGACCGCCCGGGTGCTATTGACCGATTAATCGGTTTCTCGGACGACGTCTAGTCTGTCCTAATGATGGCAGCCATGGACGGGGGGGACACCAGAGGTGACGTCCTTTTTGGTGAAACGGGAGATTTGAATACGAATGTGAGGCGAGTCCTCCATCCTGTCCGTTTCGCCAGGGAGCCTTGGGCCGTTGGTTCGTTCCCATCACCGCCATCGGCGGTTGCAACCATGGCCATAGACCACTGGATGGGGAGTGCAGCTTCTACGACGCTTGCTCGGTGAGACCTGCTTTCACGTATTTCGTTGGACGCTGTGTATGTACTTAATTTGAAAACTTTTACCGCAGGAATTGGTTCATGCACCCATGCCCCCGACTCCTAAAGCTGGACGGTTTATTTCTGAAGCAGCAGCTAGTATTCGGGCGGAATGTTTGCCACGAGATGAGCACGCTCCTGATCCGACGCATGGATCAAATCGACTCCTTCTGTAGCAAGGAATCGAATGGAATGCGTTGGAGGAAGTTCGTCGATCCTGACTTCTCGGTAAGTCGTTGTCTTGCCAATGCATTTGCAAACGACTTTGATTTTGAGCCCCGTCAGTTAGTAACTACATGTGTTTCATTCGATGCAACAGCTGTGCGCCCTCATGGGAGGTGATCCCGCGTCCTTGAGGTCTACGACCAGCCAGTTCATATCTGATGTCGGGAGTTTCAACATCATGTCGTGCCGCATGGTAAATTAAAGATCACCCAACAAACTACAAGATATAGAACCGAACCAGACCCCGTGGAATCTATAATTTTGTATTCTCTGCTCGTTTGCCTACTCAGTTCTCTATACCCGCTCAGTTGGAGGAGGGATGGTGTCCGTACTTCCTCGACATGAAATTGAAAAGGATTCACGTGATTGATCCTATGGCGGGACCTCGTGGATTTGAGAACGACCGGGTGAAGTTGCACGACCACGTGACCGACGTGTTGCTGAATGCCCTTTTCCGTTGCGTGTCAAGGCTGTTCGAGAACTGGTCATGTGACACGACGGATTGGCAAGTACGTTTTCCCCTGTTGATGACTGACATGTTTTCAAGGTAAGTGTTCTTGGATTACTTATGACATGAAATTTTTCGGAAAGTTAACCTTGAAACACACCATTGATTTGTGTCTTTGAACTACTATAGGGAGCAGTCGGCACTGTGCATGACCTTCCTGATCAAGAACTACGACGGCTGCAGAACTTCTTTAATGCTGCTCCCACTATCTGAGGCATTCCATTACATTTCGTTTCCCCCGTTGAGTAGTGCAAATATGGAACTGCTGCATTTGCATATCACCCCGGTCCGAATGATGGCGGGACCGCTAGAATATTTGTTGTATGTAACATACAAGACCAAGAAAGAAATAAAATCTCGGCGACGTGCACTCCGGTTGTCATCCTGCGTGCCGTTCTAGTTCTCCACCCAAACTCTAAAGTGGACCCAAACGATGGGGCTTGAAGTAGTCAAGTCGGTACTGTACATGCAGTCGGTGATCCAGGCGGCCCCCTCAGATGGATTCGGTTGGGTCACGTAGTTAAGGGCTGCGTATTAAGTGGGTGCCAGGATCGATGGGGGTGCCTGGGATGGGAAGGTTGCAGGACGGATTAGAGGCTGGTCTCGAAGTAGTCACGTCGGAACTGTATAAAGGCGTGGTGGACTTGTCCCTTGGGGGGGTTTCATATGAGATCGTGCAAAAAGGCGTGACAAGGTATATGGGCCAACTTCACTGAAGCGGGCAATTCAAAATAGGCATGGCGATTCAATGTTCAGGGCAGCACCGGTCGGTTATTTACATAGCTTGTGAGGACACGGCGAACAGCGCCTATACACGTCCGTTCGAGAGGGAGTGAAAGCTTGGAGTGATGGAATCAATAGTACTGATCTGCCGGGTACTCAAATGCACGGCATGCAAGTATTAATTGAAGTGCGCGTATGGTGGAAATAAACCAGGTCACAGCTTCTGTGCTTCGGCCTTTAATTGGGCATGGTGATAAGTACAAGGCATTAGTTAGGGTTATTTGATGTAGGACAAAGTCATGCCGGTGCATGCTACTCCGCGGACAGGGTTGTCTATGCGCATGGGGATTGTTCATTAGTGGGATGAATGCGGGGTGGAACTACAGCTGGGGACGCTGCCATAAAATGAGTTCCCCCCAATTGGTTCTTTTTATCTTAATGCGAGTTAATGGTAGCTGCTTCAACTCTTTGTCATGGTCCATGTGCTGCGACGATTAAAAAGGAACATGTGGCGGATGGACACAAATTTGAACTGTACCGCAAGGAAAGTTCCAGGTAGAATGTTCGACGATCTGCGCCGGTACAAATATCGGTGTGGCGGTCCAGCTCAGCTTGGTTTTGGGATGGCCAGGGAAGCTATCCGGCTCGAGGGGCGACTTCGGCCCATCTTTTGCGACCAATAAAAAACAAGTGAAATGATCATATGATATATTTGGAAAAAACAGTGTATAATGCATCCCAGGTCATGTAAAATGTAATTTTTTTTTTGGTTGTGTGATGTAAAACTTCTAATATCCTTCTATGTCCTTGGTTGTGTAATGTACCACTTTTAAGGTCCACCTGGAGCCAAACATATTTACCTAGTGTTGGACCATAAATTGGCGGTCCAACTTGATTTATTTTTGGCCCATCGGGATTATTTCATTTCAGCGCCTTCACATTGGGCGCCGCAAAAAAGGTCCAGCTCCTTCACAAATGGGCACGGAACAGGTCCAGCACGATCAGGGGCCCAAAAAAATGATGATTTTAGAAAGTTGGTCCAGGTGAAATCGGTCATGCAGGCCCAAATTTGCGGTCCCGGAAATCTTGGACGAAGCTAGGGAGGATGGGCCTGCTGGTAAACTTCTTGGACCAGGCCGCGAGCTTGGTCCATAAGGGGAGGAGCAGTTGGCACAGAAGGACCGATAAGGGAGAACATCTAGGACCATCTTAAAGCAAATGGTGCGGACAAGATGCAGCGCTCTCTCGAGAGCGCTCGGGGGCACTGAATCGAATTTTCGCAACAAGAGGCATTACGCGAGTACCAATAAATCAGTGGCCAATGTGAAGGAGAGAGGAATAATGATTACTTGAAGAAGTAACAGGTATTACACGGATACCAAGACAGCAAAAAAGATGACATGTGAATCCATAAAAAAAAAACACATTGAAAATGGAGAAAAAAAAATTAGTACCATTACTGGCTGGTACTTGTTGAAGATGGCCTTAGCGTATGTGAAATCAGTTAACGTGTCACGTGGACGGGCCTGCCAATCTGCCACCAGGGTGCGCACGCCGCCACATTCTTCCTCGTCGGCTCGCCCCCTCGGGAGGTGCCTCGTTCTGCGCTGCTCGGCATCGCGCATTTTTTTATTGCATTCCACGTGGTCTCGGCATCGCACGTGATTAGTTCCTGAGTGATGTGATCATCCGCAAGGCTGCAACAAAATCTGCAACGGGAATGGGCTCGAGATCTAAATAAAAGGCCTAGCTTTCACGAAGTAGTATGTTACTGCAACGGGCCATCGGCCCACTTACATAGCACACGTTCACAAAAAAAAAACTTACATGGCACACTTCCCCTAAAAAACAAAACTTACATAGCACACTGGCAGCTGCGAGGACCCACCGTGGAATTGAACATCCTGCTTTGCCTGTTCTTTTTTGCGAGCAACGCTCGAGCTCTACTAACTTTTGGCTTTTCGTCAAATCCTTTACTTCGCCTGTTTTTCTGCCACTAAATGAATACAGCAATTCTCGTGTTGTCATCTACTTTAAAAAAGAGTTACACTGTGTCGTGCGTAAGGACACCTACCATGTTGTTCAGCACACCGCTACCTCTCCAGTTATTTCCCCTTGCTGGGCCGTTTCGGCAGCCGCGGATCGCGTGAGCGTTGTGCCGACACGGCTTTGATGCAACCTAGTTTATCGGCCCGTTCTGCCGGCCATCCATCGTTGTCATACTTCTTCGTGTTTGACGTCATAGCACCGTGAGCACAGACAGACAGCGCTATCCGGACCGAAGCCTAACTAGCTAGTGTACTCGCAGTAAGTACATGGAATGGAATGATCTCGATCACGTCGGTTGCAGTGGTTGCAAATTGCAGATGCAGCCGGCGCACGGCCGATGGATAATGGATTGTGGGTACAGGGACTAAAGCGCCCCCTCCCTAGCTAGCCACAACGAGAATATATGTAATCAAGACTAGCTTAACTGCTTAACTAAGCTGGAAGAAGAAGGTGCCCAGTCCATCCACAACGAAACGTCTGCATCGGGGGCACACACCCACACACACACACACACACACATCTCCTATAGTTTAGACATGATCATTATTTGCTAGCAACACACCTTGGCCACTTTCTCACGTATCAACTGATCCCGGTGCTATCGCCAACCTTTTTTTTTCTTTTCTTCTGCTACACACCTTGCCCACTTCCTCACGTATCGGGGCAAAGTCGCTGCTGTGATCGTAGCACCCCACCAAACTGCACCGAACAAAAGGCCGTGGCGGACTTGGGTTTTCCACACGGGTCAACTTGGTTGGGTCGCGGTCGTGGGTAGGTTCCGTCTGGCATGTGAGCCATGAGCAGAGACGACCGTTTGACCGAAAATGCCTCGTTAATTAAGCTCGACACGACACAGTCCCAGGCCTCTCGCGTGCGTGCTGGTGCCACGCGTGACAGGCCCGCCCCACCGCAACATCGGCGGTACTTGGCTTTCTTCCGTCCGATGCAACAATAATGGAGCGAATTTATAATGAGCTTTGTAAGGGAAATGATCGGCTAGTGTGTAAGACCGTCCTTTTCCTGTGGAACTTCGTGAAAGAAGGGAGACGTAAGATGAGTGAAATCGAAACGAGAACAGCTTCTTTCTGAATCCTAAAAGGGAAGATCGATTTTACGGAGTCAAGAGCACGAAAAATAAACATTCTTAACCGAAGAGATTCAGAATCTAGCGCGGCTCTTCACGTGGACGCGAGGGGAAATTTTCATGGCTTTCCTAGCTGCATGGACACCTTTTCCGAGCTCGGGGCAGGCATCGTCGCTTCATCAGGAGTCTGATGCTCCGAGTGGTTCATGCGCAAAGAATTAGTACTCTACTTGATTTGGGCTATATATATTCGCCTATTGCGGTGGAGAACACTGCTCATGCACCGATGATGGCTGACGTAACATATATGATACTACCCTGTTTCATAATTCTTGTTAAAATATTACAGGTATCTAGACATTTTTATGAATAGATACATTCAGTTTTGGGCAAAAAAAATTTCTTTCAAGAATGCAAACCCAGCGGAGACATCATCGATTAAAAAAGAAGGGCCAGAAGGTTAGTACAACGCCGAGACGGCAAACAACGCCAAATAGTGGCAAAGAAAAACCACACCACCGGCCCTGACTAGTTTGGACCTAGAACTTAGTCACGATGACGCCTCCATGAAGGTCACGACGCCCGCAGACGTCATCGTCGTCGGCCACAGCAACAGCCACGCAAGGATTTCTTCCGGCCCAGACCACGAACTCCGATTCCAACTAGGAACTGCCAAGGGGACCGGGCCGGCCAGTCCACTACCAAAGGGACGAGACTCCACATAGTTGACGACCCCAATTCCGGCCCGCACCAGCTGTAGCCGAACCACTCAGACCACCAGGGAAGGCACGAAAGCAACGCCGGAGAACCAGCACCACCTTGGCCACCGCGCCGCCCTGCAGGACCCCACCCGCCAACGCCTCACGTCCGTCGCCACGCCCCAGACAGGCGCCGCACCGCCGCCCAGGCCACCACCCATAGATCTGGGCAAGGGGCCCCAGATCCCGTCGCCACGCCCCTGATCCGCCCGCGTCGCCGTAAAAGCGACGTGCCCGAGCAGCCCGCGTCGCCAGAGGGAGGCCGCGCCCGCTAGCCCCACCGCCACCACGCGCCACCGAGAGGGTGAGCCGCGAGGGGAGGGAAGCCCGCGCCGCCGCCACCTTCCTTGGGTGTGCATGGGCTTCGCCGGCACCCCCTCCAACGGCGGCGATGCGGGGGAGAAGGGCGAGAGGGGGGCTAGAACTAGCGGTGGCTAGGGTTTCCCCCGTGTCGCCAGAGGAGGGCGACGCGGGGGTTGTCGTCCCGCCCAAGTGACTGTTTCTTTTCCTTTTGAGCAAATTTGAGACAAGAATCATGAAACGAAGGGAGTATTAAATCTCTTTCCACAAAAGCATCGGCCGGCCAAGCGTCTTCGGCACTGCTGGAGGTGCCCTAAATCTGTCCCACGATTTTGATACACGGTGTGCACCATGCAGTGATCTCTGTTCCTCTGCACGGAGTTACTAATGAGTTGTAAATTGCCGACGGCCGGACGGCGGCAGCAGCGGCCGAAGATTACGACAATTTCGCCGCTGATGAAAAGAAAACGAAAATCCAAGGGATATTAATACTCTGCCGCTGAAGAGATAATCCAAGGAATATTAATAGCTAATACCCTGCCGCTGAAGAGAAAATCCAGGGATACACGGTGCAAGCTATTTTGTGCGATTTCCAGGAACGAGTCAAAGTTCGGTGCTTTCCCTTTTCTTTTCTGCGATCGAAGTGCAGGGCTTTCCGCCCAGAACGCCGGACGGAATCCAGGCTGAAGCTCTGGTACGTGTCGGTACCGTCACTCGTCACTGTGCGTGCACTTACTTCAGAATTTGTATGCCTCTATTACATTGTCGAGTAACCATGTCGGTAGCTAGATCGTGTAGGAAAGTGTTCGGATATAATTGCAGCCTTATGTATTCTCGTAATGACAATGGTATCCTGACATGATGAAAAGGACAATGCAGGCCTAGCATCTTACAACGAA
Source organism: Brachypodium distachyon (assembly GCF_000005505.3). NCBI lineage: Eukaryota > Viridiplantae > Streptophyta > Magnoliopsida > Poales > Poaceae > Brachypodium > Brachypodium distachyon. The sequence goes on along the minus strand of NC_016132.3, from coordinate 18,616,711 downwards.
CAACATTTTACTCGGGAGAGTTAGGCCTAACAGTGAACATCATTTTCCTCCAATAATTGACGGCGCTCTTTTTCTTTCTCTGAAGAATAATTGAAAGTACTTGTTCTTGTCACTGCATTCAAGTCCTCTAATACATCCAAGGCTGTGTGCTTCAGAGACTTGACGCATTCTGCGATGGCGTTGTTTAATCAAGCAAAAATGACTCTTAAATATCAAGACATCGACCGGTTGGACATATGTAAGCTTCTGCTGAATTCCCCGGCACTAGCCGTGTTTTAAGTTTTGAACTTTTCGTCGTGCAAAGAACTACTCTCTCCGTTTCATAATTCTTGTCGAAATATTACATGTATCTATACGTTTTTTAAAAATAGATACATTCATTTTTAAACAAATTTGAGACAAGAATTATAATATAGTTTTACTTACCAGCGTGTGTGATCCACGCAGGTGAGCTTAAGCGTGTAGTAATAATTAACTGATGGAAGTACTAGGACAGGTAAGTACTGGAGCGTATGTTTATGAATCCAGATCCAATCCTCCGTAAAGAAACAAGGTTTGGTATGATTGGAGGTGCGTGCATGATGCACCCAAGTGCGCTTGCACATGCTTCGCCAACGTTGATTAGGATTACGCCCCCCTTGTTACACACAGTAACCCATGATGATGAAACTAAACGAAAGAGATTCCTTCTGACAGACTGTCGTAAAGCTTAGCTGAGCCTTGGGTTGTCCTCTTGCTTTTACTACTTATTCCTTAATAGATTTGGTGTTTCCGATGATGGCATGTTTTCTCCCGGCTTATATATGGACAATCATACAAGATCTACAAGGAAGCAAATGCAATTCAATCAATTTAATCCTAACAATGATGACCTGATCGTGCTATACAAAGCTGTCTAAAGATTTGGAAAGAGATCGCCAAACCTTCGTGATATTCAGTTGGCAAATAAAATAAACGCATAAGACAAATGAACTCTTTTACAATTCCTGAAATAAATATGAATATTAAATTTCAATTTTCTTTCATCAAAGGTTCCATATTGATCGGTGCTCCAAAATACTCCAATAGAAATGTATGGAGTACCCCCATTAAAACAAGCAAACATTAGGTAAAAGAAAAGAATAAATCGCAAGATAACACAAGGATATTTTACTAATTATAATTTTTCAGTATACTAATACTTGTATGCGGACCTTATGATGTTAAAAATGTGCCTATAATATTCTTCGCTGACACTCCCTTTTTGCTAGAGTGGAGTACTCGGTACTGTAAACTGCCAACAAATAACGAACTAGGCCAACTTTAAAAACAAACCTCATGCGCAGTAACAGACTTCGCATAATTTAATTGTAATCCTAATAATGGATTATGTAATTCTACACGACAAACCCTCTCATGTAGCAACACTCTTATGTACTTTCTCAACATCTCACATCATTTATTCCTCGTAAACAGAACTTTTTCATGTCACTGTTGTTGTTCAAGATTGCCAATCTGCATCAATCTCCACCAATCTGCCTGCATTCATGTCGTTGCTTCCGTTTAAGATTGCCCATCATGTCAACGATAGAACCGTAAGTCCACCAATCTCCACTAATCCACCATGTATTTACTTATACACTAAAAATACACTAATGTTTTCCTAAATCACAACCCTTCAAGTGAATATTATATTTTATACTTTTCCGAGGAGACACGATGCAAAATGTTAGGTTTAACAGTGTGGCACGCAAGCTTACTGAGATATACTCCCTCCGTTCCTAAATACTTGTCGTTGTTTTAGTGCAAAACAGCAACAAGTATTTAGAAACGGAGGGAGTACAAAACTTATCTACTGACTAAAAATTAAGACAATGGACAAGAATACTCTTTGCTAACAAAACGGCCACCGACAAGGAAGAAGAGATTTAATTTGAGCGTTCAAGAGCCAAAAATACCAATATATAATGAAGAAAATTAGGTAAGCATTTATTCATTGCTATTTTCTCTCACGCCAATTGACAAGGTTTATTTCGGCTGATTAGGTTTATTTAACCAAATTCCAATCTTGGGTAATCTCCCGCATGGACAGCACAGGCAGCAGCTACATGCTTGTGCCCTTATTCATCCATGCCTTATTCTACCGTAGCACCAAAGTTGGACGTCATTTCAGCCATCCTATAGGCTAAGGTTCAATGGTCGAGATTGTTGCTCAAACACCACCAATGCTCCATTTCTAACCCTTAAACCCTTATTCCCAACCATAATGACAGGTTATCCGCCCTTAACCACTGTGCATGAGGTCTCGTTTTTTTTCCGCCATCTACGTCATCACGGTTTTAGCCCCGCCGACAAGCTAGAACCTGTCAACTGTAATTTATTATTGGCGCTATCTGACATAAACCAAATAATCGTGTCATTCCATCCTTTTCCATATGGCACCAACTCAATATGATTTACCATAATCTGTCCTCGCCCGGCTCATTGACCATGTCACACAATGAGTTCCACCAGAAGAAGGGGGAAAAAACGCATCGCATGACAGTTCACGTTCGTCCTTACAGCACCGTGTCAACGTCACAGTGGATTTAGTTCCTGAAAGAAAAAGAAAAAGAAGAAGCTGGAAAACCAAAAACGAAAGACAAGTCAAAGTGCTCCCCATCGGAACGACGCAATTTTCCACGTGGCCACCGCACCCAGTCCAAGCTTGCCCTCACCTAAACCCCCCATCCCCACCTCCTCTCCCCTCGCCTGTCCCCAAATCCTCAGATCCGCCTCTGCCTCCTCCCCTCCTCCTGCAGAGTCCACCGCGTCTCCCCCACGCGCCCCGACCCCCCGGATCCAGATCCGCCGCCGCCACCACCCGGCCGCGCAGGAGCAACCATGGCCGGCGGCGGGGGCGCCGGCGGCATGTCGGAGTCGGTGCTCCGGAAGGTGCTCCTCTCCTACTGCTACGTGGCCGTCTGGATCTTCCTCTCCTTCGCCGTCATCGTCTACAACAAGTACATCCTCGACCCCAAGATGTACAACTGGCCCTTCCCCATCTCGCTCACCATGGTGCACATGAGCTTCTGCTCCTCCCTCGCCGTCGGCCTCGTCCGCGTCCTCCGCGTCGTCGAGCCGCCCTCCTCGCCGCCCATGACGCCGCAGCTCTACACATCCTCCGTCGTCCCCATCGGCGCGCTCTACGCCATGTCGCTCTGGTTCTCCAACTCCGCATACATCTACCTCTCCGTGTCTTTTATCCAGATGCTCAAGGCGCTCATGCCCGTCGCCGTCTACTCCATCGGCGTGCTATTCAAGAAGGAGACCTTCAGGTCTTCCTCCATGCTTAACATGCTCTCCATCTCCTTTGGGGTCGCCATCGCCGCCTATGGCGAGGCTAGATTCGACGTCCGCGGCGTCGCGCTACAGCTCGCCGCCGTCGCCTTTGAGGCCACGCGGCTCGTGCTCATCCAGATCCTGCTCACCTCCAAGGGAATCTCGCTCAACCCAATCACCTCGCTTTACTATGTCGCGCCCTGCTGCCTTGGCTTCCTGCTCGTGCCCTGGATCTTCGTCGAGCTGCCCAGGCTGCGTGCGGTCGGGACGTTCCAGCCGGACTTCTTTGTGTTCGGGACAAACTCCCTCTGCGCCTTTGCGCTTAACTTGGCCGTGTTCCTGCTCGTTGGCAAGACCTCTGCGCTGACCATGAATGTCGCCGGAGTAGTAAAGGACTGGCTACTGATTGCCTTCTCCTGGTCCGTGATCCGGGACACGGTCACCCCTATCAACCTGTTCGGCTACGGGATCGCCTTCTTGGGGGTGGCTTACTACAACCATATCAAGCTGCAGGCCCTCAAGGCCAAGGAGGCGCAGAAGAAGTCCGCGCAGGCTGATGAGGAGGCTGGCTCGCTGCTGCAGGAGCGTGAGCACAGTGATCGCAAGAGCGACAACCAGGCATAGAGCACCAGACTCGATCCTGGCATGCCCACATTGGTTGGTTCTAAATCCATTTGTGTGATCTTTGTCAATTACATGCAGATTATGTTTACTATATAGCTCCTTGATTTGTGGACGAAGAGGAATAAATTTGGAGAAATGTGTGATTTCGACATTGACAAGATGAAAATTGCGATGTAGTTCCACCTGTATTTTTTGTTCAACTAGAGAAGTGGTAAAGATCAATTGGAAATGCTTTGGCACAATTAAATTGCCATCTTTCTACTTTTCTTGTGTCAACAATCAAATAGATTCACCTGTAGCAATTAGTCAACTGCCTGCTGTCGGACTCTATAATGTTACGTGATAAACCATGAAAATACTTGAATTGGTTTGTTTCCTTGAAATGTATCTTTCGTGGTTCTAATTATGATGGGTGTTGGACAGGGAATCTGGTGCAAAGTGCAAAGACTGTAGTTTGGTCTACGGTTGCTTTCAAGGAGGTGGATGCCGGTTTCGTTCTTTTGCTCCTTTAACTTTAGTTGGATCTGAAGAGCAAATCAAGAGAATTTATTGGTTTAGGGAATACTTGCACTTGAAACCTGCTTCTGGAGGGCTAGAAGAAACAGTTATGTTACCCTGTCATTTTTGTTTATTTTCGCTTTTCTGTCCACCGCTCGCTCATTGCCTATTTATTTGTTCAAGTAGCCTAGGTAAAAATGTACTGCGTATCGGTATTCACTTTGGTGGTTATCTTCTATATATAATGAGCTTACTGTAATCTATATTCTGTAGTTGCATCTGTTAGATGTTTGATCTATGCATTGTTTTTGTTGCATCTGTGTGAATCTTTGCTTGATCATTTTACACCTAACGGTGCATCTCTAGTGGCCAGCTGTTTATACTTGTTTGTCACTGGATTCGGATACGGTAGCTTCAGTTCCATTGTCACACATTCAGATTTCAGAAGTATGACATGAGAAAGTAGCATTTGGTATCTAGCAAAGCATTGTATTTTTGTATCAACTGCATGTTTACACGACTTCCTTTTCTCTAGCTCGCATTGTATTTGTGTGTCATCTGCATGTTTACACGACTTAAGTTTCTCTAGCAGTTCGTTGCTCTGAGTTAGAATCATGTCATGGGATTGGGACCTCCCATTTTCTTGCATGATCATCATTTGACATTCATTTGCTTGCTGAGGGGAAGCATTATTATTCAGCTTCTCAGTTTATTTGCCCTCACCAGTAGTTGAACTGTGTAGTTAAGCATGTTTGGTAGCTGAGTTGTATTAATTCATAGTTGTCTTTATCACTTGAACGACCGTGGGCTGTATGGTACTCCTGCTCCCTTCCTACTCCCTGTCGCTTTGTGCATTCCATCACATAAGTGGAGTACTAATCTTACAATCCTAGCAGAAATTGAGGTTTGATGGTAGGGTTTCCTTTCTTCATAAATGTAGCCTGAAACTCCTGGTCCCGGTCGCTTGATCTTCACTGATTGGTTCGTACTTTTGGTCGTCCGAATCTGTCTTGGTGTTATTAAACTAATCAAGTGGCAAGCTGAAGGCAGCATAAATGGTTTGTTTTGGAAGCATAATATTATGCCTTCGGACTTGAGGCATGTTTACCCAATATTTTGGCTTCAAAGTTTTACAAGGACTTGTTGGTGGCGCAGTGTTGGGGCAGGTTAGTGTTGTTTTTAACCTGCGCCGGAGACATCAAAGCAGCCACAATAGGGGATTACTTAGCTTGTAATTAACCCGGTTAAGAACTGGAGTATGTGCTTAGTAAGTAGATTATTCTATCCGATTTGAGAAGTATTGATACCAGAATTTTGGGAGTTGCGTTCCTACTAGTTGCTGCCTTTTCTGGGGACCGAACAGCCAGAGCAATCGCTCCTAAGATTGCTTACGAGCAAATCGCTCGCCCTGTTTGGTGCATGCGACACCACGCAACAGGTTGTTTATGTGCGAAACTACGCAAGCCTTTTGCTGCTTTTGCCCTTTTGCCATTCCCTAGTAATAAAGCGCATGTGGGCATTATCCACTAGGACTAGGAGGACCATATTCGAAGCTAGTGTGCGTATGAGCTACAACATCACTTTGATCACTTCGAACGCAAGGCAAACTGCAAACGGACCAACAGGTCATATTATTATCCTTTCTGCCGAGGACGAGACCTGCAGCGTGTTTTGTTGTAACGCTCCAACACGAGCTATTTTCTCATGCTTATCTTATGATACCGTGTGGTATAGAGCTGGGGTTGAAGTATTAACTTGTAACATGTAGATTGTTACGAAAACTTTTAGCATGTAGATGTGTCGTTACGCGATCAATCAGTCAGGAGATCTCATCTCTTGGCTGCTGTTACAAAGTCTGGAACCTACTACGCCTCTGCCGCGCGTTTTGTAGTAGGTCTAAGTGGCAGTAATCCCTGATTACCACTGCACAAATACTTGTACTGCATCACCTTAATCCTTTCTGTCGCACCACAGCAAGTTAAGTAGCCAGCTTACTAGCTGAGCAAATGTTACAGAATTTAGGGATTTTGCGCTTGGGTGGAAGGATGTAACGGGATTCAGAGATAGTTTACCGAAATGTGCCAGAAATTTCTTGGATGCCTAGCTTGATTACCTGCAGGCTGCCGGCTGGAATCACGCACGTTCCAACCAAATCTGAATTGCATGTACAAATCTACTACCTCTGTGCCATAAAGATTGTCGCGGCTTTGAACTATGGCTGTTTCAAAGTCACGACAATCTTTATGAAAGGGAGAGATACAGGAAAGGAACGAGGCACTCTGGTCTGAAACTTCTGAATTTCGAGTACGACAGTCCCCGGCTCCGAGCCTTCCCCTCTTCCGCCCATGACAGCCCAAATCCTGCCACCGCGAGGCATCAATTCATCGAAGGTTTCCCTTGTGATTAACAGCGTAGCTCGTTTCTACTACCTCTCAGCATTGCAGACCGTAGTTGCGTGGTAGATGCGCGTGCATTTGGCCCGGACAAAGCCACCGGATTCAGATCGGAACTTCGGAAGTCACTCGTCAGATCGGGTCAACCAAAATGGAATCAGAGATCCCCCACACGCGTGTGACCCTCGCCGTAAAGGGTGAGGGTACGGACGGCGGTCGGAACTCGGAAGCGCAATGCAAGGCGGGCTCGCGGCTCGCGCCTCGTCTGAACCGGTAAAAAAGACAGCTGCACAAAGTCGATTGCGATTTCTGAAGCACACACCGCAGCACGCACCAGATTTAATCTCCAGCTTACAGAACAGAACAAACGGAAGAAGAAAGATTCTAGTACAACTTCATGTCATGCGGCTCTAACTAAACACTACTCTTGACTTTACAGCTCCATGCGGCCGCCGTCCTCGTCGCTGTCGACGGCAGCAGCAGCAGCGAACGCGTCGTCGTCGTCCGAGTCAGAGACGCCACTGCCGCCGCGCCGGCCTCTGCCTTTCCCTTTCCCTTTCCCTTCGTCTTCGCCCTCGCTGGAGGAGGAGGAAGAGAGCCGCGCAAGCCAGCAGCTGCCGTGGAGGTGCCCGCTGACGCAGACGAAGTACTCGAGGCGTCCCTCGTGCGCGCCGAGGCGCTGGCACGCGCTGCGCGGCGCGAGCCCCGCCGCCGTCATGCTCCAGACGCGGGCGCCGCAGTAGGGGCACCGCACGCGCGGCTCCAGCGGCGCCCGGCCGCCCACGAGGCGCGCCCGCGTGCGCGACCGCATGAACCCACGGAACACGCCCCGGTACGCGCCCACGACGTCGTCGGTATCGGCATCGCCGGGCACCGGGTGCTCGCAGGGGTCCGACACGTACAGCAGGTCCCCGCCGCAGCGGCGCGACAGGAAGCTCCGCCCGGACGTCTTGGAGAAGCGCGACACCGGCGCGAAGTGGCCCACCACGGCGGCGCGCTCCGCGCCGCAGCAGAAGAGGAGCAGCTTCGCCAGGGCCGGCCACCCGCCCCCGATGCGCGCGCCCGCGGAAGTCGTGGTGGTGAGCGCGGACACCATGCGCGGCGCGCGGGAGACGCAGAGCTCCCGCCACAGCACGCGCTCCGCCACGGCGCGGAGGCGGCGGCTGACCCGGGCCGTGGCGCAGAGCGCCTGCGGGTCCCAGTTGAGCGCCCGGAACACGAGCACCAGCACCTGCTCGTCCAGGATCCCCACGTTGACTCCCCGGATCCTCGCCCCGATGCAGCGCCCTACCCCGTTCCACTCGTCCGAAGCAGCCACGGCGGCGCCGCTCCCGCTCGATTTGGTGCCGTTGCTCGCCGCCGCGCCCCGCAGCTGCCTCATCTCCCGCGTGCCTTCGCTCATTCTCCCCGCTGCCGCGCAAGCCCGACCCAATCTGATATGATCTTCTGGTGTTTGTGAGCTGACTGTGCGTCGCGTGGTTACTCGTACGGGTTTCCTAATCGGGCTCGAGGCGGCGCCGGCCGGTGGCCTGTTATATACGTAAGCTCGCTCGCGCTTGGCACGCACGGCACGGGACGGACCCGAGATCCCTGACCCGGCCAGCCGCCCACCACTCCTCGTGTCGCCGCGGCCGCGCGACAATTGGACGGCTCGGGCCCAAACCAACCAAACCGCTGTTGCTTACGGTGGTTGGCACCTGGGTCCTGGGCGATCCAAATCCGAACTTTCCCGATAAATATCTCCCCATCGGCACGCTCTAAATTCCTCTGGACTCCATGTCTCCATGCGTGCGTCGGTACGTGCTTCCATGCATCACCAGGGAGGAAAGGACCGAACAACACTACAGTGCCACTCGTGGACTGTCAAGTCTGTCTTGCATCTTTTGAGTTCTTGACCAGCGCCGATATGGACTTCTTGTCAGGGCAAGATCGGTCCGATCCAGCTCTGCCCAGACAGGCAGCGCCGTTGTTGCGCATACGGGTACAGACTGCAGAGTAAACAACAGGCCGTCGTCGGTCACAAATATCTTGGAGCAGACACTGCATATCTTATCCCGTATCCATATCATACAGAGTCCGTTCAGAAAAGCAATTCCGTCCGTTTCAAAACAGATCATGCGAGCTTTATCTGACGTGCTCTACAGCGGCAAACGGAGTGCCGGCGACTCAAGCGACCGGCAGCGGCTCGGACACGTGCCAGGTAGCGGTTGCTGTACGGCCGGGGTTGCAGGGCCACGCGCCGGCGCCGCCTTGCTCGGCGGGACGCGTGGCGCGCATCACGGCGACGTCGCCAAATCATTTGGCCGGGATCTGGTTTCGTGCGCTCCCCAAACCGGTGCGGGTCAGGACTTCAGGGGTGGTCCGGTGCGTCACCCGCCGGGACACGTGTTGCTCCGGCAAAGGAAAATATCTAGGGTTGCGTGGCGTGATGCGATTGGCTGTAGGGACACGCGTCGTGCTGAACGGTCGAGCGGGGAGAGATCCTTTGTTTGACGGCAATGTGAGCCGTACACGTGCACGTTTAAGCATCCTGCAGAACAGCAGTGTGCTGGAGTAGAATTTCTCTTGTTTTACTCGATGAAAGGAATGGACGGACATGGACGCGGCGTTAGACAATTGACGTACCTCGCCTAGAGCATTTTCATGTCGTGAGAGATGCCTCCTCTCTCCGATGCCGATGCTTTGAGAATAACGGAATCCCGATTATTCCAAGTGTCGGTCGGCAGCCGCAGTCCGCGGCAAGCATCGGCCAGCGGTATCTGCAACAATGGTTACTATCAGTCTATCACCTGTGTAACACCAGCACAACTGCACAAGCGCGCGGCAAATATGTGGTGAGATTTGGAAACGCAAACTCGTGCGTACTTTCATTTGCCTCTGCGGAGACCAGTGTTTGTGCATTCTGTATCAAATGATTCTGATTCTGGCGTGGTACTACTAGCTTTCAGTTCGAGCACGGGGGAACCAAAAGGACACATAAGCACAAGGCATGTTCGAGCAACCATATGCATTGAGACACGCATGTCACCGAAATCGCTGGTAAAGATTAGAGTCAGAATGGTAAATTCGGTTTGTTTTTAGAGGATCAGAAAGCGTTCAGTTCGATACAATCTGGCCCGGTTCTGCATTCCTTCGACACCAACAAAGTACCCACGCTTGAGAAATTTGGGCCACAGTGTTTCGAAGCCTGTGGCACTTATTTAACTCTGGGCCGGTCATGCCCAACGGGCTTTCTTTTAGGCAATGCATCCTTCTTCTTTTTTGAGGTCAAACAGCCAACTTACTAACTCGCTAACACTTGCTTACAATCACTTCTAACACTGTGATGAAGAAAACTCGGGGCACTATCAGCCCAATCTACAGAGACACCGTTCAAAGCTCCAAACCTAGCACAGAGCCACGAAATTCGCCTCGCGCCTAAAAAAATTCTCAAAGCTAGTAAAACATTGGCTCAACTCCTCAATCTCACAAAAAATAGGAACAGTTACTGCTCAATGTTTAATCCTCTGTGCCCAAAGATGCACAAGATCCGCACGGTCAGATTCAAGGATGACCAGCGCAAAACCCTTCTCCTTGGCAAAAGCACAAGCATCCCGCAGAGCCAAAGCCTCAATGACCAGAGGATCAACGATCTTCTCATAAACGCAGCATCAGGCTGCTATGGATCCAATACCTCCACGAATCACCATCCCGCCAGCTGCCGGCCTTCAGATTCATTAATCGCTCCATCATCGTTAATTTTAGCAGTCCCCATAGGCGGACCATGCCGGGTACAAGTCGGTCCTGACTGCCTCACCGAGCTCGCAGCCGATTTCTTCTCCAACACAGATACGGATTCCATAATTGTTTCCACGGACTTAATCGCATCGAAACCCATATCATCATGCGCCCAACGATTTCTGGAATCCCAAATCGTTGCCTTGATAGAGATGATCAACTCCCTCTTTCCTTGATCAAACACGGGAAGGCACACATCCTTCTTCTTCGAGTACTCCCAAGTTTCTTTCGGTTGAACCAAAGTTGTTGAGTTCTTGCAACTTGCAATTGCTCCTTTTCAATTTAGACTACGTATCCAAGTGAAATGTCCCGTCCCTTCTTAATCTTTTTCTTCTTTTTTTTTTGCAAATTTGCAATTGCAAGCCCATCCCTTCTTAATCAGCAAGCGCAGGGAACGTTATCTTGTGATGTCCTGCCTGACGTGTCCATGAATTCCAAAAGTTAGTCGGCACTACCTGACCTGACGCCCACGGATGATGAGCTAGCTGATCACGGCGATAAGAATGGCGAGGAGGCCTATACGCTACGGGTTGGGAGCGACCGAGCGAGCCCCGCAGGAGCAGGGTCACGTCCTTTTCGGCGCGCACGCGCGACAACGGTGGAGCGCAAGGCGGTGTCAGGGCTGCCCGCCGCGTGACGTCACTCATCCGCGCCCGAGTCTGAGAGAGCCAGAGAGCGAGAGCGAGAGCGCCCATGTGACCGCGACCAGCCGAGCGATCCCCACCACGCGCGTGCCGAGCCAAGCGCACTAGCACCGTCAGCGCGCGCGGGCACTCAGATCGGAGGAGCAGAGGTGCGGGAAGAAAATTCCCCGAGCTTTCGAGCTTTCTTCGAAGCTCTTGGCCCCGGCGGAGGAGCCCGATCGGGATCCCTGGAGAAATGGCGGCACTGGCGGCGGAGGCGAAGGCGGAGGAGCCGCCCTCTCCCCCGCCGGCTCCCGAGAAGCGCGGCGCGCCGGCGGAAGGCGAGGAGGAGCGCCCCGAGGCGAAGCGGCGGCGCGCGCGCGTGGCCGCGCTGGAGAGCGTGCCCCGGGCGACGGCGGCGGCGGCGAGCGAGGGCGACGGCTGCGAGGGAGGGTCGTTCTCGTTCCACGCGCGGAGCTTCTCCGGGGTGGCGGAGACGACGCCCAAGTTCGGGTCCTTCAACCCGGCCGCCGCCGCCCAGCTCGTGCCCTTCCACCTGACGCCCCCGCCGCCTCTGGTCGATCCGGACTCACCGGTGGTGGTAGACAACGAGGGCAAGGGCAAGAGTGGGAATTCACACTAGGGCGGGCAGTAGTTGTCTGTAGAGGAGTCGATCGATGGCTTGGTTTTGAGTTAGGCAGGGAGTTTAGTCTCTAGTTCGTGTGACTTCTGCTGCTCCTTCATGTAATTGGACAGTGTGCACTTCTTTCTCGCTTCTTCGTCGATTTTGCTCGTCTCTACTCTTCTTGGACTTTGTTGTACATCAATGACTTTGCTTGTGTCTTGTAGAATTGTACCGATACGGTTATTAGCAAAGAGGGGTTCTTTTTCTTCTTCTTTTGTTGTTGCCAATTTAACTGAAGCCTGTGACCCGGCACCGCAGTTTCAGCGCAGCATAGTCTGTGGCCACCTACACCATTGCGGCTTAAGCGTCGTCAGTTACCAGGTAGCTGTGGCCTATGGATCGTGATTACTAATTCACCTGGAGCCGAACGTGCACTCACAGCCTCTCTGAATTTTGATAGTACTCACTGTCGTCTGCTTGCAGTGCCAACTGGGAGTGCTTTAGAAATTTTGTTCACGGTTTGACTTATATATTCAAAGGTCAGTCTAGAAACTAAACATAAGCAGGACTCTGCTTGCATCCCTACGTTTTGCACGTACACCGGATATTGGAAAATATCAAAACCACGGACGGAGTCAGCGGAGAGCAGGACGACAGGCGTGTGCAACGGTACTCGGATGAGATTTATTTTCTTGCAAATACCCGGCCATCGACTACCATGTTCTCCCTGTGTGAGATTGCTCCGATGCAGTCGTGGTGCTTGTCTAATGATCTCACATTCGTCTTACATTCGTCTTTAATAACACAGGTGAATGAATTCAACGCCATGTGTGCGGTCAACTACGACAAAGTGGATGAACATCACCTATCGGAGTATATCCTATCATTTAACCCACTTTTTTTTTCACACTCGTGTCTTGTTGTCTGACTGTCCAAGATCCGCAGTTGCCATGGGAGATCTCGCTGGGGCCGTGTCACGCCTGGATGACGGTGTTGTCTTTGACATCGACACCGGCTCCGACCATGCATGGACGCCTAACATATCTTCCCCGTCAGCTCAGGCGCGTCGTGCTCTCCTAGCCGACGTCCCTCTGCTGCCACCTCTTCCCGCGGCCGTTCCTCCCCGACGACCTCCCATACACGCTCGTGGTCCGGCATGTCTTGCTCTCCCACGATGAAACATCGTTTGCGTCGGGCCGCTAAATCAACACCCGCCACCACTAGGATCTAGATGCTCTCCACTGGTGGCTAGCCTTCATCATCGTCCTCCTTGTTCGATGCGTGCTTCACCGCGTGCTCATTGAGACCATATCATCCACGACTGGCAATGGGGTTGCTCTGGAGCTCGCCATGCACGACATCGACTCCACAAGTGCCGAGGCTGCATCCTCTGCTACGCCGATGATCACATTCATGCCTCCCGTGCCGCATGTGGTGGGCGGTGGGCTTGATTCCCACTGGAGGCGGCGGTGACTGGTTGCTGCTATAAGGGCGCACATTCAACATCCAGGGACGAAAAGAGTGAATTGTGGATGACAGGATGACATCTACGAGGGGACGGTGGACCTCGCTGGTGCATGCGGTGAGCACATCATTGCGTACTACAAGAACGAATGTGGTTTGAGCTCGAGAGTAGCGTCAAGGTGGAGCTCACCAAACTCGACACCCGCAAATCTCGACTCCAGACGCTCCAGTCATACTTTCAGACGTATCTACAAGCACGAGCATTAACAAACCATCCAATGGATCAACTAGTTGGGACAAACAAATATAAATGAAATCATCTGAACCTTAGCACATAGAATAGCCAAGAAAGATTGCATAAGATAATTTGAAGCTAAGAAAGCTAATCACCGAAGCTGGGGTTCGGGCGGCATCCTCGCCGCCTACAGATTGCGTTGCCACCATGGACGTCGAGGCGGACGGTTACGGGAGAAGACGAACCAACGCCACGATCAGAAAGAAAGAGAAGATTTCGGTATATGAAGAGATACGGGCTGGAATGGAATATATGAAGAAAACAGGGACATTTTGCAAAAATCCATTCACAGGAATGAGAAAGAAATTGTATTTCGTTCTCAAGGGCTAAAACGAAAAAATGTGAATCACCTAAACAGCCAGCGTGGCTAATCCGGACTAAACCGGGCACTAATTCACCCGCCTAGACAAGTTTTGGACCACCTGACCCCATTTTTGAAGTTGTTGTATGAAAATACTCGCGCACCTCAAGTTCTTGTGCTGCGGGTGTTATTACCTCGAAATGGGTTAAGCCACCACCTGGATGGGTGAAACTGAATGTTGATGGATCGTTCAGTAACGCCTTACTCTGCCGGCGCTGGAATGATTCTTCGTGATGATGTTGGTCAAATCATCTTCTTAGCATGCCGTACACTCTTCCACTGTGTTGACGCTGAGGAGGCGGAGCTGAGCATTTGCATGGAGGGCATGGCTCTTGCACTCCAGTGGAGTTAGCTCCCAATAATTGTTGAGACAGATTGTACTTTGGTCTTGGCGGCTGGGAAGGGCATGGGTACTGACGGATCTGGTTTTGTTCACTTAGTTCATGAGATTAGAGAAGTGATGGAGTTTGGTAGAAGGTTTGATTTTGTTAAAGGGGATACATCTCAGAATCGGGCAAGTCATTTGCTTAATTTTTTTGATCAGTGCATAGTTGTCTGATTGTGTTCCGGTCCGCCGTCTGTGGCGGATATCGTTCTCCAAGATTTTAATGATTCTAAAGCTTAATATATCTTTTTTTCGTCGCAATTTTTTTTTTGTATTTCTGGAGTTAGCCACCCAGATTCAAGGACATTTACTTGCATTTTACTCTTTTCTGTTTATCTGGTTCAGTATTTGGGTGGACATATTTTTCTACAAATCGTCGAGTTTGAAGAATCTCCTTTGAATCATAAAGTAGGTTGGTATTTTCTTACTACTCTTTCCGTTTCTAAATATTTGTCGCTGTTTTAGTAAGTTGGGGTTAATTTTTAAAATTGGCCCGTTGACGGACATGTAACAAAATCATTTTACAAGAACTCATGCTTCGTCGAAGACTCTTCAAAATAAAATAATTGCTCAAGAACACGCTTGCAGGAACAAAACAAAAAGCACATATAGAGGAACTCGATTGGTGAATAGTATAAGGGCCTGGGTGAAATAATCTCCCCTTAAATTCCCTTTACTAGCTGCCCCCCTTCCGGTCCCCCTTCCGCATCGCACCACACCCCTCACCGCCACCCCAAAGTCCCCGGCGACGCTCAGCCTCGACCTCGCCGTCGTTCCAGCCTAGGATCGCGGCTCTACGGTGACTACTGGATTGGCCTCCTCGACGGCGAGTGGAGCCAGTCAACCGTCGTTCCGGGCGTTTCGGATCGCTCCCTCCTGGCGTCCGCTCGGAACCGGGCCGGGCCGCCGTGAAACCCTAGATTTCGCTGCCCAGCGCACGGCGATATCGTGTGGTTCGTGCCCCCTCGCGATGCCCATATAAGGATACCCCCTCCACCCGAAGCTCTCGACACAACCGCTCTCGCGTTCTAGGGTTTGCGCCGCCTCGAGGATAATGGGTGGGCGCACGGTCGTATCCGACGATGAAGGTACGCGATTTCGTTGCTAATTTACGCCACTTCGGGCGGTTTTTGGTACTCCCGGCGGCGGTTTGTGTGCGTTTTCTGATGCAAGTCTCTGCTTTGTTTGAAATCTAGAAGATGACTTTGTCGACGGCGAGGAGGAGGAACCGCGGCCGGCGCGGAGGGGCAGGGATGATATCGACGAGCAGGACGATGACGAGGAGGAAGAGGAGGACGAGGAAGGTCAGTTTTTTTCTCACAATTTCTCCATTACTTAAGCTTGCGTGGGCGCTTTGGTTGATGTGGTTATTCCTTACGCTCGATTGGGATGTCTTTATGTGCTAAATTCGGAGTCGTGTTTCGGGTATTCTTTTTCTTCTTCTTTTTCTTATCTCACTTGTTCTTATAAATTATAATGTTCTGGTTTTGTATTGAGTTTACAGTATGCGTTTTCTACTTAAATCGCCTGTGATTGTGTTCTCGAGTTAGTATAGCAATAATGGGGTAAAATTATTCGTGAGCAGAGGAGGGAGAGAATGAGTACGAGAAGGATGGCTTCATAGTGGATGATGCGGATGAAGAGGAGGAGGAAGATGAACAGAGGGCAAGTGATGATGAGAGACGAAAGAAGAAAAAGAAGAAGAAGAGGTAGTTGCTTTTGATGCCTCGTTTCGAAACAGAATGTTACTTCGTTTTGTAAGTTCCTGAAATGTAGAGATGTGCCAGGGAATCAGAGGAATTCATGCTTGACGAGGATGACTACATGTTGCTCCAGGATAACAACATCACTGGCATCACTCGTCCGAAGCCTGTATGCTTTAACATAATATTTCTTGTTCGTGCTTTCGTACTCAAGTTTTTAGCATGTTTATCAAGAAAGGACTTATACTTACTGCAGGCAAACAAATTTAAGCGCCTGAAGAAGGCAGGAAGGGAATTTGAAATGGGTGACCATTCTGGCTTCTCCGATGATGATGGATCGGGGAAAAGGCACACTGATGAGGAGAAAGTCAAGTATTCATTGTTTGGTCAGCATGGTAACTGCTTCTGAACCCACTTCATTGCTTATTTTCTATTTCAGGAAGTCCTGTCTAATTTTTTATTTGCTGCAATGCTGTTTCCCTCAGATCCCTTTGAGGAGGATATTGTTGAGGAGGAGGATCAGCAGGCAGAGGAAGATGAGGTTGGTGAAGATGACATGGACGATGAAATGGCGGACTTCATTGTGGATGAAGAGGAAATTGATGGGAATGGCCAAGTTGTGAAGTATGTTGCTTATTTTTCGTTTGTTTGTCTTACGCTCCTGTATCCAAGCGAAATAATCCAGACCATGCTGTTATATGCATGTACTATGTCATATTGCAGAAGGAAGAAGGTTAAAAGGAAGCCTCTACGACAAGCTGCAGGTGTATCATCATCTGCATTGCAAGAGGCGCATGATATATTTGGGGATGTCGATGAGTTATTAGCACTTAGAAAGCAAGAGCTTGAAAGGGATGCTTTTAATTCTGGTGAGTTGAGAGGGAACCGGCTTGAAGATGAGTTTGAGCCATTTATTCTCGCAGAGAAGTATATGACAGCAAAAGATGAGCAAATAAAAGAAAATGATGTACCTGAGAGGATTCAGGCAAGTAACATTTAGATGCACCTACACCGAGAGGCAGGCTTGACTTTTCTTGATAATGCATGTCTAATTTATTGCTCCTTTGTCAGCTGTCTGAAGAATTGACTGGCAATATCCGGGACGACGAAACAAAGAGAGAGGAAGAAAGTGTATGGATACACAACCAACTCACTGGTGATGGATTTCTGTCATTTTTTGGCAATGAGCCAGTGAACAGGGAGATTCAGCAGAAGGACATCGTGAATGTCTTGACCATGCTACATGTCAACAAATTTGAAGTATGAAAAATATATGACCTCCCTGCATATTTCCGTCTTATGTTTAATCTACTGACATAGTTATTGTTACCTGTCAGATTCCATTCATTGCAATGTATAGGAAGGAAAATTGCCTGAGCCTGCTGGAAGACTATGATGCTGATGAACATGAGAATGAAGAAGTTCCACGTAAAATGAGGTGGCATAAGGTAGCTGTTTGTCGCTAGACATGGTTACTCTCCCTATTATCAAGAATTTACAGTTGCTTACACAATTCCTGTGCTGTTTTTAGCTGCTCTGGGCTGTTCAGACCTTAGACAGAAAGTGGCTACTTCTTCAGAAGCGCAAGCTTGCTTTGCAGATTTACTATGACAAACGATTTGATGATGAAAAACGGAGAATAGATGATGTTACTAGGCAGTCATTGAATCGACAACTTTATCACTCTATCATTGAAGCACTAAAGGAAGCAAAATCTGAGAAAGAGGTCGAGGATGTCGATGCAAAATTCAATTTACATTTCCCTCCTGGTGAAGTTGAAGAAGAAGGTCAATTTAAGCGACCAAAAAGGAAATCCTTGTACAGTATTTGTCACAAGGCAGGGTTGTGGGAGGTTGCTAACCAATTTGGCCGTAGTGCAGAGCAATTAGGACACCATCTAACTTTAACAAAGATACCTGTAAGTGATCTGTGCTCACACTTTGCAGTACCTTTCTCCACAACAATACGTCATACACAACCTATCTTTAGTGTGCATATATCTTCCTGCCCTGGATTAATCTACTGCACTAGAGAAAAGCTGGAAATTTTACACATTATCTGCATTTGCTACTTTCAGGAAGCGGGTGAGCTTGACAGTGGGAAAGATTCTCCAGAAGATGTTGCTGCAAATTTCACATGTGCAATGTTTGAAACACCACAAGATGTTCTTCGGGGTGCCAGACACATGGTACCCAATATCTTACAATTTCATCCAGTCTTTATGGGAAGCTAGCAAAGCTATTTGTTTCTTCTTACCTAAATGTTCCAATTTCATTTGTTTTTATCTTATCAGGCAGCAGTGGAGATTGGTTGTGAGCCTATTGTAAGAAAGCACATCAGGAGTATCTTCATGAATAAAGCTGTTGTCTCAACAAGCCCCACACCTGAGGGCAATTTGATCATAGATGCTTACCACCAACTATCAGGCTTCAAGTGGCTTGAAGAGAAACCACTAAACAAGTTTGTAGATGCACAATGGCTTCTTATTCAGAAAGCAGAAGAAGAAAAGCTCCTCAAGGTTACCATAGAATTACCAGAAGGTGCAAAGAAAGAGCTCATAGCTGAGGCTCGTGAGAATTATCTAAGTGACTGTGTCAGCAAGTCTGCACAACTGTGGGATGAGCAACGGAAGATGATACTGGATGATGCCTTCTTGACATTCCTTCTTCCATCAATGGTAAAGGAATCTCGTTCGCTGTTGACAGCAAAAGCCAAAAGTTATCTCCATATGGAATATGGGAAACAGTTATGGGACAAAGTTTCTGTTGCTCCTTGGAAGAAGAAGGACGCCGACAAGAAGGATGCTGACATTGATATGGATGATGAATCAGAGTTGAGGGTTATGGCCTGCTGCTGGGGTCCTGGGAAGCCAGCAACCACTTTTGTAATGTTAGACTCGTCAGGAGAATTGGTTGATGTTCTATATGCTGGTTCTATTAGTATTAGATCTCAAGGTGTTTCTGAGCAGCAGCGGAAGAAGAATGACCAGCAACGAGTTCTGAAGTTTATGACTGACCATAGCCCGCATGTTGTATGTGTAGGAGCATCAAATTTGAATTGCAGACAACTCAAGGATGATATTTATGAGGTATTTATTTAATCTATTTGTTTATATGTAAATCATGTCTAATCAGAGTCGAACATGCTATGTTTTTTGTGTTCACAACTTTGAAAGTGTATGCAATGTCTCCTGCGGAATCATCCATAACTGTCTCCAGTCACTACCATCTGAGTTCAACTTGGTGTTGTAGAACACCTCATGGGATCAGCTATTGTTGCTGTGACGCATTATCATTATTTTCTTGTTATTTATTCGTATGCTGGTCTATTTTTTCCCTGTTTTGGTGAGGGACACAAGATGGCATCCTATTTTTTTGACCAGTGGGCTCCTTGGGTTGGCAATAGATTTTTAGTGCGTACTGCTGCTCTTCGACCGCTATAATTCTGTATTATTCATATTCTTTGAATGTTTACTATTGGCTTCCTCATTTATAATGAGGGTTCCAGTTGCCCCAGTATTATTCATATTAATGATTCCGTGATTCAAGTATCTTGCATTCTTCTGTTCAACATTTGACGTGAATATCATGGATGCGCTGATTGATTAAGTTTTATTTATGCTGCTAGATAGCTGCCAGTAGAACAAATATACTTGCCTGATTTTAAACTGACAATCTATCCCTGCATAGGTTATTTTTAAAATTGTAGAAGACCATCCAAGGGATGTGAATCCGCAAATGGAAAATTTTAGCATTGTCTACGGTGATGAATCCGTGCCTCGCTTGTACGAGAATTCTCGAATATCTTCAGATCAGCTGCCTGGCCAGTCAGGTATAGTATAATTTGTTGATTTACTGTTAGCTCTTTCGTTCTTGAAATTTCTAAATAACTTGCTCAACTTTTGTATCTTAACTTGTGTACAGCTATCGTGAAGCGTGCTGTGGCGCTTGGTCGGTACTTGCAGAATCCTTTGGCGATGGTTGCTACACTCTGTGGACCTGGGAAAGAGATACTGTCATGGAAACTACACCCCCTTGAGCACTTCCTTACTCCTGACGAGAAGTATGAAATTGTTGAGCAAGTAATGGTCGATGCGACAAATCAGATTGGTTTTGATGTTAATCTTGCTGCTAGCCATGAGTGGCATTTTTCCACTTTACAGTTTGTTGCTGGTCTGGGACCACGCAAAGCTTCAGCTTTGCAGAAGGAGTTGGTAAGGGAGGGATCCATTTTTAGTCGCAAGGAGCTGGTGAAACCTCTAGGCAGGAAAGTATTCATGAATGCGTCTGGCTTTTTACGTGTCCGACGAAGTGGTGCAGCTGCAGCAAGTGCTCAAATTATTGATCTTCTTGAGGATACAAGGATCCATCCTGAATCATATGCATTAGCAAAGAATTTGGCCAAGGA
Organism: Brachypodium distachyon; assembly: GCF_000005505.3. NCBI lineage: Eukaryota > Viridiplantae > Streptophyta > Magnoliopsida > Poales > Poaceae > Brachypodium > Brachypodium distachyon. The sequence goes on along the minus strand of NC_016132.3, from coordinate 18,596,256 downwards.
TGTCCGTTCCGAGGATTCAAATGAAGTGAATGAAATGGATGACGATGAACAAGAGATGGCTATTGAGCACGTAAGAGAAAGGCCAACTTTGCTCAGAAATCTTAAAATTCCTGAATACATGGAAAGTATTTCGGAGGAGTTCCGTAAAAGGCAAACATTGGTTGACATAAAGATGGAACTACTGAGTGGTTTTTCTGACTGGAGGACCCCGTATGCTGAGCCAAGTCCAGATGAGGAATTCTGGTTGCTTTCTGGTGAAACTGAGGATAACATATCAGATGGAAGGACTGTTCAAGTAACTGTTCGTAACATACAAGAGAACCGAATAATATGCACCTTTGATTCTGGTTTGAAAGCCATAGTTATGGGAGACAACTATTCTGATGACGTGGCCTTTGATGCAGAATCACTGCAGCTACATGAAGGTGATGTATTAACTGGCAAAATTAAAAATGTTAATAAAAATAGGTTCATAGTTTACCTAACATGCAAGGAGAGTGACATGAAGCGAAGACCATTCACCAGAAATAATCATGACCCATTCAATCATGAAAAACACATTGTTCCAAACAAGGATGATAAGGCTCGGAAAGAAAAGGAACTCGCAAAGAAACTTTTCAAACCCCGTATGATAGTTCATCCTCACTTTCAGAACTTGACAGCTGAAGAAGCAATGCAGGTTTGCTGTCATTTTAAATAGATTCTATTCTTCACCCTTTGTTTCCTTGGCTATTTGTTCTTTGATAGTATCTGATCTAAACTATGTTTGTTGAAACAGTTCTTGGGAGACAAAGAGCCTGGTGAGAAGGTCATTCGGCCTAGTCTCAAGGGCCCATCATTTCTAACACTTACATTGAAAATATTTGATGGTGTCTTTGCACACAAGGAGATAACTGAAAGTGGAAAGGATCATAAAGATATTACAAGTTTGCTTCGCCTTGGAAAAACACTCACCATTGGTAATGAATCTTTTGAAGATCTTGATGAGGTTGGTGCACAAGATAAATTTCAATATTAATTTTTCTTTTATTTCATATCGATTAGCTGCAATTCTGTTTCTCTTGTAACAGTTAGATTGATATCTTTTATTTTCAGCTAAATGATGAGTCCTTTTTACAAATGTACAGGTAATAGACAGATATGTGGATCCGTTGGTTGGCAACTTGAAAAGCATGCTGTCTTATCGCAAATTCAGGAAAGGGTTAAAAGGTGAAGTTGATGATGCGTTAAGGGCAGAGAAGGCAGAGAATCCTATGAGAATAGTATATTGTTTTGGCATATCTCATGAGCACCCAGGCACCTTTGTATTATCTTACATTAGGAGTACAAATCCACATCATGAGTATGTCGGGTTGTTCCCAAAGGGCTTCAGATTTCGGAAGCGAGATTTTGACAGCATTGATCGCCTTGTGTCATATTTCCAGAAACATATTGACAAACCGCCACCTGATGCTGGTCCTCCAATGCGAAATGTTGCTGCAATGGTTCCAATGAAAAATTCATCTTGGGCTTCTGGTGGTGCTGGTGGTGCAAATGATGGATGGAGGGGAGATGGTGATAATGATAGGGACAGGCCATTCTCTGGAAGAACAGGTCAGTGCTTATCTGCATTGGATTGTTTAATCGCTGTTCTTCAGAGTTTCTTAGTGGGACTGCATATTTGCTAGTTTCCTTTCAGCTTGGCAGTTACCAAGTAGCACACGTTTTTATTTCATGGTAAATAGGTGCTGCTCCCTGGTTTCTACAAAGCCAGATGGTTCGTGGTGGTCCTCAAATCTACTCTGTTTTCTTGTTGCTTATTTCTTTCTGTTTCCTGTCAAGTGTGGGGTTCCTAAAATATCAGCGCGATAGAGTTGTCACTAAATCTTGCCAAATGATGTTTAGTCTCCTCTAGTATGCAAGCACTTTTAGTTTATCTTTTATTTTTTCTCAAAGCAGGAGGCAGGTTTGATTCAAGGAACAGTTCTGGTGGCCGTGGGCGTGGGCGCGGGCGTGGCCGAGGTAACTTTGGAAATGATGGTGGTGGCGACAACAGTGGTGGATGGACTGATAACATTGGCGGTGGCAGCGGCGGATGGGGCACAGGTGGAGGATCTGGAGGCGGGGATGCTGGATGGGGTGGCGGGGGTGGCGACAGCAACCGTGGCGGTGGCTGGGGTGCAGCTGCTGCTACCTCTGATGGCGGTGACGGAGGCTGGGGAGGAGCAGCTCCTGGTGGCAATGGTGCTGCTGGTAACGACGACTCGGGATGGGGCAGCGCCAAAAAGGCAGCCCCAGCGCAGGATGGGTGGGGTGGCGCAAGTGGGGGTTGGTGAATGGTGTGCCGTGCCTGCATACACCACCGGAGAAACTGTCGGATGGAAGTTCTTTTCTGTTTGAATCCTGTTATGGTTCTGTTTACTATTGTCGATGGGAAACATTGCCACTATTTCCCGACTTGCTATGCTGTTCCATTATTAAGGAGACATGCTAAACTGCTAGTTGCTGCCGGTCTTGATTTTACATGTACAGTTTTCATACATTTGGTGTCTTATTTCTTGCCAGCACTTCGGTTTTCCAGTGATCTTTATGGCTAAGTTTTAGCTTTCCGTGGTTTGATATGCTTTCAAAGTTAGTACTCGTTAGTCTGTATATGTGATGGAAGTTTTGTGTTTGTTCTTGGCTTGGCAAGTCCTGTTCCAATCGGCAAGTACTTCGTCCGTTCCATATGTCTAGACGTTTTTTAAATAGATACATCCATTTTTAGCAAATTTGAAATAAGAATTATGAAACAACGGAAGTAGTACATTTTAAGACCAAATTGCAATGAATTTAATTTAAGATTACTTTATGCTCTACTTAATCCACGAATTTAGTACTCTGGTATGAGCTGCATCACTGCATCACGATGTTTATTTTTCTTTTAGAGCCGACCTAGAAGCATTTTGCATCATGCGCCCTACCTCTAGATAATGCTAGCTTTTTCATTCGTCTGGATGGAAAAGAGTGAGGTTCACAATTCGCAAATACTTACAAGATGAAACCCTGCAAAAGAAAAAGAAATTGGCAACTAGTCGCGGAGCACAAACATCCCACGTAGCTCGGTTAATGACTGTCTTTTCGACTCTTGTACAAAGATCATGGTGGCGAAAGGTAAACCTGCACGTTTCTGCACGTGGCGGTGGCTAAACAACTTGGCGCCTAAAGAGATTGCCCTCTCACTATACCAAGGAGGAATAAAATTATCCATAAAATTAGCCTTAATCTGGAAATTTTCCAGCTCCGAATTTTACCTGGTTTTGGGCCCAAAACGGGCTTCGGGCCTTAGGGAATCGCATGAATTTACTGCGTGCTCCAGAAAGTCCATCTCACCATAAAGTGACTATTACTCAGAGCAGGGCTCCTAAACATGGTCCTACTCGATTTTTTGGGCCCAGACCAAAAAAAATGTTTCAGTAGGGTCCCTATTCAAGTGTGGGCGATAAAGTAGAAAAGATAGATACACGAACGGGCACAAATAACGAATATACTCAACAAAAGTAAAGCTTCATCGTAGTTACCCGAACTAAATTTCTCTTGATCCATCCTTCGCATCTTGATGCTTCTTCACGTATTTGTTGATAAAATTGTAAAATACTTCCTCCATTTCACAAAGGTTGGCGTACTTTGTTTCGTTAAGACAAGGTTTTGACCAAGAATTACACTATTAATATGTAACATATATGATACAAAATCATGATTATTAGAAAGAACTTTTAAAGACGAATCTATTGATATAAATTTCATGTATGTAAAAACACATATTAATAGAGTTATCATTGGTCAAAACCTTATCTTAACGAAACAAAATACGCCAAACTTTGTGAAATGGAAGGAGTACCATACTTGCACAAGCTGACCTAACCTCAGAGGTTTTGAAAAGCCACATGAGCTGCCCACTTCAAACAGTGAGAACCTAAAATCATTGAGTGCACCATGGCCGGGGTCATATCCCTTGCAAGACAAACCGTAAAACTGCTTTTTCATCGATAAATCAACAAGGAAAAAGACCAAAAACACGAAAAAAACGTGTCGTGAGAACTGCTGACTCCGTGACATAGGTTGCAACGCCTACACCTGGACGAGAAAGGAGCGAGGACGTCAATCTTCTAGACGAAGACGTCTCCATCGCCAAGACGCCATCGAGAAGAACACACAAACCTAACAAAAGAGGATAGCAAACTGGATGCCAGACGTTGATACGTGGTTCCCCTCGTCTCTCAACGTCAGATCGGCCGTGAGAGACTAGGAGAACAGCTGGAGATTGAAGTTTTCTCGAAGACGGCTGATGAGGGTACGGATCCTCAAGTGTTGATATCCAACATCAAAATATGCGCGAGGGAGGAGATGGAGGCAGGCGCACCAAAAGTGAAGACGAAGAATACAAGTTAGAAGAATGTCTTGTGTGCAAGGGGCAGCCAACGACAAGGATGATATGCCCAGGATGCACCGCAAGTCGAGTACGAATATAAGGCGCACTAGGACAGACTACGACGAGTCCGACACGTCTAAGGAGCGCCCGGATCTGCGAGTCCATGTTTGAGTCTGAGTCGAATTCTAGTTTGAGTCGAATTCTAGTTCTAGTTTGAGTCTGAGTCGAATTCTAGTTTGAGTCGAATTCTAGCTCTAGTTTGAGTCTGAGTCGAATTCTAGTTTGAGTCGAATTCTAGCTCTAGTTTGAGTCTGAGTCGAATTCTAGTTTGAGTCGAATTCTAGCTCTAGTTTGAGTCTGAGTCGAATTCTAGTTTGAGTCTGAGTCGAATTCTAGTTTGAGTAGTTGAGTTTGAGTCGGAGTTTGTATTGTGTTTGGGCTACTCTTCGTCTATATAAACAAGGGGTACGCCTAGGTTTAGGGTAAAACCACGTTTTAGCTATTTTCAAGACTTTTGTTGAATTGCTCGAAGCATTCATCTGAAAGTATATAATTTCTCTTTGTTTCGATCAGGAATTTTACCTACACCATATTTGTTTCGATAGAGTGTTTATCTACTGAAAGTTCGAGCGTAATCTGTCGTTCCGCTAGGAATTGGAAGATTGCGAAACCGCTTGTGATCGGCGGACTACCGCGCAAGTGTGTGGTGTTGCGAATTTTCATTGGGTTGCAAGTTCGTCGTGCGGCGACGGGTGAACAGCCAGAAGATACATAGAATCATACAAGTTATCCACGTTGCGGCACCTTTTTTTTTTCAAAGCCGGCACCTTTTTTTTTTAAGAACCGTCAAAGCCGCCTAAACACATGGATGGGCATGGCTAATTGCATAATCATCCGTTTTTCCCAGGCCCACGTATTATCATGCAGCGCAGCCCAGAAAAGGCCCATTTAGCCGGTGAGCGCACGCGTCGTCTCGTCGTCGTCTCTCGACTCACTCTCGCCCTCGAGGCTCAAACCTTCGAGGCCGAGGGCGCTTCCTGTAGCAAAAGCTAAGAAGGTTCCACAGGCGAGGCGAGGGGAGGCGAGTAAGCGAAGCGGAAGCCGCAGCCTCGGGCGGGGCAGCGACTGGATTCCTAGGGCAGTCTTCCCCTCCCCTCGCACATGGATCAGAGAAAGGCCCTGTTCCGGGCGAAGCTTCGCGAGCGCGAGGCCAAGGAGAAGCAGGAGAAGCGCATCGATCCCTCGCTCGTCAGGTCTCCTCCGTTCCCCTTCGCCTCTCGCTGTTTCCTGCTAGAATGTAATCTCCGGAATCTGGATTCTTCCCGCTTAGTTTGTTCCATGGCTGTGCTGATTTGGGCTGGGTCGCAATTTTGCTTGATGTAACCCTAGGAAAATGGGACGAACAACCGACTATGGGGTTTGTTAGGCAGGCCTAAATCACTAGGTATTATTTCATACTGTTGTCTACATACCGAGAAACTGGTTTGCTTGCTCCCGAGCAGAGAAGAAGGCTTTAGTGTTGGAATTCTCATTTCGTGGGTTACCGGTTGAAAGCTTGCTGCCAATTTTCTCTGGGCATTTGAACCTCGTATGGTCTTATGTTTCCATATGCCCCTTTGCATTATCCCGTTATGGTTCTTATTTGCTTAGCTAAATTCCTGGGATGTGAATTTTAGTTGGAATGTATTCCATTTACACATGTTCTATAGGTTGTAGTAGATCATGAGAGGAGAGCTACGTCGTTATGTTGCATCCAGTACAATGGTAGGTACAATAGCTTTAGTTACTGCAACATAGGTTATGCTGAATTATTTAAAACTTTGATTTCAGGTGATAATATGCGATGTTAATCAAGCAATACAAGTACCAATCAAGCAATTGAGTATCTAATAGCCAGGTGCATTATACTCTGCAGGTACAATGAATATGATCAGCCCATCTGCAGAGTCTGCAACGTTACTCTGAAATCTGAAGCACTTTGGCCTGCACACCAAGTTTCGCGGAAACATCATGAGGTAAAAAAAGGAAAAAAAACTGTCTGTGTTCACCGATTTACACCTTTATGTGGGTATATTTGTCTGGTCATATTTTAATGATAACTTTCATGGCAGTTGTTCTACGCATACACCATTATTATTCTAGCCTACATGAAATTAAATCGTTGTCTGTTTAGAAGAACAATATGGACGATATTATGTTGATTGTTGAAAGAAAAACAAATGAAGTTTTGTTTCCATATCGAAGTTTTGAAGTGTGGCCACTTACTACAAATACAACTTCACTGAGTACGCTGTAATGTTTTTTAGGTAGCTCTTCTAAATATGACCCTGCAGTCGATTAGAGACCACTAATGTTACTGTTATGCAATTTCCTGGTAGAAAAGGTCTGGGTAGGAAACATGTTGGATAGTTCAATAATAACATGTGTTCTCGTGGTTTGTTCAAAACCATTCATGTTTCCAGTTTTTTCTTTTTATATTAAGTTTAGTTTACTGCTCACTATTAAGCAGCATGCGTGTTTTTTTTCCACATGAACTGTATTGAAGAAATTGCAAATACTTGCTATAGTTTAATTGCTCCGTAGCAGCAGCTAATGTTTTGTGATTTCACATATATTCAGTACTATAGTCATCATCTGACTTAAGTATATTTACAATGGAGGTGTATGCGTATGTTCTTTGCAAAGTGAGTTCATATTTTCCAATTTATGGTACAGGCAAAAGCCGCTGCAGCCACTAAAGTTACAGCAGGTGCAGCACCTCGTGGCAATAATGTTAATCATGAACAACCAGCGGAGCCTCAGAAAGCAAAATCCTCCTCATTACCTGCCAATTTTTTTGACAGCAAAGGAATGAAAAGGCAAAGTGATGGTGAGAATGATAAAACACTCCGCCTGCCCTTCCTCAGTTTAAAGATACATAGTATAAAGTGAACTTGGTCATCCTTGTCTATTCTCCAAATCATTTGATTGTATCCAGCTTTGTCTGATATTCGTGTGTTTGGTAAGTCTAGGTAAATTATCAGTATCTTGCTAAGGAATTGCTTACACCTAATTTCTCCTTTTGATCTATCATTGGTGCAATGTCTGATTTCCATGTGTTTTAGTAGGCATAGACAAATGTATTCCCTCCAGGATAGTCCGATGGCATGTTGTACAGGGTTTTAATAATACATGGGCATTCTGATTCCTAGGTAGACCAAGCAATTGCCCACCTTGCAAGATATGTTTTTGTGCTAAAAAACCTCAATCTGCTAGGCAAACTTTATCACACAGGGAAGGAAAAGCTTGCCTATGGAGGAGTGCCAATGTCACATGGTGAGATAGATAGGGGCTGTTTAAGCCTGGTTCGAGGTAGCCCTGGGCCCAAGAGGCGCAACGGCGCCTTGCCGGCAGCTGGACCTCAAGGGCAGGGAAGAAGGGGACTGGAAGATAGATTGTTTATTCTCGGATTAATTCATAAATGATAGATGGTCGCGCTTTTATAGAGATGTTGGCTTAGCCCCTAGCAAGCTATCTTTAACTTAAGTTAAGTAATCTTATCTAAAAGACGAAATCATAAAGACATAACTATCTATGATTAACTGCTGCCTTATCCTTGGCATGCCTCCTATAGGGGCTTGCCCATAACAGTCAATCGAGCAGTCCTACGTGGGCAAGGTTTGATTGCTGATGTTTGTCATCTTTTTTTCTTCATATTTGAAGCAACTAGATATATTTCAAAGCATATGCATTCGTTTACCCTTTCAGGGCAAAAGAACCTATATTGCAAAAAGGAGAGGCAAAAGAACCAAACATGTAGCATTGCTAACCTCCACTCTTGAGCTATTGCTCATACGGGCTACTCCCTCCGATCCTAAATTATTGTCTCAAATTTGTCCAAATATGGATGTATCTATTCTTTAAAAACGTCTAGATACATGTAATATTTCGACAACAATTTAGGATCGGAGGAATAGTTTTTTCTTGCCTGGTAAAGCAAGGTGGGCAAAGGGAGCCAAACCTGCCCAATTGCCATGACCGGTTGGACAATTTTCTCTTAAACAGTTGGATAGCAATATGCCATTTTTTTATACTTGCACTTTATGTGCTAGTTGTGCGATTTAACTTTCATTAGAAAATGTGATAACTACTTAAAATTCTTAGTCAACCAAGCCTTGATACATGACAGTTGAAATTACCTCCTGATTACACCTGATAACCATTAATACTACTCCCTCCGTCCCAAAATAAGTGACGTGAATTTGTATAAGAATCTATACAAATCCATGTCACTTATTTTGGGACGGAGGGAGTATAAGATGTTATGATTTAAGCAAGAATAGTTTTATAATCTACTCCCTCCGTTCCTAAATACTTGTCATGGTTTTAGTGCAAATTTGCACTAAAACCACGACAAGTATTTAGGAACGGAGGGAGTAATATACAGGAAAAAATTTCTTGAACAAATTGTAATTTCTGGATTGAAACACATTAATACCAATGATGTTATATATGTATATCTGTAGAGCACTAGAGCTTCCATATGTAGTGAACATTTCGTGTGTGTCTATTCTCTGGGAGGATTCCTACTAGCAGTATTATGCCATAGTAACAGCTGGGATGTATGTTCAGCTGTCCTGATGTACCTCAAGGTCTTGCGCACTTGGGTGCTTTATAACATCTTTGATGTGTAGGTACTGGCGCTGAAGGAAGGTCTGTACGCCATGAAGTGGCTGATGTTCAATCGATGACCAAAGAAGCAAGCGCAAATAAACCATCTGTCAGGCTGGACCAAGTGGCAAATAAAGGAAGTCAAACCAATACCAATGCGAAAGGAGTCCTTCCAGGGAATTTTTTTGATTATACTGAAGAAGATGAAGATGAAGCTCCAGCTCCAAACGACCCCAATATGACCCCTGTAAACATTACCAATCCAAATCACATGCAGGTGAAAGGTGTCCCTGCTGGCTTCTTTGATAGCAATAGCACACAACCCAGCGAAGTTAGTGCATCGCCTCAAGCAGCGAATATTCTAGAAACTGCTCAAGTAAAAGGAGCCCTGCCAAAAGGATTCTTTGATAACAAAGATGCGGATCTCCGTGCACGTGGTATCCAGCCTCCAAAAGTTGACATCAAGTAAGGTTTCTAAACTAAATCTTGTGTACCATGTCCATGAAGAATCACTATTCTTGCAGTCGTCCCACATAATTATTCTCACCAGTTTGCCATGAATATAGTTTTGTTAGGAGTTTTAATCTTTAGTTCGGATGTGAAAAAGACAGTTTTATGACATTAGCTAGGTTCACTCTGCTGTTATAAAGTAATGAGAATGGCTTGCAAAATAATTCATGTTGCTTCCACACCCACCTTTGCATTTGTGCTTCTGTCAAGTTCTCATGAGTCTGCATTTTCTCCTCTATATTTTTGAGAAAAAAATGACACACTGGATTCTAATAGTAGTTCATTTTCAGTTTTTCTTTTGTACACTGATTCTCATGTGAAATACATTAAAACCGTGTGCAGTGACGCATACAAAGAATTTGAAAAGGAAATTCAAGAGGACCTCCAGGAAGTTGATGACCGCCTTGAAGAAGAGGAGGTTAGGCCTCTCTACATTATTTGCACTGTACACCTTGCACGTATTGATTCTGCACTGCTGATATCAGCAAACTTTGCATGTGCCTTGTAGATTGATGCTGCTGCTGAGAGGGAAGAGTACTTGACTTTCGAGCAAGAGTATGACCCTTTCCGCATATTTTTAGCAATTTCAACATCTTTTTTTTGTGTCATCAACTTTTCATCCATTTATTTGCACACAGAGAATACAGGCAGCGAGTAGATATGCTGAAGCAGCAGCTCACGGAGTCAAAAGCCGCACGAAATGCGAAAGCAAACAGCAAACCTGTTGGTTTGGAGATGGAGTCTAGCACCAGCGACTCATCGAGTAATGATGAAGACGGTGACACAGATTTTGCTGTTGACTGGAGAGCACAGCATATGAAATGATGTAGAAATTTTTATGGTTGCTTCATACCATGCCAACAGAGAATGATTGACATCAATCATTGCACATCCACTTCAGAATCAGATTTCAGTTCTCCAGGATTTTGCATAAAGAGAGTTTTTTCCCCACCTGTCGCTAATTTTGAACTCACTCGACTAGGGTATGTACGTTTAGTGGCTAATTTGTATAGTTGTGATTCCAAACTGCTGCAAATTGCTTCTTACTGATTGTACTTCTTCGCTTGTGCGGATTATGAGGATTGACGAATGGTTAAACACGCTCTTAAAGCAACCATGACTTCTAGTGCTGCTAACAGTCCTGGATATATTTAAGCAAAGTGAATTATGCACCTAGGACATATATTTAAGGGGATCCGGAGTAAAGTGAATTATGGTAGTCCGGGCTTTTTTGGGCTTATTGGGCCAGGCCTGGGCACAAAAGTCATGCCCGGGCTGTCCCAGGATGCTGGGCTTCAGGCCGGGCCACCCATGCCCAGGTCTAGTTTCACCAGGCTGGTTTGTGCCCCGACGTTCTCTGATGTGCTGGGTTCCTTACTTCCTTGAGCAGTTGGTAACTGGGTATGCGAATAGGGGCAGCCAGGAGCTTGCATCTGTAGTGGTCCTCGTATGATAACTTGGAAAATAACTTCATGGAGTAAGTTGATAGCCCGATGCCGTAGGTAAGCTTCTTGCCTTTTATTGAAAGGTTGCTGATGAAAATTCTGACCTGCAACCCCAATGACGTAGTGTAAGCTCGGTTGAAAAGCTTCCTGTTTCTTGTCAGATATGCCATCTTGCTTATTGTATTGTAACACCTGCTGCTTGCATTATAATCCGATGAATGGACGCATGTACACGTCCATACACCTTAAGATTCTGGAGATATATTGTAAATACGGCCCTAAGCAGTGGAGAAGTGCGTCCGTGCAAAATTACGTCAGGAGCTGCTAACTGCCGAAACAATCTACGGAGTATATATTTTTTTCTTTCCTCAAATAATGCATAGATTTTCTATCAGCTGAAAGTAAACAGTTCAGAATGAAAGCCTGGAAATTGCACGGACATCATTTCTGTATAATCATGTAGCATACGTGAAATCTCAGTTGCAGTTTAGAATGGGAGGACCCATAATACAATACTATCATTATGGCGGTTCTGGAGTGAAAGGGAGTGGCTAGCCAATCAGGTTCTGGAACTGTCAATGATGATTATGATACTCCTAACTTTTAATGTTTGTGGTCATCACGATATAGAAGACCAGAACAAGTGGTCGTTTAGCATTTCGTTTTCGATGAAAATAACGATTCCGTCGTCGCGCTAAAAAAATACGTTTCAGTCGTGCTAAAAACTACTACTGGAGTTGCCAAGCCAAACCATGCCTTCTACTTGCTGTTAAAAGCGTGATAGGGAAACGAAGTGTGTAGCGTGTAGCGTACATGCCTATTGCCTTGAAATCCATTACCTATCCCCAATTCAAAGGTAGAATCAAGAAGGAGATCTGTCATGGCAAACTTGTTCACACAGAGTAAACCTGAATAGCGCCTCTCCCAGACGATCCATTACATCGCCGTCGGAATAGCTATGTGGTAAAGCTAGAAAGATGCTCATGTTAGGTTCTAATGGTTGTGTGCATCAATTGATGCAGAGGATGGGGATTTCCCCATTTTCGACAAAAAATGTGCTAGCTTCCCTGTTGCATTTTAATAATCTCAAAAATTAAGGAAAATGTTAAGTTCCAGTTTCTTCCTTGGAATGGAAATGTTTGCCTCTCGAATTCCCTTTTTGCTTTTTTAAGAAACCAAGTCTGTGCATACATCTAGTGAACATTCTAAATCCACAGTTACAGAGATGAAGGATAGTCAGACTAGTCAGGTTACCGTATGGAGAAAGGGCATTGAGCATCAATGTCAGTGATGTGTTGCAATGTTAATGCAAGCCAATAGCCAATGTATTAGTTGGTTCTATGATTAGCAACAACAGACCTCAAAACAGACGAGAGCACTGAAGGACCACTCATTTTTGCTCAAGGCTGACATCTTCTGATCATATCTGGTTGTTGGCAGAAGAATTTTGTCAAGTCAGCTGAGAAATAAGCATGTGACAGTGAGCACACAATGTACAGATGTACACATCACAACCATGTCAAACATTTCTACGTCCTTAGCAGACTTCAGGTCAGGGCGCAGGATTTCAGCATGTTTGGATGATGACATCCTCTTATGCGGCAGGATAAACTACATTACAATCTAATTTCAATGGTTCTGAAGGCAATTGCTGAGAAAAATGAAATGCCATGCAGTAACATCGAACGGAGCTTTAGACTGAATTGTCTCTGCAGTAAAATACAGTAAAAACTCGTTGGTCATTGCCACACTTCAATTAGTACAGGAGAGGGTATTTTTCACCAAAAGAAAAGAAAAAGAACGCTCATGTAAGAACCAAGAAGTTGGCCCATATCTAAAAGCAGCAGATTTCAGACAACCAAAAAGAGTTGGCACATATTCTAAAACAATGCCAAACATTACTACCTTGAAATACAATCATCTAGCCAGGAAAGCTTTGTTGCCAAAAAAAAAAAATCAGCTATGGAAGCAAAGGTCAGCAACATCCATGGAATGCACCTGTTCCAAAACATCGATTTCTCGCGCCACGCCGCCATTGCCATCTTCCTCAAACCTGCAACCTGCAGCTGCTGGCCTAGAGCTCTCCTCCCAGGCCCCAGCCTCAGAATTGCCATTGAAGCACAGGGCTGGACGATCACTGCACACCACAGAACCAACACTGCACTGCAACGGCATCTTCTGGAAGGGGGTTACAGCCACAGGTACAGCGACCTCAGCGTCAATCTTGGCCCGGACGTCGGGCAGGAGGCTCCTCAGCCTCACCACCTCCGCCTCCAGCGCGCCGTGGCCCTGCAGCCGCCGCAGGAGCTGCTGGTTGGCGGCACGGAGCTTCCTGACCTCCTCCTCCAGGAAAGCCGCGCGCGCCTTCTTCTTCTCCCGGTACTTGCGCACGGCCTCCCGGTTGCCCAGCGGCCGCCGGGTCTTCGCGGCCGGGTTGCCATCGTCGTCTTCGCTGCCGGTGGCGAAGACCTTGGTGTGCGTGTGCTGGCAGGTGTGCGAGTGCATGGCGGCCGATGGGCCGGGAGCGTTGCAGGTGTGCGTGTGGCTGCAGGAGCTGGTTGATGCGTTGTTGCTGAGGAGATCGTCGAAGGCGCCTGGCATCTCTGGCTCTGGGTGGGAGAAGAGGAATTGGCTCGGGAGGTCCACCCCGTCGTCCATTGCGACAGAATTTTGCCCCAGGAACAATCTATCTTTGTGTAGTCAATGGGCAAGTTGCAGAGCCAAAAGTCGCCAAGAAGAAATAAATGGAATCGAGAACAGGGTATTCCGTTTCAGGGGACAACAATTTCCTTCAAAAATGGCGACGAACTACCCAGAAACCAGAAGAACACGCGAGATTGGAGTTGGACTCCAATATCGAAGTCGAAGAGGCAGCAAGATGGCAGAAGTGAAGAAGCCTCTGTGCGGAGGTGGACGCAAAATTCAATTGGAAATTGAGAGAGAAAAAAAAGTAAAAAACCCACGAGAGGATATAACAGGAACCAAATTGACGAGACGCCCAAGGCAGTTAAAAGCCTTCCAGAAGCTGGAATCCAGCATCAAAATCTCATCTCGGGGCGGGGAGCGACATGGAAACGATGGATAGGCCGGCCTTGCAACTGAACTGACGGGGCCGCACCGAGCTGCTGCCCCTCGCAGGGAAAAACTTTCTCCTCCCTCCCTCCCTCCGCTTTCGCTTTGCGCCGCCTTTCTCTTCCTCTCTTCTCCCCCCACCGATCCTTTTGGCGATGTTCCTTGCCCTTCTTTCCCTTTTCGCGGCGATTGGAAGGGAGGGAGGGGGGAGAATCTCGGAAAGACGGGGGCGGGCGGAGGAGGAGATGGAGAGTGACGTGATTGGATCGGAGTGGGAAAGGGAGGCGGAGAGTGGAGGAGGATCCGGGGGTTCTTGCCGCCATTGGGAGGTTTTGTTTGGTCGCCATGGTCTTTTTTCCATGCGTTGTTGTTTCGAGCTGCCACTTGGACATAGTTTTGCCTTTCTGGTTGGACTTTTCTGCCCCTTTAAAATATTGTCGCCTGCTTGACTATGTGGCATCCGTCAGATACTGTTGGTAAAATTGCATATACAAGCATAATAATGTTTGTCTGTGGATTATCTGTAGAGCAAACATCAACAGCATTCTCTACCCTTGTGTTCTTTGTTTTCTCCTCTTGCTTGTTACTCATCAGGGATTCAATTATACATGGAAGATGATGTCCTCTGCTTTGCTCTGGAGTAACATGCGTGTGCTTTGGCAGCAGAAACCAAATTGTTCAGGAGGCAAAGGATCGTCAGTCAGAACTAACACCAAACGTGTAGGTAGGGATCGTCCAATCCTTCACAAACCAACATGATTTTATAATATGGGTCATTTCTAAAACGGGGGATATAAAGCTGCGTAGATTTTACTTCAGAGATACAGTATTTAATTTAGTTTGACGTGCTCGGCGGGAACAAAACACATTTTGAAACAAAGTGAAATAAATTTGTATAGATTTTTTATAGAAATCCACGTCAGTCAGTTACTACAGCACAGAGAGAGAAAGAAACGAGATTAAAATAGATACAGTATTTAATTTAGTTTTGGTATCGGAATCCTCAGTAACATGACAAGTTCAGGCCTCGTTTGGTAGCTCTGTATTTTCTCAGTTTTTTGGTGATACTACAGTTTTCAAAATTATCAGAGTTTGAATTACGTGTGACCTGTTTGGTTATCTTTAAAAACTCCAGTATTAATACCACAGTATCCTCAAAACTGCAGTATTATCTCTGTATAAAATAAAGACCCTCTGACCTCTTTATTTTTTCCGGAGAAGCCGTCCCTAACCTCCTCCACTCCCGCGTCGATCGCAAGTCGTTGCACGACTTTGCTCTTCCTCGAGGCGCCGCCGCCGCCGCCTACTATCGCCTCCCTCGGTCGAGATGGAGAAAGAGAAACAGGCGCAAGGAGATAAAAAGGGTTAGCACAATTCCTTTCGACCTTTCTCTCTGTATATCTCTCACCATTGGAGGCGGGCCGCTGGGATTGGAGGTGGAGGGAGGCGACGCGCGGGCTGGGGGCACCGGGCGGGAGGCGGCACGCGGCTGGGGTCGGCGGGCTGGATGCGGCGCGCGCTGGGGTCGACGGGCTGGAGGTGGCGCGCGGCCTGGGGGCGGCGGGCGCTGGGGTTGACGGGCGGGAGGCGGCGCGTGGCCTGGGGGCGGCGGGCGTGGCGGGCGACGGGCTGGAGGCGGCGCGCGGCCATGGGGCGACTGGCTGGAGTGGGCGGGCCTGCAGGCGGTGCGCGGTGGATGGGAGAGACGCCATTGATAAGAAGATGCTGTTGTTGGTATACCATCCAAATAAGATAAAATTAGTGAAAATAAATTCATGCTATTTCCGGCAGATGTGATTCCTCTATAATGTGTGTTATGTTTCCCCTTCATAGATGATTGTTCATTGATGAGGATGTAAATCATGCCATCTTCGAAACTAGGAAGTTAAAAAGACGCTATATGCAAATTTTCTTCATGATGTTCAGATTATTGTATCATGTTCATGTGAATGCAAGTTAGACTTATATCTTTTTTTTCCGCGATTGCAGAGAAGAAACCCAGAGCACATTGGACATGCAGTCAATTAGAATTCCTTGTTTATATGATGAAAGAGTATGCGGATACTGCTAAATATTATGGTCAGAATGAATTCACGAAAGAAGCGTGGAATCACATGTCAAGTCGCTTGAATACACAGTTCCCTAAAGCTGATTTTACCATTGTTCAAATAAAAGATAGAGAGCAACGGTTAAAGAAAGATTACAATATTTTGAACAAGAGTGGCTTTGGATGGGATCCTATGCAAAAAGTGCCAGAATCCATTGATGAAAAATGGGATGAGTTGAGTAAAGAACAAAGGAAGTGGAGGTACAAAGCATTCCCTCACTACGATGATTTGCATGGAATTTATGACGGCACGTTATTTTCATGAGTAATGAATTTATCTTATGATCTCCTTGCCTGTGATTTACAATTTATTCCTCTCTACTCAGGTAAAACAACAGAGGGGAAGCGTTGTAAAAGGACAACTGATATGTTCGAAGAGAAGGACAGCTCGCCTGCTTTTGTACCTGAAGAAACCTACACAGAATCAGTTCTACGGGCTGCCGGACTTAATTCGCCTACTCCAACAATACCTGGTCCAGGCTTGGATGGTCACCAATATGATTGGGACAGAGGCTTATATGGTGATGACGTTGAGTTTCCTTCTGGTGCTCATTCTCAAGGTGTGGAAAATCCTAGTAGTCAGTTTGAAGCTGAAGAGAACTACACAATTCCTGACCAACCACCAAAGAGGTATCAGCCTTCAAAAGGCAGTGAAGAACACAGGCCTAAGAAAAGCAAGGAATCAACGATTGACAATCTAGTGGCTTTTAGAAAGGAAGAACTCCAGACGTATGTGGATGTGAAGTCCAAACAAATTCAGAGCTACAGAGACGTCAAAATGGCACAGATGCAACAAAATGATCCTGACAATGATCCTTATGCATTACCAAATGTATCGCTAAAGTGAAGACTGTAGAAAAACTTTCACCACGTGATCGTCTAAAGATCATAGAGTCCTTGACAGAGCATAGAACAGACCGTAAAGTCTTCATGACAGTGGATGATGAAGTGTTTATGGAGATACTAAAGAAAGTGCTTGGTTGTGAGGAGATCTGAAACAATATTTTGATCATGTTATTTTTTGGTGGATTAGAAATCTGTTTACACTCCAGCATAGTTTCTTTCGGCATGTCGGTTTTCTATCTTCTTCTAAACGTTCAATATTATTATGAGTTCATATATGAACCATATATTTGAGGTAGTATTCCTGATGTTAGTATCAGAGTCTTTTTAATATTCACCTGATTTTTGCAACCACTTTGGTGCCGTCCTTGGTTAAATTTTTTTAATATCCACGCGTGCTGTTCCTCCGGCGACTGGCTCGCCGTCGTGCCTCCAACCACGTGCAGCTCCGCCTCCTCCTTCCTGCAATCCGGACGAATGGGAGTCTGCTGGCTGGACAGGGGAGGTTAACAGCGTTGTGCACTGGTGTTAAATGATCTCATCTGCAATTTAAAATCAAACTAACAGCTAGCTAATCCTTCCAACGGCTTGCCGCTATGCACCAACTGAACTAGCTAAAACAGAGCTGCGAAACGCATTCGTTGTTTTGCCAAAACTGAGAAAAACTGGGTATTTTACAAACTACAGTATTTTGTACTCAGGGCAAATAATACTTTGGTTTTGAAATACCACAGTTTAAAAAAAACTTTGTGTCCAAAATAGCCTCAAGGTCCAATTCACCCGAAACCAACATCATTTATAATCCGGGTCTCTTTTTTTGCATGGGAAAGATATAATGCTGTATAGTTTTACTTCGTAGTTCAGACTCTAGCATCATTACGCACACACAGCGACTACACAACATAGATAGGTATTAAGATCCTTTTAGTTGTATCATCCCATACACTAAGTGAAAAATAACTAGCAGAGTTCAGAATTAGGACCCACAAAAGGCATTTTGCTGCTGAGTGTTAACTACTGAGAGGACTGAACTGCGGTTATCATTGATCCATCACCCACAATGATGTTAGCTAATACTGACAAACTGAAGGCTACTGCAACTGAGAGCCTCTTCTCTTGTACTACCAGGGACTCAGGGAGCGGGGCAGTATATAATAACCCACCTTTTTTTGTCCAGAGTATTATCGGCATTTCTCATTAAAAAGAATTAATAGTAAATGCTTTTTTAATTCGTAAAGGGCATTCCTGGTGGGCTTCGGCCCATCTGCTGCTCTAGCCCGACTCCGTCTAGCCGCAGCCCTCCACGCTCGTCTCCCTGGTCGCTGGCTACAACCCTCGTCGTCCTCGCCGGCAAGCCGCTCGTGGCCCTACAGTGAGGCAGGCGCGTGGCTGCGACGTCCGGAAACCTACCGGGCAGGTGCGCGACGGCGGCGGCCGGAAACCTAGTGGACGGCCGTGTGCTGGAGCAGGGAAGATGAAAAAGGTGAACGAATGGAGTAGAACGAGGCTGCCTGACTTGTATTTAGAGTTTTAGACGCACCCAGATTAGCCAACGTCCTGAAAAATTACGACGTTCCCAAATTATCCTCAAGCCCACATATACTGGCGGCCTAATTTAGTCTCAATTCCATAGTATACATCGGCATAATAGGGCCATTTACTGCTTCAAATTTGTACAGTGGCCGATCAACACCCTGCACTTTTGTGTTAGTTCGAACTGACGATCATTTGCCTCTTCACAAATTGGTTTTTGTTGCCAAATGCTACTACATCAGGACGTTGGCTAAACAAGCAAAATTAAAATGGATAGAGTATTTAATTTAGTTTTGGCATCAGAATACCAAGTAGCATGACAGGTTCAAGGTCCCGTCACCCGTCGTCTGAAACCAACACTAATCTGGGTCCTTTCTCCGTGGGGAAAATACATGCTGCATAGATTTTCTTCGGAGTTCAACTACACAATGTAGATGAGCCAGCTGACAGGTTTATAGATAATATATATTAAGGTAGTTTTTTTTTGACAGCATAGATATTAAGGTAGTTGTTGTATCATCCTATAGAGTAAGTAATAAAATATAAAAGAACTACGAGAGTTCAGAGAATTCAGAGTAGAAGCGACAAAGGGCATTTTGCTGCCGAGTTGCACAAAAGGATCAATATACTTCATAACTGATGCTTATTCTTGCATCAAGTTTCAAGACATCACTCAGTATATATGCTATTAGAACCAAGATTAGCATTCTAGAGTAAATTCCAGCATCACAGCAGCATGGACAATATGCAATCAAAGAAACAGGCTTGCCTAGCAGCCCCAGCATGCTAGATCGAAAGCACATACAGGCCATCAAATCATGCGGCAATTCTTCTTGCCAATGATTACAAGAACATTAACAGAAAATTTTGACAGAACCTGCACACCCTTTTTAGCTTGAAAAATGAAAGATACACTGGTTTCATCACTTTTTTTTTAGCTGAACGGAAGGGGAGACCCCTACCTTAATTTTATCAAGTGCCAGAAACAGGCATTTATCTTACAAGATGGTTGTGCAAAAAGAACAAAGGGGAGGGAGCAAGGGAAAACAGAAGACAAAAGATTACAACATGCCAATCCTATAGTCAGGGCATGAATCTATCAAACGCGGGCAGCCTTCTTCTCGATCTCTTTCATTCTGAAGAACCATAACTTGAAAGTATCTTGGCATTGTCGAACCACCATTGGAACAATAAAAAGGACATTGTCAAACACTTTACGATTTCTGGCCTGCCATAAATTCCAAAGAATTGACACAACCATTGTGTCCCAAATTCTTAACCATGCTGAAGGAATCAGTTCCTTGACTGAAGTAAAGAGGTCCTGAACCTCGTAGTTAGCAGATACAGGATAACCAAAGGCATGCCAAACAGCCCCAGCTCTTGGACACGAGAACGCCAGATGGTGAACAGTTTCTGAGCAACCGCATCCATAAGGACAGGCGTCCGAAACGATCACTCCTTGGAGGTGAAGTGTAGTTCTAACTTTGATCCTTATCTTCAGCATCAACCATGCAAAAAAATTACACTTGGCCCTGCTCTAGTATTTCCCCTGCTCTATACTCCCTTGGCCTAACAGTTGGACTGCCCCAAGTCAGGCTTTCGAGTAATATACTCCATTCACAACCGGCGGGGAGTAGTCCCCCGTCAATCTAAAAGAAAACAGAGCAGTGAGAGTATATGCCTCCCCAACCTTTCCATCAGATTTCTGGTTGTCTACCACTCTACCATTCTGCTGAGAGCTAGCCAAACCTTTCATAAAAACTGGTTTGGTGATTGAGTGCCTGTCTCAATTTCAGTCCTGGGATTCCCCAGTAGAAGCTTCATTTCCCGCTAAAAGATGAGACACAGGCAGCAAGCAAGTTCACTTTAGGCTAGAGAAGTGGTTGTAAGTGCTGCGGTTATCGTTGATCCATCACCCTCAGTCATCCTAGGTAATACCGACAAACTGAATGCTACTGTACTACTAAAACGGAGAGCCTCTTCTAGGGAGCAGTTCTTCAAGCCATAACCAGAACCTGAACAAGATCCTAGAACCTTAGATGAGGTCTGCTATGTAATGCCTTACACTACTCCACAATGCTTTTGTCCATATATCTCATGACGTCTGCTATGTGTACACTACTCCACAATGCTTTTGTCCATATATCTCATGACGTCTGCTATGTATTGCCTCACACTACTCCAAAATGCTTCTGTCCATATATCATGACTTGACTGATTGTATGTTCAGACAGGAATCAGTTACCTCCTGGAGTTCAGTTCCAGCTGCGACCACCTTGTGACTAAATAAATTTTGATTCAATTACGGCAAGGGTGCATTCCGAAGTTTGAACCATATGCTACCACATTACGTTAAGTTTAAGAATTGAACTTAATCCACTGTTACACGATTGCAAATATTGCTAATACAAAGCAGTTCCCTCCACCTTTTCTCATCCGGGCTTGGGACCGGCAAAGGCAGTGTTAAACTGCAACAATACAAAACACAAATTAGCAAACACGAGAACCAAGCATTCAGCAAAGCATACAAATCACATGATCAACCAAAAGGCAATATCTGTACACACAATGGAACGTTTGCAAACAAGATAACACAGAGACAGGCATGGAAGCACAAGCAAACTGTTATTACATGCAACATTGGATCTCCAACATAAAGAAAGCAAGCTATAGATAAGAACCTGACTGAAATAAACTAGATTACCTCCAGACCTATATTTCTCTAGTGGGGTGAGGGCGAGTCTTGGAAACACGAACATAGCGAGATTTATATTCATCACTATGCCATAAGAGATAAAACATCATAAGGTTGGAAGGCCCTAAGATAGGCACATAGGAAATCCAGGATGTACTCAGATGAAAGGAAGACATATAA
The DNA here is from genome assembly GCF_000005505.3 of Brachypodium distachyon. Taxonomy (NCBI): domain Eukaryota; kingdom Viridiplantae; phylum Streptophyta; class Magnoliopsida; order Poales; family Poaceae; genus Brachypodium; species Brachypodium distachyon. The sequence continues at coordinate 18,574,831 of NC_016132.3, read as the reverse complement.
ACAATAATTTTGGAGTTCAGGTGCAAGCCACCACTAGAAGTGAACCAAGCAGATGTGTTTGAAAATCCTGTAATCCAGATTCGTCTGAAGCAACACCAATGAGAAAGAAACCTCCTTCTGAAAAATCCGTTTATCAACAGAACAAAATCATATTTTTGAAAGTGCGAAGAGCAGTGTGCACACAAAATATTTGTTCAACCTTCCAATCCAAGATTTTCACCTCAGCCTTTTGTGGCACTTGCACAGAAGCCATGGGGAGATCATTGGTCCGATGCTTCGGGTTTTAGTCGTAACCCCTAACACTTCAAAATTATCCAGCTATAATTCTAGAGTTGATCTTTGAATTAATTATATTAGTTAATGTTTTGACACAAGAAATCAATAAAGTGGGTCAAGCAAACTACTAGGTGGGATCGGAGGTCTACAAAAAGCCATCTTTACGAAGTGAAGAACTGACCAGGAGAAGTTAAAATCAGTGCTGTTATGAACATGAACAACAATGTGTAGACTGACAAATCTGAATATCAAAGAAATTCAAGTATAGCAACTGTGGAGATCTTTTTTCTCCATTTACACATGTGATATTTACTTCCTACAAAGTGATTGACAGCCTACAAGATTTTCTGCAACAAGAATACATTGCTGAGTGCACTGTCGATTTTGAAGATTGTAGCAGTCAAATATTAGAATGACACCCAACTTCCAGAAATAACTAGGTAACCAATAGCCAAATCAACACTTTATAATCTGCTAACAAAATTTGGTACAAATTGATCTTTCTGCTTTAGGAATTCTGTTTCAGATGAAAGCAACTTCCAGCTCTGGCATTATTGTTGAGTCAGGAGAAAAAAGGTTCCATCCAAACCGCACGCAAACTTAAGCATATAACATACCATAATGACTCGAAGATACACAAGGAGATCAGGCCACTGACAAAGTGGAACTGTAAGTTGCCAAATACCAAATCAAGTAACTTCAAAATCACTAATCAGAAGTCAGAACAGTCAGCTGAGCGAACACGGTTGGTAAGTCCAATCTTCATCAAAGCCCCCCTACTAACCGACTTTTTGCTAGACCTTCCAACTAGAGTCTTCCTCGACCAAATCAAGTAACTTCAAGATCACCAATCAGCAGTCAGAACAGTCAGGTTGATAAGTCCAAGCTTCAAAGCACCCCTAACCGAACTTTTGCTAGACCTCCCAACTAGAGTCTTCCACTAAGAACAAATCGATCAACACACCAATCACATTCTTGAAAAGAAGTCAGATAACTTTAATCTGGAATGAAGTTAGATTGAGGGTCTAGCAATTCCATCACACATCATAACATATATCCATGGCACCTTTAAATCGTTTTTAATAGAAATGAACAAATCAATGTGCTTCAGGATGAAATCTAACTGAACAAACCATGGTTGAGAAAAGGAACAGTCAAATAACCCTTTGAAAAAACACAACCAAGGATGCTTATAACACACTGGATCAACTAGATATCACAATTGTTTATAATTCAATAAAAAAAGCAATGTGGTAAAAAATTGAACTCCAAAAGTATCCTTGATCTGGTAAAAATGAATATGCAATGAGCTAGGCTAGATGAATAGAGTAGCCCTGGCCAGATAAGAACAGAAGTATGAACTGTAGGCACGAACAACAATAAAAATGGTGACTCAGCCAAGACTTGGGATGAATAATAATACTAGCTGGTTGTATAGAGAAAGTATGTGATGCACCAAACAGATAAATAAATCTGGGAGATCAAAGAGTCAAGACAGTCCTACGTGGTGCAAGCTTGAGTGTTCAGTGCAAGTAAATAAAACACTGCAGATGTCATGAACCTAGTTAATCCTGACCAGATATATAAGAAGAAAATTTGAACAGGCACGAAAAAGGACATTTATACCAGATGGTTTGACTTGTATACACCAAACCAACTTAAGAAGCTTCATTCTCTGGAGAACATTGTGGTGCCAAAAATCTGAAATATTCCAAGGAATGAAAAATACCCTCAGAAACAGAACTGCTAATACTCAAGATGAAAGCCAACCTCTGTAAAGCAATCCATAACTCCATAGTTACACAGTAATCTGCACAGCAATCAGAACTGCTAATACTCAAGATGAAAGCCAACCTCTGCACAGCAATCCATAACTCCATAGTTACACAGTAATCTGCACAGCAATCAAGTTCTTCATGCCACTGAATTGACTCAACAACATTCAGAATTCAGATAGTGGCAGGTCAACAAAAGTTGTGGGTTTAAGTGAGTTTGTCAACAAATTTCTCAGCTTATTCAGATTCTTTTTCCAAGATGACCAGAAGTGAGCAAATGATCTTATCAAAGATTTTCATATTAGTTTTTGGCAAATTACTCAGGTAGTGAAAGACTGTCACATCACAGAGCATCTACATCTTAATGGTGTTGAGATATTTCTGCAAAGGTAAGGTGCTTCTGAAACATATTAAAAATGCAAGTCTGAGTTGATCACTTATCATGAGAGGAAATCCGTTGAATAAATCCACAAATGGAAAGCTCTAGTCCAACATCCATATTTGAAACTTCAATGCTGGAAGCCAACAAAAAAAAATTATCACAGTTGCGGGAAACTTCTCCATGCTGAATTTTCCAACTTCCTAATCAAGCATTTCCTCTGAGGAGTATTGATTACTACACTTATAACAGCTGAGATAATTGGTTTTCTAACAAACAAAGCATGCATGACAACATTAGGTCCCTCTTGGAGAATTATCAGCAATGCCTACAATGAACGAATTCCATAATCCTAAACCATTTGGAGAAAGCCGGTCAACAACGAAAACATGCAAAACATGGGAAGGGAGATGGATAAGCCTGGTTTAGCGAAGCCATGCATTCTTCCACATCAGTATCGATTTCCTCACTGTATGCCAGATCTGCACAAAACTAATAATTACTAGCAAGCATTGAACAGCACTTCATATGTAAATTATCAATAAGAAGTTTGAGAGGATTATTTATCGTGAAGGAACTCCTACACTCAGCCCATTCCAGTTGCTGAGGCCCGAAAGAATTCCGGTCATATCAGTCGCTGGAAAACAACCAAGTATCCAAACCATTGTCGCACAGAACAAACTCCTCACATCAACAGATCAAATAAGCAAAAAGAAGCATTGCAGACTCCAGTTCTACAAGTTCGGTCAAGCTTCAAATCTTCAAGACTTCAACCATGTGAATCTGACCAACACAATTGAAATCCCAGTTGCCACAAAAACTGGTATCTGACAGAAAGAGCAGACGTGAACTAACCAAACCTCTTTGTCCACTCTCCACAAGTACTGTCTTATATCTAGAGGGGCACAAACAAATACCAGTCAAAATCAATTTCTATCAGTACGAACTAGTCCAGGGTGCCAAATTCACCTTGAGAATTATTTAGCCATCGGTGGAGGAACTGAACAGACTGTCAAGAACACTAACCTGACTCGTCGTACAGGGCACAGGTAGCCACCACCCCCCCCCCCCCCCACCCTTTCCAAAACGTATATACTGCAAAGAACATGCCCAGGAAACTAACAACACGGAATGCAGAGTAGATGTAAGGAATCACGGATAGATACATAGCAAACCAGAATATAACAGGTTTCCAGTGGCTAACAGCATGGCTTGGGCTTAAATGTAATCTGCAACCACAGAGAGGCAGAGGCAAAAAAAAGAACTCAAATCAAAGCTACAAGCAACCAAGGCAAAGCAGAAGTTTTAATAAAGGCTTAAAACAAGAGCTTTAAGAGATCTAATAGAGTACACTGAGTTTTTGGTGTGTGGGATGGGACATCTAGATTGAAGCTCCAGAGCGCACTTCTAATCTTGCACATCTGCAGATCAATCTGAGTGTTCAGATATAGCCTCAGTATGACCACTTTATATAGGTTAAGTTTTGAATGAATGGAGAAGGTAGCAAATTTAGAATATCTGCAAATAGATAACCCAACTGCAGCATCAGGTTGGAGTGTTGGACCTAAATCGTCAGCTAGGACCTGCAATGAACACCTTTCTTTGATTTTTGTAGTTTGGCAGAAAGAAGCTGCTTAAGCAGATAAATCATGCATCAAACAGTGATGGATTGGGATTAAGGATGGTCTGACTAGCAGAGATCTATTGGACACAAGCAGCGGTTCCAGATTACGTCTCATCCAAGTGTCAGCATCCGCAAGAGCAGAGAATTACTGACAAAGGCAGCGCATTCATGTTGGTAAGTAAGTTTGAAAAGATTGTTGAAGTCACAGAAGGAACTGCTAGTAACATGGGGTAGCAAAGCAAGACATCCCGCCGAGTCATGTAAGTACAATTTTCTGGAGAACCAACAATACAGATCATATTTGTCATATACCCAATATTGAACTGAGCAGACAAAGAGGTGGGGTGGTTATCCAAGCAAGTTCAAGTTCTCCGACCATATGATCAACGATCCAATCAAGCATGAATCCAACACCAGCTCACGAGATCTGACCATACCAGATACAGCATTGAACCACAACCAATAAGAAAAAGAACGAACAGTAAGCAAACCTCAACCCTTTTGACTCATCCATCCACAACAATCACCTCCTGCATCTCAAGGAGCACAGCCAAATACCACAAGCAAGATCAGTTGTTATGATAATAACCAACACGGGGCCTCAAAACCACCTCATGATCTCCGGCAACAGACGCGTGGAGGCGACAAAACACAAATGAACCATGAACCGAACAACTGTGACTGACCTGACTCCACATGAGAAGTGCACATATTCCAGACCAGATCTAGTCTCCTGCAACAAATGCGTCGAGGTGGCGAACACAAATGAACCGAACAACTGTGACCGACCTGACTCCACTAGAAGAGCACAGATTCTGCTATAGGTCCATTTAAATTTCAACTATATATCCTGCAACCAACAAGGCGGGTCGGGAATACAAACACCAACTGAACCAGAGAGGGAAAGAGCAAACCAAGTGATCTAACAGATTTCGAGTAACTGCAAGCATGGCCTGGGCAATGATATCTGCAACCACGGTAAGGGTATAAGCAAAATCCTAAATCAAAGATATGTAAAGCAGCTAAACAGAAAAAATAAAGAACAAGATGACTCGAAATAAGAGTGTAATAGATAAAGATAGTGCCCAGTTTTTTTCGTTTGTAGGATAGGATGTGCCATTAGTAGCTCCAAATCATCCTTAGGATGTTGCACCTTTGCAGATCAATCTGAATTTCAAATATTTACTAGTAAAATATTATGGTTATCTAATTTATGATGAATTGAGAAGATAGTAGATTAAGAGATATGCAAAATTCGACTCAGTCCAGTTTTTTTGCTTGTAGGATAGGATGTGCCATTAGTAGCTCCAAATCATCCTTAGAACGGTGCACCTTTGCTGATCAATCTGAATTTCAAATATTTACTAGTAAGATATTATGGTTCTAATTTATGATGAATTGAGAAGATAGTGGATTAAGAGATCAGCAAAATTCGACTCAGTAAATAAGCATTAGGTTCGACTTGAACTCGTCAAATATGTCCTGCAATGAGGAAGACCTTTCTGTAAGAAAAGATTTAGAGGAAAGTTGGGCTGCTTAGCTAGAGAATGCATAAAATACTATGGGGAAATGAAGGTGGTTAAGCTGTCTGGGAGGGTCAGCTAGATTACACCGGTTCCAAATTGCAATTATGTCCCTTCAAGCCAGTATCTGCAAGAAGCTGAGAATTACCGACCATTTGGAAATTCAATAATCGAAGATGGGAAGAGTTAAGTCACGAAAAGAACCGCCGGAACCATGCTGAAGCAAATTAGAACCAGCCACTAAGCTATACAATCGAACTTCTGGGAAACCACCAACAAATCCAATATCAGAATTGTTGGACTAAAATGAATGTGCAGACGAAGAGATTAAATCGAGGGACACGTTATCCAAACTCTGAAGGAAGTGCCCGCTGCCGCTCCATCTTGAAGCAGAATAAAACCTTCCGCTAAGCTCTATAATTTCAATTTCTAAATAACCACCAACAAAAATCTAAATTAGAACCATCGTTGGAGACTAAAATTCATATGTGCAGACGAAGAAATTAAATTGAGGGACTCATTATCCAAAGTTCCAAACACAGAAGGGAGTGCCCTTGCTGAAGCAAAATAGGATCTCCCCCAAAGCTGTATAATTCCAATTTCTGTAGAACCACCAGCAAATCCAAATCAGAATAGCCAGAGATGAAATTGCACTGTGCATAGGAAAAAAGTAACTCGAGGGGGGTTGAGATATTATCCAAACACAGATCAAGTTGCAGGTTGAAAAGCGATCCCACTGAAGCAAAATAGGATCTCCCTCTAAGCTGTGTAATTCCAATTTCTGTAGGATAGGACCACCAGCAAATACAAATAAGAATTGGCAGAGACGAAATTGTACTGTGCATACGAAGAAAGTAAATCGAGTGGGGTTGGGATTGATTATCCAAACACTGATCAAGTTGCAGGTTGAAAAGGGATGACTGAAGCAAAATAGGATCTCCCGCTAAGCTCTAAAATTCCCCATCTCTGTAGAACCACCAACAAATCCAAATCAGAATCACCGGACACGAAATTGTACTATGAAGGAAGTAAATCGAGGGGGATTGAGATTGATTATCCAAACACAAATTTGCAGTTTGAAAAGCGATCTGATCTAGCTTCAATTTAACACCAAAACTTCATGTCAGACGTTCTGATTATAATAACCTTTGAACCGCAACCAATCAAAATAACTAGGAACGCAAACCTCTACCATTCGGCTCATCTCTGCAGAACTTGGTTCATCTCTGACTCCCTTCTGCATCTAAAAGAGGGAAACACATACCACAAGCGAGATCAGCTGCTAATAAGAATCCACCAGGGCTTCGAATCCACCTCATATATTAACGTATGACGGTAACTCGTCGGAACTCAGAAGAGAGCGCTTTGTCAGGAACATAGATCCAGGAGACCACACGGACGAGCCATCAAAATCTGAAATCACCGAGCGCAGGTGACGGAACCAATGGACCGATCTGACCGAGCACCAGAAACTGACCTGCTTCGAATTCCCCTCGCCTCAAGAGTCAAGACGAAGACACCAGGAGCGGAGCTTCAATCCCAAATCCACCAGGTCCAATCCTGCAACCAACGTGTGGAGGCGAACAAGAAACAGAGGACCCGAATTTCCGAACCGAAGCAGATGCCGCAAAATCAGATTCTCAGAGAGACAGAGAACGCAAACCAAAAACAACTCGATCGAATCCGGATCGCTCCCCCAGATCGCACGGAGACGGGCATCGAAATCTGCGGGCAGGAAGACAAGGGCGACGACGAAGCGAAATCAAATCGAGGGAAGGCAACTCGAAATAATCGAGCGAGACGAGAAAGGGATGAGAAAAGGGAAACAGTCGCCGCAAACGCGAAGAGGCGAGAGCGAGGCGCGGGCCGCGGCCAACGAAGAGAGGCGAGACCAGAGCGCGAGGAGGAAAGGGCGCACCTGGGCGCTTTTTATAGCAGGGGGCAAAGGCGGTGGAGCCGTGGGGGAGGAGGAGGAAGCGAATCCGGCCTGGCGCCAGCCGGTTCCTTACCGGACACGGCTTCGCCGCGCTGGCGGTGCCGTGCGCGCCACTCGTTTTAGGCGAGCGAACTACCGAAAGCATGGATGGGGCAGAATTGGTGATCGGGTTGGATCCGGCCTGGATCGGGTCCGTGGGCGGCTGGCAGGTCGGCAACGTGCGACGCGGAGATATTTGCGCGTTTCCATAGCGGGATGGTGGACCGGGTCGGAACTTCTGGGGTGGTCGGGAGTTCCGGATGCTGTGCGGCTGTCTGTTGATCGCTGACCGGTGACCGCGATCCGAGATGATCTCGTGGACCAGAAACGTGTAACGGGTGCTATGGATGGATTATCGCTGCTGCCAACGACCGTGTTTACGAAATCAAATTGTGTACGTGTTGACCGATTGTGTTTGGACCAACAGCTGAAGACGCCAAATCACATGATTGCAGTATTGCTTGTGGACGTGCTGACCGATTGTATTTGGATCAACCCCAAATCACATGATTGCAGTATTGTTGGAAATATGTGCCAGAGCCAATAATAAATTTGTTATTATCATATTTCTTCGTTTTTATAAAGGTTTATTATTCTTGCTATAATCGTATTAACAGGAAGCTAAATACATATGTGGATAAATAAATAAATACCGTGTCCTTAATACGCCTCTATTAGATTAGCTCGTTGATTAAAAGATGGTTAAGGTTTCGTAACCATAGACATGTGTTGTCATTTAATAACGAGGTCATATCATTAGGAGAATGATGTGATGGACAGACCCAAACCTAAGTATAGTTTTTTATCGTGTCACTTAAGTTTAAATGCTAATGCTTTTATTATGTCAAGTATCATTTCCTTAGGCCATGAGATCATGCCACTCTCTAATACCGGAAGAATACTTTGTGCACATCAACCGTCATCTCGTAACTGGGTAATCATAAAGGTGTTCTTCAGGTATATCGGAAGGTGCTTGTTGGGTTGTATGGATCAAGACTGTGATTTGTCACTCCATGTGACGGAGAGATATCTCTGGGCCCTCTCAGTAATATAACATTCTAATGAGCTTGCAAGCATGTGACTAATGTGTTTAGTCACGGGGATATTATATTGCGGTACGAGTAAAGAGAACTTGCCGGTAACGAGATTGAACTAGGTATGGTGATACCGACGATCAAATCTCGGGCAAGTAATATATCGCGAGACAAAGGGAATTAGATACCAGATTAATTGAATCCTCGACATCGTGGTTCAACCGATGAGATCTTCGTGAAATATGTGGGAACCTTTATGGACATCCAGGTCCCGCTATTGGTTATTGATCAGAGAGGTGTCTCGGTCATGTCCGCATGTTCTCGAACCCGTAGGGTCACACACTTAACGCTTAATGTCGCTAGGTGTGAGAACGAGATAGGCAATCAGAGGGGGGGGGGTGAATGATTGCGCGGAAGCAAATTAAAACTTTTCCGAGAATTAATCTATAATCGATTTTGAGGAATAACAAGAAAGATGAAGTAATCGCGATCTTTCCTTGATCTCGTGATAAACCTGCAGCAAAGTATTATGAACTCGTGATAAATCTGCAGCAAAGTGTTAGAAAGATCTAACACGAATAATCCACGAAGATCCAAGAAAAACAAAGATGACACCGCCAACGAATCTCTTAATTGCAACGATGTCGATCGATTACAAAAGATGCAACCATGCATCTAAGAACTCTCCAAGAATTGATCTAGATCCAAACCTCTGAGTTCCCTCACGTCCTTAGTAAAACTCTAACTAGGACGCCCTCTATTTATAAGGGAAAATTCGCGACCCTAAACCGAGTCCGAATCCAACACCAACTCCTCTGTCTCGGTCGGTATTCTGCCCGTGGGGCCCGCATACGATCTCAGATTGAGGTGAGTCCAAAAGAAACGTTGTTCGCCTCGACGACGCGCACAACTTTCATGTGGACCGCTTTTCCATCGGACGCCATGTTGATGATGCTACTGTTTAATCTTTAAACTGCTCTCATCCAGCCACGGCTGGACCTACATGTCTTCACGCCGATGCCAGTCGATGCCACTCCATGACATCAACTCTTCTTGTGATGTCTTCAAAACTCGACCATCACGTGTCGAATATCTCCAATACCGTACATCTCCGGTATAAACAACGTACGACAAACCGGTGCCCTTTCGGATCATCGTAGCCTTCACTTCCATTGTTCCTTCGCACGAACGTCCCGCATGACCTTGATCCCTCGACCTCAGCTTCTCCCAAGCTTCGTCCCTCGATCCCATCATCGACTACGTTCCTCTAGCTCTGGCAACAGCTGAAAGCGAACACACAAATAACAAGTACAAGCACAAGTCCGCGACTTGACTCAGGGTAAGTTTCACACAACTCACGCCATATTTTCACATAAGAAACTAATGGATCAACACACCACTAGCAAAGCACTAAGTCCAAACAAGATACATGTCATCACACAAGTATCCATATTACCAAAATATCCACATCAATGTTTCATCTAAAACACTTGCCAATGTTACACATCACCTATAATTTCACACTAGGGTACAATGAGATAATAGATGGTGATATCGAATATTGATTCGGAGTCCAGGATGGGATCCAGGACATCACGAGGAGCTTCGGAATGGTCCGGAGATAAAGAATTATATATGAGAAAGCTGTTTCGAAAAAGTTCGGGATATTTTCCGGTATTGACCGAGAATATTCTAGAAGGTTCTGGAAGTTCTCGGAAGGTTCTGAAATGTTCCGGATTATTCTTGAGAATTTAATTGGGCCTCTGTAGTAATTAATTAGAGAAATCTAATTAATTATCCCCTTAGGACCATTAGGGGAAAGGGAAGCCTTCGGTGGGAGCTGTCCACCACGTGGGGAGACCGAACAAAAGGATTGGGAATCCTTCCGGGACTCCGTGGCCGGCCACCTCTAGGAAAGGAAAGGGAAAAATTGAATTAGGGAATTGATTCCTATGTGATCAAATTCCTATTTCTTGAGAGGCAAGAAAGGAAAGGTAAGATTGTCTACTTTACATGTCTTGCCGTCGGCCTCCTCCCCTATATAAGGAGGGGAGGGGCTGCCCCTTGGCCTAACGCTGCTCCTCTCCCCGACCTCCTCCTCTCACGCGCAAGGTGAAGCCCTGCCCGTGGAGAACTCCACCATACCCTACACCACGCCGTCGTGCTACTGGAATCTCATCAACTTCTTCCCCTCGCTTGCTGGATCAAGAAGGAGGAGACGACGTGAAGCTGGACGTGTGGATACCAAGGAGGTGTCGTCTGTTCGGCATTGAGATTGGTCTCATCGAAAGTTCCACTACGCCAACAACGATCCCGTGATCGTAACGCTTTGTGGTCTACGAGGGTATGATGCTCATAATCTCTCTCGTTACTTACATCTAGTAGATATGATCTTGGGTTTCTTCCGCACTTCTCGTAGGATTTTTTTTGTTTTCCCTACAACGAACCCATCAAGTATTGCTTATCTATTTATGCTACAATCAGGTACACCTTGCTAGGATCACAAAAGCAAACCAAAGCAATTGGTGCTCAAACATTCCTTTTTATATCAAGAAACTACAGCATCATCGACCAAATTAGTTTTATTGAGTTAGGTGATACGGCATGTTTTTAAATTCAAGATTGCTTTTGGTGTCGTCCATAAGATCATGTACAATAAAAGTATAAAACCCCGTGTACATTGTCTAACTTAAGTCTCATGACTTTGTGTGGCTGACTTGTGGGTCCCACTTCTGTGTGGCCCGCACGTCAGCCACACAAAGTCAGGTGACTTACTGCAGAGAATCCTTGCCAGATAAAACCGGTGTGGATTGTGTGACTTTAAGCCCCATGACTTTGTGTGGTTGACTTGCGTGTCCCACAGCCATGTCATATGTGACGAAAACAATAAAACATGTCGTATGATCCTTGCAGTAGAAGAAGGTACACAAAACTGGGCTTCTTCGACGACCAGAGCAAGAAGAGGCTGCCCCGACAACAACAACTCGCGCATCAGCAAGTCCGTGCATCACGAAGTCGCCATCTGTGCCAAGTTCCCATCTGCGCCGTCAGAAGAGGGCTCCAAAGGCAACGCCTCCAAGGAGGACACGATGTCCGAAGACGCCGTCGTTGCCCGATCTGAAAAACGCATCTGAGTTTTCGCATGGAGACACCTCTTCCGCAAATGGTGGGATGTAGTACGGCTCCACGACGATGCCTTCAAGAAGGGAGTGACGTCCGAGAATGCCGTCGTCGCCAACACAAGAGACGGTGCAGGGTTTTCGCATGCAGTCCCCAGCGCAAACAAGAACAATAGCTTCGCAGCAACCGAAGGACTAACCAGAGGCCAGTCGATGCCACACGACCAAAATCACCACTGGCCAGGGGCGCTGCAACCGCCCCACGTTGCGGATCTAACAAACTACCGCAGGTCGCAGCACACCATCGCAACCCTAAGCCACCCCCCCCCCCCCGCGTGCCCCTTATCGCCCCCCCCCCCCACATTGTCGAGCTCGACGCAGCATCAGTTCCAACACTGCACGCCCCGATTCAGCGCCGCCACCGGCAGATCTGGCCCCGGCGATTGCCAAGCCGCCACACTGCCGACCTTCGAGCCACCGCCGTACCTCTGCGCTCCGGCGACGCATGCCAACACCCCTTCGGAGCCACGCAGCCCCGCGCCGCCGAAGAGCCCCCCACGTCGCAGAGTCCATGAGGGAGAACCGGAGGGGAAGGAAAACAGGCCCGCCGCCACTTTCCCTAGGCGTGCGCGGGCTTCGCCGACACCCCCTCCGGCGGCGGCTAGGGTCCCCCCCGTGTCGCAGAGGAGGGCGACGCAGGGGTGCTCTCTGTCCACTTTATTTTGAAAACTATGATTTTCTGAAGTCTGAAGTTCAATTTGAACAATGTTAACAGACTTTTCAAACAATTTAAGATGATTTATTTTTGAGAAGGATAAGCCTCTCGAGACTGGAGGGCGGCGTTCAATCCGGCTCCGAGATATCGACCCCCAAATCCCCAATGGTCGTGCCAGCTTGATCAATGCACTTTCGACCCCGTCCTGCTCCGCCCCAACTCTGTCGGTCGAGCCAAACTCGCGATCACCGTACCGGATTAGCCCAGAGAAACAACCCCCAAAACTCCTCGGAACCTCTCGGAATGCTCGCTGAGCACTCTCCTCGCCGCCGCCCCCTGTAACACCCCTTGCCACCGACGATTGCCGGGACGTGAGTAGCCGGATTCAATCAGGTACAGGAGAAGAAAGCAGACAGGAGAAGCAAGTTGGGGAAAGAGTTTTTCCTCTATTTCTTTTCTTGATTTACCACGATCGATTACAGCAACTTAAGTACCCCTGGGTCTGACAGCCAAAACCCCTCCACACACAGGCAACACACTACAGGCAACTATCTATTCCCGTCTCTCGTAGTAGTTGGTGCCTTCTCACACTCCGTCTTCTCGTCGTGTGGCTCTTCTTCAGGTCAGTAGGTGTTACAGCTGCCCCCTCTTGAGATATTGCTTGTCCCCAAGCAATGGCCAACGGAAATCGCTGCTTAAGAACCTGAAGATCTTCCCAAATCGCAGCCTCCACAGGAATTCCTGTCCATGTGATCAATCCTTGGGGAATCGCAGCATTGCCCTTCTTGATGAGACGACGATCAAGAATTTCCTCCGGCACTGGAGCATCCACTGTTAAGTCTGGTGGTTTCGGCAGATCAAGGAACACTGGTGTATGATCTGGGGTAAAATTCTTCAACTGAGAAACATGAAACACATCATGGATTTTACTCTCAGGTGGCAGCTGAAGACGATATGCGACCTCGCCAATACGCTCCAGTATTGTATATGGTCCAAAAAACTTGAAGGCAAGCTTGGGATAGGGACGATTGGCGACGGAGGACTGAGTGTAAGGTTGCAATTTGAGAAGAACCTGATCGCCCACTTGGAAGACTCGCTTGGTACGATTACGATCAGCTTGGACCTTCATACGATTCTGGGCACCGGCCAAATGTTGCTTCAGTAAAGCCAGATGGGCAGCTCTATCAGTCATTACTTGTTGCACTGAAGCAGACTCAGAGACACCTGACAACAAGGCACCATAGTTTGGATCATGGCCATATATCGCCTTGAAAGGTGAGCATCCCAGCGAGGCATGGAAACTTGTGTTGTACCAGAGCTCGGCCAAAGGAAGCCAGGAGTGCCACCGCTGCATCATGTACCATGCATCGAAGAAACATCTCCAGACATTGATTAACCCTCTCGGTTTGCCCGTCAATCGGCGGGTGATAGGCGGTGGAGTATTGCAAAGTGGTATGCATAGCCTTGAGTAACTTGTGCCAGAATGTACTGGTGAACACGAGATCACGATCTGAGACAATGGATGAGGGCACCCCATGCAACTTAACAATAGAATCCACAAACAACTTGGCAACCTGAGGAGCAGTATAAGGGTGACGCAAAGGAACAAAATGAGCATACTTGGAAAATCTGTCGACCACCACCATGATCACATTACACCCTTCAGACAATGGCAATCCCTCGATGAAGTCCATTGAGAGGTTCTTCCATGCCCCTTTTGGAATAGGTAATGGCTGCAGCAAGCCTTTCGGTTTGGCCAATTCATGCTTGGTGTGTTTGCAGACCCCACATCGCTTCACAAAATTCTCCACATCAATTTTCGTCCATGCCAATGAAACAATTTCTTGAGCCGCTGATAAGTGCCTTGTATGCCCGAATGACCACCAAGGGCGCTGGAATGAAAAGAATGAATTATACGGGTACGAAGAGCAGAATTATCCCCAATCCAGATACGTCCACGGAAACGGATCAGGCCATCTGATAGAGCAAAGCCACTGTCATCAGGAGAAAGAATAGCCAGCGCCTAGAGTTTCTGTTGGGTGACAGGATCTGTCCGGTAGGAGTTCAGAACTTCTTGAATCCATACAGGAACAAGAGTTGAAGTGGCCTGGACTGCCATCAAATGGCCGACGCGTGACAAAGCATCAGCCGCTGCATTATCGTGCCCTCGGCGATAAACAATCTTAAACTGTAAACCCATCAGTCGTGCCATCGCCTTACGTTGCCAATCAGACTGCAGATTCTGCTCAGACAAGAAGGCGAGGCTTTGATGATCAGTGTTAATCACAAACTCGCCACGCTGGAGGTACGGGCGCCATTTTTCCATAGCCATAATCAGCGCCAAGAATTCCTTTTCGTAAATTGAGAGTTGTTGATGTTGAGGGCTGAGGGCCTTACTGAGAAAAGCAACAGGGTGCTCCTCCTGTAACAGTACGGCTCCAATGCCCAGATCGCATGCATTTGTCTCGACCGCGAACGGCAAGGTGAAATCCGGAAGGCGAAGCACCGGCGTGTTGATCATGGCCTATTTGAGAGCTTCAAAAGCAACAGTAGCTTGCTCGGTCCACACGAACCCTTTTTTCTTGAGAAGAGTTGTAAGTGGTTTCGCAATAATACCATAAGCTTGCACAAACTTTCGATAGTAGCCGGTGAGAACAAGGAAACCTCGTAATTCCATGACCGTGGTAGGACGAGGCCACTGCACCATAGCCTGGGTCTTGCAAGGATCAATTGCCACTCCATGATCCGAGATTATATGGCCAAGATATTCCAGACTGGATTGCGCAAATGAGCATTTGCTGCGCTTGACGGCCAATTGGTGTTGTCGGAGCAGAGACAACACTATAGACAGATGAGTAACATGAGCATCAAGCGTGGGGCTATAGATGAGAATGTCATCTATGAAACCAGAGCAAATTTGCGGAGGCACTGCTGCAAGACTGAGTTCATCACACACTGGAAAGTTGCAGGAGCATATGTCAATCCGAATGGCATCACACGAAATTGATAGTGGCCGTGATGAGTTTTGAAAGCCCTTTTCTCTTCGTCCTCAGGACGCATGCGGATTTGATGGTAACCGGCACGCAAGTCCAGCTTGGAGAAGAACCGCGTGCCGGCCAATTCATCTAGCAGCTCGTCGATTACAGGCATAGGAAACTTATTTTTGATGGTCAAATCGTTGAGCCGGCAGTAATCAACACAAAAACGCCACGTGCTGTCTTTCTTCTGAACAAGTAGAACTGGACTCATGCTCCGAGTGATAATGCCGTCAGCCAACATCTACATAACCTGACGCTCAATTTCAGTTTTATGCAGTGGAGAATAGTGATATGGGTGAGAGTTAAATGGAGCAGCTCCTGGTTGCAGAGCAATGGCATGATCATACGTGCGCGGAGGAGGAAGGCCATGTGGTTCAGCAAAGACATCACTGAACTCCGTCAGGACAGCAGAAATTGGTTCAGGTAGAACTTCAGACACTGCGGCAGGTGTTTCCTGAATAACAGCCAGGGCCCAGATCTCATTGCCTTGTTGCCATTTTAGAAATTGATCCACAGACAACTCATCTTGCAATAAAAGAGACAGAGGAGGAACACCGTGAATGCAATTCGCTGTCCCTTGTGGTCAAACTGCAATACCTTATTTTCCCAGTCACACAACATAGGGCTGTGGGCACGAAGCCAATCCATGCCAAGAATTGCATCGTATGCTCCCATAGGTAAGACACGCATATCTTTTGCAAATGTGTGACCTTGTGTCCACCATTCCAGTTGAGACACCATCTGATCATAATGTAGTGTTTGACCATTGGCGACACGAACAGTAACTGACGGAACCGCCGCGACTGGTAGAGACACACGGGACAGAAAAGAACTGTTCAAAAAACTATGTGTACTGCCAGACTCTATTAAGATGAGGAGAACCTGATTGTTAACCAAAGCTCGGATACGGATCGTATCATCATCCACTGTACCAGCTAAGGCATGCACGGAGAGATATACTTGCTCCTCAGCAGTAGCATCAGCGGTCGCCAAAATGTTCAGAACCTCTGTACTTAGCTCCAAATCAGACTCCTCCACTGCCATAGCATGAACTGTGGCTTGCTCCTTTCGAGCACACTGATGAGTAGGATCATACTTCTCGCCACATTTGTAACACATCCCTTGAGCACGCCTATAATCGCGCAGCTGTCGCTCACGCCACAAATCTTGAGCAGGTTTGTGTTGTGCTTTGGGAGCCTCCCCACGTCCAATTGGTGCCTCGATACGATTGCCTTGATAGCGACCTGGCTTGCAGTCCTGCTGAACCTCAGACTGAATTAGAGCCAAACGAATAGCATGATCAAGTGTCGCTGGAACCTGTGATTCGACTGGCCCATGAACATCTGACTTCAGCCCACGTAGGAAATGAGACACAAAGAAATGCATATCATAAGAGGGGTGATGCATCGCCACCTCATACTATAAGAGCTCAAATTGCTCGCACTACTCCACCGAGCCCTGCTACTTGAACTGAAGAAAAGTCTTCATGGATTTCCGTTCAGCATCAGCCCCAAACTTCTGCTCCACATCTGTAATGAACAAAGGCCACTCAAGAACAGCACGATGCAGCTTGTAAGTTTGTAACCAGAGTGCTGCCTTCCCATCCATATGCAGAGTAGCTGATGTGATCCAAAGTGAGGGATGAATGTTGAACACCCTGAAGTAATCCAAGCACTTGTCCCGCCAGACCCATGGCTGAGTACCATCAAAATGAGGAAAAGAGATCTTTGGCATGGGGGTACGATTTCCACCCTGATTTTCTGGTCTACCGCCGCCATGCACGCCACCGCCACCGTGCATCGCCCCGCCACCAGTTGCACCGCCTCCCAAAATACCGCCGCCAGTATAAGGACCAGAACCACCGCCAACAAGCGCACCACCGTCGCCGTGCATCGCCCCGCCACCAGCTGCACCGCCTTCCAGAAAACGTGTTGATGATGTACCGGACCCAAGTGGGCTGTCCTCTGCCGTACCTTTCCCATGAGCATGAAATTCAGGATCCGCATCATCCTCCGCAACTGATCTAGTACGATGCATGCGGGCCAGTTCCGCCAGCTGCTAGGCCATCTGGACGGGCAAGGTATGGAAACGGCGCGCCATCTCATCATGGAGCTGATGACTGTTCTGCATAGCCTGCGCGGTGAGATCCATCTGCGCCGCAAGCTGCTGCTGTGTGGTGTCCATGGTCTCGACGTGTGACTCAAGGCGATCGAGACCAGCCCGGATCTGCTCGAACACCGACTCCGCATGAGCAGACGCTTCCCCCATGGCGTCCAACACGAACCGGGTCTGCGGAGAGGGTTTGGGAGGCGCCGTGGCGACAAGCACTCCAAATTCAAGCGAACCAGAGTCGGGATTTACAGGATCTCAGGCGAATTCGACCAGAATCGAATCACCAAAGCTCACCAACCTTCGCCCAGGGATATTACCGCTCAAATCGGGAGAAGCAAGCTGCACAAACGCCGCGGAACCCACCAAATCAACCTAAATCTGATACCACTTGTAACACCTCTTGTCACCGATGATTGCCGGGACGTGAGTAGCCGGATTCAATCGGCTACAGGAGAAGAAAGCAGATAGGAGAAGCAAGTTGGAGAAAGAGTTTTTCCTCTATTCTTTTCTTAATTTTCCACGATCGATTACAGCAACTTAAATACTCCTGGGTCTGACAGCCAAACCCCACACACACAGGCAACACACTACACGCAACTATCTATTCCCGTAGTAGTTGTGGTGCCTTCTCACATTCCGTCTTCTCCCTGTGTGGCTCTTCGTCAGGTCAGTAGGTGTTACACCCCCACGCCCTCCTCCCTCCTCTAGGCTCCTCCGGCATAGGACGCGCCAGGGACAACTGTAGCACCTCCTGGTCCAATTGGTGGCGCCCCGACCGGAGGCCTCTCGGCGCCGCCCGTAACCCCCGGAGCTGCCGGCCGCGCGGGCAATGGACGGCAGACGACTCTGCGCGCCGTAGAGCGCGATAACCTCGATGGGCAGGCATTCGGGACTCGTGGGACACTTTGACGACCGGATGCGGGAGACGTGCGCGCTGCTGAGGGCTGAGGCTGTCGCGGGAGCCTGGCTCCCTAGGTGGGTGCCTCAAGGATTCCTCGCAGCGAGATGACCAAGTGCACAGGGAGGAACCGAGGACGTACACGGTACACCCTGGAGTGCCCGCGCGCACGCCATCTCTGGCTTATCTTATAAACTTGATTTCCTCATTAGCTTTCGCGATTGACTAAACACTGAAAGACTGAATTGTTGCTTAGCACAATGGCACCCTGGAGTGCCCGCGCGCACGCCATCTGTGGCTAAGGGTAAACTGGATTTCCTCATTAGCTATTGCAGTTGACTAAACACTGAAAGTCTAAATTGTTGCTTAGCAGTTAGCACAATGGGTCAATGGGGTTTACGAAGACAAACAAGTACCATATTGTTTTTTACAGAAAGTGGTGGCTCGAAGTTGTGATGTTAACTATGTGCCTATGCATGACTCAGATAGTAATACCTATGTTCTTCCAAAAAAGATATAGCATTACCTATGTTTACTTACCAAAATGGTGGTAGTATAATTTAGGAGGGCACCTTCAGTAACTGACTGTTCAGAAATTAGTAATACTTATATGGTACTAGAAAATTTGGATCTAAATGTCAAACCCTTAGTCATTACATTTTGGTGGGCTTCAATCTTGTACCCTGCTTGAGTGAGATATGAACAGCTCTGTTCTATGTTCTTTGTTAGTCAGTCTAAATTAGAACTTCTCACCATGCATTTGTTGATCTTGTGACACAAACAGCTATAGGACATTAATTTACTAGACTTAAACCGTGCAACTGCTTTTTGGTAGCAAGTATCCAATTGGTTCAATATTACAATTTTTTTGAATCCTTCAGTTTGTGTGCATGTAGCTAGATATCTTTGAATCATAAACCAATAGCTAACTATGGCGCCATCTATTTGATTTGAAGTGGCTGGAGAGGTTTACCACAATTACAGCAGTCGGCGACCTGATGATGGCTGGACCTCCATGGCTGAGAAGCTTGGCTCACAGGAACATGCGCGGTGCTGGTGGTGGCTGGATGTTCATCAGCTTTCCTGTTGGATCCAGACATCTGCTGGATGAGATGGAGATGATATATGTGAAGAGAGAGACTTCGAAAGCGAAGAAGTCATTGCACCCTACATTGATTGGGACGCTTTTCTCTTCAAAATCTGCAAGGGTGTTATATACTTATAAACGTACACTTTATTCAGACCCTTAAAAGATCTTTTAGCGGCGTGGAGGGTATATGAAAATCAACATTTTTCCTTCCGATTGTACGAACGAACCAGCAGAACATCATTTTTTCCTCAAAAGCGAACCGCTTGTATTGTGCCACATACTTCAGAATCTCGTTTCCTGCTGAACTGTGCATGCTTTTGTTAAAAGGCAAAATCAGCATATGGTGGAGCTCCCACTAGCAGAGTAGTTGGACGTGGTATGCACTTATTATTGGTTGCTTTGGCTGTCTGCAAGATAAACTTGTTTGACAGCTTATTAAAAGAAGTAGCTGACCTATCACCTATGGCTGCTGGTTGCTGAATGCTGAGCAGTGTTTTCTTGGGAGGATCTTTGATAAGGTTGCTGACTGCTGAGTAGTGTCTGCTTGGGAGGAACTTTGATTCTGTACTAATGTTACTGGTGCTGGAAGCCTGGAACACACCTACAATTATATGGAAGGGCAGCCTTGTATGGTAGGAATTAAGAACACGTGAATGCAAGTGAGGATTACGGAGTACCAAACACAAAACAAAAATGCAGTAGTTGTTTGGACTCTGTCCATCCTCGACAGACAAATGAGGAGAAAGATGACTATCGATGTCGAAATGTGTGTTTTCTTGGATCCAAAGCGTCCCTAGATGAAGATAACTTTGGTTGATTCGGTGCAATTTGCAAGTAATAGCAGCCTGGT
Organism: Brachypodium distachyon; assembly: GCF_000005505.3. Lineage (NCBI taxonomy): Eukaryota > Viridiplantae > Streptophyta > Magnoliopsida > Poales > Poaceae > Brachypodium > Brachypodium distachyon. Next base: position 18,554,423 of record NC_016132.3, on the reverse strand, counting down.
GCGTGGCTGCTGGTGGGAGTGGGACTGATCAAGTTGATCTTTAATCGATCTTATCAAAAAGGAGTTTATCCATCCAGTATTCTGGTTCTCTTTTCATACCGTTATTGGCCGGTGTCCCACCAGCCCAATTGACGGGAGAAGTCGCAAGAGCTATTGGCGCCCGAAGCCACCCGGAAATTCAAACTGTTTAAATGGTCTTGCAGAAATGTAAGCATTCAAACTTTCAAACTGCTTCGAGATATCCATCCACCTCCCGCACTACATATATTCCTTCCATGGCTGGGCTCCTCCCCTGCTGACGAGATCACGAGAGCGAGGAGGGAAGGGAGAGAGAGCAGCAGAAGAGGAGGAGGTTAGGCATGGAGGGAGAGAGGGGTTGGAGCATCGAGGGCTATCTGAACGAGTACTTCGACATCCCCGCCAAGAACCCGCCGAGCGACGCCCGCGGCCGGTGGCGCCGCGCCGTCGGCCTCGTCGTCCGCAACCGCCGCCGCCGCTTCCGCGCCTTCTCCGCCCTCCAGGGCCACGCCCTCGACGACGCCCAGCGCCGCAAGATCCTGGTAACGTTCACGCCCCCCTGCCTCCGCCATTCCTAATTAACTGCTCCCATCTCTCCCGATCGTCACGGAGTGGCCGGCCAGCACGGGTCGTAGAACCGCTCGTGCCGCTGAAGCTACTTTCGGTTTCTGATTCTCGAAGAGGGGTTTTCAGAGTTTTTGTGGTTTGGGGGGATTTCGGAAACTGCCAGGAAATTTCATCCTGATTAATTAGCCTCGTGACGTGGATGGATGCGCATGCTGGCGGCCATGACTTCTCCCATAAGACCATGTCAATTCACGGTGTCTCCATCTTCGTTTGAACTGTCCCTTGCACGTCTTACCTTCCCTGAATTCTTCTCAGGCGTGTGTGTCCGGAACTCCAGACCAGCCGGCTTTATATGACTAGTTATACAAGAAAACATGCTCAACTGGAGCGAGTACTTGAGTCGGTGCAATGTGAATAGTCAGTAGTATTATAGAGTTATTACTAGGAAAAATCCCCGTGCGTTTGCTACGGAAGAACAATTTCTTTTGAAAAACTCGCTAGCTTAATTTTTCAATGTAGTGTCTTTTACATAGCGTGGCCCTAGCACTATGCAACCAATTTTCACCTAAAACCGTTGATGCAAGATATTATTTTTCTCGAACACGCCAAACAGCGTGTCATTTTCATTGAGAAGAAAACGCAAGAAGCGCAAGTACACCGAGGCAACAAAAAACCGGGACCCAACGGAGCCCAAAACAAAAAAAAGGAAAGAAAGGAAAGAAAAAAAAGGCCAAAGGCCGCTATACAAGAGCGAAGCAATGGTGACACCAAATTATCAACTCCCTCCGTCCAAAGTGCCGAAATATTATACTCCCTCCGTCCCATAACTCAAATTTGTCCAAACATGAACGTATTTATGCTTAAAAACGTCTAGATACATGTAATAGAAAGTCACTTGATAAGGGACGGATGGAGTATTTATCTAGACGCATTTTAGTACAAAGATACGTCCATTTTTAGACAAATTTGAGTCACTTAATATGGGACGGAGGGAGTATAACATGATATCGAACACCTTAACGATAGTTTAGCTGCTGCATCTCGCATGTCACACATATCCATTGCGAACCAATTTAGACATGAAGCAAATCACACATACCTAGACTGTTAGTTGAGGAAGAGTGAGACTGTTGCCAGTCTACTCACTCTAGGAGGAATTGCAAAAACGTGTGTGGCGCTTTCCCATCATCCCCTGATCCCCTCGAACTGATCAGCATCTATCAAGAAAAGGAGGTACATCAATCGTATTTGGCGACCATGTATGGAACACAACTTGCTCTGTGGGCCTACACATCTCGACTTTACCACAGTACTCCTTTTACAAGCACGAAGATTGGGCATCAAGTTCACATCCTTTTACAAGCACACAACCACTTGATTCGAACGCTCTAAAAAAAACCACTTGATTCGAACAAGCAACCCGTCCCGGGAGATCACGACTACCCAATCCTGGCCCGTCCTGGCCGTGCCCAGCACCCTGCTGCCGCTTCCCGTGCTGGCCCCGTCCAGCATTGCGCCGCCAAGCAGGTAACGCCCGTGTCTGTTACTGTGGGAGGAGCGCCGCCGCGGGACGTCGCCGGTACGGCTATGAGGGACGCCGCGGGGAGGTCGCTGGCACGGCTGGGAAGGGCGCTGCCACGCAAGGGAGTGTCACAGCTTGGAGGTAGTGGGTGCGGTGGATAGGAGGAGATGCTGCGGAGGAGGCCAGACGGCGGGTACGCGGTGGCATATTATACGTAATTTCGCGGTAGTATATTAGACGTAATTTCGTTGAGGTGAAGTACTGTGACCGTACCATCACCACCAAATCTAATTTAATATATTGGTATAGATTATACCCCTATAAAATAGAGTGAACTAAATTAATTACAGTGGTACAACCATATGCAGTAGGTTCCTTGCCCAACAGCCCAAGTGGTGCAAGCAAAAAATTGGGCGATGCAATTTGACATGCTCGGTCATGGTAACTTAGGTGGTAGTGGTGATGATTTAGGTGGCTATACTTTGAAGACTACTTGGTTACTAAAATCAAATTGCAAAAAGAATGTGTGTTACTTTATTTTGAGCTAATTCCAATTTGGACCACATATTTGTTGTGAGTTGACAATTGGCACCACATTTTGGATCTGTGATTCTGATTTGTACCAAATTTGTTTTTGGGAGCTGGCCTCGCATCGCACTCTGCTCCTGTGCGCTACCAATCGGAATCGAAGGGAGTGAAAGAAGAGGTGACACAGGCTCTCCGCATACGCCGTCCCCTCTTCACCACTCCCTTCCTAATCCCTAACCGTAAGCAAGATGCGAGTGACTAGAACCAATGAGCGGCTGGCATGGTTCGGGCTAGCCAGGTTATAAAGAGGCATTACCCACGCCGTTGCGCCGCATGAGCAAAAAAAAAGTGGGTTCGCCTTGGTAGACCCGCTGCAAAAATAAAATGTGGTGCAAACTGTCAGCTTTCTACAAATAGGTGGTCCAAATTGAAATTATATGCTTTATTTTTTACATCAGAATTCAATGTTTATTTCGTTGCCTTAATTAGAGGTGCTTGTTTTCCTTGAGCAGGGAAAAGTTCAGGTTGTAATTAACGTGCACAGGGCAGCGCTGCAATTTATCGATGGTTTGGCCTCATCAACTAGTTATATTCCTATATGGCTTTTCTGATATGATCATCACTATCCTGTTGTATATCACTTCTGTCTTTTTAACTATGCAGGCATAAAACACCACTTAACACATGAGCTTACCGAGGAAGGATTTTGCATCAACCCAGATGAACTGGCAGCAATTACTGGCATGCATGAAGATCCAAGGATCCTCAAGGTGCATGGTGGAACCAATGGAATATCTAGGAAAATCAAAGCTTCTTTGGAGGATGGTGTCAAGGAAACTGAAATAGCAACCAGGCAGAAACTTTATGGCACTAACGAACATGCTGAGAAGCCCCCTAGAAGCTTCTGGATGTTTGTATGGGATGCATTACATGACCTGACTTTGATTATTCTGGTGGTGTGTGCTCTGGTTTCTCTAGTGGTTGGCCTAGCCACCGAGGGGTGGCCAAAGGGTATATACGATGGTCTTGGCATAATATTCAGCATTTTACTGGTGGTACTTGTTACTGCATCCAGTGATTACAAGCAGTCAAGAAAGTTCATGGAACTGGACCATGAAAAGCAGAAGATATATGTTCTTGTCACTAGAGATAAGAAAACCAAGAAGGTTTTAATTCATGACTTGGTAGTCGGTGATATCTTACATCTTTCGATAGGTGATGTGGTTCCTGCGGATGGCTTGTTTATATCTGGCTACAGCCTACTGATAGATGAATCTAGCTTGTCAGGTGAGAGTGAGCCAGTTCAAGTTTCTGAAGAAAAACCTTTTCTCCATGCTGGGAGTAAAGTGGTAGATGGGACAGCTAAGATGCTAGTCACTGCCGTCGGTTCGCGTACCGAGTGGGGAAAAATCATGGGCACTCTTAATGAAGATGGAGTTGATGAAACTCCTTTGCAAGTTAAGCTCAACGGTGTGGCTACAATCATAGGGCAGATTGGTCTTGTGTTTGCTATTCTCACGTTTGTAGTACTTCTAACAAGGTTCTTGGTTGACAAGGGAATGCATGTTGGTTTGCTGAGTTGGTCGGCGAATGACATGTTGACAATAGTCAACTACTTTGCTATTGCAGTGACCATCATTGTCGTCGCAGTTCCTGAGGGTCTACCGTTGGCTGTGACCCTTAGTCTTGCATTTGCCATGAAGAAGTTGATGAATGACAAAGCATTAGTCAGGCATCTCGCAGCATGTGAAACCATGGGTTCAGCCAGTTGTATTTGCACTGATAAGACCGGAACTTTGACAACCAACCACATGATCGTTGATAAGATTTGGATCAGTGATGTATCCAAGTCTGTTAATGGGGACAGAAACATCACTGAGCTAAAATCTGCAATTTCAGGAGGAGTCGTGGAAATACTTATGCAAGGCATATTTGTGAACACTGGATCCGAGGTGGTGAAAGGAGATGACGGCAAAAACACCATCTTGGGCACACCAACTGAAGCAGCATTGTTGGAGTTTGGCTTGACCTTGGAAGGAGATCGCTTTGTTGAATACAATAAGCTCAGGAGAGTAAGAGTAGAGCCTTTTAATTCAGTCAAGAAAAATATGTCTGTGATAATACAGTTACCAAATGGAGGCCTCCGATCTTTCTGTAAAGGTGCGCCAGAAATTATTCTAGAAAATTGTGATGCTGTCCTCAATGGCGAAGGAAATAGAGTGCCACTGTCAGAAACTCAAAAGCAAAATGTCTTAGATATTATCAATTCGTTTGCTTCTAAGGCACTGAGAACACTTTGCATCTCATTTAAGGATCTTGATGAAATTTCTGAAGAGCAAACTATACCAGATAATGGTTACACACTAATAGCACTTTTTGGAATAAAGGACCCAGTTCGCCCTGGTGTCAGGGATGCAGTGATGACCTGCATGGCTGCTGGTATTACGGTGAGAATGGTGACAGGGGACAACATTAACACCGCTAAAGCCATTGCCAAGGAATGTGGAATATTAACTGAGGATGGAATAGCAATAGAAGGAAGAGAGATCCACGATAAGAGCTCAGATGAACTGAAGGAGCTCCTGCCAAAGATTCAGGTTTACTTTTACTTAACTCGTTTGCCTTCACTAATTGTTGTATCGATTCAAATTTCAAATGTTATTTAAATCTACTTCCGAAGTTCAGGTAATGGCCCGCTCCTTGCCTATGGACAAATACAAACTGGTAACAAGCCTGAAAAGCATGTATCAAGAGGTTGTTGCAGTTACTGGTGATGGAACCAATGATGCCCCGGCACTGTGTGAATCAGACATTGGACTGGCAATGGGTATTGCTGGCACTGAGGTACTTCTTGACATTTCTGCTTCCATTATCATCATATGTTCAGTAATGTGTTAAAAAAAAATACTAGTTCAGTTACTTCAGTTTGAATGTTTTCTGCCGTAAGATGTACTTTGAAACTCTCTCCCAGTTTTCTATAAGATTTCTTTTTATGTCCTTCCATGTCATGTTAACATTTCATAAATTATGTTACTCCCTCCGGCCGGAATTACGTGTCACATATTTAGGACAACTTTGTACTAAATCTGAGACATGTAATTCGTTGTACTAAATATGCGACATGTAATTCCGGCCGGAGGGAGTAGTAATCTTTGATATGTATGGGAGCCAGCTTAGATACCCCTGATATTTCAATTTTTCAACAGAGTAAGGCAACCTTGCAATCATTATGCACCAGATAACTAATATTGGCATTCCTTTTATGGGTCGTTGATAGCATCTTGTCTATCTATGAATGTTTTAGATTATTTTGGGATGCACAAGTATGCAATTCAAAATTGTGTTCTCACTCGTCAGTGGCAAAAATCACCTCTCATTTCTTCTGTGTGATGTCAGTTTCTGCCCTTATAGTTTTCATTTTACAGTCCTGTTTAACTTTTTGTGCATGAGATGTTTGTTATGATGCTGGTATTTAACCTTTTATCTTGATCCAGGTGGCAAAAGAGAACGCCGACGTTATAATAATGGATGACAATTTCAAAACTATTGTAAATGTTGCTAGGTGGGGTCGTGCGGTTTACTTGAACATTCAGAAGTTTGTCCAATTCCAACTTACAGTTAATATAGTGGCTCTGATAGTGAATTTTGTCTCCGCATGTGTCACAGGTATTTGCGCAGTTGCTACTACTCTAGTGTTTTTGATTTAATATGATTTCTTTGAATTTTATGTACATCTTGTTTTCTAGAAGAAAAATTGTGTGCATCTTATTCAGAATGAAATTAATGTGTACCATGATCAATCTCCTCTTTTATGAACCTTTTTAGAATCATCTCATATATATTATCCACTTTGAATTCACTTGTAGGGACTGCACCGCTTACTGCTGTCCAGTTGCTATGGGTTAATATGATCATGGATACATTGGGAGCCTTGGCCTTGGCCACGGAGCCGCCAAATGATGAGATGATGAAACGGCTGCCTGTAAGGCGGGGAGATAGTTTCATCACTAAGGTTATGTGGAGAAATATTCTTGGCCAGGCTTTGTATCAGCTCCTTGTATTGGGTACTCTCATGTTTGCTGGGAAGAGACTCTTAAATATTGAAGGTCCTACTGCTGATAGGACCATCAACACTCTCATATTCAACTCTTTTGTCTTTTGCCAGGTATGTGTACTGCAAGTTAGTTTTACACACAACCGTACTCATTTTGTTCAACAAGTCTGAAAGTCATCCCACATCCTTATGTACAAGTCCTAATTTACATTACACTCACTAGATTACAAATTATTTGATGTTTCCTTGGGCAAGATCACATTCACAGTATTTAACTTTGAAACCATTGTTATCTCTTTATATGTCCGAGCATTTGTGGGTCCCTTCAAAAACATGACTCGGTGTTCGTATCAACAGTAGGTTTTCATACTTAATTAATGGCTTAATTAATACGTTTCAATGAACTCTTTTGATTTTAAATAGAGGCATTTTCTTGGAACCTTTGATTTTAGTTTATATAGCATAAGCAGTTGCATTATTCATTTCAGTTTGTAGGAGCCCAACAAATGTCCAATGGATGTTCATCTATAATTCAGGCTTTTCTTACTAATATGTTCATTCATCGCCACTCTTCTCTAACTGCTCGTTTGGCAACCAAGAATTCATTTCATTTGATCAAAATGAAATGAAATCCAATTTTTAATAGGATTTCATTTGGTTGAATTTGAATTCCGGGTTGAAAAATCATGTTTATCTACCACATAGAATTGAAGAGTGAGAGACAATTTTAGGAAAATGATGGCTTTTGGAGAGGAATTGAGACTAGTTAGAGTTATAGGGTGATTCCATGGAATTTGAGATTGAATTCCTGTAGCTAATTCCGTGCCAACCAAACAAGTTGTTTTTTTGAATTCAAAATGAATTCTACAATTTTATGCTCAAATGATGGGTGCTAAACGAGCTGTAAGGTCATTTTAAATTTGTAAAAGCTTATTACTTGTGCCGGTAACTATTGACACAATTTTAATCAGTTTTCTTGCTAGGTCGTGTTCACTTTGTAGCAACTCATCTATATCTGTGATTTAAATTTCTGATTTGTAATGGACTCCCTCATGGCCTCAGCATTACCCTAAATTCTCAGTAAATCACCAAGAAAACAGTTGTTCTGTAATCAGTCTGTTTCTTTCTGTTATCCGTCAAAATAATGATCCAACAGAATTAAAAGGTTTAACAACAATCGAAAGTTTTCTCAAATCATATTTGAATTACTTGAGTTGATACAATGATCCTGTTGCACTGAAGGACAAAATACTCATACAAAATACAACCACACTAGAAATGTGATTTCCAGTGAAACCATAGGAAGGTGCATCATTTTAACAAGAATTTGCATTTAATATGCTGCCATCCTTCCAGGTTTTCAATGAAATAAATAGTAGGGAAATGGACAAGATTAATGTCTTCCGAGGGATATTCAGAAATTGGATCTTTGTTGGTATATTGTCGGCTACAGTTATATTCCAAGTGCTCATAGTGGAACTTCTTTGTACTTTTGCAAACACTGTGCCATTGAGTTCGGAATTATGGTTGTTCAGTATCGTTCTTGGCTCGATTAGTATGATCATCTCCGTGATCCTCAAATGCATTCCTGTTGAAAATGGGAAGAGAGATATCAAGCCCCGTGGGTATGAACTGATTCCTGAAGGCCCAGAAACTCTGTAGTTTCACGGAGCACACAAATTCTGCTGTTTCCACGGTGACAGCCCCCACCCATAAGCTCTTGTGTTCTTTCACTGTGTTAAGGACTTTGTATTCTCTGTCAGAGCCTCTCCATCAGTGGTTTTGTAAAACAAACTGTGGCAACCCAATCCATCACAACGGAATGTACCTAAGCCAATATAGTTTTGTTGAGCATAGCCTCAGAAATCAGCTATCACGATTATACTGAAGCGTGTCAGAGTTATCGCCAAAATATATGGTATGAGATTCAGCATCGACCGTGGAAAGTGCCAAGATGATCAGATAAGTTCAGACAGTGAAGCATCGGTGACTGGAAACAGGGAAGCATTAGGTTAGGCCGCCTGTGTATTACTCCCTCCGATCCATAATGTATAAAGTTCTACTAAATCAACGACACTTATTATGGATTAGAGAAAGTACTCCCTCCGTCTCATATTAACTGGCCAAATATAAATGTATCTATGTTTAAATAGGGTCTAGATACATGTAATAAAAAGTCAGTTAATACGGGACGAGTTATGACTGTACATGGATTTTTATTTTGGTACATAGCTTCCACCGGACATATAGCTTTGATGCCTTCTCTTGCGTCTTGAAATCTGAAAGTACAGTTTTGTAACTCTAGTGACTGATAATTGTTTAGATGGCACTTCAAGAACTCCTTGAAGCAATATTGGCATTCATGGTGATTTGCAGGCTCTGCATCTTCTTTTTTGCGGGTAGTAGGCTCTGCATCTTTATTCGTGCGTAAATTGTACTAAGCTGTGATTAGTATTGTGTTTGATGTTATGGATCTGGGAATTTATCTGAACGAGAGATTGTGTACCAAACAAATTGCTCTGGCAAATCCAGTGATCCGTTTTAAGGTCCATTTTTTTGTAATGTATCTGCACGCATGATTTGGTGACCCGTGCCATTGACGTCTTTCGAATTAGAAAAAAAAGTAAACTTCATAAAACGACAGTTTTGCTTGATACGGTTTCATGGAACCATTGCTAACATTAATTGGTCATAGAACCATACTTTTTGGGACCGGCTTTTTAAGATACCTCAAATCTCATAGATTAACTCGTTTGACAAGAACCCTGACATGTGGGAGTGGAGAGATGCCAATGTTAACATTAGAAGGGAATTATGCATTTGTATGGTTAATATTTATTTACACGTGGCTGATGGCTCGGTACATGGACACACTTTTCTCCTATTTGCTTATGACGTGGCATAGGAAAGAATAATGAAAATCTTAGCACTTTTTTGATATATTTTTACAGCAGCACTTTCTTGTCTTATTGTATCAAAGTACATTGCTGTCACCTTTTACTTTTCTTCTTCTTTTTTTGGCAGTTTCAGTTTGGAGCTTCTTTCACTTTATCCTTTTCGTGTACTCAAGAGCACGCATATTCGTTTCCCCTTATCCTAGCAACATATATTTGCATATACAGTACCCAAAAGCCAGCCCGTGCTCCCTGATCAGAGTCAATATAAGTACCGACGGTTGAATTCATTTGGGTAGCTCCATATTTCGTCATCCTGATAGCTCCATAAATAGCCAGGACGCATATATATTTGTTTCCCCTGCCCGACGCACTGAAGTGGGTGTCTCAAAAGAAGAAACGAAGGTCTTGTTAGTATTCGTGGATAGCCTTTTGCAATTTGTAGGGGTAAAACATTAACAGCTCTGCTTTTCTAGGGCTCACTGATTCTCATTTCTTGCAATTTCGCAAACAAAAAAGAAGTGATTCATGCGCATGCTAATGAAAAAATCGCTTCATTTTTCAGCAAATGGGTTTCAGTCCTCCGGTGCCGCAACAAGACAGCAACTGGGAGATCCGTCTGGCAGTGCTGATCAGCCTTCTCCTGCAGGTGCTCCTCATCTTCGTGGCCCCCGTCCGCAGGCGCTCCTCTTCCTCAGTCCCGCGTTTCATCGTCTGGTCCTGCTACCTTCTCGCCGACTGGGTCGCCGACCTCGCCCTCGGGCTCCTGCTCAACAACTTGGGCAACATCGGCGGCGGGAGCTCCACCGCTGTCGGCGAGACCTCCGTGGAAAGTGGCACAACAAGCCCCATCATCTTCGCTTTCTGGGCGCCCTTCTTGCTGCTCCACCTGGGCGGGCCAGACACCATCACCTCTTACTCCCTCGCGGACAACGAGCTCTGGATCCGCCACCTCGTCGGGCTCCTGTTCGAGCTAACAGCGGCGGCGATCATCTTCTTCTGCGCCCTGCGCGGCAACCCCATGATCCTGGCCACCGTGTTGATGTTCGTCGTGGGGATCGTCAAGTACGGCGAGCGTACCTACTCGCTCTACTTCGCCAGCGTCGAGCCAGACCCCGGCCCGGAGTACGCGAACCGTCGGATCGACATCTTCGGCGGCCCGCAGGGAACCCGCCGCCGGCACGGCAGCTTCGAGGACCTGGACAAGATGAGCGTGGAGGCACAAGGGTACGAGTTCTTCCGCATCTTCCGGTTCCTCTACGTCAACCTCATCCTCAGCTTCGTCAGCGAGCGGAGGATCAGCCACGCCTTCTTCCTGTCGCGCGCCGACAGCCGCGAGGCGTTCGAGGTCGTGGAGGCGGAGCTCCATTTCCTGTACGACGTCAAGTACACCAAGGCCCCGGTCATCCACACCAGGACCGGCTACGCTCTCCGCTTCCTCTGCTCCTGCTGCCTTGCCGCCTCGCTCCTGCTCTTCGTCCGCATCGACAAGAGGGGCGTTATTCTTCCCGTCGACGTTGGCATCACCTACGCGCTCCTCGTCGGCGCCGTGCTTCTCGACGCGGCCGCCCTGGCCATGCTCGTCGCCTCGAACTGGACGATGGTCTTCCTCGAGGGCTCCGGCCGCTTCGCTTGGCTGGTGGGTGCTGCGAGGCGGCTGTGGCGGCCACGGAGACGGTGGTCGGAGACGATCACGCAGATGAACCTCATCAGCTACAGCCTCGGCAGACCCGAGAAAGGCAGAGGCTTCCTCAGCCCGAGACTGCTGCGGCGAGTCGTCAATGCCGCTGACCTTCTAAGGGTCAGGGTAATAATCGAAGACTTCATCTTCGTCAAGCGGGAACCCCTCAGCTGCAGCAGCAACGGAGGGCAAAAGTACATCTTCGATTTCGTCTTCAGGAGACTAAAGGAGATGGCCTCCAAATTCGGGAGCGTGGAGGAAATCAGGAAGGCGTGCGAGCTCCGTGGCACGGGAATCATTGATCGAAAGCTGGGGGAGCAAGGCAGCATGATCATCCGGAACAGCGTCTCCAGAGACTTCGATGAGTCCGTGCTGCTGTGGCACGTCGCCACTCACTTGTGCTTGGCAGAAGATCGTGCTGCCGTTATAACACACTCGTCCACAACGACGGCGAGGGAGAGGCTCGTCGACAGGAAGAGGATCAGCAGGTGCTTGTCTGAGTATATGCTCTACTTGCTCATCAAGCAGTCGGACATGCTGTCGGCGGTCGCCGGGATCGGGCTGATCCGGTACAGGGACACCTGCTCCGAGGCGCGTCTCTTCTTCGAGTCCATCGACGTCAGCCGCTGGCACTTCCTTGGGGACGAAGAGGCCTGCAGGATCCTGCTGAGCAGCGTGAACCAAGCCACGGAGGACGTCGAGAAGCCGTCGACGGGGGTTAAGGACAAGGAGGAGGACACCGACGAGAGCAGGTCGGTGCTGCTTGACGCACTCATGCTGGCGGCTGAGCTGAACAAGCTGGACGAGGAGACCAGATGGCAGGTGGTGGCAGGGGTGTGGGGGGAGATGCTGACCTTCGTAGCGTGCAGGGGCAGGGGTAACACACATGTGCAGCAGCTCAGCCATGGGGGAGAGCTCGTCACCATGGTGTCATTCCTGATGAATCACTTGGGCCTGGGCAACATGTTTTAATCATAGTTTTAAATAGCGGGCTAAGCTATTTAGCGGCAGCCCGTTCCAGAAGCTATATGTGGTATATCGATGCTATAGCGGCGCTAAGACATTTAGCGGATTTTGAAAAATATCATACAAAAGTATCAATAAATGAGGAATCATATGATAAAAAAAAAATCTTCCCCTTAACATCAGTAGGTACTACTTGACACTTAGAAACACCACTTGTAATGTCAGCAACGGCGAGCGTACCTACTCGCTCTACTTCGCTAGGGTCGAGCTAGAGCCCGGCCTCTACACGAACCGTCGGAACCTGCCGCCGGCATGGCAGCTTCGAGGACCTGGAGAAGATGAGCGTGGAGGTGCAAGGGTACGAGTTCTTCCGCATCTTCCGGTTCCTCTACGTCAACCTCATCCTCGGTGTTGGAGCATGCGATCGTAGCAGTGCATGTGCTGACAGTTTTGAGTCTTTGTAATTGGAGTAAATTCCACAAAACTACTACTCTAGGGGATAGGGCTTCATGAAGCTACCACTTCAGGGGTTCACTACTCTAGGGGTAATTAAATTTCGCATCAGTTGACCACTACTCTAGGGGTAATTATTTTCACTTTGCCCAAATTTGGCCGATTAGTCTATTTGACAGCGAATCTGACAAACCTGGCCCACATGTAAGGTCCTATGTGGTTATTATTGACATCCACGTCATACAATCTATTTTTTCCCCAGCCCCCTGAGCTTCTTCTTTATTTCCCCAGCCTCATAGCTTCTTCTTTACCTGCTCCGGCTGCCATGAATACGGCCGCCCACCCTGGTCTCCTCTCCCTGAGGTACCTCGCCGGCACGTCGGCGATCCCTGCCGCCGCTAGAGTTATTCTAGAGAAAATTACTTAAAACCACCACATTTGAGGCAACTTTCCAACAAAACTATCTTTTTTTTATTTTTCTACAAATAACCACCAGTTTTCGGGACAATGACCACCCCGGTCACTAATCTCTTGACTGAGCACAGATTGATGCAAAATTTGACAATAGGGACTACCTTTCGAGGCCAATGTGACGCCACGCTGGACATGGTCAAAGTCCAAGCACTATAACTGGCTCGGGCGCTCGCCGCTGGCGGGTGCTGGCCACACCGCTGCCGCCGCCACATCAGCAACAACAGCAAAGCAGCCGCCCATCTCATAGACGTGGGCAAGAATGGACTTCCCCGCGGCCCGCACCGGCGAGCTCTCCTGATTGGAATCCTGCAGTCCGCTCCAACGCATCCACGACCAAATGAAACACGGCCATGGCCAATGAAGGAAGATGCGCACATGCTACTTAGTTCCAATTCCAAACACCCTGAGGTAGTCCACCTGTAGCTCGCCGGCATCGGACACAACGACACACAGAGCACGGCCTTGTTCGCGCGCTGCGGCTCTCCGACGCGCAGTAGGACCTCCTTTGCGCGCTCGTGGAGCACGGCCTAGTTCCACGCCTGGATCGCGCACGCCCCACATGGCCCCCGTGCAAGGTCGTCTTCCACGAGCAGCAGCTCACCGGCAGCCGCCGGAGCACGTCTATGCGGACAGGTGGAGGAAGCACCCCAGGTCGCCGCCGTCGGGCTTGTGTGACCTCGCCAACGCCCTCCGCTTCTGCTCCCGGTTCTGGGACCCCACCAACGCCGCCTGCCTGCTCCGCCCGACTGCAGCACCCCACCGCCGCGCGGCCTGCTCTTCCCCCGACCGGCACGCGAGCTATGTCCGGAATCTCTGGCCTAACCGGAGACGCATGGCTCTGCCTGCCTGTATGAATATATGGATGCATGATTGATTGAGGCCTGGAAAAATATTGGCACGAACGATTAATGAGCGTTAGAGCGAGGGAATGAATCAATTTGGAGAGAGCAACATGCAGACATGCGACGTCTTCTCCTTTTTCCTAATTCCCCACCGCTGCGTGCTGCTTCGGCGAGATGCTCCAGCCGGCGATGGAGAAAAAGAAGGGGAAGAAGAAAAGAGGAGAAAAGGAAAAAATAAAACATATAGGGGGCTGGTTGAAAAAATGGAGTGGACACAAATTGTCTCACATGTGGGCCCGCTTTGTCGGATTCACTGTTAAATAGACTAATCGGTCAAATTTGGGCAAAGTGAAAATAATTACCCCTAGAGTAGTGGTCAACTGATGCGAACCCTTGGAGTGGTAGCTTCGTGAAACCCTAGCCCCTAAAGTAGTGGTTTTGTGAAATTTACTCTTGTAATTGTAGCAGTAGTGGCCGTAGTGGGCTAGTTTGCAGTTGAGTCAACAATGTACGTGTGTATAAACCTCATTGAGCAATACAATCAAGCGTGTTGCGTCATTCAATTTCTCTACATGGTATCAGCCTTCTCTTGATCCTCTACTTCCGCTGCAACTGCTCTCGACGCCATGAGCGACACCGAGCCCTCCTCTCCCACGGCCAGCGACGGCGAGCACGAGCCCTCTCCTCGTTTCAATGTTCCGGCCACCACCAACCCCCTCCCTTCCCACTAGATCCAACTGATCAGCATCCGCACCCACGTCCCCATCACTCTCGATCTGTAGGCGTGCAACTACGCCACATGGAGCCAGTTCTTCCACGTCATCTTCGGCAAGTTCGGCCTCGCCGACCACATCGACGGTTTCTTGCCGGCGCCCGACGACTCCGACTAGGTGCAAAACGACTTCTCCATCGTCTCCTGGTTCTACGAGACCATCTCCCCAGAGATACTGCAGATGGAGATGAGCCCCGACGACACCGCCTACTCCCTCTGGCGTGCGATCAAGTTGTTGGTCCGCGACAACCACGAGGCGCACTCCGTCTACGTGCACACGGAGTATCGCAGCCTCGTCCAGGGCGAGCTCTCCGTCCTCAACTACTGCTCGCGCATGAAGGAGCTCGCCGACACGCTGCGTGACCTCGGCTCTCCGGTCATGGACCGCGACCTCGTCCTCAACCTCCTGCACGGCCTCGGCGAGGAGCTCCAGCACGCGATCCCCCACCTCACCGGACCAGGACGCCGCTTCCCCACCTTCCTGCAGGCCCGCTCCTTCCTTCCCCTGGAGGAGCATCGCCGGGCTCAGGCTGTGAAGCTCGCGGCGCAGACTGCATTCTTCACGCAGATGAACCAGGTTGCGCGCCCCTCGGCTCCAACTGCCGCGCCACACCAGTACCCCGCCATGTTCGGCTACGCCGGACCGACGCCCGCCAGCAACACCGGATCCACCTCCAACAGCTCCAACGGTGGCAGGAAGAACAAGGGGAAAGGGAAGAAGAAGGAGCACGCGCCGGCGAACCGCACTGCACCGCCTCCGGCTTCGACGCCCGCCGCTCCGTGGATTCCCGGGTTCAACCCCTGGACTGGTATGGTGCAGGCTTGGCCGCTCCCACAGCGTCCTGCCGTGCCGGCGCCGGGCATCCTCGGCCCACGACCAGCGGCGACGGCTCCTCAACACTCGCTGCTAACTACTCAGCGACCCACTGGTGCTGCCCCTGCGCCGCCTCCGGCAACCTACGACCCGGCTTTGATCCAGGCGTTCAACAACATGTCCATGTACACACCGGCCTCCTCCAGCGGCAGTGGGGAATGGTTCCTCGACACTGGAGCCTCTTCCTACATGGGCAACAACTCCGGTATGCTCCAGTCCTCTCGTCCTTGCTCTTCTACTGAAATTGTAGTTGGCAACGGCGCCACCCTTCCTGTTTCCCATACCGGTTCCTTCTCCCTTCCCACTTCTGCTCCTCTTCGCCTTCGCAATGTCCTAGTGTGTCAAAACCTTCTAAAGAATCTCATTTCCGTCCGATCTTTAACCCGAGACAATTCTGTTTCCGTTGAGTTTGACCCATTTGGATTTTCTGTGAAGGATCTGCGAACCCGGATGGTGATTCTGCGATGTGATAGCGACGGAGACCTGTACCCCACTCATGTTCCTCGCTCACCTGAAGTCTACCATGCCTTGCACACTGGCGTCACTGCTGATCGGGGCACCAACGATTCGGGCACCCGGGCCGTGGCTCCTTCACTCAGGTGTCTAGATACTTTCAGTTCACTTGTTCAAAGTCTTTGTCCACTGTTTGTCAGTCATGTCGCTTAGGCAAGCATGTTCGATTGCCTTTCCAGAACTCTACTACTACCACTAGCTTTCCTTTTCAGTTGTTGCATAGTGATGTGTGGACATCTCCTCTATCCAGTGTTTCCGGTGCTAAATATTACCTTGTGTTATTAGATGACTTCTCTCATTTTGTTTGGACGTTTCCCATGAAGCAAAAATCTGAAGTTCACCAATTGCTTGTTACTTTCCATGCCATGGTTCAAACACAATTCTCTCGTCCCATCGTTTCTCTCCAAACCGACAATGGCAAGGAATTTGACAACATTGCAAACCGAGCCTTCTTCCTCCAAGCACGGCATCCACCTGCGCCCCTCCTGTCCTTACACCTCCCAACAGAACGGGAAAGCTGAGAGAATCCTACGAACCCTAAATGACAGCATGCGTTGTGTCCTGTTTCAGGCCTCTATGCCCTTGCATTTCTGGGCCGATGTCCTAGCCACTGCAACTTATCTTCTCAACAGACGACCATGCAAAGCCACTGTTCTCTCCACCCCATACGAGCTCCTATATGGCCAAGCTCCATCTGTTGAGCACTTGCGTGTTTTTGGCTCGCTTTGTTTTCCAAACACAACAGCCACCGCCCCTCACAAGCTTGCAGCCCGATCTATCCCCTGTGTCTTTCTCGGGAACCAGCAAACCATGATGGATATCGATGTCTCGATCCCGTGTCCAACCGTGTAATCACATCTCGGCATGTTACATTCGATGAGGACCCTTTTCCTTACGCCTATTCTTTACAACCAACTCCAGCCCAACAACCTCCTCCTGCGGATGATCTGGCCATCACATCGCAACTCCCAACCACCACGCCCAGATTTTCTCCACCGCCAACTGCCTCTCCCCTGCCGCGGCAGCCAGCCCGCCATCCCCTGCCGCATCTCCTGCTACAGCAGATAGCCCGCTCTCCCCTGCCGCGGCAGCCGGCCAGCCACACCCCATGATCACCCGCACTCGTGCGGGCATATTCCTTCCCAACAAACGATACACCAATCTGACTGCCTCCTCGATCTCTCCTGTGCCGACTTCGGTCCATGCCGCTCTGCGCGATCCCAACTGGCGCAAGGCCATGCAAGAGGAGTTTGACGCCCTCATCGGCAACAACACCTGGCGGCTCGTCCCTCGCCCACCCGCGGCCAACATCGTGACGGGCAAATGGGTCTTTCGCCATAAACTCCGTGAGGACGGCTCCCTCGACCGCTACAAGGCCCGTTGGGTCGTCCGGGGCTTCCACCAGTGCCCGGGCATCGACTACGACGAGACATACTGCCCCGTCGTCAAGCCGGCAACGATCCGCACCGTCCTGATGCTGGCCGCTTCGCGACAGTGGCCCGTCAACCAGATGGACGTGTGAAACGCCTTTCTGCACGGTGTTCTCCAGGAGCAGGTGTTCTGCCGTCAACCAGCTGGCTTCCTCGACGCCAGCAAGCCGAACCACGTCTGCTACCTCGACAAATCGCTGTAGGCTGAAGCAGGCACCTCGGGCATGGTTCCAGCGATTCGCTGCCTTCGTCCGCTCCATCGGCTTCGTCCCCTCGCGCGCCGACAGCTCGCTGTTCATGCTCAGGCGGAGCAACGACACATGCTTTCTTCTACTGTATGTCGACGACATCGTCATCACGGCTTCATCGACTACGTTCCTGCAGCATGTGAGCCGACAACTTCACGCCGAGTTCGCCATGAAGGATCTCGGCGCCCTCCACTACTTCCTTGGCATGCAGGTCACGCGCACCCCTCGCGGCTTCTTCCTGTGCCAACAATGGTACGCTGAAGATGTTCTGGACCGTGCTGGCATGCAGCACTGCAAAGCTGCATCTATGCCGGTCGACACACATGGCAACCTGCCGGCCGACGCCGGCGCACCACTGGAGGACCCATCGGAGTACCGCAGTTTGGTTGGGGCGCTCCAGTACCTCACCATGACACGCCCCGACCTCGCCTATCCTGTTCAGCAGGCATGCCTTCACATGCATGACCCGTGGGACGAACACCTGGCGCTGGTGAAGCGTATCCTGCGCTACGTCCGTGGTACGACTACTCTCGGGCTGCAGCTGCTCGCCTCATCGTCCACCGAGGTGATCGCGTACTCAGACGCGGACTGGGCCGGCTGTCCAGACACGAGGCGTTCCACCTCAGGCCACTGCATCTACATCAGCGATTCCCTCATCTCGTGGTCGTCGAAACGCCAGCCCACAGTATCCCGGTCAAGCGCCGAGGCGGAGTATCGGGCAGTGGCCAATGCTGTAGCCGAATGCTGCTGGCTCAAGCAGCTTCTGGGCGAGCTGGACTGTGCAGTCCCGAAGGCTACGGTAGTATAGTGTGACAACGTGTCAGCAGTGTACATGTCGGCAAATCCAGTGCACCATCGCCGGACAAAGCACATCGAGCTCGACATTCAATTTGTCAGAGAGAAGGTAGCTGTCAGAGAGAAGGCGCCTCTCACAGTCTCGACGTCTACCAAGTTTCCATGATTGGGCCAAACCTCAACATCCTCAGCTGGAACGTACGCGGCCTAAACGACCCCTCGCGAAAAGACGCCGTCCACGCCACCATCGCCGACACCCCCTGCCATGTTGCTTGCCTCCAGGAAACGAAAATGGCCGCCATCTCCCAAAGCGACGCCGCCTGCATCGGTGGCTTCCGGCTAGCAAAGCATGCCCCCCACCTGCCGGCCGAGGGGACAAGGGGTGACATCCTCCTGCTTTGGGACGAAAACTCCGTTGCCCTCTCCGACGTCTCCTTCGGCACCTACTCTGCCTCGGCCATGGTCACCATTCTCGAGTGCGAAACCTACTTCAAGCTCACTCTGTCTATGGTCCGTGCGCCGACGGTGCGAAGCCTGCTTTCCTCGGTGA
The DNA here is from genome assembly GCF_000005505.3 of Brachypodium distachyon. Lineage (NCBI taxonomy): Eukaryota > Viridiplantae > Streptophyta > Magnoliopsida > Poales > Poaceae > Brachypodium > Brachypodium distachyon. Next base: position 18,535,242 of record NC_016132.3, on the reverse strand, counting down.
GATTGGGGGTCTTGCACCGGATGTGGAGCAAAAATGGCTCATCCTTGGCGACTTCAATCTCATCTACCGCGCCTGCGACAAGAACAACAGGAATGTCAACCTGCGCCTCATGGGCCAATTCTGCCGCGCGCTCGAGGACTGCAATCTTAAGGAAATCAACCTTCAAAACCGGAAATTCACCTGGAGCAACGAGCGTGAATCCCCCACCTTGGTCAAGCTTGATCGTGCCTTCTACAACAACGCTTGGGATCTGGCTTTCGACAACCACACGCTTCACGCTCTTTCCTCCTCGCTCTCCGACCATTGCCCCATTCTTTTGTCAAACCAGAGCGGCCCTTGGCGCCCCCGCCAGTTCAAATTCGAGAACTTCTGGTTCAAATTCGAGAACATCCTCAGCTGGTCCACATTGTCAACCACAAGCTCAAGCTCACCGCCTCCCGCCTCCGCTCTTGGAGCAAGTTTCTCTTCTCCCACTCCAAGCTCCTCCTACTCATGGCCCTCGACGTCGTCTTCCAGCTCGATGTCGTGCAGGAGAATCGTTCGCTTACGCCGGAGGAGCGCGGTCTCCGCTCGGATCTCAAGCGCAGGATCCTGGCGCTCGCCTCCCTCGAGCGGGCGCGGAAGAAGCAGTTCGCCACCATTGCCTGGCTTAAGGAAGGGGATGCTAACTCCAAATTTTTCCACATTCGGGCTAACGGCCATCGTAGGAAGAACCACATTCAGAGGCTTCGTGTTGGCAACGACTGGGTCTCCACCCACGATGATAAGCCGCGGCGATCTCGACGCATTTTGCTTCTGCCCTCGGAAGACCTGCGCCTTGCTCGCTCGACCTCAATTGGGCGGCCCTTGACCTTCAACAGCATGACCTCGATGATCTTGACCTCCCGTTCTCGGAAGAGGAAATCCTCAAGGCCATCATCGAGTCCCCCGCCGACAAGGCCCCGGGTCCAGACGGGTTCACGGGCAATTTTTTCCGTGCTTTCTGGCCCATCATCAAAGATGACATCATGTGCCTCGCTAACGCGTTCCGGAGACAAGAAACTCACAATCTCCACATCTGCAACACGGCCAACACTATCCTCATACCCAAAAAAGACGGCGCCGATTCGATCTCGGACTACAGGCCGATTAGCCTCATTCATGCCATGGCTAAGATCCTTTCCAAGGCGATGGTGATGCGGCTGCGGCCCAAGATGCACGAGCTGGTTTCCCTCAGCCAAAGTGCCTTCATCAAATCCAGGAGCATCCATGACAATTTCATGTTCGTCCAGGGCATGGCCCGCAGACTTCATCGGTCTAAGTCGCCCACTCTCCTCATCAAGCTCGACATCGCCAAAGCTTTCGACACCGTTCGCTGGGACTTCATTCTCGAGCTCTTGCAGCGCCGCGGCTTCCCCAACCGTTTTCCGGCATGTTTGACAAACCTCTTCGCCTCTGCCACCTCGCACGTCCTCCTCAACGGGTCCCCATGTGATGCTTTCTGCCACGGCAGGGCGATCCGTTATCCCCGCTCCTGTTCATCCTGGCCATCGACCCGCTCCAGCGCATCCTCTTGCTTAGCGAGTTCCCCGGGCGCCTTGCCTCGCCTCTCCGTGTGTCTCTCTCTATGCTGACGATGCGGTGATCTTCCTCTCGCCTACTGCTCCTGACGTGGCCAACCTGTCCAACATCCTCCAAAATTTTGGCGAGGTTAGCGGGTTGCGGACGAACGTTGCAAAAAGTTCCATCGCTCCGATCCGCTGCGATGCCGCCGTCCTGGATGAAATCCTCGCCGGCTTCCCTGCGGAGAGGGTTAATTTCCCTATTCGGTACTGGGGCCTCCCGCTTTCTCTGGGCCGTCTGCGATGCTCGGATTTTCAGTATATCATCGACAAGGCGGCTGGTAGACTGGCAATCTGGAAGGGCAAATTGCTCACCAGTGCGGGCTGCCTCACGCTGGTCAAGTCTGTCATGACCTCTATTCCCATCTTCTCGCTTTCGGCCATTCGTCCTAGCAAAGGGGTTCTGCAAGACTTCGATAAGCTCTGCCGCAACTTCCAGTGGAGCGGCAGCGACAAGGCCTCCGATGGGCAGTGTAAGATCAACTGGCAACGCGTATGCCGGCCGAAGAATTTAGGCGGCCTGGGCATCCTGAACCTTGAAAAATTCTCACGTGCGCTCCGTCTCCGGTGGCTGTGGAACTCCTGGACCACCCCGACAAGCCGTGGGTGGGCCTTGACCTCCCGTGCGACGATATTGACAAAAGCCTCTTTGATGTCTCCACCAAAATCACTATCGGCAACGGGTGCACGGCTTCGTTTTGGTCCTCTGCCTGGCTTGACGGCTAACGGCCTAAAGACATCACCCCAAATCTTTTTCGGGCCGCCCGCCGCAAGAACCGCACAGTTAAGGATGCTATGACTCCCAACCAATGGGCCACTGACCTGAACCTTGACTCATTCACCCCTGCCCACATCGCGGAGTTCGTCGATCTCTGGATCAGGCTACAGAACCGCGAGATGCTTCCGGATATGCCTGATAGCATCATCTGGACCCTCACGCCGAATGGGATCTACTTGACCAGCTCTGCTTATAAAGCGCAATTCTTCGGAGCCACGGCTTGCAACTTCCACCACCTCATTTGGTCGCCATGGGCTCCGCCGAAGTGTCGTTTCTTCGCTTGGCTTGCCATTCAGAACAGACTCCGGACCAACGACCGGTTAGCGGCCAGGGGCTGGCCGCACTAGCCGCTCTGCAAGCTCTGCGGGGTCTGCCCAGAAACGGCCGCACATCTCCTCTTCGACTGTCGCTACTCCAAGCGCATTTGGTCATGCGTTTCCGCCTAGATCGACGTCCCGGCTCTCCTCCACCCGGACAACGTGACAACGGACACGGTGGCCTCTCGGTGGGTTTCCCTCGCATCCCCCTGAGGCGGGCCCCGGAAGGGCATCCGGACCATCCTCATGCTCGTGATTGGGAAATTTGGAAGGAGCGCAATGCCAGGGTTTTCAATAACGTGCACACGCTCCCTCAAGTCCTGATCGAGTGGATCAAAGACGAGGGACGCGCCTGGGCGCTCACCGGAGCCAAGCACCTTGCGAGCATCTTGCCTTAGCTTTCTCCTCTTTTTCTTTCTTTCTCTTTGGCTTCGGTCAACAATGTTTACTCCTTCTTGATCAATATATAGGCAAATCTTTTGCCTCGTTTCGAAAAAAAGTCAGAGAAAAGGTTGCGCTCGGTGCCCTTCGAGTTCTACACGTACCAACATGCAGATCAGCAATTCGCTGACGTGATGACTAAAGGACTGCCCACAGCTACATTTCAGAGATTTCGATCCAGTCTTGGCGTTTGTTCTGTTCACGCTGGCACTGGGGCGGAGTGTTGGAGCATGGGATCGTAGCAGTGCATGTGCTAACAGTTTTGAGTCTTTGTAATTGTAGCAGTAGTGGCCGTAGTGGGCTAGTTTGCAGTTGAGTCAACAATGTACGTGTATATAAACCTCATTGAGCAATACAATCAAGCGTGTTGCGTCATTCAGTTTCTCTACACTCAGCTTCGTCGGCGAGCGGAGGACCAGCCACGCCTTCGCGAGGCGTTCGAGGTCGTGGAGGCGGAGCTCCATTTCCTCTACGACGTCAAGTACACCAAGGCCCAGGTCATCCACACCAGGACCGGCTACGCGCTCCGCTTCCTCTGCTCCTGCTGCCTTGCCGCCTCGCTCCTGCTCTTCGTCCGCATCGACAAGAGGGGCGTTGTTCTGCCCGTCGACGTCGCATCACCTACATGCTCCTCGTCGGCGCCGTGCTTCTCGACGCGGCCGCCCTGGCCATGCTCGTCGCCTCGAACTGGACCATGGTCATCCTCGAGGGCTCCGGCTGCTTCGCTTGGCTGGTGGGTGCTGCGAGGCGGCTTTGGCGGCCGCGGAGACGGTGGTCGGAGACGATCACGCAGATGAACCTCATCAGCTACAGCCTGAGTATATGCTCTACCTCCTCATCAAGCAGTCGGACATGCTGTCGGCGGTCGCCGGGATCGGGCTGATCCGGTACAGGGACACCCTGCTCCGAGGCGCGTCTCTTCTTCAAGTCCATCGGCGTCAGCCGCTGGCACTTCCTTGGGGACGAAGAGGCCTGCAGGATCCCGCTGAGCCGCCTGAACCAAGCCACGGAGGATGTCGAGAAGCCGTCGACGGGGGTTAAGGACAAGGAGGAGGACAGCGACGAGAGGAGGTCGGTGCTGCTTGACGCACTCATGCTGGCGGCTGAGCTGAACAAGCTGGACGATGAGACCAGATGGCAGGTGGTGGCAGGGGTGTGGGGGGAGATGCTGACCTTCGTGGCTTGCAGGGGCAGCTCAGCCATGGGCGAGCTTGTCACAATGGTGTCATTCCTGATGAATCACTTGGGCCTGGGCAACATGTTTTAATGGATCGGCCGGAATCCGGATGTTTAACTCGATTTGCAAAAATCATCCGTATTGAATCAGGAGTAGTGAGCGGCCCATAACCCTTTATCATGGGCACATTCCAATCTGTTCTAATTTTCAACTAAGTGCACTGCACGCCACGCTGCATGGGGCAGACGCGGTCCGAGCCGAGCTCGCCGCCGGCGAGCTCGGCGAGCTCGGGCCATGACGTCATAAGAGCCGCCTGGAGAGGCTCGGCTCGGGCTTGTCGAAGCTCGGGCTTCGCCTGCATTGCTGCGTCGCCGTGTTCAGAGGGAGGACGACGACCATGGTGAGGAGGAGGAGGAGCCCTGCGTCGACGCCGGTGCCTACTCGTCTTTTCTTATTTCTTTTTGCGAAAAGTGCCTGCTCGTCGACGAGAAGGGATTGCCTTTGAGCGAACCTTGCCGTCGCCACCCGTTCCCGCCGGCGGCATCGCCTTCTTCCCCACCGTCTCCTTCTCCTTGTCCTTGGCGGCGGCGTGCTTCTCCATGGCGGCACCGCAGCGGGGGCCGCAGGCGAACGGCGGCGGATGCGGCAGCGGACTCAAGGGTTGGGAGGAGGGTCGGAGGGAGACTCAGCAGACTCAGTGCTGGACGAGAGGGCTGGCTGCCTCGGGCCGCCAGATCACGAGCTGGACCGAGCTGGACCTGGCAAAACGAGCCTATTTGGACAGCTCGGCTCGGGCTGCATGGTAAACGAGCTCCTGTGTGAGTATATTTTTTGAGCTTTCTTACCTTTCTTGCATTTCTTAACTTGGAGTACCAAACATATCTAATCGTTTGTTAGCGAAGGATAATTTAATCATTTGCGAAAGTAATTTGGTCTTTTCCATCCCAGTGCCATCTCCATCGAACCGTAGCGCCGATCAACCGTTGTCATCTCGTCTGCTCGAGCGCCGGCCGACCAACACTTCCCTGTGCACTCAAAATTGCCCCGCGGTCGTTCCAATCGAGGCAGCACCGTCTCCGGCCGTCGCCGTGCAATCGAGGTGCATCACCGCCTCCAGCCGCGGTCCAATCGAGGCAGCACGCCTCCCGCTGCCGCCGTGCAATCGGCACAGCTCCGCCCCAACGGCCACGTCTAATCGAGCCACAGCAACGCGCGGCTGTTCGCCGCCCCCAGTCGCAGACGCCCAATTGAATTGAGTGGGGGGCTCGAGATCGTGATCAAGAGGCTGTCGTCTTGCTCGGTGCAGGGGTTGATGGAGTTCAAGACCGAGATCCAACTGATCGCCAAGCCACACATATGCTGCTTGCCCTCATCACTGCCGTTCACCGCTCCTAGACAGGACCAATCTCACGATGCCCGGCGGCCGCTCGTCAGCCTAAAGCTGTCCCGTGATTAAGATTTTCATTTTTAATTACAAACCAAGATTCAGTTCAGCATGGGAATTACGATTTTGCCCTTCTACCGGAGGTGCGGTGTTCTTGTCCCAGTACTCCGTGGGATTAAGTATGGAGTACCAGATAATACTGACCACTAGATCGGAACAAATGAACGGCTCATATTGAATCCGGGGTACCGTAAAGAGCTCTATTTTTTCGAATACGAGTTCAATGATATAACTTTTCAGATACACAAACTACATATTATTTGTTTAATCAATGGTCAAAATTAAATCTTAAAATATATAAACACCTACTAATGCTAAACGATAGGCAAGAGGCCAAGATCTGATAAACCCCTGGGTGTGGACGCAGCTGCAATCCGCAGGTATATTTTGCGACTTTTCACTTCCGTCCATCCAGTCACCGAGAGAGCGAAAGGTTGGCAAAAGAGGAAGAAAGCAACAAGCAACTGAAATTTTGACGAGGTACAGGATCAAAACCACCATCAGCAACCACCCAGGCCAACCGCAACAACAACCCACATGTTGACCCACGTCGGGTAAGCTGCCCTTTTCCGGCCATCCATCCCTGCATCCCGATCCCAGTTAGTCCTGTCACTGGCGGTGGGTCGTCGTGTGTGCTGTGCATGCGTAGGTGCACTGCTCTGCTCGGACCAGCTGCACCTACTCCAGCGGCCATTCATTCGCAACAAGCTAGATGGGATGCTCATCCGTGGGAGTGTTGCACAAAAGTAGCTGGGGATTTCGTTAAATTTTACTCCTCCGGTGAGGAGAATTTAGGATCGAAGGGAACAGGATTTTAACCGTCCATTCTAACTCCGTCCAAGCATACCAACTTGAACCACGTAAGAGTGACATAAACTAGATTCAGCAATCACTAACGCCCTCAAACACCTCCAAGCTAGTGCACCAACTACCCGTGCCAAAGATGCAAGAGCTTAATGACCATGACTCAATTTTCCCCCTAACTTATGGCATCTAGAGGGACCATCTTAAATGGGAAATTACAAGATAAGCCTGTCGTACCGGTGGCTCACGGGGTCCCACTGATACGGGACGCGTGGGTCGCCAGTGACAAAGCCCTGTCAGGTTGGTCTTTCGGAAAGTGATAGGCCCGGAAAGCCTTGAAGCGACCGCCCCCTTACAAGGGTTCGATCCTTGTGCTTTAGTGCTAGTCCCTGGATCGACTCACTAGCACACACAGTTTCAAGATGAAATATCATAGAACAAAGGTCTCAATATTACAACGTATCATCCAGAATTTAAAAGATACTTACAACTCGCATAACCTTACGGGTTAGCTGGAAATAAAACAACTATTTAGCAGCGGAAAACGGAAAATACAAGGACACATCAACACCACGGTGAGATCGTGTTGGAATGTAAGCCCGTAACCCAAACATGCAGAACGTACGTCTTACTCGTTGTCGGAGCTTCCTGCATCATTAGACGATGCAGCCACTAGGGTCAATACATTGAATGTATTGGCAAGATTCACTAGAAGTTATACCAGAGCCTACCAAATATATGCATAATGTGGCAAGGTGGGGTTCAAGCTATTTGCATAAAAGCTTAGTTATTGAACCCTATCTTTTAATCAAATAGAATTTTATCACTATTGGACACGGGGTAGACACACCCATGCTCCTATTATCCTAGAGCACATTGATGTGGATTCATCAAGTGCCCCTACCCTGTTCAACCATTCATTTTATTTAAGAAGTTAGAATGAGTGAGACTTTTCTTACAGCTCCACATCTAGTCGCTCAAATTGTCCGTTGCCGGGGACACGGCTAAGTACTTAGTTTTGACGCTCTCGAGAGTTTGTACACATTCCCCACAAGAAATCGACGTGTTAATCCCTTGCTGTCCTCAGGGTAGAGTAGCAACGGCATCGATTACGAGATTTTCAGAGGTAATTCCCTAAACCACGAGAGAATCACGTTCCCCCTACACGGCTACCTCGGTACAATTCCTCGGGTCTAGGTTCATACAACTTACTCTTGTCTCGCCAGAGCCCATATAGCATTGTGGTTGTACTAGAAGCTTCTAAATAGGAAACTAGTCCAGTCTCGGTTACCCCAGGTGGCATTCCACATTTACAACGTAGGCGCTCCCCGAATCCACGGGAGAGACGTCCATGGACGATCCATTCCTGAATCCACAGGAACTCGACTCAGAGGGACCCATAGAAATGGACCTGACGCCGCTAATCCTCGAAATCTTCAAAGCTGCCCACCCAGGGCGGTTCATTAAATTAATTGTTTTGCCTTACTTCTAACAAAACATTTCATATCGCCAAAGGCATAACAATATCATAATGTAGTTATTTTCCCCACGATACTACCATAGCCTAGCATTCAACTACAATCGATGGCAATTTGGTAGCAAGGTAATGGCGAGGGTAAACTAGACTACCTGAGATTTATAGCTAGCATAGAAGTACGAGTAATATTCCTGATGCAACTAATAAAACATCTAGTGCATAGTAAAATATTTAGGAGAATGATCAAAATGAACTTGCCTTGTCCAAGGTTGTGGTAGTTCTCGCACTCTTCGCAACAACAATGATTACACTCCACACAATCTAAATAAAAGGAACACACACAATAAACACAACATTCAATACAAAAACCATGCCATGATGCATATGCTATGCTGATGCACACAAAGGTTACTTCTAAGGTAAGAAGCTTCGTTTCTGTTTTGAAAAGTTTTTCAAATGGTTTGGACAGATTATACAACATCAAAGTGGTAATTAATATGCAATAAACATGGATAGGGTTTAAAACAAAAGATTGTGCAACTTTTGTAACATAGAGCAATATTTAACTTGTATGCCATGATTATACACAAGATAATTTATTTTCTGGTCCTAATGTACAGAGAACAAGTTTAAATAATTTTACAGCAAGATAACATGCTCAAAACTATTTTGAAACAATTCATTTGGAATTTAAACCATAAACCACCATTCTGTAAATAGCTACTGTCTAAGTTATTTAAAACTGAAAATAAACAGTGCCAAAATATTCTACACGTTGTGACGATTCCAGAAAGGTGTGGATCGTAAATTTTGGACAAACGGTTTAAAAGATATGGGGTTTTGTAGTTGTATGGGCTTTTCTGCAAAATTGCATTATCCAATCCGGCCGAATTAAAATAAAATAACATAAAACAAAATCTCGCCACGTGGCGAAACCTGACTGGCCCGGTTCTAGGGTTCTGGCCGGCGGACGAGCTCGCCAGCGGCGGCGCGGGCAGGCGGCGCGCGGGCGGAGCAAGGTGGCGCAGGCGGCGGCGCGGGCACGGCGCGGCGCGCGGGGCGGAGTGCGGGGCGGCGTGGGCGGGGGGGGGGGGGGGCGCGGGGCGCAGCCGAGCGGCACGGGCGCGGGCGGCGCGCGGGTGCAGGCGAAGCGCGGGCGGCTGCCGGCGTTGGGGAAGACGGCCGGCGCGGGCGGCCGGAGGCGGCGGCGGCGGCCAAACGCAAAGGCGAGCGCGTCACGGCGTTCGGGACGGGGAGAGGAGAGAGGCTAGGGGAGTGGCGCGGGCGGAAGCTCACCGGAACAACGGCAAAACGCGAAGAACGGCGACGTCCGTGAAGAACTTCGGCGAGAAATTAAATCCTAACCGATGCGAAATTGGGTGAGCAGTTTGGGGCAATTGGTAGAGGAGTTCAGGGGCTTCGATATGACGCGCGGGGTTTCGGATTTGGTGGTTCGTGCGCGAAGAAATCGGAACGGATTCGTGGGCAGTTCGCGGGGCGTGCTCTGCGTGGACTCCGGATGAGGCAGTTGGAGAAGATGACGCGCGGGGTCCACCCGTCAGGGAGAGCGGGCCGGCCGGTTCGGTCCGGTTTGACCGGTTCGGTCCGGTTTGACCGGTTTTCTTCGGTTTTCCTTTTCTTTTATCTATTTTCTGTTTTTGAACCTCAAAATTGACTCGGAGCTCCAAATCACTCCAAATAAAATGCAACAAAATTTGTAAAATCATATTTTCATATGATCTAACTTTTGGAGCAAGAATTTTCTCAAAATAAAATATTTAAGAATACATTTGCCTGTAAAATGGCTTTTAGGGCCCTTAGGCTATCGAATCAAATTATTTTTTTCAAAATACTTTCAAAAGCCAATTATGGGATAGCTTTATATATGCATTAAATCCCTTTTTACCACAATACCCTCATGGGTTAAAAATGCAAATACTCAAGAGGAAGATCAAAGCCCAAAATCAAATAAAAGCATTTTTGCAAAAAGCGTTTTCTGGGCAAACTTTAGGGTTTTGAAAGTGATCAAATGCAAGGGTGACATGATGCTTATGATATGCAATGCATATGAAGGGTTTTGAAAATTGGGATGTTACAAGCCTGCCTCAAGGAGACGGTCCTTGGTGAAGGCAAAACTAAGGGCCGAAATAGAAGAAGCATCCGGGAACCCTGGTCCCAGGAAGTGGAAGGAACGCCTTTCCGGCAACCGACCGGGTGCGCTAACCGGGAAGGGGCACCCCAGCAACCCGCGCTCGGGCATGCAGGCGGGGCCCGCATAACAGTGAAGACACGACGAGACAACGGACGCAGTGCATTTAATGCACCGACAGGAGTCACATCGGCAGGGCTAGTCTTGCTCGCAAGGCTAGGGCGTCTACTCTACAAATCATTTTTTCTACCGTGTACAGTGGACCGGACGGTGCATCGCGCCAAGCGAGGATCAACGGCAGTGTTATTCTTGTGGCTATGACATGCGTCTGAGAGACGTGTCATGCTGCATGCATCGGCACCTGTGGTATCCCCTTGTCTACAAAAGGAGAACCAATGCAACCGGTCAAAGGGTTCCGATAAGTGAGGTTCTAGCTCTAATTAGAAGCATAGCCAAGTAGCTCCCCGGTAACTCCCGGGGCACCCTGTAAACCACACACATAATCCTCCGGGTGGCCCGAACCTAGGTAAATTCACGCATCGACACTTCGTGTTTTTCATCACGCCGGCGATCTCCGGAGCAATCGCCTCGCCCTCCACCGAACCAAAAAGGGGTTGCTCAGCATCCCCGGTGCCGGAGATCCGTGCTCCGACATCTGGCGCGCCAGGTATTGGGAAGTGCAGAGAGAGCTTCGGGTGACCGCCGGCGTCATCAGCATCACCACCGGCTTCTTCATCAACAACATCTTATACGACTAGCTCGCCATGCCATCCAAGAAGGCAGACGAGCCCCGGGTCCTGCGCGACACCCTTGCCATGCGCACTCAATCCCACGACACCGTGCGCGCGTCGCATGTGCAAGGGGACCAGGGGTTCCCTCCACGGAAGCAACAGCAATCGCAGCTGCCACCTCCACCTCCTCGGCCGTCGGCGGACAACCGATTGAGGGGGCCTGCGACGCCTAGCGCCGGAGGCAGCTGCGCGAGCGACCTTAACGTCGCGCGCGCCAGCCACTCGCGGGCTGAGGAAGCGCAGCGATAGCTGCGCCACGACCATAGTGCTTCGTGTCTGATGCCAACGGAGTCTTGCCCCACACATCCGAGGGCACCGGGTGATAGGGCGGAAGACAGGCAGTCGGGGAACCGGCAGCCTCCCGCCCAAACCCCGTCGGAAGCTATCATTGCTGCGCGTGTCATGGTGCGCTACGAGCCACCGCAAGGCACGCCAGCGCATGACGTGTGGAGTGCGGAGCTGGACGCGCTCCTCGCGCTTGCTGCCCAACAGCCGCAAGGCAAGGGCGGCCCGGCCGGTTCGAGCCGGGGACAGAACCCGGGACGCGAAGACAAGCCCCGCGTTTCAGGGCACGGAGAGCACCCTGCCCTATCGGGAGGGCAAAGAGACGTGGATCCCGAGGGATACTCGGACTCATCACCAACCGTCACGCCAGGTGATGCGCGAGGCGTCCTGAACGCCCGCCAGCAGGAAGACCTCTGCCAGCGCTTGTTGCACCGGCGCCGGCACGAGGTAGAGCGCCCGCGCCCAGAGGAGCAGGAAGACGCTCCCATCGGTGCCGATGATGGCTGCGCCGCGTTCACTCGCGAGCTGTGCCGGGTGACATGTCCTCGAAAGTTCCGAGCGCCGATGCTTGGGACGTACGATGGGACCGTGAATCCCAAGGACTTCCTCCTGACCTACATGTTGGGCATGCACGCTATCGGTGCCGACAACAAGGTCAGGCCAACTGGTTCTCGATGGTCCTCAAAGGATCAGCGAGGACTTGGTTGCTCAACCTACCTGCCGGGTCCATAGCCTCCCGGGCTGACCTGCGCAAGCAGTTTGTGAACGCGTTCCATGGCAGCTACAAGCGCCCGGGAACCATGGCGGAACTGCACACGGTAGTGCAGAAACCGGGGGAGACGTTGCGGGACTTCACCAACAGGTTCTCCTACCTCTCCTACTCCATCCCAGAGGCGGGAGCGGCCGCCATAATCAACACGTACGCCATCAACGTCTGCGACCCGAAGATGCGTAAGAAGCTGAACACACACCAGATCCGGACTACAAGAGATCTCTACGCTCTCGCACACAAGTGTGCGATGGCCGAGGAAGGGCGCTTGGTGCCCGAGCTTGCCGCCAAGGCGGCGGCACACCCACCCGAGGGCTCCGGGAAGAAGGGCTCCCGGAAACGCGGCGGAAAGCAAGTGCTTGCCACGGAGCCGGGGGCTCCCTAGAGGCCCACCAAGAAGGCGGCGTCGGCGGGAGCATCCGGTAGCAAGCCGGCGGTGGCCGCACGCTGCCCCATCCACACCAACGCCACCCACGACACACAGGACTGCCGCACTCTCCAGACCATCAAGGAGAAGCGCAAGCAGCACCCCGAGGAGCGTCGCGCTGCCGGGGCTTGCTTCAACTGCGGGGACATCGGGCACCTCTCCCGGGACTGCCCGAACAACCCCCACAGCGGAGCAGGCCGGGGCACAGCCGGCGGTGACAAAGGAGAACCTGCGGGGGGTCACGGTCAAGCCCGCGGCGACAAGGACCGGCCTCCCCGGGGACGCGACAAGCCTCGCGCCGAATAGCGGGAGGATGACTGCAGCGACGACGCCGACGAGCCCGGCTTCCAGGAGCCTCGCGACGTCGCCTGCATCCACGGGGGAGCGTATGCTCTCACATCTCACGCTACCGTGAAGCGGCTTACGCGTGAGGTCTGCGCCTTGCTCCCCAGCATGGAGGCGCAGCAGCCGTTGAGGTGGTCGCATGTGCCGATCACCTTCAACTCGGATGACCACCCGATTCGTCCCTTGGGGTCAGGGGTACTCCCCCTCGTGGTGTCACCGATCATAAACAACGTAACGGTGACCAAGGTATTGGTGGACAGCGGGGCGAGCCTCAACCTCCTGTCCGCCAAGCTGGTGGAGAAGCTTTAGCTGCCCCTGGAGCAGATGAAGCCCACCGACCCGTTCTAGGGCATCAACCCCGAGTGGTGCAGCCCATGGGGCGAATTACACTCCCAGTGACCTTCAGGTCACGGGAAGCGTTCGGGACTGAGCACATCATTTTCGATGTAGCTCACACCCCGTTGCCGTACAACGGGATCATTGGTCGGCTGGCGCTGATCAAGTTCATGGTGGCAACCCATTGCGCTTACGGCGTGATGAAGATGCCGTCAACATACGGCGTACTCTCCATCAAGTGTGACCTGAAGGACGCTGCTTGGTGCGCGGGCGAGGTCATGAAGACCTCTGCGGTGGCGGATCCCGATGACTATGGCATTGCCAGGAACGAGGATCCACTTGCGGGTGAACAACCCGCACAACAGAAGGCACGCGCCGCTCCCGGACAGGACGCCGGGGGCAGCTCCAGCTCCAGCCCGCGCATTAGCAAGGGCGCGAAGCTGATGGAGGAGGGCACCAAGGTCAAGAAGGTGCCCCTGCATGCCGGCAACGAGGCACGCACCGTCTCCATCGGTGCGAGCCTCGGCGACAAATAGGAAAGCGCCCTCGTCGCCTTCCTCTGGGAGAACTCTGACGTGTTCGCTTGGGAGCCGTCAGATCTTCCCGGAGTCCCCAGGGAGGTGATCGAGCATCGTCTGGCGGTGCGGCCAGACGCGCGGCCCGTCAAGCAGAAGATTCGCCGGCAAGCATAGGAGTGCAAGGACTTCATCTAGCTGGAAGTGGAGAAGCTCAAGAACGCTGGGGCCATCAAGGAAGTGTTGTACCCTACTTAGTTAGTAAATCATGTTGTAGTCTCTAAGGCTGGAAATAAATTGCGCATGTTTGTAGATTTCACTGATCTCAATCGTGCATGTCCTAAGGAACCCTTCCCTGTACCCCGAATCGATCAAATAGTAGATTCTACAGCAGGTTGTGAGTCTTTGTGCTTTTTGGATGCCTTCTTCGGCTACCATCAGATTAAGATGGCAGTCGAAGACAAGGAGAAAACAACGTTTATCACCCCGGTTGGCTGCTACTGTTACACGTGCATGCCTTTCAGGTTGAAGAACGCGGGCTCGACATTTCAGCACGCCCTGAGCGAGTGTCTGGGACCCCAGCTAGGCCGGAATATCGAGGCCTACATGGACGATATCGTCGTCAAGTCGCAGCATAGGGACTCGCTCGTCGGCGACCTGCAAGAGACGTTCAGCAACCTCCGCAGGATCAAGCTCAAGTTTAACCCCCAGAAGTGCACGTTCGGTGTGGGCTTGGGGCACTTGCTGGGCTTCCTGGTGTCACAGGGGAATCAAAGCCAACCCATAGAAGATCGAGAAGGTGGAGGCACCTCGCAAGGTTAGAGATGTCCAGCACCTCAACGGTGCGTTGCGGCGCTTGGGCGTTTCATCTGAAGGCGGGGCGAGCGAGTCCTGCCTTTCTTCAAGGTGATGAAGAAGAAGGGTCCGATCAATTTGACCCCTGAGGCGGAAGCGGCGTTCCAGGACCTAAAGCAGTACCTGAAATCACTGCCGGTCCTCGTCGCCCCCAAGCCAGGCGAGCCGTTGCTGCTATACCTGACAGCGACGGACCAGGTAGTGAGCTCCGTGCTCGTTGCCGAGAGGGAAGAGCATGTCCCGGGGGCTGAGACGGAAGGGCTGGGGGCTCCCGGCGAACCGAAGGAACCCCCGGCTACCACCTCTGCCCCTGGACCCGAGGGACAGCCCATGCAGGCTGCCTCCCGCAAGCGGCTGGTGCAGCATCCCATGTACTTCGTCAGCATGATGCTGCGCGATGCCCGGGTAAGGTACCCGCAGGTCCAGAAGTTTCTGCTTGGGATCCTGCTCGCTTCGAGGAAGCTACGCCATTACTTTCAGGCACACAGCATCACGGTGGTGTCGGGGTTCTGCCTAGAACTGGCCCACGTCAACCGTGAAGCCACCGGGAGGGTGGCTGAGTGGAGGATGAAGCTGGCGGAATTCGGGCTGCGTTTCGCAAACACCAAGAGCATCAAGAGCGCCGCTATCGCCGACTTCGTCGCGGAGTTGACCTCAACGAGCATAAAGGAAGAAGAGCCGGAAGCGAGCCTTCCCGGCAGATTGGATGAAGGGTACTGGGTCATGTACTTCGACGGCGCCTTCTACTTGCAGGGCGCCGGTGCCGGAGTGGTGATCGAGTCACCCACTGGATATCAGCTCAAGTTCGTGATACAACTCGACTTCGCCAACTCCACCAACAAAACAGCAGAGTACGAGGGACTGCTTGCCGGGCTATGCACGGCGATCGCCCTCGACATAAAGCGTCTGGTTGTTCGCGGGGACTCCCAACTCGTGATCAACCAGGTAAACAAGGACTACGACTGCCCCCAAATGGCAACATACGTGGAGGAAGTGCGAAAACGGGAGTTCAGGTTCAAGGAACTTCGGTTTGAGCACGTAAAGCGCAAGGACAACTTTGTTGTGGATGAACTGTCCAAATGGGCAGCGGAACGCAGCAAGATGCCTCCTGGGGTGTTCGTACAGAGGCAGTCAAAGCCCTCTGTTGATCCCAAGACGGTTGCTGGGGAAGCCCCTCCGGCAACTTAAGGAGACCACGCAGCTGCGGGGGACCATGCCACCAAGCTTTTGGCATGCACGAGCCAAGAAGCCGCCCTGGGGGACGGATATCATTCGTTACCTCAGAGACGGGACCCTCTCGGAGGAAGAAGTTGCCACAGAGCGAGTAGCCCGGCAAACCAAAATGTACTCCCTGGTGGACGGGGAACTCTACCGGAGGCGTCCTAACGGAGTCATGCTCCTCTGCGTGCCCCAGGAAGAAGGGCGCACGTTGCTGGCGGATATACATCGAGGCACATGCTCGCACCATGTGGCCTCCAAGGCGCTAGCTAGGAAAGCATTCCGGCACGGCTTTTACTGGCCGACAGCATTAGCCGACGCCGAGCAATTAGTCAAGACCTGTGAAGCGTGTCAGTTTCACGCCAAGAAGAGCAACCAGCCAGCGCAAGCCCTGCAAGTCATCCCGTCCTCATGGCCGTTCGCGGTCTGGGTGCTGGACATCGTTGGCAAGTTGCCGAGAGCGGTTGGCGGCTACGAGTACTTGCTCGTGGCCATCGACAAGTTCTCGAAGTGTATCGAAGTGGAGCCTGTCCGAGCCGTCACGGCGCAGGCGGCCATCAAGTTTTTCAAGGGCATTTTGTGCCGGTTTGGTGTGCCTAACGGCATCATCACTGACAATGGCACACAATTCACTAGCGCGGTGTTCCAAGCTTACTGTGCGGACATGGGCACTAAAATTCACTTTGCCTCTGTTGCTCATCCGAGGAGCAATGGGCAAGTAGAGCGAGCCAGCGTAGAGGTGTTGTGGGGGCTCAAGACGAGAACCTTTGACATGCTCAAGGGCCACAGGAAACACTGGGTTGAGGAACTCCAGCCCATGCTATGGTCGCTACGGGGCAGAAGCTGTGCTGCCCCTCGAGCTCAAGTATGGGTCACCTCGGGTACGCGTGTACGGCGACAAGAGGCAACACGCGCAGAGGATTGATGACCTTACCTTCATCGAGGAGATTCGATGCCGGGCTGCTGTGCGAGCTGCAGGCTACCAGCAGGGACTCCGTCGTTATCACGACAGGAGAGTCCGTCCCCGGGGGCTCGAGGTTGGAGACCTCGTCCTGCGCTGGATACAAGGAACGAAGGATGGGAACAAGTTGACTCCAATCTGGGAAGGTCCTTTCCGGGTAGTGCAGGTAACCAGACCGGGGGTTGTCCGGCTAGAAACCGAAAAAGGCTTACCGGTGCCCAATAGTTGAAACAATGAGCACCTGTGCAAGTTCTACCCGTGAAACGATGGCGCCTTACCCACGGGTGACGCTGCGGCAGCGTGCCTCTTTAAGCTAGTGTAGCCGGGCAAGGCCCGATTGTAATCCGCTAGCACAAAGTTGAATAAAGATAAGTGTTGTTTCAGTGAATAGTGTGCTTTGCAATTAATGTGTGCTTCTGTCTCCTGCTCTAAGTGCACAGAATTGCCTCCTCATCCTTGGCTATGAGCAGGGGCTGCCGGAACCCCGAAAACCAAGCTCGTTGCCGGGACGTCCCGGAACGAGGCCTAGCAGTTGCCGGACCCGTCCGCAACATGCTACATGCCAGCAAGGCACCGCAGAAGTATGAGAGTGCTCACACCCAAGTCTGAGGTCGACTCTTCTGTGCCCAGGGGCTGGGAGGCAGGAGGTTATCCAGTTTGAACTGTTTTTCGTGCACTTTGAATTTTTTTGCTATGCACCTTGGGCACAGCAAGAATCTGACATGCAGGGTAAAGATGGGGGGAAGGCACACTGTGATGCTCGTGGGGTGGCCACAGGTGTCGTCGTCTTGCGAGTAAGTTGTATATATATGGCAATTACTTCAAGGCTTGATGCAGGAAACTGACTCAGGGCCAGTGCCTCCACGCGGCAATCGGTGGTCCTGCGCCTGTGGAGGAAAGGGCAGCGCTTCGGCTATTTAAAGAGATCGGGGCAAGTGCAGCACCAGCAACGGGCAAGAAAGCAAAAGATGTCGCAGAGAGGAGATGGTGGTGCATCCCTCTGCGCTTGTCGCTGAGGGTGTTCCCACCATCGCGGCCCTGACAAATCTCCTATGGAACGACACCAAAAATGGCGATGCAGCGGGCGAGGGGCATCGCGAAGACGCTGTGGTAGTGCATGCCTCCGCGCATGCCGTTGGAGGGTGCACTGCCACAGCGTCCTTGCCACAGCTCTCAACAAGGTGCTCCAAGAGCAAAGAGAATGGAAAGCTAAGTATTTTGTTTTGGGTCCTTGGCTCTTCCTTTAGTAGCGCTGGTTTGCCAAGGTAAGCTCGGTCCCCGTGTTGCCGGAGCATAGGAAGGACGCTTACGAGAAGGACAGAGCCCCTTCCCGGCAAGCTAGTTTTAGACGAAGAAACAAGTAAAAGTAGCATTGAATATAATAAAGAGCAAACGAGTTCGCAACTAGCATTTGGGATGACAAAGAAAGGCTAACACAAAAAGTTTTAAGGCGCCTTGTGCCACTTGCAGGGAAGTAAAAACAAAAAAAAACCAGTCAATCATGCAGGAGGGGCTCCCGGAGCGGCAGCGTCAGCGTCATGTGCATCATCGGCACCGGGGGCTTCTCCGACAACCTCCTCGTCACCGGCTTCATCTATTGACCCTGCCCTGCATCCGCGCCACCATCTCGTCCACCATGCCCTGCACTGCTTCCCGGTGGGTCTTGGCCTCTTCCTCGTCCGACCAGGCGTCGAAGACTGACTCGAACGGGAAGTCGGGGTGGGCGGAGTGGACCCGGGTGAGGATTTGCCCGGCGACCTGCTCGGCCGCAAGGCCAACCTGCCGGTCCCTGAAGGCCGTGACGCAGTTCTGTAGGCCGCTCAGCCGGCCAACGAAGTCTGCGAAGAAGGAGGTGAAGCTGCTCATGTTCGCCCTGTCGAAGGAGGTCACCGGGATGTCGAACCCCTGCAGCGCCTCCACCGCCGAGTCCGCCAGCTTCTTCAGCCTGGCTACCTCCCCCGTCCTGCGGGCCCGCCGCTCAGTGCACGCAAAAAAGAGCCTCCTGGGCCTGAAGCTTGTGTTCGCGGCACTCGGACTTCAGCCTGCCTATCTCGGACGCCTTCTTGGTGTTCTCCTCGTCGACCAGCCGGAGTTCCTGCCGCGCCATGTCAAGCTCGCCCTGAAGGGACGAGCTGGCATCCTGGGCGGCCTTGAGCTGCCCCGTCAGCTCGCGCTCTCGGGAGCGAGCCTGGTCCTGCAGCCGCTGTCTCCAGCGGATGTTGACGATCACTGTTGCTGCTGGATGTTGACGATCACTTAGTACCCCTGCTGGAACACGCTGGGATTGAAAGTAATCCGACCCCATGATCGCCCGGCAAGCTCCCTACTCCCGGGCTGAAGGCGGCTCCGACGGAGGAGGAGGACCCCCCCGCAACCGTCTGAGATCCTGAGGGCGCGTCGGGATTTGACGACGCGCCCCCGACCTGGCCAAGCCCCGCCGCTCCTTGCCCGTCCAGAGGGCAGGCTGGGGGCTCGGGGGCTTCTCCAGAGCACCGCCACCTGCTCCGGCTGGCGGAGGCTGCTCCTTGTCACTTGCCACAGATGGCGCCGCCTGCGTGGCGTCGCCTGCGGCAGCAATCACGGCCCCGGCAGGCGCCGGGGCAGATTGTTGAAGGGCTTCGATGAAGGCAACCTCAGCCGAAGCATCGTCGTCGACCTCGCCGGTGAGGTCGATGACCCGCACCTCGGTGGGCGCGGGCGCAGCCGGAGCATCCCTGGCAACTGCGCGAAGAGCACCTGCGTCAGTCCGGGAGATGGCGCAGATAAGTAAAAGAAATGGTGAAGTTTGCACGTACCTGCCACCGGGCCGGTGCCCTGCGAGCTCGAGTCGGGGACCCTTGAGTCCCCAGCGGCCACTACCACCGCCGCAACAGCCGCATCAGCGGCATCTTGGTCACCACCGCCCGATGCCGAGCAGGGCTTCTTGGTCGGGGTTGCCCGCATCAGCGGCATCTTGGTCACCACCGTCCGATGCCAGGCGGAGCTTCTTGGTCGGGGTTGTCGGCGACGTACTGGTTTACCCCCTCTTCCTCGAAGAACTGGAAAATGTAGAAATAAGCTAAGTAGACATGAAAAATTCGTAAAATCTAGAGTGTTCAGAACGACGTCAAACTCACCCCGCCGGTTTGAGCTTGAGCACCCTGTCCTCGCCGGGGGGCAGCTTCGCACGGGGGGAACTGGCGGAGCCGCCGGGGTAGTCGAAGCAGCTGCTGCAACCGCATCGTTGCCGCCGGAGGTCCCAGCCCCCACGCCGGCGTGAGGTTCCTGAGGCTGCGGGCTGGCCTCCTGCCTGCCCGCCCGCTCTGCCGCAGATAGCCTCACCAGGGGGACGTCGTCCTCCTCTTTGTCCCCTCCGGCACGACCCCGCTGGCTGCCGGGGGAGCGTCGCCGCCGTCGTCGTCGGAGTCTCCTTCGACGCCCAGTGAGGAGTCGTCAGAGTCTGAGTCCTCCGGCCTGGAGGAGCCCTGGCCTTGGCCCCCTTCCCTGAATCGGCAGCCGACTCCTTGCCCTTGCGGGGCCTAGGCTGCGGGGGAGAGGGCTGCGCCGAGGGATCCTCCACGATCCCCCACTCATCGCAGAGTGGGCGATCCCGGACTCCCGGGTTCGGGATCCCGGCGTGGAGCGGGTGCGCTCCAAGCGGCGGCAGCCGGTAGGCTTCGTCCTCGCCGGTGCTGCCCTTCACCCAGAATTGCACCTCCTCCGGCAGGAGCTCTGTGCGCTGCAGCCGGGTTCGGTCGCCTGGCCCAGTGTACATCCACGCCAGATGTGAGCGCCACTGTAGGGGAGCCACGCGCCTTCCGATGAAGTGGCGCGCCACATCCGTGTCCGTGAGCCCATCCTCACAGAGCGCCTTGATCTTGGCACAGATTGGGGCCAGCTCCTCATCCCTCTGGTCGTGGAGCGTCCAGTCGTCAGAGCCCTTCGGGGGCCCGAGGGGCTCCTCGTGGAACTCCTGGAGCTCGTCGGTGCGCACCCAGCACCAGTCGCAGCATCTCTCGTGCTCGGTCTTCTTCTTCCCCAGCCGGATGAACTCCACCTTGATCCTGTCGCGGAACCGGAACACCACTCCCGAGGACAGGGGAGCCTTCCCCTCCATCCTCGGGTAGTAGTAGTGGCGAAACAGAGCCACCGATGGCATCACCCCCACGAACGCTTCACAGAGGTGTTGGAAGACAGTCAATGTGAAGAACGATGCGGGGTGGATTTGCGCCATGATGAGCCCGTAGGTCTCCATGATGATGGAAAGGAAAAAAGAATGCGGCGACACGAACCTGGCCAGGATGAATCTCCCGAAGATCCGGAAGTACTGCTGGTCGCGCTCCGCGCCGACGGGAAGAATCCGTGTCGGCCCGTACTCGTTGTGCTTGGTGGCGAGTGCCAAGACCAACTTGTCCACCCCCTCGCCATTGTACCCAGGGGGGAAGAAGGCAAACTTGGCCCGCATTTCCTTGTCCTTCCGAGCTCGGTCCGACAGCTCCTTCTTGCTAGCCTTCTCACGCTTCTCCCCTTTGCTGGTGCTCCCCTTGGGTCGGTTCTGGCCCTTGGAAGACATCGGTGAGAGCGCGGGAGTGATTTGGCTGGAGTTGGGACGCGGAGAGCTTGGGGGGCGATGGCGGAAGCAAGGCCTTGGGTATTTATCAGGGCTGGCGGGCTGCAACGGACACCCCCACGATCGGCAATAAAGTGCCCTAAAGAATCGGGGATTAAGATAGGGGTGCGCGACGTGGCCTTAACTCTCTGGTGATTAAGGGGGATAAGGCACGAAATCATGCACCTGACCGTTTCACTCGGAAGAGTGGAGCTGTAAATGCGGCCTACAACGCCGGGTGCCAGGGGGACTCCCCTTGGGACCCACGCGTCGGATAGGGCGTAGCCCGGCAACCGACCGAGGATAGCACTTACCGGGAGCCTCAGGGCTGCCGGCCCACGCCCGGGGGCTACTGTCGTACCAGTGGCCCACGGGGTCCCACTGATACGGGATGCGTGGGTCGCCAGTGACAAAGCCCCGTCAGGTTGGCCTCCCGGGAAGCCTGCCTCAAGGAGACGGTCCTTGGTGAAGGCAAAGCTAAGGGCCCAAATAGAAAAAGCGCCCAAGAACCCTGGTCCCGAGAAGTGGAAGGAACGCCTTCCCGGCAACCGACCGGGTGCGCTAGCCGAGAAGGAGCACCCCAGCAACCCGCGCTCGGGCATGCAGGCGGGGTCCGCAGAACAGTGAAGACAGGACGAGACAGCGGACGCAGTGCATTTAATGCACTGACAGGAGTCAATCGGCAGGGCTAGTCTTACTCGCAAGGCTAGAGCGTCTACTCTACAAATCATTTTTTCTACCGTGTACAGTGGACCGGGCGCTGCATGGCGCCCAGCGAGAATCAACAACAGTGTTATTCTTGTGACCGTGACACGCGTCTGGGAGACGTGTCACGCTGCATGCATCGAACCTGTGGTATCCCCTTGTCTATAAAAGAAGGACCAATGCCACCGGTCAAATAGTTCCGATCAGTGAGGTTCTAGCTCTAGTTAGAGGCATAGCCAAGTAGCTCCCCGAGAACTCCCGGGGCACCCTGTAAACCACACACATAATTCTGAATACAACTCAAACCAGGACGTAGGGTGTTACACCTCCGAGTGGCCCGAATCTGGGTAAATTCACGCGTCGACACTTCGTGTCTTTCATCACGCCGGCGATCGCCGGAGCAATCGCCTCACCCTCCACCGAACCAAAAAGAGGGTGCTCAGCATCCTCGGTGCCGGAGATCCGTGCTCCGACAAAGCCTATGTCCACATGCGCGCCATCACGATCTTGAAGACTCGACATTCCTAATTTTTTCAGAAAAATCACAACACCGCAAAATGTTAATTTAGATACATATGTAAGACTTTGAGAAGAAAAAATAGATACACATGCTGAAAAAAGTATTCTCCCGTCCGGTATTAAGTGTCGCAAGTTTGTTCAGATCTAGACAAATTCGTGACATTTAATACGAGATGGAGGGAGTATTCAACAAATATAACCCAATTTGAAAATCCAACATATTTGCTCGACCCTTGCCACACACCTCGGCGTTGAAAAAAACTTATCGAAATCATAGGTGAATAGGAGTTTCAAGGGTTTGACATTGAGCCATGTAACCTCTCCGGCATGCTCTGTGGCGCCGAGTGTCAAAACCGGAGGCGTCAATATTGATATTGAGCTATGTTAGCTCACACACGGTGAAGTGCCGAAGTTGTCACAATAGACACGGATCACAAATTTTTTATTTAGGTTGTTGATTTCGTTATGTCTATTCAACACCGAGGTATATAATCCTAACCTAGCTAAATACAATGTCACAGTTGCTGACATCAAACAAGAAGAAACATTTTAGTTAAAACTGTTTTGAGTGTTCATTTTCCGTTGAACTTTCGATTATGGAAAATATTTACTGAAATTAAGGCACGATTGAATAAAAACTGGTTACAGAACTAAAGCACGATTGTACTATTTGCTCTCTTAATTTTCAATTTCAGTCCAATCGTGCCTTAATTCTATAACCAACTTCTGTTAATTTGCGTTCTTTATTTCAGTCGTGCCTTAATTTCAGTCGAATTGTTGGGTTTGTGGACGAAACACAAGCTACGTCCATTTAAACATGCATTGATCATGCAACTAAATAGCTTGGGGAAGATAGTAGTTCCAATCCGCTTGGACTTTCGCCCATACCAACTGAAACTAATCAGCTTTGTCCAAACCGATTAGTCGCCGACTGCCCCTAATCGGTTTGGGCCAGGCCGACTGCCTAATTGGCCTGAGCCATGCCGAGGGTGACCTAGTTTTGTAATTTTTTAAAAGCGCATATTATTTTCAAAAATATTAAATAATTTGTATTATTTTTATAAAAAATAGCCGGAAAGGGCTCGGCGGAAAAACTTTTTTTTGCCTGAACCCTGAAGATGAAGACTCGACCCCACCCGCCAGAGACGAGACGCACGCGCAAGTGCGCTACTTCGGCGAGCACCAGCGCCAGCAATGACTCTCAGCAACCCGCGTCCGTCATCAACGCGTCAGCGCCCGTCGCCTTCTTCCCCCACGAGCCGCGGCCGCGGGCGCCCGTCCCTCTCGGCGGGCGGCGCCACCCCAAAATCCACCTGTTTTGACCGGGCCACTCCCGTTCCCCCGCCCGCGTCACTCGCTTCCTCGTTCCCCTCGTGCACACGCGTCCGCCTCCACCCTCTCCACTGCAGCTCTCCTCCCAAATCGGAACACGGCTCGCCATCTTTTTCCCCTAGAAGCGGAAACCCCGTCGTACAAAAGCCCCCGCGAATTCGCTCGCCAACTTACTGCCTGCCTCCTTGCCCCGGACCCGGAGTAAGTAGCTGAGACCCGAGAGGTGCGAGACCAGGACAGGCCGGCGCCGCCACCAACCGTCGGCGCCAGGAATTCAAACCGGCGGCGGCGGGCGCGTCGAGGACAGACAGCGAGCGCGCAGCTGGGGTTTAAAGTGGCGTTTTTCGCCCGCCCAGTCCCCACAAATCCACCCGCATTCGGCATTTCCGTCCCCTCGATCTCACCGCCACCTCCCCCAACTCAAACCCCCCGTTCCTCCTTGCTCAGCCCGCTAGCTTCCGCCGCCCTTGGATCTCCCCGCCTCACGCGTGCCGTGCAGCTGGTTGCGAGGCGGCCTTGGCGATGGGGGGAAGCTACACGAACGGAGTCGGTGGGGGTGCGGCGAACGGCGCGGCGGAGGGGAAGCTGGACGAGCTGCGGCGGCTGCTGGGGAAGGCGGAGGGGGACCCGCTCCGGATCGCCGGGGTGGGCGCGGGGGCGTGGGGGAGCGTCTTCTGCGCTCTGCTGCAGGACGCCTACGGCCGCGACTACCGCGACAAGGCGCAGGTGCGCGTCTGGCGCCGCCCGGGCCGCACCGTCGACCGCGCCACCGCCGAGCACCTCTTCGAGGTCATCAACTCCCGGGAGGACGTCCTCCGCAGGCTCATCCGCCGCTGCGCCTACCTCAAGTACGTCGAGGCGCGCCTCGGCGACCGCACGCTCTACGCCGACGAGATACTCCGCGACGGCTTCTGCCTCAACATGATCGACACGCCGCTCTGCCCGCTCAAGGTCGTCACCAACTTGCAGGAGGCCGTCTGGGACGCCGACATAGTCATCAATGGCCTGCCGTCCACGGAAACCAGGGAGGTGTTTGGGGAGATCGGGAGGTATTGGAAGGAGAGGATCAACCCACCAGTGATCATCTCTCTGGCGAAGGGAGTCGAGGCATCGCTAGATCCTGTGCCCCGGATCATTACCCCAACGCAGATGATCACCGATGCAAGTGAGTATTTTTGTGCTGAAGTTTGATTAAATGTCTGGTTAATATTTTCTTTGATCTTGTACCCGTAATGTTTACGGAGGTAAGGCTAAATAATATAAAGATTTAATGAATGCTGAACTGAATGAAGCTACAGCTCTGTCGAATGTTCCCTGATGAATTTAGGCTAGTCTTGATCTGTATTTAGTGTCCTTCATTTCTCTTATCTGTACCTAGTGTCCTTACCTAGCACGGTAGCTATGTTCATTGTCTAATAATGGGAGAGCTAGTTAATGCCCTTGACTAAATGGCTAGCTAATTAGCCATGAATGTCCATGTGTCGTGTATCTCTGCAATTCCTTTAAAGTATCATTAGCAGCGAATAGTGAACAGTCAGATCCTGTTTCTATCGACTAAATGTTGTGAAAACCTCCATGATTTTTTGTGTTACTGAATTGAAATTTCTATCCTCTGCCCTGAGAAGTTATATGTCAATTTATGGTATATACTTTTGCATGTTCTTTTCCTGCACTTTTTGGTTTTTGACAATGGTTTATTGGTCATGGGTTTTATTGCAGCCGGAGTTCCATTGGAGAATGTTCTATATCTTGGAGGCCCTAACATTGCTTCCGAAATTTACAACAAAGAATATGCAAATGCTCGTATATGTGGAGCTGACAAGTGGAGGAAGCCTCTTTCTAAATTTTTGCGGCAACCTCATTTCATTGTATGGGATAATAGTGATCTCATTACCCATGAAGTCATGGGTGGCTTAAAGAACATATATGCCATTGGAGCTGGTAAATTTCCATTTACTCTTAACTGATGTCTTATTTTGTTGAGCATGCATCAAATTAGTTTGATCGGGAAAATGAGATTATCAGTTTTAGCATTCCTGTTCCAGCTCAGAATGATAGAATCAGATGAGACACTTAGAACAAAAGCATGGCTATTTTTACACCAAACTAGAAATTTGTTGAGTATTCTGCATCATATCATGGAATATGCTATTTGAATGTACTACCGTATCTTACACCGATGTAATCTCTTTCACACACTGCTTGCTGCTAAGTGCAGTGTCACTTTAACATTTCGTCAGACCTACTATAGTAGCATTCTAGTTTATATATAGTATGCGCGGTCCATCTCATAGATTAGAAAGAGTGAATTCAGTACATTCCAAAATTATAGACTTGGGGGGATGTGGTTTCCCCTATGGTCACACTTTCATATCACTTCCTTTGCTATTCTGGGCCTAATATTTCAATGGTTCCACTGAACATCGTATTTTCTTGTAGGTATGGTAGCAGCACTGACCAATGAGAGCGCAACAAGCAAATCGGTTTACTTTTCACTTTGCACGTCTGAAATGATATACATCACCCACCTCCTAGCGGAAGAGCCTGAGAAACTTTCTGGGCCACTATTAGCAGATACATATGTCACACTATTAAAAGGTCGTAATGCATGGTATGGGCATAAATTAGCAAAGGGCGAACTGACTCTGGAAATGGGGGACAGCATCAAAGGCAAAGGGACTATACAGGTTTGTGTCATCATCTTAAAATATAAAATTCTTGCAACTGCTGGATGAGTTTTCGGTTGGGTATACCTATATGCTAAGTTTTTATGTGATTTTTCACTTTTAGGGTGTCTCTGCAGTCAATGCATTTTATGAACTCCTGAGTCAAGGCAGCTTAAGTGTGATGCATCCAGAAACCAAGAAGCATGTTGCTCCTGTCGAGCTGTGCCCGATACTCAAAACACTCTATAAAATTTTAATCAAGAGGTCGGAATGCTCTCGGATTACTGTGGTTGTCTGTTTGGCACAATTTTGTTGCCTGTACAGCTACCTTAATTTGGTTACTTCTTTTACACTTGTAGGGATCTTGGTACCAATTCCATTCTCCAGGCGATACGAGATGAATCAATGTATGATCCGCGGGAAAGAATCGAGATGGCACAGCGCCAATCTCTGTACCGACCATCTCTGCTTGGCCTACCTAAAGGTGACACCAAGTCTTAGATGCACTCACCATTTGTGCAGATTTGTTGCGAGCTTGCGCGGTGTGTCGACCCTTATATGTACACTAGCGGGTTCGATGAGATGTTTTAGCGCCGCCGGCATGTACTTATTCACCAAGTTTCAACTGGCTTCACGGGCTTGTCCAGCCTCCTGTATATACAGCCATTGGTTATTCAGCTTAAAAAGTTACATTGGTGATTCAGTTGTATTTTACTATTTGTTTCTTAGATGGGAAGAGACGCCGGTGATTCTTTTGAACTTTTGACTAATTTGCTCTCCATGCTTTAAGCAAGCAGCAGTGCTCCTGCCTACTTCAGAAGAAAGAGACCCATGTAATTTTTGTATATGTAATGCTTGTATGCCCGTGACAGCTCGTCAGAAGCAGTGGCAGATTTTTGAAGAATGGCCAAGTTTCATGTCTTTGGTTTGCTGGTAAAGTCCAATCTGACGAGATCCAAACATGTCTCCATTTATTAGGTGCCTGTGGCAGTTTTTTAACATGGAATTGAAATTTTGGTCTGATAGCACTATAACATTTTTTTTCCTTTTTTTAAGGGGCTGATAGCACTATAACATCTTTACAGGCCCTTTATTTCGTCCGAATTGTCCAGCCAAGAGCTTTCTTGGTTCCAAAAAAGAATTGCACTCTGGTTTCACAACAGAAACGAACTATTAATAGAATTTGAAAAAGAAAATAGTGGAATGAAGTGAAATCTTACTGAAACTAGAGTAAAGTCTCAATGTAATTTATAAAAATCAAAATTCATTAATGTTTCACTCTAATTTTACTAAAGTTTCACCCTATTTTCCCTAAATTTGAGCAATTTGGGAATGGGCCTCCCATAATATTTTTTTTTACATATGAAGAGTACAATCTAATCAGATCAACGTTGTTGCCCAGTAGGGCCCATGATACCCAGTTTGAACAAAACCTAGTCCTTTTACGGCCCATATATATACAGGTGTCATGATATTACGAGTCGATCGTTCGCTTGTGGAATCTACAGAGGACCTCAAAAAACAATCTACAGAGGTGTCTAAAAACCTGATTTCATTAAGTCACAGGGTAACCAGAAACGAAGACGAAAATTTCTCAAAAAAGAAAAAGGAAAGAAACAAGACAAAAATGATGAAGTGCAGTGCACGACGTAAACACGATGAATTTGGTCCCAAGCATGCATGGACAACGGGACAAGACAACCACTGGGTTTCCAATCGAAAGGGGAACAACGGACGTGACATGGCTGTTTCGCGTCGTTTTCGATTTTCACGGAAAAAGGGTCCACGGGTTATTCGTGTGACGCGGGCCTAACGCGTTAACCCAACAAACCTGCAGACCTCCAGACAACCTCTTCGTCGTGTGCCGATCGAGCAAACCGGTCCGTTTAATTAAAAGGTTTGCGCCAGCACACTGATTGCTTTGCAACAGTACGTTTGACGTTCTGGAAAAGCTTGTTTCCTTTCATCGATTGATCACGATATGGATGTATATAATGTAGTACTCCGTATATATATTCACTTTACGATCTTTCATGGGAGAGTTCACAGAATCGGCTTTTAGTCGGCCGCAGATGGGCTAGGTAAAAGGCCAGATGTATTTACTGAACGGAAATAATTAGTCGAGCTACCATGGTATCCTTGAACATGGCGGTTGTTACAGAGCACATTTTACATGCCTATCAAGAACTTATTTTAGAAACCTATAGATTAATTTTGGTCCGTACACCCTCAGAAAATTCGACCGACCCGCAAAAAAAAAATCGACCAACAGCGTGCTTCAAAAAAGAAGGGTTTCAATAATGTTCCTAACCAAGCGCTGAAACTAGGTAATGTATACATATACTCCTTCAAATAATTATGGATATGAGATGATATTATATTGTATGATGGATATGATCAATATGGATTATGTCGGGTAGGATGGATAACAGAGATACCTTCAAATAACTATGCACTGCCTGCATGCATTGCACGCGTTTCTTGTCCAAATAAGTTGCAATCGAAAATACTATCACGGAACTGACGAGCAAATTCTGTTGTTGTGTATATCCCTTCCCGCCATAGTTTGTGTGCCGCCGCTTTCCCATGCACCATCTACACACGTTCATGACTTTTAGCAGCCAACCGCCAATCCTAATTTAATTATCCATGAAAGTACTCCGTATAATTAGTTTAAGTTACATACCAGGTGCGAGAAAAGAGTGCAAGATAGGGCATCGATTTGTCCTGGTATATAAATAACATGGCGTATCACTTTTGTTTTCTCAGGAGACCAGGATCACGAGTAGCAATATGGGCTATTTGTATATCTTGCATTTGGGGTGGCTACTTGTTTCGAGATCACAAGTTGCCTCTTGGACTTCTTTCCTGCATACAAGAAAGCGAGAGCGTGAATCCTCCTCGTGTGTGAGTTTTTTTTTTTTTTTTAATGTGAAGCTTTACGATAGATCCGAGTTTAGCGTATGACATAGTAGGTTGAAGCTTGTAATCATCATTTCCGGCGTGTGTTAGATGTCGAACTACAATGTATGAAATGGACCTTCGTCCGGCCGTTATTTCTACACGGAATAAATTTCACATAATTAACCGCAAATTTTATGATTACGGTTTCAAATAACCACAACTGTGTTAATTTTTTCAAGGAACTATGTCTTTTCGGGTTAACTTTTTTAAAACCTAGATCTCCTGATTCAGTTGGGTTGATACTGAATTCAACAACCGTGGTCCATGTGTAAGTGTCCACATGGCCGTCAGCCGCGGATCCCATCCTCCGACACCGCGGCCATCTTCTTCACTAGCTAGCTCAGGTAGCGCCCCCTTTGCATTTGTTCCTCCTCTTCCGTCGTCAGAGCTCACGAACCGAAGTAGGAGAGGCTCGTTGGTGGAGCATGCATCTTCAGTGTGCGCTGGCATCCAGGGTCCCTCACACCGCGGTTGCCTCCACTTGCCCCTGTTGCCCTCTACCGTTGACTGTGAATCCTATCCTCCGGTGTCGCGGCCACCTTGTTTACCTGCTCAGGTAGCGCGCTTCTTGCGCCTATTCCCCCTCCTCTCGCGGCGGAGCATGGTGACAAGCCAGAGCAAGAGGGCTAGCTGGCGTAGCGGTTGAGCGGGCATCATCGGCTTGCGCGGGTATCTAGGTCGAATAGTTGCTGGCCAGTGCACCGTGGCCATGTCTTCCACGCCGTCAACCGAGTCCGTGTTGCATTTTCTTATGGACCGAGGATCTCACAACTTGTGCATGATTGTGGTGAAAATCTCACTCTCGAGGCTTGACATGGCAACTCAACCGGGTATTTTTTTTATCACATGGACACTTACATGTGGGCCACAAGTGTCGATCGGATTCTCTATCAATCCGCACTAAATTGAGAGATTTGGATTTTCTAGAAAAAGGATCCTGAAAAGACGCGGTTCCATGAGAAAATTATCTCAAATGTGGTTCCTTGAAACCCTAATCCATCGCAAAATGTTTGGTTTAAATTTACTCTTATGTACACAAGCCACGTCAATAAAAACAAATGTAACTACCGAATTTGCAGGCCGGAAATAAATATCATGTCATCTACTTGCAGATCATATATACCTTCTTCGACTCAGGTTTTCTTAAGGACCTGACACATACAAACCTAGCTTGTTCTCTCTAACAAATACTTCTCTTCTTGTTTAATTAACGTCCTCGTCCCAGTTGCAGGCCGATTGCTTTGCATGCATGCACGTACTTGTTCCATCAGAGTTTTTCTTCTGCGAAGGAGAATGACAGCCGACAAACCGAGCCACGAAGCTACGAAATTCCTCCCGAATTGGGCCGGTTGATTTACCGTGAAGCTATCAATTAACCAACACGTACTGTCCAGGTTGCTAAGCTTTTGTTGCACCTACACATAGCTACTCCAAAACCAGGGTGATACGTGGTAATTAAGTTCGGTACGGTTGCATGGAATTGTAGGCCTAGTTAGCAAGCGTGCATTGACCTGCTAGCTCCCGACCTCCCGTACGTGTGTACGTGTTATTAATTTATTTATCGTCTCGAAAGCCGTTCTGCTTTCTTTCTTTCTTTCTTTTATTTGCGAAATGCGCGCATGCAGACTGTTGTTTGTTGTGCGGTGCCAAAGGGCCGGCCGGCAAAACGAAGAGCACCAAAAGTTTGCATCTTGCAAGGATAAGAAAAACGATTCGATCGTGACATTGAACGTTTTTTGTTGGTTACCTAATGTCTCTCTGTATGTGACTGTCGACTGACCGTGACATTAACTGGATCTACGTACGTATACAAACATGTATTGCTACTGTTTTCTTTACAGAACTAATATGCGTGAGAGCGTTTGCACAAAAGTTGCACTCTTAGGTGTGTGTCCAAGGGAACCACGTGACATCTTGCGTGTCAAAATCTGTTGGTATGTTATTCGAAAAAAAAAATGTTGGCATGAAGGTTACAAAAAGTGTGAGACGGATGCACACATTTGGAAAGCGGAACATGTCACGTGGTGCAGACTTTAAAAAAAAAAAGCGAAACATGTCACGTGGTGCAGATTAATTAGCCACAGTCGTCGTACGTACGTTTGGGTCATGCGGTCATGGGGATACCTCGTTTGTTTAATTAATTTCACTACGATATTGGATAAGTACGTACAAATTGATATGGATATACTACTGCATATATATAAATAAATATATATATATATATATATATATATATATATATATCTGCATGCCGTACAAATGATTTGTTTCCACATATATACACACACAACAATCTCGCAGCAATTAAGCGACATTGATTCGCGTATATCTTAGCTTCCTCCTGGAATTAGTCCCCAATGTAGATCTCCACGCTATATATCGGTCCCAATTTTAGCAATGGGAATCATCCCCGCCGTTATTTCCATCAAGTAACCACTCATAGCATGCAAGTAAACCCCGTAACACACGCGCACGCGTGCGTGCGTGGACCGTCCGTTGCGATCCGGTGGCCCGAATCTAACCGCTGCAGCTCGGCGCGCGAGTCGGCATGGCGCCGGTCGAGAGTAGTCGTGCGTGTTGGTGGCTTCCATTTTGATACAGGCGCGCGCCACAACTCCCACCCCCGCACGTAATCTAATATCGCCCCGGCCGGCGCGGTTGCACGCACTGCCTTATATAAACAGACCCCACGCCCCACGAATACAAGGAGACAGCAGCTGCC
The DNA here is from genome assembly GCF_000005505.3 of Brachypodium distachyon. Taxonomy (NCBI): domain Eukaryota; kingdom Viridiplantae; phylum Streptophyta; class Magnoliopsida; order Poales; family Poaceae; genus Brachypodium; species Brachypodium distachyon. Next base: position 18,503,056 of record NC_016132.3, on the reverse strand, counting down.
GCAGATCGATCTCAACTCTCCAAGAGTTCAGAGTTCAGACCGCGGAGCTCAGAGAGAGACAGAGTTTGTAAGAGGGATCTTTCTTCTTCTTCTGAAGGAGTAATTGATTCGTGGCTTGTGGTGGAGCGAGGATGTCATCTTCTGCTTCTACTACTGGTGGTGGTGTGGCCAGGACGGTTGCGCCATGGATCCTGGCTTGCAGCTTCTTGCTCTGCTCATCGCCCTTCTTGTTCCAGGGTGAGTTCTTCGATCGGTCGTCAGACGATCACTCATTGTTCACCCTGCACTGTCAGCTTCTTCGATCGTCCTGGTTAATTCCTTCAGCTTAGTTATGATTTATCATGAGTAATACGTGCACGTACATAGTCCTAGCTAATTTCATCAGTTTTTCTCGACAAGAATCTCTGGGTATAAATCCAGTCAATGATCGGCTCACCTGCATATGTATTAATTCGCCCGTTTTCTTCAAATTCGTACGTAGAGTAGACGCATGTTTCTTGAAAGGAAAACTTGGACTCGTTTCCTTCCGCCTTTCCTGTTTTACCATTGCCGTCCTGATCGATCTGTTGACATGTCTTGTTATTTTCATTCTGCACCAAAAACGGATGCCTTAGAAAATTAGAATTGCAGTCCTGTTCACCGTGGTTACTTTATGCCCTGGGTAAACTAGGTTGAGATCGTTTTGTGATTCGAGTTTACGATCGATCTGTTGTGTTGTTGGTGCGAGTTTGCACCCTGGTTAGGATAAAGGATTTTTGTTTTTCGAGGGGATCCCTTAGGTTAAAGATGGCGCCAAACGCTTGCTTCCATTGTTTATGGCTTGTAGGTTGAGCCATAGCCAGTGGTGGTTGTCAGGCCTATATTCTTTGTGGTGTTGGTTGGGCTTCTTAATGAGGGAAATAATGCTGGTGGGGAAGCATCGCATGATTGGTTTCATTATGTGTTAGCACTATATTCTTGCTGAAAAAGCCTTTTTTCTAAAAACTATATTCTTGCTGCAGATATAGTTCTTTATACGTGATTCAATACCACAATGTTTTAAAGTTAAATGAACGCAAACTTGATTATTTAATTGTATATCATTGCACAAAACTTTGGTAATAGGCACATGTTTGTTTGCTGAGAAACGGCGATTACAAACATACTTAGTTTATATATGATGCAGCGTAGCAGTTTTTCTTGTTTCTTAGTCTTACTCTGTTCTCACTACCGTGCATGTCGGCCAATTGATTAGTTTGCGGAAGGTTTAGGCCAACCTACATTAAGATACTTACTTTTCAAAAAGATTATGTTCATCATTTATTATATGTTAGTACATCTCAAGCAAATATAGTATTGTGCCTGACGTATTTTTGCGTGACGAAATAAAAAAGGCAGAGCTCTTTTCGTCAGTCTTTAAATCAGACTAAATAACTTGTTGATCTCATCTTAGTATGACAATGCATGACAGAACCAAAAGGCTTCTTTATTTTTCCTGCAATTTCGTCTAACTTTGTCCATATCAAAGTCAAGAGTTTGGTGTAGTAGTACTAAATACCATCATCTCTATATAAGAAAAGAAGACACAAGAGGCAAGAAGGTCTTACCTGACAACTTGATTCCCATCATTATGTGCGTGTGTTTATATATATATATATATATATATATATATATATATATATATATATATATATATATATATATATATATATATATATATATATCTTATCCTTGAGCTTGCTTGGATCAAGTCTAATTAGGCAAGATTAGAGATTCTATCAACCTAGATAATACACCCTCTACGCGTCACATTAAACTACAATTGCAAGAAGAAAAAACATGATATATTTCCTGTTGAAAGTGAAATGCTTGGACCTACCTTGACGCATGCATGTATCAAGTTGTCATTTGTTTTCTTTTCGCAACCATACCTCTGACTGCAACTTCGACATCGACATATACTGTCTGCAACCAAGTTGAAAAAGGTGTATATCCATTGGACGCTCGCACAAAGTAGTGTGAATTTACGATGTGGTAGGACCATTTCCAAGTTCTGGGTAGGAAAAATGATGCATAAACGTTGGCTGTTTACGGACTTAACTAGGAATTTTGGTGACCACGGTTCTTGTCCTGTAGATCGGTTTGCTACTTCGTGGAATCGATAACATAGGTTTCCCACCTACTAGTAGGACTTAAATTAATTTCTTCGTTTCATGGTGCTCTTTTACCTGAATTAATATGATACGCAACCCTCCCTACTGTGTACTCTAACAAAATGGTTAATTTTAATGCTGACACGGTTAATGAACGATCATCTCACAAATTCTGACAAAATGTGCAGGAGCTGAAGGCGCCATCGGCGTGAACTACGGCATGATCGCCAACAACCTCCCGTCGCCGGACAAGGTGATCGCCATGTACAAAGCCAACAAGATCAGCTACGTGCGCCTCTTCCACCCGGACACCACCGTCCTGACCGCGCTCCGGGGCACGGGCATCGGCGTCGTCCTCGGCACGCTGAACGAGGACCTGGCCCGGCTGGCCACGGACGCCTCCTTCGCGGCCACCTGGGTGGCCACCTACGTGAAGCCCTTCGCCGGCTCCGTGACCTTTCGCTACATCACGGCGGGCAACGAGGTCATCCCCGGCGACCTGGGCGCCCGGGTGCTCCCGGCCATCAAGAACCTCGAGGCCGCGCTCAAGGCCGCCGGCGTGACCGGCGTGCCCGTGACCACGGCCGTGGCCACGTCCATGCTGGGCGTGTCCTACCCGCCGTCCCAGGGCGCCTTCTCCGAGGCCTCGGCGCCCGTCATGGTGCCGATCGTGGCGTACCTGTCGGCGAAGAAGGCGCCGCTGCTCGTCAACGTGTACCCTTACTTCGCCTACAACGCCGACCCGGAGCGCGTGCAGCTCGGCTACGCGCTGCTCTCCTCCTCCGACAATGCCGCCGCTGCGGTGGCGGCGGTGACGGACGGCGGGCTTGTGTATGACAACATGTTCGACGCGATCCTGGATGCGGTGCACGCGGCGGTGGAGAAGGCAGGCGGTGGGGGAGAAGGGCTGGAGCTGGTGGTGTCGGAGACCGGGTGGCCGTCGGGCGGGGGCGCCACGGGCGCCACCGTGGAGAACGCGGCGGCGTACAACAACAATGTTGTGCGGCACGTGGTTGCTGGAGAGGGCACGCCGAGGAAGCCCGGGAAGGCCGTGGAGACGTACCTGTTCGCCATGTTCAACGAGAACCAGAAGCCCGAGGGCACCGAGCAGCACTTTGGGCTCTTCCAGCCCGACATGAGCGAGGTCTACCACGTCAACTTCGCTGGGTCATCCTGATGAGATGGAGAAGATCGAGAAGACGCATGTATGCAGCTAGCTCAGACGATCGAGATTTAGTTTTATTTACCACAGGTTATTTATCCGTTTCCTCCGGTTGCTTTTAGTTTACAGGTTTATCATCGTTACAGCTTTGTATATGTGTAGTTCATGACTGAAAATTGATTCGAGTATACACGGCATATAGTGGATGGTAGTTCATGATTGCTCGCCTTCACTCATGATTGTTACTTATGCATTGCCCCAATCTGCTTCTTCAGTTCAGTCTGCCCCTATTCCTTCCTTGCAAAGTCAGGTTCGTTTGTAGGTGTTTATCTGGAACACGTAAATTTCACACAGAACTTATGCTACTGGTAATTCATGATTGAATTCGATGTGTAGGAGCGGCCCTTATCCTTGAGTCATGATTTGTATTGTTACTTGCATTCGCCCAATGTGCCTGTTTACTTCAGTCTGCCCTTTTCCCTCCCTTCAAAGTCAAGTTTGTCTGGAAAAATAAATTTCACACGAAAAAAAATGCACTAAGCGGCCATTTCCATAGAAATCAAAGAAAAAACATGTGTTCTAGGACAATCCCCTTCCGCGAGAACCTTTTTATTTCTAGCTTCACTCCCGTGATCCCATCTCCTTTACCCTCCGGCTCAGTGGCGGATCCATAGGATGGATATATGGTCCAGGACCATCCTGAAATTTTTTTATACTTTGGACACACCATGTCAAAACAGATAAAACAGTATAAATAAATAAATTTATATGAATAATTTCACTTATGGACCATCCTGGATCTTTGGGCTGGATCCGCCACTGCTCCGGCTCCAGATTTTTATTTTATAAGAGCATCTTCAGCAGGGACTCTACTGACTTTTTAGAAGCTGAGACAAAAAAACACTCTTCCGCAGGATCCCTACTTGGGTCCCTAAAGTAGGGAGGTCCCTAGATATCCCTCCACAGCCCTCATTCCCACGGGTCCGCAGGGGGCTCCCTATTTCTCTCGCGCGTCGTTCTTCTTCTCCATCTTGCCCTTCTCGCTGCCTACCTCGTTGGTCGTTGCTGCCCGCATCTCAGCCGTCACCGTCGCCCGCGCGTCGCCGTTGTCCTCAGACAGTCCACCTGCACCCTCGCCCACCACCGCCGATCTGCATGCTACCCTTGGCTGCCGTCGCTCCACATCGCATCACCCGAACCCAAGCGCCGCCGTCGCTCCGCACCGCATCACCCGAACCCAAGCGCCGCCACTCGCTCGAGCCACTAGCTGCCGCCACGCCGCCCATCCACTGGCCGCCCCTCCCCCTTGCCTCCTCTAGCGGCAGCGGCTGGCCCGTCCCGCCGCTCTCCTCCTCCGCCACGTCGCCGGTCTGCATCCCCCGGCCGCGGGCGGCGTGGGCACCCCTCCCACCGCTCCCCCTCCCGTCACCTGCACCCCTCGGCCATCGCTGTTCTCCTTCCCGCATGGCCGCTGGCCGTTCCCCTGCTCTGCCCCACCCTGAGCTCCGCACACCGCTCCCCCTCCCCTCGTCGGCACCCCCAGACGCTGCAATTCCCCTTCCCGCACGGCCACCCGCCGCTCCCCTGCTTTGCCCCACCGCGAGCTCTGCCCCACAGCAAGCTCCGCCGCGGCACAACCTGGCCACGAGCTCCGTCGCTGCAATGGGAATTTAGGGAGAAGAAAGAAGAAAAAAGAAAAAGGAAATAAATAAAGATAAGTCACTGACAAAAAGGACCACATGTCATAAACAAAATAGGGGCTGAGGAATAGGGGCTACTCCCTCCGTGCCGAAAAGATTGGTGCGGCGGTCATTTTGCAAAAACACCCCTGCCTTTTGTCCGAATCAATCCCCAGTACATCTGTTTAAGTATCTGCAACCCCTCTTTCTCTCATTCCGCCTCCCCTATCTCTCGTCTTCTCCCCCGCCTCCCCCGCTCGTCTCCTCCCCTGCCTCATCTTCTCCCCCACGATGCTTCTCGTCTCCCCTGCGCTCCACCTCTCCTCTTTGCTCGCCTCAACCGCGCTCCCTCTCGCCGTCGCTGCGCTCCTCCACCTCCCTCTGCTGCGCTCCCCTCGCGGCCGGTGACAAAGGTGGCTTCTTCCGGCCAAGAATCACCGGATCCAGTGGCGGCGAGGCCGGATCTGGTGGTGAGGTAAACCATTTTGTGGCAAATCTGGGTACAGCGGCGGGTCGTGCTGGAGTGTGATTTGTGAAGTGTAATTGTAATTATTTGGAACTGTCGGACTTTTTTGTGAATGTGACTTGTGAAGGCCCTCACGCCAACCTTTTCGGCACGGAGGGAGTACTGCTGAAGATGTTTGTAAATTTTGGGACCCTAAAATTTGAGGGGAGTTCCTATATGCAGTTTAGGAATCCTGTTTTAGGTGCTACTGCTGAAGATGCTCTAACGCTGGCGCGCCTCCCGCCTCTCACAGTGCAGCCCGTGCTAGGCAAAATTCGGGTATTGGATCCCATTTTCTTCGAGGGAGGGAACAGAACTAGGGAATACGGTAACCTGGTGCATCGTGCTAGTATTATTCTTCAAGAAAAAACATTGTATGTATAGCACTGTTCGTTTTCTTTTCTTTTCTGAGCGGGTCGTATAGCACTGTTCTTTTAGCAAAGTGCAGGTTTTTTGAGGGGGCAAAGTGGCTGTAGGGTTTGAAATGAATGGAACAAACTAGCTACCGATAAATAAAAAAAACTAGCTGCCTATAACTTTGGGCCTACTGAATCCAAAACGAAAGCATCCAATGTCCCAGGCTACAAGGCTACAAGCCCATTTGGGCCTAAAAGATGAGCACAATGCCACGTTACCCTTCCGCAGTTCCGCTGGGCACGTGGAGAATGGAGATCTAAGGCAGAAATTTGACGAAGCGAAGAGGGGATTGGATTTCCTTTGCCGTTTGGAGGAACCGAGAAGAGGCGAGCTCTTGAAACTTCTTCCCTTCGTTTCTTCCCCGACTCGATTTCTCAAAGAGGTGAGTGCGACGGCGCTCTCTGCTGGTTAATTTGGTCCGCTCTCTGCTTAATCTGTTTTTCTTTGTTTCGGAAAGCTCTGCTTAATCTGTTACTTCTCGGCTAGTTTTGGGTTGCTTGGTTTTGGCATATTGTTCATCCATATGAGTAGCGTTTAAATTCGTTGCTGTAGTGGGGATTCGAGCAAGGGAAAGTAGGGGCGCAGGAGGAGTTGATCTGTGCTCTGTTTTGAGATTAAAAAAAGATAATCGAATCAGCCTTCGTGCTAAAGGTGAAAGGTGAAATGGAGAGAATATAGGGACCCAAGAGTATACGCTTAGATCTCGAGCACCATGTCATTGTTATTGTGTTGCAGATTTTTTTTTCAGGCACAAAAAGACAATGCGTTTCTGTCTGAATTGGGGGTTAGGGTGAGAGCATTGTCCCAATAGAATTTCCATTGAGGCAACTCAGGGCTAATGCTGGAATACTTGTGATACTTTGTGCCCCTGGAGGGTGTTATAATCCTCCTACCATGAACTTGCAGTAGCTTTGCTTGCAGTTTCCCTTGTTGCAAGTGGTTCAGAATGTAGATAACTTACCAATGAGAATGATCCTTCATCTGCATCTTGTACAAGACTTCTGAAGTTATGATTAAAATAGCATAACAAGGAAGACTTTAAGCATCATGTTGGTGTCTACAGCGTGGCATATATCTTGCCATGGAGTTTTCACATCTAGTATGTTATTCCAGGCATCAGGCATGGATGGGAAGAACTCTGGCAGCGGGCAACAAGCTCAACAAACTAAGCCAGATGCCACGACAGATGATCAAAGGGCCCTGAAGCACACTGCAGACTCTGATACCGGAAACACAAGTCCAGCGAACGGCCATGGATCTGTAGATATGAACATGGAAGCAGCCATCTCTGCTGAGGATGTAGTGCGAGCGGGTGGCTTCGGTGCTAAAGACGACATTGGCAGTCTCCTCCCGACGGCAATGGACTCCACTGACTTCGAGGCCTCATTGCGTGACGCCCGTGACTTCGAAGGCGACAAGGAACAGCCGTCGCGCCCTGGGCTGGGTTATAAGGCAGATGAAACTGACGGTGGGAGCAAGCCATCGGACCTGCCGCTGCAGTGATCTTGCTTCCTTGCACTGCTCTAGCTTCGGAAAAGAGGAAAAACAACACAAGACTGTCCACATTTCTGTAGCGTTCCTAGAGTTCCTGCATGACTGCATCTGAACTTTGTGCTTCAGTCGCCAGTGGGTAACATTATGTTGTTGCAGTGTTGATGAACATGAGTATTTAGACTCGGTCAGACGGACTTTGGAGGTCTGTGAATGTATGGTTAATGGTTTCATTTAGTGCTGTGTTGCCTGCAGTTTCCAGTCTGGGCACTGTGCTTTTATTGCCTGTTGATGACTTGTGTTTTATCAGAAGCATGACGTTCAGCAATATCAAAGACTAAAAAATATGTGAATTTGATAAAATGCTTGTAAAAGTTAATAATTGAAAGAAATATATTTCATTTAGAGGATTATTTAGAAGATTTGGAAGATTATTTAGCTTTAGCAGATCGTCCAAAATTCTGTTTGGCAAGCTCCAAAAACCACCTTATCTCTTCTAACTCTTCCAAGCACTCCTGCACTTTTTCCAACTAATCGTGTTCTTCTCATTTCTTCCAAATCACACTTTCATACGAGAGCCTGATAGAGAGAAAATGTAAAGCGTCATCTAACCAAAACCGATTTAAAGCTTTAGCAGACCGTCCAAAATCTGTTTGGCAAGCTCCAAAAACCACCTTATCTCTTTAACTCTTTCCAAGCACTCCTGCACTTTTCCAACTAATCTTGTTCATCCCATTTCTTCCAAATCATACTGTCATACGAGAGCCTGATAGACATCTCATTTCTTCCAAATCACACTGTCATCTACCAAAACCGATTTAAAGCTTTAGCAGACCGTCCAAAATTCTGTTTGGCAAGCTCCAAAATCCTCCTTATCCCTTTGAGACAGGATTTTTTACTCTTCCAAGCACTCTTGCACTACTTTTCAAACTAATCTTGTTCTTCTTCTCATTTGTTCTATATCACACTAAGCTTTCCGTGCACACAACCATGGTCCGGAGCCTTCCCCTCGTCCTATAAAAACCCAGCCGGACATCTCCATCATCTCATCATCTCATCATCTCATCATCACCAAGAACATAGAGCAAAGCAAACTAAGCTACTTACACAGAGGTTTACTAGCGGCCCCAAAAAAAAAGAGCTCCTTTACGGTACCTTGAAATTAATATAAGCCGTTTATTCATCCCGATCTAATGGCTAATTTTAGTTGGTACTCCGACTCTAGTTTGAAGGAGTGCACCTCGAAAAGCCACGGAGTACTTCCGTTTTAGGGGTAAAACCGTAATCCCAGAGTCTCCTCTCCCGTCGTTCCGAGATTTATCGCTGCCACTGGTTGGTTCCTCGCTGCCGCCGACGACCGCCCGGGCTGCTCGTTGATGCTCTCCAGCACGCTCTGCCACTCCTGGTGCCATGGTTTCTTGGCCCAAGGAAAAACCCTAGGTGTTGCCCGCCGCCGCCCTTGCAGGGTCTTCTCAGGCTAAGTTGTATTGGTCCAAATTCTGGACATGAATTAAGGCTTTTGCCAACAAAATTCTTCCCCGAATCGTCATTGGGATTTGTGAGTAGTATCACGTGAGGTTGAAGGTCAAAATGGAATCCCCCTTAGCATGATTCGGTGATTAATTATCATGTGTGTGTTCTTTGGAAAAATAATGGAGGGATTTGACCAGAAAGCACTTTTGCTTGATCTTCTTCGGAACTTCATTTTTCCAATCAGAAGTTCAGAAAGTAGTGGTTTGCCGTTGTCTTGTTTATTCCCTCCATCTCATCAATCATCAATTGACTGTTTCTAGTGAAAGTTCCATCGAGGATTTGCTTGTCCTGGACGATTGAAGACGAGGGGAGGAAAGGGGCAGCGCGTGATGAAGAATTGAGCCCGTGCAGTTCCATAAAGAAGCAGAAAGTCTAAATGCCCTTGTAAAATGAACGGTTAGATTTACTTGATACTCCAATCCATTTTAAGGAGTATCGGGTACCGTAAAAATCCTAAAAAAAAATGGCTAAGTTGGTCTTCTTCGCGGCTGTCGTCGCGGCGCTGGTGGCCATCTCCGTGGCGGCTGACAGGGTCGCAGAGCCAGTGAGCACGCAGTGCCAGTGCCAGCGTGAGCTCCAAGAGAGGAGCTCGCTCGGCTCGTGCCAGCAGTTCGTCGACATGCAGCGGGACATGACGGTGCCTGACATCACCTGGATCACAGAGGAGCGGAAAATGCGGTGCTGCCAGGAGCTCCAGCACATCAGCAGCGGTTGCCGGGCCGCCGCTATCCGCAGCATCGTCAGGAAGTACGAGCAGGATCTAGAGGCCGCGCAGCACCCACAGATAGAAGGGCCGCGCTACCCCGTCGCCGGCGAGACCGCGGAGCAGCAGCCACAGCAGGAGGGAGGACAAGCGCACCACGGCTGTCCGGCCCGGCGCATGCAAACCGTCGTGCGCCGGCAGCCAGTCGGAGGACACTGCCTGAGGAAATAGCCCTCGAGAGGCTGACGAGGGCGCGGCAGCTCGTGGCGCAGCTGCCGGCACAGTGCAGGCTGGAGTGCGGAGCCTTCTCCCCCGGCCAGTACTAGACTAGAGTTGTGGCAAATAATGCACCCGAGCCTAGAGATGGATAGTAGAGAAATAAAAGCAGAGTGTGGTCATGCCACACTGTTCTGCATGCGAACAGCAATAAGAACCCAAAATGGATGAATAATGGAATGCTTCTATATAACATATGTGCTGCATTTCTCAGCTCATTGTCAAACAACGAGGGCGATCCTATTTCGCATAAGAGAAAACGGGTCGTGAAAAGGAAAGAAATTAAAGGCGAGGGAACTCACGCAAGACTGGAAGAGGTGTGTGACGATGAATTAGCAAAGGAGATTGCGGAAGACAAAGCTGAGGTTGAGGCTCTGATGAATTATCCATTTATCCTCTTCTTCGAAGAGAAAACGTCCTCGCACGTGCAAGATTACTTTGTGCTAATAAAAGTACGAATCGTGTTTTTTTTTACCGAAAAGTAGTATGAACCGTGTTGAGATACTGATCACTTTAACCATCTGTTAAACCTGATTAAACACTGCACTCCACCTCGGGTCCTTTCATCTCAACCTGGCTTTCATCTCTTCTGTCTCCGCAATTACTCATTTAGGTATGTTTGGATTGTTGTCAATATGGACCATGTCAATTTCTGGTCATGACAAAAGATTTGGTTTTTATTTGTATTGGTATGGCTACCGACTATTTGACTTGCAATGTGTCGCACCAATGGCATCCGGGGTACCACCGCTGCGCGACGCGTGGGCCTCATTTCCGAGTTCCGGGGAAGCTTTCATCCCGGGCCGCGGCTACGGGCGGCCCGGCAAGTTACCAACCCGGAAGGGGCTAGCGGGGCTTCGGGGAACATTCCCGCCTGGACACCTCCCAGGAAGCTGCTTCCCGGGGGAGGTTCCCGGGTGCGCTGGGCCCGGGTGCTTCCCGGGGTCGACTTGCCGGGACTGGAGGTTCCCGGGTGCATGTCCCCGCCTCAGGCGCGGGTCCCAGTGGTCAGATCAACAGCGCCACGCGGGCGCGTGCGGGCGTGGGATGCGCGGTCCCACCAGGGCAAGGAGTGAAGCGCACGGCTCAGTAAACGAGCCGACCGACGGGTAGTTACCCGTCCGATCAAAGGAACAGTGGCTGTCCAGTCCTACCCTAGGGTTTTAGACCCCTAGTGGCGGAGGTGGCACTCATGCACGCCACCAGCTCACCGGGGGGAGTTGTGTGCCTCCCCGCTGTACACTTATAGCCCATGCACCGTAGCACTTGTGGCATCCCCTTGTGTATAAAAGGAGAACCCATGCCAACGGTCAGGGGGTTGGACAGTTGTTCGGTTCCCCATTTTTCTTTGGCTCAGTTCAGTAAGTTCACTCAATCTGGCTTGGCAGAAGCTTAGTTGGCTCCAGAAAACAGCCAGCAGAGAGCAGTGGGGAGTACCTAGCCACTGAGAGAAAGCCCGGGAGCTTGCCCGGCAACTTGTAAACATTTGATACACGATCAATATCAGCGTAGACAAGCAGGACGTAGGGTTTTACACCTCCGGGTGGCCCGAACCTGGGTAAACTACGTGCATGTGTTTGTTCTCGGGTGAGCGCGCACCACTAGCACCCCATCTCGCCGGTCCCGCAGGGCCCCATCGGCCATGCCGGTGATCGCCGGGGCTTTGCCAGACGCCCCTACCGAACCTAAAAGGGGCCCGTGGCCGCACGCCCCCGGTGTCGGAGCACCGTGCGATGACATCTGGCACGCCAGGTAGGGGGCGCGGGAGTAGAGCTTCTCGGTAACCGCCAGCAATGGCGTTAGCATCGACGCCGGCCTCGCTTTCTTCACCGAGGGAACCAGCCGCCATGCCCCCCAAGCGGGCTGGCGATCCGCGGATAGACTCGCGTGAAGCCCCAGCGGCACATACGCGGTCGCACGACGTGCGACCCGAGTCGGGGGCTCAGGAGAACCCTGAACCCTCGAGGGTGCAACAAACGCAACTGCCTCCACCGCCTCCTCGGCCGTCTGCTGACAATCGGCCGAGGGGACAGGCTGCCCCCAGTGTCGGGGCCAGTCACGCGAGCGGGCATGGTACCGCCCGCGCCGGTCAGCGAGTTGAGTCGCGGGCTGAGGATGCTCCGCGGCAGCGGCACCAGGGCCACACCGCGTCGCGGGCAACCCCTGGGAGTTCACACCCCGCGCACCCGGAGGCGTCCCGGGCCAGAGCGGGAAGCAGTCGCTCGGGGAACCGACCGCCCCCCGCACGAACCCCGGCGGAAGCCATCATCGCCGCGCACGTCATGCTGCAGTACGAGCCGCAGCAGGGCACGCCGGCGCGAGACGTGGGGCGAGGAGTTGGAAGCGCCTCTCGCCCTGGCCGCCCAGCAGCCACAAGGCGAGGGCGCCTCGGTAGGCTCCGGCCACGAGCAGAACCCAGAGCACGGAGACACGCCACCCGCGTCACGACGGGGGGAGAACCCTCCCCCTCCTCAGGGAGGCCAAGGAGACGGGGGCCCGGAGGGGTCCACAAACTCGTCGCCCACCGTTCCGGGGGGCGATGCGCGTGGCATCTTGAATGCCCGCCAGCAAGAGGATTTGCGCCAGCGCTTGGAGCGCCGGCGCAGGCGCGAGGTAGAGCGCCAGCGCCCACAGGAGCAGGAAGACGCTCCCCTGGGCCCCGAGGACGGCTGCACCGCGTTCACACGCGAGCTGCGGCTGGTGACGTGGCCCTGTAAGTTCCGAGCGCCCGCGCTTGGTACGTATGACGGGACCGCCAACCCCAAGGATTTCCTCCTGACCTACACGTTGGGCATGCATGCCATTGGTGCCGACGACAAGCTCAGGGCGAACTGGTTCCCGATGGTCCTGAAAGGATCAGCGTGAACCTGGTTGCTCAACCTGCCCGCCGGGTATATCGCCACTTGGGCAGACCCGCGCGAACAGTTTGTGAACGCGTTCCAGGGCGGCTATAAGCGCCCGGGAACCATGGCGGAGCTGAACACTATCGTGCAAAAACCGGGAGAGACGTTGCGGGCCTTCGTCAACCGCTTCTCCAACCTCTCCTATTCCATCCCGGAGGCGGAGGCGGCCGCCATCATCAACACCTTCGCCATCAACGTCCGTGATCCCAAGATGCACGAGAAGCTGAGCACGCATCGAATCCGGACGACGCAGGACTTGTATGCCCTAGCGCACAAATGCGCCATGGCCGAGGAAGGGCGCCTAGCGCCCGAGCTGGCAGCTAAGGCTGCCGTGAGCCCTGGCGAGGGCTCGCAGAAGAAGGGTTTCCGCAAGCGCAGCGGGAAGCAAGTCCTCGCTGCAAAATCGGGGGCTCCTGCCGCGAGGCCTGCGAAGAAGGCCTCGCCGGGTGGAGAGTCTAGCGGGAAGCAAGGCGACGCGCCCCGCTGCCCCATCCACAGCAACTCCACCCACGACGCGCAGAATTGCCGCGTTCTGCAGGGGATCAAACAGTGGCGGGAGCAGCGCCATGAGGAGTGCCGTGCCGCTGGCGCATGTTTCAACTGTGACGACATTGGGTATCTCTCGCGAGACTGCCCAAATGACCCCAGGGCGGGGCCGAGGATGGCCGGCGGCGGAGCCGGCAGGAATGAACCCCAAGGGGGGCGCGGCCAGCCCTGCGCTGGTCGAGAACGCCCTCCCCGGGGACGCGACAGGGCGCGCGCTGAGGAGCGGCACGAGTCCAACTGTACCGCCGGCGACAAGCCGGGCTTCCAAGAGCCGCGTGGCGTCGCCTGCATCCATGGGGGAGCTTACGCTCTCCCATCCCACGCCGCGGTGAAGCGCCTAACCCGCGACGTGTGCGCACTGTTGCCGGATGCAGAGCCGCAACAGCCACTAAGGTGGTCGCACGTGCCGATCACCTTCAACGCCGACGATCACCCAGCACGACAGTTGGGTTCCGAGGTAATACCCTTCGTCGTCTCGCCGATCATTAGCAATATGACGGTGACCAAGGTGCTAGTGGACAACGGAGCGGGGCTTAACCTCCTGTCCGCCAGGCTGGTGGAAAAGCTCCAGCTGCCGGTGGAGCAGTTGAAGCCTATCGACCCGTTCCGGGAGTGAACCCCGGGATCGTGCGCCCGTTGGGACGCATCACGTTGCCCGTCACCTTCGGGTCCCGGGAAGCGTTCAGGACCGAGCACATAGTGTTCGACGTGGCGCATACCCCGTTGCCCTACAACGGGATCCTTGGTCGGCCAACGCTAATCAGGTTTATGGCGGCTACGCATTGCGCCTATGGCATGATGAAGATGCCGTCCGTCTATGGAGTCCTCTCCATCCGGTGTGACCTCAAGGACGCGGCTTGGTGCGTTGGTGAGGTCATCCGGGCCGCTGCTGTAGCTGACGCCGGCGACGAGGATACCGTCGGGGACGACAGCTCGCCGGGCGATGCCCCGGCAACGAAGAAGGTCCGCGCTACCCCGCGAGAGCTCGCCGGGGGGGGGGGGCGCAGGCTCGAGCTCGCGCCCCAGCAAGGGGCAGGGGCTCCGGGAGGAGGCTGACAAGGTGAAGAAACTGCCCCTTCAAGCCGGCGGCAAGGGGCGCACCGTTACCGTCGGTGCGAACCTTACTGCCGAATAGGAAAGCACCCTCGTCACCTTCCTCCGGGACAAATCCGACGTGTTCGCTTGGGAACCGTCGGATCTTCCCGGAGTCCCCAGGGAGGTGATTGAGCATCGGCTGGCGGTGCGCCTGGATGCGCACCCCGTCAAGCAGAAGATCCGGCAGCAAGCACAAGAGCGTAAAGATTTCATCAAGCAAGAGGTGGACAAGCTTAAGGCTGCCGGGGCAATCAGGGAAGTTTTGTACCCCACTTGGCTGGCTAACCCTGTAGTAGTGCCTAAAGCAGGGAATAAGCTTCGCATGTGTGTAGATTTTACCGATCTTAATCGCGCATGCCCCAAGGATCCCTTTCCTGTACCCCGTATCGATCAGATAGTTGTTTCTACCGCTGGTTGTGAATTGCTGAGTTTTCTGGATGCTTTCTCCGGCTACCATCAAATCAAGATGGCGGTCGAGGATGAGGAAAAGACATCGTTTATCACCCCGGTTGGCTGTTATTGCTATACATGCATGCCTTTCGGGTTGAAGAACGCGGGTTCCACATTCCAACATGCCCTGAGCGAATGTTTGGGGCTCCAGCTAGGCCGCAACGCGGAGGCCTACATGGACGACATCGTCATCAAATCGAAGCGTGGGGACTCGCTGGTTGATGACCTGCGGGAGACGTTCGACAACCTCCGCAGGATCAAGCTCAAGCTGAACCCCGATAAGTGCACTTTCGGTGTCAACTCCGGGCAGCTTCTGGGCTTCTTGGTTTCACACAGGGGGATACAGGCCAACCCGACCAAGATAGAAGCCATCGAGAAGATGGAGGCCCCCCGCAAGGTGAAAGATGTCCAGCACCTCAACGGCTGTGTTGCCGCGTTGGGGCGTTTCATCGACAGGCTGGGCGAGCGTGCCCTGCCTTTCTTCAGGGTAATGAAGAAGAAGGGTCCAGTCGACTGAAATCCCGAGGCCGAGGCAGCGTTTCAGGAACTCAAGCAGTACCTGAGGTCGCCGCCCATCCTCGTCGCCCCCAAGCTGGGCGAGCCGCTGCTACTCTACCTAGCAGCGACTGACCAAGTGGTCAGTTCGGTGCTAGTTGCCGAGAGGGAGGAAGACATCCCGGGGCCTAGGGCGGCGGGGCAGGGGGCTGAGCGGGCCCTGGCAACCGCCTCAGACCCGGGGACCGCCCCCGAGTCGGCAATCTCGGCACCGCGGAAGCGGTTGATGCAGCACCCGGTGTACTTCGTTAGTACGGTGCTGCGTGACGCGCGGACAAGGTACCCGCAAGTACAGAAGCTCCTTCTTGGGATTCTCCTTGCGTCCCGCAAGCTGCGCCACTACTTCCAGGCGCACCGCGTCACGGTGGTGTCCGGGTTATGCCTTGAGCGAGCCCTCACCAACCGTGAAGCCACCGAGAGGGTGGCCGAATGGAGGATGCAGTTGTCGGAGTTCGACCTCCACTTCGCCAACTCCAAAAGCATTAAGAGCACGGCCCTGGCGGACTTCGTCGTGGAATGGACGTCCACGGGCGTAGAAGAAAGTGAGCCGGAGACTAGCCTGCCCGGAAAGCTGGACGAGGACCACTGGGTCCTCTACTTCGACGGTGCGTTCAGTCTTCAGGGGGCAGGTGCTGGGGTCGTCATCGAGTCACCAACAGGGGACCAGTTGAGGTTCGCTGTTCAACTCGACTTCGCTAACTACACCAACAACATGGCGGAGTACGAGGGCCTGCTTGCCGGGTTGCGGGCAGCGGTCGCCCTCGACATTAAGCGCCTGGTTGTTCGCGGTGATTCCCAACTCGTGATCAACCAGGTGAACAAGGACTACGACTGCCCTCAAATGGCGCCGTACGTGGAGGAGGTCCGCAAGCTAGAGCGAAAGTTCAAAGGCTTGCGCTTCGAGCACGTCAAGCGGAAGGATAACTTCGCTGCTGACGAGCTGGCCAAGATGGCGGCAGAGCGCCGAAAGCCTTCGGCGGGGGTGTTCTACCAGAAGCAAGTGGCTTCTTCAGTCGCCCCCCAACCGGCTGCCGGAGACGCCCCTCCAGCGACCGAAGGAACCCCTGCAGCAGCGGGGGTCCATGCCGCTGATATAGCGGCATGCGTTGGCAGGGAGATTCCCCCCTGGGCGGAAGAAATCGCCCGCTACTTGAAAGGGAAGGCTCTCCCGGAAGATGACGTCGCCGCGGAGCGTGTGGCGCGGCAAGCCAAGATGTACACTGTGGTAGATGGTAACCTCTACCGCAGGCGTGCGAACGGTGTCAAGCTCATCTGCGTGCCGCAGGAAGAAGGGTGCGCACTGTTGGAAGACATACATCGAGGCACATGTTCACACCATGTGGCCTCCCGGGCTCTAGCCGATAAGGCGTTCCGGCACGGTTTTTACTGGCTGACGGCCCTGGCCGATGCGGAGCGACTTGTGAAGACGTGCGAGGCGTGCCAGTTCCACTCAAAGAAGAGCAACCAACCGGCGCAGGCCCTGCATGTCATTCCGTCCTCATGGTCATTCGCGGTCTGGGGGCTCGACATCGTCGGCAAGCTACCAAGGGCAGTTGGCGGTTACGAATATTTGTTCGTGGCCATCGACAAGTTCTCCAAGTGGATGGAGGTGGAACCAGTACGGAAGGTGACCGCCCAGGCGGCCATCAAGTTCTTCAGAAGCATTGTGTGCTGGTTTGGTGTGCCTAACAGCATTATCACCGACAACGGCACGCAATTCACGAGCGCGGCATTCCAAGCCTACTGCGAAGACATGGGCACTAAGCTTCGCGTCCGTTGCTCACCCGAGGAGCAACGAACAGGCGGAGCGAGCCAACACAGAGGTGCTGCGGGGGCTCAAGACGAGAACCTTTGACAAGCTCAAAGGCCACGAGAAACACTGGGTCGAAGAACTCCAGCCCATGTTGTGGTCCATCCGGACCACACCTAGTCGGACAACGGGCGAAACTCCTTTCGCCCTTGTCTACGGGGCAGAAGCGGTGCTGCCCCTCGAGCTCAAGTACGGATCTCCCCGAGTACGCGCGTTCGGCGACACCAGCCAACACGAACAAAGGGTCGATGATCTAAATTTCATCGAAGAGCTTCGATGCCAGGCTGCTGTGCGAGCCGCGCGCTACCAGCAGGGACTCCGTCGTTATCACGACAGGCGAGTCCGTCCCCGGGGGCTCGAGAACGGAGACCTTGTCCTGCGCCGGATACAAGGAACGAAGGCCGGGAACAAGTTGACTCTGAAATGGGAGGGGCCCTTCCGGGTAGTGCAGGTGACCAGGCCGAGGGCTGTCCGCCTGGAAACCGAAGACGGCTTGCCGGTGCCCAATAGCTGGAATATTGAGCACTTGCGCAAGTTCTACCCGTGAAGCGGCGGAGCCCGACCCTCAGGTGATGCCTCCGATGCATACCTCTCGAACTAGTGTAACCGGGCAGCCCCCGCGTGTAAACCGCTAGTTAATCGTGAATAAAAGATAAGTGTTTCGCCCCTGAGCTTTGGATTTGCCTTGTTTATTCGCGTGTTCCTCTCTCTTCTGTCTCCCGCTTCAAGTGCACAAAGGTGTCTTTCCATACTTGGTTGTGAGCAGGGGGCTGTTGAGGTCTCGAAACATAAACCCGTTGCCGGATCATTCCGGCACGGGACATGCCGTTGGCGGGCTTCCCGCAACGTGCATCACTGGACATGCCATTAGCGGGCTTCCCGCACGGTGCATCACTGGGTGTGCAGTTGCCAGGGCCCCCGCAGCGTGTACCGCGCAGTCGCTGCGCCTAGGAAAGGAAATGCTCACATCCAAGTTTGGCATTGACCCCTTTGTGCCCGGGGGCTGGGAGGCAGGAGGGGTTTGTCTGTGTTGTTTATTCTCGTAAGTTTCGAAAAAAATTGCAGCACCTCGGGCCTGGTAAGAGTCTAACCTGCAGAAAAGGGTGGAATCTTGTACACTGTGGTGCTCGTGAGCTGCCCACGGGTCGCACCATATACCGATGCCTTGTGGTGCGGGAGGACCGCAACACAAGGGGCTCACCGCACTTCGAGGCTTCTGACTCGGCAGGTTGTCGCCACGTGTGCCACGATTGCCTGGTAAACATGGCGGCGGAAACTGCGCTGCGTTCGAGGGAAGGGCGCCATGGGTGCTGCGCGGGTCCGTCGCGCGTGGTGGCAAACCCCCCTCCCACGCCTATAAAAGGCGCGCCCCAACCATGGAGCGGCTCGGAGCGAAGCCGGGTCCGGGGCCGTTAAGGCGGGTGATGCCACGGAGGCGCGAAGGTGGTGCTTCCCGTCAGCGCTTAGCGGCGGCGGGTGCGCTGCCATCGCGCCCCCGCCGCATCACCCCATCGAGCCCGCCCCGAGGGACGCCACAGAGGCACGATGGTAGTGCATGCCATCAGCGTCCTGCGCCGACGGGTGCACTGCCGTTGTGCCCCTGCCGCGTTTCCTCAAGTGGGCGGCTCCTGGGCGAGGGTCGCCGCAGAGGCACTGTGGTGGTGCATCTCATCAGCGTCCGGCACTGACGGGGTGCATTGCCGCAGTGCCCTTGTCGCCCCCCTCCATAGGACACCTCCGCAAGGAGCAGGGGCTGCCGCGGAGACCCTATGGTAGTGTATGCCATCCGTGCCTTGTGCCGACGGGTGCGCTATCATAGAGGCCCGGCCGCATTCCCTTTGAGAGAGCCTTTTTTCGGGCGCAGGTCGTTGCGAGGACGTTGTGATGGCGCCGGTGCCGGCGCCCGCCGCCGTTCCGACCCATCACCGCGTCCCTGCCACGACCCTCGAGCAGTTCTGCTCCCGGGCAACAAGGGTTGTCACATCCCTTAGGACGAGCTCCCTAGAAAAAACCAGGTCTCCCCGGTTGCGGGGGCTGTCGCCGGGAGGCTATAACTTCCTCGCCACCCGTGCCCGCCGTTCGTGGTGGGGCGCAGCTGGCGGTGAGGACGTTATAGCCGTCTTGCGGCTGCTCCCGGGGTGGAGTCCTCCTAAGCCAGGGTCCGTCCCGGGTCCCGGGTCCCTGGTCTGGTCAAGGGTGAGGCGTGCGAGTCCCCCGCAACACAAGGCAAAATACGCAAAGGCTAAAAGGGCCACCCCGCTAGACAGCACCGGGAACAACGAGCATGTCGAAAAACTTAATTGACTAAGAATTGGACGCTGCTTCGCCAAGTGTGGCCCCAGAACCCGCGCGTGGCCGGGGTGTGAGGAGGACGCTTGCGGGGGGAGTGCGCTCCCCGTGTGGCTTCCGGGTCCGTCTTGGGAGGGCATGGCTTGGAGTAATTACCCCGCAAGTGGAGTGGCTCGCCGCCTACCGCTTGACCCCAGGTCGGCACTGCGGGTCCGTCTCGGGTCCCTGGTCTGGTCAAAGGTGGAGCGTGCGAGCCCCCAGCAACACAAGGCACAACACGCAAAGGCTAAGGGAACCACCCCGCGAGGCAGCCCCGGAAACAAGGAACAAAAATTGAGCAAATTAACAAGCTTGATTGACTAAGTGCCGAATGATTACATGGCCTAATCAAAAGGTGATTGTTCAAACGGCGCTAAGCGTCATACTTGCAGGAAAAGCAAACAAAGCAAGATACAGAGGGAGCAACGAGCACGACTGGGGGCTGCGGCAACTAGTTGTCGCCGTCTTCGGCCGGGGGGTCAGTGGGGAGATCAGGCTCCGGCTTCATCTGCATTCGCTCGACGACCTCATCGACGAACTCGCGCACTGCTTGGGTGTGCGTGGGCTCGTCCTCACTCTCGAACCAAGCGTCCAGCAAGGACTCGAAGGGAAACTCCGGGTCCCGGAGGTGAATCTGCGGGAGGATTGTCCCGGCAACCTCCCGAGCGCAGTTGGCAACTTCGTTGGCGCCGTACTTGGCGATCCAGACATCGAGCGCCCCGAGCTTCCCCACCAAGTCAGAGAAAAAGGGGATCAGCGTCGTGACGTCCGTGCTGTCCACCTCCGCCGCCTGCAGCTCAAACTTGGGCAGCAGGTCGCGCAGCGACTGGGCGATCTTCGTCAGCTTCTCCGTCTCGATCTGCCGCTGCCCGATCAGCGTGCCGTGATGGAGTCGGGCGTCGTGCGCGGCCTTCTTGGCCTTGCTGACGAGGCCCTCCAGCTTCGCGAGCTCTGCAGCCTTGGCCGCGTTGTCCTCGCCGGCCTTGGCGAGCTCCTCCCGGACGGCGGCCAGCTCGGCCTCGTGCCTCGCCGCCGCTCTCGCCGCATCCTCAGCAACCTTGACCTGCACCTCCAGCATGACGCAGAGGCCTTGGATTTCGCCGCGGTAATTGGCGATCAGGACGCTCTTCTCGTCCAGCCAGGCCTGGGCCGCCGCGACCACCTCGGCGTGTTCCTTCCTGGTCGCCTCGAGGGTGGCCGACATCGAGTCGAGCTTCCCTTGGAGCTCCACGCGCTGGGCCTCCAGTTGTCGGTGGAGCTCGGCCTCCGGGACCACCGGCTCCCGGGCGTCCTCCAGGGCTTGCCGGGCCAGCCACGCCTCCTCTTCCGCGAGGCGCGTCTCCTCGCGCAGCCGGGACAGTTCACGCCGTTCTCTCTCCACGGCCTCCCGCACTTTGTCGAGTTGATTCTTAGAGGTGGTGTGGTGCTCCCTCACCTCGTTGAAGGAGGTGACGAAAGCCAATTGCTGGTCCCTTACGGCGTTCAGGGACCGGTGCCCCCGCTCGAAGACGCTCGGATCCCAGATAAGGGGGTTCCAAGCGACCTCGGCGAGGGTGCCGAGGTCGGTGCCGGGAAGCGCAGCCGAGGACGATGAGGCCCCTGCTGCAGATGTGGGGCTGTGTGCCGGGTCGCGAGCCTGCTCCCGTGGGCCTTGCTGTCCTCCCCCGGCAACCTCCCCTGCGCCTGCGCCCGGGGACCCCGGGGCTGGAGAAGCTTCCCTGCTCCTGGCGGGGGTTGCCCCTTGCTGGGCGGCAGGTGAGCTTGCGCCGGCCGCGCCCGCACCAACGAGCGCGTCGCTTGGCGCAGCCGTCACGGCGGCGGCGGTGCCCCCTGCTGCCGCTGAGTCCGCCGCAGCGGGATTGGATGTGCGAGCCGGTTCCGGCTCCACCTCCGCCCCCACGACCTCGACGACCGGGTCAAGATCGACCCCGGCCGCGCCCGTTCCGGGCGTGGGCGCACTTGTGCCTGCAACAATGAGAAGCGTGAGGATCGGCAAAGGATGGCGCCTTCAAAGGCGGCCGAGAGCGGTCAGGGCGGTTACCTTGTGCGGCCGTCGGGCTTGCTGGGGCAGCCTCCTCTGCTTCGCCTGCGCCGGCGGGAGCATCCACGAGGATTGCCGCGGGCGAGCTGCCGCTTACTACAGAAAGAAGGTATGTTCATGAGTTTGGCTAACGAAAATTGCGATTGCGAAGTAGTGATAAAGACATACCGGTTGCCGGCCCTGCCTCCGTGGGGGCTGGGTCGCCAAGGGGCGCGCCCGCGCCGTTGCCGACCCCTACGGCGATGGGGTCGGCGGCGCCGCTGGTGTCGGCGCGCGTCCTCTTGCTGGGTGTACCGGGAGAGGAGTCGCTCCTCGCCCTTTTGCTGGTACCCGCCGGCGAGGAAGACTTCGGAGGGTTACGCCTGAGCGCGAAGCCCCGGAAGACCCCCCGAGCGGGTGGCGCCGTGGGCGCCCTCGGAGTCATCGTGACCCGGAGAGCTCCGGGTGTCGACGGCGAGGCCGCCGCAGCGTCGGGAGCTGGACTCACGGAGGCCCCCGCTGCCGGGGCGAAGGCCGTCGCCGGGGCGCCGGTGACCCCTGCAGGCGCTGGCGCTGGCGGGGTACCGACGGGCACCCCGGGACCGGCTCCCGCCACGGTGCTGGCGGCTACCACCAAGACAGAGGCCGCCGCCGAGGCACCCACGGCCCCTGTTGCCGCGGATGCCGTCGAGGTGCCGACGGGCGCCCCTGAAGCGACCGCCGCCGCGAGGTTGGTGGCCGCTGCCGGGGCGGACGTTGCCGTCGAGGAGGTAGCCGCGGCCGCCGCAAACGCCCTCGATTTTCTCACGATCAAGGGCGCGCTGTCGTTGCTTTCCTCATCGTCGTCCTCCACGGCGACGACCTCCGGGGACGCAGCCACCTGGGCCACCTCGTCGTCCAGCGACTGGAGGGAGGGCCAGCTGGGATCGGACCCACCCTCGCTCTCCTCAAGCACCTGCTTCTTACGGGGTGCTTGCGGGGGAGCGTGCGGGACCCGGGTGGGGGTGTCGTCCTTCAACCCCCACTCGTTGCAGGGCGGGAAGGCGCCGACGATGTCGCTGAGCGCCTTGATGCCGGCGTGAAGAGAGGAAACCCCCGGCGGGAACTCCGTCGATGGGAAGACCTCGCCGGAGATCCCCCTCACCCATGTCCTGAGGGTCTCCAAGTCCATGCCGTCCGCCTGGAGGCGTGTCCTGTCTCCGGAACCTGTGTACATCCACGCGGGCCAGGAACGTAGCTGCAACGGGGCAATGCGCTGATGGACGAAGGTGCGTGCCACGTCCACATCGGTGAGCCCCGCCAGCCGCAGTGCCTTGATCTTCTCCACGATGGGGGAAAGGTCGGCATCGCGGTGGTACCTGTCCTGCCAGCCGTTCTGGGGTACCAGCAACTCCGTCGGCGACTGGATGAACTCCTGGGGGTCCTCCACTCGGACCCAGCACCAGTCGTCCCGCCACTCTTTTTCAATCTTCTTCCCCGACCGGACGATGAACTCGGATTTCATCTGATCGCGGGCGCGGAAGACCACCCCTGACGACATCGCCTTCGCGTTGTCGATGCGCGGGTAGAAGTAGTGGCGGAAGAGCCCCACCGACGGCATCACCCCCACGAACGCCTCGCAGAGGAACTGGAAGGTGGTGAGGAGGAACAGCGAGGTGGGGTGGAGCTGCGCCACCCGCAACTAATAAGACTCCATCAGTGCATGGAGGAACAGAGAGAAGGGCGGCACCATGCCGCAGAGGAGGAAGCGCGCGAACACCCGGAAATCGTTGTCTTGGTGCTCGGCGCCCGCCGGGAAGATCTGCGTCTCCCCGTGCTCGTTGAAGCTGGAGGCGACGACGTGCCGGAGCTTCCCCAGCGCCTCGCCGTTATAGCCGGGGCGGAACAAGGCAACTTTGGCGCACATCTCCCGCCTCTTCTGGTCCTTGGCGGCACCGCTTTGATCGCCGCCTCAGTCTTGCTCGTCGCGGCCTTCTTCGAGGTTTGGACCTCCTTCCCCTTTCTGGTGGTAGGAGGCGCCATGGAAAGCGAGGGGGGAGGCTAGCAGGAGCGCAAGGATGCGAGATGCGGAAGAGGATGGAGACGAGGGGGGCAAAGTATTGTTTCCCCTTTTGGCAACAATGGTGGCTTTATGACGCCTGGGCGTTGGTAACGGCCGGTTCCGTACCCTACGGGTGCGCGGGGATAACTCCTAATCACTGGGAGTAATGCGCGGAGTGGCCTTAACTTCCCTATTTAGGGGGGCAGTTAGGGCTGAAATCACGCGTCCACCGCTCCGTTTGTAACGGCTCCGTACAGGAGGAGGCGAAGGGACGCGGGCCCGCGACTGATCGGGGCCCACGCGTCGGTTGGGGGCGTAGCCCGGCAACCGACCGGGGGAGAGACTCTTCCGGGAACAGGTGATGCCAGCCCACGCCCGGGGGCTACTGTCGCACCAGTGGCACCCTGCGCGATGCGTGGGCCCCATTTCCGAGTTCCCAGGAAGCTTTCATCCCGGACCGCGGCTACGGGCAGCCCGGCAAGCTACCAGTCCGGAAGGGGCTAGCGGGGCTTCGGGAAACATTCCCGCCTGGGCACCTCCCGGAAAGCTGCTTCCCGGGGGAGGTTCCCGGGTCTGCTGGGCCCGGGTGCTTCCCGGGGTCGACTTGCCGAGACTGGAGGTTCTCAGGCGCATGCCCCCGCCTCAGGCGCGGGGCCCAGTGGTCAGATCAACAGCGTCACGTGGGCGCGTGGCGGGCGTGGGATGCGCGGTCCCACCAGGGCAAGGAGTGAAGCGCACGTCTCAGTAAACGAGCCGATCGACGGGTAGTTACCCGTCCGATCAAAGGAACAGTGGCTGTCCAGTCCTACCCTAGGGTTTTAGACCCCTAGTGGCGGAGGTGGCACTCATGCACGCCACCAGCTCACCGGCGGGAGTTGTGTGCCTCCCCGCTGGACACTTGTAGCCCATGCACCGTAGCACTTGTGGCATCCCCTTGTGTATAAAAGGAGGACCCATGTCAACGGTCAGGGGGTTGGACAGTTGTTCGGTTCCACATTTTTCTTTGGCTCAGTTCAGTAAGTTCACTCAATCTGGCTCGGCAGAAGCTTAGTTTGCTCCAGAAAACAGCCAGCAGAGAGCAGTGGGGAGTACCTAACCACTGAGAGAAAGCCCGGGAGCTTGCCCGGCAACTTGTAAACATTTGATCCACGATCAATATCAGCCCAGACAAGCAGGACGTAGGGTTTTACACCTCCGGGTGGCCCGAACCTGGGTAAAATACGTGCATGTGTTTGTTCTCGGGTGAGCATGCACCACTAGCACTCCATCTCGCCGGTCCCACGGGGCCTCATCGGCCGTGCCGGTGATCGCCGGGGCTCTGCCCAGACGCCTCTACCGAACCTAAAAGGAAGCCGTGGCCGCACGCCCCCGGTGTCGGAGCACCGTGCGACGACACAATGCCCATCTATGTTTTTTTGTCAAGGTTGATCAACTTGTGGATAAATTTTTGGCAGAGGAAGCTTGAGCTAAAATAGAAAATAGTCTTAGAGACCAATTTTTCAAAGTTTGATAATAATCAACAGAAATGGCTCTCGAGAAACTATCTTTTTGTTGGCCCTGTACAGATACAAACAGCAGGATTTTCCCTATATATGTGGTTTGCCCAGCTCCGACCCGGTACCTGTTAAACAGGTCTGGCTCGGGCATGGCCTGGTGAAGCCAGAGAATAGAGGGGCCAGGCCGGTCCAAAATCACGTCCTCTCGGCCCAGGCGCAACACGAAGCCTAGTGGGCCGGGCCGGGCCCGATAAGGCACAGCGGGGCCTGAGGAAGTCCATCTATGCATACGGCCCATCTAAGAAAAAATAGTTTGAATGATCCAAAATAGACAGATGATGGACCAAAACTGTTGGCGTAAGCCAGAATTTTGAGGATAGATAGGTCAAATATAGAAAAACTAAAAAAATAAACTGGCCGTGACGGGCTGGCCCGAGGACCTGAGGATGAAGCCCAGGTGCGGCACAGGCAGGCCCGGCCGATTTTGTGCCAGGCCAGGCACAACCGGGCCAAGCCTGCTGGGTTTTCGGCCTTTCCGAAAAAGGGCAGCCCGATGGCCATGTATAGTTCTCCCTTCTGTCTCGAGTCTGATTCTGAACCATAGCCAAGAGCGACCAGGACCTCGTGCTCGTCGCAGTCAAAGGCTAAAGCAGCAAACCGGCACAGACTCGCGGCGCATCGCGGGCGCGGACAAGCGAGAGCGGGCGGCGGCAATCCCTGATGGACACCGGCGAGCAAGCGGAGGAGTCTTCGGCCAGTCGCCGGGAGCGCCTCCTAGCCCTCCGCTCCGCCGCCGCCTCCGCTTCCTCCTCCGCCTCCTCGCCATCTGCCGCGCCGCCTCCCCCGCCGGGGACGGCCGCTTGGGATCTCCCGGAGCCCGACCTGATGCCCTCCTCCGCCCCGCGCCCGCCTCCGCGGTTCGACTTCTACACCAACCCCGGCGCGGCCTTCTCCTCCGCCGCCGCCCCGCACAAGCGCAAGAGTGCCCACTCCCCGCCCCGTTCTCCCGCTCCAGCCCCGCCTCAAGGTCGGTACCTCACCCTACTAGGGTATTGCTCCTTCTCTTCTCCCCCTCATGTTTATTGCATATTGTGCTTCTAGGTTAAACCTGATGTTCATATTTGTTGGGTTTCTAGGTTAGTTGCCTGTGTAATATTCATATTTGTTGGATTTAGATGTATTAGTTCTCTTAATTTGTAACACTTTTTTATTTAAAATACTGTGTTTTCCTGGGATTTGCTAAACTGCAACAAAAGAATGAGACACCAATTGGACTCGAATCGACAACGCAGCAGTTAAAAAGTATGGTACTCCCTCTGTTTCATAATTCTTGTCGAAATATTACATGTATCGAGACACTTTTTAGGAATAGATACATCCATTTTTAAGCAAATTTGAGACAAGAATTATGGAACGGAGGGAGTACATGCTAATTTCTAAATCTTGGATGATCATTTAGGTGAAAAAATTAATATAATTTTGAATATTTTACATCAACAACCATGGCGCTGAAGGGGTACAGATGCCACCTGTCGACGTTATTAAATATTAATGTTAGTTCATAAAACCGGCTAGGACAAAATTTGGACTCTTTACTGCTTAGTGCTGCAATAAACTTGCCTACTATTTTGGCCTTCTGCGTGTCCTGTAAATATTTTACATCAACAACCATGGCGCTGAAGGGGGTTCAGATTGCACATGTCAACGTTATTAATGTTGGTTCATAAAACTGGCTAGTACAATTTTTTACTCTTCAGTGCTTACTTAGCAATACTGTGCTGCAATAAACCTGCCTACCATTTTGGCCTTCTGCATGTCCTGTAAAATCTGAAAATTGCCACCATTTGTTAACTTCTAGCGAAACATAACTGTTTTATCATTTTTCTTACTGCATTGGTTGATCTTAGCTAAATGGCCATACAAAGAACTGGATTGTTAGGATTGAGTTAAAGAAATACGTGCATTGATATGTACCTCTGCTTGAGATTTGCAATTTACATGTAGGGTGCCATAAATAACTGATACAAATCATTGTTCTCAATTTGCTTGTTTAGCTGGATCAGGGAACTATGGTAACAATTATCCTCCTCCACACCAGCAGCATATGCCTCGGTCACCAATTCACTCCCCATTCCCGATGGCCCCGGGTACACCTGGGAATAGTCAATGGCAAAGTCATATGCAGTTCCAGACTCCAATGTCAGGATACCGAGGAACACATCCTGGTCCTCCACCCCAGTGGAACCCACATTCTGCTTCTCCAGCTCAAGTTTATCATCCACATCCTCCCAGCTATGGGTTCAGAGGCCCTAATGTTGGCCGAGGGGGCACCCCGATGAATTTTGTTCCAAGAGGTAGCCCGTATCCATCTCCTGGACAAGGCAGGGGCGGGAACTACTACAGCAACCCAGGTTCGAGAGGAAAAGGGGGAAGGGGTTTTCAGAACCACTCTGGATGGCAAGACCGGAGGAACTACTACAGCAAGTCTATGGTTGATGACCCCTGGCAGGACTTGCAACCTATTGTTGGCAACATAATGATCCCCGTTGGTGCCGCCTCCCAGTCCTGGCTTCCAAAATCATTGCGTGCAAAGAAGGATACATCTGATCAAGGGCCTCAAGGCTCAGGATCAAGATTGAGCCTGGCGGAGTACCTTGACTTGTCTTTCAACGAGACTTCTAATGAGACGTAAGCACTGGTGACATGCTTTTTTCTACCACAAACTTTTGTATTGTTAGGATTGCTGTTGTTCTCAGTATATTTTTGTGGCCATTTATTTTAATTCTCCTGTATGTTTGACTGCCTCCTTTCGACAAGGGAAAATTGGCTGGGGGACACCGTTATTTTGTGGCCTTTGTCGAAACACACCGCCGGAATGTGTCTTTGTCCAGTACCATTACAATTTTGTGGACATTTGTCAAAACACATTGTATGGTCCAAAACGGGAAGTTTGACTTTTTTTTTCACATTGAATTATCATTCTACCGTTCAGCAAATGTGTCTAGAATCTTTCAAACTTTTTGTTCGAAGCGTTTTTCTCTCCTATAGAGTGCAGCAACAATGGTAATGAATGCCCACATCGACCAACGACGGACCCTAGTAGATGTCAAAAATCGATTTGTACAAAGGAAAAAAGTTTTCAAAATTGGATTTACGATGGTAGTCCCAAGTAAAATGTCAAATTCTCAATTTTAGTCGATGCAGTGTGTTCTAGCAAATGTTCACAAAATTGTAATGGTACTGGGCAAAGACATGTTCCGGCGGTGTGTTTCAGCAAAAGCCACAAAATAACGGTGTCCTCCAGCAAATTTCCCCTTTCGACAGATATGAGCATGTCTGTGTGCAATATCTATCAGTTCTGTTTATGCACTTCTGCGGTCATGTTGTAACCTTGATCTAGCGTGATTTAAGGCACTAATACACTGGGAAAATAATTAAAACGTATCCTTTGAGCTGGGTGTATATCATTCACAGTAAAAAAAAATCAAATCAGGAAACATAACATTAGATGTCATGGAGCCAGGTACTAATTGCACGTTGTGAAACCGTTTGGGTGCACAGCGAAATTAGAACTCAAATATTCATGCACGTAGGAAATATACAATTGTGGAGATGAAACAAATCGAAGGTTTAGGTATCATGTTGTGTATTGTGTTTTCCAGGGCATGATGACCTAGTCACTGTTGTCTATCTTTGATACGAAATGAGCAGCTGAGATGCTGTTGTGCCAAGGTTTCGTGAATGATTCGATCTTTTGTCTGTTGAATCAAAATGAGGCTCATGTTTCCTAAATTGGCCGCATTCATGTGTGGTTTGGTCAAATGTGAAAATTACTTATTTACTTACTGGCCATGCATTTGAGGCAGAAGTGCCCACCAAAGGGTATTAATGTGAACCAGGTCTGATATTCTGCCAAACCGTGATCTTTTGGTTCCACGAATGGAGTTTTCCGAACCATAAGTATATCTATGAAAATTAGCTAGAAGGCTTTGACGAATGAAAGCAGAAAAATTGTCTGATACCGCAGCACGAATAACCTCCAATCCTCTGGCCGGCGGCTGGCATGTCTAACTCCAAATGGAATATCCTGAACAATTTAGTCGTAAATAGCATTTCACAAGAACAAACATATGATGATTTTAATTGTTTACGACAGCTCAAAATGAACATGCAACAATTTCCTACACACTGATATTTTGCTCTGAAGAGGAAATACGCAATGTTTTCAGTCACTTCAGCAATCAGTTGGTCTGTAAGTTTTGTGCTGATTTTATTTCAGTAGTGCTCACAAGGGCTACGGAGCACCCAAGCTAGATATTCCAGCCTGAACCTCAGCAATTCAGCATGCCATGACCCAGTAACTCCTACTGAATACTGATCATAGAAAATCTCCATAAAATGCATATACCTCCCGACAATCTACACTCTAGAGTTTGCTTCCCTGGAAAAGAGAAGACAACGAAAATCAAACATCCTTATTGTTATGCAAGAACAAAGCAGGTACAGGCACAGAAAGCTGAACCAAGGCAACATTACATTTGACTGACATTAAGACGTTTGCTTGTGCTAATTTTGTTAGAAAGGATAGCACAAGTAAACACAAATTGGTGTGGGGTTTATTCAAACAGTTCCCAGTATTTCTCTATAAAGCATTGGTGTCTTACATCGAGTGATTTTAGAGGTGTGACGGAGGAGGAGACTTCAGAACAATGCATGGAAAAAAGAAGATGCAACAAAATGAAGCTTAGCCTCATACGGTCACGGATCCCACAGTGACAGCTTCATCCAATGCAACGACTCCAGGAAGTTGCTTTCCTTCCAACAACTCCAAGCTAGCACCACCTCCCGTCGAGATGTGGCTCATAACATCAGCAACCCCCACCTTCTCAACAGCCGCAACAGAGTCTCCGCCTCCAATGATAGTCGTAACACCCTTTTTGCTAAGCTCGGCCAACTTCTTTGCAACGGCCTACGCGAGAGATCACAGTTAAGTTTCTTTGTGTGCAAAATGCTCGGTGGTAAAGCTGATAAATGTAACACAGGGCATTACCTCAGTTCCTACTGCAAACTTGTCAAATTCAAAGACACCCATTGGTCCATTCCAAATGATTGTCTGTGTTGTCTCCAGCGCCGCGTTGAATGTTGCAACTGAGTCTGGGCCAATGTCCAGCCCCATCCAACCATCAGGAATAGCAGATGCTGCCACAGTCTATAGAAGAATTATATGACAAGAAATTATGAGCTGCTTCAACCTGACTAGTAAAGGTCTACTGATAATTATCTTTCATGATTAGGCAAAATGTAACATACCTGGCTGTTAGCATCAGGGGCGAACTTATCAGCAATGACAACATCAGATGGCAACAAAAGGGAGACACCCTTTTCTTTTGCCTTAGCGAGGAGAGATGTTGCCAGCTCAAGTTTATCTTCCTCAACCAAGGAAGAACCAACAGAGAGTCCTTGTGCCTTGTAAAATGTGAAGATCATACCACCGCCCAAAAGAAGGATATCACACTTCTCCAACAGGGATTCGATAACCCCGATCTTGGATGACACCTTTGAGCCACCCACGATGGCAGCAAACGGGCGCTTAGGGTTTGAAACAGCTCCATCAAGGTAGTCAAGTTCCTGCAATTTAATTTTGTAACAACTATGTACAGAACTTCAGGCTGTGTCTGAAAGGAATAGAAGGACAAAAGAAGACTTTAAATCTTCTGCTCTAGATACTGTTTTTATTTAGTTGCGTGTTGCATTGTATCTTTTGAATTCAAGCGCCTAAGTTCGAAAACAAAAGTAAAATAAAGTAGTGACCTTCTGCAAAAGGAACCCTGCAACAGAAGGCTTCAAAAAATTGGTAACTCCCTCAGTCGATGCATGTGCTCTGTGGGCTGTTCCGAAAGCATCGTTAACGTAAAGATCTGCTAGTGCAGCAAGCTTCTTTGCAAACTCTGGCTCATTCTTCTCCTCTTCCTTGTAAAACCTTACATTCTCGAGGAGCAAAACAGCACCATTTGGCAGGGCAGCCACCAATTTTTCAACTTCTGGGCCAATAACATCATCTGCTTTTTGCACCTAATCCGTGACGCAAGAAGTATTCTAGTCAGTACAGCCACTGTGGCACATGCTCATTAGTATCAATGATGTAGGATAAAAGAATACCTGTATGCCAAGAAGCTCGGATAATCTTGGCACAAGGGGGGCTAAACTAAACTTAGGAGTAACACCCTTAGGGCGACCCTGCAAATCCATAGGAGACAGTGTTATGAATCACATTGTGATGGCATGAGCAATTATAAGCACCAGTGTCTCGGTAGCTAATAAAACAGGAATCTGAAGTTTCGAATTCAAATCAAAGGGACAATTCACCATTGGAGAAGTCAGCTTCCAATTTTCTATGATTGTAGAGCGTATAGTAGATGATGAATTAAAAGGATTAGGCCAGCATTTTTTATCTACTAGTTCCCTGGCAAGGATGATCAGTCGTTTTAGGACAGACTAACCGTCTGTTAATCACACGACGCAAGAAGCAAACTGGCAATAAATAGCTAGACGTTATTGTTCATATATCACATCTTCGGATCAGAGACTGTTACAATACAAGCAGTCACATTCTGCAATTCCTAGGTTCCTACGCGAGACCAAGATCGTTAATTCCTAGGAAAGGAAAAGGCTGAGAGGTCGATGCTTACCAAGTGGCTGGTGAGGATGACCTTGGCGCCGTTGCTGAGGAGGTACTTGATGGTGGGGATGGCGGCGCGGATACGGGTGTCATCGGTGATGTTCTGGCTGTCGTCGAGCGGCACGTTGAGGTCGGCCCGCACGAGCACGCGCTTCCCCTCGAGATCGGCGGGGCCGAGGTCGCCGACGCTCTTCTTCGCCATGGTGGCCACGGCGCGCGTCCCGCGGGCGGACGACGCCGCGCGGCAGCGCGAGGCGACGTGGATCGCGAGCCGCGGGTCGGCGCCGCCGCCGGCCGCGAACGCCAGCGACCGCGCCGGTTGGCACCCGGCCGCGAGCCCGGCCCGGCGGAGCGGCGAGGCGGCCGACGACGCGGCGCGGCGCGCGGCGACGAGGGCGGCGGGTGAGGCGGCCGTGGACGCCATTTGGGTTTTCGGACGGAGCCTCTGCTGGGGGCGGGGGGGGAGAACCGGAGATGCGTGCGCGAGCGAGTGAGGTGGGAGCCGGGAAGGAAGGGAAGGGGGCAGGGGGTCGTAAAGAAAGGGGGTTTTGTGGACGGGAGAAAGGGGAGGCGGATTTGCTTATCGCTGGTGAGAGGTCGGGACGATGGCTGCGGTGGCTGTGTGGGGGAGGGAGGCGGCGGCGATCACGGCGATGGAGACGTTTGGGGGGATTGGTGCCTTGTGTGCCC
Organism: Brachypodium distachyon; assembly: GCF_000005505.3. NCBI lineage: Eukaryota > Viridiplantae > Streptophyta > Magnoliopsida > Poales > Poaceae > Brachypodium > Brachypodium distachyon. Next base: position 18,470,545 of record NC_016132.3, on the reverse strand, counting down.
CCCCTGGCCCCTGTTCTTCGTATGATCTGAGCTTGGCCTGTTCTGATCATGCTACAACATTGTGTGACCGGAGTGGAATTGTCACGGGCTCATTGGTTCGTAAGAATTTTAGAGGATTTCTGTAGGATTTAAAATCTTAAGGAATTTCTTTCATAGGTGTAGCATTCGTTACATAAGAATTGGGATGCTAAATTCTTAAGGATTGGTCTCAAATTGACCTAATTTTTAAGGATTCTATACATAGGTGAGATCTCATTTAGACATGAGATCTCAATCCTTTATTTTTCCTTTTCCTATAATTCCAAAACCCTACAAACCGAATAGGCCCTACAACGCAGGACTGAAACCAACGAATGTGCCAGCGATAGGGTGGAGACAGGTAGGGAATTGTCAGTTTAATTTTTCTACCTGAAATTTGATTTAAGGTTCAGAAAATAGTTTGGAACCGGGATACATGTGAAAACCGCTTGTGTCGTACAATGACATAAATGAATGCAGCATTGTGATGCACACTAGTCTGCTCTAATAACTTTTGATTTGAAGTAGTGGTGTCTTTATTTTCTAAACTTGTCTTTGCCATCAAGTTTGTCAGTGACTTTAGTCTTAGGACGATGGGATGTTACGTACCAAATGTTGTTAGTGACTTTAGTCACGGACATGAGATGTTACGGTATCAAGAGTTGTCATTGCTAGTTAAAGAGGACTACAGAGTAGCCATCCTTTCATAGGACTGGTCTTTTGGGATAGAGAAGGCGGCTATGCTGAGTGTACATAAACGCCTGAGCGTGGAGCTGGGCTGACGAAGAGGTTATGGGAAACGACGGAGAGCAAAGACAATTCCTAGCAGAAAACCTCTGTCATTCCAACCGGACGCCTCTAGTGTGCGCGTCGTGGACGAGCAGTCGAGAGAGGAGTCCATAGTAGCATGCCCTTTTTTGACGAAGCAGCAGGAGCACTGCTTTTTCTATTAAGTGGACGGGAATAGCTGTACAAGGATCAAGTATTCTGAGAAAATAAGATAAATGAAAAACAAACACTAGCTAGCATGCAAATTAGCCAACAACTTCTCATGTTCAAGAGCACAATGCAAATAACTGAACTTTTCTCGGTCCATCAAACAACTGCACTAGCTGATTCGCTTCCATGTCCGTTGGAGAATGACCTCACCCCAGCCACATTCTTCTTGCACTCCGCATCATCGTCGTCGTCGTGGTCGTCTCCGGTCGCGCTGGCTGAGGCCACCGGCAGCGTGGTCTTTGCGTCCGCCTCCTTGTCCTGCGTCTCCCTGTGCTTGCCCCATAGCACGGCGTAGAGCCCGATCACGATCACCAGGCCGCCTAAGACGCCCCCGAGGTATATCTTCTCGGACAGGATGAACGTGCCCATGACAGCCACGATGATCATTGTCAGCGGGTTGAACGCCGATGCGAACACCGGCCCTTTCTTCTGCATCACCAGCCCCTGCACGTAGTACGCAAGGCTCGACGTCACGGTCCCCTGAAAAATCAAACACAACAACTTATCGATCATGCAAGAATGACCCACAAAACCGTCACAATTTGGGAGAAGCTAGCTAGATCATGGAGATCGGCCGGGTGGTATGGGAGTAAGAGTAAACTTACGGCATAGGCGGCGGCGAGGAGGTTCATGTCGAAGCCGATGGCCCAGATAGAGGGGCGGCGGTCCATGACGAAGGTGACAACGGTGGCCTGAAGCGTGCCGACGAAGCAGATGAGGGTGGTGAGGGAGAGCTGGGCGGAGTACTGCTTGATGGTGTGGGTCTGAAGGATGAAGAGGGAGGACCAGGCAAAGGTGGCGATGATGAGGAACATGGAACCCAAGAACCACTCCCTGGCAATGGCATCCACGGCGGCGGGGGCCTCCGGGATGGCACCGCCGTGCCTGTTCGTCCGGCCCAGCTCCATAAGCGGGCCCTTGTACAACGTCATCAGCATCGCGCCGGCCACCGTCACCACGGTCCCCAAGATCTTCGCCTGGCACCGAACCTTCTCCAGCTCTATCTTCTCCATCCTGACAATATTCAAACACCATGCATATATGCAACGTTAAACAACTTCTCTCTGGTGATCTATCGATCCGTGCATGCATGCACCAGATCAATGTGCAGATCGACTAAGTTATTCGCGAATAAAAGCTAGAGTACGTATAAAATTGTACTACCTGAAGATCATGGCCATGACGAAGGTCATGGCCGGCAGAATGTTACTCATCGCGCATGCGAACGTCGGGCCTGTGTACTTGAGCCCGAGGTAGTAGAAATTTTGGTCCATCACCGGTCTGCATGCAGCAGCAAGCGTGCAATTTCAGATGCTTTCACTTGGATCGATTAAAGATCGAACTGATAATTTATATGATGATGTTGTTCGTTAGAGGCAACGAGCACTAACCCGAGCAGCGCGAGGATGAAGATTTGGAAGAAGATCGACCACGTCATCTTCGGCCTCACATTCCTGCCGTTCGCATATCAAGTGGTGTCAATATCCGTTAGCAAGATGCATGCATATGGTAGTGAGATAATATATGTCATGGGATACGTACCTCTCGAAGACATATACTTCCTCCGATTCTAAATTGTTGTCGAAATATTACATGTATCTAGGCGTTTTTTAAAAATAGATGCATTCATACTTGAGCAAATTTGAGTTAAGAATTTAGGATCAGAGAGAGTAGTTTATTTCTAGTAGCTGTGGGTAGTCCAATATACGTGGGACAGAGAAAACGTTAAAGATCCAAGAACGTGACGGTATCTCCTCCGGGTTTTTTTTACCTCCCCCACCCCCACGGTGTTTCTTCCTAGAGACTAGCCTTTGATCCCGTTTGTACAGTGATTTCCTATTAATCAAATGCCGAAAATCGACCGTTTTTCCTCAGAAAAAAGTTGTCTTCTTCTATATGATCCACGTCATTTAAAGAAAACAATAAAACATGTTTCTGTACAATAGGTTATCTCTACATGTCCCTTCTTGCAATTAATGTTTAAGTGAATAAAATTATTAAACTTGAAGCAAAGTTGAAATTTAGGACAACGAAAAAGTGTCATTATCTTTCTTGTAAAGAGATCGTCTAGGTAAAAGAAGGACCAGGCCATTTTTTCACTTCTCTCTCTTCCAAATTAGCAATCATCTTATATAACATCATTTAGAGAAGACTGACACGCCTTAAGGGCACGTACAATGGTTGAGAAGATTACCTTATTTTATTCATCTCACGTCGTTAGAAACACACAACATATTATCTCTTAATTTCATATATACAATTGAGTATGCAAGGTAAAATGCTTTTCCCATATACAATTAATGCTTAAATGAGTAAAATTGATTAAAAAATGTTTAGAAAAGATGAAATCTATAGAATGGGAGAAATTATCTTATCTTTTGTGAAAATATAATCTCTTAGTTAAGAGAAGGCTCGTATTTTTCTTTATTACGTACTCTCTTCCACATCAACAATTATCCTGCGTGACATTGTTAATAGAAGGCTTCCTATTATACACGCCCTAAGTACGGAGTACCTTGTAGCTTTAAGCCACTAAGGTCGATATTTCACGACGTACAACGCATATGGATCTTGAAGTTTATGTGTGCCGTGTGGACTGCGGAGGACACTTGCACCGACCATGTGGCTTATATATGCCTTACTTTCTCTGTTACACAAAACACATCATATAGATTTGTGCACTTGGACCAAAACAGCTCTCGTTTCTAGTGTTTGACCACTCTTGTTGGATTGAGAGTAAATGGGTGCGGGAGGAAGAAAATCCTATACGACCCCCTGTCTGGAGACCCAATGCTGGACCACTACACTGACCGCACGATTTATATATTCTGAAGGAAGCAACGATGCAGTTGGGATTTGGAGCGGGAATCAATCAAGGGATCAAACGGTGAGAAGCTGGGTCGACGCACTTGGTCGTTCATGCAAAGGGTTGTACTCCTCCGTCCAATAAAATATGTTTCAAGTTTGTCAAAATTTGGATGTATCTAGACATGACTTAGTGTATAGATGCATTCAAATTTAATAAAAGTTGAGACATCCATTGTTGGACGGAGAAATATATGATTTTCTCTGTGTGGGAAACAAGAGAAATATGAGGTGCGTTATGAAACAAAAGTAAAAAATTATATGAGGTGTTTTGTGAAACAGAGAATGCATGCCCCTTATCCTACACAATCAACCAGTACGCCACTTATTACTTACTAGTAAGTGTGCAGGTGCACGCAAGTCCTAAAGTGTCAAATATGCATAATTATAGGTCTCCATATGCGTGTGTTTATAGAATAAGAAACTTGACGTGAAAATATACGAGTTAGCGATTTGATGGGGCAAATACTTCTTTTTATGTCGAACTCCATCCTGGCAGCGGACGTCATGATCTCTCTATCGCATCGTTGGAGGTTTGCGGCACACGGTTGTGCCCAGCAAGGAATTAAGACAGAGGAAGACAACAACATGAGTGGTCCTCGGCCTCGGTCAGAGGTGGCGCAGGAGCAGGTAGATGCGTAAACAAACTTAGGCCATGCCTGTTTGGACTTCTGCTTCAGCTTTTGGTGCTTGTAGCAATCTTAAAAGCACTTCTTCCGTTTACACATGAAGCTGAGAAGAAACACCTCAGCTTCATGTGTAAACGGAAGAAGTGCTTTTGAGATTGCTAAAAGTACCAAAAGCTGAAACAGAAGACCAAACAAACATGGCCTTAGAAAAGATGATACATCTCTAACAGCGATTATAGAATGACAACGATTATAGAAAGAATGTTACGCATTAACAAACTCTTAATATTATGTTTGAAGAATCAACTTAAAATTCCTCATGTTGCTAAAATCGCGATTCTTGTAAATATCTTTTTTTTTTGACCAAGTACATATCTAATTTTTTGTGACTGTCTTATCAATTATTTTCAACTCTCTACATCGAACAACTCCGTCCGATCCTGCAGAAATCCCAGCAAATCCTTTTTTTTCTTTTTGCAGAAAATAAATTTATTATACGACTTAGAAATATCCGGTCGGCCGCACACGGCTGTTCTCTCTCTTTCTTTCGATAGTCCTGGGAACCAAATGGCTGTTCTCGATCACATCTAGGTTGGCGAGAGCTTGGGCTTGTTTTTTGGAGTAATCAATACTTGCATTATCTTTGCTATAACTCGAACTCTCTATTTCTCCGACGTGGAGAGCGTGTATGCTGATCGATCTGCTGCAGCCAGCCCCGTTCGAACGGATCGATCGTCGCGAGCGCGTTATTAGCGCCGTCCATCTCCGTGCATGCATGATATGGCCGGCCGTATGCTGTATCTCCATTGTAATGCTAACGCGTTATTAGCGGATCAGAAGAGAACATGAGCGCAGGGCACAACATGCCGAGAAGTTACCTGAAATTTCCCAGCAAATCTGAATTATGAATCAGAATCGAAATAATTGGGAGATTGTATCAATAATTCAATATAGTACTCTCTCCGATCCTAAATTGCTGTCAAAATATTACATGTATCTAGACGCTTTTTAAGAATAGATACATCCATATTTGACCAAATTTGAGTAAAGAATTTAGGATCAGGGAAGTACAAAAGAATATTAGTTAAAGGGGGAACTAGTTTTTAGAACATGCATGTTTTCTTATGTACAAGGGGGGATATTAGTACAAGAGTAGATTATAACAAATTTTATGAGCACACCGAAAGACCGATCACCCTTGAATGATTTGCAGAAATGGCAATGAACCAGTTTTCACTAGTTTATTAGATGTTGGAGGAGATACACACCACGTTTTCCATGTAGCAATTTTTTTATGGCCCAGAAAATATTTCAGACGAGATCAACTTAGCAATAAGGAAAAAGAATTCAAATAATGGAAGGCGGTATGGACTCACCTCATCTGGTCATCCATCAAGAGACCCATTAGAATCAGGAAAATTGTTTTTTAAGACCCATTAGCAGAGAGAACTATCTACGGGCTCTAGGGCAAGGATGAAAAAACTCTGAGAACGAAAAGAAGAAAGGCAGGAGGAAGATTCCTAAAAAGCTGTTTCCCAACCAAGGGTGTGTAGGTGAGCATTTTCAGGAACCCTTGGACTCCGAAATGCATCCCAAATGATAGTTTTGGTATTTTAGGAGCTTTTGTTCTTGAAAGGCCTTCGATTGCACTCTAACCAAATTTGCCATGAGATTAAAAGAACCAGGGTATGAATTCCTTCCTGCGCCCTGCGTCGCAGGTGCTGAACTATCAGCGATTAAAGTATGGGCTCCTTCCACCGAGACATCTGATGGCCAAGACCGGGGAGGCCAGAGGGACGACACCCAGCCCACTGACGACACCTTCCAAATTTGGCGCCATACCGAACCCTGATCCAGAAGATGAGCCGAGGTTTTCTAAGTTTCGCATGCAGACCGGACAGAAGTAGTTGTTGGGCCATCCTCCACGCAATAGTCCATCTTCTTTGTCGAGGATCGTCAGATCGATATGCAGAGGTCGGTACGAGTTCGACGAATGCTGGTCTCATCCTTTGGTAGGGCTGTAGTGTAGGGGCATTTTTTTTGTCACTTAGTCAGCGTTTCAATTGCGGACGCCGGTGACATCCATGGTCAGACTTTGTATTTTCGTTATGTTTTGCGTAATGAAAATAGTAGAGATCCTAGGTTGACAAAAAGTACAGAGTTCGGTCCTCAGTGCGCATGTCGGGCTCTGCGTTGTCCTGGCGGCAGCACGGGCCAGGCCTAGTGGCGGTATCCATGTCGCGGGCCTCGTGGCAGCCGTGCCCCAGCTGCGGCAGCTGGCCCTGGCCAGTCTTGGCGGGGGCGACTGTCTGCTCGGGCTGCGCAGAGGCGGCGGATGCCCTGGCCACGGTCGGGGGCACGGGCGGGCGCGGCTGCGTCCTTGGAGGCAGCGGCCTGCGTGGCTGCGTCATTGGAGGCAGCGGGCTTGCTCAATCCGGCTGGGCAGCCATTGGCATGTTGTGGTTGTGGCTCTCTTCACCTCTTCGGATCTGTGAGTCGACGCTTCGTCGGCTTTCGTAAAGGCAGAGTGCTGGTGGTGCGGGTGTGATACCGGTGTAAACTCTTGGTCGACTTGTCCGATCACGATGACGGTGACATTTCTGGACGTCTCTTCCCTTCCGTGAGGCGTTGTCGAGGTGCTCCCAAACCCCCCTCTCAAGGTTCCCGGGTGAAAATCCAAAGTTCTCGGACTAGAATATGGCGGCGCTGGTGGCGGCGCTCTCCCCCTTGGGGACGCCGTTGGGGGAATGCTTGATCTGCGGGTGGGATGATCTTGGTCTGCGACTGGGCACATTTGGTAAGGCTCTGGTATGCGTTGTTGTTGCCAGGCCTGGCAATTTCAATGCGTCATTCTCTCGTCTGAATATGGGTTGGTGGAAAACGGTGGCAGCCTGATTTTGGAGTGTGCGCACTCGGCATACGTTGGGAATTAGCTTGTCTGGTTGTGCCTTCGTGACCTCCGGTTTTAGATGTTGGATGGCTCCGATAGTAACCACACCCTTCATGAGGCTAGTATGTATAACTTGGTGGCTTTGGAGTTTCGATTGATGTATCTGTTTTGCTGGACTTGTTTAAATAATTAATAAAAGATGGATGTATGAATCATTTTGATGCAGCCAGTTCCAACCACCTTTTCCGAAAAAAAAAGTATGACATCACCGAGTACTGCACATTGGACGTAAGCTTTCAACGAATGGTATCCGGCATGCCCTCTTGGAACACTACGCCAGCCTATTGATCATTCGCGATAAGCAAATGAAAAACCCACAACATATCATGAGTGAACTGGTGTCGGACGTTCCTAATCCGGCAATCGTTGTCCAAAGCCGTGGCAACAGTTCCGTTTTCCAGGCAGGAACATGCGAAGAGCCGTGGCCACAACACGCGAAGCGGGGACGATGCCAGCCAGCAGGAGTGCCAGAAGAGGGCGCGCTGATCATCCCCAATATGCAACGCGCCACCACGTCGGCCGCGCGACATGATCGTGCTCAAGTTGGTCGAATGGCCTATCTGGCGCAGCCCAAGCGAAACGGAGCCAGCGGACCCGGGGCGCCCGAGCAAAAGTTTGCAAGTCCGGCAGGCAGACCCATCCCACCAAGGCTGAGGGGGCCAGAATATTTCGGTGACACGTGAATACGAGCCTAATTCAAACAGAACACGTTCTGTCAATTTTCCTCAGCCTTCGGTTACTTTGTGTCAAATTCAACAACAAAACAAAAAGGTCTTCTGCTTCTTTGTTTTTTGCGGGAATCTTTTTGCTAAGTTGAAAACTCAAATCACTGCAAGTACCACCAAAATATAATCCAAACCCAAAATTGGCACCCGGAGGAGAATTTCCCATCAATGAGTAAAGGCACCATCAGTCGCTATGCACAACACTGGACCGACAGTTGAGCAATCAGCATATGAAAGGCACATCGGCATGCTCGTTGCTGCAGTAAAGTCCGGGCTGCTGGACGTAGCCCTGCTTGGACAGCAACTCCCGCGCTCTGAGCACGAGCTCCCTGTTTGTCACCTTCCGGCGCTTCTCCTTGGCGAGGACGGCCTGGATGGTGTTGCTGAGCGCGCCGTAGGACGCGCCCTGCGCCGTGGTCAAGTCCGCCGAGGTCTCGTCGGTCTGGCACCCGCTGATCAGCACGCCGTTCCTTGGCCGCCGTGGCACCCCCACGGCCCGGGCGAACACCTCATCCACGCTCTGGAGCAGCTCCTGTTTCATGGCTGGGCCGAGCGCGTCGGCCTGATCTCCTTCTTCGTCGCCCTCCGGCTTAGCGTTGACGCCGTTGGGTATCAGCCCTGTGCCAGTGGCGGCTGCGCCATGCCGAAGCATGCCGCCGGCCATGGCCTGGACGAACTTCTTGATCTTGGGCGTGGCGTCGTCCCCGAAGTGGTGGAACAGCGTGGTCCGGATCGATCCCACGGCGACGTCGTCCTTGCCGGTCTGCTCCCTGAGCATCCGGATGAACGTCGGCAAGGGCAGAGACCGGCTCGTGGCCGTGGCCGTGGCGCGGCGAGGGAGGCGGATGCCGATGTACTCGAGCGCGGCCCGGACAGCGTCGACGAGCGTGGCGCAAAGCTTGCCGGGGGCGGAGGAAGGAGGGCGGTGCTGTTGGGCCTTCTTGCTCTGCTTGGTGCTGCTCCCGATCTGCTCCTTGGTCTTGTCGATGAGGCCGCCGCTGTGGCACGAGTCGGACACCATGGTGAAGAGGCAGCCGTCGGGGACTTTCTGCACCAGCTCCGTGAAATCTTGGTCTGCAACGCGTAGAAAGACAGTTGATCACTCACTCAGCATCCTCTTGACAAAGTGAGCTCTTTGCAGCTTGCACTCTAGCTTGTCGTGTACTCATGTTACCTTTGATGAGGTTGACGTCGGATGGCACGATGCACTCGTCGTAGCCAGTGTCGTCGTCGAGGCCGGTCTCGGCGGGCAGCTGCAGGCCATGGCCGCTGTAGTGGAAGAAGAGGGAGTCCCCGGGCCGCGCGCCGGCGACGAGCTGCTCGAGCTCCAGCCGGATGTTGGCGCCCGTGGGCGGCGGCGTGGACGGGTCGGCGTCGGCGAGGACACGGATGTCGGCCTCGTCGAAACCGAAGCGGTCCACGAGGCAGAGGCGCATGCGGGTCACGTCGTTGAGGCAGCCCTTGAGCTCCCCCTCCGTGCCAGGGTAGTTGATGCCCACCAGCACCGCGCGCTTCCGGCCCATCGTTGTTCGTCTCTGCCGGAGAGACTAGCAGCTAGCGACGCGCTTTGGAGAAGGCCGGCAACGGCACCCACGGCCGGGGGACGCGGTTGGGGTTGTTGGGGAGGCGAGCTGTGCGGACTGGCGTTGTAATCTGGCAGCTCGTGGTCATCGCTGCCAGAGGCCAGTGCTCCATCTTTTTGTATTAGCTCGTGGCGCCACATATTATTCAGCCAACGTCTCTGCAGATGAACTTTCCGTGTCAGCATGATACTCCGATGGTCCTATTGTTCTGGGCTCTGGCGGTATTGGCAAGCATATGGTATTTTTTTTTTCCATACGCCCGTAGAAACTGCGGCTGGGTTACATTATTGCGGCGACTACAGAATGATGCATATCAGTTGCCACTTGCCACAGTTGCCACTAACAGAGAAAAGGCAGCAGAGTCGAAAATATACTAATGAAAAGGCAGGTTTATAGTGCCCCTTTTTTTTCTGCTTTTGAGAAAGCATGAATTGAGTGTGGAGTATGTATTATCTGTGTGGATAATTATATCCTCAGGGTATGCATGTGAATGTCATTCTGTGCTGAAGGCCTGAAGCCTGAAACATCAAACAAACCATTCTTCACACAAGATATACCATCCAGGTTTCCAGTCCAAACCCACAGGAAATGGCAGTCGGCACTCGGTTCACAGTTGACACAAGGAGAATCCTCCCATCAATGGATAAAAGACAACTAAAGTTTCAGGTTTTCAGCATATGAAAGCCACATTGGTGTGGTTGTCGCTGCAGTAGAGTCCAGGCTGCTGTTTGTACCCCTGCTTGGCCAGCAAGTCCCGCGCCTTCAGCACGAGGTCCTTGTTCGTCACCTTCTTGTCCTTCTCCGCGAGGATAGCCTGGATGGCGTTGCTGAGCGCGCCGTAGGACATGCCCTTGGGTGTGGTCGCATCTGCAGAGGTCTGGTCGGTCTGGCAACCGCTGATCAGCACGCCGTTGCTGGGCACCCTCGCCGTTGTCCCGGCGTACACCTCCTGGACGCTGTTCACCTCTTGCTCCATGGCCGGCTTGAGAGCATCTTCCGCTTCTTCTCCTTGCTTGCCCTCCAGCTTAGCCTTGAGGAACTCCTGTGCCAGGGCGCCCACGAAGCCCACCACACCGCCGTACTGGCCCTGCTGGAGCTTCCCCAGCATCACTTTCATGAACTTCTTGATCTTGGGGCTGGCATCGTCACCGAAGAGACTGAACAGCGTCATCCGGATTGAGCCAACCTCAATGTCATCCTTCCCAGTTTTCTCCTTGAGCATCTCGATGAATGTTGAGAGGGGCAGCGACCGGTTCTTGATGCTGCCATCGGTGCCTGAGTCTATCTCTGGCTCCTCAGCCTCACTGTCAATGTGCCCGCTCTGCTGGTGGCCGTGCTGAGGGAGGTGAACTCCTCGAGACTCAAACGCGTCCCGGACGGTCTCTTTGAGGAAGGACCGAAAGCCGGTGCCGGAATCAGACCGCTCTTCACGTTTGCCTTGCTTGACCTGTTTCAGCTTTGTGCTGTGCCCAATCTGCTCCTTGGCTTTGTCGAGCAGGCCACCGCTGTGACAGGAGTCAGAGACTATGGTGAACAGGCAGCCATTAGGGACTTTTTGCACAAGCTCTGTGAAATCTTGGTCTGCATAGCATACAAAAAAGTTTGAGAATGCCACTGACAGAAAGAGATGCAAGATGTTAGTTGTTAATAATTGCTCTACCTCTATGTATTGGTTGCCTTCTCGGTTACCACTACTTAAAAACAGAATATTACCACAGCACTAGCAATTTATCTGCAGATAGCGCTCATAGAATCGACCTAATTGACTGGCTAAGAATTGAAGCAAGCATGCAGCACCCTAGTGCCAGGAAAAATCATGAATCAGGCAACCCGAGAACAAGTGCCAAATTCAAACATGGCTTGGTAGTGAACTTATATACTCCGTATCTTTTTTTACCGAGCGAACTTATAAATCTTCTGTCAACTATGTTTTGCTTTAAATTTATACCTTATTCACTAGTGTTTAGTTCGACTTGGTGCCGTTCCACTACAGGTTTGAATTAACCTGGTACCCTCCGCATGATATAGGCTCAATTCACCTATAAGATTGGGGCCTAAAACTTAATCAGTTTAACGGACTTGAGGCTTACTTGGTTTGATGTTTGTAACCAATGGCATGCCTGACACGCCTAAAATTTAGTAATTCTACACAATTAGCAAACTCTTGCTTATAACAAACAGAACCAGAATTTGCTGACCTCGCAAAATTTGGTACTCCCTCCGATTCATATTAGTTCTCGAAATATTGCATGTATCTAGATGCTTTTTAGGCACAAATACATCCATATTTGGACAAATTTGAGACAATTAATATGGATCGGAGGGAGTAATAAACCAAGTAGGGTCTAAATTCCACTTGTTTTACAAATGTTGATATAAAATTGGCATCTAACAGAAAACCTGCAGCGCTCTCTTAAGTAGTGCAGATAGAGAAATTACATGATATTCCTACCCATTAAAATTGTCAACAATTTTTTTGCAAATGGCAATGTATTAGTGCTTCTGTTATTCTGAAGAACCAAGCAGGAACTCTTAAAGTATAGTGCTCTCAAGAAAGGGAAATGGAGTGTTTACTACTACCTCCGTTCCTAAATTCTTGTTGTTGTTTTAGTACAAATTTGAACTAAAACAGCGACAAGAATTTAGGAATGGAGAGAATATGTATTAAGACTTTAGTTACATAAACTGTGCTATGCAATCCTAGTTTTAGGTGCATAATTCACATATTTATAAGATAGCAGCTCCAATAAGTATTAGTGGAGAGATGGAATCTCAGAACAAAAGGAGAGACGAACTCCTTGTGCTCACTTCCATTTATGTACATTTTGAGAGAAACAATAGTATTGCTTACACCAGTGGATACATTTTACCGAGTATATCGAAATCGTTTGTTCTCTATCTGAAAGTTTAGTCACTCAACTACTAATTCGATTATGTACTGAATAACCACAATATGCTACTCGCTCAGTTCCATATTAATTTTGTCGCTGATTTAGAACAAAGTAGTAGTGTCTAAACCGTAGTCACCTTAAAGCCAATCCAATCAGAAATTACCACAATCCAGCCTTGCTTAGTCGTCGTAAACGGGCCAGCAAAATAGCATCCCTTTCAAATCTCACCTACCATTCGATCCCCACTTCTTGACTAGTTCGAAACAGAATAATGACAGAAGCAACAGCGCACGGAACAAAACAAAAGGCAATCCGAATCCCCCTTACCGACCTGTGATGAGGTTCATGTCGGAGGGCACGATGCACTCGTCGTAGCCGGTGTCGTCGTCCTGGCCGGTCTCGGCCGGCAGGCGCGTGCCGTGGCCGCTGTAGTGGAAGAAGAGGTAGTCCCCTGGCCGGGCGTCGGAGACGAGCCGCGCGAGCTCGCGTCGGATGTTGGCCCCCGTGGGCTGCGGCGCGGCCGGGTCGGCGTCGGCGAGGACGCGGATGTCGGCCTCCGCGAAGCCGAAACGGTCGACGAGGGAGCGGCGCATGCGGGCCACGTCGTTGAGGCAGCCCTTGAGCTCCGCCTTGGTGCCCGGGTAGTTGATGCCCACCAGCACCGCGCGCTTCCGCCCCATCGCTCCTGGTGGTCGTCGCCCTCGCCGGTAATGGTACGGTGCGGTTGCCGGCGTTTGCGAATTGCGACGCGAGGCGCTGCGGCTGCGGCTGCCGGCGCTTTGGCGAGTCCGATGGAAATGAGTAATGACGCGGGGTGGGCTCCCGAGCTGTCAATTGGCGTTCTGACCTGGCAAGTCGTGAGTGGTTGGTGGCTTGGTGCCGTGCTGGATGGTCGTTGGCGTCCACCGTTTTGTATTTGGCCCGGTTTGTTTATTCAAACCCAATGGGTAGATGGTGCAGCTGCACTTTTTGAGACGAGCGAGAGCACGCTCCTGCGACTCGCGCGTCCGATCGACCGCTAGGCCACGCCCCGACCAGGTGGGTTTCTACACGCAACGGGAGCACACGATCCCTCCTTACCATCCCGTTATCCTTCCCTTTCCTCCAGTCTCCTGTTGCTCCTCCCCGTTTCCTTGTGCCGCTCTTCCTCCCGTCCCCCTGTCTCCCCTATCTCCCGCCTGCTCCCTCCCTCCCCTTCTCCTCCCCCGCTCCCCCTCCTCCCTACATCCGGCGCGGCGGGTACGGGGCTGGCCGCGCGGCGCCGCCACAGCACGGTGAGGGATTCCGACGGGGCGGGAAGGGCTGGCCGCGCCCAAGCAGCGGCGGAGCCTCGGCGGCGCCGCCACGAAGCGGTGAGGGTCCAGCAAGGTGGCCTTTCTGCGAGGGATTCCCAGCTCAGCGGCCTGTTAGGTTAGTGATTTGATGTTGGCCTATGACTGCTCAATAAACAACAGAAAAACAATCTCCAAATTGGAGAAGATAAAGGAGATGAAACGGGGAGCTAAAGGGCAGAATCGATTCGTGGGGTGAAGGGAAATAATTCCAATGTATCAAGTTGAGGAGAAATCATATGGGGGAGAGAGAATTGAAGGAGAATTCAACAGCTTCCACTGGAGTTGCTTCTGTAGGTTCAACGTGAGGACTGTGGAGGAAGAGGAAGACGACCCGTTCGGTCGGATGGGCCAGCAGGTGCGGTCGGCCACAACATGGGCACATGCGCCAAGAGTAGGAGGTGCAGCCCAGGAGGGAAAAACAAGGAGGAAGAGAAAGGTGGGTTGCGGCCCAGGAGGAAAAAGAGATGGGAGAGGGATATGGTTTGATTTTTTGAATGTAAAGTTGCTAAAGTTATTGAAAGGAGGATTTTCAACGCGGAATATAAAAACATTTCTCTCTGTAGCACCTGTGCTAAGTACTCTATGGTTTGCTGTTTTAGCAGGTTTATTCCCAGATGCTTTGTCTTTCCTTTTTTTTAATTCTAGTTATTGCTATGCGAGAAATCGAATTCTTCATGACATGAAGAAATTTTACCCTTTTCAATCCTTTTTTAGTATCGGAAGGAAAGAGAACGAAATGCTGGATTGGGCTGAACCTCAGAGTCATGAAAAATTTGGTAAATCCTATTCTGGAAAACGGAAATTCAATTAAAAGCGATATCCAAAGAAATCAGAGCATAGAAAAAGACCCGGCTGACAAATTAAATGAAAGGATTTCGAAACAAAATCTTTGCTAATTCAACAAGGATTGTATTTTTTAATCATTTCTCTATTTTTTAGTTAGTTGCTAGTTACCAACAATAGTTGTATTTTTTATGTTTATATCTGCTTACATGTACTTTTATTGTGCTACTTGTAGAATTGTTTGACACATTTATTTCAGTTGTAATAACTTATCACATGTAGCTTGTTGGAAAAATATGCCAAATAGTTGCTTAATGTTAATCCAAAGTTGCTCCACTACACACAAGGCATAATCGTGCCTATATACAAATTTTCTAAAATTTGTAGTTAGTTGCTAAAATATGTCAAATTGTTGCTTAATGTTGATCCAAAGTTGTTGCATCCCACACAGGTAGGATCATGACTGAATATAAAAGTTGTTAAAATTTGTAGCTAGTTGCAAAAATAGGCCTAATAGTTGCTTAATGTTGATCCATGTAATTTAGTTGTTCCAATTACACAGAAAGTTGCTGGGTTTTAATGACAGAGTTGCTCAACGTGTCCAAATTTGTTGTTGTGTTTTTCTGTTTTGCGCAAACAGGCAATACCCACCGCAGATACTGTTATTTTAGTGCTAAGAAAATACTGGTACAATATAACTTGGCAACTCATCCAATTGTCGTGCTCGCCGGTGACGGGGCACTGGCTTGATGCATATCATACATTAGATTAATGTGTAGATTGTACTTGTAATCTCTTATCTGTAGGGTTTTTCATTTTAATTTTGGTTGGAATGGCTTATTATGTGTAGATAGTTGGCGACATAACCCAAATAGGTGCTTCCTGATTGATTCAAAGTTGTTATACATGGTATATCACTAGGATGATTTTGAATATAAATTTGTTAAACATGTATTTTTGTTTTGATAAATATGAGTAGTTAGTTGGTAAAATACCTAGCGTGGTTATTTTTTAATACAAATTGTTGCACTCATTTAAAGTTGCGAGAACATGAGACAAAGTTGATAGACATAGAATAAAAGTCGCAAGGATAAAAGACAAAATTGTCACACATTAGCAAAAGTTGCTTGAGCAGAGCAAAAACTGTCACTTACTCCCTCCGTCCCATATTAAGTGACTTTCTATTACATGTATCTAGAGGCTTTTTAGCCATAGATACATTCATATTTGGACAAATTTGTGTCGGTTGATATGGGACGGAGGGAGTATATGAAAGCAAAGTTGCTAGTATGAAGTCATAGTTGCCAGCATATGAGCCCAAATTGCTAGTACACAAGTTAAATTTGACGGCATGAAAGACAATATTGTCATCTCATTGGCCAAAGTTACCACCAAGCACACCAAAATTGTTTGTGGAGTGGATGTTGTTAGATTGGATCGAAAAGTTGGTATTGTGTGTGTCAAAATTGTCGGTATAGCAGTCAAAGTTGATATTATGACAGTCAAAGTTGTAAGCATATATAGAAGACAAAATTGTTGTTATGTGAGTCAAAGTTACCGGTATAGCTGCCAAAGTTGCTACTATGATTGTTAAAGTTGTAAGTATAAAAGTCAAAGTTATAGTATGTGAGCAAAAGTTGCCGATATAGCAACCAAAGCTGCATGTCAAAGTTGTCGGTATTTAAGTGAAAGTTGCATGTATACTAGTTAAGGTTGCTAGTACGTGAGTCAATCATGCTAGTAGGATAGTCAAAGTTATCGGTATAGCAGCCAAAGTTATTATTATGTAATTCAAAGTTGCAATTATAAAGCTAAAGTTGCTAGTAAGTGAGTGAAAATTGCGAGTATAGCTGTCAAAGTTGCTAGTATGCGGATCAAACATGCTAGTAGGATAGTCAAAGTTGTCGGTATAGCATCCAAAGTCGATAATATGTGAGTCAAGGTTGCAAGTATAAAGCGAAAGTTGCTAGTGAGTGAAAGTTGCGAGTATAGCAGTGAAAGTTGCTAGTATGATAGTCAAAATTGTCGGTATAACAACCAAGGTTGCTAGTACATGAGTGAAAGTTGGCGATTATAGTAGTGGAAGTTGCTAGATGATAATCAAAACTGTCGGTATAACAACCAAAGTTGCTATTATGGTAGTCAAAGTTGCTGATATAACAGCTAAAGTTGCAAGTATGATAGTCAAAATTGTCAGTGTAACAGGCAAGATGCTAGTATGTCAGTGAAAGTTGTCGATATAGAAGCAAAAGTTGCTAGAGTATGATTCAAAGTTGCCAGTGTAGTATCCAAAGTTGCTAGTATGTGAAAAGTTATTAGTACCCATATTAGTGATAGGCCAATTAAGCTAATTAGAAACTTTCCTATTTGGGGCCGTTGGCTGGATGGGCTTAACTAGGCAACTGCCGCTGACTAGTCCCATCCTATGTGGCAACAAAACAAGTTGGTTTCTAGACTCCAAAATAATTTTCGAAATTTTAGACCCAAATAATGATTGTCAAACGAGTTGTTCGAGATTTCTTAACTAAGAGGCTTCGCAATCGACATAACGATTTTGGTCATGCATCTTTTGTAGAGAGAAGAGGATTTAGTGACACGTGTTTTCTTGTGTAATAAGGAGTCATGATCCAAATTGAATTTGAGTCCTAAAGTGGGTAGAGAGTTGGAGGCTGAGCTTGAGGAATTGTAGCATGTCCACATGGGCCATATACTCCCTCCGTCCAACAAAAGATGTCTCAAGTTTGTCAAAATTTGGATGTATCTAGACATGACTTAGCGTATAGATGCATTTAAATTTAGTCAAAGTTGAGACATTCTTTGTTTATTGAGGAAGTATGCCGATTGGAGAGAGGTTTTGCCGTTGGTTTTGAGTTATGTGGGCCCAACTAGTTCTCGTTGCTCAAATATCATGCTTGGGGGGTTGGTTGGGCCACCCTTCGTGGCTCTTGCCTCTTGGGCTGTGGTTGGAGTCCCACCACAACCGGCATCTTGGTGGTTGTCTTCGCCTGATCATGGGAAATTCTTGGGCGCTTTGACAGTTACGGTCGTTGGTCTTACTGACCCAAACCCATCTGCGCTTGAGGTAAAGACGTGCACCAAAGCCTTATCTTTGGCCGAAGAACTTAATCTCCAAAGCTTCCTAGTCGCGTCGGATTGCCTGTCCGTGATCAAGAACTTAGGGGGTGCTAACCTTTGCTATTATAGTGCCATTCTCAAGGACATCGAGGATCGCAAGAAGTGGTTTTATGAAGTTCAGTTCAAGCATGAGAAGCGAATCTTTAACTTTGATGCTCATAATTTAGCTATTTCGGATGCCGCGTGTGGCTAGTTGATACATCTGGCATTGCTTGCATCCCTTTTTGTTGAGACTTGAATAAAGTTGTGTCTTCCCTAAAAAAAAAAGACAGGCTCAGGCGCTCAGCCAACGCGCGGAGCTCACTGGCGCGGTCCCTGGGAGTCCTCGCTTGACGAACGATGAGGTTCCGCCGCCGCGTCTGGGTGATATACTGATCAGATCGAACGGCGAAATCTTTGTCGATCGGATGAAACAAGCGAGTGCATGGAGAATATGTTGTAACCTTTGCCCGTGTCAGCCAAGACAAGAGCCAATGCTGTCTCTGTCAGTCTCAAGGGCAACCGGACGGTTGGCCACAGTTCCCAGTTCCAGCCAACTAAATTTCTTTTGTAACGGGGCTTTTTTTTTCCATGTCCCAGTATAAAAAAGAAAATTTTAGACTTCTCTTAGCGCAACGAGCCAGCGACTACACATCCACCTGGATTCTACAGTTCATCTTCGTCAACATCTGACAGTGTAGTTTATTGTCGCAGGTCATCGTGCTAGATCACGTTGAATCGATCGATTCGGCCTCCTGTACGTGCGTACGTCCAAGGTCAAGGAATATAAAAGAAAGAAAAGAAAGTGACCGATCGTTGGATTGGTTCCACCTCTGCGCGTACGTACGTGCGTCCATGCGTCCAGACTCACGATCAGTCCTGCGGCCAACTACTATTGCAGTACTGTTTCGCGCAAACCGTGGACGAAGACAGCATGAAAGAGTCGTTTGAAACGAATCGACAGCGCCCTCTGGGTGGGCATATCCATCAGTTGCTTGATTTTGTTTGAGAAAAATTTAGACTTCGATCAACATCGTCAAACTGCTCAAAAGCTGCACCAATTTTTCAGTCAAATTGTACACACCTGAGTGCAATTTCAGGTGACTAGATTTTCAGACAACTGAGAGTTACTAGCAAACTGAAACGAGGAATGAACTAACACACGCGGTACCATCGCGACATCAAGGATACGAAAAGTTGTACTGTATGAAAGGATGATCCAAATTAAGATCGGCAACGTACATCGCCGTGCCGTGCGTTCGGGATACAGAGTGACGCAGAATCAAGCGCGCGCCCGTGCGTGCATATGCCTAGCTTCGAGGGGCGATCGACGGACGGATGGATCGGTCGACCCCAAAGCCAGCTCTATCTACTCCCGGTTGCACCCGTGCGAGATCCTGGGCGTGCTCAGGCAGGACGACACGGACACCGGCGAAGACGGGAAAGAGAAGGACTGATGATGATCGGCGCCGTGCGGCATGACGCGGGACGACGACGTCTGCGACCGGCGCCAGTACGAGAAGGACGACGACAGCGTCCTCAACCGCGCCCCAGCCCCGCCGCCCCGCGCCGCCGCCTCCCCGGACGGTGATCTCCTCCACGCGCCGTCGATGCCGCCGTCCGCGGACAACGCCGACGGCGACGAGGGCCACCACGTGGAGAGCGACGCCGAGGCCAGGAACGTGACGCGCTGGGACGCCGCCGCCTCCGACGCGTAGTAGTAGTCGTCGGGCGTGCTCTCGTCGCCTGGGCCGAGCTTCGCGAGCGGGCCGGGCTGCTTCAGCTTCTTCTTCTTCTTCTTCGTCGGGCGGATCGGCAGGTGGAAGCAGAGCAGCGCGCACCCGGTGCCCATGTCGGGCCGCCGCGGCGCCCGGGCCCGATCCCGTGGCGGGCTGCCGTTGTTGGTCTCTCGGTCAGGCGACGACTGCTGTTTGGTCGACACCGGCGCGTCTTCTCTGGGAGAAGTCATCGTTGTGTCGTGTCGTGTTGTGAACTTGTGATGGGGTTGAGCTTTGGAAGAATGGAGGCAAAGCGACTGCTTTGGACAACTCGACGTGGTTCGGCGAGGGGGTTTATAGCGGAACAGAGATCGTGCCCTTCGCATTTTTTTAAGGCGAAACGGTTCGCGGTTTATTTGTTGTTGCGTCAGCTGGGAAGTGGCCGGCATAACCAGGTGGAACCTCCCTAGAATAGTGTAATTTTAGATTATTTTGTCAAGTTCTGTTGAAACATGAATGTTTTTCTTTAGTTATTTCTTTGCGGTTACGAGACTGATGTGCGCACGTCCACACGCACACAAAGCAACTGCGTCTCCATGTATCACACTAAATTTCTAGCAAACGCAGCAAAGTGTAGGGCCATTGAAATCCTGGTGATAGACTCACGCCCCACGACCGTACCATCCTACCAAGAGATGGCTATTGGCTTTCCTTTTCTTGGCAAAGTGAATGCCTTGTGTTATTGCTCTCTGTAGTATTTGGAACCAATCTTGAAATCATATACTCCCTGAAATAAGGGACTTATTTCAGGATGGAGGGTGTAGAGAATCTTTTCATGGTTTTCATTCTTTTTACTGGATGGGGCTCCCTGAAGTAGAGAACGGGCAAATAAGAGTAATGCATCTAAAATCCGTTGTATTCAAACATATCCAATTGATGGGTCGGCTCCCACACCCTCTCCATCCGGGTATGTAAGCCCACACGGAATTTTATACCAAATTTTGACCAAAATTTACATTAGCTATATCAGTTTATTGTGACACAAAAGAGATATTGTTGGATCCGTATTGAAAAACTCTTTCTAATGGTATAAATTTTATATACATATTTTAAATGTTATTTGTATAATTGTTGGTCAAAGTTTGGCACAAACCCAACGGAGGCCTTATAAACCCGGACAGAGGGAGTATGTTTCTTCTCTCTTATATGTTTTTTTATCATCTTTCTCGCTAGGACAAGAAGTGATCGGGAACAAGGTGGATGCGGCAATACACACCAAAATATGTTGTTTGTGTCCAGTCGATACATACCTGTGAACGAACATCTTACATCTTTACTCATACCTCTTCTTCTGACTTCCATGACAAAGATATATCATTGCTCACGGCCTCTTTGTTCAGGTGCTCCCCTCATTCCAAGGTTTTTGTTTTTTTCAAGAATGCAACCCAGCTGGTGCATCATCAATTAAAGGAGAAGAGCCAGAAGGCTAGTACAACGTCGAAATGGCTACAACGCCACACAGGGCAAAGACAAAAGGGAAATTACAGCCTACCAAGCAACCTACTCGCCGCGAAGGCCGAACCAACACTCCTATTTCTAATGAGGGCGGCAGAGCACCACCGATCCAACTCCTCCCGGACAGTAGACAAGACCCAATGGACCGAAGGAGACACCCCGTTGAAGATAATGTCATTACGGTGGCGCCAAATGATCCAAAAGACCAGAATGAAAGCCGTCAGGAAGTCTTTCCGCCCTCGCCGCGAAAGGGGTCGGGAGGTCCACCACTCTCGCAAGTCAGCCCCCGGACCGGGGCACCAATCCCCGTGGCCCCAACAGGTCAACAGCTGCTGCCACACCTGACATGAGAAGACACAGCCAACCAGTAGGTGGGAGATGGTCTCATCACGGGCACCTAGGCGGGGGCGGGAGACCACGCCTGCGAAGCCGGTCCGCTGTCCAGCATTAGCCTCGGGCCCCGGCCTCGTTCCAAGGTGAAAGGAGGATATTTCGTCACGATCCAATGTGCCTAATGGCCTCAAATATATGCGATGGCAGTGGGCGGTTTATGATTGCGGATGTCGGTGGACTTGTGATAGGGATGATGTCGGCATTTGAAAGCGCAGCCGTGCTACAGAATGCCTATAATTGGATATCATTTTTGCTAATTACAATGTCATGTTCAAGGCGCTGCCTCCCATTGGAGCAGAACAAAGGCAAGTTGGGGAGCAAGGAGAGGGATGGTGTGAGCATGGGCGAGGCGAAGAGATTTACTGATTGAAAAAGCAATAACCAACTGCATTTCAGAAGATACAACACAAGAGACATGCCTCACGCATTTACAAACAGTCTTATACATTTAGAAAGAACGTCGTGCTCAATGTGCCTTGTGCATTACTATACTGGCTTTTTAAGGGACCTCTGGCGGGTTGGTGTGTGCGCCTTTTACCTAAACTCATCCACATGCGCCATTCACATAGTGATCCTTCGTTGTCCAGCCACCTTATCTCCACCATCGTTACCTTCAACGAAATGTCCTCTCCCCCTCAAGTTCTTCACTATTTTCCCTCCTCGTCCATTTTCCTCCTTAACAGGAATTGCATTGCCTACATGTCTTACCACAGTCATTGTTCACCGTTGCATTTAATACTCATCATTGTTGGCATGTGCTGGTCATCGTGTCGCCATGAAGACCAACCTATTACCGATCTCCTATCAACTGTCTGTCGCCTCCCCTTCCCTCGAAGCCCGGTAGGGTTAGGACATGGTGAATCATTATGACCCCCCGCCCTCCTCAAAATAAAAATAATTAACACAATACAATAGAGTATATTTGCGTGTGCAAATTTGTTCTCGGATTTTTTATTGTTAAGCGCGTAATCTCCTTGTCAGAAAATCTGATGTTTGATGATCTACCGAGAAACGAGCAATCACATCAACACGATCCCAATGCTCGTTCATGAGGTTCACCACTTTTGGCTACATCGGCGGACCTCTGACTACGTACGCCCCTCCACAATTAATGATGCAGCTACAATACCGCACCACATTGTTGGGGCGCACATGCCACCGGCTCCCTGTACAAATGTGCTATTCAATGTATACCTGATTACATTTGCTCGACTCAAATACCTAACTCTTCGTATCTACTTTTCCATTGTAAATAGCACCATTGTAAATACGACCTTTTATAAATGAAAATAACGCAGTAGGAATCTTCCCTACTGTCTTTACGGAAAAAAAAAACTCTTCACTGAATAATTATTTTTAGAAAAAACTCTTCACCAATACACATCAGCACAAAATTCCAACGGTCATTGTACGCCTGCAGAGAAGGAAACGCCGAACGAGTGCTGCAACAGCAAACGCATAGCGACAAAGTGTGATAATTTGTCTAAACAATTGCACTGCATTAGGTGTAATTATATATTCGTGCTCAAGCTGGCAGCGTCTCTTCTGAGTACCCAACAGGTCACACTTCGTCGAGCCAGTTTCTCATCAGTTGCTGTGTACGTGCGCTACGCCCCGAGAGAAACTATTTCATGCTAATCACGCACATCATGCGCTGGCTCTTGGGCTGGATGAAGAAGCTTAATCGAGAACATAAGTGGTTAGCTCGTGGTCGTTATTGGGGGCACACTCCTCCCTTTGAGCTGGATCGATGCACTGTTAGCTTTTTTTTTTTTGACAATACACTGTCCTGCTAGCTGATTAGTTTTGCTGACATGAGGCTGGCGAGGTCTCCTTAATTGTATTTTTCTAATGGAATTTTGTTAAAACATTTCTGACAACAGCCCATTTTTTTCCTGTTGTAACACGAATTCCCCGAGATGACACATTCCCTGCTCTCACAGAGCCACAGTCTCACGGAACTCTAAAATGAAAAGGAGCATATCTGCAAAAAAGAAATGAAAAGGAGAAGCACGTTAAGTTTCAACTGCGTGCTAATGAGTTCATTGACTCTCTTTTTCTTTCTAAAAGTTAGCTAAACCATATGAAGATGGAAAATTGACTCATAACTCACCGAAGAAGGCGATTTTCTGATTATTTGTTTTTTGAGCGAAAGGCGATTTTCTGATGGGCTGCTTACTGGGAGACTTGGGAGTTTTTTAAGCCTGGCCTGGCCTATGTTATGGACTGAGTTTTTTTCTCAGTGGGATGGGCTGAGGTGACGCAAGCAAATTGCAGCCTGAGTTGTGCCATATATGGGCCCGTCTGGCTCACGTATATAGCCCAACATAACGCAGCAGTACTCCATACCGAAAACCGGTTCAATTCCATGCCCACATCCAGCTAGGAAGCCGAAGCCCACCATAGTCCAGCCCAACTCTAAGAATTTCCCAATTAAATTTGGTCTGACATCTTGGCTCTCCAACGCGAGGACGGAAACTCTCCCACATTTTCAGTTTTCCCTCCCAAATTCCCCCCAAAATCCCCAAATCCACACTCCGTTCTCGGCCACTTCGACTTTCCCCAAATCTCCCCACCACCGTGCCCCCCTAGCCTCCGTCCTAGCCCCGGGCGAACGGCGGCAAAGGTTGCGGTGGAGATCTTGTAGCGGGCGGGTGTCGTCGGCTGAGCGAGCGGCATCGCTGCGGCGGCGCTCGCGCTCCCGTCGCTCGCTGCTAGGCTTTGAAATATTTTGGTGCCGCTCTTCCATGGAGACCTCACCGCCGCATTCGCCTTCGCTTTCGCCGGCGAGGTCGCCGGGCCGGTCGGTGAAGCCACGGCTGTTCATAAAGGAGATGGTTCTCCGTAACTTCAAGTCCTATGCCGGGGAGCAGCGTATTGGTCCTTTCCACAAGGTATCCTTTCTCGCGCGCGTGCGCCCTAGCTAATTTTTACTTTGACGTGCTCATATTTTTGACCCACGGAGAGAAAGTTACGGCGGCCGTCGGTCAGTCACATACACGGGTGTTGCCCCTTCGTCTTCCCAATTTTCGCTCGATGACAGCTGATTCAGCGTCCTAGGAGTGCAATTTTGCGTTGCTCAGCTTACATTTGTACTTGATCTATAAATCATTAAACCCTAGAAATGCCAACTGGAACAGCTTTACGTATGTTATGACGGCCTAGGAGGGATTTTGTATTATTTCCGTTCGGAATTTGCATCTCTGGACCCCTATGCCCCAAATCCTAAATTAGGCACACTATGTTTTTTAGCTTCACCTGCCGGGTTTGGGGGTGCACCAAACCCGAAGGATCGTCTAGTTGTGATGCCAGATAATTTAAGCTGGAAGTTTATGGCTAACTACTTGTTATGGGATTGTGGTTTAATTTCTGTAACCCTGCAGGTGGCATTGACTCGCTCGTCAGTATGTGCTGTTCAATTTGTTTTAGTTACATATTGGTACCATGATAACAAACACATGTTTTGACTGATATACTCTGCACAAATAATGCTCAAAATAGTGTTTATGCACTTTACTCAACTCACTTGTCCTGTGGCAACTGTGAAATTTTTGAAGCGTCATTTAACTTTAACGATGTTTAACTAGTACCATGAGCAACTTTTAATCCCCAAAATACACAAGCAACCGTTCTGAGGATGAGGAAAATTGGTGTCATACAGTCACAGCACTAATCGGTTATTATAATCTGATAAGTACAAATACTGTCAGAGAGTAAACTAGAGTTCTAAGCCTTACAGATTTTCCGAACACAGAACTTCCATGCTGCAGTTAGGATGGCACAATCGAGTTATTTCTATTGCATGTTTTTTTTCTAAACTCTAAAGATGCTCATCAAGTGATGATTCATGGAGACCAAAGGAAATCTGATAATTTTTATATCGGTTCCAGAGCTTCTCAGCTGTTGTTGGGCCAAATGGCAGTGGGAAGAGCAACGTCATTGATGCCATGCTGTTTGTGTTTGGGAAGCGTGCAAATAAGGTGAACACTAATGCTCCAAATTGTAAATATTCTTGTTTCATCATGATATTTGTTTGTTCAATCTGCTAGTGCATTCCAATCCATTTACATCTCGGTGAATCATATCATTTAATTTCACCTATCCAATTGTTAGATCCAAAATGCCAGAGACAGCATTTCAGTCTAAGTTCCCCAATGATTTAAAAGGTTGAGGGCAACAACCTACCATTCTTCCGAGTTAGTGGTTTTGAATAACAGACAAAAGTAAGCATATAAGTCTTTGCCTAAAGGTGTTATATAATCTAACATATTTGTACTTTGGTACTACCAATCTTCTGGTGGCTAAGCAAGATGTGTTTATTAGTTGGGCATGGTGGGATCCTTCTTTACAAGTATTGTCTTCCCGTTTTTCGTTCGTCATTTCCTGCAAAGATTTATTTAGATGTTCGGATTAACAATTTGAAGTTCTTAAGTATCTCAAGCCCATGAAAGATGACCTTATCCATTCACTACATGTTATCTTAACTCAGAACAATATATTTATTTAGTTGTTTTGCATTTCATATTGTTTCTGATTAGTTCATGCCATAACTGCAGATGCGCCTCAACAAGGTGTCAGAGCTCATACACAACTCTTCCAACCACCAGAACCTAGACAGCGCTGGGGTTTCTGTCCATTTTCAAGAAATCATTGATCTGGTATTGCTTGAGCCAAGTACCTATAATTTCTTAGTGCTTTATTGGTGCCATAATCCTTTTTTTCTTTATTCCTCTCTGTGGACATATGCAGGATGATGGCAACTACGAGGCAGTTGAGGGCAGTGATTTTACCATATCAAGAGTTGCTTCCCGTGACAACAATTCTAAATATTACATAAATGAACGTGGAAGCAGTTTTACCGAAGTAACTAAGCTGTTGAAGGGCAAAGGAGTGGATCTTAATAATAATCGCTTTCTGATCCTTCAGGTTTTGTGCACTTTCCCCTATTTACATGTGAACAGAACTGTTTCTTTATGTTTTGTTTGGTTAGATAACTCCTAGATTGATTGAGTACCGAGACTTCAAATTTTTTCCAACAGTTGCTTATTTCGTGGTTCAAGTTTTACATGGAATTTGGTAGGCATTATGACGCGCTAAGTGCATTTTATTGGTATTATTACAACTGCATAACTTCTGTGCTTGGCACTGTACAGGGTGAGGTTGAGCAAATCTCCCTGATGAAACCAAAATCCCAAAGTCCACATGACGAGGGGTTTCTAGAATATCTAGAAGACATCATTGGGACAAACCAATATGTAGAGAAAATTGAAGAAGCTAACAAACAGTGAGTTTCTTAAGAACCTTTTTAACGCATGTTGTCATGATGAGTGTTTTCTGTCCATTTTTGTGCAATCTAATCATTTCTCATTTTCTGATACCTTTAGACTGGAAGTGCTGAATGAAAAGAGAACTGCATCAGTACAGATGCTGAAATTGGCTGAGAAGGAAAGGGACAGTTTAGAGGTGCTGATTGGGTTGTCATAGAATTGATTCTTTTGGTCAATTAACACTACTGATGGGGTTAACTTCCTGTAGAATGCGAAAAATGAAGCTGAAACTTACATGCTGAAGGAACTGTTGCTTTTGAAATGTCAAGAAAAGGCAACCACAATGGCTTCTGAAGATGCTGCCTCACATGTTACCCAGCTCCAAGACAATGTTACAGACCTAGAAAAAAACCTTGCCTCTGAAAGGTGATTCATTGGCATGGTTATACATGAATTCTCCATTCATGAGTTTAGAGCTGATTGTTTTCCAATCCAGGGAAAGAATTCAACAGAATTCTGAAGCTCTGAAGGAAATGGAGTCTGCTTACAACAAACGTGTCAAAAGGCAAGAGGTATGTTCTTAAATTTCATTTTCTGGAACCTCAATCACCATGAATGCAAAGCTGAATTATAATTACATATATCTTAGTGACTGATGTGCTAGTTTTAAACTATTATTACATATTATAATGCCTCTTTATTTACCCTCTCTTATATATTCAGGACCTTGAGAATAACATGAAGGCTTGCAAGGATAAATTTAAGGAGTTTGAGCGGAAAGATGTTAAATATAGGGAAGATTTAAAGCACCTTAAGCAGAAGATCAAGAAGCTAGAGGACAAAACTGAAAAGGTGAGTTTAAATGATTTCAGATGTAGTTCAAGCAATCAAGTCTAAAATTTGTCCTATACCTTGATCCAGGATATGTCAAAAATCGAGGAATCAACAAAAGAGATTGAAGAATCATCCAATCTCATTCCACAGCTTGAGGGAGAGATACCAAAATTACAACACGAATTTAACCAAGAAGAGAAGGTGTTGGAGCGAATTAAAGAAAGCTCTCGAGGTGATTTTTTTAGTTGCTTATTTCTCCCTTTCACATATAACTGTTGTCTGATAGCCAATTTTCTTTTAATTACAGAGGAAACAGAGAAACTACGTGCTGAACTTACGCAGGTAAGGACTGAGCTTGAACCATGGGACAAACAAATTATTGATCATAAAGGAAGGCTGGATGTTGCATCCGCGGAGAAAGAATTGATGAAAGAAAAGGTTAGCATCCTTGCCTTTCGTTCTTTTTAAAATGTGAACACAAAATGATCCCATCATCAATTTCCTTCAATATGTTTCTGCCAAGATATGAATCACTTGGCTGCCAGTTCTGGACATCTGTTCTGCTAAAGGCACACGAAGTCCTGTAACAACTGCCTAGTTTTTTTTTTTGGGTAAAGCAATAGTGACATGTAAAGTTCTGGCTTTTGTTAATTTACCTTTTGACCTCATTACCTGTTTTCAGCAAGATGGAGCTCGAGCAGAATTAACTGATGCTCAAAACCAGATGGAAAGCATTAAGGAGAAGATCAAAACGAAGGATACTCATATTATGGAGCTTCAAGAACAGATAGAAAAACACCAGAGTGAAGCATCTGAAGCTCGCAAAGTTGAACAGGTAAATCACTTCCGTATTTATTTGTTATCTTCTCCTTGGGACCATTAAGTTGGTCAATATTTTTGGGTTGAGGATCCTGAATTTCCTAACAACTTGGGATTCGTAACAGGAATGCCTAAAACAGGAGGAGTCCCTAATTCCTCTTGAACAAGCAGCTAGGCAGAAGGTTGCGGAGATTAAATCTACAAGGGATTCTGAGAAGAATCAAGGCACTGTTTTGAAAGCAATTTTACAAGCTAAGGAATCAAAGGAAATAGATGGTATTTATGGCAGACTTGGAGATCTTGGTGCAATTGATGGTAAGATATACTCCCTCCATCCCAAAAAATGGTCATTTTAGTTTTTCCTACTTTTCCCACAAAAGAAAGAGTAACCAAGGCCGACCAACCAATTAAAGGCTGCTCAGCGCTAATTAAGCCCCCAGAAAGAGGCTCTCGAGTTGCATACATCAGCATGCACTGGCTCCCACATGTCTGCATGCAAACTGATTTAATTTTCTGGCTTTCTGCCTTCGGCGTGGTTAAAACAGTTGCTAACTTGGCCAGCTCATCACTTCCTTGGTATTCGAGATACACCTAAAACGACTTATAAATTGAGATGGAGGGAGCAATCGATAGCTACAAAACAATGACATCCTAGAATGCAATGCAGTTAAACTACTCCGACTCTTTATAGGACTTTTGATTTTCTACACATGTGGCTGCTGATGTTTCTAATGTTTTTTCTCGCTTTATTTGGTACGTGGGATCACATCTTGATTTGTTGCTCAGGAAATAAATTCTCGTTTGCTTTGACATGAACCAGAGCCATAGGGGTGATGCACCCACACAGCCACACACCCCCACTAGGATGGGAACCCATCCCTATACTTACTACTCCCTCCGTCCAATATTAAGTGACTCAAAATTTTGTCTAAATATGGACGTATCTATATACTAAAATACGTTTAGATACATGTAATATTTCGGCACTTAATATGGGACGGAGGGAGTATATCTTTTGACCAATGATATCTGATTGAACATATGATGTGATGAGTAAACTTGCCATAGAATTTTTTTCATGTCGCACTTGCACATTAAAAAACAAATAGATTGCAACATATTAATATTGAATTCTAATAGCTACTGTAGACTCTGGAGATAAAATTGTAAATTCTTTATTGGAGGTGAAAATTTGCTCTTGGTAAATTCTCTGCTTGTATTTTACTGAAACTGTGTCTGCTTATACCCTCTCAAGATGACGGATGATGTGGACCCTCCTCACACTCAAGCCTTAGAGTTGAATGCTTATACTTAGACGAATATGATTCTTACCGTTGAACCAAAGTACAATAAATAAATTTTTGATAGTATTATTATTGTGTGTGTATATTGTTAGTTTAAATATGCTACAAAATTTCAGGCTCTTTTTGCCAAGCATTCCAGGTTAAGAATTTATATTGGGTTCAGGCTTGGTCAAAGATACAACCTTTATTCGAAAAAACAACAACAATAGTTTCTCTTGATGTATGCTTGGGTTAGGTAGAGGCTTCTCCAGCTGCTCAATATTTTCTTGTTACTAGCCAGAAAGCCCCGACAGCCTCATTTCAAAATGCAGGGTGCTAAGTTTGTCAACTCCCCTAAGTGAATTTGTCAAGATTAAAATTACATTATTTCTATATCTATTATGATCTGGGGGTGCCATTATACACCATTGGACAATATTGGTGAGTGGGAACCTCATCATGATTTTATCTTCCTTGTTGCATCTATCTAGGTAACATTATTAGCTATTCTACCTTGCAGCGAAATATGATGTTGCCATATCAACAGCATGCCATGGACTTGATTATATTGTTGTTGAAACAACAAACTCAGCCCAAGCCTGTGTTGAACTATTACGCAGAAGAAATCTTGGGATTGCTACTTTTATGATACTGGTAATGCTCTTTTATGTTGTTAGTGCTTTCCTGTTTATTTATACACAAACTCAGCCCCCTATTGGATTTATTGCTGTAGGCATGATTTTTGTATTTACCTTTACAGGAAAAGCAAACACATCATCTTCATAAGCTACAACAGAAAGTAAAAACGCCTGAAGGAGTTCCACGTCTCTTTGATCTTGTAAAGGTTAAAGATGAGAAGCTGAAGTTGGCTTTCTTTGCTACCTTGGGCAATACTGTTGTTGCAAACGATCTTGATCAGGTAAAACCTTAATCACACTATTTTAACTTCTAACTGTTTGCAGTTATCACGTGCCTTATATCTTTCTTTCTCAACTAAGTACCCAATTATCCAGCTAGCATTTTCATCGAACTGCGAGCCTTGGGGAACTGTCATTAGTTCAGAGAACTACTTTATTCAGGACATATAATATTCTGTTTGCATGGAACCTTTTGACAACTGTTACCATCTATTTTGTCAGGCTACCCGAATTGCATATACTGCAGATAATGAATTCCGTCGGGTAGTTACCCTTGACGGTGCACTTTTTGAGAAGTCCGGGACCATGAGCGGTGGTGGTAGCAAACCACGGGGTGGCAAGATGGGCACATCCATCCGAGAAAGTGTTCCAGAAGAGGCGGTTATAAATGCTGAAAATGATCTAAAAAAACTTGTTGACCAACTCAACGGGTTACGTGAAAATATTAATGACGCAAAAAAACGCTACCGGTCCCTGGAGGAAGCTAAATCCCGTCTCGAGATGGAACTGGCAAAAGCTAAAAAGGAGGTAGCTAAACCATGTGCATTCTTCTTGTCCTTGTAGTTGTTTGTTATGTTGAGATCACCTGACCTTTTCCTCATGTAAAAGGTTGAGAGTATGAAGGCACACTACAGTTACAATGAAAAGCGACTAGATTCACTGAAAGCTGCAGCACATCCCAAAGAAGATGAGGTTGGCAGAATGAAAGAGCTGGATGGCATCATATCTACTGAGCAAGATGAACTAAATAGACTTGCAAAGTGTTCCAGCAAGCTCAATGATCAGGCAAGTGCCTATACTCATTTCAACCTGAAGCCAAGTCAATCTGGTTTTGTCAGCATCAACTTCAATTCAGGATTTTTTTTTTTGCAAATAATCAAACATTCAGACCTCTCGAATGCTTGTGTCTACTCTACTAAAGCTGTTGAAGCACTGTTGTTACAAGTACCTTTCCTACGCAGCCTTAACTTATGTTTGCTGCAACATTAAACAGGCATCAGAACTTCAACAGAAAATTGAAAATGCAGGGGGGAAGGTGCTAAAGGATCAGAAGGCCAAAGTTGCAAAAATCCAATCTGTAAGTACACTACATAAGTGCTCTTTATTGCCATGGAAATTTCTTATTGCATAGTTGTTTAAACGTGTGTCATCACAGTCTTTAACTTTGTGCAGAACAAAAAATTATCTCAAAATATAAATAAATAGAATCAACTATAGTCATACACAAAATAGGGTTGCAGATTTGTTAGCAAACTTTGCGCGGGAGGTTCGAGGATCAGATTGCCTGTTGAATCAACCTCATCCGTGTGTTTCTGTAGCGGTTGCTGCTGATTGTAATCCTATTCATGATTAATAAAGCTCACTTTCCTCGCAAAAAAAGAAACTAATCAAAAAATCGTGGTACATATTTGTACTATAGCATGTTTAATTGTTTTGTTGGCAACTTAAGAGGTAATCTCAGTGAGGGTGAATGCACCGTCACTAACCCAGATCTTTATGAGAACTAAAGATGCTTTGGTGTCTCATTCTGATGTTTATATTTCGTGCTTCAAATGTCAGGAATTTGACAAAACAAGCTCGGATATCAACCGCCACAAAGTTAAAATTACTACATGCGAGAAGTTGCTGAAAAAGTTGACCAAGGGCATCGAAGAGGCCAAAAAAGAAAACGAGAATCTTCTAGCTCAAAAGGAGAAGTTGATGTCTGTATTCAAAGAGATAGAGAAGAAGGCTTTTCTTGTTCAAGAAGATTACAAGAAAAACCAGGAGGTAGTTTAGTTATGTTGGTCTATGGTTTGGACCCTAACTGGGTTGTTGCATGTTTGGAAGGGTAATGATAATCGGGTTAACTTGTAGATGATAGACAGCCATAAAGATGAGCTTGACAAAACAAAGGAAGACTACAATAAAACAAAGAAAGTGATGGATGAACTAAGAGCCTCTGAGGTATCTTCTGTGACTTTATCTTGCTAATATCATAATTATTTCCACCATATGACTTGAACTTGTTTTTGAACCAAAATAATATGAACTGCTTGTGCATAAAAACAGGTTGATGCAGAGTACAAACTGCAAGATACAAAAAAGCTTGCCAAGGAGTGGGAAATGAAGCTGAAGGCATTTAGGAAAAGGCTTGCTGACATTCAGACTAATCTTGTTAAACACATGGATCAGTATGTCCACATGTTAATTTTCAATTACATTGTGAATCATGCATGTTTTCTGTACAGTTTCAAAGACTAATTGTGATTTCTTCATCAGAATCCAGAAGGACGCTATTGATCCTGAGAAACTCAAAGAAACACTGTGTGATAAGAATCTCAGTGCAATATTTGACCTGAAAAAAGCAATGGAGATGGTCGCATTGTTGGAAGCTCAGCTTAAAGACTTGAGTCCAAACCTGGATTCAATTGCAGAGTATGGGTTGATGAGATCCACCTATTGACAAAACCTGTTTTTCATTAACAATTTCCTTACTTCTCTTGGTTGAATCAGGTATCACATGAAGGCTCGTTTATATGGCGAGCGTGTTGATGAGCTAAATGCTACCACTCAGGAGCGTGATGATCTTAAGAAGCTATATGATGGGCTGAGGAAAAGAAGGTATCTCCTTATTTTCAATATTATGTTTCTGTTGGTTGATTTACCTCCTTACATACAAATATACATAATTGCAGGTTAGATGAATTCATGGCAGGATTCAACATCATTTCTCTGAAACTGAAAGAGATGTACCAGGTATGAATACACATATCGGGCTTCTAATTTGATACTCATCCTTTCACAATTTAAGTCCAACCACCCCGTCACCGTGTGACAGATCAAGGCATCATTGTAATCTCATTAGACTGTGCTTACCGCCTAGTAACTGAGGGTCGACTCAAATTCTTGGCAGCTTTCATGGTTTGTTCTTACACATTTGTTGTAAGACTGCAATTCTGAAGGGATATTACACGAAAGAAAGACTTTGCTCATCACTGCAGCAATGATGTGATAGCATTGCCCTTATTTGTCGTGCAAGTTGTTGATATTAACTCTTAAAACATGATTTCAAGAAATAACAGGGGGAAAGGTAGTGAAAATGTTGACCGATCATATCAAGTACAAGAAGAAAAAGAAAAAAGCTTCTTGCTCAAAAGATATCTATTTTCGTAGAGATTGTGAAATGATAAAAAATAATTACGTTTGGTTTCAGATGATTACTCTTGGAGGTGATGCAGAGCTGGAACTAGTTGATTCATTGGACCCGTTTTCGGAGGGTGTTGTTTTCAGTGTAAGACCTCCCAAGAAAAGCTGGAAGAACATTGCCAATCTATCTGGCGGTGAGAAGGTATCATTTTCCACACTTCTAGATGTATTACAAAGTTCGTACCATTTTATGGAGAAAGATGACACGCAGAAAGCCATTATCCCTTTATCGCAACTGGTCATTTCAATGGAAGTTTACAGTTTTACTTCAAACCAATAGAAGGTGCATATAATCCTAAGAGCGAAAACCATTTCATGTTTGTGTTTGTTCTCTAATCTATAAAATGGGCTCCACAAATGATGTCCCTTGAAAAATTGAGAACATAACATCCGATATTATCAGAAACGTTGTACTGCTTTATTTATTTTTGAATTTAAACTGTAAGATATTCACGATAGCAATCTGACAGTATATAGATACATATATTAATTTTCACAAGGTGAGGCACCAGAATGGGGCCCTCGGGGGTCAAACCCTGGTGGGCAGCCAGCATACCTCGCTTGGCTGACCACCCAAGCTGCTGGTTAATTGCACATTTGGGAATGAAAACACTTTCTTGATGTGACATTTCGCATGAAAATATATAAGGTTTTCAAGATGGGTATGTAAAGATCTGGTATGTAATTAATCTTGATACAAGGCATTGGTCGGGTCTTGTTAAAATTGCTGTATGTACTGAAGGTACAGCTGATTTTACAGTGAAACTCAACTATTCAGAACCTGAAATGAGCATTTATGATCCCACATATATCAGCCCAATGCGACACACATGAGAAAAGCCACTGCACAGGTTCTAATATGCTAGACACATCTATCTTTTGCTTATTTTATACATGTGTATGTTTTCCCCTCTGAATTAATCGGTTATATATCTTGTTGACTGCTTCAACAGCATAAAATATCTTGGCGCAAGATCTTCATGCTGCTTGCATGTACTTCAAATATGTTGCTCGATTTTGCATGTTTGATCTTATAATGCAA
Source organism: Brachypodium distachyon (assembly GCF_000005505.3). Taxonomy (NCBI): domain Eukaryota; kingdom Viridiplantae; phylum Streptophyta; class Magnoliopsida; order Poales; family Poaceae; genus Brachypodium; species Brachypodium distachyon. Next base: position 18,435,677 of record NC_016132.3, on the reverse strand, counting down.
AATACTTCACCTTTACTCCTTTGCTCTGCAATGTTCGTGTGTTACATGGACTACTAAATATTTGTCATCCTAGTATTACTCTTTTAGGGATATACTAATTTAAACATTTGCTGTCTTACAGACGCTTAGCTCCCTGGCCCTAGTATTTGCTCTTCACCATTACAAACCAACTCCTTTGTATGTTATGGATGAGATAGATGCAGCCTTGGGTAAGTCTTGTGACCTTTTTCTTTTGCTAGTATTATCTGACATTTCAATTTTATGGATTAATGAAGCAGCTTTTTACAGATTTTAAGAATGTATCCATCGTTGGACATTATGTGAAAGACCGAACAAAAGATGCCCAGTTCATTATTATTAGGTAAGTCTTTTTTTCATATCTTACTTTTTTGTAGGCTTTGCCCCCATAACATATGTTCAAGCTGCACAATCCTTTTAGAGCTTGTTTGAGTGCGCTCTAATTGGGCACAGACCCTTTGGATACGACTAGAAACTGATCTAAGTCCTTGTCTATCAAGCAAATCTAAAGAAAAAACATTTAGCTCCGAGATATACACGAGTAGACCAACTGTGCAGTGTAATTACCAAACACCCTTTACAGTCCAGATTTAATCTACAGAAGTGCACAAAATAACATATCTGAAGGATTGTATGGAGGCACAGTGTTTTTCTTTTTTACTCTTTGTGTTTGATGAATCACATAAACTCACTTTTGTCGCTTGTTTGCAGCCTCAGAAACAACATGTTTGAACTAGCTGATAGGCTGGTTGGCATCTACAAGACAGATAATTGCACGAAGAGTATAACCATCAACCCTGGAAGCTTCGCCGAGAGCATGCAAGTAGTTTAGTCTGTACTGTGGAATTGCGGCTGGATGCAGTAGTCTTTGGTGTCCTCTTGGAACCGAGGTTCCTTAGGCTGGTCATAGTGGAATTGCGGCTGGATATATTACTAGTCTAAATTACTACCTTCATGGTGGGTAGTAATATGTATGTGGTGTTATGCATTATATCATTTATTAGGTTGTAAACTCGTCCTGCCTTGATTTGTGTGATTTTATGGGAGTAAATTTCATAGAACCACAGGTTTTGAGGCAGCCTTTTCACGGAGCACTGTTAGATGCTAATCTGTTTACAGAACCACAACTTTTGTGTCCAATTGTCTCGGTCCACCCAAAACACGGGTTTAAACTCGTTTGACACTATTTCTTACAGGTGGGGCCTGCAAGTCAGGCATCACGTCTTTTTCATGAGACCCCTTGTCTTTTTCTTTTTTTTCCTCACTCTTCTTCTTATGCGGTGGGAGTTTTTTTTATTATCCAACCCACTGTCCATCTTTTGTGCCAAAAAATAATGATTTTGCAGTATAGTAATCTTTTTTATTGCAGAATCTAAGGCAAACTATCCAACAAGAGTACCGATAAGTTGAGAGGAGGATTTTTAGCAGGCCAGCGGGGCGGGCGGCGGTGGGGGCGGGCGTGAGGTGGCCGGGCGTGGCAGCAGACGGCAGGTGGCGGTGGGGGTGGGCGTGCGGCGGGCAGCAAGGCGGCGAGGCAGCGGGGCAGCAGGGAAGCACGGCGGGCGGGCGGGCGAGGCAGCAGGCGGCGGGGCGGCGGCGGTGGGGGCGGGCGCGCGGCGGGCAACAGGGCGGCGTGGTGGCAAGGCAGCAGCGTTCGGGTCAATTTCCATGGCCAGTTCGAGAAAACTCTGACCGTAGAAGAGCAATGAGGAAAAAAAAAGAAAAAGACAAGGGGTCTCATGAAAAAGATGTGACGCCTGACGTGTGGGCCTCACCTGTAAGAAATAATGTCAAACGAGATTAAATCCGTGTTTTGGGTGGACGGAGACAATTGGATACAAAAGTTGTGGTTCTGTGGACAGATTAGCATCTACCAGTGCTCCGTGAGAAGGCTGCCTCAAAACCTGTGGTTCCGTGAAATTTACTCATCTTAGGTAACATATCTAATTACCACCTTCCTCTTTTCTTCATTTAATAACATGCCATGTCACGAAAATGCCTAGTTGGCATCTTATTTTACTACCTAAGTTGCTCTCACTATGAGTAGTCTTAGGCGCGCATCAGGCTTTTTATTAATACTAAGGTAGTTTTATGTCGTGTAAATACATGAATGCCCTGACTGTTATTACGTACCATGGAGTTACTCCCTTCGATTCTAAATTGTTGACGAAATATTTCATGTATCTAAACGTGTTTTAAAAATAGATATATTCATATTTGGGCAAATCTGAGCGAAGAATTTAGAATCAGAAGGAGAAGTACTTGTTACCATGCTATCTAAGTTCCGAAGGAACCCTTTTGTTCTCCATATCAGTTTGAGCTTACACCCATACGTGTGTTATCGGCAATGGTAGATGTATATGTTTTGGCGCTGCGAGCAAAGCACTAACATTGTCAAAACAAAAATGGAAGTAGCATCAAGAACGCGTTCTGCTGGCATCGTACTTTATAAGCGTATTCCGTTCAAGCTTCATTGTGCCGATAAACACCAGAACGCAAAACAATAAAACGAATGTTTATGCAGCGGTTAGCAACTACTCGGCGTGAGCCCCTGCAGCAGACCCTGGCGCACCCAAACGAATGTGTACGCTCAGCGTGAGCCCCTGCAGCAGATGCGACGTACCGTGTTAGATGGAGACTGCGCAAACATAAACTCAGATGCAGCAAAACGCCGGAAGTAACGCTATTTCCCTTCTCTCCGCATTTTGCCAGTCTCCAATCAAAACCGTTTTAGAGATGCCCAAGAAGATCAAAGCAAAGTATACCAGGGGGTAACGGAGGAAAAGATGGACACAGGACACAGCAAAGGAGATGGATCACGAAGGCCAAACTTTGCTTAACTAGGTATATGTACATAGGGACCAGTGTTTCTCCACTCACCTTCTCCGCTCTCTAGTCTCTACCATGATCTGATGATCCTACCCTTACAACTCTACTCTACGATCCCGCGACCGGCAGGATGAGATTGCTCACGATCCGAACAGCATCGACGGGGGCTCGTTGAGGTCGAACGTGGGAGTAGCACTCGGCCCCGTACGGAGCTCCAGCACCGTGGACGGCAGCGACGGCGCAACCAACTCCCGCGCCACGACCGGGCCCGGCGCCTGCGTCAGGAAGTCCTGAAGCCTCGACGGGAAGTAGACGAAATGCCATGGAGAGGGGTGGGTGACGTCGAGCCCGCCGAAGGTCGTCGCCGCCGGAACGTGCGCCACCGGACGCGGAGGCTGCTGCTGCTGGTGGAGGAGGCCGAGGCCGGTGCCGGAGCCGGAGCCGAAGTTGGTCCTGGCCTTGGAGCCGCGGAGCGCGACGGCGGCGCGGTCGTAGGCGAGCGCGGCGTCGACGGGGGTGTCGTAGGTGCCGAGCCACACCCGCGTCTTCTTCCACGGGTCCCGGATCTCCGCCGCGTACCGGCCCCACGGCCGCTTCCTCACCCCTCGGTACGGCCGCCCTCCCTCGGCTCCCGCTCCCCCGCCGCCGCTCGCCACGACTCCCCCCCGACCACCGCCGGCGCCGCCACAGCGGCTCCGCTGATCTCCGCCTCTCATCATCTCCTGCATTGCCTGGCTTAATTAAGCTCCCCCGCACACCCTAACTTCACGGCTTGTTGTTGCCTTTGCCTGCCTGCGTTGCCGGTGACAAGTGCCAATATATGGAAAACTCTTAACGCAGGAGTCGTTGGTCTTATACGGAGCGCGCGATGATGGGTTTCTCTCTATGCAGGGCGCCCTCGTGAGCTACTAGAGGGAGAGGGAGATAGGGAGGCAGTGTAGAAGTAGGTTTCTGGGGCTCGGTGGGCGTAGGCTTTGGGGTATTTGAGGCTGTCGCTGACCAGGCCGCGGCCTCGTGCGCTGCCTCAGCCGCCGCGCGATTTGACGTCCCGCGGCCCCCCCGCGCTGCAGCCTCCTCTTCCTTCGCACCGTGACGCCAGCCCTACCACATCCTTCCCCGTCCCGTCCCGTTCAGATTCAGCAGCCGCTCTCATTGAACCAGCACAGCACGGACTACTGTACTCTGCCGTGCGTCGGCGGGCAAAAAAGGCCTGAACCACCCCCCCTGCCCCGTTACGTTGTGTCACGCAGCGCGCCAGTGCTACGTGTACGTACACACGCGCCCTTCTGCAGCCTATTGGCTATTGGTACGTACAAGGGTTCACGTGCCAGGAAACGATTCGCGGGGTGCGCCGTGCGGCTGGCGTGTCGTGGGTCAGGAGGCAGCACGGACTACGGTTGCTGGGGTGGGCAGAGGGGTCGCGTGCGTGCGGCGCCGCTCAGCACCAAAAGGCCGGCGGGGCCCGGGGGTGAGCGCGCGCCCGTACGAGCCACACAAGGGCGTGGGCGTGGTTGCCCGATTCGTTTCTCGGGCGCAGCGAAGGCTCCGGTCGGCCGGGCCCGGCGTGGGGGGGAGGGGGCGGGGGCATTCATTTTGCGAGACGTTTTTCGGGAACGGGCATGCATGCAAGGCGACCCCGTCCGCTGCTGCTGCCGCGGTAGCAGATGGCCATCGATCGCCTTGGGAACGCGCGAGCTAGCCTAACGTAGCCACCTTGACTGCCATCCTGCCTTCTGGCTGCGGCTGCTGCCGCGCCGGGCGAGACAGTGGCAAGCCTGTCGTGTCCTCGCTGCCTTGGAAAGAGGCGTACATTCAATACGTGCCAAAATCGTTCCGTGCACACCGGCACGGCACAGCACACCGAGTACAGTAGATGAAAATGGTTGGTTTCGCTGGGGTATCCACCGTCGAGTTAAGTTTTCACTGCTGACACTGACTACCGATGTATGGCTCCTGCGTGGAGTATGACTACTGGTACGCTCCATAATTACTTCGTCCAGGTTTCAATGTGTTTCGCCCGCCTTGAATTCTTGATTTGAAAAACAGCTTGCCAGTTTTTCACCGCAATGCACCCTTGGAATTCATGATTTTGCCTCGCACTGGATTCTCTAGGGACCGGACGATTTAGACTCGGAAAAATTATGGTACTGATGCTCTTTTTCTGGTCTGTTTTGTTTCCTGTTTTTGATTCGCTAACCAACTATTGTACATTTATATGTATGGATTATTTTTTACAGCAGATTATAAAACAACGCAACTCATTTTTTTAGCAAGAACTTCGAAGACGAATCTTTTGGTATAAATTTCATGTAGTATGAAAAAACACATCTTATTTCAGAATTATTTTTTCCAAAGCCTTTTCAAAAACAAAGGTGCCGTATTTGGTCTCAGTGCACCAACCTTTGTGAAAAGTAAGGAGTATAATCTTAATCCATCCAATTTGTTTTACTTGTAAATGCAATTTTTCTTAATACAAAATAAGCTCGATGACAAGGTGCTAGTTGGTGAGTTAATTGAACGACACATTCGATCTTTCTCCAATTTCTACTCTCTCTTAAATCCTAACCCAATGTGGTGTTAGCGTTAAACCTTTTTTATCTACAATAAGCAATAGTAGAACAATCCATTATGCTTTGGAAATCTGGATGTACATGCATACGATTAAAAAAAAATGGAGATAGTATTTTTTTTTTACAAGTGCTCCCATTGGATGATGGGAGATGGGAGTAGAGATTACAAGATGACTTAAAGGGTGATGCAAAAGCTTATTTTCTTCTTGAGAAGACTGTTTATACAAAGTAAGAAAAATAAAATAAAAGCATGGGCACTAAACAATGCACGCGACATCATAATCCCCTAAGATGTGATAATAATAGATGTTGAGCAATGTCCTCCCTCCCTCCCTCGCCAAACTACGGGTGTCATAAGTACGAATGATACCATAAACGCCAATGTCAAACGTTTTAACATCTCCGGCCGTGCACAAGCACACCACAATATTTAGCATGAACCAAACCGTGCCCCCCCCAACTGCCTCTCACACGCAACCTTACGCTACGGCTTTTCAGTATCAGTACGTGTACGAATGATAAGTACCAAACCCTTTGAAGACTCTACGCCCGTCCCGTCCGTGCCTACCACCTCCTAGTAGTAGTAGCACCAGCTCTACCAAAGACGGACGCCCTGACCGGTCTTGTCCGGTGACGCCCACCACACGTACGAGAGAGAGTATTACGTACACACACAGTACAGTACCCACGTACACGCTTGGCCTGGCCTGCCCCGCGCCGTGCTGCCTGGATGCACTTCTGGCGCTAGCTTAGCTGCGCGGCGGGATTCCGGTCCGTCCGGGCCGTGCATGCGGTTCCCCCCCCCCATCCGTGCCCCCCCCACAACAATAATTTCCTTTCCCGATGCCGTCCGTCCGTCTGTCTCTCTGACGCCCCTTCCCACCGCCGCTGCCAAAGGAAACGCCGTGCGCCGCTCCGTGGCCCCGGCTGATCCTTGTTGCTTCCTTCGCCTTGAAGATCAGTGCTTTTGCCGTATCCGGCTCCACCGAGCACAGTCCACACAGGCGCGCGAACCGTGCAACTTTTTCTTTCACAGCCTCGCGACACGATCACGATGGATCCATCCATCGACCGCCATCAAAGCGCCGCACGAGAGAAAGGAACAGGGGAAACACATACGCCTTAACTACACCACGAAAAAAGCAGACACAGAGAAAGGTCGAGGCATCGCCACGAGAGAGCTGCAGCTGCTAGGAGTACATCAATCAACTACGCATATGCACCATCAATATTGGGTCCGACGGACGAGCGCTAGCTAGCATGCATAGCTAGGCAGGTCGGCACGTGTGACGTGTCGACTAGGCAGAGGCGGACGGGGATTGTGGCTCCATGACGGGAGCGGCGACGATTTGGGTGAGAAGGAGAGAGAGATGCGGCGGAGCTAGCCGCACGTGGGAGAGGCAGGGGGAGATGTGGTGTCACCGTGATGGGGGCAAGGTCGGCCCGGCGCACACTGGATCGTGAATTTTTTGGCACGGAAAAGACTACTAGTACCGTCTCGTCGGCTTTGGCCTTTTTGACCGCGGTGCAGAGTCCTATTGGCCGGTGGACTGCAGCCAGCCGCCCAGCCGGAACCGGATTTCATGCTAGAAGCCCCCTGCTTTCTGGTACACGCCCGGTCGATCATCCGGTCTTCCCTGTGGACGTCCCCGTTTTAGATTTGGGAAGGCGCTTCGATAATTAGTGGATAAACTCCTCTAGTAGGAGTATTTTCGATTAGGCAAATACCTACTCGCGCTGCCGGCCTTCGATGAGGCTGAGATTCGCCAGTGGATACGAGTACGAACCGCTCAGCAGGAACGAAGGAAAAAAGCTCCTATGATCATTAACTGCATGGCACGACCTCACAGGATGATGGCTTGACATCAGCTTACGACCCACCCCCGTCAGTTCTTCACGCCCGTCTCCTGAAAAAAGGCAGCAGCGGTTGCCGTGCAGCAGCTGCTATACACCGGACGTACTACTACCGCATGATCTGACCATGCGGCGCGCGGCGGCCAACCCCTGCAACTTTTTATTATTACCGCTCGGATCCACCGATCCATGCAGATGCAGACGCAGACGATCGTGTGACGGAAGCGAAGACCAAAGGTGAGACCGTACAAAGGAATCAACGCAGAAAATAGTGTAGTACGAGCAGCAGCAGGCTAGCAGGGTAGAACTAGGGATTAGGAGGCTAGCAGGGATAGAGCACTACTGTAAGGGAGCTACAGCAGGTGTATTGTAGATGGGCACGGTCTCACACGGGTCGTGACGCCTAGCGCGTAGACAGGTGACCACGAAAGGCGGAGGTAGAGGAGGCGTAGCTGCAGGCTGCTGCTGCGGCTAAGCTAGCTACTGGGTTAGGCGTTGCGTGCCGTGCAGGGAGAGCGTGGCCCGCAGAGGAACCGAGCGTGCGCATCGATTTGCCCATGTGAGAGGCCCGCTCGTGCGGGTGTTTGTGCAGCTGCGGCTTTGTCGTAGTACGTGGAACCGGACCCGAGCGTGTGGACTCTATCAAAAAAACTTTTAATTCAAACAGCTAGTCTGTTTTGAATTTAATCACGAGAAACTATGTACTTTCGCTGTTTCTCAATACTGCTGGTAGTATTTGTATATCTATGCAATTATTGAATCATTCTCCATTTCTCCTCGCACCGAATACGACTCCGTGCTAGTAGTAGGCAATACTAGGAATGCATCATCAAAATTGTTTGCCTACAGAAAATAATAGCCAGCGCCCTGTTGGGGCACCGATAGATGATTTTGCTTTTCTTTCCATAGCACGATTGGGGTAGATGAGTAGCAAAAGCGATGCAGCAGCCGGGAAACTTTTGGACCGTGCGCCTCCCTTTTCCATGGTCTGCTTGTGATCGGCAGCCCAACTCAAAGTTTATGGGCTAAAGGCCTAGTGGCTACTCTACGTGATAACAAAGCAGTATCCTGTACGTCGGGCATTGCACTTCACTCCGGTTTCCTAAAGAAATGCACTCCACTTGGTGCGCATGATCCGTGGACCGTGGACTTCTGATGGGACAAGATAACCAGGGGCCTATTTTGATGATTTTTATTTTTATTTTTTATGACTAGTGTCTGGCTCCACTTTTACTTACAAAACCGTTTTCAAACGAACCATTTCTAAGAATAAACAATAGTACTGCTCAGGCTGGTGTTCCACGGAGCACCATGGTTGGACCAAACATATGTCAGTGTCACTGGTAGTCGAACGTCTGTCAATCGTGATGTGCCGATTGGGCTGGACTGACAAGTCGCTAGGCTCAGTAATCTCACGTTCGTTAAGCTTGTGATCGTTTAGCACGTAATCGTTAAGCCCTTTAAGATAACGAGCTGGAAATCTTGATCGGCTCGGTTCCTTAAGAAACCATTAAGTTCGTGACTGTCCTCGGGAACTCGTTAAGACAAAACATGAAATATTCTAACCATACTTTTGTTCTTAACTCCGTGTGAACCTCGTGACTTCGTGACGAGTGATGAGACGAACAAGAATTGGAATAGGAAAAGGGATCGCCAGATGGGCTAAGCTAGCATGTTATGCTTGCTAGTATTAAGGAATTAATGAGCACGAGCTAAACAAGTCAAGCTACCGAGCGCTCCTTAAGCTTGCGAGCCACGAGCTTTTAGTCTAGCCCTATGTGCCGTTACTTGCTTTGAGATGACAATGAAGCACAAAGCATAACGATGATGTAGATCTGAGATACGTGTATCTTAAAAGGAGGCGGCGGTCTTTGTGAGGTCTGCACCGGTTTATTGGACAAATAGGGTTTAAGTTTTGAAGGCGCTATGTTGCTCTCAACCTATTTGGAATGAGTCCATACGTCCCATTAACTTGATGATCACACTTTAGCGAACTATGGAGCTATAGTGCGCCACTTCTTATACACTTTCTCCTTTCCAAAAATATAATGTGTATATTATTGTTGACCGTCAAAGTTTCTAAAGATTCATCAAGCTTATGGCGAAAGATATATGAAACTTTACTAAATCAAATCAATACAACAAAAACATATTTCATGATGGATCTAATGTCTTGATATATGGCATTGTAGTTGTTGACATCTTTTGCTATAAATTTGATAAAACTTTGTCAACAACAAAGTCCAAATTATATGTTTCATCGACCTTGCAGGCTTGGACATTCAAACATTATCGTCTGCCAAATGAGTATAAAGATTGACAACATTGGTAATGAACAACATGTACTTGTCGAGTAACAATATCGAGATAAAAATGTACATATCGTGCTTACATTCGGTGTGCGGTCGGTGCCATGTGGTTTCGAATGAGCTCATTTGGAAAACAATCTTCCTATTTTCCCAACGATTAAAAAAATACTCCCTACGCTCCATAATAAGTGTCTTCAATTTGGTACAAAGTTAGTACCGAGTTATACTAAGTTTAAGTAACTTATTATGGATCGGAGGGATAACTATTTGTAAGTCAACAATAAGAAACACCATGACTGAAAGTTGAGATTGTGCAAGTATAAATGGATGAGATAGCCATGGATGTTGACCGAAAGGTTAGAACTCCCCCCATTTTCACTTTTTCATGCCCATCTAACAATCACAATATGCATGAAGAACCAAATCAAATGATAGGTCACATATTAGTGCAATGCATAATCACCAGTCTCCTTTAGGGTGTGTTTGGTTCACAGGGTCGGGCCGCCCCGCGCAGTGCTAACTGGCCCAAAACAATTTTTTTCTCGTGTTTGGCTTAGGGGCGTGGTCGGCTTGGACCGAAAAAAGGCCCAAAATGCTGGTCCGTGTGAGCCGGCCAAATCGGTCGACTCACGCGGCTCACGAGTGGGGCGACCTCTTCTCATCCACGCGAAGTGTCCTTTCTCTCGTTCGTCTTCTTCCTCACGCGCTTTCTCTTGCTCGTCTTCTTCTCTCTCGCTCGTCTCGACTTCACGCAGTTGCTGCTCCGACCTCGTTGCCGTCTCCTGCGAGCCCCCCCCGCCGCCGCCGTCCACGAGGAGCCTGCCGTCGTCGCGAGCCCCGACGCCGCCGCTGCCGTCCCCTCCGCCGTCTCCTGACCCCTCGCTGCCTGAGAAGGGGCGGCTGGTGGAGGTCGTGGTGACGGCAGACCCGCTGCTCGCCGCCGGCGCGCTCCCGCCGCTGAGCTCGACTTCCTCTACCCCTCCCTCTTCTTCCTCTGCCCCCTTCCTCTTCAATCCTGACATGGACGTATCTTGTCCTTCCTCCGGCCGCCTTCGGCGCAGCCGCGCAGGCCCCTTGCTCGCCTTCGACCCTTCCTCTAGTCGCCTCCAGCGCGAGCCCTTCCGCTGCTCCCTCCGTGTTCTCCCTCTGCCCCCTCCCCCTCGACATGTATGCAGGGATAAGAAAGACCAGAAGTTATTGACTTGCTAACCTAACAATTTTGATCCGAAAATAAGAAAGATTAAGGAGATAAAACGCAAAATTGATTCGTAGAATGATAGAGCATAATTCCAGGGCTTCAATTTGAGGAAAGACCGCCGGTAGTCTGAGAATCGAAGGGGAGATAAAGCGATGATGGTGGAGGTGGGCTAATGGAGTTACGACAGAGGAGGAAGAAGAGCCACACGAAAAAAAACTAGACAACCAAATGTCAAACTGGGCCGACCCATTCAGTCTGACTAAGACAACCAAACACGAATTTGGGTTCACTCCACCCACACAACCAAACACTCAGGTGGTTGGATCCAACCAGAAAAAAGTGGTTGGCCCCAACCCGCCCAACCAAACACACCCTATGAGCCTCATTCGGTCCGTAGTATTCAGTGGGACGAATTGACGCCACAAATCAAATTTTAAGAGAGAACTCAGATATTTCCTTTTACACGCAAGCAAATTTTGGTACTGTACGAGGCGGAACACCCCGCGCAGTGGGACGAATTGCCGCCAGACGACCCGCGCGTTGCTTTCGAACGGAACTGTCGACGAAAATTCACGAGTAGCATACCGCCGGTTTCCAGTTGTGGGCGCAACCAAATTTCCCCGGACTCCCCCGCCGCTCGCCAACACGTACGCTACGAACGAAACAAAAGAGAAAACGGAAAAAAAAGAAAAGAATGCCGCCGCACGAGGAAAGCAATAGAATACCCACCGAGGAACAGCGAGCCGCGACGAAACCGGCGGGCGGCCATCCCATTTCCCCCCGGCTGTCATCGCCTGCGCGTGTACGTGTGGCCAGATCAGGCGCCGCGCCGCTCGCGCACACAGGCCGGCGCGCAGCCGGGCCCCACCACCTGCCATGCGGGCCCGGGCATCGCGAAAGAAACTGCCGCTGCGCGAATCACTGCAGCTAGTAGTAGCTGGCTCGACGATGCCCGCCGCTCCCGCGTGTCGGGGCCCTGCTTGTCTGCCTGCCTGCCTGCCCCCGCGACCACGCCAGGTCTCCTCGCGAAAGCCCGCTGCTCCGCCCGCGTACACGCACCACCAAAATCCGCCACTCAGCGAGCGCACCAGCATGGCCACAGATGGTGTGACAGAGTGGAGAGCCGCAGCGGGGATCCGGGGTCCGGCCGGCAGGGAGTGGCCGGCAGCGGCGGCACACGTGGCCCGTGTGTGGGCGACCGTCGCCCACACGCTCACGTTACTCCCAAGGTCACGAGCGGAGGAAAAGAAAGGAAGAAAGGAGCCAAAGACAACCAACCACCACGCCCGCCGCGCACGGTCGCGATCCGGGCCGTACGGGGCCACACCGACGGGGCTGCGAGAAACGAAAGATCCATCCGCCCCACCACCCACAGCCAGCCAGTGTGGGCGCCGCGCCGCACCGCACTGCTGGCCGCCGCGCCCCCCGTCCGCTTTATTAATTGTTTATTGCATTTGACGCTTACGCTCCTGCTGCTACCTCGTTCGTTATCCACATGCCTCGCCTACGTCGTCTCTGCTAGTACGTACAGCCTGGAATGGCCAACACGTCGGACCGTTGTTAATTTAATTAATTGATTGATTTTCTCTTGCTCTCTGACACCGGACAGTTCGATATAGTGCTGCGCCAGGGCAAAGCAGGAGTAGAATACAATTTTCTCCGTCGGCACGGCGGCTGCGCCTGGGAGGGAGGATTTTTATCTTGTTTACACGCGTAGATCTGGGAACAATGCGCCCACTTGTGCTGCCCAGGTTAAAATATTCGGAAGAGGAAAATTACTTTTTTTCTTCCTACTAGTAACACCGTTTTTTTAGGGTGATCGTGAACGCGACATGGAAGTAAGTAGCAGTAAATTCGACACGTAGAACGCCTAGTCCTGATCCGTGCAGGATGAGGAGATGACTCAACTTTCTTCAAACCGACCAATAATGACGATGTTGCATGGGTCGGAAGCAAGACGCCGGATGAGACGGGTGCAAACGCGCCTGGAGTAGTAGCACAACTCATACGCTTCTCCCTATTCATTCATCTCACTTCCGTTTCAACGAAGAACTGGTAGTAATTGGAGCGGAGCAGAGATCCAAAAATATAATAAACTGTTCAATTATTGAATTGCAAGTAGTTTCTCGAGGCTGTTAAAGTAGTAATAACTCGATATAATTCGGTCCGTAACAACGCCGGCAGGACCTGTCTTGGCCTCTTGGGTGACAATACATCTTTGGTCTTCCTCTCAAGCCACAAAAGTCTCTGGCGAAAAAAAAATCGTATTTACAGAATTGCCCTTGCCTCCGTTACGCAAGAGGGGCGGCCTAGGCTAGGCATGAAGGTACATGGAATTTCTTCTTCTAAGGGAAAAAAGGCGAAGGAAGGAACGACTAGCGGTTATAATCAGCTAATTAAACTCCGGGGATCGATCAGGACTCGGCCGGCGGCGGGCAGTTCAGATCGAGATCAAAAACGACGACGGCCTTCTTTGCCGACACGGCGGGCGGCGACGGCGCCAGATCCACGACCGACGAGGAGCCGGAGTCGCTCGGGGACACGGTGGCCACCACGGTCACCGGCGGCGACAGCTTGAGCGCGTGGCAGCCCGCGGCGGCGGCGGCCGCGGCCGCCTGCCCGAAGAAGTAGTAGGGATGCGACAGAGGGTAGCTGGTGAAAGGGAAGCCGCGCATGCCACCGGGGCCGGCGGCGGCGGCGGCGGCGCGGTGGAAGAGGTCGAGCTCGAGGGAAGGCGGCGGAAGCGGGATGGCCTGCATGGGCGCCTGATCCTGAACGTCTCCGCCCAAGGACTCGACGGTGCTGCTGTTGCTGCTGCCGCCGCCTCCGGTGACGGCGGCGGAGGGGAAGGGGAAGTTGGTCTTGGCCTTGTTGCCGCGGTACTCCCGCGCCGCGGCGTCGTAGGCGCGGGCGGCCTCCTCGGCCGTGTCGTAGGTGCCGAGCCACACGCGGCTCTTCTTGGCCGGGTCGCGGATCTCCGCCGCGTACCGGCCCCACGGACGCTTCCGCACGCCTCTGTAGTGTGGCCCGACGGCAGCGCCGCCGCCGCCGACGCCGAGCGCCAGTCCGGTCCCCGCCGCCGCAGCAGCAGGCGTCGCCGTCTTGTCCGATGTTCTCGGCGCCATGGCTTCCTTTTCTTTTCTTTGTGGTGGTGTTGTGGATGGAGTATGGATCAATGTGTGTGTATGGATGGGGGTGCAGGATCCGGGGGAGGGAGGGAGGAAGAGGGAGGAGGAAGGGGGGGGCTTATTATAGGGGGGAGCGGCTGGTTAAAAAGGGTGGAAATGGGGGAGCGAGTGGTGGAGCGGCAAGAAGGAATAAAACTCGGCGCAGTCAGGGAGCGGTTTGACTGTCCGCGCCGCCGCCCCTCGTCTTTAGCGTGGCGGCATAATTTAGTTGCCGCTTTTTCGTCGGAGCCCTCAGGATGAGCACAAATTCCGCAGCCTGCCGGACGGTTACCGTCGCCAGTGGGATTTGTCCTTGGCCACGCGTTGCTCGGGCGGCGTCTCAGGTGTAGGCGATGGAAAAGGAAATTTTCTTTCTGTTCAGTGTAAATTCTGGCAAATTAAGCAACTGATCAGTGTACATGCACGAAATGTTAGTTAAAAGTGGGGTTCGACTGTATTTTTCATTTTTTTTCTTTCTTCCCGGTTGCCTTTTTTCCGTAAATTTGGTGTTTTCTTCTAGGGCATTTTTTTAGGGCAAAGGATTAACTTCTGAGAATTGCAAACATAGTCTATTCTTTTGTCTTATGCATCTTCAATTGTGCTGGCCAGTACGTCAGCCGACGATAGCTCTAAATTTACAAGAATGCCCAACATAAAATAAAATTTCTTGTTCGGTATAAATATTCGCAATTCTACTTTTTTTTTGTCGAATGCATCTTCGACTGTATTTGGAAAGCACATGAGGCGACGATAGATCCAAATCTAGAGCAACGATAAACCTAAATGGATGACGTTATAGTTCAACAATAGTTTTTTTTCACTTTGTTGCAATTAGTGTCATGTCGTTTTTTCTCGAGCATTTACTAAGAACAGCTCCAATGTAGAAACAAGGCCGGCCACAAAACTCTAAAGGTCTTGTGAAAACAAGTTGGACACTTTAGGTCAACCTCTGTCTTTGGGCCACCCGTTGGCTTATGTCTCGTTCACAGGAAATAAAGAAACAAAAAAAACTCAATTCTCTCCTCTCGCTCCTCCCCAAAGTCCTCGAGGTTAGCGTCGTAACCACGATATCTCGCCAGATACGACTTCAAGCCGTGTCTCCATTGCGCCACAAGTCCACAACCATGACATTTCACATGGGGTGCACATCACCTCGTGTCTTCGTCGTCGCATGTGTAATATTGTGAGGGGCGAAAACTGTGTTGACGAAGACGCCTGCTGGTTCTCAGTGAGGACGACCACCAAGATGGTGAAGATATTGCCTCTCTAAAAGCACAAGAAGATCGCCATATCTAGAAGCGAGTTCGATGGAATTCCTAAACATGCCTAAAGCATTGCACGCTTAATTTTTTCTGCCTGGGCCCAGCTAATGGTCTCTCGGAAGCATAAGGATTGGAGATGCCCTAAGCATAAAGGATACTGGTCCGGGCATTACTACCATGGAATGATTTCAATGATCTCTCCTTTTCTCATATGTAACTTTGATTGTCGAGGTGAGCGTGGCTCTAAGTTTCTAGATGAATGTTGAACATAGATGGATGATTTTAGTGCACACCTTTTCATTTAATTGTTTAGCAGTCATAGTTAAGATTTGTGTACAATTATACCTCTTTGCATGATTTTTTTCACTATAATTTTAAGGGCAACAGTTTTACAAAAGTGAAGAGAAATAGCTATGCCACATGCCGGCGTCTATTTTATTATAACTGCATTTCAATCTCAATGACATAATTAAGGTGACATCCTAAATTATGGATTCAAGAGCCAGCCAAATCGGATATCTTTATGTGAGAAGACCTTTGTGCCTGTACGTAATATAACCTGGAAAGCTGTTACATTTTTGCACGAGCTAAAGTGCTCCCTAAGCATGCCTGATTTTGACATTACCACTTAAGCACTCATCCCTTCCACAAAACAATTAATATAGATTTGTGCATTTGTATCAAGAAAGCTCTCTTTCTAGCGGGTGGCTACTATTATTGGATTAAGAGTAGATGGATCAGATGTGAGTAAGTATTATCAGGGTGCAGGAACTGAGAGAAAAATGAGGTATATTGTAGAACAAATGAAAAGAAAAATACTCCCTCCGCCCATATTAAGTGACTTTCTATACATGTATATAGATGTTTTTTAGACATAGATACACTCATATTTGGGCAAATTTTGTTAAAAATGAGATGGAGTGTTTTTGCATCACTTAATTTGAATCACTTAATATGAGACGGAAGGAGTATATGAGTTGTTTTGTTGGATGGAGTGAGTATAATTTTTCTTAAAAACATGATGTTCTTTTACAAGTTCCCTTTTCCCACGCAACACAAGTCTTTGCTTTTCTTAGCCCCCAACGAGACGCCTAGCGTTTTGGACCAAAACAAAACAAGACCATGTTACGGGGCACCAGAGTGCAAAAACACGAGCCGAGTCCGTCGCATAAACAAAAGGCATCAAAGCCGCCGCATGTGGGTCCCTCCCAGCGGTGCGTCGGGCGGCACGTTGTGGCAGCACGTCACGGGCCCTCTTCCCTGGTGGGGTGGGGCGGCCCCACGTCAAGGACGACAGGAGGCGCGCGGCGGAATCACGATCCGTGCATCCCGAGCCGCGGCCCGGGTCGGTCGGCGTACACCGAAACTCGCCGCCCGCGTGGGGGCGTACATGCACGTGGCTGGCTCCGCTGCTGCGAGTTGCCGGCCATCACACCCTGTGCGTGCACACACACGCGGCTGCTTCTCCTGATCCCACGCCTCGCTGCGTCCGTCCGCTGCCCCGCGCCTCACGTCGTCAGATTAAAGATTACTTTTATCAGGTCCTCCTCCCTGCCGCTCTCCAACCGCATCGTCGGCGCGCATGGCATGGATGCGTGACGTCGCACGCGCGGGCACGGGATCGCGATCCGCCAAGCCGCCGCCCGCCCGTAGCCACCACGTAAAAGTAAAGTAAAGTAAACAAAACGGCGAGAGGGACAGGTGACGGCAGCACGTTAGGCGGTAGCCGGATCGGGTCGTTTCGAAGCGAGGCGCGCGCCAAGTGTCGGCATCGGCCGGCTCCCACCTGCGTGCGAGTGCGAGAGAGAGAGAGAGCGCGTCGCCCGCGGTCTCCTGCCGCTGCTGCTGCCTGGATCACAAGATGGCGAGCGGCGTGAGGGCGCGGCAGCAGCCACCAACCGTTTTCCCCGCTCCCCACGCGTTGAAAGCGGTGGGAGGCGCGGCGTGGACCGACCGACAGCTCTCTCCCGGGCCCCTCCTAGCGCGCCCCGCGCGGATTGACCGGCACGCGTCGGTTTCGCTAACATACGAGCTGGGCTGCGTGCGTGCGTGACGAGCGCCTGGACCGGACGCCGCCCCACACCGCACGCTTGCGGCGTTGCCAGCCTTTCCTTTTCCTCCGCCAAGGACCACGGGCGATGGGCGGGCGGTGCACGTACCACGTACTACTAGTACCCCGTATACGCCGCGTACTCTACCACCGCCGCCCGTACGTAGGTGCGTATGCGGTACGGAACGGAAGGACGCAATTCCAGGTGGGTCTCAGGACGGGCAGTAAACGTTGTCGGGTGCCCAGGCGCCTAAACCACGAGACTCCGCGCTCTCGCTTGAGAAAGATGCAGTCTGGCCGGTTGTCTTTGTGGCTCCCGATCCGGAAAACTAGTGCTCGGGGTACAAACACTGGCACGGTGGAAGCATCGGCCCTGTGCTGGGTTCCGTGAGGGGTATCAGTGCGTGTTTGAATTTTTCTGGCAAAGGACGAAAACTGTCGGTGTACTTCTGCTAAACCACGTCGGACCGAATGATCGTTGATGCAAGATCGGGAGGCGTTCACATCTTGCGAGCTTAGTAGTACGAGGATCGAAAGCTCTTTTCAGGCTGCCGGCAATACATAATCTTGTTTTATGAAACGTAAGAGCAAGGGCACACGCGTTTCCGTGTCACATCGATAAAACTTTTCCTTATCGTGCCGTGGGATATATTGATGCCATGCCGTGTCTTGTCAAGTGTCAACCTTGGAATTTTATTTCTTTGGCCGCACAGCGATATATGTATAGTTCTACCAAATCAAGTGCATGACACTCAGAGAGGAGTGTAATTTTAAATTGGCTGCCTCTTGACGTGGATAAAGCCAACATTTTTTTTAAAAACGGGACAAAAGCTTTGCCTCATCTTATTAATTAAGGGAAAGCTTTACAGAAATTTGTATTTACAAAGCCGCAAAGCGGCAACACTATCAGAAGAGTCTAATCTCCGGACATTATGCTACCCAAATGATGAGCGCCCGCACTCGTCCAATTTGTTGTCTCAATTTTGATTTTGTCCATGATAATCGTTAGCATGGTTGCCACATTTCGGAAAACTCTCGCGTTTCTTTCTTTCCAAAGCTCCCAGCGACGAGCATGGCCATCGATGCGATGGCCTTCTTCCGATGGCCATGGGCAAGGATGATGCTTGTCCACCACTGCTCAACCGACCGCATATGCACCCAGGTCGCTGGCTCGATCTCCGTTGACCTCATCCAATCTTTGATCATGTTCCAAATACGGGTCGAGAATTTACAACGAAATAGCATGTGAGCGGCGGACTCAGGCTCTCTTTTGCACAACGAGCATAGCCCACAGTTGGGCCAACCTCTTTTTTCAAGGCGATCCGCTGTCCACACCCTATTGTTGATAATGAGCCACGCGAAAAATTTGCACTTCGGAGGCGCCCAATTATTCCAAACCACCGGCTTCATTTGACTCCGCGTGAGACCCTCGAACTGGATCCGGTAAGCCGATGCCGCAGTGTAGGCGCCAGAATTTGAGAATTTCCAAGCGATGCCATCCGGGGATCCCTCGGTAAGTTGAATCTAGGCGAGTGTAGTTCCAAGGGAGAGAAATTCATGAATATGTTGCACAGTGAGACCTTGGGAAAATGTCAATCTGTGAGATCCAGTTCTGGTCATGAAGAACATTGCTAATGGTCACGCCCCTCTTCTTGGAGATCCCAAAAATTAAAGGAGCGATATCTTTAGGCTTCTGTCCATCCAACCAAGGAGCATGCCAAAATTTTGCCGTGCGACCATCATCGATAGTTATTTTTGTCGCGGCATAGAACAGGTCCATGTCCGCAACATCGCACGGGTTTCCCGTTCCAACCCAAACCCGATCTGAATCTTTCCATTTAAGCCAAGGCCAACGAAGGCGTAAGGCCCTTGAGGATTTTTCCAGGTCAAGGATCACAAGGCCCCCAAAAAACTTTGGCCTGCACACCATCTTCCAATTTACTTTACATTTGCTTCCAGACACTATCTGTCCCTAACCATAGGAAAGCTCTTCTAATTTTGTCTATGCTTGTGTTGACACCTTGGAGAAGAATCAGCGGGGTGAGATGATAAATTGCTTGAGAGGTGATGACCGACTTGACCAAAGTGGCACGGCCCGCCGCTGTGATATTTTTTCCTTGCCAAGTGACAAGTTTGCTTGCAATCTTATCCTCAAGATGCATGAAGTCAATCCTCCTGAGGCGACGGATGGAGAGCGGCAGGCTAAGATATCTCATCGGAAAGCTCGTACGCACAGTCGGGACCAAGACATCTCATCAGAAAGGTCGTACGCACAGCGGGGAAACTATTAAGGACAACCTGGAGATCAATACCGCCGCATCTAATGGGAGCCACATATACTGTTACCATGCGTAGAAAGCCAACATGATACTCATGACTGGATCGACGCTGTCTCCAACTGTCCATGCTCACATATACTGTTACCATGCGTATGGATCTTGAACCATGCGTCCTAGGGAGGATGTTCGGTGGTGCTAACATGTACGTATGGCCGTGATTGAATCTATTCGATAGACGCCACTAGGTCACTAGTCGATAGATTAGTTAAGAGCCACAGAATAATTAATTGCACGTGATGCACGTGTGGGGAAGAAAAACGAAAGGTACCCGATAGTGAAGTCACGTCTGGGTGAAGCTAACAGACACGGACAAATAGGCCGTTGTAACCATGGTCCGCACATGTATTTCTCCCTACGTGAAAAATATATAATTCAAATACTCCGTATGAAAGAATCTGGTATTCTTACCTCCTGCTCCCCCGACGTACGATATGGCCCTCCAATATTCTTGCCATCTTGTGGAAGATTTGGGCAGAATCGATCACGGCTCAGGCTCACGCCATTCTTGTATACATCATCGATTATCACATCCTCTGGGTAAAGTCACTGTCGGATTGTGGGGATCCTCACCGTCCCCTGTGATTGCTTCAAAAGTACAAAATATTTCATCCATACTAAGAAGTGCAATACGATATGAAGTCACATTCTAGCAGTGTTATTTATTAATTGGGCCAAGGAATTTCAGCTTGGTTAAATGAAGAAGATTTTTTTTTGCATAATAATCCTCCACTCCCTTCTTGCCAAAACCAGTCCCTACTTTCTAATCAAATATCCGTATACTACTCCCTCCATTTCACAAAGGTTGACGTATTTTGTTTCGTTAAGACAAGGTTTTGACCGATGAAAACTCTATTCATATGTGTTTTTTCATACATGAAATTTATATCAATGGATTCATCTTTAAAAGTACTTGCTAATGATCATGATTTCGTATCATATAATTTACATATTAATAAATTAATTTTTGCTCAAAAGTTTGTCTTAACGAAACAAAATACGCCAACCTTTGTGAAACGGAGAGAATAGTATTAACAGAGCTTGCTTTTGGGGGAGCAGTCAAAATTTCTTGTGTCCTTTCGATGTGTTCGGCTAAAAACCATGTCATCCTGTTTGTACATACTCTGCTTTTGCATCGAAGGAAAAGAAAATTCGCATGGATGGTGAACGACGTGGCCAATTGGTTTTCTCTAAACACTCGCGTAGAGGTAGAGTCGACTCGCCGCCTTGAATTTTACTCGCGTCTCCACCGGCTGCTAACCGAGAGACAGTTGTCCCGGGAGAAGCCTGCTCCCCTCCCTCGTGCACCACGCAGGTCGGTCGCCGCACTCTTTTTCCCCCAGATTAGATTAGATGCTAAAACAACCTCGGCCGACACACTTGCTTTATAAAACACACTACTACACAGCAACTTCTAGCCGGAGATCACACCTCCTGCTGTAGCGTGGGTCCCGGCCGGCGGCTGGGTGGCATAGTTGGCGGATTACGCTACGGCGGATCTGGTCGCGGCGGGGAATAATTCGCGTGAGCCGTGGGCGAAGAAAAGAAAGGTGGAAGGGGGGACCCCCCTCCTCCGGGACGGAAAGAGACAGCGAGCCCCAGCGACCCGGCGGCATGCATCCCGCGTCGCAAAGCGCACGTACGTGCCCGCGTCCCCGTGGTCGCTGTCCGCATTACCGCCGCCGCCTGGGGCCCGTCCGCCCGTGTCCGTGCCCACCGCGGAAGAGACGTGGAGCTTACGACGTGCCCGGCCGGCGCCGCGCGCCTTTAACCTTTTCATTTCTCATCCTTGCCCAGCCCTCGGAGTCAGTGAGACGTCTCCGTATGCAAAGAGGCGTACTGCTAGTGCTGCAGCGTCCCAACTGTAGCCGGCCGGCCAGCAAAGTCCTCTCGTCTCGTCTCTCCACGCGGTTTGGTGCCGTGCAAGGAGTGGCCCGCCCGGCTTTGCCGATGGATCGATCGACCTGCCCCGTTCGGGTGGTTTGTCTGTTTTCTGATGATATACGTACGCGAGATTCGGGAGGCGCCGTGGCGGGGTCCGGCAACGCTCGTGGATCGCATGACCCTCGCAGATTCGCCGGATCGTCTTCGCGGCCGCTGCTACTACTACTCTTTTCGGGTCGTTGCCAGGGCGTCTGCGTTCCAGATTCCCGTTCCACGAGTCAGCGACAGCGTGTGCCTGTGCGCGCGTTGGGTTAATTAATCTGCTTTTAATCCATCCCGGTCGTTAGCCGTACGCGTCGTGTCTAGCTGAGATCACTCCGGAAGGAAGAAGACCATGGATTACACATGTCACGGAGTGGTAGTAGTCGTGCTCCTGAATCCTGATCCCCCCGGCTTCTTTTGTCTCCTTGTGACTTTCGTTGACCGTACTCCGTGTAGCAGTAGTAGGTGAAATCCGTGTCATCGTGTGGACGCTGCCCAAAATATCAGTATATTGAATTACTTATCAGATGGGCGAGCTGAGCTACGGCCAACTGCCGGAGGGAGACTGTGACAACGGCGTCGTGTGCTGCGCCTGTGGGGACGCACGATGGAAATCGATCGTGAGTGAGGTGGATTCTGGATGTGTCCGCCCTCCTCGGTGACGCGAGAGCGCCTTGTGGACGCGCGCGGCTGCCATCCCATCCCATGACGTTTCAGATTTCGGCGGATACGCACGGCACCTCGATCGGTGATGGATGGTGGTTTGGTTTGTTCGGTGCGGTTCTTTTTCCGGTTCTTGCCTGGTGGGTGCTCGAAAGTGCGGAGCTTTTGCGTCTGTTATAGGAAAGGCCTTGTGTTCCGGAGTACCGTCCCTGATCTTTATCGATTTCTCTCCTGCCATGCTTATGCACAAAAGCTACCGTTACCATGGTAAATCAGCGTGATGAGTTCGCATGCAGAAAGTGGCTCTGCTTGCAATGCTACCTGTATGCAAATATCTACAAGACGAACATACTAGAAGACTATACAAGGATCATTGTATTTCAGCGGGGAGCAATTGGTTCTCTCGCCTGACTACACACTAGGATTAACACGAAGTGGTGCTCCATTTCCATTCCATGCAATCTCATCACTGGCCTTAGCGGTGCGTGTGTCGAGTAGTGTGATTCCAGTACTGCAATCCAAAAGGTGATGTACTCAATCAAGTAGTACTGTATCTCGCTAGAGCGCGTAGCTGATATCCGGAATCCAGGTGCTGCCGGCGACATTGCAGTGGCCTCATCGGCTGCGTGATTCCTCCTCGCGCTGCATGGTCATGGAAGCTGATGAAAACCGCAAGATGTAATATTTGTACCTAATGGTCACATCACCTCAAATTCGGTGGCCAACAAGGAATTAAAATGCATGGATAATTCGGTAAGCGATTGCAGGTTTTTGTGAGATTTGGTAAGACATGCATGTGGATCTGAAAGAAGTACATTTTTTTAGAGGATCTGAAATAAGTACATGGATCCGAAATAAGTACTCTCGCCAACGATGTCTTAGCCCGGCCCGTGCCAGCAGCACCCTGATCAAACCCCACGGCCCAACTATGGCAAATTGGGCTCGCACAACCTGAAACACCATACATAGCACAAGCTGTCTATTCTAAAAAAAAAAAGCACAAAATGCCTCACATAGAGAGAGTTGTTTTAAAAAAAAAGATGCCTCACATAACAGAGTGGCACAAGAAAAATGCTCGCATATCCAGTGCTTACGGAGAGCGAGCCCAATCCGATCCCGTCATCTTGAATTGTCGCATGGACTGTTTGTCACGTCACTTCAACGATAATAGGTAGTTTCAGTTTACAACTCCATAATGGATCACAGACGAAGCAAACTTCTCAAACTTGATCAAGAGCATATATGATGAGGGCACGGATCCTCAACTGTAACAACATCAAGATATGCGCGAGGGAGGAGAGGAAGTCAGACGCATCAAAAGTGAAGATGAAGGATACAAGTTAGAAAAATGACTTGTGTGCAAGGGGCAGCCAACGACGAGAATGATATGCTCAGGATGCACCACAAGTCGTGTCCGACACGTCTAAGGAGCGCCCGGATTTGTGAGTCCATATTTGAGTCTGAGTCGAATTCTAGTTTGAGTTTGAGTTGGAGTCTGTATTGAGTTTTGGCTACTTCTCGTCTATATAAACAAGGAGTACGCCTAGGTTTAGGGGAGACCACGTTTTAGCTTATTTAGAACCTTTTGTTGAATCATTCATCTGAAAGTATATAATTCCTCTTTGTTTCGATCAGGAATTTTACCTACACCATATTCGCTTCGATAGGGTGTTTTATATACTGAAAGTTTGAGCGTAATCTGTCGTTCCGCTGGGAATTGAAAGATTGCGAAACCGCTTGTGGTCGGCGGACTACTGCGCAAGTGTGTGGTGTTGCGAATTTCCATTGGGTTTCAAGTTCGTCGTGCGGCGACGGGTGAACAGCCGGAAGATTTGTAGAATCATACAAGTTATCCTCGTTGCTCTCTGAGAAGATCGGGCCACCCCTTATCATCTTGGTATCAGAGCGCTACGAAAAAAAAGGCAAGAGGAGATTTGTGGGTGCACGTGTAGCCAAGAAATTCAGATCCAACTTCACGGCACGTCCCGACAAGTCCCGACAAGTTCCAGCAAGTTTCCCCGGCAAGTTCCGGCAAGTTTCCCCTGCAAGTTCTGAATTCTGGGAAGTTTCTGGCTTCACAAGGACAACAAGGAAAGGAATAAAAGGAAAAAGAGACATTGGTTTCCAATCAGATTGCACATACGGGTGTACTCAGCTTATTTGGACTCTTAGCGTACAGGAATTTGTCCTGTTTGTTCGGGGTGATATGCGAGGTGTGCTTCATTACATTCGGAGGATGCTTTATGTCTCAATCAGATTGGTGGCGCCGACAACGGAAGTGGCGTCGAGGGCAGGCCAAGCTAGCCGAGAGGGAGGACGTGGTGTGGCAGACCGGCGAGGTTTGAAGATGGAGTGTGGCGATGTTGCTGATCTGACTCCACCCGCTGGAAAAGACCTTTCAGCGTTGAGGACAACGCTTTTTGAAGAAGGGGGAGGATAATGAGGGTACGGATCTTTAAGCGCTGATATCCGACATCAAGATATGCGCGAGGAAGGAGAGGGAGGCAGACGCACCAAAAGTGAAGATGAAGGATACAAGTTAGAAGAATGTCTTGTGTGCAAGGGGCAGCCAATGACAAGGATGATATGCTCAGGATGCACCACAAGTCGTGTACGAATATGAGGCGCACCAGGACAGCTTACGACGAGTCCGACACATCTAAGGAGCGCCCAAATCTGCGAGTCCATGTTTGAGTCTGAGTCGAATTCTAGTTCTAGTTTGAGTCTGAGTCGAATTCTAGTTTGAGTTTGAGTCGGAGTCTGTATTGAGTTTTGGCTACTCCTCGCCACATTTTAGCTTATTCAGAACCTTTTGTTGAATTGCTCCAAGCATTCATCTGAAAGTATATAATTCCTCTTTGTTTCGATCAGGAATTCTACCTACACCATATTCGTTTCGATGGGGTGTTTTATATACTGAAAGTTCGAGCGTAATCTGTCGTTCCGCTAGGAATTGGAAGATTGTGAAACCGCTTGTGATCGGCAGACTACTGCGCAAGTGTGTGGTGTTGCGAATTTCCATTGGGTTGCAAGTTCATTGTGCGGAGACGGGTGAACAGCCGGAAGATTTGTAGAATCATACAAGTTATCCTCGTTACTCTCCGAGAAGATCGAACCATCCTTATCAATATAAGGTAACACAATGTGTTGCATCAGCTACCACCAAAAACATAAAAAATAACAAAGGTCTCGTTTGTCACTAGTGTATTTTTTTAGTGATTAGTGTATTGATATATGAGGGGATTGGGTATTCACCCAATACTAAAAAAAAACCTTTCATTTCAAAACACTAGTGTTTTTTAAAATACTAGTGTGAGAAGTGTTTTTAATTGATAAAAAATGAAATATTTTATGAGAGAAAACTGGGATAGTCCCCTCTATTCCTTCCCCTGCATGACGCGCCAAATGTCTGTGCCTGAAACCCCAACAGCAGGGATGCTCGGCACCCCTGTTTGTTCGGCGTTGGCACAGGTAACCCGGCGACGGCCTGAACAATGAACTCAGAAAGCACACAAAAAATAGAATGGACAAACCGTGGCTTTATAGTGGTGGATATGTCCTCGATATTGTTCATTCCGGATGTCGATATTATCACCCAAACAAGAAAGCAATGTAGGAGTCTAATGAAACTTTGAAATTAACCAACTGAAGAATATCAATCACTGAGATGTATTTACAATGCGATGCTCAGCCCATAAACGAACTTAGTGCATATGGAACCGAAACATTATGGCAAGCATCAAGGAAAACAAGTCAATTTCTACACTGCATGACTTAAGGAACTGACTACAAGCTGCTGATTAAGCTGGAACAAAACTAAACAACATTTTTTTAAAGCATTTTATGGGACCATGGAGCTCAAACAGCAGCGGCTGGAGCAACGGTTTTGGCTAGGCTTTCCCCATGGGCTGGACGGAAAACGCTTTCTGAGACGGGATCTGCGGATGCAGGAGCCTTTTCTAGAGAATCTTCATAAGCTGCATCATGCACACCGAGAGCAGCACGACCGGAGGGGTCAAGGTGTTTGGACCAGGCGGCATCCCATTCAACAGCTTTAGCAGTGCTGCATGCCACACTCGGGCCTCCTGGTACAGTTGACCTAGCAGCATTCTGCATAATTGACAGGTTCGTCAAATCGAGAGCATGCTGACTTTTTTTTATGCAAATGAAACATCTGAGAATATCATGATAAGAGTAAATAGCTTCCAGACCTTGGGATAGAATTTCTCGAATACTGTCCTATAATAGTAAGCTTCTTTTGTTGTGGGTGTGTTTTCAGGGTAAACAAAGCTAGCATTCATCATCATGGAATCCGACACCTGAACAATGAACAGAAAAACTGAGTTCTGAAGAGGGGATAAAAGTGGTAAAAACATTGCAAGTTGAATTAATATACTGTGAAGTTATGAATAGTTTGACAAAGAAAAGATGGTGTACATGTTCACTAGCATGGTCCTTCAATCCATCAATCCAACTGTACCCAACACCATCGCTGAATTGTTCCTTTTGCCTGTAAAGAATATGCTGCTCGCAGAAAATAAATCGTCAAGTCTGTGCAAATAACAGAGTAAATAGAACACAACAAAAGTTAACTTCTCCAACCTTAGGTAAATAGGGCTTCTCATCATCATCAAATGCATTGCGTAGAACCCATTTCTCAATCCGGCCAAGGTCACGTCTTATCTATTATTATTTTCAAAATGATAATTATAAGTCATAATGCAGGTAAGAATAAACGAAACATAGATAGATTGAAATTACATGCACTACAATGTTATAACAAATTACATACCATCTTATATTCGGGATCAATATCCATTGCTACATTGATGAAGTTTTTGTCAAGGAAAGGAACACGAGCCTCAAGACCCCAGGCAGAAGTTGATTTGTTCGCTCTCAGACAATCATATAAATGGAGAGCTTTTATCTAAAGGTCAGGCGAAACAACTCCCATAAGTTCATCAGCTAGCCATGCTGTGCACATGCACCATCTGAACAACTTAGCATATACTCCCTCCGTTCCATAATTCTTGTCGAAATATTACATGTATCTAGATGCTTTTTAGGAATAGATACATCCATTTTTTTGGCAAATTTGAGACAAGAATTATGGAACAAAGGTAGTATATAAATCAAAAAGAGCAATCGCAATTTAACGGTACTAACACTGATCTTTAATTACCTTCCGGCATGTTTCCTCGTGGAATTCCTTCTTGTTTGGTGCCTTATGAAAGTAAAGGTAACCACCAAATATTTCATCTGAACCTTCTCCTGAAAGAACCATCTTCACACCCAACGATTTGATTTTACGAGACATTAAGAACATTGGGGTACTTGCTCTTATTGTCGTTACATCATATGTCTCAATATGGTAAATAACTTCTTCCAGTGCATCAATGCCCTCCTGGTATTTTATTGATAGCAACGAATAAGAACTTCAAAATGTCTCTTCTTACATGCAAAGGAAAAAAACCCGATAATGAACCTGCACTGTGAAGTGTAATTCGTGGTGCACTGTGCCAAGGTAGTCAGCAACTTCCTTAGCAGCTTTAAGATCAGGAGAACCCTACAAAAATGCAAAGCAGAATGATACTGTCTGTCATCTGTTGATACTCCATAGAAAGTTTCCTCTTTTCTGCTAAGAATACTCATAACAGCAAGAGAACAACTAGATTTAAAAAAAGACCTGACATGATACACCAGCACACAATATTAAGAAATGTACCTTCAAACCAATGCAAAAGGTATGGAGTTGGTTTCCCCACTGCCTGGCAACTTTTGTTTCTGCCAAGTGCCGTGAAACAACAGAAGCCACCAATGAAGAATCAAGTCCACCAGACAAGAGAACACCAAATGGCACATCAGTCATCAGCCTCTTAATAACAGCCTGCAGCATTTGTAAGTTATATAAGAAAATATAGTAGATGGTATAGGTAAAACACTGAAGTTAAGAAATTGTATTTACACTCCCATTTAGTTACACATACAATCAGCATGGTTTAGAACGACACGTCATGTATGTAAGATCTTAATATAGAAATGGACACACTGAAACATCACTGTGGTTGCAGGGTGCTGCAATAACCTATTACTCATGAAATACCAAGCGGGATATTTCGAACAAACATTGCCTAACCAGAGGCATCAATACATCATATCAGCATCAAATCATATCTGGACCATTTTAAGTTTTTAACCCACTATCCAGTCTATGGAAGGATAAACCATACATAATATTTCTAAAATCAATAAATCATACTCCCTCCGTCCAACAAAGGATGTCTCAACTTTGATTAAATTTGAATGCATCTATACACTGAATCATGTCTAGATACATTCAAATTTTGACAAACTTGAGACATCTTTGGTTGGACGGAGGGAGTACATGTAGTTTCTGGGGTGGAGTATACACATACAACTTTTGGTTAAAAAAATATGACAATCTGCCACCTGTGCCAAAAACATGCATATGTTGCTTGCTTTTCCACAGGTCACAAACTTTTCATATTTGTAAACCAAAATATACACGCATATACTTCACACCACAGGCTGCAATTATGTTTTTTACTTTACAAAACGATATCGTCCTCCAAAAATCAGACAGGAGCTCTAGATATGATAGCCCAAAAATGGTTTGAGGGGGCAACTGAGACAGGGGAGAGGGGAGTGGGCTTATTGATAAACCTACA
Source organism: Brachypodium distachyon (assembly GCF_000005505.3). Classification (NCBI taxonomy): domain Eukaryota; kingdom Viridiplantae; phylum Streptophyta; class Magnoliopsida; order Poales; family Poaceae; genus Brachypodium; species Brachypodium distachyon. The sequence goes on along the minus strand of NC_016132.3, from coordinate 18,406,806 downwards.
TCAACAAATCAAATATACTTTATCCATGGTACGAAAATGTAACAGAGAGGAAATGGAAAGGCACAACCTTCTCAAAACTCTCTCGGATGAGAAGAGGATTGTAAGGAGTTGAGGGAATGCTTTCTGAGAACCATGGTGGGTTGTACCACCTCCTTAGGTCACCTAGAACGGATGTTAGAAAACAGATTAGCAGGCAAAACAAAAGGATACTTGCAGCATAAATAGTACTAGCTCAAACCATTATTGCCTTCAGGGTTTAAAAATTTACATTTCTGGTATCATGCAGAATGAAATTGCCAATTTGTCACAAATGTAAAAAGAAAAGTAAACCTGTTTTGCTCGAGTACAAGTGGCCAGGGGGGAAGGATATGAAGCGTTCGCAATCATCGCTCAATGCCTTCATCTCTGAAGAAAACCAAACTGACCCTGAAAACCAATAAATATACAAATTAATCCTTAGTAGAAACCAATTAAATCGATAAGATTGTGACAACTGTGATAGGTGCTGACACTACACTGTGCAGTTGTTCCAGATTCCAAGGAATTTTTTTACTTGTGTATATCAAAATGAGCACTTCTTTTGTTGTTGGGCAACAGCATTGCCTAGAGACAGGTTTCCAAATATTAGATTCAGCAAGATCAGCCTGGTGGACTGGTCAGTATTAAACAAAAGAAGAGATAGGCAACAGGGGGAGCCGGCATTAAGCCAGTTGACTTTGCATGCAATTTAAACTTTGCGTTTGCTGTATTTGCACATACAGTCAACCGTGTTTTTTGACAATACGAAGAACTCAGCATCTTTGCATAACTATCCATATACTGAATTAGCTGTTAACTTGGCAATTCTTGTGTATATCCCGGATGGCAATCTACATATTCCCTGTCACACATTCAAACTGCAAGATATCGCAACCTAGATAACACTTCTACATTCGAGTTATCAAAGTCCAGATGATGAGATACAAATCCAATATTTTATATTATTTTTACGAATACCACTACAAATTGTTTTGTGGGATTTATGGCTATGATAGATATAGGATTTTTTGCTCTTTTCTGCAAATTAGTTGGTCTTATTCCATTCTACTGTAATCAAATAGGCATTTGTTTGATCTTAATCTGAACTTAAATGAACATAGACACAACCAGTTTTTCTCCACCCGTAGGTAACCAAATTGAACAACTTGATACATGGAACAACCACTAAAACAGTGGTATAAACAAGCAAACCCTGCCAAGGGTCCAGATCAGGAAAAAAAAATTATGACCTAACCTTCCTTGTTTTGTTCAAAAGGACAAATAGCTAAAAGAACCGGTTCTTTACATACCATCAAGACCCCAGCCCATGTATAAAGGACAGATGCCAATTGCATCACGAGCAGCGATAAAGCTTTTATCACGCGTGTCGAGAAGCACAAAAGAGAACATGCCATCCAACATGTCAACAAATTCTTCCCCATATTCCTCATACTGTGAAAAAAAATACATGCAGATGTTAACAAATGTGTGTAGTGGAAGGTGATGTTTAGATGAAGATATCAAAAAGTGTTGGCAAAAGCTACACGAGATGACACCAACAGAATTTGCAAAATGGACATATAGTAGATGACTTACTAAGTGAGCAATAACTTCACAATCACTACCAGTTTGGAACTGGTGAGATTTCAGATTAGCTTTCAGTTCTTCATGGTTATAGATCTCTCCGTTCACCTGAAATGTCAACCAAAAGGTAACAAAAACTATCAAAAAGAACAAACCATTGATTAAAGTCGTGCCAAAAGATGCGATGAGCAGAGCCCAATGACAACACATATAAATCCCATGGCAAAATCATACAGAGACATAAGAATTGCCAAAAGAAGAACAGTAAGACATATCATATGTTATAGGTTGAAAAATGAGCCACTATGAGCACAACAATACTCCCTCCTTTTCACAAAGGTTGGCGTATTTGGTTTCGTTAAGACAAGCCGTTGACCAATAATTACTATACTAATATGTAAGTTATATGATACCATGATCATTAGCAAGAACTTTTAAAGACGAATCCGTTGATATTAATTTCATGTATGAGAAAAACATATCAATAGAGTTTTAATGGTCAAAGCCTTGTCTTAACGAAATAAAATACGCCAACCTTTGTGAAATGGAGGGAGTATGTATGAAAACAGTGAAATTTCATTATAAATCCAGATACATACAGTGACAACAACTGATTTGTCCTCATTGTACAATGGCTGGTCTCCAGATGTGGGATCAACAATAGCCAACCGCTGGTGTGCAAGGTAGCAATCCTGATATGTGTGTATGCCACTCCAATCAGGGCCTCTGTGCCGTAACCTACAATTTTTTTTGGCAAAATTCAATTCAGTGGTACATAAGCAATTCATATAATGTGCCGTACTGCCATATCTTGCCCAAAAAAATTAACTAGCAAATGGCGCACATAAATTTTAGTCACTACAGTACAGAACATCTGCATCTGGATCTAATTCCAAATTTAATGTAACACTACTTTATTTAAATCGCTCTAATCTAAAGATGGAAAAGGCGAACAGGATGACGTAGCAAATTATGCCTTGCCAACATTTGAAATCATACTCTCCGAGCATAACCGTAAAAGATTTTTTTTTACACACAGAAGTGAAATTTTCCACAGCTTGTGTGTAAACTGCCTTTTACCATAATTCTTAACATCCCAAACATCGTTCTGGCGTATTGTCACACGCCAAGGACAACATGCACATTCACAGGCATTAACTTCCCATGCCTTGACAGATTGAGTCAAATTACAGCACACCATACCAATACAAAAATCCATGCTTGTCACCACAAACGCAAGATCCAATAAAATGGACGCATCACTACAGAAACTACATTTTAAGCAATTTGAAGTAAATAGTTTGAAATTTTATCAGCATGCAAGAGGAACATCTCCTCAGATTAAAAAAACTGCCGATACTTTCCAAATGAACACTTCAATAAAACTGTCCATACTTTCCAAATGAACACTTCAATGTTCTGTACTTCGCCAAATCTACGCCGACATACTGTACATTATACTCAATTTCCAAAATCCTCAAGAATAGCTTCACACTGTAGGTAAAATAACTAAGAGTAGTTAACATAAAGCGAGCTCGACATCATCAGAGTTGTCCCACATGTACATGTCGGCAGGACGACGATTCCCAACCACACAAATGCACCACCAAATTTCTAGCAATTCAGGGACAAACGGAAACAGTAGGGGATGAGACGGCCGGGCGTATTACCGGCGGGAGAGCTCGATGATGCGGGAACGCTTGGCGAGGGAGACGTCAGCGACGCCGAGGACAGCGAGGATACCGCACATGGTGGCGACCGGCGGCTGGGCTACTGCTGCCACCACCAAGGGCGGAGGACCCGGTAGGACAAGGTAGGGCGGCCGCCCTACCTTGATTTTTGCCTCGGTTACGAATTGGGGAAGATGAAGGAGCTGAAATGGGGAGCCAAAGGGCGGGATCAGTTCGTGGGGTGATGGGAGGAGAAACGGTCGGGAGCGAGAGAATCGAAGGGGAGATAGATACCGGCGGTGGAGGCGCTCGCGCGAGGAGGAATACTCGCGACGGAGCGAGGGGGTTGGGGCTCTCGGCAGCGGGATGGGGAGGAAGGGTGGCGGCGCTCGCTCGAGGGCGACGGGGTTGGGGTATAGATGCCATCGGGCTGTGCTTTTTTCAAAAGATCGAAAGCCCAGCGAGCTAGGCCCGAGTGTGCCAGGCCCGAACTAATCGGGCCGGGCCGGCCCGCCTGCGCTTCGTCCTCAGACCGTTTATATTTTTTTCTCGGGATTAAAACATTAGTTCATTAACCTTCTTAATTCTGGCCCAACCCACCATTTTTTTTCTTTTAGCCCATCCCTTCTTGTTTGTTCCATCTCAACCTTTTTTTTCCATTTTTTTCTCTAATCTGGCCCACCCAACTTTTTTTTCCATTTTTTCACTGATCTGGCCCATGTGTTGTGGCGGGCTTCGGTGGGCCCACGGGGCTTAACGTGCCCGGGCTTGGTGAGATTTTGAATTTGGCATTTTCATTGAGGAGAGTATTCATGCCTTAGATGCCAAAAAATAGAATTCATTTTTCTCGAAGACCTCCAAAAGTGGAAACATAACTCAAAAGAAAATGACAACAAAGTCCAAAGATTTTAAACGGTGACAAAAGTGGTTACAGAAAGGGCGATTCGGGTATGCAGACAACACATACACGTGATGGACCATCGATATAGAAGGTGACAGCCTCATGTGCCACGTTTTGTCGAGTCCGGCTCTTTCGGCCCTATTTCTAGGAATTAATTTTGACCAATCAACCTTTTTTGCTCACAAAGTTGTATCACACACGCAATCCAGCATCCTAATTAAGGTTCATATGCAGGTTACCATTTTTTTTTACGGAAACAACACAACCCGTTATTTAGTGCCAAGAGGATTGATACGAGATTGACCCCGAGAATATGTAAAGAAACACAGTAAAAATAATAAAAAAAAAGGTAGGAAGAAAAAGGGCATGAGCATATTTACCAAAAACCGTAGATATATTGTGTACTAAAATGTCCTCGCTTTTTACTTGACGACATTTCTTTAGCAACTTACAAATCTTATGTAAATTTAATGAAAAATATCCATGCATGCTAGATCCACTTGATATCTTCGAAGCACTTAATAAGGCCCAAATGAAAACACTACAATGATCGACAACTATTGTGAAAATCGAGTCTCCGATCACCAAATATCTTGAAACGGAGTAAATAGCGACGGACGTACTAAACACAACTAGGGAAACGTGCAGCCGATGCAACAAAAAAGGAATCACATTCTTCCTGGCAATAGCAATCACATTCATCTTTTTCGAAGACCTTCAAAGTGGAAACTGAAATCATAACAACGACAAAAGATGTTAAGGAAATAGCAATGTTGGCGGTTAAAGAAAGAGCGATGCGGGTATGCCGGCCACATATACGCGTGATGGATGGTCGATATAGACGATAACCTCATGTGCCACGTTTGTCGAGGCCGGCTCTTTCGGCCCTATTTCTAGGAATTATTTTTTACCAACCAACCGTTTTTGCTCACAAAGTTGTATCACACACGCCATCCAGCAACCAAATTAAGATTCATACACAGGTTACCATTTTTTACGGAGCAACACAACCCGTTATTTATTGCCAAGAGGATCGATACGAGATTGACCCCAATAATACATAAAGAAACACAAGGAAAATAATAAAAAAAGGCAGGAGGAAAAAGGGCACAAGCAGATTTACCAAATTTCGAAGATATATTGTGTGCTAAACTGTCCTCACTTTTTACTTTTTACTTGACGACATTTCTTTAGCAACTTACAAATCTTATGGAAAATTAATGAAAGTTATCCATGCATGCTAGATCCGCTTGATATCTTCGAAGCACTTAATAAGGCCCCAATGAAAACACTACAATGATCGACACCTATTGTGAAAATCGAGTCTCCGATCACCAAATATCTTGAAACAGAGTGAATAGCGATGGACGTACTAAACACAAATAGGGAAACGTGGAGCCGATGCAACAAAACAAGAATCACATTAGCAATCACATTCATTTTTTCCAAAGACCTTCAAAAGTGGAAACTGAAATCATAACAACGAAAAAAGCTGTTAAGGAAATATCAATGTTGGTGGTTAAAGTAAGAGCAATGCGGGTATGCCGGCCACATATACGCGTGACGGACTGTCGATACAGACGGTAACCTCATGTGCCACGTTTTGTCGAGGCCCGCTTGTTCGGCGCTATTTGCAGGTATTAACTTTAGACTAAATAATCACGCGTTTTTTGCGCACATTGTCGTATCACACACGCCACCCCAACCTAATTAAATTTCACACACAGGTTACCAACTTTTTTTACCTATCTTGTATACAGTACCAAATTGTTCTCAAATCTTACTCGATGACATTTCTTTCGCAACACACACATATCTTATGAAAACTTTATGAGAAATATTCATGCATGCTAGATCCACTTAATACCTCCAAAGCACTTAATTAACGCCGCAGTGAGAACTCTACCATGATTGACAAGCCTTTTGAAAATCGAGTCTGCGATGGGACGATCTGTTTTAGCAGATGCAGGGGCTGTGGTTCCCGTTGACCTAAGAAATTCACCGACGACACTTACCGGCTCCGAGACGGCGACGAGCATTTCTTTTCTGCCGGTCTATTTTGCCTCGGAACAACTCGACTGGAGTTAATTTTTGCCCGTAGCGATCACCACCCCCTGAACACTATTCGCCAGCGGCTTCGGATTTTGCTCGAGGGGACGAGAACTCTCCCATCGAATATCCAACGGCTGGAAAGATTGGGAAACCGCAGAGTAGCCGCGCGCGGGTTTGGCGGCGGCCGGGCGCCCCTGCATGCGCCGCGCCTCGCGGTCACGGCAGACGCGAGCCAACGAAGCCATCCCACGCCGGGCCGGGTCGACGCAGCGGCAGGCACCAACCCAAAGTTACACGCGACACAGGAGTACTACATAGCAGAGGGGCACCCGTCCCCTGCCTGCCTTTGCCTTTGCCTTGCCTTGCCTTTCTTTTCCTCTCGCTCTCCGCCTCGCCTTCCCCCTCTCCTCCTCGACTCGAGCCGCTTCTTCCACCCACCTCCCCCTCCTCCTTCTCACTCGCCCCTCTCCTCCGAGACGAGCGCAGCGCGGGGTGGGCCGGAATGCCTGCGCAGAAGCGCCCGCTCCCGCCGTCCGCTGGCGGCGACCAGGACGGCAACCACGTCGAGGAGGAAGCTCACGGCGCCGCTGTTTCTGGCACCGAGGCCGGCGGCGGCGGAGGCGGAGGCGGAGCGCGCTCCCCGAAGGTGGTGGCCGCCAACGGAGCCGGCCCCGCGGAGCTGGCCAAGGAGCGCCGCGACGGTGGTGAGCTCTTCCACGACGTCCCTCCCGACGCCGACGCAGCCTCTCCTCTCTTTTCCTTCGCGCGATGCGTACGCGTGCGCTACGCATCGCGTTCGCTGTTCCTGCGTTGGGGTCGCTAACCGGCTTGCGTGTCTGATGGGCTTGGCAGATTCCGATGCGGCGGAGGAGGCGCTGCAGCAGGTGGAAGGCGGCGTCGGCGGCGGGGTCGACGACGAAGAACGCGACGACGACGACAGCGAGTCGTCGGAGAGCGAAGGCGACATGGACGAGTAAGTGGACCCGTGAACGACTCTCCTCCCTCCTCCACCCCTTACCATCTCCTTCTCCTCCGCCTCCTCTGCCCTCCGTTGTGATTTGCCGTCTTCGTCGCGCCGCGTCCCCGTACTACGGCAGCTTCGGTTTTCTCGGGGTGGTACCGAGGTCCGGAGGCCACCGTCGGGAGGAGTCTGGCCTGGCCGGCGGCCGCTTCGTCTTACCTCGACGACTCGAACTCTCCTGCAGCCTCTGAGGCAAGGGATCTTCGTGGCGTCGTGCCCCGTATGCTGGCTTGGGTTTTGTCGTGGCGGCGGCGGCGGCGGGCCCCCTCGAGTCCTTCTTGTTAGGCGGTGGGAGCCGGCGGCACAGGTGCTGGCCGCTTCGTTCGTGCCGCGCCGGCGCCAGCCCTCCCGTCACCGCCGAGGCACGGGATGGGATCTTCTGTAGCATGCATGCTTCCGTCATACGGCTCCCCGGAGGCGCAGTGCTCGTGACGGCAAATGCCTGCGGCGTCGTCCAGGATGGATCGCCGCACGCTGAAGCTGTTACGCTGGAACCGCCAGCCACATCTGAATTGGCAGTTCTATTCGTCGTGGCTCATCTGTTCACTGTTTTTCTTCCTCCTGATTCTTGTGCAGCCACGGCCAACACTTCCGTCCTGGCTCGTCGCTGCTAGCCTGACCTGCTGGATCGCAATAATCTTACTATGCTTATGCTTACTCGCCCGTGTGAGCTCCCTGGCCAGGCCAGCATGGCCGCCCTACAACCTGTTCATCATGTTGAATGGTTCTGTGGAGACGCCATGCTCTAGTGGCAAACATCATTCAAGCTCATCCATCCCATATAAGATCTCCCAGTGGGTTATCAGTTTCGTAGCAGGTGTCACCTTCTTCTGTACTGGGACCTCTTCTTCGTGTTCCCTGTAGTGCATTGGAAGAGACTGCGAATTTCTTGGTCATGAATTGTGCTGTCGTGCTCTGAATATCTGCTCTCTGGTTCTACTGTTGCTATCCTGACCTCCATGATTGCGATAGTTCTTACCCTGTTTAGGTGTCTTAACTCAGTTTAGTGCACATGAATTTCTTATTCTTGTGATAGCTTATGATTATGCCTTCCATCAGCTGTCTTCAAGAATCTTTCCTCAGTGCTGAAACTCACAGCTGTGTTTATGAATATGTCCTCGCAACTGAAATTCAGGAATCGAACATTGTAGATCAGAGTTCTTTTGTGTCTTTTTTCTTTTTTTGCGAGAGCTTCTCTATTGTCTACATGTGTCACTGTAGTTAATACTAGCTTCTAGTTGCAACTCTCCTCATCGTGTTACTGTTGGGGGTCAGTGCATTTTCGTAGTAGGAAAACAATTTGTTCATTACATAAACTCTGTTGTCAGATTTCGGCACACATACCTTGTTACATTTGATACAGATAATTACATAGGTGCAGTCTTCGTAGACCTCCTATTGTGTATCTTTTGGACTTCTTTGGTACTGCTTAGAACCGTCAGCTGGTTAATTGAATCCAATCGGCTCTGCTTCCACTTGTCAAATTTGAGTTTCCAATGTTCAATTACTGCTCAGGTGCCAATAGTTCCATTTTTCCTGCTGTTTCCTGTAATCCTATTATGGAATACATTCTCAGTTATTGTTCTCAGTAATTGATGTGCCTATGGATACTGGAATATTTGATTTTGGTGTTGAAGCCTGAAACTGGTAGATAAACAATATTGTTTTCTCATGCAGGTTTATAGTAGTGAAACTAATGGACATACGGAAGGAAGTGCAGTGCCCTATATGCTTAGGTAAGGATATGCCTTTCCATTGCCAACTCGCTTCCAGGTTCATAGATGTGAATTCTTTTTTGCTTTGCGCAATTTCTGTCATGGTAGTGTTACTTGTAATTACAATTGGATGATGTTATTCTATAGATCTCAGGTTTTTACTACTCCCTCCGTCTGGAAATAAGTGACTTGGATTTGTATAAGAATCTATACAAATCCAAGTCACTTATTTCCGGACAGATGGAGTACTATTCACTAAAAATGTTGAAACTAGCAAATTCAAGGTCCACATGTTTCTATTATGCAAGTATGCATACTCGTACTGTTCTCAGATTAATAAGGTGTCTAGGGAATATGTGCCTCGTTTTCGTTTAAAAAAGTCACACAGCAAAGCTTATGATCCTCACACACAGAAGTTTGTACAAGTGCAACTAGCTTTGCACATATTAGAAGCTAGGTTGAATAAGCTTTTAGTATGTGAAACTAAGTAGCATTGTCGTGCAAACTGTCATATCTTACAATTTTCTTGTCTTATGGTCCTATGTTGCAGGCATTATCCGGAAAACAAGAACTGTTATGGAGTGTTTGCACCGGTTTTGTAGGGATTGCATAGATAAGTCAATGCGGCTTGGGTATGACTCTTGTTTTATTTGTCTTAATTGTCTTCTCTCATTGTCGTATTTTTAAAAATGGTGGAGTTCCAACCTGGTTGGGGTTTGAAAAATCCAACAACATAGTACTTTATTTCAATGACAATATAAGTGATGCAGTGCTTTTTGCAGAAATAATGAATGCCCAGCATGCCGCACTCATTGCAAGAGCAGACGTTCCTTGAGGGATGATCCTAATTTTGATGCTTTAATTTTGGCTTTATATCCAGATATTGACAAGTATGAGGAAGAGGTGATGCATAAGTACTCCAGTTGTTACACTTAGTTCATGTAACTCTTTTTTACTAGTTTTTTTGTAGTACCTATGCTAGTGACTCTAATTAGCCTTGACATTGACAGGAACTCGCTTTTGGTGAAGAGGAGAAGACTCGCAACAAAAAGGTGGGTTTATTTGGATGCCAAGCATTGATGCATTTACGCATGGAGATAAATTATTTGCCCTGGCCATTTCTTATTTGGGTTCTTTTTGTTATTGACATTTGTTTCATTCCTCATGGAAGATTCAAGAATCCATTGCCGAAACGTTTCGACGACAAACGGAAGCACTTGTGAAGAAGCGTTCCACTGCAAAAGCAATTGCTTCTTCAAGAAAGACTCGGGGGAATCTGCGGGCAAAGAGGAGAGGACGAACTAGTTCACCTGATATTGTCACATCTGATATTGATGACGAGGATAAAGAAGAAAATGGCAATGATGGCAGCAAAGAGTCGTCTTCTGTCGATGATCGTTCTCCAGATGTAAAGGTAAAAAGAGCTCGGAGGTGGCCTGTGCCACGCCCATCCCCTTCGAAGACTATTGGCAGTATCGATGGTACCTATGAGGGTAACGATGATCTGGGAGGTGTCAGAGATATCTTGACTACTTCTCCACTAAGGGGAGAGATGCCTGCCTGGGGCAAAAATGGCACCCGCAGTCAAACTAGTAGACATGGCAATTCTGGCGGTTCCAGTGGAAGAATGGTAAAGAGTGGGCGTGTTGCCAAGATGGTGGACCATCTCCGTAATGCCGATGAATCTGATAGTAAGGTAAAAACAGACCATGGGATGCAAATAGTTTAATTTTTTTTGTTCCTCTCCAAAGAAACTACAGTTACTGTTTCCTACTTATGCTTTGGGGATTTCATAATACTCCCTCCATTCTGGATAGTATATCAGTTTCCTTTGTCAAACATTTTCTAACTTTAGCTAGCCAAGTTTATAGATAAAATATTAACATCTAAAGCTACCATGAAATATGTTTCATAGTGTATTTATTTGGTATATTGTAGATGTTGATATTTATATCAATAAACAAGTCAAACTTTAAAAAGTTACTTAGGACAAAACTAACATGCACTCTTTTAGGGAATAGAGGGAGAGTACTATAAACAGACTAAAAGCAACGGGGAATAGCCTCTGATGGCATTTTTGCCTTTCTGGTTTTTTGCACATCTGATGCATCCATCCCTCTGTTCAGCTTGTTGTACGTGTTCCTCTGTGTTTTTTAGTGTCGCATAGGCAATACACACATCAACACAAGCACATACATGCTACTCTCCGCTAAGTTAAATCTTGTACAAGAAATCCATGACTTGTATCTATTAGATCTGCTGATCTTTTTGTGTCTCTTTTGTGCAGTTGTATCTTGTTCTAAGTCCACTTGATGGACAAAATATGCCTAAATTGGAGAAGCCCTATCTCAGTTGTCATTCTACATTCTCTGTTAGCCATCTATGCCAGGTGATCACTTGTCACTTGCTTCTACATGCTTTCTTTTTTTAATGCAGTTTCTGTTGACATGGATCCAAATTATTAAGCAAAGAGTACGCTTCTGCATATTTTCAGTTTGTTGCTCTTCAGTTGTCACGGCAAGCCAAAGAAGTTGAGATATACATTAGGAAGAACCCCGGAAACAAATGCTTTGCAATGAAAGACACCGATGCAGCCGAGGAAAAGCTGGATCTGTTCAATGGCTTAGAAAGATTGAAGGAAGAGGAATCACTTGCAGAACTATACCCTGCGTTTGCCTCTCGTCAGGGGGACCTGGTAATTCTCTCTCTAAATGGCTGTCTAACTGCTTGTTTCACTAATGCTGCTTTCTGATGATCTGTATCCTTTTCCTAACACCCCCAGGAACTGATGTACGCTCTGAGAACTCAAGGCTAGATCAAATCTGTGGCACCAGCTCCCTCCTGCAGTACTTGACGAATCACCGCTTGATACCATGGCCTGCAGGGATGTACATGCGGTGAAAAGCCTGTACATAGGTCATTCAATATAGCAAAAATGGGGACAAAGTTAGCGTTTCTTGATGATCGTGTCTTATTTATTTGACTTAATTGTGTTATCTTGTGAAGTATACCTGGTTCTTCGTTGGTTTAAAACCATAAAATTGACTGGTTAAACTGAGTAGAAGTGTAAAACTGGCTAATCAAAGGTACCTGGTTCCATCCTTCGATGTAATTGATGCTGCCGCGCATGCAGCGTGATTCTTGCGTGATGTCTGTCTAATATTAAACCCTGAGCTGATTTTAACCCGGCAGCTCTGTTGCTGCGGATGCTGTAACTGCTACCGTTTACTCCAGTCTCCTGTTTAAAGCGCAGCGGAAGGCGAAGACCATGGCAGAGTCAGGGGTTTCTGGCTTTCTGCACGCGCCAGAGGCCCGTTGGAGACGAGTCGAAGCCGGCGACGGTGCGGAAGTGGTGTCTGGAGACTGGATGACTGTTGAGAAGAATAAATGACCGGTGAAAGAAAAAAACAGATGATCCAACGGTTTCATCGACAGCAATTTTACTTTCTCTTTGTTTGCGAGGAAATTTTACATTTTAGAACAGAACGGCATGAGTCTTTACGCAGTCTTTCCATTTTCCCTTCCGCGTTCAACCAGATCGTGTTAAGTTGTTACTGTGACGATTTCAAAAACCAGAAGAAGCTAGCTCGTGTTAATTACGGGTGACGACTGCACGGGCCTGCAGACGGCCGTTGAAAAATCAGCAACGGACGTCGTCCGGTTCTGCCTCTCTGCCAGTTTGACCATCTCTTCTCGAGTCACTCATGGGCACTGCGTCAGCTTGGCGGAGTGGAAGAGCGAAGAACCGTGTAGACGCTGGTCCGGTCGTTGTTTTGACCCTCCGCCAAGTTGACTGGGGCTGTGACGCTGTGTTGCAGCTGCATGCTGGAGCGAGGGATCCCACCAGACACTAGCCTCTGCCGGACACGCGTTTCGTCAACCCGGGACGCGCAGGTTCTCCAACCGCTAGGCTTGAACGAGGAGGGCCCAGTCTCCGCGCCGCGGTTAAACGGCTGGCACCAGCTGACTCCTAGGCCGAGCTAGTTATGGTTCGTCCATTCAGGGAGATGCTTCTGGCGGCCTAGCCTGGCCACCTAGGGAGGAAACGACCAATGGAATCTCTCAGGGGAGAGAATTGGATTGGAAAAGGGAAATGCCGGATGGAATATCGTCGGAGCTCCGATGTCGCCGTGTGTCTGTTTTGGACTTTTGGTACCAGTGAGAAGCTGCATGTACTCCACGGTTACCGAAGAGGTTGCATGAAAATTCATGCAGTGTAAACGTGACGCGCTCTGTTTCTTTCTTTCTAAAATACCACTTGGCATTCATTTTCATATTCACATGCAATTAATTGCATGAGATATTCAGTTTTTCCCTAATTTCTACTACTTGGTACAACATTCCTTCATCCAATAGGATGTTACCATTAACATTATTTGCATAGGAAAAATAAGAGCATAATGATTAATTAGCCTTTGGAAGTCTAAATGTATACTCCCTCAGTTCCTTAAAAAATGTCAAATTAGCTTTTATTGAGACAAAGTTTTGACTACAAATTAATGTGATGAAGTGTGGTTTATATGACATGAAACCACAAGTAGTATGAAGTATTTTTGATAACGAATCTAGCGATACTAATTTCATGTCATATAAACCACGCATTGACATAGTAATCTGTGGTCAAAATCTTGCCTTAAGCTAATATGCCATCTTTTAAGGAATGGAGGGTTAAGAGCTAATATGACATCTTTTAAGGAATGGAGGGTTAAGATAGATACGTACTAACCACATTAAATATGCATATTGATACACCCCTCTCAATGTGTTTTACTTAAGCATCTTTTAATGCATTGTCTATTAATTAATGTTGTATCTAAAGTATTCCCTCCATCCACAAATAAGTTTTAAGATTTGTCCAAAAAAAATATACTTCTCACTTTTCAAAGCACTTTAGACTAAGAAAAAAATATTTCTCTCTTGTTACACTTTCTTCATGCACTTAGCTCATTGGAGGTGGAAGAATTAAAAATGAGAGAGATGGTGGTTGGCACTTGGCACATTACCAAGCACATACAGCTGTAGTTATTTAACAAATTTGTCGGAATGGCGTATTTTTTTGACCGACCCTTTGACCAAGGGTTACTGTATCAACCTGTGACTTATCTGATACAAATCATGACCATAAACAAGTACTTTTGAATACAAATACAATGATATCAATTTTATTTAACAAAAAATATATTCCCTCCATTTCACAAAGAATGGTACGCACGCATTTCAAGATTTTGCTTTGACCAATAATTAGACTAATAATTTGAGACTTATGTGTTACAAAAATTATATCATTGGATTCGTATTTCCAAAACCTTTCCAACGATATAAAATTTGTAACATATAATCTACATACAATTGATCTAATCGTTGGTCAAAGTTCGACCTCGAAAAGCGTGGACGCCATTCTTTATGAAATGGAGAGAGTATATTAGTAGATTAACTTTTGGATCGGAGAAAGTACTGGAGCAGTTAGTATACAAAATTTGAGACACTTATTATGGATAGGAGGGAGTACTCATGTTTATAGCTAATTATTAGACATGCTGAATGTTAGACTAGTTATAAGCTATATAGACCACACTGACAACATGTTTATAGCCAGCAGTTGGTTGTACCTTGCTCTTAGAAACTCCGTTTGTGCTCGCGACATTGCATTCATTCCTCGATTGTGCATGATCGAAGCTGCCTAGCTTATTGCATAGGAGCATCGCAAGAACGAGACTGGGGAAGAGGTTTTCGATCCGAAAACGCTGCAAACAGCCCTGCAAAAATGAATGGAACAGACGCTGGTTGTACACTTGTACTGTAGTCACTGAAACCACAGGTTGCATTGCATTTACAAACAAATTCGAGCTCCAGAGCTCCACGGTCCGTACTGAAAGACTGAAACCGTTCGTTCCGGCGCAAGGTGCTGCGCGGACGGCGCAGCCGCCGGCTGGCCGAGAGATCTATGCTGCCGCTGGTGCGCGCCGTCGGCCGCGCTCCTCTCCGCCGCCTCCTGCTCTCCTCGCCGCGATGCTCCCCTTACACCGTCAGCGGCGGAGGTGTCGCGCCCCTTCTCCTGATGCTCTCCGCTCGCCCCTTCCGCGTCGGAGAGGGCTCCACGGCCTCGAGGGCGGCAGCGGGCGGAGACTCCTGGCGGGGCATGGGCTCCCGCGCGGTTAGTGTGGACGACGAGGCGCCCCCCAGCTCCAGCTCCGGCGGCGGCGGCGGCTACGACTTGTCCTCGCCTTACCTCTCCGTCCGCATTCGCTGCCGCAAGGAGGATGCTGTCAGTACCCGGCCCTTCCATTCCATGCTTTTACCTATTGCAATGTTGCTCTTTTTAATGTGAGCAGTTTCTAGCCTCTACAAGTGTTTCCCCTGACAAAAAAAAAAAACGGCATCCAGGAACTGCTCTCCGAGTCTCTCCTGTGCTTTGGTGCTAGCTCCGTCACCGTGGATGACGTTGAAGACGCTGCAAATCTTGAAGAAGTGAGTTTCTTCCTCCGTGCATTGTTTAATTCAGTCATGGTCTGGCCAATTCGGGCTGAAGAAAATTTGGGCTTATTGTTCATTCCTTGAAAGTTATAGACACAATCATTTGCTGTGCAGATCTCCATAACCTCCACATTTGCATACGGGGAAAACGTGGGATCGAGCGTTTCAAATGCTGCAAGCTCAGCTGGTCTGGATTACACCCCAGTGTATGAAACCTCTGTAGGAAAACAGTGCGATTGGGTGGCAGTTGTGCAGGTTACGACTTGGGATCTCTATCACTCTATGCTCTACGATTTTCATATACATGATCTGTGAAGTCCATTGTTGTACTCATTTGCTCTCGAATTCTCATACCAGCTGCAAATCTCACTTCGCTGCTGTACTGCATTCACAGATACAGTGATTTTGCTTGGCAGATACTTGAAAAGATTACTGTTATGTCTGCAGGAAACGTACGAGTCTACTCAAGTTATCGATGACCTTTGGATTATTCCTAAATGGAGAACCCCCCCTGTATGTCTGCATTGTGCAAATATCATGCTGTTTCCTTTTAATGTCTTCACAGAATGATCTTTTACTGATGTTACGTTTGACTCAGCATCTACTTAAGTACTTCAACTGAGAATTACTTCATGCATCATGTTCATCTTTTTCCACAATGACAGGATCCACATGCCACAAATATAATTATCAATCCAGGTTTGGCTTTTGGAACTGGGGAGCATCCCACAACTAAGTTGTGCCTTTTATTTCTAAGGGAAGTTATTAAGGGGGGTGAACATGTCTTGGACTATGGAACAGGCACTGGGGTATTGGGTATTGCGGCTCTGAAGGTATGTCTTGGTGCTCTTATTGTTCACTACAACAATTTTCACGAAAAGACAGCAGTAATACCCATGCGCTCATTGTTGGCTTACGAATGCAGATGGGTGCTGCTCTATCCACAGGGATAGACATAGACCCTCAAGCTGTAACATCCGCTTGTGAGAACATGTTGCTGAATGGTTTGGATTCCAACAAAATGCTAGTGTATTTGGTACCGACTGATGCTGAGCCTTCATCCTTCTCAAGTAGCATTGACAAATCAGAAGAGAACAAACCCACCTATAACCCTGAGTTGAAGTCCTCAAGAGGGACATATGACATTGTTGCAGCAAATATACTCCTGAATCCCTTGCTAGAGCTGGTCGAGGACATAGTTGGTTATGCAAAAATTGGTGGAACGATTGCTGTTTCAGGGATATTGAGTGAGCAGGTAAAGGAATAGATTATTTCAAAATTTAAAATGTCATATACCGTTTTTGTTTTCTTAATTGTGATGCTTCTGTACCCCCTGAGTTATGTGTCATCTAATACAGGTTGCAAAGGTTGAAAAAGCTTACTCCAGGTACTTGGACAACATATTAGTATCTGAAATGGATGGATGGGCCTGTCTTCAGGGAATTAGGAGAATGTAGAATTGTGATTTTCTTTTTCTCCAATTGTAAAGGCAGATTGACCATACTTTTTTCGTGACTATTAAGAGAAATTCTTGACCTCGGTAAAGTTTTTCGAGAACATGTCTTCAGAAAAGTAAAAATCCTAGTTTAACTGCTCTGCTCATTTTGGTAGGATTATTTGAATATTGTAGAACTACACTGCACAGTATTCTAATGCATGTTTCACAATGCCTTTGTGAGGTGTGACTCACAACTGTTTCACACCTCTTCCCGGGCTGTAACACATGTAGTTCAGTCTATATATGTTGGGCCTAGATATATGCATATTATACGATTTATTGATTTTTAGTCTTTGAATGAAAGGCACTTCAGTTTGTAGGTATGAAATTGCTGGTGCATTGTTCGTTTGGTCTCATCAAACATCCTATTATTCTGCATGCTCACGCGTTGTGTAGTGTTAATTGATTTATAAAGTTTGTTCTACTTTTCTTGCACAATTTAATTATGAGTGATTTGTAAAGTTTGTTCTACTTTTCTTACTCAACTACACATATAGACATTTTGTAGAGTTTGCTCTACTTTTCTTACTCAATACATATATAGACAGCTAGGTAGCAGTAGCACAACAAATTAGTGGAATCCTCATCTCAACTGGACTCCAGAGAAAGCCTCATCCTCGGCATATAACGAACTCATCGTCCTTCTGAATTCTGATCAGCAGGATAATATGCTCTTACAGTTTCTTAAGCCAGCAAATAGTTTTGCGCAAAAAAAAAAGCCAGCAAATAGTTCGTCTCGACAATACTTGTGTTTTTCTTCCAACTTGGCTAGGAACGAATTGAATTCGTGGTGGGGACGAGCTTGTCATTTTCATCTTCCTCTTGATCCATCCATGATAGCGTCAGCCACAATCTCCTCCTGCTCCGAGGACAGTGGCAGTGGGATGCACAAGCTCATTGCGCGTCCGGCCGTATCATCGGCCATCAGTGCTGGCCTTCGGCTTCTGCAAAACCAACTACTGGGTATTGGGCTATTGGCCATCCCTCCTCAGCTAGCCCAGATAGGATTTGTCATTCTCTTCTTTTTTTAAAGATGGAATTTGGTGGATGGAGAGCATGGGTGTCGTCTCGTTTAAGGCGAGCCCTAGCTCTGCTACGGTCCGGAGGAGTTTCTATATGCCCACCATTTATGAACTTACAAGAGAAAAAAAATACTTTTAATTTTTTTTTATGGACGATCTGTTTAAAAAAAATCCTTTTAAAAATCCTTTCCATGATGGATTCAAAGGCTTTGACAGGATGAATAGGGAAACCTAGTTTCAGACTAACATGCTTTAAAGAAAGTTTTCAGACAGCTGCAGATGCTACAAACAGTATTCTTAGTCCAAACAGCATTGTTAGTACAATTCACGGGGTCATTATGACAAATGGTACACAGTTTTGTTGTCGTTGTCAGTTAGTATAAACTGTATTGCTTCCTGTATATAAGCAATCGCTGAAGATGTCTCAACTTTCTGAAAACAAGCTCAATGCGCGACCCTTATACCCGGAAACAAACTATATATAAACCAACACATGAAGTATCTTTCATGAAAGAAACTTTGTATGAATCAATCTAAAGTATGCCATGAAAGTTTGTGCCGATCTTATAGAACGTTTCAGTCAAGAGCCTAGCATTTCTTTCTTCTTCTCTTTTCTTCTTTCTTTGTTCTTTTTGGCTCTTGCCTTTGTATTGCTGTCTGCACTTGCGCTTCTTGCGCCCCCTTCTTAATGAAAATGACATGTTGCAAGGTGTGTTCGAGGAAAAAAGAGAGTCTAGCATTTCCATGGTGGAAATGACATGCAGCAAGGTGTGTTCGAGGAAAAAAGAGAGCATGGCATTTCCATGGCGGAAATAGACAGTCTGTCATTTTGTCGCTCAATCTGAATCCCTTGATTTTTCATTTTCCTCCTCTCCTATATGTCAAGGGTGCCGGTACTATCAATCGGTGCTTTGCAGAAACAATTCCTTAAATTTTACTAGGAATCTTGTGTCTAAGAAATGCCTCTATATCAGTTCTAGATTTCAAACCTTCTTGCTGATCGGCGAGAAACTTTGAGAACTTCAACACTTTACCCTCTCCGCTTTTTCCAGGGGAACTACTGAGAAATGGGAGCGATGCTGGGGTTTGTGCCAATGCCCACACTGATGAAAGCAATTCATTGGGTTTGTCCAACTGCTCTAAAATTGTGGAATCTTCATTTGCTGCTCAAAAAGGGGACAAGGTTGACAAAAATGCTCCTATATAGCATTGGGAGGCACTGTGATGACTAAAGAGAAATGATTTGAACAAAGTTAGGTAGCACCTGAATACTTGAAGACCATTTCCAAAGAGTTGCAGGGGATGCTGAAATTCAGACGAGGTATTGTGGTCCCACCACCATGCTTTGCATTGCTGGATATGGTAACAACAGAAATAAGTTGCTGAAAAAGGTTAAGGACCTTGCTAGAATCAAAGAGAACTAAGATGACTGCAAATCCAGTTTTAAAGTCTAGAATCAAGGTCATAGCAGAATCAGATCACTGCATGAGTGAAGAAGGAAAACTAAGATGACTGTAAAGTTAGTTTTTGACTATCGCATATCCACCACAATAGTTGGTAATGTTGATACAAATCACATAAAACTTAATGTTAATACCTTGTTATTAGCCCAACCATTCGACCATGGGAATTAATAAGAACACCACCACTAGCCCCTGGATGAACTGCCGCTGTTGTCTGCAGCATTACTGGTGTGTCCATAGTTTCAGCCTCCAAACTGCTAGATAGATGAGAATGTTGAGCTGATGGGATTTTGACAATTTTTGAGACAACCCCAGAGGAAAGAGAGGAACATAGACCTACAGCCAAATACTCAAATATTAACAATATAATAATAAAACAATCAAGATACAAATGTCATAAATTGAGCACTATTTTGAAAACTATGATTCTTACTTATCAGGTTTGTTACCTGATCGAGGTCCAAGAAGGCCATGCCCAACAACATATACAGAAGAGCCTGCTGTTGGACAAATGAATTCTGGTCTAATTGCACAAAGTTCAATTGCAACCATTTCCAGTTGAAGCAAGGCAACATCAAGCGGCCCCTTGGAGATAAAGACCACGCTAGCACTGCACCAGGTCTGTCTTTTCCCATGATCCAAACGAACCGATATTCTCTTCTCTCTTTTGAAACCCAAATTAAACAATGGAGCCTCATGCTTAACAGCATCTTGGTTGGACATTTTGCATTCTTGTGACTGCAATAGTTTATTTTCAACTTCACGGACATGTTCTCCAGTAAGTGAGGTGATTTCATTTTGTAAACCTAAAGGCGAAGTTCTCCCAAATCTCCAAGGCTCCAAAAGATGAGCATTTGTCAGAATTAAGCCATTCTTGTTGAGGACAATACCTGAAGCCCAAGATGTATCACCAACCTTGACAAGAACAACCGAGGATATAGCCTCTTTGAGTGAAGCTGGAATTCTATACTGATTATGATGATTGGCTGAAATAGAGACGGACCTCCTATAGTTATCCATGGCACATGATTCCACCATTTTACTATCTGCATTTTTGTCATCAAGTAGATCATTTGAGGCTTGCTCAATTCCTTCCAGTTTGTTGCTGCTCCATGCAGTGCATATTCCATCCCATGTAATCACAAGCTGTCATGCAGATATCTAAGCTTGATATCGGTTATATGTGCAAAGCATAACACTGGTACCAGTAAACTCACCTGAACTTGTATGCTGCTACCTCTTTGTCTTAATGGCTTCATCAGCATCCCCACAAGACAAGAATTTTTGTCAAACACAGGAGCACCTTCCATACCTTAGAATATTTGAAAATTTGTTAGCAGCTGATGTAATAATTCATGTTCAAAGGGAGAGTGATATTTATACCAGGAAGACAGTGGATATCGGCCATCAGCAGCGAGCTCCTGACAGCGCCTGGAGGTAGGCAATTTGCAACAGCACCAACTGATATACTGCTCAAAGAACAATGATAATAATATGGATTATTCTGTCAGCACCTCTTTGTTTTCAAATAAATGTGGCACAATATAGTGGATGATAGCATGCATGTCTTTCCCATGTCACAAACTACAACAGCTATTTGACAATGAATGAGCCTTTACAGGTTCCTAAGCATGCCCTGAACAAAATTAGGCTGTGCTACTGTTTAGCTTTAGTGAGGGAGGATGCACAGATAGAATACAAAGAGCAACACTTCAGAATTTATTATTATTTCCATAACCAGATATGTAATGACATCAAGTTTTCAACTGTTTGGAGTTTCATGTTACATTGATTAATAGCATAAACTAAGAATTTAATTGAAACTAACTGATTGAATCTACGAAAGAGCACTAGGTGTATATGTTTACAAATGAAATTAAAGCAGTAGAATAAAAATTACCTGTTGAAGAAATGGAATGGTGACAGGATGCCAAAGGGAGACCCTACTACCAGCAAAGAGTCTCCTCGCTGTGGCGCCGGTGAAACATTGATATGTATTTCATTCTGGTCACCATTGGCAAGATCATCAACTCAATAAGTCCACATTTTAATTCTGGAGGTGCTAAAGATCAATGAAATGAAAATTAATTTGAGAAAATGAATCTTACACTTGATGTTAAGGATGAAACTCCTAGTATAGCAATTCTTGTGGCGGACTTGGCTAACATTGATGGTTCAATTGACTCAGCATATGCATTCTTCCTGTTAGACTCAAGAGAAGACCTGACGCCATTTTCAACCTGATAATGACTGATAGTGGTAAGTCTCTGATTGCTATAAAATCAGGAAAGGCAACTTTAGCTTGATGAATAGACAACCTGCTTCTGATTGACATCGGCCAATGGCCAGCCAACATCCCATGATGAGCTTCCAAACACTGAACCATCATGTGTTAATAAGGATAATATAGATTCAGCTGATGCTGCAACATCGACCTAAAAAAAGGAAACTGAGGTGCTGAGTTGATGATGAATCATATATTTTTCATTTATAGTGACATACTATATAAATATCTAGAACCTTGCAGAAGTATTACCAAAATAAATGCAGTTCTGATTTTAAATTACAAGGTCTAAGTTCACATTGTTTTTTTCTGAGCTCCAAGAACATCTTTCAAATCCAAAGAACTCAAAACAGTCATTGTGTGTATTTATTGTCATGTATGACCAGACATTTTACACCTATCGTGTTACTAAGTAGCACTTCCTTTGGTGAAAAACAGCACAAGCACTGGTCATTCATATAGCACATTTAGGGAGTTTTAAATTACTTCATGGTAAGAGTCCCAACTAAGCAGCACTAGAATCTGGGTAAAGAAAATAGAAATACTGGTACTGGTAATGAACATATGTTTTGATTGGGAAAAGAAAAACCCACCATGGCAAGTAACTGAGCTGAAAGCCACTGTGGAGCTCCAGAATCTCCATCTATGATGTTCCCTAATTCCTCATGCTGCATATGCCAGGAGAAGTTCAGGCTTTCAGGAAACTCTTACTAAACTCTCACATTGTATTTCTTGTAATCTCAGAACTGAGCACCCGATATTTGGTGCTCTAATGCTACAGCCCCTTATAATACTGCCCCATTGATCTGAATTCTGAAGTCATAATAACCCAAAGGCCAAAAATGTTCCTCACCTCAACCAGCACATCAAGACACGTCTCCGGTAGTAACCTTGGCTGTAGTTCCTGCAGGCATCCCATCAAGCAAGCAAAACCTCAGCACCGGAATCGCCTCAATTACACAGTTGCGAGCACGAGACGACGCAACCAACCTCGCTGGCGCTATCGCGCTGCTCCGCAACCAGGAACGGCTCCACGAGAGACGCGGACGTAAGCGCGACGCCCCCGGTGTGGCCATGAGCCGCGCAGACACGACCTAGAAGCGGCGGCGGCGGCTCCGCCAGGGCGCCCGGGGGCAGGAGGACAGCCGACGCCGAGAGCGTGGTGGACCCCGACCTGGAACCGAACCAAGTCGCGATTAAGCTCAAATTCCGCGAGGAGATTGAGGAATCGGGAGGGGAAGGGGAGGGGAGCGGTTGCCGAACTGGTGGAGGTGGAAGGCGTGGCGGCGCATCTTCACGGCCTTGGGGTCCTGGAGGAAGCAGAGAGGGAGCGTGGCGCTTTAGCGAGAAATCTCGCGAGAAGATGTTACGGGGAGAGGAAGAGGAGAGGAGGTGGGAAGTGAGAAACTGACCGGACCGACGATCCGTGCCATGGCCGAGAAGCTCCGCGCGGCAGCGGCGATCTCGCGCGGCTCCATGGCAAGCAAGCGGCCGCGGGGAAGGAGGCCGGAGCCCGGAGCCCGGAAGGGACGGCACGAGAAGGTATCACCCTGCGTTGCTTGTTCTGCTTGCCGGTTGAAAAGAGAACTCGACTAATGTTGACTAAGTACCATTTATCCATGTGAGTAAACTGCTCTTCCACCGATTTTCTTAGGATTAACCGCGAAAATGTATTATTGTCAACAAAAATTATGCGTGAACGTCCAAACAGCTAGACTGCTAGAGCAGAAACATTGATGTTGACATGCAAACATTATCCATGTAATTGTATGAACACTATATGACAATTTTTTTACGTGTTTACACACTTGCATCTGAAATGTACATCTATCCTTCTGAAGTCGGTTTGAGAGGAACATAGCAGGTTCACGACGAGCCGAGATCAGCGATGGCACTGGCATTTTGTTACGGCCATTGGACATGGATCGGCGTTCGAAGAAGAACGAACACTGCTCAGCTCGCACAACAACTTAAACTTGTGCACACTGCTGTTTCTGGCACTCGTGGATTTCTAATTTTCTATGCTTGTACCCAAGTTAAACGGCCGGCTTACACATCGATTACCAATTTACTGTACATGTGTTCTAACTCGTGCATGTCTTCAGTTAAACTCATGCAGAAAACTTCAGTACTCCAGCAGTCCTTCCAGGTGATCTGCTCGGATTTCAACTCCCCGGGTCAAAGTTAAAGCAAACAACTCAGTATACGTACCAGCTCTGAATAACACGTGGAATAAGTTCAATGATCATATCTGGGATGTACTAAATCACAATGGAAGTGCTAGTAGCTCGAATGATGGTCTACACACGCTAAGGAACAAAGGGAAATGCTGGATCTACATGCTAATCAGCTAGGTAGTAGAATGGCTAATAAGCAGCAAGTGTGCATTGCCCACTAAATCCATAATAAATCATACACTCCTATTGTTAACACCACACATGCATCCAACGCCCGGGTAACTAGACTGTCGCTCGCATTATTTACGGCCCACCACCATCCGCCAGCGTTCCTCCCGCCTGATCCACCGCCGCCGGCCTCGCCTTCGCCGGCACCGCCGCCCGCCTCACCTCCTCCGGCACCGCCGCCCTCCGCTCCTTCGCCGCCGCCCCTCCCGCCGCCGGGGCAGACGATTCCTTGGAAGCGCGCGGCCAAGCAGATGAGCGCCAGCAGCAGCGCGCAGAGCCGCCGCTTCGTCCCGCCTCTCATGGTGTGCTCCCGTGTGGCTCTCCCTCTCGTTCCTCGGTCAGATGGATATGTATCTCTCGCTCGTAGTACGTCTTCCCGGGCTGGCGGTTGCTCAGCGCGTTACCTGGAGTCGTGGGGGACGAGGGAATCGGCGTC
Organism: Brachypodium distachyon; assembly: GCF_000005505.3. Classification (NCBI taxonomy): domain Eukaryota; kingdom Viridiplantae; phylum Streptophyta; class Magnoliopsida; order Poales; family Poaceae; genus Brachypodium; species Brachypodium distachyon. The sequence goes on along the minus strand of NC_016132.3, from coordinate 18,382,263 downwards.
AGTTATTTACTCAGTTTTCAACTATGCTATACGTACGACGCTATTTGTAAGATAGCTTGGTACGATTAGACTCAAATTAATTCACGGTCAGCATGTGGGGCCGTCTGTGCACATTGCTTCTCAGTCTGCTAGTACGCGGATCGTACTCGATTTGATCGTACGCAAGGCAGTTTCGCTCAGTTTTATACGATAACAAACGGTCCCTTCCTCTTGCCACGGGACCACTAGCTAGTCTGCTTCGCTCTTTGGTTCCAACGATCAAACGAATCACCTTGTCAGAGGCAGAAACTGAGCTTCATGTACGTACATACAACTGAGATAGCGTACGTGCACGTGCGATCACTTCGTGGAGTTTTCTAGTCGTATTTCAGTAAGACAATATTTCCTTCGATCCATAAAAAAGACACCAGTGTATACCAACTTCCAAATTTCATTTGTCAAACAGAGAAAACATGTACAAACATCACCAGCATACTATGACATCAATCCGGCGACAAACATATATCTTGTCACGGTTGAGAAGAAAACGAAACTTACAGCTCGCAGGCACGCACAAGTATTGTGTGCCATTTATTTATATAGCATACTGTAACTATTTCATGGGTGCAAACAAAGGAGAATAATGATCAGTAGTGGTTGTTCTCCCAGAACTGAGATTTGAGCCACTTTATCAGATCTTTTTCCACCTGGAACGCCTTGGCCAAAACGTCATCTGAGATCGGTGGCTTGGATCCAAACACCGCGTTGGCGATAGTGATAACCCCAGGGTTCTGGCTGTTGAGCGATGACAGCGCGGCTGCTGGCTTGTCATGCGCTAGGTTCATTTGGAAGTGGATCATGGCCTTTGGGAACACAAATACGTCACCCTTCGTGACCACCTTTGAGAAGAGCCTGTTTGGGTTGGATGTGACAAATCCAAGGTAGAGCGTTCCCTCGAGTACGGTGAGGAGCTCGGTGGCACGTGGATGTATGTGTGGCGTGTTCACACCTAATGGTGCGTAGTCGATGCGTGCCAGAGAGATGCCGAGGGTGTTGAGGCCAGGGAAGTTTGCTATATTGATGTTGGTGACGTTGGAACCGACCTTGCTGGTCATAGTGTCCCTAGGTTTGTCGAGCATGGCTTTATTGAAGAAGTCGTCCGCGACGACAGCCATTGGGTCCTTGCATGGAAATCCATTTACTCGCACTGCACGCATAAAGAAAGTAAATTAACAGTTTAACACAAAGTAGTAAATGTGTGATTTAACCGTTTAAGTAAAGAGAAATACTAATATTTTGCTCACCGTGAGCACCTCATGCAGAACACATGATCAATGATATGATAGCGCTAAGAGAACATTACGACATCGCTAGAAAAATGGACACACATGCATACAGGTACATCACAAAGTACGGAGCAGAACATACCATTCGACTTCATGTCGGCAACGCAGAAGTCTTGGAGAGGGCTATTATCAAAGGCAGTGACCATCGATGAGGCCAGCCCAAGGAGGGCAGCGAGGAGAAACAAGGAGGAAGAGGAGGCCATTGTGGGGATGCTTTAGTGGCCATGGAGGTCTGGATGGATGTGCTTATATAGCCGCAAATGGGGCCGAGGTGGCGCGCAAGCAAAATAGTGTGGCACTGTGGTCAAGCAAATGTGCATGAACTTGCATGTAAGCAAACAAGACACGTCAACTGATCAAGGAATTGAAACAGTCTTGATGTGGGCTAGAACTTAATTGCATTGCATGGTCATCCGACTTCTCAAGTTTCCTTTAAAAAGGGCATATCTGTTCCACTAAGTAACATGCATGGCGCGCTCTCGAGTTTTTCAAACGTCACACGTTCTGCGGATATGGAGGGGACTTGGTGATAGAAAATTCCAGTACGAGAAAAGGTCGACCTAGCTAGCCCCGATGGCTCAGAATGTACACCAAGTCAATTGCAGTAGGCACAATTAAAATCACAAGATGACATGTAATCGCTCCGTCCCATATTAAGTCTTGCTCCGTCTCATACTAAGTGACGAAATATTACATGTATCTAGACACTTTTTGGTATAAATATCTCCATTTTAAGCAAATTTGAGTCACTTAATATGGGACGGAGGGAGTGGTAGCTTACGTAAGTGTTATTTTTTCGCTAATTGGTCAAAGGCATTAAATGACCAGTTTGCTAGGATCAAATTAGTTAAGAAATTGTTACTGGTCGGTTAGTTTCTTTGGAAACTATGCACGAATCTTTTCTGTAAAGAGAGATCAAATGAAGTATAAACACGTTAATTTCCTCTTCTTTTAGGCGCAGCGTACTACGTTGAAGTTTTATTTATTGTTTCATTATGTTTGAGATGCTTTGTGTATCTAGTAAATCTTTATACTACGAAGTAATAGATTTGTGATCTTTTCAAAAAACAAAAGTTTTAATGTGGTAATGCGCCAGAGCCCAGAGTGCTCCACTCCTCTATGCACGCGGGAAAGAATTAAATGTCGATGAAGAACGAGTAACTCTCAACACCTGGATGGGCAGTCAGGCACAACAGTTGACGGATGACGAGGGAACGAGGCTTCGAGTACTCAATCTTCATGTACCCGATGCAGTCCAACAGAGGATCCATTCGAAAGCCCATCAAGTATATGCAGATCGAATCCCTCAAAGTGCGGTTCAAACCAAGAAACATAATCTTATCATACCGGAATGAACTGATCTGATTGTAACCTTCTTGATTATCACGCCCGAAACTTAGCCACCAGTATATAAGGGTAGGAGGGGGATCAGGAATGGCCAACCTCTAGACATACGCCAGATTCATCTGCGCACCATAGCTTCATAACTTCTCTGTAATCTCGATCAATACAATACACCAAAAGCAGGACGCAGGGGTATTACCTTCCGAGGACTACGAACCTGGGTAAACCTTGCGACTCTCCTAGTCTTTGTTAGTCGACGAGATCGCTGGTGCACCCCGTGCTCTCCTCAGTCAAAAACCCTTGAGTCAGGGTATTGCCGAGGTAGCCCCTCGTCATTGGCGCCGACCATGGGAAGAAGTGCATCAGATCTACGATCTTCTTGACCATGCCGCTTTCAATCCACAACGCATCAACCATGAAGGAGCCGATCCGCTTTGGGTTCTTGAATTTCTCAGCTCACCCGCCGATATTGCGCTTAGCCTTCCGCAACCTTCGCGGTCTTTTGGAGCTGTCGTTCGGAGGTTTTGACCTCCGAGTCAGCCGCGAAGGAATCATCAGCTTCACAGATCTGTTACCGACAGGACAGATTTGCGATTCTCTGGTGGCGTCACCGACTGATCCTTCACCCCCGATGCGTTCGCTGGGTCAAACAGGGCCAATTTTGGCCAAATTTTTTTGCACCGAGTGCGATTTGCACCACTCGGTGTTCGCTGAAGATTCCACTCCTTACAGCATCAGAACCTGTTCAAGTGTAGCAATCAATCCCATTGACGCAACTGTGATCCCTCGCATGACCTTGGCACAGGTCTTCGCAGCGGAAGTAGGCGAGAGCAGTGGAGATGGACACCGTGCCGACAGAACCATCTTCGCCGAGGCACGCGCAAGAGACGTGACCAATGATCGGCCAACAATCATTCTCACGTCGGAAGAAGAAGCTCGGGTCGAGGCCGCTCTTAACGACACCAACCCTTTACCAGCAGACGCCACGCGCAACGAGATGATGGCATACCACCATGCGCTAGACACTACGCAGCTCATCTGCGAGAGGAGCAGGCGGAGCTCCAACGGCGGAGAGAAGTCGCCGACGCTTCGAGTGCTCGCAGACAGCTCTCAGCACAGAGTTGCAGTGCCTGCTCTCGGAGCACCCCCTAGATATAGAGCGCCGCGCTATCAATCTCGGTTGAACAATATTCCCGAGCGAGATTGCATCGGCATGACATGCAATTTGGACGATGAACTGATGACGGTCAATACCTAGGGAGAGTTGCTTCCCCAGACGCCACAAGGAGCTGTGGTCGCTGCAAACATGTACCTCCTATCCGCCATGCCACCGGATGACGACCCGAAGGCGGCAATCCACAAGCAGGTCTTGGCCGGCCTGGGCCTCATCGGGAATGCTCTCATGGGCCCCAACTTGAACCAGATGGAGCCCTGACGGCATAGGGATGGCGGCTCCCCACGGCAAAACAATCACACGACTCCTCCACGACGGGGACTGGAAGAACAGTCTCATCGCCGCCGCAACACCCCCGTACTAGGAGATGCTCGTGATATCATTACGCAGTAGAGAATCGATCGCGAGCGGTCAGCTCGTGCTGGCCGCATCACAGAGGAAGAAGATGAACCTTGCGGCGCGGCCTGCTTTAGCCGTCGCGTTCGCAACTCGAAGATGCCCGATAATTTTTCAGTATCGACGAGCGCAATCAAGTTTGACGGCTCCCAGGAGCCGAAAGCTTGGTTAGAAGATTACCTCACAATGGTACGACTGAAGGGAGGAACGAAGAACACAGCCATGCAGTGTTTTGCAGCTCAAGGGGCACGCTCGCACATGGCTGGCTAGTCTGCCAGAAGGCGAAATAGGCTCGTGGGACGAGCTCTACCAAGTTTTCACCCGCACATTTCGGGCAACGTATAAAAGGCCAGTCTCATTGGAAGAACTTCGAGCGTGCACTCAGAGGTCGAGTGAGTCCATTCGATCGTACATACAACGATGGACGTCCCTCAAAAATACAGCAGAAGAGATATAAGACGAAAGCGCAGTCGACGTCAAACATGGGTTGAAGCGTGTCACTTTTAAGGAAGAACTGGGACGGAGCAGGCCAAAAACGGTTGCAGATCTGATGGAGATAGCAAATAATGGCAGATGGAGAAGATTCAATTTGAAATGAGCACAATGCACTACCAGATGATGAAGAAACCGAGCGAGGACACGGTCGCAACACCGAGAGAAGAAAGAAGCGAAAGGAGCAGGAGCCTAACGCCCCCGAGTTTGTAGCGGCAGAGTTCGACCGTAATGGCGGTGTTCGAGGTGAAGGAAATCATGAAGGACATCGGGATAGAAGTAACCGTGGTAACTACCGAGACAGCAGCAAGAACCAGCAGTGGCAGCCTCGGAGGTTGTGGCGAGATGAGCAACCTGCTTTGTCGTTCACGCAACAGTTGTCGTCTCCCTGCCCCTTCCATGGTACCAGGGATGTTGACGGAAATATAAGGTGCATCCACACACTGTTCGAGTGCCGTCGTTTCTACGAGTTGCAGGACACATGCAGCCAGTTTCAGAACTCAACGGTAAGTAGGAATTACCCTCGGGGCCAGGTCAGCAATCAATGAGAATTAATCCCAACACTCTGGCTCTTCCACACGCCAATCAAGCTGGGATGATCGTGCATAACGCGCCGCCACCCCCTCCACTGCCACCAAATTTCGCCGGATCCATGCAACACACGCAGTCCGCGTCATGGCCATCAGAACCACCAGCCACAGCCGACGCGTATCCGGCGCCTTTGGGAAATATCTGCATGATACAGAAAGGAAGGTCGTCCAACAGACATCAAAAAGTTATCACTCGACAAGTTCATCTGGCTGTGGCCGCACCACCCACCACCCTTGAGTACCTCGACTGGTCCGAGGTCGCCATTTCATTCTCGCGGGCGGATCACCCACCTCAGATTCCGAGGCCAGGACAGTCAGCACTAGTCCTTGATGCTCATGTAGGAGGCTATGAGATGAGCAAGGTGTTCATAGATGGAGGCAGTGGCATTAACATCATATTTGCGGATACACTAAGGGCGATGAACAGATCATTAACGAATCTCCAAGCTACAGACACATCTTTTCACGGAATTGTTCCAGGAAAACCGGCAGTGCCATTAGGCCAGGTTAGCCTCGACGTTGTCTTTGGCAACCTCGCCAACTTTCGCAAAGAATGGATCGATTTTGAAGTACTCGACTGGAAATCGCAATACCATGTGCTTTTGGGCCGGCCGGCACTCGCTAGATTCATGGCCATCCCACATTATGCATATCTCATGCTGAAAATGCCTGGACCCTACGGCATAATCACCATCCGAGGAAGCTTTACATGATCGGACAATTGTGACAGAGAGTTCCATAAACTTGCCGAATCATTCGGTATGCAGATGGAACTCGCCTCTTTGAAGGCAACGACGGACAACGACGTACTTTCCATGACGAAGAAAGCGCCACCACAGATAGAGTTCAGCACGAAGAGTGACACAACAGAGCATCAGGTACACCCGACGGATCCCAGCAAAATAGTGCTGGTGTCTCGTCGAGTTCCTGCGCGAGAATTGGAATTTTTTTGCCTGGTTACCATCCGATATGCCGGGTATTCCCAGGGAACTCGCCGAGCACTCTTTACATGTGGACAAGCTTGCCAAGCCCATTAGGCAACCGATGCGACAATTTTCAGAACCCAAGTAGAAGGCTATTGGTGAAGAGGTCAATCGCTTGCTCGACGCAAAGTTTATCTGGGAAATTAAACAAGCTACCTAGGTGGCGAACCCCGTGCTTGTCCCGAAGAAGAACACGAAAGTTTTGCGCATGTGCGTTGATTTCACCTCACTGAACAAACATTGCCCGAAAGATCATTTTCCCTTGCCTCGAATCGACCAGATCGTCGACTCGACTGCGAGATGTGCTCGATTGTCATTCCTTGATGCATATTCTGGGTACAATCAGATTCGATTGAAGAAGGAGGGCGAAGACAAGACAGCATTCACAACACCTTATGGAGTTTTCTGCTACACAACTATGCCTTTCGGACTGAAAAACGCAGTCGCTACGTATCAACGCTGCATGCAAGCATGTCTTGGGGCGCAGCTTGGCAGAAATGTTCAAGTCTACATCGATGATATTTTTATCAAGATAAAGACTAAAGATACTCTATTAGAGGATATTCGATAGACATTCCAGAATCTTGACAAGTATCGGATCAAGCTTAACCTGACGAAATGCATTTTCGGAGTACCTGCAGGGCAGCTTCTAGGTTATTTTCTTTCTGCAAGGGGAATCGAAGCAAATCCAGACAAGATCAGAGCAATAGTGACAATGAAGGAACCAACAAACATCCATGCGGTATAGCAGCTTACAGGAAGAGTGGCAGCTCTCAACCATTTCATTAGCAGATTGGGAGAAAAAGCTCCGCCATTTTACCAGCTACTCAAAAAGGGGGATAAATTCACATGGACACCCGAAGCCAGCAACGCATTCGCCGATCTAAAACGCATGCTATCGACTTCACTGGTCCTTGTAGCCCCACTCGAGAATGAGCCACTCTTGCTACCTCGCCGCCACAAATCAGGTGGTCAACACGGCCTTGGTAGTAGAAAGAGCAGAAGAAGGGAAAGCGCAGCCAGTCCAGAGGCCAATATACTATGTTAGTGAAGTGTTATCTCTCACGAAGCAACGTTATCCACATTATCAGAAACTGGCATACAGAGTATTCATGACGGCCTGAAAGCCGGAACACTACTTTCAGCAACACCCGATCGTCGTGGTGAGTGAGGCTCCACTCGCCAACATTCTCAATAACCCAGAGACAACAGGACGTGTCGCCCAATGGGGAATCGAGCTTTTGCCCAGGAATATCACATACAAGCGCCGGAAAGCAATCAAGTCGCAAGTACTGCCAGATTTCATCGCAGAGTGGACCGAGATGTAGACTCCAAGCCCGCTCGATTTGACGAGTGCCTGGACCATGTACTTCGATGGATCCAAATGGGCAGAAGGCGCAGGGGCAGGAGTAATATTGATCTTGCCAAAAGGGGACATGATGCACTATGTTTTTCAGATGCACTTCCACAACGCCTCCAACAACGAAGCTGAGTATGAGGCCTTGTTGCATGGCATGCGGATGGCAAAAGCATGTGGCGCTACTCGTCTAATCATCTATGGTGACTCCAACTTGGTTGTGCAACAAACAATGAAGACCTGTGACGCAGTATCGGACACCATGATCGCCTACCGTGATATGTGCAACACATTGGAGGGTAATTTTGACCGTTGTGAGCTCGCGCATGTCAGCCGAGCCAGTAACGAAGAGGCCAATCATTTAGCCAACCTGGGATCCACACGGGCAGCAGTTCCGCCTGGAGTTTTTCTGGAGATCATTCATCAACGATCCATCAAAGAGAAGAGCACGACGGCTTCAGTCAAAAAGTCGTCCAACTCAGAGCTTCTAACCGACTCAACAGTTTCACCCGACAGCCCCGTAGTCGAGCAAGCAGAAGACGGCGCAGTCGAAGTCATGGCAATTGGACCAACATGGATGAAGCCACTACTCGCATACATGCTCCGGCAGGAGTTGCTAGAAGATACAACCGAAGCTAGAAGGATTATGCGGTGATCGAAAGCTTTCAAAGTAATCAACGGCGAGCTTTACAAACGCAGTGTCTCTGGCATTTTTTAGAGATGTATTGCACCAGAAGAAGGACATGATATCCTTCTATATATCCATCAGGGCACATGCAGGCACCACGCCGGAAGCAAAACAATCGCCGCCAAAGCCTTCAGAGCCGGATTCTACTGGCCCACGGCCCTACTCGATGCTCAGGCTATCGTCAGCAAGTGCGAAGCATGTCAGATGTTCGCCACGAAGCCGCATGCCCCTGCTTCTGAACTCAAGATAATTCCCATCGCCTGGCCTTTTGTGCAATGGGGACTCGACATGGTAGGCCCGTTGAGGAAGTCGCGTCATGGAGGACATCGTTTTCTGCTAGTCGCGGTTGAGAAATTTTCGAAGTGGATCGAGGCCATGCCAATTGCAAGTGCCACATCTGCAACGGCTATTCAGTTCTTCAGATCCATCGTTTTCCATTTTGGTGTTCCTCACAGCATCATCACAGACAATGGAAGCAACTTCAAGGAAGCTGACTTTCAAGACTTCTGTGAGCAGATGGGGATCCGAATCAACTACGCTGCAGTCGCGCACCCGCAGACAAATGACCAGGTCGAAAAGGCCAATGGTCTGCTCACTGAAGGCATGCATAAAAGGTTGATGACACCCTTGCGGAGAGCAGCTGGCGCGTGGGTCGAAGAACTCCCCTCGGTACTCTGGAGCCTTCGAACTACACCAAATTCTTCCAGGCAGTTCACCCCTTTCTTTATGGTGTACGGGGCAGAAGCAGTGCTGCCATCTGAGGTGAGGTATAATACACCTCTGGTCGCAGCATACGCCGGACCAGATTGCACAGAAGGTATGGAAGATTCACTCGACGCAACAGATGAGGCATGCGACATCGCCCTCGCTCGGTCAGCAGTTTACCAACAGAGTCTCCGCAATTATCACGACCGTCGACTACGCCGTCGCTCATTCGTTGAGGGTGATCTAATCCTTCGGCTGAAAACGAAAAGTCATCACAAATTGGCATCGCCATGGGAGGGGCCTTACATCATATCCAAAGTAATCCCAGGCGGTGCCTACATCCTGAAAGATCCAGCCACCAGCATCGATTTCGGCACGCCGTGGAACGCCGCACAGTTACGGAGTTTCTACGCTTAGTTTTCTCTACAAACAGACTGAGTTTATCTTTTCATCGTCTTCAGTTTCTATTCAGTCATATTATCTTCGTCAGTATATCATTGAATAAATACTAATTTTTCCCTCGTAGGAGAGCTGAATTACTACATTAAACACCTCCGTCTCTCCAAAGACCTGAGGGATGTATCTATAATATCGCTAGAGAGGGGCAACTCCAGTGCCGCAGTTAAAGCTCCGCGGGTGGCACTCACCCGAAAGTCAATCAGGACTCGGGGGCTGCGCGAAACACCCGCCAATGCAAGCGTTGTACATATACATTGCATAAACCACAATTATCCCCGTCCAGGCGAGGACTCAGGACCATCAGATCGCCGCTCTTATCGCAAGCGACACTCATGCGCAAGTCTGTCGCACTTCGTCACGACACAAGATATTCAACATCGTCGGGAAAGATCAACTGATAAAGGTTCGTATTCCAGATATTTAACTAACAAAGTTTTGGTTGCAGGACATAACAAAAGGAGATGAAGCACGTGCTACTCAACACCTAATTGCAAGAAAAGACTCGGGGGTTGTTTCCCCCAAAAGTACTAAAACTCAACGACGCAGTAGAAGTCTATATCATCTCGACAAGGTTGACCAGCTCTCGAGCATGCCACTCGACGATGTCATAGTAATACTCCATGTTAATCTCGCCGTCTTCAAAAAACGGCACAACATGCAATCCCCCCAGATCCAGGCCGGGATATCGAAGCCGAACAAAGGCCAGGCCAACAGTGGCGCCAGTTACAAGCTGCTCATGTATATAACTCTTGATGACAGCCGAATCCGTGAACAAACGGACCAAACCCCGAAGATTGTCAAGAACCGGCGTGTCCGAAAACAGCGCTCGATGAATATCAGTCATAATTTGGTGGCACGAGCTCAAACAAACTTTGGCCCGGGCAGCCCGATCCTGCAAAAGCGCTAATACATACCCCCTATCGGAGTCAAACCAGAAGGAAGGAATCGTCGGCCCCGCCCGTTGAAGAGTGTTCAGGCAATGGCGAACGCGCTCAGCTTCCTTGTGAGATTCGGGGATAAGTTCTGCAAGTACAAGACAGTCTGTTAAACACAGGAAGCAATACAGAACGAGTAATCACTACGAACAGTGCTTACCGTGCAGATCTGAGCTTATCGAAACAAGCTCCCCCAGAAGAAATTCATCTCGGGTGGCAGCAGCACGAGCCTTCGACTTCCACACGGCAACCTCCCCGCGGAGTGCCAAGAGCTGACGTTCAGCGTCCCTCACGCGACTGCGAAGGTACACGATCTCATCGGAGCGACTCATCTCAGCGAAAGCAACGAAGCAGTTGATTTAGCCAGATATATCAATCAATGAGTCCAAGCCCGACTATAAATACTCGGCCATGGACTCGGGGGCTACTCCCATCGGAAGCGCTGTCCGCGCACCCGACGAAAGTTTCTATATCAAAGTCTGTTCGAGTCCATGCCTAACTCCGCGCAGTTAGCCACGCACTCGGGGGCTACTCCCATCGGGAGCGCTGTCCGCGCACCCGACGAAATTTTCCTATATCAAAGTCTATTCGAGTTCGTGCCTAACTCCGCGCAGTTAGCCACGCACTCGGGGGCTACTCCCATCGGGAGCGCTGTCCGCGCACCCGGCGGTAACCCAAGCAGAGAATATGGATAAGATGTATAGCACAAGGACATCGATTTATCATATACCATCAATATAACAGATCCATTACAATGGCCATATACAAATTGAATTTCTTTGATTCAGTCCCCAACTACAAGCAGTTGGACACGCACTCGGGGGGCTACTCTCGGACTCGGATTGGGGGTCAATACTACGAACTATTATAGCAAGGCAAAGGCAAGTACAAACATCACGACGAAGGCAAAACCCCCAATCTGGTCAACACGATCTTGCATCAACGTCAAAGCTCGCCCCTGTCCCTGTCATACCAAAAGGACGATCTGTTCGAAGTATTCAACCTGCTCAGTCGGGAGTTCACCCTCTCGAACTCTGATTGGACTTCACCCTCTCGGACTCTGATTGGGGGTCAATACTACGAACTATTACAGGAAGGCAAAGGCAAGTACAAACATCACGACGAAGGATGAGCTCCAACCTCATCCATAGCTTCCTGCGCGGTCCGGACAGTCGCCGGGTTCAGCTGCTCGATGACGGCGGTAAATTTCTTCACTAGTTTTCGCCCCCGCTTGGCATAGCGCTTCAAGTTGACAACTTGCCCGTCCAGAGTCGATGGGGCACCATCAGTAACCTTCTGCAGCGCCGCTTGGTCGAGTGAATGCGCGAGCGAGAGAATGAAGGCAGCTTCAGCACCGGCTTGTGTCTGCGCTCGAGTGAAATCTTCGAGTGGATCTTCCCCGTCGAAGAAACTCAGCAAGCCGTCGAGTGAACCCGGCACCTCAGCGTCTGGATACATACTCGTGAATAATGACCTCAGAGAAGAAGTCACCTTCGCGAGCATGTCACCCGCGTGATCGCAAAGTTCTCCGACGGAGCCCACCATGCCGCTCAGCTCGGTCACTTGGTGTTTGCCACGAAGGGCGGCCAAGGAGCCAAGGGAATCTGCGCAAAAATCGCATCAGTCGAAGTAATCGAAGGGGAAAGGAAACTTCCTAAGAAAGGTCAAACTCACTGGTGAGTGCGTCGACGGCAGCCGAAAGTTGCGACTTCAATTTGTCGTCTCGAGAGGCAATCTCCTTCCTCTCGAGTGCAAGACTCTCCTGCGCCTCTAATTTGGACTGCTTGACAGCTGCGTCCACCTCGGCACGAGCAACCGCCAATTCCTTGGCGGAATCGGCAACTAGTTTCTCGTACTTCGATCGCCATTCTTGACTATTGCCAACCGCCACATCACGCAGTCGGTTGGTTTGTTCAGTCAAACCTACAAATGCAGACGTGGCTACACAGGCAACAGTCCATACAAACAGTATGGAGAAGGATTAAATCTGGCTAAAGAACACAAATTCATACCATTGGCGTGAACAGCGGCCTCCTTCACTTGGTCTAGCTCCAGGCGTAGCTGCCGGTTCTCCTCCTCTAATATCAGTTAGTGGTCGCCAAGATCCACCAGCTTTTCGACAAAAGGCTGCAATGAACAGAAGCATGAGTGAAAACCCTTAGCAGAAAAATTTCACTCAGCACTCCCATCGGGAGAATACTTACATGACTTTCCAGAGCCAACGACCCAATACGAAGCTGAGACGCAGAAGTTGACGGCTGCGCGATCGTTGGAGCCTGTGGTGTCTCGGGAAGCCCTGCCGGCGAGTTCCTCGCTGGCGAAGAATCTTGCACCTCGCACCGAGCCAAATACGCACTCGGTTTCGAAGGACTCCGGGCTGGAGAAACGGCACGAGAGTTCTTGGCCGTGGCATCACCATCACTCTGGATTTCGATTACCCGTCAACCCAAAAGAGAGAAACTCGAACAAACAAAAGGGATCGTTTTTTAACAAAGCGTACCTGGAGGAGCCACTCGACGAAACATCAAAGATGCGAAGACGTCCTTTTGGTTTGACAGCAACTTTGGCCTTTTTGGTTAAGGGATCCGACAGAGACGGCGATTGGAGCTTCGGCTCGTCGGATGCGGCTGTGGCATTCGAAGGAATCATCTCCTCATGCATCTTGTGCTGATAGGAGTCTGCAGTCGACTGTTCCGCCTCACTCGACCGACCTCGCTTTCAGGATTGTTGATCGTCCTCGTCCTCATCCACGTCATCTTCGTAAAGGGCGTCAGAGTTGGAACAATCAGCCAGATCGTCATCGTCGACTGGCACTCCCTCATCAAGCGGAGGCTGGCTCATGAGCTCTTGGTGGCCCTACAGTAAAATCTTTCAATAAGACTAATCTGGAGATTGCAGAGTAATAAATGGTGAGTACGGAAATAAAATCACCTCTTCACGCGATCGGTCGGGTCCGTAGGGGGGAAGAGGCGACTCCAGATTTTCCAAGGTGATCTCCTTTCGAGTGACCACTCTAACCCGGGTCAGAAGGTCAGACGACCAATTGTATTATTTCCTTGTGTATTCCTATAGGAGGTTTTTGTACATGTGTCTTTGGTTTCTCTTTTATCATCTCGTCCAAGAGAGAAAGTTCTTCTAATTCTATGAATCTTTCTAGAATCCTTTTCTCTTGAATATCAGTTAAGAGAGTTTCAGATTGTCTGGTATTCCACCAATTCTTAATCCAAAGTTCCAGACATTTGTTAACTGAGAAAGAGGCCCCCCAGGGCAAAAGTACGATAAATACAAGATATAGTAAAGAAGGCAATGCTTTCTTTTTTTTCATTTTTGATCTATAAATTGAGTTGTTAATGAATCCGCTTCATTCGCTGACTCTATGATGATTTTTTTTTCTTTGAAGCAAAAACTCTATAGCAAGGTTTGAGACCCTGTATCTATTCTTCTTTTTTGTATTGTATATTAGTGGAATTTCATTGCATTGGGTTCTTTCTTATATCTAGATGGACTGGAATAGAAAAAAAGATGAAAATGAAAGAATAGTATGCCATATATCCCACTTGGGCAAATAAATTTAAAGCAATTTTATCTTATCCTCGTTTGTTTCTTCCTTTAGATAAATACTAAAAAAGCCCCTTACAATACAATAACAAATCAAATTTCGAAGGGACTTCCAATCCATGTTGAGAAAACTTTTCTTCTTCCAATTCTTCTTCATTCTATTCAGTTCCAAAAAATACAATGGATACTCAAAATACTTCAATTGGTACGCGCAAGAAATAGGCCAATTCGGTAGCTTTTTGTTCAATTTCTCGTGGAGTAAAAAACTTATCATCAGTACGAGTCAAGGGAATGACCCCCTGGCCCCGGATTTCCATATAAAGGATATGACGAGGATAAAAACCCTCTTTAATCTGAATTCTAATTGATTGGATATCCCGCATAAGGAATCGAAGGAAGACGCGACGTTTTATTCCAGGGGATCCCCAACGAAAAATGCACACGATTCCCTCTTTTCTATCGAATCGGTCATAACCACTACCTACATTTCACAAAATAGCACACCACAAGTAGGAGCTAATGAATAAGCCCGCGATTCCGTAGAAAGACATCACGACCCCCTGCGGAAAAAAAATAATTTGTTGAGATGGAAGTATAGATATCATATTCTTACCAAGATAACTGGAAACCCCAACTGATAAGAATCCTAGTGAACCTAGAAAAAGAATAGAGGCCCAGAAAAAATTACCCCTTTTTCGAGAACCTTTTAGAAGTTCTACCCATATGTGTTCTGATCGCCAATTCATATTAGATATACTAAATCCAGCAGCAGTCGATTGAAATTGAGAGAATAAGCTAAATGATTTTGACTTTACTTTTTTTGATTCTGAAATCGCCTTCAGCAACCAGTACTCTTGTGAAATAATAGGTTAGATACACTGACTTTCTATTCAAAAAATATTCGTTGATTCAATTAAAATAAAAATAGCTATACCCGGCTCCGCATATTCATGCATTTATGCTTGTAGCCTATATCCGCATCCATAGCCGTTTTTCATTTGTGTGTAGAAAGAGCCACATACCCTACCATATTCTATTACTTACACTAAAAAAATACTAGACAATCTTATTTTTCTGCACATAAAGAAATAAAGAAGCCATTGCAATTGCCGGAAATACTAAGCCTACTAAAGGCACGAAAATCAAAGGTAAGTTTAAATCCGTCATAGTATAGGTGTCTCAATTCAAATTAACTATTTCTATCTATTCGAAAAATGTCTTAAGATTCTTATGATATAATTAAGTATATCTATTATGAGGAATATTGACTATTGTATTTTTTAGTTTGCAAAATAAATATTTTTTATAGAAGACTTTTCTCTGTAAATACTGCGTATTTGATTCTATTATCATATGATAATAGTATATTTGATTTGTATTTATTTATTATACCTTTATATATTCTAGATATATAGAATAGGCGAATCTCGATTTGTGAAGTCTCATGATCGTATCATAATCCATTTTTATTCGGCTCAATCTTTTTTTTCTAGATTGAGCCGAGTTTAATTGCAGTCAATTAGAAGAATAAAGAAGAATTACTGCATTTCGTAACTTATTTTTTCTCTTTTCATTTTGTTTCTTTTTATTTAGACCTTCTTCATATTTAGTTTTATCTATTAATCGATAGTATCTACCGGCTCGAACTTGAATTTGATCGCCTTCCATACTTCACAAGCTGCGGCTAGTTCAGGACTCCATTTGCAAGCTGCTCGGATAATTTCATTACCTTCACGAGCAAGATCGCGCCCTTCGTTACGAGCTTGTACACAGGCTTCTAAAGCCACTCGATTAGTTGCTGCACCAGGTGCATTTCCCCAAGGATGTCCTAAAGTTCCTCCACCAAATTGTAATACAGAATCATCCCCAAAGATTTCGGTCAGAGCTGGCATATGCCAAACATGAATACCACCTGAAGCTACTGGTATAACACCTGGCATGGATACCCAGTCCTGAGTGAAAAAGATACCGCGAGCACGATCTTTTTCAATAAAATCGTCGCGCAATAAATCAACAAAACCTAAAGTGATTTTGCGTTCCCCTTCTAACTTACCTACTACTGTACCGGCATGGATATGATCTCCCCCAGACATACGCAATGCTTTAGCTAATACACGGAAATGCATACCATGATTTTTTTGTCTATCAATAACTGCATGCATTGCACGGTGAATGTGAAAAAGTAAGCCATTGTCGCGGCAATAATGAGCCAAAGTAGTATTTGCGGTGAATCCCCCAGTTAAGTAGTCATGCGTTACAATAGGAACACCTAATTCTCTCGCAAAAACAGCTCTCTTCATCATTTCTTCACATGTACCCACAGTTGCATTCAAGTAATGCCCCTTGATTTCACCGGTTTCCGCCTGTGATTTATAAATAGCTTCGGCACAAAAGACAAAATGATCTCTCCAGCGCATAAATGGTTGTGAGTTTACGTTTTCATCATCTTTGGTAAAATCAAGTCCACCACGTAGACACTCATAACATGCTCTACTGTAATTTTTTGCAGATAATCCCAATTTTGGCTTAATAGTACATCCCAATAAAGGACGACCATACTTGTTCAACTCATCTCTTTCCACTTGGATACCGTGAGGCGGGCCTTGGAAAGTTTTTGAATAAGTAGGGGGAATTCATAGATCCTCCAGACGTAGAGCACGTAGGGCTTTGAGACCAAATACGTTACCTACAATGGTAGTAAACATGTTAGTAACGGAACCCTCTTCAAATAGATCTAATGGATAAGCTACATAACAGATCCATTGACTGTCTTCCCCAGGAACAGGCTCGATGTGATAGCATCGTCCTTTGTAACGATCAAGACTAGTAAGTCCATCAGTCCAAACAGTTGTCCATGTACCAGTAGAAGATTCGGCAGCTACCGCAGCCCCTGCTTCTTCGGGCGGAACCCCAGGTTGAGGAGATACTCGGAATGCTGCCAAGATATCAGTATCCTTGGTTTCATACTCCGGGGTGTAGTAAGTCAATCTATAATCTTTAACACCAGCTTTAAATCCAACACTTGCTTTAGTTTCTGTTTGTGGTGACATAAGTCCCTCCTTACAACTCTTGAATTAAGAATTCTCACAATAACAAGGTCTACTCGATGTGAATTAGGCGTAAATGAAACTTTAGCAAAAATCTCATAAAAAAAAGAGATATTCAATTAATAGCAACTCATTACAGAAAATTGAGGGCATGCTTAAGTTCATTAATATTTTTCATTCATATATAATGCGTACACCCTGTGTATGTTCTATCCTATAGGAATTTCACTATAGGAATTGAGTTGTTGTTATGGTAAGTTAACACCGTTCGTTATTAAACCAAGGATTTGATTTAACAAATCCATCATTATTGTATACTCTTTGATAGATAGAGCGCAACCCAAATCAATCCTTAACCTTTGTTTTTTACAAATTATTAAAGGGCCCCTTTCTTATTTTGAAAAGAAATACCTAACTAAATACTAAGAAAATTTTCTGTTGACAGCAATCTATGCTTCACAGTAGTATATATTTTGTATAGCGAAGTCCTAGATAGGAAAGTAGAGTAGGCACAGATCCTCCACAAAAGGAAAAATCTATCTTATGAAAAAAAGATTGATTGAACTTTCCAACGGCCTCATTCCATGAGTAAAGGGTTGAAAGGGATTCGCTTGGGCAACGAAATCAAGTCATGTTCCCCTTTTTTCTCTTATTGAATTAACTAATTGATTTCCTTTTTACTTTTGGATTTTTGGATATTTTTTTGGATTTGGTATTATTCAACAAGAAAAAAAGAAAAATTTCGACAAATTCCTTTTTTTTATTATGTGATAATTATGAGAACCAATCCTACTACTTCTCGTCCCGGGGTTTCCCCAATTGAAGAAAAAAGTACAGGCCATATCGATCAAATTATTGGACCCGTGCTGGACGTCACTTTTCCCCCCGGTAAGTTACCTTATATTTATAATGCTTTGGTAGTCCAGAGTAGAGACACTGCCGATAAGCAAATTAATGTGACTTGTGAGGTACAACAATTATTAGGAAATAATCGAGTTAGAGCTGTAGCTATGAGTGCTATAGATGGGTTGATGAGAGGAATGGAAGTGATTGACACAGGAGCTCCTCTCAGTGTTCCGGTCAGCGGAGCTACTCTCGGGCGAATTTTCAACGTTCTTGGAGAGCCTGTTGACAATTTGGGTCCTGTAGACAGTAGTGCAACGTTCCCTATTCATAGATCTGCGCCTGCCTTTATCGAGTTAGATACGAAATTATCCATCTTTGAAACAGGTATTAAGGTCGTTGATCTTTTAGCTCCTTATCGACGTGGAGGAAAAATAGGACTATTTGGGGGGGCTGGAGTAGGTAAAACAGTACTCATCATGGAATTAATCAACAACATTGCTAAAGCTCATGGGGGTGTATCCGTATTTGGTGGAGTAGGGGAACGGACTCGTGAAGGAAATGATCTTTATATGGAAATGAGGGAATCCGGAGTAATTAATGAAAATATTGAGGAATCAAAGGTAGCTCTAGTCTATGGCCAAATGAATGAACCACCGGGAGCTCGTATGAGAGTTGGTTTAACTGCCCTAACTATGGCGGAATATTTCCGAGATGTTAATAAGCAAGACGTGCTTTTATTCATCGATAATATCTTTCGTTTTGTTCAAGCAGGATCGGAGGTATCCGCTTTATTAGGGAGAATGCCCTCCGCGGTGGGTTATCAACCTACTCTTAGTACAGAAATGGGTTCTTTGCAAGAAAGAATTGCTTCTACTAAAAAGCGATCTATAACTTCGATCCAAGCGGTTTATGTACCTGCGGACGATTTGACTGACCCTGCTCCTGCCACAACATTTGCCCATTTGGATGCTACTACCGTACTTTCCAGAGGATTAGCTTCCAAGGGTATTTATCCAGCAGTAGATCCTTTAGATTCAACCTCAACTATGTTACAGCCTCGGATCGTTGGCAACGAACATTATGAAACTGCGCAAAGAGTTAAGGAAACTTTACAACGTTACAAGGAACTTCAGGACATCATCGCAATTCTTGGATTGGATGAATTATCGGAGGAGGATCGTTTAACTGTAGCAAGAGCGCGAAAAATTGAGTGTTTCTTATCACAACCGTTCTTTGTAGCAGAAGTTTTTACTGGTTCTGCAGGAAGGTATGTTGGTCTTGCAGAAACAATTAGGGGATTTCAACTAATCCTTTCCGGAGAATTAGATGGCCTACCCGAGCAGGCTTTTTATTTGGTGGGTAACATCGATGAAGCTAGCACGAAAGCTATAACCTTAGAAGAGGAGAACAAATCGAAGAAATGAAATTAAATCTTTATGTACTGACTCCTAAGCGAATTATTTGGGATTGTGAAGTGAAAGAAATCATTTTATCCACTAATAGTGGTCAAATTGGGGTATTACCAAACCATGCCCCCATTAACACAGCAGTAGATATGGGTCCTTTGAGAATACGCCTCCTCAACGACCAATGGTTAACGGCGGTTCTGTGGAGTGGTTTTGCGAGAATAGTTAATAATGAGATCATTATTTTAGGAAATGATGCGGAACTGGGTAGTGATATTGATTCGGAAGAAGCTCAACAGGCACTTAAAATAGCCGAAAATAACTTGAGTAAAGCTGAGGGTACGAAAGAATTGGTTGAAGCGAAACTAGCTCTCAGACGAGCTAGGATACGAATCAAGGCTGTCAATTGGATTCCCCCGTCCAATTGAAGACAATCCAATGGTTTATAGTTGATACAAAGATAAAGGGAAGAGGGGTAGAAAAAGTTATTAGATAGCGAAGCAAAATAAGCCCAATGCTATCTAGTAATTTTTCTACCTACCTACCTACTATTGGATTTGAACCAATGACTCCCGCCGTATGAAAGCAATACTCTAACCACTGAGTTAAGTAGTCAATTTATGATCACAAAGGAAGACCCATTACTTCGATCGATTATATATCGAATCCCTTTTCTAAGCAATAACGCTTCCTTATTGGTATGTTATATACTAAACAGATACATATTTAAAGAGATACCCTCTGGCATTAGAGAATATTCATCTTGACAATAAATTATCTATATGTTAAGATATCTCTGATAAGGGCTATAGCTCAGTTCGGTAGAGCAACTCGTTTACACGTGCGCCAATGCTTTTCAAAGGAGCTTATTATGCAATGAATATAATGGATCTTATTGCAAAATCAATGTCTTACTTCATAGATTCGACAGAATAGGAGAACAGTAGCCTGACAAAGAGTCAGTTCAGTCCGATTCAGGTCCCCATTCTGGTGCCTAATCAAATAGAACCCTTATGGATTTGCTAGTTGATAAGGTAAATATCCAGCCCACTAAATGCTAGGCGTAATGAGGATAAGGGCCTCCAAAAAACTTCTTTTCGTTCTATGAACTTTAAGGTGTATGAAGTCTCATAGTTAACTCTTGCAGTGGAACGATAGAGACTCCATTTCACTTAGGTTGATTTAATTTAGGCCGGAGGCAGACCTAAGTCAAGGTAATCCTCCTTTGAAACACTTTGGTATTGCTCCTAGATAGACCATAATACAAATAATCAATCAGAGCACAGGGAGCCATCTCATTATCTTTCCGTAAAGAAAACTATGGTGGACTAACTGATCTTTAAATCAGTTGATGAAAGAGCCCAATGCAAAAAAAATGCATCTTGGGTCTTTGAAACAGTTCGAATCATTTCGATAATAATCTGTTTGATCTGTTTTACCGAGAAGGTCTACGGTTCGAATCCGTATAGCCCTAATATGTCCTATTTTTGGATTTTAGTATAGATATCCTATGTTTTCCTTAGTATAGCTTTTATTTTCACATTAGTACTTGTTTATAGACTGGGCGGGCGCCTGCGACATAGAATAGGCGTAAAAGAATTACCACAGGCTCATTCATCAAAAATCATAGAGATAGGAAACGAAAAAGTGATTTCTATCAAATCAATAGAAGAAAAGAGCCCTTCCCTGATTTGAATCCCGCCCTTCTTCAAATAGGGTATCTCTAGACTTCCCTATAAAACTGCAATGATTTTCTCCATCTTGCGAATTTATACTTTGTTTTAGGTATATTACTTTGCTTATATATACATTATCTAAATCGATCTACTTAAAATCCTAAATAGAATTTTTTTAGAAAGAATTAAAGTAAAGAGTAAATAAGAAAACAGAATATTATGTCTCATAGTTCTGAAATAGAGTTCCTTATTTTTTTATAGTATTACTTCTCAGTCTACTGCATAGACTAGTCCTCTTATGTTAATTAGGTTCTAAAGATTATAGAGAAAGCAAAATAAAGTGAAGGGATAAAGTATTTTTTATATAAGAATTAGATCTAGACCATATCTAAATAGAATGGAGAAAAAAGAAGGGGAGTTGGGATTCCATTGGATGAATCTTTAAAGAAGACACAGCACAGAGAAAACAAAGGCTAAACTAAGCGATTTTGTTTGAACAAAACAGATTCTTGTTTCACCGAGGAAAAGAGATAAGTTCTGGATGAATTGACAATGCATAATTGAATTGATTAATTTAAGTCTCGTCTATTCTACATTAATGGGAGTACATTATGTTTCTGCTTCACGAATATGATATTTTTTGGACATTTCTAATAATAGCAACCCTTATTCCGATTTTGGCATTTTGGATTTCAGGGCTTTTAGCCCCGATTAGTGAAGGACCCGAAAAGCTTTCTAGTTATGAATCGGGTATAGAACCCATGGGAGGGGCTTGGCTACAATTCCGAATACGCTATTACATGTTTGCGCTAGTTTTTGTTGTTTTTGATGTGGAAACCGTCTTTCTCTACCCTTGGGCAATGAGTTTCGACGTATTGGGTGTATCCGTTTTTATCGAAGCTTTCATTTTCGTGCTTATCCTAGTTGTTGGTTTAGTTTATGCATGGCGAAAAGGAGCCTTGGAATGTCTTAACTGAATATTTAGAAAAAAAAAAAGAAGAAAAAGATTCCATTGAGACAGTTATGAGTTTGATTGAGTTTCCTTTACTTGACCAAACAAGTTCCAATTCTGTTATTTCAACTACACCAAACGATCTTTCAAATTGGTCAAGACTCTCCAGTTTATGGCCCCTTCTATACGGTACCAGTTGTTGTTTCATTGAATTTGCTTCATTAATAGGCTCGCGATTCGACTTTGATCGTTATGGATTGGTACCAAGATCAAGTCCTAGGCAAGCGGACCTAATTTTAACAGCTGGTACAGTAACAATGAAAATGGCTCCTTCTTTAGTGAGGTTATACGAGCAAATGCCTGAACCAAAATACGTCATTGCTATGGGAGCTTGTACTATTACAGGGGGAATGTTCAGTACGGATTCCTATAGTACTATTCGAGGAGTTGATAAGTTAATTCTTGTGGATGTCTACTTGCCGGGTTGCCCACCTAAACCGGAGGCGGTTATAGATGCCCTAACAAAACTTCGTAAGAAGATATCGCGAGAAATAGTTGAGGATCGAATTCGATCTCAAAATAAAAACCGATGTTTTACTACCAGTCACAAGCTTTATGTTCGGCGCAGTACTCATACTGGAACTTACGAGCAAGAATTGCTCTATCAATCACCATCTACTTTAGATATATCTTCTGAAAAAATTTACAAATCCAAAAGTATAGTACCTTCCTACAAATTAGTGAATTAGGAGGGGGGTTCTTTCGTCTAGAAAAATAAAAAGCAAGGCAATCTTTGAAACTTGCATCCGAAATGTGAAATATTTATACAAAACAAAGAGGGAGAGATCAAGACAATGCAGCAGGGTTGGTTATCTAATTGGCTAGTCAAACATAAGGTGGTTCATAGATCTTTGGGCTTTGATCACCGAGGAATAGAGACTTTACAAATAAAAGCGGGGGATTGGGATTCCATTGCTGTCATTTTATACGTATATGGTTACAATTATTTACTCTCCCAATGTGCTTATGATGTAGCACCCGGTGGATCTTTAGCTAGCGTGTATCATCTTACGTGAATACAGTATGGCATAGATAACCCGGAAGAAGTATGCATAAAAGTCTTTGCCCAAAAGGATAATCCTAGAATTCCGTCTGTCTTCTGGATTTGGAGAAGTGCCGATTTTCAAGAACGCGAATCTTATGATATGGTGGGAATCTCTTATGATAATCATCCGCGCCTTAAACGTATCCTAATGCCTGAAAGTTGGGTAGGCTGGCCCTTACGTAAGGACTATATAACCCCCAATTTCTATGAAATACAAGATGCTCATTGAATGATAAGAAATTCATGCGGACTTATACAACACAACTCCAGATTTTATTCAAGTAAAGGAAAATTTTTACGTTCTGTTCCTAGATGAAACGGAATACCTATTTCGAATTAATTCCTATTATACAAAAGTAGTCCAGATAGACTGAGCAAAAAAAGGGTTTCATTTGGATTCCCTTATTTGGAAAATCACATATGAATTTCCCTCATATGAACAGAAAAATAGGATGACTCAAAGAAGTTCTCTACCACGAACTTTGTATCGCGCGCATGACTTAGCACAATTGGAAAAGTAAGATAAGCAAGAATAAAAAAATATTCGTTGTAATATGCAGAATACAAAATTAAGAAATGCAAAAAAAAAAGGGGAACCTAATCTCACCTCCTTCTGTGCCATAAAGAAAAGAGACGCGTGGTCCCAGTAGAAATGAGCCGTTTCCCCTTCCACCGGTTCAAGAACCCACGACAGCTATCAATGCGCCTAAATTCTCGCGCACATCGTGTGGTCAAATCAAACTGACCACATCAACAGTACTCGATCCAGTCCGTGCATAAAGCATTAGGTACGTCCCATCGACTTCCCAGACCATTTCTTTAATCAGAGTGTCAGCAAAGACGTCATATCAAACTCTAGAAAACTTGGGCTGCCACCTGACGGCGCAGGAACTCGAAGTGTACCTGGTACATAGGCACTCGACAGCATTATCCGGGTCGCACGGACTGCGAAACACACCCTAAGCCACGTTCATTACGTGAAGGTAAGACCCGATGGTTTTTCATCGGGCCTGGAAATCAGCACCTTCAGGCGATTCCAGATCATCCACGCGCTTGCATGAAGAACATCAACCAACGGACGCGTTGGTTGATCGCCCCGCAGCACTGGATTTCGAGTCTGTAAAACCCTCGGCAGGTTTGACTCGAACACCGCCAGTTATCCAGGCTCGAGCCTAGGGACTCGAGTGCTGATGTATGCTAACAAAGTTTTTGCCCCGGTGCAATTAACTGGACTCGACCGATCGAGTATTCCAGGCGCGTTACGCAACCATCCCACACAACATCAGTACAATTTGCAGAAATACCTTGTGTTTTCCGCGTCATAAGCTAAGAACTATCAAAGTTTGGGCCTGACGAACACTTAAGTCAATCGACCAACGGAAGATTATTTGCAGTTTGGCACACAGTCGAATAATCAGAATAAGGAAACTCTTGAGTCCCTACTCGAGTCTACGCCTCGAACAGGGACTCGAGTTCTCAACCTTCATATACCCGATGCAGCCCAACAGGGGGCCCACTCGAAGGCCCATCAAGCATATGCAGGTCGAGTCCCTCAAAGTGCGGTTCAAGCCAAGAAACATAATCTTATCATACCGTAATGAATTGATCTGATTGTAACATTCCCGATTATCACGCCCGAGACCTAGCCGCCAGTATATAAGGCTAGGAGGGGGGATCGGGAATGGCCAACCTCTAGACAAACGCCAGATTCATCTGCGCACCATAGCTTCATAGCTTCTCTGTAATCTCGATCAATACAATACACCAAAAGCAGGACGTAGGGGTATTACCTTCCGAGGACCCCGAACCTGGGTAAACCTTGCGACTCCCCTAGTCTTTGTTAGTCGACGAGATCGCTGGTGCACCCCGTGCTCTCCCTCAGTCGAAAACCCTTGAGTCAGGGTATTGCCGAGGTAGCCCCTCATCAACGGACAAGCAAGTGCTCTGCATTTTCATTAAAATGTTACATGCTTCAAAAAGAGTATGGAAAATAGGCATGTAGGAGAAAGGAAAGGAAAAGCTATTTGATAGGGCATGTACAATGGGGCTGATTTAGGTGTCTATAAGAGGTACTTTTGCTGAGGTGGAGGAAAGAGATTGAGAAAATATAGCAGTCTGTCTTTAGTTGTACAGATAATCTAATTGACAATTTATAAACAGATTATTTATCATTGTATGTCTGTTGCCTATAATTTTTAGTACAGACTTTTTAGACAGCGTATAGACAGACTACTGTATATGATATCTGTAAAATTGTCTGTAAATCATGTAAAACACTATAGATGGCTGGATGTCTGTACCTTTGTACATGCCAGGCTGTACAAGCCGAATAATTAGTAAAAATGAGGAAAACAAAAGCAAGGGAGGCAACGAGGATTCAGGTTCTCAACAACGTGGAGCTAGTCCTGTCAAAGAACAACAACGTGGACCTAGAATATAGCTGCATGCCCTTTTAAAAAGGTATATAGCTGCCTCCATGTCCCTTACTTACACGCTACTGAAACAAACAACCTTAGCCAGTTAACCCCTGCACTAGTAGCGACAACAATGTGGATTCCATCCAAGAGTTGTTTCCACTAATTAAGTCGCCTAATTTAGAACTTTGTGATAGTCTCCTGTAGGCTGTAGCTGCAGACTATATTCAGTATATCCTGCATTCCTGGATTGCGTGCAAGTAATGAGAAATGGTTACCAGTTCAACGATGGAAACGTCGTCAGTGATCCGTGCATAATACTGTATGAGAATATGCCAGCTACTATACCCAGCTGGTATGTGTTTAGGTGCGCAAGCAAGCAAGATTATTATAAGCTTCGTCAGCGATGTGCTTCAGGTTATCACTTCTTCCGTACACATGGATGCATGTACGTGCCTTGCCTCTATTGGTCGATGGATGGTCGTCCTTCGTTTCTTCCTGACTAAAGGAAGGATCCGCTGGCTACCCTTCATTGTTATCCGCCTGGCGAGTCGGCTAGCTGTACCCACAAAACAAAACTGTTCCTTGTTTTGAGATAGCCCTTTTCTGGTGATAATATTTTTTAGACAATGCTTCATCACTGACTCAACCGGAGTAGTACGGACAATGGTTCATGCCGGACTGAACTACTCTACTGTCTCTAATTCTAAGAGTAATAAGATTACCTCGAACAGTTGCCATCGGGAGAGAGGCCAGACCCCTGAAAAGTGGATAGCTACAGCAGATCCAACCTATCATGTGGTCCCAGTGGTCAGAAGGCAGGAGCGCCGGATCCTGTGGAAGTTGCTACGACTATGGCGCCCATGGATATGGCAGCAGGAGCAGCCATGCATTAATCGCTATAAGAAAGTTTGGGTCTCCATTAATCTATAGCAAACTCTTTCACAGCTTGTTTGACGCACATCATTTAGTCATAAAATTGTAGAATTCATTTTAAATTTTAAAAACAACTTGTTTGGTTGGCACGGAATTAGTTACAGAAATTCAATCTCAAATTTCATATAATCACAGTGTAACTAGCCTTAATTCTTTTCTAAAAGCCATCATTTCTCTAGAATTGTCTCTCACTCTTTAATTTCATGTGGTAGACAAACATGATTTTTCAACCCAGAATTCAAATTCAACCAAATGAAACCCTATCAAAAATTAGATTTCATTTCATTTTGATCAAATGAAATGAATTCTTGGTTGCCAAACAAGCTGTCAGTGTAATCTTTTGATTAGTTACATATGCATTTGTTTCCCTTGCTCCACCAGACAATACGACACATGGAACGTTGTTGGGATCACTAATTATGCGAGGAAGGGACATGAAGAGAGGAACAATTGCATCTGGGGTGTAAACCACGGAGAACGGGACAAGTGCTACACCCAACTTATACATCTTGATTGCTAGCCTCCACAATCTCTGTCGGGTTTAGCAAACAGGTAGCATTACAGAATGCAAGTGCAGTGTGCAGACATCATTATATAGTAATCACTCCGTTCCTAAATACTTGTCGCTGTTTTAGTGCAAACTTGAAATAAAACAGCAATAAGTTTTTTTTTTTTAGAAAACACAGTACAGACGCAGACGCTCACACACCCTACCCCTATGAGCACCCTCCGAGAGACTGATGTGCCGTACGTCACTCCCACTGGACGCAGACGCTCACACACCCTACCCCTATGAGCACCCTCCGAGAGACTGATGTGCCGTACGTCACTCCCACTGAAAACACAACACCGGTTAGGTTCTGAAATAAATCTAGGGAAATGCGAACACCCATGTGACTTGAACCTGAGTGGACTGGTTCCACCACAAGAAAACATAACACCGGTCAGTTCGCAGCAACAAGTTATTTATGAACGGAGGGAGTACCATCGCGCATCCTCAGTCATCCGATGTGTTAACCTGGACAGAAGGTGAAGTACACGGAAACCATCGAGTCAATCGAGAGACACACAATGGCTCTGTTCACCTAAAAAACACAATGGCTGCAGTTGCTCCAGCCGGTACGTCACACTCCGAGCAGTGTTCGCAGGAGCACTACCTATACACCAAAAAGAATAACAAGAACACTAATTACAAACAGTAAGTTTCTAGTAATTACAAACGGTAAGTTTTTATGTGAAACATGCATGCTTACGCGTCATTCGTTAAAAACAGACGAGGGCTTACACCAAAAAGAATAACAAGAACACTAATTACAAACAGGAAGAAGCAATGGTGTACAACCAATGGCTCGATTGATTTTTATGTTGAACGTGCTTACGCATCATATACGTCGATAAACAGAAAATGAAGGGTTTTTAGAGTAGTCTCGACTCTCGACTCTTGAATTCTTGATGCATCGCAGATTCGCAGGCTACTCGACGATCAGCGCCACACGAGCGCGGCGGCCGCAAGAGCAGCGACGGCGCCTTCGGATACCATCCAGACGCTACGGCCATGCGGAGGGCCACCCAAGGCGGCGCCGCTGCTTCGTTGCGATCCCGCGCCGTAGTGTCCTCCTTGTGATCCCCCGGCAGGCCGGCAGTGTTGCCACCCACGATGGCGGCCCCGCCGGCGGTGGATCCTTTCGCTTGGCTCCCCGACCCGCCGGTGCTCCTCCCGCCGCCCGCGCCCCCTCCACCGGCACTGGCACCGCCGGCTCCCTTCCGAGCTCTGCCGCCCCCTCCGCCGGCAATGGCGTCGCCTCCCCCTCGCCCACCTCCACCGGAAAACGCGCCCCCTCCTCCTCCCCTTCCCCCGCCTCCGCCTCCACCTCGGGCGGAGCAGGCGCCTTGGAAGCGCGCGGCACGCAAAGCAGAATCAACAGCAGCAGCGCGCCGAGGAAATTCGTCCCATCTCTCGGAGCATCTACAATGCAATGCAAGGTGCTCGTATACAGGTGCTTAAAGAGAGAGAATCTTGCCATATCACTAAGCACCTATCTAAAATAAATTTACTTCAATGCTGAGAAGCCTAAACAGGTGTTTAATTCGTGCGAGCATTTTTGTAGTACTCACTCAGTCACTTCGAAGTCGCCGGTTTGCTGCGCCTCCGCCCCCAACTAGGACTCAGCTCGCCGGCTTGCCGCGCCTCCGCCCCCAGCTCGCCCAAGACGTGCAGCTCTTCAACAAGCTGCGCCTCCGCCCCCAACTAGGACTCAGCTCACCGGCTTGCCGCGCTTCCGCCACCAGCTCGCCCAAGATGTGTAGCTCGTCGACAAGCTTCGCCTTCACCCCAGCCCAGACGCAGCTCGCCAGCTTGCCCGAGGTGTGCAGCTCGCAAGCTTGCTGCGCCTCCGCCTCCAGCTCCTCCGAGGCGTCTAGCTGTGCCTCCGGCTCCCAGCCGCTTTCTATGCCCGCCGAGCGCCGGGTATGCGCATTTCTAACGGTACAAAATTCTATCTGATTTGGTACTGCAATCTGTCAATTAGATAGTGCAGGGGACGTAGGAATTATGATGTTGCTTCCGTGCCTCTAGTGCTGGATGTGAATGCTTTAGGCTGGGGCTTGTTTGATGGATCTACAAGAATGCATAATCTCTTTGTCCAATTTTGATTAATTTTTACAATTGTTTGTCTGGCTAATGGTGTTGTATTGTACATGCTCATAATTATGTATCACCTCTTGATTTATCAATACTTAGCGTTCGTACTGGGCTTCACAAGGATTATGTCTGTGTTTGGAGAGGCATAGTCTGTCAATGCTAGTGCCAACAATTGAAGAGAAGTAAATCAATTCTACAACCTGTGTAAAGACCGAATGAGTCATATTTTGGAAGCCATTATGACAAGTGTTTTTTCAGTCTTAGCATCACTTTTTGTTCTGGACGTATGGGATACCCTTATTTGCAGGTGAACTGCAGAATACAAGCCCCATGTTCAGGAGTATTAAACAGAGTATATGGAAACGACCATCCAAGAATCGATTATGTTGGCTCAAATCCAGGTCTGATGTATGCCATGCCATAAGCAAACCATTTTTTCTACTTTCTCTCTTTTTCTACTTGACAATAATTCATGAGTACTATAGTATATATGGTCCTTCTTGAAATTACTGAATGCATGTCTACTGTACGTAGTTGAAGATGCTCTCATGGTCGTCTCCCTGCCTGGGTCGCCTTCGTCGTCCTCGCGGCGCAGGTCAGATGGATAGCCCCAATGCGGAGGCGGTTTGAGGGTCGTTGGGGGCTTGGGGCTGCTCTGCAACGGCAAGCGGCAAGCCTGTAACTTGCTCCGGGGTCTCCGGCCGGCACGTTGGGAGCTAGCCTGATCGTGGTTGGCAATAACTGATCTGCTGCCACGGATATGTCGGTGCGGAGAAGTCAAATTGTTCAAACTTCGCATATTCTACGCCAAAGAAAGTTTGAACACGTATCCGTGCGTCAGGCTTATCGTTCTGAAGTAAATTTTCGTTGAAAAATCTCTACCTGGACAGAAGATCAAAGAAATTGATCGGCTTGAAACCATCTTTCCATTTCAAATACTAATGGAAGTAAGAAAAACGGTTTTTCTATTTCTTAGGCGACTGAGAAATAACTACTCCTTCCGTTTCATAATTGTTGTTGAAATATTACATGTATATAGACGTTTTTTTAAAATAGATACATCTATTTTTTGCAAATTTGAGACAAGAATCATGTAACGGAGGGAGTATTTCTTAGTCGATGATAACAACATTTTGATTCAGTCAGTGTGATTCGTGTAA
Source organism: Brachypodium distachyon (assembly GCF_000005505.3). Classification (NCBI taxonomy): domain Eukaryota; kingdom Viridiplantae; phylum Streptophyta; class Magnoliopsida; order Poales; family Poaceae; genus Brachypodium; species Brachypodium distachyon. The sequence goes on along the minus strand of NC_016132.3, from coordinate 18,352,074 downwards.
GATTAATGTAGGTCCAATAATAAGAAAATATTAATTGAATGGCCATGATTGTTGATCGGGAAATAACTATTTTTAGGCGACTGAGAAATAGACATTTCTTAAGAAAAATAGCTGAAAGACTAGCTATCATGTTTCATCTAGGATTTTAGCAAGCCATTCAATTTTAGTGATTCATTAGACATATTACGTAGGCCACGTAGCAAGTCTTTGCTGTGAGATTATGGCGTGAGGAACGTACCCTAGCCACCGGAAAGAACCTCGTTGAAGTTGTGGTTTTTGTCGGCTTCCCTTGTGGTCAACCATCGATTAGAAATCGGAAAATGAGAGTAACCAGGGATCAAGGTGTGACAAATAATCTGTTTAATTTTTTTATGAGGTATTGTGTCCTCGCGATAGCGTCCTAGTGGTGGAGGCAATGGTATATGAAATAATGGTCCCATGGCTCTATCGGCATGCTGGCTAGTCAATACGTTGGATCCCCAGGTTTTTTTACTTTCGTTATTTTGGTTATCTTCCTTGTCGGTTCGGCTACGAAACAACAATCTACAAACTTGTCTTGCAAACGGTGTGTCTCCAGCAAGTTCAACGATCATAGGTTCTCATCTTTTGGGGCAAGCGACTTAGAGCAACTCTAACACATACCCCATGTGGCCGATCCGAACTAGGGGAGTTCGGATCAACTGAATCCGAAAATGCAGTTCAGAAATACGTCGTGCAGAACAGAAACCGAACTAAGAACTGAATTTTTTTTAAAAAGCTTTGCACGAGAAGATCCTCCTCGTCTTTGACGAGTGGGCGAAAATGCGCGGTGGTGCACGGCCGCACGAGAGGACTCGGCCTCCCCCTGACGCGGCGTGCCCCCGCCACGGGGGCCGGCCCAAGTCCCCGCCGCCCGCGCAGCTTCCTCCGCCAGATATTGCTAGTACCGGCGCTCAGCATCACGGTTCGTAAAGCGGTGCTTATCCCATTTGCAGGCGGCATGCCGCCCTACCCTGATGGAACGATGGTGCACCGCCTCATAGTCGTCCCCTCCGCCGCAGCAGCCGCTAGGGTTTTCCTGCCCGCGCGGAGAAGCGGTACGGTGACCAGCGGACCCCCGGGATGCTATGGGGTGCATCATTGCTATAGATGGCCAACGGGATGGGCCTTTTGGCAAAGCTCGAAAGCCTGGCGGGCTTGGTCCGATTGTGCCAAGCCCGGCACAAAACTAATTGGGTCGGGCCGGCCTGAGGCCCCGCCTGTGCCGAGCCTGGGCTTCATCCTCACGACCTGTTTTTTTTTATAGTTTTCCTACATTTGGCCCATGTATCCTCAAAATTCCGGTCCAGCCCAACAATTTTGGCCCATTCTAGCCCTTTATTTATTTATTTTCTTAGATGGGCCTTATGCAGAGATGGGCTTCCTCAGGCCCTGCCAGGCCTTAACGGGCCCGGCCCGGCCCGACGGAGCTTTGTGCCGCGCCTGGGCCAGAAGGACGTATTAAGGGGCCGGGCTGGCCCCTCTCTATTCCAGGGCTTCATCGGGCCGTGCCCGGGCCAATCACGTTTAGCATATACTGGGTCGGAGCCAGGCCGGCCAGTTGGCTATCTATAACCATTGCGGTGGAAGGGACGGGATCTAGGTTGCTGGAGTTGGAGAAGAAGGAGAAAGGGCAGCGGATTTGGCGGCGGGGTAGGGTTTGGTGGCGAATTTGGGCGGCGAGAGAGTGGGGTGTGGACATCGAGTACGCCTCTCGAGTAGGCATATAGGCGGCCCCTGGGCTGGTTTTTGGGGTAAACCGAAACACGTTTTGCGGTCCGGGCCTTTTTCGAGGATCTGTTCCGTGCTGATTTTTGGCCCAAAACCTAATATGGAGTTCGGATCGGCCATATGGGTATCTGCTAGAGTTGCTCTTATGTGGTTATTAGAAACTTACGAAGTTAGTTTACTTGTCCAGGTCTGGTCGTTTATAGTTTCATCACAAGTGACATGGAGAGAGATCTAGCAATTAGTTTCTTGTTTTTTGTTTCAGTTTTCCTATGCTATGTTTCTTGATTAAGCATTAGTTTGACTTTGCTAAATTGTGTTGTGCTGAATTATAACTTGCTGTGAAAAATGCAAATAAAAACATGAAAGAATTGATCAGACAAATAGAAAATAGCCAAAAAGAAATTGGTTGGTAAAGCTGGATTATCGTAATCCAGACCTCAGTACCAAATGTTGTCGAAGAACAAAAATCAATGAAGCCAGACTTTTCTAAAAGAAATCAAAAGGCTGGGACAGACTACTCCTGAATCGGGGTGGGCGTTCGGTTATAACCGAAATTTCGGTTCGGTTCTTCGGGTTTTCATGAAATTCGGTTCTTCTGATATGAGGACCGAAGTCATCTTGAAAATTTTGATAACCGAAAGTTCGGTTCACAGAAAATTCGATTCGGAACCGAACTAACCGAACATTGTGTTTACGGCAAACAAAAAATGAAAACAAATTTAGTTCAATCTTCCACTTAGAACAGAAAATAGATTTAAATTACACGCAAAAATAAACACATAATCTTGTGTGACACAGACACACGCAATGGCAGCAGCCAGTAAATATCATCTAACATGCAATGACAACATTAAATTTTAAAGATGCAGCAATGAATTTCGGTTCTTCGGGTTTTTTTGTTTAACCGAGGCAAGAGACCCAATTAACCGAACAAACTTCGGTTCTTTGATTTTGCTGACCGAAGTTTTAAACGGTTCTTCGATTTCGGTCCAATCGGCTTCCGTTTCCGTTTCAGTTTCTCAGTTTTCATGCCCACCCCTGCACCTGAATTCCTGATCAAAACTCCGCTCTAGACTAAGATCGAGTAATATTTACACATGCAGCCACCGATCCACAAAACTACTCCTAAATTCACTGGTCTACCGTAGAACATAGATCGATCTTGGCTTGGCGCACGCACGCACACCATCAGCTAGCGCCAGACAAGCGCGGCGACTGCAAGGGCAGCGGCGCCACCGGACGCTCTCTAGACGCCACCGCGGACACGAGCGTCACCCGCGGCAGCCACCGCAGTAGTGCCGCCGTCGGTAGCGCCTCCGCCCACGACGGCGGCCGCCCCGGGCCCGCCGGCAGGCTCCGGCTCCATGACCGGAGCCGGCCGGCCGTACCCTGCACCAAAACCAATGCCAAAGCCCCCTCCGACGCCGAAACCGCCGGCGCAGGAGCCACCCTTGAGGCGGGCGGACACGCAGAGCAGCACCAGCAGCAGCCCACATATCAGTTTTGTTCCTCCTTTCATGGTCGTTGTCGTTGGCGTCGTTGTTCTGGTCAGATGGGATTTGGAAACCTCTTGCGCGCGCAAGCTCGATCGCCTTCCGGTTCTTGGGGCTGCTTGTTGCGTGTTACTACCTCCGTCCAGCCACAGGAGGTATATTATGATTGGGTTAACCAAGCATTTGATCACAAATTATTTCATGAATGTGTGACTAATGTGATCAGAATCATAACCATAAGCAAATATTCTTGAGTAGGTACATAATGGATATGAATATATGTGGTATAATTATATATTAATAGAATAATTTGTGGTCAAAGCATTGGTTAAAGAAAAGCTAATACGTCCCATATTGTTGGATGAAGGGAGTATATGTGGAGGGTGTGGTTGGGGACTCGATCGGTCGGTGTCTGTTTGCCGCTTCTGGGAAGGCAGGAGCCAAGAAACCGATATTTTTTTAAAATCTTATCTTCTTCTTCTTCTTTTTTGAAAATATTATCTTCGTTTAGTTTTATAATTATCTATAATTTATTCGACATCCATTACTCTCTTTTTAGAACAACGATCTGACTTTATTTATTCAACGAACGTAGTATAATTGATTGAAAAACTAAAACGACAACAAAGATTTCGGTTTACAACTTTACATCAAAAATCTTTGAACCCAACTTCTCTAGTTGCGTCAATCGCATCTTGATGTTTTTCCAAATCTATGGTGACGAAACAGTACAAGACCAAACCTACATAATCTGGACTAACCTTATAGGTTTTACTGAGCCGCATGAGCCGCCCATCCTAACAGGTGAGAACTTATCAACTTAATATCGTTGAACCGTGGTGGCCGGAGACACGCCCCTCACAAGACAGGTTGTCGAACCATTGAATCATCGCTGAAACGTTAAGGAAGATGACCAAAATCATGAAATTACGAGCCGTGAGTCCCAATACTACATGGAGTAGACCATGATAGCCATGCCAGAACGGGGATCGATGGAGCTGGGAGACCAATAATCCACACGTCGCCGCCTCCACTGTTGGAACGCCGCCACCAAGGACACGGAAAACCTTACAAAGAAGGTACTAAAAACGATTCCAGATGTTGATCCGTGGTTCCCCTCACCTCCTGATGGGTTATCAGAGGCAAGGGGAACCAACAAAGATGGAAACGGGGTTTTTTTTCTCTGACGGCTAGGGTTTCACTCGTGGGAAGATCAACCGATTTACATCAATTACTCCTATACGGTTGTTTGTGTTTTTCTCGCAAAAAAGAAGAAGGCTGTTTGTGTTGTGTGAAACTGAATGGGCCTCTCTGGGCCTTATTTTGTTTGTTTTGGTTATGTGCTGATGTGGGCCTTCTTATATTTCTCGATTTTTAGGGGGGCTTTTTCCTAGCAGGCCTTCTGTATGGATTCTTTTTAGGCTGGTTTGTTTGTATTTCTTTACAAGGAAACGACTCTTCTTCTTTTTTAAAGTTCAAATTTCAGTTTTATATTTGTTTGCTGTTTTACAGAATCAGATTTCTTTTCTTGTATATAGCGTTAAAAATGTCCCTTTTGATTATCAGCCGACCCTAGCCTGTAGGCTCTTTACACACGTTACAGAAAACAAGGTTGTACTACTAGTCTATTGTCTTGCAAAAAAAAACGGGGTTCTATTAGTATTGCCGAAGCCTTGGAGCGATGTACTAGCAGCTTTACACATCAGATGAGCAGGGGCCCGTCCTTCTCTGATCCGCCGCCGAGATTCACACCAAGTCTGTGCGCACTGGCCTTTTCGATCGCATGTTGCAGATTGCCGGTCCGTCGTCAAAACTAGGTAACGTGTTGGATTTCTGATTCACGCCGCAATGTTCGAGAATCTCCTGGTAAACGGTCATGCTATCGCCGAACTGAACAAGGGGCGATGCAGACGCAGGCACCGGCTCAACCTCCGGGAGCATGGCGGGCTGGCGGAGCTGGGCCGGCCCCTGGCCCGCCGTCGACACGGCCTCAGATGGCTGCTGGCCCGGAAGGGATCGGGCCGCGTTAACGTTGAAGACGGCCGCGAGCGCGAAGAGGAGCAGAAGAAGCGCGAGGGCAAACCGCCTTGCGAAAGCGATGTGGATCTGTTGCTGTTGTGATCGATGAGATTGGTTCAGCGGGCATATATGATGGCGGGTGCGGCGGCCGGGAGAACGCTCTGGTGTTCGATGAACGACTGGGATTGCTTTGATCGGAGGTCGGAACCGGATACCTGTTCGATCTCGGAATTGGGGCACTAGCCGACGTTGAGAAGGATTCGGCTTCTGTTTTTGGAAACAGAGAGACAAAAAAAAAGGGACTAATGGTTCGCGACATGCTAACAACGGCGCTGAGTGTCGTGGCCATGCAGATCGACGACACAATTTTGAATCAAGTATTCGCTGATCGATCTCAAACTCTGACGGTCATCACCAAGGTTGTCGTAGTTGTTGCGCTCACATTGAGTCACAACAACGACCCAGTCGTTGCAACCATTGCTGAGTCATCGTTGTTGTGCCCGCAGCTAAGTTGCCGGCGTTGCAGCCAACAGCTCAAGTTGGGACAGAAGGGGTCTCTTGCTCTCTTGGAGTAGCTACTATGTTTTGGGTCGAGAGGGACAGAGGAACTGAGGAAGTGAGCTTAGTCGTAGAAGTTAGAATGTGTGACTCTAACTGATTAGTCAACTGCATGCCAGCTTGACGGGCGACATTGCAATTTCTAGACCAAAAAAGTGTCACATTAGCAGTAGTGCCGCAGACCGCTCTGCCGAGGATGATGAACCATCGGTGTCGGATTTCTACAGCTGGAAGACGTGCATTTTTTTTCATTATATGTATTTATTTAGTAAGTTAGAGGACGAAGAATACTTTTCTCGTTTCCAAATTGTTTGAGTTGTTGCAAAAGGCATCTCATTCTTTGCCTCTTTGATCGTATTGAATGCATTTTCTTGTCAATACTTGCGCAACGGCGCAACGAGAACTCTGCACACGCGCACAAAAAGGCGCAAACTGAAACAGACCTGGTTGAATTTCTCCGATACTGAGGGGGTAAGCCGTAAGCGCACGAAGGCATCATCTACAGGCATACTGCATACAGATATAGCACATGAAAGAATCCTGATGGCTGATGGCGTGATAGCATACCACCACCAGACATCCTCGCCGTGGCCGGAAAGAAAATCGAACGAAAAGACAAGTAAAAGGTACAATTATGAGTAAAGTTTTACTATTGCCGGATAATGACTACTCATCTTCTTCAACTGCATCAGCATCACACAACCAAACAAAAATCACATCATATGAACAAGAACTACTACTACCAAATTCTAGTACTACTCAGAATACCGTGTGAGATCGTTAAAAAAAATTCACCGTGCGAACTCGTAATACTTACACATGCATCAACCGAAACTAGCAGTAAGAAATCACAAATCCACTCGTCAACCTACTGCTGCTAAATTGCTACTACTCGTAATTCAGTAATCCCCTCGTGTACCGAGATTTACGGTTGAAGAAGTCTCGCACGCTCAGAGCCACCGAACGAGCGCCGCGGCCGCGAGGGTGGCGGCGGCACCGGAAGCCCTCCAGACTCCGCGGCCATGCGGCTCACCCGCGGCGCTGCGCCCCGCACCCGCAGCCCTGCCGCCCAAGTAGCCGGCGCCGGCGCCGACGACCGCGCCCGCCGCGGCCCCGGCGATAATCGGACGGGCTCTCCCCCCGCCGCTCCCTCTCCCGGAACTGCCGCCGCCGCGTCCTCCGCCCCCGCCGCGGCCTCCTCCCCCGTGGCCCCCGCCTCCGGCGCCGCGGCAGTGCGCGCCTTGGAAGCTCGCGGCCACGCAGAGCAGCACCAGCAGCAGACCGCAGAGCAGCCTCGCCTCGCCTCTCATGGTCGCGCGCCTCGCCTAGCAAAGCGTTGTTGGTCGTGTGGGCAAGGCAATCTGATCTCTCTCCTCTCGTTCGAGGCTTCGCGTCCCGGTGCGGTGGTTGCCCGTTAATATGAGGAGCGAAGATTTGGGGAAAGGAAATCCGTGTTCTACTCGTGCTACTCTTTGGGAAAGAGAAGATATCCGGGTTGATTTGGAGCCGGTTTGGGCCTTTTCCAGGAACCTTAGACGTGTCGACCGACGGGTCCAAGTGCACAGCTTGCCTTTGGCTGGAACAAGCAAAAGGCAAGATGTTCTCAAAAAAAAAAAAAAAAAAGAAAAAGGCAAGATTTGCAAACGTGGGTTCGACATCGACTACACGGACATGGGTGCACCATGTGACCAGGCTGGGGCTCCGTTCTTGTGCTAGTTAATGCATCTTTCGTGGGGATAATTAATGCATGTTATGCTGGAAGTATTCCGTATGTACCCCCCGTATCCGAAAGGGATTTCCTGTTCTCTTGGCATAAGAAAAGTTACTTTATATTCTCTACATACATCTGCGGCATTAACGTAAGAATCGGGAAATTTACCTCAGGGGCAAAGCGTGCAATAGCGATCTCACCTTCGACCAACAATGTTGAATTGTTGATCTATTGAACATATTCTTTTCTTCCGATCCAATGAAGACATTCCTGACAAAGTTTGATACGAGTGCACATTGCCACTAGCCGGTCATGAAAGCAACTAATTACACACCCTCCTACGAATCAATGAAATTATCGATCGAAGTAATATGTGCGTGCATGCATGAGTCGATGTGGAGATGACAGCACCGTCTTCTTTATGTAAAATGAATATATACAAAGCTGCGGCAATTGCCAGATTTACTACAAAATGGATTTCATTACTCAAAGATACTGAGTTACATGAATCGCGAAACACAACCATAGATAGTCAAGCCAAGATTTGGTGACTACCTTTAAATCGGTTTTCCAAAGCCAATGAGACCATGAGGTAAAGTCTTCTACGATATTTTTCATTATTACATAAGGTGGTAGCGATATATTACGGAATACAACAACCCATATTCTCCGAATCATTATCAGGACCAATGTGGGACTCGGACTAGACATAGCGCTCGCGCTTGGATGCCAGTAGGAGAGTAGCTGCCCACGTTGAATTTCCTGGCAGAGGAGAGGTGACACACAATTGACACCACACAGCTTGCTTGATGTTCAGTGGTAAAACAGGTGGTCTATGGAAGAAGATGCAAACCTCGTAATAAGACAAAAGAGAAGAAGAAGAAAAACTGTTGAAAGAACTCGCTGAGTTCAAAAGTTCAACGGCTCTTTGTCATAGTTTATCAGACGTCTTGCAGAAAATGATGTCTGGCACAAAGTCATATTCGTAATTAAATTTTGTATGGTGGATAAATGATTATAACTTTTCTGTTTTGTTGTTTCTAAGGTGACTGATTAATAACTATTTCTATGTCGATGCTACCAACCGTCTGATCAAATCACTAGGATTCGATGCTAAGTCAAACTTTAACAACCCTCAGGGCAAGCATATCAGATCCAACAGTTTGGCGATGATCGTTGAAGCTTGAGATCGATTTGTGAGTGCTTGATTTGAAATCATGTCGTCGATTTACATGGTTACAACACACCACTTGTCGTATTTTGTACTCACCAACCGCCATCACCCCTACACGAAAGACATTTTTTAGCAGAAACAACATGCGGCGACGATAAGAAAGAAACCGACAGCGGTTTGGTGGACGATGTGGCAAGTCCCGAGCCAAAACTATATCACATCAGCAGTAGGTTTCGCGGGTGACAAAAGATCATTAGTTTCGGGTTTTCACGGTCAAATGATGAGAAGTATAAAGATAAAATTGAAACCATTTACTTACTTTTTAACAAGCCGAGGAATGAAAAAAAATATTTCGAGCATTATCGAATATTTTAATTGGTTTTTGTTGGTCAATGCGAGGGCACCGGTAGGTCCGGCAGCCATCTATGGCCGTGTGGATGGCGGACCATGGGGGCACGGCCCCGCTCCACCAGCCCGCCATGCTCAAGGTTGAGCCAGTACCTACATCTCATTACGTCATGGTAGATAACCGGACACATTTCAAAATGCGTCGATCTAACTTCAAAGTGCGTCAAAATTATATTTGTGGCATTCTAAAAGTGTTGAATATACTCGTGTTGGCAAAAGTATTTGACACATTTTTATTAGCAAAATCTGCGGCTAAAGTGTTAAAAGTGCGGTTAAAAACAAAAATTAACTACACTTGAACAAAATGCGGTTAACATAGTGCGGACAAACGTCTACCGTGAGGTAGCTCTGCATTGTCCTTGTTCAGTTCTGCGATAGCATCACCGTTTTCCAGAAGATTCTCAGGTGAGGTAGCTCTGCATCGTCCCTTGTTCAGTTCTGTGATAGCATCACCGTTTTTCAGAAGATTCTCGGACATTGTGGCGTGAATCAGAATACCAACACGTTACTCTCTCCATTCCAAAAAACAACTCATATAATTTTTTTTTTTCAAAACACACCTTATTTTTCTTTTGATACCCGCATCCGGCCAATAACTACTCACATCCATTTACTATTAAGCCAATATGAATGGTCAGACACTAAAAACGAGAAGTGACTTGGTCTAAATGTACAAATTTATATGAGTTGTGTTTTGGAATATTGAACACGGACCGACAATCCGTAAACATGTAATCGAAAAGGCCAGTGCGGACAGGGAGTTGGTGTGAATCTCGGCGGCGGATCAGAGAAGGACGGGCCTGCTCATCTTACGGGTAAAGCAATGCTAGTGCATCGCTCCAAGGCTTCGACAATACTACTAGTAGAACCTTTTTTTTGTTAAGACAATAGCAGTACAACCTTGTTTTTTGTAACGTGTGCAAAGGGCCTACAGGCTGCGGTCGGCTGATAATCAAAAGGAACATTTTTTACGCTATATACAAAAAAAGAAATCAGATTTTTCTTTTGAAAGCGGGGTGTGTATTAATTGCAACAAGAGTCATTACAAGATTCGACACGGTCCAGAGAAACAACATCAGGAACCGAACTGGTCAACACACCCGAACTCACACCTAAATGAGCATAGGCAGCAATGTCGTGAGCGCCCCGTTAGCAGATCTCGGCGTCTTGCAGATGGAGAAATCTTGAAAGGTTCTGAGCAGGTTTACCGTCTCAGCTGCCAACAAAGAGATCGGCGAGCGCCCCATCGAGGGTAAGGCGAGCTCCAGTGTGAGAGAGATAGAGAGACAGTCGCTCTCAAGACAAACAGGTCCAGAGATGAGATGTTGCAGTGACCGTAGGCCGTCCCTAGCAGCCAGAGCCTCAGCTTCGTCGGTGCTACGGCACTTGAAGGTGCTCACCCAGGCAGCACCAATGGTAGAGCCGGCGTGATCGCGGAGAATGGCGCCCCAGGTGCCCGTACCCAGATCCTCGATGAAGCTGGCGTCAACGTTGAGCTTTATCCATCCCAGGGGAGGCCTCGACCAAGTCACAGCCTGACGAGGAGGCCGCTGGAAGACGCCGGCAGGGGAAAAATCGGCGCTTTTCCTCGGGACGGCTTCGCGCAGAGAGGATCAGCCAGTTGTGGAGGACTGAGGCCGAGGAGCAGCGAGACAGAGGCCTGAATTGGGCAGTCCCCATTGTTGAAGATGATGTTGTTTCTATGGTGCCAAGCACGCCACCAAAGCATCAGTAATCTTGCTCTGGTATGCTTGTCGACAGAAGCGAGAAGGGAGATCACCCCGTCTTTCCCACTGAATTGCAAAAGCTTGTCCGGAGGGAGCTCCCAGAAAGATCTCATGGCGGCATGAAGGGCACGCGATTGAAGACATCTCATGATAGCATGGAAGCCATTTTCAGTTTCTGAGCCGCGGATCTGGCAGATGGGGAGGACATTTGGAAGCCGCCGAGCTCTGTTCTCCTGGACCGCAAGGGAATTCGTCGCCAGCTTCCATCCAAAGATTTTGATCTTCGGCTGAACATCGGTGCACCAAAGGAGGTCCCAAATTGGGCGGTTTCCATCTGGTTGTTTGCTGCTCTGTCCGTGGGAAAGGCTTTGGCAGTGTTCGGTGAGAGCCAGCCTATAAGCGTTGTGGACCGAGAAAACCCCCGTCGGTTCGTGATGCCAAGCAATTTGATCTGTCGTTCTCGCAGCCGGAAGGGGAATGCTCAGGATTGCGTTGGCATCGAGGGGAATGCAGATGTTCCGGACGCTGTCCTCCATCCAGGTGCCAGTGTTTGGGTCGATGAGATCTGAAACCTTTCGGAAACGGGATCGGTTCAGGTTGACCGCAATTTTGAGGTTGCCCCTCAGGATCCAGTTGTCGCGCCAAATACGGATGCTGTGACCATCGCCCACCCTCCAAATGAGGCCTTTCTTTAGCAAGTCCAAGCCATGTTCGATCCCTCTCCAACATGGCGAAGCATTTTTTATGAACGCAGTATCGATGAGGTTCCCGCTAGGAAAGTACTTGGCTTTGAGGAGGCAGGTGCAAAGGCTGTTCGGACTGGTGATCATGCGCCAAGCCTGCCGGGCGAGAAGGGCCTGATTGAACAGACAGAAATCTCTGAAACCCAAACCGCCGTGTCTTTTCGGAAGGATGATTTTGTCCCAGGCGAGCCAATGAATTTTCCTTTTGTTCTCCTCTTCGCCCCACCAGAAGTTTCGCGAGATTTCCATCAGGTCTTCACACAGTCCAGCAGGGAACTTGAAGACGCTCATAGCATACGTGGGGAGTGCCTGGAGGACCGCTTTGATCATCACCTCTTTTCCCCCAGCCGAGAGATTTTTTTCATTCCAACCAGAGCAGCGTTTTTGCAATCGTTCTTTGATATTCTGGAATTTTCCATTTTTCATCTTGCCATCGGGAATAGGAAGCCCCAAGTATTTTTCGTCGAACCCGACGTTTCTGACATTGAGAATTGCAGCAATGTCGTCACCTTGCGACGGGGAGCAGGAGTTGCCAAGGAGGAGGGAACATTTTTCCAGGCTTAGAAGTTGACCTGTGCCAAGTTCATAGCTGTTCAGAATTCCTTTAACCAAGTGAGCCTGGTCAGCAGTAGCTTTGAAGAATAGGAGACAATCGTCAGCAAATAGCAGGTGGGAGATGCCCGGGCTGATCTACAGATTTTCAATTCGGTTAGCCTGTTTTCTGTGACCTCACGTCTGAGCAGCGCAGACAGCCCCTCACCCACCATGAGGAAGAGGTAGGGCGAGAGGGGGTCTCCCTGTCTCAGACCCTGAGACGGCCGGAAAGGCGGAAGCAGCGCCCCGTTGAGCCGCACAGAGTAAGAGACTGAGGTGACACACGCCATGGTCCAGTTCGTCCATTTTTTGCTAAATCCCAGTTTGAGGAGAGCTCGCTCGAGGAAGTTCCAGTCAACACGGTCGTAGGCTTTGGCCATGTCAAGTTTGTAGGCACAGAAATTCCCCTTCTCATCCTTGTTTTTCTGAATGGTGTTGAAACATTCAAAGGCGATGATGGCATTGTCAGAAATAAGACGTCCCGGGATGAAAGCGCTCTGGGTTTCGGAGATCAGACCGTTGAGGCGTGGTCTTAGGCGGTTGACCATACACTTGGCGACGACTTTATAGATGACATTGCATAGGCTGATTGGTCTGAAATCTTTTAGCTTGGACGGGTTTTTTGATTTTGGAGTGAGGACGATCACTGTATTGTTCACACCTTCCGGCATAATTCCGGAGCGGAAGAAATTCTTGACAGCAGCGGTGACTTCAGCTTTCAAAGTGTCCCAGTGTCTCTGAAAGAAGCGGGCAGGGAAGCCGTCAGGCCCCGGGGCCTTAAGGGGGCCAATCTGGAAGAGTGCGTCACTGATTTCTTTGTCTGTGAACTCACAGCATAGCTTTTCATTCACATCTTCGTTAATTCTTTGATCCAAGGCGCTGAGGACTGAATCTGGGGCAACCCTGTCGTCTTTCTCGTAGAGCTTGCTGAAGATATTGTTTACCAGGATGCTCAGTTCATCTTCACGTTCGACACTAGTGCCATCTTCACATTGCAGTTTGCTGATTTTATTATTTTTTGCTCTCCAAGTGGCTTTTCTATGGAAGTACTTAGTGTTGCGGTCCCCCGACTTAATCCAATCTGATCTTGATCTTTGGTTCCAGTGGATTTCTTCTTTGTCAAGCAGAGCATCCATTTGGGCAGAGAGCTTGGCGAGAGTTTTTTGTGAGCTTGCACTTCTGGATAGGTGGAGGCAGCCAATTTTTGCACGGAGCTTTTCGATTCTCTTGGGGATGGCGCCACACCAATTCTTACCCCAGCTCTGGAAATGGTTCATGGTCATCCCCAATTTTTGCCCGATGTCGCCTAGGTCGCCATTCAAATTCGGTTGGCCCCAGGCAGCAGAGACTTGGTTTGCAAGGTCCTCTTCTTTTTCCCAGGTCAGCTCATACCTGCGACAGTGGTTTGCAAAAATCACAGCAGGAGGGGTTTCACAGGAGAGGAGGATGGGGGAATGGTCAGAGCAGGTACTGACGAGATGACTGACCTTGGCGGTAGGGAAGGAGTTCTGCCACTCGGGGCAGGCGACTGCACGGTCGAGTCTAACACGGACATTACGGTTGCCCTATTGATTGTTGTCATAGGTCCAGTCCAAGCCCGTGTACCCCAAGTCATGGAGGTCACAGTGGGAGAGGATATCACGAAAATTCTACATCCGTCTTTCGTTTCTCCTGGAAGTGGATAGGTGTTCATGTTGCCACAAAGTTTCGTTGAAGTCACCTATCATGCACCAGGACCGTTCCCCATGGGTTTTAGGCGTCGGAGCAATTCCCACATGTTATGGCAGAGATGAGCCTGCGGCTCGCCGTAGACAAAGGTGCATCGCCACTTTATTTCATTTTGAGCAAGGGAAACATAAACATCGATGAACTGGTTTCCGAGCTTATTCAGGGTGACTTGGATGGAGTCGTCCCAAAACAGAGCGAGACCGCCTCCCTTGGTGTCATTGCAGACAGTGATGACATTCTTCAGGCCTAGGCGCCAGCGGAGGCTCTCGACCACATTCTTCTTCTGGCGAGTTTTGCAGAGAAAGACGATCTTTGGCTGATGCACATGGACCATCCGAACCAGATCTTGAACTGTCCGTGGACGGCCCAATCCACGGCAGTTCCACGCGAGGATCATCATTTCTCCTGACAGGCATTGTCTGTCGTGCCTGTCAGGTTGCCGGCGGCCCCAAGGCCGGCTACCTCCTTCGTGTTGCTCAGCTCCCAGTCGTGATCCTGTCTCCCTCCCGCATCCTCCTGCCCCTCGTACTCTGTCACTTTATCAGTTACAGTGACAGTAACATTTTTAGCGAGGTGTTCGTTTCCCACAATTATCTCAAATGATTCAGAGTTTTCTGTCATGGCATGCAGTGCTGGAGTCTCTTCAGTTCTTCCCTCCTCCATGTCTCTCAGTTTCTGGAGTCCTTCGATACCGAGACAGTCTTTTAGCGTCGGCCAGTGGTTTGAGTTTTTCTTCTTGGCGGGCTACAGGTTTGCATCTTCATCATCAAGCGGTGGTCTGGTACGCGGAGCCCCCAGGTTGATATCCTGGGTTGTCAGCGTGGTGTCAAGTTCCTTCTGCTTTGTTCTATCCCGTCTCTTCTAGTTTGCTTGCTTCTTACTTGGCGGAGTACTGCTCAGCTTCTCTTTGCTGGTGTCGGCGTTCTGCGTTGTTGGCGTCGTGGTGTGCGGCGTCAGGATTTGGTCTTTTCCTGTACATAGAGTTTCTCAACCTCTTTTGCCACCTGGTTGGCAATGGCATGTTGGCGTGGGGCAGGCTGTCGTAGTTCTGGTTGAGCGCGCCAAGGGAGGGCAGCCGAGCGTTGGTGCTGTCCTTGCCCTGTGGATTCAAGTAAGAACCAGAACCTAGGGTCGTCCAGCCAAACTGCGTCGACGCCGAGGTCGAGGCTGTAGCCGTTCCTCTTGAGGTTGTTCGGGATCGTGCAACGGTCCGCCGCGTGGCCGATGAAGCCACAGTGAACGCAGAAGTTGGGGAGGCGTTCGTAAGCGGCGGAGACGATCACCTCCTCATCCGTGATCTCGTCCAGCAGCGGGATCCACCTTTGGAGCGCCTTATTGATCGGAAGCAGAACTCTGGCCCTGACGAATTTGCTGCAAATGTCTCCACAAGCATTATTATCAATGGTTAGTAGTGTACCAATCTTTCGGCCTAGGTCTCTTGTTAGTTCTTTGCAGATGAGGTGAAACGGTATGTCTTTGAACTGCACCCAGATAGGTACAGAGGTGAAGGTGGTTGCTTTTGGGTCGTCGCCGTCCTTGAGCGCCTCGATCAGGACGGCGTCGCCCTGGTACCTCCACGGTCCGCCGCGGGTGACGTGAGTGAAGTTGCCCACCTCGGTGAACTCCAGGATGAAGCATCTCCTGCTTAGGGGATGGGTGTCGACGTTGCCGCAGATTTTCCAGACCCTTCGCAAGTTGTCGACGATCTGCTTCGAGGTGACAGTAAGCATCTGTAAAACAACAAACAAATGTGAAACTGAATTTTGAATATTTTCTAAAAAAAATCGTTATCCTTGTAGAATAAGAGTAAATTACCAAAAATCACCACATTATAGGCTAGGGTTGTAGATTAGTACCGGTCTACGTTTTTTTACTAAAAACCGCCAAATTGCAGTAAGCGACAGATTACTAGCGAATAATCATTGAACTGACATAGAAGGTCCACCAGTCAGGCCAGCGAGGCGTGCCAGCGTGGCCTTCCTCCCTCTGTGAGTCTCTGTTCCCCGATCTAGAAGCAGCAGGCCGATGGGCTCTCCCGCATGGGGCGGCGGGCACAGGCGAGGTAGGCGAGGCCGATAGGATCCTGAGCTCGCTGCCACGGCTGTGGAAAGCTGCCGGCGTCTGCTGCGCCGCCAGCGGCGCATATCGACGGCCTGCCCCATGACCTCCTCCTCGAGTGCCTCGCCCGCGTCCCACGCGCCTCCCTCCCGCCGCTCCTCGCCGTCTGCTGCCGCTTCACCGCTCGAGACCATCTTCGTCGGCGGCGGTTTGGCGGCGGCACGCCGTCGCTCGTCCCGCCGAGGCTCATCGCCGCGGTGCTCGACGGGCTGCACGGCAAATTCAGCCTGTCCGCGTGCCCGGAACCCCGCCGTCCCGCGCGCCTCTCTCCCGCCGCTTCCTCCTGCTGTAATTCCATGTCGGACTGTGGAGCCGCCATTGTTGGATTGTTACCGCCTTACCGGTGCCCTGCCTGTTTGCTTCGCCGGTAAGGTAGCCTCCTGCTGTAACTCCATGTCTGAGGATCTTGACATCTTGTACTAGAGGAGAGAAGATGGTGGATTTGAAGGTAAGAAGCTGGTCTGCAGACTGCAGGCGAGAGAAATACAGGGGAATTTGGGTCTGCAGTTTCTTTATTGGCGTCCATCTCGACCTGCCTCGCCGGGAAGCCCTACTCCGTGTTGCTACATCGCGGCCACTTCGTCTGCTGCCTCGAGTCACTAGGCCACTACGCCCGCGCCGAGGCGGAAGCTGTTGCCACTCTGGACGCCCTCCGCTGCGCCCTCGAGACATCTCGCTGTCGGGAGCCATCCCCAGCGCCGGATGCCCGTTGCCGCCGCCGCCGCCGCCATCTGTCTCCCCGTGCAGACGGCGCACGAGGAGAGCTCCTGGCAGGGCCCCGCCATGCCCCGAGGCATCCCCGATGGCCGGCCCAAGATCCGCCGTCTTCAACGCGAGCCCCACGCCCTGCTGCTCCGCTCGCCCGCACGCCGCTGCTCGCCCGCGCGCTGCTCCGCTCCTCCGCCGCGCGTCGCTCGTGTCGCTGCTTGCCTGCGAGCTGCTGCTCCACGCCGTTGCGTCGCCGCGCGGCTCTCCGACGGCCATGGCAGCGAGAACCCGATGGCTTTCAAATTGAGAAGAGAGAGAGCAGGGATGAAGAGATACTTGTTACGGTGGACGACACGTTGGTCTGACCGGTAGACCCGCTTCGTTAAAAACGGACTTAGACATTAGCGAGCCGAGTGGTTAAGCTAAGTCGGTGGATTTTTACAACTAAAACGAAAAATGATACATATGTGAAACTCTATCTCCTAACGTGGAGGTTTCATGTGATTTACCCCGTAGAAAAATTACAAACAAACCGGGCTAAAAAAAATCAACACACAAGGCCTGCTACGGGAAAAGCCCCTCTCAAAATCGAGAAATATAAGAAAGCCCACCTCAGCCCATAACTGAGGAAAGAATGAATCTTTTTTTTTGCGCAAAGAGGAAAGAATAATCAGTAGAAAACCAAAAGAAAATAAGGCTCAGAGCGGCCCAGTTGCACACAACACGGCCATCCAACTACAGTACAAGAAAAGATTTTCTCTAAAAAATAGGAGAGATAAGATTTTCTCTAAAAAAGAAGATAAGCATGATATCAACTTCTCGGATCCGGGTTCGGGATGGGGATATATCCTACGGCGAGTAGGCCAACTAGGGCTAGTGCCTGGCTTCCCGAAGCGGCAAACAGACACCGATTCCCCGTATAACGCGCAACAACCAGCCCCGGAAGGCGATCGAGCACAGGGCCCCAAATTCCAAGCGGCCGTATTAGGCCTGGCCCAAGGGGGCCCCAAATTCTAAAGCCGGCACAGTATTAGGCCTGGCTCAAGAAAACTTCTCAGAGATCGATCCCGTCGACCTGATCGTTTTCTCGTTGCCTCCTGACTCGCCGCGCTAGCCGGCCCTCTCGCCTGAGTCGCCTCGCCAGATCGTTCAGACTTCAGGCCTCGAGCGTTGCCAGATCGCCAGATTAGCAAAAGAAAAGGAGAAATCGCTTCTTGATCGATCGCCGCCCCTCAGCAGTCAGCCTCAGCCATGCTCCTGCTCTTGGCCTTCCCAAGCCGGTTCATTTTTTATCAACTCCTGCTGTTCTGGCTGCTGTTCTTAATCATGCTGCAAGGAGCACGAGACAAGCTGAGCCATCTTTACCACCCATCTTCGATCTTTAATTCTTTGTGCTACTTTTCAATTTATTAATTTATGTAGTCCCGTTGAATTTTACAACTATGAAACTTGCCCGTGCTTCGCGACGGAATAGCATTTTTTAATGTATAACTTTTTTACTAATGACACTGCAAATTACCTTAATATTTTTTTTAAATGTAAGACATGCTTTGTACCGGCAAAATAAGTTGATGATATACATAGAGAACTAGCGGGGTGACTTATAATAGAAAATACTATGTTATGTATTTGTATATTTTGATTTTTAATAGATTCATTTTGTATACCATTTAGATATTATGTTAAAAAAAAATTCTTTTAGACATTTATTAGTGTGTATAGATTTTTATTCTTCAATATTTTTATATGGATGATGCAATAAGCATTCCTTTTTATCCAGTGCAGTTTGTATGTATTACGCCCATCAACCATTGGCCTGTATGACTTTGCCTAACACACGAACTTCCCTTATTTGTTCTGCGGTGTTGTTTGTGGTGCAACTATGGTTTTCGGCGGCCGGCGGCAAGAGCTGTTCGGCTTCGACTAATTGCAGTCATTGTTGTGGATTGGAGTGAACGTATGGTAGATCGGCTTCCTATTGTCGTTTGTGCGAGGGTGCTGCTTTCAGTCCACAGTTGGTATCGTAGGTACGGAATCGGCGACGGTGCATCTGTGGATGTATATTTCCATCCGATTCACATGCATCTATCCTATAATGTGAGCCACAATGTTTCCTTCGCTATTTCTTTGTAAAAATTGGCCTTCTTGTGAGATCGAGATAGACAATCAGAGGGGGGGTGAATGATTGCGCGGAACCAAATTAAAACTTTTCCCGAAAGTTCAAATCCTAAATCACCTTTCTGTCCGTGATAGTAAAACAGTCGTAACTTTTGATTGGATGAACCAAAAAATACGTACGAGTATGAAAAAGAAAAGTATTGAAATTATCTAACCAAAGCAACAAGAGAATCAGCTCAATCGGACATACCAATCAAAAGATATAATCAAAACAGTAACAACTGACAGAAAGTTACGAGAATTAATCTATAATCGATTTCGAGGAATAACAAGAAAGATGAAGTAATCGCGATCTTTTCTTGATTTCATGATAAACCTGCAGTAAAGTATTATGAACTCGTGATAAATCTGCAGCAAAGTGTTAGAAAGATCTAGCACGAATACTCCACGAAGATCCGAGAAGAACAAAGATGACACCGCCAACAAATCTCTTAATTGCAACAATGTTGATCGATTACAAAAGATGCAACCATGCATCCAAGAAATCTCCAAGAATTGATCTAGATCCAAACCTCTGCGTTCTCTCACGTCCTTGCTAAAACCCTAGCTAAGACGCTCTCTATTTATAAGGAAAAATTCGCGATCCTAAACCGAGTCCGAATCCAACACGAACTCTTCTGTCCCGGTCATTATTCTGCCCGTAGGGCCCACAGACGACCTCGGATTGAGACGACTCCAAAAGTAAAGTTGTTCATCTCTACGACGCTCACAACTTTCATGTGGACCACTTTTCCATCAGACACAATCTTGATGACGCTACTGTTTAATTTGTAAACAGCTCTCATCCAGCCACGGCTGGATCTACATGTCTTCACGTCGATGCCACTCCTTGCCATCAACTTTTTGTGTGATGCCTTCAAAACTCGACCATCACGTGTCGAATATCTCCAATACCATACATCTCCGGTATAAACAACGTACGACAAACCGGTGCCCTCCCGAATCATCGAAGTCTTCACTTTCATTGTTCCTTCGCACGAACGTCCCGCATGACATTGATCCCTCGACCTCAGCTTCACCCAAGCTTCGTCCCTAGATCTCATCATCAACCACATTTCTCTAGCTCCGGCAACACCTGAAAGCGAACACACAAATAACCAGTACGAGCACAAGTCCATGACTTGACTCAGGGTAAGTTCCACACAACTCACGCCATATTTTCACATAAGAAACTAATGGATCAACACACCACTAGCAAAGCACTAAGTCCAAACAAGATAGAAGTCATCATATAAGTATCCATATTATCCGAAGTATACACATCAATGTTTCACCTAAAACATTTGCCAATGTTACACATCACCTATGATTTCACAATTCTTTTGGCAACTAATTTACTATTTTTTTATATCTCCGATGGACATCAACTCATTTTAGTGAACATCTCATATCAATTTGGCGTCATTGACTGTTGGAGACTTGGAGTTGCTATTTCGGGCCTGACTTTTTTGCTCTAGCCTTAAGGTCTCATACTTACATCTGATAATTTGCATCATTTGCAATTCTCGATGGTTGACTACTAGTTTCAATGGCTATTGTGGCCTACTGGAATTGGTTGTTCTGGCCTTTTTACTGATTTCCCTTACCGATTGGTGTTTGTCCCATATGGACTGACCGCCGGCCCTTACTATTGGTGTATAATTGGTTTTTCTTCACTCGGATTGGATTCGATTATGTTAACTTTTGCAAAATCTGGACACGTTTGCAACATCGAAAAGAAAAACACTAACCTCTTGGTAATGGCGTCGAGGGCCATCGGCGGCTCCAGCGCCGCGGGGTCATGGCATGGCGGTTGTATCGGAGGGAGTGTGGTCGCAGCGACAACGAATAGCGATTGCGGCCGGTGCGATGCGCGCAGCCAGCGGAGGCTCTGCCTGCTGTGGGGATGGCTCTGGCTAGCAGCGGCGTGCCGATGCGCGCGGCGGCTCCGAGGACACAGCGAGAAAGCGGCACCGGCAGGCGCGGCAATGCTGCCATGCGGCCGCCTGCTGCATCCGGACGTTGAGATGCAAGGAGATCGTTTACCAAAGAAAGACGAAGCAAAGAAAAAGTAACGATGGTTTTCTATGATATGCAGCGCAGGCTGCTTACTTCCTGGACTCTGATCCAAACATCCGAACAAATCCAACTCTGATCCAAACACTCGGACACATGCATGCACATGTCCGTATTCTTGTCAAATTGTGATGCAATCACACGTTTATCTCATATAAGGTTGTTTTCAATAATAACTGTTTTGATTGTATAATAGATAGATAGATCGATTTGGATCGTACGATAACTTTCGCAAAATCTAGACCGTAGAATTTCTGCTATTTTAATTAGATATTAGATATGGTCTAACCAAACCATATATAAAAATAAAGGAAATAATTTCGTGGCTCTACATGGTAACTGTAGCTTTCTTTTACATCTACGCATGTACACCGAAACTGAAACTGAAAATGATCAGTGGTCCTTCTGGTCAATGTTCATTCTTTTACACCTAAACATGTACCTTCACAAGTAGCTGTACCAGGAGTTGATGCTAGTTGTTTCTTGATAGCAACTATAGCTTGCATTCTTCCGAGTAAAAACTAGTATCCTAATCTGCAGGGTTCTCATACAACGTTTGAAGAACAAGCTATTCAAACAACCATGAGTGTTAGCAAAATCTGCAAGTAAACTACAGCTTCTTTTATGCATCAGTATTGGAATATGATGAATAATTAAAGCTCAAAACCAACAGGTGTAGTTTAAGTTTCAGCCACTGTCCTTAGTGCTATTCCTGTATAGTGGCATTTGGGCTTTTTCCTTCTCCTTCCTTTTTTTCTTTCTTTCTTTCTTTGAGCCCTGTGCCCCTGTTGGGGCTCGATTTCGTTGCCTTTGTTTGTACCTGCGCTTTCTTCTCAATGAAAATATGCGTGTTCGAGAAAAAAAAGGAAAAAAAGTTTCACCCACTGGCCGTTGTGAGCCCAGAGATCTAGAACAACCGAGGGACTGGATTAACATATAACTCATACTGAACTCTGACATATATAGAACAATTTGGCAATGCCCTGATCCACAGAAGTAAAATCATATAACTCATACTGAACTTTTTTGCGAGAAAACTCATACTGAACTGGCACAGACAACCGTAGAAAGAAGATTGGGGAGCTTAAATTAGGACAGAATCTGAACGTGGCGAACACATTTGTGACATAAAGTTACATCACTTCCTATAAATCACAATCATATATACATAAATTAGTTTTTGAATAATTCGCTCGTTCCAAATTTCTTGTCCACCTCTGCCCCACATGTCATGATCTTGTCAT
This sequence comes from Brachypodium distachyon, assembly GCF_000005505.3. Lineage (NCBI taxonomy): Eukaryota > Viridiplantae > Streptophyta > Magnoliopsida > Poales > Poaceae > Brachypodium > Brachypodium distachyon. The sequence goes on along the minus strand of NC_016132.3, from coordinate 18,329,867 downwards.
TTGAACTTTTCACGGAATTAAATAGGGTAGAAGTTCATTAGGCAATAGGCATGCAGTATGACATAATACTACAGTACTTCTGTGGCATTCCTCTCAAGTTTTCAGTAAACTGATTATTACCATGGGCAATTGATTGTCCTACATAAGGGGAAAATGGTCATATAGAGTCCACCAAATTAGGCAAGAGATTAGCTAGTAGTGGAGAGAAGGATAGAAAGGCTGCTTTTTCAATATGAAAGCAAATTAGCATCCAAATAAAAAACTAACTGGTTTGTCCATGATTAATCAAACGACCTTTGTTAAGACAGGGCACAACTCTTTTTCAATATGAAAGATGAGAACACAGTTTTTTTCTTTTTGAATTATTGAAGATTAATGATACATATAACTTAATATTGAATCATTGAAGATTAGAGAACCCAGTAGACAATGCTCCAGAATCTCAGCAAATCAAGCCCCATACCTTCTCAACAGAGTGTACAAGAATATACAGTATAAAAGATCAACCAAGCTTTGTTTGTCTTGACACCAACAATAAGGAGAGCAATGAAGAACTTTCATTTACCAAAGCAAGGAGTAACAAGAGAACATTATTCCTGTTTAAATAAAATCATGTACTGTGATACAATATATTGTTGAACAAAACGTGTATCTGTGTACTATATAACTCTTTGTACCTCCAGGGAAACAGCTTGTCTTGCTCTCTTGAAATCTTTATAAGAAACCACCACTGCAACAGAAGGAGCCACCACCAAGAGAACCACTGAAGCAAGAACTGCTGCTGCTACCGGAACGGGTCATTGACGATGACAATGGCAGGAGTTCCTGTCAAGCGCATGTGGCTGACGACACACGAGGTCCGGCACGATCACTGAACTTCGCCGAGTAGCAACAGTGCAACTCTAGCAGATACAGTATATCGGTCCGATCCGAGAAACGATTTAGAATTTCCAATATATCGGCACGATTTACAGACATATGCCTGGTGTTTTTGCGTGTTCTCCGTCATGCAGGAGGAGGTCAAGTTGATACCGAAAAATATGGATTCGGTGGACTGAACTAATGTTTTTTAGGATCAGAAAATTCGATAACCACTAGAGTTGCTCTAAGCCAAAAAAACATGGACCATTGTTGGGTATATATATTGGTGGGTGATGTTTTAAATTTTAATCCACTTTAAAATTCAGATCTCGTCTTTGTTTGGAAAAACACCCATCTGATTGTCGTAACATCGAACTTCCGTATGAAGGCATCTTGTACCTTTCTCATTTTACCGAAAAAAAAAACTTGCACCAGTAGCCATACCCATATACTACCAAAAAGCAACAAATCATCGTTCATTTTAGTGATCCCGGCGGCAGGAAGAAGCATGTACTCTCGGGATCGCCGCTCCAAAACGACAAACGGCTGGAATGAAAACTTGTTGCCGTTGCTGCATAGCTAGCCTGAAAGAAAAAGCTTGTTGTTGAGCGGGCTGCTGCAGTCAAGGCTGCCAAAAATTCAAGAAAAAGAAGAACTTCTTTCGCAAAAGCTGCCGCTTGGCTTTCGCTTCCCATGCGCGCAACGTTTGTTTGGGACGGGAAGTAATTGCAATCCACGGAAGATTAGAGAGAGTAATACTCGCAATCAACGCCTGGGTTGATCGGTTGATGGATGGGAAGGAATCTCTTGGCTGGCAAAAGATGGCAGGGATGGTTTGCAGTGAAACAGTCCCTCCTTTTTTGGTCCATGTACCAGCTGGGCACATCACTTTCTCCCTGACGCGTGGGTCCGGTAATTTGTGGGGTCGGCATGTCATGCAGATCTCACCTTGTCTTTCCCGCATCTCTCTCTCTCTGTAGTTCTCAACCTGGTTGAAAAAAAAAATGGTGAAGGAACGTGGTCATGTATTCAGCTGCCGAGTGTACCCACCCAGTTTCTACAGCCTTCAGGTGGGCCATGTTACTTGTGGAACCACTTGTCATTCTCTGCGTGTCGCTGATGGGTGGAAATGGAATCCGGTTGCACCTAGGCTAGGTCGGTCTCGTGTTTTTTATATACCCCATCTCTCCCTCCTGCACTGCACAGAACCAAGCAAAGCCATTGTCCTTTCTCCCCCCCAAAACCTCTGTTGTTTGCTTTTCAACACGTACGTGTTCTTTCTTCTCCTTCCTCCCATCTTGGTTTCATCCATCGAACTCTTGTCTAGATCTGAGGCTGCCTCTAGGCTCTTCTTTTGGATGCGTTTTTCTTCATTTCTTCGCGCTCGCCTTGTTTTGTTTTCTTGGACGTTGATTCCTTCTGCCTAGGTAGAGTTTCCGTGGGTCTTTCTTCCGTAACATCGATCTATAACTCCTCTTGGAGACGAAAATCAGCATGCTCTCCTGTACTTTTCTTGGCCTAAGTCGGTTTTTTGGTGGATCCTTTGCCATGCGATCCGATCCAATTCTGTTGATACTTGATACTAGGTGCTACAACGAGTACTCGATTTTTTTTGTGTGGCCGGATCCTGGCTATGTGAAGTTGTGAACCTTCTGTTGATGCTTGATACTAAGTGCTAAAAAGTGCGAGTACTTTTTATTTGCAATCGATTTGTTTATTTGCTCCCTTGTGCTCTCAAATTAGGTGTGGTGGTCTGACTCAAAGCATTATTTGTCTTTTGTCCCCCTTTTTCAGAGGTCGATCTCGTGTGTTTCAATTAGTACTTGTACTATTTTCTTTGCGTATGTACTTCGTCTTATCAATCTTGATGCACGTCATTTAGTTTCGAAACCAAAACTAGTTACGGAGTAGTATTTCCTTTGCTTGTCACATCAATGATACGGTGCATCGATCATCTGTTAGTACAGCTTATGGCATGCCGATATATACTACTTTGTCTTGCACAAGCTAGGCTGTGGTAGATTTCTTGCATGTGTGCATATATATGTGGCCGTCTTTACTTCCTTAATTCGTGCTTAATTTTATAGACGTCTGTGCGTTGTCAATTAATTGTAGGTCTGAGGGAGCGCGACCATGGCCTCTGATGCGGCCGAGTACCTTTTCTTCGCCTTAGGATCGATTGCTACCTTGGTTTGCTGCACCCCCTAGTAAGACATATCGATTGATACTCTTAACAATTAACCTTCAATTTTTGCCTCGGATTAAAACGAACTTGACTGACTAACAATTTCTCTGGCTCGATCTCTGTAGCAAGCCGATCAGCGCTATCAGGCAGACTGGAGAGCCCGGGCGGGAGGATCCGTTCGTGTACATGATCGTTCTGGCCAGCTGCCTCGTGTGGCTGGTCTACTGCGCCGCGACGTCGAACTGCCTCCTCTTCGCCATCAACGTCGCCGCCATGATCTTCCAGTGCTACTACCTCGACGTCTTCATGCTCGTCTACACCGAGGACTTCGCGCGCTACGTGTTTGGGGTGTTCACGCTCGTCATCGAGATGGCCCTCTTCATCTTCTTCTGCCCACTGACCGTGGCCACCGACGATGCCAAGAAGATGGTTTGGGGAGCTGTCGGCGTCTCCTGCAGCGGCTTCATGTACCTGGTGGCCTCCATGGAGATCGTAAGTATACACTGCATTTTCTGCCATCGCTGGCAGCTGGCTGGCTCCATATATGCATGGTGTCCTGCGTGCTGTGAATATAATGCTTGCGCTGATGGATGCTGCTCGTTGGGAATTTGTTTGTTTCAGACAGAGTTGTACAAGGCAGGGAAAGTCAGGGATGCGTACCGCGCTACCGTGGCCTGGCTCTTCAGCGGCGTCTTCAGGGCCATCTACGCCCGGATCCGCGGCGAAGTCATGCTGGAAGTAAGGCTTTTGATCGATCCACATCTCCTTTCAAAGTTTCTGCTTAATTAGCTAGCTCTGTCAACTGTTAAGACATGGCACTAATGCACATTTGCGTTTGCTTGTGTGAACTGATCACTACGCGCAGATCTCCAACTGGATTGGCATTGGGTTCGCGGTGATCCAGGTGGTCGAGTACGTTTGGTTGTACTACAAGGGCAACGGGCGCCACGAGGACTAGCGCGGCGCGCGGCGAGCCGGCGACAACGTATCGGCATGATTCAGAAGCTGGCGACGGGCGTCCAATATCAGTCCCCTTGGTTAACCTATCGCGTATGGATAATCTATCTGTCTGTAGTCCTAAGAGAAACAAAATTATGCATGGACAAGTTGTTTATCTTCCTTTTAATTTGCATGTCAAACAGGCAAGCGGCATGTACGCACGCACTGCTTGATCCGGCCGTGTGGGTCAGAACTGAAACCTGATTGTTGTTTGGCTTTGCTGCACTTTATGTTTGCTGTCGCCATATATATCTTAGCCTGTTCAATTGCTGCATTGCTTGTCGATTGTGTTGTGTGTTGAAGGCTCACGTACGTACGTATGTACCTTGCTCTGTCCGTTTACACTTCGACTTATCTATCCCCTGTTTGTTTCTATGTGTAGCGTCAACAATTATATGTACTCGATGAATGCCAATTAATGGATTGGAATCGCATGCTAGCTAATTAAAGGTTTTTGATGCAGTAGTACTAGCTTGTTTATATTGATAGCTATATGTGTTGGGTAGCTTATCCTCATCGATCCATCTCCATACATCACACCATATATCCATGCATGCATCTGTATATATATGATGATCATTCAAGAGATATTTTTATGGTACAATCAAGTCGGTATCAGACATCCATGCCAATATATCTATAGGTCATGAACTCATGATCATTGTTCTCTAGTCTCTACTAGACTCAAACTTGAGTACGTAGTATTATTACTGCCGGTTGAAAAATATATCGGGCCTCTGTCGGTCACCTTTGAGACCCCTGCCCAAATCTTCTAATATCTAATTAAGTAGCAGAAATTTTACAGTGTAGATTGTTTCAAAGTTATCTTACGGCTGAGAATAAATCAAATCCATCTAAAACTAATCAATTTGATCTAACCAGAAAACTTACAACGTCTATGAGGAGGACACAAGGTGTGTTAAAACTCCAATACACTCACGTTGGCAATGCATATATAGGTTCTGATTTTAATCTGAATCAGGATCGGATAGATGCATAGACATGTTACGGAGTACTAGACTCACTACACTCGTTATGTGCTAATTAATTAATGTCAAAAATAATGAAAGTAAAGTATTTAAAATTTACACGAATTCCATGCACATAAGTATTTAAAATTTGTACTAATTTAGTACAAAATGAGCGACACTTTTTATGGATCAGAGGGAGTATCAATAAAATCTGGTATATAAGTCTAAGGTGAAATCGTGTTCTAACAGATTAACTTTCTTCTAATAGAAATCTTAACTAAAATCATATTATAGTGAAGCAATCTACTGCCTGAACTAAGCATATAAAATTCAACTCTTTAACAACATCTTTTCTAAGACACATAAGTCCCGTAAAAAACTTTTTCATTTATATATAATTAACTACGAGTAGCACTTCATGTGGGAAAAAGGTTGATGGATACAAAATGGTTGATGGATACTTCATATAGGAGTATTAGCTAAGTCCAACCCTTAATTTCGGTAGCTAGTCAGTAGTCACTACAGTACAGTTGGAGCTGAACATATAAGCAAACATCGAGGGACACGATCCCTGCAAACTATACTAGCGAGCAGAGGCAGTTGGCTAGGATTGTCTCAGAATTCCTCATACACAGGCACGCCACTGATTGGCTGCATGCTCAACGGCTGAGTGTGCTGTTATTTGTTGGGTTGAGTACTCCACCCATCAATGCATGAAGACGTACTATCATTTGAATGATCACTGCATATACTGATGTTTGGATGCTGAGCTACACAGTAGCTAAACAAGCGCGAGAGTAGTGTAAAGAAGTACCACAAAAACATTTAGCTAGAATTCGATTCTCGAATCAATTGGACTTTATCGAGTACCCTTGTTCAGAAACAAACAGGGATATATAGACGTACTTACATGTGAGCCTTGACTCAACACAACACAAATCGACAGAATGACAGATAGCATAGATCATATATATAGAACAGTCTAAGAGATGGCAACAGAAAATTGCAGCAAATTAACAGTGGAGCAAGCAAGCAGGCTCTAATTTCGATTCTGACCCACACCACAAAGCCGGATCAAGCTAGAGCGAAGGTCTGACATGCAAATTAAGGGGAAAATAGACAACATGTCCAGAATGTTTGTTTCTCTTAGATAGATAGATATCCATACGCCATATATAGATTCTAAACGAGGATGTACGGCCGTCGTCAGGTAGCTAGGTACTAGTAATTCATTCGATCGTCTGAATCCGATAGGTGGCCTGCCTGCCGGGTGCCAGCAACTCCTCCTCGTTGTCGTCATCACCGCCGTCGTGCCTGTTGTTGTTGTCGCCGTCGTCTTCTTCGTCGTCACGCCGGTTGTTGTGGTCGTCGTCTTCTTCTTCATCATCATCGTCACGCAGGAGGTTGATGTTGTCGTCGCCACCGTCGCCGTTGTTGTCGTTGCTGCCCATGTAGTAGTACCAAGCATAGACGCCCAGCTGAAACTCCGCCAACCCAATGCCGACAGCGTTGGGAGTCTGCGCGCAGTCATCACACAAGAAAAGATGGATTAATCCCGTACGTGTGTTCAACTGTCACCATTGACGCAGTAGCCGTTAAGTACTATGCACCTATGCTGCAGTAGCAAGCAATGGACAAACAAACGTGCCGATATATTCGATTTGAATTGGAAGTCGATCTTACCAAGAGCAAGTCATCGTCGATGAGCATGGCGTAGATGCTCCAGCAGATGCCGTTCAAGAGCGAAGAAACGACCACGTTCAAGTCCAGGTCCCTCACCACATTGCCTTTCCGCCACACCGTTCTCTGAAAGAAAATTTCCACGAGCGCTCGCGGGTGTTAACAATGAGACCCCTTGAGCCGTTGAGCGCTAGCTGCAATATCTAATTGACAGCAGAAAAGAATATATACTTACAAACCTGCCCCAGGATCCGCAGTACATGGCGAGGCCACTGAAGATGCCGGCCTGGCCGAAGGCCTTCTTCCTGTCCTTGGGATCAGGGATGAATGGGAAGACGTATACGTAGATGGCGACGGAGGCGCTGGCCGCGAGCACCATGGCGACGTAGCTGCATTGCTTGAAGCGGTCGGTGGAGGCGCGGATGAAGACGTAGAGGAAGTAGGCCTGGAAGAGCACGCCGATGCCGTTGATGCCCATGATGGCCTTGTCGTCCGCCCCCACGCCGTAGAGCAGCCACACGAGGCTGTTGCACAGCACGCACAGGTACATGGTCGCCGTCTCCTGCCCGACCGCTCCAGCCGCCTTGATAGCCCGGATCGTCTTGCTGGACACAAACAATATGATCGAGTACCTTTGACTTTGTTTTGTCCCAAAACAAATGCGCAGCAAAGGATAGTTGATTGGTTGAGTTTATGCAGTGGTGGTCGGATTTTAGCTTACAGTGGCGCGAGCAAGACATAGAAGGTGGACAGATATCCCAGGATTAAAACAGCAGTCTGGGCCGGCGTAAGCTCGGCCGGCGTATCCTGGCCGGCGGGCTCCATGGCTCCGGCGGGCTCCATGGCTCTGCTCTCTCTAGCTCGGACCTGCGTACAGTGCACACACGTTCTGTCAAAAGTACTCTGCAGGGAAACAACTTCTCTTTTTTCTTGCAAAGGAATATAAATCAAAGGAGACGAGTGAAAGAACTCCAGATGAATTATAGCACCACGCAACGAAAGAATAAGAAGATGCAATTAATTATTAAGCACGAAATCCGGGATTAAGGATCCACAGAAAAGATATACGGCCGCACGTATGAACACATACAAGAACATCTATCGTCCCCGCCTGTGCAAGACAAGTGTACTGGTACAAGCAAAGTAATTAACAAGCAACATATTATGGTTCATGCAAGTAAGCAAAATATTATTCTCTTTTGGCTTCCGAAACTAAACTGCATACATCATTCAAGGTTAATAAAACGAAACACATGTGTATTTATATGAGGTAGTACTTGAATTGAAACACAAGGAGATCTCCACAAAAAGGGGAGACAATGCGAAATACTTCGAATTATGAAGACCATGTCGACTACCAGTCTACCATCCTGAGCACAAGCAAGCGAAAAAAAGAACAAATCGTTTGGAAATAACAAGTACTTTTAAGCACTTAGTAGTATCAACAAAAGGATCACAGAGCACAGATCGAAAAGCCTACTTAATTAGTCAAAAAGACTTTCCTCAAAAGAAAGGAGATCGAGCAGCACATGGATCTTTCGTGATTTTTATCAGGAGAATCTGTGATGTTACGAAGAAAAAAAGAAGAGGCAAGACTATGCGTAGTACGTACTGCTCGAGAAAATAAGAAACAAAAGTATCCGTATGCAACCACGTTCACGTACGTACTTGAGCGAAGAAAAGCAAAGGAGAAGCCCACGAGAATCAACACATCAAAGAGACACAGAGACAAGAGTATAGACGAAGAACAAAACGAAGAACGAAAAAATGGACAGAAAACAGAATCGAAACAGCAAAGGAACTAGGCAGCCTCAAGATCTAAACAAGGGGCTGGGTTTGATGGATTGAACAGGGATGCGGGGAAGCAGAAGAACATATACGTGTTGAAGGCTTCGAAGCAGGGAAGAAAGGAGAGCAAAACGGAAGAGGGTTTTGGAGGAGCAGAAAGGGGGTTTGCTTGGGTCTGGGTTCTGTGCAGTGCAACAGGAAGAGGGGGTATATAAAGAACAGGGAGACCGACCTACAGAGCAGTGCAATTGCTTTCTGCCCATCCTAGGCACAAGGACAATGACATGTGGTCCCGGAAATAATAAGGCCCACCTGTAGGCCGCAAAAACTAGGTGTGTAGAAATGGCAGCCAAATGTATGTGTGCGTCCCTTCACCATTCAAACCGGCTTGAGAACGCGAGAGGAAAATGTAGAACCGGGAGAGGAGTTGTGTTCTGCATGACAGGTCGACCCCACTAGTGGATGGGCCCAGATGCCAGGGAGACGGTGGTGTGCCCAGCCGGTATGTCGAGCAGAAAGGAGGGTCTGTCTCACAGCTAACCGTCTCTGATATCTTGCGCCCTGCCATCTTTGCCAGCCAAGAGATTCCTTCTTATCAGTCATCACCCTCCCAAACAAACGTTGCTCGCTCGCTAATTACTCTCTCTAATGTCCCGCTCGATGCCAAGAATTCATGGGATGTGGCCTGTGGGAGGTGAAGAAGAAGCAGCAGCTTTTGCTTTTGTGAAAAGAAGAAGTTCTTTTATCTTCCGTTTGGCAGGCTTGACTGCAGGCGCGATCGCAAGAACAAAAGAATTACGTGTATACATGTAGATGCTCCTTCCTGCCAGGATTAGAAATTGATCGAAATGCAGTCCGTTCAATCTACGCACGTACAGGATCCGCTAGTACGTTTCTGTTCATTTCCTCTCTTTTTTCTAGGAGATGAAAAGCAATGCCACAGCACTCACCCGTTCTGTTCCCGTGCATTGCGTTTGCTGGGTTTACCTGTGTACATAACGTGAATATTCACCCTTTTTTCTTTTCTCGGAGACGACACGAAGGGAAGCCAGCCAGGGAGAGGTTTATTTTGCTCTCCTTGCACAAGAAGTGCTAGTGTTATTCTCTGTTTCCTTCGTTTATTTCTCTTGTATACCTTACGCCCAGTGCCAATTCGATGAAGCAAAAGCTCAATTAGCCCCTAGCCAATGGAATTGGCAAAAATAGCACACTGCTTCGAAACGAAATGTCAAAAATGATCTGGCGGAAGGCCCTGAAGACGCCATGTCGCGTTTCGTGCTAATGGCATTGGAGGAAAGTACTTAGCTCCAATTGCATTGGAAGAAGGATCTATGCATGGGCACTTTAGGGCAGGCTGGCCCACCAGATTGATTTTCTTTTTCATTTCTCCTTATACTTATTCGTTTTGATATTTGTAATATTTACTTGAAGATCCAAATGAACTTCTATCTTTATGAAATTTTAAGGATAAATTTAAAATGTTGTTATCCACCTACAGTAAAATTTTCAACTATTTTGGAGCAAATTTGAAATTCTGGATTTATTTGAATTCAAAACTTGTTTAATTCAAAGTTGCTCCAAAATAATCGAAAATTTGAACTTGTTTAATTCAAAGTTGATCCAAAGTAACACCATTCTAAACTTAGTTTCAAATTTTGATAAAGATCGGATTTCGTTTGAATCTTCAAATAAATTTACAAATATCGGAACAATAAGTGTAAGAAGAAACACGAAAAGTAGAACAATCATGCGGGTCCGTCTGTCCTAAAGTGCCCATGCATAGTCATTCCGTCAATGCAATCGGACCTAAGTACCTTCCTCCAATACCATTGACATGAAGTGCGACGTGGCGTCTTCCGAGCCTTTCGTCAGGTCTTTTTTGGCATTTCGTTCAGGAAGGGGCCATTTCAGCCATTTCCGTTGGCGGGAGGCAACGGTGCAAAAAATTCCCAATTGGATCGCATGCCTTGTAGTTATTTTTTTACTGTATCGCATGACTCATAGTACGTGCTAAAGTTTCCTACACATGCCGACAAATTGTAGGTAAATGTAAATACCCTCATGTAGTTGTATTGCTGTAAGTAAAAAATGCGGGAACGGAGAAGATAGAATGAGCGTGGAGAAGATAGAATGGGCCCTAGGATGGGAAATATCGTGATCCTCAGGATGGCCTGCTCGCTAAGTACTTCTGTGCTTGTGGCATGGGCCTAAGATGCACAGCAGCCCAGTTGCATTGGGTCTTGGCATGGGCGTGTTATCAGTTATAAAAAAAAAGGAAAATTAGTTACGTTACAGCTCACTTGGTACCCATCATTTGAGCTTAGAATTCATGAATTTATTTTGAATTACAGAAACGAACTTGTTTGGTTGGCACAGAATTGGCCACGGGAATTCAATCTCAAATTCCATGAAATTGTACTATAACCAATCCCAATTCCTCTCCAAAAGTCATTATTTCTCTGGAATTGTCTCTCACTCTACAGATCCATTTGGTAGACAAACATGATTTTTGAACAATGAATTCAAATTCAACCAAATAAAATCTTATCAAAAATTGGATTTCATTTCATTTCAACCAAATGAAATGAAAGGATGGTTACCAAACGGGCTGTTATAGAGTATCGATGGACATGTCTTGTGCTGGTTTTGATGATGCAGCGATTCATTGCAGGTACGTCTGGATGATCACATTCCCGATCAAAAAAAAATTAGGGAATTTTTTAACTTCTTTGTCCTCTTCCCTAAATGTATGAAACCAAGAGCCCATTCCCTAAACCCAGAAAAGCTTGCGCGGGAACAAAAAAAGCCGTACGGGCTTTTCCATCTTGACCCGACATCGTGCCGCCGCCCTCCGGCCGCCGCCTGCGACCTATGGCCCTAGAGGCCTATTCCGTGACCACCCCCACCGCGCAAGATGACACAACCTAATTCTGGACCGAAATCGAGGCCAGTGACCACTCGATTCCGGGCCAGAAGCCACTGATCGTTGCCTCTAATTCCGCTGCGTTGCTTATTGGTGCCGCCACCTCATCGAGGGGCACCGTCGTGTCTTCTTGTATGTGTCGACGAACTACCGGTGTCCTGTGTCGTTGTCCGGCAGCCTCCCAACGACCAATGACACAAGAAGAGGACGTAGGGGCTCGGGCACTCTCAGGTGAGAGGCCGCGCCGCAGGGGCTCACGGGCAGCGCGTCTGACAACAGCTCGCTGGGGGCAGGGTGGTGGTTTGCAGGTGTGTGTTGTGTCACGCACAGGCAGAATGACAGGAGGAAGATGAAGGCAAAAAACAGATTAATTGGCTGATATGTGAGTCCCGCGATTGGGAGAAAATATAAGAGACAACTTAAGAACCTGTTGGACATGTACACATTTTTGCAAAAAAAAGTTCTCTCTCCTCTCTTGAGAACTGGTTTTAGAAAATCAATTTTAGAGAACCTGTTAGAAGGTTCAGATGGTATAACTGCGGTGAGTAAGCTGCCCATTGTGATAGCAATATTACAAATATTTTTGCTACAGTACAAATGCCGCAACACGTTCATTCTTCATCCAACGACGCTGAATAGTTGTTGAAAAGAATTTGAGCCCTCTCCTGATATAGTTGTTGAAAAGAAAAGTTCGTCTGGATGGGTAGGCAGTAATCCAGAACCCTAGAGCCGTGTACGGCCTCTGTTGACAAGGCGGTTTACCGGATTATACGTTTTCTCCTTCCTATAACTGGGCGACACCTCCTGCGGTCCGGCCCATAGTTCGTTCTCTCTCGCTCTCCACTCTCCTCGCGTCGCCTCCCTCTCGTCCCGTGCGCTCGACCAGCAAAAGGTAACCATCCCCTTTCCCGGTTTCCCCCCTCCCCGATTAAATCCGTGCGCTAGCCCTAAGATTTGGGGATTTCTAGTACTTCTACCGCGTCGCGTCACGAAATTTCGATCGATCTGCTCTTCCACGGTTAGTGATTTGGGGAAGTTGCGGATCTCGGAGTTGGTCGGGTCGTGGGGAATATTTTTCTATTATGCGGGCGTGGATTAGATGCGATTTGTGTTGGATTTGGTTCTCTCGTCTGAGGAAGGGTAGATCAAGACGCGGCTGGTCTCTTTGTAGTAGCTGAATTCGGTGAAATTTTCATCGCTGATGATAAGAATTTTGGGGGAAATCTACCGAACTCTGTGATTTTTCCCAGATTTGGTGGTGAGACCCTGTGTAGCCTGATTTGATCCGATTCGTTCGTTTCCGTTGCTGCGGATGCGATGATAGGTGGATTCCTCGTCTCTTAGCAGTCGGGAAATGGTTAGATGTGCAGTATCCGTGTACCGAATTATCTTCGGAGAGATCATCTCTATTCATCTATTTCCTGAGGTCGTCTCTATTTAGGAATTCATGAGCCTCGGATCTATCAGTCTGCTTTGGCCGATAAATTTGTCGTCTACTATTCTGCGGTCATGTAGGACTATCGAAGACCTGCTTTGCTTTAAGACTGTACTTCCCAGCTAGTTATTTTTTCTTCCGAACATTTGTTCCTCCCTGAATGGTATGACTGTGGGACTGATATGGTGATTTTTGCAGCGCCCATATAAAAGACCAACAAAGTGAACGCTTGATCTGTTCGGTGCCGGTCAAACCTCAACAACCAAGTTTCATGTCTGATCTCGACGTTACGCTTCCATCTGCCTTCGGTATGCTTCCATACATGTTCTGTTAACTTCTGAAGAAGCATCTCTCTGAAAAAGGAAAATAAGTTCTTAAGAAGTAAATATCAGTCTGAACATTCAAGTCTGACATAGTGACATAACATGTTATTTTGAGCGTCCCAAAATTTGATTGGTCAGTAAGCTCTGTTTATGGTTTTGTGTGTAATCTGTTCCTCTTTCAAGATACTATGAGTTTGCTTGTGCATGAGCTCTCTCATGTTTTCTGATATCGTGTCTTTGTTTGTAGATCCGTTTGCTGAGGCAAATGCTGAGGATGCTGGTGCAGGTCCTGGAGCAAAGGATTACGTGCATGTGCGCATTCAGCAGCGAAACGGCAGGAAGAGTCTGACAACTGTTCAGGGCTTGAAGAAAGAGTTCAGTTACAACAAGATCCTCAAGGATCTCAAGAAGGAATTCTGCTGCAATGGCACAGTAGTCCAGGATCCAGAGCTAGGCCAGGTATGATACGCACGGTGGTGCTTTAATAGTTCTCAATTCTCAATTCTCTGCTGATGTTGGCGTGCTAATTAAATAGCTCACTGGCTTCAGGTCATTCAGCTTCAAGGTGATCAGCGTAAGAATGTTGCTACTTTCCTAGTTCAGGTATTGAAGCTTTCCACAAGATGAACACCTTTTGTCATTCTGTTTAACATTTTTTGCATCTGACGATTTGATCCTCTTGCTAGGCTGGGATTGCGAAGAAGGAGCTGATCAAGATCCACGGCTTCTAAGCAGCCTATAAATGCTTGTATGCATTATATTGTGTGCTACCTGTGATATTGCTGGAAGCCTTGGAAACTTGAACCTGTGATATTGCTGGCTATTACTTTCATCTGTAGTGAAGACATAAGGATATTGTCGCTGTTAAGTGCTTCTTGCTTGATGCAAGTTGTGTTGTCAGACGTCACCTCATTATACTGTACCCGCATATCAGTATGGTGTGTTTGAAATGTTGCCGACTAAATTATATCATCTGCCATTTGACTATAGCTCTTGAGTTTGGCCCATGTTGTTCCTATTGTCACTAGTTATTTAGTTTGTTTGCTGTTCAATTTTCTTTCTGTTACCACTGATTTTCCTGTGCTCCTCGGAAGCGTGAAAGCTTGTACAACTGCCCGAAAAACCATGGATCACGTCGTGTTACTGTCTTCCTGCGCCTCCAAACAGGATAGGAACGAGATCAACCTAGTGTTCAGATGAGCCTGTACAAACGTGCACACTGAAGTGCTTTTCAGGTCCGGTGAAAGAGCGGCATCCGACATTTTATTGAGAGCGTACCATTCAATAACCCTGATCTTGTTCTGTGGTGACTTTTGTATTTGATGATCTCCATAGTCTGGCAAAAGAAGACCCTTCCCGTCGGTGCTTCTCTGTTGTTGAACAAACTTCACCAGAGATAAACCAGTTCACAATTTTCATCGCAGTCTGTTCCGCTCACTGGTGCGCCTGCTCCACGAAAGCCATTTCACTTCCATCTGGTGAATGTGGATAGTTTGGCCCATGTGTCATTGTGGATTTCACGGGATTTCTATAGAATTTTGAGAATTGTAGTTCATATTTTAATTAGAATTCACAAAATTCACTCAAAATCTTGTGAAATCCACCTGTGCCAAACAATCCCTTAGGTTATCAGCAAATCTTCAGTTCAACAAAAGATCATGGTCATATGTAGTACTGACTCCGTTCCATAATTCTTGTCGAAATACTACATGTATCTAGACGTTTTTTAGGAATAGATACATTCATTTTTGGACAAATTTGAGACAAGAATTATGGAACGGAGGGAGTAGGACATAGCAGTATATCCGAATTCAACAACAAATTAAAACAGAGAGAAGTAGCCATTTATAAGAAGATAAATATGATTAAATGGTGCACTGATTGAAAGATACTACATCCGATCCTAAGTTTTTGTCGTGGATTTGTACTAAAACCACGACAAAGATTTAAGATCGGAATACTGCTATTACATCTGATTACACTTAGGTTGTAAAATTTATAAGCAACCTAAGGGGAAAAAAAATAGCGGCAATATCACACTGTCAATTAAGTGCAGATAACGACTATCTCCATTCGGAAATCTGATGCTGCAATGAATTTCAGATCAGGCACCCTCATCACTAGGCAAGATCGCTTCAGAAATGGGGTAGTTGTATTGTGTGATTACGCATACTATATTTTCCGCTTCAATGCTCGACGCAGCTGGAGTTGCTGGACCCTGCGGCCGTTGATTCTCGAGTCCATAAGCTATACCTTCTACTTCAGGTTGTGTGCTTCCGGTGCACCTTGTGGCCATTCTCTAATCTGATCGATGGCAACGAGGCTGCTCCTCTTTCCGTCAGAGGTTCGGACATCATGTTTGGTTAATTTCTCTGTTTAACCGTGGTTAGTTCATTTGGAAAGGTACTGATATCAGTTTGGCTGTCCGAGCAAGTCCAGTCTTGCGGCCGTCTGGTTTTCTAATGCGAAATAGGATCGCTTTCGTTGGCTGCCCGCGAGCTGAGAAATGTAGCACGTACTCCATCCGTCCCATGCTCAAATTTGTTCAAATATGAATGTATCTATACGTAAAAAAAATATAAATACATGTAACAGAAAGTCACTGGAACGGAGAGAGCATATCATATACTCCCTCCGTTCCTAAATACTTTTACACTAAAACCACGACAAGTATTTAGAAACGGAGGGAGTCATTCCATTATTCATCCATTTTGGGTTCTTAAGTATGTTCGCACGAAGAACAGTATGGCAAGACCACACTTTGCTTTTATTTATCTACCTATCTCTAGGATAGGGTGCATTATTTGTGAAAACTGTCTAATACTGGTCGCAAGAAGGCTCCGCGCTCCAGCCCGCACTGCGCCGGCAGCTGCGCCGCGAGCTGCTGTGCCCTCGTCAGCCTCTCGCGGGCTATTTCCTCAGGCAATCCGACAGGAAGAATTCCTCCGATTGGCTGTTGGCGGGCGATGAGCCGGTTCTGGGTGTGCCGGCTGGGACAGCCATGGTGCACTTGTCCTCCCACCTGCGGTGGCTGCTGCTCTGTGGGCTCGCCGGGGGCAGGGAAGCGCTGCCCTGGTATCTGCGGCTGCTGCTTCGCGGGTTCGTCGGGGATGGGGTAGCGCTGCCCTTGTACATGTTGCTGCTGCTTCGCAGGCTCCCCGGCGGCGGGGTAGCACAGCCCTGGTATCTGTGGCTGCTGCTTCGCGGGTTCGCCGGATACGGGGTAGCGCTCCCCTGGTATCTGTGGCTGCCGCTTCGCGGGTTCGTCGGATAGGGGGTAGCGCCGCCCTGTTATCTCTGGCTGCTGCTTCGCGGGCTCGCCGTGGACTGGGTAGACCTGCTGCTGTCCTATCTGTGGCTGCTGCGCGGCCTCAAGATCCTGCTCGTACTTCCTGACGATGCTGCGGACGGCGGCTTCACGGCAACCGCTGCTGATTTGCTGGAGCTGCTGGCAGCACCACATCTTCTGCTCCTGCGGGATCCATGGGGACGGCGACGGACGCTGGGAGATGGCGGGCACCATATTCAGCTGCCGGTCAACGAACTGCTGGCACAGCTCGAGTGAGCTCTCTTGGAGCTCACGCTGACACTGGCACTGCGTGCTCACTGAAGAAGACTCGCCATAGGCTAAGGAGATGGCCACCATGGCCGCGACGACCGCCGCGAAGAAGATCAACTTACCCATTTCTTTGGACTGCTAGTAAACCTCCCTGTACTTGGCTTAGTTTGTTCCCGCTGTTGTTTTGGTGATGATGAGATGGTGGAGATGGGCTGTGTATTTTTAGGACGAGGGAAGGCTCCGGATGATGGTTGTGTGCACGACGAGCTTAGTGTGATTTGGAAGAAATGCAAAAAAGAAGAAGATTAGTTTGAAAAGTGCAGGAATGCTTGGAAGAGAGATAAAGGGATAAGGAGGATTTTGGAGCTTGCCCAACAGAATTATGGACGGTCTGCTAAAGCTACACAATCTGTTTTGGTTAGATGACGCTTTACATTATCTCTCTATCAGGCTCTCACATGAAACTTTATAAGATTGTTCTAGTGTCATGTTGGAGAACAGGGGAAGTGTGCACACTTGTATGCATCCATTGTTTTTATGTGTAAAAGAAATTTTTATGTGTTCTAGAGTCCTGAGGAAGATGTGTTTGTTTTGATCATTACTTTTGCAAATCTATGTGCACTCAAAGCTTCAAGCATATTCAGTAGTGTGCTCGGGAGCACGTAATTAAACAATCATCTTTTCAAGAGCTCCTTTGAGGTTTGTTGCTATCATGTGTTTCTACTTCCAAGTAACGCAAGGCCATGATGTGACACGGGATATCAATCCTTGCCGTTATGCCCTGTCTAGGATACAGGAATTTTAGCGAAAATTCAGATTGAAATCGTTCGATTCAGTAACTTGATCCTAGGTTTTGGAGCATCCAAGATGCCAGTATGGGAGGGGTACACACGGATTTCACAATAGATGCCTGGTCAGTTCAGGTTCAGCAAATTTTCATCATACTAGCATATAACATGTCCGATTTCAACAACAGATGCCGAACTTGGGTCTCAATGAAATTTGGGAACGGGGGCTGTTGCCCCTGATCATCTAAAAAAATTTCAACAACAGAAGCGGGCAGAAGTAGAAATTTATAAGATACTATAAACATGACTAAATAGTGCATCGATTGGAAAAATACGACTATTACATCTGATTACGACTAGGCCGTAAATTTCTAAGAGGCTATTAGAAGTTTAGAACATCAATTAGATACAGCCAATGATTAACAGCCATCAGAGGGGCAATGCTGCAATGATTTCCTCTTCCAGATCAGGCACTCAAACCAGGCAAGATCGTTCTATGTTCAGAATTGGGGTATAACGTGCAAATGTGCCATGCTATATCTTCTGCTTCAATGCTTGACGGAGCTGGACCTTGTGGCCGTCGATACTCGAGTCCAAAAGCTTGAACTTCAGATTGTTCTGGTTGCGTTTCTGTGAACCTTGGGTCCATTCTACGCGCCCTTTCATTGCACGAACTACATGAGGGTTTACCAACTCTGGACTCCACTCTCCTACGCTCGGTGAAACCGTGCACACTCCACTGCTCTTCAGGTCTGGTGAAAGAGCGGCATTCGACATCCTGCCGCTTGAGAGCCTACCATTCAATAACCCTGATCCTGTTCTGTTACGACTTTTGTCATTTGATGATCTCCATAGTCTGGCGAAAGAGGACCCTTTCTTTCGGTACTTTTCTGCTGTTGTTGAACAAACTTCACTGGTCTCACTATTCGACCTGCAGTTTTCACAATTATCATCGCAGTCTGTTCCACTCACTGATGCACCATTTCCTCCACCGCAGCCATTTACTGATGGTTCACTTCCATCTAGCGAATTGCTTGAGCCCCGCTCATCAACATGGCTAACAGTCTCCCATCCACTGTCATCTTCCTCTTCGTTTCTGGCACAGGGTTGATGTGTATATTTCTTTGCTGGTTTTTCCAAGAAGATGTCAGTTTCAGGACTCACTGTATGGATTTTTGTTGCATGACTCGCGGGGGTATCTCCATTACACTGCCCAATTTCCTTCTCATCAGTATCTTCCCTCTGTTTGAGTTCCTCAAATACAGCGAAAATGTCCTCTGAAGGTGGTGGTGGTTTGTAAGAGAACTCCTTAATATCATGAACCTTCACGGAGCAAATTGCTTCCCTGAGCCTTTCTGCATCTCTTACTGTTTCTTTATCAACACTATTGCCTCCGTGGAAACTGAGGAAAGCCTCAATGACAGACTGCAACTCGCTCAGCTGTGAGTACTTGCTGTCTAGTGTCAACTTTGCATCAACAAGCTTCATCTGCACCCTCTCTTCACGCCAAACCTCCGCCATCTGCAACATCTTCCTTTCTTCCTCCACCTCATCTCTCATCTTCATCGATTCACTCTTCAGAGCCTCAACCTCAGCTTTGTCTTCTGCAATCTCCTTTGCTAATTCATCACACACCTCCTCCATGAGCTCCCTGGCCTTTCTCTCCTTTTCATAATCTTGTAAGTACCGCTTTGCTGCTGACTTCAACTCAGACAGCTCACTGGCCAACTTGGAATTAATAATTTCTACCCTTTGTCGATTCTTCCTCTCCCGGTTCAGAGCCTCTTTGACACCATCAAAGATGTCTCGAACCTTGTCATGCTCCCTGCTCCTCCAGGAAGCCTTTTCCTCAGAAAGGTTCCTTAGCATGAGATCAAGCTTCTTCTTCGCAGACCGACTCTCAGCTTCAAGCTCATGAACCCGGTTGTGGGCCTGCATAAGCTCTGCTTTGAGTGCAGCAATTTCTGCATCAGCAGCCACTGGATAATGGTCAAAGGAATCATAGTCAGCATCCCTAAATGTGTCCAGGCACCGACGGTCCCACTTGGTTGCCACTTCTCTTTCAATTCGAGGTGATGGAGAGTAAGCTCCCACCTAATTTAGGATTAAATGCATTCCATTAATAAGACAGGATCAGAACGGAAGGTGTTGGATTATACTCAAACTAATAATTCGTGAACAAGCAATATACCTCATGCTTGATGCCATTGCCAATAGGCTTACTCCCTGTCCTGCCTTCAAGGAAAGCTTTATAGTAATTGCAACGATCTGGTGTATGCAGAGGCTTCGGGCTAGGCTGCAAATTTATTCTGTTTAGCTCACAACCGATACTTAAAAACTAAAAATAAATATTATTACACACTTACAGTGTGCTACAAAATTTACACGCCCAAAATGGAGTTGTTCAAAACCATCCATTTCATGGTCTCCATTACAAAATTGCACTAAACACAGCTATATTTCGGGTCCACGAGAAACCTAATAAGAGTCCTTTAGATGACAATGGAAATATCGGATGTCATATCCCTGGGACCAATTGATAGAGATACAGCAAAATCAAAGCAATCTGGCATAATAAGGAACACCAATTGGATCAACACAGGAAATGGACTTGCTAAATTCTAGCATAAACCCAAAGAAATAGCTATTCCAAATTGACCCACGGATATGGACCCTGCTATCTCTCCCTACACAAAAATCCAAAATTTACTTAATTGGGTCGATAACTTCCTGAACATTCCCAATTTGCGATGCAATAGGGAAAAATGGCAGAATTACACGATGAAACTCCAAGTCAATATAAGCTGTGAGTTTAAGACACTACATTTATGCCCAACATTAAAATCCCACCTCCAGCTCAAATGCTCAAGCAAAATTGCCCCTTCATCCGTCTAATTAATGTGCTTAATAACAACATTGTGACAAAATTGGCACTAAAATCCCTTCACCCATGGATCCGCAGAGACGTAGCTTTCAGAACAATCCAGCGCAGAACTTTTAGAGAAGTTCCAAGTTTCTCACATTATATGACGCGACCTCCGAAAGAAGGACAAAAACGAAGACCACAAAGCACCAAATCACCCAATCCCCAACCACCTCATCGCTGATTCAGCCAAAGCACGGCCACATGAAAGTATGAAACCCTAGAACGCCATAGATGTGACACCACCACAGGAAGATCCACACTGATCTCGAGATGAAGCCTACCTCGAACCGTCGTCGCGCCTCCCCAGACTCCCGCGGCGGCGGCGGCGGCGGCACCTGAGGCGGATGCACCCGCCACAGCGCCGCCGCGATCTTCCTCACGGACGCGGCGGCACCGACACCGCGCGGCGGGACGGCGTCCCCGGGCCACCGGAGCGGCGGGGTGGCCGGCGGCGCGGCGGCCGCTCGGCGCGCGGAGGCGAGGGACGGGCTCTGGACGCGCAGCCGCCGGCGGGGGCGGGGGCGGGAGGCGGGGGAACGAGCCGCGGCGGCATGGGCGCCCGGCTCCTTCGATCTGGGCGGGGACATCGCCTGCGGCGGCGGCCGGCGGGGGCATCCGCCAGAGCGCGCCATGGCAGCGGGTAGCGTGCGTCAGTGGGCGGGCAAGGACGGCGGCGAGGCCAGTGGCATTACCGTGGATAGCGCGGGCGGGCGGTGGAGACACGCGTGCGAGCAGAGCCCTCCCGCGAGATCCAGTACCCGCAGCAGCAGCTAGTAGACAGTGGTGCCCAGTGGTGGCGTGGCTTTGATACGACTGGTACTCCAGCAGTTAGCAGTGGTACGGGTACCCTGTGGAGAAGGGAAAGGGGAAAAGGTAAAGAGATGGAATTATTTGTCTCTGTTTCTTTGCTCCTTTGGTTTCGTGAATCGAGTCGATTTGATTTGATTGTGAACCCTTGAGTTCGTCGGCATGTGACGGTGAAATGGTTTGGTGGTTGGATGAGAAAATTGGAGTGGTTTGAGCAAGTCTTGGCATTGTAGGGGAATTATATATAAGTGAGCGATTAGACTTAAGAGGAAAGGTGCGGTTAGGGCTTTCACCGAGGCACAATTGTGGTTAGATACTATGAGCAATGAAGTAACGGAAAATCTAGCTACCAAACTGTCGCTTGTCGGCCATCATCCGATTTCTTGGAGGAGGAGGTTGTTTGGAGCAAAAATGTCGAAAGTTTTGATCAGACTCTTAAGGAATCCATCAGTGCGGCAACGATGCTCTATCGTAACCCCGGCGACCGGTGATGGTAGTGGACTACTAGATCTGACAAATGGCATCGAAGATATGGAAAGAAAGACAGATGAATTAGCAAGTTCTGTTAAGTGGACATTATGGATGACATGCATCGAGGATTCAGTGAGATACTCGTGGTGATGGCCCGCAAAAATTTGTTATTACAAGGTAGCATAAAGCCTAACTCAATGAAAATCCCCGCGTAAATAGTACAACCATCAGGGAAACTTGCGAAGGTGGATGGAAGAGAAACAAAATACATCATCAAGAATAAGAGTTAAGAGAGGCGATGGGTGGAAATGATTATAGGATAGAGGAAGGAAATAGGCAAAACAATGATGCAAAAGAGGACAGTGGCAAGGACTTGGGCATAATGAATTAAATGTTCCTTTTTATTTGAGCCGTTGTTCTTTTTTAGGCAAGATTATTATGACTAGCTTTATTAAATTTAAACCATAATTACATCATCCACAAGAAAACTAATTGGGAAGAAAGGGGTTTCATCGAAACAGCTACATGAAGGTTTATACTCAAAACAATACGGATTATTAGTTATCCCCTTACGCACCATTTGCTTCTCTCTGCCAATGATTAAACTCAACCTTCCTAGTCACCTCCAGCCATACCTCTAACCCCTGATTTTGCCTTAATCCACCAATTCTTTTTCCTGAAACAACCATTGATCACCTCCAACTCCAACAATCGATTAAGATTTTCTAAGGTATACCCTGCCTCTGCCTTCTCTGCCCATGGACAATGCCACTCTCTGTTGACCTAACCATCATGCCTCCACCGGCCATCTGCCACCTCAGACCATCCCTCTGACCTCAGAGTAGGGTATATGGTTCTTCTCCAACTCTGCTGCCATACACCCTCCTCTCCACCACAAATCTTAATCTAGAAACGCCGAATTCTTTCTTGGCGACCCGTCTTTTAACTCACCTTGGCTGTCCGCACCACGTGTCACCCCGTCTCCGGCTCGGCGTGGTTGACGTCGATTAAGACTTTTAAAAAAAAAACTCAGTGGACTGCCGTGCAACAAAACCGATAAACAAACATTGTACAGCATCGTCGTGCATACACAGGGCATATATAGCGGACACGCCGACGCCGTGGACATGGCCACGCTAGCTGTCTTTGCACGTCGTGTCATGTCGAATTGCTCGTCGAAAAAGAAGAGTTAAAATGGCAGAAGGAGTTTGATACACGCCGATGCACACCACACGTGGTACGATGCAGAATATGGGGACTCGATCGTCCCCTGCATCTGCGTGGTCCTCTGGAACCCCTTTGCTACAGGAGCATTCCTTGGAGCAAAGCCGCAATCAACGTTACATAAACCAGCGTCTGGTGCCAAAGCTACGGCGACAGCCGTAAGCCTACAAGGCTACCGCAGCCTAACGTCGTGGCACATGGTTTCCACTCCTCGGCCCGGCCGGTCAGCTTCAGGAACGGAGACGCTGATACGATCGAGTTCTCAAATCATCAACAGACGTGCCAAGCACCTAACCCAGCTAGCTGCCCGGCGCCCCGGCCGGCCGCTGGTCACGTACACGGAGCTCGTGGCATGTCCCATTTTACTACCAGTACGTATACTCCGTTCTCCACTGTGTTTTTTTCCCGCAGATGAGCAATGTGTTGGCGATTTCCAACCCTCGTACAGTAGAGAAGTGCATGTATCTTTTCTCGCCTGGTGCGGGCGACGGGGGACATGGCACGAGCACGGCGGTGTGGGGGCGGCGTTTCCTTTGGCGCGCGGTCCTGTACTGTGCGCCGTCGGTGTTGATTGGCTGTTTGTGCTCGCGTAAGTTACGGTTGGATCCAACGACCCATCATCGTCGGGTCAAGAACCTCCGCCGATGCACGCGTAGATTCGGACGTTGGGTGTCAAACGGACGAAGGGGGCAACAATTTTATCGTTTCGCAAGGGAAGCGCACGAACGCTGATTCAGTGGAAGACTGGGGCCACGTGGCTCGCGATTTTACGGGAGTATTGATACTTCGCTCGTAATTCTTTCCGGTCACAGATTTGTCAGTGGTGCCGAGAATGGGGTAAGAAACTTAGTTTAGGACATGTAATCCGTGCAATGGTTGGTTGATAAGAATAAGATTGTTTTATCTTATATGTTACATGTCATTTATAAAAGATGGAAAGATAATAAATCAGGTTGCATAATAAGTTATCTTTTAGTGTTATACTCACTCTGATCCTAGATTATTGTTGGAAATTTGTCCAAATATGTATGTATCTATTCTTAAAAAACGTCTAGACAACGAACTGAGCATATCTCAGGTGGTCTGATTTCTTGTGGTGGAAACAGTCACCCAGGTTTAAGTCTTAGACTTGATATGAGTGTCACATTTCCTGGATTATTGCAGGATTTAACCGGCGCTATTCTTTCAGTGGTAGGTGACGTACTTCTCAAGAACTCCCGGATCAGTCTTTCGGAGGTGCTCATAGGGGTAGGGTGTGCGTGTGTGCGTTCATAGGGGTGAGTGTATGCGCGTGTTGTGAGCGTCTGCGTTTGTACTGTGTTCTAAAAAAAGCGTCTAGATACATGACATATTTCGACAACAATTTAGGATAGGAGGGAGTATCTTCAATTAATGTTTAAATGGATAAAATTACTAAATACGGAGTAAATGCTAAGAAAATATGAAATCTAGTAGTACTATGAGAAATTTGTCTTATCTTTCTTGTGAAAAGATCATCTCTTAATTAAAAACCGGCTTGTGCCTTTTCTTCATCGAAGTATCTATTTCTGAGTCGCCTAAGAAATAATTATTTCTCAGTCGACAATCGTAGCCATCGGATGAAGATTTTCTTATACATCGGACCTACATTAATCTTACACGAATCTTAATGATTGATCAAAAGGTTGTCATCATCGACTAAGAAATAGTTATTTCTCGATCGCCAAAGAAATAGCAAAACTATGTCTTCATTCATATCTCTTGCACATCAGATTTTATTGTACGTGGCATCGTTAAGAAAAGGCTGACGCCACCTCATTATACATGCCCTAATTCACTTTCACCGTGGAAGGCCATATAAGTGTTAAAGTCACATATGTATACTTTTCATTTTTATTTATACATTTTTGCCCAAGGTACAAAAATAATACTCCATATTTATTTTCTTGGAAAACTTGCAATACCATACATAAGGCTTGAACTTTTACACTTGTGAATGTCTTCAGATTTTCCATTTTTATATTCATTGGGTTTGCAATCTTCCGGTGGGTGTGCTTAGCACTTTTATTGAGAATGTCATGCCCCAACATTTTTTTAGGTAAGTTGAGCCGCAAGTTGTGAGATGAAAAGTGCAAAGAAACCCACGCAATCATACCTGCCTGCCCACCCCCTTTCTAGCATGATGTTCAATACAGGGAACCCATGCCACAATAAGAAATGATTCCCACTAA
The DNA here is from genome assembly GCF_000005505.3 of Brachypodium distachyon. Taxonomy (NCBI): domain Eukaryota; kingdom Viridiplantae; phylum Streptophyta; class Magnoliopsida; order Poales; family Poaceae; genus Brachypodium; species Brachypodium distachyon. The sequence goes on along the minus strand of NC_016132.3, from coordinate 18,304,717 downwards.
TGCCCCGCCATTTGCAGCTCTCGCTCACATATCGTTGGTCAAGGCGACCATCATCACGCAACCACGTGCATGATGACACTTGCACATAATCTGCAGCCGGGACATGATATCTTCGCTTAAGATTAGTTGGAAGTTAGAGCTACTAACATAATCTGCAGCTGCAGGGCTTAGAATTGAAGGGGACTGCTAGCTGCAGGTTTTTCAGAAAGTTCGACAGATCTCATCAGTGAGTGTCTTGCCGGGATCTGAGAGCCCTGTTTAGTTTCTTGGTTGGAGCGAAGCAGCAGCGGGTTCAAAGATGGTGAAGTGAGCTCAAGCAGTGCATGTTCTTCTGGCTAGCCCTGTTGTTTTCTCTGAGCTGAACTTTGATCAGTGTGTGATGTACTCTGATGCTTTCTGGGATCGCGTGATGATTAATGCTGCATGGGGATCTCATCAGAAGGGCTTTGCAAAGCTTGAGAAATCTTTTCTCGAGACGGGCAAAGCTTAAATCTCGATGCCCGAGTCGACTATCTCAAACAGGAAAAAGAAGACTAATCCTGACAAGGTTGCAGCAGCACTTGCACTCCTGGTTGCATGGGTGAAAAATGATCACATTGTTTTAACTTTTATGGTCTTATCACTAATCTCTACTAACATATTGGCATATGTGAGCTGTTACATTGCCGGCCTATCAAATATAAATCCACATTAATTTTGACCCAAATGGTCAAAATAATTTGAAAACCATGTGAATTACGTGTTGTCTTATCTCAAAAACTCCGTATTCCTACTTTGGTACTTCCTCCGATTCATAATAAGTGTCTTATATTTAATACAAAGTTAGTATCCAAAAACTTATTATACTTATTATGGATTCGGAGGGAGAGTACTGTGAGATTCTTTGATTTTTTCTCGCAAAAGAATGATTCTTTGAGTTTACTCGTATGCATAACTTCAGCATCCTCGACTTGCGTGATTAGATGAAAAGCGGTTATTCCATGCGAAATGATAATTTGTGTAATACAGGAACAAATCAAAGTTGAAGTGGCGATGGTTAGTACTCCTGCGTAATAGCTAGGCTAGGTTCATCACTGTACGGAATGTACATGTAATACCTAATAACAACCGGTTTTCATTGAGATATGATCGTACTACTACTGATTTTGGATCTGAAGATCTACTTCCTGAAGCTACAATTTTGTAGCAACAGGATCCAGTAGAGTAGTAGTACCAATAAAGAGCCTGATCTTTCTTTTGTTGCTATAACTTGCTTGCACCACATCATCTGAGTTCAAATTTCAAACTTGAAATGCAGCAGTAAGAATGAGTACCTGTCAGTGTACTGATACCACTAATGAATTGGAATAATGATCAATGCTCGAAGCATCAGATGCTGATAAGCTTAACTAAGAAAAGGTGCAGGTTCTTTACCAATTTGGTGACCCTTCCTGGAATAAACAACAGCCTGCCTATTTCAGATGCCACAGGATCGACCGAACAATCTGTTCGTGTGAGCAATAAACTATTGGCGTTTGACATTCTAACAGACAGGAAATGACCAATCAATATATCTTTTGAATCAATACAGTTGTTAAAACTCCAAGGAGGAATCGAAGTAATTAATGGCAGGAGGCCTAATTCAATACACCCCCTCCCCAAACTCAGAAAAGTACGATGGTTTTTTTAAACTTTTTTTTTCTTCCTGCTCTTTACTTCGTCCTGCCTCTTTTCTCTCGAGAGAAATATCCGTTGATTCACGAACTGCTTCGACGATCCCTCCAGTTAGAATGTTCGGAATTGTGTCTTCTATAACGCTTCGAAATTTCATCGCGATCCAACGGTGAAATCTCCGGCCAATACCAAAATACCGAGTGTTATTCGGATTTCTTGAAGCCGTGCGTGATAGTACGATGTTCACATGTTTTCCTCTGATTCGTGCAATGTTTCAACGATCCCTTCGGTAGGATCGTGTAGAATTTTGTCTACTATTACAATGTGAAATTTCATCGTGATCTAACGGTGGAATCTCTAGGAAATTTCGAAACATCGAGTGTTGTTTGAAATTCTCACGACAGTGCGGGACCGCAAGAACATCCTACTTGTTCGCACGTTTCCAGACGCCTTGAGAAGTGTTTCGCCGATCCCTTCGGTGGGATTGTGCGGAATTGTGTCTACCACTACAATACTCCCTCCTTTTCACAAAGAATGACGCCCACGCTTTTCGAGGTCGAACTTTGACCAACGATTAGACCAATTGTATGTAGATTATATGTTACAAATTTTATATTGTTGGAAAGGTTTTTGAAATACGAATCCAATGATATAATTTTTGTAACACATAAACCTTAAATCATTAGTCTAATTGTTGTTGGTCAAAGTAAAATCTTGAAATGCGTGCGTGCCATTCTTTGTGAAATGGAGGGAGTATGAAATTTCATCGCGATCCAGCGGTGCAATCTTTGGAAATGTTCGAAACACCGAGTGATGTTTGGATTTCTCGTGTCCGCGCAGGACAACACGAACATCTGAGTTGTTCGCATGTTTCCCTCTGGCTCAAGAAACTTTTCGCTGATCCGTTCGGTGGGATTGTGCAGAATTGTATCTACTACTATCTCGTGAAATTTCGTGAAGATCTAACGGTGAAATCTCCAGCAAAATCAAAAACACCGAGTGCTGTTCGGAACCAAGCGGAAAAGTGAGAAGGATATATTGTTTAATCTCCATCATGCCTTTTTTATGAAGGGGTACGGAGTGATCTGAACCGTTCTTGTGTTTTTGTAAGAGGAGGGGGTGTATTGAATCAAAGGTGTAATGGCAGACGAGATTATCCCAAATTATGAGCCGAAACCAGCTAGTATCTCAGCTATATGCCAGGTTGGAACAATGCAATTGCAAGTCATTACTGGGCATAGCGAGTACACTACAGTAATGTAGATTCTCGAATTCTCAATGCAGAGAGAAGTTAAGAAGCAGCCAGCCATGTTCATGTGCCTACCATTTTGCCTGTGCCAAACCACAGAGATGGGTGTCAATCAATGGAACTGGAAAACTCGCAGATGCAGACGCAGTATCAGAATTCATGCTTCGATCTCTGAATAATGAAGCATCTGAAGATTTCAGGACGGCGTCCTATGAAGTCAGGATGCCACAGCATGGTATTAACGACGGGTCAGTGACAGCACGGATCAACCAAGGACTAGTGGATCGAATAAAGCGCGAACCCGATTTGAACCTTACAAAAATTCAGATAAAATTAAGGCACCAGTACACTAACTACTTTCATTACCACTTGAATCCTGCATTGATTTCATGAGCTTGCCTCTGCCTATTTAATCTCATCCAAAGTTTAACCTGCACTATAATTCTGGAGTGTAGTAGTACAGTACTATATTCATTCTAGAGTATCATCTCACGCAAACCAAGGTCAAAACAACACATGCACATGCAGTATTAACCACACTACTAATCCGTTGATTAATCAGGCGTGCCCGCATGCGCCATTGGATCCAATCCAAAACATCATCGAAAGCTGTTTGAGCTTTGCAAAAACCCTGGCGTTTTCAGATCCCCATGCAGCATTCATCCTCACAGGCTCACACGATCCCAGAGAGCGTCAGAGCACATACCATACCGATCAAAGCAGAGAGGGGGGCAATAAGATCTCAGCCAGACTGGGATCGGATCTTCTGAAAAACCTGCTGCTCCTTTATCTATCTTTGCAGTAGAACGGCCGTCTCTGTGTCGACATGATCTGGAATTCTGAATGGATTAAATATGCACTCCAAAATAGTACGCACCGTAATCTGTTTTTCTTTTAGCGAACGCACCGTAATCTGTTTATGCTTCAGACATGAGATGCTAGTACCCTCTTGGGCTTTTCTCTTTTCACCGTTTGCATGCCCACGTGTTCTATGGACCAAATGGGCTTGCAAATCTTGTTTGATCCTTTCAGTTTCAGGCTTTCAGCCGACACAAGAATATTGAAACGGGCTTCATTTCTAACTTCACTGGTGGTCTTTTCAGCCCATCTTGAGTCATGCTCACACTTGCTAAAGAGAAGACAGGAATAAATCTCGTTCTACTCAAAATCGAAAATTTGCATAATTTGTGTTGAGAAATGTCCCTAGTTCTGGTAATTTGTGTTGAGAAACCGAAACTTTTGGAAAGTAGTAGGTGCACCAAAGCTCATAGTAGCATTTTCCACATATTATGTCCTACAAGTAAAAAAGCAAAAGAGCCCTTGAACTGGAAAGTTCTCAATATTTCTTATTTTTCCTTCCAAAGGCCATCACATTAAACTGAAAATGACGGCCAAAGCTTATCTGTGGACCTCAGGACCCCACTAGTCGTCGTATTTGTTTTGAACTAGACCTCCCAAAAAAAGATGGGTAGACAATCACATCGTGGTTAGCAATCTCAATTGATATGATATAACTCAGTTTGGCATATCACGGTTGTTCAATGGTTTACAACCACCGCTGGTGAGCTTTCGAGTGCGGCCATGACACCCACTGATGAGCTCAGCATAAATGCAGGTGGCTTCAACTGACTCAACATGCTGAGACAGACCTGCAGGAAAACAGGTGACACTACAATGCCTGCTTGGCCTAAGTTGATGAGAGCAGTTGAACTGATGCAATCGATAGTTCCACGACATGTCAAGGTTTGGTGTAACCTACAGCACAAGTGAACTAATCAACTAATCTATTTTTTCAAACAAGTTCAGTTCATCTTTCAGCTGGGTGCGTCATACATTCAGCTAGTCATTTTTGTGCAAGACGTACAAAATGTGACTTCTAGGCACAGCAAAGCCGGCCAAACTGTCGGCCATTACAAGCAATAACAAATCATAACAATGGAAGGGTAGCATCTGAGTCAAACGCAAGGGTTTAACTTTTAAAACTGGCAGAACAAAAGCAGCATTAAGTTAAATGCAAAGGTCTTAACTTCCCAAGGTACAACACAAACACACACCCAACATCAGATGCCCTCACTTTGGGGCATCATGTTGCATTACAGTATCCCCCATCTTTCGGGGTTCCCCGCTGGGTATTACTGCGACTACAATACATAAATAGCAAAACATACACATCACCAAGATTACGGACAGCACGATACAGACAGGCTCACATCTTTAGAGGCCTTCCCATGTACCAGGTCCTTTGGGGAAAATGCAACCAACAACAGCTTGCGCTTCATGAACAAGAACATCGCGAACTACCTTCCACGACATACAGGGATGATATTTACTAAAACCACAAAGCAACCACCTCTGCAGCGACTCAGACACCTTCGGTCTTGCACAGGTCTAGCAGTGACAGTGTCTGCAGAATTGGGACAAGAATGTTCAGTTAAAATGTCACTTTTTAGAAATACCGTTTACCCTTTCTTATGCAAGCATTTTACATGAAATGTAACATCAGAAGGAGATTCACTATTGGGGAAAAAAGGGTAGGCCCAAAACATTTTACTTTGAGGCATGTCTAGATCTACTTATCCTTGAAAATATCCACATAAATAGATAATGGAAGGCATGAAATTGCAGACTAGATGAACACCATCAAAGCCAGAGTTATGCTCGTAAAGAAAAGAGACAACTGGGCACACTAAAACATGATCGGGCATGTTAGCAGTAAAATTAAACCTAAACAACAAACAATAATAATTATCATGGCCAACAGCATAAACTGCAAAAGTGCTTCTACAGTTCCTCTGGAGATAGCTGTCATTGCATTTGCATGACTCAATAACATATCACATAACAGCATAGACAAACCATGTGAACAACAGCTATATACCTCTGCTATGGAGAGCTCAAGGCGAAATTTAGGACCATCATAGTGGTGCAAGACTGGCCTAAAAGCATCCTCTTCCAAAGCCTTGCAAATCTTTCTGATGCGGATCCTCACCTGATATGTTGAAGATAACTTCAGAGCATGAAAACAAAACCTGAAGGTTCATAAACATACGCCAACTTTGGTCATTACCTGAGCTGGGAATCTGGATTCCCCTTTACACTTCTTATCTTCCCAAGCAGTGGGATCAATGTTAGATCCTCCAAAACTAGCAGCCTGAAAAGCAAAATCTGGTTAGAACACTGAAAGACAAGTCCACAACCTGCTAGATTTCAATTGAGGCAAATGTGCATTTCGAAAATGGAACTTAAAGAACAAGATACAATTCTTAGGTGGCATCGGCAGCAATACAAATGCATGTTTGGCTAGTAGGGTTCTAAATCCTGGACTGCAGGTTCCAACTTAGTAGAAACAGTAGGGCAGCAACAAAAATGAAGGATTGTAACTTAACAAGGAAGCATAGAATACTAGTACATACTACCAACCTGCACTGACACTAACTATAGTGGCCCATTAAAGAGTGCAATGTAACAGAGCCATCAGAAAGTGAGATTGCCTGGAATTCATGATTCTTGGTTACATATGCTAAAGTATCTAGACCATCAGAAATACATTTCCTATTTTAAATGTTGTTTCAAGAAAGTACATATGTAGGCATAAGCATAAAAACAAAGAGAAGGGCTAGACAGCTTAAATAATCCATCTAAAATGGAAGAACACAGTGAAAGCCTGGTATTTATTTTGGTCTCTAAGCTGCATAAATTTTTATCTATTGATACAAGCATTTACGCATGACAAACAAACAACTTTTAAGAAGTTCATACAGAAACCTGTGATTATCAGAAAATCAAATAATCACACACCTCAAACACCCCATGGAGCTGATGGGTAGTGTAATTGTAGAGGAAAAGAGGTAGACCAGGAGTAATAGCCCGGACTGAATCACGATATCTTGCTGGCAAACCTGCAGAAAGTAATAAATGTTGAGATGCTATATAAAAAAGTAACTAGTAATATTTTTCCAAAACGATACAAGAGATAATTTACAAGGATATATAGTAGCACAAACCAAAAAGCTGCCTCTTAAGATCCTCCTGCATGGTATCATTGTTGCAGACAAAGATGTATCCACCAAGAACTTCATTCCGCGGTAGCATCTCACTTGTTGGCAATGTTTTGAAGCGCTTGTCAACAGAACTGTTGTTGCTGTTGCTTCCATTGTTGTTGTTACCACCATTGTGTTTGCCATTTGCCTCTTTCCCATTTGGATTATTTGAATATTTGTTCACCCCAACATTCATCTTGAACGCATTTGCGTTACCATTGCTTCCCTTGGAGTACATCGGATTCATGTTATAGGCCATGTTGCGGAAAGGGTACTTCATGGCAGCCTCATTCATCTTGAGATCATTCATCTTAAGGTCTAGGTTCATGAAGCCAAGATTGAGGTGGTCCATCTTGTTGTCTTCTTGGTGGTAGGGTAGCTTATCCCACTGCTTCACATCAGTGACAGTGTTCATGCGTGCATAGTCAAAGTCATTCATCCTCTCAGCCTTTGACTTTGTTATCTCAGCCAACTTCGAGGTCATGAGAGACCATTGCCGGTCCTCTGCCACCTTTGATTGCCCACGGAACTCATCTCCAAGATGCCATAAGTTGTCCATAGCTCAGTTCAAGCTCTCTGCCTTTTGCAAGAAAGACTTTAACATATCAGTTATCAGTACAAGATCATCCTTTCCAAAATTAAATGCACAGTGGGACACAATGATATTGCATCAACATATCTCCATGCAACATAGAATTTCAAATAATTTTGTGCAACAGTTTATGCTATACATAAACACATTGCAAATATGAAACTTTAGAAGCTGCTAACTAACTTTAGGACCACATTAGACCACTAGTTAATTGCCAAGCTACAAAAGCAAAAAGAAAAAATTAAGTATAGTGACAAGTTTGAAACTGAACTGATGGATCAGACAAACCGATATTACACTATTTTGACGGAACAAGTTTCCAGGAAATTGGCTCTTGCCTTTCCTTCCCATTAATTCAATTGCTGAGAGTACATTAGGTGTACTTGTGTTGCCTGAACTGTTCCGATGCAGCAAAATTTCGATTCCATTTCCCACCCCATTAGTTTCTACCGCTTGATGTAAATAAAAAATGTGCCAGTGCCTTGCTAATCGCCTTATGGTATCTACATCTTACAACCCTAACTACATGTGCATCCTTGCTGAATCTTTATTTTCTCATTTATATCATGCATCGATAGTGTCACACACGACCAGATGATCCATTCCTTCTCAGTTTATCCACGCATCAAGATGCCCACGAGGTGGTGTAAGCAATCTCACAGTCGTAGGCACATAGCAAAAGGGCAAGGGATTAGTTTCTGAACTGAAATTTCGTATCTTGATTGCTGTATGTTATGTATAATTGTTAGCATAACGATCGTTGATCTTTGTATAAATAACGGACTGCTCCTCTCAAAAAATAATAATAACGGATTGCTTACTGAATAAACCAACTGAATTGAGCAAAATATCACTTTGTCAAACCATCCTGATTGTGATTTTAATTTGGTCAATTTGATCCTAATAAACTTATATTTACAGCTCAGTATAGAAAAAAAAAGACCAACAACCAAGCTAGGTGGGTATTTTTTTCAGACAACTTGATGAGAAGAAAAAAAACACAGATCAATCATTTAAGGGCGATCACCCCGACGGTTGAGCTTCAACAGCAACAAGCTGTCAGAAACGCCCCCTGCCGCCTTCCAACTCCTATCTTCCCCACTAGCCCATTGTACTGCTGTCATGACGATAACCCTCTTCTCGTATTCTGCTCCCGTGCTTGTGCGGCTACCATCACTGATGAGGGCCACCGCTGCTGGCGTAGGATTAAAAAAACAGCTACCGAGCAATTTCTGGAACTGTAAACCGCACTTTGATAGATCATAACAAGGTTCCAGTTTGAGAGGAGCCAAAATAGCTAACATTCTATTCAACAATAAAATAGCTTTCAAATCAAAATTGCAACAATTACCTAGATCATAACAAGGTTTCTACTACAAAAAATGGAGCTTCCACTGACCCAACTCGTGTTTATGACCAGTTCCAACTAAAACCGAGCTTTCTACCACACAAATCAGTCTTTCGACCATGCAAACAGAACATTTTGGTACACAATTTCGTCAAAGAACCCCAAATCACAACTTTCAAATAGATCTATCGGGGGGTTCACATTTAAACACAATTTGGTGGAACCCTAATCCCGAAAGCCCAGATCTGCTGCACCGGGCGGGCGGAGGCGCCGCGGGGTGCAGGGGCGCCGAGCGTAGGCGGTGTTGGGCGGAGGATTCCTGGATCCTAACGGAGAAGATGGGGAGATGCGGTTGGGCTGTTGGGGAAGAGCTAAGGAAACAGCGATGGGGAGATGCCGTTAGAGGAGATAGTCGCATACCTTGGTCGATTTGGCCCAGAATTTCGACGGGAAGAAACCTAGATTTGGGGACGAATCAACAACGCTGCGAGGAAGAGAAGAGGAGACTTGGCTGGCTCCCACTTTGCTCCGCCCACAGAGTCCACCGGTCAGAGAAGGTGAGAGGAGATGGAAGGTGAGGTGTCCTCCATGATTTATAGACAGTGGTAGAGAAAAGAGGCCTCCAAGTGCGGGCAATTTACCTATTGTGCCACTGGTGGGGCTGTTTGCTTTGGTTGGTGGTCGGCCTCCATGGTGGTTGTTTCTTGGCTGGGTCGAGCGGATGGCAGTTCAGTGGTGGTACTTGCTAGAAAATACTGGAAACTGTGGTTGGGTCGAGTGGATGGCAATTCAAGGCGGCAGTCATTTTTCTTCAAAAAGGCATACAATTGATGTTAATTACGTTTAATTTATGATGAATGATTCATTTACATATGGATTTGGGTGGTTTTTATAAGTTTTATATTGTTTGTTGTCATCGATATATTTACATATGGATTTTGTGTGCTTTGTATGTTATCTAACCAATAATCGAGATTGCAAGCTCGCATTCACAGAAAGGAGATAACATCAGAAATCTCTGCCAACTTTTCGTTGAAAGTGTTTCTATTCATATGTATGCAATACATATATGAAATATGTATGTGGAGTACGGTAGGAAGGTGGAGAACTACCTCTCTGTGAGGCGACACGTGACTCCGCCTGCCAAAATACATGTATGTATTAAAAAAAACAAGCAATACCGCTATGAGTAGATAGATTGATAAAGATCGACAAACAAATACGTCACCGTTAGATAGATAGATAGATAGATAGATAGATAGATGCTATTGTCGACGTCACATCCGAGTCAGACATCCGAAACAAACAGTCACCACCGCTATATAGATAGACATATACAATCAGTCCAAGTAACACCGCTAGACACGTAGAGATCCAAATCTAGATACACATCACCACTGAATAGATAGAGCCACCGCTATGAGTAAGTGCGCACTACAAAACAAAGATCTTCGAGAGAGAAATGAAACATGACAAATTAGACCGACGAAGCATCGTACACATACCCAGTTATGACATGTTTGGGTAACTAAACGAGGATAGAAAAGGACGTCTTAGACTCCACCGCTGTATTTCCCTTTTACCCTGACTCTCTTACCGTGTCACGTTTGACTTCCACTGTTTAAATACCACATGTGTGTCGCCCTTTTGCATTGCTCTTTTCTAGTGTTTGCTGCCATATATATGTAGTCATCTCACCTTTACGACAGAGGGACCTATGAATTGGCCAAAAGGGATAGATAACAAGCGGCTTCCGCCAAAGAGCCTCTAAAAATGGAACCCATTAGGGAGGAATCACGTTGAGTAGGCACCGCCCGTTATGTGCGTGGTGGTCGGTCCGGTCTACATTCATTCGCGAACATCGTGCATAACAATTGTGTAACATGCTAAAAATGTCGTTAGGATCATAGTTAGGAAATAGTAATGCTTATTAGCAATTAGCTTCTTTGTTTTGGCTTTGTTTTGCCATATCTAAGAGTCAGAGTAGTGTGAAGATAAATGCACCAGTGAATATATTCCATCATATTGTAGGTAAATCCAACTAGAGTGCCGGCCCCTGCTTTCGGGCGACACACAGAGATAGTATTGCTTAATTAGTTTCTACTTTTGCTGCAACGCGTGCATTGCGTATCCATATCCACATACACGATGTGACACTGCATGCAATGCAATGACTCAATGACAATATGTATACGTGCATTTATATAAACTTCTCCCAAATAGGTAAGCAGCCAAGTAAAGTAGGCGCCCTTCAAATTTGAATGCGAACAGCATATATAGGAGTAAGCTGCAGGTAATCGATTTTATATATGTTCTGTTATGGGGATCGAAGAGGTCGGTTTCTCTCACCACTACGCGCCGATCGAGTTCCAGCATGTGTTGAGAATGCATGATGCCGCTCGGCTCTGCAACAAAGGGCCGCACGGCCGTTCTCGTAGATTCCATTTGTCAGCGAGCAGTGACAAATGGAGCACATGGGGCTGTTCTCGTCATCTCCCTGTGTACCGTTTTGTTTCCATTGTTTGAATTTTTGAATTTCGAATAGTGCCCTCTCGTAAGATTCCTCAGTCTTTGGACGGCTTGATTAATTAACAAACTAGGAATATTAATTAATCACCGGGGAATATATACAAAGATCTGCTGGATCCATTCAATGATTCACAGGCTTCCTGCTGTTTCAAAAGAAAAGGGTACATATATAACGGATCACAGGTTTCATCACTCTTGCAAGTTGGAGCACATCACAACCAACGTACTGTACTAATGTGTACATATATATACTCCCTCGATGGATTAGATGTAATGCAAGTGGAGTACTAATCGCATTAGCCAAAGCTATTAGTACAATAAATTAGGATCACATGGATGGAGTGGCCATGTGCAGCGCTTAATACAGTGGGTGAGTACTACCTCCTCACATGAATTAAGTACGGCATTGACCATCACTGGTTCCGAAGGATTCATGTGGCTGCTGCTGCTGCTGGCGGTGGCACATGCATCTGCATCATGTGAAGGGCATAATTAGCGGCGTTAACGTACATACTACTGGAGTGTACCATAAATAAAGAGGATTATGAATACCTATTATTCAATGGGCATTGCAAGGACACGAGGAAACAACGAGAATCCGATGCCAACTCTCTCCCTGAGGCTGATCATAGATCGACAAAGACGTGAGATATTTTTTGCCATTAGGCTGGAGATTTCTTGAAAGGTATTGGAGATCTTTTTTAATACCGGGGTGCAAGTCTAAGTCTGAGAATTAATACTACTTCCTCCGTTCCAAAATAAGTTACGTGTATTTTTATAAGAATTTGAGTAAATTTCGCAAAATCACAGTTTTTTGGTAGTCGTGTCGCTGAACCACAGTTAACAAAAAACCTTTCGCGGAATCACAATTTTTTAGTCAAGTTGTCTCACTCAGCCCGAAGACCAGGTGATTTCGCGGTTTTGCTTGATTTTTTACCGGTGGGGCCCACCTGTTGGACGCTACGTCGGCCCTGAAAACTTGCGGGAGTGAGAAGGAGGCTGAGGGTTTAATCGCGGGCTAACGGATCAGGTCGGGTTGGGCCCAACGTGACGTACAACAGGTGGGTCCACCCGTAAGAAATAAAGCAAAACCGTCAAACCACTCGTTTTCGGGCTGACTGAGACAATTTGACTCAAAATGTGTGGTTTTGTGAACGGTTTTCTGTTAATTATGGTTCAGCGACACGACTGACACAAAAATTGTGATTTTGTGAAATTTACTCTAAGAATTTCTACAAAATCAAGTCAATTATTTCGGAACGGAGAGAGTACAATTATGCGGATAAAACAGTTGTTAAAAATAGAGGGCGAGATAGAGACGGAAATTTATGTACGGAGTACGATTTTTTTAAAGGGATAGAGACGGAAATGATAATCGGGCTGTACGTCGTCATGGGTACCACAAAGCTAGGCTGCGACGCGAAGGCGACGTCTCCTCTGTGTTTCGTGCTCCAGCTTAACTTGGTGACAGCTTACGGTGAGATGTCCTTCTTCCTGCAGCCGCCACGTAGTTTTCCAGCCGTAATTTTCCGATGACAGGCGAGCAGAAAAATAGCAAGAAGGAAAAAAAAAACAGCGCAGAAGAAAGGCCTATTGCTCATGGGCCAGGACAGTTTGAGTTCTCGACTGACGGGCACGGGCCTCTTAGATGGATGGGCCGTCCTGGTATTTTGGGCAGCGCAGCCTTCGTGCAGTAGGTCCAACCACATCATCACTACGGGGCCACCTCTTGGCCCCGCCGCCACTGGCAGCGCACCGGCCGCCGGCAGGGGACCAGATCAGCTTGCTTGTCTCCTCCCCTCGCGCCGCCGGGACAGGGGCACTGCGAGGTACTGTTCCTGCTCGTCGTGGGGGTTACGAACTAGCTCGATTACTGTCTCATTTTTTCCTTCTACCGGCGCGCCGTTTTGGCGGGTGGCCCAGCCATGGCCATGCAGCTCGTCCTTGTTCGCCGGGGTCGCGGTTGCGGCGTTTAGGTATTGCGAGTTGGCTTCCCGTCTCTCGCCATCCTTGCTGCTTCGCCAGCCCTAGCAGGTGCGCTCTGATTTTTCGCTACTGTACTGTGCTGCCAATCCAATGCTGGTGGGGGTTTGGTACTTGAAGCAAGGCAGCAGTTGTGGTGTGATCTTTTACTGATGTTGGGACTTATGCATGCCTGGACTAGTATTTGTTTGATCTGGGATTTTTTGGTCTTGCCATTGTTTATTGTTTTGGATTGCCATACGCCTGCCAATTTACTGGAATTATGTGGTTAATTTCTGATCTAAAAGACTAAAACACATCTTGAAGAGGGACAGCTTTTTTCGGAGAATTTCCTAGCAAAATACTGATCCTGATGTTCATCTGTAGCCTCTTGATGCTAATGTCTGCGAAATGGTTGAGATGGGTGCTCTACTGCTCTGTACAATGGGAATGTGTCTTTCTAGCAGCTTCGTTCTTAAAATGGGAATGCTAAAAATTTACGATCAGTTATCATTAAAGATCCATCTTAAGAATGGAAATATGGCACCACAGCTTTTCTCGCACCACAATTATGTTTGGTAATAGTGCGACTGTAGTGGTTGGTATGTACAGACATGCACCATTTCATCTCATTTTATGAACTCAAATGTGCAATCTTTGAATACCAATTCTATGTTAATTTTGGTATTCTCCGTGCAACTGAAACCATTAAACGTCCACAATTGCAGTTTACCATCAATCACTGCCTCCATTCTTCCACCAGAAATCTCTCTATGCTGCAAAAAGGTTGATTATGCCTAATCGAAGAACATATGTTAATCTCATTCAGGAACATGATATGTTGTTACATCCTTCCTATATAGGCTGTACGTTACAACAGAGATATCATCTATTTCTCCTCCATCTGGTACCTCTACAAACCTTGCTGGCTTGATCCACCATCTGCTCGCTCATCTCAGAAACCATTTCAGTTATCTTCTTCTGTTTTGTGCTGCGATTTTTCTTCACCACATTCATGTTCTCTTCGGCTAATTTCTTGGTCCAAAAAGGGAGCTGATATGGGTAGAGGTTCGATGTCATCTGGGGGATCATAGTTTGGATCGGCAAGAAATGTAAGCGCCGTCACCACATCGCTGATTAGCGGGCGACTGCTTGCTTCTTCTTGTAGGCACATTGATGAGATTGCAAGTGCCTGGTATAGGCCTTTCAGGGGGAACCTATTGTCAAGCAGTGGATCAGCCATCTTGATAAACTTCTTCTTATCCTTGAAGAGAGGCGCCGCCTGCAGATATACATAACACTTAGAAGAACAGCATCTTAATCCCAAACTGTATGGCAAATCTTTATATCGGAAGTATGAACTATTTACTTGGTTACAACCGAATATGACTCCTAAATTGAAAAATCTCAAGGTTATTTTCTTGGTCAACTAGATGTAAATCTCACCCAATGAACAAGAATTTGCTCACGAGTCGGCTTCGTAGTGTCGATTGCTCGCCTCCCAGTGATGAGCTCCAACAGAACTACACCAAAGCAATAGATGTCTGACATCTTTGTTAGCTTGCCAGACATGGCATACTCGGGGGCGCAGTATCCATACGTGCCCATCACCCTTGTGGTGACATGACTTTTGTCGCCGACAGGGCCAAGCTTTGCCAGGCCAAAATCTGACAACTTTGCATTGAAAGTTCCATCCAAGAGAATGTTTGATGCCTTGAGATCACGGTATATCACCGGTGGATTAGCTACCTCATGCAAGTACTCGAGGCCTCTGGCAGCATCGACCGCAATCTTCATCCGTGTATGCCAGGACAGGGGCTGAGATTTTGGTGTAAGATCTGCAGAATTCAAGTGCCAAACGGTATACTGTTATAAAAGTGCGATCATAATTTCTGGTCTTGTAGTTCTGCTAAATATTTTTGAATACAATAACATTGTCGTTCTATATTACCTAGAAGATGATCTTGCAACGATCCGAGGGGCATATACTCATATACTAGAATCTTCTGGTCACATTCGGTGCAGTAGCCAAGCAAGGTAACAAGGTTTGGGTGATGAAGGAGGCTAAGCATCAGCACCTCGACGAGGAATTCACGGTTTCCCTGCAACCCGTCCTTGTCGAGCTGCTTAACTGCTATGACCTAGGTATGTACATCAGTTATTTCGGAAACATGTTGTCCCTGTACGTAACATTGCAATTTGCATCTTCGCCTGCCAAGTTAATGTAACATAGAATAGGAAGCTGTGAGAAGGAATGCTTGTTACCTCCATAGTCTCTGAATTGTATCCTCTATACACCCTTCCAAAGCCACCTTCTCCTAGGAGATTCTCTGGGCTGAAAGAGTTGGTTGCATCAGACAATTGAAGGAACGTAAACACCTTGCTAGGAATGTTGTGGTTGCCGATTCGTAGTATCTCCCCTGCTGCAGCCCTGGCCTTGGGACTATCTGCGTGTAACACTTCCTCTCGGTCAGAAATGCCCACTTAATCCGTTTGTTGTACAAACATGAATTATAGGTAAGAAATTAAAAACTGAAAGTAGGCCCAATTCC
This sequence comes from Brachypodium distachyon, assembly GCF_000005505.3. Classification (NCBI taxonomy): domain Eukaryota; kingdom Viridiplantae; phylum Streptophyta; class Magnoliopsida; order Poales; family Poaceae; genus Brachypodium; species Brachypodium distachyon. Next base: position 18,288,792 of record NC_016132.3, on the reverse strand, counting down.
AACTAGTGGGCAATGGACAGACAAACTTTCCTGAGCATTATTAATCCTTCAGTTCTATATGTTTGAACAAAAAATTCTCACCCCCATATTTTCAATTGAATAGTTGAATGCCCCCGATATATATCTGTGTTGTGCAGATATTGATCGGTATCTGCATTGCTGAATTTAGTTTCTCTGAAAAGATGGACAGTAAGATGATGGAAGGCATGACCAGAGAATTGAATACATTACTTTTGAGTGAAATCTCTTTCACAAGGGTCGCTAATTGTTCGTTTTTCGGCTTCTTCTTTTTCCAAATTCTGTTCTTGAGCCATTTGCTCTTATCCATCTCCAGGCTCGTTGCTCCATTCTTCCTCTTCTTGTTCGTCTCCGACGTCAATGGCTCCTCAGCTTCATGGGCAGTCTTGCCACCACCGCCACGCCCCCACCCCCACTTCCTCTTTGTTTTCTTTGTCTCTGAAGTTGATGTCTCTTGTGCGGCCTCCTTCTTCTTCCTCCTGCCGCAGACGCCACGGATCCACGAGCAGCAGCCTGCGCAGGTCAGAAGGCTCCTGCATTTGTATCTCACGGCACAAACGCCACGGATCCACGAGCAGCAGCCTGTGCAGGTCAGAAGGCTCCTGCATTTGTATCTCACGGCACAAACGCCACGCACCCAGGAGCAGCAACACCCCATCGAATCGCTGGATCGACGCGAGAGTGGGCGAGCACCCTCGTGCCGATCATTACGGTTGCCGCGGGAGCATTTTCGCAGGCAAGACGAAGGCACGGCACGAGGCAGAGGTAAGCGCGCAATTGATCTTCCGATTTCCTTCTCTGCACCAGCAGGTTTCGTTCCACTCCTTTCTTTGTGGATGTGAATTGGGTTGCTTTTCTTTCCCTTGGAGGCTTTGGATGATGAAAGCTCTCAAGCCAGGAAACCATTTTTGGTCTGTTCGTTTCTCCTTTTAATTGTTGTTAGTTTTAGCCTAGTACTAGCCTTGCCACACCCTGTTTTTTCGCATGCAAGGTGGGGAGTCCCTTCGCACTCATTGGCTGACAATGAGATGAGAAACGCAGCCTATATATAGCACCGGCTGGTTTTTCTCTTTGGGAAGCATTTCATTGTTCATCAATCTTGGGTTCTTATTGTACTGGTTTCCAAGCAACACAAGTGAGGCGACACGCCCACATTTATTTATTTATCTAGGCTATGTTTCATGCCCAAGCAACATGTAAGTTGCGGCAATTTTAGCCTAGTAGTACTGGCCGGTGGATTCCGCCGCTGCTCTCCAGCCGCATATCTGCGGCAGCTGCGCCGCCAGCTGCTGCGCCCACATCAGCCTATCGTGCGCAGCCATGAGGTCGAGCTGTGCCGGGCTGTAGTGTACATTGGACGCCCCCTGCTTTTGCCCTGGCTGGATGGTTATCCCGGGGAGAGCGATTCCATCAGCTTCTGTCGTGCGGCATCTAGATCATGTTCGTACTTCCTGACAAAGTTGTAAATGGCAGCGGCACGACAAAAGCTGCCAACGACTCCGAGCTGCTGGCAACATGGAGCCACGTCCCCGTCGCCAAGCTCAAATTCCACGACTCGCCGGCATGCGTCCAGCGAGCTCTCTTGGAGCCTACGCTGGCACTGCGGGCTCGTTGCGGCCTCGCCTTGGGAGGCGGAGACGGCAACCAGGGCCGCGACGACCACTGCAAAGAAGACCAACTTAGCCATTTCTATGGTCTGCTTCTGTTGAAAGTAGTTGTAACTATCGTAGAATATCTTCAGGTTGTTGTAGATGTTCAGGTAGTTGTAGATGTTCTCCCGGTTAGTTCAAACCGTGTGAGTTGTTGAGGTTGTTGTAATCTAACTCTGTAATCCTTATCTCTTTATCAATATATAAGCATGCGGCCTCTAAGGAGGTAGATACGCTTCACCACATCGTGTTTTACATGGTATCAGAGCCTCCTCCTCCATAATGACGAACGATGCATCCTCTTCCTCTACCGGCGCAGCCATGCCCTCTCTCTTCGGGCAACAGGTGACGGAGAAGCTCACGAGGGACAACTTCCTGTTGTGGAAGGCCCAGGTCCTCCCGCAGATCCGCGGGGCGCAGCTCGACGGCTACCTCGACAGCACGATAGACCTGCCGTGCAAGACCATCCCAGATGGGAAGGACAAGGACAAGGAGGAACCTAACCCCGCTTATGGGTTGTGGAACACTCAGGACCAACAGGTCCTGGGCTATCTGCTCGGAACTCTCTCTCGAGAGGTCCTAGCGCAGGTGGTGAGTCTCACCACAACCGCCGATCTATGGAAGGCGCTGAACGAGATGTTTGCCTCGCAATCTCGCGCGAGGATTATTCAGCTGCGTGGACAGCTGAACCAGATGCGGAAGAACAATCTTTCCGCCACGGCGTACTTCACCAAGATGAAGAGCATCACCGATGAACTTGCCATGGCAGGCAAGAAAATTGATAATGATGATTTGATTTCTGTGATCTTAGCAGGTCTAGACGCCGACTACAACCCGTTCGTCTCATCCGTCTCCGGCAAGGTGGACGAACTTTCACTGAGCGAGATCTATGCTCAGTTCCTGGCGTTCGAGGCACGCCTGGAGAGCCAAAATCCGGCAAACCAGTACCAGCCGTCCGGCAACGCCGTGATTCACGGCGAACGGGGTGGTTTTGGACGTGGCGGTGGCGGCCACAACAATGCTGGCGGTGGACGTGGACGTGGAGACCACAACTCTGGAGGTGGTCGTGGCGGTGGAAACACTCACGGCAACCAGGGCGGCAACAACAACAGCGCTGGCAAACCTCAGTGCCAACTGTGTGAGAAGTTCGGCCACACCGTCCTCAAGTGCTGGAAGCGCTTTGATCGCAACTTCCACGGCATGTCCGAGAAGAATGCAGGCTCCGTTGTTGGGGGCTACGGCGTTGATACCAACTGGTACGTCGACTCCGGTGCAACCGACCACATCACTGGGGAGCAGGACAAGCTGGCGGTGCGTGAGCGGTACAACGGCCAAGATCAAATTCATGCGGCCAATGGTGCAGGGATGGATATCAGTCATAGAGGTCATACCACTATTCGCACCCCTAATTCCAATCTACAATTGAACAGAATTCTTCGTGCTCCTAGTGCTCGTAAAAATCTAGTTTCTGTTCATCGTCTTGCCACTGATAATAATGCCTTCTGTGAATTTCACCCTAAATCTCTCTTTATTAAGGACCGGGAAACGAAGAAACTCCTCTTCCACGGCAGATGTGAAGGAGGCCGTTATCCTTTGAAGCCCATCAATCCTTTGCAGGCGTTTGGAGTAGCCAATCCTTTCCAGGCTTTTGGAATAGCGAAGTCGTCCATCACTCAGTGGCATAGTCGTCTTGGTCATCCTGCATCTAGTATTGTTCAGCAGGTCCTTAGGGAGAATAAAATTCCTTTTATCAAAGAGTCCAAAAAAGCGTCTGTTTGTGATGCATGTCAACAGGGTAAAAGTCACCAGTTACCCTATTCTAGTTCGTCGAGTGTTTCTCGTTTTCCTTTAGAACTTGTGTTTTCTGATGTTTGGGGTCCTGCACCCACATCTGTCGGTCGTAATGATTACTATGTAAGTTTCATTGATGACTATAGCAAGTTTGTGTGGATTTACCTTCTCAAACACAAATCTGAAGTTTTTTTAGAAATTTCATGAATTCCAACAACGTGTTGAAAGGAAATTTAATAGAAAAATCATCTCAATGCAAACTGATTGGGGTGGTGAATATATCAAGCTCAATGATTTCTTTCAGAAAATTGGCATCTCACATCTCGTGTCCTGTCCACATACACACCAACAAAATGGTTCTGCGGAAGCATCGGCACATAGTTGACGTTGGTCTCTCTATCCTAGCTCAAGCTTCTATGCGATTAAAATTCTGGGATGAGGCTTTTCTCACAGCCGTCTATCTGATAAATCATACTCCTAGTAGAGTCATCAACTCGCTTACTCCTATGGAACGTCTGCTAGATGAGAAACCTGACTATAGCTTCTTGCGGATTTTTGGGTGTGCATGTTGGCCCAATTTGCGCCCCTACAATACACGAAAATTATCTTTCCATTCCAAACAGTGTGCTTTCCTAGGATACAGCACCTTCCATAAGGGGCACAAATGTCTGGACATTTCCACCGGTCGGGTCTATATATCATGAGATGTGATCTTTGATGAATCTGTGTTTCCGTTTGCCAATCTTCATCCCAATGCGGGTGCTAGACTCCGTTCTGAAGTTTCTCTTCTGCCACTAGTTCTTCTTAATCCCATATATCTAGGGGGTGCAATAGATGGTATAGATCGTATGACTAATAATCCTGCAGGTGCTACTGATCCTTTGGGTAGCGATTATGTGCACGACGGCGATTTTATGCCAAACAACAATAGCGCTGGCGTCGAGGAGGATTCTCCCGCCTCCGGGATTGGTGCTGATTCGGGAGCAAGCGAATCGCCCGCGGGATCTGTGCCCAATCAATCGGTGGCAGGCGAAAGCGTGTCCGGCGGTGGGAATCTTTCCCCTTCGCGGATCTTCTATGCCGGATGTGGCTCATGGTGATCCCGTTGGATCTCCTGCGCCTGCCACACCGCCCTCGTCCGGATCTTCTGCATCGGATGGATCTCCTACACCACCGCCACCGCCGCCATCACCGCCATGGCTCCGCACCAGGCTGCAACATGGAGTAATCAAGCCGATGAAGCCTACCGATGGAACTATACGGTATGGTAAGCATGGGTTTATGTGCAGCACCGACGGGGAACCAATGACGTTGCAGGATGCGTTGGATAATCCAAAGTGGCGGTCGGCAATGGATGAAGAATACTCTGCGCTAATGAGGAATCAAACCTGGCATCTCATACCCGCTGGTCAAGGTAACAATGTTATTGATTGTAAGTGGGTATATAAAATCAAAAGAAAATCTGACGGCACAGTTGATAGATACAAAGCTCGTTTGGTAGCCAAAGGTTTTCAGCAACTGTATGGAATTGATTATGAAGATACCTTTAGTTCGGTTGTTAAAGCTGCTACTATCAAACTTATTCTCTCTATAGCTGTGTCCGGAGGATGGTGTCTTCGTCAACTTGATGTTCAGAACGCATTTCTTCCTGGTGTTCTGGAGGAGGAAGTGTATATGAAGCAACCACCAGGGTATGAGTTTGTGCAAGTTGGATAAGGCCCTATATGGGTTGAAGTAGGCCCCAACAGCCTGGTATGCTCGGTTGAGCACAAAGTTACAGCAGCTTGGCTTTAGCCCTTCCAAAGCTGATACCTCTCTGTTCTTCTTCAATAAGGAAAATGGCACAATTTATGTTTTTATTTATGTTGATGACATAATTGTGACTAGTTCGTCAGGAGATCCAGTTCAGGCTTTGCTCCGTGATTTGCGTGTTGACTTTGCCCTTAAAGATTTGGGTGACTTGAGTTTCTTCCTTGGCATTGAGGTAAAAAGAAGCAGGGAGGGAATTGTTCTCTCTCAAGAGAAATACACCAAGGATCTGTTGCGCAAGATGGGAATGGAACATTGTAAACCTGTCAACACGCCTATGTGTACTTCTGAGAAGCTGTCCATAGCCGAAGGTGCACCTCTTGGGACAGAGGATTCGAGCAGGTATGGAAGTATTGTTGGTACATTGCAATACCTTACATTGACTCGGCCGGATATCTCCTTTTCTGTCAACAAAGTTTGCCAATTCTTGCATGCACCAACTGATATGCATTGGACAGCGGTTAAATGTATCTTGCGTTATCTGAAGTATACACAGGGTACTGGATTGAGCATCAAGAAATCGGACTCGAGTTTGGTGAGTGCTTTCTCTGATGCAGATTGGGCTGGGTGTCCTGATGATCGACGTTCGATGGGTGGTTTTGCAGTATTCTTTGGCAGTAATCTTGTTTCCTGGAGTGCTCGCAAACACGCCACAGTGTCACGGTCAAGTACCGAGGCTGAATATAAGTCTCTGGCCAATGCTACGGCTGAGATCATATGGGTTCAGACTTTGCTAAAGGAACTCAAAATCAAGCAGCCATAAGCAGCCTCTCTGTGGTGTGATAATCTTGGAGCAACTTATTTATCTGCTAATCCTGTGTTCCATGCAAGGACTAAGCATATTGAGGTGGATTATCACTTTGTTCGAGAGAGAGTATCACAGAAGCTCCTGAATATTCGTTTTGTACCCACTGGTGATCAAGTGGCGGATGGGTTTACAAAACCTCTGTCAGTTCGGCAGTTGACAGCCTTTAGGCACAATCTCAACCTAGATAGGTTTTGATTGAGGGGGAGTGTTGAAAGTAGTTGTACCTACCGTAGAATATCTTCAGGTTGTTGTAGATGTTCTCTCGGTTAGTTCAAACCGTGTGAGTTGTTGAGGTTGTTGTAATCTAACTCTGTAATCCTTATCTCTTTATCAATATATAAGCACGCGGTCTCCAAGGAGGTAGATACGCTTCACCACATCGTGCTTCCGACAGCTGAAGCATAAGGAACATGTTTCATTTGATCAATCTCAATTTGGTTTCTGGGGCATTGAAATGTCCCAAACTTATCGCCCTTGACTACAGGAGCAGGTGAGGAGGAGCACTTGTGCATATTGTATTTCTTCAGTACCCTCTCAAAGTATGCTTTCTGTGATAGTCTCAATGTGCATTTAGACCTATCTCGATGAATCTCAATGTCAAGGACATATGAGGCTTCACCGAGATCTTTCATATCAAAATTGGATGACAGAAAATTCTTGGTTTCATATAGCATATCCTTATCGCTACATGCCAACAATATGTCATCCACATATAGGACTAAAATTGTGAAGCGATTGCCTTTAAATTTGACGTATATGTAGTTGTCCACAACATTTTCTGTAAAACCAAAAGTTCTAATGACTTCATCGAACTTGAGGTACCATCGTCTTGAAGCTTGCTTCAAGCCATAGATCGAAATCTTTAGACGACATGCTAAATGTTCTTTCCTTTCCACGACAAAACCTTCCGGTTGAGTCATGTATACATCTTCATTTAAATCGTCATTTAGGAATGCCGTTTTAACGTCCATTTGATGTAGCTCTAGATCATAATGAGCCACTAATGCCATAACGATTCTAAAAGAATCCTTGGATGACACGGGAGAAAAAGTCTCGTTGTAATCGATTCCCTCTCACCGTGTAAACCCTTTGGCGACAAGCCTTGCTTTAAATCTTTCGACATTCCCTTTGGAGTCATATTTAGTTTTGTAGACCCACTTGCGACCTACCCTTTTAGCTCCATCGGGAATTTCTACCAAGTCCCAAACATTATTTCTGTCCATAGATTTCAACTCGTCCTCCATGGCAGTTACCCACTTAGACGAGTTTTCGCTTTTGATCGCCTCCTTATATGAGGATGGGTCCTCCACCTTTCCAACATCATTTATATCCTCACTCATAAAAGTGACATAATCATCTAGGATGGCCTTCTTTCTTTCACGTTGTGATCTACTCACAGGAGGTGATGGTGGAGGGTCATTTTCTGGTTGAGGATCCTCATTTTCTTGGTCTCCAGTTGGCTGGGAACCTTCTTCGGTTTCAGGATCTCCATTTCGTTGAGTGCCTGAGCGACGAACCTCGGGTTCAACCTAATATTTCGTATTGGGAGATAAATCTCTTGGATGGCCGGGGATGGGACACATACCCGTTTCTCCTCAAGATCAATTTCCCTTATTTCCGTGACTTCATTAGTCTCAAAAAATACCGCTTGTCGGGTCTCTACAAATTAGTGGTGTGACCCGGACAATAAAAACGGTATCCCTTTCCCCTATGAGGGTATCCAATAAAATGGCAACTTATCGTTTTTGGATCTAATTTCTTAAGTTGTGGATTGAAAATTCTTGCTTCTGCAGGGCAGCCCCACACACGCAAATAGTTTAAACTCGGCTTCTTTCCCGTCCACATCTCATAAGGTGTGTTCGGTGCTGACTTTGTTGGAGCGAGATTTAATATGTGCGCAGCTGTCTTTAGAGCCTCCATCCATAGACAAACCGGCAAACTTGCATGACTGAACATACTTCGCACCATATCCATGAGTGTGCGATTGTGACGCTCAACCACACCATTTTGCTGAGGTTCACCAGGCATTGAATATCGGGCAACAATCCCATTTTCAGATAGAAATTTTGCAAAAGGTCCTGGAATTTGCTCATAAGGAGCGTGCCTTCCATAATATTCTCCCCCACGATCAGAACGTACAACTTTGATCTTTTCATTCAATTGATTTTCAACTTCGGCTTTAAATATCTTAAATTTGTCCAAACCTTCCGATCGTTCGCGTATGGGGTAAATATATCCGTAACGGGAAAAATCGTCCGTGAACATGATGAATGAATCAAACCCGTCTACAGACTTAATATTTAAGGGTCCGCATATGTCAGTATGAATTAATTCAAGGACCCGTGAGGCTCTTGTAGCTCCCTTCTTAATCGTTTTTGCGTATTTTCCTTTAATGCAGTCAATACATTTGTCTGCATCTGAGAAGTCTAATGGGAGAAAAATTTCATTTTTAATAAGACGTTACATTCTCCCCTTCGAAATGTGGCCTAAGTGACGATGCCACAATTTTGAAGAAGTATTTGTGTTTTCCCATTTCTTCTCAGCATTACATTCATCATTCAAAACATTAACATCGCTCACATTTAAAACATTAACCAAAGAATTAAGCATTAACATATATAATTTGTCTCGTCTGACACCGAGGCCAACATCATTATTACAATGTTTGATAACGCATCGTTGATTTCCAAACAAACATGCAATAGAAATATCGTCCAAGCAAGAAACTGAAATTAAATTCCTACTCAATGTAGGTACGTAAAGGACATTATTCAAATGTAGATGAAAGCCGGTGTGCAGCTCCAATGTAAGAGTCTCCACGGCTTCAACATCGGCTTCCTTCCCATTGGCGACTTTAATGCTTCTTGTTTTTGCCTTTATGGTGCGGATCAAACTTAATCCCTGCAAGGAGTTTGCAACATGAACGGTTGCACCTGAGTCAATCCACCATGTATTTCGAGAAAAATCAACATACAATGATTAATCAACGAAAGTAACTTCATCGTTACCTCTCTTTAACATCCACTTGAGGAATCCAGGGCAATTCTTCCGGAAATGGCCTATCTCCTTGCAAAAATGGCAAGCATTCTTCACATCTCCAGTAGAGGTGCTGGCGGCATGACCCTTGCCCTTTGGAGCAGACTGAGTATCATTTTGAATGAATTGCTTCTTTGGGGCCTTTGAGGAAGATGCCTGGCCGTCATGCTTTCTCTTGGAAGAGCCAACATGAAAAGCCTGGTCCTTTGCCTGTTTCATGATTCTCTGTTCCTCCTCAACAACTAGAGGAGTCATCTCCGCGAGCGACCATTTTTCTTTCAGGGAATTTTAATTGATCTTAAACTGATCAAATTCTGGAGGGAGAGACTCTAATATCAATAGGATTAGGATATTTTCATTAAGGACAAACTCCAAAGCCTTAAGCTTCGAAGTTGCATTCACCATCCTCAAGATATAACCTCTTACATTTCCTTCAATCACATGCTTCTCAAGAAGCTCTCAAGAATATACCTTTTCTGAACTTTTGAATTGTTCTTCAACTGCTTTAAGAAATTCTTTAGCAGTGCCCTTGTCAGGGAGAGCCCCGATGATATTAGGGGAGATTGAAGTTTTCATAACAAGAAAGGCGACATGATTTGAATTGTCCCACTTCTCCAGCTTTATTTCATAAGCTTTCATAAGTTCATCATACCTAGCAACTTCAGGAGCTGCAGGCTGAGGTTTCTCTTCCCTGAGAGCATAATCGAGTCCATTGACCCCAAACTCATTTCGACATGGGACTTCCAATTCTGGAAGTTGCTCCCCGTTAGTACCTCAATGTTGTCATAACGCATCAATGTAGCGGCTGTCATTATAACATAAGAAAATCATAAGTTAAATTGCATGATTAAAAATTTACGTTGGTATATTAATAAACATGCAGGAGTATACAATTCTAAGTCATATCACCGTTGGGCAGAAAAGACAAAGAATTGTAGCAAACATAATGTGGTAGCTCATAAATTAAAACAACGTTGGTCATAATTAATATTAGAGCCAAAATTTTACCAAATTAGACATCAAAAATATACATTAGAATTTTAATCATTAATTGATGCCTAAAAGGTAAACATCGTAGAACAAATAAAATATTCTAAATGAAGTATCTCTCAAGATGGCAATGGATAGTCAAAATGTTGATATCCATGGATATCCAGCCCATGGATCGGGTTTTCGATCCATGTATATCCACGCATGGATACCCGCCAACTTGTGGAGCGGGCACGGATATCATATTTGATCCATGGATATCCATGGATATCCGGTATTTATTAAAATAAATAAATTACTGACATGTGGATCCACTGCTCGATAGATGTACTCTTCCGTTACTGCAATAAAGTACTCCCTCCATCCCGAAATAATTGACGTGAATTTGTATATCGTTACTTAATTATTTTGGGACGGAGGGAGTATTTTGTAAGTTTATATGTAAGTTTATATGGTCTTTTGGTTAATATAGATTATAAACCGGTGATCGGTCATCCACGTAAGTTTCATCTATTAAGGTATTTATTCGGGCGGGGAGGACATATACACCTATACCCCGAATAGTTGATAGAATATATAGTTGATAGAATATCATTTGATTTGAATATGATTCAAAAAAATATATTAATAAAAAATTAATATAAGTAATCAAAAATAATGAAAAATATTAAATCTTAAGAGCCATCGTTAGCATGTATTAGGCATATAAGACCCATCATCAGCATCCAAGATCACAAATGCATGGGATCCTATGATTTATGGTGTGCAGACGAAGAATAGTCAAGGAAGCAGACAGTAAGGCTGCAGTGTGTCGTAGACACTATCATTAAAACACAAGACTACTCCCAAGATGAAGGAAGCCACGTTCGTATGCAACCAAAGAAAAGTGGCAGGCCAAAAGACCCCTTATCACCATGCATGCATGCATCCAAAGGCTATAAAAGAAGCCTAGGACCTATAAAGACCTATAAAGGAGATGCATCATGGACATGGAGAAAGGTGAGGTAAATAATGCAAGAGAGCACTATTTGAGCCAGCCATGGTGCCTATATAAGGAGGCTCTTTGCAGCATTGGAGGAGACACAACCATCGAGCACAACACAAGCCTTCAGAACAGCAAGTAGTTCAGGGCAGTTAGCCAGAAAACTATCTGCTTTCTAGTAGTAGTAGTACCACTTCCCACTGTAATAAAGCCTGTATAATCAAGGCATTTGTAACATAAGACTGGGAAGGTAGTAAGGTAATTTCTTTATCTTTGTGTGAACCCTTCGGGGGTTCCCGAAAGGGAAAACCGTATATAAGCTATATTGTGAAATGAAGTAGTTTTGTTTTTCCCTCGGTCTTTTTAGCATGTTTATACGGGTGGGTGCTTATGCTAGGGATCCTATAGGAGAAACCTCTGCGTGTAGTTCTCTGTTAAGCCGTGTGTGTGTGGCGTTGAAATGAGAACCTTGTAACCGTAGAGAAGTGTTTCCTTCGGGTGGAACTGCCTGGGAAGACGATAAGAAATCACCCATATAAACCTGACTAAAGACGCTTAGGGAAATAAACTTACCTACTCCTGAAGCAATATAGTAATAAATACGGTGAGTACTGAGTAGGATTATTACATCACTGCGAAAACCGTCGGTAGTTCCGTTGGCCTCACCAGCCTTATAAGATCCTGCAAAAGATAATCATAATTTACCATATAACCTAATATTAGCCGAAATAATTTGAATATTAATGTATCTAATATCTATTTATATATATTATTCGTGGTGAGGATATTGCATGGATATGGATAATCCATGGATACCCGGATACTTGGTGGATATGGATATGGATGTTGTTTTGCATCCACGGATATTTTCGTGGATGGATAGTTGGTCCGGCGATGGATATGGATATGGATTTGGTCGACCCGTCCAGACCCGACCCGTTGCCATCCTGAAGTATCTCGTTGGATCAACCTCATTTAGAATAATTAAGTGTCCAATTTCAGTCAGCAAGAATAAATTTCGGCTATTTTCCATTAATTAACAGTGCAAAACATATTTAAATGAACATCTTTTTTTTTGACCGAGAAAACGGCAGGAGAGGCTCCTACCGCACAAGTATATTAGTGGTTAGAAAGGAAAAAAGAGAAAAATAGCAGCACTGTGAGGACAGCCCCTCAGGTTACAATGCAAGTTGCTGGAGAAGTTGTTCTAGGTTAGTTTGAAACAGCTCTTTAGTAGAGCGATAAACTAGAAGCTTCAGCTCAGCCCTAAGAAGGGCTCTCCAGGTGGATTTCAGAGGAATGGTGTTGTCAAAAAGCTTGGCGTTGCGTATTTTCCAAATGGCCCAAGTCGCTAGCACGAGGATCTCCCAAAACAGCCCACTCCGCCAGGTTGACTTTGCATGAAGGAGACGATCCATCAGGGTCAGATTCATTCTCCAATGAATGCCAAAATCATCCTAGCAGTCCCGACTGAAGGGGCACGAAAAAAAGAGGTGATCAAGATCCTCTTCCGGCGGCGAGGGGCAAAGCAAGCAGTTCCACCCAGAGTTGATGGTGTAATTCCTACGCCTCAACATGTTCCTGGTATTTAGCCTATCCATCACTAGAAGCCAAGCAAAAACCTTATGTTTCATGACACATTTGGATTTCCACACCTGCATCAGGACCGGGTGCTTCGGCAAAGTGTCAAAATAGTGATTATAACAGCGACCTCCTGAGAAAGGTTTCTGCCAATGGTAATGCCAAGCATCAGTATCATTAGGCTGTAGAACAATCTGCTCCAAATATTGTCACAGGTCCGTAAACTCAGCAAAAGCAAGAGCCGACAGGGGAGCTTGCAGCGAAGATGCATGCGGCATATCGGCCAGGAAATTCTGAACAGAAATGTCCTCCTGGAGTCGGGTAATCCTCGGACAGAATGTGATCATTCCAAAGATCTTTCCAGAAAGAACAACTGTCACCGATCGAAACAACGCAATTAGAGAAACCTCTGAATATAGGATTCAGCTTGAAGATGTCCCTCCACCAAAAGGAGCCGCAAGGAGCAACAGCATGGGGAACTGCAGAGGTGTAGTATGAATTCCACAAGAGATGGACCCACGGCAGATCACGTTATTGTAAAATCTATCAAGGTGTTTCAGAAGCAGGGCCTTGTTCTGAATTGAACATCTTATAGGGTAAATACACAAGCAGTTTGATCTCAGCCAACTCTGAGATGCGTCAACGGTCTTATCCTGAGCACATGGCGCAAAGTAAAGCAGCGCTCCTTTATCACGGGAAAGCAGTCGTTGCTCACGTCGCGCTGCCAGGCGACCGCACAGTAAAGCCCCGAAGAAGGACCGATGACGAAGGCCGGCACGTGGCTACAATGCGCGCCGCCTGGTGCTAAGAAAAGTAAAACTGTTTTGTCCCCTGCCGTGCAACCTGGAGGGAACCATGGGGCGTACCCGACGGGCCCCATAGAAGATAGGGTTAGCTTTTGGCCCACATGTCAGTGTGACATCGGCAGCCTATAAATAGGAGCACCACCCCTCACAGAAGAGGGGTCCTTCACTTAGTCATCTAGGGTTTTCCCCTTCTTCTTCTTCTTCCTCAAGAAACAGCTCAAGGAGCTTCTTTGTAATCCTCGGTATCTCGGGAAATACCACAAAGCAGGAGTAGGAGTTTTACCTCATCTAGAGGGCTCCGAACCTGAGTAAAACTGTGTGAGTTCTTGCGCGGTGCATGGTTCTAATCACGTCCTCCCTCCTCCGGTTCCTCCATCGTCCATCGGCCCTAACTTAAGCCATCTTATACTATCTGCCGTGACACCACCACGACAATGATCATTAGGTTAAACCTAAACATGCACTGGCCATCAAAAGAGCACTAACAGAAGAGAGATTAGAGAAGATATAGTCATACGTGCGATGGAGGAGGACGCCATGGTCGGAATGCCGTAGAGGAGGTAGTCGTACGATGGAGGTAACGGCGTCCCTCCGGCCTGTATCGGCACTGGGTCTTCCCGAGCACTCCAGCGTCTCCCAGATCGGTAGGGTGAACAAGAGTTGTTGGGATTAGACGAGATCTCACGCGAACTTAGGTCGTGGTGAGAGGGCCGGCTGATCCCCTTTTATATGGCACTATGTGACGGGGGGCCAGAACCATGAGTTGGTTATCGCCCCCGATCAGGGCATGATCAGTTCGGGATAAGGCTCACCAACGTTGGTTCGTGGGCCTTCCCCTGTCCGTTTGTTTTGGTCAAAGCCGAGATCAACCAACAGGGCTGGGTTTTTATAGGACGAGGCGAATGCTCCAGACGGGTGGCTGTGTGCACGGCGAGCTTAGCATGGTTTAGAAGAAATGCGATTAGTTGGAAAAGGTGCAGGAGTGCAGTGCCCGGAAGAGTTAAAGGGCTAAGCCGCTAAGGAGGATTTGAAGCTAGCAAAACAGAATTTTGGACGGTCTGCCAAACTTATATAATCGGTTTTGGCAAGATGAAACTTCACACTGTCTCAGCTCTCACATGGACACTTTTTATGAGATTGTTCTAGTGCTCTGTTGGAGAAGTGTGCACAGTTGTATTTTATCCATTCCTTTCATCTATAACAAAGCCACTTTATTTTTTTGACGGGAATGGCAGGTGCACTGCTTTTTTAATTAAAAAAAGGCACTCCAGGATTTGGGGTTTTGCGGATGACGAAGTGTGCTGCTCATTGTTATTACAAATCTGTGTGCACTCAAAGCCATCCTGAAGCATGCGAGTAGTAGTGTGCACGGAAATATGCAATTTGACGATCATCTTTTCAAAAGTTCCTTTGAGGCTTGTAGTTATCATGTAGTTTCTAGCTCCTTTTGGTTTTATTGTTATCGTGTAGTTTCCACATCCAAGTAACACAAATCCATGCTGTGACGCACGATATCAATCCATGCTGCGATGCACCGTGTATACTTTGGTCCAGTTTTGAACATAGATCAGCATCCTCTTTCATTAACAAATCTCAGTTATAATATTTGTCGGGGCCTTCTAAAATGTAGGAATCATGAAACATTTAGCCTGTTTGGTTGCTGCCCTGACCAACATGTCTGACAAATTTTGATGCCTCAAAATACCCTGAGAATTTGATAATCTAAAGCCTGGCCAGGCATGAGCAAAATTAGTTGTTTGGTTGAAATCATATGA
The DNA here is from genome assembly GCF_000005505.3 of Brachypodium distachyon. Classification (NCBI taxonomy): domain Eukaryota; kingdom Viridiplantae; phylum Streptophyta; class Magnoliopsida; order Poales; family Poaceae; genus Brachypodium; species Brachypodium distachyon. Next base: position 18,273,547 of record NC_016132.3, on the reverse strand, counting down.
CTGAGGCAACACGTAAAGTGAATATTAAACATTCAACTTGAAAAAACGTAAAACAGAGGAATACGCTTTGCTCAATCCCTTTCCCTTTCCCAGATTGATTTCAGTTTCACGATTCACCAACGGAATCACCTCATCTCATCTCGTCCTCTTTGTGAAATTAACAAGCACAACTCTTCAATTGCAGCCACAACATGCGGAACTGACCATGAGCAACACAAGAGCAAATATGTTACACGGTACGGGGATACGAATATGGGGATACGGATACGGAGATACACGAAAACGGCATTTTCTAAAATTCACTAACGGGGATACAGCAAGTGTATATATAAAAAGTTTAAAAATGCACATGTATACTATATTATATAGGGTAACAAAATTGAGATGGCACTGGATTTGATCGCTTGCATGCAGATGTGAAGGCGCCAAACCTCCCGGTACGCTGCATGGCATTTGCACCTACCGTATATACCAACCACCTGTCCTCCCCTTTCCTTAATTCTCTTTTTCTTTTCCTTAATTCTCTGCCCATCCCATCTAATTAGCAGTCGGTCCCAGCTTCCCTCTCTCCTCTGTACGTCCCCTCCAATCGATCCTCTTCCCAGGAACCTGTTCATCTCTTCCTGGCCGGCAGTAGGTTTGGCCGCCGCCGTCCAACTCCGGCGACCACATCGTCCCGCGTCCGCCCCTGCCGCCACGGAGAGCTCTGTCCCGAGCTTCTCCGCGGAGAGCTCCCGTCCCGGTGATTTTGCTGTGATTTTTGATTTTGATTTTTGGTGTACCATGTGAATTTTTATTTTGGATCCATCGTGTACCATGATTTTGTGTTGTGATTTTGGAGTACCATCATGTATCATGTGATTTTGGAATATCATCATGTACCATGTGACTTTTGAATCTTTGTGGTTTCCTATTTAAATGTTCGTGATTTGATATTTGAGTACCATCATGTACCCATGGTACATGACGAGGTACTAGTTATTTATGAATGTTTGTGTTCTAATTTTGTCCCGGTACATGATGTAATTTATCGTTGATGTGGTACTTGTTAATTGTATCTGTGATGTACCTTCACGTACTCATCATATACCTTCATGTACTTGTCATGTGCACGAGGTACTTACAAATTGTTAAGGTAAATGTGATGTACCATACGATATACCCGTATCATAAATTCATGTATAGGAGATATTTAAAAACTGTTAAGGTACAATACATATATCATAATGTACTAAATATGTACTTAAAAAATATGTCATGTACCATAATATTCTTAAAATGGGAGAGAGAAAGAAAAAGAGCAAAAGGTTGTCAGTGGTTAGACTGTTAAACCTCTCTAATTTAAAGTGGAGAGAGAGAAAAAATGAGACAAAAAGACAAACTTATGGCTAGCAGGGTGGGTGCAAATGGTACAGAGGGCACCGCCTCCGCGTTAATGTGAAGGCAAGCTGGCCGCCGAGGAGAACTCCGCAGCTTTGCGTTCACGATCTGCAACACCCTAATGCGTGAGAGTCGATGGTGCACTCGTGCACTCGTGCGTGAGACTCAAGTAGGCTTCCTAATGGGCTGCGGAGCCAGTAGTAATTGGCCTGCTGATGACCCGTGTGTACCCCAGCCCTTTTTTAATTTTTTAATTCGGAAAAGTGAACTAATCGGGAAACACGAATATCCCATGCTATCTCCGCGTATCCCCGTTTTATGCCGTATCCTGCACAGATACGGCAGGTCTTGGACGTATCCATGCAAGCAATCATGCGGACATAGATTAATGGATACTGCAAGCGCAAAACTCCAATTGATCATGGGGCTTTGGCATCCAAGAAGAAAGCCATACATGCATCCTTACAAGAAGCTGAAGGGTCGTAGGCTGCAGTTACCACCATGGTCGGAGGCGGCGGCTGCACCGCATCGTCGCAGCGACGACAACAACGACAGGACTTGGAGGCGGTGACAGGGGCATGAAATCGTTGTTGTCACACGAAGAAATTACCGGGTGTGTACGCGCCCAGTAAATCCCCATTTCATTATTCAATTCCTTATTACTAGTGCCACATGCAAGAATGTGACCACACTTATATACTACACTACGATCAAAGGCGCTCACACACAGTGCATGCATACGAGTCGGCTGCTAGCTAGTATAGCCTAGCTTAGTGCTGGTCATCGACTCATCGGGGGAGAAGACGCCGCATTCCATGGGCTCGATCTGGCACATGGTCGGCAGCCCTGCCATGTATCGCCGCGCCTTGATCAACCCCACGCGACTGACCTTCTGCTCCGGCTCCTGCTCCATCAGATCCCAATCATAGATCACTGATCCTGCCCGACTGATCCCAGCCGTCCCGCCGTAGACGAGCCCCTCTCCTCCTTGCTGACACCTCGCCGTCTCACCGGCGCCGTAGAACCCGCCTTCTCCCTGCCGCCGCTCATCGCCGCAGCGCCGCCCTGCTTGCCCTTGCTCTTCCGTCATGCAGCCAGGAGATGAGTAGTGCGACCCTTGGTCCAGCGGCGCCGGCATGCTCTGCTCGTAGCCTCTCACCATGCCGCGGATGGCGGCGCAGCGGCACGGGAGGCTGACGGCCTGGAGCTGCTCGCAGCACCGGTCCCTGGCGCCCCACTGGACGCCGGCGAGGCCCCCGGGCGCGCGGCCGGTCAGATGCCGGTGCAGGATCTGCCGGCACGCGTCCAGCGGGTTCTGCTGGACCTCGAGCCGGCACCGCGCGTCTCCGAGTACACCCTCCTGCTGCTCGGAGGACGACGACATGCCTCTTCCTTGGACGACGGAGAGGGACACCAGGAACGCCGCGAAGAATAAGATGAACTTACCCATATTAGTTTTCGCTGCTGGTTTTGCCTGATTTCCTTTCTTGTTTCTGATGTTCTTGGTGGTGACCGATCAATGAGATTATATTGTGTTGTGGCGATAGAACTGGCGATCAGTGTTGGGTTTTATACACAGTGATGCATATGTTAGAGGACATGGTTGTGTGCACGGATGCACGCACGCTGAGATTGGGATCAAAAAAGAAGAAACGTGAGAGGGAGAACAAGGGTTAGGTGAGGAACTTTGAAGATTGAAAAGGTGCAGGAGCGCAAATGCTTGGAAGATTGAAATGGTGCAATATGGTTTGGAACTTTGAAGATCGCAAATGCGTTTGTTTTCTTGTAGCGTACATGGTTTGTTAGTGGAAGTATATGGAGGTGTCTGCCTACAAAGTGTGCCATACTTGTGTGTATCGGTTGATGAACTAGGGATTATGGAAATGTGAAGAAGACAAAGGTTTGTTAGAGGGGAGTGGGATGGTTTGAGTGACAAGCTAGTGAACTAAATTGGAGCTTGCTAAACAGACTTCTGCTGGCAGAGTGCACGTAATTGGGCTTGAAAGTTGCCTTTTAGTGCCAACCTTGTCTATCCGCAAAAAAAAAAAAGTGCCAGCCTTGTCATTGTATATGGATGTGATCAGCATGGAACGTCTTTTGCTCTAGTCATGATGATGGTGCCAATCATTTCTTTACTTATCCATCTTCTAATTTGCAAGGCTTTACAGAAACCGTGCACGTCTTTTTTTTCGAAGCCAAGACGCTGTGTCTATTCCTTGTACTTTTGTGTACCTATCGGTAGTCTTATCTCTCTTTTTTCACGAGGCATCAATGTGTGTGGGATTGGACTTTTGTTGAAAAGCTCCTTCACAAGCACTCCTGGCTCATATTTGTTGGATATGTTCATATAGGCCATGGCCCAATTTGTTACTCCGACGCTCCGGCCTTGCTGATTAGACAGATAACTATATAGGCCATGGCCCAATTTCTTGCTGATTAGCCCATATGCAAATACCTCGTAGTGACGAGTCTCGTGGCCCAACCTGGGAGAAGATCGATCTATGAGTTGTTTAAAAAAACACTTTTGAAGCGAAAGTAGGCTATCCTCGTCTAACAGACTAGTACTTCTAGCACTTGGTCAAAAAAAGACTAGTACTTCTAGCATGAAACACGTGAACTGAACTAGCATGCTCAGTGCTCTGAATGTTAAAACTAGCAAGATTTAGTATTTGGTATTTCAGAAACCACGGTTCCAGGCATCTATCTAAGGATGCAAGTCGTCTCGCGAAAAAAAAAAAGAATAAGAAAAAGTAAGATCCAAGTGAGATCTCACATGTGTCTCGTTTCTAGAACAACTTTCAAATTTCAAGTAATATTTCAAAATATCAAGTCCTTGATAGCTTAGAAGCGGAACATAAGCGGGATCTTGTTGCATTCGTACATCCAGCAATACCTACGTCAAACCCGGCATCCTGATCCGACGGTTTTAAAATTTGATGTGGGGTCTCGCTAGCCCTTTTTTTATGCTTGCTAGAAATAGAAGACAATTGTCGGATAGTGACGAGATTGAGATGTGCAACACCTTGGTCGTCGAAGGTGAAATCACAATCTTCGATGCGAAAGGAGCTGTCGAGCTTACTCAATGTTGGGTTTTCTTTTTCGTTCTCGTTGGTTGCGTGGGCACATTGGCGTATGCATAAACGTGAACATAATAATTTAAACACAAGTGAGAACCTATCATTAGTTGGACGATTAGTGTGGTTATGCTCCGAACCCATAGGGGATCAAACTTTAGATTTGATGTCTTGTTTTTCAGATGACGCACCCGTCGACGGTGTGACTCCGGTAGTGACTTGGTCGATCTTAAAACGTTCGGTAAGCCCGTGTTGTGGTATGCATGAGTGTGTGCGTGCGTAATCATTGTTTTTCTCAAAAAGAAAACGATGACTGGGGTCATGCCCTGCCCTCGGCCCTTCGTAGTTCTACGGTTCCACCGTTTTGTGGTTTTCATGGCTGGCAGAGTAACACACATTAACACGCTCCGACAAAGACTCAACTAGGAGAGGACCCAAAGTCCAAAGCCAGCATTTTCAAGAACCCCAATCGCTTTAATCATCTGCACTCGAAAGGTGAAATCTCCCTGTCGATCCCGCAGCCGATTGCCGCAGAATTCGCGCGTAGTATATCCAGGCAAGCAAACAGGGGGTCGGTCGGCCGGGCCGGCCACATGCATGCCCCGGCCGGCCCCGTCATCAGCTACTACAAGCTTTGATTAGAACTTAAGAATCCGGAGCTAGCTGCCACCGTTCAAGGGACAGCTCAGCTCCCCTATCAGTTCATCCCAGTCATTCATTTCATCCCCCATTAATAATGCTCGAAAACCTTGGAGCTCTAGCTGCCCCATGTGGCCTCCTCGATGCCTTTGTGTGCTGTTGGTGCCCCCCTTCCTACCGTGTACTGTGGCTGGCCGGCCGGCCGGCCATGCAGATACGGCCACATTCCTTCCTGGGCCATTCATGAAAGGGTGTTGTTGCATGCGGCTGGCTGGCTGGTGATTATTGATTCAAGCGTCGACGCCGCCCGGACTGCCGGTGTCATATAATTGGGGGAGAGCTTGAGCTTCTCTTGCCCCGGAATCCCGCCGCACATGCGTCCATCGGCTTCTGCTGGCGCTTGCGTGCAGTCTTGGTTGTTGCTTGCTGTACTCTGGTCTTAAGCTTTCAGGTGAAAAATTCGAGCTGGATAGAACGTTCTCCTCCCTTCCCTCTGATGATTGCAGCAGAATCATGCAATTACAGTTTTGATCTACTTGGCTCCTGGCTGGCCCTCCGTATGTATGTATGTGTGTAGTTTACACTGCTGTTCTGTAGACGTACAGTCCTCACTCGTTAATTAGCGTTTGCGTGCGATGAAGGGCTTCATCAGGTGTTAATTGAGATCGAGAAGGCTGCACTTGGACTCCACTGTATGCTCCGACGGACCGAGCACCCAACAGATGAACAAACCAACGGTACTTCTGCTTAAAGCAGAGGGAGCATGTGCTTGATTTCCGCTCTACTACTCCTGTTCTGCCGCAGACTTTTCTTTTCCTTCTTTCCCTGCAAATTTGCTTCAAGACACCACATGCATGACTGGTACGTCCTACCGGTTATTTTTCTGCAAACAAACACCCAAAAGAACATACCGGCAGCGGTAGCGACAAGATACGAACTAATTAATCGACGTATTCATCTACGTAAATATTGTATGCTACTAGTACTGTACAACATATGAGACGAGACAGGAAAAAATACTTAATAAAGCGTATGCGGCGCGTACTGAAACAATAAATGAGATTTCAACTGTTCAAGAGGACAACTCTACGGATGACGCATGCGTTATTTTTCCGTCGATGCGAACTACCAGTGGGTGGGCATTGACAGACACAGACACTCGCCCGGCGGAGCTAGCCTCTGCTCCTTGCTTGATTTTTTTTGTTTGTTTGATTGGAACTTGACAACAAAATGATCTCCGTGACTAATAACTGAACTGACGTTTATGTGCTTCACACACTGCAGGGCTGCCTGCCTGATACGCTGGCCCGTGCTGTGTGTACGTACCTGCTACAGAAATTAAAAGAGATTCCGATGAAGTGCGAACGACGACGAACCACTCATGCAGGGAGCCATGCAAAACTAAAGCAAGCTGCTCCCCGAAGACAGCCTACCCACATGCACGCGTTGGCCGGGCACGGAGCACGGTCCTGTCCGCCGCTATAAATTCTTGGTAGCCGATTCCGTCCAGCAACAACACAGCCGCGATCAAGCTAGAGCTAGCTTCTCCTGATTAGCCAAAGAGGCGAGTTTGACACAGCTGAAGCTTCTGGTGATCATGGCGTCGAGGGCTCTGATGATGGCGCTGCTGCTCGCGGCGGTGGCCGTGGGGTGCGCCCGGGCGCAGCTGCAGGAGAAGTTCTACAGCGAGACTTGCCCCAGCGTGGAGGAAGTCGTCAGGAAGGAGATGGTGAGGGCTCTCTCCGTGGCGCCCAGCCTCGCCGGGCCTTTGCTCAGGATGCATTTCCATGACTGCTTCGTCAGGGTAAGCAACGTGCATTCGCCATCGAATGTTCAGTGGCCGGCCGTGTATGTTCAGTGGCCTGAGAATTGTGAATGAGTGATGAATGCAGGGTTGCGACGGGTCGGTTCTGCTGGACTCGGCGAACAAGACGGCGGAGAAGGACGCGTTGCCCAACCAGACGCTGCGCGGGTTCGGCTTCGTCGAGCGGGTGAAGGCCGCCGTGGAGAAGGCCTGCCCCGACACCGTCTCCTGCGCCGACGTGCTCGCCCTCATGGCCAGGGACGCGGTCTGGCTGGTCAGTAGCACAACCCACATTGCTTTGATGACATCCAACATTCCAAACTGTGCAACAAAAATTCTCAATGCTGCTCGATTCTGTTCTTTTTTTCCAGAGCAAGGGGCCATTCTGGGAAGTTCCTCTGGGCCGGAGAGACGGCAGCGTGTCCATCTCCAACGAGACCGACCAGCTGCCACCCCCGACCGCCAACTTCACCGTGCTGACCCAGCTCTTCGCCGCCAAGAACCTCGACATCAAGGACCTCGTGGTCCTCTCCGCCGGGCACACCATCGGGACATCCCATTGCTTCTCCTTCTCCGACCGCCTCTTCAACTTCACCGGCAGGGTCAACCCGCAAGACGTCGACCCGACGCTGGACTCGGAGTACATGGCCAAGCTCAAGGGCAAGTGCGCCAGCCTCAACGACAACACGACGCTGGTGGAGATGGACCCCGGGAGCTTCAAGACCTTCGACCTGGACTACTTCACCATCGTGGCCAAGCGGAGGGGGCTCTTCCACTCCGACGGCGCCCTGCTCACCAACGCCTTCACCCGCGCCTACGTGCAGCGCCATGCTGGCGGCGCCTTCAAGGAGGAGTTCTTCGCCGACTTCGCCGCCTCCATGATCAAGATGGGCAACGCCGACGTGCTCACCGGCAGCCAGGGCGAGATCAGGAAGAAGTGCTCCGTGCCTAATCAGTAACTGAGGTAGAAAAGGGCCCGTTCACAGTATGATCGACTACGGGTTTGACGATGATTTTTCTGTTTGTGACCATCTTTTTCCGTGTAGATTATGTCCTTTCTCCCCGCCGATTTTCTGTTTATTAATTGATTATTTTGTTACATCCGTGCATGTAAAGTTTGCTACAACAACTCACGATCATAATAAACTTTGTTTTTTCATGTTGCGAATTGCGATATATATATGGTCCTGAGTTGACATTTCTAAGGATCAAATCCCTATAGCGTTGTGTTTGCTTCATGTATTATAGTATTGCTCTGCCTTTGTTGGTACCTCGTTTTATATCGAGGAGCAAATCGCAACAAACCTTTCGATTACTAATTTGCCCTTGGAGTTAAAGTGACGGCGAGTGCTTTTAGATTTGTACAAAAGTTTGAGCAAAAGCATAGAAGCGTTTTTGTCTCTAGCCAAGGGCGAAGCCAGAAAAATACACCATTGGGGTCGCTCTTTAGAATTCACTGGTGTCATTGCATATTTTTAAGAGCATCTATCCATTTCTAAGAAGGATTAGCAATTGGATATATGCTAGCTCCGCCCCTTCATGTCTCTAGCACTTTTATTATGAGAAAACAAGAGAATAGTTAGCAGCAACAGCTGCTGCCAGCAAATTAAGATTTATATGCTTGCTAGTCAGTACAAACAAAAACATCTAAACATACAAAATAATATCTAAATACCTGTATTTTGCTACGGATAAAACAAATTTGACTATTCACTATAGATAAATTAGACTAAAAACCACTATTACTACTCCATCCATTCCACAAAACAAACTCATATATATTTTTTCTCATTTGTTCCACGGTACACCTCACTTTTCTCTTGACTCCCGCACCTAGCCACTCACATCCATTTAATTTTGATTCAATAGGAATGGTTAGGCAGTAGAAACGAGAGCTTCCTTGATCCAAGTGAACAAATCTATATGAGGTGTATCGTGGAATGGAGAGAGTATATATTAGTTGCACTGTCTAGTAATCATCACCGTCTCAATCTTTTGCAATAGGTTTTGTCATTTGAATTAAAAGAGGGTAGTTCTTTTAAAATGTAGGGGGATGTGAGCATGGGCGCGAAAGACCTTCAAGCTGAATGAAACCGATACAATAATGATCTCATACTTGGAATTTTGGAAGTCGAGACAAACTCCTCTAAATGTTTTTCCGAACATGGACTTTTGAATTTATTAAATCAACAAAACTTTATTATGAACATGTGCAATTGTTGTATTGGAGAAGCAAATCCCTAATTAAAATTTTAATTTTGCCTTTTCAATTTTTTGAATTTTTAAAAATTAACCTTCTATTTGCTTGTTCACTTTTCACCACATGACCTCCTCTTGTGGTTAAAACGGCCCTTTAAGTGCCACATCATCAAAACCACTCCTGCAAACCGTATTGACTCGTTTTACTGTTTAAAAAGGTTAAGTATACCTTTCGTTCCTCGACTTTTGCGAAAGTGTAAACTTCATCTCTCAACTATTTGTTGGTACTAATTATATCCCTCCATTTTTAATACCAGGTAAACTTCATCTTCTTGCCGATTTAGGGTGGTTAAACCGGGTTTCCACGGTTTGACCTGATGTGATAGATTTATGATTGGTTTTTCTTTCCCACGTGGCCGCGTCTTGTGGCAATTTTCATGGACTTCACCCTCCAATTACATGAACTGTGGTTAGGAATGAGTGTTATGACACATGTAGTTGGATTGTCAACAATGCGAGGATTATGAACTGCATGAGGCCCACCGGTCTCTTTTTTGTCTGATAGGTGCTCGGAAAATTTCACTAAATGTCGTGTATGCTCTTATAAAAATGGAATGAGTGAGTACTATTTTTAGAAAGAAAAACTCTGTCGGGCTCTTGGATCAGGACTTCGGCCCAAAAATCAGCACCTAGGACAGGGCCCAGTCGTGCTCGGGCCAGGCCACCTGTGATCATTTACGGGGTAGATGGTGTACAAACACTCTGTACTACGGGTAGATGTTAGTACAGAGTCTACAGACACTCAAGTATACGGGGCGGGAAGGGATAGCATCCTGGCACCAATACAAATATACGGATCAAGAGATTTCCATCTCCCCTCTACGAACTACCAGTAGGTGCTAAGGTGCATTGACTCTTGTCCGGAGCCTTTGCTGATTAAAACTCGGCAACAGCAGTTCGTTCCGTGACCAATTAGTTAACGAGAGAGTTGATCCATTGATTTGCTTCCGTCTGGCTGGCCTTGGCCGCCTCCATTATACGGTGGCCCGTGCACCTGCTACACAAAAGATTCCCGCAAAGTGCAAAAACCAATGAACAAACCCATAATTAAGCCACGCGATTTACCTGCTGTCTGGGCAGACAGCCTACCACATGCAGGCGTCTGGACACTCCCGGCCGCTATATATTTCTTCCCTGGCACCAATTCAGCAGAAGCAGAAGCAGCAGCAGTCCAAAGCAACGTTAGCTTCTCCTGATTTGGTAGCTAATCGAGCTTCTTGTCGTGGAAGATGGCGTCAAGGGCTGCGATGATGCAGGCGCTGCTGCTGGCCGCGTTGGCGGTGGGGAGCGCGCGGGCGCAGCTGCACGAGAAGTTCTACAGCGAGTCGTGCCCCAGCGTGGAGGCCATCGTCAGGAAGGAGCTGGTGAGCGCGCTCTCGACCACGCCTAACCTCGCCGCCGCGCTCCTCAGGATGCACTTCCATGACTGCTTCGTCAGGGTAAGTTTACTAAGTACTCTGTCCAGTTTAAGTTCTAAACCCAAAATATTTCAGAGGCCGTTCCCTGGCCCCTGGGCAGTCTCCTGATGTGAATGAACGAATGTATCAATGAAGGGGTGCGACGGGTCGGTTCTGCTGGACTCAGCGAACAAGACGGCGGAGAAGGACGCGGTGCCCAACCAGACGCTGCGCGGATTCGGCTTCGTCGACAGGGTGAAGGCCGCCGTGGAGAAGGCCTGCCCCGACACCGTCTCCTGCGCCGACGTGCTCGCCATCTTGGCCAGAGACTCAGTCTGGCTGGTGAGTGTTATCGTAGTACTAAGCAAAGTTGCAAATGACAATATGTACATGTATTGTATGTAGCTTAATGCTCTGCTCATGGTTCTATCAGACCAAGGGCCCATTCTGGGAAGTTCCTCTCGGGCGGCGAGACGGCAGCGTGTCCATCTCCAACGAGACCGACCAGCTCCCACCCCCTACCGCCAACTTCACCGTGCTGACGCAGCTCTTCGCCGCCAAGAACCTCGACGCCAAGGACCTCGTCGTCCTCTCGGCCGGCCACACCATCGGGATCTCGCATTGCTTCTCCTTCACCGACCGCCTCTTCAACTTCACCGGCAAGGTCAACCCCACCGACATCGACCCCACGCTCGACACGGAGTACATGGCCAAGCTCAGGGGCAAGTGCAGGAGCCTCAACGACAACACCACCGTCGTCGAGATGGACCCCGGCAGCTTCAAGACCTTCGATCTCGACTACTTCACCGTCGTGGCCAAGCGGAGGGGACTCTTCCACTCCGACGGCGCGCTGCTCACCAACGACTTCACCCGCGCCTACGTGCAGCGCCACGCTGGTGGTGCCTTCAAGGAGGAGTTCTTCGCCGACTTCGCCGCGTCCATGGTCAAGATGGGCAACGCCGACGTGCTCACCGGTAGCCAGGGCGAGATCAGGAAGAAGTGCTCCGTGCCTAATCATTAGTTTACAGAGCAAGTATGGGCTGGCAAAAGGATCTTGATTTGTGACCGTCTTTTTTTCCTGTAGATTTACTGTAAAGTTTCAGTTTTTTTACTTCCTTACCCATCTCCCCACTCCCCACCCCAAATTTTCTGTTTGTTCAATTGATTGTTTTGTCACAGTTATGTAAAGTTTCCACCAAGAACTCTGGATCATATAATATATTTTGTTTTCTTGTTGAAATATAAAATTGCCGGATCACTGCTGGCTCTGTCTGAGCAGATGCAATCATGCAGTATCCAAATTGCAACGGATACTAAAGTGGATTGATTCACTGCACCGGTGGTTACGCACTTAAGCAGACCACATGCATTGCGTATTAGACGACATGTTGATCTGCAGTTGACGACTATGTAATTGAAGGCAAGGTACATATGGTCAAGAAAGGGCTCATTTTTTATGCAGCCATGACCTGTGTTCTTCCGACCCCTCTCAGTGTCAGCAGCCCCACAGACTCTCTGGCACTAACACACACATCCGGGCCGGCGTGCAACGATCTCCTGGATGTTTAGTACAAAAGGGAAACATTTATTTAAGTAGCTTCCCACATGTCATGAACAATAATGTATTGCTTGTTTGTTGATGCCAACCCTCACCAAACCAAAAGCTTTCTGCAACTCTGCTAACACTTGCAATGCTACACCTACTACGTCTACGTGTACGTGTGCCAAAAAGAAAACGTATATTTAGTAAAAACAAATTAACTCAAATTTGGTGGATTTTTATTTCTAGATTCAAGCAGCATGTCATTGTCGTTAAAAGAGTCCAAATTTTTAAAAGTTTTTGGTTTTTATTAATTCACCAAGCTTCTCTTCAAAATTCATTTTTTCTTAGGGAAACTAAAAATAGAAGTACTATATATAAGATGATAAAAAATGTCATTTTTCATAGAAATTTATAGTTAATTATATTTTTTTCCCAGCACAACTTGAAGTTTAATTAGAAAATTTGAAGTTTCTCCTTGTAACTCTGAATACCGTCGTTTCTAAATTCACCATAATTTGAAGTTTAATTATATTTTCTAGTTCTAAAAAAATGATACTGACAGCTAAGTGATTTGCATCATCTAACCATACTTTAGCAGGAAGTTAGCATGCAAAATTAAGTATATGCATGATACCTTTTGTATTCTATTGTTTTTTAAATACAAAAGGTTGCATGCATACTTAAATTTAATTTGCATGCTAACTTCATGCTACTACCTTTTTTATTAACCATTGACCCTTGTATTATACCAATTCCAATACAAACTTTAAGCATGTGAGGCATTCCAAAGAAAAATAGGGCGGCCGAGTTTTTTTTTACACGAATAGGGCGGCCGAGTTAGTTGTGGTTTCTTTCCCAAAAAAAAAGGTTAGTTATGGGCTCTTTACACTTCGGGTGCCATTTAGCACTAGACCCAATGCAAAAGGGCCCGTGGCCCGTCCCCGAACTTCTGCACAAGTTTAGGGGTACTCGACGGGCTGAGTTTGGGTAGCCCACAACAGCACAGCCTTTTCGAAGCCCTTTAGTTAGCAACAGACGAGAGAGCCTGCGCAACCAACGAAACAAGGCGAGAACCAGCAAGCCCAATTACAGGCAGGATTTTTCTCAAAAAGAAAAAAATACAGGCAGGATTAAGCATTTTTCGGCTAAATCCTAGAGTGGTCTGACTCTGTTCTCAGAATGATTAGGCACGGAGCTCCAAATAATCTACCGCAAACACGCATGCAGACTGCAGAGGCAATGGGGGAAAAGACAGAGTTTATTATCACGGTGAATTTCTGGGAGATACTTTACATGGACGTAATGTAACAAAATAACCAATAAATAAACAAAAAACATTGGGGGCGCAGAAAGGATGTAATGTACATGAAAAAAAAAAGATGGCCACAAATGAAAATCATCGTACGTACGTCAACCCGTAGGTTAACTAATGATGATTAGGCACGGAGCACTTCTTCCTGATCTCGCCCTGGGTACCGGTGAGCACGTCGACATTGCCCATCTTGATCATGGACGCGGCGAAGTCGGCGAAGAACTCCTCCTTGAAGGCGCCGCCCGCGTGGCGCTGCACGTAGGCGCGGGTGAAGTCGTCGGTGAGCAGGGCGCCGTCGGAGTGGAAGAGGCCCCTCCGCTTGGCCACGACGGTGAAGTAGTCGAGGTCGAAGGTCTTGAAGCTCCCCGGGTCCATCTCCACCAGCGTCGTGTTGTCGTTGAGGCTGGTGCACTTGCCCTTGAGCTTGTCCATGTACTCCGAGTCGAGCGTCGGGTCGACGTCGGTGGGGTTGACCCTGCCGGTGAAGTTGAAGAGGCGGTCGGTGAAGGAGACGCAGTGCGAGGTCCCGATGGTGTGGCCGGCGGAGAGGACGACGAGGTCCTTGGCGTCGAGGTTCTTGGCGGCGAAGAGCTGGGTCAGCACGGTGAAGTTGGAGGTCGGGGGCGGGAGCTGGTCGGTCTCGTTGGAGATGGACACGCTGCCGTCTCGCCGGCCCAGAGGAACTTCCCAGAATGGCCCCTTGGTCTGAAACAAAACAAAAAAAACCACGATCGAGCAGCATTAAGAACTTTGGTTGTTCAGCTTGGAATGTTGGATGTCAAAGCGATGTCCGTGTTGTGCTGACCAGCCAGACTGCGTCCCTGGCCATGAGGGCGAGCACGTCGGCGCAGGAGACGGTGTCGGGGCACGCCTTCTCCACGGCGGCCTTCACCGTATCGACGAAGCCGAACCCGCGCAGGGTCTGGTTGGGCTGCCCGTCCTTCTCCGCCGTCTTGTTCGCCGAGTCCAGCAGAACCGACCCGTCGCACCCCTGCATGTATATATCCATTCATTCACTGCTGTCAGGGCCACTGAACATAAACGGCCAGCCACTGAATTTTGCAACGATTGTTGAGGATGAATGCGCATTGCTTACCCGGACGAAGCAGTCGTGGAAGTGCATCCTGAGGATCGGCGCGGCGAGGCTGCGAGGCGCCCTCATCATCTCCTTCCTCACGACTTCCTCCACGCTGGGGCAGGACTCGCTGTAGAACTTCTCGCGCAGCTGCGCCCGCGCGCACCCCACGGCCACCGCCGCGAGCAGCAGCGCCACCATCAGAGCCCTCGACGCCATCTTGAAGCCAAGAAACTTAATTGCTTCTTCTTTGGCAAGGAGACGCCGATGGCTAGCTAATCAGTGAGAAGCTTGAACTGCTGCTGCTGCTTCTGAATTGGTGTCCGGCCCGGAAATATATAGCGCCGGGAGTGTCCCCACGCCTGCATGTGGTAGGCTGTCTTGGGAAGCAGCAGGTAAATCGCATGGCTTGAATGAGTTGTTCATTGGTTGCACTTGGCGGGAATCTTTCGCGTAGCAGGTAGTACACGGGATACCGTATAATGGAGGCGGCCGGCCGGACAGCCAGACGGACGCACATCAGCAGATGAACTTAACTAATTGGTCTCGGAACGGAAATTCGTTACCACGTTTTAATCAAACTTGCTCCGGACAAGAGTTAATGTGCCACCTACTGGTTGTTTGCATGAGCAACATATCCATCGGTGCCAATATGCTACTCCAAGGTGTACTTTGGTGCTTCGTCCTTCTACACTTGGCTTATTAGTTTTTTCACATAACCTTAATTAATCGGATTATTAATTGCAATTGACAACGAATCTAACAGGTCGGATCCACAGGTAAGGTGTCGCGCGTGTGGCTAAATTGACCGGTCTATCCACATCACCCGTGCTTTCCCAATCTCCTTCCGGCGGACGAGGGTGGTTTGTGCGACGCCATTGCTGCCTGACCGTTCACTTCCCGGACCTGAACCTATTACTTCCGCCTCTTCTCTATAGAGGTTTGGGAGTGTGCCAATAAGCCCGTCCATTAACCCATCTGGCAGCACCAGCGTCCCCCGGCCGCCACGCCCGCCGCCGGACCCACACTCGTACCCTTCTTCTTCATCGTCGTTGAGGCCTACTTTCCCAAAAGGTGTGCATGGGCACGTTCCGCATTACGTTTCCACCATATGGCTGGATCTGTCCTCCACCCACACTGAAACTTCACCCAATCATATCCCCGCAAACCAAACATGAGAGGAACGGCCTCCCCAGCCGTGAGGCAACAGTAGGCCACAAACGAATTTACCACCACTTGCCACACCAGTTTGTTCCCCTCCGCATACAAACCCAGCCCACCATACCATAGCGCCTCGATCCCCTTAACTTTAGAGACGAGCATCCGGACGGAGGTGGAGTACTGTGCGGGGCGGACGACGAGTCATCCTACTTCACCATGCCAGAGGATGACCTGGGGGTGCTCGTCTTCATGGTCCAAGGCGCGCTACGACAGCGACATTAGCATGAACGTTTCAGTCATTGGCGGAAGGGGATTGAGAAAGTACGGCTCACATGTACAAGTGGACCGGTCAATTTAGCTACCTGTCACCTTACATGTGGACCCAACCCGTCAGATTCATTGGAAATGTCTTAGTTCGGTAGATTAGGATTATGTTAAAAAGTTAGCCCTGCAGGCGTGGCACACCCGCCGAGAAAACCCCATCGATCATGCCCACGTGAAACCTTAATTTCAAAAAGTATGTTTTTGTGAAATGTATTTGTATCTATAGGAATTTCTGTGCGTTAAGAATTACGTACTTATTTTCTGAAAATTTGATACCGTGTTCATTAATCCGATGCTTCTCTTTTTCCAAGAGACATTGATTTGATGCTTGATTATTTATTATCATTTTTCGTAATCACCGTAAATTGAGTTGTTGCGTAGTTTGTTTTCTAGCACTAAAAAAGGATACAGGCGGCTAAGTGGTATACATCAGCCAACAATACTCTAGAACGAAGTTAGCAGGAAAAATGAAGTGTGCGTCGCATCTTCTGTTTGTACTCTACCACCGGCACAGACTTTTTGCATGTGAGGTTCCACGTAGTGGAGACTCCACGGCCGAGCAGAGCTCTTTTTTTTTTCGGTGGAGGGTGACTGCCCTTAGTTATGGCCTTATGGGCTCTGTGCACTTTGTCACTAGACCTATGTGCCAATTGAGCCGGGCCTAGCCCGCAATAGCGCACCGACGAGCCTAGCTTCTGGCCTGGTACAGTACGGCCCACGAGATGTGGCTAGAGCCCAACATCATACTTCAGCTCGGAACGCTTAGGACAGTTTCTCAAAACAAAAAAAAAGAGAGCAAGGACAAGACGACGAACACGAACCTCACCAGCTCACCCGACGCGACGAGTGTTCGAGATTCCCAGCCGACGCGCGCGCCCAACCACACGCACCCACCAACCAACCAACCAAACCCGAGGCAAAATGCAAAGCAAACACAAAGCCTCGAGGCGGGGGGAGGAGTCGGTCCTACTCCATCCATGTCTCTTCTCGTCTCGTCACCACACTGTGCGAAAAGCACGTCACAACCACAACCCTTTGACCTTTTTTGCCGATCCTGCAGCTCTGTTCCGTGCATATACCCCACGGGGTCCGTTCATTTCCACGCTAGTCGTTATTCGTCACTAGTTGTCGTCCTCATGTCCAGGAAGCCGCGGCTTCTCCTGGTGGCCTGCCTGGTGCTGCTGATCGGTGCGGCCCTGCCGAAGGGTTCGCGTGCGGAGGAGCCAGGCGGCGCCGCCGGGCTGCGGTTCGGGTTCTACAATGCGACGTGCCCGGCCGCGGAGGACGTCGTGTTCGCGGAGATGCACGCCATCCTCCGCGAGGACCCCACGCTCGCGCCCTCCCTGCTCCGGATGCACTACCACGACTGCTTCGTCCAGGTTTAACCCAGATCGAGATCGAATGCCTTATTTCAGCGTGTTTGGTTTGGGCGGCCAAGCCTTAATTAGATCGTGCGTGGTGGGGTGTTAATTGAGATCAGGGATGCGACGGATCGATCATGCTGAGGTCGAGGAGCGGGACGGCGGAGAGGGACGCGACGCCGAACCGGAGCATGCGCGGGTACGGCGCGATCGAGAGGATCAAGGCGAGGCTGGAGTCGGTCTGCCCGCTCACCGTCTCCTGTGCCGACATCATAGCCATGGCCGCCAGAGACGCCGTCTACCTGGTAAAAAGGAAAATTCACAATCGAGACCATCCCTCTCAAGCTGCTAGCTAAATTTGCTGACTGATTCGGCCGGCTGCTTTTCTGTTTGCAGAGCAAAGGGCCGTGGTACGCCGTGGAGACCGGGAGGCGGGACGGCAACGAGACCCTGGCCGAGTACGCCGAGACCGACCTGGCGCCGCCGGACTCCAACATCGTCGACGTCAAGACCTTCTTCAGCGTCAAGTCCCTCAACTCCAAGGACATCGCCGTCCTCTTCGGTATAACTCTACCTACCTTACCTTCGCGCCCACTCCCCACACCTTAATTTCCTTTTGCTTCGATCTCCGCGTGAACGAACGACAACAACAGCTTAACAGCCTTGGTTTCTCGTCAGGGTGCCACAGCATCGGGACATCGCACTGCGAGGCGTTCGAGAAGCGGCTGTACAACTTCAGCGCCGACACGGAGCAGGACCCGTCGCTGGACGCCGTCTACGCGGCCAAGCTCAAGAAGCTCTGCCCGCGCGGCGCTCTGCACGCCCACGGCGGCTGGGCGACCAAGGTGCCCATGGACCCCGGCAGCGGCTTCACCTTCGGCCTGAGCTACTACCGCCACGTGGTCGCCGGGAGGGGCCTCTTCCAGTCCGACGGCGGCCTCCTCCACGACCCCGCCACCAAAGTCTACGTCGACAGGATGGCCGCCGCGTCATCGCCCGACGAGTATTTCGAGGACTTCGCGGCGGCCATGGTCAAGATGGGACGCACCGACGTGCTCCTCGGCTGTCTCGGCGAGGTTAGGGCCACCTGTGGCATTTTTGTGGACTAACTAGCTAGAGGTCCAGGGTTGTACATATACACATACATGCACTGGTTGATCTGTATGGATCGGTGTTTATACGTGTCCTGGTATTTTTGGTTCAGAACTTCAGATTGAGCAAAAATGCAAAACAGACTGGAAGTAACTTGTGCACCTTTGCTGAGGAGATCATCAGTTTCACTTGAAAAACAAGTGGTGTCCTTGCTACGCATGACCATCGTTGACCACGAATCATGCATGCATGGGTTATTTCTTTGGTAGTTTAACCAACCATTAGTTTGGTCAGCCACAATTCAACTTGGTCACCGATCCCTTGTGCGAGTAAACTTTTGATCCGTGTTCATAGAAAACACTCGTATACTCCCTCTCTCCAAAATTAAGTGACGTGACCACGTCACTTATTTGTAAGTATATGTTTGTACACAAAACTCAAGGAGTGTCTATTTGTAAGTCAAATGAGAAGTTCTTATTTCTAGGTCGACTGTCCTGAGAAGTGATTCTGATCCAACGTAAATTGAGTAGCAGCATAAGTTTACAAATTATGTGCAGTCTGTGGTAAAACACAAATGTGCAACTTGGTCAGAATTTGAACTATTTCCCACTAACTTAGAAATAGCAAACAAACATGTAAACTAAATATCTATATACACGGGCAGAGATGCACACAAAAAACATAGCAATGCATTAGAATAAAAAACAAAGCTAAATTTGAGAAACTACGGCAATTTACGGGTTAAAATTTCCTCAAAAGTAACTTGCAGGTTAGAATGGGTGGTGCATATATAATTTTTGCTCTCGATAAAAAATCAGGATCAAACCATCTTTATATTTTAAAATTTACATTTAAATGTGTCACTAGAGTTTAGAAAAGCACAACCCTAGCAAAACAGAAAAGCTTTGAAAGAGCCACATCCTAGAACAATGCAGTAAAATTGTTCTTTCATTTGTATAGCTTTAATTTCAGAATTTATGCCTATTGTAAAATCAAAAGTGCAAGTAAGAACTAAATAGTACTAATACTTCTTTATTAGAAACTACAAATGCTGAACAGAATGCTTGACACATTGATTCATACATTGTTATTTTTTACCCCATATATAGACTCCAGTTGCTATTACTACACCGCTTAATACTCCAACTGATGCCAAAATTTTCATCTTGGAAGCACCTTGCTTAACCACTGGTAATTCCAATAAAGTTTGTACCTGCAAGAAAAATCGAAAATTAAAGTTGCAGTATAAAAAAATCTTTCTTTCTGAGAAAGCAATGGATAACCAAGATGAGTATCTAAAATTATTAATGAATGTCATGGTCCTAAAAAGTATAAATACATATTGAATATCTTGTAGAAAAATCTAACCTCAATTGGCTGTTGCCAATTTTTCTTTATTCCAGAAACATGCCCTTTTCCCACAACTGCCACCACTGAAGAATGTTCCCTTGCTACCTTCAATAATTTGGAAGACATATACCTACAAACAAATTTGCAATAGTTAAATCTCAAAAATTAATGTACCAGTGAGAATGACAGCACAAACTGCTTTATAGAAAGTAAAGTAACTTGAAAGGAGCTCACATATCACGTTCGTGTAGAAGTGTCTCCATCAAACTAGGAAACGCCTTACTCATCTCTTGAATGACAAGTGTTAGCATGTCAACATCATCCATGTCCTTTAACTGAATAGACAAGCATTCACATTTCTATGTAAATTTAGTGAAATAAAAATTTCTTGCAGATCTGGTGTAAAGCCTCAAAAGTACCAAAGTATGTTAATTCTTAAATATGATCATTCAGAGCATTTACAGCAATAAGAAGGAAATGACAATAGAACTGCCCATTGTATGGAAACCTAGGACAGCGTACCATTTTATTAAGGTCCTCTGAGCTTGGTAAAAATAAGGACTGGGAAACGATGTAGTACAGAAATTTGGTCCTGTGCCACAATGACATTTTCCCCCAAGTTCTCCTCAAAGTGATCTTGAAAAACAAAGTATGGCATTAGTTCATTGTTAATAAAAAATTAAACATCAAGTAAATTTCCTCTTCTGCAACCAATAAGACTTGCTGAATGTAAATAATATGATGCCAACAAGTAGAAGAGGCAAAGAGCAATCCAACGAGTAGAAGCGGCAAAGAGCAACAATAATCATCATAAGCCATCTTTTATCCCTCAAAGCAAATCCTACTATAGCACAACGCGTGACAAGTAGACGAATATAACCATTTCGGTCAAATATACAGAAGCAACCTCATAAGTTTACGGCACACCACAATATTAGATTGAGATTAAGAGTTTAAAACAGCAGGACACAAACAAGCAGTGCCAAGTGCCAACCATCTTTTAAGAAATCAAAGAAGACAGATGTGAAGATCAACTTGATAACAATGTATATTGTCCTTCCTGACATCAGAAGTTGTATCAGTATGCTCACATTGATATCAACTTCCAAATTAATGGCATGTGAAGTGGAAAAAAAATGGTGTGTAGAAATCACTACATGTGGATGATTGATTTGAACATAATTGTATTAGATTCACAAAAAAACAGCAAAAATAAATAGCAAGAACCAAACTCACACTACTAGGTTGCCTACCTGGACAGGGCGATCCCCAAGGATAACTTTGCCGCCATAATTCATCGCTTCCTCAAATGCCACTCGAAACTCAGCTCCAGGTAACACATCAAGTTGGCTAGCAACCTTGGGTACCAAAAGCAGCATCAATATCAGCTACCATGACACTTTTAATAGTACTGACTGCAAAACAAGAAGGAATGCATACCTGTGCAAGAAACCAGCTATAGAGTATCCCAAAAGTATTCATCTTCTTCTTCTTCCACATGTCAAGCATTTCGTTCATAGTAGGAACCTATGGCCAAACAAAGATTGAGTGATGGACTAGAAGAATATACTTACGAGAATTACAATTCATTCATGAACAAGCACAAGTACCCAACCTTACAACGATCTAGAAATCAGCCAAGATATACCATAAATATGATTTATCTAACAGTATTTCGCATGAGAGGTATCCATGCGATAATTGACATCCACATCCACAATTTGAAGCCCAATATCAATTAACTTGAGTAGGTCGAATTCTGAACTGAAGTTTTTTTTTTTTTACCAATAATTTCCTAACAATTTTTTCTCTAGCAAACTTCAATCGTGTTTTTGGTATTTCACAAGTGCAATAGCTTCAATGTAACAATGATTATAGAAAACATATATTTCCTCCTGCAGTGTTAAGACATGCCGAATGTTCATACCTGAAGGTTTTGCGGTGTCAGAATGGAAACCCTGCTGGAACAGAGTTCCAAGAAAACAGCCTGCATTTTCCAATGGGGTCCAATAAATTAGTAGAGAATCTCCGAGATCAATTACAAAATACAAAACATTCCCAAGCAGGCAGCCAACCTCCCTGGTGATCCACCAATTAGTGCAAATATTGCTGATGATAAAGAGAGGAAGAAACCTGAGGTTTCAGGTAGTTGATGACGGCTTTCACTTGATCACATGATTCCTAGAATGAAATCAACAGTCAAATTATCAAGACATGACTGATGCGGTTCTTTCAGCACATAACGCACATTCAAATCAAACCACTGGGTAGTAGATCGCAGCTATGATTTACTGCTAAGCCCAAAAATAGAGGCGACTGCAAGCCTTAGATCGACAGAACTTCCTTTGCTGCAAAAGTACAATTATTCCGAAACTGGAACAAATGCTCGCAGACAGTGGTGTCTAAACCCAATGCATTGGCCACAGAGAGAAGCAGAACATCTGACACAATCCGAATGGCAAACCTGCCATTCACTCTCGAAATCGAGGTTGGAATTGGGTGCGAGGGGTCAAGAGGGCAGGGCGAGGCGAGCTGACCTGCGAAACATGGGCTGTGCCGACGACGTAGACGCGGCAGGTGCCGCGTTCTCCCGCCTCCACCGCCTGGGCCGAAGTCGCGCACTCGAGGCACACCACCCCCTTGGCGAGCTCCTCGGGCAGCTCCTTGGGCGGCTCGTAGCCCCCCGCCGTCACCCGAGGCTCCGCGTCCTCTCCCCCCACTCCCGCGTCCGCGAACTCCGCGGCGTCCACGTAGGCAACAGCATCTCCGTTTGTCTCGGCGTCGGCGTCCGCTCCCGCCGATGGCGGGGCCGGATCCATCAGCAGGCCGAGTGGCGCGAGGCGCCGGGCCGGGGCTAGGGTTTGGGCCGCCAGGCAGGCGGAGAGCGGGGAGCGGCGGGGGCGAGGCGGGCTTGGGAGGGGGGTCCGGTGGATCGGCGAGTTGGGGAGGAAGAGGCGACGCGGGCGGATCATGCGGCGTGGTGGGCGTCGATTTGGGGGCGGATCACCTCGTCCTGTGGAGCGTGCCAGGGAGGGACACTCGTGACGTGGAACCCACGGGCGAACGGCTGGGATCTCTCTACCGGCAAAGGGTAGCAGGATCTTAGCCATCCGATCCACGTCGGTTAGTCCTTTCGCTGGACCGCGGACGAGCGGCAGGCACCCGCGCACGGCCACAGCAGCCAGCACTTGCATTCCATCGTCGTCGTGCTCTCTTCTCCGGATCCAGGAGCTTAAGTAAGTAGTCACATGCAAAGAACTCGGCGATTCTCTCGGATCGGAGACGCCAGGCACATACGTCTGGTTGTAGCCCGGATCGTGAGATATACCTCTACCAGATCGATAATTACTCTCTCCAATTCATCATAATAAGTTTCTCGAGTTTAGCATACAACCTTGTGTATCATTTCATCTGATGATCGGCACCTTCTAATAATTTAAATCACAGCCGTGGAAAACCTCGTGGCTTCTTGTCATTGTCAAGCCTACAATGCTACTGTACATAGTTGAGCGTCGTTCGCATCAGCTCAACCACAAGCTTCTTCCGCTGTCTGCCTGAGAGGAATATAGAGCACTCACACTCCATTATTTGCCGCCGACACACCAAAGCCAGGAAGTCACGAAGCATGGCCTCGGCCGCGCCAGTGCAGAGCAAGAAGCTGCAGATCCTCTTCATCCCCTTCTTCGCCACCAGCCACATCGGCCCACACGCCGACTTCGCCGTCCGCCTCGCCGCGGCCAGGCCAGACGCCGTCGAGCCCACAATCGCCGTCACCCCGGCCAATCTCCCGGTCGCCCGATCCGCGCTCGAGCGGCACGGCCCCATCGGAAGCAGCGCCGTCAAGATCGCCGCCTACCCGTTCCCGGACGTGGACGGCCTCCCGCCGGGCGTCGAGAACCTGTCCGCTGCCGCCGGCAGCGGCGACGCGTGGCGCGTCGACGCCGCGGCCATCGACGAGGCGCTGACGCGGCCCGCGCAGGAGGCGCTCATCAGGGCGCGGTCGCCCGATGTCGTAATCTCAGATTTCCACTTCTTCTGGAACTCCACCATCGCCCAAGAACTCGGCGTGCCGTGCGTCACGTTCAGCGTCGTCGGCTCCTTCTCGATGCTCGCCATGCGGCACCTCAGCAGCGGCATAGTGGAAAGCAGCGGCTCCGATGGCCAGGACCTGGAGGTGACCGTTCCTGGGTTTCCAGGCCCTGGGATACGGATCCCGAGGACAGAGCTGCCGGAGTTCTTGAGGTGCCAACAGAAGCACGACCGATCCAACCCGCGCTTGGCGGCCTCGGCGCGAGTACCAAGCTGCTTCGGCCTCGCCGTCAACACTTTCTTGGACCTGGAGCAGCCGTACTGTGAGTTCTTCGCGCGCCAGGGATACGTGAGGCGCGCCTACTTCCTAGGCCCGTTGTTTCTACCGTTACCGCAGGCCGGAGCAAACACCGGCGAGTCACCACCATGCATCCGTTGGCTGGGCTCCATGCCGAGTTGTTCTGTGCTGTACGTGTGCTTTGGCACTTACGCTTCCATCTCCAGAACCCAACTTCAGGAGCTGGCTCTTGGGCTGGAGAACTCCGGCAAGCCGTTCTTGTGGGTACTGAGGGCCGACGGATGGGCGCCGCCGGAGGGGTGGGAGGCGCGGGTCAAAAACAAAGGAATGCTCGTCAGAGAATGGGCCCCGCAGACTGCGATCCTGTCCCATCCGGCTGTCGGGGCGTTCCTGACGCACTGTGGGTGGAGCTCGACGCTGGAGGCGGCGGCGGCAGGCGTGCCGATGCTGACATGGCCACTAGTGTTCGACCAGTTCATCGGGGAGAGGCTGGTCACGGACGTTCTCAGGATAGGCGAGAGGGTGTGGGACGGGCCACGGAGCACGAGGTACGAGGAGAAGGAGACTGTCCCGGCGGAGGCGGTAGCGCGTGCCGTGGCGGGGTTCTTGGAGCCCGGAGGAACAGGGGAGGCTGCAAGGGGCAGAGCACGGGAGCTCGCCGTGAAGGCTCGGGCAGCAGTGGTAGAAGGCGGATCATCGTACCGCGATCTGCGCCGTCTGATCGATGATCTTGTAGAAGCAAGGGCGGCCAACGGTGGCGCAGCCGCGACATCGTACCCATGAACATCGGTGGCAGAAGCTGTGCCGGTGCCAGCGCGATCATGCCTTGAGTTTAATCCTGAGTAATTACATTGGCCATCATGAAGTTATGCTGTAGAAGTTCAGTTCATTTTTTTTTTGTGTGTGTGAAACCTGAGTGTCAATTTGATGCTTTTGACAACTGCTGGTTTGGATCTGATAATCGAATATTGGTACAATAACCGTCAGGATGCATAGTTCGTCGATCATAGGTACCATCTTACTTGAATATGGGACAGAAGTGTCTGTCGATATGGAACGGATGGATAGTTGCTATTGGCAGTCCTGCCTGTTGGTGATTTATTTTCGGAAACAGAATTAGTGGCAATTATGCATATCATCTTTGCAACATGTTTCTTAGTGACTACTCCCTCTCATAATTCTCTCAAATTTGCCCAAATATGGATGTATCTATTCCTAAAAAATGTCTGGATACATGTAATATTTCGATAAAAATTATAGAACGGAGCGAGTACTCCGTATTACTTACACCGCCTCATGATGTTGCAATATTCAGTTGCTAGCAGAAGTGATCTGAACTCTGAAGCCTACAGCTATGGCAACTGCGTTCAGGTTGATCAGTCTGCCGTGATCATCAGAGAGCAGTTCAGGAAGTTTGATTTCCGTAGAAGAGACGAAGGAATGCAACGTCTGATTTCGGTAGGAGGGAAAATTCAAAAGGTGCAAAGGAGCGCATCCGACTGACTCCCAGTTAGCACTTAGCAGTGCATCCCGTGTTTCTGAAGATGTTCTGCAAATGCATCCTAAATTGGAAAATCAGAACTGCTGCTACACCACAACACAGCTACCTCAGCTCTTTGTTTTTCAGGCAATTTGGACAGAAAAACTGAAATTCAGAAGAAGGCCGTGACACACACAAATCCAGCGCAAAGCAGTAGGCTCGCTCATTGCTTCTTTCCTGTCACATTGGACACGAGCTCCCTGAGGAACCTGGCGGACTTGGTCACCGGCGAGTTGGCGGCCATGAGGTTATACATCATGTTCTCCACCTCGCCGATCGTCGGCCGCCGCTTCAGCCGGGACACGACCTTGAACCCCGACGGAGCCTCTTCGTCCTCCACCATGAGCACCCAGCTCTCCCCGCCGGACCTCCCGCTCCCGCCGTCGACGCGCCGGAGTAGCACGCCCTTCTTCTTGCTCAGCAGGCCCCTCACCTCCAGCCCCGTGAAGGAGTACACCACGTCGAAGGACGCCACGAAGCCCTTGGCCACGGCGCCGCCGAACCACTCCTCTTCGTCCTCGAACCCCCACGCCGGGTTGAACAGCACGACCGGCTTCGGGTCCAGCGCGCTGGCGGCCGCCCTCAGCTTCTCCGCCTGCGACCGCGCCGGCGCCAGGAACACGGCGGCGTCGCTGGCCGCCGCGTCCGTGGACGACGACACCGAGTCCAGGTCCGCGTGCGCCAATGTCGTGTCCCCCCACTTCTCGAACTCCCGCAGGGCTTCGCTCAGATCCTCGGAGGAAGGCCACACGAGGAGGAGCCTCGCGGGGGACCCCCCCTTGGTGGAGACGCCGAGTCCCGAGAAGACGTC
The DNA here is from genome assembly GCF_000005505.3 of Brachypodium distachyon. NCBI lineage: Eukaryota > Viridiplantae > Streptophyta > Magnoliopsida > Poales > Poaceae > Brachypodium > Brachypodium distachyon. The sequence continues at coordinate 18,247,098 of NC_016132.3, read as the reverse complement.
GAACGCGAGCCGCGCCAGGGATCCCGGGGAGGACTCGTCGACGACGGGGATCTCCGCGCGGAACCGGGCCTGCCGCTGCTGTTTGTTCTTGGGCTTTTTGTTGCGGGCCGGGAGCGAGTTGCTGAGCGGCTTGCGCAGCGCCGTTGCGAGGCAGGACCTCGCCTGCGCGACGGCCTCATCCCTCGATGACGGCGGCGAAGGGACGCCGCCGTCTGTCGACGGGGACGACGAGGACTGGACGACGCGTCGTGGCGGCGGGCTGCGGACGAGGAGGGCCAGGTGGAGAGGAGAGCGGTGCGGTGGCGAGAAGAGGGACGGAGGCTTCCGAAGAGGTGGGACTGGAGCGTTAAGGGCGAGTTTGGAGGGAGGAGGGTTCAAGAGGCTGGATGCCATTGGCGCGAGAACTAGAGAAGACGATAAGGTGTTGTGCAGGACGCGAGCTGCTGGAGGTGGAATGGGGCTATGGAACTGCTGACGCTGACAGGGTGTCCCCACCGCCCAGAAGAAGCTGCTTGATATTTATTGGAACTGCAGGTGGTTATGTGCAAGATCCGGGCTCAGAATGCCATATATTGCAACGACTTCAGTCTTCAGGAGTAAGTATTTCATTTAGACCAACTAATTTGACCTGTATAAGTTTGCTTTGCGATGGAAGTCACCGGAGCTCATCCTGCCTCCATGTTAGATCTGGAAACGGACCCCACCTTTGGGCAGAAAATGAACCAGTGTGCACAAAGTGGCTCACACCACGGCAGCAGAAACATATTACAACCGATAATTTGCAACTGAATATCACAGTTCAATTAGATGGCATACTGCCAAGAACATACTGTAAAAATATTACGACCCAAACAAAAGGGGGAGATCCACAACAAAATGACACAATACAACATGATCATAAGTGATAATGCACCGAAGTTTTCAGATCACATATACATGTTGATTCTTACAGCTCACAAGCTACAGATCTTCTCCAACACTAGTTAACGAAGTTATGATGAGCCGCCAAGCTGCTCCTGGATCAGGAACACAAATTTTGTAATATTTTGAGCATGCTGATTGTGTTTCACCTCTCAGTTCAAATAAAAAGATATCAAGATTTCAGCAAGAGCACATGTTCAAGCTGGCACTCCAGGCAGTGCTTCTTGTGAAGGTAAAGTGACAGGCATCTGATACATACAAATGTACTATCTTTTCTTGGCTGCTAAATGATTTGAGGTTACAATTTGGTAATCAATCTGAAGTTACTGTGCATCTTATGGACATACATGCCGGTAGTCTTCAGAGACGGTCAACAGTTGTAGCAACATTATCTGCTAACAACTATCTTCTTGACTGTTTCTTATCAGTGTAGAAACTTGGTGTCTCCTGTCCTGGCCAACCAAAGTTACAACTTACAAGAGGAATTCGTCACAATTTACCAGGTCCCTTGTCATATTGGAAGCAGCTTACTGCACTACTACTAATACATCAACACTGGTTTGACTCACTGACTCTAGTACTATCTTAATAATGATATAATAACAACATAAATTGTGAGCTGGTTCAGGGATATAAGTTATAAGATCACAAATTGCAAGCTAGTTCAGGGATAAATTTTCAGAAGTTAAGGGCATGAAGCTATTCCATTCAACATTAATAAAGCAAACCATAGCGGAGAATTATGATCAGACAGTTGTTTCAGAGTCACCCTGACCAACTAAAATGGGCTCAAAAGCCTAACATTCTGAAATCAAAAGGCATGGAAAGATGGATCACTGATAAGCCAGAATCAAGTCCATGAGTAAAAATATTTTAGCACTAGCCAACAACTCTTCCAATTGACACGAATCACATAAGGATTTTAGATCTTTACAGATGTGCTATTAATTAAAAGTCTTAACCCAGGTAAGTACAGCACCAAAAAGGTGGTGCAGAACATATAGGCTGCATATGCATAGATCGATAAGGGAACTATTTCATCGACACTCGTGGTCACATGCTTATCATCCCCATTGGTCACAGAAGCAATTAAAGTATAGGTTCACTGCTCGATAAGATGATAACTTTTGGTCTCTCCTAAACACTTAACGAAGGCAACTATCTCACAAATACAGAAACTCATGCCTTATGTAATAATACAAAACCACATATACTCTGACATCTTCCAATGAGCAGAATTCCATAACATTATGAAGTTGCAACCTCCCCTATGCCCTGTAAGTTTGGGTTTGCATCTTGGTTATTATCACAATAATAATTTCAGTGGGTGTTAAACAATTTCAGTGGTTGTTAGCACTTAATACATCCTGAAGCCAAAAGTTCACTCATTTGAAATTCCTATGCTTCTCTGCATAAATTGGCTAATTTATTCATCAGAAGTAACTCATCATCGCAACCATTAGCGGATTAGCATACCATAGCGGATAAGCATACCATGGCGAATTAAGATCCACAAGGATGTTATTAACAAACCCATCAATATCTCAAGTTTTATTTCAAGAAATGCTAGTACCAGTATACAACCGAAGATCACACCTTTTATACCTATGGAACCTGGTACAGCCCAAGATACCAAGACGGCACGTGCCGCAACATAGGGGTGCTCGCTCCTCGTGCTCAGAACACGATGCGGAATTGCGGCGCGCCCTCGCCGGCCGCCGGCACTAGCTCCCAGCGGCACGGCTCGAGCTCGTCGGAGACGGGGCAGTAACCCGCGAGAGTCACGGCGGCGCCGGACTCGGCCGCCGACCCGAACTCGAAGACCGTCGCGTCCACCTGCCGCTGCCGCCGCACCTCCATCGCCCCGTGGGTGCCGGCGGCGGCTACCTGGGTCGCCGCGCCGCCTTCTCCCTTCGCCGGCTGCTGGTTCGACGGCTCCGGTGAGCCGCGGCGGGGCCCCCGCCACCACGAGAAGAGCCCCATCGAAGACGTGGAAAACCTGGAGACTGGATTACGATTTTAGGGTTTTGATGGGGAACAATCTAGGACAGAGGTTTGGCCTTTGGCTTTTGGGAATTTCAGAAGAGATTGGAAATATCATTACATCGTGGGCCCAACATGCCAGCCGGTTTGTAAAGATTTTAGTACGAGTAATATTGTGGCGTATTTTTGTTACCATGCACACCGAACATTCCAAGTGAGGTAAAGAAATGTGCGACTATTATTCACACGACTCTATTTTTACTAAGCGACTTTGAGAAGACGACGAGGATGGATCTGAAATCGCAACCCAGCTCTTGCGAGTCGTAAACTCGTAATTGGCATTGGCAAATGCGTGGCAAATGAGAGGATAGTGTATTTGTATGTGTTGTTGTTTTAAGGTAAAAGACCGTAAGGGAAACACCTAAAGTATAAGTGGATTTGAACCCACCATCACATCAAGAGGTGTTTTTCTCGAATGTGTTGTTTTGATATGCTGCAAGCCCGTATGTTATTTGTTATGTACACGAGCGACATACACATATTTGCATGAAACATAATCATGTCTTTCTTTAATAAACAAAAAGAAAATACATTTGGTCCCATCATGCAAAGAGCAGTTGAGTTAGGCTATCAATTTACTAGTGAACTTTTCTTCCGTCCGGCCATGTTTTGGCAAAACCATCGGACACGAGATGTTGCGTGCGAGTCAAAATTTCAATGCCAATCCAAATAACGGTCACATGTCATGGGCTAGCCAACTTTTTGACAGGGTCATCATTGGTTGTATTTTCTTAACCATACACACCCCAACAGCCCACTACATTTAGCGGTTCTCTAGTTCCATTCTTTTTTCAAAGGTCACATGATTGCAATTTTATTCGCTTATTCATGGGAGTGGTCCCCTAGACCTTTTACCATGAGTCAAGAGGTTGTCAGACAACATATGTCCACGACCTATGGACATATGACTCAAAAGTGGCTATCCATTTCTGGCAATTGTGCAAAAGAGGCATCACGAGGCCATCATGGATGGTTAAAATCGTGCCATGTATCTAGATGAAGGGCATCAAGTCAAATGCCCCGTAGACATGGTTTGTTATTTTACCCTAATTGGGCGGACCATTGACGCTGATAAGCTCGGCGGTCAATTTCTTATGCTTCGGTCCGATTATCTCGACGAGGTTGGCAGTCAATACTCATATTTCTATAAGAGAAAGCTATTGAATAGAGAATTTTTTTTGGTTATTCCTCTCGGTTGAAGCGGGTATTCTGGCCAACCTAGGATGGTCTTGCCACTTACTTTGCCATATAGACCGACAAAGTCAGTGTCATGGTTTGTTGGACACTTAGGGTTAGAGTTATGTTTGAGGGTGGCAAGGTGACGGCTTGACGATGCAAATTGAGGGATAAAATTGCGCCTTACTTTTTTTTTCTCCATACGATCTATTGATCGGGTTCCATTATCGAGATAACGGAACAACCCAAGTTCACACAAGGTCACAGAGTTGTACACACACTTGTTGCCAACAGCAATCAAGAACACACGTCAGGTCTGTTTTAACAGCATACATCAAAATTTGCCGCAAAACCACTTCGAACAGGACGAATATCCAAATTTGTTTTGACTTTTTGAATGGGGGGTTGTCTAGATAAAAATTAAGGACCAGCCCTACACTTTTATGCCAATCAAAGATTGGAAAATACATATTTCTCTTTCTGTGCCAAAGTATTCACCACGTGTGCCGCATGGTATGATTTTTTTAGAGGGCCTGGTAGGCCAATTTAGCTAAGGTAACAAAGTAGCCGGTTTAACTGATGAACTTGTTAAACAATCCGACCTCCGGAGAAATCTCTAGACAAATGAAAAAGGCGGGAATCACACCACACCGCAAAGCCAGCCAAACCATCTCCAAACGGAACCCACTCCTCCCCTCCCATCCTCTGCTTTCGGCAAAAGGCCCACCACCACCGTCCCCCCTATATACCTGAGAGCACCTCGCTCAATTCCTCCCTAGCTCGTGCCCGCCCCCACACACAAACACCAGCTCACCAGCTAGCAGCAATGGCGCCGCGGCGGGCGATCGAGGTGGTCCGGCAGCAGGCCGCGGAGTGCGCGGAGGCGCCCAAGTGGCGCATGTCGCTGCTGGAGAACGCCTTCACCTCGTTCATCCAGTGTTCCCCCGAGCCCGCAAAGGTCGTGTTTGGAGAGGGGTCCTTGTTCAGCCCTTACCTGCTCGGCAAGTTCTTCGACCCGGCCGACGCCTTCCCGCTGTGGGAGTTCGAGTCGGACGTGCTCCTCGCCGGGCTCCGGCGGAGCGGCAGGACGACCGTCGACTGGGCCGAGAATGACTGCGAGTATTGCCTCAGAGCCGACATGCCTGGTTAGATTTCCCCCCTGCTTTTATTGATTTGTTCCTCCATTTATTTTCCCAAAGAGAAAAGTAATTTTTTCGTACCTCAACTCGTCGGAAAGTTCATTTTTCGTCTCTCAAAAACATTTCGTATTTTTTTCGTCCCTCCAAAACATGACACTTTTAGTCCATCCAAAGTGGTTTTCATAGCCACGTGTCTGATTTTCGCATAGTTTTTTCACTTATTTTTTTTTCAATTAAGATATGAATGATGCAGATGGAGGAGAAGTATAACCAGTGCCTGGACGAGATCCAGAGCACAACGACGGGCAATTTCAACGGTCTCGACGGTTACGGGATTAAGTACAAACCGGAGGGACGAAAAAAATACGAATTGTTTTTTAGGGACAAGAAATGAACTTTCTGACAAGCTGAGGGACGAAAAAATAGTTTTCTCTTTCACAGATTCAGAGTAAACAAAACCATGAGCTGCTTGCTGCTTGCCTGTGCAAACGGCACCGAAATTCCTGGCACCGACCCTCCAAAAATATCCTTGCGTCGAACAGACACCGAGAGACACGTCCTAATTTGAACTCGGGACTTAGGAGCAGGTGTTGATTAGAAGTAGGAACGTCGTGTTGATAGATCATCGATGCAGCGACAAGTTTAAGCATGCATAGATTCGCCGGAAAAGAAACACCAGTGCTAACTCTGCTGTCTGTCAATCAACACCGTCCCCTGTCCCCAGGGAGTCTGTCAGATGCCACGACGACTTCTTGCTGGAATCAAACACCTTTGCATCTTTGCCAAAGTTGCCCCCCCACCCCCCTCGCAAATATTCGTTGCGTCTGCCTGACTGCGTGTGGTGCGGGAGTGAGGCACCACTTTGATGATCCCCCGCCGTGGGAAAGAAAGAATGAAAGATTGTAGCAGACGATTGCCGGAACCAGGAAAGCTAAGCACACACTTGCAACATGCAGTACTAAAGCTAGTTTGGTTTCTCTTCAGGTGGAAGGAAGTGCGACGTGGAGGTGAGCGGCGACTGCGGGCGGGTGCTGGACGTGAGCGGGCTCTGGCGGGCGGCGGCGCCACCCGACGGCCGGGACTGGCGCGCCGGCAAGTGGTGGGAGCACGGCTTCGTCCGGCGCGTGGAGCTGCCGGAGGACGCGGACGGGGCCAGAGTGGAGGCCTACTTCGACGACGGCGACGGGTCGCTGGAGATCAAGGTGCCCAAGAAGAAGGGCGGCGACGCCGCCTGAGAATCGGAACCTCGCCGCCCGCGCAATTTGATTAGAGAGGATCGCATGCATCTGCCGCCTTGCCCGGGGAGGGGAATTATTCTTCTCCGATGGAGACTGAAAAGACGGCGTGATCTTGTAGAAATTCGCAAAATATATGATATGGAGGAGAGCAAAAGATATGATATGGGACGGGAGAGCAAAAGCAGCAAATTACAGTACCTATATCTATGGCGCGCATCTTATGAATGAACCAAATGTAGTGTGTTCTTCAGTTCAGTGTTCGTTGCCCTGTTAAACGGCTGGTGATTAGCAGCGTCGCTGTCGGTTTTCTCTGCCGTCGATCCAATTGGGCGTCGAGCTCAGATCATAAATGTGATTCCAGATTTGTAGATGAGTATGTATAAAAGTCGCGGCTTTTGGAAAGGGCGGATTCTTCCGTTTCTTTCGGCACGACGTAACTGTATTAACCCCCGTCCCTTTAGCTCGGAGTGGGCCTCGAGAGCATCGGAGCTGTACGAAAGCTTTGGTGTCTCTTTCAGCCAATGATTCTTCAGAGCAGCACATTGGCCAGATGACATTCTATGATTTCAAGCACTGGATTTGTTTTAGATTTGTTGTAAAATAAGCTCTCCTTTTTCTAGAGAATACTCAGGAGATTCGCGCGCCATTGATGCCAATGAAATACTCTACCAAAACATTTTGTGATGCTCACCGGGCATGTGAACCTTAGTGCGATTCTCGTACGGGTGAAATTTGCCTGCAGCTCACTTCTCAGTTCACTCTCTCCAGCACAATCACACACAATAGTTCAGACACAAGGTTCTACGTAGCTGTAAGAAAAAGAAACAAGAAACGGGTCCGAGAGAGAGACAAAGGTATTTTACGGTACCGAGTAAATTGCGCAGAATCACCACATTTCAGACAGTTGTTGCGAAAAACACCGTTTTTCCTAATTTTCGCGTAAAACCACCGCTATTCAGTGAAGTTGTTGCACGTAGCACTGATTCTGTCGATGACGGCGTATAAGCGCGTTTGTGATCGACCGGGCCCACATGTCAGGTTGACCGGGCCGAGCCGACGTTACTTCCTCTGTTAGCCAGGTTTGTCCAAGCGTTTCTCTTCTCCCACTGACACGGGCCCCACCATCCTCCTCCTCCTCCTATTTCTGCATCCCCGCCACTGCTCCCCATCAGCACCGGCTCCCCAGTACCGGCAGCCCTGAGCGCGCCTCCGCTGCCGCCTGCCGCGCCGCCGCGAGTGCACGGCTCTTCGTCCCCCGCACGTTCACCCGGCTGCTGCGGAACGCCGCGGATAAGAAGGGCGGCGGGGTGCAGCAGCACCACACGTCGCCGCAGGTGGTTGTGCCGGCCGCCGCCGCGGACTCCCTCCTCGCGAATCTCTTTGCCGGTGTCTCGGGAGTGAAGAAGGAGAGCGTCATCGGCTCTGAATCGACGTCTAAGTCCTCCTGGCGAAAGGAATTAGTCTGGGTACGACTACAACGACCGCATGAACGACTCCTTCGTCTAAGGCTGCCGCCGCTTCTCCGACGAAATTCCGGTGTCTCATCCTTGGGAAGCTCATCATCTTCCTCCTGCAGTATCTACGTGAGCTCCTCTCTCTCCTGCTTCTTTCCGTTTGCGAATCGGTGCACCATGGCGTTCTGTCCGTGATGCGCGTGCTCTGGCCGCCGCCGGCGAGCTGCTGCCCCTCGTCGCATCGTTGCGTCTCTAAGGAACCTGCGATGGCCTTCACGTCATCTAGATCCCCATCTCTCGCTCGTGCGGCATGGAGCAGCAGGCGGAGGCACGAGCGACAGGCGGAGCACCGCAGAGAGCTCGCGGTGGGTTAGGGCACGCACGGCAGGCGGCGGAGCGGCGCGCGGGGTGGCACGGAGAGCTGGGCACTCGCGGTGGCGGAGCAGCAGTGGCGGGGCGCAGTTGAAAGAGAAGGGCTCATAGGGAGCCGGATGGTGGGCTCGACGGGCGCGAAGAGTGACCGGAGGAGGCGGGCGTCACGCTCGCCGGCTTGGAGAGGGACGGCGGCAACGCGGGGCGGCTCGAGTTGTGCAAACTCCGGGGCGAGGGCACCAGCGGCTTCGCGGCGTCCTTGCGGTCTTTCAGAGGCCGGTGGAGAGGCACGGGAGGTCGCGGGCGCGCAGATTGACGCGGGCAACCCGTTCCGTCAGTCTTGGGGAAGACGAGTGCGAGTAGGGGCTTCGACGCGCGACGGCGTCCATGCGGTGCAGAGGAGGAGCGGGGAGGCGGTGTGGTGCGCCCAGGGCAGGTAGAGAGGGTGGCGGCTAGAGAAGGGTTCGGGAGAGCTCGCCGGAGCAGAGCAGAGGAGGGGAGGCCTACTACCTATGCCGGATGGGCCAGACGTTGCTCGCGCGCCGCCCGTGCTCTGGTTGTCGTTGAGGCCGTCAAGCCCACCCCGAGGCCGCCCTCGCGCTGCACTGACGCTGCTAACGGTGCTTCTAATGTCAGCTCCGCCCGATCAACCCGACATGTGGGCCTGACCGGTCAGAAATACGTTTATGCGCCCCCAAACGACAGAATCAGTGATACGTGCGACAAGTTCACTGAATCGCGGTGGTTCTGTGCAAAAATTAGCGAAACCTGTAGTTTTCGTTACAATAGTCTCAAACGTAGTGGTTCCGTGCAATTTACTCTACGGTACCTTTTGAGTGCAGAGAGAGCCAGAGCCCAGAGGTAGAAGGAGTCGCCGCCTTCGGCTGTGAGGCGGAGCTGGGCCCCGGGAAAACTGGGCCGTGGCCCGGGATGTGGGAAAATTCGTAGACTTTTGCGCAAAACAAAAATGGGTAATTCATAGCCTAATATAGTTACGTTTTGGGCTTGGCCCGGCCCGTCAAGAAAAACGAAATGGGCTGCAACTCAGGGACTGACTAACGTGGTATCACTGACTAACCTTGAGTTCTTGACCGACAAGTGACAAAGAACTCAAGAAGGAATGAAGGATGTGAGCATTAGCACACCTCTGGCTCCTATTCCTATCAACCGATGCAAGAACCACACCCCGTGACCAATCCTTCGTCATGAGCAATACAAACGATACGACAAAGCAGGGAAACAAACATGCGCCCAATTTGGTTCCGATCAAAGGTCACAGCGACAGCAACTGCTTCTTAAATCCCCATGAGATGCTCGCACATGTGGATTGCTCTCCGGCCTTACTCTCCTTGTTCTATTCTAGGAGGGACCGTCGTCTCCGAGAGAGAGAGAAAAGAAAATGGAGCGCCGCCGAGAGCGACAAAGATCGAGGCGTGTTTTGTTATGAAATATTTGGCCCCGTGCTCTGACGGACAAGAGAGTCCGGGCGGCCATGGCTGCTTCCGCGGTCGCCTTCTCGGCGGGTCTTAAACTCTTAGCTAATGTACGGAGTAGTTTATCTTTAACAATGGAGGCGCTGCTGTTAGCGCAAGTAGAACGTAGTTGCTGATTAAGCTGGCTCGTTTGAACAGGAATTCAGTCTGCTGATAGTGAACTTTGGTATTCCGTGGGTGAGTTTCGTTTTTCCACATTGAGTATCAGCTATGGTCAGTAAATTAAGTTTTGGCAAGACTAATATAGGAACCCTCTACCTATCAAGATACTCCGTCCCACCGTAAATGGTTGTCGAAATATTATATGCATCTTGACGCTTTTTAAGAATAGATACATCCATATTGTTAGAATTTGTGTTGTGGGCCTGATCAGCCCAAGCCCAATTTTAATAAATTCTGAAAAATCTCAAAGACCCATTCATGAAGTGGGATGAGGTGAGTGCGAAGAGAATAGCCTCACCTTACTAGTTTAGAGTGAGTGAGACCAACATATAAGAGATGTTGTTTCTCACCTATTGAGCTAGTGAACAAGGGAAATCTCCACGCGCGCTCCTCCTCCTCCTCCGCTCGCCTGGTCGCGAAGCGCACGTGCGAACGGGCGGGCGGGCGGGGGCCGCGTTTCGTGGATCGATTTCGAGTTCGAACCGGGTCGGTGCGGGTCCGGGCCTCTTATCCTTTTGTCACGCGCGCGAGGTATTTTTGAAATCTGTTACGGACGCGTGCAAAGTCGGTTCAGGTTTCCTAAACTGAACCGACCTATACCTGCGTGACTATATATACAGCCATCCGTCCCTCCGATCGGTACATAACACAACCGCGCTAGGGTTTCGTCAGGCTCTCGTTTTTGCGCCGTCGTCGTAGTCTACCTCATCCTGAGAGCTGGCGTGCACGGCGATCGGGAGAGCAGGTCTCCGAAACCTTTCGTCTTTGTGATCCTTTACGGGAGAGGGCGAATAAGGTTTTTGGGAAGCGCTCCGCGCGACTGCTCGCTTTCCTGCAACCACGGGTCGTCTGCCTTCTCGATTCGGCGGGTGCGCGACGCGCCGCCGTCTTCTTTGTCAACAACTTCGTCAAGCGAATGTAACAGCAACGGCTTCCTCTCCACCGCAACAGTACGTACATTGTGATTCGATCTGTTGTTTAGTTATGATCTGCGAGTTCATATTGCTGTTCGTTGGGCTGTTTAATACTTCTAGTATTTTCGCGATGTATCTGCTAGTTGCTACTGTCGTCATGATTTATATTCTGGAATTATTCATTGAATTGTTATTCTTGAAATTGCTTAATTTTTCAACACATATTTGGACAAATTTGAGTCAAAAATTTAGAATCAGAGGGAGTATCTGGTTGGTACAGTATCTTTCTTTACCATGTCCACTCGGAGCTATGGCCGAAATTCGACAGTTTTGCTCCTTCCACGCGTGTTGCCAGAAGAGTGTACGTTCGAACATTGAAACTTCTGAAGAAGAATACTCTCTCCGATCCTAAATTGTTGTCGAAATATTAAATGTATCTCGACGCTTTTTAAAAATAGATACATCCATATTTGGGCAAATTTGAGACAAGAATTTAGGATCCAAGCGAGTAGGGTTTGTTTTGTTTTTTTGAAGGAGAAGAAGAATAACTTCGGAAAAGGGGATTTGCTGAGAAGGAATTTCGGCAAGGAGTTGTTTTAGCTGAATTGCAACCAACTGATTAAACATCCAACCACTGATGGCCCTCCAAAGCTCATAGACTGAAGGAATTTCGGGAAGGAGTTGTTTTAGCTGAATTCCAACCAACTGATTAAACATACAACCACAGAACCACTGATGACCCTCCAAAGCTCAGACTAATCACAGTTGAGACACAATAAGACAAATCAAGGCGTCAATAATGATATCACATTGTCCTTTCCCTCGTGGAAAGAGTCAAAACTGTGATCCCAATTAGTCTCCATGGAAACGCAAGAGGATCTTTCACACAGGTCCTATATATAGGGCCAAGCCGTTCCAACAAGCAAACCAAAACAACCTACAATAATCGGCTGATCCTATACCAATTAGCAGTAGTACCAGTTACCCAAATCCTCTAGGGATAGCCCCTGTTCTGTTTCCACACCTGTGATCGAAAAGGTCAAAACTCAAAACTCTAGCAGCAGGATGATCTCAGCCAGCCCAATGCGAGCCTGACACGTGTCTGAATCACAGCCGTCAGTCCCTAGGTGTCTCGTTTGTCTCCGAATCCTCTCTTGTGTAGTTGCGCCAGTGCGATCACTATGGAGCAGGAGCTGAGGAGCGGCGGTCCGGCGCTGCCGAGGCCGCACAGCGGCAGCGGCGGCTCCATCTGCTTCTCCGGCGCGGCGGCGCTGGTGGACGGGCCCCGGATCCAGCAGCTGCTGCTCCACTGCGCGGCGGCCCTGGAGTCCAAGGACGTGACGCTGGCGCAGCAGGCCATGTGGGTGCTCAACAACATCGTGGGCTCCTCCCAGGGCGACACCCCCAACAGCCGCCTCACCTCGGCCCTCCTCCGCGGCCTCGTCGCGCGGGCCTGCCGCACCTGCGTCTCCCCGGGCTCCTCCGCCGAGGCCGCCGCTGGGCCGGGCCGATCACGGGCCGGCGGCAACGGCATTTCCGCGACGGAGCTGGCCGAGTACGTGGACCTGACCCCGTGGCACCGGTTCGGCTTCACGGCCTCCAACGGCGCCATCCTGCGGGCCGCCGCCGGCCGGCCGGCGCTGCACGTCGTGGACCTCAGCGTCACCCACTGCATGCAGTGGCCCACGCTCATCGACGCGCTCTCCAAGCGGGCCGGCGGCCCACCGGCCCTCCGCATCTCCGTCCCGCGAGCCCGGCCCGCCGTCCCTCCCCTCCTCGCCGCGTCCGACGCGGCGCTCCTCGGCCCACGCCTCGCCAACTTCGCCAAGTCCAGAGGCGTCCGCCTCGACTTCCACGTCATCGACGTCAAGAACGCCGAGCTGGCGTCCGTGCTGTCGGACAGGGAAGCCCTGGAGCTGCGGGACGGGGAAGCGCTCGTGGTGAACTGCCACAGCTGGCTCCGTCACGTGGCGCCGGGGCGCAGGGACGGGCTCCTGGACGCCGTCCGGGCGCTGGAGCCGTGCCTGGTGACGGTCACCGACGAGGACGCTGACCTGGACTCGCCGAGCCTGGCGTCGCGCATCGCGGGGTGCCTGGAGTTCCACTGGATCCTCTTCGACGCGCTGGACACGTGCGCGCCAAGGGACAGCACCCGGCGCGCGGAGCAGGAGGCGGCGCTGGCGCAGAAGATCGAGAGCGTCGTCGCCGGGGACGATGGCGGTGGCGCGGCGGCCGAGCGGTCGGAGTGCGGCGCGAGGCTGTCGGAGCGGATGCGGCGGAGAGGGTTCGATGGCGTCGGGTTTGGCGAGGAGGTCGCGGCGGAGGTAAGGCGGCTGCTTGGTGAGCACGCCAATGGGTGGGGCGTGAAGACGGAGGAGGACATGATGGTGCTCACGTGGAAAGGGCATGGCGCCGTGTTCACCACTGCTTGGGCGCCCAGCTAGCTAGGGTTTGATCCATTTCCATTAGCGACTAAAACTGCTGTTAGGATGCATGCCACTATGATTATTGCTGATGCTCACATTGTCCAACGGAGTACTAGTTTTAGCCTGATAGGTGTTCGTTGTGTAGCTTAGAAAGCATCAGAATGACATGACGCATAATTGGTACGTGCGTCTTCATTAATCATTGTTCGAAGTAGAAACTAACGGAGGCCTTCTTGCCTTCGTAGTTGGCTTAAGCAGCTTACACTTTTACTCATAATTCAGTTCAATGCTCATAAATCAGGGAACGGAAAGACCTCCCTGTTTTTCAAGAGACTGATTTTTCTAGGGGAGATCGACAATGTCAATGTCTTTTTTTTTTTGAGAAAGTGAATGTCTATGATGATCCAAAAGGGAAGTGCTATTAGGCCTTCAATAGTTGGGCTGCAAGTCCGTTCGGTATAAAGGCTCAATTGCAACATGGCCCATAATGTTGCCTATCTAAGATTCGCGAAACCCAATCCCAATCGGCCGGTGACGACCACGATCCAATCTGCCACGCTCAACTCAGCTGTCAACAAAAAAAAAAAAAAAAACTGAGCTCCGTTGACCCATGGCCGATTCCACCGGAAACCAGCCACCGGCGACGGACCGGCGACTCCAGAGCCTGGCCAGCCGCGTCTCCATCGCACTTGCCGCCGTGTCCACGATCTTCCTCCTCTACCTCCTCCGCCACGCCTCCACCTCCTCCTGCTTCCCCGCGCCCCTCACCCTCACCCTCTCGCTCGCTCCGTTTCCCCGCACCTCATGCGACGCCGCGTCCCGCCGAATCCTCCGCCCGGACCGCCGCCTCGCTAAGCTCCGCTCCTCCTCTCGCTGGCGCCGCCGCTCCAAGGCCCTGTCCTCCTCTGCCTTCCCCCGGCTCCGCGACCTCCGACTCCTCGCCGGATCCTCCCGCGTCCTCTGCCTCGCCGCGGGGGCCGGCAACGCCGTCGACGCGCTCCACGCCGCGGGGGTCGCCGACGTCACCGGGATCGACCTCGTCGACTTCCCGCCGCTCGTCCGTCGCGCCGACCCGCATCGCCTCCCCTTCTCCGACGGCGCATTCGACCTCGTCTTCTCCGACGACCCGGCGGGGTTCACCGGCGCGCTCTTCCCGTCTCGATTCGCCTCCGAGGCCGAGCGCGCTGTCCGCCCAGGCGGTGCCATCGCGCTCGCCGTCGAACGGCACTTGGACCCCGCCGCCGTCGCTGTGCTGTTCAGAAGGTCGCGCGCCGTGGAAATCAGGGATGTCACCTTGGATGGCTCCCAGGTCAGGATTCTAATCTTTCAGACTAACGGCACTACCCTGAAGCCGCACTGATTCTGTACCATTTCATGTACTGTTCATGTTCGTGTCTTGTTGTTCTGTACTTCAGCTAGGTTGAATACTGGAGTACATTTTAGGGAGCTATAAGTTTGTAATCTGTGCATAGAATTAAACTGTAGCTCTGTAGATTAATGATCAAGAAAAATGGAAGATTGTTAACTCGCCGATTGTGCTAACTACAAGCTGCTATCATCGTTCTTTCTCCATGAAACAAGTGCTGGAGATAGCTTCGTTACAGAGCGCTATAAAGTTCGGTTTGTATCGTGTCACAGCCGCTCAGCCTAAAAATAATGATCCTTGTGTAATGCATTGTCTTCCTAGCTATGGCTCGTAGGGATTAGGACCAACATCTATCTGTTCCTCTCCAAGGACTAAGCTTTGTCGAACTTGACCTATGCTTGTATTTCATAACGCTACTGATCACTTGATATTTGAATTATTAAATTTAAGATGTTCTTTATAGATGCTAGCAGATTAGTTCTGTAACTGTGGCAGACACAGTTGGCTAAACATTGCTATTTATTGCTGTTAGTATTCAAACTCACACTTTTTACTCATACTTGGAAAGAAAAAACGCCACAAAGTACTTGCAACAATCAGCCATCTTGAAATATTGTCGGGGGCATGACCCCGGGTAGAGTCATGGAGACACAACTCTAGCCGACATAATGAAGGCAAAGCCGGCATCATAAAGTTAAACTAACGATAAGCCGGCATCCCGGGCGTATGCCGGCATAGTTTTCTTATCTTGTAAGTTTACAGGATAAGGACGAGCCCCTTGACCTCAGCGGTGCCGAGATCCTTCAACGGTCTTATCCTGACCACCGGTGCAAAGTAAAACAGTGCCATCATCATCTCAGAAAAGCAGTCAGCGCCTGTGTACCGATGTCAGGTGACCACGCTAGAGAAGCATCGAAAGAGAATCTATGACGGAAGCCTGCAGAGGATAGTTGTACCCGTTGCAGGCTGGCAGGAAAAAGTAAAGTTGTCTTGTCCCCTGCGGTACTGCCTGGAGGGAACCGAGCCGCGTGCCCGGCGGGGCTCAAGGAAGGTGACGTTAGACTCGGCCTGCATGTCAGTGTGGCATGCCTGGCCCATAAATAAAGCACTACACCTCCCTGGAGAGGACATCGAGCACTTAGATATTTTAGGGTTTCCCCTTCTTCTTCTTCTTCCTCAAGAATACAGCTCAAAGAGTGCCATTGTAGAGCTTGCCTATCTCAGCTAATACAACAAAGTAGGAGTAGAAGTCTTACCTCACAAGAGAGCTCCGAATCTGGGTAAATCTGTGTGTTCTCGTGTGAATCGTGCGTGTTCTTCTTCACGTCCTCCCTCCTCCGGTTTCTCCTTCGTCCATCGGTCCCAAGTTAAACCATCCTATGGTACCATAACCATCTCTGGCAATTACAAGCGTTCAATTGAATGCGCGGCGGCAGGATCTGCTCTAGCCGAGTCACTGGTCATCGCTGGCGAGAAGACGAAATTACAAGAAGCTGTTGCGATGGCGCATGCGGCACAAGTTGGCCTGCCGGTTATGACCAATCCCCATGAAAGTGTGGCCTTTCAGGCAACCAAGGAGACAAAGAAGATACAGGTCGACAGCGAGTTCCCGGACCGCACCGTCATCATTGGTGCCGGCCTGGGGGAGAAATAGGAAGGCGAGCTCAGCAGCTTACTCCGTGAGAATCGGGATATCTTTGCATGGTCAACTCAAGACCTGCCAGGTGTGCCGAGGGAGTTAGCTGAGCACTCATTGCATGTCAGACCAGACGCAAGACCGGTGAAGCAGCCCCTTCGACGCTTCGCTGACGACAGAAGGAAAGTCATATCGGAAGAGGTATCCCGGCTTCTAGCTGCCGGCTTCATCATGGAGGTGTTGCATCCCGACTGGCTGGCAAACCCGGTCATGGTTGAGAAGAAAAAAGACGACCCAACTGCTGCCAAGGTGTGGCGCATGTGTATCGATTACACCAGCCTCAACAAGGCATGTCCCAAAGATCCGTTTGCATTACCTCGGATCGATCAAGTGATCGACTCCACTGCCGGGTGTGAGTTGTTGTCTTTTGTGGATGCGTACTCTGGTTTTCATCAGATACCGCTGAACCCTAATGATTGAATAAAGACATCATTTATCACCCCGTTCGGGGCTTATTGCTATCGCACTATGCCGTTTGGTTTGAGAAATGCAAGAGCTACCTATCAAAGGTGCATGCAGAAGTGCTTACATGATCAACTCGGCAAAAATGTGCAGGTATATGTCGACGATGTCGTCATAAAAACCAAGAAGAGCGCCACGCTCCGGGATGATATCCGGGAAACATTCGCAAATCTGCGGAGGTTCCGAATGAAACTGAACCCGGCCAAGTGCACATTCGGTGTGCCGGCAGGAAAGTTGCTCGGTTTCCTGGTATCAAGCCGAGGCATAGAAACGAATCATGTGAAAATTGCTGCTATAGAAAGAATGAAACTACCGAGTGCCTCAAAGATGTGCAGAAATTCACGGGATGCCTAGCGTCGCTGAGTCGTTTCGTGAGTCGGCTAGCTAAAAGGCTATGCCCTTATACCAGCTGATGAAGAAAACCGACAAATTTGTGTGGACACCACAGACGGACCTAGCTTTACAAGAGCTGAAAAAGATGATTGCTACGACACCAATATTAGCTTCGCCGATGGAGTAGGAGCCTATGTTGTTATACATTGCAGCGATAAATCGAGTTGTCAGTGCTGTCATTGTAGTGGAAAGGAATGAAAATTGCAAATTGGTGCAGAGGCCAGTATATTACTTGAGCGAGGTGTTATCGTCGTCCAAGCAAAATTATCCTCACTACCAAAAGATGGCTTATGGCGTATATATAGTGGCAAAGAAGCTAAACCATTACTTTGAGGCACATCAGATCCGAGTTATATGTGAGGCGCCCGTCTCGGAAATCATGAGTAACAAATACGCGAGCGGCCGAGTGGCAAAATGGGCTGTCGAGTTGGCACCCTATGCGCTGCAGTACGACAGACGGGATGCCGTGAAATCTCAGGCTTTGGCGGATTTCTTGCTGGATTGGGCCGAAATGGAGTATGAACCACCGCCCCCAGAAACTAACTACTGGAAATTACACTTTGATGGCTCTAAGATGAAAAGTGGACTTGGTGCCGGCATAGTTCTGACCTCGCCAAAGCGTGACCAACTTAAGTACGTATTGCAAATTCACTTCGCAGCATCCAACAATGTTGCCGAGTATGAGGCACTTGTGCACGGATTGAAAATGGCGAAAGAAATTGGAGTCCGCCGGATTCAGTGCTTTGGTGATTCCGACCTGGTCGTCCAACAAGTTTCTGGTTATTGGGATGCATTGGATGCCAACATGGCATTATACCGTTTCCATGTCCAGAAGATCAGTAGCCATTTTGAAGGGTGTGAATTTCATCATATACCTCGGGCGGAAAATGAAGCAGCCGACACATTGTCGAAACTTGGCTCGACACGACAGGCTATTCCAACTGGGGAGGTGATAGAGCATTTACGCAAACCGTCCATGAAACCCTCACCAGAATCAGAGTCGATATTTATCCCGGCGAGCTCAGAAGCCGACGTCACTCCCATGGACATTGACAATGGCAATGGTTCCGGTAACCTGGGGACTGAGCACCTTAACTCAGCATAAACAATGGCAGTTGAGCCAATGGAGATAGACGAGCCGGATGAGCCAATCTTCACCACTCGTCTTGTGTCGGTTTGGGTGCAACCGATAATGTCTTACCTCAAAGATGGGAGTCTCCCGGAAGAGGAACTGTCGGCAAGACAAATCCAGAGAAGAGCAAAAGCGTACACCATCATCAATGACGAGCTTTACAAGAGGAGCGTCACTAACGTCCTACAGCGGTGCGTCGAGCCGGAGGAAGGACAAGAAATACTTCGGGATATTCATCAAGGAGAACGCAAGTGGGCAAAGATTTCCGACATGGTTTTTACTAGCCAAGTGCACTACAAGAAGCAGAAGACATAGTCAGCAAGTGCAACAGCTGCCAGAGATATGCCAGCAAGATTCATACGTCGGCATCCGAATCACTTGGCCTTTTGCCATCTGGTGTTTGGATATGGTAGGATCCGTTCAAGCGGGCACAAGGAGGCATGACACATATCCTGGTCATGGTCGACAAATTCACCAAATGGATTGAGGTCAAGCCAATAAAGAAGTGTGATGGCAAAACCGCGGTGTCATTTCTGAAATATATCATCTTGAGATATTGGTACCCGCATAGTATCATCACGGATAATGGAACGAACTTCGCGGAGGGACCTTTCGCGCGATTTTGTGCTGAAAAGAAAATCCGGCTGGATGTTGCTTCCGTAGCACATTCTCAATTCAATGGGCAAGTTGAAAGGGCGAACGGCATGGTTTTGGAGGCATAAAACCCCAGCTAATCGAACCATTGGAGCGTACTCCGGGATGCTGGTTGGATGAAGTCCCGGCAGTGCTATGGAGTCTCAGGACGACTCCCAATCGTTCTACAGGCTACACGCCATTCTTCCTTGTGAACGGGGCGGAAGTTGTCCTACCAGCCGACATTGAACATGACTCTTCACGAGTAACCATGTATACGGAGGCCGAGGTGAAAGAGGCCCGAGAAAATGATGTCGACCTTCTCGAAGAAGCACGGGAATTGGCTCTGTTTCGGTCGGCCATCTATCAACAGCACCTAAGGCGTTATCACAGCCGAAAGGTTAGCTCGCGAGTATTCTGGGAAGGAGATCTTGTCCTCCGACTTGTGTAGCGCACAGCCGGCATGCACAAACTGTCACCTCCGTGGGAAGGACCCTTCATTGTGAGCAAAGTGCTTCACAATGATTCCTACTATGTTATAGATGCACAAGATCCAAAGGCGAACATGATGGACTGGTCAGGCGAGGAAACCAAGAAGCCATGGAATGTAGCGTTGCTCCGTCCGTTTTATACTTGAGAGCTGAGTATTTGTATCGTTTTTCCTTATGTTGAATGTTTTAATTAAGACAACGAAATTATCCGCCGGGTTCTTAAAAGAAACTCGGGGACTCCATATCATTTAAATGCCATGTTACAATTCTCTTTTGTACGTCGGCATGGCTTAATTGCGTAATCTTACGTTAATCTAGTTGTGTGTCGGTATTGACAAAACCCCTCTATGATTTCGCTGCTGTCCGCAACCCGGCTTCATGGCAAGCTAGAGATGGATATAAAATAACCGAACACATGAAAAATGACTACGGAAACAAGTAAAGAGGCGATCCGAGATACATGTTATCTTAAATCGGCATCTCTTTTTAACTCGGTTATTGCCGAGCGAATTCTTTGAGTTACTTTTTTCGCGAGAGTGGTTTTATTACTTTGCGATTCATTCGTCGAACGCCGACAAGGCAGACAAAGGAACCGAAGTTGTAAAATTTCACTAAGAGAAAAAATGAACTCGGGGACTCGGTCGGGAATTTGATAAACAAAAGACTTAATTAAATTACGAGCATAATACTTGGCAAACAAGAGTATGTCGGTTACATTTGCACTCGGCATTCCGGGGATCTAATGTTTCTAAAGTTATCTCTAAGCTAGGAAGAGACAGAGGGGTTGGCGCCGGAACTCGGCGCATCCGCCGCAGTGGAAGCCGACTCCACAACAGCTTCTTTGTCCGCCGCTTCTTCGTCGTCGTCCGTCAGCTCGGCTTCGGCGTCAAAGGTTGGGCCTTCTACAAACGTATGCACGTCGACATACTGAATGAAGGAGTAGGACCGCTCCTTGGGCTTGGCCACCAACTCCGGATCCGTCAGATAGGGGGAGCCGGCCCGCATCGACTGCATAACGTCGAGGTTAATGCCGTCGTACCATGATAGTACGAAAGGCAACGCCTCGTCGGCGCCGATGCGCGCAGCCGACTCCCTGCAGTCGTTCAGCCAGGACTCCGTCTCCAGCAGGCGCTTCGCCAGGTCTGTCGGATACCGACGTTCAGCATGTCGACGCCGAACGACTTGAGTGGCTTCACCAGCTCGCGATGCTCACTAGGTGGTCCACCAAGTCCCATTCGAAGGGCTCCCCCGTCGCTACTGCCGGATTTCTCTTCCGGCAGACGATCTTCAAGGTCTCTTGAGCATGCTCAACAGATGTGGCGAAGAACTCTGGCAGAGATCGAAGAGTGGTAGTGAGTCTCGGCATGTTAGTGCTACTATTCAAACGAGTAACCAAATGAGGAAATTCAACTTACTCATCAGCATGCTGTCGATCTTGACGACGTCACGCCGGACAACCCTGAGCAGGGCAGACTTCTCGGCATCCTCCAACTCGGCGGAGGTGGCGCGAGTCTCGAGCTAGGCAGCGAGGGCCTTGCCCTTCTTCACCTCGTCTTCTAGGCGGATTTTCTCATCGGCCTGGGAAGAGAGGGCCGAGGTGAGTCGGTTCACCTCGGTCTTGTGTGCCTCAGCCTGCGCCTCAATCTGCGCTTGCAGCCGGGTAATTTATTCCCGGTGCTGATCGGCCAACCGAATCTTCTCGTCTGTTTAAACGGATGTAGGTTACAGAGGCTGACATTTAATATGAATGGAACCCGGACTGAGGATGAAATGTTACCTTGAACCTTGGCGACGCGCTTCAACAGCTCCGCTACTTGAGCGTTGTCCCCGGCTGTGAACAAGAATAAGTGTTAGTGTGTGTAGAATACTGATACTCGGACAGAGATCTTATCTCGGTAGGATATACTTACTCTGGCTCTCGCGCTCAGCCTTCAGAGCCCTGTGCTCCGCCTCCAACTTCTTGTACTTTGCGAGCAAAGTCATGAAGATGGCGGTGCGCTTATTCATGCAAAGCTGCAAAACAGTGATTCACAACTAAGATTACTGCAGCAAGAAGTTAAGACCTGAATCTCGGGGAATAAGTGTTTGATGTATTCTAAGCTTCAGGCCGACTATTCTAAACCCGACCTGAATCTCAGGGAATAAGTTTTTGAAGTATTCTAAGCTTTAGGCCGACTATTCTAAAACCCGGCCTGAATCTCAGGGAATAATGGTTTGAAGTTTCTAAGGTTCAGGCCGACTATTCTAAAACCCGACCTGAATCTCGGGGAATAAGTGCTTGAAGCTTCTAAGCTTCAGGCCGACTATTCTAAACTCGACCTGAATCTCGAGGAATAAGTGTTTGAAGTTCTGCGAGATAAGCTTCAGGCCGACTAATTCTTACTCGCCCTGAACCTCGGGGACTACGAGTATGGATACTATACTGGAAATAAGACTATACTGGAAATAAGAGTTAGAGTTTTCTAAAGGATTGTTCAAACCTCGGTGGCTCGTCCGGCCTCGAACAAGGTCACCCGGGCTTGGTACATCCGAGTCGAGATCGACTCCGGAGTCGCTGCCGGCGGTGGCCCCACCAAGGGGCTCTGCCGCGCCGATTGCACGCTGCTGGAGGTCACTTTATAGTGATCACCATTGTTCCAGTCCATGACAGACTGGCCCAATGACCCCCAGCTGTGCCCACTGTTTGTCCGATGCGGAACCTCCTGCGGCCGGCCGGAATGACGCGGGCCAGCGGATCCCGGAGCCGTCGACCCTACCGCGCCAGCAAGGTCTTTAGCCTTCGCGGCCCGAGTAGCAGCAGCTTGGGCATCCTCTTTCGGCCGCGACAGAGATGGAGGTGGCGTCGGAGTTGGCTGCGGCTCTTGGGGTTCCTAAGGACCGAAGAGGAGTTTTTGACATAGAAAAAGGTCTTGAGCCATTTTTTACATGACTCAAGACCCTGGATCCTTGGGAAAGCCGAGTTACGGGCTAGGGACGATGGTGGCGGCGCCGCATTGGGTCATCGGCTTTGCGGCGTCGGGATTATCTCTGTCTGGGAGAACCTGTGGCCGGAACATGAAGTACCGGGACCACAGGTCGATGGATGGCCAGAGGCCGAGATAACCCTCACAGCAGGTGACGAATGCCGAGAGGGTGAGAATGGCATTCGCCGGAAGATGGTGCGGCCGGAGGCCAAAGAAATCTAGAAAAGTTCTAAAGAAATCGCTAGCGGGGAGAGCAAAACCGCGCTCGAAGTGTGAGAGGAAGACGACGCACTCACTGGCTTCGGGAGTCGGCACGATTTCTCCGCCGGGAACCCGGCACTCGACCTCCTCCGGGACTCGCCGAGAGCGGCGGAGCCACTCGATATCCGCCAGGGTTACGTCGGAGCCCTCCCAGGCTGCGCGCTCGGAGCTGGTCCTCTCCTCCGCCTGAGCAGCAGGGTCCACGGCTGGGTTGCGAGAAGAAGACGCCATTGAAGGGAAACAGATCTAGGGTTTGGAGCTTCGGTGGGGAAGTGCCTGCGTGAGGCTTGAGCTAGCAAGCTAGTGCGGCGGAGGCCTAGGTGGCTGCGAGCGAAGCGGCGGCTGCGAGCTCAGAGGCGAGAAACCGCGGTGGCGAGGATGCTCGGAGTTAGCAGATGGCGGCGAAGTGCGCGAGGAGCAGAGGAGAACGAAGGGGCGAAGAGAGCGAGGAGTGCGAAGGGTTTTATGCCCACGCCCTCCTCCTCCTTTTATATACAAGGCGAAGTAATGGGGTGCGCGTTTCCCGTGCCACCACCTTAGTGGCTAACGGGAAGATTGCGCACGATTTGGACAGTTATGCTCATCAAGGCGCACGCTCGGTTACTGCGCGGCGTGCCGCCAAAAATCCCGCGAGATCCGGAGGATAAGTGTTTGCGTGGGAACCGAAGTTCTATCCTTAAAGGCTCTGTCGGCCTTACTGTCCGACGCGACAGCGCGCTCGCCTCAAAAAGTGTGGTGGCAGTAACTCAAGCCTTATCCTCCCGTTGGTGGCGGTTTTGTCGGCAGAAGTAAGTTTTTAATTGTCCGTCATGGAGAAGAAAGAATCTCGGCTAAGGGCTGGATAAGCACGCCAACCCGGAGTCCCGGAACGAATTGATCTCGGCTAGGAGGACCTGGAGTTGTCTCAGCATTCCTCTCGGCTGGACCCAAGTAGGTGTCAGTGGTCTGTCTATGGGAAACTGTCGCAGCCCGACATACTTTTATGCCGAACCACAACAGCTTCGGGGACTAGTGTCGGGGGGATGACCCCGGGTAGGATCATGGCGACACAACTCTAGCCGAGATAACGGAGGCAAAGCCGGCATAGCAACGTATGCCGGCATCATAAAGTTAAACTAACGATAAGCCGGCATCCCGGGCGTATGCCGGCATAGTTTTCTTATCTTGTAAGTTTGCAGGATAAGAACGAGTCCCTTGACCTCGGCGGTGTCGAGATCCTTCAACGGTCTTATCCTGACCACGCGGTGCAAAGTAAAGCAACGCCATCATCATCTCAGAAAAGCAGTCAGCGCCTGCGTACCGATGTCAGGTGACCACGTTAGAGAAGCACCGAAAGGGAATCTATGACGGAAGCCTGCAGAGGATAGCTGTACCCGTTGCGGGTTGGCAGGGAAAAGTAAAGTTGTCTTGTCCCCTGCGGTACTGCCTGGAGGGAACCGAGCCGCGTGCCCGGCGGGGCCCAAGGAAGGTGACGTTAGACTCGGCCCGCATGTCAGTGTGACATGCCTGACCCATAAATAGAGCACTACACCTCTCTGGAGAGAAAATCGAGCACTTAGATATTTTAGGGTTTCCCCTTCTTCTTCTTCTTCCTAAAAAATACAGCTCAAGGAGCGCCATTGTAGAGCTCGCCTATCTCGGCTAATACAGCAAAGCATGAGTAGGAGTTTTACCTCGACAAGAGGGCTCCGAACCTGGGTAAATCTGTGTGTTCTCGTGTGAATCGTGCGTGTTCTTCTTCACGTCCTCCCTCCTCCGGTTCCTTTTTCGTCCATCGGCCTCAAGTTAAACCATCCTATGGTATCTGCCGTGACACTACCATGACAAATATTGTGCCATCTTATCAACATTTTCATGAGGTAGACTGTTGACATCATTATCGAATGGGATGATTGGTCAAGGTAAACATAACTAAATAGAAAGCAGATTATTTCCATCTTACAAAGAAGCATAGCTAATATGTTTCACTGTCTCATTTTTAGCGAACCAACTGATCCTCCTAGATTTACTTGTAGACAGCATCACGGTGTCTATTTCCAAGAACAGAAGAAAGGTTGTAATTCATATTTCCCATTCATGCAACCTTCATTTTTTGTACTGGATTCAAATATGATGACGACGATTTAGAGGTGATTGCTTGTCTACCCCTTTATTTGATAGTGTCATGCTATTTGCTTTCTCTTCTGTTGCTTGTTCTTGTGATCTTTATCACTTCTTGTCTTCTTTTGTTTTTTGCCGATGGTTATCACTTATCACTGCTTGTCTACTACTCCCTTTGTTCTAAGTTACAATATGTTCTAGCTTTGTCCTTTGTCAAACTTCTTAAAGTTTGGCCAAGTTCAGAGAAAAATCTATGAACATCTATAACTCTAAGTTAGTTTTATTAAATTCGTTATTATATACTCATAGTATACTTTTTTGATATTGTGGATAGTACTATACTTTTGAAAAAAGTTTTTACTTATCAGGACAAGGCTATAACCTTTCATAATTTAAAACGTAGGAAAACCCTTTATTTTTAGGGTATGACTATTTCTCAGGCGCTTGATTTTAAGCAAAAGTCTTAAATCTCAGTTGACGCATCATAGCCGCTAGATTAAGATATTAGATGTCATCTCCACTCTCCACTTTTCACGTGCTGCCGTTGCATTAAGATTACAAATCCAAACAGGTCGACTGATCTATTATAAAAATTGATGGCTTCTCGATAGCAAAAGTTTCACAGTATGAGGATAAGTTCTGCATGGTCACCACAGCACGAATCCCCGGAAGAAAATCTTGCAGCAGAAACTTAGAATGATTGGGCTTATCTTATATGAGTGACACGACATCAGCTAATGTCTTTTCAACTATTCACCATTGACAAACTGCGGTGAATGTTTATTCTTGCCGGCCTATGCTGATCAGCCGATGGGCGACATCTGAAGGCCCAGTGGCCAATCTTGGGCACAATGGCCTACAAATGGTACAGTACGGATGCACTGGCTCGTATAAGCGCTAGGCTAGACCAAGAAATAAAAGTCGCCCACTCAGACTAGAACAAAGAAGGATCACCACCTAGTAATGACACATACTAGGGAGTTTGTGAAAATTGAGTTTCAGCATGTGCCACGAGCTTTCATTTCACGAGTCGTGCCGCCCAGCCCTGGTCTTTTATAATCTGCAAGCCAGTCATGCCGGTAAAGGCATATTTATCTGGGATGCAAAATGTTGCGAAAACAGACAGCTCATACTTAAACTAGTACCCGAGATAGATCGAAAGAGGCGGAAATGTACTTGGGATCCCCAAAGACATACTTACATCCCAGTGCGCCATGTCTTCTTAGCTTACGGGAGAAAGTGGCCACCTTAGTACACAGCACTTCACTTCCCTGTCCAATAATGTTATCTGCATGCTTACCTTTGTGCAAAGCAAAGCCCTCCAGCAGCATGCTGCGATGTTGGAGCAGTACGTAGACAGGTGAATCTAGCATAATTGTAGTTCTTGTACGGTTGCGCTGTCGTAGTTGCAGATAGTAGCAATTAATCGTGCGCTCCTGGCTAGTGGCTGCTGAAAGCCACTACAGTAGGCTACTAAAGCTAAGCTAAGCTAAGCTAAGCACATGAGTGTAGCGATGTCAAGGACAAGAAACTTTCCATGGCGCGCGCGCGTGTGAGTGAGTGAGTGAGTGAATAACTGAATGCACATATGCGAAGCATGTGCTACAATCCTACGGCTAGCTGCCAAAGGCGGCCACTGTGCCGGCCTGCAGCCCGGCCTCCCCTATCGATCGTGCACCTGTCGGCTTCTCGAAACCCCACTTTAATTACCTGGTGATCCATACATGAGAATATATCAATGTAATCCTGAGCTGTGTTGGCTGTCGTTAGGTGCAATGGCGATCGGACGGGCGACCGGGATCCCTTGGCCAGATCGGAATGTTCCCCGTCGCACCTCGCACGAGCGTCTCCGTCGTCTCGATCAGGCGCCGTGCTACACATATCTGCACAGTGCATCGATCGATCTGGACGTGCATCTCCGGTACGTGTTGCGTTGAGTTGCATTGGAGTCCAGACGTACGTGCTCGATCGGTCGATCGGGTCAGGATCGACAAGAAGCAAAGGACACGCGCCGAGTAGGTAGGTGCCCTTCCCCCTACCACCCGTGCACCAATAGCGCAGGAGATATACGGCTGCAGGGACACAACCCCCCACATGTCCCTGTCTGCTCCCCTCCTGCACGTGTGCACGAATGGAGGATCATGGATGTGTGCTACGCAGCTGGCTCTATCGGTCGATCGATCTCCCCTGGTCCCTGCAATTAATCGATGGGTGATATCAACATCCATCGTGCACATCTCCAACAAGTTGCTCGAGTACCCTGTGCCCGTCTAGTGTTACTGCTGTAGATAAACTGTTCCGTCGTAGACTCGTAGCTATTGTGTACTGTAGTAATTGATCATGAGACATGAGTGTACTAGCTTGGCACACGAAGAAATTAGAAACCGACACGCAAGGATTAGCACTGTAACCATTAACATGTGTCGACGTACAACGCATGTCGTCCAAACATTTGGAGAAGTTAAAGGGAAAACGCCGGCGGACTCCGACGCATGTACTCCAAAAAACTTGACACGGTTTTAAATTAGACCTAGTCCAAAGTCACGTCAGTCCTTATGAAACGGAGTTTAAAGTCACGCCGATCTTTATGAAACAGCAGCTTGTTGGTTGAACAGAGCACGTAGATTCACAAGGAAACTGGAACAGATAGTCAGACGACATCATGAACGCTAGCTAGCTTTGGTTGTCGTCCTCTGTAGCTTTCTGGTGCACGCTAAGCATCGAGTACGTGCATGCATATTCCTACGTAACGGCGTGCAATGCGTCACACTGTAGTATGTTAGCGCGCACGTACGTACGAAGGTTCAAAGCGATCGAAAAGAGAAACGAACTGCGGTACGTAGAAGTAAAGAAAAGGCGTGAATGTGGAAACCAGGAACAGGAAGATAATGCAAAAACTTTTTCCCGTGGCGAAATCAAGATAAAATCAGATCCGGGAGGTTCGCCGCGTCGATCTGGGCGGCCCGGCCCCGGCCGCGTAGCCATAGCCAGCCCATAGCCTCGACCTCTGTTCTACTCCTACTGGATGGGTACGTGGATTGTGGATAAAGCCTCGATCTCCCCTGCTCCTCTCTCGTCACGGTCAGTACGGACCCCTGACCCAAAGCTACGGCTAGGCCAATAGGCGCCTCTGGCCTGTTGCTCGTAGAGTCGTAGGTGCGTACTAGGCTGCTGAAAAACTTGTCCATCTTTTGGTGGCTAGCTAGCTAGAGCATAATTTCATTTCCCCTGCAACGACCTGACTTGAGTGAGTGAGTGGAGCTAGCGACTGACTGACCAACCAGTGCATTGTTTCTCCCCGATCGATCGATCGATCGTCAGCTTGTCAGGAATCTGCCTCTTTTTCCCTGCATTCACCGGCGATCGATCGACGCTTTGGCCGTGCTTTGCCTTTGCGTGCGTGCATCGCCGCTTTTAAGTCTTGTTTTTCACACGCAGATGCTCGGAAGTCGGATGCTCCCATGCATGCACTTGGGCGCTTGGCGCTATGCACTTTCGCCAGTGCGCCGTGGCACCGCAAAGTACTGAGGACACAGCGGGTGAGGGGTGACGGTTCGGGGGTTCCCGGAAAAGAGAGCGGAAAAGAGAGGACACGGGGGAAACAGCGAGAAAGGCAAGGAGAAGCTTTGCTTCAGAACGGGGACGAGGACGTACTACGAATCAAATGATCAAATCACATCAAATGATCAAATGTAATATTTTGGTATTTCGGCGTGGGTTACTTCTTCCACACAAACACACTAAACCACTATATTTACATTGGTTGAAGTTTTCTTTGTTCCAAAAACAGGGTAAGAAGTAGTGTTAATTAATTAACAAACAAAAGATGTACTCCAACCTCCCTCTTGAAGATAGTAATTTCTTTGGTGTTGCATGTCGAGTTGTCACTGCCTGCTGGCTGGATCTAGAAACAAATACTAAGATGCAGTAGAGATCTGGAGTAGTAAAAACTCCAGATCCAATCTTCACCGGTTTTGTCAATTTATTTCCTATTGTGAGCTAATATTTGTTAGCCTTGGAGCCTTTGGCATCAATTGGAAGAAATTTGAAGGTTTTGCATATGTATCAAACTTTCGGGCAAATGTAGTAACTAGTACAGTCTTTCTCTATTTAAATCGCCTGATTTTTTAGTTATAGATAAGTTGATTCCACACCGTTGGATATGTTTAATGCTTTAAGATTGAAATGAACGATAGAAAAAGAAGAAGACAAATGGCATCTAGATACTAGTCCAACGATTCCAATTCATGAACTTAGATTTAATCATTTTGCTTAAAAATCGTCACCGGTGTGGCTATTTCTCAATCGAGCTGATTTTAAGCAAAAGATCTTTAATCTCAGTTGACATATCAGAGCCGTTGGATTAAGATCTGAGGATCATCCCACTCTCTCATCTCCCACATGCTATCGTTGGATTGAGATCCGATGGTCAAACTCGTCGACAGATCTCTAGCCAAAAGACATGAGGCTTCTCAATAGCAAAACAGATATAGACAACGTGTATTAATACGGTCTCACACGATTAAGCTCCTAGAGGTGTTAAACAAGGGATCAATGTAGGTAGCACTGGTTTGTTGGGAGTCATAAACTCAAAACCATTTGTATCTAAAATCTAATTAAAGTAGCAGAAATTCTACGGTCTAAATTTTGCAGAAGTTATCGTACAGCCCATATTAATCAGACATATTACAGAAATTTCGATAATATGAAAAAGAAGTATGGAAACAACCCATAAAAAATCTCGATTAAAAACTCAAGAGACCAATTCGGTATGGAAGCCAAGACAGACTCAGACACGGACACCGATAAGTAATACTAATTGATAAGTTCCCGTCAAAAACAAAAAAATACTACTCCGTGTTTCATAAGGTATGAGAAAGGGCGTAGATATGGATTCTCTTCCGGAACGGAAGGCTTCGCTGGATCAATCGGCCAGGGCGTGATTCAAGCTTTGGCTGCGTTGCTTTGACTGGCTTGCTTCGGGTGGAATTGCAGCATGTTGGCGTTCGTAGTGCCGGCCGCGCCGCGAGTCTCACGACGCCGAGACGCCGCCTCGCTGCTGTAGTCGCACGGCCGCGCCGCATCGCTGCTGCAGCCGGGCCTCCGCCGGTACGCCATGCTGCCGCACCGCAGCCGTTTCGAACCCGCGGCTGCGGCCGTCGTCACCTCGCCGCCGGTATTCCTCGAATGCCACAGCTGCAACGACCCAGCCTAACTCTGTTGGAGCCGCCGTCGCGCGGGAGCCGTTTCTGCCCTCGATGCCGCTGAGATCCGTCTGTTTCTCTTCTTCCGATATTGCAAACGGTTTTTCTAAATGCTATCAACATGTTTTTTTTACATACGCGGAGGCATTATGTTACAACAGATTTTGGGTTGGCGTGAAGGGATTTTCTTCGATACTAGTCTTCCGTCCTATATTAATTGATGAAATATAACATGTATGTAGACGCTTTTTGGATATAGGTACATCTATATTTAAACAAATTTGAATCACTTAATATGAGATGGAGGGATCACAAATGTTGCATTCAGCATTTTTTATGTTGGGTGAGATCAATATTTAGAAAAAAAAAATGCTACATACAAGATTTTTTATGTTCCCAAAAAACAATTTGAATCTACAACCACGACCGTAAACGGACACCCAAACATCTCTCGCTACCGGCCGCCAAAAGCAACAACATCATCAGAAACAACATCATGAAATAATCGGAAAAGTCAACGGACACCCAAACATCTCTCGCTACCGGCCGCCAAAAGCAACAACAGCACCAGAAACAACATCACGAAATAATCGAAAAAGTCATAGAGGCCAATGGATGATGCCCTAATAGATACAAATTGGCCAGATAAAATTGATGCTTACTGCATCATCCGTACAAAAATAATTAAGAAAAAAATCTAAACGTATATGATAAATGTCTAAAACTAAACTTTTCGGATATATAAAATAAATGCAACAAAAATCACATACGTTGCCCGTAGAAGCTCAACACTTTTGTATTGCACACGATATTAATAAGCTAAACTTTGTAATGATTGCCTAATCTATACTAATGTATAGTGAATTTAAGCCCATCCAAGCATTTAGAAAGTTAGTCTTATCGTTCAC
Source organism: Brachypodium distachyon (assembly GCF_000005505.3). Taxonomy (NCBI): domain Eukaryota; kingdom Viridiplantae; phylum Streptophyta; class Magnoliopsida; order Poales; family Poaceae; genus Brachypodium; species Brachypodium distachyon. The sequence goes on along the minus strand of NC_016132.3, from coordinate 18,216,151 downwards.
AAGATTTATATCAACAAAAACAAGAAACGTCAGATGGCACGATGCTACTCGGAGCTAGCCCTCCTTGGGCAGGCCGATAAGCTGCTCCGGACCGTGCATATATGGGCGCGGAGCCGGGAGATGCCATGCGACCTCGGCAGTCGACGAGTGGAAGAATGGAGTAGACAACGAGGCAGCAGAGGCTGACAAGAGACAGCTAGGGGAAGCCATGAGGCAGCGACAACGTCGGCAGATGGTCGGCAAGCGGCGGCGACGGAACCGCAGAGGCGGAAGCAGTAGGTGAGTGCTGAGGATAATAGATCAGTCATGTGCAACGCTAGGTGACGGATGAGAAGAACCGATAAGTCCCGTTGGTGATTATTTTTTTAAAATACGAAAGTCGGTGCTATTATTGATGCCTAAAAAAATTAGAATGCAACAGGCGAGCGGTGGCGGCGATAAATGAAAGGCATCAACTCACAAGGAAGGGAGGCCGGGAGGCAGGAGCTGCCGGATGACGGTGAGAATCAAACAGGCGGAGACTGACGCGGCAACGCGGTGAAGAATGAAGCGGAAAATTTAATCTATCAAGTCCTATAGGAAAATAAAATATTTTCTGAAAATATAAAAAATGTCGAGGAATAGAGGCAGAATACGTGTCAACCGTAGCCGAGCTGACCGTATTGGACACCGGTACGCGGCCTAATCTCTTGGTAAAACATGTAGTGACTACACAAGGTATAATATACCTCTAATGTGAAGCGTCTGCGTCTGTACCATGTTTCTGGAACAAAATAAAAGAATTCCACATAACTGCTAAAACATGTAATGATTATCTAATCTATAATATAGTGTGATGAATTCTAACCATTCAAAACATTCAGTCTTATCATGAGATGATTTGTGTGTGTGTGTGTATAAAAAATAAACTATACAGTTGGTTAGATAAAAAATATAACAAACATAATGTTCCAAAGAAAAATGAACTATTCCAAATACATTGCTCCCTCCATTTTCTTATACAAGGCGTGTAACATCTTGCGCGAATATTGACGCAACTAAACTGACAAACGTCGTGAGCACGCTCCGCATGGCAACTGCGATGGACGGTGTGTTTGCATGTACCGGACAAGCAATGCGCGCATTACAATTCAGAAAACAGGAAAAAAAAAATATACGTACGCCTTATAATAAAAAAACAAAGAGAGTACATCTTTGCATATAATAGAAATCTAGCGATGGGTCATCCTGCTAGTTGAATATATCGTGGAAAGATGAGCAATAGTACATTTCTGCGCTACTCAAATTAGTAGAACTACTTTAACAAACTAGTGCTACTAATTGTGCCGGACGGATGTTTATTTCTGCACAAGAGCCCACTAAACAAGGTTAACTACACACCGCAGAGCACACCTGAACAGAATGGATTTGCATGGCATTGTACTCCGTCTATTTGGAAAGGGAGAAATATCGGTGACAGAAGGAGAGACAGACTAGTACTCGACGATATGCAAGTGGCCCGGGTGGAGATCTGGATTGATCGAAAGTAAATGTAGAATAAACTAAGTGCAAGTAGGCAGGCAATGATATACATGCATCGGATCGATTGCTCCACGCGGGCTGAAATTCAGCTCAAATCGAAATGATCGATCACATCAGTAAATTAAGAGGATTTCTTGTGGTCCCTGCAGCTACGATATGTTGGTGATATGCAAGTACGATTCTCGAGCTTCAATAATTCCTCGAAAGTAATGGGAAGCATTGGCAGCAACATAAAATTGGTAGCACGGAGACCTCCCAAAAATGACAAAGAAACAAGAGACAAGAAGGTCACTTCTCAGCTGCCACTACTCCACTACTTTATCACACATGCAGAAGAAGGGGGGGAAGAAGAAACAAAAGCCCATAGATACGGCACCCTAACCATGATTAGCTAAACACAGACATTAATAAACGCGGCTCAGCTCCTTATCAAGTCTCCCAATGCACAGAGTAGTACTATACTTCTCTCTGTCGATCACTCTCTTAATTAACTAGCCGCTTGATCAGACGTGACTTAACTTAGCTCGATCATCATCATCCGGAAGCCATGCAAGTATGCAACTCCATTGACGGATTAATTAACTGGTGTTGCTCATCGTCTTGGCGTTGTTGTTGGTGGCGGCGGCCCACTGCTTGTTCCCGGGGTTCCACTTGGGGCATTTGGGGCTGAAGTACCTCTCTTCAACCCTGCCGTCCAGAAGCTCCACGACGGGCCCCGGGCGCACGCAGCGCGGCGCCTTGTACTGGTTAATGGAAGCGCCACGGCTGAGCGCGTAGTCCATGAGCTTGTCGAAGGTCCCCGCCGCCACGACGCGGATCTCGAGAGGGCCGACAGAGCGGTCGGCGACGCGGCACTGCCTGTAGACGCTGTTGAGCGACTCCTCCATGGCCAGGCAGCAGTCCTCGAACACCGATGCCGGGACCGGCATCGGCGTCGGCGTCCCGGAGGCGCGGAGCCGGAGCTCCCAGAAGAGCACGTAGTGGCCAGGGGATGTCCCCGCCGTGTCCGCGTAGCTCGTGTACTCCACTAAAGACGCCCCGAACGGCTCCAGGTGCTGCACGGCGGCGCTCACGGCCGCGTGCAGCTCCGCCTCGTCCGTCTTGTCAGCGTCGATGCTCAGCGCCACGTTCTTGCGCCGCACGAAGTTGAAACTCGGCGCCGCGTTCTTGAACCCCGCCACCCGCAGCACGTCGCCCACACGATAACGATACAGCCCTGAATAAAACAGTACACGATCAGTCTATCTGATCGACATTGATCGATCACGGCAGCATCAAAGTAGAGTGCACCGTGTTACGTACCGGAGTAAGTGGTGACGACGAGCTCGTACTCGTGGCCGAGCTTGACGTCGGCTAGGCCGACCAGGTCGCGGTGGTCAGGCTCTTCGCCGGTCTCTGCGTTGGATTGGACGGGGAGGAACTCAAAGAAGCACATTGTGGGGATGAGCGTGTAGGCGACCTCGGCGGGGTCGCAGATCGGGTTCAGGTTCAACCCAAAATAACACTCGGAAGAGGCGTACATGGTGCACGCCAACGGCAAACCCCCGCCGTAGTGCTCCAGGGTGGGGATGTACTGCGCCATGGCGCCCGTGACGATGACATCGATGTACTTGGTGTTGGGCCACACCTTCCGTATGATCCCCTGCCACGACGCGCCCGCGCAGGCGTCCTCCACGGCGTCGGCCAACGCCGGGTCCGGCGCCCGGAGCACGCGCTCCACCGCGCCGCGCACGGCACGGTCCGTGATGACCCCGGCGTCCACGGCGCCGGTCCGGATGTCATGGCACAGCCGCGGCCAGTGCTGGCGGAGGAAGTCGATGGCGCGTAGGAACCCGGACGCGAAGACGGCGCCCACGCGGAGCACGTCGGCGCGGTGCACGAGGCCGCAGAGCAGCTGCGCGTACATGCTCTGGTGCGCGTCCACGCACAGGATGGCCTCGTCGGGGCTCGTGTGCACCGTAAAAGGGTCGTGGGCGCGCTCCCGGAAATGGCGGCTCTTGTAGTAGCTGGTGAGCACGGGGCGCGCGGGCAGGCCGCCCGGGGTGCGCGACTCCGCCTTGACGAAGTAGAGGTACATGGCCTTGCCCTTGTCCAGCCCCGGCACCGCCTGGCTCATCACCGGCATCAGCAGGCTGTACAGCAGGCTCCGCCGCTCCATCTCCTCCGCGATGCTCGGCATCAGCTTCCTCTCCCCTCCCGACGTCCCCGAGCTATACAACCCAAGAAACCGCACAAACGTCACAAAATTTTCACATATAACTAAGTAGGAATGAAGATGAAAGATCGATGTGATACCTGGTGAGGAACTCGCGGATGGGCCTGCCGGAGAGGATGGGGGAGGAGTCGCCGTTGGCGATGCGGGTGACGAAGGGGAGGATGTCCTCGTAGGTGACGAGCGGGGCCAGGCGGCGGAAGTCCTCGGCGGCGCCGGGCGAGGCGCCGGACACGCCCACGATGCGGCGCAGGTACTCGGCCGGCGCGTTCTGCTGCAGGATCTCCTTCAGCACGAGCTGCTGCGTCTCCGCCGGGTACGTCGTCAGGTGCTCGATCAGGTCCAGCGTCTTGCGGTGCGCGTCCTCCCAGTCCCAGGACGCCGATGCCGCCTCTGGCATCGGCGCCGTTGGCGGCGCTTCCGGCATGGCTACTACTGATCTCTGTGCAGTGGGGTTTTGCGGCGCTGCCTACTGATGAAAGGAAGCTCTACTACTGTCTACTGCTAGTGTGCGTGCTCTTCTGCGGCCTGGCTCTTATCGATCAGCTACTGATGAGATAAGCGAAGGCGTCTGTGAGATTTGTGGTGGAAGCAAGTTCGGGGAAGGGGGGTATTTATAGCCTGGGCTAGCCGAGGGCAGTGTCGTCTTTTCGCGCTCCGACGGTGTACTGCTGCCCGCCCCGTACGTACGAAGAGGAAATCGTATAGACAGGTTGGTAGGGGGTTCGTATTTGGTTTTATTTCTCTTTTCGCCTCGTTTCTTCCTGCGTGGGTTTCATATATGCGGACGAGGCGTGGTTCATATGATGAGTCACATAAATGATGTGGAGGCTGCAAGTGGCAAACGGTTGGTTCCATGTTGCTCAGGACCTTGGGGCATACGATTTGCATGATCCTCTTTGATTAATCTCTCCTATTTTATTTTTTGCAAAAGACATTTTTTTTGTGTGGTGTTTTTAATAAGAACCTTAATACAGTAATTGTTTTTGGGCATGGAGACGCGCGCGTGATTGATTCAACAAATCTCTGTGAAAAGAATATATGGAGTTGTAACTTGTAAAATGCGATCGAGCAGCTTAAGCTTCAATCATTGCTGCCGCTGGCTCGTCCGGTTTGTGTGCCGCAAGTGTTGGAGGTGAGATGACCCCAAGGAAAGAAGAACGAAATTAGTTTTTATTTATTTATGATGATGTATATGCGGGTGCTACAGAATATAGAGCTCCCCCCGTGCTCCCCCTGGCCTTGGCAAAGGATCAATTTTGTATTTCGTTCAACGCCTCTCCACTAACACTTTAAGTTTCGGGCCTTGAGCACCGGATAAGTCCATTATTCTAGATAAAGTCTCTTACTTTTGAGAAAAGCGTACCAGGACAAATATGATTCCGAATTTTGTGTGAAAGTGATGAAACTTATTCCTTCAGGTGATATTATAATCTTTCTAGAACATTTGGGAAAAGTGTTGTCAAGTTTTGGACATATTATTTCGAAACATGTTTGAGATTCTCAAAGCATGTTTAAAAATTGATAGACTCTATGATCTGGCATAAATATCCTTTGAAATCACATTCGAAAATCTTTATAAATTGATGTCAATGGAGATGGAAAGAGAGATAAACTAAATTCATTTCACAGATCCACATGATATGTCACAAAGTTATACATACACAATTTGCTCACAAAAGGGAAATACTCTACCAATGTACTCGTAATGCATGTGTAGGCACATGTGTAATTAAACATTTATCTCCGACGGTACAGCTTTCATTATCAGATACTGTATCCGGCGCCTAGCTTACGGATTTGTGCCCCAACCAGCAACCTTTGTTTGGTGAACTGAAATCAATCCCCAGAAAGGGGTGCCCCCGCGTGTTCTTGCCACCAGCGGTAAACACGCAAGGCGACATGAGCCGGAGATAATAAATGTTTAATTGCGCGCAACAGCCAATGTATATACGGCCGGAGTACGTACGTACGTACAGCTGCACGGACGCACCGGCCGGCAGACACGGCGGGGGAACAGGACTACTCAGGACGGCCTTTGCGTCCGCGATGGCGCGTACGTGCCTGGCCGACAGTATCAGCTCCCGCGTGTCAAGAAAACAAGCATGTATACTTTCCCCTGGCTACACGTCCTGCGTTGCACGTCAAAGAAAAGCATATATATCATGGGATGTGCTCTTCTTTGTCCTGTCTGCAAATATAATGCAATTACTCACGCAGCACACTACAGTACATGTGCCCAACTGTACTTCGTGCTCACGGAACCATTGTAGTCTTTTGAGAGGATTTCTGTAATGCGCTACCACGGTACGTAGATCGCCTGGCTTATTTTAGTTTTCTCGAAATAGAGAGCGATCCGCGCAAGCAAAAGCATTGATGCTACTGACACGTTACTACGTGACATCCAACCCCAGCCGTGCGTGCATACAGGGGCTGTTTGATCGGTGGGAACTAGCCTGGCCTGGATACAGCCGGAAGTTAGCATTTGACTTGTTTGCTTGGTGCTTGAAAATCTCTCTGGCTCAGGCCTATGAAATTGGAGGCCTGAGCTCAAGCACGTGTGGATTGCTATAGTACTGCAACAAGGCAGCTTGCTCAGGCACAACTTTTAACCAAACAACTATTTTTCATCTTGCCTGTATAAAGAAAAGACACAAAACTCTAGGTTCCACACAGGCAGCAGTTTTGCTCAGGCATACTGCTCAGGGTTCCATATGCACACAAACAGGAGGCAAGAACAAACATGCCTGCCGTGGATACGACTCTAATGGTGTAACTGTGTCCAATGAACAGTAAACCCATCTCTGTATCACGCATTGCGATCGAAGGTATGAGAAATAAATAGATCATACATATCGTGTGACTAAACAGCAGAGCGCATGATGGAGTCCCCTGGGCAACATGTGTTGTCATTTTTACTGCATATAGAAGCAGGAAAGAGGAGAAGGGCATTTGGTTGCGAGCTGAATTACTGTCCGAGTCTCCCGTGTGCAGCAAGCCCACGTGCCGCTCCTTCGTCGTCCTGCTTTGCACAAGCAGAGAAGAATGCAAACGCGAAACACCGTCCTGCTCCTTCCCCAAACGGAGAAGGAAAGCAGATAAGAACAGGAGTATGTGTAGTGTATCATCCATCCATCTCTCTTTCCGAAATAGAAAGGAAGACATTTGTGAGAGTTGCATCCTCCTGTCGTGCGTGCCCAAACCTAGGAAATTAAAGCAGCAGCGAAACATGCTGAGCTGCGTGTATATCTCCATTTCCGATCTCTGGAGTGTCGTAGCGTCTCTGTGGTTTTGCCAAGTCGGACCGGATGGATGAACATGCCACCAACCTTGCCTAACTTCTCGCAGCGCAATTAATAATGGGCGTGTCATCGGCGAGAGTTTCTTCACTGATTAATTAATCCAAGTGCAATTCTATTTTTGGTTTTTCTAAGTGCTACTCAGCTGGCATTGCAAGATTCTCAGGTGAAGATAAAGGGAGAAAGAAAAAGGAAAGAACAAAAAGGCTGCAGACGTGCCGTTCGTACGTCGTACTACCGGATAGCCAGCTCCACGGAATTGCGAGAGGGTAAGCGAGGCAGAGAAGCAATACAATCTTCTTTTGATGCAGGTTATTCATTAGTCAATGCTTTTCCGCGGCTTGGTTGTCCCCCGTAACCTCGCCCTTAACCTCGCATTAGGGCCGTCGTGGCCACTAGTAAATCCAACTTAACTTAAGCTTGTTTGTCTCCCTGATCCTAGTACGTACGTCGCGTCTAATTCCAAGTGTCTCCACCATGTGCATGGCTCCGTAAACAGAGACTCGTAATGGCATCAGCAGCCAGTGCTTGCAGATTCAGTCTTTTGTCGCTTCCAGACAGGTCCGTTTCACATCTGGCATTCGGTAGTTTTAAAGATATTTTTCACGGGGAATTCAATTCTTGTAGTGCCAAATCGCAGAGGATCCTGTTCGGTCGTGGGAGCGATCGGAATTAAACAATACAAATGCTTGCCAATCCAGTCAAGTCAAAATCAAGCAGCATCAAGGAGGAGGAGAGGAACGTCGTTGTTCGTTAAAGCGCAGCAAAGCCGATTAGCTAAAAAGCGAAGATGGCGGTTCTGACTTGCGAAAGGTGTATATATATATACCGCGCGTGATGACCGCGATCGAATCAGTTCAATCCGTGTCTCCTACGTGGTGAGGCAAGTGGGGTACTGTAAAAGCCAAGTAGTAGTGCTGACCGGAATCGCATTTTATCTGCTCCCCGGCCCGTCGGTCTATACATCGTTTCGGACATACATTCAGTGAGTGCGAGGACGCTTTTGGAGGAAAGATACGTGCACGGTCCATGTCCGTGCCGTCCCACAATCCAAAGGATCCGACATGGTCCTTTACGGAGCGGTCACTGGTGTTTCCAATGCCAATTCTAGTCGGGTGAAGTGGCCATGCATTATCTGTTCTGCGTTTTTGTTTTTCTGGGGATTCTGTTCTGTAGATGTTCCATCCGTGTGTCAAAAACGCGAGCAACTTGTATAAATGGGCCAGTGCCGCTGCTTCCGAGTTAGCTGAGCAACATTTGAATGGAAAGGAGTCACAGAATTTTGTGAAGGAAGATCTGCAAGTTCAGTTAGAGTGGTAGCCTTGTGCAGGGAAGAAAAATGCAAGTTCAGTTAGAGTGGTAGCCTTGTGCAGAGAAGAAGCGTGTCACGAATGTACTGTAGCAAACTAATCACGATCTCAATAGGTTATCCTCCATTATTTTCGAAAGAAAACAAAAACTCGATCCCGACATGCGAGCTTGATATCCCGAATACCCAGAGAGGTAGCTTCTAGCCTAGTCAAACGACACTAACTAGCGGCAAACAAATTAACATCTTGATTTTACTTTTTGTGGCTTGGGATAATAATGATTACCCAGCTTTTTAGCAAATCCTGCCTTTTTTCCCTAAATGGCCTCCATATCGCGCGGCCGTGTCTTGTTAAGCACATCGATCACTGCTTGAAGCAGACCGGGATTTTGCAGATAGGTGCTGCAACGTACGATAGGTGCTGCAACGTACGTACGGCTAACGGCACTGCACGGCCGGGAAATTAATCATGCGTTCCACGACTTCCGTTTCGCATCGCTTTCCTTTTGCTTTTTCTCCCTCCACCAGTGCATGCATCGTTCTAAGCTAGCCCCTTCTGCCGTAACCTAAGATTAAGGCCCCCTTCTTTCTTTTCAGCTCCCAGATACCAGCCAGCTGAAACAGAAAAGAAAAGAAAATTTCGCTAGGTCTGAAATTAGAAGCACATCTCAACTCACGTGTAAAAGGACCTGCTGGAATAAATCGTCCGAGACCAGCTTCCTGAGCTTCTCCGCACCAGCATTCCGACTATGTCCCCGCGACGAACCCTTATTACGGCAAAAATGCCACCGTCGAGTTCACTGCAAAGAACACCCACCCAATCCCCTCACGCTCGACGCCTCCCCATCGACAAACCCTAGTGGAGCTCCACTGTAGCCGCTGCTCCGATGGCCGCCTCGCTTCCTCCCCACCGTTTGCCGCCTTCTCCACCCCCCACCCACCCCCCAACCGGCACCTGCACCACCTTCTCGGGATCCGCCGCCGGCCTCCCCTTCTCCCATGTAGCAGACGCCTCCCACACCTCCTTCCACCAGCCGCTAGCATTCTTAGCCCTTCCCTCCGTGAGCCGCCAGCCGCCATTCTGCCGGCGGCCTTCCGGCCAGGAGCCGTCGCCGCCAACCCCATCTTCCCGGATCGCCACCCTGCCGGAGCAGTTCCGTTCTCCGTCCGCCGCCATCTGCCACGACATCGCCAACCAGACGAGGTCAACGTCCTCTCCGAACCACCGGTGGAACAGGTCCCCGTCCTCACCAACGTCCTGATCTTCTCATCGCATAAGTGTCAACACTCAATTTTTGCATTTGCTTCAATGAGAAAAATCTGAAGGTTTTCATGTGTGTATGAAGTGTCAGAAGCTCTGAAGATGGCATCTGTACAGTCTGATGATTTCTGAAGATGGCATCTGTACAGTCTGATAATTTCTGAAGATGGCAACAGTTGATTTAGTTTTTAAAATTTTCATCACGTTCTTGCATTATCATAAAAAATTGACGTGTAGTGTTTAGCAACGTTTTCAGTTATTACAGAGATATGAAACTTTGCGACGACTAAGGTATATAAAATATATCACTTTATTATGTTCAATTTCATCTCAATTGTCATTTATGTGGTAAAGAAATCCAAAATACTCCTTCCGTTTCATAATTCTTGTCGAAATATTACATGTATTTAGATGCTTTTTAAGAATAGATACATCTATTTTTTTGCAAATTTGAGATAAGAATTATGAAACGGACGTAGTAATATACTAATAACAAAACATGACATGATTGATATTTAGAGGCATTATAGACTTTTCCTAGTCGAATCAGACAACAAGCTGCATTTCGAAAAACTAAAAGAAGGAAACAGGGTAACTTCTTGAGGATTCGTGAGGCAACAGTTTCTCTCTGAAGCTGGTTTCTGAAAAGCTGCGGCCGAAAAGAAGGTGGCCGACAGCCGGCACACATGTGGTGATCGATGAATGTACGTGTAGGTACGCATCACAAAATCAGTTAAGCATAGTGGAGTACCTATGAGTTACGACGCGGGCGTACGTGCCCACAGTTCGCTGCCGTACGCCGACGCATGCACAGGCGCTACATACGGGCGAGTCAGGTCAGTCCATGCTGCGCCTGACTCCGGCGCATGGACGCAGAGAGCTACCGAGCCAGCTAGAGGCCACGGCCGGCCGGGTCGGTTCGATTCGATTCGTCGGTAGAGTTAATGGGACATGGCCGTACGTGGACCGGTCGACGTCGCGGCCCGCACCGCACGCACGCACGCATCGTAGGACCTGGCCATCATCACCCAAATGCTGTACTTAATGACTTTCTGTACAAACGACCTTGCAAAGAATTCTTCACCCAAATGCTGTTAATGACTTAATTAATTAACCTGTGAGTGCATGTCATGGCATGCAACGGTGACGCAGCAGCGAGCGAGACGGGCCCAAGCAGGTAATTAACCCCAGCAGCTAGCTAGCATGCATCGAGCATCCATGGATCGTCGGTCTATCAATCAGTCCTGCGCCGGTACGAACTGTGTGATCTAAAGGGGCACGGTCAAAAGGCACACGCCTGCTTCGAATATTGCGCCGATCCATGCATATATATCCAGCTAGCCGGCAAAATCTCTGGGGGCTCGGCTAGCTGTGCGCCACCATTTCCACGTCACCCCGGCCGATCTAGCTTTTCCCGCACAGACGACAATCAATGGTTCTGCAAGTGGCGCGCACAGTCGCCTACTTCTACTAGCCAGCTAGCTGCGCTAGCACGACGCATCGCTCGTCCTAGCCGGCTAGCCCTCGCATATAACTTAGCATCGATGACGGATCGCATCGTCTGGAAATATGCTATTTTGTCGAGAATAATTGCTGCCAGGCCAATGAGATTTTTAGAGTGTATGTAGAAAATAGTACCCGAACAGTACAGAATATATTTCCTACTTGGACATACAACGTCGTCCTTGACCGTTCGAGTTGTACACATGTGTGCCTATGTAGATGCCGTCCCGGCACGTTAGAGGAGCCAATTTTGTCGAGACCTACCAGACGTGACGACATGGCGCAATGGAGCCTGCAGTGCTCCACTACTGTAGCGCCTAGCTCTGGTAGCGAATAATGCGCGCACGCCGATGATGCATGGCTCATGGCTGGCAGGAGCGAGCTGAGAGACAGGTGCCGACACACGGCCGGGCAGGCATCTGTAAAGAACAGAGAAGGCCTGCGCCGCACTGCACTGCACAGACAGCCCGGTCGGCCGATCGATCACGTCGCTTGTCCGCGCCCGGCGACATGTCGGGACATTCCTTTCCGCCCCGGACGGACACACGTACGCCTCCGGTCCCTGCAGCTAGCCCACCCTGACTCCCTCCCCTGTGCCGCGGCCGGCACATGGCTGCCACGCTCGGTTCGCCGGCTAGCCATTTATTCCCACTCTCCGGCCCCCACGCGACACAGATCCAGTCTTCTTCCCGACCAGGCGGCCCGACCGACGGGAATGTCCGAACGTGCACGCCGAGTCGATCGGCCCGAACGGGAATGTTCGCCTCTCGTGCGGTCCAGTCTCTCGGCCGGACCGGCCTTTTTCCGATACCATTATTCTCTGCCGACAAAACTAATTTATGATCCAGCGGTGCGTGACGTGCGATGCGCCGCGATGACCGATTCATGGCTGAAATATATCGTCTGGTTAATTCGGAATGTGATCTAAGCATGCGTCGATCCAAATGTATAGTGGTTTTAGCACCCGACCGGTGCAAGAGAAAAAATCACTTACTGGCCAAGTGCCCGTGCGTTGTAACAGAGAGACAAAAACAACAATAATGTATACATGATTCGAGATTTCGCAGACAACAATAATGTGTACATGATTAGAGATTTGCGGTTGGTGAATATGAAGAGAATCATTTTCAACAAAATTATGCATCAATAGCTAGATATAAAAGATTCGTACATTCGTGCACTTTTCTAGATACATTTTGCATTTGCTCCGGACATCTTTCAGTTTCCTGCGGTGGAAGGCTGAAAAGATGAACTCATCAAGGCTTTACATATGACAACCAACCAGATTGAGATCTCAGTGGCTTTATTGCAAATATGTTTTCACCATGACTCATATAATGCATCTTGGAATATTATATCATTCTTGCTAGAGTGACCACCTCTTTTTTTCGTAGCCCAGACCTCTCCTTCACCAGCATGATGACCTGGAAGCATAATGCAGAGCCAAATAAAATGCAAAATCAATGCATGTTCTCACATTCATCATAAAAGCTTTACCCAATTATAGCAGTAGTTTTGGTATGATAGAAACCCTGACAGAGCATGTTTAATTGCAGATGTAACTACTGCTAAGTAGTTCTTATTGGTCCACAACCAAGTGGATTTTGGCAGCAACATGGAGTATATGTCAATGACCTGCTCAGGAAGGTTATTAGAGAGAAAAATTAAGGCAATGAAAATATGGTAATATGGTCCACAACCAAGGAACATATTGCTTCATATGCAAAATAACAACTCCCAACTTTTTCATAATGGTTCAGTTGGAACAACAATCACATTCAGATCTTATAGGTCTGCTAGAACGCCACAAGCCCACAACCCTTCAATCATCAAACGTGCTGCCTGAAGATATGAGTAAAACAGAGAAACCTTACCTTTTAGATACTTCCATGTTGTTCGCTGCGACACATAACGAACCGTAATCTGAAATGTAGAACAGAAGAACAAGCAAGGACTTTTACCTTGGATAGGAGAAACAAAATAGCAAGTAAAGGTCTTCTAGGCCAAGCTTTAAACTTGTACAATATTTAGGTTAGGTTTCCATTTAGGAGCGTAGTAACTGCATAAACGCCCTCAAGTCACGTCACCTTATTTGGGGCTCCTGGTGCAAAGCTGAATAGGCTTACAGGATAGGCCAGGAAGCCCGGGGGGTGTTCTGTGATGCAAAGAGTTCCCCGTAAGCCATATAAATGAAAAATGAATATAACAATAAATTAAATCTCTACATCTTGGATTGAAATAAAAAAGAGTTGATCAAAGTCGCTGAAAATGAAAATCACAGCAAAAATAGAAACATGCACATCAGATTTGCTATCAATTTGTACCAGAAATAAAAATAGGCCATGTTGAAAGCAACTTATTGAAAATCTTGTAGCAACACAGACAAAGTTGTATTAATCAGAGCACTCTTTCTTTTCATCTATGTCTGTATTGCAAGGGGTAGGAAGGAAAATGGCAGATCATATAGAGAGAAAATAGACCACAAAAGAGAGAATAATTAGATTGAGATGTCCTACTACAGAATGGGCAAAACTTAGACGCACTGCATATGGACTTCTGTTGAAGCGATGCATACGTCCTGCACTTGGCAAGTCCATGCGCTGGGCGATTCCAACTAACTAACACCTAAATACATAAAGCAATTGCAAGTAGCAGAACATAAGATGATTTTGCAAGTGCCTAAATACCTAAGTACCTTAGAAATTGGAACATCAGTTGAGAGCTCAGGCATCGTCGCAGGCATGTCAATTAACGAAGCCACACCTGAATCATCCCCACGAGCTCGTCGTCAGACTTCTCCTGTGCCCTTGTCACTGCAGCCGCAGCCGCGTCCGCGTCTTCCCCCTCGTCGATAGACACGAGGCGGAGGCCCTTAGAAATGGACTCCAGGTCGGTGCCGTCGTCCACAACGGACCCATCAGCCTCCACCACGATCTGCACGGGCAGTCACCACTCTGCATCAGCAGCACGCTCGGATGATCCCGGAAAGGAGGAGCGGTCGAGGAGGGAGCGAACCTTCTGGAGGTCGGGCGAGACGGAGGTGAGGGAGAAGATCTGGAAGTGGAGGACGTCGAGGCTGTCCTCCGTGTCGTACTCGACCGCGTGCTCCTCGGCCTCCCACTCGCCGCCGGGGGCCTGCCGGACCACGAACCTGCGCGCTACCCTCACGTTGCCTCTCGGTGGACCTACCTACCTACGGTTGGGGGCTGAGGGGAGGCGGAGGATAGCAGGGGCCGGGACGACGCGACGGCGGAGGAGAGGGGGCTGCGGGCACGATGCGAGCGGTGGCGGCTCGGGGATGGGGGAGAGAGAGATGGGATCGTGTAGGGGAGAGAGAAATCGAAAGTTTTTTTTAGGGAATCAGAGGGGATGCGGGCGCGATTGATTCGGTAAGCCCACCAAGGGAATCGGTAGGGAATCGGTAGTAAGAGGGATTCGCTCGTGCGAGGGAGGAGGAGGATGTACATGCACTAACATAGTAAAAGAATAGTAAAGACACGTACACCAATGGTAGTCTCCCCACGCTTGATATGACTTTCCTTGTGCATGGAGGCGTCGCGCAGACAGCAGACGAGGATCGATGTCGTCAGCTAAATTACACGCGCGTTCGTTGGGACAAGTGTGTGCGTGCACGAACGAGCGAGTGTCCCCTCCGCGGCGTGCATGTGCCAAACAGCTTTGTACGTACGCTAATTGCTTCGGTATCGAAAAGGGCAATTATACACGTTTCCGCTTCTACCCTTTTGCGGCAGCTTTGTACGTGTACGTTCGTGCGACGATTCTTTTGGCAAGTTCGTCCAAGAAGCAAGATGAAGTTGGATGTAAAAAGCGTTCCCGTTTGGGTGGTATAATTCATCCGCCGTCGTCATCAGGCTCTACTTGCATATTCGTGGCTTTTGTTTTTGCAAAACAAAACAAAATCACGGCCTTGCTTTTTTAAACGAACACACATATTATTCTCGATAAAACTGAAAACTCCATCTTGCTTCTTCGACGAAGTTGCTAAAAATCATGCTTGCACGAGCTGCGACGTAGGTTTTGAAAAGCCGTTGAGCCGTCCACCTCTGTTAGTGAGAACTAAGTTCGTAGGACGCAACATGGCCAGGACACACCATGCAAGAGAAGCTATAGAAACACCTCTCCATCGTTGAATTGCAAGGAAAAAACAAACACAAGAAAACATGTCACGAGAACCACTCACTCCATGTAATATGTCGCAACACCTACACCAAGACGATGACAGAGCCTGGACACCAATCTTCTACATGACGCCGTCCCTCTCGCCGAGACGTCACCGTCAAGAACACACCAAGCTAACGAAAAATGTAGCAAAACTTTACCAGACGTTGATCCATAGTTTCCGGTATCTCAATGCCAAATTGTTTGTCAAAGACGAAGCTTCTGCCTGGCTAAGGTTTAACTTCATGTGGCGGCTCTCAGCAAATTTTGGCCTAGCTTAGAAGATTTTTTTTTTTGTTTTGAAGAGGAGCTCCGAATGATCTTTTGGTCGATCACAATTCACACGGTACTGCACGATCTACTTTTTTTTTGAGGGGGTACTGCACGATCTACTGGGTCGCGCTCGCGCGACGCCTGCTGCCTCTGGGCGATCCGGCATGAGCAGCGGGTCGCCTGCGTTATGCAGGACCGCTTTGATGGGCCAACTCCAGCGAACGGGAGCCCCAGACGCTGGGCCGTCGAGCTCCACTCCAATCCAGGACGGTGCGTGCTCTCAAAGAAAGAAAGACAAAATCCAGGATTGGAGTGGAGCTTCGCGCGCGCGTCTGTCCTGAGGCTTTTGGGCTGCATGCGTAGTTGTGACAAGAGCTTATTCGCTGTGGCCTATTGGGCTGCAAGAAGAAGAATATCGAGCCAGTGCGCGGTGGCCTATTGGGCTGCAAGAAGAAGAATATCGAGCCAGTGCGCGGTGGCCTATTGGGCTGCAAGAAGAAGAATACCCAGCTTGTGCGAGGCCCCAATCGCAGCAGCGGGAAGGGTAGAAATGTTTTTATTTTTACCAGTGCTTAAAATCAACAAATGACTTGCTTTCCCCCGATTTCAGGACCAGGAGAATGGCATCTAATCAGCAGGGAACGTGTTCGTCTGCAGAGAAGGAGCACGCATGCTGAAGTTCCGTCCACATCTTCATCTACAGCCGTTGACTAGCTATCTGGCCAGGCGCCCAGGCAGGTCCTGCTCCCTTGCATGTCCATGGAACCAGAGCTTTTGTTAAAGGACAATCGCGGACAATCTGGTCAAATCTCTTTCAGTTTCAGGGAGTGGTAGTCGGGCTCAATAAGCTCTGAAAGGATCTTTGGAAGGACCAATACTTGGTTTTCGTTGATTTCCCTCGTTGACCTAGGCAGAGGTTTTGCACTACTTCGCCGACCAACTTTTTGTTGTTTCCTGCTACACATGGACATGGTCCGTCTACGAAAATATCTCGTACGCGTCGCAGAGTTGACAACTTGAGATGGATGGCTGGCCAAGACTGAAAGTCACTAATGAGTCAAAGGGTCAGATTTAGCTCTGGTAAAGTGTTGGGGATTAATTAATTAAGTAAAACCGTCAGAAAAGAACAGTCCTGTCAATTAAGTGATTGCGTCACCGAAGGAGACCTGGTTGATGAACTTGTTGTCGACTTCTTAATAGCTACATAGAGGCACGGTGCAAGGTTTATTTGTTGCCAGGTCTTTACTGGAGTACTTCAGAAACAGGGTTCTGAAAGTCGACCTTATAGTTTCATAACGTGCTAAAGGTACTACTACTAACAGACATCCCCAAACTAATTTTGTTGAACTTTTCATCTAGTAATCTCTTACGGAGTACTCCTTCCGTTCCATAATTCTTGTCGAAATATTACATGTATCTAGACGGTTTTAGAAATAGATACATTCATTTTTGAGCAAATTTAAGACAAGAATTATGAAACGGAGAGAGCAGTACATTACAGTACTGCGATCCCTTCCTCTGTGTGCTAATAATTCAGTAACAAGGAAAGTCGGTGCTGTGGCTGGGAGATCCTTACGTAATGTCCACAGCTAGAGAGAGACATGTCGAGCTTCGTAGGTGGAAGACGAGATGCGTCTTTGCCTTAGTTAAACAGGCCGCAAAGTCTAAACCAGCCGAAGGTTTCCTCGCAGTCGCAATGCAGCGGTTGCTTCCTACTAGCTCCGAACCACCGCTGTCCATATCCTAATGGACTTGCGAGTGGTTATTAGAGTCTTCTTGCCAAAGGTGACACGCGCTCCTCAACCAGTTCGATATCCTAGTTCTGCGTATGCAAATTAAACTGCCCCTGCCTGCCTCCGAGATCCTCCGGCTAGCTTCCAGACTCCCAATTAAGTCATCAAACTGAACCAGCGAGCTTGCTGTTCAAGCCGGTGGTGTCTGCCTGCAGGTGATCTATATTGACGCGAGACAAAGGTCAAAAAAAGAAAAGGTCAGATGTACAGGAGCTAGGAGGAGGAGCACTGTATATCAAGCAACAGGAGAAAGATGCGAATCGCGAATGGACTATACGGGTGGCGCAGGCAGAGCGGTGGCGGTCGATTTCGGTGCCGGCTTTGACTCCATCCGGCCGGGAAACCAACCAATCGGTCGGCCGTCCCACGTACGTATACACGGTCACGGCGCGTGGTGCCCACGACATCCTGAGTCGCCATTACAGCGTGGACTTGTGGCCGTGCGTTCTTCTGACTAATCTGAGATGAATAATCGCTTTTCAGGATTATTCCCGGGCCCCGGCCGGCTACGTATAATAGTGCGTTTAGGGTGCACGTTTGTCTGCAGAGATTTGATCGAATCAGCTAGAAGCTGAGCTGACTAGCTAGCAGCTGCGTGGCCATAACTAATGGCCGTTGCTTTACACTTAAAAAACACACACAGCGCGTTCCTGCTTTACTTGCTCGCGAACAATGCAATGATGTCGCGTCCGGAGAGGAAGATTACACGCTCCAATGATCGATGCCTCGATGGCTGCTTGAAACCAGCAATGGTCGTCCAGAAAAAAGGGAATCGTCCTACCATTTTCTTCCTCCAACAAGGCAACAATTTTTGTCCTCCAATTTTCAAAGCCGGTCAATTTTCGTCCTCCAACTTTCTAAACCGGACATTTTTAATTAGTTACTCCGGTCGGTCCGAAGCAGTATCTTTGTCCACGTGGCCGGTTTTACTTCTTCTTCTCCAATGGGGCACCTTCATTTTCCATTCAAGTGAAGTCGTTGCCGTTGCTCCACCCATCATACCGCTCCGCGATCCCGCCCGCATTCGGCATCTTCGCTTGAGGTGTGGGCCTCTCTTTCCAACTCTGGTGGCCGCGCTGCCCTTGAAGCCTCCCCGCCTCACTAACGCCACCGCCCATGCCTTGGCACCCACACCTAGAGCCTCCCCGCGACGGAGCTTGACGCCGCCAGCCGCCCATCATCGTCGTTCTGGCTCCTCCAATGGCCGAGGCAATGGCCCCGGCCCACTCAGATTCACCCGTGTACGTAGCTCGCCACCAAGTAGCCAACCACCACCGCGGCAATCCCTCACCGTCGCCGGAATGGACAAAGAAGGTGGTGCAGTTGAGATGAGTAAAACCGGACACGTGGACAGAAAAACCACTTCAGGTTGACGGAGGGACGGAAATTGTCCGGTTTTGAAAGTTAGAGGACGAAAAAAGTACGTTTTTTTAAGGGACGGAAAACGAACATTTCGACAAGCCGAGGGACGTGTACTTTTCTGGACGGACTCTTTTCCTGCTAGATGGCTCTTTTTTCTGCTAGTTAGACTAATTTCAACTCTCAGGTCAGCAAGGGTCCAAGGATTTCTCTAGCATCAGCACTGCTCAAGGACGCAGTGCGCATGCCTGTTCCTTGACTTCGGGGCCTCCGGCCACGCGAGAGCTAGCTAAGTATTCTACTCTAATCAAAGTCAAGAAATCAACGGAAAGAGAGGCCCTGAACGACCATATATAAACTAGCCACTGCACTTCAGCCCCATCGACTCAAAGGTCAGAACTCACAAGTCAATATAGTCATCAGAAGTCCGAATCCCCTCGTGCCCCCGAGTTCACTAATATTCGCAGTCTGCCATAAACACCGGCGCGCGATCGATCGATCCGTTTAGCTTGATCGATCTATTCGATCACCATGGCAGAGGAGTGGTGGAGCGGTGCACGCACCGGCGGCGGCGCGCCGGCGTGCTCCAGGACGGCGCCGGCGCCGGCCACCGAGTCACCGACCAGTAGGAATTCGGTGGCTTCGTCCCAGCCTGCAGGTTTCCCTGTCGATCACACCGCCGCGTCCTTCGCCCTCGCTGATCCAGACATGGATTGGACGCGAGCCTTCATGTAACTAAGTGCAGAAATCATTCAAGCTATAATCCACCTCGATTGGTCCCCAGTTCTCCATAATTCCATCAATTAAGCTTTTGATGTATCTTTGGTTCCATGCATGGCGCGGCTAGCAGGGACGGGAAAGCAGCGGAATCCGAGCAGCACCCCACGAGCTTCAACGCGCTGCTCGGCCTCCAAGGCGACGCCAGCCGCCAATTCCTGCTCGATCAAGCAGCGTTGTTGCAGCAGCCCGGCGTGTCGTCCCTGCAATACGCGGACAGCCGGCCGTCGATGACGCCGTTCTGCTCGCAGCAGCAGCAGTTGCCGGGCGGCGGCTTCTTCATCAGCTCGTCGTCGGGGATCTTCGGATCATCTCCTGGGCCGCCGCCCGAACACATCAAGGTCTTACTTACAGTGACCAGCCAGCCTGATCTAATCGAGATTGCAAGGTTGCAGAACGTATCAATTAACTAGGGTTTTCTGATTGAATCTCATGCAGTCCAATACCGGGCCTGCAGCTGTTCAGGTTCATCAGGACGCTTGCTCGTCGTCGGCCACGAAGAGAAATGGCGCCGGCGCTGGCTCGCCCGTGGCATCGAAGAAGCCACGGATCGACACGCCGTCGCCGTTGCCGACTTTCAAGGTACTCACTAGCCGAGCGATCAGATTTTCCCCTTCTGAATTACAATTTCCGCCCTTCGATCTGAATTACATTTTCCACCTTAATTTAAATTAAAATATTATCACCCGCAATTTTTTTTTAAAATATTATCATGCTCTAGCCTCTGGCGTCAAGGCGTCAACTGGATTATGATTGCTTTCGATTCTCATCGGCAGGTGAGGAAAGAGAAGCTCGGGGACAGAATCACTGCGCTCCAGCAACTCGTCTCGCCTTTCGGGAAGGTATATATCCACCGGGCCATTTTTCCTTTGTTTTCCTGCACGCCCTACTAGTACTTTGTATTAATATTTTTCTCTCCCTTTTCACTTCTGTTTGTAGTTTATACTCTGATGAAATAATACATCTGTAAGTTGGTGAGTATATTAACCTTTTGTATCCTTTTCGATCGACCCTTTAGACGGACACCGCATCGGTTCTTCACGAGGCCATCGGGTACATCAAGTTCCTTCACGATCAAGTCGCCGTGAGTACCCCGATTCCCTATTGAGATCGATGCTCCAAGAGAAATTTATGCTATTGTGCTACTAGCATTTGATTCCCAAAAGGCACAAGTTGTCTCTCATGATGATGAATTAACACGTAAGCCGTTGGGTTTATCTCTGCAGTCTTTGAGCTCTCCGTACTTGAGCAGCTGTGGCCGCGCCCTGCAGGACCAGCACCAACTGCAGGTATGTAGTATGCATACATGTACTAAAAAAGTGGAGTATACTAATTATTTGAGAGTTCAATCAGCAATTACTTCAGATTGTGTTTTGTTACTCCGCTGTGTTGGGTTTCCTTGCAATAACAAATCAACAATTGCATTTTTTCTCATGAGCTAGGGTTCCATTAAAGTCGACGGGAAGGCGAAGGAGGACCTGCGGAGCCGAGGCCTGTGCCTCGTCCCGGTGGCGAGCACTTACACGGTGGCGAACGAGGCGGCGCCAGAGTTCTGGAACCCTACCTTCGGAGTTGGAGGCACATTTCGATAGCCATTCATGATTCATGTAGTAGCTAGCATGCATGTAGCTAGAGGTATATGCGTGTGTAGTGTGTGTGCTAAGTTAAGCAATGTGTACTCATGCCAGTAAATCAGTACAGCTAGTGTTTAATCAAAAGCAACCAGCAGTGTGTTGTATAAGTGAAATAAATGTCTAGATCATTTAATGGAAGAAAAGCAAGAGCAGCAGTAAAAATAGGGGAGATATATATACTTGAAAGAGAATTTTAATTACGTGCTAGGAGTAGGAAGGCAAGTCTTCAAAGACAGGTCAATTTAATTAACATCAAGGATATGTTTGTTGGGACTGGCAGCCTGGTAGAGAAGAACCATATGCCACCGTATATATAAGATAACAAGAGCAACTTTCCGAAGGAATAATGCCATACTAGTATTGTATTGGCAAGTTAATTGTGGTGGGAGGGGAATGTTGGAACAGGTGCAAACATTTGAAAGAAATTGGAGGGTTTGGTTTTGGATGCAGCCTGAGCAGTTGATGATAATAAAGTAAACTCTAATGTCAATTTCTTCAACAACAACAAAAGAACAATAGAAGTGTACCCTCGTGTTTAAGTTCTAGAATTACCAAGTGAGGCCATCTGCTCCTTTTTATTTGTCTCAAACTTTCATAACAGTTGGTTTCGTTAGTGAATTCAGAGAACTAATTTTGTGAAAATAAAAGATTAGTTGGTGTAGCTCGTACAAGGTTTTCTCTGCATGACGCACTGGAAACATATTTGCTAGCTTCCAAATATTTGATTTGTTTGGCTGTGTTTCGATGCAGAGGCTGGGAAGGCCCCTTTTCGAGTTTTTTTATTTGTGCTTCTGAAGCTCTTCAGAAATAACATGTCAATGGATATATAATGTGATATGTCCCTTTAAAACAGAGCAATTTCTCCTCATTTCTGTATTGCAGATCTGCTACTACTCCTACTTACGTCATTAAGCAACGCAGTCTTGGTATAGCATCTAGGATCGTTCGTTAATTCTTTCACGAAAAGATTGCATCCTTGACTACAATGCACTAGCGTCCTCTTTTGAGTAGTACTACTACTAACTAAACTAAGTAGCTAGGAGCCTAGGACGTCTTCCACAGATGTTACTATCTCCTGATGTGTCTCCTAATTTTTTTTCTTCATTGTCTCTGCATGCAAGTCAAAGAGGGTAAACATGCATTGATCCCATCAAATGCAATAATGCCCCATCAGAAATACAGAGGCATATTAACTTCTACATGGCCAACCACATCTTTGACTTACTTTTCCTTCAGCTGCCTGTCCAGAGAGTGCGCCGGCTTGGGCCATATGGTTGGTTTGGCACCACATGATTCCACATAAAAACACTCATGGACCCTCGAGTACGTCTTAATCCTCCTCTTAATATCAAATCATACAATCATGGAACATTTAACCTCGTTGGTCAACTACGTGCTGTCAATCTTGTCAATTGCCACTGGCTTGGGCCATGAGCAGGGCCATCAAAACAAAGCTTCAGCAAGCCTTGCAAGGGGAGTTTTAACGCAACAACGATTTCGGCCCATAATAAGCTTTATACGGTGCTTATGGGATTTAATTAAGCCTGTCGACTAAGGCGCATCAACGAGCTCCAAATCTTTATTCAGTTCAGAATCATCACTGGATTATACCCAGAATACATTACTAACATGATATGGTATAGATTATATAGAAGCACAAAATTCACTTACAAACTTTACAACCAGTTCAATCAAAGCCAATCACATCGACCCGCATCACGCATGTTGCAAAGTAAGTTCCACAGATACAGATAACAGCAGCAGCAGCAGACAGCGGCGAAGGAGCTGCAGCTGATCAAACATTCAAGCGGAGGAACCCTTGAGCTTCTTGGTGATGCCGGCGAAGTACTTGCCCTGGTGGAAGGCGTGCTCCAGCTCCATCTCCGTCGGCCACCTGGACCCGTCCCCGGCGAACGTGCCGGCGCCGTACGGGCTGCCGCCCTGCACCTTGTCCATGTCGAACAGCTTGGCGCCGAACGTGTACCCGACCGGCACGAACACCATCCCGTGGTGCGTCAGCTGGGTCACCGCCGTCAATGGGGTGGTCTCCTGCCCGCCGCCCTGGGTGCCCGTGCTGTAGAAGACGCCGGCCGGCTTGCCCGCGAGGCTCTGCTCGCGCCACAGGCCGCCCGTCGCGTCGAAGAAGGCCTTCATCTGCGACGCCATCATGCCGAACCTCGTCGGGAACCCGAAGAGCACGCCGTCGGCCTCGGCAAGCTCTTGCGGCGTGATTGTCGGCACGTCGGTCTTTGGAGGAGCGCCCATCTTGCCGAGCACTTCCTCAGAGAGGATTTCAGGGACCTGTCGAGTGGTGAAGTGAATATATATGAGTTCGAGTGGTGTTCATGAAATTTATGCACAATAAATTTCGATTGCATAAATTAGATGTGACTTCAGACTCTGTAGTACACTAATTCTTGGAACTCACAGTGAGAGATCACATCGTTTCAAGTTTCAACTGATTAACTGAGCCTGAGCTACAAGGTTGCTGAGACTGACCTGCCACACTTTAACTTCTACGCCTTCAACAGAGGAGGCACCTTTCTTGATCTCATCAGCTAGTTTAGCAACATGACCATACATGGAGTAATACCTGTCAGAAATTTGGTAATCATTATACTCCTTTCTTTATCGATGCACAAGAAGCAAGACACAATGATATGTCTTGTCTGATAAAACATCAATCTCTATGACTTTCTGTTATGCGCATTTGAGGGAACTTTAGGAACAGCGTCAGGCTTACGGAGAGAGAATGAGGACATCATGCACCAACTTGCATATTATGCGGAAATGTAAATCACTTAAACAACAAAGACACCTATGCGCAGAACTTCCACACAATTATATAGTTCAACTACAACTACTTCAGTAAAAGTTATGGCTGCAAGTTACTGTAGATGATGAAAGAGTTTGCTCCCAGACACCGAGTAAACAGAATACCATGTGTGGTAGTACAAATTATGACCTTGACAACGATGTAAAAAATGTTACTCCGTACTAATGATTTGCTTTCAGTTGTCAAGTATGCACAAAGTTTTAATAAAATAATCCTAGTGTTTCCCATCTTTTATTCAAAGGCTTCTAGATGCTTACTTTTGGTAGTTGGGCAATCCCATTCAGCCAGCAAAAAGAAAAAAAAACATGGCTCAGTTATAGTTTATGTTAGACAATGATAGGGTGGTTAGTTATGTGCTTAAGCATTCCTATAGATGTGACTTCAATAAAAGACGAGTGATGTGTACTGACACATAAAATGGTGTTTGCCAATAGCAGGATGCATGCATTGCACTAAGCACTGAACACTCAAATATGCTTGAGGACACTACTAATTTTCTGTTGGTCAAGAGCGACATCCTCAAAATGGTCATGCAGGTTCTCATTCTTTCAGGACAGGTTGTATTTACAGCCTATATATATTGAGAAACCCACTGGACTACCTGGTCATACTGTTGCATATATTAATTATTACGCATTGCCTGATTTCGTGGTTCAAATAAGCTTTGTTAAGACATGCATAAGTTTAGAAAAGGTGTCCATGTTGGTAGTCAGGTAGTGTAGCACTGAACTAGCAGCAAACATCCAGAACAGGGGACAGTTGGGTTGTAGTGCAAAATCCACTTGAACAGAAAATGGCATTTTTATTGCAGTGCTGTATTTGACAATTTTGTGTTTGTAAACTGAAAGAAGGTCATCAAAAGTTTAATTAAGTGAAAATAATAATATACAACATATTTATTCATGTACATACAAATCGCATTAGTCCTAGAAAAACTTGCAAGTTGCCCTTTTCTGAGCACTTCAAGCAGTGGCTGTCCTAAATAGTTTGTGGGAACAGGCGAATTGTTAAAGATATGGCATATTCTGGTTGTCATATAGGAAATCTTTCCCAAAGCAGCAGAACTTGTGGTGGTAGTAATCAAGGTTCTGTTCATCAGAAAGATATTAACCAAGGTGCTGATCGCATCCACTATCACTAGTAACCGCAAATGCACTGCAATCTCTACGCGTAAACTTTTGAAAAATTGTACTCCTACAATACAAGTACAGAAGTACTTCCTCCGATCCATAAAAAGTGTCGTCCACTTAGTACTCGGTACAAAATGGGCGACACTTTTTATGGATCGGAAGGAATAATAGAGAACCCAAATCATTGCAAAAACGCTGGTGAAGTCGCGGATGTCAGCCGCAGTGCAGACAACACGGATGTGCATTTCCCACGGCAAAGAGGGGGGAAATTTCAGGTAAAGGGAACAGTTCACGATTAGTGCAGGATCAGGTCCCCATCAGTTTCGGCATCGACCCCATCCTATGCAAGGACCACCACCAATCCACCATGGATACATGTCCTCACAGGCACAGCTAATAATTGATCTATAACAACTGCAAAAGTTATTCGCGACTAAATACTCTCTCAGTCTCCCCTCCACTAGTTTCAGTTCATTGAACCTAGACTCTCTGTGATCGAAACAGGATTCGCGCTAGATGCATCGACCGATGAACGTGAGCATTGCGAGAAGAAAATTTGAACACGGGTTATACGTTTCGATAAGAACAAAAGTAGGCACAGGATCATCAGCCATGTGTGATAAACATCAGTAGTATAAATGAATCAGTTAACATTCAGTTTCACATGCACGGGTGTAGTGGGGGGCAATAGCGAGGCGGTTCCAAGTAGGGAGTGGGTGCTTACACGACGTAGACCTTGACCGCCATTGGAGGCGCGCCGGAGCTCCGCGGATCTGAGATCTGGTCGGAGGAGGAGGACGGAGGGGTCAGTCTCAGGATGTTTAATGAGTTCGAGGAGGAGGATGGGGCAGGAGACAGTGTGGGGGTTGGAGAGGGGAGGATCGGGAGCATTTATAGGCCGGCTGGCCAGGCGGGGGTCTTGCCGTGCTTGGTTTTGGTTGACCTCCGAGGTCATCCAACCAAGTGCTGCCAAGCGGATCCGGGCACCCTGGTCGTGCCATTTGTGCAGTTGTGCTGCGTCACGCGCTGCTCGTCAGCAGAGTGTCCAGAGTTTTTTTTTTCGGGGAAGAGTGTCCGGAGTTATATGCTGCTGACAAGGGAAAAACCATAAAAATAAATTACGGGTACTACTCGGTCTCATATTAACTATCGAAATATTACATGTATATAGACGTATTTCAGTATATAGATACGTCTATTTTTAAATAGATTTGAATCAATTAATATGTGACGGATTGAGTATTACTCCTATATAAGTTAACTAAATGGTAGCAGGAAAAATGATACTCACTTCAGCCGGAATTACTTGTCAAAATATTAAATGCATCTAGACGCTTTTTACACATAGATACATCCGTATTTGGGCAAATTTGAGACAAGTAATACCGATCGGAGGGAGTAACAAAATGAAATGTTGATTTCGAGTCAAAACACTAATACCAGGATAAAAAATGGCTTCATGTATTCAAAACAATTAACATCATAGATTAAGAAGGAGGACAGTTGGGAGAGATGCCTTGTAATCCTGAATTTCAAAAAATTGAAGAAGGACCCTATAAACGTGGAGGAAGAGAGTATTATGTCCGTGTTCTTGTTAGCCTTGTACGACAAGTATGTTTAAGACCTAGGTGAATCACATTTGTTTCATCATTTGTCGCCAAAAAGGTCGCGTGGATTTTTATTTTTTTGGTATGAACTGTTATGTCATGTGTCTTCAGAAAAAAATCCCGAAAAAGATGTGTCTTAATTTATGGTTGAAGTAGATACAAATTGAGTTCTTACGTAATTGTGTTGTGTGCAAACGACCCTCTTTGTTGCACTTGGGTCCGCACTTGCTAAGACATGCATCAGGATCGACCCCTTGCTGGACCGCATGATGTCACAACAGTGAATTGTGATAGTATCATCTAATTGAACTAGCATGGTGTTCCGCACAATTTTAATCATCTTAATTTTCTAGCCGAATATATGTATTTTTTTTTTATTTATACGATATGTCGTTACGAAAAGATGATTAATCAACCCAAATATATGTAGAAAAGTAGAACTAATTAATCTTAGGACCCCTAAAAGTATTATGTTTTTAATTTACTTTATATTAAAATATATAACTAAACGTTAGATCACGTGTCAGATGATTGATCAACCTAGCTTATTATTTAATATTTTCATGACATGTGAAGAAAAATAATGAAAAATAATGTTGAAATGTCATCGCGTAACAGAGTATGTTATGTTTGGCACCATATAAACAAATATAACTTAATTATCATCGATTATAACATATTGGACCTATTTGGGCCTAAAATCATTTTCATGTTTATTATAGCTCATCAGATATACCTCTAATTATCGCTAATTCTACAAAACCGGGCCTACATGGGCCACTTTAATGTTTAGAGATAGCCCATTAAACATTCCTTCCATTAAATCTGGACCGTTAGATGTAAAATCCAACGGCCAGAATAATTGGGGTGACGTGGATCAACGTGGAGCCTCCCTTCCACTAGTACAAAACAGGCTATACGCGACCCCCACCAGTGTCGTGTGCAGAGGGCACGACACTGATAGATAACTATTAGTGGCGGGTG
The DNA here is from genome assembly GCF_000005505.3 of Brachypodium distachyon. Lineage (NCBI taxonomy): Eukaryota > Viridiplantae > Streptophyta > Magnoliopsida > Poales > Poaceae > Brachypodium > Brachypodium distachyon. The sequence continues at coordinate 18,188,474 of NC_016132.3, read as the reverse complement.
CAAAAGGACACGCCATTGATGGACTGACGATGGTCCATGTCTCGTCCCGCGGGTCATCCATTAGTGGCGGTCGGCCAGGAAACCGCCATTGATAGTCAGGTATCAGTGGCGGTGGTTATTAGTGGCGGTTTTCCAGTTTGAACCGACACTGATAGGTGGTTTATCAGTGGCGTGTTCCAAACCTGAAAACGTCACTGATGGTTCGATATTATCAGTGGTGGGTTCTGCTTGTTGTCCACCACTGATAGGTTGGCCATATAAATAGGCCCAATGGCCGCTGATGGTCGCGCGCTGCGCGTCTTCTTGACTAGCTGCGGCCGCCATCCTCCTCCTTGACGGCGGAGCTCTGCCGCGGAATGGCAACCACCAGGTAATAATCCTCCTCTCCTTCTTCTTCCTCCCCCGGCCCTCCTCTTCTCCTTCCTCCCCTTCTTCTTCCTCTGCCCGGCCCCCCCTTCTCTCCCCCTGGATCTGGTCTCGCCCCCCCAGGCACCGCCGCCGGCCGGCCAGCTGGCCCCTGCCCTTCTCTCTGCCCCATCTTCTTCCTCTCCCCTCTAGCTCTCTCCCGCAGCAGGCAGCGGCGGTACAGGCTCTCGATCCCCATTAATTTGGCCCCCACGCCCTCCCCACTGCCCACACTGAGGCCGGTCAAATTCCAGGCAGCACGCCGCAACATTCCACCTACTCTATGCAATGTGTTTTCAATTCATACCCGGTGATGTAATCTGTGACTAATTGCTTCAATTTCTTCTATGTTTTCTTAGCTCGTCTCACCGTGGTTGGATGTATGAGGAGAGATTGTCGACTTCTTGGGTTGCAAAATGGGCCACATTTTATGATTTCGCGGTAGCTGATATGAAGAGTAGGGGCAATGTAAAGATGTGTTGTCCATGTGACAGATGTCGTAACACAGTGATGCACCTGCCAGTGGATGTTGAGATGCATGTAATGGCAAATGGATTCGTAGAAGGTTATTTTTGCTGGACTTCGCACGGGGAGGTTGCGGTAGAAGTGGGTAGTGGCTTTGAAGAAGAACACATAGAGTTTGACCAAAGTGGTGAAGAATATCGTGGTGACGACGCCATGGATGAAGAAACACCGGTCGATGAAGCTCTGCGTGGTCGGATGGGGGAAATGCTAGATGACGTGCACTTACAGAATCAACTGAAGGATCCCGACAATGCCAAAGATGAGAAGAAGTTTCAGAAGCTAGTCGAGGACGCAAACACACCAGTGTATGACAATGCCGGCATCAACAATAATGTCCTAGAAGTGACACTTGAACTTCTTAGGATAAAGGAAAAATTTGGGCTTTCTGACAAGGGCTTCACGGAGATGTTGAGTTACCTTGCCTCTTTCCAAAGGGCAACTAATTGCCTAAGAGAACATACGAGGCGAAGAAGATTACCTGCCCGCTTGGATTAGACGTTGTGAAATATCATGCATGTCCACTGGACTGCATTGTATACACGGGACCGCACAAAAACAAGGACAAATGCCCAATATGTGGTACTTCACGATACAAGAAGAAAGATGGCAATCACAACGAAGTCGACGAGGAAGAAGTGAGGAAAGGTCGGCCGGCGAAGATCGTCTGGTATCTTCCGATGGGTAGTCGTTTGAGCGTTGGTTTCAGAACTTGAAGGATGCGGTGAGACTGGTCTGTCACGATCCGCGTGAGAAGATGTATGATCCAAATGGAGAGTACCGTACAGACAATACTGAAGCTGGGATCCTCAAACACCCAGCCGATGCGGCTCAATGGAGGACCTTGGACGCGGAATTCCCAGATTTCGCCAATGATCCCAGGAACCTAAGGCTAGGGCTGAGCACTGACGGAATCAATCCATTCAGCAACATGAGCAGCACGCATAGCACATGGCCAGTGATCATATTTGTGTACAACCTTCCTCCATGGTTAATCATGAAGAAGAAGTACATCCACCTGTGTATGCTCATACAAGGCCCAAAGCAACCCGGAGCTGACCTAAATGTTTATCTTCAGCTAGTGAAGGATGAGCTTGCTGAACTTTGGAATACAGGCAGAAAGGTTTGGGACGCTCGCAGGGAGGAGTACTTCACCCTTAGAGCAGCGTTGTTGACTTGTGTGCATGACTACCCAGCAAACGGTAATACATCATGCCAGTGCACAAAAGGGTACAAGGCATGTACAAAGTGTGCGGAGAATACAATATCGGAGATGTTGCCCACATCATGCAAAATTGTGTACATGGGACACCGACGGTGTTTGCACCCTAAAGACCCGTGGAGGCTTGATGCGGAGAGCTTCAACGGAAAGGAAGAGCACGAGGGTAAACCTAGGGAAAAGTCTAGCTTTGAAATCTACGATATTGTCAAGGATTTGGAGGTTAGGCCTGGGAAAGCAGAAAATGTCAAAGATAAGGACGGCCCGGACACCTCCGTGTGGAAGAGGAGGTCTGTATTCTAGGGCCTGCCATACTGGCCACACTTGCGATGCCGACACGACATTGATGTGATGCACGTCGAGAATATGTATGTGACAACGTGTTGGGATTGCTGACGAACATCCCTGACAAGACGAAAGACGGACCGAAGGTAAGGAAAGACTTGGAAATTTTGAAGATACGGAAAGAACTGTGGGCAGAAGAAGAAGAGTCACCGGAAGACAAAAATGATTTCGTGACGGTGACTACACGTTTTAATCCTGCTTGTTACAATCTGAGCAAGGACGAGTTGCATAGAGTGTGCGAGTGCTTTCGAGGCATCAAAGTCCCTTTGAACTACTCCTCCAACATCAAGTGGCTCGTTGACATGAAGAGTCACAAGCTAGTTGGTATGAAGTCTCACGACTGCCATGTGATTATCACGCAGTTACTCCCAGTTGCAATCAGGGGTGCCATGGAGCCTCGGGTAAGAGAGACAATGATGAAGCTTTGTGACTTTTTTGACACGATCTCACAAAAGTCAATTACCGTGAAGCGTTGTCTCTTACTGCAACCTATGATGGTACAAATATTGTGTGAATTTTAGAAGTACTTCCCTCCGACATTCTTCGATGTCATGGTCCATTTAATGGTCCATATCGTTGACGAGATATTGTGCCTAGGGCCATCTTTTTTGCATAACATGTATGGGCCCGAACGATACAACGGGGTTTTGAAGCGCTATGTTCGTAACCGAGGGCGTCCTGAAGGTAGCATCCTCCAAGGCTACCTGGTAGAAAGAGTGCGTCGAGTTTTGCACAGATTGGTTAGCGGATCAGAAAGCAATAGGCGTGCCGGAATCAAGTCACAAGGGCATGCTAGCTGGCCAAGGACTTTTTGGGCAAAAGTATATCGAAGTACATTCAAAGAGGAGAGCAGCTGACTTTAACGGAGCACATTTGGTGGTGCTTCAACACATTGATGCGGTCCGGCCTTACCAGGAAATGCACATGCAAGAGCTTCAAAACAACAACCCTATCAGAGGACAAATTTGGATCCATAGAGAGCACAATAAACACGCTGAGTGGCTAAAAGAGTATTGGTATGAGAGGGAGCCAATAGATGAAAACGAAAAGGTGGTGCTAAGGTTGTCGCGGGAACCAGCTTACAACGTCGCCACATGGCAAGCCTACGCTATTAACGGGTACACGTACTACACAAAATCTCAGGATTGTAAAAGTCAATATCAAAATAGCGGTGTAGTATTGGTTTCCGAAACTGCAACTGATAGCCAAGCCAAGACTAAAGCATTCGATGGAGTGATTGAGGAGATCTGGGACCTGGACCCACTTTTTCGTGTGAGATGGGCTACAAATGAGAAACCTGATGGCCATAGATTCACAACCATGATGCTACCACCTGAGATCTCTAATGACCAAGTTAACGTCGAAGCAATCCCAACAACCCAAGAACCATGGGTATTTGCGAACCAATGCAAGCAAGTATTTTTCATAGAAGATCTGTCGTACCAGTGGCCCACGGGGTCCCACTGATACGGGACGCGTGGGTCGCCAGTGACAAAGTCCCATCAGGAAGGACTCCCGGGAAGCGATGACCCCGGGAAGCCTGCCTCGAGGAGACGACCCCTAGTGAAGCTAAAACTAAGGGCCGAGCACAAGATGCTCCCGAGAACCTCGGTCCCGGGAAGCCGAAGGAACGCCTCCTGGCAACTAGCCGGTGCGCTAGCCCGAAAGGTGCACCCTAGCAACCCGCGCTCAGGCGTGCAGGCGGGATCCGCAGAACAGTGAAGACAGGACAAGACGGCGGGCGCAATGCATTTAATGCACTAACAGGAGTCTTATCAGCAGGCCTAGTCTTGCTTAGCAAGGCTAGAGCGACTACCCTACGAACCATTTTTTCTACCGTGTACAATGAACCGGGCGCTGCATGGCGTCCAGCTTGGATGAGCAAAAGTGTATTCCGTGTGGCTGTGACACGCGTCTAGGCAACGTGTCACGCTGCATGCATTAGCACATGTGGTATCCCCTTGTCTATAAAAGGAGGACCGACGCCACCGGTCAAAGGGTGGGACCTCAGTAGGATTCGGTTCTATTCAGTTCAGCATTCACCCAAGTAGCCTAGCCCTTAGAGGGACAAGTAGCAAAGCACGGGAACTCCCCGGCAACCTGTAACAACCGTACTAAGAAATACAACTCCAAAGCAGGACATAGGGTATTACACCTCCGGGTGGCCCAAACCTGGGTAAAAACTCTTGTGTCTACACTTCGTGTCTATCGCCATGCCAGCGATCGCCGGAGCGATCACCTCGCCCTCCACCGAACCAAAAAGGGGGTGCTCGGCATCCCCGGCGCCGGAGACCGTGCTCCGACATTTGGCGCGCCAGGTAGGGGGGCATGAAGAGAGCTTCGGGTGACTGCCGGCGTTCTCGTCGTCAACACCGGCTTCTTCGCCTACGACATCTTCAACGACTAGCTCGCCATGCCGCCCAAGAAGGCAGACGAGCCCCGTGTCGACTTGCGCGACACTCTCTCCATGCGCATTCGGTCCCATGACGCTGCGCGCACGTCACAAGTTCAAGTGGACCAGGGGTTCCCCCCACGGAAGCAGCAGCAGTCGCAGCTGCCACCTCCACCTCCTCGGCCGTCGGTAGACAACCGGCCAAGGGGGCCCATGGCTCCCAGCGCCGGAGCCAGCCGCGCGAGCAGCGAGTCCACTCGCGGGCCGAAGACGCGCAGCAGCAGCTGCGCCATGAGCACAGCGCGTCGTGTGCGACGCCGACGGAGTCTCGCCCCACTCCCCCGAGGGCCTCGGAGGCACTGCACCTGCGGTGCTTGGACGAACTGCTCGTGGGATCGACAAGGAGGAGCAGGCCGAACGACTACTCGACATCGACACGCATCATCGACTCTACTTCCGCTATGGGTCTGCGCGTCTAGTGTAATTTTGTGATCCATTATCTACAGCATTGATCCGGGCGGAATCGGTAGAATTTTTATTTTGTGCTAGCGTAACCTACCGCGTTCCCCAACAGTGGTATCAGAGCCGATGCTATCTGTTTTGGATTCGGATTATGTGCATAAGTGTTATGCGGTTAGTAGTAGATGTGATCTATTGCTATCTTCGTGGTCGATCTAAGTGTTAGATCGGTTTTGTACTCAATCGATTGATCAATTATACTCGAGATCATGGATATTCGATTCTGATAATCGCGATGCTGATGGTCGTGACACAACATACTCCTTCCGGTCAGATTTCTGCCATCGGAGTATACGGTGAAACATAAATCCGGATGCAATGATGTTGAAGGTCGTGACACAACATACTCCTACCGGTCGGATTTCTGCCATCAGAGTAGACAGTGAAACGTAAATCCGGATACGATTCACGAGATCAATGCGATTGATCAAATTGGAATAGAGATCCATGAAGGAATAGCGGGATCGCCGTGCTATGTATTCGTAGCGCCTTAGTTGTCGTTGTGAGTTCACATCAATTCGGTAGAATGGATTTCTACGCATAACTTGTTTTTGCAGGATTGTTTTCGCCGGGGGAGGGTTTTCTCTCTTCCCCGAGGTGCGGGGCGCGTCTCCGCGTCCCGAGTTCTGCCCTCGGCCTGAACCAGTTGGGGCGCCTTCGCCTTGCGGCTGCTGGGCAGCGAGCGCAAGGAGCGTGTCCAGCTCCGCACTCCATGCCTCATGCGTCGGTGTGCCTTGCAGTGGCTCGTAGCGCACCATGACACGCGCAACTATGATGGCCTCTGCCGGGGTTTGGGTGGGAGGCTGCCGATTCTCTGACCGGCTGCCCTCCGCCCTGTCCCCCGGCGCCCTCGGGTGAGTGGGGCGGGATTCCGTCGGCGTCGTACGCGACGCGCTGTGCTCTTGGCGCCGCTGCCGCTGCGCGTCTTTGGCCCGCGGGTGGACTCGCTGGCCAACGCGGGCGGCATCATGGCCGCTCGCGCGACTGGCTCCGACGCTGGGAGCCGCTGGCCCCCTAAGCCGGTTGTCCGCCAATGGCCGAGGAAGCGGAGGTGGCAGCTGCGACTGCTGCTGCAACCGGGAGGGCTCAAGGTTCTCCTGGCCCTGCGACATGGGTTGCACATCGTGTGATCATGTGTGCGCCGCTAGGGCACCACGCGGGTCGATCCGGGAGTCACCAGCCCGCTTGGGAGGCATAGCGACGGGTTCTGTCGTCGGAGAAGACGAAGCTGACGTAGTTGTAGACGACGGCACCGGCGGTCTTCGGCGAGCTCTCCACACGCCCCCCTACCTGGCGCGCCAGATGTCGTAGCCTGGGGCTTAGACACCGGGGATGCTTGCCCTTCTGCGCTGGTATGCATGCACGGTCCAAAGCACAGTACCAGGGCGGTACGTGCCTTGGATTCACTGAGAGCCACTCATTGTGGGCTGACTTGACAAGTAACCACCCTTCTGTCGGAGCATTTAATGCTTGCTTGTGCCACACTCCTCGCCTTGACGAGTCCCGTGCACAGGTAGCCTGCCGGGGCGGCCATGTGGCGCAGATGCTCTCCCTACTGGGCACCGGCCCTGTAGTAGGCGCCAGCGCCCGGGAACACCCTCCCGGCAAGTGACCTTCCCGAGGTGCGTCCAGACCAAGATTCCCTTGTCATCTTCCGGGGTAACCCCCGCAGCCCGACTAGTCCCGCCGGGCCGGTGACTTCCCGGGCAGCTCGAGCGGTGCTGCCTAGGGTGCTGTCTTTGTGGGAAGCACGTGGAACGACCCACGCATTAGGCAGCGGTGGTACCCCGGGTGCCACTGGTGCGATAGCGCCCCCGGCATGGCCGAGCCCCGCTGCTCCCTGCTCGTCCGAAGGGGCGAGCTGGGGGCTCGGGGGCTTCTCCAGGGCACCACCGCCCGCCCCGGTTGCCGGGGGCTGCTCTGTGCCGCCCGCCTCAGATGGCGCCCCCTGCGTGGCGTTATCAGTGGCAGCAGTTGCGGCCCCGATAAGCGTTGTGACCGATTGTTGAAGGGCTTCTACTGAGGCAACCTCCGCCGGAGCATCATCGTCGACCTCGCCAGTAAGGTTGATGACCCGCACCTCTGTAGGCGCGGGCGCAGCCGGAATCCCTCTGGCAATTGCACGAACGGCTCCTGCGTCGAGCGTGCGGATTGGCGCGGATAGTAAAGGAAGTGTTCGAACTTGCACATACCTGCCGCCGGGCTGTTGCCCTGCAAGCTCGAGTCGGGGATTGTTGGGTCCCCCGCGGCCGCTGCTGCCGTCGCCACCGCTACATCAGCAGCGTCTTGGTCGCCGCCGCCCGCTGCCGGCCGAGGCTTCTTGGTTGGGGCTGCCGGCGACACGATGGTCTGCCCCCTCTTCCTCGACGAACTGGAAAACGCAAAAGTAGATTAGTCAGGCACAAAATAATTTCGCAAAATCAAAACTGCTCTGAATGACATTGGACTTACCCTGCCGGCTTGAGCTTGAGCTCCCTGTCCACCAGGATGCTCCTCGCCGGAGGGCCGCTTCACGCGGGGGGAGCTGTCGGAGTTGCCGGGGTGGTCGGAGCGGCTGCTGCAGCCGCGCCACTACCGTCGGAGACCCCAGCCCCCACGTCGCCGTGAGGCACCTGGAGCTGCGAGCTGGCCTCCCGCCTGCCCGCCCGCTCCGCCACGGACCGCCTCACGGGGGGGACGTCATCTTCCTCGTCGTCCTCCTCTGGCACAACTTCGCCGGCTGCCGGGCGAACGTCGTCGTTGCGTCGTCGTCGCTGAGGTCTCCTCCGACGCCCAACGAGGAGTCGTCGGAGTCCCAGCACTCTGCCTTGGCGGAGGCCTAGCCTTGGCCCCCTTTCCTCGAGTCGGCAGCCGGCTCCTTGCCCTTCTGGGACCGGGGCTGTGGGGGTGAGGGTTGTGCCGAGGGGTCCTCCACGATCCCCCACTCGTCGCAGAGTGGGAGATCCCGGGCTCCCGAGTTCGGGATCCCGGCGTGGAGCGAGTGCGCTCTAGGCGGGAGCAGCCGGTAGGGTTCATCCTCGCCGGTGATACCCTTCACCCAGAACTGCACTTCCTCCGGGAGGAGGTCCGTGCGCTGCAGCCGGGTCCGGTCGCCGGCCCCGGTGTACATCCACGCCGGATGCGAGCGCCGCTGCAGGGGGGCCATGCGCCTTCCGATGAAGTGGCGTGCCACATCTATGTCCGTGAGCCCGGCCTCATGGAGCACTTTGATCTTCGCACAGATTGGGGCCAGCTCCTCGTCATTCAGGTCGCGAAGTGTCCAGTCGTCAGAGCCCTTCGGAGGCCCAAGGGGTTCCTCGTGGAACTCCTAGAGCTCGTCGGTGCGCACCCAGCACCAGTCGCGGCGCCATTTGTGCTCTATCTTCTTCTTCCCCAGCTCGATGAATTCTGATTTGATCCTGTTGCGGAATCGGAACACTACCCCCGAGGACAGGGGGGCCTTCTTCTCCACCCTCGGGTAGTAATAGTGGCGGAATAGCGCCACCGACGGCATCACTCCCACGAACGCTTCACAGAGGTGTTGGTAAACGGCCAATGTGAAGAACGACGTGGGGTGAAGCTGCGCCATGAGGAGCCCGTAGCTCTCCATGATGGCTGAGAGGAAGTAGGAGTGCGGCGGCACGAACCCCGCAAGGATGAACCTCCTGAAGATCCGGAAGTAGTGCCCGTCGCGCTCCGCTCCCACGGGAAGGACCTGCGTCGGCCCGTGCTCATTGTGCTTGGTGGCCAGCGCCAAGTCCAGCTTGTCGACCCCCTCGTCGTTGTACCCGGGGGAAGGGGGAAGAAGGTGAATTTAGCCCGCATTTCCTCCTCCTTCCGGGCCCTGTCCGACAGCTCCTTCTTGCCAGCCTTATCCCCTTTGCTGGTGCTCCCCTTGGGACGGTTCTGGCCCTTGGAAGACATCGGCGGAGGTGGAGAGGTGGTTCGGTTGGAGTTGGGAGCGGGGAGATTGGGAGGAGGTGATGGCAGGAGCGAGAGACAATGGGGAGTGCCCCGCCGCCGGCCTTGGTATTTATCGGGACTGGCGGACTGCAACGGGCACCCCCATGATAGACAATAAAGAGCCCTAAAGCATGGGAGATTAAGAGCGGGGTGCGCGACGTGGCCTTAACTCTCTGGTGATTAAGGGAGATAAGGCACGAAATTGTGCGCGCGACCTTTTCGCTCGGAGAAGTGGAACTATAAATGCGGCCCACGAGGCCGGGTGCCAGGGGGTTTCCCCCTTGGGACCCACGCGTCGGGTAAGGCGTAGCCCGGCAACCAACCGAGGATAGCACTTGCTGGAAGCTTCAAGGCTGCCGGCCCACGCTCGGGGGCTACTGTCGTACCAGTGGCCCACGGGGTCCCACTGATACGGGACGCGTGGGTCGCCAGTGACGAAGCCCCATCAGGCAGACTCCCGGGAAGCGACGAGCCCGGGAAGCCTGCCTCGAGGAGACGACCCCTAGTGAAGCTAAAGCTAAGAGCCGAGTAGAAGATGCTCCCGGGAACCCCGGTCCCGGGAAGCCGAAGGAACGCCTCCCGGCAACTAGCCGGTGCGCTAGCCGGGAAGGTGCACCCCAGCAACCCGCGCTCGGGCATGCAGGCGGGACCCGCAGAACAGTGAAGACATGACAAGACGGCGGGCACAGTGCATTTAATGCACCGACATGAGTCTTATCAGCAGGCCTAGTCTTGCTTAGCAAGGCTAGAGCGACTACCCTACGAACCATTTTTTCTACCGTGTACAATGAACCGGGCGCTGCATGGCGTCCAGCTTGGATGAGCAAAAGTGTATTCCGTGTGGCTGTGACACGCGTCTAGGCAACGTGTCACGCTGCATGCATTAGCACATGTGGTATCCCCTTGTCTATAAAAGGAGGACCGACGCCACCGGTCAAAGGATGGGACCTCAGTAGGATTCGGTTCTATTCAGCTCAGCATTCACCCAAGTAGCCTAGCCCTTAGAGGGACAAGTAGCAAAGCCTGGGAACTTCCCGGCAACCTGTAACAACCATACTAAGAAATAACTCCAGAGCCGGATGTAGGGTATTACACCTCCGGGTGGCCCGAACCTGGGTAAAAACTCTTGTGTCTACACTTCGTGTCTATCGCCACGCTGGCGATCGCCGGAGCGATCACCTCGCCCTCCACCGAACCAAAAAGGGGGTGCTCGGCATCCCCGGTGCCGGAGACCGTGCTCCGACAAGATCCACCAAATAAAGGCCGTGTAGTCGTAAGGAGAGGGAAGAGAAGCATCGTGGGAGTCGACATAGTTACTTCGCAAGAAGACTATGACGGTTTCCATGATCCTACGACGGCCGCAGATGACGAAGAGGCGGAACGCACGATCGAGACGAGGAAACGGGGGAGGAAAAGTACCGGTAACGAGAAAGCAACTACACGAGCATACGTCAGGAAAACCCACCGTGAGAAACTGATGTACTGAACAAGGGTGAAGAAGAAGAGTGGGAAAGATGATTAAAGAATTGTATTTCTTTATGTTTTATGTCCTATATCTGTGTATTTGTCGGAAACCATGCATATATGTATGTGTTAGCAACTCAATTTGAACCATATTCAAATTTTAAGCTATTTTTGTATGTTTGTTATATGTCCTGTGTCAAATGCAGTATATAAGTTTGTGTTTAGCCTTTACTCAATTATAAACAGCAAGTGAGAGCACTATCAGTGGCGGATAATCCATAGAGCACGCCACTGATAGCTGAACTGCAGGATTTAGGGCAAATTTGGTGACCTATCAGTGGCGGATTTACTGCTCCGCACGCCACTGATACTGACCTGCGGGACTTAGGATTTTGGAAATTTTTGGTACCTATGAAACCCGCCACTGATAGATCCCTGGGATTGTTTTATCAAATTCATATTTAATTCTCTATTCACCCAAAAACTGAATGGACTCTACTTTCGTGTGAGTTTAGGCATGTTTCTATCCCAACCAAAAAATGAATCCAAAATTCCAAAAAGAAAACACATATTTGTATGATTTTGAGGGTTACTTTCATTAAAAATTAATTTATAAAATTCATTTTTGATCAAAATATTCTGAAAATTGGCATGGAAACAATTATTACAGTAATATAAGTACACAAAAAAATTAGTGTGAAAATATGAAATGAAGCATATAATTCATCCAACTTTAGCTCTTATGAGTCAATATCCAGTATACCTTTTAACCTGAGATCCCAATTTGAACATATTTTGTACTTAACTTTCTTATTGTTTTCCAATTTTTTTGTGTATGTTAAAGTGGACAAATTGAGCTTTCATACCAAATTTGAGCTATTTCTGATGTCAAATGAATTTTATAAATTTAAATTACTACAAAATGGCTCAGAAAATCATACAATTATGTGTTTATATTTTGAATTTGGGATTTATCTTTTGGTTGGGATAGAAACATGACTAAACACACTCAAAAGTACAATTCAATAATTTTTTGGATTAATAGAGAATATATTAGCAATTTAAGAGGGAAATGCAGAACATCTATCAGTGGCGAGTTTTCTGTAAACACGACACTGATAGCCTGTTCACTATCAGTGGCGGGTTTTCCTTAGGAACCGACACTGATAGGCTGATAGTATAAAAGGGCGCGGGACTTAGCCGAAATTTCCACTCGTTGCCCGCGCGTCTCATTCGAGACCAGCAGCTGGCACATCCTAACCCTAAGCGGCGAAGCCCTGCCACTGCGCCGCCATGACCGTCGCCGTCTTCCTCGACCGCCGCCGCCGTCCCCGACCCCGCCCGTCTTCCCCGACCCCGTCACCGACCGCCGCCACCGTCTCCGACCGCCGTCCCCGACCGCCGCCGTCTTCCCCGTCCCCGTCCCCAATCACCGCCGCCGTCTTCCCCGATCCCGTTGGTAAGCCCTAATTCATATTTTCCTACTCAACTAGCAAAAATGGATTAACCCGAGGATCCTTTTTTCCTTTTTGTTCTTTTCTTTATGTGTATTTTTACATACCACAGTAATTTGCTATAGAGAATTTCTATTAAATAAGGTTAAGGGTATTATTGCTAGAATAAATTGTTATTTGATTTGATACACTATGCTCCTTAACATTGATGAATTAAGAAAAACAGAAAGAGAGGGATTCGAACCCTCGGTGAACAAAAGTCTACATAGCAGTTCCAATGCTATGCCTTGAACCGCTCGGCCATCTCTCCCACATAACTCATTATGGCAAATAAACTGAGTAAACTGCGAGTTTTCCTATTCCTGCAGTACAAGTACAACCGCTCAGGGGTTCCATAGTTCTATTGGAAAAATTCCTTTTGATCTAAGTTAAGTGGAAGGATCCAGGATTTTTTTACTAGGAATTGCCCTTGTTTTATACTAGGTTAAGCAAACCCTGATTTCGTTTGTCCTAGGTTAAGCAAATAATCAATTCAATAACAATGTTTGGGTTTGTAACCCGTCAAAGACCAACCCCAATGGTTGAAGAACCAATGGTTGAAGAACCAGCTGTTCAAGAAGCACCTCCGCAAGATCACATCCAAGAAGCACCTCCGCACGATCTCAACCAGGAACCGGAAGAAGGTCTGAATGAGACATATTCAAGTGGATATTCTTCTTTGGGCTCATCACTTAGTGGTGTTGGCTCTTCAAACCCAAGTGACGAAGAGCAACCCACCGATGGGGAAGTAGAACCTACTCCCTCGGCTAGTAAGGAAAAGAAGGTTACCAGGCGAGGGAGCCACATTTTGAAGGACGATGTCTATGTCGTCACTAGGATTTCTGCTAGAGGCCGGCCTTTGAGTCCTCAGAAGGCAGCTGATATCTTTAGCAACACCCTAGGAGCCATTGTCCGGCGAAATTGTCGTATAGTTCACAAGTGGACCACCGTTCCTAAGACGACAAATGAACTTTGCTTCACGGATGTCTGCGCCAGGTCCAAGGTTAAGCCCGAGCATGTCAAAGAAGTTCATAGAGCCGCCAACCAAGTAATGCGTAGGGGCATAAGTAACTGGCAATCCACTGCTAGAAAGCATTGGCTCGATGTTCCCATTGAGAAGATTAAGGAAAAATGGCCTTCCATTACCCCAAAAGATTGGGCATCTTTCAAGAAGGAAGCAAAGGACCCCGACTTCATTGCGAGGCAAGAGAAATATATTGAGATGCGCAAGAAGAAGAAGCACAACCGCCATCTCGGAAGTCGTGGGAAAGAGGGCAAGAAGAAGGTTTGGGACAAGGAGGATGCCCAGATGGCCAAAGATGGCATAGTGCCTCCTTTGAAAGGAAAGCTTAAGCATCAACACACAGAAGATTTCATGTGAATGCATATGAGAAAGGAACAGTGGGCGGGGCAAGAGGATATGCAAGAGGACCTCCAAGAAGTTTGGGTAAGGCAATGATTACAAGTGCTCAAGTTATAGTGTAGCTTCCTATAACACCGTCAATACTCACTTTACCTTTGTCTTACTATTACAGGACCGAGCTATTGGTTACGAGCAGAGGAAGGAGAAGGAGATGTCAGATGGCTCCAACGACTCGGTCCATAGCAAGAGGTGGGAGTCGACTCTGACCTATAGCTTAAACAGGCCCGAGCATACATGCTGTATACTTGGGGAGGGAGAAGGTGCACCATGGAAGAAATTTTTTGGCAAGGATGATTCCAAGTGCCGAAAAAGGAAGTGTTGCGACAACGATGATACTCGAAAGGGCGGAGGAGGCCGGAGCAGTTGGCACAACGAAAGCTCTCTCTGTGCTACTCAATGGCTTACACGAAAGTGGCGCGGACGTTAATGCGGTGCTGCAAAAGTCCGGTGCGCAAGGCATTCAGGGTCTATTGCTTCAAGGTCTCCCCACGCGCAGTCGGGGTCTGCAACGTCCGCCGAGGAGAAGTAGCGTTGCTTCCGGGTCTACCACTACCGATGTTCCAATACCTAATCCGGGTCCAAGCGACAACATCACGATAAGCATCTTTGCCTTACCTACTTCACTCCTTTCATTGCTCAACATGCTTTCACACAATGTTATATTGTTACGCGTAGGATGGCATCCCTTGCTGGATTCTTGTGGACAAGGATGGCACAGTTGAGGTGGCCGCACACGGCATCTTGATGCCCAGACAAACACCGGCGCTTTTGCATGGAATAGTCATGCCTGATGACCATGTGAAGGTGCAGGTAAACTCCGTCGTCGAGCAACATGTTCACTACATAGTCCCTTATCCTCCAGAGGAAGGCGTGGATACTCTAGGCGCATATAAGAGCAACTTCATTGCATGGCCTATGAGGTTGGTAGCGACACGGAGCATGCCTTCTCCTACTCCATCTCCATCAGCGAGAAAAGGTGTGTCTCCAGCTCTTTCAAACAAGCGAGCTCCTTCTTCATCGCCTCTTGGCTACTCCCTAGGTATGCCGTCCCCTATTGACCCCTCGGATTCCCAAGACCCTGAATTAAACTCGTGCCCTGCTGACGCCGATGGCGCAAAAAACACCCAAGTGTCGCCACCATATGAGAGAGCACGCCTACCCACTAGGCAACCAAGCCTCCCTCCACCTCAGATGGAATCACTGTTGGGGGCCGCAGAGTCAGCGTTTGGCCGCAAGATCCCCCAGGTCTACAAAGATGAGGAGATGAAAGTTTTCAAAAGCAGGCGAGGCAACACAAATAGAGGGAGTAGGGGAAAGGGCTGCAGAAAGGACACCGAGGAGAAGGGCAAGGATCCATTTCATGTGCCAGAAGTCGATGAGAATTGGGAAACAAGGCCTGATATTTCAAGCTTGGACCGCTTCCCTCAATATGGGTCCAGATTGGATGATGGGTCCTATCTCGTGAGTAGAATGGGGGACAAATATCTCATTTACTACCTTGGACGACCGATGGTAGGGCCCAATAACCTTCGTGGCTTGCCACGAGAGATGCAACAACTTCACGAGTTTTATATGAGCCAATTGAGGGGTTCTGCACAACATGCCCAGCAATTAAACGTTCGAGTGCCAGAGGACTATGGCTTCTTTAACCCAGTAGAGGGGGGCATGCAGAAAGGTTCCTTCACCTTCGCACTAGATTTCGTGGATATGTTTCACCTTTTCAACCGCCAGAAGCTTGACGACAGCTTGCTAAAGCTGTGGTGTGTATACTACATAGGGGAGGCCATGTGGATAAAGAAACACGATGTGGTCGTACTTGACCCATTACCATTTTCCTACCAAATGATCGGTCCTGGAGAGCATAAAGATGTTTCAAGAGATATGTCGCAATTGTACCTTCAGCAAGCAATGCTCAAATAGCAAGACCGCGACTTCATCCTTTTAACCTGCCATTTGGAGTAAGTTTATTTAGTAACATATATCTATTTGTTGATCCACTACATTGTTATCCTTGCCTATAACTATTTGTTTCTTTTCAAAACAGGAAACATTGGGTCCTAATAATCATTTGTGTACCATAGGGCACGGTCACATACTTCAATTCACTCCAAAAAGGCAAAGATGAACCACAGCGCCATTGGGGACCCATCAGAAATCTGATCGATTCGGCTTGGGATTCAGCAAAGAAGGATGGGTTTCCTACCTTTGGCAGGCCTAGGCCCCAACACTATTATAGGTTCCTCTGCCTGCAACAGCCTCGAGGCACCGTGTACTGCGGCTACTACTGCGCCCACCACATCGAGAATTGGATCACCAACTTCAAGACCGCATGGAGGACGTCATTGAAGGAGCTGCACAAGAAATGGATTGAGGAGATGCGGGATATACATGATTCAGGTTGGCTTGTCTACAACATCCAAAGGAACATGGCCAAGGTAATCAACAGGGAGGTGATTGATGACGCGGGCGATTTCTACGCAGGACCGGTTGTTCGGTCATATCCTGCTTAAACTTTGTAATCCATTCATGTAATATGATGATTTGCTTTTGTTGCCTCTAAAACTTAACAATGTAGTGCTGCATGAAGGTTTTTGTTATGCATATGGATGTTGTTCTGATTATATATATATATATATATATATATATATATATATATATATATATATATAGGATAACAATGTAGTGGATCAACAAATAGAATTATACATAGAAATATACACGGAAATCACACAGTTCATTCCAGAGCATCATTGGGGAAACCGCCACTAATACTCACGCTGCAACTGCCACTGATAGACCATCGGGGCCTGTCGCGCGGCTTGCCGGGAATCTATCTCTGTCAGGCTGTAGTGCCGAGCAGTGTCGGTCAGGGAAACCGCGTGTATTTCACCCGCCACCAGAAGTCTGTGGCGTGCGGCCGGCCGCACGCCACTGATAGGCAATTTCGCACGACACTAATAGCCTGTTTTGTACCAGTGCTCGGTACCCCTCATATTGTTTTTACTATATAATAGATAGATGCTTTTTTTCGATAACTCAAAATAATCTATATAAACATATATTGAACTCAAGTCTTGACTAGCAGAGAAACAGAAGGAGATGACGACTTTAAAATACCACTTCAAGGCACCTTAGTATATTTTAACACAACTTCTGAGCTTTTCATCACGGTACCCCAGGTTTTCTGCTAATCACTTTCAAAAGCAGAAAGGCACATGGTGGTTTTGAATAATTATCTCAAACAAAGAATATGCATGTATTTGGTGTAGCCTAGGACTTAGTTAGATTGAATTCTGATTTTCCAAACATTGGGCGTGCTAGCTTCTTACAATACAACACATCACACAAGTCTTGATAGAGCTCAGATTGAGCGAAAACGAAACTTTGTGGGCTGATGAAGGCTACTGCAGTATTAATAGACTGAATATGATGACTGTCGACTGACGTACTCTCTCCGTCTCATATTAGGTGGCACAAAGTTTTACTAAATACATATGTACCTACATACTCGATCCATGTATACATATCCAAGTTCTTATTTTCGGACTGAGAAAATATTAAAAGATGTCCTGATTCATTGAAAGTTGTGACACTTGGAAGGAGTAGCTGTTATCAGACATTCTTGATGAGTTTTTCAAGCATTAGTACTTTCAGTAGCAGTATCATAGTACTACACCAGGTACACTGCTTAAGGTAAGAAATGATTTGGTTCCTGTCAAATCAAGAAGCTTCCATGCGCGCATCTCACTGTCACCACCAACTCTGTGCTGCGCAATGGTGGTCTCGGAACGTTCAACGGCGCAGTCAGCGTGGTCCAAATGACACGCAGGGATTTCAAGGGGCCAGCCACCACTGCAGCTCCAACCACCAAGCAACAGCAACTGGCTGATCCATGACCCTTGATGAGAAATAGTACTAGTAGAACGTTCTTCGTACCATAATTGAATCATTTTTGTCTGGAGGGGCCAGGCCACGCTGGGTTATATATAGTGCACGTGTAGAAATTAACATCACTAATTGCATTAGGGAGCAGATTTCAGACAAGAAAGAAGGCCAGCTGCGCTGAGATAACTATAAGCAGCGTTTGATTTGGCACTGGCAGAGAGGCAGTTCAAATATGTGCCTTTTGTCTAATAAAAAGGCAGTTCAAATCTGCAAATGCGCAGTATGATGCCATGATGGGCCAAGTGTGCAGGCCTGCAACGCGAATAGAGATTTCGTTCATTGAATTCAAACGTACCTTTGCCGTAAAGCAGCAGGTGGTGACGAGTGTTGACTGTTGACTGCCGGCTGATGTGTGCAATATGCAAGCCCTGCTCGTGTCGGTGTGCATCTTGTAGTTATTGGCCAAGGCTGTACGTGCTCGAATCATCGAACTGGCTTGGCCTTCAAGGTTTGCCTCGCAATGATCGATGCACAGTAGCACCGATCGACCGGGCGCGTGCGTTCATCATGGCTTCCTCCGTCGTGCATGACCGTCTCCTGGGCCGCGCATCATCGTCCCCACCCGGCCTTCACAACATGCTGCATCCACGTACGGTTGTAAATTACTCCCTCCGTTTCATAATTCTTGTCTCAAATTTGTCTAAAAATGGATGTATTTATTTCTAAAAAACGTCTAGATACATATAGGTAGTGTTTGGTTGAGATCATGAAGTGGAATGTAATGAGATGGTTCCAAAAGTTGAGATGATTTCTATGTTTGGTTATTAAAACACAGAGAAGGAATGGAACCACATGGTTCCTCAAAAAGAAATATTCTCTCAATATGCCTAACCAGGTTCCAAGTGCAACCAGTGATTTAAGTGTTTGGTTCTGAGAATATTGAAAAGTAGAACCGTTCCATTACATTCCATTCCTATAAAATAGAACTGTTCCATTCCATTCCACATCGCTATAGAACCAAACACTACCCTAATGTTTCGATAAGAATTATGGAACGGAGGGAGTAATAATTAATCTATAGCTAAGTTTAGAATTTTTTGTAACATTTTTCAATTCTAGGGCCACATTTTACATTTCACACCTACTCCCTCCTATCCATATTAGTCGTCGAAATATTACATGTATCTATATGTTTTTAGGCATAGATATATTCATATTTGGGCAAAGAGAGCAATTATCAATTGTGATTGAAAAATGTTATTCCCTCCGATCTATATTAGTTGTCGAAATATTACATGTATCTCGACATTTTTTATGAATAGATACATTCATATTTGAACAAATTTCAAACAATTAATATGGATGGGAGTGAGTACAATAAAAATTCTAAACTTACTAGCAGTAAAAAAAACTAGTTATCAATTGTGATTGCGTGATGAACTCACCCCACCTGCATGCACGGAAGTGCCTTAGATTGCAGGCTTGCTCTGAAACTATTTGCAAACTCTTGGCTACCGGCAGCACAAATTGCTGGCTTCCTGTGAATTGTGATTGCGGCGACAATGGACGGGCCGGCGACGTGACGGCAGGCGCCTGGCGGACCGGCTCAAGGCGACGGCCGGCAGAAGCTTCTCGATATTTGCCTGGCCGCCTACGCGATGGTGTTTGTCAAAATCGAGATGATGAGATCGATCGGCAGTAGACGAGGCGTCGTGGCGTGCGGCATTGTGCCCTTCTGCCTTCTCCTTTCCTGGCGTGGGCCTTTCTCTTTGGGCTTTTTATTTTCTGGAGTATAAAATTAATTTAGATAATTAGTACTCAGTAGTATTAAGAGCATATCCAGCCGCGTCCCCTAAAGTTTGCCCCGAATCGATGACTTCCACCCCGAATCGCCGCCGGAACCACCCCTCTCACCGGCGACTTCCACCCCTGAACCTGTCGCCGCATAGATCTCTCCTAGCCGTCGCAGTTCCGGTTCCGCCGTCCGCCGCCGGCCAGTTCCAGCACCGTGTCGGTGCCCACCCAGCGGCTGCCTCCTCGCTTCTTGCTGTCAAGGTGTTCGGCGATTTGCCAAGACCATGGATTCAGACGACGAAGAGATGCTCGCTGCATTTTTTACGAGGAAGTCGCCGCTGCCGACGATGCTGCCTCCGGCGGCGAACAGGAGCATCAACTCATTGTCTCGTCGCTTCTCGCCCTCATCGCCGAAGATGCAGAGCCGCCGGGAAGGGGAGGATCGAGGAAGGGCCGCCGCAAGAGCAAGGCGAGGCAAAGGATGGAAGGCTATTGCATGTTGTATGCCGACTATTTCGCCAATGATCCATTGCACAACGATGTGATCTTTCGGCGCCGATTCAGAATGTCTTAGAAGCTTTTTTTAAAAATCGCCGAGTACCTCCAGGAGTACGACGATTACTTCAAATTGAAGAGAGACGCCGTCGGCACACTCGGTTTCACGTCAATTCAGAAATGCATGGTATTCTTCCGATTACTTGCTTATGGAATTCCTGCCAATACACATGACGACTACCTCCGCATGGCCGAGTCCACGGCCATCGATTGCATGTACAGGTTTTGTAGGATAATTGTGGCTGTGTTTGGAGAGCAGTACCTGAGGACACCCACTGCAGAAGACACAGCTCGGATCATGGCACATAATGCAAAAAGAGGATTCCCAGTTATGCTTGGCAGCATCGACTGTATGCATTGGTCATGGAAGGACTGTCTATTTGCACACCAGGACATGTAGAAAAGCCCCAAAGGATCATGCAGTGTGGTGCTTGAGGCAGTGGCCAATCAGGATCTGTGGATTTGGGATGCCTTCTTCGCTATGGCAGGATCGCACAATGACATCAATGTGCTACAATGCTCGAATGTGTTTGCCAAGCTTGTTGAAGGCACTGCTCCTTCGGTGAATTATGAGATCAATGGCCATGTGCATAACAAGGGATACTACCTGGCAGATGGCATCTATCCAAGATGGTCGACCTTTGTGAAGACAATCTCAAACGCACCCGTCGGAGGAGCAAGATCTTGGTTTGCGATGCAACAGGAAGCATGCAGGAAGGATGTCGAGCGGGCATTTGGTGTGTTGCAGGCTCGATTTGACATCGTCCGGTATCCTGCTCTCACTTGGTCGAAAGATCAGATGTGGGAGCTCATGATTGCCTGTGTGATCATACACAACATGATCATCGAGAGCGAGCGGGAATATCCGATGTTTGACACTGAACCGTATGAACGGATGGGTCCTCTAGCCAATTTCAATCACCAGGTGCTGGCCGCCTTTGCTGCTTTCCTCGCTCGGCGGCAAGAAATTCGAGGCGCCGGTACTCATCAGTAGCTTTAATATGATCTGGTCGAGCATTTGTGCCCGAGAAAATGTCTAGCTTTTCTTATTTATTTGCTTGAATTTGATTAAATTTGTTTGAATGTGATTCAAAACTTATTAAATAATGTGTCTGTTTCAATTTGCAATATTTGTAAAAAGTTCTAACCGACGCTCCCCATACGACCGAAAAAAGTGACAGGCCGGATGCCAAATGGAGGGCGCGGCTGGAGATGCTCTAAGACTAGAATTGGGAGCCCTAATATTTTGGGACCCTGAACAAGCGCACAGCTTGCACCTGGCAGCTTACGGGCCTGCGTTCTCAGTTTCTCACGACGTGTAAAACGATGAATTCTCAAAAAAAAAAAGTTGTAAAACGATGAAGGAAAAAACTTCATTACTCCTAACAATTTTTGGTAAAGAACGTGATTGGCCCAATACAAGGAAACAAAGCTGCGTGTCCTACTCCTGAGCCCATCAATGGTCCAACATAACGGAACAATTAAGTCGGCCCATGCCCACTCGAGACTTTTTCTTTTTCCTTGCAGAGAGCCCATCCCCACTCAAAAAAAAATATGCAGAGAGCCCATCCGAGACTTCTAGTCCTCAAAATAAAACAAACCCACGACTTCGCAGTTCCACCTAGCGGCACGTAGATTATTCTCAAAAAAAAAAAAAAGCTAGCGGCTGTGTAACCTGAGAGGTAATCTTGCGGTTCAAGATTGCATTAATTCGAGCTGTGTAATAGTGTATGCTTCACGGCTGCAGCTTGCGGTACAAGATTGCTGTATTTCTTTTCCTTATCTTTTTTGTGGGAACGTAGAAGACGCTGGTCGGTCCCCGGAAATCTTTCCACTAGTAGGACCCAATTTCCTACGGCCGGGGATTGGGTCAACGAGTCAATCGGCCCTTGACCTAGAGGAAAGTTGGCGCGGCCCAGCTTTGCTCACTCCACATTCACATTGACACCTTTTCTTTTCTTCCGTTTGCCAGAATCACTTGCCAAGCTTGCTGAAGAAGACTCTATTCCGTGTAACACGAGTATGGATCCTCTCGTCAGCAGCAGCCATCTCTTGCCGCGGGCTAACTGCTAAGTTAGTTGTACAGCCGGCCGCCACCACTCGCCGCAGCGATGGCCAGCCGAAGCCCCCGTATCTCTTTCCTCCTCCTTCCCCAGCTTCTTTCTCTCCTGCTGCTCCCGTGGGCTTCCCACGCCCGGGACGCCATCTCGCCGGGCCAGCCGCTGAGGGGCAACGAGACCCTGGTCTCGGCCGGCGGCGGCAGCTTCGCGCTGGGCTTCTTCACCCCGCCGGGCTCCAACAACACCTACCTCGGGGTCTGGTACGCCCGCGTCTCCGTCCGCACCGTCGTCTGGGTCGCCAACCGCGCCGCCCCAATCCGGGGCCCCCTCGACCACAACGCCCGCGCCGCCCTCTCCGTCTCCGCCGACTGCACGCTCGCCGTCTCCGATTCGAACTCCACCATCGTCTGGTCGGCCCCCCCGGCCGCGGGCTTGGGCTTGGGCCGGGATTGCACGGCCCGGATCCAGGACGACGGCAACCTGGTGGTGGTGGCCGCCGCCGCCGCCGACGGGGGCGAGGGCGAACGCGTGTCGTGGCAAGGGTTCGACCACCCGACGGACACGCTGCTCCCCGGGATGCGCGTCGGGGTGGACTTCGAGTCCGGGACCAACATGACGCTGACGGCGTGGGCCAGCCCTTCCGACCCGTCCCCGGGCCCCGTGGTGGCCGTCATGGACGTCTCCGGGGACCCGGAGGTGTTCATCTGGAACGGGGACGAGAAAGTCTGGCGCTCGGGGCCATGGGACGGCGTCCAGTTCACGGGCGTGCCGGACACCGCCACCTACTCCGGCTTCACCTTCCGCTTCGTCAACAGCGACAGGGAAGTCACCTACAGCTTCCACTTAGCCCCCGGCGCCACCATCGTCTCCCGGCTGGCGCTCAACAGCACGGGGCTCCTGCAGCGGTGGACGTGGGTGGAGTCGGCGAACAAGTGGAACATGTACTGGTACGCGCCCAAGGACCAGTGCGACGCGGTGTCCCCCTGCGGCGCCAACGGGGTCTGCGACACCAACGCGCTCCCCGTCTGCGCCTGCCTCCGCGGGTTCTCGCCGCGGCAGCCGGACGCCTGGGCCATGCGGGAGAACCGCGCCGGGTGCGCGCGCGCCACGCCGCTCGACTGCGCCCGCGCCGGCAATGGCAATGGCACCTCCGACGGGTTCACCGTGGTGCCGCACGCCAAGGTGCCCGACACGACGAATGCCACGGTGGACTTCGGAGCCAGCCTCGACCAATGCCGGCGCCTGTGCCTGGCGAACTGCTCCTGCGCGGCCTACGCCAGCGCCAACCTCAGCCGCGCGCAGGGGCAGAGGGGATGCGTCATGTGGTACGGCGGGCTTGAGGACCTCCGTGTCTACCCCAACTTCGGCCAGGACCTCTACGTCCGCCTCGCCGCCGCCGACCTCGGTACGTCAAATTTCTTTCTTTCCTATTTTTTGTTCACTTCTTGTTTACAAAATTCTGCCATGTGATGTACTCATGAGTCATGATCTGTGCATTTTGGTCGGTTCTTGGTTGGCGAAAAGAATTTGTTCCGTCCTACCCTTTTGACGCAGTAGACATGCATAGTTTTGGAATCTGAACTTTTTGTATTGGCTTTTTTTTTAACAAGGCGTTTAGCTTTTGGCATGTGGAGACTGTAGTTTGTCTTAATCAAACTGTGCTAGATCTCGCTTCTGCTTCAAGCCACTGGTTTCAATCAGTGAGAAGCCACTCTCTCCATGCACGTGGGCCTTCTTTACTCGACCGTTTTGAGTAAAAGGCACTTTTATAGGGACACAAATAAAAAACTAATTCATTAGGATTGACAATAGCTATCATCGAATAAAGTCGTATCATATGCAGTGCAACTAATACCTTTGGTTTACACTGAACACAAATATTATAAGCCTTGGGAGATGAGAGGTTATGATCAAATCCTGGAAAATCTGCAAATAAAGCACACATGATGTATACTCGATGGGATGTCGACGAATTCTTGGTTCTACGTGACCGTGAAAACACCATACAGTTAATGCATTTTTCCTTCTTCTTTTACATGCTATCTTTAGGGCAAAGGGGTTATACTTATACGGTTATTTTAATGTGTCACGGAACGGCGGAACCTTCTCTTGTTCTTTTATTGGTTCTAGCCAATATGGGCTTGCAGTCCCTGCAAGAACCATGCACCTGAGCTGGACCGTGATAATTAGCATTTGTCGTATGGGAAAGCAAGCGACCACATTTTATTGAAAGAGCACAAAATGACAGCAACCTCTGGTAGTAACATAATTTAGAAAAGCCGATGTCACAGAAATGATTCTAAAATTGAAATAATACTCTGTTGCCCTGCTCCTGTCTTCCCGCTCATGTGGATCCTATCGGTGGGACTCGATGATAACTTAAAAGATTTTTCTCAGAGGCAACAAGCAAGCATGCCTGTATAAGCTAGCAATTGGCATTTTGCAAGGCACTGCGTGGACCAGCTTCAATTCAGAAGAGAACAGGCGAACAGCACACGTCTGCCCCGTAACATCGAAGTAGGATAACCACCACATGATATATATGGAAATTAAGCAGAACGGTCAGAAGGGGGTTAGCCTCCGATGCTTACCAGATCTCATCTCCACGTAGAAAGTATCCTTGTACTGTTGCTTTCGGATGATATCCCTGATGTGACCTAAAATGGAAGTACGAGCAAAAGATGATTTGCCAATGCTGCAACTGATTCCATTCCAAGCAACTCTAGACCTCTGCAGAAGACTCGTCTTTGGTGCCAGCCCAATCATACGCTCACACTTGTTTCCTGTAAATAGCTGCATATCAGCTACATGGGAAACCTCCGATAGTTAACTGACCTGACACATTAAGCTTGTCGATGGCACTTTAGAGTTGGTCCTCCTACAGTGCTAGTACTTCACAATTCCATCCCCAATCAAATCTCCTGGCCCTGCTAAAGCAAAAATGGGCACGGCGCTTTGCTTCCTTCAGAAAGAAGTGACCACGACATTTTCGTGCTGCAACAATCTAGCTAACTCAGTGATAAAGTGAGGACCATCTAGTCCAAATTTTAGAGTGAAGCTAGATGTTTCTAATGCTCACAGTCCATATTTGGTGAGTGGGGTGGTGATAGACCAACAGGAATAAATGCCGTGAGGAATCACGGGACATTCTGGTGAATGACCTAACCACATCTAAATCCACATGTTTTTTCTCAGTGTAGATGTGTTCTTTACATGTGGTTTACGTGTACGAGCCATAAGGTTTTCATGATCATTAATGAACTAACGAACCTTGGCGCCATTTTTTTACATGGATAAGTCAAATAAAGCATCACCGAAAGTGAGGGAGAAAGGCCATCGCTCTCTGTCTGAAACTAGATTCCAACAACACTAGATTCAGTTGGAAGTGACCAGACAATTTTAGCATCTTCTTGTCAAATTAAACATGCATTACACTTGTACTGGAAAAGAACCTAGAAATTTTCTTCTTAAGATGGCACTGAACAAAATACTTTAGAATGCCTAAATCAGCAAGGTGTCGTTACAATTATGCAATAGGAGCACCATATAAGTTCCATTTTAAAGGAAATAACCAAGACAAACAGGCAAAAATCAACATATCGGACTAGTTGTGGCCATCAAGAAGATTCACAGCCAGCAGGTTGTGCCTGAAGTATCTGAAGACCTCCTTCCTTGTCAGCGAAATGTTTGTACCTATCTCTCATCACTCTAGTATTTCAGCTGGACAAGGACCAAGACATGTGAACAGTAGTAGACCAGTCTTTATAAGAGTTAATTTCCCATGTGACCGTACCATGTGTACTGTGAGCAAGGAAGCTATGGTGCCATAATCCAGGGTAGGAATGGATCCCCTTGCTTTATGTTGTGTTCAGAAATCAGAATTTCACAGAACAGGACCCCGTATTTAAGAGGTCCCGGTACTTGGTAGGGCATGTCCACCTACTAAACTTGGACCCCCATTGCATCCAGTTATCTGCAAGCAAGGGTTACATCTCGGATTTGGTGCATTGACAGTGTTACATCGCATTGGGTGCATACAGGGTTACATCCAAGCCAGGGTTACATCCATGGTTGAGAATGTTTTGAATAAACTAGTGAGCCCCCATATGTGCAAAATAGTATACAATTTATATTGGATCAAAAACTTCTGTGTTAGATTGTACAGAAGATCTAAAAATATGAATAGAACCAGAAAAGTGAACTAAAGGCAGAGTTTACTATATTCATTCACCTTATGTTTGTATTGTACTACCTCCGTTCCATAATTCTTGTCTCAAATTTGCCCAAAAATGAATGTATCTATTCCTAAAAAATGTCTAGATACATGTAATATTTCGACAAGAATTATGGAACGGAGGGAGTAGTATGTAGATAGAGATGAATATTTCAACACAAAGAGCCAGTTAGGCTAATGACTTTTATCATTGTCTTTTCACAGTACTCTTTGTTTAGCAGCTATCAAAATGCTTACATCCCCCCTTCAAAAAAAAAAAACCTTCAGAAAAAAAAAAGTGCTTACATTCATCAGGCAGAGGAATGCTCACGGTTCACAAGTAGTGTAACACTACTATGCATATTAAAATCTAGCTATACACAGACATTCCTGTAAAAAAACAACTATACACAGACACAGATGTTTTTAGATCAGAAAAAATGTTATACCTATATCCATGTCCAAGATCGAACTAATAGTTGTGATTTCCTTCGCAGATTCAATTAGCAAGTCTAAGAAGAAGGTGCAAGTTATTACTGCTGTCACGGTCAGCATCGGCACACTGGCGGTTATTCTTGCACTTATAGGGTTCTTCTTTTGGAGAAGAAAGAGGACAAAATCAAGACTGCCAGGTAACCTCAAATCATCTATGTGGTTCTGACTTATGACTTCCAGAGAAGGAGAAAATTACATATGTTTGGTCCAAACGTAAAAGAAGTCCAGAGAAAAAACTGACCTCTTATTTGCTGATGAAATTTGTAAATTTGATATTCCTGTAGGACCAAATAAATGGAGTGGTATTTCACACAGCAGAGGCCTCCAAAGTGAAGGAACTAGTCATGGGGATGACCTGGAACTGCCAATATTTGATTTGGAGACAATAGCAGCAGCCACAGATAGTTTCTCAACGGACAACAAGCTTGGTGAAGGTGGATATGGACCAGTATACAAGGTACTAAAGTTTTAAAGATATTCATTCGGAAAATCGAAAATTAGGTCCTGAAAAGAAGTATAATAATACATCATTAGTAGTTGAAAATAATAATGCAATTCTAGCTTTCCATAAATGGAACATTGTTTATACATCTGATTGAAAATAATTGTTTCAAAACTACAGGGTAAGCTTGAGGATGGAGAAGAAATAGCTGTTAAAACACTTTCGAAGGCATCAACACAGGGCCTCGATGAGTTCAAGAATGAGGTTATGCTGATAGCAAAACTCCAACATCGGAATCTTGTTCGACTGCTTGGCTGCTGCATTTGTGGAGAAGAAAAGATACTCATATATGAATACATGGCAAACAAAAGTCTGGACTTCTTTCTGTTTGGTATGCACTTAACCTTTCTGAGCATGAAAATTCACAATTTTTCAAGGAATTATAACCAATCTGCCTTATGTTATCAGATAAATCCAGGAGCATGCTTCTTAACTGGCAAACACGATATCGCATAATTGAGGGGATTGCCCGAGGATTACTGTATCTCCACCAGGACTCGAGATACAGAATCGTACACAGAGACCTGAAGACAAGCAACATCCTTCTGGACGAGGACATGATTCCCAAGATTTCGGACTTCGGCATGGCACGAATATTTGGAGGCAATGACTCGGAAATCAATACACTTCGAGTGGTTGGCACATAGTAAGTAGTAAACCACAAGTACAAACAAATCAATCACCTTATCTAGTCAATTTCAATCTCCTAACATCAAGATAATGCGCTGCTCTACAGCGGCTACATGGCTCCTGAGTACGCGATGGACGGGGTATTCTCGGTGAAATCAGATGTGTTCAGCTTCGGTGTCATAGTTCTGGAAATCATCACTGGCACAAGGAACAGAGGTGTCTACAGCTACTCGAACCACCTAAACCTTCTAGCACATGTAAGCCCGAACATATCTCACCAATCCTAAACCAAATATGCTGGATTGCTCATCAAAATTCAGAATTCTCATAGTACCAATATCTCTGAATTTTGACTTTAAAAAAAATCTCTGAATTTTAATCAGGCCTGGAGCTTACTGAACGAGGGCAACAGCCTGGATCTGGTGGACGGGACCTTAAAGGGGTCGTTCGACACCGACGAGGTGCTCAAGTGCCTCAAGGCGGGGCTCCTGTGCGTGCAGGAAAACCCCGAAGACCGGCCCCTGATGTCACAGGTTCTAATGATGCTGGCCGCCACCGACGCCGCCTCGCTGCCGACCCCCAAGCAGCCCGGCTTCGCCGCGAGGAGAGCCGCGGCGGCGACGGCGACGGCGACGGAGGACACATCGTCGAGCAGGCCCGACTGCAGCTTCGTGGACAGCATGACCATCACCATGGTCGAAGGCCGCTAGAGCTCTATCCTATCCTACCGATCCTCGGAGCGCGCCTTTTGCGGCTCATGCGATCGTTGGCTTTGTGTGTGTGCGTGCAAGGCTGCGGAATCGGGCGTGGTTTTTTGTGGTCTGATTCGTTCTAGCATTGGACGGTGAATGGGGAATTTTCGTTCGCCCAGATCGATGCTGGGGGGAGAAGTCGAGAGGGTTGAGATTTATATCTGTACAGCAAAATCGAATCAATGGATAAGGTGAGGTTTAAGCTTCTTTACCTTGCAAACGGCACTCTTGCCGCCTTCATCGTCCCCGGCGTGAATCGCATCCACCGGGAACGGCGGTGAGGAGCGGCGCCGGCCGGCGGGGTGGGGAAATAGAAGGAAGCACGCGCCAGATGGATCAACTCAAAACCGCCTAAATTTCCGTATTCTCTTGGGCCGCCTTGGACTAGGAGGCCTTCGGCAGCATATATGCTGTGTGCGGTCCATGGAAAAGACCCTGTTAGTTTCGGCTTGCATTGCTGAAGTGTGTTCGTTGAACTTATTTTATAATCTGTTACGAAAAAGTACACATAAAAATAGTGAAAAGTTGGTTAGCCAAACACGAAAATAGTGGAAAACGGATGAAAAAACGAGATTACGAGAATCCACAGCAATGCCAAACGCAGCCTTACAACCAAACACGGTGTTTCGTTCTCTGCTTAAAAAACAATCACGGTTGTTAGTCTGGTTTTTGAATATTTATAACACGTCGGAATATAATGGAACCTTTCGAGGTTTTGTTTGGTTTCTACTAAAATATACTGGTACAAACCTGGAATGAAATCATTTGGTTGTTCAAAAAATAATTTCTACTAACATGCTTAACCGTCTAATTCCATTCCAAACACTACCTAGTAGACGATATATCGATAAGGAATATGTGAAGATGATTCCATTGATGGCTGAAGCTTCTGGAAGAAATGTTTGTGACATGTTGCTCTCTCCGCTCTTGGGTCTCAGTTCCAGGGAAATCCTCTGTATTAAGACTTCTAGAGAGGACGATGATGACCGTGGAATCTCTTCTTGGAGACACTATTTTTGGAGTTAGGACCGGCTAGCCGTTCTGCCTTTTATTGACTATACTTATGTGGCAACAGTGACGGTAGTCGTCTTCTGATGTGTCTGTTAAGTCTCCATCTTGCGTTGTGATGAAATGAAGTCGACAACTCATGAAATTATATGCATGACAATATCATCGTGTAGTTAGGCTAGTCAAGGTGGCGCTGAAATACGGTAACCTTTCGTAACAACATTGGAGGTGGTTGATGGGAATTTCGTCTGATTTTCCACGCCGCTGATTTCAAATTTTATTTTAAAAATGGAAAAGAAAAGCGCAAAAGGAAAAACCAGAGAGCGAAGGCAGCCGCCAGCCGGCAGCAACGTGTCCAAGCAAACCACGCGCCGCCACCGCCGTTGTTTCCCAAAGCAGTTTCTCAATCAAGCACACTCCACTCCAATCCCCCGCCGCAGTCTGCAAAACCCTCGTCTCCCCCCACATTCCTCCGGTCAGATCGAGTGCTCGTCAGTACTACATTCGAATCTAGGAGCCAGAGAATCTAGGGCGATGGCAGCGACCCACCCGGCCTCCCCGACCGCCGCCGGTGACAAGTCATCCCCCTCGCCGCCGCCGCCGGTGCGCCTGGCGACGGCGGTCGCGGCCATCCAACCCAGCTCGCCGCGCTTCTTCTTCTCCTCCCTCGCGGCTTCCTCCTCGCCGCACCGCCGCATCGGCATCGCCGTCGACCTCTCCGACGAGTCCGCCTTCGCCGTCAAGTGGGCCGTCCAGAACTACCTCCGCCCAGGCGACGCCGTCGTGCTCCTCCACGTGCGCCCCACCTCCGTCCTCTACGGCGCCGACTGGGGCTCCATCCCCGTCTCCGTCGACGACGACGACGGCGGGGAAGCGCCGGCTGGCGACGAGCCGGAGGACGCGCGGAAGAAGCGGGAGGAGGACTTCGACACCTTCACCTCCACCAAGTCGCAGGATCTGGCGCAGCCGCTCGTCGCCGCGCAGATCCCCTTCAAGATCCACATCGTCAAGGACCACGACATGAAGGAGCGCCTCTGCCTCGAGGCCGAGCGCCTCGGCCTGTCCGCGATGATCATGGGCAGCCGCGGCTTTGGTGCCTTCCGCAGGGGAGATAAAGGGAGGCTCGGGAGTGTCAGCGACTACTGCGTGCACCACTGCGTCTGCCCCGTGGTGGTTGTGCGGTACCCTGATGATGCTGGGGCAGCTGGTGGTGCGGAGGCTGCGGGCGATGAGCTGCGGACGGTCCCTGAGAATGAGGTCGTGTTCCATGAGGCGCCCGAGGGGCAGAAAGGTCTGTTCCTTTTCTTGATCTGGTATTTTTTTAAGCGATCTTTTATTGCATAGTTTTTCACGATGTGGGTAATGAAATGTTCTGGATTATAGAAATGCATGAAACGGTGTCTTAAATGTTCAGTGTTATAACATCAGAGGGTGTATTTTTCGTCAAAAATAATCAATACATGTAACACTGGAAATGATTAG
Source organism: Brachypodium distachyon (assembly GCF_000005505.3). Classification (NCBI taxonomy): domain Eukaryota; kingdom Viridiplantae; phylum Streptophyta; class Magnoliopsida; order Poales; family Poaceae; genus Brachypodium; species Brachypodium distachyon. The sequence continues at coordinate 18,157,374 of NC_016132.3, read as the reverse complement.
ACCGTGTTGTGTATTCATGATAAGGAGACCGAGTCGAAGAGAACCGTAAAAGAAGTAAACTAGTGCTTTCACTATAATGAATTCAGTACAGAAATCCCTTCATTTAACTTTTACTTGTTCTTGGGATATTGTAATCAAATGTTACGGACCAGAGATTTACAACAAGTCAGTCTGACAGCCTGGTTGTCATGATCTTAACTTATTTTTCGAAAAATTATAAATTTAATCATTCAGACTAGACAATATAATTCAAGCCAAATTGAAGTCATATGTGTCATCTGACCTTCGGAATATGGTAGCGAAACTGAAGATGCATAGCCCAATTGAAATGCCAAAACACAAAATAGGTTGCCTCTAGAACTGTGAATCAGCAAAACAGTTGCACAAACGGCATGTGATGTAATACAGCGCACATTGTTATTCCATTCTGCATTGAGTCAAATTTCCAATGTCTATACAGTTTGCTTAGTTGCATTTCGTGTGCATAAATCTATTCACATCGAACAGATATGCAGGTACCTCCTTGATTCAGGATAGAATTGTTTCATTATTGCATAAAGGAGCTTTGAATTCTGTTTTGTCCATGGAAAGTTTTGTTCATATATGTGATGATAAGAGATATCTGTGATCGAGTAACAAATTAGAAGTCACAAAAAGGACACAGTAGTTTATCGTGTACAGCAAATGAATTTTACTGCTCGTCATTTACACAAAATTAGAAGTCCCATATTCTGGTTGTTCATCTATATCCCTTAGAAAATCACGATGAACACTGATTTTGCGAGAACATGTGCAGGAGGAATGAATATAACCTTTCAGTTCCCTTTATTTTTAGGCTTTCTGTGAGCTATGCTTATTCGTCATATATTTAAAGGCAACTACACTGCACCACTCAACTAGCTCTATTTGGAATTTTGCTACCATGAATTCAGATGTTCTTATGTTTGCCTATTGGCCATTCTGTATTAATGCGCATATACCATCACCTCACCGTTCCAAGAAATATCTGCAATGTCACTGCTTCCAGATGCATGCGTAAACTTGTCGTACAAATCATGTAATCGTTAGGAATGCTGTCTTGTACTATTTTCACTTCTGTAGTTTCCAAACTGATACTGATTGTTTACTTCCACTATGAAAGTGGAATTCACCTTCAAGTCAAACGCTCAAATTTCTGAGCTCGTCCAAATTTTGAAGTAGATTGTGCTTACTTTTAGGAAGAGAACAACATACGAGTAATGCCCATACAGTTCCTGATAAGCTCTTCTTTTGTACTTATCTTTTAATCTTTTAATTGGACGGAGTACTTAAATAAAACCAAAGGTCCTGAAAACTGAACAACACTGTTTATATCCTACAATTCTGCATCGCACAACTTTATTTGTTAGGGGTGACATTGGCATTGCTAACTACTTTGTGGTGTGTGTTTCAAAACGTGTACTGTTTTGCCTCGTTAATCGTGTTAAACTTGTTAAGCAATCTAGTGCATCCTGGGTTGAGCGAGTTAGTTTACTTTCTTATATCGACATATCACGAATGTGATTTAGATTTATTTTTTGCCGTGTTACAGAAAACTGAGGTAGCCGCAAGCAGACAGATCAAGAGGAGAAAGCAAGACTTGGCTGATTCCAACCATCTGTAACTTTGTGGCTGCTTGTATGCTCCACTCTGTGTTGCACTTTGAGTTTGTATCAGACTTGTAGATCATGGACGAGTCCTCGTTGATTCGCTTCCTGAGAATTGAAAATGGGAATAATGTATTACTGCAGATGGTAGCTGTTGTATGAATGGATGTTTCTGCTTGACTTCACTGGAACATGGTTCCGTTAGCCAACCTGTTTTCGCTGCAAACCTTGACCGTTACAATGCTGTGTTGTATCTCTGCCTTGTCTGATTTGCATAATTCTGCTTGTAAGGGCTGTAGATCATGGACGGTTCTTGGTTCCTTCGCCTCTGAGGCATATTCGTTGTTTAAAAGGAGTGCTTACTCTGTTCCTGCGTATTGGGAGCTGATGTATGTGTGTTCCTTTCGGCCTGGCCGTGGCTCCCAGCGTGTGTTTTGGCTTTATGGATGTTGCTCGGGGTCGCTTGTTCAGGCAGTCTCGTGCTGTATTCCAGAGACGTAATTGAGACTAAGAGTCCACAGTATTTCTGAACCTCTTTCTGAAAATCTCGTCATAAACCTAGACATTGGTTGTGTTTTGGGTCAAGCGTTTAAGACGCCGGGAAGTCTCTGAACACGATGCCTTGGGTCTGCATTGCTGGTCCCCTCCTGTTTCCGCGCGCGACCCGGCCGCGTGCACTGCACAGCAGCACAGGTGCGAGCACAGAGCAGCTGCAGGCGGCAGCCTTCTTTTCTTTGGACTCCATTGATCGGCGCGTCGATGATCCGATTTCCTCTTTTCCCCCAGAGTCCAGAGATGATTAGCCAGGCCAACAGGCAACAGAAACGTCTGAAACGATGAGTTCCTTGGGAAAAACAACACCCATGCATGCATGGATCTCTGTTGATTTTGGACCGACGCACGCACAAATCAATCTCGATCACATTTTCACCTGCTCTTGATTTAACTTACCAAAAAATTTACATGGATGAGCTCAAGTACATTGCATTCCACGCTCATTGGAAATCAAAAAATAATCATCATGAAGAGAGCATAAACATTGGCGCCACTGAAAGGTTTATTAGCATATCGTCATCGATCTTACACAGGGAACTAAGCAGTAGTAGAAAAAAGAAGGGATTTAACCAAACTAAGACCAACCTTGTGCAGCTGCAGCATGATAGGAGTTTTAAACTAATCTTTATCTCCGCAAATTAACACTCAGAAAACAGCGACAAAGCATCAAGGCCCAAAAGAACTGTTGATGATTTGATGGACGGATCTAAGAGCAGAAACTCATAAAATCTACAGCCTCAGCGACAGGTCCAGGGGCGCGGCGTGGCCACCGGCGGACGAGGAGGAGGAGAAGGGCGCCCAGCGCATCGTCGAGAACTCGGAATCGTCGGGGCCCACATCGCCGGCGGCGCCGTGGTTGGTGCTCGTCGGGAAGAACTCGATCTCCCTCACCTCCTTCTTCCCCTCCAGCCGTGCCAAGAACCCTTCCCCCGTCGTCTCCTGCATCCGTTTGCAACAACACGCGCCATGAGTTCACGTTAATTTGTCAACGAGATGAATGCAAGTCATTGATTTATGGCATGTGCGAGTTTGGATACGTACCTTACGACCGGCGCTGGTCATGGCGGCAGCGAGGTCGTAGATGGAGTAGTCCGGCATGGCGGTGGCGGCGGCGGCAGGGGCCCGTGATCCTCTCTCTGTCAAGGCCCTCATCGTCTTTAATTGTAGACGCAAGTCAAGAAGCGCACACGGGCGCGCAGGAAGGAAGGAAGACAAAGACTCATTAGCACAATCATGCATGTTGCGAAAGGAAAATGGATCGTGGAGAGAATCCAGCGTAAAAAGGGTTTGGTACGTACTACCTTGGAGCAGAGGTCGCAGCGGTGGCCAGTGTGGAAGCAGGGGGCGGAGGAGGATGCCGCCGGACGCCAGATGGTGTTTTGGCTTGAAGGGTGCTCTGCCGCCGCCGCCGCCGGCAGGTCCATCTGGAGCTGTTGGCCACCATTGCCCACCGGGACGAAGCCCCCCATGCGGCCCCACCGATCCATGAAGTACTGCTGCTCCGCCGCCACGCCTGGAGCCGAGTGCGAGTGGACATAGCGCACGGGTGCCGGCGGCGCCGGAGGGGCAGGCGAGGGCTGGACGAGGAGAGGCGAGTAGTAGCGCGAGCCGATGGAGGGGGCAACGTCGAACGGCGGCGGCAGGTGGTCGGGGTGTTGCAGGAGGACGGAATTGGAGTTGCCTTGCTGTAGTACGCTGGCGTTGACGGCGTCCGCCATGGCGGCCGCGGCTGCGGCCACGGCGTTGAGGTCCTGCAGCGGGTCGAACCCGCCGCACCGCAGGCGCTCGAGCTCCGCCACGCCGAGCCCGCGCTGCGGGGGCTTCTTCGGCGCCGCCGCCCCGCCGGAGCCGGAAGCCTGCTGCTGCGGCCCCCTCCCGGAGCCCGACCCGGACGACTGTCGGCGCAGCCGCGGCCGCCCCACCGCCTCCGAGAGCTCCGGCGCGACCAGCGGCCCCATGTCCGTCGACGCCGTCTCGCCCTGAGCGGCGCCGAAGCCGAAGCCGGCGGAGACGTCGGAGGCGGCGGTGGCGGTGGCAGAGGACGCCTGCTGCGCGGGCCAGAGGAAGTATGGGCTGGTCGCCATGAGAGCGGAAGAGAAAGATGACAAGCGGCGGTGCACTGGTACTGGGGGTGGGCTAGCGACTGTCTCCTCCCAGGGGTGCGGCTTTTTATAGCGCTCGAGGAGGAAGAAGATCGAGGAGAAACGTACACAGCATCTAGGCGTTGTCTCGCTCGCGGACAGGTGGGGCCATCGTATTTTTGTACCACCGTACGTGCCCGCGTACTTCTTTCGTCTCGATAGGTTTTACGTGTCCGTATACTCGTATACGGTACGGAAGGAAGCACGCTAGTGGGGTTGTAGTAGTGGGACCAGAGCTGCTGCCAACTGGGTCCGGACGGTCGGCTCTCTTCCCGCCTCCATTTCTGTCGTGTAGCAGCACTCCGGTCTCCACTGCTCGATCAAAATTCAATCTTAAACCGTCCTTTATCCTCATCTCATGTATTAGAGCTCTCTGGAACCTTGGTGATCAGATGGAGTATTCAACTTTGGCAAACCGTATACTAATGTATAGCTCCTCATTAGTCACTAATTCCAGCTTGAAATCATAAAACCAGCTACATTATGAATTATGATTGATAAACATGCATGCAATTCGATACCTTTGACCTGTGGCACCGAGCGGGGTGACGCGACGTGCAGTGCATCATGTGTGGATCACGAGAAAGGTGCTCCCTGCAGTACGTGTCCCCCAAAGATGCGCAGTACACACACAGTACCATTTTTATTTTATTTTGATGAGACATCATGCACGGCGGCACAGATATGCATGAATCCCCATTTTTGATGTGATGGTTTCGCCTCTCCCACCTCCCAACGTGTAGATTACATGCCGTCACACCGACGGTAGATTTGGGGTCCTGCTGTTTTTCTCTCTTATTTGAAGAAGAAGAAAAAATGCAGGGAGTTGATTTCATACAAGAAGGAAATGGAATTAAGGAGGAAAATGCATTTGCTTAAATTCTAGTAGACCAGCAGTACATTTAAGAGGGGAGGATCTGTTTGCAGTGACCGTTTGATCGTTTGATGCTTTGTTCCTGCATGCAGCCATGCACACACTGTACTTCGAGGTCTGCACATTTGGATCTTACCTTGCAGAAAATGATTGGGTCTATGAACGTCTGTAATCCTACCGCTGCAGTGATATAATTGTTGTGTGTGTAGAGAGAGGGAGAGGGAGAGAATCCTACCACCGCAAGTGATATAACTGTGTCTATGTGTGTGTCATGGCTAGCAAACCTTGCAGCCTTCTTCTAGCCGGTACAAAGATGCCTTCCAGCTCTTTCCTTGTTGTGTGTGGCAGGCAGCAGCGAGACTGCGAGAGAGATATGGCTCATCTTCTCCAAATCAATGCTGCAGATTCAGGTTGCAATGCTATATACATATGACATAGCAGATTCACCCACTCGATCCAATCCTCTGTTTAGTTCATGTGCTTCATTACACCCAATTTTCTTTGCACAAGGGAAAAAACATCACAGAATGGCATTTGCAAGTCAATCGGGCAGTACGTTAAACCACAAATTTAGCCCAAACAAACGTTTCCAGAAATGCACCTGCACAAAGCCGGATACATCAGAATGAGTAGTAGTAGTAGAAGTGCAAGTTTTTAACATCTTTAGCTACAAAGATCAAAGTCCCAGTGCCAGTGCATTGCATGCAGCAGTACATCCGTTTTGCAATGCCCTAGGGCGATTGATCCAGTTCCAGCGGCAAAGGGGAAGCCAGCTAGCTAAAGCCTTAAAGCTACTTTTGCACTGGCCAAGCTTGATCTCTCCCTCCCTGAGCGCCTTCATCTGTCGCGGCTAGCCAAAAGCAAAGCAGAAGTGCAGAACCCGGCCGGAGGAGGTACGCTGGCTAGAGGGTTAAAAGCACTGGGTGCCATTGGTGAGAACTGGCACTGCTTTGCATGCTGCCGCAGCCTGATCCACTGCCACAGATTTGCCAGCATCCTGCCATGATCGGTTGCACTGCGGCAGCAGCCGGTCGATCGCCATCTCCCTGGAGGACCACGCATCCATGCAATGCCCACGCAGAATTCGGAAATCCCTACTGAACTAGGACTAGTAATCACACCGTGGTTGCATTAGGTAATTTAGGTCCATGGAAAAAGGAGGTGAAATGTGGGGAGGGAGCAGGGCAGGGCAGGCTTTAGGTGGAGGGAACAGAGAGTACTACTGCCTGTGGTGTTGTGGGCACGGTATCACACATGTCTCAGCGTATATATGGAGCCGGGTACTTGTGGCTGCGGCCCATGGGAAGGAAGATCGGACGTATCTGGAACTGGGATTCGCTGATCGGCACGCACCCCAGCCAGCAGCCGCTGCCGCGGCAGCAAGGCAGCGTGCCGGGCGCTGTGGAACTGGCAGTGATCAATGCCGGCCACTCGCGGCAGCGGGTAGATGCTGCGGGGTGTGGTTTGGGATCTAGCTTGGTCCCCCTGCTCTAGCTTAGCTGGTAGCCTGATACGGCACAGGGAAAGAAAGTTAATTTGCTTTTTGTCTCTCTGCTGGAGAGGTCTCCTCTCCTCGTTTGGGTAACTGCGAACAGAAACATGTGGCTACCACCACTAGCAGTTGCAGTGCTCCTGACTTTCAGTTCGGTCTCACTGTTCCCTCACGCAGCACTTTTTTATTTTTATAATTTACCCTCAGTTTTTCTTTTCGGCCTTTTTGGCAGGATGGTGCATGCTGCGAGTATCCGTGCCGGAAAACAAAAGAAAACTACGACAGGAAGATCTTATTTATTTTTCTTTCGAAAAGGAAAGGACACCAGGAAGATGTATAGTGCAGTAGTAATTGAATGAAGATCCATGAATGTGAGACCGAAATGTAGGTGCAGGAATGGCGATGCCGCCGGAGAAATGTCGCTTGCAGGTAGCATTTGGCGCACCACCAGCTAGTAGACCGGCGAAGAAATATGCTCCTGACGTCTCTGCGTCATACGTTTATGATCGTTGTACGCCGTCGCAGCTAGCTCTCTGGTGTGGATGTGATACTTGCTGCATGGCGGAGAGTTACAGACAATGATGATTGATGAAGCTCGATCACCCCCAGCGCACTCGAGAGAGTCTAGAGGACGTACGACAGGAGATCCGCGGTGAAATCTTTCCCAAATGAGAAAATCGCGTCCACCACCTCTAGAGAACTGCTCCCTCCGTTGCATAAAGATTTAAACTAGCTATAGTACAAAGTCATGTCAATCTTTATGAAACTAAGGAGAAAGCACTCGGTACATCAGTTCTTGACCCACGCAAAGTGGTCGTCGTCGATCGGACTCGTCGATCGGACTCGGGGAGCGAAAATGATTTGGCTTTGCGATGCGCACAATACGAGTATAAACTCTCATGGGCCGAAATTAGCGCGTGCAACTGTCTCACGGGTCGAGTTATTGGCACGGGTAATTATGGGCCGGGCTCTGAATTTTTCTGTTTGGGCTGGGTATAAAGGCGGCACTGAAGAAAAAAGCGCCGCAAGAGCGCGCAAGACCGTGTGCGTTAGCGCCTCGAACGGTCGCCGTTTCACGGCCGCCGTGTCGAAACCGCCGTGCCCATCTCAGCCCTCCCAATTAACATCACGTCTTCCCCGGCCACGGCCAGTAGTGCGTGGGTCTGCGTCAACGGCGACGTCGTCGGTTAGCCAATAATTAATCCACCTCGCCATCGATCGGTTAATTATTGCTACCAAGGGTGAGATCGATCGGAACAACACGGATGCCCGCCGTACGTACGTACTCCTACTTACGTGCGTTGCAATCACGGTGATCCGACATTCCGACCGACTTTATATATATATATGCTCCAACCCCAGGGATCCTAATCATGGCTCGTGTGGCGTTGGATTATCGAGCGGCTGCGACGGAGGCTCCGCGTCTGGGATGCCGTATGGAATTTTTGCCCGTCTATGCTAGAGACGTGCAGGGCGTTTCGAGTTCGACAAGAAGGCGATGGAAATGGGTGCCGCGGCAGTAAATGTGCTCCAGGCTTCCCGTACGTCCACGGTAGCATCCACATACATATAAATGAATGATGCTGGAAGTTGCCTCGAAATTTCCTTCTGCGTAAATGGAGTGGTACTGTATTATCTCAGGACCATAAGGCCACTCCCACTTACCACGTATCTTAGGCATTTTGGTGACATGGCTTAATGATAAGGGAGTGCCTAGGCATCAGTCGACTGAGAATATTAATTTCTCTGTCGACTGTCCAGAACGTTGTGATTTATTCGTTCGGCAAGGTTGCCACACAACACAATTACATGCATGTGTGTGGGTGTGACGTCCAGATCGGTACATGCGAACTTATGTGTTTCGGAGTTTGAGATCATAATAAAAAACATTCGTTTTTCTATTAACATAAATCCAGTCACCATTTATATGGTTCTCATGTGTATTGTTACAAATTTTAAAACAACACTAAAACTTGAAATTTGAAAAATGATCGATCCAGACGAAATCACAATTGCATAGCGTAGCCAACGCCACGGAGAAAGGAAAAAGGCAACAAAAATAATTGCAATCAAAATTTAAAAATTGCAGGTAAAACTTTATGCGCGGTTTTAAAATTGCAGGTGAAACTTTAAGCACGATTCTAAAAATTGAAGGTAAAACTTTATGCGCGATTTTAAAAGTTGCAGGTGAAATTTTATGTGTGATTCTAAAAATTACAGTTGAAAATTATGCGCGATTCTAAAAATTGCAGGTCCAACTTTTAAAATTGCTGGTGAATTTTTTTAAATTGCACTGAAATTTTCGAAATATGCAACTCGTCCAAAAAAATCGGAACGCGAGAACATAAAATAAATGTACTTCTATTTTACGTTAATAGACATATATAAACTTAAAAACAAAGAAAGGCAAGAGAAATAAAACAAAAACGAAACAAGTTATAATTAGAAACCAAAAAATAGAAGAAAAACAGGAATTTAGAAACCAAAAGTAGAAGAAAAACAGAAATATGAGGGCAGGAGATTAGAACCCATGACCTACCCTGGGGCATAACGACCACAAACCACCACACCACAAAACTATTTCTATAAACTACCAGGTATTAGTCTATTTATCATCGGTACGTTGCCGTGTCGACTGAGAAAAGCAATTTCTCCCTAGCAAATCCGTAATGATAAAACTGTCTCTTATGCTAGTGACTGTCTCTTCACGCAAACCAACACAAAATCATTAACTCCCTCCCACAAAGTTATTAGCTACTTTAGATACCACCTTAAGAAACAATGCATTGATGATATGATTTCTTAGCATTTATTGTGGGATAAGAAACAACACCTAAGGAACGATGCATTGCGAGTGGCCTAAGCTCCCTGAGCAAAATCATGACAATGATTAGCTCAGGGTATTATGGAGACATACTTAAGACATCGTATATACTGGTATGTGAACATTCTGTAGTCTACTAGTCTGATTTCAGTATATGATGAAATCGGGAGCAGTGTTGCTGCCCTTAATTCAAAAAAAAAGTATGTATGGAAAAAAACTGCTCTTCAACGAGTAGACATGCATGCATGTCTTTCTCTTGGCAACGAACTACAGAAGTACTACTGTAAAAGCAGAATGCCCATTTCCAAATTAAGCTACTGTAGTAGAATCAGGATAAATTTTGACTTGTTTTCCCCCTAGGCGTGATATGGTTTCTTTTGCTCTGAACAACGGAAAGAAGGATGAGCACCACTAGTCACAGGGTGAACAAAGATCAGTCTGGATGGTTCTTTTGATACTCAAAAATTGAAAGGATCCTGGAGTGGCCTGCTGGGTCTCAATGAAATGGTTGGGACCGGAGACGTTGTCCCTTATCATCTAAAAAAAATGATCCTGGAGTTGGCTTAATTTTCAGAGTCAGGGACATTGATGGTCACTGGTCAGTGCCATTGTCTTCCTGTTCCTGGAGATGGTTCATCTCACGCTCTCAAGGTGGACGTTTTGGCCTGTCGTGAAAGGCCACGCCATGGCAACTGAGTGGATGCACACTTGTCGGATTGCTAGTCCGCCCATGGACATGCTCAACCAACGGATACCAGAACAGATATTTCATATTTCTGATATTTGTGCAGGAAGCTAAGTTAATACTAGCTCAGTTAATTGGCGACCCCATGACCTTCCTCTTTGCTCACGCACGAAAATTAAGTAGTGCAGTGTTGCATGAGCTAGCTCAATCGACGAAAAGGACTAGACATAGTCTGGCATGCCGATTTCAGCATCATATTGTGTTAAATCTTTGATCGATCGCCATCGATTGTAATCAAACCCCTGATTAATGAATATAGTCCTTTTCCATGATGAATAATGGTCCCGTTTACTAGGACTACATTATTTCAGCTAGTAATTTTTTATGTATATCTTCTACTGGAGGTCGTCTTAAAAATCAAAACGCATATCAAAGAAGCTAATCCGGATTGCTTTTGGACTATTTTACCCTTGCCGCAGTTAGTACTACTATTACCTCTGCTCCTAAATATAAAATATTTTAATTTGTTCTAAAGTCAAACTTCTTCAAGTGTTGACCAACTTTATTATGGAAAAATATACTAACATCTACAATATCAAAATAAGTATATTGCAAAGATTTATATCATGATAGCTTTAATAAACTCATTTAGACCTGTAGGTGTTTGTAGATTTTTCTTAAACCCTAGACAAACTTTTTTTTTGATTCAAAACAAAGTTAGAACATCTTATATTTAAGAATGAAGGGAGTGCTCCAGTATATATAAACGTGGGCATCGTGCGCGCAATGTAAATCATGTCACAAACCTGAAACGTCATTCTGCTGGCAACAGCTTAAGGAAAGAAACATCATTGCACGGACCGGCCAACACCTACCAGCCATTTCAATCATTCAAAACAGCTTGACTGCATGTATATATAGTTCGATTTTACTTTAGAAAAAGGGACTGCCTACGGTACAGTCGGCTGAGAAAACAAATTTCTCAGTCGACAGGCCAGGCAAGTTCCATGTCGTGTGTGTGTGTGTGAGGACCGGTGCATGCATACATGCTTGGGTGTGTGTGTGGACCGGTACATGCATGTGCATGCTTGTGTGTGTGGATTGCGTTTTTTCAGCTCGTGTGTGTGACCGCTACATCCATGCATGCATGAGTGTGTTTTGTTGATCTTACACGAAGTTGCAACCGCAAAAAATAAGCATATGAATTACCGTGGCCACTGCCTCCTTCCTTGGTCCCGAGTTTGCCGCCCTCTTGATGTTGGTGGTCTAGGCATTCTCAACCCGCAACTCTTCGGAACTGCTCTTCGGTGTCGTTGGCCTTGGATGAGATGGGCTCCTGATCCCCGTCCATGGTCCTTTATTCCCATCGAAGATGACCGTGACGCTGCTGCCCTCTGCAAGGCGGCTATGTTTATTCAGCTCGGAAATGGTTTAAAAGCTAAGTTTTGGTCTGACAATTGGCTTCCGGGTGGTCGTGCGGTGCAGGACATTGTTCCCATCCTATTCACCTTTGTTCGCGACTCGGCCGTCTCGGTTGCTTCAGCCATTGCCAATAACAGATGGGTCAGAGACATTTCTGGCGGTTTATCAACCCAAGCTCTTACTGAATATCTTATGCTTTGGGACTTGGTGACCGCTACTAATCTATCTCCTGGACAGCCGGATAAGGCAATTTGACGTCGCTCATCAAATGGCATCTTTTCAGTCAGCTTTGCTTATCAGCTCTTTTTCGCTGCTAACACGAGATTCGCTTGCGCCAAGCCAATTTGGAAGTCCAAAGCTCCGACGAAGTGCAAATTCTTTACGTGGCTTGTTATCCATCGTCGCTGCTTAACCGCTAACAACTTGGAGAGAAGAAGATGGCCTCATAGTCCCATCTGTCCTCTTTGCACCGTGGAGAAGGAAGATTGTACCCATCTATTTGTGTATTGCCGCTTCTCGCAGAAAGTTTGGCTGCGCCTCCGAACTTGGTTGAAGCGACCGCCCCCGTACAGGGTTCGATCTTTGTGCTTATAGTGCTAGTCCCTGGATCGACTCACTAGCACACACAGTTCAAGATGTAATATCGAGAAACAAAGGTCCAGTAATTTTATTACATCGTCATCATCCAGAACTTTATATTACTTACAACTTCGCATAACCACTCGGGTTAGCATTTGAAAAATATCATAAATAGTTCAGCAGCGGAAAACGGAGGAAAAATTGAGCCATTGCAACACCACAGAGAGCGAATGTTGGAATGCAGGCTCGTAACCCAACAACGTAACCTTACTCGTCGTCGGAAATCCCTGCAACAATTTTAAAGATTGCAGCCACTAGGGTCAATACATTGAATGTATTGGCAAGTTCACAGGAGTTTATAACAGATCCTATGTAGAGTTTAGGCTTTTTGGCGTAGAAGTAATTAAAATAGATTTTATCCTACTACAATTGAATTTTTCAATAAGATAAATCTAATGGACATCGGGTAGACACACCGATGCTCCTATTAAAACTAAGGACATTGAGTAGACACATCAATGCTCCTAACCCAAGTTTAAACCATTCATTTTATTTAGAAATTCGAATGAGTGAGATCTTACTTAGTTTCCATATCCAACTGCTCATAATTCGTCCATAATCGGGGACACGGCTGAGTACTTAGTTTTGACACTCTCGAGAGGTTGTACACATTCCCCACAAGAAACCGACGGGTTAATCCATTGCTGTCCTCAGGGTAGAGTAGCAACGGCGTCGATTACGAGATTTTCAGAAGTAATTCCCTAGACCACGAGAGAATCACGCTCCATCTACACTGCTACATCATTACAATTCTTCGGGTCTAGGTTCATACAACATACTCTATTCTCGCCAGAGCCCATATAGCATGTGGTTGTACTGGAAGCAATCAAATAGGAACCCAATTCAGCCTCTGGTTACCCCGGGTGGAATTCCACATTTGCGACGCAGGCGCTCCCTGAATCCACGGGAGCAACGACCATGGACGCTCCCGAATCCACGGAGAGACGACTCAGCGGGCCCCATAGAAATGGACCTGACGTCGCGTACAACCATAAAGCTCAAAGTCGCCCACCCAGAATGGTTCATTAGTAGTTGATTTTAGCCATACTTCAAGATAACATTTACATCGACAAAATTTCTAGAAATGAAAGTGGTTCCCTCCCACGCATATTTACATAGCACGGCTAAGCGTAACTAGTTCGATGGCTATTGGTGGGGATATGACGGCGACGAAAATCTATTCTACTAGGACAACATAGCTAGCACAAATATAATCATTTAATCCTAATGCAATTCTACAAACAACGCTAATGCATAAAGGATTAAAAATAAGTGCGATGGTAGGTGATTCATGGTCAAGGTGAACTTGCCATGTCCAAAGTTGTTCCTGTTCTCACACTCTTCGCAAAGACAGGATTCGCACTCCGAACAATCTAACAATCAAACGTATAGCAAAAATAAACAACCATACAAGACATACAAGCAATCAAATAAAATATGCCATGATGCCATGCACATGATGCAATCCTAAATTTGGTTTCTGTCACAAATAAATAACTTGTTTAGTGATTTAAATCTATGTGATGAAAAGTTAGGATCATGTTCATGGTGTATAGAAAAGGAAAACATTAAACAAGGCTAGTCTAATCCATTTTAAGCTAGATTAATCTCACTTTTGTGATAAATCCATTTTTTATACCAAACAATTTTCTACTGGTTCCAATGGACAGGGGGTGCATTTAGAAAATTTTAAGAGTGGATAAATCGTCCAAAATAATTTTAACTAAATTTTTAAGTGATAACATTCATTGTTAAGCATTCTGTCACTTGGTCCTGTTTTAGTTGTCCAAAACTGAAAGCAAACTGTTCCAAAAGATTCTACATGCCATGAGGATTCCAAAAAGGTGCAGTTCATCAAATTTGGCCAAACGGTTCAAAAGTTATGAGTGTTTGAAGTTCCAGGAGTTTTTCTGCAATTTTACCATTTAATTCATCCGGAAATCATTTTACAATTTTATTACATTGCCACGTGTCATTCCGTGATTCGTCGGTACCGTTTCAGGGTCCAAAAAAAGATGGCCGTCCAATCTTAATTTAACACGATGGACGGATGAGATCAAGGGGTACCCCTTCGATTTAAACAAGTCTAATCTCGGCCATCGGCCGAGATCCAACGGGTGGGATCGCTCCGAGCTCACCTCCGGTGTGGCTAGGTTTCCGGCGGGAGCGACGGCGACGGCGGCGTCACGAGCGGCGGTGTGTGGGCGTCGTGGGCGGTCTTCGGGCGTGGGGAAGACTCCGGCAAGGGCGGCGCGACGTGGCGGAGATGGTGACACGGTCGGCGCGACGAGACGAGAACGACGACGGTGCCGAGCTCCTCGCGGGCGTGGCGGCGGCGTCGGTGAGCTCCGGCGGGCGGCTCGGGCGGGCTTCGGTGCACCAAAAAGGAAAACGGTCGCGTCAAAATGTGCGCAAGGACGAGAGGAGAAAGAATATGATGCGCACTTGGTCGAATTCTCACCGGTTTGAGGGCGGCGAGCAACGACGGCCGGCGGGGACTCCTGGCTTCGGCGAGCAATTGCGGCGGCGTGGGCGCAATTGGAGAGAGGGGGTGCCGGGGGAATGAGAGAGGGGAGTGCCCTCTTTATAGTGACGCGGGAGAGAGGCTTTAACTCGCGCCCTAAATCACGTAATGAAGACGAGGCTTAAAGGCGGGCACTCGCTAGATTCCCGGCCAGAGGAAGAAGAAGACTGACAGGTGGGCCCCACCTGTCAGTGACCGTTGGCCAAGGGCGGCGCTAGCTGGGCAGGCTGGGTTGCTCGGGCGAGCGCGACTGGGCCGGTTCGGCCCATTTGGCCGGGCCGGTCCGTCTTTCCTTTTTTTTTGTTCTTTTTCTTTTCTCCTTTTCTTTTTCTGTTTTTCTTTTATAACTTTTGATTTTGAACTCCAAATGAACTCAAATAAATTCCAATTTTTTTGTAAAATCATATCCTTTAATGCCATAGCATCTGGGACTTGATTTCTTCCAAAAGTAATTTATTGAAAATAGTTTTGCTTATATATTTGCCTCTAGTGCAATAGTATTTAGAAACAAATTATTTTTTCAACTCCAAAATAAATTCCAAAAATTATTGGGTAGCTCATCTTATTGCATTAAACCCTTTCTATTGTTTTCAACCCCATGGGTTGATAAATTCCAAAAAGATGCAAAGTTAAAGGTTAAAAGGGTAAAAGGCTTAATAAAAGGTTTTAAAAGTTAAATCTTTGGTTTAAAAGTACTCAAAATGCATAAATGGTATGATGCTCATGAGTGCAAATGCATGATGCAAAATTTGGAAAAATTGGGATGTTACATTGGTCCAGAGCCACCTTCCCTACACCTGACACCTCTTTTCATAGCACTGAAGATTGGTGGTCTACGGCTAGAAAACGAGTTCCTAAGCTGCTGCGAAGGGATTTTGATACTATTACTATCCTAATCCACTGGAGAATTTGGAAAGAACGAAATGCGAGGATCTTCCAGCAGGAATCTTGCTCTGTGGATAGGGTCTTCGAGCTGATTGTTGAGGATCTTCAGGCCTGGAGAGCTGCTGGTTGTGTTGTACTCACTCCGTTCCATAATTCTTGTCGCAATATTACATGTATCTAGACACTTTTTGGGAACAGATACATCCATTTTTTAGCAAATTTGAGACAAGAATTATGAAATGGAGGAGTAGCATTTTAATGCTCCTTCTTTTTCCTGTAGTGATGATCATCGAGTGTCTCTTTTTTCAGGCCTCCTGTAGTGTGTTTCTGCTGCATCAAGTTGGTCTGGCTTAGCTCAGGAGGCGAGTGGCCGTGCTATGCTGTGATGTTGTAGATGTTGTGGTGTTGCCTGTACATGAGCTCAGGGCCTCCTCTGTCGCAGGATGCACGTGTGTTGTACTGCTCTGCTTCTTTCTCTCTAATAAAGTTTTCGGCCTCTGGCCCTTCGAAAAAATTACGGTTGCAATTGCAGTTTCAAAAGTCAGTGCACAAATTTCGCTTGCAATTTATGAAAAGACATGAAGTTACAATCTTTTTAAAAATACACTTGAAGTTATTAAACTAAGTTGCGGTTGCAAAAAGTCAGCACACAAATTTCGCTTGTAATTTATGAAAAGATAGCACGTTGCAGCTGCAAAAAAGAAGACCTGAAAACTCCAAGTGTTCAGTTCTTTAAAAAATAAAGATATGAAAAAATATGTCAACTTATCTCTCCGATCCATATTAGTTGTCGAAATATTACATGTATCTAGACGTTTTTTAGACATAGATACATCCATATTTAGGCAAATTTGAGATAATTAATATAGATCAGATGAAGTACTAGCGTCATTGCGCCATTATTAATTTAGAAACATGCAACTTGCCCTACTCTTAACACAAGACATGCATATTAGAAACAAAAAGTACAACAAAATAGAAAGGATAACGAAAACAAAAATAAGTCAAGACAAAAAAAACGAAAATGAAAAAAGAAACAAAAAAAAGAACAAAATAAACAGCAAAATGAGCTCGCAAGAATTTGAACCTGCAACCTCCATTTGACGGCAAAGCATACTAACAACCAAGCCAACATGCTGTTATCATGCATGTCCGGTTGTTCCGTTATTTAGTTTCTACCAGTCGTCTGACAACAAGCACGAATCTTGATGGTTCATCCGATAGTCCACACCGTCGACTAAGAAATACAATTTCTCAGGGCGATTGAGAACTAGGAAATCCGTTAGAAAAAACCACAACCACCAAAGCATAAATGGTAGTCCAAGCTACTCCGAGTCAATTGGCATGCGGTGGTGTGCAATGGCCATATACTCCATGTAGTATTTCGGGGAAGTGATCACGATTTTCAGGAGGAAGATGATTAATTTCGGGATTCTCGATCCAAACGGACCAAACCCATGCATGCGACGATCCATGGTTAATTTTACATCCATGGTTAATTCGAGCGAGGAAAAACGTACATCAAGGAAGTATCTAGCGGAGCGAAATGGCATTCTCGTGTGGCACGCTTCATCACATGCACGGCTGCTAGATGTGGCTCTGCCTCTGGCCGTATACTGTGTCTCACATAAATAGCTCCGTTGAGCAGTGGCGGACCTGCCGGTATGGCAAGGTACGGCCCGCGCCACACCTAAATTTTGGCCCAGAAGACCAATATAGGTATTGTTGTTGTTCTCGACAACGATTAGAGTAAGGGGTGCCAAAACTCGATGGCACGAGTGCGAGTATAAAAGTAGGGCGTGTACGCCGGCCTTATAGCAAAGGTCGCCGTACACTTGGACAAGTTGACACGTCGATATTTTTTAAATAGATTCGGTCGCACCCGCAGGGTCGACCTAGTCCTATGTTAGAAGAGGCTCGGGGGGGTCGTTAGCCAAAGCGTTCGGGTCGATCGAGACTTCCCGAATCACTTAGCGAGAGGTCGGAAGGGGCCGCCTCGTACTTGGGCCGAACGAGGCTTCCCAAGTAGTGAGGTCGAGATACCCTTAGGACTCTAACCCGATTCCCTCTCCTTCGGGCTTGGGCCGAACGAGGCTTCCCGAGATCCCGAAACTAGAGCTCCTCTCAAAGAGGCTCTCTAGCCCTCTCCCCTTGAGTTTATTCAACTGAGAGTGAATGATACATTCCCCCATGGGGGGTATTTATAGCCTAGGAGTCCATGAGAAAAGACCATGGCTACCCTTGGGGGAGAGAGAAAAGTGGGGACAAAATGATAAAAGTAGCTTCTTAGTCCATAGCTTTTGTGTGCACCATGTGGGAAAAGTGGGGCTTGGTCCATGGTTCATCATGGACTAAGGCCCTTTTCTTGCCCGCTACTCTAGCTCATCTGACCCTTTGACCATGGCATGAGAGGCTTGACTTGTTGACTTGTTTTCTTTTGCCACGTAGGATTGACTGTGCCACGTGGGCGTCTTGACTCGTGCTTGGGAAATGTTGACCCAGTCGTTGCCACGTAGGATTTACAGCCCGGCCCATATAGGGGTTTTATTTTACTACAACAGGTATACTATCCTACCTCAGCCCAGCCCAACCTTACCTCTACTCGATCCGGCCTGCTCATGTAAGTGAAAGTCCATCGATCGTGTGCCAGGACGGTTCCCGATTGGCCGATCGCTTGTCTGTTCGACTCCTCCGGCCTCGCGAGACTCCCTTCTGTTCTGCCGCCGTGAAGCACCATTGCACCAATCTGCAGTGCACGGCGCACCGAACTGTAGACTGCCGTCTTCCGGAGACAGAGAAGAGAGAAGGGGCCACGGCCAGCGCAGTGCACCAGCAGCAGAACGTCAGGTCGCCGGCAACGAGGGGCGACTGGGCGAGCAGGGGGGGCGGCCACGGGGACGAGCGTGGCGCCTGTCTGTGGAAGTGCGGAGGCTGAGCGGCTCAGGCGACCGGCGAGCCGGCGAGGAGCACCTTTGCCCAGATGGCGCCTAAGAAGAAATCACGATATGTGATGCGAGGTATATTCAAAAATCAAAATCGAAACTGTAGAACTCAAATTTCAGAAACTGAATATCCATATATTTTTATTCAGATATAAAGAGCTTCTTTGTCAATGATGGTAGCACTAGCAGAGTAAATCCACCCTCTGTACAAGGAGAAGAGCACCAAGACCAAGAGGTCCAAGATGATCATATAGAGATTGATGATGCAGATGCAGAGAATCAAGAGAATGTGATAGAGAACCAAGAAAATTCTGGCCAAGGAGAAGAGGAAGAGAACCTGGAGCATTCTGGCCAAGAGGAAGAGTTAATTGAAGAATGGAACATAGGCCACATTGAGGTAGATCCTGGGCTTCGTATTCCAATTGATAATTTTCGTTCCAACATTAGAGATCAAGTTAGGTTGGCTTATGTGGCAAAGGGTCCAACTCAGCCATCTGGTCATAAATATATAATTGACAATTGCGGTAGGCGCTTTTGTGAAAAATGGTATAAAAAGAATCCTTGGTTGGAATTTAGTGTGTCGAAGAATGCAGCTTATTGCTTCTGTTGCTTTCTTTTTAAAGTAGAACCGGTGGGTGAAAATTTTGGTTGTACCGCCTTCACAAAAGATGGGTGGGATACTTAGAAGAATGCATATAGAGCACTTCCTCTTCATGTTGGTAATGTTATGAGTATCCACAACATAGCAAGGACAGCACATGATGATTTCAAAAATCAAAGGTCAAGTGTGGAATATAAGGTTACAACTTACAGTAAAGAATCACAAGTGAAATATGAGACCCGTTTGGAAACATCTTTGGGCATTGTAAGTCATCTTATGTTGCAAGGTGAAGCATTCCGTGGGCATGATGAATCTGCCCTTTCCTTAAATAAGGGTAATTTTCTAGAGATGCTTGATTGGTACAAAGCAAGAAATGAGGAAGCGAGGATTGCATTTGAGGAGCTATGTCCCCAAAATGCCCAAATGATTTATCCAAAGATTCAAAAAGCACTTGCAAAAACTTGTGCTGATGGGGTTCGTAAAGCAATAAAGCAAGAGATGGGCGATCGCCTCTTCTCAGTTCTTATTGATGAATCTCGTGATATATCAGTCAAAGAGCAAATGGCACTGGTTGTGAGGTATGTTGTTGGCTACTTACTGAGTTTATTGTGTGTTCTTTTATAGTTTTTATTATTACCTATATGCATGGCTTATTCTATTATTTCTTATATTGTTCTATAGGTATATCAACAAGGGGGAAGTTATTGAAAGATTTTTGGGTATCAAGCATGTCACGGAGACAACAGCGGAAGCACTAAAGAAAGCATTGGTTGAGGTTCTTGGTAATCATGGGCTACTTATTGCAAATTTATGTGGGCAAGGGTATGATGGGGCTTCTAATATGAGAGGAGAATTCAATGGTGTTCAAAAACTGGTCCGTGATGAGAACCCGTATGCTTTCTATATGCATTGTTTTGCTCACCGGTTACAGTTGGTAGTTGTTGCTATCTCAAGATGTTGTACGTCCATTGAGGACTTCTTTGAATATGTGGCCTTGATTGTAACAAGTACCGGCTCATCTTGCAAGAGGAAGGATGTATTGCTTGATAAGCAACGCATAAATCTGTTGGAAAAGCTAGAGAGTGGAGAGATTTTATCAGGAAGAGGCAAAAATCAGGAAACATCTTTGGCTAGATCAGGTGACACAAGACGGGGCTCTCATTATACGACTTTAGCTCGTATTGAATCGATGTGGGCTGCAGTCGTAGAAGTGCTAGAGATTGTGCATAAAGATGAGCGTAATCCATCTAGATCAGGAGGTTTGGTGCATCTAATGGAGTCTTTTATCTTTGTGTTCATCATGAAGTTGATGTTGCAAATCCTTCGCATTACAAATGAGCTATCACTTCTTTTGCAAAAGAAGGATCAAAATATTGTTCAAGCCATGTCTTTGGTTACAGATGTGAAATCATGCTTGGTCAACTTGAGGAGCAATGGTTCGGAACCATTATTTGAAGATGTCAAAACTTTCTGCACTGCAAATGATATTCCAGTGCCAAATATGGATGAAGTTGTACCAAGATTTGGCCAATCAAGAAGAGGAGGGAGAAATAACATTAGCACTGAACATTTTTTTCATGTTGATACCTTCTACGCAGCTATAGATGCTATCACCACTGAGCTAGATCATCGCTTTAATGACAGACTTCAGAATTGCTTGCTGGCTTTGCTTGTCTTGATCCAAGAGACTCATTTGCCAAGTTTGATTTGGACAAACTTGCTAGTCTTACAAACATCTATGATGTAGATTTCTCGTATGATGATCTCAAGCGTATCAAAGTTGAGCTTGAGTTATTCATCAGCCACATGAGAAGACATGATGAGTTTAGAGTTTGTTATGATCTTGCAAGCATAGCCAAAAAGATGCTCGAACTTGAAAGAAATATTATGTTTCCTCTGGTTTATTGCCTTATTGAGTTGGGGTTGCTATTACCGGTGGCGACAGCATCGGTTGAAAGAGCCTTCTCAGCCATGAAGATTATCAAGACCGAGTTGCGCAACAAGATGTCCGATTGTTGGCTTAATGACTTGATGGTGTGTTACATCGAGCGAGGGTTATTCAAAGGACTTGATCTTGATGAACTCAAGAAAGAATTTCAGAAGGAAGGTAGAAGAATACCATTGCCGCAGTATACTAAACGCAAATGAGGTACGTCTATTGAGGTATTTAGCTCCAATATCTTGCTTTTGGATTTGAATATACTTGTTGAACACAAAGTAATGTATATGTCTAGTATTTCGGTGAGCTTTTGGATAGCTATATTGCGTATGATTTATTTATTTTTGTAAAATCCGCCACACCTTTAAATTAATTCTTGGTCCACCACTGCCGTGGAGTTTCTAAAAAAAAACAGCCATCTTTGAACGAGATCTTCGGTGCTCTATTATTACTTGATAGGCTAGTGAGTCGTTCAAGATACCTCCTGAAGATGGAGAAGCCGAGAGGGGCCGGGAGAGATGATCAATTAACTGACCAGCATAATGCCATGTAGATCGATGAGACAAATTTCTGACGAGACGAGAGCATATTCATGGCGAGAATAGACACGATGAACGTGATGGGGATAGAGTGGCCGTGGGCCGGGCCGGGACCAATTACTCGTTATCGTTTTGCCAGTAGCACTCTTGCCCTGTACACCTCGCATGCACGCTGTCGTCTTCGTCATTCATCATATGCATCCACGGCGCCAACGCGCGCAATCATGCAGCGTCCCGGCCGGCCGGATCGACCGAATCTTCATTAGTTGGTGGAACCATTTATTCGCCTCAATCGGTTTGCTACGAGAAGAAGGACAAATGCTTTGGATCTCTCTCTGAAAAAACAAAAAAAGCTTTACGGGTTTCCAGAGGCTGATCTTTCAGAATGTGTGTAACATTTGACGTGCACTAATCTGAGCTAATCATTAGTTCCACACGATTAAAAGATCTTTTAGAGTTAACGCCTTCGCTAACCCGGCCGTACTCTTCTGCGACTTGCCACCGGGGCATAACAGTCGGCCACATAAAGTTTAGACAAGACGGGCACAAAAACCGTCCCTGCTGGCAGGTTAGGAATTGAACCGTCCGTGTCAAAAGCATATCCTACATTGCTCCCACCCCGTTGCAAACGTGAGGCGTATAATACGACTCGTACGTATTGACGTCGACACACTGATCCATACGCTGATACGCAAAATGAAGCAGTAATATTAGTATACACCTACAATATATACGCTTGGAGCAAAGAGGTTAGTTTGGTCATTTCAGTGCATATATCGATCACACCATACATGTCATATATGTACGGACCGGTACTCACTCAATGCCCCGAGCTACCCATCCACCTCACAGTCTAGAGTCTCGCGCTTCCGCAAGAGCTGATGCCCTTCTCTGCCGCGCTCGCGAGCACGAGACATCGCCATGTCGAGCGAGCTCTCCCCCCGCTCGTCGCCTTCGCTGTTCGCCGCCTCCCCTCCCGTTGACATCGCGCGGAGAGACGATCACTACCATGAAGCCTCGACGCCGCTTCGGGGCCAGGCCACCGAGACGAGCAGCGGCGGCGGCGTGAAGCTCCGGCGGCGGTGGCAGCGCGGGCGGCGGCAGCTGGGGCGCGCGCTCGGGGCGTGGGCGCTGGACCCGCGCGCCCGGTGGGTCCGGGAGTGGGACCGGGCCTACCTGGTGGCGTGCGCGGCGGGGCTGGTGGTGGACCCGCTGTTCCTGTACGCGGTCTCCGTGAGCGGGACGCTCATGTGCGTCTTCCTCGACGCCTGGCTCGCGGCGGCGGTCACCGCGCTCCGCTGCGCCGTCGACGCCATGCACGCTTGGAACTTCCTCACGCAGCTCCGCCTCGCCCGCGCGGCCTCGGCGCCGAAGAGCGGCGGCACCGGGACCGGGGTCGCGGACGAGGAGCAGGCCGACGCGGCGGATCAGCTTCTAGACGGCGCCGCTGCCGCGGGCAGCAATAACAACCGGATGCCGCCGCCGTACGCCAGGAGGTCCAGGAAAGGGATGGCACTCGACTTCTTCGTCCTCCTCCCCGTGATGCAGGTGCCCGCCCCTTCTTTTCCCTATGTAATCTCTTCTCTGTTTGCGCCTTGGTTTTTAGTTCTAGGTTTGGTTTCGCTGGGATTGCCGGCCTTACACTTTTGCTGCAGACAAAATTACATGACTCCCTGTCTCTTTCTGGTCCGAATTATTGTCATCATGTGCGCTCATGCATGTTCCTTATTGACTTGGCTATAGTTTGTTGGTTGGTTCGCATAAATATGTGATGCATAATGAACATGCACCTTGAAGGCGATTGTTCATCTCCCAAAAACGATACGATGTCACACGGATGTGTCTAGATTAATGTTTGGTTCATTGCCACGACTCTCGGCTCTACAAGCCCATCCTCTCCGCTAGCTATCGTACTGATAGTATATCGGATTTGCTACATCATATCTGATCCATGTCATGAATCGTGGGAATTTTCTCTCTGATTCGCCATCGGCGATCGAGACAAAGCTGTTGGCGAGGGAGGAGAGATGAAGACGATAAAGTTGAGTGTGGTGACCTTACCTGAGTGACCACGGTGGCGAGACGGAGAGTCACCTACGAACAAGAGATGACCACCATGGAGGAGAACCATGTCGCCGCAAATCCTTCTCGTCCAGGCAAACGGTTACAGTTGGGAGAGAGGCACAGGCTCCGAAGTAAAAGCCTACGCACCCAAGTAGATACACAAGCGCGATCATGCTTATTCTCTACTTAATTGACTTGCTAGTTCAAAAAATTGTTCACAAATTATTTCAAAATTAAAATGTTGGACTAGAAATGAAATATAAGCGGGATCACGCGAGCATCCCTGCGCTCTATGTCCTAGATAGTTGCTGCCTGTTGGAAGCGGTGAGGCTACACGGAAGCAACACCAATCAAGTTTGGAGCGGGGTCAGTTGAAAGCTTGGAGGTGAATGGCGATATTCGGTGAGAAGATTGGAGGTGATTGGCAATCTTCGGTGAGAAGATTGAAGATGGCAACAAAACTGATTATATGTGTTATAGTTGACCGAGAAGATAGAATGCCATGAACACTTACCGAAATTTATCAAAGTTGGAGTCGCCTCAAGCCCACGACAAAAAAGTTAATTGAAAAGAGCTGCGTACGGCTCTCTTTGTGTGGTTGGCCCTAACATGACTTATTTACAAACTGAAAATTTATAATTTTGCCATCGATCGAGTTTAGTCAAAGCAATGAATAAACCAAAATTTCCAATAAAAAACAAAAATGGTTTCTAAACTACTGTTCAGTACAGTGAGATAACATATCTTACTGTAGACCTTACAAACCAGAGGAATATTCGGGGTGGATTTTTGCATCAGGCGATCACGTGCGGTCTTTGTCTAGCTGATCAGCACAGTTTGCTGGAACAGGTCACAGCTTGGAGTTTTCGTAATCGCCGGCCGGACCCAGCCCAGCGGTACACCATGCATGCTACTACCATTATCCTGCCAGAACACAGAGGATGTGTCGGGGTCTGTACTCCTGTGCTCCAATCACATGCCGCCATGTTTCACGTTAGCTAGCGTACAGTTTAAACACAATTGCACTGTCGAACTGAACAGAGGGTACGTACAGTTCGTACGTAGAGCATGGGTGTTCTGCTTGTACTACAAGCTTACCAATTTCCATCAGCCTGCCATTTTGTGGCTGCAGTGCACTCGGCTGTACGTATCGATCACCGTATTGATCCCACCGGTTTGTGCATATCTCCCCAATGCAATCTTGATTAGCCAAAATCAATTTATCCTGCACGCGTGGCGCATTTTGCAAAGAATATTCCCCTTTCAGCATCACCAGTCAGACACACTACAGCTAGCAATTACTCTTTCCGTTCCTAAATACTGCAGACTTTGCACTAAAACAATGACAAGTATTTAGGAACGGAGAGAATAGCTCCTTTGACGTGTACGTGTCGCAAACCGAACCCATGCTCTACGTAATTTTGTTTTCCATCGTGTCAATCGGCTCGTTTCTGTGAAACAAAGATTCAAATTTTGAGTAAAACGTGTCGAATTCGCATAAACTTTGTTCGAATCAGTATTTTTCAACAGGTATATGGACTGGTGTCTCGCGTAGTCACGCGCTTTACGTAATTTTGTCGCTAAAATTTAGCGATGGACGATGACGAATGCATCTATGCACGTGCATTTCATGGCAGGTGGTGGTGTGGGTGGCTGCGCCGGCGATGATCCGGGCGGGGTCGACGACGGCGGTGATGACGGTGCTGCTGGTGGCGTTCCTGCTGGAGTACCTCCCCAAGATCTACCACTCCGTCTCCTTCCTCCGGCGGATGCAGAACCAGTCGGGCCACATCTTCGGCACCATCTGGTGGGGCATCGTCCTCAACCTCATGGCCTACTTCGTCGCCGCCCATGTACATCCTCCTTCCCTCGCCATTAACACTTGAGAAACAGCCCTCGTGTTGACGGATGAATTTGCAGGCTGTGGGCGCGTGCTGGTACCTGCTCGGGGTGCAGAGGGCGACCAAGTGCCTCAAGGAGCAGTGCTTCCTTCTCCAGTCCGGGTGCTCGTCGTCCGGGGCGGCCGTGGCGTGCGCCAACCCGCTCTACTACGGCGCAGCGAAGTCCGTCGTCAGCGCCGGCGGCGACAGGCTCGCCTGGGCCAACGACGGCAGGGCCAGGAACACGTGCCTCGGCGGCAGCGGCGAGAACTACCAGTACGGCGCCTACAAGTGGACCGTCATGCTGGTGGCCAACACCAGCCGCCTCGAGAAGATGCTGCTCCCCATCTTCTGGGGTCTCATGACGCTCAGGTACATCGACACTGCACGCGCGCAGGGTGTTCGTCCATATGTCTTGTTCCATTCCTTGACGTGGATTTTTGGTTCTGCACTGTGCAGCACGTTCGGGAACCTGGAGAGCACGACGGAGTGGCTGGAGATCGTGTTCAACATCGTGACCATCACGGGCGGGCTGATCCTGGTGACCATGCTGATCGGCAACATCAAGGTGTTCCTGAACGCTACCACGTCCAAGAAGCAGGCCATGCACACGCGGCTGCGGAGCGTCGAGTGGTGGATGAAGCGCAAGAACCTGCCGCAGGAGTACCGGCACCGGGTCCGGCAGTTCGAGCGGCAGCGGTGGGCGGCCACACGGGGCGTCGACGAGTGCCAGATCGTGCGCGACCTCCCCGAGTCCCTCCGCCGCGACATCAAGTACCACCTCTGCCTCGACCTCGTCCGCCAGGTCCCCTTCTTCCAGCACATGGACGACCTCGTCCTCGAGAACATGTGCGACCGCGTCAAGTCCCTCATCTTCCCCAAAGGCGAAACCGTAAGATCGGGACATTCTTAGTGACCAAATCGATCGATCTGAATTTCAAGCTGAGGAGTGAGTTTGTGATTTTGGATTGCAGATTGTGAGGGAAGGGGATCCGGTGCAGAGGATGCTGTTCATAGTGCGGGGGCACCTGGAGTGCAGCCAGGCGCTGAGGAACGGGGCGACGAGCAGCTGCACGCTGGGGCCGGGCAACTTCAGCGGGGACGAGCTGCTGTCGTGGTGCCTGAGGAGGCCGTTCATGGAGCGGCTGCCGGCGTCGTCGTCGACGCTGGTGACCATGGAGAGCACGGAGGTGTTCGGGCTGGACGCCGCCGACGTCAAGTACGTCACGCGCCACTTCCGGTACACCTTCACCAACGAAAAGGTGCGCCGCAGCGCGCGGTACTACTCGCCCGGGTGGCGCACCTGGGCGGCCGTGGCCGTGCAGCTCGCGTGGAGGCGGTACAAGCACCGCAAGACGCTGGCGTCGCTGTCTTTTATCAGGCCCCGCCGGCCCCTGTCGAGGTGCTCGTCCATGGGGGAGGAGAAGCTCCGGCTCTACACCGCCATCCTCGCCTCGCCCAAGCCCAACCAGGACGACGATTTCTAGTTGTAGGCTTCCTAGCTAGCTAGCTAGCCCATGGGTGCACAGGAGACGGCCCATACCCTGCATGCTGCTGCTGGGCTTTTGTTCTACCGGGGAGAAGGGTTGCAGGCTTGCAGCCTTGCAGGAACCTAGCGATGGATGTAAAGCTGTGGATCTCGAGTACTCCTACATAAATCCGCAAAACGATGAACATCGTAGCACATGGGGATATGCTAAATCCTTAGTCATTTCAGAAATGTCGATGTCAAAATTGTATACCGGCTTAATACGCATCACAAATCGTCGTAGTATTATGCACAGCTATATCTATCTGTTAATTGTTAGTTAGTGCTTGTGATTATTTCTCTAAACACATTTTCTCTCCATTAATTAAGTGTTAACCTACGGCAAAATTGAGACAAAAATAAGTGTGCTGGGCTGGATGGTGGTGAAGGGGGTGTATCAAGTGTTGTTATGGAATAAATATCTATACTTTTTATTTGACAACTCTTCACTCTAAAACTACACTCGCCTTTTTGGAAGAGGTTAATGTGTGTCAAAAAAAAGTTTCCTTTAGCACGAGGTGTTTAATGTTAACAATGGGACCAATTTCAGATTGTGGGAAGATACTTGTCTAGACACATTCATGATCCAGCAAATCAATAACTCATCCTATACAATATTGTCCAACAATGTAATGCCTCCGTGACAGATATTATGTCCGAAGAGCAATCCCCAGTGCAAAGGTAGTTTTGTGGAATGACCTAAAGTGCAAACTCGAAGAGGTCGTTGTAAACCATCAACCATATGGATTCGGTTCGTACTTGACGTCATATGAAATGTCTTTGAATGCTTTAAATCCTCCTCAACATCAAACTTTTCTCGTGGTTCCTCTATCCGAGGTAATCGTAGCAAGATGCAATCCTAGCAACGCGTGAACAAACTATGCCGCTTCTGTAACCAAGAGGAAACGATTCAATAGGTCTTTATAACTTGCCTGATGGCTACGTAATGTGTGACGAGTGATTTCGTGGCGCCTAATCTTTTGCCACTGCTCGTATTTTTAGCATGTTTTGAAAGTGGCTGATGGTTACATAGATGAACTAAAAAAAAGACAGTGGCTGTCAACCAAATTAGAACATATACATTACAAGATGCTTAGACGGATGCTTACGTAAATAAACCAAGCATTTTTTTAACCACCAATACTTATTTGTATGGGAAGGTGTCAAGTTAGACGTCTTTCTAGTATAAACAAGCACCAGTGTTTAAAAAAACAGTTAATTTTTCTAAACACTTTACCAAGCATTTTGCATTGTACTGGCCTAAAATCCAAGCTGTGCACTCAGTTTGGGCTCACGCACCCAACGGCCGCCGTGGCTCGCGTCGTCTCGTGACACCCGAAACAGCACGAGGCAAACCAAACAAACCAAACCGGCCACGCTGCGGGCCTGCGGTGCGGACGGCGCCGAGATGACGAGCGCCGGATTCGGCCGAGCACGTCGCGTTGGCATTGGCAGGCACCCCCGGCCCGCCCGGGGCCGGCCACTGTCGTTTTCGCTCGTTCCACTCAGGTTCTCTCACGCGTCCCACCAACCAGCCCCCGCCCATCCGCGGACCCGCCGGCGCCGCTACGCACACGCCCCGCCCGCCACACAGGACTCTCCTCCTCCCAACTCCAATCCACTCGCTTTCCTCCACAGTCCACGGCCCCCGCCCCCGGAGCCGATACCCCGTCCCTATCGCCGCCGGCCACTCGTCGTTCCCCGCCGGCCTCCCGTCTCGGGTAAACTCCCCCCTCCCCTCCCCTCCCCTCTGCCTCTGCTTCTCCTCTCTGCTCTATCTTCTCCACTGTCTCTGCGCCTCCCCCTCCAGATTTGCCCACCGCGGGCCTCATCCACCACCTCGCCATCTTCTCCAAATCCTGGCCTCCCCTAGCTCTCGCCCCCTCTCTACGCAGCTCTCCCTCTCTCTCTGTATCTCTCCCCGACCAAGCCGGCCGCGGCGGCAGATCGGGCGATGCCCCGTCGAGCTGCCTCGCTGGCCTGCCCCGACGTCTCTGCTCCTGTCGTTCAGTAGCGGCGGCTGGCAGGGGAGCGAGCAACGCAGCTGCAGGGCCTGCCTTCGAGTAAGTGGCGCGTCGTCCGTTGGGAAGGCTCCGAGCTGGTTGTTGTGGTATGGGCCAGGGGAGTCCCGATCGCTCTGCTAGGTATGGGGGATCTCGGGTGCGATCTGGGGAGCAGCTAGATTTGGGGGACAGTATAGGGAAGTAGTTGGAGAGCTTTTTTTTATTTTGTTAACGGAACTAAAATATAACTACGGGGAGTTGTTTGGGGGCATCTCTTTGATTGCCCTTAGTTTGCGCTGGACTGACGAGTAGTCGTGATATGGAGTGGCATCCCGATTTCAGTGATGTTGTTTGGTTCTCATGAATGCCCCCATCAAGATTTCGTTATCAGCATAGCTGAAAGGCATCTGTATCAACCTGTGAGTTAAGCTTTTATGAATGGACATGGACATTTTCTACCATAGCCTAATTGATTTTATAATTTGCCTTGACGAAAAACTGCATACATGTATACAGACGTGCATTCTCCTTTTCGATTAACATCTAGTCTTGTAGGCACTCTCAGATGTTTTGGGCTATGGCATCACCCTGAACTGCAAGCTGGCCATGCAAATTTATTTTCTTAGAGTTACTGTTTGTCGAAACCACCTGCTTCTATCAATTTTCTCTTGGATCTAGGGTTTACTATGCATTATAGACTACTTCATATGTTCCAAAATGTTTCACAAAGCATGTGGCAGGCTTTTGGTAGTCACTTTTTTTTTTTCATTTTTGTTTTTTTTCTTATACATTTGGATGAAGGAGCAGAAGATACTGTTGCGTAAACTGCGCAAGTCACTAATTGACATTAGCATGCTTATGTATGATTTGATTTATTCTCTGCAGATACCATTCCTCCCATCACAGGTGAAGTTTAGATGGAGCTGGGGATGTGAATTTCAGAAAGGATAAGTTTTTCACATTTAATACCACATGATGAATGGTTCCACTGGTTCCCGGAATCATGTGAATGGAAAGCAGGCGCAAAGTGTTGATTCTCCTCGTCCTTCCATGCTGAACAATGGACCAAAACACCGTCCATTGACTACATTCAGACGCTGCCGCGGTGTATTGTGCTTGGTGATTATGCTGTTAACAGCATTTATGATGATGGTTTACCTGGCCCCTGTCACTACTTTCCTTCTGCGGTTTTTCAGTGTGCATTATAGCAGAAAGTGGACATGCTTTATGTTCGGGATGTGGTTAGCCATGTTTCCTTTTTTGTTTGAGAAAATTAACAGAACCAGGTTTGTTTTCTCTGGTGAAAGTGTACCCCCAAAAGAGTGTGTCTTGCTGTTTGCTAACCACAGAACTGAGGTCGACTGGATGTACTTGTGGGATCTTGCATTGAGGAAAGGCCGTTTGCAGTCTATCAAGTACATCCTCAAGAAAAGTTTGATGAAGTTGCCTGTTTTCAACTGGGCATTTCACATTATTGAGTTCATCCCAGTTGAGCGGAATTGGGAGATTGATGAACCATTAATCCGAAGCAGGCTTTCGGGATTGAGGAACCCCAAGGACCCCCTTTGGCTGGCAGTTTTTCCTGAAGGCACAGATTACACGTAAGATCTACGGTCTACGCCCGTGTTTATTACTAAATGTTTGTCAATTCAGCTGCATTGTTGGCAAGCATTCCAGTCTAATGAAAGCACTTTTGAGTATTCACTTTTCAATATTCTATCTGTTCATTTTTTGGGTATTAGTCGGTAGCACAGATGATAAGGCTCCAGAGTTTGCATTTTCTTGAACAAATTTCCATATTGAACATACTAATCGCTCTTTTGCTTGTACAATAGCATTCTGCCTTTAAAATAAAATAAAATTGGTGTAACTTATCCCCTTTTTTGTTGATTTGGATGCTGATTGTGCTAATATCTCAGTGAGAAGAAATGTCTGAAAAGTCAAGAGTATGCGGCAGAACATGGTTTGCCTATACTGAAAAATGTCCTCCTTCCCAAGATAAAGGGTTTCAATTGCTGCCTGCAAGAGCTGAGGAGTTCCTTAGATGCTGGTAACCATCTGTCTCCTCCCTTCAAACCCTTCTTCAGTGTTTTTCACTTCACTCTTTATTTTAGCATCTGTAAGGAATCATCATTTGGGGCTGCCATTTTCTGCATCTTAGGATTTGTGCATTTATCAGAAGATAATGCTTTCTGGTGGACACCTTTGGTCTGTTCAAATTATTGTCAGTCAGACCGACCTGTCAGCTTTGCACAAAACTGTGTTAATCCTAGTTGTCAACGAGCATTCCAAGTATGTTCAACACACCAGGTATCCTGGAATGACTGCAGTAGATGGAGCTAAAACCACATAATGCAATTGACTTGTACTGGAACTTCTTACTTCTCAAACACATCACTGATGACTTCTGGGCAATGTGATTTACTTGAAATACCTAGTATTATGGAACATGATACTTTAATGTGGTTGACCATGAACAGTTTGCAATATTTTTCTTTCATAATTTTCTCTTTTGGTTGCATGACTTGCATCTTTCTGTTTAATGCAGTTTATGATATCACAATTGCATATAAACATCGGCTTCCCACTTTTCTTGACAACCTATATGGTGTCGATCCTTCCGAAGTCCACATCCATGCTGAAATCATTCAAGTCTCCGACATACCCACATCGGAAGACGAAGTATCTGACTGGCTCACGGAGAGGTTTAGACTGAAGGACGAACTTCTGTCCGACTTTTTGAAACTAGGCCACTTCCCTAACGAAGGAACTGAAGAAGATCTATCCACATTCAAGTGCCTCGCGAATTTTGTAGCAGTGATTAGCATGTCAAGCTTCTTCATGTATTTAACCCTGTTTTCGTCCGTGTGGTTCAAGGTTTTCGTAGTGTGCAGCGCTTCTTTTCTTACGCTTGCCACCTGCTACTCTATTCATATGCCCCAGCTCATATGTTTACCTGAGGTTGGCTCCCATGCCAAGAAATCTTGAACTTGGTGTAACTTGTAACTGGAAGCTGTGTATCAGCATGCAGCAAAGAGATCTTTACTTGCCTATGCGTTGCTCGTGCATCAGTATTTTCTTTGCACATATGATCAATGGCATAAGAAACTATTTTGTTTTGTTTTTTT
This sequence comes from Brachypodium distachyon, assembly GCF_000005505.3. Classification (NCBI taxonomy): domain Eukaryota; kingdom Viridiplantae; phylum Streptophyta; class Magnoliopsida; order Poales; family Poaceae; genus Brachypodium; species Brachypodium distachyon. The sequence continues at coordinate 18,125,084 of NC_016132.3, read as the reverse complement.
TATCTCAGCAGGAAAATGGAACATGGCGTTTTGGCTCCCGGTGGAGCACATGCTCCAAGGATACACAAGTAAAATAAAAAAAAATAAACAGCTAGAAATATAAAATAAGAAAGATAGATGCAGTACTCTAAAAAACAGTAAATTTGCTCCTCTAATCCAGGATCCAGAATTTATATTTTTCTTTCGAAAATTTATTTACCAGCATATAAGACTCGGACATATAGATGTGTAATTCTTTTGGACGTTTGGAATGTTCATTTCCTTCATCAGGGAGTTGTCTTAGCACCAATTTGAATTATCGGAAAATCTCTTTATGATAATTTTACATAAATACCATATATGATTGGAAACTTAACAGCTGGACGTTTTGTTGCATTCATTATCAGCGGATCGCCCATTAGGAGCAGAAATGAGCATGGTTTCCCTTTCCAAAGACACAGACACAGGATTAGCTGCGAACACTTTGTTCTTTATTAATCATTTGTAAACAGGGAAAGCATTTAACAACCAGGTCGTTGTAGTATAGTGGTAAGTATTCCCGCCTGTCACGCGGGTGACCCGGGTTCGATCCCCGGCAACGGCGTTTTAAATTTTTTACGTCTGCAAATCGAAATCGTTTTTCTTTCCCAATCTGCAAATCGAAATCGTTTTCTTTCCCAATCTAAATACTCTGCTGCATCCTCTCTTCTTGCCCGTTAATTATTTACGTCAATGTCCACAGATTCTCGGATTGGACACGAGTCCGGCCCCAGCCCGGAGTCACTCCTCTATAAATCTGGGCACGGGGAACGGGTCGATCACCCCAACTCATTCAATTCCCATCTGCGATCTTCCCTCACCCCTTGCCTCCCTCGATTTTACGACCCGCCCACAAGAAACTCCATCGATCGCACTCCATGGACGAGAGGATTGCGATGAACCGGGACGACCCCGCCGCGGACGCGGCTGCAGTCCTGGTTCTGGCGGGCTACGGCGTTCTTGATCTTGCGACGCCGCCGCCGCCGCCTTCGGGTTTTGCTGCGGCGGGCGGGGAACAAGAAGATGCCGCGGTTCTTGCGGATGGGGAGATGGAGGCGGTGGATTCCGATGACGACGACAGCGATGACGCGGCAGGTTCGTCTTCGCCGTGCCCGTGCGACTGGTGCCGGAGCCAATCGATCCTCTCGGGCGAGCAACAGCCGGAGGAAGAACCCCAGGAGGCGCGCCTCGACGAGGCGTTCTACGGCAGCGACGATGACGATGACGACGAGGTCGACGTGCCGCTCAAGATCGACGGCGGCGATCAAACGGCCTGCTCAAGCCGTGAGTCGAAATCGATGCCTCTAATCCCCCGGCGTTTCGTCCCGCTCCCGGAAGGCCGGAACTTCGTCGGCCCGGCCCCGCGGTTCGCCTCGGCTGGGAACACCGCCGGCTTCCTGCGGGTCTACGCCGAGGACGAGGAGACCCACGAAGAAGAAGAAGGCAAGAAGCAGCGGAAGGAGATCCTGGTGCTCTACCGCTGCACCCGCTTCGTCTCCAACGGCAGGAGAGGCGGCCGTGGCGTGAAGGCGAGCGGGGGCGCGAAGCTGCACGAGCTGCGGTTCGTCGTCCCGGACACCGGCGACGCGGCGGGCTCGCTGCCGTGGGCCGGGTCGTCGCTGGCGCCGCTGATCTACCCCGTGCGCCACAGCAGGGCGCTCCAGGCGCTGTGGTCGCGCTTGGTCTCCACGGTGCGCGTCCCGCCGCGGGCGGGGCGCGTCCAGGTGCTTGCCGATGTCGGCATCCTCCGGCGCCGGGACTACACACCGAGGCGCATGGAGCGCGTGCGCGCCAGGCTGGAACGGATGATGGCCGCACCCTGGCCCGGGTACCACGTCGCCATGGAGCTGCAGCTGCCCGAGCCAGTTCTTCTGGGCGCGAACGCAGAGGCCGCCGGCGACGAGGAGGACGACACTGACGGTGGGCGGCCGGCGAAGAGGAGGAAGGTCGTGGCGGATGTCGCCGGGCAGGAGTGCCCCGTTTGCTTCGAGCTGCTCGAGAGCGGCCTCGCCGCGTGGCCCGGGTGCTCCCTGCCCCATGTCTTCCATGGCGAATGCTTGGAGCTCTGCCTCAAGGAGAGCGAGGCGTGCCCCATCTGCAGGCGCAAGCTGTCGGCTCCGACAGATGGATGAATGCTAAGCGAGCGACAGACAAGCTGTAGCGTTTTTTGAAGGGAATGCAGTTGCATCTTCCTTTATGCAGCTAGAACAAGTTTCCTTCAGATTTTGTTGTTGTTTCAAGAATTCTTCAGAGATGAACTGAACTAGGTTATGAGATGTATTTGATGGGAACATACCACTGTAAAAAAACCATGTTTGATCAATGGAGAAATGTATGTTGAATTATGCATCACGTTTTCTGCTTTTCTTAGCATCAGTCAAAACTTTCATAGTCCAGTAAAGAAAGTAGCTTTGGATTAACAGAGACTGGACAGTAAACGAGAATCATGTACATGATGTTCAAAGGTTGCAGAATAAAATTGTGATATGCAGAATGGTAGAATATTTTTTTCATCATGTAGTCTACGTACATCAGCCACGCCAATTAATTCTTACTAACATGTGGCATGCCGTAAGAGGTATTTTACATGAACATATGCCATTCGTACCTGTTGTTTCAGTGTTCCACTAAACCTCTGGAAATTGTTGCCTATGCCATATGGGATCCCCTGAGTAGAATTTTTTTATCCTTTCCCTTTCTACACATTTAACTCCTACTCAGTGTGACGTGCTCTCATCAGCAGCCTACCGGTCTCCAATCTCCGCTGCTCGTTTGGATGTATATACGTGTCATGCTTGGTTGCTAGTTAGTCCGTGCGGTAGTGTGCGTCACAGACTCAACGGGACCGAGGGGCGCACGTAAAGAATTTCCTTTTTCCGTCCTTTTTTCTGTCTGATAGTACTGGTACATATTGCGTGCAACTCGTTACCGAATGTTGTGATAAGATCGTAATTATTCCTCTCATTTTAAATTCTTGACTCAAATTTGCTCAAATATGAATGTATCTATTCTTAAAAAACGTCTAGATATATGTAATATTTCGACAACAATTTAGAATCGGAGGGAGTACATCTTAGCTTTGTGGAGTAGCAGCACACAGCCTAGAAGTGGAAACCATTTCGGGGCCCTAAACTTCTAACCGTCTAACCTGTACATGTAAATTTGAGCATTTACATCTTTTCCGTGATCAAAATTTAGTACACCGAAGGAGGATGAATGTTAAGGTTTTATCTCTTTGAAGAGTATCTAACCTTTGCGAGCTAGCTGGATCGTACTAGTTTCTACCACCTGTCATTCATCTTAGAGATAACTTCATATTTGCCGGTCAAAATTTGGCCACATGTCCAAATGACACTCAGATTTTGCCTGTTTCAAATATGTCGTTCAAATTTTGCACGGGGTACGAATATGCCACTGCTGTTAGTCGATCGTTAAGTAAGATATGAAAAGACAATATTGCCCCTGCGTAGTATGTTGATTTTCCTTTTTTTGCTCCTAGTACGGTAGTTTTTACCGAATACGGCCAGCGTATATACCTACCGGCCAAGACCGACGTACGAAAATACAAGTCAGCTACGTACGCGATTCTACCATCGGTAAGAAATGAAACACGACACACATGCAGCGGCCAGCGGCGCATGTACGTGCGTGTGCATGCAGGAGTCCTTGTGCTGCCTGTGTCTAGCTAGGCAATTCGCGTGGACTTGGTGAGTTTTAGTGTACGTCCTGGCCAGGGCAGCATACAACATATGTGCGTTTGAGTTTGGCCGAGAGCTAGCTAGGAGCTAGAGCTAGCCCCGTGAACCAGGAAATGATCACAATCGCATTCTTAATTAGGCCGTGCAAACAGGCCGCGGAGCGCATGCATGAAGAGCTCTGACCTGTGTGGACGCAGGACCATATTGGTCAATATAAAAAACCGATAATTGTTTAGGTCTTACGTAACGGTCAACTAAATGGAGTGGCATATTTGAACCCATGCAAAATTTGAATGGTATATTCGGACCGGAAAATTTTGAGTGGTATATTCGGAACCGGAAAATTTTGAGTGGCATTTGGACATATGCGCAAAATTTGGATAGCAAATATGGAGTTCTCTCTTCATCTTAACCTTACCTCAATGCATGTTATTCCTAGCTACTTAGCTAGAATGTGCAGCTTGGAGCTCATGGAGTCAAGCTCGAGCTTCAGCATGCAGCGAGTCTCGGACAAAGGGGATATAAGATAATTTCACGCCTCGGCACCAACAGCTTATATCCCTGTCCATCCACGATTTTGTTTCAAAAGGAGGAAGTGAGGAACAATCCTAAAACGTCTGCATCAATCCATGCACACAACCCTTTAAAAAGAGGGACACTCTAATCCACATTGGTATGGTATAAAACTCGATCTCATCGATCTAGGTTTTGGCAGTGTCTAGCTCCCGCATGACCAATAACTCCTTTTGTAACATCTACAGCCCCTCCTCTCCATCTGAACCCCTTCAACGGACACCAAACATTTCCCAACATGTATCGAGTGTACCTTGGTTTGCCAGTTTCTTATCTGAGAGCAATTTCCCAATCGCCTATGGAAGCCATGTCACTTCCTTGTATGTGGGATTGTCTCTCCGCATTTGAGAGTATCAGCTTCCTCGTTAGCCCCTCAACTCCTTCCGTCGCCATCAAGCCACATTAGATCTTGTCGAGCCCCGGGAAACAAAGAGCGATTTGGACGAGGTCCATTATGGCGGCGCAATTAATCACCAAACACAAAAGGTTTTAATTGGAAACTGGATCAATAAGATTAGGGTTTACACCGCCGCCAACAAAATATAAGTGTCGGCGCGTAAAACTTGGATTAGGGTTTATAAACTCCCAAGCAAACTTGAAAGGGGTAGCTAGGGATGGAGGGTGGGGATGGGGGAGACTACGACTAAGGGAGAGTAGAGGACATATTCCTTGGCGGCGTACGGCCAACCGCGAGCAGCCAGGGACCTCTTGTCCAAAGACAATGGATTTACAACGGTCCTGTATAATATTTTGGAAAGCATTGATATCACAAGCCTGGCATTAACGGCATTTAATGTTTTCCCTCTTCAAATCGTAGAAGATTTTCTTTCCCAGTCTGCATGCTCTGCTGTATCCTTCCTAGCAAGCTCTCTGTACGACCTGGAGTGCCTCTATAAAATGAGCACGAGGAGCGGGTGGAAGAAGCCAACTCATTCTCTTCCCATCTGCGTTACTCATCCCCTTCCTCTCCTCTCCTGCAACTCTCGCCCCGTGCCTCCCTGTCCCATCCCAGGGTTAGGATGCCGATCATGAACCGGGACGACCCCGCCGCCCCCGCCACCGAAGAAGAAGAGTCCTCGCCGGTTCTTGCCGATGAGGAAGAGGAAGAGGAGCGCTACGCCGACGATGACGAGGCGGAGAGCGGCGACGGCGAGGGAGAGGAGCGCAACGCCGCCGCCGACGATGACGAGGCGGAGAGCGAGTACGACGACGAGGTGGACGTGCCGCTCAAGACGCTCACCGACGACTCCAAAGCGTTCCTAGCGGGCGGAAACATGGAGCTGATGACCCGCCGCTGCGTCATCCTCAACGGCCTGAAACGCGACCTATCGCCGCGGTTCGCCTCTGCCGGGAGCACCGCCGGCGTCCTGCGGGTCTACACCGAGGAGAACCCCGTAGAGGGCGAGCCTCCGCAGAGGCAGATCATGCTGCTATACCGCTTCACCCGCTTCATCTCCTCCGGCTCCGGCGACGGCGTGGCGGTGCGCGGCTTCAGGAGCACGAAGCTGCACGAGATGCGCTTCGCCGTCCCGGACGACGGCGACGCCGCGGCCTCGCTGCGGCGCTGGGCCGGGCCGGCGCTGGGCCCGCTGATCTACCCCGCCAGCCATGCCTGCCCGCTCGAGGAGCTCTGGGCCAGGTTGGTCTCCGACATGCGCGTCCCGCCGCGGGCCTGGCGCGTCTACTTGCGCGCCGACGTCGGCATCCTCCGGCGCGGGGACTACACGACGAGGCGCATGGGCCGTGTGAGTTACTACCTGGGAGGGATGACGGAAGAGACCTGGCCCGTGTCTATGTACCACGTCGGCATGGAGCTGCAGCTGCCCGAGCCAGTACTGCGGCGGCCCTGCGAAGACGAAGCCAAAGGCAAAGGCAAAGGCAAGGAAGAGGAAGATGAGTGCTCCGTTTGCTTGGAGGAGCTCGAGAGCGGCCTCGCCAAGTGGCCCGGGTGCTTCCAGCCCCATGTCTTCCATGGCGAATGCTTGGAGCTCTGTCTCAAGGAAAGCGAGAAGTGCCCTATCTGCAGGCGCAGGCTGTCGGCTCCAGTAGATGGATGAATGTTAATTAAGCGATAGACAAACTGTAGCTTGTTTTTTAAGGGATTGTAGTACTCCGTAGTATCTTCCAGTCTGCAGCTAGAACAAATTTCCTTCAGATCAATTTCTTTGTTGTTTCAAGGATGCCATTCTTCAGTTATGAGTTTTGCATTTGATGTCAACTTGGTGTGGAAATGCATGCATGTTGAATTATGCAATTATGCAGCACCTCTTCTTCTTTTTTGTTTCTGTTTGAGACGCAGCATCAGTCTAAACTTCCATACTCAAGCAAAGAAAGTAGCTGGTCGCAAAAAAAAAGTAAAGAAAGTATCTTTGGATTAACAAAACACTAGACAGTAGTAGATGATAAATCGTCTACATCAGGTTCAAAGGCTGTCGAATGTCATTGTTACATAGATACGTTAAAAAAAATACGCAACCCGGCCTGGGTGTACTTCGAAACCATGCATGGTCAGGTCAGAAGCGATAACAAAGAAAGCAATATAATATAATATTGTAGATATTCACAATCCTGCTAATCTGTTACACGTGCGTCGATCTCTAGCCATCTGCTGCCAATCCTCAGAAGATTGCTAGGCTTCAATCCTATTTCCTAGAGCATGTGCAACGAGGCGCAACGTAGATCTTCAGAGTACGTGCTACTATCTACTCCGTAGCTTATACCGCTTTTGCATCTGCCACAAAGCCCACAGCCCCACGACACTCCTGTTTAACCTGTCGCATGCCGTGAGAGGTACTCGTATTTTACAAGAACATATGTCAGTCATTTCTGATTTTTCAGTGTCCCATTAAACCTTTATCTCTTGAAATTGTTGCCAATGGCATACTGATACGGGGATAATACCCAGAAGTATCCATGTAATAGAAATTAACTGTATCTTTTCCCACCGATCAGTTGGGAAGTTTAACCTGTTCTGCAGATTTCATTAATTAGTGATGTATGTAAAGATGGCTATAGAAATTGTTGCTCGTAGCAACGGATTCCACGCGCTACTCCACTCTGGTCTACCTTGCTCTATTTCTTTTGAAGTTTTTTCTTTATTTTTATGTTTTTTTTACGAAATTTTATTAACTTGTTTGTCTTCGGTGCAGTTAAGTGCTGTGAGTCATATTTTTTCCTTTTTCATTATGTTCCTTTTTTAAGCTTAACGCGGGAAGAAAAATCCCAGTAAATTAGAGGGTGAATATGTCGGAGCCCTGAAGGTGCACTTGAAAGTTAGCGAATAGTCTCAACGGGGACACGTGGGAGGGACCTAGGCCCAGGGGCGCCCTAGGGCATGCCCGTGGGGCCACCACAGTGGCCGCCGCATCTGATTTTTGGCATTATCCGTTACCCTAACCGACACACTCTCTATAATCCCCACCGACAAATGATGCCAGGAAAGGACCGAAGGAGGTAGAAAACAATAGCGAGCAAAACTACCAAAAATCTTGCCACCAAAAGAAGGTGTATATCAAAGGGGAAACGGCGTTGTAATCGCCTCTGAAGGCTTCTTCAAGCCCACTTCATCAATTTCCAGCTAATCTAGTTTCTAGGTAGTAGCTCTTCTGGACTTTGTGTCCATGGACCATGGTAATAGCTTGTATATAAAATCTCTCCATGCACTTTCTTGTTTCGTCATACTAGCAAGTTGTCCATGGTAAGCTACGGAACCCCAAGGAGACAATGTGAGATATTGTTTACTTAGGTTAAAAGTTTAGCTAATTCACTTATATAGTTTTACCGAGAACTACATGGATGAAAGGATAATTGCACACGTACAAATCATATTATATATGTGCAAGAAAAACTACTACAAGGTCTCTAGCTAGACCCTAGACCCAAAACCGCCCGATAGGATTGGGATATTCATTTGGGATATGTTTGTCAGAGCTAGCTACGAAGATGTTCTGAAAGTCACATACAAGCCATGAAATCTGCTATGAAGGCTTAGGCTTAGATATGTTTAGCGCGAGTGAAGGTCACAGACAAGCCATGATATCTGCTATGAAGATGTTCTGAAATAAAATGAACTATTCCACGAATGATGTTTAGGTGGGGATTGATCGTGCTATATGCGGCTGCCGGCAGCCTATTGCGGCCAAAGCGGACAAGCCCAGTGGGCGAGCCATTGAGCCAATGCAACATCAGGAAAACAACATGCAAGAAGTTACACATGCCGCGTCGCATGCTATTAGGTGGGTTGCGCCGCAGCTAGCAGCATCAAGAACCGAGGCCACTTCGGTGGTGCTCGGGGCTTATTAGGTGGGTCCGCCATGTCCGCTTCACAGAGTGCAATCTTTTTTTTTGAAAAAACACAGAATGTACACGAGTTAGGTCCTGAAATAAATCCAGAAAAATGCGAGCACCCACGTCAAGTCGGAGACTTGAACCTGAGCCACAAGGAACCAACCACCTGAGTTAGGCTCAGCTCGCGCTTCACAAAGTGCAATCAAACCTGATCTGGACATAATCTGAATTTACACGTTATTTATTCCTTGGAGGAATGACTTGAGTTGTCGGTCGTATAGTTCAAATGGGATAGATAAAATTAATTAAAGGTAACAATGTTATTTACTCTTTAATCCTTCAAAAGCAAGCAGTATAGCACACAAATTCGGCATAAAGGCCGCGCTAAGAAGAGAAAGTGAAAGGCATGCATTACGGCAAGAAGAAAACGAGTGGGAATTTAACTACCAGGAATGAGCAACACCACACCACACACACATATGGACGGAAAGAACATGCGCTGCGCACACTGTCGATAGTATATATGTAGGAGTGAATGATCCATCAAGCCAAAACGCGACAAGAAACAAACAAGACCGAGGAAACAAAAGATCCCTGCAGTGTGCTCGATCCCGTGTTTTGAGCTAGCTAGTTAAAGCCAACAATCACACGCGCGACCGGTTACAAGAACGAGGGTGCCGTATCGATCGGTAAATATGGTGATGAATGGCAGGGCCACGCTCCGGCCTCCTCGTTCTCTTCCACGTGATCGTTGCAAGCGGGGACAGGCAGCACCTATATAGCCATGCTTGCTGAGGAGAAGGCCACCCTTCTGGCGTTCAAGAGCTGCCGTCCCCGTCGGTCCTGGCCGACTGGAACGAGTCCAACGACGACGTATGCGGCGGCTTCACCGGCCGGTGTCTCTTTGCGATATACAGGACGCGGCAGCACGTTGTCAGGCTCTCTCTAAGCCACATGAGCATCTACGGCACCATTCCCCGGCCCGGTCGTCGGCCACCTATCGCGCCTCCGGAGCCTCGACATCTCATACAATTACTTCTCCGGAGCTCTCCCGCTGTCCGTGCGCAACCTCACGGGGCAGATCCCGGCCGATCGAGTTCTCCAGCCTCCGCAGCCTTGCCAGCCTCGACCTCAGCCGCAACCAGCTCAGCGGCAGCATATATACCGCCGGTCCTGTCCGAACTGCCTAGCATCTAAGCACTTCCTTAGCCTCGAGTTTAACCATCTGTCAGGCCGTATATATACCTCCTGCTCTCTTCCAAAACTACAACTGCACGTCTCTCTGGCTGCTGGATGTGGATCGAGGATAACTCGCTCGCCGACGAGCTTCCGACCGACATCATCTCGGGCAAGCAGGGCCTAGCTTATCTGCATTTGTCCGACAACAGGTTCTGGAGCCAACCTAGAGCCCTTCTTCACTGCAGTATCAAACTGCTCACAGTTACTAGAGATAGAGGCCGACTCCGTGGGGATGGGCGGCCGGCTGCCGAGCCGCTTCGGCTCCATGCTCCCGCGGAACCTGTCGCACCTCTTTCTGGCCGACAACTACCAGATCAAGGGCTCGATTCCTGCCGACATGGGCGACCTGAAAAACCTTATGCTGGTGGAGATGAACCTCTCGAGCAACCAGCTCAATGGGACGACCATCCCAGCGTCCATCTGCGCGTTCCAGAATCTTCGGCTGCTAAACCTGTCCAACAACGCCCTGACGGGCGAGATCCCTCCATGCATATATAGGCCAAGTCAAGACACTCAGCTTGCTGGACCTGTCGGGTAACGCCTTGGCGGCCGGGAAGCATCGCGGACAGCATTGGGAACCTTACCCAACTCAGCATCCTCCACCTGAAAAGGAACCTGCTGTCCGGGGTGATACCGGCCACCCTCGCCCAGTGCATCAGCCTCCAGCGCATCCATCTCTCTCGACCAACCGCCTTGGCGGCGAGGTACCATAGGAGTTTTTCCAACATGTGTTTATGAACCTGTCGTGAAAGAGGGCTTTTGGACATCCAACTCAACCCGAACGTATATACACGGGCATGTTCATTCCAACATTCACCCTCCTAGACGAACACAAATAATAATAGCCTCACAGTCAGAGTCACTAAACATGGATTATCTTCTAACCGTGTGCACTTAGTGGTTACGTACGGAGCCTGAAATTCGACCCACCCGGCAGTAGAATCTTTCAGCCTCCGTGTTAGAAGTAAATTGTGTACTAGACAAGAATGAATCGGTATATTATTGATGATTGATTGTACAAATATATAAGGGATCAAATATGGCAGTTCCTGGAGACAAGACTCCCGAAAGGCAACTTCCGACAGTTTTTGGAGGGATCGTGGGATGTCACAGTTAAGGAGTGATTCTCCTTAATTAATATTTGTTAATTAATCTTAACACTCCTCCTAATCACTCCTTGACTGCATAGAATGATCCATCATCTTTGATTAAGTCTCCTCCAAAAACCCTGTGGGAAAAATGTGAGGAGTGATGTAGGATATGCTGTTGAAACTCCTTTAAAACCCTGTGGGAAAAATAAGGAGAAAATGATACAACATATTATGGTTATTGCCTCTGTTAACTCAATATGAATAAGCTCCATAGAATATCGAGGACAATAATTATGTCGTGTATACTTTCCCTAAAAACCCCGATGGGGAAAACAGAAAGTAAGGCACAAAATCTCATGTTGATATTACCTCGTTAAAAACCTTAATGAGAACCTGTAAAGTAAACTCATAAAGGAAAAAGAGTGTGATATGATGCTCTGAACAGGAATAATTCAAGAAGACACTCCCCCTGATTATTGCATATCACGTAGTCGTCGCATACCAATTCTATGAATGTATTTCTGGAATGTTGCAGTTGGTAGAGACTTTGTGAATAGGTCAGCAAGATTATCGCATGATTTGACTTGCAAGATGTTTATTTTTCCACTCTTTTGGAGTTCATGGGGATAAAACAATTTAGGGGCAATATGCTTAGTGATATTGCTTTTGATGTATCCTGTTTGCATCTGTGCAACACAAGCTGCATTATCTTCATAGATAATGGTAGGTGATTCAATAGAACCAATTCCACATGACATCTGTATGTGGTTTATCATTTTGCGAAGCCACACGCATTCACGTGACGCCTCATACAATGCGATTATTTCAGAATGATTGGTAGAAGTTGCAACCAGAGTCTGTTTTGAAGACTTCCCTGAAATTGCAGTTCCAGCATGTAGGAACACAAAACCGGTCTGCGATCTGGCATTATGAGGATTAGATAAATATCCAGCATTTGTGTATCCAACCATATTAGAGTCCAGATTTCTCTGGGATTGAAAATATAGGCCAAGATCCTTCTTGCCTTGGAGATATCGAAAGACATTCTTTACTCCTGCCCAACGGCGTTTGGTGGGGGCTGCGCTGTGTCTAGCAAGTAGATTTACTGCAAATGCGAGGTCAGGTCTCGTGCAATTTGCAAGGTACATGAGCGCTCCAATGGCACTGAGATATGGAACTTCGGATCCCAACATCTCTTCTCCATCGACCCTTGGCTTGAACGGATCTTTCTCTACGTCTAGAGAACGAACCACCATGGGAGTTTTAGATGGGTAGGATCTATCCATATTGAATTTCTCCAATATTTTCTGAATATAGGCAGCTTGATGTACCATTATTCCTGAGGGAAGGTGTTCGAGTTGGAGACCCAAACAAAATTTGGTTTTACCCAAATCCTTCATCTCAAATTCTGTCTTTAGATGATTGCGCGCTTCATCAATATCTTGTGCGTTGCCAATGATGTTTAGATCATCAACATACACTGAAATGATGCAAAATCTTGAAGAGGACTTCTTGATGAAGACACACGGGCAGTCATCATTGTTGGAATAACCCTTCTGAAGAAGGAACTCACTTAGTCGGTTGTACCACATCTGTCCCGACTGTTTCAAGCCGTATAAAGACTTGTTCAATTTAACACAGTACATATTACGTTTTGCGCTTGCATTCGGGACAGAGATTCCATCGGAAACCTTCATGTAAATGTCCGAATCTAGTGGCCCGTAAAGATATGCGGTCACGACATCCATCAACTGCATAGATAGATGATTTTGCACTGCCAAAGATATAAGGTACCGCAAAGTGATACCACTCATTACTGGAGAATATGTTTCATTGAAATCAATGCCGGGCCTCTGCGTGAAACCCTGTGCTACGAGCCTCGCTTTGTATCTCACCACCTCATTGTTCTCATTCCGTTTCCGGACAAAAACCCATTTGAATCCCACGGGGAAAACATTGGGAGGTGTAGGTATTTCTTATGTGAATACCTTCCTTTTGTTAAGCGAAGCTAGTTCTGTTTGTATTGCTTCCTTCCGTTGAGGTTAGTCGGAGCGTTTTTCACACTCAACGATAGTCCTTGGATCATGATCATTGAGAAGGGTATCAGCAATTGTAGCAGAAAAATATATGTCGACAATCGTAGACTTACGATTAAATGATTCTCCAGAATCGATATAGTTGGTGGATATCTCCTGCACCCTTGGTGACTCTTCATGATTTCCCAATACGCGTGAGTCTGGGTGTTCCGATGTCCCAACCAGTGTGTGCAAACTGTAATTGGGTTGTGGAGGTTGCCCTTCCACCGGGTGTGTACTACCCGTTAGGTGTGTGTCAATGCTAGATTGACTTGCATTTACTGATTTTGAGGATTTTCTCCTCTCTTTCCTTTGCTGCCTGTGAGAAGCAGATTCCTGGTCAGAGGCCGTACTACTCCCCCTCTTTTTAGTGACGGGAAGTTGAGTGGTTTTAGCTGGTACCTCCACTCGTTCGGGCGCATTTCTGGCCAGATTCGAGGATTTCGTAACACCTTTTAAATCAGTAAACGAATCTGGCAGATTATTTGCAAGATGTTGCAAATTAATTATTTTCCGAACTTGGAGTTCAGTCTCTTGGGTACGTGGATCAGAGGATGAAATGGCAATTGCATTCCAATCAATTTCCGGGCATTCTTTCTGGTACTCGAAATCTCCCCCTAATGCCGGGAAATGTTCCTCATTAAAGATACAATCAGCGTGACGGGCTGTGAATAGGTCCCCTGTAAGGGGTTCCAGGTACTTGATAATCGACGGTGATTTGTACCCCACATAGATCCGCAGTTTCCTATGTGGTCCCATGGATGTACGCTGGGGTGGTGAGATCGGGATGTACTTTGCACATCCGAATTTACGCAGATGGGAAATGCTTGGAGGATTCCCACGTACCAATTGCAGAGGGGAAGTACTGTGATATGCAGTAGGTCGCAATTGTATTAAGTCAGCAGCGTGTAAAACTGCATGACCCCAACAAGAGGTTGGCAAGCTACAATTCATTAACAAAGGTCTTGCGTTGAGCTTGATCCTTTTAATCAGGGATTCAGCCAAACCGTTTTGAGTATGGACATATGGAACAGAGTGTTGAACTTCAATCCCCAAAACCATGCAATAATCACTGAAAGCATGGGAGGAGAATTCTGCAGCATTGTCCATGCGAATTGATTTGATTCGACTTTCTGGATAACGGGCCTGTAATTTAATTACTTCCCTCATTATCTTGGCAAATGCATGATTTCGTGTGGACAAAAGGCACACGTGCAACTATCGTGTAGATGCGGCTATCAAAACCATGAAATACCTAAATGGTCCAGACAATGGTTGGACGGGACCACAAATGTCACCTTGAATGCGTTCAAGAAACTGAAGTGGTTCAGCTTGTATTTTGAGGTCCGAAGGCCTCAAAATTAGCTTCCCTGTGGCGCATGATGTGCACACGAAGTCTGATGACTGTGGAAATTTTGATTCACTTAAAGCATGACCAATGGAATTGTTAGGAATTTTCCTCATCATCCCGATACCAGGATGGCCTAGGCGATCATGCCAAGTTTGGAATGCATCAGCATTCTGGAAAATTACCTTGTAAGTAACATGTTCTACGGGCTTGATGTACGTATAGTACAATCCAGACGACAGAGAAGGAATTTTCTAAAGTATTTGTTTGCCATATCCGTAATCTTTTGTGAAGAGTAGAAACTCTTCTTTGTTGTCTTCATGGGTTTCAATGTGAAAACCATTCTTATGGATATCTCGATAACTGATTAGGGTACGTGAAGAATCGGATACAACAAGGCATCCTCGATAGTCACTTGTGTACCATTTGGAAAGGTAAATATGGCACGTCCAGTGCCAACTATTACCGTATCGCGTCCAGCGATTGTTAAAATATCTCCATTCATCTTTTTGAGAGTCTGGATCGTCCCCGTAGAAATCTTTTTTTTTCTCTTCCTCTCGTCAGTTCTCTCGAAGGGGCTCCGAGAACATGCTGATAACGTGTTAGAAGTAAATTGTGTACTAGACAAGAATGAATCGGTATATTATTGATGATTAATTGTACAAATATATAGGGATCAAATATGGCAGTTCCTGAAGACAAGACTCCCGAAAGACAGCTTCCGGCAGTTTTTTGAGGGATTGCGGGATGTCACGGTCAAGGATTGATTCTCTTTAATTAATATTTGTTAATTAATCTTAACACTCCGAACCGTTTTTTTCATTTTTTTTTCTCCTCGCCCATCCAGCCTCCAACGCCGCCGCCTCCTCCCCCCACGGCTCGCCTCTGCCCCGCCACACAGCCCGCCTCGCACACCCCACCTCCTCCTTCCCTTCCCCTGAAGCCGCCGCCCTCTGCCCCGCCTCACCCCGCCTCGCCCGCTTGCCAGTTAGTGCCCCCGATCTCCACCTGCGAATCTGCGGCCGCCGTAAGAGCCACGCGACGAGGCACCGCCGCTGCCGCCAATCCCCCCACACGCGACCCGTCGCCGCTGCCGAGCCCCGCACGGGACCAGGAATTCCGATCGCGACCCGCCGCCGTCTCATCCTCACGAGAGGCACGCGATCCGCCGCCGTCTGCCTTCGCGCCCTCGCGACCCCGCCGTCTCCACGCCGCCACCCCGTACGCGACCCGCCGCCGTCTGCCCTCGCGAGCCCCCGCCGTCTCCACGCTGCCACCCCGCACGCGGCCTGCCGCCGTCCGCCGTCGCGGCCTCGCGAGCCCCCGCCGTCTCCACGCGGCGACTGGGACCCCGGCCCTGCGACCACCGCCCCCCACCGTCTCCACGCCACGGCTTGGACCCGCCCTCGCTCCCCTGCGACTGAGCAGCCATCGTAGAACCGTCGGGAGCACGCTGACAGTGGAGCGCCATGTTTGCCAGGCATGGGATCGTCCAGGAGCAGGCTACATCCATCCTCTGTGCAGAAAATATGCTTCCATTCAGGTATAACCAGCAGCCTCCGTCCATTACAGTGATTCTTTACTTCCTGATAGAGGTGTCTAGCTAATAGGTGGCTCTGTTGTAATAAAAATGGTTAACAAGGAAGCATCATGGAAATATTAATGCTGATAAGTAAAGTTAATTGCATTATCATGGAAAAAGAATAAGTAAAATTAGGTAACTGTGAAATAATACTTGTCAGTTTTACATGAAGCGTATATAGATTGCGGACAAGGAAGTTTCCTCTCTTCTGTAAGTAAATGGATACCTTGTAAGCAAAGATAGAACTGACCAATAGAGTTGTCTCCTATGCGTATTCTTCAATCTTCAGTACAGTTGTTTTACTGAATTCTGATATCTTGGTTGTTTTATGAAAGCTTCAACTGAAGCTATAGATGCACTGGCTACGTATTAGTAGCAGCATCGGTGTCTTTGTCTTAAACTTCAACTGAAGTTAATTTAATTATATTTTGCACACAGCATCCAGGATCAGTAAGGTCAGGTCTACATCATTTTAGCTTAATGAGGTTTATTAACAAGATCTAAAGTCTACAATCACTATTACACTCTGCTTTCTATCAGAGCCTTGTATGTGTTATCATGATTGAATGCTGATGTTCATTTATAGTTTTTTGTTGATGGATCATATGAATTTACTTTAGAAAATTTGATTGTGGGAAAATATATGCCTTATAATTTGGAACAAGGGAGTAGATATTATTGTTGCAAGTGATATGCATGCAGGTAGAGAAGAATGGGGCTATTCCTTCCTTGGATGTTAGTTACCTCATAAAAACTTATATGGCAAAACCTGGTAAGCCTCAACTCAGTTTCTCGCGATTTTGCAGAATCATTTCATGAGAAGCAACTGGTTTCTTGTTTTTGTCAAACTGCAAAGGTTTGTTCTAACTGTGATCTATGGATCTCCCTCATTGGGAGGACATGTGTTGTTCTTCTGCTTGCTCACTCTGCTCTCTGGGCCAATTTTCTTGGGTGTGTCATGTGGGTTAGGAAAGAGATAAATTGTGTAATTGTAAGTCTCCAATTTATGACCTTGAGGATGCCATTCTAGGATATCTGTAACAACTAAAACTTCCAAAGTAATTAACTGGAAATCCTCAACTCCGGTTCCAATT
This sequence comes from Brachypodium distachyon, assembly GCF_000005505.3. NCBI lineage: Eukaryota > Viridiplantae > Streptophyta > Magnoliopsida > Poales > Poaceae > Brachypodium > Brachypodium distachyon. The sequence continues at coordinate 18,108,079 of NC_016132.3, read as the reverse complement.
GAGATGCTCGAAGGAATGGAGCCATTTTAAGTAATGCTTATTTCTAAGAGTGAAACATCATATCTTGCGATAGAGATAAAGGGTAATAACATATGCTGATTTTTTTTGTTGCTCTAATTTTATCCTAGCACTGAGGGAAGGCTATCCAATCCAAACACAAGTTTCATGTATAGTTTGGATAAGAAATAGGGTGCTTCCAAATGGATGCCCTGCTTTTGCATGGAAAACACCTGACATGCAGGCTGCAGCTCTTTTCTTTTCAGTTTCTGAGATGCTTTCTCTTGTAGCGTTTATCAAATTTCACCTGGTCATGTTTTTAGTTAATTTGACAAGGGATTCAAGGGCATTCTTCAGTCCAGTTTGTGCAAATAATCTCACATCAGTTCTCTATTTTCTTCTAGGATTTTGATGAGATGAACAAGCATAAGCTGATCCATCCGTAGTTTCTTTAGAGAGGAGCAACCAGCACCAAACTTACTTTGCCTTGTTCCATCAGTGCAGAAGTTTATATCGGTGTGTCTACCAATCTACCATTTTATGAGATCTAGGTATTTTATTTAAAACTTTAACTGTACAAATCTTGCTCAGTCTACTGATCTGTAAGGCAATTTTAGATGTCACGTAATTTTGTTCATCCATTTGTTGGATCATCTGTCAGGTCCCAGTTATTTCCTGGGTTCAGCAAAAACCCATGTAAGAAGTCATCAGAATGTACTTCATAATTCATAGGTCATGTTTGTTTGTAATTGGTTACCAAACTATGCTCAGCTATGCATTTCTGACTACTGAATAATGATCAGCAGTGTGTGAGCAATGGAATTTTGTTAGTACAATCATATCAGGCAAAGCTGTTTTTGTTGCAATCTTACACCTGTATGTTAGTTTCAGTAGTTGGTAGTTTGTGTATTCAAATCTGCCCAATAGCAGTACTTCCACATTACTCTAAGTGAACTTGAACGCACTTCTCCACAATAGAAACTTTGTCAAAAAATTAATGAAAACTTTGGCGCAAGACCTGGTTCCGTTCATGTGCTCGTGCAAGTAATTCAAGAGAATACCAGCTCAATCTATCAACACACGTGTTGGCAACTGTGACACGCAGGGTCCATGCATGCATGATGCATCCACTTAATTAGCAACTGATCAGACAAATACACGGGTTTGCAGGCCCGGGCCTGGCCATACCAGGCCCGCCTGGTCTAGAAAATTACTACTACACCCACGGATCTGCAATTACACTACCAAACCCGTGTGCTAGTCGGTTCAAAATCCTTTGGCTGCCTATTCGCGTATTATCGGGGTTTTATTGCCATCCATACCTCCACCAACATCCCAACATGCCGCGAGGCTCTGTCGGACACATTCCTCCTGGTATGTAGCAACAAATTCGTCCACACCCCACAAATCACACGGGCCTACTGATCAATTCACCCGCTGACTTCCCAATTGCGATTGATTTGTGACCCGCATGGCTCGGGAGCGAAGAAATCAGGCGTGTCCATCGCTGAGCTGCGTTCGGGCGTGTATAATATGGTGACATCAGCCTTTTCTTAACGGTGTCACGTAGGATAAAATTTGATGTGGAGAGAGACGAAAAAAAGACACAAGCTTTTTTTTAATTAAGAGATGATCTCTTCACAAGAATGATAAGGCAAAGATAAGGCAATTTTTTCATTGTACTAGATTTCACCTTTTCTTAGCATTTATTTAGTTAATTTTATTCATCTGAGCATTAATTTTAAGATATAACATTAAAAGATAACCAATTATACAACATATTTTTTTTTAAATAACGTGGAAGTATGTGACCTGCATCGATCAGCCGAGGAGGAGAAGCCGGGAGTTGAGGCCTCCCAGGCTCTCGGGCTGTGGTGGTTTGCTGATTGCTGCCGCGTCACGGTACTTAAGAAACTCCTAACACTAGTGGAGAAAACATCACCCGTCAGATCGTTTTGTTCGGTAAAGTTAGGCTGACCTTGATTGGTTGTGGGCTTCCATGGACCTGCGCGCACTAGCCCATGTATGAGAAGTTAAGTCCAGCGCAAAAAAAAAAGTATGAGAAGTTCAGAGCGAAACTACTAGAAATCCTGCCATCGAGAAGGTGGAAATTAAATCAAGTTCGAACCAAGTACCCCAAATCCCAATGAGTACCTTGGGTCCATAGTAGCTTGTATCCAATCTCTACTTGTGTTCTCTTGTTTATTAGTCATATGAGATGCCCTGCATAATGTAATCTCTTGTCTATGATCTTATCTCTATGCTATGCCATTTTATGATGGTTGATCTTGCACTACCACGGAACAGCATATCAGTGTCGTCCGACCCAAAACGCAATCAGTGACGGGCAGCCCGCCGGCTACTGCCTCCACGCCAGTGAAGGTGCTAATAGCCCGTCACCTATACAGCGATCTGTAGTAGTGTTGAGTTATTTATAAATGCAATGCATATTGTTTACCAAGTTCTTAATGCTAGATTTGACCAATCTTAGAGAATAGTACAGTAGTGCATGCGTACTGTATTAGTTGGAGTGCCTTGACATGTGGAATAGACCCCAACGACTGAAATGGTAGACGCACTGTGAGGCGTGAGGCAAATGGGAATGCATGGAATGAGTTATGAGTTTGCATTTGATGCCACGCCTTGCTGGGGAAACGTATGTTGAATTATTGAATTATGCAATTATGCAGCACCTGTTCTTTTTGTTCCTGTCTTTGAGACGCAGCATCGATCAGTCTAAACTTTCATGGTCAAGCAAAGAAAGTAGCTTTGGTGTAACAACTAACAAGACACTAGACAGTAAATGAGAATCGTGCACGTCAAGTTCAAAGGTTGTCAACTGTCATTGTCACATACATAAATATATAACATACAACACCTAGCCGCAAAAAGAAAATAAAAATAACATACAACATCCGGCCTGGGTGTACTTCGAAACCATGTTCAGGTCAGAACAATATACAAAGAAAGCAATGTAGATTTCACAATCCTGCCATAATCTATTATATGTGCGTCGATCTCTGTCTGCCAATCGTCAGAAGACGCAGCCGGAGTCTTGTGCTAGGTTACCATCCTATATCCTAGAGCATGTGCAACGAGGCGAGCTAAATAGCGTAGATCTTCATAGTGCTACTGTCAGTTATACCGCTTATGGAAAAGGAAAAAATGGCTTTGGAGAGCAGCAGAACTCACACTGATGAGGGGTAAGTGATGTCCTACAAAAATATAATTATATACTATGCAGAATGATAGAACTTGAATTCATTTTCTGATCATGTAGTCTACATCAGCCACAATAATCTTTTTTAACATGTCTCATGCCGTAAGAGGTCCATATAAATTCTTTCTTTTAACATATGACATCCATTTCCGATTTTTCAATGTCCCACTAAACCTCATCTAGAAATTGTTGCTTATGGCATATTCTTCTGATACACAGAAGAATCCATATAATAGAAAAAATGTATCCTTCCCCTCTGATTAGCTGGGAAGTTAACCTGTTCCGTGGATTCCGTTAATGCTTGCTTTTAGTAATTTATGTAAAGATTCCCTAAAAAAAAGTAATGTATGTAAAGATGGCTATAAATTGTTGCTTGCTGCAACGGATTCAACGCGCCAATCCGCTCCGACACACTTCGCGCGCGGATAAATCTCAAATATATCTATTCCTTTTGAAGTTTTTTTTTTTGCTTTTTTACCAAATTATATCATTTTTGTGTCTTAAATGCAGTCAACTGCTGTCAAGCAGATTATTCATTTTTTCCATTATGTTATCTCAAGGAATTTAATGTGCGAGGAAAAATCTCCGAAAATTAGAGGGTGAATATGTCAAAGTCCTTGAGGTACACTTGAAAGTTGGAACCAGATGAAGCCTAGCAGGGGACACGCGGACGCGGGAGGGCCTAGGGTGCGCCCATGGGGCCACCAGCAGTAGTCACCTCTGATTGTTGGTTCGCCAGTTTCTCTAAGTACAACTTCCCAATCGCATGTAGCTGCAGCCCTGCCACTTCAGTGTATGCAGGATTATTTTCATACCTTCACGCCCTTCTCTGCGTCCAAGAGTATCGATCAGCTTGCTCGCTAGCCCCTCCACTCCTTTCGCCATCAAACCACATGAGATCCTGTCGAGCCCCAGGAAACAGAGAAAGATTTTGAATGGAAACAGAATCAATAAAATTAAGGTTTACATCGCCGCCAACAAAACAGTATAAGTGTCAGCACGTAAAACTCGGATTGGGGTTTATTAACAGAGTAAAATACATCGCTAGTCCATAAAAGCCAACAAAACAGTATAAGTGTCAGCGCGTAAAACTCGGATTGGGGTTTATTAACAGAGTAAAATACACCGCTCGTCCATGAACTCAGCAAAAATGAACATTTTAATCCACGAACTCGGAAAACGCACACTTAAACTCCTAAACTGGTACTGCTGTGTCACTTTAGTCCAAAACAGTCCGGCGAGGCTTAAACACGCCGGACCGCGGGCTGCTACTAGATTTTCTTAGGATTTTTTTTTTGTAAAATCACCATGCCCGAGCTGCCCACGAGGGGCAAGGCGGCCGTGCCCAGACAGGGATCCTGGGGCCCTAAGAACCACGCCGCTGCCGCCTCGCCTAAGGTTGCTATCAAGTCCACAACGCTCAATTTTGACGAGAGGACGCCGGTGAAGGGATCGCCGAAGCCGAGTGGCGGCCACGTGGCGTGTTTAAGCCTCGCCGAACCGTTTTTGGACTAAAGTGACACAGTAGTCCCAGTTTAGGGGGTTTAAGTGTGCGGTTTTTGAGTTCGTAGACTAAAGTGTTCATTTTTGCCGCGTTCATGGACTAGCAGTGTATTTTACTCTTATGAACACCCGACTCCCAAGAAAACTTGGAAGGGAGAGGAGAGTACATGGTCTTGTTTGATTCCTTAGGGCACTCCCAATGCTTCAAGGTGTACCATATCTTAAACATGCCACCTAAGTAAAAATTTGATGTGGCACACTATTTAATGAAGAAAAAAAGAAAATTCATAATTGCCCTCTCACAAAACATAATAAATGAGAGCATGTTTAGATACAACACTAAGATACAAAGTATTGGAGAAATTGTATCTAAACATGTATTTAGGGATTGATGCATTTCAGTTAAAAGACCTGACGGAGGTAAATACACCCGCGGTCCTATTTTTATTGTCTCGGTGTTAGTTGAGTCCTAAAACTATGAAATTGAACACTTTAGTTCTAATTTTATGATAAGTGGTGCACGCGAGGTCCTAAGTTCGTCCCGGCGCGTCTGACTCACCTACGTGGCACGTTGACCGCATACTCGTCGGCTCAGGGGCGTTTGGTAGGATTTTTTCCGCCGCGGCGGTTGGGAATTTTTGCAGAAAACCCCCTGACGGAGGAGGCATCCTTTTTATTTTTCCCCGCTCCGTTCCTCTCCCTTCAATCCTTCGTACCCAACGGCGATTCTAAGGCGACGTAGTGGCAACTCGGTGGCGACCGGTGGCGGTATAGTTGACGAGCCGGTGGGGACACGCTGGTTGGGATGGCCCCTGCACGGAGGAGCTGGCCATCGACTTCGTTGTCATGGCGGCGGCGGCGGCGACGACGACGACGACTGAGAAAAGAGGACGAGGAAATAGAGAGCTTGAACAGAAAACATAGAGGACGAGAAACAGAGAGAGGAAGATGGCCAGGTTTTTATAGGGGGTTTTCTGCAAAAATTTCCAACCGCCGTGGCGGCAAAACTCCCGCCAAACACCCCTGACCCGACGTGTAGGTTGTTAACATGCCACATAGGCGAGTCAGACGCGCCCGAGCGAGCTTAGGACCTCGTGTGCACCACTTATCATAAAATTAGAACTAAAGTGTTCAATTTCATAGTTTTAGGACTAAACTAACACCGAGACAATAAAAATAGGACCGCGGGTGTATTTACCTCCGTCAGGTCTTTTAACTGAAATGCATCAATCCACAATACTAGTACCCGCTCTACAATCTCAGTGGTTAATGATCCATGTCAGTATGATGTGTTGTAATATAACAAAATCCTTACATGGGCCAGGCCGCGATCCTACGTGGCAACGACCAAGTCCACGAATCCCGAAGACCGGTCAAATCGTCAACAAGGCATAGCCATGCCAACTAAGCGCCGATCAAAGGAGTCAAAGGGTCAAGCCCTAAAAGTCATGGTCAAAGGAGCTAGAGTAAGGGCCAAGAAAGCTCTACGAGCAAAATTACCACCTTACCCTCACTTTCCCTCTTCCTCAAGGGTAGCCATGGTCCTTTGTCATGGACCCCTAGGCTATAAATACCCCCCATGGGGGCATGTATGATAGACACTCTCCATTGGAATAAGATCAAAGGGGAGAGAGTTAGAGCAACTCAAGGAGCCCGCTCTCGAGTGCTTGGGTCGAGCCTAGTCTCGACTCGACCTCGGGGACGCGACTTGAGAAGCCTAGTTTCGAGGTTCCGGGCCGTCTAGTACGACCTCGACTCGAAGTAGAGGGATCGGGTTAGAGTGTCGAGGGTATCCCAACCTCGCTACCTGGGAAGACGAGTTCGGCCTAGGTCCGAGACGGCCCCTAGAGATCTCTCGCTATAGGCGACTTGGGAAGACGAGTTCGGCCCAAGCGCTTGGCTAACGACCCCCTCGAAGCCTCTCCTAACATAGGACTAAGTCGTACCCGCAGGGTCGACCGAACCTATTAAAAAAATATCAACGTGTCAACTTGTCTCAAGTGTACGGCTACTTTCGCTATAAGGCCAGCGTACACCCCCTGCACCTTATTCTCGCATTTGTGCCATCGTGCGTTGGCACCCCGTACTCCTGTTGTTTTCTAGAACAACGACAGTGGTGCCAACCGTGGGGAACCCTCGCCGCAATTGAAGATTTGATGGCACCGACGAAACCTACTTCATCGGGTGTCCAACTTGCCGCGAAATCTACACGGTTACAAACAAAGAAAGCAAGCACCTCGGGGGCTCCCGAGGAAGGAGAAATTCTCACCAATCCGGACGCCGCCGCAAGCATGGGCGCCACGACGGAGGTCGTGGCCGCACCCCCGCTCCCGGCCGTCCCCGAAGAAGCCGAAGCACTCAGAACCATCGTGGGCGGTCCTTCGACCCTCACCGACATGGTGGCAAGGATCGGCGAGCTACCTGTGCTTACCGCCCCCGCAAGGGACACGGAACTTGGTATGCCTCGTTCGATGGGCTTCGCACCACCTCCCCTGCGACCGGTGGTCACCTTGCCCTCGGAACCTACAAGAGGAAACAATGTGGCCTCAGGAGGATTCGCCCCAGAAAACCAAGGAACCCCGGCTTACGATCCCTCCAACCCAAGACTACCTCCATTAGCGCTTGCCGCAATCGCCAATGGAGCTCCTTGGTACCATCCGTATTGGGGGCTTCCGCCGCATGGCGCTCTCCAAGTCGCACACGCTCCGAACCATCCTCTCTTTGCGAGCACCCAGCAAGCACCTTTGTTCCCCCCGCCGGGGCCGAACAAGGTGGCAACCAAGCTCCGCCTCAAGGAGCGCCCCGCGGAGATCGAGATCGCAGCGTACACGGAAACGAGCAGGTAGCGGAGTCCGGAGCCCTCGCCGGCGGTGAAAGAAATCCTCGCCAACGCTCCGACCCCCCAAGAAGATGCCGAGATCCCTCTCCGAGTGACCCCTCTAGCAACGAAAGCGACCCCGACGAAGGAGGATCGCGTCGCCGAAAAAATCGGAAGAGCCGACCATCTTGTAACCCGCTCATGCGGAAAATCCAAGACGCAGCTTTCCCGCCAAGGTTCAAGCCTCCGCCGATACGGCCATATGACGGAGAATCCAACCCTCTTCAATTCCTGAACGTCTACTCCACCGCCATACGAGCGGCAGGTGGAGGCCCCACCGAGAGGTGCAACCTTTTTTCGCTCGCGCTCACCGGGATGGCGCAAACTTGGTTTTATAACCTTCGGAAGAATTCCATGCATTCGTGGGAGCGCCTCCAGGAGGACTTCATCGCCAACTTCCAGGGAAACTTCAAGGAACCCGTGCAAGCTCACGAGCTTTACACCGTGAAACAAAGGCCGGGAGAGTCCCTCCGAAGCTTCTTCCATCGCTCTGCGAAGGTCCGAAACCAAATCGCCAACCCACCATCGACGACCGTGATCGACGCTTGCATGCAAGGCCTTCTCCAAGGAGAAGTAAACCGCGCTCTAAGTCGCCATCCTCCAAAGACGACCGAAGAGCTCTACCGAGTCTTGCAAGAATACGCTCGGGGCGAAGATGGAAACATCGCCAAGAAGAACGCGCCGCGCGGCGCGCCCGAAGGAACTCCCTCGTCGGATCAGCCCCAGGCGTCCGCACCACCCTCCAGGAGGAAGAGGAGGCGGGGGAAGAAGGCGCACCGCGACCAAGCTCGAAAGATCTTTGTCGTCGAAGGGCAAAACTCGTTCCAAAAGACTTGGCAGCCCAAGAAGCCTCCTCGCCCCGCCGAGGGAAGCGCCGGAAGATGCCTCATCCACAACTCGGCGAGCCATAGCACCAAAGAGTGCAATACCCTCATCGCAGCCCGTGAAGAGTTCCAAGCACGAATGCAGGCCCGACGCAAGGACGAGAAGGCGCCCGAGGCCCCGCGCCCCGCCAACGTCATCCTTGCCGACCCTGCGCCTAAGGAAGAGAACCTCGCGTTTCAAGAACCCGCTCACCATGTCGGGGTGATACTCGGGGGCTCCGCCACTGGCCGAGGGTCAAAGAGACAGCGCAAGGAGTATGCGCGCGAAGTCAACGTCGTCGGAACCTTCACTCCGACACCACCACCCAAGTGGGCGAGTGTACCCATTTCCTTCACTGAAGAAGACGCTAAGGGGATACGCTTCCCACACGACGACGCCCTCTTCGTAACGGCCATCGTCTCGAATTGTGAGCTCAAGAAAATACTCGTGGACGGCGGAACCTCCGCCGACATCTTGTACCTGAGCACGCTAAAGAAGCTGATGAAGCCGCAAGGAGGATACAAGAACGGTTCCTTGCAACCGTCGCTTTACCCCCTAACCGGTTTCGTCCCAGGCAAGTCCATCCAGCTGTTCGGCCAAATTGAGCTCCTCACGACCTTCGGAGACGCCACTAATCATCGAACCGAGCTCGTGCGCTTCGACGTGGTGGACATGGAGGCCTCCTTCAACGCCATCCTTGGCAGGACGACCCTGAACCACCTCTGCGCTGCCGTCCACCACAACTTCCTATGCATGAAGATCCCGGGCCCAAAAGGCGTGATCACGGTCCGTGGCAAACAATCCTCCGATAGGAAGACACTATATCGCCACGAGACCAAGTGCGCTGAGAAGGGGGAAGCGTCCAGAAGTATCCACATGCTCTCGGGAGCAGGGGAGTCCAAGCCCGATCACCTGGAACGCTACATCCCTAAGCCTCTTCCCGAGGGAGAGCTTAAGGAGATACGCGTCTCCGACAACGACGCCACGCCCATCGTGAAGATCGGAGCCGACCTCTCGATCGAACTCGAGAAGAAGCTCATCGACCTACTCAGGGAGAACTCCGACCTCTTCGCTTGGTCCCCCTCTGACATGGGAGGAGTCTCGCGTGATGTCATGGAGCATCGACTCGCCGTAAAGCCCGACAAGGCGCCCGTGAAGCAGAAACTCTGGAAACTCTCCACGGAGCGAAGCGAGGTCATCAAGCAAGAAATTGCAAAGCTCTCCGAGGCCGGATTCATCCGAGAAGTTTGGCACCCCGAGTGGTTGGCCAATCCGGTCTTGGTGAAGAAAGCCAACGGCAAATGGCGAATGTGTGTCAACTTCACCGACCTGAACAAGGCATGCCCCAAGGACGACTACCCTCTCCCGCGAATCGACCAGCTAGTCGACTCCACCGCGGGATGCGAGAGGTTAAGCTTCTTGGATGCCTATTCAGGGTATCACCAAGTCCACATGGCGAAGGAAGACGAGGAGAAGACCAGCTTCATCACTCCCGTTGGCACCTTCTGCTATCGTAGAATGCCTTTTGGGTTGAGGAACGCCGGTGCGACTTTCCAACGCCTCGTCAGCCTTATGCTCAAAGAGCAATTGGGGAGAAATGCCGAAGTCTATGTTGATGACGCCGTCATCAAAAGTCAAGCGGCGAGTACCCATCCCGAAGACCTGCAGGAAACCTTCAACAACCTCCGCAAATACGGCGTGAAGCTCAATCCCGAGAAGTGCGCATTCGGAGTCCGAGGAGGAAAGCTCTTGGGTTTCCTCGTCTCCCAACGGGGAATCGAGGCCAACCCGGAAAAAATCCGGGCCATCCTGGAGATGGAGCCCCCTCGCTCCGTCAAAGATGTGCAGCGCCTAGCAGGGAGGATGGCGGCATTAGGACGATTCGTCGCCCGATCAGCCGAGAAGGATCTTCCTTTTTTCAAAGTCCTAAAGGGCCTCGACAACTTTGAGTGGACCGACGAAGCTCAAAGGGCGTTCGGAACTTAAGGCCTATTTGTCGACTCCTCCACTCCTCACAAGCCCGAAGCAGGGAGAGCCTTTGCTCCTGTACCTCGCCGCGACTACAGTCGCCGTGAGTGCAGCCCTCGTGAAGGAAGAAGATGGGTCGCAACGCCCGGTGTACTACGTGAGCGAAGCTTTGGGAGGAGCAAAGGGTTGATACACGCAGATCGAGAAGATTGCGTACGCCCTCCTCATGGTCTCTCGAAAGCTCCGTCATTACTTCATGGGCCACACCATCATGGTGCCGACGACGTTCCTCCTCAAAGAAGGCTTCGGCAACAAGGAAGCCACCGGGAGAATCGCCAAATGGGCAACGGAACTGGCTCCCTTCTCGCTGGAGCTTACCGTGAGAACGGCTATAAAATCCCAGGTCCTCGCCGACTTCGTGGCCGAATGGCATGCGCCGCAAGCCCCGCCAGAAGAGACGTCGCCCAAGGCCGAGGCCCCCGAACCACACTGGATAATGAGGTTTGACGGCTCCAAGCGCCTCAACGGTGCCGGGGCTGGAGTCATACTCGTCAGCCCCGAAGGGAAGATCCTGGAGTACGCCGCCCACCTCGACTTCAACGCAACTAACAACATGGCAGAATACGAAGTGCTCCTACTCGGACTCCGGTTGGCTAAGGCGATGGGTGTTCGACGCCTTCTCATCCAAGGTGACTCCCAGCTGGTGATAAACCAAATGGACAAGTCATATCAATACCTTGATGAAAGGATGAAGAAGTATATTGAAGAAGTTCGCAAGATGGAACGGTACTTCCTAGGCATGGAGGCGCGACGCATCCCACGAGGAGAAAACCACCTCGCTGACAGATTGGCCCGAACGGCCGGTTCCAAGGAACCTTTGCCACCCGGCGCATTCTTCGAGGTGATCCGCGCCCCTTCCATAGGAGAAGAAGCCGATGACTCTGACGAAACTTCGAAGGCCAACATGGTCATCGACAATCCACCCTCTTGGATGACGCCAATCATCCGCGCCCTGAAAGGAGAGGTGGACGAGGAGGCAGAAGGCCCGAGCACCAAAACTTTGCATGCAAAAGCAAAAATGTACGTCCTCCTCGACGGCATCCTTTACAAGAAGGGTGCAGCCGCGCTACTCAAGTGCGTAACCCCCGACAAGGTGGCTGAGCTCATCCAAGAGATCCACTCCGGAGTGTGCGGCCATCATCTTGCGTCAAGAGCCACCGCGGCGAAGGCTTTACGACAGGGATTTTATTGGCCCACCATGGTGCAAGACGCAATCACGATATTGCGAAGATGCGAAGCTTGCCAAAAAATGGCTAAGTCCATCCACGCGCCGATGACGACCCTGAAAAATATTCCAATAACTTGGCCATTTGCACGTTGGGGAATGGACCTTCTCGGGCCTTTCCGCGCATGCATCGGGGGCTGCAAGTACCTCGTGGTGACGATTGATTACTTCTCCAAATGGATAGAAGCTGCGCCACTCGGCAAGATCACGTCACAGGCCATCTAGAATTTTTTCTGGGAAAACATCATATGTCGATATGGCGACCCACGAGAACTAACCGTGGACAACGGCAAACAGTTCGACTGTGCGGAATTCATTAAATTCTGCGAATACCTCGAGATCAAGCTGCACTTCGCATCCGTGGCCTACCCCAAGAGCAACGGCGCATGCGAGACAGCCAATGGACTAATCCTCCAAGGACTCCGCCGAAGGGTAGAACACACGGCCAGCAAGGCAAGAGGAGCATGGGGGGATGAACTCGCCAGCGTGGTTTGGGGCCTACACACCTCCGTAAGCCGTTCCACGGGCCGAACACCATTCTCTTTGGTATATGGCGCCGAAGCAGTTCTTCCCGCCGAGGTAGAGTTCCGCTCACCACGGGTCGAAAGACTCCAAGAAGCTATTCAACTCGCCTTCATCGAAAATGAAGAGCATCACAAGACGGCCATCGATCTTGTGGAAGAAGCTCGTGACAAAGCCCTCATGAGGCACGCCGTCTACGAGCAGAGCGCCGCACGCTTCTACAACACGAGGGTGCGGGAACGAGCTTTCTCCCAAGGAGACCTCGTGCTGAAAAAGAATGTCGACCCAAAACTCCAGCGCAAACTCGATCCTAAATGGGAAGGACCATACCGCATCGCCGCGGTGTTGGGCAACGGTGCATACCACCTCGATAACACGGAAGGAAAAAACCTCGTCCATGCCTGGAACGGCGACAAACTCCAGCGCTTCTACGCCTAAGGAGGAATCTCAAGGACGACCCTTGCCACTCCCGAAGGAAGGCTTGTAAGCGCCCAAACGACCACTTCCCTGCGAAACTTCGAGGGATCGTAAGCGCCAACGAGGCCACGTCTGTTTAAGGCTTGTAAGTGCCCATCGGGCCATACCTTAAGACAAGCAAGCGGGGGATCAATAAAAATAAGTCCTTGATAAAGAGTGACACGAGACACTCGTACGACCCACCGTCGTAAAGGGAACCCCATCGGACAACAATGTCACGAAGGGACGATCCCCAAAACCGAGCTGCTGCCCTAGTGCCGCTCGCCGAGGGACGCCGAAGGGCCTACGTTGGCTCACGCGTCACCCAAAAATGTCTCCGGACATAAGTCGCCACCAACGGCCCGTTCCTTGGTGGATCCTAGCGTGCCTCAAGGCCATCCGCCAAGTAGAACCAAGTCTCCCGAGGGCCGGAAGCTCCTTGAAACGCATTTAAGGAGAACCGTAAATAAGCGAGTTATGCATGAGCTTACTTACCTCGGAGAACCGTGCTACCCGCGTGCGAGACGTCGCACACGGGCCTACATAACCGAGTTAAGGCTCCATAATAATCGCGGGAAAGCATAGCTTCCTAAAGTCCGAAGAGGAGGAATTCCGCATGAATTTCCCCGAACGGCAGGTCGAAGTGTCCGGATCACTACCGGCATGTCGATAGCGACCCCCACCAGGGTATTAGGATCCATGGCTCGTAACCATGGCCTAAGGTGCCGAAGCCAAGTCGTATCCCAACGGCGACAGCAATTGATTACGCAAAAGTGTGATCATAGCGAACGATCGCGAGCTGTATAAACTAAGGAAATAAAGTACTTCGCTAAGAAGGAAATAGAGTACTCCAAAGAACACATGGTGAGCCAAGTTAACATTTCTGATAATGTTGACTACATGGCAAAAACATCAGAAAATACATGCCGAGCTAAGTTGACATTCCTGACAATGTTGACTACATAGCAAAGCATAAAGCACATCAACAAGGCTGCCTTACAACCTCTATGTCTAAGCCTAGAACATGCAACTCATGAGGCTATGCCATAAGTGGATATGCAACATCGCATAAGTAAGCAGCTGGGGTACCTTGTCGCCTCGAAGGGCAACAAGACTCAAGCCCCACCATCGCTCTCATGAAGAGCAGGCTCAAGGCAACGCACGAAGCGTCGAGCCAGAGCGCGAAGAGGAGCTCCCTGGTCCGCCAGAAACTTCTTCGCCCCGTGAGTCATCTCACCCTCAAGACCGCTCGTCCCGGCACCGCCGTCTAGGACAGCATCGACTGCCGACAAAACAAGTCGAGCACCCGTACTTAGAAGGCACCTCTTCACGGCGGGCTCAAGAAGCTCCACCTGTGAAGTGAGCACCGTACTCGCCTCATCCATCGTACGACACGGGGGAAGATCCGGCTGAGAGGAGCCCTTCAAACAGAGTACCATCTCTCGAATCTCCGAAGCCTGGGCGAGCAGGAGCGAGACCACCTCCGGGCGGCTATCAGAAGGGACGCGAGCACGAGGAGCAAACACCGGTCCGAACCCGGCATCCTCCGACTCCGCCTTGAGAGAAGCGACCTCCGCTCGGGCGTGCTCCACGTTGAGGCTAGCCACCACCAAGTCCTCCTCGGCACGACGGGTCTTCGCGATCGCATCCTCCTGGCCCTCCTCGGCAAGGCGAGCCCTCGCCTCCATGGCCGCAAGCTCCACCAACACCCGAGAAAGCTCAACCTCAACGGCCTCCCGCCGCGCCCTCTCCGAAGCCAGCTCACTCAAGGCAAGGGTGGCCTTCGAGGTCTCAGCATCCAAGGCCGCCGAAAGCACCCCAACCTGAGCCTGGAGGGCGGGAAAAGTGCCCACAGCCTCGACCAAGCCTCTCACCTGGCAAAAGAAGAAGAATCATGAGCGCGGGCCGGCAAAATGGACCTAGCAAGAAGGGAGACGAGGAGAGCAGACTCACAAGCTCCAACACCTCGAGCGGATCTCTCACCCCTTTCTCGGTCCTCGGAAGCGCCTCTCCCTCCTCCAGAATCGGGGGCTCGGCCCCGAAAGCATCAGGCGCCGCAAGCTCTGTACCTGAAACAAGACAAGAAACCCCGGGAGAACATTCCCAAAAGGGAATTAAAACGCTCAACAAGCGTGCACTCACCGGTGACAGGAAGCTCCTCCTCCACAGGCCCACGAGTCAAGGAGAACACCCGCTCTGCTAGCCTCCGAGGAAGTATCCACCACAAGTTGAAGCCCGGTCCTCTGAGTGAAAACCGCACGCTCGTGAGGCGACGGAGGCAGGATCTTCTCGATATCGATCTTCCCGGCTAGGTGCCTGTTCATGGACTCTCTCAAGGGAGACCTCAACGGATTCGATGACTACGAATACGACGACGGCGACTCGGAGAGCGACGCCGCCGAAGTCTACGACTCGGAGAGCGACGACGGCGAGGTGGATGTGCCTCTCAAGGTCGACCACTCCCATCCCCACGCGGCCATGGCGCGCCGCACCATTCGGCCGCTGGTCCGCCGCTTCTCCGTCCTCTACGGCCTATTCCACGAGCGTGCGCTGCGGTTCGCCATGGCAGCGAACACCGCCGGCTGCTTGCGCGTCCACTACGCCGAGCACGAAGAAGAACAAGGCGAACAGCAGAGGAGCACCATCCTGCTCCTCAACCGGTACACGGTATTCGACGTCGAGCTCGGCGACCTGGTGGTGCGGCAGAGCACGAAGCTACACCAGCTCCACTTCGCCGTCCCGGGGAGCCCCGGCGACGCGGCGGAAGCGCTGCGCTGGGCCCGCTGGTCTACCCGGCCGTCAACGCCGGCCCGCTCCAGGAGCTCTGGGCCAGCTGGGCCGCCAACGTGCGCGTTCCGCCGCGGGCCGCGCGCATCCATCTGCTGGCGGACATCGCCATCCTCCCGCGCCGGTGCTACACGCCGGCGCTCATGCACCTGGTGTGTTGCAGCCGCACGCTGCTGGGGCGGATGATGGCCGAGCCATGGCGCGGGTACCACGTCGCCATGGAGCTGCAGCTGCCCGAGCCTGTCGTACTGCGGCGGCCCTGCCAAGACGAAGGCAAAGAAAAAGAGAAAGGGAAAGAGAAGTGCCCCGTCTGCTTGGAGGAGCTCGAGAGCGGCCTCGTCAGGTGGCCCGGGTGCTTGCAGCCGCATGTCTTCCATGGCGAGTGCTTGGAGCTCAGTCTCAAGGAGAGCGACAAGTGCCCTGTCTGCAGGCGCAGGCTAGCGGACCCGATATATGGATGAATGCTACTTATAAGCGATCGATCAGGCTGTTGTACTTTGAACGATGTCATTCTTGATGGCTGAATTATGTTAGTTATGAGTTGTATTTGCGATATATATGTGCACATCATGTTCAAGCCAAGGAGAAATATGTATGTTTGAGTTATGAAATTATATGTGCGACAACTTTTCTTCTTTTCTTTTCTTTTCTTACCGATGCAGCGTCAGTCCAAACTTTCGTAGACAAGTAAATAAAATTAGCTTTGAATGACATACACTAGCTAGACAGTAAACGGGAATCATGTTCTAAGGCTGTCAAATATTGTCACCCTGGTTTGCCACAATACATACACAATTAACCCTGTGTATTTGGAGATCGTGTTCAGGTCAGAGTCAATATACAAACAAAGCAATGTAAATGTTATATTCATGTTGTAGCATAATAAAACCCATGGGCGGGCCGTAAATCCTACGTGGCGACGATCAAATCAACATTCCGCAAGCACAAGTCAAAACGCCCACATGGTGCAGTCAATTTTACATGGCAAAAAAAAACTAGTCAACAAGTCAAACCTCTCATGTCATGATCAAAAGGTCAAATGAGATAGAGTAGGGGGCAAGAAAGGTGTGAGGAGGGGGCCTTTAGTTCATGGTGGACCATGGACCAAGTCCCACTTTTCTCACATGGTTCACACAAAAGTTATGAACCAAAAGAGCTACTTTTACCATTTTGCCCCCACTTTTCTCTCTCCCTCAAGTGTAGCCATGGTCTTTTGTCATGAACTCCTAGGCTATAAATACCCCCCATGGGGGGCATGTACCATTCACTCTCAGTTGAATAAACTCAAGGGGAGAGAGCTAGAGAGCTTCTTTGAGAGAAGCTCTAGTTTCAGGATCTCGGAAAGTCTCGTTCGGCCCGAGCCCGAAGAAGAGGGAATCGAGTTAGAGTCTTAAGGGTATCTCGACCTCGCTACTTGGGAAGCCTCGTTCGGCCCAAGTACGAGCTCGGCGGCCCCTTTCGACCTCTCGCTAAGTGATTCGGTGGGCCTTGATCGATCCGAACACTTTGTCTAACGACCCCCTCAAAGCCTCTCCTAACATAGGACTAAGTCGCACCCGCAGGGTCCATCGAATCTATTCAAAAAATATCGACGTGTTAACTTGTCCAAGTGTAGGGCGACCTTCGCTATAAGGCCGCCGTACACGCCCTACTTTTATACTCGCACTTGTGCCGTCGAGTTTTGGCACCCCTTACTCTAATTGTTGTCGAGAACAACAAAATTCACAATCCTGGTAATCTATCTGCTAATCGTCAGATGACGCAGCAGGAGTTTCGCATCTAAGATTGCAGCCGGAGTACGCCTAGAGGATGTGTAAGGAGGTGCAACATAGATCTTCAGAGTGCTACTGTCTTATACTCCCTCCGTCCAACAAAAATGTCTCAACTTTCACCAAATTTGAATGCATCTATACACTAAGTCATGTCTAGATACATCCAAATTCTAACAAACTTGAGACATCTTTTGTTGGACAGAGGGAGTAGCACTTTTGAAAAAGGAAAAAAAACTGTTCCCAAAAAAGAAGGACAAAATTGGCTCTGGGGAGCAGCAAAACTGACGCTGATGAGTGTGAGTGTCGTCCTACAAAAATACTAATGGTATACTATGCAGAATGATAGAACTTGAATTCATTTTATGATCATGTAGTCGATCTACATCAGCCACGACAATCCTTTTTACCTTTTAGCATGCCGCATGGCGTAAGAGGTATTTTACATGAACATATGGCATTCATTTATGATTTTTCAACGTCCCACACTAAACCTCATCTACAAGATTGATCCATATAATAGAAAAGGGTTAATTGGATCTACGCCACTCTCTATTCCACCGGTTAGAAATATGCCATTACAAAAACTTGACTTGAAGAAATGCCACTCTAACTTTCTTATACCTCTAACTATGCCATTCTGTCCACTTAAGACCAATTATTGTTCATAAAATGCATGTATTTCAGCACGTACAACAGTATTTACCATAATACCCTATTTACAACGTTCAGCAGTACGTTCGAGTCTCTTCCAAGCGCCATAAACGTTCAAAACATTCAAATTTGGCCTAAAATTCAAACTTTTCAGAAAATCAATAAAAATTCAAACATTCAAGTTAGGGTCGGGATAGAGGAGCGCGTGGGGGATAATAGGAGGAAGAGGAATAGAATTGTTTGACTTGGGATGAAAAAAACTGTTTGTATAGAGCTATTTATATCCGTATTTAGACATTATACGTAATGGTATTGGACAAAATGGCATGAGTAGAGGTATAAAAAAGTTAGAGTGGCATTACTCCAAATCAAGTTTTTGTAATGGCATAACTCCAACCGGTGAAAATTATAATGGCATAGATCCAATTAACCCAATAGAAAAACTGTATCCTTTGATTCCTTTCCCATGATTAGCCGGGAGCTTAACATGTTCTGCGGATTTCATTAGTTAGTAATGTATGTAAAGATGGCTACAAATTGTTGCTTGTGGCAATGGATTCAACACGCCACTCCACTCTGGCCTACCTTGCTTTATTTTTTTTGAATTTTTTTCTTTATGCTGATGTTCTTTTACCCATTTTTATTAATTGTTGGTCTTGAGAGCATTTAAGTGCTGTAAAAATAAAGTGGTATTAGGTAGGTTCTTTCCTTTTTCATTCTGTTATTTCATAAAACTTAACACGTGGGGAAAGATCCTAGGAAATTAGAGGGGTGAATATCTCCGAGTCCTGAAGGTGCACTTGAAAGTTAGCGACCAGAGATGAAGCCCAGCGGGGGGGACATGCAGGAGGGGCCCTAGGGTGCACCCATGAGGGGCCGACCCGTGGATGCCACCTCTGATTTCTGGCATACTCCCATGTTACCCTAATTGACAGAGTCCCTATAAATCCCCACAGAAAAATGACGTCGGCAAGGAACCGGAAAACGATACAGAGCAAAACCATCAAAAATACTGCCACCAAAAGAATGTGTAAATCAACGGGGAACACCGCCGGAATCGCCTCTGAAGCCTTCTTCAAGCCCCCTCCCCCCTCTACAGTCCATGGTAGTAGCTAGTTTGTATAAATATCTCCATAAGCTCTCTTGTTTCTTAGTCATACTACCAAGTTGCGTGTGCTACACTACGGAACCCCAAGGGACAATGTGAGGTATGGTTTCACTTAGGTTAAAAGTTTAGCTAATTCACTTATATACTTTTACCGGGAACCACATGGACGAAAGGCTAATAGCACATATACAAATCATATAGTGTGCCGGAAAAATTCCAACAAGGTCTGTAGACCCAAAAAAAACCGCATGATAGGATAGGGATATTCAATTGGCATATGTTTGCCAGAGCTTTTAGGTTTAGATAAGTTTTGGCACGAGCGAAGGTCAGCAAACAAGCCATGATATACATGCTATATGTATGAAGATGTTCTGAAATAAAATGAACAACTACTGGGGATTAACCGTACTATTTCACGAATGATGTTTGGGTGAGGATTGGCCATGCTATGACCGCCGGCCTGTTGGGGCTAATTGTTTGGTCCCACTAGTCAGGTGTGTGTGAAGAGGAAGACTTGGAAGGAAGTACGTTGACAGACAACCACCAGCTCAAAACTTTATAAGTAGGAAAGATGAGCCGTTGTACATGATTATGACTTGCATGATGTAATCTTTTGTGACAATGATCCTTTATTTATGATCTTATCTATGCTATGCAATTCTTGTGAGGTCGATTTTGATTTACTAATTTATAAGTGCATATTGTTTACCCCATTCTTGATGCTAGATTTGGTCAATCTTAGAGGATAGAACAATTAATAGCCGGTATGTGTATGTTAGCTTTAGTGACAGAAATGGTAGGTACACATCTGTGTGTTGGTATTATTTTGAGTTGTCTCATTACGGATAAAAGAAGATAGACACCTACACTCAAATGGTGGGGGGTTGACTCTCAATTGTATGTAGTCATCTAGTTTAAAGAAAAGTTTTGGGTGAGCCCAAGCGCAGCGCGTCGTACCATTGTCAGGATCCGAGCCCACCTAACAGCGTTAGGGGCGCGTGAAACCCTAGCCTTTAGATAGATTGAGAAGAATAAAGGCCCGCCTCCACAGGTTCGTGTACATGCTCCTCGCATGTCCGCCGGCCACATGCGCCGAGCAGGTGTGCCGGTGATGTGCGCCGCCGTGCAGCCTTACACGCATGTGACGAGCATATCTGGCCCGTTGTTGTCCATCACCGCCGCCACCACGCGCAGCCACTGCTTGTCGCCGCTGCAGGCGTTTGCGCCGCCCTGACGCGAGATGCGTGGAATCCCACCGTTATGTTCATGTCGATGGCCAGTGTGAGCCAGACAACCTCTTGTCACCCCGTTTTGTGGACCACCCAAATCTAATGGTCCCGATAGAGGTGTACTACAGACGGGTTTAGAAAATCCGTTCTCCTAATTTCAAGATATACTCCATGCTTGCACCTTTATTTCCCCGGTTCTCATGTGTATGCACTTTACGAGGAGGAGAATTAGGCCTGTACCGAGTGTATCATGGTTCACCGGTTTCTCTGAGAACAACTTCCGAATCGCCCATGGAAACCCTGCCACTTCCTTGTGTGTGGGATTGTTTCCCAGCCTCATGCCCTTCTTCGCCGCAGCCACGAGTATCTGCTTCCCAGTTAGCCCCTCCATTACTTACGTCCTCATCAAGCCACATGAGATCACACCGAGCCCTAGGTAGGAAGCAGAGAACGGATTTGACGAGGTGCATCACGATTGTCCAATTAATCGCCAAACATGAAACGTTTTAGTGGGAACAGGATCAGAAAGATAAATGTTTGCACTACCGCCAATAAAATATAAGTGTTGGCGCGTCGAATTAAGGCTACGGTTTATAAACTCCCGAGCAAGCGGGGAAGGTGTGTGTGTGTGGTGGTGGTGGTGGTGGTGGTGGTGGTGTGTGTGTATGGGTGGGGGGGGGGCATGGTCTCGCGCGATTCCTTGGCCACTTATCACCGAGAAAAAAAAAGCAACGGACATAATTTTGGAAAGCATTGAATATCAGTGGCCTGGCAATTAATAGCATTTAATGTTTTCCATCTTCTAATCGTAAAAGATTTTCTTACCCAATCTTCATAATGGATGAGTGAATCATGAATATTGTATGTTTTCCTACCTTCATGCCCTTCTTCGCCGCATCCGAGAGTATATTAGCTTTCATATTTAGCCCCTCCATTCCTTACGTTGCCATCAAGCCACATGAGATCGCACCGTGCCCTAGGAAGTAGAGAACGATTTTGACGAGCTACATTATGATTGTCCAATTAATCAGCAAGCACGAAACGTTTAAGTGGGAACATGATTGGAAAAATTAAGGTATGCACATCCGCCAATAAAATACAAGTGTCGGCGCGTAAAAAGGTTACCCGAGAGAGGGGGTGTGCTAGTCAGGCAGAGGAGAGGACAGGGTCTCCGCGTACCACCGAAAAAAGAAAGCAACGTGCTGCATAATTTTTTGGAAAGCATTGAGTATCAGTATTAATGTTTTCCATCTTCAAATCGTAAAAGATTTTCTTTCCCAATCTGCATGCTCTGCTGTATCCTCTCCGCGTGACCTGAGTCAGCGGTGCCTCCTCTATAAAATGGGCACAAACGGTAGCGGGTCGAAGCCAACTCCATTCTATTCCCATCTGCCACCCCTCCTCGTCTGCCTACAACTCTCGGCCCGCCCAGAGCCAGCGTCCCAGGGTCACGATGAACCGGGACGACCCCGCCGCCCCCGTCGCTGAAGAAGAAGAAGAAGAAGAAGAAGAAGAAGAAGAAGAAGAGGCGGCGCCGGTTCTTGCCGACGAGGAGATGATGCTCTCCGGCGAGGAAGAGCCGGAGAGCGACGACGACGAGGACAGCAACCTCGATGATGACGACGACGACGACGATGACGACGACAGCGACGACGACGGCGAGGTCGAGGTGCCACTCAAGGTGGAGTACTTCAACATTCACGCGGGCATGACGTTTGACGAGCTGAGGCCGCTAATCCGCCGTTTCACCGTCCTCAACGGCCTGTTCAACGACCCGCTGCCGCGGTTCGCCAACGCCGGAAGCACCGCCGGCGTCCTGCGGCTCTACGCCGAGGAGGACCAGGAAGAAGGCGAGCGGCGGCAGAAGTACATCCTGCTTCTCTACCGCTACACGGGCTTCGCCGTCTCCCGCGGCGGCGAAGTGGAGGTGCGAAGGAGCACGAAGCTGCACCAGCTGCGCTTCGACGTACCTAGGGGCGGCGACGCCGCGGAAGCGCTGCGGTGGGCCGGGCCGGCGATGGGCCCGCTGGTCTACCCCGCGGCCCACGCCGGCCCGCTCCGGGAGCTCTGGTCGGTCTGGGCCTCCGATCTGCGCGTCCCGCCGCGGGCCGCGCGCGTCCATTTGCTAGCAGACGTCGTCATCCTCCGGCGCCGGCACTACACGCTGGCGCGCATGGAGCAGGTGTGTGCCAGGCTGGGACGGATCATGGCCGAGCCCTGGCGAGGGTACCACGTCGCCATGGAGCTGCGGCTGCCCGAGCCAGTGGTACCGCGGCGGCCCTGCGAAGACGGAGGCAAAGGCAAAGGCAAAGAGAAAGAGGAGTGCCCCGTTTGCTTGGAGGAGCTCGAGAGCGGGCTCGTCAGGTGGCCCGGGTGCTTGCAGCCTCATGTCTTCCATGGCGAATGCTTGGAGCTCAGTCTCAAGGAGAGCGACAAGTGCCCTGTCTGCAGGCGCAGGCTGTTGACTCTTATAGATGGATGATGAATGAATCATCAAAGTGTGCTGCTACTGCTGCTAGCTAGAACATTCTCCAGATTTTTGTTCTTGTTCTTTGAATTAGATGTCATTTTTGTTATGGGTTGTATTTGATGTACTCCTTTGTACAACATCATGTTTAATCAATGGAGAAATGTATGTTTGAGTTATGCAATTATTTGTCTCCTTTTGTTTTTCTTTTGCTACCGATGCGGTGCAGGACCAGTCCAAACTTTCATATAGACAAATAAATAAATTAGCTTTGGATGAACAGAAACTAGACAGTAAATGAGAATAATCATGTACATCATGTATTCATGTTCAAGGGCTGTCAAATGTCTACCCTTGTTTGCCAAATACATACACAACCCTGGGTGCATTCCGAAACCATGTTCGGGTCAGAGGCAATATACAAACAAAGCAATGTAAATACTCACAACCCTGTTAATATGGGCGCCTATCTGTATCTGCCAATTGCCAGAAGACGCATTCCCAGTCTCGCATCTAAGCTTGCTAGGCCGCAATCCTATTTCCTAAAGCATGTGCAACGAGGCAACCTAAACATAGATCTTGAGAGTGGTCTGATACTGCTTTTGGGAGAGAAAAAAAGAAAAACAGGCTCTGGAGAGCAGCAAAACTGATACTCATGAGGCTGAGTGTTGTCCTGCAGAAATATATCACTCTATGTCCGTGACTTCAGCCTCGATGTCCACAACAGTTCCAGAACCAGAAGGCGTATTTCCTGCGTGCAACAGGGAATGGTGTGGTGAAGGAAAAATAGTAAACTAGGCCTCAATGAAAAGTTCAACTTCAATCAAAGGTGGTGAAGCAAAAATGTGCTTGAACCAATCAAAGGTGGCGAAGGAAAAATGTGCTTGAATGTCTAATTTGAATAACAGGTTAAACCCAATTATCCTCATAACCTATATCGGGTATATCACATTGTATGCACCATGGCCAGAAAAAGAATACATCTTGTCGAATATAATTGTACACTATGCAGAATGATAAAAATCGATTCATTTTATGATCATGGTCTACATCAGCCATAGCAATCCTTTTTAACATGTGGCATGTCGTAAGAAGTGTTTTACATGGACATATGTCATTAATATCTGAATTTTCAATGTTCCACTAAACCTCATGTAGATATTGTTGCTTATGGCATATGAGATCCCCTGTAAATACGCAAA
The DNA here is from genome assembly GCF_000005505.3 of Brachypodium distachyon. Taxonomy (NCBI): domain Eukaryota; kingdom Viridiplantae; phylum Streptophyta; class Magnoliopsida; order Poales; family Poaceae; genus Brachypodium; species Brachypodium distachyon. The sequence goes on along the minus strand of NC_016132.3, from coordinate 18,084,170 downwards.
TGAATCCAAATAGTAGGAAAACCGTATCGTTTCCTCCTGGTAAGCTGGAAAGTTTAAACAATTTGCCTTTTCTGGGGATTCCATCAATGCTTGCTTCTAGTAATGTATGTAAAGATGGCTACTAAGCACATGAATGGCCCATCAATTTAAATAGCACAAATGCAAGCAATACAAACAATTTAATGACATATTCTTGGGACCTTTTGAACCTTTTGAACCACGATTGAATAACTCATTGAAGGCTCGTTGTGCATTTGTAGCGGTCCTTCCAGATGAAAACCGAGCAGATTCTCGGACGAATTCATTGCCCTGAACTGCAATATGTACAATGATAACTTAGCTCCAACAGAAGTCCCATATAGACGCACCACAGAGATGCTAAACAACGGCATAACCGAATGAGAAAAGCGAAAATCTAAAGACAGCTATAATTCATGGGGACATTCAAGCCATGGAGAAATTTCATGATTCTCCAGTCCCATTTGACTGATTGTACCATTCTAAAGCTCATGATTTTCTTTTGAACGGCAAGTTTGTAACACATGGATAAGTAGCGATTAAGAATGTTCTGAACATAAATTCACGACAAGTCTGTTATGATACCAGATATATCGACACACCTGTAAGTTCTAAAACCACTCAACATAAGCTTAAGTCTTTATTCGCAAAAAAACAAGAAGCTCGACTCCAACAATTCATAGCACAAAAGAATCAGAACCGTGCAAGTGCTTACAGGGCAGCATAAGGAAATAAGGATAAGTGCACAAATGTTGTTAAGATTATGCAAAAAATCAATCTGGGTGTACAACTTCCTAGCCGAAAGACAGGGCATGCATATCATAAACAAAGGTTTGGAAGTACCAGTCTCATGAAAAAAAATGCATAGCTGTGACCCTCTAGCTAATTTTTCCCAGTAGCGAATTTATAATATGGTAAGACCAAAACACAGTGCAGCCAGGAGATAGTTCTTCTAAGATCGTTATTCTGTTAGCAAACTGGATACAGGGAGCACAGATTTTGCTTACCAGAGAAAGGTTGAGTGCAATAAGGACAAAATTGCGGACCATCCTTCAAAGATGTCCTATTAGATAATCAAGGAGATCAAAATTTTACCTCAATTACAAAACAATGAAATATGAGAAGGTTAACATAATTCTCCTTATGCTTACTTCAGTATCCGGAAGCTTTTTCCACAATTGGGACACTGCCAACAAAAGAAACATGTTTGAGAATAGAATATGAGTGACAGACTATTAGAATTGTCCATCAAAGACCAAAATATCGGCCGCCGTTACGTAGGAAGAAAACTGATCGAAGATACTAAAACTAGCAGACTTTTACCCTCCTTATCTATCTTTAAGGAACTACAAAGAAGAATTTTGCAGAACTAATAGGGAATCAATGGAACCAGACTTCTTCACAGGTATATCCATATATATCGATCACTACAAAGTATAAAGTGACTGGACTGAACGCAAAATTTATGGGGAAACTTACATTGCTCTGTAGTATATTTCGTTGTGCGAAGAATATAAGCGCACCCAGACCCAAAATAGGCAGAAGTACCGTGAGTAGCTGTTGTCACAAGACATGTAGAAAGCTGAAGTTAAATTACCAAAGTAATGTAAAACTACGGACCAAACTTGAAACAGAAGAGAAGATGGTATATCCCTTTGCTGTTATTGAAAATCCATACGCTTACATGCAAGTTTATGAATGCTATTAGCGGCACCATAGAGCGAATTAAATCAAGGTTGTCGGGTTACGATTTACAGGTTACTTTGGAATCCAAATGCTCAATTTATTTGTAGCGAATACAGCCGCCCAAGTTGCAGCAACAAATCAGGTGCTCCCTCCGATCCATAAGTGTTGGGGATTTAGTACAAAATTGTACTAACCTAAATCCCCGACACTTATTATGGATCGGAGGGAGTAGCATGCAACTGACAGATCAGAAATGATGGTAGTACAGCTCAATTGGTCCTACTAAGTAACAAAACAATTGGAGAAAGCTATGAAGCTAGTGCAGCATAAATTACAAAATCATATTGAAATCAATAAAGGGTGGTTAGATTTCAGGGATTAACCTGCCTAGTTTACCACAGATGATTGCACTTTTAGCTTGTGAGCTAGTAACATTTATTTTCTGAACCTCTGTTATACAAGTAATATTCAGTGTTAATAGGTATTAATCCCATGGTTGGCGTTCCGATTGCGGGTGCCAACAGTGAGTTTCCTATTAATGCTCAGACCCGCTCTTGCTGTAAGAACTAAGAACCAAATATTTCCGTTGAGCTATTAATGGAAAGGGGTAGTCCGGTTTGAAATTTTCTTTCCTGAACCTTGTCTAGTTTCTCTATTCAGATATCAACATTTCACCAAGCAACTAATACAATCCTGTACCACTAACCCCAAGTATTTTAGGCGAGACAACAAATTGCTCATAAAACTATCAGTTACTAGCTTACAATTACAACTAATTTCAGAAGAAGAAGCAGAAGCTTCGTACCCAGATGGAGACGATGGCATCAAGAAGCCACCGGAACTGACCGCTCACCGCCAGGTACGTCAAGAGAGCGACGAAGGCAAGGTTCCCCACGACCCGGCCGGTCGAGCCCTGCCGCCGCCCGCCGCCACCAAAGAAGGGGCCTTTCCCTGCTCCGGCCACGCCAAGGCGCCTCCTTCCAGCCGTTCTCCAGGCCAAGGCCCCGCCGCTTCCCGAGAACTCGCCCCGCAAGAATGGCTTCGCGGTGGGGAAAGTCCCATTTGAGAACCTTTGAGATATTTTCCTGGTCGTCCTTGGGTCATGAGGAGCGTACGAACAGCAGCAGAGCGGGGAAGGGGCGAGGAGAGTACGTTGTAGAGAGGCCATGTGAGGAGAAGGGAGGATTGGGGAAGAGTCTACCCAAAATCCTCGCGTTCTACCTTAGCATGTTTTTTGAGGAATTCCCCCGTTGGATTTTTCCTTTTTTGAGGAACTCCCCCGTTGGATTTGATCTTTCAACGATTTTTTGTGGTGAAACTGAGAACGGAAGGGACACGAGACCGAGAGGCAGCTAGAAATAGAAGCCTCTGCAACCTGCAGTAATTTTCCACATACGACAATCCCAGAGATAGAGCTTGAATGAACTGAACATATCCTCAGTTAGGCACTCAGGATCTTCTGAACCGTGGGAATTATGCTGCTAAATTTTTAAGGATGGGTTTCATATGTTCCAACCCTATAGAAATATTTTTCAATATGAATTTGAACATCACCGCTTGCATTTTTTGTCATTCAATTTTCTATTCTATGTACTCATTTACATTATATGATGACCGTTTTAGCATGGATTTTACAAACTTTAATCCATCGTTTTGGGAAATTTACTTTGGCTCTTGTGAGGACATGCACCCCGGCAGAAGAAAAATCATCGTAAGCAACAAGTTTTGAATCCTATGCAAAAAAGAAGATAAATTTGTTAGTTAAAAGTTTTGCTTTTCATGGCACTGAAATTTGTTATTTTTGTATAGGACAAAAAATCTCATCTTGACATCAAAATTTTACAGAGGCATTAAAGATTAAAACATATGGATGGATAATTTTTTAATTTTTGTGTTCTGTTATAATTTGTAAAGATATGTTATTATATATTTTCGATTTTATTGTTCATCTCATATGCATGTGCACCCTGGAGACAAAACATTGATCTAGTTTTGTAGTTTCAAATCAACCATGCATGACGGTTCAGGATCACAAGCCATGATTCTAGTCTCATATCAGGCTTGCAAGGTCGGTGGATCTTCGTGAAGGAACTCTAGCACGACAGACCTAACAAAATAGGAGCGTTATGGAGCTGGCCAACGAAAGAACCTGTAACGACTAGAAGAGAAGGTGGTTGCAATTTTATGGATCCCGCGGGATGGAAGTGATGGGATTTGCTGATATGGAACATTTACAAAAAGAACCCTGATAAAAATACCAAGTAATAAAAAATAAGGACCTATTTGTAAAGCACGCACACCATCTCCTACCTAGCGCATCGACAGTTCCCTCCAAAAACCACAGTGTGCATGTCTCCCACTTGTTCACGTCGGCATGGTTAATGATCTAATGCCTCAAATGACAATTTATAAATTTGTTTGCTACATTTTGCAAGGAGATGTCTCAAATTGTGCATCTTTGTCAAGTTAGCGTACCACCAATGCCATTTATTACCTCTTGCTTGTGGATTTCTTTTTTAAATGACAATGTCTGTAACCTACCACACGACAATTTGTTAACTAAGCAATGAGAAGCATTGTTCGTCTTGCATGGGATATGCCATATCGTCGTCAATTGCGCAAAGGCATGTTGGAACGCACACGCACCACCTCACGCGGGCGTCGCTGTCGAAGTACGCAACAATTGACCCGTCGTCGTTGTCTTCTACGACGTCTTTCTCAGACCCGATCCAAATGCGTAGCTTGACAAGTCATCGGCATCGTTGTCTCTATTGATCCAGAGTTAAATTAGTTGAAAGTTTACAGATTTATTTTATATAGAGACGCAAGACCCAAACAATTGTACATTTAAAAAAGATTTAATAATTTGTCTTAGAATTAATCCGAATAGCCAACAATTTGATGCAACGGTTACGGTATCTAACACGAGTTTGTCATTCTTTCATCTATCATGTATTCTTAAACAATATCACTAATCCCAGTTTAATACGTTGTTCTTGCATTTTATAAGTTTGTGTACCATGGTTCAAAAAAGCGCTAAGCGCTAAGAGAGCGGTGAGGCACCGCTGAGAGAAACTGAAGCTTAAGCGTTCCGTGTGGACTCTGTTTTTGAGAAGTTGGCGGGATTTTATGGAGAAAATCAAGGGGAATTGGAAAATTTGAGAGACATTGTTGCTCACCTTGGCGGAATCCTTAGGGGAAATCCAGGAAAATTGGAGAAATTGGTGGGATTATGTTGCCTACCCAGGGAAAATTGACGGGATCCTTGAAGGTAAAAGACGAATTGAAAAAATTGGAGAGATCTTTGGAGGGAATCAAGCGGGAGAGAGAGAAGCCGCCCCTGCGGCAGACAATTGTGCTAACGAGACTTATCAACCTTGAAGTAGTAGGCCTTGTTTAGTTGGGCTTAAAACATCTTTTTTCCTTTTGGCTTATAAGCCACAAAAGCACTTATTTATGTATTTTGACTTTGGGTTTTTACTTATACCATCATCTAAAAATATGAACTAAAGCGTCAAAAGTCAAAGCCGAAAGCATCTAAATAGATGATTTTGCGGCTTAAAAGTCAAAAGTCAAAAGACGGTTTTAAGCCCAACCAAACAGGACCTAAGTGAAACGTTTTCCCACCGATGAGAGATTTTACGCGCTTAAGCGATGCCTTTTTAAAACCATGTTCATGCTGTGAACTACTCACTCCGTCCGTAAAAGAGTGTATGTTTTGGGTTTTCGAAAAAAATTAAACATTGAGATAAAAAATGCATTGGTAAGATGCCAACCACCACCTCTCTCTTCTTCAATTTTCTTACCTCCAATGAGCTAAGTGCATGAAAAAATATAATTAGGTTTGATTTCTGTGTAAGGAGAGAGAATCAATTTTTCTTAGTTAAAAAAGAAAATACACTATTTTATTAACCGAAACTTACGCTTGTTTGTGGACGGACGGAGTAAAACGTTAATTCACTGACGTGTAAGCCAAGTCGTTTACTACTAAACCCCCTCCCTCCCTCTGCCGACCGACCCAGCCCCCTCGCTCCCTGGATCTTCTTCCTCCTCGGCCGAGCGCCGCCGCCCATCCTGCTGCCGAGCGCCCATCGTCTTCCTCCTCGCGCGAGCGCCTCCACCGCAGGTTGATCTCCCCTTCGATTCTCTCGCTCCGGACCGTTTTTCCTCCCATCACACCACGAACGGATTCCGCCCTTTAGCTCCCCGTTTCATAATCTTGCCCTAACGGGTCCTCCGCCCGTGTCCTCACCAATGTCGTCCCCGCCGCACGAACCCGCGGCTGTCCTCCACCCCGGCATCTCCTTCACCCCCGAGGACGACGAAGTCATCACCCGCTGCCTCCGCTTCAAGGCTGCCGGCGAGCCGCTCCCGCCCCCTTGCGCCCAATTCGTCCACGACGCCGACGTATACGCCGCCGATCCAGCAAAGCTCGTCGCCAATTTCATCCCCGCGTCGGCAAGAACCGGCGAGAGCAAGTCCTGGTACTTCTTCTGCTACCCCAAGGCCAAGAGCACCCGCGGCAGCCGCAAGTCGCGCACCATCGGGGAAGGCGAGGGCACGTGGCATTCCGAGTACCGGAAGGACGTGGTCGACGGCGAGGGCCTCGTCGTCGGGTACCGCCGCAGCTTCAGCCACGAGACCAACGGCGGGGAGAAATCCGGGTGGCTCATGATGGAGTTCGGCTTCTGTGATGACGATGATAACCAAGAAAATCAAGAAGTCTCGCCGGTTCTCTGCAAGGTGTACCAGACCCCTCGGAAGCGCAGGTCTGCGGCGAATTCCTCGTCATCTTCAAGGTCGGCGCTCAAGAGGAAAGCCGAGGACAAGATTTCTGATACGGGGTGGTCGGCTCGCTCGAGGCGGAAGCTCGTGTTCCCTTCCACTCCCACAACAAATCCAGCCACGCCGCCGACCATGGGGGCAACAGAGACACCTGAGGACTTGCTGCCCGAGACGCCCGCCTTGTTCATGACCGACGACCACAGTCGTTCCCTGCTGAGCTGCAACTCCTACGACGACGACGACGACGACGACAACAACAACAACAACACAACGCTCACGCCGGTTGCTGACGAGTCACCTCCAGTGCAATCAGTTCTGCAGGCCGAGACGACATGGACGCTGGATCAGAGCTTCTTCTCTCCTCATCACGCCGGTCCGTCTGCGGAGATCTCCGATGGTATGGCTCTCCTGCTACCCTGGGCTGATCGGGCCTCGCCGTCGTGCACGCCGTATGCCGAGACATCGTTGGCCCCGTTGCCATTCCAGTGTTGAAAGTGATTTCTTTGTTGAATTGCCAAGACTTGCTCATATGACTGATGACCCATTGACCCGAGCTAGGTATTATTCTTTGGTGTTGGCTGATCATTTGGATTGTGACTTTTGATAGTTGGAAATGTTTTAGGTGTCTATGTATCGTGAAACGAAATTCGGATGTCTGTTCGATCTTTGTATTGTGATCTCCTACGTTGTGATGTAATCATCTGTTACCTTTGTCTTGAGAACGGGAACTGGCTCAAGCAATTTCAATTGAATCTACGTAGTATTCTGTTCTTAATGGGGGTTTTTTTTTCGAAAAGGATGGAACACCACCGGCCTTTGCATAGTTTGATGCATGCAGTTTTTGTCCGTTCTGAATGTGCTTCTTGACTTTTAAGATATCCGAAGTTTGCTAAGATTGTAAGTAATTGCTGCACCAAGAATTACTAATTTTTACCCTTTTTATTGCAAACCGAGTGTATTTTCAGTGTGCTCATCGCATCACAGGTGAAAATTCAATTATTTGTATCTTCTGTTGAACTAAATTTCATTATATCTAAATAAGATATTATTAAGGTCAGGATGTTTATTTCAACATACCAGAATCCAACAGTATGTGAGAAACAAAACGGCTATAGATCTTGAATGTTATGTACTGGAAGATATAAACGATAGCTCAAACGGCTATAGATCTTGAATGTTATGTACTGGAAGATATAAACGATGGCTCTAGATCTTATAGCATGTCAGGTAATCTGGCAGCTCATAACATATTTTATGAATGTATTATCAAAGGGTAACCTTTTTCTTTGCATCCTATTGTTCCATGAAAGAATAGGCAATTGCATTCAGAAAGAACCAGAGGCAGCCATTTAACAAAGATCAGATCTATTCGCCAAAAAAAAGACCAGATCAAAAGATGACAACATGCCTAATGCTGCAAGATCTCAGAAATAACCATATCCCTCCAAACAACAATTGGATACATAAGAAACAGAAAGATACCACCGAAAAGATTGTAACAAATTGTACATAAGCAACTAAGCAAGAGACATCAAGCATACAGTCTGCAGCAAGCAAGATATCTCAGCAGCTATCAATGGATGGGTGGGCATTACAACAAGAAACACAGCTCTCATTTGTGAATACATGGGAGCAGCATACTTGGATTCAATCAAAGTTTACTCAAGACGAGTCAAAATTGCACCAGGGTACAAGTACCACCATTAACTACTTGCGATGCCGGCCACCGCCACCTCTCCCTCGTGATTGTCGCCCTCCACGTTGCTGTGGCTTTCTGCCGCGGAAGGATGAGTTCCCCTGATTAAACTGCCCAGAATTGAACTGCATAGGAGGCTGACCACCATCTCCATGCGGTGATGGGAGGCGCCCATATCCTTGTGTGCTTGGAAACCCAGGAGGCTGATCTCCATTTTCATGCAGTGACGGGATGCCCCCATATCCTTGGGCATTGGGAAAGCCAGGAGGCGGCCCTTGGTCGCAAGCCATGTGTGGAAGCTGACCAAAGTTGCCTTGCCCCATATTTTGAGATGCTGGACCAAAGTTGTCTTGGCACATATTTTGAGATCCCGGACCAAATGGATGGTTTACTGGTGGCCCACCAAATTGCATCGGATTTACAGGCATTCCGCTTCCTGGCATAAAATGTGGTGGGGCCATCGGCATTCCATTTGGGAAGCCACCAAAATTCTGATTCTGTAAATATTGCTGGTATTGGTTGGCTCCAATAAGTATATTCTGCATAAAATTAGCTGCAAAAGCAGCTCCGTCAACTCCTATGTTTGGCTGCTGTGGAGGCGGAAGCCCGCCAGGCCAAACCATGTTCTGCTGCTGAGGAGAGAACTGCTGTGATGGATTGATGAAGCAACTTCCCATCTGATTTGCAAGTTGAACAGCTGATGGCATAGCATGATTCATTGATATTGGTGGCAGCATTGTTGGTGCACTCATAGGAAAGTTTTGAGGACCTGACCGTCGGGTCACGTTGTCAGCAACAGCAGGAGGCATATCTGAGTGGTGGAAACGATGCTGTGATTGTTGACCAAGTGTCGGTGAATCATGGACCCGAGGTGGCATATCCTTTCGGAATCCAGCACCCCTGGGCTGCACCCTCTTCTTATCACCAAAAGATTTCTTAGACTCATGCTGTCTATCAGTCTGCCTTTTCGACAGTCGTAGTGATCTTTTGTACTCAGCCTCCTTCTCATCATCAGAGAATTCAGGTTCATCTGCCTCCTCATCATGGTCAGCAGATTCATCATAGCCTTTCGCATATAGCTCCTTCATATTTAGGATATGGTTTGCAAACTCGGCAACAAAAGAGACAGTAGTTCCTGCAGTGATCCCAGTTGGCACTTCTTCCGGAATGTTATACCGCACAAGATAGTACGGGTTTTTTACAGGTCCAAATAACTCATCAACAATGCCAAGTGGTGTCCTGCTTTCAGTTATCCAGAGTATAGAACCCTCAGTGAGGGGACTGTGTTGCACTGACCCTTCAACGATCACTCTCTCATCCATGATCTGGATGAACAGTAAGCATGCAGAAAATCAGGCTATCAATTTTAAAGGAAATATACTTTGTATGTCAACAGTCTAAACGAGAAGCACCATTTGTTTACAAAAATCTCAAACAACACATCGGAAAAGTACGCAATTCAAAATAATAACGAAATGCATAACCAACATAATCCAAGCACCTGAAAATTCCAGAATGCACTACTAATACAGTATGAACACAAGTTCCGTAGATTTCTAGTTCTTATATTCAAATTACATACAGCTTTTAACACCAAAACATGATGGGAACTGGTTGAATCGTCATCAGATTCCAGATATTCTCTCCCTCAAAAACTGGAAGGCGTACACACTTCCCAGTTTGTCTTTAACCAAAAATGACGTGGATTATGTGATACAAAAAATGATATCGTTGGCTCTGAATTAAAAAATACCTCTAATGTTTTTAATGGTATTAGTTTTGTATCAAATAATCCACATATAGTTAGACTGGAAGTGCCTTATGATATAGTTAGACTGGAAGTGCCTTATGATATTAGTTAGACTGGTATTAGTTTTTAATGGTCAAAGTTAAATCCTGGGAAGCATACATGCCTTCAGTTCTGGACGAAGGGAGTTAAAAAAAACCGCTACCTATAATTTGCTGGAAAAATACATGGTTTTTGTCCAAGACAAATGCAGATGAAAGTTTAGATGAAAAGTCAAAGTTAAATACAAGACTTACAGCTGAAATTGCTCCCACTGGAAGTGCCTTATGATGTGGCTCCAACTGCACTTCAATCTTTGGAACCGGAGGAAGTACCTGCAAAGGTATATGGTACATGCACGTTATAATACACACATAAACAGGTAACAACAGTGTATAACAATTCTATGTGTTGTGTTTGTAGCCTTGTAGCTGCTTCATAGCAACAGAGAATAAATTGTCGATATAGTACAGCTACAGATAGTGCAGGATATTCACAAGAATAAATGGATGACTGGGCATAAACTTCTATCTTGCTATCCTTTAAAATGTTGAACATGAAACAAATATGTATACAAAACCAATTGAACTAATTAGAACCAAAATCTAACACGCTATCAAATGATTCACACTACTATATGCAAGAAAAGGCACTTATAAACATAATGAGTGAAGAGCAAAACGCAAGATACAACTCAGTACCTTCACTTCATTTTTTGACTTGATAGGACCCTTTCGTGCTTCATCCTCCTCCTCATCATCAATCCCAACCATCAACTCACCCTCTTCCAGAAGGGCCTCCATGTCAGTAGCAGATCCTTGTTTTCTGGCCATCGACACTTCATCATCACTGCTCGATGAGGCATCACTCGACTCCACTTCTTCCTTGGCCATCTCCTCTTCCTCACCACTGCTGGACGAGGATTCATCTGATTCCTCATCTTCCTCATCCTCACTACTTTCCGAGTCTTCGATCTTGCTCTCCTCCACCCCCTTGCTTCCCCCACCTTCCTCATTCACCGAGACCTCAGAACTCAGCGCAGCCTGAACAGAGGCTACAGTACTCGTCTCAACTTCGACAGGCGCTGCAGTAACCATCTCAGTTTCAATAGCAGCCGGGGCGAACATCTCAGCATCAACAGCAGCTACGGCAGACATGTCAGCATCCACGGCCGCCCTACCTTGATTTTTGCCTCAGTTACGAATTGGGGAAGGGGAACTAAAGGGTTCGTGCCCTCGTGGGGTGATGGGAGGTCGGGACCGAGAGAATCGAATGGGAGATATAGATACCTACGTGTGGCGGAGGGAGGGGCGGCGGCGCTCGCGCGAGGAGGGGGGAGCGGGGGGCGGCGGCCGGCACCTGGCCAAAATATAGGTGGCCAACGGCCCAAGGCCCCTCAGGTCTAAGGCAGAAAAAAATGTTAGATTTCGGTCAGAACTAGCTGAGTTCACGGGCCAAATGTAGAGATGAGTTGGGTTGTGTCAGAATTGAGAAGATTAATGTATTAATCCTAAAAAGAAAAATAAATAAACGGTTCGTGTCCGGCCCGGACTGAGGGCCTGAGGTTGAAGCCCAGACACGGCACAGGTGGGGCCTCGGGCCGGCCCAGCCCAATTATTTTATACACAATACATTTAATATTTTATACTTTTTATACTATTGTTAATGCAACAATATATTTGCTGAGAATAGTCTCGTTTGCTATGTCACATATCTACTTGATCTTATTTTTTGTAAGTACCGAGATGTTTTTAGAATAAAACATATAACTACAGATCAACAGTTATAAAAACCTGAATTGATAATCCATATCTATTTGTTATAGCCTTGTATGAAACATTAAATTACCAAAGATACGTAGCACAAAGATCATCACAAACACGCATTCATATTTTGGTGAGATATTTAGAAAAAATATAACTATATGTTTCCTAGTGATCTGTATTTTTATGAGACTTATTATAGCCGCCTTGTCATGAACACTCGTAAATATTAAATTGATTCCCAGAATAAATACAAATTCACCTATTCAAATATTAAATGTTGAAAAATACAATTTCATACAAACTATTAAAAAACTAAAAAAATACATCAAAATACATTGTTGCAATCATAAATAAATATTAAATGTTATGTGTATGGATATTAGTTCATCCTACCTCAAAAAAAATTTGTCCTTCGCCAATGTCCGCATCAATCGCCCCTTTCAAACTATCCTCCTTCGCAACCAAATCACTAATCCCCAATATTGGAAGCTGATCCCGGCAAGATTGCGTGACCAGTCCACCGCCAGGAATCACAGCTTCCTTCTCGACATCAAATTCGACGCCGCTAGGAGCATTGAACAGGCCGAGCAACTCGTCCTTCTCCCCCACAACCCCCTCCTTCACGGGGTCCACACCAAACCCGCCGCTTTCGAACACCAACTCGTCATCCTCTAAGCCCGGAATCGCGACGCTGGAGCCCGTCGGCTCTATCTCACCTGGTAACGGAAACGCCACCTTGTCGCCGAGACCGAAGGTCTTGTCAAACTCGCTCGCCATGGCCTGGTCGAAGTCATCGTCGTTGTCCAGGTCCCCAAGCCACTCGGCGATGGGGTCGAAGCCCGGGTCCGGTTCCGCGGGCGGCGGTGGCGGTGGGTTGGGGCACGAGGGCCTAGGAAGACGTGTCATGGGTGGGGGGTGAGGGGCCTGAGGGCGGGATAGAGTTTGCGGGAGGCGGCGCCATGCCTGCTATATCTAGCTCTCGGGGGTTTAGGGTTTTAGGTCCCGACGGCTGGCTGGCGGGGAACGAGCGGAGGAGGAAACTCTGAATGAGAAACAGCTCGTGTTCATTCGGAGGGAGAAGTACTAGTGTGGAAAGTATCAACGTCGAGGAATCACGAACCGGCAAGTGCACCGTGCACGAATCTCAACGCCCGTTACATTTATGTGCTGGCCGGCTGGGTGCCGTGGTTCAGACTTCAGACCGATCAGTCGGAGTGGAAATCCGAGCAGTGCCATCTCCCATGGCGTAACGGTAGCTGGAGGAGTGGCGAATCTGAAGGTCAATGTGAAGGATGGTCAGCGACTCAGCGTTGGGTTGCAGACGATTGGCGCATGGCCATCTGAAACTTTGAAGCTCAACGCGTTACAGTATTAAGTAATTCTACATATATTTTTTTCAAAATGAACAAATCTGCACAGTGAAAATTTCTGGCACACTTATTTGAATGGAGGGAATACTTTCTATCCGCAGCTCGTGTTTCAAACTCATGCAGCGCTCTCTCTTTTTTGAACGAGAAAGTTAGTTGCTTTCATTCTTCATTTGAGACAAAAGCATGAAATACCCAGACCAATCAAAGTCCCAAAGGGAAATCAGAAGTGCCCATGTAGGAGTATCATGCAAGCGAATCCGTCTTAGCTGACAAACACAGCGGACCGAATCAATGTTGCCAAGAATAAACCAAGCAAATTTACCCCAACGCAAGCATATGCAAATATATTCCACCACGAACAGTAATCTATTCTCGCTATCAGACCTGCATCTAAAACCATGGCAACAAATGGAAACACCTTAAGTTATCCATACAGGAAGGCTCCTTACATTTGTATTAACAGAAGAGCAAAAAGATAAAAGCTGTATGCTTTCGATGGTCCAAATCCGCTCACTTTCAGAGATGTACAAGACTACCATGCCCAATCGGCACACCCTGTCTCCTTCCACACACACACCGCCTGTCTATAATATGGCTGCTGGTTTTCTTCATCAGAACGCGGAGCTCAGGGCACTGCGTGCTGCCTGTTGTTTCATCTCTGCCGCTTTCCCACTCCCACGGAAGTACATGTATACTTGCTGCATTTGGTAAGAGAGCTCGATGGTCAAGATATAGGAACATCATGATAGTTTTCGTTGGAGTCAAAGGTGAAAAGAAAAACAAGAGAATATTGCATGTAAAGATCTCTTGACTGCAGCAATCTGTCTAAATACAAAACGAACATTGTATGCAAATAATAGGCCATGCCAAACTAAGATCTTGAAATAACAAAGTAAAAGATTCAATCGTCCAAAAAAGGAGGGAAATGACACGCACCTGAATGACACCTATGCTCAGCAGTGATTCAAGGCAGAACAATCCAAATCCAACAAAGTAAAATATCTGCGACACGTGAATGCCACGAAAATATGGATATCATTAAGGGGTTAAAATAAGACACGCAGAGGGGATATCATATAGTCTATTACTTCCAAATGCAATGATGTTCAATCTATCAAGCAAAGTATCAGCAGAAACTAATACAATATCTGCACTTTAGGAGCTTAGGTGCAATCCAGCCGAGAGAGACATCCATAACGCCATGAAAAAGATCGGGATTTTTTTTTTTGCCGACATAGATGCGAGGTTAATCTATTATGTCACCAGATTCCAAATCAAAATATGATTTGTGCATCGAGAAACAGAAGCAGCAAATTCTACTGATAGAATGATTTATATTATGTACTCCCTCCGATCCATAATAAGTGTCCGGGATTTAGTACGAGGTTGTAATAACTTATTATGGATCCGAGGGAGTACTATTTTATGTTTATTATTTCTCCGTGAACAAATCGAACTTAGATTTGAAACTTATTGTGTGATAGATGAATATTGTGTCTACTTTGTCGATATGTTCCAGATTTTTTTTTCTCCGACTTTTTGCATGTCTATCTTGCTAGATCTCACTGATTGCATGCTAGTTGCTCCCAAAGTATCAAATGCTTGTATGCATATGTGGTAATAGTGCAAGATGTCTATCAAAATGCAAGGACTTTCTTGTCTAGGCAGTGAAGTCTGTTGCCTATGGCAGCATCATCTCATTGTCTCGTTCATTAAAAAACATAGAACATGGATTGAGTGAGAGAAAGATGTGACTATAAAAAAATTAGTCCTGACAGCATGATAACCCCATAATTGGATAAATCTGCAATATAGACTTACCCCCACGATAGCACTCTTGGTTATGACATCAATGGCAGGCAAAATCCCACTGCAACAGGAGAAATAGCAAGACAATTAGTTATTTAGGCAGAAATAAAAACGTTAATGCATTCAAAACAAAGAGAAAATGATATGACAGAAAGATCTAAAATCTGAATATAACAACATGGATAGTCAGAAGCATGGCCTTTGAAGTACGTAACCCCAAGCAATTTAGAGGAAAACACAGACTGGTAGGTCATGACACAAAATTTATCAGCATCACTTGTGAAACTTAATGCTAAGATGAGACTTACGTCAAAGAATTTCCTTTGAAAGGAAATGGAGGAGACACGGCTGACCACACACAGAAGATTATATGAATCTGGAAACAGGTAAAGATGATCAGTAGGGTATGCAGTTGGGATTATGCGGAGCCTTTAACTTAGCATGTCTTACCATGTAAAACATGAAAAACCACCCAAACTTCAAAGCACTCTCAGTTCTGCAACAGGCATTAAAATAAAACAAGATGTGGTCAGATGAAATAATTGGAAAGGTAGACTTTTTTGTATACCTAATAAATTATCAATGCACATACACTACCTCATTGCATTATAAAGAGGACGGTACCATAACACATAAGCCCCAGGAACACCAGATATGAAGTAAATAATGGCAAGCAGCCAAATCATAACACCTGTTGAAGCAGAGATGTCATATTAGTTTCACGTGTTAGTTGACAGTGTAAGTAGTATGATAGCAACTGATATATCAGATGCAGACGATACGGTACAGTTCAGCTATACCTTCTCCCTTAACCCATGCTGTTGTGGTCGCTATGATATTCCAGAAGAGGCAGGCAGTCAATCCTGCATAAGATCCAAATTTTGCCACACAAAAAAACATAAATTAGCCCTATCTATCAAAATGTTTTTCAGCCAGACTAGTTAGTCTCACTAATCAAATGAAAATGGTATATTCCTTGCAATATGCCAAAGAACCCAGACTTATTGCTTTCATTCCATGTTCACAATTACATAATTGGTGCAGACGTCATGTGGGTTGGTCACCCAAATGCTGGAGCCAGCCAGCCCTAGCTATATAATCCCTGGTATCTTTCAGTTAAGAATAGTACGGGGTATTATTAAAATTAAGTAGTCAATTATACATAAGATATCCCTTAGCTTGGGCCTTAAGGCTATTAGAAATAAGATATTTCCTTAGAGTGAGATCTGTTTAGATTCAATTGTTAGGGCCAGCTCTATAATAAGGAGCCTTGGCACGTCTATTTTCATTAAGCAGGAAGAATCAGAATCTATCTCCAGTCTACTTAGTCCTCCCAATCCCTAATCTAATCCCCATCCCCAAACAGCCGGGCCGCCAAGCCATCCTCCCGGTACCAATATGGCAAGGAAAACAATTGAAATACTTGTTAGTGAGTTAGTATTACGATCTAGTAAGAGTCCAAATTGGTAGTCAGCATGCAGGCACCGCCAGGTTCCAGTAGAAGCAAACCGAGAAAAAATACAGTTGTGGTTGCCCGCTGCAGAGGTTGGAGAATTTGATCCGCATTGCTACTGTTTGGTATAAGCTGAAAAAGGGGTAGTATTTGTTGTGACTCTGGGGATCAAAGAAGGTATCGTGTAGCTCTGTTTTTGTGATGGTGCTGTTGGACTCCAGTTCAGGTTGGCTGATATTTGAAATGGCTCTTGTGAATTGTGATATTATTGTGGCTGATTTGTTGTGATCCATGCTGCGGTGCTGTTCCGTGTGCTGTACTGCTAGTTGGTCGTTGACCAGCTTGTGCAGATACTGGGTTTCATAGCTCTGGCTGCTCTGTAAGCTTGGCGGTGGTAGAATTGGAGGCAGAAGAGTGGAGAGGGCCGAGGGATTAGGTATTTGGGGGGGAGGTGATGAAGGCCAAGAGGCATGTGGACAGAGGTGATTGAGGCCAGGGCTTGGAGTGCTGGCAGTAGAGGTGGGAGACAAGTTGCTTTAGGTGATTTTTCTTAGATAGAAAGAGTACAATGTCCTCTTGGCGTCTGCATCTTATGATGCACACAGCTAGAGGTGGTGATCAATCACAAGTCCTTGATACACTATCAGAAACTTAACCATGGTGGGTAGATTTGTATTGGTGGTGCCATTATTGCATGGAGACAAAGATCGCTAAAGACTCGTAGACGTAGAGGTCTAAGGGTTTACAAATGAAATATGGCCAAGATTGTTATTTCATGCCTATCTTGAGGGGAAGTGATAAGAGGCTTTGTATCGTAAGAGCACAGGTTCATAGTCTGAAAGTCCATATTACCCTGGCTGTAAACTTGTAATCCTTAGCAATAAAGGGAGTTGAGGTCCTGTGGGACACCACACAATTATGCGCTCAAATTATTCTACAATACTCAAGTAAAAAAGTTAATGGTAGCACAGTTCATATCATACACCACATATTTTACATTATTAGAACTTACCCAAAAATGATGAAAATGCAAGGTACTGCATTCTCTGTAGATGGATGGGTATCTCATTTGAAATATTGTGGTGAATGAGAGGGAAAAGCGGCGGCCAGTTTTTCTCTTCGATGACAATGCCAGCTGAAAAGGAAACGAATAAGCAATTATGGGAGATAATAAATTGCAAGCAAAACATAAAAGTTGTAACAACCAATTAGCTATAAAAAGTGCAAACCTACTACGAATAGGTAAAGCAGAATAAGTACCAAATTAAATTTGCTCTTGCGCGAAGGAACTGTAATTAGATTTTTTTTACATCACAAAATTCAAACTTTGCAAAGACCAATTCCAAATTATCAATTGGATATACGGAACATCGTCAGCAAATATCACCAATAACCATACAGGGTGATAAACTGACAAACCTGCTGCCCATCCCATGTTGTAAGACTAAAATGGCTATATGTTCCATTTTCTGTGAACAATTTCGACAACACTGTAGACTCTCACTCACAATGAGTGGGCAGGCAACAGTTTCTTGGTAGATACATTTCCACATGAACCAACTGCCTTTATTAATCCTGCTTCTGTCTTCAATTGTTTATGCTAGTGGAGTGACCAAAATAAAACAATTAAAGCTATTCAGCAAAAGGAAAAAATGTGAGTTATACCTCGAGATGCAGCCTCTTCCTTCCTTTTCAATTCCTAGGGCAGGGAGGCAAAAAAAGAGGAACAAGATCAGCATTTGGAGGGGGAAAACTGCATATGGTAAATATACTAAAAATGGACAATCTTTCTTTGATATAAAATACTCTGGCGTCTCACTGTAAAATTCAACATATTAAATTATCTTTTTGCCATGAAAATTGACAGGCATATGAAGGACTCAAGCATTTACATGTTTTATTTTAAAAAATACATTCACAGAATAGTTATTTACTTATTTTTTTTCCACCCGAGGCATGTGCCCCCAGGTGCACCTTTGAACTAACCAGAAACACCCTCTAGTTTGTAGCACAGCTTTTATAGGCCCAACCAAGCAGGAAGATGCATGTTTTTGTCCATTTTACTGTACCAGTAAACCATTGATCTCCGGGGACTCTGTTCAACGCAAGCTACATGTGCAGTAATTTCAATACACTGTTGACGGTTATGGTATACTGGTTAATTAGTTTTGGCAAGTTGAGGTGAAGGCACAGAACTTCCGTAGATTCATACCAGTAAACCACTACAAATTTAGTACACTGTCATTGCCAGATCACCAGATAATTAATATATAGCATGTGTTAAACTATCTGGACTTTAGAGCTAGCATAGCTACCGAAACGCTCTGGAAATTAACATAAATCACGGTTTGGTTGGTTCCGCTGGTAGTAGGTTGTAACGCTATAGCAGGTAGCCAGGTACCATAGGGAAACCATAAATCTTTGCGAAGCTGTAGCTTCTAGTTTCACATATGCTTTTGACACCACTTATGATAAATTGTATAGCTAGTATATCTATATTACTGTACCTAGCTAGGAGCAGCCAACCAGTCAAATCACTCACCTTTTCTCTTTTGTTTAGCTCAGCTTCCATAGCCTGGAGTTCTTTCTCCTTTTTCTTCACATCCTGAAGGCAGATAAATATACACGTGACGTAAGGAATCATACATAAACAAACCAATCACAGGATAGCTAAAAAGTAACTTCGCACATGAAGGGTGTAAATAAAGGAATAAGTTTCACGTTTCTTATGCAGTTAAACTCTCCATTGAATTTAATAAGGTATACTTGAACGAGCACATGGACTAAGAACTAAGAAGGCTCTGGTACTGAAAAACACCAAATAGAATGACTAAATACCACTCCATTAACTGCTTCAGAAAGACATGTAAAAATTGCTATTGAAAGATGAGAGAGACCCTATAATTTCAACAAGATTGCAAAACAAATAAGACATAAAAAAGTAATCACAAGAAATACTTGATGATACATAAAAAATTGACCGTGACAATGGCAAAGACAGCATCTATACAATTACAACAAGAAACTTAATTAAGACTATTTTCTTGAGTCAAGAAAAACTTACAAAACTAGATTTTGATACAATAATGAACATTCAACAGGGTTGCACTGCAGTACCTTAGCTGAATCCATAGGGATGTCCACATTATAAAAACCGGCTGGTTCATGGGAGAGGGGTGAGAGTCGAGCGTTGGATGCAGCAGGAACGCTCCCTCCCTGCAGAATAGCAGGCTTGGAAGATATTAGGACCAAGCGGGTCCAAAACTAGAAGCCTCTGAACAACTTAATAATAGCATGATCTTCTATGAGATAGAAATAACCTGCTGCTTAACAACAGTCCTACATGATGTATATGTATGAACTACCAACACATCATAGCATAAAATGAAAAGCAGATGAAAGAAACCAACAAATAACAGAGAACCAAAAGCTTTGATTGAAGATAGGTACGAGAACTGCTGCATAACTGCATAGTTACTTGATTACTAGAACTTAACATGGTATTTAGCTTTAGTTACCCAGTAATCAGTAAATATGCAGGATAATGCATGCTCTAAAAAGCATGTGATTGAGCATCGTTTGTCAATGCATAAATGCATTCGCTTGCAACAGGTCAGGTGTATTTAACTTGATTACAATTAATGTGTGGCTTTAGTTACCCACTAATCAATAAATATGCAGGATACAAATCTAAACTATTTTAGCAAGTAGTTGAGGATGGCCTGTTAATGCATTCATGCGCATTTAGTTTTGCATGCGATGACCACACCAGTGACCATGAAACGTGTGTTGCCACAGAGCAGGTGTATTCAAGTTGACTACAACCAAATATGCTCTTGTCTACAGCAGCTAGAAGACATCACCAACAAATAAACCTAACAAATGGTACTTGTGTCATGTACAATTCAGTTTTAGTATTTTTCCACCTTGAATGAAGAAATTTCACATCCAAGATTCTTATCCATGACCTACCCACCATTAACACATCAGGTATCACATGAACCGAGTTCTAAGATAAATGTAAGTTCTAGACTTGTAACACATTGGTAGAAAATTAGAAGGTTTTTTCAAGAAACCACTTGATTTGAATTTGATTAACACAAAACAGTGGGTCTGAAAATAGTGCTGTATTAAAATGACCCTCGATAAGTACAGTAAGCACCATAATACTCCCTCAGTCCCATATTAAGTGACGAAATATTGCATGTATCTAGACGCTTTTTGGGTATAGACACATCCATATTTGAGCAAATTTGAGTCACTTAATATGGGACGGAGGGAGTATCACATTTCTCAAACCTGCAGCAACCGGCTTATCCTCTACGTGGTAAACTCTACCAGCATGAAGAAAGTAAAACAACAGAGTTGAAGAACCTCCATATCATGATGAACTCACAAATATTCAATTAGCATATGGTAGTAGCCTAGCTCCAACAATCTATCTCCAGTATTCAGTAGCAAATGAACCTAGTCATAAAAGACGGTGCTAGACCAGGGAATGTGCTACATGCTCTTGTATCACACCAAAGGTATTAAGGTACATTATCTATGTAAAGAAAAGGTATTAAGGTAACACATTTCATTAGTCCGTAGATGAGACCAAATCTGAAGCTTCAGGAACTACGCTGAATTCTACTATCGTGCACCCCCCTTCCAATCACCTAGCACAAGCTACTAATCATCCACTTCGCAACTAGTTCATCACATGAACACAGATCCGGAGCCACCCAACCGCCCCAAGAGCAATTAGCACTCACAACCTATCACAGGGTAATTCCCAACTCGACGCGCACAAATCCGCATCTCCCCCATCACAGCCTCCTCCCACGCTCAGATCCAGTGCACCAGCAACCGAGCAATGACGATCCCAAACACGAGTACAGTCCACGCGAACCATACCAGAGAAAAAAACGGAACGCGAGATCTGCACCGACGGGGAATACTTCTCGAAGGGTCGTGCCGACGGCGCGAGACAGATAGGGGTAGCTGTGACGGTGGGTGGGGAGCGAGCGAGGAGCACTCACCGCGAAGGGGTTGACGTCGTCGTCCTCGAAGCCGTTGCGGCCGTGCTTCCCCGCCATGGTCCGGCCGCCTTCCTCCTCCTCCTTCTCCGGCAGCGGCGGTGGAACGTGGTGGCGACCAACCGCTGCTGTATCTCCTCCTACTTGCGTTGCTTTCTGGAGGAGTAAAGTACGGGGGAGAGAAATTAAGGTGGCTGTGCGCGTCCCTCAAAAAAAAAAGGTAGCTGTGCGCGTGCTGTCAAAAAAAAGGAAAATGGTGGCTGTGCGCGTGGTAGTGCATGACAGGTGGGGTCGGGTCAGGCTGTGGGGTGGGCCCGAGAATGTTAAGCGCCAGGCTGTTCCCGTACTGTGTGGGATTGTGTTGTTTTTACGGTGCTTGGAGGTGACTTGGTGTGGTGTCCCTTTCGGTCGCAGGAAGACTCCGATTGAAATTTGAAACGCAAATCGCATACCACCGACAAAAATAATCTGATAAATACAAACCTCGGAAAAAAAAGTGTAAACACTGACTTTTTCAACTAAATCCAGACCACCGACAAAAATAATCTGATGGAGTAAATAACATTGGAACTTTGCAGGTTGAAGTTACTCCTGCACTGATCATTCTGTCTCCAATTAAGTTTATTTGAGTTGCTTCAATGTTTAAGGGCTCCCTATGGTATGCAATCAGTCAAATTGTGCAGTCGTGCAATCAAATTAGCACGAGCCATCCGATGTAATATTTGCGGCCTGGATCAAATGGTGGTACTCCCCTCGTCACTTGCATTGAGTTTTGCGAAACACGCCTCGCGTTCTCGGCCAGTGATGTGCGCAAACCAACTTTCTTTTTGGCATGATTCTTGGCATTGATCCAGTTATCGTTTTGAAGCTCTTGCTTGACGGTTATGTTCTTCCCAGTCGCAATGAAAAAGAGATTGGGAAAGAGGTCTAAGGCATGCACCATCGTGCCAAGGAAAATCGTGCCAAAAAGAAGCATTTTTCCCGTTTCCAATGGAGACCACCGTGGATGATTTGAAGAAATCCATGTCCTAGACATTGCATGGCATCTTGGTTCCAAACCTTGACACTAGGCGATGGGAGAATGATGGCTGCCGCTCCCTTTGCTCCTCTTCGTAGGAGACGGTTCAGCATTTGTGCATGGACTGCCCTTTCATCAAGTTGGTTTAGGAGAAGGTGCGAGGAGGGAATGGAAATTTTGCTTCCAGTATTGACGATTCTCATACCATTGATGAGTGGTGGGAAGCTGACGGAGCGCAAATTCCTAAGGAGGTAAAGCGGGATTTGAACGGCCTTCTCATCTACACTATGTGGAATGTCCGGAAAGAAAAAAATCGACGCATCTTTGCTAATGAGGCGAAAGAAATCACCTGCATGTTCACTTGCCACCACGAGAATCGTGTGGTGTAGTCCAGCTGCAAACAGATCGAACTTCAAGGTAGACATGTCGCAAACCCTAGGAGGAACCTGGGGCTCTGATACCACTTGTTATGAACGCGACAAGCAAGAACGAAAAAAGAAGAAGAAATCACAGGACAAGGACACACGGATTTAACGTGACAAACCCTCTCAAACAATAAGAGGAAAAAACCACGGGCGCCAGCCAGCAAAACTTCACTATATGGGGGAGTGTTTACAACGCTACAACGCCAAGGAGGTTCTACAGATGCAACTCGTGCGAACTCTACCAAAAACGGCAGCTTACAAGGGGTATATATAGCAGGAGCATTAGGACAAAGCAGATCCGTAACGGGCACACCGGAAGTTCCGATAATTCTTGAATATCCGGAAGTTCCACAACAAGTTCCGCATTTTCACGAAAAGTAACGGAAAGCAACCGGAGGTTCGGCCGGAAGTAGGGCTTCCGGCCCTACTCCCGGCCCCTGGGAATTTGGATCACATCCAACAGTCTTGGTCGTCTTGGTTGCCTTGTCTTGGCTGGTCGACGGGGGCACGTGGATGGCAGCGTGCCGACGGTGACGAGTTTCTTTAGCTCGAAGCTCTTTGGATGCTCTTGATTTGGGTGGAGAAGAGAAGAAGGCGCAAAGAGGAGAGAGAAAAAGTCCGTGTGGCGAGACACGCTGGCCCGACAATGGATCATGCCAGTCAGTTTCGGGAATAGACGCTAGCGGCTGAGTGGTTAAGAAAATTAGGTGGTTTTTAATTAAAAAACCCGTAAATTGGTACCATAGTAAAACTCTACTCTCTAATGTGGTGGCTTTTTTGTAATTTACTCTTGAGATAATCAAGTACCCTTCAATTTCCCAGAAAATCTGTGTCCACGATGTCAACTAGAAGCACCTACATTCCCTAAAAAAACTAGAAGCACCTACCCAAGCACTCCGTACCTTGCATGGTTCGTGGCCATGGCCAGAGATTAGCTCTGACGTTCGGATCCAAGAGGATGGACAACGGAATCAACGGTGCGTTCGTGGACTCGTGGTGCATGAACCATGTCCTGTGTCTGTCAACACGCTCCGGACCGAGCTCGCCTCCAGACAAGTTACTCAGCATTGGTTCTTTCTCACCGTGCTAATAGTATACCATTGTTGCCGCGCCAAGGTATTTGGAGTTTCGAACATACTACTACTGTGAGACCGAGACAAGGGAAACGTTTTACGAGCATGGACCGTTGGAGAACACTAGGGCTGTGCTGTGTTTGGTTGTACAACGAGGTGGAATGGAATGGAACGAAACGGTTCTATTCCTACAGGAATGGAATGTAATGAAACGGTTCTATTTTGCTATATACTAAAAACCAAACACTTAATCACTGATTCCACTTGGAACCAATGAGATGATTAGACATATCAGGAAAATATTTTCTTTTGAGAAACCATATGGTTCCATTCTACTTCTTCGTGTTGTAAGGACCAAACATAAGAATTATCTTAACTTTTGAAACCATTTTCACTTCCTGATCTCAGCCAAACGCCTACCTAGCTGAGCTCTTTTTGACTCGTGGTCTCCCACCACAACCGTCCTCGGCTCCTCTGCTCAACGCAAATCAAAGCACAACGGAGGGAAACCCAACGCCACGACTCTCTCGGTCTCTCCCCATAGTCTCC
This sequence comes from Brachypodium distachyon, assembly GCF_000005505.3. NCBI lineage: Eukaryota > Viridiplantae > Streptophyta > Magnoliopsida > Poales > Poaceae > Brachypodium > Brachypodium distachyon. The sequence goes on along the minus strand of NC_016132.3, from coordinate 18,059,715 downwards.
TCTTCTGCTCTCTTTCCACTCCGCTCCCACAGGCGACAACGACTCTCCTAAACTCCAGCTAGGAGGAGGACAGGGGAAGGCATGGGCTGCTGCGTCAGCAAGAAGCCCAGCGAGCCTGCGCCGCTGGGGGAAGAAGCTCGCCCAGGCCCGAGGAAGAAGGTGGACGCCCGCGACCTAGCGCCGCCGGAGGAGGAGAAGGTCAAGGAGGTACTCTCGGAGACGCCGAGAGTCAGGCCCAGGCTCAGGCCCAAGCGGGTCGCGGGGGCCCTGGCGCCGCCATCGCTGGAGAAGGCCCAGGCGAAGGATGGCGGCGGCGGCACCAGGGTGAAGCAGGTCGACGGTGGTAGGGCGGCCCGCAGGCCCGCGCATTCCTTGGAAGAGAAGTCGGAGGCGGCGTCCGAGTCGTCGGTCGCGACCACGGCGACCGGGCCGGACCGCTCCCCTTCCTCGAAGCCGCCAAGGAGGCGCCTGGGACCCGTGTCCGGCTCCGGTGCCGAGCCCAGGCGCGCCAGGCGGGACCGCCCTGCCGCCGTTCCTCGCGGCGGCGCCGGGCGCGCGTCTCCCTCGCCGCCGCCCCCGGCGCCGCGGCGCGACCCCGGACGGAGGTCGCCGTCGCCGGCCGCGAAGCGGTCGCACTCGCAGGACCACCGCCGCGACGCACAGCGGAAGCCGCCTGTCCCGGCGAGGCCGTGCGGCCGCGCGTCCACGCCGCCGCAGCGTGCGCAGGAGGCGCCTCCCCTGCCGCCGCCGCAGCCGGTGGGGTCGGTGCAGCCAGACGGTGGTCCCCCTGTTGCGCAATCTGCATCGCCGCCGACACCGCAGGAACCGGTGAAGGAAGACGCTGCCACTAGCGGCGGCGAGGGGGAGGCCGAGGGGGAGGGGAAGGAGTCCTTGGAGAATCCCCTGGTGTCCATGGAATGCTTCATCTTCCTGTAGCGCTAATTAATCAGCAGGTAATTACTCCGTCGTTGCAGTTATGGGTAAGTAACCAGAAGTAGGAGCTGTAATGCTGTATTAATCCTCGCGAGTACAGTAACAGACAGTAACATGGTCTCGTTGGTAAATTCTCTCTCTCCATGGGTTAGATTTTTTTTACCCCAGGAAGAATCGATCCTGAAGTGCCTTGTAGCGCCATCTGACTGAATCTGAAACCGGATGGCTTGGTTTTGCTGTTCTGTACTGCTGTCACGGTGTCCTCTTGATGTAATTTGTAGCCAAGGTAAAATCCAACTCTGTAATGAACTGAACTGCACATCTCTTTCCTACCAGTTCGCTCGTTCCATTAATTCCACTCCGTTTCCTCCTCGTCCTGCAACTCTGAAGATACCACTTGTGTTGTTGTATCCATGGACCATGGCTTGCTTCTTCCTCGATGGTCCATCACGATCTGCTCACTTGGGCATTGAATTGATGGCTCTCCCGCATGTTGCCCACCTCAATCACTCCACTCAACAGCATCGCCCGCCTCGTTCAATGCTGGTACGTGGAGTCACGTAGAACTACCGGCAGAGACAAATGTAGCAAGGGCCACGAGGGAGGACTAGCAAATACACATGCGTTTCTCTTGATGATTCGTAGTAAAAGATCGGGTCGCTCCGGGCGTGTGTGGCCGCCAGGGAGGGAGAACGGCACGCGCGGGCAGGAACCAGGGAGGGGCGGGGATTCACGAGACCTTTTCGAGCCACTGTACTGTACTGTTGTCCAGCACCGTGGACGTGCCCACCGCCGCACTCGGGCAGCCTGTCGGCCGCTCGCCGTTGTCTCCAGCTCCCTGGCCGCGTCCCCCGTCCCCGGTTATATTTTAGTACAACTGCTGTGCTGGTTCGCACGCCTAGCTTTTGCGCTGGAACGGTGTCCTTTCCGCGGATGCTTTTGCGGTGTACGGAGAGAGACTGCGAGGCGGGATCTCGTGGCCGGAACCGGTGGGTTGATTCGATTGACGTGCTGGTGCTTCGATCGACGATCTCACGCTCGCTAAGATAGTTAAGGGATTTTTTTTTCCAGATAGTCAAGCTTAACGATCTTAAAAAGCGAGCTCGGCGATTGCTTGTTAAGCTCGATAGCGAGCTCGTCTCTCACATTACTTGTGAGTGACTAATAAAATTTATTTTGATGTTCGAATTGTGTTGTTATTTTTTTTTGATGTGTTATTTTCAATCTTTATAGCGTTGTTCAGCTTTTGATATATTTTGTTTGCTGCCAAATTTATCCCAAGCAAATAGGTAATGCCAAAAATAATTAGATCAACATGTCATCTATTTATCTTAACGAGTTTAACGAGCTCTTATGAACCGTTAACGAACCGAACCGAACAATGGTCTCAGATCGTTAACAATAACCACGTTAACGATCCGATCTCTCGGCGAACCGACCATCCTCGTTTTAGCCGAGTGTCCGTGCGTGCGCGGCAGCCCCGATGCGAGGCCGCCCGCGGCGTGCTGCGAATGCCTGCGAGGCTTTCTGTAGCCACCGTGGCCAGCTTTTGAAGCTTTGCAGTGGCAGCAGCTGAGGCGAGCCCGAGGAGGCCCCCTACCAGCACTGGGGACTGCGGTTTTCGCAGTTCTCGATCCCCGACGTTGGGTGAAAAGGGAAGGCTCGCATGCCGACATGCGCGCTCAGTGGGGCGGACATGAAGCACGTCAGGCACGGCCTTTTTGCCAGGGCTGCAGCTTTCGCGTACGCTTCTGCTGCTTTTGTGACACAGCAACCATCATGTTTTACACTTCACTTCAGATCTCCGGCCGGTTGTGTCAAGGAGTCTCTACCCAATGGGCTCTGAGCCTCTGACGCAACGAATGAGCCGAGCAGGCATGGAGACTCATGCAAACCCAGCCCACCAACAAATCCAGAAACATGGAAGGCCCAGCTGCCCAACTACGGCAGGACAATTTGCCAATTCCAGAAGCCAGAACAACTTCAGAAGGATAACACTCCCACAATGGAACAAATTTATTCTCAAAAAAGTATCACTATCTGCAAGGACTTTATTCTCAAGTTAAACAGCAAAAGAAAGATTCTCTTCGACGCACAGGAAATTTGGTTACTCATCTTGACTAAACCTAAGGAACAGGTCCTGGCACGAGTCCTCGTCTTCTGCAGTTCTGCTTGTCAAAGTTGTCAACGGAATTGACAAATTTCCACCTGCTCTTCTTGTTTACATATGGAGCGCCCCTTTGACCACGCCCTCAGGTTGTCTGTCCCTCAGCCAAAACTGACCAGGGACTTGTCAAGCAAAAACAAATCCTTCATGCGGCTGATGCTGACTCTTCCCACTTGTTCACTACCTCTTTCAATTGTTCAAATCCCTGAAATGCAAGAGGTGAATAAGTAAAAGCCAGTTCTGGACATAACCTTCATCGGCGCAAGTATGCATCAACACATCTGAGCTGGCTTGGCATTTTCCTGTATCTAACTAAGCATGTAGGTGCAACCGCCAATATGTCAATTTAGTTGGCTTTCTACTAATTAATAACCAGACTGGAGGAAGGGACGAAGGGTGCACATCAGGGGCGTTGCCAGAGGAAGAATTAAGAGGGGGCAATTTAGACATTCTTAATTTGCTATAACTTAAATTAGAGGGGGCATAAATGGTGAAAATATGACATTTACATTAGTATAACATAACTGAGTGGGGGCATTAGCCCCCATGGACTACATGCTGGATCCGCCCATGGTGCACATTAGGAAAGAATAGAACATCTGAGAACTTGTAAATGGCTATTCTCCCAGTGAAGGTCCAAATGATGCATTCCTAAAGCACTAGTTGCAATAGTATTTGAAGAAATAACTGATTCCACTCACCATTCGGTTTGTGAAGCTCCCAAATGATTCACCATCCTGGCGTGTGCTATTCCAATAAGAAAACAGTGGTTCCAAAACCTTCTCAATATCTTGAAGCTTCACTTTATTCATAAACGTTTCTGCCAGTGTTGTCTGGTTTGGTGTTCCTCCAAGCCAAATCTGTGGTCACAGTAAAGAAATGCTCGAATGAAGATAAACTAATGCAGACCCAATGAGGTAAAACAAACAACAAAGGAAGTGAATTGCAGCCAGAATGATGTAAAGAATATTGACTACTGAGTATTGCTTTTACCTGGTAACTGTTTGGACCATCACCAACGAAACCAACCTCTGCCATATATGGTCTGGCACATCCATTAGGGCAGCCAGTTATCCTCACCACTACAGACTCCTGATCCTTGATACCAACCTATTAAGCAGACACCATTATGTCTCAGTTCTCAGGTGACCGAACAAGTACATGCGGACTATATATTCACTTGTTAAATGTATTTTGCACAGTACGACAGATGAATACCTTGTCAAAGACTGCTCTAATTCGTTTAAGAATTGGTAGGATCCCACGTTCAGCTTCAGTTTGTGCTAGAGGGCACAGAGGTAAGGCAGGACATGCCATGGAAGTTATATTCAGGAGATCAACATCCTTCGGTTCCTACATACATGAATATCCAACTTCAGTAAAACATCCCCACAGTATACCACCATGTTGAGAAATCAAATGTACTGGGGAGAGAAAGAGCTCGCTGTCTTCTTGCACTGCAGATATTGTATGGTGGAAAGCTTTACGTTTTTTAGTTTAGTAACCAGACCAGCCTTGCTGTCTATTTCGTGTTAATAATCAATTTTATGTAAGGAAGAGCATCATCAATAGGAACATCATGTGCAGCAAGGAGAATTTCAGGATGAAAATATACATGGCTTTAATACCAACTACAAAAGTATATACTCCACATTACAGGACAGGGATATGCTGTGAAATGGAAAAAGGAATTCTTACCAACAGGCCAGCTTGAGTAAGAGCTGCAGTGATGGGAGCCCTCCATGCCTGATCAACCCCACATAAGATAAGATTTTGGTTTGGAGTAATACTAACATCCAAGTTATACTTCTCAATTATCTCTCGTAGAGTTTTCTTTGCTTGCCCCCCCAGACGACCATTATCAACATGCACCCCATAGAATAATTTACCATCACCCTGCAATAGACAACAAAGAGAAAAGATGAATGAAATATAGAGCTCAAGAGACAGGAGATCCTTCAGCATATGTAAGCTATGTTATATGAACAAGCAAACATAAGGGATACTGCAGATTGATCAAATGCTCTTATCTAGACTAGAGTACAAGACTAAATAGAACATGTAAGCTATGTCAAAACTGGAAGTATTAGGTGGAGTGAACTACACTAAAATGCTGGACAAAAGGAGAAATTTCTTAAAATATCAGGGCACCATTCCTAAATAAGCTATTTCTTTTATATCGATTTTCCACTGCTTGTTAAATATAAAATACCTGTTCCTGCCAGCCAAGGTAACTCTTGAATTCCCATTCTGGCAATGGACGGAAATTTTCAAACTTCTTTCCATAATATTTTTCAACTTCAGCCCGAAACTTGTCAATTCCCCAGCGGTCAAGCAGATACTTCATTCTGCTATACCTGCGGTCGTCTCTTCTTCCATTTTCTCTCTGTGTAACAACTATTGCCTTTATAGCATATAATATATCCTCCTTAGGAACATAACCAAGTGGATCAGCCAGTCGAGGGAATGTGGTTTCCACTCGGTGTGTTCTTCCCATGCCACCTCCGACCTGAAAAAAGGGGATAACCACACATTGATGAATAAACTATCAATTAAGAAATAGGCTTTGCTAAACACACTGTAAGATGCAGCAAAAGAAAATGCCCTTACATAAAGGTTGAAGCCAACAGGCTCTCCCGCGCTGTCTGAAACAACAACAACACCGATGTCATTGGTCAGAATATCAACAGAGTTATCACCGCCAACAGTGACTGCAATCTTGAACTTCCTGGGCAGATACTGGGTCCCGTATATTGGTTCAGGGGAATCAGGAAAGTTTGTTCCATGTGAGTTGTCATTGCGAGCTTTCGTGACCTCAGGGGGTTCTTCTGCTGACATTATCTTCTCCCCATCTACCCAAAGGTCATAATAAGCCCCCGACTGTGGTGCAAGAAGTGCTGCAATATTTTCTGCTGTTTCTTGCGCAAACAGAATATCTTTTCTGACATATGGCGCTGCAGGTGCAAGCACATTCCTATTGAGATCTCCACAAGCACCTAAGGTTGAACCCATATTCTTTATCACAGTGCTGATGACATGCTTCAAGTTCTTCTTAAGAACACCATGCAGCTGAAATGTTTGTCTGGTTGTCAAACGGAGTGTTCCAATTCCGAACTCATCGGCTAGTGTATCCATAGCCAAGTAAAGCTTGTTTGGAACTTTTCCAGAAGGATTCTTTGTCCGGAGCATGAACGAGTAATTCTTTTGTCCACGAACAGCTCGGTCTGTCTGCTGATAGCTTCCATGGAACTTAATCAGCTGAACAGCATTGTCGTTGATATTTGGAGCCTCTGAGACCAGCTCCTCATTCAAAGGGTACCGAAGAAAATTGCTCTTTTCTTTGATTATCTCAACCTTGCTCCGCTTAACCTCGGTTGCATCCTTCTTCAGAGGCTGCAAGAACGACGGAAGGGTTTAGAATTTCAGCTACGAGGAGCCACGGATCATGGCATAGTATTTTCTATTGAATGACGGATCGATATGATATAGGAGTCTTTAACAATATTCCAGGGCTAAATGACTATTAAAACCTTCGAATAAAGTTTTCCCAGTCTACGACAGAGACTATCTGCCCGCATTCACAGGAGCAATCCATTTTTTTTCTCTTTTCAAAATCAAACACTAAAAAGGGGAGATGATTTGAACAAAAATTACCTCCATTAACTAATGACTACATGGCTAGCAAGGTTAAAACCCAACACAGTTCAGCGGCAACAAAATTAACAGTTCACAGTTAATCCAGTACCACCACCTGGCAAATTCACTACTACTAGCAGTCAGGTACACAGGGGGACAATTGTTCCACATGATTATACTTAACGCTACAAAAGCATAGCAAAATCCAAGGTTAACGGCACATTATACCGCATTATACCAACATCGAATCACATCAATTTCGACGAACCACGATGATTTAAAACTGACGCCGAAAGAAATGGTTTCCATTCGGGACGGTCGACCCCGAAGAATCTCCCCTCCGAAAACGACGAAACCCTAGAATCGAACGCGGCCGGCCATCCCACCACTACAGGGAACTCACCGCGGACACGGCGCGAATGCTGGACGCTGATGGCCCGCCGCCGCCAGCCGGTGTCGCCGCGGGCGGCGGCGCCACCCTGACGGGCCGGCCGAGCATCCGCGACCTCGGGAGCTGCGCCGCGCCGTGGAACCCGGCTCCGCCCACCGCCGACATCGCCGGAGCAGGAAACTGGCCGGAGCCTATGGAGGGAGATTGAGTTGAGGAGTGAGAGCGAGCGAGATATCTGCGCTGAGCACGGTTGAGACTTGAGCGGCCGAGACGACGAGTCACCGGGGGCTTTATTGGGAGCGGCCACGACCGGGTCTGGCCCACCGGGATAAGCACGGGAATATATTCGCGTACACCTCGTCCACGGTAGACCACGCAGTTTTCCCTAGCAACTCCTACAAGCGGGTGCATGGACGCTGCGCAGGCGAGAAGTTTCTGGATCGAGAGGGGAAAACGGGAACGGCTGCCGCGAAGCATCACACCTGACGACTGTGGCCGCCACACGTCCCGTGCTGCCCAGTGACAAGTGGGGTTTCGTATTCGGATGGCCCACTTGTCCGTGACAGACGTGGCCGCCGAGAAAATGGATTTGTACATCCTCTTGGGCAAATGCGTCTTGTGAGGCGGCTGCACCGCGAGACGTGCGGGTTGGTGTGACGGGTGGGGCTCTGGATGGTACCGGGGTTTGTGTGGGTACGTTGAACCTGGACGTCCTTTTCGGGTCCATCCGCTGCGAAAAAGCTTTGATTCTCCATCGAGCACCACTATAGGACCTTTTTTTTAAGAGAGTGCCACTATACTCGTAGCAGCCGCGCCGCACCACGTGAGGTCAGACGTGAGATCAGGTACGGGACAATCTTGTGTCTCGGTGAATCCGAATCTTGTGTGGCCTCTTGTGTTTTTCTAGCGCGAGCACGAGGCGAGACCCGAGAGCGCCTCTTGGTCTCGGATAAAAGCCAGCTCTTTCTGGCCAACCGGGACGAGCGACGGAAACCACATCAAACAGCAGGGATGTAAACGGGCAGCCGGTAGGGCCCGTTTAAGCCCGTACAGCACCAACATAAGCAGCCAGTTTAGCACCAACATAAGCCAAAGGACAGAATTAAAGGAAAAAAATTCAAACGGGCCTTGCGGCGCCGATTAGAGCGCGTGACACGGAGAAAAGACCATCGAGCTGATTTGAGTGCTTCTCCGATCACATCCCAAAGCTATTGCAAATGTTCGTTTGGACTATATGCATATTTTCCCCTCAAAATCTACCCCTGCCACATCTCCCAAACGGACATTTGGTCCTCTTTATCCGGCTAGATCTTCAAATTGGCCTCAAATTTGAAAGATGATTGGGATGTCTGAACATTCTCAGTATTTTTCGAGAAAGAAAAAAAAGAAGAAAAGTTAATTTGAGAGAGAAATTTGAGGATGTAATTGGGTAATGCTGGCGGACATGAAACATAACACAGATGCATGTCCATCGCAAAATTTAGAAAATCCAATTGGAGTTGCTCTCATGTGTGCTGATGATTCTGCTGGGTGAAAGCGGTCGTATCCTGTTGTTTTTCTTCTTTTCAAAACAGGCGAGCGCTCGGTTGTTGGTGGTGGTGCATCGAATCCACCAAGCAAATTTTTTTTTTAGAGCATCCACCAAGCAAAAGTGAACACGAGAATACATAGGCGAGTTGCGGGCCCGACGGATCATGGAAACGGCCCACCATGGACAATGAGCGTTTAATGAAATCGGAGGGAGGCCTCTGACCCTCTGTTCGTCAAAGAAAAAAAAGACAGTGGGCGTCCCGCCAGACGGACCGGGAATGCTCGTGCGTACAAATGGGCTGACCATTTGCCGCTATTAAGCTTCCTCGCTTACACTTGGTCCATTATCTTATCTTGGGCCAACGGTCAGCCTTATATTGTCTCAAAAGTAAACGGGCGGCTTTGGGGCCTGGCCTGCCCCGTCATGTCGGACCTAGTACCACATATTTTTTTTAGGGGAACCTGGTACCACATAATCAGGCCCAGGCGACGCTCGCGAAATGGGTCCGAGTTTTCAAAGGGATTTTTTCCCCTAAAAATAATCAAAGGGATTTTTATCTCAACGACCGTGCATAAATTGATGTTCTAAAGAAAAACGTGCATACATCGTCTGACCTCGTTTGTTTTGGGCGAGACATTTTTGGGTGCGGTTTTATTAGAACAGCTGTGGCTATTTATCAAATAGCCTAACTTTTTATAGGAGTTCATATTTTAACAACTATGCACATATACTTGTCACATTGTGACTTTGTTGGGGAATTTATTTGAACATCAATATAATGCATACTTGTCAAACTGACCGACTTTTTTGGGGGAGCTTATTCGAACAAGTATACACATGCATCAGATGGTTTGACTTTTTTTAGGGGATAATCTGAACAACTATGCAAACTAATTAATCAAATTGTCCGGCTGAGTTATCAAACTAATCAAATTCTCTTGCCCATGGCATGGAATGGAGGCGCACAATAATAATCGAAGGTGGGCTAGCCAGGGGCAGAGCCAGGTGAAGAGAACAAAGAAAACAGGCACGACAGACGTGAATACGTGATCACACGGCGGGGCCGAGCCAAACTATCTATGGCGCCGGCAGCAAAGAGAAGCAGAATACTTCCTCGGTCAAACAAAGAATGTCTCAATTTTGACAAAATTTGAATGTATCTATAACTAAGTCATATTTAGATATATTTAAATTTTAACAAACTTGAGACATCTTTTGTTGGACGGAACAAGTATAAGCATTTGGACACCATGCATGGCTGGTGGTAACAGGCTGACAGCGTCGCAGTGAAAGAAGCCGAACCGCGGGCTGCCGACTAAGGCCATGGAACATATGGTAAACGATCGAGTACATAACCTGTAAGCTGAACCCAGCAGTAGGTTAGCATTCCATGGCTGTCATCCATACCTGAAAACCAGCTCACTCACAAGTCACAACCAAACACATGCAACGCAATCAGCACAAAACGAGACCCGACACAAACAGCCAGGCAGTGGCCAACCCCTCTCTCTCTAATCTAACCCAAAAGAAGAACCAGCGAAGCAGCGAACCAAACCCATCCAATAACAACCCAGAATATGCCGGCCGGCCAGAAGGGTTACAGCCAGAACCCTTCATTTCCAAGCCAAGCTGAGACTCTCAACACTTGTTTAAAGAAAACAGAAAACAAAGCGAGTTCAGGCTCTCAACTCCAACTCCAACTCCTGCACACTATATATAACCCTGGAGATGATCTCTTCTCCTCCACCCAAAACCACAAGCTTCAAAGCGCCTCTAGCTACATCTCTTCGATCCACCGAGCTAATCTTTGCTAATTGCAACAGCATCCGTAAGTAAGTCAAGGAGCAGATCGATGGCGGTGACTCTGAAGCTCAGGATCCTCGCCGTGGCCGCTGCCGCCACCGTCGTGGCCTCGTCGCTGGTCGGCACGGCATCCGCGGCAGAAGGGCCGGCTCCTGCACCGGCCTCCAGCGCCTCTGTGGCTGCCCCGGCCATTGCCATGGCGTCCTTGACCGCGCTTGTCTTTGGCTACTTCTTCTAAAGCCAACCTGTGTGTAGTGCATCCCAGGACGCACAACGGCACAAGTCAGAAGGCTTCGTTTCTTTTTCAATTTTTTTTTTCTAAGGCCATGAGTGCCGTGCGTTGCGCGTGCAGTTTGGATCTTAATTCCTTTAAGTTCTTCTCTTGTTGATACAACACACATTGTTTACATGTTCCATTCTTTCAATAAATTATCTTGTTTTGAGTATATACACCTACTGCTTCAAGTTTTAACTGATCGGCTGTCTTTGGCTACGGGGTTGCTATTTTTTACATGGGGCCGGTAATCACGGTTCATGATAACGTAATACTCTTTCCGATCTTAAATTGTTGTCGAAATATTGCATGTATCTAGACGTTTTTTAAGAATAGATACATCCATATTTGAACAAATTTGAGTCAAGAATTTAGAATCAGAGGGAATACAAGTTATCGCATGGGTACCAGACAAATTTTCAATTAAGATACTCCGTATTTGAATTTAAACTTTTCCTTGCAGTAGACCACTTGTGTTTGAGTCCTCCCTGCTCCTGCCGACAATTTTTGCGGTCAAAGTTTTAATTTCTCACGATAAGAATGAGAGCAAGAATGGAAGCCAGGACCTACAGTAGCTCAGGAGACAGCACCAATTCATTAGTGTTTTAGGAATGATAAATAGCCACTATATTCCTTTATTAATTTCTTAAATTCACAATTTTAAAATAATGTGTTTCTTTTGCTCGGCAAGTACATTTACCGGCAGGGACGATAAATGTGGTCACGGGCCAAAAATACCACCCGGCAACCAAAACCCGTATACTGTTTATTTTACATTGTGGGGAATATTGTATCTAGTCATTTAAGTTCCCCCACTTGTCAATGATACAATAGAGTTACTGAGCAAGATTGTGGGTGTCCTATATATGCCAGTATTCAGAGCAAGGACAAGATTGTGGATATTAACCTGAATTTTGCATGATCACCATACATCTACAATTAAATCTACACCACCAAAGCTCTTATACGCTAACAGCTCGTCTGGGATTAGTTGTCAATGAGGCAAATATAAGATTTAACTACTCTCTGTCAGGAATGAAACAAGTCAATTCTTACAAAAAATAAAAAAATCTGTCCGGACACATGACAGCCTACCTGCGGAGTGCTTAACTGGCTTCCATTTTGTATTCTCAAGTCTGGTTTGCCAGTAACTTTGAGTTGTCTGCATGTCTGGCCGCTCATGAATCCTGATTGATTTGTCGCGGCTGATCGTTGGATCAATGATCGTCTGCAGAATTATTTGAGCACCAACGCAAAGGATGTGTCTGTCAATGCGTCACCGAGTTCTTTCATGTACCGTAGTACTTTTTTGCGGTGTCTTAAAAGGACCTTTTATTTTGAAGACAATAGAAGAAATTAAATGCCCAAATGGCTTCTCGTCCTGTCCATCTAACTTTGCCTACTTTACACTCCAACTCCCCAACGAAGGCAACTCTACAATGATTACACAGTTGAAGCTTCGAGGCCGTCGATGGGGCATAGCTTTCTTCTCCCTAAGCGCGAGCCAAAGAGGCCAAAGATTTTCGGCTCATCAGTCTTCCATAGTTTCACGAAGACTTTTCTCGAAGTCTTATCTTGAGAATAGCCCTGAGTTGTCTCAGATTTTGGTCGTGACAGTGGGCTTCGATGTAACTTTGAGAAGAGCTCCTTTCTTTCTGGTTAAGGATGACTGTAAGCAATGGGGCTTTGCCGTCGTCAAAGGCCAAGGGCTGCACGCCCTATGCACCTCATGCTCTGTCTTATGTTTTTTTTTCCTGTCGTTTTTTCTGCTTATCGCGTTGGTCTATCTATACTGTACTTGTTCTATACCTCCCTCTTGTGGTCGATGTATATTTCATCATTCCACATCATAACGTATGGAATTTGTTATACTAGAACAAAAAATGACCTAAAATGCCTTCTAGTTGCACGGGAAAACCTTAGAAAATCGTGAAGGATCGACCGGGATTCAAAGCAGGTAGTCAACACCGCTTTTCACTGAACATTTCAAACGCATTGGGAATTTCAGATCCTAGATAAATGTTTTGCGCTTTCTTTTGAGATTTTCAGAACTCACATCTTGAAACCCAATAACTAAAGAGAGATTGTGTTGCATGTATGCTAGCATTATTCATAAAGATCCATCTTCGAACCATACTTTGTTTTTTCCCTATTGTTCCTTGCATTTCTGGATTTATTAAGCACCTGCTCGTCTCGTCGTCTAATCCTGACTCCTGCACACCTGACGCTATAGTTGTTCCTCTAGAAGCCGGTGATGGCAGCGGGCAGACACAGCTGGCCGCACGTCATCGTCCTCAACCTCTGTTCCGCCTTGAAGATCTCCATGCACACCACGCAGCCCTTCTCCCTCGCGCCTTCGGCCGTCATCTTCTGCAGGGCTCAGCGATGGTCGTGCTCAATGCCCGCAACACCACCCTGACCATATGAGTCGGTGTCATCTGTATCATTCATGGCGAGGATGGTGAGCAGTCACTGCAGCCGTGGCGGGCCCTCTTGGGGCATCTTCCGCTGGCATCGGGGTCCAGTAGTTCGGCCAACTATCAGATACTATCCATTGCTCTCTCTTGCTAGAGCTCTCTCTCTCTCTAGCAAGAGAGAGCAATGGATAATAGACGGTGGTTGTCTGAAATGCCGGATCCGATGCAAGCAGAAGAAGTGATCCAGGAGGGCCCTTTGCGGCCACAGCAACCGCGCACCATACCCGCCATGGATAGTGTCGCCAACGTCGACGCGTTGGGAGCTGTGGTTGGTTCAGGACGGTGCCGACGGCATCAAGTGCGACCATCGTTGCTCTGCAGGGAGACATCGTATGGCGAGGCAAGGGAGAAGGCTACACGGTGCGCATGGAAATGTTCAAGGCAGACGAAGAGAGGCTCAGAACGATGCAATGCAACAACTACTTCCACCAGGGCTGCATCTTCCCGTGGCTACGCATCAGCTGCGTTTGCCCGCTCTGCCGCCGCCAGCTTGCAGAGATACGACTATAAGTGATTGGTATGCAGGAGTTAGGATTGGATGAGGAGAAGACGAGCATATGCTTTTAATTATTAGTTCATAAATGCAAGGACCATGAGAAAAATAACGGATGGTTTGAAGCTAGAACTGTATGAATTCTGCTAGGGTGCATATGTATCTATGCAGTCGCTCTTTAATTATTAGTTTGTTTCTCAAGATGTTGGTTTAGAAATCTCAAAAGTGCCCAAAACATGTATCTGGAATGTGAAATTACCAATGCATATGAAATGTTTAGTTAAAAGGCGAATTGACTATTGAGAACATGTGCGTCGTTACTCATTTGTTCTCGGTCCCCACCAATTTTACGACTTGGCCCCTGCTTATTGGGGTATAAGTGTCCTGGTTCTTGGTTAAGAGGTGCTTCTACATGACTTAGAAATGCAACGACGATGGTTGTGAGGGCCCGACGGTTTTGGGTTAGGCTTCACATTCTATACAGAGCGGGTTATAGCACTTCGGGATTTTGAGGCCTACTATTCCGCAATCCTGATGGAGATCAGGGACCTGTCAGAGTGGATGACAGAATTCAATAGAGATCTTAGAGATTGCGAAGCAAAGTGAAGCTACAATCAACGCGGTTGCCAACGAAAATAGGAATGAAATCAACGATGTGTTGTCACCTTGATGAAGATGTCAGGGGTCAAGGTGATTAGTGTTCGGGGTGGTGGTGCACCCTATCACTAGAAAGGAATGCATGTGTGATCCTTGTGGGCATGTACGATGCAAAGATGATTGTGTATGAGTGCTTTAAGACATAATATAACCACAACACAAAGCACCTATTTAAAATTTATCTACTCCAGTAAAAATCCCTCTTTGTTGGGACTGAAATAATTTATTATATATAAATTCATACTTAAAAAATCATAAGACATGTTAAGCTTAATTTGATGCCTAATTGCCTGAGAGGGATGTTGTGTTGGGAGAATTGTCTTTACAAACTCGGCAACTTGGAATTACATCATTAATCTATGGAAGCACTAAGGTCTGGGACTTGCTGTGAAGAAAAATATAGCACATATATTAATATGCAGCGACAAGGGGGGCGAACAAGGCTTGCCTCCCCCCTTATCAATTTTTTTCATCAGATCAGTAAAATACGTAAATGTGGTTACTAATAAGATTATACTAAGGTTGCCCACTCCAAACTCAAATGTCCTCGTTTTGCCTCCCAAGTAAAAGAATTTAACCAAAAGTTTGTTGGGGAACGCGGTATGCTACGCTAGCACAAAATAAAAATTTCTACCGCTTCCGCCCGGATCAATGCTGTAGATAATGGATCACGAGATTACCACTAGACGCGCAGACCCGTAGCGGAAGTAGAGTCGATGTAGCGCGTTGATGCTGAGTAGTTGAACAGCCTGCTCCTCCTCGCCGATCCCACGAACAGTTCGTCCAAGCGCCGCAGGTGCAGCGCCTCCGAGGTATCCACACGTACAGGGAGGAACTCCGTGCGGCGGACTGCTAGATCCGATCGCAAGGCTTTGGACGTGGAGGTGTGACGGCCAAGTCTAACTCGCGTCTGCACTGGTGTAACCCTAACCGGGTATGCCTCCTCCACTTATAGACCTCCCTGGTGGGCTTCAACACTTGAGGCCCGTTAGGAGTCTAAGCCCGATACGAGTTGGATCCGATCCAATTCGGTCCCATCCCCTTAAGCGTGCGACCCTACAGGTTCATGGTCAGACGGACACGACTACGAGCTCAGACTGCGGGTCCGAGTAACACCTTACTTGTCCACTGGCACCGACTCAAGTCGATAGTTGGTAGCGGTGCCTAGCAGCACGTGCCAACTCCCGAGTAACCACAAGGTATATTGACGAACCATACAATGTGTCATATGCAACATTCCTTTTGCCTCACGATATGTGTGTCGAGCTCAAGGCGAGTGCTTGTCATCCTTGTGGATAGCTCGACTCTCTTCTCGTTCTTGTGATACAGATTCCCGAACCGGTTAACACTTAACCCAAGTCGCATGGCCATGCTTTCCGAATCTGATCACTCGAGAGGGCCCAGAGATATCTCTCCGAACAGGAGGGGCAAATCCCATCTTGATCAACCATGACTCGCAGCATGCTTCTCAGCAAACCCGAAACCTACCTTCATAACCACCCAGTTACAGAGCAGCGTTTGGCAACCCCTAAGTAGGCCGATACACATCCCAAGCTCATGCGATGACCTCAGGTCTAGGACTGGCATATACATCGTACTTGAGACTAACAAATAACAATCATCTCGTTGTGTCTCAGTGCGGGTTTGTCCGACTCAACAATCTCATTGTCAAGTCCATGCTATCAGTCGACAACACCTTGCCCTATGACTTGTGAAACATAGTCATCATACTTATTCACATTGCTAGTATAGGTTATGTGTCCGCATAACCTCAATGACCAGAGACCATTAGAATAACATCATAGAATACATAGTCTCACAAACAAATCACGTATTTATTGATACATATTAGTGATGATGTTCAAGGACAATAACAATAACTCATGAATACATAGGAAATAACATCATCACATGATTGCCTCTAGGGCATATCTCCAACAAAGTTTCCGTAACATATACAACAAAATTACGCACCATCTTATGAACATGCATAATTTACCATAAATAAATCATATAAGTGACAACATATACATGTTACCATGAAAATTAACATTTAGTTACCATGAAAATTACCATACTGAACTTTCCTTCAGTTTTTACTAGCGGCAGAGATGGGGATCATGATGGCCACTTCAGCCCCTAACTTGTCGCCCTTGTATCGACCCTTCACCACAATCGGATCCGCTGTGAAGATAAGAGGATGCAAAATCACTTGGGTTCAATTCAGACGGATCTGAGCGACAGAACCGGGATCTGGCCAGATCTGAGCAACATAATCGGGATCTTGGCGCTCAATATTCCTCGGTGGTGGCGAGGGGTTGATGCGAGCGAAAAGGAGTTGGGCATCCCCCACCGGTGTCGGAAGAGTGGAAGAGGAGGAGGGAGGGAGGCCAGAGCTAGGGGAGGTGGCAGTATGGGAACGGGAGATGAACGGGAGGTAGCTAGGGTTAGGGAGAGTTCAGGGAGATGGGGACAGCGTGACAATCGACCAGGGAGACTTATGTTTGAGGGATTTTATATGGGTGGTGGGAGAAAGTGGGCCAAGGTTTCGGCTGATACAACACCGTTGATGGGCTCAAACTATGGCCCATCGGTGGAACAGACCCATCATGGTAGCAATGACACAACTAAACGAGGGAGGAGGGATTAAATACGTTCGTCTTCAGGTAACCTAGCGGCCGGCGGCGGCAAGAGAAAAGGAGTTTTGAGTTAGATCTCACGGAATTCGCAGGTTCCCCTCACTTCCTGTGCCATCTTGGTGCTGTGAGGTGGGGGGAATCCCAGTATTTGCTATATGTATCTAGAAGTGTTTGGTAATATGTGTTGTGTGGTTCTCATCGGCAGCGCTATGGCGGAAGGTGCGATGTCGTCCAGAATAAAACTACTTTGGTTCTTCTTCTGCTGCGGTGGTGCCACGAGGCCAGAGAGTTCGATCTTGCGGATTTTGAGTTTGTGTCCTCGTAGATCCGTTCATATGGATTTGATGAGTTTTTGTCGGCGCATCTTGGTGCTTTTGTTGATAAGGTCTTTTGTGACTGTGCAGACCTTTTGTGTTCTAATAAAGATCTTGTGGTTCGACGACCTATACTTTTAGGGGATCATTCCCGGGCCAAGTACGTTCAACGTTCATGGCTTTCCATCTTTTTGGATGACAACTCAAGTGTTTTTTGGAAATCTTTGAAGGTACTCAAGTACGAGTGGTGTTGTTGCCGCTCGAGTCTAATTGCAACCTCTTTACTAAAGCATCAATCGTTTTTCGTGTTGCAAAGATAGATATTATGGAGAAGATATCTTTAAGAGATTTCATTTTAATTCTTATTTATTTGAGTTTCTTTGTAATTTGTTGGGTCTACGATCGAAAGCATTGTAACTGTAACGATTATGAAGTTTGCATAAAGTTACAGGTTATAAAAAAACTAAACGGGGGAGGACGCGTGCATGCTTGGTGACCCTTGAGCAGTAAACGTCTCTGATACCTTTTTTTTCCGGTTTTTACAAGTGCCCTTGTTTACAAAATTGAGAGGGCAATAGTTAGGCTAGCTAGCCCAGAGAGCGCATGTTGGCTTTGTTGGTCGTGCTCCAGTTGTGTGTTTTGTTCTACCCAAAAACATATCCTAGTTGAGCAAGACTAGAACTGATTAACTTTTCCGATGAATCAAATACAACAATGAGCTCTTAACGGCTAATAAGTGGAACCCTGCCTAAAGTGGTCCTCACTTGGGCTGGTCCAACTACTTATGGTTTTTCTTTTTTATTTCTTTCATTTTTATTTTCGTCCTTTTTCATTCTTTTCTTTACTTTATTCTTTATTTATTTTCTTTTAGATTTTATTGTAGAATTCTAAATATTTCTATTTGGGTTCTTCACTTTTTTTTCTGCTACTCGTTTACCATTTATGTGCAAATACATAAACATTTTCTGATACACATAGGTTTTTATTTTGAAGAAGGATATTTCTGATAATACTTGTGAATATTTTCTAAAATGAGAGAACAACTTTTAGAAGCATATATGATCTTTTTCTTTTGAGAGGTATGTTTTTTTAAAACACATGAATATTTATTTAAAAAGTATATGCATTAAGAAGGGAATATAATGAGATACATCTCTTGGTGTGGTGGTGGAGTCGTGGGAGCATGACTCCACCCACTAGGGTTCAAATCCTGATGCTCACAATTATACACTAGCAGCGTGTTTAGCAATATTAGGGAATGTGGCTGGGAATTTAGAGGAGGGAAGTGTGAGAGGCAATCACATATAACCATGGACAAGTCTAATAGGAGAGCAAAAATTGGCCAACACAGTTGGGTAGAGATATCTGAACTAGGGATGGGACGCATTGGAAACATTAGTCGTACGTGGATGTCCAAAGGCAGACCTTATGCCCTCCGTCTTCGATGGCTCTGGCTATTGAATGGCATGCGCTGGAGCGGCCTTGGGTGGCCTTGTGACGCCATTGACCTCGACCTTTTCGCTGCAGCTACTCGTGTCTCCATCGGTGACGACAAAACACGGCTAAGTTCTGACACTCCAATTGGTTTGGCGGATGCCCCCTTCTCCTGACCTTCCCTTGTTGTTTGCGCATGACATGGGGCGGACCGTCTCTGAGGCACGTACTGGAGGGCTCCAAGTGGGTGGACGATCTGCGCCATGACATACGCATGGGCGGAGCAAGCGCCAGCCAGCCCGAGCAATTGCCCAGGCTCCCCCAATTGAACCTTACTTAACTAAAGGAAGCAAGAGGATTATATTAGCAAATTAAGTGGGCAAATTTCAGTTTAGAAAGATATCTTGCCCAGGCTCCAATGGTCGGCTAGCTCCGCCAATGTAATACCGTGCTTATGATAAGATGCATACCATGCTTATGATACCATGCATTATTAAGATAGTAACTTTTATGTTACCCCTACTATGACCAGCCTTAAGGACGAGGCTCGCAAGTGGACTTCTGCGGGTGCCAAGGCACTTGAAGTTACTCTGGGAACCACCTTGAACCGTACCATCTTTAGTTTTTTTCCTTGCCTCGTTTTTTCTTTCTCTGTTTCTTTCTCATTTGCCTAAGGGCAACCTTGTAATTATTCCCTCTGCTAATACATGGAAAGCCAGTTGTTGCTGGACCTTTCAAAAAAAAAAAAACAGACCTGTTCTGATGTGTTTGCACTAAGTGCTAACGGTGAACATAATGCACTGTTCCTATACCTGTGGGTTGTTCAAATTTGGGTGAGAGTTTAAGGTTGAAGTTCTATTGCTAGGATAAGATCTCACCTTTATTGGTTCCTTGATCTAGCAATTACCTTGGACATGCTTCTTACGACCACCACGTCGGCCTTCTAGTGCGTAGTCAGCGGTCCACTATATAAGCTTTTTCTTATGCACCTTTTCCCCTTACGTAACTGAAGTTTGGGGAAAGCTTCTCTTTTAAAGATGGAAACAAATTTGGAATCCATTCGGCGATGGCTGATCGAGTTAACAGACACTCCCTTGTGGTAATCTAGTCGAGTTCATTTTTTCCCCATAACAAAAGATTTATTGGTCACAAAGTCGCATCTGGCGACACAAGTGCAAGTATTCACGCCAGCCTCTGCATTTGATTACGCACAGCCAACAAAGTACCAAAAGTACAAAGACATGATAGAACTCTAATTAAAACAGAAGGAAGAATGACTCTGCGTGGTGCCTATATATTCTTCAAGGACTGGTTACATATTCGATTTATTTCACGACAATTCTAAATGATATAAAGAAAATTATTAGAGTGCATTTTCTCCGGTGGCTGCATAGAAGTGGATCCTTTTTGGTATACCAATCAGGTTCACCAGGCCAGGTGTTCTTGGATTGATTTACTGCATGTATGAAGTTGCTAGACACTACGCATGTCTCACTTGTGTTTTTGAGTAACTGCTGTTCCTTTACTCATTAAAAGGGCATGGATCCATTTTAAGCCTGGTTTGGAAGAGGGGTATTCTTAGGTAAAATTTCAGGTTTTAGTTCAAATTCGACCTAAATACTTGAAGCTTCCACAAAAAATACCTTGAATACAAACAGGTTTAGAGAGAGAGAGAGAGAGAGAGAGAGAGAAAACATCGTGCACCAAGTATGAATGTGTGCACTAAAGGGGGAAGCTGGGCTTGAACATGTGTAGCCATATGGCATCCTTGCATACACGGAAGAAATACACACATGGGAAGCTGGATGCATGTGCATTGTTGTGCTAGATTGATGTATTACTACTCGTGGGAAGAGTTATATGAAAATTGTTTAATTAGCGACAAGGTTTTCTCCAATGTAAACCTAGATGAATGTTTGGACCAGAGTTCAATAGTACTAACAGCCAGTATTAAGACCCATTAATCATAGGCGTTGAGCGCTTCACATTTGGGCTACCTCGGACGAAATTGTGTGGTATTTATATCCTGCCTTTGGCACAGTAGAGAATTGGGCTGCCATCCAATCCAAATTGCTGAAATTACTTGGTGCATATAACTAGGAGATATATTTTGACAATAAAAGAAATATGTCGCGAAATGGTAGGTGAAACACTGAAGTCTTAACTCTTGAGTAGTTGAACCATGTGCCTGTATATATGTGCGAGTGACTCTGGTCTCTGGTTGTTTATGAATTATTGGCTTACATGAGCCAAAACATGGTACAATCATAAAATGTTTGCTTGATAGGGAACTGGAAGCTTGACTGAGAGGGAGCGCGGTGCTGACAAACATATACTATGAGGTGATTCGTTGGGAATATGAAGCATCGGGAATTTGAGTTCAAGATGCAAAATAAGCTTACGCTAAGGAACTGTTTTACATCGAGGGAATTAATTGGAAAACTGTAGGAACTCAGTTTCTATAGGATTACTGTCCTCCAGTGCGTTTGAAATGAAAGAATTGTGATCAGGAAGACTTCTCGTTCCTGTAGCTAGATTTCCTACAAAGCTCTCCCTTTTCCTCTGTGCTTCGCGTGGGAATGAAGCCAGCGGCCTCTCAATCTCACTTGACTCCAGGCTGAAACCAATGCCTTCATGCTTCTGACAACTGGTCCTTCCACTTCTTGGTGGGTCTCCATCTTGGTTCGGAGGTTGTATGAGTAAAATTGCTGCACTTGCAGGTATCATGTTGTTCTTTGCATGTCGTGATTTCTATGTCTACTTGTCCTCATTCAAACATTGTTGTTCTTTTCCTAATTAATCCTTTGTTTTGCTTTCCTCCCGAAACTACCATAAACCGAAAAAGCGTAGTAGAATACAGTTTACAACATAAACTGAATTTTTTCCGCCCATCTGGAGCATGTACAAGAAATACTTGACATCAAAATCATAAACTTAATTAGTATTGGAACAGTGGTCTAAAAATTGACAGTATACAAGACTAAATATTGACAAGAAAGGAACATAGAGAACTCGCAGAGGCGGGGACCAGCCGGAGCCTCCCCCAAGATCCAAAATTACTCTTATAGCTTGTTTGGCACCCCTCCTTTGATAGGATTTCATTTGGTTGAATTTGAATTTCGGGTTCAAAAATCATGATTGTCTACCACATGGATTTGTAGAGTGAGAGACAATTCCAGAGAAATGATGTCTTTTAGAGAGGAACTGACATTTTTTGGGGGGCTATGGGAGAAATGGAGAATGTGAACACCTTAAGCTGGCGAGCACATTCAGTGACGCCTGTCCGTCGCTGGTTGATCGGTCTGCTGGTCTTGTCTACTGAGAATGGGATGCAGGCAGAAATCGAGCATCAACCTATAAGAAAACACATGCTCATGTCTGCTGTGGCCAAGCTCGCAAGGTCTAGAAAGCTTGAGTGCGAATCGGAGCTATTCCTCATGTGTCCCGAGTATATTGAACCCCATATGGTCCCATTGGCTACTGAAGGAGAGCAACAGCCTGGCATAGAAAAGGCGCAAGACGACGGCCCGAGCACAGGGCAAGGAGAGCAAGCACGAGAGCAGAGTGCCGAGGCTGAGGAAGCCCAGATTCCGCAACATCTCTCCAGATTGGCCGGCAGCCCAGATGGAAGTGCTTCAGTTCAGGTGTCGGCCACGGGCCACCTACGCTCTCTCTCGGCTACTCATTGATGCTTTTCTAGAACCCTCTGGACTTCTCGGTGTCCTGAACTCCCCGAACTCGAGTAATGGATCGAATCGGCGGGAATGGGTGAAACAAGCGAGTGTTAACAGCTCAGTGTTTCCATTTCAAGAGTCGATTAGAAATCTGACAAAGAACAATGGTGTTGCTTTACATAAAGGAAGAGAGGCAACTCTGCGGTTCAGCTCACTCGGGACTTTTTAGTTTTGTAGATAAGTGGCACCACTTGGGGATTAGATTGTTGTTCTCTCAAATAGAATGGCGAGCATGTCAGTCACAATATTGTCGGTCACAATATTGAAGAGAATGGAGACAACAGATCCTCTGATGCAATATTTTCTGAGTCTGACAAATAATAATACCCATTCGATATTTACCTTGGCCGCCATAGTTCCTCCCGATATGATGCTCACAATTCAAGAATCCATTCATACGAAGTATCTGCTTTTAATAGTTGGAACAGTACTTTTAATAGTTTATTGCCATAATGGAACCCAACCGAAAGATCGTACGGAAAAAAAAATAGTTGGAACAGTACCTATGAAGTAAAGGAAGTGTCACGTTGATAGGTAAATTCACTAACTAAATAATTAAGGTCCAAGTCACTCGTGCATTCACCCATGCCGGCGTTCCTATAAATAATATACTCCGTAAAAAATTACAAATGTGATTCATTCATGTATATGCAGGGTAACCAACACAATTGAATTGGCATATATCGGACCGCACCTCGATTCACTCGCAAGATCCGATGGGAGCGGGAAGCATCCAGAATTTGAGTTGCAGTTGCAAGTACCTGTACTGGATGAGCCATTGCTCGTTCGCATGGCTGAGGGCTCGATCATGTGCGGAATCCCAAAATAGGGCCCACTTCCTTAAGAAAATCCGGTAAGTTATGGCGCGGTCTTTCCAAGTTCTGGGGAAAACCGAGCAAGAGGGGTGCGAATTGGAGGGAGGGCTCGCGCAGTGTTCCCGCCGAGGCCCGATATTGATTCACAATTCTAAGTCTCAAGGTTGCATGCACCCAAACAAAGATATTCGGGATAAGGAATGCCAATATCAAATTCTGGCCCCGAATCTCAACATCCAACGAGGTGTTACACTTTTGGAAGACTGAAAGACAAAAGTTGTTGTTCTCTCGGGATGTCCAGCCAGAACTTGTTGATGTTGTAATCAACTGTAACTGCTAGTTGTACTGCGTTCGTGAGTACCAAATACTCCAGCAAGACAAAACGGAGTATCAAGGGGGAAGGACACTCTTGACATTTCACATTTTTTCACATTAGTAAAAAATAAAATAAAAATCACAGTTCGATCGTGTGTCTCTCCCCCTTTTCCCGATTTCAAAACCCAACACCGCCGCGCGCCGCTGCCGTTCTCCCTGCGCGACGTCGGCGCCTCATCAGCCGTGGCCTTATCATTGCTATACCCGACACGCCAACGCCGGTGACACCTGCCCTGCGATTTCACGCCCCGCGCAGCAATACAACAACGACCAAAGCTGAGCCTGCCTGGTTCCGTTCTTAGCTTAGATGAGATCCATCATTAGTGACTGAGAATTACTCTTATTCACTACCCTAGCTAGGATCGATCGATCAAACATGCATGCATGGATCATATCGATTCATCAGGAAAGACTCACCGACGCCTGCCCGTTGATTTCGTTTTCTCTGCCCCACCCAAAAGACATATCTGATGGGCCCCACCCACGCATTATCTGTGTAATGAATCGAATCGGCGAGAGTGGATTTAACAATAATGACTCGGCGTTTCCATTTTGCCTACTACTATGCTAGCTCTGGAGTTGAGCTTTTGAGAACGTTTCCGGATAATTGAAGCTGTCCTTTTTTTTTTGGCTCTAAATCGTCCATTTTCGTAGGCAAAAGAGGTTCTTTGGAAAAGCGTAATCAACCCTCTGGATTATACGAGACATCGGTGCCAACAACCATCACAGTTCGGTAGGTAAATCGGCCAACTGCACTCCAAGTCCACTTATTATACACATTCACATTCACATGTACAGTTGTGCCTGTCTACATAATAGTATAATAGACGCATTGACTTTTGCATGTATATTGGTAAGAGAAATGAGTATGGGAACAAAAAATCGAAGTTCTGCTCACTTGTTTTGCCGAGGGAGAAAGTTGGAGGAGACATAGAAATGCGTGCGTGCACCGAGTGAGATCGTCGCTCGTTGCTTCAGTTCCACGTCAAGATTGGATAGCAATAGGAAGCATTGGGAATTTGAGACGCGGATACGAGTCACTTGATTGCAGACAAACAAACCATCACCGCACCATGGATCTATATGGCTAAGAGCGAGATATGATTCGCGTAGGAGCATGCCGAGCTGCACGTAGCGTGCCACAGAGAGGAACAGCGTGGTGAGTGGCGGTCCAGATACTAATTCTGACGACCCATGCAATTCCGACTTGTTATGTGGATACACGTCTCACAAAAAAATGTGGATAGACGTAGACTTGGACCCGACTTGTTATGGGTTTCGTTTCCCCCAGCATTTACTCTTTGTCCTTTGTTGTACCGTACGGTCCTCAATTCTCTCTCATATGGTCTATGTTCTCAAAATTGGAAACATAAATCAATTCTTCTTTTTTGTCCCTTTGGTGACATCCGATAAATTTAGTTCCTTTCCTCAAAAAATAGTTCCTTTTCTCGAACACAAAATCATCGTAGGCCCAAAACTGTAGATATTGGACGAACACAAATTCAAATCCTTTGTTCTGTTGTCAACACCATAAGAGTTATAGCTTCATATGGTTTGAACGGACAAATTGAGAGGGTAAGATGGGCCATTCACAACAACTGCTATCAGTCAAATGGCACATGTTCGTAGTTGTAATGGTCAACCGCCCAAAACAATTCTGCCAAAAATTAACACAAGAAGTTATGTAAATAATCAACCAAAAAGCTCAAATGCAGGTTGATGCATCCGGGTACAAACCGTAAAAAATTAACAAAAAATCTTCGCAACAAACAATACCGAAGGAAATCACGCCGACCTATTCTGGGAATGCTACACATTATAAACATTTCATTTCCCACTTCCTCGGATCTGGGAACTTTAAAACAAAAAATACCGAAGGAAATCTATCAAGAACAACAAAATTGAACAAGAAGAACAAAACGCAAGGAGCAAATTAATTAAACGCTGGTGCTCTACCGAATCGATTTTGATGATGGAATCACCCAAATCAACCAGCAGCAACCAACCAATATGATTCTGAAGCAGAGGTCGATCAAGAGAGAGAAAAGAAGTCAAAAGAGGACCCAGAGCAGAGATGGCGTCGCGGATGATGTCGAGCAGAGTCCTCGCGGCAGTGGCCAAGAAACAGCAGAACAGAGGAGATGAAGCGGGCCAGAGCCATGCCAGCCCAAGGCACCTGCAGGGGCGGGAAAGAAGAGCTCCTACGTTGGGTTCCGCTCTAGATGCAATAATTCCTATTTTTTATTTTTGTGAATCAAGCACCTTTATTAACTCAAAACAGTACTCCCTTCATTCTAAGATACAACATGTATATTTTTTTTTCATTTGTTCCACAATACACCTCATTTTTCTCTTGATACCCGCGTCAATAACTACTCACATCCATTTATTATTAACCCAATATGACTGATCAGGCATTAGAAACGAGAGTTGTCTTGATCCAAATACAGAAATTTATATGAGGTGCATTTTAAAATGGAGGGAGTATTACAGAAAAAATGTGCGTGCTGGGATCCTAGCCCATCGCGCCGCCGAGGCAAAAAAGGTTGGCGTGCACGAGGTGACTGGCCCGACGATGGCGCTAAAAAAATTCAGAGGTGATTTCCCTCACAAGTTTCCATAATATCAAGTGATTTCGTCGTTTGATAATTAACTTATTTTGGTGTACATACCCTTTACTTCATTTCTTTGTTTTGTTTTGAACAATCCATTATTCGATGCAGAGGCCTGAAGTTATCCTTATTTTCGAAGAAAAAAATACATAGGCTCTACATGGGTTTGGTCACCGGTGCTGCCTAGGTTGCCGCCAAGCCTCCATCTCTAAAAATAACCAAACTGCAAATCACTTAAACCGCGTTGAGTACTTGAGTCTAGCCAAGTTGCAAATAACTTATGTCATGTTAGAAACTCCCCACACATGTGTATGTATTTAAGCAAAAGGCCATGTCTATCGTATTCGACACAGCCTACCTTTTGTGACCATATTCGACACGGATTGACAAAAGGGTACAAAATGAAGAAATAAAAAATAAAAAGTACTGAATGCGATATACAATTGGCTGGTGGAACTTTTAAAATGGGTCATTTTATCAATTTTGTACATTAGGGGGTACAAACTGGAATTTACTCTAAGCTTATTGAACTCTTTTGATTAATTGACCTGCTGAAGGTTGCCGCACAAGAGAAAACAATCGGCGCCTGACGTGTTGGTAAAACATTCAAGTGCTAGTCACTCTATCTACCTGTATATATATACATCCTGCCTACAACTACAAGTAACCCAACTTCATGCAGCAGATGAGCTCACGCAACACCAAAATTGTAAAGCTTGACCGCCTAAGCATTTCCCTTGGTTTCAGGAAGAAAACGGAGATTTAACTCCGATGAGGACGGCAGATGTAATCCATCTTCGATTACAGGATATCTTGAGAATGGGATGCATCGAGAATTTCCGTCAAGAACGGAGCTGGCGGAGAGTAGCAGGATATGATGTAGGAGTTGGTTAGGATGCGCACTCAGTCCAATGTTTGCATCTCTCCTGTCCAAGTGGAGAGATAGAGTTTTTCTTTTTTGAGGAAACCAAGTGGGTAGAGTAAGGATGTACAATCAGCTATACATGGCTTAGTTGCGGGCCACGAGACGGTATTGGCATAATTTACCAACACTAATCCGTGTTGTTACTGTTTGTCATCGAACTTATCTTAACTCTAATATATGCATATGGATTACATGCTTCTGAAAATTTTATATCCCTGCTGCACACGATCAACATTCACCGGACACGACCATTAATTGCTGATCCTCTTCGTCATTGCTATCTGAGCCATCCATCCGGAAACGCTATTACCTTGCTCGCTTCAGTTGCTCAGTTGCACATGTGCTCTACTTCCTACTGCATGCAGTTTTCACGTGGTTCTTTCTCTCGTCTCAATTTTTTTTTCCTCGTATTAATTGGGCCACGAAAAAGGGTCCACTGTTAACCGAGTTGTCATGCATCAATTTCACACTTTTATGTATTTCTCTCCTATGTTATACTGAGCAGTTATAAAAAGAGTTAGCCTAGCAGAGCTTCGCTCATCAGACAGCAAGCCATATGCCACCCATAAAACTTGCTAACCCGTTAAACTCAAAACGGAGGGAATGAGAGAGTCGAAGAGCGAGTGATAGGTGCATGGAGGAGTAAGATGAAGCCAGAGCGAGGTTACTCTAGAAATGGGATGGATTGGGAGTTTAAGCTCGTCCTTATGCAATTCTCTAGCTCTATGACGTTGCTTCTTTTGCGCACGTGCCTACTAACTTGAGCGTTGCATTGTTCAGACTCGATTTTCGTTGAATTTTTGTCTATGACTCTTTTTTTTTGTAATGCTAAGACATGCCACAATCACTTAGCAATACTACTGATCTTCCGGTTTGCCTTCCTCCTAATTGTTGGTTTTGCTGTGTTAGTCGGAATGGAAAATGGCCCAGCTATTAGTCGGGTTGTCAATGTCTTATTTATTTGTATTTTTGTGTTCCATTAGAGGACCAGGCTATTTACTCATTGTTAAACAAAGGAATACAAGCAAGGTCCTGTGGTTTTTATAACCACGGTTCAGAAATGACAGGCCTATGCTACGAGCTTCAAAGTTCAAACTTCTGACTCTCTGAACTCATGAATAAAAGAAACGAAAGCAAAACCTACCCGATCTCGTGCCCCAAATTTCATTGACGCTCTCTAAACCGCAGGCAGTCAGATGCAAGAGACAGGTTGCAAGTGCACCATCAGCTTTTAATTTAACAAAACCATCCGGAGGCGGCGGCTCCATGTAAACATGCAGTAAAACATTTAATGAATTCCACTTATACTTTGTTATCCACTTATCCTACAGGTTTATTATGCCATATTTCATTGCTCTTCCTCGCAAAAAGAAAAACATTTCGTTGCTCTTTCCATATCTTCTCCTTCCAGTTAATATTTAATTACTGCTATTACTTATTGGGAAAATAAAAGGATTTTTCTAATGGCTAGAAAACTGAAATACTACACAGGCTAGAACTGAATATATTTGGTTCTGAGTCTCTACAGATGGTCAAGCTGGAGGAGTAAACAGAATAGGAAGGGATTAATACGGCTAAGTACTCAGGGAGTTGAAAAGGCTGCTAAAATTGTGTACACTTGCACACTTACTAGTCAACAACTAGACGCAGAAACATGTGCCATCGATCCTCTGGCCCTCTTGACAAACATATGCACCGTACAATGTTTTATTTAAAGCATTTAAGCTTTGTAGGCCCATTATCTGAAACTCGCCCATGCACTTCCGGTCTGCAGATATATGTATTGGGTTTCTCTTTCTAGAGATTCAGGTTGAACTAGAAGTCTAAGTTGGTACAAGCTTTCTAGCATCCGTAAGTTCAGGAGGGAGAGGAGGCGATCGAGAGAGCGATTGAGTGAGTACATTTGATGAACCCCATTCTCACTGTTCATGAGCACCTACCCTTCTATATATATGATTGTGAGTGAAGATAAGAGTTGGGAACTAAAAGTTGAGTTACCGTTGTTGCTGGGAATGGGATGCATACGGAATTTGAACATAAGCCAAACAGAAGCACATCGTGGATTCGGACCGTGGACGGCAACACCTAGTCCATCCCAAAGTCGTACCAGTGACCGTCGCTGTGGCCACATCAATGGATCTCGTCACGGCGGCGAAAACGTTTTTGCTCATGGTGAAGGTGGATCTGATTACTGCGAAACCTTTTTTCTGTGCACCAATGCCAACTGAACAAAGTCGTCCACGTCGACAGGCAACAGCCACAACACAATTAGGATGGATGTCTACTTCACCGAGTTGTAGGAATGGCTTGTAACGTTCTCATTCTCGGGAGGATTATCTTCAATATGAATGTTTGCCACCAAAATCGCCCTGCAATACACCAACAGTATGTTAATTAAGAATGTGACTAGAATAGAGGGATACTAGGAACATACCGTACCGTAGCTAGTGATCTGGTATCTGGAGTGCATTATAAAACTTATGGATATGGATCACATGCTTCTGAATAATGCATGTCCTATAAACAGACCACAGTATAGTGCATTACTGTAGTTGACTGGATTTAAACATATGGATACGGATCGGAGGCTTCTGAATAATGCATGTCAGACGGGACGACCATTGATGATCGCTCGCCGTCATGGGCCTTTTTTTTTCACGTGGCACGTTATATTTTCTCTTTTGTCCTTTCATGGTTGGGTTCACTGTTAAACAGGCTGTCATCAATTTCTCGGTGTTTTTATATATTTTTGCTAGTACGAGTATGTTATTTTGAGCTGTTATAAGAAGGAGCCATTCGGAGCCCGGCTCATCAGGCAGCAAGCACAATTGTCCGACCACCCACAAAACAAAGCGAGCGACAGGCGCACGACGCCAGAGCAAGGTACTCTAGAAATGGGATGCGTTGGGAGTTTAAACTGGTCCGTGTGCCAGCGTCTCAGTGTGGTTCCGCTGGATGAATAGACATCCATGAATGCGGCGAGAGCTCGGTTTTTCTTTTATTTTTAACGAAGTCGGAAGGTGAGGCCGCTACCTGAATTTAAATTGAAACGGAGCCAAAGGCTTAGAGTTTTAGGCACTCAGTCTAGCCAACACAGAACAAAAGAAAATACGGAGTAGCACATTTAGAGTTGAACACATACATGCCGAAGAAAATAGCACCGGGAGCTCGCAAGGGCGAGAGAGCTTAACCATCTGTCGTGGGCATCTCTTGCGTGCCATTTAATTTGTCTAGACTTTTCTCTTGTAATTATGCGTTCCTGATATGGCCGTGAGCTGCAGGTATCATCTCTAATTTTCACATGTTCACATTTTAGTCTCTTTGTCATTCGCTCTGCTACTTCGTTCCATATATAGCAGCTGAATTTTGGTGATGTCGGCTGGCTAGTACGGAACACGATTGAGTTAAGTGGCACAACGCTCCCTGCGCATACATCAAGACGTGAACAAGTCCATGCTTGCGTACCACTACGTATTGTGGCCGCGATGTCCCTGCTCAGGTTTTTCTCGATCGCCATGGAGAACTCGCCCTCCATTTTCACTACTGTACATATATTATTTTGTTGTTGGCTCTTCCTAATACCTCCAACCCCCCGACTCGAACAATGCTACGCGGGTCAGCAGGAACCGGCGACATATTGGTTTAAATTGGTTACGTAGCTGGCCGGAAGAACTTTTTTTTTTTTGAGTTTGACCGGAAGAACTTGATCCGGTTATAGCCGCTGACTGTAAACCTGATGTTCTTAATGAAATCTCATTTCTCCGGAAAAAAAAACCCGTCCTTTTTCGTGTGAAGCCCTCTCATATTATATTTAATATATTGGCTCAATCCTATATTAACTTTTACTACTACCTCCGTCCCATATTAAGTGACTCAAATTTGTCTAAATATGGACGCATCTATATACTAAAATACGTCTAAGTACATGTAATATTTCAGCATTTAATATAGGACGGATAGAGTACAAAAATCTTTAAGAAATTTCATAAATACTCATTGAAAATTGCAGCCAACCCGTCGGTAAAGCACTTAAATGCTCTGCTGGTGTGTAACGCTTTTTTAGCGGGTACTGTGTACCTAGTATTTATACAGTGTACATATAAGCAGTTGGCTGCTGTTGTAGCAAAATCAACACACTGAATAGCAAAACTTTACCACCTCTGTCCATTTAGTTTGCTAACCGGAGGATGCGGAAGAATGCAAGTGAGGGGTTTCTAGCTAGATTATGATGGAGTAAGTGAGAATGAGATGCGTCGGTAATTTGAGTTGAAGTGAAGAATTTATCGGTGGTAGTTCGTCATTCCTTCACGGGAGGTAGCAGATTAGCAGTACCGATCGCATCTGCCAGTTTGATTTAAAGGGTATCAGTCATTTTTAGTCACAATGTAACAATTACGGAAATGATCTGTACCATGGCGTGTGCGTGCAATCTGAAATTTCAGTGACGATACCATTTTAGTCCGCTGCTACCTAAGCTGTCATTTTCAACAACCGGGGACTCCTCTTCAAGCTGCACCTGCACGCGCCGGCCAGGACCAGCCTAGATCCAGTTTTAACTCTAGATCCAGTTTTACACCAAGAGAACAATTCCACGGTGAAGAGGAATTGTAGCCCTGTCCTTGCTGTTGCATTCAACTGCCGCATGGGACACGTCCTAGCTCGATGGAGCCTGGCGAGGAACGTCCGAACATGCCGGAACTCTGCCTGACGACGGATGTAAGGACGCAAGGCGGCCTTGTCTAGCCCACATGGTGCTCCCAGAATTCGGACAATGGATCTATATGCAACGGCAAGAAAAAAGAGGAATTATCAAGGAATAACTATTTCTCAATCACTGTTAAGAACAGTCTGAGATTTGATCTAAATATGAGATTCGTGTAACTAGAAAATATGCAAAAATGAAATCATGACCTGACGCCTATAAATATCAGTCTAAAAAAAAACAATGTACACAGCTATCAATATCAGTTAAGACATAACTAGTTTCAAATTGACTAATCAATGTTCTTGACAACTCCCTTCATGTTCTGCCGTTGCAGTTGAGGCCTTTGCTTCTGAGTTCTGACCACTAGAATCGAAATTCGAAAAGACTATCAAATATGATGCACATATGCATCGGCTCCTCGCTGTCACGTTACTCGTCTTGTGTGTCTACAGGCCTACGATCATATGGTCCCAAAGCGGGCAAGAAATGTTAACCGACTTGTGAATTACGGTAGGCGCTCGCTCTCTTTTGCCCACCCATAGGGCCGATGCTGCCTAGCAGGTTGCATCATGTTTGTATAGAAGCCCGAGCTTAAAGTCTAGTATACATTTCAAGATTTCGCTCCTTGTACGGTGAAATTTGCAGGCGTCAATCACTTTAATTGTGAGAATTACATGATCCAAACGGACTCTTGTAACTAGTGTCGTATGGAATGCTAACTAAGAAAATTGATTCATGGAAGACCATTCTGAATTTGCGGAGGGGTGAAAACCAAGACACAGTGCAATGATTTATAACACTTTTGGAGTTGTGATAAGTCTGCTCGCCAAAAAAGAAATACCGTAAGTCACACGCACTAGTACGATCGTGCCTTCACTGCCTTGCCCATAAATACCTAGATTATCCATGTAAAGCTTGCCAGTGTCCAGAGCAAGTCCATCGGTTCCCCCATCCCACCCCTATAGTCAAATTTGAGGATTTTGATGAAAAACAAGCCCAGCAGAGCTTCTATCCCACTCCCCAAACATATGTGCCTCCAAATTTTCCCTGAGAGCCCCAAAATGAGGAGCCAGATGGGGACTCCCCATCCCAACTATTGCATTGAAATCTCTCTTCCCCCTCCAAAAATTGAAAGAGATGAATATAAGGGGTGTGATTTAGGAAGTCTGCTGGAGAGAAAACAAATTTGAGGAGGAAATCTTTTATAAGGAATCCTCATATAAGAATTTGGGGATCAAATTTAAGGGCTCTCCTGGATTTGCTCTAAGAAACAAGCACAATATGAGCGAGTATGATTTAGGAAGTCTGCAATTGTTTATAACACTTTTGGAGTTGTGATAAGTCTACTCGCAAAAAAAAATCACAGTATCATAAGTCACACACACTAGTATGATCGTGCCTCTTTGCTCATAAATACCTAGATATAAGCCATGTAAAACTTCCAGTGTCCATCCGTTGCAAAGTGGGTGCACGTGGGACGTTGGTAAGAAGAGGAAACAAGCAGGGTACGAGCGGCACAACCGCCCAAAGCTCAATACAGAGGGTTCTGCTGATTAAGAATGAGATGCATTAGGAATTTGGGTTGAAGGCACCCACTGAACAAAGCTACTCCGTACTATGTATTTTCTTCAGGGTTGTGAAGGTAAACTTCACTGAATGTGGGCCTACGGCTGTCAACAGTGCGAAAGACGTTTGTACGGGCGCAATTTGATTTCCAGTTTCTTTCCACACGGTGGACTACTTTGTAGCTTGGAAGCTTTCCTCCCGTGGTTGCCAATATGGATTTCTGTTTGATTAACTATTTTTTAATGATTCTGATAAAAAACTATTTTTTAATGATTAATTTTGTTCATTACATCTGTTAATCATAAAAGAGCCCCTCAATCAAAGAAGCTATCCAGTCAGATATTTTATCTTAATCAGTTGTGCAATTTCTTACCGGAGAGGATTTTACATACCTTCTTTCCTTTTGGTGTATAGCCGCCTTCTTTATACATATCCATTTAATATATTTATAGAATGACAGAGTAGGGACCTTCTCTATTGTTTTTTGTCAAAAAAAAGATTTACCCAAATTATAATCTTTTTGTGTGCGTGTGCGCGCGTGTGTCAACATACTCTTGTCCTTACAAATTACAAATTTATTTTGTGAAACTTACAAATTACAATATGGTGGTCCGTGAATCAAATATTGTTTTTTATCTGAATATTAGTTAATACTAGTAGTCTAAGACTTGTGGAGAAGAGTGATTTAAACAAGAAAGCAATTTTCATTGATTAAACTTTTCTTTTTGAAATGTTTGTCGGTTACAAAATTTGATGCATCATACCGGTTAAATGTTGCAAGCAAGAATTGTGCTTTTGTGATACGGGTGAGTGTTAGTGTATATGAACGTCTACGTTTATATTGCTTTCTAAAATATATGCATTTTAGACATTGATTAATTAATAACATCTGGATTTTTACGGTTATAGTTTTGGCTTGTTTTGTCTATAGGTGCTACCTCCACGTTGTTGTCATATTACATCTGGATTTTTATTTTATTTATTATTATATATATTTTTCAGTCATGCATATAACTACTAATACACTGTCACAACTCACAGTTACATTTTTTTTTACCAAACAAACCCCTTTCCACTAAATGTATCAGTAGCCAGCAAGAATTGACTGTTGATTGGGTGGTCAGTGGACTGGTTGTATCTTCAGTCACTAGTCGAACCGCAGGTTTCATGTCTTGTGTGTCTATAATAAGTCATAAAAGACAAATTTATTTTTAGTGGTAGACGAGGTGCATGTCGACGAGGCCTCGTTTGGTGAATTCGTTAATCTTTAGTCTCTATGACTCTAGTATTACTGTAGTTGTATGTAAAGGGCGTTTAAAAACAATAGATTGTTCTGTCGTATTTTTTTATGTTGTTTTTTCGTACCGAGTCTGACTTCCAATTTTCAAATAATCATTACTTAATATAACAACGAGACATTGATTACGTTGTGTTATCCACCTATAGGCAAGAAACAAAAGGTAAGTTTTCACAGCACAAGATAAACTGAATTAACCGGCCGTGCAATGGTTGGTCGGTGTCTTGATGAAGCACTCAAGTCCTCAGAATATGCAGGTCGATACACGACACATATATAAGCAACCTTGGCCTCCGCTTCTAGCCACCGTGGCGAGGCTTACAAAGCTGGAGTTCGAACTTGCTCGCATCTAGTATTACTCCAAGTTTTTAGCTAGGACAACAAGAGCGGAGACGTGTTAAGATCGAGACACCTGGCAGTGGTTCATCATCAGTGATGCACCTGTCGGAATAGGGATGCAACCGGGAAGTTCATTCACAGTCAACAAATTTGATCGCGCGTGCTTAAGAGCATCTACAGTAGCATGATCACTATATTCCGTATAAAGTAATTCATAGCATTAAGCAATAATCTAAAATTGGAAGCGGGAGAAAAACACATGCATGGTTGTTCTACCGTTGTATCTTTAGCTTGTGTAAGGGTTGTTGCCTAATAAATAACATAAAGTACAATCTTCTTGTTCTTCCACGTCATTTCTGCTATGAACACAGTGCCGCATCCTACATGGAAATTTTTACCAACATGTGCCTTTACGACTTATTTTTCTTCTTGTGAGGGAACCTTTACAGCTATTGGAAATGTCCTAACTAATATTCCCACGGCAAGATATGGTATCTAAGTGCCAACCAATGTTTTCTACGGTTCTACCCCAATTCCTTGATTCTGTTGCCCCACCGTTTCATCTTTGTGCGGTCATGTCCCATCTTGTATCTCGGTTTCAAACAAACTTGTACATACGTCAGGCGTACATGGATAGACGGCCTCCATTTTGGTTTTGTTGTTTGTCGACGACACAAACAATACAAAAAGAAAGAGAGTATATACGACTGTCCGTAGTATCTTTCACCAAAAGACTGGGATACATCATCTCAAAGTACGTAGACAGGAAAACAAAAGACGCCTGATTCGTAGACGGATCACATGCATCTGCAAGGATATACACGCTTTTTAAAGGATCTCTATCCATTCTACTGCTGCATGCCATGGCATGAGCAATGAGTTCCTTTTCTTTTTTTAGAAACTGCATGTACAATGAGTAGGTTGCACGGGCGAACCAACTAAAGACGCACGTATTTGACCGGGTCTTTCCGCCTGGGAATTGTAGCAAGCAAAGCGTAGAGGGGCACTCTTTGGGGGGAAATCTCTCGGAGCAAGAGAAAAATGCCCCCTGCTCTGCCTCTGCTCTGCTGCATTTACACGTCCAAACGCCAAAGCGGATGGATGCGATGCGAGCCCTTTGATCAATTGGTCTCCAAATCAGATCAGCCGGTATATATACACACACGTGTTGGCCGCGGATTATCAGGTTTTGCTTTAAGATTTGCACAACTCGTAGTTACACAACGTCGCAAAGTTCTTGGTGGCTTGGTGCGCGCACATCGAAAATCAGTATGGTAGGTGAAAAAAAACACTACGACCCGAACCCAGCCGTGCATCTTAAGATTCAAGAAAACGACTAGGAAGGCATTTAGGTAATTTTTCTTGTACAAACCGTAGCATGTTTCTCCGTGCACACGTCAACAGCCAGCACGGCAAGCAGTGGCAAGGTCATTTACAAGCCATCCGATTCTAAATTGTTGTCAAAATATTACGTACTTGAACAAGAATAGATACATTCATAGTTGGACAAATTTGAGTCAAGAATTTAAAATCAGAGAGAGTAGTTATTACTGGTTAGAGTCCTTGTAAAAAAGAGGAAGTACTCCCTCCGTTTTTTTTATATAAAACGTGTAAAATTTTCTTCTAATTTCCGAAATGCAAGGCGTGTAGCAGTTGCATGCGAGGAGAAACAACGGCAGCCCTGCATCCGTGGAGAAAAAATAGGCGCGTAGCAGCAGTTTCCTTTTACTTGATTTTTTTTTGCAGAAATCCTTTTATTTGTGTGGATATGAGCAGTTAATGATGAGTGCACGTACGGGAGAAAGCAGGCAGTTGCCGGCATATGCTCGTGCATGGCATCAAAGCCAAAACGCTCGCTCCCTGCGTTAATCTTCGTGCAAAACAATACACGACCTGCGTAAAAAAACGGAGGGAGTATTAATTAAGTGTGAGAAAAATGGAACATGGAATTAGTAGCCCCCTCTTCCTATGCATTCTTTTCCTCTCTTGAGTGTTGGCCCTGCGAACGAAGCTTTCACGTAATGGTCAAGGGAACAGCTCCAGTAGTTTCCCCGCGATGGATAGTGGAGTTTACCTTCAATTGCGTCGTGCGGTACTGCGGTTTCAGGTCAGGACGCCAGGCCGACATGGCTTTGTGTGGCCGGATTAGCTAAAGAAGCAAGCAAGCAAGCCGTGCGCCAATGGGAGGTTCTTGTGTTTTCTCTAAAGGAAGAAAGAATGCGAAAGAGTTAAAGCGCATGCCTTGCCAGTAAGCTAAAGAGGCGAATATCCAAAAAGGAAAAGCGAGGCGAGAAGAAGCGAAATCATTGCGCGCAAGTACAAAACATTCCTTGGAATGAGATTTCGTGGCCCTTGGTAGTATTGAACTCATGTACAGGGACCCACTCACCTGTCTGTCACTGACATGTACCGGCCCACCGAAATTTTCATTTCGCTAAAACATTTGAACGATCGAGAATTAATTAACTGGAGCCAATCTGTCGGAAATTGCCGGGCGTCAGCGGCCATTTCGAATGGGGAAGAAGAATGACAAACAGAGGAAGCAGCAGAGAGAGAGAACTAGTGACGTGATAGTCTGATAGAACTGGAATGAAGAAGCCAATAATCCTGCACTTTTGGGGGCCCATGGGCTTCCAAAGGGGGAAGCTAGCTCGAAATCAAGCAGGCCACCACGTTCGTTCCCGAACCAAGCTCTCGCCCCCATGCGTGGTCCTACGAAAGCGCGGCAGATTTGCTTTCAGCTCGCAAAGACGTACTACTACTCCACAAAGAAAGAGCAAAGCTCTAAGCTAGGAAGAAGCAAGCCTAGGAGGCAAGGCAAAGCCAAAGCAAAGCGCCAATTCGCATCAGTGGAAGAACCAAGAAAAGAAGATGCGAGATAAGAATGTTTTTTTGCACAAATCACAGATTCCATCCCCAGCCAGCCCTTCCTTCCGAGCCTGCGTGAAAAGGCGCATTTTGCGTGATCTAATCTAAATGCGCATTAGGCGCGCACTTGCAGGCCTGCAGTGCTAATGCTAATGCTATACCCGCTTTCCATAAGATCATTCACCTCGCCTGCCTTGGCACACTGTCGACATTGTCATCATGCAACTCTTGCCTCCTCCCCCTTTGCTTTTCTAGGCTGCCAGCTTCATATAGCGGCTTCTCCTGCTTTGCTAGCTTCCTCATCTTCCTGTGGATTTTCAAAGCAAAAATAGACTAGGAAATCTAGGATCTCAGGGAAGAGAGGAGAGGGAGGGATTAACAGAGCTGAAGGCAGAGGAAGATCTTTCACTATATGGGAAGACGGCCGGACAGGTCGGTAGGGGCATTGGCGTGTTGCAGGTTCGTGGTGGTCGTCGTATTCGTCCTGTGTGTTGGCCTTTTGGTAACCGTGGTGGCCGCGACAACGGGTGGCCGCGACTTAGGGCCGAACCGCGCCGCTGCGGCGACGATGAGTTATCCCGGCGGCGGCGTACCGGGCGGCGCGGACCCGTTCCGGAGCAGCAAGAGGCGGATCCCCAAGGGTCCTGACCCTATCCACAACAGGTAAATAAACAACCTTTAAACTTTGTTATTACTGTATATGCAATTGTTTGCTTAGCATTTCCCTTTTCTATGACGAAGAATGCTTAGCCCACGGACCCACATGACGCCTGAAATATAAATCCACATTGCTTGTTGCATGCAAGACAGTTCTTCATTCTTATATGTACGATTTTTTTTGGATTGGGCAAGCAGAATAAAGAGTAGGAGGAGTAGCAGAGCAAACCATTTCTGAAGCCGCTTTACTGACAAGAACAGTAGGAGTAGCAGAGCAAACCGTTTCTGAAATAATTTAACGGCCATCTGATCAGGTGACATATGTAATGGAATCTTATACCCTCGGACCCTCCCTCGTTGTGTTGATTTAGCCAGGCCAATTAAGATAAGCATCACACCCAAATGATTAGCAAGGTGGTTGCAGTTGTCACCTGATGACCTGATATAAAAACAACTGCATATGTCAGTGGGTCTCACTCTCACAGAGATCAGTGCATCAGAGGGCCATATACTTGTAATTAAGACAAAGTACTCCGCACTACCTAATTAATCATCACCGATCATGTCCACATTTGGTTCACATGCACCCTGCAGTAACCTGTGTTCGTTGGCACCTGAATTATCTGACAGAAATGTGTTTTCCAGGCGTGCCGGGACGACGACGGTTGCGCCCCGCCGGAGAGACTAGCCGGAGACGATGCCATCCACCGCGGGCCGGTGCTTTTGTTGGCTTCCTCCGGTTACCGCTTGTATGGGGGAGGAAACAGGAGATGTTCTGA
This sequence comes from Brachypodium distachyon, assembly GCF_000005505.3. Classification (NCBI taxonomy): domain Eukaryota; kingdom Viridiplantae; phylum Streptophyta; class Magnoliopsida; order Poales; family Poaceae; genus Brachypodium; species Brachypodium distachyon. The sequence continues at coordinate 18,020,294 of NC_016132.3, read as the reverse complement.
GATGATAATTGGCTTTGTGGAATGAGGTGTGGCGAGGAGCTGAGCTCTGGAGTTCTTCGATGTACAAAATTTGCAATCTTTCCCTCACAAAGTATCTCATCAGTTTTTTTGACCCGAGGCGCGACTCAGGCATTTTTTCGCATATTCTCCCAAGATTTGATTTCATACATATTTGGTGATCTCTTCTTCTTCTTTCGTGTTTATCAAACAAAAGGTGTGGCCAAATTGGCCTCTAGCATTTTTGTGCTTGTGCAACAGCTTCTCTAAGTATCATGTACTCCCTCCGATTTTAAATTCTTAACTCAAATTTGCCCAAATATGAATGTATCTATTCTTAAAAGGCGTCTAAATACATGTAATATTTTAACAATAATTTAGGAACGGAGGCAGCAGCATGTAAATCATGTTTGTTTGTGGTTTGAATATTCCAACAGCCATGCATGTCGAGAGGGACGACATGGCCGCGTGGCATGCACGGGACATGGATCGTTCGAAAGCGAAAGAGAGGCGAGGCGGAGACAGAGAGAACTAAAGCAATAACCATCGAGACGTACGGCTTGCGTGTGTGCGTGCGCATGTGTGTTGAGTGTGGCTGCTTTAATTCCCTTTTACTTCTTTTGTTGCAATGCAACAGTGTATTTTGGAGTAACCGAGGAGGAGCCGATAAAGAAAACAAAATAAGATTTTCATGCATACGCATACTCGGTCTCGGGGAAGCCATGCTTTGGCTCGTATAGTACGAGATGTCTGATTGATTTTTAAGGTCCCGGGGATGATTCGGCACGCTTGGAAGAGCCCTCTTTGCTTCGTACATAGTACTCCTCCGTCAAATCAAATCAACTTCGTACTCACAACAAAAAGGATGTCTGAACTTTGACAAAATTTGAATGCATCTATACACTAAGTTATGTCTAAATATATCCAAATTTTGACAAATTTAAGACATCTTTTGTTGGACGGAAGGAGTATAAAATCTAGTGCAAATAAATCGCATAGAAAAATCATATGATTTACGATCCTACAAATCAAATTAACCGCATAGAAAAAAATCATAAGAATTAGAATCATCAAAAAACATGGAAATCCTTTGAAAATCCTTCTTCTTACACAGTACTCTTGAATAAAGAAATTAAACGTGCTGAACAAGAACAATCAATCTATTCCATGTAACGCTCGTCCGTCGCATTGCTCGTTCAAGTCTCTGCTAACTATTACCCGCATAAAAAAAGTCTCTGCTAACTCTTTATTATCTGTCGCAAAAGGAAAAAAACGACATAGGGAACCAGCATGCGCGTGTCCGGACCAATATCGGAAGTGACACCTCCAATCAACCAAAGTGAGAAGTGACATGGGCATGCAGGATACACGAACACACGGGCGGGCGCACGAGGGGGTAAAAAGAGCTCTGACTGAGCAAACCAAGAATAAACAATTTACGTCGTGAATCCTCTCAACAATGTTGACCAACATTGGCCATGCCCTAACAAGCATATTCGGCTCTCAATTCCGGCTATCGAGCGACGACTTTGCTAACAGATCTGAAAAATTACGAGAGAGACACAATGCCAAAATATATAAATATTCTAAAATTCAAATCGCAACTCGACTCAAAGAGGGGACAAAACCGGTGCCAACAGTACGGAGCAAACAACTAGGTTTGCGTTTTTTTCTTGCAGAACTAAATTAGGGTGATACATATCTTTTAAAGTCGTACCCAACTTTCTTGCCCAATGCGCAGGATGTACTGCACGTCTCGGCGGCTGCATGTTTTTTTCTCCCAAGTCCCCTAGGTGCTTTAAAAGCTGTTATTTTGGACATGGGCATAGGGTCTTCAAAACACAATGTTGACCATGAATTTGTATCAATAATTTACACCCTCCATCCGGAAATAAGTGACGGAGAGAGTATATGTTTTGAAGAACATTGTGAAAGCAATCTTGGACACAAATCCACAATTATGATTTCCATAATGTTATTTGCAGAAAAAAAATCCAACATAATTAAATGATAAATAATTTTCCATCTCATTCATGCATGGCAGTCTCCACTCACCGGTGTCGATACAATACATTTCCTGTTGATTTTACGGGTTTTCTCTTTTTTTCTGAAATACTCCCTCCATTCATAATTCTTGTTTCAAATTTGCCTAAAAATGGATGTATCTATTCCTAAAAAGTGTCTAAATACATGTAAGATTTCAACAAAAAATATGGAACGGAGGGAGTAGTACTCCAGTATTTTAGATAGTACCTGAAATTTCGTTGAACTGTGCAAAGTAGGAAGGAGAAAAATCCTCTACGACCTGGGTCGTTCCCCCGATATGGCTGGACCACATCCATCCATCGACACCTGGCAAACTGAATCTCAAAGCAATCAACTCCCCCTAACCGCGATTCCTGGTTATCAAATGGCTAGTCTGTTTCCATGCTTACCTAAATCCTGATTCCCACGTCGGAGCTCTTTCCCAGACCTTTCATGTTCCTGCCCTTTCAGCTCCCCACGACGGTTCGGCAAGATCCTGACGACGACGCGGCAAGATGGCCGTCGAGCAGCAAGACGACGGCACCACGGCAAGCGACCCCGGAACGGACATGGCAGCCTCTGTCTCGGATCCTTCTCTTCCCACGGCTCCTGCACCCCATGGTTAGTGCACTAATAGTATACATCTACAATACGTAGTGTCCTAGCTGCCCAAACCCTTCCTGTTCTTGCAGGCTGCTAATCAAAATTCATCAAATGAGAAAAATGTCCCAAGACTTGGGATGCGATTTCTTTCTGAGGAAGAGGCATACAAGTTCTATAATTCGTATGCTGAAACCAATGGATTTAGCATTAGGAGGTGCCACAGGAAGCACAGAGCAGATGGGACTTTATTTTCGAGGTATTTCGTATGTAGCAAGTCAGGTCTAAAGGGTACTCATCCAACACATGTAACCAAGAAAAAACAAGCTACTTCGAGGACAGCTTGCATGGCTCGTGTTCAATTTAACATCACTCGGGAGGGTATTTGGGATGTTCAGAAAGTTGTGCTCGATCACAATCATCAGCTAGTAAGTCCAAATAAGAGACACATGCTTAGATCGCAGCGTCAACTCTTAGATGCTGACCGCTACATGATTAAGCAAATGAGGACATCAGGAATTAAACAAGCTGAAATATATGATTTTTGTGAGCAATGGTATGGCAAAGATGGTGTGCCCTTCATGCAAATGGATTGCAACAATTACTTACGAAGTGAGCGCATGAAATATTTAGAATCCAAAGATGCACAAACACTAATGGAGTATTTAAAGAACAAGCAAGTTGAGGACCCTGCATTCTTTTATGCCGTGCAATTAGATGAAGGTGATGGTAAAATAATGAATATCTTTTGGGCTGATGGACAGGTTATCATGGATTATTCTGTCTTTGGAGATGCTATTTCTTTTGACACCACTTTTTCAACAAATAAGTTTCGCATGCCATTCGCTCCTCTTATTGGTGTTAACCATCACCAACAAACTATTCTTTTTGGTGCAGCATTGCTTTTTTAATGAAAGTGCAGATTCCTTTAAGTGGCTTTTTAGAACCTTCCTACAAGCTATGTCCGGTAAGCAGCTTGAAACAATATTCACTGATCAATGTTCTGCCATTATAAAGGCTATTGGAGAGGTATTCCCGAACACACGACATCGTCTTTGTTTATGGCATTTGTATCAAAATTCAGCAAAACACCTAAGTCAAGTAATCATTGACCATCCTGATTTTCTTAAAGAATTCAAGAGATGTGTGTATGAAGATAGATTAGTGGAACATTTTGAGAACAGATGGCATGAGTTGTTGGCTAAATATGAGGTTTTGGGAAATTCTTGGATAAACAATCTGTACAAGTTGCGTGAGAAGTGGGCTACTATTTATCGTCGAGATTCTTTTAGTGCAGACATGACTTCGACTCAGAGGAGCGAAGGGATGAACAATGTGTTCAAGAAAACATTTCGCAAAAGACTCTGCTTTTCAAAATTGATGCAGGCATATGATAAGTGCACTACTCGTCTTCGTAGGACAGAGAAGTATGAAGACTACAAGTCACGCCATACCATCCCAGTACTTCGTGTACCTAACTTACCTTTGTTGAAGACTGCAGCTGAATCGTATACCAGGACACTCTACTCTGAGTTTGATGAGGAATTTCAAAAACAATTTACTTTGTCATGTGTTTTGATCGACATCGAGGGCACACTTAGCAATTACAAGGTGACATCCTTTCAGTTCAAGACTGATGAAGCCATAGTGGCTTTTGACGCAAGCACTTTGGAGATTTCTTGCTCATGCAAGTTGTATGGATGTGTAGGTATGTTTTACATGCTCTCTCAATTTTTTTATATGACAATCTTGGATTTACCTTATAAAAATTTGTTCTAAATGTTGTAGGTATATTATGCAGGCATGCCCATAAGGTTTTCACTTGCTGCAATATAATTACCCTTCTAAGTCAGTACGTAATGAACAGATGGACAAAATATGTAAAGCAGGAAATCTTTACATCCAAATCGAATATCAATGATAGTGCAGAATCTATCTTCGCACATACTACTCGAAAGATGATGTCAATCGCACTGAAGTGTAAAACTTCAAAGGAGGTTCTTGCGTACCTTAATGAAGGTATTGATAAGTTGGCATTGGGTGTAGACGATTTACTTGGCAAACTAAACTTGGATGAAGATGAGGACTCTGAAAGTTGCCCTGAAACTACTGAAGATATTGCCAAAACAATGGTGTCATTTAAAGCTCCAGAACGAATAAAAGGTCCAATGAAAAATAGATCAAAAGATGTACTAGAGGGAGCAAAGAAAGGAAGACGAAGAGGTATTTTTACTTGTTATGTGTGAATAAATAGCAAGGTTTCACTTTTGTTTCTTATATATACATACAATGTGCAGGAAAAGGTACAAACCATCCGGCAAAGGAATCAGTATTTGCTCCTGGACCTTTGGGATCTGATTGTGCTGATAATATAAACCCACCCACACCCATGACATTTGTTCCACCTATCCAAGGAAAATTTACAAGATTGTTATTTCAAGGTCATGGAGATGGCACAATACTGCCGGTTGATGGTCAGTCGGGTGTGATATTTGGAGAGCATCCCTCAGTTTTTATTCCACCAATCCAAGGAGAATTTACAAGATTAATGTTTGAAGCTCATGGAGATGGCACGACACTATCAGCTGTTCGTCAATTGGATTTTAATGAAGGTGCTGGTTCATCAAGGTTTCAGGGCTGATATGTCTTGTTGGTTAATTCCTTAATGCTAGTTAGCTGGGCATGTCAGCTAAATGGTGCTATTTACTTGTTTAGTACTTTCTGATTATGTTACCCGAAAACCTGTTGCTATGTACTTGTAGCTAAATGGGCAAGTCATCCTTGACTATGTGCTGCTAGCTAAATGGTAAACATATATTGTCAGATCTTGTGCATTTGTCTTGCTGGCGGACTTGATGTTCTGTTCATGCTAAGTTGTTGATTGCAAGCATCACAAGTATGAGAACATATACTGTAAACACCACAAGTTTTTATTCACATGGTGTAAATGAAATTCATTTGTACATGAGGAAGCACATGTCCTCGAATTTTAGTTAACAGGAAGCACATGTCATGCAGGACAATAAAATTCAGAAAACAAAACCAAACAAACATCAACTATTTGAGTCTTCACTTCCTGATTGTGCCCACTGTCTAGCACAACACATCAAGTACTGGGACTCCTCAACTACTTGTCGACCTCTTTCTCTGCAATCGAGCGATACGTCTGCGGGATGTCAAGGAGCATGGTCTTGGCCGGCGGGGAGCAGCGGAAACGGAGCGCCGAAGGTCCTGGGAGGCAGCGATCAGGGGAGTAGTGTCGGCAGGTGCGAGCAGCATGACACCGAGGAGCATGGTTGTCGCCGGCGGGGGAGATCAGCGGGGACTAAACGGCGGCGTCGAGGAGGTAGTCAGGGAAAGTTTAGGGCTGACACTTAATTGGAGAAAGGAAGGGAATCGGGTTAGTGGTTGATTTGAGATTGGGTTTGCCAGGTGTTGATAGATCGATGTGGTCCAGCCGTATAGAGGGAACGACCCAGGTCGCAGAAGATTTTTCTTCAAGTAGGAAAAGGTACCCTCTTCCAGAAAAAGGGAAAGGATACACGCATCTAGAAGATGCAACCAATCAGAACGCAACCGGGCTCGTTAAACGGCCTCCTGTCCTGTCCTGGCGCACCTCCTCCTCTTGCTCAAGGCGCCGCGAGCACGCCCCAACAGCCGTACCCGTGCGGATGCCGACGCGTGCCGGCCGTCCGCGCCGTCGGATCCGAGCCCAACGGCCGATCCCGCGTCCAAACCACCGGTCCCGAACCCGGACGCCTTCCCGTCCAGATGCACCCCGCCCCACCTCGTCATCTCCCTCTTCCGTCTTTTCCTCCCCCCATGCCCATACCCCCGGCCAGATCCCCCGCAAACCCGCGAAACGAACCACCAATCGGGCAAAGTCCCGTGTGCCCATTGTGCTCCTCCTGACTCTTCTTCTCCCAGGCATCCATTTCCGGCTCCGTTGACAATCATGGCCGCTGTTTCTGCTTCGAAGAGGAGAGGCGGAGGAGAGAAGAAGGATTTGTTCCATGTCGTCCACAAGGTCCCCGCCGGCGACAGCCCGTACGTCCGGGCAAAGCACCTCCAGGTTACTATACTACCACAATCCTCGTTTGTCCTTTGCAAATTTCTGTCCCTCGAATGGATTTGTAGCTACATTGAAACTGGCGTAGTTTTAGCTTATGATCCACGCGCGGAGCCAGTACTAATTAACATGATGATTAACTATTGATGATTCAGTTACTTACTTATAAATACATCTCTCAGTTACACGCTACAATTCAGGATTCATTGTTAAACAAGATGTGTATTTTTTTTTCATGGCATGAATTCAATTCTCCCGGGCAACGTTAAAAATTGCTTAATTAACTTGGTTGGAACGATTTTCACTGGATGGATCCATCACAGCTGGTGGAGAAGGACGCGGAGGCGGCGATTGTGTGGTTCTGGAAGGCGATCAATTCAGGCGACAGGGTGGACAGCGCGCTCAAGGACATGGCCGTGGTGATGAAGCAGCAGGACCGCGCCGAGGAGGCCATCGAAGCCATCAGGTCCTTCAGGCACCTCTGCTCCAGGCACGCCCAGGAGTCCCTCGACAACCTGCTCATCGACCTCTACAAGGTGCCACATCTTCTTGCAATGGAATTTTGGTCATTGATTGGTTCCTGCATTAATTCTAATAATGCGGACGTCATTTTCGTTGTATTCAGAAATGCGGAAAGGTTGAGGAGCAGATCGAGCTGCTGAAGCAGAAGCTGAAGATGATACACCTCGGCGAGGCATTCAACGGCAAGATCACCAAGACGGCGCGCTCCCACGGCAAGAAGTTCCAGGTCTCCATCCAGCAGGAGATGTCTCGCATTCTGGTATGCAACGATTGCTGGTTCCTACCGTGACCCATATATAAGCTGTGGCACATCACTGCAGAATTCAGTCACAATCTACTGAAACCTTCGGATGTGTATGTTTACAGGGCAACCTTGGCTGGGCTTACATGCAGCAGAGCAACTACGAGGCCGCCGAATTGGTATACCGCAAGGCCCAGACCATCGTGCCCGACGCCAACAGGGCGTGCAACCTCGGGCTGTGCCTGATCAAGCAGGGCAGGAATGATGAGGCAACAAGAATACTTCAAGATGTCCTGCTTGGCAGAATCTCCGGATTGGACGACAACAGGGCTGTCGCCCGAGCAGAGCAGCTGCTCAGTGAGCTAGGTCCGATGACATCGCCGTTCGATGTTGACTTGAGCTTCACTGAAGAGATCATGGAGAGACTGGACCTTGTGATGAACGAATGGACGCCGTTCAGGTCGAGGAGGCTGCCAGTGTTTGAGGAGCTAGACGCCTTCAGGGACCAAATGGCTTGTTGATTCTTCTTAGTTTTTAGTTTATTGTTCTTGTGTCTTTTTTGAAGCTCATGTCCTTGTGTGTGTTAAATAGTGCATGTATTGTATGTATATAGGAGGTGTTGTGCATGAGATCTGATAGATGATAGATATCATAAGCTGGGTGGGGTTGATGCAAAAGCGTTCCCTTTGGGTTCTTTGGTGGTCAGAAACTCAGAATGTCCCTTGTTTCTCCTTGGTTCCTTGTGCATGTCTTGTGTGAGTTGTTTTTGGTTGTCTCTTCTTCCATCCCTTTGTGTTCTCTGGTCCTCTTCAACCAATCTTGTAATGGGCCGTGAAGACTCAATAGACAGAAAAACTGTGAATGAAAATCATGTGGGGATTCCCTCTCTGTTCGATATATTTGCACATGTTCTTGGCTTAAGATACTCCTACGTCCAACAAAAGATGTTTTAACTTTGACCAAATTTGAATGCATCTATACACTAAGTCATGTCTAGACACATCCAAATTTTAACAAACTTGCATCTAGACACTAAGTCATGTCTAGATACATCCAAATTTTAACAAACTTGCATCTATACACTAAGTTATGTCTAGATACACCAAATTTCAAACTTGAGACATCTTTTGTTGGACAGAGTGAGTATATGTTTAATTTGACTTCCTCGGGATTATCAAATTGCCAAGTTGACTAACTCCCTAATCATAAAATACAAATGGCTTTTGCTAAAGATCTAACGTAGAGTATAACATACCAGCAACTAAGAATTCATCCATGCTCCAGCTTGAGTAAGGTCAGCTTGCATATGCACTGCTGCCAATATAGTAAGACCTTGAAAAGTTGAAAGCAACTAGCAGAAACACATGATAGATGACACTGAACTACTGATGAGAAAGCAGTGCAGTACAACACCACCAACGCTCCAAGAAGATCCTCCAGTAATAGTTGGATTACTGAAAGAATACCCCATATTATTCTGAACACGTTTCAGCATCGACATCCCTACAAAAAAAGAAGAAGTGTACCTTTCTGTCCATCTGTTCAAGCTAACAATGTCCTAGGTGTCTGAACTTTCATAGCAGAGCAGACACAAGTATATTCAGTCCTGTGCAAAAATCTTTGCCTGCATTGATGCCGGGCCACGTCCATCCTAAACGAGACCGTTTGCCACTGCAAAGTCACGCGGAAGAAAACATAAATAGAACTGCTTCACAGACGTCCAGAGTATGCGCAAACATGTGTTCAGAAGCTTAACAAGAGCAGGAAATCTCTGTTACCTCTAGAGGATTGCAGGACGAGGATGAACTCCATGCCTTTGTTGCCGGGAGGGAGGTCCAGGACGACGGGGAACAGCCGGGCGCCCATCCGGCGGCAGACGACGAAGTCGGTGCGCCGGGTCTCCTCCTCCAGCCTGCGGCGCAGCGCCACGAGGCTCTGCCCGTCGAACATAAAGTCCTTCCACGTGCCCTCCTCCAAGCCGTCCACGCCGCCGTCGTCCCTGGCCGTGTTGTACAAGATCCGCCGCGCCGCCGACGGCTTCGGCAGGACCTCCTCCTCGCTCCACTCCTCCTCCTCTTCCTCCTCCGGCGACACCTTATTGCCTTTCGCTTCCTAAATCATGCCACCAAGGTTAATGCAATCAAGACTTCAAGAGTAAAGTGGACGAATATATGATCCAGGTAAGGTTCTTTGTTCCCTATAAGAAGAATCTGGGACCAAATCTACGTATGATCCAAGAAAGGTTCTTCTTTCTTCCCAAGAAGAATCCCGTACCAAATCTACGAACAAGAACGTAGCCACGTAGGGATAACTAGCAAGCACAATCGGCGAGAAATTCGGTCCCTGTTTGCGCGAGCACGTAGCGCGCGTACCTTGGTGGAGTGGAACCTGGCGAGAACGCCGGGCGGCGCACGTGCCAGCGGCGGCGCCGCATTCGCCATGGCGACGACCTCGACCTCCCATGAGCTCTCCTCCGGGTCGGCCCCCAGGTCGACGGTGACGGCGTTGTCCTTGGAGGGCCTCCGCCCGAACCTGGCGCGGAGGAGGCGGCCGTAGGGCCCGGAGAGCGTGAGGAGGTTCTTCGTCTTCCCCTCGCGCAGCGGCGACCAGAGGAAGGCGTTGTCGTTGGGGCAGGAAGGGGAACCCAGGACGACCCTGCAGCAGGACCTCGTGCCGCGGCCGCCGGAGTCGAGGTCGGCGGGGAGCTCGGTGGCGCCGAGGTAGAGGCCCTTGTGGCCCTGGAGGCGCACGCAGTCCTCGCCGGCGGGCTCCACGGCCCAGACGGCGCCGCGCGGGTTGCGGCGGTAGCCGTGGGAGACGGCGCCGTCGTCGGGGGCGCAGAGGTACGTGCCCAGGTGGCTCTTGAGCCGCACGGACCGCGCGTTCTTGAAGAGCTCCATTGCTGCGCTGCGCAAGGAGATGGGGATCACGGATCAAGAAACGGGGCGGCGTTTTCTTGGTCTTGATGACGAGAGGGCGAAGGCGCGGGGAAGGGAGTTGGGGAGACGTTTGTTTGGGCGGGAGGAGGAGATGAGGCCAGTGGATTTGTTCGTTCCGATCGCGTATAATAAAGCCCGGGGATTTATCGTCCTTGACAACGGAGGTTCTGCTTATCGAAAAAGAGAATTTAGTTAAGATACAGTGTGAGCAACCGAAATGTTGTTTTGGGCTACCGAATGCAAAATTTTGCCGGAGGTCGCCGGTATTCGTGGTTACTCCGTACAATAGTTACCAAAAGTATTGTTCGGTTACACTGTTAGAGATATTTAAAAATAATTTTGGATTCAACTTAATTTCCTGCCTACAAGGTAATTTATCCACCTATATATTAAAAAAAATTAAAGCAATGTGGTATTTACCTTGGAGGACCAGTAAATTTGGACATCCGACGATAACCAAAAACTTCACGAACTCGCAACGGCTAGACCTAAATTAATGTTTCGAGGAAACATCACATTCACCATCTCCATGCAATTTGATTCGGCGTTAGCTATGCTGCAACTTAATGTGGTTGCAAGCACCGTCCCATTACTCAAGGCTAGAGCTTCTGCCATTACCGCACTAATAACATGTGGCATGAACCACATTGCCGCTACGATAAAAAAGTGACGGTCATCATATAAAAATGTGTCTTTTTACACATGGTTGTGTCCACTCCCCAAAGGATGCTAAGATTGAGCTTAACATGGTATTAGATGGGCCATGGGCTTACTCCATGGTGATCTCTCTCTCTCTCCCTCCCCAAGAAGGTGTTGCATCGTAGGAGTTTTCAATCGTGACGCTCGCCAAACCTCGCATGTGCGACAAGACATGAACTATGTTTGCTCAATATTCTTCATCTAGCATGATACATCAAGAAGCATGGATTTGCTAGAACACGACGACTCGCAAGCACAAAGAAGCATGGACTTGTGCCACGAAGGACTTTCTAGATTATCTTGATTTTCATAGGGATAGATAACTCCTAAGTGTGTGTTCGACCTTGGCCATCCTCTCGAGTCTATCCTTGCATAAACCGATGTCCACGTTCACGGTGATATGTTTACCAGACAAAAAAGGTTTGAGACCAAGTACATAGTGCCTAGCAACAAAAAACATCAAAAGCCTACACGTTCAGTGGAAGTTCGTGTGTACAAGCTGATTCAAGAGGACCGAATGTACCCGAAAACAGATCCTCCTCCCATTTGCATGAATGCAGCCCGGTTTTATCACAAAAGATCTCAAATCTTTGTAATCACCATGGTTCGCGAGGGTTGTTAGTTTATGTGTCTAGCTAGATGGGATCGAAGGATTATTTCCAATGTCGATCACCAGTTCCCACCCGCCAAATACAACCACACGTTCAAATGTATGAATTTTGTACTCCCTCCAACCGGTAACTTGTCTCAAATTTGCCCAAATACGGATGTATCTATGTGTAAAAAGTATTTAGATACATGTAATATTTTGACAAATAATTCCGTCCGGAGGTAGTAACAAAATACTCAGCAACACCACGCCAGTTATTCTTCAAAATACATTTTTTTCTCAGTTGAAAATTTCGGAAGGGTACGAAGCTCGTTTGATCTGTGTGGAATGTGGAATGCTCGATTTCGGAATTCGGATCCTTTCAAACTCCCTTGTGTCATTGCGTGAGGTTGGAGTTCAAAATAATCTGACTCCGGCTCCGGCGCAGCTTGCATGCACCGCTCACCGGCTCGCACTGTCGCACAGCAGCCACACGCTCTTCCCCGAAGAGTAATTTACAATTCATTCAGGGGGGCATCTGAAAACGACCACTCCTCTCGGAGACAGAGCGTCTCCTCTGTCCTGGGTTAAAACCCGCTTCTCCCGTTCCTCCTCCCCACCCTTCTCCACTCTCTTGCCCCCACCACCATGGCCGTGAAGGGGAAGGGCAAGCAGGTGGCCTCCGACACGCCCGGCTCCTCCGGCGCCAAGCGCCGTAGCGGCACCGGCGGCGCGGGTCCCTCCTCCTCCTCTGCCGCTGCCGCGAAGCGCCGCCGCCGCCCTGGTGTCCTCCAGTTCTTCGACGACCAAGCCGGCGTCGACGACGACTGCGAGGACGAAGAGGAGGAGGAGGAGGAGGAGTTCGATTCGGAGCCCGAGGATGGCCCGGACCACGGTACGGGTCGCTCCGATCCCCCTGATGACGCGAGCCCTACCCCACGTTCGGTGGCCTCACGCATGGATCGATTAGTTGGGTCGGTTGGGGTTTAGGGTTCCGAGCAATGCGGCCCCGTGCGTCCCTTAGTTTTGGCATCATTTTCACTTCATTGTCTGTGTTAGGTATGCCTGTTGATTTGGGGTTTTTTGTTTGTCTTTGTTGGATTTTTGTTGAATGGGGTTTTTGGTTCCCCCACACTTAGCAGTAGGAACCTTTATATACCTGTATCGGAACCTCACCTATTCCCCAAAAATAGACCTTAAAATTGTAGAAACCGGGATCCCAACAAGAAGAAGCCCAGAAGTTCCCATCTTATGGTACTATGATGCATGCATGAATGCTAGTATAACTTACCCTTTACCATTTGAGCACAACCTTGTTTTAACTTTTAGGACTATCATTGCCTGATTACTCTTTGAATTTTCTTCTGTTGTGATCCTGCTGATGAACACTGCAGGCTTCTTTCGTGAGAAAAAGACAGCGAGTGCTAATATGATGAGAACTGAAAGGTCACACCCTCTTCCATTCCTTGCACAAGTAAAGGAAGAGGAGCTAAGTGGTGATGAACTTGAGCAATTTGTTAAGGACCGTTACTCTAATCGTGTGAAACATTCTGGTTATGGTGGCTCTACCCAAGAATATGATGATGACTGTACCATGGATGATGCATTGAAAGAGCCTACTATTTGGAGGGTCAAATGCATGGTTTGTGATTGATAGTTGTTTGGCTTTATGTGTTGATCTATCATTTGATAGCTAGATGCTTATTTTGTGTAGCTGCATTTCAGGTTGGGCGTGAACGCCAAATGGCTTTCTGCTTCATGCAAAAGTTCATTGATCTGAAGAAGTTTGGTACCAAAGTGCCAATTATCTCAGCATTCTCACTCGATCATATGAGAGGATATGTTTTTGTTGAAGCAGAGAAGGCCTGTGATGTTACCGAGGTACACAGTTGAGGCCTTCCATTGGAAAAAAGACATACCCATGCTGGAAAAAACAAATCAAATAACACGAGATGCTGTTTATTTATCAATCCATTATGTCATGTGGTTTCAGATAATATGCTATTTTACTTGACATCAAGATTTGTTATAAGGTTTAAGATGTCTTGGTTTTTCTGTGCGGAGCAATGCTCTTATTTTCCATTTCTTGCGCACTTCAATTCAATTCACTCTTTTGTTTTACTTTGAAGTCCAGGATGGAGAAAGACAAGCTTTTCAATTGTTCAATAACAGAATTCGTCTTTGACATTCACAAACTTCTCTTCCTTACCAAGATTTATCCACATTTATGCAGTACATAGTTTCTTGGGAAATGGCTCATATGGGCATCTCTTTCTACAGGCGTGCAAAGGATTTTGCAATGTTTATGTAAGCCGAACTAGTCCTGTCCCCGCAGCTGAAGTTCCTAGCTTGCTATCAACTCGTGCAAAACCATTTGAAGTCTCGCCTGGAACATGGGTGCGCATGAAAAGTGGAAATTATAAAGGAGATCTAGCACAGGTATTTCTGGGGTGGGGGTGGGTGGGGTGGATCTACCATCTTTATATTTTCTCAGTTTATTTATTCATTAATCACATTGTCCCTACGAATTTGTAGGTTGTTAATGCAGTTGATGGACGTAAAAGGGTGCTGGTAAAACTCATACCAAGAGTTGATCTCCTAGCTATTTCGAAAAAATTCGTAATGCTCTTACACTTTTGTCCATATTTATTATTTGATTATTTCTCCTTTTGGCAATAAAAGCTCCACAACATTTTTATCTTGCTTGAGTTCGGTTCGCGCTTTCCTTAGTTCACGTCATTTGTTATATCGTAGTGCCTCAGTTAGCCTCATATATGTCGTGTTGAACTCCGTTGCCTTTTAATCATGGAATTAACGAATCAGGCCAGGTTATTTTCACCATGTATTGATCTCTAATTTCCGAAATTCTTGCTTTGCTGTTTGCCTGCATTGATGAACTAGGTACTGTGTCTGAGTTTGTATTTGTTCATTCAGGACTTATGCCTCAACCTTGAAGCTATATCTTTGTCACAGAAACTTGATTCTTGTCTTGCGCTACAGTAGAATTTATGGCATGTGAAACAGTGAAAGTAAAACCTTGTGGTGTCTATTGCCTACTTGCATTATGTTTCAAGTTTGATACCATAATCTGGATGACTAGGTTCACGACACTGACAGTTTATCTAGGCTACTCTTATTTGGCTTATCAACATGCTTGTTAACAACCATTTCTTTTCATTTCTTCCCTTTGCAAAGTTCTTGGCTAACATTATGAATTGCCACCATGGAGTTTATGTTATGCATTTGCTTTTACAGGGTGGCGCAGTTTCCCTCAAAGATGCCGCAGTTCCTGCACCACGACTAATCAGCTCACAGGAGCTAGAGTAAACGCTTCCGTTTTATGTCCAGTATTTCCTTGTCCTTCTGCTATCATTTGTTTCTAACCACGATCGTGTTGATCCTATTAGGTTCTTTGGACCTCATATCGAAAGGAGGGCTGATCGTCAGACTGGTGATGTTTTTGAAGTGCTTGATGGTTTGATGTTCAAAGATGGTTTCCTGTATAAGAGAGTCGCGCTTAGTTCTTTGATTTACTGGGGGATACAACCAACGGATACTGAGCTTCTCAAGTTCTCTTCTAGTCCAAGCATTAAAAGTTCAGCTGACGACATGGATTGGCTCTCCAGCATGTATGGTCAAAAGAAAAGAAACGTGCCCAGAGAACACGATATGAATGCATCATCTTCTAAAGACAAATGCTCCAAGGCATCAAATCTTAAAGGTTCCACTAGTACTGAGAGTTATGATGACGACGTAAATGATGCATTCAATCTTCATGATCTTGTACTTTTTGGGTGAGTCTCTGTTTTACAAGCAGACCAAAAGGTTTCACTAGTCACAGTCAACTTACTACAGGATGCCATCATTATTTTTGTTTCCCAATTAACAGGCGAAAAGATTTTGGTGTGATCATTGCTGTTGAGAAAGATGGTTTTAAGGTAGCATTCTTCTGATGCACACTTCAGTTCCACATTCTTGTCTTGTTCTAAGAACAATTTATTTTCTTGTAGATTTTAAAAGGTGGTCCTGAAGGATCTGCTGTGACAGTTAGAAAGCAGGATATTAAGAAAGGATGTGTAGACAAAATGTTTACAGCTGTTGACCATCAGAAGAAGATTATATCCATTAATGACACTGTTAAAGTTCTGGAAGGACCAGCACAGGTGAAAAATTTAATTTCTCATTCACCAGGGGTCAGCTATTGTAGTCTTTCGCTAGCAGTATGCATCCTTTTGTCCTTCCAAGTTTCAAGAAACATTCAATTAAAATATTTTTGTATATCTGGTGTGTTCATGGTACTTCTGTCAAGTATTTGTTTCTATTTGTACCAGGCTTGTATTTTGTAGTTTATATGATGTATTGCATTTTTCTTGTAGCTGTAGTTGCACATTTCATAGCTATAACCAATGGCTCTACAGTTTTAATAATTACTTTTGGAAATATTTCCTTCCTTTTGGTACTCTTCCTCATTTATTTAATATTATCTTGCAGGGTAAGCAAGGAGTTGTTAAACACTTGTACATGGGGATACTATTTATACATAATGATAGTGAAAGTGAGAACAACGGTTTTTTCTGTGCCCAATGCGGGTCTTGTGAAAATATCAAGAAAAGAAGGGAACTGGCAAGTTCGGTATGTCTGATACGTACATCTGCTCGTCAATGAATTGGACATGTTCTTTTGGTCACATTGTTTTTGATGTATCAGGAGGACAACCCAATTTCCATGTTCTCGGACTCACCTTTCATGCCATCTGAGCAAACTGAGCAACGGAACAGTATGCGTTTCATGTTTTTATGTACTGTTATTTACAAACGATGAGATTTGAAGACTGCCAGAAGTTAGTTTTGTTCTAAATCCCTTGATTATGCAGACGACAGGCCTTACAGGGCCAGAGAACAACTCTTCTCAATTGGGGAGATGTTGCGTATTCGGAAGGGACCTATGAAGGGCTATCTCTGCCGTGTAGTTCGAATATTTCGAAATGATGTAACTGTTAAGCTAGATTCTCTACTGAAGATCGTTACAGGTTGGTAGCTACACATGCTTGGATTGGTGCCGTTCTTTGGATAATGTCTTGACTCCTTTGTGTTATGGTTGTAGTGCAAGCAGAATTTCTCTCAGTCCCAACTAAAAGAGGGTACGCAGCTATGCATGTTTGAAGCTTATCTCTGCCATTGTTGCTTGTTTAGTGTCGTGTGACTGCATAATTCATCGCATTGATGCTTAATTTTACTTCCCTATTTGCTTATTGCTGTGTTGTATTGTCACACCAGGGATAACTCATCTAGTGCCGCAGCTGGTCCTTTTGGAACTCAGGATACATCATTCTTTGGTAAGTCTGTGCTTCATATGTACATTGTTTATTTCTACCTTCTTGATTGGTCCCTATCGTGTGAGGAAAGGAAGTTATCAATCTTCACCAAATAATTTGCTGCTGACCTACTGCCTCTTAACTGGGCCATCTGCCCTATTTTGTAGAGTTTTTAATTAAGATGTGAGAAATAGAGAACTGAATGTTAAACTGTTTATATGGCGTAGAAGACTCAAATTCTATGTTTTAATCTCTCGTCATTTTGGTCTTCTAAATTGTGGGATTTGTTACTTACATTGATTCTAAATTTAGGTTCAGAAGCAGAGAAAACCTCATGGAACAATGGATTGACATCACTTGGCAGGTTTATTTCATGTTTTTCAGTTCCTTTTGTGACTTTGTGTTAACTTGCTGGATTCCAGTGAACTGACCCGAACTAGACTTAAGGTTTCATAATATGTGTGTGTGAGTTGTGATGGGAGTACTTGGACCTACATACGCTCTTTATCCTTCCCCACCCACAATCAAAATGACATTGTGCAGTTTACTTGGTAATGAACAGTTAACAGTTACTCCCTCCGTTCCATAATTCTTGTCTCAAATTTGCCCAAAAATGGATGTATCTATTCCTAAGAAGCGTCTAGATACATGTAATATTTTGACAAGAATTATGGAACGGAGGGAGTAGCATCCATGAGATACCAAAAGGACTAGCTTCTATTTTCCATTTTTATCACCCAGATAAACTATTGTTGTATTTGGCCAAAGAAGGGTGGCAACCATATCCTTTTGTTGATGGGCTTAGTGTTGTTTTGTACGTATAACGCTATCTTTAATTTGTAATTTAGTTTTAATGTATTTCTAAATATGAGTTGCAATGTTGGCATGAGGAGACCTGTAGCATCATTGTCTTCTAGAATTTTTCTTTGGGTGGATACTCATTCGTCATTGACTTCATCTTGTTGCAAAGATGAAAAGAAAGTCAATTACCTTTAATTTGAAACTGGAAGAATGCCGTATCTGAAAAATAAATCGCAGTTATCTAGTCCTGTATGGTATATGAGAACTGTCATGTTGAAGACTTGAACCAGATTATTTCTCCTGTACTTCAATAAATATTTGTTTCTTTGTATTTTTATCATCTGTACTTATTTATTTTTGTTTGAATTTTAAGAGTAGATGGACTATCACTACAAAAGAGACCCTAAGGCTTCAATTTCCTACTAACAGTTTTCTCTTTCTAATTGCTGTTGCAAGTGTCTAAATGCTGAATAAAAATCTTCCTTTTCACTGACCTTTGCAAGTTTCTTTCGCATCTGTGGTTGAATAAAAGTTATTGCTTTCTCTACTGCAACAAATGCATAAGATCGAGTAAATATGCTATGCCCCCATCGTGCATATACCATTATGTACAGGGGGTGATTTCACGGTGAAAACGATCGGTGTACTCAAGGTAGCGCAGAGAGTCTAACATCAAACTGGAGTAAATCAATACGATGAACCGTACAAAACAGTTCAGCTCCCGCAATAATGCGAAAATTAAAATCCTGGTTTTGAAGCAAGGACGAGTGATGTGATACTATGAACTTTGAATGAGCTACTGTATTTCATATTGACCGGGCATGAGGTTGGAACTTATTTGTGCGCAGATAGCTAGTACATGGTACACCTATGGCCCATGTGAGTTTATAAATTGACCAAGGAATCGATGCCACTACTTCGCCATGCAGCTAGCTCAACGGTCGAAGTGTCAACGGGCCTTTCTGCATGGCCATAAATGAACTTTGTCGTTTTCCAAGAAAAACCCTATTGTAACTATACCTTTGTAAATGCTGAATTAACAACTATCATCTTTATTTCTTTCTATTTTAAACTGCATTACATGCAACTAATTGAACATATGTAATCTGGACATTGGAAATTGTAGTTTTCAAAAAAAATAAAAAATCTTAATTTGCTTGGTTGATAGAAATAAAACAATTTCTTCATGGCCTAGAATTTTAGAATCTAAAACCTGATAACACCTTTGAGTCACAGTAACTTTTGATTGTTCTTAGTAAGTATGCTAGAATTGCTTAAGATCTAAAGTAACATACTTAGACTGTCCTTTGTGAGTATGCTAAGAGTCATTTGAGATATGTTCTTATGCCCTTCTGTGATCCTCTGGTGTATCAACCTTTTCATTTTGTTTTTATTTTGCGCTGTTGCGCCAAGTTGCCTGCTATATTGGTTCTTGCATTTATCTGGTTCAAATTTCTTAATTTTCTAGGGAGTAACAGAATGTTATATAAAGTACTTTCTGGTTGTGCTCATTCCACTTATAGACTCTGTGTATATAACTGTTAGAAGAATAAATGTCCTGAGTTATTTACATTTATGCAAGTTATTAATTCACTGAATTATTTGACCTGCTGCAGTGATTCTTGGCAACCTCCTTCAAGTTCGGCGTTTCCATTTCAGAATGCAGGTAATGTGTAGTTTAAGCCTTCCTATTTGTTTGCATGGTCTTGAGCCTCATTGATTTGTATTGTTTAATCACAATGGCATTGCATCATTCTATTGTATTATTTTTTGCTGAAGTATCAGATACCTGATCATCTGTCCATTCTGTAAAAGAAGACCTTGAATTGGTGTTATTAGTGAACCGGTTATGGGATAGGTATCATAGGTTGCACCCACTAGGAGTTGCACAACACAAATCCATCTAATTTGGTGAGGGAGCAAATATTGAGTTAACGGGTAACACGTAGTGTATTTTTTTAGTCAGTAGCAATGCATGGAAATTGTGGTAGTGTGGCATCTCTTATTTCAGGTTCTGGGAAGTTGGAGATGTCATCTTTCTTCAGCAGTGACAAGTCTCATATGAAAAAAAATCTCTATGCTTATTTGATTGTTTCATTTACCTAGCAGTTGAGGCGTTTGTAATATTGCTCATTCGGTACTTTTAACATGTTCAGATGGAGGAGCAGAAGCTGATCCCTGGTGTAAGAAAACATCATCTTCCGCTGATGGTGATTGTGATCCATGGTGCAAGAAAACAACATCTGCAGATGTTGGAATATGGAACAATAGCACTACACAGAAGGACAGCTCCAGTGACAATTCATGGGATAAACAAGCTGGAGGTGGTGGATTAGATGTTGGTGGCAGCTCTTGGGCTGGAGCAGCAGTCAACAAACAGAGTGAAAAGAGTGACAACTGGGGTGAGGCATGTAAGGCGGTGGACATGGCAACTGGTGGCAACACAGATCCTTGGGGCAGCAAGGTCAAAGTAGTTACGGAAGAAGCAGATGGCTGGGGAAAGTCGTCACTGCCACCAGAGAAAAAGTTGGAGGACGATGGTCAAGGATGGGGCCGATCTTTTGGGACGTCAAACAAAGAGCAAGAAAAAGAGGCAGTTTCAAAAGTTGCAGACAACAGCAGGTCTTGGGATACTGCTATTGCTATTTGTGATGGTTCGGGTGATGATGCCTGGGGGAAGTCAAAAGAGAATAATGGTGACGGAGCAGTTGGATGGAATAAAGCTATAACCTCTAACCAAAACAGTGGCTCTGGAGGTTGGGATACTGCTGCTGCTAACTGGAGTAAGCCATCTCCTGTGGGTCAAGGACATGAAGAAGCATGGGGCAAAGAAAAAGATTCAGCCGCTAAGTCTGAAGAAATAAACGACGGTGGTGGGAGCTGGAAAAAAGCTGGATCATCAGACCAAGTTGGTGCAGGAGATTGGGATAAACCAAAATTTTCTGGGAATGCTGGTCCATCCAGCTGGAATAAGGGAGAGGCAGTTGGAGGAGATAATCAGAATAGCAACTGGAGCAAACCTGGTGGAAACTTTGAAGGTGGCCGTGGGTTTGGGCGAGGACGTGGTAGAGGCTGGGGCCAAGAATCTGGGGATTTAGGTGGCAGAAATGACCAAGGAAACTTGAATAGCTCATGGGGTAATGACAGTTCTGCAAGGCCCTCTTGGAGGTCTGATACGCAGGTAAGCAACGAAGGTGGAGATTCTGGTGGTGGTGGATACAGGGGGAGGGGAAGAGGAAGGGGCCAATACGGAGGACGAGGGAGAGGAAGAGACAATGTTTGGGGAAATGGAGATCGAGGTAGTTCTGAGTTTGGAAGGGAAGGGAGCAGTGGTGATACACTAAACTGGGAAAACAGTCAGCCTTGCAGGGGCAGTGAAGGCACCAAGCCATGTGATGAGAATCAGACTTCCACTTGGAACAGCTCAGATGATAAAAAAGCGTCCGGAGGTGAGAAACCTGTTTTCTTCCCCTGTTTCAGATTTGTAGCTTTATCAGATGTACATTGTTGGCACTATTTGTCTAGTAAGTACATATAAGTCCTGGATATCTTATCATTTTGATAGCGGCATCAAGATTTAAATAAATACCTTGTCTTTTTTTAATATTGTGCCGCTATTATTGTGTTCGCCATGAATACACTGCATTTCTTATGTTGATTACTGATTAGTATTGTGCCTCTTTCATTACTCTTGACTGGTTAACTCTTGTGTATTGGTAAGACCCAGATTGATCTTTGGGTTTAGCAAGATGGTTTCTACTGGCGCTGAGTACTGTATCACATTTATGCTTCCTTTGCTTGATATGCTACAATTTATACCACTGTTCTCTTGTGTAGGTGAACCAAATGATCCTTGGGCGAGCAAGATGACTACTAAAGGTGATGAAGAGCCCATTTAAATACCCATGTTTTCTGTTTGCTGTTTTGAGCTATATTTGTGTGCTGACTCATCTATCTTGTAGGCCAAGAACAACAATGTGATGCTTGGTCAAGCAAGATGACTTCGACTGCAGGTGCCGAGAACAACAATGATAGCTGGAACACAAAGGCAAAAGAGCCTTCCTGTAGTGATGGGACAAATTGGGAGAATGCTGTATCTGGTAGATCTGAAGCCAACTAAAGTTAAATTTCTGCTCAATGGTCGAGTACTGCAAACTTATCTTGTATGCTCATGTTTAGGTGAAGAACGGCAAGGTGATCCCTGGGCAAGCAAGACTGATTGTTCTACTAAAGGTGCTTAGGGAATGAATTCAAATATTTAATTATTATTCATATTTGATGCTCCGCTTGACATTTTGGGCTAAATGGTTAATAATATATTTCTTGGTGGTACCTTGTAACACTTATTTCTGATTCTCTTGCAGGCAAAGAACAAGAAACTGATCCTTGGGCAAGCAAGGTGGCTTCTACTGCAGGTGCTGATAATAATAAAAATGGCTGGAACACAAAGGAAAAGGGCAATTCGACTAGTTCTGGAGCTGGGGAAAAGGAGGACACTTGGAATATTAAAGGGGGCAATGGGAATGGTGGGGGTTGGAACAATACTGGTTCTTCGGCTGCTTGGAGCAAACCAAGCTCTACAAGTGGAGATCAGGAACCTGCTTGGAGCAAGCCAACGTATGGTGATGATGATACTGGATATGGCAGGGGCGGATTTGGACGTGGGAATCGAGGCAGAGGGAGAGGAAGGTTTGGTGATGGTGGATCTTCATGGAATGGAGGAAGTAACTTAAATGACGAATCAGGTGGAGAAAGGTCTGAAGATCGCTGGAACAGGAGGGATTCTGATGGTGGCAGAGGAAGAGGCAGAGGACGGTTTGGTCGAGGTGATCGCCATCAAGATAACTTTGGGTCAGGAGATGGTGATGGTGGTAGCTGGAGCTCTGGCAGAGGAAACAGAGGCC
The DNA here is from genome assembly GCF_000005505.3 of Brachypodium distachyon. NCBI lineage: Eukaryota > Viridiplantae > Streptophyta > Magnoliopsida > Poales > Poaceae > Brachypodium > Brachypodium distachyon. Next base: position 17,997,594 of record NC_016132.3, on the reverse strand, counting down.
GAGGTGGTGGTTACAGAAACTGGAATGACAACAATGAGGGAAGGTCCTTCAGTCAAGGTCGAGGCGGTGGCTGGTCTCAGTCTTCTGACTGGAATGCCGGTAAAAAGGAAAGCACTGAAGGAGATCAAGATTTCTCAAAGGGCAAGTCAAGCTGGGGTGGTGACAAAAATGATAGCTGGGGAGGGCCAAAACAGTCTGGTGGAGATGATCAGGCTGGAAAGAGCGATGGGAGTAACGCCTGGAATCAGAACAAACCATCTTTGGGTGATGGATCCTCTGTCCTGGGTCAGTGGGGTGGTCCTTCTGGGGACACTACGACTTCTAGAGGAGGATCTGTAGGCGGGGGAGGATCTTGCGGTAATAGTGAAAATCAAGCTTTCTCGAAAGGCAAGTCCAACTGGGGGAGTGACAAAAATGATTGCTGGGGAGCGCCAAAACCACATGGTGGAGATGATCAGGCAGGAAAGAATGATGGAAATAACTCCTGGAACCAAACCAAACCATCTCTGGGTGATGGACCTTCTATCCTTGGTCAGTGGGGTGGAGGGGCACCTGTAGGTAGTGGGGTAAAGAGCAATGAAGATGGCTGGAATTCATCAAAGGGAACTGAAGGTACGACCAAGAATAACTAGTCAGTGCATCCACCATATGTCTCTTGTTTGGCCTACTGTGTAGGGCGACTCGTCATAATTTAAGTTATCAGTTTTCTCCTGCTTTTTTCTCGACTAGTCAATGCTTTCACCACATGTCCTTTTTTGTTCTACTGACTAGTACATCACTCTCTGTTCGAACCTCTTATCCTAACTTTAGAAATCAATCTGTAACATGAAATCTTTCTCTCGTGTTATTTCATAAGGTGGAACAAAGAAGGAAGGATCTTGGGGGAAGCCTGGAGGGAGCGGGAGCGGTTGCGGTAGCCAAGGAGGCGGTGGCAGTTCCTGGGACAAGGGGAATGCCGGTGGATGGAACAGCAACAAGGGTGGTGATACCAGCAAGGGTGGTGGGTGGTAAGTTCGTTCGAGAACCAGCTTGTGCCTGGTTGGCGCATGTACAAAAGATTTCCACCTGACGTGAAGTCAGTCTATGTATATTTTCCGCATCATGCAGCAAGTCCCATCTCACGTCACGCTACTCGTTGAACTTAGAACATGCCCAATCGCCAGCAGAATGTTTCCTCGTACTGGTGGTAATTAAATTCGCAGATGGCTTCTGTTGCGATGTTTTGTGGTGATGATGCTCTGAGATAAATGCTGTGATTCTGTGAATGAAGGACCATATGCAGATATGCTCTTAACTGTCTAGTGACAAATCTCGATGGTTGCATGCCTGTTGATCATCTGATGATGCCTTAATCCTCGAACCAATCAAAGCCTTTGCATAAAGATTATCTTTGGTCGGTCGACATGACCTTTTGGTTCGTCCCGACACATCCAAGTTTTCTCTACTCTGAAAAATGTATCATCGGATCTGACATGAGGGTCAAGAAGCGACGCTGACGGCTGCCACGACGGCGCTGTTGCTCACGCCCTAGCCGTTAAACCCCCAACGGTCGCAAATCCCCTTCGCGCACTTCGCCTTCCGGTTCCTTCTCCTTCACCGCCCCCGGCGGCGCGCAGCAGGCGCACACCGCGGCCGCGGCGCTCACAACCATCTCCCAGGGCGCCGCCGCGCTGCTGGCCTTCACCCGCCGAGCTCCGGTCCTACGACCGCGAGGACGACGGCGCCGCCATCCTCCGGCTCGTCGGCGGCCTCGGCGCCGCCATCTTCGTGCTCGAGTGGGCCGCTCTCGCGCTCGCCTTCGCGCTCCGGGTTGGTCAGGACGAGGAGGCGGCGGCGGAAGGTGGCGCCAACAGCTGGCCGTCCGGCTACCACGTCTGAATCAATCTGGCATTGGGTTCTGAGCTGTCACAGCAAACATTGCGAAGAACATGCAAAGGCAAACATATTGCTTTGCTTTTTCTTGTGCCCGTTTCATTTCATTCATCTCGTATAAATTGGAAGGGGTTTTCGGTCACTATTAGCATAATTTCGGGAGCATTTTTTTGGCTGTAATAAATTTTGTGGAAATTGTTGTTGGGTTCTCGTGTGGGCCCCGCGTCTGGAAGTCGTGGTCCTGGCAGCGTGGACTTTGACGATTCCACGTCTTCGCCCACGTCGCCGTCCATCAGGCCGGTCCACCACGGAAGACAAGACTTCAGAGTGCTGCCTTCAGCTCCCCCACCCACGAAATACCCCAACTGACCCCCACTGTCTTCCTAATAAAAACGAGAATGCCACTTCTGTTACCGTGACAGCGTCCGCGAGGGCATGGTATTTCCGTAAATAATCCCCAAATTGAAGCCTTCTCTCGGAGCTCACCCGCTCTACAAATGTTCCTTAAGTAGTTCGCACCAAGCAAAAGGGTCACTGAATCCTCCAGGGCTACGCCGGCGATGATGGGTTGCCTCTACCGCGTCCTCCACGGCGTGCTGGCCCTCTCGTCGCTGCTTGTTCTCGCCTCCGGCGAGGTCTTCTTCGAGGAGCGATTCGAAGGTTTGTTTGCCGTGCCCCTGGAGTGCGAGCCTCCTTAATTTGGTTTCGTCCGAGCTTGTTCATAGTGGCAGTATCCTTGTGTTAATTTTGCTTCTGCTAAATAAAACTGGCAATATGCTTGTGTTTAGATGGGTGGGGGAGCCGGTGGGTGAAATCCGACTGGAAAAAGAGCGAAGGGAAAGCCGGGGCATTCAGGCACACGGCGGGGAGCTTTTCTGGGGATCCTGACGATAAAGGTGCCCATCTCCATCTGGTTCCTTCTTCTGATATCTTATTGAGCATATTCTGAAGTAACTTTGGTATAAAACGATGGGCTCAGTGTTGGAGACAGAGTGCTGTTTGACTTGCTTTAATCATGAGGCGAATGCTCAATGCTGAGAAAAAAACAGTACTTAGGGAAACCCCCAAATCAGACGTCGCATAACTTGACTGTGTTGCCTAAAAAAGGATTCAGAGTTTCAGACTGTACTGGTTCCGCATGGTCCCTGTGTTCATTTGACCACCGCTTTTAAAACTGAAGTGCTGTCCATGTATGTATTGTGTTTCAACATGAAAATTCAGACAATGGGACCCTTATTTGATTACTATCCAGTGGTTTTCTATATGATTCATGTGGCCGTTTTGTGTTTTCCAATTATTTCAGGGATACAGACAACCTTGGATGCTAGGCATTTCGCCATATCGGCAAAGTACCCGGAGTTCAGTAACAAGAATCGGACGTTGGTTGTTCAGTATTCGATAAAGATCGAGCAGGATATTGAATGTGGCGGTGCTTACATCAAGCTTATGTCCGGTTATGTCAACCAGAAGAAATTTGGTGGTGACACGCCTTACAGGTTAAGTTTGCCTCCCTGATTTGGGCCTACAAATTCTTTTAGATATGAGGTTATTACTGTAAATTTTCCTGTCCCCATTATGTTTATCTACAGAAACTGGTATTGATATTTATATCCGTACGAGCTTGCACATGTTTCCAGTGAGTGACTAAGAATAGAAAAATACATGTCCAAGACTGCACAAAGCCGACGTCAAAGGTTGAGGAAATGATCTTGACATCACCGGAAAAGAAGGACATAATTTAAATTGACACCTTCAAGTCGAATCAGCTCATTCTGATGACTATCCATTCTTTTTTCTTGAAAACGTTAATGAATATCATGTTTTTTTTGTTTACATGCAAAAGCAGTACAAAAATTGACCATAATGCGTCAAATGTCCAATAAATCAGCATGAACTATGGTATTGAGGACTGTGCCTGTTGGGACACCAAATACCCATCCTTGATTGTAAAATGGTTCCTACAACTTTACTGGTAGTAAGTAGAAACCATCCAATATATATGATCCAGTGTTCGTTGTCTTACTTGTACAACTGTATTTGTTTGCGGTGTTTAATATTCTTTTGAGTCACATGCTAACATTCTTGAAGTTTACTTCTGCAGTTTTATGTTTGGTCCTGATATATGTGGCGATCAGACAAAGAAGCTCCATCTCATACTTTCGTACCAAGGGCAAAACTACCCTATCAAGAAAGATCTAAAATGTGAAACAGATAAGTTGACACATTTCTACACATTCATTCTTAGACCTGATGCTTCTTACAGCCTACTTATTGATAACCGGGAGAGAGAATTTGGGAGTATGTACACTGACTGGGACATCCTTCCTCCTCGTAAGATCAAACAAGTCAATGCTAAAAAGGTTTGGGCTTTGCGCTGCACGATGAATGTTATGATAAGAAGTTTCAATGAAGTGTTCACTTAGATCCGTCATTCTTGCAGCCAAAAGATTGGGATGACAGGGAGTATATTGAAGATCCTGATGAAGTTAAGCCAGAGGTTTGTATTGTCGCAATTTCCTGTTGTGAATCTATAATCTGGAACAAGAGCGCTCTGTAACTTCTTGCTTGCATTTGCCAGGGATATGATTCTATTCCTAAAGAGATTCCTGATCCAAACGACAAAAAGGTATGCATGTACTTATGCTTGAGAATACTAAATTTTATTTGAATATGGATGTGCAATCACATTTTTTTATTTATAGTATGAAAATAATTGAGTGTACACGAAATTTCCAATTTACCTACTCACAGCTTGTTTCATTCTACTTCCTTATTTGAAAACAACCTAGTCATAGTTCCTTATCTGCAGCAGCAATACGGAACCGACCATTAATACAGGAATATTTTCACAGTGATTCTACAGATGCCATATTACAGTTAATCAATACAAATATTTTTATTTCTATACTGAATCAGCCTGAGTCATGGGATGATGATGAGGACGGTATATGGAAGCCCAGAATGATACCAAATCCGGAATATAAGGGACCATGGAAGCACAAGGTTTGTTATTTCCTTGAATGCTAGCTCCTTGTGGCCTTTTCTTCTTCAGAAGATCATGTATGCTTAGATGCTTCTGATTATAGAAAATCAAGAACCCAAACTACAAGGGAAAATGGAAGGCCCCATGGATTGATAATCCAGGTTAGAAACATTTATCGAATCTTTTCTCAGCACCTCAAAATTCCATGTGCATTATGTCCTGATGCTCTTTGTTTAACCTGCATGGCATTTTTTTTTAAAATATCACTTGACAGTAATTTTCACTGCATATCTGACCTGACCTGGACCTCATCCTCTTAAACTCTGAAAATATAATAACTAAACTTGCTGCATACATCTTCGGCAGAATTCGAAGACGACCCAGACCTATACGTGCTGAAACCTTTGCAGTACGTGGGAATTGAAGTTTGGCAGGTACCACATATATTTTTTGTCTAGAGAACTCGTTTGTTCCACAGCAATATTAGATCGTTCTGAATTATTTAAATCCTCATGTAGGTGAAAGCTGGTTCAGTTTTCGACAACATTTTAATTTGTGATGACCCTGAATATGCGAGAAAGGTCGTAGACGAAATTTGGGCTGCGAATAAAGAGGTAGAGATACCTGATGTTTGTTAAAGTTGATCCATGCTATTTACCACTTGGGACCATGAACTTCCTGTCTCAATTTATCTCTTATCTTTCAGGTTGAAAAGGAGGCCTTTGAAGGAGCTGAAAAGAAGAGGAAAGCTAGAGAAGATGAGGTTAGAGTGGAAGTGTAACCTGGAACTTAATCTCTTTATGAGCAATTTCAGTTCATAAGTTTTTATGCAGGAAGCTCGACGGGCACGGGAGGAAGGAGAGAAGCGGAGGAGAGAGAGGGATCGGCACCGTGGCAGGGACCATTACAGGGAGAAACATAAAAGGGTACATTTCTTCTCTTTCAAATTGATTACTTTTATTGAAACTCAGTACTGAGTGCTAAATCTTCAAAGCTGCAGTATGTAACTTATGCTTCTCGATTGCCAGTGATGAGATAGTACCATATCGATCATAAGTAACTGACAATTTTATTTCTTTCATCTCGATTTGCAGCGTTACCGCAGGGATTATATGGATGACTACCATGTAAGTTTAGTCATTTGCTATCTAGAAAACGGCCAGAGTTTAAGAAACAGTTGACTAACATTTTCGATCTATTGCCGGCTCCATATTCAGGACGAGCTATGAGGTCTTCAAAATCTTTCAAGGAATAGCCCAAGTTACTGGCTGCACTGTTTCTCATCTATAAAAGCGATTATTGTATTGGCAAAATGAATAATTTGGAGACCAGGAAAAGCTGGTTAGCTTAACTCCTTTTGTTGACTCAGAAGTTCAGAACAAACTGAACATGGGTCGCTGGTCTCCTGTTCCACGGTATCCACATTCTCCTAGTGCAAGTGCAATATACAAAATAGAACAATTGTAAACCATTGGGGCAGGTAACATATCAAACTTTAGAACCAGTACTGCTTTAGAGAACTTCAGAAAACATATAATACTCACAAACTCAACCAAAATTTCAGAAAACATACAGAAGTTTTCAGTAAAGTTGAAGTATCTGATAAAGTTCAGTGAGATTGCGTGAATAGTACATGTCATGTACCATAATGTACTAAATATTGACGAGGTACTAATATTAACGAGGTATTTTTTTTGTAAAAATAAAATAATATGTGTGTCTGACTAAAAGCGAGAGAGAGAAAGAAAAAGAAAAGTTGTCAGAAATCCCACCGCTAATCCCCAGCTCTAACTAAGAGAGAGAAAGAAAGGGAAGAGAAAACTTGTGGACAGGAAGGTGGGGTGTCACCGGCTCCACGTTACTGTAGAAGATGGCCGAAACAGAATGCCCCATAGTGCTCCGGTCCTCCGGACATAACGAAGAATGTGTTTCACAAGTTGAACTCATACTGCATGTGAAGACAAACTTGCTGAACAACATAAGTAATGTCCGATTGAGTGAAGGTACATCTTTGCACGGACTAGGCCTCGCGTCTCTTGGTCAAATTTGGCGTTCTATCATTATTGTTTGAACCAAAACTGCAAGTTTCTAAACGTCAGGCCGACTTTTCAGTCTGACATGGCTGCCACGCTGACCTTAGGGGGTTTGGGCCAAACCAACTTCAGGCACACGTCACACGGTTTGGCATTCCTGGCAAGGGAAGGGTATATGTGTTCATCAGTGGCTTCCCTAATCCATACAGTTCCCCAATTTTCTCCATACACTTCGACTTGGCCTGCCTGAGACAGTGCATGATTTGGTCTGGGAAAGTGGGAAGAAGAGGACGAGTGAGACGGAAGTCGAAGGGGGCCAGCGGGGGGAGGCGGGCGAGCATGGCGAACTGGAGGAGCTTGGTGCCGCGCCTTTGAGGAAGAGGATGAGGGAGGAAGGAGGCCGCACAAAGAAGACGGAGGTGTAGGCGCCGCACCGGCTGCACTTGCCGCCGCCGCCGCTGGGAGGAGGGTCTGGGGCACCGCCACGACGTTGCTGTCCACCATGGCCACGGCCAACAATACCTGAGGCCCTGTTTGGCAGTGGTGTTTTTATGGGTTTTCTAGGTTTTTTTTTTACCCAAAACACTAGTTTCCCCTCAATGCCCTTTCCCACCACAATTCTCAGTGTTTGGCACATGCGTGTTCTAAGAAGGAATTTCAAAGAATTCTACTCCGTAGTGATATTTACAACTTCAGCTATGTACAATTTTCAAAAGGATTGTTGGATGTTGGAGGACATCAGTACATGCGCCATGGACGCGCAGGCAGGGGGCGCATAGGATGCTCGCTGGCAACGGGTTGGGCAGCGGCACTAGGCGCTTTACGGCGAGGAAATCAAAGGGGGAGGAGAGGAGGAGCAAGAGGATCTCACCGTGGGGTTCGTGGTGCGGTCGGCCGGGGTTAAGTAGGCGCGGAGGAGCGGGTCGACGACGGTGAGCGACCGAAGGTGGAGGGCGCCAACACGGGGTTGCTCGGGGCGGCAACAGGCGCAGGAGAGGGCGGAGACAGCCTCGCAAGGTCGAGGCGGAGGCGGAACTTCCGCGCGGGTCAGCGAGGTCGAGGAGGCCGTGGCGGTGCAGCGCATATGGTAGCGCAGCTCCACCGAAGCCGAAGAAGAAGGGCGTGGGCAGGGATCTTGGGGCGACGCGGCTTCCCAGCCGTGCGTACTCGGGCGCCGGTCGTCGAGGCGGGGTCGGAGTGGCTCGCCTAGGGCCGAAGAGCAGCAGGCGGAGACGGGCATGCTCGCCGGAGTTCATGGTGCGGTAGGGAGAAGAGGGAGCAGAAGAGAGCTTGGGGGAGAGGAGAAAAGAAAGAAGGAGAGGAAGAGGGGGGTGGGCGCCGACGGCCGACGGTGGCGGAGGCGAGCATGCGACTGCGGTCAACGAGGCAGAGGTGGGCGCGGAGGAGGATGAGTGATGACGACGCGAGAGTGAAGCGTCAGGGGAGAAACGCGAGTACGACTCGCGTCTCGGTATTTCGCCGGCACGGCGTGTTTTCATTGGTTTTCTAGGGTTTCTACGGGTCAAAACTGGCCTACCAAACAGCCCACTGGTGTTTTGGGGTGTCTCGGGACTGGGCCGGGAAAAAACACTAAACACTCAGAAAAAAACTAGCACCAAACAAGGCCTGAGGTGACCATGTCCCGCGCGCCCATCCTGTACCTCGCTTCCTGCGACGCGGATAGGATTTGTTACATAAATAAAACCAAACTTGATGCAGCCCATGGCTGTAGCGCGAGGACGACCAAAGGTGCCTTGGAGCCATATGAATTGCGTACTCTCACTCACCCCTATGCCTATGCACACCTCCCGCGGGCAGGGCATCTCCAGGGAAACCCCCAAATCCTCTCCATTTGTCTAAATCTGTCCATATGAGCAAAATACACAACCCAATGGGAACTCTCGTTTGTCCAAAAGTGGTCCACACACCCCATTTCTTCCCCAAATTTGAGGGGAGTATGGGGAATCCCCATTTGTGCAAAACTCATATAAATTTTATCCACTTGTCTTCTTCGCCCACATGTTAAAGATTCATGGAAAGATAAATGAGGGGTTAATATTGGACAACTTGATATTTTGTTCATCCCATTTGTCCAAAGACCCCTGAGATGGACAAATGGGGAGGACAAATGGAGGCTGACCCTTGGAGATGCCCTCAGGGACCCCGTCCTCCTCAACTCCTGCAGGGACGCGCTCGACACACATGGCACTCCCCTTTGCTCAGCGAGCCAGTGTCGCAGCTGCAACATCACCGTTAAGCAGTTCCCAGAAATAGGGAATATAGGATTAACGAATGAGTAGAGTAACGTGGTTGCACATAGCATGAACGAGCAGGAGCTAGCATTCAGAAGTTTCTATAACACTCTCTGCGCACGCCGGCGGTGTTGCTCAAATTGGATATCTCTAAGGCTTTTGATTTCCTGCGTTGGTCCTTCCTGTTCGATGTGTTGCGATGTCTTAGCTTTGGCAACAGTTGGATTGATTGGGTGGGAGCACTGTTGGGAACTTCCTCCACTCGAGTTCTTCTCAATGGTGTTCCCGGTCGGATCATTGCTCGTCGTCGAGGACTTCGTCAGGGCGACCCACTGTCGCCGATGCTCTTTATCTTGGCTATGGATGTCCTTAATTCTCTTTTCGTCAAGGCGGAGAATTGTAGTCTTCTTGGAAGATTGGCATCCAGAGGGTTAGCTCACCTGACCTCTCTTTTTGCCGACGACGCGGTGATCTTCCTCCGGCTGTGGCTGCGGGATCTTAGGGTGTGTGCAGCACTCCTTTCGGACTTTGGTGAGGTTTCCGGTCTTCGGGTGAATCTCGCTAAAACCTCCGCCCATCTGATTCGGTGCTCGGAGGCTCAAGGTGTGGAAGTGGGTCGTGAGCTGGGTTGTGCGGTTAAGACTTTTCCTTGCACATATTTGGGGCTCCCTCTTGGGTTGCGCAAGCCGTTGGCCTCGCAATTGCAGTTCCTGGTGGATAAGGTGGCCAACAAGCTACAAACTTGGTCGGCGCCCATGCCCTCTTCGGGCGGTCGTCTCGTTCTGGTCAAGTCCACTCTTTCGGCCATGCCTATTTACGCTATGTTCTCTCTAGACATCCCGGCTAAGGTTGTCGGCGGCATCGACAAGATCTGTAGGGGTTTCCTTTGGAGGGGCCGGAAAGAGGCATGTGGTGGACATTGCTTGGTTGCTGGGGACATGGTCTGCTCCCCGGTGGAATTTGGTGGTCTTGGTCTGCCTAACCTCCGCCTCCTGAACATCGCGCTCAGGGCGAGATGGTGTTGGTTGCGCAAGGTCGAACCTCGCCGGGCCTGGGGTGAATTCCGGCCGTGAATCCCGACTACGGCGCAGGAGATTGTGGATGCGGCGATTACCGCGAAGGTCGGGTGTGGCACGGAGGTTTCTTTTGGTCCGATCGGTTGCTGCCGGGTAGCTGTCTGGCAGAACAAGCGCCGCTTTTGTTTCAGTATCTTACGCCGGCGGCTGCTCGCCTCTCTGTGGCTGCGGCTCTGTGTGATCACGCTTGGGTCCAGCATATTAACCCTAACCTCCCAGAGCAGGCTATTCTTGAGTTTCTGGAGGTCTGGTCTATGGTCAACCAGGTGGTGCTCTCTGATAGTGTGGATACCTTCCGGTGGAGCTAGAGCCCTAATGGAAGATATTCCGCTGCCTCGGCTTATCCGGCGTTTTTTGGTGGTCGCGAGGTGGTCCCTTGTTCGGAGGATTTGTGGAGTTCGAGGGCCCCACTGCGCTGCCGATTCTTTGTCTGGTTGGTTCTTCAGAATCAATGCTGGACCGCCGATAGACTTGCCAGAAGAGGACTGCCACATCCGGCTCGTTGCCCCTTGTGCGATCAGGAGCCGGAGACCATTGCTCACTTGATGCTTGGTTGTGTGTTTTCGTGTCAGGTGTGGGCGATTATTCTCGGGCGCTGGGGTAAATTGGAGTGGATTCCTTCTCAGGATAGTCTGCCCGCTGACTGGTGGTCCACCAGATTGGTGCCTTTGTCGGAGCGGCGTGATTTGTCTATGGGCATCATCTTGGTCTGGTGGACTATTTGGAAACACCGCAATGCCATTGTCTTTGATGGGGCTAGACCGGACGTGGCCTTGGTTACCCATTTGATCGAGACGGAGGGTAGGCTTTGGTGGAAGGCAGGCCTCTTTAAGGGTCCTGGGTTAGTTTGTTAGTGGGTAACATGTGGAGTAAGCGTGAGTAATCGTTTTGTATCCAAGCCTCTTGGCGGTATAACTGCTCTGCAGTCCTCTTCTTCAATATATGATACATCCGCTTAGATGTATTTTATAAAAAAGAAGAAGTTTATATAACCCAGGAACAAAAACCAAAGGTATTGCTTGAATATACTCAATATAGTATGACCAGGAAACAGTGTGGTAGTGCGTACATCATCCCTTACGTGCCAACTTGCTTCACTGGTCTTCTTTCTTTCTTTTTTTTTCTTTCATAGTCTCTACAAGTAGTGGCTCAGTAGAAACATGTACATACATCTTCACATACATGTCAATGCACCTCATCTATCCAATATCACGTTCGTCGATGCCTAAGTTCGTATCTATACAACATTATCCCGGTTTCTTATCAAAGCAGATCATCCAGAATGTTTACCATGTATCATTGTTTTGCATGCCTATTATATGTACTTGGAGGTGTATTTCAGCTAGCACAAATCTTCAATCTCCATATCAAGCAACTCCTGCAAAAATTATCACCGAAGAAATTAATACAACAGTAAAACACTTCCTAGTAAATTCAAATTCTATAATTGCTTTGTTGTTAATCTAACTATTTGCTTTACCTTTCATGAAGTGCAGTCCTTTCTCTAGATCAAGCAGGTCCTGTACATAATATCAGACAAGAATTAATACTAGAACAGAACACATATTTAATGAATTCAAAGTTTCAAACTCATGCAATTTGATTACCAATATCTGAGTAGCCGATGGCCGTTCACTCGGTTCTGATCTGATCATTGGATACAGAATTCTGTAGTCACCTTCCCAGTCTTCCAATATATCTGTACCATCTAGATGATCTTTGAGATCAAATATGAGCCCTTTCTGATCATATTTTGCTATGCCTTTACGAATAATTTCACTGAGCTGATCCAACTTCATTTTTCTCTTGTACATTCCAGGAATAAAAAGTCCATAGTAGATCATTCCAATTGAAAATATGTCGACCTACCAACAAAATGAGTTACAAAGAAAAATAATGAAATAGATATATGGAGCCCATGAACAAGACTATGATGTGCATAAATAACTACAAAAAAAGATAATGAAATAAATATATGGAGCCCATGAACAGGAATATGATATGCAAAAGCAACTACTAATAAGAAGATAAAATACTAGTATAAACTATTGCCAAGTATAACAGCGCAGCCGTACAAAAAAATTAGCAGCGAAGAATGTCAAAGCTGGAGTGCGCGCCTGCCGGAGGTGGCATGTGCGCTGAGAGCATTAAGCAAGAAACCTGTTAGTATTGCACTAGAAGCTGCTTCTGATTTATTTTGCTAGCAAAACACTGGGAGTGGAACAATAATGAGGAGCCATTACTCAGTTCAGTTCGCTCAGAGAATGTTTTAGTTATGCACTGTAATAATCAACTTTACTTACTGTTGGTTTTCTTTAAGGAACTTTTGTCGGTGGTACTTGGTCAGGTCCATTCCGTCCACTTGGCGTTTTACGCTTGGTGTGGCATGTGAGAGTCAAGTTTTTGTTAATTCTTGATGAGGAGTTCACATGGACACATATGCATGGTTCTATCTTTTTTCAATGCAAACAGGGCGGGTTTCCTTGTTCCAAAAAAAGAGTATTGGGTATTATTTATACACATACACAAAAGAAAATACCTATTCAACCCGTCTGAATCATATATATGAACCACTTGTACTGGCAATATTATATCACCTTCTCCGAGACCAAGAAAGTCATATGAACCATAAGACAAAACATCAAATATATGAAAAATGAAAATCATAACAACCACAAAAGGAGTGCTGCCTAAAAGATATTTTACTAACATGCAAATTTTACACTTAAATGCTACGGAGTATTAGTATTTCACCAACCTTTTCATTGTGCCGTCGGGAGCTATTGACTATTTCAGGAGCACGGTAAGGTAGACTCCCATACCAATCACCAGGAAAATCAGAATGTGGTGCAAATCTTTTAGCTAAAAAGGAAACAAAATATCAACACTTTTTAAAGGGAATTGAATGTTATAAGTAACAGTACAAAACAGCATCAACATCTTACATATTCCAAAATCTGCAAGCCTAACAGTCAGCCCATCTTTTTCGATATCTAACAACACATTGCCAGGTTTAATATCCCTATGCACCACTCCCTTTCGGTGCATAAATTCCACAGCAGCTGTTAGTTGCATAAAAATAGATTTTCTTGTTTCCAGGTCAACTTGAGATGTTTCCTTTAGATAGTTTTCTAGTGTCCTGACAAGCAATGCAAACATATTAAGTGAACAGACTAAAGCTTAATAAAATTTGCATTTACTTAAACTTTAGAAGATTACTTGTTGCACAACTTCATTCCAATGTAAATTGTTCTTTTCTCTGTCCATGCTTGATAGAACTGCACGATGCCATCATGATTCAACATAGACAATATGTTCACCTCACTGCATGTCAAGAAACAGACTTGAGCTACCACTGACAAAAGTAGCAATCTTGCATCCAAGGTATGTGGTAAAGCAACAAATGAAAATATCCATGGTTATTTACTTATTTTCCAGTGGCACATCATGCCATACAAGATACATGGAAACTTCATTCTAGCTATTTGTAAACTCTCATACTTAATTATATTGACATAATTTTAAGAACATAATAACGACAACATCGAATGCGAATAATGTGGCAAGTAAAGTCTAGAAAGACAGATGTTGTTATTATTTTAAATAACAAAATAAGCATCTAATTTATAAACAGCTTTTAGTTTCGTATCAACACTTTTTTACATATCAGCTTGTTTTATATCAACTAATATGGAGCAAGAATGTAAAAGGAAGAACTAACCTAGTTTCACAGCTAAGATCAGGATTCTTGAAATATTCAAAAGTATCGGGAACTTGCTTGACTACAGCAAACTTTTTTGGCCCCATGAAATCGGAGCGACATTTATAGACCTGGCCCTCTGATCCACTTCCTGCAGATAGAAAAGGGGGGGGGGGATTTAGCTAATTGAAGTCTCATGTATACAACTATTAATGGTATGTCAGGTCACCTATTTCTTCATCACAGGAAAAGTTTTTCTGGAAACTGATTGTCATTGGGGGACATGGTATATCTTCCGAAGCTGGGCCATGAAAATAGAGGTGGTCTTCTCCAAAATCCTGTAGAATAAAACCATGATATAAACGAATTGTGGATAGTACCAATACAGAGAAGAAATTATCCAAAATAGACTTGAGAGGATAATGGCATACTTTTGTTATCTCAGTGACTTCAAGATAAACTGCATTCATTGAGTAAACCCAAGTAGACGCCCATCGCGATGATGATCCTGCATGATTTATATATAGTATTCAATTAGCAAGAGGCCAGGAGTGGTATAAAGGTGCTTGTATGTAAGTAAACATATGAGATGACATAAAGAGGGAACAAGAGGTAAGACAATCCCCTGATTCGGTCCCAACTCTGCCTTGTTCCCAGATTAACCTGATCCTGATATGAGTTTTCTCAAATTTTCGCTTTCCCACATGGTAACAAGTGTGGTGTCTGAATTTAACAAGGCTTGATGGTAAACAAGGTCTTGCAAGCTCGGAGTGGTAGTAAAGTTGTTGCAAGAGCTCAAAAAGGCAGCAGAGTTGCCACAGGAGCTCAAAAAGGAAAGGCAGGTGGCTGAGTCCTGAGTGTGTGTAATCGTGGTAGTAAAGAAGTGTGGCATGAAATACTAGACTGTAGAGACGCCCATTCGGAGGTGAATTTAGATTTGCTCGGAAACATTGGTTCAATGCTCTGTAGCATTCTGTGACAACTGATGGATGGCTGAGCTTTTCCAAAGAGAAAGAAGCAACTCTAGTTTTTTTGTTTTTTTTAAGGAAGAAGCAACTCTAGTTACCATCACTACTATGAATAGACAAATGATGACCCTGTATGTTTTCACAATTATCATCACACATAAACTTTTCCATACACATTTCATCATATATTCAGCAATACCATCATATATTCCTTGCTTGTTAAATGGACAAACACACAGCTCGTTATATGCAAAGCAATATGCAAATTGCGCAGTAACTTCAGTAAATGAGTAAATATGTCATAACTTTTTTTTCTTCGAGAAAACGCAAAAGCTTTGCGTCTCGATGCATTGATAGAAAGAAGTTTATGTACAAGACTACAGAGGGCCACACCCGAAATACAACACGACGCGCCTAACTAGAAACCGCTGGCAGAATCGCAAATACGTGATAACTTGGAAGAGAAGGGGATCAGACAAGCCCCTGTTTCTATTCCCCAGCTTATTCCTCATATGAGTTAACTCAAATATTTCTTTCCTACAAAAGCTAATGCAAAGTGGAGAAATATGCATCATGCATGCCAAATATTGGTAGTAAGGTCTAATAACACCTACATATATAGGGATACCTGCTGGTGTACTGTGACTCTGTGAGGAGGGCGTTCCCAGCTTGGTCCGCATGATGTAAGTTGAAAGTTCACTTAAATCATCTCTTTCATACACAAAGCTACTCCACGATATTTTGGAATCAACAAACACAACGAGGATGAGAAGAATCTAACATCATCTTTATAGAATCGAACAATTACCCGACCCTCGGTTGGATTTATGTGCAGCTAAGGTGGGAACGTGCTAAGGACTTGAGGAAGTTAGAAGCAAAATTCCCCATAACTAGTTTCTTAGAGTAGATAGAAGTACGGAGTATATGCGATTTCTACTGCATGTATACCCCCCAAGGCCCCAAATCTACCCCAGAAATCCCGAAAAATAATTCCCAGTCGCTCCACAAATCCTCACGGATTGCTGGGGTATTGACAGAAAAAAAAGGACGAGAAGAATATACCTTCGTTTTTGTAGAAGCGAACAATCGCCCGACCCTCCATCGGATTTATCCGCAGCGTAAGGTGGGAAGCACAACCCAGTTTATGGAAATCCACAGCACAAGCGACGGGCACCAACTCAAACGAGGCCACGCGATCGCCTCCTCTCGCCATGCTGAGCGACAGCTTCTCCAACACCGGAGGGGCGCCTCCTGGGTTTGGCGGCGTCGGCAGGGAGGCCGTAGCGTCCTCGGAGACGGACGCCACCGCGACGCACGGTTGGAGACGATGATGCTCCCATGGGGGGACGAGGCGGTACTCCCCAGTCGCGGTGCCGTCGCTCCGAAACCCCTGTAGGAGGAGCTCCACCCGCTTGTCCCCTCCGGCTCCCGCCATGGTAGCCGTAGCCTTCGCCGAAACCCTAGCCCGATAGCCCCCGCACGGATTTGGGATAAAGGAGAGGGAGGACTCTGGGAGGGGGAGAGGAGCGGGACGGAATGATTTGGGCGATGGGGAAGAAGCGGGACGCGGGAGCCGGGTTAACAGCCAAGACCAAGGTGACACGTGGCAGGTGCTGGATTCCAACGCCTTCGAAATTCAAACCCCTCCCCGCATTCGGGAGCGAGAACCTTGCCTTCCGCTCGATCCTGGACGTCCATTTCAGGGCAACGGTTTAATTCGGCCCACCTATTCAGCATTATTTTTTCTTTTTCTTTTTTCTTTTTGAGCTGAGCGTTTTTCTTTTTCTAAACCCTGCTTGGGAAAGACTGCCGTGGTCCACTCGTTCTGGTTAATCCTCGTCGATAAGAAACTACTTAGCGTCATGTATCGGTACCATCGCCTCCTGACGTTTTTTACCAGAGCAGTCCCAACGCTCGTCCAATGACACCGTATTTTAGAAAAGAAAAAAAACCCGGCGTGGCACTGCAGTTATTGTAAAACGAGGAAGAACCGCATTTATTGCGAAATAAGAGACAATAACTAAGGGACGATGCACTGAGAGTGGCCTGAGCTATCTTGTCGGAATATCGAAGCGCGCATGACTACATGTATAACTCGCATGCGTTTTTTTATTGATGCTACAAATGTAAACACCGTTTTTTAACGATGAGCTTGAGAGTAATCTTTTTTATGAAATTTTACGAGCATAATGAACCCTTCTATATCTAGTCTTTTTTGGTATTCTCTTCGTTCGAATTGCACCACATGATCGACGAGAATTTGAAAAAAAAAATCTCCCACCTGACACATGTTTGGATCGATCTCGTGTTTGGCCTTTTTTTCTAAAAGGAAGGCAAACATCTCCCTGGCATCTACTCCCTCCATCTTGAAAAGATGTTACGGAGGTCAAAGCATCAACTTGCAAGCAGATTATGAGTTGCCACAAAATGACGAAGAAACATCTACTACAACCTTCCAAGGCGACGTCTTTAACAAGGAGATTACACACTGCGCTCACATTGTTCAGTCCAGCCAGCGAAGGCTAGATCAAGGATTTCATCCTGGAGGCTACACCTTCAAATCTTCAATATGGAGACAACGCATGTACAGACGAACCGTTCCTTGATTCGACCAAGCAAGGCCAAATCTCGGGTTTTCACCCTCTCAGGCTGCCATCTCGATTGCACGACCCATGACTCTTCTTGCAACCACCATGGTGTCTTCCGGAGCTAGCCACCCATGGCGATCATCGTAAGTCTTCCGTGTCGACTCAATTATGATTGACCCTCGTCGAATTTAACCAAACCAGCCAGTATTGCCTTCCGAGACAATCTTGTCGAAGAAGGGACGAGGGAGGGAAGTAAAGGGCTAGTGCCCTGTGAGTCTGTGACAACATCGCCTGCGGAAGAGGCATCCGAGCCCCGCTGCGGCATCTCACCACTGATGTCTCTCACAAAAGTAGAACCAACTAACCGACCATTTCCCATCAACGACAATGAGGCGGCGTTGGACGCAGGTCATACCACCATCCCCAATCTCGCATAGCAAATATGTGGTCGCTGGTCAGCTACGCGCCCTGTCATTTGGCAAGCCATGCTCGACACCAGCTGATCCTCAAGCCTTGCACTCCCTTCCTCCCAAACCATTGGCGCGCTAGGCAAGGGTGGTGGCTAAGGCCGCTTGGGAGTTGGGACCACCTACCAATGCATAGTTTCTAACATATTGTCCCTTAATACATTAAAAAAAAGTTACTCCCTCCGATCCATATTACTTGTCGAAATATTACATGTATCTAGATGTTTTTTAAACATAGATACATCCATATTTTGGCAAATTTGAGACAAATAATATGGGTCAAAGGGAGTAGAGAAATTTCATGTAACCACAGTTTTTGAGGTGTTCTTTTCACGAAGCCACAAATTTTGCTAATTTGTCGGAAAAACCATGCATTTTGTGTCTGATTTTTCTAAGTTGCCCAAAAACAGAGGGTCAACACAGGTTTTCTTACATATGGGCCCCACCTATCAGACCGTGCCAGACTAAACCTTACCCGGCCGGTTAACCCTCCCTCTTCTTCTTCTTCTTCTTCTCTCTCTCTCTCTGACCTGCGGGTCCCACTCCTTATCTGCTTTATCCTTCTGTGGTTCAAGGGGATCTCCCCTTCTCTGTTTTGGGCTACTTGAGACAATCAAACACAAAACTTATGATTTTCACACAAATTAACAAAATCCATGGGTTCATGAGAATAACACCTCAAAAACTGTGCTTCTGTGAAATTTACACAAAAAGTTAAGAAACCACATCCCAAGAACTAGTTACAAATGACATCGCAAGATTGGAATTATACGGTGATAAGAGGTGTAAACCTGCAACTTGAGTGGAAAATCAATGCCATTTGTACCCTAAAAATAAAACTTGATTTTTCAAGTTATAGCTGTATGATTTTTTTAGAACCCGGGAGCTCAAAAATAATATGATATATAAAAATAAAAAAGACTATGATTTCTATGAACTTCGGAGCTCCTCCAAATTAGACAAGTATGCTCTCTTTAAGTCTAAGAGGTCTATTCGAACTATTTTGCGGACGTGCCGTACAAAGCTAAAATCAAGCAAGCCATAATGTCTTGCATAATACTCCCTCCGATCCACAAAACGTGTCACCCACTTAGTACAAAATTTGTACTAACTTGGTACAAAATCGACACTTATAATGAATCGGTAGGAGTAATAAACATATCATTACACGCTTTGCTCGCCGCCGGCCGGGACGCACGGAAACTAAGTCGAACCACCCAGTCTAATCATAAATAATTTACATCTCCTTTTCCTTGAACTTGCACAGATAGATTCATGACAGTATGACCCAAGAGTTCAAGTCCTCTTCCTCCCGAGGCGAATTATTACACCTCATGGTCATGGTACCGTGGTGTGTATCCCTGAAAAAAAAAAACAGAAATCCAGGAATTCTATCAATATATGTTGCAATAAAGAAGATAATGACATAAACCTTCAACCACCCAGCATTCCAGCGCCACAATGACAATCTGGAGACTGGATCGCAGTGTGCATGTAGGAGTTGGGCTAACAGTTCAGGACAAGCAAACTTACAGGATGAATAATATCTTCGTTCTGCCGGTAAATCTTCAATTGATCTGCAGACACTGTGGGCTCGATTTGGTCCTGAAAGTGAGTTGTAGAATTATTTCACTTATTTCACCAATCTGTTGTCAGGTTTTGCTCCTCCATGCTAAAATTTGATACTGGGTCATTTGTTTGACAGATGGATTCTGGATTTCAGACGTGTTTGATTCAAGAATAGAGTCAATCCTGGGATAGATTGGATTATCATGATGTCATGACATGATCTTTGTGGGATGATCTCATTTCTCATATTTCTAGTATAATTGTGCTGATGGACATGTTGCATTCCTCAAATCAAAGTAGAAACACGGATAGTGGGTAAGATCATACAACCAACCAATGCCTCAAACCAGACACCCTTATTTGCTTACAGTCCACTGCCACCATAAGTTAATTTTGTTGTTTCCCTTGCCTCCATTTAACTGTCTTGTTGCTCTGTCATCTCACATTTATCGGAGTTGATGTGCAATCGACTAGGGGTGAGTAATTATTCCATTAAATATTACACCGGTACAATTTCATAAAAAGGACAGTTTTAATAATATGTGTATTCATTTAATGTAGATCCTAGAGTGGGGATTATTGAAGTGCTTTCACATATTGTTTCTTAGCTGAACAAAGATATATCAAGCTATTCCTTCTTAGCATCTTAAATCTCTCTTGTACTATGTTATAAATGACAGTGTCACAAATATTACTAGGTTGTGTCAAACACCGTAAAAATTCACATCGATGCTGTCAACTTGAAGCATCACTAGTCAAGTGGTAGTTTCCAACACATAGTTCACTTCTGATAGGTGTTCTACCAAGAGAAATGTATATACATATTTGTAGGCACAAATATACCAAATCACTGTAACTTAATTAAATGTTTAGGGTATAACTGTACCTTAAGGGCCATAATTACAGCTTGGGCTTCAGCTTTGCTGTTGAAGTAGTCATCAACATGCTTGAAGGAAAACCATAGGCATGAATTATCAGAACAGATTATTACTAGAAATAATAAAAATCAAATAGCTAAAACAAATTAGGAAAAGACTTAGTTGTCCAAATAAAAGATTTATAGGTTTACTGATGCATGCAAATAATAGCCGAAACAAAAACTAGTTCAATTGTACTACCTCCGTTCCATAATTCTTGTCTCAAATTTGCTCAAAAATGAATGTACATATTCCTAAAAAGTGTCTAAATACATGTAATATTTCCACAAGAATTATGGAACGGAGGGAGTACATCAGTACAAGTCATGAAACCAGCACATTTATTATTTCAGTTCTAAAATGAGTTCAGCTTTGGTCCAACAACTATTAGCACCACAGTTATTGAGACCTATGTTTCAGAAAATTGTGGTTCATGTACTGGTTCAAAACGAACATCAGCTACATGCCACGTGATTGCTAATTGTGCCGTGTATTTTACACTAGCTGTTTCGTTGGCATCTAGGCCTGGAGACACGAACACACCTTGTCAGCCTCAATGCTTTGTTTTACCTGAATAGTAGCTATTGATCCTGGCATAACCTGAATGTGGTCACTGAAAAATGAATCTTTTAACCTGAATAGTAGCTAGTGATCCTGGCATAGGGCCTATTTGTTTGGGCTTCTACTTCAGCTTTTGGTGCTTTTAGCAATCTCAAAAGCACTTCTCCTATTTACACATGAAGCTGAGAAGCACCTCCGGACGTGCTTTTGGTGCTTCTAGCTGAGAAACACGTCCTGAGGTGCTTCTCAGCTACGTGTGTAAACAGGAGAAGTGCTTTTGAGATTGCTAGAAGCACCAAAAGCTGAAGCAGAAGCCCAAACAAACAGGGCCATAAGCTACCGGGATTACTTTGGGTAGCACCTCATAAGGAAGCAATAGTTACCTCTAATATTTTGTATATTCCTCTTTCGAGAGCCAACTTAACATCCACAGGATCAAGATCCCCACTTTCATAATCAACAATAAGCTCTTCCATGCACGCAAATGCCCTGTACACAGGTGAAAGTTATCACGAATAACTATAGTATTGATTTATAGCAGTATATCTGCAGCATTGTAGTTTTGTACTTTTGTTGGCACTTGGCACACATTTTGTTCTATGAACTAGAATTTATTTAGTCCGCTGACTGGCCATATAATGTAGATTCTGGTCACGTAGATTAGATTAATGTAACTTCAAACATTCTGCTACTGAACTGCACTATTGACCTTTGCTATTTCACACAAAACATATACTAGCAACTTTTGGTCTAAGTGTGAAAGAAATTTACTTGTTGCTACCATCCCGTTCCTTCTGTACCTCGAACTTCCGAAACCAAGGGAAGATAACATATCTGACGTACTCCAAACAAGGGTTGGAAACTGCTACTTTTGGAGGACAGATCGCTCTCCTTATTCTATGTGAAACATGCTGCAACAAACCAAAGTACAATTTTGAACAACCTTATTCTTAAAAAAACAGTGAACACCGGTGGGGATTTAGCCCCCCCCCCCCCCCCCCAATTCTCCTCCAGAAAAAAAAACAGTGAACATGAGAGCTAACGATCGGCAGAAACACAGAGATCTGATTTCCACTAGAAAATGTAGCAGAATCAATATCTCTATATAGGTTATTATATACGTGACAAAAGTATCTGAAAAAGCACATGCAGAATACTAAATCCATATTTAGATGGATCAAAATACAACAATTAAGAGGAACAACTCCTTAACGCACCTGTGAACATAAATATGACAATATCATGATACGACTCCTCACACATTAATTTCTCTTTTTTATAAGAGAAACTTTTACTACAAGGCCCTAACCTAAAACATAAGAGGATAAAACACAGTACAATTGCACCATGCAAACTATAGGGATAGGCTAACATATTACTGTGCCACCTTGGGCTTTAAATCACTTCTACCGTTTTTTCACATTTGCAATAGTTCAATGAATGGGCTGTATTGCAGATCGATAATACCAATGAGTCAGAAGGAACTATTTGTGCCCTCCGGAATTCTAGAATTGAAACTGTTCATGCAAATTTAGCTTCAAATGCAAAACGTGCGCCAGTTATATAGATAAAGCGAGAGTTAGCACTAAAAGTCTAACTTCCACCGTTGCTAAATGAGTATGTCACATACCTCCTTATCGTGCATGAAGATATTCCATTTTGGATCCCTCATGTTATAAAGGTAATGATGGTCTAAATAAGGATCATCTACTAAATTAGGTAGTATATCTGTACTTCCAGTTAAGGATCTATCACATGGAATTAGTATCACCAATGAACCTCCAAACACCAAAGGACAAACACATGGATCCATCATAGGCAATCTGGACAACAAAAAAATGGCCTGAATCAGGATACTGTGCAACATAATAGTTGGTTTGGTCTCCCTTTTTATGTCTTCACAGTACTCTCTTGTTAGCACGGCAATGTCCCACTGATCCATGCTGAAGAGCCATATATCCGCCTGCAACTACAAAAACAGAAGGGTTTGTGTATTTTGATGGACTCGTAATCAGGCTGCTCATAAACAACAGTTGTTTTTTTAGGGAAAGCCTAAACAAAAGTTGTTTGTGTCAGGTGAAAATGATTTATTTTTGTTCACTGTAAATAATTTCCCTATATGGCATACAGAGATGATCACAAGAAAAGGTATCAGTAATCTGAACATTTGTGACGTAACATTGCTGATGGTACAAAAAGGATACCTCATATCAAAGTCTAGCTTATGTGAATATGCAAAGCCTATCATGATGCCAATATGTTCAGGTTAATTCCAGTTCAGAAGCAATAATCACTACTTGTTCTCTTTTCCAAACTTCTTCCTGTGCACGGACAAGATAACTTATTTGGAGGACTCCATAAGATGCCAAAGTATGGGATTTGTGTTGTGTTCACTAATTTTCCTGAATAAACAAGTCTACTGATCTAGCTTTAACATCTCTACTGCGAAAGTAACCACACATGTAGATACATCTATGAAGGGTGCTCAGTCTCATGTTTAGCCAATTAGCCTCTTCATGTATATAGTACCCTGCAGTATATTACAGCTAGCATGTGTTCGCCTTGCTTCAGGTCTAATGGGGCATTTGTTTTCCTCTGAGTTGACTATAAATTTTGGTTTACTTGTATAAGCCATAATTTAATCTTATTTGGAGCCCAACAAAAGCATCAGAGGTCAAGAAACACAAAATGTACCTACCAAAAATGGAAGCTGAAAGGGAAACGAATATTTGTTTGGCAAGATAAGGTTAATCTGTTTATAAAGAAACCAACCTTCTGACACAATGTAGCAGCAACTTGCATGCATGTGTAAAATATGTCAGCAGCGGGGAGTACTTGTGGCCCACCAAATGGGGCTGGATCCACATAAAAGCTGATCAGTAAACAATAGATTAACTTGCTTGTTACAAGAATGAGAAACAACCTGACAATACAATGTTCAAGAGTTTGAAAGTCAAAAGGACCTAAAATAGCATAAAAAGGAGATACCTTGCCATTCTTTTCATGGTGTATTTTCTTGAGACATCAAGGGCAAGTGACCAGTAATCGGGTGCATGCCTTTCCAGCTCATCTGACAACCATACTATCTCTACTCTGTCAAGATCCATGCCGGCTGCTTTCCACATCTCAATATTGTAGTAGCCAATGTTCCTAACTTTACTTTTATTGTTGCAGATCTTATAGTTCCGCGGAGCAAACCAATCTGCTATCAAAATTTTAACTATGTAACCAGCTTTGACCATCTTGTTGACATAAATTGTCTTCAGAAGCCCCTGAAAGATAAAACAGATCCATGCAGTTATTCCATTTTCGGATATTACAAGTTCAAGAAAACAAGACATAAGCAAAAAAAATTAGCAGTTTACAGTGAAATATCAGCAAACCAATGACCTGGGTTGTGCCAAGATGAAAAAATAACTAAACCACGTATACATAATTAACATTTGCCTCCATTCATGAACCAAATAAACCACCAGGTGCAGGAAACTTTTCCTTGTAGAAAATAAAAACAGTAGAAACTACTCATGCACAAACATCTTGCTAATTTCACTATCTTTTTATCCAAGTCCAGTTTCTAAGGCAATGCTTGGTTGCATGATGAGGAGATGAGATGATTCCACCCATGATTTGGAGGCCGAGCCTGCGTATGGTTGGTAGATCGAGAGTTGGGTGGGATGGGTAGAGTTCATAAATTGAAATTTTGTATCCAAATCATAGCATATTTTTATGCCACACATAAATCATAAATCCATTACCAACAACAACGCTGAGGACCAGGGGATTCTGAAGACTGGAGATGAAAAGCTTATGATGAAGGCTATGTCCTTGCATGGTGCGGGCAGTGGCAGAGGCAGGGACCATGCCAGCCCTGGCCCTGGCCCTGCCCCCCCCCCCCCCCCCTATGATTCGTATTTCTACTCAAGTCCTTGTATAATCTTTGCAAATTCATCATATGAGCTTCATATTCTTATGCTTTGGCCCTCCCTAATAAATCATCCTTCTATTCTGGCCCTCCCCATATTATTTTCCTGCCTCCGCCCCTGGGTGCGGGCATGGCGAGGACTGGCATCTGCTACTGCCACTACTGATAACAAAGCTGTATCCTGGTGATTTCGGGAGCATGATAAAGAGAGAGGCATATGCAAGTCTCTGTGTTGGCTTTATTTTGGTTTGGCATGTAATATGGTTATGTTAGCTGCATAAACTACTAGCCAAGTGATGTAGTGTCATCAGATCCCCCCCTCCCCCCCCCCCCCCCCCACACACACATCAATAGTAAGCAGCGGCTTCCTGATGAAGTGATGATACCCGTACAACTTTTTGTTTTCCTTTTCCTCCCATCTTTTGCTGATGCAAGACTGGTTATTTCCGTTCTGAGCAATGGAACAGGGGGAAACGGTTCACAAAAGGTAGTCATAAATCTTAAAATCTAACCCCACTTGTTAAATTCAAATGTTATACTACACTCGAACTAATCAGATTGGACAGGCCAACTAAAACTGGTTAGAAGCATTAAGTTTCTCAGGTTACATCAAGATAGACTGCAATGAGAATGGCCATTAATTTGGGTTTTTCTCAGAAAAAAAAGGCCATTATGGGCAGATAGGAGAAGAGAAGAGTACGTGAGTATGAAGTCTGATGCTTAAGGCTTTGTTTGTTCGAGCTGCGGCTGGGACCGAAGTGGCTTGTGGGAAAGCTGTTGTGCTGGGAAACAGCTACGATGAAGTTTGGACGTTTGGCAACATACCAGGAGAGGTTGTGAGTTGGGGAATCGGGTGGCCTGGACGAGACGAAACAACAGGTGGGAGGGTATAGAGCTAAATTCTCTGTAATTTCCACGAAGTATCATAGGTAGGCTGGGAGTGGGGTTTCATCAACCGTGGAAGTAGCTCTAAAGGTGATTCGACCAATATAACTAGAAGCTGCTTCGGTCTGTGGTTTGGTAGCCGGTGTTTTTATCTTGTTTGTTTCGGCTTCAGCTTTTTTCTTTTTCATCAAAAGTTGTTGTAAAATCCCAACCAAACGGAGATCAGATGACAAAATCCAATGTAATTTCAATCTGTAACCATCCTTCCTAGACGACAAAGTGTGGATAACAAGAATCTGAGAATGTAGCAGTAGCCGTATTTTAAATACCTGCGTTATGTCCATCCAGGGTGTAGGTTCAAACCAAACGTAGCAAATGGGAGCCTCCTTCTTCTTCAGTAGGAGCCGCAGTTCACTCCCATAGACGCAGTGCTCCCCAATGCTCCTCAGAACTGCAATCCTCTCGTCGCAGCTCGACTCCCTGGTATCCCTACAATATTAGTACACGCCAATGCCACAACTTATGTGTGTGTGTGTGAGAGAGAGAGAGCGCATTACATCATCCATGCGACATGCGAGCATAGGCTTACCTGCAGATGTTTGCCACCACATCAGCCAAGCTATCCATGGCGGCAAATTCGGGTTCCTCCGCGCAGTTTAGCTCCAATTTACTGGCATATCTCCTGCAATAGTTAGTAATATATAAGTTCGCGGGTCGTTTTTAAGGGAGGATTGGTGGAGATCAGACCTGGCGAGACCGAGCCGCAATTTGGGAGCCATCGGCGGCGATTGTACCGGCGGATGAGCGTACAAGGGGAGGCCGGCCGGCGGCACACGATTACCGGAGGTTTAGGAGCCGGAGGCGCCGCCCGCACGGAGGAGAGGGTGGCGAGAAAGGGTTGGCGGGGGCGATGGCGGCGCCGAAAGGGTTTGTTTTTTCAGAAGAACGAAGGGGAGAGAGAACTGTTGTTATCAGATGCAAGGGTAAACTGGGCAGACCAAGGCACCAAGCCAGACGTGAGAGGAACTTTCCAAATTCAGATTGGCCTGCAGAAAAAAAATTATATTTCTCCGTCCAACACAGGATGTTTCAACTTTACCTAAATTTGAATGCATCTATACACGAAGTCATGTCTAGATACATCTAAATTTTGACAAATTTGAGACATCTTTTGTTGGACGGAAGGGGTACAGTAAGTACTATTATCATATGAACTCTTAAAATTACAACATAAACATTGCGAATATGAAACACAGAAAAATAGAAAAAATAACAGTTTTGCTTTTTTCCTACATATATATGGCACGGTGAGCGTGTGAGCGAGACAATCCACCACATTTGCTTTCTTTGCATGTTTGCTGTTCAAACAAACGATGAAGTTGGCGTGATTTACAACATGTTTATCTTCTATAATCACTACTTAAAAAACGGTTATCAGTAACGGTCAAAAAAGCACATCACTAACGGTTCCGGCGCCCGCTACTAACTTCCTGTTACTGATGCATCATCAGTAACGATCGGACCACCCGTTACTGATGATGCATATCAGTGACGGGCGCAGTACCCGTTGCTGATAAGGCGTCCCCATCAGTGACGGGCACACATATATGACCGACACTAATAGTTTTTCATTTAATTAAAAAAAGCAGATCGGAGACCAGATGCACCAAATCACAAATTGATCAAAGTCTCACAAATTAAACATATTAATCAACGTCTCACAAATCAAACAAATTCAATATCTCCGTTCGTAGATCCAAAATAGGGATTAACATACACTTGAAAAGAAAATATTCATTGAAAACAGAACGAGATGAACTCGTGGAAGTCGACATCTTCGGGGTCGATCTGCCGAGAGCTCCCTGACCATCTCCTCTGTGAGCTCCGACGGCAGGCGCGCTACTGTGGTAGCCGGACGAAGAAGGCCCACGGCCAGATCCGCCGTGAGCTCCTGACCATCTCCTCCCCGAGCTCCTTGAATAGAAAAGAGAGGTGACAGGGGGAAAAAGAGAGATTGGGGGCTGACCTGAAGATCCTTCGAGCTTGCTCCTACAGCATAGAGAGATTGGGGACGGGGGAGGCCGGATCCAGCCCAGGTGGCGGCGCATGGCATGGTGGTGGCCGGCGCAGGCGGCGCGAAGCAGGGAGGAGGGCGCGCCAGATCTGGCTCCAGTGGTCGGCCGGAGTGGCCCTCGTCTTCGAGGGAGGGCGGTGCTAGGGGAGGAACCGGCGAGGCAGGGAGGACATCGCGCAGCTCCTCCTTGCCGTCCTTGCCGCAGGTGAAAGGGCATTTCTCTCCTAGTTAATTTTGGTGGTGATGACAACGTGTGTTGTGGACTAATCGTGCGTTAAGTATTTCAGATTTGATATCAAATGGCGCATAACGATTCGATGCCCTCAAGTTGGAAAACGAAGAGTAGTGGAGTTTTAGCGGCTTTTTCGGTTATTGAGTCGTAGGAACTCCATACTATTAAGAGGGGGTTCACATGGGAAGGTAATGGGTGAATCGCTTTTCATGTACACAAACAAACATCTTGCATCCACATAAAGCCTACCCAAAAAGTGAGAGAGAACCAACTCTAGAGCCTAACTGGTGTGCATTTGCCTGCCCAGGTCCGGAAGTTCCGGCGGGGTTCTGGTACCGCGGAACTTCCGCCCAACCTCCGGACCAGGTCCGCAACGCTACTAGAATCCATTGTGGATTTCCGGAAGTTGACCCGGAACAGGGCCGAAACTTCTGGTGACCAAGGGAAGTTCCGCACTTGGAACTCGCAGTGCATAACGGTTAAATTTTGGGGAGTCCAAATACATATCCCTTCGTCCCCAACGGGTTTCTTGCCCAAGCACGAAGCAAAGAACAGCCCCCTCTCTCCCAAGAACTCCCTAAGCTTCATTCTACTAGATCTCCCTCCATAAAGCTTCCCCCTTGTTGATTTTTTGAGGATTGGAGAAGACCTAGATCTAGGGTTTCACCAAGTCACAAAGTTGATTCCCCTTGTTTCTCTTGCAGATTTCATTTCTCTTGGGCATTTGATGAGCCCTAGACGGAAGTGGTTGCCTTGAGCTCTTTCCTTGGGGATTGTGGAGCTTGAGGATTGGATTGGGAGCTTCCAATTGAGTTGTGGAGCTAGCCCCGGTCAAGTTTGTAAAGGTTCGGTCTTCGCCTTCAAGGAAGCCATTAGTGGAGCTCACTCACCTTTGTGGTGCCGTGAGAGGAGAATAGAGTGAGCCTTTGTGGTGTCTCTACCTTTGTGGTAGAGCACTCCTCTAAACGGAGACGTACACCTACCCCAATCGGTGGAACTCCGGTGAAATCTTCGTCTCTCATGTGGTATCCATTCTTATCCTTTACATTCTTGTTATCTAGTTGCTTCGGCTATTGCACTTCATCTTAGGGTTGCATTACCTTTAGAGAATTTAGTAAACCCTATGTTAAGTGTTTGTATCTTTCTAGAAAAGAAAAAGAAAAAGATTAAAATTTGTTAGTCGCCTACTCACCCCCCCCCCCTCTAGCCGACCATACCGATCTTTCAGCAGGGAGGAGAGAGTTCGGGCGTGGGAGTTGGCTAGGGTTTCCGTTATATAGGAAATGGTTGGGCCGAGAGTTGCATGTAAGCCCAATAGTCCATTAGTGGCGGGCAAAATTGTAAAACCCGTTACTAATGCCTAATTTTTTTGTTTATTCATTTGTGTTTCTCATGTCTCTTAAAAAATTTCAACATAGCTTAATGGCTGTGGTCTAAAATAAGTTCTAATATTCTTTTGCTTGGCAAGATGCACCTTTGTATAAAAAATGGATACATCGTCTTGAACTATGGGAACACAAATAGCAGTCAGTTTGGTCATTTATCTTGAAAGCCATAAACAATCGTACTTCATAGTCCATTTTGTGAATGATTTTTTTGTGCTTCATAGTTCAATTTTGAATTACTTTTGGGAAATGACTAGAAACAAGTTATACTTTGTGCGAAAATTGAATAGGTGCCATTTGGAACCATATTAAGTGTACTTGCTTCACAAAATACCCCATTTTTGTATTTGGCAAATGGAAAATCATATTTTACAACCAGAAAATTGTAAAAAAAAATTCAATATTGTTTGTCATGATAATACGCACATTTGTTCAAAAAATGGATACATTATTATGAACTATGACATATAAATGAACAAAACTTTGGTCATTTGGCTTAAAACCTAAAGTTCATATATGAGAAATAACAAATTTGTACTACATAGTTCATTTCCAATTGTTACCATCTGATATTATTGTTCCACTATGTTAAGCAAGAAAAAAAAATAAGAATTCAGCAAAAATAATCACATTTTTCTGATTTTTTATGAATTAGTTATGATTTTTTCAATCTTCAAAGGTCTTCAGGATTCATCGGTGGCAGGTATAGATTCAAAGCTCGCCACCGATGTGTGTTTTTGTGAAATTTTGTTATTTTTCACATTGAACCATTAGTGACGGGCTTCCGGCGCCCGTTAGTGATGATTGTTCATTAGTGACGGGTCCTGCTCGACCGTCATTGATGATGAGTCATCAGTGACGGGTGTACCGCGCCACTGATGAGACGGGCAAGGACGCGACCGTCACTGATGCGTGTCATCAGTGACGGTCGTGATAGGCCCGTTTCTGATGATTGTCATCAGTGACGGGAGCGCGAAAGGCTCGTCACTGATGTCTCGTCACATATGCACTGTTTTGTAGTAGTGAATAATGAGGTGCTCTTCCGTTCCGAAATAAGTAACGTGGATTGTATTCTTCAACGTAAGGCTGAAATAAGTAATGTGGATGTGGATTGTATTCTTCGACGCAAGGCTGAAATAAGTAACATGGATTTGTATTCTTCGACATAAGGAGAGCTTTATTACTCATCCAAAGGGGGATTATATTCTTGGGTCACATGAGCTAAGATCTCAGCAGGCACATGAAGAACCCACTCCGCAGGTTCACAAGAGCTAGTCTCTCTTTCGGTGGTGCACATGTACATCTTGTAGGCATGACAGTCCATTCCGTATCTCCCCTGCGACATGTTCCAGGCTCGCGAAGCATTTGTCCTTCTGATTGCATTCATTACTTTCACGTTATCTGTCAAACTTTCTAAAGTTTGATTAAACTTAAAAAATTTATTCGTATATACAGTGTCAAACCAACATACTAGTATGAAATACTCCAGTGGGCAGTGTGGAGTATATGTTTCACGATGTGTCTGAAGGTCTTCAGTGGGCAGTGTGGGATGTTGATATTTTACTAATTGATCATTTGATCATCATCGGTTCGACAACCAGCTCGCTAGTCCACATTCGCTTGGTCAAGATTGGTGGACCAGGCCTCGTGTCTCTAGGCCCATCATTCGCTTGGTCAAGATTGGTGTTCCATTATTATTGTGTGAACCAAACTGCACGACAAAAAGCGAGAAGGGAGCAAACGGAGCAGAAACATGATCGAGCGGCTTGCAGTGATTCTGCATTACGCATATTGATCAAAGCTTTCAACATGAAACATTCCGCTCTGGCACACAGCAACTCATAATTCATAAATGTATATATATCAATCTACCCAAAGCTGTCAGCAATGGCAATCCGGAGGCCTTTCTGCCGCCAGCCGGTTTATTCCCGAGACGCTCATCGTTTACCGGCCGTTGCCGGACATCCTGCCTGGCCACTTTAGGCATGAGTTGTTGGCGAAGCTGCAGGACATAAGAGACACACACGATTAGCACTCCCAATCAGTGTGAAGAGACATGTCAGAACTGATTGCAATATATCAAAAGGGCATATGTGTGATTCTTACATGCTTGGAGACATGTTTTCAAATGACCCGGATGTTGGAATTATCCCGCAAAGTTTATTATTTGAGAAATTCCTACAAAAGAAAGGAGCATGAAAATGAAGATAATTGTTTGAGAGATCACTGCAATAAACGAGCAACAAGGGAGGAAAGGGCTTCAGTTGTACTTACGCATCTGCCAGCTTGTCCAGTGCCAAGAGCTCATTTGGAACTGGTCCAGTTAAACGGTTGTGATCCAGTCGCCTATCATCGTGGAGTACATATGTTTGGAACAAAAAAAAGGGATTCATAAGCCCATAATACAGATGCCAGATTAAATAAATTCATCTTCAACTAAACCCGTGAAAACTACTCCGATTATACTTTCTAAAAAATCAAACTACTCTGATCATCCCTTCCATGGACAAGAAGACCCGACGAAAAACATCTGAACAATAGGAACTTACAAGAAAACTAGGGATTTCAGTTTCCCGAGTGATGCAGGTATAGGCCCTGAAATGTTGTTTTTGAACAAGTCCAAGCTAATCAGATTCTTCAGATCGCCAAACTCTTCTGGAATTGCTCCGTGAAAATTGTTCATCTGAAGTTCTCTGTTCAGATGCCAAAAGTGTCAATCCCTTATATGGACTCGCTACCCCCCATGTTCCAAATGCATCAAGAGAAACAACTGTAAATAGTCTCTGCATACAAGCAGAAAAATATAGGTTAAAGAGGCTCACAAATAATGTAGGTGTTCCATTTTGCCAAGCTCAGGTGCAAATGGACCAGACAAGTTCAACTGGATAAGGTATCTGTTATAACAAAGAGATTATACACTAAAAATCAGGTGACGAGTATCTGTTATAACAAAGAGATTATACACTAAAAATCAGGTGACGAGAAGGCTTCAAAAAATACAAGGCCATATACACAATGTTCATGGTCATAAGTCAACAGGACCAATTTTGAAGCAGGCAATAGGCCTCGGCCTTGCCTAGACAGGAGTTAAGGCCTTGTAGGAACGAGTTAGGGTCTTTTATCTCTAGGCTACGATGGTCTTTTACCTAGGTTGGTCCAACCACTCCTATTCGACCGGGCCTTCCGGATCGACCCAACTCCTTTCATACTATATCCATGTGCTTTGTCCTCTATTTTTGCTCCTAGTTCTCTCTCCTCTCTGAATGACTAGAAAAAAATTCGTAATCTAAACAAAAAATTGGACAAATCAAATACTGCATGTTTGATCTCGCTAGAATCTAATCCTAAAATAATCAAGCCCTCACAAGACAACCTAATCCAAATCCTTGAACAAGGGTGATCTTTACAGGGGCTTTAGACTACCCAAGTAGACTACCCAAGCGAAAGGGAAGTGGAGAATTTGAGTAGGGTAGGAGAGATATGTATAATTAAACTCACAAGCGAATGACGCGTCTGGTGAGATCATCGCAGACGACGCGACTCCAGGTGCACGCATCCACCAAGTCTGGGTCCCAACTATTCAGCTCGCCATTGGGGTCTTGCAAGCCATTCCGTAGGGCCATGAGCGCTTCAACGTCAGGATTCATCGCCTCCATCGAGGCTAGGAATGATGCAACCACTACAAGGATGGTGGTGGCGGCGGATAGGGGAGGCAGGGTTCCGATCGGTGTGGCCGCCATGGGTGGCGGGTGATTATGGTGATCTAAGGGGAGGGGGATGAGGTTGGTGGCGATTGTGTTGATTTGGTGTTTCTGAATTGGGGTGTGATGTGTTCTTTGAACTGGTTGTTGCGATGTGGGTTTTAAACAAGGAGAGGGGAAAGGGGTTGGTGGTGTGCGTGTGAACCATGGGTGTAAGGTGTCAATCAAGAAATCAGTTACCGCTCTAGCGAATTAGCGGAGGATGGGGCGGTGTTGTGCGTAAAAATCAGCAAGTGTTAGACATGCCAGCATGTCGGTTTCCATTCTGGCAAGTGTATGTGGCGGTGATGCGCATGGAAACGGGAGGAGGAGTGGGTGTTAAGAGGAAGGTGTTGGGGAGGAATGTTGGTAGTGTGGTGTCAACCGTGTGAGTTCCTAATCTCTAGCTAAAGACGCGTTGGACCAGATGGTGGTGTGTGTGGAACCGGTCACATGTAAGGTGCCACCTTGTCAGTTACTACATGTACAGTGGAGGTGGTTTGTATGAGAACTGTGGCATTTTACATATATGAAATTGAGAAAGAAAACGTTTTAAACGGATTCAATCACTTTTATATAATCAAGGATTAACCCAATTTTTCCATGTACAAGTATTGATGCTTTGTGAGGTCACCTCACATAAAAAGGTTTGCAGGGAACTGATTTTCATTGAAGGACATGATATATCTTACATTTCTGCGCCAAGAAAACTGATGTATTTTTCTCCAAAATGATGTACAATAATACAATGGTATAAAAACAGTGTGGAGAGGAACGACACGGTAAAGAAATTATCCAAGTTAGAATCCAGGGGATAACTGCACACTTCTTTAGTTAAATTGAGTAAACCCAAGTCGACAACAATTTTGATGAAGATCTTGCATGATCTGGTAAAATGATGTATTCAGCTCCTTGCCATAAACTTGCGCATGATATCAAAAAATTATTCGTACAAGGTTGAAAGTACATCTACAATCCCTGGTGGGTTCTGGATTTACTTATGGTAATGCAAGTAGGGGACTAGTGTTTTACTAAGTGTTTATGCTCGAAGATAGTCTCGTGAAGGGTAAAGAAGATGAAGTGCTTAAAAAGATATGGCAAGATTAAGGATTCCTTTTTAACTTTCTGCTTTGAGTCATAGGGATGACGTACCATCACAAGGTAAGATATTGAAGAATTTATGCAAATGTGCTTGAGGAAAATCGACTCTCGGACTTGTAGTGTTCTTCATTTGCTTGTCGGCATTGCCAAGGTATTGAGGTCCGGCACTGCCAACTTAAAGACATGAGATGACGCAGAGAGAGAGAGAGAAAAACAGTCCCAACTCCCTCCTATTCCATTCCCAGATATGAGTTTACTCAAATTTTCGCTCTCCCACATGGTAACTAGTGTGGTATCTGAAGTTAACAAGGCTTGACGATGGACAAGGCCATGCAAGCTCAGGAGGTAGCGAGGTTACTGCAAGGTCTAAAAGGGCAGCAGAAATTGCCGTCTGAACTCTAAAGGCAAGATCGGTGGCTACTGGCTAGTCAGTATTGTGTGTAATTTTGGTACTAACAAAGTGTGGCATGAATGCTATAGGGACGCCCAACAATTGATGGATTCGATTTTGTTATAGTAAATAAAACCCTTATATGGATCGGGCCGTAAATCCTACGTGACGATGAGCTAAGTCAACATTTCGCAAGCACGAGTCAGGACGCCCACATGGCGCGGTCAATCCTACGTGGCAAAAAAAGACTAGTCAACGAGTCAAGCCTTTCATGCCATGGTCAAAGGGTCAAATGAGCTAGAGTAGTGGGCAAAAAGGTGAGAGGAGGGGGCCCTTGGTTCATGATGTACCAGACCAAGCCCTACTTTTCTCCCATGGTGCACACAAAAGCTATGAACGAAATGAGCTACTTTTACCGTTTCGCCAACACTTTTCTCTCTCCCTCAACGGTAGCCATGGTCTTTTGTCATGCACTCCCAGGCTATAAATACCTTCCCATGGAGGCATGTATCATTCACTCTCATTTGAATAAACTCAAGGGGAGAGGGCTAGAGAGCCTCTTTGAGAAGAGCTCTAGTTTCGGGATCTTGGAAAGCCTCGTTCGGCCCGAACCCGAAGGAGAGGCAGTCGGGTTAGAGTCCTAAGGGTATGTCGACCTCGCTACTTGGGAAGCCTCGTTCGGCCCAAGTACGGGGCGGCCCCTTTCGACCTCTCGCTAAGTGTTTCGGGGAGACTCGATCGACCCGAACGCTTTGGCTAACGACCCCCTCGAAGTCTCTCCTAACATAGGACTAAGTCGCACCCGCAGAGTTGACCGAACCTATTCAAAAAATATCGACGTGTCAACTTGTCCAAGTGTACAGCGACCTTCGCTATAAGACCGGTGTACACGCCCTACTTTTAGCCATCGAGCTTTGGCACCCCTTACTCTAACTGTTGTCGAGAACAACAACAAATTTATTTTAGTTTGTGGACCACCTAAGCTTGTTAAATGCTTTGTAGCATTCTGTGCTGAATGATGATGGACGACGAACTTTGCCAAAGAGATAGAAGCTCCTGTGTAGGAGTACTGATCTTGTGTGCTTACCAGCATCACTATGGTTAAATGATGGCCTTTTGTGTTTGCTCAATTCACAAGTATCACATATAAACTTGCCATGCACATTTCATCATATATTCCTTGCTCGTGAGATGGACGACAAACACATAGTTTGTTATCTTCAACATATGAAATTGTAATATGCAAATTGCGTAGGTAACTTCAGTATATATGAGATAACTTGAAAGAGAAGGGGATCAGACAAGCCTTTGAATCTATTCCCCCGCCTTATTCCTCATATGACTTAACTCAATTATTTATTTCTTGCAGAAGTTAATGCAAAGTAGAGATAACTTGAAAATGGTTGCCCCTATATCCTTTTTGGTCATGCTTCTTTCTGGGGCT
Source organism: Brachypodium distachyon (assembly GCF_000005505.3). Taxonomy (NCBI): domain Eukaryota; kingdom Viridiplantae; phylum Streptophyta; class Magnoliopsida; order Poales; family Poaceae; genus Brachypodium; species Brachypodium distachyon. The sequence continues at coordinate 17,961,434 of NC_016132.3, read as the reverse complement.
TTTACTGTCGTCGTGTTTTTTTTTACTGAAAACTGTAGGAGACGCTCCGACAGTATAAAGATATATAACACATACAAGCATGTTACGGGGGGGAAACCAAAGACAAAGATCAGAGGGAGAGCACCTTACGAACCAAGACCCCACTTACTCGGAACCCCTTGACCGTTGGCAAGGGTCCTCCTTTTATACTCAAGGGGATGCCACAGGTGCCACGGTGCATGAGCTACAAGTGTCGAGCGGGGAGGCATACAACTCCCCCCGGTGAGCTGGTGGCGCGCATGGATCCCACCTCCGCCGCTAGGGGTCTAAAACCTTACAGTAGGATTGGACAGCCACTGTTCCCTCGATCGGACGGGTAAAGCCCCGCCGGTCGGCTCATTTAATGAGCCGTCCGCCTTACTCCTTGCCCCGGTGGGGCCGCGCATCCCACGCCCGCCACGCGCCCACGTGGCGCTGTTGATCTGGCTACTGGGCTCCACGCTTGAGGCGGGGGCATGCGCCCGGGAACCCCCTGTCCCGGCAAGTCGATCCCCGGGAAGTGCCCGAGCCCAACGCACCCGGGAACCTTCCCCGGGAAGTAGCTTCCCGGGAGGTGCCCTGGCGGGAACATTCCCCGAAGCCCCGCTAGCCCCTTCCGTGCTGGTAGCTTGCCGGGCTGCTCATAGACGCTTCCCGGGATGAAACCTTCCCGGGAACCCGGGAACGGGGCCCGCGCGTCGCGCAGCCGTGGTACCCCGGGTGCCACTGGTGCGACAGTAGCCCCCAGGCGTGGGCCGGTATCACCTGTCCCCGGAAGAGTCTTCTCCCGGTCGGTTGCCGGGCTACGCCCTTAACCGACGTGTGGGCCCCGAACTGCCGCGGGCCCGCGTCCCTTCGCTGTCCCGTGTACGGCGCCGTTACAAACGAAGTAGTGGGCGCGAGATTTCCGCCCTAACTTCCCTCCTAAATTGGGAAGTTAAGGCCACTCCGCGCATTACTCCTAATGATTAGGAGTTATCCCCACGCACCCGTAAGGTACGGAACCGGCCGTTACCAAGCGGCCGGACGTTATAAAGCTATCACTGTTGCCAAAAGGGGAACAACACTCTACCCCCATAGCCTTCGTCTCCATCTCCTTCCGCATCTCGCATCGCTGCGCTCCTGCTAGCTTTCGCCCTCGCTCTCCATGGCGCCCCCCACCACCAGAAAGGGGAAGGAGGTCCAGGTCTCGAGGAAGGCTACGACAAGCAAGAGCGAGGCGGCACTCAAGGCGGCCGCTGCCAAGGACCAGAAGAGGCGGGAGATGCGGGCCACAGGCGCCTTCTTCCACCCCGGCTATAACGGCGAGGCGCTGGGGAAACTCCGGCATGCCGTCGCCTCCAATTTCAACGAGCATGGGGAGACGCGGATCTTCCCGGCGAGCGTCGAGCACCAGGACAACGACTTCCGGGTGTTTGCGCGCTTCCTCCTCTGCGGCGTGGTGCCGCCCTTCTCCCTATTCCTCCACGCACTGATGGAGTCCTACCAGTTGCGGGTGGCGCAGCTCCACCCCACGTCGCTATTCCTCCTCGCCACCTTCTAGTTCCTCAGCGAGGCGTTCGTGGGGGTGATGCCGTCGGTGGGACTCTTCTGCCACTACTTCTACCCCCGCATTGACAACGCGAAGGCGATGTTGTCGGGGGTGGTATTCCGCGCCCACGACCAGATAAAGTCCGAGTTCATCGTCCGCGTGGATGTACACGGGTCCCGGGAATAGGACACGCCTCCAGCAGGACGGCGTGGACTTGGAGACCCTCAGGACATGGGTGAGGGGGATCTCTGGCGAGATCTTCCAATCAACGGAGTTCCCGCAAGTTCGGCTCTCCGGGTCACGACGACCCCGCGGGCGCCCACGGCGCCACCTACTCGGGGGGTCTTCCGGGGCTTCGCGCTCCGGCGTAACCCCCCGAAGTCCAACTCGCCGGCGGGTGCCCACAAGAGGGCGAGGAGCGATTCCCCGCCCGGCACACCAAGCAAGAGGGCGCGCGCCGATGCCCGCGGCGCCGCCGACCCCACTGCCGCAGGGGTCGGCAGCGACGCAGGAGCGCCCCTTGACGACCCAGCTCCCACGAAGGAAGGGCTGGCAGCCGGTACGTCTTCGTTACTCCTCTGCAACTACAACTTTTGTAAGCCAAACTCATGAACGTACCTTTTTTCGCAGTGAGCAGCAGCTCGCCCGCGGCTAGCCTCTTGGACGCTCCCGCCAGCGCAGGCGAGGCAGGGGAGCCTCCCCCGGCAAGCCCGACAGCCGCACAATGTAACCATCCTGCTCACCCTTGTCCGTCTTTGATAGCTCCATCACTCGCCGATCCTCATGCTTCTCATTGTTGCAGGCACAAGTGCGCCCATACCTGGAACAGGCGCGACCGTGGTCGATCTTGACTCGGTCGCCGAGGTTGTGGGGGCGGAGGTGGAGCCGGAACCGGCTCTCACGTCTAGCCCTGCTGTGGCAGAGACAGTGGCAGCGGTGCACACCGCCGCCGCCGTGACAGCGCCCGGCGCCGCGCTCGCAGCTGGGGACACGAGTGGCGCAGGCTCACCTGCCGCCCAGCAGGGGGCAGCCCCCGCCGGGAGCAGGGAAGCTTCTCCAGCCCCGCAGTCCCTGGGCACAGGCGAAGTTGCCGGGGAAGGGCAGCAAGACCCCCGGGAGCAGGCTGGCGACCCCGCGCCCAGCCCCACAGCGGCAGCAGGGGCTTCATCGTCCTCGGTGGCTCTCCCCGGTACCGACCTCGGCACCCTCGCCGGGGTCGCTTGGAACCCCCGCACCTGGGATCCGAGCATCTTCAAGCAGGGGCACCGGTTCCTGGACGCCGTTAGGGACCAGCAGCAGGCCTTTGTCACCTCCTTCAACGAGGTGAGGGGGCACCACACCGCCGCCAAGAATCAACTTGCGAGGTGCGGGAGGCCGTGGAGAGAGAGGGGCGAGAACCGTCCCGGCTGTGCGAGGAGACACGCCTCGTCAAGGAGGAGGCGCGGCTGGCCCGGCAAGCCCTGGAGGATGCCCGGGAGCCGATGGTCCCGGAGGCCGAGCTCCACCGGCAACTGGAGGCCCGGCGCATGGAGCTTCAAGGGAAGCTCGACTCGATGGCGGCCACCCTCGAGGCGACCAGGAAGGAACATGCCGAGGTGGTCGCGGCGGCCCAGACCCGGCTGGACGAGAAAAGCGTCCTGATCGCCAACTACCGCGGCGAAATCCAAGGCCTTTACGTCATGCTGGAGGTGCAAGTCAAGGCCACCGAAGATGCGGTGGGAGCGGCGGCCCGGCACGAGACCTAGCTCAACTCCGCCAAGGACAGAGCGGCCAGGCTTGAGACCGAGCTGGCCGCCGTCCGGGAGGAGTTTGCCAAGGCCGGCAACGAGATCGCGGCGAAGACTGCGGAGCTCGCGGCGCTGGAAGGGAACGTCCGCAAGGCTAAGAAGGCCGCGCATGACGCTCGACTCCATCATGGCACGCTGATCGGGTAGCGGCAGATCGAGACAGAGAAGCTGCTGAAGATCGCCCGGTCGCTGCGCCACCTGCTGCCCAAGTTCGAGCTGCAGGCGGCGGAAGTGGACGGGACAGATGTCACGACGCTGATCCCCTTCTTCTCCGATCTTGTGGGAAAGCTCGGGGCACTCGACGTCTGGATCACCCGGTACGGCGCCAACGAAGTCGCCAACTGCGCCCGGGAGGTTGCCGGGACAATCCTCCCGCGGATTCATCTCTGGGTCCCGGAGTTTCCCTTCGAGTCCCTGCTGGACGCTTGGTCCGACAGCGAGGACGAGCCCATGCACACCCAAGCAGTGCGCGAGTTCGTCGACGAGGTCGTCGAGCGGATGCAGATGAAGCCGGAGCCTGATCTCCCCGCCGAGCCCCCGGCCGAAGACGGCAGCAACTAGTTGCCGCAGCCCCCCGCCGTGCTCGTTACTCCCCAATGTATCTTATTTTGTTTGCTTTCCCTGCAAGTATGGCGCTTAGCGCCGTTTGAACAATCATATTTCGGATTAGTCCATGTAATCGTTCGACTCTTAGTCAATTAAGTTTTTCGACACGTTCATTGTTCCCGGTGCTGTCTAGCGGGGTGGCCCTTTTAGCCTTTGCGTGTTTTGCCTTGTGTTGTGGGGGACTCGCGCGCCTTACCCTTGATCAGACCAGGGACCCGGGACGGACCCGCGGTGCCGACCTGGGGCCAAGCGGTAGCGGGGAGCCACTCCACTTGCGGGGTAACTACTCCAAGCCGTGCCCTTCCGGGACGGACCCACGAAGCCACACGGGGAGCGCACTCCCCCCGCAAGCGTCCTTTTAACACTCTGGCTACGCGCAGGATCTGGGGCCACACCCAACAAGACAATGCTCGATTTCGTTCAGTTCTTAGCGAATTCAGCATTCATGTTCAGACACTTAGCTTTTCCGTTCAATCCAATGCCTCGTGACGCTTGGCGGTAAAGTGCAGTTGGAGCACTGCCTTGGTAAGGATCCACCTCGGGTGCCTGTTCAAGGAAAACTGCTCCAGCGGCAACCGCCGACGACGATGCTACCACCACGCTCATGCAGCAACCCTCGCCTTCAGGGAGGAACCCTGGCTTAGGAGGACTCCGCCCTGGGAGCAGCCGCAAGATGGCTATAACGTCATCGCCGCCAGCTGCGCCCCACCCCGAGCGGCGGGCACGGGTGGCGAGGAAGTTATAGCCTCCCGGCGACAGCCCCCGCAACTGGGGAGACCTGGTTTTTTCTGGGGAGCTCGTCCCGAGGGGCGTAACAGCCCTCGTTGCCCAGGAGCAAAACCGATCGTGGGCTGTGGCAGGCATGCGGTGATGGGACGGAACGGGCGGCGGGCGCCAACACCGGCACCATCACAGCGTCCTCGCAACGACCCGCGCCCGAAAAAAGGCTCTCTCAAGGGGGATGCGGCCAGGTCTCTATGATAGTGCACCCGTCGGCAGAAGGCACGGATGGCATGCACTACCATAGAGTCTCCGTGGCAGCCCCTGCTCCTTGCGGAGGTGTCTTACGGAGGGGCGCGGCAAGGGCACTGCGGCCCTGCACCCCGCCAGCATCGGACGCTGAGGGGATGCACCCCCACAGTGCCTCCGCGGCGACCCTTGCCCAGGAGCCACCCGCTTGAGGAGGCGCGGCAGGGGCAGGGCGGCAGTGCACCCGTCGGCGCAGAACGCTGATGGCATGCACTACCACCATGCCTCTGCGATGCCCCTCGGGGCGGGCTCAATGGTGTGATGCGGCAGGGGTGCGATGGCAGCGCACCCGTCAGCGCTAAGCGCTGATGGGATGCACCCCCATCGTGCCTCCGTGGCACCACCCGCCTTAACGGCCCCTCGCCCGGCTTCGCTCTGAGCCGTTCCGTGGCTGGGGCGCGCCTTTTATAGGCGCGGGAGGGGGGTTTGCCACCGCGCGCGACGGACCTGCGCAGCACCCGTGGCACCCCTCCTTCGAAACGTGGTACAGTCCCCGTTGTCATGCATACCAGGCAACTGTGGTACACGTGGCGGCGCCCTCCCGAGTCAGAAGCCTCGGAGTGCGGTGAGCCTCTTGTGTTGCGGTCATCCCGCACCACAAGGCACCAGTGCATGGTGCGACCCGTGGGCAGCCCACGAGCATCACAGTGCACAAGATTCCACCCTTTCCTGCAGGTTAGATTCTTACCAGGCCCGAGGTGCTGCAAAAAAATTCGAAATTCACGAAAATACACAAAGCAACACAGACAAACTCCTCCTGCCTCCTAGCCCCGGGCACAAAGGGGTCGATGGCAAACTTGGATGTGAGCATTTCATTTCCCAGGGGCAGCGACTGCCCGGTGCACGTTGCGGGGAGTCCGGCAACTTCACGTCCCGTGATGTGCGTTGCGGGGAGCCCGGCAACTGCATGTCCAGTGATGCCCGTTGCGGGAGGCCCGGAAACTGCATGCCCCGTGCCGGAACGATCCGGCAACGGGTTTATGTTTTCAAGGCTCCAACAGCCCCCTGCTCACAACCAAGTATAGAAAGACACCTTTGTGCACTTAAAGCAGGAGACAGAAGAGGGAGGAACATGCGAATAAACAAGGCAAATTCAAAGCTCAGGGGCGAAACACTTATCTTTATTCACAATAACAAGTGGTTTACACACGGGGGCTGCCCGGCTACACTAGTTCGAGAGGTATGCATTGGCGGCATCACCTGAGGGTCGGGCTCCGCCGCTTCACGGGTAGAACTTGCGCAAGTGCTCAATATTCCAACTATTGGGCACCGGCAAGCCGTGTTCGATTTCTAGCCGGACGGCCCCCGGCCTGGTCACCTGCACTACCCGGAAGGGGCCCTCCCATTTCGGAGTCAACTTGTTCCCGGGCTTCGTTCCTTGTATCCGGCGCAGGACAAGGTCTCCGTTCTCGAGCCCCCGGGGACGGACTCGCCTGTCGTGATAACGACGGAGTCCCTGCTGGTAGCGTGCGGCTCGCACTGCAGCCCGGCATCGAAGCTCTTCGATGAAGTTTAGATCATCGACCCTTCGCTCGTGTTGGCTGGTGTTGCCGTACGCGCGTACCAGGGGAGATCCGTGCTTGAGCTCGAGGGGCAGCACCGGTTCTGCCCCGTAGACAAGGGCGAAAGGAGTTTCGCCCGTTGCCCGGCTAGGTGTCGTCCGGATGGACCACAGCACGGGCTGGAGTTCTTTGACCCAGTGTTTCCCGTGGCCTTTGAGCTTGTCAAAGGTTCTCGTCTTGAGCCCTCGCAGCACCTCTGCGTTGGCTCGCTCCGCCTGTCCGTTACTCCTCAGGTGAGCAACGGACACGAAGCGCAGCTTAGTGCCCATGTCTTCGCAATAGGCTTGAAACGCCGCGCTCGTGAACTGCGTGCCGTTGTCGGTGATGATGCTGATAGGCACACCAAACTGGCACACAAGGCCTCTGAAGAACTTGATGGCCGCCTGGTCGGTCACCTTCCGCACTGGTTCCACCTCCACCCATTTGGAGAACTTGTCGATGGCCACAAACAAATATTCGTAACCGCCAACCGCCCTCGATAGCTTGCCGACGATGTCGAGCCCTCAGACCACGAACGGCCATGAGGACGGAATGACATGTAGGGCCTGCGCCGGCTGGTTACTCTTTTTTGAATGGAACTAACACGCTTCGCACGTCCTCACCAGCCGCTCCGCGTCAGCCAGGGCCGTGGGCCAATAGAAGCCATGCCGAAACGCCTTGCCGGCTAAAGCCCGGGAGGCCACATGGTGTGAACATGTGCCTCGGTGTATTTCCTCCAACAGTGCGCGCCCTTCATCCTGCGGCACGCATATGAGCTTGACACCGTTCGCACGCCTGCGGTAGAGGTTCCCATCCACCACAGTGTACATCTTGGCTTGCCGCGCTACTCGCTTCGCGGCAACGTCATCTTCCGGGAGAGCCTCCCCCTTCAAGTAGCGGGTGATCTCTCCTGCCCAGGAGGGAATCTCCCTGCTGACGCATGCCGCTATGTCAGCGGCATGGACCCCCACTGCTGTAGGGGTTCCTTCGGTTGCCGGAGGGGCGTCCCCGGCAGCCGGCTGAGGGCCGACTGAAGGAGCCGCTTGCTTCTGACAGAACATCCCCGCCGGAGGCTTCCGGCGCTCTGCTGCCATCTTGGCCAGCTCGTCAGTAGCGAAGTTATCCTTCCGCTTGACGTGCTCGAAGCGCAAACCTTTGAACTTTCGTTCTAGCTTACGGACCTCCTCCACGTACGGCGCCATTTGGGGGCAGTCGTAGTCCTTGTTCACCTGGTTGATCACGAGCTGGGAATCGCCGCGAACAACTAGGCGCTTAATGTCGAGGGCGACCGCCGCCCGCAACCCGGCACGCAGGCCCTCGTACTCCGCCGTGTTGTTGGTGAAGTTCGCGAAGTCGAGTTGGACAGCGAACCTCAACTGGTCCCCTGTCGGTGACTCGATGACGACTCCAGCGCCTGCTCCTTGAAGACTGAACGCACCGTCGAAGTAGACGACCCAGTGGTCCTCGTCCAGCTTGCCGGGCAGGCTGGTCTCCGGTTCACTTTCTTTTACGCCTGTGGACGTCCATTCCGCGACGAAGTCTGCCAAGGCCGTGCTCTTAATGCTTTTAGAGTTGGCGAAGTGGAGGTGGAACTCCCACAATTCCATCCTCCATTCGGCCACTCTACCGGTGGCTTCATGGTTGGTGAGGGCCCGCTCAAGGCAGAACCCGGACACCACCGTGACGCGGTGCGCCTGAAAGTAATGGCGCAGCTTGCGGGACGCAAGGAGAATCCCCAGAAGGAGCTTCTGTACATGCGGGTACCTCGTCCGCGCGTCGTGCAGCACCGTACTAACGAAGTACACCGGGTGCTGCACCAACCGCTTCCGCGGTGCTGAGGTTGCCGACTCGGGGGTGGTCCCCGGGTCCAAGGCGGTTGCCAGGGGCCGCTCCGCCCCCTGCCCAGCAGCCCCGGTCCCCGGGACATCTTCCTCCCTCTCGGCAACCAGCACCGAGCTGACCACCTGGTCAGTCGACGCAAGGTAGAGTAGCAGCGGCTCGCCCGGCTTGGGGGCGATGAGGACGGGCGGTGATCTCAAGTACTGCTTGAGTTCCCGGAACGCCGCCTCGGCCTCGGGAGTCCAGTCGACTGGACCCTTCTTCTTCATCACCCTGAAGAAAGGTAGGGCACGCTCGCCCAACCTAGAGATGAAACATCCCAACGCGGCAACCCAGCCGATGAGCCGCTGGACATCCTTCACCTTGCTGGGGGCCTCCATCTTCTCGATAGCTTCTATCTTGGTCGGGTTGGCCTGTATCCCCCTGTGTGAAACCAAGAAGCCCAAAAGCTGCCCGGAGTTGACACCGAAGGTGCACTTATCGGGGTTCAGCTTGAGCTTGATCCTGCGGAGGTTGTCAAACATCTCCCGCAGGTCATCAATCAGCGAGTCCCCACGCTTCGAATTGATGACGATGTCGTCCATGTAGGCCTCCGTGTTGCGGCCTAGCTGGGGCCCCAAACATTCACGCAGGGCACGCTGAAATGTGGAGCCCGCGTTCTTCAACCCGAAAGGCATGCATGTATAACAATAACAGCCAACCGGGGTGATAAACGCTGTCTTTTTCTCATCCTCGACCGCCATCTTGATTTGATGGTAGCCGGAGAAAGCATCCAGAAAACTCAGCAAGTCACAACCAGCGGTAGAATCAACTATTTGATCGATACGGGGCACAGGGAAGGGATACTTGGGGCATGCGCGATTAAGATCAGTAAAATCCACACACATGCGAAGCTTATTTCTTGCTTTAGGCACCACTACAGGGTTAGCCAGCCAAGTAGGGTACAGAACTTCCCTGATTGCCCCGGCAGCCTTGAGCTTGTCCACCTCTTGCTTGATGAAATCTTTACGCTCTTGTGCTTGCCGCCGAATCTTCTGCTTGACGGGGTGCGCATCCGGGCGCACCGCGAGCCGATGCTCAATCACCTCCCTGGGGACTCCGGGAAGATCCGACGGTTCCCAAGCGAACACGTCGGCATTATCCCGGAGGAAGGTGATGAGGGCGCTTTCCTATTAGGCAGTAAGGTTTGCACCGACGGTAACGGCGCACCCCTTATCACCGGCTTGGAGGGGCAGCTTCTTCACCCTGGCGGCCTCCTCCCGGAGCCCCCGCCCCTTGCCGGGGCACGAGCTCGAGCCTGTGCCTCCCCCGGCAAGCTCTTGCGGGGTAGCGCGGGCCTTCTTCGTTGCCGGGGCATCGCCCGGCAAGCAGTCGTCCCCGGCAACATCCCCGTCACCGGCGTCAGCTGCGGCAGTGGCCCAGACGACTTCGCCAATGCACCAGGCCGCGTCCTTGAGGTCGCACCTGATGGAGAGGACTCCATAGACGGACGGCATCTTCATCACGCCATAGGCGCCATGCGTGGCCGCCATGAACTTGATCAGCGCTGGCCGACCAAGGATCCCGTTGTAGGGCAACAGGGTATGCGCCACGTCGAACACTATGTGTTCGGTCCTAAACGCTTCCCGGGACCCGAAGGTGACCGGCCGCGTGATGCGTCCCAGCGAGCACACGATCCCGGGGTTCACCCCCCGGAACGGGTCGGTGGGCTTCAGCTGCTCCACCGGCAGCTGGAGCTTTTCCACCAGCCTGGTGAACAGGAGGTTAAGCCCCGCTCCGTTGTCCACCAGCACCTTGGTCACCGTCATATTGCTAATGATCGGCGAGACAACGAAGGGTATTACCCCTTAACCCAACTGTCGTGCTGGGTGATCGTCGGCGCTGAAGGTGATCGGCATGTGCGACCACCTCAGCGGCTGTTGCGGCTCCGCATCCGGCAACAGCGCACACACATCGTGGGTGAGGCACTTCACCGCAGCGTGGGATGAGAGAGCGTAAGCTCCCCCATGGATGCAGGCTTGTCGCTGCCAGTACAGTCAGACTCGTGCTGCTCCTCAACGCATGCCCTGTCGCGTCCCCGGGGTGGGCATTCCCGCCCAGCGCGGGGCTGAACGCGCCCCCCTTGGGGTTCATCCCTGTCGGCACCGCCGCCGGCAGGCCTCGGCCCCGCCCTGGAGTCGTTCGGGCAGTCTCGGGAGAGATGCCCGATGTCGCCAAAGTTGAAGCAGGCGCCGGCGGCGCGGCGCTCCTCCCGCCGCTGCTTGATCCCCTGCAGGACACGACAGTTCTGCGCGTCGTGGGTGGAGTTGCTGTGGATGGGGCAGCGGGGCGCATCGCCCTGCTTCTCGCCCGACCCGCCACCCGGCGAGGCCTTCTTCACGGGCCTCGCAGCAAGAGCCCCGAGTCCGCAGCGAGAACTTACTTCCGGCTGCGCTTGTGGGAACCATTCTTCTGCGAGCCCTCGCCCGGGCTCGCGGCAGCCTTAGCTACTAGCTCGGGCGCTAGGCGCCCTTCCTCGGCCATGGCACATTTGTGTGCCGGGGCGTACAGGTCCTGCGTCGTCCGGATCCGATGCGTGCTCAGCTTCTCGCGCATCTTGGGATCGCGGACGTTGATGGCGAAGGTGTTGATGATGGCGGCCGCTTCCGCCTCTGGGATGGAATAGGAGAGGTTGGAGAAGCGGTTGACGAAGGCCCGCAACGTCTCTCCCGGCTTCTGCACGATAGTGTGCAGCTCCGCCATGGTTCCCGGGCGCTTATAGCTGCCCTGGAACGTGCTCACGAACTGCTCGCGCAGGTCCGCCCAAGTGGCGATGGACCCAGCGGGCAGGTGGAGCAGCCAGGTTCGCGCTGATCCTTTCAGGACCATCGGGAACCAGTTTTCCCTGACCTTGTCGTCGGCGCCGATGGCATGCATGCCCAACGTGTAGGTTAGGAGGAAATCCTTGGGGTTGGCGGTCCCGTCGTACGTACCGAGCGCGAGCGCTTGGAACTTACGGGGCCACGTCACCCGCCGCAGCTCACGTGTAAACGCGGTGCAACCGTCCTCGGGGCCCATGGGAGCGTCTTCCTAGTCCTGTGGGTGCTGGCGCTCTACCTCGCGCCTGCGTCGGCGCTCCAAGCGTTGGCGCAAATCCTCCTGCTGGCGGGCATTCAAGATGCCGCGCGCATCGCCCCCCGGAACGGTGGGCGATGAGTTCGAGGACCCCTCCGGGCCCCCGTCTCCTTGGCCTCCCTACGGAGGGGGAGGATTCTCCTCCTGTCGCGAGGCGGGTGGCGCGTCCCCGCGCTCCGGATTCTGCCCGTGGTCGGAGCCTACCGGGGCACCCTCGCCTCGCGCCTGCTGGGCGGCCAGGGCGAGAAGCGCTTCTAACTCCTCGCCCCACGTCTCGTGTGCCGGCGTGCCCTGTTGCGGCTCGTACCGCAACATGACGCACGCGGCGATGATGGATTCCGCCGGGGTTCGTGCGGGGGGTAGCCGGTTTCCTGAGCGGCTGCTTGCTGCTCTGGCCCCGGACGCCTCCGGGTGCACAGGGTGCGAACCCCCAGGGGTCGCCCGCGACGCGGTGTGCTCCCGGTGCCGCTGTCGCGGAGCATCCTCGGCCCGCGACTCAACCCGCTGCCGGGCGCGGGCGGCACCGTGCGTGCTCGCGCGACTGGCCCCGGCACTGGGAGCAGCCGGTCCCCTTGGCCGATTGTCGGCAGACGGCCGAGGAGGCGGGGGCAGCAGCTGCGTTTGCTGCACCCTCGAGGGCTCGGGGTTCTCCTGAGCCCCCGACTCGGGTCGCATGTCATGCGACCACATGTGCACCGCTGGGGCTTCATGCGGGTCTATACGAGGATCACCAGCCCGCTTGGGAGGCATGGCGACTAGTCCCGTCGGCGAAGAAAGCGAGGCCGACATCGATGCGAACGATGTTCCGGCGACCACCGGCAGGCTCTTCTCCCGTGCCCCCTACCTGGCATGCCAGATGTCGTCGCACGGTGCTCCGACACTGGGGGCGTGCGGTCACGGCCCCCTTTAGGTTCGGTAGGGGCGTCGGTGTTCGCCCCGGCGATCGCCGGCACAGCCGATGAGGCCCTGCGGGGCCGGCGAAATGAAGTACTGAAAGTGCGCTAATCAAAGAACAGACACACGCACGTTTTTACTAGGTTCGGGCCAACCGGAGGTGTAAAACCCTACGTCCTGCTTGTCTGAGCTGGTATTGGTTTAGAATCAAGTGTTTACAAGTTGCCGGGTAAGTTCCCGGGCACCCTCTTCCTTTGGCTAGATACTCCTTACTATTATTCGCTAGTGTTGGTGGCTAACTGTGAGCTGGTCGAACTCAGCCGAATCCTACTGTCTAGTGGGATCAACGGCGAGTCGAACTGAGCCAAACGAACCAAGACCCCACTTACTCGGAACCCCTTGACCGTTGGCGAGGGTCCTCCTTTTATACTCAAGGGGATGCCACAGGTGCCACGGTGCATGAGCTACAAGTGTCGAGCGGGGAGGCATACAACTCCCTCCGGTGAGCTGGTGGCGCGCATGGATGCCACCTCCGCCGCTAGGGATCTAAAACCCTAGAGTAGAATTGGACAGCCACTGTTCCCTCGATCGGATGGGTAACGCCCCGCCTAAATGAGCCGTGTGCCTTACTCGCCACGTGCCTGCATGGCGCTGTTGATCTGGCTATTGGGCCCCACGCTTGAGGCGGGGGCATGCGCCCGGGAACCCCCTGTCCCGGCAAGTCGATCCCCGGGAAGCGCCCGAGCCCAACGCACCCGGGAACCTCCCCCGGGAAGCAGCTTCCCGGGAGGCGCCCAGGCGGGAATATTCCTCGAAGCCCCGCTAGCCCTTCCAGGCTGGTAACTTGCCGGGCTGCTCATAGACGCTGCCCGGGATGAAACCTTCCCGGGAACCCGGGAACAGGGCCCGCGCATCGCGCAGCGGTTGTACCCCCGGTGCCACTGGTGCGACACCAATCAAGCCATCTCTGTTACAGTTGCGTCGATCCATCATGTCTCTAGTATTCAGACGATCTTGCGAGAGGAGCCACATGAAGCCTTTGATTTTGCTCACACACTTGTTCTTCCAAATCCAAGTGTCCACGTCAGCGCTGAGTTGGGGGAAGCAGTGTAAGTAAAATTTCTTAGAAGAAAAAGGTCCAGCGCCCCAGCGGGAGACCCAAAGATCATTGTCTGTAGGAACGAGAGTAATGTCGTCCAAGATGGTGTTAATGGACTGAAACTCGTGAAAGGCCAAGTCAGACAGAGGGAGGGCAAAGAGCTCGAAGCGATCAGTGGCGAGGCAAAATCTCTGAAGTGTAATGTTTTTGTCAATTGCAAAGGAGAAGGCTCTCGGGAATTGAGTGTTGAAGGAACGGCCATTCCAATTGTCTTCCCAGAAAGAGAAGGATGCCCCATTGACGGGCAAACCTTTGAACATCTCCTTAAAGTAAGGAATCAGGCGAGACAAATCTCTCCACCAGAAAGAGCCAACCCCGTCATCCTCAGAGGGCGCTATATGGCCATAGTAAGACTTCCAAATAAGTTTTACCCAGGGGGTATCGGCATGTTGTAGAACTTGTGAAGGAACTTGATCATCTGGGCTTGATTGAAAACAAAAAGGTTGATCACACCCAGACCTCCTTTGGAGGAGGCAGACTTTCTCCCAAGCAGCAAGCGCTTTGCATCTTCCAGTGATTTCAGACTTGTTCCAAAGGGCGATTCTCCTGCGCTTATTAACCGCTTCAATAAAACCATCTTGAACCTTGAACACGCTAAGCGCATACGCCGGAAGAGCGGAGAAGACCGATTTCACCACCTGCAACCGACCCCCAAAGGAGAGAAATGATGCATAAGAGGCCAGGCGTCTGTCAATTCTGTCAATAATGGGCATGAGATCACGGATCTTGGGTCTTGAGGTGCCAACAGGAAGACCGAGATAGGTGAACGGGAAGGATCCCACCGCACAACCCAAAGTGCCGACTAGGGTGGCCGCACGTTGTTCCGAAATGTTAATCGGCATAAGGCACGATTTGGCGAAATTAACACGAAGATCGGTAGCTTGGTGGAAGGATTCAAGCAGCGCCCTAAGCCAGACCAGTTGCATGCTGGAGGCTTGCATGATGATCAAAGTATCGTCCGCATATTGCACAATAGGAAAATCCACATCGCCATTCGGGATGGGGAGCCCAATCAGACCGAGATGGAAAGCTCTGTTGATGATGATCTGCAGTAGATCCGTCGTAAGAACAAATAAGAGAGGGGACAACGGATCCCCCTGCCGGACGCCACGGAGATAGTTAAGTTGCTTGCCCGGCACTCCGTTAAGAAGCACCGACGAGGTCCCGGAAGCTAGAAGGTTGTCAATCCAGCCCATCCAAGTGTCATCGAAGCCCATGTGAGAGAGAATGGAGCGGATGGCAGAATGCTCAATCAGATCAAATGCTTTCTCAAAATCCAGCTTAATGACCACAATTTCTCTTCTAGAATGTTTACATTGAAGAATATACTCCAGAGTCCAAGCCAAGCAATCTTGAATCGACTGACACTTAAGAAAGCCATACTGGTTGGCGTGCACAAGAGAAAGAATGACCCGTTGAAGACAAGAGGCGAGAAGCTTGGTGATAAGCTTAAGACACGAGTTGAGCAGAGAAATAGGTCGGAAGTCATTGACCGATACGGGGGCGAGCACCTTGGGGATTAACGTGATGAAAGAAGAGTTTATGCAGCGCAGACTAACATTGTCAGAGAAAAACTCGTTGCACAGCTCATAGATCTCGGTCTTGATTAGCGGCCCGCAGGTCTTGAAGAACAGCCCATTGAAGCCATCTGGGCTGGGGGTGCGGTCAGGCGGGAGGTGCGCCACCACGGAGTCAATTTCCTAGGTGGTGAAATGGGCCGAGAGGGCACCCAGCCCATCAAAGTGAGGGATGAGCGAGGCCAGGTCCAGATGAAGGCTGCGTGGCTCGGACTGCCCCAAGCAGCCACGAAAGGCCAGCCAGAGAGCCTGGGCCTTGGCCGGATGAGAGTCTGCCAGAAGTCCATCCGGGCCTCGGAGGGCGGGAATGGCATTCTGACGATGTGCTTTAGTGGTCCAGGCATGGAAAAATTTAATGCATTCATCGCCAAGTTTAACCCATCTAATAGAACACCTCTGCTGCCAAATAATTCGCTTCAGATTTCTGAGATGGCCCACCTGGTTCTTGAGTAAAATTCTGAAATTGAACTCCTGGGACACCAAACATCTAATCTCCTCCAGAAAATCCAACTCATTAATGACAAGTTCACAATTATTGATCAGAACATCCAGGCGGGGTAAACGCTTGCTCCATCTCTTGAGCCCACGTCTAACAGCTTTCAGACGCCCCACCACCCTACTAGCCACATTGTTAGCCCGGACCGGAAGATTCTAGAAAGTGGCAACAACGTCGGCGAAGCCAGGCATGTGAATCCAGTAATTCTCAAAGCGAAAAACCGTCGGTTTAGGAATAGCAGATCCAATACTAACCACACAAGGCACATGATCGGAAGTAGAGCGCACCAGAGATCTGACCGAGGGATTAGGGTGGTTGATGGTCCAAGCATTCGAAGTGAAGAACCAATCCACTTGTTCAAGAAGGGGATCCTCCTGCATGTTGCTCCAAGTGAAGGCCCTGCCTTGAATGGGTAACTCATTAAGCTCCAGCGAGGCAATCACGTTGTTGAAGTTCAAGATGTCCTGAATGTTGCCCCCCGTTCTATTCCGGTTCTCCAGCGAGCGATAGAAGTTGAAATCGCCCAAAAAAAAGCGAGTCTTCATCCTCTCCAACTGTTGTCGTGTTAACTGACTTTTCTGTATAATGACATGTTTATATTATTAATTACGTAATACACAGGGCTTCTGCAATAGTAGTAGGTTGCCAGGTTTATCTGGAGCTACTAATTTGATATTGTCCATGTTGCTAATTTTTCTATAAATCTGATCAAACTTGCTATTTAAAAATGGGCCGCCCTTAAAAATGGAAGAAATATTTGAGACAGAGATGAAAACAAGACACCTGATGTGATGAACACAGAGTGAATCACTGTTGACTGGCCCTTCATAGTTTCAGAGCAAAGCTCATGAACGGCTAGCTAAAACTGAACAGTTCAGTTTAATCTAATTAGCAGCCCATGGCAGCTGGAAAAGATACGGCAATCCACTGCCATGGTCACAAAACTCAGCCTTGGTCTTGAGGTCCTTCAAACCAACGGCGAAGTGTCGGCTCTCGCTCTCCCGAACAAGAGCTATCCCGGCGGCGACCGTGGTGACATGACAGTGACACCAGCGGTGGCAGCCGTGGGGCACCACCTCGCTCACCGGCGTCTCCTTCTCCAGCTTCCAAGCCTTGCCTCCGGCGCCGAAGCCGCGGCCCTCCTCCTCCTCCCTGACGAGCAGCCACAGCTGGAACATTTGCCTGCCGTTGTCGACGCAAGCGAGGCAGCACGCGCCGTGCTCCGTCTCGCCGACGGCGTAGCTCGACCTCTCCAGGCCGCCCGCCGGCCAGGGGAGCAGGAAGAAGTCCCTTGTCGCGGTGTTGAGCACGGTACAGGAGGATGTGATCCGTTGGTGTAGTCGGCGGTAGAATATGAGCCCGGCCGCCTGCATTGTCGGCCGTTCGCGACGACTCTGAACCAGCGACGCGTACCCGAAGTTGTCCTCCCGCCATGGGTGGAAGCGCCACCGGGACGTGCCGGAGTCGTACACGACGGCTCGCTGGCGCCCGTGGTGCTGCACCTGCACAGAGACCACGCGGAAGGAGAAGAAGGCCGACGACTTTGCGCCGCGGCGGCGGATCAAGGAGTCCAGGATGTACCCGTCCACCGGGACGATGACGCCGTCGCCGTCGAGTTGAGGACGGCGTATGGTGACGCGGCGGAGGGAGACGGGGTCGTAGACGGTGAGAGGTCCGCCGCCGCTTCTGGAGAGGAGGAGGAGGCCGTCGTGGCAGTCCCGGAGGCGCCACGCCGGGTCGTCGCCGAGGCGGGTGAGGAGGAAATCCCCGCCGCGCGCGATGACGGCTAGGTCGGGGTCGGAGCGGACGGGGGGGGCAAGGTGGAAGACTGGGAGGCCGCCGCAGTCGTGGAAGACGAAGAGACCGACGAGGAGGTGCGATGACGACGAAGAGGCCGACGGGTGGCATGCGCGGAAGCGGCGGAGGAAGCCCCTGCGGGAGGCGACGCGGCGCCAGCGGTTGGACGCGAGCGCGGCGCACGCGAGGGACGCCGGCGACGAGAGGCGGAGGAGGATCTCCTCGATGTTGTCGTCCTTGAGGCAGTCGATGGTAGGCATCGGTGGCTCCATTGCGTCGTCGTTGGCTGGATCCGCTGCCGCCGGCGCTGAGCTCGTACGGATCGGAGGAGGCGATACTTGTTGGCTCCATTTGTATTTGTTAACCGTTGGATGTTATCCGCATACCAGGCCAACAGAGGATGATGGTCTTGGGCCATGGGCTGGGAGCTTCGTGGGCTGTACGGTCTGAGTTAGTTTTTTTGTTTGTTTGAGAAAACAAGATACAAATCCAAACGCTCACAAACAAGTGCGGGTATACCCATTTTTATGAACGCACACACGCATATTCTGTCCTTAAGTGCACCTTTGAGAGATTGAGCCGGAAGATCTTGAGAGATTGATGAAATCACCACAGATGCCTCCCTGTTGTTGATTGATATGTCACATACCACTGAAATAAAGCGCAAGTTAAAATTTGGAAAAATCCTAAACACACGGAATCAAACCACCTGAGTTAAGATCAGTTCATGTTTGAGTTGGCTTTCGAGCAAACTGTCGGTGCTCTATTTTGTTTTTTTGAATTAGCTCTACGGGCATATTCTATTTCAAATCGGTTTTATTAAATCATCACTTTCTTCAAAGAAAAAATCATCACGATATGCATCCTTGCGTTGTCATTATTTGATATTGACAATGGTGCATTTTCTATTAATTTATAACAACTTGTAACTCGGGCATTTTCTATTAAGTTTTTTCTTTCCTTCTTCCACACGCATCCTGCAGTAAAAGAAAATGTCCAGGTCAATCAGCGATTTCGTTGCGTGCGTCGCTGAGAAATCGAGAACCGCCGGAGGTCATCTTCCAACAACTGGACAGAAAAAAGAAAAGGATCACCAACACAGCACACCTTTCAGACGACCAAGCAAGATGTCACACCGTGCGACTGTACTGGTTTACACGTACCAAAAGTAAAAGCAAAAGAAAGAATAAGTGTGCGCTCGATGCATGCATCATATGTTTGGCCATGTCGTTGTGGGTAAGTACGTTGGTTGCTTAATCTTGATAATCAAGATTGATCATCTGGCGTCAATCGGGTGGATCACATAGCTCCGACAGACCAAACACTCGTCAATCGGGTGGATCACATAGCTCCGACAGACCAAACACCGCAAGCGAGAGACACCTTAATTATCTCCGATCAAATCGTTTCTAATCGAAGTCTTTTCTCGCATTTGCTGTCGATCTGTGTGGAGATCGACCAGTTAATTCGGGAACCATCGATCGGCGCCCCATGTAATGTAAACCTTGGGATGATGAGTTGATTGAGTTCTGTCTCTACACGTGATCAGAAAACTCGCTCATCCATCCGGGATAAGCCCGTGCGTTCTGGAATCCTGGATCAATCAGGGCTGTCGTCGTACAGTTCAAGCAACGTACAGGTACGTACGTATTTGTGGCATTGTCATACAGAGAGCTCGGGCTGGTATTTTTCACCAGTGGACGGGAGAGAGCTACGTCGCTGCCGGCGAGGACCATGGCGACTTGTGACAAAAACAGCCGTATATATCCCCGGCTGCTGAAGTTGAACTCTGTGTGGGAAGTGGGGACTTCAAATTCATCCATGAACTTGACGAACGTACGTATTCCTCAGTCCAATAAAATATGTCTAAACTTTGATTAAATTAAAATACATTTATACAATAAATCATGTTTAAATGCATTCAAATTTTAACAAACTCGAGACATCTTTTGCTGCTGGATGGGGGTGAATATGTTCTTTGTTGAGTCGCCCAGCGTGTCGAAAAAATGGCCAGTTGCGTGATAACCTGGCTAGGGAAGTAGTATAGATGAGTACTCAGTATTTGGCTCCGTTGGAGAGAGACGTGGTAAATTCAGCGTTTGGCTTGTCGTGCACGCTCGATTCAGCGTCTGATTTTTTGTCGAGACAAGGGCCGATTTTTCACCGATGGGAATTGAAACGGGAGAGCCGCGCGCTGCGTGGCGTGGCGAGACGGAGGCCCCGAACGAAACCCGATCTCCCCTGCTGCTGCTGAATTGAAAATTCCCCGTCATTTTCGGCCATTATGTTACTACGCACACGTGGATCACGCCTGGACCTATCCGCCCGACTCTCGTCCCCGGGGCTCCAATCAGCGAAGTCGTCTGTCTCGCTCGCAGCGCTCCCGTCAAGGCGATCTCTTCTATTCTCCATTCTTCTCCTCCGATCTCTCTACGCCAGAGCCCGCCCAGTTAACCAGATTCCCAGCTCACCCGAAATCCAAATCCCAAACCCTATTTATACCCTCCACGCCAGCATCCATCCAGGCGAAGTAGTCCGTCGAGGAGTGGAGTAGGGAGAGCAGGGGTTGGTGACAGCTAACTGCGGCGATGGCCTCCGCCAACTACCTCCCGGTGCTCGTCCTGCTGCTCTCTGCTTCTGCTGCTGCTGCTGCGGCGGCGGCTACGGGTGTCGAGCGGGAGGGGAACCTGTCGGCGGCCTACGAGCCGCTGTTCGAGGCGTGGTGCGCGGAGCACGGGAAAGCGTACGCGTCACCGGGGGAGCGCGCGGCGCGGCTCGCGGCCTTCGCCGACAACGCGGCCTTCGTGGCGGCGCACAACGCCGGCGGCGGCGGCGCGGGCGGGTCGAACGCGGCGCCTTCGTACACGCTCGCGCTCAACGCGTTCGCCGACCTCACCCACGCCGAGTTCCGCGCCGCGCGCCTCGGCCGCCTCGCTGTCGGAGGGGCGCGCGCGCCGCCGTCGGAGGGGGGATTTGCCGGCAGCGTCGGCGTCGGAGCCGTGCCCGAGGCGTTGGACTGGAGGCAGAGCGGCGCGGTCACCAAGGTCAAGGACCAGGGCAGCTGCGGTGAGCGCACGCTTCTGAATCTGTTCTACGCTTAACATTGCAGGCCCATCTGTTCCCTATCAGAACTCTGAATCTGTTCTACGCTTAGTTATTGGGATTTATTGTTAGAACTTAAATATTGAAATGATAGTACGTAAGTATCAAACGGAAATGTATTACCTGGCACGTCAAAATTTATAAGCATACTCATACTTCAGATATGTATGACCGAGGCATTTTTTTTTTCTGCAAATGGTTCGAAAAAATGGAATCCATGATAGGGAGCAGAAATACAGACTAACCTTCCCTTTTCGTAACTCACTAGGTAACACGGTGGTAGATTAATTGGTTAGCACTTGGCATTCAGTACATGCCTGACTGTGGTGCTTATCATGATGACATGATGTGCAGTTAAATAAGATGTTGAAAAAAATTGCTCTGTTTAGTTGTGGTATAACTTGGTGAACCAGTCACAGGCAGCACAAGGTGTTTTGTTCGGAGTCTTGATGTGCAATTTTACTCGGTGCATTTATCCAGGTTATGTTGGTTTTTAGTCACTTCAGTTCTTTCCAGCACTACTTCCACTGGCTTTGTTATATCCTTAAAAGTTTAAATTGAAGTGACTAACCAGTGTCCTGATGACTGAGTAAACTAGATGGATAAAGAGTTATGCCTCGAATTCCTTAGGCGGTGTTTCTTCTTTGAGAGTCTGCACAAGAGAATTGTTAGCTTCTGCTGTGTAAATACTAAATAGCTAAGTGATGTTTCAGTGTGCAGTTCAGTTGTTCCATCTGGTTTAATTAAGAATGTTGGAAGAAGTTGGGAATAGGTTGGCAACTTGGGATTATCTGGTTAGGAACTTTGGAACATGGAAATAGTTGTACCATGCTTCCAACAATCTGGTGTTCTAGGCTCATAACTTGGGATTTTCTATGGTGCCTCTGGTAATATTGGAAAGGGGCATCAGAGATGAGACTCGGGAGAGCTACAAGGCCGTTTCAGCAATCTTGTTTTACAAGTTAGGATTAGGATTGAGGAGTAATACTAAAGACGCAAGGCTTTGTTTCCACAGAGTCACACCTTTTTGGACTCAAATCCAGTGTGTGGTTTGGATGATGGCCAAAACCCAAATATTTGGTCATGACAAAAGATTAATCTTTGTTTCGATGGTTGCCAATTTGTTGAGTATTTAATATCGAGATGTTTGTTCGTAAGTACAACAAAAGCACATTTCATTTTTCTTGTCAACATTGGCTAATTCATGGACAAGCAATCTTGGGCTGAAACCAAACATATCCCTTTGTTTAATTTTTGTAAAGGACCTTTATATAAGATATAAAGTATATTTTCACTTAACTGTTGGTGCTGTCTCATTGCTTATTACTAAACCACAGTAGTACTTTTCATTAATGTGACATGTATGTTTTCACTTAACTGTTCTCTCCTTACTTCAGGTGCTTGCTGGAGCTTCTCAGCTACAGGTGCCATCGAAGGCATAAACAAGATCAAGACGGGCTCTCTCATCAGCCTTTCTGAACAGGAACTAATTGACTGTGACAGATCCTACAATGCTGGCTGTGGCGGTGGGCTCATGGACTATGCTTATAGGTTTGTGATTAAAAATGGTGGAATTGACACGGAGGATGATTACCCATATCGTGAAGCAGATGGAACATGTAACAAAAACAAAGTAAGATGGAGGTGTAAAAAACTACCTTGAAGAGCATGTTTAGGCACCTGCTGTGTAATATTTATAGTCTGTCTGCTTGTTTTGCAGTTAAAGAGGCATGTGGTAACAATTGATGGCTACAGTGATGTACCTGCTAATAAGGAAGACTCGTTACTCCAGGCTGTTGCCCAGCAACCTATTAGTGTTGGAATATGTGGCAGCGCTAGAGCCTTTCAGCTATATTCTCAGGTTTGAATACAATTTTTGGTTGTTATTTCTCAGTAACAGTACAATTTTACCACACACTGTACTTTACTTTCATTTTTTCTCTTATTCAGGGTATCTTCGATGGTCCATGCCCAACATCTCTTGATCATGCAGTGCTAATTGTGGGATATGGTTCTGAAGGTGGCAAGGATTATTGGATTGTGAAAAATTCTTGGGGTGAAAGATGGGGAATGAAGGGCTATATGCATATGCACCGAAATACTGGCTCGTCCTCAGGTATCTGTGGTATAAACATGATGGCGTCGTTCCCAACAAAAACAAGCCCGAACCCCCCTCCTTCACCAGGCCCTGGTCCAACCAAATGCAGCGCTTTTACTTCCTGCCCTGAAGGATCCACCTGTTGTTGCTCCTGGCGTGCATTGGGATTTTGCCTTTCTTGGAGCTGTTGTGAACTGGATAACGCAGTTTGCTGCAAGGATAACCGTTCTTGTTGCCCCCATGACTACCCTATATGTGACACAGATAGGGGACGGTGCTTGAAGGTAGGTCATATGCATTCTTTATTTGAGCTCCCATCATGTTTGTGAGGAAACTGACCAGCTTCAAAGCTTGATATGGTTATGCTTGACAATGCTCTAAACTAAAAAGTTCTTCTATCTTAAATTTTTTTCATATCTTGTTCCTTTTTTTATGGACTCTTCGGATGTCAATCAAGTTACCAACATGGTTTACATCAACATCGGAGAAATGCTGTGTATTCTGAGGACTGAGCATTTGGTGAATCACTGTTTCAGGCTAACGGCAACATCTCCAGTGTGGTGGGGGTTAAGAGGAAGCAAGCTTTCTCCAAGGTTCCTTATTGGAATGGTTTGTTGGAACTTCTCGATCCATGAACATACAAAACGTGACGGTTCCAGGTAAGATCATGCCAACTTGATTTGTCCAGTACTGCCACAATCTGCATCCTTAATGTGATGGCCGCTTGAATCCGTTATACTCACCACTGACCATCCTTTCTCCCGCGGACAGATGCACACGAGTGGACAATCTTATAGAAGCGACGGGGTTCACTGTGTTCTTCAAGTGCCCTGCTGCCTTGTTGTATGCTCTTATAGCCTCTAGCTGCTGGTTGTCTTGCAGAGAGATGTCCCAGACGTTTTTTGAGGAAGAGATGCCCAGGACCCCAAATTGTAGTGTGCACTGGTGACTCACGCAGCTAGCACTGTATTTGTAGAATTTTATGATTGTAGTACGTATCAAATTAGCCTATTATGGGCTCAGATATTCGTTGCACCTTGCACGAATGGTTTGATTTTACTCGACTTGTATTAGATGTGAGAGAACAACACACATAATAAAGCTCCCAGGTTCCATGATCTTCAAATTTGTGTGTGTGTGTGTGTGTGTGTGTGTTCTGCAAGCATGTTTTTAGTTACTCGATGAATCTGGTTCTGTCGCTACAGGATAGGATGCTGCTACAAATTTACTATAGTTAGCATGCATGGTCCTTTGATTAACCAGTCCTTTTAGTTCTTCTGTAACAGGATAGAATACTGGAGTTCTACCAGTTTAGCTCATGGTCCTTTGGTTAAATCATTTTCCAGTTGTTCTTCTGTTTGATCTTCACTTCGTGCCTGTGAACCTTTACTTTACGGCTTTACCCAGCCCGAACTCGTTTTCCATATTCCGGTCCCCGGACTCCCGGAATCGGAGAAGAGGAAACGAATCCATCAAATCCTGTGGCGCTTCGCGGCCCCGCAACACGGTGCGGGCGTCCCAAAAAGGGGCGGCGGACATATTCCGACCTCGACACACTGCTGAAGGGGGGCAATATGCGGCTGCGGCGAGGCCTCCCATCCCAGCCGCACAACCGGAGGCGGAGTGCCCACTGCCCGGCGCCGCCTGCTCGATGCCTGAGGGCGACGCCGTAACCGCCCCGGCCTGACCACGTGCGGTGCCGCCTGGTGGAGCGCAGTCCCCCGCGGCACGCACGCGCTCGATTCGCGGTTAGTGCTGCTTCATCACGATTCCCCCGTGGGGAAAAATGGCGTGCGGCGAGAGCCGAGTGCCTTCCAGTTCACCAAGGTAAAACAACCAACCAGCCAGCCCCGCCAGGATCCGTCTTTTCCTTTGCATCAAAGCTCCCCGTGCCGTGACATTACCACATTGCACAATTAGCCAATTAGGGATCTAGAATCTCAGACATTTATTACTCTTTCATGTGCAGTTTGACACCGTGAGCATGGTGGAGTCTCCCTCTCTCATTTCATTTCAGAAAATGCAGAAAAAGATGTAGTCACGAAGTGCCCGTCAAAGAAAGGTAGCAGAATAAAAGCATCCTGCAAAAATAACGTCTGAAAATGATTTCTCTCTTCTTTTGTTTCACCGCAAGCTCTGCTTGCCCCACCATAGTGGAATTCGGCCATCCACACACAGCACAAAATATATTCTAGAATGCCAAGGAAATAACATTTTGTTGGGGAATAGCTTCTTTAATTCTCCACCACCAAAGTCAGCATGGGAGATGAAAAAAAAGAGAGAGGAGAATATTACAGGCTGGGAAAAGATTGCATCATTTTCCATCTTGTGTGAATTGGCTCCAGTAGGTCATCGAATCGAGTTCCCTTTGGTTGCTTTCAGGTCTCCTCAACCGTTAACGCGGCTGACAGTGGTTTCTTTCTCTTGGCCCTTCTTGTTCTTGCCATCCTATAAATTGGCAGGTCGGTGTTTCCCGGTGTCTTAGTAAGCTCAGACATAGCAGCGGACAGGCGGTGGCAAGAGTCACAATCTTAACTGTCTATCCCTCGAGTCTTTGATCCTATTTGCACAGCGGAAATATGGTACACTATTTTGTTTGCTCATGAACTTGTGTGTGTGTGCATACTTGTGTGTTTGTTTTCATGAACATATGTTTGTGAACAACAGAGAAATGAGATTGTGAGCATGCATAAAAATCTTCAGAAATTACTTGGATATGGAATTACAGCGACATTTCAAACATCTGAGTTTTTCTCTACTTTCATTTTTCCATTGAACAGTTGTAGACCCCTAAAATTTCTTCTGACACTGAACAGAATTCACATCAGATTGATACTTTTTTTCTTCCATGCTAAGAGTATGGTGTGACATCATTTTGATTTGACTGGCAATGAAATGTAAAGCATTATTTTCTTGATGGATTTATAGTTTCTATTATTCAAATTTCCATGACCATACTCTAACAAAATCTTGGTGGCCATGTCTAATAGAGCGGCAATGGAAAGAGCCCCATAGTGGTTGGGCCTTGGGGAGGCACAGGAGGATACCCTTGGGATGACGGTGTGTACACGACGATACGCCAGTTTGTGATCACCCACGGAGCAGCTATCGACTCCATCAGAATCGAGTATGACCTGAAGGGAAACTCAGTCTGGTCAAAGACGCATGGGAGTAATGATGAAGGGTCAGAAATAGATAAGGTCTAGTCTACTAAAATCCTCACTAAAACGTTTTCAATGTTCTCTATTATTGGAGACTTCCTATTTACACAACCTGAAAAGCTGATTGTTGTCCTTCGTCCAAGAAGTATGAACTTCTATATACAGATCTCATAAAGTTTTCCAGTAAAACAAACCGATAAAATAGAAGGGTACTTGTTATCCGAGCTCATAATTGTTGCTTAGATGATCATAACTATGTTTGTACAACACAAGTTTACTTTGGAGTAGTATTTCTTAATTTTCATATTTCTGAAAAAAATATTCAGACTTCATATGTATGATCTACAGGTGAAACTAGATTTTCCTGAAGAAATTCTTGTGTCTGTAAGTGGCCACTATGGATCAGTCTGCGGGACTCCAGTTATCATAAGATCACTGACATTTCAGAGCAACCATACCAAGTATGGGCCTTTTGGAACTGAAGATGGGACACCTTTCTCACTTCCAGTGAGTAGTGGCAAGATTATTGGTTTTCATGGAAGATCCGGGTCGTATCTTAGCTCAATAGGCTTTTACCTGAAGCAAGTGCATGTTCCAAATGCCTCAAGTTATCCATCCTCACCTCAAAGTCAAAGGCTCCCAGCTGCATATAAAAATGGTTATAGTGTGGCTGAGAGCGGTCTTGAACATGACATGGTCCTTGCTGTGCGAGATAGAGGTGACAGCTATGCCGTTTATTCTAGCAATTACCCTAAGCAGCAGTATACAAATCCATCTCCATACTACAATGATGGGGCTCTCTGGAATAAGGTGCCTAAAACTTGTCTTGTCACATTCGCATTCCGGTGTGCGGTCCGTTCTTTGTATTTCTGGCAATTCTTAAGTCTTGAAATTCTGAACTTTGCTTTGCAGATGGTTTCTTTTCCTAGTTCATACAGAGAGAGGGGGTCCGCAACAATGAACAGCCATGACACACATGGCCCCTGGGGTGGAAGTGGCGGCACCATCTTTGACGATGGCATATACACCGGTGTGTGGCAGATCAATTTGACACGAGCGGTGGGTGTTACTTCTATGAAGGTATTGTACGATCGACACGGGCAGGCGGTATGGGGCAACAAACATGGATTCAGTGGAGGTGTTCCGGCCGACAAGGTAATGCAATTTTCAGTGCTGCAACTCTTCCGCTGAATATGTAGGAATCTGAATGTATGATGGACTGAAACTTGTGTCTTGCAGATAGCGTTCGATTTTCCATCAGAGATCTTGACTCACATAACTGGGTTCTACGGTCCAACAATGATCATGGGCCCAACGGTGGTCAGATCGCTTACGTTCCACACAAACAAGCGGAGATATGGACCTTACGGGGACGAATACGGCACATACTTCTCCACAAGCTTTACCAATGGGAGAATAGTAGGATTCCATGGCAGGGATGGCTGGTACATTGACGGCATCGGCGTTCATGTCCAGGAGGGCAAGGTGGCAGCACACAGAGCCAGTAGGAGGGTGACCGGAACAAGCCCGTCTTCTTCGCCCTACAACATGGTTGCACAAGCACCGAGCGATATTGACGAAGAGGTAACAACTAGCAAAAAAAGAACTCTTGACCAACTTTGAAAAAAGAGCATTGTGGTAAATAAAAAGGTTCCGTTTTCGAAAGATGATGAATGTGAAAATTCTGAACCGTTGTGCGTTTGTGCAGGTTCCTTATAGTGTCATGGTGAAAGAGCCCGTTCCGATGGGGCCGGGGCCGTGGGGCGGGGAAGGAGGCATGCCGTGGGACGACGGCGTTTACACCGGCGTGAAGCAGGTCTACGTCACGCGGGGCGCCTTCATCGGGTCGATACAGATCCAGTACGAGCGCAGAGACCAGCAGTCGGTGTGGTCGGCGAGGCACGGCACCAGCGGCCACATCACGCACAGGGTGAAGCTGGACAGCCCCCACGAGGTGCTGACGAGCGTGCGAGGGTACTACAACACCGGTGGGGAAGATGGCGGGCCGCGGGTGCTGCGGTCCATCACGTTTGTGAGTAACAGGGGAAGGTATGGGCCGTTTGGGGATGAAGTTGGTGTGTACTTCTCGTCGCCGGCGACAGTGGAAGGGAAGGTGGTGGGGTTCCATGGCCGGAGCGGGCAGTATCTGGACGCCATCGGGCTGCACATGCAGCACTGGCTTGGGGACGCCCGGGGCCCCGCGCCGAAGTACGTCCTCTCCAAGTACCTCTTCTGATGATCTTATCTCATCCGGGACGCGTAGTTGGAGTTAGGAGGCTATATGAGATTCGATTGGTTTTGAGATTGGATTTCTTTTTCACGCTGCGAAAGCCAGAAGATATATTTAGTTCCTTCTTTTTTTATCCTTATTATCAAAGAAAAATGTGGTGTTGCACCGATGATCTGAATGCCTCTACGCAAATCTTGAGCTATTCGTTGGCTGGCTGTTGTGTGCATTTGCCGACGTGTTTGAATCAGGCCCTTGCACTGGCCGCACAGCTAGGATGGTTTCATGGAGAAAATTCCATATGTACCACTCAAAACTTACTAAGATGCTCACATACCACTAAAAAAATCAGTTTCAAGTTGTGGCACTGAAATTTTGCACCAGTGACAATTCGTCTCGATCCTTCAAACGAGCCTTGGGCGAGAGAGATCACCTTGAAGAAGCTTAGACCACATGTATGAGAGAAAGCTCTTTATTCATACGAGCGAATAGCTTGACACTTTGATCGAGCAGTCCAAAAGCTCCGGGAATTTGATCTGTTTCCTGCGTTGTATATCCACTGGTTTCTTTCTGCTCGTTGAAACCAAGACTTTTTTACAACGTTTGGTGAATCCGATCTGTTCCCTGCATTTTTTAGCGCACAAGAAGGTTGTGCTTAAATCGAGTCAGGATTCTTATTTGCTTTCATGTTTGATTGATTCGGCGCAGAGCCTTATCCAACATCTTAGGGGCGCGCATTGTTGCTTTGATTCTGGCTATATATTTTCTTGCGAATGTATGAGCCTTTGTTTTCCTTGCAAATTGCAATAGATGGTGATTGACTTCACTGCATCCTGGTGACGGACATGCCGCGTAATGGCTCCATTTTTTGCTAAACTCGCCGAGAAGTTCATAAGATTACATCATTCACCAAACCAAAAGAGGTGTGTAATACTAGGGGAATGAGAGAATCAAACCAAGAGGCTGCTAAAAAATTTCTTGCCATCTCAGCAAGCTCATGGACAACGTTGTTGGCTTTAAGAGTACAGTACTCGAACTCTACGTTCCCGAGCGCAATCATCATGCTCTCTCCGTCACGTATAAAATGATTTTCTATTACATGTATCTAAATGTTTTTTAGGCATAGATTGATAGATACATTCATATTTGGATAAATTTAAGTCTTTTAATATGAGACGGAGGGATTAGACTGCAATGGCTGTCCCCATATGTCATTGGGTACTCAGTTTGAGCGCCTGAACAACAATCAAAGAGTCTGAATGAGTCGAATGCAAGATAACCCAGAAGCCCCTCGTCGATGCCTCCGCTCCAAGCCGATGCGAGCCGCTTGTTCTTCGGCTCGTTCTACATCCTCAAAGAAATCAAATTTCCATTTGATCGGCGAGACAAGTCGTCCCGAATTATCCCGAATAACAAATGCCATTTCATGCAAGCAAATGTATCTACACGCATATAGAACTACAGAAGTCGGCACTTTAGAGCAAGATTAATAGTTATAGCCTGCTACTGACTGTAAGCATTGCCATGTCATTTTTAAGTAGTATAATAGCTAACATGTATAATAAGTTGGTTATAAGAAATACTATTTCATTAATAGCAGGCCCACATTACAATCTCACAGGATGCTTAGGAACACGTGTTGCAGAGTTAACATCCCACTTCTCTTCTCTCTCTTCTTCTCTTTTCTCCAACTAAACATCAAAACAATATTTTAATTCTTGTAACAGGTTATAGCTCATTATTATTCTTGCACTTATACACGTTTCCGGTTTTCACGAACGCATCCCTCCGACGGTCCGACCGTTCGTTCAAGATCGGACAGCACACTAGCACAGGCACCGATTCTCGGCGAGGGCTCTGACGTAATTCCGTGCAGGAAAAAGGGTACATTCGTAATGCGGCCCGACAGGACGAAATCCGATTCCTCCCAGACGATATCTTTCGGAAGACGAACCGGGCAGAGGAGAGAGAAAAAACAGAACAAAGGACGTGTCTCTCTTCGCGTGAGAAAGAAGCGGTTCTTGCCAAGAGAGAGAGAGAGATGGCGGCGGCGGCAGGGGCAGCGGCAGGTGCGGCGGAGGTGATCGCGATTCACAGCTTAGAGGAGTGGACCATCCAGATCGAGGAGGCCAACAACGCCAAGAAGCTGGTATCCGCTGATTTCTTTCTTCTCCCTTACTCCCCTTCCCTAGATGGCTAGATCTGCAAGGCGGCGCTTGCCTAGCCTAGCCTGGGTTTGTTTCAGAATCCTTCGTTCGTCCAAGCCTAAAACCTAGAGTGTTTGGTTAATTTTGGTTGGGTCTAAACACGTGAAATAGTTTACTGAATTTTCCTGTCAGGGCATCGTTTTTTCCTTTCTGAATCCAGTGTGAATAGTTGATTTTGTTAACAGAGAGAAGTACGTATAATTGTGTCGGTCGCATGTAATGGTGCATATTTTGTGAAAAGTTCTTTATACTTCCTCTGATGCAGATGCCATATGGAGATTAGAGAATGTTTCCTTTTAGGATTGTAGAAATTGCTAGTATTAATCTTCCCCTTTTTGGTAGTGCTAAATTCTGCTTCAATTTTCATACAAAGGTCAGAGCGTCTTCCTCTATGTATTTGGTAGCGTTAAATTTGCACCAATTTCTCATATGGAAATCAGGACGTCTCCTCAAGTTTGTATACTTATTAGGAAGCATCATGTTTACTTGATGGATCCCTAACCATAGAGTTTGTATCTTCACGGTTGCTTAGTTTGTAATTGTGTGTGTGCTGGGGGGAGGGCGGGCTTGTAAATTTATTGTAATTTCGATTGGAAAGTAATCACTCTAATGTATATCTATTTCGAAAACATTATTGAATCACAAGATCTGATAATTTGTGCTTTTCACCAAGCAACAGAATTGTTGGGCCATGTTGTTTTTTGTCAAATGCATGTTAACCTTAATTTTCTTGTATATATAGGTAGTGATTGACTTCACTGCATCATGGTGTCCTCCATGCCGTGCCATGGCTCCAATTTTTGCTGATCTCGCCAAGAAGTTTCCCCATGTTGCTTTCCTGAAGGTCGATGTTGATGAACTGAAGGTTAGCTGGACTTCTGACACAGTTTACAGTGTACTATAGTACAACTTCTTAGTTGATTCCCTCCTGGGATGATGTCCTAACAAAGCTTGATGTGTCAAACAGCCAATTGCTGAGCAATTCAGTGTTGAGGCCATGCCGACATTCCTATTTATGAAGGAAGGAGATGTTAGGGACAGGGTTGTCGGAGCTATGAAGGATGACCTGACGGCGAAGCTTGGGCTACATGCAGCCCAGTAATTACATAATGGAGTTGTATTCTGCTAAATAAAATGACTCTTCAACTTTGAAAGATGTACTGCCTCTGTAGTGGCAACCTTATATGCTGTGTTAACTACTGTTTGATACTGCTTAGTTTATGGATAATGCCATGCTTGATCCAAGCTAGTGCTTTTGCATATAATGGTTTGCTTGCAGGTAAGATGCCAGAATGGTGAATCAGTGTCACTTTCTTGTGAATAGTTGAAGTTCTTATGGTTAGCTAATCTAACCTAGTTACTATTTGGCTATATAACCAACTCCTGGAATGTGCCTACTGGCTGGCATGCCCATATGCCACCAACAGAGACCCTACAGAAAATGGTATGATACTCAAATCAATGTCATCTCAAGCCAGTACATTGCTCTCTTGTTTAGAGTTCTCCAACCTTACAAAATAGTGATTGCGGTTTCAGAAGTGGCGGCCTGCGTTTGGAACCCAACCTTTTCTACTACTCCGACCGGTATTACTTGTCTCAAATTTGTCCAAATACGGATGTATCTATGTGTAAAAAGCGTCTAGATTCATGTAATATTTTGTGTGTGTTTTTGATTCAAACGAATTTCATAGGATTCCAATCCTTTTAAGATTCTCTTTTCGATGCTGTTTCTTTGATTCTTTGCGGTTTGAGAAATTTCTCCAAGGATATCTTTGCAATTCTTTGGAGTATGACTTCACCCTCCTTGAAATATTTCTTTCTACGGTGTAAACAAATAACCTTTGGTGAAATTTCATTTGGTATCCAATTGAGATTCGAGGTGACAAGACTTTGTAGTCCTATGTTTTTCCTATTTATGATTTCTCAGAATCCTTGAAATCAAAGATTTAGTCCTATCGGGGGAGCCATCAGCCATTTCTTTTTCGGTGTGCGCTAGCTAGATGTATTAAGTCAAGTACGGAGTAACAAGGCTACAGGTCAAACACAATTCCGAAGAACAGAGCAATACAGCGGTGATGCAAACCCATACAGAGCGTGTTCTAATGTGGATATTGCGTTTTCTGATTCTATAACCTATAGTCTATACTTTTAGCTTCACTACTGTTGCATTTCTGCTAGGCTGCATTACATACTCACGTTACCCGTGTAAGCGATGCTATCCTTTACTTCACTGGGTGTCTTCTGGTCGGCGGTTCTGACGCTGCCTCCTCTTCTCGTCTGTCCTCTCCGGGCGGAAAGGCGGTTTTGATCACCAGCCGAGCTGCTGAGAATCCTGCGCTGATTTGAAGAAAGCTTGACGAAAACTCTTTCTCTGCCAAAATGTTTGTGCGAAACCTTGCAAGATTCTTGCCTTCCACCGTATGCCCACCGCCCACAGCGGCAAAAGAAGTTCCTCGCACACACATTTCAATCCCATTCCTTGCTCTCCTTCTCAGTTGGGGGTCCATTGATTTCATCCTCGGAACATGAAAACCAAAACAAATCATCGGGCAACCAGGCAACATTGATTAGCCTTTCATGGTAAAGGCGCCGTCATCATGGAGGTGCCGACGACCAGCAGCAAGGCGGGCAACGGCGGCGGAGTGCGCATCTTCGAGAACCTGAACACGGTGGAAGGCCGGCTCCTGCGGCTAGAGGTGGTGGTGCTGCTGAGCGCGCTGGTACTCGCGGCGCTGGTGCTGTACGGGTCGACGGTCCGGCGGAGCAGCGACCGGCTCCTCCGTGGCGTGATGTGGATCGCCTACTCGCTCTCCTACGTGGTGGTCACCTACGCCGTGGGGATCATCCAGGACGGTCCCTTCCACGGCGAGACCTTCGTGCTCTGGGCGGCGGCGCTGCTCCTGATCCAGGCCAGCGCGTACGCGGCGCCCGTGCACAGCCGCCGCGACGTGGACCAGCGGAAGAAGCTGCTCCTGCAGCACGTGCTCCAGACGGGGCTCGTCCTCTGGCTCGTCCTCAACGCCACGGGCGCCAACGCCAGCTACCGCGCCGCCATCTGGGCATTCTGGAGCCTCAACGTGCTCAAGACCGCCGCCAAGATCGCCGAGATGGTCAAGGCCAGCCTCCCCGACCGCTCCGTCAAGGTCATCGCCGACTATATGGACGTCGAGGAGTCCCTCGCCGCGGATGACGAACCCTTGCCGCCGGACCCGGAGACGATGCGAGGGTACAAGTATATCTTCCATGGGGAGGACATCATGGAGCTGACCACCGAGTACGGGCGGCTGTCGCCCAAGGAGATCCGGCTGCAGAGCTCCTGCAAGTCCGTGGTCACCATCGACCAGGTGTACCGGTGGATCGACACGCAGGATGACTACAGCGAGAAGGAGAAGGACATGGCCAGGGACTTCTGCCTCGCCTTCGCGCTCTTCAAGCTGCTCAAGCGCCGCTTCTACGGCTACGTCCCCGCCGAGGCCCGCTCTTCCAAGGCGCTGAACCTCGTCCTCAACGGCCTCATCCACCACCAGGACGCCGTCGCCATGGGCACTGACGCGGCGTTCCGGGTGGTCGACGCCGAGCTCGCGTTCCTCTACGACTTCTTCTACACCCGCAACATCGTCCTGGTGGGGGTCAGGACATACATCTGCATCGCCGTCGTGGTGCTGGCGCTCACCCTGTGGGCGGCGTTCTACGGCACGCTCGGCCCCGCCTACCGCCGGCTCGTGATCGGCGTGAAAGACCTCGACCGGTCCGTGACGGTGGTTGTGGTGGTGATCACGGCGGGGCTCGAGATGTGCCAGGCGCTGGCCGCCTTCTCCAACAACTGGCGATACACCAAGCGGGTCTACCGCTGCGTGCGCGACGGCCGCCCATGGCGTCGCGGCGGCCACGGCGATGACGAGAAGAAGCGGCGGCCCGGCGTCTGGCGGATTTGGTGGTGGTGGAACAAGGAGAACATCGCGCCGCCGGAGACGAAGTACTGGGAGGAGAAGATCGGCGAGTACGTGCTGCTCAAGCGGTACGACCACCGGCCGCTGAACCTGCTGTCGTGGATGACGCTGTATTTGGTGGAGCCGAGAAGGCAGGGGCAGAAGCGGGGCCGGAGGAAGGACCTCCCGTGGCAGGTCAGGCGCGCCGTGCTGGGCTCCTTCAAGGCGAGCCAGGGGAAGCTCAGCAATGGCATCGTTGCCCTGGGGAAGCACGGGCTGCTGCCGCGGCTGGCGTGGGCGTGCGAGGAGTTCCCCAAGGTCACCGACCAGATCCTTGTCTGGCACGTCGTCACCACCCGCTGCGACTGGATCTGCCGCCGCCGCCATCGCCATGAGTCCCATCGTCGTCGGTACCGTGGTGGTGGAGGTGAGGAGGACCGTGGCCATGGCCATGGGGACGAACTGTGCGGCGGGGACGACAGGGTGGTGGCGACGAAGCTGTCGAGCTACTGCGCGTACCTGGTGGCGTTCGTGCCGGAGATGCTGCCGGACCCGAGCTACAACGCGGAGCAGATCTTCGACACGGCCGTGCAGCAGGCGCGGTGCCACCTGGCGGAATGCCGGGACAAGGATGAGATACTGGCGCGGCTGGACGAGATCGAGGCCGAGGAGATGGACGCCGAGGCCGGCGGCGGAGGAGGAGCGGGAGCGGCGCCCGGGAATGGCAGGGCGGGGAGCAGGACGGTGATCGAGAAGGCGGCGCGTCTCGGCGGGCAGCTGGAGGCGGCCGTGCGCGGGGACGAGGCACGGCGGTGGGGCGTGCTGGCGGAGTTCTGGGCGGAGCTCGTGCTGTTTCTCGCGCCGTCGGATAACGTGGACGTCCATGCCGAGATGCTTGGCGCTGGAGGCGAGTTCATGACGCAGCTCTGGGCGCTGCTGTCCCACGCCGGCGTCCTCGAGCGCCCCGCCGCGGGCGCAGGCGCAGGCTCAGGTGCCGCCGCGCAGGTCACGGCGCCGCGGCAGCAACGCCGGCGGCGTGATTGATTTGGCTTAATTTTAGCTTCGGAACGAGAACAGAGGGGAACTGATTTGCCATGCCGCCCGTTTTTGCCTCGATCGTGCCTGAGCTCGTTGCCACGTCCTTGTTGATCAGCAGTCCGTCCTACTCGATCGGTCGAATCGTTTGCTCAGATTCACATGGGGTGGTCGAAATATAAACGCGTTTGTAGTAGCTAGGGAATTTAGCTGAGGTTGTTGGCATGTCTCACCCGCAGTGTTCAAAGGTTCCAGCTCCCGCGAATGTGGGCTAATTTTCGGACTGTAGGACATCGGAGATAGCTTTCGAAATGTTGTTTAGAGATTCTAACCTTACCCCGCACGTATGAATTCAACTACTCTCTCCAGTCCATATTAGTTGTCGACATATTACATGTATTTAGAGACCTTTTAGGCATAGATACATCCATATTTGGTCAAATTTGTGATAATTAATATGGATCGGAGGGAGTAGAGATTCTAAACTTTCCCCTTCACCATTGGATTAAACCTGTGCGCTAAAACATCAAGCCCATGATCAGATCGTCGGGTGCTGATCGGACAAGAAACATAGCACGTAGAGCATTTTTTAGTCGACTACTCCCTGCGATCCTAAATTCTTGTCGTTGAGTACTTCCCATTTTGTTCAACTAGGTCATGTGATAACTACGCACATTTGGTATTGGACACGCGCTTTTTTTTTAAAAAAAATGGGGGTCCTATAAACATTGTCGACAACAAACTCATGCTGGCGCAATACAAAAGCGATGGGGCTAGCAACCGCACGGAGGTCGAAAGAAGTTGATGAACTAATGACAGTCCTCTTTGAACCGTCGTAGTAGCTAAGACCTAAGGTAGCAAAATTATTTGTCATGTAAGTTCCGACAATAAAATATTTAGATTATTTCAAATAAAATCTTATCACACGTCACAGTTTCTACCATTCTCTCACTGCTTCTTCTCGAATGGTTAGGTTTGAATTCCATGACAGAGCTTCCCAAATAAATAAATTTCATGAGTTAATTTTCTCAAATTTATTAATCTGGGTAGCTATTTAATTATTGCTTTAAATCGAACCTTTTGAATGGCTCTACCCTATCGCTGAGAAGAGAAAGCAGGGGAGGATTAAAACAATTAATAGCAATAAATTGCATCCTAAGGAAATCAACCGACAATCAGCCGTCTCTAGTTTAATTTATATGTTAAATATTGATGGTGGTTTGGGTTTTCGGGACATGCACCTCTTTAATCAAGCATTGCTCGCTCGACAAACATAGCGCCTCATTGACAGACTGGAAAATCATTGTTCACGCTTGGTAGATACCGTTTTCAGCGGCACTACCTTTGCGGTGTGGTGAGGTACTCTGCATGGCTTGGAATTTCTCAAGAAGGGAATCATTTAGAGGATAAGGAGATGGTCGATCGGTGAGAGTGCGGAGAGATCCATGGTCGCGAGGGGGATGTCACGGCCCATAGTCTTTGTTCGAGGAAGATGCCAGTCAAATCGAGTGGCTAACTTTCTGGATGACCGGTGAGAGTAACTTCCACGGGAACACTTCGATCTACCAGTGGATGTGGACGCAATTTTGCAAATCAAACCTTCGAGGCTCATGGTTTTGGTGCATGGCATCCAGATAAGCAAGGGTTGTTTTTGCGGTTCGTGGTGCCTATCATTTGGCGGTGGAGGTAATTTATGGCAATCTGGCCGAGTGGTGCCTCTAGCTCTCAGCGTTTGGGAGATAAGCCGGAGTGGAACTTGGTATGGCAAGCAAGTGTACCACAGAAAATGAAGTCGTGAATCTGCCGGTTGATTGTGAGTGGTCTTCCAACCATGTCCAGTATGAAGCGGCATCATATGGACGTGCAACAAACTTGTCCGCGGTATGTAATGGGCGGCAGGGACACTTTCTCGCAACATTACCAGGATGCGCTGGTGGCGGAGGCGTCAGTAGTGATGCGTTGCGACACTCTGCACTTCCTATTACGCTCCAATCCGACTGAGAGGTATTACCGCATGCTATGGATAGCCTTTTCAGATGCCATTCGAGCGTTGAGTTTCTACTTCATGAACTTCGAAGTCTCAAGAAGGTTGGTCGTTCACAAAACAAGACCACATATCTTTTAGCAAATTTTTCTAGGGTTTATCGAGGGTCAGATGTTGTTTCGGATTGTCCTCAACCTTGTTTTTTTACGAAACAACACAACGTGTTATTATAACCTTGTCAATCAATAACAATGCTCTCTTAAAAAATCATATGTAGAAACTGAATATACAAAACATATATTTACAAATGAAGTGTACAAAACAAATAAAAAAGGACACTGTCAATATCTAAGGCTCAACAGGCGTGGCTCCCGAGGTCCCGATTCGGAGGCCGCAGCGAGCAGCTTCCCCCCACCGCCAATCCCATGGGCCGACCACACGCAAGTCCACAGAGCCTCCCTCGCGCTCTCCAAATCACATCGTCCGCCATCTCCAGCCGACTTCTCTCCCCGCTTTTCCTTCACACGGGCGTCGACGCGCATCGCAGCGCAGCGCAGTGGACGAAAGGGAGATCAGACCGTGCCAAGGTCTCACACACCTCATCACCCTCTCCTCTCGATTTTCTTTCCTTTTCTTTCTCTCCACACCCCCCCCCCCTCCCTCTCTCGCTCTACCCGTCTCGTCTCGCTGTTACAAATCGCAATTCCCCAATCCAAACATATTCCTCTCTCTCTCTCTCTCGTCGCCGCCGCGCGACCAGCAGCCAGCACACTCCCCTCGCTCGCTCCTCCTCCGCCGCCGCAGCAGCTCGCTCCTCACGGCGGCGGGCCGCGGCAGGTAAACCCCGCCACCCCCGGGCCTCTCGGACCGTTTACTTAGATCCCCGTTCGCCGGCGGCTCGGGCGCGGGGGCCCCCCGTCTCGTGGGGGCTAGGGTTCGGGCGGTTACGTGTTGACTTGGTTTGGTTCGAGAGCTAGCTGATCCGATGGCGAGCTGGCTGCCTCGCGCACCCGAGAGGTGCTGTCACCTCGGGTTGTCGCGTTTGTGAGGAGGGTGAATTGTCGAAATGGGCAGATCCCCTTGTTCCGTCCCCGTTGGGCGGAGCGGAGTAGCATTAGAGAATAGAGATGGCTGAAGCGTCAAGTCCACAGATAGTAGTCTGTTCGGAAGAGCAGAGATTATTTGACTGTCTCAATTCGATGGCAACTTTACAGTATTTGAAGGTTCTGTGTTGGGTTAGATTATGATATGCTTATTTATGTGTGTGTGTGTTCGTGGGGGGTGGGGTGGGGAGGGGTTGGGTTCGAGAACTGTTTTCTCTGGTTGCAGTAGACTTTAGTACTTGTATTGTTATATCAGTCTGGTGTGCTGGACTAAACTCAAAATTAATCCTGTTGTTGTTCATGCTTGCAGCCACGAATAAGGTAGTCTCAAGTAGTTGCTGATTTGCTGATGGCTGGTGCCTCAGCAACCGATGAATCTTCTGCAAGCACAGCTGGGATGAGGGATGATGACCGCAGCCTGTCTGGCGAGTCCTTGTCGGAGTGGCGATCCTGCGACCAGGGCGAAAGTGGGAGCCCTTCTACGTCCCCACCCTTCTGGGACACTGACTGCGATGATGATGATCCTGGTGCGTGAATGCACTTGCATAATTGCATGTTTATAGTACGTTATTTTGGTGTGGTACGTTGGTATGCTGCGATGTCTTTATTTCACATCATTGGCGTTTGTCGACATTGGGGAGAAGTGTGTAGATTGTTCCCATTAGTCCCCAAAAGATCCAAGGTTGATTCATGCTGGCTACTGGTGTAGCTTACTGTACTAATAACTACCCCCTCCGTCCGGGTATGTAGCCGTTCTCCAAACAACGCCGATTCGGAATTGTTAAGCCGTTTGCCGCGCATGCATGATCGGAAATGGGGAGTAACCCCTGTATTGTTTCCTCTTCCACCTCGCATTAATTAGTCAGTCTTTAACTCAAACTTCCGCATAGTTGCATGCCCAAAGTTCCTCATCCACGCCGCATTAATTAGAATCCGTTACATGTTGGAAATTTGCGGTTGCTTGGCCATACAGCGGCGATTCTGTTGCTGGAGCAAAATTAAGGAAACCGTCTCGGCAATTAAAGAAGGAGCTCGGGAGTAGATAGTGTCGCAGTTAATTATGGGGGAGGCAAACAGTAAGTGCAGAATTATCACGTATCGATCCAATTAAGGAGGAATACTATGGAGCGCAATTATTGGCCAATTTCTGGCTCGAAATTTTCGGCCTGCTGTCGCCCAATGTTTGGTTACGGCGTTTTCGGAGAACTACCTTACATACCCGAACGGAGGGACTATGATTAATAATGTGGGTTGACCACTCAAATCATTGTGTGGACATTGTGAGGGATAGTGTTTGGCGTTGGCTCTCACATGTGAAATCTTGTCGTATCTGATTTGCACTGTATAAAATATATGCAGAAAAGTTAATTTATTCCTAATATCTGTCTTTAAGTGGGAAAAAAAGACAGACTTTGTTATATTTCAAAACACTTAACATTGATAAGTGTGTAGTATATGAAGATGGAACTGTTTGACCAGTAAAGAAATAAAATGTAATCATGCTGTTGTTTGTTTTTGTTTAGGACTTTAGGCTATCCATATGTACCTTGTCGATTGCACTTATTGTTTTTGGAAGTAACTTGTACCATTACCTTCTGGCTTCTGCAGTTGTTCTGATGATTACTTAATTCACTTTCTAACCAGAAATTGGAATATCTAAACTACTAAATAAACACAATATGATTAAATCTCACTTAAAAAAATGATTAAATCTTAGCTAATTCACATGTAGAAATTTTAAAGATTCGTGATACTCTTTGTTTGTTGCTCCACAACCTGAAAACTCGAAATTATTTTATCCCTCTGTACAGTGAAAATTTTCATTTAACTTCACATTTGTGCCACTTCACAATGTAACTAGTTGTCTGGTTGATGCAATTTTATTATTGCAAACTGGTGAATTGGGGTAAGTATTTTAAATAGTTAATTCCATGCTGATGTTGCATAGATAAATATAATTCCTTACTCTGATGCAACATGCAACTCTTGGCATGCTATTGGTTGAACTTTTATTTAAGGCTGTGATTTTTGGAAGCTGTACATTTCGTCTTTTATCATATTTCTTTGAACTACCATAGCAGGCCCCAAACCTTCAGGCTTATACGGCCGGCATGTATGGAGGATTGATAATTTTTCTAAGGAGAAGAAGAGAGAAATGAAGAGCGAGCCATTTGAAGCTGGTGGTTACAAATGGTAAAGTACTTGTTGATTATTGTTTAGGAACACTGTCTCCAATATTTGTAGAATGTCTTGTTAAATGGTGTGTTTTTCCAATGTGACTTGGAAACTTTGGTGTATGAAATCTGCCATCTATCCTACATGTCCTAGTGAACTGATTGCTTGGACTGTATAGATATAATCCAGCTTCTGTAGTTTCCAGTGTTCCACAATTCAACATTGTATGTTTTCTTTTTTCCTTATGTAGTGGCGTAGCATGCAAGTGTTTGTTTCGTGCATAGATGAAGACATTATGTAGTTTTCTTGTATCTTGTCATTTGTTTGATTTCTCCTATGTTGATATTTAGAGATTGTAATTTGGACCAATTTTCATCTTACTATGTTTTCCTTCATTTGGGGGCCCCAATCATGTGCGATTATGACCTAATGCCTACCATATAATACAAGTTCTGCTGATGTATTGACCCTCACCAAGAAACGCTAGTTCTGATAATATCGCTCCTTAAGTTGGAGATTGGAGAGTACTATTGCCTCAATCAAATGTTTTGACATG
Source organism: Brachypodium distachyon (assembly GCF_000005505.3). Lineage (NCBI taxonomy): Eukaryota > Viridiplantae > Streptophyta > Magnoliopsida > Poales > Poaceae > Brachypodium > Brachypodium distachyon. Next base: position 17,920,469 of record NC_016132.3, on the reverse strand, counting down.
TTTGGTTTATATTTTCTTATTACAGTTATTCATTTCATGTGGGTGGTTGTGGGAATGGATCCCCTTAAAGTTCATGATCCTGCTATCTCTATTTTTATTATTCTGTTAGAAACTGTTAGCACGATGCATGTTGTTACATAGATATCTCCAAGGAAATAAACAAATCCAGAAGCTTCCTGACTCATTTTCTGGTGTATATTTGTTATTTTCTGTATGCACAGATACTGAGTCCACTGTTTCTGATTGGTATTCTACAGGTATATACTTGTATACCCTCAAGGATGTGATGTCTCCAATCACTTGTCATTGTTTCTTTGCGTTGCTAATCATGACAAACTTCTCCCAGGTTTGATGTTACCCTTTTTTTCTGCTACGTGCTATCTTATACGATGGAATTTTTCTGATTCTAATATGACAATTTCAGGATGGAGCCATTTTGCACAGTTCACTATAGCTGTAGGCAATATGGATCCTAAGAAAATTAAATACTCAGGTGAGCTGAACTTGGTTTGTGCTCTTCCTAGGAAGCTTGCAATTAATATCTCATCACTGTGTTCAGGCTTTAATTCAGTAGATACTGTAGATACTTTGCACAGGTTCTGGAAGAAGGAGCATGATTGGGGATGGAAAAAGTTTATGGAGTTATCAAAGATTCAAGATGGTTTTCTAGTGGATGATGTTCTTGAAATCATTGCTCAAGTTCAAGTTATCAGGTAGTTAATCTGTCTATGCTCAGAATTGTTAGCTAGTATGTTCATCATGGTGCTTCTTATTCATGTCTGAGAAGAGAACTATTAGATCTGTTCCTTTGAGCATGTCTGTGTATAATGCTTCATGTCCTAACTGCAAGAACAATGCTGTTGAGAATTTACAAGGCAGTCTGCCAATTTAGCTGAATATATTGATTCATCCTACAATTTATTCCAGTTTTTCTTTTGGTCGGTCTTTCAGTAATCAAGCAGATCTGCTGACCATCTTTATGCGCATCTATATAGTATATATGTTGCAGCTTTTGTTTTCTCTTGATATTTAGAATCAACTGTGAAATATCATGTAACACCAGAATGCTGTATTTTCATATTTAAGGGAAAAAGTGGACAGACCATTTCGCTGCCTTGATCGTCCTTATCGAAGAGAATTGCTCCGTGTCTATACAACAAATATAGAACAAATTTACCGACGTTTTGTTGAGGAACGAAGAAATAAACTTACCAAGCTCATCGAGGACAAAATGAGATGGTCCAGGTGAGGCCATTATATTTTAGGGAATACTATCGCGATAAGTTAATGTTGCTTGTTTGTTCTTATTATGTTTACAAATTGAAATCTTTCTTGGCCTTCCAGTTTTCGTGCTTTCTGGTCAGCAATTGACCCAAGAACGAGGCATCGCATGTCCAGAGAGAAGACTGATACTATCCTTAAAGGATTGGTGAAGCATTTTTTTGTAGAAAAAGAGGTCACTTCAACATTAGTGATGGACTCTTTGTATACGGGTCTGAAGGCACTCGAATACCAGTGTGAGCGCAAGAAAGGAAGAACAAAATTAGCAGAGTTGGATGAATTGCCTGCACCCATGGTCCATGTTGATGTGGACTTATTTGTCTTGGCTGGCGATGTTATAACTTTACTTGAGAGAGCAGCCCTTGAACCCTTGCCTTGTCAACCAGTATCTCCAAAGGATGACAAATGTTCCCAGAGCCGCATGAAGGTAGGAAATGTGATATATTGCAAGATGATTTGTTTTCCAGTTCACATTTGTTAGTAAGTCGCCCCAACCCCAGATGTGTTCTATTAGGCGATATTTCCGTTACTAGTGTCTCAGTCATATCTCTGCATACTGTTTTGATGATACAGTGTAGTTTATCTACTGTAGCCTAGTTTCTGTACTCTGTTTTCATGATACACACAAGTACCTGCTGCAGCTTTTTCTCACGCCGTTGAAAGAACTTTGTTGGTGCTGGTTGTAGCTACCTAGTTTATGATGTTCACTGAATTATATGCTGGTCTTTATGAAGTGTGAATAATGCTTTTGGACGGAGTTAGCATGTTTTCTGAATTATCTTGATAGAATGGGCAAATGTGAGCTTATATTTATCATACGATCCTGTAATTTTTGTGGTCTTCAAATTTGCGTCATATGCTCTTCTATTATTACTTAGAGCAGTGAAATCATTTCTGCACCTAATCATTTTATAACTATGCTCATCTTCATAGGATGGTAGTTCTGGTGAGGTTAACAAAATTTCTATGGAGCGTGAGGAAAGACGCCTAACTGAGCTTGGGCGGAAGATACTTGAAACATTTGTGCTATCTCATATATTTAGGTAACAATTGTTTTCTGTATTTTGCACTTCTCCTTAAAAGCTAGTTTGTTCTCTTGGCAACTATCAGAAGTGACAAGTTTGTATTTGGTCTTCATGCTTTTGCGGTTTGGCTCATATGGAGTCTTGAAACAGTTGGACATTTAAATAGCGCTTGTTAAGTTTCAAGATAACTGGACATAGCGAATTTTATGAAAAGCAAGAGCTGTCTGTTAGTCTTTCTGATTTGATGCTCAAGGCTTACAGTGAATCCAACTCCAAAGCACTAGAAAGCTACTATATCGTTCAAATCTCATATTGAGCCGTAACTTTTTGTTTGGGAAACTGATGTTATAATCATTAGCAACAATTTTTTTTTTGATCCTGTTTCTCATATTGGGCCATATCTTATTGTATGGGAAACTGATGTTATAATCATTAGCAATAAAAAAAAATTGATCCTGTTGAAAATAGTTGGTGTCCCAGAATTAACGCAGCCAAACTTCTTCTTTTTTCAATGATCTAGACGAGTTATTAGATTAGGCACATGAGCGTGATAGAAGTAGATTTGTCTGAAGAAAAAAATATTACGCATGTAGTTTTACGATATATTGCAAATACAAATCGGTGGTCAATTGTATTTTGGGTACCTATTTGTGTCTAAAGTATAAGACTGGTACGAGTCGGTTGCTATTTATTCTTTTGTTTAAATGGGCTGCTATTTATTGTGTGTGGTTGTGCTCCACTTCTTTTAGATGAATGGTATTTTGGCAATTTTGCAATGAAGCAGGCGTCTATTCTATTTAACTCAAAATAGACTAAGATATTGTACTTTTGTTTGTATTATAATAGAAATTAGAGGTATTTCTTCTGTTTATGTGCAAATGAAGTTTATTTACAATCAGAAATTAAAGCCATTTCTCCTACTCCGTATTTACGTTTGTAAAGAGAAGTTGGATGAATATCTTCAGTTGTGGGTTAACTGTTTTTTAGTGGTGATAACGAGCTGTTACTATCGATTCTTAAATCTGCTTGTATCAGTGGAATTGAAGTTGCATACCAAGAAGCAGTTGCCTTGAAGAGGCAAGAAGAGTTAATTCGTGAGGAGGAAGCGGCAGGGCTTCTTGAAAATGAGACAAAGGGAAAGCGCAATGGTGGTGTGAACGAAAAGGACAAGCGTGCAAAGAAAAAGCAGGTTACGTTTTACATGCCTTCTTCTTTCGTCTTAGGTTTGATTTTGTATTGCACAATTGCTATTGGTATTTAGAAACGCCACGGTAGGGAGGAACTCTCTAGCTAATAACTATAATTTTCTGGAACAATTTTCTCACCCAAGAATTATTGAACTTAATAAATTGATTGATCACTGTGAGTTAGGATTTATAATTCTTCTTTGTCTTCTTATTTATTTGATCAGCCTTGATGTATGATAAAGCACCATTTTGAGTTTAGTTGTGCCCTATATTTTTCATTTTCATCAGTCACAACTTTTCATATACTTCCCTGTTACTGCCAAGTTGTTGTGAGCATGTTCTGGACAGGAACTGCCTGGGACTCGCTGCTGGGATGTTAAACCAAAAAAAAGGCAGCATCTGGTTTCTCAGGGATTTCAGTTATTTTATGGAACTACCTGAAAAAGTTTAGCATGCTGTGTTGTGATGAACTTGACTTATATTCCATCTAAAAACTTGCATAAAGTTTCCCAAGTTTGAAAGAGCTGTTTAACCTATAGATGTATTGAAGGTCATCCCATTTAACCAGAACAGTTTTCTTTCTGTTTTGCAATACCATGGTTTTATGTTGTGCTGCCTACCTAGCAGCTAGCATTTTTTATAACAATATCCTGTAATTGGCATTCGTTAATTAGCACTGATTTTACTTCTGTTCCTCCCTTACGTGATATTCAAGATACAAGTATAAGCACCTAGTCTTAGTCCTATTTTTGTTATGCTGTATTATATTCTGAAATCTGAAGTCTTGTAATACTGATATTTTAGAAGAACAATTTTATTTCTTGTGACAAATAAGCTATTGGGATGGACATTGATTAATGTAATGGTGTATCTCTGAGGATAAATTTAGCAGTGCAGTGCATTGTCTGGGTTTTCAAATGTGTTTCTGCACTTCTAGTTTTTGAACCTCGAATCTCAATGTCCTATTGTTAGGTTGATGCTTTCGTTGCTCTTGCATTTTCTTGTTTTCTGCTTATGTGATTCTCTTTTGTTTTCAGGCCAAACAAAAGAAGAACAATCGTAAAGTTAAAGACAAGGAAAGAGATGAGAAATCTGAAGCTAAAATTCTAGAAAGACTTGATGATGAAATCACAATTGATGATAGTGATGGCTTACCATCTAAGCAGGCTGAAGAAGTAACAATGAAGGTTGGTGATTCATTGGAAGAAGGTGCTTCAGATGTGCCAGATAATTCGGATAGTTCAGTAATGACGTGTCAACAAGATTCTGGTGATAGACATTCTAGACCTATGAATGGAAAGAGAGTCTCCTCTGTGGAGGCTAACTCGTCAACATTTTTGGCTGATTCTAGTGGCATGAATGGTACCCACAGCAAAGGAAACGGTTTGCCAGACAGCAAAAATCACCTGCCACCAAATAGGTAGGTGAAAACACTGTTTAAGTTTTGCGTTGTTCTTGTAAGATTGGCCCCTGGCCTGACTGGATTTGTGTGCAGAGGAAAAAATCAGCGTAACAAGGGCATTAGCATTATCAGCTTCGCCGAAGAAGATGATTGCCTTCCCTCTTCCAGTGTTGCTGGTAGTTCAGATCGCAATAGTTCTGGCTGTGGTACTGCTCCAAAATTGGACCGAGATACCGTTTTACTCACCTTGAAAGATAGACTCCGTGAGCTAGGGCAACGCCTGCATGAGGTGAAGTTACTCTTTCAAAAAGTATTTGTCTTTATATCATCATGAAGTCTATAGTTTTGCTGCATTTTCTGAGTTTCTAAATATGCATGCCATGAAATTTGATGGATCTTAATTATGAGAACAAACGCTCATTATCTGAATCAGAGTCTGGATAAACTAACGTGATCATAATCTTGAACCAAAATTGAAGTTACTCGTTGGTGCTGTGGTTAGCTGGTAGACGATGCCTAGTGATTTTGTTACTTGGTTTGTCAAGTGGATGAGGATGGCTTTGAGAGAAACAACTTATATCTGTAAACAGGTTCTGATTTACTTTTCTACCCCTGGTGGGAAAAAATATGTATCTTTATGTATATTTTGAGTGCATAAAACACAGATATATTTACTGTAGTAACCTGTAGTAGATGTGCTACCAATTCACTTCCGTGACCTGTTTTTCATTATGTATATTTCAGAAGAACATTGAGGGGAGAAAACTTTTCAAAGCTCACTTTGAAGCTATGGAGTCTCAAACGAAGACAGGTGGGTCATCATCCAGTTCTTTGGAGAAGCCACCTGATGTTCCAAAGAGCCCAGACCATTCCTCGGAAGTTATAACTAGCGTAAAAGTTAATGGTACAGCCAATAAGGAAGTACATGTGGCCAACTCTGTGCCAGAGGAAGCTGCTTCGGTCACACCAGTCACCGCGAGTACCGAAGCTGTGCCTGGTAAGGCCCCTGCCAGATCAACAGTTGACCCAATTTCAGACAAAGATAAGGAGTCAAGTTTGACACCGCCTGCCGATAGGGCACCTCCAAATTGCTCAAAGTCGACTCCAGTTGATATGGATAAAGATGTTCCTCTTCCTTCAAGATCACCTCGAATCAATAAAGCTGCTCCCATTTCCTCGAAATCGCCACCAGTTGACAGAGCTACTACAGTTTGTCCAAAATCTCCAGCAACTGATAAAGCTACTCCTGTTCGTCCCAAATCTCCATCAGCTGGTAAAGCCACTCCAGTTCCTCCAAAATCTCCTCCAACTGATAAAGCTACTTCAGTTCCTACAAAATCTCAACCTACTGATAAAGCTACTTCAGTTCCTACAAAGTCTCCACCCACTGATAAAGGTACTTCAGCGCCTGCAAAATCTCCACTGGCTGATAAAGCCTGTGTGGTTCCTGTAAAATCTCCAGTGACTGATAAAGCTATTCCTGTTCCTGCAAAATCTCCATCAGCTGGTAAATATTCTCTAGCTCCTTCTGTACCAGCAATATGTGCTAAAGATGCTTCCCTTCCTTCAAGGCCACAACAAGTTGATAAATTCACACCAGCCCCCACAAGAATACCACAGGTTGATAAAGCTGCTCCACTTTCCTCGGAATTGCCACAAACATCTCACACGGCTTATTCAGAAGCTCGAGAAAATACTGCTCCCATAAAGGCCGCATCCACCACAGTTTCTGAGGTTGCTGTCATCACAACATCACGGCCTTCAAGTGCCCCTGTATTCGCTACACCAAGAACAACTGCACCAGCTGCCCCACAAGTTCAAGTTTCCCGCTCAATGAGTGAAGTAGCTGGAAGATCAGGAAATGAACCTTCCCCTTCTGCCCCAGCGTATGTTCCACAAACCTACCGTAATGCCATCATTGGTAAGCCTGGTCTGGGTACAACCTCTTTAAATCTTTCATATCAGCCAACTACTATGGGCCAAGCTAGTGCCCTTCCACAGCCTCTTTCAGCATATGCATCAACCACGTCAGTAATGATGCCTCCCGCTGGGAGGAATGATCTGTTGTCAGCTAGGCATGGATTCAAGTCTGAGTTGGGGAAATCTGATACACGTGATAGTTGGCAACCATGGAAAAGTGATAGCAACATTAACAATCACCTCTGGAGGGATGACTCCCCTTACCAACGAACGACCAACAGTCATGCATATCAGCAAACTTGGAAAGATGATGCTTACCAGCAAGCACGGGGTGCTGAAACAGAAATTCTCAGCAGGTTTGGAGGATTGCAACCACCTAGGCAGACTCCAGTCAGTTTTGTCATGCAGCAGCCACAGGCGCCAGTTGCTGAAGAGTATCAGCACCTCGACATCATTAATGATTTGCTCGACGAGGAGCAGAGCAACGACAGCATGCCAGAGCCTATTCGCCATGATTACCATGCATTTGGCCTGCCATATTCGCTAAGAGGCAACTTGGCAGATGCAGAAATGACTTCTGTTAGCAGTCCCGGGCGGTTTAACAGGGGCAGCCTGGCAGATCTGGAAATGGCCTCTGCTAGTAGTCCCAGGCGATTTAGCAGAGGCAACATGTCAGAATCGGAAATGGCTTCTGTTAGTAGTCCCGGTCGGTTTAGCAGAGGCAGCATGGCAGATTCGGAAATGGCTTCTGCTAGTAGCCCTGGTCGGTACAATTCCACCGAGCGCTACTACGATGAGGGATTCTCGAGGGCCTATGACATGAGCCCTCTTCAAGGGTCGAGGGAGAGGCAGTTCCCCTCGATGGATACATATGCTAACGGTGGCTTGCCTGACGTGAACACGTCCAAGCCATGGCCATATGGCCTTCCCAACCCATCGATGAATCTTGGGGTGAATGCCAACGGGTTCCAGCAGCACCAGATGGGGGACTATGGTAACCTGGCTAGTGGGGTGAACGGAGGAGGTTCCTTGTATCGTCGCCACGCCAACGGACGCTGGTGATGCGATGCCTGTATACAGTCTTACAGTCAAGAATAATGCTTGTTGTAACAGATACTGGTTCCGGGCCCGACCTTTGCCGTGGCCTGTAATTTGAAACATTTAGTTTTAAAATGGAAAAAAGGAGAGAAAAGGATACAGTTTACATTCTGTAAAGTGCTCGCTGCGTTTAGGTTGCTCTCGATTTTTACTGATTGAACGCATTGTTTAACGCTCGTCTTGTCTCACTCAGCCGTCGCGCCTACTGTGTATGACTCCGTCGCTCTTGCCGTGCCATTCCATTTCCGCCCGACCTAACTTTGGCTGTATACCAGAGTCGATTGGTTTCTCATTTTATGTTATTCTTCAGAAAACTGGGAAGCAACAAATGATAATCCAGTCTGACCAGCATCGTCCAACCGTCGTGCAATATCGTAGGCATTTATCATGCTGAAGAACAAAGTCGTTGGCATTACTGATGTTCAAAAACAAAAGTCGTTGGCACTTCTGCCAGTCGCTGCCTCGCCAGGTGCCATCAACTTCCAACACGGCGGCCAAGATCAAACGCTTTTGCTTTTGCTGGGCCAGTCGCTGGCTACCCACTAGAGGTTCCAACAATCCGGCTGCTACTCCTTCACTCACGGTTCAGAGTCGAGACATTACCGAGGAGTACCATGCTACCGACATACGATCGTGTAAGAAATTTAGACACTATTTTCCGGATTGGTCGTTTTTTCTTTTCTTCTCTGTGTACAATAAATGCGAATTTTCTGTGGAATTGTACACACATACGTACATGTTGCGAGCGCGCTGAATTTAAAAAAATGATTTTAGAAATCTTTAGAGGTGGTACGGTACGGTGTGTTGATCGATAGGCCAGCGACGAACTCAATTCCGAGAGAGGATCCGGAAGGTGTCGCCGCACATGGCTACGACCGTGCAACTCGGACTGAACGGAATCTGGACGGTGGCCAAGTCAAAACTGCGCGATCATTTCACTCCCACACTCCTACTACTAGTACGGTATACACACACGTTTCCTCCGAAGCCCCCCGCTCCCGGCAGTTGCCACGCACGCACGGACGCCCGCCGGCCACCAACCGCCGCGTCCGCCGTCGCGAGGCCGCGAAACCGCCATAAACAGCCACCCACCGAGAGGCCACCCATCCTCCATCGTATTACATTCCCCCTCGGCCCTCTCCCTTCGTTCCTTGCCCGGTCAGGTCTCCCTTCCGTTCCCTTCTTCCTCCTTCTCGCCTACTAGTCTCCCCATCCCACGCGGATCCCCGCCGCGCGCCGCCCCGTCGCCATCGCCGGCCCCGCGCGGCGATTTCCCGTTCCGTGGGGTGCTGGGGCACGCCACTGGCCCCAAATTTCCAACCCGCCTTGATAGATAGCTAGCGCCAAAGCGGAGGAAACCAACCTCGGCCCTCTCGCCCCGTATAAACAAACAAAATCGACGCCGCGGCACGGTCCTCCTCGTAGCCTGACGTTCCTGGACTGGTGCCGGGAGTGTTGCTCGGGCTTGTTGTGCACTTGTGCAAGCCCGACACCTCGCCATCCCGCTTCGCCTTGACCGCCGCTGCGAGGGAGGAGGAGGAGGAGGAGGAAGGGGCATGAGGGACGACGGGCCTGCGGCCGCGCTGGTGCCGCGGCTGGTGGTGTCCAGCGGCAGCCGCGTCGAGGAGCTCGAGAGGTTCTCCCATTACGTCGGTACGGTTCTCCGTTCTCGCCCCTCCCCACTCCAACACTGCTTTGCTACCTTCGGCTGCTACCGCTAGGCGTTGCTCTTCCTTCATTTTGAGTAACGATTGACGGGAGCAGCTTTGCATTTTCAGAGTTGGTTTATGGATTCAGTTGTGCTGTTTGTTCATCTGTACTCCCTCCGTCCCATAATTCTTGTAGCTGTTTTAGTACAAATTTAAACTAAAACAGCGACAAGAATTATGGGACGGAGGGAGTACCGATTAATACCAGTGAATTGTGTGATCCATTTCATCAGGCCAACTACGGCAACTTTTTTTCGGAGTTGGCATTGCTTTTCGTTTACTTGCCCCAATTTCAATCCAAGAAATAAGGATACAGCTCGGGATTCCAGCAAAGCATCTCGATTTGTTAATTCATTATCGGGTCTCCTGGTGGAGATTTAAAGTAGAGCCAACTTGAGTAACGGAAAAAAAAACTTATACCTTCGATAATGTTTCTGCCGCCCACAGCACTATCATTTCCCTTCTTTTGAATAAAAAACACATCACAATCAAGATCCAAATGCCATGTTCTTAGTGGCTGTGGTTGCCCATCTTATGATATGCTATTTTGGACCTACGCTGTTTCCCGTGCACCTTCCTGCCTTGCCTGTATTCATGACAAATGATTGACCTTTTCTTCAGCTAGGCAAATTGGCTTTGACCATGCGAATGAGTGCCACCACCTGTGTACACTAGCTTACGATTATCTGAGGAAGAACAAGGGTTATGAAGAAAATATATTTGCATTCTTCCAGAATACCCCGGATCCTGAATCCCTGGTTGTAAAGTTCATCGAGGAGCTCGACAAATGTATACTTGGTTACTTCTCCTTCCATTGGAAATGTTCAACTTACATGATTACCCAGGTAAAAAGGAGTAAGAACTTTTGAAACCCCTTTTGTTGTTTCTTCCTTCAAATCTTCTTCAACTGATATTTTGTGTATTGATACAGTGGTGATGTCCACAGGTTCTAACTGTAGAAGGTGCCCCCAAAAGAAAGCTCAGGAACATGGTACTGGAGGCCACTAGGTAATTATCTATCGTTAACCTACGTGGCTCATAGCAATGCACATCGGTTGACTATTCTTTGCTTTTTTTCTGCCTATTTGTTCAATTCCCTTTATCTTACATCATCTCCTATGCCAACTCTAGTAGATTTCCATGTTACATCACTCTGTTGTATATAGTTTGAGAATCTCTCGTTTATCGTTGTGCTGGATCTCATTCCTTAAATTTTAATTATTTACCCTCGTTGACTTTCTATTTTATCCTTTCCACTGAGTGGATTAACCTGACAGTAGATGAAATTCAGAGCCCAACCTGGATATTGTAGCAGAAACTGCATCTTTTGAAGCCAAAAGTAATGAGTTTAGATGCATGCGCTAAGGTTTTAATTACTCCTAGAACCGCACGTTGATTTGTCATGATATTTTTCTGGAAATGTTAACTACAACTAAATGCATTGCTAAATTCTTTCAGTCTATGGGATACAATGATTTCAATATGAATCTACCAATTCTCAAATCCTCTGTTCTGGTCTCTGGATTGGGGAACCATAGTTCAGTTCATCCATCAAAATGTAAGAATATAATGATAAAATAAAATTACAAGAACTGTATCCTTAAGATTCCCCTTTGATGTAGCATCTATCACCCTAACTTCCTAGATGAAGGAGTTCAGGTTGATACTTCTCAGGAAGCATAGACAAACTGTAATCTGGTACAATCACACATGAAATGCATAAGCATATGTGTTCCTCTCGAACCTCAAAGTGGAGTCTAGTGTCTGATTCTCCTCTGAACACAGGAATCAGAGATTTGAGAGGGTCACAAGAAACTTAAAGGTTACCAGGCTATTTTCCACACTGGTAGAGGAGCTGAAGGCCATAGGGCTATCTTCCCATGATCAGGCACAATGCAGTGATGTGATGGTCCCAGCAGCACATTGTGATCGCAGCCCAGTCCTACTCCTGATGGGTGGTGGGATGGGAGCTGGCAAGAGCACTGTACTTCAAGATATACTCAAGGAGTAAGTTGATCAATTTTGTAATTGTTGCTCATTGTTAATTTAGTTTTGCAATCTGCACAGTGCACACTTTTGTCACACTAAAGAACACTTAATGAATGAGAAATGCTGAGATGTTTGAATTTATCTGAGAATAGAGAAACATCACCGGAGCATTTCTTCAAAGCAAGTAGAGAAACTAAAGGAAACAAAAACATACCTTATAAGTGGCTTGCTGGCTATTAACTGATCAGTGATCTCCATGCTATACTTATTATTTGCAGAGCATTTTGGTCTGGAGCAGCAGCAAATGCAGTGGTGGTGGAGGCAGATGCATTCAAGGAAACCGATGTTATCTATCGAGCCATCAGCTCAAGAGGCCACCACAATGACATGTTGCAGACGGCAGAGCTGGTATTTGTTATTTTGTTTCCTATATACATACATTCTTTAGAAAATCAACCTAACGGAGTAACACAGTATGGACCTATTAAGTGACGAACCAAACTGAATGAGCTTGCATATTCGACTGGTTCAGATTTAAAATAACCGAAAACAGTATCAGCAGCTTTGGTTAATCAAGCCACAACTTCAAAATATACTGTAACGAGCCATTTATACTGGAACAGACTTCAAGGTTGCTTCCTGATCTTGGAAGAGAAAAAACGGCCTGAAGCAAATCCACAACCTCATTGTTTCGAATATTACTGAAACAAGCAATCTATCCAAACTGCAAATAGCTGATGAACTTATGTAGTGATTCACAACATTGATGCAGGTGCACCAGTCATCGATGGATGCGGCCTCATCACTCCTTGTGACAGCCCTCAACGAAGGGAGGGATGTGATCATGGATGGCACGCTATCGTGGGAGCCATTCTTCCAGCAGACGGTGGCCATGGCAAGGGCCGTACACCGACAGCGGTACCGCATGGGCGTGGGCTACAAGGTTACTGAAGACGGGACAATCACCGAGGATTACTGGGAGCCGGTTGAGGACTCCAGTACTGATGAAGATAGCTCGCCAAGAAGAAGGAAGCCTTACCGCATCGAGCTCGTCGGTGTAGTCTGTGATGCCTATCTTGCAGTTGTGAGAGGAATCAGGTGAATTTCATAACTTAATCCATGCCAAAATTAACCCTGACGTCAGTAAAATTCAGCTCATTTGTGCCTATTTCTGCTTGAACTACTATCTCCTGCAACTGCCATTGGCTGAACTACTTGCTGAGTTTCGTGTACTTAATTCACGCAAAAAAGATCTTAAGATGACAGTAAAATGCTGGAAGATTTTTGCTCACGCTTGGATACAAACATAGAACACTATCTAAAATAAGTGGCCTTGGCAGGAGAGCCGTGATCACAGGGAGAGCAGTGAGGGTGAAGTCCCAGCTGCAGTCCCACAAGCGATTCGCCATGGCGTTCCACGGATACTGCGGCCTCGTCGACAATGCGAGGCTTTACAGCACCAACTCCATGGGTGCTCCAAAGGTGAGTATGCAGTCCAAAACGCAAAGCCAATCCAGTCCTGGAGTAGCATATAGACACAATATCATACTTTTCGTTATATACTAATGAACCCTGCTGTGCTGTTCGACGCCGCAGTTGATTGGGTGGAAGGACGGCGATAGCAACCTCCTGGTGGACCCCGAGGAAATCGGTTGCCTGGATAGGGTGGGCGGCCTGAACGACGAGGCCAACAGCGTCGACGAGCTCTACCCCGGCGGCGCGCCGTCACCGTCGGCGTGGCAGGACCTCGTCGCGTCGCCGTCCAGGGCGTCCTCGCAGCGGGAGCTCAAGGCCGCCGTGCAGACCAGCGAGGCGCGCTTCCGGGCTGTGTAACCGGCCGTGCGTGGGTGTAAACTTTTGACACGATGTCAGGGCTGAGGGATGCTGGATTGACGTGGCCGCGAAAAGGCCATGCTTTCCTTGACCTCGTCTCGAAATCTTTTTCAATCACTGTGTTATAGTACTAGTAGTACTAGTGGGTAGTGATATATGAACTGATCACGTTTTACGGCCAGCGTCGGTGCAAAATTTTGTGCAACGACAGCGAAGGTGCGCTTTGAATCTTTGATGAAGCATCTGTTCAAGCTTGAGTTGAATCAAAAGCCAATGAAGGGATCTCATTTGTGATTTCTGTTCCCGTTAAAAAAAAATTGTTACCTTCTGGTGTACTAGTATAGTACGGAGTACATGTCAGCCCTGTTCCAAATTGAATCAATGCGGGAAACATTTGTAACACTTTTGATCAGCATCAAACAGTCAACATCTTCAAATCACTACGTACTACTGGTTGCGACAAAGCACGATTTTGATCCGAGTAGAACCCAGTTTTAGGTGATCGAGATTTTTTTTTAAAGCAAAATACTTGAAATCTAAGTTCACGAATCAGAGCCGTTAGATTAGTAGTATTTTTTTTTTGTTGAAAGGTCCAGCAAACGCTGGCTTTCGATGTATTAGCATAGAGAATAATTATAAGGCTGCCCTGAGTCAAATGAGTAGGAAAAAAGGAAAGAAAACCCGAGGCGTGGAAAAGTTAAGAAAATTAAGGTGGTTCTCAAAGTAACTTTCTAAGGGTCTTGGCGCCCGCCAAAGCCCACTCGCGGGCCTCATCCTTAATGAAACAACAAATCTGGCGAAACGAAATTTCCTTGTCGTTGAACAAATCTGGCGAAAGAAAAAAGGGATTAGTAGTATCTGGATCTCATTTTACCTTTCGTTTTTCATCATCCGTTTTAAATCTTGAAGCACACTCATATCCAACGGTTGAGGAATCTTATCTCTAACTAAAAATCAGACAACTTAGATGTAGCAAACCCTTTTTTTTTTATATACACCATCCATTCATCTGTTTTTACAAAGATAAATTATTCACGGATATTTGAAGAATTGTGACCCTACATTTCACCGTATCCTAAATTTGAACTTTGGTCAGACCGGCCAGTGAACTAAACACAAAGTAAGCAACTAATAAAATATCGCTACAGTAAAAAAAACCCGAAGGGCTCGCGTTCTAAACTTTAATGTCTTTCTAAGGATCAATCATGCTCATGTTCCGGATTATTTGAGAGTATTACTCTAACATCACATCAAACACAACATGCCACTCTTATAAACAGTCAATCAGACTAGCGTGAATCAAGTTTTAATTTTTCTATGTGACAATATCACATACAAATGATGAAATGGCACACACACCTATTATCTATTTGGTGTTTTCTGATCGACGTAATATAGCAATACATATATCTACATCTACATTAGTAAAAATAAATAAGTCCACCACATTCGTTTGTAACTGTAAGATGTTCTTATTTTTTTCGTAAGTCGTATTTTTTAAAATTTGACAAAATTTATAGAGAAATCTATCAGCATCTATAACTTAGTTTTATTAAATTTGTCATGATACATGTATTTTCGTAGTATACCTATTTGATACCGTAGATATTAATATATTTTTCTACTGTATAAACTTTAACTTAGAACAAATCTAGAACATGTCACATTTAATAACGGGGCAGTGCTACTTAAACAGAAAGGAATAAAAATCAACATCCCAAGAAGGCAAGACCGAGGAGGCCGGAAACCGATCTCCACGAAGCCCTAGGCCCCTAGCGCGGTAACGCCGCTGCTCCCGAGGGTCTGCTCCTCCAGCAACACCACCAGCGGCGAGCGATCAGCCGCGGTCATGGTGAGCTACGAGAGCAACTCACCCCCGCCACGTATCTCCAATTAAACCCTCCCGCATTCCCCTCGCTGATCCATGAGCTGCGCGGGTTGCCGGCCTTGCAGGTGGACTTCGACGACGAAGGTGGCCGCCGCCGGAGCGGGACAGCCGATGATGATCAAGAGGCCGTTCCGCAAGTTCACCTACCGCGGCGTGGACCTCGACGACATCCTCGACATGTTCGCAAAAGAACTCGCCGAGCTCTTCCCTGCCCGCGCCCGCAGAAGGTAGATCCGGTGTGAGATTGATCCTCTCTCTTTGTCGAAGGGGGTCGAGGGAAATTAAGAACGGCGAGTTTGTTCCTTTTTTTTTAATAAAAAATCTCTTCTGCTGTGTCGCTTTAGGTTTACCAGGGGCCTCCTGAAGATGAAGCATATCAGACTAATCAGGAGCCTGCGCGTGGCGGTAATGCATACATCAGTACATCACTGCCTCTTTCTTAAAAAAAAAAAGTTCGCAAAGTGAGCTAGGCACGAGAATCCGACACTGGGGGGCGAACGGTATATCTCGCTGGACTACCACCCGAGCTGAGCGCTCGGTTTTCGACTGCCCCTTTGCTTCTGGGTTTCATGGAATTGCTGTTTATAAATGTCGTTGTGTGTTACAGTTTTGCAACTTAATTGTGCCAGCATGCTGGAATGGGTAATTTTGAACGAGCCGTTTACTGCATGTGGTTTCTTTACTTAGTACCAGTACTTACGAGTACCAATTAATTAGCTATTAGCATGCAGATATGCAGTCGTCTGCCCATGTAGATTTTGGGATCTAACCATTTGATGGAATCCATTTTTCTTGTGGAATCCAAATTACATTTATGCCGGCTGTAGTTTCTGACATATCCATTTTGTTTGCTTTCAATGGTACTGAAATTATTTGGAGATTTTTGAGGTTTTGCCTTCCCACTTTGTAGGTTGCAAATTCATGTCATGTGCTGACGCTTGGCAACATACTGTATTGTAGATTTAAATTGGGATTCCCAAATTGCCAATAAACCCTTGGCATTGTATTACTAAGAAACTGTACGTAGAGTCAAATTAGACAACACATGAACTTATGTTGTTAATTTTCTGATGCTTTGGCAACATATCTTTGTTCTGATATGTAGTCCTTCAGATCATTAGTTGAATTTGTTGGATATATTGTAGCAGATACTACTATACTATATAGGACAGTGGAACCAGTTGACTACTGTATTATTTATTTTTGCCATTGGTGATGTATTGCTTGCGTCCTTCTCCGTGGTATCACAACATCGAAATGTTGGTCCTGACTTTTCTTTGTTTTTAGCATAGCTGGTCCTGACTTTTCTGTTTGAAGAAGTATTTTGCTTACGCTACAGGATGGAAGAAGTTTAGGGCACACGCTATAAATTCTTCTAGTGTTATCAGCTTCCGGTTATGATATGTCATTTATGGTCTGTGCAAATATCGATTTGGAGAAATGGGAGTACTGATGCAGAGTTATGAAACTTCGGGCAAGGGAATATATATCTTTAGCCTGAGCACTCTTGTGCATCTTTTAGAATCCACCGAGATAAAGTTAATGTTCTCTAATTTTTGGCAGACCTATGTATTTGTCGGGAAATGAAAAATTAGAAATGTGCGATATAGACTTCTGAGTAAATTTTGTTTGAGAGGTATTATATAGATGTGATTTGGATAAGGTGGTAGAACCATGCGTGTATTACTTTTTCCGAAACGGAATGTGTTTAAATTTACTGGAATGCCATTATACCTGCAGTTTTGAGTGTTTCCATCATTCCAAGTTATTTGTGTGCTCCAGCTCTAACAGTATACTACCAATTCTGTTCTGGTCTGAACCATTAACTCTGCTGTACTACTATTTTTATGTGAGATTATAACATCTGAAGCTCATCCGTCGTTTTCTGAACATGCACAGAGACAGGCTGCAGCTCCTGGCGAGAAGCCAGGGTGTGTAAGGACTCATCTGCGCGACATGATAATTGTGCCAGAGATGATCGGCAGCCAAATCGCAGTGTACAACGGGAAATGCTTCAACCAGATCGAGATCAAGCCCGAGATGATGGGTCACTACCTTGCCGAATTCTCCTGCAGCTACAAGCCCGTCAGGCATGGAAGGCCTGGGATTGGCGCCACCCACTCCTCGAGGTTCATTCCTCTCAAGTGAAGAGGATCCCGCCGCATGTGTGCACGCTTTGCCCGTCCCAGCATTTCGCTTGGAATCTTGTTTATCTGTTTTTGCCTGTGAAGTGGAGCTTCAAAGCATGTCCATTGGAAGTCTGAGCTGAAACTTCTATTATGTGGAGTCTGCCCTATGTTTAGAAACTGAAAGCAGAGCAGGCATATGGCATCTGTTATCTGTGTGGCTTAAGCTAATGTTTATCTTTCTGCACTGTCCAAACTGCAATCATCTGTTACTCAACGTGTTGGCTTTCTTTTCCTTTGAGAAGCACATAAGAAGATGATGTGTTTCACCTGACGCCTACGATTCCAAGTTGGCTGTTTGCCTGGTTGGAGTCTCCTTTCACCGTGCAAACCTATGGTTATTTTCAAAGGGGATCTGTGGTGTCCAGGTGGCGGATTCTTATTGGACGCACCCCCAAGAGGATAGAACATGCACGGCCGGCGCCTGGATCCCCAAACACTTCTCACACCCAGGCTTCAGTTGGCTGAGCTCTCCTGCTGCCTGTCACTTTGCTGCCTCTACCCCCAGAGCTCAGGGCAGGTCAGCAATGGCAACGATCAGCGCCGCCGTTGGCTTCGCCACCGCCAGGCCATCGCAGGCTTCAGGTAATTAAGGAAGCTCATCATCCAAAAAAAGAAGCATGTCAGCAACTTGTAGCTTTGTGAAGAAGCCTCTTATTAACGGTGAGACGCTGCTGCTAACTGTCGTTGCAGGGCTGCCGCAGCTGAGAGTGGTCAGGGCCGAGAGACTGAAGTGCGGCTACTCCAAGGATGGTAAGTCTACGGCCGCTGTGGCGGTCGTCAAGGGAGCGGCGCCGCTGGTGGCAGCCGTGACGGCAGCTGGCCCGGCGCTGGCGCTGGTGGACGAGCGGATGTCGACGGAGGGCACGGGGCTGAGCCTGGGGCTGAGCAACAACCTGCTGGGGTGGATCCTGCTGGGCGTCTTCGGCCTCATCTGGTCCCTCTACACCGTCTACTCCTCCACCCTCGACGACGACGACGAGTCCGGCGGCCTCTCGCTCTGAACTGAACGCCGTCACCATTCACCACCAATCATCTTGTTCTGCATATCTGCCCGACTGATCCATGAAATCTTTGCCTACGGGTGCGTGCTAATTAAATTTGCTGCGGATGTTTGTGGCATTTTGTTATTGTTAATCCCGTTTGCGAGTATGACACCAAGTTCAGCCGTGTTAATATATTGATCTCTCGCCCAGCTAGCTGTTTTTTAGTTTTATAAATCTCTCGTCCAGATGTTCAGTCGGTTTAACCCAATGGGATGATACGAAACATTTGTATTAGGATCGGAAATGAATGTGATAAACGCGATGTAGGTTCACATAAAGTTCGCTGTAATTACATTGGTGGAACAAATTGACCATTCGTCTTCCAGCTATCACTTCACCATCATATGATAGAATCGGGGTATCTGGAGACAGATAGCTCTTTTGTGGCCCAAGAGGCCAAGACCTGGACGACACCAACAGAAACAAAATGGTGTGATTAATTGAAGGCGCCAACAGAATTATATATGCTCCAGTCCAATTTTGCCTTGGCGTCAAGATGCATGGTGGATCGATTAGCAGTGATGGATGCTCACCCTTTAGCCGGTCTTTTCGTAACTATATATGGTTTCACAGTAGGTGCTGGGGCGCGCTCTTGAGCGCCACCTGGACGTTATTGATTAGCCGGTGATCTAACCAGGGTCCAGGAAGACGTTAATGATGCGCGCATGGATATATGGTGTGAACTATGGATGGATATATGGTTTCACACGTCAACAATCGATTCACAATGCACGTACGGACCAGCATAGCATCCGCTTAAACCCCTTTTTCCAGAAAGGGATGGAATACCGCGTGTACGT
Organism: Brachypodium distachyon; assembly: GCF_000005505.3. NCBI lineage: Eukaryota > Viridiplantae > Streptophyta > Magnoliopsida > Poales > Poaceae > Brachypodium > Brachypodium distachyon. The sequence goes on along the minus strand of NC_016132.3, from coordinate 17,901,105 downwards.
CCGCGCTGCTGTCCGAGCGCGCGACGCTGTACGCAGGCGCTTTGGTCCGCGAGAGCTTGCACTATGTACGTAGTACCATGTATCTATGTTATTTCTTCGCCAGATTCCGAGCAGAACACTAACGACGTTATTTTTTGTCTGATTCCTTAGCATAAGGACAGTGACACGGTATGGTACCTGATTCCTAGCATAACAACACCGAACAACAAGACTTCACGAGATGAATCAAAACAGACTTAGAATTCTTTAAAATTTCACATAATAACCTCGTACCAAATCAGAGTAAAACTAAGAGTTGCCACACAAACCATGTCTCCCCTAATGAAACACAAATTGACAGTCCTCTATTAACTGCAAATTGCTAGTCCTCTATTGACTGCAAATTTTTGGTCAAAATCTACCACTCACAAGTGTATATAGCATCTCCTCCACTCCAGCAAACTAAGTTAAATGACCAACCACTAATACAAATCATCACCCCTAATGAACACAAATAATCATGTCAAATAATAATAAGAATTCGCTTAAAAATCTATCACCCACAAATTGTCACCCATAATGTATAAGAGTTGCCATCACTGATAAGTACAAATAACCATATCAAAAGGAATATATTTCGGTAAAAAAAACTATCCCTCACAAATTGTCATACCTAATGAATACAAATTGTCATCCCTAATGAATACAAATAACCGTGGCAAAAAATAATATGCTTAGGCCAAAACTCTATCGCCTGCAAAATGCCACCCCATAATGAACATAAATAAGCATGTTCACCCCGTTTCGGTCAAAATCAAACTCCCACAAATGCATCATGCATCTCCACCAATCCAAATCGAGTTACCAGCTCCATTCAAACAACCCCACAAAAATACTATCTCGCTGTCACCCCTAGCAAACACAAATCGTCACACCTAAAGAATACAAACTGCCACCCCTAGGGAATATAAATTGTCACCCTAATGAATACAAGTTTTCATCTCCAATGTATACAAATTGCCACCTCTACAGTACAATGTGTCATCCTCCTAACGAGCACAAACTTCCATCTGTAATGAAGACAAATTGCCGTCACTACCATACAAAGTGTCATCCCCTAATGAGTGCAAACTGGCACATGTAATGAACACAAATTGTCATCTCTATTGTACAAAGTGACATCCCCCCTAATGAACACAAATTACCACGTGTAATGAACACAAATAACCATGTTTATCTGTTTGAGTCAAAATCTATCAACCACCACAACATCCAACATCTCTACTACTCCAAAATCGAGCTATCACCTCCATGCATAACAACTCCACATCAATATTATCTTCATGTCGTCTCTAATGAATACAAATTGCCAACCGTAATGAACGGAAATTGCCTCCTGTAATGAGCACAAATTGCCTCCTGTAATGAGCACATGTTGCCAATCGTAGTGAACGCAAACAACCATGTCATCAAAGTCCGCCACCCACAACCGCATGACGCATATCCTCCACTCCAAATTATACCTGGGCATTGACAACCTAGCCCGAGTCCGGATAAAAAGCCTGGGTCAAGAAGGGCTTCCCATCCGGGCCAGGCTCGTGTCTTGATTTGTAGCTCTAGAAAAATTTCAGACCAAGTTTCGGGTTCAATTTGCAGCCCTAAAATAATCTGGTCCGGCCCGGTAGTAGAAATCTGGACAGAAGGAAAAAACAAAAGACCCACCCAAAACATTCTACCTCAGCCCAGCCCAACAATGCATGAAACCGTTCCTGACTTCCTATACTACTCGAGAACGATGGATCGCAGTTCCTACCTACCACCTCCTCCCGTGAGTCCCCGTCCCCAATCCCCTCCTGCAGCATCTAATTCCCCCCCCCCCCAAATTCCCTCATTCAAAGCACGAGCACCCGTGCAGCCTGCCTTCTCCACTTGCTGTTCCTGATGGCGCGGTGGCGCACAGCATTGCTCGGGGCGGCGGCGGCAGTGAGCGACGCCGGCTGGGGGCGGCTCCACGGCTGGGGCAGCGCTCGGCGGCGGCTCGGGGCGCCAACGCACGGTGGCGTGGATGGTGCGCGGCGACACACCAACAGAAATGCCACGAGACGAAGGGGATGGGTGGATGAGCATAGCCGGGACTCACAGCGCGTCACGCGGGGAGGACGGCGAGCGAACGTTCGTTTGTTATAATTCCTGTTCCAGAAAACCCCTACTAAAGACACAACATTACCTTTTCCCTTTGGACCCCAATCGTCCAGAACACTTCCTCTTCCTTCGCTCTGACACAACGATGGAGAACCACCGGCCTCCACCGGCTGCCTATCTTTGGATCAGTGCCGGCTGCCTGCAACTTTGGGTATCTCTCGCAGCAGCAAAGCCGCCAGCGTCGTGGCCCTCGGGTCTCCGTCGCGTGGGGGAAGCGCCATGACGCTGTCGGGCCGTCGTGCGGGCCACCTCCATGGCCGCTGATTCGTGGCCGCATGAAGCCAGCGCTGCGACCGTCGGGCCTCCGTCACGTGGGCGCGTGGGTAAGCTCTAGTAGCCGTTGCCTGGGGAAGCGCCAGGTCTTCGTCGTGGAGGTCGCCATCGCACGGGAAATCGCCGGGGGATTTCCATCACGTAGGGGCGCCACCGCGATCTCCGAGTCGTCGTCACCTGGGTAGGGGCGTGCTACAGCCGCCGCATCTGTCGCCATCGTGTGTGATCCAGGAAGGGGATGACCCAGGTATAAGGGCCATGGAAAATGTGATCTTGACTTGTTAGTAGGGGTTTTCTGGAAAAGTGGTTTAAGTGGATGCTAAGTCTCCCACCTTTGATCTGGTACGTGCATTGTGGATCTAACGGTTGACGACGGAAATTTTTCACATTTGTCCTGAAAAGCCATTTTCATTGGATATACTTCCCTAATCAACATAGAGAGCTACTCCTTCTGTCCCACAAAGATTGGCACGGATTTAAACTGAGTATCTATATAAACAAGTAGTCCTACCTCAAAAACCTTTAATTAGCTGGCATAGTATGTGATTTGAATCAATTAATTGGCATTCATCCAGTACATAGTCGTTGATGCAACAGACAGAAACAAACAGGAACAAGTACATAGTCGTTGATGCAACAGACAGAAACAAACAGGAACAAGTCTGTAAACTGTTCATGCGCACGTGTGTGAGCCTTCAACACAACACGATCGGCAGGCCACCTTCAAACAAGGTAAGATCTTCTTTTCCTTCTAAAATACACCTAGAGAGGTGTGTCATATATTGAAGGAGAAATCCGCGACGCGGTTACAATCCAGTAGAGGCAAGCCACCTTCAAACAAGGTAAGATCTTTTTTTCCTTCTAAAATACACCTAGAGAGGTGTGTCATATATTGAAGGAAAAATCCGCGACGCGGTTACAATCCAGTAGACGATATAAAGCAATTACTCACGCAAATACCCACTCCGGACTCGACCTATCAAATGTACCGAAAATAGTTCCTTTGAACAAGCCTGCACTAACCCAGGTGCCACCCTCGTGAGCGATGGGAATGGCGAATCGTGCACACTCTAGGTTGAACTCCATCGAAAACCATTGCATTTCGATGCCGCCAGATGCAGCAATAAACCAAGACCCACGCAGTGTTTATGTCGTTGTGGAGTCACGGCAGATGCCATGGGATGGTTTATCTTGGGGCCGATGGAAGAAGGAGGATCTGGAGGAGGGAGGACGTGAAGGGAAACATGCACGAATACACAAGCACACACAGATTTACCCAGGTTCGGAGCCCTCTTGCCGAGATAAGACTCCTACTCCTGCGTTGTATTAGCCGAGATAACAAGCTCTACAATGGCGCTCCTTGAGTTGTATTCTTGAGGAAGAAGAAGAAGAAGGGGAAAACCCTAGATGCCTAAGTGACCGCCCCTTCTCCTGTGAGGGGTAGTGCTCTATTTATGGACCCCCATGTCACACTGACATGTGGGCCAGAGCCTAACGTTATCTTCTTTGGGCCCCGCCGGGCACGCGCCTTGGTTCCCTCCGGGTGGCGCCGCAGGGGACAAGACAACTTTACTTTTCCTGACGTCCTGCAACAAGTACAACAATCATCTGCCGGCTTCCATCAGAAATTCTCTTTCGGTGCTTCTCTGTGCAGTCGCCTGGCACCGCAACGTACGCGGCGACTACTTTTCCGTGATAAAGATAGTGCTGCTTTACTTTGCGCCATGCGGTGAGAATAAGACAGTTGAGACATCTCGGCACCAGCCGAGATCAGAGTATTCGTCCTTATCCTGCAATCTTATAAGACGAGATAGTCATGGCGGCATACACTTGGTATGCCGGCTTAGCAATAGTTTAACTTAACAATGCCGGCATACACGACTATGCCGACTTTGCCTTCGTCTTCTCGGTTAAAGCGTGTCGTCGTGACCCTACCCGGGGTTATCCCCCCGACACTAGTCCCCGAAGCTGTTGCGGTCCGGCAGGGAAGAATGTCAGACCACGACAGTTTCCCATAAACAAACCACTGAAGCCAACCCGGGCTTAGCTGAAGAGGATACCAAAAGAGCCCCGAGTTCTCTTAGCCGAGATCAAGTTATTCTGACATATTGAATCGGCGTGCTTATTCAGCCCTGAGCCGAGATTCCTTTTTCCTCCGTGGCCAACAGTAGTAAACCTGCTCCTGCTGACATAGGTGCCACCTGTCGCTCGTACTCTGAGCTCTGCTTATAAGATTGCAATCCGCCATTGTGCTAGCTCCAAGTTCTTCCACCGCCGCAGTTCTTAGCTCTTAGCCACCGAGCTTGCCGCTGCAAACTCGCGCGCGCTCGCGTGGCTCTCCGCCGCACTTCCTTGCTTCGCTCGAGCCTCGCGCCAGCACCTTCTCAACGGAGAAGCAAACCCTAGATCACTTCTTTTTGGCTAAGTGTTCTTTGCTACTTTTGGACTGCTGATAGTGTGGTACTACGAGTTGGTCCAGCGAACCCTTTGACCGTTGGCGGGGGTCCTCCTTTTATAGCCAAGGAGATACTACAGGTGCCACGGTGCATGGTTTACAAGTGGCGAGCAGAGAGCTCGGGTAGCTCCTCCTCGGAGCGCTGGCATACATGCAAGAATACTAGCCCTGTAACTAGGGGTCTAAAGGCCTAAAAACTACTCTTGAGCAGTCATTGTTTGCTTGACTTGACGGGGAATCCCCTTTCTGCCGGTTCATTAAATGCGTCGTGCGCCTCACTCCTTGTCCTGACGAACCTTGCGCACAGGGTGCCTGTCGCGCGCCCACGTGGCGTCGCTGTTCTGCTTGCTCGGTCCCGCTCTCGCAACGGAAACCTGCGCCCGGGAACGCCCCTCCCGGCAAGTAGCTTCCCGGGAGGCGCCCAGGCGGGAATTCTCCCCCGAAACCCTGCTAGCCCTGCCAGGTTGGTAGCTTGGCAGGCAGCTTGTACACTGCTGCCCGCGGTGTGATCCTCCTGGGGAGCAGGCGAGGCGACCCACGCGTCGTGTAGCGGTGCTACCTCGGGTGCCACTGGTGCGACATCTACTAAAAAATCTGTGAGAGCCTGAGATTTTATGGCATCCCGCCTGTCGTATTGCAGCGTGTAGAGTGCTAACTCAATAGCCCATTTTACAATCCGGCCACTTGCGTCTTTATTACTCATGATTTCCGAGATGGGCGCCTCACATACAACCCGGATTTGATGGGCATCAAAATAATGCTTCAGCTTCTTTGCCGCCATATAAACGCCGTATGCCATCTTCTGCTAATGGGGATAATTCTGCTTAGAAGATGATAGCACTTTGCTCAAGTAATATACCGGCCTTTGCACCAATTTGCCGTCTTCATCTCTTTCCACCACTATGACGGCACTAACGACTCGGTTTGACGATGCTATGTATAGCAACATCGGCTCCTTCTCCATCGGCGAGGCTAATATCGGCGCCGTAGCAATCATCTTCTTCAGCTCTTGAAAAGCTACTTCTGCCTGTTGCGTCCACACAAATTTGTCAGTTTTCTTCATCAGCTGGTATAAGGGCATTGCCTTTTCACCCAACCGACTAACGAAACGACTTAGTGATGCTAGGCACCCAGTGAATTTTTGCACATCTTTGAGGCATTTCGATAGTTTCATTCTCTCTATGGCGGCGATTTTCACCTGGTTCGTTTCTATACCTCGGCTTGATACCAGGAATCCAAGCAACTTCCCTGCCGGCACACCGAACGTGCATTTGGCCGGGTTCAGCTTCATTCGGAATCTCCTCAGATTTGCGAATGTTTCCCGGATATCATCCAGAAGCGTGGCGCTTTCCTTGGTTTTTATGACGACATTGTCGACATATATCTGTACATTTTTGCCGAGTTGATCATGCAAGCATTTCTGCATGCATCTTTGATAAGTTGCCCCTGCATTTCTCAAACCAAACGGCATAGTGCGATAGCAATAAGCCCCGAATGGGGTGATAAATTATGTCTTTATTTGATCGTTACGGTTCAGCGGTATCTGGTGAAAACCAGAGTACATGTCTACAAAAGAAAAAAACTCACACCCGGCAGTACAGTCGATCACTTGATCGATCCGAGGTAACGAAAAATGATCTTTTGGACATGCCTTGTTCAGGCTGGTGTAGTCGATACACATGCGCCACACCTTGGTAGCAGTTGGATCGTCTTTCTTCTTCTCAACCATGACCGGGTTTGCCAGCCAGTCGGGATGCAAAACTTCCATGATAAAGCCGGCAGCTAGAAGCCGAGATATCTCTTCCGACATGATTTTCCTTCTGTCGTCGGCAAAGCGTCGAAGGGTTTGCTTCATCGGTCTTGCGTCTGGTCTGACATGTAATGAGTGCTCAGCCAGCTCCCTCGGCACACCCGGCAGGTCCTGATTTGACCATGCGAAGATGTCCCGATGCTCATGGAGGAACCTGGTGAGCTCACCTTCCTATTTTTCACCCAGGCCGGCACCAATGATGACGGTGCGGTCCGGGAATTCGCTGTCGACCAGTATCTTCTTCGTCTCCTTGGCTACTTCGAAAGCACACTCCCAAGGGGATTGGTCATAGTCGGCAGACCAATTTGTGCCGCCTGTGCCATCGCGATAGCTTCCTGTAACTTCTTCTTCTCACCAGCGATGACTAGTGACTCGGCCAAAGCAGACCCTGCCGCTGCGCACTCCATTGAACGCTTGGAGTTGCCAGTGATGGTGATGGTACCATTAGGTCCCGGCATCTTCATCTTCATATAACCAATGTGAGTAGTCGCCATGAATTTGGCGAGTGCCGGTCTACCGAGCAGCGCGTGGTAAGGACTGCTAAGGTCCACCACCTCAAACACCAAGTTTTCGGTCCGACAATTCTCCCTGGTGCCGAATAAGACGTCAACTCGGATCTTGCCTACTGGGGCACAAGACACTCCCGGCACAATACCATGAAAAGTAGTCCGGCTGGGCTCAAGCATGTTATCAGTGATGCCGAGCTTAAGCATCGTGTCCCGGTACAGGATATTTATGCTGCTCCCATTATCAATGAGAACCCGAGTGAACTTGACATTAATGTCGGGCCCGATGAGTGTCGGGTCAACCACCAGAGCATATCCACCAGGGTTGGGCGTAACCTTGGGATGATCTGTCCGGTTCCAGTTGATCTCCTGCTCCGACCAGTACATGAACTTCGGAACAGCCAGCATTACGGCATTGACCTCCATCTCTCGCCTGCGCTGACTTTGCTTGTCAGTCGGCTCCGTGATGAAGATCATGTAGCTTTGGTGATGCTCCTTATACTCATTTCTTCTGGCATATTCCGGAATACCTTGGTCCTCCATCTGGTTGACGGCATTGTTTGCCGGAGGGGGTCCCTGGATCTGCGCGTTAGCACCTGTGAGCGATGGAGGAGGGGGCAGCTGACTTGCCTCACCCTTCTCGGCCCGCTGCATCCAGCTGCATTGCCGCGTTGTGTGATTAGCCGGTTTGTTGGGGTTAGTCATGTGAAAACGACAAGGCTGATCCGGCATCACCTCGAACGTATATTTCGGCTTATCTTGCCAGGGCTTCTTTTGCTCTCCCTTCTTGACCCACTGCTGATTCCCTGTCTTTTGACGCTGGCTAGAGCCGGCATCGGGTTGATCCTGAATAGCGGCGACATGGGCTGGCCTATACCGGTAATCCGGCCTGTCATCCCTTCTCTTGTTGCTGTGGTCTTCATGATCATTCCTCCGGAATGCTCCGGCAGGATTGTATGTCGGCTGTTCCCTTTGCGGTTCCGCCGGCATCAGCGATGGCTGGGTCGGATCACCGAGCGCATACATATGATCTTGATCATCTCAGACAGAGTTGCCGGCATTTCTCTTTGCAGCTTTTTCCACAACATGCTGCCGTGTCAGCATCCTTGGGCAAACCACGCTATGGCTTGCGACTCCACTATCCCTTCACAGGAATTGCGGAGGTTGTTCCATCTTGTCAGGTAATACCGGTCAGTCTCGTTGTCTCTTTGCTTGCACATGGACAACTACTGCGGGCGGTTTGGCCTCTTGTAAGTACTTGTGAAATTGCTGACGAAAGCTTCTTCAAAGTCTATCCAGCAATTTATGCTGCCTTCCGGCAGATTATTCAGCCATATCCTTGCCGGCCCTACCAGCATCTAGGGTACATAACGTACTGCCCATCGGCGATTGCCACCTGCCACATGCACCGCCGTGACATAATCGTCCAGCCAATCCTCCGGCTTAGTACTGCCGTCATATGTTCTTGTACCCCTGGGCAGCTGGAAACCCTGGGCTGGTGTCTCCCTCATGATCCGGTGCGCGAAACAACGCGGTCCCGGTGGACCTTGTTCTTCCAGAAGCTCTGACAGATAGATTCTGTCGAGCCGATGTTGGGCGTCCAGCGGCAACACTTGTTTGTTCCCAACTCAGGCTTCGAGCGGACCGAGATAATCACGCTCTCGCCTGAGATAACCTTCATCACCCATGGTCGAGTACCGTCATTGTAATGATTTTGCCGGCGATCTTCACCTCGATACGGGGGGTTGCGCCCGACACCCTGCTGTCCTGCAGCAGTATTGGGTGTCGGACCCCGAGGTTGGTGTCCATGACAAGCCGAGTGAGGTTCTTGCTGATCTCGGCGATTATTTCCAAGACGAAGACCACTCTGGCTGTCATCGACTCTCCTGACCATTTGTCTCTCGGCCAGAACTGGATCATAACACTCTAGGCGTTTATCTCGGCCTGAGTTGACACCTTTGTCCCGTTTGCCACCAGGCGAGGACGCTTGTTTGTCAGCCCGGCCATCGGCGCCTGCTGCGGCGTGAACGACTTGAGACGCACCAGGCTTGTCGTGCAACCTCATGTATGCCTCATTCTGCTCGTTGGCTGTGTGGAGCAATTCGGAGTGCCTCTCCCGTAAGATTCGGCAGCTCTTCGGCCGCAGCCTTGGCGGCTTTGAGATTCTTGGCAGGGGTGTTATATTTTGGCCTCAGCGCCGAAGCAAAACCTGCCGACACTGCGGGCACCCCTCTGCCATCTCTAGCTATCTCGGCATTCAAGTTCCTGCCACGGTTACGCACCTCCCCAACTCGGCTAGGGTTAGTCAATGCGGTAGAATTGAGACCATGGGCTTTGTTATACTCACGGAACGAAATATCAAGTTCTTGCCGAGCACGAGCCACATCGACGGCCTCCTTCAGCAGCTTTTGGCGCTCCAACTCCAACTCCGCCTGCAGCTGGGCCGGGTTAGCGTTTGACGCCACCGGCGCAATCAGTCGTTCGATGGAGGCCTGGAGCTGAGTCGGTTTTGGCGGCAGAGCCAATGTGCCGGCTTGAGCATCGACGTTATCCGGCTTCTCCAGGGGGAACTTTGCCGTTCTGCCGGACTTGCTTGGGACCGCGCCACTCTCTGCGGTGCCGTTGCCAGCATCGATGCCATGAGCCTTCACCATGACCTCCACACGGTCAGCAGGGCAATCGACGTGCCGGACGCGAACCGTGCAGACAACGGGGAGATCTTCGTCCACCATCACCTGCTTGGGATACCTGCAGGGACTGTCAGTAGCGACATAAACCTCATGTATGCTGAAGTTGATGAAGCGGCCCGCGCAAGGAAGCTGTGCGTTGTTGAAGCAGCCCACGTTGTTGTCGATGAAGCCTAGAGAGCCGAATCTCTGGACCAAACCGGAGACCATGCGCTCTCCGGTGGCGAGAAAGCTTCCCGTTCGGATGAAAACTCCAGCCAGCGCCGCTGCTGGCCCCACGGTAGGCGCCAACTGTCGTGGTGGAGTCACGGCAGATGCCATGGGATGGCTTATCTTGGGGCCGATGGACGAAGGAGGATCCGGAGGAGGGAGGACATGAAGGGAAACACGCACGAATACACAAGCACACACAGATTTACCCAGGTTCAGAGGTCTCTTGCCGAGGTAAGTCTCCTACTCCTGCGTTGTTGTATTAGCCGAGATAACAAGCTCTACAATGGCGCTCCTTGAGCTGTATTCTTGAGGAAGAAGAAGAAGAAGGGGAAAACCCTAGATGCCTAAGTGACCGCTCCTTCTCTTGGGAGGGGTAGTGCTCTATTTATGGACCGCCCATGTCACATTGACATGCGGGTTGGAGCCTAACGTTATCTTCTTTGGGCCCCGCCGGGCACGCGCCTTGGTTCCCTCCGGGTGGCAGCGCAGGGGACAAGACAACTTTACTTTTCCTACCGTCCTGCAACAAGTACATCAGTCATCTGCCGGCTTCCGTCAAAGATTCTCTTTTGGTGCTTCTCTGCGCAGTCACCTGGCACCGCAACATAAGTGGCGACTACTTTTCCGTGATAAAGATGGTGCTGCTTTACTTTGCGCCACGTGATGAGGATAAGACCGTTGAGACATCTCGGCGCCAGCCGAGATCAGAGTATTCGTCCTTATCCTGCAATCTTATAAGATGAGATAGTCATGCCGGCATACACTTGGTATGCCGGCTTAGCAATATTTTAACTTAACGATGCCGGCATACACGACTATGCCGACTTTGCCTTCGTCTTCTCGGCTAAAGCGTGTTGTCATGATCCTACCCGGGGTCATCCCCCCGACAGTTTAGATCACGTCTATCCTTGGCGCATGGCACACGCATTTCGTCCACCATTCCACCAGGTTCTCCTGCCCATCCGGCACCCACTCCTCTCGATGCCATAGCCGCAAGAAGAAGTCCCAAACCTGCCTCGCAACCACACAATTGACCAGCAAATGAGAAATACTCTCCTGCTCTTGGTCGCACAATGGGCAACAGGGAGGATGCGGTAGCCCGCGCCGGCTCAGTTTGTGTGCCATCCAACATCGATTGCGCAGGGCCAACCACTCAAAGAAATTGCACTTGCTCGGCACGCGAGAGTCCCAAACCTCAAATGCCCCTGGCATCATTTCACGACCACGAAAGAACGCGGCGTAATCAGGTGCGCGGGCTTCGACCCCTCCGGCTGGGAGCCGAATGATTCCATGGAAATTTGGTGGCTGCATAGGAGTGAGGCGGCCAGGGCAGAGACCTCTAAGGCGGTAGGGCGTGGTGCCACATCTCTTTTTCTGCTCACCTTTGGTCTATTTGAAAGGAGAGAAACAACCGCATTTTCAATCTTAAGAGATTGCCGGCCGCCGGGGTGGTCTCCATCATCAAGAATGAGGCGACGATGTGGAGCTTGATGGATACTTCGGGGCTTGGGAAGTTGGTGTCCGGAACGGATGATGTTCCTTGATGCCTTTTAGCTTGATTTGATCCCCTTGTACAGTGTTTTCGTTGTCTTGTTTTGTTTTTGATCTCTCTTGTACTCTCGGGTTAAGGTTCCTCTTGACCTTGTTTGATACATGAATGGTACGCCGTACCGTTTCGTGAAAAAAAAAGGAACGAAGCCGACGCCGCAGGAAACTGGCCCGAGCCATTCCACTTCCAACACCGCGAATGCGACAAAACCCTTCGGCTTCTCAGGCACGGATATAAGGCATAGGCGCAGAGCACAGTGTCAAACAGTGCTCGTCGACGTGGCCCTGGGTGCACCCTTTCTCTCCAGTTTACATGTTTGAATGCCTTTTTTTAGCGGAATAATATACATGCCCTTATATGGACACCGTGAATGGATCTCTAGAGAAAAAGGACAAATCATGTTAGAGAGAAAGCAGAAAAGCATTAGCATCTGCTATTTCTGAAAGAAAGAGGTGCCAATGAATTTTGGAAATAATGGCTTCATTCTTATTTGTTCACATTACACTTGTAAGCAAATATCATCCATTCTGAGACACCTTTAAATAGATAATACTCATTTGTAAGAAATTCCCGTAATATTTTCAAAACGTGCTAGTACATCAAATTAGTTTTGTAGTGTTATTTATTATCATTCCTTAACGAAGCACGGGTGTGCTAGTATCATGTAATGACTGAATTAAAAAGAAGACGTGAAGCAATTGACATGGGAAAATCGAACGTAATTGGTGAGGGCCTGGAGGGCCTTGTAGACCCAAATGAGCAGCAGAAGAGGCAGCAGGGCAGGGCTCGATCCAATATAAAAAGAAATTAAAAAGAAAAGAGCCGTGCCGTGCGCCCGTGCCGGCCCGCGGACTTGAGGCCGAGGCCCAGGCACAAAGAAAGCTACCTAGGTTTTTCCTTCTTGCGGGTGGGGGCCGTTCTAGGTTTTCCAAGAGAGCTCTGCCCTAGCCGTCACCATTGAAGATTTAGCGTTCCCCTCACCTCCGGCCGCCGTCTTGGCGCTGGGAGGTGGGGAGAACTTCGGTTCCTTCTAAGATTATACATAAGTGTTTGCATATTTCAATTGCTTGGTTCCGATCGGCGACGCAATGACGGAGATTGTGATGTTGTCGCGAATAAAGGTACTCTGGTTCTTCCTCTGCTGTGGTGGTGCCTCAACGGGCATTGCTGCGGAGCCAGAGATTTTTAATCCCCGTGAGTTTAGTGTACCCGATCTTGTGGATCTTGGGTTTGTGTACTCGCAGATCCATTTATACGTATCTGTTGAGTTTTTGTTAGTGTGTCATGGTGCTTTTGTTGGTTTTATCTTTTGTAATTTTGAAATACTTCTCTGACATTCGGATGAAGATCTTGCGGTTCGACGACCTGCACGTTTAGGGGATCATCCCCGGCCCAAGTACGTTCAACGCTCATGACTTCTCATCTTTTTGGATGAGCGACTCAAGGGGCTTTTCAAAACCTTTGAAGGTAGTCAAGTTCGTGCAGGGATACTAGTAACGATGTTGCTGCTACAGTCAAATTGCAGTCTCTATGTTGAAGCCTCGGCAGAATTTCATGTTGAAAAGTATGAAATCACGGAGAAGAGTGTAAAGAGATTTCATTGTAATTCTCAATTATATGAGTTACTAGTTTCTAGAGTCTATGATCCAAAACATTAAAACATTGTAGCTATAATGGTTATAGGTTATTCTAAAAAAAAAGTTTTTTCCTTCTTGCTTCAATCCGCCGGCGCCTCCCACCCCAACTCTCCCCCGCACCCCTAACCTGAGAAATCCACGCAGCTCCAAATCCGTTTCCATGGCGGCCGCCTGCGTCCTCGTCGATTCCTTGGCCTACATCGACACCAACGACAGCACCACCCATGGGTTCATTAGTAAAGGCAATCTCATCGCGGTTTCCTTATGGCCTGCTCACCCGCCGATCCCCTCCCGTGTGTCCGTGCACGGTCTCCGCTTGCATCCCGGCGAAGACTTGTTCGAGGAACCGAGCATCCTTTGCACCGTGGACTGCTTCTTTGTCCTCCGCATTGCCATCGAGCGCAGCCCCCCACCCAGAAACATTACACAAAAGATGAGCGACTACTTCATCTACCGGTCAGCTAGCTCCACAGATTCGTCGCTCAAGCTCCTCCCTCACCCTCACCCTCGCTTATTCGGAGACAGTGAGGTTGGCGTCCTCCCCCGCGGCGACCACTTTACGATCGCCGTGCTGTCTCAACCCTTCTACTCCACTGCAATTTCGTGCTCTACCTGCTCAAATCTGAGGACTGGGATTGGACCTTCCAAGAAGGTGCTAGTGGACCCTCCGCAGATACCCTTCCCGATGCCGCTCCCTGACGATGGCCGCCGGCACTTTCGGCATGTCACCAACTCAGTGATCACGATCGGGAGCAGGGGCACCGTTGGCTGGGTTGATCTCTGGCACGGGATACTGCTCTACGACGTGCTCTCTGACAATGACGACAAGGTCCACCTTGTGCCGCTGCCAGTAAGGCTGGGAAGCCATGGCGGGATGGCGCTTGATTGCTGTCCCAGGCCTTATCGGAACGTTGCTGTCATGGGTGATTGTCTCAAGTTTGTCGAGTTGGAAGCCTTCGGCGATCGTCTTCCTGGTAAATAGTGTGAGATCAAGATATGCAATCAGAGGGGGTGAATGATTGGGCGGAAGCAAATTAAAACTTTTCCCGAAAGTTCAAATCTTAAATCACCTTTCTGTCTGCGATAGTAAAACAGCCGTAACTTTTGATTGGATAAACCAAAAAATACGTATGAGTATGCAAAAGAAAGGTGTTGAAATTATCTAACCAATGCAAGAAAAATAAACTCAATTGGACTTACAAATCAAAAGATATGATCAAATCAGTAACAGCTGACAGAAAGTTACGAGAATTAATCTATAATCGATTTCGAGGAATAACAAGAAAGATAAAGTAATCGCGATCTTCCTTGATCTTGTGGTAAACCTCCAGAAAAGTATTATGAACTCGTGATAAACCTGCAGCAAAGTGTTAGAAAGATTTAGCACGAAGAATCCACGAAGATCCGAGAAGAACAGAGATGACACCGCCAACGAATCTCTTTATTGCAACAATGTCGATCGATTACAAAAGATGCAACCATACATCCAAAAACTCTCCAAGAATTGATCTAGATCCAAAACTCTGAGTTCCCTCACTTCCTTGCTGAAACCCTAGCTAGGACGTCCTCTATTTGTAAGGGAAAATTCGCGACCCTAAACCGAGTCCGAATCCAACACGAACTCTTCTGTCCCGGTCGTTATTCTGCCCGTGGGGCCTACAGACGACCTCGGGTTGAGACGACTCCAGAAGCAAAGTTGTTCGTCTCGACGACGCCCACAACTTTCATGTTGACCACTTTTCCATCCGACACCATTTTGATGACGCTACTGTTTAATTTTTAAACAGCTCTCATCCAGCCACGGCTGGACCTACATATCTTTACGTCGATGCCACTCCGTGCCATCAACTCTTCTTGTGATGTCTTCAAAACTCGACCATCACGTATCGAATATCTCCAATACCGTACATATCCGGTATAAACAACGTACGACAAACCGGTGCCCTCCCGGATCATCGTCGCTTTCACTTCCATTGTTCCTTCGCACGAACGTCCCGCATGATCTTGATCCTCGACCTCAGCTTATCCCAAGCTTCGTCTCTCGATCCCGTCATTGACCACGTTCCTCTAGCTCCGGCAACACCTGAAAACGAACACACAAATAACCAGTACGAGCACAAGTCCACGACTTGACTCAGGGTAAGTTTCACACAACTCACGCCATGTTTTCACATAAGAAACTAATGGATCAGCACACCACTAGCAAAGCACCAAGTCCAAACAAGATACATGTCATCACATAAATATTCATATCATCCAAAGTATCCACATCAATGTTTCATCTAAAACACTTGCCAATGTTACACAGCACCTATGATTTCACAATCTCCCCCTTGATGAAAACATTGGCAACATCTCCTTAACAACACTAGACATTGAACATTGATTGGCATACACATTCACTTAATTCTTAGATTTTCAAGGTTTTGAAAAGAAAATGAAAAACCTCAAAAAGTTGAAGAAACACCAATAAAGGTAAAATATGGTATGTATATGTGTTGAAATCTCTCCCCCTTTGACAATAAATTTCATCAAAACCACAAAAATATTTCCCCCGCTTCAAAAAAAAGTTTCTTTAAACTAAAAGCGATTTTTTTTGTGTTTTTTTTGGTCATATTTCATTTTTCTTTGTTGTAATGAGCATTATGAAACATCATGAACATGATAATTGTGCATCCAAGTCATGTAAAAACTAGTTCTACTCGACATGTATATAAGTATGATGTTGAAGCGATCCTTCCCCTTACTAGGGTTCGATCTCTGTGCTTACTGTGCTAGTCCCTGGATCGACTCACTAGCACACACAGTTCATGATGAAGTATACAGAAACAAAGGTCAAAAGTACTTTATTACATCGCATCATCCAGAATTTAGATAGTAGTTACAACCTCGCATGACCTCTTGGGCCAGCATAAACAAATACTGTTTCATCATCATAAGACAATGTTTCAAAATACTGCAGCGAAAAAAGGGTAGAACATAAGGGCCACACTACTCCAAGGTGAGAGCATGTTGGAATGTAAGCACATGACCCATGACAAAACGACGAACCTCACTCATCGTCGGATCCACCTGCATTATTAATTGCAGCCACTACGTGGTCAATACATTTGAATGTATTGGCAAGCTCACTAGAGTTATAAAGGACCTACCAAGTATATGCGTAGTTTGGCTAAGGGGGGGGGGGATTGGCTATTTTGCATAAAAGCATCATTATTCAAATCCTATCATTTTTAGACAAATAGTTTTGAATTCTATTGGACACGGGGTAGAAACACCCATGCTCCTATTAACCTAGGCACATTGAGTAGAAACATCAATGCTCCTACCCAGTTCAAATCATTCATTTTATTAGGAAATTTGAATGAGTGAGACTTTCCTTACAGCTCCGATGTCTAGTTGCTCATAATTGTCCGTAACCGGGGACACGGCTAAGTACTTAGTTTGACACTCTCGAGAGGTGGTACACTTTACCCACAAGAAATCGATGTGTTAATCCCTTGCTGTCCTCAGGGTAGAGTAGCAACGGCATCGACTAAAGGAATTTTCAGAACATAATCCCCCAGACCACCTGAGGGACGCGCCCCCACCTACACTGCTACATACCGATGTCACCTCGGATCCGGGTTCATAATTCTTACATCCATCCTGGCAGAGCCCATAATACCATGTGGTTGTACTGAAAGCTACTAAACAGGAAACTAGTCCAGTCTCTGGTTACCCCGGGTGGCATTCCTCGGTTGCAACGCAGGCGCTCCCATAGAAATAGCGAGACGACTCATAGAAATGGACCCATAAAAATGGACCTGACGCCGCATACATCTCCACTTCCTCAAAGCAGCCCACCCAGGACGGTTCATTGAATTACTCGTTTTGCCATACACTAGGAAAACTATATTTGTAATTCAATAGTATCACATTGTAAATTGTAATAATACCGCCCTCATTTATTATCATAGCCTAGCAGTTTACTACTATGTTGGCGATTGGTGGTGAGGAAATGGCAAGGGTATCCTATACTACTAGGAGAATCATAGCATAGCATAGATACAATAATAATCCTAACAATGCAACTAATAAAATCTAGTGCATAATAAAATAATAGGTAAATGATCAAAGTGAACTTGCCTTGATAGTAGTTGGTATTCAGACACTCTTCACAGTCACACAGTTCGCTCTCCGAGAAAACTATACAATCAAGCAAATATACACATACATAAACACACCATACAAGCAAAAGAATATGTATGTCATGATGCAATGCAAAACATGTGACATGAGTTTGGTTTATTTTATTTGAGTGATCTACTGATCCAAAGCATAAATAATTTAAGCATATGCAATTAGGGTTTTTAAATAGATTGCAATGGCTAGGGTTTAAACCCTAAAATAAGGTTTTATTAGCATCAGCCAAATATATTAATTCAAAACATTTATTTCTCTGTCCCATTGGACAGAGGACATTAAAACAAAATTTTGGGCACTGGTTTCATTTAAAAAGAACTTCTAAATAATTAGTTATGATTTAAATGGCCTAAAACCCTAATCTGTAATTTGAATGTGATTCAAATATTCAAATTTGAAATTGGACAGTGCCAAAAGATTCTACACTTCCTAAGGATTCCAAAAAGGTGTGGATCACTAAATTTGGCCAAACAGATTTAAAGTTATGATCATTTGAAGTTACAGGGGCCTATCTGCAAAAGTGCCTTTTATTAATTCCGGGAGATTAAAATTACATTTTTATTTTATAAAACCGGGTGCCACGTGGCGCATTATTATTGGATGGTACCGGTTCGGTTTATAAATAAATCTGAGCCGTTAGATCTAACTTATAAAGATCGGACGCTCCACAGTGCGTACCGGTTCATTTTATAAGTGATCTAATCCTAGCCATCGATCTAGATCGGACGGACGAGGGGAGTTCTAGGGTTTACCGGGCGGCGTGGGCTGCCGGAGTCGGGGGAGACGGCGGCGCGGGCACGGCCGAGGCGGCGCGGGGTGCTCTGGCGTCGCGGGCGGCTCGGGGAAGTCACGGGAAGGCGCGGCGCGGCACAGGGAGGTCGATGGCGCGGTCGGCGCAGCGCGGGGCAGTCGGAGGGCTTGCCTAGGACGACGGGGCCGTGGCGGCGGGCGACGGATGGCGGCGGAGCTTCGGGCTCGGTCGTCGGCGAGCTGCAGGGCACGAAAGCGAAAAGAGCGCGTGTCATGGGGTGCGCGAGAGAGAGAGGAAGACGAAGGCGCGAGCAGCGACGAGGATGGCTCACCGAGACGGCGTCGGCGAGCGGAGATGCGGCGGCGCGACAGCGAGGGCAAACGGGGGGGAAAAGAAGCAGGGTGCTCGGGCTTTAAAGCGACGCGGCCTGTGGGTTTCGGGAAGGCCGGAATCTCCAGATTCCGGTGATTGCGGCGGCGCGGGTAGTCCGGCGCGGGCGGCTCGGGCACCTTCCAAACGGAGACGACAAGCCTGACAGGTGGGCCCCACCTGTCAGCGTCTCTGCGCACGCACGGGCGGCCGGGCTGGCTGGGCCGGTCGGGCGCGGTCGGACTGGGCCGGTTCGGCCCATTTTGGCCGGGCCGGTCCGGTTTTCTATTTTTTTTTCTTTTAGCCTTTTCTTTTTCTGCTTTTCCCATTTCTTTAATATCTTTTGAGTTTGAACTCCAAATTGGTCCAAATAAATTCCAGAAAATTTGTAAAATCATGTCCTACCATGATACAACTTTTGGGAGTAGATTCCCCTCAAAATAAAATATATAAAAATACATTTGCCCTATAAATACCTTTAGGGCTATATATCTGTTTGAATAAAATACTTTTTCAACTCCAAATAATTAACCAAAAATTATGGGATAGCTTATATATGCATTAAACCCTTTTTATACATCAACCCTATTGGTTTGAAAATCCAAAGGTTACAGGGATGTAAAAAAAATCTCTTAAAGCCTTTTGTGATTCAAAATTTGAATTCAAACATGCAATTGTGGCATGATGCTCATGGATGCAATGCACATGTAAAAGTTTGAAATTTTGGGATGTTACAGATGTAATTTACACATGACTAACAATCAAGTATTGTTACGATTTATTGCAAGACATGGTCTCCCCTTGTCAACTACATCAATACTTGAATACAAAATAGTTTGCAGCACATTACATTAAACATAGCACTTTATAAAAGCATAATATTTATTTTCATTGAATTTACATACCAAGTCAATTCAACCTTGTCAAGCCTATATTTAAAACACCATGCCAAGCCTATGTCCAAAGTGCAATGATTAACAATCAGAAGCTTAAGGCAAATGGTAAGCAATCAGAAACTTAAGACAAAGGTTTCAATAAACACAGCAACTTCCAAGTTCATACCAAAGTGCAATGGTAAGCAGTCTCGTGAAGATGTAGTGCGACATTGGCATATTTATTTACTAAAAATTGCTTGACACCACGTGTCTTTGTATATTTGGAACCTTGATACCATTATATTTTCATCATTGCTAGTAATTAAGTATCCAAGACCAAAATAGCTAACCAAGTTTAACCATGACAAGATTTAGTTCAAGTTATCATTCGTATTAGAAGTCATGTGATAGACTATTTCATACGAGCATGCATATAAAATGACAATGTTCTCAAAACATAAACGTGGTTGCAAAAAAGTCATTTCAGGATGGATCACAATGCTCGTTACTTTTTCAGATTTTTTTATTTATTAAAGATAAAAGAACGAAAAAGAAGCAACCGAAAAGATATTTTACATATCGTACAAGAAGAACACACTCCCCCTCAAACCATCCCGTATGGTTTGATTACTCCAAGTTCACCTCGAAGAAAAGCAAACCGAGAAGAATCCAATGGTTTAGTAAAAATGTTTGCCAATTGACGTTCGGTATCTATAAAGTTGAGCACAACATTTTCTTTTTCAACATGATCTCTAAGAAAATGATATCTTATATCTATGTGCTTAGTTCTAAAATGTTGCACCGGGTTTTTAGCAATACATATAGCACTAGTGTTATCACAATAAAGTGGTACACTTTTTAAAATAACCCCATAATCTTTCATTGTAGCTATTATCCATAAAATCTGTGAGCAACAGCAAGCAGCAGCTACATATTCACTTTCAGCAGTAGACTGTGCAACAGAACTTTGTTTCTTAGAAGACCAAAGTACTAAAGAATCACCAAAAAATAAGCATGTATCAGATGTACTCTTTCTATCAATTCTACAACCTCCAAAATCAGCATCCGTAAATGCACGCAATATAATACTAGAGCAAGTAGAAGCCTAATGCCAAAACAAAGGGTGACATGTAGATACCTGAAAATCCTTTTGACAACTTGTAGATGTGATGTGCGTGGGGAAGCTTCAAACCTAGCCTAGTTGCGAAAAATAACATAATACCCAACGTGCACCAATAAGGGTATGACCTCTAAAAATATTTCCTCCCCCTGAACATATGTTCCTGTATTACGAATAAGAGGACTTTCGCCACAACAGTAGAGGTACAAGCATCTCCATAAATTATACTTTTAGCCCGAGATGCACGTGTGAGGGAGGAGAACCAATTTTTATCACCGGTCATGTGACGAGAACAACTGGAATCCACTAGCCATATGTTCCCCTTCCTCAAGTGAAGTGCCTACAAACAACAAACACATGCCGAGATCTCCGTACTGGGGTTAGATAAAAAACTTTTAGGTATCCAGTACTGAGATACACGACGAGTAGGCAAAGCACGAGTTTCCTTATACATTGGGACAGATTGTACGTGTCTCATGCAAGTTGAAACAGAAGGTGAAACATTCACCCTAGGCACATAACGGGGAGTAGTAGTTTTATCATGAGCATAATGTGCCTTGAATGAATTAGATCTAGTTTGTTTTCTTTCTTTTTTAATTTCTCTAGCTAGTTTAAAACAAGAACCTACACCATGTCCAGGTTTATTACAATAAGTGTAAGTGTACCTACTTCTAGGTTTAGCATGTGATATATAACCTACATTTGCAATTGTTGAAGTATCATTAGACATGATGCCGACAGATTTAAAAATCACATTGGTTGGCTTGTTAGATGTTTCAAAAATTCAATTGCCAAGTGACTTAACAATAGTGGGTGGATTAGCCTTAAAATGAGCATCTGTATTAAAAACCGAGGCCGGTCTTGTTTTCACTCACTTTAGACTTATCTAAAATCATATTCAGATTTTTGTGACCACTAGAAAATTTCTGCAAAGATGCGTGTAAATAATTAACTTGATGAGACAAGCCAATACAATTATCACAAACACCATCAATGATTTGTTTTCCACTTTTACAATTAGCGCACAAAGAAACCTCATGGATATGTAAAGCATTTTCAACATGAGAAACCCTAGCATTTGCATCTTTCAACATCAATTCAAGAATATGACAATTATTACAAGAAGTTGAATCTGTCAAATCAGAAGTATCCATGCTAGCATCATTAATATGTTTACGTTTATGCACAATAGGTTTCTCATTGTTTTCTAATGCAACTCTAAGCTTATCAAGAGTATCATCATGAATAGAACGCAAAGAGGTAAGCTCAGAATATATAGAATCACAAGACTTGCAGGAATCATCATCAGGAATCATAGACTTAAGTTTAGTAATTTCAGAATTCAAGGATGCAATTTTCAAGTCATATTTCTTAATTCTTTTAGTAGCATGATCAAGCAAGGAACTCAATTTACTAGCACTTTTAAGTAATTCATCATAAGAGAGTTCTACCTCATTGTTGTTGTCACTGTCGTAGTCGTCACAGGAGGTAGCACTCTTATTGCTAGCCATAAGACACATCCCATTAATGTCGCGCTTGCCTTTGGATGCATCATCTTCATCAGACTCGATATCCACATCACTCAAGCATGGTTCACCATATTCATTGATTACAGAGAAAATACTGTGAGCCACCACTCGAGCAAAGTCGCCCCTCTTTTTATTCTTGATGTTGAAGGGGCGCTTCTTCTTCTTGTCCTTCCCATTTTCTTCTTTCGCCATCTTAGATAAGAATTTAGAACAATTTTGACGAAAGTGATTTGGATCACCACATTCAAAGCACCTTGGAGCATTGTTCCCACCTCTCTTCCTTGAACGAACATTTTGCAGAGCACGTGTAAAACGAGAGGTGAGGAGTGCCAATTCTTCCTCTGAGTATTGCTCTAGCTGTTCATCAGTTAGTTGAGACAAAAAAGACAGAGCATAGCAATATGTAGAAGTACCATCATTAGAGCTGCCAGGGTTAGTAACAAGTGCAATTGATTTGGAACCGGTTCTCCTAGCAAGAATATCTAATTCATGAGTTTTCAATTTTGAGTACAGAATATCAAGTGTAAGTGTGCTCATGACAGTAGATTCTCTAATAGATGTAACTTTCATCTCCCATATGGACATATCTAATGCACTCAAAAGTTGCCTAGAAGTCTCAGCATCACCACCAAGGCGAAAACCGCAGACCAGAAGCTGCGCCACCACGACGCCACACAAGGAGGCCGCAACACCGTCAGGGAGTCTTGCCGTGCCGCCGGGGAGCAACACTCGGCCACCGATGCCATGCCGAGCCACCAGCAGCCGCCCCATCTGGGCCCAGCGCCCGCACCGCCGCGAGCCGCTGTAACCCCTCGCCTCCGCCGGATCTGCAGCGCAGCAGAGATGGGGACATCCCTCACGAACCCGCGTGCCACCAGGTGCAGCACGCAATGCCCTCGCCGCCGAAGCGGCACCTTGCCGCCCCTGCAGCGCTCCCCGCCGCCGCAAGCGCCGCCAAAACAAGAGTCCTCGCCGCCACCGTCCTCGACCACGACCCGGGCTTAGCCAACGGCAGCCTCAAGCGGCGGCGAGGGAAGAGAAGGGGAGGGGAGAGTGGTGGCGGCGGCGCTAGGGTTTCCCCCTGAGCCGCCCGCGGGAGAGGTGACGTGAGGGGGTCTTGTGTTAAGTTCTTGCCCTCCTTTTTTCTATTTGACTTTCTCTAGCTTGAAGTTGTAGTGCGTCCGTCGATTTGCACTGCTATGCGTACGAATTTTCTTGTACGATTAAAGTACGACAGTTCAAATCCAACCGTCCATGCACAAAGCAACCTGCAGCACGTCCACTTGATAGCCCATCGTATAGAAATCGTACAATCAAGGGTCGTACGTGCAGTAGTTTTGTTCTCTTATCGACGCGATCTGCCCCTCCTCTTAGCCGGCGCCGGCATTCCGACGAGTGTGTAGACCTTCGATTGGAAACAGTGTTCTGGCAAGTACTCCCTCCGTCCCATATTAAATGACTTTTTATTACATGTATCTAGATGCTTTTAGGCATCAATTAATACCTGTCCGGTGAGTGCTCACTGGCAGGCTGGTCCCGACGACGTCATCCGTTTGGCAGTGCAATGGCTGTGACGGTAAGGTAACTGCTGTACCAGGCAAAGTTGTGGTTAGCTTTACCCTTTTTCTTATCTGAGCTGGAAGTAGTTCCATGGTGAGCGAGTGTATGTTTGGTTGCAGAAACGGCTGTGAACTTATACGGAGTAGATAGTTTTACCAAGTTGACCTTGGGGCTAGACCACCTGGAAGAAGAGGGCACATCTCTAATTGTGTCACAAAACCAAATACGGAGTACTTCAAGCACACGTGGAAAGCAAGATCACCACTGGCTAGCCTACCACGTACGGAGGAGTATTCCGTGAAACATGATTTTGAGAGGCTGACATGTGGGCCCCACACCACATTGGCCCACAAGTCGGCCACCGAAAGTCAGGTGAAGTACTTCACCAAAGCCGTGTCCATCACGTACATCCTTACCCTATTGTTTCTATCACAAACAAACTCCGTTAATTTCCTCCATCAACTGGTAATGAAATAGATCTACTCGATGTTAAGCAATACGGAGTACTCCCTCCGTCCCGATTTAACTGATATGTATTTGTATAAATTTTTATAAAAATACATGTCAGTTATTCTTATAAAAATACATGTCAGTTAAATCGGGACGGAGGGAGTAGAATATCTATTTTGAACTAGCGTTCATGTAATCCTGTTGTTAGCAATAATCTGATTTCGTTGAGACAATTTCAGTTAGGCTGTGTTTGGTTGGGGAACTGGATGGAATGGAACTGACCCACTCTGGAACCAAAGGCAGCGTTAGTTTCAGCTTAACCAGGAAGGAAGCTCGAGAAGATTTCCTGGGGCAGCGGCTTTCTTGGGCCAGGAGGCTGGAGTGGGCCTCAACGTTGGTATAGTATGGGCCAAGGCGCCTAGCGGGCCGGTATTTCCCATGTGATAGCGAGGGAGACAGGTGGGTCTTCTTCTCCCACCTCCCGCAGGCTCACACGGTCACACCCAAGCGGCCGCACGCCGATACCGCAGCTCCCTCGCCGGCCACCATGCTGCCGCCGGCCGCTCGCCTCGCGGCCCGCCGCCTCCTCGGTCTCGCCTCCGCATCCGCGGTACAGTCCTCCGCGCGCCGCCTCTTTCCGTCTCCGGTTAGCGCGCCTCCTCTCCCTCCCAAATTCTCTCCCCGGAATCACCCCCAAACCGATCCCCTGATCCTGTTCTCTGAAATTTCCTTGCAGATCTCCTCCCCCGCCACCGCTTCCACCGCGGCCGCCGCCGCCACGGGTTACTTCTCCAGGTCCTTCTCCTCGGCGCTTAACTACGTGAGTACTCCTCGGATCCGCTTCTGTTGTGATCTGTTACGCCGTCAGAGGATGACTGAGCTAGATTTGTATGTTGTGTTGTTCTGTAGCACATCGATTCGCCAGAAAACAGCCCAGACATGCCATGGAAGTTCACGGAGGCGAACATGGAGAAGGTATTGTTCTTTCCCTTGCCTGCGCTGCGCGTGTAGTGGGGGCAATGTTGGGTCAGTTGACTGGAATTGGAATAACTGTGACAGACCTTGTTAACTTTTGTGCTTAGATGTTCTGATATGATTCTTAGGAAATAATTTCCAGTAGTAATGTGATGTTCTTCCATTAGATGATACTCTTGAATGACAGTCTTGTTAATTATCATTTGACACCTTAAGAATAAGCAAATGTAATAGCACTATGGGGCCATGATGTTCTATGTATTACAGGAGATGGGCTTAGTGAATGCAGACATGCAGTTACTACAAACACACCCGCAGTTAGTTATCTGGACTAAATTTTCTCTTGTGATGTTCTAGGTCAAGGAAATACTATCTCATTACCCAAGCAACTACAAGCAATCTGGTATTATTCCGATGCTAGATCTTGCGCAGCAGCAGCATGGCGGGTGGGTCCCAGTTGCAGCGATGAACGCTGTAAGTTGAAATTTTGTGCAATTTTTTACAACTACCTTTCAAATTCAGCTTGTTACTCTGTGTTCCATTTACATATAAAGGTGCTTGCTACGCACAATAGCCTATAGTTTTTAACATTTTATACCTTTCTTTATGAAACATGTATATCTCTTGTATAGAAAAGGTGTTGAGCCTTTAGTGACATTGTTTCTTGTGGTATTGCTGTCCTTTACAGGATAGTCTTATGTGTATATTCACTATGTCAGGAATTTCACTTAATAGTTAATATATGTGCAGAAAATTATCATCTGTATATTGGATAGTTTGGTTTAGCTCATGGCTTGCTCAGAGTGAGCAAAGATTTAACTAGTGGCAAACCAAGTACATCTGCCATCTAATTATTATTATTGTCTCATTTAAATAGTTTAGGGGGCAAAGACTGAAATGTGTTTGATGTTATTGATATGGTCTTAAACTTGCGATGGCGTATTCCTTTCCTTCACAAATCGAGTAAAGTTAGCTGAATTACGCTTACCATTCAGATATGAGCCCTACTAAAGGTGGGAAGAATCTAGTTACATCTTGTAGGAAACAGAACATTTGGTAGTGATATAACCCACTTCTGGATAATTTCAATGTTATTCTGAACTTGATTCTCAAGAAAAGTAGCCTGATTAGGACACAGCGAGTCATAGAGTAAGGTGTTGGAGAAGTGGGGTTGTTCATCAAGAAAGCACTCATTTGTTTTGTCAACATATATTTTTCTAAGAACATATTATTATATAATGAATTAAAGCCAGAGCTTATCCTTTCTTACCATGACTGCAGGTTGGAAATTTTCCTGCAAGTAGCATAGTTTTTCTTACACGCTCCTAGAAAAGTGAACTTTTCACATTTTCAATGTTGCTGATAATATGTGTCTTCTTTTCTTCAGATTGCTGAAATTGTCGAAGTTGCACCAATCAGAGTCTATGAAGTTGCCACATTTTACTCAATGTTCAACCGGACTAAGGTATCTTGATGCATGACCGCCTACGCTGTACCCATTACTACCAGCACTAGCACCTCTTTTACCCTGTTAAGCTTTTCATGCCAGGTGGGTAAGTATCACCTTTTGGTGTGTGGAACTACGCCTTGTATGATTCGTGGTTCACGTGATATCGAAGAAGCCCTGTTGAAACACCTTGGAGTTAAACGCAATGGTCTGTATATTTATACAGTTATCCTGTAACTTCAAATTTGTTACCATAAAGTCTGTCCTCTGAACAAGAGCTTATTTTGCTGTTTCTGTGATGTCATTATCATTTTTGTTTTGTTCTCAGAGGTGACAAGCGATGGTCTATTTTCTGTCGGCGAAATGGAGTGCATGGTAACACCATGATCTGGAAATATTGTTTTTACTTGGGTTTGCACTTTGAATTGTTTATCTGTAGGGATCTAGTATGTTTCTGTCGAATGTTTTTAAGTGCTTGGTTATGATCTGTTTTCCCTTATAAGTTATAAATCAACTTTTATTTACCTTCTCGCGTTTTCACAGGGTTGCTGTGTGAATGCACCCATGATTGCTGTGGCTGACTATACCAAAGGTTCAGATGCTTACACATACAATTATTATGTAAGTTAGTTTTGCTCTCCTGGTAGTACCAATACATATACAATGCAGCATTGGCACTATTCTGGCATCCTAATGTTTTTCTTTCCCAAACATGGGATCCTAAATTAGTAGTATCTGCACTTGCTGGATATTACTCGGTATCAATGACTTTAGGCTGGTATAGTGTGATGAATTTTAACAGAAACACCCTGACACATCTTGTAGGGCAACTGGTTCAACATTAGATACAAAAAACTGGGTAACGGAACAACGTGATATGTGTTCAGCACTAGAGTATATTGTTAGGAAAGAGGTGATGTGATAAAGAGTGGCTACGTATTCAGAGCAATTGATTTGTTTTAACTCTTAAGTTCATGTGTGCGCACAGACTAAAACTTGTCAACTCAAGAGACTAAACTTTCATGTCATCGGTTGTTGGTTCTATATGACTATACTGGGGTTGGGGCCTTTAGAGAAGTAAAATTTACCTTGATTATCGTTTTTAACTAAATTTCCATGCAATAGAAGTACAGCATCACTAAATAAAGTTTCTTAGCAGATGGCTTGTTAAAGCTCTGCTAACATAAGAGGGCTTGACTAAACTTATCTGTCTTATGTAACTTGTGGTTCCTTTTTCTACATTCCCTTTCACAGGAAGACCTCACTCCAAAACGAGTCGTTGAGCTTGTTGAAATGCTGAGAAGAGGAGAAACGCCCCCGGTAAGTTTTAGCCATCTTGATAAGATTATCTTACTATATCTGGCCACAGGTTTTATTTAGTTTGTTATATGGCACGCCCCAGCATTTCATCTGGGTTAATAAATCTGTTCTGATGACCGGATAACTTTTGCAGCGTGGCACACAAAACCCAGAGCGGAAAAACTGCGGCCCTGCTGGAGGGAACACCACCCTTCTCGGTGAGCCAATACCTCCTCCATGCAGGGATCTAGACGCCTGCTAGGTTTGCTTCGAGTTATGAGCACACAAATAAGTCGGCCTGCGCTGTATGTCACGCAAACCACAAACAACGAAAAGGCGATGTTGTTCTGAAGCCTTCTTGTGTTTATCAATGAAACACCTCTGCCTGTCACCATCTCTCTTTTTTTTTCTTCATTTGTGCCGTCAGCTAAAACTGCCCGTTGGTAGAGATGCTGCTATTTTGTAGCTGGCACTTTGGCTGAAGTGGTGGAACGGCGAAACATTTGTATTCGGAGAAAGAAACTGCACCTCTGGGCATCATGGGAGAATCAATCACCTGTTCATGCTCCTCTGGGAATCATACGGGCCTGCTACATTGTGGATTTTCTTGGAGTTATTTTTTGATACTTATGTGGCATTCGGTCTTGTTTCCGCTTGCAACTTTGAATACAGATGTTAAGTGTCTTTTTGCTGCACTGTTTGTTTAACGTCGATATAGCTTCAGACCGAACCAAACGAAGCCTATCTCGCGCCTGTAAATTTTGACATTGGAAAAACGGAAAAAACTCTGGTTTAGCCGGCCAATTCGATGCCTCTCCTTCCGCAGACGTTCTCTTCTCCGATTCCGGCAGCTCCTTGGCTCCGGTGAACCGGTCGACATCGTCGCCTACTCGCCTTGGAAAAACAAGAGAGAGGTGACAAAATTTAGCAGACTGCGAAAAAGGTTCCGCGACAGTACACATTGCACGAAGAAGACCATTCAGATATTAGACGTGATCATTTGGACATGGATGCAAATTTCTAATCGCAACTTCGCTTGCCCTGCCTAAACCCTCTTCCATTTCCCTCCCAAAACCCTAACCCCCGACCCGTCCCATCCAGCTCCCATGGCGCGCTCGAGCTCCGTCACCGAGCCCGAGGTCGGCATCACCTGCTTCACCTCCTCCCTCCCGGGTTTCCGCGGCGTCCTCAAGCACCGCTACTCCGACTTCATCGTCCACGAGGTCGCCCGCGACGGCTCCGTCGTCCGCCTCACCTCCTTCGACCTCCCCGACGAGGTATTCGCGTTTCCTGACCTCACGATGTGGTTCGTAATGTTACGCGTCTGATCCCGATTTCTGCAACCTCATGGATTGGATTGCAGTGCGTGGATGTGAAGGAGGAGGAGAAGGCGGCGCCGCCTGCCGACGCCGACCACTCGCAGGCTCTCGAGTCGTTCCACGCGCTCAGTACTGACGCGGACTGCGATGCGTTGAAGGGGCTTCTCGAGAGGGTTTCGGCCGGGGGTGACAGCGGTTTCTCGCCGGTTATTCTCTCGCCTGACGCCGACAAGGCTCATCGATCGGTGGGTTTGGTTCCCGATTGCTGATTGTTTGTGGTTAAATTGGGGGGAAACTGCCTGATTTGGGGTGTTTGGTTGTAGGAGGTGCATAACTTCTTCAAGAAAAACTTCAAGTTTTTGGTCACCGATACGGTAGAACACAGCGATGGGGTTAAGAAATGCATTAGGGTGCGCGTGGGATCAGAAGCAGGGGGAGGGCGGGGCAGTCGTGGGAGGGGCGGTGGTGGGAGAGGAAAGAAGAGGAAAAACATGAATGGTTCTGATTGGAGAGATGACACGCCATTTGATAGGAGAGGGTCAACTAATTGGCCACCTCATATTGGGAAATTCCTGAGGTAACAACACTCTGTTCGACATCATCTCTGTCGTCCTTCGATTTTAACTGTTGTTTGTACTATAATGCATTCGTTGCACGTGTTTGGCATTCTTAAAAGGCTTGTTTAAATTTGGTTACATGAGTAATGTAGCTACAGTCCACAAACACCTTGTATAGTTGTGTAGTAAGGAAGATAGTGTTGGTGACATATCCAGTTTAGCTTCTAACTAGTGCTGTAACTGGAGCTGCCACTCTGCGACATTGAACAGGTTTCACCTTTGCAAAGAGAACAAGGACACCCAAGATGCATTAGGAGTAATAGGGAAAATGTTAGGACTCCAGGTATATCTTGATTGCTACTATTTTATGCACGGTGATTATTTCTCTATTCAATCGCTGGATTCATTTACTGTTCTTTGCTATTTCTTTTGCAGCCACGTGCATTTGGGTTTTCAGGGACAAAGGATAAACGTGCTGTTACGACGCAACAGGTATTTATCACTCATATGTATACCAGCTCTCAATATTTTCTTCATGGAATCATAGACTGCGTCTTTGGATAAAGGTTGCTAAAATATTACACATGAGTGTGAATAATTATACTTAAAATGGTTTTAGCCTTTTCTATAGCCAACAATATATCTATGCAATTACGGTGTTACAACCAGTTAAGTAAAGGATAGCTGCTCTGATCTAGAATACTGAATGTTAAATTATTAAAATTACATAGCATCACTAGTTACTTATGAGTTTTTATTCATGATTTTCATTCTATTCTATAAATTGGTTATGTATTCGTACTATGCACAATTAAACAATTCATGTTTCATGTTATGACCCAGTTTGTATAATTCCATTGGCTACTTATCTGATTCTTTTCATATTAGGTGACTGTTTTCAAGGTGCCTGCAAATAAATTAGCTGCACTTAACAAGCGACTGTTTGGGATTAAAGTTGGAAACTTCTGGTAGGTGGTCACAAATTCTATTGGTAGATATCACTGCAATATAATTGTGATAAATGATGGTATAGCAACTAACTGATCCTTTCTAGTTATGTGAAGGAGGGACTTGGTCTTGGCCAACTCATGGGAAATCGGTTTACAATTACCCTGAGGTACTGTATCTTCTCCCTTTCCTTATAATTTAGTGCATAGAAGTGCTCCTGCTCCAGTGCTCTCCCTGGAAGTGAATCACACAAAAAATGAAAGCGATTGTAGGCCTGATTTGCAACTACAAATTTCCTCACCACAAATAGTTCTTCTATAGTTGCACCCTTTGTTGTGTGCTATTCTACTCTAGCTCACACCTCACATGCATGAAACCTTGTATAATTTTGTTTTAACAAAATGGAGCAAATGTAGAACTTATGTTTGCCTAAATTTCTTCAGAGGCGTTGTTGCAGAATCAGAAGGCGTAATAAAGGCTGCTGTGGATAGCTTAGGGAAGAATGGATTTATCAACTACTACGGTCTGCAGGTACAAAACATGAGCTTTTGCTCGTGCTCCACGACTTATTTCGCTGTTATTTCCAAAGCTCATCAACTTTATCTATTTTTTCTGGCCAGCGCTTTGGAAGCAGTTCAGTACCAACCCACCTTGTTGGATCTGCTTTGCTTAGAGGAGAATGGAAAACTGCTGTAAAGTTGATTCTTGATCCAAGGGAAGGAGATATCCTCGAAATATATTGTTTGTATCTAATTAGATTTGCATGCTGCGTTGTGTCCACTTTTTGTTCAACATAACTTAATACTCCGAACAGCGTGATGACATAAAGAAGGTGCGTGAACATTACAAGGAACACGGTGATATTGATATGGCGCTTAGGAACTTCCCTCGCCATCTTGTAGCTGAGAAGGCTATAGTAAGTGTAGTTCTTTTACAGTACAGCCTTTTATGAGGTATCTCTGTATCTGTTGTAAAATGCATCCTTTTTGGACGTCAAGCTAATGTATTCTTCCATGCACTGTTTCCAGCTTCAGTGTTTGAGAAAATGCCCTGAGAACTACCTACAAGCATTAAAGGGTATACCAAGAACGTTAAGAATGATGTATGCCTCATAGCTTTATCTAATTCTGAATTTTTTTTCTTGATTTAAGTGATTACTGCAAATTGGTAAACAATAATAGGGTTTTCTTCTCTAGGAATGTGATATTTATAGAATGCGAAAATTTATTATCTAAAAAGGTATAATGGTCTTTAGTCATGTAATCTTCAGTAAACAGTGTGCGCATCTTTACGTTTTAGTCAACAGTGCATTTGCCTTGCTGATTTGCCATTCAAGTTACATGTGCTCTATCAAGACATTTCTATTGCCCATTTTCTGTGTTTTGTTGACTAGTCCACATGTGTTTTTGCTATTATTTTACTTGCTGTTGATTATTTCCTATAGGTATGTACATAGTTACCAAAGTTACCTTTGGAACCATGCTGCCAGCATGAGAGTTCAAAAATATGGTCAGTCTACTTTATCCTTGTACAGCTACTCGGTTTTAATTGAATCATTATTCAGTTTGATTATTTGTACCAACCTTTATTATTTCTTGAGTATCTTGTGGGTTTTTATGTATTATTTCTTGAGTATTATCTTGTGGGTTTTTATGGTGGACTCTTCCCTTCCCTTTTTTTCTAACTGGTGACTTGACAGGCATTTCACAGGTCATAGAAGGTGACTTAATTTATAGCAAAGAAAGCCATCCTGGAGAAGCAACTTCAGTGGGTACTTCAGAAACTGATGATGACCATGCAAATTCATCTGAAATTGATATATGTTCTGAAACACTCCCAGAAGAAAATATCCAGTCTGTGAAGGTTTGCTATAAACATACATGCTCATGCACAAAAACTGTTCATTCTAAAATGCCTACTCCCTCACCTTTCTTTATCTTATAGATAGTTGATTCTGAAGATTTATTGAAAGGGATCTACTCGTTTGAAGATGTTGTTCTTCCTTTGCCTGGGTAATTACCAACTCCGATGTGCACACATTCAGTTTTTATGTTGTGAGTCCACTCAGTAAAAAAAGTTCCTGCCTGCTTATTGTGTTATGCAGTTCACAAGCATTGTTCCCTGGGAATGAAGTTGCTGAAATTTACCATGAAATGGCTAAAAAGGTAACACTATCCTACAGTTTTTATTTCATTGTTTACTTTCAGATTCTTGTTTGCTATGGTCAAAACTTGTGCATTGTTCAATTTCCTGTACAAGAATTTCCAGTTTCCTGTTTCACAAATCAGATATTTTAATGTTGCTTGTTGGACTATGCTGGCTGTGAAATACCTGTTTGAGTTTCCTACTGTAATATTGTATATCATAAAAGTTGTACCATTAAAGAACATTTGAAGTTTCTAAAGATATAATTTTGTGATATAAAACTCATATTGCATCAGTTTAATCGTTGACCTAAGGATATGCTTAGGCCTTGTATACCGATACGGAGGTACTATGTTTTTAGTGTGTTCTTCCATGATAGTGTCGTAATGTTATTTATGCTTCCATATCTCAGGATGGAATTAGCTTGACAGGAAGTGCTCATGGTGTCAAGTAAGTTTCTTCTTATAGCTTGCAGAATCCTCTGTTAGCTATCCATAGTCCTTGAATCAAAGGCAGCATGCGGCCTAGTGCATTGTGCCCTCACCAGTTCCTTTTTCTTTTGCAATGCAATAATCATTTCATGCACATTTACACGTGCTTGTTTTAATTTCCTACATCATACCCTAATTTTTGTGCTTTATGATGCAAACACCATTTTTAAGGGAGTTCTCAATTACAAACATGAAAGGGAGTTACCGCCGGGTGTTCCAGAGGCCTATTGATTTTGAGTGGTACGTATAACTCCATCATATATTTCTGTGTTAATTGATCAAAATCATTCTCTAAACTCTCAATTCGTTGGGCTTGCTTGACGACACAATGTGTCCATGGCATAATTAATTTTAGAGGAATGATACCGCCATTCAATAACGCTTCTTCCATTTTGTCAAAATTCCAGTATCATTCTGCTAAAATTTCTTGATATGACTGCATCGTACAGCTAAAATGCTTCAAATGACTTCAGGGAACTCATGAAATACACGGATGAAAGTGCATCTTTAGCAGAAACTGATATGGATATTCTGTCCAAAGTCAAGCTTACAGAAGCAAAAGCAAACGAGCCTGGATCTAGTGGAGTTTCCAACTCCAAACCAGCTGATTGCAAGTTGGAAAGTCCATCGGAGAACTCGATGCCAACTAGTGAAACTAGCTTAGGAGAAAACAAGTCTAATGGCAGCTCAGATATATCGCCAAGCAAACTGGCCGTGAAATTAGCGTTTACTTTACCTGCATCAACCTATGCTACAATGGCAATCAGGGAGTTGCTGAAGAATCCAACGTCGGTATGTTTACAATCAATATATTATTCTTGATATATTATGCTTTTACTAATTGATTTTGATGACTAGTAAATCCACTGATGTCTATATTTTATAGAGTGTTCAATCTTGAGTTCTTAAATTAAGTTTGTTGATCTTTAGGTAACATGATCTCCACTTGGTCTACTAATGTGCTCTGGTTTAATTGGGTTGAAGTTGTGTCCTTGTCTATAAGCATGGATGTAATTATGTAAATGATTTTCTCATAGATATGAATACGATGTTCATATTGAAACAAACGAGATTTGTTTTTCTTGCATTTCTTTCATTATCTCCTTTGGGCTGCCTGTAGGTTGCGTACCAGAAAACACTTGATTGCTAAATTTTCTCGCTGACATCAATTCTCAGTGAGAACTGATCCAGTATCTTCATCATTGAGGACGTGATATAGTTAAGCTTGCTAGTAGGTATGGTCTTTCAAAGGCTTGTTTCGCTGTAATTATTGATCAACACTCTTTGTGGGCTCCTGATTCTTGCTTCCATGTTTGCAGCTAGAGCTTTAGTTGGCTCCATGGACCAGCAAATGAGAGATGCCGTGCTGCTCTCCATTTGGTGCATGCAAGTGATACGAGTGTTCAAAACTATTTACTCCATGTTCTGAACTTTTGGTCTGTATTTTGTACTACAATGCGGCATGCCATGAGAAGCTAAGCTTTTGTTTACTTTGCTTCCGTGACAAAATCAGGATAATAAATCACGCTGGGCCCATGTCTGGTTATCGTGAATGTTTATTTGTGTTTTGATTTACTGTATCAACTTTCATAGACATAGAGGAAGACGTTAACATCGCATCACCCATCATGGTAAGAACTCTAAAGCGATGATAACAGTTAGATTTCCGTTCCTTGACTCCCTGGAGATCCTGCGATAATATGGACCCTGCATGACGACGGTGACTTGGGATTGGGAGAGGCAGGGCAGTCCGGGCTCCATGTACCAGCAATCGGCGCAAGGGAAATATCCTGTTCTTCTTTGGTACAGGAGTACACTTCCAGAATTATCCTTTTTCAGGCTTAGAACTCCTAGACATGTCGGAACATGAGGATATTCCTTAGGCTTGTTTGGAGTACAAAAATGTGTATATTCCAACACACATAAATCAATTACCAGAAATATACGCACGAAATGCTGAACTAACATACTCCCTCCGACCGATATTACTTGTCTCAAATTTATCCAAATATGGATGTATCTATGTGTAAAAAACATCTAGATACATGTAATATTTCGACAAGTAATTCTGGCCGGAGAAAGTACCATTTCTTCTGGAGGTAATCTTTTCACGCTTGTATTCCAGGGTAAAACATTAAACTAGGTGCAGGTGCATAATAAATCGATTATTATAACAGATTATCAAGTACTCATCAGCTAAGCTCTCCACAAAGACAGATGACAGGAAATTTGGAATACACCTCAGTATACAAGAAAAGCCCATGTTCCTGCGAATCCCAACCGACCAGCAGAGCATCCATAATCTAAACCAAGACCCAATAAACAACATCCAATACTGGCTCTCCAGTCTCCACCCACCATATCCGCTGGAGAAACAACATCCCATACTCCCTCTCCAGTCTCCACCCACCATATCCTCTGGAGAAACAACATCCAACACTCCCTCTCCAGTCTCCACCATATCCTCTGGAGAAACAACAGTATAAAACAGTCCTAAGTCAGGTGCTGGATCTTGCGCCTCAGCCACAGAGCACGGACATCAATGCCGAGAGAGACGAATATCTCCCGGTTGCCTGGCTGCAAGAACACGTCAGGGGCAACCGATTTCTCCACCTGCGAGAGCTCGGCCATGCTGTTCAGGATTTGGATGCATCTCGATATGCTGTAGCTGTCCTCCTGGTGCTTGGCTAATTGCCAATCATTGTTCAGATTTCTGTTCTCTCCAGAGTCATCGATCGCACGATCATTGATCTGCCTCTTGGAAGACTGCCAGCGGGGCTGCCACTGTGACAGCCCCTGCGGGAACAAGTGTGTATCCCTGCTTGAAGCTTTGTTGCGAGATGGAGTGTGTTGAAGAGAGGATTCCTTTGAGATTGGTGATTGCATGCGTGGAGATCGCTCCACGACAAATTCATGGTCATCCTCACTATTATCCAGATCAGCGCCAGTGTATATAAAACGCTTTGTTTCTTCCGTCATTATACCTTCTGCAGTAGGCGAACAGTCATTACTAGCTAGCACGTGATAATTGCAAAAGGGGTACACATATTTCATTGGTGAAAAAAAATGTTATTAGAAGCATTAGTAAAGTATATATGGAAGCATTTCTTAGTTACCATTTTTCCCATAAGGATTCTTGCAATCCTCACATCTACAAAATAAGGAGCATCCAGTCCCATCCTGCTCATAAGAATCAATCTGAGAACAAATTTGTACTCACAATTTTTAAGCAAATAGCTTGAGCTAGATTAAACCTGGTAGCAATCGCAGTATTTCTTCAAGCAACTTGATTTCTTGCAATTGCAACCTCGCCTTGGCGGAGTTGAAGAAGAAGAATTGTGTGCGTCTTCCTATAGACAAAGACAAAGTATGGAAATTATTATTATGAACCATTGGAAAATTCAAAAAATATGAAATCATCTAATTGAGTCAAGAAAACAACCATGGCTTCAGCATTAGCCTCAGATCTTCTATTAATCTTCAGTGACATCCGTTTCTGCCGTGAAAGCAGCACCTTGCGAGTGGTCTGAACAGTTTCTGCGTAATCAGACTTGTTGAAACATGGCACGCATCCACATTTTTCAGAACAATAACCACCACCAGCAAAGCATGGGCAATATCTGTATATGCAGATAATGATGATTAATGGCATTGGATCAGCAAAGCATTCTCACCATTCATAGTTCAGAAGCAAATTAACTGCACAGACAGGCATGTAGAGACAGTGATCTAAACTAACAATCATCTATTCAATATAATATGTTTAGCTTCTAAAACACTTCCATAGTAGCTGCTGTAGATTTGCCTCATAGCTATAACTTATAAGCTGCTCCATGAGCTACATGGATCAAAGGAGTACTAGAGGTAACCAATGAAGAAGTATCGAAATAATCGAGATGCTAAAACAAGCGATGCACCTTCCAGTATCAAATTTTGATTCCTTATTTTAGAAACGTCCACAGTGAGCATTTAAATCTGGTAATACTTTCCTGAAATTTGCATTGCCTACTAAAAGAAGCAAGCTACAGGCCTACAGCATGTTCAGACGACTGCACTACAGAACCGACAGCAAAAGGATTTTCAAACTCTATAAGTGATTTTCTGGCAGCGATATAAATTTAGACATAATCAAATCAGCAAACCCTCGCGCTAATACCTCTCTCTATTACCAAAATGGATACAAATATCAGCTCCAAATCGCGTAGGAACTTGAAGCAACCTAGGCATCTGGACATATCAAAACCCTCGCGCTAACCACCCAACATTTCAAAATCCGCTACCCCTTTATAACAAAATATGAATATCTAGGAACTTGAAGCAACGAAGGCAAAACAGGCTGCACCCTAAAACATAACAACGGCCAAAATCACCACATAATCGATGAAAAGCAGGGTTTCCTTACAGCTTCAAGCATTTGGACTTCTTGCAGGCGCAATGTTTGCACCCGTTCCCATCCGCGGCCTCCTCCACCCTCTGCCTGCTCAAACACAAACACCCAACCCAGATCAGCCGACGGGGAGCCTCAGGGAAACAGTCGAATAGAGAAACAGTCACGCCCCGGTTTGGGCAGCGTAGGGTAGGAACCCTCACCTCTTGGGCGTCGTAGCGAGCGCGAGCTGGTTTGCGGCGGAGGGATCCGCCTCGAGCCCTCCTGCCACGGCCGGCGGCGGTGAAGGCGAAGGCAGGGGCTCCACGATGGCCAGCGGCACCGCTTCTATCAGGGGAGGCGGCGGAGGCGGAGGCGGCGGTGGAGGCTGCGCCGGCGCCGGCGCCGGAGCCGGCGACGGTGGCTTCATGGAGATCGGGGTGGCCTCCATGAGAGAGCACGAGGAGGAGGAGGGGGAGGGCACGGGTCCGGGTGTGGGGGGGATGGCTCTTTTGAGACTGGGCGTAGGCCCTGCCTGCAGGACGAGCCTTCTTGTAGGGGTTTGTTTGGTGGTTTTCGGTGGCTCTTTCGGGAAATTTTCTCCGGTTTTGAACAAAACCTGGTGCGATTTGGAGGATGAGGTTTGGTGGAGATCTGGTTTGGAGCGATTTGCAATTTAAATCCGGTGCGTTATGCGTTTTTACCTTCTTTTTTTATGAGGGTTTTGCAGAGCTTTACGTTTTTCGGCACGAAATAAGGAAGACGTTTGAAGATTGAAGAGCTGACTCTGGATATGCGTTTTTGCCCTTTTTTCATGAGGGTTTTGCGGGGCTTTACGTTTTTTCGGCGAGAAATAAGGAAGACGTTTGAAGATTGGAAGAGCTGACTCCGGTTACGTTATTTGTCATTTTTTTGCTTTGGGATACGTCATTGTAGCCGGTATCGTTATGCTTGGAGATGCAACTGGCTATATCAAAGATGTGGAAAAAGAACGCATTTGAAAATTGATGATAGAAGAAACTACTCCGAGATTCGGTAAAAAAAAAAGCCTACTCCGAGATACGCTACTTGTCGTCTTCTACTTTGTGACACATCACTATATCCAGTACCGTTGCGACTGTAGATACAATTAGATGAAATTGGCGTCAATGTGGTACTTACATTTTTCAGACATAAGTATTAATGTCGTTTCGACTCATCATCTCACTGTCTTGCGGTGCCACATGGTTTCTTTTAGAAAGAAAGTATTATTTTTACATTAAATAAAACATTTAAGATACCGTATTATTTTCTCAGACATACATGCTAATGTCGATTCGAGTCGTCATCTCACCATCTTACGAGCCCACATGGTTTATTTTAGAAAGAAAGTATTTATACATTAAATAAAATATTTAAGATATTGTGAGAAATATTATTTTCACAAACATACGTAATAATGTCGATTCGACTCGTCATCTCATCGTCATACGATGCCCACATGGTTTCCTTTAGAAAGAAAGTATTTATATATTAAATAAAAACATCTAAGATATCGTCAGAACTAATATTTGGTGGTTTCCGGTGGTTCCTTTTGCAAATTCTCTTGGATTTTGAACCAAACATGGTTCATTTGGGAGGATGGTTTGGTTGGAGATTTGGTTTGGTGCGATTTGCAATTTGAAGCTGGTTTGTTATGCCATTTTGCCCTTTTTCATGAGTGCTTTGAGGAGCCTTACGGTTTTCGGCGTGAAAAAAGAGACGTTGCTTGTATTCTTCCGCTTTGTGGTGTGTCACTATATCTGGTACTGTTGCGACTGGATGCAGTCAGATGGAATTGGCGCCATATAGTACTTATATATTTCCTAAAAATACTTACTAGTGTCGATTCGACTCCTCGTCACCATCTTAAGATGCCCACATGGTTTCTTTTAGAAAGAAAGTATTTATGCATTAAATAAAAAAATACCGTGAGAACTACTATTTTTACCAAAATACATTGCGGCGAATATAACTTCGTGTCACCTATTCATAAAACGACACACTACACTTGTCGTCTTTTGCTTTGAGATGGGGCACAAATTACTTATCATCATTTGTTTTGATTTGTGTTATTAATAACAGCACAAACATTGCGTTTTTAATATTGGGCAAGTGCAAATACACCAGGGTTTTTTATATATAATTTGTATTAATAAAAGATTTTAAAAAAATCTTGGATTATGTTCCACAAACACCCGAACACCCAACTGGGTCCGCCCTTGATTTGTTCCCACATTTGAAGTTAATTTTAGAGAGGACATATCTGGATCTGTAGATTAAATAAAAAGAATTCAGGATATGAACTGGAGGATATTGTGACGAACAAAATCTTGTGTTATCTCTGCATGAAATGGTTTGATAAAACAAATTGAGGCAAGATTCTTAAAAAAAATTCCGTTTGGTATTTCTGTTTGTGAGAGAACTCTCTGTTAAGTAGGAATTCCCCATCAATCCTAACAGCTC
Source organism: Brachypodium distachyon (assembly GCF_000005505.3). Lineage (NCBI taxonomy): Eukaryota > Viridiplantae > Streptophyta > Magnoliopsida > Poales > Poaceae > Brachypodium > Brachypodium distachyon. The sequence goes on along the minus strand of NC_016132.3, from coordinate 17,860,924 downwards.
CGAAGTCAAATTCAACGTTTACTTTCATTTTGAGCAAAATAGAATACAAATATTTTTCAACAAACAGTACAGTTAATTAGTAAATGAATCAACTCTTGTTCATCAGAAAAAGTGTTTATAGTGGAGTTATAAGTTAGGCTTCGTCTAACTTTTGATTGCATTTTTAATTGGTAACCACATTTGCCACGTGGTAGGCTTCGTCTAACTTTACGTTTTCTTTTGGACAGTAAGTGTCATGTCGCGTGCTTTGATTGTACATGGAAAAGGCTTTATAAAGGGTATTACGGTGCGTTATTGCTGTCTTTACTCTTTACGCTCCAGCATGACACGTTTCTTACAACGCACGGCAATCTCAAAGTTATCACTAATTGTGAATTAATAAAGGTGTCAATTACTTATCAAATTTTAGTCCTGAATCTTACTACATCCAACTTGCGGCTGATCGGTCTCACCGACTCACCCTAACCAGAAGTCCTTGTGAGTAGCTCAATGATTGAGCAAATCCACAAAACTATACTTCCTCTGTTCCATAATTCTTGTCGAAATATTAACATGTTATTACATGTATCTAGACTTTTTTAAAATAGATACATCCATTTTTGGGCAAATTTGAGACAAAAATTATGGAACGGAGGGATTACTTTTGTATTTGAAGACCTACATGTTAGTTCCAGAGGAACTGTAAAATGAAATGGAAAGTTGGGAACTATCATGTCAGGAGGAAAGTCTTTAAGAGAGCAGATTCTACAACACATCAAGCACAACTACTATAGCAGAAGAACTACCTAAAATTTGCAAGATTAATGATCGCCACCCATGCCCATGTCACCAAGCATTTTGCTCATGTCCTTGCCGCCCATTTGTTTCATGAGTGCCTGCAAGCCGCCCAGGCCACCCATCTGCTTCAGCACTTGGGGAGGGAGGGCTTTTTGAATCTGCTGCATGTTCAGGTTCTGGGAAAGATCACTCATTTTCCCATTCTTAGGCATCTTTAGCCCCTTCATTTTGCTCCACATCTTGGCTAGCCGCTTGTACTCTTCCAGCATGTCCATCACATCTCTAATTTGCCTGCCAGATCCTCGAGCGATCCGCACAATTCGCGACTCGGTCATCAGCTTTGGGTTTGTACTGTCAAGCTCTACAAAATATTTGAGGGGCACGATAAGTTTCAGAACATCAATCGTGTTAGAAAAAAGAAAGTCTTGCACTAACTAGCTCACCTGCATTTGTCATGGAATCCATAATCGTCATGTACCGTTTGATCTTTGCCTGTCCTTCCTTCTCGTGTCCTTTTGGCATCAACTCCGAACTAAATCCAGGCAACATAGAGAAGACCTGCAAAATAAATATACAACGCATGCTTAAAATATTACCATGGAAGTATAACTAGTTGAGGTTTGCTTGTGTTGTTGGATGATTTTCAATCAAGGATTCAGTATATAATTGTACCACACGGAACTTAATGAGATGTTAATATTCACCAATAGATAAAAAAAATAGTTAACCTGGCCAATAGGACCCATTTTCAGAAGATTCTGGAATTGCTCATAAAGAAGTCTGAGAGTGAAGGTTCCCTCAGTAAGCTTTTGCAGGAGCTCAGGATGTTGATCAGCAGGCATAACATCCTGGATCTTGTCCATTAAGCCAGACAAGTCTCCCATGCCTACCAAATACATCATTAGGTAAAACTAGAAAGAAGATTCAAGTTATAGAAGTATCAGATGCAGTTGCTAACCTAACAGACGCTTGACGAATGGTTTCACATCAAAAACCTCAAATTCATCTATGTGTTCTCCAGTTCCAATAAATATCACAGGGCTTTTTGTAGCTGCAACCCTGAAAATAAGATGACAAAGATGTCAAACAATTTGTTACTTCACCTGTTTACTTTAGCCAAAGAATCTTGGCCTATTTGCAGAAAACAACATACCTTCAAATTAAAACAGGATTTAAGAATACAACACAACATTTCTAACTGCTCTTGGCATATTAAACATATGTGCAGTCATCTAGAAATAGACATAATGCCATACCGAGTTGCATTTTCCTGTTGAACTAAAACAACATGGGTGATATGTAACTTGCTAAAATGAAATGCAACTCTAGAACGACTGGTGTGAAATAGTGGGGGAACCACAGGGGAGAAAGCTAATAAAGGAAAATTACCAAATCAATGCACTCAACTGACCATCTTTGACTCATTGGAAAAACCATCTTTCGTAAACAAAATGATAAAGGAAATAGCACAAGTAGGATTATGCAAGAAAGTGGAGTAATACTAACGCGCTAAGTGCACCTCCTCCTTTTGCATGGCCATCCATTTTCGTAACAATCACAGCACCAACAGCAGCACTTTGCTTAAATGCTTGTGCCTGATCAAATGCAGCCTGACCAATACTACCATCCATCACAAATATCACCAGGTCTGGTTTCTGCAAAGAACAGCAAGGTGGGTCAAATTCTCAATAACAGAGGCATAACATGATAGGAAACCAGGACAGTGCAAATACCGTTGCTTCTGCAACTTGACGCATTTCCTCAAAGAGTGCAGCCTCTTGCTTATGGCGTCCACTTGTATCAATGATGATGAGATCAGAGTTTTCTTTTCTGAACCTTTCCAGGCCCTCAACAGCAATTTTCACAGGATCTGATTCCATGTAGCTGCCAAGAGAGAATTTTTCTCTAGCGTAAATTTTGGGGCAAACTTTTAACTAGTAGTTAAATCTGTAGGTGTAGAGTACCTTCCGTAAAAAGGTATCTTGGCCTTCGTTGCATTCTGCTTTAACTGATCAAAGGCACCAGCTCTGAATGTATCAGCACAAACCAGTGACGGTTTAAATCCCTTCCGCTGATGATAGTATGCATATTTGGTACAAGTAGTGGTTTTTCCAGAACCTACAGCAATGTACATCGTTACCGAGTGAACAGATTACTCAATGTTATATTGCAACTATATAAGAGAAGAAAAACAAAAATGAAAAGAGCACTGGTTGTTATCACTTCTCAGAAAGTCAGAAGTAGGCCTAGTTTGGAGAGAATTCAGAACTCCAAACACAGAAAAGCTAGAAAATAAGAAACTGGAAACACAAATAATTATCAATGCATTGCATCTAGGCCTAAAACTAGCTGCGGAAATGCCTGGGTCATAACAAATTCTCCAAACACAATTTATCAACCTTGACATCTATCTCAAGACAAACTGAAAACCCACTTGAGTACAATACTATCCTACAGTTGTCTACCATCACAATTACAGAAAAGGGACACGGAATATAGTAACATGGTATGCTACTATTGGTGCTAGGTGATTAATGTTTTTTTCCTAGACAGCCAAAAATAATCTCCAACACCTAAATAGTTCATCAGCATGATCCAGATTGCGCAACGTTGGACAGTTCTACTCCCAATAGTAGCCTAATCTCATCTGAACTCAACCAGGTTTGGGGCATTTATACCGCACTTTATTCTATGAGCACATCCCTGGTGCTGAAACATCACCTTTATTATAGGTGGTCTAGTAATTCTACAGACTAACATATTATAGCTTAACAATCATATGTAACTCAACAAATAACGATTGAACAAAAAACGTAGCAATCGAGCTAGGATAGTAAGACCGACCTTGCAATCCGACAAACATGACGACGCTTGGCTTGCCCTTCTTGGGGATGAAGGCCGGCTTCCCGGGATCCAGCATGTTGCAGAGCTCGTTGAAGACGGCCTGCAGCGACATCAATCCAAAAAATTAAAAAAAAAAGGCACCAGGCTCCTTCTCAGTTTCCCCAGGTACACGCACGCTGGCTGGATCGAATTAGCGGAGGGAAAAGGGGGAGAGGGCTTCGAGGGTCATCCATCATCGCATCACCTGCTGTATGATGCGGCGCTTGTTGGTGCCGGCGGCGAGGGCCTCGAGGTTGACGATCTTCCTGATGTTTGCCTGCATGTCGCGGACCATCTTGAACTGCACGTCCGACTGCAGCAGCGCGCGCGAGATCTCGTTGAGGCACTCCCCGAGCACCTTCTCGTCGATCACCGTCGCGTTGCTCATCTGCTGCAGCGCGCGGGAGATGCTCCCGCCCAGCTGCGCGAGCACCATCGCGGCGAGCCTGGGGTTGGACCTCGGGGAACGGGGTGGGGTTCCGGCGGTGCGATCTGGGAGAGGGGAAAATCGGCTGCGGGGGCGACGGAGGTGATGGGGGAGGATTTTGGGGGTGGGGAACCGTGGCCGTGCGCACGGAAGCCTCAGGCTGCTATGGAGCGAGCGACCGATCTGGCGGGCGGGGTCGGTTGCGGGAGGCGTCGGGCGCGGCTCGGTCTCGTGTCGTACTCCGTATGATCGTATCGTGTCGCACGGCAGCACGGGGGCTTCGTTTCGTGGCGTGTGATGGAAGGAAGCCGGGTGGGTGTTTACCTTACTGTTTAGGGCCTCTTCGGTTCGCAGAAATGTAGTAATTTTACAGAATTTGAACTCTTGGGAAAAAAATTTATGTGTAACATTCGATTTATAAGAATGAAAGTGTTAAATTTTTAAGGATTGTGTCCAAATTGACCTAATTCCTAATGATTAAAATCATTAGGTAAGACATCATTTTAAATTCCTAAGGATTTGGAATGTCATTCACACTCCAATCATTTACTTTTTCTATCCTGTGGTTTCAAATTCATATGAACGAATAAGCCCTTACGGAGTACGTCCTGCGCAAATACGAGTCGGACCTGTACGGGCCGCGTTGTTCATGTTGGGTCGGGCCTATTCTTAGACATGACTAGGATTCTTAAACTCAAGCGACATTTCGTGTTAAAAAAAAAAATCGAGCCACATTTATTATTGCTTGGTAAAAAAATTGGCCGGGGTGCTCCCTCCTGTACAGATCCAAATCCCAAATCGAAGCCACTTGATTTCCTTTAGTTAATTCAATAAATCTCATAGAATTGAAAGGAATAATTTACGAGAATTTTCACTATGTTCTTTGGATCGAAGGATTGGTTTGAAATCCTTTCATTCATGTTTTGAAGGATTCCAAATATTTGCTCAAATTCTATGTTTTATTTTTAAAGTCTCTTTATTGCAAACTTGTGGGAATGCATAGAACGTGACATCTCATTCCTGCATTCTTTTACTCCCTTCCTCCGATCCATATTAATTGTCTCAAATTTGTCCAAATATAGATGTATATATGTCTGAAAAACGTCTGGATACATGTAATATTTCGACAAGTAACATGGATCGGAAGGAGTATCATGAATTTTTTATATGTTTCCAAATATGGCCCGAGTAAATTCTTTGTATGCCCTCGGTATCCTATGTTGAAAACTCATCGCTATTCTTATAGAATCATGTTATAGAATCAATATGATGATCCAAATCCTACCATTGCTAAATCAATATTCTTATTTGCTAAATGATCCAAATAAACTTTACAAATATCATAAATTGCACCGTCAACTCGAATTCAATGACTAAACATGCATTGCAAATTACTCTTTTCGATTCATGCAGTCGAACAACAAAAACGCGAGCAAGACGGTTAGGCCTCTTGAGTAGTGTCTCTTTTGTTCTGTTGCTTTTTGACCTTTGTTGCTGTACGTATTTCTCGATGAAAAGCGTAAAAAAGAAACACGAGCACTCCTCAGACCGTCACATGCACTGCACAGGGACGACAACGCAAAACGGGCTCTGACTAACGCAAAACGGGCCTAATCGTACTGATCCCCGCGCGCCCGGCGTCCCGAGTCGACCACCGCGCGCACCGGCCCGGCCCGGCTTGACCGACACGGGCCCAGCCTGGCGGCCCATCCCCGCCGTGTGTGGCCCGCTCGTACTCGTCGAGGCACCTGCGCTCGCATCCGGGCTTCTTCTCGCGCGATGACGGGCCGACGCGACACTCGTGCAGGCAACGGTCGCGCTCCTTGTCGGGGTCGTCGTGGCTTTGTTTCTCTTCCTCTTCCTCCTGGCGCCGCTTCTTCTCGCGGCCATACTCGTCGCAGCGCTGCGCGCAGTAACGCAGCTCGGGCTCCCCGAACCGCCGCTGGCCCGCGCACTGCTGCTTGCACGCCACCACCTCCGGGTCCTCCTTTTCACCCGCGGCCTCGTCCCCGGCGCCTGCAGCGTGTGCCGCGGCGGCAGCCACCAGGACGAGGATCAGGAGCGCGGCGAGCCGCACGGCATCATCAACAGCTGGTCCTCTCATCGCGGTGTGGAGTCTCGAATTCTCGATCGAACGGATGATCTTTGCCCTGGTCGAATGTCGACCGACCCACACACGTACGTGCGTGCAAGCCAAGTTAATTTGTAGCTGAATGCAACATGCGTATATAGTACAGGGCGACGCGAGTGAGGATAAGAGGCAGCGAGTACGTGAGCGACTTTGCGTACTACGTGTCCATAGTGGGTGGGTGCATGCGCATCGGCAGGGCACGACACGTGCTGCAACGTAACCGATCGGCACGTACGGCGGCACCGCTTGGATGGATCGATCTCCATCTCCAAGGCGTGCGTACTGCTGCTTACAGGCCGGTTTGTTTGGGCTTCTGGCACGTCCACGTGCTTCTTTGTTTCGTTCGTAAACGGAAAAAATGCTTTTAATATTATTAGAAACACTGAAAGATGAAGCAGAAGTCTAAATAAACAGGACCCGTGGACGGACATCACGACAGACGAGAGGCACGAAGGAATATCTACGTGCATGCTATGTACTGGTCTGTTACAAAATGATTAACACGTAACGTCGAGGCTGTGCCACCCCAAGTATCTGTCCCCATCTTCCTAGCCTGTTTCCTTCCTCCTCTCTCTTAATTAATTTCTTATACTTTAAATTAGATGGGGTTTAATACTTTGACCACTGACAACTTTTGCTCTTCTCTTTCTCCTCACTTTTAAGTACATTTTGATTCATGAAATGTTTGTAGGTACATATTTAGTACATTATGGTATATGAACTGTACCGTATCAGTTTTTAAATATCTCGTGTACATGAACTTATGATACAAGTACATCGTATGGTACATCACATGTATCTTAACAGTTTTTAAGTACCTCATGCACATGATAGAAACATTAAGGTATATGACAAATACATGAAGGTACATCACAGAACATCAAGGTACATGATAGTTCCTCAGCTCGTACAATTAATAAGTAGCTCATCAACGATAAATTACATCATGGTACATGATAAGTACCTCATCAATTCTCAAAGGAGATAGAAAAAAGAAGAAGAGATAATCGAAGTACCTCGTCGTATGAAGACTTTGTACATCAATTCATAACAGTACATTGTGTACTAGAACAAAATCACAGTACCAATAATCAACGAAACACGGTACCAATCATCTAACATGGAAAAAAAGAATCGACGCGGGTATATCATGTACCAAAACAAAATCACAGTACAAACAATCATCAAAACACAGTACCTCATGGATCTAACATAGAAAAAAGAATTGAAACGGGGTACATCATGTACCAGGACAAAATCACAACACAAACATTCATAAATACCAGTACCTCGTCATGTACCATGGGTACATGATGGTACTCGAAAATCACAGTGGCACATCATCGTGTAGACAAGAAAAAAGTAGCTCAATCCTCAATCACAATAATCAACGGGGTGAGTGAGGGCGTCCCAGATGCAAGAGATTTGGCCCAACCCCGAAACAGTTTGAAAACCTGACGCATCGGGAGCTCGGCGCGGCGCCCATGCGTTGGAGGCTGGGTGGCCAGATCCGGCACCCGTGGTGGAGACCGGGATTGCTGCGGATGCAGGTGTGGGGGCCGGCGCGGGCAGGGGCTTCGGCGGAGCCCGGGACAGGGGGCCAGCGCGAGCCAGGGCGGCAGCGAAGCCCGGGACGGGGGCCGGCACGGGCCGAGGTGTCGGCGGAGCCCGGGACAGCGACCGGCACGGGTTGGGGCGGCGGGGGAGGTCGACTCGAAGGCCGGTGTGGGCCGGGGCGACGGCCAGGACGGGGGCACTGGATCCGCCCAGCGGGAGGAGGAGAGGACGGCCTCGCGGAGAGGCAGAGTCACGCGAGAGAGAGAGGGGCTGAGAGAGAGAGACACGTGAGAGACTCCCTGCTAATTAGAGGATTAAGTGGAGGTGAAGGACATGTGTGTGGCTACGAAGGTGGGGTTAGATAGTTTGGTGGATCGACCAAGCCTGTGCATCATCGTGATTATGTCTCAGTCTGAGGTCGTGAAGACGGGAAATCAATGGCATGGCATTGAAACGGGACATCGACGTACATGGTCTCTTAATCTCTGTAATTCATTGGCGTCTCTGTTGTGTACTGCCATGACAGTGCGCGAAACGACAGGTGTATTGGCGTACGTACACGGGCTAGCCAATGAAGCTTATCATCATCAGCTCGATCGCGTGCGTACTATACGCATCAACCTCGTGCGGCGTGACCTGTGTGGATCCACCACAGTCCACACGCATATATGCTCCGGAAAACTGTACCTCTCACAGTCACAAATGGATGTACGTACACCTCGTCCAAACTACAGTTCTCACACTACTCACAGTACCACCGCACGCACGCTCGTGAGTCGTGTCGGCGCTTCTTCTTTTTTCTTTTTAGAAAACGACGCTTATCTACCTTTTTTTTAGAAAATTAGCCCTGACTTTATTAACTGGTAAAATTAGGAGGAATAGATGAGTGGTCGGGAGGAGTAGTCAGCCAAACATAGCGGCATGCCACCAAAGAAGTGACCATCCTAACTAGACGATCGATGAGCTTCACGCTTCTCAAAAGAAAAACACGGGCTTGAAAATATTGTTTGAGCTTTCAAAATGTCTCAAATCACCAAACCATGGGCACCACCAATAGAGCCATCCTTTATCTCATTCACCACACTTTGACAGTCTGACCCGATCTTCATGTGAGTGATTTGCAAGTCAGCGGCTACAGCCAGTGCTTCCCAGAACCCATCAGCTCAAGAGTCGAGGGATCCGTCTGATCTTCAATCACAACAGCTGTCGCTCCTAAGAACATGCCATCACCATCTCCGCACACCACACCTGCAGCTCCTCTTCTTGCTGTCTTAGCCACTGCACCATCAGAGTTAAGCTTCATTTTTTTTTCAAGAATGCAACCCACGGGCACATCATCGTTTAAAGAAGGAGAGTCAGAAGGCTAGTACAACGCCAGATCGGCAAACAACGCCACAAGTGGCAAGAAAAAATAAAAACAACTACTCGCTATCTATCCAACCAACCGTCACGGGACCACAGCAGCCACCCTCCTCCTAATGAGACCCGCATGCTTCCAGCGACCAAGCTCCTACCGAATGCACTGAAGGATCCTCGCCACCGAAGGGACCGCGCCAATGAAAACCACATCATTGCGGTGCGGAGGTCCTTCCGGGCCCGACGAGGTAGCGGAAGGGAGGACCACCAGTCGCAAACCCGCGAATCTGCCACCGGAACCCAGTCAACATGACCCCAGTCGGCAAGCAGGCTCTTCCACACTTGTCTCGCCATGACGCACCCCAAGAGCAAATGGGAGATGGTCTCCATCTCCTGGTCACAAAGGGGGCAGCGAGGGGGGTGCTGCAGGCCACGACTCGCAAGCCGGTCCGCCATCCAGCATCGGTTCCTTGCCGCAAGCCAAGCAAAAAATCTACACCTTTCCGGGGCACGTGACTCCCACACCACCTCCGCCAGTGGGTCTCCAGTACGGCTGGCAAAGAGATTCGCGTAAGCCGATTTGGCCGAGTCACATCCGTCCCTCGACCAATTCCAAGTCAGAGAGTCTGGCGCACCATCCACGAGCTGGATCCCACGAGACAAGTCCCAAAGAGTAAAAAACTCCTGGAGAGCAGCCCCCCACAAGTTGGGCCCCACGTCGGTCAACCAAGCGCCGTCAAGAGCCTCCTGCACTGTGCGTGACTTCACGTGTTTGGGGCGAACACACGCCACAAGCGCCGGGAAGGCATCCTTGAGGCGGATACCATGCAGCCAACGGTTAGTCCAGAAGAGCGTGTGCCTCCCATCACCCACCCGAGAAGAGGTGGCCACCTCGAAAATGGCGTCAACCTCCTTCAGAGTCTCCAACGTAAATCCCCTCCAGGGCTTAGTGTTGTCAGTGCGCTCAATCCATCGCCAACGAACCCTCAAAGCCAAATTGAGGAGCTGAAGATTGAGGATGCCAAGGCCACCAAAAGGTTTAGGGGAGCAAACCACATTCCACGCCACCAAGCAGTGTCCACCTTTGGCCTCCTTTTGCCCACGCCAAAGGAAGCCACGGCAAGTCCTCTCGATCCCCTTAATGGTCTTGTCGGGGAGGTCCAGGGAGTTAAGCTTCATCATCCCAGCGGAAGAGGAATCCATCTCGAGACTTGCAGCCGGCTAACAGGCAGCACAGGTCCCCGCTCCTTCAACGATTCAAGCTCAGAAACAAAACGATTAATAAAGAGATGAGTAGAGAGACGACTCTGGAACTCTCCTTCATGGATCGCCTTGCTCCAAGCCCACCAAATCGCCTATAAGGTGACAAGGACATTGATAAATTCATCATGTTTTAGGGTCTGGCTCAGCGAGAACAACCAAAGCTTCGGACTCGGCGTCTCATCACCAAAGACAGGAACATCATGATCATCTTCTCACAAGGCCCACACGCTTCTCGCCATATCACAATCACAATCTAGGAGCAAATGTCTCCATGAATCCACAGCTTGGTTATTACACTGCCGCTTATCTAGCTTGGCGACGCCAACCCTCTTCTAGGCTTCCTATAGTCTTAGTTTAGCCTGGCCTCGGTGGTCTGGTCGCATATGCTGCGGGCCGGGTCTGAACATTACATCAACAACTGCATGATTAACACAGGTACGTACGACACTACAGAAATACTTCCTCCGTCCCGAAATAAATTACATAGATTTTTATGACCGAGGGAGCATTTTCGATGGGATAATGTATATTCACACGTACACACGCACTAGCTAGGATACATCGTGCATCATAGCCATGGCTAACTTGCTAGGCGCCGATCGAGCACATGGTTCTCAAGTCCCCACAAATAAACAACGTACGTAGCACCTGCGGATTTTGCGCGAGGCTTGGTCGCCTGGGTTTTTTTTTAGGGGAAGCTGGCCAAGTGGGCAACCAACGACGTACTGTACGTAGGGGCCTGGACTCGATCTGATGCATGGATGCGCGCGGGCGTAGGGGCCCGGAACTGGAAGTCTTGAAGCAGTGCCGGGCGCGGCAGGGAGGAGGCCTTTTCACGTGGAGGTGCAGTAAACCGGAGACTGAGCTGCTAGCGCCACCACGGCAGGCTTGGGCCGGCCTGTCGGAACTGCGGCGAGAAACTCCACGGCGCGTCCACGTGCCTTTGCCCCGGCCCCGTGAAAGCCTCAGATCACATGCCCCGGTCGTCCGTCCCGTTGTCGTCCCAGCGGCACGGAGAGACGACAGAGGAAGGAAGAGATCGCTCCCGCCCACTTGCAAAGGTAGCAACGTCCGTCCGGCGTCCGGTGCGTCCACACGCGACACGCCGGGACGACCGGCTCGCTGTCTCAGGTGCGCTTGTCCGTCCTTTGCATATTTCACGTACGACGGGCCAAGGAAGACGCTGGGCGGCACAGGCTTACGTGCGAGGCGGTCACATACCAACAAGGACCTTCAGAATCCCTTCATGTTGGCAGCGAATTGAATAACTCACCTCTCCACGCTTAATTACCAGAAGAAAACGTACCGCATGAACTTATGCTGTGGAATCGTCGCATCATCACTGATCTTCCCGACAGAAATACGGCCACCAACCAAAATACGAGTGCAAAGATGTTTGTTAATCAAGAAGATCACGCACTGCTAGGCAAGGCAAGGATCATTTACATGCCCGCACCGGCGAATTTAACGGGTTTTTCGTGAGGTTGAGACAGTGAATATCCATCTCATGCTCGAAAGGCTTCAAACAGAGCAGCATCTTGCATGAGTATTCCCTTGTTCCTTCCACCACTCGTTATGAGTTATATGACCTGCCCAACCAAGTAAACATGCTTACAATTAATGTAAGGAGAGTACGAGATCAACCTAAGCAGAGCTATCAGGGTCAGCATGAGCATACGAAAGTAAGTCATATGGTTCAACAACTTGTAGGGAGAGAAGACCTACAGCCCCAATGGATCATAGATTCATAGCTAATCAAGACCCCGAACATCTGCTCCTACAGCCATGTGAACTAGGTTTCCCCACATCGTTATTTTTACCTAGTAAAGTGGTAGCCGTCGATGCAAATCATATGCTCTCACCAGCCAGTACACTGCTCAAGATACTATGGGCCAGGGCAAATCCAGAAATTTCAACAATCAATCAAGCTAAGCAAGACAAAGCCAAAGGAAAAAACAAGCTCTTCAAATTTTCCATACAAGTAGCAGCCCAATCCCGAGGTCCTTATCGCTCCCTTCTATTTGTGTCCTTCTCCCTCTCTCTTTCTCCAGCTCTGCTTCTACACTTGTATTTTTCACATATTGTTTCCATCAACATTGAAGATGGACACTGAATCAATGAGGTGTGCATGCTGCGACCTCAAAGAGGAGTGCACCCAGGAATACATAAAGAGCGTGAAGGACAACTTTGGAGGGAAATGGCTCTGTGGTTTATGCTCTGAGGCCGTAGGGGATGAACTCACTAGAGACAGAAGAGGCCAGGAAGGTGTCGAAGAGGCTATCAAAGCGCACATGGCATTCTGCAGGATGACACTGTCAAGCCCAGCGGTTCGAGTCGCCGATGGCATGAAGGAGATGCTGAGAAGGAGGTCAAGAGATAAGGGAAGTTCTTCAACATCGTGAAAGGCACGCTCACTCTAACTAGGTGAGAAGCTTTCATAGTAAGAAACATTGGCAATGATGCTTTGATTCATCTCTGGGCATTACTGATGTAAGTCTGTCAATCTACTGAATAGTTAATTTGTAGAAGTTTAATTTGATATTCCAAGGCAACATGTTAAGTGTAAATATGATTCAATCTCCTAATATGAAGTTTCGATGTAATTGCATGAATGTATGCAAGCTTCATTCACGGGAGATATATCTGACTGCTTTTCTCTTTTCCTTTTGTTTTTCATGAGGACAATAACTTGTTTGTCTTCAAGTCTAGAATATGGCTTGGTTCTCGTTCTCAACTGACGCAGTTGATATATAGTGAAAAACTAACTCTCATACTGTAGAATGAGTGAACAGTTACTTTGCCAATTCGACCCTACAATTTCTGTTAAATATTTTCCTTTCTTACCTAGACAATTTTGAATAAGACTTCACCTGTGGTCCAATCCTTCGGGTGAAAACCTAGATTTGGCTTGCCGGATCGGACGACGGCGACGTTGTTGACGTCGCTCCCTTGTTGGAGGCGTTGTTCTTGGAGGATAACCCTTGGTTGGAGTATGTTCCTGTGGCATATGCCTCGGCTCTAGCGAGCAGGTCTTGGGCAAACTGGCATCGTGCAAGTGCGCCATCTCGGACGGCACGGGTAGTGGTTAGCGGAGGATCCCGTGCTGCAGCATTCTGGTCGCATGGGTGCACTCGACAGGTTTCGACGGACAAAACTGGACCTTTGTTATGACCAACAAGTGATATGGACATGCTAACCATGGATACGACCTTTGGTACCCTCAATTCTATAATATTTGATAAGATTTATAATCAGGTGAATTCAAGTAGTAATTGTTTTCATTGTCATAATTATGAAGAGGCGGAGCTACTACTATCTTGTCTTGTTTTATTACGTAGGCATCTTGTCGAGCTTTTCAAGTCCAAGGTCAAGATGAGATACGATGGAGGCGAACGGGAGGGCCAACAAGAATCAAGCATTCATACAGCTGAGAGGGAAGGATTTCAAGTGTACTTTCCAACAAATCAAACGGCACATGATTCGGAGCTTGCTACAGAAAGATATCACGAATTAAAGTTGAATCCGATTCGGGTCCGAGCTGTCAGGAGACCCGAATTTGTTTTAATCACCCAGGCCGCATCCGGAGTCCAAATCAAGCAAACAAGTACTTGTTGGAAAGGTAATTACAAGACCTTTCCAAAGGATCCGGCCCCACAAGAAGATTTGACGCGTGCTGACCGTGGCGGACAAAACAAGCTGACGGATCTGTTTTTCGGTTTCCTAAAGAGTTGTAGTTTGTTAGGGAAGTTAAAGATAGAGTTGGATTTCGGCCTCCTTACTCAAGGTTGACGAAAATCTCTCTCCCTCCTCCTTTATATACCCCACAAGCCCCCCTAAGGAGCCTTGGGTTTCGATTAGATAAAGTTTAGCCATCTTTGCTACTTTCGTGTAATCGCGTGTCGGTTAGACCACCTGTTTTACCCTCGTCAAGACTCCAACTTATCGTCTCATTGAGACACTGGTTTGATATAGTACACTCGCAATTTTTGATTGCATCTGCTATTTATCTTGTTCTTGCTTGTTCTTCGATTGCTTGCAGGAACAAAGACCTTTGTGGTCAGGTTGATCATGCCCCCGCGTGATCAATAACCCTCTGGAGTTGGTGTATCAATTGCTAAGGCGCTGCCTTCTAGGCCGTAGTCGGATCGTCAACGTCACCTCCTACCCAAATCGAGAGTTATCAATCTCATCGAAAGATCAGGCCACCCCCACCCATATCAACAGGGGAGCGATGAGATATGGTGGCGCAATGTTCGGGACGAGCGCGGCGATCGGCGGCCTGAGGCTTTTGTAGTTGACGAGACGCCTCACGGGCTTGTCTTCGAGTTCTGCAAGGCCGGCGGGTCGCGGTGCCTTCTTCGCTATCCTGTACTTTTGTGTTTTGGCATTTAGGCCTAGGGTTGTTTGGTGACGTTGGTTGTAATGGTAGTCTAGCGGCCGTTGGTCGTGTTCTTGTTTTGAGTGATCGGTTGAGTTGGCCTGTTCTTGGGCTTGTAAATACATTCTTTCTATCAATGCATCGAGATACAAGCTTTGCGTTTTCTCGAAAAAAAAAAGACTTCACCAAGCCGGATGTCACTGCTGTGCTACTCTTTATATAGCCCTGGAGCATTCCAGAGGAAACTGTCTATTGCCAACATGTACAGGCAGTTTAAAACATGATAAAAAGGGAAACTGCCCTACACTTGCAGGTTTGGAATGTTCAGTTGATAGGGACTACGAAAGCTTGTAAAACATGGAACTAACACTAGTGTAACAACTCACAGTATAAACTCATCTGATAGTAACATTTTTTGATAACAAGGCAACAACACGATATTAGTATGTACTCCCTCCGTTCCATAATTCTTGTCTCAAATTTGCCAAAAAAATGGATGTATATATTCCTAAAAGGTGTCTACAGTAAAGATAACATGATGTGGGCAAATGGAAGAATGATTTGGTCATAAGGTAGTCCCTCTGTCTCACTAATATTTGTTCATTTATTGGCCTCGCTTCAGAATTTTTGTTTCCCGAGAAAGTGTACTGATGGTGAATTTTTGTCTAGTTATTACAACAATTTTCGGAAGTCGAATTGGCAAAGTAACTGTTCACTCATTCTACAGTATGAGAGTTAGTTCTTCACTATATAAGTTAAAAACATAAGGTAGGAGTAGTTATTACAACAATTTTCTCTACCCCTATTTTAAGGTTGTCAAAGTTCTAGAGTCGATGTGTACTGATGGTGAATTTTTCGGAATCGTGGAAAGACAATGGGACGAAATTAAAGAGGGGAGTGCTCGAGTGATGGTTAAAGGTGTACCACAGATAATGCAAAATTGCCGCTTAAGCCAAATTGAAAGGAATGAAAACACAGAACTTGCAACAGGCATGGTATGTAGACAGGCACGGTATGTAGACACTACTCATAAGTTAAAAACTTAATACTGCTAAAACAGCGAAAATAGACACACTGAAAACAGGCCTCGAGCATTTAGTCTAGTCCTGACCTGCTTGTGCTGACATTGTTCACTGTAACTAGAACAATCCTTCTCCTGCATCCAAAGGTTATTGTTATTATGATTTGTCTGGTAATACAGAAATAGATTTCTGTGCCAATAACTGGAAGACCGTGAACTAGTACACAATTCTTGACAACAAGAAATAAAGGAAACATTCTTGTAAATCGGAACCTAAAGATAGCTATCACTTACGTAGTTCATCTAGTGATATGCTAGAAGCACTCTCCCCAGATTTAACCAGTCGAATCTTGCCTGCCCATAAAAACATTTCCTCAGAAGAATCGCTTTTGCACAATGAGGATGCATACAACAATAAGTACAGAAGAAAAGCACAATTGAAGAAAGCAAATCAGCTGGTTATATAGAGTAAAAAGGAACGTTAGCAAAGAAAACATAAGAATCACAGAGTTACTTATGAAGACAATTCTGAAACAATTTATTCCTGTTATGACATATTACTACAATAAAACTGGGATATTGAATTATCATTATATTTTAGTCAAAAATTGAATGTTGATTAGCATACCATCACGTCGAATACAGATCTCTGGTATATTTTTTACTTGATCATTAATGCTGTCATTGTAGACCCTGGTTTCGATATCACCCTCAATATATACCGCAGAGCTGAAAAAAAGCAAGAATGAAGATAGCAATATTCAAATGAAGATAAATCGATCCATTGTGGAGATAAAATCCAAGACATATTTGAATCACATACTTTTTCACCAACTTCTGAACAGCATAAGCACCTAGCTGCTCATTATGAACAGCTATTCGATGCCACTGAGCTGGCTTTGGCACATCCGCTGACTCAACAACCCTCTGGTCAAACATGCCTCCAGTTCCAATGGTAAATACAGTTATTGTACGCCCATTACGTAAAATTTTCTGCACAGGTACTTGTCCAACTTTACCACAGAGTATAGCCTAGCAAGAACAAAACATATCAGTAAGTGTCAAATTATGATCCAGGAAACCAAAAAACCAAGCAGCAAATCATTGTATCACATAACATTTGAATACCCTATGCACGCCACGGAATCCCCAACCCTTCTTGGGGTCCACAGTTTGTGGTTCTAACTCTCTCCTTGAATTATAATCACCATCATCACCCATGTCACTCTTGTCATCTATATCGGAAAATGAAACTGTAGAGCTCCAAGCTCGCGATTTTCTGCATAAATCTACAAAAGGGAAAATTATCAAGCTTTGTCCATATTTCTCAGTACAATTGTGCATGTCATGCTGCCATTAATCATACTCCGTAAATAAGAAGGGAAAATAACGGACCAACTGATTTCCTTTGCTGCTCTAAGAATCTCCTCAAGCCCTTCATCAATCCAGTACCACCAGAACCCATGGGTGAATCTACATGCATGGAGAGAAGAACTTTAAGTGATGTAAAACAAATATAGTAACTGGAAAATACCCCTATTCTCTTGACCCTAGAGCTTTCATGCGCTCAATGTAATGTTTTCCACAAGAAACAACATGAGCAACAATAGGCATTAGGAATTTAGAATAACTGATTAGCGGCAAATCTAGGACAAATAGAAGGGGGGACTCACAGGCCAAAGCTAACACGAGACAATTGTACCAAACACATATAATTGTCACATGAATATCCAAATCCATACACAAACATAAGAAGAAGAAAACTGTGAAATACAATAAACCACGGCTTACTCAAGCTGGGACCAAGGCACTAAGCAACAATGGCAACATTCCTACTCATGAAAAAATATCAACAGCAGATAGGACTAGTTGCCGTTGAAGCCAACAAGCACATCAAATTTTTTCCTACAGAAAACACATAAGGCATGCGCATCATTTCATCCAAAGGAAAAACAATCAAAACAGTACTACTCTTGAAGTTGATCAAGTGAGCATATTTAGCCTATCGGATTACTTTATTCGAGGGTTAGAACTAACAGCAGGACGAAATGACATGTCACAACTCGCAACATTCGAGCTTGTTTAGTATTCCCTGGAAAGCTAAATTTCTGTAAGCCTAAAGGTCACACTTAGACAATCAGGGAGGTTTCTGATATAAGCCTAACACATATGCCCAGGAAATGTCTGCCCTGAGGTTTTCTACGTTTTAGACAAACGATCCTACTCCTATCATATTAATCTAACACATTGGCAGGCATGACCGTTTGAGCTCAGTTTCCATACTGATTTACAATCCACAACCAGCAGCATTGGCATCCTGTTCACTAGTACGGAGTACTTTCAGTCTCCAATAACCACCCGAAAGGAGCAGCATTGGTTACAGGATCATACTACCCAATACCCACGGGCAAGGTAGGGTGGGCGCCCTACCTTGATTTACAGTTACGATTTGGGGAAGATTAAGGAGATGAAGCAGGGAGCTAAAGGGTGATATCCGTTCGTGGGGTGATGGGAGGAGGAACGGTCGGGAGGGACAGAATCGAAGGGGAGATAGATACCTGCCGTGGAGAAAGACGAGGTAGGGGGCTGCGGCGCCCGGCAGCGGGATGGGGAGAGAGGGGTGGCGGCGCTTGCGGAGGAGACGAGCGACGGAGCGGGGGGGAGCTTCGGTGAGGTAATTTACAATCACTTGCAGGGGGCCGGTCCCACGCGTCAAAGACTGTAAAGTCAAGGGCAGTAATTCACTGAATTCTCGTTGGAGGGAATGTTGCCAACCAAAAAGAAAGAAAAAACGATAAATGAGCTCCGGCCCACAAAGAATTCATGTGAAGCAACCGATAAAAAAAAAGAATTCATGTGAAGCAAAGAAGAACAGAAGGCATGTTTCATTCCAAAGAAGAATTTGTTTATTCTTTTCAAAAATCATTTGTCGATTTTGTCTATTTTCTCAATTTTTTTAAACCACGGCTCCTCAAACATTTATTCTTCGACTACTTTACAACGTCGTTTTCAACGCAGGTCCAGTCAGCTTAGCATTCGCGAGTTGGACTTATTGTGGATTGTAGTGACGCAGTCAAAAAGTTTTCTACCATTTACACTTACGCGAGATGCAACTATTTATTTTCCTGCAAACTTTACTTAGTCAGGTCAATTGTTAATACATGTAGTCGACAAGGTTTGTTATGACCGGCTCATTATATATTCTCGGTAAAACGCAATTGACTCCTTCGAATTTAGCTTCGGCATCTTTGTAATTACATTCCACATAAGCACTTTTGGTCCGAGAGTCTCTATAAAATAAATAAATACAAACTCGCAATAGAGGCCGCAACTATTGCACATGAATTGTGTTGTTGTTCTAGAAAACAACAGGAGTAAGGGTGCCAATGCTCGATGGCACAAGTGCGAGAATATTATATAGGGTGTGTACGCCGGTCTTATAACAAAGGTCGTCGTACACTTGGACAAGTTGACACGTCGATATTTTTTGAATAGGTTCGGTCGACTCATGCAGGTACGACTTAGTCCTATGTTACGAGAGGCTTCGAGGGGGTCGTTAGCCGGGTGTTTGGGCCGAACTCTTCTTCCCAAATCACCTATGGCGAGAGATCTCTAGGGGCCGCCTCGGACTTGGGCCGAACTTGTCTTCCCAAGTGGCGAGGTTGGGATACCCTCGAGACTCTAACCCGATCTCTCTACTTCGAGTCGAGGTCGTACTAGACGGCCCGGAACCTCGAAACTAGGCTTCCCAAGTCGCGTCCCCGAGGTCGAGTCGAGACAGGGCTCGACCCAAGCACTCAAGAGCTGGCTCCTAAGGTTGCTCTAGCCCTCTCCCCTTTGATCTTATTCCAATGGAGAGTGAATGATACATGCCCCCATGGGGGTATTTATAGCTTAGGGGTCCATGACAAAACACCATGGCTACCCTTGAGGGAGAGAGAAAGTGAGGGCAAAATGGTAAACTCATCCCTACACCTTTCTTGGCCCCTACTCAAGCTAGTCTTCTCCTTTGACCATGTCATGAGGGGTTTGACTTGTTGACTCCTTTGACCGGCGCCTAGTTGGCATGGCTATGCCTTGTTGGCAATTTGACCGGTCTTTGGGATTTGTTGACTTGGTCGTCGCCACGTAGGATTAGTGCCCGGCCCATGTAAGGATTTTATTATATTACAACAGTAGTCCCCTTGAGCCGGAGGCATTGGGAATGCCTTCGGGTCAACTTCAACGTTGATGGCGTGCCGAGATTCTTTTTCCGATACCTAGAGCGTAGCTCTCCTTGGGGCGAGCCACCGGCTAGGTAGGTTTTACGAGGAAACCGGGCCTAGGTGGGCTGCCTTGTGAGATACTTGTAGTTTCGGGAGTGACCTTTGAGACGTTGCGTTGAGGGAGCCACCGGCTAGGTAATCTTTCTTTAGGAGGAAGATAGACCTAGGTGGGCTTGTTACACAAAATTTGTGGTTTTGTGAGTTTTGGCGCATCCCAAGGGCTCCTGGGGATTTTTCCTGTGGAAATTTAGGGCCTTAGAATCTTCGGTGCGGAGAACCACCGGCTAGGTTAAGTTTCTCGATGAGAAACCAAGCCCAGGTGGGTTCCTTCGCGAGGTTTCGCCGGTCGTGAGGTCTACTTCCGAAGAAATAGACACTTTCGAGGTCTTCCTTGCGAAATTCCGAACTTGGAGGTTTTCCCGCGGGTTTTCGGGAGGTTTGGAGGGCCTCGATGTTAATTTTCAGAGCCGCAGGGGCCTGGCCCAAAATTCCCATGCCCTGAAGGGGTTTCTTCCCAAAAGGTTTGCGTCTTGGGCTCTCTTCGTGCGCGGAGGTGCGCTCGTGGGCCGTCGTGGGCTTCTGCGGCGTGCGGGTTGCGCCCGACCGGGCCGAGGTACTCTGCCGCGGCTTCCCCGCTTTTTTATCGGCAGTTAACTGGGCCAAGGCCCAGTCGACCCGACCAGCCCGCATACCGGTGTGCTGGGTTAAGTTGCCAGATCCGACGGCTGAAGATGCATGGGAGCCCTAGATCGGACGGGCGACGCTCTTCTTCTTCCTTCGTACGGGGAGGAAAAGGAGCTCGTCCTTCTTTCCTCTTTTGCAGGTGAGCTCGTCACCGGGGTGACGCCGGCGGCCATGTAGTGCGGCCAGAACGGCTCGGATGCTGGTCCCTTCAGCCGGGCCGCCTCCTTTTCCCCTTTCCTTTCCCCTTTTTTCTCTTTTGCTCTGTGTCTCCTGTTCCTTGGTCGGCTTGACCTTGTCTTCCTGCTGTGACCGACCCGACCGGCGAAGGGCTGGGCCCGGACGTCGAGGGGAGCTTCTGCCTATAAAAATGGAGCCATGGAGCATGAGAGGGGCATAGCCCACTCTCGTTTTCCTCCCTCCCGGTGCCGAAGACACGTTTCGGCGGCATCCGAGGATGGAGACGAGACCGGTGGCTCCTTGGCGCCGGTGTTGAAGATCGTCAAGTCCTCGTGGGAGACGCGATTTCGCCGAGCTTCGGGTTTTGAACGATCTCGGCATGGCCTGCAATTTGAGCCGAGAAAAGCGGGTGCCCGGGTGTACTCGTGTCCCTGTCGAGGTGAGTCACGTCCGGAGGTCTTCCCCCTGTCCAATGGTGGTGTGTAGGGCGCGCTACATTGTGGCTGACAGTTGTCGGAGGCTCAGGGCATTTCGTCGAGCAGCTTTGGTGCGCGGCCGGAGCGATGCGAGGGCGCGCACATCGCAGCCTAGGCGCGCACCGGGGGGTGCTTGTGGTGTAGGCGCGAAGCTGGGCACGTCTTGGCATCAGAACCGGGGAGACATGGCCGTGGAGCCGGCGCTACGCAGGGCACGGCGTCGAGGCGTGACGTAGCGGGAGCGCGCCCGGCGTGAGGAGTGCACGTGGCGGGACACGGAGCTGGGCACGTCGGGGGTGCCAGTCGCAGCGCGTCAGGGGCGCCGGTCACGGCGTTGCCAGAACGCGCGTAGCGTGTTCCGGGGTGTCGGTCATTCGGCCGAACACCCTACAGGCGTGCAACTCCCTTCTGTCTTTTCCTTTCTTTTCTTTTTTTTACTGACCTTCTGAACCGCCTTGGGGACTTGGGTCGTGGACGAGCGCGGGGCCTCGGGCCCATCCTTCTGTCGGTCAAGGTGGGCCGGAGGTGTGTAGGCCGCGGGCCGCGGAGGCAGGCGGGGGCGGAGACGCGATCGGGGGGGGGGGGGGGGGGCTGGGCTCCTCCCTTCTCCTTTTTTTTGCTTCGTCGTTTCACTGGGCTTGGGCCGAGGGTATCGTACTCGGGCCTGGGGCCGTTTCCGAGGGGGATTCTTTTCCTCCCCCCCTTTTTTTTACCGACGGTTGTACATGACCTTGCGGCGTAGATTTTCCCTAGTTGCTTCCTTAGGAATTTTCTTGCAAGTTGTACTAATCTTTTTGCATCTTCTTGTAGGCGAGATGGTGGGGTCCGACGTGGAGCGTCGCGATGGCACCAGCGGGAGTGTCGAGAGGGAGGCTTCCCACGGGAGCGGGGCCGTGGTGCGGGTGTCGGGGGGCAAGCCACGGAAGTCGAAGAAGGTCACACGCCCGGAGAGAGGACCTCGGCCTGAGCAGTATCCGGTCATGCCGGGACGGGTTCCCGACATCCTTCCGGCGTTGGTGACGACCGAGAAGGACTTGTCGGACCTTGTGGAGGCGGGCTACTTCCGCAAGGGCCTTTCCTCGCTTCCTGACGAGGGTGAGCTTCGACTGGAGCCGCAGAGGCGTCGAGGGCACATCATCGTGTTCACCAGCTGGTTTCACGCCGGACTGTGCCTGCCTATCCACCCGTTCGTGCTGGAGTTCCGCGATAGTTGGCGCAGTTCCTTCCTTCGGTGATGCTGCGTCTGAACGTGTTCAGATGGCTTTGTGAGACTGCCTTGCGGGAGCCCCCGACCATGAGGTTGTTCTTGTTGCTGTTCACCGTCCACATGGAGGAGCGTCGCACCCCCGACGAGAGTACTTGGAGTGCTTTTGGGTCGGTCGGCGTGAGGCTTTGTCCTGGCTTCCACGACGAGTTCCCCCTGATGCCGGTGAAGAGCGCGGTGCGTCTGTTCGACGGGTGGGACTCGCAGTGGTTCTTCCTCGACGTTTCGGAGATGAGCTTGCGTCACTCCGGTAGGCTCCCTCATCACTCTGGGCCTGGGGGGCTTCGGGACGTCGTCCGTCCCAGGGGCACGTCCTTGGTCGAGGAGTGGGAGCTTGTCAGGATCAAGTTGGCTCGTTCGGAGCATAGCTTTCACGACCTTCTGGAGGAGATGGTGATGGCGGGCCGCTTCATGATGAGGGCGCGACCACAGGCGGAGCTGGTGATCCCCTTGGCTTTTCGTCACCCACGCCGCGCGGCTAAGCTTGAGTTTCGTGACACTTGAGTCGTTGCTTCGAGTATTTTTGCTTGCTTGACACTAACCCTGGCTAGTGCTTGTGCTTGTTTTTCAGCGGCTTTCTCTCAAGAGAAGGCGACCGAGTGGGATTCCCAAATGGTTGGGCCGTACAACTCGGTGGAGCATCGGGCCTACGTCGATACCATCAGCGAGGGAGGATGCCACAATGTCATGGCGGCGTGCTTCGACGACTCGGTACCGATGCGCCCGGATCCCAAGTTCGGGAAGCTCATCAAGGCCGGCGAGCGGTATTCTCGTCTTGCGACTCCATCGATGATCGCCGTTGGTTCTCACCTCAGAGATACTTGTGGGAAGGTGAAGCCTCAGGTTGTGCCAGCGGCCTCAATGCCCAAGATCCCTCGTCCTCCGAGTTCACGCAAGAGGAAGGCTCCTTCTCCTGACTTTGCCGACGTGGCTGAGTCGAGGTCTCCCTTGAGAGAGTCCATGGACATGCACCTAGCCGGGAAGATCAACATTGAGAAGATCCTGCCTCCGTCGCCTCACGAGCGAGCGGTTTTCGCCAAGAGGACCGGGCTTCAGCTTGTGGTGGATACCTTCTCGGAAGCCAACGGCGCGGGTGTTCCGGTGTTCTCTTTAACTCGTGGGTCTGTCGAGGAGGACCTACCTGCCACCGGTGAGTGCGCGCGTCTTGAGTGTTTTAATTCCCTTTCGGGAATGTTCTCACGGGGTCTTCTTTGTCTTGTTTCAGGTACGGGGCCTGCGGTGCCTGATGCTCCCGAGGCCGAGCCCTCGATTCCGGAGGAGGGAGAGGTGCTTCCGAGGACCGAGGGAGGAGTGAGAGACCCGCTCGAGGCGTTGGAGCTTGTGAGTCCGCTTTCCTCGTCTCCCTTCTTGCTAGGTCCATTTTGTCGGTCAGCGCTCATGATTTCTCTTCCTTTTCCAGGTGAGAGGCTTGGTCGAGGCCGTGGGCACTCTTCCCGCTCTCAAGGCTCAGGTTGGGGTGCTTTCGGCGGCCTTGGACGCCAAGACCTTGATGGCTACCCTTGCCCTGAGTGAGTTGGCTTCGGAGAGGGCGCAGCGGGAGGCATCGAGACTGAGCTTTCTCGGGTGTCGGCGGAGCTTGCGGCCATGGAGGCGAGGGCTCACCTTGCTGACGAGGGCCAGAAGGATGCGATCGCGAAGACCCATCGTGCCGAGGAGGACTTGGTGGTGGCTAGCCTCAACGTGGAGCACGCTCAAGCGGAGGTCGCCTCCCTCAAGGCGGAGTCGGAGGACGCCGGGTTCGGACCGGTGTTTACCCCTCGTGCTCGCGCCCCCTCGGACAGCCGTCCGGAGGTGGTCTCGCTCCTGCTCGCCCAGGCTTCGGAGATTCGGGAGATGATACTCTGTTTGAAGGGCTCCCCTCAGCCGGATCTTCCCTCGTGTCGTATGACAGATGAGGCGAGTAGGGTGCTCACTTCACAGGTGGAGCCCCTTGAGCCCGCCGTGAAGAGGTGCCTTCTGAGTACGGGTGCTCGACTTGTTTCGTCGGCAGTCGCCGCTATCCTGGACGGCGGTGCCGGGACGAGTGGACTTGAGGGTGAGATGACTCACGGGGCGAAGAAGTTTCTGGCGGACCAGGGAGCTCCTCTTCACGCTCTAGCTCGACGCTTCGTGCGTTGCCTTGAGCCCGCTCTTCAGGAGAGCGACTGTGGGGCATGAGTCTTGTTGCCTTTTGAGGCGACAAGGTACCCCAGCTGCTTACTTATGCGATGTTGCATATCCACTTATGACATAGCCTCATGACTTGCATGTTCTAGGCTTAGACATAGAGGTTGTAACGCAGCTTTTTTGATGTGTTTCATGCTTTACTATGTAGTCAACATTGTCGGAAATTTCAACTTAGCTCGGCATGTATTTTCTTATGTTTTCACCATCTAGCCAACATTATCGGAAATTTGGAGTTCAAAATCAAAAGATATCAAAGAAATGAGAAAAGGGAAAAAGAAAAAAAGAGAGAAAACCGGACCGGCCCGGCCGTTTTGGGCCGAACCAGCCCCGCCTCGCCTGCACGGAACCGGAACGAGCCAGCCCGGTCCGCGCGCGCGCGCCCACAGACGCTGACAAGTGGGGCCCACCTGTCAGGGTTTTTCCTCGTCAGGAAAGCCGCCTGCGTCACGGTGCCGTTCGCCGCGCGCCATCGCCGTTCTCAGAGATTTCGGCCTTCCCGAAGCAACCCGAGCGCGCCCCTATAAAGCCCGGAACCCACTCTCTTCTTTCCCCCACTTGCTTCACCATCTCCACGCGCCCACGCTGCCGGATTTCACCGCCGACGAACCTCGCCGCCGCCGCCGTTCTTCGCTTCGGGTCGACACGACAGTGAGCCTCCTCGCCCGAGACCACAAATTTCTAGAGCGCCTCGGCCGTGCGCATCTTTTGACACGCGTGGTTTTGTTTATGGTGCCCCCTAGCCGCCGGAACCGCGCTGCCCGACCTCGTCGGAGCCGCGCCCACGCCGTTGAGAGTCCCCGCCGTCCTAGGCGTCACCCTCGACTTCTTTTCGCCGCGCGAACCGCGTCACGGTCTTCACCGCGCCGCGCCGCCCCTCTCCGTCGCTTTCCCGAGCCCCGGCGACCACCGGAACACCCCGCCGCCGCTTCGCCCGCGCCGCGCCGCCGCCGGACACCGTTCGCCGGAACCCTAGCCGGCCGGAGCTGAGCCCGAGAGCCCTCAACTATCTGATCTCATTCGACGGCTGAGATTAGATCGTTTTATAATTTTAAGTGAACCGGTATCGTCCAATCAGGAGCTGACACGTGGCACTGCTTAAATAGAAAATGAGAATAAAATTTTAATCCTGGTTTAATTAAATGGCACTTTTGCAGAAAAGCCCCTGTAACTTCAAATGCTAATAACTTTTAAACCCTTTGGCCAATTTTGACAAACTTTACCTTTTTGGAAAGCTCTCAACCTGTAGAATATTTTTGCACTCTTTAAATTTAAATTTGAATTTTTGAATCACAGTCAATTTACAGAATAGGGTTTAATACCATTTAATTCATAACTAATTATTTAGAGATCCTTTTTAAATGAAACCAGTGCCCAAAAATTTGTTTTATTATCCTCTGTCCATTGGGACAGAGAAGTAAATATTTTGAATTAAATTATTTGGCTGATGCCAATAAAACCTTATTTTAGGGTTTAAACCCTAACCTTTGCTATTTGTTTAAAACCCTATGCATTATTTTAATTACCAATGCTTAGGATCAGTTGATCACCCGAATAAAATAAACCCAATCATGTCACATGTTTGCATTGCATCATAGCATACATTCTTTTGCCGTGATTTGAATTGTGTGTTTATGTGTGTGTGTATTGTTTGGTTCGTATAGTCTTCTCGGAGAGCGAACCTTGTAATTGTGACGAGTGTTTGAGCACCAACTGCTATCAAGGCAAGTTCACTTTGATCATATCCTATTACTGTTTGTTTTAAAATACTTATGCATTAGTGTTGCTTGTAGAATGCATTGATAGGACTATTACTCGTACTTATGCTAGCTATGATTTGACCTATTAGTGATAGGATTACCTTTGCCAATACCTTCCACCAATTGCCATCGTAAGTAGTTGAATGCTATGCTATGTTAATATACGTGGGAGGGAATCTCAATTACCTTGAAATATTTATTAGGTAGTATTTTGGAAACTTGGCAAAAACAACCCTAATGAACCATCCTGGGTGGACTGCTCTGAGTATTCAAGATGTTATGCGACGTCATGTCCATTTCTATGGGTCCCTCTGACTCGAGTCTTTGTGGATTCGAAGATGGATTGTCCATGGACGTCTCTTCCGTAGATTCGGGGAGCGCTTGCGTCGCAAATGTGGAATGCCACCTGGGGTATCACAGACTAGACTAGTTTCCTGTTTAGTAGCTTCTAGTACAACCACATGGTAATATGGGCTCTGCCAGGATGGATGTAAGACATATGATCCTGGATCCGAGGGATTGTGCAGATGTAGCCGTGTAGGTGGGAACGTAGGTCCCTCAGGTGGTCTGGGTGATTATGGTCTGAAAATTCTTGTAATCGATGCCGTTGCTACTCTACCCTGAGGACAGCAAGGGATTAACCCGTCGGTTTCTTGTGGGTAAAGTGTACCACCTCTCGAGAGTGTCAAACTAAGTATTTAGCCGTGTCCCTGGTTACGGACAATTATGAGCAACTAGATATGGGGCTGTAAGGAAAGTCTCACTCATTCCAATTTCTTAAATAAAATGAATGGTTTGAACTTGGGTAGGAGCACTTGATGTATCTACTCAATGTGCTCTAGGTTAATACGAGCATGGGTGTTTCTACCCTGTGTCCATTAGTTAACAATATCGTAACATTCAATTGTAGTAGGATAAACTATGTTTTGCTACCACGCCATAAAGCCTGAACCCCACTATACCTCAATTGCATATACTTGGTAGGATTTGTTATAACTTCCAGGTGAACTTGCCAATACATTCAATGTATTGACCACGTAGTGGCTGCAATTAATAATGCAGGTGAATCTGACGAAGACTGAGGTTCGTCGATTTCTTTTGGGTCATGTGCTTACATTCCAACATGCTCTCTCCTCTGGGAGTAGTTGAGGCCCATTTGCTCTACCTTTCCGCTGCAGTTTTATGATACAATGTTTTATGGTCTTGAAACACTATTCATTTATGCTGGCCCAAGGGGTCATGCAAATTTGTAAGTACAATTAAGTTCTGGATGATACGGTGTAATAAAGTACATTTTGACTTTTGTATCTTGGTATTACATCTTGAGACTGTGTGTGCTAGTGAGTCGATCCAGGGACTAGCACAAATAAGCACAGAGATCGAACCCTTGTAAGGGGGCGGTCGCTTCACTTGGTGAGCGGCACTAGGGCAGCGACTTGGTTTTGGGGATTGTCCCTTCATGACATTCTCGCTCGACGGGGTTCCCTTTACAACGGTGGGTTGTATGAGTGTCTCGTGTCACTCTTATCAAGGACTCGTTTTTATTGATTCCTCGCTTGCATGTCTTAAGGTATGGCCCGATGGGCACTTACAAGCCTTATGTAGATGTTGCCTCGTTGGCGCTTCTGATCCCCCGAAGTTTCGTAGGGAAGTGGCCGGTTGGGCGTTGATAGTCTTCTTTCGGGAGCAGCGAGGGTCGTCCTTGAGGTTCCTCCTTAGGCGTAGAAACGCTGGAGTTTGTCACCGTTCCAGGCATGGACGAGGTTTTTGCCTTCCATGTTCTCGAGGTGGTATGCACCATTGCCCAATACCGCGGCGATGCGGTATGGTCCTTCCCATTTTGGGTCGACGTTCTTTTTTAGCACGAGGTCTCCTTGGGAGAAAGCTCGTTCCCGCACCCTCGTGTTGTAGAAGCGTGCGGCGCTCTTCTCGTAGATGGCGTGCCTCACGAGGGCTTTGTCACGAGCTTCTTCCACAAGATCGACGGCCGTCCTGTGATGCTCTTCATTTTCGATGAAGGCAAGTGGAGTAGCTTCTTAGAGTCTTTCGACCTCAGGTGAGCGGAACTCTACCTCGGGGGAAGAACTGCTTCGGCGCCATACACCAAAGAGAATGGTGTTCGGCCCGTGGAACGGCTTATGGAGGTGCGTATGCCCCAAACCACGCTGGCGAGTTCGTCCCCCCATGCTTGTCGCACTAGTGGCACCCGGGGTACCACCGCTGCGCGACGCGTGTGCCCCGTCCCCGAGTTCCCAGGAAGGTTTCATCCTGGGCAGCGTCTACGAGCAGTCCGGCAAACTACCAGCCCGGAAGGGCTAGCGAGGCTTCGGGGAATATTCCCGCCTGGGCACCTCCCGGGAAGCCGCTTCCCGGGGGGAGGTTCCCGGGTGCGTTGGGCCTAGGCGCTTCCCGGGGAGCGACTTGCCGGGACGGGGGGTTCCCGGGCGCGGGCCCCTGCCTCAAGCGTGGGGCCCAGTAGGCAGATCAACAGCGCCACGCGGGCGCGTGGCGGGCGTGGGATGCGCGGCCCCATCGGGGCAAGGAGTAAGGCGCATGGCTCATTAAATGAGCCGACCGACGGGGCGTTACCCATCCGATCAAGTGAACAGTGGTTGTCCAATTCTACTCTAGGGTTTTAGACCCCTAGCGGCGGAGGTGGCGTCCATGCACGCCACCAGCTCAACGGGGGGGAGTTGTATGCCTCCCCGCTCGACACTTGTAACCCATGCACCGTGGCACCTGTGGCATCCCCTTGAGTATAAAAGGAGGACCCCCGCCAACGGTAAAAGGGTTCGGTTCGTTCGGTTGCATCGTTTGCATCGACGTCGGCCTCGCCTTCTTCGCCGACGAGACTAGTCGCCATGCCCCCCAAGCGGGCTGGTGATCCCCGTATAGACCCACGTGAAGCCCCAGCGGCGCACATGCGGTTGCATGACATGCGACCCAAGTCGGGGGCTTAGAAGAACCCCGAGCCCTCTAGGGTGCAGCAAACACAGCTGCCTCCCCCGCCTCCTCGACCGTCTGCCGACAATCGGCCGAGGGGACCGGCTGCCCCAGTGCTGGCGCTAGTCGCGCGAGCACGCACGGTGTCGCCCGCGCCGGGCAGCGGGTTAAGTCGCGGGCCGAGGATGCTCCGCGACAGCGCCACCAGGAGCATACCGCGTCGCGGGCGAACTCTGGGGGTTCGCATCCTGCGCACCCGGAGGCGTCCGGGGCCAGAGCGGGAAGCAGCCGCTCGGGAAACCGGCTGCCCCCCGCACGAACCCCGGCGGAAGCCATCATCGCCGCGCGCGTCATGGTGCGGTACGAACCGT
This sequence comes from Brachypodium distachyon, assembly GCF_000005505.3. Lineage (NCBI taxonomy): Eukaryota > Viridiplantae > Streptophyta > Magnoliopsida > Poales > Poaceae > Brachypodium > Brachypodium distachyon. The sequence goes on along the minus strand of NC_016132.3, from coordinate 17,831,007 downwards.
AGCAAGGCACGCCGGCGCACGAGATGTGGGACGAGGAGTTAGAGGCGCTCCTCGCCCTAGCCGCCCAGCAGCCGCAAGGCGAGGGCGCCCCGGTAGGCTCCAGCCACGGGCAGAACCCAGAGCGCGGGGACACACCACCCACCTTGCGACAGGGCGAGAATCCTCCCCCTCCGCGGGGAGGCCAAGGAGACGGGGGCCCGGAGGGGTCCTCGAACTCGTTGCCCACCGTTCCAAGGAGCGATGCGTGCGGCATCTTGAATGCCCGCCAGCAAGAGGATTTGCGCCCGTGCTTTGGAGCGCCGGCGCAGGCGCGAGGTAGAGCGCCAGCGCCCACAGGAGCTGGAAGACGCTCCCATGGGCCCCGAGGACGGTTCCACCGCATCCATGGGAGTTGCGGCGGGTGACGTGGCCCGTAAGTTCCGAGCGCTCGCGCTCGGTACGTACGACAGGACCGCCAACCCCAAGGATTTCCTCTTGACCTACACGTTGGGTATGCATGCCATCGGCGCCGACTACAAGGTCAAGGCCAACTGGTTCCCGATGGTCCTGAAAGGATCAGCGCGAACCTGGCTACTCAACCTGCCCGCCGGGTCCATCGCCACTTGGGCGGACCTGCGCGAGCAGTTCGTGAGCGCGTTCCAGGGCGGCTATAAGCGCCCGGGAACCATGGTGGAGCTGCACACTATTGTGCAGAAGCCGGGAGGGACGTTGCGGGCCTTCGTCAACCGCTTCTCCAACCTTTCCTATTCCATCCCAGAGGCGGAGGCGGCTGCCATCATCAACACCTTCGCCATCAACGTCAGCGATCCCAAGATGCGCGAGAAGCTGAGCACGCATCGGATCCGGACAACGCAGGACCTGTACGCCCTGGCGCACAAATGCGCCATGGCCGAGGAAGGGCGCCTAGCGACCGAGCTAGCAACTAAAGCTGCCGCGAACCCTGGCGAGGGTTCGCAGAAGAAGGGTTCCCGTAAGCGCAGCGGGAAGCAAGTTCGCGCTGCGGACTCGGGGGCTCCTGCCGCGAGGCCTGCGAAGAAGGCCTCGCCGGGTGGCGGATCTGGCGGGAAGCCGGGCGACGCGCCCCGCTTCCCCATCCACAGCAACTCCACCCACGACGCGCAGAAGTGACGCATTCTGCAGGGGATCAAGCAGCGGCGGGAGCAGCGCCATGAGGAGCGCCGCGCCGCCGGCGCCTACTTCAACTGTGGCGACATCAGGCAGCTCTCCCGAGACTGCCCGAATGACCCCAGGGCGGGGCCAAGGCCTGCCGGCGGCAGAGCCGGCAGGGATGAACCCCAAGGGGGGCGCGGTCAACCCCGCGCTAGGCGGGAACGCCCGCCCCGGGGACGCGACAGGGCACGCGCTGAGGAGCAGCGCGAGTCCGACTGTACTGGCGGCGACGAGCCGGGCTTCCAGGAGCCTCGCGGGCTGCATCCATCGAAGACCCTACGCTCTCCCATCACACGCCGCGGTAAAGCGCCTCACCCGCGACGTGTGCGCGCTGTTGCTGGATGCGGAGCTGCAACAGCCGCTGAGGTGGTCGGACGTGCCGATCCCCTTCAGCGCCGACGATCACCCAGCACGGCAGTTGGGTTCAGGGGTAATACCCTTCGTCGTCTTGCCAACCATTAGCAATACGACGGTGACCAAGGTGCCGGTGGACAACGGAGCGGGGCTTAACCTCCTGTCCGCCAGGCTGGTGGAAAAACTCCAGTTGCCCGTGGAGCAGCTGAAGCCCACCGACCCGTTCCGGGGGGTGAACCCCGGGATCGTGCGCCCGCTGGGACGCATCACGCTGCCGGTCACCTTCGGGTCCCGGGAAGCGTTCAGGACTGAAAACATAGTGTTCGATGTGGCGCATACCCCGTTGCCCTACAACGGGATCCTTGGTCGGCCAGGGCTGATAAGTTCATGGCAGCCATGCATTGCGCCTATGGCATGATGAAGATGCCGTCCGTCTATGGAGTGCTCTCCATCAGGTGTGACCTCAAGGACGCGGCCTGGTGCGTCGGCGAAGTCGTCCGGGCCGCTGCCGCAGCTGAAGCCGGCGACGAGGATGCTGTCGGAGACGACAGCTTGCCGGGCGATGCCCCGGCAACGAAGAAGGCCCGTGCTACCCCGCAAGAGCTCGCCGGGGGAGGCGCGGGCTCGAGCTTGCACCCCTGCAAGGGGCAGAAGCTCCGGGAGGAGGCCGCCAAGGTGAAGAAGCTGCCCCTCCAAGCCAGCGATGAGGAGCGCACCGTTACTGTCGGTGCGAACCTTACTGCCGAATAGGAAAGCGCCCTCATCACCTTCCTCCGGGATAATGCCGACGTGTTCGCTTGGGAACCGTCGGATCTTCCCGGAGTTCCCAGGAGGTGATTGAGCATCGGCTCGCGGTGCGCCCGGACGCGCGCCCCGTCAAGCAGAAGATTCGGCGGCAAGCACAAGAGCGTAAGGATTTCATCAAGCAAGAGGTGGACAAGCTCAAGGCTGTCGGGGCGATCAGGGAAGTTCAGTACCCTACTTGGCTGGCTAACCCTATAGTAGTGCCTAAAGCAGGGAATAAGCTTCGCATGTGTGTAGATTTTACTGATCTTAATCGCGCATGCCCCAAGGATCCCTTCCCTGTACCCCGTATCGATCAAATAGTTGATTCTACCGCTGGTTGTGACTTGCTGAGTTTTCTGGATGCTTTCTCTGGCTACCATCAAATCAAGATGGCGGTCAAAGATGAGGAAAAGACAGCGTTCATCACCCCGGTTGGCTGTTATTGTTATACATGCATGCCTTTCGGGTTGAAGAACGTGGGCTCCACATTTCAACGCGCCCTGCGCGAATGTTTGGGGCCTCAGCTAGGCCGCAACGCGGAGGCCTACATGGACGACATCGTCATCAAATCGAAGCGTGGGGACTCGCTGATTGATGACCTGCGGGAGACGTTTGACAACCTCCGCAGGATCAACCTCAAGCTGAACCCTTATAAGTGCACCTTCGGTGTCAACTCCAGGTAGCTTCTGGGTTTCTTAGTTTCACACAGGGGGATACCGGCCAACCCGAGCAAGATAGAAGTCATCGTGGTGCTGGCAGCTGCCGCTGAAGCGTAGGCCGCCGCCGAGGCACCCGCGGCCCCTGTGGCCGCGGATGCCGGCGAGGTGCCGACGGTCGTCCCTAAAGCATCCGCCGCCGAAAGGTTGGTGGCTGCTGCCAGGGCGGACGGTGCCGTCGAGGAGATGGCTGCGGCTGCTGCAAACGCCCTCGACCTCTTCACGATCAGGGGCGCGCTGTCGCTGCTTTCGTCGTCGCCGTCCGCGGAGACGACCTCCGGGGACGCAACCGCCTGGCCCGCCTCGTCATCCAGCGACTGGAGGGAGGGCCAGCTGGGCTCAGATCCTCCCCCGCTCTCCTCAAGCGCCTGCTTCTCGCGGGGTGCTTGCGGGGGAGCATGCGGGACCCGGCTGGGGGTGTCGTCCATCAACCCCCACTCGTTGCAGGGCGAGAAGGCGCCGACGATGTCGCTAAGCGCCTTGACGCCGGCGTGAAGAGAGGAAACCCCCGGCGGGAACTCCGTTGATTGGAAGATCTCGCCGGAGATCCCCCTCACCCACGTCCTGAGGTTCTCCAAGTCCACGCCGTCCTGCTGGAGGCGTGTCCTGTCCCCGGGACCCGTGTACATCCACGCGTGCTGGGAGCGTAGCTGCAGCGGGGCTATGCGCCGATGCACGAAGGTGCGTGCCACGTCCACGTCGGTGAGCCCCGCTAGCCGCAGCGCCTTGATCTTCTCCACGATGGGGAGGAGGTCGGCGTCGTGGTGGTACATATCCTGCCAGCCGTTCTGGGGTTGCGGCAGCTCCGTCGGCGGCTGGATGAACTCCTAGGGGTCCTCCACTCGGACCCAACACCAATCGCTCCGCCACTCCTTTTCGATTTTCTTCCCCGACCGGACGATGAATTCGGACTTCATCTGGTCGCGGGCGCAGAATACCACCCCCGACGACATCGCCTTCGCGTTGTCAATGCTGGGGTAGAAGTAGCGGCGGAAGAGCCCCACCGACGGCATCACCCCCACGAACGCCTTGTAGAGGAACTGGAAGGTGGCGAGGAGGAATAGCGACGTGGGGTGGAGCTGCGCCACCCGCAGCTAGTAAGACTCCATCAGTGCGTGGAGGAATAGTGAGAAGGGCGGCAACAGGCCGCAGAGGAGGAAGCGCGCGAACACCCGGAAGTCGTTGTCCTGGTGCTCGATGCCCGCCGGGAAGATCAGCGTCTCCCCGTGCTCATTGAACTTAGAGGCGACGGCGTGCCAGAGTTTCCCCAGCGCCTCGCCGTTGTAGCCGCGGCCCGCATTTCCCGCCTCTTCTAGTTCTTGGCGGCGGCCGCCTTGGTTGCCGCCTCACTCTTGCTGGCCGCGGCTTTATTTGAGACCTGGACCTCCTTCCCCTTTCTGGTGGTGGGGGGCGCCATGGAAAGCGAGGGCGAAAGCTAGCAGGAGCGCAGGGATGCGAGATGCAAAAGGGGATGAAGACGAAGGCTATGGGGGCAGAGTGTTTTTCCCCTTTTGGCAGCAATAATAGATTTATAACGCCCGGCCGTTTGGTAACGGCCGGTTCCGTACCCTACGGGTGCGCGGGCATAACTCCTAATCATTAGGAGTAATGCGTGGAGTGGCCTTAACTTCCCTATTTACGGGGGGAGTTAGGGCGGAAATCACGCGCCCACTACCCCGTCTGTAAGGGCGCCGTACAAGGGGCAGGGAAGGGACGCGGGCCCACGGCAGATCGGGGCCCACACGTCGGTTAACGGCGTAGCCCGGCAACCGACCTGGGGGAGACTCATCCGGGAACAGGTGATGCCGGCCCACGCCCGGGGGCTACTGTCGCACCGGTGGCACCCGGGGTACCACCGCTGCACGACGCGTGAGCCCCGTCCCCGAGTTCCCGGGAAGGTTTCATCCCGGGCAGAGTCTACGAGCAGTCCGGCAAGCTACCAGCCCGGAAGGGCTAGCGGGGCTTCGGGGAATATTCCCGCCTGGGCACCTCCCGGGAAGCCACTTCCCGGGGGGAGGATCCCGGGTGCGTTGGGCCCGGGCGCTGCCCGGGGAGCGACTTGCCGGGACGGGGGGTTCCCGGGCGCGGGCACCCGCCTCAAGCGTGGGGCCCAGTAGGCAGATCAACAGCGCCACGCGGGCGCGTGGCGGGCGTGGGGTGCGCGGCCCCACCGGGGCAAGCAGTAAGGCGCACGGCTCATTAAATGAGCCGACCGACGGGGCGTTACCCGTCCGATCAAGTGAACAGTGGCTGTCCAATCCTACTCTAGGGTTTTAGACCCCTAGCGGCGGAGGTGGAGTCCATGCGCGCCACCACCTCAACGGGGGGGAGTTGTATGCCTCCCCGCTCGACACTTGTAGCCCATGCACCGTGGCACCTGTGGCATCCCCTTGAGTATAAAAGGAGGACCCCTGCCAACGGTAAAAGGATTTGGTTCGTTCGGTTGGAATCTCAGTTGGTTCCAGTAGACGGTAGGGTTCGGTTGAGTTCGATCAGCCGACAATTAGCCTCTAGCATTAGCAGAGATAGTAAGAAGTACCTAGCCAAAGGGAGAGGGTACCCGGGAACTTACCCGGCAACCTGTACACACTTGATTCAATACCAATACCAGCTCAGACAAGCAGGACGTAGGGTTTTACACCTCCGGATGGCCCGAACCTGGGTAAAAACGTGTGTGTATCTGTTCTTTGATTAGCGCGCACTTTTAGTACATCATTTCGCCGGCCCTGCAGGGCCTCATCGGCCGAGCCGGCGATTGCCGGGGCGTACCCCGACGCCCCTACCGAACCTAAAAGGGGGCCGTGACCGCACACCCCCGGTGTCGGAGCACCGTGCGACGACAACGATCCTCTTGCGTTGCTGGCCGTGGGTTCTACCTTTTGGCGGAGTCCTTCACATGCGTCGTTGCTCTTGGGGTAGGCCACGGATGCGAAGTGCAGCTTGATCTCGAGGCATTCACAGAATTTGATGAATTCCGCACAGTCGAACTGTTTGCCGTTGTCCACGGTTAGCTCTCGTGGGACACCATATCGACATATGATGTTTTCCCAGAAAAAATTCTGGATGACCTGTGACTTGATCTTGCCGAGTGGCGCAGCTTCTATCCATTTGAAGAAGTAATCAATCATCGCCACGAGGTATTTGCAGCCCCCAATGCATGCAGGGAAAGGCCCGAGAAGGTCCATTCCCCAGCGTGCAAATGGCCAAGTTATTGGGATATTCTTTAGGGTTGTCACCGGCAGGTGGATTGACTTAGCCATTTTTTGGCAAGCTTCGCATCTTCGCAATATTGTGATTGCATCTTGCACCATGGTGGGCCAATAAAATCCCTGCCGTAAAGCCTTCGCCGCGGTGACTCTTGGCGCAAGATGATGGCCGCACACTCCGGAGTGGATCTCTTGGAGGAGCTCAGCCCCCTTGTCGGGGGTTATGCACTTGAGTAGCGCGGCCGCACCCTTCTTGTAAAGGATGCCGTCGAGGAGGACGTATATTTTGGCGCTTGGGCTTTCCGCCTCCTCATCCACCTCTCCTTTCAAGGCGCGGATAATCGGCGTCATCCAAGAGGGTGGGTTGTCGATGATCATGCTGGTCTTCGAAGTTTCGCCAGAGTCATCGGCTTCTTCTTCTATGGATTGGGCATGGATCACCTCGAAGAATGTGCCGGGTGGCAGCGGTTCCTTGGAACCGGCCGTTCGGGCCAATCTGTCGGTGAGGTGATTTTCCTCTCATAGGATGCGTCGCGCCTCCAAGCCTAGGAAGTACCATTCCATCTTGCGGACTTCTTCAATGTACTTCTTCATCCTTTCATCAAGGCATTTATATGACTTGTCCATTTGGTTTATCACCAGCTGGGAGTCATCTTGGATGAGAATGCGTCGAACACCCATGGCCTTAGCCAACCGGAGTCCAAGAAGGAGTGCTTCGTGCTTCGCCATGTTGTTGGTTGCGTTGAAGTCGAGGTGGGCGGCGTGTTGGAAATATGCCCTAGAGGCAATAATAAATTTGTTATTATCATATTTCATTGTTCTTGATAAATGTTTATTGCCCATGCTATAATTGTATTGATTGGAAACTCAAATACATGTGTGGATAAATAAACAAATACCGTGTCCCTAATACGCCTCTACTAGATTAGCTCGTTGATTAAAGATGGTTAAGATTTCCTAACCATAGACATGTGTTGTCATTTAATAACGAGATCATATCATTAGGAGAATGATGTGATGGATAGACCCAAACCTAACCATAACTTTTGATCGTGTCACTTAAGTTTAAGTTGCTTATGTTTTATTATGTCAAGTATTATTTCTTTAGACCATGAGATCATGCCACTCCCTAGTACCGGAAGAATACTTTGTGGACATCAACCGTCATCTCGTAACTGGGTGATCATAAAGGTGTTTTTCAGGTATCCAGAAGGTGCTTGTTGGATTGTATGGATCAAGACTGGGATTTGTCACTCCTTGTGACGGAGAGATATCTCTGGGCCCTCTCGGTAATATAACATCCTAATGAGCTTGCAAGCATGCGACTAATGTGTTTAGTTGCGGGGGTATTATATTACGGAACGAGTAAAGAGAACTTGCCGGTAACGAGATTAAACTAGGTATGGCGATACCGACGATCAAATCTCGGGCAAGTAATATATCGCGAGACAAAGAGAATTGGATACTGGATTAATTGAATCCTCGACATAGTGGTTCAACCGATGAGATCTTCGTGGAATATGTGGGAACTATTATGGACATCCAGGTCCCGCTATTGGTTATTGATATTTGATCATGTTCACATGTTCTCGAACCCGTAGGGTCACACACTTAACGTTTCATGTTGCTTGGGTTAGATGAGATAAATGATGATGATATCGAATTATGATTCGGAGTCTTGGATGGGATCCTAGACGCAACGAGGAGCTCCGGAATGTTCCGGAGATAAAGATTTATATATGGAAAGTTGTTTTCAGGGTTCTGGAAAGTTTGGAATATTTCCCTGTTTTGACCGGGAAGCTTCTAGAAGGTTCCGGAGGGATCCGGAGGGTTCCACCTTGAGGCCCACCTATCCCTGGGCTAAATGGGCCTGTGAGGGAGCACCCTGGCCTTAATGGGCCGAGGGGCTAGCCCACAGGGCCCATGCGGCCAGGAGGAGAGTCCTGGCCGCGGGAGAGTCCTGGCCGCATGAGAGTCCTGGCCGCCGGAGAGTCCTGGCCACGGGATAGTCCTGGCCGGCCACGCCTCCTCTACCCCTATATAAATAGAAGGGGGGGCAAGGGAGAGAGACACCCCAAGCTTTCAGTTGGATCTCTCTCCCCTGAGCCCTCCTCTCCTCCTCTTCTCACGCGCACGGCGTAGCCCTGCCCGTGAGAATATTCACCATAGTCACCACGCCGTCGTGCTGCCGGGATCTCGTCTACCTCTCCCTCTCGCTTGCTGGATCGAGGAAGGAGGAGACAACGTGAAGCTGAACGTGTGGATACCAAGGAGGTGCTGTCCGTTCGGCACTGAGATTGATCTCATTGAAAGTTCCACTACACCAACAACGATCTCGTGATCATAACGCTTAGCGGTTTACGAGGGTATGGTGTTCATGATCCCTCTCGTTACATACATCTAGTATATATATTCTTGGGTTTCTTCCGCACTTCTTGTAGGAAAATTTTTGTTTCCTATGCAACGAACCCAACACGGCGTACTCCAAGACCTTCCCTTCAAGGCTGACGAGTACGACTCCAGCCCCAGAACCGTTGAGGCGCTTGGAGCCATCGAACCTCATTATCCAATGCGATTCGGGGCCCCGGCTTTGGGCGATGTCTCTTTGGGCGAGGCTAGCGGCGCATGCCACTCGGCCACGAAGTCAGCGAGGACCTGAGATTTTATAGCTGTTCTCGCGGTGAGCTCCAACGAGAAGGGAGCCAGTTCCGTTGCCCATTTGGCGATTCTCCCGGTGGCCTCCTTGTTGCCGAAGACTTCTTTGAGTGGGAACGCCGTCGGCACCATGATGGTGTGGCCCATGAAGCAACGACGGGGCTTTCGAGAGGCCATGAGGAGGGCGTACGCGATCTTTTCGATATGGGTGTATCGACCCTTTGCTCCTTCCAAAGCTGCGCTCACGTAATACACTAGGCATTCTGACCCTTCTTCTTCCTTCACGAGGGCTGCACTCACGGCGAGCGGAGTCACGGCGAGGTACAGGAGCAAAGGTTCTCCCTGCTTCGACCTCGTGAGGAGTGGAGGAGTCGACAAATAGGTTTTGAGTCCCTCGAAGGCCCTTTGAGCTTTGTCAGTCCACTCAAAGTTGTTGAGGCCCTTCAGGACCTTGAAAAAAGGAAGACCCTTCTCGGCTGATCGGGCGACGAATCGTCCTAATGCCGCCATACTCCCTGCTAGGCGTTGCACATTTTTGACGGAGCGAGGAGGCTCCATCTCTAGGATGGCCAGGATTTTTTCCTGGTTGGCCTCAATCCCCCATTGGGAGACGAGGCAACCCAAGAGTTTTACCCCTCGAACTCCGAACGCGTACTTCTCGGGATTGAGCTTCACGCCATATTTGCGGAGGTTGTTGAAGGTTTCTTGCAAGTCTTCGGGACGGGTATTCGCCACTTGACTTTTGATGACGGCATCATCAACGTACACTTCGGCGTTTCTCCCCAATTGCTCTCTGAGGATGAGGCTGACGAGGCGTTGGAATGTCGCACCGGCGTTTTCTCAAACCAAAAGGCATTCTGCAATAGCAGAAGGTGCCAATGGGAGTGATGAAGTTGGTCTTCTCCTCGTCTTCCTTGGCCATGTGGACTAGGTGATACCCCAAATAGGCGTCCAAGAAGCTCAACCTTTCGCATCCCGCCGTGGAGTCGACTAGCTGGTCGATCCGCGGGAGAGGGTAGTCGTCCTTGGGACACGCCTTGTTCAAGTCGGTGAAGTCGACACACATCCACCACCTGCCGTTGGCTTTCTTCACCAAGACCGGATTGGCCAACCACTCGGAGTGCCAAACTTCTCGGATGAGTCCGGCCTCGGAGAGCTTCGCAATTTCTTGCTTGATGACCTTGAATCGCTCCGTGGAGAATTTCCGGAGTTTTTTCTTCACGGGCGCCTTATCGGGCCTTACGGCGAGTCGATGTTCCATGACGTCGCGTGAGACTCCTCCCATGTCAGAGGGAGACCAAGAGAAAAGGTCAGAGTTCTCCCGGACTAGGTCGATGAGCTTCTTCTCGAGTTCGATCGAGAGGTCGGCCCCGATCTTCACGACGCGCGTGGCGTCATTGCCAGAGTTGCGTATCTCCTTAAGCTCTCCCTCAGGAAGGGGCTTAAGGATGTAGCGCTCCAGGTGATCGGTCTTGGACTCCCCTGTGCCCGAAAGCACATGGACACTTTTGGATGCTTCTCCCTTCTCGGCGCACTTAGTCTCGTGGCGATATAGCGTCTTCCTATCAGAGGATTGCTCACCACGGACCGTGATCACGCCTTTCAGGCCCAGGATCTTCATGCACAGGAAGTTGTGGTGGACGGCAGCGCAGAGGCGGTTCAAGGTTGTTCTGCCAAGGATGGCGTTGAAGGAGGCCTCCATGTCCACCACGTCGAAGCGCACGAGCTCAGTCCAGTGATTAGTGGCATCTCCGAAGGTCATGAGGAGCTCCATTTGGCCGAGCGGCTGGATGGACTTGCCTGGGACGAAGCCGGTTAGGGGGTAGAGTGACGGTTGCAAGGAACCGTTCTTGTATTCTCCTTATGGCTCCATTACCTTCTTTAGCATGCTCAGGTACAAGATGTCGGCGGAGCTTCTGCCATCCACAAGTATTTTCTTGAGCTCGCAATTTGAGACGATGGCCGTCACGAAGAGGGCGTCGTCGTGTGGGAAGTGTATCCCCTTAGCTTCTTCTTCGGTGAAGGAGATGGGTACACTCGCCCACTTGGGTGGTGGTGCTGTGGTGAAGGTTCCAACGAAGTTGACTTCGCGCGCGTACTCCTTGCATTGCGTCTTTGACCCTCGGCCTGTGGCGGAGCCCCCGAGTATCACCCCGAAATGGTGAGCGGGTTCTTGAAACGGGAGATTCTCTTCCTTGGGCGCAGGGTCGGCAAGGAGGACGTTGGCGGGGCGCCGAAGCCTCGGGCGCCTTCTCGTCCCTGCGTTGAGCTTGCATTCGTGCTTGGAACTCTTCACGAGCTGTGATGAGGGTATTACACTCTTCCGTGTTGTGGCTCGCTGAGTTGTGGATAAGGCATGTTCCAGCGTCTCCCTCGGCGGTGCGAGGTGGCTTCTTGGGCTGCCAAGTCTTTTGGGACAAGGTTTGCCCTTCGACGGCGAAGATCTTTCGGGCTTGATCGCCGGGCGCCTTCTTCCCCCGCCTCCTCTTCCTCTTGGAAGACGGTGCGGATGCCTGGGGCTGATCCGATGAGGGAGTCCCTTCGGGCGCGCCACGTGGCATGTCCTTCTTGGCGATGTCTCCATCTTCGCCCCGAGCGTATTCTTGCAAGATTCGGTACAGCTCTTCGGTCATCTTTGGAGGGTTGCGACTTACAGCGCGATTCACTTCTCCTTGGAGAAGGCCTTGCATGCAAGCGTCGATCACGGTCGTTGACGGCGGGTCGGCGATTTGGCTTTGGACCTTCGCAAAGCGATGGAAGAAGCTTCGGAGAGACTCTCCCGGCCTTTGTTTCACGGCGTAAAGCTCGTGAGATTGCAAGGCTCATTGAAATTTTCCTGGAAGTTGGCGATGAAGACCTCTTCGAGGCGCTCCCACGAATGAAGGGAATTTTTCCGTGGGTTATAAAACCAAGTTTGTGCCATCCTGGTGAGCGTGAGCGGGAAAAGGTTGCACATCTCGGTGGGGCCTCCACCCGCCGCTCGTATGGCGGTGGAGTAAACTTTCAGGAATTGAAGAGGGTTGGACTCTCCGTCGTATGGTCGTATCATCGGCGGCTTGAACCTTGGTGGGAAAGCCGCGTCTTGGATCTCCTGCGTGAGCGGGTTACAAGATGATCGGCCCTTCCGGTTTCTTCGGCGACGTGATCCTCCTTCGTCGGGGTCGCTCTCATCGCTAGAAGGATCACTCGGAGAGGGATCTCGGCGTCTTCTTGGATGGTCGGAGCATCGGCGAGGATTTCTTTCACCGCCGACGAGGTCTCCGGACTCCGCCACTTGCTCGTTTCCGTGCACGCTGGGAACTCGTTCTCCGGGGGGCACATCTTGAGGCGGAGCTTGGTTGCCACCTTGTTCGGCCCCGGCAGGGGGAGCAAGGGGCGCTTGCGGGGCGCTCGCAAAGCGAGGTTGGTTTGGAGCGTGTGCGACTTGGAGGGCACCATGCGGCGGAAGTCCCCAATATGGGTGGTACCAAGGAGCTCCATGGGCGATCGTGGCGAGCGCTAATGGAGGTAGTCCCGGGTTGGAGGGGTCATATGCCAGGACTCCTTGGTTTTCCGGCGCGGATCCTCCTGACGCCACATTGTTTCCCCTTGTAGGCTCCGAGGGCAAGGTTACTACCGGTTGCAGGGGAGGTGGCGCGAAGCCCATCGAACGAGGCATACCGAGTTCCGCGTCTTTTGCGGGGGTGGTAACCGCAGGTAGCTCGCCGATCCTTGCCACCACGTCGGTGAGGACCGAAGGAACGCCTACGACGATTCTGAGTGCTTTGGCTCCTTCGGCGACGGCTGGGAGTGGGGGTGCGGCCACGACTTCCGTCGTAGCGCCCATGCTTGCGGCGACGTCCGGATTGGTGAGAATTTCTCCTTCCTCGGAAGCCCCCGAGGCGTTTGCTTTCTTCGTTTGTACCCGTGTAGATTTTGCGGCAAGTTGGGCACCCGATGAAGTAGGCTTTGTCGGTGCCATCGAATCTTCACTTGCGGTGAGGGTTCCCCACGGTCGGCGCCACTATTGTTGTTCTAGAAAACAACAGGAGTAAAGGGTGCCAATGCTCGATGGCACAAGTGCGAGAATAGTATATAGGGGGTGTATGCCGGCCTTATAGCGAAGGTCGTCGTACACTTGGACAAGTTGACACGTTGATATATTTGAATAGGTTCGGTCGACCCTGTGGGTACGACTTAGTCCTATGTTAGGAGAGGCTTCGAGGGGTCATTAGCCGGGTGTTTGGGCCGAACTCGTCTTCCCAAATCACCTATGGCGAGAGATCTCTAGGGGCCGCCTCGGACTTGGGCCGAACTTGTCTTCCCAAGTGGCAAGGTTGGGACACCCTCGATACTCTAACATGATCCCTCTACTTCGAGTCGAAGTCGTACTAGACGGCCCGGAACCTCGAAACTAGGCTTCCCATGTCGCGTCCCCAAGGTCGAGTCGAGACTAGGCTCGACCCAAGCACTCGAGAGCGGGCTCCCGAGGTTGCTCTAGCCGTCTCCCCTTTGATCTTATTGCAATGGAGAGTGAATGATACATGTCCCCATGGGGGGTATTTATAGCCTAGGGGTCCATGACAAAAGACCATGGCTACTCTTGAGGGAGAGGGAAAGTGAGGGCAAAATGGTAAACTCATCCCTACACCTTTCTTGGCCCTACTCAAGCTCCTCTTCTCCTTTGACCACGGCATGAGGGTTGACTTGTTGACTCCTTTGACCGACGCCTAATTGGCATGGCTACGCCTTGTTGGCAATTTGATCGATCTTTTGGGATTTCTTGACTTGGTCGTCGCCACGTAGGATTAGGGCCCGGCTCATGTAAGGATTTTATTATATTACAACAGTAGCCCCCTTGAGCCGGAGGCATTGGGAATGCCTTCGGGTCAACTTCAACGTTGATGGCATGCCGAGATTCTTTTTCCGATACCTAGAGCGTAGCTCTCCTTGGGACGAGACACCGGCTAGGTAGGTTTTACGAGGAAACCGGGCCTAGGTGGGCTGCCTTGTGAGATACTTGTAGTTTCGGGAGTGACCTTCGAGACGTTGCGTTGAGGGAGCCACCGGCTAGGTAATCTTTCTCTAGGAGGAAGATAGACCTAGGTGGGCTTGTTACACAAAATTTGTCGTTTTGTGAGTTTTGGCGCATCCCAAGGGCTCCTGGGGATCCTGTGGAAAATTAGGGCCTTAGAATCTTCGGTGCGGAGAACCACCGGCTAGGTGAGTTTCTTGATGAGAAACCAAGCCCAGGTGGGTTCCTTCACGAGGTTTTGCCGGTCGTGAGGTCTACTTCCGAAGAAATAGACATTTTGACTTGTTGACTCCTTTGACCGGCGCCTAGTTGGCATGGCTACGCCTTGTTGGAAATTTGACCGATCTTTGGGATTTGTTGACTTGGTCGTCGCCACGTAGGATTACGGCCCGGCCCATGTAAGGATTTTATTATATTACAACAAATTGTTTGTTTACGTGTTAATTATAAGATAAATCAATACATCATTGTTAGATGTCGATTTCTTCGAGCCACGATGAAGGATCAAGTTGCAAATTTGGACGGGGTCCACAAAGCTGTTGTAGGAGACATCAACGACGATGGTATAGTAGGTTAAGCATCGCCTCCGACGACGATGACGCGTCTCGTGGGAGTCAATGTGCGTGGCATTTCGACATGCTCTTTACGCGGCAACGACAACACGATCTTCAAAAGACCAGCTCTCCAGGATATACAACTTCTCGCTACGTCATAGGATGCCCTCTTATTTATTTTGTACATTTAGTATTGATGTTCATGTAGGATTTTTCTCTATGATTTTTTACCTGTATCTTTTGTCATCTTACTTAACGATATTAGATATCGCCTATGTTGTAATGAGTTGAGATTTTTAATTAATCATGTTCCAGCTTACGTAGTTCTGGACCGTGAGTTCAGATTTTGCTATAGTGAACTATGGATGAAAATATATTTTTCCATTTTTTTAGTGGTTAATGTTTGATCTATAATATATATCCCCTTTGCATGATTTGTTACTTCCTCCGGCCGGAATTACTTCTCGAAATATTACATGTACCTAGACGCTTTTTAAACATAAATACATTCATATTTGGGCAAATTTGAGACAAGTAATATGGGTCGGAGGGAGTATCATTCTTCTGTCCTTTGTGAAATCATTTCATAAAGTTTAGCAGCGGATTGGCTTCTTTTTGATATGTCACATATCTACTTGATCTTTTTTGGTGTGTAAGTATGGAGATGTTTCTAGAATAAAAAATATAACTATATATTAACTATTATAAAACCTGAGTTGACAATCCGTATGTATTTGTTACAGTCTTGTATAAAACATTAGCACAAAGATCGTCAAAAACATGTATGCCTAACTTGGTGAGACATTTCCAAATAATATAACTATAAATTTGCCCGTGCTTTGTACTCCGACGAGACATTGTCGGAGCACGTTCTTCGGCACCGCGGATGCCGAGCACCCTCTTCACTGTTCTGCGAGTCCCGCCTGCATGCCCGAGCGCGGGTTGCTGGGGTGCACCTTCTCGGCTAGCGCACCTGCTAGTTGTCGGGAGGCGTTCCTTCAGCTTCCCGGAACCGGGGTTCCCGGGGGCATCTTGTACTCGGCCCTTAGCCTTTAACTTCGCCAAAGGCCGTCTCCTCGAGGCAGGCTTCCAGGACTCGTCGCTTCCCGGGAGGCCTTCCTGACGGCGTTTCGTCACTGGCGACCCACGCGTCCCGTATCAGTGGGACTCTGTGGGCGACTGGTACGACAGTAGCCCCCGGCGTGGGACAGCAACCTTGAAGCTTCCAACAAGTGCTATCCTCGGTCGATTGCTGGGCTACACCCTCTTTGACGTGTGGGTCCCAAGGGGAGAAACCCCCTGGCACCCGGCCTCGGGGGCCGCATTTATAGTCCCACTCCTCCGAGCGGAATGGTCGGACGCACGATTTCGTGCCTTAAACTTCTTAATCACCAGAGAGTTAAGGCCACGTCGCGCACCCTCCTCTTAATCTCCTATTGCCGATCGTGGGAGTGTCCGTTCCAGTCCGCCAGCCCCGATAGATACCCAAGGCCGGCGGCGGGCACTCCCCGTTGTCTCTCGCTCTTGTCATTGCCTCCTCTCAAGCTCCCCGCTCCCCAACTCCAACAAAACCATCTCTCCACCTCCGCCGATGTCTTCCAAGGGTCAGAACCGTCCCAAGGGGAGCACCAGCAAAGGGGATAAGGCCAGCAAGAAGGAGCTGTCGGACAGGGCCTGGACGGAGGAGGAAATGCGGGCTAAGTTGGCCTTCTTCCCCCCCCCCCCCCCGGGTACAACAGCGAGAGGGTCGACAAGCTGGACTTGGCGCTGGCCAGCAAGCACAATGAGCACGGGCCTACGCGGGTCCTCCCCATCGGTGCGGAGCACGACGGGCACTACTTCCGGATCTTTGGGAGGTTCATCCTTGCCGGGTTCGCGCCGCCGCACTCCTACTTCCTTTCGGCCATCACACCTACGGGCTCATCATGGCGCAGCTTCACCCTACGTCGTTCTTCACACTGGCTGTTTTCCAGCACCTCTATGAAGCGTTCGTGGGGGTGATGCCGTCGATGGCACTATTCCGCCACTACTACTACCCGAGGGTGGAGAAGAAGGCTCCCCTGTCCTTGGGGGTAGTGTTCCGATTCTGCGACAGGATCAAGTCGGAATTCATCGAGCTGGGGAAGGAAAAGATCGAGCATGAATGGCGCTGCGACTGGTGCTGGGTGCGCACCGACGGGCTCCAGGAGTTCCACGAGGAGCCCCTCAGGTCTCCGAAGGGCTCTGACGACTGGCCGCTCCGCGATCAGAAGGACGAGGAGCTGGCCCCAATCTGCGCGAAAATCAAGGCGCTCCGTGAGCCTGGGCTCACGGACACGGATGTGGCGTGCCACTTCATCGGGAGGCGTGTGGCCCCCCGATAGCGGCGCTCGCATCCGGCATGGATGTACACCAGGGCCGGTGACCGGACCCGGCTGCAGCGCACGGACCTCCTCCCGGAGGAAGTGCAATTCTGGGTGAAAGGTATCACCGGCGAGGACGAACCTTACCGGCTTCCCCCGCTTGGAGCGCACCCGCTCCACTTTGGGATCCTGAACCCGGGAGCCCGAGATCTCCTACTATGCGACGAGTGGGGGATCGTGGAGGACCCTCGGCGCAAGCCTACCCCCCCCCCCCCCCCCCCCGCAGCCCAGGCCCTAGAAAGGCAAGGAGCCGGCTGCCGGCTCGGGGAAAGGGGGCCCAGGCCAGGCCTCCGCCAAGGCAGAGGGCTCGGACTTCGATGACTCCTCGTTGCGCGTCGGAGGAGACCTCAATGACGACGACGGCGACGACGACGCTCCCCCGGCAGCCGGCGGGGTCGTGCCAGAAGAGGACGATGAGGAAGATGACATCCCAATGGTGAGGCAGTCCGCGGTGGACCGGGCGGGCAGGCGGGAGGGCAGCTCGCAGCTCCAGGAGCCTCACGGCGAAGCGGGGGCTAGGGCCTCCGGCGGCAGCGACGCGGCTGCAGCAGCCGCCCCGACCACCCCGGCGACGCTAATAGCTCCCCCCATGCGAAGCGGCCCTCCGGCGAGGAGCATCCTAGCTCGGCCAGGCCGGGGGCACGCCGTCAAATCCCGACGCACCCTCGGGGTCACAGACGGTCGCGACGGGGTCCTCCTCCTCCGCCGGAGCCGCCTTCAGCCTGGGAGCAGGGGAGCTCGCCGGGTGGACATGGGGTCGGATCACCTTCGACCCCAGCGTTTTCCAGCAGGGACACCAAGTGATCGACAACATCCAGCAGCTGCAGCGGATGTTCATCGATTTCTTCAACGACGCGCAGCAGCACCACGCCCGCGTAGTGGCGGAACTGGGCGCAGCGTGACGGGAGGCGGAGGAGCAGCGCACCGAGCTGCAGCGGCTCCGGGAGGAGCTCCAGCAGGCGTGGCAAGCCAGGGCAACGCCTGCTGTGCAAGGGGTGCCAGAGGCTCAGGTCCTCCAGCAGCTGTGGGATCTCCGGCAAGAGCACCAGCAGGAGCTCGAGCCGGTGAAGGCCACACACGCCAAGAGCGAGGAGGAGCACCAGGCGGCTCTGGACTCATTCCAAGGGCGTCTCCGGGAGAAGACGGACTTACTGTCCGGCTACTCCCTGGAGACGGCGGCTGCAACAGCAGCCGAAGCCTCAGCACCCCGGGAGCAGGAGCTGCAGGACCAGGCCCGCTACCGGGAGCGCGAGCTGGCGGGGCAGCTCAAGGCTACCCAAGATGCCAGCTCGTCTCTTCAGGGCGAGCTCGACATGGTGCAGCAGGAACTCCGGCTGATCGACAACGACAACACCAAAAAGGTGTCGGAGATCGATAGGCTGAAGTCCGAGTGCCGCGAACACAAGCTGCAGGCTCAGGAGGCTCGCGGTGCGTGCACCGAGCTGCGTGCCAGTAGGACAGGGGAGGTGGCCAGGCTGAAAAAGCTGGCCGACTCGGCGGCGGAGGCGCTGCAGGGGTTCGACATCCCTGTGGCTTCCTTCGATGGGGCAGACATGGCGAGCTTCACTTCATTCTTCGCAGACTTCGTCGGCCGGCTGAGGCTTGCAGAGCTATCTGACGGCCTTCGGGGACCGGCAAGTCGGCCTTGTGGCCGAGCTGGTCGCTGGGCAGATTCTCACCCAGGTCCACTCCGCCCACCCTGACTTCCCGTTCGAGTCGGTCTTCGACGCCTGGTCGGACGAAGAAGAAGCCAAGACCCACTAGGAACTGGTATAGGGCGTCGTGGTCGAGATGGTGGCGCGGATGCAGGGCAAGGTCGACAAAGACGAAGCCGCTGCTAAGAAGGTTGCCGGAGAAGCCCCCGATGCCGAGGATGCACCTGACACCGACGCAGCTGCCCCGGGAGCACCTCCCGCGTAGTTTCCTCCATTTTTTCTTTTTTATTTTCCTGCAAGTGGCGTGTGGCGCCTTAGAACTTTTTATGTTAGCTTTCCCTTATCATCACCGGTGTTCTTTGTCAACTTGTTTTGCTCAAGCTTCAATATATATCCAATGCTACTTTTACTTGCTTCTTTGCCTAAGACTAGCTTGCCGGGGAGGGGCTCTGTCCTCCTCGTGCTTTAGCCTTGCGTACCCGGGGACTCGCCAACCACGTGCTTGGCCAGACTAGGGACCCGGGACGGAACCGCGGTGCCGACCTAGGACCAAACAGCAGCGGCTAGTCACTCCGCCTGCGGGTTAACTACCCTAGTGTGCACGCCACTAGGACGGACTCGCGAGCCACGTGTGGGGGGCGTCGTCACCCCGCAAGCGTTCTTCATACGCTCCGGCAACACGGGGACCGAGCTTACCTCAGCAAACCAGTGTTACTAAAGGGAAAAACCAAGGACCAAAAATGAGATACTTAGCTTCCCGTTCTTTTTGGACTTGTTGCACCTTGTTGAGAGCCGTGGCAAGGACGCGGTGGCAGTGCACCCTCCAGCGGCACCCTCGGAGCTGCGGAGGCATGCACCACCACCGCGTCTTTATGACGCCTCTCGCTTGTCTCATCGCTATTTCTGGTGTCGTTTCTTAAGAGATGTGGCAAGGCCGCGATGGTGGGAACACCCTCAGCGACAAGCGCAGAGGGATGCACCACCATCGCCTATCTGCGACATCTCTTGCCTTCTTGCTCGTTGCTGGTGTTGCACTTTTCCAGGTCTCCTTAAATAGCCAAAGCGCTGCTCTTGCCTCCACACGCCCGGGACCACCAGTCGCCGCGTGGAGGCACAGGCCCTGTCTCAGTTTCCTGCATCAAGCCTCGAAGTAATTGCGATATATGTACAACTTACCCGCAATACGAAGACACCCGTGACCACCCCACGAGCGTCACAGTGTGCCTTCGCCTTATCTCTATGCTGCATGTCAGATTCCTGCAGTGCCCAAGGTACATAGCAAAAAAAATTCGAAATGCACGAAAAACAGTATAAACTGGATAACCTCTTGCCTCCCAGCCCTCGGGCACAGAAGAGTCGACCTCAAACCAGATTGTGAGCATCTTTACATTTCCATGGTGCCTCGCTGGCACGTAGCACGTTGCGGACGGGTCCGGCAACTGCTAGGCCTCGTTCCGGGGCGTCCCGGTAACGAGTTTGGTTTTCGGGGTTCCGGCAGCCCCCTGCTCATAGCCAAGGATGAGGAGACAATTCTGTGCACCTAGAGCAGGAGATAGAAGCATTCGTAAATAGCAAAGCACAATATCCACCAAAAAACACTTATCTTTATTCAACTTTGTGCTAGCGGACAACCGGGCCTTGCCCGGCTACACTAGCTTAAAGAGGCACGCTGCCGCAGTGTCACCCGTGGGTAAGCGCCACCGTTTCACGGGTAGAACTTGCGTAAGTGCTCAGTGTTCCAACTATTGGGCACCAACAAGCCTTCTTCGGTTTCCAGCCGAACAGCCCCCGGTCTGGTCACCAGCACTCCCCGGAAAGGGCCTTCCCAGATTGGAGTCAACTTCTTGCCGGCCTTCATTCCTTGTATCCGGCGCAGGACGAGGTCTCCAACCTCGAGCCCGCGGGGACGGACTCTCCTGTCGTGATAA
Organism: Brachypodium distachyon; assembly: GCF_000005505.3. Taxonomy (NCBI): domain Eukaryota; kingdom Viridiplantae; phylum Streptophyta; class Magnoliopsida; order Poales; family Poaceae; genus Brachypodium; species Brachypodium distachyon. The sequence goes on along the minus strand of NC_016132.3, from coordinate 17,810,567 downwards.
CAACGGAGCCTCTGTTGGTAGCTTGCAGCTCGTACAACAGCCCGGCATCGAATCTCCTCGATGAAGGTAAGGTCATCAATCCTCTGTGTGTGTTGGCTCTTGTCGCCATTCGCGCGTACCCGAGGTGACCCATACTTGAGATCGAGGGGCAGCATAGCTTCTGCCCCGTAGACGAGGGTAAACGGAGTTTGACCCGTCGCCCGACTCGGTGTGGTCCGCAGTGACCACAGCACGGGCTGGAGTTCTTCAACCCAGTGTTTCCCGTGGCCTTTGAGCTTGTCAAAGGTTCTCGTCTTGAGCCCCGGCAGAACCTCTGCGTTGGCTTGCTCAACTTGCCCATTGCTACTAGGGTGAGCAACATAGGCAAAGTGAATCTTAGTGCCCATGTCCTCACAGTAAGCTTGGAACACCGCACTAGTGAATTGCGTGCCGTTGTCGATGATGATGCCGTTAGGCACACCAAACCGGCACACAATGCCCTTGAAGAACTTGATGGCTGCCTGCGCCGTGATGGCTCGGACAGGCTCCACCTCGATCCACTTCAAGGACTTGTCGATGTCCACAAGCAGGTACTCGCAGCCACCAACTGCTCTCGGCAGCTTGCCGACGATGTCCAGCCCCCAGACCGCGAACGGCCACGAGGACGGGATGACGCAGGGCTTGCGCTGGTTGGTTGCTCTTCTTGGCATGAAACTTGCATGCTTCACAGGTCTTGACTAACTGTTCAGCATCGGCTAGTGCTGTCGGCCAGTAAAAGCCGTGCCGAAACGCTTTCCCAGCTAGTGCCCTGGAGGCCACATGGTGCGAGCATGTGCCTCGATGTATATCTTCCAGCAACACGCGCCCTTCCTCCAGGGGCAAGCAGAGGAGCATGACTCTGTTAGGACGCCTCCGGTAGAGTTCTCCGTCCACCAGGGCGTACATCTTAACTTGTCGGGCCACTCGCTCCGCGACGACGTCTTCCTCCAGGAGGGTCCCGTCCCTGAGGTAGCGAATAATATCCGCCCCCAGGGTGGTGGCTCCCGGCTAGTATATGCCACCAACTTGGCGGCATAGTCCTTTGCAGCTACAGGGCCACCTTGAGTTGCCGAAGGGGCTTCCCCGGCAACTGTCTTAGGGTCGACAGAGGGCTTTGACTGCCTCTGCACGAACACCCCAGGAGGCACCTTGCTGCGTTCCGCTGCCCATTTGGACAGTTCATCCGCAACAAAGTTGTCCTTGCGCTTTATGTGCTCAAATCGAAGTCTTTTAAACTTGGACTCCAATTTTTGCACTTCCTCCACGTACGCCGCCATCTGAGGGCAGTTGTAGTCCTTGTTTACCTGGTTGATCACGAGATGGGACTCTCCGCGAACAACCAAACGCTTGATGTCAAGGGCGATTGCCGCGCGCAGCCCGGCAAGTAGTCCCTCGTATTCTGCCGTGTTGTTGGTGGAGTTGCCGAAGTCGAGCTGTATCACGAACTTGAGCTGGTCCCCGGTGGGCGACTCGATCACCACTCCGGCACCGGCGCCCTGCAAGCAGAAGGCGTTGTCGAAGTACATGAGCCAGTACCATTCGTCCAATCCTCTTCTTCCTCTATGCCTGTCAATGTCCACTCCGCGACGAAATCAGCGAGAGCGGTGCTCTTGATGCTCTTGGTGTTTGCGAAACGCAGCCCGAACTCTGCTAGCTCCATTCTCCACTCGGCCAACCTTCCGGTGGCTTCACGGTTGGTGAGGGGCCTCTCCAAGCAGAACCCCGACACCACCGTGATGTTGTGCGTTTGAAAACAATGGTGTAGCATCCTTGAAGCGAGCAGGATCCCAAGCAGAAGCTTCTGGACCTGCGGGTACCGTACCCCGGGCATCGCGCAACACCGTGCTAACGAAGTACACGGGATGCTGCACTAGCCCCTTGCGGGGGCATCCTGCGGGGGCTGTCCCTCGGATCCGAGGGCAGAGGCGGTAGCCGGGGGTTCCTTCGGCTCGCCGGGAGCCCCCGGCCCTTCCGTCTCAGCCCCCGGGACTTGCTCTTCTCTCTCGGCAACGAGCACGGAGCTCACTACCTGGTCCGTCGCTGCTAGGTACAGCAGCAACGGCTCGCCCGGTTTGGGGGCAACGAGGACCGGCGGTGACTTCAGGTACCTCTTCAAGTCCTGGAACGCCGCTTCCGCCTCGGGGGTCCAATTGATTGGACCCTTCTTCTTCATCACCTTGAAGAAAGGCAGGGGTCACTCGACCAGCCTTGAGATGCAACGCCCAAGCGCCGCAATGCACCCGTTGAGGCGCTGGACGTCTCTAACCTTGCGGGGTGCCTCCATCTTCTCGATCGCTTCGATCTTCTGTGGGTTGGCTTCGATTCCCCTGTGAGAGACCAAGAAGTCCAGCAAGTGTCCCGAGTCCACACCAAACGTGCACTTCTCGGGGTTAAGCTTGAGCTTGATCCTGCGGAGGTTGTCAAACGTCTCCTGCAGGTCACCGACGAGCGGGTCCCTATGCCGCGACTTGATGACGATATCGTCCATGTAGGCCTCAATGTTCCGGCCTAGCTGGGGCCCAAGACACTCGCGCAGGATGCATTGAAATGTCGAGCCCGCGTTCTTCAACCCGAAAGGCATGCACGTGTAACAGTAGCAGCCAACCAAGGTGATAAACGTTGTTTTCTCCTCGGCTTCGGCTGCCATCTTGATCTGATGGTTGCCGGAGAAGGCATCTAGAAAGCACAAAGAATCATAACCTGCTGTAGAATCTACTATTTGATCGATACGGGGTACAAGAAAGGGGTCCTTTGGACATGCACGGTTAAGATCAGTAAAATCTACACACATGCGCAATTTATTTCCAGCTTTAGGGACTACAACAGGGTTTGCTAACCAAGTAGGGTACAACACTTCCCTGATCGCCCCGGTGTTCTTGAGCTTCTCCACTTCCTGCTGGATGAAGTTTCTTGTGTTTGCCGGCAAACCTTCTGCTTGACAGGCCGCGCGTCCGGCCGCACCGCCAGCCGATGCTCGATCACCTCCACCTTCTTGACCTTGGTGCCCTCCTCCTTCAGCTTTGTGCCCTTGCTTACGCGCGGGCTGGAGCTGGAGCTGCCCCCAGCATCCTGTCCGGGAGTGGCTCGTGCCTTCTTCCGTGCGGGTTGCTCACCCGCAAGTGGATCTTCGGTCCCGGCAACATCTTAGTCACCTGGATCCGCCACTGTGGAGGTCTTCACGACCTCGCCCACGCACCAAGCAGCGTCCTTCAGGTCGCACTTGATGGAGAGTACGCCGTATGTTGACGGCATCTTCATCACGCCGTAGGCGCAATGGGTTGCCGCCATGAACTTGATCAGCGCTGGATGACCAATGATCCCGTTGTACGGCAACGGGGTGTGAGCCACATCGAAAATGATGTGCTCAGTCCGGTACGCTTCCCGGGAACCGAAGGTCACCGGGAGCGTGATTCGCCCCATGGGCTGCACCACTCCGGGGTTGATCCCCCGGACTTCATCTGCTCCAGGGGCAGCTGAAGCTTTTCCACCAGCTTGGCGGACAGCAGGTTGAGGCTTTCCCCGCTGTCCACCAGTACCTTGGTCACCGTCACATTGTTTATGATCGGCGACACTACGAGGGGGAGCACCCTTGAACCCAAGGGACGGATCGGGTGATCATCCGACTTGAAGGTGATCGGCACATGCGACCACCGCAACAGCTGCTGCGCCTCCATGCTGGGGAGGAGGGCGCAGACCTCACGCGTGAGCCGCTTCACGGCGGTGTGAGACGTGAGAGCATACACTCCCCCGTGGATGCAGGCGACGTCGCGAGGATCCCGGAAGCCGGGCTCGTCGTCGTCGCTGTAGACATCCTCGCGCTGCTCGGCGCGAGGCTTGTCATGTCCCCGGGGAGGCCAGTCCTTGCCGCCGCAGGCCTGACCGTGACACCCCGCGGGTTCTCTTTTGTCTCCGTCGGCTGCACCCCGGCCCGCTCCACCGCGGGGGTTGTTCGGGCAGTCCCGGGAGAGGTGCCCAATGTCCCCGCAGTTGAAGCAAGCCCCGGCAGCGCGGCGTTCCTCGTGGCGCTGCTCGCGCTTCTCTTTGATGGTCTGGAGAGTGCGGCAGTCCTGCGCGTCGTGGGTGGTGTTGGTGTGGATGGGGCAGCGTGCGGCCGCTGCCGGCTTGCTACCCGATGCTCCCGCCAATGCCGCCTTCTTGGCGGACCTCTCGGAGCCCCCGGCTCCGCGGCAAGCACTTTCTTCCCGCCGCGTTTCCGGGAGCTTTTCTTCCCGGAGCCCTCCGGGGGGTTTGCCGCTACTTTGGCAGCAAGCTCGGGCGCCAAGCACCCTTCCTCGGCCATCGCGCACTTGTGTGTGAGAGCGTAGAGATCCCTTGTGGTCCGGATCTGGTGCGTGTTGAGCTTCTCACGCATCTTCGGGTCCCGGACGTTGATGGCGTACGTGTTGATGATGACGGCCGCTTCCGCCTCAGGGATGGAGTAGGAGAGGTTGGAGAACCAGTTGGTGAAGTCCCGCAACGTCTCCCCCGGTTTCTGCACGACCGTGTGCAGTTCCGCCAAGGTTCCCGGGTGCTTGTAGCCGCCCTGGAACGCGTTCACAAACTGCTCGAGCAGGTCAGCCCAGGAGGCTATGGACCCGGCGGACAGGTGGAGCAACCAAGTCCTTTGAGGACCATCGGGAACCAGTTGGCCCTGACCTTGTCGTCGGCGCCAATGGCGTGCATGCCCAAAGTGTAGGTCAGGAGAAAATCCATGGGGTTCACAGTCCCGTCTGATGTCCCGAGCGTTGGCGCGCGGAACTTGCGGGGCCACGTCACCCGGCGCAACTCGCGAGTGAATGCGGCGCAGCCGTCCTCAGCGCCCATGGGAGCATCTTCCTGCTCCTCTGGGCGATGGCGTTCTGCTTCACGCCGACGCCGACGCTCCAAGCGCGGGCGGAGGTCTTCCTGCTGGCGGGCGTTTAGGACGCCTAGCGCGTCACCCCGTGTAACAGTCGGTGACGAATCCGAGGACCCCACGGGATCCTCCCCTCCTTGCCCTCTCGGCGGGGGAGGGTGTTCTCCGTGTCCTGAGACGCGGGGCGCATCTCCGCGTCCCGGGTTCTGCCCCCGGCCTGAACCAGCCGGGGCACCCTCGCCTTGCAGCTGCTGGGCGGCGAGTGCGAGGAGCGCGTCCAGCTCCGCACTCCACGCTTCATGCACCCGCGTGCCTTGCAGTGGCTCGTAGCGCACCATGACACGCGCGGCTATAATGGCTTCCGCCGGGGTCTGGGCGGGAGGCTGCCAATTCTCCGACCGGCTGCCCTCAACCCTGTCACCCAGTGCCCTTGGGTGAGTGGGGCGAGACTCCGTCGGGGTCGCATGCTACGCGTTGTGCTCGTGGCGCAGCTGCCGCTGCGCGTCTTCGGCCTGCGAGTGGACTCGCTGGCCGGCACGCGCGGCTGGCTCCGGCGCGGGGCGCCGCAGGCCCCCTCAGCTGGTTGTCTGCCGACGGCCAAGGAGGCGGAGGTGGCAGCTGCGACTGTTGCTGCCGTGGAGGGGACCCCTGATCCCCTTGTGCTCGTGACGCGCGCGCAGCGTCATGGGACCGAGTGCGCATGGCGAGAGTGTCGCGCAAGTCAACCCGGGGTTCGTCTGCCTTCTTGGGCGGCATGGCGAGCTAGTTGTCGGAGACGTCATAGACGACGGAGCCGATGTTGATGACGATGACGCCGGCGGTCAGATGTCGGAGCACGGTCTCCGGCACCGGGGATGCCGAGCACCTCCTTTTTGGTTCGGTGGAGGGCGAGGAGATCGCTCCGGCAATCGTCGGCGTGGCGATAGACACGAAGTGTAGACACGAGAGTTTACCCAGGTTCGGGCCACCCGGAGGTGTAATACCCTACGTCCTGCTTTGAGTTGTATTCACAAGTTTAAGTGCGTACAGATCACCCGGGGAGTTTCCGCGTTGGCTACTTGGGTGAATGCGATGTTATGTTCTAATAACTGGGGTTGGAACCTTTTGACCGATAGCATTGGTCCTCCTTTTATAGCCAAGGGGATACCACATGAAACGTTTCCCAGACGCGTGTCACGGCCACACGAGATACACTTTGGTTGATCCGCGCTGGACGCCATGCAGCGTCCTGTCTACTGTACACGGTGGAAAAAACGGTTCGCAGGGTAGTCGCCTTAGCCTTGCTGACCTGCCGATAAGATTCCTGTCGGTGCATTAAATACACTGCGCCCGCCGTCTTGTCCTGTCTTCACTGTTCTGCGGGTCCCGCCTACATGCCCAAGCGCGGGTAGCTGGGGTGCACCTTCCCGGCTAGCGCACCTGCTAGTTGCTGGGAGGCGTTCCTTCAGCTTCCCGGGACCGAGGTTCCCGTGGGCATCTTGTACTCGGCCCTTAGCCTTTAACTTCGCCAAAGACCGTCTCCTCGAGGCAAGCTTTCCGGACTCATTGCTTCCTGGGAGTCCTTCCTGACGGGGCTTCGTCACTGGCGACCCACGCGTCCCGTATCAGTGAGACCCCGTGGGCCACTGGTACGACAGACATATTGTAACCGTCTGCTTACGAGCACTCCTAAATATTAATTTGAATCTCAAAATTAATACAAATTCACATATTCAAATATTATATGTTGAAAATACAATGTTATAAACATTATTAAAAAGTAAAAATCAAATACATAACTCTCAATTCGAAAAGTTCCTACCTTTTTCCGTTTAGCTTGCTGACGTTGGCACGAATGCCGTGTCGGGTGTTCTTCGCGTCTATATAAAGTGGGTGAGGTGGTGTTGTTTTTTCACGGTCAGTGCCGGTTGTTGGTTTCTGTGCAGCGCGTTATGAGAGTGAGCATCTAATGGTGAGGCTACCTGGTACAACTGAGAATTCACATGAGTCCGATGATGTTTGTAAGTGTGCGTGTGCCACCTCAACCACAAATACCGGTCGATCAGTTTCCTTGTGTGCAATTTTCTGCACCAGCACCGCTGATTCCGGTTGGAGCCCTTGTTGCTAAGATGGGATATTATAATTCTATCAACCTTCCATTATACCTGCAGATAGCTGGACCTTTGTTCTCTACTAAACCTTCAGACTATGGTGGATACATTGTGTAAGCATTGCTTTCTTTAAACTTTGTTTTAATTACTTGTGCAAACTTCCAACATGTTTATACTAATCTTTTCTTTCCTTTTTTCTGAAGGGGTCGCGAAGACCATACAACTACATATGTTATTGTCATTCATCATAGTTGCTATGGTATCAGGGGTGCATCGGGAGGTTGTATTATACGTTATGACACTCGGCTTGTTATTGGTGTATTTACATCAGTGACTACTACCATTGGTGAGGCTCTCAGTACTTAATGTGTGTGGGTGCTATTGGGAAGATGGCTTCGAAGGAATGTAATTTGTTTATCTATCTATTTCTTAAAGTTGCTGGCATAAAAATTTACATTACTAGGAATATTGTTTGCAACTTCGTTTTTCTAGGGAATTGAAATTAATAACAACAATAGCTCTCTACTAGTTTTTGTGACAGTGATTGAAACTGAAATGATACTTGGTCGTTGTGTTAGCAAAAATGATGCAACCCGGAGAAGATAGCAAGAAGATACTGGTATCATGCGAACCTTGTGACCGTGTTGTTTGCTGCGGACATCATGCTATGTTTGTTTTGTAATAATAATATTAGGATGAACGGCTTAATCTTGAATTTGTGCGTTTGAGTCAGCCGTACGAGATTTGTACAACTTGTGGAGTGCTATTCCACGTTTTTTCCCATTCGCACGGGAACATTTTCAAATTGGAAATCTACATATAAAAAACATGTCGAGAAGATTATGGTCAAAGGTGAAAAGATTCTGAAAGAAAAAGTTTAGCTCAAGAAAGATTCCATCGACTCCATTGCCAGACCGAGTTGCCTCTATTCCTAACCCAAATCCTTGTCCATCAAGTGCACAGGGCGTTCATTGTCCATAGATAAATCTTCCGAAACATCATTACCTAGAACACAAGGCAGACAGGCAGTGCGCGGCCATTATTGTACCAACAGCTAACATATATGCAAGTGAGCTCTTCAGCGTACACATGGCTAAATGCGGTAAGCAATGATAGGGCACTCACTTTCGTCAGATCGATGGGAGCTGCTAGGTATGGCAGTTCTCTTCTCGTGCGTCGATCGTCTTTTCTCGATCGACGCCTAGTAAGCGCACAAAATGGACCAACCAGCCGAGGATGACAACAATTGAGCTATATAATAAGACAGAACAACATGGAGGAAGTAGAACCACAACCGCAGGAGTCTGAACCACTTGCTCTTGAACTATGGACTGAGTAGGTTCACTTCTGTCGTCTGGCACAGGTCATCCTCTCGTGCCCAGATGGATATGTGGACGTGTCGGGTTAGGCCTCTTCTTCTACTCCTGATAAGAACACAATATGGACAAGCCAAGCAAGCAAGCATGACAACAATTCGTTCGTGTGCGGAATCAAAGAGCATATATAAAATAAGGAGCGACGGTACGGAGGAAGTAGCACCACGGCTTGGGAGCTAGCCGCTGAGGTCGGAACCCTTTCCTTTTGAATGAAGTTATCAATTTCTGAAACTGCCTCCGTAGGTCTAGCGCTTCTCTTGTCTAGCATATATCGCACCGGTAGGCTCAGCACTAAGGGGTTAATTTAAGAATCTGAATCAGCACATGAAACTTTTTCAATATTACTCGCACGGGTAGGCCCTAAAGGTTTTTGACCGGCCGATGCTCGATTTGTGCCGCGATGATCTGTGGTTCTCGTTCTTGGCAAGATGCCCGCAACCACTGTTGTTCTTGTCTTGCGGTTGCTTCGGTGCCTTCTAAGAAGCACTGAAAAAAAATTGATCAATCAAGCAAGAATTGCAACAATTAATTTGCAACCGCAACCAAACGAAGATATTAAATAGGGCACGATATCATGGTAGAAAAAGTACAGATGTGTTTTGAAGGCTCGCATCACACAATATTTGTCCCCGATGTAAATGCTTTTCACCAACACTCGCAGTGGTAGGTCCTTCAGTACTCAAGGATGCCAAAATTCTCTTGTCCCTCTGCATTGTCGACTGCATTGTCGACTAGAATGGTGCCAAGTTGCCATCACTCTGATGGTTATCAGCAATGGTTTTCTTCCGTTTGAAAGTCTTGTATCTCATGTAAGAAGCACATCAAAATACGAAGGCGGTAGCTGAAACCTTCGAACGTATTTGTTCTGTCCGAGCATGTCCTTTGCTGGCGCTGGAGCATATAACAATACCGAGGCAGGATAGTACCCTACGGAAGGAGAGAGACGGGGCTAGGGCCTGGGGGCAAAACTATTTCTCATCCACTGTTCAAAACAATTTGGCTCAGGCCGCTTGCTCGTTGTGGCGTCCAAACTAAAATCACCGATGACATCGCTACGTTCTGAAAATAAACAGACGAATTCTTGCCCGCGTGATGTAGCCATGTAGGCACCGGCCATAAAGCCCATAACATCCGCTAGCTAACTCACGAGTCAATTAATTCTCCTATAATCTGTATTACGAAGCCCAATACCGCGTGATAATATAAGAAATTAGAAATTCTCAAACGGATTTCTGCTCTAAAAAAAACGTAAAGCTCGTCTTGATTCCCGTTGTAAATCTACCATGGACGTCAAACAATCTTTCAGGCGGTTTCATGAAATGTTTTTCTTCTGTAATCAGTATGTTATATGTATCAGCTCTTACCCTTACAATTACAACAACAACGCCTCCTGAAAAGCAAACAAATGCAACACAAGCATCTGAGGTTTTGGCAGGAGTAGTCACCGGACAACTCATATAGTTGGGGCACATCAGGCCAAGAGGCTCACAGTATCTCAGTTATTATACAACAACAGCCAAATAGACAAGCTTCTTCAGGAAGCCTCAGCGTCCTCTGACGATTTCTTGTACTCAGGCTTGAGCTCGTGTGTTCCCTGGTTCGGTCCTCGTTTGTTGTACATACAAAGATCGTTCAATATCTCCTTCAGGAATTGCTGCATAAATCCAAGCACAAACAAATTCTTAAGTGACCACTTATACAAGAATAATTTGAAGATCTAGAATTGAAATTTATTTATCTTATTAGTAGGAGGAACTGTTTCCTACAAACAACATCGGGAATAAGTTTAGAAAGTACCTCTGGCTGGTCAGTTTCTTGCACTAGTGCCTTTAGAGCCCAATTAGGCTGCTTTTCAAAAAGCTTGAAGATAATATTTTCCAGTTCGCGACGATCCCTACGTGTCCTTTTGACATCAGATGGTTTTGTTGGTGTTGGCTTTCTCTTCTCCTGACCAGCACAAAATTGAATATGTCATGACAGGTTACAATTGGCACTTAGGCAGCCAAGATGAAGAGATTGGCACAACATGATGATCTAAAATAATATTTTTTTAAAACTCAAGCTTGCAAATTGTTTTGGAAGCTATAAGCATACAAGTAACACAAAGATGGATAGGTTCTGAGAATTAAACCACCTCAATTTATTAACAAACATTGGTTACATCTGTAAGGATAAAAGCAAAATGAATAATCCTGAATTGTTGGAAGAAGTATACCTTTGAAGAACCAGAAGGTATCAGACCAACCATGCCAGGCAAGGGTCTCATGCTCATTCCGTGGTCATTATCAAGTACCTGCAAGCAGTGAACACAAGGGTAAATTGTAATACCTTAAAAGTCACAATAAGGAGAAAAGGCCATTGAAGCACCCCACCTGCACTTTTCTAGTTTTAACCATGGACTTCTGTGTTCTTTCACGGCATAATTTTGCATAGTTTATTAAATTATCTTTGTGAGGCTCCATGTCAAATTTATGCTCGACTTTTCCTTCACATGAGAGTTTTCCTGCAATAAAGAGAGATTCTAATTCAGTGATACTTAAAAATAATAGGAGCCCTGGAAGAACCTACAAATCCTTGGGAACCAAAATCTGCAGAACTACTGATATGTGGGAACTTTTCAATCTTTTAAAAACTATATAAATTTCGAAATCAATGTGCTTTAGGCAGCGGAACATATGACAGTAGTCTCCCTAATCCCTATTTCTTTGAAAAAAACTGCTAGAGGATGTGTCTATGTGCATAAATCATGCAAAGTTCCTTAGGACGCAGCATGGATCCCCTACGACCCAAAATAAATGCCAGACATTAACTAAAGTAGTAAACGATCTAGGAAATACTAATATTGGCCATATACTATTAAACAACCACCCTGCCACATAATAGATCTTAAATCCCGCCTCTAAGTAGAATTATGCACTGCAGCACTGGCAATTTGTGGGGAAGCCTCAAAAGCAGGAGGTTTAGGATATTGAGGCCAGTTGCAATAGACAGACAAACATATCATGAAAAGCACAACATGGTGTACACCCGCACGATGACATCGATGACATTTAAGTCAGACAATTGATAGTAGCATAAGTAACTGCATGGATTCCTTTCTCATGAGTACGGTGCAAAAGGTTTGAGAATGAAATCATTTATAGATGAACATTTGAAGCATGTATATCTGGCACTCTTGTAGAGAATGAGCAGAATGTTCGGAATATTAGAGACATGCTACAGAATAGAATTATAGTTCTGCATACTTGATTGTTTCCACAAGCTTACTATTGCTCAAATCAAATCACTATGTTAAACCAAGAAATACATAAAGGAACCAAACATGAATGAAGTTCTGACAACGACAAACCAAACTGTGTGCATCAGTCAGGACAGTAGAGTAGAATGGTCAGGGCAGCAAGTGCATCCAACTATCCAAGCACTACAAAGCAAACGAGCATGGAATTTGTTTCCTACCTTGATTAGCCTCAGAGAAAACACACATCGGTACAAAATCCTTGAACATATTCAAGGAGTAACTCTTCGGTAAATTGCAAGTGATATCCCTAGTTTGTGCCATCTCCATCTTGAACTGTCATTCAATAACATCATGTAAGAATGATAGGCACCACAAGCAAGAAATAATTAGTGTGATGCAAGCATAAATGGGCCACAATTAACACTTATAGAATATAGCAGCAGTATGACATCCAGTTCTCCAATCGGGTATTTTCAGCGTACGCGATTCAGGCAGCATAGAACTCATATGCTATTCATAGTATATGCAGAGTATAACGATTTCGAATTAGCTCAAAAGGGAAGGTATTTTCTCTTGACTGAAAACCACCCATCTATTCAATCAGTTCTTGCTAAGTATACCCATCCTCTTCATCTACCATGCTGCGGTTAGCCCAGTCTTTTTCCAAGCTTGTTTGTAGCATGTGGACTCAAACTAATCCCCAAATTAAACAGAGAGGGACGTTGTTCATGTGCACATTTATCTCAAACATAGTGTATCCCCATCAAGCACCTAATGCTTAAGCAAACAGGCACCAAATTTATCGGAGCAAGTCCAGTTAGCCTTTAATTGGATCACCAGCTAACTACACAGCTCCTGTACTAACTCGTTGTCTGTGTTCAGTTCATTCGAGGCCGGCGACTGTACCGACCAAATCCGCACACCAAACTGAAGCAAGCACGTGGGAGGAGGGGAACATCGGGGGCGGCGGGGCGGGGTCCTTGCCTTGATGGAGGGCTCCGCGGAGCTGAGGGGGTCGAGGGAGAGCACGACCTTGGCGACGACCGGGTTAGGGTTCCCATCCCCGGAGGACGCGGAGGCGCCCTGCCAGGCTTGGGAGACGACGGGGGGGCACTTCATGAGCCACACGGAGCGGTCCGCCCGCGCCGTCTCCAGGTACTTGGCCTCCTCGCCCATCCCGACACGGCCGGCGGCGGCGGCGATTTCGCGATTTCGGGGATCGTTCGGTTCGGTGGCGAGGCGGCGCTAGGGCTGAGCGACGGGGAGCGATCTGGCGACGGGGGCAGGCACGTGACGCGCGGATGGCGTGAACTACTGCTCAACTCAAGTCGCAAGCAAAACAAAGAGTCGAACTCAGAACGGTGTGAAAAGGCATAGGCCTCCGTGACGCCAGGATTGGAAAGGGCAAATGCAAGCACCGTGAGTTGGGCCCCGCCTGTCAGTCACTGTCTCGCTGCCTCAAGGAGCCTGGAATGGAAACCGCTGTCGGCAGTCCGCGGATGCTGGCGCTGCTGCTTTGCCACTCTTGAGGAGTTGAGGGTCCGTAGCTTCAGGGAAAGTCGGGTTCACGATTCACGAAGCATCGTTGTACTCCACATTGCCACGAAGTGCATCTGTACTCTGCAGATCCGATGATCCGATCTGAACATTCATGTTCGCCTCGCCCGGTGAGTGAAAGCAGCTCGCCAAGATTCGATCTGCCTCTGACCGACCGACGGGTCACCCTGGGCACACCCGTTGTGCAAAGAGAGCCAGACGCGCTTCGGACTTTCGGAAGGCCGGCACCGGCCGCCGGCCGGGGCCTAGGCACCCCTGCGCTCAGGCGCTGATCCGACGGGTCTGGGCTCAGGCCGTGCGTGCGTGCGTGCGTCAAGAATCTCTCTCACTTCCTCGGCTCGGCCCGTCGTCTCTCCGGAGTCGTCGTCGGGCGGTGCCGCGGTGTTGTTCTGAGCGTTAGCTCCATTCTACAGGACTGTAGACTGTAGTGCTACGTACATACGCGATCAGATGTCAACAGTGGAATCCCAGGTAAAACCTGCGTATAGCTGCTTAAGCTGACCAAGCCTGACTGGATGTGTCGCACGCAATCTCCCATGGGCCATGGCCATGGATACCATACTTAAACACTCTAGACCTGATTGGCTAGCTAGAATATCTCGTACACAATCTCATGGGTTTACCGCACTAAACAATCCTATCTGAACCTTCCTTGTGCTACCTGTGTACGGTACTGTACGATGAGGAAAACACTCAAACTTGTGTACGATTAAGCTATACGCGAACTCGTTTACAATCAACATCTCCTCTTAATTACGTTATCACCTCGTCCCACACAGCCACCGACCGCGTCCAAACCCCGACATGTATCATTCCTCGCTTTCCCGCGCGGTTCAGCTCCATCCCTTTCCCCTCACCCTGATCCATCCAACAAGTGAACAAGTCTCCATAGCGAACTTGCCCACCGCCCGCAGGCGCACGGCGAATCCCACCACCACCTGCGCTGCATGCGCATCCTCCTGCCGCCCATCCCACTGCTCGCGGGCTGTGGTCCAGTTGACCCCACACAGCCCACACCCCGCGCCATGGCCGACGAAGCCTAGGCCAACATGTGCGCGCGCGTCCCGATCCCACCCACAAAAGCCCAGTCTATTTGTTCCCCTCGCTCTCTCGAACCCCCAAAGCCAACACACGCGCGACCGGACGAGGAGTTGAGCCGAGAGCGGAGGGAATCTGAATCTATCCGAGGGAGAGATGAAGCGGGTGGTGGTGGTGGGGGAGGAGGAGAAGTACTGCGAGGGGGAGGACAGGGAGCTGACGGTGCGGAAGACGACGCTCTTCTCGCCGGGGGACGGGCGGCTGGAGGCGTACGACCACCGCACGGGGGCGCTGGCGTTCCGGGCCGAGACGTACGGCCGCGGGGGCGCCTGCGGCGGCGGCGCGGCGGCGGGGGACCTCGCGCTGCTGGGCGGCGGCGAGGAGCCCGTGCTCACCGTGCGCCGCCGCCGCCCCAGCCTGCACCACCGCTGGGACGGCTTCCTCGGGGACGGCGCCGCGGCCGGCCAGAAGCCGCTCTTCTCGGCCCGCCGCTCATCGATCCTCGGCGGGGCCGGGGCCGGCGTCCTCGTCGACCTCCTCTCCCCCACCCCCGCCATGGAGTTCCGCGTCGAGGGGTCATTCCCGAGGCGCTGCTGCCGCGTGGTGTCCGTGCCCTCTGCCGCGGCAGGCGGGGAGGAGGAGGAGGAGGTGGTGGTGGCGGAGGTCCGGAGGAAGGTGGTGGACGAGGGCGCGCACGTGGTGCTCGGGCGGGACGTGTTCGTGCTGTGGGTGCGGGCGGGGTTCGACGCCGCCTTCGCCATGGGGATCGTGCTCGTGCTCGACCGGATCACCGGCGACGAGGTCGACGGCGATGGCCTCCTCGAATCCACATCGCCCGTACTGTAGGGAGGCTCTCCTTTGGTTTGCGCATGCAGGATTGTTGGGCATACTTGCTGCTTTTGGTTCGTGAAGGTTACCCTGGGTGCATCTTGCAAACTCCTGGCGTTATTCACTTATTTGCGTCGCAGAGTTCTGATCTGCCCTTGTGGATTGAGCTTGCAGTGGCTATGAGTGAACATTGGCGAGATCTCTGATGCACTGTTTGGATATTATACTTCTGTTCGTTATTAGTAGTATTGTACAGTACATTCCAAAATCATTTCTTATATAGAGTCATTGAAGTAGTTTTTCTATCTCTACAACTATAGGTTAGACCTAAAATGATTTTTCCTCTTGCCATGCGTTCCACGCCAGCGATCGATAGAGACGGGTGTGCTTCAGTGGATATTTGTCCTTTGTAAAAACTGCATTGCACACGCCAAAGACAAATCCACCTACTTTTATGTGTATCATGATTATGAATATTCTAGCGAGGGCACAAGGCAGGAAGTACGTAATCTACCTCAGCTGCCTCCAGCACAAGCCGTATTTTCGGAGTTAACAAGTTGGAAACTGGGCCATCAAAATTTGTGTGGCAATGAAGTGATGCTGCTGCTTTCAGGCTGAGAAAATGGGTGATCTTCGTTTTTCTAGTGGATAGCAATCAACTTCGTCGGATCTAGTGGCGTTACAGTATCTCTTTCCCTTGCGATGTGCACCGGTGAAGAGGGCAGACTTGACAAGGCCGGGGGTCTGCAATGCGGAGCAACTTCAACATATCCCGATTCCCAACAAACCTTCCAAAGGAAAAGAAAAAACATATCCCAACAAAACGTAGATATCTCATATCGGTGACGATTGTGACATCATTTGAAAAAAAAAATTGTGGCAGCAAATCGCTCCTTACTATGTACAATTCATGAACAGAGGAAAGAGAGGTACATTACAAAAATGAGTAGAAAAGCACAAATTCTCAGTCAACTTGAGTGTGTCGCATCTTAGATGATGCTTTTTTTTTGTAGCAAAAAATAAAATAACAAGACGGTATGGCACCTTCAACGCTCCCCAGGCACAGCCTGCCATTAGCACATGACATCTCATGGCCTGTACGTTCAACATCCAACAGAAGATAACAAAGGGATACATCTCGACTGTACAGTTCTTGGATGACGGCGTGTGTGTGCAAAATTATTTAGACGGTGCTCGGGATGAGAGTTCACCACACCTGGAGCCTCGCACAAGGCAGAAGATGTTGATAACACCAGGTTGTTGTGTCAAGACTCAACATGCTGAAATGGTAAATTGTGGAGAATAATTTCAGGTGTGGATCAATTCGGATGGCAACTCTATGGCTCTATGCTATGTCAGATATGTTCCTTTTTCAATCTACGATCTAGCGCTACTGTTGATGCCAAAGTAGATGGTCTTGCGACTGAAGGCGTTCATCGCATAGTCGACTCGAATCTGACCTAGGTCTGTGTTAAAGTGGACTCCGTATCCAAACCCAGCACCAAATCCCGGTTTCCCTTGCCTTAGAGCTGGGTTGCCTGCCAACATTTATTGAACAACCATTGAACAAAATAACAAGTCAGGAACAAAGGAGTTGAGTATGATCGCAGAAACATCGCGTCTGATGTAAAAAAAGAAGCATTAAGTGCGACTCAGCATTGAGATCTAAAAAAAGCACTATTGAGTTCCCAAGGATGTTATAACTTTTTCAGCATGTGCTGTACACTTAGTACGCTCATGTCAATCGGGTTGTTCTTCTGTTCATAATCTTAACTGCTTAAACAGGTGGTGGATTGATTTTCCTAGTTCAATCTTCATAGGGTAATACACATACATCATGTCAGAAATAATTATTTAAGCTTCCAGTAAAATTATTGAAATTGTAACCTGTAACTGAATTGTAATCCCTAACCAAATTTAGAAAAATTGAGCAATGTGCACTGCACACACGCTTTTCACACAAAAAAGTGCACGAATTTCAATGTAGCGGAATAGTGGTTTACTGCAAATCAAGCCCCTCATTTTACTTATGAAGTATACTTCTTTTTTTGGATAAAGTATTAAAGAAATGACTGTAAAGAAATCTTAAAGTAGTCCGTGTATCAATCTCACTTCTTCTAAAAGCAAACATAGTTTTATAAGCACAGGTATACACAGAGGAAGTGGATCCCATACCAGGAACATGACGAGCAGACCCTAAGTCACTGCCACAATCCATGAAAATAGAACCTTCGAGATGCTTTGCCTTCACAGAAAAAGACGTTTCAGTATTTATGGATAATTCAAATGTCGAATATTAGCACCACAAGAAGACAACAAAAGAAATAAAACAGTATGAATTTCCATTGGTGATGAACACTTCAATAGTCAATACACCTCCAGGGAAATTTTTGTGCTAAATGTTACAGCATTCCCCAGTTCAAACACTTTGTGCAGTAGTTCCAATCATAAACATGAGCTACAGGTGCAAATTATTACTCAAATAAGAATACTGCAATAACTCAAATACTAATTGTCACAATTACCTATTGAGCCAGAAGCGCACAATCCTTATTGAACAAGGGGCATCCGCACAAACCTACCATTTTCTAATTTTTCATCTCTCTATTTCACCACTTTCAACTATATAATTACAATGATATATAGTAACCCCGTAAGAGGCAATTGCATATATCGTTTTGAGGATTATACATGATTTATTATTTTACATACCAGAGGAACTGTATACTCGCAGTTAGCAATGAGGCACAATCTTCCTGAACCAACAGCACCCTCACCATAACCCCGGACGCTACCAAGTCCACCTATTGCAAATGCTTGGTATGGTGCCATGTCGCCAACAATGGAACCGCCTGTCAAGCTGCATCGAGGTAAGAGATCAAATAAATTTCACCAAAGAGCTTGCTGCAGAATAGCACGGGGATGCAATACCTAGTAACCAAAAAGGTTGGCCCCAATTTAATGCCTTTCGAAACAGCACATTTAACTCTGTTGAAGGTCAGCGATTTTGGTACAAGTGGCAATCCTTGTTCCATTTGGAAGTTAACCTATCAATGGGAATTATAAGATACGAATTTAAGATGGATACTACATTCAAGTAAAGATGGAAATGAAACTAACACAAACTTACTTTTAAGAAACTATTATCATTAACATCTGCGTAACCAGACTCTTGCTTCAAGATAATCATGTTGTCATGGAGATTACCACTGCATGGTGAGAGATTTTTTTTTTTTGAGGAAACACAGTACAGACGCAAACGCTCACAGAGAATATTTAATCAATAAAACATCTTATACAGCATCAAAGTGCTCATCCAAAAAAGTAATGTTATCACCTGCACGTTAGAGGAAAACCATCGTGGTCCCTGGCTATGGAGCGTCCGTCATTATTAACAGGACGAATATGCTGCCAAGAAAGGACAACTGATAGAGAAAAGTTGTACAAAATGAAAACAATGCAAACAACTGGATTTGACTAGATGCTCACCTCAAACTTAACACTGGTTCCAGAAGTCCAGTTTGATGTTGTTGGTTCATTCAGCTCCACGCCAAGTGACAACCGGCTTAGATTTACCCCTCTGCTGCCTGACCGTGTGAAGTTGTCCGCCGGAAAACCATGCACCGCAATTTCTGGTGTCATTGAGTGCTGATAGCTCAAACCAGCAGGCAGAGGGAAAGGTGTGAACAGAAAAGTCAACTTACAACTCCTATCCACTTTTCACAAGTATATCAACAATACATACTTTCATGTTATATGAAAGTTGAACCAGAACCTAATCAGCTCCTAAACATATATAAACAGAAGTAACGTAACAAACATCAAGGTTGAGTGGTTTTGGTTTGAGGGACCAATTGGTGAATGTGCCATCTAAACATAACACACTTTTTTTTGGTTTGAAGAATGGAATGGAATGGAATGGTCCATCACCACCTCATCCCTCACAAGCACAAGGTTAAAACAAAATGAGATGGTGTAATCGCACCAATAATCATGGGAAGATCCCATGATAGGCCGGCCCATCCTAGGATGAGGTAGTGCTCAAACCAAATATCTCACAGATAAACAAATGATAGATTCAGTAATTGGCTAATCACTCCAGTTACTATCGCAAATAATGCTTTTTGTGTAGTACTTTTGCAGGTTCAAACACTGGCAGAGCCAGCACCTTGCCAGTCAGCACCCAGGCATATCCAAGGGCGGCTACCTCAGGCCAGCCGAAGCCACCAAGGTGTTTTTAGTAACTTGAGACCTTATTTTGGTCCATTGCTCAACATGTCAAAACATTGGCACTCCAGCAAGGAAAAGGGCACAGCTGCCTCACTTCCGTTCTGGAGGGTTGTAAACAAGTGAATGGGATGGCAAGTGGCAACAAGTACCATAAGTCCATAGCCCCACCACCATACATGTGGCTTAAGAGATCCTTAACAACTGATTCCCAATTCCCAGTCGAGATCAAGAAATCGCATTTAGTATTTGAGTTGCAACCCCATCACGCAACAATGACAGTGAGCATGTGTGCTGAGATTGGCGTGGCCCAGGAAGCATAGGGAGAATGGTTGCAGTCTCTTCTACTACAGTTTTTCTCAATCTCAATGTCCCCAACTGTATTAGTGTATAATGTAAGACTGGTACTTAGACTATTATGTTTTTAGTAACTTGAGACCGTGTTTTGGTTTTCGAAGAAGCCAGGGAACCCCTCCTTGCTAATAAAACAAAATAGTACTCCCTCCGTCCGGAAATAAGTGACTTGGATCTTGTACAAATCCAAGTCACTTATTTCCGGACGGAGGGAGTATGAATATATGAGACCTTAATTTAATTTCTAAGATTAACTAGTTCCAACATTGAATGTGCCATCCGATATTTGGGAACCAGGTTTGAAGGATTGACTACCATTAATTTATATTTTAATCATTTTCTGGTCGAAATGAAAACAAGAAATGAGTACTGTTCCAAGATCAATAATAATATAACATGCTTCAGCTATAACGTTGCAGCATTTTTACTCAATTTCAGACAACCCAAAAAAGATATGAAAATAAATTTAAAAGAATGCCAACCTGAATGACAAACGATTGTTGTGATAACCATTCAGGCCTTGGGCGTCTAAAGGCAACAACAACATTGGAGTCGTTAATACCCTTATCCAATATCACGTCCAACTTCTCACTCCTCCCGAATAGGCTTGGATGTTTGAGGGAGATCCTGCAGACCAAACTTCAAAACTCACAACAAAATGGTACTACAAAGTGCAGACAGTAATCATCCCTAAACCCGGAAACACAGGCTTACCAAGTGTGTGCACACACTTAATAAAAAAAGTGTGTGCACATACTGGGACTGATGAGCACCTGAATCAGGGCATTCATTCATGAGTTGAATAGCCAAATAAATACACATGTGCAAGAGCATGTATGCCCAAATGGGTGACACGCGAGGCATTCCCAATTGCACACAGACAGATGAAGAATGAACCATGTACCTTCCGACGATTTGCGAGATGGAGGCGCTGGAGCTCCTGAAAAAATACAAAAAAAACTGCACGTCAGCAATCCAATGTCCAGAAAACCACGGGCGTGCTTGACGATCGCTCAGAGGCAAAAGGCCGAGCACCTCACGGGCGGCAGCAGGAGCGCCTCGCACAGCATGTTTGTGAGGTCGACGTGCACATCCACCTTGGCTGCGGCATTTCCACAAACACGTTAGCCACGCCGGGGGTAAGAAGAACGCACCACGTCGTACGCGGAACAGCCCCGACAACAGACCGAGAGAGTGATGGGGGGGGGGGGGGGGCACGGACCTTTCCCCGCATTGACGCTCTGCTGAGCTCCCATGGCTGGGAGGTGCCCCGGCTCATGCGAGCTCGGGAGGTTGGAGTGGCGTTGGGGCCTTCGGAGCGGGGGGGGATTTTTGAGCGGGAGGCCGATCGGGTGCCTTGCGTGGGGAAGAGGGAGAGGTCGCGATGGGATTGCTTCGGTCGGGCTGCTTTGCGCTTTCGGGCTTTTCTGGTCGTTTGGGGTGGATGGCTTCTTGGTTCTTGGACCCGGACGGATGCGATTCACTCTCTCAGTCTCTCGTGAGTCGTGCCAGAGAAGTTCGCCGAGGCCTGTGTAGCAGATTGATTTTATCTTCGTTTCAGGGCACTAACCACACTTGCCGTCCGTCCGTTTTTACATGCGGACAGAAAATTGCAATTTAATAGCACTAGCCAAACACTTGCCATCCGTCCGTCTTCTATTTTGGTACTATTTCATTGAGATATTTGAACTTTATCATTTGAGATATTTGGACAGTATCATTTTAATTAATTTGCACTCTACTATTTATTCTTGCATTGATATTGTTGAACACACAGTTGTTTGTTATCATTGAGAAATAGGTGTGGACAATTTGGAAGGCGGAAATTTAACTTGTGTCCATTGGGAGATGTGGTAAATAGTTACTTGTCAAATGGTCCGGACGGTGGACAAACGGACGGGGGCATGTCCATTTAGCTAGTCACCCTTGGAGATGTCCTTACCTTCTTTTATTTAGTCTGCGTCCATTGTCCATCGAGTACGTTCGGATGGCAGTGGGTCAGTCCCGGGATTGCTATTTATTCTCCGTCCCCACACAATAAAACCAACCCCGTTCCCATCAATATTTCCCCGTCTCGGGGACCAATTATCCGTTGGGAAGGTCATCTACGAGAACGTCCCCCGCCCTGTTATACACGTTGAGAAGGTCATTCGCGACGTGGTGATCCCATGGGGACTAATTATGTATTGTACCTGTCTCCTAATACAGGAAAACCCCATCGGAGACGGGTAAACGGTCCCCATTGCCATCCCTAATCGTATGTCGTCTCAACAATGCGAAATTACAAGCGATGTGATGCCATCGTGCCTCCTCACGAAGGCATGATCGCTTCCAGTCACTCATCTAAAAATAACATGCGATCCCTCTGCCCCTATAGCACCGTCGTGGTCTTCAATCTCTTCCCTCCCGATCCTTCGCCGCTGAACCTCCCCTCCGCCGCCTCCGCACCCCCATTCTTTGTCGCCAAACGCGCACTTTGTGGAGTCCCTCTGCAACCATCTTGTTTGGACATGAAGGAATTCAAGGACTAAACAAGTAGATACAGAAGAACACAACGAAATTGGGGAACCTTTTTTGGTATTTGGGGATTTTCTGATGTTTTTGATATTTTGGATTTTCTCTGACTGCTCATATGGCGGCTAGGGTTTACACCATAGGGGAAAGATGAATCTCAGCTCAGCGATTACATGTCTTATAGCCGGGAAGATGGTAAAAGCAAAGATGAAAGTAGTTTAACAGCTGTAAAGTAAAGGGCGGCAACAGTAATTTCCTCTTCAGTAATTGAACTCCGAGCATGCGATGGGCATCGAACGGCTGAGAAAGTGAGATACCGCTTCACTTGAGGCTTGCGCTACTAATTGAAGACTAGTAATTGAAGAAACAACACCTACTAACTGAAGAAGTGACACGTGCTAAGTGAATAAGTGACACCTTAACTGAAGAAGGGTTGGAGCCTGACACAGCCCCGCACCTCCGTCGTCGCCTCTTTTTCCCCGGCTACTCCACAGCCCTCGCCCACCCGATCAGAAACAACCCTTGCACATGGTCGCCCACCCATCTCGCTGCCAGCTGAACTGCGTCTTTATCAGGTCAGCCCCCCTCTCTTCCATGTCCACCTCCAGATCCGGCCACCGTCGACCCCCTCTAGGTCTGCGCATCCATCAATCCTGTGAAGGTATTTCATTCTCAGATTTTTCCTTTATATAGATGTGAAATCCTTCTGGATACAAGTTATTCGGCAGATGTTCGGTTAATTGGTTTTGCTGCAATTTATCTTGGCTTATTTGTGGGGTTGTTCATGGTAGGCTAACGACATTGGTATTGTTGTTAATGTTCTTATTCTAATGTACGCTGGTCATTCATGATGATTTATGTTGCAGAAGTTTAGAGTTCAAAACTGTAAACAATTCCCTTTTAACATGATAACCATGGTTCTTCACTCCGTTATGGATTAGTCCATTTCTGTTAATTTATGTAGGTGCCAGCATATAATGTAAATCATTCCCAAAATATATGCGTCAAGTGATAATTTGGATTTTATCCATTTTATCAGTCATTACACAGCTATTGAAACAGTGCTACATATATGTAGAAAATTTAAAAAGAATTTGAAGCTTATTAAGAAGATGGTAATCTTGATCAGACGAGAGGGATCAAATGATTTTGTTTTTACATAGGACCATATTTTAATGTCTGTTGAATTTTTTTTGGTTCCGTAGCAAAACTATTACTTTGTGACTTTTTGACGAGGGCTCATTTCGTTTACACGATTTTTAAAGTATAAGATTTTTTCTTAAAAATGTATTCATTTCACAGGAATAAAGTTGCCACGAGGATGTCAAAAACAAAAAACCAAACGACCCGAGTATTTAGTTATAATAGACATCTTATGGAGGAATTTGATATTTCAAGAGATTCCTGATCCACTGGATTCTAGATAACTCCTGCTCTTGATCATAATTTATTGTTTTTTTTATCACAAGCCATGTAAAGATTGCAACCACGACCACTTGTTTTTTTTATCGGGAACCACTATCACTTGTGGAACGACTTTTTTCGCAAAAATGATCTAGTGTGCGACTGTGCGTGTTGCTCTCTCTTTCCCCCTCCCTCCAAGACAATTTTTTCTCCCTTCCTAGAGAAGAAACTAATCAAATATCCATTTGGAGGGGTCAGATGAATCATTGTTGGTTGATGAGGTGACCACTTTTACTAAACAATCTAACCAACACAAGAAGAATGTACCCATGTTTTTTACACGGAACCTAGTGCATTAAAAACAACACACAAACAACAACATAAACTATTATAACAAATTACTACAATTTACAAAATTCATGTTTATTGAACCATACCTCTTTTCTCGTTACAACCGCGAGCGCAGAAGCGGGTGATTCCGCATCTCCACGGCGAGACCGGTGGTTCCTCTCGTTTGTGGCGGCCTTTTGTCCAGTCGGGCGTGCGTGGACCCGGATATGCGGCGCGGTAGAGCGTTTAGTCCTATTTTCTAGGTTCAGGTGTCCGTTGGCGTCTGGCGTGACGGAGGCGACGGTTTCTATTGGAATAATGCATTTCCCGCTTCTTCTCTGGTGCTACCGCGAAGCGCGTGCGGATGGTGTGCTATGTTCTTTGTCGTTTTTTGCGTCGCGGTGGCATTCTGGAGGTGGTGTCCTCATTCTTCATGCTCGCCTAGCTCCGACGAGGTTGGTTGAATTGCGACCGGTGAGACACAGTGTGTTTCCCCGGCCTTCATCGAGCCTTATTCGTCATCAAGATCCCGCCTCTCGCGGCGGGCTACTATGGGGCGGCTCTCAAAGCTTCTTATGATGGTGTCTCGGGAAATGCTGCAGGTCTTCTTCTTCTCCGACGGCAACCGCGACGGCAATGTTCGATGAAGTTTTTGTATCTTTTTTTTCATCTATAATCTGTCTATGGTATGAATACGTTTACCTCAAAAAGGAAACATAGCTCTTTTTATGTCATAAAGCAAATCTAGCGACAACAAAAAAGGAACGCAGTACATTGGGAAATCATTGTTCTGGAGAAGCATCCGGAGTATTTTCTTGAATTTAATCAAAACATAGCAGCATTGGGAAACCAATTTCTCAAAAAAGAAGAAGCGTTGGGAGACCAGGCGAGAGAGCCAGAAGAACTCTTGACCAAACTGGTCTACCGCTCGCCAAACTCGGCCGCGCGAGCCCATCAAAGTATCTACTCGCTTCCTTCGAGCCCGACGGGGAAACAAAATCCACCCCCAAGTCCCCTCGTCTCCCTCCCCCCGTTCGTCGTCGTCCTCCTCCTCGAATCGTCAATCGAGGGCCCTGCCCTTGCTCGCGCTCCAGCCTGAGCTCGCCAGCCGCGCTAACCACCCCTAGAGCTCGCCACAGGAGCGCCGACAACCACCACGGTGGCCAGTTCTCCGCGGCGCGCTCTGGTGGGCGATGCGATCGGATGAGGTGTGGGCGGCGGCGGCGGCGGTGCTACGTTCAGAGGAGGAGGAGGAGGACGTCGAGCTTCCCCGCGGAGGCGCTGCCCCCACCACTCGGAGCCGGTGATGGCACCGACCGCGCAGCCGCCGTCCCCGCCGCCGCCGCGGCGCCCCCGCTTGGGCCCGCCCCTCGGGCTGAAGAACCTCGGCAACACCTGCTACCTCAACAGCGTGCTCCAGTGCCTCGCCTCCACCCCTCCCCTCGCCAACTTCTGCCTGAACTCCCGCCACTCCAATCTATGTATGAAACCCTAGCGCGCACTTTTAATTAGTCTGCTTGTGTTCGTGCAATTCATGGGGAAGCTGATGTTTTTGTCTGCTTGTAGGCCAAAAGGTGTTTCCGAACAGGGACAAGGAGTGTGCATTCTGCGTGCTTGAACGGCAGATCGTGCGCATGCTTCGGGCAGAAGCAGGGGCGCTGGACTCACCGGGGAAGATCATCCGCTGCCTGCCGCTCTTTGCCGAGCACTTCCGCTGGGGGCGCCAGGAGGATGCACATGAGTTCCTACGCTACGTCATAGACGCCTGTCATACTGCTTGCCTCAGGGTACGCAAGCGCCTCCCTGCGGCAAGTGCCAATGGAGACTGTGGCCAGGAGGAGGGCCGGGGTCAGGGGAACTGTATGTTGATGAGGGAGACATTTGGCGGGGCGCTGCTCAGCCAGGTGAAGTGCCTTGTGTGCAAGGGAGAGTCAAACAAGACCGACGAGATCATGGACATCAGCCTTGATCTGCTCGGGAGCAGTTCTGTTGGTGATGCTCTTGCCTGCTTTTTTCGGCCTGAATTATTGGAGGGTGCAAACAAGTACAGTTGCGAAAGGTATACTTTTGGTGGCTAGCTTACTGACAATATATTCCGAATCTAGTGGGAATTTATTACTTGCAATGATGGGAGCGTTACATCTAGTTACTAGATTTCCAGATGAAATACTTAGGATTGCAAGTTAAGCAGGAATTTGATTACAAGAATATCTGCTGGGAAAACGTATGGTCACTTTTGTTTCCATGCACAAGCATCACTAAGTTCACCACAGACTTGGGGGTTGGGGACTAATAGGAGTAGACAATGTGGGAGGACAGCGAGTTTGATTTTTCTCGATTGTAGAGGGGCAAAGTATTAAAGCGAATCTGGTGCGCCCATACTCATCTGCACCCCTTCAGGGTTTTTCACACATGCGGGCTCTAAAAAATTCCCAAAAGAGTTCATAGTGATGCATAAGGTGTACTGTAGTCATATCATTTCTGGGGAACGTGTGAATGGAATATGTATGGTTAATTTAATTGTAGTTTACTCAAAAACTTTCTCATGAAGCGACTACAAATTTTCTGTATTTGTTCTATCGCACGCTGTTTACCTTCTCGCATCCTCCACCCCGCATCCCCAATTCCTTAATTTTTCCTTTGTTTCCTAAACTGTGAAATGTGAATTTTGGTACTGCAGATGTAAGAAGCTCACCTCAGCGCGGAAGCAAATGTTCATACTCAGGGCACCTAAGGTGCTTGTCATACAACTGAAGGTTCTCAATTTTTATTCCTGTTATTTTATTCCGCAAAAAATATTTTTTTTATTTAGCTTGGTTAAGAGGTATTGCTCATGGTCTTTTTTTGTTCTCATTTGCTGGGGGACTATCATTAGAGGTTTGAAGGAATAAATGGCGGGAAGATCAACAGGAACATAGGGTTCAAGGAATCTCTTATTCTTTCAGACTTCATGTATAACAAAAACCAGGTATGACCTTTTGATCACCACACTGTTCGGGGTATTGTTGAACATAAAACTTGTTACGAAAGATATTTACTCTGTGTGTAAGGTTACTTTTGATCACATGTTAGCTTATTGATTGATATACGCTTGCTATACTACTTTTTGTGGTTTTGCTATTACGTAGTACCATCAATCTGTAGTTAGTACTTAGTACAGGGACACCTTTTGCAATCATGTACTGGATCGATCATCTGTGGTTCACTGCACTATAGTTCAACATGAATGATTTCGAACCAATTAACGGAAAGAAGGATGAAAGCAATACAATTGACAATCAAGTCCATTTAAAAAAAATCTTCCTTAGTTCTAAAGGGTCTGTCTGAGCAAGTGTAATTGTTGAAGCAACAATTGCTCAGATCCAGACCCTTACTTGTATTGGTATATAAGATGGCAGATGTATATCACTACTCGTAGCAATTTGCAAACTTGAGTTCTGATACCTATTTTAGCAATCTGTATGTTTGTCATAAAGTTCAATAGAGCCAAGTAAATAGCAGGGAATTAGCTTTATGTCTTGTTTTGATAACCCAACTATTATCTTACCTTTTACTTATGAGCTTCTTGTCTGCTCCGTTGAAACCAGGCTGCTGACTCTGTGCCAGACAAAAAAGGAAAATACTGATTAATAAGTAACTCTCTTTAAGGTTGCAAACTGTATGTATCTTAACTAAAGCATACCTGTCTGTTTGCATGATAGTCTATAAATATGTCTAAATGGTAGTTTAATGTTGTCTTAGTATCCATTAGATATTTTTCTGCTTGTTTCTTTGCGGTAATAAGATAACGTTCTTGTTTCCTGACTTTGTTGGTGTAGACAAGTAGTTGGAGTTATGAAGAACAATCAGATTTGGATACAAGTTATACTTCATGGCTCAGAAAGGAAAACTACTATGTAGATGAAGAATTGA
Source organism: Brachypodium distachyon (assembly GCF_000005505.3). Lineage (NCBI taxonomy): Eukaryota > Viridiplantae > Streptophyta > Magnoliopsida > Poales > Poaceae > Brachypodium > Brachypodium distachyon. Next base: position 17,782,826 of record NC_016132.3, on the reverse strand, counting down.
AGAGTTTTTGTTTAGTTATATACAAACCAAGCCGTAAAAGTGCACCCCAGTAATGTGGACCTTTTTTAATCCTTTGGTGACAAATACAATCCAACATTGGAAGTTATTTTTCTGATCGATTGTCAGAAAGCGCAGATGTCAGTTTAAGACCATTTGTATTTCAATACATTTAAAGTTTTAGTGCAGTGATACTAAAGCGTAAAGTTATCTAATGAATATTTGTATTTTTCTGTTAATCTTCAATGAAGCTTTCTGATTATCAGTGATGTCTAGTGCCTAATAAGTTGGGACTTCTTAACTAGTGCTTAGCATGCTTCTTATATATTGTTAATAATACCTGAAAGGAATGCCTCCCCTCTTATGTTGTAATAGCTTGCTTGCCACTCTTGTGGAACCAATACATGGCCTATTTTAACTGCATGAAATTACAAATGCACCAAAATATAGGTGCCAGTAGCTGGACCTGATTTTGACCTTTGGATGTTATTACTTCCCAGAAATTGTGTATTCTGTAGGTTCCTATGGTCATCTTTGGGTGTGTCGCAAAATTTTCAAAGGCCATCCAGATTCAGGCTAAAACTGGAATACAAGTCTATGACATCCCTTTTCAGGATTTTTCTTTTCTTGGATCTCACTGTCTCTATTTTTAATCATAGATCACTCAAACTCCACTGGATAGAATTTCCCTTTGTTACTCTGTCTCAAGTTTAGTCATCATACAAGGCAGTTGTTTTGAAACAACAACAAAAATGGGAGAATATATTATTTGCCCCACAGTTGAGTAGCCTCGGTACATATGCCCTAAAGTTCAGTGTAATGGATTTCTGACCCTTTTCTTCACATTACACTTATTAAAATACTCCATCTTTGTTACTCCGTCCGATCCATAATAAGTGTCTGGGATTTAGTACAAACTTGTACTAACTTTGTACTAAATCCCCGGCACTTATTATGGATTGGAGGGAGTATTAGACTGTTTGCTATTCCTAACACTAAATATCCCCCTGCGAAAGCACCAAGATGCCCCTGTTGTTTGAAATCCACTCCGTAATAGCTACCAGGCAGAGCAGAGAGCTTCGTCTCCCAGGTGGGCAGAGGGCATCGCTCTCTCCAGCGCACTAGGGCGCCTCCTAGGCAGCAGAGGGCACTGCTCTCTCCAGGCCTCTTTGGGGTACTGGACCGAGGGTCGGTATCCAGAAGAGTCTGGTCAATGGAGCATCAAGATGGGGGGAGGACAGCAGCTGTGGTGACGGCATGTCGGGGAGGAGGGTCTGGCTGCGGCGGAAGCAGTACCTGATAGGACAACGGTCTGAGTGGCTGTGCTTCCTCTAGGCAGCAGAGACAGTTAATAGAGAGCGATGGATGGGTTGATAAGGGGTCCAAGTAAGATTAAGTGTGTTTTTGTCTTTTCACATGGGATGATTTAGTGTTAGGAATAAAAGCCAATTTAATTAAAAGATGAGGTATTTTAACTATTGCCATGTGATGAAAAGGGTGAAAGATATTCTACACTGAACTTTAGGGCATATGTGATGAGGCTAGTGAACTTTGGGGCAAATAATCCATTCTTCCATGCAAAATTGGTTCTTTGAGCAACACAGGATTTTTCTCCTACATAATATTTTTTATTTACTGATGCACTGTTTTGTTTTAACATTTGCTAGTATTGATTCATATCAAGTATGCAACCCTTTTGTTTTGATTGTATTAATTTGCTTCATATGGATCTGCAGGATTCACAGCCAGTGTATAATCTTTTTGCCAGTATCGTCCATTCAGGGTTCTCCCCAGAGTCTGGTCACTACTATGCATATGTTAAGGTAATATGCTGCATTCAAACAGTATCTAAACTTCCTCAGGTTTAGTGCCCTAACATCTTGTCTTGCTAAACATTTTTGTAAAAAGGTACCTCACTAAATGTTCTGCGAACTTGCTTTACGTGCAGGATTCTATTGGTCGCTGGTATTGTTGTAATGATTCTCATGTCTCTCTCTCAAGCTCTCAGGATGTTTTGTCTGAGAAGGTCTATATCCTATTCTATATACTGAGTTCCAAAACTCAAAAGCATTGTACAAATGGTTACTCTTCTAGTGCAGTTAAATCTTCCAACACCAATGGAAATGGCATATCAAGTGCCACATGTAGTGAGCCCTTGAAGATACAATTAGTGAAGCAGAACGGGCCATGCTCTATTAAAGGTATTGCCCCTCTACCCCTGAAAAATGGTAAGATTGCACCGGGTGCACATGTCAAGCCGATCCACTTGAAGAATACAGGAACAGAAAAGGTTTCATCAAATGGCAAACAGGACCTCAATTTAAGAAATAAGCCAGAAGTTAATGGGAATGTAACACTACCTGAATCAAATGGCTGTGAGCCTGGAAAATCTAATGGTATTATTTCTTGCGATAAGATGGACGTTGATTCACAAAGAATGTTGCAAGACGCAGATGGAAATGGACACCCAATTCATTCTGCTGACCTACAAGAGACCACCATTGATAAGGCCACATGTGCTGAAAAATACCCTGAACAGCCCTCTAATGATGCTGCCTCAACACTGGACAAGAACATTCGAAGTAAAGAGAATTCTAAAGGCTCGGTTTTACACCATGATGAGGTGCCTGTTAACTCGGTCAAGGAAGTGGTGGCTTCAGCCAAAGACAGTGCATTGAAGCACCATCTGGGAGAAGGGAAGTTCAAGGAAATGTAAGTCTTTAATAATTGATAGTATTGTTATTGACTTGCCCATTCAACTGTTTTCTTTTCCTCCCTAGTTCCAGACATAGCATGCTTTCCATGTACAGTCTTTTACTCGTTTTGACTTGATTATTTTGAATTGAGCCCAGTTCATATGCAGAAACGCTAAACAACAAATTTCATCGGTTTGCGCATCACTAAAATTGCATTGGGTACTAGTATTATCTATGATGACTTTCATCAAGTAGCTTTGACAATAGCCAATTGGAACTGCGTAACTGGTGTATGTTGCATAACTAAGCCAAAAACAATTGGCACACTGCCATGACTTAAGTTTGCACTTTTATAAACGCCGTGCTTTCTTTCACTGAAAGTGGCCCCAGACACAAATGTCATTGCCACAGGGGTGTTGCATTTTTTCAAAGACGGGCATTGTGTCAAATCCCCCGCACTGGGGCTTGTGCTGCACCAAGCGCACCCGAACCCAGTTGGTCTGGAAGTTCATAAATATTCTAGAAAGTGAAGGGTATATACACAACTGCTCTGAAGTTTCAAATCTTGAGAAATTCACAACCCATTTTGGATTAGCTACTATGGATAGAGGGATTTGTCTTTCTTGTTTCTCAAGTGTTTCAAATTTTGTGCCACAGAACATGTTTCTTTGTACAAATAAAGGGGATAACTTGGTTATGGTACACCACAAGTCCCGGTACACCATCCGTTCCATGAAGCTTGGACAGCCTAGATTCATATTTCACGGTGTCATGGATTGGTACTTTGGGAATAATCCCTCAAGATTGAGAAATCATGCATGACGCCTGTCTCCCCTACCATATATCTGTAAATATATCCATCTGAAGTTCTGAACCACTTCAGTAACCCATATGCGAGTTTTGGGAATATTGTATTCCATGAGTGGGCGACAACTTGTGTTGTAAGCTGTAGTAATTTCACAATGCTTACTGTTTGCTTTTTAATTAAAAAATCAGGCTTGCTGAGTCAGCATCTTCTGAGCTTCGGTCCTGTGGTTGGGTGGATGATGTCTATCAGTTCATGCGTTCTACAAAGAGGCGGTGTATAGAAAACACAGGCATAGCTCAAGATAATGATGAGATCAGGTGAGCTATTTTGCTTTGTTCCCAGTTTTTGTGTTCATGCTTTATTTTTATTTGTATGTTTAGATAATATGGTAATAGTTCTTCTGCTCATGAGATTGATAGGCAAATGTTTTCCTAACGTTCCATCCACAGCTATTACGGCATCATTAGCATTTCGTATTATCCTTTTTTTTATGCCATTGTTGCGCTGTGTGGTTGCAGCATCAATATTATCACTTTTCAACTATTAAAAAGTTAACTCTATCACTAGACCTTAAGGTTGCTGTATGCAGCATATATATAGACTTGATAGCATGCCATTTGCTTCTTACTCATGTTCTCCAGTGGCCTTTATCCCATTTCTCATTAATATGGTCTTCCTCTTTTGAGCATCTTATATTTGTTAGGTACGCATTAATAAGCATAATTTAGATGTTTTTAGACTAGTCTGTGTTGATGCCCGACCTCCCAATAGGGTAAGATTATTTGCATGTTCCCTGGCGGAGTTATTGTTCAGAATCTCCAGCACATAACATATACAGTACCAAATAGGAAATTGCATTTCCCTTGGGTGTGACTGCTTGTGTGATCTTCATTGCACTTCTGGTTGGCTTGCCTGCATCGTTCAATGTGTTTAATGTTTATACTTTCTCCTGTAATGCAGAAAGCAGCTAATAACTGATTCTGGAAGGGTGTTTAAGTCAAAAGTTCCAGAGGCACTAAGGGAACGTCTGATTAAAACTCTGAAATCATACTATGAGGACAAATTTTGATTCGATGCTTAAGCTTTTGTGCGGAAGTTCTTTGAAAGGTAATTTAACAATTTACCTACATCTTTCCCACCGTTGCAAAGATAATCTTATGGGGCATTATGTCTCATATGGAAATACATGTATGCTCTGGCAATTTACACTGTTGATCTTCTTAATTAATTTAGCATGCTCTTCATTTTTAACGTGACTTGTGCTAAACAATTTAGGTGCCAGTGGAATCCTGTTGGTCTACTATGAGCTCCTTGCGCGGCTTAGTTCCGAGGCATTTTTGTTTCCAGAGATGAGGTTGAGAAGTAGAGTGGCCAAGTGACAATGTAAAACATTGCCTTCTTTTTGTTTCCCTACTCTATAGGCTTGAAACTCCAGAACCTGGACCTTCGTTCCACCCCTTCTATGTTTAGACTGTAGAAGATTATTTTCTCCCTTCTTCTGTACAATAATATTTTGTAGATTAGCTCATGAGTTTATTGGGTTTTGACCTGTTCTTGGGATACTCTTTTCATATCTCTAATTATACTTGGATATTTTCAGCTAGTAGGGGACATTTCTTAGAACGGCTGCCTGGGAACAAATTCGGATATCAAACCTGCCTAGGAACAGATTTGGATGGCAAATGGATTTGTGTGTATGTACTCTTAATAGCACATACTAATTTTGTTGGAACAGAGAGGAGCCTGAACATTCAACGATATAGGGCACACCCACCGTTTGCTATAATTAGTTAAACATGTACCGTCTTGTTGGTAAAGCACAGAACTTGTTGCAGGCACGATGGGAAACGGTGCAATGGAACCTAGGTGCACCATCATGTGTGTGCTCTTCTTAATAGCGTGTTTTCGGAAGATTACTTCTCCGTACTAGATCAAACCGTACTACATATTGGAATTCGCTTCGCAATAAGAATCCTATCAAATTATCTTCCATTTTTTTGTGCTCTGATCCTGCACAGAATAAGTGGCAACAACAATCGCCCACCTCCAAATCGTGATTGATGTCAGCTGCAGCCGCATGTCCAGCATTGCCGATGATTCCAGGTTTCGAACCAGTCTGGAAGGGAAGTTGGGGCAGGCGGGCCGCCCGATCTGGAGCCCGACGGCTGAGACCAGCCAGCCCGTCCACAACGCCCAACCACCTGAAGCATTATCGAGAGCTGGGACGAAGCACTCAGTCAGGGCAAGCTGTACCGAGGGACGCGTCCCACCGACCCGGAACGCGCAGCCAGCCACCGTGTCCCGCATGATCGCTTTCACTTCGCTGCGTGCCGCTGCCGAGTTTTGTGTCACGGTTGCGTGTGGTCAGCAGCACTCACGAGCCGCTGCACACGCGGCAAAAGCCTTCTTCCTCCTTTTCCTTCTCTTTCTCGATTGGACTACCCTCCACGCGCGCGAACCACAGACCAAGCGTGCTGATGCATGGCCTGATGGGAACACGGTTTGATTTATGGTCAAGATAAGATACATAAAAATGGCTGCAATTACACGGAACTGGCTGTTGCTATTGGACTTCCCCAATGAAGATTGTACCCAGAGATCCAGCACGGACGGATCCGAGCAAGTATAGCCCTTGCGCGGTTGCCGTCCCATCGTCCATCCGTCTTTTTCCCTGCGAAGAGAAGAGAGCACCTGCATTGTGCGTGGAGGCAGCAGGCGAGTCTGAGATCGAGTGACCGCTACCCTTTCCAGCAGAATCCCAGGAAAAGAGTCAAAAAGACCTGAAACGCCCGGACACATTTTCCCGTGCCAGCCCGCTGTCCCGCAGCTCACCCCACCTGTTCTGTGCAGCAGCAGTGCCCCCTGCATGCTCCAGTGCGTGCTCATCCCCAGAGACGCCACAGCCCACAGCCCCACGTCTGCGTAGCGCCCGGGCGGTCCTACAGTGAAGTAAAGAACCAGAGGATCCAAGGGAAAACGCCAGGCCATGGACACCGACCGTGCCCTGCACTGCAGCCCGACCGCCACCCATCAGCCATTTCACTGGATCAAGAATTTTATTACAGAACGCTGTAATTTAAATTCACGTGGACTAAATTTACCGTGTGGATCAACACGGTAGATTTCGTCGCGAAGAATGGAATACTCACGGTATTGTTGTCCAGAGCAGGGGACAGCAAACAGAGGAAAACGAATTTGCCTTTAAGCAGTGTGGAAGTTAATAACTGTTTGCTTTACTTCTTTTTGTCTTTATTACGGAAGAACCGTGCATTGTCATGGCAGATTATATGTCCGTGCCGAGCGAGCTTTCTGGGGAGAGCTTTTCTTTCCTTCTAATCTAGAGGTTGCTTAGCTTAGTTTATCATCATCCTGACGGGCCGATGGCACTCAGAGGCCTCGCACCGACAAAAAGCATGATAATTTCTCTCTCGAATTGTCCAGGAAGGGAAAAATTTATACATCCCCATGATTTCAGGAATGAGTGGGGGCTCCACTGCATTTTTTTCCCTTCCCGGACAGAAAACAACAAGAGACTGCAAGCCGTCCACCTCCTCTCTCTCTCTCTCTCTCTCTCTCTCTCTCTCTAAGCGCTCTTCGTGGCCTCCCACGCCCCTCCCTCTCCCGCTCCAGATCCGGTCTGCGACGCCGCCGGCCGATGGCCGAGGAAGCCGCCGCGGGGTCCCGCCGATGGCGCAGCTGCGACCCCGGCGGCGAGGAGCACCGGCTCTCGGCCGCCGCGGGGGAGGACCGCTTCGACGGCCTCCCGGACCCGCTCCTGCTCGTCATCTTCAACCGCATCGGCGACGTCAAGGCGCTCGGCCGCTGCTCCCTCGTCTCCCGCCGCTTCCACGCGCTCGTGCCGCTCGTCGACTCCGTGCTCGTCCGCGTCGACTGCGTCATCCCCGACGACGCCTCCTCCGCCGGCGCCGCCGCCGCCGCCGGCGACTTCTCCCTCTCCGCGCCTTCCTCCCCCACGGCCTCCGCCCGCGCGCGCAACGTCGTCTCCCAGATCGCGCGCATGGTCATCGGCGGCATCGTCAAGCCCATCCAGGCGCTCGGCCAGATCCTCTCCCACGGCAACTCCGACTCCGACTTCCCGGCATCCTCCTCCTCTGCCTCCCGCCGCTTCGCCTCACTGTCGCCCTCGTCGCCGCCGTCTGGCGATGTGTCGCACCACTCGCCCTCGGAGGTGCTGCGTTCCTTCAAAGAGCTCCGCCGCCTGCGCATCGAGCTCCCGGCCTGCGAGCACGGCATGGACGACGGCGTGCTGCTCAAGTGGAAGGCTGACTTCGGGTCCACGCTCGGCAGCTGTGTCATCCTAGGCGCGGCATCCGCCTCACCGTCCTCTGCTGGCAAGGACGGTGCAGGCACAGCAGCTGCTGCTGCCGCTGCTGCTGACTGTGGCGAATCTGACGAGTCAGGGAGTATCCCGGAGTCGTTCTACACAAATGGGGGGCTGAAGCTGCGGGTCGTGTGGACGATCAGCTCGCTGATTGCGGCGTCTGCCCGGCATTACCTGCTGCAACCCATCATTTCAGACCACAAGACGTTGGAGAGCCTGGACCTGACAGACGCCGATGGGCAGGGTGTGCTCACCATGGACAAGTGGCAACTGCAGGAGCTGCGGGTCAGGCCGGTATCTGCATCTGATGGCTCACACCGCACGCTCATGCCGGCGCTTAGCATGCGGCTGTGGTACGCACCACACATTGAGCTGCCTGGGGGGACGGTCCTGAATGGAGCAACACTGGTGGCCATCAAGCCGAGTGAGGATGCAATGCGGGACTCAGTTGGGAGTGGAGCTGCTGGGTCAGCAGGTGGATCCTGGGTTTCAGATGCATTTGAGGAGCCATATCGGACAGCCGTGAGGATGCTTCTCAAAAGGAGGATGTATAGCCTTGAGATGAACTCATTCTAAGCTATGGAGAGAGTGCCATTTCGGAAGTTTCATCTGTGAGAGGTACATTTTGCATTACATTCAGTCCAGCGTTTGTCTGGTTATTTTCTGCGACTGTTTTTGTTTCTTGGGGCTGATTCAACCTTAATTTTTCACAATTTTGACACTATCATCACCACCTCACCAATATTATGATGCATTGTAGATTTGGAGTAAACAACATGGTTAAAACTTTTGAGAGTGGGAGTCTCTAGTTAGATTTTGGTTATTTATCATTAGTACGAAGCAAAGTATTGCAAACCAATCATTGAATTAGCCTGTTAAGGGCATGTACAATGGGGTGACGTCAGCCTTCTCTTAGCGATGCCACATAGGATAAAATCTGATGTGAAAGAGAGAGAAACGAAGAAAAGGCACAAGCCTTCTCTTAATTAAGAGATGATCTCTTCACAAGAATGATAAGGCAAAGATAAGGCAAATTTACCATTGTACTAGATTTCACCTTTTCTTAGCATTTATTTAGTTAATTTTATTCATGTAAACATTAATTCTAAGATAGAACACTAAGAGATAACCCATTGTACAACATGTTTTGTTGTCTTTTCTAATTGACATGGAATGCCTAAGATAAGACAGTCTTATCAACCATTGTACATGCCCTAATTTGTATGGAGCTATTGCGGAGCATTTTTTTGGGCTGTCTGCTAATCTTTTCTTAGTTTTGGCTGTTACGTTTGCTAGCTTATACCTAGCTTCCTAACTCACTTTAAATGAGTAAATTGCTTGGCTGACCGGACAACGGAACTCAAACCGGAATCCTACCTTCCATTGACACTATAAGTCAACTAATAGACCCTGCCTAATCTCTTGCTGCAGAGGTATATGTTTTTGTCGGGATTGCTCCTTTCAGTTGCATACTCAGAGTCTCACACACCAATATCTGCCCCAACCCGTCCTTTTCAGCTGTTTTACGCATCCTGATAAGAGATGTATGTCAACTCCATTAAGGATCATCTTTTCCATTATTACTTTGGACTTTGCACAATTAATGGATAGGAGTGGGGAGTGGGGGAGGTATCAGAAAGGCTCTAGTCTAGGCTTGTGGAAGGCAAGTTGGTTCGAGGGGAGAAAGATGTTGTGCCCCACCCTGTACTTTTCGGTTGTTAATTGTTATACATGTATGTACCCATTGTGGTAAGAGCTGTAGTGCACTCTCCATCAGGAACCATATGTTCCATTACGGCTTTGGAAATTGTACACTACGGAATAGGGTAAAAGGGGGGAACATTAGGAAAGCTTGAATTTGATGCTATGCTAGTAGACAGCCAGTGCGGTTTTTGGGAGGAAAGATCTTGTCCAATTCCGTAGACGATTTTATTGATTCTACCATTATGGCCCCACATAGTTCTTGAATTAACTACTTACTATACTTAGCCTGAGCAGATATAAGGAATCTTCCAGCCACCTCTGATTCGCGCCATCCATATGCACCTGATACTGTGATATAGCTACAAGGCTAAGGATTTTGAGAAATTTATCAGATGTTTCAAGTATGCAATGGCTGACTAACCAGTATATTTAGTACTCCCTCTGATCCTAAATTCTTGACTCAAATTTGCCCAAATATGGATGTATCTATTCTTAAAATGCGTCTAGATACATGTAATATTTTGACAACAATTTAGGATCGGAGGGAGTATAAAATTGGCAATCAACATCGTACCTCTCCCTTTGCAGAAGTAGGAATTTTAGCATTTCGCTGAAATCTTTTCCGTTCACATCTGTATTTTCAGGATGTTATTGTATTCTCATGAGTTACACTCGGCGCACTATGTAACTTAAGAAAGGAGTAGAAGTTCTCTGGCTGCCTATTTTTGTTCCAGCCTGCGCCTACCTCAGACAAAACGCAATTAGTGATTAATGTATGAACGTGAAGTGATGATGCCGTGGACTCGTTGCTGATGTTGGAACTGCTGCACAAGTCATTGTTGAGCTTGCTGGCAGTCCCTCAAGGCCCCCTATCTGAATTACATGTGGCAGCATGGATAACTTGCTTGTACAATTTCCTTATTCACACCAAGCTGCTAACGCTATGTTAATTTCCGCTTTTGGATTGTGCCTCTTTTTGGTTGCTTCTTGCCTGAGTTCGCAGAAGCTGCACGAATGTTGTAATTCAAGAACGAGTGCTAGTGTAGTATAACGCTGTGAATCTAAATGCTGAACCAATTTTATGTGGACGCCGCTGAGAACGCTGCTGCGTGCGTTCCTTGCGGTCGGGTCCGATTGTATTTGCCTGGACTGACTTTCTTCTGCTGTTCTATGTGGTGCGAGTGTAGGTTTGGTTATAGAGTAAAATACACCTGCGGTCCTAATATTATTGACGAGGTGTCGTAGTCCTAAAATTATTAAACTGCATATTTATGTCCTATTTTTTTTGGAACTATGTTGTGACAGGTTGTAGGCTTGTCCAAGAACGTTTGACCAGCCTAAGTGGCATGCTGACCGAATGCACGTCAGCTAAAGGGGCCGCTATATATGACTGAAATTATAAAATTAGATTAAATGCACCATCGGTCCTAATATTATTGATAATGTGTCAAGTTAGTACTAAAATTACTAAAACTGCATATTTAAGTCCTATTTTTTTGATAAGTGGGTCACGACAGGTCCTAACCTCGTTCTCTATGACACCTACGACCAACCTCGTGGCCCCAATGATCTCTAAGCTACATTGCCTTGATCGTCTTTTTTCACCGAAGCTAGAGCCACAAGTCAGTCTTGTGCTAGTGCCTTGTATCGTCGGGAACGTGAACGACATTTGGACCGTTGCGTGCGGTCCCGGGCACACTACGCGTAGTCGTTGTACACCCCCTAGCACCGACCTCCATCGCTACACGAGCTCATTGCCAGCCCTCCTCCGGTTCGCCGCCAGCACCCTCAACAACTCAGTAGCAGCCCCTAAAACCTAGCAAGCCACCCCAATTCTCTACTCTCCCTAGCCGCAACTCCAGTGACACGTCGGCAAGAACCGCGGCGATGAGTGAGACAGCGCACTATTTCATAGTGCCAATTATGACAACAGGCCCCTTGGCTCACGTGTATTCGGTCACATAGGACAGTCAAACGCTCCTAAACGAGCTTAGAACCTCTCGTAACCCACTTAACAAAAAATTAGGACCTAAATATGCAGTTTAATAATTTTAGGACTAACTTTACACCTCGTCAATAATATTAGGTTCGTGGATGCATTTTTCCTCACGTCAGTTATGTCCAGCGGGCTCTTTGGTTGACGTGTACTCAGTCAATGCGCCACATAGGCCGGTCAAAACGCTCCTGGACGAGCGTAGGATTTGTCGAGACACACTTAGCAAAATATTGGGACCTAAATATGCAGTCTAGTAATTTTAGGACTAACTTGACACCTCGTCAATAATATTAGGACCGCTGGTGTATTTTACTCTCTGGTTATATCTTTTTTTGGAGTTGGCAGCGTGCAAGCAGCAGTTAGCGAATTTAGTGGCATCAACCTCGACCTCGCCTTTTCCCCCTCCGTTCAACAAAGTATGTCTCAACTTTGACTAAATTTGAATGCATCTATACACAAATTCATGTTTAAATACATCCAAATTTTGATAAACTTGAGACATCTTTTGTTGGACGGTATAATTTTCTATATAAACTACTCCTGCCATTCCTAAATACTTGTCGTGGTACTCCTTCTGCATATGGATGGCGCGAATCAGTGACAAGTATTTAGGAACGGAAAGAGTACACAGTATAAATTAGCACTCTCCGATTTATAAACCATTTTCCAAGACATTTATTATGGTCATTTTTCTGAATTTTGAACTGCTTGGGGCGAGTCGCACGGGAGGCCCACTGTCAGGAAGGCTCGGCCGCGGCGCGAAGTCTCCTCGGCTCCTTCCCAGAGAACGAAAGGATCAAAGGAGCGCCAAACCAAATTAAAAGCTTTGGAGGGAAAACTCCCGCCAACACAAATCTCCCCCCAATAGGAAATCAAATCCCTCTTCGGCTCCTCCCCACTCCTCACAAATCTGAAATCCCCGAACCCCATCCGCAGTCCGGATCGAGGAGATCGAGCGATCGGAATGGCGGACATGGGCAGCCTCGAGAAGATGGGACGGGAGCTCAAGTGCCCCATCTGGTACGCCGCCCACTACCACTCGCCGCCCCGCCGCCTCCCTTTTCCCTCGCTTCATCCCGCGCTCTCGTGGCCGATACTCGGATCTGCTGACATCAGTTTTTCGATTCATCCTTTTATGTCTATCTTGTTCGAATTTTGTTTGTCAATTTGTTGCGCATCAACTGATTTTTCTTTTAATATTTATCTTGGCAGCCTGAGCCTGCTTAGATCGGCGGTATCCGTCACCTGCAACCACATCTTCTGCAAGTGAGTCCCCTTCTTCCTGTAGCCTCCCGTCGCAATCTTGCCGCGAATTTACATGTTACAGATGGTACGGGTGATTTTGTCCGGTATGAGTCGTACGTCACCTCATCGCCTTTTCTTTGCAGCGATTGCCTCACGGAGTCGATGAAATCCGCTTCCAGCTGCCCTGTGTGCAAGGTCCCGTTCCGCCGAAGAGGTTAGTGCGGAGTATTATTTATGTTTTGCGTAGAAATTAGTTTAGATTTGTTTTACTTGACGGAATTGTTTCGCCACGCTTCGCTTTCTGGGAACTGTGTAATGTTAACATGAGTGCCATGCCTGCTTTAGCAGACGATTAGTATTTAACTTTGATAAAGAATGCGAGGCAGTATTTTTCCTTCAATGATGATCTTATTTTGATGCAATGGTGTTTACTGTAACTATTGTAGTTCTGATGCAATGGCCTGATTTTCATATGGTACAAAGCTTGCATTATAAAGCTTAATTTTTCCTGTAGAAATACGGCCAGCACCACACATGGACAATTTAGTCAGCATTTTGAAAAGCATGGAGGTTGAAACAGGAACCAATGCTGTCTCAACACAGGTGACCTCTGTGGTGGAAGTTGCAGGTAACTTTACGGCATATCATCATCTCTTCTTTTGTCGATTGGCTTGTGTGAGGGGTTGTAATGGTGACATTAGTTTTACATATTGATTTAGTCGCGGTTGTTCTGTATCATTTGGGACTTTACCACATTTCTTGAATCCATTTGAGCATGCTGCCTGGTGGATAGTTGGTTGCTTGGCTCTATAAAACTGAAAAGAACTTTTACAAAGAGCTTACAGTCTTTTTCTTACTTGAAGATGGAACTGAACATGCTAACAGCGGGAGAAGGTCTAAAAGGTTGCAAAAATCGAAGGGGCAAAAGAAGATACCATCCAAGAAGGAAGCAAACACAATGAAGCCTACTGCAGCTTCTGCATCCTGCCCTACTAAAAAGCCTTCTTTCTCTACGAACAAGAGAATACATGTGACACCATTCCCTGAATCTGAGACTCCAATGAGACCTCAGAAGATTATGAAGCCTGAAGAGCCAAAAAATAAATTGAATGATGATGCTGAACACGGCAAAGATGCAATGGCTTCTGATAAACCAGGATGTTTTTCATTGTCACCGTTTTTTTGGTTAAGGGAAGGAGAAGATGAAGGTGGCACTGCTGAAACATTAAGTGATCCACTATCGTTGGATACACCCTTGCGTCACAATGCACCTTGTTATAGTGATATTCAAGATTCTGATGATAAAACCCCTCCTATTAGGACTCCTAATGTATGTTTTTCTGAATATTTATGTTTCTTTTTCTGTATGAAATTTGGTGTTTGTTGGACATAAAAATATCATGCTTATCATTGCCACTTGGATTGCAGAGCAAAGCTGCGGTCCCAGAAGTCTTTGATAGTGAAATCTTTGAATGGACCCAGAGACCTTGCTCTCCAGAGCTTTATTCAACTCCACTGAAAAAGCAGGTATTTTCACCACGTGAGACCAGATGCACTAATACCTTTCTTCCCTTGTTTCTTCTTTATAATCTGATGATGTGTATTCATGTTATATTTATTTAGCATGTATTTATTTTTTGGAAAAGGAAAAATTAACATGTATTTTACTCAATTATTTTGCTTGTACAGGGTAGTGTTAAGAATATACAAGATCAAATAGCAGAGAATGATGACTGGGAAGATTTGCATCTGGGTGGTTCATTTGATAAGTTAGGTCATGCAAGTAATGCAGTTCCTCGTGTCGATGCAAAAGAAATGAAGCAGAAGGGAAAGAAGGCAAGAGTTAGGAACAGCAAGTCAGCAAAGCAGCCCAGTCGTCCAAAGGCCAGTATGAAAGAAGCTGATGCCAATCAACAAGATTCAAATTGCACTAGAAGTCTTGCTGGCAACAGCAAGAACACAAAGTTACCAAATCGCCCAATGATCAGCATAAAAGAAACTGATGTCAATCAACAAGATTCAAATAGCACTAGAATTCTTGCAGCAAAGTTGTGTGAGAAAAACAGTATTGCAACCAAGAAGAACACTTCAAATAGAAGATACAAGGCTTTTAGCAACATCAATCCACTTCCTTGCTCTTATGACAACTCTTTGAAGACATTTCTTCCTGAGGAAGATAAGGAGACCGAAGCGCATGATGACGGGATTTCCACAAAAAGAACCCAGAAAAAGGGGAAAAAAGGTCAACATAAATGTGCAAGGAAGTTGGGAATAATAGGTAATAGTACAGTTGAGGCTACAGAGAGTAACCCGGAGCCAAGAAGTAAGCGAGTTAGAAGAATGACTGATGGTGGCAATGCCGAAAACATAAGAGTTATTGCAGGCTCTGGGAGCGAAACAGAAATTCCACAACTCCACAGCATCATAAAAGGCTGCACCCGAAACAAACCCTCAGATGCTAGACGTGAAAAGAGAAAACTTAGTGGAGAAATGAAAAGTAAGATTGGATTAGAGAGCTTGAAACAGAACATTGGTGGAAATGGATTAAACATCTTACCTGGCAAATGCCAAGGTAGTGAGACAACACAAGCAGCTTCTTCAGCGATAAGTGCATCAGTTGAAAACACTAGTGCAAAAGGTACTGAACAATCAGATTGTTCAGGAATGAAAAACTTCAGAAAGCTTCAGGCCTGCAATGGGCGTAGTACTTTCCTGTTGAAATGTGATACTGTTTCTAAGGTTTCATGTGCTTTCTGCCAGTCTGATGACACTACAGAGGTATGTTCAGATAAATTGCAAATGCCTTTTCTCACCAAATCCTTTCTCTTGTTGAATGACAATTATGTCTATTTTCTTAAAGGAGTCTGGGGAGATGGTTCACTACCATAACGGAAAACGAGTCCCTGAAGAGTTCAGTGCAGGGGCTAATGTCACACATGCTCACAAGAACTGCTTGGAGTGGTCTGTCATCCTTTCTAACATGATTATATTGGAAAACACTCTATTTTTTAATATATTAAGCATTTTTTTTATTTCGCCATAGGGCTCCAAATGTCTACTTTGAAGATGACTCGGTGTTTAATCTTACGGCTGAGTTGACTAGAAGCAAAAGGATCAAATGTGCTTGCTGTGGAATTAAAGGTGCCGCACTTGGATGCTTTGACAAGAGTTGTCGAAAAAGCTTCCACTTCACATGTGCTAAATTGATCCCAGAATGTAGATGGGACACTGTAAGTTACTAGCAAATTCAACTTTACCAGAATACTTGTCATTTTAGAAAGTTCTAAATTGTTGTGTTATTGCCCTAATTCATGTTTTCACTGACAGGAAAACTTTGTGATGCTATGCCCTTTGCATCAGTCTTCAAAGTTGCCTAATGAATCCTCCGGGGGACAAAAGCAATCTAAAAGGATAGTGACACCAAAAGGGTATTTCTAAAACCTGCTGTTTGAAAATATAGTCGTATAATGGTCTAAGATTGACAAATATGTGATTACTTACTGAAAAACAACTGCTTTCAGTCCATCTCAAGTAAGATCTAGTCAAGATTGTAGTAATAACTGGAAATGGGCATCTGGACCACAGAAGTGGGTTCTCTGCTGTTCGGCTCTTTCTACTGCTGAGAAGGTGCTTTATGATATTCATCTTATATTCCTGATAAAATCAGTGATATTCGCTCCAAATGAACTTTAACTGAAACATAATGAAAAAATTACTCAGGGAATTGTATCAGAGTTTGCAAAATTAACCGGTGTGCCTATTTCCACAAGCTGGAGTCCCAGTGTTACCCATGTTATTGCATCAACCGACCTCTCTGGTGCTTGCAAGCGCACACTGAAGTTTCTGATGGCAATCTTGTATGGCAAATGGATTGTCTCCATGGACTGTAAGGCTATTGTAGTATTTTTTTTGTAGGGGAAGGCTGTTGTAGTACCAAAGCAGATAGTGGACTCACCGTCATATTGTTGCAGAACTGATACTGATGCCTTGTTAACTGCTGTTTTGCACTGTAGGGGTTAAGGCTTGCATGGACCGCATGGAACCTGTTGATGAGCAGAAATTTGAAGTCACTACAGATGTTCATGGGATTAGTGAGGGTCCCAGATTAGGAAGACAAAGAGTAACAAACAAGGTAGTAACATTCTTTCACACTGTCATATACTCCATTGTTATGTATGTGCTAGACCTGTAGCTGATAACTCTTTAGTAGTTAGCATCATAACATCAAAGACCAGATTACCAGATTAAAAGTGTTTCTCAGCTTGAGCTGTTGAGCATGATTGCTCATCTGCTCATGTGGTTATGCTACATCGATGACCAAACTGTTTTCTTCACTCTGCAGCAACCAAAGCTGTTCAACGGCATGCAGTTTTACCTCCATGGAAACTACACAAAATCCTACAGAGGTTACCTGCAAGACCTTGTGGTTGCAGCCGGTGGCACCATTCTGCACCGGAAGCCCGTCTCAAGAGACCATCAGATGTTGCTGGACAACAGGTGCCCGGTCGTCATCGTCTACAGTGTCGAGAATCAAGAGAAGGCGAAACTTGCTGCTGATGATCACAGGAGGCAGGCTGATGATGCTTGGGCCCTAGCCTGCGCTTCTGGTGGCAAAGTTGCGAGCAGTGCTTGGATGATCGATTCAATAGCAGCTTGCAGCCTGCAGCCTCTGAGCTTGAAGGCCCTTTCCTAGCTTCTACTGCCCAAGCTTTCCATGTCGCTCTAGATGATTTAAACAAGAAGTGCATAACTTATATGGTGTAATCTAAATTATTCATGTTATTTTCTAAATTTAAAGGGTTTTTTATAGTTCCATAAATATATTTTTGGAGGGAGATTTTATGATTCACTAAATCAGTTCAGTTTATAAGCAAGCAGTTAAAAGACGGTATCCGAGACGAAGGATTTAGACAAACCAAACTTTGCTTAGATTTGCATGTTGAGCATCTCCCATATGGAAATTGGTGCACCAAGTTGCATATATAAAGAAAATCAAGAACTTTGACATTGACAAACCTTATCCATCTAAAATTCCCACGGGTGGTTCGATCTTTGGGTGTGGAGAAAGATCTATTCGAACCAAGGGAAGATGAAGATATATTGGGACCTCAAGTTTCCATGTCTTAGTATTATTGGGACATTAATGCATCTTGCAAATTGCATCCGGACAGATATCACATCTGCAACAAAATTTACTAGCAAGACACAACATCACCCCACCTAAATGCTACTGGGCATGAGTAAATTATGTATTGGCCTGTATTTCCAATTTCAAGGAAACTAAGATTGTCACATGACCAACTACCATTTCGTGAAAGTCTTCTAAAAAAACTCTAATGGCATCCACCAACCATTATGAAATAATTGCATTGTATGAAGCATCATCTAAATGTGTATGGCTTCATAGAATGATCAACTACCATTATCTTTGAAGATACACATAATGTGCTATTGATTCCATTGAATCACCTACCATTATTTATGAAGATATTGTTTGTGTTGCACAGATGCAAAATGTTATATAAAAAAGCAATATGACTCAGCATATTGTCCCCCTAAAGTGTGTTATCCTCATTAGTTACAGCAAAGTGGGGAGAAATCATATGATAACTCTGCTAACTTGTTCACTAAGTTCTTATCCAACTCATCATTTCAGAAATTTATTCATGGGGTTGGTATGTGATGGCATCTTGATTTGCAAGGATCAGGTAGAGTATCCACCTAAACTTTGACATGTTCACATCATCATATTGTACTGTTTCCACCTTCTGAGTTTTCTCTCGAGTATCTCATAGAAAGGTTTTCAACGAGGTAATATCAACATAAGTTTGTATGTCATATCTTGGATTTTTTTTCCCTACCATACTTTAGAAGATATACAAAGCATATTTGTTGTTCTCGAAAACTCTTGTGGGTTTTCCTTCAAGAGTTTTTCTCATGAGTTACCAAGAGAGATAATCATTATATGCAGTGAGTTACTCTTTTCTCCTTATTTCCCCGCTAGGTTTATTGGAGCTTAGAACTGGCGCACTTTTGATCATAT
The DNA here is from genome assembly GCF_000005505.3 of Brachypodium distachyon. NCBI lineage: Eukaryota > Viridiplantae > Streptophyta > Magnoliopsida > Poales > Poaceae > Brachypodium > Brachypodium distachyon. The sequence goes on along the minus strand of NC_016132.3, from coordinate 17,763,995 downwards.
TGCCTCTAATAGTAATTGTTAGTGATAATTAATGTATTGTGCTTTCTTGGATGACTTGATATCTGTTCCAATTTAACACTTTCACACCTCATCGTGTGTCCCTGACAGTCAGGTATCATAATTACCTTTATTACCCTTAAAATTGTGGGTGATGGCTGGCGTTACGAATGGCCAATGCGTTCATTTCACTGTCAATTAGACTCAAGTTTCTAACAGCTTGGTAAGAAATTGACAAAACCAAACTATAAATTTACAATATTTTCACTCTGTTACAGCTAGGTAGCCTGGAGAGAATTCCTTTCTCATAACTCATAACCACAAGCAGCAATTTAGGATCACAGCATGCATTGCGGCATTTAGTTCAACCGGGAACGAGAACAGGGAATCCCAAAATTGTGGAGCTTGACTGGAACTGTTGTCATTTCTTGTGCAGGAGAACAAGTACTGGAGCAACCGGCCTGTTGATCATTTCAAACTTACAGCTCACCCATGTATCAACAGGCAAGCTTGACGCAAATGATTCCACGATATCAAGTTCATCCCTACAAATGAGAGAAAAGAAGTAACACAAATTCAGTCCTAAATGATACTCCTTCCGATCCATAATAAGTGTCTCAGATTTAGTACAAAGTTGTACTGGACCTGAGACACTTATTATGGATCGGAGGGAGTATTTGATTGGAGTAAATGTCAAACAAGAAGATTCTGATGACATGTCACACACAAATCTAAAATAGATAGACGCTCTGGAGACCAGCAATCACTCAAAAGGCTTAAAGTGCATGTATGTTGCAATATTAGCAGTTGCCAATTGACATTTACCTTCCACCCAGATGCCCAATGTAGACAAGGACACTTATGAGTCCCCCCGAGCTAACAATTCTGCTGGCAGCTTGCAATGCCAGCTCAGTTGTCCTAGGTATAGTAATTATTGTTTTATCTCCTCCTGGAAGGTAGCCCAAGTTGAATGCTACAAGCCTACAAATAGAGCGCCACTAATTAAGCAACATGCTGAGGATCATAATTACTTGAACTGCTGATTTCAGGAATCAGGATACTGTTTGTCTGAATTAAGCATTAGACAGGCTGCAGAACTTGGAAAGCCAATGTAGTAAAAGGGCTTGATTACCTGACAGGAGAATCTTTTGGAACAATGTCTTCCATCCTACTATGACATACTGAAAACAACTTGACTAGTTCCATCTGCAGCAAAAAATGAAATACAGTCGCAACAAGCACAGAACACAGAATGAGATCTCATGAGAATATTGCAATGACCCTTTCTTTTCTTCTTCTAAAGGCCAAGGTCCGAGTGGATTATTGCAAGGTAGACATTTGGACCAAGTATTTTGGAGAATTTATCTGATAATTGCTACTAGTACATAATTATGTGTGTCAACTGTTTTATATCCGTCTCTCCTTCCTCCAAGGGAATATATAAGACAAGCAATATTTAGTACTACAAAATAAGCTCTCTTTTGTTTGCGTTTCTGAAGTTGCTTCAAATGCATACCTCATGGCTATCAACGGCCATTTCCAGAAAAGAGGACGTGCTATCTATCGCGGAATCCTGGATGTCCATCCCATAGACACGCCCTTGCCCTCTTTCGTCGGCCACCATCTTAAGCAAAGCAAACGTGTCATTGCCATTCCCGCAGGTGGCATCAACCACTGTATCTCCTTTCCGAACAATACTCCTCCACACCCTAACCATACAAAACGAGACACCGAGTGAAGAACAGCTTGTAATATCACATCTAATCTGAAGGAACTCTACAGAGAAATCCACAAGAAAATTATTTACTCCCAACACTGTGAAACAAGGAAACACTCACTACTTTATAGCACTAACAAAACAGTGAGAATCAGACCATACTCGAAGGTGGTTTAGATTGAAAACAAAAATACTCAAAATGAATCCCATCATCGTTGCGTGGTGTGTTGGTACCTACGAGTGGGCTACCTCGGTGGCCTTCCGCTTGCCGGTGACGAAGCCCACCACCGCCTCCTCTACCCCTGCAATGAGACACTCGCCCCGCTGACAACAGACTCGCAGCCACAGGCTTTAATAAGTCGGGAGGGGATACGATTATACGAACCTGCGGCGGCGAGCGGGTCAGCGAGCTGCGCGGCGGAGAGGCGCCGGTGACTGGGCAGGACGAGCAGAGGCGACGGGCTGAAGCCGGGGGCTCGTCGGAGACGGAGAAGAGGAGGCAGGGCTCGGGAGCGGCCGAGGAGGAGGCGAGGAGAGCGCAGCAGTAGCGCCGGAGGCATGGGGGCGGCGGATGAACTCGTCAGGATTATTGGGGGACCCAGAACAAGGAGCGCGGATTAAGAAAAAAAAGAAAAAGTAGACCGGGTTCAGATTTGCTCGTGTCAGCTGATGATTCAGCTGGAGATGCGACGACCCAAGTTGTCGCAGGAGCGTTTCATCATCACAAGGTCATTTTTTGGTGGGGTGAGAGAGGCTCGAACTCTCGACCTCAGGATCACTCACGTTTATAGCTATGAGACCTACGCGCTAGCCAACTGCGCCACCACCCCGCTGTGCTATGGCAGCGAAAGAAATATACTAGTTTAGTGATTTCCACCGTCGGATATCTTCCCGCCACAACTTTCTTTTAAGGGAATCCCGTGGCAGCATTTACCTTTTTTTTTTTTAGAAAACCGTGGAGCGGGCGAGTCAAATATGCAGCAAGCTTTTGAAATTCCAGCATTGAATTGACATACATGAACAACACAAGAGCAGTGACGCTCTAAAATAAATGGAAAATTTCAGCTTGAGAAAACCGTGGAGCTGGCGAGTCTAATATGCATCAAGCTTTTGAAATTCCAGCGTTGAATTGACATACATGAACAACACAGGAGCACTGACGCTCTAACAAAAATGGAAAATTTCAGCAGGGATTCCATACACAGGAGATGACTCTGGATTTAGCAATTCATATATGATTCAAACCAACAATCAGTTTTATCGGCCATGCCGATAGACAACAACACAGCCTGTTTCTATGGATTGCAGGTTTCGTTTATGAGATACCAAGATTCAAGATAAAGACATACAGTTACACAACACTTGATAGTCGACAGACTTCATGTCATGGCTCACATGCCTGAGTACTGGCATTTTAGCAAATAGATTAGGCCAAGAGCAGCTAGACACAAACACCTTAGTAACGGTATTTGGTGGAGTAATCCTTTGGAGCAATCACCAGACCACGACCTTTCCGAGCTCCTCTGTAAACAGTCTCCACAATGTCAACAAACTCTTGCTTGTCTTTCATTGCCCAGTTGATCTTGTTATTATTTCCTGTCCCGAGATCAATCATGATGTGCTTGTTGCGAAAGAAGAACATCACTGTTGACGGGTCATACAGCTCGTACATAGTGTTGAAGTCGGGAACCTCGGTGATGTCAACGAGATAGATCACTGCAAAGTTCTTTATGGTCTCAGCTACCCCTGCCAGCACCTCATCCATCTACAAATAAACAAGTAGATAGTCAGAATGAAGCATACAACCTTGCTAGATTGATGTAGGACAAAAGCTTGTTAAAAATTACAATTACAGTTAATAACATAAAACAGCTTAAGACATGGAATTCTTTGCATGAGTAATAAATGCCCATGAATCAAAAAAGAAAAGCACACGTCGCTCACTTAAACAGAATTGTGGTGGCAAGGTACATGATGTCATAATATCATGGTTGGTTCTACCTCAAAAGTTCAACTTAAACAAGTAACTAGCTACGAGCTAATACAAATATGCAGCAGGCAGCAAAATATAAAAAATGTGATTTGCTAATATAGCTCTCACTATAAATCAGAACATCCGAAATCCCTCATGCTTCTGCACCAAGTCCAAACTAACAGAATATATTCTGAGTCTAAGAGCGACAAAGAAAGGCTGAATGCAAATCACTTATAGGATGCGTGGTTTTGTGAAACCCTAGCTGCAAGAAGTGTGGTTTTGTGAAATTTACTCTGGATAATACCTAAAACTTTTCTCAGATTAACCAGCTAAGTAGCAGCCTTGCACTCAGGGGCAGAGGCACGGAAAAAATATAGGGAGAGCCAGAATAGAAGGGACGATTTATTAGGGGGACCAAAGCATAAAAATGTGAAGCTTATATGATGAAATTGCAAAGGCTATGCAGGGGATTAAGTAGAAATTCCAAGTCTTAGGGGACACCAGTTCAGCTATTTGAATTATGATATGATCATAACTGCTACTCTGATCCAGGGTCACACAAAGATGAATATTTCGACCTGATCCTAAACCTCGCCTGAGCAAACCTTTGCCCAAATTCTTGAATTCATGGCCAGTACTACCACAGATCCAGGGTCCACACAGCTCATTGACTCCAAATAATTCTCCGTAAAAAGGATAGCGCAATGCAAACATCCATGAGCAGGAATAGCAACCACACACAACAGAACTGAAGATATCAAGATTTACTAGATTGATTTAGAACCAACGTCTCATGAAAAAATTAAAAGGTCAAACTGCAATCAATAACATAAAAGTATAAAACGGCTTAACATAAAAAGCTTCAGAGATGGAATTTTGTGCAGAACATAATGGAAGAAGTTGCTGATGAATAAGAGAATAGAAGCATCCAATGCTCAATTTCCTCAGAATCATGTGATAATATGATGTCAGTATATAATGGCTAGTTCTTCAACTAAATCAAACAACCAGCTGAGATCTGCTTCAGATATGTGAATATGTGACAGGACACATAACATAGATCATTTTAATCTCAGAATAAATTAGAAGCTTTACTTCAAGAAAAAGGTGGCATCCTAAGCTCTCCCAGTTCTGCTATAACTCCAAACTAACTATACTCTCAGGCTATGAGCCTATGACAAATGGAAAGCTGAAGGACAATCCCCTGCAGGATGCATGGACAGTACCAAGGGAGTAGCACAACTGCACGACACTAAGAGCATTTGAGCTCATATTATTCATTAATAATCAGCTAAGAAGCAGCACCGAGATACCTAAACACCAGCTCAGATATTTGTATATGACATTATGTCGTAACTAAACCTTATCAAGAGCTTACTAGTTAAGCTGCGGATGAACCAATCACAGGAGCTAATTAGCAAAATTGCTATGTTCCTCAGATGGATCAGTATGTGCCCCGTGATCCCTAAACCTCGCCTAAGTCTGGCTTTACGACATGTACAGCATATCCTCGCCCAATTTCTGACGCAAGTATCAAGAATTACAAAGAGCTAGGGTTCCGTAGGCGGGCGATACCTGCATGCATGGTTTGAAAAAAAAAAGGATAGCACAATGTAAACATCCATGAGCATAGATAGCAACCACACACAACAGAACTGAAGATATCAAGACAGTGGCGGAGCCAGCCAATTTGTGAAGCCTGGGCAAAGTCTGAACACTCGCTTCTAATTTAGCATTTGCCCATAAAGTTTTACTAATTTAAGAATCACATCTATCTTGATCTACTTTGTTTCAAGAGAGAATTCAACCGGGAGCCTGGGCAACCGCCCGGGGTGGCCGGGCGGTGGCTCCGCCCATGTATCAAGATGTACTAGATTGATTTAGAACCAATGTCCAATGAAGTTAAAAGGTCAAAGTGCAATCAATAACATAAAAGTATAAAACGGCTTAACATAAAAAGCTTCAGAGATGGAATTTTGTTAAGAGAAGAGAAGCATCCAATGCTCATTTTCCTCAGAATCATGTGATAATATGACGTCAGTATATAATGGCCAGTTCTTCAAATAAATCAAACAACCAACTGTGAACTGCTTCAAATATGTGAATATGTGACAGGGCACATAACATAGAATCATTTTAATCTCAGTATAAATTAGAAGTTTTGCTTCAAGAAAAAGGTGGCATCCTAAGCTCTCCCACTTCTGCGATAACTGCAAACTAACTAACTATACTCTCAGGCTATGAGCCTATGACGAATGGAAAGCTGAAGGAAAATCCCCTGCAGGATGCGTGGACAGTACCAAGGGAGTAGGACAACTGCACGACACTAAGAGCATGTGTTCTCATATTATTTCTTAATAATCAGCTAAGATGCAGCACCGAGATACCTAAACACCAGCTCAGATGTTTGTATATGACATTATGTCGTAACTAAACCTTTTCAGGAGCTTACTAGTTAAGCTGCGGATGAACCAATCACAGGAGCTTTGCTATGTTCCTAATACGGATCAGTATGTGCCTCATGAATCATGATCCCTACACCTCCCGAAGTCTATCTGTACCATATCTGCAGCATATCCTCGCCCAATTTCAACAAACCCTCACCCAATTTCTGACGCGAATATCAATAATTACAAAGAGCTAGGGTTTCGTAGGCGGGCGATACCTGCATGCAGGTCTCGTCCCAGTCGTGGCCGAAGCGGATCATGACTAGGCGCTCCTCCTCGGCGAGGATGGCCTGGTCCACCGCCCACCCGGAGTGCAGGTGCGGCAGCAGGTACGACATCTTCGCCTCGTCGCCGGCGGCTCGCTTCTCTCCCTCGGCGGCTGATTCGCGAGAAAATCTGTGGGGGTTGAACAGCAAAGGTGGGGGTTGGTAAGGGCTGGGCCTGGGCCTGAACGTAAAGCGGCGGCGACGGTCTTCTCTCCGCGCGCTCTCTCTCTCTCGTGCCTCTGGTCTCGTCTCCTCTCTGTCTCTGTTTCGTCTTCGCAACGACCAGACGAAGAGATGGATATCGAATTATCGATACAGAGACACGAATCGGCTGTGATAATTTCGACCTGAAGATGACACGTGAGCCCGAAGCGGAAAAATAAAGGTGTTTACTCACGATGACAAGTTCGTGACAAGGTGCAAAGAAACATGTGCCTTAATTTTTTCTATCCCACAAAGCGTACACAAGCATGAAGTAATTGGAGAAATATCTCGATCGTCGACGATTTCATCTCCTCCGATAGCTGACATTAAGAGACAGGAGAACCACGGATCGACGTCTCCCATTTGGTTAGATTTTTATGTTCATGGCAATCATGTTGACGGTGAATGGTTTACTAACTCTGGCCTCGTTCCGATGTAATCATCACGACCTACTCCACAAAGCAAGGTAATTCAGAAACACGGCTTAATAAGTGTTAGTACTTGTCCATGAATTTGATATGTCTTACAACACATTGAGTGTTTTAGTGGAACAAAGCTCACGTTGGAGTAACATTCAGTTCATTTAAAAGCAAAATTTATACGCCCTCGGCTTCCATCCGGAAATAAGTGAGTTGAACTTGCATAGAATAATGGCCGTATGGGAATTTTTCAGCCTCCAAGTTTAAATAGCTTCTTTTTGTACTTACAAATTACAATGAGATGCTACTCCACAATAAACTGTGGTCGTCTGCAAGCCAGTTGTTCATTAGATGAAATTATGCAACTCAGGATGTTTTGAAACCAAAGTTCCCCGCTTGAAGCCATCCACTTGTCGTTTCACGGTCATAGAACTCTTGGGCCTGCTTGGAAAAGTGGTATTGCTTGGTAATCGGTAAATACCACTCACCCAAACAGCTTCGTAATTATGAACTTCTTTTACTTCGTGGAACTTTTCATTCCATGGCCTCGGGCCTTAATTTGATCCTTTGTTTCACTTTTGAGCCTCATTGCTGAATCGCATACGTTTAGTCCTCTTTGAAGCTTTTCACATTCCAGCTAATTGTTGCGAACACCTTAGATGGTCGTCCTTGCTGAGATCCGTCGTCGAGGAAAAAAATGTTCTTTCATTGGGCTCCCATGTTCTAAATTGCACCCAATTTTTAGGATAGATGGAAAACAGGTTCCAGTTAAGGTCAGCAATGGCCACGTATAAGGAAACCCAGCATCAGCAAAAGCACATCGCAATTTTCAGAAACAAATACGACACCGCTATATTGCATCCTAAATCATACACAAAGCATCACATACAATAAAACTTGGTATAGATATCTATTGGATTCCCATACAGGCAACAAACTTATCTATCTAAGCAAGTGATACAAACGAACAAAATGGCATACTCCAGAGTGGCAACAGAAATTACTCATGATTGAACTAGAAAGTGCAAGCAATGATAAAACTGAAGTGCCAATGGAATATAGTGACTTTGAAGTTGAAGGGTGAACATTTCTTTCATTTCAGCTGACCTCAAAACTAATTCTTCCTGTGCAAAACACTGGCACGGAATATAATCGGCTGAATGGTATCAGATTACTATGCAGCAGATACAAGCTCGGCCTTCTTACGTCTGACGAAATTTTGGACAAATAGCTCCCCCGCGCGATATGAGGACCGAACCTGAAAAAAGTGAATTCCTGTAAATTTGCTAATAGCAGCGCATACAGTTATACCACCAGCAGCTAACAAGACATGGAGTGCAAGCTTTTTCTCTTAGTGTGATTCTAGAAGCTAGATAGCCAAGAGAGACATGTTGTTTTCTTGATAGTGCAAAACAATATGGAGTAGCATTTTCCCCTTCTGGACAAATAAGCATTGGTTAAGTTATGTCTTTGATCAAATAAACATCTATTCATTGTCTCAGATATCATTTAAAAGAATAAACAAGCTGCGTGTAATGCTTACCAGAGGTCCACTAGCAACAAAAACAAATCCTAAAGATTCTCCATACTCCTTCCAGAAATCAAACTTCTCAGGAGTCACATATTCTCTGACTCTCAAATGTCTTTCTGTGGGCTGTAGAATCAAGAAGATTTGGGTGTTACAGCATTTACAAAGGCCAGTAGTGTATAAACATTGTAAAGTGGTTAAACATTCTCCTGAAAGGACTGGGTTAAACAAAAACCTGTAAATACTGTCCCAAGGTAAGAATATCAACATCGATGGCCCTCAAGTCAGCCATTGTTTGCTTCACCTCCTTGTCTGTCTCACCTAGACCAAGCATGATCGAAGACTTTGTTACCATGCCCTCTTTCAAAGCTTTTGCATGTTTCAGAACTGCTAGGCTCTGATCATATCTGTAGAGATGATACACTGGAAATAAGATAGTAGATACATTGGCAGACACCACTATGATGACATTAGTGACTTCCCTTCTGTAATTGTTCCTAGAATTATCAGTAAGAAGTACTGTATTTGGGTGTCATGAACTTAGAGGAGCATGTTGATAACACAGTACTTTAGGTGGGCACACAAGTTTGTGACCCAACCGCCCATGTTCAGTCTCATTTAGTCATTTCTACTTTAGCACAAAGCGAGGGTGGAAAAACTCTTGTCCCTTCAACAGCAACAGATTTTTTGGGACCGTATAGTAGAATTTCACATTCCAGAATAGACATAGCAACATGAAAAAACACAGAAGCACATTACCCTGCTCGAGGATCTCTAACTACTCTCTGCAGACTCCTCACAGTTTCAATATTGTGGGCATACACATCTAGACCGGAGTTCGCCAAAGATGCAACCGCCTCCAGGTCACCTCGAAAATCTGAAGTTAGACACTCCACCAATATCTCAGGCTTCAACTCCTGAACAGAAACCCCAAAATTATCACATGGTAGTTTCACTAATTTAATTACCACACTAAGGCACGAGGACAAACCTTTAGAGCTCTTACTGTTTCGGCAAAATGGCCACTTCCACCATCAGGGATGTCGTCTCTATCAACACTTGTCAACACAACATAGTCTACTCTGCAAAGAATAACATTTATCAGATAATATGTCGCATCGTCTTAACATGTCGAGAATTGTCAGTGATCGTACCCCCAACTTGCAACCGCCACGGCTGTTTTCAGAGGTTCCAGTGCGTCCGGTGGTGGAGGCTTGTTACTAGTTTTCACCGCACAAAATCGACAACCCCGGGTACATGTATCACCGAGAAGCATGATAGTCGCTGTGGCAATGCCGTCCCCTTCTCCACCTGCCCCGCCACCTCCATTCCAGCACTGCCAGTGCCAGACCATCATCACAAAACCGAGCAACATTTTTCACAAATCTCATATAGCGTTTCGTAAGCTTAATTCTACCTCTCCAATGTTGGGGCACTGGGCCTCGACGCAGACGGTGTTGAGTTTCAGCTCGCCGAGCGACTCCCTGAGCTTCGCGTACTTCTCCCCCTGCGCCGCCCGCTGCCGAAGCCACGCGGGCTTCTTCGCTTCCGGGTCCCTCCCCGTGTACGGCCCCGGTGGTGCCCAACCCGCCGCCGCCGCCGGCGACGCCTCCCCGTGGCATCGCACCACTGGCGCCGACCTCGGGCGAGCGCGGTAGGTCACGCTCGCGGGGCCCGCCCGGATCAAGGGAGGCGGAGGCGGAGGCCTCGCGAGCGAGCTCTGCATTGTGGCGCCCGGAAGAATCGAGGCGGTTGAACCCTAGGACGCCATTGCTGTCGCTGATGTGTAGCGCGGAGGCGATGGTTCCGAAGCGGAGGACGGAGTTTGGATGTTACGGTTTTACCCCCGGTGATATGGTCCTCGGACTGAGAAAATTGACACAGTACCATTATGCGAAACCTATGATTCCAAAATACTACTCAAAAAGCCAAGCTTTCCAAAATACCATTGTAACTCAGTTTTTCATTTCAAAATATCACCATGGACTAACAGCCCCAACAGACCTTAACAACCACAAACCGAGACGCGTCGCCAGCGGAGGAGCGAAGGAGGCGGAGGAGGGCGAGGGCTTGGTCCGCGGGGAAGAGATGGAGGAGCGGCAGCAAGTGCGTCTCGACGAACCGGCAGGTCGTGGAGGCGGCGCGGTGGCGGACAGGGGGTGGGGCACGCGCGATGCGGATGAGGAGCGGGGAGAAGGTGGCCGCGGTGTGCGAGGGAGGAGGCGATGAGACGCGCGAGGTCAGGGTGGTTGACGTAACGCGGCGGCGGGGAGGAGGGCGGCGAAGGCGGTGGAGGTGGCAGGGAGGGCGCAGCGCGGGTTGGCCCGTCGGCGAGGTCAACGGCGGCAGGGACGGCGTGCAGTGCAGCGGTGGGGGCGAGCGGCGCGGCCGGCAGCGGTGCAGCGCAGGAGCAGCCGCGTCATTTGGGCGGAGCTGGCATGGGAGCGAAGGCTGGGGGCACCGCCGCCATTGATCGGAGGTGGGGAAGAGACGAGAGAGGGCAGAGGAGCGAAGGCTAGGGGCTCGGTTTCTTTTAGCCGGAGGGTAATTTGGGTATAGGATAAAAACTGACAACATTTTTGACGGTTTGACTAACAGCGACTAACGGTGGTGGTATTCTGGAAGCAAAAAAGTGAATAGTAATGGTATTTTGGAAAGCTTGGCTTTTTGAGTGGAATTTGGAATCATAGGTTTCCTCTAGTGGTATTGTGTCAATTTTCTCCCGCAGATTAGAGCGAGTCAGCGAGTGGCGTCCAGCTGGAAGGGTGCGATGGGGATTTTGTGCGTGCTAAACGCAATCACACCAAAGTCACGCTGGAATAGGTAATATGGGTCGGAGGGATTTAAAATAAAGAGTGGAGACACCGGTAAACCAATGGCGGGCATATAAGGGCATCTCAAAGGAAAACCCTCGAATTCTTCCCTATTATCATTTGGGGTTTTTGGACAAAAACCCAACTCAATGAAAACCCCTATTTGTTCAAAAGTTGTTCTCATCCTCCATTTTTTTCCCAAATTTGGTGGGAGAACAGGAAGTCTCTATTTGTGTAGAAATTATCCAAATTTTGTCAACTTGTCCTCTTGACCGACATGTCAATAACTTATAAAGAGATTAAACGCTGGTTCCATTTGAATAACAACATATTTTCCACTCTCATTTATCCAAACACTCACTAAATGAACAGATGCCCTAAGGCCCTGTTTTGGCTAGCCTAAGGTGCCAGCTTTGGCTAAGCCAAGAATCAAAACTTACACCTTACAAGTTAACTAAAAGGGTTTAGCTTTGGCTAAGTAGAACTACATGAAAAAAGTTCCAAAGGTGCAAGACCCGAGCCGTAACTGATATAGCGCATGGATCCTCACGATTAATCATAGGGGTTCGGGGATAACATGGAAGAACTGTAGGGAGGCCCTCTTTGATTCACAGGGTCCGAAAAAACAGAATTGCAATATCAAAATGCAGCTCAAACAAATCAATTGAGTCACACGGGAAACAATTCTAATGATTTGTACAGTATAAAAATCGTTTGAATCAAAAAGACCCAAAAAGTTCTATGCTAGATAGCCCTGGTAGGGTTCTAACAAAAGGTCCGCTCTAGCTCTATCACACAACGGCGCAAGGCATGAACCATACGAAGCTTGTAAATTAGGCCAAGAAAAGAGAAACATAAACTCACAAATCCTGGAGCAAGCAAGATTATATGAAGCCATGAAGCATAAACATCGCACCAATGTCTCGGAATAAAGTAGAGTAAAGTGAGATCTAACACTGTCACAACTCACCAGATGGCATCAAACCCCACCAAGGAACAAACACAAAATGGCTATAGAAGTTGTTGTTGTACAACCATTTGCTATCCAGTATCCACTAGCTTCTTCACTGGGGGAGATAAAGGTTAAACTAGGTTTCCTCCAAAGAGGTGTCTGGTTCATCACTGCACAGAGTTACAACAGGATACATACATGCATAATCTATTAAAGATTCATAGCCCACATGAAGGGTATTGTCGATTCTAAAAATTAATTTCGATCCTAGACACCGTCATAAGTCTGGGGAACACTCACTTCAACAAGCCAATGGAACTTCTCCAAGCTCGCATCTTGTGCCTCCAAATATAATCTTCATCTGGAGACCAACTGCACATGTAGACGACCACTAGAGTCTCTTCAGTAGCGTTAACCAGCAACAGACTCAGAAGTAAAATGCCCACTGCTAGCCCCGGAATGATTAAAACCAGTTACAGGCATGGATTTCCGAGCAAAGTCAAGAAGCATCTGGCGTTGCTGTTCATTGGTATGTGGAAGGCTTGCACGCAGCAGCTCAACAGGCATCTCCCTGCTAACTGCCTTTGAGGCTTCAGATCTAGCTATAGAATTGGATCCCTGCATGCTGAACATCTGCAGAATACTTCCATACTTGCTGTCACAGTATTTTGTCAGAAGTCCAAAGAAAGCATCAAATGATGCCTGCCAAAGAGAACGAGTTGATCTGCTGTAGTCGGCTGCAGAATGAGGATCAGCTAACAGTTCAGTTGCTCTATCCAGTACTGATTTGATGATTAGAGATGCCCCATCACCAGCAGAGCTGCCAAGAGGGCGGAGAGGTGGCTGTTGAGATGAGCAGACAACAGCAGCGAGGCATGCGCTGAGCGCACTTAGTTCCATATGTTGCACGCACGAGGAAACAGTCTTGGCAAGACCAACTGTTGTTTCTGCAGCACCAGAATCTGACGCTAAACCCCCAAACAAGCTCCTAAGATGTCGAAAGATAGCCATGCACACTATCCGGGTCAGCTCACTTCCAGGGACAAGAAGTCGAAGATAACGTGCCAAAAGCTTACGTCCTTTCGGAAGAGAAACAATGCGGAGAAAAATAAGGTCATCCGTAGGGGCCAATCCAGATGAATTGCCAGGTTTGTTTGGGCCAAAAGGGTCCACAAGCTCGAGTGATGTAGCTAAGCCTTCAAGGAGGACCTGCCGCCTTCGCCTCAGTTGTAAGCTGCTGTCCTGTGCCTGGCTAGACTGTAAGAAGCGGTCAATATCATTTACATTTAGAAGAAGAGATATACCATCTTCAACAGTAATTCTGGCTGCCAGCATTGGCTCTTTCTCCAGTGGCCTTGCAGATGACTTGTGATCACCAGATGCAGGAATATCTACTTCGAGAAGAGGACGAGGCCTACGTATGGAAGAGAACGATACTCTTCCAACAGCATCAACCTGTAGATATGAATGTTGATCACCACCAGACCGGGACTTTGATGGGAAGTCTTTTATTGACATGGGGGAGAAGTTGATCTTCTGCTGAGAACTGGCAGATCTTTTGGCTATACAAGCTTGGTGGTAATAGTCATCAATGTACGGATCACTGCTGTGACTTGTGGAGTGCTGCATTCTTAAAATACTCTCTATCTCTTCGGAAGACATATATTTCGATCTGAACTTTATTCCTCCATTATCAACATTCTGACCAGCTGTATCAGAAGGTTGTTGAGAAAAGCGTATGCTGTGTTTTCCTCTTCCTGACCTTGATCTCTTGTCTCGTGGTGATGGTAAATTAGGAACATGGTCAAACTTGCCTATCATTTCTGGAGAATGATGGTGATAGAACTGAGGCTGCAAGTTTAGGTAATTGTGATGAGATGGCGGGACTAGTGGCGATCTCTGCTGCTGCTGAGAAAATAGCAATGAAGACATCGAACTCCCCGGATATGATAACTGTGGCTGCAATAAACTGGGCCGTTGATTAAAATGCTCAAAAGTATGGGGACCAGCTTGATTTGGCCATTCGTTTTGCAGGAAGTTGTTCGCTGACAGATCTGCAGCAGTGTAAGACATGCTTCGTCCATATCGCAGTCCATGAGGTACACTAGTCATATTATATGGAGAACCAGAAAGTGATGAACTTTTAGAACCCATTTGGTGACCAGCGCCAGGTGAAGGAATGCTTGAGTGGAGTGTAAGACCTTGTGCGGGATAGGATAGTTCACCACCACCTGGCGGGGGATAGGATGTAAATGAAGGAGATATATGTCCAAGGATAGGTTCACTGGAGCGGTGCTGTAGTGGTTCCAGGGGATAGGAAGATGTTCTGCTCAATGGTTTCGACTCTCCAAACTGAGGTAAATACTGTGGCTGAGCACATAGTTGTTTCCTGTCCTGAAATTCATCGTTGTTGAGTATATCCAGATCTACCCAATTGGGGAAGTCTGCTTCTGGAACCCAGTCATTAGTCAATGAACCTGAAGAAACATGGTATTTTGCTCAGGAACACAGGCACGTTTAAGGACAAAAAATTGATAATTCTCATGTACTTATATGGACAACATTTTAGACTTGATTGTTATTCTTTCCTATTAAACATGTCTAAATATGGTTATTGGGGTACAATGTTATGTTTACTTATGTTTTAGACTCCATGTGACATAGATAAGCTCTTCTAGTGTTTAGCTTCAGTAGTAACTGGCAGAAGAAATGTTACTTACTTTCCCTGGAAATTGATCGTCTATCACCAATAACACCAGGATTCCTTGTTCCGCTAATAGTTCGGTTCAACTGAAGAAAAGGAATTTTGTCAGTATGCATTCCATGGTAGTAAATAAAAAAGAAAATAAAAAGGACACCGGACAGTTAGTGACGCAGGGCTAGAGATCCCTAGAGTACTATACGACTGAATTTATGTTCAAAATATTAGCATATTTAAACTCAAGTGCTTAGTATGTTAAAAATGTAATTCCAGGCGTCATGCCATATATTGAACCCATGTGACCAAATAAAACTGAGAACATAGTGATTTATGTGTTAGGAAATATGCAACTTGTATTTCCAGGAGGCCAAAGGCCAGTATATATACAGGTACAGGTGTGGCAAATATGCAGAAGGTGTAGCAGGTGGTCAAGCAGCGAGGACGGTGGGGATCTCCAATAAACCAGCACCACGCAGACGAGTCCTCGGCACGAAGCTCGGTGAGTGCCTCCAGTAGAGTGACACGAGGGACCCGTGCAAAGAGCTGAGCACGCCGCGGCTCGAACTCCTTACGGAGCCTGACAGCACGCACAAGTGCCACAACCAGTGGAGCGAAGAGAATCAAGCAGTCTCCAAATAGTTGAGCTCCGAGAATAGAATTCATCGATGGTAGCATCACCCTGTCGAAGTTCGTGCTCCTGACGGACCACGGAGAGGTACAGAGCGTCACCAGAGGGCTGATAACGCTGGCTCAGGTGAGTCCACATTTGAAATGCCGAGGAGAAGCCGACAATCTCGGAGGAGAACTGGGGCAGAACACTGGAAACAAGAAAAGCCGAGGCACGAGCATCTGCATCCATCCAGTGTGTGTAGGCAGCAAGCGCAACACGAAAATCATCAAGTGCAAGCTTGTAGTTGGAGAGCCGTTGCTCATAGGCAACAACAGCAGCATCGTCGGCCTTCTTGGCAGCAGCAACAATATCCTGGGAAGCCGTCGGATCAACAGTCGGAGGGACCAGCGGAGAAGGCTCGACTGGTTGAACGGGAGATGGTGGATGCGGCACCTCGCCGGAAAGAGCACCCCAAAGTCCAAGACCGCGCGTGTGGATGCGCATGTGGGCAACGAAGTCCGTGTAGCTGATCCCATCAAAAATCAAAAATCACCGGACATCGAGGTATAGCAACGTAGCCATTGTGCCTGTTTCTCTCTTCTTCTTCTTCTTCTTCTTCTTCTTCTTCTTCTTCTTCTTCTTTTAAACTGCTACGCTGCTGTTCGAAGAAACAGAGCAGCGGAACAGAGGACTCACCCGATCAAAGGGCCAGCGGCCGGGGAGAAGCCGTGAGGCGGCGGCGGCCGGCGGAGATCCCGCGAGGCAGCAGCGGCTGACGAAGACCCGTGCAGCAGCAGGCGGCGCCCGGCGGAGACGGGCTGCAACCAGCGGCAGCCGGCGGAAACGAGAGAATCGATCAGATCGCGGCCACGCGGGGACGGGCAGGGGAGGGAGAGCTGCAGCGGCCTCGCGCGGGCAGGGGAGAGAGCAGAGCTGCAGCGGAATCGATCAGATCGATGGAGAATCGATCTGAATCAACGGGATTAACTGGGAGAGAGAGGAATCGATCTCAGATTACAGAAATCGATTCAATTTGCACGAGTTGCGCGTGCGGTGGAAAAGCAAATCCTAGGCTCTGATACCATGTTAGGAAATATGCAACTTGTGTTTCCAGGAGGCCAAAGACCAGTATATATACAGGTACAGGTGTGGCAAATATGCAGAAAACCCCTTATACAATGGGGATATAACATGGCTATACAACTACAACTCTAACATTATGCACTTTTATGTGAATGGCCAAAACTGTAAAGGAGAGGAGCGCCCCTTAATATATTGGAACAGAGTACTCCAACAATCTTCAAAAAAACTATTTTGGGGGTTCAAAATTAGACACAGTGATAGGTCATCATGTTCAAGACATATTAGTTGACTATATCATATGTTAACAAGAATCAGGAAACAGTTCAGTAAAATAACTCGGAATATCATTTTGGCCACCTTGGACATACTAAATCATTTTTAAGACTACGGTAGATAATTAGATAGCATGAAACCAAGTGATGAAACATTTGAAATATAAGACACCAATTCAAGTACTTCCTCCGTCCAACAAAGGATGTCTCAACTTTGACTAAATTTAAATGCATCACTAAGTCATGTCTAGATACATCCAAATTTTGACAAACTTGAGACATCTTTTGTTGGACGGAGGAAGTAGTCAAGTTAGTGAAAGAAGTTGCTAACCTTTGCAAAAGTGCTTGCAAGATCATCAATTTCAGACAAGTTACTCATACAATCAATCTGCAGAAATATAAGAGTATAAGTCAAATGTTCTTATGTTCATCCTGAAATATAAAACAAACATGACTACAGGATCAACAATAACAAGGCAACACTGAAAGAAAATTGGTCAGAGTTGCAAACTAGGCAGGAAGAGAGACTTGCAGAGTAAGTAATTCTCAAATAATTTGGCAACATTGAATATGAAAGTGGTGGAAAAGCATTCAAGAAAGTAATTATGAAGGTTTGATGGTTACAAAAGCTATATTGGGGTGATGAAACTGCAATGAGAGAAAAGATAGAAGCTCGTCAAGTTCTCCAGACAAATATAGCAGCTACACGACAAGTTCTCGAGACAAGGATAGAAGCTACAGATTATCCATTCAGGTATAGTAGATATAGGTAGGCTAACACAATTATACACACTAACTAAAATAAATATAGTGAAGTAAAATAAGCTCGCACTTGCAACTTCAAATACTGTGAGGTGTCACTGATAGTCACATAATACATTCACATTACATTGCACCTGCTGGTCAGATCTGGTCAATAGATGGATGTGGGTACTCTAATCCTAGTCTTGATGGCAACACCACAACAGCGAGTAGGGTGCTTGTGTATAGGGTGGGGCATAGCGCAGAAGAGAACGATTTAGTACTAACATCCCTCAAAGGTCTAGGTTCGTGATTTTACATTTTTCGGAGAACAAGAACTTACGGTTGTAACATTTGGTTAGTAATTCCTAATTCCATGGTGAAGAACGTTGGGCTACAGAGCAATGAAAGCTAAAAACTAAACAACAGGAAAGCAGATGTTATAGCATCAGACTACGTAAAAAAGGAAAATTATTTAACCAAAGACACAACACAATCCATCACCTCTTCTCCAGCTGACAAAGGCCTAATAGGATAACCAAAATAATCAAAATTGGAGTGGCCTAACTCAGATCCCAAACATGGAGCCATCAGAAGGCTAACAAGAAAACAAAATTATAAAGTAGTTACCATTCTCACTACTGCATCGTTCTGACAAGAACATTCATAGTTGACACTAATTGGATATTTCAATCTTGTTCGATCCTAACCAGTTAGGAACATCAAAATTTCAAGATCTTCTTAACCAACATAAGTACATAATCCTAACTCCACAGTTGCACCTTTATGGATGCAATTCAGGATATAATAAATCAGATGCACCCCCCCCCCCCACCCCCCATTAAAACAAGAGGAGCAGATCTGTTGCACCGAAAACTCCACAAATTGAGGGCGTACATAAAGGGACTAGGACGTCATAGCTACCCTAGCCTCCTTGCACCCCCCCCCCCCCCCCGAACACACACAAAACCTCCCTGCCGCCTCCTCGTTGCGGTAGCGGCAACATTTGGGAGAAGAACGAGCCGACGGCGGTCGTTGTCGATGCTGGCCAGACACCCTCCCTTCTTTCTCCTTCCGGGACAAAAGGTTGTGCCCTAGGTTAGATTTCCCGACAATCTTATGCTTGAGGGCCTATTTGGGAGACAAGTATTGGTTGGTAAAGTTTTGATATCTAGTTTTGAAGCAAATACGAAACTTTACCAAGCAATAGTGCTATCCCAAACAGCCCCTGATGCTTCGATGCGTTGTACCTATCGGTGTGTCAAAACTCAAAATCCCAAGATATTACTCCTACTACAGAACAGATCACTAAATGAGCACTCATGCCAACAGTAGAACACACCGATAAAATCAAGACTGTACGAAACATGCAATGCACTTGATTCATCACACTCAAATGTAGCAAGCACCAACAAGATCAAAACTTTATGAATGCACATAATTCGTAGCAAAAAGGAAGCGGCTTTGTGGATGCGAAATCGCTAAGAGCCGCACCTCTTCTCCCACAGGAGACAACTGGTAAGCCCCATCATCATGCCCACCAAATCCGCCGCCATAGCCCTCCACACCTCCATCGTCCACCAAACCGCCCAGCTCCAATCCATCCAGCGGCGCCTTGCCGAAGAACGAATACTGTGCCGCATCGAAGCGCGAGTTCTCTGCAGAAGAAAAAACACAGATTTCCATTGATACCGCGTGAAAACCATCCACCAAAACCGCGAGCGAGGAACAAGAAATTTAGCAGGAACACGCAAAGGTGCGCGTCACAGACGGCGAAAGTGCGTCGCTCGCTGCACAAATTCAACCGCCGAACCCAAGTAGAACCAATCAGATCAAACTCAACAACAGCCCAGCAGAACACACACACCCGTACAAGCCAGCGACGGGAATCACCTGCGGTGGAGGACGAGGACGAGGTGCCTCCACCGACGTCGCCGTCCGCCCTGATGCCCCTCATCTCGACAGGCGGCGCGAGCACAAGCAGTGTGCTAGGGTTTGGATTTCGGGGGATGCGCTTGGGTTTTGGATCTGAGGGAGCTGGGAAAGAGAGACAGAGAAGGGAAGCTCCCCCTCAGTCTTGCTTACTTCCCTTTCCTTCCTTCTGTATTTGGACTTAAAACAAAAAAGAATTAAACAGCGACCGGAATATGACGCCGAAACATAAATAAAAAAGGATAAGCTGAAAATGATAGTTCGAGCTTTTAATTTGAAAATCGAAAATATAGTACTCCATTGAGATGGCGTGCTGGTGTGAATAAATTGCTCAGTGACAAAAAAAGAAAAAATAAATAATATAGTGTTAAGATAAGCAGATGGAGAAGGCTTTTTGGCCTGGTTTGGCTTGTGTGCTACTCTACCATCTGTATATCGTTCATTTGTGTGTTGATGAGCCTTTACTTTGCGTCTCGTGTGATCATTTGTCACGCTAATCTCGTCTCTCTGTTAACAACTGGCTGTCTGGACAGGCGATTATGATATTTTCTAGCCTCACGCCCTCACGAGCCTAACATGGACTTGTAAGTTTTTGAAGAATCCAAAGGAAGGAAAGGCTAATTCGGTGGTAGAAAGGGTCTTGCTAACTTGCTAAGCATATGAGAAAAAAATGCGCGTGTCTTAGGACGTGGTCACACGCACCGGCCAACATTGTTTCGTTTTTTTTTAACCGATCATTGTTTCGTTAGAATGGAGCTTTTCTGACTGTTGTATATTAAACCAATTGTTTCTTTGAAGGCATGAGGGCCCAGCTCCAATTTTTATATTACTGAAACTGATAAATTACAACAGAGTTTTGTGATTTTGACTACCTTTGGTTGAGTTTGAACCCGATGCTCATGCACTCCCGCTAGGTGCAGCTTCACCCTTATATCAGAGCTACACATGGTAAACGACGGAAAGCACATGGAATTAGCTAGCATGCAATCTCCACCTTCAGTTGAAGATCCATGCGATCTGGCTGGAATTAGATGAATTTGACAAGTCATGGAAAATCTGAAGAGAAAAAAAAATGACAACATAGACATATTATTCATTTATCATGTGAATAATTTCAGGATCAAATTTGGTCTGCCCGTAGAGAAATAGAAGTGACAGAATCAGTTGTAGTAATATATGACTGAGATCATATGACTGAGATCATCAGACTATTTGGTTGCTATATTTCGCAGACGAACTTTGTCTTGACGGTGCATGGTAGATGAATGATGAAACATGAATCGTGTGTATGGAGTAGTAGTACGTTGTCTTTACTCTTATAAAAGAGCTAATTGTCAACGGCGGTCCATCATCTCATCATCTCTTTATACTATTAAAAAAACCTCATCTCATTAATTTAAACAATAAGTCTATAAATTTATTGTAATAGACAAAGATGGTAACGATGTTTACAACCAAAAGCTAACATAAAATTAGGAGCAAGTGTCGGTAATATATAATTTTAGTCTATTTTGTCTATACAGCAAACAGTCTAATTTCCGTAGAAGCGCATGAGTGTTTTGCTGGTAAAGAAAACGTCGTTTCAGTGACTCACTCTGACTGATTGCAGCTGTCAAGATGGCTTACGGAGTGTCCCAACTCCCAACAAGAAGGATGGCTGGCTGCCTCCTTGGCTTGTAGAGTGAACACGAAAGGGAGAGACGGATGCACCGTGCCGTTCTCAACGGAAAAATAAATAACTGGTTTACCTTGGGCTGATAGGGGTCAGGTTTTGACTTTAGGCCAGGTTCGTCATGACGCTGCAGGAAAGCGATCACCTGACTCTGCTGCTCCATGGCTCTTCAACAAGCTGCCCCTCGTTGTACAGCGGTGGGTGCACCTGCCCCGACGAGACGATGGGGTGAAGCGAAAGACTCGACGATGGAAACGGATGTGAATTGGACAATTGGTAGCTGAGCCCTGAGAGAGGCAGGGACTCCGTGAAAGCGAACCGGTGATGGTTTGCAAAATTGCAATGTTGGGTCGGAAGCATGCATGTAACTGCGCTGCTGCGTTCCGTTTCACGCATCCGGTGGCAGGTTGTTGGGACTCGGAACATGCGTGTCACTGTCATGTGGGTCTTCTTTTTGTTCTTGGCCAACGGCCAACGGTGCCTGAGAACAAAAATAAATGGCTTTTAGGATACTACGTTCTCGGGCGTGTAGCTCTTTCTTTGTCCCTTTCTACCAATCAATCATTTGGGTTTTTAGTGTTTTTTAATTTGAAATGGATAATATCTTAGAAAACACCAAAAAAAACACTAGTGCCAAACAAGCCCTCACTGTTTTTTTAGGAAAGCCATCTGGAGGATTTTATCGCGTTTCAAAAATACTACCTCTGATTTTAAATTGTTGTCGGAATATTACATGTATCTAGACACTTTTTATGAATAGATGCATCCATATTTGGGCAAATTTGAGACAAGAATTTAGAATCGGAGGGAGTAGTTACTCACTCCGTTTTATAAATGTTACTTCCTCTTATCCTAAATTTTAGAATCAAATTTACCCAAATATGGATGTATCTGTTTTTAAAAAACGTCTAGATTTCGACAACAATTTAGAATCGGAGGAGGGAGTAGGTGAAAATCAGGAGGCTCATCCTGCCGGATACAATTCTGGGCCCCTCCCTCTGCTCTACTAGCAAAATAGCCTCCCTAGGAAAATGTTCAAAAATTACATACTGGAAACTCTAAGAAAAAGACAATCTTCATAAATCACTGCCGCAGGTCCATAAGTATAACCGTCATCTTTCATCACATTGATGATTTCCACACAACTAGAATACTCCCTCCGTTTCATATTAAATGTCTTAAATTTGCTAAAATATGGATGTATCTATACACAAAAAATGTCTAGGTACATGTAATATTTCGTCACTTAGTATAGGACGGAGGGAGTAAATCATTACACGGTTGCAACCAATTGACTCTGCCAAAACCAAACAATCTCAAAGAGTCATAACATCAGCAATCGCCGCACTTTCAAGAAATTGGAATTTGCAATTTGAAGTTGCCACAAAAAAAACCACAATCAACGACACTTATTAAAAGTAAGCCAAAGGTGACCGGCTTTGGCTAAACCAAATATAAAAACTACTCCGATTCATAATAAGTGTCGCTGATTTAGTATAAAAGCTGTACTAAATCAATGACACTTATTATGTATCAGAGGGAATACAAGTTAACTAAAAGTGTTTAGCTTTGGCTAAGCTAGCTATACATTATTTTCTCGTTAAAAAAAGCTACAAGTTAAGTCTAACCAAACATAATCGTACACTTGCACATGCAAATTTCCATGAACAAAGGTCGAAAGGTGTAAGGCCGGCCCGAGTTGCAACGGATATAGCGCATCGATCCTCACGATTAATCGTAGGGTTTGGAGGATAACAAGAGAGAAAGAACTCTAGAGAGGGCCTCTCTTTTCACAAGGTCTGAAAAAACAGAATTGCGATATCATATATCCATCTTATTTGTGCAGGATTTATTTGCACCGAAGTTTATTTAATTAAATCAGATGTAAAATAAGATCTATTTTTCAATAGGTTGGAGGGGATAAAAAAATTCTACAAAAGGTAGCGCAAATGAATACTTGAGGAAAATTCCAATAAAATTTGATCCTCCAAATCAGTTGAGTCACACAGGAAAAATTCTAATGATTTCAATTTCCTAAAGAAATTCTATAGATGTCCTTTGAAACAAGAAGACCCTAAAGTTCTATGCTATTCCCTCCGTTTCATAATTCTTGGATCAAATTTGATAAAAATTTGATACATCTATTTTTAAAAAGTGTCTAGATACATGTAATATTTCAACATGAAACGGACGTACTGATGATTAGATCGGGCGGCGTATAAGGCCAGTAAGAAACCGTGACAGTAGGGTGACGTTGATCTATCTGGACCGTCCCTGGTGACAAAAGTTGCCGCTTTGCATCTGAGCAGTTTGTTAACTGAAGCCGCCACGGTCACTTTTTTCAGGCTGTCTGCAGATACCTGGTAGGGTTCTGACAAAAGGTCCGTTCTACCACACAACGAAAGAAGGCATGAACCATACCAAGCTCGTAAATTAGGCCAAGAAAAGAGAAACATAAACTCACAAATCCTGGAGCACGCAAGATTATATTTAGCCATGAAACATAAACATCTCACCAAAGTCTCGGAATAAAGTAAACTGAGATCTAACACTGTCACAACTCACCAGATGGCATCAAACCCCACCAAGGAACAAACACAAAATGGCTATAGAAGTTGTACTTGTACAGCCATTGCTACCCGCTAGCTTCTTCACTGGGGGAGATACAGGTTAAACTAGGTTTCCTCCAAAGAGGTGACTGGTTCATCACTGCACAGAGTTACAACAGGATACATACATGCATAATCTATTAAAGATTCATAGCCCACATGAAGGGGAAAGTCGATTCTATAAATTAATTTTGATCCTAGACACGGTCAAAGTCTGGCGAATGCTCGCTTCATCGAGCCAATGGGACTTCCCCAAGCTCGCATCTTGTGCCTCCAAATATAATCTCCAGCTGAAGACAAGCTGCACATATGGTTTACGCAATGAACGACCACTTGAGGCTCTTCAGTAGCGTTAACCGGCAACAGATTCAGAAGTAAAATGCCCACTGCTCGTCCCGGAATGGTTAAAACCAGTTACAGGCATGGATTTCCGAGCAAAGCCAAGAAGCATCTGGCGTTGCTGTTCATTGGTATGTGGAAGGCTTGCACGGAGCAGTTCAACAGGCATCTCCCTGCTAACTGCCTTTGAGGCTTCAGATCTAGCCGTAGAATTGGATCCCTGCATGCTGAACATCTGCAGAATACTTCCATACTTGCTGTCACAGTATTTTGTCAGAAGTCCAAAGAAAGCATCAAATGATGCCTGCCAAAGAGAACGAGTTGATCTGCTGTAGTCGGCTGCAGAATGAGGATCAGCTAACAGTTCAGTTGCTCTATCCAGTACTGATTTGATGATTAGAGAAGCCCCATCACCAGCAGAGCTGCCAAAAGGGCGGAGAGGTGGCTGTTGCGATGAGCAGACAACAGCAGTGAGGCACGCGCTGAGGGCGCTTAGTTCCATATGTTGCACGCACGAGGAAACAGTCTTGGCAAGACCAACTGTTGTTTCTGCAGCACCAGAATCTGACGCTAAACCCCCAAACAAGCTCCTAAGATGTCGAAAGATAGCCATGCACACTATCCGGGTCAGCTCACTTCCAGGGACAAGAAGTCGAAGATAACGTGCCAAAAGCTTACGTCCTTTCGGAAGAGAAACAATGCGGAGAAAAATAAGGTCATCCGTAGGGGCCAATCCAGATGAATCGCCAGGTTTGTTTGGGCCAAAAGGGTCCACAAGCTCGAGTGATGTAGCTAAGCCTTCAAGGAGGACCTTAAGCCTTCGCCTCAGTTGGAAGCTGCTGTCCTGCGCCTGGCTAGACTGCAAGAAGCGGTCAATATCATTTACATTTAGAAGAAGACATATACCATCTTCAACAGTAATTCTGGCTGCCAGCATTGGCTCTTTCTCCAGTGGCCTCGCAGATGACTTGTGATCACCAGATGCAGGAATATCTACTTCGAGAAGAGGGCGAGGCCTACGTATGGAAGAGAACGATACTCTTCCAACAGCATCAACCTGTAGATATGAATGTTGATCACCACCAGACCGGGACTTTGATGGGAAGTCTTTTATTGACATGGGGGAGAAGTTGATCTTCTGCTGAGAACTGGCAGATCTTTTGGCTATACAAGCTTGGTGGTAATAGTCATCGATGTACGGATCACTGCGACTTGTGGAGTGCTGCATTCTTAAAATACTCTCTATCTCTTCGGAAGACATATATTTCGATCTGAACTTTATTCCTCCATTATCAACATTCTGACCAGCTGCATCAGAAGGTTGTTGAGAAAAGCGTATGCTGTGTTTTCCTCTTCCTGACCTTGATCTCTTGTCTCTTGGTGAAGGCAAATTAGGAACATGATCAAACTTGCCTATCATTTCTGGAGAATGATGGTGATAGAACTGAGGCTGCATGTTTAGGTAATTGTGATGGGATGGCGGGACTAGTGGCGATCTCTGCTGCTGCTGAGAAAATAGCAATGAAGACATCGAACTCCCCGGAAATGATAACTGTTGCTGCAATAAACCGGGCCGTTGATTAAAATGCTCAAAAGTATGGGGACCAGCTTGATTTGGCCATTCATTTTGCAGGAAGTTGTTTGCTGATAGATCTGCAGCAGTGTAAGACATGCTTCGTCCATATCGCAGTCCATGAGGTACACTAGTCATATTATATGGAGAACCAGAAAGTGATGAACTTGGAGAACCCATTTGGTGACCAGCGCCAGGTGAAGGAATGCTTGAGTGGCGTGTAAGACCTTGTGCAGGATAGGATAGTCCACCACCACCTGGCGGGGGATAGGATGTAAACGAAGGAGATATATGCCCAAGGATAGGTTCACTGGAGCGGTGCTGTAGTGGTTCCAGGGGATAGGAAGATGTTCTGCTCAATGGTTTCGACTCTCCGAACTGAGGTAAATACTGTGGCTGAGCACACAGTTGTTTGCTGTCCTGAAATTCATCGTTGTTGAGCATATCCGGATCTACCCAATTGGGGAAGTCTGCTTCCGGAACCCAGTCATTAGTCAATGAACCTGAAGAAACATGGTATTTTGCTCAGGAACACAGGCACGTTTAAGAACAAATAATTGATAATTCTCATGTACTTATATGGATAACATTTTAGACTTGATTGTTATTCTTTCCTATTAAACATGTCTCAATATGGTTATTAGGGTACAATGTTAACTTTACTTATGTTTTAGACTCCATGTGACATAGATAAGCTCTTCTAGTGTTAAGCTTCTGCTTCAGTAGTAACTGGGGGAAGAAATGTTACTTACTTTCCCTGGAAATTGATCGTCTATCACCAATAACACCACGATTTCTTGTTCCGCTAATACTTCGGTTCAACTGAAGAAAAGGATTTTTTTTTCTCAGTATGCATTCCATAATAGTAAATGAAAAGGAAAATAAAAAGAACAGCGGACAGTTAGTGATGCCAGGGTCTAGAGATCTCTAGAGTACTATATGATTGAATTTATGATCAAAATATTAGCATATTTAAACTTAAGTGCTTCTTATGTTAAAAATGTAATTCCAGGCTTCATGCCATATATTGAACCTATGTGACCAAATAAATCTGAGATTATAGTGACTTATCCACTTTTATGTGAATTGCTAAAACTGTATTGGAGGGGGGCGCCCCTTAATATATTGGAACAGAGTACTCCAACAACCTTAAAAAAACTGTTTTGGGGGTTCAAAATTAGACACAGTGATAGGTATTCATGCTCGAGACATATTAGTTGACTATATCTTATGTTAACAAGAATCATGAAACACTTGAGGAAAAGAACTCTGCTAGGAATATAATTTTGGCCACCTTGGACATACTAAATCATTTTTTAAGACTGGTAGATAATTAGATAGTATTAAACCAAGTTATGAAATATTTGAAATATAAGACACCAATTCAAGTAGTCAAGTTAGTGAAAGAAGTTGCTAACCTTTGCAAAAGTGCTTGCAAGATCATCAATTTCAGACAAGTTACTCATACAATCGATCTGCAGAAATATAAGAGTAAGGCAACTGTCCATCATGAAATATAAAACGAACATGACGACAGGATCAACAACAACAAGATGGCAATGCTGAAAGAAAATTGACCAGAGTTGCAAAGTAGGCAGGAAGTGACTTGCAGAGTAAGTAATTCTCAAATGATTTGGCAACATTGAATATGAAAGTGGCGGAAAAACATTCAAGAAAGTAATTATGAAGGTTTGATAGTTACAAAAGCTATATTGGGGTGATGAAACTGCAATGAGAGAAAAGATAGAAGCTCGACAAGTTCTCCAGACAAGTATAGTAGCTACACGACAAGTTCTCGAGACAAGGATAGAAGCTGCAGATTATCCAATCAGGTATATTAGATATAGCCAGGCTAACACAATTACACACTAACTAAAAGTAAATATAGTGGAGCAAAATAAGCTCACACTTGCAACTTCAAATACTGTGAGGTGTCACTGATAGTCACATAATACATTCACATTACATTGCACCTGCTGATCAGATCTGGTCAATAGATGGATGTGGGTACTCTAATCCTGGTCTTGATGGCAACAGCGAGTGGGGTGTTTCATGTTTGTGTACAGGGGCGTAGCTACGTAGCTTTACCCTGGTGCAATGCACCAGGTTGCAATTTTTTTAACTAGCAATTGTGTTAAAATTTTACTATGTGCACCAGGTTTATTGAAGTAAAGTACATCATGGTACCATAAACTAGCACAATAAGCATGCTCTTGATCCATTTGTATGCAACAAGCTTCATGTTGTGCACCTGGTCAATTTTTCCTCTAGCTTTGCCCCTGTTTGTGTACAGGGTGGAGCATAGTGCAAAAGAGAATGATTTAGTACTAACATCCCTCAAAGGTCAAGGTGTGTGATTTTACATTTTTCAGAGGACAAGAACTTACGGTTGTAACATTTGGTTAGTGATTCCTAATCCATGGTAAAGCAAGGTGAAGAACATTGGGCTACAGACTTACATAGCAATGAAAGCTAAAAACTATACAACAGGAAAGAGGATGTTAACATGTTATAGCATCAGACTATGTAAAAAAGGAAAATTATTTAACCAAAGACGAAACACAATCCATCATGCCTTTTCCAGCTGACAATGGCCTAATAGGATAACCAAAAGAATCAAAATTGGAGTGGCCTAACTCAGATCCCAAACATGGGGCCATCAGAAGGCTAACAGGAAAACAAATTTATAAAGTAGTTACCATTCTCACTACTTCATCATTCTGAAAAGAACATTCATAGTTGACATTAATCAGATATTTCAATCTTGTTCGATCCTAACGAGTTAGAAACATCAAAATTTCTAGATCTTCTTAACCAACATACATACATAATTCTAACTCCACAGTTGCACCTTTAGGGATGCAATTCAGCATATAATTTATCATCATAATAATTCAGATGCACTCCCAATTAAAACAAGAGGAGCAGATCTCTTGCAGTGAAAACTCCCCAAATTAAGGGCGTATATAAAGTACAAAGGGGTAGCAGCCCTAGCCTCCCAAAAACCCCACGCACACACACACACACACACAGCCTCCCTGCCTCCTCCTCATTACGGCAGCAGCAACATTAGGGAGAAGAGCAAGCCCCCGGTGGTCGCTGTCGATGCTGGTCAGCCACCCTCTCCCCTTCTTTCTCCTTCTGGGACAAAAGGCTGTGCGCTAGGTTAGATTTCACGACAATCTTATGCTTGAGGGCCTATTTAGTATTGGTTGGTAAAGTTTTGATATTTAGTTTTGAAGTAAATACTGAAACTTTACCAAGCAATAGTGCTCTCCCAAACAGCCCCGGATGCTTCGATGCATTGTACCTATCAGTGTGTCAAACTCAAAATCACAAGATATTACTCTCTTTTTTTTTTACATCCCAACAGTAGAACACACCAATAACACGAAACATGCAATGCACATGATTCATCACACTCAAATGTAGCAAGCACCAGCAAGATCAAAACATTATGAAGCATCAGTGCACATAATTCGTAGAAGAAAGGAAGCCAGCTTTGCGGATGCAAAATCGCTGAGAGCCGCACCTCTTCTCCCACAGGAGACAACTGGTAAGCCCCATCATCATGCCCACCAAATCCGCCGCCATAGCACTCCACACCTCCATCGTCCACCAAACCGCCCAGCTCCAAGCCATCCAGCGGCGCCTTGCCGAAGAACGAATACTGTGCCGCATCGAAACGCGAGTTCTCTGCAGAAGAAAAAACACAGATTTCCATTGATACCGCGTGAAAACCATCCACCAAAACCGCGAGCGAGGAACAAGAAATTTAGCAGGAACAAGCAAAAGTACGCGTCACAGAGAGCGAAAGTGTGTCGCTCGCCGCACAAATTCAACCGCCGAACCCAAGTAGAACCAACCAGATCAAACTCCACAACAGCCCACCAGAACGCAAATCCACGAACCAGCGACGGGAATCACCTGCGGTGGAAGACGAAGACGAGGTGCCGCCACCGCCGCCGCCGTCCGCCCTGAGGCCCCTCATCTCGACGGGCGGCGCGAGCGCGAGCAGTGTGCTAGGGTTTGGATTTCGGGGGATGCGCTTGGGTTTTGGATCTGAGGGAGCAAGGAAAGAGAGACAGAGATGGGAAGCTCCCCCATCCGTCTTGCTTACTTCCCTTTCCTTCTTTCTGTATTTGGAGTTTTGGACTTAAAACAAAAATGAAATTAAACAGCGACCGGAATATGACACCAAAATAAAGAAATAAATAAAATTAGCTGAAAACGATAGTTCGAGTTAATAATTTGAAAATTGAAATATAGTACTGCATTGAGATGACGTGCTGGTGTGAATAAATTGCCCAATGACAAAAAAAGATTATATAGTGTTAAGATAAAAGTACACGGACTTTTTTGGCTGGCTTGTGTGCTATCACATATCTACTTTTATATCGTTCATTTGTGTGTTGATGGTTTTAGGCCGTGTTCTTTTCGGCTTCTAGAACCGGCTTCTTCTAAAAGCTGTCCTCACCTAGCTTTCTGGATAAGTCGCATCATAAATTTAGCTAGATTTTTAAAATAGTTTAGACCAATCTAATTTGGTAGCCTATTAAAATTTAGACGACTTCTCCAGGAAGCTGGGGGAGGACAGCTTCTCGGAGAAGCCGGTTAAGAGAGCCTAAAAGAACTGGCCCTTACTTTGCCACTTGAGTGATCATCATTTGCAACGCTAATCGCGTCTCTCTGTTGACATCTGGTTGCCTGGTCAGGCGATTATGATGTTTTGAAAAGCCGCATGAGCCGCCCACTTCAAACGGTGAGAACCTAAAATCATTGAATGCACCATGGCCGGGGTCATACCCCTTACAAGACAAGCTGTATAACTGTTTCTCCGTCGATGAATCAACAAGGAAAAAGACCAAAAATACGAAACGACGTGCCGTGAGAACCATTGATTTCATGGCATAGATTGCAACGTCTACACCAGGACGATGAAGGAACCAGAACACCAATCTTCTAGACAACGGCGTCTCTATCGCCACCGAGAAGCACACCAAAACCTAACAAAAGAAGGTGACAAAACTTGATGCCAGACGTTGATCCATGGTTACCCTCGTCTCTTAAGGCCAAATCAGTCGTGAGAGACGAGGAAACCCGCTGAGATTGAAACTTCTTTAAAAAATGACGATGACTAGGGATTTTTTTTCTAAGATGACAGAAGTTGGAATAGTATTGACAACCGAATTTGTCTTATCGATGGATGGCAGATGAACGATGAATCGTGTGTATGTCTATGGAGTATGTTATAAACTAAACATTACTTTCCTAAAAAAAACAAAGCATTACGGCATGTACCAACACTAGCAGATTGCACCTATCAAAGATGGCTTACGGAGTGTCCGCGAAAGAAGAAAAAAAGAAAAAGAAAGGATGGCTCAAGATGGCTTGTGGAGTGGATAAGGAAGCCAGAGAGATAATACACCGTGCCGTCCGCGGGCGACGAGAAAAAACAACGAACATGCAACGTGTACGTGTCCGCTCGAACGGACGTACTGCGCTAGTACCTGGAGCCATGTTTTTCTTTTTCTTGGTTAGCTGAGATCTCGCTTGAGCTGGGGGTCAGGCTTTGACTTTAGGCCAGGCCCGTGACGTCCGTCCCGACGTGCACGGAAGCGATCAGCCAAACGGCAAAAGCTCCAACTTGACTGTTTCTGCACCGCTCTTCAGCAACAAGCCTAAAACCCCCGTCTCGGGCACACGAGGTACCCGCAGCCGGCAGCCCGGTGCGGTGTGCAGCAGTGGGTGCACCTGCCCTCGACGAGACGATGGGGTGAAGCGAAAGTCATCGGGACGACAGGGACGGGAATTGGTACCGACTACACTCTGCACACCCGCGCGCTGGACGGCTGGAGGCAGTGAAACATGGCTTTGGCTGGTACGGGGTGGCACACTGGCGGTGCTAGCTGATAGAGGCAGGGGCTCCGTGAAAGCGAACAGGTGATGGATTGATGGATCTAGCAATGTTGCGTCAGAAGTAACTGCTCTGCTGCGTTCTGTTTCACGCATCCGGTGGCACGTTGTTAGGACTCGGAACATGCGTGTCACTGTCGTGTGGGTCTTCTTGTTTTTCTTGACCAAAGCCCAACAGTGTCTGATGAGAACAAAAATAAATGGCTTTTAGGATTCGTTCTCCGGCGTAGCTCTCTCTTTGCAGCAAGTGAGTTGAGTATGTGGTATAGGTATGGCGGCCCTATACGTAGGTTGGTGGTAGACTGGTAGTACATCAATTGGGAGTGGAAGGTTGGTATTGATTTCCTTGTCTATTGTCCCGCGGACTGGCTCGCTTTAAATATGGGCCGCTACACCACATCGTACTCTTAGTTTTCAATCTACGGTTATCGCATACTGTACCGTATAACTAGTTAAACGCGTGTTCGTTACCATGACACATGGAATCTTCTACTAGTATATCTAAACAGAGCACTGCACTGGAGTAGGCATTCAAACATGTCACCTCGGCAGCTCGAACATGCATATTGTCATGCCATCTCATCAAATCATGCAAGCCATGCATGTATTTATTTTCATTTTTGCATTAATTTATCAATTCAAACCATGATAATTCATCAATTCAATCATGTACTCCTTTTTGGTGGAAAGTTTTTCTTTTTATACATCATTTGGTCACGTATACTTCTTAAGTTCTACTATTTTTTTAAATGTAAATCAAGAATACTTCTACATTTCCCATTAGTTTTCATTATCTTTAAATATCTATTTATGCATTTGTATTAATACGGTTCTGCAGCAATGCGTGGGCCATTGTCCAGTCACTACACAGTTATGCCATTGATTTGAGCTCAACTCTCGTCTGACCTTCGATTTTGGACTTGTTTGTGAGCAATAACACTACGTATAGATATCAATTCCAACTTTGGAATCAGGCTTGGATGGACACAAACAAACAAGTGGAGGTGGAGTCGAGGGTCAAACCCCGATGGTGAATCTATGGTTCTATCAATGATGATTTACTGCTAATCTCTCCAATGGATGTCCAGACGATGAATACACATTCGTAGTCAGTGTACTGTGGTTGTAGATTGACACACATTGCTTGTAAAAGGTTCGCATACTAAGACCATTGGTGTTGCGCTTTCCTATACGAACCAGACTTCAACCAGGATGTTGGATGGGGCACATATTATGACAGTGTCGGCAAATGATGTCAACCTTGGACAAGGAGATAATGTTAATCTCTTGTGGTGGTAACGTGGGAATGCTACCGAATGGAGATATAAGATAAGGACAAATTAGAGCCGAAGCAAAAGACGTCAAGGCAGCCTTGCCTCAACAAGCACGTGTAGGACAGCTTCTCGGAGAAGCCGGTTCAGAAAGCCTGAAAGAACTGGCCCTTACTTTGCCACTTGAGTGATCATCATTTGCAACGCTAATCGCGTCTCTCTGTTGACAACTGGTCGCCTGGTCAGGCGATTATGGTGTTTTGAAAAGCCGCATGAGCCACCCATTTCAAACGGTGAGAACCTAAAATCATTGAATGTACCATGGCCGGGGTCATACCCCTTACAAGACAAGCTGTATAACTGTTTCTCCGTCGATGAATCAACAAGGAAAAAGACCAAAAATACGAAATGACGTACCGTGAGAACCAGAAACAGCCCAGAAAAGTTGCAATTTTACATATTTTGCGTCGCATCTTTCTTACGAGATAGGTCTTACGTTGCAACAAGAAAAAATATATATCATTTTCCGTCGGATATCTCTTTAAATGCTATTTTTAAGCTGACGAAGGTACACACAAATTCTAAAGTGCCACGATTAAGTTAGTTTTAATAAAATTTCGATAGAATCGCCGAGTTTGATGTTTTTTCGCCGACTAAGGTCTCCTTTGATTCAAAGGATTTCCATAGGAATTTTGAAGTCTTGAAATCCTTAGGAATATTTCTAGGTTGGTCGTTTGATTCGTAGCATTAAACCCTATAAGAATTTTTCCTAAGAAGTCATTTGTATTACATTCCATAGGAAAAATTCACTCCAACCTTGGTCCAATCAAACAAACTTTGATGAAAAAACAAAATTCTATAGGGATCAAATGAACATGACATTGGAATTTTACATTTTTCCTATTACTTTGCTTTTTCCAATCCTACAAATCAAAGGTACCCTAAAAGTCAAGATGTGCTAAAACTATCGGATGCATTTTGTCACTGTCGTAATAAAACCGTGGAAGCCGCCCGCCCGTACGGACGGACGCGGCAGGCAGCGTATCCCAGCAATCCAACAAATGGAACTCCATCAATTCCCCCTTCCAAAAAAAAATTCCCCATTCCAAATTGAATTGAATAAATAAAAGCGGCATCGCGGGCGGAACGAACGGATTGATGGAGTGGTTTTTATAGCCTGGGGGTAGAGTAGTCCCGCGTTGTGCTCGTCCGACAGGTGGGGTCCTTTACTCTTTCCTTCCGGCGCAGCTCCTTCTCCCAGTTGAAACTCGAAGGAAGAGAAGGCACGAGGAAGTTTCGTTTCGGCGAGTCAAAAGCCAAAGAGCTCCCTCCTACACACCTCTCTCTCTCTCTCACCGTCATCTTTTTTTTTTCCCTTCTATCTATCCCTCTTCCTTCACACGCGCTTTGCCTTTGCCCACGAAAAAGACAACCTACCCGGAGGGGAGGAAAAAAAAAGGCGACTGCAAGAGTTCTCCCCCCTCTCTACCTTTTGCTCCAATCGCCGCCGAGATCCGCTCCGGGTCCGCCCCCCCGCCGCCGACCGGGCCCGAGGTGAGCGCCGTTTCCGCTGATCCGTCATGGGCGCCCGACCTGGCCGGTGGTTTCGGCCCCTCCACACGCGCTGTCTTCTGCCTTGGACTAGTCTGTCGGGAGTTGTCGGGAGTGGGGTTTTTTTGGGTGGGATTTCCGGTGGCGAATTGGTGGTTTCTCTCCGACATGGTTCGTGGTTTTGAGCGTTGTGAGTTTGGGAGTTGGCTGGGCGTTTTTTTGGGGGAGTTGATAGGTTTTTGGTGCCGCTCTTCGTTCTGTGATTTCTGGGGATCTCGCGCGGCGGCAATGCGATTTCTGGGTCAAATTGTGAGAATCCGTTTCCTTTAAAAATCATGAGTCTCTGTGCCGGAATGCGGTATTTTGAGGGCTTTTTGGGGGGTGTTTTTCGGCTGGAAATTGAGATCTTAAGCGCCCTTCGTGGTTCGTAACGTTTGCTTTAGCTACTCCTCGATGGAATTCAACCAGCTGGCGTGGATTTTTATGGCGTGTCCGAAAATAGCAGAGACTTGGAAGGATTTTATTGACCGTTCCCTTCCTGTTGTAATCGTGCTATGGATGGCAACATGACACGAGCGATTCTGACTGTAAATAATTTTCTATAATTTTCAGATAGAGGCACCGTCCCCAGCATCGGGTTCCACGGAGAAGGTGCCGATTTGGATATCTGATCCATTTGCAGCGGCTTGACCGTTTCAGAGGTCCTGTGGGCTGTGTCCTTTGGCCTGTGGGCGGCTACTGGGTTGGTCAATATAAGAGGCTCTCTGCTTCCAGAGATGGCACCATTGTGAGGGGAAATGGATTCCGCCAGAAGTTGGTTCCAGAAGTTCCAGCCACGGGACAAATCAAAGAGTCCAGCGGTGCCTGCCAGCCATGGGAAGGATCCTGGGAAACCCCCGATGGATGATGCGCCTTCTAGCGCGACGAAACAGAAGGTTGCAGCGGCAAAACAGTACATTGAGAACCACTACAAGACCCAGATGAAGTCCCTGCAAGATAGGAAAGAGAGGTGATCTACTAGACTTAAATTCTCAAGTACCTTTGCCTGCTTTACCTGCGAATTTATGTACTTGACTCCATCAAGTAAATATGACTTAAATTATTAGCACGCAATAAAATAGGAAAACGACAAGAACCCTCTTTGTTGCTGTTATCAAGCAGGATGCTCAATAACACACGATGCATGCCATGTCAGTTTTTCTAAACACCGATTCAGGTAATTAAGAGGAAGTCCTTAGTACAAGATGTCAGGGCCTTGTCATTGCCCAAAATAGGAAGTCCATCCATTAAGGTGAGCGGCGCAAGCGGCTTAGGCAATATTTAACTCAATACCTGATATGATTCGTGAATTGGTTTTCAGGTTTTATGTACTAAATTCACTGTTCGTTTCTGATTCCTGCGTCGAGTAGCTTCTTCCATTCTCATGTTGAACCTTTATCCGCATTACTCGCTAGGCATATTTTTTTTTTGCAACACTTCTGTTTGAGGACTATTCAGTATTCACTGGCTACAACTTTGTCTTTATACGTTTCTGTTTTCTGGTCTACTTTCAGGCGCTGGATGCTGGAGAGGAAATTGCAAGATGCTGAAGTTCCTGTAGAAGAGCAGAATAACATTCTGAAACATTTGGAGAAAAAGGAGACGGAGTACATGCGTTTGCAGAGACACAAGATGGGGGTTGAAGATTTTGAACTTTTGACAATTATTGGAAGAGGTGCATTTGGAGAGGTACCTGTCATCTTGGTCTCCATTGTTTATTTGTTTGCCTAACCTCATTACATGACATGATTTATTGGCCTTCTAAATCTTGCCGGTCAATGGTAGGTTCAGACATATCATTGTTGGGCTTGATATTATTGCTCATAGTAGCCTTTAAACTATAAATATGATCTCTTATGTGATTTGAAATAGAGCTACTCCATGCTCCCATCTTCTATATCTGTCACTTGACATAGAATTTCTTGAACATTCTATATCTATATTTGGTGAGTACCATAACAGATCTCTTATACATGGCTCTTGCTTTCTTATTTTTTTAACAAGAGAACATGAGAATTATATCCCTGCTTAGTATAGTTCACCTGTCTATTACAGACCACTTCCATTATTTGCTACTATCTTGTTTTTCTTTTATCTCAGTTATTGGCGACTTTGTTTTCGGCTGCTAGATTGACCTTAAAAATTGTATGCAGTGTTAACCTGTTATGAAGTACACATGTAGAAAGTGACCATCACCAATTATTTGTACTTTTGAGGTCATTGTCATGCACATCATGTTTAATTTGCTTTAAATTGTATGCAGGTGCGTCTTTGTAGAGAGAAAACCTCTAAAAGTGTATATGCAATGAAAAAGCTCAAGAAGTCTGAAATGCTTCGTAGGGGCCAGGTACCATGTACGGTCCATCAGTTTTTTTTGTTTTGTTTTTATCATTTCTAGTTTATGTCCTGTCCTCTGACATCGTGACACGTTTAAACATATTTCAGGTTGAACATGTCAAAGCTGAAAGAAACCTTCTTGCAGAAGTTGATAGTGCTTACATAGTCAAGCTTTACTATTCTTTTCAAGATGATGAGTACTTATATCTCATCATGGAGTACCTTCCTGGTGGTGACATGATGACTTTACTCATGCGCAAGGACACACTAACAGAAGAAGAAGCCAAATTTTACATCGCAGAAACTGTACTGGCAATAGAATCCATTCATAAGCACAACTACATTCATCGGTATTGTGTAACTGTTCTCTTGGTTCTTTTAATAATTTTGTTGATTCGATACTAATATGTATCTTTGTGTTTGTTTTGTCAGAGATATCAAGCCAGATAATCTATTGTTAGATCTCAGTGGTCACTTGAAGCTTTCTGACTTCGGCTTATGTAAACCTTTGGATAGTAGTAATTTTCCAAATTTGAATGAGCCAGATTATACATCTGGAAAAGGTGCCAAGCCTTTACCTGATAACACGAGTCGGTTAACTAACTCTTCTGCTCCGAAGCGTACACAGCAGGAGCAATTGTCACATTGGCAAAAGAACCGGCGGATGTTGGTAAGTAACACAATAACACATCTCAAGTTGAGTCGACTTATTGATGGTTGGGAAACAGTATTCGCATGTTATGATGCCATGTATTTACGTTGATATGTACATGTTCATAGCACACTAGTCTGCATGGTTGGTTTGATGCCCCTTTTGTCTTGTCAAAGCGTTAGCAAGCCCAAGAAACTTGGCCTCAAATTGTTTTGGCTCCAGGAGATGTTGACAAGAATTGGAAAGCCAATATCTTGTCTCACTTGTTGGTAGAGAAGCAATCGCTATCCTAAAGTGCCTTGCCGAAATTTGTCAATGTTAGCCTGCCAACTTAGGGCATCAAACCAAGAGAAACGTATCTAGTGCTCTCATGGCTCGGGTTCTACTTTGCTTCCAGACCATGACTGCAAAACCAAAAGGCCACACAAATTTTCCCAAGAAAATTGTGTGGACTTGTCACAAAATATATCGACTCGAAAATTTCAACTCACAAGTCCAGTTCACACACATAAAAACTAACAAGAATCCAGAAGTTAATACTTAATAGCACCGTATTCAATTATGCTACTATTCATGATTCACAAATGTTTTTTTTGTTCGCTTCTCGTGTAATAAAATTTAGAGCCAAAAATGTTGCAACATTGTTCATGTTACCTGTGTCAATCTACTTAATTTTTGGGGCAAGATTCCATGACTTTTTTTTATTGCGCTGCTGTAGCTTGGGAGAATGATAGCACCCAAGGTCGTAGCACTAGATATGTCCTCATAAACCAAGTAGACCCATGTCCCTACCTTGTTTTCTTCCTAAGTTTTGAACATCTAGTGGATTGTGTACATGATGCATTATGGTAGTTCTTGTATTGATAAACTATTGTTTTTCTTATGTGGGATTTTTGTCTGCCTGTTCCTTCCCTTTGGTCTCCGTTTTGCCATGTACCAGTGAATATGCACATGAGCATGACTAACATGTTCGTTATACCCACTCAGGCGTATTCAACAGTTGGTACCCCTGATTACATTGCTCCAGAGGTTCTATTGAAGAAAGGATATGGAATGGAATGTGACTGGTTAGGTTTCTTATCTTGTAATTCTTTTTTCTTTAGCCAGTAAACGTCCTATTTTCTCATTTCTTGTGCGTTATGTACTTAATTAATGGATTCTTGGTATTATGTTTTTTTTCTTCTTCTCACAGGTGGTCCCTTGGTGCCATCATGTATGAAATGCTAGTTGGTTATCCTCCATTTTATTCAGAGGATCCAATGTCAACCTGCAGAAAGGTATGTTACTCCCATAGGCTCTTCTTTTCTATTTGGGACACATGTATGAAATTAGCTGCATTCGTCCTACCCAATGCGTAGTTTCTTACTAGATTCAAATGAGACAGAGCCTGTAAGTAAACTATTATGTGGCTAGATCCTGATGGTTGTAGCAGGCCACTTGAGCTCATTGCCAGTTCCCTACTGTACGGCTAACATTTATATTGTTATATTGCAAGCAACAACCTTGAGTTTACGCTGTCTAGTGCCTGCAGTAGGAAGTTTTATGTAAGCTGTATTTGCATGTGTCTTGTCTAGTGTCCTGCAGTAGGAAGTTTTGCTATGCAAAGTATTCATATAGCTTTACAAACATGTGATCTAATCCATTTTATACCTTTCTTTTGTTCATGCAGATTGTTAACTGGAGAAGTCACCTGAAGTTTCCTGAAGAGGCAAAGCTTTCTCCTGAAACTAAGGATCTCATCAGTAAACTTCTGTGTAATGTTGAGCAGAGACTTGGAACAAAAGGAGCCCATGAAATAAAAGTGTGGTCTCTTCCCCTTGTTTTATGCTGAAGTACACCCTTGTTTGTCTAAGTTACTTGCTTAACTGATACCATCATATCATCCACTCTAGGCACATTCATGGTTTAGAGGTGTCCAATGGGAAAAATTGTATCAGATGAAAGCTGCTTTCATACCAGAAGTTAATGGCGAGTTGGATACTCAGAACTTTGAGAAATTTGAGGAGGTGATGTTCTGCCCCTACTACTATGTCTACTCCCTAGCTAATATGCATCAATAATATTTTCCTACTCCATACACTTGGATAGTTTTCGTAATAATCAAAGCGACCTGAACTTCAGTGGAAACACAAGGGATCTTCCAGAATATTGTGTGTTTATTTCTGAGTAGTAAAATACGCACCTTTTGACAGTTGCAGTTCGCATAGAAACTGCTAAGCGATCTTCACTTGTGTTTAAGAGGATGTATTTTTATTTTTAGTTATGCTAAGCGATCTTCACTACCCTTTACTATGTTCACTTGTGTATATAATCTGGCATGTTTGACATCCATTAATTTTTCAAGATTTTTGGGACCTTCGTAGTTGTCCCCAGTCCCTACTGGCGCACTGCTGTTGTATGCATGCCTGCATTTCCTCACCTTTTCTAGTTTTGTTTTCTTCAGCTGAAGGGGCTGGCACCGCGTTTGTTCCTGCTGTGCTTTCTAATTGATTAAACTGCACATGATGTACCTAAACTTGCTGCTTTGCTAGTCAGTGTCTCTAGGGCAGTGTGATTATATAAATTTAGGGTTTGTTTGGCTGGTGCCAAAATTTGCTCTACCAAAATTTGGGTTGCCTATGAGATTTGGCCTTCACTTGGTGGGTTGCCAAATTCTTAGCTACCTATCAAATCTTGCTCACCTACCCTGCATTTACTTCATAACTTTTGCCAAAATTGTGGCCAACAAGGGTCCAAGGAATCCTAGCCATTTATTCCTCTAGCCTGACGATGAGGAGGTAAGTTGAAACTGGAAGGTTCCGTGACGGCAAGTTTTTGTGAAGCGTTTTGTTCTTGCATACCTTTTTTATGGTTGGCTCTGTGAGTCAGTAACTAGGCAACATGAAATGTTCTGTCGTTTGTAATTTGCTAAGAGCTCTTACTTTGTGTGTTGCGAACTCCATGTTGTAGGATTTGGGTGTGTTCTTGTTAGCCGAGGGCGGCAAGTACGTGCAGAACTATGTGTGTGGGTGAATTGCTGCTCTGTTACCTTCTGATAGGGGAATGTGATCATATGATCGTAAGGAATTTTTTTATTTATTCCGCTAGCCAAGTGTTGGCAGGGTACAAATTGGTATGAACCAAACATATGCTTAGTGATCTAATCAGACAGTTAAACTAGTTCCTTGTTCTGATATAACTGGTTACTTTTCTAATTAATTGTGCTCTTCGCAGTGCCACTTTTAGTTTTAATATTTTCCATGATAAACGATGTTGAGAGTTAAATCATGGATATTTTATTTTACATAATTGCATAGAAAGTAAAAATTGTCATGCTTCCACTTTTCCACTAACATTTTCTCTCATTTTTTTTACTATTTTGCAGACTGGAGCACAAGTCCAAAGTTCATCTAAGTCAGGTCCATGGAGAAAGGTATGATTGAATTCACGATGAAGTGCTAATTTCTTGCTAGTTAGGACTTGCGTACCCAATTATTTATGTTTCTCAATTTTCTTCACATCAAAAGGTAATCAAATCTGTACCTTGACCAGTGGTTGAATGTGGACGTTAGAAAGTATACGTGCTTGCCGCATGCCTCTTTAACCTAAGAATATAATGTATGCCATTAACTAAGTTTACTTCTGCTGGTCATTTAGTCCTTGCATCAACGAAATCTTTTCTTGTACAGATGCTTCCATCCAAGGATGCAAACTTCGTTGGATATACATACAAGAACTTTGAAATTGTGAATGATGATGAAGTTGCAGGGATTGGTTAGCTCTCTTTTTTGCGCTATCCGTATTGTTTATTGAATATAAATAGTCTCTTTAGTTTGAGAAAGTTGTCTGGCGCTTTATGCAACAGCCGAGTTGAAGAAGAAGACTTCCAAATCAAAGCGGCCAACTATCAAGACTCTGTTCGGTAACTATCAGCAGCCAGTATCATTGGTTCCCCCTCAGCATTTATTGATATCCATGACTCAATTCACCTTTGTTCATATTGAAACAGAGAGCATGGATGAAGATGAACCTGTGCATGGAAGTTTCTTAAATATGTTGCCCCATAAGGAGGGACAACCTTCATCTCATTCCAGCGTTCCACCAGAACAATACCAACCTCGACGTAAATAGGATATGGAGGTTTTAAAAAACAACCACAGAAAATTAAAACAAGAGAAAAAAAAACTGCTGCGTTTTCATCTTTGTTACCCTGCCCCAACTTCTGTAAATTCTAACCGATGCTTTCTTTAGTGAAATGCTTGAAACAAAATATCCATCCTCTGTCCAAATAGTATGGTGCTTGATTTTGGCAGTAATGCTTGTTTAGTTCGCTGTATGTTGGTGCAGTCTCGGTGATGGGTCTCAGCATAAGTGTATACTTGTTACCAGCTCTGACGAGCATGTGTATTACAATTAAATTCACCTCTGCTTTTCTGGGCCTTTTAAAGAGATTTAATAGCTTTCAACCAATCTGCCTGAAATAGTTACGAAACTTATGTAATTTCGTTCATGTTGCCGGTTTGCTTCGAGCTTCTATGTGCATTGGAAGTTCCGAAACTTACGTAATTTGCTGACGCTGGCTCATGTACATTAAAAAATTAAAGTTCATGTGAAAAATTACTGGCATATATAGACCCTGAACCGTGTCTCGTTAGCAGTAAGGTGAGTACGTTGCGCTAGTAACACTGCCTCTTTGGAAGCGAAACATGAAATGAGTAAGCCAATATTTACTCACTCGAAGAACGTGACCATGAAGCATTTGCCTGCCAAAAGGGAACAGCGAGTAATTTTAAGATTTAACAAGACCTAAGCTGGGCCAAAGCCTAGTTAGGAAATTGAGCCATCTCGATTGATGGGAGTAAGACCGAAGAACATGGGAGCAAGACCGAAGAACGTGGCCATTAGCAAAGCCTTGTTAGCAAATTCAGCCATCTGGAATTCTGGATTGATTGGCATAAGACATCTATAGTGGCAGATAAGGGCCTCCACAATGTGTAGAGGTGTCAAATTGTAAATTTGGCATTTGGCATTCAGCAACACTGTGAACCTAGTGCCAAAACCAAAATATCTGGAACCGGAGCAAGTAGCTGCTCCGTTGCCAAAACTCCACGAGTGAATAAAAAATGTCAGTTTCTTACCCCCATCTCCCACGCCATGGCATGGAAGCCCGAGAACAGAGAAAGACGAGATTGACTTTCCATGGCGATGAGCATGCTCTCGGCGATGGCCCGATGCCGACGGACGGGGTGGCAGCAGGGTTCTCTGGCGCGGCCCACGGACGCCAATCGGCGAGGGACAGCGGAGGGATAGCAGCGGCGCAGCAGCAGCAGAGGGAGAGCAGCGGCGGAGGGAGGCGACGGAGGGAGAGCAGCGACGGGGGGAGGCCGCAGAGGGAGAACAGCGGCGCATGCAGTGGTGGAGGGAGGAAAAGCAACGCTTCAGCGAGGGATTTTTTTCCCCTGTCGGTTTCTTCGGATGGAAGATGCCCATCAGTTTCTTTGGATGGAAACGGAGATAGGAAGTTGGGCCGTTGAGGAAGAGAAAAAAATGAGGTTGCGGTGGATTTTTTAGCTGCACATTATTATTTGGTGGGTCCTGTCTGCATGCAAATTTGGCATCATCTACGTTGCAAGAAAATCGGGATTTAGCATCTGTGCCAAATCTGATCTATGTGAAAGCCCTAAGACCGTCATTTTTATGTGCTTCACGTAATTTAGGAAAGACAAAAAAAACATGTCATACAATATACCGTATCGTATATGATTAATATCCCATGAATATAAAATTACATGATGATTCATATCATCATTTAAGAAAGGAACGGGCAAATGTCTTATGATTAATGACAATGTCCATGTAGTGGAAGAATGGGACAAAGAGGAGACAACGAGTAGGGTATTTGAGTGAAGTTATTAAATTGTTAGGATCTATGTCCAATTGCCCCCTCCAATTTCCAATGTTCTTCGTTTTGCCTATTTACAGCTGAATTCTGACGCATCCCTGACCGCAGGAATCTATTCCTCCATATACAGGGTATTTGGGTTTAGATTTTTTCACATATGGAAGGTCGGGGAGCCATCGAGCAAAATATTGCTTGCCAGAGCTGTAAAAAATGTGTTTGACTATAGAAAAAACAACATCCAACCGGTGTTAAGAAATATGTTTTGATTTTTAGTACCAGCATACTTTGCTGATTGAAAATCATAGCCAAAAACTTTTGGAGTATTCTTATTTCTTAACCCCTAAGGTCCTAACCAGCAAAAAGAGAACTGAAGCCAGCTGGCCTTGCAAAAACCTCATTCCATCGTTCCACTTCCACGCCACGAGACGAGACTCATCATCATTTGAAACCCCACTAATTCCATCTGAAAGGAAATAGCTTCATCTCGCTGCCGCCGCCGCCGCTGCCGGGGAAGATGGCCGAGCGGCGGTACACCGCGCACGAGGAGGAGCTCGAGATCAAATCCCTCCGCCGCATCATCGCCGCCTACGCCAAGTACGCAAACCCAAATCCCCATCCTCTAATCTCTCTGCCCGGAACGAACCCTCCCGTTCTGCCCTCACTGTATGGGGGCTCTTCAGGCCCTCGCCGCGAGACTGATTGGTCGCGTAGAAGCGGTGCTCCGTTCTAGGGGAAGTTCCGTGTTCCTGCTCCGAGCTATTTCTCGTTTTTGTCGCGGTGGAGTTCAGTCGGAGTTCATGGTCCTTCTGAGCTGCAGGGTTTAGGAGCGGCTGGTGGTTCGAGAATACTGGGTGCTAACCGGAGTTGATTTCGTGATTGGGAGGCTAGGTTGTGGGGCTAGGCTTTGGATTTTTTGGCTGTCACGCTGCTTGTGTGATTCTGCACGGGTCAGGTTGGTTGGGGAGATCCAGTGTGTTGAGTAGTGGTGTATTCGAGCTGATAGGAGCTGCGATTAAACCTTGTTAGTTTCGTGTCAAAAAACAAAACGGGTTCGTTCTGAAGGTTATGGA
This sequence comes from Brachypodium distachyon, assembly GCF_000005505.3. Taxonomy (NCBI): domain Eukaryota; kingdom Viridiplantae; phylum Streptophyta; class Magnoliopsida; order Poales; family Poaceae; genus Brachypodium; species Brachypodium distachyon. The sequence continues at coordinate 17,719,428 of NC_016132.3, read as the reverse complement.
TAGGGGTGATAATTTTTGTTGGTTTTCCAACTCTTATGATTATGTTGTGGATAGAAAGTAATCAATAAATAGCTGTGAATAATGTAATGCTCCTAGTACCCTTTGCATTTGATTGTTGCTGATGGAGCGTGTAAGGTGGTGGTGTGAATTTATTTATGGAACCTTGTCGAGAGGGCAGGGTGTTCCTACTGATTCATATAGAAGGCTGATCCGGTTTATCAGGAAAACTAGGCCAAAAACCATGCAAGAGCATGGTTGATTAGAGGACAACCGTGCAAAACCCTGAAAACCACCTACTAAAATAGGTTTGGAGCACTACCCAATAAAGAATCTATGCCTGCAACTCAGCGCCACTCACTTGTTGGCATCATCCATGCCCCTCCGAAGCCGCAACAGCCAAACCACACAGCCAGCCTCCGCCACCAAACTCGTCCTCCACCTAGGGTAGGGTGTGGATAACGCTTCGACAATGCCTCCAAGAAGGGAAAACAGCGCCCATGAACGGCATATTTTTCAATTCTCAAATGTGACTATATTAATCTTAGCATCCACGTGGAAAATTGCCAAACTGATTGGAATATCAGGAGATGTGCTTGGTCTGTTGGTTGTACTTAAAAGATTATGGACATGTATATTTTTGCCAGGTCTTGGCTTCTTTTGTCATTTCATCATTGATGTTACACAAATGCAATTTTTTCAGTTTCTTTAATGATTGGTGACTTTGTAAGCGGATTACATGGAAACAGTCTAGTCTTTTTCTTTCTTGATTCTTAAGATATAAAAGTATTGTTGTTTTGCTTTTTTCATAGCTATCAAGATGCAGCAGAGAAGGATGTCAAGAGATATGAACGGTCATTCAAAAGGCTTCCTCCTGCCCACAAGGTTTATATAGTCACCACACATTTACCCTTTTTTTCATCCAGTTCTACCTCTTTGCTTATTCCTTTTAGAGTTTGCTGTATGATCTCTTATGCCCTTTTCTGTGTAGGAACTTCTCTTTCACCTTGGTCTAAAGTACCAAAGATTGAGATGGTAAGTAATCTGGAATAGTGGATTGCTAACTATAATTGATTCATGAGTAAACTGCACCGCAGGTCCTAAAACTATTCGAGGTGTGTCAAGTGAGTCCTAATTTTATCAAAGTGCATATTTGGACCCTAATTCTTTGTAAGTTGTTCACGCGTGGTCCTATTCGAGCCCGAGCCGCTGCTGACCGGCCGGGTGGCAAGTTGACTGCTGCCACGTCGCCCAAGGTCATTGGGCGGGGGTTTTCCCGTCGTTCCTGTGGTCTGGAATTTTGCAGAAACCTCCTTATAAAGAATGGAGACTGCAGTTGGTAAATTCTCTCTCATTCTTCTCTTTCTTCCTCCCATTGCTTGATCCGCTCACGCCGCCACCCCCAACTTCTCCTGACGGGCTCAGCTAAGTCGAAAGAATCGGCACATAGTACTTATCATATTGTGGCAGAGGATCACCAAGGAGACGTCGCGAGGCCACCATCACGTTGGAGCATCCCCAACGACATGACGATAAGCCGCCGCCTCACTGCCGGCCCCCTTCAAAGCTCGCCAGAAGGGAAACCCTAGAATCGCCCTCTGTGTTGCCTCTGTTCCGAGTGGGGTGGGGAGAATCAGGGAAAGGACCGCAGAATGAGTAAAATGGAAAGGTTAGGCCTATTTACAATTTCCAGCGACCCGGCTGTTAGCCAGCGTGGCAGTCAACTTGCCACCTGGCCGGTCAGCAGCGGCTCGGGCTCGAATAGGACCACACGTGAACAACTTACAAAGAGATAGGGTCCAAATATGCACTTTCGCAGAATTAGGACTCACTTGACACACCTCTAGTAGTTTTAGGACTTGCGGTGCATTTTACTCTTGATTCATTTAGTCCATAAGGCATTAGCAAACCTCAGTTCTCCAAATATTTGAGATATATCAACCCATGTTGCTTGGCCTAATCCAGGTATGAGGTATCTAAGGTTTGTTGTTGATGCTCTATCTTCATGCGTCAGAACTCTTCATTGTCTTATTACAAAAGAAATAACCTATGCATTTTTCAAATTAGTTCTCTTGTTGAACATCTAAGCCTTTGTTTCAACACTTTTGCATTTTAGGTATGTTTAAAACATATATGCTATAGATCAGTATTCAGTACCAGATATGCTAATGAGTAATGACATGCAGTAATATTTGTACAGAATCCACACTGTTCAGTGCTTATTGATTTGACTAATGTTATTTGATGCATTACTACTTGACAGGTGTATATCCATGAATGCATCTTTTATCATGAATATGCTTGAGGTATGGTGTTTTTGAGACTATGTTTGTTGAGAACCGCAATGCACATGATGGTGTTCTTAAAAAAGGGAGAATTGCAGGCATTTGAACCTCCTTTCAACATGACTCAGTACACAGACGGTGGTTGTCATGATTGTCCAGAGCACATGCATGGGCAAAATCATGTGAATTGTGCTCATTCTAGCGAGATGGTCGATTGCTCAAGAAGTTCTATCACCATAAATACTAACTCATTGCATGCACAGCATGGTTGCCCCAAGGAAGATCCGAAGACTAATGAATCTGCAAGAGAATTTGAGAATAAGAAGGTATGTTCTATCTCTGAATCTTCTATTTCTTTTAAAAAAGGTGATACTAGGTATTTCCACATGAAGTCTTGAATTAAATTTTTAATTACAATTTTGGTTATACTTATATGTCCTTGAACTGTCCTTTATGTTGCATGTATAAATTGACTGATTTAACACCAAACAGGATAAGGAAGTTCACATGGCAGGTTGCTTCCAACCTGTTGGTTACAACTTGGGAACATCCCAAGGTGTAGATAAATCATGTAATGGTGATAAACATGCGAGTGCAGCTTCTAACTGTCAAGATACAGATTGCTTTGCATCTTCTGCCGATGAAAATGTAAGCTCCACCTGCAAGATGTGACCTGTTGATATGTTCCAAATAATTCACAAATGCATGATACAGAACATAGCTTTGCTATCGCACATGAATTTTATTTTCACATCTCTAAGGGAGTAGTGCACAAACATGTCACGCTTGAGTAGACGTCAGTTAATTTACCACTACATTTCTGGAAAAATCCAGGTTCTTCTGATTACGATATGTGCCTGATTTGGGACTAGCAACATAGGGCGTGTGATGAATAAATTTATCCTCATGATATCTCATGAGGCGATATTGCAAAAATGTGTCATTGGCAAAGAGTAAACCAGGTATTGTAACTGGTACTCTTTCTTCCATGTACCAAACCCCTAGGAATCTATTCTGTTTCACTGCTAAAAAGTGGGGTGACTGTTAGAAAATAAAAATAGGCCATTCACCTGTGCTTTTGGATTTGTACAGAAAATGGGCTATAACGGTGCTTTGTTATGTATATACCTTTAAGGGATTTAAAAAGTTCAAAATATCTACTTAGCGAATGGTCAACACACACCACACTTTCAGTTTATCAAGATAATGTATTTAAATAACTGGGGATTATAAAAACAATGTTTCTTCCTTTATTTTAGGTAATAACAGGGCACTGCATGGATTCGCCTTTGCAGTTGGACGTTCCTCCAGTCGATGTTGACAAGGTAATGATTGTTACCAGTTACCACTTGTTACATTCCCCTGGTAGTGATAATATAATGATATGCTGGTTGACAACCGAAGAAATTGCTCCGAAGCTGGTATCTTGTTAAGATGTGATGTTACTGCTTTTGTTTTTTTCCTGGCGTTGAATTTCAATTCCTGAGTCATGCTATAATTTTGCTGAAGTCGTCTGCATGCATGTGTGCAGGTGCTGGCTTGCGTGCATTTGTATTTCTTTCTTGAGTTTGTATAGTTTATCTCAGACTTCTTTCTGCTTTATATCTTCTACCATTATTTTTATTCCGATTGATGCAGGTAAGATGCATCATAAGAAATATAGTGAGGGACTGGGCCCAGGAGGTAATCCTCTTTGTAACTAGATTGTTTCGCAATGTAATTGAAGTAGACTCCTGTTTCACTGTACTGATCTGATCTTGATTTAAATAATAATAATTTGTTCCAGGGTCAAAATGAACGTGATGAGTGCTATAAACCCATTCTTGAGGAACTTGATCGTCTTTTTCCGAATCGAAGCAGGTAGACTTGCGTTGTCCCTGGTTGTTTCTGTAAGTTAGAGCTAGCTATCTTACTTTTTGTATCGTGTGCTGTAACATGTAAGATTCTGAATGATCTTGATTTTGACAGTGAATACTGACAAGGACTTTTTTTGTGAATGTGCATCTACTTATTGTGTTTGCATGCCGGGTTAGCCTGAGGCTTATGATGGAAACTTGCAAGACCTTTGAGATGGTGTTTGTTTTCTCTGTAATATCAGAAAAAGTGTTTTTGACGCTGCTCAGGGCTCCTCCCAGAACCCTGTGAGCTGGACCTAGGGTTGCAAGTGGGCTCCCACTTAAGTCCCACTTCTAGTTCAATTTTTCAATTTTAGTTCAAATTTTGAGCCAAGATTTTGAACTAGAAAATACCAAATGAAATAGAAGTGGGACTTAAGTGGGAGCCCACTTGCAACCCTAGCTGGACCTTACTTTTTTTTCCTAATTTTCCATCTAGTCATCTTCAATAGGTGAATTGGGTGTCAGGAACAAATCAGCAAAGTTCCTGCTGATTCGTGTTTTGTCTCCATGTCCTTGTCTGTTTGATTATTTGCATACTGGTACTACTTATGGGCGCATTTCCTTCAGGCTGTAGCCATATTAATCTATCACGTCCTCTTATAGATGTTATGAATAATTGACTCAAGCATTTCCGTTGACATCAGAAATAAACAGAAATTTCTTCCAGATTCATTACAGTCTTCTCTCATCGACCTGTGTATGTTTCAAAATTCACAGGCCTCCTTCATGCTTAGTTCCTGGTGCTGGCCTTGGAAGATTGGCTCTGGAGATCTCTTCTCTGGGTACTGCAGAAAATGTTGAAAACCAGTTAGTTCAATGTATTTCTTGAATTTCTCTAATTTCTTTTTGCCGATGAACAGGTTTTGTAAGCCAGGGAAATGAGTTCTCATATTACATGATGGTTTGTTCAAGTTTCATTCTAAACCAGTGAGTCAATCTATTAACGCCGTGCTACAAATATTTATAAGCAACCAGCACCTTTACTTTATTTAGGTGTCTTCAACTGTTCATAATGCTAATAACATCACCTATTCCTATCAGCACCCAAGAGGCCTATGAATGGACCATATATCCTTGGATACACAGCAACTGCAATTCGCTTTCAGACAATGATCAACTTCGGCCTGTTTCATTTCCTGATATTCATCCCTCAAGGTACTTAGTACACAATACTTGCCAGCACCACAAAATAATGTGTTTATATGCATCATTCTGTGTACATTTGGTGCAAGCTGTATAATTTTTATACTATTAGGATTGTAATATTTTCTTTAGATAGAGTACAGTTATGCTGATTACGTTTGCAGCCATAGCACAATTTACATAAATGCATGCGATAGTGAGAATGTTCGGTACCCAATTTACAGAACCTACAAAGATTTCACCTTTGTATGTTGAAATATTTATGTATGCAATAGTGAGAATGTTCGGTACCCAATTTACAGAACCTACAAAGATTTCACCTTCATATGTTGAAATTTTGCAATTGGTATTCATAAATGTGTTGCTGCATACTGGCATCTGAATCTCTAATCTAAACTTCATTTTATTTTAGCATTTGAGTTTACTGCTCGAGCTTGTTCCGTTCAGCTGGCATTATTTATACTGTAGGTAAAACCTGGAAATTCATTTCCACCGAGCGTGGACTTCAGTTTCTTGGAAAAAGAGATGCCTGGTTGATATATGTTTGTGTGTTTCATGTTGGCATATTTAGCTCACTTCTGACCAGTTCCTCCTTCTATTAACAGTGCTGGGATCACCGACGGATTTTCCATGTGTGCTGGAGATTTTGTAGAGGTCTATAATGAGGAAAGCCAAGAATGTAAGATCACTCGCTCCTCATACAATAGGGATATATGTTAGACTTAATATTGTAGTTTTGTCCATGTTAGCTTCATGGTATGGAATCCGAGTAGGATACAAACTAGTTTAGTTGTATGTGTGTTTCCTTGTGTTAGACACAAGTCCGTGTGCATGTGGAGTCCGAGCCTTTAGTATAGCTAGGATATGTGCGTGTGTGTATATACACGGGTAGGCAGCCTAGCTTGTATCAAGTTTTGTGAGAAACAAATAAAGAAAAGAGAGGCACGATAGGTGCCTCTGGCGGTCTGGCCAAATAATTTCCGGTCGTGTCTGTCTTCATGTGATTGATCTTTGGGCAAACCAACAATATATGGTAAAACAAAGCATGAGCCAAAACGACTTAATATTAGAAGTGTGTTCTGGGCCTTTTGACTTATAATGCACATATTTGTCATGTCCACTATTGGTTTGTTATGCTCAAGGAATAGTCAACTTTCTTCTCATGGATCATGAAAGCATGTAATCTTCTAGTTCTAGGTGTGCACTAATCTTTGCATAGTTACATGGCTTTCTCAACTATAGAGGTATTGTATTCAGTATCAGCTTAATTGTGCTTCTGCCTGCTACAATTCTAATGCTATCCATTTGCCCATTGAATAGTTTACGAAAGAGGGCATGCAACTGCAAGAAGGTGAAATAAGGTGGTTAGATTGTTAGAAGCAGCGTGGTTAAATAATTCTAAATTATGGCCCATTGGGATCAATCCATCACTCATCATGTCTAAGCATATAAATGTATTAATAATTGCACAGCAGCATTGCCAGAAAAAAATGTTCTTGTGGGATCCCCAAAAGAGAGGAAAGCTGTGCAGGTTTTGTTTGTCAGGTTGTCTGAATTTTAAATCATGTCCAACAAGGGAAAATATGGTTTTATTCCATACTGGGTGTAAAAACAAAGCCATAATTCGTGGTGTTTTTGTTCCTTGTACATATGAAGTACATTATGTTTTTACAGGAAGCATATTCAGTATGTTCTGTTACCTTGTTTGGTTTTATTTCTGGGCTGCATTATAAATAAGTTGCATCAGGAGTAGTGCTTATATTCCAAAAACTTAAGAATTTTGTAGTAGTGGGGTAGTCGGTGCTTTGGTGGTTGCTAGGCAGACCCTTAATGACTTAATCTGCTTTAAGTTGATGCTAATAAATTGGAGAGCACTGAAGAATTTCCTTAGGTAATTGTGTAGGCTGTCGAGGCATGCTATTTATTAGTTAGCTCGTGGGTGAAAATAAGTTGAAATATTTTTGGAGATTGGTATTATTGCATTTCTTGTCCACCTCTCCCCATTTTTAGTTCAGAGTCTCAGACTTGTAATGGGAAAATGCTTATTTTGAAATTCTGACAATACTTATTTGCTCTTTCAGCTGCATGGGATGCTGTTGTAACTTGCTTCTTCCTGGATACGGCACACAATATTGTTGAATATATTGAGATCATATCAAAAGTTCTCAAGGATGGTGGGGTGGGTTCTCTTGTTCCAAGATTTGAATTATGATCAGCTATTCTTCATGAGGACCAATATTTCTGCACTGCCATTATACTGCTCTTTCTCTATTTATATTAAGCGCCGAGTAATTGTGTCCATTTGAATCAACAGGTCTGGGTAAACATGGGTCCGCTTCTGTATCACTTCGCTGATTCCTATGGGCCAGATGATGTAATTACTCATATTTATACTAATTGAATACCTTATCTTTGAAGAGACCTAATTTATTCCCTTGAACTCAGGATATGTCCATCGAACTAAGTTTGGATGACGTGAAGAGGGTAGCTTATCATTATGGATTTGTGATGGAGGTGAGGGTTTATGCACTTAATTTGTTTTGGACTAGAAATGGACTACTGTTATTTGAATGGGTTTCATTGAATGCAATTTACAGGTGGAGAAAATGATAGATACCACTTACACAGCAAATATGGCATCAATGATGCAGGTAACTTATTGATTCCTTTGGGCACTTAAATTAATTCATTCTTGCAGATTCCAGTGCAGTATCTCCAAATACCTATTAGGTGATTGAATTCTGATGTATATATTACATTGAATGTAACATGTGATTAAATACGATCCCGGCCACTCATTTGGAATCTTGGGTCTCTGTCCCCTTTCCCTTGTGGGCTCGTACACTCTTAGAATACATCTGTCTAGAAAACAAATATTTGTGTAGGCCAGATATTGCTATTATTTTGATTAATGCTTGCCTGCTCGGTGGCTGGGTGTCTAAGAGTAAGTTTTGAAGGCATTCAACACGGATTACTCAGAATAACAACTATGCTGGATTCTGTTAGCGCATACATTTTCACTGCTGGTCAATATGTTACGCATCTTTCTCCTATTTGAATTCGATCAGAGTACAACAAACAATCTTATTTTTATACTTGGTTGAGTTGCAGAATCGATACCGTGCCGCATTTTGGACAATGAGGAAGGATGCATCTCGATCGAAAGCTCAAAAGCGTCAGTGATCCTTTGTTTAGAAGGCCGAATTTCGGTCAGCCCATGGTGATGGTTACCCAGGCTAGGAGCCTGGGACAAACAAATAAGGATGATTGGTCCACGCCCCGTTTCTCACCCTGATAGGTTGATATTGAAAACTTGCAGCGACCTGTGCTGTCAATCTTGTGATAGAAGTTGTTTCACAGTGCATAGAAAACTGTGATGTACTGATGTCTGTACCGGTGCCATAGTAGAAAGGTTAACCGGGTGATATTAGTTTGGTTCTGGGGAGTAGAACTGTACAAGGAGATGTATTATACATTGTTTGTTAACGGTAGCCCATAATCTGTGGGCGTCGAGTCCAAAAGAAATATCATGATTTTGATTATGGGCTTCGAGTCCAAAAGAAATACTCCGTCATCCGTTGGGATGTCTTAGATGTTAGCAGCCGAAGGGAACTCGAGATGCTTTTTCTTTCAACAGCGGAATTCGAGACGCTTTTGTCGCGGACTTGTCACTTGTGGGTGTTGCAAAACCTCTCGGTAGCTCCGGAGCGATCTCGCCCCATCGTGTCCACCAACCACGCGGCGATTTTTCTTTTTCTTAATCTCCCTCTGGTGTGATTAGCAGTGGATGGGTGGCAGCCTTTTCCTGTCTCCATCCCATCGTTCTCTCTCCCACGCTCCATCTCCTTCGATCCTCTATCTGTCCTATTCACTACCTGCCATCCCCACTAAATCTTTCTCTCTCTCACTCACGAGAGGAAGGTTCAGGGGCGCTGCAAGGCGCAAGGCTGCTACTGCCACGGGCCGTGGTCTTCGCGTCCGTGCCGCCGCGCCCGGGCCGTGGGCTCGGCCTTCGCCGCCATTGCAGCTGGCCATGGATTCGATCGCTGCTGTCCTCTAGGATTCCATCAACCGCGTGTGGCCTCCGCTCCCATCCTCGTTCGGATCTGACGTTGTTGTTTTGATTTTGTTATCTCATTGATTTGGTACCTATTGAGAGGTAAGGCATTGTATTGATTTCGTTATCCCCGTCGCAATGTGGACAAAGGGAAGCTGTTTCTTTTGATTTTGGATCTTGTATTTTTTCCGTGAATCGAAAATACAGACTATTTGAAATTTTGATGAATATGTACACGAGAAGGTACAGGTGATGTACCCTCATGTACCTTGGGTACATGACGAGATACTAATTTTGATGAATGTGTATACGAAAAGGTACAGGTGATGTACCATGGGTACATGACGAGGTACTGTTTTTTTATAAATTTTTGTGCTGTCATTTTGTCGAGACATGACGAGGTATCTAAAATTTATTAAGGTACATGTGATGTACCATCATGTACCATTGATACATGGCGATGTAATAATTTTGATGAATGGTTACATGAGAAGGAATTAAGTTTTGATGAATGTTTCTGTTTATTTTTTCTTCATGGTACTTGGTGCATCTGTGTTGTACCATGGGTACATGACGGTGTAATAATTTTCATAGATGTTTGCGGTTTTGTTCTTCATACATGACGTACAATTATGAGTTTGTGTATGTTCTGTTATTTGAGTACCATCACGCACAACTAAGTATTGAAGAGGTACTCGTTTTTATTTTGGGTAAATGTTCATATTGTGATTTGAGTACCATCATGTATTCTTGTTAGTACCGATAGGTACATACATAAGCGAACACTTTCGAAATTTCAGCAAGGAAACAAGAGAGAAGAGAGAAGCAAAGAAAAATTCAAAAAGTTGCCGGTGGTCACATACAAAAGAGAGAGAGGACTGACACAAAAGGATTCAAAAAAATACCTGACACAAATAGTAATTTTGCTTGTTAACAACTTTCTCTAATTAACTAAAAGAGGAAAAAAAAAAGAAAGAAGGGCAAACTAGTGGACAAGAAGGTGGATGCTAGATCGTGTGGCTCAGACGGTGGGGCGTGATCGCTCCGAGCTACCGCCTCTGTGGTTGTTGCTGTCACAAGTCGCTATGAGGCCAGTGCGGCAGGGCGGACCTCAGCCGGAAACCGGTTGCTATGAGGGCAAAGAAAAAACGGACGCCGTTGCCGGGGATCGAACCCGGGTCACCCGCGTGACAGGCGGGAATACTTACCACTATACTACAACGACTTGCGTGCTCTTAATTGGAGCATAAGCTAGTTAATTCAGTGGTAACTTTCGCTGAAACTTTCAAACCCCAGAGTGCAAATTCTTCGACAAGCAATAGCACTGTGCGTAGGTTCATGTACCATCTGCTTTCATAGTATAACGATCCTTAGAGGCTTAGACCCGTGTACTCACAAGGTCCATTCCTAACCTGTGTTCCCCACTTGTGTGATGTGTCCGTTCTAAAACGCAAAACTTATTTTATATGCTATCTATACATGATTTGCCTATTTTGAAAAAAAATGCGACTCTTATTTTAGGACGGAAGAAGTTCAATCCTATATACGGTTTTAAACTTGATTGGCCGTCCAGTTCTATTTGCATTGACACGGCTCCACTCAGATGAGAGCGAAGCAGGATTGATATCCGCGAGCTCGGGTACGCGTGTGTGTACATACTGATCTCTCCATACACAAATAAGTGTACTTTTAGATTTTGACCAATTTTGTTGAAAATAGTAACAAACATGATATCAAATCGGATATTATGAAATTACATTTCAAAACGGTTCTAATGATACTAATTTAGTGTCATAAATGTTGCTACGTTTTGAAATAAAGTCGATCAATTCTTTATATATCTTTCATTTTAACTTATGACAAAACCTAAAAGTACATTTATTTGTGAACGGAGAGAGTACGAACGTTCTTCGTTGGATCATCGCTGTCATGCGTCTGCATTGGGTTGCCCGCCAATTAATCAGACTGGCGATTATCTTAATTAACTGCCCAAGCTCATCAAGCTTGTGATCAGTGACCACTGACCTCGCAAGCCCTTGCTTTTTTATATGTCGGAGTGCCGGACAACCATCCGTTTCGAAAAATATGCTGGACAGCATCGCGCGAATGTATGATACTCCAGGGAGTAATATAATGGTAGTCTGACTTCTTTTAAGTTAATGCCGAAGCTTGTGACCTCGCATATATCCAACGCAAGCCCTGGCAAAACTCGCAAACAATGCGTAAATTAACCCAAATAATTGAGCTCAGCTAACTAGCTCCCATGATCAAGAACCCGGCCAGAACATAGAAGCGGGCCGAAGGCGAGAGTTGACTAACGCTTAGTTATGGCAGGGAGGGAGAGGAGCGTCAATGGAGGAGGAGGAATCCATGGCGATGAGAGGCCCGCGGCCACGGAGCCGGCGGCGGCGCGCGTGCCAATGCATCGGATGTTCGCGTTCGCGGACAGGACGGACGCGGCGCTGATGGCGGCGGGCGCGGCGGCGGCGGTGTGCAACGGCATGGCGCAGCCGTTGATGACCTTCATCTTCGGCGACGTCATCGACGCCTTCGGCTCCTCCGCCTCCTCGCCGGACGTGCTGCACAACGTCACCAAGGTGTGTGAGCACCGGCCGGCGTGCTTTTTTTTTTATTTCTTGTTGGAAAAATGAGGCCCAATGTCACACGGTTTCTGGGTTGAGAAAACGAAATTGGGCCCATCACGTTGTTTTGGGCCAGAATGAATGACAAGGTCCGATGGTCCATGGCATGGTCTCCCACTCGCCTGACCTCTCTGCCCACCGCCCATGGCTTGCCGGCCTCTAGCCGCAGCCACGACGGCGAGCCGGCAACTATGCCCCGGCCGCCTGCCCCTTCCCCCGCGGAATGATTCCAGCAGTCCATATGGTATCGCCTACTGGTACCCCTAATTAGATTTCCTGTTCTTTTGGTACTCCGTAGTTTAATTTTGCGATCTTCAGCGGCGGAGGGTTTACTTGGCATATACGATGCCAAGTTGAAATCAGGCATTATTCGTGCACTCGACCTGCAAACAACTTGCGAGTCGGCCTTTTCCACCGTTTCTTTGGCATTATTCAAGCATTTTGTCTCTTATTAGCAGCGGAAGTGTTCTTTTGTCGCTCTCTTTTATTGTTTCTAATCAAGCATTTTTATTATTGTCAGGTGATCATGAACTTTATCTATCTCGGCATCGGAGCTGGACTGGCCTCAACACTTCGTAAGTGGCTTTCTTATGCAACGGATACCTTCACATCTGTTTCTGGACATGCTTTATAAAAAACATTAGGTATTGGAAAAACAAATTTAAAATAAAAATCTGCACTAATGTTGCAGTACTGTTTCCTAGATTATTATCAATAGATATTACCACCACAAATATTTCTTGCTTGATTTACTTGTTCAATGTTTCCATAGAGGTATCTTGTTGGACAATTACTGGAGAAAGGCAGGCAGCCCGAATCAGGACTCTCTATCTCAAGGCGATTCTGAGACAGGACATTGCGTTTTTCGATAAGGAAATGAGCACAGGACAAGTGGTTGAGAGAATGTCAGGAGATACATTTCTAATTCAAGATTCTATTGGAGAAAAGGTACCTTGTTTGGGAGTATAATAAGTAAACATTGAATAGACAAAACACTGTTTTAGATGCTATAAGCACTTCAAACATTATGGACAAGCTTATAATATACTACAAAATGGCTCTATTGTTGGACGGAGTCTTCGATATTGCAGGTCTCAGTCGATATAACAAATATCATGCATTTTCTTAACATTGATGAAAATTACATTAATCATTATGGATATAACATGTACTTCAAAAGTGGCTATTGGACGTTGCAAAGTTTAGCACATTAACCTTCTTGGAAAGAAATAAATATTACTCTTTTCTGTCTAAATGCATAAGCATCTCATAAAAAAATAACTACCACACTATTTTCCATTAACAGTTTGCTTTGCACATATTCTCTCTTAGGTTGGCAAGTGCATACAACTCCTTTCTACTTTCTTTGGAGGTTTTGTTATTGCATTTGTGAGAGGATGGCTCTTGGCCCTTGTTTTACTCTCATGCATTCCTCCAATAGCTGTGGCTGGCGCTATTGTGTCAAGGTTGACGACAAGACTCTCCACCCGCATACAAGCAAAATATGGAGATGCTGGAAATATTGTTGAACAAACTATTGGGACCATTAGAACGGTGAGTTCTATTAAGTACTTTAAGTCTACTTCTGTTTTATGCCCATGAGAGCCAAAGTTTTCCTTACCAAACTTTGGCAACTTTGACCAAATTTGGTCCGCAGGTTTGATGCTAAAAGTTTGTCTCTCTAGTTCAGTTTTGGAGCCAGAGTTTCCCAAAACCTGGGCCGTCAATTAATTTGGCTGACAATGTCATGCTTGGTTTGGTTTTCATGTGATGATTAAAGCCCATGCTTGGCTGCGTTTTCATGTGCCCAAACCAATAGCCTCTGCAATTTCAAGTTACTGATTATTGCCTATTACTATGACCTAGTAAGTTAATCAGGTTCATGTTAATCTTCATATTCTTTGAAGGTTGTTTCATTCAATGGTGAGAAGCAAGCTATAACAATGTATAATAAGTTCATAAGAAAAGCACGTGAATCTGCTCTACACGAAGGTGCTGTTAATGGGCTTGGATTAGGCTCTGTAATGGCAATCTTGTTTTGTAGCTATGGGTTGGCAGTTTGGTATGGATCAAGATTGATAGTTGAGCGAGGATACAATGGTGGCTTAGTTATTAATGTTCTAATGTCTGTCATGATCGGTGCAATGTAAGTTCCCTACATTAATTCTTGTCACCTCAATATTCTTGAATTAGTAATAATTTATCTATGCCTATATATAATTTAAAATTGTGACAAAAACTTTAAGTGGAGGGTTGGGATAATAGGTGGGTGGGTGCATATCAGGATGTTACGAGCATTGTAAGTTAAAGTTTTAATACTTTTTTATTTGGGTAGTTGACCATTTTTTCTTGAGTTATATTTGGTTTGAGGCTTGGAAGGACATAGAATATATTTTTTGGGCAACTGGAGGACAGAGAATATTATAGATAATAATTTAGATAAATTGATATTTTCAGAAAATAGGCACTTCATGCAGGGCTTTATATTGATTAAGCCATGTGCATGACAAAAGTGATGGTTCCATTTATCTTTGAATGTTCCTTTTGGTGCCTCTCATTTGTTAAAATACAATGTTCTGTTAGCACTTCCACGCAGGTCTTTAGGGCAGGCTAAACTTTCAGACAAATATGAAATCACTAATAAGTCAAATAGGTTCTTTACATCTCTGTTCCCCTAAACATATGGATTTCGATTTGAGTTACATCTCTTCTGCAGGTCTTTAGGGCAGGCAACACCATCAATAACAGCTTTTGCAGAAGGTCAAGGAGCAGCACATAGAATGTTCAAGGCAATTGAAAGACAGCCAAATATTGATATATGGGATACCACAGGTATCATATTGGAACACATCAAGGGTGATGTTCAACTAAAGGATGTGTACTTCAGCTATCCTACAAGGCCTGAACATTTGGTATTTGATGGGTTCTCATTGCAAGTACCAAGTGGCACAACAATGGCACTAGTTGGAGAGAGCGGCAGTGGGAAGTCAACCGTGATCAGTTTGGTTGAGAGATTCTATGATCCGGGATCTGGGGAAGTCTTGATCGATGGAGTCGACATTAGAACAATGAAGCTTGGATGGATAAGAGGAAAAATTGGTCTTGTCAGCCAAGAACCAGTGTTGTTCTCAAGTACAATCCGGGAAAATATCACGTATGGGAAGGATGATCCAACTCTTGAAGAGATCAAGAGAGCAATCGAGCTTGCTAATGCAGCAATATTCATTGATAAATTGCCAAATGTACAACGCAACGATATGCCTATATTTTAATTTGGTTGATACTCCGTATATCACAACATGATTCATTTCTGTATCTCTTGAAACATTGCAGGGTCTTGAGACAATGGTTGGGGAACGTGGAATTCAACTGTCGGGAGGGCAGAAACAAAGAATAGCAATTGCCAGAGCAATTTTAAAAGACCCTAGAATCTTACTACTTGATGAAGCAACCAGCGCACTGGATATGGGATCTGAGAGGGTAGTTCAAGAAGCTTTGAATAGAGTTATGTTAGAGAGGACTACAATCATTGTTGCACATCGACTAAGCACAGTAAAGAATGCTGATGTGATATCCGTCCTACAGCATGGGAAGATGGTGGAACAAGGTATAGCAACACACCAATACCATGTGAAAACTTATGAAGAGATCAACTGAAATTTTCATTCTGGATATGCTTGTTATACTCCCTCCAATCCATAATAATTGTCAGGGATTTAGTACAAAGTTAGTATCCCTGACGCTTTTATGGATCGGAGGGAGTAGGTTTTATTGCATGCCACCATTAATTTTGTTGAGATACACAGTACTAGTATAGGCCCCATTGTATAGTGGTTATGTTACAGAGAGGGCATAAGTTACTGCACATGCTTTTAGTCTTATGAATACAGCTTATGAGATAAATTCGAATGGGACTGATTAGACTAGAATTGCTGTTCCGATCACTAACCAAGAAATAGTTGATACTTTATTTACTAGCTGGGAGATAGCCATAATATAACCTTTAGGGCATATACTCATTTTTTACCAACAAGCTAGTTCATCAAGCTTAGGTAGATGATTTGCTAGTTGTTCGTGTGAATTTCGTGCAGGTTCACATGTAGAACTGATGAAGAAATCTGATGGTGCTTACTCTCAGCTGATTCATCTGCAAGGGACTCAGCAGGGATCAGATGACCCGAATATTGACTCTGATATGATAATAACAGATGGTCTTAGCTCTACTAGGTCCATGAAAAGCAAACCAAGAAGTAAAAGTATGTCACGTATGAGTAAAGATTCCTCTTCTTTTGGGAGTGGTAGGCGCCCTTTCACTTCCCCGCTTGGCCTATCTGATCCCGTGGAATTCAGTAATGATCAGGACATAGAGACTATGGACAAAATGTCTGGTGGTCGGAAGAAAGCTCCAATTGGCCGACTCTTCTGTCTCAACAAACCAGAGGCTTTTATTCTTGCTCTTGGTTCTATAACTGCTGCAATGCACGGAGTTGTTTTTCCTGTATATGGCGTATTGATTTCAAATGCAATAAAGACGTTCTATGAGCCACCAGCAGAGCTACTTAAGGACTCCAAGTTCTGGGCAAGCATGTTTGTCGTACTGGGAGCTTCCATACTTGTTCTTGTTCCAATAGAGTACTTCCTGTTTGGAGTAGCAGGTGGGAAGCTTGTGGAGCGCATACGATCACGGACATTCCAAAGTGTCATGCGCCAGGAGATAAACTGGTTTGACATACCTCAACACTCTAGGTGTGTGTTTAGTTTCTCTCAGCATAATGTTTCTCAGAAATCTTCGATTTCAAGTTTATGAGTATGACTTTGGTATCCTGGTTGATGCTCTCAAAAAGTTCAAATGTGTTACCGTTTATTTGTGCTAGTAATTACCATTGTTACAATTTTTACCATTACTAAAATTAACTAATCTTGATTTTTTTAATGGATAAGTTAGCCTGCTATGCTAGTTATACTAGTTGAATAGCGCTATAATTTTAGATTACTTATACTACGAATTTCAACTTGTGTGTTGTAGTGGAGCAATTGGTGCGAGGCTATCGACTGATGCCCTGAATGTGAAGCGCCTAGTTGGAGACAATTTAGCACTTAATATCCAGACAGTATCAACCATCATAACAGGCTTCACCATAGCTATGGTTGCAAACTGGAAGCTAGCATTGATCATCACAGTGGTGGTTCCTTTGGTGGGTTTCCAAGGCTATGCTCAAATGAAGTTCCTGAAAGGTCTCAACAAAGATGCAAAGGTATATTTCATAACTAGTCATGAGGATAGTCCATACGTGCATTCATGACTCTGAAAGTAGTTTTATCCAACTGTTTGGTGAGATGCAGCTTAAATACGAAGAAGCAAGCCAAGTTGCAACTGACGCGGTTGGAGGCATCAGAACTGTGGCTTCGTTTTGTGCAGAGCAGAAGGTAATTGATATCTTCGAGAAGAAATGTGAAGCTCCCAGTAGGCAAGGAATGAGGGAAGGTGTTGTTGGTGGCTTGGGCTTTGGCTTCTCGTTTATGGTGTTCTACTTCACGTATGCTCTTTGCTTCTATGTTGGCGCCAAGTTTGTTCACCAAGGAACAGCATCATTTCCTGAAGTTTTTAGGGTGCGAACACATTCTCATTCATCTTTTTGTAATGTTGATCATCTTGGTTAACTGATCCAACGATTTATTGTCAGGTCTTCTTCGTGTTAGTTTTGGCCACGAGTGGAATCTCGCGAACGAGTGCTTTAGGTGCAGACAGCACCAAGGCTAATGAATCAGCTGTCTCTATCTTTGAAATTCTGGACCGTAAGTCGAAGATTGATTCGAGCAGCGAGGAGGGTGCAGTCATTGCAGCTGTTAGGGGTGATATTGAGTTCCAGAATGTGTGCTTCAAGTACCCACTACGTCCAAATGTTCAGATTTTCAATGATCTATCCTTGAGCATTCCTTCTGGAAAGGTTGATTTCTACTCCAATCTGAATTAAAAATTTCCTACTACATTATACAGTATTAGTGTTCTTTAGAAATTGGTGGTATCTAGCGCAGAACTTTAACCTGGTTGACAATATACATCTTTGCAGACTGCCGCGCTTGTCGGGGAGAGTGGAAGCGGGAAGTCGACGGTGATCGGGTTGCTGGAGAGGTTCTACGACCCGGACTCAGGAAGGATCCTTCTCGACGGCATGGAGCTTCAGACCCTCAAGGTCGGCTGGTTTCGGCTGCAGGTCGGACTCGTGGCGCAGGAGCCTGTGCTGTTTAACGACACCATCCGCGCCAACATCGCCTACGGCAAGCAGGGGTCCGCGTCGGAGGAAGAGATCGTCGCCGCCGCAGAAGTGGCGAATGCACACCGGTTCATCTCCGGGCTGCCCAACGGGTATGACACAGTGGTGGGTGAGAGAGGGATCCAGCTTTCCGGCGGGCAGAAGCAGCGTGTGGCAATCGCGAGGGCCATTGTGAAGGGACCCCGGCTGCTGCTGCTGGACGAGGCTACAAGCGCGCTGGATGCCGAGTCCGAGCGCGTGGTGCAGGAGGCGTTGGACCAAGCGATGGTCGGCCGGACCACCGTCGTGGTGGCGCATCGACTGTCGACGGTGAGAGGCGCCCACATCATCAGCGTCCTAAAGAACGGGACCATTGTGGAGAAAGGAAGGCACGAAGAACTCATGCGGATAAAGGATGGAGCCTACGCCTCACTTGTTGAGCTTAGCTCCGCTTCAAGGTAGTCCTGATGAAATGAAAGCAAGGACTTTGTATATGCGAGAATGGTGGTATATGCAAGTTTGAAATGAAAATTAGGAGAGAAAGTGTTAAGTTTATAGTGCACGATTCGTTCTTCTCTGCCAACATTGCATGTACTGCTCCCTCGGTCCCAAAACAAGTGACGTGGATTTGCATGGGACGGATGTGGTATATACCATTATTCAGTTTATATGGCTGTGCATGGTTGTATACTCAATTTCTCTCAGATGACTGAGGTATTTATTTTGTGAATTTGCTGTCAAAAAGTTACTGTTGAAAAGCTAATAGTCATTTTGACAAAAAAAAAGATTGTAATCTAATAAATCTGGAAGGAGGTGAATTGGATCAGTTAATTATTTGTATGTTTTGGAGAGTGAATTGGCAACTTGGCTACAATTGTTATCTTGATTTTTGCATGATTACTATTGCCAAAAATGATTTTAAGCCACACTTGAGCATATATCTAACATACGATAGACATTCTGCGGTGGGGATTATGCAAGAGTTAACATAGGGCCAAGATTTCATCTAACATACAAGTCATAAAAGGTGGAGATCTAATCTAGCATAAGTACGACCCAAAATAATACAGCCGATTTGAATACACCACGATACAAAAAGTCCAGTCAGAGTAGGATGATGCCAATTAGTAATCGAGTCAAAAAAAAAATGATGCCAATTGGTGAACTCGGTAAACACCGTGCGTAGTACTACGTACTCAGCACTAACATTGACAACTTTTTACCGCGTGGCAAATGTGGTTAGCAATTAAAAATGCAATAAAAAAACATTACCAACTTTTTTTCCCATAACGCTCACGTTGCTACTACTGGGGATTTGAGAATTTCGTGTCCGGAGGAAACATGCGCCGATCAGCAGAATAGGTTGATTGTCAGTTCGTGCCTACGTGTGGTCGATCGATTGATGAATCTAGATCGGGCTTTCGTGCATATGAATCACTATCGGGCTTTTGTTTCCTTTTTCTTTTCTTTTAGGCCGTCGGCTTTGGAATAGCATTGTGGGGTTGTTGCCCGCCAATGAACCCGACCGGTGATCATCTTAAATTAGTTTAGAGAACAAGTGATTATCTTAATTGATTGCCTCTGACTATAACGGTAGAGTCTTGACTTCATTTTTACCTTCATGCCCAAGCTTGTGACCTCGCAAGCCCTTCTTTTTTCTATACGCTGGACAACATCGCCTCGCCCGCATGATAATATATACTAACGGTAGCCTGACTTATTTTTCACTTGGTGCCCAAAGCTTGTGACCTCCCAAGCCCTGGTAAACTGGCAAGCAAATGAGGAAATTTACTCAAATAATTCACCTCAGCTAGCTCTAATCAAGAACCCTAGAAGGCCAGAACATACGCAGTACAGTACTTGGTTATGGGAGGGAGGGAAAGGAGCGTCAATGGAGGAGAAGGAATCCATGACAACGAGAGGCCCGCGGCCACGGCGGCGGCGCGCGTACCTATGCATCGGATGTTCGCGTTCGCGGACAGGACGGACGCGGCGCTGATGGCGGTGGGTGCGGCGGCGGCGGTGGGCAACGGCATGGCGCAGCCGTTGATGACCTTCATCTTCGGCGACGTCATCCATGCATTCGGTTCCGCCGCCTCCTCGCCGGAAGTGTTGCAGAAGAACGTCACCAAGGTGCGTCTGTGTGTTCTTCTTTCTTCTTGTTTGTTTTTGGGTGGCAAAACGCGATGCGGGCCCAAACGTCGCGTTTCTGGGCTCAGCAAATGGAATTGGGCCCATCACGTTGGTTTGGGTTTGGGCCAGGGTGAATCCTAACCAGGTAGTATGTCTTCCCCGGTCTCCTGGCCTGGCCACCGCCTGCGGCCTGCCCATGGCTGGCCGGCGGCTAGCGACGGCGAGCCGGCAACTATGCTCCGGCAGCCTGCCCCTGCGGAATGATTCGAGCAGTCCATATGGTATCGCCTACTAGTACTCCCTAATCAGATCTCCTAGCACTGGATGCTCTTTTGTTAGTGTAATTTTGCGATCTTCCGTGCCGGAGGGTTTCCATGGCATATGCGATGCCAAGATGAAACCATGCATTATTCGTGCACTGCAAACAAGTTGACAGTTTGCGGACTTGCTTGGCCGATGCCTACGGACTCAGCCTTTTCCTCCAATTCTTTGACACGAATCAAGCATTTTGTCACTTTTTAGCAGCGGAAGTGTTCTTCTCTCACTCTTTTTTTTATTGTTTCTCATCTAGCATTTTATAATTTCAGGTGATCATGAACTTTATCTATCTTGGCATCGGAGCTGGACTAGCCTCAGCACTTCGTAAGTGGTTTTCTTATGCAATGGATACCTTCATATCTGTTTTTGGACATGCTCTATCATTTTTTTTTACAAATTTCGCAAAATGTAGAAAAAAAAATCTGTACTAATGTTGCAGTGCTGTTGCCTAGATACCACAAATAATCCTTCCTTTATTTACTTGTTCAATGTCCTGATAGAGGTATCATGTTGGACAATTACTGGAGAAAGGCAGGCAGCACGAATCAGGGCTCTGTATCTCAAGGCTATTCTGAGACAGGACATTGAGTTTTTTGACAAGGAAATGAGCACGGGACAAGTGGTTGAGAGGATGTCAGGAGATACATTTCTCATTCAAGATTCTATTGGAGAAAAGGTAGCCTGTTCGGGAGTAAAATAAGTAAACATTGAATAGACAAAACAACGTTCCAGATGCTATAATCACTTCAACCATTATGGCTAAGATTATAACATGCAAAATGGCAGATCTCAACAGTCTTAGATATTGCAGATCTCAACCAATATATCAAATATTGTATGTTTTCCTGACATTGATGAAGATTACATTAGTCATTACGGAACATGTACTTCAAAACTGGCTATCAGAGGTTGCAAAGTTTAGCACATTAACCTTGCTAAAAATAAAGAAATATGTACTCTTTTCTGTGTAAATGTATAAGCATCGCATAAAAAAGCTACTACACTATATTCCATTAACAATTTGCTCTGCACATATTCTCTCTTAGGTTGGCAAGTGCATAGAACTCTTTTCCAGTTTCTTTGGAGGCTTTGTTATTGCATTTGTGAGAGGATGGCTCTTGGCCCTTGTTTTGCTCTCAAGCATTCCTCCAATAGCTGTGGCTGGCGCTATTGTGTCTAGGTTGTTGACAAGACTCTCCACCCGCACACAAGCAAAATATGGCGATGCTGGAAATATTGTTGAACAAACTATTGGGACCATTAGAACGGTGAGTTCTATTAAATACTTAGGGGCTACTTTGGTTTTATGCCCATGAGAGCCAACGTTTTCCTTACAAAACTTTTGCAACTTTGACCAAATTTTGTCCCACATAGGTTTGTTGCTAAAAGTTTGGCAAAGTTTGGCTCTCTAGTTCAATTTTGGAGCTAAAGTTGGCCAAAACCTGGTCAGTCAATCAATTTGGCTTGGTTTGGATTGTTTTTCATGTGAATATGAAAGCCCATGCTTGGCTTGGATTCCATGTGCCCAAACCAATAGCCCCTTTAATTTTTTGTAAGTGGCTATTTCCTATTACTATGACCTAGTAAGTTAATCAGGTTCTTCTTAATCTTCATATGCTTTGAAGGTCGTTTCATTCAATGGAGAGAAGCAAGCTATAACAATGTATAATAAGTTCCTAAGGAAAGCACGTGAATCTGCTCTACATGAAGGTGTTGTTCATGGGCTTGGATTGGGTTCCATAATGGCAATCTTGTTTTGTAGCTTTGGGTTGGCAGTTTGGTATGGATCAAGATTGATAGTCGAGCGAGGATACAATGGTGGCTTAGTTATTAATGTTCTAATGTCTGTCATGATCGGTGCAATGTAAGTTCCCACATTAATTCTTGTCACTGCAATATTCTTGAATTAGTAATAATTTATCTATGCCTATATGCAATTTAAAATTGCTACAAAAATGTAAGTGGAAGGTGTACATTATAGGTGGGTGGGTGCTTATCAGGATGTTGGGAGCATTGTAAGATGAAGTTTGAATCCTTTTTTCTTTGGATAGTTGACAGGAGTTATATTTGATTTGAGGCTCTGAAGGTCGTCTATATTTATTTATTTTTGTAACTGGAAGAACAGAGAATATAATAAATCATAATTTAGACAAAATTGATGTTTTTTAAAAGAAAAAATTGGCAATTAGGCCGGGCTTTAAATCGATCAATTCATGTGCATGATAAAAGTGATTATTAATGAGCTATTTCTCTATGTTGTTATGTGCCTCTCGGTGCCTCTCATTTGTTAAAATGCAATGTTCAGTTAGCACTTCCAGTCTTCCACGTCAACATTTGCTGTAGCAGCTAAAGTTTTCAGACAAATATAAATTCAATAATAAGTCAAATATGTTCTTTACATCTCTATTCCCCTAATCTTGTGGATTCTGATTTGAGTTACATCTGTTCTGCAGGTCTTTAGGGCAGGCAACACCAGCTATAACAGCTTTTGCAGAAGGTCAAGGAGCTGCATATAGAATGTTCAGGACAATTGAAAGACAGCCAATAATTGATGTATGTGATACCACAGGTATCATATTGGAAGACATCAAGGGTGATGTTGAAGTGAAGGATGTGTTCTTCAGCTATCCTACAAGGCCTGAACATTTGGTATTTGATGGATTCTCGTTGCAAATACCAAGTGGCACAACAATGGCAGTAGTTGGAGAGAGCGGCAGTGGGAAGTCGACTTTGATTGGTTTAGTTGAGAGATTCTATGATCCGGGATCCGGGGAAGTCTTGATTGATGGAATCAACATTAGAACGATGAAGCTTGGATGGATAAGAGGAAAAATTGGTCTTGTCAGCCAAGAACCAGTGTTGTTCTCAAGTACAATCCGGGAAAATATCGCGTATGGGAAGGATGATCTAACTCTTGAAGAGACCAAGAGTGCAGTCGAGCTTGCGAATGCAGCAAAGTTCATTGATAAATTGCCAAATGTACAATGCAACGAGATGCCTATATGTTAATTTGGTTGATATATCACAACATGATTTCTATATCTCTTGAAACATTGCAGGGCCTTGAAACGATGGTTGGGGAACGCGGAATTCAACTGTCTGGAGGGCAGAAGCAAAGAATAGCAATTGCCAGAGCAATTGTAAAAGACCCTAGAATCTTACTACTTGATGAAGCAACCAGTGCATTGGATATGGGATCTGAGAGGGTAGTTCAAGAAGCTTTGAATAGAGTAATGTTAGAGAGGACTACAATCATTGTTGCACATCGACTTAGCACAGTAAAGAATGCCGATGTGATATCCGTCCTACAGCATGGGAAGTTGGTGGAACAAGGTATGGTGAGACACCAATACCATGTGAAAGCCTCTGAAGAGATCAACTGAAATTTTAGTGCTGGATATGTTTGCATATACTCCATAAAAAAATATAGGTTTTTATAGCATGCCACCATTAATTTTGTTCGGATACACAGTACTAGTGTAGGCCCCATGGTGTAGTGGTTATGTTACAAGGAGTACATAAGTTACTTACACATGCTTTTAGTCTGATTAGGCTATAAAAGAGCTCTTCCTTACCACTAACCAACAAATAGGCGATACTTTATTTACTAGTTGGGTCATAGCTATTTACTTCATCAAGCTTAGGCAGATACTACTCATTTTCGACCGAGAAGCTACTTCATCAAGCTTAGGTAGATGACTTGCTTCTTTGTCTAAATTTCGTGCAGGTGCACACGTAGAACTTATGAAGAAATCTGCCGGTGCTTACTCTCAGCTGATTCATCTGCAAGGGACTCAGCAGGGATCAGATGACCCTAATATTGACTCTGATATGACAATAACGGATGATTTGGGCTCTACTAGGTCCATGAAAAGAAAAGTAGGTAGCAAAAGTATGTCACCTGTGACTAAAGGTTCCTCTTCTTTTGGGAGTGGTAGGCGTCCTTTCACTTCCCCGCTTGACCTATCTGATCCCATGGAATTCAGTAATGATCAGGACATAGAGGAGACTACGGAAAAAATGTATAGTGGTTGGAAGAAAGCTCCAATTGGCCGACTCTTCTATCTCAACAAACCAGAGGCTTTTACTCTTGCTCTTGGTTGTATAACTGCTGCAATGCACGGTGTCATTTTTCCTGTATATGGCCTCTTGATTTCAAGTGCAATAAAGATGTTCTATGAGCCACCAGCAGAGCTACTGAAGGAGTCCAGGTTCTGGGCAAGCATGTTTGTCGTGTTGGGAGCTTTCATACTTGTTGTGATTCCAATAGAGTTCTTCCTGTTTGGAGCAGCAGGTGGGAAGCTTGTGGAGCGCATACGCTCGCTGACATTCCAAAGCGTCATGCACCAGGAGATCAACTGGTTTGACATACCTCAACACTCTAGGTGTGTGTTTAGTTTCTCTCACCATGATGTTTCTCAGAAATTTTCAGTTTCAAGTTTATGAGTATGACTTTCTTATTCTGGTGATGCTCCCAAGCACTCTGACAAAATGCAGAACGTGAAAATTTAAGAGTACTAAACAAGTTTCCCCTATAAGCAATGGTGTCTTGCGAAAAGTTCAAATGTGTAATTACCATTTATTTATGCTAGGTAGTACCATGATTACGATTTCTACCATTAGTAAAATTAACTATATTTATTTTTATTTATTGGAAAAGTTAGCCTGCTATGCTCGTTATACTTGTCAGCAGCGCTGTATTTCTGAGCTTACTTATAGTACGAATTTCAACTTTGTTGTAGTGGAGCAATTGGTGCGAGACTATTGACTGATGCCCTGAATGTGAAGCGCCTAGTTGGAGATAATTTAGCACTTAATATCCAGACTGTATCAACCATCATAACAGGCTTCACGATAGCTATGGTTGCAAACTGGAAGCTAGCATTGATCATCACAGTGGTGATTCCTTTGGTGGGTTTCCAAACCTATGCTCAAATGAAGTTCCTGCAGGGTCTCAACAAAGATGCAAAGGTATATGTCATAAGCTAGTCACGAGGATAGTCCATACTACCATTTGTTATCCAACTCTTTGGTGATGCAGCTTAAATACGAAGAAGCAAGCCAAGTAGCAACTGACGCGGTTGGAGGTATCAGAACTGTAGCTTCATTTTGTGCAGAGCAGAAGGTGATCGATACCTTCGAAAAGAAATGTGAAGCTCCCAGAAGGCAAGGGATGAGGGAAGGTGTTGTTGGTGGCTTGGGCTTTGGCTTCTCGTTCATGGTGTTCTACTTCACGTTTGCTCTTTGCTTCTACGTTGGTGCCAAGTTTGTTCAACAAGGAACAACGTCATTTCCTGAAGTGTTTAGGGTGAGAACACATTCTCATTCATATTTTCATAATGTTGATCGTTTTGGTAAGCTGGTCCATTGATCGATTGTCAGGTCTTTTTCGTGTTACTTTTGGCCGCGAGTGGAATCTCACGAACAAGCGCTTTAGGTGCAGACAGCACCAAGGCAAATGAATCGGCCATCTCTATCTTTGAAATTCTGGACCGTAAGTCCAAGATTGATTCGAGCAGCGAGGAGGGTGCGGTCATTGCAGCTGTTAGGGGTGACATTGAGTTCCAGAATGTGTGCTTCAAGTTCCCACTACGTCCAAATGTTCAGATCTTCAATGATCTGTCCTTGAGCATTCCTTCTGGAAAGGTTGATTTCTATATCTGAAATCTGAACTAAAAAGTTTCTACTACATTATATTAGTGTTCTTTAGAAATTGGTGGCAGCCGGTGCAGAACTTTAACCTGGTTGGCAATATGTATCTAATATCTTTGCAGACTGCCGCGCTTGTTGGAGAGAGTGGAAGCGGGAAGTCGACAGTGATCGGGCTGCTGGAGAGGTTCTACGACCCGGACTCAGGAAGGATCCTTCTTGACGGCGTGGAGCTTCAGACCCTCAAGGTCAGCTGGCTCCGGCTGCAGGTCGGGCTCGTGGCACAGGAGCCGGTGCTGTTCAACGACACCATCCGCACCAACATCGCCTATGGCAAGCAGGGGTCAGCATTGGAAGAAGAGATAATCGCGGCCGCAGAAGCGGCAAACGCACACCGGTTCATCTCTGGGCTGCCTGACGGCTACGACACAGTGGTGGGTGAGAGAGGGATCCAGCTTTCTGGTGGGCAGAAACAGCGTGTGGCGATCGCGAGGGCCGTGGTGAAGGGACCCCGGGTGCTGATGCTAGACGAGGCAACGAGCGCGCTGGACGCTGAGTCGGAGAGCGTGGTGCAGGAGGCATTGGACCGGGTGATGGTTGGCCGGACCACCGTCGTGGTGGCGCATCGCCTCTCGACGGTGAAAGGCGCTGACATCATCAGCGTCCTCAAGAACGGGACCATTGTGGAGAAAGGAAGGCATGAGGAACTCATGCGGATAAAGGATGGAGCCTACGCCTCACTTGTTGAGCTTAGTTCGACTTCAAGATAGTCCTGATAGAATGAAAGCAAGAACTGGTTTGCTCTGCAAAATGTGTTAAGTTTGTAGTAAATTTGTTGTGGAAACTAGAAAACAATGTGTTAAGTTTATATGTATCAGTATGCACGCCTCGTTCTTCTCTACCAATATTCCATGGAATGTATATATCATTATACAGTTTATGTGGGTGTGCATGGTTGTATATATTCTCTCAATCAATTGTTGGTTACTGAATTGTACAGCGTTATTTATTTTATAAATATGATGCCAAAAAGTTATTGTAGAAAAGCTAGTAGTTATTTTGACAAATTATATTATAATCTGGTAAATATAGAAAGAGGTGAATTTGTAAACTTAATTCTATTATCATTACTATTGCCAAAACATTATTTACATTTGAGCATTTTATGTTTTAAGAGAATAGCCAAGCATTACAATGGGTAGAAGCTGGTTTGGCAAATGGGACTCTGATAATCCGCTGCATTGCCAAGTGGAACTGAGATGCCTCGAGTATTTTGAGAAACATAGGTGTTTGTGAGATCAAACAATCACACATCCTAACAAGTAAAATGGTGCGCGCGTGTGCACACACACACAAAGTTCAGCTCTCCTTTATCGGACAGAATTATACTATCCTCCGCACCTATTGTTGAATTATACTATGCTCTTCTAAGGGCATCTCTAATAGCTTCCATGTTGTTTTTATGTTAATTTGTTCATTTCATCAACCAACAACACATCATCATACAACTATTTTATGTGTAAAATGCAGACTCAAATTTATTTTCAGTTTTCTTTAATTTACTGTTTAATTACATTATTTTGTTTTTGGTTTTCTTTGTTACGTTGCCATGTATATTGAATAAAATGTACATGTATTACAAAATGTCCTTTTTATTTTACATGAATATATTCTAAAATTATTTTTCATGTATCAGAAGCTAATTTTATGTATTTCCAAACGATGTTCATGAAATTCTAGAAGAAAAAAATCATGATTTTCAAATGAGTAAATTTTCACTCATTTCAAAATAAATGTTGATGTATTACAAAAGAAATATTCATTATTTTATATACGTAAAGGTTCATGAATTTGAAAACAAATATTCATGTATTTCAAAACAAATGTTCATGAATTTTTGAATGATGTCCATCCATTTCATGTCAGAAAAGGGTTGATGTATTTTCTACAAAAGATGACAAACAAAAAGTTAAAATAGAAAATAAATATAACCAAAAAAATAGAACGAAAATGGAAAGTGAAAAAAATAAGAAATCGAATAACGTATAAAAGGACCCCCAAAAAAGTGCATCGGAGTCTGCAGGCCGGTCCAGTACTCCAGTGGCGGAAAAGAGAAAAGAAAATACTCCTAGTTCAGACCTATACTTGGGCTCGCAAACACGGAACTAGCAACGAGCAGTGTTTTTTGAGAGAATTGACATGATACCACTATGCAAAACTAAAGGTTCCAAAATACCACTCAAATAACTACTCATTCCAAAATACCACTATAATTCAACTTTTCATGCCAAAATACCACTTGAGACTAATATCCCCTAGCAACTACTAAAATGGACATATATACCCTTAATCTTCACGGCGCCGGAGCCGACGTCCAGTGAGGTAGAGGGGATCCTGACTACATGGTGGAGCAGAGCGAAGCCACGACGAGGCGGGGCGGGGCAGCACGGTGCGAGAGCTGCGGGGGTTGACGGTCAGCGTGGCGGAGCGGCACGACTGTGATCTCATGGGCGGTGGGGCAAGAGCAGCACGGCCGGGGCAGCATTGGATGGGAGCCACGACAGAGAGAGACGGCTGGGGTCCCTCACGGGCGGCGGCGTAGGAGCTTCACGGGCGCATTATTGGAAGGGGACGCCACCGCCGCCATGGCTGGGAGCTTGGATGGGAACGGCTGGAGTTGAGGAGAGGGATAGTGAGTATTTTGTTCTTCTTTTTAGAGAAGAAGAAAGGCAATATTGGAATAACAAGAATACTTGCATCATTTTACCGGTTTAACTACCAGTCAACTCACTGAGAGATAGTTTGACATGAAAAACTGGTTTAGAGTGGTGTTTTGAAATGAATGGTTATTTCAATGGTATTTTGGAACCTTTGGTTTTGCATATTGTTATCTCGTCGATTCTCTCGTGTTTTTTTCCTTTAATCCTTTTTTAACTTTTTCCTTTGCGAGGAGTCGGGCTGTCGGAGCTCCTGCCTCCCTGCGCCACCATAAACCCTAGACGGGGGCGCTCCGCTGGGCACGGAAATGGAGCCAGCCGGTCCTAGTGCCAACAAGTTGAAACTAGCGGCATCGGAGCTCCACGAAGCAGCACCGTCGCCGGTGGCCGCGGAGTCCACCGACCCAAAAGGCCAAAACCACCCGTGGCCACGGAGGGCCGCCATGAGCCACCGCCCGGAGCTGAGGAAGAATTGGTGGACCGCATCAGCCACCTGCCCGACGCTGTGCTCGAAGAAATCATCTCCCTCCTCCCCACAAACGAGGGCGCCCGCACCCAAGCCCTCGCCTCCCGGTGGCGCCACCTCTGGCACACCGCCCCTCTCAATCTCGACCTCCGTCTCCTCCCCGATGATGTCTACCCCGGCGCCATCCTCTCCGATCACCAGGGCCACGTCCGCCGGCTCTGCCTCTGCTTGTACCTAGCCACTGACCTGGACGACTGGATCCGATCCCCCGTCCTCGACAATCTCCAGGAGCTCGAGATCTACAGACCAGATGGCTATCGAATCCCATGACAACTGCCATCGCCACCGGTGTCCATCTTCCGGTTCTCGTCCACTCTCCGCGTGGCCACCATCGCCAACTGCTCTCTCCCGGACGAGATGGTCGAAACGCTTCGTTTTCCACAGCTAAGGAAGCTTGCAGTTGTGGATGTCGATGTCTCGGAGGGTTCACTGCAAAGCATTATCACCTCCTGCTGCCCTGTCCTTGAGTGCTTGCTGCTCGGTACTATCAGTTTTGGTGGCAGTTGTCTCCAGATCTGCTCCCCTGCTCTTCGAAGCATTGGCACTTGTTTTATCTCAGGAGAACTCATCATTGAGGGTGCCCGTTCACCTGAAAGTTTGCTCCATCTTAAATTCCGTATTGATATGCAGATATCAGTCGTCTCCGCGCCTAAACTGGAGACATTGAGCTGAATTTCTGAATCGTACTTGATCCCCATATCCATGTTTGGATCCATAATTATGAAGGTAGCTATGTTCTTTGTACTTGTTACCTCGTCTAACCTGCATCTTTGTGTACAGAGAAGTTACATATAATCTAAACTTATTTATGTCCTATTGTCCTAATGTCGTGTTCCATGCTTATGAAGGTATTGGGCATTCGTAATCTGACAACTGTGGTGCATGCTGTCAAGATCTTAGCTATCCATATGTCACATTTTAATCTTGATAATGTTATTGACTTGATGGAATGCTTTCCATGCTTGGAGAATTTGTATATGAAGGTGATCATTCTTCTTTAATGAATATTCCCTCCGTCCGGAAATAGTGACTTGAATTTGTCTAGATTCGCATGTAAACGCGTCTAGATACATATGAATCTAGACAAATCCGAGTCAATTATTTCCGGACAGAGTGAGTAGTTCATAATGTATTAATATTCACTGTTAATTGGGTCTTTACTTGGACTTCTGGGTGGTTGATTTTTCTTGTTTGTGTCCCTTTTCAGGATACTACATCAGGGGGAACAAATTGTTGGCGTCGAAAACACCGCAATCTTTTCAGATCTCTTGATATCCGCTTGAAGACGATAGTACTGGGATATTATCGTGGTGTTCGGGCACAAGTTAACTTCGCCACATTCTTTGTATTGAACTCAAGGGTGCTAGAGTCGATCAGACTTGAGGTTCAAGGTGCTGATTACAACGAAGTCTTTTTTGCAGGACAACATAGAAAGTTTCAGATGGAGAAGAGAACTTCTAGAGGTGCTCGGCTTACTTTTACAAAAGAGTGTTGGCACAATGTTTCAGGTATTGTGTGTTAGTGATTTGGATTTAACAGACCCCTTGGCATGTGGATACATAAAACTGGGTTTGGTAACAGATGATCCCCTTATGTGCCAAAATTATATTAGTTATCATGTTTGTACTTTTTGTAAGCTTGTATTATCCCATAACAATATGATATTTAAACAAGGTGTTTGTGGAGGCGCGAGTTCGCAAGAAGATATCTTCTTGATGTGCTCATTTTGATTTTCCAATGGAATATCACTCGATGTATTTCATTTCCAGTGCGGATTGTACACAATGCTTATACTATTATGCAGGGAAGGACCAAGCTTTTCTGAATAATGGCATGCTTTTATAAAGTTACCGAGATTGTATTCCTAAACTGTTCGTCTGGGTGGTATAGATGTTGACCTAGTTTAAGCATATGCGTTTACTAATGTTTACTTTTTTGTGAGAACCGTTGCTCTGCCTGCTTGAGAGTGCGTCTTTGGCTCGACGGCTTGTCCGGGGTTCAGGAGCAGAGGAGGCAGGAGTTGTCGCCTCTTGACGCCGTCGCCATCCGTGCAGAAGCAGTTGGAATTGAAATTGTTGAACATAGTTACATAACCGAGGAATGCATACAAGAAATTTGATAAAATGCCATAGGTTTCTCTTCTGTACCTGTAGCCACAATGTTTCAGATACCGTGCATGTTAGTGATTTGGATTTAGCCGATCCCTTCTCATGTGGATGTTGAACGCTGGGTTAGGTCACAGACGATCTCTTCATGCCCAAACTTTATTAGTTCTCATCTTTGTACTGTTTCTAAGCTTGTATTATCCCAAAACTATGTGATATTTAAATAAGCTGTTTACGGAGGCATGCATACGCAGATAGTCTCGGTGTGCTCATTTTGATTTTTCCAATGGAACACCACCTAGCGTATTTCGCTTCCACTTCCAGTGCGGATTGTGCAATGCTTATAACTCCACCAAGCTTTTCTGAATGATGGCATGCTTTTACTGAAGCGAAGTTGCTGAGATTGTAGTCTGAAACTGCTCATCTGAGTCGCACAGGGGAAAAAGTTTGGCATAGCTTGAGGATATATTATATCTATCTAGTGGTATGATAACCTCTTTGCCCTGAATCTGTAAACGGGAATTCTGAGGAAGACGTGGTTGCACTTTCTGTACTGCTATCATTTTCTCTTTTCTGGGAAATATTGATGCCACACCCACACACAGCTGGAGCTGAGGATTCAATTTGAACCCCCTCTGTTTCTGTGAGAACCGTTGCTCTGTGTTAGCCAAACCGAATGATATATTCGGTTACCATATTCTGTTATCCTCTTCCATATTTAGTGTTCGAGATATTGCATATAATCGGGTCATTTTGGTAGAGGATTAGCGTTGATTCTTTTCATGTATATCTTGTACATCTGGCTATATATATGAGATAGCAGGAAAGCCACGATTGTGGGCAATCATTCTCTTTCTATTCTCTCTTTCATGGTATCAGCCAAACGATCTTCCCCGCCTGTCTATCTCTACTACCGCCGCCGCCCTAAGGTTGTGCGCCGCGCCTCCTCTCCCTCCCCTTCCACCGCAGCCATGTCCGACGACGGTGCCCAGTCTCATCCTCACGCCACCCTATGGGCTCAAGCCAGCGCTGTCCAGAACGTCAAGAGCCTCATCCCGGTCACTCTCGACCTCAAGGCTTCGAACTTCACCAAGTGGAGCAACTTCCTCCAAATCGCCGTCACCCAATACGCCCTCGCCGATCACCTCTCTACCACTACTCCTCCTGACGACGAGGAGTGGCGGCGGATGGACTCCACCGTCCTACGCTGGCTGTACGGCTCCATCATGCCCGACATCGCCGACATGGTCATGGCCGCGGGAAGCACGTCCTTCACCGTCCTTGGCGGCATCACCGCCCTCTTCCGCGACAACCACCAGGTGCGCGCGGGCTACCTCGGCTAGAAGTTCCGCAACATAGAGCAAGGGAACAAGAGCGTCACCGCCTACTGCCTCGAGCAGAAAACGGTCGCCGGCGCCCTCGTCGACGTCAACGCCCCGGTCTCCGACAACGCCCTGGTGTGGAACACCATCAAGGGCCTCAACGACCACTACAAGGACATCGGCAACCTCACGCCCCTCCTCACGCCTATCCCCACCTTTCTTCAATTCCGCAACATGCTTCTTCTCCAGGAACTCAAGCCCTCCACCACGAGTTCATCCTCGCCATTGGTCTTCTACGCAGCCCCTCCCGTTGGGGGCTCGCGCGGCGGCCCTGCTCCTCCACCGCAGCAGCCTCATGCCGGGCGCCCCTTACGGCGTCCCTGGCAACGGCTCCAGCCGCAACAAGGGCAAGAAGAAGCACCACGAGGGAGGCCACGCCCCTGCCTTCCCGAGCCTGCAGCACCCCTGGACCGGCGCCATCTACATGCACCCGATGGCCGGCCCTAGCCACGGCGCCGGTCTCCTTGGTCCGTGCCCCCCATGCCCTACCACCACGCCCGGCCCAAGGCTACATGGCGTTGCCTGCTCCGTCGTACGCGCCCGCGACATTCACCTACGACGGCTACTAGGCCTACGGCACTCCCTCGACACCGACATGGGACCCCTCCGCCCTCGTGAGCCACTTCAACACCATGAGCTTGCAGGCTCCCCAGGAGTGGGTCATGGACACTGGAGCATCCGCTCACATGTCTTCGGACGCCGGTAGTCTCAACTCTCTATCTTCTAATCCTCCACATAAACATATCATGGTCGGAGATTGTTCCTCTATTCCTGTCTCTCACTCCGGCCATGCTTCTATTTTTACCTCGTCTCGTCATCTCACTCTTCATGATGTTCTTGTCACTCCTCGCATAGTCAAAAATCTAATTTCTGTTCGTCAGTTTACTCTTGACAATTTGTGTTCTGTTGAATTTGACCCTTGGGGTTTTTCTGTGAAGGACCTCAGGACAGGGGCCGTGATTCTCAGGTGCAGTAGCTCGGAGGACCTCTATCCAGTCACCACCTTGCCGCACACCCTCACCGCCGACTCCACTCTTTGGCACCGCCCTGTACCCGACGCGTTCCGGCGCCTCGTGTCGTCCTCGTCGCTCCCCATTAATAAAGTGCACCAGGGCTCTAGTTTATGCCATGCTTGTCAACTTGGTCGTCATGTCCGTTTAGCTTTCTCACCTTCTACCACTCGTACTCTTAGGCCTTTTGAATTAATCCATTGTGATTTGTGGAGTTCACCTATTGAGAGTGTTTCCGGTTATAAATACTATCTTGTCATTTTAGTTGATTTCACTCATTACTTGTGGACGTATCCCCTTCGTAAAAAATCTGAAGTTTTTTCCCTTCTATCTAACTTTCGTGCTTATGTCGCCACACAGTTTTCTCTCTCCCTTCAAGCCATTCAGTGCGATAACGGACGTGAATTCGACAACCCCGCCCTTCAGGACCTCTCCACCACATATGGGGTTCTTCTGCGCTTCTCGTGTCCTTACACTTCCCCACAAAACGGTAAAGCCGAACGCATCATTCGCACTATTAACGACATAGTCCGCACACTTTCCATCCAACGGGCATGCCTCCTAAATTTTCAGTTGAGCTCTTCATGCAGCCACGTATCTCCTAAATAGATTACCTACCAAAGCATCCACTGCGCCATGTCCCTATTTCGCCCTTTTTTTTCTAAATCACCTAATTACACTCTTCTTCGCACCTTCGGATGTCTATGCTATCCCAACCTCTCCTCCACCATGCCTCACAAATTGTCGCCTCGCTCGGCAGCCTGTGTGTTTCTTGGTTACCCCTCTAATCATCGCGGTTACCGCTGCATGGATCTCGACTCTCATCGCATCATTATTTCTCGCCATGTGGTCTTTGACGAAACTTGTTTTCCTTTTTCCCCAAATTTTTCTGTGTCTACCCTGCAGCAGTCTTCATCGCCTTCGGATGACGACACGATCGACGTACCTGCCTCGATCCCCATGCCACCCATCCACGCTGGAGTGCGTCGGTCTGCTGGGGCGCGCTGGTCCGTGGGACCGCCCCCAGCCTCCCCTGCGCCTAATGCTTCGACGCTCCGGACGCCGGCCCACGCGCCGACCTTCTCGGGCCACTCCTCGCCGGACCACGCGCCGGCCTCCTTGGGCCGCTCGACCTCCTCCACGGCCCAGCATACGCCGGCCCACGAGCCTGCGTCCTCCAACGACGCCAGGGCTGACGCCCTCTGGCTCCGCGTCTCCTCAGTCGAGCTCGCCTTCGACACCGCGTTGGCCGCCGTCCCCGCCACCTGCCCGCCAGATGCTCACCCGTCGTCAGGCTGGCAAGGTCATCGGTCCACGCCCGCGCCTCAACCTCCACGCTGCTCTGGTTGTCGCTCCCTCACCAATCCCTAAGTCTATTCGTGGTGCTCTCAAAGACCCGAACTGGCTGGCTACTATGACTGCTGAGTACGGCACCTTACTCGCCAACGACACGTGGGATCTTGTGCGTCCTCCCGCCACCGCCAACGTCGTCTCTGGCAAGTGGGTCTTCCGTCACAAGTTCAAACGAGACAGTAGCCTCGATCGCTATAAAGCACACTGGGTGCTGCGCGGTTTCTCCCGGGAGCACGGCATTGACTTCGACGAGACCTTTAGCCCGGTGGTTAAACCAGCTACCATCCGGGTTATCCTCTCCATCGCTCTCTCCTCCAACTGGAAGATTCGCCAGCTCGATGTCAAGAACGCTTTCCTCCATGGGCATCTCGACGAGGTGGTCTTTTGCCACCAACCCACTGGCTTCGTCGACTCCGCTCGCCCTGACCATGTGTGCCTCCTCAACCGGGCTCTCTATGGTTTGAAGCAAGCCCCTCGTGCGTGGTACCACCGCTTTGTGCTTTGCTACCTTCATCACCACTCTCGGCTTCACCTGCTCGAAGTCTGACACCTCGCTCTTCATCCTCCACGGTACACTCGGCACTGCTTACTTGCTCCTCTACGTCGACGACATCATCCTCACGGGGTCTACATCGCTCTTACTCGAGCGACTCATCACCGCCCTCAGCGCCGAGTTTGCCATGACTGACTTGGGCGAGCTTCATCACTTCCTCGGCCTTGTCGTTCGACGTGACTCTCAGGGGCTGTTCCTCTCTCAGACTCAGTATGCTCTCGAGATACTCGAGCGTGCTGGCATGAGCTCCTGCCACTCTGCGTCGACTCCTGTGGACACATCGCCCAAGCTCGCCGCCGAGGCCGGCCCTCCTGTCGCCGATCCTTCAGAGTACCGGAGTCTTGCTGGTGCCCTCCAGTATTTGACGTTCACTCGACCAGACATCGCTTATGCCGTGCAGAAGATATGCCTCCACATGCACGACCCACGTGATCAGCACTTGTTGTTGGTTAAGCGAGTTCTTCGGTACGTCAAGGGCACGCTTTACCATGGACTGCAGCTCACTCCTTCGTCCACGGATCGCCTCGTCGCCTATACGGATGCGGACTGGGCGGGCTGTCCGGACACTCGTCGCTCCACCTCCGGCTATTGTGTGTTTCTTGGCGATAACCTCATCTCGTGGTCGTCCAAGCGACAACATACAGTCTCCCGCTCCAGCGCCGAAGCGGAGTATCGAGCTGTCGCTAACGCCGTCGCTGAAACCAGTTGGCTCCGCCAACTTCTCCAGGAGCTTCACCGACCTCTGCCCAGTGCTACCATCATCTTCTGCGACAATGTCAGTGCTGTCTACATGTCCACGAATCCAGTCCAGCATCAGCGCACCAAACACATCGAGATTGAACTTCATTTCGTTCGAGATCGTGTTGCGCTGGGGCATATCTGCGTTCTGCATGTGCCTTCGTCTCGAGAATTCGCGGACATCTTCACCAAAGGCCTACCATCACCATTATTCTTGGACTTCCGATCCAGTCTCAGCGTCCGAAAATCTCCCGTTGCGACTGCGGGGGGTGTTAGGCAAACCGAATCATATATTCGGTTACCATATTCTGTTATCCTCTTCCATATTTAGTGCTCGAGATATTGCATATAATCAGTTCTATTCTCTCTTTCACTCTGCTTGCTTGCTTGAAGAAGATGGAAACCAAACCATCATCATGTTTCTGCTAGGAAAATGCGGGCGGGTGATTCTAACAGCGCGAGTCCTCGCCGGCCGAGTCGAAGGCTCGAGGCCTGAGAGGTACCCAGAGCGCAGACGCACGCACCAGCAGTAGCAACCTAAAAGAATGGAATTGCTACCAGGCGGCAGCCACCGTCCGAAGTTCAGAACGATCAGAGCAACGAGCAAAAAGAGTAGAACGCCGTTGCCGGGGATCGAACCCGGGTCACCCGCGTGACAGGCGGGAATACTTACCACTATACTACAACGACTTGTGTGTTGCATGTACAGAGCACACTTTACTTATTGAGAACACAAATTTGCAAAGCAAATGGTGCCAAGCTCGTCACGCCAAGGTGTTCCGACGTCGAAAACGCGCGCTGTTCGTCATGATACCCAGGACCGAACCTGGAAATTCCGTCCGTTACATAAAGCACACCTTTATTTTCAATCTGAAACAGAAGCACTCATCCCCCCGGTACAATTTGAACTGCATGCTGCTTTCTCGTCATGAACTCTCCACTGGAGACCCATCTTTTCTGCTAGCGACCTTGTACGGCCACTTTGTACTATAACACGCTCACAAATACATATAGTGGTCACACAGTGGCTCCAATCTGATAATTTAAGACAAACAACACCTGATAGCATACATCATACATGTGCACGCGCGTACGTACCACGAATTGCTGCTCCATCAGCTGCAGCTCAGCTAGGCGCCAACGCCAAGGGCGCAGTCCCTGGGCTGGAACCCGACCCTGCCCGACTCCAGATCGTAGACGACCTCCACGTTCTGCATCTGGAAGCTCCCCAGCACCGCCGCGGGGCCACCGGCGCTGAAGGAGGCATCTTCACCATCGTCGTTGTCAGCGGAAAAAACGCCATCGTCGTCCTTCCTCTGGAACAGCAGGCACTTGATGACCACCGAGTTCCTGGGCGCTGTCACCGCGTAGTAGCAGCTCTCCTTGGGCAGCGCTAGCGTCACATCACCGCCGAGGTGGACTGTTATCGGGGGCAGCTCGTCGTCGTTGCACGGAGCGTGCATGCAGGGGACCTTCAAGCAGAGATCGAACCCCGTCCTGATCTCGAGCTCGTACGATCTGTTGTACGGGACAGTCGAGCTGAGGGACGATAGGACCGACGCGTAGAACGGGTCCGAGAGGTGCGTGTACGTCGTCCCAGTGTCGACGATGACCCCTCCATTGCCTTCAGAGTCGATGCCGCTCAGGCTTGGAGGAGCAGGTATAGCGGCGTTGTCTCCTATAGTAACGCCCTCTAGGCCAATGTAGTAGAAATTTGGGTAAGTGAGGCTCTTCAGCATCGGGGTGAAGAGGAAGCCATCCTTCACTGACAGCGCGAGATCTCCTATGACCATAGGGCTGGTGATGTTAGGGTTCCTCGCAAACCAGAAACCTAGGAAGCAATGGGAGAAGCCTTTGTCAAGAAATCCTAACTGGGATGGCAGGGAGAGCTTGCCCTTGCCAAACCCTGCAATGCCAATAGGTTCCCTGATGGAGCTACCAACACACCCAAAGCAGAACCCAGGGAACTCTATGGGAACACTAATGCCATATATGCTGCCATGGAGTGCTATAGTGTCCCTGGCAAGGGAGCCAAGGACCAGTGCTCGGCCGCCGTAAGTGTAGGCGAAGGGCGGGCAAAGTCTAGTGCATAAACCACTCATGAAGACAGGGATGGAGCACCCCGCCGCAGCGCATGCATCATGGGAGTTGTCGGAGCTGTGGACATCGACGCAGAAGCGACTGCCACACAGGTCCCTGGTACTTGAATAAGATTGTGAAAGGGAGAAGGCTGGAGTTGGCTTTGAGATGCTATGCTCATTGCCACACTCCAGGCACTGGTAGCTGGTGTTGGTGCCACAGGGAACCCAGGTCAGGTCACTCCCTGTGTCCAAGTACACTTGGAAAACCTGTGGGGGTGTGCCAAGGTTAAGGGACAGAAGGTAGCCATCTGTGTATGTTGCTATTGGCTCTATGATGTCCAAGAAGTCAAATTTTGTGGAGTATGCTAGCCCCATGGATGGAGCAGCGAGAGATCTAACATGGCTAAGACCAAGGATCACACTGCTCTGGGGTTTGCTATTTTCTGCAAGTGAATTAGAGAAGTTGGATAGTAGGCAAAGAAGAATAGATAGGAGAATGAAATGATGGATATTGTGTGACAGGGCAGGAGAGGGGAATTATGACGACTTATAAGCTTTAGAAAGCTGTGTACAACTAAAACTAGTTCAGTACCCAAAAAAAAAAACTAGTTCAGAATTAATAATGCAAGAGATATTCAAATGGCCTTCTTAGTTGGAACTAGCTTCAGCTATATGCTATCTGATGTAAGACACCTGATCATGCTGCTGATAGAAATATTAACATTGTTGATAGTAGCTAATGTACCAATATTATTATGATATTAAAAATGGAGATAGATTAACTATTTCAGTGTTCTTAGCAGAGTTCTCTTTGTATGTCCTAGATAGCTCACATAATGGAAGCTTTTAAAGGCAGGGAGCACTTTCTAGGCATCTGATTAGCTGGTATTTTCGAGGATCATAGTATTTTGATTCACTTATGACACCTGCACCCATTAGTTCATCAATTTGCCTTAGTTAAGAGAAGGAATGCTAATCCTCCTTGTTGAGTGTGCTAGAAATTGCTTATATTTTGGCATCCCACTCTCTTTCTTTTCCTCGTCCTTTCTATACTGGAAACCACAAATGATCTCTTGAATTCAAAAGAGTAAAGTACATGAGAAATGGCTTAGCTAGAAAACTTCAGAAAAGCTTTCTCGGTTTCAAATTTTAAGCCTAATTGCACTGCCGAACCTAATAGCAGTTTGCGGTGAGTTTTGACCGATTCTAAATAACAGGAAGGCTGAAAAGGTAAACATACCTCATTATTAAGGTTTGATACCTCCTGGGGATCTTACCAAGATTTTGTAGGACCATAAGTGCTATTCTTGTTTTTAAGGGGGACTATTTAAACTCTTAGGGATTTCCAAAACATATAGAAAATGACAAAAATGTGACTGAAACATGGAACCTAATAGCAGATAGAAAATGACAAAAAAAAAGTGACAAAAATACAACCATATATACAAAAAACTAAAAAAAAAACAATAAGTAGACGCAACCCTAATCAAACATATATACAGATCAATATAGCATCCATAAAAAAGCTGGGTAGTCAAACATAAATCTAGAACTTAACAGCCAAGCTGAAATTACCAGGATGAGTTGCAGTGGTGACTACACAGAAGCTATACAGAGATGTAAGTGAATATACAGATGGTGGCTATACATTAAAGCCGTGAATACACATTCCACTACTCAATGCCTCTTGGCCATTGTTTTCTTGAGACCTCTTAAGATCTTAGAAAACCAAGCCATATTCATCACGAATAGTACGGTGGGTGCAGTAAATACCAGAACATAACCAAAGGTATCCATCTGCTTAATCTGTCAAGAAACAAGTATCACCATCAGATTTGTTTGTGTAATAGCTGTGATGGACATTGAATTCAAACAAATCATCATGTACCTGATCATAATGTACAAACATGTGATAAAACAAGTACATGAACAGAATTATCCTTGCAACCTGCATGAAGGCATTTGTTTCAAGATAAGGAAAGTTAAATAGTCGTAAAAATACATCATGTTGATTTTTTATAGACCATATCCATCATTCACAGATTAAGCAAACATATGTGAGTAAAGGTGAATATTTGCATTAGTTAGTCACATTTACAGCTGTAAATTTGATAACTTTATCTCAAGTCTCCCTGCGTTAGAAAGGACACATTTCTCCTTGCAGCAATCCAAATACTTAAATGATCTGTCAAAACTTATGTGATGGACGGCTGCTACTAAATCAAAAGGTGAAATGCATAAGATCTAGTGGATTATGTGATGTGTAACAGCAAAGTCCAGTTTCTAGTATAGGAAATATACAGATGGAACACAACGGTTACCAGATTACAAAATACACATATGTACCAATACTATAGCCTCAATGGAAGTAAACCAGTGATCAGATTCAAAGTAGTCAACAGGAATACACCAGTTCCAGGCTGGAAGAAACTGTGAATCAGAGAAACTTTAAGGGAGTACTACAGTCAACAATCTTGGATGTTGTTATTCACTTTTAATATATGTATGTGTTACGTCAAAGAATTTCCAGCTCAGTGTTATCAAGGATTAGTGTCACTTTATAAGCGATCAGTGTCTTGTGCTTAGTGCTTACCAGCCAAGTAACAACCATTGCGACTCCGTTAACAAGGTAAGCTTTCGAGTTCTTCATTCCAGCAATATCAAGGAACCTTGATGAGACCAAGGCAGAGAATCGTGGTTTAGATGCATTAAAAAAATGGTAATATATATAACCAATAGTTGTGTAACTTGTTCAAATATCCAGTTACCATCTTAGGTTGATTCCCGGTGTGGTAGTCTCCGAGATGAGAGCCATGTATATGTATACCTGTGCTTCCCCAAAAAGCATAGCGTACACTGCAGAAGTAAGTGACAGCATGTGGTGGATAACCTACAATTACAAGACAGAGACAGAAAATGCAGTTTAGAAGAGTTGAATAAGAGTAGCAGGCCAATGCTAGTCAGTTAGAATGGGAAATGGGAAGGATGGAAAGGCAAGGTAAGACAAAAACATATTTACTCACATACTCCATTCCACCGAGGGAAGGGTAAAGCCAATATATCATGGCAATGTCTGTAATGAAATACCCAATAGAGACCTGGCAAACATGAGATTCAGCTCACAAGAAGGCAAAGGGAACAAAAGATACAGATGCCAAACAAGAAGCTTTTGTGCATTAGCACAAGACAATAAATGGAGCAATAGTGTACACATACCCCTAACGTAAAATTGGAGAGGCTTGAACTTCTAAATGTTACTGGTCCATCCAGCTGATCAGAGAATAAACCCGAGAAGAAGACTAGGTATACGGACATTACCGTAATGAATATTGCATGCACAGTGGACATGCCCCTAGAAAAGATAAGGGTCATAAAATCTTATGTATAACAGGGGAGAGAATTGGAAATTAAGTTCTAACATTAATCCCACCTGTTGTTCCATTCAATCTTTTGCATCTTCGAAAGAGAGGCATAACCTTTGTAGTGAAACGAACTGATAAAGCGTGTGAAATCATAGGCCTGGGCTAGCAAAAGTAAATTATTATCAATATACCATTAAAACAATTGGAGTTCCAGTATGATAAATGCATTCAAGATGTTCCATTGAAGAAATTAACGTTCAAACAGCAAATGCAATGCTAGAAATTATGTTTATTACTAGCATCACACTGTTCTATTGCAGATTTGCAGTGTTGCTATTTAAAGATACCTTCATATTGAGTTTGGTCCACCAAAATTCAATTTGAATAGCTCAACCATTACATGTTGGGGCTTTAGGCTGTATCAAACTGACCTCGCCTTATAATGAATTGAGATCAAATTAAAAATGATACTCCCTCCGTCCAACAAAGGATGTCTCAAATTTGTTAAAATTTGGATGTATCTAGACATGACTTAGTGTATAGATGCATTCAAATTTAGTCAAAGTTGAGACATCCTTTGTTGGACGGAGGGAGTATAAGATTAAATACAAACCTTAATAAGAAAATATGTACTGCCAAGCATTTCTTCTTTTAATGCTTTGTTCCACAATATGAAAGTTAACTACTGGTACCTGATCTACAGGCATCAGCGTCATTATTGTAATCGTGTTTTAAAGGGCAAAATAAGATCAGTTCAAGTTGAACTAACGAAGAAAGAAAAAGGAGGCTAAAACTCCACTGGAAATTAAGGCCCCACATTAAAACTCAATAAGTCAGACCGCATGAACATATCTAACAAATTTAGCACATATTTTGCCCCTATCAATATTTTGTACAAAAAATAAGCATGTTATTGCACATGCAGACTAGTAGAGGAAATGGGTAATGGTGAATGACAGTACCAACTTGCACATCAGGATTCCTCCGAGCACAGCAGCATATGGAACATAGGAATCTGGTAGCAGGTAGTCCTTGACAAGTAGCTCTGCTTTGTACTTATAGGCTTCAGCTGCCATAACTGAAGAAACAGGGACATCCACAATCAATATGGCAAGGTGGCAACTCAACAGTGAAGAAACCAAACAAAGATTATTCATATAATAGAGGATGTACAAGCATAGACACTCAGAGCATTAGTGAGCAACTCGCGGTATCTAGACTTCGAGTGCTCCCAATTATCTTACACAAGGCACAGTAAACAACGGTCCATCACATGTGTACAATGGATCAATGATTCACAAGAAAAATGACTATCCTGTTTTTGCTGGAAAACTAAACTATAACATAAGTACAATTGCAGGAGTTCACCTAGACAGAAGATAAAACATGTTTCCAACAAAAATAAACTTCACAGTAGAAACGTAAATGCACTGCTCCCAAGTCCAAACTGGTCCCCTGCTAAAACATCACTGTTCGTTTCCTTCCTTCTAGACATGCTAAAAGTAAGAAGGCTAGGGTCTAGGCCATGGCAATCAGAGGACTCCATTCAACAAAATAACAGCAAGCAAACATCCGATGCATTTGCACAAGGGTAATGGATTGGGAGCTAAACGCATACAGGTAATACAACTACGATGAAATGGTAACAACACCTCTCCCATCCATCCCACTTCCGATACAGGGTTAACCGAACCCCTCAATCAGCCGCGGAAAATCACCACAGGACGTTAAGGTCGGGTCTATTCTCCCCCAAAACGACACAACAAATACCAGATCAGACGAAATCGCAGCTTCCAATTCACCGGGCGAACGGAGCACGAACAAGCTGGGGGCGGGAAGGGACAACAAGGTTCTTTACCTGCGCGCGGCGAGGTCGCAGGAAGAGGGTGTTCTTGAGGTCGCTCCGAACCTCGGGTTGGACTGGGGCAGAAGCAACTGGACTGGATTGGAGGCTGGTGAATCAGAATCTCTCGCTCCTCCTCTTGCTTTTGTCCGAGCCCTTGCTTTGCTGGGATTGGAGAATGGGAAGCGTAGGAGGAGAAAGTGCCAGAAGCAAAGGAAAGCGGAGAGAAAGTTCAGCAAGAAGAAATTGGAGAAGGGAATATATTTTGATATTATTTTAAGAGAATTAATGCAAAACAGCCGGAGAAATAATGCAGGAAAACACTATTTTAAAGTCACTATCGTCATGCCTAGCACGACACGTTGCGTTTATTATCCTCCTGCCCACGTCTTTTATGGTAGCTCCAACTGTTTCTTCCTTTATTTTTGAAGCTTGGTATCTCCCACAGTTTACTTCAGTGCAATGGAAAGAAATAAGGCGAGGATAAAGAGTGGTAAAAAGAAAGAGTGGTCAAAAAAGGGAGGATAAATAATAAATTTTTCACTTTCGAGAGAACCTGGCTCGTTGATTTTTGAGACACCTTTGTTGTTAAACAAAAACCACAGCACTATAATGATACTTGGAAAAAAAACACATGTTTTTTATAAAAAAATTGTAAGGAGATCGGTACATCATAATTATCATAATTCTGAACACCAGGCTCAAAGCCCTTGTTGTTGAAGTCACCCACTCACAATTCTTCGCACCTGACATGTGGGCCCAAATAGCCACGTTTGCAGGGGACACGTGCCCGAACCACCTTAAGACCTGAGCTGAACCACTTATTAAGCAATGAAAACTCACACGTGCAGTTTTAAAGAATTGAGACTGACTTGAAATCTTTGTAACATCCAATAGAAAGTTTGACGGT
Organism: Brachypodium distachyon; assembly: GCF_000005505.3. Taxonomy (NCBI): domain Eukaryota; kingdom Viridiplantae; phylum Streptophyta; class Magnoliopsida; order Poales; family Poaceae; genus Brachypodium; species Brachypodium distachyon. The sequence continues at coordinate 17,674,472 of NC_016132.3, read as the reverse complement.
CAACGAATGTTCTATATTTTGAGACCAACGGAGTAACAAAAAAAGAAAGGTAAGGTCCACGCTCTGGGTGCTGCGATTATTGGAACTCAATCACCATGGCGTTACGTACAATAGTCCAGCGTCCAGCGTAAATTGAGGCCCAGAGCTCGTATGTTTTATGTGAGTTATAGTCTAGATGTGAAGTTTCTGGCCCTTTTCCTGATTTTTCCCCTGGACCTTCTGGGAAAAATGGGCCGGCCCAGGCTCCATCACATGATCCGTTCCAACAAAGCTACTGATGTTCCCCTAAAAAAAGCTAAAGATGCGTATCTTACAAAGAAAGCCCAGTATTAGTTGATCTCATTGCATGTGAAGCTGGGTGTACGGCAAATCTCTTGGTCCCCTAAAAAAAAAAACCCTCCGCCACTCAAAAAAAACAAATTTCTTGGGATCCGGTCAATTTTCTAGGTGTACGATGATTGCTGCTCTTGTATTCTGGTGATCTTTGGCTCCGGTGATTGAAGGACGAGAACGATGGCCCGTCTTTGGCCAGTTCCAGTGATTGTTGCCGTTTCCAAAAATTCTTTTGTATTTTTTTATCATTTTAAAAACTCTTTTTACCCATGTCGATGATTATTAATATGTCAGCGAACCTTTCCAAGGAGAAGCCTCGGAGGAGACGGATGGACAGGCCCGTTGCACATAATTTTGTACGGTATGGATGCAGAGGCGGATGTGATTATACAGGCGGTCTTCGTCAAGGCTTTTTTCGCTGCGTACGGTGGCCGGCCCATCGGCCGGTGAGGTGCGTGACCCGCGTTAATGCCACTGATGCTGTGATGCAGGTGCCGGTGGTCTCCGGTCTGGCACCCAGAATGGCCCTTCCCTTCTTTTAGAACGATGCTAGCTTAGCTTAGCACTCAAAATCTCCTCATCTCGTAGGCTACTGTTGATCCATGTACCTTGTCGTCCCTGCATGCTAAGTAGCAGCTGCCGGTGAAACGTAGCTCTCACCTATGGAGAATGTCTCTCGACCTCTCCTTTCACACTGCACGGTGTACCTTACATCTGTATCAACACGGACAAAACGGAAAAATACTCGTCAAAAGATTAATGTACCCATGGACTGCTTGCAACCTGTACATATTTTACTCGAACGCTGCTCCATGCATCCATCCTGTTGCCTGCCCGTGTTGGCTGCCAGTACGTGTGTGATATAAAGTCAGAGGCGAGTCTGCATGACTGCGTATGCATGCTTTGCGGCCACGGAAGGTTTCCGGTCGAAATTTTCTTTAATTCCACGAGTACTCTACCTCAGGTTTCTCAATTCTGACAAGTGCTTCCTCCGGCTTCCTCCTCCTCCTTCCTTTTTTCTCCCACACGACGACGACTTCTTCCCTGTAATAATAAAACCCTCTGAGTTCGTGCTGCAGCAGTATGCTACGTACGTCGCTAGGAATTCATTCAACCGCCTGGCCATTGTGCGACGCATGATGTGTTATTATTATCATTCAGTTATTTGCTTGGACCTCTTCTCGTCGTCCCCTGCATGCAGGCGCGGCCGGCCGGTCAGGAATAAACTCTCAGAACTCGGGAGACGCAGCGCCGACACGCCAGATGTGAGCCTCCCCACACAGTGCACCCAAACCAGCTCTTCTGATTTCTTCGAATTGTTCAGTGCAGTCCACGAGATTAATTAGGAACGTTTTTGTACACAGAGTTTTAAAAGGAGTACTAGTTCTCCTTCAGGTAGTCATTAGCGAAGGTTTTGATTTTTCTACTCCTGGACGGTCGGCAAAGTCCACCATTTGCGAGTTGTTTAGGTCTATAAGTCTCCGTTAATCCCGTTCGCGTCGATATATGCGTTCGTATTATCATATATCTGATTGGGGCACCGGACGGCCGGGGAGAGCATGATCCGGAGAATCTGTGGATGGACGTGCGAGTAAGTACAATAGTGGGGGATCGGATTAGTACGTGCCCGGCCGGGATTGGGATTAGGTGCTTCTTCCATGTTAGTAGGAGCTGATCGATCGACATGCCGTCCACCATGTACGACACTCTTCAACCCCCCTCCCATCTCATTCTTAATTTGCTGCCACTTTAGTTAGAGGGATTAATTTATAATTAATGTTATTACTGTGCATGTACGGATTATATATATTTCAAATTAATTATTGCTGCCATTAATTAGATGAGTAATAATATTGTGTGAGGGAAAAATATTCTCGAGAAAAAAAACATTGCAGTACTAACCCAATATATAATGGCAGCCTCAACTTGAGGGAGCGTGTGTTGCTAGCTGCTTGGAGTACCCCAGCTATAGCTGTTGATTTAAGCACTAGCTAGCTAGATCGAGAGGAGTAATTAGAGTACGCACTGAGGAATGAAGAGTTAACACGGGAATGTTATCGGGCTTGATGACAAGTTAACTAGAGTAGCATTTCCTGTTCTCGGATCCAATAATTTACCCAACGCCTTGGACTGACGGAAGTTTCCACTGTACGTCTCTGATGGGGAAATCTCTTGTTTGACACTGCTGCAAGGCTTCTCACTTCGAGAAAATTTTCAGGCCACCGCGGCTACTATAATCATCGAGATCTGGATGGCCCCCCGGCGTTCAAGATTCAGCCGGAGATTTCTCTCAAATCTTTTCTCACCGTCGGCTCCGCCACGGTAGATTTCTTGACACATTTCAAAGTGTGTTAAATTTATATTCGTGGCATTTTAAAGTGTTAAATTACTCGTGTCGGCAAAAATATTTGACGCATTTTTATTGACAAAATCTGCAGTTGAAGTGCTAAAAGTGAGGTTAAAAATCAAAATTAACTACTCCCTCCGTCCCAAAATAACTGTCGTGGACTTGTACAAGATTTTATACAAATTCACGACACTTATTTTGAGATGGAGGGAGTACATTTGAACAAAGTGCGGCAAACATAGTGCGCAAATGTCTACCGTGAGATAGTGAAATTCTACGTTTTCTCTGTGCATAATGCAAATTTCCTTTAGCCTTTTTCCGAATCCCACGAATTCTTTTATGAATAATGTAACTTTCTTGATGGTCTAAATAGTATTTCACCTAACAAAAGACTAGGAGATTCGGGACCAGTGACTGAGATCACAAGACCAAGTTTACCACGAAGAACACACATTTTGCAATCCAGACCCATGCTCTTGTCGCTTTCTATAAAGCTAGATCACAATGCGAGACCATCTTCTTTCCCTTTAAAAAAACACCCCCACTAATCAAGAGTTCAAGACCCACATTAACGCCCGGAATTGTCTTGCTTTTAGGAGCCTCCATTTCCTGCTGAAACTGAAGCGGCAACTAGTCAAGCAAAGGAACCCAAGATGATGGAATCGACCTTAGTTCCATACATCAAGCACGAATATACTCCTACAAAACTGGAGCAGCAGCTAGCGCGTAGTAGACTAGAGCAAAAGCCAAATCGAATTTAAGGTGTGCAGCTACCACTACAGGACTAGCAGCAGCCAGTACTCCGTGGTAAGTAATCAAACAGACAGTACGTGTGTGTGTAGGAGTAAATGGCCGGCCCTGCCTGGGGCGGAAGCAAGGAACCAACAATAAACGTGAAGCATATCATCATATCCACTGCATATAGCTGCCCGATGAGCGATGCCACTGTGGCGATGGAGATGTGCTCCTGCACGATTGGGATCTTTTGCCTGCCCACATCGCCTGTCTCCTCCCTCCTCCGATAATAACTTCCCTTCCCAATCGTCAAAAGCCCCTCTAGGCGTGGCAGCTATGATGGTGTCCCTGACTGACTCACCAGAAAACAGTTGCGTGACTCACTGGATGAATGAACGAATGTAAGAAAAAATAAGAGATCTTCACGAAGCACGAGCTGTCAAGCTAGTTAACTTTGTTTGTTTGTTTCGTGTAGGTGCTAATTAATCCTGTATTCCTGCCCCGCTAGTGTTCAGATTCGATCCATCGAGCAGTTCTGTTTTGTTCTTTATCGTGGATTTCACATTGTTTAACTCGGAAGCGGCCAAACGGCGTGTCTTTGTGACTTTGTCCCCATCTGGACTCCCAGTGGATCGCCCGAGCATATCATCGATCTCATCTCGCCTATCTTTGGTGTTCCCCCCTTTTCATCCTCTCACAAACTTCAACTCTGCGGATCATCAATCTATCTCAGTCTCAGCCAAACTTGAAGTCAAGCGCGCATGTACTGTACAAGTAGTAAATTCTTCTTGTCCGAGCGAGCCCCGGCACCGACAGCGCCAGGCTGCAATGCAAAGCCAACCGCACGCAACGAATTAGACAGACAGACAGACCCAAGACGTGCGCGCCGGTCCGGCGGCACGACGCAAACCGCGGCTCCGCCTCGCCGCTAATCACCGCTCGTTTAGAAAAAAGGAAAGCACACACGCGGTTTAATTAATTTGATTGATTTGATTTACCAAGCAGCAGCGTGGAAGAATCCAATCCGATACTGCTGCTCCTCGTAGCTGGTTTCACCGAGCTTGCCAGCTTTTCTTTCCGCTTTCACCCCACACGGCTCGGTCGTGTGCGTGTCTCCGCGGTGTCTCGTCAAGGGCCGGAGCTCCAAAAGAAGCCCCTTCCATTTTTTAATCTCGGCGAGAGACGGTGGCGAGGCTACAAATAAAGAAAGCTGGAGCTCTCCCTCCCATCCTAGAGCGACGACGTGGTGAGCTGCTCTTCTTCTTCCCCCACCCCCCCTTCTTCGTGGCCTGCGGCGGGTGTGGTGTTTGGTCAGGACTCGGGAGGTTTATTAAGGGCGGTGCCCCGTTCTTGATGAGTCTCTGAGGAAGGAAGTTTGGCCACGAAGAGGAGGAGGAGGAGGAGTGATTTGTTGCCTCGTTTGGTCGTATATCTGTGGGATTCCGTGGTTTGTTTGTCAGTCCGAGGCGGCGGCAAACAAAGGGGTGTCAATGGCGCCGTCGTGGTGGGGGAGGGAGCAGCAGCCGGCGAGGGCCAATGGCGGCGGGACTCCCGTGGTGGTGAAGATGGAGAACCCCAACTGGTCGATCTCGGAGGTGGAGCCGGAGCTTGGGCCCGGGTCCCCCGCGGGGCTGGCCGGCGGCAAGGCCGGGCGGGGGAAGAACGCGCGCCAGATCACCTGGGTGCTGCTCCTCAAGGCGCACCGCGCGGCGGGGCGGCTCACGGGGGCCGCCACGGCGGCGCTGGCGGTGGCCGCCGCCGCGCGCCGGCGGGTGGCGGCGGGCCGGACGGACTCCGACGCGGCCCCCGGGGAGAACACGGCCCTCAGGGCCCGCTTCTACGGCTGCATCCGCGTCTTCCTCGCGCTCTCCCTGCTGCTGCTGGCCGTCGAGGTCGCCGCCTACCTCCAGGGCTGGCACCTCGAGATGCCCGGGCTCGACGCCATGGACGGGCTCTTCGCCGCCGCCTACGCCGGCTGGATGCGCGTTCGCCTCCGGTACCTCGCGCCGCCGCTGCAGTTCCTCACCAACTCCTGCGTCGTCCTTTTCCTCATCCAGAGCGTCGACCGCCTCGTCCTCTGCCTCGGCTGCTTCTGGATCAAGCTCAAGGGCATCAGGCCCGTGCCCCAGGCCAGCGACAAGGAGGATGTCGAGGCCGGCGCCGAGGACTTCCCCATGGTTCTAGTCCAGATGCCCATGTGCAACGAGCGGGAGGTAAACTAATCCCAGGCTTAAACTCCCCACCATTTGCTTTACTGCTGTACTAGATTATTCTCTCTGCAAGTATCGGAAGATCTACTCTTAAGCTGCTGTTATTGGAGCTTCACCATGCGGGTTGGGTGGTATGAATTCTAGATTCAGTGGGTCATAAACTGCATTTGTCTGATTCTTTGACCTAATGTTCTGCGATCACAAGCTGATGCTTTCTAAAGTACTCCTGACTTGATGGGCATCCTAAAGCAACAACCGATTTTGTGTTTTGCATTAGGAAAAGGTCGATTTTTGTTTGCTGTTGGGATCCATACTTCTTAAAAGCACACTTAATATCCAAATCTCGGTCTGGATGTTGTCGTCGTCACCCATCAGATAATAATTGAGAAGGCATGTGACTGAAGGTCAAAGTGTCAAAACTATGGCATATTTAATTTTGGAATAAGCTAAGAAAAGATAAAATTCAACTACTGCTGCGCTTAATTTGCGGAATCTCACATGTAATTTTCTTTGTTGTCAAAGATTGACCTAGTTAATTAAACTCTTTTCATTTGGATGTCTGCAGGTTTACCAGCAATCCATAGGTGCAATTTGCAACCTGGAGTGGCCAAGGTCAAACTTCTTGGTGCAGGTATTGGATGATTCTGATGATCCTACCACTTCGGCGCTTATCAAGGAGGAGGTAGAGAAATGGCAGCGAGAGGGCGTGCACATTGTATACCGGCACCGGGTGATCCGGGATGGCTACAAGGCTGGAAACCTCAAATCAGCAATGAACTGCAGTTATGTGAAAGACTACGAATATGTTGTCATCTTTGATGCTGATTTCCAACCACAAGCGGATTTCCTGAAGCGAGCCATGCCCCATTTCAAGGTTTGACTCAACTGAGCAATGCCCACAGCTCTAATTATATTGCTACTGCATAAATTGCTTTACCTGTTTATTATGTTTTTCTTACAAGTTTAGTGTGCAACTTCCAGGGAAAGGATGATGTTGGGTTGGTTCAGGCAAGATGGTCTTTTGTAAACAACGATGAGAACTTGTTGACTAGATTACAAAACATAAATCTGTGCTTCCACTTTGAGGTGGAGCAGCAAGTGAATGGCGCATTCCTCAACTTCTTTGGGTTCAATGGAACTGCGGGAGTGTGGAGAATCAAGGCGCTTGAGGATTCCGGTGGGTGGATGGAGAGGACAACAGTGGAGGACATGGACATTGCTGTCCGAGCACATCTCAAGGGATGGAAGTTTCTCTACCTGAATGACGTTGAGGTACTGGCATAAATTTCCTTGTGACCCATTGCATAATCTGCCTTGCATAGAGATTAAAGAGTAACCATTTAGTTTGTGTAACTTCCTTTTCAGTGTCAATGTGAGTTGCCAGAATCATATGAAGCATACAGAAAGCAGCAGCACCGGTGGCACTCAGGTCCCATGCAACTGTTTAGACTCTGCTTCGTGGACATTATAAAATCTGAGGTACGGGCCTCTTCCTATTTTTCCTAGATTGGCAGATGATGAAAATTAAAATGTCCAGAGATGTATGTAGCATATTCAGTTAAATCTAGTTTATTTGTAAGAGGACAGGAGCCCTTGGCAACAAATTTCGTTTCGATAGGATAATATACATGATAAGGGTAATTGTCAAAGTTCCCCCTTTCTAGAACTGTTTGGCAAAGTGTACTTAATTTAAATTCGTTCGCTTATATCAAGCTGTCCTCAAATTTCATGATAAAATAAAATTTCTGTTCACTTGAATAGAATCATTGGAATAACTAACCACAATGTGTGCCAACACATCTTTAGTTTTTATTTTGCTATTTAGCATTGTGTAGTCTATTCATGTTTGGATTATTGGCCTAATGGTGTTGCTTACTTTCTACTGTAGATTGGATTCTGGAAGAAGTGCAACCTCATATTTCTATTCTTCCTCCTCCGCAAGCTCATCTTACCCTTCTATTCTTTCACCCTTTTCTGTGTCATCCTTCCCATGACAATGTTTGTTCCTGAAGCTGAACTTCCTGCATGGGTTGTGTGCTACATTCCAGTAACAATGTCCATCCTTAGCGTCCTCCCATCCCCAAAATCCTTCCCATTCATTGTTCCATACCTTCTCTTCGAGAACACGATGTCAGTAACCAAGTTCAATGCCATGATTTCTGGCTTGTTCCAGCTCGGGAGTGCCTATGAGTGGGTCGTCACCAAGAAATCAGGTCGTTCTTCCGAGGGCGATCTTGTCGCCCTCGTCGAGAAACACTCCATGCAGCAGCAAAGAGTAGGGTCCGCGCCCAACCTTGACGCGCTAGCAAAGGAGGAATCACTTCCCAAAAAGGATTCCAAGAAGAAGAAGCACAATAGGATCTACAGGAAGGAACTGGCACTGTCATTCCTCCTGTTAACAGCAGCGGCTCGCAGCGTGCTGTCTGCCCAGGGCATCCATTTCTACTTCCTCCTGTTCCAAGGGGTCTCATTCTTGGTAGTCGGCCTCGACCTAATCGGTGAGCAAGTGGAGTGATAGCAAATGAAGAAGAGTATAACTGGGTTCCCTTTTTTCATTGAAGATACTTTGCAAGCATCAAATGGCCCTTTGTAAAAGGAGAAGAGCGCGGCATTGTTTTGATGCTTACATGAGCAACTTCTGATCCCTACCCCAAGGGGCAGAGATTATTCACGAGATACAACTGAAGTGTGGATGATGTAGATAGATATAGCTTTTGGATCGAAAAAACCTGTGAGATGCTTTTATTCTTTCAGGTCACTCAAATTCTTTTTGTAAGAAAAATCTTTGGCGCCTAGATGGGGGTCCTTCTTCCTTCTTGACAGACTTTACCTTCAAATGAAGATAATACTGCTTGTTTTCACCGTGTATTATCACGATAATTAATTATCGAGATACCTGTTCAATGGTTCACCCCTGTTGTTTTCTTTCCCTCTTCGTATGAGGAGCCTTGTAATTTCTGAATGCTGCAGCTAGGAAGAGAAACTTCCATTGCTAGCTTCACAAATGGAGCCTCTGCCTGTTGAACTTGAAGGGACCATCCAATGCCCAATCCTGTGTTTGGCTCTGCCATGTGCCTTGGGCAATTTGGCAGGGCCAGGTTGTTCGTTTCCTTGATCCGTGTCCCTATCGCCGAAAAGGACGTCTACCCCCAAGTTTGCTCCTTCCGTTGGAGCATTCCATGTGGAGGCAAATAGCAGAAACCCACAGTACGGGTCACTAGCAAGCAAAAAAGCTTCCTTGGCCTGTGCTGCATCTTCCTTCCAATTGGCGATCTGGCATCATCACAAACTAAACCCACCTGTACTCCTCAAGTAACAACAAAAATAAACACCTGCCGAATTGGCCCCCTTCTCTCCAGCTTCTTCCGGTGCAGACAGGAAAGCAAAGAAACGATAACATCCAACTGTCACAAGTACGTCCTACTAGTATTATTATTTTGCACACGCGGTTCGTCACGTGGATTGAGAATGCAGCGGTGGTGGTATTTGGCTCGGGACGGCCTTTTGGAACGAACATTTTGTTTGTGTGCCCGCCGGGTCCGTGCAGACAAGCCATGTGGCTCTCCAATACATCCTTGCGAGGAAACAGACCCCTCTCCCTCCATTGCTCTCGAGATCTATCTCTTCGATCCTAAATTGTTGTCAAAATATTACATGCATTTAGACACTTTTTAAGAATAGATACGTCCATATTTAAACAAATTTGATACAAAAATTTATAATCGGACGAAGTAGTTTATTTACGTAGTCCAGGACGCGATGACACAACACAACATAACACAGTTTCTCCCGGATAAAAGCCTGTGCTTCTTTTTCGTAGGTCTGGTCGTGTTCCCGGCGCATGCATGTTATGTTTCTCCACGAGACAAGGACGCGGCACCAGCATCAATCGATTCACCCAACAGCCCAACACGACACGGTTTGATGGTTAGAGCACTTACACTTGCCCCGTCCGTGCAGACGTGTATTTTCTCCTCGTATCTTTACTACTCTTTGATCACAGTTACATTCGTTCGTCGTACGTCAACTTCAGAGAAATTACAGGTTCGTGCCACCGCCCGTACTGCCGATTCCCTTCGTTTTTCTCTTCTTCTTTTTTTCTCGCGTCTCACCCAACCCGATGCCCGTGTGCCACCTGCTCCTCCCCGCCATGCGCATTGCCGCCGCCATGGGGTGCGATGTTGCCGGTCCCCACGGACGCCGTCATGGGACGCAGCGCATCCTGCGCCAGTTCCTGCCGCTGAGGACGGACGCCTGAGGAGAGCACCGCTGGCCTCCGCCCGCTGCCCCCATCCCTGCCCTCCTTATCGAGCCGGCGGCGGCGGCGGCCTCCGCCTGCTGCCCCTGCCCCCACCGGTCACCGCTAATGGAGGGACTTCGAGCAAGTCCACCTCCACCAGCCAGGCCGCTTCCAGTGTGATGGCATCCCTTTTTTTAGACAGTAAATAGGAATTTCGCAGGTACAAATTATTTGTCTGATTAGTCAGTTTGTATAATAAATCTTATACTCTCTCCGTCCAACAAAGGATGTCTCAACTTTGACTAAATTTGAATGCATCTATACACTAAGTCATGTCTAAATACATCCAAATTTTGACAAACTTGAGACATTTTTTGTTGGACGGAGGGAGTATTTGATATGTGTCTTATTTTACCTACAACCAAGAAATTGCCAAAGCAATGTATCAAACACGGTTCATCTACTAGGTATGTGAAAAGGAGGCAGGTGGGTGTTTTAATCCCAGATGATCCGATATGTCAAGCAATACTACAAAATCTGGAAGAACCATTGATCTGCGCAAGGTTGGTTGTAGGCTTACACCTCCAGTTTTCTCACAGAATTTTTTTCCTGCTCTTGACGATGTGGCCTATAACCAAAGGTTTGGTCTGCACAAAGTTATTTTCTCGTTTTCCCTTTATGTACAGTGTCAAATATCTGTAAGAGGATGAATGGATACTTTTGACCCAGTAACCATTGCCGATATTTATGAGCCACTGGTATGTTCATTCCTTTTTGCTACTCCACCTGAAACTTTGCACAATGTAACTTTTAAAGACATTTTTTCTTGTTGTACCAATACCGTCAAAGTTTGCACTGTTCGGTAATGTTCTATTGAGAGTGTCACTTGCTCTTCGCATACAAAATTCTTGGTCATAATTATATTTATCATTTGATGTCATTTTGTACAGTGAGTAGTGGATACCACAGGTCAGGCTATGTCATATACCAGCTGCTAAGTAGTCTGAAGAAAAGAATAATTAAGTTGCAGCCTGATGGACTTTTCATAACATCTATATTTGACACATGAGCCAAAATTTGTTTCTCTCTGATGAAACTGACATCCTGCAAGGTTGCAAGATCAAATTTTGAAACATGAGATCAGAAAGAAGTAAAGCTTGAGCTTCTACTTGCAGGGCACTAAAAGCATCTGGCCAAGATGCCTTACGAAAATAGTAGATTCAGGGCAATCATGTGAATGAAGATCCCAAAGTCCCAATGGAGGAGAAGTGCGGACCTGGTGTGTTGTTGATCATGCAACACAGACCACACTGTCAGCTCTTGTTTACTCCTTGTTTCATCAAGTGCAAACAATCACTTGGTGCAGGCCTTTACAGCTGAAGAATGAAGAACTATTCAAATAGAAGAAAGCATGTAGGTACAAAATACTACAGATGACAACATTGCTTTAGTAAGATATTTGCCCATAGTGTACGTGCTAATACTGATTGATCAAAAGTGGAGGTGAATTTCCAACAACTACAGATGATGACATTGCTTTGGTAAGATATTTGCCCATGGAAATAAAATATAAGGAAAATGTATTATTCGCCAAAAATGTCTCTGTAGGCTTCTTTTTCCTTCGTAATACCGTCCACTTTTTTGTAATGCATGCATTTTCTCCTGGTCTTTTTGTCCCGCCTCACGTGTTTTGGAATAATCTGACGTCGAGGTAAAATAGAATTAGAAGACATACTCTTCAGGCAAGACATGGACGTATGCATAGACTTAAAATATTGTATGTAAAATTTATTTTGGAACAGGATGCCCTCTCATTCATTCATGTCTTATTTTCTCATAGTTCTTTTTTAATATGTGCTGCTTCTAACTTTTTTTCATGTGTGAAGTGAGGTAGTGGAGAGAACTAAAAGGAGTGAAGCTATTTAGTCCCAATACTATTTTTGATCGGGTGATGCTATATAATTTTAAGAAGTAAAGGTATCATTGTCTTTTGAGAAAGTATAGTATAGAAACAAAATCTTAGGAAAAAAATTATTTAAGGGATGTTTAGTGGTTGTCAAAGAAGACCAAAGATAGAATATTTTGATACATGTTTTAGAATTTATCATTTTATTTGTTGTGCCGTTGCAAAGAGAGAATGTTTTTTATGTATCTTTAGCTTTTCTCTGACCCATCTATTGTTCACCAATGTCCCTCCTTTTTTAGTTCTGCTACTGCATTAGGCCATTGGCTACATTTTTGTGTGGCTTTGTTCTGATTTTCCCTCTTCGTATATTGCATGAATAGAATTTGGACAGTTGAGGCTGAGGTCTGTTATTTGAATGCAATCCAAAAAAAAATTAAACAACCACTGTTCATGAACTAAGAACACTAAACAAGACCCCAAAGCGGCTAAAGCATGAGCCGGCCGAGGACAAAACACGACCGAAAAATACACGAAGGACATATGGAGAATATACTTGGCTTATCTGAACAATTGAACATCGCTCCCAGCGGCACCGCATCATAATCCGGCGTAGATAGCGCCTTTTGTAGGACTTGACAATCTGTCGAGAAAACAATGTTGAGAAACATATCTTCGACATTAAATGGACGTGTACTTAAGTCTCACATGTATCATTTTTTTTATTCCATTGCAACGCACGGGCACTTACCTAGTGTTGTTATAAATCTTTGCGTCTTTTGTTAGATTTTGGTGTTTAAGCAGCGGTGCCTTAAGTCTTCCCGGCCCGGTTTTGCCCCCGTCACAGCGGTGTCTGCGGCCTGCCAAATTCGGGGCGTGTCCCTGACCGATGCACGAACAATGATCGATGTCCTTATCTCGTCACTGGAGGTGAGTTTCTAATGCAGTGTTTAATTGTTCGGCCAAATATGATGATAGATGAGTATATCATTTGTTTTCTGTTTGTATTTGATCGTGCTGTACACAGTTTTTCGAACTGGTAATCTAATATTATGCTATTTGAAAATCGACATTTTGTGATCAACATATTCTCACACAAGGTTATACTTTATATATGACTCTTAATTTCTTTGAAAATTATAATACATTTTCTTATTTTATAACATATCCAAGGAAAGCATACTCATAAAAAAATATTGCACAGTTCATGCCTATGTTTTTATGTGAAATATTTGTGTTGGTACCTAATAGTTCAGTATTGAGTTTTGAACAATTAGACTAAGAAATACTCCATGTATGCACCTTCATAAAATAGACACCACATTCGTATGTGAACACGGTCTTCCGGTGCAATTTTTTACTATGGTTTTGTTTACTTATATTTTAGTATTTTAGAAAGTTATACAAAGTTGTATCATGAAGTTCTTTTTTCTCCAGATTTGTCATTTGGTTAAGATTTTCTGATATATCAAATTAACAGCCAAATTTTTGTTAGGATTTTCTAGCCAAACCGAAAGGACAGAGCGGTAGGTTGCCAGGTAGGTTGATACAGCAGGCAGGCTAGCGCAGACCCCAGAACAGGAAGTTTGGCTATCTCTCCATGTACAGAATGAGGTCGATAATGGCCGTCGATAATAATACAACCTATGCAAGTGTACTTGTCATCAACACTAACACCAGCTGCGGACGCACGCTTATAATTACTTAATTAGGGTTCTAATTCAGGTCATCCAAGGCCCAGCCAGTCCTGATGGGAATTCATTACTTGGAGAGGATAATGATGACCGAACAATAAATGACCCATCCATTACTGTGTAGTGTAGTGTACCTGGCCTCACTCGAACTAAGCCAGAGTGTGCTTGTTGGAGTGTCGGAAGCCTGAGACAAGCAGAGTGCTGGTTCTTCGGCCAAAGCTGATGATTCAGCACATCGATCAGTAGTAGTATTTCGATGTGTGGCTCCGATCCTTACGAGGAAACAGGGCCAGACCCTCTCGTCATCAGAAAGAAACTTGTACATGACCAAAAAAAAAGTATTTAGCCAAAATGCCGCCTTGTTCTCTCTAATTGCTCACTCCACGTCAGCAGGTGAGTATAATTTCGTAAAACTTGCAAGTATAGAATTACTCTATCAGGATAACCGGAGCGAGGATATTTTATTCCAGGCAAAGGTATTTTATTCCAAGCAAAGTTGTTCTCTCCAGTTTCATAGGACATCTGCACGGTCTCCAGAACAAAAGTTTGACCGTAGTTAAGCATGTTTTGATGCAAAATTTACACATAATTTTTAATAATTAGGAATCAAATCTAACTATTTTGAAAGTGGCAATCAGGGTTTTGAAAGGTTGAATTTGTGTATGACTGTATGTCCAGAATAACCACTTTCACGCAACTGAAATTGGGAGGAAGTACGAGGAACCCAAACAAAAGGGCGAGAGCATTTTGCAGTCTTGTGTGCCTCTTGCTCGAAATGAACAGCGACAGATGGACACTGGTATGTTGCCAAGTTGGTTTATACAGCAGCAGCCTCGCCCATAGGGCTCTATGTACAGAAAGCCACCAATAATACAGATGTACTTGCCATCAACACTAACACCAGCTGCGGACGCACTTACGCCTATCATTAAGGTTCTAATTCAGGGGCATCTGAGGCCCAGCCAGTTCGTGGATACTTCAAGAAGTGACCGAGTAATGATCCTCTCATCACTGTGTATCTGGCGTCACTCGAATGAAGCCAGCTTGTGCTTGTGGGACTGTCAGAGGCTGAGATGATTATCCTGGGACCAGACCTTGAGGTAGCTTGGCTACTTGCCAAGCCCTTTATTGTCATCGTCGTCGTCATCTTCCAGATCACTGAACGATACATCTTCCTCCTGCCCCAGTGAAGCTCGGTTGCCTGCTGTCCCAACCGCCTCAGGCTCCTCGGTTGTGTCATCATCATCAGGCCATTCATCGACCTCATCTTCATCAGTCTCGACATGGATTTTGGACTCCACAAGTGAAGTCTTGCTTTCATCTTTCACCGACAACTCTTCTTCGATCACTGACTTGTCGATGATTTCCACCTCAGTGGTTGTTGAGATCTGGAACTTCTCAGCCTCAATTTCTGGCGTGATGTCAGAAGTGGGTTCTTCGAAGGATGGAACCTCCGATAAGGCAACTTTATCTTGAATACTTGAAGGCTGTATCACCTTCTCTTCAACAGGGGCAGAGGACACATTCATATTCTCTGATGATTCCCCAGTTACCATAGATCCTCGCTTATTCTTAGCCTGTAAACTTTGCAGCAACTCCTCCCTTGCTTCTAGGATCTGCATGGAAAAGGAAAATTTAAGTTGGAAGTTTTAAAATATAACCCAAATAATGCGACTTAAGGGAGTCATATCCAGTCTAAACTAGTCAACTAAAAGAGCATCTTAGCACTCCGGATTTATTTGTCTTGATAATATATTATAAAAAAGAATAAATTGAAGTAACTATGCTCGCTCTAAGTTGCAAACTGAAACTGCTAGTGGTAAATATAACTGTGTTTTAAGGTCACATTCTTACGACAGATCACTCATGTCAGGAATTCTACATGTACTAAATGTGGCATATAAAATAATGTCACATGTGAAGGACCAAGCAGTTCTTAAGATAATAGACCACATGCCTAGGAACCAGCTTGTGGTGCTATAGGTATAGCCTTGAGTGTCTAACTTTCCAATTATTTGCTTAATAAGCATCCCATTCATACAACACACATAGCCACAAACTATAATGACAAAATACATGGTGCCAAAAAGATGGTAAAATACTGCGAGTGATCCAGGAAGCTACCTGTGAAGTTGAAAGATGTTCAGCATCTTGTTTGTTGAGTTTTGAGTGCAGAAGCACAAAATAGATCTTCCAGAAACACGCTTCACTCATATCAGTTGAGCAAATCTGAGCCTTTAGATTTGATAAGCTTGGCACAAGGTGCTCCATAGCTAATGCATGCGGGTATTGAGCATCCGACAGTTCAAAATCTAAAGATTAAGAGAAACTATGTAAGAGATTAAAGAAAATCAGTGAGGTCAGTTACACACATCATGATTGTGTTTGAAAGAGGCAAGCACGGATGATGTGATGTAACTAGATGCCAACAAAGCATCAGGAAACCATTTAAGGATTAAAAGACGAAGAGAGGATATGCATAAACAGGTTGACTATTTGTTCCAGAACTAAATGCTTGTTAAATATCATGCCAAGAGGAAAAAGAGAGCCCTACTAAATATGAAGTATGAACCCTGGAGTTATACATTGTGCAGCAGGTAGGGATTGCTTATCATAAATTATGTTATATTTTCATTATTACCTATGCATAACGATACAATTCGCAGCCTCCATGGAGATACAAAACATTCATTAGTGTTATTTAAAGCTATATGACCCAGAGAGCATGGTATTCCATTCATTTCAAACAACTTATGATGCTTAAGACATTAGCTAGATTTGATTAATCAACTTAACACCACAAGGAAAATCATGATATGAGAAAATGTGCGTTGTTAATGGGCCAGAAAGAACCACAACATCCAACTTCCAGAAATAAAATTTGAGTTGAAGCTAGTATACAAGCTAAACTAGCAAAATTATGAACGGATAACTAATGAAATGCAGATAGCTTTGAAAGGAAGTGCAATGGCATTTCAGATGCAGTGTCACGGCTATAGTCTATGTTACTAATTATGCGGACCTAAACTAGTAGAGAAAAGAATTTGTTGATTCAAAGATGGTAAGTGTCACGAATTGAAGCTGTCCATGCTCTGAGTTCTTTACACAATTAGCATCTATTTTCTCGGAAATCCATTTTCTTCGTTAATCACTAGCCTCGTATTCACCAGTAAAAAACAAGTAAAAATATACCACTTGAACTCTTGAAGTAAATTTGGAGACACAGCTTAATAAATCAGAACAAAGGTTCTCCCGCCTCAGTTACTTCTATCCTCCAACCAAACGCGCTCAAATCAAAGACAGTAATAAGTAATAAGGCACCAAATCTTACCATCTGCATAGCGCTCGCTGATGAAGAGGGGGAAATCGAGCCACGTCTCAGGCCGGGTGGAGATGTGCCTGACGAACACCAGCACCTCCTCGGTAAGACCGGGGACGGCATCATCCCCTTCGTCCGCCTCCTCCTCCCCGAACGGCAGGAGCGAGGACGCGATCTTGGAGATCTCCGCCACGGCCATGTTGTTCTGCAGCATCGAGATGCCGCTCCTCACCTTCCCCCCGATCTCCGCCAGATCGCTCCGGATCCCCGCGAACTGCGGGTCTTCTTCCTCATCCCCATCGCCACTCTCCACCTCTGCAGCGGCGCGCGGGGACGAGGACTCCGGCGGCGGGGGCGGGGGTGGGGCGAGGAAGGACGCCACGCCCCAGAGACGGCGGGAGAGGGTCTCGGTGAGCTCGGAGATGTCGTCCTTGACGCCGCGGGTCGGGGAGTTGGGCTGCTCGGGCTCCTCTTCCACGGGGCCGCGCGGCGAGGAGGAGCCCTCGTCCGCGGCCGCCCTGTCGACGGAGGAGGAGGTCTCGGATTCGTGGCCGTCGGCGCCGGGGTCCGGCTCGCCGCGCGGCGAGGAGAGCGTGGCCGCGATGGTGCGCGTGAGCCACGACATGGTGCGGTGTGGTGCGGTGCGTGCGTGAGAAGGAAGAAGGATCGATCGATGCGGAAGCTCTGGGAGTCCGGCCTCCGGCGGGGATTAGCTGCGGGCTGCGGCTGTGCTCTAGTGCGTCTGGAGCGGTCCGATGGGAAAGCTACGGCCAGATCAAGTTTGGAGGACGACGGAGCGTTCAGTGGAGTACTCTAGATTCTATGCTCTGGACGAAAGAAATTCTACCGTGTACTTATGTTTGATGATCAATAAAGCTAGTCGGATGGCATTTCTTTAAAAAAAATATTGCCGGACAAATTAAATTTCAATTTCGTTGGTGCTTTGTTCCGGTTTTACTAAAATCTTACTCCAGTTTCACTTATGTTTGACAGCTAAAATAAAATGTTAATGATTTAAAAAAATATAGTGAAATCTTTGTAAAACATAAAATCACAATGAATTATCAATCGTAGTTATTTTTTTATTAATATTTCACTCCGGTGTCACTAAATATCACTTAGGAGTAGGTTTTAGTAAATTTAAACAATATGGGGATGGGTTTCACGGCCCGTAAGCCTTTTCACCATGAATCATCTTCTCTAAGCTATGTGTCTACGTGGATGTGAAATCTCTTGTTATAAAACACTTCTGCTCGTGTCAGATCGCTGTGTATCTCTTACATAAATTCAATTCACATATTTTCGGATGGATGGAGTATATCACACGCCAATTCTGGCCTAAACTAGGCAACGGATATGACACATTTAATCAGAGAAATGTATTATACTCCACAAGGTAATGATTTCTGGCAAAAATCTCAATTAATTAATAGTTCGACCGCCGTGATATCCACGACGGATCCGGTAATCTGGTATCCATAGTCCACTTCGCAGGGAGATCACAAGCTCTGCTTACATGTAGGTGGAGAGGTACATAAGTGTGCGTACAGGTCGTTTATTAAGAAATACATGGCCGTGTTCATATCGTATACTGGTTCTCCGACCTAGTACGGTGGAAATGGAGTGGTTGGATAACTCGCGCCCGGTGGAGCCAGGCCGCCCCCGTAGTTACCGCTGCCATCTGAATCAAGCAAATAATCAAGCATGAATTCAGAGAGAGGGACAGGGAGGGATGAGAGAATTTGACTGAGTACAAAGGAAGGAATTAGAGAATGAGAGGTTCCAGTAAACAATACCGCTCCCAGCTAGTTCCCTAGCAGCAGCAAATTCCGTGGCGACGAGGAGGAAGAGGAAAACAACGAGCACGCAGAGGGAAATTTGAGCTTTGGCCGCCATAGCAGTCTAGCAGAGCCTTCGTTTCTCTGTGCGCTGTCTGTTGCTGCCTGCAGGAATGGGTGTGTGGGTGTGTCTGCACTGCCCTGCCCCTCTATGGCCCTATTTATGGTTTACCATGACTGGCCTGGATAGTTTCCACGTACCTGCTCCCGAGCAATTCTTTCTTGGTCCGTCAATGTTGCTGGTGAGTGGCGACCTGTGCCGTTTGCGTATCTGGCGAGAACTTCTTGGTCAAAGTTCCTGGTGGAATGGGGAAGATCGGTAGGTGGCTGACTTCAGCTGTTTGTATATACTCTAACCGTATCATATTAGTACTATGGAAAATTGGAATCACTAGATTTATTTTTAAAAATTCTTATTTATAATCGGATTTTGTATCTATAATTATATATTGATAGAGTAATTCTTAATTGAGTAAAATACACCACTAGTCCATGAACTCGGTAAAAATGAACACTTTAGTTCACAAACTCGGAAAACGCACACTTAAACCCCTAAACTGTGACTATTGTGTCACTTTAGTCCAAAAACAGTTCGGGAGGCTTAAACATGCCATGTGCCCACCACGTTGGCTTCGGCCAAGACCGCGGGCTGCTACTCGATTTTCTTAGGATTTTTTCTGCAAAATCACCATGCCCAAGCCGCCCGCGAGGGGCAAGGCGGCCGCGCCTAGACAGGGATTCTGGGGCCCTGAGAACCACGTCGTTGCCGCAGCCGCCTCGCCTAAGGTTGCTATCAAGTCCACAACGCTCAATTTTGACGAGATGACGCCGGTGAAGGGGTCGCCGAAGTCGACGTGGCAGTCACGTAGCGTGTTTAAGCCTCGCCGAACTGTTTTTTTTTACTAAAGTGACACGGTAGTCCCAGTTTAGGGGTTTAAGTATGCATTTTTTGAGTTCGTGAACTAAAGTGTTCATTTTTGCCGAGTTCATAAACTAGTGATGCATTTTACTCTTCTTAATTTAACAAAAAAAACTTACATGCTCTGTTTGTTATGTCTATACCTTTGAGGTTGTCTTCAGTTAAACATTATCAACCTTGACTGAGTTTCTATACAAAAGTAACATCGTATGCAACACCAAACTAGTATTATTATGACTATTTTTAGTATATTGCAATTGTTTGGTGTTACACATGTTAAAAGAATTTCTACAAAATTGACAAAGTTTGACTTAAAAAAACCCGAAAGCATAGAAATTAAGAAACATAATGAATACTTAGGACAGTAAAAATGAGCCTCTTCATGCATTCTCAGGCCACCTACGTTTTCACCATTCGATTTGTAGTCATCCCGGTTCCTGACCGTCCATCCACAATCTCCCATGGGCTTCACCAACTGGACCCGTTGTCCTCGAGGGCTGTTAGCTTAAGTCCTTCGTTACAGAGGGAGTATTCTAATGTCGCGGACAGTTACGTAGCAAAACGGGAGTAGCTTTTTCTTTACACAATGTGTCCGATCATCAAGAGGGCAGGGAAACTTTTCAAGAGGCGACGACGACCGAGAATATGAGTCGTTCTGTTTTGTTTGTTAGCTAGATTTGTACCTGCAGTCTGCAGGGTCCTTTGCACGAGCAAGACAACTGATGTAACGAACACATCCTCGCTTCTTTCAACTTTTACTCTCTTTTTTGCGAATTTCTTTCAGCTTATACGTGGTAAAAGCAAAAAGAAGACGGTGGCAAATATTTTTGCTGTTCGTTCTCCTCAACTCTTTGTATCATGCGTGATTGCTGTGGAGAATAACCCACAGAGCCATGCATTAACTTAATTTTACCCCTCTGCTTGTGCTAATTCCCAACATTCATGCATATCAATTTGGATTGTGGGCTCTACCTCTTGCGGATTCTCTTCGTGCATCAACTCTGTTGCTCATGAGCTTGCCCGCCAGGCCAAATTCTCGCCGGTTGGGTCCTGGTCTTACTCTCCCCCCGCTTAATCCCTCTTCTGCTAAATGATGTAACTCTCGTAACCACTATTAAATAAAGAGAGTTTTTGCTGTAAAAAAAAACTGTTTCTCAAAAAAAAATCCAAAAAAAAATGTGCCTCTCAATTCTCAAAGTATCCATGGAAATTAACCAAAACTTCCGAGCTCAAGGTCCTTGCACCTGTACTGGTCTGACCCGATCGGCAACTAACCCATGCAATATTGCCGAAAGAATGCATGTTGCGTTGGTTGGACTAAGGCTGTCAGCTGTGTCACGTCCTATTCTGAGCAGAGAAAGGGGTGTAAGATAGAAGAGACAGGAGAGGTTGGAAAAAAGGTTGAGCCGTTGCGGACCGCAGACAGAACTTCGGGGATCGGGATTCAGGAGATGATTAGCTCACTAGTCTATAGCCACCACGGACCTTCCATAGCTCAAGGCCGGGTCACACGGTCCACTCTGGCCCAAAATCAAGTCAAGTTCGTCTGCTGGACCTTGACTTGGCGTATCAGCTTTGTTGCCCTTGCGAATGTGATGCTTATCGAGGATGGCTTGCGGAACGGGAGCCGCCGTAGACTCATCGTCGTGCTCCGGAAATTGCGGGTGGTAGGCGGCTAATTGCGTTTGCCTAATTTGAGCTGCGACTGCGAGACGTGAATTACCGAGCGGATCTCGCTCGACTGTGGCAATGGCATCTTGCACGAGAGCGGAGGCTGTAACCCTAACGCGACCTACACCCATCTTCCTGGCCACACAATTCAACATCAGGGTGTGTCTCAATTGATTAGTTGATTGTGTTTTGCAGCAAAGCATTGATTAGCAGTGTACTACCTGACACTTTTTTATCCTCTCTCATTCTCTCTCTAGTTCATGCAACGTCTGACACACTTTTTTTCCCAGTTTCTTTTTCTATTGTCAATGAAAATTTACGGGAGAGCTAACGTACATATTTTTTTCTTTTCTCGCTGAAATTTTGAAAGTTCACAAATGTATTCATCGGTATATGGTTTAGTACATCTTTTTTTCTTTGCTCTTTTTTCTTTTCTCGCTGAAATTTTGAAAGTTCACACATAATGTACTTATATAGTTTAGTACATATTTTTTCTTCGCTCCTTTTCTTTTGTTTCTCGCTGAAATTTTGAAAGTTCGCGTAATGTACTCGTCGGTTTATAGTTTAGTAATCAAAGTACATGTACAACAAAAGGATGGATTGCTCGTTTACCATGTACTTTCAATACTAATGAGAGTACACGATGGTACACGATACATTAGTGCAAATGACATTAATTTTAAACATCCATCATTCTAATTACATCGTGGTACATTAACTGCACCTTATCGGTCCACATAATGTACTCATCGGTATATAGTTTAGTACATCAAGGTACATGCACGACAAAAAGATGGTACATTGCTCGCTTACCATTTACTTTTAATACTAATGAGAGTACACGATAGTACATGATACATTGGTGCAAATAACATTAATTTTAAGCATCCATCATTCTAAGTACATCGTGGTACATGAAATGCACCTTATCAGTTTTTAAGTACCTCATCAAAAAGTTCAAAATTATGTACATGTAATATTTCGACACAATTTAGAATCGGAAGGGCAGTACATGTACCCAAGAAAAATCATATTACAAGCATCGTAAAAACTTAGTATCTCGTCATGTAATGTACCCATGGTACGTGCTAATCTTATTATGTACATTAGCACATCAAATCAATTACAACACATGACAAGTACCTCCTCAATCATCAAGACGCTAACCCATTGGTACATCAAAACACAGTGGTACATCACAGAAAAAAAAAATACACCTCATTCATAAGTACAAGGCATCATCGGAGAAGACAAAAACTCATTCATAAGTACCTCATCAATCGTCAATCACAATACCTCTCATGAATCTAAGATAAAAAAAAAGAAACTTTTTGCATAGTACCTCATATCAGCACTCGATGGATCTAAGAAAAAAAAGGAACTGAATCAGCCCCGCGTGCTCACCAGTCACCACCAGCTTGCCGTCGTGGGAGCTAGAGCGGGCTTGGCTTTCCAGTGTCCCGGTGCGAGGCAGACCGGCCTTGCCGGTTCCGGGGCGGAACCGCGAAGGAAGTCGAGGACAGTGGGGCACAGGTGACGGCGGATCCTGGGCGGAGCAGGCCGGCGTCGGAGGATCCGGAACGGAAGAAGCCGGCGGCCGCGGTAGGATCGGGAGAGTGCCCAGCGCATGAGCTCCAGATGCAGACGAGGTGGGGATGGCCGTGAGAGAGAAAGAGAGAGAGAGGAGAAGACTGTGAGAGAGAAGAAGATGGACGAGCTACGGGTTCTGACGTACGAGGAGAGAGAGGAACATGGGGATCCGTCCATTTGCTAATCGTGATTAAGAAAAAAGGGAGTGCCACGTGGTTGGCAAAGAACATGGGTGTATATCGCGTCAGCGGCACCAGGAGGTTTGGCCATCTTGCACGCTAACCGGCAACCTTTGCGGTGAATGCTCGTAGTGTTTGAAGGAGAGTTTGAGGTCTGTGCGGGCAGGCGTAGCTATGGAACGTTGCGCGTACACGATGCAGCATGAAGGGCGCCGCCGCCGTCGGGAGACCTTCAATAGTGAACTCGAAGGACGATCTGCCGAGCATGGCGTGGTACCGGCAACCGGATCAATCAAATCGGAAACTAATTCAAGCTGCGGTGGATCTGGTAGCTTTGCCACAAGCGGTGGGAGTGCCTTGTCTCGGGACTCGGGCTATCCAATTTGTAGATGGCCCATTTCCAATCCGCTTGATCAGGCCCTGTGCCGGTGACTTCGTATGTGCAGAAAAGGGAAAATTCTTGAGCTTTGGTCCGGTTTTGGATATCTGAGGCCCGCGGTGCTACCGGCCTTCTGGGCCAAACCTGTGACTTGGTCAGGTTGAGTGTTTTTCCAGCTCAGGAAAAAAGAGAGAGAAGAGTTTTGACATAGATATCAAGAAATTCGCAGGTACCCCTCATCTCCCGCGTCATCTTCGCGTTGTGAGGTGGGGGAACCTTGGATTCTGTTATACGCATCTAGATATTATGAGTTGTGTGGTCTTCATTGGCAGCGCTATGGCGGAATGAGGTGCGATGCCGTCAACAATAAAGGTATTTCGGTTCTTATTCTGCTGTGGCGTCACCTTACCAGGCGGTGCCACGGAGCCAGAAAGGATCTACTCACCGCAGGTTCAATCTTGCAGATTTTGAATTTCTTTCCTCGCAGATCCGTTCATATGGATTTGATGAGCTTTGTCAGCGTGTCATGGTGCTTTCGTTGATATGAGTTTTTGTGGCTATGGAGTCCTTTCGTGTTCTGAAGATCTTGTGATTCGACGACCTGTACTTTTAGGGAATTATCTTCGGTCCGAGTACGTTCAACGCTTATGGCTTCCCATCTTTTTGGATGGACGACTCAAGTTGTTTTTTTGAAACCTTTAAAGATAGTCAACTACGTGCAGGGATACGAGGGGCACTGTTGCCGCTCAAGTCCAATTACAGTCTTTTTACCGAAGCATCGACGGTATTTCATATTGCAAAAGTTGATATCATGGAGAAGATATGTAAGAGATTTCATTGTAAATCTTAGTTATAAGAGTTGCTTTGTAATTTCTTGGATTCATAATCCAAAACATTGTACCTGTAACGATTTTCAAGTTTGAATAAAATTACGGGTTATTCTAAAAAAAAAGTCTTCTCAACATCCAAGGAAATCTCAGATATCCATGAATTCTGCTCGTCTCTGCACGTGCTACCACATTTTTAGTTTTGTACAAGATGTCCACGTTTTTTAATACGAGCAGGTGAAACAGCAAAAGCTAATTGGCTCGATCAGGAGTATACAAACAGCATTACTCAATCCGGCTATTGCTTAAAGTGATCAAAAAGGTGTTGGAAAAACGGCAAAGGCCCGACGCTTTCATGTTTTTCCTTGTCGGGACGGGACAGGATCGAAAACCGGTCAGCCACGGTTTGATTCTCGGTTGAATTCAGGGATCAACCTCAGTTTCCAGGTTATTCACCGCAAACGAAATCTTACTACAAGACGACGACCACTCTGCTACAAAAATGATTTGAACCGCATGTTAAACGTTTGAGTGTTAAATTAGCTCTCATTAAGTCATTTTTATACTACCCGTTTGGTAACTTCCAAAGTTCAAGCAAACAAGCACGATCCAACACTACTACTACTCCTGATGCTGCTAATTAACCACCACCCATCATCAATTAATACGGCCACGCCTTCTCCAATCCCGTGTTCATCTGAGCAAATTGCGTGCTGACTTTGACGAATTCTAGTAGCTGCTAGGAATTAATAGGAGATCATTAATAATACTCGCATAGCTATATTAATTGCGTATACACAGTTACACACACGTACAGTCGCTGAACCTTTCCTTCCCCGTTTCATTTGATTTGACTACGGGGGTCTGTGGCGCGCCAGAATTTTCTCACTTGCTTAACAAAATGATCGCGGTGGGTGCTACTACTACTTGCCAGTTCAAAGCTTCAAACCAGCTGGGTGACTAGACCTTCCACGAAGCGATCCATCGCGCTAAGCTAGCTTAGCTGCTCTCGCTCTCGCTCTCCCCGCTGCCTTTATATAAACGACCCCGTCCAAAGAAAGAAATCCAGCAATCAATCATCGCATCCCTCGGCAGAATTCCCCTCGCCCATCTCGCGCCCATTGACCCCCAGCGCGCGCGGCTACGAAAAGGATGAAGCAGGATCAGAAGGGAGACGGCGGCGGCGGCGGCGGCGGGGGAGGGGGGAAGAAGCTGGGGCGGTGGCTGGGGGCGCCGGTGCGGGCGCTGTCGCGGGCGTGCGACTCGTACGTGCGGAAGATGTCGGCGTGCGCGGGCCACATGCCGGCCCAGTACGCCGGCGCCGTGGGCCGCGGCGGGTTCGGCGGGCCGGGCTCCATGAACGCGGCAGCCTTCAGCTCCCGCTCCACGCGCCGGGGCGACGACGCGGAGGTGGCCGAGCTCGTCCGCGCCATGTCCCAGCGGTCTGCGGCGCGCGCGTCCCCGGACACGGCGGCCGCGGCGTTGCCCGTGAGGAGCAGGAGCGTGGCCGTGGGGCGGATCGACGAGGACGCGCCCGTCGAGTTCGGCGCCGACGCCGGGCGCGTCGGCCTGCCTCCGCCCGCCGTGCGGAGGAGCCGCAGCGTCGCCGTGGGGGGCTTCCCTCCGCGCTCCGGCGGGTTCGGGGCCGCCGCCGCGACCAAGAAAGCTCCAGGCGGAGGAGGAGGAGCCGCCGCGGCCGTCGTCGTGCACGGAGGCTAGCTGTAGCTGATCGACGGCCGGCGCGTGCAATGGCGCGCGGCTGGATGCGTTTTTGCGTGTGCACACGTACGCGGTGCGCTACCTAAGCTCGGTTTGTTGTTGTTTTGTTTATCTTTTGATTTGGTAGAGTACTAGAGTTTCCGTGTAGTTCTTTTCTCGGTGTGACGTGTTTACATGTGTACATGCTGTCCCTAGTGATTAGATTTTGTCTCGGCTTGGAACCAAGCGGCCATATATATAATTGATCATGTTGCGTCTTACAAGCATGTGACTTACTTGTATAGTATGCACGTATATCCAAAACTCCAAACCAAACGAGTTTGGTGTGTGTACATGTACATGTGCAAGATGCAATGCATATATACATACATAAATCCTGCAGTGCAGACAGGCGCTCGTGAAGTTGCACTGCAGACTGCTGACTTGGGAGCAAGATGAACGAATCGGTGCAATGCATTTGTCGGTCTCCGGCAAGTGGACGTGGATCGATCGGGAGATAATCTAATCTAATCCATGCAATCCGTACGTTACGTTGGCCTGTGGCCTAATTTCACACCGCGCGTTGACGTTGGGCGCGTGCTATACGTGTACATGTCGCTCGCTCGCTCTTGGGCGGCACATATACATACCGGAGGACGAATGGGCATCTCGGATTCTCGGGCGGTTCTGTTTGCAGGGTGAGCAATCGACCTCAGTTCATTTAAATCCACGATGAAACTTGTCTGACTTCTAGTAGAAGCATATGATTGTCATTTGTCAACATCATGCGCTTGAGTTTCGTTCTCAGAAAGAAAAGAAGTGTTGCAGCCGTGTGACGCAGGAGATGGCATGAGAAGAACCCGTGCCCTCGTTAATTTATGTATAAATTGTGCGTGTGTGTATGC
Organism: Brachypodium distachyon; assembly: GCF_000005505.3. Taxonomy (NCBI): domain Eukaryota; kingdom Viridiplantae; phylum Streptophyta; class Magnoliopsida; order Poales; family Poaceae; genus Brachypodium; species Brachypodium distachyon. The sequence goes on along the minus strand of NC_016132.3, from coordinate 17,647,685 downwards.
TGTATTGCTGTGCGCCTACCACCCTGGCTAACAGCTCCAGAGAGAAGAAGAAAAATGACACTGCGTGGCGGCTTACTTAGCTTGCACGTACGTGTGACAGATGGAGGCTTCTTGCTTTGATTAACCTAAGTAATCTAACGTCAAATCGCCGTCGAAATGATGGTACAAATTAGACGCAAAGGTGAAAACAACTGCTCCATGGCGTACGAGGACGTCACGGCCTGAGAAAAGCGTGCGCTCGATCGGCGAGGGCCTAGCTGCCTGGGCACGGGGGTGAGGTTCGGTAATAGAAGGCGCAAAGCTGTGTGACCCCGTGTTTAGGAACCCTCAACCGCGTGGTTGATAGTGCCTTCGCCCGGACTACGCAGTCTTCGATCGTGCCATATCCTGCTGTGCTGGGTCGTTGCGTGGTGCCTTGTTGGGCGACCAGTTAGTTCCTAGCCGGGCCCCCGTCATTTTCCGTGTTGAACTGTTGATATCTGAAACCAGGGGCGGGGGGGGGGGGGTAGTGTACGTGAGCGTGACATCGGGTCCGCTTCCCCGGCCCGCCGCCGCTTTTCTCCGCGTGCCCGTCTCCTGATCTCCTATCGGCCTCTGTTTCCAACCAAACCCACATCCGTCGCTGCTAGTGGACGACGGCGACCAGGCCAGACCACACCGCCGGCCGTCTCGATCCATCATCGACTAGCTCGTGGTTCCGTTAAACATTCCGTCTTCAGCTCTCGCCCATCCAAATCCAACAACTCTCCCTCGCGGTCCGCCATCGTGCCGGTTGAGCATAATGAAACTATGTTGAAGGTTCGATCTATAGCTACCAATTGGGGTCATGTGAAGCCATTTGGCCACGGAGTAGTTTTTTTTTTCGTCACATGTACGCGACGTTTATATTTTCTGTAAAGCCTAAATCCAGGGTATCGTAAAGGAGCTCAAAAACCTAAATAATCGAAATTTGCATAAACAAATACTACCTGATACTTCCTCCATTTTAGAATATAAGACGTATAACTTCTATTGACATAAACAAATTACTACTGACCCCAACTCGGTAAACAGATTTTTTGAGTCTACTGAGTTGCTCTGCACCATGGTACATGCCATAAAATTAGGCATGGGAGATTCCTAAGTAGGCAAAGGTAGCAACTCTAAAAGCCAAGTTATATCCAACGTCTTAACTATATTCTACATCGCACAATACCATATACTCCGACACTTATTATGGATCGAGGGAGTACATGCTTAGGCAATGATAATTACTGACAAAGAACATCAACAAAGATTAGTTCATGTGTTTTGTTATTTCAATAGAAGTAATAGCATTGAAAACTGCACTCTGTTTCTTCTGTCTCTTTTTTCCTAGCTATTTGCATATATACATCAAAGTAGAAGACAATTTACATGCTTTTTTTGTGAAAAGATCAACATAGATTTCTCAATGGCAATGTAAAGGAATCATCAACAAATGATAAAGAGGAACCTCTAACTTTAATAGTTGAATACTGTAATATGTTAATTCACAGGGAATGGTACCATTCATGTTAGAAGAACATTTTGAAATATATAGACAAGCTACATGCTTTACTCCAAGAATTTCAAAAAAAGACTTTGTTTTGTCATCTAAAATACATATTATTTTTTGAAAAGATCTAAAATACATATTACTATCTTGGCAAAGACATTGATCCATTGTCCTTACAAAATTTGACAAAATTATGTTTTAGGACACTTGACAAATCACGAAAAACATTTCAACGACTGCAGCCAGTAGGAGCCAACTCCCACCACACAACACCAACCTATGCGAATCTTCGATGAATAAATCTGAGAGGGAGTACTGCATGTGCAGCTCTCACACTGCAAGCAAAAATAGATGAAGAACAGGAACTGTGAGAATGCATGCATAGTGAAATCTCAGAAAACAATTTTTGTGTGTAATATAATAGTTTGAGCAACTAGCGCTAATTTACCTGGATCACCTGGTAATGCTCTTGTGTCTAGCAAATGAGCTGGTTGCTCATGTTAACATACAAGATCCAAACGAAAGTAAATATAATAGCTCAAGTTTTCTAGCAGTCTGATTAGCCTAAAGATTCAGTCGGTTTGAGAAGAAACTATGCATGAGTGTGTGATCATGCAAGATATACTCACTATGAAACCTATAAGAGAGCAAGGAACTAAATGTATGGTTGGAGAAAAGGATGCATACAGTTCCTTAATACGATGAGGACCTGGACCTCAGCTGAATTCTAATGATACAACAGAATGTCAAATTACACAGAGATGTGCAGACACCATGGGTGATGTGACCTCAGCAAATTATTTAGTTGCACGCTTGATCCACATAACCGATGTATGTTCTTTTGTCTTCTGAAAAACAAAATATAGAACATGACGGAATATTAGAGTAGGTCCCCAGGAATGTCTCTCAGTGTCAGTATATAATACATTAATAGCTTTAATGAGAAAATGTGTTGGTTGTAATGCAGATTGGAGTTGACGACAACAGAAATCCACGAAGTACTACCAATAGTATATCATAGAAATGGTAAATTAACACCGACGTAAATCAAAAAATTATGATGATTATATCACGATAGAAGTGGTCATAAATTGGCATTGGCAAAGGAACGCCGACTAAATATGAATTACTCACAACTCCCGCATCACTTAAGCAAAAAGAAAACACATCAGTATTTTAAAAAAGTATTCTAATGTGTGGACTAATACAGAGGAGTAACTGAACTGACACTTCAATTTTTACAGGATTAATTGCAGCATATGCATCTACATTTAGAGCATCAATATAGACCAGATGTTCCATGCTACATGCTAGATGTGGTAGGGGAGGGGCCCCGGTAGGAGAGAGATGATAAAAAAACGGCCCGTGATTCTGCGGCGCCGTGCCTGGCGAGAGAAGTTGACGGCGGATGAAGGGGTGGTGCGTCGAGTGAGCGATTTTTTCGTGCGTAGGTGGGCACGAACGACAGACGGGGCGGACGAAACGGACACGCGGGGTGTGGGTTTGTCAGGCGAACATCAAACGATTAGGATTCGTAGATCTCGGATCCAACGGCTGAACATAATTGGAGAGATGTGAATCAACGTAGAGGCTTCCCTCGGTATCCCTCACATTGATTTTAGTATATAATAGATAAACACTAAAAATGTTCAAATGTCCTAATTGTCCTTTAGTTTAGAAACCTAGGATCTATAAGCAGACACATTACATGTAATGAATCAATATAATTTGATTGCTTGTTTCATTATTTCTTAATCTTGTGACAAATCCCACGTTAACTCACATCTTTTCCATATTAGCATCACTAATTTGCCACTTACATGGACTTTTCTCATGAACCGTGTCTGCACGTTAAATTGATTATGTAATATCTAATTAAAATAGCAGAAATTCTACGGTGTAAATTGTTTCAAAATTATCGTACGGACGAGAATAAATCAACCAAAAAATTATAACTCCAACACGCGTGCACAGCCGCCCGTGAGTGCGTTGGACTCAAAAAGAGTCCGACAGGGCCTCTGGCCTGCTACATGCCGATTGAGATACTAATCCTCGATCTATATATATTTTCAATTTTCCTATCTTTCTAGCCGGACTGGTACCGGTGCACCTTGGTGCATGCTACTGGGAAATTAAGCACACCAATTCATACGTGCATAGATCAGATCAACTTTGGTTAAAAATAGAAAAACGACCCTTTCAAAACAAACGACCGAAGACAATTCTTAGCAAGAGAATACAATAATATACATAATTAATCATTATGGGTTCAGATTATAACAGCTCAAATCTAATGATAAAAAACAAGCAGAAATTTGCCGGAGGACACCGTTATTTTGTGGCCTTTGCGGAAACACACCGCCGGAATCTGTCTTTACCCAGTACCATTACAATTTCGCAGACATTTGCTAGAACACATTGCATCGACTAAATTGAGAATTTGACATTTTTACTTGGGACTACGATCGTAAATCCGATTTTGAACACTTTTTCTTTTGTACGGATCATTTTTTGACATCTACTAGAGTCTGCCGTTGGCCGATGTGGGCATTCATCCCCTTTGTTGCTGCACCCTGCAGGAGAGGAAAATGCTTCGAACAAAGAGTTTGAAAATTCTAGACACATTTGCTAAAGGGTAGAATGATAATTCAATGTGAAAAAAAAGATCAAACTTTCTGTTTTGGACCATACAGTGTGTTCTGGCAAAATGTCTACGAAATTGTAATGGTACTGGGCAAAGAGACATTCCGGCGGTTTGTTTTGTCAAAGGCCACAAAATAACGGTGTCCCCCAGCCTCCCCTAAAAAGAAATAAAGGTAATAAACAAGATATTCATGAATTAAAACAAAAGGACATGAAACCATCATGTTTGTCCGTACTGGCTAAATAATCTCCACCGTCAACCATGAGTCTGGTTGCCACCTTAGTAAGAGGAATCAAAAGGAAGTTTAAGGGAGTATAATCAAATACTATTTCGATGAAACAATGAAAATTTGGAAAAAAAATATTAATCCATGCTAAAACATGTTCGTGTTTTATTTTGCAAACGGCACGCTTCAACAATTGACCATGTCGCACAGGGCCACCATGATGTGAGCACAGGGTGACAGGGTTGATCCAACGACAAATGGTTGTTCGGCCAGTGACGAATCAAAGATACACACAAAAAACTCCCGATTATTAAAACAAGAGATAGTAACAAATTAGTAAAGACCCGAAATTGATTTGAGATTGGTTTAAAGCCAATAAAATAAAATGGCAAATACGCGTAGGATTCGGGCACATGCGTGACGCCTGAATCACATAGGCCGGCGGCTAGTACTGCAATGCCGGATAAGGAACGAACAAGACAACTGAATCGATCTAGCAATCCTGAGCTTGCCATTATCCTGATCCACGAACATGCATGGAACCCGAACAGTCTTTGAGTCTTCCCTAGTCGCTCAATGGGACTTTGGGCCGGCATGGATAGGTGAGTGATCAGAAGAAGAATCCATCGATGAAAGCATGTGCAATGCTAGCTGAGTGATGAGGAGGAGAATCGATCAAATCATGTAGGCGAATTATTTTCTTAAAATGGAAAACTCGTTGCATATATATAAATATCTATTGGTAGGCAGACTTACTGCTGTATCGGACAACGATAGACGGCTTTTGCGATGTATTCGTGCAATCTTATATCAATCGAAGTAAACAAACATTCATATGAATAATTGACATAATTTAAATTTATGAACCAATTAAGATAAACGACAAAATAAAAGAAATTTCGTGTGGAACATTGGCTTGAAAAAATAATCAGAAAAGTCATCCACGTCAATGGATGATGGGCCTAAAAGTATACAAATTTGTCTTGATAAAAAGCAATGCTTACGACATTATCCATACCGAAATAGCCAGAGAAAAAACACCACAAAATTGTATAGCGAGTATAGATGCGTAAATTGCGGGTTACCTGGCTACCAAGCACCTTCGGCTAAAAAAGGAAATAGTGTGGCTTACAGGATAGATGACATGTGTATGAGTGTATGTGATGAAAAGGCATGTCTAGCAAGCACATTCGGCTTCCATACATATGCATGCAAATACACCGACGCTGAATCTATGCCTGCCTGCACCAACAGTTGTCGCCCAATAGCAACATGCTTGCAACGAAAATTCTACCAAATGCACACCCAAACGCATGGCCACAACCTCAAAAACAACATGACGAAACAAGAGATATTTCGTGTCGAATGTCGACTAAAAAAACAAAAAAGTCATACAGCCCAATGAATAAATTGGCCAATAGATACAAATTGAAATGGATAAAAATCAACGCTTACTAAATATAAATACAAAATAAAAGTATAAATAAAAACATATTGTTTCACTATACAAGTCTAGCCGCGCGGGTCACCCGCCAGTTTTAGGAGCAAAAGTATGCAAAACACAACTACTAACGTGAGTGAGTAAAACAAGTATAACGAAGGCTACTGGATTTAACACGTTCTGATTTGAAATCCCTCCCAATAGCATAATTCCACTTTTGGTCTATGATATAACACTATTTAAAAGTTAACAAAGGGATCTTTTGCCGTAAAAAAAACTCGTTCTAGGACCATCCGTAAGGCACAGGATCCCTCGAGTTAATCCTCGGCCACCTTTTCCCTCAAAAATAAATAAGAAAAAAAATCCTCGGCCACCGGCCGTTCCCAGCCACTCATCACCTCCACGTGTCCGCATATCCAACCATCAGCCCGAACCCTCCAACCACCTCTCAGCAGTCCCTGGCGCTCGAATTTCCCCAGCCGCGAGGAGCTCCGAGCTCGCCCGCCCGCCCCACGACCTGCAGACGAATGGCAGCCACATCCGTCGCCTCCGCCCCGCGGCCGCTCCGCTTGACGCAGCGCCGGGCGCTCGGGTCGCCCTGCCACCACCACGCCCCGCCGCTCTTCCCCGGCCGCAGGCTGCGCCTCGCAGTCTCGGCCTCCGCCGCCACCGAGGAGACCAGCGGCGGCGGGCCCGGGCGGTTCTACTTCAACTTCACCGGCTTCCCCTTCCCTCTAGGCCCCTTCCTCAACCGCCGCACAATCCGCACCGAGGTAATAATAAGCAATCTCTCGCTTAAGAATCCGCTTCGTGTTCTTCTGTCGCGAAATCGGCTTCATTTTTTGGTGTCTGGATGTGTCGATCGACCAGGCCGTGAAGGGCAGCGTATGGCTGTTCGAGCAGGAGCAGGCGCTGGGATTCAGCAGCGTCTCCGTCAACACCCGCATGACCGTCGTCAAGCTCAGGTCCGGCGGGCTCTGGGTGCACGCCCCCATCGCTCCCACCAAAGAATGCATCCAGGTAGACAATACCCCATCCTCGCAGCTGCAGTACAGGTACAGCCATTAATCTGGAGCCATGTGGTGATCTTGTGTGTGGGTGTTTCGTACTTCCGTGCAGCTGCTCAAGGAGCTGGGCGCGCCGGTGGAGCACATTGTGCTGCCGACCTTCGCGTACGAGCACAAGATCTTCCTCGGGCCCTTCTCCAGGAAGTTCCCCAAAGCGCAGGTATGGGTGGCGCCGCGGCAATGGAGCTGGCCTGTTAACCTGCCGCTCGAGTTCTTCGGGGTCTTCCGGTCCAAGCCCCTCAAAGACGAGGACATTGAGACCCCGTGGGCCGCCGAGATCGAGCAGAAGGTTCTCAGCTCGCCGGAAGTTGGTAATCGCAATTTCTCATTGGGCATTCTGATTTCTGAACACCGTCGTGAGTGCATTGATGTATGTGATTTTCGTGGTTTCAGGGATTGGGCCTTATGTGGAGGTGGCGTTCTACCATAAGCCTTCGCGGACGTTGCTAGTTACGGATGCTGTAATTTTTGTTCCTCGGCAGCCGCCTGATTGTATCAGTAAAGAATCGTTGCTGGCAGCTGCCAAGAACGGCTTGGCAGTGAAGATATTGAGCAAAGGGAAAGAGGTTTCCGATGAGCCGGTTGTGGACAATAAGCTGAGCCGGCAGAAAGGTAATGTGCATCTTCACTATCTTGGTACTCCGTTAAAGTGAAGCAAGAATTAGCTGTAATCTCTGAAATCGGGGGGTCCATGTTTTAATTGAGGTACTGTAGTAGCACACCATATTGTCTCCTGACTTAGGTATGATCCTCCTCAATCCTCAGACTCAGAGAAATGTCTCCAGAAACTTGTCCCTGTTAACCTTTTCTTTTCAAAAAGGAGTGATCCCCTGGGCCTCTGCGTCAATGAAAGCATGCAGCCACAATTAAGAGCCGAAGTATCACAGTGTCCCTGCTCACTTATTTCCACTAGCTGCTGCTAAGTCATGTTCCCTTTAATTAGCTCAGTAACTAGCAAGGAATCAATGTTGGAAGCAGTAAAGTGGCAAGACATAACGGATAATAAAAATCACATGTTAAGTTAAGTGCCAATTGCAACAGCTATTAACCTTTTTTTTTCATACAAAACAACATGCTCTGGATCCACTATCAGAAGATAAATAACAGATAATACATAATCACTCCACGCATTACAACTAACAGGAAGGTCGTTTTTGCCACTATCTATGTATTGTCCATGCTGCTCGTTCTTTCTGCATCTGACTGTTATAATATGGCAAACCATGTGTCCTTACTTAGCGGTTCCATTCTTTGTTAAGTTCCACCGTGGCACATGTCATGGATATGTCTCTTGTTCATGAATACCAAATGCCTATTATGTTGGTAGCTGTACCTTTGCTATGTGGTGTAATTATGGCCAACACTGATTTTCTCTGTCACTTTAAGATTGTTAATGATCTTAGTGTTCTCAGATATTCAAATTTTTCGCATCAAAGCTTTAATGTGTCAGATAGGAAAACACTACAATGGTTTTTGCATAAGACAGAGTCATATACCTATTGAATTGAATCATAATGTTGACAAATTATTCGGTTTCAAAACGAAATTGATAGCATCACAGTAAAATTATCATGTCATACCAGGATGGGAGAGGATGGTACTTCAGATATTGTTTCTTGGCCCCTCAAACCTTTTAGAGCCAAACGCAAGCTTCGCGCAAATGTCGCAAAAGTTGATTGTTTCACCAATCGTCAAGACACTCGTTTTCAGCAAAGTTCCAGAGAAGGTACGTCAATGCTGTAAAATGAAAACCACAGAGTACATGGTTACACTAAATGCGCCATTCTATTAACTTTCATCTGCTTCTGCAGGTGAGAGACTGGGTAGACAGGATCGCCGCGGACTGGCCTTTCAGGCGGATCATCCCTGCGCACTTTGCGGCCCCAATCAATGCGAGCCGATCCGACTTCTTGGCTGCCTTCAGTTTCCTCGACGACTTCCTCCCGGAGCGCCCCACCGTGTCTCCAGGCCTCTCCCTCATCTTCGCCTCGTTCATGGGCAAGGCGGCCAGCTACTTCCCCCCGGACGACATGAAGACCCTCTCCTCCCTGGATGACTTCTTGGTCTCTGTCGGCGCAGTCAAGAAGACCGTCTCTGGAAGGAAGCGATGACCGATGTGCAGAGAAACCCCCTGCATTATCTCCCATAGTTTTGTTTGTAGAAGGGTGTCTATGGTTGCTGCTGTACATGGTTTTCTACTGTTCAAATATGCAATTTCTGCAGTAGTTAGTTCTTAGATTATACAGTATATGATGTGTATATCCTTTTAGCAGTTTACAGCTACAAATGTTACTCCACAGCTGATTTTTTTTTTATCCTTTCTCCCGGGGACTAAAATTTGGATACTTCTTACTGGAAGAAAATTTTCTTGCGGCAGTGGGACATGGCTGCGTAACTATGTTTTAATTTTCAGAATTTATAGGGCACAAGATTGGAATGATATGCACGGTTCGCTGTGGAGTTATTTCCTTGGCCCGATCCAGTTTCTGCTGAGTATAAATGCACAAGGAAAGCCTCCATGAGCCGGCCGGCACACACGCCCAAGTACACTCGCTGTATCTTCACGCGTCAGACAGTTGCATCATTAAACAAGTTCACATTGCACATCGAAGCGTGCCTCTCCAAACGCTTTCTTCTACTGTGCTGGTCTACTGCTCAACTATCCGTTTCCTTGAAGTACTCATAGCCCTATCTGTCAAGTTTCCCGAAAACATAAGATTTGGAATGCAGTAATTTAGCAGGAATCGGTTTATTTCACGTGGAAATGGGTAATAGGTTCCTCATTTAGATGGGATCCTAAACGGGTAATTTAGGTGTGCATTGTCTTGTATAGTTGTGTATGGAGCAAACATTGTCTTGCCACGGGGGCACTGAACAAGCACTTGTTGCTGATGACTAGTAAACCTTGCTTCCCAGTGATGTGAAACCCTTCCATGGAAGTCAGAAGGTCAGAGAACCTGACAACACCCTTGTCAGGCCGGGCAGTTAAGTTAGTTATGACGGTCACAAGTCAGAGCTCTGAAGCACTACTACACGGCGACCGGAAGCAAAAAAAATTGAGAGTAAAACTACAGAACACAGGTCAAAAGCAGGAAGTTAATGCGGAGACCGTCGACGGTGGAGCGCCATTAATTCCTCCACTCCAACCTTGTCTCGCCGTCACAGGGGAGCGGCAGCGCGCATTAAACTCCAGCGGCGCCCCGCGTACACCGCCCGACGCTGACGCTGACGCCGGCCGGCCATAGCCGCGGCAAGCCTCACTGATGCCCAGGGAGGAAGAGACGGAAATGACAATTGTACAGACGCCACGGATGCAGCAAAAACTTGTGATTTTACTTCCGCGTCCAAAGTAATTAAGCTACAAGAACGCCATGAAATGGTAGAAGTAGTTGTACTAGAGGAGAATTAAAGGAGAATTGGGAGGAAGAAGAAGAAGAACTGAAATATACATACATACGGACATATCACATATGCTATCTATGTTACTGGCATGCCGATGTGACTTTCTGAGCAAGCATCGATCCTCCATTGTAAGTCCTTTCCCAGCAGCATCGAGAGGGTGACTGTTCCCCGGCGGAAAGCAAGAACAAGAGAGGACGATCCGCCCTTACACGCACGCGCCGCGCTACAATCGCTCGATCGCGCAAGAACCCGGCCGGCCGCCAAGAAAGCAAGAACTGACCACACGCCCGGCCCGCGAGCCATCGTCGATCTTTCTCCATCTTTCGTCAGTTGTGCAGCGGGTTGGGCCCCGTGGGGACGCGCCGCTTGGCGACGCCGTAGCGCATGTCGATCTCCTCCTCCTCCCCGCCGTCGTCGCGGCCCGGGCCAGGCGGGGGCAGCGGCACCGGCGGCGTGCGCCGGTGGTGGTGGCGGCGGCCCCTGCGGCGCCTGAGGCGGAGCTCGTGGCACCAGGCCGGGGGCGAGCCGCGCGGGTCGCACATCCGGGCGAGCAGCGCCTCGTCGGCGGCCGCCACCTCCGTCCCTCGGCGCGGCGGCGGAGGCGATGGCGGAGGAAGGGCGGAGCAGAGGAGGAGCAGGGACGCCAAGAAGAGGACGCGGAGGGTCCAAGGCCAAGAACGCCCCATGGCCGCGCCCCGCGCACGCCTGATCGACCGATCGGCCCGCCTGCGTCTTCTTCCTCTGGTCTGGTGGTTCTTGGGGAGAGGCAGAATGCTAACTCGGAGAAGTACGCGGCGTGAGTCGCTGCCTCGCAGGGGGATTGGAAGGGGACTGGAAGGGGAAGACGAGTGCTGGGAGGAAACCTGGGGAGAGGGACGCGAGGGAGGGGGCAAATTAGGAGGCTGCGGTTGGCTTTAAAGGCAGTGGCACGAGGTGCATGAGGAGCTGGAAAACAGAAACGGGCAAAAGGGGAGAAGGCAATTTGGGGATCTCGACCACCCAACTGATTTTTGGAGGCAAAGGTCAAATTCTAGAAAGGCTATCTAGAGGTCACCCACACTGGCTTGAGTGAACGGCCATGCCTCCCGTGCCGCCACGACCTCCCTTTGTTCCTCGGTGCGATAGCCGTCGCACCGGCTGACGCGGTGCTTGGTTTTCTTGAAGGGTTGTGCCAAAATGGCAAGTCAATTATCTTTGGATCTTCTTGAAATCCGTCATCCGTGTCGAGGATGTCGTCTTCCTTTTCGATAGGCGGGGATGACATCTTCTGTAGGCGATGGTTCGGTTTATGGTTATGTTCTAGGGATTAGATGGAGAGAATAAATGGTTGCCACCTAGCAACGGAAACGATGACGAATTGACGAGTAGATATAGCTTGTTGATGGTGTCTATCCGGTGGTTTTAGCCGTCAGGGATGGGTTAGAAAGCAATATACCTAGTGTAGCGCGAAACTAAAGTTAGGGCTCTACTGATTTGTACAACATAATTTAGCAACCGCTTTTTGATCGCACTAAAATGACTTCAAGGAGGTAAATGTGCACTTTGTGAGTTTCCGAACTTAATTGTTCATTTGCTTCGAGTTCATGAACTACTCATGTACTTCGCTCTTTTTTTAACTCATGTCTTCTGAAAAGTCCTGAAATTGAAAGTCCCCCGCAGCGGCAAGCACAATACGGGCCCAAAATTTATATGCCCAGCTACATTTCGTGAGGTGAAGTAATCGGAGCGGCCCGTGTGCATTACCGGGAGATGAAACTCCGGTGAAATACTTGGCTCAGGAAGATGTGGGCAGGTAGCTGCATGCTGAAAGAAAATACCGTGTTGGTTTTCAAGCACAGCGCTCTTACAAAATGGAGAGTCGGGTAGCAAAACTGCCCACAGAATTCTCGATGACTTGGAGGCTAGATAAGCTTACCCACGCAGAGGAGAGGCTAAAATCAAAGGATATACGGAGTAAAAGATAGCATCATTGGTACAAGAGAACGCAGTTTTCTCTAACCATCGAACACAACCGGTCCTGTTTGAATTGAGTGCATTTTTAGTGCAAGCCTGGTAATTAGTCCAAAAATCTGGAACTGAAAAGACCCCAGGCGAATATCGAAGGTCATATAGAGCAGTTCGTTAACACCTCGGGCTAAAAAACCCAGCACTACTGATCAACTTAGGCTGCATTTGGAATCATGGAACCAATTGTTTTTACTGCTTTCATGTGTATTTTTCACGGTAGATTGTAAAACAAGTTTAGCACAACATAGTTTAGAAACCGCGAACTGAGCATTAACAAAACAAACGCATGTATTCTAGACACAAAACGTCACCGTCAGTGCAACTATATGAAGACTTGTGCAACATCAGGAGGCTACTGCATATAACTAGAAAATTAGACAAACATTTAAGCAAAACAACACATATGTCAGAGTGCCATTCCAATACAATCATGGACAGCTGGCCCAGCAAAACATCATGAAACCAAACCTAATTTGCACCATTTTCCTTTCCAGCATAGAAAAATTACGCCGAAATAGCATCATGCCTATCCTAGTAGTCAGGTGATCCAATCGTAAGTCCTTCACATTTATTTAATTTTCAACAACCCTTTACAACAATACTGCCATCCGGCTTTCATCGTTGTCTTTCTAAAAAGAAAAGTTTCAGGCTAGAAATGCTTACATGACATAGTGTAGGCTGAACACTGAAGAGATTCAACCCCTACGGCTCACATCTTCTTATCATGTTCCTGCTAAAATGACCAACCCTGTAGAGCAAACCAGGAAGGTGGACGGAAGAAACAAGAAACATCACTAAGGCCCCAAAAGAAATTTATTTCCAGGTCTAAGGCATGAATATTGATTTCATTCAATGGTCAGACGTAGCAATCTAACAGTGAAACACTGATGGACACTCATGACGAGTTACGACTGAGAACTTAATCACATGGACAGCCCAACTTCTGCAGAAACAGTTATACAATACATGCATATAAGCAGCATAAGTGCAATTAAACTGACATAAATGATAATCAATAAGAGTGGACCAAAGAAGAAGGCACAACTTCAGTCAAGGCCTCCAGATGCCATCTTCTTGAACTATTAATGACAGCATTAGAACTCAGTACAGCAGCTGTAGGGGCGTTTCAATTCATTGATCAAAATGAGCATGACTGACAATAGACCGGCACACGGGCTTCAGACTTGCCCAAGATCCCACAATAGCCATGGCATATTTTGTGCAGCAAAATTTTAATCTAGAACTCTCAATGTTTAAACTATCAGCAGTACAATAGTACAATCCAGTAACAGATCTAACAGATAGGTAACTGGAGCATACAGCAATCTAAAGATCACAGTTGCAGCACAAACTCTACCAATCAAAAGGTACCAATCTTTTCTCAAGAAACATTGGTGCAAAAGAACAGTGGTAATGTAAAAGCAAGACAATCCACACGGGATTCTAATAAATCTGAGGTCATATTACAGAATGCAGGACGTTTTAACTCTCATTTCCTCAGAAATCCTCCATGTGCACAGGCACTGGTGCTGCAAGCCCAGGCTTGCCATTGTCAGTCTTCTTGCTATCCTTGCCCTTCCTCTCATCAGCTTCCGCGGAACTGGAGCTATCAGAGCTTTCATTAGCCTCCTTCTCAGCCCCATTACAATGGAAACTTACCTTCTTGTTCACAGTTGGGCGATTCAGCCCGGGTGGACCATTGCAACCTTCAGGATACTCGTCCTTGTTCTCGTGATGATCCTTGACCAGCACCTTGTTGACGAACTCCAATATCCGGCAGAGCTCCCGGCTCACCGCGTGCTTTCCCTCCCGGATCATTGGGTCCCCTCCCTGATCCCACATCCACATCAAAAGTCAAAACCTCAGACCAATGGCATAAACGATCTAAACGAACAGAAACCAATGGTACGGTTTGCGTCACCTGGATCCCCTCTAGATGTTGGAGAAGGCGCATGACTGACTCGGTGACGACGGCAGGGTCGGCGCACCGGCGGCGGCCGGAGAGGGAACCCCGGAGCGACGCGGCCTTGGATCGGAGCATGGCGAGCTCCTTGAGCTGGCGCAGCGTGCGGGAGCGCCGCGCCAGGAAGCGGCGGAAGTGCTCCTGGATCGTGCGCGCCGCGAGCTCCGCCTCGGACGGCCCGCGCCGCCGCCGGGGAGGAGGAGGAGGCGAGGGCGGGGCCTCCTCCTGGTGCGCGGCTGAGGCCCGGTGCTGCGGGCGAGGGTGGTGGTGGTTAGGGTGGAGCGGAGGAGGAGGGGACGGGAAGCAGCCCGGCAGGGTCGTCTCGAGCGCGGCCACGCGGCGCAGGAGCGAGTGGAGCAGCAGCTGGCCGTGGTCGGGCCCGGGCGGGTTCGTCTGCTGCTGCTGCTGATGATGATGATGCAGCGGCGGAGCAGGCGCCTGTTGGTACTGGGACTGATACGCCGCGTAGGAGTAGAGATTCGCGTGGTGCGGGGCAGGGGGAGGCGCCTGCGGCTGGGGCTGAAGGTGCTGCTGCGGGGAAGGCGGGGGGGCGCCGGAGTTGAGGAGCAGGTGGGCGGCGATGGCGTGGAGGAGGTGGTCGGACCCGGAGGCCGGCTGGGGCAGCGGCGCCGGGTAGTAGCCGCATGGCGGCGCCGGCGCCGAGCACCCGCATCCGCAGCCGCAGCAGGCGGCAGGCGGGGGCGGATCGTGGTGGTGGTGGTGATGAGACATTTTTCCCGCGTCGAGGCGTGAGGCGATGGGATCGGGAGGGCGGCGGCGGCGCGGAAACCTCACATCGGCATCGTGAAGGGAAAGGAGATGCGCTTTGGAGCGGAAGCGCGAATGCCCATGTGCCCGTCACTGGTGCCGGTCGTGCCGCCCGCGGTCTCGGTGGCTTACTGGTGGGGTCGGTTCTGACGCCCAAGGGTTTATCCATCCATCGGGTCTGGTACCGTGGTGGGGGTTCCTTCAAAGTCCGGCGAATTGCGTGTCCCGTGCCAAGGCCAGTGCCCCCGATCCGGTTCGGAAGACTGCATACAAATTACAAAGTACTGAAAGGAATCGAAGAGAAATACACGGTTGACTGAAACTTGGATGCGCAATCCCGAGCCACCAACAAAAGGCTGTATATACAAGTCATTGAACGCTAAAGACTCCAGCACGAGATTTCAGGGTCAAGAACTACATCCTGCAAGGGGGAATCGCCCAAAAGAACAGAGCTAGCTCTCATTCTTCCTTCTTTTCCTTCTTGAAAAACTTGTCTGGCAAGGAGAATTCCGCTTGGCTGAAGCTGTCCTTCTCATCGTCGTCTGGTTTCTGCATTTTGCGCCAACGAACGAACTGTGTGTGAAAAATCTCATCCTGACTCGGGGAAACTAACAGAAGATAATGGGAAACCTATCTACGAGTCCCAAACCTCATGGTCAGAGCTTGCATGCAAAACAATGGCAATGCTAAAGGAGAAGTAACAGAGTAGTCCAAGGTAAATGGGTGTTTTTCAAATCACCAGCATTTCTAGGTTGAAGAAGCGGTCCAGTAGTTGCAGAACTTCATCGGCAGAGAATTGTCTGTCAAGGCTGAGAAGAATTCATAGGTTGTCAGCCGAGATATCAAGAATCAACAAATTTCATGATTAGTGCAAATTGAAGAGTTTTCATATGGTCACCTTTTTCTCAAGTATTCCATGAGGCCATAGAGAACAAAGTGACGATGAATGCCTACATATGAGCACCCAGGATTAGCATACATATTAAAGAAGACATTCCGTGCAAAGATTTCAAAAGCTGTATGTAGGAGTGCTTGCAGTTTGCCATAATCCCTGAGCCTAGGCAGGAGACAGGATCAATTTTGCTTTTGATTGATTTTGGCCTAATTATTCTGTTATAACACATAAAGATAAGAACAGCACACACTCACCTCATTTTTATTCTCGGGTGCTATTTAGCTCCCAGTATCACACAGGGAAAATGCTCCTCCTAGAAATTTAAATCCTAGCATGCATGAATTTTATTTTTGTGAAAGATCTGATTGCGCTCCAAGAAAATATACTCAATATTTTCTACTTCAAAGCACCGAAGCATGACACAGTAAGACAGATAGATTGATTATCAATGCCAACTAGAGCTAGCTGCGTACAACTTTAACAGCCATACTTGGATGCCCTTCCCAAAAGTGCAATGCCAATTATGCATACAGCCCTACCCCGTCATCCAATGATGACTGCCTTCAACCATGGTTGCTGGCCCCATAATAGTTTGCAATAAAATGCTAAATAAATTACAAGCCAACCATTAAAACCCCATCGGATCTATTGAAGAGCAATCAAGTCCAACCACACAAAAGAAAAGTGGTGTTGGAATCATCGTGGTTTCTTTGGTTCTCTACCTACAGAAAGTTGTAAAGTACTATTCCTTCATAATAATGTACTCCTTTCCGTTAGCGAAATAAGATTTCCTAAATATAGCATCAAATAAGGACAGTACAGCGTGTGAGTATCAATTTACTATAAATCATAACCAGTAAGAAGTAAGATATGATGAAATTCATTGTATGCATGCTAATTGACGACAAGATGATAACTTAGTTAGGAGCAACAATAGCTAGCTACAGAAATACAAGCATTTATGCAAACGCCGACTAACTCAGCAATGTTTGCCATGTTCCCTGTGATTCTCTGTCCTTGTTCAACTTGGCAATTGATGCTAGGCCATTTCACAATTAGATTGTTCATTACTGGGATCTTCATCACATCAAGGAAAAAAAATCTACGGTGGAACTATCAAGTAAATAAATGGCGGCTTATGGTTGGCTCAGGGTTCAAAATTTCTGAAATTTTTAGTGCATACCGAAATACTCCCCCCCCCCCCCCAAATAAAATAAAATTCAGTGTATGTTAAAAATAAATATCAATTTGATCAAATCAATAAAATCTGTTACAAGCAATACCGAAATGGTTTCCAAAATTTCTGAAATTTCGGATATTTTGGTGAGGTCTGAAATTTTAAACCACGGGCTATATGATACACTTAAAATCTACCCAGTTAAATGCTGTTTTGGATTATTTTTTTCGCAAAAGAAAAGCAAATGACACAACATAGCCTGCAGAGGCACACAGCTCACCTGAAATTGTGTATAATAATACATACTCCATAGGGGCATGTAGAGGCACACACAGGTCCATCTTTCTCACATAAAAATATAAAGAAGAGACCCCGGTCATACTACTTTAGTTGAAACCTTGACCATATAATTCCTACCATAGACATGAAATCAGCTGACTTGATATTTCTACCAGGTGCCTACATACATAGTTGCAAAGCTTGTAGCATTGAACACCAATTTCATCATAAGCATGGACGTGGTACTATGGATGCTCGACCATGGATTTCCTCGGTTGGTGTTATTGTCCTCAGTATAGGTAATCTCAAAACTAGCAATTCAGTTTCTCCAGTTATGATTGCAAAGCTAACTACCAATGTACTCCCTCCATTTCACAAAGGTTGGCATATTTTGTTTCGTTAAGACAAGACTTTGGCCAATGATAACTTTATTAATATATGTTTTTACATACATGAAATTTATATCAATAGATTTGTCTTTAAAAGTTCTTTCTAATAATCATGATTTTGTATCATATATGTTACATATTAATAGTGTAATTCTTGGTCAAAATCTTGTCTTAGCGAAACAAAATACGCCAACCTTTGTGAAATCGAGGGAGTAATATGATACAATCAAGTCACGGTCACCGAATTAGATATATGCATCACTGAGATTTTGAAACAGAACAGCGTGTCTACAATTTCCGGTCGATCTAAAAAGGAAAGGAAAACCTAAACTGTTCCGTATACTACATTAGCACACAAGCTATCACTGGGGAGAGGAGAGGGGACGGCGAAACATCTCACCCACCTTTCAGTTTGGACGGAGGGTAGAACTCGAGAGCCTGAAGCAGCCTCAGCTCCAGCTCCACCTGCGATTGCTCCTGCGATACCAGGAGAACACATCAGGCCCCCACCGAACCACACGCCATCTCTGAAGGTGGAAATTATAGAGGGGAAGGGATGGGGTAGGGTGAGTCGGGGGCACCTTGGGAAGGGAGGATGCTGAGGAAGGCGGTGCCTGCGCGGACAGCCCCTCCTGCTCCTCGTCGGCGGCCGCCTCCATGTCCCCGAGACCTTGCGCGTCCGCGAATTCGGAACGGGGAGGGACACGAATACACGATGGGTTGGGCTCGAGTGGAACACCGTGCGCCGTGTGCCCAGTATAGATGACAGAGCTTCGGTGGGTTGATGGCCTGCTAATGTGCTACAGCATGTGGTTGAACTTATCCCTTCTGTGTGGGTTGAAAGCCCACGAGTTCAATTAGGCCATCTTTGCAGCTTTGTGTGAAAGCCCATATTCAGCAATAGGTCCACCAAAACTATCCGATGAAACTTATCCATTCCGCTGAAAAGAATGTCAAAAAAGAATTGTCTCTCACAAAAAGAAAAAAAGTGTCTCTTGCTCTCTCTTCATCTTTTTTTCATTTCGTGTCGCGGGTAATAGTGAAAATTTTAACCTTAAACCAGTTTTACAAATGAAGCATAATATTTCATTGTTTAACAAGCTATCTATTTTTTTCGTGCAATTAATTTGAACCAAAGTCCTCCTTCAAGATCAATATTGAGTTTATGTGATGTCCTATGAATCTATAGAATATATCTCATGAGTTCTATTTTTTTAAGCATAGTAGCATGCTATATGTTGCACTTACCTACAATATCATCCATAAAAACATCGATCAAAACATCACATCATTCACGACCGTGTGTGGTTTATTAAAACAGGAATGCAATTGAGAAGTCACCTGATTTATAGTTAGAGATTAGCCAGCGCGTTAGCATTGAGTGAAGATGTCGTTTAGATCTTAATCCAACGGCTCTAAGGCTTCCGATCAGGCTTTGCCCATGGCGACTGTGAAGGAAAAGAATCGATCAGCATACATGTTTCTTGTCGAGGAGGTCTAGAGGTTAGTGCAAGATGGAAGGCCGGGTCACAGTTTAACTGATGTTGCTAGGCATGATGGGAGGACAACCGTTTGGTTGGGTTCAGGCCTGGGTGAGCTTCTGGCATGCTGAACACCGAGTGTAATTCCCTTATTCCTTGATCGAATATAAAAACTCTCTCTTGGGTTTCGATCGTCTTTCGGTTTTGTTCATATGGTTTCAGATCTGACTCTTTCGATATAATCTTTGACGAAGCTTGCTGCTCTGGTGCGATGGCTCTTTGGGGTCTTAGTACGACGACCACCACCGTCTACCATCAGAAGCTCTCTTTTGGCAAGCTCTGTCTGGCTCTGGTGATGGAGGGGCAAAAACGGTGGCCCGCCTTCAGATCGTTCTAGTACTTTGTGTCGTCGCTAGGTAGTTCAATGACCTATTTGTATTTTTAATTACTTTTAGAGCTATTTATACCGCCGTGGATGATTATTAATAGATCGGTGATCCTTTTCGGAAAAGAAACAACTCTCCCCCCAAGATATATTCCTGGCCATACCATTTTACCTACATGCAACTTCCTTGTGCAAGCCATGCGTGTCCACAAAATTGATTCCTCATAAATACAAGTCTGGTATTTAGGTTTGTATACACTTTTTTGCTTTTCACATCTCGCCGCTGAGATAGTACACGAAAAAGCAAAAACCATGTCTTATTTAGATTTTAGAGTGACAAATATGCCCATAACCCATCCTAATCAACTTAGATCCCATGTGAGCACCACCCTGTCGTACAAGAAAACAAAAGGCCATAAAAAGCACTCACAAAAAAGTTTATACGTCAAGCCATGTACTATTGCTTTACGCAATGAAAAAACCTAGGAGGAGCAAAAGAAAAGAAAAATAAAAGTAGTACAATCCGACCGTTAATCCACCACGTCCATCGGCAGAACAGCAGCTTGGCGCAGAAAGCGGCACGAAAAAAAGGAAAAGGCGTGGAGCTGCCAACCCGAGAGAACACAGTGCATCGGCTGGCTGCCTGGCTCCCACAGTTTTCCCTCCCATGCCATGCCGCGCCAAAGCAGGACAGCGCGGCCCAGAGCGGGCTTGGCAGTGGCACGCCTTTGCACGAGAGGCGATGACTCATCTGCCCCCGGCCGCTTGCGCCTTGCGGCTACCACAGCGGAAAAATAAAAAGAGCCGTTGGCATGCGGATGCGGATGCGGACACGGCAGCAGGTCTGGCACCAGGGTGCAGTGGCAATGGCATGGCCTCCTCTGCTGCTGCCTGCGGGCCTGCGGCTCCTCGGCCCAAGGGACGGACGGACGGACACTGCTGCACACGGCCACGGGCACGCCGCTGTGTCCAGAGAAAACGAGAAAAGGGAGATTTTTTTTTTGTTCTTCTGAAGGGGAAGGAACGAACGGCTCGATGCGTGTCTGCGTGGTCGGTGCTCGCCGATAAAAGGGTCCGCACCGGTGGAACGCGGCCACACTGAACAGAACCCCCATTCTCCCCTTTACCCCCTTCCCAACACAAGCGCCGAGCTAGCTACCCTCTTCCCGGTGCTCGGAGCTCAGTCCGGAGTGAGTCTTGCTGCTTTTGCGTCCATGGCGATGGCGGTTCCTCTGCTCCTCATGCTCTTGCTCGGCATGTTCACGCGCTCAGGTGAGCCCCCAATCTCCCGGCTTTGCCCGAAAAATAGCAGCGCCCCCAATCTTCTTGCTCTGTACCAAAAATGCCTAAATCTTCTTGCCATGGGGCAGTCCTTGGATGTTCTCCTCGCAGCTTATTTATCTAAATCTGTCGGCCTGGATTTACAACAAAGATTCACTCTCCAGAGGAACATTTGACGGCCGATTTGAGCTGACCGGTTTCTTTTCCCTTTGAGAGCAGATGCGGCGTTCTGCCTGTGCCGGTCGGACGCGAACCCGGTGGCGATGCAGAAGGCCATCGACTACGCGTGCAGCAAGGTGGACTGCTCCCAGATCGGGCCCAACGGGGCCTGCTACGGCCCGGTCTCCGTGGTGGCCCACTGCTCCTACGCCTGCAACAGCTACTAC
The DNA here is from genome assembly GCF_000005505.3 of Brachypodium distachyon. Lineage (NCBI taxonomy): Eukaryota > Viridiplantae > Streptophyta > Magnoliopsida > Poales > Poaceae > Brachypodium > Brachypodium distachyon. Next base: position 17,626,378 of record NC_016132.3, on the reverse strand, counting down.
CAGAAGAACGCCGCCATCGGCGCCACCTGCGACTTCACCGGCGTCGCCACCCTCTCCACCACCGACCCCAGCAGCGGCTCCTGCAAGTACCCCGCCAGCGCCAGGTACTAATAAAATACTAGCACTCCACATCCCATCTATCCTTGGAACATGCTAGTAAATCAGTCTGTTTTACCAGTAGTAGTACATGGGGATTTATTATATTCCTGGTTTAGAGTACTTGAATCTTGGAAGTAGATTATCTTAAGCAGTATGGGTTCTGACTGACTGACTGCTCTCGACCAGAGTCCGGTCATTTCGCATAGTTTAATCGGATTGTTGTGCGGTAAATCTAGATTCTTTACATGAACAACCACATAGATATTTAATTAACCGAAGCCTTTCCATTCCAAAGCTCTTCTTGTAAGCACCGAGACGCACCGGCTCGTGTCACGCTTCAGTTCGTAAAATCTTTGGCAGAAGCTGTTAAAAGTATATTCGTGGAAGGGATGATGATATGCTATGCCCACTAGTTTGAGTGGTATATTGACGAATATTACCGGACACACAAAGCTGTACTAGTGGTACACTCTAGCAGCAGCTGGATGTTGTTGCATTGCGTAGTGAGTTGTTTGCTTTGCCCATGTGAGATAAAAGGTGTCTGAATCGGATCTTTCTTAGTCCGAGCTTTAAAGGGCCGTCTTTAGCGAATGAACGAAGCTGTGCCACCCGTTCAAAGTACATTGAACTTGGGCGAGTGCATCAGCATCAACGTACCTGCATTATACAATGTACTTAGATTCGAAGCCGCTTTCTCCAGTCTAAGCATGACATTTCTAAGTGTTTCGCCGTGCAAATGAATGTATGGTTTTGGTTTTTTGTTGCAGCGGCGTAGGCGCCGGGACAGGCGGCGGCATGGGCACCGGCACCGGAACGGGCGTCGGAACAGGCACCGGCGGCGGCATGGGCGCCGGCACTGGCACTGGAACCAGCACCGGCGGCGGCATGGGCACCGGCACTGGCGCTGGCACGGTGCTCGCTCCTCCGGGCTCGACGACCACAGGGATGCCAGGAAGCCCGTTCGGCGCCGGCGCGTATGGCCCGTCAGGCGGCATGAACACCGACTACAACGCTGCCGTCGTGGGGCACCACGTGGCCGCCGCTGGACTCCTCGTGGCAGCTGCCGCGCCGCTCTTCCTCCACTTCGTCTGATCGAGTCACAACTCTTCCTCCGCTGGGACGACGACGACGATGCCGGATCCGGGCCGGGTGGTGGGCGCGCCCCGGTGTATTTCCGGCCTTCGTCCTGCTCGCCTTTTCCGGCGTTTTGATCGTCGGTCGGGTACTGGTAGCAAGCCGTAGCAATTAGCTAGTGTCTATTACCTACTGGAGTACTGCTACTATTAAACTGACATCTATCTTCGCCCTCTCTCCGTGCCATGCCCACCATGTGGTGTCTGTACTGGCGCGACGCGCGACGCTAGAGTGTTCGTGGTAGAGTTGGAGATCTAGAGGATTCTTTTTTCGTACCGGTGGTGTTCTGAAGACATAATTATGTGTTTGTTGCTTTGCTCTTCATTTGTCTGTTGTTGCCTCGTGTCGGTCTTGGTGGCCGCTCGTCCGGTCTATAGCATTCTATGGCGTGACGCATTGTTGTCTTTGCGCTCGGCGCCTGTCACGTTCCGCATGATGACACGCCGTGCTCATGGTCTGCGATTTGTTTTGGAGCTTTTTTTGGTGCGGCGCTGCGCCTGCGCACATGGATCTTGGACGGATGTTTTTGATGGTGGTGGCGTGGGGAAGAGCTGCCCCAGGGAGTCCCAAGTTTGATCTGGACTCTTTGTCTGGCATCTGGAGCGAAACACGCCGACACCGACGCAGGAAAGCCTCACGAGCCGCGATACTGTGTCTGATTGATGATATATCTTTGGGAGCCGCAACGGGATCAGACGCGATTGGGCACGCGGAGCCGGTGGCCTTTGGCGCGGCGCAGGCGCGAACCCCGCATAGTAGACCGCACCGAGTCTTTGGTGGCCTCGGGCGCTGTGTTCGGTGGCAATGGGGATTTCCGGCTAGATGGACGGGCCGTCGGTCGCGGGCTCGTCCGGACGTAGTAGGCAGTGTGGGCTGATAAGGCAAGGTGGGCCGTGAAGGTCTATGCCACGATAAGTGCCGCGGGTGCCTGGCGGAAGTGCGGCGGCCCGGTTAGGTGTTGGCAGTCGGCCACACGGCGGAAGGAGTCGGGATCCAGCTTGAGACTTTGAGAGCTATGAGATTGCGGCACATATTATCCAGGCTTGAGAGCTATGAGATGGTCGCAGCCGGTACAACCAGCGGCCCGGATGCTGCGCGTGCAGACGACGAAAACAGCCCAATTGGGTTCTACCTCTAGAAGATATAGTTCACAGTCTTCATCTTAATTCTGAACATGATGCTCCCATTTGGATGTTTCATCCATATGAGGTCTATACTGTTAAATCTTTCTATGCATTTGTAAATAATAGGGGCATTCAGAGAACATATACCCCACCCCAGTGATGTGGAACATTACTATTCCCCCCAAGATTCATGTTTTTTTTGGCTTCTTACCTATAATAAGTTTCTCACAAGGAATAATTTGGCGAAGCGCCGGCATGTGGATGACCCCACTTGTGTCTTCTGTGGGGAGCAGGAATCAATCTCCCACTTATTCTTTGACTGTGTTGTTTCCAAACTTACCTGGAACTTAATATCTGATATCTTGGGTATCACTATTGGGTCTGATTTTGAATCTGTTGGGAGGTGGTGGATTAGTACTAATCGTCATGCTGCTCATGATATTGTTTCTACTGCTATCCTCTGGACTATCTGGCCTTATCGCAACGCTATTTGTTTTCAAGGAAAACAGTGGAGAAACGCCCAGGAGCTGTGGAACGGGGCGATTGCACCGTGCAGGAAATGGAAGATCCTCTGCAGAGAGAAGTGCTCGCTGGAATTGGAACAGTTCATTCGCGCTATGGAGCGCAGGCAGAGCGAGCTGCTTCGGATTGCTTGGCGTTAGCACCGCGTGGAGAGTGCTGGACTGTGGAGGAACTGCGCCATTAGCTGTCGACTACTTGGTCCCTCGACACATACCAAGTATGAGATTGACAGGAATTGTCTCCCTCCCTTGTGGGCAGTTATTCTGCTGTCATCTGTTTTCATTTTCTGTTTTTTGGCACTGTGTGGCCGGATGATATCACTGAATATTTGATTTCGGACGACTGTTGGTCTCGTTAATAAAATGGGGCCGGAGGAATCCCCTGTATTTCTAAAAAAATTGAGTTCCACCTCATTGGCGGGCCGACGCCGTCCAAGAACTCCAGCATTTTCTTGTCCGACCGATGTTTTTTCTCGGATACTGAGGTTTCCACGATTATGTAAGAGGCCCAAGCCCATGTACAATGGATCATGGACCAACAGACATTACGGATCTTTTAGCGCAAACCATTCCGGTTATTGGACCAACGATTACCCTCTCACACCAAAGTAAGATGGGCTGTTCACTATAAAGTAAGGGTATACTACATAGGTCACTTCACTCACTCCTCTAAAAAAAAGGTCACTTCACTCGCTTGCATCGCTTGAAAAACAAATCCAAGCTCTCATCTCTCAAGGTACGTATGACCCACAGTTACAACTTTATGGTTTAGACTAGGCAGTGAGAAAACGAAAACAGAGGCCATTTCCAAGCTCTCATCTATCAAGGTACGCATGACACATAGTTATGTTTTAGACTAATTAGCTCATCCATGTACAAGCATTACTACAAGTGGTTTGAGATATTGCCCTTTAGAATTACTACAAGAGGTTTGAGACATTTACCCGATAACAAAAAGAGGTACGAGACATTGCCCTTTGGAATGAAAGCCTCCTAATAAACCGTGAGTCACATATACATATAAATAAAATTTAAAACTTTATCCATCCAGGAATTAATTTGTGCCCCCTAGATCTATCATAATTGCCTATTTTAGTACTCTCTCCGTTTCATAAAGATTGGCACAGCTTTGTACTAGAGCTAGTTCAAAGCCGCGCTAATCTTTATGAAACGGAGGGATTAGTCACGAAATATCTCTAAGCTCTAGATCGCGAACATGTTATAGATGTTCAAGGAACATGCTATAGATGTTTGTACAGTTTACAAATATGATTCTCCATGTTCGATGTAATTAGGAAATTTAATTGTGTAGTGTATGAGGTGTGTTCTAAGCGATCTGTTCTCGAATTGCTTGCATTTGTTCTTTTGTTTCTTGAGTCTTTCCCTGTCCAATGTGCCCTCCATTTCTACCGATGGTTCAATCTGGCCGAGTCATGCGTGCTCTGTACTTTTTATTGATAGCATGTTTTATGTAACAATCAGAAGAATTTATAGCACATGACATACGGTTTTCCTTTTTGCGGTTTGCATAAATGGTGCGACTCAGCCCAGAAATGTCAATGTTTTTGCATCTCTTAAAAACCTTCTTTGGAAAACCAACCATCCGGCGAGGAGACACAAACCTACTATCCCTACTGTATTGCTTGTGCCTAATATAATGCTGCAGATGTGAATTTATTTCTATTGTCACGGATTAGCTCCCTGTGCAGAAGGCGTACGTCGTGGGCAGGCGTGCTTTATAACCTTAGCCTTTGTCCTTGTGTCTGATGCTGCTCTTGTTTTATCTATGTCCTTTGAGGCAAAAACACACTGCAAAAGTCCTCGCCCCTGTCGCCGGCCTCTCGGCGTCCTCGCTGCCGGTGCCGGTCGGCGACGCGTACGTACACTGATCCCCAGCTTACGCCGAAGGGCTGTCGCACACATGGATGTGCTAGCTAGCACGCGGCCAAGATGGCGCCATCTCGTTCGTCGGTAAAATCCGTCCGGAAACCATCTCGCAGCAGGCCCCGGCTGGCTCTCGTTAAAGCCCGGCCTGCCGGGTTGCCGGCCGGCTCCCACACAATGCTACGCAACACACGCCGGTGAATATATGTTGCTTCGCACGCAACGCGCGCATGCAAGACCAAGATGCGTGCGTTTGCTTGCTTTGGAATAACGGGGCAAAGGGCGTGGCGACAAGCAGCGCAAGACACGCGCCGGCCTGGCCCTGGCCCCTTCCTGGCCGGCCATGGCCGCCCGGGCGCGCACAACCTTTTGCCGGCCGGTATGTATATACCGACATGAACCACACGCTTTTTGGTGTTTGATTTTCAAGTGCCGTGTCACTGTGTGAGGCCGTGATCTGTGAGGATATATACACACCGCACTGGTCTTGTTCCCGAGCAGTGGCTGCTGACTACACATGTTCTCGTGCAGTACTAAAACAGGGGAAACGTCAAATCGGACATGAACGGAATTTCGACAAGGGAAATCTGACGGTGATGGATGGGATCGGAAGCGTAGATAACTAGCTAGGCGTGTAGCCAGTATGCACGTGGCTAGACCTCGGAGCGCAGGGCCGGGGAAGGACGCCCTAAATTTGCCATGCGCGACCGACCGATTTCACCGTGCCCCAGTACGTACGTACGTTACGCGGCCAATAATGGTGAGACGTCAGCCAGCCATCCAGTCAGTCGGCCGGTCGGTCAGGGTCACACACGTACTGTTCAGAGAAGACGAGGATAGCCTGATCGAGCCGTCCTTTCACTAGCGCAATTGGCACGTGGTAAAAAAATTCTCTAAATCGCGGTTAAAAGTTGCAAATATATATTACGTCCGTCAGTCCAGCACTGAGTACGTACCAGTATACTACAGGATCCAGCCTTTTTGTGTGGGCGAGGGCACACGACGTACGGGCGGTACCTACCGTACGTCGTGGAACAGTGAATCTGGTGTAGTGCCATTAGTGGAAAGACGGGACGGGCCGTTTGCTTGTTTCCCGTGCGTGGAGTACGTTGAATCGTCCATACGATTTACTGTACTACGACAGTGATCTGTGACGAAAGGGGAGTATAGCATAGCATTGTTGGCTTGTTAACTGTTGCCACTTACTTGAGAGGTAGAATACGCACGTACGTTTGCCGTGTGGCCTGATGATGTACTGAGAGGTAGAATACGCACGTACGTTTGCCGTGCGGCCTGATGCTGTACGTACGCAATGATGCATGCATGCACGGGGGCAGCTTAATTTGGTGTCGTTATTGTGCAGCAGGGAGACGGCGCCCGGAATGCGAGAACAGAAATTAAGCACGTACGTACATATCTACGAACTAGCGGGTGACCCGCCCAGGTTGTGCGGCTGGATTTTTTTTTTCTATTCCGTAATAGATTCATTTTGTATGCAATTGAAATTTTTGATTTGTTTTATTTTTTAAGTACCAAAATATATATATTTCTAAATGCTTAGATGGGTTTAAATCAAAACGCAATATATTATAGATTACGTGGTCATCACATGTTTTAGCAAAAAGAGATTTATTTTATTAACATCGCGTGCAATATAAAAGTAAAAGTGTGGAGCTTGATCTAGAGGTAACATATGTGTTTTTTGCTGCATTTCAATTTGTGTGGAACCTTTTATTTATGTCTTTGAATAGTCTTATTTTAGACATTGATTATAAATGTTTAGATTTTTTAGCCAAATTTGTATATACGAGGACCATCATCCATCAGCCTATATGACTTTCCGACATTTGTGACATTTAACACGAAATCTGCCTTATTTTGTTATTGCTGCTTCCGGTGGCCGGTAGCTAGAGATGTTCGACTTTAGATGTCTGGTTTGTGGTCGTGATCGTGGATTTGGCTGTGCCCATGATACATCGGTTTTTGGTTAATGTTTTCGTTGCGAGTGTACCGCTACCGGGCGACAGATGTTGACGTAGGCAAGGATTCAGCGACCGTGCATTTGCGGATGTATGGAAGCCGAATGTGCTTGCTACCCATTTTCAAAATCTATTCCCTTTCAGCATCAAGTCATTTACTGAACATTTCATATGAGTTGTAGTTGTGCCTTGGCAAAACGACCCGCATTGGAGTAGCTGGTTGTGGCTTGCCTTTTTGCTCGAGTCTTATTAAGGTCTCAAACATTTGATGTGTTTGACTCATTTGCAATTTCCCCCTACTTTTCTTCGTAGTTGACATGTACCATTTTTTAATTGGTTCTTCGATTCAAAATATGGATTTGTTTACTCTGCACTTGGTTTCCTGGATACAGCCCGAAGGGCCGGATATACCCAACATATCATATTGATTTGTTTTCATTTACACTTGGTTTGGATTGTTCCTATTAAGTTATGACAAATTTGGAACTGATGTTAACTTTTGCAAAATCATCACACAGGGACTGATTGTTTTCACTGCTCCGGAAAAGGTTAGCAGCGGGGGTCCGGATTACACACCGGTGGCGGTAACCCAGACCGCCACTAAGCCTGCGCCACTGGTGCTAACGAGCACCGATGGCGGTGATGACACCCGCCACCGGTGCTAGCCTGCACCAGGGGCGATTTGCACAACCGCCGCTGGTAAGCCGTAGGGAGCTTCAGAAAGTGCACCGGTGGCCGTGGAAAGGACAGCCACTGTTACATACCAGTGGCGGTGCGTACTCACCGCCACTGGTAGTGTACCAGTGACGGTGAGTACGCCTCGCCACTGGTACATTACAGTGACGGTGCTTACACACCGCCACTGGTGGTATACCAGTGGCCGTGATGCCTCACCGCCACTGGTATGCTTTCGTAGCACCAGTGGCGGTTCTCTGTCACTGGACTCTACCGGTGGCGGTGGGACGCAACCGCCACTGGACTCTACCGGTGGCGGTGAGCAGGAGCCGCCACTGTTCTTTTCCGGTTTTTAAAAAATATTTTTTTATATTAGAACATTCCTGTAACAGCAATATATCACAGCACATCAATAGATAACAGCATAATAGATAACATCAATATATATGAGAAAATCACGCATCCATGATAGGTAACAGCATCCGTTCACAAAACTTATTACAAAAACACAGATATTCAATATTTAACATTGTACATCAAAGTTTCAATACATCGGCACAACCCCGCCTTCATAAAAATCACCGTTTTCCTTCAGGACCTCTTTGTTGAGAATGGTGGCTATCTCCTTTTGAATATCGAACACAAGAATAGCTGGGTTGTGTCCATATTCTGATTCCGTCTTGAAGTAATCCACCATCTGCTGGTAGGTCGTCTTCGTCTTGGACTTGAAATTGGTGACCCAATTGCGGATGATGTACGCCCAGTAGTATCCACAGAAGACCGTACCTTGCGGTTGTTGTATGCATGCGAAGTTTCTGTGATAGGTTATTTTCTTCTTGCCATGCAAAGCTTGGCAATTCATAGTCAATCACCGCCTTTTTCCACGCCTCTTCGAAGAGTGTTCCGACGGCTTTGAAGTCGCGCGGCTCATAGCCTTTCTTCCGTCAGAGTGGATCAAGATACGTCACCGATGCTTCTTCGAAAGAGAAGGCCACCACCACCCAATGTTCGCTGTTTACAAAAAGAACACACATTTATAACCGAAAAGAGAACAACTTAGTGGAACGAGAAAGAAAGCAATGGTCGTGAGAACAACTTACTCTAAATGGTAGAGTTTAAGAACATAACGGCGTTGCTTGCGCATTGCGAAGAACTTAGCTAGGTATGAAATTGCCTTCTCTCTCGAACCCCGTTTCCATTCTTCTAGACCGATGGTTGCTTTCCTGAACAGGAGAGGATCGGCGATGGCAACGTGTGGTTCTTTCAGGCGGAAGGACTCCCTTGTGAAGTATACACACCAAAGTCTTAACATGTTGTTGTCTAAGCACTTCTGGTTGAAGACGTGAAACAAGTCAAGGAAGTCCACGCGGAAGGTAAATTCCTTTGTCTGCAGGTCCCCCGTTTTGGCATCGTAGAAGCCATAATACTCTGGCACCTTCACATTCATCTCTTGATCATGTTGTGCAGAATTAGCTGATGATGCCATGTAGTAGCCATGTAGCTCTTGCATCTCTCACGGCAGGCTCCTTAGGTCCTGGGTAGAACATCAGCACTTTATCGAATTCCCTGGCCACGAAGTAGGCTCCGCTGACTAAATCACCAGCTAAAGGGGGGCTTCATATTCAAAATATCTGGCCGGTTTTCCCAATTCCCTTCGATTATTGGCGGATTGCTGGGTTGCTTGCCCGTTGAGTCCAACTCTTTACTCTTCGAGTCACTGGATCTCTTGCTGATTTTGGACCCCCTCTTGTTGGTGCGCCGGCGTTTCAAAAACTCGGCCTCCTCTTGATCCTTGAAGGTTTGGGAGACCTGCTTGCCAGACGCGTACTCCAACGCGCTCGCCACAGATTTCCGTGGCACGGGTGCAGGTCGTGGTGGTTGCGAGGGTTGGCTGTCCTTACGGTGGGGCGGCGACGGATTAGGCGGCGGCACATGAGCTGGTGCAGCGTCATCATCATTGTAGTCTTGAGCTGGTTCGAAATCGAAGCCTCCTTGCCCCGACGTTGGTGAATCCGGACGTGCCGGCTTATTGGGGGATGGGCCAAGGGGCGATGGAGAGGGAAGTCGTCGAGCGAAATCCGGTGGAGACACTCCGGGACATGACGGAGAGGGAGAAGGTTGGGTAGCGAGGGCAACCAACCTCCTGGGCCACTGGATTTACGTGCCCCGGCATTGCCCTAGAGTCACTGATTCCTCCTCTGGAGGATAAGGGACCGACGTCTTGTCAAATTCCGGGAGCACGTAGTCCACCTGCACCCTGACATGATCCGGGGCCATGGGCGTGTTGTGCACGACCGACATTCTTGGCATCAGCAGACCACACGCGCCTAACAGATTCCTAGTGGATGGCATCAATATCCGTCACCTAATACTCTTCTGTTCACGACAAACAAATTAACATACGTACGTTAGTGTTATGGTGTGAAGAATGACATAATTGAGTATATATATACTATGGTACCAGTAAGGAGCTTACCGGGATGTCATCAGATGGGCCATCAGGTTCACTCGGGAGTTTGGTGTCGGAGCTAGCACTGCTCTTATACGGTGGCAGCGAAGGATTCGGAGTCGACTGATGATCATGCGGAGTCATATGCCTCGGTGTCGCGCCCCGGTTGCCATCATATGTAGCAACGAACTCCTCCATAGTCTGGCCGGAGTCCCTTGCTTTTTTCAAGCAAGCGAAAAACTCCTCCCTCGCCGCCCTTTTCGCCACCTCTATTATTTCTTCGTGCTTCTCGGCCTTTCTTTTACGGCTCCGGGTTTCTTTCTCTTGTGGAAAGACTTTGCGGCGAAGGGCCCCGATTCCTAAGGCTCGAATATGGCCCCCGTGCTCATTTTTTCCTAGAGCATAGCTTAGTGGTGAATCCCGCTGTGCACGGAGCTCGTCGTGGGGGCCTTCCGACTCGAACTCGGAGACCTTGTCCTGAAATAAGACAAAGTCGGTGCCAATTTATAAGTGAGTGTGTTAGAAGCTAAACTGAAAAAGAAGTGGCGGTTGAGGCCTTACGATTAAAACTTTCTGGTCATCGTGGATAGGCTTCAGGCCCGCCCACTGTTCTTTTGTCATGGTACTCCGCATAAAGGTGGTGGACCGGTCATGACGGAGCATTGTTGGGACAGGAGGGACTATCCCTCTTGCCGCAAGCTCGGCGTCCTCCTTCTCCCACACCGGCTTCTTTCCCTCGATACCACGACTGCCAAGACGGTGGTTAAATTTTCTCTTGGCACGTAGCGCCGCGTACCACTCTTGGGTTGCTTTGAAATTTGGATCCTTTTCCTTCTCCTTGAACTCCTCCCATTCCTCCTCTGTGATCCTCGGACATTTCTTATGAATCACCGTCTCCCAATCTTCGTTCAAAAAAGCTCTGGCCTTGGTACGCCAATTGCTCCGACCCCTACGCATTGTGGTCTTCATCGCTCCGAATACTTCTTCACGGAGTACGGATCAGACACCTCGAACCTCTCCCATGCCTTGGCGTAACAATCTTGCTTTACGCTCTCTGGCACCTTGGTCCATCTTTGGTTGATGTTCGTGAACTCGTGAACGATTGCATTGCAAGTGTTGGCGAAACACGACGCGGCCCTCTTTGGTGATTTGAGTTTCCCCACGTCGTCAGTCCTGGTGACGATGAATTTCTCCTTCGTCGGATTGTTAGACCCAGGCGGCGCCTTCTACTTTGTAACATCCCAATTTTCAAAACCCTTCATATGCATTGCATATCATGAGCATCATGTCACCCTTGCATTTAATCACATTTGAAAACCCTAAAATTTACCCAGAAACTCTTTTGCAAATAGTGCCTTGATTTGAATCTGGGCTTCGATCTTGCTTTTGAGCATTTTATATTTTACCCCATGAAGGTTTTGGTATAAAAAGGGGTTTAATGCACATATAAAGCTATCCCATAAGTTTGCTTTTGAAATTGTTTTGAAAAATAATTTATTTTGATAGCCTAATGGCCCTAAAAGCCATTTTATAGGCAAATGTATTTTTAAATATTTAATTTTGAGGAAATTCTTGTTCCAGAAGTTAGATCATATGAAAATATGATTTTAATTTTTTTTTGCAATTTATTTGGAGTGATTTGGAGCTTTAAATCCATTTTGAGGTTCAAAAACAGAAAATAGAAAAAAAGAAAAGAAAAGCGAAGCCGATTCGGACTGGACCGGCCGAACCGGACCGAACCGGCCCAGCCCGTGCCCGAGCCGCCCGCGGTCACTGCCAGGCGGGCCCCACGCTTTCTTCAACCTCCGTCCGGATTTCACGCGCACAACTCCGAGTGCACGCGCACGCCTCCACTCCGATTCCTCCGCGCACACGACTCCTTATCCGAAACCCCGCGCGTCACTTTGAAGCTCTTGGCCTCCTCTATCTTTTCCGCAAACCGCCTCGCCCGATTTCGCCTTTTCCTCACGTTAATTTCTAGCCGGAGGAAGATCCCGACCGCCGCCGTCCTCGCGAAACCGCTGCCACCCTGGTGAGTATTTCACCCGTCGGCTGCCTAGTCCTTTCTCTCCTCTCCCGTGCGCACGCTTTGACTCGATCGGATTTGTGTTTGCTTGAACGCAGCCTCGCCGCCGTGCCCGGCCGCCGTCCGTCACCGTCGCCCGCGCAGCTCCGCCCACGAGCCATCCGCCCCGAGCCGCCCGAGACCGACCCGTGCCCGTCCGCCGGCAGCCGCCCGTCGCCTATCCCCGAGCCTCGAGCCACCGCCGTCCGCCCGTCTCCACCAGACCGCGCCGCCCGCGCGTCCGCACCACACCGCCTCCCGCCTCCCGCCCGAGCCTGAGCCGCCGACCGCCGAGCCGCCCTGCCGTCCGCCTTCCCCTGCTCCAGACGCCGCCCGTCTCCCTCAACGCCGGCAGCCCGCCCCGGTAAGGCCCCTGGGTAAACCCTAAACTGTTCGGACGAACCACATGGTGACACGTGGCACAGCAAGTTTATTTCCTAATTTCGGCCGTTTAAAATAGCACTTTTGCAGAAAAGTTCATGTAACTTCAAAGCATCGTAACTTTTAAACCGCTTGTCCAAAAATTATGATCCACATCTTTCTGAAATCGTCACAACTTGTAGAATATTTTGGCATAGTCCAATTTCAATTACAACTTTGCCAGAAGCAAATTACAGATTGGTTGAATATGGTTTAAATTTCAAATGAATTATTTCAAAATGGTTTTGAGCATGTTAGCTTGTTAGAAAATTAATTGAACATGTTCTCTGTCCATTAGGACCAGAAGAGAAATTATTTTTTAATGATAATGGCATACAAGTTTAAATCTTGCTCTATATTACAAAAACAATAGAATCTTTTAATTTAAATCCTATCCTTGTTTCATGCATATTAATTACCCCTTTGATGTTGTATAATCTGTCCAAATCATTTGAAAAACTTTTCAAAACAGAAACAAAATTTGTTACATTAGAAGTAACCAAGTGTGCATCGTAGTATGATTTTGTATTGAATGTTGTGTTTATTGTGTGTATGCTTTCCTTTATTTTAGATTGTTTGGAGTGTAATCCCTGTTGTTGCAAAGAGTGTGATAACCACTACAACTCTGGACAAGGCAAGTTCACTTTGTTCATTCTCCTAAATATTTTTACTATGCACTAGTTGTTTTATTAGATGCATTAGTAATATTACTCGTACCTATATGCTAGCTATAAACCCCAGGTAGTATAGTTTACCCTCGCCATTTCCTTGCTACCAAAAAAATTGCCATCGATTGTTGTTGAATGCTAGGCTATGGTACTATCGTGGGGGAAATAACTACATTATGATATTGCTATGCCTTTAACGATATGAAATGTTTTGTTAGATTAAGGCAAAACAATTAACTCAATGAACCGTCCTGGGTGGGCTGCTTTGAGGATTTTGAGGATTAGCGACGTCAGGTCCATTTCTATGGGTCCCTCTGAGTCGAGTTCCCGTGGATTCGGGAATGGATCGTCCATGGACGTCTCTCCCGTGGATTCGGGGAGCGCCTACGTTGCAACTGTGGAATGTCACCTGGGGTAACCGAGACTGTACTAGTTTCCTATTTAGCAGGTTTCAGTACAACCACAATGCTATATGGGCCCTGGCGAGACAAGAGTAAGTTATATGAACCTAGACCCGAGGAATTGTACTGAGGTAGCTGTGTAGGGGGAGCGTGATTCTCTCGTGGTTTAGGGAATTACCTATGAAAATCTCGTAATCGATGTCGTTGCTACTCTACCCTGAGGACAACAAGGGATTAACACATCGGTTTCTTGTGGGGAATGTGTACAAACTCTCGAGAGCGTCAAAACTAAGTACTTAGCCGTGTCCCCGGCAATGGACAATTTGAGCAACTAGATGTGGAGCTGTAAGGAAAGTCTCACTCATTCTAATTTCTTAATAAAATGAATGGTTTGAACTTGGGTTTAGGAGCATTGATGTGGCTACTCAATGTTCTTAGTTTAGTAGGACCATGGGTGTGTCTACCCCATGTCCAATAGTGATGAAATTCTATTTTGATCAAAAGATAGGATTAAATAACTAAGCTTTTATGCAAATAGCCTTGAACCCCACTTTGCCACATTATGCATATACTTGGTAGGTTCTGATATAATTCCTAGTGAATCTTGCCAATACATTGAATGTATTGACCCTAGTGGCTGCATCGTTTAATGATGCAGGAAGCTCCGACGACGAGTAAGATGTACGTTCTGCTTGTTTGGGTTACGAGCCTATATTCCAACATGCTCTCACCGTGGTGTTGATGTGCCCTTGTATCTTTCAATGAATTGGTCTACCCGACAATGACACCTGCATAAAAATTACCCACCCACCTGTACCCCCTCGGCGCGATGGCCGGCCCCTTAAATTTCAACGGCCTCGGCACGATGGCCGGGCCCACATCATGCATATGCCACAAAATTCATATTCAGTTGTATTAGCTTTCTTTTGACCAATGCTTTGACCACAAATTACTCTATTAATATGACCAACAATATGGGGCGTATTAGCTTTCCTTTGACCACAAATTACTCTATTAATATATAACCCTAGAACAGCAAACCCTAGAATTCATTATATGACATATATTCAATCGAATTCTAATATGCCACAAAATTCCTAACCCTAGAACAGCAAACCCTAGAACAGTAAACAGTAAATCCTAGAACAGTAAACCCTAGAACAGCAAACAGTAAATCCTAGAACAGTAAACAGTAAATTTAAAAAAAATCCTAACCCTAGAACTTACCTCGTCGCCGGCGGCCGGGGACCCCAGCGGTGTGTCGTCGTGGGGGGGGGGGGGGGGGGGGGGCTTGGCCGCCGGATTTCGGACCTCGTCCACGAAATTCGGCGGGCCTGAATCCGCCATGTGGCGGGGCAAAAGGTCCGCCCTGGCCGACGCCGTGGCTCCGCGGCGACGGCCGGTTCTGCGAGTGCGCATAATGGCGGTGGCGACGACGGTGGCGGGTCGGGGAGGAGAAGGGGAAGAGGAGGGCCGGAGGAGAACGCTGGGTGGGGGAGGAGGAGAGGAACGGCGGCGGCGAAGCGGGTGGGGGAGGGGAACGGCGGCGGCGAGTCGGCGGCGGGGCAGGGCTTCGCCCGCGTTAGGTTTCGCTGTGCCGCTGCTGGTCTGTGAGACGCGCGGGCGAGTGTTCGAAATTTTGCCAAGTCCCGTCGCTATCTATTTATACCCCGGCAGCACTCGTGGCGGTCCGAAACACAAACCGGCCAGTAGTGCTGGCCAAGGGGAATTTTGCGCCCACACTAGTGGCGGTCCGAAGCACAAACCGGCCACTGGTGCTGCACCAATGCTCCTGGATCTAGCATGAGTGGCCGGTTTGTGCCACCAACTGCCACTAGTGCTCTTCAGTGCCTATAGCACTGGAGCGAGCACGGGTGGCGGTCTATTTGCAAAACCAGCCACTAGTGCTGCACCAGTGCTCCTGCACCTAGCACTAGTGACGGTTTGACCGCAAAACCGCCACTGATACTAATTTCGGAATCAAGTTTTAAATTCATATTAAATTCTGTGTACATTGGAAAATTAAAACACCTGTCCTTTTGAGTGTAAACTACTAATATCATGTCCCATGCAAAGTTTGAAACCTAAATACAGAAATATCATCAACCATTTATATGATTATGTTGTTCATATTCAAGTTATTAATTGCTATAAAATTGAATTTTGCTCAAAATGATCTGAAATTTTGCATGAAATGTTTCTATCAATAAACAATTTTACATATAAATTTTGGTCCAAAAATTCAAAAGGATGCACCTTGGTTCTTCATTTTTTTCACATTGGTTCTTCATTTTGAAACCATCTAGGTAGATCTCTCACAAACCATCTAACCCCATGAACAAAATGTGACATGTTTTTTCTGTTTGAACTTGAATTTTTTTATGGGTGTTTTATAGCAATAGGGAAGTGTCCATACCAAATTTGACAATTTTAAAAAAAAATTGAATTTCATAGAATTTTTATAGCACAAAAGGCTCACATAATGACACTTGATCATAGAAATTAGGGTATATAACATTTGAATTTATGGTTCAAAAGTTTATTGAGAATAAACAATATTATTAAACACATAAAAGAACAGGTGGTGTAATTATTTAAAACCCAAAGAATATAATATGAATTTAATAGCTTATTGGAAATAAGAGATTCAAGCTCATACCAACGGTCCATAAGAGCTTGGTCCACAGTTCTCCTAAAGGAGATTTTAAGATCAGTCCCATCCCACAACTCTGCAACTGTACAATTCTGTTCATTAGCAATAATGTACAGATCCCAGAATTGTGTAGCTAGACAGCAATGTCCCAGCCAGATATCCTCCCAGAACTTCACTAAACGTCCATTACCAACCTGCCACCTATACCCCATTTTTGCAGCACTTGCAGCCCAAGCCACACCCTTCCAGAAGGAAGAAACTTGCACTCCAGAGCACCACAGAATATTAGGGTTACAAACATTGTACTTATGATCAACTATTTGTTTCCAGATTTTGTTATCAGATAGCTGATAACATTTGATCCAGGAAGCCAGAAGACAGAGATTAAAATCTCTTAAATCATGAATGCCAAGACCACCAAATTCCTTCATTTTACAGATTGACCCCCAATTGGCCAGATGGTACTTATGTTGATCCCCCAAATAATATGTGACAGATGCTAACTATAAAAATATAATTATAGTATTATCTTTACACTAACATTCGATGCTTTCTTTTCTTTTGTCGCTTGCGTATTCTAGAGGGAAAAAATCTCCTGATTCCGTTTGAATATGTAAGTGTAATTGCTAGCGCGACCGTGTATTTATGTCATTCTTAGAGCAGGTCCGTATAAAAATCTCTACGATAGGGCAACCACACGTCACGCTGCAACGGATTTGGCTGCTACTTCACCTCAAATCTAACAAAGGTGTGATCAATGGCTAGTGTGGTGTACACTACTAAAAAAAATACTGCTCCCTCCAATCCATATTAATTGTCAAAATGTTACATGTATCTAGACGCTTTTTAGATATAGATACATCCATATTTGAACAAAATTGAAACAATTAATATGAATTGGAGTACTAAAACCGGGCGGATCATCAAATTGTATTGAAACAATTTGTTGTTTCAATACAACACAGATTCCATATTCTATTGTGTGATAAATCTAGATTTATTCTCAACGGTACGATAACTTTGAAACAATCTACACTTATAATTTCTGCTGCTTTAATTAGATATTAGAAGATTGCACCGTAAAATCGATGTATGCGCGCGCGCGCGTGTGATCCTAGGAACTTCACCCAAAATCGTTGGAACGGTCGCTGAACCGATCGATCAATCTGCTCAAGGCCTCGGTGTGAGACGGTGGACACTGGATCACCTTAAAGGCCCCCTTTAATTCGCTGTCCGATCCGGCCACCGTTCACCACTCTGCAATCTGCATGCATCCTCGATAGTAGCTCGATCTCTCTGAGAGTCACAGGACCACGTACCCCGTCGCCTCGCCGGCCGGTGGAAAAGTCTCGTAGGGACGGGTGGCGGGCAGCAGGTGCACTGAAACCACAGCTAGCCCTGATCCTGCGTTCCTGCCCTCCACGCGCGTCCTTTTTTTGTTGTATATATGCACGCTAGCTAGAGCTGACGTGAGCTCGATCAGTAGCTCACTCAGTAGTGTTGCAGGGTCTCGCAGTCCGTCGCTCCCAAATAGATCGGTCCAAGGATATATATTTGTACATACATCCTTTTTAACTAATCAACGATGTACGTATTTGCATATATATATATGCACGGTAGTACTGCTGGATTGATTGTCCGGCCTGTTCGACGCATGAATATTTTGCTAAACTGGCCCGTGGTCCCTGTCCGAACAAAATGACAAAAAAGCTGGGTGGAAAGCACATAAAGAGACACGTGGCCTTTTCTCCAATGACATTGGCGGAAAGATTTTTTTGGCTTTGGGATTGGCAGAAGGGGGGCAGAAGGTGCTATAGTGCGTTCCGCCAATATCATTAATTGGAGGAAAAGCCACGTGTCGCTTTTTGTGCTTTCCGCCAGGCTAATTTTGTTAGTAGTTTTTGAAGGAAGACCATTTTTGACAAAAGCGTGAGCCGGGAGGCCATTGTCGCAAAAAATTCAGGACACGTATGTATGTCAGTCTCTCCTAGACCCACAAATAAGGTGGTCTGTCCGTCTCCCTCGCAAAATTATGTACTTCGTCCGTCCAACAACGGATGTCTCGACTTTGACTAAATTTGAATGCAACTATACACTCAATGATGTCTAAATACATCCAAATTTTAATAAACTTGAGACTTTTTTTGTTGGACGGAGAACCAAGTGTCGGAACTTCTCGCCTCGGCTGGGTTTGCGTGCGTCATGCGTCGCCTGCTTGCATGTCGACATGCTGCTCCTGCTGCTGCCTGCACGGTGCAGGCTGATCGTGTCATCATCGCTGGAGTAAGCGCTTCTGCAAAGCCCGGCAGCGCGCGCTGGCTCGGCTCTCTGGGTGTTATGTTGCAGGCATGCAGCCGCGCGCCTGCCCCAACGGCCGGGGAGAGACGATCGATATGGCCGGCCGCGGAATAATCAACGCGCCAGTACTGAAGAGGTGGGCAGGCATGCATGCATGCATGCATGCATGGCTTGTTAGGTTAACTTTACTTATTCATTTACTAGCAGTAAAACTCCTAGCCCGGCCAAACTACTGGACACGCCACTAGCTATGACGATGAAAATCTTTTAGATGTTGATATATGTACATAGTTGTATATAACTAAACCCTGTGTGCACCAAATCGATATAGCTTTTGTTGTGAGCAAAAGTACAGTTTGACCTTTTCTTCTTCGTCAGAATGCAGCATTTCATGTGTTGTTGCACTCCGTGCACGCATCTTGGTCTAGTTTTTGACATGCCGTACGCCCCAACACCTTCTCATTGCGTTAATACAAAAATGATACTCCCTACGCTAAATAATGAGTATCGAGGTTTACTACAAAGTTAATACAATTGTACTAAATATCAAACATTTATGATGGATCGGAGTGAGTTTTTTTAAAAGGAAAATATATATCCTTATGCAAGTATTGTAGTGTTGTATCAGCGGATTGCGAGATAGCTTTTCTTTGCAATGGTTATCGACTTATCGTGAGATAAAGAGCTGGTGTATATGTGCCATGATATGGGTGGTGTCGAACACATGATTTATAATGTAAGTAATGTTTGAGTTTTGTTTAAAATCGTGACTGTTGTTTCTACTCCACAATAAAAAAATCTGAAACACCGCAATAAATGTTTGTGTGTTGTATGAGGCCAAGAGTAAGAAACTTGTGAATTTGCTGACAAGACATATGTTCGTCTATATATGGCACTTGGCACATTGCAACAAAAAAACTCTCTTCGTTTCTTTTTTACTTGGTTTTCCTTTTTAAATTCTCATGCAGTTAACTGCATCGCTCTCATTCAATCTTTTCCCCAACCTCTACTCAGCTCCACCTTCCCTCATCCAATAGGATGGTAGCATGAAATATATTTGCTTGGGAAAAATAAAAGTATAATGATTAACTAAGGTTTGAAAATTTGAATGTACAAGTATTTTATTTTTATTTGTACTACAAGAGTTACATGTACAAATAAAATAAACGAAAGGGTATCTATGAATTTGAGAAGATGCTAGGTTGCAGATTGTGGTACGTCTTTATTACATTCTCCTCCAAACCGGCCTGTAGTAAAAATGTAGGATAAAAAGGCACAGTGGTCCATCCGATGCTCAAAAGAAGCATGGTCCCGGAGCTATATTGAGTAGACTCTTAGGTTCTGGTGCTGAAGGATTTGTAAAGGTTCTATGTATGCTGGTGCTATTGGGAAAGAAACGTTGCACATGGGATGGGCCAACAATTCTCTAACTTTCTCAATACGTATGTGGATTGGAGATAAAAACAATTCTATCTATTCCCCAGCCTATTTGAACATGGGGAAATTCTATATATTTTCTTAAATTCATAAACTCCCAATATATAGGAAGGTGACGGCTGACGAGTACAAGGTATTACTATGGGGTATGTTTAGATCGTTGCCAAAGCATGTTTTTGGTCTCTCAATTGGCAGCAAATTCTAGCTAGGGTACATAGTCAGTGAACTTGAAATTGTATATATTTGGCCTCTCGTGAAACTAGTAGCACTATATATCACTTCAAGTTCTATTTGTATATAATGTAGCACATCATCCTATAACTAGCTACAGGCCAGCTAGAACGGAGCTAATAACATACGGTTTTGCTTGAGAAGTCGTCTGTTTTTTAGTTAGAGATTAGTTGAAGGGCTTGGCCGCAAAGGCGGACCCAAAATATTAACTGAGAATGGTAAGCATAAAATATAAACCAAAAATTAGAGGAATGGGGCAAATGTATAGGCTCAAGAGGGGGCAAATTAAATGGGATCGAGAGTGGGGATGACATCTAGATCTTAATCCAACGACAGTATATGCGGAATGAGAGTGAGGATGACATTTAGATATTAATCCAACAGTTGTGATGAGTTGACCGAGATTTAAGACGTTTTACTTCAGAATCAGGCGACTGAAATATAGACACGCTCAATAAATTAAGCTTTGTTTTCAGGCCACTGGATCGATGCGAATATCCGACGGTACTATAAAACTGTAGCACGTACGAATTATCCATGGTAAAAAAAAGGAAAACGACATCGCGAAGGCGAGGCCGGTCGATTGTTCATTTATTTGGTAAACTGGTGTAGAAACAAGAACCACACACACAGCACAATTAAGTTCTCACATTACCAGCGAGAGCTAGCGAGCTCCCAGTGTAGTAACGCAGACAACACTACTTAGTACCAGCTGCCGCTAGCTAGCAAGCAACCGCAGCAGCAGCTAGCTCTCTCCCTTTCCTTCCTCTCCCAAGCTCAAGAGCTAGCTAGGGTTTATACGTACGTGCGCACTGATCTATCACCGGGACCGGCCGGACTCCGCCGGCCACCGGCCAGCTTAGCTTCCCACACCCGGCCTCCCTTTCGAATTCCGGCGTACGTACGTGCGCCGACGCGAACAACCCGGCCTCCTCGCGCTCCCGATCCTGCAGATCAGCCGGCCGGCCAGCTTCTAAATCGGCTCATCGATCGATCTCGCAGTACGTAGACACAGCTGGGGTGCTCTAATTAAGGCTGTAATTTCAGGCGATCTATAGTGCGGCCGGCCGAGAGGAAGCTATAGCCCAACACCAATTGCTCGAGCCTGTAAGTGCCATTTTTTTTTCTCAATTTCGTCGTAGATCTGTCTAGATTCTGCGAATTGATTTATTATATGTCGAGTGCTTAATTTGAGCTAGTTTTTGTGTAGTTTTCTTGGAGTTAATTAATTAGAATGGCATGCGCACCTGCGAGATCCCCATCATAACAACATAGTCGATCTGACGATGCTCGCTCTCTTTTTGGAAGAACTGATGAGATGTTCCAGTTTTCCCCCCTCATTCACTTCTGAGAGTTTCCAACTGTCTCTGTCCTTTCTTTTTTGCTAAATCTGGATCATATTGTCTATCCTAATTTGCTGGATACCAGATTTGCACAAGACCAGGGGGGACATAGATATCGATGAACCTAGAAGAGGTTTTTAATGAGCACTGAATTTAATTACTGCGGTTACCTGCAGTTTTCGTCTGTTGAATGAGCAAATGCGTGCATTTCAGTGCTACGGTACGGGACTGTACTGCTGTCTACTGTAGTGCAGTGGTATTACACAGTGACGCTACACACAGCCTATAGACGCTAGATAGTAGTAGCAGTATCCTTCCTCCCCCCACCAAAGTTCTCTTGTTCCATATCGGTTTGTCATGTGCGAATAAAGCTGCCCCGTTTTCCCCAGTGGGCCGGGACACCAGTGCGCCGAAATCATGAGCCGATCCAGCACACACCATATACTGTGACCGATGCATCCACATCATCTCATTTCATGTCATGCTAGCTAGCAGCTTCGATTAGTTATAGGTGTCGCGCCGGCGCCTCTCCGATGATGATTGACGAATGATGATGACGGCGACTAATCAATCAATCGGTTAATTGTTTTTTGCAGCAGAATGTGATCGATACTACTACGATGATGAGCACCTTCAGATCATGATAAGCCGCCCGCAAGCACCATGCACACAAACGAGGAGCCGGGCCCGGACGGCGCCGCCAATAAGGCGCTGCTGCAGCTGCATCAGGCGGCGAGCTCTGCAGCCTCGTCGTCGTCGTCGCGGCAGTGGTCGGCGGAGTCGCGGATCGTGCGCGTGTCGCGGGTGTTCGGGGGCAAGGACCGGCACAGCAAGGTGCGGACCGTGAAGGGGCTCCGGGACCGGCGTGTCCGGCTGTCCGTGCCCACGGCCATCCAGCTCTACGACCTCCAGGACCGCCTCGGCCTCTCCCAGCCCAGCAAGGTCGTCGACTGGCTCCTCGACGCCGCCCGCCGCGAGATCGACAAGCTCCCGCCCCTCAACTTCCCACCACCCGATCCCCACGCGCACCTCATGGCCATGGCGCCGCCGCCATTCTCCGCCACGACGGCGGCGCCCATGCTGGTCGACGGCGACAAGGCGGCGGGCCAGCTGGGCCGCTGTGACGACGGTGACGAGCTCAAGGGGTTCATGGGCCTGAGGAGCTCGCTCGGCCTTGTCAGCGGCGCCATGACGCCGTCCGCGTTGGCGGCCCATGCCAGCCCGTATCACCACCAGTACGGCGCCGGCGCTGAGGCTTGGAGCAATGATGCGCACGATTACCTGAGCGGCGGTGGCCGCGGCCATAATGGCACGGATTCGATTCAACAGGTGGCGACGGCTCACGGGCACGGCCACTCGCCGTATTTTCCCTCGCTGCTGTCCTTGGCGCCGGCGATGTCACAGTTCGTGTTCTACTCGGCCGCAGAGGGCGGCTTCGGATCAGCCATGAAAGAGGCCGGCGACGGTGACGACGATGATCAGTTCCCCGTAGATAACCTCGACGCTTCACAAGGGCAGCTATCGCTCAGCTCCGACAGAAGCTTCCTTCACTCCGGTTGATTGCATATGATCGATATATCTTGACATTCCAACAAGGTACGTATAAAAGATCGATCGATCAATAATAAGGCCGGCTCCTGGAGACTGGAGTAGTGTTTACTGCTTTTTTGTCCCCTTTTTTTGGGTTCAGGTAATTATGTTATGCTTTGGTTTTTTGGTCGACATTTAATCCGGGGAATCTTCATTTTGACTCGGGCATGACGAAGTTAATAAGCAGGCCGGGTTTTGCTCGTGTGCTATGTATGCAGTTTGTTGCTTCTTTTTTATACAAGAAGTAATTGTTAATGTATTTATGGGCTTGTGTAATAACGATTAATTTAGATCGATTTTATTTCTGATCGGTTCCTGCTAAATATGTTTTGGGTTAATTTGTGCGAGTATTGTTTTATCGGTTTCATCACATATATCTGTCTCACATACGTAACTAGGAGATAAAATGTTAAGTAATGTTAGGTGGAGTTTTGTCCTTATTGCTGTCACTAGATTGACACACTGCTAATCTACTCTCTTCGTCTCATATTAATTGACTCAAATTTATCCAAATATAAATGTATCTGTGCTTAAAAAGTGTCTAGATACATGTAACAGAAAATCACTTAATATGGGCGCGGGACGGAGGGAGTGTCTAGTAAGAACAAATAGGATATGATCCCTTCGAATACTTCAATTTTATGCAACTAAGGTGTCACGCGGGACATATATTTTGAAAACGAGAGCATTTCATTCATCAAGCAAGATGCGATTTACATTGTCAGTACTTATAATATTGGTAATTGTCGGTGGGACAAGCCCCAACCAGAAATTGTTTCGACCATTGGATCTTGCAACAGCAAGTTCATGAGCTGTTTTATTGCTCTCTCTTCCGATTTTCACAACCTGTAAACGAAGATAATTATCTTGAGTTTACAGGATTGCCTCATAAAGCCGCCATAGGCGGGACATGGCTTGGTTCTTCCTCATGATTGCCTCAACAACTGCAGCATTATCGGATTAAAGGATCACCAACATATATTTTGAAATGGTAGTGCTGCTATCCAATTTACGTGCTTTTGCAACTCTTGAACATGACAGCAATTCATTTTCTTTAATTTGTAATAACACTTCAATTTTCTTGCTTTTACTTTCACTTTTTTGCTAGGGTTATATATACGTACATGATAGTAGGCATTGTTCGCATATAAAAATACTTTCTTTGTTACATACAACTTGTGCCGGCCGTGTTAAATTTAATTTTTTTTTGAATTTAGACAAAAAATGGATCTATTAAATATTTTGTTACATAGTGAAATTACCAAAAAAAAAAGAATTTATCTGTGATTTTGATTTTTTTTCTCATTTTGTGTGTTTAACTATTTATTAGTTTCATCAAGAAATGAGTCTGTTTAACTCTATTGCATTACTCAGATTTATTTTCCATGTACACATTTCATTGCCATGCATGCATCACCGATATAGTGCAATGAACTTAGCATGATTTAAAAGTTACTTCTTCATTTTAGAGTAACCGTCCTTTTAAAAGTAGGCAGCCAAATTTATATTTGACGATCATTAATTGATAAGTACCTGTTTTTATAGTCTCAGTTCTATCAATGCAATGAAAAGAACCATCCACTTCTAGAATGTAAAAAGGTTGTGATATACCCACTCCGTCCCGTATTAAGTGACTCAAATTTGCCCAAATATGAATGTATCTGTGCCTAAAAAGTGTCTATATACATGTAATAAAAAGTCACTTAATATGGGACGGAGAGAGTATTTTGGATCGATGATTGAGCAAACGAGACGTCACTACCTATGACAAGCTAGTTTTCCAATGATAAAGAGCTACTGTACATACCGTACACTACGGGAAAACAGCTCGTTGCCGGTGGCATGCTTCTTTGCCGGCGGCTTTTCATCGGGCCTCCGGCAAAGGATTCACTATACCGTGGGCCGAGCCAAAAGCGCACGGCAAAGGACCGGCCGCCGGCAAATACCCAAAAGAACGCCGGCAACGGGCAGCCCACGACAAAAATAAGAAAAAGCCCACGGTAAAGACATCTGGACCCCACGGGCCACGCGCGGAACGTCATGCTCGCGCCGCATGTCTTGTTTGCCGGCGGTTTCCCACCGGCGGCCGGCGGCAATACACCGACAGGTGGATCCTTGTGGTTGGCGCGCGGCACATCAAGCTCTCGCCGCGTGTCCTCTTTTTACCGGGGGCATTCCAACAGCGGCCACCGGCAAAAGGACCGACATGTAGACCCCCCGAGCGACGCACGGAACGTCGTGCTCACGCCGCGTGTCATCTGTTTGCCGGCGGCATTCCACCAGCGGCCGTCGGCAATATACCTACAGGTGGACCCACGGGTCGACGCACGGCAAGTCGGGCTCGCGCCGTGTGTCCTCTGTTTGCCGGCGGCTTTCCACTAGCGGCCGCCGGCAAAGAGCAGACACTTGGGACCTACCTGCGTGTGCATGTCGTCACCGTTAACCTTGGGTCCGTCAAGCGGCCTTTCTTTGCCGGAGGCTGCCATTTCGGCCGCCGGCAAATGATTTGCCGTCGTCCTGACGAAAAGCCGCCGGCAAGTTGTATTTTCCGGTTAGGTTCCGTACCGGACGCCTTTGCCGACGGCCCTGACGAATAACCGCCGCCAAGTTTGCCGAGGAGCTTTTTGCGTTTGCCGGAGGCTTAGTGCCGCGGGCACATAAGATTCCTGCCGTAGTGTTACAAGTGCTACCAAAACACTGTAAAATTCTCTCTCTCTCATGTGTATCCACCATATCTAAATGTGCAGTAATATATTCCACATAACACGTGCAGAGTCTTTTTACAGAAACCCATGTCCGAACTGTGAGGCGAAAAAAACAAAAGGCAAATGCGGCTGTGTGGCTTTTCCCATGAACTGCCGGCCATGGCAATGTAGCACGGGGGCACCGGAGCGACGTCACATATTTTGTAGCAGTGGACCGAACGCAAAGCTACGTTGATATGATGAGGGCATGAGACGAAGCCGCTCAGAGCATGTACATATGGGCATGGCCGGCCGCCGGCCTGGCGCGCTGCGTGCTGCAATGCTGTCTCTGTGCGCACCGGCCGGGCTGAAGCCTGAATGAGATCGAGTGCCGACCTTGGATCCTATCCAAAGCTATAGCTGATACCTGGCCGGCGTGCCCACGCGTCTGCATAGGCCTGTAGCGAGCGAGCTAGGGTTGCATGCATGCATGCGACAGTTCGATGCAGGAGGGCAGGAGCTGCACTCTTGTGTCTTTTTGATTGGACCTATACGTTCAAACATATATACAGTCGCACATGAGGCCATAGGTACTAGTCTCAGGTGACGGAGATATGGAGAGAAAAAGTTAGTACTAGTTACTTGCAGAAGTAACAACTTGTGCACGGGTACCAAGAATGAAAAAAAATGACATGTGGGTCCATTAAAAAAAGAAAAAAAAAGATGAGAGAGATAAAAATTAGTAATGACAGCCGTTGAAGATGCCCAGAAATATCCAATGGTCCCCGAAGGACGCTGATACTAGTTCTCGATCGAAGCAGCTGAAACCCTGCAAATAAATCCATCAATGATTAAGAGTAGATGATTCAGGAGAATGTACATACAGTATATCGATTTCACTATGTGCTTTAATTCGTCGTCGGAGATATACACGATCGATTCTTCGTCCGGCCCCCCACATGTCACATGTCCAACCATTCGGTCGTTTTCATAAGATGCGTGCGTTCAAAGATTAACAACTTAACTAACGAAATATGTATTGTATTGTACATGTATATCATTAGATTCGTACACCCTCCGTTTCTAAATACTTGTCGCTGTTTTAGTTCAAGTTTGTACTAAAACAACGACAAGTATTCAGGAACGGAGGGAATAGTTTTTTATTCATATTGCTAATACTTTGCTGGTTAAATTAATGATATTGTAACACATGCATGTCTTGTAAAAGAGGATGGACGAGGTAGTAATGGATTACTTCTACCCCGAGCAACTGCTAGTTTAGCTATATCATCAAAGGAATTTTCGGCTAGGCTATTGATAGTTCAGTTCTCTCTGGCTTAGTTACTGACCGGCCGGTCTGAGATCTATCTGCCGATCCATCTCTGCCAGGTTTAGGATTTTGCCTCCCTCATGTTTCCAAAATTTTCTCCTTTTCTTTTATTTTCTCTGCTGGACCTCGGCCTCTTTGTCAGCCTACTGGACTGTACTTCCTTTTTTGTTTTGAGCGGGCTCTGGACTGTACTTCCTGGGCTGAGGTCTCGCGCAGCCCGTTCCACTCTACGAACCACACCCAACCATTCTGGAGGCTGCAGTGAGGCAGACGGACCGATGGTGATATTGGGCAAGGCCAGAAAGGCCGTCAGTGTCCAGGTCCATATAAACTCCAGAGCCCATAGCCCACGGAGGACCGGAGGAGCCGACAGCGCCGCTGCGGCGGCACAGCTTTCTCCGGCTTCTTCCCCTCGAGCGTGGAAGCAGTCCAGCTTTCTCCCCTTTCCCTTTCCTTCGCTGAGTTGAGTTGAGTTCGTCTTTGGCATTTCCTCGCTTAAACCCTTCCGCTAAAAACCAAACCAATACCCCAGAATCTATTATTTCTTCTCTCCCAAGCCAGCCAAGCCTGAAGCCAGACACCGCCGGGGATGGCCATGGCTCGCGTCGCCCTCGCGAGATCGCGCGCCCTTCTACCCCGGGCGGCCGCCCTCTCCTCCCCATCCTTCTCCACCGCCGCCCCCTTTTCTTCCTCCTCCCGAGCCGCGGCCGTACGGCGGGTGGCTGCCGCCCCCTCTTCCTCCCACGCCGCCGCCGCCGCGTCCTCCGCGGCACCCGGCGCTGGCGGGGAGGCGGCGGTGGCACCAGCTGCGCGCAAGCGGTGGGGCCTGCTCAAGTTCGGCACCTTCGCGGCGCTCGCCGGAACCCTCGGCGGCGCCGGCTACGTCAGCTACGGTGCGATTCCGCGAAGCTGCGCTCTCGTGCGTTTGATTGCGGGGTGTGGCTGTTCGGTTTGGGTGTTCTGGGCTTGCGCCGCGTTCTGACTTGCGGCTGTATGTTCCTCTTTCGCTTGCGTGCAGCTTATACGCTGGCCGAGGTGGACCAGAAGACCACCGAGTTCAGGATGAACATGGTGGCGCCGCCAGTCGTTGCCGAGGGTGCCTCGGAATTCGAGGTAAATAATGTCGCACCATCTTCCGACCATTGTGGTTGCTTGATGGAGAAATTTCGTGAGGGGTCAATAGTGTAACACATGTAAACCTGATCATCCGATTGGCAGCTCTGTTTGGTGTGACACAGCAGAAATATGCAGGAAATTGTCTACTCCATTGATTGTTTTGTACAGCTACAAGTGGAGATCAGGAGCATAGACTCTATTGTTGTGTGTAAAACTATGTCTAATATTAGATCATTTGTTTTTTATGTTTATGCAGAAATTTCGGGCTATGGCCTACTCGACAGCTAAGAAAGGTAGTTATGGCATCTTCCTTTTATATTATTCTTGCCCTTTCTGTATATTACCTTCAAGTACTTTTCCTATTGAACATCATCATTTCCATTTTACAGTTCTTACTCCCTTGTTATTTGTTTCTGCCGCCGTTCACTTATTTCTTCCCCTAATGTTTTTAAACATGCCAACATTGTATGAACAATGATGTGAGGATAATTATAGTTAGTAAAAAGAATCAAGAATTATCCTCAATGAATGGAATGAAAGAATTGAGTTACGCTATTAGTTTCTCCCCCCATTCCACAATAAGTGCTATTCTAGCTTTCAAATTTTGTTCCTAAATAGGTATCCTTCTAGAAGTTCGAGTTAATGTTTCACCGTTTTTCCTTTGCATATCCTTAAAGCTCATTATTCACAAGGTCATTTGCTACTATGACTAGAATAGCACACACCGTCCAGTAGCAATAAATGACAATGTGAGATAGCTAAAGAGGGTAATGCAGTCTTATGGATATATGCCTCACAGCCTTGATAGGAGTGAAATCATAGAATGGCATACTGTGCAACAGAGGGAGTAATTCTTGAATGCATATTGGATATTATTTCTTGATTCCAGCTTACCTTGTTGGCCGTATACCTTTCTGTTCAGTTGGTACCTATGTCTTACATTTTGTCACTGCAGCTCCTGTTGCAGCAATAGAGCTCTACTTGGATATTAGGAGCACAATTGAAGGTCATGTTATGGTTAGTTACAATCTTTCCAAAAAAATAATCTTGCAAGCGTGTTACAATATTTGTTCATAATCACAGTAAATATTTGTTTGGCAGGGCTTTACTGAACCCACATCAGACAAACTGTTACCAGATTTACACCCGCAACAGCAGCATGTCTTTACCCTAGTTCTTGATCTGAATGAAACCCTTATACACTCTGATTGGCAGGTACAGTCAGGGAGATAGTCAGTCCTGTTAATTATTTGTTAATTTTTCCAGCAATATAAACCAATCTTCAGATTTGAATATTTGATGCAAATGTGGTATTATAATTTATGGACCAAGATTTATATTATCAATTGAAGACTTCGAGTCCATATGGAGGCAAAGTACAGCCTGATTTCCTTGTAATCAGATAGCATCACTAAGACATGCAGCATAATGTTTAGACTTAAATATACCCTGGTAGGGTACTATGTGTCAAGTATGGTAGTTTACCGAAACATGTTCTGCTACAAGTAGCATTTGTATCATAGTACTCAGTTGTACTCTAATACCACACTTACAGAGCGCAAAAAACATAGTATTTTGTGGACCATCTACCACTCTACTCTCTAGAACTCATGAGTTATGGTATATATGAACTATTTGAACACGTCAATTTTCGTGCTGCAAGATGTTTTATTGTATCACATTCATGTCTAGTCTGCTTGGTTGTGTATAGGCATGTAACTGACATGCTCAGGGGATATTCCATTGCCTTAGATAACATAGCAGGATGAGTGTTTAACTCAACTCGTCTTTCCTATATGGTTATTGGTTCTGGGCGATAATACATAAATTGCTTTGTAATTTCCCTCTTTGTGCTTTGCTATATGTGCAATCCAGGAATGTCAAAGTAACGTTTTCTCTCTCTCTAAAGCGTGGCAGAGGTTGGAGGACATTTAAGAGACCAGGAGTTGATGCCTTCTTGGAACATATGGCCAATTTTTATGAAGTTGTTGTGTATTCTGATCAAATCCCCACAGTAAGTTGTTTTAACCTTTTCCTCAATGCAGACTGTTATGTAGTACCCTAATTTCTGCAGATGTTTTTTGATGTGTAGTCTCTGGAACCTATAATTGATAGGTTGGACACAAAGGGTTGCATTTCAGCCAGATTATCAAGACCTGCAACTAAGTACCAAGATGGTAAACATTATCGGGTATGGAGATTGGATGGCTTTACTATTTGAGCAATATGACTATATGAGCACTCCACAAAGAGCAAACATTGTCAGGAACAGTGAATATAATTTATTTTGTGTTTTTATATATTAGACACTTAGGCAGTTGCTTCCCTTCAATCTTCTTTTTCAATGTATGTGGTTCTAAAAAAGTATGGAACATGTACCCAAGCAAGCATGCAAATGAACATGGACAATAGTAGTGTATCAGTACAAATGTTTTATTTCTTTCAAAAAAAAATTGGTTAATCATCTGATAAGTCTTGTTTATGTCAGCGCATGGACAATAGTACTGTACCATGGCACATGACCTAGCCTTACATTTTCATACTCTCAGTGATAAGTCTTGTTTTAATCTTCTTGTCATGTTTTACCAGGATTTGTCAAAGTTGAACAGAAATCCTGCACAAGTTCTTTATGTCAGCGCGCATGCCCTTGAATCTTGCCTGCAACTTGAAAATTGCGTCACAATCAAACCCTGGAAACTTGAAAATGATGACACCCAATTGCTGGACCTGATTCCATTTCTTGAGTGTAGGTGCTCCAATCCATCTCCTGTATTTGTAATACCATCTCGTTCTAGGTATCTTCGATATTATCTTCTGAGCCTGTGACATTTAAAGTGCTTAAATCTTGCCGAAGCTAACTTAAACTACAGACCTTGCCATGGCAAGCCCCCCTGACGTCAGGGCAGTGCTTGCTTCCTATCAAGGTCGTGATGTTGCTAAAGAGTTTGCCAAGCGCTCAAAAGAAATCGAAAGGTAAGCACATGGTCACATTCATTCTACTGCTGGATGCCCGTCATTTTGAATATGAACACAACATATTGGTAATGCCGGTATCATTGTAATTTTATGAGTGAATCTCTCTTTTTTGTGGTATGTGGCATTTGTTGTGAACTGGCATGGTGTATGCTGTTCACTCTATATTGGTGTTATGCTTAAAATTTGATCTGAACTCGAAGTACAGATTATTTTGGGAAATTATTATGTTGCTCATCCTTGGCTGAATATTCAAAGTACTTCCACTGTTAGTGGTGGATCAGTCACAACTAGCCAAGCTGGACCATGCCACAGGTCTAAACATAATTATAATAAACCTGTACTGTACCATGGTTGTTGACAATTTACAAGGATACTCTCTTTCATTAAAACATAAAATTGTTTGTCAATGGTAATACCTAGATGAAATAAAAACTTTTAACTCCCTTATGAAAGAGGCATCATGTTTTTTGAGAAGTACATCAACCATTGACCTTGAAAGTATGAGATTGCAAGCTTAGAATTGCCTATCTGGAACTTCAACAAACTGCATGGTGCATGCAAGTTCGCTCGTTGTCAGTGTAATACCTAGTATCAGTTATTTGCTAAACAAAACTTGTTTTATTCTAAATTGAACTATCATACTTAACTGTCTTGCAGGCTCAAGCAAGAGCGACAGCAACATAAGAGCATATGGCGGCGATGATGGATCTAATCTGCTGGAAGGACAAGCCTCCAAACCTGACTTCGCGTATGGCGGCCATGATGGATCTAATCTGCTGGAAGGACAAGTCTCCAACTTTTCTTAATCCTAGCTGTGGGTGTTTTGTTGGAAGGAGAGCATATTGAGCCTCCAGTGCATTGCATCTCTAGTCAACTTGTCAGCTGCTATGGACGGATATCTTGTAGGTTTGACGGTTTAGGTTCGAAAGCTTTGCAGCTGATTTAAGTGTGCCTCCTATTTTTCTGTAGCATCATGATTCCGGTTCACGATCTCCATTTCTTGGGTATCTTGACTGACTGCATGTCAAGGACAACAATTGAATAGGGTCACTGATAAGAGTTGAGACCTTGCCACTAAGTTTGCCTTGATTCTAATTGGTCTTGTCAAAACATGGGTTGAAACGAGGCATTTTCTTGTATCTTTCGTGGTTATTGCATTTTGTGAGGTATGGAGAAGGTAATAATTTCCAATGGCAATCCATCGCGCCGTCTTGCCATTGGATACCGTGTCTGTCACAACCGATTCAGTTTGGTGGCGGGTCAGAGATGCCTCTCATCTTTCACTTCTCGATCTCTTCATGCCCTGGATTGAGATTTGAGAAGCATGACTCTTGCGGTTCGAAGTGATGCGAACAATTGAAGGGTGGTCCGCGGCGGCGAATATGCCCTTCCCACTCTCCTCCTACGCACCACCAACGCTGCCCTATCCCTATCTCGCTGCTATGCACACGAGGCTGTGCAAGGAGCCCGATGCTCCTGCAGACGCTGCCATCGACGCCTCTTGCAGACGACGATACCTCCGGCTCCAGGATGTGACGATCGTTTCTCAGATTTATTTTTTACCATATTGATGAACTCAATCTTTTTGGGAGTGTTCAGCTTGAGCATATGTATGAGATCATTCGGATAATATGTCCTACAAACTCCCTTTGGGCTCTGAACGGCCGCTCCACTGCTCGTTCGCGCAAAATCCTTCAATCCTAAAAATACTACTACTCACTTTTAAGTACAACAGTGATACATAATCCAAAGTTTAGGCTTGTCGATCTTGAGGCGCTACTAAGTCTGAATACTATTTAGGAGGTTCTGAGATTCGGCGATATGAAAACTAGCCTTTTATTTTGTGCTCATGTACGGAGCACCTAATTAGTTTCGGTCTGGTGGTTGTGGAGCATTATCTGTAAGCTGGTGATCCCAGCAGAATCCTCTACCTGGTTCAAAAAGCTTTCTGTAAAAACTTGGAGCCAAGAGTCTTTTGTCTGAAAGAACTAACTGGAATGTGGAATAAGAATGTAGAAAGGCAACCCAAGATAGGGATCCAGTTCTCTCAGGGGAATAATCCCCATATTGCTTGCAGCCATATATTTCTCACAACATTGAACTATACTCACCTATAGTCCCAGTGCATTGTGTACAATGTTAATTTTTCTTTTTCGTTCTTTTCCCTGGTCAGAAACACAATCTAAAGCCCTACACTTTCTCTTTGTGAAAAGAGCATATACAAAATGAATTTTAGCTTGTGTTGTACATCAGGGTTAGAAGATTAAGTAACCGCACACCATTGTTACCAACAACTGGATCCAGGACTCTTGCCACTGAGATCTCCATCCAGAGGAAGAGGAGTGGATATCGTGCGCATCAACGGTGTATGTTGCCCCTGTCTTGTCATCCTTAATTTTAATGCTAGAGGAGCCTGGAAAAGAAGAACATGTTGATTAATAGATAAGCTAGGGAAATAGTACGGCTTAGTTTACAGAATTTAGAACATGCAACGTGTACGCTGTACAACATGTAAGCGATTGTCCACTGAACAACCTTAGTTTACTCCAGAAAGTCTTAACTGCCTGATGCAATGTGAACACATTCCAAAATTGTGCGAATTATTCCAGAGTTAGTCAAATCTTCAGAAACGAGGTCATAATTTTTTAGATAAAAGAAAATTTACTGTTGGCACAAAAAAAAAGGGTTGAAGCAGTATTACTTTTCTTTTTTGGTGTAGGTCTTGGTTGGTCATATTTTTGACTGAAGTACATCCCGAGATTTTTTTCCACAACTTTCGAAAACTTTAAAGTACCTCAATCTATATCATGTGCAAACTCACACATGTTGAAACATGACATCATGAATTCATAGTGATTTTAACGAGCTAGCACTTACAGTTGTAATCGGTCCATCCAATGACTTGTTTTTCCAAGTCATAGACAACCACCTTATTTGAAAGGACCAGATCTGAAACAAAACAGGGACATGGGAAGAATAATTTAAAAAAAAAATATATATATATATATATATGTATATATATTTCCATGTGCAGAGGAATACTGACCTCCCAAAAGCACCATATCTTTTGCATCCTTTGGTTGGAATCCACCATTTTGGAATCCAAGACAATACAGGTTATCCTGTCAACCATAGAGAACAAAAGATGAACATGTCATGCATGACCAGGATTTTGAAGACCCATGTCATGTAGATTTTAGCCACCCTGCATCGATCTCCAGTTTCTCAATACTAGCGATGTGTATATTTGGACAGGTTGAGTAACAGGGTCCTTGACTCCTTGCGCCTTGGCTGGTCAACCAGGGGCCTTCTCCATTGATGTTGATACGAGCTTCTGAATACTAGTTTCTTTTGTTTATCGCTTCTTCCCATACACAAAGAATAAAATGCTCCCCAATTTACAAAGGTGTTGCCCTAATAACTTGATCTTAACTCCAAAGGAAAACCAGTAAATCTGATTCCTAATGACTTAGCGCGCCCAAAGACAGCGAGTGGATGATACACGTGCTAACACACAAGCAGATCCAATGTTGCATGATTGTGCCATGGGTCCCTTACTAGCTGCAGGGACCCACACTGTTACTCCGATTAAATTTGAGCATTTAGGGTTTGGTTGGGAGTTATTTTGTGCTTCGGCAACTTTTGGAGCACACAATTTCTGACAAAAGAAACATGGCAAAACAAAGGATAGATTATATGCTTATTGCAAGACGCAACATGACAAAGCAATGCCAATGGGTGAATAAATGTTAGCTCTACCTTTTTCTAGAACAACAATAGTAAAATTTTATATTACCCCATTTTGAAAAAAATAATCATGTGGATACACGTTCAGTCCAAGATCATCCTCAAAATGAAAGGTGATTTTTGGAAACCCATCATCCACACTGCAACAAAAATGAACATATTAGTTAGAATCTTAATGAGAGAGAGTTATTCTTGAGTTCATTCTTTGTCCTCATTCCAGTTTAATTGAAATCAGACCATACACGCTGTAAGGAGGTGGTTCATTCATAAGTGTGCAAGGGTATTATAAATATACACTTATATTGAAGCCTGATTAGTTGTATTGTCTTATCAGGGTATATATCAGGGTAGCCTCCATGAGATCCTCCCCTACATATTAGGGTAGCCACAAGTGACAGTTGGTGCTAGCTAGATTTGTGTTAAATACTACAGAGTATGTACCTTTCAGAATATTCGAAACATAGAAAACCTTGAATAGTACGGAAAGTTATATCCTGATGCTTCTGAAAAACCTACAATTGGTTGAGAAATACAATGTAATGTGAATGCATGCAAAGCTCCTTTACAACAGAGAAACTAGAGAAGGCCTTTGACATACCGCAGCAAGAATATCCTTGTAAACCAGCTCTGGAAGATATGTTAAGGTTGTACCACTATCAATGATGGTACCTCTCTTTTCACTCGTTTCAAAAATATGTGGTGGAAGCTGTAGTGCATTACCAGCAACATCGATTGACTGAAGATTAACATTGTAGTGCGACCTGAGTGGTACAATCATGATAAGGTGTTAGTACGGTCAAGGTAGAATAGAAATCCAGATTCATCGCAATAGAAAATAGTTTCGGCAAAACAAAAGAAGAAAAAGAACAAAAAAGACATAGAAAAAGAACCACACATGCACAAACTGAGATTACCGGCAACAGGAATTTGAGAAGATTCTATTTGATTTTGTTTGAAATCAAATATGAACATTAAGGAGAAAAACTCACAAGTGAGTCTTCATCACAAGTTCCCAAGTTCTCACTTGTCATTCTAGTTTTATTTATACTGACATCAAAATTTGAAATGTCTTGCTGGTTTTCTAGTAATAGGATCAACCAAAATATATGAGTTACCTGGTGAGAAAATTTCCTCAACTAAATGAACTATATGATCAACGTCAAGGTATTGGATGATGATTCTTAAAATTTTCCATACTACAAACAAAAGCATCAATGAGAAACGTGAGTGGCATTTAAGTCATCCATGTCATCATTCACATATCACATTATTGAATTATTTCCAAAAATGGTTCATCATAATTTTAATTACATAAAACATGACACTTGCTGGGTCAAATTTAATTAGGATCAATCACAACGGTTCTCCATTTTGTTTCTTGTCATTTGTAAGATTGAATTAAGTTACCTAATAGATAAAAAGACAACATGGAATGCATAGAAAAGTGAATTCATCAAATTTTATGTCATTCAATATATAAATGTGATGGATCCTAAGGCCTATCGTTTCAGTATGCCTTAATACTAAATTGTGATGATCTCTTAAAGCATGTTTATATTTATTTGCAATAACTAACTATCTCTGTGATAGACAAGTGTACAAAAATTCCCTATGAGTACGAAGCAGACATAATAAAATAATAATAACAATAACAATAATAATAATAATAACAATAATAATGTATTAGTATGCTATAATGAACATACATATTCGGTAGTAACGGCGTTGATTTTACTTTTGGTTGTACTACTTCTCCAATTGCAAAGATTCCACCTCCTTTTATGGTATCCAAGCAATGAGAAAATATCTTCTTCACTTCCCCTGCACTAGCTAGTTGTGATAGTGTTGATGTATTTGATTGGCCAAACCCAATAATTCCATCAAGGGCCTGGTTTGTACTTTCTAAATCCCCACCTTGCTGTGCACCGCACCTACAAAGGACAAAGGAGGCATTTATCCCCATTAAAGTCTTTGACTCAAAGTATTTACAACCAAATCTCACAATAATTGTGTTAGTCTGTTACTACCATGTTAAATAACTTGATCCTTGTTGCTTACATTGTTGAAACATTTCTGAGATGAAAATATGATGGTATTGCAAAAAAAATATAATTTGATAATTTCCTTAACACCTACCTATATTCAATATGCTAATGTCACAGATGCACAACCAAGAGAGAGGGTAAAGTATCCGGATTTAACACCCCATGAAGAATAAAACATATTCAGATACATAGCAGTACAAAAAGCTTGGCACATGGGCAACAGTAATGTACTCTCTCCGACCCATATTACTTGTCTCAGTTTTAGTACAAAGCAGTACTAAATTAGTGACAAATAATTCCAGCTGGAGTGACTAGAACATTTCAGGAAAAGTAAAAATGTTACCGAGAGATATTGCCATATGGTGTGACTCCATAACATTTTCAAACATAAACATTAAGCAACTGACAAGAGCTATATTTGACACTCAAATTCTCATTAACAACGCCATTTGTAAAAATGAAAAACTTGCCATAGCATGTGGACCAATGATGGCTCATCGATCCACTATATGCCATCCAACGGTAGACCAAGCACGCAGAAGGTGTACAATTGCACAATTCGAAACAACTCACCCGAATATGACATTGGCCTTGGCATGCCGTGTTTGCGCATTCCCAGAGAGTTGGTTATACTGCAGGGAGTCGCTGACGAAGGACCCCGCCGTGGAGCTTCCGTCACCATACTCGGCGCGGTACTCGCAAGGCTTGCCTGCGGTGCAACCGGGGAGCTTTTCCCCGCTCCCGTATGTCGCCGCGCAGAACTTGTTGTCGCATGACACCGCGCTCCCACTCGATGATCCCTTGGGGTCGTACAACGCCAGGTCTATCTGCGCCCGAAATTTTCCCACCACATATCATTACAATTCAGAGAAGATCGCATCAACACAAACAAGTGAACAACACATATAACTCTGCAATTCACTTTAAATGAACATGAACATGAACATGAGTGAATCCTCGGGCGGCATACATACCCCGAGGCCGCTCTTGGTGGGGCATTTGTCGCAGGAGACGCAGTTCACCCAGAGAATGTCGCTGCCGGTGTCCACCTGCACGTGGAACGGCTTGGGCGGCGTCCCGATCTCGATCTTCGTGTAGTACAGCCTGCGGGCACGGCGCGCCACCGCCCCTGTCAAAACCTAAGCAAACCAACCAGCAGGAAGCCTAGCTAGCTCGCCGAGACGAAATCAACGACACGCGTACCCGGTGCCGGTGGGGAGGCCGAGGCCGCCGAGGGGCACGTCGGCGGCGGCGAGGAGGCGGCCGTGGCGGTCGCCGTCGTGGGCGAGGTGGGCGGTCAGGTTGCCCCCGCCTTCGCCGCCTGGCCGAGCGAACCTGCGGCGCACCTTGAAGACGCCGGCGGCCGAGACGCCGCCGAGGGCGGAGGCCAACGCGAGAAGCGCGGTGAGGAGGAGGACGATGTGCCGAGTGCTGCTGCTGCTGGGTGGCGGAGCCATTATTGGTGCCCCGATCGATGCTCCGCGCAAAATTCCCGGTGTTCCGTGCAGCACGGTTTTTATTCTTCGTGTCCTCCTCCCTCCTGCTCCTCCTCCTCCTCCTCCCCGAGGCCGCGGCGGGGGCTGTGATTTGGGGAGGGGCGGGCAAGGGCCAAGGCAATGGTGGGAGGGAACGGACAAGGAATTTTGGGCGGCAGGATATAAAAGCTGTTTCTGCGGCCAAAGGTGCGAACTAGCGGGTTTTTCTGCGGCCTAATCTCCGATCGCGCGCTAGCTGACATTCGTGGCGGGTCGAATGGCTCTTGAATATGCCATGTGGACCTTGAATTCCCAGGCTCGTTCGCCCGCCGCTTTCCCTTCTGTTGACCTGACGCGAGAAAACAACGCCGTCTTCCTCCGCACTCGGTGGTGGCACGCCGTGACGGAGGCCTGTCTCTGAACCTGAAAATATTTTCGACGTAGCACGTGGGAAGTAACAAAAACGACTCTAGACCAAGAAGAAACTAACCTCACTAACTCCGCGAAGTTGACCGAACCCCGCCGATCGGAGAAAAAACAACGATATACGAAGACAAAACCAAATTGGCTACTTTAGAAGAGCAACAATGTGTCTATCCTCCACCCTCATTTATGACACTGACGAGATCATCAATTCATCATTGACAAGGTGGATCGGGAGTCAGAACTTTTTTTATTTTTCTACCCCACGATTCGCTATATCTACCATAACATTGTTGCTCAGGAACCAAACCTAAATATCGCGCGGCAACAAGGACCGAGGGCCCCCGCCCCTATCGTTGTTGGAGCGGCAGGTGGTTGATGAAGGCAATTTGCCCTAGAGGCAATAATAAAATTATTATTTATTTTCATGTTCATTATGAATGTTTATTTCTTTATGCTATAACTGCTATGATTCTTGACATGAGGTTCAAAGAAAAACTCATAAGCACGTGTAAAGAGATAAACACCAAGTTGTTTCTAGTTTTGCCTCTAGGACTAGCTCATGTGTCGTATGATGATCACGTTTTTCTGATCATGACATAGTTAGAGTAACAAGGATGCCGATGGCAATGGGAGCAGATTGTTAAAAGAACAAGAGTGCCGAACCAATCCAATTCCATGATATACTACGAGATCGTTTCGTCACTTGTTGTTAGTATTATAAGATTGTAATTGTATACTAACGTCCTTAGACCATGAGAATATTGAGTCCCTTCATATTGTAAGATTTACTTTGATGGTTATCGAACGTTACCCATAACTGGGTGGCTATAACGATAATCTTCAGGTACTTCGGAAATGTATGTCTAACGACTCGATAGTTCAAGATTGGGATTTACTCCTCTTGACGATGGAGAGATAAGCTATGGGCCCTCTTGGTATTACGGTATCCATTATCGTCTGGCCAGGATATCAAAATACGGAAATGAGAAAAGAGAACAAATCGGTAACGAGGATGACTTGGTATTGTGATCAAGTCGTTGCTTCACAAGGATATCAAAATATCTCGCCTCGGGTTTTGTTAAGTATTGTAAGGCAAAAGGAATTGTTTACGGAACAAACAGTACGCTCGAAATATTCGTGTATGTGTGTGGATTAATATGGATGTACAGATCCCACACGTGTGTACTCATGGCTGCCTCTTCCCTCCACCCATTCTCATTGTTCCACTATTAGTCTCCGGTACTTCTTCGTTCTGAATGGTGAAACACTACTGAATTGATGACTCCGTATGCATGGATACCGATAGAGGGATTGTGTTTTCGATCCAGACAATTCTCGCAATTGGGAGGTAAAATCCTAACTGCGTGATTCAACATCAACGATTTTCGCCAACATTTTCTCTCCGTTGCGATTGTTGATAAGATTTGATAAAACCCACTTGCACCTTCATAGCGTATTGGGCTTTGTTCTAGGACGAAAATTTTGTTTTTGTACTACGTTCCCCAATAGTTGAGGAGGAGGGGGTCCATAGCCTTGCCGGCGGAGAGTGGTGGTTCATATTTTTTTTTCAGGAGAATCACAAGACTAGGGTTTTAGGCTATTTTGCTTGATTTTGAAAAATGCTTTTTGCTTAATTTTTATTTATGAACCGATTTTTTTCTCAAAATTTTGCCGGGCATATATTCGAGCTTTGTTGAACCAAATATATTTTTATATGGCGAACATTACTTTATCGAAGATCAAGCTTGATCGAGCTCGATCTACTTCTGTGCGACCGGATATTATCGACCCTTACAACGGGTTCAGCCTAAATTTATATGGGACCGCCTCCTAGAAGCTGGCATGTGGATCCCACGTGTCCGATATGCTATTATCAGTGCTAAAATTTGGATTTCTCGTACGATTAACACTAGAGCTATGTTTATGTGTAATATAAAAGGTACAATTGTGATTTTCTGGTACTCCGTATTAAAGTCTCAGTTTTATAGCGGTTTACTCCAAAAAAAATTACTAACAAGGAATCGACCGGCCACACGCACACACACGCAGCAGAGCCGGTTGCTTGGCTCGCAGCCGAACGCCCCCCTCGCCGTCGCACCGGCCTCGAATCCGCTCCCATCTCATGGCGACGGCGAATCAGCCGGCGGGCGAAGCCCTCGCGGCCCACATCTCCAGCATGTCCCGCCCGGAGATGCACGACTTGATGGCGCAGATGAAGGTGAGCCACCCCTAATCCCCAAACCCTACGATGTCGATTCCTCTCCTGTGCCCCCCGCCCCCCCCCCCCCCCACAATTTTCTCACCTTTTTACCTTGCTATGGTGGCGTGGCGCCGCCGCACGCGTAGGTCATGATCGGCCACGACCAGGAGAGGGTGCGGCGAATGCTCGTTGAAAACCCTGACGTCACCCGCGCGCTCTTCCGGGTGAGTCTTCTCGCAGCCTGCTATCTATGCCTGTAGGAGAAAGGGAAACGGTCCTACCATGGCCACAAGGGCTCTGCAAAACTGAAAATAGTGTTGTTCAGCGAGATATTTGGATTAGACTTCATGACTATTGCAAGTGAATGTAGCTGGTACTGGCGAAACAGGTTAGGAAGGAACTCTTGTGTTGCTAGCTCTTCCAGTTAAGCCTGGTTCATGTTAGCATACATAGTGGAATTGGTCTACATTTATGTAGCAAAGACTGTCTTTCATGGAGGTTAAGATGGAAAACCCAGTTATACTAGATAATGCTATTTTGATTAGTGTATAAATGTTGGTTGTCGCGAATGTCTTATTAGTATCACCATGGAGCGTTCGCCTCTACATGTTGACATGTTGTTTCCATACGAAAAACTGTATGAAGAAGAAGAAGTGTCCTGCCGTTGTGTTATTTATAGCATACTTCTGTTAAATTGAGCCCGCTATTTTTTCTAGTACACCTATTCCCTAACTGTTTGTTCTAGAAGCATTGCAATACACATGTTTGTGTACCTGTTCCCTGGCAAAATTGCCTGATGTCTTCCAGTCGATATAGGATTATTTGTTGCCTACATTTGAGAATTTACTATTGCCTACATTTGAGAATTTACTACATATGAGAATTGCGCAGGATGAATGATTTTGTTATGTGTTTGCACGGGGTGGATTTCTGACTATCTTCTTTTTTCTCATGCAGGCTCAAATAGTTCTTGGAATGGTGAAAACACCCAAACCTGTATGTAACTTAAGTTCTTTGACTTTTTCTTCACATTTAATATCTAGACTGTTAATAATGAAATTGAAATCTGTTGTCAACATCTGCTTGTTGTTCCACAGGCACATTCTTCAGACTTGGCCCAACCGTCAGTTGCTCAGATTACTCCTACATCAGTTAATGCACCGGTGCAAGACCATGTTAACTTGTCCCAAACTCAGCCACCTGCCAGGCAACATAATTTGCAACCTTCTGGCCCATTCCAATCGGGCGTTCCTAATCTGCCATCATCTTTGGACCTTCCTACTATGCCAGCCAACCCACCACAATCAGCACAAGCAAAAGGATACCCTATGCATCAGATGCTTCCTGCATCAGCACCCCAGTCATCTCAGCACCCAAGTGTTACCATGCCTCCTCATGCCCCTCCACATTATTCAAATGTTCCATCACATATGCCAACAGTTCATAGTCAGCCACAGCAATCTTTGCAAAATCCTGGAATGTTTAACCAGCAGTTACAACCACCATTGCCCCAGTTACCTAGGCCACCTTCCATGCAGCCCTTTACACATCAGATGCATCAGCAAGTACCCAGTTCGTTTGGTCAGCAAATGTTGCAACAACCAATGTTTCATGTAAGTTTCTACGCTAAATCTGCATGATCCTGATAACTAAATACTGCTCTACAAACTGACAGTGGTATTTGGAATTTTTCAGCCAGGCGGGAATCAACAAAATTCTTTCTTTACAGGTCAACAACAATTGCCGAGCCAACCACCATCGTTACCTAACCAGCCACCACCACAGCTATACCAGGTGTAATTTCTTTTCTTTTAGAATATATGATTAATTGATTATGCTGTGTTAAATTTGACTTATTTCCCTTGCATAACAAAAATGCATGTATTGCTCAGCTTTTGCTCTGAAAATCAGATATAGGAATGGCATCGATGAATTATTCTTGATTTGCTATGATCTCACGAGTTTTAGACCTTGAAGAACCTTATATGAATGAGTAATTGATAACTAATCTCTTGCTATATTAGTCTTGTAGTGCTGACTGCTGTTGAAACATATGTATCCATTGACATATTATAAGCATTTCTTTTCAGTTGAATGAAGTAACATGTGAATGACTCTTATTATCTTTAATTGCCTTTAATCCAATAAACTATTACTGTTCCCACATATATGATAAATGGCCTATGCATTGTCATCCACATGTTCTTCTCGGCTAAGTTGTACTTTCCCCCCTATTCTTATTAGCACTTGGCATTTTTTCTGAAAAATTATGCCACACGCAGTTCAAAATTTTCTAATGTTTCTTAGCATGTTAGGCTATCGTTTATTCTTATTGAGAATTCCTAACTGTTA
This sequence comes from Brachypodium distachyon, assembly GCF_000005505.3. Lineage (NCBI taxonomy): Eukaryota > Viridiplantae > Streptophyta > Magnoliopsida > Poales > Poaceae > Brachypodium > Brachypodium distachyon. The sequence goes on along the minus strand of NC_016132.3, from coordinate 17,583,056 downwards.
AGGGACCAATAAATAAACTCTTGATGCAAATTAATACCACTATAAAATTCGATGTCATGTTTTGATTTTTTTACTTAGTGTTGCTTTAAGAATGCCTGGCATCTGAAATGCTAGGGAAATACTACCTCCGTTCCTAAATGTAAGATGTTCTAGCCTTTGTCCTAAGTCAAACTTCCTAGAGTTTGACCAAATTTATAGAAAAATGTAGTAACATCTATAATATCAAATAAGTATGCTTTGAAGATATATACCGTGTTGGATTTAGTAAAACTAATTTAGAGTTGTAAAGCTATTACATATTTAGGAACGGGAGGGAGTATATCTTACTGGTCTCCTTTTCAATATTTGATACTTCTTGTACGGTTCTTGCGTTGAGAAGTCAGAGAACAAAAACACCAGATAAAATATGTTTACGACCTGTTATTTTCTTAGCAAGAACCGGTATCTCGTATAATATCTGAGCTGTGCACAGTTTCAAGCATGTCTTCAACATTAGTATTTTGCAGACGAATTCCTTCAAAAGCTTTTCATTTGATGTGTTCTTCCGAAGATTGAGGAGCATATTTTGTTGGAAATTAGCCGTATCTAATCTGTTTCTAGTTTAGTTCATCACTAAATAATTGTCTTGGCCTCTTGAGTTTTGCTAAACTTTGTAGTAACTTTTTGTTAGGTTTTTGAGGAAAAGGATTTAGTTAAATTGACAACAATGGCTTGAAGTAGTGTCATTTTATCTCATAATAAATCAGGACAGAACTATGAGTTACCAGCTTCTTGCTGACTTTTCCAATATTCTGTACAGGCTAAAACATTGTCTAATCAAGTCACATGCCACTTCTTGAATAGTTTATTGTTGTATGCTAGATTCTAATAGTACCATCTTCTGTGTGGTTTGTTGACCGTGGACTCAAACAGCCGACAGGCAGAGCATATAACTCCTGTAACTTATCTGTTTAACAGGCTAATTCACATGTTAGCTCACACTACAATTCTCAAAGCATGCAAGTCGATAGATCAGCCCCATGGGGACGTGTTAACCAAGAAACATCATCAGCTGGCTCCCATTTCCCTGGACAATTCCCTGGCCTACCCGGACAGATGACCCAAGGGATTGGCGGTATCCAGACAGGTCGCTCTGAGGCACCCGTAAGTGTTTGTTGATTGCATTCTAGAACAATATAGTCGTATGTGCCATGGCTTTCTCCTTTTTCTTAACATGAACCATTCGCCTGATTGTTGTTGGAGCAGTTGACGCCTGACATGGAAAAGATGCTAGTACAGCAAGTCCTGAGCATGTCGCCAGAGCAGATCAATATGCTGCCTGCAGAACAACGGCAGCAAGTGCTTCAGCTACGAGATATGCTACGGTCATGATAGACGGGCAGCTGCCTGAGTAGAAGAACCAGCATAGAGCCACTCAGATTAGTCCGGTGGTCCATACCCAGCAGGTGCCGCAAGATACCTCCATGTTTAAGCAGCCATTTGACATCCCTGCTGTAGTCTGCAGCTTACCTGGGAATGTGATTGTAGAATGCCAGTCCATTTTGTTACCTATAGGCAGTTGTTTGGACATGTATTTCGATTAACAAATGAAACGGCAGGTTTCAGTACTCTTTTGCTACGACAATTTCATGCCTTTGTTGTGATTTGTATCTGATGATGGGGAGCCATTGAGATGACTGATTGATATAAACGTTCGAATGGCGATTATCTGAACTTTCTTGTTTCCTGCCCTTCTTTTGTCCTGGCCTTTCGTTTACCATTATTTTCTTCTCTGTTCTATGTACCACGAACCTTGCAAAGCGTTTCTCAATACTGTTGCAAGTTTGGGGTCACTTCGTAGCTCTCCTATTTCCTAGTAGTAGTACAAAAGAACAAGAGAGCTTTCAAAAGTATCTTTCCAAAAACAAAAAGTTTGACTAGAAATATCAACACGGCTACTTGCACAGCCTTCACGTTTGGCTTTAGCTTGGGTCTGAAAATAAAGAATGACAAGTCGTCACGTGCGCTCTCACCTGGCATCAGCTTCCCAATCAGCTGTCCAGCTTTGCGATCTCGGAAAACGACGCTTGAATCATCTTCCTAGCCTTCCCTTTTGCTTCGTCCACCTGTGCTTTGGCCAATCAGCTATTTCCCCTTTGCAAGAAAACAAAATCCTACGCGGAACGAACCATCGAAGAACCCGCATCCCCGTCGAGAATTAGGTGAATTATCATCGGAACACACACCCAAGAAGAGAGGGGGAGAAGGCAGCAGCCAGTCGTGCAGGAATTTGAGAAGCTCGAATTGTAGTTGTGGAGTGTTGTTGAGGGAGGGGATGGTAGGGGGAGGAGGAGCGGAGCAGGAGTTGTCCGCGGACAACGTGAAGGGGATAGTGCTCGCGCTCCTCTCCAGCGGCTTCATCGGCGGCAGCTTCATCATCAAGAAGAAGGGCCTCCGCCGCGCCGCCGTCGCCTCCGGCATCCGCGCAGGTCCGTCGAATCAGCTTAATCCTCCCTCAGTTCCTTCCTCCACGCAATCTCTTCCTCTTTCCAGTTTAATCCTGCATTATTTTTTTAATTTTGCCTCGTTTTCAGGGGTGGGTGGGTACTCCTACCTCCTGGAGCCCCTATGGTGGGTTGGCATGATCACCAGTAAGGTTCCTTTCTGAGATTCTCTCTCAGCAGAGCAAAACCAAAACCAACCCTCAATTACTCCTAGCTTGCAGTGGGTAATTAGCAGCACATTTTTTCCCTCTCTTTTCAGTGATCGTGGGAGAAGTCGCGAATTTCGTGGCGTACGCCTTCGCTCCCGCGGTGCTGGTTACTCCTCTTGGAGCACTGAGCATAATTGTTAGGTATGCACCTGACTGTGATTTTTAATCTGCAACAATTGTGAAACTGTGATGTGAATCATGTGGTGTTAAATGTGTGCATTGGATTGGATGTTGCCCTCCTTATCCAGTGCAGTGCTGGCCCATTTCATCCTGAATGAGAGGTTGCACGCGCTCGGAATTCTAGGCTGCGTCATGTGCATAGCCGGATCGATGGTGATCGTCATCCACGCGCCGCAGGAGCAAGAGATCACGTCGGTTAAGGAGATATGGATCATGGCGACACAACCATGTGAGAATTGTCAATTTTATCATTGCTACCATTCTGTTATGTACAATTGTTCACTCTTTATGTTCGGAAGTGAAATGTGATTTAATGCATTTTGGCATGTTTCTTTGCAGCTTTCTTGCTATATGTTGCTTCAGTTGTACTGGTGGTCTCTGTGCTAGTGTTCCACTTCTCCCCTCTCTGCGGGCAGTCGAACGTGCTCGTCTATACTGCCATTTGCTCTTTAATGGGCTCTCTTTCGGTATTGTCATTTCTGCCACTAGCTGCTGTTTTATTGAACATTTTCAAAAAAAATGCAATCACTGAGATTTAGCCTTCACAAACAAAGGTCTAATCTTGTGTCCTTATTCAGGTTATGAGTGTTAAAGCTCTTGGTACATCCTTAAAGTTGACCTTTGAGGGGAAAAATCAGTTGGTATATCCAGAGACATGGTTCTTCATGCTTGTCGTAGCTATTTGTGTGCTAACACAGATGAATTACCTGAACAAGGTTTGTATGGGCTCTCTACATATATTCAGTAATCAATTGTATCCTTGGGTACTGACACTACCAAGTTTGCCATCATCTAAAAAGGCTAAATCCTATCAAAGTAAGAGCTGTACATACGAAGTCTGACTGACTAGTAAGAACTAGGAACACCATTTTTAGCCCTAGTACTAGCTAGTGTTTGAGCACTCTAAGAATAGAAGAATGGTACTTGCACTAAAACCACGACAAGTATTTAGGAACGGAGGGAGTACTATTTTACATTCTTATAATATGATCTTTACCTCAAACTATGCTGATTTTTTTGTTGTTTAATACGATAAGGAGTAAGGAACATAGAATTCTACTCAGATCATTTTTTTTCTGTATGTTATATAAGCTGTATTTTGTATTTTTGTTCTCAGTAAACCACAAAAATCAACAATGCACTTCAATGCATTAGCTTCTAAAATGATTGCCAGTTTTACTGTGCTGGTAGCCTCGACAGATGTTTAACAGAGTAATTGCCTCTTCTCTTGGCAGGCACTTGATTCATTTAACACTGCAATTGTATCACCAATTTATTATGTAATGTTTACAACACTGACAATACTTGCAAGCATCATAATGTTCAAGGTAAATGTTTTTTTTTTGTTCATATCATTTATCCATTTCTTTTTTCTGTTCTGCCATTACTATGACAAACTGTGCGTTGCTCATTCGGTATTTGTTTGTCATATATTGTTGGGACCCCTCTGAGAAACTTTTTGTTTTTGCCTTTATATATATCACATCCAAGCCCCAACTCTAGTAACCAACTGCTACTACAACTTGCAATAATTTGTTAACTTATTTCCTAGCTGTATACGTATCCTACAACAACTTAGTAATGCCAAGAGCAACCTTGGGCAGAAGGCCATGCTTCGGCGAAGCCTAAGCAATCATCCATATTCGATATATGAAATTTCGTTTCAAACAGAAATAAAAGGACACATGAGCTAACCCAAGTACTTCTCATTACACATCAATGATGTTACAGGATTGGTCAGGTCAAAGCCTTGGAAGCATCACCTCTGAAATATGTGGCCTCATCATCGTACTGTCCGGTACCATTCTGCTCCATGTGACAAAGGATTATGAGAGAATCCCTCAATCGAGAAGTACGGAACCCTAACTGACTCATAACCTACATCAGATACTCTTGAATCGATGTAGGATGTACCTATAACACCCCCATTGTTTCGTCCCGAAGCAGGCATTTACGCACCATTGTCTCCCTCCTCGACACCAAGACTGAACGGAGAATTGCTTCGGCGCATTGAGGATGATGCAAGGTCTCCTGAGGACGAAGAAAAAGCCTTGAGGCGGCAGGAGATGTACTAGACATGAGAAATCTCAGCGACGACGACGAAGTAGCGCTGAAGAACTCACGCTACATCTCCTTTCAGGGTTTTTGTATATAGTAGCAACAGCTACATCTTGACCAAACAGCCGATAGAATTTATGCACAGATTCTTGTCAAGTTTTCTTCTCTTTTTCTGTATCACTTCTCTTCTTCCAGTTTTGCCGCAGCATTTCTACACGTAGAGTTTGAATTTGTTTGGAATGATCCCCGGAGATTGTATGCAAAACTGCGAACGCTGTACATTACTGCTGACACGGTTGCGTTAATGCCGTTCTTGTACAATCGTGGTTATCTGATTTTGTTTCACTCTCAACCTGTATGAAGTTGAGGATATTTATTCCAGAAAGTCCCAGTTGTTTTTAAGCTTTGGGGCATGGTATTTTGTTTCCTGGTTACTGTGCGAACTGAGCTGTTTATTTGTGAAATTCTGATGAAACTAAACTGTTGACAGAAAACGATGAAAGGATATAGGGCCAGTTCTTTTCGGCTTCCTGGATCGGCTTCTCTAAGAAGCTGCACTCCCTCGGTTTCTTAGAGAAGCCGCCACCTAAATTTGATTAGGCTATCAAATTAATTTGGTCTAAACTATTTTGAAAGTTTAGCTAAACTTGTGATGCGGCTTCTCCAGCAAGCTAGGTGAGGACAACTTTTAGGAGAAGTCAGTCCTGAAAGCCGAAAAAAACGCAACCATAGTACTCCGTATTATTGTTCTTGTGGGGAATTGTGAAATTGACTTGATTACGTGAAAACCTAATTAAACTTGGAATTAGGGCATGTAACATGCTTTCTAGTTGCCACTTCCCTGGAATTCGTTCGTTTCTCGAGCATCCAGTTTCACGAATCTCGAGGCAATCGCAGTGGCATGGTAATTCTCCCAGGCGCAGCTGATAATGACATGTGGGGGCAACGGATCAAAAAAAATGAGAAGCCCTACTCTCTTCTCGGGTCCCACTTTCCAGCCGCACAAGCTTCCTCTAATCCTCGTCCCTTCGTGCCCACTGCCCGTCCCGTCCCGTCCCCTACGCTCGAGAGTTCGTCGGCGGCTGAACTTCAACCACGGCGGCGGCGGCTTTCGACCGTAAGTTTCTTGGTAGGCTGTATATGCATCCTGATTAGATCTGCTGGCTGCTCGATATTTCTTCGAGGATTCTGTAGACTGGTTGAGCCTTAGCTCTTAGGGCTCACCCCTCCCCTCTGCCGCCGCCTCTCCTGATCTTCCCCCTCACAGGCCTCCCGGTCTCTCCATCGTCACTTGGAACCCTAACACCAGCTGCTCCACTGTTCTCCGGCTCCGGAGAAGCCTACATGTCTGCTTTCGTTGCGAGGCGGGGTCCAATTCAAACTAAGAACATGTGTTCCCTCTCTTTGTTTCTCTTGAGGTGTGGAGCGATGCGTCCGCCTGTGGCAGTCACCACCGAGTCACCGGCTGCCTCGACGGATGAAATCCTTTATACCCATGAATCGGAGCAAGAGAAATAGTGGGAAATGGGTTGTTATTATGGATTAAATGGTTTTCTTATTATCTTCTTTACAGCTTGTGGTTGTAGTGATAATAATTCGTTTGATTACATAAACCATATTCAGGTGTGTCAAGCTCGCTTAACTTGTCCTGCGCTAGGCCATGAAACCCTGAATCTCAAATATCTGATTGTTGTCATGCTGAAATAATGGTTAGACAGTTTGCACTAAGGTTTCGTTGATTTATTTATACTACTGGGATACAGCTATTGGAAGCATCATGGTAAACACTAAACAGGGAACTGTTTCTTGACAGCGGTTTAAGTCAGCTACTTTTCGTCCTTGAATGGAACAGGAACTTTTTGTTCCTTTGTGTTCCATCATGGTTGCTGTGTTGAACCGCACTAAACTGTGGAATTTAGTTAGAGTAAAAGTACTCTTAGAGAAATCTTGTTCTCGTAAGATTTTTCTGTTACTCCCCAAAAGAAGTGCTTCCAACTAGATAACTGCTATATCCATAAATAGGAACAAGTGCTTTTGAAAAGCCACTGCAATGGCAAACACAGCGTAATGAACTAATGATCCTCCATCTGGCTTTGATCTCCCTTTTTAAAGCTACTAATGTTTATTGTTCTTGATTCCCCTAGCCTTAACCGCCTAATGTAGTAATGTGATTCTTTTGTTTCATCCTGGAAATGCTATTGCTGGATAATCTGAGTTTACCAAGGGTGTTTAGTATTAACATCCAATACTTGTTAATCTGGTAGTAAATAAATGACCAATCTAAGTATACTTCTGCTGTTCTTGCTGAGATACAGAGACAGTACTACATATGTAGACATTGGACAGTACCTGAGTTATCATGCTCAGGTGGACACACCAAATTGGCAGTGGACTCTTGTATGAGATTTATCTTTCTTTACTATTTTCTGTGAGCTTCTTCTCTCTGTTTTTAATATCGTAGAAGCTTGAATTTTACCCCTCTGATGTTTTCTTTGCCTGTCTTGGTTCTAGTGTCTTGCTACAAGCCTGTGAGTTCATAAACGCTAGATGGGGAAGGCAAAGCGTGCATCAATTTTTATCAGGCTCGTTTCGGCAGCTGGAACTGGCTTTTTCTACGTGAAGCGCAAGAATCCTCGGCGGATAACGGAGAAACTAGAGTTCAGGAAGTACGATCCACGTGTAAACAAGCATGTTCTATTCACGGAAGCGAAGATGAAGTGAGATGATGCGACCTCTTTTCTTTTCATGCAATTTTTTATTATCTAAATAGCCTCGGAAAGTTGTTGAGTCCAAGACCTCTGTACCATTCACTTTGGTCTGAAGCAGTGCTAAATTCATGACCCTATTCTAGGTTCTAGAATTTCACCTTCACGTAGACAACTCTACTGTGCATGAATTTGATTTTGCGGGCAGCAAATCAGCAGGGATTTTCACTTGCTCTAGAACATGAATGCCACGCATACTGTGTTGTGTTTTTCATATAAGCCTGTTTGTTTGTTTCATTACCGGTATGAGCTCCAAGTCTGCAAAAGTAGTCCCATTTTTAGTTCTGTGGTGTTGTGAGGTGAATGGTTGTTTCTGAAATTTTCAGCCCCAAGATTGTATGTCTTTAACATCTGAAATCTCATATGCCGTCTCTCCAACTGAGTTAGATGAGTCAAGCATGCCACTGAATCTGCTGCAAACTTGTTGGTTTGGTAGTACAGATGTTGTTTGTCACTCAATTCTGATCTATGAACAAAAATTCTTTTGTTGGTTTGGTGTGCATAACACAGATAATCCTTGTCAACACAAACGAGCCAGTAGTTCTTGAACATCTTCAGAATTGGCATGTTAACTGTCAGTGTCGCCAGACATATCAAACTGCCCCATCACTCTGAAGCTACCTGCATCACCCCAACTATGCAAACACATCCTAGATCCAGGATCATAGTCCCAGAGCCCAGACGCCATCTGGCGCCGGAGCTTCTTCTTCCTCCCGTTTACCCAGTTATTGTGGAGGACGAAGCACCCTAGCTCCCTGCAAGCTGAGCGCACATCGCGCCTTTCCCATAGTCTCCTGTAAGCTCCGTTTGGGAACAGATTCCGGTCCAGGAACATGACGGTGAGGTTGGTACTGGGCTCCAGGCAGATGTTGTTGCCGTGGCGATTGGCTCCTTCCTGCCCACACAGGATGTCGTAGAAGCTAGGTTGCTCCGACGAGCTCGACTTGTTCGCGTGTTTCACCACCATCTCCATTGCGGTGATAGTGGCGTGGTCTGACCGGGCATAGTAGAAACCCGAGTTAAGTCGGCGCGGCAAGTTGATTGGCCCTGTCAACAGTGACTCAGTGAGCAATGAGAATTCAGAAAAATTCCTCCTAGGTATTTCAAGAAAGACACTATTATGATACTAGGTAAGAAGATCACTCGGAAGAAACATTACTACATTTGCAAACAATATTTTCAGTAGGAGTCTAGGAGGTAAATGTTACCTGTCTCATTGTATTCATCCGATTGTGCTGCAAATGTAGCAGAACCAAGAGAATACAGGAACTGCACTGGATTATCAAACCAGTAGACATCCACATCACTCAGCAGCACATTGTACCCCAACCTTAAAATCTCCAGAACAACGCGTGATTTCACTTTAGTCACTCGCTGAAAGCATGGGGTCCCAAAGTGGCAATCATCAAAGCTGACATTCTTCGGTGACGATGGATCTCTGAAAACTGGCAAACCCTAGAATTAGGGATCAAAAGCTTGAGCATGAATTGCCAGTTTGCGAAAAATCGAACTAACACATAACAAGGAAAGAATGGTACAATGAATTCAAGAGCCTCTTGTTACCTGCAAAACAGAGAATTCATATGTCTCATGGTCAAGAGCACAGACTACAAAATTTGTGACCCCAAGATGGCGCAAGCGGCACGCCCAACTCATAAGCATATCCCTGTAACTTGCACCAGCCACACCAAGAACAACAGACCTGTTCTCATCAGCTCTAGATTGTAACAGCGCTCCTAAAGAATATGGAACACGGTCGCCTTCCGAGGTCTCTGAAGAAAGGCTTCGCAGGTAATCAGACAAGCAAATGTTCTTTTTATGCCAATGGCTCTGTCCCTCTGTGTGGACATTCTGTTCTTTACCTGTAACAAATTTTGAGAGGGTGAGCTCTTCAATTTTGCTTAACTTGTAATCTTCAGAATCCTTTATCACTTCATACAGCATTGGAGAATGATGTACTCCTGGTAAACGATAGCAGTATGACCCATAAACCGCAGCGAGATGACGGTTCACATCGAACTCCCAGGATCCATCAGGTAATCTACCATTCTCACCAGAACCCGCAACGCGCTTTGCACTGAGATTTTCAGGGTATAATCCAAGAACCAGGCTGCTTGCATCGAATACAAGTCTCATTTGAGATGATATAACCTCGTGAATCAACCACCAAGAGTGTCCTCCTCTTCCATATAGAAAAGAAGGTATAACTCCTGCGAGTAATGGATTCCTAGGATTGTTCCACGCCATGATGAGGCCCCTGTCACTGCTATCTGCTGCCCACTTATCACCTAGAATCTCCTGCAACAGAAGGGATTGATCAAAATAGTAGTACCTCGTTATGAACTAGAACAACTTGGAGTTATTGTAGGTAGAAGAAAAGGTACCTTCGTCAAGCTCAGTACTTGGCCGTCTGCGTGTACCCATTGGTTGCCGTTTTCAGAGAGATTGTAGGCGAAACCAGAGATGTTGCGCGACATCGAAACAATGAGCCAATCATGGTCGATTCTGCTGAGATTCGTCAGCAAGGCGGCAGTTTCAGGAAGCAGAAGGACGTCCGCGTCGACGAGGACGCAGATGTCGGATTCCGAAGCCTGCGCTCTCGCGACCATGGAGTGGAAGAACGGCGTCCCGGTGAACCTAGAACCAAGAAAAAGGAAACGAAACGCGGCTCAAACTAAAGCAGTCTCCGGCCGCGGCGAAGAAATTGCGAGACAGCGAGCGAGCGCGTGCGTACGAGCAATCGACGGCGGCTTCGACGGTGACACGGCGGCCCAGCCGCGCGGCGACCGCGAGCGCTGCGGACGGCGGGTGGGGGCCGAGGAGCACGACGCTGACGTCGCCCCGGAGCGCCAGCCAGGACCGCAGCGCGAGTTCCTGCCGCTCGGGCGAGCCGCCATCGGCCGGGCTGAGCGGGGCAGAGAAGATGGTGACCCTCGGCGCGGCGGCGCCGCCAAGTCGCGGGACTCGGCGGTCGGCGATGCGGCGTTCGCGGGCGCGCGCTCGGGAGGAGGCATGGTGGAGCGAGGCGGCGGTGAGGAAGACGAAGGCGAGGATGGCGATGATGCCTCCTGCTCCCCGCGGCGAGGTAGCATGGCTAACGACGCTGCGGCGGCGCGGGAGAGGAGGACGGCGGTGGGCGTGCGAAGGGAGAAGCATCTGGGCGCGCGGCGCCGACGCCCTGCAGTGAGGAGGACGGAAGAGCATTAGCTTAGTTTTCGCTCTGCTTTAACGGGAAGCAAAGGTGCCGCGAAAACTGCGAGCGGGAGAGGTCGCGCCGTAGGAGCAGAATAACAACGATCTTTCACTATCAGGTGGGGTTTGATGGCTAAGTCTACTACTGGTGTCGACCTGTCAGTGAGCGGGCTGTAGGTTCTACTAGGTCGGTACTGTATCTCGACCTCCTGACCAGCGTTGATTATTTCGTATAGCAGCCAGCCTTGATTGCTGGAGCGAGAGCTGAACTTTTTCTTTTCTTTTGACAGCAGGAGCGAGAGCTGACTTGACCCACACGTGCGACGAAAAGAAGTCCTCTCAGCCCACTGGGCCTGAATCCTAACCCGTGGGCCAAGGGTGCGGACCGACACGCAGCCTGTGCATCCTCTCCTCAGCAACGGCGAAAGCTCCGACGGCCCTACGAATCTTCCAATCCAAGCCACACCAGACCGTTACCCCATTCAATTCTCCCAACCGTATTCGTGCCGCTCCACGGGGAATCCGGCACGAACCACACGGGTCGGGTACGAAGGACCAGGGGTCGGTGAATTTGGACTCTCCCCATTTATTCCTCAACAGCACAGAGTTGTAGTACTACGTGGAGGACTCCACGAGCGCAACGTACTAGCAGGACGACAGGCGCCGCCACCAGTCGGGCGAGGAACGATCAGCGCCTCGAAAACCGCTCCCGAACGGCCACTTCTATGCGACGACGCGCTCGGGTTGGGTGAGTGAGCGGCCGGTCAAAAGGTTCCCCGGGCATCGCAAGCAGACCGACCGAGGCGTGAAAGAAGACGCGAAAGAGGAGGAGCGCGAAAAGAAGAGCGTCGCTGGCGTGTGGGGTCCCGAGGCGACCTGGCCCCACGCGTCGGTGTGTGATTAGGGTTGGTTCGTTGTTATGCTTAAATAATCTACTACATCCGTTCGTAATTCTTGTCGACACTTTTTAAGCATAGATATGTTCATTTTTGTCAAATTTAAGACAAAAATTATGAAACGAAGAATATACTACTAGCGGGATTACTGAACGAGACGAGGAGCCTGAGATTTGAATATTGCTCGCGCAGCAACCCAAAGTTTCCTTTCGCTCGAAACCAAATAAACAACAGCAAAGATTGTTCCTTTCGCTTTCTATCCCTCTCTCTCGAAGTGTTCGCCGGTTTGAATCTTGTGGTTCAGAGTAGGATCACAGAGACAGCCTTTTGTCTAAACGGGACATGATACAGTAGTTAATTTGATTTGGAGTTTAGCGTGCATCCACGTGGGTAGGAGCGCCTCGTTTTTTTTTCACCGAGTACGCCTTCTCCCTCTCCTGGTTTTCGAAATCGTGGCGAGGTGTACAGAACCATTTGATGCAGTACCGCATCAGCGTGTCCTTACGTACGTGTAGTCTTATACTCCCTGTGTTAGGTTGACATTGAGTATAACAAGGACGCATAGTGCTCCAGACAAGGTCAATCTCGTTCAATTTACGGTTCACCGAGGCTCACATGGAAATGTTAAATCACGAGGAAGTAGTGGTAAAAAAAGAACGGGAGAAAGAAGATTTTGAAAACGCAGAGCCGAGCCGACTCACCTGAGAGACCTGTGCTTCCGTTGGCTGCTTTTCGAGGCCGTCCACGGTCCACCACGGTCGGTCCACACTGGCCTGGCTTTGCAAATGACTTGACATTGACAGTAGTAGAGGAAGCAGAGGAGCAGCCGTCCAACCTGCCAGCGGTAGCAAAGCTCTTCTCGTAGTTGCTCCATGCACCCCGTCCCATGCCCCGCATTTACGCCACGCCACCCGAGGCCGGCCTGCCCCAGCTAGCCAGCGCCCAGCAGTAAACACAGGAGCCAGCCAGCCACCAGCGCCCGGGGGGTTCTTTCTTCAAGGAGCCAGACCAAGCACGGCTTCTTCCCCTTCCTTTGCTTGGCTTCCCAGAGAAGACAGGTATCCTTGTCCCTGCCCCCATTCCCTTCCTCCCACTCCAAGCTTCCTCTCAGTCAGAAGAGCCCGAGAGAGCTGAGAGCTGTGCTTCGCTGGCCAAGGAGGAGGAGGAAGAGATGAGCGTGACCAAGTTCATCAAGTGCGTCACGGTGGGGGACGGCGCCGTGGGCAAGACCTGCATGCTCATCTGCTACACCAGCAACAAGTTCCCCACAGTACGTCCTCCTCTCCTCAACCTCCTGGCTCCCTTCAGGATCCCAGCTGCTTCTCCCATTGCTCTTCAGTACCTCGTCCAGTCCCCGATCTGCGGTTTCTCGGTCACAAGAGACTGACTGACTGATTGACTAACTGAAGGCGGCGCTCTGTTTTATTTGCTCTGGTGTTGTGGCAGGACTACATCCCCACGGTGTTCGACAACTTCAGCGCCAACGTCTCCGTGGACGGCAACATCGTCAACCTCGGCCTATGGGACACCGCTGGTACCTGCTTCTCGATCCCCTCTTGATTCACATTTCTGAGATTTTGCTTTGCTGCGGCTGCTGCTGGTACTAGTCTTCAGAGTTCAGAACCTGAAGCTCTTGTCGTGGTTTCTGTTCTTCCGCTCAGGGCAAGAAGACTACAGCAGGCTCAGGCCGCTGAGCTACAGAGGCGCGGACATATTCGTTCTCGCCTTCTCCCTCATCAGCAGCGCGAGCTACGAGAATGTTCTTAAGAAGGTACAGCGCCTGACCAAAAAGTTCAGGAATGCTTGTTTCTTTTTTTTGCTGATAAGGAAATGCTTGTAATTTTGCCTGAATGTTCTGAAACTGATTATCGTTCTGTGTCTGGCCGAGCAGTGGATGCCGGAGCTTCGCCGATTCGCGCCGAATGTTCCGATTGTTCTTGTCGGGACCAAGCTAGGTGAGGAGCTTGTGCACAATGGCGGCATCTTTCTGCATACTTGTTCCCATGGCTAATGGTGGTTTCGCTGTGATTTTGTTCAGATCTCCGTGACCACAGAGCTTACCTCGCCGACCACCCTGGTGCTTCAACAATCACAACTGCACAGGTTTGCCCTCTCTGCCTGTCTGCGTCTTTTGAACAATCTGTAGCATAAACATCCTGTTATAATGTGTCAAATTTCCCTTTATTCAGGGCGAAGAGCTTAGGAAGCAGATAGGCGCCGCGGCCTACATCGAGTGCAGCTCGAAGACGCAGCAGGTACAGCCGAGACCAGCGGTTCTTATGGTTTGACCAAGAGTTTGCTGTTAGGTCATTTTAAGGTAGACCCATGTGTTTGATAATGAACCGCGAGATAGTGACTTGGTGGTGATGCTGTTGGCCATGCCAGAACGTCAAGGCTGTCTTCGACACTGCCATCAAGGTGGTCCTTCAGCCACCAAGGAGAAGGGAGGCGATGGTGGCCAGGAAGAAGAAGACTAGGCGAAGCTCTGGCTGCTCGATTAAGTAAGCACCCAATTCTCTGCCCCTTTGATTCATCGGTTGTGTACTGTAATGGCGTGAGCACATAACACTACTTTCAGAGCTGTTCTTCAGGTTTGTGTACTGTGATGTTGTTCATGAAATCTTGCTCCCTTGATAAGGTCAAAATCCCTAGAAGTATATAATCTATGAACTGCTGCTGCTGTCTAGACAAGATTTTCCAAGAATTCTAGCAATTCGCACTGCCGATTTTGACCCTGCCATTATGCGAGCAACTATCTCAAAAAAAAATCCACCTTTGTCAAATACTATGACATAACCATCTTATAACGCCTCTTTTACTGCAGGCACTTGATCTGTGGCAGCACCTGTGTCGCGTAGGACCCTGGACTGGATTCTGGAGATGAAGCAAGTTGCTGTAGTGGCAAGTGAATTTGCTGACATAGCATGTATTTCTTTTCAGTGCTATTTAGTTAGTATGTTGTGTGTTTTGGTTTCAACTCGTAGACCTAGAGCGTCAGGCCCTGGGATTGACTTGTCGGATTGGTGTAATGTTATGTAACAAGGTTGTGGAACAGCTCGATACAAGCAAGCTATAACTTTTATGCCCTGCTACGGACCAATGGAGAAAGTGATAATCTCAAAATAGATTTGAAAATAACCTAGAACAAAATTGCAATGGCAAACTCTGATTGAATGGAGAATCGTTTGGCTCATACAATCAGGCCGTGCTAAGTTGCTATTAACTGCTAGCGTGTACCGGTTCTTATTGCACAAGGTCACCCAATGAAAACGAGCGAAAATGCTTCTGAAGGTGCTGTGGGTTTTATGCCTCGTCATTTTCTCAACATGCTTTTAAACTTTTCGTTAGCTGATACCAGTTCAGCAGCGACGCCAATTTCATTGGCCGAATGTCCTGCATCCGGAACCACCTGCAATTATAGAGAAGAGATGCCTGACTGACCAGTATGCACGACAAACCATGTCAAATGATATCCAGGATCAAGATTATACTATACATATGGCAGGTAAGTAATATGTACGTCGTGGCAACAGCAAACTAATCAGAAGCATGAGTGCCCAATCTGGCAGTCATCCAATCTGACAGTCATATAAAATGGCCTGAGCATTTTATTACTACATTTACCAAAAAAACAGTCATCATACCTTGGAGCTTCAGGTACAATGTGGAATATCAAGCAAAAAAGCATATACTCCCTCCTATCCATAATAAGTAAGTGTCGGGAATTTGCACTACATCCCCGACACTTATTATGGATCGGAGGAAGTAGTTTTCAGCATAATGATTTTTTTGAAACATGGAAATGATTGAAAGAACTTTACCAGTTTACCTTAAATTCAGCTTCGGGCCAAGCTTTATGAAGATCCCAAGCAGACATCATAGGACAGCAAACATCATACCGGCCCTGCAACATGATAATCGTTAATAACGTCCGAATGTGCCTTTTCTGGAACTTCTGTTTAGCATGAAAATTGAAAAATAATACACGAAGCACCAATATTCATTTTCCAGATTAACAAACTTTAGGAAACAAAGCTTTTGTATTAGCTCATGAGCACAAACACTCAAAGTTATATCCAACATGAACACACCTTTGTCAACACAAAAAAGCTTGAATAAACATGTACCTGTACAATAAAGGCTTTAATGTGCCGAATCTTGTCAACGTTGTCCAGTAGGTGTGAATCAGAGGGTAAAAAACCCTTATTCACAAAGTAGTGGTTTTC
Source organism: Brachypodium distachyon (assembly GCF_000005505.3). Classification (NCBI taxonomy): domain Eukaryota; kingdom Viridiplantae; phylum Streptophyta; class Magnoliopsida; order Poales; family Poaceae; genus Brachypodium; species Brachypodium distachyon. Next base: position 17,567,047 of record NC_016132.3, on the reverse strand, counting down.
AATCCGTGCAAATGCCTGAAGGAAGTTAACCACGTGTTACAAAAAAAATTATAATAGAAAGTGTTGAAATTATTAGATATTACAGCAACAAGAAAGTGTATATACATGGTGTAGGTGTGTAGTCTCAGAACAAAGTACAAAAACTATTTTTAGTCCTTGCGGATATCTACAGTAACCAGCAGCAATTATCAGTGTACTAGCATAAGAGGAAGTATGTTAATTGCAAAGGATAATATATAGTGATTATGTACAAAATTGCACTTCTGGCAGTCCAAACTATCAACAGATATGTAGATAATAGTTATACATAGCCCTTCAAAGGAACTATTGTATTGTTCTCTAAATTAAGCTAAAAACTAAATATTTTTAGTAGTAGGAAGCTAGTTGGTCAACTTTTAAAATAAAATAGCTTAAGCTGATCAAAAGATAGTGCTACCAAAAAAGATACTGATGCTCGCGAAATGACTTGCCAATGAAAACTTGTCATCATTCCCCCGTTTGATGTTCTCATGATTTTGAATAAGATGTGCAGTCATCATCTCCCACATTGTCCATCTCTTAGCAGCTTCAATCTAAATGATAAAATAATGGTAATTCATGTATGTTCAGCCAAACAATCGGTACAACTGCCAGTATAAATTCCAACCAGAAGCAATAAAGAACAAGTGCTAGACTCTTTGGGAACTATGAAAATGCCCCGTCTAATATAGCAAGCAACATAGAGGGATGGGTCTACCTGGAGATTAGCATCAGAGGAAGTTAACCTTTTGCTGTATGCAGCTATGAAACAATTCCTTTCGTCCTCTGGAATAAAATCTCTAAATGGTTCCCATGCTGCATATTAAGACTAAAGTAAATAACCAATTCACCCAACAACTGCATACTGCAAATCAAAATACAAGGTTTGCATTTCATATGAAACTTGAATGGTTTTGACAAAAGAAAATTGTCTACTCGTCAATTTTGTGTATTATTTTATTTGGACAACTTTGAGTGGAATTCCTCAAAGGGACATAATATACAGAACTACTAGCATTATTTATATTTTGAATGGCCAGTGATATTTAACCAAATACTTTTTTTTTTACTTTTTTTATAGTAGCAAAACATACCATCTGGGAAAATGGTTGCTGCACCACCCTCATAGAACCAATCAAGCTCTTTTTTCCTGAGCAAGAAAATGCCTCTTATAACAATGCCAGTGACCTAAAAAGCATCCGGTAGAGCATTAGTGGAATCTACAATATAGTGCTTTTTGCAACTTTGTTTCAGATTCACACAATTGCAAGAGCTATGACACAGAGTACATTACTCACCTTGTCAGGGTGAGTCTGGCTGTAAGCAAGCGCCAAGGTGCTTCCCCACGAACCGCCAAACACCTACACTATTCTCACAACAGTGAATTCATTTACTGAAAGCCATAAAAGCAATAAAATTCTTGAGGGAAAAAAAAAGATCGTTGCAATTGCCTGCCACTCCGGAATGTCCAGATGCTCCCTGAGCTTCTCAATGTCAGACACCAAGTCCCAGGTCGTGTTCTCCTCTAAACAAGCATGAGGAGTACTCTTGCCCGCGCCTCTCTGCAAGCAAACGTAATCAAAATCAAGCAACTCGGTCTCCTCAGAACAACGATGCGAGATGAACGGGGATCGAAATTGACCTGGTCGAACAACACGATCCTGTAAAACTCCGGGTCGAAGAACCTCCGGTTCCCCGGCGACGTCCCAGCTCCAGGGCCGCCGTGGAGGAAGACGACAGGCTGCGGAAACAAAAAATGGCAGCCCGATTTTCTCACGACGAGGCTCATAATAAGAGGGAGAGATCATGGCAGCGGGGAGAGAGAAGCGTGAATTCGGCGGTGGCCGGTGGGCACTCACATGGCCGCCGGGGTTCCCGGATTGCTCGTAGTAGATCGTGTGGACGTCGGAGACCTTGAGGCGGCCGGTGTCGTAGGGCTCGACGTGCGGGTACAGATCCTTCCGCGGAGAAAGGTCCATCGTCGGCGCGGCCGCGGCGAGGGCGGGGGAGAGGCCGGAGCGGAACCGGCGGAGGTTTCTGCCGTTCGGGCGGAGACGGGGATGGGAATTGCCTGTGGCCCGTGTGCCTACTGCTGCCGAGGAGGAAGAAGATCTAGTAAACCCTCATGGTGTCATCCGCGATAAGGTTGGGGAATCGAGAGGAACTGGGGATCCGGCGGTTACCTGTTTCGGGGAGCAGTGGGCGCGAGAGGCGTGCGGGGATGGGGCAGAGGAGCGGGGTGGAGGCGGCTACTGGGCAGATCATTGGAGTGGGGGCACGGGAAGGGAGGGGGGAGTTGGTTGGTTTGGTGTTCGGTTCCCGTTTCCAGGCGAAAGAGCCCGCCGCTGGCCGGGGTTCCAGGTGGACTGCCATGCCACTGATGCCAGAGTGCAAAGACTGGTAGTGTGCTCGTGTCCGGCCTTTTGGCGCTTGCGTCGGATGCCATCTGGCCCGGCTGGATGCCGCAGTCGTCGATATCAAATTGTACAATCACTTTAGCATGATGAGGCAAAAATATACTATTCGTACATCTAGCGTACTGGCAGGGCTCGCTCGGTTTTGCAGGATTTTTATTTTTATTTTTGCGAGAAGTACTAAGCCCATATATTAATCAATCCATCTTTACGGAACCGTCTTTAAAATAAAATAAGATTGCACGCAAGTTCTTGTATGTAAACGTTGTTGTCTTCCTCCCGCACTCGCCGGTGGCGTGTCGTGAGCGAAGCTCGATACTGTCTCTGGACCTTCGAACCACGTTGGAGCCAGGAAACCGTTGTTGACGTAGCAGCCGGGAATTCGCCGGTCAGAGTCAGAAGATGCCGGTGACAGTGATATGAGAAACAGACCACCGTCCCAGACAAAAAAAACGATGAAGAGGGTTGGAGGACCATCCCAGATCCAGCCAGACGGATGCGCGAAGACCAGGCCGAACTAACTCCGAGATGAGGTCGAAGCTGGCCGAATCTCATCGATCAGAAAAAGAACCAATAAACCGATACGCGTAGATGACATGCAAAGCACAAACGCATAAGCAGATCCATCACTCCAGAAGAGTAGCGACCAACCGTCCCGCACTCCTCAACGCCACCGACAGGATCGCCGTCAACGAGGCGGATGAGGAGTCGGAAAAACCTTATTATTGACCCGCACAGTACCGCCATCACCACCATAACTCAGCTGCCGGTTGACCAAACCCTGGTTTTTGAAGACATGCTAAAGGACTAAATGTAGTAGAAGCAGGGACGTCGTTCCCCGGCCGGCCGGGAGACGAGATCGATCTGTAGGGGAGCGGTGGGTGGCGGCTAGGGCTGGATGGTTTGTTTTCGGTTTGCAGGATTTCAACTTGACTTATTTTGTAATCCTAGTTTCTAAGGATTTTAGCATTAGGCAAAGCAGGTGGTAGATTTCGGGCGTCAACCACAGGTTGGTTGGTAGTTTCAGTTGATGGGTCGTTTCTGTCTAATAGAGATGTTGAGTATGGCGATGTCGTCCGAGATGAATCGGGGATGGTTCTGGCAGTGTCTTGTCAGTATCCATCAAGGTGTCGCGATGCTTATGAGGCCGAATTAAGTGCTGCTGGAAGGGATTCGGGTGGTGCATCTAATCTCGGATGCGCCGGTGGTGTTATAAACTGATAGTGCGGTGGCGCTGAAGGCTCGACTCGACCGGTCCATCTACGCTCAATTGATTATTGAGTTGGATTATTCCATTGTCCAAGGGAGGTGATTACACGTGGAAGTTAATCGTCGTCAAAATAGTATTGCAGATTTGTTAGCTTCTAGTGTGAGCAGGGATTTGTTAGCTTCTAGTAACATTATACGTACTTTTATGATTTCAAAATCCTATAAGCTGAATAAACCCTTATTATGTCGGACTTGATAATCTACTTGTGGTGTGGCGACGCTCAATTAGAACAGAAAGAAATAGCAATTTTTAATCTTTTCCAAAGGAAAAACACCGTGTTGAGTTTATAGTGCCGGTCTCGTCGGCATGAAGACTACAACGAGATGGGAATATAATCGTAAGATATTTTATTTAATTTCATCCTTTGTCGGTATGGATTTAGAAAAATATATCAATCCTTAACTTTTCAAGGAGTCAGCATATGGTCGATATCCAAGCTCGGCCGTCTCCAGGCCCAGCCCAGACCCGTATCCTTCCCATGCGAAACGTGAGCCCAGTACAACAAAAATGCTCATTCCAGCCCAACCTAGAGTCAACTACGTACTCATATCCCAGCTCGGAAGAGTAGACGATTAGTTTCTCGAAAAAGAAGAGAGTACACGATTCATGTTCCATGGTCGGCGTACAGTACAGGTTGGATCGTCCGACTTTACAATCCGTTGCTTATTCGGCGGCCAACCGCTGACTCCGCCGTCCCCGGCTGACCGCGCTTCCCCCGAGCGCTCCCGCCGTCCCACGTCCCTTGCAGTCGCAGCCGTACCAAACCGCCCACGTTCGCTGCCACCAGAAGACCAACAGGATGGAAAATTTCCACCGACGCCGACGGCCGACCCTCATCAACCCTGGTTGCTCTGGCTGGCTCCACGCTGCACGCGCCGCCCAGAACGTACACTCCATCCAGCCCGCCACCGCAAGCCACTGTCCGCGTCCCGCGTCGGCGTCGGCATCGGCTGGCCTTCCCGTGTCCAAACCCGCCTGAGTGCACGCCGCGGAGATGCGACGCGGCCCGTCCGTACAATATACTCTCCAACCTGTCCTGATGAATTCGGGCCAGATTATTAGGAGGAAAAAAAAGATAAAAGGTGCCACACGGCCAGGACAAACGAGAATGTGCTGAATTGGCCGATTATACCCACCCCTCTGATCCTTTTGACATTCCATGCAAGTAGTACTGTATAAGTAAGATTTAGAAGGGTGGGGCTATGAACATAAATTTATCTGGACGGCCAGAATTCATTCCCCATATCACGGACATATTTCAACTTCACGCCCGATGGTTAAGAAAAGCGTTCTGACCAAGGGAGGATCTAAACAAAGATCGCGGGTGGTGGAGAGGGGCAACGGTTCATGTCAATTTCGCGTGACATGGTAGGTCGAGACTTGACGAATAGACTCGATCCCTTTCGAGAATCTTGGATGACATGTGACATGGTTTATTGGACAGGGGAAAGACTCTTGAGACCGTACATTCAAACCAGACGTATGTGAATCGAGAATGACATGGGACATGTTTCTTTTTTCTAAGATGCGGTGGGTGTTAGATTTTGGAACCAAGTGAAGTCCGGCGTTGGGCTTTATTAGAAGCGAAATACTTTTAAAGTTCTTCTTCTCGTCACTTGATCTGGTTGGGATATTCGTATCCTGGTAGTCAGGATGGTAAACTCGCAAGCCGGGGATGCAACTTGTCTTTGAAAATTCTTCAGGCCAGGCTGTCGTTGTTTTCTTGTTTGTCATTTGCTAAAACACTTGGCCAGTAATCATTCAGGGCAAAGAAAGGAGAGAGACAAAATGGAGTATGCATGTGTGGGGCCTGAATTGGCCTGAACTGGATTGCTGCTGAAGTGTTTTAGCGCAGGAAGATGCATGCTGATGCGTCGAAGGTTCTAGATGCAAGGAAAGAGACTTGAAGAAGGAGAAGAAAAAAAGGTCTGCAAGTTGGAGTTTGGCAGATCGGCTGATGCGTGGAAGGATCTAAATTTGCGATTGTTTTCGTGGTCCAGTTCGATTATACGTAGTACGGTAGTACCTCACCATTATCCCACGTGTATTTACATCTTCACTTGATTGTTTAGACATTTGTCTTCGGTGAAAATAGGAAGGGGAAGGGGCGTTTTGAACGAACCGGAGTCCGGGGACTCAATATATTAATTAAGAAGAATATAGTCGTCCAATTAATTGATGAAAAATCAAGCAAAAATCAGGAAAGGAGCGTTTTTCGAGAAGAAGAAGAAACTAGTATTTGTCGCAACTCTACGTGCGCATGACGTGAAACCATTTTCTTTTCTTTCAAAATGTTGAGCGCTCAAATGAAACCTACACAAAGTTATCTAAAATGCACGCTTCCCTGTCCATCTTAATATTAGGTGCTGACATCCTCCTCTCCATCCTCCCAGATAAGATTATGAACAGGTCAATAAACTAGCACTATGCAAATTTAAATCACGATGTATTTAAAACAAATTTAGAACCGTAGATATTGATGTTTTAATAAATTAATGAAATTTCAAGAAGTCTAACTTAAACGAAGTAATCATAGACGGACGGCCTTCATTTGAGCGAGCTGCGGAGGTCAATGATTGTTGACGTTGGGACGGTGCGGGCGCCTGACATCAGCACACCGTCAAAATGGAAGCTGCTAGTACAAAAAATTGAGAAACAGGAGCTGTCGTGTCTCAAAAAAAAAAGTGGCACTGAGCTGTAAACACGGGAGGAAAACATTTATAAGAAGGTGGAAGAGGACGAAAACAAAAAGGAAACCTCTCTGGAGCCTGACCGACTCCAACCGCAACCAGCGCATCAAAAGAGCGAAACAACAGGAAAGCTCTAAAGCTAGCTAAGCTGTTCCTGTTTGTTCCTGATCATCCCTCTAAACGCCGGCCACCCGTCCCTCCCCCCCACCACTCACCCAATCCGCCTCTTCCCGCGTGCCTCCGCTCGTCCGTCCTCCCTCCCCCCCATGGCGGCCACCCCGCCGTCGTCGCGGGACCCGTCGCCGCAGCGCCCGCGGCCGTCGTCCGCCGTGGGGCGCGGCAACGGCAAGCGCGGGGGGCTCCTGCTGGGGCGCTACGAGCTCGGCCGCGTCCTGGGCCACGGCACCTTCGCCAAGGTCTACCACGCCCGCCACGCCGACACCGGGGAGACCGTCGCCATCAAGGTGCTCGACAAGGAGAAGGCGCTCCGCCACGGCCTCGTCCCGCAGATCAAGCGCGAGATCACCATCCTCCGCCGCGTCCGCCACCCCAACATCGTGCGCCTCTTCGAGGTCATGGCAACAAAGTCCAAGATCTACTTCGTCATGGAGTTCGTCCGCGGCGGGGAGCTCTTCGCCCGCGTCGCCAAGGGCCGCCTCAAGGAGGACACCGCGCGCCGGTACTTCCAGCAGCTCATCTCCGCCGTCGGCTTCTGCCACGCGCGCGGCGTCTTCCACCGCGACCTCAAGCCCGAGAACCTCCTCGTCGACGAGCGGGGCGACCTCAAGGTCTCCGACTTCGGCCTTTCCGCCGTCGCCGACCAGTTCCACCCCGACGGCCTCCTCCACACGTTCTGCGGCACGCCCTCCTATGTCGCGCCGGAGGTGCTCGCGCGCCGCGGCTACGACGGCGCCAAGGCCGACATATGGTCATGCGGTGTCATCCTGTTCGTGCTCATGGCCGGGTACCTCCCCTTCCATGACCAGAACCTTATGGCCATGTACCGAAAGATTTACAGAGGGGAATTCCGGTGCCCGAGATGGTTCTCCAAGGATCTTACCAGTCTGTTGAATCGTCTTCTTGACACCAACCCGGAGACAAGGATCACCGTGGCCCAGGTCATGGAGAGCAGGTGGTTTCAAAAGGGCTTTCGGCCTGTCAGGTTCTATGTGGAAGATGATCAGCTGCACAGCGTGGTGGACGGTGACAATGACGAGCTTGGGCTGGAACCTACTGAGCCTCCTCCTCCGCCGCCACTGCCACCGCCACCGCAACAAGAGGAGGATGAGTCCGGGTGGGAGTCAGACTCGTCTGTGGCATCCTGCCCTGCCACCCTATCGTCAGAGGAGCGGCAGCGACCTGCTGGGCGACTCACACGCCCAGCAAGTCTTAATGCATTTGACATCATATCCTTCTCGAAAGGATTTGATTTATCAGGACTGTTTGAGGAGCGAGGGAACGAAATGAGATTCATCTCAGCAGAGCCCATGCAAACTATCATTTCAAAATTGGAGGAGATTGCGAAGGTGAAGAGCTTCTCCATTAGGCGGAAGGACTGGCGTGTAAGCCTAGAAGGCACGAGGGAAGGGGAGAAGGGGCCATTGACAATTGGGGCTGAGATATTTGAGCTTACACCGAGCCTCTTGGTGGTGGAGGTGAAGAAGAAGGCAGGAGATAAGGAAGAGTATGATGACTTTTGCAATAGGGAGTTGAAACCTGGGATGGAGGATCTCGTGCACCACCATACAGGCTCGGTTCCAAATTTACCTCCTCATACTGGGTAGTTTGGAAGGTAGTTTCTCTTGCTTGAAAGGAATATACGGAAATTTCTGACTAAAAGGATGTCTCTTTTTGTTTAAGCATGGGACCTGTGCAGAAAATGCTATTGATAGTTTCCAAGTCCCTTTGTATTAGTGTTATCCATTTCTGCTATCCAAAATCTTATATGCTAGTGTTTACTATGTTTCATGTAGTGTTACAGCCTAGATATTGGAGGGTGACAGATTGCACTTTGCTACACTACCGAAGAAATCTCTTATTGTTCTCCTAGCCCAAGTGTTCATACTAAAATTTGTATATTCATCACGTAAACTTGGTCTCTAAATTATTATTTTGTTTAAAATGTACCCTTGGAACGTGGGTGAGTATTAGAGACTCAGAGTCTAGCTTTATGCGAACCTCATGGATTATTGTTAGCTCATCAAACAAGTATGTTAGTAATAAGAATGACCATTGGTTCACTGACGTCTAGTGACACCAGGATATTAATCGAGAACATTCTGGTGGACTGGGATGCTATAGTGGCAAAATAATATTTCTCGTGATAATTATGATTGAACGAAACTGTGATCTTGAATCCGACTCGGCTTCTATTTTTTGAATCAATACGAAATCACAGTGTCATCTCTTATTTTCTAATGCAAATTGGTCCTGTTAGAATCTGAGTACGAGTGAAGGTTTTCAAACAATTCAAATCATGTCCTTGCACGGTCACTCGTATAGATTCAGACAGAGATGACTTAAGTGGCTTGTAAATTACTATAATCATCTATTAGTTCCAACCTGACGGTCCAGGAAAAGGAAAAAGAAGCTGAATCCTAGTGCTTATCCTTTTTGCTGCAAACCATGATGGAAGTCACTGTGGCACATACGGGTATCTGATGCCTTGCTGGTAGGTAGATTGGGCTGAATTTTGAAACTAGCAGCTGAATTTGATTACTGTGTTTTACGTATCAAGTCTTGATAACTGATATTGTAGAGTCTTGGTAACTAATTAGTACTCCCTCCGTTCAAATTTAAACTAAAACCCCGACAAGAGTATTTTACTAAATTAATTTCAGATGAAGTACATGTTCCCCCCTAGATTCAAAAAAATATGGTTGTGGTGGTTCCAATTGAAAATGCAGAGGACCAACAGCTATGCACTCTTGAATCTTGTATAGCCGTGTAGATTAGAATGTGTAAGGGGAGGAGGTGCACTTGCCATGTACCATGATTCTGTTATTTCTGCATTCCGAAGGAAGGGTTGGGAACAGATTGGACATGGAGGGGAAGGGAGGAATGCTGTCAAGTTGAAGGACGGTCGATGCAGACTGCTGGGGCGGGAGATTGGATACAGCTATGATGAATAAGTTAAGAGAATCACCACACTGAATAAGGTGAAGGGGATCAGGTTAAGGGTTAGACATATGTATGGGTATGTTTGGTCTCAGCCCAAGTTTGCCTTGCCCATGAAATTTGGCAACATATCATGAAAAAGGAACAACTAATAATGACATAGCTTTGATGAGGTATTGCTAAGGGGTAATATCTCAATCACACCTGTAACTGTGATTGATGGATATTTTGCTTGCTCATAGGATGAAGTAAAAAAACAGATGGTAAAAACAGATGGTATGCACAGTTAATACTTTCAGGTTACAGAAGTCCTTTTTACCCTGCTGTGAAGATGTATATGCTGGGATATTGATAATGTGAATTCACTGTAACGTCATTTTTTACATGAATTAGATATGGAAGTATATTGAGTGGAAAACTGTAATGTGGCACACACGAAGGAAAATATGTTAAAAATACCAAAGCTTTCATATGATGTTTATTCCAGAATGTGTATACAGGTATCATACTGACTATTTTTTCATGTTTCATTTTCCAGAAATGCTGAATTTTCCTCCTAATTGAGGCCAGCTGCACCCAAGAGGCCAAGAGGCCAGCCATCTGATTAGGTCCTTGCAGAACAAGGACTCAGGACTGCATGGGCAAATGCATAAAAGAACAAAGCGTCTGTGCCACTACACCCTTGAAGTCACTGCTTTTGCTGAATCCTGTTTGATCTTATTTTCTTGGGTTGTGTTTAAAATTACCGGAGGCTCATACTTGATGTAAATTCTTGTTCCGCTGTGTACATACTGAGTTCTGTCATTCTGATAGTGATTGCTGGATGCAAATTGATTTGAAATGTTCGACAGACTCTGAAGTTTTATCTAAATGCGAGGAGCTGATATGACTAGAAGACAGTTTACTTGGTCTTCATACATCAACTGGATTGACATTTTGTTATTGCTTGCAGGCCGAGCGGTTTCAAGACCCCGGGAAGTTCTCCGGAGCTAGTGCGGGAGATATCCCAAGAATGAATTTGATACTAGTCTAGAATGGTACTACCCGTCAATGCCGCCGGTAGGAGGAACTTTGACTGGAACACAAGACAGTCAGTTCTGAACGCCGTTGAACAGTTCTTTTCTTTGCCCTTTTAAGTTTGAGGAGTCCATAAAAATGTTTTCAAGCAAGAGGATGATTTGATCCGACCAGGAGAAAACTTGTGAGATTCTTACAGTTGTTGGTCGAGCTGAAAATTAACGGGTTACTGCTAGTTCTGCTAACATATGGATGTGAAAACACACAATAAAGTGACAGAAGACTGCTTTTGTAGGGATTCCACGACGATGTGAAAAAAACGTCGATGTGAAAACACACAATACAGGTGTTGTTTTCTTTGCGATTCCACGACACGACGATGCGAAAAACGTCGGTTCCTTGCGCAGCTGCTGCCACCTCTCTGTTTCTTTGGCCCTTTGCTACTCCACAGGGACGGATCGGGGGCCAGATAGCTGTAGCTAGCGTTTTCAGTGCAGCTGGGCGACACGCGGGACGGACAATTCGGCGGCAGCGACGCGGCCCCATCATGCACCAAACAACCTCGGGTCGAGGAGGCGTGCATCACGCAACGCCGCGAGCTCTAGAGACGTCTGGACCATGGAGCACGACTTGGACGAAAGTCTAGAGGTCTCCGAGATGAGGAGTTTTACTGTACAGCGGAGTCTGGACCCCTGGAGCACGACGTCGGCACTTGGACTTGTACCCGCGCCAGCCAAGAACTGTGTTACAGCGGGCGCACGTCCAAGTCCAATCGGGAGCAGTGCGCGATGGATGATCCGCGCGCGTGGGGCAAAAGGCAAAGCACCGAGGGCGCGTGCGGGTGGCGACGTCTCCCGGTGCGAGGGCGCGCCCGGGGGCCGGGGGGACACGAGGCCGGGCGGCCGTCGCTGTCGGCGGTGGGCTGAGCCAAGGGAGAACCGGAGAAGGGCTCAGCTTCACGGCGACTCTACTCTACAGGGCGCACTCGGTCGCTTCAATGCTAGGAGTCCGGAGTCGGCGTCGAGTTTAATTGATCGTCGCATCTAGCTGTCAGCCTGTGTGGAGTCCGTGGACTCGTCGTCGTCCGCCGCTTCCTCCACGACGGTGCCTGCCTACCCACAGAAATCCCCACCCGTCAACACGGACGGAGCCTTAAACACGGGTGGGCCCCGTGCTGCATTTGCTGGTCCCCACGTGTCATGTCACACGGAGCGTGTAGTTGGGGGGAACAAGACGTGGGATTCACTTCACTTTTTATTTATTTTACAGCAGGAATTCATTTACAGGAGGCGCACGAGCACGGCGACGCACTTGGACTATTAATTTTCCGCGCTCCACTTATATTTTGCCTTTTCCGTTGATTTGCCTTTTCCGTTCGTTCGTTCGTTCCTTCCGTTGGCTCGCTTCGCTGCGCTGGTCGTCGTTCGTCTCGCTCCGATCCCCTTTATCCGGCCCTCTCCCCGCGCCCGTCCCCTTTCCATCTCTCGCCTCGAAGCTTCTAGAAGCTCTCGGGGGGAGAGATCGCAGCCAGCCTTCCCCCCCCCCCTCCATCCCCAACCCCCTCTAGCGCGCGTTTGCGTGGAACAGTCATGGCCCTGTGGCGGCGCAGCTACTCCTCCTGGCTGTCCTGCTCCTCCTGCTCCCGCTCCCCCGCGGGCGCCGTCGTCGGCGGGAACGAGGCCAAGGTCTCGCCCGAGATCGCCCCCGAGGAGGACGCCGGGCGGCAGGAGGAGGTCGACGAGGAGCGGTGGTCGCGCCTGCTCCCGGAGCTGCTCACCGAGATCGTGCGCCGCGTCGACGCCCGCGCCGACCGCTGGCCCCCGCGCCGCGACGTCGTCGCCTGCGCCTGCGTGTGCCGACGGTGGCGCGACGCCGCCGTCTCCGTCGTGCGGCCCCCGCTCGAGTGCGGCCGGATCACCTTCCCTTCGTCGCTCAAGCAGGTGAGCCCCCCCACCGAACCCTGACTCTTTTTTTTATTCGTAGCTGCTTCGATCTGGTTTTCTAGGCCAATTTTGCTCGTGAATTGATGCGTGGTCTGAGGATTTGGGGCATTTGACTCGGATTTGCCTTTGTAAATAGTCGATTCGATCCTACCAGTGACTAATTCCAACTGCTGATTGAGGAAATGATATTTCTGCGGCCTCCACTTGTGCAGCTTGATTCAGTTTGAGGTGAATTCGGTGGTCAATTGTTGGATTCAGTCATGTTCTGTTGTATTTATACATATGCAGTTGTGGGAATGAATTGCAATAGGTTCAGGGTTTCAAAGCAGTATTTTTTTTGTTAATATCATGTCTCTAATTGGTGTGTGCGATGTGTTAGGATGATTGAGCTGATTGATATTTGTGACCTAACGATCTTTGTAGCTCCTTTTTTGGTTTTCATGATATCATCTGATGCAAACATTTAGAAGCAAGGAACTTCTTTATCTTATCCTCTTTATTTTCTTCATTTGGCTGCATCATGCTTTCACGCCGTACTTTTTGGTGACCAATGCTAATACAGTGAGATAGCTGGTGGAAGTTAGTAATAAAACACTATGGGTGTATGGTATGCTCATATATAGAAGTTGCTTATTCTGACAAATGGATTTGATTCTTGTCTCTTAATAGGGTATACTGATATGTAAAGGGTTTACTTCTATATACTGATTTGGTGGATCTGTATATTTTTCTGGTACAGCCTGGACCAAGGGATGCACCGATGCACTGCTTTATCAGGAGGAACAAAAATAACTCCACCTTTTATCTTTATCTCAGCTTAACGCAAGGTAACGGATAATTTATGGCTCTTCATGTTTATAATACGGTATTATGGAATTGGTGCAGCTTCGGCTACCATAGGATTTCCACATCTTTCTTTTGATTTAATATAAGTATTGTCATACTGCCAAGTACGCAACTAAAAGTGCTGCTAATTGACTATGTCAAGGTTCCTGTTCTACCTGTGGTACCTGATGACGCAATCTTATTATTTATTAATTTATCAACTCGTGTTTATAATAAGGAAAAATTATTAGGTACTGCCAAATAAGCAGGGCACACAGCTAATAACTTGCAACGTTGCAATCTTCTTAGTGCTGGAGAGTCACAACTTTCTTGTACCATTATGACGAAGACCCTCACACCTACTTTGGTGTCCCACCTACATTATTTAAAACAGACTTCCTATATATCTAAATAGAATCCTATCACAGGAGCAGGATATTCTTCGATAGTTGGCAAGTTAATTCTTCTTTGTACCGATGACTTGTCACCTACTTGATACGATCATAACTCCTTAAGCTCTCCATGCACAAGGTATTGACTCATTCCATGGTAAATGGAGTCCATGTGATACATCAATTTGTGACTCTCCAAAGCATGGGGATTGAAAAGAAGAGAAAATGCTATATTGACAGTACAGGCAACAGCTTATTAGATTAGTCAAATACTGCTGTAATAGAAAATAGGGATAAGGAATAAACACATCACTGCGTTGATTCGACATTTTCCATGTCAGTTGTGAGGAATATTAGTAAAGTAGTTCGCAAGATAGAAGATGATTAGCCAGCCCTCGGAGTTACAGCTTACTGTATTGTTAAATTGCATGGTGCTTATTTGATGGATGTCTCTGGGTGTTCAAACGTTAGGCATTCCTTCAAATTTGGGATGGACCCAACTGGCAATCTTCTTTTGCCCGTTTATACTTCTTCTCCCTTAAATTGTCAATCTGATGACATGCTGTAGAGTTTGTGGTAACGAAAATTGCAAATCAATCTTATAATGCTGTTGCCTATGTGTAGACTTATTTTTCCAGAATGGTTAAATATATGATCTCAAGTTAATAGTATCTGTACTGCTTTGACAGCCCTAACAGATAAAGGGAAGTTTCTACTGGCTGCTCGAAGATTCAGACATGGGGCACATACAGAATATATCATCTCTTACGACTCTGATGATCTATATCCAGGAAGTAACTCAGGTGTTGGAAAGATGAGGTGAGGTCTAAACATAACTTCTGTTGTGCTAGCTGATCAGTGGGATATGAGTACACTTTTGTTGATTCATAAATGTCAAGTCACTAGAACTGTAATGTGATTAACTGATTATGTAGCCATAAGAACCAGGCATTGTAGTCGTGTGCTGCTGTTTTATCAGGTAATGAAAAACTAGGAGATGTGCTAGCTGACTTTCTACTTATATGTAAGATTCACCTAGCAAATGCAGAAATCTTCCCAATCCACCATTTTGAGTTATGACCCTTGTAAGCCAATTGATTTTGGCTGCTTTTCTATGTTAGTTTCTTCACAGCAATACTTTGCTTCAGTCAATGTGGATCAAACTAGGACCTCATAGGATCTCTTTGACAATCTGTGCCAAATACTGTTCTTTGCTGACCATGTTGAATTTACGGTATAGAAGTGCAATAGTCCCCATCCTGAACTCTATTGAGCACAGGTTGGCTGCCTAAGTTGGCCCTGCTGCCTTGCTTGATTCTTTCTCTACCGTCTACAGTTACCAATTTCCAGCCACTGTTGCCTACACCACACATCTTCAGATATTATCCAACCACCAGGATGTTCTGGTCCAAGAAATTTGTTTTACCCATATTTGTGACCCGTCAAATAACATGAATGGAGGTATTTTTGAAATATATATGTGTACTTGGATTATATTATACTCCTTTGCTCTGTTTGCAGGCAGACATGATATGACAGATTTGACTTCTATTGTAGAAATAGTTTCAGTTTCATCAATACATGTTCTTTTAAATATTCATTGTATCATCATGTTGCCCACCTTGTTGGAAAGTGTGGCCATGGGCCAATCCATTTATTGTTATAATACAATTTATTAGCTATATCCAGATCTAGATCCAGCTTTGCATTAATAAGAATGCAAGATATTGTGTGCAGTACGCCAGCAGCATAGTAGGTGGTAACCTTCTTATATTAGGCACATGAAATTGGACACAACAAATGATATGTTCTACATTCCTTAAGTACTAGGTGGTTGATGCACCACTTTTAGGAAAATGTGGTTGGGACTGAGGGTGATTGACTCTTGTTAAATGGTCGTAGCCGGTTTCTTGGGCTTGTTTCTTAGATTGGTATTGGCTGTCAATTATTTAGTGTATCTAATCAAGTGACTACTACCAAGTACCTATGTTCTAGTGCTTGGTAAATTCAGTAATTTGCAGGTTTATGCAAGTTTGTTTCTCGAACATTTATTTGTTGGCCTGAACATTATTTTGAGTTCACTTATGTAGATCTGACTTCCTGGGGACAAAGTTCATCATCTATGATAGCCAGCAACCATATGATGGCGCTAAGCTGTTGAAGAGCCGATCAAGTCGTCGCTTTGCAAGCAAGCAAATCAGCCCCCATGTTTCAGGGGGTAGTTTTGAAGTTGGGCAAGTAACATACAAGTTCAACTTCCTCAAATCAAGAGGACCAAGAAGAATGCAGTGCAATATCCAGTGCCCTGTGGATCAGGCTGCTGCATCAGATCCATCGAAAGAGAAGCCACAAAGCACCTCAAGTTCCTTGTCTCTAAGAAACAAAGCACCTCGATGGCACGAGCATCTGCAGTGCTGGTGCTTGAATTTCCATGGTCGGGTGACCGTTGCATCTGTGAAGAATTTCCAGCTCGTCGCCCCAGCTGGCACCAGTAATCCATGGGGCGTTGGAGATGAGGAGACAGTCATCCTGCAGTTTGGGAAAATTGAGGACGATGCATTCACGATGGATTTCCGGTATCCCCTGTCAGCCTTCCAGGCATTCGCCATCTGCCTCACCAGCTTCGGCACGAAGCTGGCTTGTGAATAAGTGTAACTGTTGATCTATCATGCATAGTGGATGGCGGATAATCCTGAACTATCATGCCCTGTTAATACGGGAGAAAACGGATTAAGGAACCGTGACCGTGTTCACAATCTCACTGTTCTCTTGTCTAATGTTGAAGCAATGTGCACTCAACACTGCTGTGGTGATTGTTGTTGTAAATGATGGTCCATTTCTTTTGGTCATTAACCCGTGTACCATGGCGCTCCTTTTACTCTTAGCAGCTTAATTTTCTTGGGAATCTGCGATGTTTGATAATAATGCATCTGAAGGAGTCTATTCGGTGGTATGCAGGACGAGTCTATCCTTGAATATAAGCTGCATGCCATGCCATGACTGAAAATCACCACAACTCCACGGTACTGAATGGAAGCCTGATTCCCAATTCCATACGGTATTGGGGTTCAATTCTGCCTCTGAATTACCAAGCCATCCAAACATCAGACATCAGAATTGGGCCGCACCAATACAGCCGAAATATCAACATCCAAACGCGCTGTTAGGGAAAACCCGTTGGAGATGGAGAAGAGATGCTCTCATGTCGTCTTCCTCGCCACACCACACCACTGCCGTCGCGTCATCTCCCACTTCTTCTTCATTCCCCCGTCTCTCTTCTCTTCCCCATCGAGCCAGAGGGCAGCGGCTGCGGAGGCGAAGCCATGGTCCCGTCCCTCTTCCTCCTCCTGCTCGTCGCCGGCGCCGCGGCGCAGGGCCACGACGGCGCGGTGGCGCGGCGGACCATGGAGGAGTTCGCCGGCTTCCCCGCCTCCGACGTCGGCGAGGGCTACCGTGCATATCTCTTGCGCGTAGACTCCGAAGGCCTCCAGCGCCAGGTAACGCCACCCCGCCGGTCCCTACCTCCTCCACCCCCCTTGCATTGGAAACTCGCCTTGCTTCCGCGTCCGTCGAGACGCCGCGCGTATGCTGACGTTGGATCATTGAACTGTGATCCCCGACCGAACCTGTTCTATTTGGCGCCTATAATCTGCGGTTGGCAATGTGATAATGGCTTTTTGCTGCTCTCGTTGCGCAGATTGATGAACTGGCCTCGTTCTCTGATTCTCCTGCGCCGTCGGTGACGCGTGTGCTGTTGTACAGCGACAAGGACGTGCAAGCTCGAAGGTGAGGATATACCGCACACAATCCAGTTCTAAATTCACGTACCCCTCCTGAATCCTGAGGCTGAGAGTTACCTATCCTGTGGTCATCACAGAGAGTTGGCCACTGGTTGCGAACTTGCAATCGTGACTGCCTCAGTTTGCTTTTCTTCTGATAGCCTCTGCAGGATGACCTGAGTCTGCTTCGAAACAAATTTTAAGATAACTTTATTTCATGGACATGGAATTGACCGGTCGACTTACTATGTTATGAATTTGTGTTGCTTCTGATTTAACAGAGTGGCCATTGCCTGTTGCATTTCGAATGGTTATACATGTACAGATACAACTATACATGTTGTTAGCCAGTGATGATGTGCATACTGGGTAGTGACTATCTATGCTGGTCATTGATTTCTTCTCTTAATGTCTAGGTACATAAAAGGGATAATGAAAGAGCTTGGCCTTGCTGTTCGAGAAGATGATGTTGGTAACATATTTGGCCGCTGGTGAGTTGGTCTTTGGTTACCTCTAGGATTTGGATTCTGTCTTGATTTATGTGTCTTGCTTTGGAATTTGTTACATATGAACAATGCCAAAGATTAAGTTAGCAAATGAGCCTTGAAGGCCTTCCTTTGTGTGGCTGTGTGTGCTTCGGCGCAGAGGCCAGGGGTGTGAACCTCTTTGGTTGTATCGCTCGATATAACTTTGAGATCAATAAAAGCTTCCATTTTCGAAAAAAAGGCCTTCCTTTGTATGAGTGGAATAGCATATTTCTTGCATTGCTAATTTTCTTTGCTCGAGTTCCCGATATGATAGTTTCTTGGCATATTGTAATATTGCATACTTCTCTACAGGGTGGGTTATGAAGCGGAACTAGGAGCAGTTGCAACTGGTTCTCATGTTGATGCCATTCCATTTTCAGGCAAATATGATGGTGTTTAGGGATGCCGTTTGCATTCCCTAATGGTGTTGTTGGTGTTCTGGGTGCTCTTGAGGGAATCAGTGTGCTAAAAAGGTAGAGATTCTTAGAATTGTCTTTCATCATTTAAACAAATGTGTATTCCATTTCATTTTTAGCATGTTTTTTTGAGCTCTTTTACGGTACCCAGGAATTAATATGGACCGTCTATCCAATCAAATCTAACGGTTAATTTTACCTGGTACTCCAATTCAAATTTTTAGGAGTACCACTCCAAAAAAGCAGGGAGTACAATGACATAAGGGGTTAAGTGGTAATCACAACATAACCATTTTGCACTTTTGTCCCTACTTTCTGCTAATCCCCAAAACAAAACACCTAATGCTTGACGGGGCGGGCCGCACTCACTGCCGGGGAGGCCACCACGACGGTGGAGCCTGGTATCACTTGGCTGCGTCGGAGTAAGCAAATCACGAAATCCATTCATATACATGCAACGGCAATCTCATCCCAATCCTAAAATCCAGCTCTCGACAACGCGGTGACTGAGGTTATCGCGCATGCGGCGTCAGTCAGACAATCACCGCATGCCCAGATTGTATACATAAAACATATTCACAAGTTCCGATTGTATGTGAGAATCCAAGAAAATTAAGCCCAGATGAACAAAAAAGACACCGATGCTTTTTAGCCAATCAATCACTTGATCCATGGAGTATCCATGGTTGTGAATCTATTCAAGTGCAATCCCAATGGGCTGAGAATTGAGCCGGCACAAAGAAAAAAGATTCACATGTTCTGCTTGCGGCAATTCTCTGAACTGTTGGCACACACACACTCCGCAGGGAGGAGCCAGCCTGATTTGATCGATGGAGAGGAGGGACGACACGCGCATGCAATGGGTGGAGAGAGCAGGATGAAGAGGCGGCGGCCTGTGTCGCTTGATCGGGAAGAGAACTGTTTTGCGATAATCGATTTTTCTGGCGACACTGATGCTCCCGGGGTTAGAAAAGGCTAGCGTCAAGATTACCCTGCCCCTTGGTAATTACAGTACTAATTAGTAAGAGTAAAATTCTAAATTACCCCTTTAATTGGAGGGCTAGATTTAATTGGTACTCCATATCTCTTCAAGGAGTATCGGGGTACTGAAAAGTTCTCTTTTTTTATACACCATGCTTACATTTTATTTTATTCATATTGTTAGATGCCTAACCTGCATTTGAACAGCTATTTTGGGTCATTTATCTAATTGAACTATATCCTGCATACACATATATGCTAGTTCTTTCCTCCAGCTTTCTATTAGACTGATAAAGGTCCACCTCCATCATAAAATCCCACCAATTAATCTTTTAAACTCTTTTTGTGAATCATGAATCTGATACTTATGAAATGGCAAAAGGAAAGTTGGATTTGTTTGGCTAGGTGGAAGTATCATGATGCACCTCTACTTCACTTTTTTGCATTAATGCAATTTTTAATAAGATGCACCTCTTCTCATTCTCTCCATCCATGAAAAATGTGTTTTAGCCCTGAATATCTAGTTCAGAGCATACAGACCAGAGCATGTTTTATCTTATATTAAACATTTGAGGGCTAAACAACTTTAAGATAGACACTGAATATCATGAAATTGATTGCATTTCAGAATTGCTTCAATCATTCCTGTACCATTCGAAGTTGCAAAAGGCTATATAAATATTACATTTAGTTCCATTTATCGATGAAAAATACTTCCATACTGAAGAATTGGAGATATAACTCGACGCTATATAGTGTCAAACTCTGTTGTTGTTTTCATCTTGAAACAAACATTACATGCTCAACCTGCATATATCATACTGTTTACAGGTCCGGTTTCCAGCCAAAAAGGTCTTTGGAGGTTATTATGTTTACATCAGAGGAACCTACAAGATTTGGAATTATCTGCTTGGGAAGGTTGACCCTTATTTAGCACATGTTACATCTTATTTTAAGAATCAATTCTGTTCTGCTACTTGTGGCTGATCCTAATTTGTTGGTTCTCATCTTCTCACTTCTTGAAAATCTGCAGATGCTTGATGGCAGGGAGTGAGGAACTAGCTCAATCCCTAAAAAGGACAGTTGACAACCAGAATTTATCATTCATTGATGCTACTGACTCTGCTGGCTACAAGATACATCCAGAGGATCTACATGATGTATTTTTGAAGCAAGATAATTATTTTTCTTTTGTAGAATTGCACATTGAACAGGGTCCCATCTTGTAAAAAGAAGGTTGGATTTAGAGTTGAATTGATGTGTATGTGGTTCGGAATTCGTCTTACTCATGTATGTCCTAACAATCCCAATTGGCATTGTTACTGCTATTGCTGCTCCTGCAAGTATTAAGGTGGAATTTGAAGGGA
This sequence comes from Brachypodium distachyon, assembly GCF_000005505.3. Classification (NCBI taxonomy): domain Eukaryota; kingdom Viridiplantae; phylum Streptophyta; class Magnoliopsida; order Poales; family Poaceae; genus Brachypodium; species Brachypodium distachyon. The sequence goes on along the minus strand of NC_016132.3, from coordinate 17,546,291 downwards.
ATGGGGGCCATGCTGGAGCAGTGCTTATGCCCGCAAGGTTAGTATTTTCATATTACATTATTTATTGAAGGGTATCCATGTATATCTATGGTAAAGAGACAAAGAGGTGTTTACAGAAATGATGCTGGATTGGCGGCAGCTGAGCTGGCATTAGCAGTTGAGAAACATGTTCTGGATTCAGGGTCAATTGATACAGTTGGCACTGTTGGTACGTTTGATAAATTAGGTTTTATTTTCAAAGTCATGTGTACTATTAGTTCAGGCCTGTGCTGCCATAGCGGCGTAGTATCCTGCGGTATATTTGGATGTTTCTTGGCAAATTTTGATTTGCAGCTGCACGAAAAGAATGCTTTGAATCTGGCAAATAGGATGCTTATTAGCCTGCATTTCCAAAGTCACCTCCACTTTAGTCTTCATTAATGCCTGATTAGATCATGTTTTCTGTTCATACAAAAGAATGTAGAATATGTATCTTATTTAGCTAAACCATGAGACTTGCAATTTGAAAATATGTTGATGCTTAAATGGAAAGAGGCGCAAGCATAATTTAGAATGGTTTACCCTGGCTGTATAGATGAGCAATTCTATATTTGAGTGATTTCGTTGTGAAAGGATATTTAGACAGCCAGTGGTCGTTTACCCTGGCTATATAGATGAGCAATTCTATATTTGAGTGCTGTTTTCGTTGTGAAAGGATATTTAGACAGCCAGTGGTCAACCAACATCATAAGAAGATGTTCACTGTAAGCTTGCCCAGATCTTAGGTATTCTGCAGCTACATCCAGGGGCTATCAATAGCATCCCAAGTAAATCACACCTGGAACTGGTAGGAGTCTGTTCCTTTGATAAAATTACTATTTAAAATATGATATTTTTACAACTTGTAAATCCCCTCTTCGTGTGTACAGATGTAAGAGATATTGATGAGAAAAGAAGGAATGATGTCATTGAGAAGGTTCACCAATCTGCAGTTGAGATATCAAAGCTCCGCGGAGTAGAGCTATCAGAATTCAAGATCATCAATCAGGATCCACCTGCTCTGTCTGACAAATCAGTAATTAACGCAATGGAATTTGCTGCAAAACAGTTGGGCCTACAATACAAATTGATGATCAGCAGCAGAGCCTATCACGATTCACTCTTCATGGCCAGGTGATGTACTGGGCCCCGACAGGGATTTCCCACATTGCTGATTTCGTCTTTGACTTGTGTACCAAAATATTCTGGCTAGCTATATGTGGAATATGATGTTTACTTCATTTCCGGTATTAATTACAGTTATCTTTCATTGTGAATGCCCTCGAGTAACACGTGCACTTGTCTTTGCTCTGCAGACCAATGTGTATGATCTTCATTCCCTGTTAGTACAAAGGTTTGTACTCCACTTCCCGTTTCATATTGACCACGGAGTAGTTAAGATGCTGCAGTGCGCCAGATAACCTAATAATCAGATGCCAGTTCAGAAGTACATGCCAAGAAAAAAAAATGTAAATTGAAAGTGCTGATTTTAAGAGATCTCTTAGAATGCTGATTATGTGTCTGTTGAAGTGATATAATGTTCAAGTTTTACGATACACAAGCAAAACTAGCAAACTACCGCGACGTAAATGGTTGCTGAACTTGACCTTCTGGTTGCAGGATACAGCCACAAGCCCGAAGAGTATGCGTCGCCGGAGGACAAGGCGAACGGAGTCAAGGTGCTAGCCTTGACAATGGCCAAATTATCCCTTGAGTGACCACGGCATGGGAGGAATCAAGAGGGAAGTACCAACGCCTGTGTTTCCTTGCTGATAATACGCTGTACATCAGCTGCCTCCCGGTCTCCGCATCAGGCATGCATATAAAACCCAGGCTTCATTCTTCAGGAATAACATTTGGATGGGCTGGAAATCCAGCGCAACTGTTTCATCGAGGAAATGCAATCTGATTTCATTGTAATGTGCTATTATATGCAACAATGAGCATCTCTTACGCTCTCCACGTCGTCTTAGAGATAAGAAAACATGTTGTACAACGTACTATATGTACTTGCAAAACAAAATGAAATCATGTGAACAGAGTGATCTGAGGAAGGTATTGAATGCAATGGCGAAAATATCCCATCGTTCCTTCATCAAGTGAAATCATATTTCTTGTGATAGTAATGTTGGTTAAAAAAAATGTGGGATAGGAATGTGGTAAAAAAATCTCATAAAAGTAAACAAATATCCGTCTCACAGCGACCTTTACATGCGAGTTTATCCAGGAGTGACGGAAGTTTCAAGGAACACATTGAGCACATAATTACTCTTGTATTCCCCCTCGTTTTAGAAAGTTAACAACATATTAAATAAATTATCACAGCTAAACCAACAGCAGCACATAATCTACAATGACCAATGGAACACTAATCTGCAAGCAGGAAGTTTGCGTAGTAGACACTGGGACTTCTAACAGTGTTCTTCACAGCACCAACAGCACTGCAGCAGCTGCTTGCTCCAGAGCTCATATGGGAGCAACACAGGTGGTTCTGAAATGGCCCGTCTGGTTGCATCGGCTGCAATGCACGACTCGCTTGACCCGGCCGAGGTCCTCAGCACGGACCCTCTTCTTCCTCGGCCTCCCGGGGGGTCTCAGCGACTTGGGCGGGTTGATGATCACCTCCAGCCTGCCCTGCTCAGCCTCACCCTGGTCCTCTGGCGTCTCATTCCAGTGCGTCTTGTCCGGGATGGGGTGTATGGTCTGCGAGTAGGTCTTGCGGTACATCGCGATGGTGAAGAAGCTCTCTGTGTAGCGGTGGACGTTCTGCCGGCAGGAGAGGAGCGCTGCCACACCGTGGGCACAGGGCATGCCGTAGAGCTGCCACCCGCGGCATAGGCAGACCCTGTTGCGGATGTCCACGACGTTTGTCCCCTCGTGAGGTGAGATGACCTCGAACTCCGCCTCGCTGGCACGGGCAACTCGGTAGTTCTGTGCACGCTCGATGGCCTCCTGCACGCGGCGCTCCGCCGTGGGCACAAGGATAGTCGTCCACTGCATGCTCGCTTCTCGGCGTTCGTTGAACCACGTCATCAGCTGCCGACGGAGGCACTCCATCATCTGATTTATGGGGAGGCTGGAGGCGTCCAGTATCCAAGAATTCAGCGACTCTGTGATGTTTGCTGTTAACTGACCGTACCGTGGTCCATCAAAGAAAGCCGTGGCCCAAAGTCGAGGAGGTATTTCTCTTATCCAAGCAACAGCTTCTTGTGAGGTGTCCTCGATCTCTAGAAGCTTAGTTTCAAAATCTGTTGCGGTCAGCACACTGGCAGCTTCCCAGAGAAGGTTGACAAGCACTGAATTGTTGAACTCTTTCCGGAAAGTTTCACTAAGATGGCGCATGCAGTACCCATGGAATGCAGTTGGGAAGTTGATATCGACTCCATCAACAATACCCTTGCGCCTATCTGACAAGATGGTGAGCCTTGGCATGTTCTCCGTGTTCTTCTCCAGCAATTCATGCAGCTCAGACAAAAACCATATCCAGTTCTCATCATTTTCGTCATCAACCACGCCAAATGCCAGAGGAAAGAGAGCACCATCACCATCAAAAGCAGTGGCAAGAAACAAGGTGCCGAGATACTTGTTCTTCAGAGTAGTTTTATCGAGACCAATGAGCGGACGGCATGCATTCACAAAACCATATATTGATGCATAGAACGATATGAAGAGTCGCCGGAAGCAGTTATCATCCGGGTTCCCATATATGCGAGCGATGCTTCCTGGGTTTGTTCTTTCTATTTGCCGACAGTACTCAGGCAGGAGTCGATATCCTTCTTCAAAAGACCCTCGAACTGTTGCCATGATCCGCTCTTTCCCTCTCCAAGCCTGCTTGTACGATAGTGTGATCCCATGCGACTTGTGGATTTCTTCCAAAATTTCCTTGGGCTTGCAGTGTGGGTTCTCGCGCAGCCTCTCTTCAACAGTACTTGCAACCCATTGAACAGACGCCTGCTGGTGGCCAAGATGGTTTATCCCCACACAACTATGGTTGTCGAGTATAGTTCTGATGGAGAAAGTAGGCACTCCAGGAAGCTTTGCAGCATGGATGCGCCACGGGCAGCCCTCAGCAGCGCACTTGGCAGTGAAGCGTGTCTTGTCGGACTTGACTGTCTGTATCTCAAAGTGGCAGGCAATGGCAGTGTCGCGGATAGCCCTGCGGCAGCTCATGACATCAGGAAATTCCTGCCCCACGGCGAGCTGAAACTCGGTGCTCACGACCATCATCCGCGACTGGACCACAGGGGCAACAGCAAGAGGGCCCTGAGAGAAGTCATGGGCCGGCTCAAGTGCAAGCTCGTGAGCTTGCTCGAGCGTGAAGTGATGATCAAGATTATCATCGTCCACGAGGGGATGTGGTTCCGCTAGCGCCAACTCATGGTTCTCCGACAAGCCGAGATCGTGATGGCCTTCCCCGTCCAGCGAGTCCTCGTCATGGCCTTGCCCCAAAGCAAGATCACCGGTGTGGTCATGGCCGAGGACCAGCTGGCTGTCGTGGTGGTGGTGGTGCCTGAGAACGAGAGCATGGTCATGCTCATGCCCGTGGTCGTGGCTTAGAACAAAATCGTGGTCCTGCGGATGGCCTAGGCCGAGGTCGTGGCTGTGGCCGAGGACGAGCCCATGATGATCCTGCCCGAAGTCGTGGTGGTTCTGCCCCAGCGCTAGCTCCGCCGCATCCTGCCCGTGCCCGAGAACCAGCTCGTGGTTCGCCATCAGCAATCAATCGCCAAGCCAAATCTCATCGCCAAAACCGAACTCACTCACTCACAGTTCCCTGTCCCTCGGGCGTTGTCCTGACCAAAGGAAGAAGCAACCACAAATCAAATCAGCGACGACGTGCAAAAAAATCACGGGCGGAGGACCCAGTAGGGCAAGGTAGGGTACCTTGATTTTTGCCCTCAGTTGTGAATTGGGGAAGATGAAACGAGGAGCTAAAGGGCGGAATCCGTCCGTGGGGCGATTGGAGGAGAAACGGTCGGGAGAGAGAGAGAGAGAGAATCGAAGGGGAGATCAACCTGCGGTGGAGGCGCTCGCTCGAGCGAGGAGGAAGACGAGGGAGCTAGGGGGCTGGCTGGGGCGCTCGGCGGCGGCGCTCGCGCGACGAGGAGGGAGGAAGACGAGCCACGGAGCGAGAGGGGAAGAAAATCCTACGAGACCTGATCTGGTCTAGTTGTCCATCGAGTTTAACCCCACCCACCTTTCGGCTTCGTTCGTTTGGGTTCACGACCCGATCCCCGTGGATCACCCAGGCCGGGGACCCAATCCCCGTGGATCAACCAGGCCGGGGATTAAATTTCCTCTTCGGTTATGCCCCGTGGCCCGTGCAGATCCCAACCCGGCCCATTCCCTCCATGTCCCTCCAGATCCCAACCTGGAGACGGCGGCGGCGGTGTCACCATCCGAAGGCGACGACGGCGGTGTGCTCCACCCTCCCTCGCGCGCGACCTGGATCACAACAGTGGCGTCGCAACCCCTGCCTTCCCCCTCTCGCGCGCGACCCGGAGCTGAGCGGCGGCGGCCCGCTAGCTCTCGCTCTTTTATGTTTTCTTTGGTTGCTGGCAAAATAGCAATGAAGTCTGTTCATTGTAAGGCAGTTGCAGGTTGGATGGGTTCATTTATTTATTGCAAGCAACCACCCTTTTATGTTTTCTTTGGTTTATCTATAACTCTGCAGCAGTACTTGCGGAGATGTACTGTGGAGGAATCCAAACTCTTGGAGCAACTTGAATATCTCTAAATGTTTTGATCTTCCTCTGCTGAATGATGAGAACATGCGGAGAGCTATATTTGGTGATCACCATTCTGCTGGGACTAGCATTTGTGGCGATACACAATCTGCAACATCTTTTCCCAGACTGGACGGAACTGACTATAAGTTTGGCTTTCGGTTTGATGACTTGGAATATGTCCGCCAAGAGGATGATAGAAGGACCTTGGGAGGACCTTTATGCATTTCCGACTCTTCTTCCATGTGTAAATGTAAGAGTTGCTTCTGAATTATGGTTTAGTTTGTTCTTCAAGTTTTCTCATTAGCTGTACTGTAACCCCATTGCCCTTTACTCCTCCAGGAAAATGTCACGTTGTCGCAGATCTTACCTCTGCAGAGAGATAGCACACTTGCGTCGAGAGTTCTGAAAGTTTATTCAGAGCATGGCTTTGAAAGACCTCCTTCATCCAGTGGGTATTATCCAAGAATGCCTTTCTAAATGTGTAAAGAGACAGGTCTTCTCAAAAGTTATATTTACACTCTATTTCTTGTGAGTTCATATGTATAACAGGCTTGTGCTTTCTTCACCTTTGTTAGGTGGATCACATTGGAAAGCAAATCATATGCAAGCTAACGGTTGAATGGAGATTAATGGACGGACACTTAGTATTACGAGCTATCCATTTGCTAGGATCAGGTGTGCTATACGGTGGGTTCTAACCTTTTAACTGTGTTTTCCTTCACAAAAAACTTTTTGTTGCATGGGAAGGATGCTTTTAATTGACGAATATTCTTTTGAGAATGAGTAAGGATATAAATATATCTAGAATGATTCAACTTGAGCCTTCAGGTGACATGCTGCAGCAGTTTCTGATAACAATTTTTGATAAGCTCGATAAGGGGAATTCCTGGGATGATGATTTTTAGTTGAATACTTTATTGCAGGTGAGTACTTTGCAAGTCAACTTTGTGATTTATATTTATGTCCATCATTACTCTTAAGTTAATCCTTGCTTGCAGGAATCCATCATTTTATGGATGTCTCTGGGTGTTCAAAGGTTAGGCATTCCTTGAAATTTGGGATGGACCCAACTGACAAATCTTCTTTTGCCTGTTTATACTTCTTCTCCCTTAATTGTCAATCTGATGACATGTTGTAGAGTTTGTGGTAACAAAAATTGCAAATCAATCTTCTAATACTGTTGCCTATGTGTACGCTTACTTTTCCAGAATGGTTAAATATATGATCTCAACTTAATAGTATCTGTACTACTTTGACAGCCCTAACAGATAAAAGGGATGTTTCTACTGGCTGCTCGAAGATTCAGACATGGGGCACATACAGAATATATCATCTCTTACGACTCTGATGATCTATATCCAGGAAGTAACTCAGGTGTTGGAAAGATGAGGTGAGGTCTAAACATAACTTCCGTTTTGCTAGCTGATCGGTGGGATATGAGTACACTTCTGTTGATTAAATGTCAAGTCACTAGAAGTCTAGAACTATAATGTGATTATGTAGACATAGGAACCAGGCATTGTAGTGCTGTTGTTTTATCAGGTAATGAAGAACTAGGAAATGTGCTAGCTGACTTTCTGCTTATGTTCAGCTAGCTCTTCCCAATCCACAGTTTTGAGTTATTTCCTTGTAAGCCAATTGATTTGGCTGCTTTTTTATGTTAGTTTCTTCGCAGCAATACTTCACTTCAGTCAATGTGGATCAAACTAGGACCTCATAGAATCTCTTTGACAATCTATGCCAATCTGTCGCCCCAGCTGGCACCAGTAACCCACGGGGTGTTGGGAGACGAGGAGACAGTCATCCTGCAGTTTGGGAAAATTGAGGACGATGCATTCACGATGGATTTCCGGTATCCCCTTGTCAGCCTTCCAGGCGTTCGCCATCTGCCTCGCTTGTGAATAAGTGTGACTGTTGATCTATCATGCATAGTGGATGGCGGATAAACGTGTAAAAAAATAGTGGATGGGGGATAATCCGGAACTATCATGCCCTGTTAATAGAGAAAAGGGATTAAGGAACCGTGACACACCGTGTTCACAATCTCACTGTTCTCTTGTCTAATGTTGAAGCAATGTGCACTCAACACTGCTGTGATGATTATTGTTGTAAATGATGCTCCATTTCTTTTGGTCATTAACCCGTGGACCATGGCGCTCCTTTTACTCTTCGCAGCGTAATTTTCATGGTGGGGTGTGAGTTGTGGTGTGCGTGGATGTGGTAACGCATAACTACAGATTCAAGGACAACAAAGTACAGTAACATCCGTGCAAGACCACAATTAGCATGCAGTACTGCTACTTGTGTAAATCATATATCCGTATGTGCCGTACCCTGCCATGACCGGCGACCTTGGTCTGGTAACCGGAGCACCATGGAGACGGTGCCTCCTTCCTGTGCTGCTCAGACGTCGGCGGAGGCTTGTTGGACACAGACGGCTGCAGCAGCGCCCGCGAGAGCCAGGATTCCGAAGGCGACTTGGGCGACGGCAGGACGAGCACCGGCTGCGCCCGAGCCACGACGGCGTCACGCTCACGCCGCCTGGCCGCGGCATTCTCCTGCAAAAGCGGCGGGAAGCCGTGCAGGCCGGCGTTGTTCCTGCTTGATGCCTTCCTGCCGGCCGCCTTCGGCGTCCCGGCGCATTCCGGAGGCGGTAGCGGCGCCGCAGCCTTGCCGCCGGTGTGTTCGTGGTGTTCGTCGTCCGTTCTGTCGAGAACCAGGAGCATGCCCAGGTGGGTAGTAGCCTTGGGACGGTGGACTCCACCTCCAGCTGCTTGATCCGTGACGCAGAGTCGACTATCCAGCTCCGATGCCAGGGTGCCTGGCCTGATCAGCCTGCACAGGCGGTCCGATCGCAGCAGCGAGCTGATGTACACCTCCTCCCAGGTTTGCTGCAACATTGATATATTCTTTTTCAGACATGACAGTGCTTAAAACTGTATAGAACTGAACCGAACATAATATAATATACGGAGTATCATGTTTACCATGCAGTCCATGCTAGCGCTGTGCTCAGCAGCATGCCGCTGCCCGTCTCGCGGGCGCGGCAGGAGTGGATTCCTTTCGCTATGGCGGCGGCGCCGGCGCCGAGAGTTGAGGAGGAGCAGCAGGTCGGCGCCCTTGGCGCACCGCGTGGGGAGGAGGCCGCACCTCCTGGACGCCGCGAAACCCGCCGTGCTGTGCGCGTCCTCCCACTCCTCCTCCTCCGTGTCGCCGGCCTTCCCTCCGTAGTCTGGCTGCACATGCACAGGATCCGCCGGCGCTTCGACGAGGAGCCGCCTCGGCAGGCCGCTGTCACCCTTGCCATGGGCGCGCGCGTCGGCATGGTGTTGAGCCCGTCGCGCCGGCTCCAGCGGCATGGCGGACGCGCCAGTGGCAGCTTCAGGAGCCTTCCGGAATGTGGGCTGCTGGTGCGGAGGGACGCCGTCTGCGGCAACGGCGACGAGGGCCTTGGCGGCTTGCAAGAAGCGATCCATCATAACGCCGCCGCCTCGGGCACCACGGCCGGTGGCGGCATCGCTAAGGCTAAGGCCGTTGACGCTGCTGCAGTTGGCGGTGAAGCAGCTGTCGGCCCGGGAGAGCGCGTCCTCTGAGAACCGCGCTGCTTCCGGAACGGGCGCGGGAGGCTCTGGCCGTGGCGGCGGCGCGCGGGCGCGGCGGAACGTGCGCACGCTCTTGGGGTGGCCTGGGCTGCGCTCCCACCCGAACGGCACGCCGCCTCGTGCTCCGTGCGGGGTGGCGGCGTCCTCATCCTCCAGCTGATCGCAAAGGCGCCGCTGCTCCCCGGCGTGGCGTCGTCGCACGGAGAGCAGCGGCGCGGCGAGGTCGATGCGGCCGTTCGCGACATCGGACATCACGGCTCGCCTCGGCGGCTCAGTGCTCGTCCACTCACTCTGCGATCGACATGTATCGCCAGTGCCACTCACTGCGTACGTACGCTGCCCGTTAAATAAATCGCGGCCCCCTGGCTAGTCTGGGATCGATCCGATTCCGATCCGCCGTGCACTCGTGGTCGTCGATCTGGACCAGGCCGGGGACACGGCTACCTAACTGAACCAGCATCCATGTTGCAAAGTCAGGTTAACTGTTCATGCTGTACGTAAGTTAATTGGCTCATTGACCGGCGTCTATATATGCTGCTTCATCCATGCATGCATGCAGGGAAAAAGGTGAAAGTACGAAAGGACCTGTTGGTCTTGGACGATCGGGTGTCCTACCCTGGTTAATTCCCTCTTGGAGCTAGTGACATGACATGCAATCATGCATGATTTGTAGAGATCGTATAACAACCGGTTGGTGGACCATTTGTCGGCCGGGGCGATTGAGCGGTACACCATTAGATGCAGGGTCACGGTCGTCATACGGTGCCACGCAGGTTGCAACGAAACAAGTCTTTCTCGTCGTCGCCCGGCCGGGCCGCCGACACTGTTCTGTCTGTGCTTTCACCCCTGGAGAACACTGTTCTGTCTGTGAATTCTACTGTCGCTAGTATAATGCATGAGCCAAGTCCAACGCCATCTAAATGGCACTTTAATTTAGGTTGGTCAGCTGGGCTCTTGCACATAGGATCTATCTATACATGCAGCCAGCGACCTTGATCTGTCACGTCTCATCCACTAGTTGTTTGCATTGAAGAGCGGAGCCCACTTACATCTCCTTGCTGGCCAACTCGAAACTACTAATATGAGTAGAGTAAGTAAAAAAAAAAAGATCCTCTTGGAAACTCGCACATATATACAAGTTGTAGGAAAGAATAAAAAAATTTGGATTAGATCTACGAAACATTCAGTGCATTTGAATAAAGGAACCTAAGATCTTGCGCTCTCTCGGTGAACATTCAGTGCATTTGAATAAAGGATCCCTCGTCCACTCACTCCGTTTCTAAATACTTGTCACTGTTTTAGTGTATACATCTTTCAGGTATCGGTTATTCATGTTAAAATGTACGACACACACGTAAGTAAGACTCACCTTGCAGTTTTTACCCCATGGGAATGCACCATCATGGTATACTTTCGTGTCAGACTATTGAAATACACATAAAACCTTAATTTGATTAGAAATTTACTTGAGCAGCATCGCTTCCACCACTCAGACATGTCCTACTTTTATTGACATTGTAACACGTCGGTCAGTCAGGCCATTGTTCCTCAAAAACTTTCATGCGGGTGCACTTGCAAAAACAAAAACATTGCTGCCACCAATCTCGATGAATCTATGGTCGTGTTTGGTTTCGAAGACGGACGTGGGCTGCATCGGCTACGGCACGGGGGATGCATGCATCGGGGGTGCGAGCCGGCACTGCAGCAGCGTGTTTGGCTTCGCTGCATCCGGGGCGGGAGCAGCCGGTGAGCAGAGCGTCGTGGAGGACAGAAAGGGAGGCGCGGAGGTCGGGGCCGCCGTCGCTGGCGGCAATGGAGGGCAGGAGGAAGAAGGGGGCGCCCTCGCCAAGGAGGACGGAGAGGGAGGCACGGAGGTCGGGCCCGTCGTCGCTGGCGGCGATGGAGAATGAAGATGGGAGCGGCCTCGCTGAGCCCTATGTCGCCGGCGCCCTCGCCGTCGCTGCGGCCGTCGACGGAGAGCGGATCTTGCCGATGGTGGGCAGCGTTGGGGCAGGATGTGGAGGCAGCGACGGGCAGGACTGGGGCAGGGAAGGCAGCGGCGGGCAGGATACGGCGGAGGCAGAGGAATACGACGGGAGAGTTAGATGGGGAACGACTGAAAGAGCGTTGCACGAGAAAAACGGTTTTTGCAGATGAGCTGCAGGTGCAAACTAAGGCCCAGACAACCAAACCTCCTCAAACTTGCATTGCGGGTGCGGACCAAATGCGGTGCACTCGACCAAACAGCCCCTTTATGCCATCAGCCGTTCAACGATGCTATCCCCGGCCGAGCGATTCCAGGGTGAAGGTCAAAATCACGGCTCCTTCTCATCGTGCGGTTCTGCTCTTATATGGGCCTTGTCTTTTTTTTAACCAAGACTTATATGGGCCTACTTGCTCCTACCACTCTCAAGCGGCAAAGCGCGACCCTTGTTTGGACGGCCCCAGATTTGTACGATAGGCGCTCACAAGTCATAAATCTTGGCCGGAAAGTAGCACTTTCTTTTGAGTCAGCTCAGCCCAATAGCCCGACCATCATCCATTGCAAACGACCCCCCTCTGCCCCTCAAGTTTCTCCAGAAAACCATCTCAATTCTCAAAGTCCCAATCAATCACAAGAGAGAAAAAAATGTTTCAGCACAAGCATCGTTGCTGCACAGGAAAAACACTTTCCAACAGAAAGCGAGAAAGAAAATCTAAGTTTACCTAAAGTGCTATACAAAGCTCTAAAGGAAGACTTTCGCATGCATTGGCAGGGAAAGCAGCAAGCAAGCAAGGCCATGAGCTTTCCAACCAAGATGATTCGCATGCACTTTTTTTAATTTCCTTGAAAAGCTACTGTTACCCAGTGCCGTGCTAACCATATGGGAAAAGACCGTGAGCGCAAAAGGCAGGTATCCCTTTCTGCAGCTTGGCCAAAGCAAGCAGCAGGCAAAGCGTTTCGGATAGTCTTTATCGCTTTTTTCCGGCGCCCACAAAGCGGTGAAATGTCTAAAATTGAATTGGAAAGCAAGGAAGGAAGCTCTCTTTCGTCGCCTTTATCTTTTCTTTTTGCCACGAGAGTGATCGGATGCTCATCATCAAGACTCTTAGTTGGTAAGTATCCTTGAGCGTTGACGCTGGGCAGGGCTTGATCTCGTGCTGCGCCCTCCACTTGGATTATTGCAGGATTTTCAAGTGTGTAATGTGATAGTACTACTCCGTATATAGGATTTTGAATTTTAAGACGTTCTTTCTCCTGTAAAAGCCTTTTGGTCATAGGATTGATGCTACCAAATCTATTCATATGCCTTTGATTCCATCGAAATCAACGTCCACTCTCCATAGAATCAACATCTCCCATCCATTTAAAGCACCTTTATGTGATCTATCCAAACTACTCCTCCGTAGTGTGTTTTGCACTTTCATTCTTGTCAAACTTTTGCGTTTCTATTCCCACGTTCCCAAAATTTAAGTGTTTTAGCTAGGTTCACTGGCCTACAAACTTAGATCTTACCTACAACACAAAAATCCCTGTCAATGTAAAGCAGAAATCTCGAACTTCTTCCAATACTAAATTCTCCGTAAATCCCAAGCATAATTCATGCACTCGTTCTAAAACGGGCCTTGGTAACGGCGGCACACGTCGACGAGAGCCATCGAGGCAATTGAAAGCATGCAAGTCTGAACCGTGGCCACTGGCCAGGTGCTGATCAGACAGGGACACAAATGGAAACGAAACAGCGTCACGTTCACACATTCGCAAATGGTCCGCCGCAAAAGGAAAGAAATTACGGTGTCCACCGAACACCCACCAATTAATTAAAGATCACTTCTTTTTGGTAAAGCGAAAAAAGCACCAAAGATCACGCAGATATATATACCCTAGCTAGCTTGCTAAGTTGCACAGTCCCGGCCGTAGTCTACTCGACATCAGAAATCACCAGATCGACATGGTGGAGATGGGCGGCGGCGCGGCGGCGGCCGGGTTCAAGCTGTTCGGCAAGGTCATCACGCGGCAGCAGCAGCAGCAGCCGCCGACGCGCGCGAGCCCTGACAGCTCCTCGTCGGGCGGCGGGCGCGGGAGCGTGGAGCAGCTGGAGGAGGCCGCGAGGCGGGCGCGAGCGGCGGCCGGGGCGCGGCCGCTGCCGTGCCCGCGGTGCCGGAGCGAGGACACCAAGTTCTGCTACTTCAATAACTACAACGTCAACCAGCCGCGCCACTTCTGCCGCGCCTGCCACCGCTACTGGACCGCCGGCGGCGCCATCCGCAACGTGCCCGTCGGATCCGGCCGCCGCAAGAACCGCCCCGTCCTGCCCCACGCCGACTACCAGGTCCGTTTGGCGCCGGGACCGGCATCGGCATCTGCATCGGTGGAGGCTCCGGATATGGCGCCGGCGCTTGGGTTCATCCCTGCTCCGGAGCATGGCTGGTCGTCCTTGTATGTTGTCCCGTCCCCGTCCCCGGCGGCGGCGGCTTACAGAGGCCATGGCGCCGAGATGGAGCAGTGCTGGTGGCTCGTGCACGCGGAGCGCCCGCCGCTTGGCTCGTCGGATCCTGCGTTCTGATCCGGGTGAACAAATTAACAGCGTGCTCGATCGCTTTTGATTACCTCTTCTTTTCATGGAGATCAAGCCGGCCGGTCGACTCACGCGATGGTTAATTATTGCTAGGGTTTGGATCCATGAAATTGGAAGGCTTTTTTAGGTTGTAGACGTTTGAACTTTGCACAGAATTATAACATCTCTGTTTTATAATCTTTTCCCTCAACTTTGAATGCATGTAGAGTAACTTCCAACTTTCTGAAATGTTTTTTCTAGCCGAAGTTTCTGAAAATGTTGTGCCGTGGAGTTGGGTACGCCCGTGTAAAGTTTAATTTGCAAGTTTTTTTTTAGAGAGAATCGTCTGTGATTTTCTTTAAATTTGGCTTCCATTATAAGTACAATACTTTATCGTAAAATCAAGAAACTACAAGTAACTCGTGCACGATGAACTCTTTCGAAAAGTTCTCCGTGGTATCATATTTCGCAACACAAAGTGTAACACATCCGTGTAACACAAAGTATCATGAAGGCTTTAATAAAGAGATTGTTATCAAACTGGAGCAACAACACCGCCACTCGAACATCTGCACAAACTTTATTATCTTAAAAATATGGGACGTAATGAACATTGAATGATACTAGGACCATGATGATCCCTGAAGGTACATGCCAAGTCACAAAAGATCATGCCAATAAGAGAATACATTGATAAAAACTCATCGGATTCATATGAACAGTTTCAAAAGACATCAACCTAAAATTTCAACATCGGACACATCAAACCTACATACAGAAAAAAAATCTTTGGCTTTGTGGCACCACACACCGTCATAGAAGAAAAAGATGCAGAGTACAATTATTCTCAATGACGCTGCATGCTTCACCATAGCATTGTCGACGAGAAAAACACAAATCATACTGCACTAAAACTTTGTGGATGTTATTTGGAGTATCTGACACCCCCCAACCTCACAACGCCAAAATGACCGCGGGAGGTGAGGAATCCCTATGAGGACGCTAGTCCATCTCTCGAAGTCCTAACTTCTCACAATGTTTGCATGCCATGAAATGTATATTTGCGACGGCAGGCTTTATGGCGGCCCATGATGACCTGGGAGAATTGCGCCAAGGCCGAAGCCCAGACGGCCTGGCCCAGAAAATCAGCATGCAAACGGCAAAGGGCCAAACGCCCAAACATAAGGGAAACAGAAAGCCCAGCATGATCGGAACGACCAGTCCGTACAAGCCGAACAGACTCCAGCCGAACACGTACGTGCACGGTGCGCCTCAATTCCCCCCGGACAAAGACGTCGTTTCTGATCTTCATTTCCAGCTCGTACAACAAGACTGCAAAGAGGCGTAGCTTAGCTTAGATGCAGACGCAAGCCGGTATGTGTCGAATTAACTTAGAAGCTACTACTCATGTCTCCGTACGTACGTGCACGGTGCGCCTCTCTGTACGTGCCGATGCAGGTGATGCCTCGCGTCAACCGGGTGAGATGCAGCACTCAGTTTTCTGCTTCGATCAGTCTGTTTCTGTCTGTTTGGTTTATATAGCTGAAAGAAAAATGAGAAATTCTCGTGTAATTTTGATCACAATCGAATGAGGTAAGCTTTGATCATCAACCAAACGCACCACGATTCTTCAGGTAGATGAACTTTCAGAAGAAGAAGAAACGAGGGCAAAAAAGAATGCTGTTTGGGCGGTCCGATGAAATAGCAATAAAGATGAGAAGTAAACTGAAAAAAAAATTACTCTCTTCGTCCGGAAATAAGCTACTTCATCCGTCCAACAAAAGTTTGTCAAAATTTGGATGTATGTAGACATGATTTGGTGTATAGATGCATTTAAATTTAGTCAAAGTTGAGACATTTTTTGTTTGGACGGAGGGAGTACTTAGGTCATTTATTTTCAGACGCAGGAAAAATAAAAAGAGTGTCTATTTCTCAGTCGACTAAAAAATAGTTATTTCTCAATCGACAATCGTAGTCATTCAATGAAGATTTTCTTATTCATCAGATCTACATTTATCTTACACGAATCTCAATAATTGAATCAAAAGATTGTTATCATTGACTTAGAAATAGTTATTTTTTTTAGAGGAGAAATAGTTATTTCTTAGTTGCCTAAGAAATAGCAAAACCGGAGAATAAATTGTCCGGGCACTTGATGTCAGTGTAAATTTCCAGGTAAAATGATCATTTTTGTACCAGCGAAAATAAAAGTTCATTCTGCACGCTGTACTACAAGTCAACTGCCTAAACTGAAACAAGATTAAGCAGATCAGAATTCTCGATCACAGCAGTAATTGATGTACCATATGCCGAGCTCATCCGCATTAACACCCAAGGGAGACTTGCAATCCAACCAAAGCTTCCCGGACGCTCGCTCATGCATATTCGGGCAACGATATAATCCAAGGATTTGTAGTTACATTATGTTCCAGAAACCATCGCACTTGCCTCACATAAGCTCCTACGTACTCCTGCTTGATCCGATGCTCGGGCGCGCGGCCCACGCCAAGAAGCCGAGCAAGTTCGAAGACTCGGACAGCAGCCACATGTCAAGACCCAGGTACTGATCGACAGATCGAGAACAGCTTACTATACTACTCTGCTGATTGATCACTCCAAGTTAATTTATCGTTGCCTTCACTTCAGGGGAGTGTCTGAGCTGCCGCATCGGCCAGCTCCGCGTCTGCCCCCGCACCTGACCAAGCCTGCCGCGACGGCGCCCGTCGTCTGGGAGGCGAACGGCGCGCGCCACCGTGGTCTCCTCGCCGCCGGCCGAGGGACGCCGCCGCCGCGCAGCCCGTTGCACGAGGCAAGCACGATGGATCATGGATCTCGTCAAGTGAACAGTAGTGTTTTTCACAATGCGTACGTAAGACATCAGACATGTATGTGACACTTTTGTGCGATTTTGTTCTCTGGTGAATCTGCAGAAGAAGCCAGCAGGGTCGCGGGCGGTGGCGCTGGAGGCGAAGCTGGGGAAGGCGCACGACCAGCTCGCGGAGATGCGGGAGCAGCTCGCGGCGGCCGAGAAGGCCAGGAAGGACGCCCGCGGCGCGTTCGCCGAGGCCAAGAAGCGCGCTGCCGCCGCCAAGAAGAGAGACCGAGCCGTCGACAGCGTGCCGGCAGAACAGCAGCAGGATGCTGCAGAATTCGCCGCAGACGGTGTTGCCGATGGTGGCCGCGAGGAGACCAGAAGCAGGAGCTCGCCGGCCACCGACGTTCTCGAGCCGGCCTTGCCAGACACGGAGAACAGTGTTGCCCTCGTTGTTGCAGGCGGTGATGGCGAGATGAAGGGAAACCCGGAGGCGGACCAGCTGATCAGGGCTAAGCTGGCTGCGAAGGACAAGGAGGCGTACGAGCTGCGGCCGAAGCTGATGATCAAGGACATGGAGATCCACGACCTGAGGACGGAGGTGGCCGCGAAGGACGCCGACTTCGACGAGGTTATGGCGAGGCTGATTGCCAAGGACGCCGAGACGGCCGCTCTCGGAGCCCACAACGCGCACCTGAGGAACACGGCCGAGGAGGCCACGAAGGCGAGGGGAATGGCCGAGCAGGCGCTGAGGGAGAGCGCGGCGCGGGAGGCCCGGCTCGCCGAGCGGCTGGCCGCGTCGGAGCGCGCGCGGGAGGCGCTGGACGCCGAGGCGAGCCGGGTGCGCGTCCAGAGCGAGCAGTGGCGCAAGGCGGCCGAGGAGGCCGCCGCGGTGCTCGGCGCCGGCGCCGGCAGCATGGGTGAGCAGCGGCGCGTCGGGGCGCGGGGAGGCGGCAAGGAGACGCGGCGGCGGCGACGGCATGGCTCGGCTGGCAGCAACGGCGATGGGATGGAGAAGCGGGACGCGGCGGACGACGAGGGCTCCGGTGGCGTGCGGAAGGCTGGTGGCTCCATGCGGGTGCTCACCGACCTGTGGAGGAAGAAGGTGCAGAAGTGATCGGGAGGAGGGCAGGCGCGATCGATCGCCGTACTGGGAACGTTGCAGCGATCGGCGCATGGCACTTGAAAGTGGGATCCATTTCCAGATCGATCGATCTCTGACGAGGAACATACACGTGTTTACTCTAAATTATCATTATTGCTCGCCTTAATTTTCTGGTAATACTGTAACACATTATCATGCTGTTTGATTATGATAAGTTGGTTCGATAAAATAAAATTTGGCTGTGGTTTCTCACGCGACCAACAGACATATTTCATCGCCGAAAAAAACTTTTGAACTACTTCGTAACATTTTTTGGGTAGTTGTGTGGGCATTGCTGAATTATAGTAGTGTTCAACACTAGAAAATTGTATGACGCCTAAATTACGGTGATTACAATAATATTTTGGCCCATGTTGAATTGATCAAAGTTTCAGATTTCAGAAAATATTGGGAGCAACTGGTATGAACATTTATATATTGTTTTATGTTGGGCTAGTCCCTACACATGGTCAGGTGGTGAGCTGCAGCCCAATAAAGCTCAAAAGTCCAGCTCACATGAAAATGGATTTCAGGCTCATTCAATGGCTGAGATGCCTCCTTGAGAGAGAGGAGAAGATGAAGAAAACCCTAGCACCACGCTTGGACGTAGATATTGGAGCCAGAAATTGGGAATGCATTGGATATCCCGAATTCCGTTGTTTGGGAGTCGCTGGAATATTGACTGCTGGAATTGGGTCGAATTCCGAACCGTCTCCCGCACTGCGTCCCGTAATTCCGAGCCCCCGAGCTCCGTATTTCTCGGAATTCATCCGCGACCTCCTCTGTCCCGAAACGTTTTCTTCCCCGAGCCATTATCTTCCTCGAGACGCAGAGGGGCGACTCGCGAGCAAGGCGACCACAGGCGGCGCGCGGTGGTCGACGGCAGCGGGCGGCGTGCGGCGCAGGTGAGAGCCCTCTCTATTGCATCCCCTCCCTCTCAGGTGCGGCGGCCGAAGCTGAGCTGGACCAAGCCTCCCCCGCATCCGTCTCCACCTCATGGTCGCCTGCTCTTCTCCGGCCACCTGCGCGCGTTCTTCTCCAACCACGGGGTCGAGCTGGACCAAGCCCCCCTTCCCTCCCATCACACACATCCACGGGAGAAGAATTAGAGACGAATCTCAATCAGATCTGAGAAGGAGGAAGGGAGGAACGAGGAGGAGTACGTAGCAGAGAAGTTGGTGTTCAACTACTGGTTCTGGTTCTTCTGTAATCTGTCCTTCTCGTGGAATTGATTGATGTATGTTCAAGTTCTGCTCCCCGTCCTCCACCATTCTCTTCTTTGTAATCTGTTCTGCTACCGGCAGTTCATGTTCAAGTGGAGTACCTCGCTGTCCTTCTTGTGTAATTGATCGATCTATGTTCATTGTTCGTTCATAACTTGTCGACCTATAACTTAGATCACTGTGTCTTGTGTATTTGTTGCTTGATTTTAAGAATATTTTTGCTTGATTTAAATTCAAGTTGGAGTTACACCCAAACAGGAATTGGAATTGCCTCTCCTCTTTGATTCCAACAATCAGTTACATGGGCATCCAAACAGTGGTATTGAATTGGAAGCTCAATTCCCTTTCTCCTCAGATTTGATATTGGATCCGCAGTTCAATTCCTTGGTTGAATATCTACGTCCAAACAAATCCTAACCCTTGCCTCCTCAGTGTCTTTTCTTGGCTGCTGAGAGTGAGAGAGCAAGGGAAAGAGCAGCACACACCTACAACCAAAGAGAGTAGAGAAGAGAGGAAGAAAAACTCTGCCCAGATTCGAGCTCTGTGTTGATCTTCACCAAACTTGTCCGTTGAGGCTCATATGTGCTTGGATCAACTCCAAACTTGGTGAATTTATTACACACTCAAAGCATTTCGATTTGGTTAGTTGGTTTGAGATTGAGTGGTCAGAGAGTGGGATTAGTGGGTGTCTTTGTCAAATTTGTTTGCTGAAACTTCTTAGACGCGTAGTGTTTGGATGTCGGTTTGAGGGGTCAAAAGATGTCAGATTGAGCTAAAATTTTGACATTGTGTTGAGAACTCATAGAACTACATATCTGCCAATGCAAGTTCCACGCATTTTGGACCAGCCGTTTAAGAACAATAATATGAAAACCGAAGGAGACATAAACTGCATATTTCTCTGTTTAGCTGATTTTGAGCTATATTCTTTCGCTCCTGTTAGAGTGGTGGTTGTTGATGGTGATGTCAAGTTTGTAACTTGTAATGGTATTTGTTGTGATTTTCTAGAAATTTGAAAGAAGACTCCATTACATTCATTTCGCTAATAGTGGAAATGGAAGTGGACCGGCTCGGTCCGTGTTATTTACTCCTCACTTTGAGGAGGTTTTGCACGTAAATTATTGTGTCTCCTGTGCATGTGATTGTGTTTATTCCACCGCTTACTTATTGGTTGAACCTATTCTTACCGTTCATTACAAGTTGAGGGGGCTATTGTTTGATTTATTACTGTCCAGGCCCTTAACATTTTGGAGGGGATAAATGAGTAGCTAGCCCTGGGAGAGACTAATTAACCGTAGGTAAGAACTGAGCGGCGACAATATAGAAAAAGTATGCATGCATGGAACCATATTGGTTGTACCGGTACACTTTAGATGCATGGGAGCCACATCGATCCATTTTCGAGCTACGCTTATCTTCTTATTGCCGAGGAGGAGGAATTAATTAACTCGTACTCGAACACAGTCGATCAATGCATTATGAATGCATGCTAGCTTACACGGGTGTCACGGCAAGGGTCAAGGGGTGCTTAAGCCCAGGCGACAGCCCAGTGGACTCGACGACCTCAAACGACTCCAGGTCCCGGCCGGCCGGCAGCGCCCAGTCGAAATGGCACATCATGTTGGCCAGCGTGAGCTCCGCGAGGCGCGTCCCGAATGCCACCCCGGGGCACCCCCTCCTGCCGGCCCCGAACGGTATGAACCTCGTGTCCTTGCCGCTATAATCCACCATGGCCGCCGGCCCGTGCACGAGGAACCTCTCCGGCCGGAACTCCTCCGCGTCCTCGCCCCACGACTCGCCGTCCCGCCCGATCGCCCACGCGTTCACCATGACCCGGGTCCTTGCCGGGATGTGGTAGCCGTGGAGCCGCGTGTCCTGGATCGTCTCCCGCGGGATCAGGAGCGGCACCGGCGGGTGTAGCCTCAGCGCTTCCTTCATGGCCGCCTTCAGGAGGCTCATCTTCTCCAGATCTTCTTCCTGGACAACAACAACAGAGCTTCCCTGCTGCTTCTCCCCTGCTCCAACGACCTGCCTCACCTCTGCTTGCACCTTTTCCATTTCCCTCGGGTTCTTGACGAGCTCTGCCATCGTCCATTCCACGGTCTTGTATGTCGTGTCGGTGCCTGCTATGAACATGTCCTGCAACATACGGAAACGGATTACAATTGCTACTTACTAGGCAGTAGAAAGTCGATCGTCTTGGTTTTGATCGTTTTATTACCAAGATGAGTCCCTTGGCATCAACCATGTCGAGCTTAACCCCCTGGTCACCATCCCTGACGATGGAGAGCAGGTCATCCAGGAGGTCAGGAGCAGCAGCCTCTGCCTCGCCGCCGCCGGCGTTTCCTCCCCGGCTCCTCTCGTGCTCCTCGAACGCCCTCTCGAGAATATCATCAAGCTTGGCCGCCGTCCTCTTCACCCTGGCGTCGAGCCCCGTGGCCCAGTCCACCACCCACCCGAGCCGCGGGAACACGTCACTCACGGCGATCGTCCCAAGCAGATCAGTAAGCTCCGCCATTATCTCCCGCACCGCCCCCGGCTCCACGCCGCCCAGCTTGTCCCCGAACGCCGCCCTCGAGATCACGCCGTACGTCAAGCTCACGATGAGCTCCGTCACGTCGATTCCTCCGTGCTTCTCCTCCTGGGAGCTCGCGGCCGAGCGGAGCCGTTGGAGGAAGGAGGAGAGCTCGTCGGCTCTGAGGCCGCGGAAGGAGTCGACACGCTTGGCGCTGAGCAGGTGCACGACGGCGATGCGGCGGAGCTGGCGCCACCGGTCGCCGTAGGGGCTGAATCCCACGTCGCGGCTGTCGTAGAGCGTGCCCCGGGCGGTGCGCTGCTGGGGCCGGCTGCAGAAGACGTGGTCCTGCGTCCTGAGCACGGCCTCTGCCATGGCTGCCGAGGAGACCACGAAGGTCGGCGCCGCGGAGCCCAGGCGGAGGAAGAAGAGCGGGCCGTGCCGACGCGCGAGGAGCTGCAGTCTACGGTGCGGGTGGTGTCTGCCGACTAGCTCGTGCAGGTTGCCGATGATCGGCAGCGGCCGTGGCGAAGGCGGCTCTTCCTGCGGACGGTCGCCCTTGCGGCCTGCAGGTCTGAAGCGGCCTCTGGCGAAGACGAAGCAGGAAACCACGAAGAGGAGGAACAGAAGGAGGGTAGAGCCGTCGAGCTGCTGAAGAGACGCCATTAGCTACCCGAGGAGCGTGCGTGAGTGTTGTTTCTGACTCGCAACAAAGCTTGCACGGCGCAACAGAGTATCTCTGAGCTAAATAAGCTGGTGCACTGCACACGCGTGCATGGCCACAGAAGAACAGAGCTGATAAGCTGTTGGTGCGTACGTAGAGCAAAGGGCCAAAGAACATGAAGCGGCTAATAAGCTGGTGTACAGGACACTACACGCATGCACGGCCACATAAAAAAGGTTGACCGTGCCAGATAAATACGGCGTCGGTGTCCCGTTGTACGTGTCGACAGTCGGCACACGTATGGCTACGGAACGGCCGGATAACCGTCCGGTGACACGGTATCGGGAGGAAGAGGACGTTTGCACGGTGAATCGGCGGTTGTTGCAGACTTGCAACACGCTTTGCACGGTGCAACAGAGTATATACTAGCAAGAGGTACGTGCTGCAAACTGCCAAAGAAAGAAAAGAACGGTGTACGGTACACTAGACGCCTGCATGGCCACAGAAAAAAGGTTGCCGTTTATGGCTACGGCATCGTGTCAATATCGGTCGGACACACGCGTATGGCTGCGAACCGGCCGGATAACCGTACCGGTGACACAAAATCGGGAGGAAGGGGACGTACGGCGATGGAGTATGTACTCCGTATATGCAACCAAAACGGCTCGTGGCTGTCTGGACGGCCGGGGAAACGGCCTCGAAAATCTGCTCTCGGCAGCAGCACGTAGTAGTCGTTCCGATGCGGCGATGCCGACCGGGGAAGAGTCTCGAAGAACTGCAGGCACGCACGTGTTTGCTACATCAGGCCCATGCACGCTTGCCCTGGCTATAGGATGGTTGGGCCGGCCACCGAGCTTCGTAAGAAGAATCGAGTCTGTTTTAGCTGGCCTAGCCTTGGCCCATTGCAGCAACGATGGCCCATCCAGGACTACTATAGATCAGCCCGCACAGTTTCTTTTTTATTTTACAGTCACTAGCTTGATTACTGCGTGTTACTCCCTGTCTCTGTCAAAAGTAAGATCATGCGTTACTTTCCCGAAAAAGGAGGTTGAGTGAACGGCAATGCAGAGCTGCCAACAAAGAGGCTGTGCCCAAATAGGACATGCACTAGATGATCATAGATCACTCTCTTTCGTCCAATGAGCTCACGCCGCAAGTTCTCATGAGAATCTGAAATGGCTCCTTCTGCTCGGTTGTAGACTTTTCAATACCGGTAAATGGTTCCGCCAACTAGTAGTTTCTCGATGGCTCCTTTCCGCGTTCATGAAAAAATTGATAACTATTGGAATTTGCACACAAAACTGACTCTTCAAATCATAACCGGGTTTTTTTTTGGGTGGTTTTGCTCCTTCGAAGTTCAGGAAAAACTTTTTTTTTCATCAATAAAATAAGGAATACTAAAAAGTAAGAACGTGCAAAAGATTCATGCAAAAATGACAGTTTGTTTTGTACGAAAAATAGAGGAATCTATTTATCTCTTATCCTTCTTGCACACAATAGTTAGTTTGATTTTTTTCCCAGGTTATCATTTCCATAGATTTTTTTAATCCAATGAATATCTTCTAGTTTACCGGAAACTCTGAAATGACCAGAATCCAAAACTGTGTTAGGATTTAAGTTGAATTGTTAAGGTATAGATGTACAGACAGTCGTCTAGTACTTTGATGTTTAAATTGAGCAAATTGCACAAAACACTCAACATTGGTCCGGTTGTTGCGCAAAACACTCACGATTAGTTTTCTTTGCGCAAAATACCTACTATTCGTCTAATCAGTTGCACATAAGTCCTAATCCGAGTTTTAGCGCGTTAACGAGATTTCTGACCAGTGGGGCTGACGAAGATGTAACTTCGACAATGTTCATATCGATAGACTTGTATCAAGGAAAGATGAGTGTGTGTCGATGAACTCGTCGGCTAACAAGGACACAGGGGACACGATTTACCCAAGTTCAGGGCCCTCGATGAGGTAATACCCCTACGTCCTGCTTGTCGGATCTGTATTGATGAGTCGATTACAATGGGGTGCCGCAGAGTGTAGATGCTCCGAGTCGTCGAGTGCGTCTAGGCGACTTGTATCTAAGTTGGAGGTGTCCTCTTGGCTTCCCCTCCTGGTCCTTTATATATGCAGGAACTCAGGTCTCAGGCAAAGTCCAAGTCGGTTACAATGAGGAGATATATTCTAATTAAAATTCCTCGTCTTGAGTCGCAAGATTTGGCATGTAGGCTCCTGGAGTCGAGGTAGGCTTCCTTGTGGGCCCCAGCTGGGCTATATCGGGTATACTCGAGTCGGGTACGTGGTTAAGGCCCAGACTGCCATGTTGGCACTGACGGGTGGACCCCAGCGGTCAGAAACCTCATTAACGCATTAAAACTTGGGTTAATACTTATGTGCAACTGATTAGACAAGTAGTAGGTGTTTCGTGCAAAAAAGACGAATAGTGGGTGCTTTGCGCAACAACCGGACCAATGTCAGATGTTTTGTGCAATTCCCTCTGTTTAAATTGGACAACTCTATGGTGTGAAAGAGAAAGAGAGAAAACAAAATTATCAGTTGCAAGTGAGTCGAATAGCGGGGACTGATGAGAACCGGAGAAGGACCACACGCATGTGCCCAATCACGGTGAGACGGGCATGGCTATAAGTGGAAGCAACAAAAGCACACAGGAGAAAAGAAAAGGAGCACAACAATGGGCAAACACAACACTCGCATATAACTCACGTACTGCTCTGCTGCACAACAAAAGTAACCACACCTGTCTGAAAGGTTCCGACACGACATGCATATATGGAAAGCAAAACATGTACTCCATATATTCGCAAGTGAAATGATGTTGCAAGCTCAGAGCATTTCACCTGTTTATGGACAGGGGGATAGATTTGCAAGCTCAGAGCATTTCACCTGTTTCTCATCCATTGACTTGGTGATTTGCAGCTTCTGTTTCTGTTATCTAAAAAAACATTATTTGTTGGATACTGTGATCTTTACTGCATTTCTTGTATCACATAAAAAAATGCATACCATCATTTTTTATTGTTCGTCTTATTAGTTATATAGAAGTATAGAACTGTTTATCTTTCTCTTGGTTCCTGGTCATGGTGTAATAATAATGAACTTGTTCTTTGTTGAGCTGATTATGATGATGTTGTCATCCCCATTTGTTCTTTGTTGAGAAAAATCTATGCACTTCTACGTCTACCATCATCTCCAAGGTCAGTTGGCCATCCTTCCGCT
Organism: Brachypodium distachyon; assembly: GCF_000005505.3. Classification (NCBI taxonomy): domain Eukaryota; kingdom Viridiplantae; phylum Streptophyta; class Magnoliopsida; order Poales; family Poaceae; genus Brachypodium; species Brachypodium distachyon. The sequence goes on along the minus strand of NC_016132.3, from coordinate 17,520,813 downwards.
TCTACTCTTTCGATTTTCTTTTACAAATGTCTTGCCAAATGCACAGTCTGATTTCAAGCATGTGGCATCATCGTTCAGGTGGTCTCCTCCCTATTGCTGAAGGACTAAAGCTTTTCCAGTGCCCCAAGGAGTTGGCTCAGGTTTGCATCTGAATATGTATCAAAATTCACAGCTGGGATCAAGATTACAAAATTGTTACAATTAACTGTTAAATCCCACTTAGCTAATTACTGTACTGAAAATTCTTACAGCATGTTCCTGTGCAAAATTGGTACAATTAACTGTTAACTAGGCAGTATTAAATTCAGTTCTGGTTCAGGTATATGAAAGGGATATACTCTGCAGTTTGAGGTTCAGGTTCAGATGTTTTGATTCAGTTCAGGTTCAGGTACAAATGCTACTCCTCAGGACTGTTGTTATACTCTGCAACAATAGGACTGTTGTTATACGCTGCAACAAATGCTACTCCTCAGGACTGTTACCAGGGATATACTCTGCAACCTACTTCATGGACTGTTGTTATATGCTTGCACTGATATTCTTTGCCCAGGATGGACAGTCATTATATGCTCGCACTGATCAGCAACCTACTTCATGGACAGTTGTTATATGCTTGACAGCATTCTCAATCACCAACCCCCAAATCCCAAAGTAAAAACACACATACTCCAGGGAGCCAGATGTAAGAGTAGCTGATTCCTCTGAGATGGATTCTGTTAATTTTTCTCCACACCTGGTAACTTTGGGTGCTAAAGAACTCATTTGGTCTCAAGATGAGAGCAAGTGGGCTATCAAGTGTGCTAGGAGATTTGTTTTCAGAGTTTAAGAACTCCTTGCAGCGTTTTTTAAATGGGAGTGTCTATTTCTCAGTCGCCTAAGAAATAGTTATTTCTCAGTTAACAATCGTAGCCATCCAATTAAGATTTTCTTATCCATCGGACCTACAATAATCTTACACGAATCTCAGTGATTGAATCAAAAGGTTGTTATTATCGATTGAGAAATAGTTATTTCTCGGTCTCCTAAGAAATATCAAAACCGTTTTTAAATTAAATTTGCTCTGCAAGATTCTGTTCTGTCCTCACAATGAGAAACCATTTTACTTCTGTACAGAGTAGAGAAGTAAAACTCCATGGCTGTGAGTAGAAGAAAGGGTGCTCACAATTGAACCAGCCTGGACCAAGGAAGCACGCAGAGCAAATGGGATCGAGATCTCGTCCTCGTCCTCGTCCTCAGAAGAAGGCGCTTCACCTAGTCCTCGTCCTCAGAAGAAGGCGACCTCCTTCCTAGGCGGAGCGGCGGTTGACGGCGACGGAGCTGCGGAGGCGGGGGAGAATGACGGCGGGAGCAGCGCGGCTAGCAGGCCCGTCGGCGGCCTCCTTCCTCCTCCACGTCCGCGATGCGGGAGTCCGCGATTAGATCTCCTCCGGCGGTGCGAGCTCTGGCGCAAGGGCAGCGGGAGGCCGGGACCAGACCCAGACCGGAAGATTTGAATTTGAATTTGAGCTATGAATTCGAAATTTCAAATTTGAGGGATGTTTTTGCAAAATTTGAATTGAACTGGGAGGGAGGGAGGATGCGACGTCCTTTAATGGACAGAGGGAGCAGGAGTAGTGCTACACTGTACATTTGACCAACCCGGTCGGATCGAGGGATCAATCGATCGGCTTCGTCTCCGGCCGTCCATGCCGGTGCCGTGCCCACCGCGGGCAGGACCATCGAGCTCGTCCCTACAGCTAGCAAAGCTTTATGTGCATATCCGACCGGACCAGGCCAGGTCATCCATGGCCGATCGTGGCCGGGCTCCAAGTGTGCATGCAGGCGCCGCCTCGTGTCTTAATTTGTTGGGATCGATCGATGCTTGCCGGTCACTAATTAGGAGTGTTAGGACCGGTGGTGGAGGCCGGCGGCATCGGCATGGGCGTGCTGGAGTTCGACAAGTGTCATCTGGAAGGGGGCCAGGCGGTTGTCGCCGAGGCGTGAGCGGTAGGCCGCCTTCTTGTACTCGCCCCATGTGAATTCCCTGTAGATTGGCAGCTGGCCCTCCGCCTGCAGCAGCTGCGGCAGCGGCGCGATCCTCTGCGCCACCGGTGGCCCTCCGAAGTAGATCATCGACACGCGCGACTTGCGCCCGCTGCCTGCCACCACCCTGTGCCTCACACTCTTCAGCCTCCCATTCGTCAGCACCTGCAAAACGAACCCAGATCGAATTCATCAGCCATCACCATCGATGATTTCTTCTTCTTGATAAAAAATCTGAATGTGCACGTTGTTTGTGTATATACCTGGAGGGAGTCGCCGACGTTGACGAAGAAGGCGTCGCGGTTGGGCGGGACGGAGACCCACTTCTGCGCGTCGCCGTCGCCGTGGAGCGCGATCTGGAGGCCGGCCGTGGCGTTGGAGTGAAGGATGGAGACGAGCTGCGGGTCCGTGTGCTCGCCGAAGCCGGTGACGCTGCAGTTAGGGGGCAAGCCTTGCAGCAGCGGGCAAGGCGGGTAGTGGTTCAGCCGGAACACCTGGTCGCTCGCTTCCCCCGTCACCATGTCGGCCAGCGCGCCACGCGGCGACACGCCCAGCCCTTCAGCCACCATCTCCAGCACCGTCCTCGCCAGCCCGCGCATCGCCCCCACGTACTCGTTAATGGCGTCCCTGCAATCGACGATCGACCACCATTCATCAAGTTAGAACACCAGTGAACGGGTGAATTCAAGCATTGATCGGGTGAATTCAATTCAAGCATTGGTTACCGGAGGGAGGAGGAGGGGGCAGGGGAGGCCTTGGAGAGGGATTCTCGGTCGATGGCGAGGAGGAGGTACTCGAGCCAGCCCATGTCGCCATTGCGGCCGATGCGCTTGCTGCCGTAGCCGAAGGGGTCGGCGGGGCCCGACGCCGACGCGTCCTTGTCGGCCTGCGGCCACGAGAAGAAGAGCGCGGCCTCGTGCTCCAGCCGCTCCACGACGCCCCGTGCCACGCCGTGGTTCACGACGCTGAAGAACCCGAACCGCTCGCAGGCGCGCACCACGTCGTCGGCCGCGCCGGGCGCGGACAGGTCCACGGCCGGGACGCCCGCGAAGCTCTCCCACGGCTCCGGCGTCCGAAGCAGCGAGATCTGCTCCAGCGCCGCCGGCTTCGCCAGGACCACCATGGCCGCCCAAAGAAACAGAGCACAGCACAGAGCAAATGATCAAACCAAAGCGACCCCTGAACCGAAACAGAGCAGGATTCTGCTGATGAATGCTGGAGCTTCGAGCTAGCAGTGTTGGTAATGGTGCACGAATGAGAAGTGAGGCCTTTCTTGGTCTTTCATGGTGCGTATATATAGTGGAGTTGGAGGGGCCTACGTACGTGAGAGGGGATATAGAACGAATGGGAGGGAATGGACAACGTTGGTAGTAGCTGTTCATGCCGTGTCGCGTGGGTGTACGCACCGATCGACTGACCTTTCTCGCCCGCCTTTTCCCGTATTTGAGTGAGCCCCCGAACTGAATTCGAGGTGTGATCGGTTCGAGGGGGGCGACGTGTTCAGATGTGATCCGCCGGTGCGCTGGGGCCGGGGGAATGAGGAGCGTGATGGCTAAAGGAGAAAGGGGTGTGGCCGTGTGGGCAATGCTGTACGCTACGCTGCTCGACGGCGCTGTGCGCGCGTGGATGCACGGTGCTCCTGGACGAAGCTTCTTGGTACTTGTTTTTGTCTAAGCTTACCAGGGCTTAGGTTACCATGGTTTCGTGTTGTTGGAAACCTGACGAAAACCAGTTGGATAAGATGGAATCTTTGCAACTCCTTCTAAATTTGGGAGGACTGGATATTTTATGGCGACGTATCTAGTGCAAATTTTCATTCGGTGAAGATTTACAAACTTTTCATGTGGACCATTGGATTTAAATGTACGGCGCGTACCAAAGGTGGGAATCAAAACACTCACTTAAACACATTTTCGCATAATCCCTATACTTATCCCACGGTGTCTTGTCTTTGATTCACACCTCTTATTTGGACCACATGTCGCGGTATTCTTCTTCAATACTACATGAAACATCTGTTTGGATGTATTTTAGAAAAAAAATTATTTGGATCACATGTTGTAGATCCAATGGCCTAGAACGGGAGTTTGTACTGAATCGAGGTTTGAACTCGATGCATTGCCATTTTAGTGAAACTATCAGCCTTTTATATATAGATTTTTTTTATTAAACATATAAGTTGCACCGAATGAGAGCACCTGGTGGACGAGCTTGCTAGTGTCCAGGAAGAAAGAGAGGAAGAATCTGGACATTGCGATTACTCTTGTGTGCTGGCCTATGTGGAAGCATCGGAATGTGGTGGTCTTTGATGGGGCGACTCCGAGTGCACTTCAGATCCTGCGGGTGATTGGACAAGAGTGTGGAGCTTGGAAGAGTGCAGGGCTTCTAAAAAGTGCTTTATTGTTTAGTGAGTTTGGTTTTTGTGGACGATGTGTGGACCTTGCTTTAATAGTTGTTGCATCTCGGCATATGGCCTGTAACCGCATCGCGGCTTTCTTCTTCGATATATGATATACCCGCCGAGGTCTATTCTAAAAAAAAAAGAATCCGTGGGGCTCTCACTCAACTGATTATCAACTTATCATCGTGTTGTTTTGCCTACTGACATGTGGTGCCAACATAGAAGATCAAGGCCACATCATAAATTTTACAGAAATACACATGTTGGGCTCAACCAAAAAGCCCATTAAATAAGCCCTAAATACGACCTGGTCTTCTAATCCACGCTTCCAGTCAATTCCTGAGAATCTCTGCTGCCGACCAGTTCCTGCAGGGATGACGGCTAGATCGATCGAGATCGATGGTTGACAAGTGACGCTGGCCTTGATAAGCAAGAAAAAAGGCAGAGGCAGGCAACGCTAGCTAGCTATGGTTTTGCGTCACCGCGTCAATATCACACCGGGCAGTGTACCATCTTTCGTCGATCCAAAGAGAAGGGAGAAGGAGAAGAGAGACGCCAAGAACAACAAAGCGACGAGACGAGTTTTGTCGGCCAGATGCGGAATCGATCGAGTTAGATCAGATATCCTTTCGTCCGGTACTGCGGCGGACTAGTCCAACTGTCCAATGCACAAGATTTACCTGCTGTCAATAGTGTTGGGTTCGGTGGCGCGCGTCGCTGGGCTAGGGAGAGAAGGACGTCAATTTGCTAGGGCGCTAGGGAGAGTAGGGTGGAAAGGGCCAGATTAGGAAGGGGCTTGTTGAGACTTAAGAATGACGTTTTTTTTTTGCGCGAAGAGACTTGAGAATGACGTTAATTTTCTCTCTTCACGCCGACTGAACGCGGACTTGCCGCCGGCCGGTCTCCTGAACGCGCCGCATACATGCGTGTGATTTTGGGAGTGGCGACTTGCGAACCAAGTGGTCTTGAGCCCGAAGCTGTAGCGCGCTTGCGGCGGCTGCTTCAGAGGTCGGCGAGCGGCGCAGCTCTTTCTGTCCGTGGGCATATCTGCGTCTGCCCATCCTTGTCATTTTCTACGTGGAACCGGGCCAGGCTGCCAGGCCGGGGTACTATTGGACAGGCGCATATTCGATCGGCCACGTGGACGACGCCGTTGGTCAACAAGTGTCGACGCCGTGAGCCGAAAGGGATGATAAAAAGCGCCTCCTCTGCCTGGATTGCCCTGTGCTAGATTCCATATCTGAATTAAGTCTAACATTCAAAAAAATAATATCTGAATTAAGTCATGTTTGCTGCTCGCTGGGGCACCCAAGGAACGTGACAGGCTGATTACTACCAGTACACACTGTTACAAAATCTCACGACCTCTCCTCAAGTCCCGAACAAAATGGTTGCCCTCGGATGCCGCTGCGAGGCGGAGGGTCAGAAACAGAACAGCAAGGCCTGACTAGCTTTGGCGGCAAACCCTGGGGCGGGACCGGGCACGTCACGTATGGTCAGTTTACCCAGTTGTGCTGCAGTTCCTATCTTTCTGCAGGATTCCATGTTTACATACTACGATCGGCCACGTCGTGTGAGAATCGTCGCGGGACACGGGCACGGGGAACGCGTGCGATGGGCTGTCGAATCGTTGTTAAGAGCATCGGTCGTGTTTATCAAGTTCGAATTACGCTGGCGCACCTCTGGTTGCTGCTCCGGGAAAGGGAAGGTTACACTGACACCATGATGGAGCTGCCATGGAAGCGTCCAGCTTCAACTTTCAAGGCATGCAGAGTGCAGCACAGCAGAGTTGGCAAGTTCAGATAGATCATGATCGAACTCTTCACACTTTCGGCGTTACAGTGTTTCTTGTTTATTATGTCGACATGTGGTCATGTTTATATATGCTTGGTTTGACTGCTTGAACACGGAATCTATATATCTGAGACTTGTTGAGATTCTCTGTTTCCGGAAATGTATAGTTTTCTGAAAGGATGCAAATGTGTGCATGCAGTAGCGTCTTTCTCTCCTCTAAAGGGCGGAGAAAGCCCCCGTGCTATCGATCGGCCACGTCGACGCATACGTTTCTTTTCGTTTCAGCGCGGGCTGTGCGCCTGGGCCGTCGTTGGGCTCTTTTGTTGTGCTGGGGTCATGGTGCGAAGCTGACGGATCTGGCCTCTTTCCTCGACGGCGACGACAGGATGTGCCAGATCTAGAATTCGGCGGCAGGCTTGGGGTGTGGCCCCGGCCGACGAGCCACAACGGCAATGGCTTCGCCTCAGGCGAGCTTCTTGTGAGGTCCATAAAACTGTTGTGCATCGATGGAGCCGCGTCGAATTCGGTTTTGTTGGTCTCTGTCCCCTCTCTCTCAGGCGGTCAGTGAAGCGGCGCCGGAGATGAGCGGCTGTCAACGATTCAGGCACAAAGACTTTCAAAGACTTTCTTGTTTCTTTTCTTCATTTAGAAGTCGCTTGTGCTTTTGATTCGGACCTGGTTTCTTATAGAGTCATCTTTGTTTTGTACGTGTCTCGTACCTTGTATATGAACGGTGCTTATGCTTTAAAAAAACCAAAAATAAACAGCATTCGTGGGTTATCCCGACCTCTCTTCCTTGTCGCGTCCTCTTTCGATACCTCCCGACCGCCTTCCTCTCTCGCGATTTCTCAGCCCCTCTCTGCCTCTTCCTCCGTCCCTGCGCTTATCTTCCTCTTCCGATTGCTCTGCTCGTATGCAGGTCCTGTGCCTGTTCGCGTTGTCTGGGGAGTAGCGTCCTTCTTCTCCAGGTCGCCCCTGCTGCCTCCCCAGTTACGCCGTAGCGTCCTCGCCTCCTTCACAATCTGGTCTCACTGGAGGCCGCGAAGACGCCGGCGGTGGCGGGGATCCCTATTCAGCCTCCCGGACCGCCGTCCTGAACCCGTGAATCCCGAGAGAAATGGCGGCCCTCCCTAACCTAGTGGCGTCTCCCAGACTGCCGTCCATCTCCTCCCTCCTCTTCCTCCATGCGCTCAGGTCACCACGGTAGCTGGGCGCGGGCCGCGATTCGTGACGCTGGGCGTCTGCTTCCAATTTCTCCCGCGAGGTAAGCTGCAGTTCTTCGTTGAGAGGAAGCTGCACATAGATGATTTCTGGATCTGAACATATATCGACTTCTTTGGGAGAAAGTGGTTAACAACTAATTAACTGTGTGTGCTGGCCGGTAAACAATTGTAGATCGAGTTCTGGATCCGCTGCTGCTCGGCTTCTTCGGCTACCTCCCAAGCATCATCTACGCTGTCTGGCGGACTGGGTCATCACCAAGTAGAACCATTACGGCTCCTCTTCCTGTATATGCAGGTTTCAGGAATTTGGGAAATTTAACCAGCTAAGCTGATCCATGTCTCTTGCTTTAGAATGATTATACAGAGCTGCATATAAAAGGTAATTTTATTTTACCATCACATAGGCTTATGGACTAGAGGTTTTCCATCATGCACTGGGAAACATTTCAATCCCACCAAATACGACGGTAACGAGGCCTCCTCGCTGGAACAATGCACCTTTGGCATAATCATGGCTGCCTTCCTATGGATGCGCCTCTTTTTCAATCCTTGCATCCATAATATTATTTGTGTCTAATTAGTTCTTATTTGTCTCAACTAGGTTTTGTGAGGCCTGGAGATGCACACTCCACATCAGATTCAAAGTTGAAGCACTGCTTATTTCCTAGAGACTGGAACATCTCTTCTGATAACAAGGTACTAGGAAATTAGTACTTTCTATTGCAGCTATTGTCAACGATTTTCATTTTTACTTCTGGAATGATAAATGATGTGCATAAGCTTCAAAACTTTCGATGGAGAGGAAGGGAGGGAGCACAAGAAGCTTTGTGATTTGTTCTATAGATGTTTCGAAGGAGAAGATTGTGCCCCTCAAGGTTTATTTCTTTTTGCTATGCACATTTGCATATGTGTTAGTATCTTTTGTTTTAATTGGGTGAATGTGCTATTTACCTCTAGGTTGACCATATATGCAGTTTGGGATCATTTCTTGTGGCTATGTGATTACATGTAGATTTATGGTGGAATATCTAGATCAAGTAAATTGTGATGTTCAAACGAACGGGCCAACACTACAGAGCTTAGTGCTAGGACTGATTTGTGTTCAAGTATTGTCGCACCTCTTGGTTTGTGTTCTTGAAGTACATAGCACAAAAAAATAATTCGGTTGGATGTGTAAGAGCTCAAAGTTTATGTACAAATAAATGTAATCGAGTAACAGTGACAGTGAGTTCGTACATGTGTATGGAATTAATATAAACTAAAGACAATTGAGTGGCTTAATCTTTGTTCAGTCCATGGCCTATAGTGAATAATATATTCTTGAATTACAAAACAATGAACAGTCCATGGCAACATAAAAGTTTGGCTGCAACTGACTTGACCTGTAGGCTGTAGGCAACATAAAAGGTTGGCTTCTTATCCTTCAGTTCATATCCCTTAAATTTGTTTTGTAGCTCCAAGTTTTCTTCACTAACTTTGTTTCGTACTTCGATAGGATGAGGTGGTTATGTTTTTTTAAAAAGTAGTGAGGCTGTAATGTTTAATGGAAGAGAGATTAGAAAGGAGAAGAAGGTTCAATGGCTCAGCCTTCGGCATTCAGGAAAAAATGCAGCCAAGAAAATTTTAAAATTATTAGAAAGGTATGCAAGATTTAGTAGGAAGTTAGATCTATGGAATTAGTTCATTGGATTAAACAGAAATAGGACTATGCTGTTTATTTTGGATGAAAAATTACTTTGGAGTTTCACATTCTATTTTCAGAATAAGCTCAAATCAAAGATGTTTTTTTTCTTCTCAAGATGACTACCAAGTTTCTGATAGGGATGGGTGCTTTGCACTAGGCCAATAACAAAAAAAAATCTTCCAAAAAAAAAAGTGCACTAGGTCAGTAACAGTGCCTTAGCCTGGCCGTGTGGAAATAGAACTACCACCACAAGGTGCTCTAAGTTTTATTGTGCTCTCTTATACATTTTCGCTGTATGGAATACTGATGCTTGACATTCATATTCATGAATAAATTGTTGAATGTGTGGTCACGCGCTGACCTTTTGTTGCAAAACCGTATATACTACTCCTTCCGTCCCATATTAAGTGACTCAAATTTGCTCAAATATGGATGTATATATGCCTAAAAAACGTCTAGATACATGTAATAGAAATTCAGTTAATATGGGACGGAGGGAGTAGATGGGATTTGTCAGCAGAGGTGATAAGGCTCATCTGCGTTGGATCAGAGGAAGATCCGTCGGTTCAAATTTCTTAAAAAGCTGATGTGGAAGAGAATAGGAGATAGCAACCTAACAAACGGTCTAAGATCCTCACCCTGCAACTTACGTGTTAGACAATGTCGCAGCAAAGCCCGAATATCCATCTAGTGTACTGTATATAGTTCTTAGAAACATGGACGTTACCTGAAGATGACGCTAGGAGCGCCAGCACCGTTAGAGACACGAGGATGAGGATGGCGGTCATCTTGGAAGCCCTGCGGAGGCTACTTAGCAATGTACTTAAAGAGAGCCACTAGCTAGTATGCGTATTTTGAAAATGGAAACTCAGAGTTGGTAAAAAATAATAATCTGATACCATGCATGGATAAAAGTTATCGACCTTTACTCTAATTGGTACTACTACTACTAAATTAAGGTTTAGTCAATGCTTAGCACAGAATGCCTAACTTAGAGTCTTAGAGGATACGCTTGATTAATGCGATCGGGAACCGTCAAGTGATTCGACCGGGATACTTGCTATATGCTGTGCCAGACCCTTTTTTTTTTCATCCGGTAAAGATATCTCACATGTAGTCAATGGCTCAATGTCGTGTGCTCAAGATATTTTTGGAGCTCGATGTTCTTGTTATTTTTATATATATGTAGACTACAAATCTTTATATTTTCTCTTAAGAATTTGCAGAGGCATAGTGCATTCTATTGTCTATGCGTAAGGTTTTGTTTTCTTTAAAAGAAATATTTTGACCCTTTTTGAATTTTTCAAAATTAAGACACTATTTGAGCTTGATAGGCCATGTTTTGACCGATAGTAAGAGATACTTGCATAGAAGCACAATTTGGGTACAATTTATAACAATTATCACGGTTTTTAGCTAAATTCACTCCCTCTTTCCATTTTTTTTCAAAAAAGATGATGAAACCCGGTCACCGGACAGATTTGCATCAAATCACGCACATAAATTTTGTTATAATATTATTCAACAAATCAGAAAAAACCTCATCGACCGAAGCATTACTGAAAGGCAAGCAGATCGGCTGTCGCTAGTAGGAGCTGCCGCGAAACGGAAACGGCCTGCGCCCTGCGTCACATGCATGAGGCAGGAGAAAAATATTCCCGCCGGTAAGTACACACGTGCTCATCGACGTGCACGCCCACAGAGCATAATTCTTTTTTTTGGGAATCACAGAGCATAATTCTAAGGTGAATGGGATCGTGGGAGTGGCACCGTGGAATCCTGATATTGTACACCATTTATTTTTGACTTATATGTGGTCAAGATTTGTGAATTGTGTAACAAAAGGAAGTACTCTCTCCGTTTTTTTATATAAGGCGTAGAAACTTTAGCGCCAAGATTAACGCAAATCTGCACACAATGAACTGCGGACTGCAGGTGGAAACTGCCCCGTGCATGCATCAGGGAAGGAAACAACCCCTCCACCACGGAAGGAATTAACTGCCCCCGCATGCAACAACCATGGAAGGAAACTGCCTGATTTTTCTCCGGACTGCAGTTTTTCGCTTGCCTAAAACGTTGCGCGTCTTAGGGTATGTACAATTGTTGATAAGACTGTCCTATCTTAGACATTCCACATCAATTAAAAAAGATAACAAAACATGTTGTACAATGGGTTATCTCTTAGTGTTCTATCTTAGAATTAATGTTTAGATGAATAAAATTAACTAAATAAATGCTAAGAAAAGATGAAATCTAGTACAATGGTAAATTTGGCTTATCTTTACCTTATCATTCTTGTGAAGAGATCATCTCTTAATTAAGAGAAGACTTGTGACTTTTCTTCATTTTTCTCTCTTCCACATCAGATTTTATTCTATGTGGCATCACTAAGAGAAGGCTAACGTCAACCCATTGTACATGCCCTTACATTTTACAAATCGAGTGAAATTTTTATACGCCCTATATAAAAAAACGGAGGGAGTACATTTTTTGAGGTAAAAAAGGAAGTACATTACCATTTCTATTTCTATATATACGAATATATACTCAGATTGAGGCATGCAAGAAATATATTGTTCTACTGCTCTATATAATACTCCGTACTTGAATAGTGTCAGTCTTGATACATCGCTTTATATATTGGTAGACAAAAATCACACGATTTTATTTATTAATTTGTCGACGTACAAAAATCACACGTTCAAGCTAGCTAGGCTCCATGGATTCTGAGCGATCGATGCTCAAGCCGTGCTCCAGGTCGGCAATCAACGCAATAGCAGATGTTAGTCTTCGGAGCACAGAAGCCGTCTTCGCGACCTTCGCTCTCACACCGTTTAACACAGCTCTCATCAGATCCAATTCTTGGGTCGTCGCAATGCGGGTCCTTGGCCGGCTGTGAATTGCAAAATTTTGCATCTACGTATATATGAACAAACAACAACAAGATCAGTCCCTCAAAAAATAAGATCAGGATCAGTTATAAAAAACTGAGATTTGAAAATTTGAAAATTAGTTGATCCAGGACAAAGCTAGATAGGGTTTGACTGTGTTACCTGAAGATGTTAGGAGCGCCAGCACCAGTACAGACACGAGGATGGCGGCGGTCATCTTGGAAGCCATGATCGATCGATCAGCCGGCCGGCCGGGGTGCAACAAGCTAACAATATAATGTAACTAAATTGGAAACGCAGAGTTCGTTTTGATCTCAGCGACATGCTTGTACATGTATTTAAAGAGAGAACCACAGGTATGCGTTATGGAAATTGGAAACGCAGAGTTGGAAGGGAATAATCTAATTTAATGGCTCATTTGGCAGCAAGGGAATAAATACCCAGGGTGTAACTTCTCGGAAAGGGATTTTGAGGAGCACCTGAGATCCCCCTTCTCCCACGGGGAGAATTCTTCTGCGGGAACGTCCGTTTGGTTTACCAGGTGACGAGGGGAGGGAAATCAATCGTCAGGCACTCAGGCCTCACGTGTTGCCTACGGGAAAGGGATATTTTTGAAGAAGAAAAAACACAATAAATTCTGAAAACAAAACAGAAATCATATGTTGACCCTTAAATTCGAAACTAACACATTTTTTTCTGAAAACAATTCGAGACAAATAATGACACATTGTAGCATTAATCACCCCCAAGTTATATTAACTCTTCACAATCCTAATGGCACATAATAATGATATTTTTTATGCCCATCAATTTTACATGCTCGTGCAAAAATAATACCGTTTTCAGACTTGGTATGTCACTCTAATTCAGACATAAATAATTCATTACAAAATATATTATAAATACAATGCTCAATCGGAATATCACAAATTTAAGGTGACTTCACGATCTATGTTTCTCTTCTTTACGATCTCTCATGTTCCCAAAGGTACTGCCAGATAAGAAATACTAGCACAACACCCGCGCGTTGCTATGGAAGAAAAAAAATCGATGCACGCAGTAAATTTTCTTTGGTATAGCTTCGGCATGTTGCTGAAACCAGCCAGTTTCAGCACATCAATTGTGTGCTCCCAAGGCGCACTGCCACTGCCTCCTCTTGCCACTGCTTCTGCCAGACCACCTGGTACATGTGCGTCATCGCACGCAGAGGTATGCGCCTATGTCGCCATCGATCTCACTGGATGATTATCCGATCCAACACCGTACAAACAACCTCCCCCACACTTCTGTCGGGGCTCACCGTCACTAGGAAATATACAATTGCTTGTTAGTAGAACCATAACATAGTAAACTTCAAATTGAATGGTAAAATAAGCGAAACTAACCCCGTCGAACCCATAAATTGCTCCAAAGTATTATCCAGCAAATATAAGGGGATTAGGCCGTTATGAAATGAAAAGACAACAGGGTTTGACATGTAATCAAGCAGCAGCAAAACATTATCATTCAACAGCTTAATTGCATCTAAGAATGCCGAGTGCTGTGGTTATTTGTGTATCTTACCATGTATTGTTACTATAAATGCAGTGATATACTAATACTTAGAATCAGTGAAGCTAGGAGTTAGATAGGTAAAAACCGATTCGGGACTTCGGGATTAATGAAAAAACCTACCACCGTCCGCCATCACCACTAACTGCAATTGAATAGATAGATATTTAGCAATTGTAACACCCAAGATGATACATAAACATCAACTTATGATGGGTACTAGATGCCAACGAAAGAGAAATCATTTGCTACCACAAACTGCAGGTTGATTTAGCAAAACAAAAAAGATGCAGGAATGCATCTCAATATCTCATCACTTTCATCAATGCTATAAGATAGAGTCATGCAAGTCACCATACAATGTGAAGATGCAGGGTCGATTAGGACATGCTTGTGACTGAGGACAGATAACATGACAATTCATCGCAACAGAAGTAAAGAAAAGTGTAGAGAAAACAACACTCTGTCTACTATAACAAAGTCCAAATTTATAAGTTAAAGGGAGTACAGATTGTAATGAATTAATAAAAGGTTAACCAGATATTTCTGCAGAAGTTCTAGATACAGCTTTGCATCGAAAACTACATACACTTGAGATCGACTATGACACCGAAATTAAACTAACAAAATTACCACAAAAACCTGTCCTCAGACATGTGTAAATGCCGCAAGCATATAGTGTTATAGGCATGGGACAACAACAATATATGGATCAGCATCATGCATATATGCACAAAGCAGATAGGATGGCTCAACCTAATCAAATCATTAGTAAAATTTATTATCTCTATAATTATTGCTTGATTGATACACTGAACCGCTAGTTAAAAACTTAAATATGAAATATCGAGAGGTAGTTATATATCCCACCTCTAGTATAATGATATCCTTTTTATATGGAGCACTTGACCTGATTCTTAGAAATAAGATAAGCTTCAGGAATTGTCTCTCTAATACAAGGAATATGTCCAAAAATACCAAGAACACATGCCAAAATAAGCTGCAGAGTAAAGGTCCATGGTAAGAGGTAGAACAACAATGTCGAGTGACATATCTACTAGTAGAACACCAAAATACACCTTCCTTTGTCCTAGGTTCCAAAAATGAACCAGATGCAACTTCTGAAGCTAATATGCAGTTCATCATCACAGAAAGGACAATGTGCAGTTAGTTTCAGGCAAACAAAGCAACATCTTATTGCACAACCAAATTCATGGTGTAAAATACATGAATAAAAACATCAGAAAATTCATGTCTATGTGACAGACCAAAAATTATGGCAGCACTAACAAGAATCCAAGAACATGACGATTGTGCATACTTCTAGGGGGTTGTGCTCACCTTCTTATAAATGGAGGCGGCTAGTTTGTTCCAGGCTGAAGTGGAGTACTCTAGGATGGTGAGTAGCCGAAGCAAGTACTGCTCGGGTTCATGGATCTGGAGGTGGGGAGGTCGTGTGAGAAGGGTAGCAAGGCATCAGCTAGTATCTTTCCTCAAAAAAGAGGCATCAGTACAGAGAAGCAAAACAAAGAGGAAGAAGAAGGGCAAACCTTCGGGGTCCAGGAGGTGGCGAGGTAGAAGGATGAAGACGAGATCCGGCCATCGACAGAGGGGAGAGGATCTCTGAGCATCTGAGGCGTAGCGCTCGGTCATCAGGCGGAGAGCAGCTGGGGGGAGGCAACGCTGGAGCTCGGGGGAGGCGTCGCGTGAGCTCGAAGGCGGAGGGGCTCGAGCTCGAGAGACCGACGCGCCGCCGGAGCGAGCGAGGATTTTATCCTGAGGTCAGGAGGTGTGGATTTTTTCCACGGGGAAACGACGGGTATCGGGCCGATTTACCCCGGTTGGGCCGACGTCCAAATGCGCTCGTGGAACTTCCGCAGGAGAATTTCTGCGTGGAACTCCCACCCGGGAAAAGGGCCGGTATCCCGGCGGGAAACGCTGCAACCAAACGAGCCCCAAGTCAATGCTGGTCACAGAAAAATATGCCAAATATAGAGGCATCTGACGGTAGGGTCCATCTCCTGGCGGGTCCACGTACCAGTCAAACGGACCCCACCGTCAACACGTCTTGCTAGTCGCCGGCCTCCCACGCCCCCCTCGCCGGAAAGTCCGTCCCCGACTCCCCTCATTCCTTCGCCGGCGGCATGCTTGCTCGTCCGCCGTCATTCCCCTGTTCCGTCGTTGCACCCCCCCTCCTTTAGCTCCGGAGACTCCCGTCCACCGCATCGGCGCCACCTACATTCACTGCGGCTAACCGCACTGCAACGGCATGCTGGCCTCCGCTCTCGATTAGAGCCGCATCGACCGGGGAAAGGCGGCGGAGAGGAGCGGCGGATCCGCGACCTAGGTTTATGGCCCTCACTTCGAATATCGATGTATGGATTCCAATCCTCATCTTGTATCCTCGGTCCTAAACTTTTTTAAAAAAATAATTCTTTGTCGTGCGTATGGCAATCACGGCTTACCTGCCTCGTTCTACGCACAGCTTTCGTTGATGAATCTTAACTTTATCTTATGCGTGAGGGGATTTGTGTAGGATTGGACTGTATTTCGACAGTGATGCTTGAATATAATATGCCCCAATGTGATACCTGAATGCAGATTATTCCGGAATCCTGGGTTCAGTTATTTGCCCATAGAGTTGCACTTTCAGGCCTTATTTGATCCCTGCTATCCATGGAACTTCTATGTTTTTTGTTTGTTAATTCGTCAGTATTGGTTGGCTGATCTCTAAAACATTTCGGTAGTCTCACTATAATTGTCGCCGACGTTGGTAGTCTCCTTCCCATTAAGGAAATTAAGAGTATATTGATGCCATATTCTCACATTTTATCCTATTTAATTCTTTCAAAGAGGTTTAGTTTTTTAAGAAGTTATACTGCTTGTAGAAAACAGCGAAATTGCAGTTAATTTAAACCTTCACTATGTTATCAGAGGTCTATTCATAATGGTTTGACACCATTACCAGGTTTTATTTCCTGTTCTCTCTGACACAGATGTTATCACAGGTTAAACACAAAATCGGTTCAAGCAGGTGACCCTTTGAACATGCAACCCAGTCAAGTTCCTAAGATGCTTTTTAGATACAAAAAATTGTTGGTTTCCTTCCGCATTTTGTGTATCCATTAAGGTTAGTTACTTTTTTCGAAAAGGAGGGAATACCCCCGGCCTCTGCATCGATCGATGCACACAGCCAATTAAGGTTAGTTACTTCGTTCTAGCTTTTCCCAGACTTCTAAATTCTGATGGAAGCGAGTGATGTTCATCTCTTTTCCTTCGTTGTTCTACCCGGCGTCAGCAAACGTAACTCACCAATAATCCAAGAAATTTTAAGCTTTTCAAGGAATTGCAGATAGATTCTCGATGAAGTAACAGCGTGAATTGTATGTCTTAGTTTCTTTGTGCATTGTTATTTATCAAGTGATAATGTACTAATGAGCTGAGTTAATACATGTGTTGTAAATCATACCTGTTACTTCTTATGGCTGGCTGGTGGCTTGCAGTTCTATTCACTGATTAATTCCTAAGAGGTATTTGCACAAGCTTGTTTGACTTGAACCAGAGACTCGGGAGTGCAGTGGCAGCGATGATGGTGTGTGCATCAAGAACACAGCAGATACCAATACCCCAACCCTGCTGATTTGAGTCTCCAATGGTAAGAACTAAGATCTTATTTCTTCTTAACAGAGTTTTCCCTCTTCTTTTCTCTTTGTCTTCACCAGCTCTTCAGATTGCGACGGAGGAGTATATTTTGATAATTGTGTAGCTGCTGGCTTTTCTCCTGCGGAACGGTCTTTGTTATTAAAGAATAGAATTGAGCCCAATGAAATTTCCTTCCTCCTGGAATAAAATTCACAGATATATCATCTATCTCCATTATTACATCAATTCTTCCACCAAGCAACTAAGCAAATCATAAAAATCATTTATTTTACTCAAAATTATAAAAACTAAACATGGACCCTACAACGACTAACCCTTGTGGCTTTGGGTATGCAGAATAGAACAACCCTGAGTTGCCTACAGAGTTCAACACTGGTACACAGGTGAGCTGGGCGTGCACTCACGCACGACCTAACCAATCGAGGGACGCTCGATTATCTTTGATTCCAAATTTGGAGTTTGGACTTCAAATTCAGAACCTATGGGCATTTTGCTTCATTATGAGCTCTCTCCGTGTTTGTTATCCCAATGTTTTAGTAATTGGTTCCAGTTTTGTTATCAAAACAGTCCTTATAGTTAGTTCTAGTTTTGTTATTCTGTTGCAGCTAATATTGCATCTTCAGTTCCTTCTATATACTTAAGATGGGCATTATGGTTTCCAGTTTGTATGCTTCCCTGTTTTCTTATTTTGTTGTCATGATTACATATCAGTTCCTTCTATTTACTTAAGATGGGCATTATCTTTCTTGTTTACATGGTTCCCTGTTTTCGTCGTGATTACATATCAACCATGTCATCAATATTGCAGCATTATCAATTTCTGGGAGGTAGTTGGGAGTCCATACAATAAGTGGAAAATACAGGTTTGGCAAACGAGGTCAGAGTTAAGGAGAACATGTAAAATGTTAAACATATTCCTGCATAAGACAATACATTTCCAGCATGACTATTTGGATAGAGACGCTATGCATGATAGTTGATAGTATTGTCCTAACCATGCACCATACATGCTTCTTGTAATATACTGCAACACCTTGCATTCTCTTACTGTTTGAATGCATCAAAGTAATCACCATTAGCCTTGTATTTTTCAATGAACGGCCAATCTTTCTTAACATAGACACCATTAACTTTGTAGAGCAGTTTGGTGCTCATACCCTCTTGAGCATGAAATAGACGTTCCACTTCTATCATCATTATGTCTTTTCCTTCCAAATTATTTCAAGTATCATGCCTTCTGGAATTCTTTTCTCTACTCAAACTGTGCGCTGAACTAATATTCTTATCTCTTTTTTTAGATGCAATATTCTTATCTCGATGCTAGCAAATTCTCTGTTGGATCCTTGGCTGCTCCTTATTGCCCAAAGTTTTGAGGATCTGAATTTTACTAGCATGGAAAGTAAAACTAGAGCAGGGGTTCTCGCTGAGAGGCCGAAATGGCTTCGCGCGGTGCTGTTGGGCGTGGAGAAGCAGCGAAGGACACTGGTGTTTGGAACAAAGATGGGAAGGAGAGGGAAGAGTATGGCACCGGTGCCCATTGGCCTCCGTTAGTTCTGACGCCGACTCCAACGTGCAGTGAGAATTTTCCTTCTACATTCCTTCCCGTTGCTGATGATTCCATTTTGATTCCTGTGGAGCTTCCAATATTGTTTGAGTTTTGGCCACCTGCATTCCTCGATTTTGGACAATTTATCTTAGTATTTTGGTTCCATTTACTATTCCAATCACCTGCATTCATGGTTATTGTTGTGCTTTTTTTTAAACCAATAAGTATCGTTATGCTTATTACCCATTCTTCATCTCGGATTGCTAAGCCTGAAATGAATGATAAATTACTGTGAAGGGAACCCCCAAAGTGGCAGCTCAGACCCATCAAACCGCAGTGAAAGTACACACTCTCGATCTTAGCTAAGCACAGTAGCACTTGAAATTTCATCTTCCCTTGGAGTTTATGCAATGCATAGCACTGACTGAAAATACACCGTTAAAATAGGTGCTTCTGCCAAAGGAGGAACGGAATGGCATATATATGCATTTATTCCAAGATCTGTAGATGCATATTAGTGTGACAAACTGGCGGTTTAGGATAGAAGTGTTGACGATACATGCATCTCGTTTGCAGGCTCCCAGATTTACTTATGATTGTTGTCCTCCATATTTCTGTTCCATCTGTTATTAACACTATATTCTTTTCTTCAAGTTCAAGGCTTTTTCTCCTGTTAGTTTTATTTGATTTGGAATAAATTAGGATTGTGAAATTGGAGTTTTATTTGATTGCATTTTGCCACATTGCTGAAGTTCCGTACAGTGTGAATTGTGTAACACTGTAGCAAGATTGGTCATAACAGGTAGAAGTTGCAAACAGAACCCAAATGGACGGAACAATTAAGAGGAATGTGGTACTAGCAAAAGCAGCTAGAAAGAGGAAAGTATGAAAGGTAAATTCTTGATGTTTTAAATCTAACTATATTTCTAAACTTTCTACCTTGTTCATTCATCCATCATTTCCTTGCAATTTATTTTTCAGGAAACTAAAACGGATGCTCAGGTGAAGCCTGCCTGGCTAGCTAGGATGGAGCCTGCACTGTCACACAGGAAACTTTGTCTCCACAACCTGTGAGGCAATCAGGGAAAGTGGCAGGATCAGGAATGAGAATGCTAAGGAAGCTGAGAAAGCTATTAAAAAGAAAAGGGGAAGGAAAATGCTCTGAACTACATGAAAGGGAAGGGAATTGCGAGGCTCCGAACTTAAAGTTGCTTACCTGCGCAAGTTTGATATTGTTTTGGTTGTACTGGTGCTGATTCTTTTTCATGAACTCTCTATGTATTTGTTCCGGTGGGACCTCTGATTTTGTTGGCTGTAAAGCACATTGTCACTTGAAGTAACGAATCACATCTTGGCAAATTGGAGCTCCAAAGTACATGCCAAACTAAACTCACAAATTTTATTTGAACTCTTTTACGGTGATTGGCGAGTACTTCTCAGTACTCCCGCGAGAATTAATTCGGTCCGTTGATTATCAAGTTACCTAGACGTTTCGGTCTTCCAAAATCTCAACCAAGCCGCGGAGCAGAGTGAGCGATGAATCAATAGCTAATCAACCGAGGATGAATCAATAGCTAATCAACCGAGGCCGTTCTCTCTTGCCAGAGCTAGATGGAGACGGTTTGATTCTTCTTAATTTCTAGCTCTAGCTCCAACTGAGCTCTCGTCCAGGCGAGCTCCGCTCCGGCGAGCCGCAGGAGCTTAGATTGATTAGGAAACACGCCTTCTCCGGTGCATGCATTCCGTTAATTGCCCACTAATGCAGGGATCGAACTGCTGATTTTTTTCCACTAACGAAGGAAACCGCTGATTTTCTCCACGCATGCATGCAGCACTGCTTTGTGGCTGTGGATTTTTCTCACCGCATGCAACTGTTTCTGCGCCTTACATTTAGGAAATCTGGGGAAAAACTTACCCTTATATTAAAAAAAGGAGGCAATATATTGGACCAGATTTTTTAATCTTAGCAGCGGTGTACTTTCCAATACTTTTCAGTACTTTGATTTTAGTACTTTCCAGTACTTCTTATTTTCCCACCGTTGGATCAAATAGGTTGAACAGTTCATAAAATCGCCAACCATCGTAAAACTTGTAATTTTTTTTTGCTCCTGCAGAAAATGTACTGATTCTTTTTCCCGTGTAGCACAAGGAAACTAGCAGCACATATATCTTGAACGCCCACTCAGCTGATGCTCTTGAAATTTTAGAATTTGACCATTCATTACATGAGAACCATGATACATGCATGCCCCAATTAGAGTACCAGCAAACATGTTCGTACATAATATGGTTCGATCTCTCCTAACTCAATTCAGTCTCATTACACAACAACAAACACATACATAGCAATACTTTCAATCTCTCACCCCTTCAATTTAGTCTCTAATTTGACTACACGTGCCTCCAGTCCTTCACTGTTTTCACCAATCAACTTCAGTGCGGCAACTTGGAACTGGAGAAAAATTTCAGAACCAATGAGAAGAGAAACCAACAAACACATGCTAGTTCTTCAGTCTTTTCACCAATCAACTCCAGTTCAAAATAGTACATATAGAGTTCATACCTATGAAGTTGTTGTAGCTAGGGCGACCATTGCAACCCCAATGGCTGTCAAGATGTTGTACGGAAGCCGACGGTCCAATGACCCACTCACAACAGGGGCTGAGGTGGCCGTGTGGAACCGGAGTCTTGAGCCTAGCAATGAGAAAAACGCTGTCAAGATGTATGTGAGAGCACCTAGCCACAACTCTAGAAAATTTGAGGAATCTGATCTTACAATTGTACTTTACCCAGCCTACAGTCATCTTTTCCAAATTGAACACAAACATCTTGTCACGTAAAACAAGATCTGCAAACAAAATGACACCCATTAGTTAACAACAAAAATCCCCAGGGTAGAGAGAAGCATGTCGCACCGTCTAGTTACTGTTAGGCAAATAGTATTTAGAACACAAAGTTGCATGGGACGTCAAAGATAGACATACAATCAAAATCCATGATCACTCTTCTAAGAATATGATTGACTTCCGGACTATGTTTACTATTGTTTATGCAATTATAAAGATTTCTTTAAACATGTTAATTAATTTCAGACAATCATGTCCTGGAATCTATAGCTAGATCGATAATTCGGTCAAGATGAGTTGATTAACCTCCAAGTATAGTGGTCCTCTCGTAGCCTCGGATCGCATTGCTCCTTTGAAAGCAAATTTACACTAGGCCACTCTTGTGCTGCAAAACATGATATGTATCATTTCATTTAGAACAAGTTTCCTCATAAACACTTGACTAGATATGCAATATCAAAGAAATATAATGAGGTCGTACGATTCCATCACTACGGAGGACCACCAGATAGCTATGTGGGTCTATGGTCAGTTCGGCACCCTCCTTGATATGCAGCGTCACTGTTGGAAATAATGATCTAATAGAGGTAAAAAAACATTTTTTTTCTCGTTTAGTTTGACATCATGAAGGAGGTGGATTGTTAACCTTCCAAGTAAAAAAAAAACAGACCTGATGGAAGTAAAAATGTAGAGGGTCCCATCCTGGATAGTGTAGTTCACAAATGAAGCTGCATTCTTTATCTGAATAACCAAATATGAATCATTACGGTAAATTTATCGAAGTAATGATAAATTATTTTTTGTTTGCAAGAAGATTATGGATTGTGTCCTGTGAACAACTTATTGCGGTAATAACTGGATCATAAAGTCCATCTGCTAGGTAAGCCAGCGTTGTTCCTGAATCCATGAATGTTGTTGTAAATAAGGAAGAATCAATAGCCAGATTTTGACCGTTGACAGAGATGCTATTCATATTGACGCTGTAGTGAGACCTGCATTTATTAAAAGGGATTTATATAAAAGAATAAAATGGTGGAGCAAAAGTGAGACAAAATAAAACAACTATATATGAATTGAACACTATGACTTACACCGATGGAACAATCGGAGTAAACACAAATCCCGGTTCGACAACTTCAGCGAGAACAAGAATGCCGCCACCACACCGTCGTCTGAACCTTTTAGGCAATGTGAGAACACTTTAGGGGACACCCCTTGAGCGCTGAGTTGTGAGACCACAGACAACACATTCTTTCCGAACCCAATTACTCCATCTGCCGCAAACTGACCTGTCCGTGAGTTGCTACGCCTGTTTGAAAAGACAATCGCAACATCAACAAAATATCAATAGTGGAAAGTTATTCTTGTAAATTTCCACTATTTGATGGAGAATTTAAAAAGATATATACAAGACTTCATGGACAACATACCCAAAAAAGACTGAGGCCAAAGTATTGGCAGTTGACTTGTTTCCAATAGTGTCAAGATGCATTGTGTCAGAAAAGTAGTTCCCTGAGGTGATACTTCCATCAGCATATGACTGTGTGTAGCCACATTGGTTTTTTGTGGGGTCACACGTCGCTTTTCCAGTCTCGGCAACTTGTGTGCACCTCTCGTCTGAGCAAGATATTTTGGATGCCGTTGACGAAGATTTTGGGTTATAAACCTCCAAAGGGACCTGAAAAATCAACAATCACAATGATAAGATATGATTCCGTCATAAGGGAGATAATTTTGTGAAAAAAATGGAAAAGTGATGGAAAAGAAATCATATAATTGACTTACATTGAGAAAAGGTGTTGCCTGGCAATTTTGGCAGAGCGAGCAAGAAGTCCATAACAAATCACTGCCAGTGTCAAATTGCAAAGAGAAGTCCTTCGGCGGGTTTCCTAATTTCACGCAGGCATAATACAACCTGCAAAACAAAATTAGATCATCAATAAGAATAACTAACTACCAGATTCGCTACACACAACTGGATTCATGAAAAGTAAAATTAACTTAAGAGCAATCTAAAACTTGAACAACTTGCTGACTCTAACCATATGCTTGCAATAAGAAATTTAAATTCTTTTATACATGATGCTTAATAATTTCCAAGCTCTCCTTCTCCTAACAAAAAAAATTAAATAAGGAATTGGAATTGGCCAAGCCAACACATTTGTTTTTTTTTAACGGGTAGGACTTCTCATTCATTAAATAATGGTTACATCTTGGAGTAACAAGGGGATTATAGAATTGGGGGGATCATCGAGCCAAACTTGCTCATGAACAAGAGCCTCATGTGCCAAATGATCAGCTACTAGCTAAGCGGGAACAGTGCTCAAACACCACTTTGTTGAAGTCCCTGACGAGGAGCATGGACTCATCAATAACAGCATGCAGCAGCTGGACCTCTGGACTCTGGAGTATCCTTGCTGAACATCTTGGATCAGGCTCAAATTATCACACTTCAGTATATATCCTTGCTGAACATCTTGCTGCCCAGCGAGCTGAAGACCACGAGGAAGGCCCCAGGCTTCAGCTGTGATCACGTCTGCAACAATATTCAGCAGCATGTACAGTACAGACAGCCACTTGATCGAGTCACCACCTGATCGATCTTCTCGAACAGTAACTCCACAGTAATATGACTCTGAATTCAATCTGAAGCTAAAGCCATTGATTCATTAATTCTACTGCAAAAACGCCTAAGGAATCAAAAAAATCAAGTACTAATCACAACCCAACAACTAGCGCAGACACGGGCACACACACGGCTAACAGAAGGAAATGGCCTGCCGCCGGGCCGGGAACAGGAGGGAAATATATACACACCCAGGCAAGGTTCCGAGGAGGAACTGTGGCGGCTGATGCCTTGCCGTGTCCACCTCGCTGAGATCCTCCGGGCGCTGCCCGGCGAGCGGCAGCCTTCGCTCGAGCTCGAGCGCCGGCGCCGGGGCGGGCACAGCAGCGGCCGCAGCACAGAGCAGCAGCACTACAGTCGTCACAGCCAACCCGGCGCCCCTCGACGCAGCGGCGAAGCATCCCGACGACGGCCTTCAGCAGATGATGCGGCGGCGCAGAGCAGAAGCAGCAGTAGAGCAGCAGCCAAGCCGGCCGGCGCCGGCCCAGCCACTGCCGATCCCATCTCAGCCCCTGATGCAGCAGCGCAGACCAGCAGCAACAGAGCTAAGCCGGCCGAAGGGATCCCCGGCACAGCAGCTCCCATCGCAAGTCGCAGGCCCTCGACGCAGGCGCAGCGGCGAACACCACCGCCCCGACCGTTTCTTGCCCTATGAGGAAAATATTCCCGCTTTCCTCCGCTGCGTTCTGGCTCGCTATTTTATTTCTTTTGATAGGAAATACCCCTTGGCACTGCGGGCATGCGCTCTACTGTACTGTATGCGCCGGACTCCCCCTCTATCTCTATGCCTTTTTTTTCTTTTCTTTTTTGAGACGCAGAAAGCACTTTTTTTTTTTGAGACGCAGAAAACACTTCTGGGAGCATGGGAGCGAAATAGAATCGCAACTATTGTACAGTGGAAAAAAAAAGTAAAATTGGAGAGTGCGATGTCCAATTTCAACACCTGCTAGCTAGTATGCAGCTAAAGCAGTAAGCTCTCGCATTAAGAGAAGAAGCATCAGCAGCACTAGTGGTTGCTGGATAGTACGGTGTACATGTCAGAAATTTCTGGTTTCTTGCCAACTAAAATCATCAGTCCGCATTGTCCAGTCATCAAAACTGTATACTTGCAATAAATCTTATAAAAAATATATGAGATTGTCTATTTCTCGGTCGTCTAAGAAATAATTATTTCTCAGTCAACAATTGTAGCCATCCAATCAATATTTTCTTATCTATCGAATCTACATTTATCTTACACGAATCTCAATGATTGAATCAAAAGGTTGCTATCATCAACTAAGAAATAGTTATTTTTCAGTCCCCTAAGAAATAGCAAAACCGAAAGAAAAAAGTATATGCCTAGTTGCTAGAGCTTCCCGTGATCGCCAGAAAGAAAGAAAAAAGTATATGCCTGCAACAACGGCACTAGTATAGTTTACCCTCACTCTTTACAGGTCGATCGGTATATAATGCAATGTCACATACTCCTTCCGACCCATAATAAGTTTTTTTAAGAAAAAGGCTTTTCGCCCGGCTTCATTGCATATGAAACGAAGCAACAGTTCACAGTTAAGCTCCAGATTCCGATCCATAATAAGTATCTCAGGTTTAGTACTAAGTATAACTTTGTACTAAATCTGAGACACATACTAAACCTGAGACACTCATTGTGGATCGGAGGGAGTACTTGAGTTTGTAATTTGTGAAGCATACGTGGAGCTTTGACAATCCTGAGCTGTATATGTGCACATCTCATAAACCCTCTCGTTACGCGCATCTATCGGGACTGCTGCAGATTCCTTAAACCCAAATTTTGTAGAGCTAAGAAAAGAAGAAGAAATGTCGCATACGGAGTATATTAAAGCAAACCAATCAGGCAGAGATCACAAGCACATTTAACCCGAAGGGCGATTGTGCTGGGTGACTAGGTTAAATTCATGGTAGCTAGCCTCAGCCTGCTGCCGTGCTGTATCATCATCCGATCGATCGTTCCTCCACTCGCGATCGTGGCCAATGGGCAAAAAACTCCGAAAGTAGCTAGTACCAGTAGACAACAATGACAAAAACATCATGTGCACACGTAAAGCAATTTGTTCAAACTTTTGGATCAGCTTATTCGGTTGTCCAGCCACTAAAGACGAATCGAAAAAGTTTTCGGTATCAACGTACGTTGACTAAAAACCAAGAAACTTTTTACATACCGTTTGATACCATACTACTGAATTAACCTTTTCAGTCTCAATCCAAGTCAGCCCCAGCAAATCCAGGCTCAGTGCCGAGTGCCGACAGCATATTGGTGCGTGCAAGAGCAGGCCCACAGGTTAATTTTGCGCGCGCCAACGGGAATCGCAAGTTCATAACCGTAAAAAGATCCGTGTTACGAAAATAGAGATTAAACTAAAAACGAGAGACACGAATTTTAACGTAACGCACGAAGGCGCAACTTCATTATGTTGGAGTATTACAAGCACGAGACGACAGACCGTCTTTAGGTGTGACTATATGGGATATATATAACGGGCAACAAAGATGAGTCCTAATAGAACAAGTAAAACGAGTTTAACTCATATCACAACACAAATCCCAAACATATCCTGCTACGTCTAGCAGAATTGGTAACGGATTCGGATAATATTTTAACCGTCCCTAAACTTAGTTGCAGCGTTGGCAACTAGTAGTGGCCAGCAAACGTGTCTCCAGAACAAAGTTTGCTCGTGACGATGCGCCTGCGAATTTCTGGAACTATAAATACAACATGCATTGCTACGCCTGTCCATAAACAGATCAGACCAAGATAGTACTACAGGCGCTTACACACACTGACAAAGCTCTTGGAGAATTGCCATATTGGAGTAGTATTATCTACCAAGATGGCTGCTGCTCGCGTCGGCATTGCGTTCCTGGCTATCTTGGTCATCGGCGGCGAGCTCATGGCCGCGCCGGAAGCTCGTGGGATGGATCATCTGGTGGGTCAATACGATGCCGGTGCCAAGGGTGTGACGGCGGTACCCGGCAATGGCGAATCGACTGAAGTAATTCGCCTGGCCACCAAGTGGAGCACGCGAAGGACGCTCGGCGGAGAGAAGAGGACGGTTCCCGGCGGTCCGGACCCTCAGCATCATAACTAAGTGGAGCTTCGGCTTCCAATGCATGCATGGATGGGTTTACGATGGGATTATCTCATGAATCTTGGTCGATTCGCATGGCGTCTTGCTAGCCAGAGAGTTAAGTTCAAGTTATGAGTATCGTAGCCATGGTCATCTCTAGAACTAAACATACAACATGTATCGTCCCCCCGGACAGGTAAAATAAATTTGTGATCTCATTTGTGAGGGCTGCTTGCTCATCTTTCATTTACAAGTTCACATCAACGAGATGGAACTGAATAAATAAACTAGTTTTTTTCCTTCAGGAAACGGAAACTACTACTCCCTCCGTCTGATAGTAAATGTCGCAACTTTGTCTATCTACACACTAAAACGTGTTTAGAGACATGCGTATTTTCTATGACTAGGTTGTTTACTTGCAGTTATGGTGGTCTCTTAATTACTCTATTTTCTCGAGGGAATACTCCTTTTTCTCTAGAAACACGAATACAACGTAGATACGCATGTTAACATATGCAGCACTCCTACCCTGGAAAAACCCTGCAAAAGAAACATATGCAGCACTCTGTAGGGTTCACAGAAGGCCAGAACGTGAAGCCTTGAGATCGATGAAATCATCGTGCTGCTTACGTCGACTGCTGTTGCAAAGATAATCTGTTTTTATAAGACACAACATGGCATCATTATCTGATTTATCTCTAGTGGGCCGGAGGTATATAGAGGGCGTACAGACACCACTCCTGACCACGGGTTGGTTCTGTCAACGGAATATTGGCAGGCTGCTAACTGCTAGGCTTGAGCATTTGGAGGTCCTGGATGGGCAATCGACACCAAAATGGACACGATTCAGACGCAGCTTGGTGGCCCATCCATCATCGTCGGATGCACATGTACTGGAGGTCAAAATGGACGACATTTTCTATCAGCTTCACGGAGAGTCATCAGAATCTCGCGAAAAACCGCGGTTTGCTGGGCTCAGCAACAGCACGCTTGCGAGTGATCCCACGTAAAGGCCCACGGACGGTCAATCCCGAGAAGAGGATGATAATCTCTTATCTTAAGAAACCAAGCCCGTTAGGAAGTGGGCCGGCTTCCACCAAGAGCCCATTTGGTGGCTCATTGCCGCCCCCAACACGGCAGAGACCATGAACGACGCCAGACAGACCCTGCACTCCACATCCGGCGTCACATCGTTGGCCAGCGGCGACTGACTGTAAAACCAAGGTCCACACACTGTTGCACATTGACCAGTATAAACAGCGGCAGCATCCAATGAGCCAGCCAGCCAAGCCAAGGGACCGGCCAGGCCACGTGACCGCGTCCAGAGCGAGCCCCCCCGAGTCAGAAGGCACAGGCAGCGTCAGATCAGCCGGGACAGCCAGAGCGGGCACGTACGCAAGCAAGCACTCGACACAGCCCCCGGGAAAACCGAGCGGCCTCCCTGCCCTCTCTCCTCTTCCTCTCCATGTCCTGTCACCCGACGTGCCCACACGAGAAAGAAAGGAAAAAAAAGGCTTTCATTGGGCGCATGGGAGAACTGTGTCGTGCGGGGGAAAGAAAGAAAAGGGTTTGGGATATCGTTCGGGCGAGCGAGCGCCCGGCTGATCCGCTGCGGCCATAAAAGGCCAGAGGGGACCTGTGGATGTGACCGGCTGCTGCATTGCCGCGTGCACGTCGCGTCTGTTGATTTTTCGGCCCTCCCTAGTTCTCGCGATCCTTTTTTTCACTGTCGGGAGAGAAGAAAAAAGAAGGCAAGGGCCGAGGCGGAATCTTTGAGGTAGGGCGAGCTCGGGCTCGGCTGTATTCCCGGGCTGCTTTGCTTGCTTCGCCAAGCTGAACTGGCTTGTCACCACGCTTCCCCACACGAACGAACGCCGGTGGGGGCGGCCTGCCGCGCGCGAGACGGGGCCCCATCGCTATTCATGGTTGCTGACTTGCTGTGCCGTGTGACCAATCGCCTCTGTTCGTGACTGAGTTTTTCCGTTTTGACCGTGACCATGTAAACAAAGACTTGGCGTGTTGGACGATTTTATCGTGTCCCTGACAGCAAAGACTGAGCGTTCGTGTTTGGAGGCAGAGAAACTGTCCGTGCCATTGCCGATGAAATGTGTTTCCTAACACATTTTTTGTAACGCGGTTGTATCTCAGACTCCCAATCGCCTGATATTTAAAGGAAAATATTTAAAACAGCTGACGCATCGGAACCATCGGATTTCATATCTAAATGTCATATCCGTCCTTTCTTGGCTCATCTCACTAATAGCTAGAGGAAATGAGGCGAAGACCGTCACAACACATCTACGGTACTGTTAGTTAAATAAACCGCAATCAGGGCACCATCATTAGATCTGCGAGATTCTGCAATATAACACCTCCGACAACACCACTACACAGCAAAAACTTATCACATTACTTGTCACCATTGCCACCCATATTGCAAGGTATGCCAAACACCTCTGACAACACCGCTACACGACAAAAACTTGTCGCATTACTTGTCACCATTGCCGTTGCCACCCATATCGCAAGGTATGCCAAGCCACTCGCAAGGCCGGCCTAGAAACAGCGGTCCGCAAAAGCTGTAGACGTCGAGCACCAACGAAATGCGAGTGAGATCAAAATTTTGAAGGCGACACCCAAAAGAGGGGAAACGAACGAACTCTTTTGGGACCATTTGTTGCATGCATGCCCCAAATTGTTTTTTAAATAAGGGGGAGCTCTTAGGCATGCCCCAACCTATTATTTTCAGATCCGTTGGATTAAGAAATGAACCTTAAATATCTATTGACGTTTCAGAGCCGTTGGATTAATATCTGAGGGTCATTCTCATTCTCTCATCTACCACTTGCTATCATCGGATTAAGATCGGATGGCTAACATGTCGACTGATCTCTGCCTTAAAAAAACCAGACAACTTCTCAACATCGAAGGGGATTATTTTTTCCAGACAAGTTGCTTCTTTGACATTACATAAAGGCACTGCCCCAATTACCTTTGGATAATTACCACTAGTAGCACCACTAGCAAGTGATTACTTGTTGTGGTAAAGATAACTTCTGGGCAAAGAGCGAACCAGTTCCTTCAGCAAAGCCGTGGGTTCACATGACTAGAGGAGTGAATACCCAACACCATTGACCGTCTGTATTTTTGTTGGCAGAGAGAGCCAGAGACACACCCTTGACCCCTTTCTTTTGCGACAATTGAGCCTTTAATCACGCCCCACACTGAAAAGGTAGTACTACTACGCCAAAGCAACGCTTACTAAATAAACCGTGCAAATCCGTAGTATTACGTGACAGTGACACTGCCGGAACGCAGTAGGGTTGTACACAAAAAACGCAGACGCAAATAGACAAGCAGAGCAGCAGCCGGTCTCCCCCACGAAAGCAACCTTTGCCAGATCTCTTTAGCTTTTCGCCTCCATCCTGTGCGGGAACAGTGGAGCCAGCGGCCTAGCCGCAGCAGAGGCGGCCAAAACCAACAGAACAACGGCTACAAGCCGAGGCCGCGGAACCCAACGCAAAACAAAACAAAGACCAGCGAAAGACTAGCCTGCAGCCAAACCCGAAAGCCCTTCCCCCGTCATAAAGGCGCCGCGGCACGGCACGGCACGGGCGCCTGTCGGCGGTGGGCAGCCAAGCCCGCAGCGTGGCGTGGCGTGGCGTGCTACAGTGGGGCGGGAGGAACAGCGACCGCATCGAAGTCGCTGCTGCGGTGGGGCGCAGTGGGAGCCAGTAGGATTACTTCGCCAGAGGCAGCAGCAGTAGTAGATGGGACAGGCGGAGAGAGATGGCCAGAGCGCGACGCGTTCGCGGGGTGGAGGAGAAGAAGCGCATTAATGCCGATGCCGCCACCGCTGCTTTAAGGCTCTCTCCTCTGTAGCCCTGCCTCCCCTGCTCAGCCATCTCTACCGAGTAGTACTACCTCAGTGCGAGCGCGTTCGCGTGGCGCGCGGCTGGGGGAGAACGAGAGATGGGGATTGATCTGAACACCGTGGAGGAGGACGGGGACGCTGCAGCTGCGTCCGCGGCGGCGGGGGTGTGCGGTGAGCTGTGGCACGCGTGCGCGGGGCCAGGGGTTTCGCTGCCGCGGCAGGGGAGCGCGCTCGTGTACCTGCCGCAGGGCCACCTCGCTTCGGGCGGCGGCGGCGGCGGGGAGGTGGCCGGGGCGGCGCCACCCGTGCCGCCGCACGTGGCGTGCCGCGTCCTCGACGTCGAGCTATGCGTGAGTGGCGTCTCTGGTGATTCCCGCTTCGGTTTCGCACTTCGTTCTGAAAATGAGGTTTGCTGATGTGTGTGCCTTTTGGTGTGGTGCTTGGTGCGCGTCTCCGTGCAGGCGGACGCGGCGACGGACGAGGTGTATGCGCGGCTCGCGCTGGTGGCGGTATGCGAGGTGAGTGGTGCTGCTTCAATCTATTTGCTCAATAGCAATAGCATTTTGGAGGAGGTTTTTTGTGGGCAGTCGGTGATGCGGTGGGTGTATTTCTCGGTCCTTCTAGTTCTAGAGAGAGTGACCAGTCAGTTCCTAGCTTTGGTGCTGCACGCCTTAGGTGGCGCTCCCATTTCCATTTTTGGGGATCTAGCGTGGACATGGGACTGTTTCATCAAAGCATCTCCTTGGTCACAGACCGTTGGACGTAGACCAGTAAATTGTTTCTTCCCTTTTAGATGATGATCAGTACATCAATAGTGATGTAAGTATAGAATTTGGTTAAGGATATCTATCCCATCAGGCCGTGTCTCCTTGTATTTATACTGGTCGCAGGCTCACAGCAATACATGTAAGTTGGACAAATGTAAAATTGAGGAGCTGAAAGTTGGATTCCCTCATTTTTCTTTAGAGCTGCGTGGACGGTTTGGTGTTTGCACATTGACTATTTAGTTTGATCTCAGCTATCAGCCTATCACATACTGGCACATTACGAAGTTCTTCCCTCCTGGATGGGAGTAGTCGGGGACAGTAGTCTGTTATGAATGAACATGTCCTGTGATACCAGTCTTTAGAATTGTTCTCAAAAAAAGAACTGTTGTCAAATAAGGTAAAGTGTCATTTATTTGTCTGATAAAGTGTTGTTATTTTTTGACTCAGATGTCCAGGCAAAACCTAGGTGGAACCGCATGGGGAGAAGAGGACATGGAGTTTGGTTCTGGAGAAAAGAAACCACGCATGCCACATATGTTCTGCAAGACACTCACTGCCTCTGATACAAGCACACATGGAGGTTTCTCTGTTCCTCGCCGGGCCGCAGAGGACTGTTTCCCACCTTTGGTGAGGCACTTGGAAAAATAACTTCAGTGTGAACTACGAAATTATATGGTCACTTGCACTACTGATCTAACCAGCTCCAGCTCTTCCATTCTTTCAGGACTACGAGCAGGTCAGGCCTTCACAAGAGCTCATTGCAAAGGACTTGCATGGCACACAATGGAGGTTTCGCCATATTTATAGAGGTGTGAAACATCATGTATTTATTGTTATAATTTGTTCTGTTGCACTGTATTTATTTGATAGTTTTGCTGTTGCCACTCGAGCATTCCATTCATACACCTTAGCGATTTGTGTAGGAGATAATGTCCATTTCTTCACTCAAATGGAAAACTTTGTATGGTTGCTGCATTTACTTTGTAAAATCTAACTTAAGATGATCAAATTAGATTAGGAAATTGTTGTGTCAACTAGGTTTGAATTGGTTTGACCAAGGCGTTGGGCTAGGCGATTTGGATTCTAAAGCAAGAGAATTGTGCTTGGAATTTAAGTGAAGCAGGCGGGTCAATTTCATAGGATTATAAAGATGTTTCCATTAGCACCTGTATAATTGGGAACCTATGTGCCCCTCTGTGTGTTGCTAACTTAATTTTAAAAATTGGGAATATGCTGTCAGCTACAGTTATTGCTAAAGTTAAGGTGATAGGCGAGCTTCGCTTTTGTTTTATCAAAGATTTTCATACAATCAGTTCTATGTACATTAGGGTTTTGGGAGTTTCAGTTCTGTTGTTACCTGCCCAAAATTCTTGGAAGTCTGTTAATTTAATAGTGGATCAAAGCGGTAAACGTCATCTCCACTACTCGCTACTCAGTTCACTGGCAGTGCATTAGATAATTTTTTCCACTTTAACGCGAATATGCAATTGTGATGTGTGGTAAACACTTTGCTGAATACCAGGTCAACCTCGTAGGCATCTTCTAACGACTGGATGGAGTTCATTTGTCAATAAGAAGAAACTAGTCTCGGGGGATGCAGTCTTATTTCTTCGGTAAGCATATTGTCAGGGTGATGAACCAAGGCTTCTATGATTTTTCCCATCGATCTGCGCCATTGAAATCCATTTTTCTTGTTGTACAGAGGCTGTGACGGTGAACTAAGATTAGGCATAAGGAGAGCAGTTCAACTTAGAAATGAGGACCTTTTCAAAGCTGTGAACAGCAGTGATTCAAGGCAGCGCACACTATCTGCTGTTGCCAGTTCCTTCAGAAATAGAAGTACTTTTCATGTTTGTTTCGACCCAAGGTTTGTTGACCATTGCAAATTATGTTACTCCCTCCGATCCATATTAATTGTCGATATATTACATGTATCTAGACACTTTTTACGCATAGATACATCCATATTTGGGCAAATTTGAGACAATTAATATGGATCGGAGGGAGTACGAATTTTTAGTTAATCACTCAAGTGACATGGATATGTTGTGGCTGTGCAAGTTCATGGTTCGTTAGTCATGTGTTTTTACTGCTTTACCTCACAAGGTTTGTCCATCTGTCTTGTTTATCTGCATTCAAAGTATTAACAGCTTGAGTGGCCTGAATAATTTTGTCTCATCCTTCTGCAGGAGTGGTGCGTCAGAATTTATTGTGCCTTATTGGAAATTCTCTAAGAGCTTGAACCACCCTTTGTCTATTGGAATGAGGTTTAAACTTTCCTATGAGAGTGAGGATGCTAATGAGAGGTCTGTACTTGTAATTCCACTGAAAATGCTTGTCGTACAGCAGTCTCTTGAATTTTCATTTTATGCTCTGCAGGTCCACCGGAATGATTTCAGGTGTTAGTGAAGTAGACCCCATAAGATGGCCTGGATCAAAATGGAGATGCCTCCTGGTATGCATTTTAAGAGATACAATTACTGGTTCTCTTGTATGGTAATTTACTTTCATGTTCTTAAAAAATATTGATTGTTTCTCATAAAAAATAAATCATTCTGCTATCACTCCGAGCTGAATAAACTCCTGCCATTATTGAATTCTCAGTATTTCAGACACAAGAACCATGCTGAAATTTTCCAGTTGTCCTTGGAACAGATAGTTAGAAGTTCTAATTTTGTTAGTATCAAAGTAAGATCCTTTCCACACTGAGCTTAGGTTGTCGGTTGTGATGACCTGATTTGTATCACCGACACCGTTGAGCTGAAAGCAGAAACATCTGCTGACTTGTAAGATTGTGGGTTCTCCAGTTAGTCATTAAGATATTTGTCCCCAAACTTCTGCTCAATTGAAGTGCCGCTTTATTTGCTTGTTTTACAGGTAAGATGGGATGGCAATACTGATTGCAACCATCAACACAGAATTTCTCCATGGGAGATTGAGAGAGTTGGTGGCATGAATTCAGTTACTCATTCTCTGTCAGCATCTAATTCGAAGCGAACCAAATTGAGCTTTCCTGAAAGCAATTTGGATGCTCCAGTTATTGGTACGTCCTGCCACATGAGGCTGATGTCTTTTCATAGTTGTTTTAGTTGAGCGATGTTCTAATTAACCCTCTGATCAAACTTGTAGATGGAAATGGTTATCCAGACTCCATGGAAATTAAAAAGTTCCGCAGGGTCTTGCAAGGTCAAGAATTGATGGGTTCTAAGACTCGTGGTGTTGCATGCTCTCAATCACCTGATGTCGCAAACATTCGAACTTCAGACAACAGGTGGTTCTCTAATGTGCAGGAGCAAGCCAGTGAGTTTACTTACCAGCACTTGGGCTTTGGTGAATCTGTTGGATTCCCAGAGGTCTTGCAAGGTCAAGAAATGTCTCAAGCAGTTCCCTTTTTCAAAGGAACTACTTTTGACACCCGTGCAACGAATGGCAGAGTTGGCTCGTTTAGTCATGTGCGCCAATCAGCTGCACCGACTGGACTGCCTGCTGAAGCTCAAGGATATTCTCTCCCGCAGTTTGCTCTGTCATCAGCAGCGAAAGTATCTTCTCCCTCTTCTGTTCTTATGTTTAACCAAGCGACAGTTCCGCAGCTTGAATTGGAAGGCAGAACACACCACCATGGGGCATATCTCAGCCAGTGTTCTCCTCTTGAGATGGCAAGCAAAACTGATGCCTGGCTGCGTGTACAGCGTCCAGTGCCAAGGGAAACTGGAGGCCATCGATTCGACATAGGGAGAGCCTCAACTCCGGCAAATTCTGGATTGGCAACCCGAGACTCCGGGAGAAGCAATTGCAGACTGTTTGGTTTCTCCTTGACTGAGAAGATACTGGGAGCAGGTGAAGATGTGAAGGGAGGAAACTCAAATGAAGAAGCTGACCGTGCAGACCCACGGCTGCTTGAGTTGTTTGGGCACAGCCACCCTAGCCCCAGTGCTCTGCATGCTCTCGTTGCTGCCCCCCTGGGCATGTGATGTTCATGCTAGTTTAATTTGCACGAATGCGCGATGGATGGCCGTCATGACTGTATTTTTCGGTCGTGACGTAGGAGGTCTTTGTGTTAGTTCTTTCAGCTGCTTCTGACATTTCCAGACTAGTGTAATCGCACTTACGCTGCTACTTGCTTTCTTTGATTTAACTCTGACATTTCGTTGCGCGGATGACTGTTTTATCCTGATGCAGTGGAGCTACATCCTGCTTTTGAAATTCGGTACTTCGTGAATTCTGTACTGTATGCCAAACTTGTGCATTGTTCTTCAAGGTGAACAGAATAACTACATAGATCCTGGTAACATCCCACAAACCCTAATCGGGTTTACCTCCACACGAACACATAATGAAGTTACACAATGAATAACTTCTTCAGCAAACTTCTATGATGATGATTGTGAACCAAAACAACAACCAGAATTATGGGATGGAGGGAGTACCTTAGAACAGGCATAACCTGTTGGAATTTTGGGTTAGGCCCAAGGCCCAATCTGAAATTAATTCCTGAAAAATCTCAAAAGCCCATTCATGTAGTGGGATGAGGAAGTGGGAATAGTCCCACATTGCTAGTTTAGGGAGAGTTGGACCAATATATAAGATAGGTTGGTTCTCACCTCTTGAGCAAGTGAGCAAGGGAAATTCCTACGCGCGCTCCTCCTCCTCCTCCGCTCGCCTCGTCACGACGCGCGCGCGGCGGCGTTTCGTGGATCGAGATCGGGTCGTGCTTATCTTTTTGGCAGTCGGAATTCGTTGCGGACGCGTAACAAATCCCGATAATAGCGGAGTCGGTTTTGGTTTCCTAAACCGAACCGAAGTCCGCCTGCGTGCCTATATAATAAGACTATCCCGGACTCCGGAAAAACGACGCCACAACCCTAGCCGTCACGCCCACGATCCAATCTCGTTGTTCGCTGCCAACTGCTGCTCCATCCCGTCGGCTGCGTGCACAGATCGCCGGGAGAGCAGGCCTCCGGAACCCCGACCTTCGAGATCCTGCCCGGGAGACGGTCGATAAGGTTTTTGGGGAGCGTTCTCACGCGACTGCTCGCTTCTTCACGTCTCTGTTTCGTCGGCATCTTCATCACCAATGGCCGACGACCTCGGAGATTCCGCGGCTCAGGCTGCCGCTTTAGCTCAGCAGCAGCAGGCTGCACAACTCCAAGCACAACAGCAGGCTGCCCAACTCCAAGCCCAGGCAACTGCTGCTGCACAGGCGCAAGCGCAGGCACTGGCCGCTGTTCAGGAGGTAGTCAAGGCTGCAGCTGCTGCCGACGTGAACATCGACGCCACCGGACTCGTCACCGACCTCAACAAACAAACACAAGAAAAGAGCACAGCACCGTACGTAATCTGCTCTTTCTTGCTGATTTTGATTAGTAGTTCTATTATTCATGCCGTGAAATTAGATGAGTTTTATTGCTGTGCGTTGCTATTTAATTTGTCTAGTTTGCATGATATAATGTGCTACATGTTTTACACACTGCTTTCTGGATTAAATATTCATCGAAATTACCTAATTTATCAACATAACCATGTATCCGGTTAAAACCAGCTTCCAGGAAGATCGTCCACTGTTGCAGTCTTGCTCATCGCCATTGACAAACATGATCCTCAGATCGAATTTGGCCTGCACCCAGGGGAGTGCGGCCGGTGCGGCCGAACAGGGCCCCAAATTTGAAGGGGCCCCAAAATTTTCTGCTATTTAGACCAGGCCTACAGCTCCTTAGACATTAGCTCCTTAGACATTAGCCCATTCATGGGGAGGCTGAGTGCTCGCGTGGAATTCCAGCGCCGAGTTCCTGTCTTCCCGAATGAGGAATCCCGAGCGCTTCGTCTTAATTTTTCATCGCGCGCGATGACTGGACCATGGACGCCCTCGCCCGATCCAATCAACCCAATATATTTGGCAATTACCAATTGTCGACGGCGTCGTTTTTCTCTCGATCTCGTCTGATCGTCTCGCCTAGGAGCCCAGAGCAGCAATTCGACCAGGACACAAACACGCAGGTCACATGTGAGTGTCGTGATGGCTTTATTGTCCGTCTAATAGCCTAGCAACATCACAATCATATCAGTTTTTCCATAGATTGTTGGCTTGTATCCCTTTAATTTTGTTTTATTCATCGTTTATATCTAGTGTTTCACGAGAATAGTCATGTCTGCATGGATCCTACTCCCCCGGTCCTAAATTTTTGACTCAAATTTGTCCAAATATGGATGTATCTATTCTTAAAAAACGTCTAGATATATGTAATATTTCGAAAAAATTTAGGATCGGAGGGAGTAGCTTATTTAGATGTAAGTGATACAACTAGATTTGGACTTTTTGATGTGGTAGAAAATGAACTAAAGCTTGTTGATCTTGATATAGATGATGTGAAAGGACAAGGTTATGATGATGGGACATAAAAGGAGTGATGTACTAATTTTTAGTTCATTAGTTCTATTTATTTTAGTGAGCTATAGGAGGCCTCATTTGTAATTTGGCACAGGGCCTCAGATTTTGCAGGCCCGGTCCAGTCCTGCCTGCACCCCTATGCGCTTCGCGCTTGATGGACCTGCTCCGATCAATATATTGATGATGATCACCTTTCCTCCAACATGCTCTTTTGGTGGAATAGCCTTGTTGCAGTTCTTTAGTATCTCGATTCTGGACAAACTAGGGCTTGGATCTGAGAGAAACCCAAGGACGCTGCTTTGCGACGTACGGGCGGCCGTTGTTGGCCGCCTAATGGTAGAAAGAGCGGAGACTGATCTTGCGAGACGAATCAGGAAGAATTAGCCTTTGCCCCATCATTGCCGTTGCCGCCCGCCGGCCGGTTGCAACTCTGGTGAATTCGGAGAGGACGACACTGGAGAGGAGATGAGACGAAGCGAACCGTTGTTGCCTGACAAAATTTCGACGGAGCCCCCAACCGCTCGTGATCGACGGATCCACAGCCCACAGGTGCATGGGAACTACTTTGACGGGTGAGGTTCTTTTCAACTATATGTAGAGTTCCTCATTTTCGACCTTGACATAGGAAAGGTCTTTGTGTTAGTTCTTTCTTTCAGCTGCATATTCCCGAACTATGTGGTTGATTGGTTGTAGAAGCTACATAAGCTACTCCCTTTCTAGAATTTACTTGACATTTTCTTGCGTTTGATGTATTCCATCCTGATGCTACTAGAGTACTCCTGTAAGTTGAACCGAACAGGTACACAACATTTTGTTTACAGGAAAGAGAAACAACCACACAACTTTTGGATCAAGGCTTCGGACATAAATAGATATACATTTTGCACGGTCGGGAGTACATGCAACAAAGGGAAAATAATCTGAGAAATCGCTACGTACATGAACATGAACAGATCGGGCATAATCCTACAACGCACAAACCAATTTCTTATTGGGCTGAGGTGCACATTCTTCAACTATTTATGGGTAGACCTCTATGATTGACCGGAACCCTAGAACCGGCATGATCTTGTAGCCGCTAAACCCAGCTTCCAGAAAGATCTTTTCCCACTCTTGTTCATCTCGCTCGATGCCATTGACAAGCATGATATAGAGGTCGAACAAGGCATGCATCTCTTGGTGCTTCACGGCTGACTGCCCTACTCCAACCACTATGTCAAAGATTATGACCTTACCACCATTCTCTCTCGAAGGAATAGCTTTCTTGCAGTTCTTTAGTATCTTGACACACTCATCGTCGCCCCAGTCATGCAGGACCCACTGAAAAAAGGACAAACATTGAGAGCTACAAGTCTAAGGGCCTCTTTGATTCGCAGGATTTTGATAACGTAGGGATATAGGAATTTGAGTCCTTCCATGTAGGTGAAACCACATGGAATTCAATTGAAATCCATAAGTTAATTGAATGGATTGGACTTAATCGGACAATATCCCCAAAAAATCCTTATTGGGTTTAGACATGCATGCATGATGGCATAAGTACACATACAAGCCCTTGTTCACCAAACTTTTCACGGGTAGACCTCGATGATTGATCGAAACCCTAGGACCGGCATGATCTTATAGCTGCTAAAACCAGCTTCCAGGAAGATCTTCTTCCACTCTTGCTCATCTCGCTCAATGCCGTTGACAAACATGATGTAGAGATCGAACAAGGCCTGCATCTCTTTGCGCTTTGTGCCTGATGGCCCTGACCCGACCACTATGTCAATGATTATGACCTTTCCACCATCCTCTCTCGGAGGAATAGCTTTCTTGCACTTCTTTAGTATCTTCACACACTCCTCATCGCCCCAGTCATGCAGAAGTGACTGAAACGAACAAATGCCGAGGGCTATACATAAAATCTATGTGGCTTTAAATATTAAAATGCTGCAGTGATGACCATGATGCAGAATTTTGCGATGATATTACCTATGCAGACAAAAATGTTGCATGCGAGCTTTTTTTTGGGAATGACAACGCCTAGAATCTGATTCTGTGAGATCAGACATTACCGAAGGGTGACCGATGTTTTTTCCACACCGCCTGACCTAAGCCTGGGGCGCCCCTTTTTAAATACACGTTGCATTCTGGCGCTATCTTATACCAACCATCAACTTCCAGTGCCATGTCCCTATAAGGCTATAAGTCATCACTTTATATTTCTTGAGGGCAAGTCGTCACTTTATAGAGACCACCTTTGTATATTTAGATTTTCTTAGTAAAGATTTTAGTGGTGTCCCGCATCACGATGATGCATACAGATCTTTGTTCTAGATGTACATTCAACTTTCAAGTCATGTCACCGTCGCCATGCATAGATATATTTCGACCATACACAGCTTCATATTTTAGCTTCACTTGTAAAAGGAATATACAAACTCATGCATATATCATCAAGTCACAATCAATAGACCCGCAAAACTAAGAGTGTTCCTTTCTAACTGACTAAGAAATTATAACTTCTGAGTCGAAAATCACAATAGGTCGATTTTTACTGGGAGTGTCTATTTCTGTTTCTCAGTCGACGATCATAGCCATCCAATTAAGATTTTCTCATCATTTTATACTTGTATGAATCTTGCATGAATCTCCATGATTGGATCAGATGGTTATTAGAGTTGACTTAGAAATAGTTATTTCTCAGTCGCCTTAGAAATAACAAAACTAATTTTTGTTTTATTTCCGGAGGAAATTTGGGTTAAGTTGTTTCACATTTTCAAAATTATGCAACTCTATTAATTTGAAAATGTGCAATTCTAGCTATATCTCATATATATCGTGCAACAATTTTTCCGTCTCACACCACAAATAGCAAATCCAAAAAGAATAAGAAAAGCAGAAAAGTTTGCTTGACGACATATATAAACGTACGTACCTTGAGGAAGACAGCGTCTGCCGGTGGAACGCTCTCAAACATGTCACCGGCGACGTACTTCACGCCGGAACCACTCGGAGCCCTGGCGACGACGTGCGCAAGGTCCATCACGCTGCACTCGAGCCGCGGGAACGCCTTGGAGATAACCTGCGACGCCGCGCCGAGCCCTCCCCCGACGTCCACAAGCGAACCCACCCCCTCGAACACCTGGCCGCACTCTTTCACGGCGACGTCCATGATGAAGCGGCTGTCGGAGACCATGCCGTCG
Organism: Brachypodium distachyon; assembly: GCF_000005505.3. Taxonomy (NCBI): domain Eukaryota; kingdom Viridiplantae; phylum Streptophyta; class Magnoliopsida; order Poales; family Poaceae; genus Brachypodium; species Brachypodium distachyon. Next base: position 17,479,263 of record NC_016132.3, on the reverse strand, counting down.
TTGATGAGCGCATCGAACCACGGGTCGCGCCCCGCCATGTCCCACAGGGCCTCGCCGTGCGTGTGGCTGAAGATGCACGGGTCCGGCATCGGGTGCCGGAACCAGGAGCCGATCTCGAGGAACGGGATGACCAGGGCCGGGTTCAGGAGCATCGCCATGATCGAGGCCAGGTTCCGGGGCCGTGAGCTTACGAGGAGCTGGGTGGACGGCGTGAGAGTGTATGTTGGCTCGTTTGCGGGGGTTTTGGCGTTGTGTTGTTGGAGGGTGAAGACGCCGGAGGCCGTGAGCGTGCGCATGAGGCGGCGGAGGCAGGGGATCTTGGAGGGGTGGATGTCGACCTTGGTGATTATCTGGGGGAGCGTGGCGGCGCCGCCGTGGCTGTGGATGGCGTCCGCGAGCTTGAGGTCCAGCGCCGACTTGAGCGCCATGGACTTGATGTAGGAGAAGGTGGTCGTCCACAGCTCGAGCTCCGCGTCGAGGAGCGCCGCCTGGTCGGTGCTCTGGCCGTTGATCGCCATGACGACTGATGAGTAGTGCTTCTAAGAGCTAAGTCCGTTTGTTTGGGGCTGATGCTTAGAGAGAACAAAATGCGGCCTCTATTTATACACAGAATGAGCGGTGCTACGACGTCAGTACGTGCGGCATTACCGAGAGGCCGGCCGGCCGGCCGGCCCTTCGTCCCAGGAACCGCGACGGCTCAGCCGCTGTCGGTTGAGGACTTGGGACAACGATGTGGATGCGGGTGCGGCACCGGATGTCGAAAGTACGATCTGAATGGCTAAAATGGAAGCGTGGTCACGGCTGATCTCCGGCGCCCCGACTCGGCGAGACAGCAGAGAGAAGGAGGAGTCGGTGATCGGAGGTGGAGTTCAAGGGGAGAAGCCAATCCCTCCCTACGACCCGATATTCGTGCTAGAGTAACTTTTTTTTAATAAGTTCAGCAATGCAATGTAATTATCTAATAAAAATATGCAATGCAACATTGACGGTGTATCGATTTGAAAAGTCTTTTTTACTACCGTCCATTTGAGAGGGAGAAGCAGTACTTCCTCCAATTCATAATAAGTATCAGTAATTTAGTATAAAGAGTTGTAGGCTCTCCGTTCAATATAAAATGACTTAAATTTGTATAAATATATATGTATCTATATATTAAAATACGTCTAGTTACGTGTAATATTTTGGCACTTAATATGAGACTGAGTATTGTGGATTGAAAGGGGTAACAGATTCTTCAAAGGTAACGGCACAACAATTGTGGTTTTCCTAGGAAATGGGTTTACCGAAGAAAACGTTGTATTTTATTTTTTTAATGTATGCCATGAATGAACATGTAAACCTCAAATTAAAATAGAACTAGCCGTTCATTATTCTATATTTGTATTTACATTATTATATTCCTGCAAAATCATCTTCAAAGTAGAAAAATATTAAATTCAAAGCTCGCCTCAGGATCTGATGACGTACCTTGAACTCTTTTTCGTCTTCCCTCTTAACCCTACCTCCGTCTAGTGTCTTTTCCGTATTTACTTTGTAATCTCTCCAGGTCGAACTTGGCGACCATCTTGACAATGAATAAGACAATGTGTTGTTTTGTAAAAGAAAAGTCAGTTTTACTGGCTTTGGGCCAATTAATCATGCACTCTGACGTGGCTCACGTCCACATTAAAATATAACAATAGTAATGAAACAATGTCGTGTTAATAAAAATTTCAACAGCATATCATTAAAATAAGAGATCTCATAATATTAAATGTATTCTAGTAGTAAAATTGATTTAAAACAATGATACCCTTTTTTCGAAAGCAAACATGAAGTTGATGCCTAAGAAAATTATGTTGATATTAAAATTTGGGACTCTGCACTTAGCGGGGCCAGTAAGAACGCTGCTTCCGGTATCATATCATGTGAGTGGGTAAACTGGAAAAGATTAGATAACTGAGTAAACTGATTTGGAGATTGCAACACGAAATGTCTTTGGAATGAGAGGCGGCGTATCTATACAAGTAAGCCGCGAAGAAAGGGGCACCGATGGGAGGGTACACGTCGACGGTTCCTGTACCTTTCTGTCGCGGTGCGCGCGTTCTTCGCGCATGGCTCTGCTGGGTGCACGTCGACAGGTACTGTGCATTCATCGGTGCGCCTTCGTGCGTGGCTCTGCTGGACGCACGGACACTGTGCATCCGTCGGTGCGTTTGTTCTTATCCGCTCCAGTCCGTCGTAAAGCCTCCTCGCAGCCTTCCTTTTCTCCCCCTAGCCCCGTCTCTCCACCCTCCCCGGCGACCTGCCCCCTTCACTCTCTCCGCCCGTCGGCCTGCCTCCGCTGCTCCACGCCGCACTCTACACGGAGAGGCCGAAGCCTAGCACTGCCGACCTCGAGTCCTGCCTGCCATGGCGCCCCCCTACCCACCCAGGACGAGCCGTCCTCCTCCGATCCGTAAGATCCCTCCTCGATCTAGGCTCCTAGGGTTCCAGATCTGGTGATTGCTTTCGTGATTTTTTTTGGGTGGGATTTGGTACATGCAGATGCAGTGCCGGTGCGCGGGCTGCACCTGGAAGGTCGAGAAGGCGATGGTCTCCATCTGGAGTTTCGGAGGTACCAAGTACCAACAGCCTCCCTAACTCCTTGTATGATTTACTTTATGTGTTTTTGTAAAATACTTTAATTCTCGGGGACATTTTGCTTGAATGTTGGTGTGATAGAAGTCCGTACGTCGACAGCTTTACCAATGGCTAAAGACGAAGACAAGGAAGGACGTCAAAATTGTATCCACCGGCTAAGAATCATGATCAGGTACTTCTTTTGTCTACGAGGGCAGAATGAAGGGCACCGTCACATTCTTGGTTTCTTGAATGGATGTATCTTGATATTTACTTTGGTATCCACTAGAAATAGCAAATGATCATGTGTATTGTGTGCTTGCTAGAAGGATAATACGCAGTCGTTAAGGGAGCCACAGGGTTCCTATTTCCATACTGCTTTCCCTTATCCCGACTAAAGTACTACCTGGTTGCAGAAAATGATATTGGTTCTTGGAAGTAGTTCAGGAGTTGGGGGCACTACAGCTTCAGCTTCACCTTTACCGGATCAGCTATCCTGAGCTCTAGCACCATCAGGAATATTTCAGTCTGACGATGAGGACGTGGAGCCAATTGAGGAGCAGATCATCACCTTTAGGGAGCTCACGGCAGCCACGAGCAAGTTCATAGCTGATTGCCTTCTATGGGAGGGTTGCTTCAGACCATAATAGCGAGTTGGGTACTTAGACCTTCGAGAAAATTGTAGTGGCAATATTATGTTCGCTCTGTTGATTTCTCTAGATAAAATTATTTAGTAATATTTTCCTCCATAAGCTTTTATGGTTTCCATGATGCATGATAGTTGATAATCGGCTTGGGTTTTAAACGAGACCTTCCTTTTCCCACTTCTTAGTGTTAATCCTAAATGTGGCCTGAGGAGTCGAGGACAAAAAAACACAATGAGGGGAAGCAAATAGTTAAGAGGTAAGCAATATATCTCTTTTCAGAAGTTCATACACGAGGATTTTGGATATATCTGCATTCAATTGTAGTTCCAAGCTAGAACATTCCAGGTTTATAGCTCCTAGGATTAGCTTGCTAATTGCTATTTAAACTTTTTTATGCCATTTTTCATAGGAACTACATGATCACTTAGTCTTGACAGATGAGAAGATATCCAGTTTTCCCCCGATGGTCAAAGTGTTGGAGTATCCTCTCAAGGTAATTTCTTTATTTGCAGTTTAGTGATCACCAAGTGCTAATTTTATGACACAATAAGAGCCTTGTCCTTTAGTGCAGCAGACCACTAAATCTTTGAATTTTCTTATTCTTACAAACTCCAAGCTTTTTTCCCTGGCTATATATGGAATGATTGGAATTCCTTTATCGTACTTGATGTGTGGTATAGGTCTCTCTGCCATGCAATGAGGTATGCATCTAATATAGTTAATGTTTCTTGGCTTCCTGCTATGAACACAATATAATCTGGATCAGTCCATGCTTCTATTTCTATATTCCACTTCGAACCAGCCCTGTATGCATAGCTTTGCTAATTAACAACAGAAAATTGTTGATATTCTCTTCAAACAGAGGCTGTAAAGTATGGAAATGAAATTTCAACCAGATGGTGTTATACTTACTGAACTACATATCTCTGATCTCTCCACTGTATTTTTGCTCGGACTAGGAGTGGTCTTATTTTTAATACTTGATCAAACTTGTGGTGTCAGTTCCACAACCATGGGGGGCTATCATCGTGCCCTATCTGGTGCTCTTTTGATTTAGTAATGTGTGGTTGCCCTGTCACTGGATTTGAACCAAAAGGAGCCTATGAAATTGAAGTGTGTTCTCTTCCCTTTGTTTTACCAAGTGTAAACAGACTTGAAAAGGATCATGTGTGAGTGTTCGATCTCCTATTTGAAACCTGCAGAATTATGAACTAGAATCTTGTGTCCATGATCCATTCACAATTTATGACCTTGACTGTTTGTACATGAAAAATTGACCCAAATATACTTTGTTTTGATGATCCTTTTTCTAAAAATATATTGATTCCTTCAATTGTTGCATGTTTTATATCCTAGCATGTTAATTCAAGTTAAATATTTTCAGGGTCAGTTTCGTTTTGCAAAACATGTTTACTTTTCTTTTTTACATTTGTGACAAATTGGCAATTTCATTCTGCATGATACCAGAAATGTAATTTTTAAGGAGGTGATACAACCCGCCATGGTTCTCTGAAAGCATTCCCTCAACTCCTTACAATCCTCTTCTCATCTGAGAGAGTTTTGAGAAGGTTGTGCCTTTCCATTTCCTCTCTATTTTGTACCTAGCATGTTAATTCAAGTTAAATATGGAATCTCGGTCAATGTAATTAGTTGTTGGTACTCTAGCTAACTTAGTGTGTCATGTGTGATCTCCAAGATTTATTATACTTCACTGCGTAAGCTAAAACCCCATACATCTACTGCCCCATAAAGCTTAGTTGATCATATCAAGTTCAATCATGAACTTGTTTTTTGTGTCGCATTATTATTTGAGCATCTGGGTGGCACAAACAAGTTCTTAATTCTGATCATATCAGGACCAAAGGACCAACTCTTTTTATGATAGGATTGGGTTTCCTTTTTGAAATATTATAATAAGGATTAAACAACACCTTTTGGAATTGAGCATTGACTCTGCATTCTTACTAGAGTAAGCACAAATGCATGTGCTTGTAAGTAACACATGATTGTTGTGTTGCTTCTGATCATAAATATTAGATTATTAGCTGTAGCAGCCAGCAAGCTGTTATTGTTCCTCTGCAGATTTGCAGCACACACTTGGTACTTGCTCTTGTTGTGTTAAATTTGATCTTAAAATGTCCAAATTCTTATTTGAAGTTTTCAAATTCGACCAGCTTTTGGGAGATAACGAACTAGCATCAGACTAAAATTTCCAAATTCAAAATTTATTTATTACCCACGCTGGTTTTTGTGTATGGTCTCTTGGTTAGTAAATTACTGTCTAAACAACTTCCCATCTAATTTTAGGTGAAAGAAGACTATGGAATCTGAAGATGGTTTGACTAGCCCAGTTAGGTCATTCCTCAAACATCCGCCTTAAAGAACAGAACCAAGTTCACCTCCACCATCTCCAGGTGTTTTAGAGTTCTTAAGCCCAGCCACCAAATGTTTGGGGTGCTCTTGGGTGCTCTGATCAGATGCAGATTTACAAGCATACCATCCTTCCTGTCGAAAGAAGAGGCTAAAATGGTTCTCGTTTCATTTGGCTGTTTTTTTGTTCAAAAAGAATGTGGAAGCCCGAAAGTAAATAGTTGAAGAATAGATGACTGAGTCGGGCGTGTGTGCTTTATTGTTTTGCATCTTTTATTTTTTTGGTTAATTGAACTTCATACATATACATTGAGAGATTAGCAGCAATACAAATCATTGATCTCCTCTTGTAATTGACTTAATTTCCTCTAAACTTGATCTCCTCTTGTAATTGACTTAATTTTCTCTAAACTGATGTCAAGAAACAATTAAGCGGGGGAAGCATCATTAGCTAAAGAAAGAAAGAAGAAGATAAATGAGAAGCTAAAAATGCTAAATAAATTGGTTCTCTTGAGAGCATCGTGATATGCTGAGTCGTCTGGTTTGCATTGATTGCTATGACTGGCAGAAACCTGTATATGTCTCGCATAGAAAATTTTATGTCTGCATCCGTCCACTGCAGAAACGCACGCGCCCCAAATACCGTCATAGGAGGCGCGCAAGGGCGCGCCCCAACCCTTAGTGGCAATTAAGCTGGTTGGTAGTAAGTAGCATGATTGGTGCACCTGAGTTTTACACTAAATATTTTTGGGACGAGGAAGATGAAGAAAACAGAGGAAATAAGCTATGCTGCGCCGGTGGTTGTAGTTGCATTTTGCTGGAGTTTGGAACGAACTAGGGATTAAGTTGACAAGAGATTTTCTAGTTCAAAATTTTGGCTTAAAATTTAAACTAAAATTTAGAAATTAGCGTACAAGTAAGACATTGGTAGGATCCCACGCGATGCTACCTTACAATGAACTTGGTTCTACATTTGGGCTTGTAACTTGTAAGGTATCTGGTGGTGACAGTGGAACCCGGCTTATGTCATGCGCGAAGAAGAAGAAACGCTCCCAGTCCGACGTAACAAGACACAGATTACAGATAATTAATTAACTCTCTTTGTAGCAAACACAGCCCAGATATGGCTATGTCAGCTTCCTATAGCTAGCTAGGTTGTAGAGTACACTACTCGAGATAAACATGCTGCTTTCTTAACTTAGGTTGGTACGCTTTCCTAGTTGAGACTAATCAAGTTACATAATGCATGTTGCTCTTTTTACTCCACTCCAGTAGCTTAGCTACTCTAAATTTAAACACTTAAACTAAAGACCTCCTTATACTCGTGCTGGGTTAAATATATTATATGTCTCATCTATCAAATCTTGCCTACTACTCCAATAGCCAGCTAACTTGTACAGGACATGCCTGGTCGGACTGAATCTTGTTAGACCTACTGGCTAGTGGACTGATGTGAGGATGGCAGGCAGCGGTGATCATGGTTTTAATCAGCACCCTACTCCGTATTTCTTCGTTACAGTAGCATATCCGAACACCAGAAGCTGTGTTTAAACCATTTCTTCTCTCGCTGTACCGTTATATTCTCGCTATAAAGATGCTAAATGATGGTAAACATAATTTCTTATACCGCGATTAGTTTTTGCGTCAAAATAGTACCCACGTAGCCCTAAAGGCCCAAGCAAGCGAAAAATCTGATGGTTCCTCCTCTGAATCGGAAGATGACATTACCAAGCATTCTCCGTCCAGTTCTGGCCAGATGAGGACTTTATGCTATTTTGTTGCCTCATGGGCCACGATCTTAACGATAGAACCAAGAAATTACAAAGCAACTCCTGTAACCAAGAATTGCAACCAAATCTCTTGAAGACATTTTTTTCATGATATCATTTTTTTTGCAACACAAAAAATTGCGATGTTAGTAAAGAGACTGCAATTAGACTTGAGTGGCAACACTGTCACTCATAGATATCCCTGCACGATGTTGACTATCTTCAAAGTTTTCAAAAATCCCTTTGAGACGTTCTTCCAAAAATATGAGAAACCATGAGCGTTGAACGTATTTGGTCCTGAAATGATCTCCTAAAAATACAGTTCATCAAAAGACAAGATCTTCACCAAGACACATGCAAAAGGACTCCAAAGCCACAGAAGACTTAACCAACGAAAGCACCGTGACAAACTGACAAAAACTCATCAAATCTGTACGAACAAATCTGCGAGGACACATACCCAAAATCCGCAAGATCAAACACGATGGCATCGCACCCTCTAACATAGCATTGCCAATTAAGACCACACAACAAATATTACTAAGCACTTGTGGATGTGTATAGTATGCCCCGATGTTTCTTTCGGCTCACAGCGCCAAGATGGCGGGAGGAGACGCGAGGGACTTGCGAATTCCGGTGGAGATGGGATAAGATGTAACTGTTTTTTTTTTTGAGAATTGGGTAAGATGTAACTTTTTTTGTTGAGAACACAGTACAAACGCAGACCCTCACAACACGCGCAAACACTCACCCCTATGAACGCACACACGCACACTCTACCCCTATGAGCACCTCCGAAAGACTGAGCCTACAGTGAAAGGGCATTTCGATTCCTAAGTGTTTTGGTGTTAATGACAACATAACTTGTGGACTAATCGTGCGCCAAGTGTTTTCAAATTTTATAACTAGTGTTGTGACACGATTCTTCGCCCTCAAAAAGGAAAGAAGAGTATAAGGATTTACGGCTTTTTACTTTATTGAGTCGTAGGAAAATCCGTACTATGAAGAGGGAGTCCATTTGGGAACGCTTTGTGTGAATCAACTTCACATACACAAATCTACTAAATTGCACCCACATAAAGCCTAAACCCAGTTTTGAGTTGAGAGTTGTCGTTATCCTGCTTTGTCAGTCAGACTTCTTCAGAGATGGCCGGTACTACCGCCTAGATAGCCGGAGGTTCCGGTGGGCGGAAGTTCTGCCCTGGTACCGGTCTAGTACTGAAACGCTACTGGAATCCTACTGCGTATAGCGGTAGGAGACCGGTAGCAGGGCGGAAGTTCTACCCCCTAGAACTTCCGGTTCACTACCGGCCTGGTACCGGTGTTACTGAAATGTGTCCTAACGTATAAAAGTGCCTTCGTCCCCAACGGGTTTCCGGGCCTGAGCACACCCAGTTCATCTCCATTCTCTCACTCAAGAACACCAAGAGCTTCAAATCTCGAGATCTCTCTCCCTAGTGCATCCCCCAAGCCAATACTTTGAGAAAGGGTTGAGAAGAGCTCGATCTAGAGTTTCACCAAATCAAAAGTTGATTCCCCTCGGATTTTGTTACTCTTGGGATTTTGGGATTTCTAGCCGGAAGGTATCTCTTCAAGCACTCCAATCTTGTGAGGAGGTGTTTGAGGATTTGGGAAGGAGCCTCCAATTTAGTTGTGGATTTGTGCCGTTCCCTTTGTTTGTAAAGGTTTGGCGTTCGCCTTTAAGAAAGCCATTAGTGGAACTCACCTCGCCTTTGTGGTGTTGTGAGAGCTCATCTCACATTTGTGGTGTGGTGAGTTGGAGAATAAAGTGAGCCTTCGTGGCGTCTCTCCCTTTGTGGTAGAGCACTCTTCCAAACGGAGACGTACACCGATCCCAATTGGTGAAACTCCGGTGAAATTTTCGTCTTCCCGTGTGGTATCATATTTGCCCCTTTACTTACTTGTTTTACTTCATTGTCTATACTTTGCTTCGGCTAGTGCTTCGGTTATTGCATTTCATACTAGGGTTGCATTCCTTTTAAAATTTTTGATGAACCCTAGGATTAAGTGTTTGTATCTTTTAAGAAAAGAAAATTTAAAAGTAAAATTTGTTAGTCGCCTATTCACCCCCTCTATAGTCGACCATGCCGATCTTTCAGGCAGTTATTGAGAGATTGACAAAGTCACCAGCGGGTGGGCTGGTTCCACCATAAGAAACCAGACCACCTTAGCTCGCTCAGTTAACTGGGTAAGACGTTACTGAACCCTTATTTTCGCTTGCCCCCGCCGGCCCGCCAGACACTTCTCCGTGGTTCCGTGGCAAGCAGCAGGTTGGACTACCAGCTACTCCGCTTAAAAACTAGGCCTCCATCTATTCACTGGACATGGCCGCGGCAGCCCAAAACCCAGTACTATGGCGCAACCTGTCCATGGCCGAAAACGATAGCCCGGCCATCTAACGATCTGCTATGATATGGATAACATTACCGACCTGTACTGTAGGTGCAATGCAAACATGTAGTCACAAGCCCCGTGCATAAATCTACCCTTAAAAATTGGAGCATCCAATTTTGCCGTCAATTGATTCACAAGATACAGAAATGACTGATGTTGATTTTCGCTGCACGCATCTCCTGATCCAAACACGAGAAACACACCACTGAATTTGGGCAGATTTAAAACCTGCCCAAATTTGATAGACAATTAAGTGGATTACACGAAACGTAAGTACGTAGACAGCACAGGATACAGAGCTTGACCAATGACCATGCATTATTCTTGCAGCTCTGATCTGATCAAGGATAGACCTCGATGATGGACCTGATGCCGAGCACCGGCATGACCTTGTAGCCACTGAAGCCGGCCTCCAGGAAGATCTTCTCCCACTCGTGCTCCTCCCGCTCGCGCCCCTCGAACACCATCAGGAAGAGGTCGTACACCACCTGCGCCTCCTCCAACATGGCCTCGCCGCCGGCTTTCCCGGAGCCGACCACCATGTTTATGATTATCACCTTCCCGCCGGCCTCTCTGGTCGGGATGGCCTCCTTGCACCTCCGTAGAATCCTCACGCACTCGTCGTCCTTCCAGTCGTGCATCACCGACTTGAGGAGCACAGCGTCGGCCGGGGGTACGTCCTCGAACATGTCGCCGGCCACGAACCGCACAGCGCCGTCATCGGGGGCCTCCGCGACGACGTGAGGGAGGTCCAGGACGGTGCACTGGATGTGCGGGAACGCGGCGGCCACGGCGCTCGCGATGGCGCCGGTGCCGCCGCCCACGTCCACCAGCGACGTCACCCCGTCGAACACCTCGCGTGCATGGTGGTTGCCGCCGCCGTCGGTCCTCAGGAGGAGCACCTCGGCAATGAAGCGGCTGTCGGAGTCCATTCCGTCGCCGATGGACTTGCTCAAGGCGGGGTCCCGGGCCGCCATGTCCCAGAGGTCCGCGCCGTGGTGCATTTCAAAGATGGACGACCGCGCCGGGCGCAGATCGTCGTCGTCCGTGAGGAACCACGCGCTCATGCCGAAGAATGGCGCCGCGAGGTTCGGGTCGCACATGAGGGACACGAGCCGGGACAGTGATCCTGATCCCGGCGGTGTGACGAGGAGGCGGGAGGCCCGGGTGAGCCCGTAGACCGGGCCGTCCGGCTGCTGGGTGTCGTCGACGGTGAAGAAGTTGGAGACGGCGAGCACGCGCATCAGGCGGCGCAGGCGCGGGAGCCTGGAGGGAGGGAGCGCGACCATGGCGGCCAGCTCGCCCAGCGTCGCAGCGCCGCATTGGCTGCGGTGGATGGCGTCCGGAATGCCGAGCTCCACGGCGCATTTGAGCGCCATGGACCTGACGTAGGCGAAGGCGTGGGTGCAGAGCTCGGCGTGGCCCTGGAGCATGTCCTCCGTGCCCATCGTCAGCTCCTTGTCCTCCTCCTCGCCCGTGACTGCCATTGGCGCCGTCGTGCCGCTTGTCGTCGCCGTCGTCGTCCTTAACTGGCTGCTCTGTTGTTCTTGTTCCTGCTTGCTTGCTTGCCAGTAGGTCTAGCTGCTTGTTAAATAGTGGTATCTGTTCTGCAACATGGCGAGCGTATTTAGCAAGATTCATCGTTTCGTCATGATGCAGCAGATCTATCTTGCAGAAAATATTCCGAAGATTATAATCCTTCGGAAGTATTTGAATCAAAGAGGCCGTGAAAATCTTAATCTCAAAAAGGATATCTGAATTCTTGACTGCTATCTGATTTTTTACTTACTAATTTGTCCAACAGAAAAATATGTACCCAGAATGGACTTTGTGATCACGGTTCCCACGTGGTGTCTAAAGAAAACTGGAGGTTCTGCAAAGTTTTCCATTTGCTCAAAATGTTTACCAAGTGTTCAGGAACCAAATAGACGAGCTAAACAATACCTACTGCTGCAACAATTTGCGCATACAAACAAAATACTTTTTGCACCCGTGTTCCACGCGGTGGGTCATATGCATATCAATATATAAACAAATCCAAGCACAGGAGTATCAAGAATTGAATAAACCAAACAAAGTCGTTTCCTTTTCACTATGATGTCACATGGCCCAAAGCCAATCAATGCATAATTAAGACATTTCCTCAAGCATTTAGATAGGTTTGTTGAAAATCATTCTTTGTGCAGCTCTGACACGGAAAATTTATGGAGATAATACATTATTGTTTAGGAGAAGACACTGTCAGTAATGACGGCGTATCTTGTGAAAACCTTCATTCGGTGCAAAACCGTGTAAACTTCATAAAAACCATGTTTAAAAGTTTCAAAAAAATTCTACAAAAATACCATGAGTTGGGAGTGTGATGTTCTACAAATCTGCAAAATTTCAAGTTCAAAGTCAAATTTTTTTTGGAAGGAATTAAAAAGAGAAATTTACGATAAAAGTGTCGGACATTGAAAGATCACTATTCACGCAGAATTTGTTTTTTTTTGCTCCTACCAAATGCCATTGAGTTTGGACTTAAAATTTTGCACATATATAAAACATCACTTTTCTAACATATGTAATTTTTTCGATAATTTTTTTAACCTTTTTCGATGGAGTTTTCACAGTTTGCACCGTAGAGGTGGTTTTCATCGGATATTTTGCCGTCACTAATTAGCCTTCAGGATCCTTGAATTGGAATTGTGTGCAAAAGTGAATCACAATTTTCACTAGCTAACATCATGCATTTTATACTTACTTAAATAGCACTATCACAATGGTTCATATAGTTTGATTTTCTTTAAGTAAATTTCAAGAAACCACAGGTTTTGGGGTTGGGTTTTCAAGGAGGCACAGGTTTTGCGTCTTGCCACAGAAAACCACAGGTCCAGAGCCTAATTGTTTCAGAAAACCTAAATGACTAGGATAAGGCATTTTGACAGCGAAACTGACAGATATGGATCACAAGTAAGTCGCCACGTCAGACAATCTCTCTTTTCCCCAACCCCCTCGCCTTAGTTTGTATTTGCACCCAACTCCAAATCACATTTAAACAAAAAAGTTAACTCGGCAGGGGCGGGTCACCGGTCGCCGGCGATGGGATGGGGCAGGCAGGAGGCGGCCCGGGACTGGGGCTGGGGCAGACGGAGGCGGAGGCGGCACCGGGCAGGGGCGCGGGGCGGGCGTAGGCGGAGCGGCACGGGGCGCCGGGCAGGGGCGGGCAGAGGCGGAGGCGGCGCGGGGCAGGAAAATATGTGCTAATTTCCTGTTTTTTTTTACTTAATTTGGAGTTGGAAGCAAACTGCAAATATAGACTAAGATGAGGGGCTAGGAAAAAAAGAGTCTGTCTGACGTGGCGACTTACCTGTGGGTCCTACCTGTCAGTTTCGTTGTCAAAAGTGCTTAATCCAGGTCATTTGGGTTTTCGGAAACAAATTAGGCTATGGACATGTGGTTTTCTGTGACAAGACGCAAAACCTGTGCCTCCATGAAAATCTAACCCCAAAACCTGTGGTTTCTTGAAATTTACTCATTTTCTTTTTTTCTTTTTTGGAAAAAAACAGGAGAGAACTCATATTCGAGTTCACTCGTAAGCTGATGACTGATGTGACAAAAACATTAGAGACAAATTAAATTAGATTATGTGTCAAGTTGAGTACCTGAAACAAGCATTGCCAGTTCATTTAGTCCCACGTTATCCAACACAAGATCAGAACAATCTCCAGGAAGAAGTGCTGAGATCAGTGACGGAAATGCTACTCTTTGCCTCTGCTACTCCTGGTGCCAAGATACGAAAAAGATATGAGTAATAATCATCAGAACCTGAGGTTCATCGCATTGCTTATGCCATGACCACTTCACGGTTGATCTATCACATATTTAGTTGTAAAACTCCAAAACATTGACCCATGCGGTGCAGAGAGAAACTGAAATCAGGTTGTGCCATGCATTGGTGCCCTGGGAGTTAAACGGAAATGAAGTAGCCAAGCAAGAGTAAGCGACTGTGGGGAGTTACAGTTATTCTTCGGATGTCCACGAAGGGACACAGAGTTACAGTTATTCAAAACTGCGTCGCACTAGATAGTGGAAATGGAAATGACTAATTTGAACAAAACTCCGCTAAAAAAATTGAACAAAACTATAAGCATGTACAGATCATCTGTTACTATAAGCATATAAACAAACATACATCATACTTAGATGGTAGTTTATATACCCTATCGGAGCAGATTCTATGAAACCTGCAACATATATTTGTGTTGTAATAAGAGAGAGCCAGCTTATGGATCACAATGACTCACAAACATACAATGAGCAGTACACTTATTCATCACAACAAGCCCTAGGAATATGAGAAGACAACACACATGTTGTTCATGCCAGTTTTTGAACATACAATGCAGATTACCCTGTAGTTATTCACTGTGTTCAAGGGTAGAGCTCAATAACAGATCTAACACCCAGCACTGATATAATTTTGTAATCGATGAACCCAGCTTCCATGAATATCTTCTTTCACTCAAATTCCTCTCGCTCTATTCCCTCAGCAAACATGATAAGGAGATCAAAGAAAACCTGTGTCTCTCTTGTAACAATATCATTTGGCCCAGACCAAACTACCATATCTATGATTATCACTTTCCCGCCAGCATCTCTGGGAGAGATAGCTTCCTTGCACTTCTTCAATATCTTGACACAGTCTTCATCGCCCCAATCATGAAACACCCACTAAGACGTACATCAACAAAAGAAAAGGAATATTACCATTAGTCCCTATAATTTTGGAAACCACTGAGGTTTTCTCATAAAAAACCTAGTTTGTTTGGTATGTATAAGCCTATAGTAAAATAAGGATGTGTGCCAAGAGAAGAAGAAAAAAACCTAAAGGATCTACCTTCAGGAAAAGAGCATTCGTTGGTGGAATGTACTCGAACATATCACCAGAAATAAACGACACATGGTCATCAGAAGGAGCATTTGCAACCACGTGGGGAAGATCCAACACGGTGCATTTCATTTGCGGGAATGCCTCCGTAATTGCCCTGGCAGCTCCACCATGGCCTCCGGCAACATCAATAAGTGAGTTTATTCCAAGAAATACATCACCACACTCCCTCAAGATGATATCCATGAGAAAGTTACTATCATAAACCATTGCATTATTGATTAGCTGGTTGTAGGTATCGTCCTGGTCAGCCATCTCCCAAAAGGTAACACCATGAGCCTTTTTGAACATGGACACGGAATTGTCATCTAGGAACCATGAGTGCATGCCAAAGAAAGAGGTAATGATAGTTGAATCAAGCATCAAATTCACAATGGGAAATAAGTTTGACTTAACTTCATCGCTAACAAGGAGGCATGTGGTTGGGGTAAGCCCGTACACAGCCTCCTTGTCTGCCGAGGCTGCTTCATGGATAACAAATATGCCTGATATGGTGAGCACACACATGAGTCGTCTTAAGCGGGGAAGCTTAGACGGATGGAGCCCGATCTTTGTGGCCAGCTCCAACGAGGTCATAGCCCCACCATGGTGTTGGATGGTGTTAAGGATTTGTAGTTCCATCGCACATTTGAGTGCCATGGACATGACAAATCCCAATGCGTGGTGCCAAAGGTCAACTTGGGCCTGGAGCAAATCCTGAGAGCTATGCTTGGCTTGGGTGCACTACTACAAAACGGTCTATATGCAACACCACATCAGTAACGGGTCCGGCGCGACCGTTACTGATGAAAAACATCAGTGTCGGTAGTGGCCACGATCGTTACTAATGAACCGAGTGGGCACCGTCCGTCCCCGCCCAGCCACACATCAGTGGCGGTCGCGCGACCCGACCGCCACTGATGAACACTCATAGCTCGCGAGTTACATCAGTGGCGGTCGGTTAAGGGGCGACCGCCACTGATGAACCATGCATCAGTAACGGTCGGACCAGCTCGATTGTTACTGATGTGTACACGTTTATCAGTAACGGTCGAGAAAACCTCGATCGACACTGATGTAACTCGCGTTTTAAATACGCTGCGCGCTCCGATCTTCGAGCCCTAAGCTTTCCTCTCCCTCCCGATGTCTCTCTCCCCCCCGATCTCTCTCGCCGGCCTCCAATTTCTCTCTGAATTTTTCCAATTTCAAAATTTTTAGCTCCGCGGCCGCCGGCCGAAATTGGGCGTCCTCATCGTCGCCCGGAGTTTCCCTCTCGCTTGCGTGCTCTCTCTCCCTCCTGATCTTTCTCGCTGGCCTCTAATTTCTCTCCGAATGTTTCTAGTTTCAAAATTTTAGTTAGCTCCGGTTAATTAGTACATTAATCTCCTTGTCTAGTTTTCTTGTGTATTGTGTTGTAGATCGAAGGATCGTTCTTGGATGTACGCCAAGAAAAGAGTCAATGCTTGATGGATAACCGAATGGACGGTCTTTTTTGGAGTCGCGCAAGGTGATATGGAACGAAAAGGACTTTTGATGATGCGTTGCCCATGTCGCAAATGTGGAAACACATGCATGATGAAGCCTGAAGATGTTCAGATGCACGTGCTGGCATCGGGTTTTCTCGATGGTTATTCTCGCTGGACTTGTCACGGGGGAGGATGCGGTTGATGTCGGTAGCGGTAGCGAAAATGATGATGTCCTGCGGTATGATCTGGCGAATGATTCCGAGGAAGAAACAAGGATCGATGAGGAGGCTAATGTGGAAGGTGAAGTAGCTCCACGTGGCAGGATTGCCGAAATGCTAGATGACCCGTACCTACGGGACCAGCTGGAGGACCCCGAAGATGAGGCAAAGTCTGCTCAGTTCAAAAAATTGTTGGAGGAGGCAAACACACCCTTGTATGATGGAGCTGGCGAAGAAAACAACATGCTCGAAGTGACGCTCGAACTTTTGAGGCTGAAGGCAGCATCATGCTGGTCAGACAAGGGCTTCACGGGCTTGTTGAGTTACCTTGCTTCGGTTTTTCCACAGCCAAATAAGTTGCCCAAGAGCACATACGTGGCGAAGAACATTACATGGCCGCTCGGATTGGATTGCGTGAAACATCATTCATGTCCAAACGACTGCATGGTATACATTGGAGAGTACGAGAACCATGAGAGCTGCCACATATGCGGTGCATCGAGATACAAGAAGAAAAACGCCAGAGCTGGCGAAGACGATGGGGAAGAAGTGATGAAGGGCAGGCCAGCAAAGACTGTCTGGTATCTTACGACAGGTGGCCGAGTTAACCGTTGGATGTAGAACGTTAAGGATGCGAGGTATCTCGTCTATCACGATCCGGCGTAGGCTGCATTCGATTCTGACGGGCACTACCGTGTGGAGGAAGCTAGGGTCCTAAGACACCCTGCCGATGGGACTCAGTGGAGGAACTTCGACATGGCATTTCCAGAATTTGGGGCAGAGCCCAGAAACCTGAGGCTCGGTCTCAGCACTGACGGGATAAATCCTTTCGGAAACATGAACAACAAGCACAGCACATGGCCAGTGATCTTGTTTGTCTACAACCTTCCTCCATGGTTAATCATGAAGAGAAAGTACATCCACATGTGCATGCTCATACAGGGTCCAAAGCAGTCGGGAGCTGACCTAAATATTTATCTGCAGCTAGTTAAGGATGAGCTGAAGCAGCTTTGGAACCCTGGCAGAGTGGTTTGGGACGCAAACAGGAGGGAGTATTTCACGATGAGAGCAGCGCTTCTGACCTGCGTGCATGACTACCCCGCAAATGGAAATATTTCATGCCAGGTGACACATGGGTACAAGGCCTGTACAAAGTGCGGGGAAAACACGACATCGGAGAAGTTGCCCGCTTCATCCAAAATTTTGTACATGGGCCACCGAAAATTGTTGGATGCTAAAGACCCTTGGAGGGATGACAAGGAAAGGTTCAATGGGAAGACGGAGCACGGGACAGCCCCGAAGGAGAAGTCTGGTATGCAAATCCTCGAAATTGTGAACGATCTTGAGGTTGTCCTCGGAAAGATTGCTGCGAAGAAATATAAGGAATCTGAAGGCGTCGTGTGGAAAAGGAGGTCATTTAGAATGCCACCACAGCATAGATGTCATGCACGTGGAGAAAAATGTATGCGACAACGTGCTGGGGTTGCTGATGAACATTCCAGAGAAGACGAAAGATGGACCCAACGCACGGAAGGACCTGGAGCTCATGTCTATCAGGAAAGAGTTGTGGGGCAAAGATCAAGTGTTGGCAGCCGACAAGAATGGTTTCGTGACGGTGACCACGCGGTGTCGTCTTGCATGTTACAACCCGTACAAAGACGAGTTGCATAGGATGTGCCAGTGCCTGTAGGGCATTAAAGTCCCATCGAACTACTCGTCGAGCATCAATCATCTAGTTGACATGAAGAGTCACAAGCTATCTGGCATGAAGTCTCACGACAACCATGTCATACTCACTCAGTTACTTCCAGTCGCAATCAGAGTTATCATGGAGCCGCACATAAGGGAGACAATCATGAAGCTTTCTGATTTCTTTGACAGCATCTCGCAGAAGTCAATCACCGTTAGACGATGCCAGATACTGAAGGATAGTATGATACAGATTCTGTGCGAGCTCGAGATGTTCTTCCCTCCATCTTTCTTCGATATCTTGGTCCATCTAATGATCCACATATGTGATGAGATCCTGTCCCTAGGGCCCTCGTTCCTGCATAACAACGGCAAGAGAGGAACCATGGTTCTTTATTAAACAATGCAAGCAGGTATTCTACATAGACAACCCGGCAAATAAAGGCCGCGTCGTAGTAAGTAGAGGGAAAAGAAGCATTGTTGGAGTGGACGGAGTTACTTCACAAGAAGACTATGAAGGTTTCCATGATCCGACGACCGCCGCAGATGACGAAGAAGCGGAACGCACGATATTAACGAGGAAAAGAAGAGGGAAAAGAAGAAGTGATGGGAGCGGACTTGCTAATTGGAAAACCACCGCTAGAAGGTGGATGGACAAACCGTGCGAGATCATCAAGAGGAAATGGCCGTCGGTAACTGATGAGGCCGAATGGGAAAAGTTCAAAAAGAAATCGTCTGACCATGCCTTCATTGTGAAGAGTGAATGCATGAGGGCGCTGCGCTTAAGGAAGCCCTTGAACCACAGGCTAGGGAGTGCAGGGAAAGAGGGCAAGAAGAATGTATGACACAACCAGGACCGAATTCTCGAGGCGGCAGGCAGGGTGCCTCCAGTGCATGACATGCTGGAGGACCAATGTGCTAGAGAATATGCACGTCAGCACATGACACCCGAGCAGTGGGTGGGCATTGAGCCAATGCAGCCACTTGTTAAAAAATTTACGGTAAAGGTTCACGTGCATTTAGTTGCTTTCGGCGTTAATTATGACACTCCTGATACATATAGACTCACATCCTGTCTTATATGATAACAGGAAAATGCCCACAAATGAGAGGAGAGCAAGAGGTCAGAAACCTCCGACAACTCCGTGCAGAGCAAGAGGTGGGAGTCGGCTGTGACCGCCGGCTTGCAAAAGGCGGAGCACACGGGCCGTGTTCTAGGAGAAGGCGAAGGGGCCTGCTGGGATGATTATTTCCTGCCTGCTCCGAAGCGAAGCAAGGTCCAGAAAAAGCTCCCCGCTTCTTCTGAGATAATAGAACAAGCTAAGGCGGAGGCGCGAGAGCAGGCATCTATCGTGTCTCAAGAGGTGTCGTGGGAATATGCAGTGCAAGCCGTCCGTCATTTGGTGTCGGCATTCGCCAAAGACCACCCCGCCCTTGGCGCCAAACTCGGGGGAGGAGTGGAAGGTTTGAGGAACCTCCTTCCTCCTCTTCCTCCTCTTCCCCCGCGAAAGAGCACCCCGCTGAAGAGCAGTGCCGCCTCTGACACACGTATGGAGGACGAAGAAACCTACACCCTAGGTTACAGCCCGGCTCCTAGCATGGACAACCCCCCCGCTAGCCAACCATCCCCAAGCGAGGGCAGCCGGGATAATGATCAGGGTCCGAGTGACAACATCCTTGTAAGCAATCTTTTCAAACTCTTTTTCAATCCTTACCTTCATGAATAAAGATCTTACACACATATGCCTTCTTCTTGTTACGCGCAGGCACAGGTGAAATGTCGTATCCACGTTGACAAGCCTGGGAAGCCTGTAGGCGCCATTGGCCGCCTGATGCCCAGACAATCACCGCCACTGGTGCACGGCATTCTCATGAACGACGCACAAGTGAGTGTGATGGTGGACTCTGTCGTCGACGACCATCGATGTGGCCTAGGAGCTTGGTATCCCTCTACAACCAATGTCGGCCCTCTATGACTCTATCTCCCTCCGTCCAGAAAGGTACTTCTCATTCGCCGCTCGGCCTTTCCCCTAGGATACTTCCTCCTGTAGATGCCGGCGGAGATGAAGAGCGGGCAATGTCGATGCCTGCACAGCTCAAAGATAGCCAGACCACAGGGTCGGCACAGACTGGAAGTGTCCCTCCCACCTTCTCTCTCTTGGGTGCCGCTGAGTCCATGGGTGGCCGCAAGATCGATGACAAGTACAAGGCAGAGGAGCAGAAGGCATGGGACAGTAAGAGGAGGCATAAAAAGAGGGGGCGCGACGGCAAGACCATCAAGGAGTCCTCCACTGTCACTCAAGATGAGATGCACCATGTGCCTGACATAACTGGAGTCTGGGAGGACAATAGGCCTGACATTCTCATCAAGAACCCATATCAAGGCCAGAGATTCGAAGACGGATCCTATTTCGTGGCTAGGGAGTTCGACCGGGTGCTTCTTTACTATCCTGGAAGACCGATGGTCACCGAAGATTCCCTGCGTGCCATGTCCAGAGAGATGCAAGAGCTTCATTAGTTCTACATGCAAGCATCAGCTGGTTCTGAACAGCATGCCCAACAGATCAATGTTAGAATCCCACGAGACTATGGCTTCTTTGACCAAGAAACTGGGAGCATTCAGGAACATCCTATCACCTTTGGTGTGGAGTTCAACGAACTGTTCCACCTCTTCAACCGCCAAAAGCTTGATATCAACCTCTTAAGGCTGTGGTCAGCCTACCAAATAAGAGAACTGCGGCGATTGGAGGTCAAAAAAGTAGCCATTCTAGACCCCGCGATGTTCAACTACGGTGACATCGGTCTTGAGCCTGAAAAGGATGCCTCAAGAACCATGGCATCTAAATATTTGGTGGCATGTCTCGAGAAATACGCGGACGACGACTTCATCCTCTTCTTCCTTAATTTGGAGTAAATTCAATTTTATATATCGAACCGTTTGTTTTTTCTAATTCAGTCTTTCTTATACATCCTTAGATACTAAAATTTGTTTCTTTTGAAAACAGAGACCATTAGGTGACACTACTCATTTGTTTGCCTTGGTCCGCGGTGTACTACTTCAATTCACTGCTTCCGAAGAAGGGTGTTCGAGATAGGTTCTGGAAACCCATCAAATCACTCATTAACACTGCCTGGAAAGTGGCGACCAAGGGAAAACTAGCTGGTAAAGGCTATAAAGATGAGTCTCACCACAACCACATGTTCTCTTGCCAGCAACAGCCGCCCGGCAGTGTGTTCTGTGGCTACTACTGCTGTCACATCCTTATGGAGAATGCCAGCATGTTCAAGCCTGAGTGGAAGGGGTTAGTCGCGGCGATGGAAGAGTACTGGCGGCCCCGAATGACAATGGGACACCGACCTAAATGGGTCATGTATAGCATTCAAAGGGAGTTCGCCCATCTCATAAACAATGAGGTCATCAAGCCTAGTGGGGACTTCTTTGAACGCGTGGAACAAGTCTGTCTAGGGTTCACCCACGACAATAGATTCATTTGTATTTTTTATATGCTTCTATGAAATTTTGACACTTTGTAATTATGTTTTTATGGAATTTTGACACTTTGTAATCAATGTCGTGAAGTGAGATACATTTGTATTCTTTATATGATGCGGCTTATATACAATTGTATGCTTTAAATGATGTGATGTGATGTGATATGTATTTTTCTGTGATGAGATACATTCTGTACATAATTTGTTGTGCTGTATATAATTTGTTGTGTATTTCTGTGTATTTACTGTGATTTTAATTATTATTTTAAATACCGAAAATGTATCAGTGTCGGTCGATCGACCGACAGTGATGGGGAGACGCGACCGTTACTGATGATATATACATCAGTAACGGTCAGGAAGGAGCGACCGCCACTGATGTATATATACATCAGAGACCGTTACTGATGATGGGTATCATCAGTAACACGAAGTTAGTAACGACGGTCCCGACCGTTACTGATAACCGGTTATGTAGTAGCGGTGGGTGCCATTTTTCTTGAGCTTTGTTTGGTTGTGGTGCATTGGACGCATGCCGGTTGATCTATATATACACAAATTAAACCTTGTTAGGCACAAGGTAGGGCCTTGTGCAATAAGTTTTGTACGGATGATAAGACATAAGATAAACTTAATTATGCATTTTTTACAGTGATAATATACACTACATCGCAGGCAAAATCAGTGTAGAACATAATAAAATTATTGCCTATTGATTTCAAAAAAAAAAATTGACCGTTGAATTCTAAAAAAAAAGATGTTTACTGACAGAATGTTGGTGCAGAGAGAATTTTGATGTTTGCCTCCACTCCTTTTTCAAACGTTTCAATATCATATCCTACTCTTGACATACTTCTGCAAAGGATGTTTGTAAACATCTATACTTGAAAACAGAAAAGATAAGGAATTGGCAGGAAAATTTATCTCTGGAAAATGTACCAAATTCCACACCTTAAGAAATAGGTTAATTCTGCAACAATAATTTAAATTCAGGAAATACACTGCTGTCTTATCACATGGTCAACACACGATTCTCACACCCCAAATATAAAATACTTTCTAACAGAATTTGTAGCTGTGACATCAACGCTGTCTACATCTTGCCTGTTGGGCAGCGCTACAGTTTGCTCTTTGTAAATTAACCTCGATAACAGCGTTACTCACATGGAGAGAGGTGCCAAACCTGACTCGAATTTGGGTGATTCATTAGTTTTGTACATGCACATAGCAGTAGATTTGAGTGACCATTTTGACATAGAATGGACATGGCGTCCAATTCAGTAAAAAAATATCCAGCTTATAGGCAATTTTTGAAAATTGCCCCCATATGGAGCGTCAGGCAGGAGTCGTAAACAAGCGCATATAGCACGCTTATTTTAACGCTGCGTACAGAAGACTATTCAAGAAATGAGCTACAGCCAACGATTTCACCTGAAACTACACTTGTTCAGATTTCAGACAGTAGGACTGGTGAATAAATGTCCACTCATCCACGCCCGGCAAAATCAAAACAATCTGTTTATGAACATACGGTGAGACAGTAGGAATAGGGTGAACAAATGTCCAGTCATCCACGCCGTAAATTTCAAAACAACCTGTTTGTGGTTTATGAACACACGATAAAGGTTTATGAACTAAACTGAAATTCAGGACACATGGTGAGGGAGTCGGACTAGGATGACCATGTCCACTAATGCAACGCCGCTAAAATAAAATCTGCAGCGGCACAAGGTAGAAACAGACAAGCGCGCTTACTGTGAAACGCCCTGGCCCTAGGTGCAGGAGTCCGCCGGGTTGGAGTGGCAGCTCCTCCGCCGCGGCACGGCAGCAGCCGCGCACAGGCCGACCGGTGCGAACGGTGGCGCGACCACGAGCAGCCTCATGTTTACGCCTCGATCTCGGCGGCGCACAGACCCGCCGCGACGGCGAGGTGGCAAGCTCGTTTCTCACGGGCCTCACGGCGAACGGACGAGCGGTGGGCTGCGTGACTGGGGCCTGTGGCTGCTGCCATGTTTTTTTTTTAAATCTCCCGTGACTTTATTCAAACGAAAACCACTACAGGTACGGTGCTTCGGATCATAAACACAAGAAACTACAAAGTAACATCTATGACTAAGAATTACAATAAAATTTCTCGAAAGCATATTCTTCGTGGCATTAACCTTTGCAACACGAAATACTCTCCAGACTTCAGCAAAAGAACTGTAATTAGACCGGAGCGGTAACATTGTCACTCATACCCCTGCACGAACTTGATTATCTTCAAAGGTTTCGGAAAGCCCCTTGAGTCGCTCATCTAAAAAGATAAGAAGCTGTGAGCGTTGAACGTACTTGGGCCGGGGATGATCCCCTAGAGGTGCAGGTCGTCGGACCATATGATCTTCACGAAAATGCCAGAGAAAGACTCCAAAGTCACAAAAGATCAAACCAACAAAAGCATCATGACACACTGACAAAAACTCATCAAATCCGTATGAAGAGATCTGCGAGGACATCAACTCAAAATCCATGTGATCGGACAGATCGAATCCGCGGTGAGTAAAACTCTCTGGCTCCGTGACACTGCGCAATAAGGCACCGCCGCAGCAGAGAAAGAACCAGAGTACTTTTATTCTCGACGGCATCGCACCCTCCGCCGTAGCATTGCCGATGAAGATCGCAAGACTCGTAATACTAAAAACTTCTGAAAACACTCAGGAGTACCCGAAATTCCTCCCACCTCGCAGCACCAAGCTGGCGACAGGAGGTGAGGGGAACCGATGAATCCGGACGGTGCTCTACCTCAAAATCCTAAGTTTTTGACGCAGTCCAGCGAGTCCGGCCCAACTATACTGACGCAGGGCAAAATATGGGCCTACTATGGGCCCGTATCCATCTAGTCCATTCTCTTATTTTGCGCAATAATATTTTGTCTACTTTTATTTAAGTTCGATGATTTTTAACGCAACATATGTTAGCAAGCGTTCTTTAAATAAAAGAAAAAGATACCGAGATACAGCGGTATTATATGCCTGTGCAATGCTAAATTTTAGCCAATTTTGTGCAGATTTGGGGTGCTCATTATCATTGTGTTATAGGTATAACATGATTGTTGGACCTCTTGGCCACAGATATTTGTTGTTTATTAAAACATGATTTGTTAGAACTTAGAAGGGCCCTTTCTAAAACATATTTTACGACTTTCTTACGTGCAGCATATCCTCAAACTCCTCTAGCCTACCGAGTTAGCAAGAGGACGAGAAGTCTGAGAACATATAACCACAACAACTAATTTGGTATTTTTCTTTAGGAGGAGCCAGGCCCCCGATTTCATTAATGAAATCAGTTAGTACAGAATTCAAAAGATAAAAAAGCAGGTTTAGGTTTCCCACCAAGGGTTACAGAAATAACTGAAGAAGCAGACCTCCAATCTGCTCTTCGAAACATCACAAAACCCAGAATTAACCAACTCCTTGAACACATTGTCTACTATTAAAGAAAAGATCTCAATCAGCAGTCAATTCTCCTCTGAAAAAGACTCCAACCATGGGCACCATGCCGTGGGTGTAGTATCTCCGACACCACAAGTTGTACCATCTGCACACCCAGCTCCAGAATCTCCCTCGCCTCAGTTCTCTGCATAATCGCCCAGTACTTCAACCAATAACAGAAAATAAAGACCAGATTAGCAGGGTCTCTAGGATAAGTAAACTTAAAACAAGCATCATTCCGTGTTCTCCAAATAGTCCAGCATAAAGCACTCACACCAACAGAAATTAAGTTTCTAAGCTTTAAAGGGAAGCTACAAATCCAACCATAATTTGGTAAATTTGATAGTTTCGACAAGAATTATGGAACGGAGGAAGCTCTGTGTAACTTAAGAAATATTGATACCAGCGAACTCAGCCCGTCGAACACCTTTTGCGCGTGGGCGGCTGCCGGAGTCCATGCCGTTGCCGATCGCCTTGCTCAGCACGGTGCTCGGGCTGCCATGTCCCAGAGGTCCGCACGACAGATGGACGGGCGCGCCGGGCTTCGCAGATCGTCGTCCACCGCGAGGAACCACGCACTCATGCCGAAGAAGGGCGCTGCAAGGTTCGGGTCGCACGCCACCGCCATTGCGGGGGATGGCGCCTGGCCGGGATGCCGAGCTCCACGGGGCCTTTGAGCGCCATGGACCTGACGGAGGCGAAGGCGTGGATGCAGTGCAGAGCTTGGTGTGTCCCTAGAGCATCTCCTTCGTGCTCATTGTCAGCTCCTCGCCCTCCTCGCCGGCGACCTCCATTTGCGCTCTCGTGCTGCTTACGGTCGTCGTCCTTTACTGGCCGCTCGCCCCGTTGTTCCTGGTTGCTTGCATAACAGTCAGTCTAGTTGTTAAATTGTACAAGCCCCGTTGTTCCTGGTTGCTTGCATACCAGTCAGTCTAGTTGTTTAAATTGTACAACCTCCGATCCTAAATTGTTGTCGTTGTTTTAGTTCAAACTCCAAATAGCTGCAGGAGTACCACTAGCCTACTACTATATGTTCTGCTGCATGACAAGCGTACTTAACAAGATTCATCATCTCGTCATGATGCAGCAGAATCACAAGAAAGTGCAATCTCGCTTTAAAATTGACGTCCCCAAGCCGTACATCATACTCATGATAGATTGATAGTGCCCGGAGTTCTCTCCTCGAGTCCTAGTACATCGTACTCGTGATAGATTCATGGTGCGCATTGGTAAGCATGGTGAGGGGTTAGTTTGAAGTTTCAGAAACCATGAATTTGCAAGTTTCCGTGGTAGAGATAGTGAAGGTTTATGCTGATGACTAATAAGACTGTTGAGTCTATGTGAGGGGTTACAAATATATGATGACTTCCTTTTCAACCTGAATAAAGTTTCATGTGCAGTCCTCCTTAATATCGTTTCTACAGTGAAAGTTAACTGATCTCGCAGCAATATCAATACCGTGTAAATGTGTGACATAAACCCACCCAATACCAATATCAATTTTGTTTGAATACTTAAGTCGGAAGGAAGTTTGATTTTGCACAGGAAAATCGGCACTTTCCAAGCGGTTGAAATGGATGAAAATCTAGTGCAAATCAATTCTGAGAAAAAATTATACTGTTTGAAATTCTATGAATCAACCGCTCCGTGCAGGAAATATTCCAAAAATATAATCCTTCAGAAGTATTTTGAATGAAGGAGACCCTTAAAATCTTAATCACAAACAAGGATGTCTGAAATATTCTTGACTGCTATCTGATTTTTTACTTACTAGTTTGTCCAAATATGTACCCAGAATGGACTGTGTGATCACGGTTCCCACGTGGTGTCTAAAGAAACGGAAAGTTTTGAAAAGTTTGCCATCAGCTTATGTTTACCCCGTGTTCAGGAACAAAATAGATGAGCTAACCAATACCTACTGCTGCAACAATTTGGGCATACCCTTCGCAAAAAAAAAGGGCATACCAACAAAATACTTTTGGCACCCGTGTTCAACGTGGTGGGTCATATGCATATCGATATACTCTCTTTCCAAATGTTTGGTCAGTACACAAATCCAGACACAATCTAGGAGTATCAATAATTGGATAAACTAAACAAAACTAGTTTCCTTTTCACTATGATGTCTGATGGCCCAAAGCCAATCAATGCATAACTAACACATTTCCTCAAGCATTTGGATAAGGTTTGTTGCAAATCATTTTTTGTCCAGTTCTGACACACCAATCATTACATGTGTAATGCAAAGCTTAATGAGATACATGATTATTTAGGAAAAGGCAATGTCAGTAATTATCCCTAAGGATCCATGAATTGGAACTGAGTGCAAAAAGTCAATCTACAATTTTCACTAGCTATTAGCTAACATCATGTATTTTATTACTTATTTAAATTGTACTATCACAATGGTTCATCAGGGGAGGAACCCAATAATAATTTGATTTTCCTTTTTCTTTTCGTTTTTCAAAACCCTGGCAGACTCATATTTCAGTTCAGTCATAAGCGGATGACTGATCCTCCATGGAAGGAAGCATGTGGGTTCGCACCTGCTGGTAACTGTTGTCGGGCGGGACAATAACATCAGAGACAAATTAACTTGGCTTCTGTGTCAAGTTGAGTACCTGAAACAAGCAATGCCAGTCCCTTGATTCCAAGGTTCTCCAGCAAAAAGATCAGAATAATCAACAGGAATAAGTGCTGAGATCAGAGATGGAAATGCTACTCTTTGTCTCTACTACTCCTGGTGACCTGCACCGTCGACAATATATGAAAAGTTACTGATGATCAGTAGTTGTAAACCTCCAAAACACTGACATGTGATGGAGAGAAACTGAAACCCGGTTGTGCCATGCATTGATGCCGTGGTAGGTAAACTGAAATGAAGTAGCCTGGCAGGAGTGATGCGGGTCTGAAGAGTGCCAATTATTCAAGATTGGATTGCACTGAATAATCAGCAACAACAATTTGAACAAAACAACTTGCAAATGGAATTGATTAGTTAATACACATTACTTTGGAGAAAAACTAATACCGATGCAAATCAATGACAGAAAATACAACACTGCTAAAGTATACGTTAATGGATTACATGCTGGCAGGGAACTGTAGAATTTCTTAGTTGTCAAACAGACATGCACCGATGCAAATCAATGACAGAAAATACAACACTGCTAAAGTATACGTTAATGGATTACATGCTGGCAGGGAACTGTAGAATTTCTTAGTTGTCAAACAGACATGCATCACAGTATAAAAATTCACATGTAACTAGACATCATTCGTAAGTGTTTAAACAAACTTTCATTTCATCATGTATACACAGTTTTACCAATATATTAACGCTGAATAACAAGAGAGTGGGCACTGAAACAGGCACATATCATCTTGACATTATTTATTATAAACATAAACTAAAAATACACCAGGCTGCAGATGGTAGTTTATATACACTACCAGGGCAGATTCTATATAACCTGCCACATATATTTGTCTTGTAGTAAGAGCACTAACTTATGGATCACAACGACTTGCAAACATACAATAACGTATTACACTCACACCAAGACACAGGCACATCAGAAGACAGCACACATGCTGTTCATGCCAGTTTATGAACATACAACACCGATTACGCTGTAATTTATTCACCGTGTTCAAGGGTAGAGCTCAATAACAGATCTAACGCCCAGCACTGATATAATTTTGTAATCAGTGAACCCAGCTTCCATGAATATCTTTTTCCACTCAAATTCCTCTCGCTCTATTCCCTCAAGATACATAATAAAGAGATCAAAGAAAACCTGTGTCTCCCTTGTAACTATCTCATCTGGCCCAGATCCAACCACCATATCTACAATTATCACTTTCCCACCAGCATCTCTGGGAGGGATAGCTTCCTTGCACTTTTTCAGTATCTTGACACAGTCTTCATCGCCCCAATCATGAAAAACCCACTAAGATGTACATCAACAGAAGAAAATGAAATTACCATTAGTCCCTATAATATTAAAAACCATTGAGTTTTGTCATAAAAAAACTAGTTTGCTTACTTAAGTGGTTTAATTGATATGTATAAGCAGCTAAATACACACTTTATGAGAGCCTATTGTAAAATGAGGATGTGCGCAAAGAGAAGAAGAAAAATCTAAAGGGTGTACCTTCAGGAAAAGAGCATTCGCTGGTGGAATGTACTCGAACATATCCCCAGAAATAAAGGGCACATGCTCATCAGAAGGAGCATTTGCAACCACGTGGGGAAGATCCAAAACGGTGCATTTCATTTGCGGGAACGCCTTCGCAATTGCCCTGGCAGCTCCACCATGGCCTCCAGCGACATCAATAAGTGAGTTTATTCCAACAAATACATCACCACACTCCCTCAAGATGATATCCATGAGAAAGTTACTATCAGAAACCATTGCATTATTGATTAGCTGGTTGTAAGTATTATCCTGGTCAGCCATCTCCCAAAAGGTAACGCCATGAGCCTTTTTGAACATGGACACGGAATGCTCATCTAGGAACCATGAGTGCATGCCAAAGAAAGGGGTAATGACAGTTGAATCAAGCATCAAAGTCACAATGGGAAATAAGTTTGATTTAACTTCATCGCTAACAAGGAGGCATGTGGTTGGGGTAAGCCCGTACACAGCCTCCTTGTCTGCGGAGGCTGCTTCATGGACAACAAAGATGCCTGATACGGTGAGCACACGCATTAGTCGTCGTAAGCGGGGAAGCTTAGACGGATGGAGCCCGATCTTTGTGGCCAGCTCCGAAGGGGTCATAGCCCCACCATGGTGTTGGATGGTGTTGGGGATTTGCAGTTCCATTGCACATTTGAGTGCCATGGACTTGACAAACCCCAATGCGTGGTGCCAAAGGTCAACTTGAGCCTGGAGCAAATCCTGAGAGCTATGCTTGACTTCGGTGGGTGCCATTTTTGTTGAGCTCTGTTTTGTTGTGGGTTGATTGGACACATGCCAGGTTGATCTATATATATACAAACTCGACATGGTTAGCACAAGGTAGGGCCTTGCTTTGGAAATGGAACAGGGCGATAAGCCTGTTGATCTAAAAAAATAGGTAGGGCGTTGTGCAATAAGTTATGTAAGGATGATAATATGATATGACATTTATGTGCCAGGATTGAGTCAAGGTATTTGAGATAAACTTAGGTTTGCATTTATTACAGTGATAATATCCATATTTCTACATCACAGGCAAGATTAATGTAGAAGACAATAAAAATTATTGCCTGTTGAATTCTCAAAAAGAAAAAGATGTGTATTGACAGGATGTGCAGAGAAGAATTTTGATGTTTACCTCCACTTCTTTTTTAAACATTTAAATATCATGTCCTACTCTCGAATTTGTTCTTTTAAACACTGGAAGACATATTTCTGCAAAATCTAACGAATTTTTGCACATCTTTTCTTTTGTAAACACGTATACTTGAAACCAAAAAAGATAAGCACTTGGCAGGAAAATTATCTCCGGAGCATAGTACCAAATTCCACACCTTAAGAAATAGATTAATTCTGCAACAATGATTTAAATTCATGATACACACCGCTGTCTTATCACATGGCCAAGGCACGATTCTCACGCCCCAAATAAAAAAAACACTTTCTAACAGCATTTGTAGCTGTGACATCAATGCTGTCTACATCTTATCTATTGGGTGGCGGTACAGTTTGCTCTTCATAAATTAGCCAAGGGCACAGTGTTAGTCACATGGACAGAGGCGTCGAACCTGAGTCAAATTTGGGTGTCAATTCTGTAAGTTTGTACATGCAGATAGCAGAAGTAGATTCAGGTGACCAATTTGACATAGAATGGACACGGGCGGCCAATTCACCGAAATAGTCCTG
The DNA here is from genome assembly GCF_000005505.3 of Brachypodium distachyon. Lineage (NCBI taxonomy): Eukaryota > Viridiplantae > Streptophyta > Magnoliopsida > Poales > Poaceae > Brachypodium > Brachypodium distachyon. The sequence goes on along the minus strand of NC_016132.3, from coordinate 17,448,347 downwards.
CACAATTTATAGGCAGTTTTTTAAAATTGCCCCCATCTGGAGCGTCAGGCAGGAGTCGTAAACAAACGCACATAGAATGCTTTCCTTATTTTATCGTCACTTACAGGAAGCTATTCAAGAAATGAGCTATAACCAACGAGTTTTGCCTAAAACATGGTAAAGGTTTATGTAACTAAATTGAGAACACTTGCTCAGATTTCAGACAGTAGGACTGTAGGACTAGGGTGAACAAATGTCCACTCATCCACGCCGTCAAAATCAAAACAATCTGCAAATGGTTCTTATCAACATACGGTAAGACAGTAGGACTAGGGTGAAAACATGTCCAGTCATCCACGCAGTAAAAATCAAAACAACCTGCAAGTGGTTGGTGAACATACGGTAAAGGTTTATGAGCTAAACTGAAATTCAGGACACAGGGCGTCAGGGCGAGACAGTGACTAGGATGGCCAGATATCCACTCATGCAACACCGTCAAATCAAATCTAAACCAGTATAAAATAGAACCAGACAATCACTTACTGTGAAATGCCCTAGCCCCTAGGTGCAGGAGTCCGCCGGGTCGGAGAGGCAGCTCCTCCCCCGCGCCACGGCAGCAGCCGCGGACGGACCGACCGGTGCGAACGGTGGCGCGCAGCCTCATGTAAAGCCTCGACCTCGGCAGCTCGGAGCCCGCCCAATCGGGCGGCCTGAGTTGGCAGCACAGACCCGCCGCGCCGGCGAGGAAGCTCGTTCGTCGCGGCGAACGGAGGAGCGGTGGGCTGCGTGAGTTGGGGCAGGGGCTGGCGCCGTGTGGGGGCGACGGTTCAATCCGCGAGTCCGGCCCAACTTTGATGCAGGATGAAACATGGGCCTACTATGGGCCCGTATTCATCTAGTCCATTTTCTGATTTCGCGGAACAATATTTTGTCTACGTTTAGGTACTACTACGTATAAACGCACGGTTTGTCCCTTCCTGTTTTTCGTTCTGCCATTTTGGGGAAGCAATGCTTGATGATAAATTAATGCGTAAAATAAGGCGTACATGACTGTCGCCATATATTTGGACAAAGTTGACCCGCCGATGTTATTTGAATGGTTCAATCGACTCCACAGATGCAACTCAGTCCTATGTTAGGAAATGGTTAGAGGGGTCGTTATCCAAATGCTCGGCCCGAATGAGTCTTTGTGAGTCACTTCTAGAGTGATCTTCGTGGGGTCAATTGAATGTCGTCTCAGACTTGGACCGAACGGGTCTTTCCACGAGGTTACATTTCTCACTACTGTAGTTTGGTGACGGAAGTAGTAGTCAAATTTACGTGTGCCGAAGATGGTGTCCGTTTGGATTTTCAAGACACATTTTGAAAAATGCTATGATCAAGGTACAATAAAAGGATGATGACTAATAAGTCGGAAAACACTTTCAAACATTGATATTGAGGTAAAATATTTGTACAAAGAAAAAAAAATGAATCGATACATGCAAGACAATTATTCTTGATTTGAAAATCAAGAGACAAGAAATAAATAGTCGTCATAGTTAAGACAGAGAAATAACTATAATTTTGATTCCTAAAATTTAGTGAACGGCTTAAATTCGAATGAGGGAGAATTCTTTGCAAACTAAGATTGCATTTTGCCCTTAGGTCTGTCAAAAATTTATTTAGAAAAACCATTTGTGTCGTATCATGCTTTGTGATGACTGCGGTCCAAAAAAAAAGAAGACGAACAAGTGAAAGCATTTTCTTTAACTTTACACTTACAAAGATTTAAGTTTGTCTGTTTACCCTACTTCCTAACTTGTTATTGCCACCCATTCGATATGGTATAAATGTATCACGCTATTGTGATTATAATCGATTTGTTCAGCATATATTTGTAAGATAGTTGTTTTTTCAGATAGGAATTCTGAGAATACTCCCTCCGTTCCGAATTAACTGATGTGGATTTGTATAAGAACATATACAAATCCGCGATTTATATAAGAATCTATACAAATTCACGTAAGCTAATTTGGGACGCAGGGAGTATTTAACATAAAATTAAAAAATCACGAACATAAATACTCCGTATTTTTAAAAATCAAACATGTAATATGTGTATTTTTAATTCCGTTGTGCGCGTGCATTTGGCTAGTAAAAAAAATAACATCAGAGAGATAAAATAAACGAAGGAAATCATCCTTTGCTAAGCAAACTAAAAAAAAACTTGAAAGACGAATCAATCCCCACCCCCAATCGCCGCAGCCGCACCAACGCCGCGTTGATCGGGGACGATGGCGGGCGATCCGACTGGCGGTGCCGGTGCCGGTGCCGGCGGCGGCTCCGGGACGGGCAAGGGCCCTCGCTCGTCGTCGCGACAGTTCCGCGACCGCGCCAAGACCCGGGTGGACGACCTCCAGGAGATCTTCTCCGGCCTCCAGTCCGCCCGAAAGGAGAGTCGCTCCGCTGACGCCGCCGTCCTCGAGGAGCAGGTCCACCAGATGCTCCGTGAGTGGCGGGCAGAGCTCAACGTCGCCTCTCCCGCCTCGTCCCTCCAGGTACCTCTCCAAACCCTAACCTGCCCTTAGATCAGTGTTGCCGGGTTTGCTGTCTCTGACTGGTCTCCTGGTCCGTTGCAGAACTCTCAGGGGAACAATCGTGCGGTCTCGGATCCGCCGTCGGAGACGCTGCGGATGCTGCAACTGGCGGTTGAGGAGGAGGACGACGCTACCAGCAAGCTGATGATCCCCCGATTGCCCTTGGTGATGCAGCCCTCTCGTCAGAGTCACGGGCTCGGACAGAACGATCAGAATCTCAATCCCGACCTGCAAGTACAGGGGAGCCCTGTCGCCGGGGGCGCTACTGCACCGCAGCAATCCCTGGGCCAGGGAATGCAAGGAGATTGTGCGGGAGAAGTATCTGATGTTGCGAATGCGTTGTTCCATGAGCAGGTAATGTACTTGATGAATGCTGTAGGAATTGTGTTTGTGGCATCAATCATGTGAAGGAACATGCGGTTTAGACTACTAGTACTTCGTCGGGAAGTGGCTAACCGTTATTGTTCGTGGAGTTCAATCCTTGCCAATTAGCTCTATCCTGCTCTGGAACATTGTGATTTTCACACGATCCTTCGTAGCATGCAAAATTTGTTGCATCGAGTATAACCCACAGGAATGATCAAGGTTTTGCTGTGGGATATTTTGCTAGTGGACACAGTATTCTTTATTCATAACTATTTGGACTTTGGACCAAATAGAAGATTGGTATTTTTGTTCAAGTACTGTTAGTTATTCTAAAAATATTTGAATTACAATTCTATATGTGTTTAATTGGGATTCAGCCAACAAACTTATTCAGTTCTTTTCCTGTACCACTATATTTAGGTAGCAGTCCTGCATGCTGTTGGCTTGGACTACTTATGGCCCTGTTATTGGTTTTATCCGCCACTTTTGTTAAGAATTATGTGATGTATGTGTTGTTTGTTGTATAAGTATAGACCCAAAACCATAGAATAACAACGTACCTTTAGAGGAGATTCTGACAAAACGTTTAGAGCTTGAGTGTCCAATACTGGAGATTCTGACAAGTATTTAGGAACGGAGGGAGTACTTCAATATGTCAGCATAGAGAAATGTGTTGGTATATGAGGAGGTTGTGTAACCTTCTGAGGAACATAGGTCACAATAGTATGGTTTAGTTTGGTGGCTAACATTGTTATAAATGTGAATTGATGATGGTTTCCCGAAGATAAAATGTTTAGGCCTTGCTTGATGACTTCATATCTCTGGTGAATGAGATTTTGTAGGTTTATTTTATTTGTGCAAATGTTTTGTTTCTTGCCCAAATTGTTTGGTGCCTGAATTAGAGTTTCCTCCTGATATGATAAACACATGTATTCTGATGTGTTTGTGGTGGTACCACTTCTCATTATTCATTATGCCTGTAAAATTGCGTATCAAAGAAAGTGCTGGTCAGGCCAATATGTCCATGTATGCTGTTGTCAGTGGCTCAGTGCATAACTTTTGGTCTGTCTGATGGTTGTAACTTATAACGCCTTCTCATGTTAATTTTTCTTTTTCTAATTTATAGCTTTGATGGGCTTTTGTCTTGTATTTGATTGCAGATGTACTATATAGATCATGAACTCAGTATTGATGACTTTCTTCATGGGTCAAACCCAGATAGCCTCAGTAACCTGCAAGGGATTGGTCAGCTGGAACATCAACAATTCAATTTGCCACTAGATCTTGAACTTCCTAATTCATATATTGATGCAAATAACTCTGTGCAAAATACTGGAGATGTTCTTTTCCACATGTCAGACTTGCTCACAACAATGTGTCCGTCACCTTCTCAATACTTGGGACCAAAGTGTGCACTCTGGGACTGTGGTCGACCTGTCCGAGGTTCAGAAGAGTGTCAAGATTATTGCAACCCTTACCATGCCGGTTTGGCTTTGAATGATGATGGTCTTCAAGGGACAAGGCCTGTGATGCGTCCAAGGGGTATTGATTTGAAAGATGGCCCCCTATTTGATGCTCTCTGTGCAAAAGTTCAAGGAAAAAATGTTGGCATTCCTGTCTGTGAAGGAGCTGCTACGTCAAAATCACCTTGGAATGCGCCTGGTACGTTTGGTTATGATGTATTAGCATTTTAGCTGAACTGTGATATCAGCAACAAAATTTTAATGAATATATTAGCAAATTCTCGTGCTAATTGTTGCTCCCCTGCTGTTTTTGCAGAACTTTTTGATCTTTCTCTTCTTGAGGGTGAATCTCTTAGAGAATGGTTGTTCTTTGACAGACCAAGAAGGGCATTCGAGAGCGGCAACCGGAAGCAGAGGTCATTGCCAGATTACGGCGGCCGTGGGTGGCATGAGTCAAGGAAACAGGTCATGAAAGACTTTGGGGGTCAGAAAAAATCTTATTACATGGACCCACAACCATCCAGCAACTATGAGTGGCATCTTTTTGAGTATGAGATCAACGATTCCAATGCTCTGGCCTTGTACAGGCTTGAGTTCAAGTCTTCTGATGCTAAACGGAGTGTTAAATCAAAATTGGCTAGTAGTTCACTCAACGAAATCCAGCAGCAAATGGTCAAGCTTAGTGCAGACAGTCCCGTGGATAACAAACGGGCTGCTAGGAGCAAGACAAAAGCTAATCAAAAGGATAGCAATGCAAACACATATCCAACTCGCAACGCCCCCAATCAAGCCAGTGCTTCAAATGCTTATGAAACAGTGTCTCTCAACATCCCCAATCAAGCCAATACTTCAAATGCTTCTCAAGCGGTGTCACAGGTGGATGAGATGGCATTTCTTAATGAGAATGTCATGTATGGACCTCATCTTCCATATGGTTACCCTGCCGAGAAAAGCCACTTTCCTTGGAACCCAAGTGACGGGGCTTAAACATGCATGCACAGCTCATACACTCTAAGGTACCTCTCAAACAAAGTGTAACAGCGTCAGCTAAATTTTCGGGCTCAACAGCGGCCTTACGGTTTTACAAGTGTAGACCTGATTGATGCCGTGTTTGTTGTGATGTACTTCTGACTGTAAGGTCCAGTGCATTTTGCCTATCAGGGGCAAATTAAATGGACTATCTGCTTCTTCAGAAACTGATGCGTCCAAGTAGACGAGGATTTGGATATTTAGATAGTCTTTTTCTTTTTCTTTTGTTATGTATATATGTCGAGAGTTGTCTAGGATTTGTGATCCTAGATTCACTTGCGGCTCTGGTGCTAGATTGTTGACAGCTTCATGCAATTAATCTCATTTCAGTGCAGTGTCCACGTATCTTTTAGAAATATGGGATGTATTTATCATTTTGTGCCAGGAAGAAACTTGCAAGACCTTTCCACTATGGTTCCGACTGAGGCCTAGAAGTTGTTAAAATTTCACAAGATTGAATTTCAGTTTGAAGTTCAGAATCCAAAAGGCATTCTAGAATTCAGTTCTTCACATGGAAAATACACATCTGGGCATTCCTGATACTCGATCCAATGCAACAGCTGAGTGAAATTAGGCTTTAATACTCCTTAAAATGAAATGTGCTCAATGACACAATGGAAGCGAAGATGCAGGCAAAATTAGCGTAATGGAGTGATTGGAGTCAAAGACATAGGCAAGACGATTAGGTAAAACTGAATCAATGTAGTAGGTTCCTCGCCTATTAACCACATCAATGGTAAAATAGCTTCCAAAATTCAGATAAAGCAAACTAGTAGTGTAACAAATCCAGGGAAAACCAGGAAACAAGATTTCCGAACACATGTTTTCTCCTCCACCTCACAAAAACTCTGCCTAGGAGCTCTGCCCTCCCACGTTTCGCCTCTATCTTACAAACTGTCGTTCTGTCGAGCCGAATGCAGTGAGCTGAAGCTTGGCAAGGTCGTTCTTAACAGCAACCACACGAACACCTGTTGACATAGTCCTATATTAAGCATCAGGATCTCACCCTTGGTGAGCTTGGAGACCATGAGACCATCCCTGCTTTCTGTATCCTTCGTTCTCACACCAAACAGCCTTCGAAGGAGGAAAAATTTCGCAACTTGAATTCCATAATGACTTCCATGAGGAAACTATAGAAGACCAAATCTCTGGATCTATAGAAATTAGACTGAACTCAGAATTTTTGAATATCCACATGAGCCGCACAATCCAATAGGTGAGAAACCTAAGGTTGTTGAACTCGTTATGGCCACATACGGTGCACCCGCTGCAAGGCTAGTTGTCGAACCATTGTTTTATCGGGCATATTGTCGAGGAAGAAGACCAAAGCATAAAAGAACAAAATGAGAAATAAATTGACCAAAACAACCTCGAGACCCCCATAGCGCCAGATGACAATCGGCCAAATCAGGAACTACCAATCCGCGAGACCAAAATACTGCATGCTCACCGGCATCGATCACGTCAGCCACACCACAACAACAATATTTGCGTGAGTATATTCCACATCGACGTCGCTTTCGCCGTAGAGACTTCCCCATGGAGATATACAACTAACGAACCGGATAGGTCACCAGATAAGAGGGGAATTGGCGTAGAAAACAGGAGCTAGGTGGGTAGGTTGCTTCTCTGGTGAAGATGAATGAGACATTTTCTGTTTCATGGAACTTAGCATTTAAGGTAAAAAAATTGTCTCTATTTTAATACTTCCTCCGTCCCATATTAAGTGACAAAATATTACATGTATTTAGACGTATTGTAGTATACAGATACGTTCATATTTAGACAAATTTAAGGCACTCAATATGGGATGTAGGGAGTACCATATATCATCTTTTAGCCACATCTTGTAACCAGAATTTAATCACCAGGATGCATGGAAGCAGCAATTGCTAAAGACTATTAAAGTATGACCCACTGTATGGCACAATTTTTTTGTCTTATGTAAGTGACACGGTGAGCTAAGAAAACTAAGAGAGGACAATTTTTGTTGAATAATCAGGTAATTTCGATGAATATTTAATCCAGAAAGACAGTGTGTAAAACATGTAGCACATTATATCATGCAAACTAGACAAATTAAATAGCAACGCACAGCAATAAAACTCATCTAATTTCACGGCATGAATAATAGAACTACTAATCAAAATCAGCAAGAAAGAGCAGATTACGTACGGTGCTGTGCTCTTTTCTTGTGTTTGTTTGTTGAGGTCGGTGACGAGTCCGGTGGCGTCGATGTTCACGCCGGCAGCAGCTGCAGCCTTGACTACCTCCTGAGCAGCGGCCAGTGCCTGCGCTTGCGCCTGTGCAGCAGCAGTTGCCTGGGCTTGGAGTTGGGCAGCCTGCTGCTGTGCTTGGAGTTGTGCAGCCTGCTGCTGCTGAGCTAAAGCGGCAGCCTGAGCCGCGGGATCTCCGAGGTCGTCGGCCATTGGTGATGAAGATGCCGACGAAACAGAGACGTGAAGAAGCGAGCAGTCGCGTGAGAACGCTCCCCAAAAACCTTATCGACCGTCTCCCGGGCAGGATCTCGAAGGTCGGGGTTCCGGAGGCCTGCTCTCCCGGCGATCTGTGCACGCAGTCGACGGGATGGAGCAGCAGTTGGCAGCGAACAACGAGATTGGATCGTGGGCGTGACGGCTAGGGTTATGGCGTCGTTTTTCCGGAGGCCGGGGTAGTCTTATTATATAGGCACGCAGGCGGACTTCGATTCGGTTTAGGAAACCAAAACCGACTCCGCGGCTCGAACTCGAACTCGATCTCGATCTCGATCTCGATCTCGATCCACGAAACGCGGCGCGGCGCGGCGCGGCGCGGCGAGCGGAGGAGGAGGAGGAGCGCGCGTAGGGATTTCCCTTGCTCACTTGCTCAAGAGGTGAGAAACAACATACCTTATATATTGGTCCAACTCCCCCTAAACTAGCAATGTGGGACTATTCCCACTTCCTCATCCCACTATATGAATGGGTTTTTGAGATTTTCTAGAAATTAATTTCAGATTGGGCCTTGGGCCTAACCCAAAATTCCAACAATCCCCCACAATATCTCATAAGCACATAAAATTTCCGTTGATCCAAAGCTCTGTTTTTGATATACCAGCGTTTCAGTGGAGACTGGTTAAGGTTGAACATCTACCTAAACAAATTGCTTCACTCACGCACAACTGAACAATGGACAAACCTTGAATTGTCAGTTTTCTGTGTTAGAGCTTCGCTAAATTGTTGTCTGGTACTGGGCTGCCGAATGCTACTCCGCGGTGTGGAGCATATAAGTCATTCTCCAGGCCTTTTCATGAGCTTACTAGAGACCACCCAAATCTCATGGACTGCGACCAACAGTCAGGCTCATATAGGTGTGTTATTTAGAGACTACTCTGTAGGACAGTATCTCCCTTGCAAATTAATGCAACGCGTTAGAACACATTAAGTTAAACAACCTACCATACAGTACACGAGAGTAATGCATCGTCAACGAAGTGGGATAAAGAATGTACACTCTCCTCAGTTATCCAATGACTTGTTTCCCAGGTCCTAATTCACGGGATCTCCGATCACATAGGTTGGTTTACCGCCATGGTAACTCACGTGGGTCGCAATCCCATCTCCCTTGATGCAGATTCTATCACATTCCTTGATAGACCCTTTGTAAAGGGATCTGCCAGATTTTTAGCCGTTGGGATATATCCCAATGCTATTATTCCGGAATTTCTCATTGCTCTGACAGATTTCAGACGTCTCCTGACGTGTCTTGATGACTTCATGTTATCTTTAGAACTGTTCACTTTGACTATCACAGTTTGATTGTCACAGTTCATAAGAATCGCCGGTATTGGTTTTTCGACAATCGGCAAGTCCATCAAGAGCTCACGAAGCCAGTCGGCCTCAACTGTGGATGTATCTAATGCTGAAAGTTCTGCTTCCATTGTTGATCTGGTTAAGATCGTTTGCTTGCAAGACTTCCATGAAACAGCGCCCCCTCCGAGTGTGAACACATATCCACTCGTGGCTTTTAGCTCGTCAACATCAGATCTCCAGTTTGAATCACTATAACCCTCAAGTACCTTGGGGTACCCAGTATAGTGTATACCATAGCCCATTGTGCCCTTTAGATAGCGCATGACCCTTTCGAGTGCACTCCAATGATCATCTCCCGGATTCTTATTAAACCGACTCAGTTTGCTCACAGCAAAAGAGATGTCAGGTCTAGTTGCGCTAGCCAAATACATGAGTGAACCAATAATCTAAGAATATCTCAGTTGGTCTCTTCCAATTCTGTGATTCTTTCGAAGCAGAACGCTTGGATCATAAGGAGTTGGAGAAGGTTTACAATCAGCATAGCCGAAACGACTCAAGATCTTCTCCACATAGTGAGATTGCAACAAAGTGATCTCACCATTGTCGCCTCTCACGAGCTTGATGTTCAGAATAACATCAGCTACACTAAGGTCTTTCATGTCAAAACACTTCGACAAGAAAGTCTTAACCTCTTCAATCACTTTGAGGTTAGTCCCAAATATTAGTATGTCATCGACATACAAACAAAGTATAACTCCCTCACCCCCACCATGGCGGTAGTATACACATTTGTCAGTTTCGTTTACAATAAAGCCGGCAGATGTTAAAGTTTTGTCAAACTTCTCATGCCATTGCTTAGGAGCTTGTTTCAGGCCATACAGAGACTTTAATAACTTACACACTTTGCCTTCATGATCCTTTATTACAAATCCATCTGGCTGGTTCATGTAAATTTCCTCGTCCAACTCTCCGTTAAGGAAAGCTGTCTTAACGTCCATTTGATGGACGATCAGACCATATGAGGCAGCCAGTGATAGTAATACTCTGATTGTGATCAATCGAGCTACAGGTGAGTAAGTATCAAAGAAATCTTCACCTTCTTTCTGGGTAAAACCCTTGGCCATAAGTCGCGCCTTGTACTTCTCAATAGTACCATCAGGTCTAAGCTTTTTCTTGAATATCCACTTGCATCCTACAGGTTTGCACCCGTACGGACGGTCAACGACCTCCCACGTACCATTAGCCATGATAGAATCCATCTCACTACGAATGGCTTCCTTCCAATAGTCTGCATCCGGAGATGCAAAGCCTCATTAATGGTTTTAGGGGTGTCATCCACAAGGTACACAATGAAATCATCACCAAAGGATTTAATAACCCTTTGTCGCTTACCCCTAATAGGGGCTTCATTGTCATACTCCTCAGGAATCTCATCACGTGTTTGTTCAATATTTTCCACTGGGATGGCGGGTTCAGGAGCTACACCATGATCCTGATGTTCCTCTGAACTGACGAGTTCAGCAGGTACATCATGATCCTCTCTAGATGTGGTATGCATATCTCTCATGGGAAATATGTCCTCAAAAAATGTAGCATCCCTGGATTCCATAATTGTACCGACGCTCATGTCAGGTACTCCAGAATTTACAACCAAGAATCTATAGCCAACACTTCGAAGTGCGTAGCCAAGAAAAACACAATCAACGGTTTTTGGTCCAAACTTACGTTTCTTGGTGATTGGCACATTGACTTTCGCCAAACAGCCCCAAGTCCGTAAGTAAGAAAGTGTGAGTCTCTTCTTTTCCCATAGCTCGTATGGGGTGACTTCTTTATCTTTTGTGGGAACACGATTTAGGACATGACACGAAGTCAAAAGCGCCTCCCCCAACCATGCCTTGGATAAACCAGCAGTGTCTAACATGGCATTGACCAAGTCAGTCAGCGTGCGGTTTTTCCTCTCAGCAACCCCGTTTGACTGGGACGAATAGGAAGGCGTCCTCTCATGGACTATGCCATGTTCCTCACAAAATGAATTAAACTCACTGGAGAAATATTCTCCACCGCGGTCAGACCGCAAACGTTTAATTTTCTTCTCAAGTTGATTCTCGACTTCAGCTTTATAGATCTTAAAATAATGCAATGCTTCATCCTTTGATTTTAATAAATACACATAACAGAATCTAGTTGCATCCTCAATGAAAGACATAAAGTAACGTTTTCCACCTTTGGTTAATACACCGTTCATCTCACAAAGATCAGAATGTATGAGCTCTAACGGTGCTAAGTTCCTCTCTCAGCAGCCTTGTGAGGCTTGCGAGGCTGCTTCGCTTGCACACAAGCTTGGCACTTGGAACTTTTAGCCACAATGATTTTAGGAATTAAACTCAGATTTGCTAATCGCGTCATGCAACCAAAGTTAATGTGACAAAGTCGTGAATGCCAAACATTAGACTCATTATTAATAGAATTGACGCTGTTCATGACCTTATTACAAAAATCCGAAAGGGATAAGCGGAACAAACCTTCGCACTCATAACCTTTACCAATAAATTGTCCATACTTAGACACGATAACTTTATTGGACTCAAACACTAACTTAAATCCGTCCTTGCAAAGGAGGGATCCACTAACAAGATTCTTCTGAATGGAGGGCACATGCTGCACGTTCTTCAGCTGCACGATCTTTTCCGAAGTAAACTTCAGATCCACCGTGCCAACACCATGAACAGAAGCATGGGCGCCGTTCCCCATCATCACTGAGGAGCTGATGGCCTGATATGAAGAAAACAAGGAAATATCAGCACACACATGAATAGTTGCGCCTGTATCGACCCACCAATCGGTGGACTGACATACAGAAAATACAGTAAATAAATTACCATACCTGCCTGCATCTTCATTGTTGCCAATGGTCAAATTAGCAAACTTTTGCCGAATCTGTCCTCCTTTGCGCTCCTTGCAGTTACTCGCCCAATGGCCAAGTCCTCCGCACACAAAGCAAGGATCCTTGTCCTTGTTGCCTCCTTTCTTCTCCTTCTTGAAAGTGGTAGTGTTCTTTGGACCAGCATTATTGAATGCCTTTCCCTTTCCCTTGTTGTTACTGTTGTTGTGGTTGTTCCTCTGAACCATGTTGGCAGTGGACGTACCCTCTTGTGTGTTGCCTTTGGGGTCAGCATCTTTTGCTCTCGCCTTCTCCTCAACATCAAGAGTCCCAATCAGGTTCTCCACAGAGATTTCTTGTCTCTTGTGTTTTAGTGAAGTAGCAAAGTTCCTCCACGAGGGAGGAAGCTTGGCGATGATGCCCCCGGCGACAAACTTGTCGGGTAGTGGACACTTGAATTGCTCAAGTTCCTTAGCCATAGTCAGTAACTCATGAGCTTGTTCCACTACAGATCGGTTTGCAACCATCTTATAGTCAAAGAACTGCTCCATGACGTACAGCTCACTGCCAGCGTCAGATGCGCCAAACTTAGCATCGAGCGCATCCCACAACTCTTTGGCATCCTGATAGTGCAGATAAGCATCAACGAGCTTATCTCCCAGCACACTACAGATCGCACCGACGACTACAACACAGGCCTCAACATACAACTGCTGAGAAGCAATTGTTTGAGTCTTCCCGTGTTGTACCGCCCACCATGCGCCCATAGCCACGAGCCACATATGACATTTATACTGCCACCTCTTAAAGTGCAGTCCAGTAAACACAGGTGGTTTCAATGCGACAGCAAATTGAGACATCGAAAATTGCCTACACGAATAAGGTTTTTGGATTGCTGAATAATTAGGTAATTTCGATGAATATTTAATCCAGAAAGACAGTGTGTAAAACATGTAGCACATTATATCATGCAAACTAGACAAATTAAATAGCAACGCACAGCAATAAAACTCATCTAATTTCACGGCATGAATAATAGAACTACTAATCAAAATCAGCAAGAAAGAGCAGATTACGTACGGTGCTGTGCTCTTTTCTTGTGTTTGTTTGTTGAGGTCGGTGACGAGTCCGGTGGCGTCGATGTTCACGCCGGCAGCAGCTGCAGCCTTGACTACCTCCTGAGCAGCGGCCAGTGCCTGCGCTTGTGCCTGTGCAGCAGCAGTTGCCTGGGCTTGGAGTTGGGCAGCCTGCTGCTGTGCTTGGAGTTGTGCAGCCTGCTGCTGCTGAGCTAAAGCGGCAGCCTGAGCCGCGGGATCTCCGAGGTCGTCGGCCATTGGTGATGAAGATGCCGACGAAACAGAGACGTGAAGAAGCGAGCAGTCGCGTGAGAACGCTCCCCAAAAACCTTATCGACCGTCTCCCGGGCAGGATCTCGAAGGTCGGGGTTCCGGAGGCCTGCTCTCCCGGCGATCTGTGCACGCAGTCGACGGGATGGAGCAGCAGTTGGCAGCGAACAACGAGATTGGATCGTGGGCGTGACGGCTAGGGTTATGGCGTCGTTTTTCCGGAGGCCGGGGTAGTCTTATTATATAGGCACGCAGGCGGACTTTGATTCGGTTTAGAAAACCAAAACCGACTCCGCGGCTCGAACTCGATCCACGAAACGCGGCGCGCGCGCGTCGGGACGAGGCGAGCGGAGTAGGAGGAGGAGGAGCGCGCGTAGAGATTTCCCTTGCTCACTTGCTCAAGAGGTGAGAAACAACATACCTTATATATTGGTCCAACTCTCCCTAAACTAGCAATGTGGGACTATTCCCACTTTCTCATCCCACTATATGAATGGGCTTTTGAGATTTTCCAGAAATTAATTTCAGATTGGGTCTTGGGCCTAACCCAAAATTCCAACAATTTTCTCAACAGTTGCAAACGCACGCTCGTTGGTGAGTTTTTTTAGACTGCTGGCGAGCTTTATTCTCTGATCTCCTCTCCGCTCCTCTTCTGTCACCATATGGCCATATCACGTCTCAGTAGATGGCCCTCGCATCTTTGGAGGTTTCTAGGTGGCATAATTTAATGGCAATTTTAGTATTGGTTTACGTTACCAAATTAAGATCTCAATTTTCTTCATCTCCACAAAATCAAAGGCTAATGCTAACAAGCTTCCTAACATTCCCCGTACGTTTTTGGTGCGCGATATACATGAACGCCAGTAATCGGAGAATGCTAATTACAAAACACCAAATATCAAAACTTTGAAAGCAATTAAAAGCCGGGGAATTAATAAGGAATTGATCTTCAAGATCTGGCCCAGCGCCCCTATATAAACACCAGCAGCGTCCAAGAAGAACACACAGCTCACTAGCACTAACACACCACGTATATTACACACAAAAGATCGAGATCCAAGGACCTCATGGCTCTCACCATGAACAAGGCTGTGTGCTTGATGGCTCTTCTTCTCTTCGTCTCCTCAGCTGTCCTCCCACACGCAGACGCAGCAGTGAGAGCCGTAGGTACTCCCGCCGATTCATATTAATTGTCTCAAATTTGCACAGTATTTACGCACGCCTCGATTTGGATGTGCAAGATCACGTTTTGTTTTCTAACGTGCATGGTTAATTTGTTGTTCGTACGCAGGCACAGAGGCACAATGGGATAAATACTGCGTGGCGTTTCCGAGCTGCAAGAACAATCCAGGGCCACAGACCGATGGAAACTGCGGCCAAACCTGCAAATTCTTCGGTTATGAGCCGTCCAAAAGCAAATGCCAGGTGCTCGACAATGAAGGCATCTGTTGCTGCTTGGCGTGAGCGCCGTCCATCTCTTCAAGACGCACGTACGTGCGATAGATCGATATTAGCCGATCGTGTAAGGGCCTTGGCCGGGTTGCATGTCCTCGTGTACTCGTTTGCTCTTGTTTTGCTCCGCAAAAAGAATAAATTAGAATCAATATAATCATTAGTTCATGTCATGGTAACCCATTTTAAAGTGTCAAGAAACCAATAACTTATTTTGATCTACTCCCTCCATTTCTAAATACTTTGTGGTTTTACTGCAATAGTGCAAATTGCCGTGGTTTTACTGCAATTTGCACTATTGCACTAAAACCACGAAGTATTTAGTAACGCATGCATGGTTACCCATTTTTAAGTGTCAAGAAACCAATAACTTGTTTTGATCTACTCCTTTCGTTCCTAAGTACTTGTTCACGGAGGGAGTAAGTATTTGTCCGCATGGCAATTGTGGTTAGCAATTCAAAATGCAATAAAAAAATTATTTGTCCAATTGTCCTTGTTTTTGCCGGGCTCTGTAAATGGAACTTGTACTCCGTACTTCTTTTTCTGTAATCTTCTGAAACTCTGTAACTACGGCGATGGGCCGAGCCAGGCTCAACGGAATCTAGCCCAACGGGCTTGGGGCGGAGCCCAGAAGCAACAGGGCCGCGGTGGAGACGCGGAGTCGGTTGGGGTTCTGGAGTCTGGACTCCATCGGTCGGGTCGAGCTCCTCCGCTCCGCCAATAAAAGGCGCAGCGGCCGCAGCGCCCCACGGCGAGAGACACTCCCCCGCGGGAAAGCAGTCGCCGTACGCAGGGAGGAAGATTAGCTAGGGCTTTGGTTCACTCCGCAGCGTCGCCTTTTTTACTTCCCACCCGCTCCCAGCGTCGCCGCAGCCGCATCCATGGCCAAGGGCAAGTTCAAGGGCAAGCCCACCGGGCAGCGCACCTTCTCCTCCGAGGAGGAGCTCGGTACGTACCGCCGCCACCACGCAATGCTGGCTTCCTACCCGCTGTTGGTGGGCGATTTTGTTCGATTTCCGGTTAGGGTTTAGTGACGGGGTTGATTAGCGCGAGTTGGTTGCTTAATGTGAGACGATCGGCGGAGGCGTTGTGCTCGGGGACTAGGGGCGCGGCACGAGGAAGCTCTCATACTTTGGTTATTGTTGTTTCGTTTGAACCAAATATGAAGCTGTTGGCATAAAAGGGTCGTGCTTTTGGGGGGTACCGGGGTAGGGGGTCTCGGATCGGATGATCTAGTGTTAATGATTTCCCGATCATGTGTTCCTTCGGCCACTTTGCTTGTCTCCTGGCCTATTTTGAGGGGTTACTTGGGTACGCTTCGAAAATATAGGGGGGGCCATTAGCCCATTAATCAGCTCGATTGGTGTTAAGGGTTTACTGTTCTGCGTGTGCCTTTCATGGTTATCGTTTTGTCTTCCGGATTATGATTTTTTTGGCTATCTGCAGAGCTGTGTCTGTATGCTTGGTTTTCTGCTTTGATTCGAAACGCTGCCCTTATTTAGGAGTACTTGTTGTGGATTGTCTCAACCAGATTTGTTGTGCAATGTGGATACATTTGTCCATTTGTTTATAATATATACGTTGATGTGGTCATGATGCAACTTCTGAACGTTTAATCTTTATCCTGGAAGATGGTTCTGTGTAATTGGAGAATAGTAGATGCAAATTGTCAGCACTTTGCCAAATTTGAAATTAATAGCGAAATTTGGACGTTATGGTAGTATTTAGTTGCTGCACAAGAATGTTTTATGACACAGGTAGATGTTTGCTGCCTCTACTTCCTAAAATAACGAATCACCATCTGTCAAAACAGTTTTTATCCTCAGTAAAAAAAAATAACGGACGCTCCTTCCAATATTTTGAGCCTGTTAAATTGGTCCTTTACTTACATTTTCTCATAGTTTTCTTGTGAAACTGAATGCAGCTGCTGGTACTTCAGCAGAACGCCCAAACACCTTTAAGAAGGTTCTGCATCATTTTCTTCTCAACCTGCAATTAATATGAATAAAAATCAGTTAATGCGACTATCTCATATATATGCTTGTTTTGGCTCTGGACTTCTATTTGATAGAAGCAAGTTGAAAAGGAGGTTTATGAAAGAAGGGAAGAATCAATAGAGGAGGATGATGAAGATGTTGAGAAGACTGTAAGATACTATTATCTGCCTGAAAATATTGCATTCAACTCTACACCCTTCAGTCTTTGAGTATGTACACTTTATTCATTATTCATGCGATCAAGCTGCTTCTTTTTTACAATTATCAGAAACACAAAGGCACTGCAGGTCTTATCGAGATTGACAATCCAAACCTCGTGAAGCCAAAGAATATAAAAGCCAAGGACGTTGATGTAAGACTGATTTTTAATATGCATGTTTCCAGGTTTTTTATGCATGTTTCTTGGTTATGGTAAACTATACTACTCCCTCCGATCCTAAATTCTTGTCTCAAATTTGCCCAAATATGGATGTATCTACTCTTAAAAGGCGTCTAGATACATGTATTATTTCGACAACAATTTAGGATCGGAGGGAGTAGTATATTGCTTTTGTAGAACAAAATGCACATGTTACCCCCAAAAACCTATACACAAGTTATATAACCTGAATGTGCTGTTGTAAGCAAGGAAATTTGAATTTGAATTAGGATTCACGAAAACACGAATGAGGAAGATGGCATGCAGGCATGGTATTTATGAGTTGTGCTAGAATATTTCTACTCCATGTTCTTAACCTATTAGCTTTGTCCTTTATATTGTTATTATGAGTTTATGACCAGACTCATGTTATAGCTTTCTTTATTTTGGTTGGATGCACGAAGCATTTATCAGTTCATATCAACTACTCCCTCCGATCCTAAATTGTTGTCGTTGTTTTTGAACTAAAACTAAATTGTTGTGGTTGTTTTTGAACTAAAACCACGACAACAATTTTTGGGTCGGATGAATAGTGAACTTCTTTTGCATTGGCACAGGTTGACAGGACAAGTGATCTCTCCAGGCGTGAAAGGTGTGTTCATCAATGGCCATTTCATGCTTCTTTACCTACCATTTATGAACATTTTTATCTCCTTCTATATGAATTAGATGTACAATAATGTTGTTTTAGAATTGGTATTTGTTTTTTAACGATTTGGGTATAAGTTTTGCAATGATAAGGAAATTTCTGTGAGCTGATCATAGGTCTATCTACCATAGGTATTTGGACAGTGTTCTTTTTGGCAGTTTTTTCGGCATTGTTGCATGATGAGATGTCCCTTTTTTACCTCTCTTTTTAAGTATTTATCAACAGAAAAAAAACTATTTGTTATGGCATATCTCTCCATTTCATTTTTGTAGTTATAATTAGAAAATGGTTAATGTATAATCCATTGTTTTAGCTATAAATAGTCCTTGCAGAAAAAGTGGATTAACAGAAAATAAAACAATCACATGTTCCCGAAAGTGTACACCTGTTTGCGTGACCCTTTATAAAAATACATTTCCAATGCAGTATGTTTATTCCCAGTGATTTATGATTTTGTTCCTTATTCAGAGAGGAGCTTGAAAAACAGAGATCTCGTGCACACTATATGAGGCTTCAGGAGGAAGGAAAGACAGAGCAGGCCAGGAAAGACTTAGGTAGGGGTCGTTGTCTCAACTCTCAACTATTCTTTGAGCTCCCTCTTCTATGGTTTGTTCTGTACTTACTTCTTGCATATGGTAGATCATGGTGATACTTCCCATTATATTAATGTAAATATACCAACAAAAAGAGTGAACTCCAATTAGCAATGGAGTCTCATGTGCAAGCTCATCCTATGATATAGTTTTAGTAAACTGCTGCATTTGATGTATTTAAGGAAACTGCTGCATTTGCTATGCTGGACTATTTGTGCTGCCTTCATTCTAATGTATTATCAAGATAAGAAACTGCTGTATTTCCTCTGATCCTTATTGGCCTATCCATCTGCATTAGAATTACTTATCTTTCCTACTTATAATGTTTCCAGTTGGTGGTCGTGAGTTCACCTGCACTAGCAACTGACAGGTGGGCCCTTTCAAATTAGTGGCCCTCACGTTCGTTTTATCTCACTCCAAACCCCCTCATGTATCTTCTTCCTCCTGCCGCCGCCTCCCCCAATCAGCCACTCGATACCTCCTCCCCTGGCCCGATCCTCCCCATCCTGACCCGTTTTCATCTCAGACTCTAGGTATTCCAATGCCCAGCATTGCGCTCGCTCCGCGTACGGCCGTGCTCCTCCTCTTTACGGGAGATCCTCCAGTTGTTTCACATTTGATAGATGATGTAACTTATTTGAGAATCAATAAAGTTGGCATGATGAAACCAACTAACCATGTCATAAATAAAAGAAAATGCCGAGACACAGATTCATCTGGCCAAAAATAGTCAGGAGACATGTTTTATTGTTCAAGGGTGGTCGACAAACCTAAATATGAATAGTCATTGTCTGATTGAAATACACCATGTTTGCTATGCGATGGTGTGTTGTGTTTGCGAAACAAAACGAGACTCTTGCGTTTGCCACGATAACATTAAAAACTGCACACACGTTCTAACGAGTCTAGCTAATTTATTTATATTGTATTTTGTTGTTCCATTGCAACGCATGGGCATTCGGCTAGTCATTCCAATGATGTGTCTTCCTTGACGTGAAACCAACTTTTGGCCTTACTTTTTCATCCTTTTCTTTTTTCTTTTAGTGCAAGTATATAGGAGCATCTTACAACACCGGTGCCGTGAAACGGATTAAAAAAAGTAATGACGGATGCTAAACTATTATTATACTACTGTACTACTATTTGTGCCAAATTAAACGGTCTAAGTTCGCTCTCATCTCAAACATTTATGACAAATTCAATATGTGGTGGCAACAAGGTGATAGACGGCCGCCATCCACTGACATCTTGAGGAAAGATATTTAATGGAATTTTCACTGTGATTACTGTTTTGGTACCTTTGTTTAGTATCAAAGCGCCATGGGTTGATTACTTGCAAAGTATCATGATCATTGCCTATTCTTTTTCAAATGCAGATCGCCTTACTTTGATCAAGCAACAGAGGGAGGAAGCTGCAAAGAAGCGTGAAGAGGAAAA
Organism: Brachypodium distachyon; assembly: GCF_000005505.3. Lineage (NCBI taxonomy): Eukaryota > Viridiplantae > Streptophyta > Magnoliopsida > Poales > Poaceae > Brachypodium > Brachypodium distachyon. Next base: position 17,428,367 of record NC_016132.3, on the reverse strand, counting down.
AGCTGGTATACCTCTTTGCTACTGCTAGTAACAAGTTTATCTTCCCTTCAACATGTTCTTGCTTGAAACATAAGATTGTGAGCTTCACTGCCTGTTAAAGAGTAAAAATGCATCTGCATGTGCTCTTCCACGGTTGAATTCTCACCTTTCATCTTACCATTGGCAGCCAAAGAAGCAAGGAAGGCTGAAGCTCGCAAGTGACCTGCCAAGCTGTGGACCAGATAGAAATGTATGGGGAGATACGATGGCTCAACGTTGGCGTCCTGTTACTCTGATTATCACCTGAACTCCCTTTTACATCGATTAATTTACCGTAGCAGTATGATCCTATGACTGTTCATGTGTTGTGATCTGTTGGTCAGTAGATGTCAATTACTGAATTATGAACTTTTGGGCAGTAGAGACGTGGTAGCGGTAGCAACCTTTGCGAAAAATATCTTCGTGCTATCTGTATTTGCGCCGTAGAATCCTGGAAACTTGAAGTCTCTGGAAGGAATACATCCGAAGGCTGAGTTGAATTATCCTTGACTCAACGGGTTTAGTTGTTGAACAGAAAGATGAAACCTATTTCTGTTGGTGACCGCTTTTCCTCCAAAGCACAGTATCAGAGTGCAGTTTTTGCCTCATGCGCTGATAACCAGGGTGCAGGATATTGGGGTGGCGTTTATCGCGTAGTAAGTCAAAACGTCATAACTGCAGGCAAGCAAAGCATTACATATTCCTGAGAGTTCCATTGGCTTTGGCTACACGTGCATGTCTGTTTTTAGGGAAAGCTGTTTGACGAAATAAGGTTACATCGTTTATCATCATAGGCAAAATACAAGATATATTGGTCAAGAAACTATTTCCTAGTAAGCTCATGTGCCACCATAGGCCTCTCGTGGACCGAATTCAAACAAAACTTTGGTGAAACCTGAAGCAAATACACGGTACTTATAGAATATATCGTTGCAAAAAAAAATTATTTATAGAATATAGCCATCTGCCTAGTACTAGGAGAGAAGCCCTGGAGACTAGATAATGAATTGGGTACACCCCCAGATAGGTAAAACGACTCCGCTGGGGATCGAACCCAGAATCTCTGGTTCCGTAGACCAGCGCCTTATCCATTGGGCCACGGAGTCCTACTAATTGATTTGGAGACTATAATGTAACTAGGAAAGTAAGTAATGCCTGTGTGTCTTCCATCAGTTTAGGATATAGATTAGGGTGCATAATATTACACGTCACCTATCTGCAGAAAATCTCGGGGTCCATATGCTGTAATCATTACTCGGGCAGACTGATGTCATCAGAACAAACTAACTGTAACATCAGGAGCCATTGTTAAACTGTTACTCTGAAATTCCTATTGACCAGTATTCTATAAAATTCCTATTGACGAGAGAGTCCTCACCAGGAGAAGGAAGCAAAGCTCCAGCCTCCCCAGATCCGGAGTGCGCGGGAAACAGCAGGTCTAATGCTGCTGCCTGCTGGTTGCTTTGCTTCTCTTCAGAGCCGTTCAGAACCGAACGAGGGCACTCCGATGCATCGTATTTTAAACTGTATCATATATCATATGCATATATATATGTTTAGATATAAATTTTTCAATGGTTTGTATCTGGGTGCCGTATCTAAATAAATTCTTATTTATTATGTTTTGTGAGAGAAAAGTTATGCATTTTCTTGAGTTTAGCGCTAAGACTTGTATCTAGATTAAGATCCATGCCTATCTCTTTCTTTGTTCAGATGCCACATCAGATTTTTTTTCCTTCCTATATGACATATTAAGATATGGTACATGATGAAACATAGTGACCTGATGCCCTCAAAGAAAGGCCACGTGTATCAAGATGGAACTGACCAACCAAAGTAGAATTGGACGTTTTACACTTTATTGGAGTAAAGTAATCGAGGCAAGTATTTCCTTGAAGATAACACCGTTGCCAAAAATCGAAGGCTGTTACCTTTCGATCCTTTTCTTTTATTTAGAACATTCCATTCCATCTCCATTGGATTAGAGATTTGGACCCAACACGGTCGAGTGTAGTTGGGGACTCTTTGCTTCTTTTCCCTCCCTCTTCCGTTCTCCATGATCACATCATGATTATTCCCCGCTTTACATCGAGTGGTTGATCACTTGATGTGCCTGCCCCCACTTTGCGTTCGGCTCACTTTCGTCTTAAAAACATCATCTTCAGTCTTCCCCTTCCCTACCGGCCGAGTACCCAATTCCCCTTGCCGATGAGTGCGTTCTACACTAACTGCCGTTTGATTCCGGTCGGTTGATCTCGAGCAGTGACATTTCTGGTTTTGTGCGGTTCTGTTCATCCGCTGGTCTTAACAAGACAAACTAATCACGAGGCTAAATACTGGTTGATTGGGATTCGTCAGAGGGAGACAAGGAAAATCGATATGGAGACACGCAGATTAGGACGCGTCTGGACTCTCGACAAGAAAACTTTGCTATCTGCATCCTCTGTACAAGCAACCAATGTTCTGGCGAGACTTAATTCGACAACAACATCGCAACTACCATCTCAATTAGAACAACAGCTACAAGCGAACCAACAAAAGGAAAAAGGTGCCCTGAACTCCTCTCTCTCAGCTCCGTAGGCCAGCTGCTAGCTAGCTAGCCGGCGGCCGGGCCGTCGGCGGCGGCGGAGGCGGAGGAGGGGCGGCGGCCGTCGTCGAAGTTCTTGGCATAGCTGGCGGCGTCGTACTGGAAGGTGGGCTGGCCCATGGTCCTGCTGGGCCTGGGGCTGCTGCACATGCTCTTGCTCTCCCGCACCAGCCGCCGGAGCAGCCGCCGCCACGCCCGCCGCCCGCCGTCGTCGCGCGCGAGGAGGTGGAAGCGCGCGGGGCTGCGGTGCACGGCCGGCAGCCACGCCGGGGAACCGATGCAGCCCGAGAGGTAGGAGGACTGCGTCTGCATGGACGGCTCACTCTCCATGTCCATGTAGCGAGAGCAGAGGGAAAGAGGTAGAGAACTAGAGAAGGAAGTGAAGCTGAGGCTCTGTCTGTCTGTCTGAATGTGAGTGAGTGAGTCAGTGAGGGGTTATGCGGTTAATATGGCGATTTCAGATGGGAACTGCATGAGGAAGGGAAATGTCATAAAAGAAAAATATAAAGAAAATGAGACCACTTGTTTTTGTTTTGGACATTTTAGAACAAATGGAGACCACTTGTATATTTTGCTTCCTCGCTGGAAAGTTGATCGCCCCATCATTAGATGAATCGTGGCAGGAGTTTAGAACCTTAAATACGCAGTTAGTAAGAGGACCACCCAAATTATGGTATTATAGCAAGTAGCAACCCGGATCATTGCTAGGTAGCTGAAAATATCCAACAGTACACATCCACTCCTGATTAAAACAATGGAACGGTATAGATGTGTAGCAAGTAGAAGTACTCCCCTCCTTTTGGGTTAAAAATGCCATTTTTCAGTCTTCGAAAATCAAGATTATAAGGTCTTTCTCAATCTGTCTTGGCTATTACTCTGTTTTTCTTTGGTTTCGCCACTAATTCCTTTGTTGCATTTTGTTTTAGTAGTAGTGTTTTGTATCAACATTTCACCTTACTACTAATGTTTTCAACGTTAGATTGACACACTCTCTCTTGAACAAACTTAGAGAAAATTATTTAAAACCACCACAATTGGGGCAACTGTTTAGGAAAATCACATTTTCTTTTTTGCAAATTACCACCACTTTCAGGGTAGCGAGTACTCCTGCGCACTGATCCGCTGGTTGATCCCACTTTGACGGAAAAACTGACAGTGGGACCCGCATGTCAGGTCCACACTGGCTCCATGCTGGCCTAGGCGTCCACCGTGGCCGGCGAGCGCCGCAGCAGTGCCAGCATCACAGCGCTAGACGCGAAGTACACGTAGGACTGCCATGACATTGTGGCCCCGCACGACCATCTTCTTCTCCGCCTCCGGCGGAAGCGCCGCCGTGACGCACGTTGCTCCTCCCGCGCCTTCCCTGACTCTGTGCCAAGCCGCCGAGGACTGCCACAACGCTGCAGATCCCATGCCTCCTCTCCGGGGAGCTCCTTCGAGCCGTAGCGAACCCCGTCGCCACCGCTACCTCGCCGTCACCGGGTCTCCACCGACAGCGGCTGCTCTGCCCAAGCCCACTATTCTTCTCGCGGTGAGCGCCTCCTCCTTCTCCCTCTCTCCGTAGTCGATTTGCCGCCCCAGAGCCTGCCTGCGCCTAGCGTTGTCCGCCGCCGCCACGAGGGCTCGCCTCCAGCGAGCAGTTCGACCGCGCCGCCGCCCTCCAGACCCTGCAGACTGACCCGTTAGGCTCGTGCCCCCGTATTGTATCTCTCCCTCACCTTGGCCTCGCCGGATCCGCTTTTCGGCAAAGTTCTGGATGGCGCCGCCGCCGTCGGCCAATCCGTGCGCATCGCGCACGACAAGGCCGCGCACCGATGGCCACGGTGGACGCCTAGGCCAGCGTGGAGCCACCATGGAACTGCTGTCGGTTTTTCCGTCAAAATGGGATCAACCAGCGGATCAGTGCGTGGGAGTACTCGCTGCCCTAAAAGTGGTGATAATTTGCAAAAAAATTACTAAAGTGGTTTTTCTAGACAGTTGTTTCAATTGTGATGGTTTTAAGTAATTTTCTCAACAAACTTATCTCTGAGATCATGCCAGCATGGGAGCCAAAGGAGTAGATAAACCAAGCTCATGGATCCGAGCCTTCAACAACGAGAGAGATCGGAACAGCTTGAAGTCAAAATGTTTTTTTTAACTCTGTTTATTACTGCTGGCCTACACGGATCGGATCGGCCCGGCTTTACATCTTTAGCTAGCAACGGGCCGAGCTCTTTTAAAAACCCTGCCGACACGACTTGCCCGCAATAAAACGTGCGGTGCTGGCCCGCGACCCGCCTTAGGACGTGCCTTGGCCTCGGCACGATTCGGCCCGTTTAGCTTTTCTATTTTGTTTTACAATTCACAGGCAGCCCATCATCTCATTATTTCGGCCCATTCCCTTCCTGATCTGGCCCACTTCCCTGCACCTCCTCCTCCTCCCGAATCTCCCGATCTGGCCCAGCTCTTCCTCCCTCTGCACGAACACGAGCTCCCGTCCCGATCTGCACGAGCACGAGGCCGGCGAGCCGTCTCTCTTCTCTCTTCTCTCTGCCTCTGCCCTGCCCCCACCCGTCTCTCTACTCCCCTCTGCACGATCTGCACGAGCACGCGTCGCTGGCGGAGACTTCCGCACCCGCGCCCGCTGTTCCCCAAGCTGGACGCATCGGCGGTGACCTCCTCGGCGGCGGAGATTTCCGGTAACGGTCTGATCTCCCCATCTTTGCTTCCCCGCGAGTCCTCCTCCAACGATTTCATCGCGTATAGTTGTGATCCTTTGCTTAGATTGGTGCGCTCTGTTTTTTCTTTTGCAGGCGAGGCGGCGATATTTGGGATGGGGGAGAAGGAGATGGAGCACACGGTCGATCGTCTCAACCGGTGAGTGGTGTTCTGTTCACATGTTTTGGTAATTCATGCCTGCTGTACTTCTACTAGTTTGGAGTTGTGACACTAGATCGCTAGTGATGCAAGGAGTAAACTACCCTGCAGTAGTTGCTATTTATGCAGTTACAGTATGGTATCATTATGTGGCAAAAGGAATTGCTTGAACGAGAGTCACGATGTTAATGCTAGTCTCTTGCGTCATGAACTGATAATTGCAGTCTACTGGAGTATAAAATTATAGGCACTTAGTGCTATGAGGCTTTTCTCTTGAACTGCCTTTTCTTGTTGTTATGCTCTGCCTCGAGGAATCTGAATAGAACTGTTTGATGAAACAAGGATACTTATCACTGAACCACCTAATTGAAATGATGTTCTGTGAATTCTGAACCCATAAATGGTGTGTTTCTAGTTTTGTGATCTACTAGCCACAGTTTTCATAACATATCATCGGGTAGGTTGGCGAGACTGAACTGATATTACTTGTAAGCACTGAGATTCTTCATAATTCATACCTTGGTATTATTAGTTTATTAATCTGTTTACATTTCTTACTTCCTATTCCGAAGTAGATTAATGAAGAGAAGTTTGTGGCGCAATGGATCGTCACCTTGCTGTTTCACTTGTTTCTTGCAACAGAACTCACATAGATAAGGCAGTAATAGCACTGTACTAGACTTTTGAAATGCCTACCATGAGTTTAGTATTGATAAGTGTTTAACAATGCAGGCCGGCATACAGCATCATCGTGCCCACCTACAATGAGCGGCTCAACGTCGCCATCATCGTCTACCTCATCTTCAAGCACCTCCCGTAATTCCCCTGCATACGCTCACCTGAGTCGATATGTTCATCCTCTTTTTGTACGCTCATGACTCGAGGTTGTTGTCTTGGGCGGATGGGGTTCGTGATCCAGATAGGTTTTGAGCCGGCTCGATTTTCTGATGTGTAGCTAGACCTGGGACAGGATGCCTCAACAGCAATTGAAAGTTCTATGTTTGATTTACTGGTAATTGTTACGAGATTCACAAGCGCATGCTAAGCAGAGTTTATTATGGCCTTTTAGAACATTCTCCACTCACATAGTAACTGTACAACAATTCCATATTTGCGTTCGATTCAGACCATGAGATATGAGCACTGCCACGTTATCATCTGTGTAGTGGCTAAATTGTATTGGTGCCCTGAGTTCAGTTGAATTGAGTCTCTTTCTGTGTCGTGTGACTTAATTCTGTGAGAAGAACAAATGGCATAAGATTAAGTTAATTGTCATATAGATATTTGAAAACTATATTTTTTATCTTCTCTGTGCTATTTGCTGAAGCTATGCGCAGTTATAAATATACCTGATGCTCTCATCAGGTGCAGCTTCTTTTAGTTACAACCTATCAGCATTCATATCCCAGAGAGACCTAGACACCCTTTATCAATCATCATAGTGCTGGTTGAGTCGATTGCACTAACAAAATTTACAAACCGTATTTCATTTACTATGACAACTGGTTAATAGAAGTACATCCTCTTATTTTTGAGGTTGGGGATCTAAGTATCTCCAAGTCTTGCAAATGTTGGCTCTTTTATATCCACCTTGTCTGAATGGTAATTTTAGAATGTCATCATGCAGGATACTTGTTCTGTAACTTAACACCCTGTTTGTTGTTGCTGCTGTATATGCATATTACATTGTCAGCATTACAACATGTGAATTGCTGCTGTGTACTCGTTTCTTCAGCACAAGAACCTGTTTTTCGTTATTCCTGCATACTCATTTGATTTCGTCAACTCTACAAGCTGTTTTTCGTTGGTTTTGTTTATTTTTCAGCTAAGTGGTTGGACTGTTGGCATATTTCAAATGGCAAGGCTGAAGGCTGTTACCTTAGTTTACTAAATTTTGCCATATTATGAAAACTTAAGCTGTAACTTTCAACTGTAGGGATACCAACTTTGAAATAATTATTGTGGATGATGGAAGCCCTGATGGAACTCAAGACATTATAAAGCAGCTGGAGCAACTATACGGCGAAGATCGTGTTGTAAGTAATTCCACAAAAGTTTTGCTTTTTCACGAGTTTATGCATATATGTGGTGCGGGTTTGGTTAATTATGACTTACTGTGATGTCTTTGACATGATATTACTAGCTACTCCGAGCAAGACCAAAGAAGCTAGGACTTGGTGAGCTTAGCTGCCCATTTCTGCTTATTGTGAATTTTGTTCTTGCTGTTTGTGTTAACGAACAACCGTAAACATTCAGGTACTGCGTATCTACATGGATTAAAACATGCCACGGGTGACTTTGTTGTTATAATGGATGCTGATCTATCTCATCATGTGCAATTCTTCACCTTCTCTTATGTCTGTTATAGTGTTATTTGCATAATCAAGCTGTTCAAATTACTCCTTTTTAGTTGCTAAATAATTTTCAATTTTGAACAGCCAAAGTACTTGCCAAGCTTCATTAGGTAAGAATCATATATTCCAAAGATGCCTTTAAATTTATCCAGCTAGAACTATTTGAGATCTGTGACATGTTTCTTTGCAATATTAGTGCAAAAGTCACAACCTATTTCAGAACCTATATATTAATCATGTTCGTTCCTTTGACCAGGAAGCAAAAGGAAACCGGCGCTGACATTGTAACCGGCACACGTTATGTTAACAACGGTGGTGTCCATGGTTGGAATCTCATGCGCAAATTAACTAGCAGGGGAGCAAATGTTCTAGCACAAACATTACTACAGCCTGGAGCTTCCGATTTGACTGGATCATTTAGGTGTGTTTCGTTTTACTTGAATAGAACAAGATCCTTACGGTTACTGTTATTTGACGTAGCTGATTTCCTAGGCTATATAAGCGAAGTGTTTTGGAAGATTTGATCTCCTCATGCGTCAGCAAGGGATATGTATTCCAAATGGAGATGATTGTTAGGGCTACTAGAAAAAATTATCACATTGAAGAGGTAAGTTTTTACGTTTTGCCAATTCTCATTTGTATTTGTGTAAGGCTGGACGGATGTTATGGCTTTGATAATGAAACCCCCATTGTCCTATCCAGGTCCCAATAACTTTTGTGGACAGGGTCTTTGGAATTTCAAAGCTTGGTGGATCCGAAATAGTTGGATATTTGAAAGGCCTCGTGTATCTGCTGGTGACAACTTAGTGGAAAGACTAATGCCAAAAGGAGACATGGGAAAGATAGAGTAGATAATGCATGACTGTTATAGGACAACTCTATAACATTGCTAATGCTTCCAGACCTATTATTGAATCAGTACACAAGTTATGTTTTATTACTATCCTTCTGAATTGTGTGGCTGCTTGTGTTTTCTGCCACATATATCTTGCCTGAGATGATCGTCCAGAGAATTCATGCTTCAAGTTGAGTAAACTATGATTGGATATCAATGAAAAGCAAGCGGCCATTGAGAACCATGAGTTGGTTACTGACGAACAGTTGATTTGTAGGTCTCATGTATGTAGAGGAGACATAAACAAGAGGCATGAAACTTAAAAACATTTGAGATATTAAAATGATCTGTGATGATAGGGAATAACACTGAGAGGTTAAACATCCTTCACAGTTGCTAAACAAAGAAAATGGTAGTACAATGAAAAGATGACAATTACACCTTATTTTCACAAACGTAGAAATATATTGTGACAGTGGGCATAAAAAAGGATGATCATCTCCCTAAATCATACATCATATTGCCAGGTTTTTACAAAAACAGTCTCGGAAAGCATAATCAGCATGATTCATCAAAAGGCAGGATTGTCTTGTAGGTTCTTTTGGCCGATAATGTCTGACGTCTACACTAACTTGTCGATCCAGTTCAGCCTTCAGATTTCTCCTTTTCTAACTTCTGTAAAGCACTCCCAGAAAAGTTCAAATGTGTTTAATCAGAAGTTAGACAATCAATACAGTACGTAATAGAGAGTAAAATTAATGACAAAACTGGGAGAAACACAAGTTGATGCCACTTGCCAGATCAAATTGATATATGTTTCATCTTTATCTGGAGAATATTGTAATCATTTCCTTTCAGTAGATAGTTTGATTGCATGAATTGTTGAAACAAAACAAATTTACATGTAACCTGTATTGGTGACAGATATATAGGTTTCTTTTATTGTTTAAGTTAGGTAAATAAATAGATTTCCTGTTAGTAAGCCGGAAGTACACTCAAACTGCCTAATCATTCAGACACATTGAAATCTATTCAGACTGAATAGTGTGATTACACTGATCAATTAAATATACTCCCTCCGATCCATATTACTTGTCTCAAATTTGTTCAAATATGGATGTATTTATGTTTAAGAAGCGTCTAGATACATGTAATATTTCGACAAATAATATGGATCGGAGGGAGTACTAAAGCTCCCACGATTAGATAGGGAGTTCCTTCATGACTATACAACCCGCACAAATGTGAGCACGTAATCTCCAAGAACTGACTAACAGTTCAATAAAAATACATCAAAGTCTCAGTCCATCCCAAAGACCAAAATCTTAGATAATTTTGTAGCCTAACATCAGGTATGCTACTCCAGGCACAACTAGGATAGTGCGTTAGACAGAAAAGGAGTATCTAAAGTAAACCCCACTATAATCAAACTAAATATGATGAAGAATATTCAGAAACAAATACAGGTTCTAGATGGTGCTTCAGTAAAAGCAGGGTTTTATGCCCTTTGGTCTAAGCAAACAATTCTACTTAGTGCTTCAGTAAAAGCAGGGTTTTATGCCCTTTGATCTAAGCAAATAATTTTCCACTTCAGAGAGAAGAATATAGAGTACAGAGTATTCAACAAACAACGCAAATAAGTGACTCATAGTAAGTACCTCTACTACTGCAATTCATACCAGCACCACCTTAATGGTGAAAAGGCTAACTTGGTTCCAAAATGAAATAAGCAGCAGTGACATACTAATATCAATAGCTTCGACCCGACACAGCTAGGCAATCCTAGTTTTGTCCATCGTAGAGATAGTGAGGGGCATCCACTATTTTGATAATTAATCACACGCATTCACCCACGCCCTCCCGTGCTAATCCACCAAAGCATCTCATCAAAGGGTTACACTCCATCAATCAATACGATGGAAAAAAATCAATACGATAATTCAACAAAAATTGCTTCAAATTCTCAGTCCATCCAAAACACCAAAATCTTAGACACTCCATCTGATCCATAATAAGTATCGCTGATTTAGTACAAAGTGGATTTTGTAGCCTAACATCAGTATGCCTAGACTGCTAGTCTAGGCACAACAAGGATAGTGCGTTAGACAGAAAAGGAGTATCTAAAATAAACCCCACTATAATCAAGCTAAATATGATGAAGAATATTCAGAAACAAATACAGGTTCTACTTAAGTGCTTCGGTAAAAGCAGGGTTTATGCCCTTTGGTCTAAGCAAATAATTTTCCACTGCAGAGAGTAGAGTATAGAGTAAGGAGTATTTAACAAACAACGCAAATAAGTGATTCATAGTAAGTACTTCTACTACTGCAATTCATACCAACACCACCTTAATGGTGAAAAGGCTGACTTGGTTCCAAAATGAAATAAGCAGCAGTGGCATACTAATATATAGCTTCGACCCAACATAGCCAGGCAATCCTAGTTTTGTTCCATCGTAGATATAGTTGGGGCATCCACTGTTTTGAGAATTAATCACACGCATTCACTCACCCCCTCCCCTCTAATCCACCAAAGCATCTCGTCAAAGGGTTACATTCCATCATCTCGCCAAAGCAGGGGGGGTGATTGGATTTGACACGAAATAGTGGGGGCGAAGTGGAGATGACCTCTCCAGATCAAGGGATCGCACAGCGATGAGTAGACGGGCCAGGTTCATGGGGAGCTAGGGTTTTGGGGGGTGGGGATGCTCACCGATTGTTCGGAGTGCCATGCGAGGCCGCGGTAGACGTTGACGGAGAAGGTGGCGGCCAGGTAGAGCGTCGCCACGCCCAACCCCGCCGTCAGCGCCTTGAACGCCGTGTCCATCACCGCCATCTCCCGCCTCGCCGCTTCTCCTCTCTTCTCTTCCTCGCCTCCGAAGCTCGAGCAGAGAAACCCTCGGCGCGGGATGGCTGCGTGTAGGGGCGTGGTCTGTGACGAAGGGAGAAGCCGGTCTCCTCTCTTCTGTACCATGCGGGCTTACACGCCCGCACCGCGCTGGAACCCAGCTCGGCCCACCAAACTGCGGCCCAACTTGTTCGTTCCTTTTTTGTTCAGTCCTTGTTTCTCCACTAAAAACAAAAGTCATTGTTTCTCAGTAGAACTTCCGTTCCGTGTATATGACCGTTCCGTTCTCTGATCCTTCGCCATTCTACTGACCTTTCTCTCTGATGAACATTCTACCATTTGTTCAAAGGATGAAAATTGCAAAAAAGATGCCTCAATCAGCAACAATTAGTGGTAAACACACTAACCGTGACCTCAATCAGCAAGTAGCTAGTGGCCTGGTGCCTACTGAGGTAGGCATCTTTTTTGGCCTTCAGTACTTGTCCGAGAAGCTGTTTCCTTTCAGTTTCCTTGAGAAACCGCCACTCTTGAAAGTCTAACCAAGTTTGGAGGTCGGCTTCTCGAGGAAGCAGGGGAAAAACAACTTCCCAAAAAGAGCCATAGTCTTTTCGTAGTCTATATGAGGATAGCGTTTTCTCGGTTGGCTTCCGCACAAAAAAAAAAGACTTGTCTGTTGTAAATGTTCTCTTCTTGTCTCCTACTAATAAATAGAAAAGACAGTGCTCATGCATAGTTCATTGAGAAAAATGGTATCTAAACTATCTGATTTTTAGTTAGAGATAAGTTAATTACTCAGACGTTGGATCTGGATCGTGTTTTTTAAGACTCGTGATGAACGACGGAGAGGAAGTAGCAGGGACGTCGTTCCCGTACTAATCCGACGTTTCTGATACCGGCGACTAAGATATAGACACATCCTAAGAAAAAACACCGGTGAAACACAGACACAAGAGTTTCGAGCCCTATAGTGCCCGCCGTCCATCTGATACATGGCTTCATGCTTGACGACGGAAAGAACCCCGGGCACCCCGGCTGATAGCAGCTGTGCCACGGTACAAAGTTCACAAGTCTTAAGCCCACAATCTAAAAGTTAAAACGAGATATCTCCCTCCTTGTCGAGCTAGACATGGAGGGTCCATATCGTATATGGATATTCACTTCCACTAACTGCAGTTGCACATGTGTGTCGTGAAACCATCACCATCTTCTCCTTCTTTTCGAAAAAGACACAAATATATTATAAGGTTTCACCAAAAGTACAAAACACCTCAAACATAATAAAAGGTAGTTTCGCCGCCAGAACAAGCAGATGACGTGTCACTGTCGCCGCTTCCCTATCGCAGCCGGTTTGACCTCGTCGATGACAACAGGGAAGTCTTCGTTCGCGCACGCCTAAGGACCCGCGCCCCAGAGCAGCAGTCGTGCGTTGCCGAATCATTGAGTTGATCTAAAGTTAACTGACACCAAATTTCGCCTTTGTTGCATGCATGACAAGAAACTCTAACCTCGCCGCCCAAGGAGACGATGAAAATCTACGCCAGCGCTTCATCGATTCCGTCCCGACGGATTAACTCAGGGGATTAGAGCTCGTAAAATAAATTTGATCTATTTTCACCTGGCAAGCTACCTCCAAAATGCCACGTGTTTGCGAACCCTTCCTTTTTTTCGGCGGTGAACATGACTAAACATAAGAATCTTACGACCTAAGGAATCAACGCCACCAAGTCTTATATATGCCAGCATCAGCTTAAGTCTTTGTACCATGCATCATCAGTTTTGAGAGAGAGAGAGACAGAGAGAATAAGATAAAAAAATTTGTGTGACACCATTTTTAAAATTGTCCGTCGATGGTTGCATGCTAGTCAAAATTCCAAGCACATGCGCCCAAACAAGATGTTTTACTTGACAAGAGAGCCGGCGGACCAGTCATGAAACTCGATCATACTATATATATGCGTGTAGAAACAAACGAACAAAAACCCGTATGATGTTGCGTCCGTCGCCTATCTCGTCTTGACTTGACCGAATAATAAACATCACGACTCCTTAATTAAGGTCGTACTAAAACTCGAAAACTAGAATGATCTCTCTCCATTGTCATGAGATTTGCATTATTGATTGGAACGATCCGATCTCGATCGTCAGCAGATTATTACTCCAATGTCGGATCAGCACGCCTCTAGTTACATACTAGCTACTTCCTCTGTTTCATAATTCTTGTATCAAATTTTAACAAAAATGAATGTACATATTAAAAAAATGTTTAAATACATGTAATATTTCGATAAGAATTATGAAACGGAGGAGTACATGCATCTGCAGGCATGATCTTCACGAGGTCAACGGAGGAGTCGTCGGTGCGCGCGCGGTGGATACTGATCGCACCGCGCGACGCGCTCTGCTCTCCAGAGCCAATTAATGGTGGTATCAATCCACTTGTCAGACAAATATATAAAGATATATAAATGTTTGTCCCCCCACGTACTGCATCAGTTGAAGGTGAAGCCATGGCTTAGTACGTACAGTACAGGCAATACGACATTCCTTCGAGTCTTGCAGTTGCAGATGGGCGGCAGATTCTCGTAAAAAGTGTTAAGAAGTGTAGATGGGAAGTGTGCAAGTATATATGCACGGAAGCGTGAGCCGGACACGCATCACACGCGGTCGCGCTCCTTGCATCATCACCTAGCTCTCGCTAAAATGGCTAAGCCCGAGCCATGCACTGATGCGGAGACGACCCGGCATGACGGGCCCGTGAAAGCATCAGCAGCCCCGGCGGCGGCGCCCGCGCCACCAACCATGGCGTCGCCGGAGACTAACACAACCACCAACGCGTCCGCGGGCGCCGGCCATGGCGGCGGCCATGGGCGCCACGTGCTGGTGTTCCCGCTGCCGTACCAGGGCCACATCAACCCGATGTTCCGCCTGGCGGGGATCCTCCACGCCAGGGGCTTCGCCGTCACCGTCTTCCACACGCAATTCAACGCCCCCGACCCCGCGCGCCACCCGGAGTACCGCTTCGTGCCCGTCCCCGTCGCCGAGGACTGTGACAAGGGCGTCGTGTCCGGCCCCGGCGCCGGGGAAGGCATCGACGGCGTCGTGTCCCACATCCTGGCGCTCAACGCGGCCTCCGAGTCCCCTTTCCTCGACCGCCTGCGGGCCGTGCTCGAGGAGTACTCCAGGGACGCCGTGTCGTGCCTCGTCGTCGACGGCCACCTGCTGTCCATGGTGCACGTCGCCGCCCGCCTCGCGCTCCCTTCTCTCGTCCTCCGCACCGGCAGCGCCGCCTGCTTCTCCTGCTTCCTTGCCTACCCTTCGCTCATCGCCCAAGGCTATCTCCCCCTCCAAGGCACGTACACATCAACATTTTGATCCTGTGATCACCAGGAATATGTATGTAAAGTCATCAATTTCTTTGGATGGATGGGTCGATCGATCTCAATTAACGTGCAGGGTCGAAGTGGAAGATGGAGGATGAGGTGAGCGAGCTGCCGCCGTACAGGGTGCGGGACCTGATGCGGCTCGGGAAGCACGAGCTGACGCGTGAACTTCTAGCCCGGAGCGTGGCGGCCGTCGACGCCTCCGCGGGGCTCATCCTCAACACGTTCGACGCGCTGGAGCAGCCCGAGCTAGCCAAGCTCCGGCGCGACCTGGGCGGCGGTATCCCGGTGTTCGACGTCGGGCCTCTCCACATGCTTTCCCCATCCGCGGGCGCCTCCAGCAGCCTGCTCCGCGCCGACGGGACGTGCCTGGCATGGCTGGACGCGCACGCGCCGGCGTCCGTGCTCTACGTGAGCTTCGGGAGCCTGGCGTGCATGACCGCCCGGGAGCTCGTGGAGACGGCGTGGGGCATCGCCGGGAGCGGCGTGGCTTTCCTCTGGGTCGTCCGCCCCGGCATGGTGGCCGGCAGCGAAGGCCTAGCCACGATGCCGGAGGGGTTCGAGGAGGCGACCCGGGAGCGGGGGAAGGTGGTGGAGTGGGCGCCGCAGGAGGACGTGCTGCGGCACGCGGCCGTGGGCGGGTTCTGGACGCACAACGGCTGGAACTCGACCACGGAGAGCGTGTGCGAGGGGGTGCCGATGCTCTGCAGGCCGCACTTCGGGGACCAGACCGGGAACGCCAGGTACGTGGAGCACGTCTGGAAAGTGGGCTTCGAGGTCGTTGGGGCCGGGGAGGAGCTCGAGAGGGGGAAAGTTGAGAAGGCAATACGGCGGCTCGTGGTGGAGAAGGACGGGGGAGAGATGAGGGCCAGGGCTGGAGAGCTGAGGAAGAAGGCCGTGGAGTGCACCGGCAAGGGCGGGTCGTCGGATCTCGCCGTCGACGCGCTGGTCAAGCACATGATGTCCTTGTAGAAGAATATTGCTTGCTGCTGCTACGGTTCGTACGTTCCACCTAATTTGATATGCTTTGATCCTCTCTGTGTGTGTGCTGTGTTTTTTTTATGATATCGTTGACAGTGATTATATCAGAGTTTAAGACTGTCAGGTCTGGACGATTTGTTATTTGCTTTTGTAAGGTGGTTGACGCTATTCCCGCGTGTGATTCCGTTGTGTCAGGCATGATACATGCTAACATGCATCCATGCGTTTCTCCCTACAGAGTTTAATGCTCCTCGCATGCCAATCAAGGAAACTCATCGTATGCTAATCAAGAACTTTTTTTATTTGTTGCGGGCATATGCATCGTGTACGGAATCTAGTTTGGACCCCAGTTACATGTCTGTAAAAAATGGTACAGTACGTGGCACAGGGCTCTAATATTTACTACTACCATCCTGGCTAAACGTGAGATATTTTATCTTTGTTCTAAAGTCAAACTTATGAAAATATATTCTAGTAACATATACTTTCTTCGTTCCTTAAAGGATAAAGGATGGCATATTAGATTTCATTAAGACAAGATTTTTAACCACGAATTACTATGTCAATGTGTGATTTATATGATATGAAAATTACTATCGCTAGATTCGTTATCAAAAGTACTTCATGATACTTGTGGTTTCATATCATATAAACCACTTTTTAACATAATAATTTGTGTTCAAAGTCTTGTCTTAATAAAACCTAATATGACATCTTTTAAGGAACGGAGGGAGTACAATGTCAAATAATTATGTCGTGAGCATTCATATCATGACAGATTTAATAAAGCTAATTTATAGTTGTAGATGTTGGTAGAATATATTTTTATAAATTTGGTCAAACTTTAATTTTTTTGATTTACGACAAAACTAGAATATATAATCTTAAAAAGAAGGGAATACTCTCTCCGATCCACACAACTTTGTACCAAATCTAAATCTAAGACACTTATTATGATGGACTGGACACTTATTATGATGGACTGGAGGGGTAGTTGTTATGCTCTGCTACGGTAGCAGGGTATGGAATGTACTCCATTTGTCCACTCTCATAAGATATGTCCGATTTTCCATGATACTCCCGCATTTTCATAAAGAATGGCGTTCACGCTTTTCGAGGTCAAACTTTGACTAATGATTAAATCAATTGCATGTAGATTATATGTTACAAATTTTATATCGTTGGAAAGGTTTTTGAAATACGAATCCGATGATATAATTTCTGTAGCACATAAATTCCTCAAATCATCAGTCTAGTTGTTGGTCAAAGTAAAATCTTAAAATGCGTGTGTGCCATTCTATGTGAAATAGAGGGAGTATATGATTATAATTTTCATTTCTAATATAAAAGTAGTATGAGCTATATAACATAAAATTATTTTAAAGATAAATTCAGTGATATTGTTTTTGGGTACTAAACATATATAGTAGATAAAATTTTAAGCGTCATGTACGGCAGGAGCAAAGCTTAGTTGGGGCCAGACCAGGCTTAAAGAAAAAATTCATATCACTAGGGCGCATACTTGACAGTGACACTACTATAACCTATACATGACATCACATGTTAGATTGGCCCTCGTAGATCTATTCCCGCCGAGGGTGTAAAGCTGTTAATACATGAGCACATTTTGGATGTAGACGCTTGTCACACAACACAAATTTGCAAGAATGCAAAAGTTTGACAAGTTATTTCCCACTTGACCACATTATTTTCAAACTTTTTTTAGTATAACTTGTAACTTTATTCGGACTTCATAATCGTTACAGATATAAGTTTTGGATCATAACCCAAGAAATTACAAAGCAACTCCTATTATAACTAAGAATTACAATGAAAAATCTCTTAAAGACATCTTCTCCACGATATCAGTCTTTGCAACACGAAATTTTGTCGTTGCTTCTGAACAGATACTGCAATTAGACTTGAACGGCAATGCTGTCACTCGTACCCCTGCACAAAGTTTACTACCTTCAAAGGTTTTAAAAAGCCCTTGAGTGGCCAATCCAGAGAGATGGGAAACCATGAGCGTTGAACGTACTTGGGCTGAGGATGATTCCCTAAAAATATAGGTCGTCGAACCACAAGATCTTTACCAGAACACGAAAAAACTCCAAAAGCACACAAGACCATACCGACAAAATCACCAAGACACATGGACATAAACTCATCAGATTCATATGAACAAATCTGCGACGACATAAACTCAAAATCCGCAAGATCGGACGCGTCGAACCTACGGTGAGTAGAACACTCTGGTCCCGTGACACCGCCTGATAAACACCGTCGCAGCGAAGAAAGAATCAGAGTAGCTTTATTCTCAACGGCATGGCACCCTCCGCCCGCCGTACCAAACAGGTCTCAAACATGGAGAAACCCCTCGGGCGAGAATAATTTATTGTCTACCTAAGCCAACGAGAGAAGTGCTCCCCTACCTGTTTTCTCCCTTTTACTCCATAAACTCATGTATACGCGGAGAACTTGATTAAGAAGGAACCATCTCACTGGAATAATTATCTCTTCTCGCCCGATCCACTCCACTACGCTCTGCCACTCATATAAGCACTATAGGACCTATTTGCTCCTTCTAGAAAGCAGGGTGTTTTTGCTCCTTCTAGAAAGGAGGGTGTTTTCCTCCGCATCGAAGGATGGATGCACAATGCAACATTCACTATACGACATGTACCATGGCGTTTTTTCCCAATAAAATAAAATACTCCGTATCTACCTTTGAATAGTCATGGCCATGGCGATTTTTTCAAAGGAATAAGTCACGACCATGCATACTGAACTTTGTATCTTGACATCCTGGTGGCTGGTGTACTTGTACGCGCCAACAAACTTGGACATTCCGCCCAAAGTCCGTATCCACATTTACAAAAAGGAGAAGCTCACGCGTACGGCGTTTTCAAATGACGACGTAAACCATGCATATAACGTGCCTTATCCGGTGACGTCAATTCCCTAATAATTCTATTTTCTCGCAGAGAATATGTCAAGAAAAAACAAAGGATGACACAGCACAAGACTCATAGCCAGGGTGTCATGGTGACAACTCAAGTTTTTTTTTAAAAAAAGGATGACACGAGACCAACTCACACAGTTCTTTTTTCTAAGAAAGCTGGCACCTGTTTTTTTTACTGTAGTGCTGGACGTAGAGAGTTGCATCAGTTTGTGAGACCGAAGGTGGTCTGTGAACCTGTGAGTGAGCTTCCAAGCTGCATCCACGTTATCAAAGGTACCTAGACAGGATAATCCAAGCTACAGTATTAGTTTCAGGTTGGGGTGTTGCTGTTGCCTGTTGGCGTCCTACGACTAATGCCCTGTTCATTATTAATCTCCAAACCTCCACGGTCATGAAGTGCACGGCCAGCTCATGGGTGCCGTAACGTACGTGACGTAGGCTTGCTTACGTACTTCTCGACGGCGATCGGCCGGTCGGTGAACGTTCAGCTTCAGCGCCGCCGCAGGCCCGCAGCGACGTACGGCGAGAAAGACTACTCCCTTCAGCGCCGGGTTTCGCTCCTGAGGTGGTTGTGGTCTCGCTCCAGCAAGTGTTTGTGGAGTGTCGACCGCTTAAGCATCATTCTCTTGCATGTTTTTGCATCATTGTATGACTCTGATGTTCCTTCTTAATGGGAATAGCAGACAAAACTCTTCTGTGTTCTGAAAAAAAAAGATAAAATAAAATAAAAATGTAATCTCTCCGTGGGCCGGCCCAAAGGCGGATCGGTGGGATTTATTTCCGGCCTAATAGGATTTCGGCCCAACTATGGTGACCATGCCTCCGAGGCTCCGGCCTCCCCGTACTGGGCACAAAAGACACCCTAGGGCCTGGGCTGTATTCTGTAGGCCTTGGCTGGGGCAAACTGAAATGGTTATTTAGGCCTAAAAAGATCCCCTCAAAAAAAGAATTAGGCCTAAAAAGAACACTTGAATTAGGACTCGAACCAAAAAAAAGGAAATTAGGATGAGAAGATGTTCAATTTCAACCTACCGAACTCGACTCGTCGCAAATCGTGCAAGTCGTTATTACTCGCTCCATTGTTCTACGCAACGCAGCCGCGCACCGTGCCGTGTTGTGTCTGTCCACTTGAATCACACCGGCTCTTGTGATAATGCAGTCTCGTCAAACACCGTATCACGCCGTGCACCCACACCTTTTGCTCTCAAGTCTGAAGACCTCAGGGTTGAATTTCTCCGTAGACCTGAAGGTTGTTCGCCTCGTTTCTCTGAAGAACAAGTGCTGCGGTTCTTAGCTGCAAGAATGCCGAGGCCAACGAATATTACATCGTACTGTCGCAGCGTCTGCCATCGCCCAAGGTCCCAAGTGGCAATCAACAATCACCGGCCAGGTTTTTTTTTTTAGAACCTAGCAGGAGCTCTGCTTTTTCATTACAGTGGACAAAGAGGTACAAAACTGGTCAAAAAGAAAACAAGCCAGTTACATACAACCGGCTGTTTTGAAAAACAAAAACAACTACTCCCAACATTTCTTCAACAGGAGGGCACACTCTGATCTAACACCAGATGACACTCTGTGCGGTGAAAAACTGCAGTTCTCAAATGTTCGTTGATTTCTTTCCTTCCAAATCTGCCACACCACCATGCTAACCCAAACAATATCAGGATTTTTCTTTCTTGCCTTAAGCTTTAACAAGCGATTCCACCACCCACTAAGCGAGGAGCTTTGCACAGCGGCTCTAACCATTCTCGGCTTCTCTCCCAAAAAGGATGCCCAAATCTCCTTGGAAAAAGGGCACTCAAGCACCAGGTGCCTCGCTGACTCCAAAACCCGGTCACAAAGTGTTAGCAGCCCTGTTCACCATCCAACAACAGGCGCGCATGAAGCCCACGTGCCGGCCCACCTCCTAAGGCCCAAGAGGATCCGCAAGCCCAATACACGCTACATCGGTGGCGACTGGGAGAATCTCCACCAAGGCTGTACTTAAGTAGCGATCTTCTTCTTCGACAAGGCATCTGTTTAGATCACGGCTTTGAACTTGGCGTTGGCGTTGTTCCAGCTGGCTTTTTCCTTTTGTTCTTGTATTAGATCTGGATTGTAGTTCTTAAACTCCACCGAATCCTGAAGTAATCGTAGTGCATCCCTATCAATTGGTATCAGTCGCCACTCACCACCCTTCCAATTCCCTCTGTGATGGAAACTCGTCGACTTGCGGAAAAGCGTGCGGAGAAGCAGGCGCAGGTTGCGTCGCTGGATCCGGCGATTCAGGCCGGCATCGAGCTCGGTTTGGAGGCAGCAACCGAGACCATGACTGCCAGCATCACGCTGGCAGTAAAGGAGTCACTCGGTGCTACGATTGCGGCGGCGGTGCGCGATTCGCTCTTCCCGACGCAGAAGCGTTTCGATGAATTGGCTTCCTGGAAGTCCAATCTCGAATCCCGTGTGACCGATCTACACACGGTGGTGCTCAACATCCAGAAGGCGGGTGCGCCTTCGAGTTTGGGTGAGCTTGCGACCGATCCAGCGGGGTCTCCTCACGGCACATCAGCCGGAGTGGAAGGCGATGCTGGCGCATCTCATGGGCCTGGTAGCCACGGCTTTGTCTTCACGCAACGGGCTGTGTCGTTTGGGGCTCAAACCCCTTCGTCACACCCGGCCAATGGTACGCCTGATTTCACTTTACCCATGACTGCAAATTCCTCTTCTGCACAAGTGTTTCAGAGTCTGGGTCATGCTTCTCATGTGCTGTTGTTCCCTTTGTTTTCGGGTGAAAATCCCAAACTCTGGCGTACCCTGAGCGAGCAGTATTTTATCATGTATAATATTCACCAGTCGTATTGGGTCTCCATGGCGATGTTGAATTTTAGTGGGTCTGCTAGTGTTTGGTTGCAATCTGTTAGGGATAAGATAGATCGCAATCGTTGGGATGAAATCTGTGCTCTCTTGTGCACTCGATTTGGTAGGGACAAGCACCAGGTCCTTATTCCTTAGTTTTATGACATTAGGCAGACTAGTACTGTTACATATTACATTGAGCGTTTTGAGGAATTAGTTAATCATCTTGCTACATATTCTGATGCCATTCATACTTTGTATTTGTTGACCCGTTTCGTGGAGGGGTTGAGGAAGGACATTCGTGTTGTGGTCATGGTGCAGCGTCCCCATGATTTGGACACTGCATGTTCCTTGGCGGTGCTTCAGGAAGAAGTGGGTGATGGATATAAGCGTCATCCACATGAAGAGGTTCCGCCGCTTCCTTATGCTCCGAAGACTGCGGTACCATTGCCATTACCACCTCCTCCTCGGCCCTTGGCTCTTCCTGCTCCACCTATGCATGATGCTCGTGGGAGTGAATTCTCTCGTTCTACCATGCTTTTGGTAGCAGTAATAGCAAGGTTGCTGCTCTGAAGGCTTGGCGCAAGGCCAGAGGCCTCTGCTTTAAGTGTGGAGAACGTTGGAGTAAAGACCATGTTTGTCCTTCATCTATCCAGCTGCATGTTCTGGAAGAATTGTGGGATGTTATGGATCTTCAGTCTTCAGAAGAGTATGAAGACAGTTCTGAAGCTGTGTTGGCACTGTCTTGTCAAACCGTGTCAGGAGAAAATGCTCCCGAAGTGATGCAAGTGCAAGCTTGGTTACAGGGCAAGGAAATTTTTCTCTTGATTGATTCGGGCAGCACTACTTCCTTTGTCAGCTCTCACTTGGCTAGTTCTTTGATTGGGGTACAGCCTCTTCAGAACTCTGTACGTGTGAAGGTGGCCGATGGTGCTCAGTTCCAGCCTCCAGTGTACTTCTGAGCTGCGGAATTGTTCTTGGTTTACTCAAGGTCATGAGTTTACAACCACTTTCAAGGTTCTGCCTCTTGGTCACTATGATGTGATTCTTGGCTATGATTGGCTTAAAGCTCATGGCCCTATGGAAGTGGATTGGGCCACTAAAACTATGGTGGTCAGTGATAAGGGCTGACGTGTCCATTTGCAAGGCATTGTCTCAGCTCGTTCCACTTGCTGTGCTATATCTCTGCTGCAATGCTGTTCTTTACTGCAACATGCTTCCCTTGCTGAAGTTGTTCATGTCTATGAACTCGCACATTCCACTGATGTGGGCGAGGAAGCTTTGCCTGTCAGTATTTCTGCGGTCCTTCAGCAGTTTACTGATGTGTTTGCTGAACCTACCAACTTACCTCCTCGCCGAGCCTGCGATCATCGCATCGAGCTGGTTCCAGGCGTTCAGCCTGTCAACATCAGACCATACAGACATTCTCCTGAGCTGAAAACTGAGATTGAACGTCAAGTACAGGAGATGTTGGACAATGGTATTATTCAACCTAGTAAAAGTTCTTTTTCTTCTCCTGCAATCTTGGTCAAGAAGAAGGATGGCACTTGGCGCATGTGTAATGATTCTCGTCAGTTGAATGCATTAACAGTGCCTGTCAAGTTCCCTATTCCCATCATTGATGAGTTACTGGAATAACTTCATGGAGCTGTCTGGTTTTCCAAGTTGGACTTTCGTGCTGGCTATCATCAGATCCGTTTAGCTGCTGGTGAAGAGTACAAGACTGCATTTCAAACCCATACTGGCCAATATGAATATAAAGCGATGACTTTTGGTTTAAGTGGAGCCACAACAACCTTCCAAGGTGCTATGAATGTCACCTTGAAGTCCTGTTTGCGCAGATGTGCGATTGTATTCTTTGATGACATCTTGGTTTATAGCAGAACTTTGGATCAACATGCTCTTGACCTTACTGAAGTCTTGTTGTTACTGCACCAAGATCAGTGGTTAGTGAAAAGCTCCAAGTGTTCTTTTGCTCAGACTCACATTGCTTATTTGGGCCATGTAGTGAGCGCTGTTGGAGTAGCAACTGACAGTGATAAGATCAAGGATGTTGCAGATTGGGCCTCTCCTTCCACTGTTAAGGAATTACATCAGTTTCTTGGTCTAGCAGGGTACTATAGAAAATTTGTCAGACATTTTGGTATCATTGCGAAGCCCCTCACCAATTTTAGTGGACACCTCAAGCTGAGCAAGCTTTTCAACTTCTGACATCAGGTCTTATCACGGCTCCAATTCTGGCCTTACCTCATTTTTCTGTGCCTTTTGTCCTTGATACCGATGGCGCTGATACTGGGATAGTGTAACAGCCCGAGAGCAACTTTTACATTTAAGCCCTTGTTTGGACCTGTTTGTAATTTATTTAAATGCTGCGTGACAATTACATTTGCATCCATGCCATGCCATGTCTATTATTTGTGTCACATGAGTTTTAAACTTGCATCTCAAATTGTGGTTTGAATGCTTGTTGTGTAATTTGGCTAGAAGATTCAAATATGAATCACCCTCCTTTGAGTTTGAATTCTTTTCCCTCTATTTTTCAAATGAGATTCAAATGGGTTTTGTTTTAAACCTTTGACCCCATTTGAATATTTTCCAAATACTAGTACCATATTTGTTTTCTCCTACTTCTCAGCTATTCAAAAAGGTGTTTGAAATTTGAATCCAAAAACTATTTGCAAAAACAGAAAAAGAAAAGGGAAAAGAAAACCTTACCTGCTCACTTGGCCCGAGCCAGCCTAGCTGCCTCGGCCCGCCTTCCCCGCGCGCCGCGCAGTCCAGCAGCGCGGCCCAGTTTCTCTCCTCGCGCGCGCGGCCCGCCAGCGCCCGCGGCCCAGTTTCCTTCGCGCAGCGCCCGCGTGCCGTTTCCCCGCAGCGAAAGCGCATTCTGCGAAATACGCCACCTCTCACATGCCCGTCTTCCTCCTCACCTTTTCTCCCTCCCGACCGGTGAGCCCCCGGGCCACGTCCTCTTCGACAGCGACAGCCACGCCTCCACGCCGCCTTTATAAGCTGTTCCGCGCCCCTCCTGCTAACCCTAGGCCAGCAAAACCCTAGCCCAACTCCCTCTCTCTCCGCACGGCGCCGTTGCCCCTCTTCGGCCGCGAGCTCGTCGCCGACGCGCCACCGTCTCCGGCCAAACGGCGGCAAGCCAACCGCGTCGTCAAGCGCGCCTCTCCTTCCTCTACGACTGGGTGCAAGGAATTGGAGCGCGGACGTCTACACCGACGCTTAGGTCGTCTTCCCCAACTCCGGCCGCCGCTCGTCTCCGGCCAAATTCCGGCGAAACCGCTCGGCTATTCCTCGTCAGCTTCCTCGCACGTCGCCGGGGTGAGTTGCTCTTCCTCCTTCCTCTTTCCGCGCCGTTTTTCATGCACCCTAGCGTCGTAGCACCGCCCGCGCGCCCCGCCGTGCCGCCGGCGAGCTTCGGCTCGTCGCCGCGCCGTCGTCTCCTTAAGGACACTGTGGTGGCCTTCGTGCCACCTAGGCTAGTTGTTTCCGCGCGCTTCCATTTTTCCGAGTTAGAGAGTCCCTCCGCCGCTAGCTTGGTTGCCGGCGTCCATGCTCGCCGTGGCCGCCACGCGTGCTCCCAGACCGCCCGTTTGGGATGGGTTAAGAGGGCTTGCGCCCTGGATCTTGTAAGATCCGAATCGCAGCCCGCCTGGCCACCTCGCTCGTCCGTTCGCTCGGTCAAACCAACCCGGGTTTGATCTCCCGTGGGCGCAGGGTAAAATCCCCACCTTTTTACTCTTTGGCCACGTCTGACAGGTGGGACCCGCTGGTCAGAGACTGCGGCAGCCAGCTTAGCGCGCCCCGCCTCGTTAGCTTGTCCGGGCCCGCTGTCAGCCACATAGGCTAGCTGCGCCCGCGTAGTTTTAGTTCTCTGCGTGTTCTCCTTTGTTGTAAAATTCCAGAAATTGTTTTGTCTTGTTTAATTCCTAGAAAATGCATGCTATGTCCTATTTGGGCAAACCATATATGTTTTGGAATCAGAAAAAGGCAAGGAATTTAACTGTGTAGTTAGAACTACATTTTGAGGCTTCAAATTTCAAATCTGTTCCAGATTTGAAATTCAAACGTATGAACTTGTTTAGTCTCTAGTTTAAAATTGGTAACTCTTCTGTGGTTAGTGTAAACATCAAAATTGATCCCTGTAACTTGTAGAACATAGTAGCATACTTGGTTAGGCCATTTGTGTATTTTAAAGCTGTTGTTTACCATGATCTGGTCACCTACTAGTTAACTTTGTTGCTAAATGGAATCCTTTCATTCGCATATGGTCGCATCATGTTGTCACATGCCATCTCATGTCGTATTGTGCATTGCACCTATGAATTGTTACTTATTTGCGTATTGTGTGATTTGGATCTTTACGATAGTGACTCCGACTTACTTCGTCGACGATCTGGGTTTCCCCACTTCTTCGGATCACCTCTCTCGGTGCCCAGCGACCGAGAATCCAGGCAAGCAGCCATTCCTTGAACATGTTGATTATACCCAATGCCTATCTCTCGTTCTTGCATTAAGTTACGTTCTCAGTTCTTGTCACGATGCCTCTAGGACTGCATAGCTTTAGTCAGCTTTACTCAAATGCCTGTTGTCTTGTTCCTTATCCTATTACCATGTCACCTGTTTGTTATTGTCCTAGTGGGTCATTAGAAGTCTGCATAGATTGCTAGTCTAGCGTCCTTACTTGGGGTTTTACAATTGCTACATCCACATGATACTTTTCTGTATTTAGTTGCAATTGTTTAAATTGTGACCTGTTATTACCTGCACAAGGCAACGATGGGAGGCCGTGCTAATCCATTGGTGTTTTGTTCCATTGGCGCCGACCTAAGGACTGAGTTCTCGTTTTCGCCGACCCAAGAAACTTCGCGCTAACCACTCGTGGGAGAATATATGGGTTCCCCCTCGGCTTAGTACTCGTTTCATAGCTCTTCCAGGGGCCACATAGTTCGGGCGTTCCATTTGGCATATCGCATATACACTGGTGTTGTGTTTGGAGACTTGTTGTCACTTTGCATACATATAGGATTAGTTGTGAGGTTTGGAAACGTCATGTCGCTCAATCCTGCCGGCACATGCTTTTGCGTGTGTTCCATGCTAGTGGCATCAAGGGTTGGACGAATGTGTACGGGTAAATTGGCACACCCTGCAAGGATAAATCTTTCGGAAAGCCGTGTCCGCGGTCATGAACGACTTGGTTGGTCATTACTTGATCATAGAGAACTCATACCAATTAATCAACTTAACCTCTTAGACTTGAGTAGTAATTAGCCTTAATCATGGATATGCTACATTTGCTTAAGTGTGACTGCCTTTGGATCATTTCCTCACAAGGGGTTGAGGGAGTGATAAGAGGTTGTGTTTGATTGGTGTTAGTTATTAGTTCATTACCTCCCTTGGTAGACGCTCCTTATCCTCTATCTAGACGAAGTCATTAGTGTGTCTCTCCAGATATATCGCTGCTACACAACCCATCTTTTATCCATCCTTTGAGACTTGTTGCATATCTAGTTTAGATCTCCTGTAAGTCTTGCGAGTACTTTGTACTCAGTTGCTTTGCAACGTTGTTTTTCTCTAGAGTTTCAGGAGGAACAGGTGAGTGGCTACTTCGTGGAGTTTGACGACGACAGCTTCGACGTTTAGCCAGAATATTCCAGAGCAGGGTTCTGTGAACTTGTGGTGGCTCTCCTTTTCAGTTTCAGTCTCTTAGGCAATAATTGTAACTTGTCCGTACTAGGGCCTATTTTGCTTCCGCTGGTGGAATGATGATTGTGGACATGTGTCCGTGAGTTGTAATAACTTTGTATTTTGCTCTATGTATGAGTTTGACTTAATTCTTGTGTCTTAGAGTGATGTAATGATATCATTGTTGTTCCAACCTGCGGTGAACACATTGCGTGTATGTTGTGAAGTGTTCATCGTAGGGAGGCACTGGGGCTTGATTTATGCGTGAGTTAGCATTTGGGGCTAATTGCATAAATCGTCCCGGGGTCTCACAGATAGGAGCTGTGTTACAGCAGCAGGGTCATCCTATTGCATTCCTGAGCAAAGCCCTTGGTCCAAAAATGCAAGGCTTGTCTACTTATGAGAAAGAGTTTTTGGCCATTATTATGGTAGTGGATCATTGTCGTCCTTATTTACAGCATGCTGAATTTACCATTCGTACTGATCATCGTAGCTTAGTGCACTTAGAAGACCAGCGTTTGCATACTCCTTGGCAGAAGAAGGCATTTACCAAGTTGTTGGGATTGCAATACAAGATTTTTTACAAAACGGGCGTGGATAATGGAGCCGCCGATGCTTTGTCTCGCAAGGAACATGATCCTGTCTTGCACCTTTCTGTGGTATCAGTGTGCCAGCACTACTTGGCTAGAGGAAATTCAGTTGGGCTATCAACACGACACAGTAGCTACTAAGCTGTTATCTGAACTAGCTGTCGGTCCTTCTTCTCATGCTCATTATACTTTGGATCAAGGTATCATTCGTTTCAAGGGCAAGTTGTGGTTAGGAAACAATGAAGCTTTACAACTGAAGGTTATTCAAGCTTTACATGACAGTTCTTTTGGTGGCCATTCTGGTTTTCCAGTCACCTATCAACGTGTGCGCCGTTTGTTCCATTGGGCTGGTCTTAAAAAACAAAGTGAAAGCTTATGTTCAAGGTTGTCAGATCTGAACGAGTTAAATACCCTGGTTTGCTCCAACCTCTTCCTATTCCACCTCAGGCTTGGCATACTATCTGTTCAAGCTTGTTGGCACCAACTTGAACATGAGTATTGCTAATCATCCTCAATCTGATGGCCAAACAGAGCACGTGAATCAGTGCTTAGAAATCTATCTTCGTTGCTTTGTTCATGCCTTCCCAAGGAAATGGTCTCAATGGATTTCTGCAGCTGAATACTGGTATAACACTTCTCCTCATTCGGCTATTGGTGTTACTCCTTTTAAAGCACTCTATGGCTATGAGCCGCGGCAGTGGGGTGTTGACTCTACCGATGCTCCTTCTCGCACGGATGTTCAGCAATGGATCAGTGAGCGCTCTCTAATGAATGACATGCTGAAGCAGCATTTGAATCGTGCTCGACAGACTATGAAGAGTCAAGCTGATAAGCATCGCATTGCACGCGAATTCGCTGTTGGTGATCAGGTTTTCCTTCGCCTGCAGCCTTATGCTCAGAGTTCAGTGGCAAATCGTTCCAATCATAAGCTATGTTTCCGGTTTTTTGGCCCTTATACCATTCTGGCTCGCGTGGGTCCTCTCAATTATCATCTGGACCTTCCTGCTGTTGCTCAAGTGCATCCGGTGTTTCATGTCTCTCAGCTGTATCGTGCTATCCCTCCATATAGGCAGGTATCTTCTCACCTGCCTTCTGTCACTGATCACTTGTCAGTTCCTGTGCATGTGCTGGAGACACGTTGGCGCAAGCGTGGCAATGCTTTGAGGGAGCAAGGTCTGGTGCAATGGTCTGGTTCTATGGCTGCTACACCAACCTGGGAAGATCCAGCCGAGTTGCGTACTCGGTTTCCTGCTTCCACCGCTTGGGGGCAAGCGGTGTTTCAAGAGGAAGGGAGTGTTAGCAGCCCTGTTCACCATCCGACAACAGGCGCGCATGAAGCCCACGAGCCGGCCCACCTCCTAAGGCCCAAGAGGATCCGCAAGCCCAATACACACTACATCGGCGATTGGGAGAATCTCCACCAAGACAGTACTTAAGTAGCGATCTTCTTCTTCGACAAGGCATCTGTTTAGATCACGGCTTTGAACTTGACGTTGGCGTTGTTCCAACTGGTTCTTTCCTTTTGTTATTGTATCAGATCTGGATTGTAGTCCTTAAACTCCACTGAATCCTGAAGTAATCGTAGTGCATCCCTATCACAAAGCCTGCAATGCTCGTCGTGAAGCCATCCCCTGGCAGCCAGCCGGTCTCCAGTCCACAATCTGTTCTGGAGAAGAAGCCACGGGAAGAAACGCATTTTGCCCTAGCACCGGCCAGGTTTTATCACGCCTTACCTCTGGCTTCAGTTTGGAACTCGGCCTGACTCCCTGAATGAAAACTGACCATAATCGAATACGCGGCCCACCAGCTGAAGGCCATTCAGAATTTCAGATATCAGAGAATTGCAGGGACTTCAGAGCTTGTGAATTAGTTGACACAGGAGTTAATCTGGGTGCAATCTCTGGTTGGATTAGTTTAGCAGGAGTGGAGATTACTTGAAAGCAATCTCTGTGAGAAAATAGAAACAGAGCATGTCATGTAGTCTTGGTGCAGGGGAGGGTGAGGCGGTGGCAGAATTAAGAGGAAGGGGGTGATGAAAGACGTCTACCAGTACTTTTGGTACCTAGATACTGATTGTAAACACGGCCCCTGCTGGTAAAATTCACGATTCGTCTTAATCATGAAGCTGCACATGTACTAGTACTACTTGCTGGCTTACATCTAAAGAGAGACAGTAGTCTAATGACTGACGACGGTGAGCACTGTTCATACGTCCAACGATTACACAAAGCCCACGGTCCGGCAGAAGATGAATTATATGTCCTGGTAGAGCCATTAGCGCCTCCGTCCTGCTCATTAGTTGGTTATAATCTCATCTCATTAGCTGGAACTGAAGCCTGAAGCCAAGCCGATCGATCCATCGTAGCTTTTGACTCCCATCGCTATCTGCCGTGCGCAATCGTTCGGATCGAAGTTTGTTTGGCAGGCTGCGGTTAATCCCATCGGACTCTCGACTCGCTTTAAGCCTAACAAGTCCTAACTCCTCCTAAACAAGTTACCATATCTGCTGGTTAAACTGGTACGTAACCAACAAAATCTTCTTCAGTTCAAAACGAGAGTATATCTCATATCTGCTTCAAACCGCAGCTTCCAACAATCCAACTTGTCGAGATGGAGCAGGCCAGGCGGTAAAACAAACCAGAAAAATGCATTAGACGGGTAAGATTTTAAGCTGCAGATAAACCTGTTCCTTAGGCCGGGATAAATACTGTTCGCTTCGAGGATTTTCGCCCGCGCCTCCCTGCATTGCATCGTCCCCGAGATCGATCGCCTCTTCCCGCCGCCGCCGTTAATCGCAACTTTGCAAGTGTTTCTGGGTCGGGGAAAGCGCGCGCAGAGCTGGACAGTGCAGCCGCCGCGTCCCATGTCCGTCCCAGCGCCGGGGGCAAGCCCGTCACCGCCAACCGATCCTCCCATCGTCCCATCGCCGCCGGTTGATCCTCCCGTCGTCCCGTCGCCACCAGTCGATCCTCCCGTCGTGCCATCGCCGCCAGTCGATCCGCCAGTCGTCCCAACACCGCCGACCGATCCTCCGCCAGTTCCCAGGTGTCCGTGTCCCCTTCCCAACCCACCGCCGGCGCCCGCTGCTGATCCTACACCGCCGCCTCCGTCCGATTCTGTTCCACTGCCGCCGCCCGTGATTCCCACGCCAACACCGTCGCCGCCAGCCGACACTGCTCCGTCGACCCCGCCGCCTGCGCCATTGCTGCCTCCTCCTGCCACGCCCGTCACTCCCGAGCCGCTGCCGACTCCTCCATCTACGGACACTCCCGACCCGTCCCCGCCGGCGCCGGTTGTTCCGATACCCACGCCGCCTGTCGCGCCGGCTGATCCGATTCCGCCCCCGCAAACAACCCCTCCGCCTTCGGTGGCGCCAGTGGTTCCAACTCCAACTACCCCGCCTATATCTTCTCCCCCTCCTGCCCGGGAGACGCCAGTTGCTCCCTTGCCATCTTCGCCTCCCCCGCTGCCGCCTGTGATGCCAGCTTCCCCGCCCGCAGATTCTGCTCCACCGGTGACGCCGGCTGACCCGTCGCCCCCGGCGCCATCTGCTCCTCCCCCGCTGACACCTGTGGCCCCGGCTGACCCGCCGCCATCTGCTGCTCCACCGGCACCTTCAGCTACGCCGGTGACGCCAGCTGCTCCGCCGGCGCCTTCAACACCGCCGGTGACGCCAGCTGCTCCGCCGGCGCCTTCAACTCGGCCGGTGACGCCCGCGGTTCCGCCGGCAGCTTCGACACCGCCGGTGACGCCCGCTGTTCCGCCGGCAGCTTCTACACCGCCGGTGACGCCAGTGACGCCCGCTGCTCCGCCGGTCATGCCTGCAGTTCCGCCTGCACCTTCAACTCCGCCGGCGACTCCAGCTGCTCCACCGGTACCTTCCACGCTTCCTGTGACGCCTGCAGCTCCACCGGCACCTTCAACTGCGCCGCTGACGCCAGCTGCACCACCGGCATCTTCTACGCCTCCGGCGACGCCCGCAGCTCCGCCGGCATCTCCAACCGCGCCGGTCACGCCGCCTGCACCAGTGACGCCAGAACCGTCGGTACCGGTCCCATCTGCGCCCGTGACACCTGGGCTACCAATGCCTTCTCCGGCGGCGCCCGCGCCGTCAACTCCTTCACCGGTTCCTCCGATTACGCCAGCTCTACCAACGCCATCTCCACCTTCCCCAGAGGCACCAGCAGCGCCAACGCCAACGCCACCTTCTGATCCGGCGAACCCAGCAGCACCGCCAACGTCATCGCCTCCGTCGCCGGCGATGCCAGCACCTCCAATGCCATCTCCAGTGGCGCCGGCACCGCCGATGCCATCTCCGGTGGGCCCGGCACCACCGACGTCGTCTCCGCCATCTCCAGTGGGCCCTGCACCACCAACGCCGTCTCCGGTGAACCCGGCACCACCATTGCCATCTCCTGTGGGTCCGACACCATTAGTGCCGTCTCCACCATCTCCGGTGTTGCCGGCGCCACAAACTTCGTCCCCGCCATCTCCAGTATTGCCGGCACCACCATTGCCGTCTCCTGTGGGGCCGACACCACTAGTGCCATTGCCGCCCTCTCCAGTGTTGCCGGAACCACCAGCCACGTCCCCGCCATCTCCATTGTTGCCGGCGCCACCCGCCACGTCCCCGCCAGCTCCAGTGTTGCCGGTGCCACCTGCCACGTCCCCGCCTGCTCCAGTGTTGCCGGTGCCACCAGCCACGTCACCGCCATCTCCAGTGTTGCCGACGCCACCAACATCGTCTCCGCCTTCTCCCGTCAACCCGGCACCGCCAACACTGCTCCCGCCGTTTCCAGCCGTGCCAGCACCACCAATGCCATCTCCAATCAACCCGGCACCGCCATCTCCGGCGACCCCTGCGCCAGCAACTACACCACCAATGCCAGCGCCAACACTGCCATCCCTGCCAACACCAGCCGCCCCCGCGCCAACGACACTACCAATCCCACCGCTCACCCCGGCTGCTCCAACGACACCGCCATCGCCCGGTCTTCCACCGGTCACGCCGCCTACGCCATTCCCAGGCACCGGAGCTCCGTCCATGCCGTCGCCTTCTCCGCCTTCGACCGCACGGCCATCCCCTGTCGTCGTCACTCCTGCTCCTCCTGGCGTGACACCGGCGCCCCCGAACGGCCCTCATGAGGATCCGCTGGCGGTTTTGCCTCCATCGCCGTCGCCGTTGCCCGCGCCGTCGCATCATTCGAACAAAGCATTGATCGGTTTCACCGTGACGGTCTCGTCACTCATCGTGCTGGGCCTCGTGGCCGGGCTGGTCTACTGCTTCCTCAGGAAGCGCCGGCGCCGCCGCCGACGCCGCCAACGCCCTGCTCCGCGCCCGTCGGGTACGTATGTTTTACGCCAGCATGTTTTTCGACCAGGATTTTGATTAGGCATACGCTTGTTACATTGATCGGTAGACACGTAAGTTTGTTGACTCACAGTACTAAGTGGGCGGTTTGCACGCGGGCGCAGTGCGCCACCCATCCACCCACGTCAGAGGAGCAATTTTAGTTTTGTTGGTGATCAATGGTGTTTTTCTTTTCAAAGTGCGCGATCAAATCAATGCCAACTTGCCCAGTAAAAGCTAATCACCTGCACGCGTGCAATCAGTAGAGTACTCCTACTGGCTACTGTCTTTCGGTCGGTTTAATCCAGTACCACCAGTAGTTCTACATCCTTGATCAATCTTATACTCATCGTATTATACTAACTCATCATCTCACTGTTTTGTTGCATGCACCAGGCGATCCCTACGACCAGAGTCTCCCTGTGACATCACCGCCGAACCAATCCTCGCACCAACGCTCCTCGTCCGCGCCATTATCAACCATCCCGCCAACGTACCCAGCGCCGCCGCCGCCACATCCCGCCGCATTATCTTCATGGCAGAGCACCGGCACCACCACGGCCCACGGGCTCGCCTCGGCCCCGCAGCAGCCGCATCCTCCGTCGCCTCCGGCGGTGACGGGCGGCACGGTGTCGTACGCGGACCTGTCGGCGGCGACGGGCGGCTTCTCGGACGCCAACCTGCTGGGGCAAGGCGGGTTCGGGCACGTGTACCGCGGCGCGCTGGGGGAGCGGGAGGTGGCCATCAAGCGGCTCCGGCCCGGCAGCGGGCAGGGCGACCGCGAGTTCCGCGCCGAGGTCGAGAGCATCGGCCGCGTCCACCACCGCAACCTCGTCTCCCTCGTTGGCTACTGCATCCACGGCGACCAGCGGCTGCTCGTCTACGAGCACGTCCCCAACAAGACCCTCGAGTTCCACCTCCACGGTACGTTTATCACGCGCACGTCCGTGGCTTTGGGACATACGGCCGGCTTTTTCTGACTTCTGACGTGGTTTTGGATGCGTTTCAGGGAGCGAGGACATGCCGACGCTGGACTGGGAGCGGCGGTGGAGGATCGCCGTCGGGTCGGCCAAGGGGCTGGCCTACCTGCACGAGGACTGTAAGTGGTCGCTAGCTGCTCCTTGTAATAATCGGAGTTTCTGAATGCGAATCGATTTGGTTGTGAACTTATGATTGATTGATTGGTGATGCACTGTGGAACTGACTGACTGATCTTGGTTGGTTTCAGGTCATCCGAAGATTATCCATCGCGATATCAAGGCGGCCAATATCCTTCTGGAGGACAATTTTGAGCCCAAGGTACAATGATGAAACCACATTAAAAATATTCCAAGTGTATATATAGCCCAAAGGTAACATATTCATCTCAGACTCTGAGCATTTGATGTGCGTTCAGGTTGCGGACTTTGGGCTGGCCAAGATCCAACACGGAGAAGACACTCATGTTTCCACGCGCGTGATGGGGACTTTCGGGTGAACAAAAGAATTCTTTGCGTGCCTTCGCTTTCCACGAATGAAATCCTCGCTAGGACTAGTAACGATAAAGTTTGCTCTTTTAATTTGCAGGTATATGGCGCCTGAGTACACCAACACTGGAAAAATAACTGAGAGGTCCGATGTCTTCTCCTTTGGGGTCGTGCTGCTGGAAATTATCACCGGGAGGCGACCTGTCCTGTCACCTGAGCCGGACATCGACGAGACTTTGGCGTTTTGGGTGAGTAGCCTGAATGCTGGTTTCTGAAGTTCAAAACTTTAGCTGTCCTGCTTTTGTTAACTGTCATAGAGTTCAGTTAAATCAGTTATGCAAGGACTAGATAAACTTTGGTCATTTTTGGTGCAGGCGAGGCCTCTGCTGACAAAAGCCATCGAGGAGGATCAAATCTCGGACGTGCTGATCGATCCAAAGCTTGAAGCCAACTACGACGCCCACGAAATGCAGCGGCTGATCGCCTGCGCGGCCGCCGCGGTGCGCCACACGGCACGCTCCCGCCCCAGAATGAGCCAGGTGAACTAAACTCTTTCCCCACTCCCAGAACTTCCGATCCCAGCAACAATCTATCTTCTGCCTCAGATTTCAGCAGAAAACTAAACAATGAATGATATGCCGCTTGACGACCCAGATTGTCCGGTACCTGGAGGGCGAGCTGTCCGTGGAGGCCCTGAACGCCGGCGTGGCGCCGGGGCAGAGCGACACGCAGCCGCTCGACGGCACGGCGGAGCAGCTGAGCCGGATGAGGAAAATGGCGTTCCTGCGGGACCCCGTCACCGACGACACGCTCGTCAGCGAGGCCACGAGCGAGTACGGGCTGTACGCGTCCAGCTCCAGCGGCGACGGCGACGGCAACGCGGACGTGGCCGGGCGGCACTCCGGCGAGGAGGCCGGCCCGTCGGAGAAGATGAGCAAGCGCACACGCCCCGGGAAGCCCCCGCTTGCCACGAGCCCGTGACGTGAAGTCGTGAAGCAGAAGTCCGGTTGGCTATTCGATTTTGCCTTTGCGTTTTTAGGATTCGAATTCAGAGATTTTTCTTTTCTTTTTTTGGTTCGTAAAGCAGGATTCTACAGTGATACTATACGTGTAGAAAACGTAGTACGGAGTAGTATGCAAAGTTGATAGGAAAGTTATTTTTTGAAGAGTTACCGAGAACAGTGTTCTGCCATTCGTTTTGGTAGTTTATACATGTGTTTTCTTCGTATTATGTGTTGAGCACGCGTCTGGACATTTTGCATCCACGAGTACGTTTTCAGTTCACTGGATGAGATTGTATCCGAGGAGTTTAATGATCTCCTCCCTCCGTTTTATAATTCTTCGAAATCTTACGTGTATCTAGACATTTTTTAGGATCCAATTTTGGGCAAATTTGAGACAAGAATTATGGAACGAAAGGAATAAGCCTTTTTCGAATGCTCAACTTTGACATTTTGACAGAACTGCAGGTCTAAAAACCATTTTTACGTGACTCACTTTGTGTCCAAAAGCTCAGTTCACGCTACTGCTGAAGTTTTTTTTTTTATTAAGAAAACCATAGACCATAGAGTAACTATAATGTCTAAATTAACACAAAGGGAAAGGTAGCTTTCCGACCTGAATATCGTAGCGCACTATTTTTGCTTCATCACCGACAATCTTTTTTGTCCTCGCATTAATGTGAATGGTTCATTTATATTTTTATGTCTTTCACCACTTCTAATTGCGTCGGCTGCGATGACATCTATAATGACCCCACTGTTCTGCTTTTTCATAACCTTGATCTCTCATTACTCTAGCAATGCCTCTTACTTTTGCTCTCTACTCAAGTCCAACACTCTCCTTCTTTCGCTTTGCCGCTGCTCCAGAACGCCGCCGACTCCACCTTGTGACCCTATCCACCCTATCAAACTCTCCTATCGTTGTAGCTGCTGTCACCGCTCCAGCGTCATCGGGTTTTGCTTTCTCAGTTCCACTGCCACCAACTCTCGCTCATGACTCTAACTACTCCAGCAAGCTCCCCCGTATCTGCATCGTCGGTGTCACTAAAGATTGTAACCACTATGGTGAACCCTCCTCCCTCGTCCTTGTTGTCGCCGTTTGGGTGGTCACTTGCGGCTCTACCCACAAACCATTTGCCGTTCCTGTGTCGATGGTTAATCTGTCTCGCTCCAACATTGTTTAACATATAAAAATTCACATAAAAAACGTACAAATTTGAGCACCCAATTTTGAATATGATCGTTGATTCTACGTGAAAAAACCCATCTGAATTCTCAATTTGAAGAACAAAGGGCGCTTCCGGACAAGAAAAAAGAAGTTAACACGCCCCTGCCCGTAAACAAAAGCAAAATGGAAGGAAGATCTAACACGACCCCTTCGCCCCAGCCCCCAGCTCCTCCGTTTCTCCCTTTCCTCTCGTCACACGACGCACCGTGACAGCTCAGCTCCCCGCACGGGTTTCGTCGTCTCATCTCGTCTCTCCTCTCCTCTCCCAGTCCCTCCGGCGCACGAGCGAGACCGATCGACCCCCGGACCCTAGATCCCGATGGCCTCGCGCCGCCGCACCCTGCTCAAGGTCATCATCCTCGGCGACAGCGGGTGAGCAGTTCGGATCTCTCCCAGTTTTCCGCGACTCTTAATTTGTTTTTTTCCTCTTTCGGTTTCTAGCTGACTCTGCTTTGGTCTCCTGCGATCTAGGGTTGGGAAGACTTCCTTGATGAACCAGTATCCTTGAGATTTCGTACAGAGATGCGATAATTGCGTCGAGTTAGCTGTTCCGTTTAGGAAAGATGAGATTTCTACCGTAGTTGTTTCGGGTCTTTGTTTTCTTGAGCTTTGATTTAATTCAGATATGTGAACAAGAAGTTCAGCAACCAGTACAAGGCTACGATTGGCGCAGATTTCCTCACCAAGGAGGTACAATTCGAGGATAGGCTCTTCACTCTACAGGTAAGGTTTTTTCTGCTCTGGTCTTTGCTCTGTGAGTAGCTCAGTTGGTTCATGCGAGCATCAGTGCGAATTGGCGTGATCTTCCTTAGTTACTGAACTGGTTCCCTCTGATTTGAAAGTACAAGAGAAAGAGAGTTGCTGTTGATTGTTTCTTTGTTCATATCATCATACAATTGATGTTCCATGACTGGTTCAATCCGTGCCTGATATGCGGTTTTGTTTGTCAAGATTATTGTGCTTGGATAATGGACGCAGCATAACTGGTTTTGTTGTGTTTTAAGTAGATGAGTTTACTTGAGTTGTGTGAGCATCATATAGTGTACCGCCTTATGTGTTTTGAATAAAAATTCTACATCAGAACACTTCCAAGAAAGGCTAAGTTCTTTCAAGTTGTACTTATGTTGGCTTGCTGTTGCTCAGAACTAGCGTTGGGCCTTATGCAGCTTAGTTATTAGTTATTGTTTCCCCGCACCAAATTAGCCCCTACAAATTAGCCTAAGTATTTAACCCCTACAAATTAGCAAATGTACATTTTTCACGTTAATTTCAGGTATTCTAAATTTCAAACTACAGCATCTCCTTCGTGTTTCATCTGGTTCCCGTTAGATCACAACTGAGTATGGATACATCAGAAATCTATTTGTTGAGCTTTTTCTGGTATCTGTGATCCTGCATTTTTTTTTCTTCCGTCATTGGTCTATTGTCCCTGTACTGCTTATATATGATGCTTAGCCCTATTTATTTTTTTAGATATGGGATACTGCTGGTCAGGAAAGGTTTCAAAGTCTTGGTGTTGCATTCTACCGTGGAGCAGATTGCTGTGTTCTAGTTTATGATGTTAATTCTATGAAATCATTTGATAACCTAAACAACTGGCGTGAAGAATTTCTAATTCAGGTGAAGTGTTTTTCTTTATATATTCATTAACAATGTAGAATCACGTCATTTGTGTCTCACTTGGGGTGTCTACCTTAACAGGCTAGCCCATCTGATCCTGATAACTTCCCTTTTGTTCTGCTGGGTAACAAAGTTGACGTAGATGGTGGAAACAGTCGTGTGGTAATGATCAATATTGCTTTATATTTTACTTTCTCGATAAATAGTTTCTCCGGTGTGGATTGTTAGGGATATGTGAACTGCTTCCATTTAGGTCTCTGAGAAAAAGGCGAAGGCATGGTGTGCGTCTAAAGGGAACATCCCATACTTTGAGACTTCTGCCAAGGATGGATTAAACGTGGAAGAGGCTTTCCAATGTATAGTAAAGAATGCACTGAAGAACGAACCAGAGGAAGAACTGTAAGCACAGTTTCTCTTACTATCTGATCATTTGGGAAAGTTCATTGAACTTACTGTGGCTATATATTTGTGACATATCAAATAGTAACACAGATGGGAATACTTGGGAATGGCATTTGAAATATGAATATTTCTTTTAGTTGATGTTTGCTCCCATCAACGATACTTTCTTTTAATTTCTTTAGGCAGATAGATTGTCTCTGTTTTGAGGTGCTGATTATTTCTTGCCTTTTATGTCTGCATAGTTTTGGTACTAATATCGCATCGTTGCCTATGCTTCGTTCTGCAATCTAATTGAAATCCACTCTTGAAGGTATGTGCCTGACACCGTGGATGTGGCGGGTGGCAACCGGGGTCAAGGATCATCAGGATGCTGTTAGGACATGATGCACCATGAGAGTCACAACTGTCGGTTATCCTTTGACATTGTAGCAGTTTCCATGGTGGCTTTACGGACCGGTATTCATTTGTGACTTTTTTCAATCAACTCCTAAAGTACCCAAGGAATGTCTGATGCATCTTTTCTGAGCTATCAATTGTGGACGTTGTGCAGTTTATCAGCAGCGTCATGTCTAGTGAATACAATCAGTGAAATAAGTGAAGTGTAAAAACTACAGTTCATGATGGTTTTGTGTGAAAGAAACTTGAATTTACGCTCCCTGCGCCGAAGCTTTGTTTGCAATGTCTTTCTCCTGGAAAGCCCCCCATTTTTCTATGCAGAGTTTCAGGAGTCCCCAGTGGAATGGGAAAGGAAAAACAACCATAGTAGCAGGAGATCTTTCATCACTTGAATCGGTTCAAGTACGGAGTGTGTTTTATCATCGCCCATGACCAATTAGTCAATTTTATCCAGTTGTCCCGTACAACGGAGTTCATCAGTCATCGTAGGGAAATCCAGTCAGAGTTCCACTGCAATTTTCTCGGCACCGTCTTTTGAAATCCTGCAGTACCGTTGTTCGGTGCGCCGTGGAGAGAAGGCAGGCCGGCCGGCATGTCCAGCAGGGCTCTCAGTCCCTACTCCAAATTTGGAGGTTTGAGACAAAAATCCTTTTCCAGCAGGCCTTCTAAACAGGCCCCTAAAAATTTTAGAGCCGCTAAATCTTGCCCCCAGCCCCCAATTCCACGGGCCAAGTAGGAGGCCCCTACTCTCCAACTTCCCCAGATTCTTCTTCCCAACACAGTTCTTCCCTGACTGCACGTCCTGCCTGCACCGAGCGCTTCCTGCCACCGCCAGATCCAGCCAGAGTCGGCCTCCTCCTCCCCCGCGGCCTGCCGGCGCCGACCTCCTCCTCCACAGCGGCCTGCTCTCTCTCCTGAGCGTCGCCTACCGCCTCCTCCTCCTCCTCCCATGGGCGCCGCCGACCACCGCCTCCTCTCCCGACCGCGGCAGGCTTCTCCTTCTCCTCTCCTTCACTGTGAGGGCTGAAACTGGTGGTTTTTTAAATTTTGAGTTCAAATTGGATATGAATCGATGAATTGGGAAAATATGTGTTGAAATTGAATGAATAGATGTTGAATTGAGCGATTTGTGTTGAAATTGTGTCGAATTTGGGTTGATATTGGGTCAATTTTGGTTTAAAATATGAGATGTGAATGAAATAGGGACTGTGATTTAGGGGCTCCTGTTGGAGATGATTGCAAATTTTAGGTCTCTACTTATGGGGTCTGGCCCCTATTTGCAAATTTAGGATCTTATTTTGGGGCTATTGCTGGACATGCTGTGAGGAAGTTTCCACTGCACAATGGGAAGTCGACCGGGAACGACGCGAGCCCGACAAGGACCGATGCGAAGAGGGCCGCATCATCTCACGGATGCGGCCCGCACACGCCAACGGCCGGCATGTGGAAGCATCCACTGTTGGCTGGTTATTCGTTTTTCTCTTTGCGTTTTTAGGATTCGTCAGATTTTCTTTTTTGATCGAAAAGCAGGATTTTTTCAGAGATACTCTACGTGTTAGAAAACGTAGTGCTGGATTCATCAGAGATCTACGTGCAGAGAAATGTAGTGCGAGAACAATTTTTTAGGGGGTTTACCATTTCTCACGAGTTAGATGTTCAGGTGCAAAGTTGATAGTGAAGTTAGAACGTGAAGCTAAGGTTTGTTACTGGGAACTTCATGGATCTTGTTTAGTGTTCTGCACTTCTATCATTCGTTTTGGTAGTTTATACATGTGTTCCCTGAGATATGTGTTGAGCACGCGTGTGGACATTTTGCGCCCACCAAGTACGTTTTCAGTTCGCTCGATGAGACTGCCAATGCATCTGATCCTCCGAGGAGTTTAAAGATCCAAGTCCTTTTCGAGTGCTCTGCTCAACTTTTTTACAGAACTCAAACGAACTTTATGTCCCAAAGCTCACTTCACATGACTGCTGAAGCGCGATGTCCTCCCTGAGCTGTTCATTGACAGAACCATAGAATAGCTATAAGGTCTACGTTAAAGAAAAGGAAAATCGATTGCAATGTCATGTCTGTTTGAATCTCACGGGATTGTGGTTGGACCAGAGTAGGAAGACACAAATCTTAAAAAGAGGTTGAAGTGGATAGAAAATTTTCTATGAAAAGCAGTGCAATGGAATCCTTACAAAGTTTTTCCATGAAATTTGATCATACAAATCAAACAACCCATGTAGAAAAAAAACTTAAGGATTCAATCCTCTAAAATTCCCACGAACACCCTTCGAATCAAAGAAACACTAAATATGAGAAGGCATTTCAACGTTTTTATCTCATTGTGGACAATTTTTTTGGTCATTGAATTAACATGATTCATATTTTTCAATCTTTCACCACCTCTAACTGCATCAGTTGACCTTGCCTCCGTCCACACCACCACCTCTAGATTAAAGAAGTTTCCTCTACCTCGTCTTTCTCGCGTTATTCCTAGTGAACACTATTGCCCTAACTTTTGCCAAACCTCGATTCCTAACTAATCTAGCATAGCCTCCTTCTTTCGCTCGCCACCGGCCCCAACACTAACCTTGGCTACTCTGACGAGCTCTTCTTCTTTCGATTTACTGCCATTACACATCGCCCGTAGGCGGTAGCTTCACCTTGTCAAACTCCCTTGTTGTTGCCACTTTCGCGTCAGTTGTGGTCCGCTTTGCAAATATATCCACTTTGCCAAGCCATTCTTTTCTCAGTTCAATTGCCAGCAACTCTCGTCACGTAAACTAAACTCAGCAAGCTCTCCTTTCTCACATCCGTGTCGTCCGTGCCACTAAAGATCTTAACCACTCCAATGAACCGCTCTTCCTAAGCCTTGTTGTCGTTGCTCACTTGGTCGCTTGCGGCTCTGCCTCATGACCCTGACCACTTCGATAAGTTCTCCTTCCTCCACTTGACTGCCAATGTCAGTGGCTCTACTCGCACAACCACTCCAACAAGTTTTCTTCTCTTACTTTATTGACCCTTGTCTCTCATGTGTTGCTGGTTGCTCCTCTTACTCTCCAATATCATAGTGAAATCGGGCTTTAGCAAATGCACATAAATACCGTACAGATCAGAGCACGATTATAATTCTTGCCTGAAAAGTTACTTGAATTTTCAGTTTGAAGAACAAAGATGCTTTAGAGAACGAAAAAGAAAAGTTCACAAAATCGAACGAATATCTACACGTCGTATCGCTGTGGCCCATCGTGTGGTGGCCACTTCACGAACCCTTCTCCCCGAGTCAGGTTGACTCCCCAGTTCTTCTTCCGGTTTCTCCCTTCCTCTCGTCGCGCAACGCACCGTGACAGCTCAGCTCCTCGCACGGGTTTCGCCGTCCCATCTCGTCTCTCCTCTCCCCTCCTCCCCAGTCCCCCTGGAGCACGAGCGAGACCGATCGCCACGGACCCTAGATCCCGATGGCTTCGCGCCGCCGCACCCTCCTCAAGGTCATCATCCTCGGCGACAGCGGGTGAGCAGTTCGGATCTCCCAGTTTTCCGCGACTCTTTTTATTTTTTCGTTTCCTCTGTCGATTTCTAGCTGACTCTATGTTTTGGTCTCCTGCGATCTAGGGTTGGGAAGACTTCCTTGATGAACCAGTATCCTGAGATTTCGTATAGAGATGCGATAATTGCGTCGAGTTAGTTAGCTTTTCCGTTTCGGAAAGACGAGATTTCTACTGTACTTGTGTTTTCTTGAGCTTTGATTTAATTCAGATATGTGAACAAGAAGTTCAGCAACCAGTACAAGGCTACGATTGGCGCAGATTTCCTCACCAAGGAGGTACAATTCGAGGATAGGCTCTTCACTCTACAGGTACGGTTTTCTCTGCTCTGGTCTTTGCTCCGTGAGTAGTTCAGTTCGTTCATGTGAGCATCAGTGCGAAACTGCGAATTGGCATGATCTTCCTTAGTTACTGGACTGGTTCCCTCTGATGTTAAAGTAGAAGAGAAAAAGGTTTT
Organism: Brachypodium distachyon; assembly: GCF_000005505.3. NCBI lineage: Eukaryota > Viridiplantae > Streptophyta > Magnoliopsida > Poales > Poaceae > Brachypodium > Brachypodium distachyon. The sequence continues at coordinate 17,384,974 of NC_016132.3, read as the reverse complement.
CTGTTGATTGTTCGGTTTTGCTTGCCAAGATTATCGTGCTTGGACAATGGACCTAGCATAACAGGTTTTGTTGATCTTATTGTGTTTTAAGTAGATGGTTTGCTGGAGTTTAATTTCTGTGAGCATCATATAGTGTACCCTCTTATAGTGTAGTCATTTGAATGAAAATAAACACACTGTATAATTTTGCATCAGAACACCTCCAAGAAAGGCATAGTTCTTTCAAGAATTTACTAAGGCATAAAGCTGTACTCCTTATGTTGGCATGATGTAGTTCAGAACTAGCCTTCGGCTTTTTACAGCTTATCATTGTTATTAGTTATTGTTACTCCCCCCCCCCCCCCCCCCCCCCCCACACACACACAATCCCTGCTCTTTACTTAACCTAAGCAATTAACCCCTACAAATTAGTAAATGTACATTTTTCACGGTAATTCGTAGTATTTTAAATTTCAAACCATTCCATATCAGCTCCTTTTGTTTCATCGATTCCTGTTAAAGCTCAAATGCGAATGGGTACATCAGAAATCTATTTTGTTGAGCTTCTCTGGTATCTCTGATTCTGTACTCTTTTTTTCCCGTTATTGCTCTATTGTTTCTGTACTACTTATATATGATGCTTAGCCCTTCTTTTTTTAGATATGGGATACTGCTGGTCAGGAAAGGTTTCAAAGTCTTGGTGTTGCATTCTACCGTGGAGCAGATTGCTGTGTTCTAGTTTATGATGTTAATTCTATGAAATCATTTGATAACCTGAACAACTGGCGTGAAGAATTTCTAATTCAGGTGAAGTGTTTTTCATTATATTCATTAACAGTCTAGAATCATGTTCTGTCTGTCTCACTTGGGTTGTTTACCTTAACAGGCTAGCCCATCGGATCCTGATAACTTCCCTTTTGTTCTGCTGGGTAACAAAGTTGACGTAGATGGTGGAAACAGTCGTGTGGTAATGATTGATATTCACTTTATAGCCTTCTCGATGAATATTTTCTCTGGGGTTGATTGTTAGGGATAAGTGAACTGCTTCCATTTTAGGTCTCTGAGAAAAAGGCGAAGGCATGGTGTGCGTCTAAAGGGAACATCCCTTACTTTGAGACTTCTGCCAAGGATGGATTAAACGTGGAAGAGGCTTTCCAATGTATAGTAAAGAATGCACTGAAGAACGAACCAGAGGAAGAACTGTAAGCATAATTTCTCTTACTATCTGCATCATTTGGCAAAGTTCAGTGCACTTACTGTGGCTATATATTTGTGACATGGAGTATCAAATAGTAATAGAGATGGGAATACTGATTAATAGTATTTGAAATACCACCAATATTTCTTTTAGTTAGCATTTCTGCGTTTGCTCCCGTCAACATAACTTATGTTCTTTTGGGCAGATAGATTGTCTCTGTTTTGAGGTGCTGATTATTTCTTGGCATTCATGTCTGCATAGTTTTGGTACTAACATCACATCATTATCTATGCTTCATTCTGTAATTTAACGGAAATGCGCTCTTGTAGGTATGTGCCGGACACGGTGGATGTGGTGGGTGGCAACCGGGGTCAAGGATCATCAGGATGCTGTTAGGACATGATGCACCATGAGCACCACAACTGTCGGTTATCCTTTGACATTATAGTAGTAGTTTCCGTGGTGGCTTTGAGGACCGGTATTTCATTTGTGACCTTTTTCAATCATCACCTCCTAAAGTACCCAAGGAATGATTGATGCATCTGTTCCGAGCTGTCGATTTGTGGACGTTGTGCAGTTTGTCAGTAGCGTCGTGTCTTGTGAATACAATCAGTGAAATAAGTGAGGTGTAAAACTACAGTTCCTTCACCATGGTTTTGTGTGAAAGAAACTTGAATATACGCTCCCTGTCGACAAAGCTTTGTTTGCAATGTCTCTTCCTGGAAAGCCCTCTTTTCTTCTAGGCAGGGTCACTGGAGTGTTCATGGGCAATGTTTATCCAGTTTGAACCCTGGTGGATCGCAGAAGGAAAAATAACCATGTTAGTATCACTTGAATTGCTCCAGAAGTTCAGTTATATGTTTTTCTTCAGATAGTGACGTGAAATTATCATCGCCCATGATCAATTATTCATTGGAGACGCAAAATTAGTTATCCTACGGAAATCTCGATATAATTCCACTGCAACTTCATTGGCACCATCTTCTGAAAAACCCTGTACCGTCGTTCGTTGCGCCGTGGAGACAAAAGGCCGGCCGGCATGAGGAAGCTTCCTCGGGAAGTCGACCGGGAACGAGGCGAGCCCGACACGGACCGATGAGAAGAGGCCCGGCCGCATGTCACGGACGCGGCCCGCACACGCCATTTAAGAAGCCGCAAAGCCGAAGTGAAGTCCCTAAACCCCTTTGTCGACGCGACGTACGCTGCCGTGTTCTTCCCTCCGAAGCCAAGTTTTGCTACCCATTCCCCGCACGTTTCCCATTGCCCCACTACCACGGTACCTGGCCACGGCAGCACGCCAACGCTTCCAGCTTCGCCGGTATATAAGCCAACACGGGCCCTGCAGCCCTACTCTGCGCAGCGCAACAACAACTTGCATTGCATGCCTTCTCGATCGTAGCACAGCAAATTAGTAATGCCAATGCGCGTGGCGCCGCCGGGGGCAGCACGAGGAGGAGCCATTGCCGCTTGGGGCGCGCCCGGCGTGCGATCCAACCACCACGTCCTCGGCCTCGGCGCTGCCAGGACGGTTCGGTTCACGCGCCGCGCCGGCGGGAGCAGCGACAGAGCAGCCGTGCTCTGCCGTGCGGATGCGTCCGGAGGGGGCAGCGGCGAGTGGGACGGGCGGCTGGTCGACGAGGGCATGGACACGCTGCGGCGGCGCATCCGCGAGGCCCGGGCAGCGGCCGTGTCTGAGGACGACGTCGAGGAGGACGACATGGGCGGCGCCGACGAATGGTTCCCGGGCGAGTGGACGGGGCTGGAGCGCCAGGAGCGGCGGCAGCACGGGAGCTGCTACCTCGCGGGCGCCGGCGTCCTGCGGGCGCTCCTGATGCGCGCGCCGCCGGGGCTGCTCGCGCTGCTGCTGCTGATCAGCGTGCCGGCCTCCGTGCTCCTCGTGTCCGCGCAGCTCATTCGCGCCGTGGATTCATTCTCGGCCGCCCTGCTCCACGGTAGAATGTAGTAGACGGCTGTGTACGCACTTTTTTTGTCGTTGCCTGGTATACGTACGCGCGTAGGATTTCACTCTGACGAGGGGACAATCAAAGAATGTACCAGCACTAGGAATTAGTGTTTTTTCTTTGGCACTATCATGAAATTGCTGCTCAACATAATTTTCGAAGCCGCCGCCTGGACTTGCAACATCATTGGATCTATGTAAAGCTGGCAATCCATGATTGGAGCCCTGGTAGAGATTTCTTTCTTTGCCCGATGGATAACCATGTCAAGCTACTTCTTGAACTTCTTCCTGCATCTGAAAAGGCTTGGCCGAATGATTTTTTTGAAGATGGAGCCGTCCCTAGTGATCCATATTGCCCAGGTCCCCAAGTTCATGATTTCCCTGAAGAAAGGTTTACCCCAGCAGACTCCTGGTTTCTGAATTTGACTCCATCATGTTGAGTCAACCAGTTCTAGTAGGAAATCAGTGTTACCGACTGAGTTGGATAGCCTCATAGCCATTGTAAACAATCACGCCGAAGATCCTTTTTGAAAGGAAAAGAAAAGAAAAGGCAATCGCCTAAGATTGGATGCATCGGTCGATGCAGAGACCGGGGGTGCCTTCCTTTTCGAAAAAAAGAGGCATTAATTCACGAAATAGAAGAACACTTACACCTTTTTGTGTACAAAATGAGTACTGGCTCCGATCCTAAATGTAAAGCATTTGAGCATCTGAAATGAACTTTTAATCATTTTTGTGTGAGCCAACATGTTTACATAGAAATGATGATCAAGGTAACATCTTAAACAATCCGTGTCAGTGTAACAATGACTTGCATTTTGAGTCGGAGGCACTAAAAGCTTTGAACTGTTGACAAAGGATCACGAAAGTATTCGGTTGGCATGAATCTTCTCTTAAATATAAAGAACTCCTGCGAATTGAGCGTACCTTAGGTGTTGGTTCCTTGTGGACTTGTGGTGGAAACAATCCACCCGAGTTCAAGTCGTAGACTGACGTGGGTGCTTGTATTTTTTGGATTTATTTCAGGGTTTAACAAGCGTTGTTATTTTAGTGAGAGTGACGTACCTGTTAACTACGACACGTGTGTGGTGACTTTGTCAACCTCCAGATTTTCCAGCGAAGTCTCTCGAAGGTGCTCATTAGGGTATGATTTGTGTGCGTCCATAAGGTTGAGTGTGCGTGCGTGTTTATGAGCGTTCACGTTTCTACTGTGTTTCCTCAAAATAAAATAAAGAACTCCCTTTGATCTGCCAATTTACCACAAGATTTTGGTTGAACTTTTTCAAAATGCTAGCTCATAGGCTTAACGGAGGTTTGCCATGTGGCTTGCCAATGCAAAAAAATTCGGCATTTAGGCGAAGAGTCATTTTTTTTAGAAAAATGGGTAAATATGTTTTTCGTCTCTCAACTATCATGAAAACATATATTTTCTTTTCTATATTTTTTCCGTAGATATTTCGTTACTCAACTGTTAAAATCGGACACTTTAATTTTATCTCTTGGCTATACCTGGGCATGGGTGGCCCGGCCCGAAGCACGGGGTCTCGGGCCGGGCCAGGCTTCACTTTTGTGCCCAAAGCCTGAAAGCCCAAAAGCCCGAAATGGCTTAAATCGAGTGTTTTTGAGGAAAATAGGTATAATAATACATTTATTTATTTTAAAAATAATTATTTTAATAAAACGGCCTATTTTCCGGCTTCGGGCCAGGCTCGGGCTTGAGGTTTACCCATTAGGCTTTTTGAAGCCCGGCCCGGCCCGGATTTGCCCAGTTATATCTGGGGGTGGGGGGAGGGGGGCTAGTCAGACCAAATTGTCCTGTCTCAACAAACGAGGGATGAAATATCTATGAAAAAAGAAAATCTAATCATACCTACTTTTACAGGAATAAAAATCATATCATAAAGCTATGCGAGTATTAGTACTCGTTCCAATCCATATTACTTGTTGAAATATTACATGTATCTAGACGCTTTTTAAACATAGATACAACCATATTTAGACAAATTTAAAACAAATAATATGGTTCGGAGGGAGTACATTATCTTTTCCTTATGCAAAGATACTGGTTAACCCTCCAGCTAAAGCATACAGAGGCTAGGAGGAAGGGAATTAATGCAGAAAAGGATAAAATTAAGGGCAGGCATTGCAATGCCTCTATATAAACACGGCAGATGACAACAACGGGATATCGAAGAGAGAGTAGCAAATTAACCACTCGCCATGGCACTTGTCAAGAAGAACACACATGCTCTCTGCTTTGTAGCTCTTCTGGTGATATCCTCCGCTGTCTTGTCTTGCCCCGCGACAGCAGGGAGGGATATCACATCGAGAGACATAGGTAAAACTCGTTAAATATCCTTTCCTGCAAATATATACCGGCCGGTTCATTTTCACACTTTTTAGATGTTCATCAGACTCAATCAGTCAATCGACTGATCCTGACATTGTTTATGTGCTTGTGCGTAGATCCAGCTGCTGCGTTTGGACTGTTGTGTTTCCCGCTTTCGGGGTGCCTGAAGGAGGACTGCCAGAAGCAGTGCAAATGGCAAGGCTATGACGCGTCCAAAGGCTACTGCGATAAGAACCAATGGCAAGGCTATGCCGAGTTCTGCTGCTGTAAATCGTGAATCGGCAGTGTGTGCTTGAAAACTGCATTTTTGTTCTTGTTTTGGAAGAAAGTTTGGAAACTGATAGAGTGATAGATGTAAGTTTAGGGATAGTGAACACTGAATACCCATATTGGTTTCAACAATGGATCCGCGGCTCAAGTGCCCTGCTTTTTTCGTATTTATATTTAAAGCGACATTTACTTCGGTACTATTTCCTTGAATAATTTACGAATTCTGATGCAGATTAAACCTGGAGATTAAAACCCACCTCTGCAGTTAAAAAGGGTTGTATAGCAAATTCAAAAACTAATACGGAGTATTTAGCGTAACTAGTCAACTAACCATCTTGACCAACAACAGCACGTGGCGCAGCAGAGCCGTCGAAGCTTGCTCCCGGCCGCCGGGGGAGCACCCGGGCTGCTCGATATCGATGGCAAAGTAGCAGGCCACGGAGGGCCTCGCAAGCGTGCTAATGGTCCAGAATCCAAACCACCCGCAAGACCCAACCCAAACCACGACGATACATACATGGAGTAGTGCCTCTCTCAAAAAAAAAAAATGGAGTAGTGCTTCTATGTTTTCCAAATAAAAAGTTCGCACCATTTTTAAAGCAAAATAAGTGGCTGTCTGTGATTAGGGCGTGATTAACTCTCACTTACAAAGGTTTTGATTAGCAAGTGTCTTTTTCTCCATCAACTCCAGACAAGGAAGTTGCTGGGCAGTGTGCCGGTGGCCGGAGGGAGTTCAGTTCATTCGATTAGCACATCGACGGAAGCTGGGTCGTTGGTGGTGATCGAGGACATGGACTTTGGTTCCAGGATCCTACGCTTGCCATCAGCTTTGAGACCCTGGTGCTTGGACGGCAGCATGTCAAATCCCGCGAACGCGGCGGAGGCGACGGTGGCTAGGATCCCGCGGACGTGGTGGACGTGAAGGGGGTTTGGAGGAATCACGTCGCCGGCGGCGCGGTCTCTCTCTCTCTAGAGTTTTTTTTTTAGATTCTCCTGAATTTTTCGAGGCCCAGTCAATACTCCAGTTTTGGACCCCAAAACGGGCTTCAAATCTGGGCCTCGTGCTTCCGTATCTGGACTTGACGGAGAAAACACAACGGTTGCTACTGAAGTCTAACGTGATACTGTACTGACTTTTTTTTTTACGGACAGAGGGCTCCCCCTCCGGTTTCATTAAAAGAAACCAAGTGTCTCGTACATAAATAGTCTGGACTTAAACACTCACAGGAGTTGGTTCAGTTAAATAGAACTGAAACCTCCTCCAATACGACAACCGGTGTAGGCCAATTGTCCAATCTATCCCTATTACGAACTGCTCATAACAAAGACTCCAGCTTCACGATAGGGTTCAGCAACACCACTCCATGGGCCCCCTCAGCACTTCAGACGACAAGTGACAGGAGTCCAACCTCTCAAGTGATGAAAAACCGTCGCCGCGACTTGCCACAACCTCCCAAAGCACGAGTGAAGTAGATCCGGAGCAGCGTGTTCCCGCAGGCTAGCCCTTAAGTCAACAGATGAGCAAACAACAAATAACGGACGTGAAAGCTCATTTGGCCATTTGTTAGCATGCATCATGACGAGTTTTTCACATTGTCCAAATGATAACTTCCAGCCTCACAAGAACTAGGTTTGTCTCCCCCTTGTTAAATTGTAAAAGCCGCCTATCCAGCAACTCTTGAAAATAGCAAGGACACAAGAGAAATCATAGCTATATTTGAACACCATTCCACAGAAAATGCACAAAGAGCAAGAAAAAGTCAGATGATCCATGATTTCTTGCCTAGAGCAAAAAAAAAAAACAATGATCATCCCCGTTTCCCCCTCAAGCTTCTTAACACAACTCCGGTAGGAATGCTACAATTACTAACTAGTGAACTAAAAGTTATAGGGTCTTCCCTCCGAATTAGCCGAAGGAGAATCACCCACCACCCAACAGAAAATCTCTATGAAACATCTACAAATATATCAATACCGAAAGTGAGAAGAAACAAAGAGGGAAAATAATAGCTAGAGGCATGGCTCCTAACCAATTATTTTCCCAAATCTGGTCTTCCCAATCATATGAAACAACTACAGCAGCTAAGAAAACCTCTTCTCAACATTCTAGATTTCACTTTCTAACTCAAATTTTCATAGAAAAAAGATATCATTTGCATATTGCCAAATGACATAGCCTAAAGATTGAAGAAAGATCAAACCTCATCTCTTTCGTCCCAACAACAACTAAACTAAACTAAGAACAGTAACAAGAAAATACTGAGCACAGAGAAAGAGGAGGTACAGCCGGCTTGAATCCCTTCGAGGCCAACCATGGAACCCACGGAAGATAAGGACGACAATACCACCCACCAACGATCAAAAATTCCTCTTCAAGTTCCTCGCGGAAGTTCTGCCCCATCGGCGGACGGACCGCGAGAACCTTGAAGAAGAGGAGGGCAGTGGGTCGATGTGCTCGTCTCTGACGATCCCCGGCGCCGAGATGGACGAGACGAGCTCATGCGGTGCGCAGAAGGTGGCGCCGGCACTCTGCAGCCGCTGCACCTCCTCTCCCTGGCACGCCGGCAAGGAGCTCACTCAGGCGGCAGATCCAGGCGGGAGACGGCGGTTCCGGACGGGAGGCGGCCAATCCGGTCGGGAGGCGGTAAATCTAGGCGGCGGCGCATCACTCCCGGCGTCCCGGTGGATGCCATGCCCGAGCGCTCTCTCCGAAGCAGACGAGGTGCGGTACCGACGTGGTGAGTGAGTGCAACACTACTACAGAAAGGCTTATCACTAACGGTCAAAAAAGTGCATCAGTAACGGTTGGGGCCGCCGTTACTCACTTCCTGCCAGTAATGATGGGTATCATCAGTAACGGTAAAAACTGATGTACCAATCATCAGTGGCGGGCGCGGAAACGTGACCGTCACTGATGCAGTGACGGTCACGTTTCCGCGCCCGCCACTGATGATTGGTACATCAGTAACGGTCGTTTCGCCACATCATACATTTTCAGTAATTAAAAAATAATTAAAACCACAGAAAATACACAGCATTTATACACAGCAAAATACACAGCACATATATATTTGGAATACCTCCGGAGGTAGCGGGATAGCATAATCACGATGCTCCTCGACGACGGAGTCCACCATCACACACACTTGTTCTATTATTTCAGCAGAAGCGGGGAGCTTTTTTTGGACCCTGCTTCGCTTCGGAGCAGGCGGGAAATATTCATCCCAGGAGGCCCCTTCGCCTTCCCCTAGCACATGGCCCGTGTGCTCCGTCTTTTGCAAGCCGGCGGTCACAGCCGACTCCCACCTCTTTCTCTGCACGAAGTCGGCGGATGTTTCTGACCTCTTGCTATCCTCCCATTTGTGGGCATTTTCCTATTATCATATAAGACAGGACCAACATGAGTATATATGGATCATGAGTGTCATAATTAACGTCGAAAACAAATTAATGCACGTGAACCCTTACCGTAAATTTTTTAACAGGCGGCTGCATTGGCTCAATGCCCGCCCACTCCTCTGGTGTCATGTGCTGACCTGTATATTCTCTAGCACGTTTATCCTCTAGAATGTTATGCACTGGAGGCACCCTGTCTGCCGCCTCGAGAATTCGGTCCGGCTTGCGCCAGACCTTCCTCTTCCCCTCTTTCCCTGCACTCCCTAGCCTGTGGTTCAACGGCTTCCTCGCGCGCAACGCCCTCATACGTTCACTCTTCGCAATGAAGGCAGGGTCAGACGATTTCTTCTTGATTTTTTCCCATTCAGCCTCATCAGTTATCGACGGCCATTTCTTCTTGATGATCTCATAGGGTTTGTCCATCCACTTTCTAGCGGTGATTTTCCAAGTAGCAAGATCATTCCGCACCACTATGTTGATGGGTGTTCGGAATCGCTCGCGCCAGTCGTCAGTGACTTGGAACCTCCTTTCAACGTCTGCCATGCACGTGTTTCTAACGACTTCGGAGATGTCATTCCACTCGTTGGTGATCTTGCAATATTTACGTGCAACGGTTCCACAGGTGGTTGCGAAGGCCTTCTGTGCCCTCTCAAGCGACTCCGGGCGGCCTCTGTCAGAGTGTCGGGTGACCACATAGCAAAACTCCTTCAAGTTGTGGCTCCCCCTCGGCGTCTTCTTCCTTGGCTTCTTAGCCGTAGAAGCAGTTGGCTGCGGGTTAATCTCTTCCACCCGTCGCTCATTGTCTTGCTCTTCTGAACGAGAGCTACCTTCGCCAGAGATAGGATCGCCGCCAGAGCTGGCAATTTGCTCTCCCGATGAAGACTCTTCATTGACACGATACACCTCCTCATGAGCTACGTCCTCAAGAACTGATTTCTGACTACTCTTGCCCATTTCGTACCTATGCCATCAAACCATCAAATATATATTGGCCGAAAATTTCGGCATGACCTATGCTATGAAACTAGCAAATTTTGTCTACTAGGAGCTCGAAACCTGTATTAAAAACCCACCCGCATACGTACCCCCTCGGCACGATGGCCGGCCCCTTCTCCAATGACCCGACACGATGGTCGGGCCCACAATTCATTACTCAATTCCCACGAGTATCCGATCAATAGCATATAAAACAGCTAAAATAGCATATAAAGAGCAAGTATAGCATTTAAAACACCTAAAATAGCATATAAACAGCATGTATATAGCATATAAAACATCATATTCTGAGCAAGATCAGCTTTACTTATCTGAAGTAATGAGATTTTCATAACCTATAGATGCTACACTCTCAATTTTTGTCAGTTATCCTATATATGTTAAGCAAAAATTCAGTTAAGCAGCAGCAGCAGTTAACCAGAAATTCAGTTAAGCAGCAACATCAGCAGTTAAGCAGCAGCAGTATTCAGCAACAACAACCATCTTATTCAGTTAACCCAACCCTAACCCTAACAGTACGTAGCATGAACCCTAACCCTAAAGTACTCTAACACTAACCCTAACCCTAACAGCAGTGAGAGGGAGGTAGAAGGAGCGCGCACAGGTGGGTTGAGAAGGGCCAGAGGCGGAGGAGGAAGGCGACGCGAGGGCGCTCGTCGGGGCTTGGCGGCGGGCGTGGCGGGCTCTGGCGCTCGGGCGAGGACGACGCGGGGTTGCGGCGCTCCGGCTCGGGGACGAGGATGCGGGGTCGGGGAGGAGGACGATGCGGGGGTGGCGGCGCTCGGGCAAGGACGACATCGGGGTGGCAGCGCTCGGGCTCGGGGACGAGGACGACGAGGCCGTCGGCGGCGGGCTCTGGGCGAGGACGGGGAGGCGCGGGCTCGGGGCGTCGGGTCGACGGTGGCGGCGGTGCGAAAATCCGGCAGAGCTTCGCTAGGGTTAGGGAGGCGCCCACTGCTGGTCTCTCGGGTTACGGGAGGACGCGCAGGCGAGAATGAGACTAAGTGTTTCGGCGTGTTCTCTTATATACCCTATATACCTTAGTAACGGGCGAGTAAGGGACCCGCCCGTTACTGATGTGCCTTCAATCATTAGTAACAGGCACGTTAGAATGCGACCGCCACTGATAAGCTCCTATGAGCAATGCCCAACCACTCATCAGTAACGGACGAATAACAGGCCGACCGTTACTGATGATTATACTTACCAGTATTTCAAGTTTGATCAATAAATTCATGCATTTGTCTAGTATTTGTACACCACATCATGTCTTGTATAGTATTGGTACACCACATCATGGAATTCATGTATTTCAAGTTTGATGAATAAATTCATGCATTTGTCTAGTATTTGTACACCACATCATGTCTTTTCTAGTATTTGTACACCACATCATCGAATTCATGTATTTCAAGTTTGATGAATAAATTCATACATTTGTCTAGTACTTTTGCTAAATATTCAAAAAATTCATCACGTGCATACACAGAAGTACATCGATCACACATAATTTCACTTAGTACAAAGTTTGCATTCAAATTCAGTACAAGTACATTACAATGTGACTACTAGGCCTTCTCCTTCCTTCGGTAAGTCATAACTTGACTCCTCGCAGTAGTGCTTCTGAGGTAGGGTTTTTGTGGTATTTTCTCGCTCTCGCTCCCATCACTTCTTCTTTTCCCTCTCCTTTTCCTCATTAATATCGTGCGTTCCGCTTCTTCGTCATCTGTGGCGGTCGTCGGATCATGGAAACCTTCGTAGTCTTCTTGTGAACTAACTCCGTCCACTCCAAAGATGCTTTTTTTTCCTCTTCTTACTATGACGCGGCCTTTATTTGCCAGGTCATCTATGTAGAATACCTGCTGGAGCTCAAAAAAAAAATTGAAATTGGGAAACTTCGGAGAGAAATTGGAGGCCGGCGAGAAAGATCGGGAGGGAGAGAGAGCTCGCAAGGGAGAGGGAAGCTTCGGGCTCGAAGATTGGAGCTCACCGGCCGCCGGAGCTCCAAAAATGGAGCTCGCCGGAGATGGGGGGTGTCGGCAGGGTAAAGCCAATAAACTAACAATATCTTTATGTTCTCGTTCAGGTAGACGCCGTTCTCTTTTTTCTTTTGATGATCTCTCTGATTCTCTTCTCGCAACTCCAGATAAAGGTTGGTGCCGCGGTAACTAGGGCCGCGATATCAGGAGGTGTACTCTAGAAGCCTGTGTTACATCCGTCTTTGTACTCGAAAACCGTTTTCTTCGCTTGGACTGATGGGAGAGAGGAGGAAGGGAGAGGGAGGAGAAGGGGCTTCCTGCTGGGCTCGCCGGTGGCCATGGCGGATTTGGGCAGCGCTCCGCCGTCGCCGGAGAAGAAGGGGACGCAGTTGGTCCGTTACGACGCGCAGCGCGACCAGCTGCGGCTTTGCCCCGCGTACTTAAACCGCGACGATCATCAGTGGCGGTCGGGACTTGGGCGACCGTTACTGATAATAGGGGATACATCAGTAACGGTCACTTTATAACTGCCCATTACTGATGTACCAAACATCAGTAACGGACCGTTACTGATGTGTACCACACATCAATGGCGGGCACGTTAGGGCGACCATTAGTGAAGTATCACTCATCAGTAACGGTCGTCTCTTAATCGAGCGCCACTGATGTCTCTCGCGAGGAATGATGGTACATCAGTGGCGGTCGTCTCGCGCGACGTCACTGATGTATGGCTGGGCGGAGACGGACAGACCCCGCTCTGTTCATCAGTAACGGTCGCGGCCGTGACCGACACTGATGTTCTTCATCAGTAATGATCGCGTCGGACCCGTTACTGATGTGACGTGAGATATAAACCGTTTTGTAGTAGTGCAACCAGAACCCCGACTACTGACGTGGTGCCCGCACGTGCTTCCAACGGATGGCCATCACGTGGCAAGTCAGATATAATTCTTTTCATGTTGACACCAACACCGCCCAAACACTACGGGCAGCTTCTCAAGCTCCACGGTCGAATTTGCTTTAATTTTAGATAAACATAATGATTCAATTAACAATTTTTTATGGGCAAACACTAATTTAGGAGGAAGCACGTGGAATTTGCCAAGGCTCAAGCTGACTATTCGGCCGGATCCGCCAATAGTTTTGATAACTGAGGATGGAATATGTATGTAAAAAAGAAGAAGAAATCTAATGTATACTTACTTTCCTGACAGCTGGGGAAGAAAATTTACTAAAATAAAAAACTCATATCATAAAGCTATATGAGTATTTAGTAATCCATCCGTCCCAAAATAAACGACGTGAATTTGTATAGATTCTTATACAAATCCACGTCACTTATTTTCAGACATAGGGAGTACAATATCTTTTCGTTATGCAAGGATATTGGTTAACCCTCCAGCTAAAGTATACGGAGGCCATGAAAAAGGAAACTAATGCAGAAAAGGATAAAACTAAGTATACGCAGGCCATGAAAAAGAAAACTAATGCATAAAAGGATAAAATTAAGTAGTATACGAAATTACGGAGGCCAGAAAAAAGGAAACTAATGCAGGAAATGATAAAGTTAAGTATACAAAGGCCAGGAAAAGAAAACTTGCAGAAAAAGATAAAATTAAATATACGGAGGCCAAGAAAAAGAAAACTAATGCAGGAAAGGATACAGTTAAGTATAAGAAAACCAGGACAAAGGAAACTTGCAGAAAAAGATAAAATTAAGTATACGGAGGACAAGAAAAAGGAAACTAATGCTGGAAAGGATAAAGTTAAGTATAAGAAGGACTGGAAAAAGGAAACTTGTAGAAAAAGATAAAATTAAGTATATGGGGGCCAGGAAAAAGATACTAATGCAGAAAAGGATAAAACTAAGGGCACGCATTGCAATGCCTCTATGTAACACGGCAGATGACAACAACGGGATATCGAAGAGAGTAGCAAATTAACCACTCGCCATGGCACTTGTCAAGAAGAACACACATGCTCTCTGGTTTGTAGCTCTTCGGTTGATATCCTCCGCTTTCTTGTCTCGCCCTGCGACAGCAGCTGGGAGGGATATCACATCGAGAGACATAGGTAAAACTCACTAAATCTCCTATCCTACATGTATATACCGGCTCATTTTCATAGTTTTTAGATGCTCATCAGACCCAATCGACTGATCCTGACATTGCTGTTGCTTCGTTGTGCGTAGATCCAACTGGTGCGTTTGGACTGATGTGTTTTCCGCTTGCGGGGTGCGAAAAGGCTGAATGCCAGAGACAGTGCACATGGCAAGGCTATCCCGAGTACAATAGCTACTGCAACAAGGACAATGGTGGCTCCTGCTGCTGTAAATCATGAATCGGTCGTGTGTGCTTGAAAACTGCATTTCTGTTCTTGTTTTGGAAGAATGTTTGGACACTGTTGGTTGTAAGTTAGGGATAGTGAATACCGATGCATCTGGTTCATTCAAGAATTTCGATGAAGTATTACGCAGATTTGTTTGCCCAGAAGGCCAACTTGGCTGGTCAGTTCCTCGATGGATATGGATATATATCGCGTTTCAGGACTTCATGTATATCGAACTATCTCGGTTGCAACAATGGATCCACGGCTGAAGTGTCCTGATTTTTCATGAAGGAAACCAATACTACAACAGTTGTCCGAATTGGATGTCTTTTAATACTATCAATGCTTGTTAATCTATTATACTATCTATTAAATTGGAGTTGGTGGTGATGGTACGGTCATCGTTACCGTAGGTTAATTTCATTAAAATTACAACCAATATGTCATTGTCCGGTTTTTTTCCTGCAATTTTTTTTTCACGATTTCTTCTACTCAGTCTTACAACCGACGCCACCACGCCCGCATGCCGATCTTGACGGCGCCATGAGTTGCCTACACAGAAAATGAAAATAAATAGTTTGTGATTTTGTTGACCCGTAGCAACGCGCGCACACACCTGCTATTATACATATATATTTGAAGCGACATTTACTTCGGTACAACTTCTTTGAATAATTTACGAATTATGATGCCGATTAAGTATGGAGACTAAAATACTTAGCATCACCAGGCACCAACTCCCTTATCAGCTTGCTGTCAAAAAAGATAGAAAAAACAACTCCCTGATCAGCAAGACCAGTACCAGCACGTGGTCCTCGGATCCATGGCCATCAGCGGGCCACGGATCATGGCCATAATAAGTAACTCAATTTTGTTTTAAATATATATATGTCTGTACATAAAAACCATATAGATACATGTAATATTTCGACACTTAATATGAGACGGAGTGATTACTCAAAACAACCGGTTTGCACTAAGTGTCTGATAGCTAGCGAATAACCTCCCGAAACTGACGTGGTGGATCCACCGGTCAGGGCAACGTGGACCAATCCATCTCTCTTCTTCCTCCCTCTCTGTTCCGATCTAGAAGCTGCAGGGGCGGAGAGCACGAGGCCACGAGCCTGTCGAGGAAGTCCGCGAACCCGTGCTCCCGCCTTCTCCTGCTTCCCGCGGCGGCGCCCTCCTCCAGCGCCCTCAGCAGCACCTCCGCCTTCGCCTTTCCCCTCGAGCTGGCCTCACCATCCATCGCGAGCTCCCTGACCGCCTCCTCCGCGCTACCCGCCGCCAGCACCTCCTCCACGACGCTCTCCCCTCCAGCCAAGACCAGGTTAAGCAGCGCCGCCGCTGCGTTTTCCCTGGCCCGCCCCGTGGCTGCATCGCTGGGATCCACGAGGATCCGTACCCCAGCCACGGCCACGAACGCGTCCAGGCTCTCCGCGCACCCGACCACCTGCGCAGGCGAGGCATGATCTACTCGTGGCTGCGGCCTCCAAGCTCGCTGCCATGGCTGCGGAGGAAGGCGACGACCCCGTCATTGCCCTGCTGCCTGCGGAGGAGGGCGTTGGTGCTCGCGCTTGAGGCCGCGGCGGCATCCTGCGGGTCGAACTTGTACTCCAAGGACCCGCCCGACTGGGCGAAGCCATACAGGGCCGCCTCCATGGAAGGTGGAAGATGCAGCAAGGTGGATGGAGAGTTCCTCTGTTACTGCGCTGTTTCTTGGGGATTGATCAGGATTGGTGTGGGATTCCGGCGAGGTCTGGCATTGGGGGTAATACAGTGGAAGGAAGGCTGGGCGGATGAAGGGAGGAGGGGATGAGAGAAGACGGGAGAGACGAATCGGTCTAGTCAAATAATCCACCAGTTGAGGCAGGCGCCAACTATGACCTGACATGTGGGCCCCTCGTCAGTTTCGGCGCTAGCAATCGAAACAGTTACTAAAATCTGGTGATTTTTAGTAAAAAAAAAGTAAACTGTTATCAATCTGAAACTCTAACTTATGTTGTCTCCTTAAGCAATTATAGCATATTGAAATGAGGTTTCCTTAGTTGTTGTATATGTTTGATAGGATTGGAAAGATCAGATTTGGGAAGATAATCGCTTAGGAGCGTCTGATCTGGTCTCCCACGTCGATCATCTCAATCCGAAAGCCACGGATCGAGTGTCAATTCAATGGGTCACCATTAATAAACCGATCCGAGTTGGGGGGTGGTGTTGCCGCCTTGATATATTCGTTTGGTTCCATGATTGATCTCGAAAGGAGTCAAGCGGCCGTACCTCCTCTTGTTCATGTGCTCTGTTTTTTCATGTTACTGCTCTTAGTTCAGTTTTACTTTGTGCAATGCATATGTTTCATTTTCTCTATTGCAACATGCAAGTGCTAGAATCATATTCTCATTCATGCTGCATGGAGCCTTTTATTTTTAGGCGAACCATGTTTGGAAAAACTCTTCACAATTGGGAGAGTTTGAATCTTTTGTGTAGTAGTCTCTTTATCTGACAGGAAAGTTAAGATATTTTGGAAATTGGATGCTTGAGGTAGATTTTCAGTTGGCTCGTTGTATCGGGCACTGAAAAGATCTCAGGTTCCATATCCCTTACAAGTTTATGTGGAATATCAAAGTGCCTTTATATACTAAGTTTTCTTGTTGTTAGTAAGGGTAGTTTGTTAACCAAAGATGCACTGAGCTCTAGGGGGCTGGGAGGGGGATGATCACTCTCCTTTTTGCTCCTTTTTGCTCGAGGAAGGATAGTATCAATCATCTTTTCTTCTCATTGTTTTGCTAGCTCATTTTTTTGCTGCGTGGTGTAGTGTAGTTTTTTTTTTTCTCACTCCTTTTTCTTGATTCAGGGGTTGGTCATTAAATGGCTACTGAAATTTAGCAAGCGAGAGGGAAACCTGTTGTTGATAGGAGTTGCAGCAGTTCTTTGGATTATTTGGCAAACTAGGAATAATGCTTGTTTCCATAGTATTTAGCCAAATGATCTAACAGTTGTTATGTATGTTATTTGCTCTACTTTTGTTTCTTGGGCTGGATTGCAGAGAAACACATCCCAAGATTCTCTGCGAAGTTGTTGGCGGCTGCTGTGGCAGGTCACGGTTGAAGTTTTCAGTCGAGCGCAAGGATGGGCACAAGTAACGTTTCGTCTTACAACTTGAGATGATTCAGCTTTGCAAAAACAACTGAGGTTTGGCACGAGGCTGTGGGTGGCTGTTGTAGTTCTGTAGTTTAAGTGCTGTAGGCTTTGTAGCTTTTGTTGCTGAGCAAGATTTTGAAGCTTTTGCTTGTTGGGGAAGTGCAGGGTGATCAGAAATAGTTTGATGTATCATGTTGCTTTCGTTTTGTGTTAAGCCCGAGTTATGTATAAGACACTTGGTTTCCTTTAATGAAACCGGAAGGAGAGACCTCTGTTTGTCAAAAAAAAATCTGAAATCCTAACCACTAGTGTGGTAGTTTTCTGTAATTTACTCGAGTCTCCTAAATCGCGGGAGCCAAAAATAAGTGTCATTCCAGTAAAAAAAAGAACACGATAACATCAAGGAAACAGAAGACCGGCAGAATCACTCCATATGGCATTAATTTATCAAGAACAACACTACTACACTAGTGTTCTTTGCTTGATAGCTCTCGTCGTGATGTCTACACTACTTTCTGGTCATGTCATGCAGCATGTTATCTCACAGGTAAGTTTCTTTTGTGCGTATCTATTTATATATCTGTCCACTTCTGCATGACATTTGCACGCATTTTGGATGTTGTAACAAACGCAAGTGATTTGCTTGCCCTGTATACTTATTTGGCCATGTCTGTTGTACTCGGGTGCGCGTGCAGCTCCACAAGATTGGCCAGAATATTGTTTTGTTGACCCAAGTTGCGGGATCACCTTTTGCCAGCTTGACTGCAAACAATTTGGCTATGGCATGACTAAAAGCGAATGCAGGGGTGACACTTGCTGCTTCCAGGCGAACATCCAAATGCTGCAACCTGTATTGTGAGACATGTGCTAGGAATTTGTTGCATGTAAGGGTGAACTAATAACCGTGTATTCACCTGTGAACCCATCGTTCTAGCTGAATAAAAATTCATCAACTCCGCCGGTTGATTTTATAGAACGAGACACCAAACCCAGTGATGGTTCTTGAATGAAACACTTTTCTTGTTATTGCCTAATTGCACATATACATGGGCAAACCCCGGGCCAGGCCCAGCTTCATAAAAGCCCGACGGTCAAACCTGAACCCCGAGCCCGGCCCGACCCAAAACCCTAAAAATAGGTCATTTAAGCATTAAAATAATTATGTTTTGAATAAATAAATGATTTTTTATACCTATTTTCCTAAAATACCCTTTTTGGTCATTTCGGGCTTTCGGAACGGGCTTGGGCCTGGAAAGTGAGGCTCGAGCCCAGCCCGGGACGTCGGGCTTCGGGCCGGACCACCATGTCCAGGTATAATTGCACATGAGATATCACTGTTGGAATAGATGAGCATATGTTATTTTTTGTTAATTCTCCTCCCTTGACTGAAGGGAACACATGGGATTCTTGTGGGCCCTCGGCCTCTTGACCAGCCTTCCTAGGTATGGCAAGTAGACTGGTGGTTCGAGCATCCAGATGCTGCCGTAGCTCCGTTTCAATGTGTATATTTCGAATTCACGGTATTTTTTATGTGTTTTCATAGTTTCCTGCGTGTAGGCACGGAAAAGATAACATGCTAAAATCTGGTGGATGATTTATATGTTAGCCCATTAAATTTAATTTGTGTCTCTATTAATCTCAGGTAATAAAATGAAATTGTTGTTTTGGAGGAAATCAATATATACCGGTAAAGATAACCGCTCTTGATTAATTTTGGTTCTCTCATAAAAATGATTTATTTATATTGATTTTACATAAAACACACAATTAAAACTTTGAAAAAATGGGTACGTCTTTGATGTGCCAGTGACTAATTGAAATATCAAATTCCGGGAATAAATTAATGATGAGAGACCATATAATATATGTAATCCAAGTAAATGCAGGAAAGAATTAAATGGTAAGAATTAATGTGAAAATATCGTATAAATATACCATATAATATATGTAATCCAAGTAAATGCAGGAAAGAATTAAATGGTAAGAATTGATGTGAAAATATCGTATAAATATACCATATAATATATGTAATCCAAGTAAATGCAGGAAAGAGTAAAATGGTATGAATTAATTTCAAAATATCGTCCATGCCTATATATAAACACCAGAAGGGACGCCGACTAGAAGGACAACAATAGTTCAAAAGGCATAGGAAACCTCTTCATATTTGTTTGGTAAGTACAAACTCTCTTCGGCATGGGACTTTTGAAGAACAACCTAACACTGTGTGCTTGGTATCTCTTCTAGTGATATCTACAACTTTCTTGTCATGCGATGCATCTGCTAGGATTCAAGGTACATTCATACTTTTCATTATATATGTACATGTATGATGTCCTATATTGTGTATCTACCACTTTCTTGGTTTCCTTCTTTATTCTTTCGCTTTCCTTCGTGGCAATGTAAATAAGTTTGTTCTTTCGTCTTAATTAATGAAAACCAGTGCTACTGCATTTTCGTCAAAAAATAATATATTGTGTACAATATTCGTGTACACTTCCGGTTACATGTGTGTGGTATACTTTCTACTTTGGTCATGGCTAATGTACTCGTTATGCTTTGGTACAGATGATTGGGGCACATTTTGTGTTACTGAGCCAGAATGCAAAGGCGTGAGTGGAGTCGTTAATAGCTGCCGGTTTTACTGCAGAAATCGGAAATTTGATGAGAGTAAAAGCTACTGCAGGGACGACTCTGGTGGCAATGGTATCTGTTGCTGCTCTAAGTGAATGCCATCAAAATGATGTGTACTAGTTTGTAAGAGAAAACATCTATGCATCAACTGATCTTTGTGTACCATCGACCAGCTTGAGAAATGGATTTGTTAAAATTAAGGAGGTGATTTGCTTGCCCTGTATACTGATTTGGCCATGTCTGTTGTACTCGGGTGCGCGTGCAGCTCCACAAGATTAGCCAGAATATTGTTTTGCTAATCCAAGTTGCGGGATCACCTTTTGCCACCTCGACCGCAAACAATATGGCTATGACATGACTAAAAGCGAGCTGCTGCCATAAGTGAACATATCCAAATGTTGCAACCTGTATTGTCACGCATGTGCTAGGAATTTGTTGCAGGTAAGGGTGAATTAATAACCGTCACCTGTGAATCCGTCGTTCCAGTTAAATAAATTCATCGACTCCGCAGGTTGATTTTATATAATGTGACACCAAACCCGGTGATGGTTCTTAAATGAAATACTTTTGGAGGAAAACATTCCAGCTCGTACAGGTAACGGCTTGTACCCTCGTAACCGTCCGATCTAATCGCGATAAGAAGAATCTGCACCCGTGTGCACCTTTTGGCCAGGCGCTCCTATTCCCATCCTGCCCCTGCATTTTAGGTTGTGTTTGGTTGCAGAGCATGCTGCCCGTCCGCATTCGTTCGGCCACGCCCCCGTCCACCAGACGATCAAAAGCATCCCACCACCCTGCGCGGCCTGGCCATTGGTCCTCGCGCGCACGTCCGCTGCGGGTTACACAGCAGCAACGCTGCGAGAAAACCGGCTCGCACACGCCACATACGTGCCAACAGGACGCGTGCTCCGTCACGCGCGTGATCGTCTCTTTGCTCGACTGCCACCACGTTTCACGGAGGGTAGGTTTGTTGATCGACACGCTCCACACTCTGCCCCTCGATGCAGCATGCCTCCACCGCTACACCCATCTTGGTCACGTACATGCATCCTGCTGGCCGAAAGAGAAACGCCATTCACTGACTAGCGGAGCCCACACAATTTGGGTCCGTGGCCGTGGGGTGCATGCCGCAGAAAGGCAGCTACGAGTAGCAAACCATCGAGAAGACGGAAACTAGCAACCCGGAAGAAGCTGTTTTCTCATCGAGAAGACGGGAAACACCGACCTATGTACACAAAGGCAGCTAAACAAAGCTGACCTGCTTCCAACTATCATGCTAGCTCCGAAGAAATTGCATTTTTCGCCCCAGAGACGCCCCATGTCTCGTGCGAATTATCCACGCAAGCAGCAGTATGATGATTATAAAGACACGCACTGAAATGGTCTCCGCACTCAAATTTGGAACTACTAATCACGTTTGAGCAACTTGCCATTGATCACGGGCAAAAATGCCACACCAAAAGCTCGCTAATGGGTGAATCCGTCGTTCCAGTTGAATAACGTGACACCAAACCCAGTGATGGTTCTTACATGAAATACTTTTGTCGAACGACAATGTGACGTGTTGTTATTGCCTAACTGCATGCACGTGAGATATCATCGCTGGAATAGATAAGCATAATGTTTTTTTTTGTTAATTCTCTTCCCTCTTGCATTTATACAGAGAACACATCCAGAAGACATAGAGTTGGAGGCAGATGTCTCGACTAAAGGGAGCATCTGGGCCGCTTGTGGGCTCTTGGCCTCTTGACCAGCCTTTCTAGGTAAGGCACCTAGACTGTTGGGTCGGGCGTCCAGATGCTAGTGTAGCTCCGTTTCAACGTGTATATTTCCAATTCATACTATTTTCATGTGTTTTCATAGTTTCTTGTGTGTAGGCATGGAAAAGATAATATGCTAAAATCTGGTGGATGATTTATATGTTAGCCCATTAAATTTAGTTTATGTCTCTATTAATCTTAGGTAATAAAAGGAAATTGTTGTTTTGGCAAGAAATCACAATATACCAGTAAAGATAGCTCTTGATTAATTTTGATTCTCTCATAAAGATGATTGATTTCTGTTGATTTGACATAAACCCACAATTAAAACTTTCAAAAATGGGTACGTCTTCAGTCTGTCATTGATTAATTGAAATTTCAAATTATGGGAAGAAATTAGCTTTTGTATAAGATAAGTATGCAAAAGATTCTAGCTAATTCCAACTAAGATATACCATTTAATATACGCAATCCAAGTAAATGCAGGAAAGAGTAAAATGGTAAGAATTGATGTCAAAATATCGTCCATGCCTCTATATAAACACGAGAAGGAACGTCGACTAGAAGGACAACAATAGTTCAAAAGGCATGGGAAACCTCTTCATAGTTGTTTGGTAACTACAAACTCTCCTCGACGTGGGACTTTTGAAGAAAAACCTAACAGTCCTGTGCTTGGTATCTCTTCTAGTGATATCTACCACTTTCTTGTCATGCCATGCATCAGCTAGGATCCAAGGTACATTATAACTTTCATTATATGTATATATATGATGGACATATATGTGTATCTGCCACTTTCTTGGTTTCCTTCTTTCTTCTTCCGCTTTCCTTCGTGGAAATGTAAATAAGTTTGTTCTTTCGTCTTACTTAATGGCGCTACTGCATTTTCGTCAAAAGAAATAATATATTGTGTATAATATTAGTGTACACTTTCGGTTATATACGTGTGGTATGCTTTCTACTTTGGTCATGGCTAGTGTACTCCTTATGCTTTGGTAGAGTTGACTGGGGCACATTTTGTGTTACTGAGCCAGAATGCAAAGGCGTGAGTGGAGTCGTTAATACTTGCCGGTTTTACTGCAGAAATCGGAAATTTGACGAGAGTAAAAGCACCTGCAAGAACGACAATGGTGGCATGTGTTGCTGCTCTAAGTGAATGCCATCCCAATGATGGATACTAGTTTGTAAGAGAAAACATATATGCATCAATTGATCTTTGTGTACCATCGACCAAGTTGAGAAATGGATTCATTAAAATTAAGGAATGGAAGTGTTATGTTTTTTTTTCCAAAAAGTCAACCGATCTATTAATAGTCGATCAAAGAGCCCTAAAAGTAATAAACATTAAATAAAGGTCTTATAAAAATTGAGTCCTCAAAGATCACTCGACGTTGCCGTGGGTAAACATCAGTGGCATGAAAAAAGATTAGCGTGTTGCAAAGTGAGTCATCAAGGATCACTCGTCGTTGCCGTGGCTAATTTCATTAAGGAATACAATTAGCGCAAAGCGCGCTCCCGTGTAACGCCCTCAGGATATAAGAAAAATAGCCTCTCCCCCCCCCCCCCCCCCCCCCCCCCCTCCGTATGACAAAGAAACCTGGGTCGGCTCAGCCGTCACTGCTCGTCCGCTTCAGGTCGCCGCCATTGCTGCTCGTCCTCCTCATATCACCGCCCTCCCCTATGTCTCTCCGCCTGCCCTGGGTGCTCGCACGCCGCCTCTCTCGTACGGCCGAGAAGCAGCCTTCTTGGTCAATCTCTTGGTGCTTCTGTTGAGTCATCCTCCACCGCGTGATTTACTATTCCACACATATCTTGGCATATGATTCAATTGCGTGCAAGAACAACCTGCTATTCTTGGGTTTTGCTCAAATCGAACGGTAGAAACTTTCTTTATTAAAGAAGTGATTAAGTTACAAAAGACGGATGTCAGTCATGAATTTCGTCGGTGAAATACAACAGACACACAATTAGGGTCGTAACTAAACGGCCGTCGGTGAGGAGTGTGTGTGCACGTGGCGATGGCCGCCTAGAGACGGCGGGGCAATGGAAGCCGGTGTTTTGGACGGGGAAAATGATATAAGTTCGTACTACGACACTAAACTAGCTATCTATCTACCTAAATAATAAAGGGAGGAACGCTTCCTTCGTCGTCGTCCGTCCGTGAACTTTGCAATTTGCCCCTTCAAGTTTTGATAATTCAACCCGCGGTCCAAATTATATGAGCTATTATGCATATATGCATCTCCTTCCCCAGATCTCTCCCTGACCCCAATACCGATCTGCCTCTCCTCCTCTTCCTTCCGACCTCTTGTGACCGTCGTCCCCCTCCATCTCCTCCTGTCTTCCCTCCGCCCGCCACCGGCACTTATCCCCCCTACTTCGGCGCTGCTCTGCTCTGTTGCACATGCGACTCTACGTCCCGCCACCGACGTGTCTCCCGTCTGCTCCGCTGGCGCCGCTCCCTCTTGCCGTCGGCGCTGCTCTTGTCTACCGCGCGGGCGCCGCTCCCTCCTGCCGTCGGTGCTGCTCTTCTCTGCCGCCCGGGTGCCGCTCCCTCCTGCCGTCAGCGCTGCTCCCTCCCGCACGAGGCGACCAACAGAGGAGCTGGGTGAGGGGGCGGTGGCTGTAGACCCGCGAGAGGCGTTTCCTTGGTGCACCCCATCATCGAGCAGCTGGTCCTGCACCGACCGCACGTGCCTCCTCCACTTTCCTTCTCTGTCGTTCTCCGTCTCTCCCTGTCTCTATTTTTCTCTGTTCTGTTCGTTACTGACCCATCCCCTTTCTCTTCTCTTTTGTTTATGTTGGTAATAACGGTGACTTATGTTGCTGGTCATATACGCATATCAATGTTGTATTAAATCTTGGAGAATTTTATCCATTGTCATTATATTGAGGAGGTAATCTCATTTTGGCACACAAATGTTACCACAATCCACTCATCCAGGTTAATTAGAAACCAAACAGCAACCTAGCTCATCCATGTTAGACAAGCAAACACAGAAAAGAAATATCTTTATACACGTCATCAATGGATATCTCTATCCACTTTTGCTTCACGGCAAACCAAACGCACTCTAAGTGACCGTGGCAACGCACGGACACTGTACTTGTAGAGTTTAAATTAGTTTAAGGGAGTGTCTATTTCTCAGTCGCCTAAAAAATAGTTATTTCTCAGTCAACAATCGTAGCCATTCAATCAAGATTTTCTTATCCATCGGGCCTACAATAATCTTACACGAATCTCAGTGATTGAATCAAAAGGTTGTTATTATCGATTGAGAAATAGTTATTTCTCAGTCGCCTAAGAAACAGCAAACGGTTTAAATTATTCCCTAGCTCCAATACCGGTTAAACACAATCTCCAGCTGTTCACACCATTGAATTACTCTCCTCATCCAAGTTGGTTTTCACATATGTGGCAGGTTCTGATCGAGTCAACTAATGTTTTTTCAGTCTAGAAAATTCTTTTTTTTGTGAGAAACTAAAAAATCCTATTCTCAACTTATGTTGTTAAAATTTCAGCTTCATTGGGTATGCGACTAGTAGAAAAACGACATATTGTGTTCAACGCTTAAATTTTGAATTCAAAAAGGAAATCCAAGAAATTTTTGAAAAATTTACCGATAATCATAAATGTTGTCGTTAGTCCACTGTTAAAATTTCAGCGCATATTGACTAAGGATTAAGGATAAAATATGGAAGTCAACTCGGTCAAAACATATCAGGTATGTGAAAACCATCTTTTGGCCATGTCATGCCCTTCCCTATTCGGGATTTGTTTGGCATCTCTAAAGTTTTATCTTTTTACCAGGATACTACTCTCACCTTATCTAAAAAATGTAGATGTAATTTTTGTCTACGATGATTAATAAAGAGGGGATTTTGGCTGTCAAAAAAATTTGCTACTTCTCTTATCTCCACATATTGATCTCAGCCTTTGGATCAACTCGATGGAAGGCTTATATTTGTCTATCCCTACCGTAAAATTCCTCTTAGCAATAGCCCTAAACAGAGTCCCTAATCATTTTAGTCCTCTTACACTAACAAATGGACCCTACATGTCAGTAACCCAGTTCCCCCATGCTTCTTCTCACGTCGCGCTCTCCCCCCGTGCCGCTCCTTCCCTGCGCCTCCTCCTCTGCCTTCTGCTTCCCACCATGATCCCCCCCACCCACCCACCCTACTCCAATGCGCCGCTCCTTCCCCGCCATGCCTCCTACGACTCGACAGCTCCCTCGCCGTCCATGGCCAGAGAAGCTTGTCTAGCCACGGGCGGAGCTTTTTGAAACCAAGCCAAAAAACTCTAACCATGGCCGGACTAACTCTCCTGCCATGTACATCGGCGACGGCGTCTCGGGCGGCGGTGGATTGGACCTAGCCGTCGGTCCATGCTTCAGTGCTGACGGGCAAGTTTCTCAACGAGGTGGCGTCAAAGTGGAGGACGGGCTGATGTGGAAGCGAGAGAAGGGGAGCTGAAATGGGATAGGGGTTCCCCCTCCTAGTACGGGCCATTCTGAAGACATTTTTTATCTCCACCCCCTAAATAGTGACTAGGTCGTGTTTAGAGGTCCTGCTGAAGATGCTCTAATTGTCATCTAGTTGTTTTTGTACTTGGTAACACTCACATTTAACCCGTACAAAAGCAGTCAGTTGTCCTCTATCTAATTATCGGAAAAATTATACAAAAATGAGACGGAACTGAACCCAAGTAATAAACAGGCCCAAAGTACACAAACAGAAACAAATGTCCATTTCCATTGATCCTACTTCTTGTGAACCGAAACCTGAAAAAATGTATGTCAAAAGAGATGCGTAATAGGCTGATAGTTGCAAATGAGCATGCGAATGGACACTTGGCTGAAATAATAGAAGCACTTAAGATCCACAGTTACAAAACTTGAGTTCCACAAAAATTTAAGAAGGCTTAAGGGTTGTAAAATGACATATAGAGGTCTTATAAGTAACAACTCAGGTCACAACCAATGAAAAACAGCAAAGTCTTTTGACTCTTGATAAGTTGCAAATTCTAAAATGCCAACCATATGACAAGTGAAAATATTTAATATAGTCGATCTCGTCAGGGGGCTCATGACTACCTCGAACGGGGAGAGAGATAGGTCAGGGATGGAGAAGGCCAAGAGGAAACACGCTTGGAGTGAGGAAGGAAGAAGGACGGACGGTGGAGGAGCAGGATCTTCCGGCGAGTTCTGGATCTTGGGGGATCGATGAGACAAAGCCACAACAGTCCGCCGAGCATTGGCTAGTGCGTACCAGCTGGGGCCCCTTGTGGGCCCTCGAGGCCTTACCCAAGATGCCTTCTAACACATCTAGACCATTGGGTAGGGCACATTTGCTCAGCCTTCTGGTGTAGCTTTGTTTCGTACATCTCCAATCCATGCTATTTTCCTTTTTTTTTTCATTGTTTCCGGGTAGGCATGGAAAGGAGAATAAGCTAGAATCTTCTAGCTGATTTGTTAGCCCATTAAATTTGATTGATCTTAAGGACTAAAAGGAAAGTGTTGTTTTGGAAGAAAATCGATATATTTACCTACAGAGATAATTGCTCTTAACTATTTTTTATTCTCTCGTAAAGATGATTGATTTGTTTGATATTATAGAAAACACAGAATTAAGCTTCGAAAGAAATGGACACGTTTCCAATGTGTCTCTAATTAGTTTAAATTTTTGTATAAGATAAGTATGCTATGTAAAACATTCTAGATAATTTCATCCGAGATATGCCAGTTGATGCGCTCCTTAGCTTCTTGGGGTGGCCGGATCTTTCGATGAGAAGGATAACTACGATTTGGGCAGGGTTGACTCTCACGACCCGACTACATTGTGAGAAGACGATGCGCCTTAGCAATCACTGAACCAACTCTCTGTGGTTATTGCTGGAACCGATAGTGCCATCAACCTGAACACGAAGTGCTAATCCCTGCTAGCAATCGAGAAAAGTAAGAATCACGATAAGGCAATCTAAAATTGCAAATATAGATGAAGTTCGGCAGTCTCAAGAAGCCTAGCTCACTTGGTTGGGGGAGTGAGTGTACAATCCAGACACCTGATTTCAAATCCCCACGGAAGCGAATTTAGGTTCCTATTATGCTGTTTGGTCTCCCTTACAGTTTCCTATCAAAAAAGATACTATGTAATATATGAAATTCAAGTAAATGCAGGTAAGAGTGAAAGTGAAGAATATATAAATTTAAGTAAATGCAAGAAAGAGTGAAAGGGAAGAATATATAAATTTAAGTAAATGCAGGAAAGAGTGAAAGGGAAGATTAGTTGTCGGAATCTGGTTAAATGCAGGAGAGAGTGAAAGGGAAGAATATATAAATTTAAGTAAATGCAGGAGGAGTGAAATGGAAGATTAGTTGTCGGAATCTCGTTTGTGCCTCTATATAAACACGTAAAGGGACGTCGACCTGAAAGATAACAAATAGGACCAAGACAAAGAACACAATAGGACCAAGACAGCCCACACCTCTCCACATTTGTTTGGTAACTACAAACTCTCTTCCGCATGGGACTTTCGAAGAACAACCCAACGGTCGTGTGCTTTGTGTCTCTTTTAGTGATATCTGCCATTTTCTTGTCATGTGATGCATCCGATAGGATCACAGGTATATGCATACACCTTTCATTTTATTTATCGATATATACATATGCGTCCACTTTTGCATATACACGCAGTTTGGATGTTCTAACAATCGCTAGTGATTTGCTTGTACTGTATACTAATTTGGCCATGTATGTTGTACTTGGGTGTGTGCAGCTCCAGAAGACAATTTTCCAGAATTTTGCTTTGATGATAAAGCTTGCGCAGATTCCTTATGCATCGACAACTGCAAATCTCGTGGTTATGACACAGGCGAATGCAAATTGGACGATGGTGGCGTTTGCTGCTGCCGCAAGTGAACATCAAATTGCTGCAACCTATATTATCACGACTGTGCTAGGAAGTATTTGCTTGTAAGGGTGAATTGAGAACTGTGAATTCACCCATAAACCATCGTTCGAGTCCCAGTTGAATGACACTGTCGCGTACATACTACGCAGAATTTTCACTAAATAATAAAAGTTTTTCTTTAAAACTGAGGTGTTATGATCCTCCGGTCTCTAAACGACTTGATGAGAACAAACACTCTAAACTTGAACATATCTATTCAGCCATATATTCTTTCTATATGGTGGTGGCATCCAGTAAATTTAGATTGAGTCTAAATACCGTACCGCTAGAATAGATGAACACAATGTTTTTAGTGTATTCTCCTCCCTCCGGGAAACCCCGATGCACTTATATAAAGAAGACATAAGGTTTTTGCCAGATGTCCCGACTGAAGGGAGCACCTAGGCTGCTTGGGGGCCCTCGGCGCCCTGCCCAAGGTTCCCAGGTAATGCATCTTTACCGTTGGGTGGGGCTGGCACCTAGCTTGGGGCTGAGCCTTCTGGTAGCCATGGGCAGAGCTGCTATAGAACCATGAACCTAATGAAAATAAGTAATTCTTTCACTAATCTAGTGTTAGTTCTGCTTATTAGTGAAAAATTACACTATAATCAAAGGGATTGAACCCATCTAATTCTCTAGCTTCGGCACTGCTGATAGCTTGTTTTGACGCGTATATCTCAAATCTGCAATCTTTTTCGTGTTTTCTCATTGTTTCATGCGTGTAAGCACAAAAAAGAAAATATGCTAAAATCTGGTGGCTGATTATTTGTTAGCCCATTAAATTTAAATGTTGTCAATTGATCTTAGTAACAAAAGAAAATGTGGTTTGTCATGAAATCAATATTTTAACTAGATAAATTTTCTTGACTAATTTTGATTCTGTCAGAAAGATTATTGATTTGTGCACTACTAGGATCCTAATCTTCCCCGAGGGCTGAACTACCGTCGGGTATTTATGATAACTCTCGGCTATTGCAATGACCGACAGTGCCCACTCGGCTATCTCCACTCAGCCATGTTTAGTCGGCCATTAACCTAATACCCGAGCGTACCGTAGGGCATGTGTATAGGCGACAGTGTATGTGCACCATCAGTTTATGTTATATCTGAGTATATTCTACCGTCGGTCTAGGTAATACCCGAGAGGTTTGTCATACCGTCGGTTTATGTTATTACCGAGAGGTTTGTACTACCGTCGATTTATATTATTACCGAGAGGTATGTACTGCCGTCGATTTATGTTATTACCGGGAGGTATGTACTGCCGTCAATTTATGTTATTACCAAGAGGTTTGTACTACCGTCGGTTTATGTTATTACCGAGAGGTATGTACTGCCGTCGGTCTAAGTAGTGGTGTTGATTTGACAGAAAACACAGAAGGGCATTACAATGGTTGATAAAACCGTCTTCTCTTATGTGTTTCACGTCACTTAAAAAAGACAACAACACATGTTGTACAATAAATCATCGCTTAGTGTCATATATTACAATTATTGATTAGATGAATAAAATTAATTAAATAAATGTTAAGAAAAAGATGAAATCTAGCACAATGAGAAATTTGTCTTTTCTTTGCTTTAGAAGAAATCGTCTCTTAGCTAAGAGAAGGGTGATGCCTTTTTTCATACATCTCTCTTCCACATCAACAATTATCTTACGTGGCATCATTACCCATAGTACACACCCTAATTATAAGAAATGGATACACTTTCAATGTGTCACTAAGCTTCTATCACTAAATCAGTTAAACATTTCTTTGAGTGCTTGATCATGAAAATGATGTGGACAGAAATATCTGCATTCTTCACAAACCACCTATAAATTTGTTTCAATCACTGGCCACTTATGGGTTGTGCAATAAGAAACATGATGGAACTTCGTCCATTTCATGGAATACATAGAAGTTCATGAATGATATCTTATTTTCGAGAAATAGTTGGCTAAAGCTACAAGTCCTCTGGCAAAAGCTGTTATGTCGGCAACCGTTGTGCCTGATGAAAAACATACTCCTCGATTGTTGCGTGATACGTACAGATCGATGCCAAGACAAGGGAGGCTCCCCAACTGTGTCCCCAAAGAGTCGACGAACTATCGCGGTGACACGACCGGGGACGCCTCAAGCTGCAGAACTAAAGATAACGCTTCGCACCTACAGTAGATCCTTGTTTTAGCCGCTGGTTTTCGGTGTCTGTAATGTTTTTTTATTCAGGAAACATGATAGAGACGCAAACGTGACTCGTAGTTGACGAGTACGTTACTGAAAGCACAATGCCGGTTAAGTCTTGAAATAAATTCAGGAAAATGCGAACTGCCATACCAAGTCAGAAGTTTTAAACCTAGGTGGGCTGGTTTCACCGCAAAGAACCAACCACATGAGGTATGCTCAATTTGCCTTCACTTTTTCCTGTAGTCTGATATAGTTAGGACTCGGTCTGTAATAAGCTGGAGCAATACACGCTGACGAATGTTGTTTCATTTGGTTTGAAATGGAGCGGGACGAAAAGCCTATTGATCTAAAAAAAGGATAATTTCACATTATCTTGTACTTATACCTGAGAAAACCCCGGGCCGGGCCGGGTTCGGGCCAGGCTTTATAAAAGCTCGACGGTCAAACCTGAAGCCCGAACCCGACCGAAACCCCGAAAATAGCCATTTAGGAATTAAAATAATTATTTTCGGAATAAATAAATGATTTTTTATATTTATTTTTCCTAAAAAAATACCCGTTTTAATCATTTCGGGCTTTCGGGCCGGGCTTAGGACTGGAAAGTGAGGCCCGAACCCGGCCTGGGACGTCGGGCCACCCATGCCCAGGTATACTTGTACTCCCTACGATCTATAAAAAATGTTGCCCATTTTGTATTATTAGTATGAAGTATAAAGTTTATACTAAATGAACGACATTTTTTATGAATCGGAGGGAGTAACATGTCCAAACCGGATGTTGGGTGTCCAGCATCGTATGGACCATAAGAACATCTCCAACGAGACCCCAAACGTCCTCTTTTTTCTGTTTGGGCAGCAATCGGACATGCGTCCGCCCAGTCCGGATCTCTCCTCAATTGTTTATTCTTTTTCTCTTATTTTTTTCTTTTCCTCTTCTCTGCCTCAGCCCTTTCTTTATTCTCCCAAGAGCTGCCGCCTCTGCCAATGAGCTCCGGCGAACTCTCCTGCCTCCTCCAGCCGCCGCTCCGCTCCGATACACTGCCATTGCATTCCGTGTCACCATCGCGCACATTCTTAGCCGAAAATAAGAGCCAAAATTTGTGGGCAGTTCATGGAAGTATTCTCAGCCACAAGCTCACATACGTATAGATAGATATCTTAGAAAAGAAATTCAAAGATCATCCAGCAATTAATTAATTAATTAATCAGTTGTTCCGATTCAACCAAACCGTCTCGGATTACACATTGAGATTACATGTCCATGGTTCAAAGTTACAGGGAAACAAAGTAGCAGCTCATCGGGATTAGAAGTAGCAGCAAAGCCAAATATAGAATCCGGTAGCTCTAATTTCATTGAACCAACAACATCGGATTAGTACTTGTGCTGCTACCAAAGAGCTTCCTCAATCCATCACCGAACAGCAGATAATTCGCTGCTAACAGGTAGCAAGTCAATAGGAGAAAGGATCCCACAAAAAAAAGGCAATAGGGGAAGGATGTACTGTGCAGACCTTCGTTCAGTGAGTAGAAGATCCATCCTCAAATTGTGCACTAATCCAGCCTCAGATAGATGAACTACGGCGTCATGCTAGTTCAAGATGCAGGAGTTGTCCAGTCAAGCAACCGCCGCCTTGAGAAACCAACGCGCTGGAGATTCGAAACTGGTACCTGTTGACATCGAGGCCGCTGCCTTCAAGCTCGTGCCGTCGCTGCAGCCCCCGCTCGTCCATGCCGCCGCTGCTGTCAAAGAGCCAGAAGAAGCCGACCTGTGACCACGGCGTCACGGTGTGAAGGGAGGCGCCGGATCCGGGCGGCGCCGAGCGGATCCGTGCTGCGGCGCGCCGGATCTCGCGGAGGGAGGAGATGGGGTGGCGACGTTCTCGGCCGGCGGTGGGCAGTGAAGTGCGCGGCGCCGCCGTGGACAGCAGCAGGTGCCGAGCTTCTCCGCGCGCCGTCCATGGCGGCCAGGGCGCGTGGAGACGACGGGGGCCCGACGGGGGACGGCTGGATTTGGCATCCGCTATCCATCCATGGGGGGAGCTCGGGGTTGGGGAATTGCACCGTGGAGCACAACGTGGGGAACGAAGAAAATCGAGTTCGGGAGAAGGAAGAGCTCGTGCGAGTAAAAAAAGGTGGTGGGCCATGGGCCGGACAAAGGACAAATGGACACCCCATTTCTCCCCCAAATTTAGGCAATTTTGTGGATCTGTCCGGAAAAAAACTCATTTTGTCTCTTTAGGGTAGCCCATTGGGACTTGTTTTTCGGACCGAGATGTCCGTTTGTCCTAAATAGGACATTTGGGATAGCTTTGGGGTACCTCATTGGAGATGCTCTAAACCGGATATTCGCTCCGATTGGAATGCCTTTTTCGGCCCCAAAACCGGTGTAAATTACGGAACCCACTTTTTTTTTGTCCAGCTCAGAAAACGTGCTTGGTTGATCGAGCGACTACAGCGACGCGATCGAGACATCGAGCGGAGGCGGCGATGGGGCATCCATCAGAGGAGCCTGCGACGACCATCGGAGGCGGCAGAGGCAGCTTCGCGGCGGGTTCTGACGGCCATAGTGGCATCCGGCAGAGGCGGCTGCGACCAGCGGAGGCGGCGATGACGGGATCCGGCAGCGACGGTGGCATCCTGCGGAGGCGACGGTGACTGCGTGGTAGTGGGATCTAGTGGCGGCAACACGACGGCGGTGGGAGTCCAACGGAGGCGGCGGCTACCACGAAATCCACGTGCTTCTTTGATTTGATCTCATTTTCCGGGTGGTTATCTGTTTTGGATTTTTCTTTTGATGAGCTCAAAAAAGAAATATAGTTTGTGAATCAGTTTTGATATGATGATTTGTAGACACGAAGCACTGATGATTAACGTAATTAGGGCATGTACAATGGTTGATAAAACTGTCTTATCTTAGACATTCCACGTCAATTAGAAAAGACAACAAAACATGTTGTAAAATGGGTTATCTCTTAGTGTTCTATCTTAGAATTAATGTTTAGATAAATAAAATTAACTAAATAAATGCCAAGAAAAGGTGAAATCTAGTACATAAATTTGCCTTATTTTTACCTTATCATTCTTATGAAGAGATCATCTCTTAATTAAGAGAAGGTTTGTGACTTCTCTTCGTTTTTCTTTCTTCCACATCAGATGTTATCGTATGCGGCATCGCTAAAAGAAGGCTTACGTCACCTCACCGTAAACGCACTTGCCACATAGACAACTACACCGACAAACACTCCAGCACCTATAATGCGGGTGCATTAACCAGAGATTAACGCGACTAATTCACCACTGAGCGCTGCCCCACCGGTTAAGTATGCTAGCAGGTTGGATCGCACTCCGGGCGCCTTTCGGGGAAGCAGCAGCAGCAGTTAGCAGGTTGTTGCTGACGTGGTCGAACCAGACCTGGCGGAAGACCTTGACGATGCAACCGTGGTGCTCGTCTGCGTTCAGCGCGAGGTAGCACGCCAGCAGCTCCTCCGGCCGCGCGCCACCGGCGCCGGTGACGACGATCATCTCCGACATGGACTCCCTGAACGCCCGCTGCGGGTCCCGCGTCCGCCGCACCACCGCCAGGCTCTCAAGCTCCGCCGCCCGCCGCACCCTCACCCTGATCAGCGGCATTGCCCGTCCCGAGAACGACGACCGGCGGCCGCTAAGGCGCCGCCGCCGCTTCCCGGTGCCCGTGCCCGACGGCGGCGGCGGGGTGCCGGCGACGGAGAAGGCGATGAGCTGGCCGAGCGGCTGGCTCGGGTCACGCTCGCCGCCGACGGAGCAGTGGCGACGCCGGCGAACGCGATGCCGGTGACGCACGGCCGCGGAGGCCGCGCTGTCGTTGCCAACAGAGAGCCTCCGCGGGACGACATCGACGCCGGCGGCGGGAGAGCGGCGCTGCGATCTTGGCAAGCCCGGGGTGATCGCCGTCGTGGCCGGGCACGTCGACGGGACTGCTGGAGCGGCGCCTCCGCCAGCCATGGCGGCCGCTCTGGGCTTCCCCCCCGCGAGCTTGGCGACGAGCCACGAGAGCGGAGACAAAGAGGGGAACGATGCCTTGCCTTTGCCTTTGCCTTTGCCCTCGCGCTCGCAGGTCTCTCCTCCTTGCTCTGTTGCGAGTTCCGTTAATCCATGCCGCTTCCTGCTGCTTCCCCATCTCATGGCTTCTAGCTGTCAGCCTATGCAGAGTGAGGTGTGTTACTGTGTGTGCGATCTTGCTAGCACTAGGCGGAGACGAGCGAGGGCGATTTAAAAGCAACATCGGAGGACGGCGGCACGGCCGGGGGAGACAGGCGTGGTCTGAACTGAAGCCTATGTCTGCATGTATCCATTGAGTTTTCGAAAGCCCCTGGCGGCACGAGAGTTCAGAATTCACAGGGCCCGGCCCATACGTGATACGTTCAGGCACACATGACACGCACATTCCTGAATGATTCGACCATTAATCCACATTTGTGTCCTGTACTTTCTGCTGTCCTGATCTTAACAATTCCGATGCAAAAATGGGCAAAGAGAGAGGAAAAAGGAAGGAGCCAAAGACGAGGAAAAAGTGGAGTCTGATGGCTGAAAGGGGTGAGCTGAAACAAAGGAAGCTGGCTTGCTGTACATGTTTTTGCTTTCTGCCTCTTCCTGTTTCAGTTTTTTTTTCCTTCCTGTGTTGGATCGTTTGAACAAAAGTCCCGCCAGGATATCTACCCGTTGCCATTCTGCGACTCCTGCCAAGAAACAAGTGAAAATCATACTCAATGCAAAAGGGTGTTTCAGCACGGTAAAAATTCCAGTCCAGGACTCCTTCCTTTTTATACTCAAGGTACCGGAAAATGTATCGATCAGAATTCAGAACAAGTGAACAGTCGGCAAGTTGGTAGAGGGGTCGTGGGCCTTTTGGCCCATGTAGGTTAGCGAAGTGAAGACTCTGAACTGTATCCATTTTCCAAAGAAATGGCTCTTAGAATTGGGCAGGCGCCACTGTGCAAACCTGAAACTCTGATAGAGACGGGGAACAATCTGATATCCTGGGTCCTGGACATCTGAAAGGAAATCAAAAGCCAAGATGAGACGATAGGAGGTCCCTCCAAAAATCAAAATCTCCGTTCAAAGTGGAAGAACCCCTCAAAGCGATTCCTATCCACATTGCGCGTCATGGATAAGTGTCAACTCTCAAGCCGCAAGTGTCAACTAAAGCCAATGCGCTCGCTTTCACTGCAACATCCGTTGCTTTTTTGCCGATCGAGGCGGTGCCTGAACACAAAGGCTCTGCTCAGAATGGCCAAAGCACATGGGAACAATCCTAAGCTAGGTCCGCCTCAAAGTGTCTGAAATGGGGAGAGAAAAAAAAAATCCAAGTATGCTCACGTTTCTTTCTCTCGACTCTTGTGTACACAAGCCAACTAAAGTGCATCTCGAAGAGTTTAGTTATCTCATTCCTCATAGTTATGTTAATTGGTGCTAATTGTTATGGCGTAATCATGTAATTCGTGGTTAATCATTATATACGATGTGCTATTTGTGCTACAAATGTGTTGTCAGTTATTACTAAATCATATACTCTCTCCGATTCTAAATTCTTGTTATTATTTTAGTTTAAATTTGTACTAAAACAACGACGACAATTTAGAATCGGAGGGAGTAATAAAATAGAGTTGAATATGTGAATGAGATAAAGAGATTTAGGTGCAGAATCTTTTATATGCATTCCCCATTTTTATTTATTTTGGATAGTAAAATTAGGCATTCTCCAAGCCTTCTCATGCACTAGGCACTACTCAGGCTGGATCATCTGGTTTCGTGATATGTGTTGAGTCACCTGTCAACCTAAAGAAAGTTCGCGCCTCACTTCCAGGAGGACCAGTATCCCTCTCATTCCCGACCTAGGGGTACACTCTCGTTCTTCTACTCTCCCATGAATCGGTCTTGGTGGTCGGATCTCTCCTTGGGTTCCCCCTAAGGGCCAGTTCGGTCACGCCATTCCCGGTGGAGAATAACATGGAATGGTCAAATTTCAGTTTAATTTCCCCCAATCCCTGCAGCGTGATCATTGAAAACGAACAGACCCTATCTAGGTTTCATATCTTAAGAGCAACTGCTCGTGTAGAAAAATCGGTGTACCTAGTTGGTTGGCTTTACTCCTACGGAAAACCCGAAACTCATCTAGTGTTGCCAGAACCTAACCCCATCTGCCTATTCTCACTTCGAGCCTGATCACGGTAAAATGGCTAACAACTAGCCAAATAAGATGTTAGCCATCTGCCTGCTACAAATTTATCAAGCAAGAGGCGACCAAAAAATCTTGTCAACAATTAAATTCCATGACTCCAAAATATATATCTTATATTACTAAGAAACTTTTTTACTTCATGAAAATTTGACTTTCATGTTTACTCCATATATTTGCATCATTGTGAAATTGGGATATGAGGAAGCAAATTTTGGGGAATTTGCTAGAGATACTCTAAGAAATTATTTCTATAAAATGAACTTTTATACTTCCTCCGTACTGAAATAAGTGACGTGGATTTACATAGATTCTTTATACGAATCCACGCCATTTATTTTAGGACGAGGGGAGTAGATTTTTTCAAAAGAGGTTGAGCAAAGAAAAGGGTAAAATGAAATCAAATGCATGGAGTAAAAGTTCTAACCGACCAAAGGTGTCCATGAACCCCTATACCATTTACAAAGTCATCATTTATCAATAGAGTACCAGTAGGATATACTAGTTAATTATTTTCTTATACAGCACAAAGGAGGAAGGCCAACAATATCTTAGTCCCCACGGTCCACTGATCCTCCATCTTGAACCAGCAGCAACCGGGAGATTCCATGCATGATTCCATCCTCAAAAAGCTTGACCAGTACACGCCACTTGCCCCAAGTTGCGCTGCTGGATTGAACCTAGACACAGGCAACGGGCAAGCGCGCCATGGCCCTTCGCATTTATCCGAATAAAATCAAGGGGATATGCTCATGGCTGCCCCAGGCCCAGGCCAGATCGTCGTCACCGGTTGGGTGGCTCGCTCTTAATTGACCGCTAAGATTGCTTATCTTTTTGCCTGTCCGTTGTGTTAGCTGGTGGTGGCGTGGCAGGAGTATTAACAAAGCATCCACAGGTCCGATAAAAAAAAAACAAAGCATCCACAGGCTTTGCATTTTTTGCATGATGCGCGCGGGCCTCGTGGGATGGGGATGGACGACCGGGAGCCTACTCTACACGTGGCACGGCGGTCGTGATCAAAGCGCCACCGACATCTCTGTTGCGGACAGACAGCGTGGCCATGCACGGTCCACGTGGCATCTGCCGACTGCCTGGTCGTCTGTTTCCCACAAATTCTTTGAGTTGCGATGGTATATGCTTTGTTTTGTTTTCAAAGCATTAGGAGAAAGAGATCCCTGGTGCTCCAAAGCTAACAACAACTCGACCCTATCGTGCCTAGTCAGGCACACACAACGGGACGTCGCTATCGGGCCTACGTGGCGGCATTGCCACCGGACACGTGCTTCGCGGGCTGCAGAGCGCCTCGCGTTTCATTTTCCCTTGTCGCTTTATTTGCAAAAAACGGAAAATACGACCAGGACGTCTCATAAAAGCGCCGGACAAACAAGCCTGGAATTCCAAATCCACATACTGTAGACCCGCGACCGATCTGGTCCGTCCATCGCATGTGCGGAGACATCTCCCACGTCCGTTCAGGTGGACCCATTCGGCGTCAGGTGGCAGCGTGACGCCAGCTGGCACCGGTGGGGCACGCACCACCTTATCCTCTTTCCCCCCCGACGGGTCGCCTTCCCCCCCGAACATGGTCCACTGCGCCGGCAGCTGACAACAAATGGTGGGGCCGGCACGTCGGTGGGTGATTGGACCACGAGGGGACCTCCGTGAACCGAGTCCAACCGCTGGGGAATATACTGTGCGCTCGTCTTCCTCGTCGCCCACCCGCCTCCAAACTCCACGCCCTCCCACATTTTTTCCGAACTCGAAACGCCGGATCGGGTCAAAGCACGGACCTAGGGTTTCGTTGAAACCTGCCATTCCGCGGATCGAGCAGCTAGGGCTTCGGCGGAATCAATCCCCGATTCAGCCATGATGTCGAGGTCGTACACCAACCTTCTGGACCTCGCCGCGGGGAACTTCGCGGCGCTGGGCCCCGCCGGCGGCGGGAGGCGGCGGTCGGGGTCGTTCGCGGCGAAGCGAATGCCGCGGGTGATGACGGTGCCCGGGACGCTGTCGGAGCTGGACGACGAGGACGATGAGCTGGCGGCGACGAGCAGCATCGCCTCCGATGTGCCCTCGTCGGCCGTGGGCGAGCGCCTCATTGTGGTCGCGAACCAGCTCCCCGTGGTGGCGCGACGCCGCCCCGACGGCCGCGGCTGGTTGTTCTCCTGGGACGACGACTCGCTCCTCCTCCGGCTCCGCGACGGCGTCCCGGATGAGATGGAGGTGCTCTTCGTCGGCACCCTCCGCGCCGACGTGCCCGCCTCTGAGCAAGACGAGGTCTCGCAAACCCTCATCGACGGCTTCCGCTGTGCTCCCGTATTCCTCCCGGCCGACCTCTACGATCGCTTTTACCAGAACTTCTGCAAGGGTTACCTATGGCCGTTGTTCCACTACATGCTCCCCTTTGCCTCCGCCCAGTCCCCGAAGGCAAACGCCGTATCAGGTGGCGGCCGGTTTGATCGGGCCTCATGGGAGTCTTACGTCCTCGCGAACAAGTACTTCTTCGAGAAGGTGGTCGAGGTCATCAACCCGGAGGACGACTACGTTTGGGTCCATGATTACCACCTCATGGCGCTGCCCACCTTCCTCAGGCGCCGCTTCAATCGCCTCCGCATTGGATTCTTCCTCCACAGCCCCTTCCCCTCATCAGAGATATACCGGTCCCTTCCTGTTAGGGAGGAGATCCTCAGAACTCTGCTCAATTGTGATCTCGTTGGATTTCATACATTCGATTATGCGAGGCACTTTCTATCTTGCTGTAGTAGGATGCTGGGAATAGAGTACGAGTCAAAGCGTGGATATATTGGTCTGGATTACTTTGGTCGCACTGTTGGGATAAAGATTATGCCAGTGGGAATCCATATGGGTCAATTGCAATCAGTGCTGCAATTACCTGACATGCAGCGGAAGGTTGCTGAGCTGCGACAGCAATTTGAGGGCAAGACCGTGTTGCTTGGTGTGGATGATATGGATATCTTTAAAGGCATCAATTTGAAGCTTCTTGCATTTGAGAATATGCTGAGGATGCATCCTAAGTGGAAGGGAAGGGCTGTGTTGGTGCAGATTGCTAACCCAGCACGTGGGAAGGGAAAAGATATCGACTCAATCCGTGGTGAGATTCAGGATAGTGTTGAGAGAATCAATAAGGAGTTCGGCCGGTCTGGGTACAGTCCAATTGTTTTCATTGACCGGAACGTCCCAAGTGTGGAGAAGCTTGCATATTATACGGTCGCTGAGTGTGTTGTGGTGACTGCTGTGAGGGATGGAATGAATTTGACCCCATATGAGTACATCGTCTGCCGGCAGGGGATACCTGGCTCTGAGTCTGCACCAGAGGTCAGTGGGCCAAGCAAGAGCATGCTAGTTGTGTCAGAATTTATTGGATGCTCGCCTTCACTGAGTGGTGCCATTCGTGTTAACCCGTGGAATATTGAAGCAACTGCGGAGGCGTTGAATGAGGCCATCTCGATGTCAGAGCGTGAAAAGCAGCTGAGGCATGAAAAACACTACCGCTATGTAAGCACACACGATGTCGCATATTGGTCAAGGAGCTTCATCCAGGACCTGGAGAGAGCTTGCAAGGATCACTTTAGGAAGCCGTGTTGGGGCATTGGACTGGGATTTGGATTCAGGGTGGTGGCCCTAGACCCAAATTTCGCAAAGCTTAATTTTGATTCAATTATAATGTCTTATGGAAGATCAAAGAGTAGGGCCATATTTCTTGACTATGATGGTACTTTGGTGCCACAGGCTTCTATCAACCAGAAACCAAGCGAAGAATTAGTGAACATTATTAATACCCTATGCTCGGATAGGAATAACATTGTTTTCATTGTCAGTGGAAGAAGCAGAGATAGCTTGGGATCAATGTTCTCATCATGTC
Organism: Brachypodium distachyon; assembly: GCF_000005505.3. Taxonomy (NCBI): domain Eukaryota; kingdom Viridiplantae; phylum Streptophyta; class Magnoliopsida; order Poales; family Poaceae; genus Brachypodium; species Brachypodium distachyon. The sequence continues at coordinate 17,343,770 of NC_016132.3, read as the reverse complement.
CAATGCTTGGCATTGCGGCAGAGCACGGTTACTTCTTAAGGTACAGTTTTGTAATTAGCATTTCTACATTTCCTTGAATATTAGCAGTGGAAGTCTGTACATTAGTTTGATCAAATAGCAATCTAGTTTGCTTTTGTTGGTTCTTGTAACAAAGGAATTGTTTCCTTATTATTTAACAAGCAACTTCATGCAGCTTTTGTTTACTTGCTACTTCACTGCAATGACCAATTAGCGGGGTTAAAGTATTTAGTCACTTAAAACTTAATGCATCATGCACTCTAGGTTCAGCGAACTCTTAGGCGCTGCTTCTACTTCAACATGGCATGCTCATGCTGTCACATTTTTATTTGTGGTTTTTAGCTGCCAATTCAATCTGCTTGGTGTTTTATTACATGAGGATAATTGCAGACTTTATCATGATCTTTGGAATTACTGGATAACTAAATGAATGATGAGATGCTATGTTTCTATGTGTAGGTGGAGTAGAGATGAAGAATGGCAAACCAGTACCCAGTCCCCTGATATTGGATGGATGCAAATGGCAGAGCCTGTGATGAATCTTTATACAGAAGCAACTGATGGATCTTACATTGAAACCAAAGAAACTGCATTGGTGTGGCATCACCGGGATGCTGACCAAGGCTTTGGTTCTTCTCAGGCAAAAGAAATGCTTGATCACCTGGAAAGTGTACTATCAAATGAAGCAGTCTCAGTCAAGAGCGGCCAGTTCATTGTTGAAGTTAAACCTCAGGTTCACCATCTTGATTTCTGCATTTTATCTGATAGCTTACAATTTTTTGTGCCTTTCATAGAGGAAATACTTCCACATTTTACCCTCCAAATACCCTATATAAGTGAATTCATTGGTTGTTTTGCATTTAGTAAGTTCCCCTTCCTGAGGTCTGCCTACTACTTTTGTGTCAGAAAAGCTATTTTCTTTTCTTTGTTACTTGAGGTAAGTACCATAGCATGTTTCTGCTTTTTGCAGAAGTATGATCTTCATACTTTGACCTGATTAAGGTTTCTCTCAGTTCTAGATTCCTGGAACTGTGTTGCGACGTTTGAGCCAGCAAGCATTGCTTAAAAAGCAATTCGTGTTTTACTTTCAAATTTTGTTGTAGTTATGTGGCCTTAGTTGCTTCCCAGCATTCAACTAAATTGGCCTTCTTTACATGAGTTATGTGATACATTGTGCACGTGTGTTGCATTCACTCGTCTTCCTCTATACATGCAACATGCTTTACATTTTTTTGAAAATGCCTTATACCAGAAATCACAAGCTAGCCATAACAATTTTACTACACGCTCCAGGTTTTGATTTTTCTGATCTTTGCACTGTTGCTGACTTTTCTTTCACTCATTCATTCAGCTATTACTTTGTGCTGCAGGGTGTTAGCAAAGGTCTTGTGGCTGAGAAGATAATCGGATCAATGAAAGAGAAAAGTCAACAGGCAGATTTTGTATTATGCATTGGTGATGACAGGTCAGATGAGGATATGTTTGAAAATATTGCGGATGTCATGAAAAGGGGCATTGCTGCGCCAAAAACACCTCTGTTTGCATGTACTGTAGGGCAGAAACCAAGCAAAGCTAAGTTCTACCTGGACGATACATATGAAGTAGTCAGTATGCTAAGTGCACTAGCAGATGTTTCAGACCCAGACCCTACGGCAGGCTTGGCAGATGACTTGGCTACGTCAGTCTCTTCACTAGATATCAGTGATGAACAAATTCAGTTCAGTAATACAACGATAGAAGGATCTTAGCCTGAAACTGAATCAACACATACTATGATGCTTGACTCACTAAAACATTTTTGTTTGATCGGAAGTGGAGCAGTGGACAGATGATCCACAGAAGAGCAAAAACTATCTTACAGGTCATGATTCTTTGTAGAGAAGATAAGGTATCTCTCCAGGTGGACTAGGGTTACAGTCTGGAGGGAGCTGCAAGTAGGACAGGGATTTGCAATAGCCTCATTCTGCAGCTGGTTACTGCATTTCAATTAGTTGCTGCAAGAAGATTCATATGTGCATAGCTGACCTTTCATGTTCTTCCTGATTTTTCCCTTATCATCTCTGTGAGAATGAGGATATTGGAATGAAACCTGTGAAACGGCTGGCGCAGTTTGTGATTTCTTATCTGTTGACTTGGTTAACGGTTAACTAAGAGATTTTCTAGTCAAGAAATCTAGTAATCCTTTTCCTGTAATATTGCGCTGGTGTTTGGGATGAGAATCGTCTCATAACAGCCTTATATGCACACTACATGTATCTAGCAAACTTATTGAATTCGTTCTCTGCAACTCATTATGTCTTACACTTCCAGTACTAGTTGTTACTGCCAATAGTACAGTACTAGGTGTTGCCAACGTGCGTAGCCCTAGTTGGTTTTCTCTTTCGTTTAGAAATGTTCTACCTGAAGGAGGCATCTTTCATGTTCTCATTCATGGTGGTGACATGGTGCCAGATTAATTCTGCCCGTGCAACACTGGAGATTTTCCTCCGATTAATATAGAACTTAGTACAGTACCATTGTTATCTTAAGCCACGTCATCTTTGAAAGGTCAAGAAAGCCAAATTTGAAAGCGCACCCTGTCGATTTCATGGTATCAATTTCACTCACAAAAAAAAAAGATTTCATGGTATCAATTTCTTTTTGAATCATCTATACGCACATCTTTCACGTAAAGAACGCCCAGTTGGCAGTTCTTCTTCGATGTGAGGAGGAAAAGGTAACTGAATGGCAGATGTGGGAGATTTAACAATACATGAATACAGTTTGGGGGAGGATGCTTTTATTTATTCGGAGAAACAACACAGCTACTGACCCTGCCCCTGAACCCCGGATATACACAGTCAAACTTTACAATTTCTGTAATGAACTGAAGTTCTCATCCTTCTTACATTGGTAAGCGACTAAGCATACAGCAGTATATCTCCTTATCTCACCCTTCTGACATCAGCAAGCATACAAGCATCTGCTCCGATCTTAGGAGAATATGTAGACCTCGTCGAAGGATTTCCTACAAAGCATCACATGTGTTCATTTGCATAGCCGTGAATAGAGAAGCAGATGGTGCAGCAGGTATGCAATTATGCAAGACCAACAGAAGCAGCTTACGAGGTTTTCCCCGAAAACGTAGGGCTGTAGTTGTAAATCAGGTTATCCAGCACCTTGTCAGCAGGAGGTCTGTTTGGGGACTTGCGTGCTTGGCTGTTTCACATCAGAGCAAAATGTGAGCCTTGCATGAGCCATTGCTTTGCAGTTAGTTCTTTTGTATGCAAGTACGGGATTCATGCAATGGACTTGGTGGAACACAATGATGCGAGATAAGGGTATGTTGAATGCAAGCAAGTCTCTGAGAAGCTGCAAGTCTGCAACAAGGTAAAGAACGACACAATCATACAATTAACTCCACAAAGGGCTAGCTGGTCTGCAGCTAAAACCAGCCATGGAAGATATGTCAAGACCTAAACCGTGGTTTATGGTGAGCGTGCCTGGCTTTGAGATAATAAAACAACGAAGCACGCGGCAGCAGCAGTAGCAAAATAAAAAATAAAAAATTGTGCAACTGCTGATTGTAGCCATTTCTGGTTTAGATCGGTGCAGATATCATTATGTTGGGTACTAAAGTTAATGGTGACTGCATCACAGAAATAATAATCTAGAAACTGAGCAGCTAATGAGACTAAGCTGGAATCCAAACAAAGGCAACTAGGTTGTCGTAAATAGGAACAGACAGGAGCACATCTATCTACAGGTCGATGTAGAATCTGCAATAATTTCATCGACACCATACAAACTATTCATGAGTGGAGTACTGAATATGAATATGAACTTGACTCAAGCAGATGCAGTCATTCAGAGGGATCTGGTTGAACTAGAATTATGGGTTTAATGATCGTCGAACGGAGAAAAAAATTGAGCAAATGCCACGAACCTAAAGTCCTATAAACTGTTGCTAACCATACATGCTTTTGAACAGGTCATTTTTCAACCGCGCCGTACAATTTTCATCACAGAATTAGAAGCATGGACAATGCATATATGAATAATCAAATGATATCTTGCTTATAACAAATAAACAAAAGGTCTCGATTGCAAACCTGACAAAATAGTTGGCAAAATTTTGAGTCACTTGTACCGCATCCTCACTGTGTGGAATCATTGGTTTACCCCACTCAAAAATGGCTTTCTGCAGCAGGTAAACAAGCTAATCATGGTCTAACTCTTGAGGACATACTGTTTGCCTAAGTGGCCAGTGTCCACATTAAGAAAAAATATCACAGCCAAGAATAGTTTCAAAGAATGTTTTGGTAGCAGACTAATATATAATCTTAATAAATGCCAGAAAGGGGATAGGTAGCATGCAAAAAATATGCACAGGCCCGTGAACAGATTAGTGGCTTAACAACTGGAGTTCCAAAATAAACAGTTGCATTACAGTCACCATACCTCAGGATGCCACTGAGTGCAAGTGATCGGATATTTCTGTGCTTGTACGGTTGAGACATAAACCTGATTTGTCAAGGAAAGGAAATCAATTTGTTGTATCATGCAATGATTTGTGAATCAGTTTGTTGTACTACCTCTGAATTAGGCTGATTGAAAGACCTTTTGTTACGTAGAAGGTGCAGGAAAGAAAGACCTTTAAGAGTGGATGTTATATGTTGGGAGTAAAACTATGAAATTTTGTACCTCCCCATTTTCATCAGGTGATGTAGTCAGAATTCTGAAGAAGCTTGACAAGGCCCCATTCTCTCGCAATCTCTTAGGAGATATGCCATACTGTCACAAATTGAGAAATTAAACCATGTTAGGGAAAAGAGATAAAGATTTATTTTTCTGCAATCTTCATCTAAGGTGCTGTTTCAAAATCATCAATCATGATTTGGCTGAACTAAGTGTATCATGTAGAAGTTAATATCGAGCTGATTAAATGTGAAAAGAACCCAGGATTCTTCTTACTTTGTGATTTTGCATGACAAGACAACTGGTGCTGAGTTTCTTGATGAGATCAGGATGAAATCTGTGAATTTAGATAATATTTTAGCAGACAGGTATACAAAAGGTGATAGAAGGCAAGGCACAAAGAGTTAAAGAGGCAAGCTAGCAAAGTAATCTGTCTTAAAACAATAGTAACAAAAAAACAAGGTTATATCACAGATACACGAGAAAAATATTTGAAAATCTATGAGATATTAAAACCTTGGAAGCATACAGGATCGCATAATCCCTGTTGTTTGGGAAGAGAGGGGGCAACGGGGCAGGGCACATTCTAGATAACTAACCCAACTGCATAACCGAAATCTATTTAGTTCACTTTCAAAATTTCAAATTTGATAAAGCCATCGTGTAAACCTGAGATTAAGTCTAATTACACTTTCTCTGTAAAGAAGAACCAAACTTGCATAATCTTTAGGAATAGGAGTGGACAAAAAAGCATGACGTTTCCAAGTATTCATGCAGACATTTCAGTTGATAGAGAAAAGTGTGAAAACTGAAGAAGTTTAGTGCCAATACAGTTTTCTCTAAGAATAAAAGGCTTGCATGACCATTCTGCGCCTGCACTACAAGTATCTATTTTTAGAATCCCACCTTTCAAATACTGATCCCTCAAGTGAAGAATAATTTGGAAATTGAAGAGTTGATGCTTGATTTGAGGCGCTGAATGACTCCAGAATATTATTGTCCTGATATCATCATAAACAAAAGTCACTTGCCAGTTTGTGGGGCACAGACACGAACTTCAAATGGAACACACTAAGTGCTTGTGTCCTCTTTGCGGATCAGAACAGTGCACCAGCTGTTGTTGCTTCACTGCTTTACACGATACAAGAGGAATGGTATCATTTTAGTTCTAATAGACCATTTTTCTTTGATCAGATATCTAAATTTGAGTTGTCCTAATGAATAAGAAATCCATATTGTACTTCCGCAGCTAAATTTGCATGTTGACAATCTTGGTCGTTATCTTAGAAAAAAGGAAATTACCTTGCTCACTATCATGCTTATAAGCTCGAAACCAAGGCACTGCGCGAATAATGGAAGTATAACTCCTGCATCATTCTTGTCCACGACGTACTAGAAAAGAACAGATGGGGGGAAATGAGAATTATTCCGTTATCTTTGGTTGCGTTTGGCATGAGCTTGGACAAATAACATAGATAATATGATAACATGTCAGAAGCTGTCAAAGAGATAAGTACCTGAAACACTTTTTTTATAGTTTCGAAATATATACCACTCTTCTGTGATCCACCAGTAAACAGAACACCATTCACCAAACTCAGTTTCTGCAGTCAAAGGGTCAGAAGCAAAACTAAAACAAATTATCAAAGAGATAAGTAGCAAGAACAACTGTGCAAGCTAGCAGGGACGCCAAGTAATTAACAGACGTCCTATTTCCATGAGATCATATGGTTGGAAAATGCGATAAGATATTTTGTAGACAGAGACATGATAGGTTAAGTGTTCTGTCCAGATATGAAATAAGTGAATAGTAACATAGGTTAGGTAGACACCGAATGACCAATACCTTATACCTTTTCTAGAATACGACCAATACCTTATACCTGCCCACCCCGCATTTTGATTGATCACCATCTAACTGAGATTATTTTCCTAAACGTATTGGTAACACTTGAGAAACCCTATATGATCGGTATTACCAAATGTTCAGAGAATTCAGCTGAAAGCATAGTTCAGATTCAGGTTTCCCCCGTTCTAGGCCATTTGATTGATGCACATGGATTTTCCCTCCAACTCCAGACTATAGGCTCAAGATCCATCAGAAAAGGCTAAGCAGCAGTTTGAACGCTTGAACTCAAGAAGATACACCATAAATTACTGAGCAGTGAGCACTCGCATGCATTTAACTGGGACACTAATATATCACCATGTCCACTTTCCTTTTTTGTTGTAGAATCATTGGGCATGGAAATAAGCATAGTTGCCTAGAAACGGTCACCACATATCTTATGGTTTTGATTCCAAGCATCATCGGTTAAAACGCTCACGTGGAGAAAGGGGAAGGTAATAGCTAGCTAGGGAGAAGAGAGAGAAGAGAAGGGAGCTACTGAAGCAGAGAGCAAGGACCTCGAGGAGGCGCTCCTCGGGCTCGTTGTAGATGAGCGGGATGACGCGGGCGCCGGCGGACTCGATGAACTTGACGTAGGAAGCGGCGATGTAGGAGGTGGCCGTCCCATTGCTGATCTTCCCGGAGGCGCCGTCGCCCGGGTGCGACACGATGCCGATCACCGGCCGGTCGTACACCGCGGGGTCCGGCGGCGCGGCGCAGGCCCGGGCGCTGGGAAGCTGGATGACGCCCGTCGCCGCCGACGAGGGGGCGAGGAGGAGGAGGAGGGGGAGAAAGGGGAGCAGATGGGGAGAAGCCATTTGGACTGTCGGCTTCTGCTTGCTGCACGCCAGAAGGCGGACGGGGAAAGTGCCCATTGGTGAGGATCACGTTTTTTTTCAGTCTTTTTTCAAAAAACAATTGCAGCGTTGCAGGGAATAACAATTTCAATTTGTGTGAAGCAAATTCAATATCCATGGATTTACTCGATTTACTATGTTGTCGCACCAGTGGCATCCGGGTACCACCGCTGCATGACTCGTGGGCACCTCGCTTGCTTCCCGGAAGGATCGCACCCTGGGCAGAACCCCGTGAGTTACCCTGCAAGTCACCAGCACGGCAGGGCTAGCCGGGCTGCGGGGGTTGCCCTGGAGGGCAGCAAGAGAAATCCCGCCCGGGTGCTTCTCGGGAAGGGCGTTCCCGGACGCACGCGCCCGTTACAGGGGTGGGGCCGAGTGGGCAAGACAGCAACACCACGTGGCCGCTCGGCGCCCCCCCCCCCCCACCCCCCGCGCGCAGGGTTCGCCGGGACAAGAAGTGAAGCACACTCAAGCATTAAATGCACCGACAGAAAGAGGATTTCCCGTCCAGTCAGCCTACAGTGACTGGCCCGGTGTAAATCCTAGGCACATGGGACTCTAGTTGCAGGGCTACCCGTCCTGCATGCAAGCCAGCGCGGTAGGGCCGAGCTGCCCTGACTCCCTGTTCGCCATTTGTCGCCCATGCACCGAGATACCTGTGGTATCCCCTTGAGTATAAAAGGAGTACCCCCGGCAACGGTCAAAGGGTTCGGTTTTCCTACTAGTTTTAGCCAGAAATAGCAAGTAGCCCTTAGCGGAACAAGAGAGAACGCCCGAGAACTCCCCCCGGCAACTTGTAGACCCTTGCTCATCGGTTAATAGCAAACTTAGAAGCAGGACGTAGTGTTTTACACCTCAGGATGGCCCGAACCAGGGTAAAAACGATACCGTGTTCATCGTGTCCCAACGCTTGACATTGGCCTCGCCGGCGATCGCCGGAGCGATCCCCGCCGCCCACTGCCGAACCTAAAAGGGGGTGCTCGCGCATCCCCGGTGTCTGAGCCCCGAGCTACGACATATATCGGCAATCATATGCTGCAATTTGACAATTTTGTACTTAGTTATTTCTCTGATCCTAAATTCTTGTCGTGGTTTTAGTTCAAATTTAGGATTGGAGGAAGTACTCATTTTCTTATATGGTCAATCATATGATGCAATTTGCTAATTTGGTTTAACGGCTATTTACCCAGCTATTAATAGCTTTCTTCGCTCTAGAGGATAACTTTGTGATTCTTTTCGGCTTCGAGTACTCTCTCTGTTTTAAAACATAAAATCTTGTGGGTGGGGTTATATCTAAATTGTCTAATCTTAAGAAAAATACTTAAATCTAAGTTGACGGATCTATTGGATTAGTATCTAGATCTCATTTTACATTTTTTTTTCATCGTCCGCTTCGAAGCTTAAAACACGAATCATATCCAACAGTTGAGGCATCAACTTATTTCTAACTAAAAATCAGACAACTTAGATATAGCAAAACCGAAATCTTATATATTTTAAAGTTTAAATTTGATTATCAGTTAGAACAATGATACATTATTATGTGTTACAAAATATTATGGGGAACTTCTTTCCAGTAGAAATTCAATAACTTCATTTTCGTGACGCACAAGCCATATAGGATTGGTCTAACTAACGATGAAAGTTGAATCTTAAGTTGCACACCCTACATTTAATTTGGAATGAAGAAAATACTTGTACTAATAATAAATTTAGACGGAAGTGCTCCTTCTTGATTGATGGACAAGCACATATCAGCAGCAGGTTGAACTCGACAAGCTACGCAACAAATTATTGAGCAGCGAGACAGAACTCATTACCCTAACACAAAAATAATTGGCACGGGAGTCAGCACACACAGGGGAAGTTTTGCCAATAAACAACAATCGCTACGTCTCTTTCAGTTTCAATTTGTGTCGTGGTGGTGTCACGGCAGATGCCATAGGATGGCTTAACTTGGGGCCGATGGACGAAGGAGGAACCGGAGGAGGGAGGACGTGAAGGAAAACACGCACAAGTTACACAAACATGCACAGATTTACCCAGGTTCGGAGCCCTCTTGTCGAGGTAAAACTCCTACTCCTGCTTTGTTGTATTAGCCGAGATAGAAAAGCTCTACAATGGCGCTCCTTGAGCTGTATTCTCGAGGAAGAAGAAAAAGAAGGGGGGAAACCCTAGATGACTAAGTGCTCCGTCCCTTTCTACAGAGGGGTAAGGTTCTATTTATAGACCGTCCATGTCACACTGACATGTGGGCCGAGTCCTAACGTCATCTTCCTTGGGCCCCGCCGGGCACGCGGCTCGATTCCCTCCCGGTGGCACCGTAGGGGACAAGACAACTTTACTTTTCCTGGCACCCTGCAGAAAGTATCTCTATCCTCTGCCAGCTTCCGTCAGAGATTCTCTTTCGGTGTTTCTCTTGTGCAGTCGCCTGACACCGGTACGTAAGCGGCGACCGCCTTTTCCATGATAATGATGACGTTGCTTTATCCTCTGCCGCGTGGTCAGGATAAGACCGTTGAGAGATCTCGGCGCGGACCAAGATCAAGGTGCTCGTCCTTATCCTGCAAGCTCATAAGACAATCATAGTCATGCCGGCATACGTCCAGGATGCCGGCTTAGTGTTAATTTGACTTTACAATGCCGGCATACATAACCATGCCGGCTTTGCCTCCGTCATCTCGACTAGTGTTGTGTCGTCAGGACCCTACCCGGAGTCATCCCCTCGACAATTTGGAAGAAAAAAACTAAGTACTAGATACCATTCCGAACAGGGGAAGTTTAGCTAGGGAGAAGAGAGAAGAAGCACGATTAACCTCGAGGATGCACTCCTCGGGCTCGTTGTAGATAAGCGGGATGACGCGGGCGCCGGCGAACTCGACGAACTTGACGTAGGACGTGGCGATGTAGCCATGTAGGAGGTGGCCATCCCGTTGCTGATCTTCCCGGTCTCAGACGCGCGGTTGCCCGAGTGCGACACGATGCCGATCACCGGCCGGTCGTACGTCGCGGGGTCCGCCGGCGCGGCGCAGGCCCGGCCGCGGGGCAGACGGATGTCGCCTGCCGCCGCCGCGGAGGGCCCGGCGAGGAAGGGGAGCAGCAGGAGGAAGGGGAGCACATGGGAAGAAGGAGAAGCCATTTGGAGGACAAGTAATTGGACTCCCTGTTTGGGCGTGCTGGCTGCAGGGGTGGGTTAAGTGGGTTTGCTTGAAGTCCAAGCTCGCTTGATTTGATTGTCTCGTGCCCGGAGTTTAAACTAAGATCAATGTGGTTTGCATGAATTTTTTTAAAAATGATTCGTGCTGATCTGCTGGGAAGGGTTGAAGATAGAATCGTGCAACACCTCTGAAATAGTTTATACGCCATCTGTTGATATATATTGATTTTTATTTTTGAGGAAAGATATCTGTTGATATATTTGCAGGGCTTCTGCAATGATGGGACGGCACTTCGCTAGTTTCATCTTGGCACCAAAGCTAAATTTGCATTTTGAAACATGGATAATATTTTCTGGCCACAAAGAAAACCCATTATATATAGAGTAAATTTCAGACCAATTTGGAAATGGTCTAAAAGTGGTAAATACACTGTGAAGTCCATGTATGACATGCTGACAAACCAAGGTGCTGATAGGCCATTTAGACATTTGTGGAAGGCTGGAATTCCATTGAAGATTAAAATCTGGTTATGGCTGATTTGGCACAATGCGATTGCCACAAAAGATAACATGGTTATGAGGAATTGGGTGGGGGACACAACCTGTAGGTTTTGCTCAGATTTGGAAACTATTAATCATCTTTTTTTCTTTTGCGCTGCTGCTAGATATACTTGGAGTGTAGTGGCGATGACTCTAGGTGTGAATAATAGCCCTTCTTGTTTCTCTCAATACTTTCATTGGATCGCACGTCATACCAAGCTGAGTAGGAATATGCAGCTTGTGGGAATAGCGGCCATTTGTTGGGCAACCTGGAAGATACGTAACAGGGCGTGCTTTGAGAAGCGCCTGATTCGTTCTCCTGCGGAACTGATTTGTTCTGCTTGTTCATTCATGAAATACTGGGCAGGTCTCCAGCGTGGCGGCGAGGATGATGTTAAGGGAAGGGGCGCGCCTTCTACAGGCAGAAGCTCTGAAGCATCACCCTGCTCAAGCGGCGATGGACGCGCGTCGGATCAAGGACGGAGCGGAGCCGGGGGATTATGTAATATAAATGGTCGCTTCAGTTGGCAAATGGGTCCAGTGAGATAATGATGGTTTTGCTGATACTTGGTTTCGGTTATCTGCGGCTCTGCGAGCCAGGTGTTTGGCGTCAGCCATGTATTTTCGTTCTTTTCGTCTGGTAGACCCTACTGTGGGCGTTATGTGTGTGTTCTTGTTAGCCTTGTCGGCGGCAAGTATGTTAAAAACTACGTGTGTGCTGTGTGAACGCTGTATTGTGTTATCTGTTGATAGTGGAATCCGATCGTGAGTAAAAAAAATATAGAGTAAATTTCACAAAACCATACTTTTTGTGGCAGTCGTATCGCTGAGCCACAGTTAACGGAAAACCGTTCACAGAACCACACATTTTGAATCAAGTTGTCTCAGTCAGCCCAAAAACGAGTGGTTTGCCGGTTTTGCTTGATTTCTTACACATGGGCCCACCTGTTGTACGCCACGTCAGTCCCAACCCGACATGAAACATTACCCCATGATTAAAGCCCCAGCCCTCTTCTCACTCCCGCAAGTTTTCAGGGCCGGCGTGGCGTCTGACAGGTGGCCCCACGGTAAAAAATAAGGCTGACTGAGACAATTTGACTCAAAAAGTGTGGCTCTGTGAAAGGTTTTTCGTTAACTGTGTTTGGATGTAGATATTCAAAAAGTGGAATTGAATTGGGTTGGAATTCCAATTCAGAGTGGAAATGGAATTGGTATACGGTACCATTGTAGGTCTTTGGATGTGCATGTAACTGGTAGTTGGAATTTGGAAAGTATATCAATTCCAATTCATGTTTGGATGTACAAAGAATGGAATTATAAAGTAAAAAAAACTGTTTGAGCCATTGTATATTTAATCTGGGTGCAAAGAGAAATAAACAGAAAAGAAAAGAGGAAAGGCAGCAGCACGTGCTGATTGGATCCATCGGGAGAGGCTTTGGATTGGGGCAACAAGGACTTGGCCAGCGGCAACCATAGCCGGCGGCCAGCAACACAGCGGCGCACGGCCGAACAGGCTCTGCAGGGCACCAAAAAGCACGGGACTCCTACCGGGAGAACGAGCAGAACGACGCGAGGTCGATGGGAAGTTCGGCCGGGGCTTCCGCGGCCGGGAACCGCATGATACTGTGAAGAACGGGGTGGCTGTAGGAGGGGATGGGGTAGCAGCAGGCGGGCCGGAGGCGCGGCACTGGATCTCGCCGGATCCAGGAAGAACGAGGAACCGGTGCCCTCCAGACCTCTAGCAGCTCGCCGCGACGGAGCTCCGCAGGGAATCCAGCAAGATGGATGCAGATCAGGGGCAGGGGCAGGGGCGTGGAGGGGACGGCTCGTCGGGGAGGGGATGACCACGTCAGAGATAGTGGGCGAAGACGAACCGTCCGGAGGATGAGGCCTCGCCGGAGGACGAACGGAGACAGGGAGAGCAGTGGGGGGGTAGGGGGCGGAGGCAACGGGCATCGCCGGAGACGGTGGTGGCGAATCTTGGAAAGGGAATGGGGTGACATCGACGGGCGGGGACGGGGAAGAGCTCGGGCGCAATGGGCGGCCCTGAGACGGCGGAGTAGGATCTCGCCGGATCCGGGAAGGATGAGGCTCGCTGAAGAGCTCAGGCGACAGCGGGATCGGGGCCTCCCGTGTCTTCTCCAGTTCTCCGCTTCTGTCTGTGCCGGCTTCTTTTTGCTCTACAAAGCGAGCGAAGAGGTAAGTGAACGCACGTGGCTAGGGCTGCGGGAAGTGGGCGAATTCAGCCCAAAACCGAGCGGAAGAGCTCGGAATTGGGCGAGTGCGCTCGTAGGTGCGTGGGACACCGGTTGGAATTCGAAGTAAATTCCAGTCGCCAATTCTGAGACCCCCAAACAGCTGAATCGAACGGTACTCAATACCAATTCTGAATTCGGAGGTTGAATATCTACATCCAAACGGGGTGTGATACTTTCACAGCGGAAGAGAAGAAGAGCGAAGCCCCGGCAGACACGCAAGGATGGATGGCCGGCGACGAAGCATAGGCCGTCACCGTTGGCATAACTGTCCCCACCACTCCAGCACCAGCAGTGGACCCGCTGAAACTACCCGACGAAGCATAGGCCGAATGAAGCAGCCCTGCACCTGTCACGATGGCACGACCGTAGGCCTCGCGTGCCAAAGACCTTTTATCTCTCAGTCTCTCTAAAAGAAAAGTTCCAACGACCTGCGTGACTGCAACACCAACGACAGGTGCGTGACTGCAACACCAGCGCCGTGTCATGTGCCCCAGCATGCTCAGTTTTATTTCTCACGTAATCAACGAAATTAATTCACTCGAGTAACAGCAAATCGAAAGCTCAGCTCCCAGCACTGCAGGCCAGCAATACATTCTGCGGGCGCTTTACAATACGCACAGCACATTAAGAGTTCATCCTTCTTCATCCATCAAGCCTTGGCAGCGAGCTTCATCTCGTCCTTGATGGCGGCGGCGAGCTGGTCGTAGGCCTCCTCCCACGCGCCCTTCATCTCCGGCGTCCACATCCCCGGGACCGCCCCCTCGATCGTCTCCAGCAGCGCCGTCTTCACCACCTGCAACAAGTGCAAACCCCCACATTTTCCCCGACCCCAACGTTAGTCCGTCCGTCTTCTTTTCTTCTTCGTTTTCCTTTTGCAAAGCCAGCGGCGTATATATACCTCGAAGTGCGCGTCGGCGACGCCGGCCTTGACGTGGGTGGCGCCGAGCCGCCGCAGCGAGGCCTCCCGCACCTTCACGTCGCCGGTCTTCCTCAGCTGCGTCGCCGACTCGCAAGCCTGCAAACCGAACGAACGAAATAATTAGAAAATCAGATCACGCCGGCGTGGGCCTTGGGCTTGGGGTGGGCCTGGAATATGGGTTGTTACCATGACAAAGACGGTCACGGCGTGGGCCTTGAGCTTGGGGTGGGTCTCCAGCGGGACGTCGTCGCCGCCGGCCTCGCGCAGGAACGGGAACATGGGCTTCGCCGCCGGTGCGATCTCAAAAATCCTTTCGTACCATGTCACATGAATAAAACGGGATTCAGATTCAGAAATCAGAAGCTTGTGACGCCTAAATTTGTTGGGCGAAAGAAACGAATGACCCGCGAATATGTGCTCGTTGGGCTGTGTGAAAAAACACTGAAGAATGCAAACGAAGGATACCTGAGGAAGAACTTGAGAGCGATGGATTCAGAGTCCGGCTTCATGGCTTTCCATGAGCGAAGGACCAGCTCCTCCTGTGCCTCACTGAACCCCATCAAATCTTCTCTCTGCTGTTCTTAACCCTTATTTTGTTTTCTTGGTGCGTGTGATCGTCTAGGAGTGTGGGTTCTGATGAATTTCTGATCGTTTATATAGGCAGAGCCCGGTGGCTCTCTGGTTTGAGCGAAAACAGAGAGCTCGTGATATTATATTTTTTGTAGCTGGCCCTTGAGTGCGTGAGCGGGGCAGGGACTTCTGGGAAGAAAAACTAAGCTTGTCCATGTCCTGATAATTCCGTGGGCACTTTTGACTGATCGCCCCACGTGTTTGCCTTGCCCGTATCCTAACACATCTCAACAGCTTTTATCTTCATTTCTAGCCGGATTCTAAAGGGGGGCTTGATTACTTGAACAGCGTTTTTATCAGACAGAAGATACTAGAGAGACTGGCAATTTGCACATTGGTTGATTCTTTCTTAGTTAATTGCTCCATCCGGTGGGCGCCCGGGGGTGATCGAGAGTGAGATGAGATGAGTAAGTTCAGAGAGGGATGGTGCTTGAAGAGGCGGCAAAGAAATATCTTCAGGTACAGCGGGGGCAGTGTGGACGGCACGCCGCATGGCATTGCTGTCCGTTTGCCCGGGCGGCCGGACTTGTGTGGTGGGCTGCACGCTTCCCTGTGTCCAGAAGGAACTTTCAGATATGGCACGACCGTTGGTGGACACGGACGGGCGCACGTTAGATTTTTTTTATTGGAGGAAACACGTTAGAATTTAGTAGACGGGGGAAAATTATCTTAACATATGGCTGAATGGCTAACAAGTGCTAAATTATTTCCGTATCTTGAGAGTGCTCGAATTTTCATATAGGATTTTCTTATTATTGTACTCCTCCATCCCATATTAAGTGATTCAAATTTGTCTAAATATGGATGCATCTATGTCTAAAAGGCGTCTAGATACCTATAACAGAAAGTCACTTAATATGAGACGGAAAGAGTACTATATAAAGAGAAATAAGATGAAGATGCTTTAGATGTACATCGAAGAGCCCAATTTGAGTATTTCGGAAAAGAAAACACTTAAATGGGCTTAGACCCTTTCAAATTGTGTCATGTCATGCAAAGTAAACTTATTGTCAGGCGCGTCTGATGCAGCGTGAAGAAGTACCAATCCATTTTGGTACTCAATTTGAGTAGCATCTACGAGCAGGGATAGATGAAAATCTCGTTGCTCACAAGCTTAATGACTGCCCGATAGCTAGACTCGTGTAGTTTGTATTCGTTAACTAACGAATCAGACCAATCAATCATTTTAGCTCCTTATTAATATACTAATGAGCTTTAAGCTCGTTTTTTTTCATACGGAGTATTACTGAGATGCAGCCCATTTCCAGATGACCAGTACAGCGAGCTGGAGCTACAACATGTACAATGTAGTGTGCCAAAGGCGTAGTCGCGTCTCGCGTGCATGGTAGCTGTACTTGCGGTCTTGCGCCATTGTAGGACAATGTGTGACATAGTGACAAATGACAATTGTAGCAATCTGGCATGTGTTATTTAACGAGCGCTCGCGAACGGTCAGGAGCTTAACAAGTTTCAACCGAGTTGGACAAGATTTTCAGCTTATTGTTACTGAGCTTAACGAGCGGAGCAACCAATTAGTCTAACTCTATCCACGAGTACTAATTTAGAGCTAGTACTAACTGATGCTCTAACACGACGGAAGCGACACCTTATTGGGCATCAATGTGGACATTTTAAGATTTATAAACCCATTGCAATGTTGACTTGACCCGGATTCTTTGCAAGTGGTGCATAAGAATGAGTTCTATGTAGGAGCAGCTCTAATGCACATGCTTAGCATTGCAGTCCAGTTAGATTCAGATCTGGATTATTCTAGCATCTAATTGCGTTTACTCTCTTCTAACATTTGTATCCTAGTGTCTTTGGCGCATCTCTCAGTCTACCGGTGGTCCTGAAGACTCCATTTGAAAGCTCCGACCCCAACTGTCAGCGTCTCATCCGCGGAAACGCACCGTACAGATTGCCGCACCCAGGGAAGCATAGGCATAGCAGAGGCGCTCCATTAATCCCCTCCAGTGATCTCCTCAAGCAGGGCAAAGCATATTCCGCTTCCCCCTCCCCCCATTTCCCCAAACGCCGCCTCTGGCTCCGGCCTCGCCGCCCGGCCTTCATGGACCCCGCCGCCGACCAGTCCCCGGAGGAGGTGTACTCCGTCTGGGCCCTCCCGCCGGAGCCCGTCCGCGCCCGCCTCCGCGGCCTCATGGCCGGCCTCCGCGCCGCGCACGGCGGCCCGGCCTTCGAGCCGCACGCCACCGTCGTCGGCGCCGTCCGCATGCGCCGTTCAGCGGCCGTCGAGGCGCTCCGTGCCGCCGCCGCGGCGGCCGTCGTCCGCCCCTACACCGCCCGCGTCACCGGCGTCGCCCGGGGGGACTTCTTCTACCAGTGCGTCTACCTCCTCCTCGAACCCACCCCCGAGGTTTGCCCTTGTTTCCCCCTCTCAGTGGATTCCCATGTGTGATTCGCTCAGCGTTTCGAAGTTCCATCTGTGATTGGCACCCCAGAGAAATGTTTATACAGTATGCTGTAATCCTTTGTTAAAACCAGGCCTTCAGTTTTATTTTGTTAGTTAGTAAGTTATCTGCTCTGATTATGCCAAATTATCTGGGTTTTGCAGGTGAACCAAGCAAGCGATCACTTCTGTGCACACTTTGGGTTTCAGAGATCAACTCGTGAGTGTAGTTCCTGTATTTTGTTTCTGAAATGTAACAAGTTGATGACAGTTGCTTCGTGGTTTACATGCTTGCAGCATATATGCCCCATGTCAGTGTCTTGTACGGAGACCTGACAGACGAGGAGAAGGAATCAGCAAGGAAGAAGGTCGAGGAAATGGACAATGAAATATGTGGACTGCAGTTTGAGATCTCAGAGCTTGCACTTTACAGAACGGACACAGAGGATAAGAGCTTGGAATCCTGGGAATTGGTGGAGGTATGCCACCTTGAGAAGAAGTGATCAGTTTCCTCCCAATGATGCTTCTACTGTGAGTTTGTTACTGCTCCTGGGTCTTGTAAGATTAAGTTTCCACTTTTAAGTGCTTGATTTGCATCTCCTTAGCCCCTGTGCTTTGAATAAGGAATGATGTAAAGAAAATATTTGACCTATCTTGGGTTTTACCTTGTTAATTGTGGGATTGAATACAAATTTGGGCACCTTCGTTTAAAAAATCAGGGGTTTTGCATCGAAAAATCTTTTGAGATTTAGATTTATTTTATTCAAAAGAACCTATTGAAATGGAAACGCGGGTGATTAGTCTTACAATTATAAATGAGTTGAGCTCAATAGTGCAAAAGCCTGAGTTTATTTTGGTTATTGCCTGGAGAATACTTTGCAGGATCATATCATCAAATATATTAATAACTGAGAGACATCCCATCAAGCTCTTCATGGGTATGCCATCATGGTTTAAGATACATATAATATTGCACATATAGATTGTACAGTACATTCCATATAGTGCGCATTTTGTGATGCAACACTAACTACAGTTCGGTTGTCAGCGTGAACTCTGTGCTGTCTAGTCTTTACTCCCCTTGAGAACTTTCTGGCCTAAACCTTCTTCCACCCGATCCACCTTCCCTTTGACAATTGAAATATGTGGCAGCCACAATATTGAGGTGGTGCTGATGTGCAAAGCTCCTGCAGCTGAAGTTGTGTCGCATGTCTGGTGCAAAAACTGTCCCCCTACCTAGTTGCTGGAACAGCACAAATACCATCCTGTGGATACCAGATCTTGGTTCTGGTCTTTCATAAATTTCAAGCTCTTGGCCTGCAAGAGAACCCTAGTGTTATCTCGTTAAGATTTTAAAGAGACATCCCACTCGGTGGAAACATCTTGTAATTTATCTGCAATATAGTTTACTCTTCTCTTGTCTAGGCAAATCTGAATCTTTATATGAGTGTACATGTTTAAGTCACAGGGGTAACTTTTGTTCTGTTGTACATGTTAGCTGTAAACAAAACCTTATATGTCAAATCTCTGTAAGACCAATGTGAGATTGAGTGATTTTAGTTAAGTCGCATGCATCTGTTCTGTACATGTGAAAAAAAAGGTATGCACAGCGAATAGGTAATGGTAATTCTTAAGCATAGCCCTATGTTAAAATCTCTTGTTTTTGTACCATGATCTTATCTAAAGTTTTCCTTGTTTGTTCAATTTCAAAACACATGCATGTCATTTTACACTGTCGATAGTTATTATTTCTTTAGCATTAAGATAACCAATGTTAACGAAAGGATAAATCAGAATCAAGTTGTACTTGATTTGGAAGTTATGTTACATAAATTAGAGGCCTTACTATGAATTTCACATTTTTAGAGTTCCCTTTTGTCTGTAACTAGCATTCACATTTTGGTCCTTGATCATGTGTAGAAATTCATAGCCTCTGTTAATTAGATGGTAGTCAATAGGTTTAAGGGCAAGAACTTAAGATGGCCTAATCTCCACATCCACAAAACTCAGTAAGACCAAAAATCACATGGAACAGATTGTTATGCATGACATCATACCGAAGCTGACACCAGTTGTTCCTGGGATATCTGCCACCATCCTACACAAGTGGAGATATATCATGTCAGGGGCAGTTAAACAAACAGGCCAAGCGTTTGTAGTCATATTTGACGAAAATTATAACATGTTCCGTTTGATTTACCAGTGCAAGTACTCCCTTAGTGATGGGTGGCTTGGGCTTGGGGCATCCGGATCCACCAGTACCTTTTCAAGTCAAAGACAAACAAGTTAACATGTTTGAATTTAATAGGAGTAACTTACAAGACCTTTTTGTTTCTATGGAATTTCTTCACAAAAATACTAATAAACCCTGCACAAAGCGTGTAATACTAGTAGTTGTCAGATAACCGAAAGGTTTGCATATACCGTCCACTAATCCACTTAGAAACACATTTTTAAAAATTGCTCGGCTTACCAGGGTGTAGAGAACTCTCATGTCATTACCACCAATATCAACTCGCGGCTTGCTTACAACTGCAGATGGTCTTAGCTCAGTCCCTGGTAAAAGTAACCTATTATTGTAGGCTATTCTCAGTGGAGTGGTTGGTGTAAATGGATCCAACACATCTTGTATGACATGAGCCACAACTAAGGGATCCACTGCCGACATATGCTGGACTATTAGAGGAGAACAACCAGTTGACACCCTTTTCTGTTATTCTGTTAACCTAGCTCTCTATGGACCTGCAGAAACTGTGTCTAAGCATGAACTACTTATATGGTGTGCGATGAGGGTTGTCCTATTCACCTTTCAAAAGTTTTGATACTAGTACCATGTCATGTGTCACATGAATACAGGTGACGTGCTTGATATTTGTCATTTTGGTCCTGAGCTTTATGGAGTAGTCAGGCACTCACTTCGTAGATATTTCGGCTTGGGTTCATAAGTCATCTGATTACTAGCATTGTTGGGTATACTGGAGCAAGCCTGTGAAGTGTGAACTATGGGCGATTGTTCGCATAGTAAGCTGTTCCTTTGATACAACCTCTTTGTAAATAATTGGTACCACATTCCTGAAACTAACAATGTGGTGATGAACATGTAGATGCCCTTGGCGTGTTTTTGGGTTCTCATTCCAACTGCATGTTTATACTGGTTAGTAATAAGCATTTCCCCCTGTATTTTTGAGGTATATGCTCATATTGTTTGGTGCTGGCATGTAATACACTTACACAAAGCTAACAGATTTCATCCCTTCTGAAAACTCATTTTCCTTATAGCGTAGGGTCATTACGTCATCCAAATTCAGGGATTGTGGAAACGGGCTAGTAAGAATAGGGAAACATATATTTGGAGCCTACTTACTTGCACTAAGTCCAGGATCCTGGCCGCATTAACATCGTTTACAAGGTAAATTGCTCTTCCGGGACCTGCCAAGCAGTAGATGGTAATCTTTGTTGGAACAGGGCCATCACTCTTCTGTTTTCGCCATAGAAGTGGGCTGACTGCATGTTCCTGAAGCCATTGTTTTGTGCTCTCTAAGTTTTAACAAATCTGTAAGGTAGTTTTTTTCTACAGTAAAAAAAAAGAAACCGTTGGAGGGCTCCGACAGTATAGATTATATTAATAAAAGGATAATTGTACAACAGCGAGGCCTGCTAAGAAATGTTGCAAAACCAACGACTCAAGGGACAGAGCCCGGAGCCACCAGCCAGTACATGAGAGCTAATCTAGTTTTTCTAGAGTAGCTTTATCTTGTTTGTTTCTTCACCGTATTGCTGTTATTAATTATTACTAGCTTTCTATATAAAAAAATCAGTTGTAACCAATCGGCTATCCATACTTAAGGATGCAAATTTGTACCGTTTGGGCCAACCCAACAACTCATCCAGTTATTTTGCTATGTGCACAAATTAAACTATCAATTAAGTGTAAATGTGTCGTTAATCAAATAAAATGGGCCGTGGGTTGGCTCACTTTCATCCCTAGGACCATACATAAAATGTCTATAGTGGATATTATTGATATGGCATATGGAAAAGTTTTCTAGCTGTGCATTCAAAAGTTGACTGCTACTTTTCTTCACTTGATGATAAGGATTCTATTTACTTCCCTGTGACAGCAAAGTAGAATCCACTTTCACATGGGGTAAAATATGAATATATACCTTTGAAGGCTTTTACTTCAGGCTGTCCTCAGTGTCACATAGAGATGACACCAAACAAAAACATCACATAGGTGATCTCTTTAACTGCCATCTCATGCTATCTCTTTCAAAGCTTTGAAGCGCGTCAAGAGATGATCTCTTCACTAAACGAAGGCTATATTCTCTCTCTTGATCCTTGGTCTTCCATGTCAGCGAAAAGTCTACATGGTAGGAGGATCGGAAGGCTGGCATGAAATAATTGTAATTGTACAGGCCCTTGTGGCTTGTAGTGGCTATGTACTGGGCAAAATATCTGATTTGATAATGAGATGCTCTGAACAAGGAAGGGCTGTGCTCCTTACATATCCTCGGTGACTCAAATAGGAAAGGAGAAGCATCTCTTTTGCCAAGATAACAATGTTCCCAGAAGGTATAAGATTAAATATGAGAACCAATTGAATATTCCATGTTCTCTTTTGTATCTTTATTGAGAGGACAATATGCCGGCCTTCAAGGAGTCGTCTGGATGCTTGGTGGGGAACGGTGCTACTATCTCCCTCTGGAATGATTCTTGGTATGGTGTTAATCTTAGCACTCGTTTTCCTCGATTGTATTCTTTTGCACTTGATAAGAGCCTGTCCCTCAGGACTTTTACTGCTGCCCCTGATCAAGATCTTTGGCTAAGTATTTGGGGAAATGGTTCTTTTCTGACCAGGCACTTCTATGCTAGCTGTTTCCCTCCCTATCGTCGTAGCTTCGTCCTTTCTGCCATCTGGAACGCAACTGTCCCTAAGATCAAGGGCTTCAGCTGGCTGCTGCTTCTTGACCGGCTCAACACCAGAGACCTCATGGATCGTAAGCACTGTAATAAGGGTCTCTGTCATGCATCATTTGCAATCTTGGATCAAGGAATCTCGGAATCACCTGTTCTTTCAATGCCTCTTCAGTCAGGATTGTTGGGCCTCCTTGGGTGGAAATTCTTTGGCCCAATGGTTCCGTATGGCCAATCTTCCCTTGCAAACCCCTGCGCTTCAGAAATCTTCTTCACGGCTTGTTGATATCTGGAAGCAGCGCAATGCTTTGATTTTCAACCAAATTCCGGCCTCCCGCGCTTCCTGGCTTTTAAACTTCAAAGAGGATCTTCTGTCCCAAAGTATTCGGTTGATGGCGCGAAAGCAGCCCTTCTCCAGTGGCTTGTTTCAGTCTCCTTTGTGCCTTAAACTGGGAGTATTATCTCGTACATTTCGCTAGCCCAACTATGACTGTATACTTGTTTGGGAATAAAGAAACTGAGGAGCAATAGTTTTACTTATGTAATTTTTAAATTTCCCTTATTTATATCATTGTGTGTGACCACTGACTAGCAGGCAGCTGGGTCTAAGTTTATTCTAGGGTGAGTTTATATTGTCTCATTTGAAAATATACTTGATTAAATGTATGTATCATTGTGGTGTGACATGGATCAACCATTCACTCCGGCACTTGGTTCACAGGGAGGCTGCTCGGTGCTCCCTCTTCTGTATGAGATTCTGTATAAATCTTGCATAACTGCGATGGTGGATGCTACAATATACTTAGATCTCTACATGGTCAGTAGAGACATTGTGAAACTACAATCCACATCCAACATGAGGTGCGGACGCAACTAGTTGCGAAATTCTGCATCCCGTATTTGTTGTATAACTTAAGTACCTACTCCCTCCGTTCCTAAATACTCACTAAAACCACGATAAGTATTTAGGAACGGAAGGAGTACATCACATCGTCTTTTTCTCATGATTGATGTGTGAATTCCAAGCCTTCAGATTGAAGGTGAATCTTTCATGAACTGCACAATGTGCTCTTAAGTGAAACTGTGAATCTTGTTCTGTGAAACTGTGAAGGTGATTTCTTGTGCCGGACTGGCAGGATGGTGGAGACTGGAGACTGCTGCTGCATTATTATTGTTCTCCCCTGCATACGTGCCTCGCACTCGCACGGCTTATGCGGCCCTGCTTGCGCTTCGAATAAAGGGCTCCTCCGTCCGTCCTTTTGCGTCACCGAGTAAGTCGCCGTCCCCTGATTCTTTCTCTGGATAGGACTGTTTAAGCAGAGCTGCAGCCACTCGCTGGCTGGTCGGCAGAGAAAGGCCGTTGTCGATGGCGACTGGAGAGTTTACCTTGTTTTTTTTTAGAACAACAACTTGAGACTTTGCATGTATGGTCCAACCTGGCCCGGCCGCGGAAGCTGCTCGTCTTCTGGGCCACTTTGTCGCAGTATCATTTTGGGCCGAGCTAGGCCTTTGAGGGTGTTTGGATGGTGGCCTGAGAGCACCGTGCCTGGACGGGGAAGCTCCTGAGAGGGACTTGAATGCTATTTGCTTGGTGCCCTGAGAAACAAAACGCTAGCGTGGCCTGGCCTGGCCCTCCCCTCGCTGCAATTAGCCTGCCAGGCACCAGTCAGGCCTCCTATTTTGAGCGCCTGGGCATGCCATAGCAGCTGCCTGACACTAATTGCAGCCATGTAGTAGCATTTTTTTAAATAAAAACAATGATCAAATGAGCAACCATGTACTACTTTATAGCTTGATATTTTACCAGGTCAGTCACCAACCAAACAACTCTAGCCTAATCTAGCCTCACCAGGCAAGAAACATCAACATCTCAAGTTCCACTCGGACTCAACTTTTTCTTAGGCATGATGCTCAGGCCTCCCAACCAAACATGCCCAAAATCTGTAATTCTCAAGGAGAAAACACGCATTGCATCAGCCCAGATCAATCTGGCACGCGCGCACACAGACACCTGGTGGCACTAGTATTTCTATAAAAAAACTGTGGCACTAGTACAGACTCCTTCCGATTCTAAATTGTTGTCAAAATATTACATGTATCTACACGTTTTTTAAAAATAGATATATTCATATTTGGACAAATTTGAGTTAAGAATTTAGAATCAGAGGGAGTACTGAACCTAAAGGAGCAACATTTCACGGGTTGCAAAAAAGAAATGTGAAGGTGTGATCAGGACGGATTGTTTCACTTTCATATCGAGCTGCCCGATCCAGCATGGCATGGCCATACCAGCGTGGCTGCTGAGTTGCGAGGCATACACCACCTCATCACACCGTACAGCAGGCATGTTTTGTCTTCCTGTAGCCGAACGAAAGCACTCTGTTCCGTGAAACCCGCACACCGGAGACCGTAGTAACTATCTATCGGCAGACTCGTCCTCGACCTCACACCGGTGCGCAGTCTCGTCGGTCATTCCTACGGGCACGAGATCACGCGGCTCGGTACGGGAGACTTGACGGTACTACGTATGGCACTATAGCAGCGGCCGGAGCAGAGCAGGGCTTGTTCACTGGTCGCGATCGAGGTCACGCGGCTCGATCTGTTTTACTGGAGGTTCATCTCATACAGAAGGCAGAAGATCACGATTCCTGGGTGGAAAAAGTTGAACGACAGGGGTGGAAATGGGGGTGGGGGTGGAGAAAGCTGTTTTGACTCCTGTTTTGTATCCTAGCCGGGCAGGCAGCGGCGGACACGCGCCAAAACCCAAGCACAAACCCACCAGCCCACATCCCGCGCTGCACAATTGGGCTGGTTTGGTTAGGCTGCTGGCATCTGCCCCTTGCACCCGCGATGCAAAAAACTGCCTCTCGTGCTGCATAAAAAAACGACCACATCGGAAGTTTTTTAGCTGCAGAGGGCTGCCTCTCCCTTGCTTCACCTCTGCCACTCCCGCCGCGGCATCTCTGGCGACTCGCCGGTAGGCTGCAAATTTTTTACCTCTACCCACTGACTTTCTTTAGTTCAAACAAATACATTAGTTTTTCAAAAAATTATGTCATTCTAAAATTTTAGTTCATTTGGTTGAACTAAGGAGGATCAAAAGGTATCCTGAGGGTCAAAAATTTGCAGCTCTACTCGCCGGCCTCGAGCTCTGCCGTCGCCGTCTCCATTTCTTTCGTCTCTGCGCCGTTCCTCTCCTGCGCTCACCGGCCGCCTTTTCTCAAACTCTTTCGCCTCTTGTCCTCGTTTCTCTGTCCCGCTGCAGTTTCAAACCAAACAGTGGGCTGCAGCATGGGCATGCAGCCCGGCTGCTGCATCCGGAGCTGTTGTGTCGCTCGTGCGCTGCAAGCAAAAGCCGTGAGGGCAAACAAACAGACCCATAGCAACTTCAGTTTTCTTGTTTCTCTTGGATGATGTTACCATTATTTGAGTATAAATAAAGCCAGCCATGATGGCATTTTCTAAAAAAAAAAAAGACTCCATCCCGTTCCTATCATATTCACTACCTCTTCGGTTTTCTCAAAGTTCAACTTGTCTCCGACTTCCTTAAATCCATAGACAAGCTAGTGATCCCTATACAGCAAGCCACCGTCTTTTCAGCCTTCCTTCGTGCCACTTCCATATCGGTATGTCTCGACCTTGTTGAACCGGAGTAAGTCCGACCCTGTTGATAGTGACGTTTTCCTCAGATGAGTAGGTCAAAGAAAGTGAGAGAAAGAAAGAGATGCGGAGATAGAACAGTACGAGAGAGAGAAGCGCTAGGTCCAGATGGGGAGAGCGGACGAATGAAAAATTATAATAGTTACTTGTGAAAAAAATAACCGTTAAGAAATATAACCATAAAAAATATTTGGTTGGAAAGGTAGTACTCCCTCCAATTCTAAATTGTTGCCGTTGTTCCAGCGTGAATTTGAACTAAAATTTAGCATACAGCGGGTTTCCAACCTGCAGAAATACCGAAGAAATCTCTTGAGAATGGTTTGAGCTGCTCCTGGCTGCTGGGCTGCGACGCCACCCCTGCTGGGAAAGCGGCAAAGCACTGGAGGCCCCAGAACCCTCTACCCCTGCGCCGCGCCTGGGGCTGCACGTCGCCTGCTGCCAGTGCTGCGCGGCTCCCTCGAGGTCCCGTCCCCTCCCCCTCGTCGCTTTCTTTCCCTCCACTCTCGTCCATGAAGGCCACGGGCGCGCGCGGGAAACTGAGCGGGGCAAAGGCGGGCGAGTGGGCGAGCCCTCCTCCCGCAATGTCTCCCGCCGCCGGCGGCCGCGCGCGCTTCTCGATCCGGTACGCTGCCAAACCCCTTTTCCGGCTCCGCATTGCGCGCTGGGAGGCGCTCTGAGTCTCTGACGCCGTGGCATCTGTTGTTTTTTCGTTTTGTATGTTTGTTCCGTCGCTGCCTTGCGACCGCGAAGGGAGTATGCAGTGCGGGCGCGGGCGGGGGCGGCGGACGAGCGCAGCAAGTGCTGGCCGTTCGGCAAGGCGGCGGGGCCGCTGCCGCCGATGGAGGTGCGGCGGTTCCGGTGGTGGGCGGACGAGGCGGCGCTGGCGGCGGAGTTGGAGGTGGAGGAGGAGGAGGAAGAGAGGCGGAAGGCCGCCATGCGCCGGAAGCGGTCCATCGTCGAGCTCTTCGCCGCCGTGCCGCCGGTCGGGGCGGGGAAGAGGAAGCTTGACAAGGAGAAGCTTGTGGCCGCCGGGGGTTTGCCCAAGAAGAGGTTCAAGAAGGAGAAGGCCCCCGTTGGCGCTGAGACTACCGCTGTGAGGAAAAAGGCAAGGCTTTCTTTGCTTGGTCAACCAGTACAGTACATACATTGCAAGATTGCATTCGCGTTGCTTGGATTTGCGATGTGTTCGTACTTTCTAGCGCGCCGGCAGCTATAAGGCTTGCCAGATCTGTAGAAGTAGTTGTGAAGTATTAGCTCTGAGAGAAGTGATTTTGCAAACAATAGGATGTGGAATTCTGGATGGAGGACAATGACTAACTTGTATTGAGGATTTGCAATTGAGAGTTAGATGTGGATTTGTGTTGAATGTGCTCTTACTATTATCGGTATGTATGCATAACTGGTATGTAAGTATGTGCACCCAAGTACCCAACTGTATAGCAAAACCTTGCAATTTTTAACATGAATGGCAAACAAGTACTCCCTCCGTCCGAGAATAAGTGTCGTGGATTTGTATAAGAATTTCCACGTCACTTATTTTGGGATGGAGGGAGTAGTAAATGTCCAGTTGTTTTGATATGGTTTTTGTAAGAAAAGGGACAGCTTCTTTCTTACTGGGTTATATCATATGTTTTAGACTCGTGATAGACGCTCATACACATTAGGCTTTGGAATAACGAGGCCAGGGGTGTTTCATCCTTATCGAAAAAGAAGGAGAGTTTTGGAATAGCTGAGTGGGATTATATATGTAAGTTCTCATGGTATGGTTGATTGACTATTTGGATGCAGCAATTGGGATTGCAAATACCAACTGTCGACCATAATGTTGTAGTTGTATTATCTCCTGGAGTAGTATAGCATTGTACGACATGAAACTAGACTGACCCAATTCCTTGAAATACAATAAGCATCATGGTATATCTCTGAACAGACTTCTCAAAAACTATATCTGAGTTTGTCTATGTTACCATCCGGCTATCCACTGAGCTGCATGGTTACATTTTCATTATGTTGCATTTGGACTTGCTCCGTGATATACCGCTGTCTGCTAAAATCCTAAAACTACATCTACAAGGGGGGTGACTTGTGATATTTACTGTTTCAGGAGAAAAGTGGAAACATCAAGGTCACCTCACTTAGCATTTCTCAATTATTTCAAGATGCCATACAAAAGAGGAAGCTCAAAAAATCTCCTAGCAAGAAAAAGAGAAATCAAGAGGTCTCAGTTTTACCGAACAAGAAAAGCATGAAGGGAAGCAAAAAGTCAGTTTTACCTGATCAGAAGGCTATAAAGAATAGTTGTCAGGTTCAAATCATTCTTAAGAAACACTTGAGAACAGAAATAGGTGCATTTCTGAAAAACAAAGATGTTACGTGCACACCAAAGTCCTCTTGCAAATTGAAACATGTTACATTTTCTGATGTGGATGGCATATGTGGATTGACTGCCTCTCAATCTAAAGATAACACGGAGCAATCACAGCTAATGCAGGCATCCCAGCAACCCTCCCAAAAAGGTAATTCTCAGATAGTTAATGGTCAGCACAATACAGAAGAAACACAGTTGGTGTATCAACAATCAGATGCTATATCAGGGACTGCTGAGGAGGATACCAGCTCTGTACCTGAGAAGGTAGGTTCAAGTGGTATCTCCTGTGCTGTTCCTCTTACCACATCAAAAGAAAGAACTATACTGCGCAATTCCATTGGTGTGCATCATTTCATAGAAATGTCTAATAGAGGCAATCGTTTGAACTCCATGAGCTCAGCTGCAGTATCTTTTCAACCACTTGCTCAAAACTTGGCTGGCGTAGACTTTCATTTGCAAGAAGGCATATATCTTGATATTGGGTGGCAAGCTGAAGAAAACCATCGTATGGCACCACAAGGAACACCTGTTCCTGCTTGTTTAGCAGTGGGGACAAGACCAGGACATCCTATGAGAACTCCGTTTCCACAACCTTCCAGCTCTCGTTATGTTGGTGCTCTCAAAGAAGCATATGATAGGAATAGAAGCACGGTTATGCATGAAAAGTTGGTTGCTAATGGCCATTTGACAGAAGTTCATCCTAGTGTTCTTAGCTCTGGTAAAGACATGCTGAGCACTATAAGCTCAACAGGATCAAACAAATCAACAGATCCTCAAACTACAGATTCTGTATCTGCATGCAGAAACATAAGTGCCAGTGATGACTATATTGGGCTTCCTGTTAATTCACATGGTGAATTCGTCAGGGTTCAACCTGGTGGTACTCTTAACAGTAAAGGGGTGCTTAAAAGACAATGCTCACTGGAGGATTCTGTGTATCCTTCAGCATCTCCAACTTTTTCCACGCCTAATACTTCCATGGATTATGCCCATTCAAGAGTCAACCATCAAGCTCTGCCATTTTCTACAGTTGCCAATTTTGGTATTCAGCAAGGCCCTCATCTTACTCACACAATGCCAACTGCATATGGCATGGGTTTAAGACAGTTTCCAATTTCTGAAAGAATGCAACTTCATAACTACCCAGTACCCAGCAACAATTCATGCAGCAAACAACTAGGGAGTTCAGTGCAATGTTTTTGCTCTCGATGCCTGCGACATGATAATCAACTTCAGAAGTCGCTTGAGATGCAAAGCTGCTTCCCTGGACAGAATTATGTGCAAAGTATCCAACCCGCTGTTGAAACAACTATGCGCCTAATGGGCAGAACAGTTACTCTTGGAACCAGCAGTAAACAGTGTGGAGGTCTAGAAAACAATGGTCCATATTCCAGTAAGCAAATCAGAGTTGAAGATCATTACTTACCAGGAACAAGTACAAAAGTTTTTCCCAAGCTGTTCTGTGGAGGGTTGGTTGATCCTCCTAGCACATTTAGGATGTCAAATGGAGAGAGACCGCCATCTGAATATGCATCATGTTTTTCTTCTCTTCCAGCAGCTGAGCTAGGGCCTGGTTTTGATACAAATAGTTTCAGAACAAGCAATCACAGTCAACAGCCTCAGTTAGCTGTGCCAG
Organism: Brachypodium distachyon; assembly: GCF_000005505.3. Taxonomy (NCBI): domain Eukaryota; kingdom Viridiplantae; phylum Streptophyta; class Magnoliopsida; order Poales; family Poaceae; genus Brachypodium; species Brachypodium distachyon. The sequence goes on along the minus strand of NC_016132.3, from coordinate 17,313,838 downwards.
ACACGCTGTTTATGCAACCAGTGAAAAGGTACAATGAGTCTGGGTCAGGGCATCAGCGACCAAGTGTAGAAAGTCAAGTTCAAGGCACTGCTAACCACCTACAGCTTGGTCCTGTGCACCACAGACGCACTCCTAGTGTTGCATCAATGTCATCTTATGATCCAAAGAACAACTTTAAAAACTTTGCAGAACCAAGAGCAGGGGCATCCGAGTTCAGCTTTTTCCCTCAAAGAAGTTGCAACATGACACAGAGGACCCCAGTATCACCTTTTCTGTCTGGTTACTACTCTGTTCAGAGCAGTCCTGCCTTAACAACTCCAACAAAGTTTACCTCCCTCCGTCCATTGCCCCCTTCAATGATCTCTTCTCATGTTTACAGTAGTGAAAATGCAGAGCCTCATGGATCTACTCCATTTCATCCAGCAGCTCCCCTCTCCCGTCGATCAGAAATTAATAATGCCCCTGGTGATGCGATCCTTACAGGAACGAAGCAGACAGAACAGGCTCCCATAGGATCAAATCTTGAGAGTTCAAAACAAATCAACAAAAGTTGCAAGAGACCAGCTGAAAATGATGATGTGTTGTTGACAATATCAAAGAAACCTTGCATACCAGTAGGAAAGGATGTAAATATGTCACCACTCCCAGCAGAAGAGCTAGGATTCGGTGGATCTAAACCAGATGGGCAACCTCTATATATGCCTGTTCGTCTTGGCAACCGACCTGAAATGAATCTTCGACTTGTAAATGGTCCGGCATGGTCAGATCCTGTCGACAGTGTGGTAGCAAGACCTGTTAAATTGAAGCCCGGAGCAAAGCACATACTTCAGCCATGTGCTAGTGCTAGTACAGATCAAGAACATTCCTGGCCTGTGCATTCGGTCGTACAGCTTGCAGCGGAGAATGATGCTTTTACAGTAGGTTCATCAAAGAAGATGGATGCTGAAAGCTACAGAGTGCAACCACTCCCGGAGGTAAATGCAAGCCTTTTATGATCATTGGATCGACTGGCTATTCATGAAGAAGCTTCATGCCCTGTGGTCCAACCTGAAACCAGATTAATAATTTCTACGGGAGGTATTTTGTGGCTTCTTGCAGGTTGCAACAGCTTTCTCCCGTAATGTTGTAGCCTGAACTTCGTACTGTTTGTTATCCCCTGCATTTTGATAGGATGACAGTTTTCAGTGCTTGGGATAGATTGAATTTTCCGGCACTGAGACTTATGTTAGTTGGTTTTCGTCATGTTAATTTGTAACTGCTGGGTTGGCGAATTCCCCCAGCAATGGATGTTCTTTCAAGGCAAAAAAAAAACATATGTTTAAATGCTGCCCAATCATACATACATTGCCATTGCCGCCCATCTAAACCACTGTGAACTGTGTACAAAGCATACAGTTGCAAAATTCAGACACAGAAGTGTCATCATCTTATATGTGTGTTGTTCACCAAATAATAACCAGAACAGTGCATGCACGCCGAGTACACCGACAGACGAACTGATCGGACTAGAGCCGGGCGAGTGTCCGGAGGTCGACGGGGTGCACGTCGGAGGGCAGGCGGGCGCTGTAGGCCCGCTGTCCGACGAGCTCGTTGGCGGCCTCGGTCGGGTGGAAGGCGTCCCAGAAGAGGTACTCATGCCGGTTGGCGCAGGGCGTCTGGAACGGCAGGCAAGTCACCTGCCCGTTGTTCCTCCCCACGCCACAGCACCCGGCATTGGTCACCTTCAACCCATGCGCACCAGGGGCCTTCAGTATATCAGCGAAGATGCCATCAATGTTGACATAGGTGAAGTGCGCGCCGGGGAGCGCGTTGAACTGGTCGACGATGCCGGTGAGCCTGCGGTTGAACATCCGGACGGCGGTGTCGATGCGGTCGACGCAGGCGACGCCATTGGCGCTGCCCTGGGCCAGCTCGTTGGGGCTGCACCCGACCTGCCCGACCCCCATGAGCGCCACCTTGCGCGCGCCGTAGCCGTAGAGGACCCGCAGGAGCTCCGTGTAGCGGGCGGCGAGGTCGTCGGCGTACTGCTGCGGCGTGTAGCGGCTGCCGGTGTTGTAGAAGGCCGGCATGAAGTAGTTGTTGAGGTAGTCGTTGCTGCCCATGCCGACGGTGAAGATGCACCGGCTCAGGTGCGCCGCCGCCGCGTCCTCGTCGCCCAGGATGCTCACCAGCTGCTGCACCGCGGACTGGTAGTTCTGGACTTGCCCGCTGAAGCTGATCCGCCCGCCCTGTCACAAGTGAGAAGAACCAGCTGATTGTTGTTAAGATATGAAGAGATAATGCCATAATGGACCATTGATTGAAATTTGGAGGCGAATGAAAGTCGTGCGTAAGTAACTAAGTACCAGCTGCTGGCCGGTCTCTTCGCGGATGCCAGCGGCGGCGGAGGCGAAGTTGACGCCGGTGAGGAGCTGGTCGCTGCTTGCGCCGGCGAACGGGGGGATGAAGTCGTCGAAGCCCAGAAGCCTGGCTGCGCCCAACGTAAAAAGAGCAAAGCGTCAGCGTGCCGGCCAGCTGGTGTAAAAATTTCGACTTTTTCTCCTGAAGAAGTCCGGCTCCGGCACGGCCCAACCCGGCTTGGGGCCCAGCAGCTCAAAAGACTTGCTAGCCTGTAATATTGCAGTCTATTGTTGTCCCGACAATCCGACTAATGCACGACTCTACACTGTATCTGTAGATCGTATCGTACGTCGGTGGGTGGGGCGTGTTACTGATTAAGACGCTTCGACGGTCAGTGTGGCCGTGATCTACGGGTGCTTACAGATGACATCGACGGTGGTGAGGCCGTTGCTGAAGCGTCCGGTGGGTCCGCCGGCGAAGTCGATCCCGTAGGGCGGGTAGTTGGCGCGCGCCATGGACACGATCACGTTGTTGTTCCCGTTGTCCACCAGGGAGTCCCCGAACACGAAGTAGCACGGCACCTGCGGCGCCGCCCCGGCCGTCCTCGCCGCCGTGCCCACCATGGCCGCCACCAACAACACGATAAGCGAACGCCACACGCGCCCCATTGCAAATTCCTTAAACTCTCTTCTCCAAGTTCAGCTCCAGAGTGTGTGTGTACACTGTTCAGTGAGCACCGGTCACTGGCTCGCTGCTGCGGTTCCGATTGCGACACAAGACTGTGCTGTGTATATATAGGACTGATGGATGGAATGGGAGGGTACTTGGATTGGGGATAGGATTGGACAGGGTGGAGATTAGTAATGGTTGGGGCTTTCTGGCCACTCGACGTTAGGTCCAGCATTTAAGTCGAGGCGGCGGGCAATGTGCGTGGGCCGGTTTTTTTTTTTTTCCTAGAATACGCCTAAGCACTCATCGTTTATAGATAGAAGCTGCTAAGAGGCAGAAAAAAAATACAAATGTCTTTATCCCATGTCTCTCCACGGAATTACAGAGTCTCGCACAAAATGGAAAAAGAAAGAGGGATTATAGAATAGCTTGGCATCTCTCCAATTCCACCATTCGGAAGAGATATCGACAAAAAGGGATGTTCTACAGGGGCGTTTGTTGTCGAAAACGATGCCGTTTCTATGCTTCCATATAGACCAGCAAACGAGGCTGATCCCTGTGGCCAAGTCCCTCCTTTCGTTACCTGCGATAGTAAGGCTGTCCCACCAGTCGACGAGCGTTGAGTTCTGTGATGGAGTCCAATCCGCCTTGTGCCAGGATGCGAAGACGTCATGCCAAATGGACCTAGAAAAAGAACACCCCAACAGCAAATGGTTGATGGTCTCTCCTTCTTGATCGCAGAGGGGGCAGAAGGCAGGATGATCCAACCCTCTCCTTGCCAGGCGATCTGCAGTCCAGCAGCGCTACCGTCCTACAAGCCACATGAAGATCTTGCATTTATTGGGAGCTTTTGATTTCCAGATTAGATCGTAGCCTAACATGACTTCTCTGCCCCTGAAGAAGGTGCCGTATGCAGATTTCACAGAGAATCTGCCTGAAGCAGACCAATTCCAGTAGAAGAGATCTTCTCCATCGCCCGGCAGAACAACATTGTTGACACAGTCCCACAAAAGAAGGAACTCTTGCCAATGTTCAGCGACGATGTTAAGGTTAAGGAAGCAAGCCCAACGATTGCCGGTGAGGGCCTCCTTGACAGAGAGCAGCCTCTCGCTTCTGTGGACAACAGCAAAGATATGAGGGGCGAGGTCTTTGAATCGAGAAGAAAAGAACCACAGATCAGTCCAGAACGATGTGGAGTTCCCATCCAGAGCCAGAGCAGAAGTGGCGGCTTCGAAAAGGTCGACAGCCAGTGGCGGAGGACGCAGAGAGAGATCCTGCCAAGGGCAGTTCCTGTCAGTTCTTTGAAGCCAGAGCCATTTGGTCTGCAGCGCCACGTTGAGAAGGCGCAAATTAGGGATACCGAGACCACCAAATTTGCATGGAGCGCAGACGACATCCCAGGCAACCAAGCAGTTACCGCCGCTAACTTCTTTCTTCCCTTTCCAAAGGAACCCACGACAAATCCTCTCGATACTCGAAATGGTTTTGGAAGGAAGTTTGAGGGAGAGCATAGCATACACAGGGATGGCGGAAAGGGTAGATTTGATGAGAGTGAGGCGACCTCCCATAGAGAGCATGGAAGCCCTCCAACTCTGAAGCTTTGAGCCAATCTTGTCCAGCAAAGACTTCATCTAGGCGGGGAAAGCTTACGGTGATGTAGGGGGAGGCCCAAATAGGAGCAAGGGAAGCCGTCGTTTTGGCAAAGATGTGCTTCGAGAAGATTGACTTGAGCCTCGTTGCAACATATAGCGTGGGCAAAAGATTTGGACAAGTTGACTTTCAGGCCAGAGGCTTCGCCGAAGTCTTCCAAGATGGACGAGAAGGCAAAGAAGTCTCTTGCGTTCGGCGCCAGGAACGTGACGATGTCATCCGCAAAAATGGAGGTACGGTGTCGTAAGCCACAATCCGTCAGCACTCCCTCCTCGTGAGCTCGCAGTAACAAAGAATTGAAGATGTCCATTGCTATCACGAAGAGCATAAGAGAGAGAGGGTCTCCTTGACGAAGACCGCGAAGGTGGGCAATCGAATCCCCTGGGATGCCGTTGAGATGGACTTTAGTCGTGGCAGTCCCCAAGAGTCCGCCAATCCAGGTGATCCATCTTCTTCCGAATCCACGATGGACGAGAACGTTGAATAGGAAGGACCAGCGGAGAGAGTCGAAAGCTTTGGCGATGTCAAGCTCAAGAAGGATCGAGGCACGGCCTTCAGAGTGAAGCTTCCGAACAGAGTTTTGAACCAGTGAGAAGTTGTCGTGAAGACAACGTCCTTTGATCCGGATGCCCACGATAACCGGCAGGCGAGGAGCCAGTCTGTTCGCGAGGACCTTGGCTATGAACTTTCCCAAGGCGTGGTTCATAGGATGGCTAGCTAGCCGTCAGTACGGTTAGTTACTTGCTGATTGTAAACGTATAAAGTGTAGTTCGGTTCAGTTGCTGAGAATCGAATACAGGTAGAGTGGTTGCAGCTTTAAACTTGGAGCAACACCGCCCAGCACATCAACAGTCCGTAGAGATGCTGTATAGAAACAGTATCTGCAATTCTACGCTCCCCAAAATAAAACCCTGCGGAATGGCAGTATATTCTTCAGTCTAGCTTGTGTGCAGGATGGGGCCTTCTTCGGTTCCGCTAGCCGCTTCCACCGTGTATGGAAGCTTTGACCTGAAGTAACGTACGACTAGCTAATCCAGTACATATGTGCCCCGCTGAATAACTCACCGACATTTCAGTCGATCCTGTGTTTATGTGCCGAATCTTCAGTTATCGCCCCCAAATCATCACCGATCATTCGATTCGATCCACTACTACAAAACGGTCTATATCTCACGGCACATCAGTAACGGGTCCGGCCCGACCGTTACTGATGAACAGAACGGGGTCTGTCCGTCCCTGCCCAGCCATACATCAGTGGCGGTCGCGCGAGGCGACCGCCACTGATGAACAATCATACCTCGCGAGATACATCAGTGGCGGTCGGTTAAGAGGCGACCGCCACTGATGAACCACGCATCAATAACGGTCGCCCTAACGCGACCGTTACTGATGTACCCCCTATTATCAGTAACGGTCGCCCAAGTCCCGACTGCCACTGATGATCGTCGCGGTTTAAATACACTGGGCAGAGCTGCAGCTGGTCGCGCTGTGCGTCGTAACGGACCAGCTGCGGCCCATCTTCCTCGACGACGACGAAGCCATGCCGATTTCGCCCGCCGGCGAGCCCCCCAGGTAGTGCTCCTCCCTCTCCCTTCCTCCTCTCCCCCCCCCCCCCCCCCCGCGCCGGCGGCCGCTGTCTCCATGGCCGGCGAGCTCCGATCTTCGAGGCTGAAGCTTCCCTCTCCCTTGCAAGCTCTCTCTCCCTCCCGATCTGCCTCGCTGGCCTCCAATTTCTCTCCGAAGTTCCCCAATTTCAAATTTTTGAGCTCCGGTCGCCGGCCAAAATGCGGCCTCCTCATCGTCGCCCGGAGCTTCTCTCTCCCTTGCGAGCTCTCTCTCCCTCCCGATCTTTCTCACCGGCATCCAATTTCTCTCCGAATGTCTCTAATTTCAAATTTTTAGTTAGCTCTGGTTAATTAACACCTTAATCCCCTTGTCAATGATTAGGCTAACTATTTTGCTTTGTTTGTTTTCTTGTGTATTGTGTTGTAGATCGAAGAACCGTTCTTGGATGTACGCCAAGGAAAGAATCAATGCTCGATGGATAACCGAATGAACGGGTTTTTTGGGAGTCACGAAAGGTGATATGGAACGAAAAGGACTTGTGATGATGCGTTGTCCATGTCGCAAATGTGGAAACACATGCATGATAAGCCTGAAGATGTTCAGATGCACGTGCTGGCATCGGGTTTTGTGGAAGGTTATTCTCGCTAGACTTGTCACGGGAGGATGCGGTTGATGTCGGTAGCGGTAGCGAAGATGACGATGTCCTGTAGTATGATCTGGCGAATGATTCCGAGAAAGAAACAAGGGTCGATGAGGAGGCTAATGTGGAAGGTGAAGGAGCTCCACGTGGCAGGATTGCCGAAATGCTAGATGACCCGTACCTACGGGACCAGCTGGAGGACCCCGAAGATGAGGCAGAGTGTGCTCAGTTCAAAAAATTGTTGGAAAACGCAAACACACCCTTGTATGATGGAGCTGGCGAAGAAAACAACGTGCTCGAAGTGACGCTCAAACTTTTGAGGCTGAAGGCAGCATCATGCTGGTCAGACAAGGGCTTCACGGACTTGTTGAGTTACCTTGCTTCGGTTTTTCCACGGCCAAACAAGTTGCCCAAGAGCACATACGAGGCGAAGAAGATTACATGCCCGTTTGGATTAGATTGCGTGAAACATCATTCATGTCCAAACGACAGCATGGTATACATTGGAGAATATGAGAACCATGAGAGCTGCCACATATGCGGTGCATCGAGATACAAGAAGAAAAACGCCAGAGGTGGCGAAGACGATGGGGAAGAAGTGATGAAGGGCAGGCCGGTAAAGACTGTCTGGTATCTTACGGCAAGTGGCCGAGTTGAGCGTTGGATGCAGAACATTAAGGACGCGAGGTATCTCATCCATCACGATCCAGCGGAGTCAGCATTCGATCCTGACGGGCACTACCGTGTGGAGAAAGCTGGGGTCCTAAGACACCCTGCAGATGGGACTGTGGAGGAACTTCGACACGGCATTTCTAGATTTCGGAACAGAGCCCAGAAACCTGAGGCTCGGTCTCAGCACTGACGGGATAAATCTTTTCGGAAACATGAACAACAGGCACAGCACATGGCCAGTGATCTTGTTTGTCCAGAACCTTCCTCCATGGTTAATCATGAAGAGAAAGTACATCCACATGTGCATGCTCATATAGGGTCCAAAGCAGGCGGGAGCTGACCTAAATGTGTGTCTGCAGCTAGTGAAGGATGAGCTGAAGCAGCTTTGGAACCCTGGCAGAGTGGTTTGGGACGCAAACAGGAGGGAGTACTTCACGATGAGAGCAGCGCTTCTGACCTGCGTGCATGACTACCCCGCGAATGGAAATACTTCATGCCAGGTGACACATGGCTACAAGGCCTGTACAAAGTGCGGGGAAAACACGACATCGGAGAAGTTGCCCGCTTCATCCAAAATTGTTTACATGGGCCACCGAGAGTGGTTGGATGCTAAAGACCCTTGGAGGGATGACAAGGAAAGGTTCAATGGGAAGACGGAGCACGGGACTGCGCCGAAGGAGAAGTCTGGTATGCAAATCCTTGAAATTGTGAACGATCTTGAGGTTGTCCCCGGAAAGATTGCTGCGAAGAAATATAAGGAACCTGAAGGTCCGTATTCTGGGACCTGGAGTATTGGGCACATTTAGAATGCCGCCACAACATAGATGTCATGCACGTGGAGAAAAATGTATGCGACAGCGTGCTGGGGTTGCTGATGAACATTCCAGAGAAGACGAAAGATGGACCCAATGCACAGAAGGACATGGAACTCATGTCTATCAGAAAAGAGTTGTGGGGCAAAGATCAAGTGTCGGCAACCGACAAGAATGGTTTCGTGACGGTGACCACGCGGTGTCGTCTTGCATGTTACAACCTGTACAAAGACGAGTTGTCTAGGATGTGCCAGTGCCTGCAGGGCATTAAAGTCCCATCGAACTACTCGTCGAGCATCAAGCATCTAGTTGACATGAAGAGTCACAAGCTATCTGGCATGAAGTCTCACGACAACCATGTCATACTCACTCAGTTACTTCCAGTCGCAATCAGAGGTATCATGGAGCCGCACGTAAGTGAGACAATCATGAAGCTTTCTGACTTCTTTGAGAGCATCTCACAGAAGTCAATCACCGTTAGACGATGCCAGATACTGAAGGATAGTATGATACAGATTATGTGCGAGCTCGAGATGTTCTTCCCTCCATCATTCTTCGATATCATGGTCCATCTAATGATCCACATATGCGATGAGATCTTGTCCCTAGGGCCCTCGTTCCTGCATAACACGCATGGCCCTGAACGATACAACGGGGTTCTGAAGCGCTACGTTCGTAACAGATCGCGTCCGGAACGTAGCATCGTGGAAGGCTTTAGGGCAGAAGAGTGCATCGAGTTCTGCACGGATTGGTTGGCCGATCAGAAATCAATAGGTGTTCCTGAATCACGGCACAAGGGCAAGCTTGATGGGGAAGGTGGCCTTGGACATACATACCTTAATGTCTATGGAAGAGGAAGGAAGCTGACTTTGAAAGAGCACATTTAGTTGCGTTGCAAACTGTCGATTTCTGTCGGCCTTATCAGGAAATGCACATGGAACAACTGCGAAATGAAAACCCTAAAAGAGGAGAAGTCTGGATCCACTGGGAGCACAATAAAACATTCGCAGCGTGGCTGAAGAATTATTGGTACGGCAGGGAGACGACCAATGTATCAGAAGAGACGGTTGCATGTTTGTCACGGGAACCTGCTTACCACGTCTCTACTTGGCAATCATATGCGATCAACGGCTATAACTTCTACACTGCGTCTCAGGACCGTAAAAGCACGTATCAAAATACTGGTGTAGTCATGACTTCTGAGACCTCGACCGACGAAAACAGCCAAACCAAAGCGTTCTTCGATGTTATCAAGGAGATCTGGAAATTGGAGTACTCGATCACAAAGATCCCAATGTTCCGTGTAAGATGGACCAAAGGTGACAAAGAAGAAAGTCACAAGTTCACGACGATGGTGCTACCTCCTGAGATCCCTCGTGAACAAGTTGACGTGAGAAAAATACCGGCAAGAAAGGAACCATGGGTCTTTGCTAAACAATGCAAGCAGGTATTCTACATAGACGACCCGGCAAATAAAGGCCGCGTCGTAGTAAGAAGAGGGAAAAGAAGCATTGTTGGAGTTGACGGAGTTACTTCACAAGAAGATTACGAAGGTTTCCATGATCCGACGACCGCCGCAGATGACGAAGAAGCGGAACGCACGATTTTAACGAGGAAAAGGAGAGGGAAAAGAAAAAGTGATGGGAGCGAGAGCGAGAAAATACCACAAAAACCCTACCTCAGAAGCAGTTCTGCGAGGAGTTAAGTTATGACTTACCGAAGGAAAGAGAAGCACTAGTAGTCACATTGTAAAAATTTACTCGTACTGAATCTTAATGCAAACTTTGTACTCCCTCCGTCCAACAAAGGATGTCTCAACTTTGAGTAAATTTGAATGCATCTATATACTAAGTTATGTCTAGATACATTCAAATTTTGACAAACTTGAGACATCTTTTGTTGGACGGAGAGAGTACTAAGTGAAATTATGTATGAAATTTTTTATGCATGTGATGAAATTTTTGAATTTAATGTAGCATAAATATTAGAGAAATGCATGAATTGATTCCTCAAACATAATTTCAAAGGGACGGGTTTTCTAAATTTGAATTAATACAACTGCCCCAACAAGCATAGTAGCACATTAGTAAAGGTCAACTACTGATCGTTACTGATGTATTGGAGCACATCAGTAACGGTCGGTCGCTCTGCCGCCCGTTATTGATGTAAGCACATCAGTAAAGGTTGTTGAGCCTCCCGCCCGTTACTATGTGTGGGTGATCATTAGTAACGGTCGCGCGGTTACGCGACCACCACTGATGTGCTTCGGCATATAAAAGGAGCGGCCGAAACCCTAGCCCGTCACTTTCCTAGTAGACAAAATTTGCTAGTTTTTTAGCATAGGTCATGCCGAAATTTTCGGCCGATATATATTTGATGGCATAGGTACAAGATGGGCAAGAGTAGCCAGAAACCAGTTTTTGATCGGAAGGAGGTAGATCGTGTCGATGAAGAGTCTTCATCGGGAGAGCAAATTGCCAGCTCTGGCTCAGGTAGCTCTCGTTCAGAAGAGTGCGACAACGAGCGACGGGTGGAAGAGATTAACCCGCAGCCAACTGAAACTCCCGCTAAGAATCCAAGGAAGAAGACGCCGAGGGGGAGCCACAACTTGAAGGAGTTCTGTTACGTGGTCACCCGGCACTCTGAGAGAGGCCGCCTGGAGTTGCCTGAGAGGGCACAGAAGGCCTTCGCAACGACCTGTGGAGCCGTTGCACGTAAATATTGCAAGATCACCGACGAGTGGAGTGGCATCTCCGAAGTTGTTAGAAACACGTGCATCGCAGACGTTGCAAGGAGGTTCTAAGTCACTGACGAGTGGCGCGAGCGATTCCTAGCGGCCGTCAACATAGCAAGCACAATGGACTTGCTAATTGGAAAACCACCGCTAGAAAGTGGATGGACAAACCGTATGAGATCATCAAGAAGAAATGGCCGTCAATAACTGATGAGGTCGAATGGGACAAATTCAAGAAGCAATCCTCTGACCCTGCCTTCATTGCGAAGAGTGAACGTATGAGGGCGTTGCGCGCGAGGAAGCCCTTGAACCACAGGCTAGGGAGTGCAGGGAAAGAGGGGAAGAAGAAGGTCTGGCGCAAGCAGGACCGAATTCTCGAGGCGGTAGGCAGGGTACCTCCAGTGCATGACATGCTGGAGGACCAACGTGCTAAAGAATATGCACGTCGGCACATGACACCAAAGGAGTGGGCGGGCATTGAGCCAATGCAGCCGCCTGTTAAAAAATTTACAGTAAGTGTTCACGTGCATTTATTTGTTTCCGGCGTTAATCATGACACTCCTGATCCATATAGACTCACGTCCTGTCTTATATTATAACAGGAAAATGCCCACAAATGGGAGGAGAGCAAGAGGTCAGAAACATCTGACAACTCCGTGCAGAGCAAGAGGTGGGAGTCGGCTGTGACCGCCGGCTTTCAAAAGGCGGAGCACACGGACCGTGTTCCAGGGGAAGGCGAAGGGGCATGCTGGGATGATTATTTCCCGCCTGCTCCGAAGCGAAGCAGGGTCCAGAAAAAGCTCCCCGCTTCTGCTGAAATAATAGAACAAGCTAAGGCGGAGACGCGAGAGCAGGCATCTATCGTGTCTCAAGAGGTGTCGCGAGAATATGCAGTGCAAGTCGTCCATCATTTGGTGTCGGCATTGGCCAAAGACCACCCCGCCCTTGACGCCATACTAGGGGGAGGAGTGGAAGGTTTGAGCACCCCGCTGAAGAGCAGCGCCGCCTACGACACATGTATGGACGACTAAGACACCAACACCCCAGGTTACAGCCCGGGTCCTAGCATGGACAACCCCCCCCCCCCTCTAGCCAACCAGACCCAAGCGAGGGCATCCGGGATAACGATCCGGGTCGAGTGACAACATCCTTGTAAGCATACTTTTCAAACTCTTTTTCACTCCTTACCTTCATGAATAAAGATCTTACACACATATATGCCTTCTTCTTGTTACGCGCGGGCACCGGTGAAGTGTCGTATCCACGTAGACAAGCCTGGGAAGCCTGTAGGCGCCATTGGCCGCCTGATGCCCAGACAATCACCGCCACTGGTGCACGGCATTCTTATGAACGACGCACAAGTGAGTGTGATGGTGGACTCCGTCGTCGACGACCATCGTGATTATGCTATCCCGCTACCTCCGAAGGAAGGCATGGACATCCTAGGCGGTTGTCCAAACTACCGCATTATATGGCCTAGGAGCTTGGTATCTCTCTACAACCAGCGCCGGCCCTCTATGACTCCATCTCCCTCCGCCCATAAAGGTACTTCTCAATCGCCGCTCGGCCTTTCTCCTAGGATACCTCCTCCTGTCGATGCCGGCGGAGATGAAGAGCGGGTAATGTCGATGCCACCACAGCTCAAAGATAGCCAGACCATAGGGTCGGCACAGGTTGCAAGCGTCCCTCCTACCTTCTCTCTCTTGGGTGCCGCTGAGTCCATGGGTGGCCGCAAGATCGATGACAAGTACAAGGCAGAGGAGCAGAAGGCATGGGACAATAAGAGGAGGCATAAAAAGAGGGGGCGCGGTGGCAAGACCATTAAGGAGTCCTCCAATGTCAATCAAGATGAGATACACTATGTGCCTGACATAACTGGAGTCTGGGAGGACAATAGGCCTGACATTCTCATAGAGAACCCCCGTCAAGGCCAGAGATTCGAATACGGATCCTATTTCGTGGCTAGGGAGTTTGGCCGGGTGCTTTTTTACTATCCTAGATGATCGATGGTCACCGAAGATTCCCTGCGTGCCGTGTCTAGAGAGATGCAAGAGCTTCATCAGTTCTACATGCAAACGTCAACTGGTTCTCAATAGCATGCCCAACAGATCAATGTACGAAACCCAAAAGACTATGCCTTCTTTGACCAAGAAATCAGGAACGTCCTATCACCTTTGGTGTGGAGTTCAATGAACCGTTCCACCTTTTCAACCGCCAAAAGCTTGATATCAATCTCTTAAGGCTGTGGTCTGCCTAATAAATAAGAGAACTGCGGCGAACGGAGGTAAAAAAAGTAGCCATTCTAGACCCCGCGATGTTCAACTACGGTGACATCGGTCTTGAGCCAGAAAAGGATCACTCAAGAACCCTGGCATCTAAATACTTGGTGGCATGTCTCGAGAAATACGCGGACCACGACTTTATCCTCTTCTTTCTTAATTTTGAGTAAGTTCAATTTTATATATGGAACCGTTTGTTTTTTCTAATTCAGTCTTTCTTATACACCCTTAGATACTAAAGTTTGTTTCTTTTGAAAACAGAGACCATTGGGTGACACTACTCATTTGTTTGCCTTGGTCTATGGTGTACTACTTCGTTCACTACTTCCGAAGAAGAGTGTTCGAGGTCGGTTCTGGAAACCCATCAAATCACTCATTAACACTGCCTGGAAAGTGGCGACCAAGGGAAAACTAGCTGGTAAAGGCTATAAAGACGAGCCTCACCACAACCGCAGGTTCCTTTGCCAGCAACAGCCGTCCGACAGTGTGTTCTGTGGCTACTACTGCTGTCACATTCTTATGGAGAATGCCAGCATGTTCAAACCTGAGTGGAAGGGGTCAGTCGCGGCAATGGAAGAGTACTGGCGGCCCCAAATGACAATGGGACACCGACCTAAATGGGTCGTGTATAACATTCAAAGAGAGTTCACCCATCTCATCAACAATGAGGTCATCAAGCCTAGTGGGGACTTCTACGAACGCGTGGAACAAGTGGTGTCTAGGGTTCACCCACAAAAATAGATTCAAACTTGAAATGAGATACATTTGTATTTTTTATATGCTTCTATGAAATTTTGACACTTTGTAATCAATGTCGTGAAGTGAGATACTTTTGTATTCTTTATATGCTTTAAATGATGCGGCTTTATATACATTTGTATGCTTTAAATGATGTGATATGATGTGATGTGATGCGGCTTTATATATATTTATATGTGTTGTGCTGTATATACATTCTTTGCTGTGTTGTATATACCTTCTGTGTATTTCCTGTGGTTTTAATTATTTTTTAAATACCGAAAATGTATCAGTGTCGGTCACTCGACCGACACTGATGTGGCAACGCGATATATCATCAGTAACGGTTTGGGTCGGCCCGCTCACCACTGATGATATATACATCAGTAACGGTTCGGGTCGGCCCCCTCGCCACTGATGATATATACATCAGTCACTGGGACCGTTATTGATGATGGTACATCAGTATCGGTCGGAGCGACCGTTATTGATGATACTCATCATCAATAACACGAAGTTAGTAACGGCGGCCCCGACTGTTATTAATGTTGTTTTTCGTCCGTCAATGATAAACCTTTCTGTAGTAGTGATCCATCGGCAGCGCACGCCTTCATCGCCCACCGGCGGACGGACTGTGAACCCGGCAAATGCACTTTGGGGTTAGCTTGGAGAAAAAATGCTAAAGGCTGGCCATTAAACCGGAACAGGTAGACCGACCAATGCGATCTACCGATGATCTATGGATCGATCTGGCGGGGAGCAAAGCTAGCTATGAGCAAGCAACCACAGGACACACTCCACAGTCCACATTATGCATCGTGCATGTGCATGCACGGCGCGTCGCCAAAAGCGCGCGGGATGGGGTCGAATGCCACGAATTCAATGCGCCGCGCGCTCTGGTAGAGAGATCATTTTGCCTTGGCTAGCAGCTTAGCTCCGTCCCGAAAAACAGTACTGTACTACCAGTACGTGCAATGCTCAACAGTTGATGCAGCGCAAGTAAGTAATCAACGGCGGGCCTTGGTTTGCAAATTATGCTCCTTTTGGTTTCCTGATCCTCCGATCCATTGGCCATTGCTATTTTTGCCTCGATCGAGCAGCAAGTTGGGCGAGGCTCAGTGTCATGCTCATGCCTACGTCGCGCGTGATTGTGACTCGAAATGTTGACGGCAATACGGCCGGCATGCTGTTGCTCGCCTTGCGGCTGACATGTATAAGCATGTCACGTAGTACCAATCACGCGATGTGTATCCGGAGTCCGGGTTCCGGAGGTACCCATTGTGTTATTGTCCTCATAATTTGAGGAGCAAAAGACTTGTTTCTTTATGAAAGTATTCGTACACTGGTTCGAGTAACCGATATTTCTTATCAAAAGATTGCGTGAGAATTTTCCAAAAACCAGCAGTATGTATTCCCTTCTTTTAATAAAGGATGTCTTAACTTTGACTAAATTTGAATGCATGTATACACTAAGTCATGTATAGATACATCCAAATTTTGACAAATTTGAAACATCTTTTGTTGGACCGAGGGAATAGTAACCTTTTCTTTTTGCGAGTAGCAGTATGTGGTAACGTGTAACCCTTTTTTAGAAGGTACTCTGTACATATGAGTATCACTTTTTTTTGTTACTGTTGGAAAAAAAAGTGAGGGCTGGCTCGTGATGAGCATTATCCCAGGAGAATGAATGGGCTGCCCAGCCCACTTCATGGCTGGGAACTCTCAAAAATTGGTCATGCCCAGCCGGGCGCCTATTTCATGGAGCACATTCTTTTTCTCCTTTCCTTCCCATTTCCTCCACCCTCGATTTAGGCTCAATTTGGTATTGCTGAACTGTGCTGTGCTGAACTTATTTTATAATCTGCTGTGAAAAAATACACACGGAAATAAGAAAAAATTGGTTAGCCAAACACAAAATAACGAAAAGCGGATGAAAAAAAAGGGATTATGATAATCCACCCCAATGTCAAATGGAGCCTTAACAGTTAGCAAGTCAAGCATAAGTCTCCACTTGAACGGGCATTTAGTTACATAAAGTGCACTCTTCAAAACAAAAATTCACAACACTGATATAAAAATGGGACTAAATTCCCTTGGTCGTTCATGGAGAAATCAATTGTAAATAAGAAAATGTATGAATGAAAGAAAAAAACACGGCCCGGCTAAACCAAGCCGAAACGACATGGTCTAGAAAGCCCACATTGTTTTTTTAGGGGATCTAGAAAGCCCCATGGCGGAAACGGAAAGCCCACGCTAGTACCCTTCCGAAACGAAAGGCCCACACTACTTGCTTCCGCACCTGTAGAAAAAAGCCCACGTGCTTGGCTGCTTCTACAACCATTTGTCGTTCACTCGGGAAAAAGGGTGATTTGTGATTTCCCTTCCCGCTAATATCCATCCCCCACGCACGCCAGCCAGTAACACGACCCGTTGACCGATTGACTTACGAGCTCCCCTATCCGCAACGTAAGTAGCCCGTGTGCCCTGTCCCGGAGACCACACAGGAACGCGAATTTTTTTTCCCCTGGAAAAAAAATCCCCGGGTCGTCGCTTCATCAGAGATCACCCACTAGCCAATAAACCACCGTCCACCGACCGGCGCTAGCTCTATACGCCGCCACCGCCAGATTGCCAGAATCGTCTCGCAGCGACGTGCACGCCCGCCGCTCGGGGCCGGGGATCGCTTTTTAGAGTAATTTCCAGCGCGCGCGAGGACAAATCAACGGAGCCCCCTGGAAATTCCCGACCGGCGATCTAGCCATATCCAACACGTCCACGTCCCGTCGCTCCGGTCCGGTGGCTCCGGCAAAAGCAAGAATCGGAGTCGTATCGATCGTGCAGGCCAGCCGGGGCAGGGCCGCAGCCAGGCAGAGATGCATCTGCCGCCACGCACATTCCCGACGCGTGGCGAGGCGGCACGGGCGCGCAGGACGCGGCCACTTGCATGCAACATGCATATATGCATGTCATCGCCAGGCTAGGCTACACCACCACTAGGCCGGGTAGCTAGCTAGCTGTAGCCCATAATACGTTGGTACCCTGCGAATATTATCTGAACCGATACTGATCTTGCTGTTTAAACTGGTGGATCGGAGTACGTACGCTCAAATATATATTATCGCCTCGACCGATCACCTGCGTCATTATTATTCGCTCGACCAGTTTCCTTCCGAAAATTCTAAAGTGGTTCGAATATATTATCGCCTCGCCGCGCGCCTAATTCTCTTCTGATTTATCCTCTCAAAAGAGAAAAAAGAAAGAAAGGTATACAAGAAAAAGAGGAGCTACGCAAGGTACCAGTACTGTCTACTGCAAACAAGCACACATCCTTTTTGCAAGTTGCTCTCGGCGAGGAGGCCAGAGAAAGGGGCCCCAAGATTAGATCCTGATCGATCTCACAACTTGCAAATATCGTACTAGTCCCCCGTCCTCCTACGTGAGACCTGAGAAAGAGAGAGAGGGAGCAGCAGCAGGCGGAAGGGTGTATGTACTGCGTGCGTGCTCACGTTTTTCTAACGTACATTTATTTTTAGATAAATTTAAGACAAGAATTATGAAAAGAGAGCACTAAAGATCTTCGACGAGATCGATCGGATAAAGGTGGTGGGTGCGGGCGGATCCGGTGGTGTCGCGCCCTGCCTCTGTAGGCTGCACGATTTCCGAGGTGGATTTGGTTCCTCCGTAGATTGCAGGCACATGCATGCATGATGCTGCTTTCCGTTTCCAGCGCGCTCGCTGTACGGTGTACCCCGCGGCGAGATGTGACGTAGGGTACGTACGTGCATGACATGACATCCTCCGGCCCGGCCTTGGAGGTTTACGGTCGATAGAATGATGGCATGCATGGCTGCCTGCCGCGACGGAACGTACGTACGTACGTACGTGGGCTGGGCTCTCCGAAGAATGAAGTTCTGGGAAGAAGGCTCAGCTCCCAACAAGCGCCATGATAGTCTGGCAAAAAATCCCAACATAGTCGGGATCAAATTCGGATTCGCTGGCTACCAAAAACACGTACACCAGTACGGTTGGCGGAGGTAAATTTTCGCTTCCGGCTGATGTCGTGCCGTCGCCGCCACCGATCTACTCAGCCCAGCTCCGTACAGCATCATTGCGCCGCCCTCGCGTGGCTCCCGTCGACGCCTTCCGCTGCGATCCCGAACTCGGTTTTGGCGGCGGCCAAACCCAAGCGGCAGGGTAACGTTGTCATCCAGACCTGTCCCGGCCTGCTCCCCTCCATTCCATCTTTCTGCGCCAGTTCCCAAGGTTGATTTGCGCCATGGCCGGACCGGAGACGCGAGGCTCTTCCCTGCCAAGACTGTCGCGTTTGTTGCGCAACGGCGGTTCTGCGCCCCCCCCTGGCGCTGCTCGAGACGAACATGGCACCGAAGCTGGGCGCATGGATGCTGCTGACGACACCGTTGCCTAATTGATTCGAAGGCACTACATATTTGATTGATTGGCATGCGCTACATATTTTTTGGAAACTGTGTGAACTGCATCTCTGTCGAACTGACGAAGTATCGATTTACAGATCCATTTACAGATTTGCGTCGACCCGGGCTGAACAGATTCCAAAATGGCGCGAAACAGGTTTTTGAACCAGTTTGCGGATTTTGTTCCCCCCATCAAACGGCACTGACTAACACGTTTTCGGTTCAATTAATGAATACGTGTTTTTTCGTTTGGATTTTTCGATATCTCCTATAGATGCTCTAAAAGCTTAGGCTATTCCTTGACAGCAGCACAGTGTCTCGTACTGCACATTGGCGGACCAAGCTAGATGTGCCCGGTTTTTTTTGTTATTTGTAGTGAAAATTAAGAGATTTGCGCGCGGCCTGTGGATGTTTACCTGGCATGTTTGCTACTAGTAACCCCATTTGTTATCCAGCATATTGTTTTTCAGCGGTAGTTGTCGGTGTAGAGTGACTTCTGATAAGCATCGATCGCGTGATGAGGTACGATCGAATTACGAGCTGATCCGCTGGAATGGACGGTGCGATCGCGACGCTCCACTATCTGCTTTAGATTGAAATTTTTATGTTCCTTTCAAGCCTTCTCTCTCTCTCTAGCTAGTCTTTGCCTTTTGTTGCAAGGAGAATATTCGGCTCATGCTTGCCGTACTCATGATGCTATATTTGTCTAATTTGTTTGATCTAGAGAGAGAACGTACGTGAATATATAGATCCAAGTTTACAGGGTTCTGGTCGAGATAAAAATAACGTCAAGGGCAGTGCGTGTTGAGCACAATAAAAAGGGCAAGAGAATATATACTATAGTTAATTAATCCTCTGCTGGAAAGGAAATAACGGCAGCCACCACTTACATTCTTGGCAGTTTATTCTTGTGATGTTTTGCATGCTAGCTGTGCTGAACTGCACTTAGCTATGGAATCGTTAAATCTTCTCTGGTCACGTCGCGTCTTTTAGTTATCTGAACAAAAAGAAACAACGGCAAGCACTTACATTCTTGGCAGTTATTCCTCTTATCTTTTGTTGTGCACCCAACTTTATTATTGGAATCCTTTCCCTACAGAAAACATTATTGGAACCGTTAATCTCTTCTTGCCGAGTTGTTTGGGCACCTTCACCGAATTGGATCGCGGTAGCAGAAAAGGTTGCAGCTGCTGATATACTGAAATCTGCATGCTGCTTCTAGTACAGGCAATAACAATTCTTCTTCTGTTCCTAATTGCATCCGTTATGTACGTGAAGAACTCCACCTCCGGTGATTTTTATTTTGACGAAATAGCTGCAGCGAGCTATTCATTGCCAAAGAATTTTACAAGTAAAACACAAAAATAAAACAACTAGAGCTTGGTGGTACGGAACAGAAGAGAAAAGAAAACAAGATTAAGGTACATCATCGGACCCTGATACAAGGGCATTTAGACCAATAACTACTAGATGCACGTCAGCATCTAAAAGCAAGATAGACTTCCGGGCAACAACATCCTTCATCGACGACACAGAATGATCATTTGCCGGCCCCACTCCGATCCATTCGCCTCTTCTAAGCCTTTCAACAAAATAAGAACCACCACCTTCGGATGCATGAGCCATCCACACAACTGAAGAGCAATTCATATTAAGGTTAATTGTTCTATCTTTACGTGGTTTCGAGCGTGTGCCCGTCCAAAGAAGGCATCTGTATGAGTTCAGGTATCCCACTGTTAACTCTGAAATTACTCACTAGTGGAGTACAACCTTGGTTCCATTACTGACGGCCAAAATTTAACATCTAGATGCAGAAGAGACCATGCATGTCGTAACGTGAAGTAGTCTTTCAGTAGCAGGGGCAATCTGTCTGGGGAGGTGAAAAAACAAAACCGGGAGGCGCTAGAGGTAGCTAGCTACCGTAAGATAAGAGCCCGGCCTCCTCTGCAAATCTGGGCGAGATACATCTGTCGGGTTGAAAATCCTCGCGACGGGTCCCAAATCCCAATGGTCGATACATCACGTCGGCGAGATGCCGATCGATATTGTTGGTGCTCGTGGATCGTGTACGTGCTAGCTCTCGTGTAGTAGCATCCGCATACAAAGAGAGGGTAGGTACGTACGGTGGTGAAAAAAGTGGGGTGAAGAAATCTTTGCTTCTTTTCGGTGGAGATTTTCATCCGCGCAGCAGTGAGTGCCCTGCCTTCCCTTTCGGCGCGCCAGCAATTTGACCGCTCATCCGGGTTAGTAACAAGTTAGCTTAGCTAGGTTAAATTTACCATGGCATTTTGTACAGCGACTCATTTTATTGTTTGCGCAATGGACCATGTTTCCTGCCTAAAATTACGGGTTTCTACCTAAACCCCACGTGCGTGAATTTTTGTTTTTGAAGTTAATCTATCTTATAAGAAAAATGAAAACCAAAATTCTTACATTGAGTAAGAAAAACCGACAAAAAACCTAAAAAGCACTGCAAAACGGCCATGGCGCAAGCACGAAATGGGTTAAAGCACGCGTGTTGTGAGGGTCTGTGTCTGTACTGTGTTTCCTAAAAAAAAATGGGGTTAAAGTATACCGGGCATGGATGGTCCGGCCCGGCCAAGCCCGACGTCCCGGGCCGGGCTCAGGCCTCAATTTCCAGTCCCAAGCCCGGCCCGAAAGCCCGAAATGACAAAAACGGATTTTTTTAAAGGAAGCATAGGTATAAAAATCATTTATGTATTTCAAAAATAATTATTTCAATGCATAAATAGCCTATTTTTGAGGTTTCGGGCCGGGCCGGGTTCGGGCTTCAGACCGTCGGGCTTTTATGAAGCCCGCCCCGAACCCAGGCCCGGCCTGAGGTTTGACCAGGTATAGTTTCAAGCATGTTCAGCAAGGACACACACCTAGCTAGGCCGACAGCTCCAGTCCTGTCAGCTCCACCGATCCATGCGCTTTTTTTTGTACTTTCAAAACTATAAAAAAAACGTGATCGATTTCTGCCAAGTTTCAAAAACTAGTTTGGTTCATATGCACTGTTCTCAGGGTGTGTTGAAGCTGAGCTCAAAGCCTGAAATTCATGCCATTCCAGAAAGGTCATGGCCTCCAGCTTGTCAAAAAAGCTAGGATGAAGATGTTAATTAAGGTGCTTGCTGGCCTGGCCCTTCTGCTTTGATCAGAAGCTAATAAAGCTACTCCAAAGTCCAAACAGACCAGAAGTATTTCCAGCAAAATTTAAGAATGCTAGTTCAAGAAACCTGTGCGTGGATGCCAACTGCGCGCCCACTACAATAACATATCGTACGTTCAGATGCTTCACCTAGCTAGGCACAACTCTTATCATCACCAAAGTTAATTTAAGCAACCCCTTCAAAAGGAAGTTCGTTTAAGCAGCAAGAAAGCTTCCACTATATTATATATAAAATTGATATACATATAACAGTAGCTAGCTAGCTAGTACTGGCTGACCCTGGTGCGTTGAACCCCATTGCGGTCGTCACATGCATGGTCGATCGATCAATCTCCTGTCTTCTGGAGAAAGTTTTTTTTTCAGACCGGAGTACGAAGGACTCAATCCATTGATTAAGAGGAATAGAGTTGCCCAGCTAATTAACGAAAAACTGGACAAAAACCGTAACATATCCCGTAGCACCGTCATGGAACATGACCGCGCCAAGGACCACACTGGCCGACCTGGCCACCCACACTCACTCAACGCACACTACAAAAGGAAAAACTGTCGTCCTGGTTGCACACAAAAGTCATCGTCATCACACAATCACTTCTCCTGAGCTGGCGACTCCGACTCCCCCCACCAACGTCCAAGAACGGAGAGTCTTCCTCTGTAGGCATCGAAGCTCGCGTCCGCCCATGCCAAACAATCGGCCACACTCGTTAGCGAACGAAAGACGCAGATTCCGATGGCGAGCTTCAGAGGGGCAATATGCAAGGCCTGCGCCGAACAAGGAACCCAGGGATCAGACCACCTCTCACCAAGTCATCGTCATCATGCATCACTCCTCTGAATTGGTGACTCCGACTCCCCAATGAAGAAGCAAAACCAACCCTAGAAATCCAACGGACATGTCGAAAAGACGGACTACCAGAACCATCGCCGCAGCCCAACCTCTGCTCAACACCACCGTCGCTGCCACAAAAGCCGCCAACGGACTCCCAGCAGATGAGCCACCCACAATCACTGGACCCACGGCAGGTGCGAACTCCAAAAGCAATGCCACCAAGGAGGGATGCGACGCAAAGAACGTCGCCATCGCTCGTCCAACACTGGATCTCAGGTTTCCCTCGGAGCCCGGTCAGTGAGAGTAGCAAGGCCGAAACAATGATGTCTTCAAGAAGGTAACGACGTCCACAGGCATCGCCATCGTTGGGCCCAGCCAAGGCCAGAGCACGGCTTTCACCGAGGCTATGCCACTCTCCACCTCGCACACGCGGACAACCGACTTGCAAGGACATCCAACGCTACGCACACCCACGAAGGAGTGGAGCCAGAACACATGGAGCCCCCCATCCGCCGCCGCGTCACCGCCGACCACCAAAACCTGCAGCACCACCGCCGCATCCAGACTACAGATCCGGTCGGAACCGACCCAAGTCCGACCGCAGGGAGGCAGCTGCGCCGCCCCAGCCTCGCCATCTGCCGCCGCGCCTCAAGGACAGCCTGCCGCCGGGCCACCCGAAGGAGCCACCCCACAGCCAGCTGCCGCGTGCGCCCCCACTGCGCCGACAACCGCCGCCGCAGGCCCATCCGCAGCCCGCGCCGCCTCCGCCGCACGCCCACGCACCGACGAAAGCCCTCGCGCGCGCAACCCCGCGCCGCGCGAGATCCGCCCGCAAGAGCCACGGGAAAAGGCCCCGCCGTCCTCCGGCGACGGTGAGGGGAGAGGAGGACCCGAGGGGGAAGGGGGTGGCGGCGGCTTGGGTTTCGCCCGAGCCGCCCCCGAGAGCGATGCGGGTGCTGTGTACTGTGGCCGAGAACCCGTTCCGAGGAAGAATACTGATCATCCTGCCTTCTGGAGAAAGTTATGCACTAACACGACTATGTTTATTTAGCTAGAACGAGCTTAGTGACCATGCATGCTACGTTGACAATGCCCTGAGCGGGCCTGAGCTTTCCTTTTCCGTGAGGAGCAAAAACAAGTGCTCTAAAAACATGGCCTTTGAATGTGACTAAAGCCTACGGGCGGCATCTAATCGCGTAGCTCCCTTCCTCTCCATATATCTTTCGATGTCCTCCGGTATGTGGATGCTTCCAAAGCTACTCCTTTAATTAATCAGCGTGCAATTCTCCTCGCCCCTTTCCTCCTTGAAATCCTATCCAAAGAAAGAAAGAAAGCGAAGCACATTCGGAGAAAAGAGCATCGTTGTCAGCTGCTAATTCCTTGGGAGCTAAGGTTTTGCTCGATCGATGCATGCATGATGTGCTCGATCACTAGCCAGCATGCAGCTAGCTAGACACAAGATATAAATAATGGTAATTAATTATACTGGTCGCCCTACACATGCATGCACGTCATGAACTATGCTAGTAGTACTTAACAGGGGCAGTATATATGCATTTTGGAAATCAAATGGTGACGCACGGTTATGAGGGTGCCGAGTCACAAGAACCTAAAAAGATGGCAAAAGATCGCCATCATTGCTGCTTTCCCCTGCTGCGCCTTTCCAGAAAGCCGTTTTGATTCGCGGGCAGGGCAGAGAGAGCTTTAGAACATTTTGTTCCTCCTCCCGGCCAACTTCGCCCAAAAGCCCTGGCTGCCTGCCCTGGGATGTGGTCTCGGACAGATCCTGAATATCTTATGCGCACGACGATGTACTACGACCTTTGTTAACAATCTGTAAATTTGCCGCTGTAGTACGTGCTTTATCCCGGATCGAGCTAGCTAGCCTTTTTGGCCAACGAAACACAGCCGCGCGCGGCAGCGAGTGGCTGGCAGATGGGCAAGGGCAAGGAGCAATGAGATCGAGCATCGGTGCAGCGGGACACTTGCTGCCGGCCGGTTGGGTGTAGCTGGTAGTGGAGTACTCTGGAGTGTGCCGCGATTAGCGATCGCTTGTTTGTTTAGGCCCAAATGCATGCACGTACCACGTACTTTATTGGGCAAATATCGATCCTACGACGCTGACCCGGCCCCTACACGTACGTACTTAACCCCTTAATTCCTGGCTATATACGTAACGTACCTACCCTAGTACCCTGCAGCCTAACTAGCACTGCTATAGCTCTTAACTAAGAACTGACGGAAAATGACAGTAGAATTAATCGGAGAGTGCTTGATGCAGTGTGTGATTCTGAAATCTGAATCCACGAGGCATATATACATGTGTGTGCAGATGTAAGACAGTCAGAGCACTAGTTGATGGTTTTGACCTGAAGAGATCATAGTAAGATCGGCGAAGGAACAATGGTGTTTGAACGGGACACACCGACCGCAGAGGAGGCATGCCTCGATCGACATGTTCCTTATCATGCAGTCATAAGTAGACCTCCCTGTGCCGACTGGTCGTTCCCCGACACCCGGACTTGGCATGCTCCCATGTGGATCGAGTTGGATTTTGGCTGCAGCTGGTGGGGCATGTGGATTTCTGAATAATTATCACGTACTGGTACTTTCAAGATGTAATCTCCGACTCCCTCTGTTGTTTCAGGAAGAGATATCTGATCTCGCTTTAGTATGTGGCTGTTCAGTGAGCTTGTCTGCCAAGAGAAACTTAGCTGTGTAGGGCACAGATTTTAGCTTCGTTTGAAAGTTCGCCTGCGCGCAGTTTGGCCTTTCGTTGAACTTTTGATTCGCCTTTACAGAATACTCCACTCCGGTTGAGCAGGATTTCGGCCACCCAAAAAACTGTCAACTGCACTTGATTATGCCGTTAGTTGCATCTGATTATGTCACTAGCTTTTGATATTATTTGATATTTGAAATGATATCCAAAAGTAACATGAAGAAAGTTGAGCACCTGGTGCATTAACCTTTACTGCAACTACCTTCCTAACACCCATTTCAAGTGGCAACTTCGATACGACTGCACACTAAAACGAAGGAAGAATAGTAGCGCACGTAGAGGAAATCGATTTTAAAAAAGGACGACCCACAACAAGAATTTAGGATCGGAGGGAGCAAGTATTTAAGATGAACTATGCCTCATAGAACATATTTTATAATTTACGATAGAAATATGCAAAAACAAATAATAGGAAAAATGAGTTAACCAAGACGATCAAATAGACACAAACTGTTTGGACAAAAGGGATCATCATAAGTAGGGATGCAAACGGGATCCTGCGAACAACTCACTTTCTAGTTCAATTCTCAAATCTTCTAGTATTCAATTTTCGGTTTCGCTAAGGAGAAGTTGTCTGTTTTTTCAATAGAGATAAATCGACGTGTTTGGCCGTCCGAGCTTAATCCAACGGCTCTAGTGCATTGACTGGGATTTTATGCTTTTGCTAAAAAATCAGGCGCCTTGAGATATAGCCACACTCTTCAAAATTTTAAATAAGAGATTTAAGAATTTAACCAGAGTTGGGATTTTCACGGGATCCTGTTTGCATCGATAATCATAATCTATCCTATCTCGAGGCAGGGGTGGGAGTGTTCGTTTTTTTGGTTTTTTTAGTAATTCGGTTAACGAGAAATGGTAACCGAACTATGGCCAGTTTTTTAGGTAACCAAGAATTTGGTTAACCGTAATTTTCCGTTCTGTTTTTGTTTTAAACCAATGTAACCGAACTTGGGAACTGATAGGGAAATAGACAACATCAAATCGTGAATTTTAGCGGAACTTCCAACACATATATGATTCAAACTCTCAAGCATCGAAATCTCGACATAACCGAAGGTCTTGCAAGTTTGAGATTGCATCAAAGTTCAGAACACTACATACCAAATATGAGTACTCCCTCAGTTCCGAATTAACCAACGTCTATATAAATCCACGTCCGTTAATTTGGAACGGAGAGAGTACATAATTACACAGGTTTTAGTCCATTTATTATCCGAGGTTAATAACCGAATCCACTAACTTAAATTCACACTCGGCCTCTGGAATCAGTACGCCCACCCCTATCTGGAGGCGTCAATTCCTAGGACAAGCGGAAGGGGAAAGAAATGGCACGCAGGACCGGACCAGTCGAAGGTGCATTTTTTTTTCTTCTCTAGGGTACAAACGCGCGACGCACTACGGGCAGCCGGCCAGCCAGCCACTAGCCGCGTCGTATCGTACGCCGCCATATCACGTTTTTTTTTGCGGGAGGCAAGGGAATCCCGCGGCCACCGAAAACCCGATCTCCGATTTCCGGGAAAAGCCACCCCAGGCCACTGGCCGATCGATCGATGGCCAGCACCCCACAACTTGGCTTCGGCTCGATCCCAAACGGCGCCGGTACGCAGAGGAGATCCAACGCATGCAACACGCCGTCGATCGGTCTCTCTCTCTCCCGCGCGCGGCTCGACTTGACCGGACCCGGACCGGGCCGAATCGGATTCCAGCTCCCGCGTGCGCGCGTCGCGGCCGTGCCTTTTCCCGTGCGCGCGTCGCGGCCAACAAACATATATCTCGATCGGCCCGGGCCGGCCGGATTACACGAATCGGGCAAGGCGATATGGGGGGACGCGTGCACGAGCGCTCTTCAGCTCTTTTCCGGGGAAAGGGAGATCGATAGATCCTCCGCCGATGCACGGAACACGACAACAATACAGGGTCGGGCTGGTGGTGCCGGTATGGGAATATACGTACCGTGGATGGCTGGGCGGGCTGCTGTCTCGGGGGAATGCTTATGCTCGCGCGCGGTCGCGGGCAGCGCAGCTAGCGCCGTCGGAGGCTTTGGGTCATGATGCATGGGCGCGACGGCGCAAGGCCGTTGGGGCGAGGGCACCGAGGGCGATGTGTGTGTGGGGGGGGGGGGGGGGGGGGCGAATCCGGATCTTTTTCGTGGCTGGGATGGGGTAGTCTTGGATAACAGACGACCATGATCCGTGTTCGCGCTCAGAAATATATTCCCCGCAACTTGTTACCCCGCCCCTGTCGTGGATAAGAAGGAACGACCGCGCCGTGTTTACACAAAAATAAATAAATCTCGGGCCTCGTCAGGTTGGCGTACGATGTTGATGAGCCTGATTGCTACGGAGTATAGTGTAGTACTAGCAAGTTTTACATTCTTATCCACATGTGCCTGATAATATATATGCCGTAAATTAGGGCGCGTCTAGCTAGGAGTATGGACCGATCGATGATCAATGATCAGGAGGATCGTCGCGCCTGAGAAAAAGCAAGCCATGCATGTATCTTGTGCGTTAGTGGCGTAGTCCATCTGATCCGATTTCAGAAGGGTTCACGTCATGTATCTATGACCAGCGTGTGATACACGCACGTATCTGATACTTTTGTTTCACTTCTCCTGTTATTTCCTTACAGAGATAAGGAGGTATGTGGTGTCCTTTGATCGATATTTGCGTGCAGGCTTGTATACGGTGAATGAAAATTCGTCAAAACCATTAGAAAATTCTTAAAAAATTGCAAATGTTAAGCAAGTGTTGTTTTATATACGTGTAAAGTTTCAAGTTCAAACTCAGTTGCCTTTAACAACTGAGAAAAAAAATCAATATGAATAATGTGCTTCATCACTGTTTGACACTATATACGCAATTGTGTTTTGACTTGAAATTTTGCACGTCATTAGAACATTACACCTCCAATATTTTGTGGAATATTTTTTTAAATTTCTGAACATTACACCTCCAATGTTTTCGCCTGATTTTTTTTTTGCCTTGCATGTTTGTGGGGTTTTTGGAAGATGGTCTAAACAAGGAATTTTAATTAGTGCTCAAATTTTGGCATTTCTAGAAAATATATATCTCAAAAAAATTCTTTTGTTGTCCAGGGCAGAAAATACTTTCTTTCCCGTGAAAACTTACCAGAACATAGTAGCAGACATGAACATAAAACATATGAGCTGTCACAAAATTGTTTAATACTATTTCCAAGTTCTTCTATACAAAAGTTACTGTTTGGACGGGGAGCCTCTCTCGAAATAGCTATTGCTTCAGACAGATTTTATAACAATTTTGCAGAACCATTAGAAGGTCCAATTTAAAATTGAACACACGGTATCAATGATCACTACATTAAACACTAGCCTCCCGAAACAAAACTAACTTTAAATCTACGTATCTTGTGAAAAGACATAAATACCTGATTGATGGTTACGCGATAGCCTTATAATGGTTGCCTCACCAAAGGGAGTAAAAAGTCACTCTTCGATGGGAAGATCACAGAATCTTCATATCGCTTTGATGGTAATAGAAAGTTTCACCGCGTACTTTTTGCACGAGGATAACCCGCATTAATCAGCACAAAATCACATATTGATACCAGCGCAAAAATAATAATCACATATTGATAGGCCTGACCCATATATGCCTCTGCACAATTAACGGAGTAGATGGAGCAGTGCTAAAAAAGCATGGATGTTATTGATCAGGCCGTCGATCGACCACGACGTACGTGCGGGTGTTCCTTTCTCAATTGACGAAACTGTTCCTTGTGCTTTTTTGGATAACAAAGATCGATCTCTCGCCGCGCGCCGGACCCAGCTAGCTCAATTAGCTCAAGTCGTTCATCTAAAATTTTTTTAGCTCAAGTCCCGTTTCCTAAAGGGAGAATTGAGATGCGGCTTCGATTGCCTTTTGTGGAGATTTTAATGACTTATTACTTACTCTATCTCAGTTTAAATCATAAATACAATGCTATTTCGCAAAGAAAAAAAGGCTGCACAGTCTGTTGAATCTCACAATATATTCAAACTTATTATTTGACTTCTCGAGATATATATATATATCTCGAAAATAAATGGTTTGAATTTATATACTCAAATCCACGTCAAAACAGATAGAAAGACGAAATATTTTCTTCTCGACCGGCTGCAAATAAGGAAACAAACGTCACGTACAATAGAGTCGAGGCGCGCATATTACTCATGAGGCTAGGCTATAACGTGTCAGCCGGGGAGCGGTCAGACATCACTTTGTGTGCCTTAGACGAGAAAAGCATGCGCTACAACTGTAAGTTGGCGCTACCTAGCTGCGAGAGAGCATCTTTTTCCTATAGCTCGGTCTTCTTGACTCAAAGGGTGAGCCGGCCGGTGAGGTGTAGGCTTTAGCTTTCCTCTCACGGGAAGGGCATGCTCCCGCGGACCCGTCCCCGCTGCCTCGTGCCCCTGCCACCTCAACCTAGTGTTAAGGATCGTCACATGAGAGGACATTCATACGAGACCGGCGTCTATCGATCGGTACGATCGATCTGATCCCCAAGCGCCCCCCCTGATGCATATGCAATGCTCGTGCCTGTGTGCCGGTAATAATTGATACAACTTCTGTTCTGCGCCAACATACACGAGGGCATCTCTTAGTTATACGGAGTACCTTTCTATCAGTTCTATAAAGATTGACGCAGTTTTGAGCTAACTTCAGATCGAATCCGTGCAAATTTTCATGAAAAAAAGTAGCAGTAGTACTCATACTTGCCTAGGGTGTGCTGATATGAGCATGATGCACCTCACTGTCGCCTAACTCGAGTCGCTCACACGATCCTTTGTTTCTACGTACAGGCATGCTGCCGAACTGCACTGCACTCTCTGCGCGCTTTTATTCTTTTCAAGTCGATGCATGCATGCTGTGTCCAGCGTGGCGTCGTTGGAGCCATCGATCCGTGCCACGCGCAGGACGATTATAAAACATGCATCCTTCCATCTCAACATGCATGTAATTATGTATACGTAAACTGACGTACGTGCATATAGCCAGCCATTCCAATCTTTGTCGTGCGGCGCGAGCTGAATATATATGCATGACGCAGAACGTACGCACGCACACGCTAGCTTTCATCAACAACAAAAGAAGGGAAATTGCATGGCTCTCCGCAGCAGCAGCGCAGGGCGCAGGCGAAAACGAAACTCCGTTCTTTCGGCATGAAAGAACGACCGAATGATCGATATACGGAGTATATCCAGGACGTACTGCTCTGTGACGCGGGAGTATGATACGTACGTGTATTCGCTCCTGGAGATTCCGATAACAAATCGAGGCCGTGACGTGCCCTCGTGGCCTTTGGCTAGCCGAGACACCCCGGCCGGGGTACTCCAAAACTCCAAATTAAAGCCCGGCCGGTTTGCTGTAACGGCCGTCCACCGGCCGCCTCGATCTCGTTCTCGTCAACTTTTTCTCGGTCGCCGTCGCCCGTATTCTCGCTTGATATTTGTGTTGCCCGATTACGGCAGCTTTACGCGCGCTTGGCTGCTGGCTCTCGACAAAAAAGGCCGCCACCGGTTTTACTTGCACGTGGATGTACTCTATATATCCTTTTCTATCGTTCTTTGACCCGCGGCGAATTTTCAAATAAAATATCACGAACTACTCCGTACGTACTATTAGAAACAAATCAAAATCATGTTGTAACAAGATCATTCTATCTCTCTACCGATCGATCGAGTATATATTATCATAGCTGACTGTGCATAGCATGTTGCAACTTTTAAAATGAACAGCTCCTTTGCGTCCGTATACACAGTACACAAAGCCAAGTTGTTAGCACAATACATGTTCCGGCGCCTTTATACCGCATCAGCTTCATAGAGGCTAACTGCTCCTTAAAAAAAGAAAGAGATGAAGCTAATTTGGAAAGCAGTTTTTGATTAGGCTGTGCACAGTATGTGCACTAATTTTGGCAATTAATATTAAAAGTCTCTCACGTACAAAAAATTGGGCTGGTATATTTTTTCCAGACAAACAATCTGGCTTTATTTATTCAACAAACCAAGTACAATTGATCGGAAAAGTCCCAAAGAATTACCCCTGATCAAATGGGCTCGAGCATGTTTTATTTTCGTCTGTGCTTGTACGGAATGTTTACGTCTAATTGTCGGTGACATTTTTTTAGAAAGATTATCTATGGCACATCATTGTTTAAAAATAGTAATGGAATATCCAAAAGAGTTTGATCTCATTAACCAAGGTTAAATTATATACAGTCCATATTTTGTAAATATTAATTACATTTATTTCCAAATAACTCCATATATAAGAGATTATGCGACTAGACTCCCCTCATGTTTTTTGGGGAAAAAAAATTCCACCTTACTCCTTGGAAGTATTCGGCCTCTTGTACATTGTTTTTTTATTGTTGTTCTTACCCCAAAAGCATCTCTTTCTTCCTCCTCGCGCCTCCTTCCCCTCCTTTCTCATGGTGTAGGAATTGATACAACGACACTTGTGCTGCAACACCCCCAGATTTCTTGATGGCAAAGGTAGTTGGGGCCGATAAAATCTAGTGCATCAATAGGTGGGTTTCACAGAGAAAGCAAGGATATGTTCCAAGTACTATCGATCTTGCTAGTGCATCGACGGCCATGATTTCATCAACATGCCAATTCGACATACCGAGCTAGCTATACCAAACAATATAGTTGTGGGTCTTGGTCATTGTGCGGTAAATTCATAATGCATGACACGATGTAGTGGCGAGACTATGTTGTGGGCTCTCCGGAGCCCTTAGTGGGACGAGAGGAAGACGAATAAAGACACAAGGGTTAGCTGACATGACCAAACAAAAAATGGCACCCATATGATGTATGTGCATGGCGTGTACGGGACGAACTATTAAAGCACAAAAATTCCGAACTCAAGTAAATTGGACATCATCGACCGTCATCCTTGAGTTGGACTATTTGGAGGCCCGCGGCGCTCCAAATATGACCATGTATGCGTCGCGTGTAGTGCGGGTGAAAGAGATGTTAGCGTCGAGCGCACATTAGTCGGGACCAGGGTGTGTGAGCCATGAGCTGGCGCGCCCCGGGAGAACCCAAAACTGAACCACATTAGCCGGGATTAGAATGTGCCAGTCATGAGCTGGCGCACCTCAGGAGAACCGAAAACCGAACTGCTCTTGGTGTCAAGCACAATAGTCGGGATTATAATGTGTTAATGAGCTGGCGCAGCTCTGGAGAACCCAAAACCGAACGTTGGTTGAGGAACTCCCGGAAAAAACCGGCACGGTGATTAATGTTTTCCTATTAACAATAATAAAATTCCTCGCAAAAAAATAATACAAAACTTACACGAATCACGAATAACATGGTCCGTGGATTAATTCTCGTAATCCCGTCTTTTCGACGGTTCTGCTTCTTTATTTGTTTGTTTTGGGTGCTTTATCTGCATTTTTTTCTTTATGTAAAAGAAACACAATCACAAAAAGCCACTTGCAGATAAATCCTTCGGGCGCGAACTTAATCCGCGGGCAAAGAAAGAGAGGATGATCTCACAATGTGCGCGGCCAGGCAGCACCCGCTCCGCCTTTACCTGGTTCGCGGACGCGGATGGAGCTAGCTCGCGCAGCTGGATTCCATCGCTCCCATACATAAAAGAGCCCAATCTCCCCCACCCAACCTTGCACATAACGCTCGTGCTCGCAAACAAGAGCGTGAGTTCGAGGCCTGACGGCCCCTTTTGCATGTTGCATGCCGTAGCTCCTCCTCCTCCTCCTTCCCTAGTGTAGTCCTCCTTCCCCTTTCTTTCCCCATCATATCCTCCCAAAGCTATCATCCTCGCCATTGCAACTACAGCCGAGCTCAGGGAAAGAGATCGGCAGGGCGGCGATCGATCCATCTCGGAGAAACACAGCAGTCGGGATCGGGTGAGTCGCCGTTCTGTGTTACGCGTTGTAGTAGTACTCTCTTTATTTTCGCCTGGGTATTGTTGACCGGTGCGGCGTCCGGCGGCGACCTGAAAGGCCGAAAGCGGCCTGTAAGCCTGTAAGCCTGTAAAGCCATGGATCCCGACGAGGTTCTCTTGGTGTTCGTTCTTTGGTGGTTTCCGCTGATCGGGTATCTGCAGGTTTGGGGTACGGCCGTGTTCGATCTTAACAGACTGGTGAGGATCACGGTTTCCTGTATGGGTTTGCGAATGTGATCAAGATCCGTCCATCCCGAAGTTCTCTGGTAATTGGGATTTGGGTGCGGTAGCAGTTACTAATGTTGAACGAAGGTGATTACTGTTTCTAATTAAAATTCTGGAGAGAAAATATGACGATGGGTGCGCGTAATCAAAGGGATTTTCTGCGCACTTGACTAAACCCGTGCTCCTGTGGCGGCTGACTACCGGGCCCCACCATGACCACAACCCCCTTGTTGGCCCTTGCGGGTTCCGCCGTTTTATTAACACAGCCCTCTTCCCCTCCCCTGCCCATGGCGGACTACGAGACGGGTCACAGCCCACACAACACGAGAGCCAGCGCGTGTTCTCCTCGCGGCGCCGAGGAGGAATACACGCAGAGCAATTAAAGCCGTTCCGTATAGGCCTTCCGTATATCTCTGAATTTGCCGCCGCCGCCGCCGCCGCCTGTACGTCGTCGCTCACCATGTGCGGCCGCCTAATGCTGCAGGCCGAAGCGTCTCGCGGCGGGGGGAGTCGCGGGGGTGCATGAGCTCTGAAGCCGCGGGCGACCAGCACAACAGCAACAGCGACGCCGCGATGCCGACCCCATCCTCCAACAACTCCCCGGCGGCTTCCTCGCCCTTCTCCAACGACGGCGGAGGAGGGGCGCCCGCGTCGCCGAACCGCGTGGAGCGCATGCTCCGGGAGCGCGGCCACCGGCACCTGTTCTCGACGGGCGGCGCGTCCTCCCCCGACGCCATGGACACGGACGCCGCGGAGCCCGCCGCCGCCTCCTTCGCGGACTTCGGCGCCGCCCGCTCGCCCGACGCCGCCGAGCCCGCCAACATGGACGATGCCGGCGGCGGCGGCGCGCCTGGAGGACACGCCGCGCGGCCGCCGCTCGCGGGCCCCCGCAGCGGGTTCCGCCGCCTCGGCCTCCGCGGCATGAAGCAGCGCCTGCTCGTCGTCGCCAACCGCCTCCCCGTCTCCGCCAATCGCCGCGGCGAGGACCAGTGGTCCCTGGAGATCAGCGCCGGTGGCCTCGTCAGCGCCCTACTAGGTAATCCATGAATTTGTTTTTGCCCTTCTCTCAAATGTGATGCGTTGCAGCGATGCATGCATCAGAATCCTGCGCTGTACAGTTGCATGTATACTCATCTGCAATTTTTTTTCCTGATGCCGCCGCAGGAGTGAAGGATGTCGACGCGAAGTGGATCGGCTGGGCGGGTGTGAATGTCCCCGACGAGGTCGGCCAGCGGGCTCTCACCAAAGCACTCGCCGAGAAGGTTCGTTGCAATTCAGGACAAATTTGATCTCGATCGTCTGAACCAATAGAACAGTGACTTCTGTTTTTTTCTTTTAGCCATAACTGAATTCATATTTGTTGACTGATTTGAACAAAACAGAGGTGCATACCAGTCTTCCTGGATGAGGAAATTGTGCACCAGTACTACAATGGGTACTGCAACAACATACTGTGGCCGCTGTTCCACTACCTCGGGCTGCCACAGGAGGACAGATTGGCAACAACAAGGAACTTCGAGTCACAGTTTGATGCCTACAAGCGAGCAAACCAGATGTTCGCAGACGTTGTGTACCAGCACTACAAGGAAGGGGATGTGATCTGGTGCCATGACTACCACCTCATGTTCCTGCCCAAGTGCCTCAAAGACCATGATATCAACATGAAGGTTGGGTGGTTCCTCCACACACCATTCCCTTCATCAGAAATTTACCGAACGCTTCCATCGCGCTCAGAGTTGCTTCGGTCTGTACTCTGTGCTGATTTAGTCGGGTGAGCACTTTTCTCTTGCTTTAGAATTGAAGCAAGATTTTTTTTCAAACTCTGAGACAGTCGTTAAGGTATAGAAACAGGGTTCCATCTAAAAAAAGTATAAAAACGGGTGAAAATGGGTAGTCTAAACCTAAAATATAATTTGTCAATCAGGCAATCCCTTGCTTGGCAGCAGATACTTTTCTGTTGTCTTGCTATCAAGGAATATGTATATGAACTCAACCGTAATGCTGATGGTTCTGTCAACAGTTGAGTCTTCCTCCCTTTCTTTTTTTTTTTGCAAAATGTTATTTCCGTTCGTTATAAAATAAAAGAAAAGGGGGGGGGGGGGGGAGGCTTGTTTTTGGATGTGTGCTCTTTAAATGCAGTCATGCATAAATGCTGATTTCTTCACAAGCTATGGGGTGGTTCTTCTTACTATATTTTCTTCTTCAGTTTTCATACGTACGACTATGCAAGGCATTTTGTTAGCGCATGTACCAGAATACTCGGACTTGAGGGTACCCCTGAGGGCGTGGAAGATCAGGGAAAGCTAACAAGGGTTGCAGCGGTACATATCTGAACTTCAGTTCTTCTATGAAGTATATTTCTGACATGTTTGGGATGCTTTCTGATCTTATTACCTACTTCCATTGTAGTCTACAAACTAATTCCTATTATATCACTGATATTCATATAACTTTTTGTCCCTCCCATTATGATGTTTTCATAACCTATCCAAAAATTTGCAAAATGGGTGCTTCTCTTGACTCACTTGGCTGAAATCTTCAGTTTCCTATTGGGATAGACTCTGATCGTTTCAAAAGAGCATTGGAGATTCCAGGAGTAAAAAGGCACATCAGTGAATTGACGCAGCGATTCGCCGGACGGAAGGTGAGAAAACACCCATCTTTTACCTCTTGCTCCAGGATAAATAAAAAAATGACCACATCTTTTTCTTCAAGTATGATGTGATATGATGGACATTAGTTCATTCGAGTATTTTCATCTAATCAATCTAACAAAGGAAAGATCCATTCTCCAGTTATTAATTCAGAATTGCGCAAAGTGTTTTCTTCCTAATCCAATATTTACCTATAATCTATATAATATACATTTCCTGAGTTCCAACTTATTCAGAATTGCTGTTCAAATATTATCTGGCTTGTTCAGCTGTGAAGGCACCTTAATATGGTGGCAGGTTACTGCTCTAATACAACACTGGCCATAACTCTGTTTATTTTGAATTATCACCCTTTTGTTGAATTTCAATAATTTTATCTATGTTTCTTATGGTCTTACTTAATATTTTCTTCTTTGCTGTGGTGATAGGTAATGCTTGGTGTTGACCGACTTGATATGATCAAAGGAATTCCTCAGAAGATTTTGGCATTTGAGAAGTTTCTTGAGGAAAACCCTGACTGGAATGATAAAGTTGTTCTACTTCAAATTGCTGTGCCAACAAGAACTGATGTCCCTGAGTGTAAGAACCTTTCTGTATTTTTAGCTGCTGCTATTTTGCAGATATCTCTGCTGAAGTGCGCCATATGTTTGACTTAGGATTTTTTCATACACATGGTTATCAATTTAACAGCTCGCTGTTTTCTTTTTAAATATCATTCCTCTTAAACAATAGATTTAATTGCAGCGTTGGTAGCATTTTCTTCTTTGGTGTAGGGAATCTTTTGTAGAGTATTTGTTTTATGTTTGTTCTCTAACACTGCTACCTCTGCTTTTGAGCACTCCTTTTTAGCAGTATTCTGTGGTTCAATTCCACTCCCTTCTAATCAGAAAAATAGAAACAAAATTCAGTCCTACGGTACACTAGTTTTCAAGAATACCTACCTTATTCTAGTTTTATTTCCATTTCTAAGAAAATCATTGGACACCATTTATCTTGATTGAATCTGCAAGCTCAAGTAAATCATGTAATGCAGACAAGGTCTTGTACCTCATAATAGACTTCAATTCTCCAGGATGTTGTATCATAATCCTCTACAAGGTTTCAGACTTTCCGTAATGTCAATATTGATAGGATTAATTTTAGAAGTCTAAATTAAAATAACATCTCTTAGATGTGTAGTAATAAACGAATATTTATGTTTTTTTAAACACCAACACACTATGTATGTTTGTCCAAAGAAACCTGCACTATTTAATTCTAAATATTGAATGGATGTTATGGTTTGTAAAAAATTTCAAACTTCTCGAGCTACTGACCCTACATAATTACTATACAGATTTTCATTCCACTTATTAGTTTTTTCTCTCTCACGCACGCACTTAAATGCATGCCATTTTGTATTATTGCCACTTATTAGTGATTGTTGATAATGAGAAATATGTCCTACTAATAAACCTTATTCTCTTATTGTAGACTCACTAGTGATTAAATAAGGACCTTGCTTTTAAATATATAGGTTAAAACAAATAGTACAAGTTAATTTCCCATTTTCAGTGCCATACAAATTAACTGAGCTGGAAATCTAACCCGCATGCCTTCTTGGTTGTGGTATGTTTTAAAAATCATAGTTATTATCATGAGCAGATCAGAAGCTTACAAGCCAGGTGCACGAAATTGTTGGGCGCATAAATGGCCGATTTGGAACATTGACTGCTGTCCCTATTCATCATCTGGTTAGTTTTTCTTAGCTAACTTCTTGTTTCTGCCATCTTAAGACCTAACTTTAACAAATTGTTCAAGGTATAATAATGTGTAAGATTATTAAGCAAACTGTTTCATCTAAAATAATGTTCTTCTTGCAGGATCGATCTCTTGATTTCCATGCCTTGTGTGCTCTTTACGCTGTCACCGGTAATTCCAGACAGCTCTCTTGAATCTTATTATTGAAAGTTTGACTTAATGGTGTCGATCAACACTTCTATGGCTAAAATGTTCTATCACTAGTTTAGTTGTTTTAGCATGCTTGAGCGGTGCATTTCCTCTGTTCTGTTCAGATGTGGCTCTTGTAACATCACTGAGAGACGGCATGAATCTTGTAAGCTACGAATATGTTGCATGCCAGGGATCAAAGAAAGGTGTTCTAATATTGAGTGAGGTAAATAATCAGTTACGATGATTAGTAAATTGTTAGCTTCTAAATATAGTCGTTTTGATATATGTGACACTCGTTCATATTTTCCATACTGCAATTTCAGTTTGCTGGGGCAGCACAATCTCTTGGTGCTGGTGCCATCCTAGTAAACCCCTGGAATATTACAGAAGTCGCAGACTCAATAAATCATGCTTTGACAATGACATCTGATGAGAGAGAGAAGCGACACAGGCATAACTACGCTCACGTGACAACCCATACCGCCCAAGATTGGGCTGAAACTTTTGTATGGTGAGGAGCTCATATCCACTTGTCTTATTTTTATGGTCAATCAGAGCTTATTTAGTATGTTAGATAGATGTCACTCTTTATTATACAATTTGTCAACTGCTCTCATATTTCTGGTGATCATGCCGTGACTTCTGATGCAGTGAGCTAAATGATACCGTTGCTGAAGCTCAGATGAGAACAAGACAAGTTCCTCCCGTTCTTCCTAGTCGAACAGCAATCCAGCAATATCTGCATTCCAGAAATCGTCTGCTGATACTGGTAATACTGCATTTCTTGTTTTCTATTTGACATTTCTCCAAAGTTGTCGATACTGGTATTCCGGTCTGACAGCAACTTCTTGGCACAAAGTCATTTTGAACTGTCTTGTCTTATACTCTTATTGGACTTGTCTTCACACCTACTGTGACACTTCATGACATGTTTTTGGTCTATACATATCTGAACATGAAGGAATGGACAAATAAGTTTTGGTTATTTAGTCTTCAAAGAAAAAAAATGATCATCATAACCGAATGGAGTTAGAAAATTAAATATTGCCAGTGTCTAGTGCATTTTGGGTAGTCCAGTGAAAACTGGTTTCTCTAATGAAACGTTAAATTAATTCATTTTTTTGCCTTACGTTTTGAACTAATTAATGAATTTCATCTGCAAATAATGTTTACATTTTTCATGGCTTAACAAACTTCATTTTGCTCTAACAATGCCACCTTATGTTAGTGTCCTATGACTGAATGTAGGGTTTTAATTCAACATTGACTGAGCCAGTTGAATCCTCTGGGAGAAGGGGTGGTGACCAAATTAAGGAGATGGAACTCAAGTTGCATCCCGACTTAAAGGGTCCTTTGAGAGCCCTCTGTGAGGATGAGCATACTACAGTTATCGTTCTCAGTGGAAGCGACAGGAGTGTTCTTGATGAAGTAATACTCACAAGAGTCTTTCTTTGACTCAGATGTGATTAGTATTACTATATTAACGAAATCAACATCCCCTGGTGCAGAATTTTGGAGAATTTAACCTGTGGTTGGCAGCAGAGCATGGAATGTTTTTACGGCCAACTGATGGAGAGTGGATGACAACAATGCCTGAGCATCTAAACATGGATTGGGTCGACAGTGTAAAGGTATGTCTACGTCATGAACAATGTGCAGTTATAACGGTTGTATAGCTTCTTACACCATTTATGTTTTCTAGCATGTTTTTGAATACTTCACGGAAAGAACACCAAGATCTCATTTTGAACACCGTGAGACATCATTTGTATGGAATTACAAGTATGCCGGTAAGTGTTCAGAGTTCCATGCATAATAGTTTTTATTTCTGAACAACAAGGATTGCATCATAAAGTATTCAATATTCTTTCCATGTGCCTGCTGCGAAGATGTTGAGTTTGGAAGGCTCCAAGCAAGAGATATGCTGCAGCACTTGTGGACAGGTCCAATCTCAAATGCAGCTGTTGATGTTGTTCAAGGGAGCCGGTCAGTTGAAGTTCGGTCTGTTGGAGTTACGAAGGTCAGTGGGTCAGTTGATGCTTCACTATGGGGAATAGTTCTCATCTTGTTTAGTTAGTTGATGTTTTACTAGTTATTCATTTTGTTTATTGTAGGGTGCTGCAATTGATCGTATTTTGGGAGAGATAGTTCATAGCAAAAGCATGGTTACTCCAATTGACTATGTACTATGCATAGGGCACTTCCTCGGAAAGGTAATTCTGCTCTGACTTTATGTTTGGCATTCTTTTCTAGTTAGTATGGAGGACAATAGACAAACGTTTCCTTATTTCAGAGA
This sequence comes from Brachypodium distachyon, assembly GCF_000005505.3. Classification (NCBI taxonomy): domain Eukaryota; kingdom Viridiplantae; phylum Streptophyta; class Magnoliopsida; order Poales; family Poaceae; genus Brachypodium; species Brachypodium distachyon. The sequence continues at coordinate 17,273,475 of NC_016132.3, read as the reverse complement.
AAGTGTGCAGGACACTAGAAACGTGAGAAATTTGTAAGTGAATAAACGAAAGATATAGAACTTCAGAATACCATTTATTTTGAAAGATTGACCACCAGTCCACCACCCAAAAAAACATAATACTCCGTATAACATATCAGTATGAACCGTTTCTGCTGAAGAATTTTTGAACTAGAGATGAACGGATTTTGAAGGAACTTCGGATTTGTTGTGTTCATATCTTTGAAAGATTGCCCACCACCCAAAGAAACATATCAGTATCAACATATCCTCACCATTTTCCATGTTTTCCGAACCTTTTTGAAATTCACTTACTTCGTTCTTTTCTGCACAAAGTGGACATTATTGCTTTATCCATTTCCTTCTCTGGTAACATCCTTCTTTTTCAGGACGAGGACATCTATGTATTTTTTGACCCTGAATACCCTTCCGAATCCAAAGTAAAACCAGACGGCGCATCAGTCTCTGTTGACAGGAGGCAGAACGGACGACCATCAAATGGCCGGAGCAATTCCAGAAACTCGCAGTCAAGGACACAGAAATCACAGGTCGCACCGGAGAGGTCGTCTTCTTCCAGCCATGGCACCACCGGAAACAACCACCACGACTGGCGTGAAGGGTCTTCGGTCCTCGACCTGAATGGTGACAACTATTTCTCTTGTGCCGTTGGAAGGAAGCGTTCCAACGCCCGTTACCTGCTGAACTCATCTGAAGACGTCGTCTCCTTCCTCAAAGAGATGGCAGAATCGACCACCCCTCGCGCTGGCTTCCAGTCCAGCGCTGCCGATTACATGTTCTTGGATAGGCAGTAGATAAATTTCTCTACTAATCACAGGGCTTCGTCAGAGAAGAGTTAACCCTCCAAATAACATTGTTTCCTATATGCGCGCCAGAGTTATCACCGTAGCTGGTCGGCGTGGTGTACAATCCTGTACAAAATATAATCTCATGGTAAAACTGCGGGATGGCCGCAAATGGAAAGAGGGGAAGGGTTCAGAGAAACGGGAATTCCTCTGAACTGGTGGGTTTTTTTGGACGCATATTAGAAGAGTTCATGCTCTGTAAGATCCAAAGAGTTAGTCTTATGTGAAATGATTGATATTTTATTATGATGATTACATCGTGGCATTGACTGTTAATTCTTTTTTTTTTTGCAAGCTTTGCATGTGTTCTTGGCTGCTAGATAGATAGACTTGGATATAATCTTTTGAGCCACATTGGTACAGGGCCATAGGGGTGAGTGTTTAAGAGTGTTTGTGAATGTCCACATCCGCATTGTGTCTTTCTTTTCTTAAAAAAACTTCTTAGATATACTCTCTCCGTCCAACAAATTTAGTCAAAGTGGAGACATTCTTTGTTGGACGGAGGGAGTAGTATTTTGCACCGTTTTTGGTAATTATGTCAATTTCAAATGAGCATATTTGCATATTTCTTTTAGTACACACCCATAATTCATAGCACTTCCTGCCATTCATAATAAGTGTACAATTTTATATTAAATCCACAACATTTATTATGAATCGGAGGGGCACGGAGTATGGTTAGACGCCCAAAAATTATAATGGAACGAGGTTTTGCTGCTTTGTTGCAACTGGAGACGGAATCTAATTGCACGGGCAAAGAAAACCAATAGGAGTACTATGTACTAATGCAGTACATGCAAGCAATGAGCTATATATGCCCATCAAGGAGCTCATTCTGGATGACTTGATGTGTGGGGCTCCCTAACCATATTCCTTGTCCGCATTACCCTGTCAAGCATCAGCTCGCGAATGATTAATTGGTTACCCACTGGATTAAGGCAATTTGGCATTTCTTACGCGCTTGCTTCCGTCACTCGGTAATCTCTTCCCCGACTCTTGCAATCACGCTCTCCTCCTCGATCCTAGATTGAGGCACAAAATTATTCCTTCAATCCAACGGCAGAACGACTTGCCAAGTCCAATTTTCCGCTACTTCTTTGATAAACGGAGAAATCGCTCTCACTGACATGTCCCAGTTTCTTCTCTAAGGACTAGGATTCCAGAGTTCCTTTTAAAAGGAAAAAATAGTAGTACTAGGAGAGTATGCTACGTACGGTGTACTATTATATAGCAGTGAAAAAAAATGGATTTCTTATTGCAACGTCACATATAGATTGACAAAATCAAGCATTAAACACCTTAAGACGTCACATGATTTGTCCAGCACTGCAAAACCCAAAATTAAATCGCGGCGAAGATTGAAGAGTGCCCCCTACGTCACGTCACGAGCGCCGCGTTGTACAAAAATGCTTCCCTGCTATCAACACTAGGCTCCAAAACCGGGAGCTAGCCCAATGGATGAAGAGCTCCAAGAAGCCGACGTCCTGTGGCCTGAATCGACGCCGTGGCCAGAGCTGTACAACGAGGATACCACGGCCACCGCGGCCGCCATGATCTCGTTCGGCAGCGAGCTGGCTGCAGCGTCCTTGTGGAGCTCGGCGTCGTCGTCGTGGAGCTCGAGCGCGCCGCCGTTGGGTCCTCGTTCTTCTCCCCACGGTGGCGGCTTCCTCTCCGAGCCGTCCACCTTCTCCGGCCATGGCCATGGCGGCGGCGGCGGCTACGGGGCGGAAGAGTTCCTGGAGGCGGACGTGCTGTGGCCGGACGAAGACGAAGACGGGTCAGGGGAACGAGGGCTCCGGTGGCTTATTTGCTGCGGCTTCGGAGAAGATGCCGCTGGCCATGGATCGGAGCCTTCTGCTGCGGTGGGTAAACCCGAAGCTTGGAGGCCTTGTTTGGTGTCGTCTCCGATCGATATCCCTACCGAAGTTGCCGCTCGGTGTTTTCGCCCGGCGGCCGGGACGGTGCATCGTCGACGATGTGGATAGGCACTTCGGTGTTTTTGGCAATCTTTTTTGTTTGGAAATGGGGTGTTTTGTGATCATTTTTTAGAGGGTTTTTGTGATCATTTTTGCTTACAAGCGAGAGGTATTGCCACTATCAGCGAGGAAGAGATGTTGCCATTAGTTAGCTGTTCTTCAGCGTAGAAAAGTTCCTAATGGGATCTGAAAAACAAAAACAAAAAACAAATTAGTAACGGAGTAATGTGATTGTGATGGTACGAAGGGAATGTGTTCTTGTCTTGCTTGGATCCGTCTGCAGAGTGCACGTCACCGTGTTCACATAGAGGACTCCAAGCAACATAAATATGCACCAAATACATGAGTATGAGTATTTTGGGGACAACAAGTAGTATTTTTTCGGATACTTTAGTGGTAATTTTTGGGGAGGCTCTCGCAAGCCCTCTTTCTTGTCTTCTTCCTTGACCCCCTTGGCTTTCTCCTCGCGAGCGTTGCCGGTCGGAGTGGAAAAGAGAGGGGAGGTCGACATTACAGTGGTTTAATAGGTGTCTTAAGGGCAATTGGCGGCATCTCATCCTTCTTTTTTTCCCTAGAACTCACCCTGGCTACTTTGGGCTAGATTCGGCAGCCGTTTCTGGGATCCATCTTCTCAGCTGCATCCCTCGGCAGGCCGTGATGAAGGTTATTTCCGGAGGTCTGGATTAAAGGTAGAAGCTCCTTCAATAAGCCCGATGGCTACATAGGTCTAGAAGGTTAAAAAACTGCACTCTCTTCTTCTAGTCGTCGTGGTGACGGATGCAGAGAGGAAAAATGGAAGTTAAAGGACGTTCATCGATTTGGCATCCCCTCTTCAATTTTTCTCTCTGTTCTCTTTTCATGCCAAAAATTCCTCTTTTTGATGTTGATTGTGGGTTCTCTCTCATGCAACCGCCATACTTGATACTCATTCTTGGTTTCTTGAAGGCTGAAGCGGATCCCTTTGAATTGAAGCTGGCACATGAGATCTTTCTTTATTTGAGATGTCATATTCCTTTGCTTGCGCGGGTGACAATTTCTTGTCTCGTATTATGCATCGGTGTGAGGGAGATCTTGGTGTCCTGGGTGAACCTTGTGGTTCTGGTGTCTGCATCGATCGTCATCTTTTTGCTTTTGTGTGACGCGCTAGCCTCCAAAGGGAAGCCACCGCCCAGTTTAGGGGCCTATTCCCTTCTGTTGCATAAAGCTCATGCGATTATATGCATGGCTTCATAGAGTCCTACGATGAAATGGTATTTTCATCCTCTTCTAGTTTCATGCCAGCTGTATTTCCAACTCTAGCAAGAGGCGAGGGGGCTAGCATGGTGGTGGTTGCATGCGGTGGTTTTCGGTGCTCCCTTCCGTTGTTCGAAAAGTGGTCTTACACATGATGTTCCCTCCCTATGTGGCTGGGTGGCACGTGTTTATAGAGCTATGACGATGTAATCGGTTATTTTGATATATTGTCGGAATTTTTAAAAAATATGGCTTAAAGATCCACGTCCTTTAGACGAGAGAGATTGTTTAGCAGCAAAAGTGCTAAATGGATGATAAGGTCAAAATATTTAGCACCAATGCAAAGCTAAAGAGCGCCCAAGCCTAAGCTAAATAAAATAATTTAATTAATATATACATGGCAAATTTAATGTAAATGATAAGATTTAAAGTCTACAGCACCGCAAGACGCTAAGGGATCGGATATGGTGAAAAAGCTTTGGAGAGAGAGAGAGCTGAAATGTCTATCTTAGCACCTAAATCATGGATGTTGGGGATGTGAAAGCTTAGCCAACCCCATCCGTAGCTATATGTCTTAAGCGAACATTAAGATATTTTTGGTTAATTTAACCTATGACTTTTGATTTTGGTTTATAAATGAAAACTACTATTTACGATTCATAATAAGTGTATAAGATTTAGTACAAAGTTGTACTATATCTGCGGCACACTTATTATGGATCAGAGGAATTATCTATTTATGCATTTTCGGTTTTGATTTTTTTGTCTTCAGCTTTTGAGAAAAATGGCTCGAGGGGCGGAGTAGCATGGTGGCAGCTACCGACCAGTGGCGGCAGTATCTACTGACAGAAAAAAAGATGGGATGTCAAACCTAAAATCAAACGGTTAAAAAATTCACTATCCATGAAAAATAAACGGTCACCCTAGGAGCAACAGGCCGGCCCGAATTATACGTAACGTAATCCACGCAGCTGTAACATAACAGCACAGCCGCCCGTGCTCAACAACTGCACGCCAAGCCAAGCAGTTCTGCTTCCCTCTTCTTTAAGCTTTCACAGAACATGCGCATGCATACTTAAATCATTCTCTGTGCATTTTTTCTCCATCGAATCTTCCCTTCTAATTTGTTGGTGATGCACTCAAGCCACAGACTCCACTCTGATACTGCTCTCCAGACTGCAACATTTTTTTTTTTGAAGAGGACCGCATATAATGTTTTGTTACTCCTCTCATAAGATTTGAGAACCAAGTAATGACTGGGACACGATAAGTCGCTAAGAATATCTAAATACTTGCATGCTCTCAATCATTGCCTTATCATGCCTACGTACACCTCGGCCAGGTCCACTCTGTGCTGCCAAAGCTTAGTGATTTTGTTTCTGGCTACGTGTAAATAGACGTTTTTTAGGCGATACATAGATTCATATTTAGACAAATTTGAGTCACTTAATATAAAACGGAATGAGTAATTTTTTTTGCGGTGACATTGTTTTCCAGCTGACGTGCATACAGCATGGCGAGCAAGTGTGTCCGATCAAGTGTAACTCAATGTAAATCTCGGTTACTCCCTCCATTCCAAAATACACCTCATATAGATTTGCGCACTTGGACCAAGGCAGCTCTTGTTTCTAGTGCTTGATCACTCATATTGAGATAATAATAAATTGATGTGAGTAGTTACTCTCTTCATTCCACAATACAACATGTATAGATTTTTCTCATTTGTTCCACAATACACCTCATTTTTCTCTTGGTACCCGCACCTGGCCAATAACTACTCACATCTATTTATGATTAACCCAATATGAGTGGTCAGGCACTAGAAACGAGAGCTCTCTTGGTCCAGGTGCACAAATCTATATGAGTTGTATTTTGGGAAGGAGGGGTATACGGCTGGTGCAGGTATCAAGAGAAAATGAGGTGTATTGTGAATAAATTTGAAAAATCTATGCGTAGCATCGTGAAACAGAGGGAGTATACCCAAAGTTGCATGTGTCAGCATGAAAAGAAACAGCTTGCATCCAGTAACATGGAAAGCAAAAAACCGAAAAAAAAAGAAAAAGAAAAAATGAAGGCGAGGCGCTGGGCGGCGGGGCCGGGCGGGTTGGCCGCCTCAAGCCCGCACTGTCACGAAACCATGGAACCGCGCGCACGCAGGAAACCCGGGCGCGCCAACCGAACCATCCCAATCCCGTCCCCAATGGCGTGACGCCATCCTCCGTCCCCAGTGTGCTCACTCTCACTCCATCACCAATACTAATAATTAAACCCAAATCAATCCACCGACCCCCTTCGGTTCCCGTTCTCGATTCCCTATATATACATGCGTCGCCGACCGATCGATTGATCTCTCCAACAACAACGACCCACCGAGAAGAAGTACTAGTAGCAGGCTCGTATTCTTCGTCTTCGTCTCCGGCGGCGGCGGCAGTCATGGATCGGGAGCTCGAGGAAGCCGAAGTGCTTTGGCCGGATCGAGATGTGAGCAACGGCGGACAGCAGCAGCAGCAGCGGCGCCGGTCGATCGGCAAGCAGCAGGCCCATGGCGACGCCGCGCGCGCGGGCGGCGCGTCGAGGCCCGTGGGGATCCCTGCGGCGATAAGGGCCCCGGCGACGGAGCAGACGGCAGCGTGGGCGCGGAGCTACTGCGGCGCCGATGGAGATGGGGCGGCGTCGGGGTCGGGGTCGTTCGTGCCGCCGCACGAGCTGATGGCGGCGAGGCGGCGGTGCGCGGAGGCGGCGGCGTCGTCCGTGTGCGAGGGGCAGGGGCGCACGCTCAAGGGCCGGGACCTCCGCTCCGTCCGCAACGCCGTGCTCCGCATGACCGGGTTCCTCGAGAGCTAGCTAGCTAGCAGCGGCGGGTGCTCGCCGGCGTCGCGTGCACTGCACCGGCCAGTAGATTCCAACGGAGTTTTTGCGTGTCGGTTAAATTAATCGTGATTTGCAGGCAGCGGGACTAACTAATCCGCGGTTGCGGAAAGAACAGGCATCGTCAGATTGCGAATGCATATCTGCACCTTGAGTCAGTGATTGAAGATTGTGTAATGAGATCGGCAGAGGCCGGGCTAAGTGTCTTTTTTTTTTGCCAAATCGACCGAGAATTTTGTATTTATCTAAGTGTTGATTTGTTATCCAACAAACTTTATTACTCGTTCTGAACTTCGGATGATCTAAAATTATGTGTCGTGTTTCGGTGTGTAGGTACATCCGTACCTACACATCAATCTAAATTATGTATCTAAACGTGTTTCAGTGTATAGGTACATGCGTATACACTGCACAAAAACTGCAACAACAATTTAAACTGGTCGCGGCGAGCGGAGGACAGGAACGGGATTGCACCAGAGTAATTGAAGCGGACTAGCGGATGATGTAATTGCTACTGTTCGTCACGTGGACTTGTGTGTCCTTTGTTTTCTCTCTCTACCACTCTACTAGAAAAAAGCTTTCTTTTCAGATGTTTCTAGAGAAGGCTTTCACCCAGAGCTTTTCGTTGAAAACAACTTGTGCTCGTTAAAAATTAGAGTCCCATTTCTCTCGACATTAACAAAAGAAAAACGGCACTGGCTAATCCTCGTCATAGATAAGCCGCACCGAGCAGGAGGAGGGAGGCATATACGTTCTTGTCACGTTTTGACTTTGGGATCTGAGACTGCGACACCACGAAACGGTCCAAGCCAGCGTCACGTCAGATGTACTCATGTACAGCGGAATAATGGAGCTACTAGTCTATACGCGAGCAACAAAAACAGAGCAGTGACGTGTTTGTGTTTGGGCTGTACAATTTCTTGGGCCTGGCCTTGTATCAAGAGCGATAAGATTTTCGGTCCGGCCCGGCCGGAGGCCGACTCAAACGCTACACGGGCCGTCGAGTCCCGCTCTCTGGCGGCGGGGCCCGACCTGCGGCCCAACGGCCCGAGCCGAGAGAGGTCATGGACAAACACCGCAGCCCCCGGGTCGCTTTATTTTCAGTTTCCGCTCGCCTCATCTCGCCCACCGAACAAAGCTGTTGGGGAGAGCCGTGGAACTTCGGCGGAGATCAGTCATCGCCGGCCGGCGGGGGCGGATAGCACGGGGGTGAGTATCTCGTCGTCCCTCCACCGGTGCCCTGCCCGACTACGTCGAGCCTATCCATCTCGCTGTTCCCGCGGCCGCGGTCAAATCCACAATGCTCGAGGGTAGATTTCGCGTAGGCGGCGGTTCCCGGCGCGGCACTCTCCGTGAGAGTTATCGGATTGCGACGCTTTCGGATGCTGTTTCTTTTTTTGTTTTGGTTGGATTTGAGGTGTGGTTTTGCAGGCTTCTTTGGCCGTACGGGTGATGTGGTGTGATGGATAGGTCCAGAAATTCAGTTCGGGTGATTTCTAGGGTTTTGAGGGGTTGGTCATGCTAGACACCGGAAGATAAGGATAGTCAGGACTCAGGAGCTTGTTGATTTGGTTGATTGTCTAACGAGAAATCGTAATTGCTTGCCATTTGCTCGTTGCTGGTTGCAATCCTTTCCTTCGCCCTTAGGTCTTGGGCAAGAAAGAACAATAGCTTTCGACTTGAGATTGTGTGAAATGTGTTTTTCAGATTTTTAGAAAGCCCTCGAGCAAGCGCAGAAGCTTTGCTTCTTGTTGTATTGCATTAGAGAGGGGAAAAATTGATTACAGCCTCAAGCGAAGAAAAGAAGAGAGAGGAGGAGAAGACGAAGAGACGAAGCTCAGTGCACGTCGCAATCCTCGGGGAGGCAGGCCCCCAGACCCCAGCCGTGAGAAAGCTCTCATGAATAGCGCCGAACGATGGAAGTTGGTCACTATTGGTAGCAATTTCCAGAAGGTTTAACAGCTAAAATACTAGGGCCAGTTCCCTAGTGGTCATGCTAGTACATGGTAGGGTAGGGACTGTTCCCTGGTGGTTTAAACGATTGTCATTTCGAAGAAGTTATCTGTCTTGGCAGCATGAAATTTAAAATGTGTGGGGTGTATATTTCACGTAGCGGTGTTTCGCGGTGGGATAATCTCCCCGTTAGAGTGTGGGCTTCTGGCGTTCTGGATGCCGTATTTTTTTTTCCTTTTTTGGGTGTGTTTGGATTTGAGCTGTTTTTTTTTTACTGAAATCTGTAGGAGAGGCTCCGACAGTGTATATATATAAGATTTGAGCTGTGTTTGTGCAGGCTTTCTGATTTTATGGATGCTGTGATGTGATGTGTGACAGAAATTTGGATAGGTCTGGAGGTTCAATGTAGAAGAAGTGTGGTTTATAGGGTTTCTATTGGCTTGGTCATGCTAGACACCCTGAGATAAGGATAGTCTGGGGGCTCAGGAGCGTGTTGATTTGGTTAATTGTCGAATGAGAATTCGTAATTGCTTGTCACTTATTTCTTGCAAGTTGCAGGCCTCCCCCCTAACTTAGCTCTTAGTCAAGAAAGAAAAATAGCTTTGGAGTTGAAATTGTGTGAAATGTGTTGTTGAGATTCCGAAAACAACCTCGTGTGGGAGTTCTGGTCACTATTGCTAGCAAATTCCAGTAAGGTTTAGCGGCTAAAATAGTAGTAGATGTTAAGGTTGGGCCAGTTCTCTAGTGGTTTAAATGGTTGCCATTCAGAAGAAGTTATGTGTTGGAGTTATGTACGGGGCCCTTGGCCCACCATGGAAGCCCTCAATTTGTCAATTGTGAGATAAGATCCCCAATTCCTCGGTTAGGTAGTTTATGCTTCAAATTAGGAAGATATCTTTTAGCTTGGACCTTAAGCCAACTAGAGATAAAATCTGTGATTTGTTGCCTTTGCCTAGATTGGATTGTTAGGCCTCTATATAAAGAGTACCCTCTATGAGGAATTAATCAAGCAAGAAATAGAAGAATAGTTCTATCTTGTCCTTGGGGCGAGAGCCCCTCCTATCCCCTCAGCCCTAGCCACAGTACCCACCTCCACCTCCCCATAACCACGGGACGTAACAGTTGACAGCAGGAGAACTTTAGACACATTCGTTGCGATACTGCAACACTAACGTTTGTTGGGGATAACTTACATTTGTTACAATAATGCAAATTGCTATTAGGCTTCATACTAGGTTGAAGATAACTACTATGGAATACAAGTCATATTGGTGAATGGAATGAATGTAGTGTACTAGCTTTTTAGTGGGAGGGTTTGAAGCTGCAAGTGAGATATCAATGTTCGACAAGTTATAACTGATCAGTCCATACAATCACCAACACTGATTATACCTTATTTACTTGCTGTAGGTGCTGGTTAATTTGGTGCAACTTCAGAGAGCTCCCTATTTTGTTCCAATCGCGCTCCTCGGGAACAGAGTTCTCCAAATCTTGGTTTCTTTGTTTACTAGAATAGAGTAATTTCTGCCCACCATCCGATGGACATGAACAAAGGCACTGGTTCTGGTTGTGCTGAGGACAATGTTGAGACTGGGAATTATGCAAACTCTAGCCAGAACCCTGAGACCCTTGACAATCAAAGTTTGCCGTACACATCTCAATCACTGGAAAATAACACAGGCCAAAGGAAAAATTATAAAAGGACAGCTAACAGGGGAAGGAAAGGCTACCGAGTATTGGCTGATAGAAATTATCCTTTAAGGTCATCTGATTGCGATACTACTGTCAGGGTTCTACGTTCTAGGTCAGCTGCAAACAAGCCACCTAGTGACTCTGCGCACACTCTAGTACACTCAGCTGCAAATAAGTTTCCCAGTGACTCTGTGCACACTCTAGTACAACCAGCTGCTAAAAGAATAAAAAGGGGTAGACCCACAAAGAAAGGCCCGAACAACGAGTTCTCGAAAATTCGTCAGCGAGTTAGATATATTTTGAATCGGATGAACTATGAGCAAAGTCTGCTTGAAGCATATGCCAATGAAGGCTGGAAAAGGCAAAGGTTTGTTGTGTCTCTGTTCACGTATTTTATTTGATGGCATCTTCTCCTAAATTCACCTTTGCATATGTAGCTATATTTCATTTATTACTTATGATTCAGTTTTAGTTGAACTATTGTTTTGTTCCTAGTTTATTTTCTACAGAATCAACGATGCATTTCGCAACCATGGTTTCTGAAACACTTCCAAGTAATTAATGTATTGTTTATAGTTTATTTTCTGTATACAGAAAAATGAGTATTTTACTTATTTTATGTACATGTTAATTAATTGGCAAGTTCTTTTTCTGGAGCTATAATACAATGTCTTTACTTCTATAAAAGAACCAATGGTGGTGGTTGTCTGTCATATTTGGACTGCATCACTTTTTTTATGCGTCACTTGTTGCATTGAAATGAGAACGAATATGGATTATGTAAAGACAATAGATAATAGTACAGCCTTCTCTTTAAATGCGTATTTTTTTCTTAGTGTCGTGCTAGTCTTACTAGAATGGTAAACACTTACAGTGGTAAGATCCGTTGTAACTAACTAAATTCCACTTTATAGTGTAGTAGTAATTATAGTAATTAATGAACTGGCCCAATTATACCAAAATTTGTACAAGACTGTGTAGTTGGTTGTTAAGCTAAAACACTACCTATTTGTTGGTCTTCGGTCTGTAATGTACAATTAATCAACCATGTGAGTGTTGATATGATAGAGAAGTATAGAACTGATAGATAGGTATAAAATACTTGACAAACAGGCACTAGCACCCGTGGCATTTTTAATTATAAGAAACTTCCAGGAGCACACCCTGTGGAGCCCAAACCTCAAACCCCGGTGGGCTGGGCATTCACTGGCACCTCTAGCCAACTGAGCAACACCCAGTTCTCAGTCTCCACATCTTTAGAGGTTATATTTCATTCATGTACACTGTGCAATTTAAATTTCTAACTATTCTCAGTGCTAGTTTGTAATGAATGATTTTCAGTTCAACAAAATTTATGTTGTTGTTTGACCGATTGTTTCATCAGAGGTGCGAGAGCCTTTTTCTTTTCTTTTTGTTGAGTGTTCACATTCAACAACATAGCTTCTTCCATATTTTTAGCTGTGACTTCCTTGTGGTGTTGAGTTGCGATGTAAAAATGTTAGTCACCAATACACAAACTTACAGTTTGGAAAAGATAAGGCCGGAGAAGGAGCTTGAACGAGCCAAGGAGGAAATTGTGCGCTGCAAATTAAGAATAAGAGAAGCCTTCCAGAATCTTGATTCTCTTCTGTCGATGGGGAAGCTTGATGAATCTTTATTTGATAATGAAGGAAAGATATCTTGTGAAGATGTATGCCAACAAGTTTCTTTTATATCTTGCTCTGTTATGCTTACCTTTTCAATCAGTGACCATGCTTCCCATCTTGCAGATTATTTGTGCCACTTGTAGTTCGCAGTACGTTACTTTGAATAATGACATCATCCTCTGTGACGGAGTCTGCGACAGAGGGTTCCACCAGAAATGTTTAAACCCTCCACTACTGACTAAAGATAGTAATATTTTTTTTCTCTATTTTTATATGGTATCTAGAATACTGCTCTCTTTGATTTTCATTCATTCATGAGTTCCATTCCCATGTAGTCCCTGCGGGAGATGAAGGATGGCTTTGCCCTGCATGTGATTGCAAGATCGATTGTATTGATGTAATAAATGAACTACAAGGGACCAATCTTTCCATCAGCGACTCTTGGGAGGTAAAAGTTTCGCTGTTAAGAACAGTCCAAGTGTGGTCTTGTTTCATAGCCAATGACTACATTATATTCCACCACAATACTACCTTTTGCAGAAAGTTTTTCCTGAGACAGCTGCTTTGGCACATGGAACTATACCAAAAGATGCGTTTGATCTTCCATCAGAAGATTCAGAAGACAGTGACTTCGACCCTAATATAGCCGAAGAACATGTGACTGGTCATGAAGAAGGATCGTCAGAAGAGGATGAGGATGAAGGTTCAGACTCTGATGACTCAAATTTTGTCACAACTTGTGACAATTCAGAACATTTAAAGGAGAAAGAGAAAGTTGATGACCTTGGATTACCTTCTGAGGACTCAGAAGATGATGATTATGATCCAGCAGGTCCTGATTCAGATAAAGATATCAAAGAGAAGCAAGATGAGTCAGACTTTACATCAGACTCTGATGATTTCTGTGCTGAGATTGCCAAGTCTTGTGGGCGGGATGAAGTTTCATCAGGTGCTAAGGTTGGTGATCCTACTAATGACTTGGAAGGAGCCACTGCTTGTTCTAACACAGCAATTCCCAACCTCACATCCAATGACCTTGAAATCGACCAAGATGAGGTTTTACCAGTTTTAGGTAGACGGCAGGGTCAACGGTTGGACTACAAAAAACTGTATGATGTAAGCCCGCAGCCTGCCCGCATGCATATTTTGGTATACTCCCCTCCATACCAATTTAGATGTCGTTTTAGGAAAATCCCAAATACCAAGGCTGCAGTTAAGAACGTCTCCTAATGAGCTGCATGCAGCTGGAGTTATTTTCTATTTTTCTCCACCGTCAATTGCCGGCGCATGCACTCTGCCCAGAGCATTTTCAGCGCATGCCCTGCTGCTCCACTTAATTTTCGCTGGCACTAATCACGCATGCATGCAGTCTCCTAGCCAATCCGAGCACTGGATTGCTCCGCATGCACTTTACCAATGCACGAGTAGTTAATGCCAAGGGGGAAAGCTGATGAGTTTATTTGGGCATCCTAATATGACAGTTAATTTAGGGGAAAAAAGCAAAATCTAAACCGACATCTAAACTGGGATGGAGGGAGTACTTGTTTATCATACCACGTGCTTACTTTATGCAGAAAATGTAGGTAAATCCAGCAGTTCATAAAAATGATAGGGATGATCGACATGATTGTAATGTGGCCCATAATAAGACAGGCATGCATTCACTGATAATTTAGCAATTGATACATAGTTAGTCCGCTCTTTGTTAAAAAAAATTATTGCCTTAAGGCTGTGAGGAACACAGAATAGCTTTTGAACTGATGTAAAGTGTTTACCTCGAGTTTTGTTGCTGTATATAATTCATTAATTTAACTATCCATTGTAGAATTGTTGTGTGGATATTCATGCACATGTTTTAGTGGGTTATGAACTTGACATGTTTCCTCTTCATGCTGAAACTAAAAGGATGCTTATGGGGAAGCACCATCTGATTCAAGTGATGGTGAAGAGTGGTCAGGGAAGAGCACATCCGAAAAGGGCGATGAAGAACGGAATGAAGTGGATTCATTTTTACGGAAAAGCTCCAGAGGAACAGGGACTGTGCAGCAGAGTAATGATTTCCTTCCACAAAGTGCTCGACAAAGCTTGGATCCAGATGGTTTAGTGAATGGGCAACATCCAGGAAAGCTTACCTCTGATGTCAGCAACAATAAAACTAATAGAAAACCTTTGAATAACAAAGAGGAAGTTGATGACCTTGGATTGCCTTCGGAGGACTCTGAGGATGATGACTATGATCCAGCAGGTCCTGATTCTGATAAAGATATCGAGAAGAAGCAGTCAAGTTCAAATGAGTCAGACTATTCGTCTGCCTCTGATGATTTCTGTGGCGAGATTGCGAAGTCCTGTGGCCGGGAGGGAGTTCCGTCAGGTGCTAAAGCAGGTGGACACCCTACCAATGACTTGGAAGGAACCACTGTTCGGACTAATGCAGCCATTTCTAATCTCCCTTCCAAGGATTCTCAAATGGACCAAGATGTGGTTTCACCAGTTTCAGGGCGACGGCAGGATCAATCTTTGGACTGCAAAAAACTGTATGATGTAAGTCCTCAACTAGCATGTGCATATTTTAGCATGAATTCTGATTAGGCTTTTGTCGTTGATGAAAGTTTTTGGTACGTTTGTTTGCTGCACAGTCATCTGGGAAAGTGATTACTACATTTAGTACTGTATACGTAGCTGGTCTGCTCGGTCTTGAAATTTTGTTCTTGTGTAATACTCCCTCCGTCCCATAATATGAGGCATGCACGCATCCCTAGATCCTCAATTTGATTAATTAAATATGTATGTTTTTTAACAAAAAGTACACCGTTAAATTTGTTATCGAAAGAACTTTCTAACGATATAATTATATAATTGTTTAATTTATATTTAGTTAGCTAAATGGACAATCTAGAGATGTGTGCGTGCCTCATATTATGGGACGGAGGGAGTACTAGTATTTGAGCTGGCACTAAACATTGAATATTTCTGTTAATTGTAGTAACTTGACTATTCAGTAGAATTATGCCGTTGTGTGCACATACATGTACGAGTTTCACTCTATTATGAACTTGACATATTTCCTCTTCATCCTAAAACTGAAAGGAGGCCTGCCGGGAAGCATCATCTGATTCGAGTGATGGGGAAGATTGGTCTGGGAAATGCACACCTGAAAAGGACAGTGAGAAGCAAAGCGATACATGCAGAAGAACAGGGGCTGTGCGCCAGAGTAATGGATCCACTCCAGACAATGCTCGACAAAGCTTGCATCGCACGAATGGGCAACACACAGAAGAGCTGCTTACTTCTGATGGGAGCAGTAGTACAGTCCACAGAAGACAATTTGGGCCAATAATTTATCAGGTACGCTGGCATCCTCTCTTCATGTATCAGTGTTTTGTATTTTATCAGAACCAGCTGAACAAGCTTAACCAGTAAGATTGCTATCATAAGTTTGATTCAGTTGCGATCACTTCATTTTCTTGCAGAGGCTACATGAGCATTTTAAAACAGATCAATATCCTAAACGTGCTGTTAAAGAAAGTTTAGCAAATGAACTAGGTCTGACATTCCAGCAGGTTTGTACATCATTTTCATGAATTTTCAACTGCGCATATCACTTTTCTGGGCATTGAGAAAAACCCTCACATTGTCTTCTGCTAACAGGTTAGCAAATGGTTTGAGACGAGACGGTATAAAACAAGAATAGCTGCTAAAAAAAATGATAGTTGTGTAAAAAACCATAGCATCAAGGAAAATCAGAGCTCAGTTGCAGCTCACATTGAAGCGACAGACCCCAAGGACTTGGGGAAAAAACTCAATGTATGCAAAAATGGTGCTGCAAATGATGTTATGGCATCTGGAATTCTGAACGGAGGTATCAAACAAGATAGTCCACTGAAACAAGATACCAGTGGTGGGCTGGGAACACATGTCAGTCCTCCAGGTAGCAGTCCGAAAGGTGATCCGATAGAGAATCATGGAAATAATACCTCCTCAAGATGTGTTGGAAAGCCAAAAGATGGCTATACAGGGAATGTGGTTCTGGCGCTACCAGTTGTAGATGATAGAACAAAAGAGGCAGCAATGCGGGAGCTAAAGAAGAGGAAAACTGGCAGCTGATGTTTCTAGATAAAGAATTCAAACGCTTGCTATGCATAGCATAACGTTGTGTGTCAAGTCTCAAGGTATCAAAATTAAGCTACTGCTGCTCAACTAACCCTTTATCTAGATCATGCAAGCCAACTAACTATGGTTTGTCAGTTTCAGGTAGATGCAACAAAAAAGTGCTGGGATTTATCTATCAGCAGTCGCACCCAATTTCCCAGTGTCAGATTTTTGTTGGGTACATTCAAGGAGTTTTTCATTGTAAATGTTTACAGCAACCAGCAGTAATATTCTGGTGGGGAAGGGTTAAATCCTTTACCCGCATGGTGAATGTGTTGCGACCACAGGAAGTTTGGTTTGACAAATGGATTCCTGCTGAAAATTTGTTTATTCCTTGAAATGTGCAGTGATAAAACTGAAAATCTGGAAGTTTCGCAACAGACAAAGCTGTTCTCACCTTGAACATGCTGTGAAATCAGGCTCCTGTACCATCATGGATTGTGTACTTGTGTCATTTCATGTTTACCTATCAGCTTATCATGCATGTGCATTTTTTACAGTAGAGTTGAACTCCTTCATACATGTTGTGATGGTCATGATGAGTATATTTTCTTGTTAAACTTCTTTTTCGTGATTTCACTTGCTCTTAACTGCATGAGTTTTCACTTGCACTGGAAGCCATATTTTGCAAAGACACGTTGCCCTATCCATGTATGCTTGTTGAATCATATGCCTAGTCTTTGGGTACCAATTTAACTCAATACAGTAGGGTAGCACAAGTTTTAGATATCTTGAAATGGTCTTAGAAAAATTTGGATCCACCCTTGGAAACAGAAAGGAGCTGCCATATTTGCAAGGTCGTTCCTCATTAACCATGCGTGCAGAAACGGTTGTTGCTGTCGCCGAATCTGTACGCCACATTGTAGAGTTTCGCTTCCTTGCCAGAATGTCTTCCGGGGAAATGATGCCTTGTGCAGCCAGTTGTGACTCTCTCTCATGGTCCAATGTTCTGATGATGCTTTCTTTCTCTCAGTGACCTTATTTCCTTTTGTCAAATGGATGGTGGTGAGTCCTATTCCACTAGGCATGGAACTCAGCCGCACCAGCCCTGACCACCTGCGCAAGCCATCTTTGCAACGTCAGAACTACGGCTAAGTTTGATATCATGGTGAATTATGATAATCATGTTCTCCAAGTTTTTACTATTTATTATGCATGTTGCTGCTGTTATTGGCTTATTGCTGCTCTTTTCGTTCAGTAGAATTCGCTGCCCATTGCATCATCATCGGATTCTTCTCTTCCATGTTTTTGACGGCTCGTGACTCAGAGCAGCATCAAATCCGGTTGTTGTGCGAGTGGGACGGTAAACAAGAAGACGAACAGGGTGCTGGATTTCTCCGCCGTACGTTGCGTAGGAGGCATCACATCGAAAACGGCATCTGGTTCTGGTCCTCGTCCCGTCTTGCATCGCATGCATGGTCCACGGAGTGGGGGAAAAGAACCATACGAGTCAATGAATCCGTCCTAATACTAGATGGGCTTCACGCAAGACAGCGAAGGGTAACAACATCTTGGATTTGCCACACAAATCCCTGTGTGAGCGGTGCACAGATTTGATGCCTTTTTTTTTTCACTTTGCTTGTCTTATTTGTGTGAGTTGTGCTGCTGTTCCCTTTCCCAAGGCGCGGATGAACTTCACTGTCGATTGGTTCTCGATTGGAACTAATCCTCCTGTGTAGTGCAGTGCAGTAGTACAGCACAGAAGAAATATTGTAGTGTAGCAGATTAGGGGACTGAAAAGAAGAAGGGAATTCGAAGAAGAGCCAGTGATAGCCAGCCATGTGGTCGGCCAACTAACGAACAACGCTGCACAGTTCCTCTGTAGTCTGTAAAGCGAGGAGTGGTGACTGGTGAGTGCTCACATCGAGCCCGGTTTGGATTGTGGACACAAGACAGTGTGAGTGGTCCATAGGGAGCTCTCAGCGTGGTCAAGGCGATGTGGGAATGGCTGGATTTGGTTGCACACCCACCTGGTTTGTCAAAGAAGGTTTCAATTCAATTTGCCCCAGACTCACGGTCACAGTAGGGTCTTTGCCTTTCCTTTTCTACCGAGTGGGAACACCACTGATGCTAGGTCTTCGACTTATTTTAGAACTGTTGGTTGTGTTTCTCCGTGTTGGAACTGTCGAAAGATTTGTAGCTTGGACCCATCGTATCATAGCATGATTGCAATATTGACCTCTGCCAGTTACTAATAACGATGTCCGCCATGCATGAACTTTAACGTCGAGATCAATTAAGCTCGATCAAAAGAAAAATCTAACACGTAAAGACCCTCAGATTGTACTATGTGATGGACGAGATGAGGTTAGGCGACTAGGGTTCCCCGCCGCCGCCACTCCGGCGCCGCCGTCCACCTCCCGTCGGCAGTCACTCCGGCCCCGACGGCCACCCCTCCCTCCTTGCCCGCCTCCTTTCCTCCCTCCCCCGTCTTCCATGGCGTCGTCGCCTTTGGTCGGCTCCTCCCTTAGCCTGCCGAGCCGTGTGGATCTGAGTGGCGGCTCCTCCGACGAGGACCGATCTGTCTGCTCCTTTCGCGATGTGGTCCGTGACGAGCCCTCGCGGGCGGTGGTCGCGGCGGGGGCGGGGGCGTGCCCCTCCCGTCCCACCCTCGCCTCGGTGGTGGTCCGGCCCGCTGCTGCTCTGGCGCAGGTCCCGGTGGTGGAGCGTCTAGGCGTCCGGGTCCCCGATGAGGAGTGCTGGCTGCCTGGGGGCGGAAGCGCTCTCGCCCCCGTGAGCGCCGCCCGAGCCCGGTTCTCCCTGCCCGGATGATTCGCCCTGGGATGCCGCCGGAGATGGTGGGTGTGTTTTTCAACTGTCTGGGGGACGACCATGTGGCTGCGCTCTGCCGCAATGTTCGTTGTTGCCAGCGATGCCTTGAGCAGGGTCACGTGGCGCGGCAGTGCTGGGTCTCCATCAGCCCTCCTGCCCGTCGTCCGGCTCCGGCCCCGCTGCTCCAGCCCCTGTGGTCCCTGCCCCAGTGCGCCCCGTCGCGGCGGCCCCTGTGGTTCTGCGGTCGGCTGTGCCTTCACTTCCGGCTGCTCCTCTGCCAGCTCTGGCGGTCCCTGCACCGACTCCTGTGGGTCCCCCTTCGGCGCCTAGGATCTTGGATCCCGTGGTTGGGCGGCCGAAGGCGCGCCCCCGACTCCAAAGGTGCGTCATTTCCCGCACGCCGGCAATGGATGAGGCGGAAGCCGTGCTCTCCCGTGCCGTCGTGGTTCAGGTGGTCGGTGCTGCCCATGTCGTGTCTTCTACGGTGGAGGCGTTGATTGCTCGTGAATGCTCTGTTTCTATGGATGGCTTCTCCTTGCACCGATTCTGGCCCGCCGCCTCCTGTGCGTCTGTTCGTCGGCGGCTATCTTTGACTCGGTGCTCTCGGCTTCCGCTGTTCTGGGGAGTGGTTTTTCGTTGAGGTTCAACCGGTGGAACCGGTAACTGCAGGCCACTCTTCGGCCTTTTCGCTTCCGGGCTCATGTGGAATTGGTTGGAATCCCTCCCCACGCGTTGTTTTGCGGAGACGGTGCGTTCAATCCTTGGTCCGTCTTGCTGGGTGGAGTGGTTCGGTTCGTAGTCGGCTTTCAAGGAGGATTTGGGGAGATTCTCGGCCATTGTGTGGACTAACAACCCCGAGCTCATCGCGCGTGAGTCGATTTTGGAGATTCCTGAGCCTCTGCCACCGTATGACATGTTCGAGGATGATCTGAGGGTTCCTCTAGAGCAGATTGCTCCTGTGGTTGTCAGCGTACTTGAGTACCCCATGGTGATCCATCTCTTATGAGTTGAGGATCGTGGCGAGGTCACCGCTTCTCCCTCTGATGATGATGATGGGCTGGTGGTGGATTTTGATGATGGGGAGGTTGGCGATTCTCTCAATCGGCGCTCTCGCACGCGCAGTTTCCGTTGTATCCAGGGGGTGGTGGACGGCGAGCCTTCCCGTTAGGCTGGACATGGTGCTGGCCCTGGCGCGACGGAGGCAATGTGGTGCCGACGCTCCCGGGCACCTGTCCGGGTGACTCCTTGGGTGTCGCACACCTCTTTCCCTTCTGGCGACGCCGCCGCCGCTTGTGTGTTGCCCTTGCCTGTGCTCCCGCTGAGTGGTGTGGTGGATTTTGATCCGATGAGGGGGGAGGCGGCGATTGCCCCTGTTCCGCCGCTGATCGTCTATGAGCCGCGTGGACGTTGTGTTCTTGCTCCCTCTTCGGTTGTGGATTCCCGGGTGTTTGATGATACCTTGGTAAATGCTGCTGATTTGGAATACTCCATTATTGTTTCTTCCTTGGGCTCTCTTTCCTTGGGTGTGGATGAGCCGCGGTTGTCGGGACCGATGATGGACACTTTCTGTGTCAGTCTCTCGATGGCCGATTCCCCTCTTTCTGCGGCGGCAGAGCCTTTCACTCCGATCTCGGTTCGGGCACCGCCTGCATTTCCATCGATTGAAGATGGTATCCAAGCCTTCCAGTCTGGCTGCAGGCACAATCCAGTGGCAATTCTCTCGGCGCCTGCTCCCGCTCGGATTCGCAAGAAGAGTCTGCCGTCGGTTCGCCCGTTGCGGCGTAGCACGAGGGTGGCTGGCAGACGGGCTGCTGGTTCTGTCAAGAGGCAACAAAAACTCCTTATCTCTCGGCTGGATATTGCCTATGGTGGTGAGCTGATCTCGGAGGAGTCGCTTGAGGCTTATATCAAGTTGTTTGAGAAACCTTTGTCTCAGGCACACATTGCGGCTATTCTGTCCCTTTTTGCCTGGGAGCCTGACGTTCTCCGACTCATGGAGAACGATGTGGTGGTCTCTCTCCTGTGGTGCTAGGGCGCTGTGGATTTAATCATGTCAATCCACAACCCTAAGGTGTTGGTGTGGAACGTGCGGGCCTGAACTCTGTGGCCAAGCGCGCATCTGTTTTTCAAGTGGTCTCATCAACTGGTGTTTCGGTTGTATGTCTTCAAGAAACTAAATTGCAGTATATCTCTCCTGTGTATGTGGCACAGTGTCTCGGGTCCGATTTTTCTTCGTTTTTCTTCCTGCCCGCTGCGGGCACTCGTGGGGGGATTCTTTTGGCGTGGAAGCTGGCGTTGTGTTGTTGTCGAACCCTCACTATTCCGAGCACTCAATTACGGCGCAAGTGGTGGCGGGTACTTCATCCTAGTGGCTCACGGTCGTGTATGGGCCGCATCGCGAGGAGGACAAGCCAGCCTTCCTGCAGGAACTTCGTGATGTCCAGGACCTGCATGTTGGTCCATGGGCGGTGGTTGGAGATTTTAATCTTATTGTCAATCCGGAGGATAAGAACAATTCTAGGCTGCATCGGGGTATGATGGGTCGTTTTAGAAGAGTGCTGGCCGATCTGGAGCTCAAGGAGCTCTACTTGGCAGGCCGGCGTTTCACGTGGACCAACGAGCGCTCCTTACCCAATTTGGAGCGTTTGGACAGGGTTTTTTCTTTGGCCTATTGGGAGATTTTATTGCCGAACGCCTACCTCTCGGCGTTCAGCTCTGCAACCTCCGATCACTGCCTGTTGATTCTTGATCTTGAGGCTGATTTGCTGGTTGGGCGGAGATTTTGTTTTGAATCATTCTGGCCCAAGGTTCCTGGGTTCATTCAAGTGGTGCAGGAGGCATGGTTGGCCGATGAGCGCTGGATTGCTAATCCCTTTCAGCGGGTGGACGGAGCTAGAGCGACTAATTCATTGGGAACGTTAAGCTTCAGATCCTTGTTGCTACGGAGGTCATCTTCCGTCTTGATGTGGCTATGGAGGCCCGTGTTCTTTCTACCGAGGAACGCCAACTCAGGTTGCTCCTCAAGAAAAAACTCCTTGGCCTGTGTTCGCTTGAGCGCACGATTGCTAGGCAGCGCTCCCGTTTGCTTTGGCTCAAGGAGAGAGACACGAACACTAAGTTTTTCTACTTGAGTGCGAGTCATCGCAGGCGCAAAAACTTCACTTCTTCTGTGGAAAGTAATGGTGCCCATGTCTCGGATCACGCGGGCATGTCCTCTGTGGCCAATGATTTTTTCTCGCGGCTTTTGGGCTCTTCCATGGACCGGGCCTTTGGTTTTGACCCGGAGTTTTTGGATCTGCCGATCTCTCAACCTCTCGGGTTGGAGGGGGATTTTTTGGAAGCGGAGATCTGGAAGGTGGTAAAGGAGCTTCCGCCTGATAAGAGTCCCGGCCCAGATAGGTTTACTGGTCGCTTCTTCACCTCTTGCTGGTCCGTGATCAAGGATGATATCATGTGCTGCTTTAGGACTTTTGCTTCCCTTGATTCTCGTGGCCTCGATGCGGTGAATCGAGCATACATCTGCCTACTCCCTAAGTGGCCAGAAGCGGTGGCTATGCGTGACTTTAGGCCTATTAGCGTTATTCATGGCGTGGGCAAGTTGGTGCCGAAGGTGTTGGCTTGCCGTCTTGGTCCGGAGTTGTCGAGGCTTGTGGGGCCACACCAAGGGGCTTTTGTTAAGGGCCGGTGCTTGCATGACAATTTTGGTTTGTTCAGAGTACTGCCAGGCGCCTTCCTGCGCTTCGCTCTCCGGCCGTGCTCCTGAAATTAGACATCACAAAGGCTTTTGATTCGCTTAATTGGTCCTTCCTGCTAGATGTCTTGAGGTGGCTTGGCTTCGGTCATAAGTGGTTGAGTTGGGTTTGTGCTCTCCTTGGCACAGCTTCCACTCGGGTCTTGATCAACGACATTCTGGGCAAGGAGATTCCGCATCGGCGTGGTTTGAGGCAGGGCGATCCCCTCTCGCCCATGTTGTTCATCCTTGCTATGGATGTCCTTAACTCTTTGTTTAGGAAGGCCGAGGCGGTGGGTTTGCTTGGGAGGCTGGCCTCGCATGGGCTTGCTCAACGGGCCTCCTTCTTCACGGACGACGCGGTAATCTTTCTCCGGCCTGTGGAGGAGGAGATTAGAGTTTGTGTGGCATTGCTCGATGATTTCGGCGAGGCGTCAGGGCTGCGGATTAATTTTCAAAAGACGTCAGCTCATACTATCCGGTGCTCCGAGGATCAGGAACTTGTGGTTCAACGTTGGATGGGCTGTGTGGTCTCGGGCTTGCCGTGCGTCTATTTGGGCTTGCCTTTGGGCTTGAGAAAGCCTTTGGCGGCGCAACTCCAGCCGCTCGTGGATAAGGTTGCAAACAAGCTTCAAATTTGGTCCGCTCCCTTCCTGTCGTCAGGTAGCCGGCTCATCCTGGTTAAATCC
Source organism: Brachypodium distachyon (assembly GCF_000005505.3). Lineage (NCBI taxonomy): Eukaryota > Viridiplantae > Streptophyta > Magnoliopsida > Poales > Poaceae > Brachypodium > Brachypodium distachyon. The sequence goes on along the minus strand of NC_016132.3, from coordinate 17,249,904 downwards.
ACCTTGTGCGCTATGCCGATCTATGTGATGATGTCTTTTGATCTCTCGACAAAGGTGATTGCCGGTATAAACAACATTTGCTGTGGTTTTGTTTGGAAGGGCCATAAGGAGGTTCATGGTGGACACTGTCTCGTTGCTTGGAAGGATGTTTGTTCACCTCGTGCAGTTGGTGGTCTGGGCTTGCCAAATCTGAAGCTGCTCAATGTGGCTTTGCGGTCGAGGTAGTTCTGGCTACAGAAAACCGACGTGGGCCGGCCTTGGGCTGAATTCAATCTCAACATCCCGCCGATGGCTATTCAGTTGTGTCGGGCTGCAATTTCGGCCTGTGTCGGTAACGGGCGGCAGGTGTGCTTCTGGACTGACCGGTGGCTCCTTGGAGATAGCCTTGATAATCTGATGCCTTGCTTGTGGAAGAAACTATCTCCGAGAGCGAAGAGGGTCTCGGTGGCCGAGGCGTTGGCCGATGACTTTTGGATCCGGAGTATCGCGACAAACCTCTCTTTGCCTGAGATTTAGGAATTCTTATCTCTGTGGGGTTTGGTACAGATGGTGGTGCTTGACGTGAGTGACGACTCATTCCGTTGGGGGTGGTGCAACCCGGGTTCCTTCTCGGCTTCCTCAGCCTATGCCACCTTCTTCCGCTCGCGCGAGCTCTTTCCTTGTGCGGAGGAGATTTGGGAGAAGAAACTAATTCTGTATGGAGAAAGAAAAAATCTCTCATTTCCGACGCGAATATATTTTTTTAATTTCGAAATAAAGATTCTTGTCTTGTGGGGAACGATGCACAAATTTTTGGAATCCAGTACCAACAGGTATAATTCCCCCCAGAACTACGTTTTCTTTCAGGCCTTTCAACCAATCAATATGACCTCGTAGGGCAGCTTTTGCTAAAACTCGAGCAGTTTCTTGAAAACTTGCTTCAGATATGAAACTTTGGGTATTAAGGATGGGACACTCTAGAGAAGCATCTCCCAGTTGATTTACTTAAGAATGAGCTCTCGTTTTAAATCCATTGCAATTTTTGGCTCTTCTTCTTTTTCAAGTTAGGATAAAAACAAGTTTGCATCTTCCATACGAAAACTGTCAATTCTCATAAGATCTTCTTCAGTCTTACTCAAAAGGTCCAATAGTGTATGTATATTGGCCCTTTTGAGATAATTATACGTTCTAGAAGGCAATTCTAATTGATCAATAAAAATACAATTCAATGGAATTCCTTTTTTGTTTTTCTCGATTAGTCAATCTTTTTTGAAAAGTTCTTTCTTTTTCTTTAAAGAATTCCGCCTTCTTTAAAATATCATAACAAGTTCTTGTCGGTTGAGCACCCTTTTCAAGGAAATAGAGAATAGCTGGAAGAGATTGCCGCTCTTTAAAAAGGAAAAAAAAGGAGTAATCAGCTGTGACACGAAAAAAAACGAATCCTTTTGTAGCTCTACAAAGGAATTTTGTAAATCCAAATTCTGAAAAAAAGAATAAGCAGATCCATAGAAAATATATGCTATGAATAAACCGAGGATAACTAGACTTACAGAAGATATTGCATTAGTAATAAATTCATATGAATTTATAGAAGAGTTGGAACTTTCCTGAGTAAAGTTTATTGAAGGAATTAACCACTTTGATAATATGGTTAACCCCGCTATTCCATTATCCATTGTTTCATTATCAAAAGGGATTCCCCGCCTACCTTTACTTTGCATGTTTTTTTATTCTGAATCTTTCTATTCTGAATTCAGTTAACGATGAGATTTAGTATCCTTTCTTGCATTTTCATAACTCGTGAAATGCCGAGTAGGTATGAATTCCCCCTTTGACCAATAGCTACATAAACACATATTACATCTTGCCCTTTTGATTGAGAATTGTATCTGTGGCTACTGCTGTTTTGCCATTCTGTCTGTCCCCAATAATTAACTCTCGCTGATCGCGCCCTATAGGGATCATCGAATCGATAGCAATAAGCGGAGGACTGGTTCGGAGCGAGCCGACAGGGAGGGCTCCGATGTCACTCCGGCGGACATTGAGTGGCCCCGCCGCTCCCGGCAGATTCCGAAGGACGTTGAAAGCCGGATTCCCGGCGACGAGACCGTGCCGACTCCGGAGCTTGGTGAGCATGTCGTTTTCCTTGCTCACTTCGAACACGGTTTCGCTCTTCCGGCTAGCGATTCTCTTAGGAACTTCCTAGATTTTTTCGGCCTCCAGCCGCACCACCTTCCGGCGAATGTCATCCTTAGTCTCTCGGCATTCGTCACCTGCTGCGTGAAGCGACCGCCCCCGTACAAGGGTTCGATCTTTGTGCTTTAGTGCTAGTCCCTGGATCGACTCACTAGCATACACAGTTTCAAGATGTAATATCATAGAACAAAGGTCTCAATATTACAACGTATCAACCAGAATTTAAAATTACTTACAACTCGCATAACCTCACAGGTTAGCTGGAAATAAAACAACTATTTAGCAGCGGGAAGCGAAAGATACAAGGGCACATCAACACCACGGTGAGAGCGTGTTGGAATGTAGGCCCATAACCCAAATAAGCAGAACGTTCATCTTACTCGTCGTCGGAGCTTCCTGCATCATTAAATGATGCAGCCACTAGGGTCAATACATTGAATGTATTAGCAAGATTCACTAGGAGTTATAACAGAGCTTATCAAGTATATGCATAATGTGGCAAAGTGGGATTCAAGGCTATTTGCGTGGAAGCAGAACATAAATTATCCTACTACAAAGGAATGTTATAATAATGTTAACTATTGGACACGGGGTAGACACACCCATGCTCCTATTAACCTAGAGCACATTGAAGTGGATTCATCAAGTGCTCCTACCCTGTTCAAACCATTCATTTTATTTAAGAAATTGGAATGAGTGAGACTTTCCTTACAGCCCCAATATCTAGTTGCTCATGATTGTCCGTAACCGGGGACACGACTAAGTACTTAGTTTGACACTCTCGAGAGGTTGTACACTTTACCCACAAGAAATCGACGTGTTAATCCCTTGCTGTCCTCAGGGTAGAGTAGCAACGGCATCGATTACAGGAATTTCAGATCATAATCACCCAGACCACCTGAGGGACCTACGTTCCCACCTACACGGCTACATCTGCACAATCCCTCGGATCCAGGGTCATATGTTTTACATCCATCCTGGCAGAGCCCATATTACCATGTGGTTGTACTGGAAGCTACTAAACAGGAAACTAGTCCAGTCTCTGTTACCCCAGGTGGCATTCCACATTTGCAACGTAGGCGCTCCCCGAATCCACGGGAGAGACGTCCATGGACGACCCATTCCTGAATCCACAGGAACTCGACTTAGAGGGACCCATAGAAATGGACCTGACGCCGCTAATCCTCAAAATCTTCAAAGCAGCCCACCCAGGACGGTTCATTGGATTAATTGTTTTGCCTTACATCTAATAAAAACATTTTATATAGCCAACGGCATAACAATATCATAATGTAGTTATTTCCCCCCACGATACTACCATAGCTTAACATTCAACTACAATCAATGGCAATTTGGTAGCAAGGTAATGGCGAGGGTAAACTATACTACCTGAGGTTTATAGCTAGCATAGAGGTACGAGTAATAGTCGTATCAATGCATCTCTACCAACAACACTAATGCATAATATTTTAAAACAATAATAATAATGGGATATGATCAAAGTGAACTTGCCTTGTCCAAGGTTGTGATAGTTCTCGCACTCTTCGCAACAATAAAGATTACACTCCACACAATCTAAAATAAAAGAAACATACACACAATAAACACAACATTCAATACAAAAGCCATGTCATGATGCATATGCTATGATGATGCACACAAAGGTTACTTCTAAAGTACAAAGTTTCGTTTCTGTTTTGAAAAGTTTTCAAATGATTTGGACAGTTTATACAATACCAAAGAGGTAATTAATATGCATGATGGAATTGCGGAGATTGTTCCATCTTGTCAGGTAGTCCCGGTCAGTCTCGTTGTCTCTTTGCTTGCACATGGACTACTGCTGAGGGCGATTCGGCCTCTTATAAGTGCTAGTGAAATTGCTGACAAAAGCTTCTTCAAAGTCTATCCAGCAATTGATGATGTCTTCCGGTAAATTGTTCAACCAGATCCTTGCCGGTCCCACCAGCATCTGGGGTACATAACGTATTGTCCATCTGCGGTTGCCGCCTGCCACGCTCACTGCCGTGATATAGTCTTCCAGCCAATCTTCCGGCTTCGTACTGCCGTCATACGTTCTCGTACCCTTGGGCAGCTGGAAACCTAGGGCTGGTCTCTCCCTCATGATCCGATGCGCAAAACAACGCGGTCCCAGAGGGCCTTGCTCCTCCAGAAGCTCGGACAGATAAATTCTGTCAAGCCGATGTCGGGCATCCAGGGGCGATACCTGCCTGTTCCCAACTCGGGCTCCGAGCGGGCCGAGATTATCACGCTCTCGCCAAATATAACCCTCGTCACCCATGGCCGAGTATCCGTCATCGTAACGGTCATACCGGCGATCTTCACCTCGATACAGGGGGTTGCGGCCGACACCCTGCTGACCTGCAGCAGTATTGGATGCCGGACCCCGATGTCGGTGTCCATGATCAAACGAGTAACGCTCTTGCTGGTCTCGACGATTATTGTCGGGACGCAGACCACTTTGGCTGTCATCAACCCTCTTGACCATTTGTTTCTCGGCCAGGGCCGGGTCATAACGCTCTAGCTGCTTATCCCGGCCATAATTAACGCTCTTGTCCCGTTTACCACCAGGTGAGGACACTTGCTTGTCAACTCGGCCACCAGCATCTGCTGCCGAGTGAATTACCTGAGATGCACCGGGCTTGCCGTGCATTCTCATGTACGCCTCATTCTGCTCGTTAGCTGTGTGGAGTAACTCCTTCACACGCAGTTGCTGCTGCCGAAGTGGCTCTCCCGTAAGATTCGGCAACTCCTCAGCCGCAGCCTCGGCAGCCCTGAGATTTTTGACAGGGGTATTGTATTTCGGCTTCAGTGCCGAGGCAAAACTTGCCGACACTACTGGCGCACCCCTGCCATCTCTAGCTATCTCGGCATTCAAGTTCTTGCCACGGTTACGCACTTCCCCAACTCTGCTAGGGTTAGTAAATACAGTAGAACTAAGACCATGGGCTTTGTTATACTCACGAAGCGAGATGTCGAGCTGTTGTCGAGCGTGAGTGACGTCGACTGCTTCCTTCAACTGTTTCCGTCTCTCCAACTCCAACTCTGCCTGCAGCTAGGCCGGGTTAGCGTTCGACGCTACCGGCGCGGTCAGCCGTTCAATGGAGGCCTGGAGCTGAGTCGGCTTCGGCGGCAGGGCCGTCGTGCCGGCTTGAGCAGCGATGTTCTCCGACTTCTCCAAGGGGAGCTTCGCCGTTCTGCCGGACTTGGTTGGGACCGCACCGCTTCCTGCAGCGTCCCTTCCAGCATCAGCGCCATAAGCCGTCACCATGACTTCCACACGGTCAGCGAGGTAGTCGGCATGCCGGCCGCGAACCGTGCAGACGGCGGGGGGGATCTTCGGCCACCACCACCTGCTCCGAGTACTTGCAGGGACTGTTAGTAATGACATAAACCTCGTGCATGCCGAAGTTGATGAAGCGGCCCGCGCAGGGAAGCGGTGCGTCGTAGAAGCAGCCCGCGTTGTTATCGATGAAGCCCAGAGAGCCGAATCTCTGGACTAAACCGGAGACCACGCGCTCTCCGGTGATGAGGAAGCTTTCCATCCGGATGAAAACTCCAGCCAGCGCCGCTGCTGGCCCCACGGTGGGCGCCAACTGTCGTGGTGGTGTCACGATAGATTCCATAGGATGGCTTAACTTGGGGCCGATGGACGAAGGAGGAACCGGAGGAGGGAGGACGTGAAGGGAAACACGCACAAGTTACACAAACACACACAGATTTACCCAGGTTCGGAGCCCTCTTGCTGAGGTAAGACTCCTACTCCTGCTTTGTTGTATTAGCCGAGATAGACAAGCTCTACAATGACGCTCCTTGAGCTGTATTCTTGAGGAAGAAGAAGAAAGGGAAACCTAGATGCCTAAGTGCTCCGTCCCTTTCTACAGAGGGGTAAGGTTCTATTTATAGGCCGCACATGTCACACTGACATGTGGGCCGAGTCCTAACGTCGCCTTCCTTGGGCCCCGCCAGACACGCGGCTTGGTTCCCTCCTGGTGGCACCGTAGGGGACAAGACAAATTTACTTTTCCCTGGCACCCTGCAACAAGTACCGCTATCCTCTGCCGGCTTCCGTCAGAAATTCTCTTTCGGTGCTTCTTTTGTACAGTCGTCTGGCACCGGTACTTAAGCGGCGACTGCCTTTTCCACGATAATGATGACGCTGTTTTACCCTCTGCCGCGTGGTCAGGATAATACCGTTGAGAGATCTCGGCGTGGGCCGGGATCAAGGTGCTCGTCCTTATCCTGTAAGCTCATAAGACAATATAGTCATGCCGGCATACATCAAGGATGCCGGCTTAGTGTTAGTTTGACTTTACGATGCCGGCATACATAACCATGCTGGCTTTGCCTCCGTCATCTCGGCTAAAGCCGTGCCGTCATGATCCTACCCGGGGTCATTCCCCCGACAGTCTGGAAGTGCGGCCATCGGTGTTTGTATTCGTGATCATGATGGAAAGCTCCTTGTAGCTGCGCGTAGATACCTGTACCATTGCTGCGACCCTCTTGATGCTGAACTTGCTGCCTGCGAGGACGGTCTCCGGCTCATGCTCCAGTGCACTGAACTCCCTACCATGCTGGAAACTGACTCTGCAGAAGCTTTGGCTCTAATCACGAACAGCGGCACAAATCTCTCAGTCTACCACCATCGAGTTACAAACATCAAGGAACTTCTGACCTCTGGAGGATAATCCCTGTCCGGAAAATTCCTCGTGACCAGAATAGTGTTAGTGATAGTCTAGCAAACCATTCAAGATGTAACCATAGTACTACTTGCTGGCTGGGAGATTTCCCTGACTTTCTTCAGCGAGCCCTCCTTTATGATTGTACCTGGACCCTGATTAATTAATGAAATCTTTTGTTCTTTCGAAAAAGATCCATGTCATTTTATTTGGGACGGAGGGAGTACTAAGATTAATTGGCATGAAAAACATCGTTAAGTAAAAAAATCATCTTCTCGATTTTCAATTTCCGTCCTCCATCATCGTTAAGTGAAAAAAAAATCATTACTTGCATGCTCGTTTGGGGATACGGAGGAGTATACTGTACTACTTGGTGTTTTAACACCTTTGACCAGTGTCCGGCTCACAGGCCAGCAGACAACCAAATAGGAGGTTAATATGCGGGCGTATGTTGTCTCCACTGCGACGGATCCAATGCACGAGAATCCGGGGCGATGTTTTCAGAGATGTAAAACTGTACTCCTACTACAAGCATTTTTTACGCCAAAAAAGAACACACTCGTGAATCAAATACTCTCCAGACTCCAGGTCCACAAATGCAAAAGACAAGCAGCAGCACTGATGATTCCGAACGAGTCTGCAGTTAGCGAACAAGCTCCACCTCGATCCGAAGATCACCATGGTGGTCTAGCTAGAACAAGTAAAATCCTAGCACTAGTACAGTACAGAGGTTGACCTACTCGAGTGAAACTGTGAAAGCTAGTCGAGCAGTACGAGTACACTGCTGAGTGCTGACGCGTTGAATTGCCGGTCCGGTCGGCGGTCCGGGTCATACGATCTCCTATCGTGCCGAAACACTTTCTTTTTTTTCCCCTCCCGTGATCTTCTTTTCCTGATAGTGGCCGGCAGGCGTATCGCTTTGCCCCCGGCCCCGGCCGTTTCTTCCCTCCTTCCTTCCTATGCTGCGGCCTGCGGAGTCACCGGAGATCGTCGGTGAGTGCGTTCAGCCCTGGAGAAATGCATGCGTTGCTTGCATACAAAGAGGGTCCGTCAAACTTGGGACCGGACGCCAACACGCCTTCTCCGTTGCCCCGTCTTTTCGGCGCCGCGCTTCTAGAACGTTCTACAGCGCTAGCATAGTGTATCTGTGTTTTGAAGTAAAGTTCTCGTTCCGCCTCATATTAAATGACTTAAATTTATTAAAATATAAAAATATTTATGAGTAAAAAACGTCTAAATACATTTAATAAGAAAAATCATTTAATATGAGACCGAGCGAGTACGCCAGCACAAGTTTGTGGTCCAGCACAAGAGGAAACATGGAAATACACTGCTTGCAGCCTCGAGGCATGGATGGATTTGAGCACGGGATGCTCTGTGTATTTGACCGGGTGGCATTGATAATGGGGGAGTAGCAGTAGTACAGTATTTTCGTATGGTACGTACGGCTCGTAGTGTCCTGACAAGCGCGCGCACTAATACGGCGGAATTTAAGACCGGATTTAAATCCCGGTCACGAATGTCCTGGGGAGAGCATTCATTGCAAGATCGTGGTCGCGTCTCCAGGATTTTTATTACAACATAAAGGGGGAAAATAATCACCCCAACGCCTTTGATGCTTGTTACAGTTGAATTTTTGCCGCAGCCTCTGCCGCAGCGGTAAAACACCATTTCGTAACATCTTTCTTTTTTCACCGGTCCTTTTCTATTTTCTACATCGTCTGGCCAAGCAACAACAGCAGCCATGGTGCAGCATTTTACTACTGTTTTTAGTTACCGATCATGGACCCTATACTGTGGAAATTTGACAAGGGCAAAGAAGGGTAAGTACGAGGCAGCGACGGTCAGGGATAGGAAGCATCTTTCTTCTTCCTCCGGCGGCCCCACCCACCTATGCTGGGGCAGATGCTGATGGGGGTCAAGGGGAGCTGCCTATGCTATGCCGCTGCTGTCCAAGTCAATGCTCTTGCCACCTTTCTTCGACTTGACAAAAGCATCTTTGGACTCTTCCGTCCTTGCCTTTTTTTTAAGCTACTCTTCCTGCCTTTGTGACCTGGTAAAGTCAAGGATACTCCCTATGTTTTTATACCTTTTTCTTCTTCTCTTTGCATCTCTGAATTATAGAGGATATGCAAAATTGGTGGCATTTTCTACTTATGCTGCTTCTAAGAATTAGTAGTGTAACTGAAAAACTTGCTTGGGCTGATATGGAACACAGGGATTCATCTGGATATTGAAATATTTCTTATTTTTGCATATCCTCTAATTCAGAAAATGGACAAAAGTGGGGACTATCATATCTGCTTTCGTTTTCTTATCAAAACAAATATGAACATAAAATTCCTAAAAACGAATATGAAAGTGGATAGTGCCGAAAAATAAATAAATATAGATCGAATACAAAGCGGACATGGATGCAACAACCAATATTTGCAGGATATATAAACCCTTCTGAACACCCTTAAACAAGACAGCAATGCCAACAAACGTGGGTTTGCCAAACGACCGCAAATATTGTCATATATCATGATCCATCACAAAGTATATAATGGAATATCGACTAGATATTCACCACAAAGTATATTATGCATAAGTTTCCACCTTTGACAACATAACAACTATAAGAATGCGCCGAACAACACAACGCATTCCACCTTTGGTGACATAAGAAGTGCTCTGTAAGAATGCCACAAATAACATAGTGCATCAAGACATAAGGGAATTAGGGCCGCGATAGATGGGCATAGGCCGGATTTTTGTGGACTTCAATCCTGTTTGCGCCCATTTTTCGATTTCATTTCCTCTGCGGTCAAGTTTATGTTTCCAATTATTTCATACGTTTTTGTTTTGTTCCAGCCTATGTCTTTTTTGCAAGAAATCACCATTCCGTTTTTCATTTTTCCTGTCATCAAGTTTCTGTTTCCTTTCCACGCTTTTCATGCTCGTTTCCGCCCGTCTTTTCGCCAGAAATTGATGTTCGGTTTTCATTTCCTTCATGACCAAGTTTCTGTTTCCGCTTTCTCGCTGCTCCATTTCATTTCTGTTTTTGCTCGTCTCTTTGGCGGCAGTTTCCATTTCCTCGGTGGTCAAGTTTTCGTTTCCGTCTTCTTTGCATCCCTTTTCATTTATGTTTCCACATCTACTTTGGGTAGAAATTGATGGTTCGGTTCCATTTCCTCCGCAATCAAGTTTCCGTTTTTGCCTTCTCTTCGCACCTTTTCGTTTCCGTTTCTACCTCGTTTTTTCTCCTGTAATGTTTTCGTCTGCTTGCTTCCTGCACCTTTTTATTTCCGTTCCGCAAAAAGTACTATGCTTATTTCTTTTTCTTAAATGTCCGGGAATATATATACTCAACTGCATTTTTTTACCCTTAGAATTAACACATCTACTGATGACAAAGAGTCATACAAACCAGGTGGATACAGCTTGTGGTAAATAAATAAAAAACAGGTGGATACAACTTCCACAACAAAAGGAAAACTAAGGGAGAGGAGAAGAAAAAGAGAGAGAGAGAGAGAGTAGTAAACTGAAAACCGGCAAGAAAATCTGCGAGAGAGGAACGGACAGCAGCATTTGTTTTTTCAGAGAGAAAGAAAAGTTCCGAAAGCACCCACCCACACACCAACTATATGCATCGCCTCCCTCTTCCCCCTTCATATTCACACTCCCCCCAGGACTGAACCGAAGCGCTCCCTTTCCTCTCTCCCGAAAGGCCGAAACCACCCAACAATGGAAGTTGCTCCCCTCAACTCCAAGCAACTCCTCCTCCCCATGGCGCCCCCGCGAGACCCCAACTCGCCGTCCTCCTCCACCTCCTCCTCCTCGCCGTCCTCCGCCGCCGCGTCCCCCTCCTCCCACCACCCGCCGCCGCCGCCTTCGCCTTCCCCCAGGCCCGCCCCGCGCATCATCGACACCACCCCTTTCCCCACCACCTTCGTCCAGGCCGACACCGCCTCCTTCAAGCAGATCGTCCAGATGCTCACCGGCGCCGCCGACATGCCCCCTCCGCCGCCGCCCTCGTCGCAGACCCAGAGGCCCCCCGCCAAGACCATCCACGGGGGAGGCGTGCCGTGCAGGGCGAAGAAGCCGGCCTTCAAGCTGTACGAGCGCCGGAGCGGCATGAAGAACCTCAAGATGATCGCGCCGCTGGCCATGGCGGCCGCGGCCGCGGCGGGGGCCTCGCCGAGGGCGGCGGCCCCGGAGCTGCTGCTGTCGCCAAGCGTGCTCGACTTTCCCTCGCTGGCGCTCAGCCCCGTCACGCCGCTCGTGCCCGACCCCTTCAACCGGTCCGCCTCGGGGTCCCCTGGGGAGCCGCAGCAGCAGCAGGGGGCCATGGCGGAGGAGCGCGCCGCCATCGCGCGCAAGGGCTTCTTCCTCCACCCCTCGCCGAGGTCCGCCGCCGAGCCGCCGCGGCTTCTGCCTCTGTTCCCCGTCACCTCCCCCAGGATGGCGGCGGCGGCGCCGTCCTCGGAGCTGTAACCGGCCGGCCGTGCTCCGCGCGCGCGTAGAGTATACAGTCTTGAGTACTGCTCCGGTCCTTGCAGCAGTACGTAATTGTTTCGAATTTCGATCGGCTCGTCCTCGGTGCTTTCTTGTAATTTTTGCTCGCGAAGGAATTAACCGAAAGAATCCCTCTTTGAGCTCCTGGTGTTGTCTTCTGACCAAGAACGGTTCTGAACTTCTAATTGTGCCTAATTTACCTTCCATTCGATGCCATTAATTCTGCCCGTTTCCTTCTTCAGTTACCCTGCAGAAATCTTTCTCCTTCCTCCCTCCCTTTCATGGATGCAAACAGCACATGCCCATTTCGTTTATTTTAGCTAAGAAGGTACCGTCTAATCCTTATCGTCCTCGGGATCGCAGCTTTCTGAATTCTCCCAAATCTAGCAGTCTGACACAAGAAGGAATAAGGAACTCCGCCAGTGATAGCAGTACCTACACCGATTTCCTGACAAGAGTGTCACACCATCTTCGCCTTTGATGCGATGAACGAGCAACCGTAATTCTTCAGATTCACGGCGATCGCAGCACGTTCTTACAAACTGTAATTGTTGCAAATGAAGTGTCAATTTTTTTTAATTTATATCATCGATTCGGGTCAAAGAAATGTCGCTTTCGTCCAGCGCCGTGAGAGCCACCAGTGGTTAGACTGTCCGGTTGACCATCTCGCCATTGGGAGAGGAGATGTGGTGTGTGTGCGCGCCAGCAGCTCGCGGTCGATGGCCGGCACTAGCTCCCTGCTGCTAGAACTACCATCGGTGCACCTTATACAGTACTAATCCCTGTAATCGGAATTACTTGTCGAAATATTACATATATCTAGACGTTTTTTAATTTGAGACAAGTAATACCATCGGAGGAAGCAGTACTTACCAAAATAGATAGCTTCGGTGGTGCGTACCAGGGTTACGGGCACATGGCTCTTCTTCACTTTACAACAAATTAAACAATGCAAAGCAAAGTAGAATGGAGATCGAAAGCAAAAATGGAGTAGAATGCAGAAAGCAAAAAATGCCACTAAGAACTGCTGGTTGACTGGTTGGACGGCCGTGGGAGTTATAGACATCTGTACAGTGCAGCCAGTCGTTTTCTTCAGTATGAAGAGACATGGAGTAGACTGGTAAACTCTGGAGCCGTGGAAGTCTCCGTGGAGTACATGATCGAGCTAGTTAGCCAGCTGCTCCTTGTTGACTTGTGTGTACGCTAATTAATCGCTTGATCTCCGTGCTGCAGCGTCATTAGTAATCGATCAATCCATCCCGGCCCGGCCGGGCGGCCCCCATGTGAGGATGATTAATTAGCGTCTTTGCACTGTTCCAACCGATTGCTTTGCTCGTTGATTCAAGACGAAGTAGAAGTACGGAGTACTGCTGTTCAACTCCGTGACTTTCTATTACATGTATCTAAAAGTTTTGTAAGTATAGATACATCCATATTTGAACAAATTTGAGTCACTTAATATGAGACGGAGGAAGTACTAAATTAAACTGAGTTTAGAGGCTAAGCGAGGTGAAATGTCTTGCCATCAACTCAATCAATCGAGATTAACGACCCAACGACGCTGATTAATTTCGTAGGAGTGAAGGGAACTTGTGTCACGTACACGTACGTGCATATGCACGCTCTTTTGCATCCATATCTGTTTTAACCCTTTGTCCTGCGTCCAACAAGTGAGTGTTATCGCAAGGGAGATTAAGCGACGATCCGCAATTGGCTGCCCTTTTCCAAAGACAGTGACCATTAGTGTCTTAATTAGTCGGAGTACGTGGTGGCTAATGTTCCAAGGGCCGGTAGCTGCCAAACTCTGTGCTTGGTTAAAACACTTTGTTCTTTCTTTTTTTTTACCGTTCTTGTGGCGAACCGATCAACTGAATGGGTCAGCAAAGGCTGCACGCACGCCATGGACCAACGTCAGGAACAAGGATAAGGCAGGCAGGAATCTATATGCGTCCAGCCATCCTTGCACGCAGATGGTGACATGTACAGTTTTTGGAGCTTGGATGCTGGCCAATGGCAAGTGGCAACGCCAAGGATCGACGGCGAACTGCCTCGGGTTGGGCACTGTCCTCCTCTTGACTTTTGGGCAAAGGAGCCATGGTTTGTTGGTTCGTTGGCAGCTTGGCATAATTCATCGAATGAAGCAGTCGCCGTTTCTGCCAATTTGTGTCTGTTTCATCAGCTATAGCTGCATGCCCTTGGGGTCTCATCAGGGGTCAGATTATACTTAACTTTGTACTGTGATGTGGTAGGTGTACATTCGGAAGAAATTGATACGGTCGTACCGAAGACGTACTCCGGTGATCTGAGTCTGGTGTGATGTATGTAGAAGTCTATTTGAATTGGTGTAAAATCCAGAAGTCAACTGAGCATAGCGAAGATAACATCAAATAGTATCAAACATGAAAACGTACGCACACGAGCCTGTATTGAATTGGTGATATTCAGAGTCAACTTAACATAGCAAAGATCATATCAGACATTACTATTTTCCATCTTGAAGGAATTAATCAAACTCTGTATTGTAAGTCCTTTCTGGTTTCTTGGACAGCGTCATGCCCGAAGGACGCTTCACGCATTATCTATAGTTCGATATATATAGCTTTCTGCTGGCGTCGAGTTTTCATGGTAAAAATTAAGAATCTTGCAGCTGGCGATCACTATGTTAATTGTCCAGTCATCTCTAACCCCTCGAATTGGTCAAGTCTTCCTCGGGGAACATGGTGGGAGTTTTTTATTTTCTATCGGGACGACGAGAAGAAAACGCAAAGTTTTTGGTGCTTTGCGTCTCGAGTTCATGGAGCGCGTATATTGCCAGATCACTTGAAGCGTGGTTTAGATCGCAAGTCAAAACGTTCGCAGTAATTCTAGTCGCATCTCAGAAATGCCCCTCCATCCCATATTAAGTAATTTTTTATTACATGTATGTAGATGCTTTTTAGACATAGATGTATCAATATTTGGATAAATTTGAGTCACTTAATATGAGACGGGGGAGTATTCAGGTATTCGCAACGGACAACTGTTGAACTTCTAGAAAAAAAAGAGAGAATCATCTCAATTTGTCAAATAGGGGTCTGAACAAAAAATTGGACAGTCCATTTTTTTTAGAGGAATAGGGTTTGCTCTCCAGCCCCACTTTTATTAAAATGAGACTTAATGTTGTTCTACTTGTGCAGCGTTTTGGCTCAAGGATGAACCGTAAAAAGTCAGAAAAAATAAGTGTTAAAACTATTTCGAAACTTTCAAGATAGACATAAATATTCATGCTTTTTTATGTACCTGTAAATTTTCGTTAGAAGGATTTTTTTTCTCTCTCTAGGAAAATAGAAAAGAAAAATCCAATGTTCTAAAAAAAATATGTAAAACATTAAATTTGTCTTATTTTAACGGAAGATGCAAAACTCATCACTTTTTCATGTGGTGAGCTGTTATTGACTTTGGCGTATTGGCTTTTTCAATGAGATTTTTTAAGACGTATAAATAACACGAAAAATGTGACGTGTATAAGAAGAATCTATACAAATATAAGTCACTTATTTTCGGACAGAGGAATTACATGTTTTTTCTAAATAAACATTTGGTCAGCCTGGAGCACATGCTTTTGGCACCACTTTGAATTTCTGTTTTCTACACATAACAAATAAAAATCCTATATTAACAACATATGACAATTCTGTGCGGACTGTTGTATGCATGCAGCAGGCTGCAGCTAATAGATGGCACCCACGGTCCCCGATCATATATAAATTTCTTAAAAGCAGATCACTGCACATGGATGATACCACTGATAACCAAGTCATCTGTTCATCATACACATACGTGCCCCAAATGTCCTAAGTGCAGATAAAGCTCTTCCACCGGTCACACATATATAAGTTCATAACCAGTTTATCTTATCTACAATCCAATAAAATCACAAACGAACAAAAGCTGGGATTAACCGACGGCAGGGAGATCAAGTTTTGGTTGCAGAGGAAGGTTAGCGTGAGCTTCCTAGCTGAAGCTATAACATTAATTTGGCGCCCCGTGACTGCAACGGAAGCTGCAGAGAAGCTGAATGACAGACATCTCTAGCTAGCTAGGCCCCCGCCAACAGTCCTTCACTTTCCATTGAGATTCTAATCGAACTAATTAAGCACTTAATTAAGCTGGTCGTCTGATGGTCCGTGGTCGCACTGATTGGCCACGGTACACTGCACGCACGGTCGGGGGACTTGGGATGATCACGCGGAAGCCGCGGAACTGAATCTAATTATCTAAATCATGCGTGTTGTGTTGTGTGCCCTGCTTGTGGCGCACATTGTGGATCGGATTAGCCGGTGACACCTGTTCGGTTCATCGGTCGCTTCAGATGAAGCTTCCGCACCTACAAAAGAAGAAAAAAAATGCTACGGAATTGCTCGCGCACTCCTTACTTGTGGAGGCCCAGTCATTCGACCTACCCAGGAAGCCCATACGCGCGGCAGTAAGGGTGAGCAGGCCACGTGCGGCCCGATCTAACAGCCCACGAAGCGAGCCATGCCAGGCCTGCCCAAGCACGCCACTCCTCCGAGACCCGCCCGCCCACAGAATTGCTCGCGGCTTACTTATATAAGCCCAGGCCCATCCTTGCGGCCTGAGGAAACACCTTACAGTACCATCGTACCAAGCGCATGCAAAACAGCCCATGCTGCGAGGAGGCCGTGCTAATCGATTTTCTTCCCGGAACAAGGCCGCGAGCGAGGCCCAGCCAGGCCGAGACAACAACAATGCACGCCATTGACTCCAACTTCTCCACCGGCCGACCCCCTCAAAAAAAGAAAAAAGAACTTCTCCACGGCCTCCGCTGCCGTGCCCTGACTCCCAGCGCGCACGAGGGTCGGCGGCCAGCCAGCCAGCCGACCAAACGCACGAGGTTCTACGATGCCAACGCCGCGGCGGGCGCGTGCTTGTCTCGTGGCATCCGAACTCGCCGGCCCACTTTGCCCCGTAGCAGTTGGGACTCGGGAGCACTCCAAGCAGAAGCAGAAGCAGCAGAATCAAGATCTCCCGGTCAAAGCCTCCCCTTCAGGCAGGACCCATGGATGCCAATCAGACTTGCCACTTGCCAGTTGCCACCTCTCGCTCGGGGCCCTACGGCGACGTCCACGCAACAACAACGGGACAGGGAGGTGTGGCAAATCAAATAAAAATTATAAAATCATCCCATCCATCGAGCCAAAAGCTCGCATCGCCATCGGCAGAGCTTCCCCAAATCCTGATAAGTGATAAGCTGGCCAACCGATGAACGCCTGACTATCCGCCTCAAATAATTGCAGCAAACAAACAAATTTTTACCCTGTACCAGCAAGTCTCCCCGCCGTACAGTTCTCAGCAAGACCCCGCTTCCTTGCTTCCACGGAAGAGCATCGGGTCGCATCGTATCCCCGCATTTTCCACGAGCAGGACGAGCCTGCCGTGGGGACTCTGAGCACTGATGACTCAAGGTCGCAGCTAGACGATGTTGCGTGGTGGTAGTATCTCTGCTGCATCCGCGACGAGGACGAGCAAGGCGTAGAAGCTTTTTCCCGGGGTAAGCGATTCGCCCTCGCCTTTCCCGTGCTTTCTGATGTGACTAACAACATTCTTTTCCTTTTCCCCCATTTTTGGTTCTTCCCCTTTTCTTCTTCCGTCCCCTTGTGCTCCCCGTGATCTCGAATTCGGCCCGTTTGTCCCCGCTATAATCGGTTGTTTCCCCCGGTTCGATCGGGGGTGGTGGTTAATCCCCTTTTCCTTCATTCAGATTAGATTCGGCTTGATTTAGGAAAGCTCTTCTTTTTGGGTGGCGTCAGAGTCAGAGATGGGGGATTTGGCGTGGGACGGACGAATGGGCTTCGAATGAATGAATCCCCGGTAGCCGCCAGAACAAGGATATACTACTGTAGTGCTCTTCTATGGAGGAGTAGTTTGCTTGGGAGGAGCGACGCATTTCGCTTTCCCTTCCGCACTCACCTCACCACTCCCTCTATCTTCGCCGAGACATGTAGTACGGGGTACGGCCCGTTGTTTGGTCCATGCCTTTTGCTTTCCCAAACCGGTTGCTTTGTTTGTTCCACCGATTGGTCTGCTAGCTGCCCTTATTTCTTCCTCGTTCGGTAGATTCTGCCAATCAGTCTGGTGAGCTTCAGATGCAAAACCAAACACCGATCGCGATGCGATTACCATGTTTTGGTTCTTGATTTTTTTTTACTGTACTGTTTGTTTGAGTGTTTGATTCCAAAATATGGGTTCAGGTTTAGGAAGTGGAGGAGGCGATTGATTGAATCTGACCCAATGGCGCGTCAGAATCGAGCAATCGAGCAGGTGGCAGGCATTGTGGGATTCCTTGCCTCGTGGGGAGTGATCAAATGCAGTGGATCGTTTTCGGCCTTCCGTGGTGAATTCTAGCATCAGGTTATCATCATCTGAGTTACTCTGATTCAGTTCTTGCTGCAAGTTTGGGCGGCCCTATAGTATTCTGTTGTTCACCGATCTGGTTGACTTGAGGTTTCTGAGAGGAGATGGATGAGGATGACTACTCTTGGGTGGGCCGCACCAGGTTCTCGCACTCCGTTGTCAGGTCTAGCTCCGGCAGGGAGAAGCTTGGTGATTTTGATGACCAGTTTGACCGCTGGGTTGCGTTGAAGCAGAGAGCATTCAGCTCAGAGCTTAAGATTCCTGCACATGTTTTACAACCAAGAGCCAAAGTCGTAGCAGCCTCAAACCCGGCAAGGCCGTCTATTCCGAAGGCACCATCGGCAGCTTTGGCAGATCAAAAGCCGAAAGATGTGTTCTTAGATGGTCAACTGAAACAACAGGGTGTGATTAGTGAAGACTCATTGAAAGAAACATCGGTGAAGCAAGATCGTGAGGTTGAACCTGTGGGAAACAGTCTAGGCCGGACTACGGAGGATGGAAGCTCAGACATGCTGGAGTTCTCTTTCCACTCTGAGGAACAAAGCATTAGGTTGCAGAGGGTATGTTCTAGCCCAGGCCCATCTCCTTTCTTTGCAAAGGATGCAACACTAGCTGGTGATCCCAATGTACGAAGTGTATCTTTTAAGGTCGCAGGAGATGGATCACAGCCAAAAAGGAGAGCAAAATCCCCTATCCCCCGGCGTGTCATCTCCGACGTTTTTAGGGAGGCAAAAGCTGCCAGCAAGAGGTTCTCCTCTCCGCAGCGGCAAAGGAAGTCTAGTTCAGCACGGTCAGTGGATGACAATCCCCCCTTTGCCTTTTCCTCGACGAGAGCAGCAAGCATATTGCAATCTAGAAGAGCCTCTTCCTGGCCAAGGAACCATGACAGTGGAGGAGTATCAAAGATTACTGCATTGGAGATACTTGAGAGATGGACGGTCGACCGCTCACAGTTGCTCATTGGCCATAGATTTGCATCAGGAGCGTATAGTCGTTTGTTCCATGGAATCTACAAGGAGCAGCCTGTTGCTGTCAAATTTATCAGGCTACCTGATGACGGTGAAGATACGGAATTGGCTGCTCGGCTTGAGAAGCAGTTCACTACAGAAGTTACCATTCTGTCTCGGCTAGATCATCATAATGTCATTAAGGTACTAGCTAAACTTCCACACATATTTTCTTCTGTTGTTTCTACCTATGCATTACGTGTGAGTTAGCATTTATCCTTAAAAAACAGCAAGGTAACCATTAGTTATTCTGTAATTGTGCCTTTCTATTTATTCATAGAACTTTAAGTACTTGGTTTCGGGAATTTTATGCCATTGAGTCAGTATGGAGCACACATGAAATATCTAAAAAGTGCAAAATGCATTATATTCATTGGAATATTCGATTAGCAATAGCTTGAGGCATAATTGTAAACTTACGTATTTTCCAGTTTTCTGCAAGCACGACTCTTCTGCCAGTAGATCAAGAGTGTTTCCCCTTAGAACATATGGAGAATATACCCCTGCAATGCTGGTATCTTCCGCTGTCACTCAAAAAAGAAATACCTTCCCTTGGAGATGACAAGCACACATGAGAAATATCCTAATCAACATGTTTGACTTGTCATAATTATCTAACTACTCCCATCCCCATCAGTTTAATCAATGTCGTCATAGTTGTCAAACTCATAGCGTAAGGTCACTAATTTATGTACCTTGAGAAGTATTTAAGAGAAAAAGAAACAAAAGCATTTTCTTATGTTTGGTATTAGACTACTGGGATCACCTCAGCTGTATTTTACCACATTGTTTATTTACATTTTTAAACATTTTTTTCTTAAGCTATCATCCGATTCAACGCTAAAAAGGCTATATCATCGGACTGTTGCAACATTTGATCGTGTTGGTTCTGTAGCTATCATCTAATAGTTGTTTTAATCCGTTCTCAATATTTTGTTTAGCTGGTTGGAGCATGTAGCTGTCCACCTGTCTATTGTGTCATCACTGAGTTCCTGTCTGGGGGTTCTCTGAGAGCTTTTTTGCGCAAGCTGGAGTGCAAAAGTCTTCCTTTGGAGAAGATTATTTCCATTGCCCTGGATATTGCACATGGCATGGAATACATTCACTCGCAAGGAGTAATTCACCGTGATGTGAAGCCTGAGAACATTCTATTTGATGGAGAGTATTGTGCAAAGGTTGTTGATTTTGGAGTAGCTTTTGAAGATGTATACTGCAATACACTGGAAGATGACCCAGGTACATATAGGTGGATGGCACCGGAGATGTGTAAGCGCAAGCCATATGGTCGGAAAGTTGATGTTTATAGTTTTGGCCTTCTCTTGTGGGAACTGGTTAGTGGCTCAATCCCTTATGAAGAGATGACTCCAGTCCAAGCAGCGTTTGCAGTTGTTAACAAGGTATTTCTAGTTCTGATACCCTATCCTCCCTATCCAGGACTTTGCAATTTGTTTTCATTCATAGCGAGGAAATTACCTCGAGAAACATTCAGTTTTACACATCAATTGTTGGTACATGAATTGACTGTACTTACCTTACATCAGTGAATTGTTTGGTAACGAAAATGACAAGCATAAATTCTCATTTCAGAACTTGAGACCGGTGGTTCCTTCGAGCTGCCCGGCACCATTACGGCAATTGATGGAGCAATGCTGGTCTTCTCAACCAGATAAGAGGCCCGAGTTTAGTGAGGTAGTCCCAATCCTTGAAAATCTCAAGACAGTTCTTGATAGGGATGGAACACTTGACAAGATCCCGAGCGCCAGCTGCCAGGAAGCTCAGGACCAAAATAAGAATAGACTTGCCAACTGGATCCAAAAGCTCTCGTATAGCCCACCTGATTTCTCAGGGCCTCCACCACCAAAGCTTCTGTAATTATTTGTCTCCTCCTCTTCTTTCCAATTTGTGTTATCAGGTACATCACAGCCCTGTAAATCAAAATTTTCTTCGTGGTATATAACAGAAAACACGCCCTTTTTCTTCTACAGAACACAATAAATACTTGGTCTTCTTGAAATTTTCTTGTCTCGAATTGATACACGAATCTTGGCTGAGTGGCACCAGCTAAGCTGAAACTCATCCAATACGCACGTATTGAATGTGTCAAGTCTCTGAGAAATGTGTAATTGTGCAAGCTGTATGCTGGATTGTGTTGAAAATTTGTTTGAAGAGGTTCCTGAATCCTGATATTTCTATAGTATACTTCGGGCTGCTGGGCGACTCTGTGTAGCAATGCTTCCGCCTCCAGGGCGCCATCACATGGCCCACGGTCCGCCCTTGCGCGCGGCGGACGGCCGCGTCCACGAGCGAGCACGAGTTCTACACGTACAGCGCCTCAGCTTCCTTGATCATTAGTGAGTGCAACTTGATCCAAAAAGGTCAGATCAGATAGCAACACTGCGGCTCCTTTGAAGGCTACTGGCCTTCTAATTTCTGAACCCAAAAAGGTTAGCCTTTTAACTTCTGAACACTTACCAAAAAAAAAAAAAACTTCTGAACACAAAAGGTTAGCTTTTCTGAGAGAACCCAAAAGGTTATCCTGGTGTTGGTGTACCAACCATGATTACATGAGCTTTTACTGACCTATCATCTGGAAACCCTGTTCCCCTCCAAAAAAAAAAGATGCATTGAACTGAAGCAGCTGTATGTGAACCCATCTTTTATTCTAAAATGTTTATTTACACCAAAAAATTGTAATCCTCTATCAACAAATCCTGACAAAATTTTCGAGCCTTTGGGAGGGGACCATGGATACATGTTAAATAAGAGCCATGTTGGAAGGATCCCTGATCATTTGGGAGCAAAATATTGCCAGGATATCTACAGCCGAATAGATTCCTTCCCGGCATTGAGTTTGGTTCGATGGGATCGCTTTGAGCTTGATTTCCTGTCCCGTGTACGCTTCCCTGTTAACTTCTTTGTTGCGGAAGCTCTCCCAAGTTCCTTTGCCGCATTGTCTGGGAGCATCTTTCTGGGTTGTTGCACAAGCACCACAGGAGGCGGTGGTGGAGGCTGACTTCTTAACACGGCCAGCCTTTGCTCCAAGAGTTCTCTGTGGTATGCCTGTAAAGTAAGAATGGCATACACAAGATATATGTGAGCGATAACAGATAGCAATGATATTCTGGAATAAACGCATCATGATCAATCATGTTTTCTTTCACAAGAGGGTCAAAGCACTCTTGCGTCCATTACTAGAAGCCAGACTAAAAGGTGTCTTACTATCAATCATGTTTTGGTAGGTTCTACCTTTCTTGTTTTTTCAAGACAATCAGCAAACAATAATAACAAAGCAGTAACTCAAGTACCTGAACAACAAAATCACGCCTTTCACAATCCAGGAACATGTCAGCAGTCCAATTAACTCTTGACCTTATTTTATCCCTCACTGTGCTAAAGCTTAGCTGATCTCTGGAGGTGAAGCGATCAACTTCATTAAACCAAAGGCATGTGAAGAGATTGGTGATAAGTATGTGCTCCCTTATTATTACACAGCCCTCAGGGACATCTGTTCATGGTAATGCGTTGTTATGGTATCAGGAAGACATACATTGCTATGTCAAAAATTAGTAGAAGAAGCAATTACCACTTGTAATAGGAAGCTTAGCTGATGAATAATGGGTTAAACCCTCTCTCTTATAGAACTCTATTTGGTTATCAATTGAAGCATTATCGTACTTTCCACCAGCCTTGTTCGCCTCAGCTTCCTCAAAGACGTCAAAGCGCCTGTAATGCCTGGAAATAGCGAATGTCACATTTCTCCTCCACAAGAATCTGTAACATAACAGTGTACACAGAAATCAGAAAAATATCATGTCGAAATTCAGCTAAGAGCAGACTTTTGAAAAAAAACAAAAATAAATTAGAGTAAGAAGGTGATGCAGCTTGGAGCATCTGTGGCACTAGCAATAAGACAAACTTACTTTCAGAAAGCATACTTAAACTGAATGTAACTTGACTTTGTGCAAGAGTACAGTTACAATAAATAGCAGATCGAGCTCAGTGAGAATGCAATGTTCACCTCTCTAATAGCTGATAAGGATCCTTCACTAGTTTAAGTTTACCATCAATCCAAAGTGAATATCGCACATTAGGAAAAAGCCGATGAAGCAATAGTTTTGGAACCTGTTTGAGAAAAAAAGGCAATAAATAATTAGAAAAACAAATACCGATGCTGATACACATTAAGCATGTCATCCTCTTGCCTTTTTGCTGAACAGAAAAATGGTTTCAAGTCAAGAAACATAGGTGGGGGTTCTGAAATATCGTTTTGACATATTCACTTAATGGAGAAAAGAATGAAACATATTCATCCTGGAAGCATCATCACAGTCTCGATTATGATCTGCAAGCACTAGCAAGACTTAACTCTTGACCTCCTCGCGGCGCGGGCAATTTAGCATTCAAACCATCTAGATCAGTGTGCATTTTGTTTTAGAATATGACATGCACGTCATGTATGCACGCATGTAGATTGTGTATAACTATCTTTACACAGATGAATTGTAACCTGCATGGCCCAGTAAAGTGAAATAACTTGTTCACTTATGCATCTATATGGCATAAGTAGTAACTGGCACTCTGCAGATTCGACTCAGAACATCAAATGAACAAAAATACAGGTACCTTCCCGTTGCGCCTTGCATCTGAATATGGAAGGTTGCGGACAACAACCACCCGCCACAGCCCAATTCTTTTTGTGTTATCAACCATAGTGGTGTTCTTTATTGCAGCTTCTGTTTCTTCATCCAGAAACATGAAGAAGCAAACAGTATCCTTTGAAAATTCACTGATGTTTTCTGGTTGCTGCATTATATCATAATTTCCTGAGAAAGCACAAACATGAAGTTCATATGAAAGTGAAGTTAGCACTGATGTATAAAGATGATGACATGTAAATAGAACTGACATAGAAAGAGGATGCAGTTACCAAAAATAGCAGAAGCAACAACTGTCCCATGGCACTGCTGCATCTCAGACAGATCAGCTTCATCTACATCGAACCCAGTATTAAGACCAGGTATCTTCCCTCTCACAAATCTTAAGATAAAGAAAAGGTTAGTGCTACAGCATAAACAGTCATGTACAAACGTACAATAGTTAAAGCAGATGAGTCATATGGACATACCCACAATGTACTGCCATCGAGTCTTTTAGGTCATAAGACCTGTCTCGTTGTTCCAGGGATGGATAACCACCAAACAAAGAACCACTGTTGGACTCCTTGAAAATCAAATTGTCTTCAGACAAATAATTTAGACTTTGAAGGACAGGTGACGCTGATGGAGCACCGGGCATCAATGCCAGCGCCTGCTCAACAGGCACATAACAAACAGGGCATGCTACACAAGTTCAAAGTACTATAATTAGATTCAAAACTTATGTAAATCTGAACTGGATTAGTAAACAACTCACGTCTTGGCCCCGTGCGTTTTCTGTCGATAGGTGGAGGAGAAAAAGAGAAATTTTCACAAGGATGGTGTTCCAGAGCAATAGCTGGTGGGAAAGTCCTTAAAAGACCCCGCTCCTTTACATGACTGATGCCAGACTCTTTTCCTGTTTGTAATGTCATATTCAAACTTTCACTCAAAGAAGATGACCAAACAGGATTTACAAAGCTCCGGAAATGATCAGAAAATCCCAGCACGGTATCGGTACCAGGTGCTGCAACTTCATCTACAGTTACGAGAAGAAGATTTCTGTGGTTCAGTATTCGAAGATATATATGTGTGAAAATACAGAAAGAGCACAAAACATGTACTTGCCATACAATTCTGTATATTAGGAGAAGAATATTTTTTCGGTTACTCTATTTGCATAACTGAAAGTATATTAGATCAGTTTAGCTATTACTCAAAATAAAAATATTGAGCAAACAATAAGAGGGTACACAGTATTAAAAAAAATACCATGTTAACTTATCACGTTTGCACACCATATATTCTGTAGAATCACAAACATATACTATGCACATTTAGAAAACCGGACAACCTATGAAAATTAGCAGCAGTAGGGGAATCACATCCTTTCAGCCTATCAAGTCCTAAACAAGACACTGGAGTGATCATATAAAAAATCAAGCTACTCTCACTCTAACTATGACTGATAGACGAAACAAGGGCCAGCTCATTTTATTGATTCTTTAGAAGGCATACATTAGTCTGCCAAAGTCAAAACAACATGAACTTCAAAAGGAAAAATGAAAGGAACAGGTGCAAACATATGCATGCAGCTGACCAGATGATTACAGAAATAAACAATCAGTATACAAATTCAAAAGCCTAACTAGCTAGTACCACAAAGGTTCAAATTTTGATAAATGTTATCAGCACTAGCACCTTACATCATACAAACTCATTGTAAAGCCCAAACTCTTAGGAATACCACATTAACTGTATTAAACAAGATACATCCCCAACAAAGTTTCTACCAAAGTTCCAAACGATTGGCTGCCAAACCAAAGATAAACCAATGATCTCTCAATGAAAATTTCCTAGCCCAACTATTACAGAAACATTGACACTGCTCCAGTTGATCTGATTGCTAAGAATAACATACTAATCAGTTTGCATCACATGAGTCAGCTAAAGTCAAAGATGGTGCAAATTAAAGGACGCACACAAACAAGGATACAAGTGATCGAATGCTTATACAATAAACAATCCAGACAAAATAAATGGCAGGCAGGCAGCACCAGAATATTGAAGTATCCATCCATATACCTGTTTCCTTTTCCATTACACTGGAACTTCTATTTTGAAGTCAACTATTAGCTCGAATTTTTAAGTGTACTTAAAGACCGGCCACACCAATACTCACTGACATGCTACAGGTCATTCAAGCAAAAATTAAAGTACGTTCAAGGTAAACCAGATGTTTTCTACTCCTAAGTGTACATAAAGCACAAAATAATGCTATTTGCAAGTTGCATTGCATCACTCCAATGGACTATTGACCAAATGAATGAAAAACAAAACAACAGTAACTAAATAATCTAGTCACGATAACAGTCACAAAGGGGTTAGAAATGAAACATGAGGCAAAGCAACACAACCACCACCTTTACTGATAAGTGATGAGAAGAGGAAGCAGAAGACCACAGCAACGGCAACAAGGAGGAGCAGGAGCATCCGCTGGCGACGGCCTGCGAACAGGCAGATCCGGGCGAAGAGGAGGCGTTCGCCTCCGCGGCCGACGCCGCCAAGGGACGTTTTCGCGGGCTTCCGGGGCGCGAGCGGAGGCGACGCCGACGGCAACTGGCCGTTGGACTGCTGCAAGGATCCATAGCTCCCCGACGATCTGAGCCCCAGCGACGCCCCGCCGCTCATACCGCCGCCGCCTTCGGGGCCACGGCGCCAGCTCTCATCGCCCCACTACGCTGTGCTGGCGCGGCGCAGATCACCAGACGCCCACCAACCTCTCACCCACCGGCGCCCGATCCAATGCCGCGACGAACAAACAGCACTCAAACTGCAAAGTCTGTCTGAATCGCTGCTCGGGGAAGTTCAAAATTGTGGCGGCGACAGAAAATCGCACCGAGATCTCCAATTTGGAGCAAAAAAGGAAGCTCCAAATGGCAAAAATCCCGTGCCCGATTGCGCAAGGGAGAACCCCGAGATCCGACGATTCGGAGAAGCGCGAGAATACTGGGGCGGGGGGGACAAATCGGAGAGAATGCGGGAGGTAATTGCTGCCCGAGTGGATCGTGCGCGGCGGATTGGGGATTCGACAGGAGATCGATGCGCGTGACTGTAGTGGAAGATTTTTGAAATTTATTTTTTTCGGGGGACGGGAAATCGCGTGTGAAAATAAGCTCCGGAAATGGAAAGAGGGGGGGAGGGAGAGCTAGCGATGACGTGAGGTTTGGTTGGTTGCTTCGGATTATATATAGTACGGTCTTGCGCCAGGCAAGAAAGAGAGCTAGGAGAGATGTCATTTCAACGTGGAGGACCAACGGTTTAGCACAGAATTGCATCCAGATTTTACGACTGTTTTTAATTAGGTAGTCCTCTTTACCTATCTAGAGGTGATTTATGTGGCTATGACATTGACTAAGGAGTAAGGAGTACTAGAATATTTTTCTACGATAATGGTCCAAAGTATCTTTAGAATGTCTTAAAAGAGCACAATCTTCGTATTTAGTACTTGTCTAAGGTTTTTTTGCTCCTACATTGCCAAAACGGCGGATGATTTTTACGGTGTCTGTTAAAAGGTTAAAAGTACTACTCCCGATCCATTCACAATGTAAAGCATATAAGATTGTAAATTTTTGACCAGGAATTACAATGTTAAAATGTCATTTATATTACATAAATTTGGTATCACTAGATTCATTATCAAAATTGCTTGGCAATGGATGTGGTTTCTCGTATCTTACAAATCACTAACAAAGCAATTCTTGGTCAAGTCCTTGTTTTAACGAAAACTGGCAGTCTTACATTATGGAAGGAGGGATGTGCATTGCTTGGAGAGTGGGGCGTTTATGCTTTATGCATTTCGGCATCAGGGACGGAACCAAGAAAAATACATATCTAGATATAGTGGTTAGGTGGCTCTAGTACCATTCTTCAGGTCTAAGTTCGACTTCTCATGTGCCCTAATTTTTAGTTCTCAACAACCACTCTTTCCAATCCTAGTTGTCTAGTCTTGCAAACTTCAGGCCATTTACATGATCTATTGATTCAGCATGTCAAGCGTCTTGCAGATGGGGCAGCTTCTCTGCATTTCAACCAGCCATGTTGAGCGTCTTGCAGATGGAGCACCAAGTTTCATTGTCAAGAGCGGTCAATCTTTAATGGCGTGGCCGAACTTGTCTTCATGACCACACTTGCTGATAAAATCTCAAAAGGGAGCCGTTGGCAAAGACAAATTCATGTTGCGCTAGCAATTCCCAAAATTATTAGTCAAAAAAAAGTTTGGACGAGGATGACAGTAATACAAGTGATCATAAAAACAACCACATTTCATCATGTTTTTTTTAGAATCATTTCATCATGAATATTTAGGAACAAGAACTTAAAAAAATCAAGTGTTTTCGCAAAGGGAGAACATGAGAATGCATGAATGAAGATTACCTTTCCAGTACCAGAGTTGCGCGCCTGATATGCCAGGACCGGCCCATGTCCATGGCCCGGGCAGCTCGCCAATTAGCTCGTCCGTCCAAGAACGACCCTTTCCAGTACCAGAGTTGCGCGCGCACGTCGTCCGGGGTTTCCAAATCTTGGCCCGGGAGCGGAAGGCGGAGCAGCAAGCAAGGTCGGCGCCATGGAAGGAGTGTGGTCGGAGATCATGGGCGCGGTCCGGACGTCCGGTGAAGCTCCGGGTGCGGCGGCACGGCCGGAACATCGTCCACTGCGGGTGTTGGTGAATCTGTGGCCGGAGACGTCGGAGAGCAGGAAGGAAGGGAAGAGGAGGAGGGGGTCTGGATTCAAACTTGCTCTCGGGCAAATGCGGCATGTCACTGAAGCCTGTCCTGAATTCCTAAATCCAGGCCAGACGTTAAAATTCAGAAACGCTACCATTGCCATTGCATTAAAACCCTGACGCGCTAGTGTATTCCAGCCTTCCAGCGTATATAACAGTAAAATGTTTACATGGACAGGAGAAGCATAGCAACCAGACAACTCCCTCAACCGTGACAATAAGAGGATCAAACCACTCTATACCTTGTAAAGATCGCAAGCCTAGAGAAATCAAGTGAAGGAAAATTGCGGACAAATTCCTATAGTGGAACCTACGTCCTAGGGTCCATGTAAGCTGCAAGTGTGCTCTCAGTAGCGGATGATATCGCTCAAGATGCTAAAGAAATGGCTGATGTCTATCTTTTCCTCTCCGGAGTAGATGGCTTCCGCGCTTCCTCCTGATGGCCCTTGTGCAGCCATCTCGACAAGAGTGTACAGCTTCTTGATCGGCATCTGCAATTGTTGGGAGATTGTAAGAATTTGGGTAAAAAAAAGGTTTTTCTCAAGGGAGAACATGAGAATGCATGAATGAAGATTACATCGTCCAGCGCTTCTGCTGCTGAATCAATATCTCCTTCGTCGAACACATTGAGATGTCGCAACACCTGGAGAGAAGTGAGATAAGGTAGATAAATAAAAAATGGTTCAGAACTTTGAAAGAGCTTAAAATTTCAAATTGTGCCCAGGCCACAAATGTATAGAGGACAATAATACAGAAATCATTTGCTGTTCCAGAAATAGACATTAGGAACAGAGTTCCACAACAATGCCAGTGTGCAACTATCTAGCGAGTGAAATGACTATAGTATCTTGAATATTAACCATAGCCCTCAACAGATGCATTGTAGTAATTCTCACCTTTGCGGCATCCTCCTTTTTCAGTTTGGGGACATGGTAGGTCACCGAGAACACGTCACACATACCAACGGATTCTAAAAACCCTACCTCGCTTGTTGTTCCAATGACAAGCAGGTTCTTGCCCTGCAATACACAAGAGATAAGCGAGCTAAAGACAGAAGTTAAGGTAGAGCTGCTATTGGAAAAAGACGAATTGTTGTGGTATCAGATCCTGAGTTGGATATCCATGTAGTAAGACAGTAACCAAGGATTGAGCTCAAGGATAATACTGAAGAAAAAAGTGTGATTATGCAAACCTTAGGAGGAACCCTCTTCAGGAGGACCATAAGAGTTTGTGAGATCAAATTCGAAAAACGAGGTCCGATGGCAACATACTCCAGTAACCTAAATGATTACACAAGAGAATCAAAAAAAATACTTTAATCAAAACAGAATGCAGAAAGGACACATGGCAGCGAACTTTTGTAGACTTGAGGGTCTAGTACCTTTCAATGTCATCAAGAATTATGATGCTCAACTGAGATTTGTAAGCATCCTCGAAAACCTGTATTATCCACAAGAGACGACGCCAACTCAACACAATTATGTGAAAGCATACAGGAAGCAAACTTACATAACTAGAAAAGGCAAGGAAGAACAATAAACAGAGTACACTGTTCAAATAGATCCTTTCATACAAGTAGCTACCAAATGCATTATATGAAGAACATCACTGACCTTGCAAATCTGTGCACACTTGCTGCTCTCACTGAAACCAATCATTGTCTCTGCCGATATCTATAGTGAAAACCCGAATTTGAGATATTCAGTCCTATAATTCGGGATAGAGGATGAATGAAACCGGAAGGAGATGAACTTACAATTTTGACATAAGCAAAATCACTGTCAATGCCAACAGTAGCTGACATAGCCGATTTACCACTGACAAGATATTAGTGTGAAATGAGGTTTCATGTTCCAGCTATATTTTCAAAGACAACAAAGATGTGTTTTAGAGACTGTACCTTCCAGCAGGACCTTCCAAGAGACAGGTCACAAGTGGGCTACCTTTGCTAACTTTAACTTGCTCCACAAGGAGCATAGCTCTCTGAAAAATGTGCTTATGTGCATTGCCACAGTCAACAATACCACGTAACCTGTATAAAAAATCACATAAATGAAACATTAAAACTGTAGCAAATATTGAGGCCACCAGTAAGATAAAATAAGAGATACATGAGGGTAGTGAACTTTAAAAGCCTATATGTGTTAAGCTCGTTCTTGAAGTAGGATATGGGTGACAAACCAATAAGCATGTGGTTTGTTTTAGTGAAATATCATAGTGGGTATGACAAACATTCATCAAATGCAGTCACCCAAAGGAAAAAAATTATTTTTCCTCTTAAGCTAGCCAGTGGATGCATAAATCCCAACGCATGAATTGCTGCATATCCTTCAGACACCAGAGCCTAATATGCTCATTGATTTCAGAATACAACTATATAAGGGAGAAGAAGAAGAGTGACATGCTCAAAGGCCATAGACAATTTTGGTTATGAATAAGAAATGCATAGGTTATTTCTAGAAGCATGGCATCAACCAGGTGCATCAGTTTGAGAAAGCACGCTGTCTTAAAACAATGTACTCCCTCCGACCCATATTACTTGTCTCAAATTTGCCCAAATATGGATGTATCTATGTTTAAAAATTGTCTAGATACATGTAATATTTCGACAAGTAATTCCGGCCGGAGGGAGTATAAGAAATAATCTTTAGACGGAAAAATAATAATCCAAGGGACACATAGGGAGAAGCATTATGTAATGTAACGGCAGCCAAACCCAGGAATGCCTTAAGAAGAAACTAATTATCTCATATCTGAAATTCATGCAGATGGGAATCATTCTGTTGAATTGATGGTCAAGATATGAGAGCACACACCTGCATCTTTCAAGGTCATCAGTTGAAGCACCAAATGCAGGAGTAATTTCGTGAAGTCCGTTCACAAAATCATCCATAGTAACCTTAATGCTTTCCTCATCCAACGGTTTAGTGAGGTCATCCATGCTTATCTGCCGGTTCAAAGCATATGAAACTGCACTTTTAACAACACCTTCCAACTCTGCTCCACTGTAGTTCTTTGTCCGTGCAGCTTCATTCAGAACATCAGATATCATTTGGATATGATTTTCACAATTAACAATGACATGCAGTAAGAAATCATATTGAAGAACTCCCTGCAAACCCCTAGTTAGTTGTACTAAAATGTCGGCCTACAAAATAATGGCATTGAGTTTTAAAGTATGGACAATAGCACTAGCATGACTTAGCCAACTAATCAGTCCATGCCATGAATGTATTTACAAAACCTTTGCTATAATAACACAACACAACACAACGCGGAAGCAATATTAATTCACGAAGGACATACCTAGCTCTTGAAGATTAACGTCTGGAGATAGGAAAGAGCTCTCTTTCATCTTGCTTGTATGAATTTGAAGAATTTGCAGACGACCATTCTCGTCAGGCAGGTTTATCTCAATATGAACTTCCAGTCGTCCAGGTCTGCAATAGACGTATCAAAGGGCAATCAACATATGGTAATAGTAAAACAGAACTAACAAAAGGAAACATGGTCTAGCCATCTATGTGCACAGTTCCTAGAATAACTAACAAGCTTCTCTTTGTGATTTGCCCTGTAATATGTACCACCAGGGAATGCTGAAAGGTACTAACTAGATGCAACACAATGACAATTACTGAAATGCCTCGCATATTTTGAGGATTCAGCTTGAATGCCTTTCTAATGACAGATTTGCTAGATTGGTCTGTCCTGCCAGGTAACCTCTTTTTTTATTGAAAAAAAACTGCAAGGGAGACCCCTACAGTATAATAGGAACCTAAATTCATATCCTTGAGAACTTGAACATAGGTGGTGAGATTTTATATCCACTCTGCCAACCAAATGTAGCGGGCTCACCTCCTTGTCAGGTAACTCATGTGAGGCTACTAGACCAATGATGTCACTGAAAAACTGGAGTAATGATCCAACGAGGGTCAGAGTTTATACCTCAATAAAGCTTCATCAAGCAAATCCTTACGATTGGTCATTCCAATAAGTAACACATTATTCAATGCCTCGACACCATCTATCTATAAATTAGAGAGTTCAGACAGAACTCAGTAATACAGACAAGCAAACAACAAAAATGAAGTCTAAACTTCAAATTTTTGGGAAACATACCTTTGTAAGGAGCTGGTTTACAATACTATCATGTACACCTGTACCATCTCTGCTAGATCCTCTAGACTGCACATTTAGCATTTGATTAATAAAGGCAGAGTTCGCTACTGTTTGAAATAAAATTGAAGCAACACTGCGAATGATGTAATCATACAGTATGATGGCACAAGCACTGGGAAAAAAAGTGCAGGTTGAAGAGTTATAGAAGAGATGAAAGAGTTTGCTCTGAAATTTTAGGTACAACCGAAGAAAAATACGAAGGATATAAACACTTCACATGTTTCATGTGAATCTAATAATATCTTTTTTTTTGGAACAAAAGCAAATGGTAATATAAGAAGCCGAGCCACACAGAACTTATAAGATACTGCTCTTTTGCCAGGTCCTTTCCTACAATACACAATTACCCACTGTCGCAGCACGAGAACGATTCATGTGATCAGGGGTGAAAAACAGTAGAACCCTCTTAGACCCCATCAAAATCCAAGTTGATAAGAATAAACCTGCGCTATCTAGTGAGTACTGACTACTGATAATTGTCAGACTCCTCCCAAGGCAAGTGAGAATACACAGATGGTGAGAATCAAAGGCAACAGAACCCACCTTGCAGATGGCATCAATTTCATCAAAGATGATAACGTGGAGGTCACTATGATCACCTGTATTCACAAGGTGGTACAAATATCAAGTGTTGAAAAGGGTTCGCTCCACACAGAAATATGAGAAGGCTTTTGTTGATGAGGTGTTGTACCTTGTGCCTTCTGGTCATTTTCAGCATCAGCAAACAAATCTCTCACATTCTTCTCCGTTTCTCCAACAAATTTGCTCAGGACTTCGGGTCCATTCACAATCTGAGGTTGGGAAAAGGTATTAAACATCAAGTAACCATAATGGTATCTTTAAAAAAAAAAGTAACCATAACGGATGGACATCCAGCATGACGCTGTTAACAGATTACATGGTACCGACTAATGGGTACTTGTGCAACAATAAATGAATTAGGATACATGACAGTTTCTCAGTATAAAATCAGCTATAATAGACAGCTCCTTTATTGAACTGAATTATTGTCAAACTCAACTTTTGAATATAATATTCATAAATCCTTATAGACCATATAGAGTAAAGGCCTTAAACAGTTAATAATAGATAAAATGAACTAGAAAACAGGTACACCGCAAGTATTTAGACAAAGTAACAAAACTATGATATGCCTGCTCAAGAAGAAAATCCATACCTTGGGATCCTTTCCGTTCAACAGTTTTCCAATCTGACGGGCCATGAGGGTTTTTCCAGTACCAGGAGGCCCATATAGCAATATACCCTTTACATGTTTGATGCCCAATCTACAGTATTCCATTATTAGTTAAACAATATCAATTACTAATGATAGCAAATAAAGCAGGTAATCATACTTACTTGCTAACAACATGAGGAGGAAACACCCTTGAAGCAAATGCCCTACGGAATATGTCTGTGAATTCAGAACTTAACCCACCTATCCCCAACTTTTCCAAGTTAAACTCTTTATGTTTGAAAAGCTTGCTGCTGGCTGCTTCCTTTTGGTTGATGACCTACAGCAGATTAACAGATCTTATTATTGTGGTGTTTTCACAAGCTACAGAAAACGCTCTTGTCACATAAGTTATTAATAGAACTGCTGTTAATAACATGAAAGTTATTCAAAGGAACCTTGATTCCTGAATTGGGAGCAGCCTCAAATATGATGTATGTATCACTTGACAGGAATCCTCTGTCCAATGGTGTGGAACTCTCTTGACCCTCTAGCAAGGCTTGATTGACGGTGAATATATAGTTTGTTCCATAAAACTCAAATGGAACTCGCTGCCCAGTTGTCATGACCTGTAAACAACCCCACAGGGCACTGTTATGGGCACAGAAGTGGAAGCAGTATTCTTACAAAATTACATGCATCCTCAATGTGATCGCACGTGTCAAACATTATGGCAAAAACATACATACTGAAGTTACACCAATGCTATACTCGCAGACACGATGCTATTGCCATACCTGATCCAGAAATCTCTTCCGCAGTTGTTGGGCAAGCAAGACAGCATCCAGCTGCAAAACAAAGTTCATGCATGTCAAACCACACTAATAAAGCATTATTGAAACTCAGATCATAAATAGTCCAGCGAACTTACATCCTCAGCTCGGTTGGACCTTGCCTTAGTATACTCTAGCTCTAGTGTGACCAATGCCAGCTTAAAATCATCAGGAGGGGCAAAACTGGACAGAAATATTATTCACCACAATAGTAAAGCAACACAGAATCACAAAAACTATTGATTTCAGTCAAAACTTGAAATCCTACCTGCTAACAGTAATGGAATCCCCAGCTGAAACCTTTGCCTGCCGTCGCTGAATGGCATTCAAGGCGATGCTTCCAATTGCAACAGCATCGTGGGCAGTGGGATTCATTAAGGATGAATCATGACAGGAAGGTAGTACAATTATAACCGAAGATCGGCACATAATATCATCAAAGCTCCATAGGATTCCACATCAAAGCCTACTAAAGTTGAGACAGCATGATGGTTTTAACCAAAGGTAGTAGACTTCAGTTTAGAACAATATCAACTGAAAGTCTGGAAACCAAGTTATGGTGATTCCAGTAGAGAACACTCAAACTTTATAACTGGGGTGATTTCTAATGACAATGCATGTTTGAGCACGGGGAATTGTAATTGCATGCTTATAATTAATAAAGTTAATTTGACCGGCATCACAGGACGCTGAACTCAGAATGCTATATTATGGCATTTATCGAACTTACTTGCCTTAGCAGATGCCTCTTGGACTAGAGGGCGCAATTGTGCAAAGCACATATAACACTGGTGTAAACTAGTATCAGCTACAGGTACAGCAAGTAAAATGGGCATCGTATCATTCCCCAGCCATAAATTCTGCGACGGCAAATGTTCCAAAAATACTATGATTACCAAGCCGTCTAGTCCGCGAGATCACCACACAAAACGGAATCAAATCGCTCCAGGGACGACCAAAACCTACACGCGCGATTTTCTACACTCCAGGATTTCCAGGTGAAACGAGTAGCAGATCAGATCAACGCGCGGGGCCATCGCATTTTCAGAGAGATCTCGGGGGCACGGGGAGCAAACAAACAAACGAAGCGATCGAATCGCGAGGCCACGGGAACAAAAAAGGATATCGCAGGGCGAAGACCAGGACGTCGCCGACGAGGGCGAGGGCGTTGGGGAAGCGGCGGATGTCGGCGGGGGAAACGTAGGCGCAGTTGGTGAGGGCGAGCTCCTGGCTCGGCGTGCTCACCACCGCCATGGACGCGGTGGCGCCGCCGCCGCCGCCGCCTTGCCCCTGGTAGTTCCTCCCCGCCATGGCCGCGGCCGCAACGGAAGAGAGATCTCGCGGGGGGGAGTCGCCGAGAGGAGGAGGATGCCTTCGTGGGAGAGAAAGAAGAGAGGTACGATGCGAGTCTGTAAGCGACACACGGACACGCTGAGACAGAGCGAGGCAACTAGCTCTCCGATTTCATTTCTTCTGTTTTGTAGGCGGCGTATAATTTTACTGTATTTACTACTTCTTCCTTCGTTCTGAAATCTGAAGGCGCTGGTGTGTCAGAATCGTGGATACACCGTATTGGTCAAGATCTTAGCTGGTGAAGCCACGGGGCCAGACTAGAAGATCGCGGTTGTCACTTGTCATCTCCACCGTTCTGACGTCATCTTCTTAAAATTAACCGTTATTAAGAGCCTGGTGACAAGTAATTCTTTGTAATGGAAACATCATCATACCAAGTTCGCTGGCCATCACCTTGGTCAAAAACCTTGGTAAAAGAAAAAAAGTTCGTTGGCCATCAAGACAAGTAAGAAGTTAGGAACACCAACCGCTCCGAGTTGAAGTATTTTTCCTAGACATGCGTCGCCAGAGCATTTGCCACTTTATTACAACCCTTGGACAAAATATAAACTCAACCCACTTTATTACAACCCTTGCTCACATGTTGATACATTGTATGTCTTCTTGAGGTGTTTGATTGCATGGTTTCAGGCCTAAGTAGGCATGTTCAGTCATTCCATATATGAGTCAAGCATCCATCCATATTCAACTTTTTCATAACACCCCTTTTCAACAAATCCTATTGGTAGATTTTGGTGGCTTTTGTGCAGCATAAGATTTGTAACGAAGTAACAATCTTGCGTCCATACTGAGATGATATGCACGTCCCATATCGAGTCATGACCATCCTACGACATAACGTCGAGGAGTGTGACCAGCTCAAGCGATCAAGAGATCCTGATTGCAACAGGCACAAGAGAATCGTGGCTGGTGCAATTATATTAACAGAAGATAACTACTGTTGAGTTTAAACAAAACTAGCTAACTAATTCGAAGCTAAGCAAATGTTCATCCAACAAAGCTGCCCCCCCCCCCACCCCCCACAATTAGTTGGTTGTCACCTTGACGATCCCGATTCACCCGAGAAGCTCATCAAACTTGTTGCGCACAAAGCGGCTTCATCAAAATGTCCGCGAGCTATTCATTGGTGTTGATGTAGTCTAGGA
This sequence comes from Brachypodium distachyon, assembly GCF_000005505.3. Lineage (NCBI taxonomy): Eukaryota > Viridiplantae > Streptophyta > Magnoliopsida > Poales > Poaceae > Brachypodium > Brachypodium distachyon. Next base: position 17,213,007 of record NC_016132.3, on the reverse strand, counting down.
AATCTCCTCATCCTTGAAGCACGCTTGGACGAAGATGAAGTGGAACTATGTTTCGATGTACTTGCTCCAGTCGTGGAGTACTAGATTCCTGCACAATTGAAGCGCATTTTTGTTGTCCACAAGGATGATGGTGGCCTCTAGCTCCTTAAAAGATATAATATTCATCCAAGTCAAACACCGTGGCAAGCCATGGTGGTTGCGGCTATATACTCCGACTCGCATGAAAATAAGGCCACGGACAATTTTCATCGAATTGAAAGAATAAACCTGGTTTTAATCACATATATGTTAATTTAAATCCATGGTTACTAAACAAAATGCGCGCATGTATGCACATCACTGATTGATCCATGCGATTTCAGTCATTGCAAGTCTCCGTCGGAATTCCATTCCATTTTTGCCTGGTTAATTGAATCTTTGTTGCAATTGCTTTCATTTTGCCTACTAGCATTGCACATCCTGTTCTACTCCAAACAGCCTTCGACTATTAACAAATTCGAAGATACCCAATTTGTTGATCTACATTCCTAACAAACACAAACACGCGATTTAATTCACCCCCGATCCGAAATATTCATGTTTTCAAATAGGCAAAAATGTAAAAAAAATGCAACTTATTATTGTTTGATCAACATTTACATAACAATACTAAGAAATATTGTATTCTTATTCAAATTAAATATTACCTGAGCAGTTTCTTCAAAGAAGAAGAGTTATTTTCAAATTTCAAAAACTTAATTGGTGGTTAAAAAACACAGAGAGAATTTCAGTTACGTTCCGTGACTGGGCCAGCTCATCCAGTCCAAGTAAACCATTTGGCCCATCAGATGCTACCAACCCAAATCAAGGTTAAACCCTGTCGTCCTCCTGCTCCAAAACCCTAGCGCCCCCAAGCCTGCCTCCCTCTCCCGCCATGAACTACCGCTTCCAGAACCTCCTGGGAGCGCCGTACCGAGGCGGCGACGCCGTATTTGCCGGGGACTCCTCCGTGCTCCTCTCGGCGGTCGGTAATCGCGTCGCGACCACCGACCTCACCGCGTCCTCCTCCCTCACCCTCCCCTTCGAGTCAGCCTCCAACATCACCCGCCTCGCCACCTCCCCGTCGGGAGACTTCCTCCTCGCCACGGACGACGCCGGCCGCGCGCTCTACGCTAACCTCAGCCGCCGCGCCGTCCTCCACCGCATCACCTTCAAGGGCGCCCCCTCCGCCGTGCGCTTCAGCCCCGACGGCGAGCTCATCGCAGTCGCCGTCGGAAAGGTCATCCAGATCTGGCGCTCGCCCTCCTTCCGCAAGGAGTTCTTCCCCTTCCACCTCCTCCGCACCTTCCCTGGCTTCGCCGCCGGCGTCACCTCCTTTGACTGGTCCCCTGACTCCGCGTTCCTCCTCGCCTCCTGCAAGGACCTCACAGCCCGCCTCTTGCCCGTCAAGAAGGGCCTCGGAGGCAAGCCCTTTCTCTTCCTCGGTCACCGCGCAGCTGTCGTCGGAGCCTTCTTTGCCACGGATAAGAAGACAGGCAGAGTCCACGGGGTCTACACAGTTTCAAAAGACGGAGCTATCTTCACATGGAATTTGGTGGAAGACAATGATTCTACACCCCCACCTTCACCAGGGACGCCAGAGCAGGAGTCAATACAGAATGATGAGCCAGAATTGGAAGGTGAGAGCAGGAAGAGGAAGCATTTGGGGGAACTGGAAGAACCGAGCATTACTCCACTGCATTTGGCTAAGTGGGAGTTGCAGAAAAAGAGCTTCTTCATGCAATCACTAGCTAAGTTAACAGCCTGTGATTACCATAGGGATCTTGACATGGTGGTGGTTGGATTCTCTAACGGAGTATTTGGGCTGTACCAGATGCCAGATTTTGTGTGCCTCCACTTGCTGTCAATATCAAGGGAGAAGATAACTACTGCTATTTTCAACAGCTTGGGGAATTGGCTGGTTTTTGGATGTGCTAAACTTGGGCAGCTGTTGGTATGGGAGTGGCGGTCGGAGAGCTACATTTTGAAGCAGCAGGGACACTACTTTGATGTGAACTGCATTGCATACTCACCAGATTCTCAGTTACTGGCCACTGGAGCTGACGATAACAAAGTCAAGGTGTGTTTTATTATGTCCTCTTTCTGCTTTGGCCATGTGCAAAAACTTCTAAATTCCGTTGGGTTGAAAGCCTTTCAACTATAATACAAGTTCAGTGCTTCATAAAGTAGCTCGAGATACTCTCATGAGGTGCTATTCAGATAAACTAGCTGAATTGGTCTCCCTCTCTGAACTACTACTCACATCAATTTATTCGTTTCAATTGGATAATAGGGCTTAATCATCTGTCTATTGAAAACCAGACATAACAACTTTTTCTTAGGTTTAAAATAATAGTGTTAAGTATTAATATCCTGCACCGTGAGTTGATTCATGTGACTGATGTGTTGCAGGTCTGGACGGCTTCCTCTGGCTTCTGTTTCATAACATTTTCTGAGCATACAAATGCTGTTACTGCAGTTCATTTTATGGCCAATAACCATTCTCTTCTCAGTGCCTCCCTTGATGGGACTATTCGGGCGTGGGATTTGTTCCGTTATCGGAACTTCAAAACATTTACAACCCCTTCGCCTAGACAATTTGTTTCCTTAACAGCAGATCAGAGTGGAGAAGTAATATGTGCTGGAACACTTGATTCATTTGAGGTTTGTGTAGTACACAGTCAACATTTTTCTGGCAATACTTTTGTTGCCTATGCTCCAATTCTAGTTCCTTGACTACCAAAATACCTTTCATACAGATATATGTTTGGTCAATGAAGACTGGTCGTTTGTTGGACGTCCTCAGTGGCCATGAAGGACCAGTTCATGGTCTAATGTTTTCACCTATCAGTGTAAGTTCATGCTTTGCTGTATTTTGGTACCAATTGTCAATTGGTAGAACTATACTTAGTTAGGAAGCAAACGGTTGTATTATTGTACACAACTGCTCTACTTTCAGTTATATTTATTTTTTTAAACACAGAAACAGCAACTAGCTTCTGTTTTGTAGGCTATTTTGGCTTCGTCATCGTGGGACAAGACCGTTCGTCTCTGGGATGTATTTGAGAGCAAGGGTGCTGCTGAAACTTTTCTGCACTCACATGATGTTCTTACTTTAGCTTATCGTCCGGACGGAAGACAGATCGCATCCAGCACGTTAGATGGCCAAATCAATTTTTGGGATCCTTTTGATGGCTTGTTGATGTATACAATTGAAGGCCGCAGGGATGTTTCTGGCGGGCGCCTCATGACTGATAGAAGATCTGCTGCAAATACAAGTATAGGGAAGTACTTCACGACACTGTGCTATTCTGCTGATGGTAGCTATATTTTAGCTGGAGGAAACAGCAAATACATATGCATGTATGATATTGGAGAACAGGTCAGGAAATCTTTCTCGTGATAAAAAAAACTTTAAGTGTATACACATTTTCTTTTTTCCATCTTAGAGGTAGCTCCATTTTATATTATGCATGCTGTCTACAATCTTCTTATATTGTGAAATGTCTATTATTAATGTTATGTAAAAATTGTCTATTAATACTAATTGCTACCCAATGTTTGCTTGTGACTTGGGCCAGAAATATTTCCTACAAGCACCGCAAACTTGAACTTAAAATACACTAATAGCCACCCACATCAGAATGGTGCTCCTTGTGTTGTATGCTTAGGTGGCGTGATGTAAGAATGCCTTTTCTACACATTATGGTTGAAGTTATTCATTGTCTTCTGTATTTGTAAATGTCATGTGCAGGTGCTGTTGCGTAAATTCCAGATCACCCGCAATCTTTCGTTGGATGGAGTTCTTGATTTTCTGAACTCAAAAAGGATGACTGATGCTGGTGCACTAGATCTAATTGATGATGAAGATAGTGATATTGAGGATGGAGTTGATCAACAAACAAGAGGAAACTTGGGGTATGGTTTACCTGGAGCTATGGCAAATCGTGGAAGACCTGTAGCTCGGACAAAATGTGTGAAATTTGCCCCGACAGGAAGATCTTTCGCTGCAGCGACCACTGATGGTGTTCTGTTGTACTCAGTCGATGAATCTTTTATTTTTGATCCAACAGATCTTGACATTGATGTTACTCCTGAGGTATTTACTTGTTCTTAGTATTGGTATCTCAAAATACTACCGATCAATCTGTAACAAATTTATGTGCTTTGTGTTTCTACAGAAAGTGGAGGAAGCTCTTGCGGAGAACCAACAACATAGAGCCCTTCTGTTAAGCCTTCGGTTAAACGAAGACAACTTGATTAAGAAATGCATTTTTGCTGTGGATCCATCGAATGTACGAGCAATTTGCTCATCAGTACCCTTTAAGTATCTTCAGAGATTGATCGATGCATTCGCTGACCTTCTGGAAAGTTGTCCCCATCTGGAATTTATCCTCCTATGGTCTCAGGTACCATTCTCATTATTATTGACGCTGGTGATTTTGGTGGAGCATTGTACTTGTTTTTAGTCTAATATTTTTTGTTACAGGAGCTATGCAAGGTTGATGGGAATTACATTCAGCAAAACTCCAGAGCCTTGCTCCCTGCTCTCAAGTCATTGCAGAAGTCTATAACAAAACTACATCAGGATCTGGCGGACACATGTTCTTCTAACGAGTACTTGCTGAAATATCTGTGCTCTGCTGGGACAAAGAATTAGGTCATTGTTGACATATACTGTCCTCGTGAAGAGGACTTCGAGAATGTGTTTCACGTTTGAAAACCGAAGCTGACCCTTATTGCACCAACGTGATCTCTGAACACATCAGCAGCTGAAGTTTATCTGCCAACCTTTCTTCGCTGGGTGTGCAGTTTTGCTTGATATACATGGGGCAGCTATTCGTTTATGTGACTAAGCAACGCGATTGAATCTTAGATTGAAGTTGAGCTGAAGATATTTTCGAAGGTTTATTCGATCATGAATGTAGCTCTCTTTTCGTGACGTGTGCCCGTGAGTAGGATCTGCGTGACCAAATTTTGTTACAGTCCCTCAAAACATTGTTAGAGGGGCATAAATTTGGAGACCAAATTTATGTCAGATCCATGAAAACTTTTATTTACCATGGAAGCAAGTTCTACGGTCGATGGAAACATAATTATCCTATAATTTGGAAATTAACATTTTTATACATCAGAAATATATCTCTTTTAGATGGAAGGAGAGTCTCTCTTAGCGCGGCCGTAAGGTGCCCCTTGTGGGCGCAACGGACGACCGGAAGATTATGCACCGTCCGATAATCGGATCAGATGGTTTAGGTCTTCAGGACACAAAACGTTGTAGTAGCTCCTGGCTACCTCAATCCGGCAATTGTAGTGTTTCCTAATTAGCTTTTGGTTGCCTTGGTAACGACGTAAAAGGGTGGTGTCTGATCCATCGGTTAATACTGACTCCTGGTCAGCGTGGTCGGCGTCTGATCCATCGGTTAATACTGACTCCTGGTCAGCGTGGTCGTCGCCGACTTGTAAGGTAACGTACAATGGTTTATAAAACTGTTTTATCTCAGGCATTCCACGTCAATTAGAAAAGACAACAAAACATGTTGTACAATGGATTATCTCTTAGTGTTCTATCTTAGAATTAATGTTTAGATGAATAAAATTAACTAAATAAATGCTAAGAAAAGGTGAATTTTAGTACAATGGTAAATTTGTCTTATCATTTTTGTGAAGAGATCATCTCTTAATTAAGAGAAGGCTTGTGTCTTTTCTTCGTTTCTCTCTCTTCCACATCAGATTTTATCCTATGTGACGTCGCTAAGAGAAAGCTGACATCACCCAATTGTACATGCCCTAAACTGTCCTGCTTTCTTCCGATCATAACCCCATTATTGTTAAACTCTGCACGTTTTCACCTAAAAAAAGGCATCCACGCGATCGAAGACGCAGGCGATGGCAGCTCCAATGGCGACGAGGCTACTGCTCCGCTCGCTCAGGAGGCCACTTCCGCCGCCTCCTGGCTCCTCTTCCGGTGCCAACCTCGCAAGCGTCTTCGGGAAAAATCGCCTCGTCGGTCTCCTACACCGCTCACCGGTACCGTTTCTTGATTATTCCACCCAAAATCCCAGACAGCTGGGTTAATTTGCTTTTGAACTTCAGCAGTTCAAGTTTCTTGATCTTCCAATTATTTATGTCGTCGTTTCTCTAATGGGCCAAATTTTGCAATGCGAAGGGCGCGCTGAATTTCCATGTCTTGCCGAGGATAGGCAACAGTCGGTCTGGAGGAGGATCACCCCGCCGCATTCTTGGGGCATTCACGAATGTATCCTTCGTTTGCTTTTCTGCTATACCCCTTCTCAACGGGAACGAATCAGATGGGACACCAGACCTCAGTAAGCCAGGTTTGCCGCCCATGGGGCCTCAGGACCATGGAACCAATGAGGAGAAGAGGCATTGGAGTCGGACTGATGTTTTTATCGCTGCTAATCTCTGTAAGTCAATGCTAAGTGTAATCTGCGTGATTTTTCTTTCTATTCGATGATAAGTAATTTGAACTAAAACCACGACAAGAATTTAGGAACGGAGGGAGTAGCTTACTTCTGCCTTTGTTGATTAACCCTTTTTGTTCTTTTGCTTTCTTCAAAGGGTTCATGCCGTAGATGCAGTAAGAAATAGGAAGCTTCTTATGTGGGGAATTAAGGTGGGTTGGCTCTGTAGGTTGAAATTTCTAGTCCACCGATATTCTCTTGATTTTCATACTAATGCGATTGAAACAATGGTTTACCATTGAAGGACAACGCCCTGATTAAAAAAGGGCAAATCTGGCGTTTGGCAACATCATCTCTTCTTCATGGGGGTTTGTTTCACCTTGCTGTACGAGTTTCTGCTTCAGTTGATATTACTGTCGTAATCTAGGTATATATGGTAGCTGCTAACTTCCTATCATCCTGATGATGCAGGTAAATGCTTATTCTTTGCATGTGGTTGGGCCTGAAGTGGAAGAGGCTACTGGCCCTAGAAGATTTCTAGCTATTTACTGCACTTCAGCACTCGCAGGTCTCTTTCTTTTCCATTGTTATCTGTTTTCGGTAATCCATATTGTTTTGGTCTTGTGTAATTTCATTACCGTAACTTTTCATTCATGAATCTGTAACAGGTTCACTTATGAGCTACTGGTTTGGTATGTTCAATTTATTGCTAGACAGGGTAGTAGAAAAATACATTAATCTTATACTTAGCTAGCGAAGCCATTTGGAGAGTACCCACATATTAATGTCTAAATATTATATTCCTCACATGGTTTTTATGGACAAATTGCTCCCATTCAAATGTCTCGAATGTGCAATAAATAAATAAATAAATTACGTGACCCACGCATACATATTGCACGTCTTGACTGAACTGGCATATACTGTGAACAATTTAATATGTTGTACTTCTGCATTTCAATGTTGTCCTACTTACGATTACCAACAATACATATTTTACCCTACAGAGCGATTAAGACACCCCTGATTAATTTACTTAAACAGTATCACTGATTGAACGACTTTATTAATTACCTTCATGATCAGGTTGGTGCACAGGCTGTTTACGTGTGGAGGAACCAAAAGTATTTGGAAAACGCAGAGGAAACTTTAAAGGACATTAGATATGATGTTCTCATTAATTTGGTACTGATTTACATCTTCACTCATTAGATTTTAGTTTTCCTTTGTTTTTGGCGTGCACCTGCTTCAATCCATTTGCTGATCTCACGTGTTATGTTTGACAGGGCATTGGCCTATTCCTATTTCGCCGCATTGACAACTGGGCCCATGTACTTTCCTATTTTTTCACACAAATTACTGGGCAACAAAACAAAATAATTATCTTATCAGTTCCTTGATAATCACAGTTAGGTGGCTTTCTCGGGGGCGCGGCTGTGGAATGGTTTGTCGGTCCAAACTGGAATGAACATCATGTTGCAGAGGACGGAACAGTGGTGTTCAAGGATAGAGCGCCATTTGCTCAGCTAATGAACAGCATAAGACCACAGTAATGGCCTGTACATATATAGAACAAGGACCGTTATCTCCAGGCTAGACCTCAACTAGGATTAGGAATAGTTGGAGCTTGTTGTCCCTTTTAGATCAAGTGTACGTATTAAAGGTGTGACAGAATTCTTTTAACTACGCAGTCAGCTAAAATTCTGCTCCATGCCTTAAAATCTACAAGAGATGCTTCTACAGGGTTTGCTAGGTTGTTTGTCACTATACTTGGCCTGATGGTCATGAATATTGGTTCATGGATGATTCATTGTTCATATGGATTTTTTTTTGAGGCAATCAAGGGAGGGGGGAGATTCCCCACCTGAATATGTTACTTCAAAGAACCATAGGATTACACTAGGGGGGGAAGAAAGACACGTCACAAGCCGACGGCTACCTTTTTTAATTGCATTTAAATCTAAAAGCTCATAGATAGTCCAACTGATCCCAAAAGAAGAGATCAACCATTGCAAACACCGATACCTCTAGCTAAGAGAACCGCAGCTATCACCAAGCAGGGAGCGACACCATCATCCGTCCGGAGCCTTGAAGAACTCGCCCCCGGAAGGACGATAGAATCTCGGGGAAATTGGGGAGAGAACACAAGGACAAGAGAAGACTCTGGCTCATCAATCACGCACGGTAGGAGTACACAAACTCTCCACTAGAAGGGCGAAAGAACCCCGATGGAATGAGCAGAAAGAGCGATGAAGAAGTGACATGATCACAGAGAGTGCCACTAGTGAAATTATCTCCAACAAAGGGGTTAAAGAGTCCCCAATGGAGTGTAAAAGAAGGACACCATGTAGCTACAAGTTGACAATAACATAGGCAACCGAGCAAAGGCAATGGTGGAAGCTTTGGAGGAGCAAGAAGGATTGCATCTACTCGAGTCGGTACTCAACTCTTAATCCAATCGGCAGCGCAATTGCAAGGGAAGTACAAAGCATTGTGAAGGAGTTAAATCACTTGCGTGATTGTCCGGAGTGCGCAAGCAGGTCGAAGGTTTGCCGGGGCGAGCAGTCGCCAGTTCCAGGGACTGATCCCCTTCACCCGCCTAGTCGCGCGGCTCTGGTGTAGACTCTTTCGCCTCTGGCGCATCGTCCTCCAGCTCCGGTGCCTGGTCATCGCGCCCAGTCACGGAGCCCTTTGGGTCCACATCCTGCCCCAAATTCGGGACGAAAATGTGTCCAATCGGACGAAAAAGCGGACGGGGTGGAAATGGATCACCCCGCTTTACTGCGGTTTTGGTCTGTTTTGGCCGAACGGATCGCGCCGGCCCAAATGCTGGTAGCTCCTGGTTAGCTCAATTTTAGTGTTGCTGTTAAAATAAAAACTCAATTTTAGTGTTTCCTAATATAGCCTTTTGTTGTCTTGGTAACGACGCAAGGGTGGTGGGCTCAGCCCACGAGGCCAGCGGTATGTGCTCTCAAAAAAAATCTGACGGCGGTAATAATACTGATTCCTAGTCGTCGCCTACTAGTAAACCGCCCTAATCTCTACCGATCAGAACCCCATTATTATGAAGTGAGACAAAACCTCGAATCGAAAGGCATCCACGCGATCGAAGACGCAGGCCATGGCAGCTCCAATGGCGACGAGGCTACTGCTCTGCTCGCTCAGGAGGCCTCTTCCGCCGCCTCCTGGCTCCTCTTCCGGTGCCAACCTCGCAACAAGCGTCGTCGGCAAACGTCTCGTCGGTTTCCTCCACCGCTCGCCGGTACTGTTTCCTGATTCCACCCAAAATCCCAGACAGCTGGGTTAATTTGCCTTTGTGCTTCACTAGTTCAGTTTCTTGATGTTCCAATTATTTATGCCATTTTGCAATCTGCAGGGCGTGCGGAATTTCCATGTCTTGCCGAGGATAGGCAACAGTCGGTCTGGAGGAGGATCACAGTCGTCGTCTACGGCGCCCCGCCGCATTCTTGGGGCATTCACAAATGTATGCTTTGTTTGCTGTTCTGCTATACCCCTTCTCAACGGGAACGGATCAGATGGGACACCAGACCTCAGTAAGCAAGGTTTGCCGCCCATGGGGCCTCAGGACCATGAACCGACAAGGAGAAGAATCATTGGAGTTGGACTGATGTTATTATTGCTGCTAATCTTCTGTAAGTCGATGCTAAGTGTAATCTGCTTGATTTCTTTGTAGGGTTCTTTGTATTCGATGAAAAGTATAGCTTGCTTCGGCCTTTTTTGATCAATTAACCCTTTCTCATTTTTTTTAATTTTTTTAAAGGGTTCATCTGGAGATGCAGTAACAAATAGGAAGCTTCGTATGTGGGGAATTAGGGTGGGTTGGCTCTGTCTGTAGGTTGAAATTTCTAGTCCACCAATATTCTCTTGATTTTCATACTAACAATTCGATCGAAACAATGATTTACCATTGAAGGATAACGCCCTGATTAAAAAAGGGCAAATCTGGCGTTTGGCAACATCATGTCTTCTTCATGGGGGTTTGATTCACCTTGCTGTACGAGTTTCTGCTTCAGTTGATATTGCAGTCGTAATCTAGGTATGGTAACTGCTAACTTCCTATCATCCTGATGATGCAGGTAAATAATGTTTCTTTGCGTGAGGTTGGGCCTGAAGTGGAAGAGGCTACTGGCCCTAGAAGATTTCTAGCTATTTACTGCACTTCAGGAATCACAGTCTTTCTTTGCCATTGGTATCTGTTTTCGGTAATCCATATTCGCTTTGGTCTTGTGTAAAATTTTCTTTCATAACTACTGTAACTTTTTATTCATGGATCTGTAACAGGTTCACTTATGAGCTACTGGTTTTCCGCTCGCCCTTCTATCGGTGCATCTGGTGCTATCTGTGGATTGGTATGTTCAATTTATTGCTAGATATAGTAGAAATACAATCATGTGTAGTACAAAAATCATGTGTGCTTAACCCTTAAGTTTATAATTTGGTAGGAAGATTACATTATTGTGAAGTAGCTAGTTATAGATCAGAACATAGATAGTAATGCATTAATCTTACCCACAAAAATAATATTCACATTAATCTTATATTAAGCTAGCGAAGCCATTTGGAGAGTACCCACATATTCTGAATGTCCAAATATTATATTGCTCACATGGTTTTATGGATAAATTGTTCCCATATTCAAATGTCTCGAACGTGAAATAAATTACGTGACCCACGTATCCGTGTTGCACGACTTGACTGAACTAGCATATATTGTGAACGGTTTTATATGCTGTACTTCTGCATTTGTTGTCCTACTTATGATTACCAACAATACATATTTTACCCTACAGAGCGATTAAGACATCCCTGGTTAATTTACTTGCACAGTATCACTGATTAAACGACTCTACCTTGATGATCAGATTGGTGCACAAGCGGTTTACGTGTGGAGGAACCAAGAGTATTTGGAAAAATCAGAGGAAACTTTAAAGCACATTAGATATGATGTTCTGCTTAATGCGGTACTGATTTACATCTTCGCTCATTTGCTTCAATCCATCTGCTAATCTCATGTGTCACGTTTCACAGGGCATTGGCCTAATCCTATGGCGCTTCATTAACAACTGGGGCCATGTGCGTCTCTAATTTTTCACACAAATTACTACTCCATCCGATCCTAAATTGTTGTCGAAATATTAAATGTATCTAGACGCTTTTTAAGAGTAGATACATCCACATTTGGACAAATTTGAGACAAGAATTTAGAATCGGAAGGAGTAGGCAACAAAACAAAATAATTATCTTATCAGTTCCCTTTGATAATCACAGTTAGGTGGCTTGCTTAGGGGCGCGGCTGTGGAATGGTTTGTGGGTCCAAACTGGGATCGGCATCATTTTGCAGATGATGGAACGGTGGTGTTCATGGATAGGGCGCCCTTTGCTCAGCTAATGAACAACATAAGACCACAGTAATGGCCTGTAAATATATAGAACAAGGACCTATATGACATCCGACATGCAAACTGTCAACTGAGCTATCTCCAGGCTAGACCTCAACTATGATCAGGAACAGGTGGAGCTTGTTGTCCTTTTTAGATCAAGTGTAGGTATTAAAGATGTGACAAAAAAAATTTAACTACACAGTCACCTAAAATTGTGTATACCTTGCACAATATCGCATGGTCCTGGTCCATGTCTTAAAATCCATATGAGATGCTTCTACAGGGCTTGCTTGGTTGTTTGTCAGTAACTCATCAGTATACTTATGGCCTGATGGTCATGAATTTTCGTTCATGGATAATTCGTTGTTCATATGGATTACTATTGGTCTATCTTTTCGTGTAAATCAATTCTCAAAAGAACAGTTAAAATGTGCTACCAAAGAAGATGCTTAACATTTAACATTTTGCTCAGTTTGTTGTACGCTCGGCTGCTTCTTTCCATTCAAAAACATGGTGTCTTCATACTGTAGTTCATCAACTGTTGTCGGCCTGAGCTTGTTCTGAAGTGAGATTCTTTGGGCATGACAGCATCTGCAGAGTCTGATTCGGTTTTTCTTCAGCCCGAGACTTTGGCATATTTGGTTTGACTTCTTTGCTTTCCAGAATTAATGTCCCCCATCCTCACAAACAGCTTATGAGTTATGACAGCTGACAGATCTTGTGCCTATATTTTGTACCCGAGGGAGGAAAAATGAAAAAAAAATATAAACTCGCTAGAAGGAGGGCTTGAACCTCCGACCTTGTGGTTAACAGCCACACGCTCTGGCCAACTGAGCTATTCCAGCTTTGACGACTAGTTTCGTTTTGCAAATTCAAGAAGGAAATCATTCCAAGGTAAAGATCCAAAATCAATCGAAGGTAAATTCGATATTGTATTTCTTCCGTTGAACCCATCTCACGAACTTACACTTCGAAACCACAAAAGGATATCCAGAGCTGACTCGGTCCCAAACAACAACCAACCAACAAACCTACGAAAGTACAAGAAGATCGCCATTTTTCTGGCCTCACTGGAAATCACGCATCGACACGACAGGGCACGCACGCCCGGCGCTTCTCTGCCGGACACGACCGAGCCTTTTTTCTTTTTTTGCTTCAGACGTCTTCGTCCATGCCGTCCTCCTCCATGATCCTCATCTTCTTGACGGCCTGCGCGGCCTCGCCGCCGCCGACGGCGCCGTTGGGCACCTGGATGAGGATGTCCGACCTCTGTCCCGTCTCGGCGTTCACCAGCCCGCCGCTCCGGTCCACCCTGTAGGCCAGCTCGTCCTTGTTGGCCGACGCGTCGATGTACACCGTGCAGTTCTCGTCGATCTCCTCCTGGATCAGCATCTTGGACAGCTGCGTCACCACCCTCTTCTCGATCCACCTCCTGATCGGCCTCGCCCCATACACCTGATGATCACAGTCGAAATCAATGTCAGAGTTGGTACAACTTGATACTCCTACATGGGGAATTTTGTGGAAGACAATGGTGGATGGATGGGGGTCACGTACTGGGTCGTAAGCCAGGGACAAGATGACGTCCAGCGCGGCGTCGGTGACGGCCAAGGCGATGCCCCTCTCGGCGAGGCGGACGGCCACGTCCTTCATCTGAAGACGGGCGACCTTCCTGAGCTGCTCATGGGACAGAGGGTCGAACACCACGATCTCGTCCAGCCGGTTCAGCAGCTCCGGCCGGAAGTGCCTCCTCACCTGCAAACACACAAAGCCACACGAAAATGAGCACCAAATTGCAGAGGAGGATAGGACAATAGTACATTGTGGATTCTGGAAGTGAAATTCATGCATACCTCCTGCATGACGAGATCGCGAGCGACCTTCATGGAGTTCTTCCCCACCATCCCGGCGAGGAGGTGCTCGGCGCCGAGGTTGGAGGTCATGATGATCACGGTGTTCCGGAAGTCCACCGTCCTGCCTTGCCCGTCGGTCAGCCGGCCGTCGTCGAGCACCTGGAGGAGCGTGTTGAACACCGCCACGTGCGCCTTCTCCACCTCGTCGAACAGGATCACGCTGTACGGCCTCCTCCTCACCTGCTCCGTCAGTTGCCCTCCTTCCTCATGCCCAACGTAGCTTCATTATTCACAAGAAGAAATCACATTCAGTCTTTGTTTACAGATAAAAAAATTGCAGCGAAGAACATTCAGAGAGCATGTGCTTACCCAGGTGGTGCTCCGATGAGGCGGGCGACGGAGTGCTGCTCCATGTACTCGGACATGTCGATGCGGACGAGCAGGTTCTCGTCGTCGAACAGCTGCTCTGCAAGGGCCTTGGCGAGCTCCGTCTTGCCGACGCCGGTCGGGCCGAGGAAGAGGAAGGACCCGGTGGGCTGCTGCGGCCTGCCGAGGCCGGCCCGCGACCTCAGCACCGCCTCGGCGACGGCGTTCACGGCCTCCGTCTGCCCGACGACCCTCGTGTGCAGCCGGTCGGCCATGCCGACGAGCCTCTCCTTGTCGTTCTGCCCGAGCCGGGTCACGGGGATGCCGGTCCACCGGCTGACCACCTCGGCGATCTGCTCGGGGCCGACGGTCTCGGTGAGCATCAGGTTCTCCCCGGTCTCCCCCTCCAGCTTGGCGATGGCGGCATCGATCTCCATGAGCGCGCCGTACTTGAGGTCGGCGACGCGGGCCAGGTCCATGCGCCGCTCGGCCTCCTGCAGCGTGAACTGCAGCTCCTCCCGCCGCTGCTTCAGCTTCCGGATCTCGTCGATCCGCTCCTTCTCCTTCCTGTACTTCATCGTCAGTGGCTGCAGCTTGTCCCGCAGGTCGTCGAGCTCTTTCCGGACCTCGACCAGCCGGGCTTTGCTGGCCTTGTCCTTCTCCTTCTCCAGCGCGTGGAGCTCCACCTCCAGCTGAATCCTCTTCCGCTCGAGGTTGTCGATCTCCTCCGGCTGGCTGTCCAGCTGCACCCTCACGTTCGCGCACGCCTCGTCTACCAGGTCGATGGCCTTGTCAGGCAGGTGCCGGCCTGCGCAGAGCAAAATCAGCAGAGAATGTGTGAGCTCAAAGCCGATGACAAGTTAATTCGGCAATAGCACAAAGAGTAATAAGACTTTAAGAGCACTTACCCATGATGTATCTTGACGAGAGCTGGGCGGCGACGACAATGGCGCGGTCCTGGATCCTGACACCGTGATGGCCTTCGTACTTCTCCTTGAGCCCTCTGAGGATGCTGATGGTGTCGGCCACGCTGGGCTCGGCGACATACACCTGCTGGAACCGCCTCTCGAACGCGGCGTCCTTCTCGACGTATTTCCGGTACTCCTCCAGCGTGGTGGCGCCGATGCACCGGAGCTGGCCCCTGGCGAGCATCGGCTTGAACAGGTTGGCGGCGTCCATGGAGCCCTCCGTCCTGCCAGCGCCGAGGACGAGGTGTATCTCGTCGATGAAGAGGATCACCTTCCCCTCGGCCTCCTCCACCTCCTTGAGCACGGCCTTGAGCCGCTCCTCGAACTCGCCGCGGTACTTGGCGCCGGCGACGAGCGCGCCCATGTCGAGCGCGATGAGGCGGACGTCGAGGAGATTGCTGGGCACGTCCCCGCGCACGATCCGCTGCGCGAGGCCCTCCACGACGGCCGTCTTGCCGACGCCGGGCTCGCCGATGAGCACCGGGTTGTTCTTGGTGCGGCGCGACAGGATGCGCACCACGCGCCGGATCTCCTCGTCGCGGCCGATGACGGGGTCGAGCTTCCCGGCCTGCTCCACGAGGTCGCGGCCGTACGTCTTGAGCGCCTGGAAGTTGGTGTCGCCGGACGCGGACTCGACCTTGCGGCTGTCCCCGCCGCGGAGCTTCTCGAGCTCGGCGCGCACACGGGACGCTGACACGCCGGCCTCCTTGAGGCAGTCGGAGATCTGGGAGTCCTCGAGGAGGCCGAGCAGCAGCTGGTCGACGGCCAGGTGGGAGTCCCCGCGCTTCTTCTGCGCGGACTGCGCGCGGCGGATGGCCTTGATGAGCGCCGTGGACGCCGGCACGGAGTCCGGCGGCGGGGACTGCGAGGGAAGCTTCTTGAGCGCGCCGCTCAGCACGCGCTCGAACGAGTCCCCCGCGGCCGGGTCCCCGCCGGACGCCTGCGCGATCGCCTGCCGCAGGATCCCGGACTTGTCCCCCGCCAGGGACGCCGCCAGGTGCAGCGGCGTGATCTGCGCGTGCCCGGCCTCCGACGCCGCCTCGTGTGCCGCCACCAGCGCCTCGTTGGTCTTGTGCGTGAAGTTGTCGGGATTCATGGCTGCCTGCTACAGCTAGTGCTACAACTGCTGATCGTCGTGGATGTGGATTGGTGTGACTGCAAATTTGCTTGTGGAATTGCTTGGACTCTGCTTGCGTTCGAGTGTTGTGGCCTAAGGCAGGAGAGCGGCGAGCTTATGAAGGGGGGAGTGGAGAGTTCGCCGGAAATCTAGAAGGGCGTGGAAGCGGCTGGAAACGGAAGCGGCGAGACGACACGAGAGGGCCTCGAGATTTTTCGACCTTTGGATAACCAAGTGGAGTGCCTCCGATGGATGACACCTGAACTTTCACTGGGCCCAGAAAAAGGAGTAGTCCCTGACATTTGGGTCCCGTGACCCATTTCCAGAGATCTTTTCTTCTCGGCTCCACGTGTCAAACCGTTTCGGGTCACCTGGTCCAGGTGTCAGTGGGAGCGGTTGATCCGACGACTTAGGGCGGACAGACAACAGTACCAGTCTCCGCGTCCTGCTGAACTAGAAGGAGAGGCGCGCTGTCATTCCGTTCCGATGGCGTGCAACTCCCTTCCATTGACTTTCTATCAGATGTATGTAGATATTTTGTAAGCATAAATATATTCATATTTGGACAAATTTAATTTATTTTATATGGGACGAAGAACTTAATATGGGACATAGAGTATATACCCATCCTATTAAAATGTAGGTGATAAATATAAGAGCACATCATGGCACGACCAAAAGTATTCTGTGTGCCTTCATATTTTAGCAATTACATTCTGTATTATGAACACAGTAGAAACATGTTTTTAAGCATCATATGTACAGCTTGACAAATATATATAATGAAATCCAACTTCTATAGAGTTCTCAGCTCTTGCACCTAAAAAAGATACCACCCTATAGAAGCGTAAAATAAAATCAACTTAAAGCACAAAGAAATTTTAAGTACACTTGCATCTGTAGTATGCTTCTGTGATGAATCATGCTCCTTCTCAAAAGGCTTGAGGCCCTTTGTGACTAACAAAGGATCAAGATATTCACCGGAGTAAATTCTTTTGAATGCCCACACAATATGCAACTTTCAAATGATTGTAGAGATGAAATGAGCATTTATATTGGAAAATAGACTACACCGTGAACATTTCCTTCTGCATTGCCATGTCATAGCTTTTCTTGGCAAGAAATCTAAGAATAGTATGGAAGATGAGTTACATGTGAACTAACTCATGGATGGAGATCTTGCATTGAATTGTGGCACAAAATTGGCAAGCACCAACAATGCCTTACCTAAGAACCAACTACTTAGTCATTCTAAGAGGTAGAACTGTTTTAGAACGCCAACCTTGTGAATTGTCATTTTTTATAATATTCCCTCTGACAATGTTTGATCCCAGCTGCATCACGTACTGAAGGCTTCTCATTGAACGGGATAGAACTAAGATTTCAGTTTGCACAGAATGGAACCGGATATGTGCAACCGTCATATAAATTTGAAAATACATTAAACACCATATTAGTTATTACAGATGCTGTACCTGTAGCAGTTCTTGTCCCGATCAAATATTATCCTGCATTTTGCATGATGGTTTGCACATCAGCGAGATCAACATTTACCAACTTGGGAACTTGCAAAAAAAAAAAACTGAACTTCTGTAAAATATCTTTCTCTTACTGTTCAAGTTAATTCTTCTTCCTTTCGTGATAGAAGGGTTGTATTCATAACACCACTTTTGTCATGGCATCTTTAATTAGATACCATCAGAAAACATCTCGTGTTTGAGTTTTTTTTTTCTTTTCTTCTATTTGCATGAGAACCCAACAAATTATGACATGGACTGGACTATTCCTTATTAAAAAGTGGTCATCTGCGTGTATCCTAAATTCCTAATTAAAATAACCAAAATAACAATATTCTGGAGCAGATCCCAATCCTATGCAGAAGCACATACGCATTAGCTGAACAAATGTCTCAGGTGCAAGGACAATGTACCTTGCAGCAACACCGATCAATGTAACTTTGCATCTAGCCATGTGCTAAACATGATCCTGAAATTGCAAATATATTAACACATGTGGATCTAACTATGGACAAAGTGGCTAGCCGATTAAATCCCAAGAAGATGAGATTGGTTAAAATGAATGCACAAAATGCTAGGTGGGTTATACATAGTATAACAGCTCCAAGACATAAAGTGCAACATCTTGAACCTTACTCTACCCATAAATTTAAAACAAAGACTACACTGCAGTTTGTAGTGAACAGGTAGGGAAGAAAGGAATCACATTTCCCAGTCTAGAATCGAGTAATCTGCAATCGAAAAATATGTATGCTAGCCCATTCTGGTTAACTTTATGTAGCTTGTGCTCGTTATATTATGCAATGAAGAAAACTATTAGAATGTGTTGTTACTCCAATATGCTACCATATATGCATATGATAAAATGCATAACTGAAAATATTTCGTTGGACTAAAATGCACATACACGATGTTTTCCAACGATTGATGACCGAGCAAAAGGGAACAAACCAACCAATGAACTCGCTTCAATGCATAATAAACAACCATATCTCTAAACTTTAAGAAAATATATTAACACTCATAATGACCTTTTTCTATCCAAGTACTTGTCCACATAATTTTCTAAAAGTTCAAAACAGTATTTTATACAATACAACATTATGTCATATATCTTTTGTGATAAGTTAGAAACCACAACACATAATGTCAACATCTCTCATGCAGGAGATTAGTTTAGACGGCTATCAGTTTTCAGTACTGATTTACAACTGAATGTAAAAGAGTGCACCAGGTTCTTGCATACACCAATGAAGAACCTCTCTATGACTCTATCCATAGAAATAAAAACTGGAATCCTTGTGGTTTTGTATTAACAGAAGTGCTCAAGAGCTTTGCATCAAAAGGAGTACAACACCATTCTACAAAAGAGAATACATTACCAAAGAAATTTCATAGGCGTCATTAGTTAAAGATAAATGGAAAACCAATTCAAGATTTTCTATTTTCTTAGCTACACATCTGATGAAATAAAGGTCGACATTAAGTATGCTATGTCGAGTCCTTTATCAGCATACTAATGAGAACATTCTGAAGATGGGAAATTCACTTCAGACAACAGTTTCTTACTCTTCTCAGACGCAGATACCTATGCCAAATGATAATTTAACTGACCTCTCCTTAGTTTGGCAAACTCCAGGACAATCAACACTACCTTGAATTCTTGAATTCATCAGAGCCAAAGTAATTTACCACACAAAGAGATTAACTGAAATACCTGCACCGTGGACTTTGTGTGGGCATGCACCTCGATCATTTCACACTCCCAGATGAACTTGAACGCCGCATGAATCAACCATCTGGTTTAGCACTACAAAACTATTTTTTAAAATTTAGATGCAACAATATTCACCACAGTATTAACCATCTGGTTCAGCCCTCCAAATCCAAAAGATCAACGTCTCTTATAGGACAGAGCCGCACAATGGTGCTCGAAGAAGCGACCGAATCCATGACCATCGAGGTGTGTCCAAAGAACAGCAAGCATTAATGTAGCGGGAGAATAAACGGTGCCCAACATAGCACACCAGAACGACAGCCCCCACCAAGACGATTTGAATCAAATCAATTAGATCAGAGGCACGCATGCCAAACTCCATCCAGAAGAAAAGACAGAGAAGAGCCCCATGGAGGGGGCAATCGGGGATCCGGCAAACTTCGGCCGGTCCGGAAGCACGGCGAGGACCAAGCCAGGCCACCGCCCCAACGAAAGAGCACATGATGCAAATCAAAACGCACACCGAGAGGAGAAAAGCGTAAAGAACCTGCAACACGCATCATCAAATCCGGGGAGAAGACCAGCGAGGGCAACTGTGCACACGAAGAAGGACGGCCAGAACAGGGGCAGCAGCCGCCGGGGCAGTGAGGAACCGAAAGACGCCGCCGCCGACCGAAAGAAATGACGGAAGAAAGAAAACGCAGGAAGAAAGAGTAGGCAGAAGAAATCTCAGGAAGCCCACGCTGCCACACGTACTACTCGAACCGCCGCGCTTGCGAGGACACGGCGACAGGTACCAAGACTTACCGTGGTTACATAGACACGCTGACAGGCCCACCCACCCTACACCACCCACCCTACACGGAAAATCCTGGGCGGAAAAGCCCCAGGGCGCTGAGAGCGCGAGGATTCTGCCCGGGCGCAGAGATTGTAGGGATTCCTCCCACCAGCCGCAGGCGGCAGCGGCCATCCGTCGAACACCAGCCGCGCGCGCTCCGCCGCCACCATCCATGGCGTCTGCGGCGCGGGCTCTGGGCGCGCTCCTCCAGAGGGCCTCGTCGCTTTCCTCCTCCGCCTCGGCTCTCAGGAGCTCCTCCCTTCTCCACAGTAACGCACCCGTCCTCGCCTTCCCCTCTTCCGATCCAGTTCCCTTGAGCTCTCAAAAGGTTTGGGCATTTGACTGTTTTTCTCTTGGGTTGTCATCAGGGAGTGGCTCTACTCAGGAGGGGAGTTTGTACCAGTGGCACCTGGGTAGGCGGAGGATTTGGACGTTTCAGCCGCTCTGTATGGGGCGGCGCTCCTGCAAGATCGCCGGAAGGAAGGTGATCTATCCTTGGCATGTTTTTCTTTTACATTACGTCGCAGTAGTTTAGAGTTAGTGGCAACTTCACTGTGTAAACTGTGGGTGTTTCTAGCTTCTATGTAGTGGATGTAGCGAGGGGTACCAAATTTCGGTTGTTTCTAACTTAAATGTGATGCTAATTTCATGTACATTGCACTAGGATAATTGGATAAATAGTACTGTAACAAGGATTGACAGGAACAGTATTTGTCGCGTGTGAAATGTTGTTATTCTTAAACTGTTAATTATTCTTACTACAGTTGCTTCTTTGCCTCAGGATGCCCAGAATTTGAAAAAGATGAAGCGCAACAGCAAAATTGGAAAAGAAATCGTTGCCGCGTAGGTCTTGTGGACCCTGTGAGCTTGTATTGCCTACGAATATCTTTGTCATACCCTAATATTTTAGTATCTTGCAGTATCTGGTGTGTAGATTTAATTCAACACACTAGATTTTGCTAATATGTCTACTACTACTATGTCCTCATTGAGGACTTGAGGAGGATAACATTGTTTTACTTGTAGATGTATTGCTAAATGTATTACTAGTGTGTGCTGCAGCTGGTAATACCTCCACTGTACCTATAAGACGGAGCATCAATATTCTCCTTAAAAATGAGTTTTCATATTATTTTGGCCCTAAGCATCAGAGATTCAGAGTACATGTGGCCTCTTTTTTTAAAACTAATCTGGCTCCTTATACAGTTAAATATGGATATCATATCATGCAGCATCAATAAAGGCGGCCCTAATCCTTCATCCAACACAGCCTTAGCAGCAATACTGGAGAAAGTAAGGGAGCTTGATGTTCCCAAGGAAGTTGTGGAGCGTAACATGAAAAGAGCTTCAGAAAAGGGCCAGGATACTTACACGGAAAAGGTTTATGAGGTACCACTTCTCTGTCATTTGGCATGATAATTTGTCGATAGATTCTCATCTGGGCAGTATGATATAACATATCTAAGGGCAATACTATTTGTACATGTATAAAATAAATTTTCCCATGCAGCTATATGGTAGAATTTTGTTCAAGGAATTAACAAGTTTGTGGGTCACTGCTTTTTCTCTTGTAAAAGTTTTAAGTGCGTGAAGCATTTGAACAGGTCTATGGTTTTGGTGGAGTAGGTATGGTCGTTGAGGTCCTTACAGACAAAATTACAAGATCTATTGCGGATATTAGAAATGTGGTAAAGGACTGTGCAGCGAAATTGGCTGATCCTGGGTCCGTTACGTTTAGATTCAGACAAGTTCGCGTAGTGAACATAAAAGTTACAGATGCTGATAAGGACGAACTACTCTCTGTTGCTTTGGATGCTGGTGCTGATGATGTAATTGAACCAAATTTTGATTATGATGATGACTCTGAAGAAGTTACAGAAAGGTATCATACTATCTGAAAATCTTGAGTTCTGCGCTGTCCAATTAAATCCTCATCTATCTGAGTTGGTGGTCATCTTTCACTCCATTGATACCATTCCTTGTATTACTAGTGAATGAATGTAATTGCACCCATTTAATATGGTAGATATACATATCCCGACTACAACTGATTGGATTGGTGTATATTTTGGATAATTGTTATTCAGCAGAAAATTTGGGAACATAAGTGCAAAAATGCGTTTAAGCAACTTATGCAAAATAATATTAATAATTTTGTAGGAACGCATGTGCATTAGGTAGTATCTTAGATCTTACAAGTAGTGAATTGACACTTGTTAGGTGTTCTCTGCTGTTGTATCCTTCAAAAAGCACTGCATATAGAGAAGTTCTGTTTAAGCAAGTGAAATCACTGCTCCATGTCCTCAGCGTGACGAACTTCTCAGAGCATGGTTCAGGTGGTTCTCCAGATAGTTGTGAACGTGCATGTGATATCCTGTTACTTTACTCTCTACTCCCTCTGTTCTGTAAAAGCTGTCATTTTAGACGTCGACACGGCCAGCAAACACAACTTTTACCACTAATTTTGATTTTAAGACACTTGCAAACCAAGCAAAACTGCCTATTGTGAAAGTACTTTTGAAGAGTGAAGTTCAAGTATCTAATCTATATACCCCCTCCTTTTAGGTTGGCATATTGTGAAAGTACTTTGTGAAAAGGAGGAAGTATGTTTTTGTTTAAAAAAAAATCTATATATGTTTGAAAATATTGGTAGTCAAAGTTTGACCTTACCTGTATTTAAAATGGCAGTTATTATGGAACCGGAGGGATTATTTTGCTACATTTAGCCATGAATATTCCTTCAGAGAAATCGTGATTCGCATATATTATTATTCTACTCTTACAATTTCTGTCTCATGTCAGGTTTTACAAGATAGTTACTACATCAGAAAACTATCCTGTTGTGCTATCGAAGCTACAAGAGGAAGGAATAAAATTTGAAACGGATAATGGCTATGAACTGCTGCCTCTCAACCCGATTGAGGTATGTGGTTTTCCTTTTACCATAGTACTATATAGGAGTTGAAACTAATTGGATAAATGCTATTTTTACCACATGTCTCTGCCAAATCTTTGGGTATATTTTCAAGATACTGTTAGGTCTCTAGTCTGGTAGTTTATTTTCTGATCTACTGTAGTGCATACCCCAAATCTTTAGGTTGCTACTATGAACTTCCAAATGATGCAGTTGGCCATAATTGAATGTTCAACTAAACTCAGAGACTAAGTAGGAAACAAGATAAGTGCATCTTCTTGAGCTATTCCAATCTGTCAGGATCTGATAAAATCCTGACCGGACACTTCAGGTTCAACATATCTTCCAGTCAAGTTCCAGACTTCCAGTAGTGCATATCTTGCGTGAGACATGGCCAATTTACGTCTTAGATGGTTGAATAATCATGGGAAAGCAACTCATAGATCGTGACATCATGCTGTCCACATAGTGAGATTAGATTGTGGTGTATTCGATCACTCAAATAATTTCTGGAATTTGTATATGTGGGAAAAAATTATATCTGACCCGTTGCCACGTGCGCAGGTAGATGACGAGGCCATGGAACTAAACAAGGACCTTGTATCTAAGCTGCTTGAACTCGATGATGTCGATGCTGTCTACACAGACCAGAAGTGAAAGTGCCAGTTCTGAACCTACAGTCTCAACTCTCGAGACGCTGCCCAACGACCCTCTGGTTGCACCACGCGTGTGGGGTGGACGTGTTTACAAATTTGCTTCCATGTAGGACTTCAGACCAGCACTGGTGGGGTTGCATATGAAGCCTGCTTACTTCGAGCATCATCAATTTGAAATGTCCAAAATGAAAGCTGGTGATGCTGCAAAAAAAAATTCTCAGTATTTACTCTGGCCTCTCATACGCGGAGCTTCACTTTGCATTCAGCTCCCCTTGTTCACCTCACTCTGTCAATGAACTGCTAGATCCTGGGATTCGCACAGAGGGCATGAGCTGATAGAGGTGTGATACGTGATTGTAAGCAATATAAAATAACACTGACCTAGACATCGGTACTAATACTGATTCTGATAATAATTTTTTGGCGCATTTGATATTAAGTGGACAGAAACGCCGGGACCGGCCTGGTAAAATGCCAGCTACATCACCCGCGACATAAGCACGGCGCGGGGTTGTCCGAGAATTTCACCGACCAAAACCTCGAGGGCGAGAGCATCCGAGACAACGCCGAGGTGAGACATATTAGCGATCTTGACAGACTTGTACTCCTCCTGCCTGGGATCCCCACCGATCACGTCGTCAAGCGCCAGAATGCTCGCCAAGTTGACGACCCCGTCACCATCGCCGTACTCCACTTCCGGTCCCGTGCCATCACCCCGGCCATACACGAGCTTCTCCACCGTCGGCACGCCGACGCCATTGATGCAGGTCACGGGCACCAGGGGCGCCCCGAAGCGCAGCGCCACGGGGAGCGCCCGGGTCTCGTAGCGCCGCACGGCCTCCGGCGTGAACCCGGCCACGGCCGCGAGGAACTCCGCCATGTCCCGCGCCGCGTAGCTCTTTGATGGAGTCACCACCAGCGGCGTGTCGGGGCCGAACACCGTGGGCGATGGCAGCGCCGTGAACACGCTCGCGAAGCTCGTGCTCACTTGTCTCTGCTTCAGCACGTTGGCAGGCGAAGAAGCAGTGCTTCTGCTGCTGTTAGCGTTGTTGGAGGTGGCGAGGCCCTGCATGGAGAGCACGAACCCGCCGGCGCCCGTGGAAGCCAGCACCAGGTCCTTCACGAGCCGCGTGCGCCACGGTTGCGGGGTCCGGTTGAGGAACTCGAGCGCGAAGTAGCCGCCCTGGCTGTGCGACACGAGGACGACCGGCTTGTCTCCGTTCTTCCTGCTCGCGTGCTCTACTAGCGTCCTTAGCCTGCGTCGGAACCTGGAGAACTCCCTGTTGGGTTTCCCCGGCGGTGCCGCCGCGTGGCGGAAGTCGTACGGCGCGCCGAAGAGTGTCTCGCCGTCGACGTACCCTGCTCGCTCCAGCGCCTCCACTAGCCTCCCCATGCACAGTTCCCTAATAAACAAACTTACCAAAGATTAAAATCAGGCACTCCATTTAGAGGTTAATTGGATTGATTGTTCATGTACTTGTCGGCGGGGGTGTCGGAGAGGAAGCCGCGGGTGGAGCCGAAGGAGAGAGCGCGGGTGAGGACGCCCGGGGGGTTGCGGTAGTCGTCGGCGGCGTGGTCGTAGACGAGGCGGAGCTGGTCGGCGAAGCACGGGGCGTCGGGCTCCGGGGCAGTGGTGTTCTTCCATAGGCGGGACCAACGGGCGTTGTCGTTGCCGGCCGCGGCGCAGCGCGGGGACGGCGGGTCGTAGGCGTCGGTGAGGCGGGCCTCGATCTGGCTGCAGGTGTTCCCCGGCAACAGCACGACAGGGTTGTGGGCGCCGGAGGCGGCTTCTTTGGGGGTTTTGAGGCCGCCGACGAGGAAGATGGGGAAGAGGAGGAGGAGCAGGAGCGCGGGCAGCCATTGGAGCTTCGTGGCCATGGGCGAAACGCGAAAGGTGGCAACGAGCCACTGGAATGGATAGAGGGAGCAGGATCGAGTGGTTGGCACTTGGCAGAATGGAACTTCTACGTGTATATATACAATCCGGCGAGCATTGCTGAAAGTACGATTTCAGTACGACAGAGGTCCCTTCCACGTACGATTTCAGGAGACACGTCTCAAAGCCTACGGCACGGCAAAGGCTTCGCCGTGAGCCCGAAAAAGGCCTACGGCAGCCGTTGGAGCTTCGTGGCCATGGGAGAAGACACTAGTGCCAACCACTGGAATGGACAGCGGGAGCAGGATCGAGTGGTCAGCACTTGGCAGTTGGCAGAACGGAACTACTCAAGTGTACATACGGCGAGCATTGCTAGACGTAACGATTTTGGTTTGCGTCCGATTTTTCAGTACGACAGAGGCTGGACGAGGCTCCCGGACAAGACGGAACAAAAGATTGAGGCGATGCTCGCTGCCTCCACTACGATCGATGGCGATTGGTATTTGATCATAGACGGAACAAAAGGTCCCGCAGCTGGACGCTTGGTATTGCGGGTGCTCTGACGGCTTCAGGATCTCCTCCGAGATGTTGCGCTCATTGAGGACATTGAGGCACGTACGCCGCCCGTATTGGCAAGAGCCACCATGCACTCAGCAAGTCTCCTCCGCGCTGCAGTCTGATGCAAGCTGCTGCCAACGCTCTCAACTGCAGTAGAAGTGCTCTCTCCCGGATAAGCGCTAGCCGTCGAGCGCTACATACTAAACTTTGCGCAGGTCCGGACTCCGGACGAGAAAGGTTAAACTAAAACTTAACGAGAAGCAACCGTTTCTGGGTCCCCAAAACCACAGCAATTCAATGCATAAAACAAACTAATTAAATCACAACGGGCATGTTCCAGTATTGACAAGCGAAAGTTGACACGGCCTGTTGTGTCCCAGAAGGGGAGACAAGAAACGTTTCTTGTCCATATCAAAAATTGTCTTCAGCACTCTGGCTGGTTCCAAGAAAACATATCAGGGGGTGTCAAGTTCCGAGCACAACAATGCAGATCTCTCTAATCTAGTTCTGTAGTGTTCTAGTCCTTTGAGCTTAGCGCACTTGAGCTACAATATCGGGTTTCATGTAAACGAAACATGGGGTTTCTCTTTATTGCCACGGGTTCTTCTTTCGGCCTGCTGCAAGCGTGGAACTAGTTTTGGAACTCTGCAGGTAAGAATCAATCGTAAGGTTTGTTGAGGATAGGCTAAGAAAGTGCAAGTATGAATATTAGTAGGTTGACAAACTTACAGATTTCAACTTCTTCAACTTGCCTCGAATCCTGTTCTTTTGAGGTTTCAGTTTATAAATACGGACCATCCAATGGTGCGTAGTGAAAACCTTTATTCACAACGGCGATAGGTAAATACCAAGCAGAGGACAGAGTAAAAAAAGGGGGTCAAAATCAACTTTAGTTAATGGGAAGAAGAATAGGATCACAATACCTCTTCAAAATGTGTTAGCTTAAAATGCTTCTTTCCTATCTCATATCCTCTTACTCTATCAAAGCCTTTGCCATCAGTCTCAACAAACCTGAAGGGAACAAAGGGAAAACAAATGTCAAAAGAACATGCGTAGTGATGCTGACTGAACTTGTCCTATTGAATTCTGTGCACCAAACCTGTAATAGCAAAGCTTGTACATGAGGCAATTCAACATAGTTGGAGTTGCTTGAGAATCAACACGGTATTGACCATCTCTCTGGCAATAACATAACACAAGAAATCAGAAATGGCATGCAATATACAAGGTCGATATTTCACTACGCAGGGCACCATTGAAGAAAGGAATTCACACTCACAAGATAATCTGGTTCTTTGATGTGAGGGAATTCACCACCTCCTATGCGAACCATCCAAAGGAACTTATTAATATCATCACTAGGGTAGCCAACAAGCCCTGTAAAATAAACACCCAGTGTCATATATCTGTGAACTGTGATGTGATGGCTGGTACCAGTCATGCCATAAGTCCATAAAGCACCAACCTCCAAACACAACAAGCACATATTTGACATCTAAAGAATCAAAGATCTCCCATGCTGCTTTTTCTGGAGATGACATCGCTGTACCAACTGTTGCTATGTGGGTGTTATTCCAGGTATTGTTGTCTACAATCACAGTCCTGTTAGCCATAGCAGTTGTTTGATAACCATAGTCCCACCAGGATGCAACCTGCAGCAGAACATCTTACTGTAAGAACAGACAGTTCGCATAATAAAAGGAGTAGAAGACAGGGGTGCGCGAGCATACCTTGTCATCTACATCTGTGTTATGGCTCAGCCATGCATAAGCTTCACGGAAATCATCAAATACATGCAGTCCTTCACGTGAACGAGATGTCAACACAATTGAAGGTGCAGAGTATGCTTCAGCTGCAGCCCAAACACAATGGACCTGCAAAAGTGGCATTGTTAAGGTGCCTCTCGTTCTATAAAGAGACGTTCTTTCTGGTAATACTAAGGGAGTGAACTTACCACATAGAAACCACCTAACACAATCAGTAACAAAGTACCCACAACAGACGCTTCCAGAGGCAGTACTGAAAGTCTCTTTTCCTTTTTAGGCTTTACAGGAACACTTCCTGTCACTTCTCTGTCCTTCTTCCGGTTCTTCTTTGATGGTTTTTCAGATTTTTCAGTCCTGTTTTCAATTTTCGCGGAATTTGTATTGACCGTGCTAGTGCTAGAACCTTTAGTGTCATTACTAGCAGTAGAACCCTCTGCAATACTATCCCCTGACTTAGTTTCAGAAGAAACGAGTTGTCAATAAGTTGTTCAATGAGATATTAGGTACTTCAATTCAGACAGAACAAAAAAGAAGAGGAAGAAGCAACCGTACAACAGCAGAGCCATCATTAAATACTTTTGATAGCTGAAATTTCATAGATCGTGTGAGGACATCGAAAGCTGAAGACAGAGCAATCCCAGATAGAATGCATGCAGCAGGAGCGAGGACAAGCATAAGCCGTACCTGATAGACAATGAACATAACTGGAAGTTATCAAATAAATATTTAATAAACGTAGGACTATACATGAATTCTATTCCACATATTCTTACCATTACTCCAGAAAAATAGACTGCAGTGACCAAGTACAAGACCATGAAGGAGCTTGCATCGGATAATGGCAAGAAGCATGACTGCAGATCATGTCAAGAAGTGACTAATTAGGGCTTGGTCTGATTCTAATTCACTTCGAATTCAAAAGGTATATTGCTTACAATTATCCCGGCAGGAACCAAGAAGGCCAGCACATTGATATCCATAAAATAAGAGGGCCAGGTTGGGGGTTGATGTTCGCTGACACTGGCAATGATTGGGATGTACTTGCTTGCATAGGTTCTGTCAGAAAAGCAAGAATAAAGTTGCAGCTATTGACACAGGAAGAAAAAAAGAGCAAGAACACTCTAATATGACTCTGTATAGAGAAGAAACTAAGAATAAAAAGGACCTAACTATGTACTAATTGATGAAACTGTTTTCCTTTGTCCAAAAGATAGAGTGTCAAAAGTACAATTATGTAAGCAACTTCAAAACCTAAAGACATAGGCATAGCTAGTTATGTTATCATTTCCAGCACAGTTGCCTAACTCTATTATTCGCAGAATATCTGAGTTTTTATTTGATAAGATCCACAGAACTTACGGGTCAAGTAGACTCAAACTGCGCCCACTCCAGCCTTTTGTTGGGCTAGATGCCACCAACGCAACGAGTACAGCTACTACTGCAAAACAAACAGCCCTGCACAAAGAATCTCTCTATTAACATATAGTCAATAAGGAGCTACCAATTCAACAAAAAGTAATGTTTAGATTTGAGGAGTTGATGCTTGCTAGTTTCAAGGTCTGAACTTAGCTAGAATTTTAGTGCCTAGCACATTCTAGATGAGAGATAAGGCCAGAGACTTACAAGCCAACAGTTATAACAAGGGTCATAGCCACTTTGAACAGTCTGGGAGTCAAAAGTCCTTTGATATAATACACAAAAGCAACCACATGAAGGATTATAAACACCTGCAATTCAAGTACTCCGTTATCAATAAAATAAAGAGTAGTTATTGCATTTTCCGCACCACTATCAATTTAGTGAAGTTACAAGAGGGACTTGAGTGGTTATAGATTTCTTCTTTAATGGGGTTGTTACACTTTTATCGATAGCATAACTTAGTCCGCCTGCCCAATGCAGTTGTACAAATATTATCAAACACAGACGTGCAAGAAAATGGAGATTATCGTGTCCGCCCTCAAGATGGCAACAGGTGTATCACTATACTGAGATCGAGGCGAATCCAAGGGATGATTTCAACTACGACCAAACAGAAGGAAGAGGCAAAATGGTGGTAAACTTCCAGGAATCTCCATGCTTGCTATCCGCCACCAATTTGCATTAAAAGCAGATCGTAGTAGGTGACTTCTGGTAGATGTCACGGTACTTCTGATCATATGCTGGTGATTATCACTGGCAGTCATATCTTTTGGAGATGAGGTAATGCTGCCAACCTCTTAAATAAAGGCTCTCAAGTTGTGCCTCGAATGGTTCGGGTTTTAATTGCTGCAATACTGTTGATTTCTCTTTTCATGTTCTCAGTTTTCAATTTCGCAAACAAGAAGTAGAATTAAGTCAACTAACTTGATCTAGTCTACTATTGTGCACGTATTATAGATGAACCGGGAAAGAAGTGAATTAAGTGTTTTCATTTGGTCCAAAAGGAAAATTCCGGTGATCACATTTTGTGACGCTATGTTGAAGTCTATTTTTGCAGCATTTTTAAAATTCAACAACTCAAGAGAACTCCAATTTTGAAATACAAGTTTCAAGAAACATGAGAATTGCATGTGTCAATTCATTCAATATTATTTTGCTGAATTAAAAACCCCAGAAGGTGGGAACACATGCATAATAACGTGAATGTAGGTACCAGGAATGATGCAAAGTGCTCAGATGTCAATACTGCATTAAAACCAACCACAGGTACCAAGGCCGCCAGAAGTGTACCCAATATAACCTGCAGAATAATTAATTGATGAGATCCTTTCCAGAAAAATAGTAAGTACAACTGACATATCCAGTTAGCATCACTCCCTTTTTTTGTGTTCAAATTCAAGAAACAAGAGCGTAAGATTATGTACTTACAAGGGGTGCATATGCAATGTAAAGTCGTGAAGAATAACGACCAGTTACAATGCACAAGAGCACATGCATTGGAATAAGGTTTATGATGAACGTGTAGCCTCCCCAAGAACAGACCTGGAAACAGCAGGTAGATGATTATAATATTCATTTGAAAATATAGGTTAAAATCAACATGCTTACCATGTAGAAATATGATAGAGCATTGAGTGTTGCATAAAAGAGGGATCCTGTATTCAGTGTCTTTACATCATTTGAAAACAAGTCAGCCATAACGCTATGGTAAAAAGAAGTCAAATGAAGAGGCATCCCATGCACCATTACCTTTAAATAAAGATAAAACGTGAATACCA
The DNA here is from genome assembly GCF_000005505.3 of Brachypodium distachyon. Taxonomy (NCBI): domain Eukaryota; kingdom Viridiplantae; phylum Streptophyta; class Magnoliopsida; order Poales; family Poaceae; genus Brachypodium; species Brachypodium distachyon. Next base: position 17,181,819 of record NC_016132.3, on the reverse strand, counting down.
AGGCAAATATTGCTACAGCTTCATTATCATAACTACCTGCAACTGATCTTGAGATATACGAAGGGACCTGTAACAATGTCAAGAGACGACAACATTCTGGTTCTGATTAATGAATGATGATACAATATGGTTAGAGAAAGCAAGATCACACATATAGGTAATGCAGCATTCTTAGAAATAGCAATAAGTTGAACATCTTGCTTTTGTTTAAACGTGCGCCACATTTGGATTTCAGAATCTGTATAAATATGTTGCAGGACCTCACCAGAGTACTTCTCAATTGGGGCAGTTACCACCTAATTGTATCAGCATTTTTGTGTGTAAGCTAACACAATTTCATTCATTTAGCAGTCTCGACGATTTTAGAAATATTAGCTTGGCATACCAAAATCAAACCAGAAATGGTATGAAAAATTGTTCCACAATCCACACTTCTATGTCCACCACCCAAATGTAGGTAAAGCTGAAATTACCAAACAACATCTCTAGCCTCATCCAAAGGAAATAAGGAATTCATACTTTCAGTTTCGACGTGACATACTAAACTGAAAATATCTATTAATCAAGAACACAAATCCTGTAGCTGAAATTTTTCTGGCCAAAAGTGTGAGGAGAAGGTTGCTACTGTAATATACCATTGCCAGAATGGCAGCTGCCATCAATCCAGCTCCAGTGCCCTTTGCTTCCTATAGAAAAAGGATACATCAATAAGCACAGAATTTCCAGACGAGTAACTAGTGTGAGAGGCTGAGAGCGCATGCTTCTGTGGAAAAGCAACCTTTGTCAAGAGGTAAGTAGCCCAGGAAGCATTTGCTGAGAAAATTGGAGCGGTGAACACACAAACAGTCTCCACCGACAATGGGATGTTAAGAGCGTTTACCAACCTAGTAGAACAATAAAATATTTCAGCCACATTTTGAGCAATTGGGAGGAGAGTGAGAGTGTTCCTATGGTAAGTTGGTAACATACCACCAAATGCTTCCAGCTGTCAATGTCAACCCAGGATACACAGTGCCACCAATCACACGACCAAGGGGATACCTAAAGCAGAAGCAACAGAAAGGAAATCAGCCATGCATTTGTCTTACACATTCCACAACAAAGAAGTTGCACAGTATTAAGTGATTCAGCTGTATGTGTGACTCTTACCATGTCCTATCATCAAACCAGTTCCAGAACTCATAAATTCCATTCTTCGACAAAAACTGCACAGATGGGGAAACTTTAGAACAAATACCACGCATAACTGCATCAAGCCAGACTCATGTTCCTATGGTAAGTATCTGCTTGCTCTAAACTTCAACCAATCATGCAACTGAAAACGAAATCTACCAGACGACAGTCAATTTCCAAAACCCAGAACCCTGCGACGCCAACACTCAAGAGTCACAAGGCACAGCATAACATTGCAATCCCCTATGAGTTGAACAAAATTCCACCTGATCCAGAACAAAACCAACAAAAAAAAAATGGAACCAAGCAATCCAACCTGAGTGACGCGGAAGTTGAAGTAGGGGTCGAACTCGTGGATCACGCTCTCGTACTTGATCACCTGCGGCGCCAAAACGAGGAAACGCCTAAGCCACACACAATTCCGAGGACGCTATTCGAACTGGATCTGAAGGAGTTGGGGGTGGATCAGATCTTACGGAGAAGAGGCGGATCGAGAACGCGAGGACACCGATGAGGAGGAGGGTGAAGGCGCACAGCACCCCGCCGAAGGCGTTGCGGAGGCGGCCGGGAGCGGGAGCGGCCGCCGCCGTGGTTGGCTCGGGCTCCGCCATTGCTGCCGAATCTCGGCTGTGAGTGGAGGGAAGGGGGTGGGACGGAGAAATCCCAGTAGCGTTCCCAGGCGGAGACGAAGACCTCGCGATCGCGAAACCCAGTCGAGTCCAGTGTCGGGATTTATTGCAATTTTTGTGAATGACACCCTGAGGATAGTAGTATTTCGAGTGTTATCCTACTTAAAATGCTTTGTGTGAGTATTTTCTTATCATTCGATTATTTTTTACCAGTCAGGAACTGTATTTCTAATAGTACGGAGTAACACATTTTAGAAACCATGTTTATGATAATTTCTCAGGAAAATCTCTTCTCTCTTTCCAACCAACATCTCTAGTTTTCAGTCACAAAAATCAAATGTGCTACCACGAAAAGGATAAGGTCTAATAGGTAAATTCGAGGGAGCTTTACTTTTCGTACTACTAAAAATATATAAAGTGGTAATCAAAGCCGTTGGTGTCTTTTTCATCGACGGCTAATAGTTCATGCACTGTTGACCCCAGGAGCTGAAGACGCCGTCTGTCTTCTGATTGGCCCGGTGACATATTCCCAAGGAAACTAGCCAATCAGAAGGCTGCAACTCACTGCCACAAGAAAATATCGCTGTGCAAAAGAAACCAACAATCTAATCGAAATCCCTAAGCCAAAAAAAAACTCATCAAAATGTGCCACATTACATTAAAACCAATGCGAAAATTCGAGCCCAGCAGTCGCCTTGTTTAAAACAAGTTTTTTTTTTCACCATTCGATTTTATCATAAATTTGTTACTGTTGCTAAAGAGCAAAACCTTTCCCACGCACAAAAAAAAAACAAAACAAATCATAGCCCTTGCCCCTTGGCTTCAGAGGGCAACAAACCATCTGTATATTGCAGCGATCACAATAAATACATGTTGAAATCTTCTCTTAATGTTGGAGCTGTAGTACAGCAGTACAGCTCTTGTTAGCATTCACCGGCATACAAGAACAACCGCTCACATCTTAGCAGATCATAATATAAACGTGAAAAATGGCACATTATAAATGTTACATCAACAGAAAAAAGAAGCCCACTCTTCCAGTTCTCCCAAACGTGCTCCCGGACCTCTCGCACTATGACATTCTCGCTCACTAGCAGAGACACTGACAGAGGAAACGCCACAGGCTGAATGTATATAATATCATAATAAGGTCTCCCAAGCTGGCAAACTAGATACCAAATATCATATCCATCACATTTGTTACAATTGATTTTGCTGGTGCGGCAACGCTACCTGTTGCGCGACGTCCTGCATCTCTGATAACATTTGCGTTAGACTTCGGATCATATGGACGTGGCAAGGCACCTAACTGGTCTGATACACCTGTGCTCTTCAGGACAAGTGATTTTGAAGGCAAGGAAATCATGAAGCCTCCTTGATTGATACCAGTGAGCCTATCATCCAGCTGCTGCCGGTGCATTGGATCAATATGCTTAACTCCAATTATGACACCACTGGTTAGTTGGATACCGTTCTTTTGAAGGGCTTTCTGGGCATCGTAAGAATGCTTCAAGACCAAGTACAATAAAGATAACTGTCAGCTTAAGAACTAATAAGACCAAATGAATGAATAGCTGTTTGGCAACAACAACAAAATGAATTGCCACACCAACAATGTAGAAAAAGGTCACATGCTGCATGCACATAGCAGAACTCTAACAATGGTTTGTCTGAGAAAGGCTGTAAATTGCAGAACGGTGATAACAGCAAGGGTGTGGGAATTTAACTGCAGAAAAAAATCAACGAAAGCAGCAAAATGGATTTTTCTGCAACTGTATGAACGAATTAGAAAAAGATCCATAAAGGTGGAAGCGATTGTGACTACACAGGCTCTTAATCTGATTATATGAAACAAAACTACCACAGTACCAGTGCCAACAATAACTAGTCAATACCAAAAGGTTTGCTCAAGAGTTCTTCAGATAAAGCCTAATAACTTTATGAGAAAGACAATGGTAGTTGGTAATTTAATCAGAAAGCTTCCCCTCGGTCATTATAATACAAAATTTTTGCTTTGTAATGTCTTACAGCCAAGAGGTCATGCATGCTCACAAAAGTTTCAGGCATCACAAGGGCACCGTAAACAAATCCCATAGCAATTACACGTTAGAGGAACCTTTTTAGAAATTTCATTATGACTAAAGGCTTAGAGATAGATTATGCTAGAATATGGAGATATTTAAAAAAAGGTACAGAGTAGAAGAACATTTCCTATGGTGTTATACTGGACCATGTGATGCTAAAAAGTGAACAGGATATTATATTAAGGACTAGCATAACTGTATAATCATGTTGAAAAGACAACTGAACCGTATACTGTAGTATTTACACATATGAGGACATAACTCGGTGTGCATAGTAAAATAATAGCATGCCATTAACTGAAACTCTTTTAAGAAAATGCAACCTTAGGCACCATCCATCTTACAGAATTTAACAAAGAGTGAAAGAAATAATATCATTTGAGTAAAACCATGTAGTGTAATCAGAATTATACCAAGCATAATTTGAGTAGAACCATGTATGGTCATTCATCACATGAATTGAACTGGAAAACCGTTATGTTTCGAATCAAAAGATTGTGAACGGCCATGAAATCTCGGCTTAAAACCATGAATGCACAGGGTTCAAATTATAAAGGGGCTTAAATAAGTTTATGTAGCATCACAATTCACTGGCAACTACCAATTAAGCCGCCACTAAGCGACAAAGCAACCTTACGTAATACTACTCAGTAAGTCAGTATGACTGATTGGAAAACATAAATACAGGAAAGCCGAAGGTAAGCAAAAAATGGCAGTGTCAGAAACTGAGGATATCATTACCTGGTATAATATGTGGATCCAATTACCGTCTCGTGGACCAGAGTGATGTCTCAATATTACACCACATTTCTCAAACTCCCGAAGGACAAGGTTGGTATCTCTAAGGGAGAATCTGCACGAGGGGAAACAGCAAACACCAAGAAACCAAATTTATCATACAAGGACCCAAAATTTGGCTTTAACAAACAATTGTTCAAGAAAAGCTATGATTTCTAACTTATCCGGCACAGTCTACAAGCATTAAGCTATGATCTCCGGAGCTGAATCGACCATGTATATACACGCCTGTACAGCAGCAAAACCACTACAGACTAAGTAAGGAACTGCGCATCATTTGCTCACCCGAATACAGTGACCCACTCCTCAGCATCTACTTTCCCTTCGCTCGCCGCCGGCTCCGTCCTAGCCGTCATCGTCGCCGGGGTGACCGGCGACTGTGCCTCCGCGGTGGGAGGAGGATGAGGAGGAGTACAAGGACTCGACGGCGGGGGCAGCGCGAGCAGGTCCTTCCGGGCCGGCTCCACGACCCCATCCATGGGGGACCCGGGGGCGGAGACCCTGCCGCGGGAGTGGTCCCATGACGGCGAGCGGCTGCCAGCGGCGGCGCGTGGGGAGGGGGAGTTGGCGACGGGGAGGAGGTCGGAGGCGGTGGGGTCGGGGGAGAAGTCGGCGGCGGCGAAGCGGTCGTCGAGCGTGAAGAGGGGCGGGGGCGGCGGCGTGGCGGAGGGGGTGGCGTTCGCTGCGGCGTTGGCCGAGGCGAAGCGGGAGGCGGCGCCGCGGTGCGACGGGATTGGGGAGGCCAGGTCGCGGAAGAACGGGGACTGCCGCGCCGCGCGGCCGCCCCGGCGAGAGGCGGCGGGGGAGCGGGAGGAGGAGGAGGCCATGTGGGCGGCGGCGCGGCGCGGGGTTTGAGGGTTTGGACCCTGCCCTGACTTCCGTGGAGCAGGGGAGGGTAGGAGCGGGGACGCGACCGGGCTGGGTGTCCGTTGCGAAACTCGGGCGGCCTCCGTGTGGTTTGCTTTTATTGGGCCTCCCTGTCTGTGACTTTGCGAGTTGCGATGCTTGCAACACGTCAACTCCAGCGGTCCAGCCCGAACTCATTCAAGTCAGTTTTTAAATAAGATGTAAAATTCGCTCAAAAAAATGTAAAAATTTGGCAACAGGGAAAGAAAGATGGAATACACGTATTTGAGTAGAGGATTTTTATTTTAGTTTGCAGACGAGCATAATTTTTAAGCAAACAGAATATCTCCTCCCAATTTGTGGACGGAGCCCAACTATTTTCAGTAAATCTTCCATTTCACTTTACTGCTTGCACGATTATGAAAAGAATCTGACATAACACAAGAATCCGATATGTAACACTTGACGAGAAAACTGAAGATTGAAGTTCACACATCCGGAATAGAGATGCGCAACTAGAAATGCCAAGAGTGTTTGACAAGACGGGGCTACCAAATGGCCGAGAAGTACACATGTTTGACGTTTCCTCTTGGGCACACGGTGCAAGGGATCCATTACTTGGAAAGCGACGATAACCTACTTTGAAATTACAAACACTTGTCCAGTGGCGCAAACAGGGTAAAAAAGGCTGTTATGCACTAGCATCAAGTGGACGAGAAAAAGGTTGATAGCATTTTAATCAAGCACTCTAGAGCTGGATCAGCGGAATCACTTTCTTGTTAACATGAGAAATGGGTACAACGAAAGTATTCTGTCCTTCAACAGCAAGCCCACAAACATAAGATACTGCCCTGATATGAAAGACCAAAGTAAGAATCCTCGAAGCACACAAACACAAGTAAACTGATCCTGGCCTTCTACTCAGGAGAACATCGAAGTTGAACTCCGATGAATGCTCTGGAATCAAATGAAGAGAAAAGCCCAAGGTTAGCAGATATTGTTGTTGTCTAAGGCAGTATGAAGATGAAACTTGCATCAAGAACACTCTGGTTACCATCAGTGTTTTCTTTTCTTTTCGTGAAGATACTACCAAGTTTTTTTAAGGGTTCTAAAAATTAGTGAATATTCACAAGCCCTTTCGAAATTCATAAGACAAAAGGCTGATATTTTGGAAGAACAACACCAGGAAGAACAGAGGACTGGGACTGACCATGTCGAATGCAGCTCACAGTAAACGCAATTTCCCAGTAACTGTATCTATGTCGGCTTTCCTCCCTGCACCACAACAGCATGCGATATTATGCTCTAGCATAGTGCTAAAGATGAAATAATTAGTGGGCTTCACCAGATAACAGTTAGATCGCTCTATCTGTGGCCCATACTCCATACAGGGCATGAGGATCATGTTCTTTTGACCGAATTAGGACAATGTAATTAACAAGGGGAAATTCTGACTCGTGAAAACCCCTGATAGTGTCTAAGAGATTAAAACACATAGTTCTGATTGTGAAATTAACCTGGTCCTACTGCAAGAACTGTCTTAGATCCTGCCAGTACCTACAAACAGAATGAGAATTAGTAATGATCAGGGTAAATGCATCACAGTCATTTGATTATAGCTGCCACTATTTATTTATTTATTTTTGATGCAATAAATTCCGTTATTCATTTTATTATGCATTGAAAGAGCTACAATGCAATTGTTAAAATAAATGAAATCACTGGATTTGAATTGTTGCATAAACAATAGCACAAATACGAACATCCTGATGGATAAATGTGGTTTAAAAATCAACAACAAAGAACATGATTTCAGTAAGAAATATACCCTACAACAATTACTCAAGAGTTATTCAGATACAGACATCCAGTATCACTACGAATGCTGAATTGTCAGAAGCCTGAAGAGGGCTGCTTTTACAGCTCAATAGATAACTGACTTGTCCTCCCAAAGTGACACCAACACAGACCAACACAGATGGAAAATAATCCGATATATCAATATAGGCAGAGTCATAAAGCATAAAACAAACCTGAGTACGCCCTGCATCTGCAACAACAAAAGTTGGGATACCTCGGTGTTCTGCAGTTTCCTTTATCCTGTTCCTGATAATACACAATGAGGGAAAAAGGCAGGCTACATCATAATCCAGCAAATATTGTTCAAAGAAACATACGTCCTGGGAAAGATATGACGTACATTTCCTGTTGATTCTTGCAAGCCAGAACAATCTTAGCTTGTCCGAATTGCTCCCATTGTCTCAAAAGAACCCGGTTGCTGCAAAGGAATGATGACGGGAAAAATCTTCAATGTGGAAAGTAGGCGAATAGCTGCATGAGACTAGCACCCCTAATCTTGCCAGAGTTTTACGAATCTAGTACATTTCAAACTTCATGCAGTACAATAGTTCTTTTTTTATTTGTTAAGAAAATATACTATGTGGTCCTGATAAGAAAGAGCACTAATTAGGTCAGACCCTTTTGATTTATCAGCTTCTCTTTTCTGTCCAGTTACTTCGTAAATTATTGTTCCTTATTTAAATCTTAACTTGCATCTACTGTATCGTTATTTGTTTGAAAAGGCTTGTCTTCAATGAAAACATAACCAGCATCATAAGTAAGACTTTTTTAAGATTATGCTCTGGAGACTCCCCACCTATGGATGATGGAATACTTACGAGTAGCATAATAACTCAAAGTTAAATTCAACACCTACTCAGGAAAGATAGCTAGGTTTGTCAGACTTTGATGCAAGAAAAGTATGATGCTGACTTCCATGCAGAAATAAAGCTAGCAAAACTGGCATGGTACTAAAACAAGGAACAGATTTCAAGTCCAATCAATACGTACCAGTATTTGGACTATTGTCAATCCAGCCCTGCATTATCAATCCAGCTCTACATGTCCCTAGGCAAGCTAAAATTTTATGGAGAAAATAATCTACATCCTTTAACTAGAACTACCTAATGAAGCAAGATTGCAAACTGCATTAGCACCTTGCCAACAGATCCGCGTACAAGCCAGTTGCTGCATCTGCAAAGAAAATAGATTGCAAGTAATTAAAAGCATAAAGATGCACATTTGCTTAAAAATTTACTACTCAGTGCACCAAATAGCCGCTATCTACTGAATTCCATTTTCGTACATACTTAAACTAGAGTTGCTCTGGCTAGATTTTGATTGTTGCAGAATGGGCAAGGAATAAGTTCTATTTGAGCAAACTACTGTCTCTGGGCCAGGATAGGTCCAACATAAAGAGACGTGTCAAGAAACAAATGCTTACACAAAGAATCCAAGAAATGAACTTACGTGCACATTGAGATGCTATTTTTCCAGCACCCATCTTCAGGTCCTGACGCACGACTAAAACCTGCAAACCACAGTGCCCAAACTCAAAACAAGTTTAAATCTAGAATCGAGGGATTCCAACAGAAAACAAAGAGTATTTGGTAAACACAGTTCAGGCGATCCAGCATTCTTCACTCCTATAAAGACATCAACCAGTGGTAACAGTCTGTTTACATTCTCATCATCATCCTTTACATGTGGGGCCATCTCAAATTGTTGGTCAAACGGTAAAACCTACATGCCAGTGTAATTGTCCTCCTCATTCATCGACTCCAACCCCACAAATTCAAATCCGTCCAAGATGTTGCCCTCCATAAAAAATTCCCAATTCTACCCATGGAAAAGCTCAACCGAGAACTGTTGCAAAGCCAAGGGTGTGTCATGGAGCGTGACAACATAACAATGTTGAGGTAATGTGATTTGTTGATGTGTAACAATACACAGGCATTTCCTTATCCTCAGGGTACGAAGTCATGAAGAAAGCAAAAAAACACAGCCCAGATGATAAGCATTCAGGGCCAGGAGCCAATTAATCATGCATGGAATGTGCATGGGTCCTTTTGTACTAGAAATTTAGGCACAATCCTGCAGAACATTTCGAAGTCCAGCTTACCATCTTAAGTTCTTCGCCTGGGGCGACCGAACCGCCCGTCCGCTTGTTGGCTCGTGACGCCGGAGCCGACGCGAAGCTGAACCTGGATCTCCAGGAGGAGGACAGGTCTAGGATGATGCCCAGGAGGAACCCTATTGCCACGCCCGGGAGGAAATTGGCCGGGCGGAGACTCACCGCGACCCACTGCTCCTCGTCCTGCAGGGGGGGGGGGGGGGGGGGGGGGGGGACAGAGGAGAGATTAGGGTTTAATTAGGTGCAGAGAGTGGCGGTACCAAGAGGAAGCTGTGGCGGACGGAGACATGGTGGCTGCTGGCGGTGCTCACCTTCCGCCTGATGCTGTAGTTCGGGTCTCGCCGCGGCGGGGGCGCCATGGATTGGAACGACGCGTAAAGCTATCCGGTGGCTTCGGTCGGGACTCAAGAGAGGAGAGGGACAGTGTTCAGTGTCTTTTTTTTTTTTTTGAGAACTGTGTTCAGTGTTGTGTTGATAGCGGGTTCATCTTGTTCCGTGGCAGTCGCTAGATGGGCCGACCGTTTTGCAATTTGGGGCCCATAAAGAATATCCTCGAGCTGATCCCTGCGCAGCAGGCTATTGGGCTGCAACGTTCTCTATCACACGTTCCCCCAACAAAGAAATCGGCAAAGCTTTTCTCAACAAAAAAAAAGGAAAGCGCCATGAAGCACGAAAGCTTATCGTGTAATCATCGCCGTTGAATCCTACACAAACTTGACGTAGTGTAAGGCTGCATGAATGCTACTCTACTTACGGACAGCGCATGTTCCTCCGGCTGCTGGGGCTCCGCATTTGGACAGGCACTGCATCGTGGAGAGAAAAATAAGTTTGGCGCATGCATGCCACGGCGGGCAAGCTCGATCGATCGATGGCCATGCACTCGATCACCTTTTACACAAACCTCTGGTGAAAAATGGCGCCCTGCTATCGATCGATTGCTGTGCTCGGACGCCGCCAGTCATGTGCTTTGCTTTACTTGTGGACGTGTAAACCACTCTTGCAAAAGGAGAAAGTACTTACGCCGTGTGGCTGTGTGGGCTTCTGGTTTCTAAAGGTTTTGCTAATTGCTAGCTTTACACAAGACGATAAGCCAGATGAGGCGATAGTTGCTGGCCGAACCAAGCTTTACGGGCCCCATTGTTTCTGTTGTCATGTACCGTCACCGCTTCTTGGAATGGCAGGGGAAAGAAACGACGCATATACGCATTCGTCATTCTCGTATGTAGGAGTACTAGATAGGATGGGATGGCGCGACGTATAATATATAGGAGTACGTGTGAGGCATTGACCAAGGCAAAATACAAGCGGTGTCCCGTCGGACGTCTGTGCCGTGCGAGCCCGGCCGGCTCCACGCAGGACTCACGTGGCTGGTGGGATCCCACTGCACCCGTCCCATCGCTTCAAAACTGGGCCGTGGAGCCCGTGGGCGGAATAATGTATTCGGCTCTCGTGTATCCTACTGTTGGGATTGACGGAGGGGCAGGAGTCTGACAACTGCAGGAGGATTCCAATATCTTTATCAGGAAGATCAATGAGAAAACATTTTTGATTGTCTGAAATCAATATTTCAATAGATCATTGTTAGGACAGATTTTACCACCATGTATACGTGGTCAGGGTATAAAAGAGGTCAGGGTATAAAAGATTAGTTAACTACCCAGTGGTTTTCTGTCAAAAAAAACAACAAATAATTGTACTACGTACTCCCTCTGATACTAAATTCTTGACTCAAATTTGTCCAAATAGGGATGTAACTATTTTTAAAAAACGTATAGATACATGTAATATTTCGACAACAATTTAGTATCGGAGGGAGTATAACATTATCTATAAACATGTAAAACTGGAGTGGTACTACTGTACTAGCTAGGTCTAACGAGTGAAAATGGGCAATCTTGGTGAAAAGTTAAAGAAGTGTTCTTTCGTTCACGATTTTTTAAAGCTAATGATTCAATCATGTGCCGTCTAGGTTTAGGTGCGTGCTAACCCGCCGGTGTGCCTAGCTACCGCCCGAGGACACGAAACAATTAATAGTTTTACGAAGAAAACGAAAACTTTATACCAAGAAAACGAAACCGGCAACAGCGCTGTCACGTGGCACGATTCCCAGGGCCAATCCACCTCGGGATCAATGATCTCTCGCAGGACGCCGGCGCGCGGGCTGGCCCTCCATGTTGTTGCATCATCTCGGCCCGCAGCCCACTAATATCCCACACCGATGCCGGCCACGCGTTGGGCTGCACGCATCCGACGGCGAGCGGCGCCCTCAGCGGCTCAGCGGCGGGGCGGCCCACGTGGTGCGTGCGTGGCAGCACGAGAGCGGGGTCCGTGACGTGCGCGCCTTCCACGGAGGCGCCTCGCTGGGCGGCTAACGTGTGCGATATCTCGGACGTCAGTTTTCCTTTTTGTTTTTTGAACTGTTTTTTTTGCTTTCGGACGTCAGTTCTTGTTTGCGATGCTTTTCAACGTGTTGCAAAGGCTCCATGGCCAAACGTCCAGGATTCTTCTTCTTCTTTTTTTACCGTGGTAGGTGAGTTTTGCTATCGGTACAAAATTTGATGGAGACAGGATGGTGGGGATGTAAACTTGTGAAGTTACTTTCCCTAGGTGATGCCTTCCGTTGATCAGGTGCACAACCCCAGATGGTCCAACCGCGCGAGATTTTTTTTCATGCCGCTTCCACGTTTCAATCGAAAGTCAACAGATTATGGTCAAACGTTTTATTTTTGTAAAAAAAATATTACAGATACCTTGTATACAGATAATGTTATATGTAACGAATGCCACTAACATAGTTGTGAAAAATGGTCGACATGTTTGATGGATGCCCTTCGTGGGTCGAGCTTGAGGCGTCGATTGATGCAGAGACCGATGTATAATGTTTCGGGAAACAATAAATGATACAATGCTGACTATCCTGACTCAGCAATCCACCGGTCTCCCCCTTCTCCTCTTATATGCAAGCATCAAATTTTTATTCCTCTTCCTATCGCAACAAACTACTGATGCTGCTAAATGCTACTCTTCCGTTTCATAAAAATTGGCACGGATTTAGACTAGAGAGCTAGTTTAAAACCGTGTCAATCCTTATGAAACGGAGGGAGTACTAAAGATTCTCTCCGCGTCTAGTTACTCATGTTCTACCCACTTGGGAGATCCTCGCGCGCAATTATCTCAACGTTTATTTATTGTCTGAAATAGATTTTTGTTGGTTTATCTCACCTTTTACTTTAATCATTGTTGATTTCGGGAAGTCTGAAATAGATTTTTGTTGGTTTATCTCACCTTTTACTTTAATCATTGTTGATTTCGGGAAGTTTGTTACCTAATACTTCAACTTTGATGAGAATTACTAATTGATCACGGTCAACTTGAGTTATAACGAGTTTGAGACGAGCGCGTCGAGATTGACTCGTTGACAACCTGACGACGAGCACACATTTCTTGGCTCAAGTTCGGCTTGTTGACAGCCCGACGATGAGCATGGCTTGATCTCATAGAACCGATGTCTTTTCTACAACAATAAATTCCAAGCCACTCAACTTTTGACAACACGACGATGCTGAGCATACGTTTCTCAGCTCGAGCTCACACTATTGACAACCCGACAATTAACACAAGTTGATCTCATACAATTGTCGTCTTTCCAACAACAATAAACACTGAGGCGCTAGGCTTTTGACAACCCGACGTTGCTGACCATACGTTTCTCAGCTCGATCTCGCACTGTTGACAACCTGACAAATTAGCACTGGTTGGTATCATGCAGTTGTCGTCTTTCTCACAGCAATAAACTCCGAGCCGCTTCACTTTTGACAACCCAACGCTGCCAAGCATACGTTTCTCGGCTCGAGCTCGCATCGCTGACAACCCGACGATGAGCGCAGTTTGACCTCATAGATCTGTCGTCTTTCTCGCAACAATAAACTACAATCACTCAACTTTTGACTACCTGACAGTGACCACACGTTTCTCAGCCCGAGATCGCATCGTTGACAACCCGACGATGAGCGCAGGTTGACCTAATAGATCTCTCATCTTTCCCGCAACAATAAACTACAATCGCTCAACTTTTGACTACCCAACGGTGCAGGCCATATGTTCCTCGGCTCGAGCTCACTCAGTTGACAACCCGTCGATGAGCTCATTCTGATCACATAAAGTTGTCGTCCTTCGGGCAACAATAAATTTGAGATTTCTTTCATGCTCCTATAAATACGAGATAACCCAAATATTAACAAGCTTTCAAAATCGTCCAGGTTTTTGACACCCCGGTGGAGCGGCTGGCTGTGGCTTTATTTACTCCTGAAGAATCGTCCTCCAAAGCTGACCTGACCTCTCTATCTATCTATCTATTCCACTCCGCTCTCCAACGCCAACGCCTCCCAATTAAAACCCTACTCTCTCTCCGCCTCGCGTTATTTCCGCCTCCCTCTCCACGTACGCACGCAGAGAAAAATCAGACAGAAAATTCCGGGGCGAGGAGGCGGAAAAGAGAAATCCACTCGAGGACGAATTTTGTTTTCCGTTCCCGTGAGAGACGACTGCGAGGAGATTAGCGGATGGAGGCGGCGGCGGCGGAGTGTGCGGCGGGCGGCGCCCGTGAGAAGAAGGACGCCGGGGAGATTTTCCTCGTAGACGACCTCCTCGACCTGCCGTGCGATGAGGAGGAGGGGGACGAGGCGGCGGCGGCGGCGGAGGGGCTGGACGGGGATTGCGGCGGCGGAGGCTGCGGGGAGGCCGGGAACGCGTCGGGCGACTCGTCGACGGTGACGGCCGTCGACAGCGGCAACAACTCCCTCTCCGGCCTCGCCGACGGCGACTTCTCCGGCGGGCTATGCGAGCCGGTAAGGCCTCCCCCGTTTTAAGTTCCTGTCCTCTCGTATGTTAATTTCGCGTTTCATCTTTCTTTCCACGAATTTACGCCGGAATTCGTTCGAATTTCGGCTAGCTGTACTAGTTTTCGTTTCCTGGAAGGGGGAGGAGGAGGCGGTCAATCCGCATGAAAACGCCCCCCACGAATGAAGGGAAACGCAACATCTCCCGTAAATAGCAACTGATGAAAACCCGGGAGGCCAGAAATAGCAACGTCCTAAATGCTCTCCCCACTTTGCAGATACCGAATAATTTCCAGTAGTACTAGTAATCAGTAGTCCCAAGAGTTGTTGATTGATTGCCCATTGCTGACTGACTGACTGAATTCGTCTCTCTGTTTCATCTTCTTCTTCCTCGCCGTGAAATTTTGTCTCAACGCAGTATGACCAGCTAGCAGAGCTGGAATGGGTGTCCAACTACATGGGCGACGACAACTTGCCCACGGAGGACCTCCGGAAGCTGCAGCTCATCTCCGGCTTCCCTTCGTCCCAGCTGCCGGCCGCCGCCCCGCGCGCGCCCGCGCCGAAGCTTGCCGCCTGCGCCGGCGCCGGCGCTGGCGCCGGTGGGGCGCTGCACTCGGAGCCGGCGCTTGTGCCCGTGCCAGGCAAGGCGCGCAGCAAGCGGTCCCGCGTGGCTCCCTGCAACTGGTCCTCCAGGCTCCTCGTGCTCCCGCCGGCTCCGGCCTCGCCGCCGTCCCCGGCCTCCGCGGTCATCTCGCCTTCTGAATCGGGCACTGCCTTCCCGCCCTTCCCTGCGAAGAAGCCCGCGAAGGCTGCCAAGAAGAAGGATCCCCTTCCTGCAGCAGCAGCGCCGATGACAGCGGCGGCCATGGCTGCGGCGGAAGGGAGGCGGTGCCTGCACTGCGAGACCGACAAGACGCCGCAGTGGAGGACGGGGCCGCTGGGGCCCAAGACGCTGTGCAACGCGTGCGGCGTGCGGTACAAGTCCGGCAGGCTGGTGCCGGAGTACCGGCCGGCGGCCAGCCCGACCTTCGAGGCGTCCAGGCACTCCAACTCCCACCGCAAGGTCGTCGAGCTGCGGCGCCAGAAGGAGCCGCCACAGCAGCAGCAGCACCTGCACCACCATGGCCACCAGCCGCAGCCGCACCCGGGGCTGCAGGTCCACGTGCCGAGCCCGCTGCTGTTCGACGGGCCGCTCATCGCCGGCGCGGACGAGTTCCTGCTCCGCAACCGCATAGGCCACCACCACAGCTACCGGTAGGGACGCCGTCTTCGCCCGCCTGCGAGCTAGGATTGATTCGTTTAGCCCAGGAATAATTTTCAGCAAGAGGAACAGCTAATTTTTCTTCTTCTTCTTCTTCTTTTCAGCTAGGGAGTTCGATGTTTCTCCGGATTTAATTTTATCTTTTCCTGAGACCTGTATGCTTGCTGCTGCTGCTGCTGCTGCTATTTAGACTCTCCATTTCCCAGCTCTCAAGTTTGCTTAGAGATAAATCCTGTACTAGCTTAGCTAGGGAGTTTGTTTTCCATTTTCTTCTCTGTTATTTAGACTTTTTTCCTTGATAGAGTTTTTACTCCTTGTAATGCAATGCTACAAGGGTGTTCCTAGAATATCAGATTGTTAATCTCAAGCTGAGCTGCATGTGATTTTCCAATCTTGTCTGTGTTGAGGCGAGCAAGATCGATGATGATGATGCCCCTGTGGTGGCAATGCGAATCGATGAAATGATATGATAAGGAAGGCATGCTCGCAGTCTCGCACGCACGCGGGGTCGCTGGTGCGCACAAAGTGGCACGACTTGGGCGTGCCCAACCGAACTAGCACGTACTGGCTAGCTCCTGGCCTAGTACTTACGCAGGGGAGCGAAAGGTGCACGTGACCATGCGAATCTCGTGAGAGAAGAATAACTCACACTCAACACGCAGCTGCCGTAAATTGGTCTTTTCTCCCCTCTCGCACTTCCGCACTTCACCGCAGAACAGAACAGAACAGATGCTCCCTGCCGATGCTCGCGAATTCTTTTTACAGCATATCGTGACAACGAGCAGTCACTGGCCGGCATTACGCGAAAGGCTATACTATGTCAGCTGCTGCTGCTGCTAGTGAACTTTTTTTCAGTGTCAGCTACTGGATTTTTTTCAATGTCGGCTACCGTGGCAGGCGGGGGCAGTAGTAGTAGTCTGTGCGTGCGTGGGGCTACTGGGTGGTGGTGACTGCGAGAGATTGGATCCAACCACCGCGCTGTTAAAATGTTCTTTGGTCCGGCGCTGTTGGATTGGATGGATTCTCTTTTTCTTTCTTCCTGGTGTCTCATCTCTTTGCACCTCGTTTCGGGCCTCTTTTTTGGACGGTCGATCCGTGCGTGCCGACGTACGTAATACGTACTTTGCAAACCGAAAGCTTCGTTTTACCCATTGCAGTACGGCCGGCCGACTGCCTCTGTCCCTGACGGATTTCGTGGCAAGAGAAAGACGCTTTTTTGCTTCTGTTCGGCGAATAAATATTTGACGCGGTACAATGATCGTACCTACGCAGGAAATTCTTGGAGGTTGCTGGATAGTACTCCGAGCAGATGAATCCGATATCTGACCCACGTTAGTACGCCGTACGCATTTGGTGTGGAGATTTATCAAAGGTTTTACTTAGGGCGGTCAATTCCAGAGTTTGTTCAGAATTCAGATTTTTCTCAAGCCTATCTACCCCAAGATTGGATTTCTGATTTCTCCTTGCAAACGTTGGACAACCACCAGCAGGAAACAGCAGCTAAAAAAGGTCTTTGCGTTCTGCAAATTGGACATATACACCACCTGACCATGTAAGCAAAGAGGTTTTGTTGCAGATAGGGGTACCCATTCTGGGCAGGACGGTGCCGGGGCGGGGGTGGGACTGGTCCGGGCCGGCTTAATCTAATATCTAATTAAAATAGCAGAAATCTTATGATCCAGATTTATCGATCTATTATATAACTAAAACAGTTATTATTGGCATGTACAGCCGTACATGACATATACGTGTGATTGCATCGCAATTAGACAAGAATACGGACATGGGCATGCATGTGTCCGAGTGTTTGGATCAGAGTTGGATTTATTCGGATGTTTGGATCAGAGTCCAGGAAGGAAGCAGCCTGCGCTGCATATCACGGAAAACCATCGTTGCTTTTTCTCTACTTCGTCTTTTTTGGTAAACAATCTCCTTGCATCTAAACGTCCGCATGCAGCACATTGCAGCGCCCGCGGGTGCCGCTGCCTCGCCGTGTCCACGGCATGATCGCCTCCACTGGCCGCGCGCATCGCACCGTCGCGGCGACCTTGCCACCCGCCGCAATCGCTATTCGTTGTCACTGCGACCACACTCCCTCCGATGCAACTGCCATGCCATGTCCCCACTCCGCCCTTCGCTGGAGCCGCCGCTGTGGCCCTCGACGCCATTACCAAAAGGTCAGTGTTTTTCTCTTTTCGATGTTGTGTCCAGATTTTGCAAAAGTTAACGTACAATTTAGATTTTTATAATATAATTATATAGAATTAAAGTAGCAGAAATTTTATGGTCTAGATTATGCAAAAATTACCGTACGGTCAAGATTTCATCGTGGATATTTAACCTAGCATATAAGTTTGAAGGAAACCAATCACGGCACAGTATATCCCATAGTCAATTGGGTCTTGATTGTCTTCGAATACAACACAAAACCTCTTTGGATCTCTTAACGTCTTTGAATACAACAAGAATGAAGCAAAATAAAATACAATCCTACTCGAGATGCTGGTCGGTGTGAAAATCCGAGTGCCGATCAGCGCTGTTTACCGGTAGCAACAAACTCGCACAAAACGCTAGCCGGAAGCCGATCTACCACAGGTGCACCAATTAATTCCACGAAAACGGCCGCAACTGGACACATGCTACAATCTGCTGGAAGCAGCATGACAGAATGAGGGAGATTTTGTGTTGTGCGTTGCGGCTAAAAGAAATTCGGAAAAGTTGTATATGCCAAGGGATGACGGGAGTAAGAAATACAAATCGGGCCGGATAAAATGGAATGTTTATTGCATTATCTATACCAAGGATTTAAAAACTATACATCTATAATTGATGTCTAAAAGAAAACCTTTTAAATTAAGCAAATTTAAGTGCAGCAAAAACACATATGTTACATGTGCAACCTGAACACTTCAGTATTGTAGACAGTGTTAGTAAAATACAACTCTTTTGAAAACATGTAATGACTACTTAATCTACAATGTAATGTGATATAAATTTAAACAAGTAAATTCAAAATCACACCCACATGTCACATACAAGGTCAATGTCAGACCCTACTTGACCCGCTAACCCTCTCCTTTTCTCCCCCTAATTTACCCCAACTTCTTCCGATCTTGACTTGCATGTGCCTTATGACATGTGGGCCACACATGTCAGGAATGTTGTCAAACCCATTAAACTAGCATATTGGGGTCACTTGAGAAAAATGGTCTTAAGAGTCGTGGTTCTACGAAAAGAATTGGTGTTAAGTGTGGTTGTGATACCATAGCAACAAAATGTGTGCTTTATGAAATTTGTTCAATTTAAACCTATCTAATCATTCAGAACATACATAAATCAATTAAAAAAATAAAGATAAACATACACAAAGAATATAAATCATGTACAAGTCTAATCGCGCAATTTGCGGGGTGACCCGCTAGTTCACATGGGAAAACGGCAGCATCGAACCAAGTGTGTGGCCGCATCCCGCTGCTTCGGCCCCGCCAATCCCCGGCCACCGGCGGCAGGCAACCGGCCTGCAGATGCGCATGGGGGAGTGCTCGCGCTGCCGCGCACGTGCGGCCACGTGCGTGCACCACCGGCGAGTCGCAGGGAAGCTGCCCGTGCCGTGCCCCTGCGTCTGCGTTCGTGAATACAGTATGTCCATCGATCTTTCCCGTGCCATGAGAAGTTGTGCCTCCGTGAAACAATTTATTACCACCTGGCGACGTACGCGGCTCATCTTGCTGATACTACGTTCACTGGACCGGGCGGCAGGCCTCTGTTTCTGACTTTCTGGGTGCACCTGATCGATGGAGCAAAAGCTAGCCAGGTGGAGTAGTAGTACCGCCACTGTTGCTGGAAACACGAAGTCACGAATTGTTCTGTTGTTCACCGACCCTCCCTCGCCGTGCCCTCGCATCGGTGGATCGACGGCTCGACGCCCACACGTGAATGAATCGCAAAGGTAAACGGGGTTATTCCTCCGAGGGAAGGGGAAGAAGAACAGCTAGGCCCTACTTTCGGCCCACTCTGCATAAGTTGCTTCGGTTTTATGCGGCCCATATAGCCTACTGCTTTTCGGCCTTTGACACAGCGCTAGTATGCTATCAGTTGGCTGGGGAGACTTGGGCATGGGTGGCCCAGCTCGGCCCAGTGTCCCGGGCTCCAGTTTAATTTTTCCGAAAATAGGTATAAAAGGACTTTTCCTGGGCCGGGCCAGCCTAGGCTTGAGGTTTTGCTACTGAACTTTACCAAGCCCGACAGGTCTAGTTGGGGTTATCACAGGACTTTGGAAGACATGGGTGTCTCCCGCATGTCTGGTCGTCTGGACGACTGACCTCTCCAATGGAGAGGATGGCCGAGTAATTAAAGTGAGACGGCTCCGAAAGAATCTGGAGCCTGGAGGGCCGCCACGAGGGATTGGCTCGGACTAATCAACTTCCAATCTCACGTGTGAAACAATGCAATTGCGTCAAGAATTGGTGGACGGGATGGAAATTTTCACCGGCAAGGCTCTTAGCCATCCATAACCATTGCCAAAATAAGTCTGAGGCAGCCAAGACACTGGAGAACATTTTATGCGGAAAGTAGGCTTCTGTGGTGTCGTGTCTTTAGATGGCTTCCCCCTTTTTTTTAATTAACTTAAAGAATAAAATGAGGCAAATCTTTCTGCCTTAGTTACAAAAGGAAAAAAAGTCTCTTAGGGCATGTAGGAAGAAGTATAGTTATTAGTTACTCCTGCAAAAAACTGTTACTTCACGGGTACCAAAAAAAGTTGGAGTATGACAAATGAGTCCCTAGTACAAATAATATTTTTTAATTAGAAAAAAATGATGGATAGAAGAGAGAAGTCATGACATGGAATGCAAAGCAACGGCTATAGTAACGGGCTATAGTAACGGCTTGTTGAAGAACCTTCTCCATGCATACTGTTTTACATCCGGAGACATCTTCTGTCATGATTTACGCTTGTCAGAAAATTACATATGCATGGTTGCCAAGTGGATTAAGTTCGGCACAATCAATATCGTAACCACTACAACACGTACGCGTCGCTCAGAGCAAAGGTTTTACCGTCACCCTTGTCTCACTTCACTCGTAGAAGCTAGATTTGACCAAACTGCTATCCGAGTCCTTCACCGTCAATTTCAACACAATCTAGACTCGACTACGACGATAACAGAAAATCTCTTTGGCACTACTAGAAATCACAATTTTTCCTAGAGCAAACCTTTTTACCTTGAGCTGATTTCTCTCCTCTAGGTAAAGTAAAGATGCAAACAGTAACACCCTAGGTAAGGAGAATTTGCATCCAAAAATAAATGTGAGGTAAAGTATCCCTAGAGTTTATTTGAGCTTTAGGTAAAGAATCTGAAGAAGATGCCCCCGACGTGTGATTTTTCTTCTCTTTTCAGTCAGCCCCGCGCTCTTTTTTCCATGGGCGCGCTTTGCTTCACACAGGCCCACCTGAGTGATAGAGAGCAAAGCGAAAAATTTCAGCTATGCCCGCGCGAGACAACAAGTGAGCCTTCTCCCATCTCAAAAAAATAATATTGTATCTCTGTCTCCTTTCCCCTCGGTCTCCTTTCCCCTTGCGCCGCCCGCCTCCAACCCGCATCCACGGCGCCTCCTGGCTGTAGCCGCGCCGCCCGCCTCCTCGGCGCCTCCCTGCCATAGCCGCGCCGCCCTGCTCCACCCCGCCTCCACGGCGCCTCTCTGTCGTAGCCGCGCCGTCCGGCTCCGTCCCGTCTCCAACCCTCCATATCTGCTCAGCCGCGCCATACCCCCGACTCCCTGTCATAGCCGCGTCGCCATTCCATAGCCCCGCAATACCTTTGCCTCCTCGCCATGCCCGCGCCGCCCTGCCGTACCGGCGCCGCCAGAACCTTTCCTACAAGGACCGCCGCACTACCGCCTCCGCTGTCACCATCGGTGCGCCGCCACGAGGATGCGATCGCGGTGTCCGTGCCTGAAACCCGCCTGGAACTGCGGCAGAGGCGGGGTCCGTCTTCTTCTCGTAGTGAGTCCCTGTGGTGACCGCCTTCCTCTGATTCTACGGCCACAGGACCATGTGCGCCACCCCTTCTGGTTTGTCCTCTCTCCCCCTCTCAGTCTTCTCTCTATATATATCTAGGTCTCTCTATGTTCTACATGTTCTAGGATTAGTTCTTTTGATGAACTTTGCTATTCTAGGTGTCTTTCTTACTGGATTTGGTTCTCTGAAACAATGATTTGCTTTCTCCTAGTTGTGCTATCTGAATGATGTGTGAAACCATGATGTTTTTAGCAATTGATTTAGTTGATTAGTTCTCTATGCTAAATGTGCTATCTAAATGTCCTATAATTGGAAGGAGCATTCTTTGTGCGAAACCTTGTTCTGCAATTGTGGTACATGTGTTGTCATTGTTGATATATTTTGCTATCTGAAACCTTGTTCGTGCAAACACGATGCTGATTAACCTTGTGATGCAATGATAAGAAAATAGATGATAATGCATTGTTGTTCTTGTATGTATTTTGAAGGAGCAATTGTGTGAAGCCTGCAATTCACGAGTAAATGTTCTGAAGATTGATGTTCAGATGTATGTACAACATCGACAAAGCTAACTATACGATTTAGCATTATTTTGCTTTGCCTAATTATTTTGTACATCTTTTTCAGAGAAATACAAGCTTTTGCTGGCCAGATTGAATGAATAGAGAACAAACTGATCCTTTGTGCTACCGAGCAATCAAGCAAGCATACCATGTCTTCTAAGCAATTGCAGATTTTGAATGACAGCCGAAATCACGTATGTAATCATCTTTCTCAGTTTGACACTGAAAGAAGGAAGTAGCCATTTCAAAGCACATCTATTGTTTTGCAGATTTTGAATGGCATACAACATTCTCCAGTCTTGTTGCTCAAGAACACCAAAATCATTCCTCTGTTTAGGTATGTGTTCTGAAATAAAACCAAGTGTCATCTGAAATAAAACCCGAGATGGCTATTTTGTGATGTGCATGGGTGCTTATGTCTGTGGGGAATGGGGATATATGATCCGAAACTTGACATGAATTAATTACAAGAACATAATAGCGTGCTCTCTCTCTCTCTCTCCCCCTCTCCCTGTAAAACTTGTTTTTCTTTGCAGCTTAAATTCTGAAATGTTCACCTTTACTCTCTCCCGCACTGGATAAAACAGAATTTACATTTGAATCTTGCCTTCTTTGCTCCTTTCTCAGCTAATGATAAATCTAAACATCTACAGTAATCAGGCTTCTATTTGTAGGCCTGAAACCTGACTAGAGCAACAAATACTTCATTTGGTTTCCACAGAAAACAACAATTAACTCAAGCAGAGATTCCCCTAAACCACTCTTCAAGCATCTGAACAACACACAAGTAAACAAATATTCAGTTTTTCCCCTCAACTCCAAGTTTTTACCTTTAACACTTGAACTCCTGATACTCTCCTTGCTCTGCTTCTCCTCCTCGCTGTTCTGCTACTGAGAACTTTTCCAGCTACAGGCTGCAGCACCACTGGCCCTGACTCCTTTTCCTCTCCACTCTCCAGCTCCTATTTTTCTGTACTTTCTGTTTAATTATTTAATTATTTTCTACTCCACTCTAGCTTCAGTTGTATCTTTACTGATATTTTCAAGACCAACACGTGGCCTAAGTACAGGTCCTTCTACTACTAGTACTAGCACTCATATTTGACAGGTCCTTCTAGTTACTACTAGTACTCGATGCATTGGTACACACACTAGAGCTGGAAGTTTACTTTGGCATCACTGATAATTAGAAATAATGTTTGAACCAAGTTGATAATCCTACAATGGCTCTGGTCATTGGCAATTATGCAGAATAGCATGACTTGGAACAATTGAATGGATGGATAAGTATGAGGTCAGAATTAGTACCACTTTTAAACTCCTTTTCAAACATGATTTCCGATGTGGAAAAAATAGTTAACCAACAAGATAAAAACACTCATGAAACAAACAAGCCTGTATTCATTTCTGTTCTTCCATTCTCGTTTCACGTTGTAGTTGATTTCTCCTTCACGTTTTCATATTTATAGTTGTTATGCTGCTCAAATTTTGTACATGTATTCATCAAACAACTAAAATTTGTGTCATCTAATTTTCAGGTGCACAGGTCTTGCATACAACCTACTTTTGCACAGATTTTTGGCATAGCAGATTCTAGCTGCATACTCATCTGGGACAATTGTTCACATCTTGAGTCATGTTTGTTTGGCATAGCAAACACTAGCCGTTGATCAATAATGAGGCTATTTTTTGTAGCAACAACACTTCTTACTGATTGCGAACATGTTATTTGAATGAAGGTTGAGATTGATTAAACATTTTGTGTTATGTTCCTATTGGTTATTAATTTTGGTTCTATTTGAATATATTTGAACTATGGTCATTATGAATTCAAATATGGACAATACGAATTCATATATGGTCAAAATACGAATTCTGGTACCATTTGAATCTATTTGAGAGCCTAGTAGGTAAAGTCATCTAGGAAAAGATGATGATGTGGCATATTTGATTAAAATTTTGGTCTCGTGTCTTTCCCTAGAGTTAAATTGGCCCTAGGGACAGTAGCTTTACACCTTGGCACACCGCTGCCATGTGATAACTTTTCCTAGAGTTCAAGCCTCTAGGTAAAGAAACGTTCCCTAGAGGTGTCAAAATGCCCCTAGGTAAAGCCCTCTTTCCCCACCATACTATACCCAGGGTTCTTTCCCTAGTGCAGTCCCTAGGTGAAGCCTTTATCTAAGATTTTTTTGCTTTCATCTAGAATATTTGGCACTAGGAAAATTTGTGGATTCTAGTAGTGATATGACAACAAAAGATACCATGGACGATCACCTGAAACATGATTGCAAGCTTTTTTTTGAAGTGGTTTTGCTTTTTCAGCCGATCTTTTTGAATGTCCTTTTCCGTCCAAAAGTTTATGCATGGAGCTTTTGCACTTTGTGATCATTCAGAACGGCTCATTTTATAATGTAGTCCGATTAATAGATAGGAAATTTACATGTGTTGGAAAGCTGGCCAAAGATCGATGAAGCATAAGTATAACTTCAGGTCGAAAATGTACTTGTCGTTTATTACTTCCTCCGATCCATATTATACTTGTCTCAAATTTGCTATATGAACGTATCTATGTTTAAAAAACGTCCAGATATATGTAATATTTTGACGAGTAATATGGATCGGAGGGAGTAATATTTTTCAAGTTTTGCTCGAATTTTGTGTGGAACTCCTCCAGGCAGGAGCTAATCAGCTGGTGCATGCTGCATGCGTCTGGGACAAGCTCGATTACTCTGGAGCAACATTCCGAAGAGTATGGATGCGTGTTCATCGGTTGCGAATTCAGGGCACGAACTGTCAATTTGCAGGGTCTATATATCTGCATGCATGCACCATCAATAGAGGACCGCTTATTACCGCTTGCTGTTGCCCTGATCGGCGCGGCGGCCCGGCGGGCTCCGGGACGTACGCTCTAACGAAGCTTCTGATACTAGAGAGAAGTATACGAACGAATGACGTAACGTGCATCACATCATCCACCTGCACGGAAAAAAGGAGAGGAAGCTACAAAAGATCCAAGGAAAGTGCCCGCCGTCCCGCCGGCGATGAGGTTAGGCGATGGTGCTCTGTCAGGGGCAAGATCACGCGGCCGATGCGCATCCCGTGAGCCACTCACAGGCGCGCGATCTCGATCGACAACCCGCTAGGATCTTCTCCATGCATGGGCATTTTGCTTTGCCTGCAGATCGATGAAATGACGAGCTCAAAAGTAATCCGTGACATCACAAATTCAGAAACCAGGAAAAGATTCAGACCTGTTTGATAAGATTCAGAAAGAACGAAGTTAAGGAACGAGGTTCAGAGTAATATATACAGGTCTTTGCACAGAAGATCAACAGGGAGTCAGAGAGTGATACAGTATATACGTGCATTCTGGTCGCCTGCCCGCCGGTATCCTGAACCTCACTCCATTCAACAGTTGTAACCGATGGCAAAGAAACGAAAGAAAGGTAAAGTTAAGTCCAAAGCATGTGTGTACGTGCAACTTACTGGGTCTGCCCATTTCACAGCTTGAAGATATCTACACTGTACTATTAGTATTTTTTATCCCTAGGAAAACCGGACCAGGGTAAACGCATACATATGGGATATTTTGATCGAGCACGTACGTACTTACTTTTCCGGCGACGACGTACGGATGAAGTCGTAACCGATCAGAACCCATGACATTTGCTCGATCGGCCCAGCTTGCATGCTCGTGGCCGATGGACAGGCTGACGCGTTCCCCTTGGCATGCACGAGCCGCAAATTAAACCAAGTTCGATCCACCCCCAACATGGCAACAAGGGCATGCGTTTCTTTGTTTTCCTGTGGTGTATAAGCGATACTGTGTGCGCAACGCGCGCGGGCATTCCGCCCGTGTGTGCCCTATAAATAGGCCCTGGGGGTAGCTATAGGCCGGCATGTGCACAGAGTCGCAGACACGAGAGTGCACGAGTGATCGACCAGGATAGCTAACCACTTGGTTAGAAGGTCATATAGCTAAGAGCTAAGATAGAGATATACAGTAGGAAGCACTTGAGTGCAAGGAAGGAATAGGAAGCTCTTGGAAGGTTCGCGTGATCGAGAGGGCTAGCTAGCCCAGCTGTCGTCGATCGCAACGGGGAGATATGCCTTGGCGCTTGGCTAGAGAGGTAAGTAGCTAATAGTAGCATCTTCGTGGATTGACCCTTGTGTGTGTTAATTACTACACGGCGTTAATTTCCGCTTCTTCTTTTTTACTGCCAAAGCGTGTACAGAAGATCAGTAGTAGATCTCGATCACCAATATATTATATTCACCATGGCATCCAAACGACCACCTCGATAGCTCATAGCTAGCTTCTACTCCCTCCGTACCTTCAACTAAAACCACGACAAATATTTAGAAATTATGAACATATACACGAATTAATTTAAAGCTGATGCACGTGGACACAGGGGGAGCCGCTGGGGGAGGCGCGGAGCGTGCAGTGCGAGTGCTGCGGGATGGCGGAGGAGTGCACGCCGACGTTCATCGGCCGCGTCCGGGAGCACTTCCAGGGCAAGTACGTGTGCGGGCTCTGCACGGAGGCCGTCAAGGAGCGCCAGCAGCGCTGTGACCCGGACGTCATGATCACCGTGCGCGCCGCCGTGGAGGCCCACGCGGCGCTCTGCCAGCGGTTCAATTCCACCGTCCGGCTCAACCCCAAGCTCTCCCTCGCCAGCTCCATGCGCGACATCGCCCGCAAGAGCTCCCAGAACCGCGGACGCGGAGCCTGCAACACTGGCGCCGGCAGGGGAACTGGGATGGTTGTTAATAAGCCACCCGCGTGCTGCAACGGCGGAGGCCGCGCCGGCGCCGGCGCCGCCGGTTGCGCGCTGCCGTACGTCTGACGAATTGAAGACCGTTCGGTCGTGTCGAGCAAGCAGGCGGCGGCTTCATTATATATCTAACCTGTGTGATTGATCGAGAAATTGACACGGGCATGCATGCATCATATATATCGTATATATGCACTGGCTCGCCAACTTAATTATATGTTGATAGCACACGCTAACGCATGCATGCCAAACCACCTTACTATATACTCCGTACTATGTACTACTCCGTAGTAAGTTGACTGCTGGCCGGTAGTGTTTGATTATATCTTTCTTGCATGCCTCTCAGATTACAGATGATATTTAGACATGATTTATGTAGGTGCATGGTATTGCTGTGTATGCGTGCTCATCAGCTCATGCATGCATACGAACAGTCGAAAAGGCATAAGTATTTTTTTCCTAAGATGTGAAATAAAATCAGATAAGATCGTGCAGTCGGGAAACTTTTAAAGAAATCGACACGAGAATGCTAGATTTAAACTTAGTTTGCAAATTCTTTTTTTTTCCGAAAGAGCGAAGTCCTAATCAGCAATTAAACTGGGCTGGACTGGACTGGGCCGGGCTTTGATTACGACGGGAGGTTGTTATTTAAGCGACTTCTTCAACTGATGGGCTTGGTCAATTGCGTACTCCCTCCGTTCCAAAACACAACTCATATAAATTTGTACATTTGGATCAAAACAATTCTTGTTTCTAGTGCCTGACTACTCGTATTAAATTAATAATAAATAGATGTGAGTAGTTATTGGTCGGGTGCGAGTACCAAGAAAAAAATAAGATGTGTTTGGAAATAAATGAGAAAAATCTATATGAGTTGTGTTTTGGAAGGGAGAGAGTATTCAGTCTCCAGGTCTGTAGAAGACGATGCGCGCCACGTCTGTGATCCGGCGGCATATACACAGGGGCCTTGATTTCCGAACGAAGGCTTTCTTTTCGCCTCCTCTGCCCGCCTTCGCCGACGCCTTTCCATTGCCCAGGGTCCAGATGTCGACTCCATGTTATCCCCAGGATCCATCTCTCACCGGTCACCACACACCCTCCTCCTTTCGTTTACGCCCAGGCCAACCACGGACTACGTACCGTGTTAATTTTGTCACATCGGTTTCCCGGAAAAGTTCCAGCTAATTAAGCTCCTGCGTAGCTTCAGCCGTTACAGTAGTAGTCAGTATTTTTTAATAAGTAATCTCGATTCTAAATTGTTGTCGAAATATACATGTATCTAAACACATTTTAAAAATAGAACATCCATATTTGGATAAATTTGAGTCAAGAATTTAGGACGTGAGAGGTAGTACTTCGTATCTTGTTTTTTTTTCCTTCAATGTCTTGTCACGCGTACGTATACGTACCACACTTTGCCGTGGCACACGCAACTTCCATGGGCAAATTAACAGTGCCCTTCCTAGGATATCTTTTCGCGAGCAGATGGTGCATGTTAATTCAGACTACTATTAACAGGTGCCGACGACTCAAAAATATCTTAAACACGTGTGTGGGCCTGCTTGAGTACGTACGCGCGTACTGTACAATATACACGCTAAACACCATGGGGAATTCTTAGCAGGTGATGTTGGGCATTAGCTGTTTGTTTGAGGTGGACATGGGCTGTGTATAATTGGGTAGGGGGCGCCATTAAACCTGGACAGTGATATCGATCAACGGCGGCTGCTGCTTATGGACTCCTCCCTGTTATAAAACTGTAGTGCATAAAACATTCCAATTAATGAACAGTGACGACGGCATGCCTAGTCCCAGCTGGTGACATCGAAATCCCACTTTTTTATTTCATAATAATTCATGGAAGGGAGAGAGGCACCGTGTAATTATACCTTTTTCATCTAGAACAACTGGCCGGTATACTGCTACTACTGTCATGTTCCTTTCAAGAATATATTTTTTTACTAATGTCTGGCTTGCAAAAGCACAACATATTTTCTGTTTTTCTGCCATCATGCATTCATGGTAATATGATCCTTTTTCTGGGAACTGGATTGTTCAGTGTGAAATTCCTGGGTGACAAACAGAAACTAGCTAGCTAGCTAGCTAGAGGTCATGTTAGATTTTCGTGAGGGACAATACATTTTGTACATTTGTTTACTGTGAGAAAAGGAGATAAAAATATTCAGTATATAACACTTACTCCCTCCGTTCCATAATTCATGTCTCAAATTTGACCAAAAAAGGATGTATCTATCCCTAAAAAGTGTCTAGATACATCTAATATTTCGACAAGAATTATGAAACGGAGGTAATATTTTATTTTCTCCATAAATTAAGTGCACACGTGATGTTCATGTTTTTTTTTAATGTTTTGCACCACCATGATATCCCGAAGGGGGGCCGGTGCGTATGGAGTTCCTAACTTCGTATTAGACATCCCCGACTGATCATACTTTGCAGATCTGCCTTCAATGTTAGAATCCAATCGTCTCGGTGGCTCTTCGTTTTCTCTTCTGGAGTACACTTGAATACAACATCGATTTCATCATGATGACCCCTGCTGTATGGACACTAATGACACTAGTTAGTGGAAACTTCATGTGCCGTTTTCTCAATCACAAGCTGATATATTGATGGTCCCAAGCATGGCCATTTGTCTACAGTGCATGATTGCGGTTTCGATCTAGCCATTTATTCATGTCGACCTACGCTCTAACGAACACACGAAAAGCGCCTAATTGTCTTAACCTGTACTTCTCCCGTTTCTAAATATTTATCATTTTGGAACACATGTGACTAATAATGATAAATAAAACAATTGGGTTTGTGGACCATCGACTACCAGTACAGAAAAGATACAAACATGATCCAGTACGTACAACGACACTACATTCAGGCTACTATGCCTGTCATGAAATACACTTTCCTTAATATTTCAGTATGGATGTTATGTTAGCTTTAAACACTGATAGTCAAAGTGTCACTCTATGCTATACCACGTCGTCGATATCTAAAACATAAGCAAGCTAAACGTGGGATTTCCAGCCCCCACTCAGAGCGAACGTGGAAACACTTAGTTAGCATACCCGATCGAGCTCACCAAAAAAAGCGGGTTTAAAAGCTACTAATCCGACCTCCGCAGATCGATTAGCCAGATATGCATGGCATGACACGCAAGGGTCGCAGCAGGCCTATAGCCTAGCGCCAGCGAAAACCTCTCGCATGGAAGGAAGGACAAACGCCGGTCGACCACGTCGTACGTGTGCGGAAGCAAAGCGTCTGAGCACAAAAAGAACAATTTGAAGACTATCGTGCCGTCGCACCCCGGCCCAATAATTCTCCTTGCGGCGTTTAATTGTCCAGTGATCTAGCCACAACACACGCCGTACGCTAACGCATGTCCCTTTAAATACCACGGCACATCTGTCCTTAATTTCATATTCCAATCCCGTCATTGACAAAGATTTGCCATTTTCCTGAGATACTCAGAAGCTAGCTACCTCTGGCAGGGCAGAGCCCGGAGGACTTGGAGGATTTTCCAAATCGAGAAAGGAGACAAGGTAGCTAGTTCGATGAATCGGGGATTCGAGATGGGCAGTGACCAGGAGTGGGCGGCCATGGAAGAGCAACACGACGGGGACGGCGATATCGATGTGGGCCGTCGCGAGGACGGCCCAGCGGCGCCGGCGGCGTTATTGAGCGGGAAGAAGCTGTGGCGCATGGCGCGGGCCGTGCACCTGGTCCTTGCCAGGGGCCTGGGGAAGCACCAGCCCAAGCTCGCCGCGCTCGGCGTCCACCTGCACCACCTGCTCTCGCCTATGTCCTCCTCCATGCGCCACTGCAGCTTCGCGGCGCCGGCGCTGTCCTGCCGGTCCGTGGACGCGGTGCACGTGCACCCGTACCCGCGCAGCGGCGGCGGTCGCATCACCGGCGGAGCAGCTTCGTCGCTGTCGTGCCGGTCCATGGACCCCGGCGCCGCGGTGTACAGCAAGTACGAGTACCGGCCCCGCGAGGTGGAGTTCAGCTGCAGCAGCACGCCGCTCCACAGCAGGCGCCGCCGCAGGCGCCGCCGGTCGCGGCGCCGGCTCCTGCAGCAAGACGAGGACCCGGAGCATGGGTCGGCGGCAGCGGTGACGAGGCTGTACGATCTCATGGACGGCGACGAAGAAGAAGAAGGCGATGTTGTTGAGATCAGCGGCGCCGGGGCGCCAAGGCAGGTGCGGATCACGGACTCGCCGTTCCCGGCTGCGCGGGAGGAAGAAGACGATGAGGCGGGTTTGGTAGACCGGCGCGCCGACGAGTTCATCGTGTGGTTCCACGGCCAGCTGCGCATGCAGCAGCAGCAGCAGCAGCCGCAGCGGCCCGCCGCTGCCAGGGAGCTAGCGCGCCACGTACCGGGTTAGGTAGAGCAGAGCAGATCAGGGCCATCCGTGCGTGGACTCGCGCATGCATGGACCGTCGTTGGATACACAGTACACACAATACGTGATCGTTTCACGCAGGAATGTGAAGTTGTTGAGGAGTTTGGACTGTCATTTCGTTTGATTTGATTTTCTCATTTTTGGAACAAACTCTTTCCATGCGTTTTTTTCTTTTTGCTGTTTTCTGGTGTGGTTTCGATCGATGCTGACTGCTGAGGTAACGCTGGTGGAATTTTGGGAGAAAAACTGTGATCGTCACTCAAGTCAATTGCACCCATTAATTTGATGTTAAAGGCTTAGTTACTTTAGTTAAATACAGGCCTCTAGCAGTAACATCAATGGCAAGAGGGGGACGGTGATGCAATGAGGTTGACGTATGGTTCAAGTTTCTGAGATTTATATATGTGGACTGAAACGCATGCCTAAGATGTTAGTACATGCATTAACCGAGTTGTTTTTTGAAACGAAGGCAAAAGATCCGGCTCGATCCATTAATTAAGAGAAACTAAAAGTATAACCGACCAAAAGAAACCTATTCCATCAAAGAACCTGACGAGGGACAGTAGAGAAAACCAAAATAAAATAAGGCTTCTGTGAAACCACAGGTTTCAAGGACCAAAATTATATGGTCTAATCATCTTATTTCACAAAATTAATACAAAATCCTCTATTACAAATTAATAATTCAAAAATTACAAACAAGCCCTTTAGGTTTACATTTCAGCCCTTAAACAGTTTCTTAGCACCTAAGAAACCCCTAGTGGGCCCAGCTGCATGAATGCCATTTGTGTCATGCTGCTCTTCCTTCCAGCAAGCTGAGAAACACGTGTGAGCCATGCAACCAACTTGTCCAACACTTGTCCTCAACTTGCATAGTATTCTACACACTATAAATAGCAACTACTTTTTTTTACTGTTGCATTTTCACCAATGCCTCATCGAGCCACCTCCACTCCACCTGCTGGCAATCCTTCCCGCTGCTTGCTATTGTGTGGTGATCTGTGTGTTGAAAGGGAAAACAAAATGTTATTCTTGATTGCCTCACATGCTCCTGATTGTTTTGCTTGTACGATTATAGTAGAATAAAATCCATGTTTAGTTAGTACTTTAACAAAGCTAATCCAGAACCCATGTATACTGTGAATAGCATTGTCATTTTGCTAATAGGGAGTAGAACACATCTACCTACCAGTAATCACCATCTTCTTTGCTCACCCAAATCAGACATCTATGCATCAGAATCAACACTACAACTTGTTTCCCTAATACACTAAAACTTGCTGTCAATGAGAGAGATATGGACTTAGCTTTTCTTAGGATACTTAGCAGCAGGCCACGCGCCGGACTGCTGGTCCCAACACCGGCAAGCTGGGAAGGAGTAGGCGTGACCCCAGCCTAGCTGTCGTCAGCGACGGCCGCGGCACCTGAGCCGTGCCGAGAAGCCATGGCAGTCCTCGTCGTTGTAGTGGTGCGTGCTGCTAGAGAAATCGTAGGGAGAAGCGTCGTGGTCGTCGAAGACGATGAAGTTGGCTGCACCGGACCCGAGGGAGACGGCCGCGGCCATGGCAGCCCAAAAGCTAGGGTTGCAATCTCGGGATAGGTTGGTGGAGTTTTGTAGAAATGAATTTCGGGATCTAAAATAGGAGGAGTGAGAGAGGAGTCTAGAGCTGGTCTCAGCTTGGCCGGACATGGTCGGAGCAAGGAGATCAAGGCGGCGGCGTGGTGCTGTTCGTGCTTGCTCGGGAGAGAAAGAGAAAAGGAGAGGCCGAGAGGGAGATAAGGGAGAGAGAGAACCGAGAGGGAGGAGGAGTACTAGTACTACTTCGTTGGGCTGGTCTGGAGGCTTAGGCAGGAGATTAGCTTTGCCATTGCTCTTTGCAGCATGCGGGAGCTAGCTAGCAGTAGCTTCGTTAAAAAAAAAGAGAAAGAAAGAGTTAGCAGTAGCACTAGGACACCACACTTGCACCCCTCCGACACACACGCTTGCATCTTTTGTTTCATCTGTACGCTAAAGACCAGGTGAGATTAGCTTAGAAACTTTGTTAGCAATGCATGTTTGTTTTGCTTGCTTTATTTTATTTTATTTTATTTATTACAATCATTTTTAGGAGATTTTTAAGTATGTTTATGAATTAAATATTAGGAGTTGACTCCGGACAAGTAGGACACCCGGACGGTGTTTCCGAGTTGACCGGAGCACTACCAGGCAAGTCGCACCCTTTGAACATGTCTTCGAAAATATTTTTATGAAAATTCGGCGTATTTCAAAACATTTGCCCGTCACTCAAAAATAAGTTTTATAAATATTAAGAATATTTATGTGGATGAGGAAGATCCATTAGTATGGTCAGTACTAGATTTGCCGGTCCCGACTGGGTTACGGCCAGAATATATTCGGCGGGTAGGGAGCTCAGGTAGTAGAGCAACCCGGATAGGGTTGATGGAAAGTCAGGGCTCTCCTACATCGGAATATCATATAAGGACAAACCAATTGGCGCTTACTTCAAAAGCGGCACAGACTGTACTGACCATAGACCTGGAATGGGACAGGCTGAACCAAACCACGCCAAGTAGCTGCCTCTGTCTGGGTGAGAAGGTGACTGTATCCGGGTAGGTGCAGACACCCTAGGGCGGGACCTACCGGTCAGGGGTCTCGACCCGCGGGCCTACGTAAGGCAAGGCGGCAAAGCAGAGGTAGTGTACGGGCTAGTTTTGGTTCTGATTCCTTGGTCTAGTCATGTGCAGATGATTAGTGCACCGACAAGGATTGACCAAGCGATGCTATGGGCAAAGCAGTACACCTCTGATCAGAGTTAAATGTGATATCACTCCTAGCTTCCGGGTTTGGAAGTGCGTTGTGTGGGTTTTCCTCTAACACAGGACGTAAGATCCCATGTCGATCTCCCGCCAGTAGATTTTTCAAATAAAATATGGTTTTCAACGAAATACTATAAGAAATAACTTATTTTCGGAAATAATTATTTTTGGTCCGACGGCTTGATGGTCGTCAAGGTTAATTCATGCATAATGATTTCCAGCGGCTTGCGGAGTACGTATTTTCAGCCTTGCTTCATATGTTGTTTTCAGAACCAATGATCATGGTGAGCCCTGAAGAGGTAGAGTCCGGTACTTATGATGAGTCCGGTCCTTACTATGAATATGCTGAAGTGGAGTATGAGTATGAGGATGCCGCTGGCGAAGATGATGTTGCGTAGACCATCAGGAGGATAGTTCAAGATGGCCTAATAATGTCTAGATTAGAGGCACCTCTTGCCGTAGTGGGACTTGGAGACACTTTGAGTATCCTTGTAATAAGACACCGTCTGAAAACGGTGAAGGTTTCTATTGTACATGTTACTGTTTTCCTCAAGTTGATCTTGGCGCAACTCTGTACGTGACGATTCTTCCGTTACGCTGACTTTGTCAGAGGTAACGGAGCGTCATAGAAAAGTTGATATCCCAGCGCGCTTAAGAAAACATAAATGTAATTAGGCAGAGACTGTCAGAGCCTTAAGGAAGAATAATTTCCCTTCTCATCTAAATAACTAAAGTTTTCTCATCTTCAATTAATTTGTCTATTCTTAAAAAAAAATTGGTACCTATCTCTCTTTCCGACGTCTGTTCTGTAGCAAGGGTATCTACTGACCTGACCAAAGTAATTAGTAAATAAAATAAGGATTATATATTAGTGCTGACCGGAACGTATGGCAAACAAATAAATTGAACAAGCATGCGTGATTGAATAGATTTGTGCTACTTAGAGTATACTGTACTGCATGGTATTGATTGCTTACTACCTAGGTTCAATACTATACGTTTTTGAATCGCTTACTTGCTTGCTTACTGTTTTGGAGTAGACTGACTGAAAATGTATTGAATAATTAATTGAATTTTTATCTAACCAATGTGGATGAAGGATACAGTACCAGGTACGGGTTTTGAGTAGGGGGTTTTGCTCGCTACTTGGTTCAGCTCTTTTACATTTTGTGTATTCGCCTTGCACCGTACTACACCGTGGTTCAGGACTCTTGTGACGCTGGGTACTTAGTCACTCCGCACCTTCCTCCCGAGGAGGGATTGGTAGGTGTCGTTCCGTCGGTCTACCGTGTTGCACATTACGACTTCGTGTCGGCGCTCCAGAGAGCGGCACGAGATGCTGCTTTGCACGTCTTCCATGCGTACCACGCTGCACTAGCTCAGATTGGCATGGGAGAGTGGCCCCACTGCCTGGAGGAGTCAGGGAGTTCGTCTACAGCCCCACCGCCCACCTTCTTACCCCCGCAGCTCGTGTCCATCTCCGTGTTGCCTCCACTTCCACCACTTGTCCCCACGTTCTTACCACCACCACCACCACCTCCGAGTGCTCTTCCTCCTCTGTACCCGACAGTTCCACCCAGTACTTCAGACTTCTCAGCTCCACCCAGGGTACTTAGAGGTTCTTCCTCTCGAGCCGTGTCGCATCCACCTACACCCTACAGACGCCCACCTTCACCTCAGAGTTCAGTGCAGGAGTTGTTGAGCCAGCTTGACACCCTACAGCAGCGTTGCCCCCGCCTTGAGTGGGAGAACCGCGACTTGACTGCAGCGTTGAGGGACTACACCCGCCCAGGTATGGCCCTCAACCCACTTGTGCTTGAGAGCTCTCCTTCTGTCAGTCTAGACCGTGTTGGGTACTCGATTGACCAGCAGTCCCTTGCCACTGACGAGCCGTCCTCACAGGTCGGCGCTACTCTGAGTTCCACCTCAGCTCCACCACTCCTAGACCCCACTCCTCGCACACCACTGGGTTCTCCACCTGTCGTCCTTGCTCCACCGTCTCCCGACTACACCCCTGCTTCCCCCGAGTACACACCCGCTTCTCCCAACTACACACCCGCCTCTCCTGACTACACTCCAGGTCTTGCAGACGCCGTCCTCACTTACTCTGACTTCGCCGAGCTTGACACCAGTCTTGTGTCCTCTCAGTTCACCCCTTCAGACTTCCTTCGTGTCCCTTCCGACGTCACTCCCTCAGAGCACCCCCTTAGCTCTGTCCCCGACTCCACCGTTCACGAGTCCGACGCTGCAGCACCGAGTTCTCCGCTGCCCGCACCGAGTGTGTTCCAGTCTGCACCGACTTCCGGCCTCAACCCCGACTTACTCCTCACTCGTTGTGCGAGTCCCCTTGTTAGGGAGGACTGACTTACTAGCATAGCTAGACGTGTGCATATACCCTCTGGCAAGGTTGTAGCAGCCTATACTAGCTAGACTGTTACACCTCCCAGAGTTGATGTCACTACTTACCAGATACTTACGCAGGCTCGTATAGGCTGTCCTTTTGTTTATGTACCTCTTGAAAGGTCTTGAAGCCGTAGCTACCCTTCCAGAGCTTACACAGCCGTATCTAGATAGGTCAGATCCGACGGACAGATAGGTCGGCAGGTATACTTTTGTGCCGGGTACACGTGTAGATAAACGTGATAACCTGATGATTGTGATATGGAGTTAGGCATGGTGCTGCTACTTTATTTTGTGATGTTTCGGATGGACTCATGGATGATATTATGGATGATGGACTATTATGCTATCATTTCATTACCATCTTGTATGATGTGCTCCTCTGTAATGTTTGCATTTCCTTTATTATGATGCTACTATTTCTGTGTATCACTGACCTGCGTATGTATGAGTTGATGCCACCATGCTACTTCCAGTTCAGAGATTCATATGATGTATATTGCTTGATCTCTTGTAATTTCTACTCTGTTCACATTCATGTCTTGTATGCTCCTGTATCTGTATGTGTGAATGATGGCTTTATGTATGTGTGCACTTCGACAGATGCATGTCAGGCTTTAGTTTGATTTTATTCCTCCCTGTACCGGCTGTTGTTAGTCACCAAAACTTAGTCTCTGAGAATAGATAAAATGGAGAAAGTGCCTTGTCTGTTTGTGCACACACACACCTCAAAACAAAAATGTACGTGTGGATTAAAATTTTCTTTCCGCGTAGCCACATCCTTAACCGGAGCCCTTTTATACCAGATTGGTAGCCATGGATTCCGGTACTGGTCAACGCGAGGGAGTTATAAACCAGACCGGGACAGAGTCCGAGTTGCCAGGAAATGGTGGGGGTATAGGAACTAGTGCGACGTTACCTGCAGCCCCAATATTCCCTCCGCATGTTTCGGGATCAGACCAATGTGCTCAAATGCTTCAATGGATGGAGCAGTCTCGTCGAGACTCTATGGAGCAACAAAACAAGTTCATGGAAAATCTATTTGGTACCATTATAAGTCAGATGACTAGAAATCCAGACCGAGGGATCTCAATTGGAGAATTTCAAAAGACTAGACCACCAACATTTTCAACCACCACAGATCCACTAGAAGAGATGATTGGTTAGTGGATATAGAGCAGAAACTTATGACTGTAGGATGCACAGACCAAGAGAAGGTCCGTTATGCCTCCCATCAGTTATTTGGTCCTGCTGCCACGTGGTGGAGAAATGTGCAAAATATTGTGTCAGCCGACCACGTGATCACCTGGGATGAATTTAAGAGGAGGTTTCGAGAAACTTATATTCCAGAAAGTTTAATGAGCATTAAGAGAAAGGAATTTTTGAACCTTAAGAAAGGACAAAAGACCGTCGCGGATTATTTAAGCCAATTTAACTTCTTATCCCGCTATGCACCAGAGGACACTGATACCGAGACTAAGAAGGTGTATCAGTTCATCGAAGGACTTAACCCATCCGTACAAGTAATTTTAGCCTCCGTGAAGGTGACTGAGTTCCAAGATATAGTTGATCAGGCCCTTCTTATTGAGAGTCGGCAAACAGCCGCAGGAGAAGAAGAGCGGAGAAAGAAAGCTAGGATGGACCCGAGGTTCATTAAAGGAGGCGACAACCGCCCTACAGCCCCGACGCGAAATTCCATAAGGGGACAGAATCAGCCTACCTTCCGCCAACTCCCTAGATTGGTTATTCGAACCCCTAGACCTCCTATAAAATGCAATATTTGCAATGGACCACACATGGCCCGGGACTGTCCAAAAGCCAGCATCATATGTTTTGGATGTGGACAAAAGGGTCACTACAAGAACCCAATCTCAACCTCAACCCCAACCTCAACGTCAAGCTAATGCAACACAAGTTCATGGGACTAGAGCCGCAGCGGGCCGTGGACGTGGTCGTGGTGGACTAGCACGTGGACCAGTTCTTGTGACACACCTTGATGCCGCACAAGTGGAGTCAGCCACCGATGTGATCACGGGTAACCTACTGATCTCTCCTGCTGTAGGCCTAGTACTTTTTGATCCCGGGGCAACACATTCTTTTATCTCACGGAAATTTGTCGAGACACATAATTTGGAACAAACCGCCCTAGCCAGACCAATAGAAGTCAACTCCCCTGGAGGCCTAATAATTGTGGAACGTGTCTGTCACAACCATTCCATACTAATAGAAAAGATAACCTTTAGGGCCAGCCTGTACGGGATTGGTCTAAAAGGATTAGATGTTATACTCGGGATGGACTGATTAGCTAGACATGGGGGCAAAAATGGATTGTGAAGGAAAGTCTATATCCTTGAGGGGCCCAAATAATAAAAGGATGATCTTCAGGAGTAGAAGAAATAGCCCACAATCAGACCAAGGTTTAGTAGCTGCCTTGCACACAAAGGAAGCTAAGGACGTCCCCATAGTTCAAGAATTCACAGATGTGTTTCCAGAAGAGTTGCCTGGGATGCCACCAGACAGGGAAATAGAGTGCACTATTGATCTTGTTCCGGGAACGGCACCCATAGCCAAGCGACCCTATCGTATGTCTGCCGAAGAATTAAAGGAATTAAAGAAACAATTGGATGAACTAGAGGAAAAGGATTTTATCCGACCTTGTGTATCACCATGGGCAGCGCCAGTCCTATTTGTAAAGAAAAAGGATGGAAGTATGAGATTATGTGTGGACTATCGAGGCCTAAACGAGGTGACCATTAAGAATAAGTATCCGTTGCCGCGGATAGATGATCTATTTGACCAATTAAAGGGAGCTTGCGTTTTCTCAAAAATAGATCTCCGATTAGGATACCACCAACTGAAAATAAGTAAATAAGATATACCCAAGACCGCTTTTGTAACTCGGTACGGACACCATGAGTTCACGGTTGTTCTGTTCGGGCTTACAAATGCACCGGCAACATTTATGAACCTAATGAACCTAGTCCTGATGCCCTATCTGGATAAGTATGTGGTCGTATTTATTGATGATATTCTGATATATTCTCGGAGCATCAAGGCACATGCCGAGCACCTCCGAGCAGTGCTACAGACATTGAGAGAAAGGAAACTCTATGGCAAATTCAAAAAGTGTGAATTCTGGCTAGAGGAAGTCTTCTTTTTAGGACACATTATATCGGGAAAAGGAGTAGCCGTAGATCCTGCTAAAGTGGAAGCAGTGTTGGCCTGGAAATCACCAACCAACGTAACGGAAATTTGCAGCTTCCTCGGACTAGCCGGATATTATCAAAGGTTCATAGAAGGGTTTTCCCAGGAAGCAGCCCCTATGACCAAACTGCTAAGAAAAGACACGCCGTTTGTTTGGAATGATGCGTGTGAGCGCAGTTTCCAAGAGTTAAAGAAACGACTCACCACCGCACCCGTCCTAGCTTTACCCGAGCCAAGCAAAGAATTCACGGTATATTGTGATGCCTCTCGAGTTGGTTTGGGATGTGTGCTTATGCAAGAAGGGAGAGTCGTAGCTTATGCCTCTCGACAGCTAAAGCCACATGAGCAGAACTACCCCACACATGACTTGGAATTAGCAGTTGTGGTATTTGCACTAAAGATGTGGCGCCACTACCTTTATGGAAGTCGTTGTTAGTTGTACATGGACCATAAAAGTCTCAAATATATTTTTACTCAGAAGGAGCTTAATTTGAGACAAAGATGGTGGTTAGAACTTATCAAGGACTATGACCTTGGAATTAACTACCACCCTGGGAAGGTTAATGTGGTTGCAGATGCCCTTAGCCGAAAAACCTCATTAGCCACATGAAAATTCCAACCATTGGAAAAACACCTGATCCGTGAGCTAGAAAGTATGGGAATCGAAATCATGCACAAACCAGTGGAACATATGTTGGCCACATTAACATTAAGACCCAATTTATTGGACCAAATAAAGGAAAATCAAGTCAAGGATGAGTTCATCTGTGAGGAGAAACGCGGAATACAAAGTGGTGAGCCATCACAATTCCAGATAGCAGAAGATGGATCTCTTTGGCATGAAACCAGGATATGTGTGCCAGACCTCAAGGATATTAAAATAATAATTATACAGGAGGCACATAATACCCCATACACCCAGGTAGCACAAAAATGTATCGTGATGTGAAGGGTACATTCTGGTGGAGAAATATGAAAAAGGAAATAGCTCAATATGTGGATGAGTGTGACACTTGCAAAAGGGTCAAAGTAGAGCACCAAAAACCACCAGGGTTGTTGCGACATCTTCCAATTCTAGAGTGGAAATGGGAAGAAATACACATGGACTTTATCACCGGGCTACCTAGGACAGCAAAGAAGGAGGAAACAATATGGGTTATAGTGGATCGACTCACAAAATCTGCGCATTTTATTCCTTTAGTCCCAGGATCTTCCAGAGAGAAATTGGCAGAGCTCTACATTCAGAGAATAGTAACTCTGCATGGGACACCGTCTAGAATTGTGACTGACCGTGGGTCTATGTTCACGTCCAAGTTCTGGGAAAAATTGCAAGAAGCATTAGGAACTAAGTTAGACTTTAGCACCGCATACCATCCACAGACTAGCGGTCAGGTTGAGCGAGTAAACCAAATAATAGAAGACATGCTGAGGGCATGTGTGCTAGACTTTGGCGACTCGTGGAGCAAACACCTGCCACTAGCAGAGTTCGCGTACAACAATGGCTACCAAGCTAGTATTGGGATGTCCCCATTTGAGGCCTTATATGGTAGGAGATGTCGTACCCCAATATGTTGGGTAGAAGCCGGAGAGAGAAAGCTCCTAGCACTAGACCTTGTTCGAGAGACGGAGGAAAAGGTTCGCATAATTAGGGAACGACTGAAAGCCGCCTAGAGCAGACAAAAGAGTTATATGGACAAAGGACGCCGAGACCTACACTACCAACCCGGAGGCTATGTGTACCTAAAGGTCTCGCCAATGAGAGGTGTCAAACGCTTTGGGATACAAGGAAAACTAAGTCCAAGATATATTGGGCCATTTCGAGTCCTAAGGAGAAGAGGACCCGTTGCCTACCAATTAGAATTGCCAGCACATTTGCAAGGTATTCACGATGTATTCCATATTTTCAACTCCACAAAAGCATAAAACCACCAAGAGAAAGAGTCCTCGAACAAGGATTGACTCTTCGAAAGGATCTAACCTACGAAGAGCAACCAAGCCAAATCTTGGGAACCGACGAAAAGAAATTGCGAAATAGAACAATTAGATACTGCAAGGTGCAATGGGGAGATCATCCGGAGCGAGAAGCGACTTGGGAAAAAGAGGAAGACCTACGCAAGAAATATCCACACCTTTTTAAGGTTCGACCCTAAATTTAGAGGACGAAATTTCTTTTAAGGAGGAAGGGATGTGAAACCCCAGGTTTCAAGGACCAAAATTATATGGTCTAATCATCTTATTTCACGAAATTAATACAAAGTCCTCTATTACAAATTAATAATTCAAAAATTACAAACAAGCCCTTTTAGTTTTACATTTCAGCCCTTGAACAGTTTCTTAGCACCTAAGAAACCGCTAGGTGGGCCCAGCTGCATGAATGCCATTTGTCTCATGCTGCTTGCCATTTGGCTCCCTTCCAACAAGCTGAGAAACACGTGTGAGCCATGCAACCAACTTGTCCAACACTTGTCCTCAACTTGCACAGTATTCTACACACTATAAATAGCAACTACTGTTTTTTAGTGTTGCCTTTTCACCACTGCCTCATTGAGCCACCTCCACTCCACCTGCTGGCAATCCTTCCTACTGCTTGCTATTGTGTGGTGATCTATGTGTTGAAAGGTAAAACAAAATGTTATTCTTGATTGCCTCGCATGCTCCTGATTGTTTTGCTTGTACGATTATAGTAGAGTAAAATGCATGTTTAGTCAGTACTTCAACAAAGCTAATCCAGAACCCATGTGTATTCTCTGTGAATAGTATTGTCATTTTGCTAATAGGGAGTAGAACACATCTACCTACGAGTAATCACCATCTTCTTTGCTCACCCAAATCAGGCATCTATGCATCAGAATCAACACTACAACTTGTTTCCCTAATACACTAAAACTTGTTGCCAATAAAAGAGAGATGGACTTAGATTTTCTTAGGATACTTAGTAGGAGGCCACGCGCTGGACCGCCGGTCCCAACACCGGCAAGCTGGGAAGGAGTAGGCATGACCCCAGCCTAGCCGTCGTCAGCGACGGCCGCGGCACCTGAGCCGTGCCGAGAAGCCATGGCAGTCCTCGTCGTTGTAGTGGTGCGTGCTGCTAGAGAAATCGTAGGGAGAAGCGTCGTGGTCACCGAAGACGATGAAGTTGGCCGCGCCGGACCCGAGGGAGACGGCCGCGGCCATGGCAGCCCAAAAGCTAGGGTTGCAGTCTCGGGATAGGTTGGTGGAGTTTTGTAGAAATGAATTTCGGGATCTAAAAGAGGAGGAGTGAGAGAGGAGTCTAGGGCTGGTCTTAGCTTGGTCGGACATGGCCGAGCAAGGAGATCAAGGCGGCGGCGTGGTGCTGTTCGTGCTTGCTCTTTGCAGCAAGTGGGAGCTACCTAGCAGTAGCTTCGTTCAAAAAGAAAGAAGGAAAGAAAGAAAGAGTTAGCAGTAGCACTAGTACACCACACTAGCACACCTCCGACACACACGCTTGCATCTTTTCTTTCATCTGTACGCTAGAGACTAGGTGAGATTAGCTTAGAAACTTTGTTAGCAATGCATGTTTGTTTTGCTTGCTTTTTTTATTTTATTTATTACAATCATTTTGGATTAAACTCTTGGCAGTTCCCCACTCCTAGAGCGATATCTAGCGCAGCACGTTGAAGTGGTTCCTTTAACATTTGTGCTGTCTATATTGTAGCAGCAAGGTGGAGTTGTTCCTCCACAACCTTGTGCTGCATCAGGTGGTATCAGAGCCCTGTTGATCCGTTCTAGTTTTTGGTTTCCCCATTGAGAGGAAGCTGCAGCAAGCGATGGAGGAATTGGGAAAAAGAGTGGATGCTGCAGAACAGCAAATCCAAGCGCTACGTGAGGATATTAACCGGAGATTCGATCGGTTGGTTGAGATGATAAGAAGGGGGTGTTCCTCCTGCTACCCATGAAGAAGATACATCTAAGAAGGAAGGAGATGTTCGGGGACGAAGGAAGGAAGCTCATCTTCGAATCCAAGTACCACAACGACATGCACATCAGCATACGTCAAGGAGGCCAACTTATGCTAAAACTTCTGAAGGTGAAGAATCTGATGAGGGCCTTGATGAACCTGACCTCTATGCATATCCGAGAGTAACCAATGCTACAAATGCGAGAGATACATACAGGTGAAAGCTGAAATCTCCACTTTCAATGGAAATGTCGATATTGAAGGGTGCCTTGATTGGTTTTACGAGGTGGAGACTTTCTTTGAGGTCACGAATATTTTAGAAGATTGTAAAGTTTCTTTGGTCGCATACAAGCTAAAAGGAGGAGCTGGTGTATGGTGGCATTGCCTTCAAGAAGACCGCAGACTAAGAGGAGAACCTCGTGTGAGATCTTGGAGACAAATGAAGAATCTCTTGAAAGGGAGATTTTTGCCTACTGATTATGATCAGATCCTATTTATTCAGTTCCAGTTGTGTTCAAGGAAATATGACTTTCTCAGAATACACCGAAGTGTTTCTAAGGCTACAAGTGAGGTGCAACCTTGCTGAAACTGAAGATCAACAAGTTGCAAGATACATTAACGGTCTCAATGACACTATAAAGGATCGTTTGATGATGCAACAGGTTTGGTCCATTGACCAAGCACAAGCTCTAGCCTTAAAGGCCGAGAGGTTGGTGAAGACAAGAAAGTCAAGTAAGGCTCCATATTCCCATACGGAAGGCCCATCTCGAAGTTACTCCCATAGAGGGGAAGAGAAGAACACCCAACCAAAACCAAAGCAACCTGCCCCGAAGCAAGCTGGAGGCAAGAGTAGGGCAAGCATGTGGTAAAATGCTATAAATGTGGGGAAGAGGGACATGTATCTAGCAACTGCCCATTGAGGAAATTCGTCAACACAACAATCCATGATGACGAAGATGACGAGGAATATGAATCTGAAGATGTTGAAGGGCAAGATGTTTGTGAAGAAGA
The DNA here is from genome assembly GCF_000005505.3 of Brachypodium distachyon. NCBI lineage: Eukaryota > Viridiplantae > Streptophyta > Magnoliopsida > Poales > Poaceae > Brachypodium > Brachypodium distachyon. Next base: position 17,137,085 of record NC_016132.3, on the reverse strand, counting down.
GGGTGAAGAGGTGGCATGCGTGGTTCGGCGTCTCGTGTGCTCAACGCCACAGGCCGACAACACACAACGGAAGAAAATATTTGAGAGCAAATGCACGGTGAATGGCAAGGTATGCAAATTAGTGATTGATAGTTGCAGTTGTGAGAATCTTATCTCACAGAATTTGGTGAACTATTTAAAGCTTGAGACACATGATCACACAAATCCCTACACCATCGGATGGATCAAGAAAGGGATGAATATGAGGGTCACCAAACAATGCAACTTGCCACTCTCTTTGGGAAAATACTACCACTCAAATGTGTTATGTGATGTTGTCGATATGGATGCCAGCCATGTTCTTCTTGGGAGACCTTGGCAGTTTGATATGGATACTACACACAGAGGGAAGGAAAATTCTTACTTTTTCACTTGGAACAAGAGAAAGATCATCATCCTACCAAACCAATCAAATGGTAATACCTCTAAGGAGAAGGGGAAAAATATGTTAACCATTTCCCACACCTCTAATGAGTTTATGGAAGACTTGAAGGAGGCAAATGTGTGTTGCTCTTATTGTTAAAGGTGAAAAGCAACCGGCGGTTGAAATTCCAGCAAAAGTACATGGCCTACTAGCTGAGTTTCAAGGCATACTTGGAGAACCACAAGGCCTACCACCAATGAGAAGAATTCAACATCGAATTGACTTAATTTCAGGAGCAAGTCTTTCTAATCTTCCACACTACCGAATGAGCCCAAAAGAGCATGATATATTAAAGGAAAAGGTGGAGGAATTGCTGCAGAAAGGGCACATTCGAGAGAGTATTAGTCCATGCGCTGTGCCAACTTTGATCATGCCAAAGAAGGATGGATCTTGGCGCATGTGTACGGATAGTAGAGCGATCAACAAAATCACCATACGGTATAGATTTCCTATCCCCCGTTTGGATGATATGTTAGATCAACTTAGTGGTGCAAGAGTGTTCACAAAGCTAGAATTAAAGAGGGGATATCATCAAATTCGCATTAGACCTGGGGATGAATGGAAAACAACTTTCAAGACAAAGGAAGGGTTTTTTGAATGGTTGGTCATGCCATTTGGACTCTCAAATGCACCAAGTACCTTTATGCACTTGATGAACCAGGTACTTCGACCCTTCTTATCCCACTTTGTTGTGGTTTATTTTGATGACATCCTCATATATAGCAAGGATGAAGATGAACACTTGGATCACATTCGTAAGGTGCTATGGGTACTAAAGCAAAACGAACTCTATGTCAACTTGAAGAAGTGTGTTTTCCTTCAAACACGACTTCTTTTCTTGGGGTTTGTCATAACAAGTGAGGGCATTCATGTTGATGACTCCAAAGTCGAAGCAATCAGAGAATGGCCAACTCCAAAGACTATCTCAGAGGTAAGAAGTTTTCATGGTCTTGCAACTTTCTATAGGCGGTTTGTGAAAAATTTCAGTACCATCATGGCACCAATCACTGAATGCCTAAAGAAAGGAAAGTTTCAGTGGAATGAATCTACTGAAGCTAGTTTCAAAGAGATAAAGGCAAAGCTCTCACAAGCTCCTATCTCGGCACTACCTGATTTTACTAAGACTTTTGGGATAGAGTGCGATGCATTGGGGCAGTTCTATCTCAAGAACGAAAACCCATTGTTTTCTTTAGAGAGAAGCTAAGCGAGGCAAGACAAAAGTGGAGTACCTATCAACAAGAATTGTATGCTGTTTTCAGGGCTTTAAAGACTTGGGGAGTCTATTTGTTGCCTAAGGAATTCATTGTTTTCACTGACCATCAATCCTTGAAGAATTTTAGAAATCAAAAGCATGTAGATCGCATGCTAGCAAGATGGGCAGCATACCTGGAAAGGTTTAACTACCTCATTGTGCATAAGTCTGGAACAGCCAACAAAGTAGCCGATGCTTTGAGTCGGCGTGCATGCCTTTTGACTTCCTTTGAGGCTGAACTTCCAGGCATGGATCAAATAAAGGAGCTGTACGAAGAGGACGAAAACTTTGGCTATGTTTGGGTAAAACACATGAGAGGACAACCATTAGGTGATGACATTTGGTACAAGATGGCTATCTCTTCAAGAATAATCGTTTGTGCATCCCAAGAAGTTCTCTACGTGACAAGTTAATTAGAGAACTCCATTCAAGTGATCTCAGTGGTCATGTTGGACGTAACAAAACTATCGCTAACTTGGAGGCTCGATACTTTTGGCCACAACTAAAAAGAGATGCAGGCAAGTTTGTTCAACGGTGCCCCGTATGTCAAACCTTCAAGGGTAAGTCCAGAACACAGGGTTATACATGCCCTTGCCTGTCCCTGATGCCCCGTGGGAGGATATCTCTATGGACTTTGTCTTGGGTTACCAAGAACAAGACACGGGAACGATGCGGTATTTGTGGTTGTGGACAGGTTCTCTAAAATGGCCCATTTCATTCCGTGTCGCAAGACAACAGATGCTCATCATGTGGCAAATCTATTCTTTTGAGAAGTGGTCAGGCTTCATGGAGTTCCAAGGTCCATCGTCTCAGACCGTGATAGCAAGTTTCTTGCTGCCTTTTGGCTAACTTTGTGGAAGCAATTCAACACCGAGCTAAAATTTTCTAGTACAACACATCCACAAACAGATGGTCAGACGGAAGTGGTGAACAAGTTTTTGGGTAATCTGATCCGTTGCATTTGTGGAGATAGGAAGGGACAATGGGATTTGGCTTTATCACTTGCTGAATTCTCATATAACAACTCCAAGCATATATCAACAGGAAGGAGTCCTTTTTCTATTGTCTACACTAAAGTTCCAACACATGTGGTGGATCTGGTGAGGCTACCAACGAAGGGGAACTCAAAATCAGCATTGTCCTTTGCTGATAACTACACTGAATTATTTGAAGAAATTCAAAGTGTCTTAGATGCACAAAATCAGAAGTACAAACAATTGGCTGATTGCAAACGAAGGCTGAAATCATTCCAAGTCGGTGATAAGGTCATGGTATACCTCCGAAAAGAAAGACTGCCTTTAAGCATCAAAGGGAAGCTCAGACAGCGAAAATATGGACATTTCTCTATCCTAAGTACGATAAATGATAATGCCTATGTGATAGATCTTCCGGATGAGATGGAATATCTAACACATTCAATGTGACAGACTTGGCTCTCTATCATCCAGAACAAGCACTCTACGAGGATAACTCGAGGCCGAGTTCCAAACAACCAGGGGAGGATGATGAGGGACAGTAGAGAAAACCAAAATAAAATAAAAGTAGAAGTCAGATCTCTCAAGGCTTCTACAAACTTCTATTATATTCTAAGTAACTTGTCTTTTAGTCATAGGTGTTGTGGTAGTTTCTAGAGTGTTCTACTATAAGTTGTAACTAGGATATTTTCCTAGCTTTGAGTAGTGTTCCCTAAAAGCTTCTAGTTATAAGTAGAGCTAAGTAGTGCAAACTCTTGAGGCCTATAAATAGAGGTCCACAGCTCTATCTTGGGACAGACTCTGTACCACTACCTATCAATAAAGAGCACTTTATGTTGTTTCTCTTAGATCTTGGATTAGATCTTGTGTGTTAAGAGTTTGGATTAAACTCTTGGCAGTTCCCCGCCCCTAAAGCGATATCTAGCGCAACACTTTGAAGTGGTTCCTTCAACATTTGTGCTGTCTATATTGTAGCAGCAAGGTAGAGTTGTTCCTCCACAACCTTGTGCTGCATCAGAACCTGACCATTTTGCGCCAAAGGTCACCTAGTTGGCGGTGTCAATATTTAACTTTGCAAGTATAATCGAGGATATTGTTGAGTATCCACGGAAAATATGAACATTCCTGTCGTTCATAATTTCCGATTACACCGGCATTTTCATGGAAGCCAAACCTTTTGGTTGTTTGCTCATTTTCGTCTACCGACTTTTGAGTGAGGTCTCCATAATAGCCCACTACGAGGGAAAGGCAAAGCCGAAAGGTGAGGTCAAGCCAATTTAACATCATGCCCCTAGAGATGGATGGAGAGTCTGCACCTGAGAAGAAGGTGAGTAACCGACTCGTGTACATGGTAGGCCGAGAAAAAAGAATAAACTCAGAAAGAGGTGAGAGTCCAAATAATTGTGTCCGGAACTACACCACACTCCAAATGGATCCGACTCAACCGATACTAAAGGACCACAAATTCCTTGATGTGCATCACGGAGAGGTCCGCTCTCATGTCGATATGTCTAATCCATGCGCCATCGTGCAAAGCTTGCTTGACGTTCCATCTTTTTCTTCTAAAAATTTCATAAATCCGAGGAATGATATAGACACGCATGCACAGAAAAGGTCTAAGTCCGTCTCGTCACATGGGTTGTTAGCTCCTAGCCACGCTTTCGACGAGTCGGTCCATTATAGCCACCTCAAGCGTAAGGCTCTTGCAAGAAAAAAGAGATTAAGCACACCGAGGCCACCAAGGTCCGTGGGGTGACACCTTGTCAGAACCGGTCCAAAGAAAGACGCCCCTTAACTCATTGTTCTTGATAACCCGTATGGGGATGGTACAAGGAGTGGGGTGATAAACCGCCTGAAATGTCACTTGTCACGTTAATTTTTGCATTGGATTTGTGTGCTGAATTTCCCCGGCCGTAGTACCGTGAACTGATGATAATTGTAACATTGGAGTACAACGCTAACATTTATGAACAAAGTCTCAGAGCTGTACAATGAATACTCCTATATGCTTCATGCTCCAGCTCCTGCTATAAAGGATGTAAGGAGGAAACAACAAATTGAAGCTGCACGCCTGCACCTTTTGTTTTGGCTAGTAATAATCGTTTGTAAGTATGACACAGGTGTCATGTATTATTCAGAAGTCAGTCATTGTCACGGTACGTATTTTCCATCTACCTATCCCGACCGTTGTACAGCGATGCATTACAGTTACTGATGCTTCTTTATGGATGTATATGAGCAGCTATCAGCGACGAAATTCAATCGCTTGTGTAACATTCACAAGTTGCAGCAAGACTGTTTACCCAAGCAATCTCAACCTGCAAACTCTAGCTGCAACTCCCCTGTACCTGATAGTAAGTGATAAGCAGCTACCCAAATGCGCACATCAGAGAGCATTGATCAAGTACACAGCTCTCCCGCATCCCCGTCTCCTGAAACCTCAGTCAGTGTACGCAGATAAGGATGACTACTGTAGACACAAGTTTCTCTGTAATCAGAAAGCAGACGAACAATTCGACCATGATTGTTCCTTCTCCCGGACCTACAGCTGCAGTACCAGCGCAAGCAAACGGCAGCAGGATTATCAGAATCCTGCTGCCGTAATTTTCTCCCGGCAGGACCACGCATGAAAACCCGTCGCATTGAATTCGGGGGCAAATCACTGGCCATGGATCGATCGGTCAAGCAAACGAGCTGGTATCCGCGAATTATTTTTCTTGGCCCAATCATTGTTAATTATTATTATCAGGGCGGGGGAAATTCTAGTACAACCGTGTCCACGACGTGAATCATGACAGACAGCAGGTTCCCCGTGAACTCGCAGGCGGAGCCCGCAGGCGTCGGTGCCTGCGGCTCTGTGGCGTGTCGTCCCCTCGACCGGCCCTTGCTCGCAGGAGGGGGACGTGAATTGATGAGGCGAAAGGGATCGGGACGGCAGACGGCGGAGACAGAGAGAGAAGAGACGCGGAGCAGAGTCCGTTGCGGAGAGGGCTGCAGGCTAGTAGCACGCTGCTGCACGATCGGGTCGGCAGCACCTGGCGCGCGCATGCACCCGTTGCTCTAGCCTGTCGGCCGTACGTGCCTAACATAAGCCGTAGAGACGTAGAGATCACCAAGAACTTCCTCTCTCTTTTTTTTTCCAAAAGAAGATTAGGAGAAGGAGACAGAAAAATATATATCAAAAAATGCCCTGCTGTACAAGATTTGTTTCTGCTTATCGTACAAGCCATTAGAGCTCGAGATGCCAAGTGACCATATGTACGCTTGCTTCCAAAGCAGCGGTCCTACTTCCTCCCTCCTATAATACGAGGCACGCACACATTCTTGCATCGTGAATTTAGCTAATAAAAATCATCTGTCACGAATGGGATCAAAGTAAGCATCTACTGTTTAGTTCTTCTTCTTTTGACAAAAGAAACTACTACTCCCTCCGTCCAACAAAAGATGTCTCAACTTTGATTAAACAAAAGATGTCTCAATTTTGATTAAATTTGAATGCATCTATACACTAAGTCACATTTATATACATCCAAATTTTGACAAACATAAGACATCTTTTGTTGGACGGAGGGAGTAGAAGATCCCATTCGTGACAAATTTCGTCGGCTTGGGTGTGCATTTTTAATTTGCCGAAATTTTCTAAATCTACTTTAAAAAAAATTGAGGGTGGCAGAAGTTGACACCAAGACAAAGCAAGTTTATTTTTTAGAGACAATAACATTTACACCGGGCACATCTTCAGTGGAACTTTGTTTCCAGGTTCACACGCCCTGTCATTCTCCGAGACATACGCGTTAATCCCGGGAAAGGAACCTCGGAGGTGGTCACTGACAAGCTGCAAGAAGTCCCAATTAGGAAGGCTGAATCTCTTGCGGCGAAAAGTTCTTTCGAGCTACGCACTTGGAAATCCGGACGAGACTACAAAGAAAGCCAACCCAAACTTCTGCCTCACCATAGCGGAGGCATTAGGGTTCAAGTCCATCAAAGCCGAGTACGCCAAAAGTTGGCTAGGAGGTACTGCGATCCACTTAACCGAGGTGCAGGCTCAATACCTGGGCAACTAGAAAAATCTGTTGCTTCTTTTCTACCGTAGGGACACGGCCCCTTGGTAGAAGTATAAGGTATCCACGGACAAGATGACGATCAGAGATGCGAAAGAGCTTGCGGAGACTTTAGATCTGTGAAACAAACCGAGTAGGTTGTTGAGATAAGTACAAATATCCGGCCACTGTAGCTCGTCCAACAACAGGATCAGCGAGGTTGTTTCTCTAGGGTTTGTTAAGTTGTTGTAATCCAAACTGACTTGTAAACACCCTATAAATATGAGTATGGCCGGTGGTTTATTCCCACGGCAAAACTCCCAATCTCTCCCCAATATTCTCACTTGGTGTCAGAGCCTTAGATCGCAATGCCGGACTCCGGCTCATCATCCACGACGACCTCCCTTCCGCCACTAGCAAGCTTCATCACCATTCGGCTGACATCTGCAAACTACCTCATCTGGAAAGCGCAGGTGGACCCGGCTCTTTGCATCCACTAGGTCTACGGCCACGTGGATGGCACCGTCGTCGTGCCGGCCAAGACGATCGTCACCGGCACCAACCCTGCGTACCTCTCTTGGTACCGATAGGACAAGTTGGTCCTTGGCGCTTTGCTGTCGACCATGACTGAGGAGCTCCTCGGCCAGGTCATGCGCCACACCACCGCCGCCGAAGTGCGGAGAGCACTCGGGGGATGTTCTCGTCTTCCAACTGGCGAATCCGAAGAAGGGGGACATGATGGCTGAGGCCTACTTCGCCAAGATGAAGAGGCTCGCCGACACGATGGCCACCATTGGGTGGCCACTCGACAATGATGACTTCGGCGGCTACGTCTTCGGCGGCCTAGGATTGGAATACGATCCACTCGTGCCTCCCTCACCACGGGCGATGATGACGTGAGTATCAGCAGTCTATACTCTCGTCTTGCTGAGAACAGCGCCCAGCTTGAGCTCCACTCTCGGCTGCCAACAATGTGACACGCAGCCAGGGGAACTCCAACAACCGGAACGGCGGGCGCAACAACTCCGACAATCGACACTCCGACGGCCGCAACGACAACACCCGCAACGACAACCACAGCTCCAACAACTGCCGCAATAACTACAATGGCGGGAGCAAGGTGCAATGCCAGGTGTGCAACAAGTTTGGCCACGATGCACTGCGGTGCAAGAACCACTTCAACCACTCCTACCAGCCCGATGATCAGCAGGACCACTCTGGCAACTCTGCAGGGCATGGAGGCTACTCTGACGACACCAACTGGTACGCCAACACCGGCGCGATGACCATCTCATGAGCAACCTCGACAGGTTGCACGTGCATGAGCGCTACACAGGAAAGGACCAAGTCCAAGTTGCCAACGGTGCAGGTTTGCAAATTTCGCACATTGGTCGTTATGTACTTCCTGGCTCATCTAAACCACTGATCCTAAAAAATGTTCTTCATGTCCCCAAAATTAAGAAGCACCTTCTTTCCGTTTGCAAGCTTATCCCTGATAATGATGTCTTTGCTGAATTCCATCCACATTCCTTTCTTTGTTAAGGACAAAGCAACGAGGAAGGTCATCCTTCACGCTAAGAGCAAGCATGGGCTCTACCCGGTGTCAGCTTCATGCTCTCTGTCGGCTCCTGCTCCTCGCCATTCCGGTCTAGCTGGCACCATTGTCACCAAGGGACATTGGCACAAGCGTTTAGGTCATCCCTCGTTATCAGTAGTTGAGTCTATCCTTCAGTCGAATAAGCTTCAGTTTGTGTCACCTAGCAATGGATCTTCAGTTTGTGATGCTTGTCAATATGCCAAAGCTCATCACTTCGATCGGCGGTTTTAAAATATTATGTGAGTTTTCTTGATGATTATAGTCAGTACAAATGGATCTACTTGCTTAAACATAGATCTGAAGTTGAGAATATTTTCTATTCTTTCCAAAAGCTAGCTGAACGAACTCCCAATGCTAAAATCCGTACCGTTCAATCCGATTGGGGTGGCGAATATCACCCTTTAAATCGATATTTTTCTGATACAAGGATCACTCACCGTGTGTCTTGTCCCCATACTTCTGCGCAGAATGGCATCACTAAGCGAAAGCACAGACACATCGTCGAAACCGACATCGTGCTCCTTGCTCATTCCTCGTTGCCGCCTTCCTCACTGCATGCTACCTAATCAATCACATGCACACCCATGTTCTTCAGAACTCCACGCTGCCGACTACACTTCTCGGAGACACGCCGGATTACTTGTTCCTTCGAGCGTTCGGGTGTGCCCACTGGCCCAACCTTCGCCCATATATACAACAATCGCAAACTCATGTTTCGCTCTCATCAATGTGTTTTCCTTGGGTACAGCACGCGCCATAAGGGTTACAAGTGTCTAGATCGCTCTAATGGGCGTGTCTACATCTCTCGGGATGTGGTGTCTGATGAACACACCTTTCCCTTCGCCACACCTAAGCCCTCCAGCCCAAACCCTAATCCTAGTTGAACTAGTTTTCCTTCCGATGGCCCAGTTTTGCAGGAAGATCAGCGGCGTTATGAGCTTCGCCTGCTACACCCTGACAACTCTGCCTCGAGCAGTTCCTCTTATGGTGCATTCGTTACAAATAATGTAAAGAGACCAAAATTGGACATCAAGTGAGGATGTACCAAACCATACATCCTCCCAGAATTTAATTTTGGTTCCATCGCCAACTACCCATCTATAACCAAATTTTGCAGCTTTTCCAAAATTTGGAGACACCTACAGTTCTACTGTAGAAGATGTTGGGGGACTAGACACCATATTTGTTATCAGCTATTGTTTTTCGGATTTTCCCATCGCTGTAGATGTATCTTTTAACCCAGAAAGCTAACAGAGATAGATTAAAGACTTAGAAGCTGAGAACACCCAGCCCCCAAAATCCTTTTTCATGCAAATCATGGACCAATTAGATAGGTGAAGTTTTCTGTGTCCTTCAAAATCATTCCAGAGGTCAGCAGAAGTCAGAACGGTAGTTCCAGGCCAGCACGAGCCTTCGGATCGACCGGTAGGTAGCTGGTAAGTTGTACGCACGCGGCCTCGCACTCCACCAAAGCTCCCGAATCCCAAGTCCCCAATGGCCTGCCTTTTTCGAGCCCATCCTTCGGCTTCGCGCCACGTACGTCCGTCCACCGCGACAGCTCCATCATCCATGGCGGCGGCGGCAGCAGCAGCGACGATGATGTTCCGCTTCGTCGTCCTCCTCGCGCTCTGCTCCGTCGGTCCGTACCCAATGGTTAAACTACAACTATCTGCAGTTGGAAACTTGGCATTTATCACCTTGTTTGTTGCCCTGACTGATCGATGGACGGTATGTGCAGCGTTCGTGGCGCTGCTGCGGGGTTCCTACGGCCCGGAGGAGCTTGTCGCCGGCCCGGGCTTCTCGAGGCTCCTGCGGGTGAGCTCCCTCTTCGTGCAGGACATCACGGTGAGGACGGATGAAGAAGAAGAAGGAGAAGGGCCCGGGGGAGAGAAGAATGGGCTCGTGCTCTACGGGCTGGCCGGGGCGCCGCGCCTCCTCGGCGCGCCGGCCGCGTCGTGGACGACAATGCGGGCTCGCCGCATCTTCGTCGTGCCAGCTAACTCTCACAGGGTACTCTTGCGTTGCCACTCATGTCTCTGAATTCATGTGCTGCATTGCGTATTTGCGTTGCTGCATCTGTCATGGCGTCATGCCATGCCATGGTTGTCTTGTCAGCCGTTGGTTTCAGGCAGCGTATCAGTTCGGCTCTCTCTCTCTCTCTCTCTCTCTCTCTCTCTTCTTCTTCTTCTTATTCTTCTTCTTCTTCTTCTTCTTCTTTTTGAATTTGTACACGCTTGTATGATCACAAATTCACAACTCCTCATTTTAGAGATATCGTACAATGTTGTGTCGAATTGCTTGTGAATTTTCTCTCCGACTTCTTGGTTTGATTTGCTAGTGCACTTTGCATCGTGCAGGAACGGGTTTATTTCCTGAACGAAGGGAGTCAAATCCAAGTCGATTACAGTGTCGACACTGGAGCTGAACTGATCTATCCACTTCACATCATCATTGCACAAGGTAAAATTTCCGTATCTGCAAAATGCCATGCATATACTCTCGTCAATACAGGGCATAAACGTGTGACTAGCGCAGTACTACTGTAACTCACAGTCTCACTCTCACCTGTTGAGATTGATTGCACTACTGTATAATTTTTCACAGGGAAGGAAAGATTCACGGAATGGACAGCCAATCTATCAGTTCATAACGCCACGTTATCATGGCGCATTGTGCACGGTAAAAGCGCTGCGGTGTCTGAAACTCTTAATTACGAACAAGCTGCTGCAATACTCCGAAGCATCACAAAAATCAATCCTAACGTGTACCAGATTTCTGAAAAATCACAGGAATCGGAACAGTTAAGCAGTCGATCGTTTCCTCTAGCGACTACTACTACGTCGCCGTGGGCAACTTGAACGACCAAAACACAACGGTAAAGAAATAGCCATGCATGTCCTCTGATAATTCGTCGTCAGGAATTCAGCATCAGATACTCGTATTAGCGCCGGAACTTGGAAGATGTCGTGTTACACTTCCACGTGCAAGAGCACACTAGCCCACACCACATGTATCCTCTTCTGAAGATTTCCCGTCCGTTGTGGGAGCAGGTGACGCTGGATTTCAGGATCAGGGCCGCGTTCTACGACACCACGGGAGCAGACTACGCGTGCTCGCCGGCGCCCGACTCCCCTTGCACATACAGGTTACCCATTCTGGGACACAACGCCGTGGTCCTGTCATCTGGTAGTACCGTCAAACAGGTGAAAACCTGGAAAACTAAACATCTGAACATTCAGTTTAAGTCGCACCGCACTGTTCTGACTTCTGACATGTAATATTTCAGAGACCGGATTCTGACGACGAACAGCAAGTGAAAGTGAAGCTGTCGTACGGGCCGCGCTGGATAGTGTTCGTCACCGGATCAAGTAAGTACATACTGTTCTTTTCAAGATAAAGAAATAATGATTTGATTCCATTGCCTACTGTCGCTGCAACAAAGCGATATACCCAACAAGAAGTTTTTTGTTTCATCTAGCGATCCTGGCGGTCATCCTGCTGCTGCTGTACGAGGTGATGAGCGCGCTGTTGGGTTGCTGCAACGCCGGCGGTACTACTTCCGGCGGCGGCGGGGACGACCAGAGGAGGACGTCGCTGCTGGCGGCGGGGAGCAAGGAAGGGGAGGAGGCGAGCTTGGGCTCGTCCTATGACTCCGTCTCCGACGACGGCGGCGAGGACGTAGAGGGAGGAGGAAATTACGACGAGGAGGGGCGGCGGCTGTGCGTTGTCTGCTGCGACGCACGCAAGGACTGCTTCTTCCTCCCTTGCGGCCACTCCGCCACCTGCCACGCGTGCGGCACCAGGTATATATTTGCGTCGTGGAGTGGAAGGAAAATTGTACTGTATGATGTTGATTTTGCTGCTGCAGGGTTCTGGAAGAGGGAGATGGAAGCTGCCCGTTCTGCCGGAGGAAGCTCAAGAAAGTGAGGAGGATCTTCGCCGTATGAATATGATGGTCGCATGGCCGGCCGGCTGCCCTGCTCCGGTGATGATCTCTGCGGAGTGACCATTGCCCGGATTTGGATGAACAGCTATTTTGGATGACTGTGAGAGCCAAAAAGGAAGCGACTCAACGTTTTGAAAATTAGTATCGCCCACCGTGGGGCTCGAACCCACGACCACAAGGTTAAGAGCCTTGCGCTCTACCAACTGAGCTAGACGGGCTTGGCGAAAGGAAATGAAATGATAACTATATCACTATTGTACAATGTTCACGTTGAACATATTAAGTGTACTTCTTGGAGATGTAGGAACCAGGATGAACTTATCGGACCGTAAATGGTGAGATTAATGGCAGCACACTCAACATATTACTCCCTCCGATCCTTATTACTTGTTGCTATTATAGGCATGTATCTACACACTGAAAATACGACTACTAAAAATAAAATAATTAGGTGTATTGGTTTATTTCCACCATGACATTAACAATAAAATTCTTCGGACAAGGATTGAAGCTAGGTCGGTAAGAAAATACCATCGTTCCACACTAGGCCGCTACTATGTTGATCGAAGGATTGTAATCGTCTAAGAAATTTTCCTTCAAATCTTTTGGATTGGCTGAATGGAACTGGAAAGTTGGCTTTACTCCAAATTTAATAGGAATTTTAAAATGAGGCCGTGCATCATGCAAAAAATCATCAGAGATGTCCAAGGTGAGGTCACGTTTTGCCCTTTTATGTCCAACCAAGAGACATTTCATGCAAGGCAGATGCACAACTATGCGCGCGAAAATTTTGGATTTACAAAATTTTGTTTGCTAAGAATTTTCAATTTTCCTAAGAATCTAATACTCCATGCTAAATTCATGTGTTTCGAACAGATTTTATTTAATTTTATATTTGGGGTCATTCCCTATCTACGGCCGCAAAGCTACAAATGGACCGGAGAAATGCCGTTGGATCCTACATGGTTGAAATACAAAATATCAACCCTACGATTTCCAACAAAAGCGGGGATAGCTCAGTTGGGAGAGCGTCAGACTGAAGATCTGAAGGTCGCGTGTTCGATCCACGCTCACCGCATCCTTTTCTTTTTCTCTACAGAGAGGCAGTGTTTGTGTACTCCTCCTGTACCTGAAGCCCTGAACTGAAGTTATCTAAAGAGAAAGCATGTTTGGTTTCAGTTCCTTTTAGTTTTGGCCCCCTGTGTGACCTTCGCCGCCTTGGTAGCTTCTTCTAATACAAGAGGGAAACACCATGCCAAGTATGCCACCAATGTTTGATCTACATAGGCAAAAGATGAGGTATTGAAAACTCATCTTCTATCGGGAGATTGTTTCACATTTCTTGGGTTACAATCATACAATTACTCTACAGCTACCGCACCTTCACCCTCCTCAAGTCAGAGTAAGCTTACAAAATACAACGGAGAGCTCCTGGAAGGCTTGAGCGTGCTCTACTTCTACCATATTTTGGAGGCGCATACAAAATACAACCGAGCAACTGGAACATGTTCTACTTCTGCCATCTTTTAGAGGCCTGAACTGAAGAGCCTCCTGCTAACTGGTTTGATGGAGCCTTTGTATGATCTGGTGAGACAATATTATTCTCATTAGTACCAGCGGAGGATAATTAGCTGTTCGTTCTAGTTTAAGTATTCACAGCACGTCACACATAAATATGGAAATCATTCGAGATGGAACAATATGCCACTTTTTCCAAAATTTGAACGCTTATAAGCACTGTTCACTTAAATTTTTGCAGGTGCAATAATAATAGAGACGTATCATGTCAGAAGGAAGTCTTATGCTTGGTTGGTTCATAATACATACTTGGAGTCTTCAAAACTGCATCCCTTGGTTTTGACCTGGGCATTGCTGACTGCCCATTTTTTGTGAGAGTGTATTTGGCAGTTCGCAATGGAACTCTATCTCTATGCCTGAAATCATTGAGCATTACCAGATTAGTAATTAAGCATACTTTTCAGAAGACGAAAGACTCTCATGATGACAAGTATAGGCAGAGAGAAATACTCCTAATGCATCCTAGTAATGAAAGGAGAGAATTGACAATTTTGATGAAAGTGCAATAGGAACTCGAGAGTACATTGTTGTGTCGTCTGAGTTTGAGTTCAGGATATTCGTCTTGCCAATAGAATAGTCGGTTTCTCTTACTGAGGAGCCATCTTCAGATACATTGTCATCATAATCTGCTTCATCCAACCTCGTAGGTGCAATATCAGTGGGTGAAGTATGACCAACATTTGCATTCACCTCAGCGTAACTCAGACGATCCGACAGTTCGCTCTGTTGGTTTAATATGTCCAGCGATGTCTGGTTGGAATTAAAATTATTTGGCAAGCTTGCACCATGTTTGTCAATGACAAAACTTGGGGATTTAGCTTTGTCTTTCACGAGTTGGAGCTGCTCAATTTCCATATCTTTTCGTGAAATAGTGTCTTTCAAAGATGAAACCTGAAATGAAAACATAAAGTGCAACTTTTCAAACTGAATGACAAAATATCCACAGTACAAGAAAGAATCATCATCAGTGACATAAATAGCAAACATGAACCATCAGTGTGGGAGTTTAAACTATTAATTAACAGCAACACAAAACTTGAATGATATCCGCAATAATACTAAGCTATTGAATTATAGAAAGCTTTTGTCTAAAAAAAAGCTTAAAGCATACACATGGTCCTATGAAAGTACAACTATTTGTATTTTTCTTTTCTTTCTGTAGTTGATTACTAACTTTGTTCACAACAGGACTATGTAACATGTTGCCCTACATGGTCCATGGCATTGGCTATCCTTGTTGGTAATTTCATATCCAGTACTGAACTATCCAGCAAGGAATAGATTGGAAACTCCTGCT
The DNA here is from genome assembly GCF_000005505.3 of Brachypodium distachyon. Classification (NCBI taxonomy): domain Eukaryota; kingdom Viridiplantae; phylum Streptophyta; class Magnoliopsida; order Poales; family Poaceae; genus Brachypodium; species Brachypodium distachyon. The sequence goes on along the minus strand of NC_016132.3, from coordinate 17,121,938 downwards.
ATTTTACTATTGATTTTCACAAATTGTTAATGCATGCTACGAAACCAGTTTCAACAGTTTAACATCTTACCAATTGTAATTAAGAGGTTACAAAAACCATGCTCCATGCTGAGGTTATAAATGATCATAAAAGGGAAAGATGTATTTTGATTTTGGGGAGATAATTAGGATAATGATAATAATCTGGTACCAAGTTTATATGTAAGTCTAACCAAAAAAGTTCAATAAGTACACAAAAGGAAAGCAAATAAACTCCAGTTCGAGACGAGTTTGATAGAAGCTAAAGTATTAGAACCTGTTCCAACAGCTCTTTGATATCCTTTCCCTCTTTATTACTTCTTGCAGCACCTAACTCTACTCCAGAAACTCTTTCAGCAAACTTTAGAGTGCTTATAGTTTCTGAATATGACTCAACATCAGGATTTATTTGGACAAACATCAGTGTCTTTGCTTGTCCACCTGAAATTAAATAATTTTAAGAAATAATTGAAGGCCACACAAAGCCTCAAATGCATAATTTACCAACAAGTAAACAATTGATTACCCAAAGAGCTTTGAAGAACTTGTGTTAGCTTGCTGTTTCTGTATGGCACATGGGCATTTTTCTGTGCCAAAGCAAAAATCACATCGCCTAAAGCAGAGAGTGATTTGTTAATGTGTTGAGCCTCCTTTAATCTATCTCCAGTTGCTTCAGACCGCTCAACTCGTTCACTGCCAGCAAGATCAATGAGATGTAGACACCCTCTAGAGGTAGATCCATTCTTCACATCCAATCCTCGAACATGTACGGTTAGAATGCTACATGTAACAACAACTTCTTAATAAATCAAAATTATAGAGAATAAAGATACATATCATACAAGTTTGGTTAAAAGTTCAGTCAACCTGTGGGACCGACTGCTCCTTTCATTTAGAGCTGTTGAACCAACTGCTCTGTTTGCTAGTCCGATTTCCATCAAGTCTAACACATCTGATGTTGACTTAACTGGGTGTAAACTTGCATCTGGTACAACAAGTCCATTGGGTTGAGAAGTGTTCCAAATCCCAAGTGTTTATTAATGTCAAGGAGTACCATCATTACTTTTTGCAATTTTGGTAGTAACATAAATATAAGAAATGTAAGAAAAAATGGCATAGTTTTCAAAGGATATCGTTTCTGCGCAATATTGTTGGACAGAAGATCACGAACTTGTTCATTGTATATCTCAACCATTTGTACGCCAACCTCATATGAGAAAACATTTCTCCTACTTAGTGAGATATCAAATAGATCATTTAAAGCCCGGTAATTGACACCCCAATCTTTTTTTGACATACTAGGTCCACTCTGAAGAACAAAAAATGTAGACAACAAGAGATTAATGATTATAGTCAGTAGCATGCTCAGTACATTGCAAAAAAAACATGGCACTCAAGATTAGAGTTAGTACCATTGTGTAAGTTTTTCCAGAACCAGTTTGGCCATACGCAAAAATACACACGTTGAATCCATCTAGAACTGATCGAATCAACGGTTGAATGTCTGAGTAAACGTCAGCTGTGAATTGAAAAAAAGTGTAGTTATTACAAAATCAATTAACATGCAAACCCAATAACCAAAATAAGCCTTACAAATTTGTACCTTGAGAAGCAAATGAGCTGAACACTTTGTTGAACTTGAACATCCGATGTCCATCCTTTCCTTGCTTAAATGGATTTGAAATCAGAAGTTCACCACTTTCACCAATGTAATCAACAGTGGTTGATTTTTTATCTTGACCAGGAAGAAATGGTCTTACACGACAATACACTCTTATATTACCTAGAAGAAAGGCGGACATTTTAAACAAAAATGTTAACATGATAGATCGGTAGCTATGTTCTGTAGTTAAAAGAATATGAGCAATGGAATACCTTTTAATTCTTGCATTTCGTTAAACAACTTCTGATTTTCAGCAAGAACTTTGTGATAGTTTTCGGCAGCATCAACCATACATTTTAAATTGGACCCTGGAAAGTTTAAATACCAAATAGATTAAACATAAAAGTAAACATATACTCTGAAACATCAGAAAATAATGCAACAAAACATACCTAAATTAGACATTTCATCTTTCCACTTCATTTGAAGAGCATACATGTCATTTCTGATCAACCGTGATGATAAATTTAAATCCTATGATGGTAACTCAATAGAGAATATGTAAGAAACAAAAAAATGGAACCTTATTGACTATTCATGTAATTCCAAAATATAATTTCCTGTTGCAAATAAACATACCTTGACATATAACTGTTGACTGTTCATGTAATTCTGAAGAATGTTTTCCTTTTTGTTCCATAACTGCGATTTTAGCTGAGAGGCAGTCTCAACTTCTTCTATTTTCCTGTTTGATTGAAATACAAAAAGCTCAAACTCCTTAACTCTGTTGGTTAATTGTTCTCTCATTTGCATTGTCTTTATTTCAAACTGCTCAAGCTGTTGTTGATGCAGCCTACTCATCTCTTCCATTTCTTCCTTAAGGCTCCCTACCATGTTCTCAGCATTTTCTTTTTCTGTCATTAACCGTATAACATTTTGCTCACTGAGTTTTCTTCTCTCTTCAATATTTATCTTTTCTTCCTGCAAGAAGCAAAAGGAACTGCAATATGTTATCCTATTCCTAACTAGCAGCACGATTTCTCCTAATAGTACAACAGTACAAGTGATGAACAAATTATCATAAAATATCACAATGCCATTCTTCTTTTTATCTGCTCAGATATAGATATTTAACTAGTACATAACATATTTATACGAAATAACTCCACTTTTGACCCCTGAACCTCCCCTGAAGTCATTTGGCCCTAAAACTTTGGGACTTACTAAAACTGAACCCTGAACTTTTGAAAACGTCCACTTTTCAATCCTCGGCTGATGCCAAAACGATGTTTGCTGACACGACGTCCACGTCAAGTTGGTTTTACAGATGTGGTTGCCACAGGGATATGAGGTGCACGTTCAGTGATTGGTCTCCCCTACCATGACTCTGTGACCGTGAGACCTCGCCAGCTCGCAGAAGAGTAGCATCAGAAGGATTAGAGATTTTAGGGTCCATGTTAGTATTTAGAGGTTTTAAAAAGTTCAAATTATTAATTGGAGTTTGTATCGTCTTATATTGCGCAATAGAAGGCAAAGTCAGCGAACATCACCACCACATCAGCCAAAACTGCTTTGCAATCAGCCAAGCTCCAAAAGTCGATGGTTTGAGCAATCCGGGGTTCAGTTTCAAACGGTTTCAAAGTTCTAGGACCAAACTTGACTCCAGGGAAGTTCGGTGGCCAAAACTAGACTTATTTCTATATAATACTATAGAAGCAAAAAGTATGTTGAGTGAAGAATAGGGATGACAAATCTTCTATATCTAAGTAGAAGCAACCCACTACTTGATTTCTCTAAACATGCAAGCATGCCACATCATCACATAATTAATTTGTTCACACCTATTTAGTGGAAAACTCATACTTTTGCACATGCATGTTACTTCCATCAAGTTATTCCCACTAAGTGAAGAATGTACAATTTTATTATATGTTTTAGTTTTGAATACTCTTTATGTTAACTAAAGTTTCCGCAACAACGTGCGGGGCATAATCTAGTTAAAGATATACATATAAGAAGTTAGAATATTTCATACCTTGACTGCCTTGAGCCGATTAAGTATCATCTAATCAAGAAAACTACACGGTATCAGCACAAAATGAAAAAAAAATGAACTTCTATAATTTCTCCTGACAGTAAAGTAAATAATTTGTACCTGGTTTTCTTCATTTGTGCCATTTACCAATACTTCGAGTGCTTTAATTTTTGAACGGTACTTTTCTTCCCTTGTCCTGGTGATAGTATTTTGCTGAAAAGCAAGGGATCCTCTGAATTCAAGAGCTGCTTTATAAGAAAATAGAAAAACATAAATTTCAAGTAAAGTTTTTTCTTACATTTCTAATGTACTCTGCTTGAATACAGAGGCGACGCTCGATTTCTTGGACTACTTTCCTCAGTAGATAAACTACACGCTGATGTGAAGAGATTCAAGTTAGATGTAAATGTAACAGTTAAATAGAGAGGGTTGTGTGGTTCAGAAGCAAGACATACATGTGGAATTTCTCCTTTTTTTCTCTCAATGCTTTCGTCTAGAATGCCATTAACAACAGTAAGAAGCGACTGAGTTGGTGCATCCTGTGAGAAAAGAAATACTATTAGGAAAGGGATAACCAATCACAAGACAGAGCAATTCAACAAGTTTAAGCAATATCCTAGATGGCAACAAAAGTTACATCTAAACTGTTCGAATGCATCATCTCTGAAATCTTGGCAGACGGAAGATCAGCATAGGATCCCCGTTTTAGCTGGAAAATCTCACGAAGCTTCTCCCCTGCAGTGTATAACAAGATGATAGGAATTAAATTCTACAGAAAAATATGATCCTGAAAATATAGAAGACATTGGTATTCAGTGACTCAAATTGCAACAGAATATAAATTCTTAAACAGTATTGTGAATATGAAGCATCACAACCATGTTTAAAGCCCTGCCAATTGCCAAAGCACTCAACCTTATCAAATCATGCGTTGTCATTATGTTTGCATAACTGCTACAAGTATAATATGAATACATACACATTGTATCTTATATGCTACTCACACAATATGATGGCCAAGTGGCAACTACACAGCTAATTTACAGAACTGCATGCATAATAAACAACAATATGTGCATACCGTTAAAGACAGGAGTTTTCTGCTGAGACTTGGGGTATGGAAGCCCATTTCCCCTGTCCTCTCCTGAGGATGTTTTCCCTTGTGCTGCACTAGCAACTACAGGCCCATCAGTTTCCAGAACTCTCCATTTTTTCCGTGAAGGAGTCTTTGAAACATTCCCTAGATTATCAACTAATGCAGGATTCAGATTGTCCTGCAGAACCAGGAGGCAATCCACCACCGAAGACATTGATCCCTGCAATCATCAAGTCCATTGGAGTCAACATAATATAACATGTGAGCAATGCAAACATGACCAACAAGCTATTTCCACAAGCCATTTCAGCATTTCCTATTCTTCTCTCTTGCCTCAATCTTTTCAGATTTTTTTCTCGCTCTCTCTTCTCTCTCCTATTCATTCTCTCATCTTGTCATGGTACTTGTGCTAGGTTGTTTCTTAATTAGGAAACAGCTTGTCCCATCCAACCCTATTTATCTCTTATTTTATTACATCTCTCCTCCATTTCACCTCTAAGAAAGGGCTTGCATGCATTGTTGGAGATGCCATTAGTATGTAATATGATTATAAGACAAACACCCAGGTTCTAAGAAATTGCTTCCAACAATGTGATAATTAAGAATTCAAGCATGCATACAAACTACTCCGTACTTAATATGATAAGAGCTACCTCACCTCCTCAAGATCTTTGACGCTGAAGCCTGGTATCCCCATATCAGCAACCACTGAGAGGAACTTCTTCACATTGCCTGTCCGCTGCTCTGACGATGCGTAAACATCAGATAACCCCTAAACAAAAACAGCCATATCAAAGTATACCCATCAACATCTCCACCGCTCAACAAAACACCAGAATTTCTGGAGCACAAAAGTCACACCTCAAGAACACCAGGGATGAGTGTGTTCACAATATGGCACAGAGCTGTGCCATCGCTGATCAGCTCCCGAAGCTCTTCATCAGATGAATCCAGTGGCAAACGGAACTCTGGGATTAAAGCACTAAGCCATTTGATCACCTCCGCACGCCGAGCATCTACCAAGGTTTTTAAACAATCATGTGAAACAAATATACAAGGAGAGAATTAGAGAAACATGTAAAAATCACAAGCACGAGAGCAACAGCTCAAAGTTAACAATTCATAGGGGGGAATCGAGACACAGCAAAAGTTCAAAGGGGATAAACGAGGCACAGCAAAAGCAAACAAAATTCGAAATCGGGGGGTATAGTAAGCAAAATGTTAACAGCAGGGCACTTCTTTGGCAAATATCTTATTACAACCACCGAAATACAGTAGAAATCAAACACCGTGAGCTAGAAGAGATTCGACTCCAGATAACTGAATCAGAGCTTCGAATAGGAGGGTTGCCTTTGCGCAAAAAAAAAAGAAAAGAATAGGAGGGTTGCCTATAGCTGACGAACTGTATGCACCAACGGAAAATCACGAGAAATACTCTCGCTGACCAAAATTCAACCTCCTAGGCTCGACCCTATAACAGCACGATGAGCATTCGGAAGAGCCGCCTCACCTGCCTGGAGCCCCTCGGAATCGCCGTCCATGCTCCCCATTCCCCGCCCCCCTAGCCGGCGCGCGGCGGTCCCGGCACAGATCGAGGCTGCCGCCGGCGAGATTCGGGCGGATTCGACCTCGGAATGGGCGGGAATCGGGGGTTTCGGGGCCGCAATGCGGGGGGCTGGGGTTTTGCCTCCCGCCGTCAGCCGTCTCGTCCGCCGGCCGGGGTGCGCGCTTTGGCCTCTGTGCTCTGTTTTCCCTTTGGTTCGGCTCGGTAATGTCGTGTGTCGCGGGGTTTTGATTTGTTTTGATGTCGCCAGCTCGTCTTCCTTAACTCGTGCTCGCGTTACCGTCAGTTATAGCAAGCGAGGGTGAGACCGTGACAGGAGCTATGGACTTTTTTTCTTGGGAAATCTCTCTCCTTATTTTCCTAGGATCCCTCCATCCAAAATTGCAACGGGCACCGAATTTTATGATAAATTTTGGCCACTAATTTAATTACTAGTACCTTTTTCGCAACGAGACAAGGACTTTATCAAACTAGATGATGTCCTGCGTCTCGTTGGGAAATTGTATTAAAATTGCATAAATAGATGCTTAAAGTTAATTAACACTAATACTGTAGACAAATATAAAATTGTTCTTGTTTTATATACTTAAAAACAATAAACATAAGGAGTATGTGACAAAATGATGTTAAGAGAAAAACTTAGAACATACATGTACTTTTTTATAGGTGCAAATCATAGCTGCTCGAGTGATTAGGACTGCCAATGACTCGACTAAAATACTTTTTAGAACCTATATGTGCATTATTTTATGTAATCATGACCAACAGGCGCACCTCAAATGTTTTTATCAATAATTATAGGGATACATCTTTTTTTAGTTAATGAAAGAGAACACCTCCACTGGCTTATGTATCATCTAATGCACACAAACCATAAGTTTAGCAAACATACTCCAAGCTCACAAGCAAAATAACTATGAGCAGGAGTAATAAGGTCCCGATAGATGAAAACTAGTAAAGGAACATAGCCTACTACGTTAATGGGTGTTATTGGTGTGTTTTGTTTTGTTGCCTTTTTTTTTGGCAAGCCGCTATCTCTATGCCCAAATCTAGTTCATTTTTCTTTACTAATATTGGTCCATTCTTGGAGAAATAAAACCATGGTCAAAATTTTGGTTGGCCAATTTGTTGACAGGATAAACTTAGGTTAAAACCAACAAAACCTCTAATTTTCCAATTTCCTTCTGCCCGCATCTTTAGTTTAGCTCCAGCTGCTCGTTCTAGTAAACATAAGTTTTGAAATCTTGTGCTCCAGTCACTTCTTTTTTAAAGGAAAAATATCAGTCACTACATCAATGCCAAGCGACTCTGTTAAAGAACAGAGCTGACGGCGTCAGAAGAGATTAAACGTCCAGACGACGTGCGCGGCACACGCGTTTGAAGTTTTCTTGCCTGGGGCCCACCTGATGGCCGGCACGTTTGGTAGCGCTGAGCTGACGACGTCAAGCGGTTTTAATCGTGTTCCCGCCAGGCCCGCCAGGGCGACCGCCTTTGAGTAAATCAAATGATGCCCAGGAGCCCCACGCTTCTGCAAACAAGCGATGGATGAAGAAAAACAATTGGGTGTACTTCATACTGATATACTAACACGCGAATCTGTAAGCTTGAATCCCAAAATATGACCATCTACAGCTTGCATACAACAGAACAAGAGTTGAATGCTCTAAGCTGCGATACTATTCAATACCTTATTGGATTGAATATTCTTTTCTGTTTAGCCATATACTACTTCCGTTTCGTAATTCTTGTCCGCAATTTGCTCAAAAATGGATATATCTCTTCCTAAAAAGCGTTTAGATACATGTAATATTTCGACAAGAATTATAAAACGGATGGAGTAGTTTTTTTTACATGTTCACATGTTACATCTACATCCACAGTTTGTTTTACAATCCTCAGTTTCGGTCCTAATTTCTGAGAGTTGGGCGCGGTGGCATTTTAGCTGCAATATAGGACGCGGTGGCATTTTAGCTGCAATATAGGACGCGGTGGCATTTTGATTGTAATACTGGTCCCCAGCAGTTTCTCCTGATAGCGTCGGTGCAACTGTTTCGTGGCAAACTTGCAGAAGGAATTAATCACAACGACGTGATGCACTTCAATTTATGTCTGCCTCGAAAGCTGGGTGACGATAAATGTTGTAACATTCCCAGCCTTTCAAGTGGTTACGACTTAACAGTCAGGCTAGAAAATACTGCCGACGCATTTAGACTTTGCAGTTCTGCATACCCAGATATATCCTTGGTAGCTCAGTCATGTCCATCAGAGAGATTTTACAACTATTCCAGTTAGTTCAGTAATGTCCACCAGACCTTGATTACATCCATCGCAACCTCCCTCCTGTCCGTCCAAAGCTCTTTTAACTTCAGCCCTCCAACATCAGTAGTTACCGACACAAAATAGATTCAACTCTGCAGAACGATCCATCACCTGACAGTTGAGGCAAAATAAGAGCAGAGAAGAAAGCGATAAAAACACAAACTCATAAGCTAGATCGATTTTAGTTTTATCGCATATATAGCGCAATAAGAGGACATGTCATGTACATCAGAATATTGTCTATTATCACCACAATAGGGCACCAACATGGTTGCCCGTATGATTGTATGATATGCAATTGCGCCCTTGAGGCCATGACAACACCATGCCTTAATCCTATTCCTGGTGGGTCTTTTATTCACTGCAACTACCCCATTCTGGTGCACCTGTCTGTCCGAGTGCCAAGGTCTGGCTCCTTACTTGCCTGCAGGCCTGGTTGCGGTCCCGGCAGGACCGGCTTGTCGCAGCAGCTGCCGTGACCATGTAATGTTATTAGAACAAGAAGATATAGGATATCATGGTGATGGCTGGTTCTCAAGAGATGAAGCTGGGGATGACAAAGATTACCTGGAAGTAGGACTCCAGCTTCTGCCTAAGGATAGCATGCTCCCTCTTCACTTTCTGGAAAGATCTCATGCAGCTGCAAAACATCCATAGAGGAAGACACATAAGAGATGAACTAATGAGAATTCATGTGTCAACATGCTAACCAACTAAGCAGTAAAGAGAGAGAAAGGGGGGTTACCCTTCAGCATTTTCTTGTCCACAGTTGTTCCTGAATAATGTGCACTCATTGTTCATCTTAGAAGCACCAATGCTGTGACAAGTTGTGTTAAACCAAAACACTATAATCATAATATATAAAACAAATGCAAAATTGTCAGCTCCTTATATCATGATGACAAATAAGCTGTAAGCATGTAATCTCATCATTTATAATAGGTCGACGTCGCCACCTCCACATGCATTGAACTTTAGTTAAAATGGACGCACATGACCAGTAGCACACCAGCAAAAGCAATACAAGTCTCTGCATTAGCAGATCTCTGTAAAATTTGGTTTGCACATTCACTGGGCTTTAACTGCATTAACAGGGCACTAAACAGAGGCACGTCAAGTAAAATACAAATGCTGAAGCACTCCAAGCAAAGAATGTAATTGAACTAACTACAAGGCACTATTTCGAGTTGAGAACACAAAAAATAAAGTGGTCGAACACACCAGACATCTAGAAGAAGTCTAGAATCCAATCCTGCAGGAGCATTCTGGTGGCTCATGAAACAAATAGTTGACAACTCATTTGACAAATTTCCCATACATATAACTTGTACAATAATAAGTGTAGTCAAAGGTTCAGACTAAGTTCAGTGCAAACTATGCAAGAAAACATGAAACCAAAACATTCTCATTGATAGCTCATGACACCGCCACGTGCGGCTCTCCTTCAACAGGAGATGGCTTTCAAATCCAAGTTGAACAGTTTGTTGGGAAAATCAGGATTTTCCTTTTCCCACCGAATAGGTAATTAATACTAGGCAAGAACTTGCCTAAAAGGGCAATAAATTCAACAGCCTCTAAGAGTCCAACACCAGTTCTGTGACATAGGCATGCATCATCGATTGCATAAAGATAATCAAAAGCAACTGTCTGGAGTTACCTATAACAACTGCCTTTCAGTTGCTGCATGTGTGCATCCCATCTATTGAAATCTTCGGGATACTTCTCCCTGCAATGTTGTTGTTATATTGCTTACCAAATACAGCTGAATGTGCAATAGAATCAACCAATTTTGTGGAATTCCATTGCTTACATAGCTTGCTCGATGTTTGTCACTAGCCTCACCGAGTCCTTAAAGAACAAGGAAACCACTTCTTCCGCAAAATTAGGGCTTGTTTCATCCTGCAAGTCCTCAATCTGACAAAATTGCTCATCCAAATACCCCTGTTACCATATATGGTTCTCTAAATCAGCAAATATCACTAACACACATTAAGGTAAATAGCAGAAACATGAGAGTTAAAAAATGGTAAAAATGTATATCTCAATTCTTAAAGCATTTATGCACATAAAAAGTAAAATAAGAATTTGGACTTTACATGCTAACAAACTTATTCAATATTTTTTACTTCATTCAGATTCTTCTAAGGTGTGCCAAAGTTTGTATGCGGAGGTGCCAAGTGGCAACTCTTATCTTGCCTCTCTAAAAAAATGACATGTATTATTGCCTCAACTACAATGCTTAAAGTTTGAGATGAACAGAGCACAAGCCTGATCAAAGAGGCTCCTTTTCAAGGATGCTGCTTGGCGTCGCAAATTAGCATACTCCATTTACAAGTATTGAATGATTGAATGATGGGGAAAGAGGCAAAGCAGAGGCCTTAAAGGTGGGAGCAAAGCACAAATTGCATATCCAACTGGTCGATCACTTTGGGTGTAGAAAGCTGAACATGAGGTTGTTTATATAGGTCTCGAGGTTGTCGCTATTCCTGGAAGTGAAGATATTTTGAAGTTCCGAAGACAAAGCTTATCATCTCACATATGCAAATGATTATGTTGCCAACTTGTGCAACATCTATTCACATTTTGGAAAACGACTCGAACAGCTACAACATTTGGCGTGCGCTTGGTGCGCAGAAACCATAACCTTTGTTCTTTGCATTATGCAGACCGCTTAATACATACAGTCCAACAAGATACAATGTTTTCCTCCGCAAAATCTGCTAACCTGAAGAAGGTAGGTGAACTCCATAAGAAGGTATGATGAGAAAAATGAATGCCTATCGCATAATCTGATACAGGTCCACACATGACAACTTCAGATAAGTCCTAAATTCCTAACAGCTCAAGGCTTGACGACACCAAAATATTTTTGTAAAGAAGGAACCATTGAGGGCAAAACAAAACAACCTTCTCTTTTCATCACAAGAAACTTTTACATGAGTTCATGTCTACATGACTTGGTCTGAGCAGACTGGAGTTACCAAAATCAAGACAATGAACACAAAAGAATATGAGGTTTCATCAGAAATCATGTTTCAAACGGTAGCCAGTCTTACAGGAAAAGAACATGTGTCAAGTCTGAATTTGATATCCTAACAGAGGAAATTTTTTAGAGCGACACGCTGCAGGAATGAATAGCCAGACCTAAGGGGAAGGATACTACGATACTAGCATTTGTGCATCTAAAATCGTCGAGAACGATAGAGAATTAGAATAGGTCTAAGATACTACGATACTAGCATTTGTGCATCTAAAATCGTCGAGAACGATAGAGAATTAGAATAGGTCTAAGATATGTCTACTTTGTGCACAACCAAAAGAAAGCTGTAGAGAGAAAACGATTTCAATAGCTCCTTCCAACAGTTACAAACCAAGACTCTCGCAAATCACTGGACCACGTGGCAGAACATCAAGCTTTGCTAAAAGGAGCAAAATAGATTCATTCAGCGATTGGTCGAACGAGTTATCTTTACCATCCTTCAAGCAGCATCACATCTTGATAAGAGAATCTGATGTGGAATGACACAACCAAAAAGCCTATTGACCGGAAGATAAAAGAATGAAAACTCTAGGCAGATCAAACTGCCATAGCACGGAGTGATAAAATGAGTGCACAATATAAACTACATAGAGCAGTTGCTACCTTCCCCGAATGTTGCACGCGCTTATATTAAGATCCTATAGCATAGCATGGTTTCACTATTCTATTCATCCTTGCAGTGGCATCACTTTCCCTTTATTTACAGAACATTCGCATGACAACATCTTTCTGAGAGTGCAAGCCAGCGTTTGGCCTCAAAATGCAACAGAGGATGAAATATCTCTCTGGAGAAATTGCACAGGCACACGACAACATTTTTTTCCTCTTTAAACCACATTCAAGACCGTGCGACAAATACATAATCCATTGTTGCATTTCTGAACAAGACAACAGCAGCGTCCAATTTACCTGCAAGTTGTAACAAAAAAGCCCACTGTACCAGCAAAATATGACATGTAATGCCATGCCAGCACTTCATGCATGATTGGTACATGAGTTTTTTTGTAATTAACATGACATTGACGGAGTTATGGTCCTACCTGATTCAGCACAATGTCATGATAATATCTGGTGATCTTACTATTGTGTATGACAGTGTGCATGCCAAGTGGTTATCGCTTGCTCCTTGCCTAATCACTACCAAAATTTTGAGATCAAGCTCAGTTCCTTTTTTAATTTTTGGTAATTTTGAGTGAATGGTTCCCCGGAAGCTAGGGTGTCTCATGAAGTTTTTGCACACTTGCTCTGAGAAGCAATGAACATCATGTCGGCGATAGGACCAGCATACTCTGATGATATTCTTTAATCGTGTGTGCAGGATGTACCATATACATGGCATATATATCCTCTTGCGTGACTTTATCTATACCAGTGGCTTATGTCAGCTGTGAAAAGTAACACTTTTGTAGCAACGATACATGAACCTCCCTAAGCTAAAAACTACCATCCACAAGTAGCATAAACTCAACATGGCTGACAGTGCACTTCAGATGCTCTACCTCGTCTTCCGAACATGCTCCTTTTATTATTATTTTCTATATATGTTCATAATGTTCTTATTTGCTTAGTGTCCAGATGAATTTTTTTTCAGTGTGTAGTTCTTGTGTTCGTCCCTATAATTTCAAATATAAAGATAAGACAGGCCATTCATTTATTAACCTCTGGTGTGTGGTGGATAGCAAAGAATATTGCATGATCTACAATAGGTCCACATGATTATGCATAACACATTATCATTACTCTGGTAGCTCCAGCAAGGCATCAACCTCCTAATCTGGATTACTGCTTGCACCAAAGTCCATACATTACGATAACAAAAAGCACCTAACGCGCATTAACAGTCCTTGCTAGGCAGTGCACACAGTGTGTTTCTAGCAGTGGGATCATACACCTATCTCAGCAAAATCTAGTACTCCGTACTTCAAATAAATGTAAGCAAGAATACAAGTGGGGCAATCTTTGTCAAGGTAGCATAGCAGCCTGTAATGCATGTCGCGTGGATACACTACCTCTTTTAGATATCTCGATTCCGTGGCTGATGTGATGGCTCAATGGCTCATGGCAACCCACTGTCCCTCTAGTGATACCCAGATTGGGGCTGGGCAAAGCTGCAGTGATGCCTACACCAAGCGGAGGGATTGGCGGACACGGGATTCTTCGATAGGAGCCCCCGCGACCAGCAGCGTCCCCAATTTGCCGCGCAATCATGCACATCTCTGCTCGAATCGGAACAAATCAGCGTGGCCAAACCAGCATCGCAAACTCGAAAGTAATCGAAGAAAATAATCAGGAACACCGGTGCCGGGGTGCCCTCCTGCATAACTGAGCACGCAAGGGAGAGTAGAACCGAGTGGGGTAGTTGTTACCGGCGGGGCGAGGTCGGGACGACGCCGGCTTGACGGCGGTTGCGCCCTGTGGAGCGAGGCCGCGGCGGCGGCGGAGTTTGTTGGGGCTAATGGGCTGGGAGGATGCTGGCCTGCTTGGGGAAAGGGATAAAACTGTTTCTAATTGGGCCGTGTACACGTGGAATGGATGTACGAGAAGCCTTCGCGTCTTCGATAAGTTTCCCCTTCGAAGAAACTAGAGCGTCAGAGGCCCAGGCAAAATAGAAAAATCGGAGAGGAACACTGGAGAAAGCTAGGCCAAATCTCGCTTTGCGATTTCGGCGTGGTCTCCGTCCTTGGCCTCGGCGTCGCGGGTGGCGAGATGGCGAGAGACTGGGAGGGGATCCCGGCGAGGGAGCGGCGGCAGATGGAGGAGATCCGGCAGCTCGACGGTGTGGAGCTCAACTTCGTGGTGCTCGACAGTGACGACGACGAGGAGGACGAAGAGGAAGAGGAGGAGGAGGACGAGGAGGAGGAGGAGGAGGACCGCCTTCGCTCCATCGGCTCTTTCAGGAGGTCATCTCGCAACACCTCTCGTCTCCCTGCTCCCATGTGACATCCGCGCTGCACGGTTGCGTGCTCGATTGATTGCTGCTCTAGGGCCGAGGAACTGTAGAGTTGGGACTAGTGGAATCGGTGTTGCCGAGGCTGTTATTTTGGTGGCGATCAACCTAAGAGAGCATTTCGAGGTGAGGGTTTCGAGGGTGAGAAACTGAGAACGGAGGGCGTTGCAGTTGGATAAGGTTTAGGCGTATGGATTGTGTACTCTAGTTTCGCCTCCATAAAGAAATATTGTCACCAGCCTAAACCATAGAGTGGAGGAAGAGTTAGATTTCGGGGCAAAGGAACCTCTCCCGCATCCATGACCTAAATATCACTTTGTACGGCTCGATTTGCTTTGCAATTATTCGTCTTGTCTTTGCTTGTGTTACTTTAAGCTTTATCTCATGATCAGATGTGGTAAAAGATTATAGTATAGCTTGGGCCAATTTTCAGCCTTCTATCTTTTGTTCACTGTATTAGTATCGACAAGGTCGGTGCCTTGGAAGAATACACGCAACTTCTCGTTAGTTAGTTTTTCATTAGACTTTGAAGATATTTCTCCCTATTCATTTCCTGATTCGTGTGTATCAGGTTGGATAACGCGGTGGCTGGCAGAGACGGAAGTCCAACCTCATTGCACTCTTATCTCGGTGGTAAATATCATTGCTATTTGCTAACCTCCACATTTTTATGATGCTAATTACTTAGTGTAAATTTGTCTTTCTGTGTCACTCAGCGGTTGATGATACACCGGGTAGAAAAATGGTTCTATTAGATGCTGGTGCAGTCCTCAGCTTGCCAATGCTCTTTCTTCATGGTAATGCCATTCTTTGTTTTTATTTACAGTGTTAACCGTCAAACATGTACCCTTTATTTTCATGACTTGTCAACCTTGAAGATGCATGAATTGGTGCTTAGTCAAATTTACCTGACTTCATTTGTTAGATAATTTTTGCTGCCCCAGAGTCATCCTTCCACTGTCTCTTTTGAAGTATTTTGATACTTAATACTTTACCGTTACTGTTTGTCTGATTTGTCTAGTTTCAGGATATCAATGTCTTGTGTTATTATTAGTTGCCCACAACAGATATATTTTAGGTCCATTAAAAGCCACAGTCCAGAGCAGCATGTGTATCTAGCATTTGTAGTAGGATCTAGGGTTTCTCTTGATTATTGATGATTTCATATGTGTATACGACTAGATAAGTTATATCCAGTAGTGACTAGTCTATGAGCAATCCTAATTCCTAAGAAGGCAATATGTCGATTGCTTGCTATTCTTATCCTTTTACGTGGTCTCTGAAAATATATTCTTAGATGCAAAGCCAGAGCCATTAATAAGAGGCACAAATCCCCGCCAGTCTTTAACCTGACCCGTGAGTAATGGTGTAAAGTTAATATTGTCTTTCTGATAGACTCAAATGTAATGCTATGAATCTTTTGCAGATGTCGTCCTATTTCCTGAAGCTACCCTGCCTCTGAGACTAATTCATGCTAGTCTTGTGGTAGCTGTTGAGAAAGCTTTGAGACATGTCGATGCTCCAAACACAATTGGTGTGGTGCGTCCCAATCATGTTACAAATTTACAATCAGCTGCTTTTACTTGTGGATTTCCTTTCTAACGACCATGGTCCAATGTTTAGGTTCTCATGCATAGACGGCTAAATCATCAATATGTTAACGCCTCAGTTGGAACAACAGCAGAGGTGCGGCACACTTTATCTGCTATACTTTGAGTTGCAATTTTCGGACCAGTTATAGATTCTTTACCAATCACTCATGTTCTTGGGTTCCTCACTATTTTAGTTTTTTTTTGTGCCAACATTCTCTGTGGACCAATTACAGGAATGTATCTTTATTCCTATATGAGTTATTAGTTAGTTACCCTATGGCACACATGTAATACAGGTTTGTATTCTATTGCTGCATGTGATAAATTTCAAATTAACCCCCTTACTATGATAACTTTCAAGGATAAAAATGTTATGTGTAATTTTATTCCATCTGCGTTTTATGGTTGCAACAATTTCTTCTGAACAGTCTGGTCAGATGAGTTAACATTCTGTTTATTTGTTGCAACAGATACGGCAACTTGGACGATTGGATGATGGTTCAGTAAATGTTCTAACCCGTGGTCAGCAACGATTTCGTCTGATCCGTCACTGGGAGGATGTTGATGGGGTGGTAAGTATAATACCTAATTGAGTAGGCTTATTTTATGTTCTGGATTAGAAGAAGGGTATAATCTAGCTTCATTTCATTTACTCTTGTCATTAGGTGTGGGGTGACATCCAAATCATTGAAGAAGATACTCCTCTCAGAACTCCAAGAGATGCTTTTGCTCAACTAGCTGCATGTAGCAGCTTCCGGCCGCATACTTCTTCACCGGTTATGAGTTCAGATGTCTCCCAAATCAAGCAACAGAATCATATGGATTCAAAACTAGATTGCGATTCCCCGTCTCACACAAGTACTGTAAGTGATCATTCAACAATGGCTGCAAAGATGTGCCACTCACGTTCACAATCCAGCAATTCAATGAAGTTATGTGTTTCTGGTCAGTCAGTAATGAAAACCTTTGTTGATGACGATGACGATGATATTGCTGCTAGTTGGTGCTCGTCAAGTGCAAGAGCAACACGTAAAAAGCAACAGCATCAGTGCACACCTGCTAGTTACTCAAAGCAGCCAGTTCAGGCATCACTGTCATTTTGGCCTCGATGGGTTTATGAAATGTACGACTCATACACACTTGCTCGTAGAGCTGCGGGTAGGTGAGGTGCTCCTGTTTTATTGAACTTATTTTGTATGAATCTTGCAGTACATTGTTGTCATTCCTTATTTCATTGGATCTTGACTGAACAATGGTAACTTCATGTATGTATTGTTTCCTTAGAAAAGTACCCGTTCATCATTGTGATTGAGAGCTAAATGTGGAAATCCTTAGATATGTTGCAGTATTCAGTTGCTTTTTTTTTACACCATTCCCTTTGTTGCAGAATTGTGGAAACGCACAATAAAAAACTCAAACATGGATGATCATGTGGGGAAACCAGATCTTTTGTCATTTTACATTGGAAGCAAACTTCCTGTATCAGAATCTGGAAGACAAAAATTGCTGGAGATTGATGGAATTGTGTATCGCCTGCAAAGGGAGATCCAGCTTCTAAAGATCTTCGATATTATAAAATGCTGTCGTTGCAAGGTAACAACCTTCTGTACCTGGAATTGATATGTTGACGAGTTTCTGATAAGAACTGATATCTTGCACTAGGCTTTGGTCTGTGCTTTTCCTTTCAGCTTCTCTAGATTACAAAAGCAAACTTGTAAGTCATACAATCACAGTTTAATGTTTTGGTGCACAACAATAGCACGAGTCAACAATATCTCCAGTTCATTGTCTTGGGTCAATAGCAAAAGATATCATGCAACATGTACAGTTCATTGTTTTGGGTCAATAGCAAAAGATATCAGGCGACCGATACAGTTTAGAGGTGAAAAGTACACGTCTCTGACCTGTCCTTAGTAAATTTCCACTTTTCAGTATACAATACATCCATCCCAACATAGAGGAAGAGAACAGTCTCAGCCATCAAGGGCAAGGATGATGCAAATGCACACCTGAGTCGATGAAAGGGCTGGCAAAAATGAGCCAACGGTTTTTCACTAAACTGAAGATAGAGAGCACTTCTTGTAATAACACTGACTTGCAACTATAATTATTTGGTGTAAATGACTGAAAGAAAGAAAGAGATTTAGAACTATAATTACTTCAGTGAACATAAGATAAATGGACAGAGCCAAACATTCATGTTTGCAATACATAAATAGAGAGGAACGTTGTGTCACAATTGAAAGAGAATGGAAAAATAGTTTCTGTTTATGAAAGTTTCTCTTTCAGTTGTCACCTCTATACTGTATCAGTTGCATGATATCTTTTGCTGACCAGAAACAATGAACTGGAGATACTATGGACATGTGCTTTTGTTGTGCACCAAAACATTGATCTGTGGTTGTATGACTTATAAGTCGATTTTGTGTTCTATCCTATGTAACAGTTGGATATGCGTGTTTGAGAAGAAGAAAATATGTGCTGAAATTTCTGTTTTTATGATAGTCCAAACTAGCAAAACGGAGCGATCTGGTGGAGATGTCTTGCGATGGGCCTGTTGGTACTCATGTCAACCCTCATGGTTTTGTGCATAGTATTATAACAGTGAACAATGCAACTGGGCTTGCTCTAGTGGGGACTTCTTCAAAAGAATACAGCTGGTTTCCAGGGTATTAGCTTACCTCCACTCCTTGCTATGTTTTCAGTCGCCTCCATGTTTATTGTACAATATCTGAATGTAACAATAAGTAGTAAGCACATTATTTTGCTACGCAGATACTCTTGGACGATCGGGGAATGTGCCAACTGTGGCAACAACATAGGCTGGTTCTTCAAAACCACCAAGAAGCATCTGTGCCCAACATACTTTTGGGGGATCCGTACCGCCCAAATTGCAGATGTTGTAGAAGAAGATGATCTGGAAGAATGATGCTCTCCATGTAAAGCAAACTCTGTATGACTTGTGATGTCTTCCTTTTTTGGCTCACTCCATGGTAAAGAGCTTGTCTAGGTATAGTTTCTTCATTTTTAGCCATAGGCACCGGCAACTGGGGACATAGTACCTGCCGTTTCACCTTCCGAATGGTCGTGATGAACTTGTAAAACTAGTCACCACCTTGGGTGTGTTGTACTGTGTTGTACCCCGGGCTTTGTTACAGACGTTTTCCGAAATGAATGTGGTACATACCCTGGGTCGTGTGACCATTTTCAGAGTACTCACATCGTTCACTTCAGTCGTGCCCTTTGTTCATTTGCAGCAATTGTTTTAGGTTTTACAGTCTGTTCAGCCTATAAGTCGTCGTCGTCTCCACGAGAATCGGAATTTGAAGGCAGCGGGCTATAAAACGGAAACCTGAATCAGCGGTCCATATTAATAGTTTGGTGGGCTCATTTCGCAGTTCATCTTGCCCTTGCACTCTTTGGAGAGGATACGGCCCCCAGCAAAACCCACAGTGAAGCGTGCTTGGTTCTGTTAGGTACTGCCCTCGACCAAAAAAAAGTCTAAGGCACCACGGCTTTTCCAAATGATTTTCCCAAATGGTTTCTTCCCTTTCATTTTGTAAGGGGATATGTTTTCGACAAAAGAGATTCGGTTCTGAAAAAAACACGGCTCCGTCCTGCAGAAGCAGGAGGAAGAAGAAACTTGCATTTGTCCATACTCACGTACACACGAGTGCAGTAGCGGTATAGTGGCCCTATGCGTGTGGTACACTGGGTACCCCATAGTTCAGCACGGAGCTGGAGCCAACAGCAAGAACGCTGCTAGCCATAGCTAGCAAGTGTCGAGTAGCAATGCAGAGCATATGGCCGGGATTCTACGTGGAGTGTTGTCCTTTTGTTTCAGCCAGTTTCTGTGGAGCTGGTAGCGATTGGCCGGTATTCCGATACCGCCCTTCATATAAGGATTAAGGAGTACTGAAGCTAGAGAGGCCTCACGGGTGACAGAACAGAAGCAAGGCCATGGTAACATCACGTACCCTCTCATACTTGATGGAACGATCTGAAGTACTAGTGGACATCCTATCCTGTTTAACCTGTCATTTAGAGGATTCTGCGGTTTTAAGCTGCAAGAATAGCAGTGGTACGTACTTGACGGTAACCATCGGTAGCTTAAAATTTCATGATTTGGTTGTAGAATTAGATAGGCTAAAGCTAAACATGTATAAGATGATGACCGTATATAATTCACAAGTTCTAAACTCGTGCGTGGTGTCTTCACTTTTCTCTAGTGAGAGATACATAGCAACTTTCATCGCTCAAAAAATAAATAAATAGGTACGTACAATTTTCAGAAAGGGGGTATTTAGGACTCAAGACGACTTAATGATAGTTTAGTCACAAGTTCTAGCAAACTCATGCTGGATTCTTGTACATTTGCGATCGAAACCTAAAGCTGTTCCCATCCTTTTGTGCATGACGGCTTGTTACTCTTCCCGCAAAAAAAAAAGAAAGACGACGTAACTCTGTTTCCAGGCACCCATCCACTAGAATCCAAAGACCCACGAATGGAACCAGGATAGAAGAAAACAGTGCTCAAAACAACGCAAAACCACGGGGCAAAACACAAACAATACTACATACACGCCTTGCTACGGGAGGCGGGAGCGTCCGTCCGTACCGAAGACCGCAAAGAATTTACACGCCGTACGCAGCCCGAAGAGAATTCCCCGCAGCGTCGCAATGCCACTTAAAGAGTAGTACTAAGCCAAGGGAATGACGAACACACTTGCACATGCATGAGGATGTGGTGAACACCGCAGAGATGCCCGCGCTCCCGCGGCTCGTGATTAAGCCGTGGCATTCCATCGTGCCCTTCGGAAGCAAGCAGGGGACGCCCGTGATCTCCTTAAATTCTCCCCACACGCCCTATCCTTTCAACCAGCCTCGAGGATTAAACCTGACACACATCCCTCCCTTGTAGGCTAGCTAAGCCCAAACCGGTGACCACCGTCCACCGCAGCAGCCATATTACCAATCGCCGGCCATTGGCTTTCACAATTAACCACCAAACACATTGTCAGCTTGCCACCACCGGCCGGCCGGCAATGGCCATGCCATGGGCACGGCTCCTGGCCTGCGTGGTCGCCGTGCTGCTGCTGCTCGGCGCCAACGTAGTAGAGTCCGGCAGCCGGCACCAAGGCCGGCACCACGGGCGCAGCAGCAAGTCCCCCCTGCGTCGACCAGGCAAGAAGCAGGCAGCATCGCCGGGGCCGGCAAAGAAGAGGAATGAAACGCGGGAAGCAGAGGCGATCGAGCTCGGGTTCACGAGCTGGGTGCAGTACATGGGCGGGCCGGAGCACAGCGCCTTCCTGCGAGCGCTGCGGCTCAACGTCGACGTCCCCGCCCGCGGGGCGTCGTTCCTCTCGCCGGTGCGCACGCTGGTGGTGGATAAGAGCCCCGGCGCGGGCAACTTCACGAGCATCCAGGCCGCCGTGGACTCTCTCCCGCTCATCAACCTCGCCCGCGTCGTCATCCGGGTCAATCCCGGCACATACACGTACGTCTAAACGCTGCGTAATTGATCAGACATTATTGCTCTCTTTGTTGGTGCAGCTGTGCTTTGGATGAATGGAATGAGATTGTGCACAATGTGCAGGGAGAAGGTGAACATATCGCCGATGCGGGGGTTCGTGACGGTGGAGGGGGCCGCGGGGGCGGAGAAGACGGTGGTGCAGTGGGGGGACACGGCGGAGACGGCGGGGCCCTGGGGCCGGCGGTCGCCGCTGGGCACGTTCGCGTCGGCCACATTCGCCGTGAACGCGCAGTTCTTCGTGGCCAAGAACATCACGTTCAAGAACACGGCGCCGGTGCCGAGGCCTGGGGCGCTGGGGAAGCAAGGGGTGGCGCTGCGGATCTCGGCGGACAACGCGGCGTTCGTCGGGTGCAACTTCCTGGGCGCGCAGGACACGCTCTACGACCACCTGGGCCGGCACTACTACAGGGACTGCTACATCGAAGGCTCCGTCGACTTCATCTTCGGCAACGCCCTCTCCCTCTACGAGGTATGCACTGCATCAAGTGTTTTACGGGTTAATTGTTGTCAGCTCAAGGGCGGCTGATTAGATTAGGACCTGCAATCCAAATCAACAGAATTTCTTTGCTCAGTGGCTCAGTGCGATGTGTCAGTGAGTCCGCGGGAACCTATACAGCACAAAGAGAGCGACATGTCAGCGCTCACCGGGCCACAGCTAGCTAGCTCTCTGACAGAGCAGAGCATCCATCTTGGCCGACGCCTGTCCCACGTAGGAGTAGAAAGGGCCGTATAGTATAGCACCATAGATACGGTCCCAGCAGCAAATTAGACATTCCGGGCGTGAACGAGATCTCATTCTCTGGCTGGCAGCCAACCGCGCGCTCGATGCTGGTCGTGGCCTCGTTCGCTGGGACGGGAATGTTTGCAGATTCCCGTGAGTTAAATCGGGCTTTTGAGGGGGGGTTTAACTGAAGCGAACGTGTTGTCGCCCCCATTGTCGTCGTGCGCCAGCGCTGTTTGCGATTTGGGTTTTCTGAAGGCGGCAGGTTCTGCGGGTTCTGGTCCCTGTGAGGCGACCTGGCCCCAGGTGCCGGCCGGCCGCGCTCGATCCGGCCCGTGACGGAGGAGCTAGCAGCTGGTGCTTTTTTTCTTTGCCAGTCTGCTTTGTGTACCCCATCCTCGGAACTTACCTGGATTGGGTAACATTGCCAATGTTTTTAGCGTCATTACCAACACTCAAATGAGTAATGTACGGCGCAGGGGTGCCACGTGCACGCGATCTCGCCGCGGTACGGGGCGCTGACGGCGCAGGGGCGGACGAGCCTGCTGGACGACACGGGGTTCTCGTTCCTCAACTGCCGTGTGACGGGCTCCGGCGCGCTCTACCTGGGGCGCGCCTGGGGCACCTTCTCCCGGGTCGTCTTCGCCTACACCTACATGGACAACATCATCATCCCCCGCGGCTGGTACAACTGGGGCGACCCAACGCGCGAGATGTAATGCTAAGCCCGTCCCATTTCACTCTCATCTCTGCTTTTGCTTTCTCAGATGGTGCCTGACGACGGGGTTTTTGGTCTGCAGGACGGTGTTCTACGGGCAGTACAAGTGCACGGGGCCGGGGGCCAACTACGCCGGCAGGGTGGACTGGTCGAGGGAGCTCACCGACGAGGAGGCCAAGCCGTTCATCTCCCTCAGCTTCATCGATGGGTTGGAATGGCTCAGGTTGTAGCACGAAATTAATGAACTCGACTGATTTATTAGTGGTACTAGCTACCTTGTGAAAACAAGAGGAGAAGCACAAAAGAAAGAAGTACGGAGTACGTAGCAGAGTAACTTGATCTGGTCGCAAAATTGGCATGTCACACCGATTCGTTTTGGCTGTCATGAGTTTCTGACGAAGACAGAAAAGGCAGCATGCATTTGTGCAGTGTTGAGTGACTGACAACATTTTATTTTGGAGAAACAGAAAAATATTCTGAGAAGAACTTTCCCGCAAACAAATCGGAAAGGCCGAGAAGAACAAGTCGTGACGGGGTGGAGAAGTTCGGCCGAAGAAGTAGCGGCATCAACGAGTACGTCCTCAGCCCAGCCCATATAGAAACATCATCCATCGTGGGCCGGCGCACATCACTTACAACCAAGTAAACGGCCCATCACAGCCCTACGTTGAACACGTTTCGTCTCTTCAGTTCTCAAAAAAAAAAACGTTTCGTCTCTTCAAACAAACAATTCCACCACTGTTGCTAAAAACAGAAGGAAGAAAAAAATCACTGCTTTTCACAAAATCTTACCGTCCCGTATAATCATTTGCCAAGAAAAAACTTACAGCACCGATGATGCTAGTGAGTAGATTCTTTTTTTAAGGATATAGTGAGGAGATTTGATATACAGGTCCTCCTACTGTCAGCCAGTCCTGTGCTTCTGTCCTGCACCGGCCAGAGAGCCACTGTAAAATGTCAGCCGAAGGCTACTTGCACGCTCACGCTACGCAGCGAAGTTGCCGGGGGCGACACGGGCAGTCAGTCAGGCAGCGGAACCCGTGTTGCCCCCACAGCGCGCACGCACGCACGCTTGCTCCCGTTCGTACGCCAGCAGGGACAGATCCAGACGACACCGATCTGCCAAAAAGGCAGTGCTACTCCTGTAAGATCTAGATCCCGACCGCATGCAGCGGGAGAGAAAAACAAATCTCGGCTCCGTCTCCATCCTTCAGCCGTCCGTCCGTCCCCTTCCGGCTTCCGAGTCACTTCCCGTCGTCGTCGGCTGGAAACAAAAACTGACAGCTGCAAGCCGTATCGTCTCCAATGGGGGTGGGTTCAGACTTCAGAGTTCGGACAGCTTGGCGGGAGCAGCAATCGGGTGAAAGAGAGAGTGAAAGCTGATAAGTAAAAAAACTGCGGGTGCGTTTGGATCTTAAGCAAAAATTAGTTGTAGCCTTGCTTAGCAAAGGTAGGCCTTTAGTAGAAAAATAAAAGCCAGATTTGCCCAGCAAACTAGTCAAGAGGGGTTAGAAAATGCTTGTACAGCCGGAAGAGCCAATTCGGCTCTCCTCCAGCGACAAGAAGCTAAGCCGTGAAGGTAACTGCTCCACTAACTGTACTCTTGTTCATCGTTGGCTGGTTGCTAGGCAAGTGAACCAAATAATTAGCCTAGCTTGCAGGTTGTAGCCCGTCCTATCCCAACTTCTGCGGTCGTAACCACAATCTGAACCAAACGATGATTTGAACGCACTAAAATCTGTAAACGCAACTGCTTCGTGTAGTGTATATTCTGCAGCGAGTCCAAAAAAATTACCCACTGCCATCCATAAGTGATACCGTTTCGCTTCTTTTTCTTCCCCAGCCCTGCGAAGACCACGCGTTTTCTCCTATCTCACATCGAGAGGAGACAGAAACCCGTGAGCGTCTAGGGTTCCAGCAAGTCGCCGCTCCTCTGCCGCCTGTCCGGCCGCTCCCTGCGTCCGCCCTCGTCTTGCTCCAGCACAACAACTCGACCCCCCCCCATCCTGAACCCCGCTTCCTCTGGACAGTCTGCCGGCGGCGAGGCAATATTCCGGTGAGGCGCAGCTCCTTGTTTCTTCTTCCCGTGTCCCGGTCTGAGGAGGACTCGAATCGCATCCCCGACCAGCAAGCCACCCCCTTTTGTGCTGCTCACGGCCGGCCGAATCTTTTCCTGAGGTACATGACTCTTCCCATCTTCTGCTTGCTCTCTTACGCATAACTCCATGCCTATGTCGATGCTATATGATACCATAGCTGTGTATTGGTATATTGGTTGTGTGCTTCATCAATTATCAATTTATCATGCCTGAAATCAATTAATTTTGTTGTTTGATTGAAGTATGGCTGACAAGGCAGTTTGGGATGATGAAAACGTGAGCCACTTTATTGATATTTGCAAAGAAGAGATTAGTAATGGGAACAGGCCCTTAGGTTTTTTCAATAGAATTGGTTGGAAAAATCTTGGTGACAAGTTTGAAGCAAAATCTGGGAAGAAGCTCACAAAGACTCAACTAAAGAATAAGTGGGACAATCTGAAAAAAGAAGAGTAAAATGCAACCGCGGTCCTACTACTTTCACAAAGGTGTCAAGTTAGTTCTAAATGTTTGAAAATGCACGTCTAAGTTCTATATCTTTGATCAGTGGTTCACCACAGGTCCTACATGTGTATGCGTCTCTCTAACCGCTCGACGTGGCGGTTTGACCTTTGCCACGTGGCATGGGCCCATATATGTCAGGTACCCTTTTCAATAAAACACTTGCAAAACACCCCCTGCCTGCTATGTTCTTCACACCCGTGGTCCTGCTCTAGCACCCCTCCGCCTGCCTCCACCTCCTCGGCCCCACGAACACCGCCGCCCCACTGCGACCTGCTCCGGCTGAGGCCTCGCTGTCGCCCACCTCTCCTGTGTCCTGGACCCAGCAAGAAGCAGGAGATGGAGCTCCGGTTTGCTACAAATAAAGGCCTGAAATTCAATGTTGACAAGGCTGGAGCTATGCACATGCTCTAAACAAGGCACATGACGGCAATGCCAATGGTGGCTTTGGTAGTCCGGTGACTGAAGTTCTGAAGAGTGTGCATATCAGTGGCACCATCAATGGAAGCTGTGGAAGTCCTGATCAAGAGATCGAACATTTAAGAATAGTGTTTGAGGTGGCTGAGATGCAGTACCAGGAGGAGCAAACTCGGATGACCATCGAGACAAAATCAGCCTATGAATATTGGAGAATGTGAAATCTGAGTGTGCGCACAATTTGTGATATTGAGCTCAAGCTGACGAGCTAATTGCAGCATTGGCAGGCCGCAGGCAACGCGCATGACCTTCACACGAGGCCGAGAAAAGCAGTCGTCGCGTCGCCAGGGCCTAGAGCAGCTTTGCTCTGGACTGGACTCCGCGCAGGCAACGAACACCGTCGGCCAGGAGCCCCGCCGCCGCCTCGACCCGTCCTTCTCCCCACAGAGCCCCACCGCGCCTTGACCCGTCCTTCTCCCCACCGAGCCACGTCGAGGCGCCCGCCTCGCCTTCCTGTAATGAAAGCCGCCGTCGCGCGGAAGCACTTGCAGGAGATGCTCGCCTTCTGCGCCCTCAAGGAGGAGGCCAAGGAAGTCACGAACAAGGTCGCCGCACAGAGGAGGCAGTTTTTTTTTGCAAGTGTTTTATTCGAAAGGGTACCTGACAGGTGGGACCATGCCACGTGGCAAAGGTCAAACCGCCACGTCGTCCGGTCAGAGAGACGCATACACATGTAGGACCTGCGGTGAACCACTAATCAAAGATATAGGACCTAGACGTGCATTTTCAAACATTTAGGACTAACTTGGCACGTTTGCGAAAGTATTAGGATCGCGATTGCATTTTACTCAAAAAAGAATATACATGGTTCGGAGTTGAAAAATGCAACTACTGGACTTGGATGGCTTGATGATAGGCAAACGGTTGATTGTTCTAAAGAATGGTGGGATGAACACATTGAGGTAAGTTACAAATTTAATTTCAGAGATGCAACAATGCTGAAAAGGGTACATTTGTATTTATAGGATTGCACTGTCTAAGTTACAAATTTAATTTCAGAGATGCAACAATGCTGAAAAGGGTATCAAGTGCAACGATATGAAGTTTAGAAAGCATGGAGTGAAGCATTTGGATGATTTGCACATAATGTTTGCTAAGATACATGTAACAGGTTCAAGTGCAGGCTGTCCTGGAGATGTGTCCAGTGCTAATGACAGTGATGAGGATGTGATTGTGGTGCAGCAAACTAATGATAGTCCTGAAATAAAGTTAGCTCCTTTGAAGAAACCAAAAACAAGCAAGAAGCGCAAGGAATCCTCAAATGCAAGCGAAGAGAAAGATGAGAAAAATCCCTTCTATAGGTCGTACAAGAGCACTTGTGGTAGGATCGGAGCTGCAGCTGACAATATATCCTCAAGTGTTCAAGCATCATCAGCTCCTCATCCAACCAGCCATGTCCCTAGTATTGCAGATGTCATGCAAATGGTCAAAGATTGTGGGGTGCAAGTAGGAACTGCTTTGATGCACACAGCCACCATGTTGATCATGAAGCCTGATTTCAGAGAGATATTCAGTAAGCTTCAGACAAAAGAAGGGCGATTGATTTGCTAGAGAGAGAGCCGAAGAAGAGCATGTAGAATCCTTTTTTCTGTTGTTGTTTGCTGTGAACCGCTATTGTGTCGTGTTGACAAGGATTATTTTCTGTTCTTGAGAACCGTTATTTTCTGTTGTTGAGAATCGTTATTGTGTTTTGTTGAGAACCGTTATTTGCCGTGATGAATGTCATGATTGTGAACCATTATTTTTGTCCAATTGTGCATGTCGAGAGTATTGATCCTACCATGATTGTTAATTTTACCATGTCTCCAGTGTTGCGCTGATTATTAACGTGAACATGTCTCCATGTGTGTAGATGGATACAAACACGGAAGACTTGGCAAAAAAAGGACATGATGGGCTTCTATTTCTAGCTGAACTTGCGCAACAGGCTGCCATCATTGGGAATATGGGTGACCTCTATGCTGAACGCTATTTGCACAAAGATTCTTATAGAGAAGCTCCTGAACTGGATTGCAATGGGTCATGAGATGCTTTGGTCGGCCTAGATATTTTTACAAGATGTTTCGCATGAGCCCTGAGGTGTTCACGTCACTCCATGATTTGCTTGTCTCTACTTATGGTTTGAAATCAAGTATCCATGTTTCATCAATTGAGTCACTTGCCATGTTCTTATGGATTGTTGGAGGCCCCCAAGCATTTGCACAAGCTAAAGACCGTTTTGTAAGGTCATTGTGGACAGTTCACACAAAGTTCAAGGAAGTATTGTTATCTTTGCGCAAATTAGCAAAAGATAACATTGTACCATGAGATCCTACTTTCAGTAGAGAGCACGGGAGGGTTAAGGAAGATCACTTTTCGCCTCACTTCAAAGGCGCTATTGGTGCTATAGATGGATCACATGTCCCTTGTATAGTGCCTGCAGATGCGACGGTTAACCACACATGTCGGCA
This sequence comes from Brachypodium distachyon, assembly GCF_000005505.3. Lineage (NCBI taxonomy): Eukaryota > Viridiplantae > Streptophyta > Magnoliopsida > Poales > Poaceae > Brachypodium > Brachypodium distachyon. The sequence continues at coordinate 17,093,228 of NC_016132.3, read as the reverse complement.
TGGATATACATCTCAAAATGTGCTTGCAATATGTGACTTCGACAAGAGGTTTACATTTGCCGTTGCTGGTTGGCCGGGCTCAGTACATGACACGAGGGTCCTCCATCATGCATCTGCGAATTTCCCTTCCTTTCCTGTCCCACCTAAAGGTATAACACAATTATATATGTTTCTATTAATTCTTTTGTTATTTCTGCATGCTCACGGGTTGTTTTTTTCCAGGAAAATACTACCTTGTAGACTCCGGTTATCCAAACCAAACTGGATATCTTGCTCCATTCAAAGGGAGTACATACCATTTGCCGGAATTCCGTCTTCACCGTGGGCGTCCACCTCAAGGGAAGTATGAGATCTTCAATTTCTTGCATTCATCACTATGCAATGTCATTGAGCGTGCATTCAGAGTCTTGAAGCAAAAGTGGCGCATATTGAAAGCTATGCCGAGTTTCTCTCTTCGTAGCCATACATTCTTGCTTGCATGTCATTGCACAATTTTATCCGTGATAGCAAATTGCGTGATGAGGAGTTCGATAAATGTGACGGAGATGGGGACTATCTACCTGAAGCAGCACGTGGATCAGCACAAGTACACGGAGATATGTTGCTCCAGAGGTGGAGAATGAGGAAACCATGAATGATATTCGTAGTAGGATCGCAGATGCTTTGCTAGCTGCAACAGAAGGATAGAGCAGCTATGTTGATGGAGGATATTGATCCATGCCTTTTGTTTGATCCGTATGTCTAGCTTTTGTAATAATTTTAGGAACTAACTTCTAAAAACTTATCTATGAGTAGGCAATAATAAAAAGATGGCTGTCCCAAATTGGTCATTTACATACCAATGAATGAACTTATCTATGTTTTTTTATCAAAACGCATACAAACAGTCTCACATGGTCTCGAGGGCATTATAGACAATTCTAACCAAACTCACAGTTCACAGTTGCTCCAACCTAACAACTTGCTGAGAAATCCACAGTTCCTATCTCACAGCTGCTATTCCACAGTTCACAGTTCACAGCAGCTTTCTCGGAATCCACAGCTCAACCAAACACACCCTAAGTTAGACCAGCTGAGAATCCAAACACACCGTGTCTCCGGAAGCAAGCGAGTTTGAAACTTCAATTTGGTTGAACGGGCGGAAGAGCAGTTCATTGCTGATCTTCCATATTTGTTTAAGCCTGCCAATTTCAATTTGATCGAACGAGCTAAAAAGCGGTTCATTGCTGATACTCCGCATTTGTTTAAGCAGTCCTTCTTTCATGGTTTAAGAGCATGGACACAGCTTCGGTCGCATTTCCTAGCCACTCCATGAACAACCCTTTTTTTTTCTTTCATGAACTTGTATTGCATCTGGTTCCGTAGTCGTAATTGCAGAAATGCACGAGATGGACAGTCGGTTTTTTTTCTGACTTGGGCTACCCCCATTTTTCATTTCAATAACGAAACAAAACAGCGTATCAGTTATACAGAACCGCACAGACGGCCGGTTTTTGGGACTGAATCTGAGTAGTTCACCGGGTCTTTCCTACGCAACCAACTTCCCGTCCTCCACAACGTTGCCCAGAATCGGCGGGCCATAATGGCCGAGGGCAATATTTTCAGGTTGCTCTCTTTGTGCCGAGCCCCAATAGAAGGGGACCCATATTTTATGTATTTTCGTTTGTTTTCCCTTCGCTCGCCAATTGTGAGGCAATGTTCCGGACCATTATGATTTCAACATCCTTCAGCTAGTCAAGCCCGACAACTACGACGACACTCTCACTTAGTGGATTCACGCCTCTAAGGAGATTGACAAGAACAAAAGAAGAAACTATTTTAATGGTGTGGCCATTTACATCATGTGAAACATTTGGAAAGAGAGCAACCGGCGTATCTTTCAGGTCGTGGCCGCCCCAACTTTAGTCGTCGCTTCCCTGGCCCGTGACGCTACCGACGCTCATAGCATAGACTTGCTTTCTATCCGGTGACCGAGTGGTGAGGTGTACCTTTGACCTTTCGGCCAACTGTGCTTGGTCCGATGAGACGGATCGCTTTCTCATTTTCTTTGGCCTTTTTTGCCTTTTTTTTTACTTCGGTCTATTGTACATATGCTTGGTTTTCCCTGATATTGCATGGCAGACCTCCTGCCTTCTCGCCAAACAAAAACAATGGCTGAGGGCAGTGGTATAGGCAGGATTTTGAGTCAGGTTGGTAAACTATAAAAAAATATGACAAATAACCGAGAAAAAAAAAGTGTGTTTTTGAATGATCGAGTCAGAAATGGTGCGATCAAGATCAACGAGCCTATCTCATACAAGGAAACAAATATGTCAGTACGAGAAGGAGGCCGCGGACGAAAAAAAACATACTATGTAGACATTGCAAATCTAGCTAGGCTTGGATCTGGCCTTTTTATATATTTTTTGATTGAATTATATGGTTATATGAGCTAATGTAAAAATCGCAGCATGGTCCCCTATTCTACCCCCTTTGCTACGCCAATGGATTAAGGTTAGGGGAGTTGCTACCAAAAATAGCATGTTGCAATTAATTGGCTAAAATTATGACCGTTGAGTAGGATACATGACAAGTTGATCCGATGTCATTTGTTACTATGGTGGAATTTTAAATTCCTCTTATCAATTTGCGGTGAAATCAATGTATTAGACACATGTCAACAACAATTGTTAATTTTGCCATAACACCATCATGTTTAGACGTTAAGTTTAGAAACAAATTTAGAAATTAGAACTTTTGCATATTATGTGTTTGGATGCCATTAGAATTCAAAATAACTTCTATTTTTGTTGAATCGGGACATAGTAGAACACTCTCATCATCCTCTTATCTAATGAAATTGGTTTGACAGTTTAAGCATATTTGTCGAATACTACCACCGAAACGCCGATGCACCGTCGGATGCCGCCGTGGAATCTTTATTGGCCACCACTTCAACCTATGTGTGCAGCCATAGTCGTGACAGTTTCACCGGTCACCAATTTAACGTGTCGAATCTGCACTCTCTAATTTTGACCAAACTCTAAATCGATGTAAATGCTCATTATTTTCTAGAAATCCAACTCTATTTGAATTTGAAAAGAGTATAAAATTCCAACATCCCCAATCAAAATGCAAATCTGATATATAAAAACAAATATAAGATTATTTAGAAATCTAAACTAACGCTAAAAGTTAAGATTGTCATCTTTGTGGTGAAATATTGTTTCTGCAATTAGAGTCAGACAATACAACATTTTTCTACAAGCTTGGTTCGATGTTCTATGTTTTATTGCTTTCGATCTTCCGCCACCTCGTAGTATAGCAAACTTGTCGAGGAATTGGCTCATGGGTTAGCAAATCCACAAGTTGTTTACTCTAATATGGCAAGGTGACTTGTTGGTCCCTTTTTGAATTGTTGGAACGAGTTTGATTTTAACAGTTTATTGTTCAACTTTTTGCAAGTTATCAATATGGCAGGGCACTCAATTTGTACCTTTCTCTACTATGCTGATCGGACCAAAGAGATTTTATGGAATTGTTTAGACACTTTCAGTCGCAATGTTAGAAGCAGAGGCAATGCAAGCTGCATTGTTTTTATAGCTTTTCCTATTGCTGCTATACGAACGACCAAATGGTTTGAAATGTCGAAGAAATGAAAAATCTACAATGAATGTACTCAAGAATTCTAGAAACGGGCTTCATGGATACTTGTCTCTCCGATCACTTCAATCAATAGTCAATTCTCAGCAATATAATCTTGCAGCTTGTTTGGCACCCATCCCTTGGGCCTAGAATTATGAATTTTCAAAAGGTAGTCACGAAATTGGCCACATGAATTCAATTTGAAATTTCATGATATCACACTATAACTAACTCGAATTATTCTTTAAAAGTCATCATTTATCTGAAATTGTCTCTCACTCAACAAATCCATGTTGTGGACAAACATGATTTTTAAACTCAGAATTTTAATTCAATCAAATGAAATCCTATCAAAAATTGGATTTTCATTTCATTTCTACCAAATGAAATTAACAGATGGACGTCAACCGAGTTGTTAAGAGTGAGTCTCAACAAAACCAAACAAAAACAAAGTTAGTACAATTCTGTGCTAAGTGCCCAACACTTTTCATGGGTCGGAGAGAGGGAATACTAATTTTCTTTTTACAATTTTCAAAAAAGACCAAATATACTACTGTATGTATTCCCCATGTTTTTTTTAGGAATGTATTCCCATGTTGGGCATTACTGACCCGTGCTGTACCACAGTCGGTCACATTAACTCTTGAACAAATTGTGGAGACGAAAAGGACGTGATCGTCCGCTCGTCCAAATGTGCACAGGCATTGAATATTTGCTTAACTTCTCTAACAGCGAAACAGCGCCCGTCACGTCCAACGTACAGCTACCCCTATATGAAACGAAACCATATGGAGCAGCAGTACGACTGCTGCATCAATTTTTCACGATCCTTGCCTGATACCACTTCACATCAAGGCACGGCACGTCAAACATTTAAGCCATCCATAAAGCATTGCAGTTGAGTTGAGAGCCTGTACTGGCAAACAACCACAAACCTTTGTCTTCACTGCGAAGGATCCTCCTCCTCCCGCTAGAAGGCCAGAACTCGTCCGTATGCACATTAATTCCCCTTCTTCTTCATTCTGATTTCCATGCTCTCTCCACTGCACTCCCCTTTGTTTTTTACACCAGTTTTAGAGGCAGACGTCGGGATCAGATTCTACTGCGGCCTCTTTTTCACGAACGGTTTCAGTGCCTGCATTGAATGGCGGCAGGGCCGGGAAGAAGCAACCGGAAGTGGGAATCCACGAACTCCGGCCTCGTTTTCCCCCAAATGGTTTGGCAGAAGCAGAACGGATTTTATTCCCATTCTCTGTTCTGTGCCATGCTTGAGCTACATACATTATCAGATGATGATAATGATAACGCTGTGCCGTGAACTAAGCATTTGTTAATCCTAGTACTAAGATATATACCGAGATGGTTAAAAAGCTTTTCCCCTAATCAGTAGCGGCCGGGACGACGAGTGGTAAACTGGTAATCACCAGAGCTGGTCGAGGTAGTAATCTCTGGTGACCTCGTCGCTGATCTCGGAATAGTCCTCCATGCGGCTGGCCTCGGAGCTCTTGAAGCTGAAGCTGTCCTGCGGCTGCGCCTTCCTCGACCCGGAGCGGGCCAGGCCGGGCGCCTTGGGCTCCACCGGCGCGGCGTGGGCAGACTGACGCGTCCGGGGCGCGCTCTGGCACCGGCTGCTGGTGCGCGCGACAGAGGAGGCCGTGTCCGCCATGTACCGCGGGCTGCTGCTGGACTCCCGGCCGCCCACGCACGAGGACCGGCCTTTCGCTGGCGAGACGCCGCCGCAGATGATGCCGGCCGGGGGCAGCGCTCCGAGGCGGGGCGTGTTCTGGGTCGTCTTGGGCTGCGGCCGCGGCGTCTCGAGCTCATGGAGCCGCGACGGCGTCGGCTTCTGGTAGAAGAAGCACGGGAGCGGCGAGGACAGCGGCGGCGCCGGGTCGGCGGCGGCGTGCCGGCTGGGGATCCGCGACGACCGGCACCGGAGCTGGCACGTGTCCATCTCCACGATCCTCGGGCTGCCGCTGCGCTCGAAGCCGGCGTCCATCCCGCCGCCTTCCGACAGCCTCCGCCGGTGCATCATCACCGGCAGCACCGACGTCTTCCGCTCCTGCATATATAATCAAAACAAAAAAGTGTCCAAACTTAATTCCATCTCAAACGCTAGCTGTTCATCTGACGAACACCCTCGTCACGGTCAAAGATTCTCTCACCTGTTCGATGGATTTCCGGGACGACGACTTCAGAACTTGGGACGAGGCCTGCAGCCTCATGAGCGCCTGCAGCCGGTGCAGCGTCTGTGCTGCTTGCTTCCTCACGAGGTAGCCGCGTACCAGAGCTTGTATCTTGACGAGCGATTTCAGAGCGCGGAGAGCTCTCCTAGCCTGCATTTCGGTTACAAATTTCAAATTTTTACAGTCCTATTGTTGGGAAAAACCAGAGCTTTTTTTTAATCAGTGACAGGAAAAACATAACTGCGATGACGACTGCATCGACTAGGCTTGTGTCACGACGTGCAGCTAGCTACTCGATTCAGAACTAAAGAAAAATATCCGTAGCAGAGGATTAAACAATGAGCAGTCGCTAACGACTCAACGGAAAGGAAAACGCAGCCAGCAACCATTGAATTGCAACAGTTGGTAAAGTGAAGTCAAATCTCCCGTCCAATGCAAAAGCAGAAGAATCTACCAATATCCGGTTTACCTATTCATCCCTGTCTAACTGGCTTAGAACTGTATCCACAGAAATACAAATAAAACGCCTAAAGTCACCTAAACTAAATAAAATCTCCAACTATACGCAGCATGTTCAGCAGAAATTCAGATTAATTAATTTTTCGTGGGTTTTCGAGAAAAAGCTGCAAGAAAAACCTGAAAATTCATAGTTGAGGCTCAACATACCAGGTATCCTCTGAAGGCCTTCTGAATCATGACGGCCGCCTCCACCTCGCGCTCCTGGCCGCAGTTGCACGGCCTGACCTGAGAAAGCTCGCCGGCCACGACGGCGGTCACCGAAGGCCTCCGGCTGCCGTCGGCCACGCTGTTCCTCGCCTTGGCGAAGCTCCACCTCTTCCTCTCTATCATCGGCGGCGCGCCCGCCGCGGCGCCATTGATGTGCTCCTTGTTCCGGCCCCTGTCTCCTTCCTTCTTGCCGCCGGTGAGCACCTTCTTGAGCCACCTCATCGCGCGGCCCATGGCGCCGTGGTCCTTATCTGCAAGAACAGCGACAGAATGATGCGTCAAGAAGTGCGGCGAGCGTCAAAAGGATTCAAGAAACAGGCTGGGGAACAACAAAGTTACAATTTACAAAAGGGCACCAACTGCAAAGAACAGAGGCACTACTAGTGCGTACAAACTCGTCGAGATCAACTCAGGAGTTCTGGGAAGTTGGAGCTATAGGGGCACCAAGAACAATTTGAAAAGGAGATTTTGAAGCGCCAGAAACAAAACCTTTTCCTTTCTGAAACGGCAAAGGTAAGAAACCTTTTACAGAGGCCTGCAGCGGAGAAACATGGGACTGAGAGCAGAGAAGAAAGGAAACCGACTGGGGGAGGAAGCCTCTCCCGACTAGCCCAAGCAGAAAAGAGCAAGAGGCGTAGCGCCAAGGCACTGCGGCCTGCGGGAGTTGGTAGGAGATCGCCTACGTGAAGCCCGGAAGAGGAAACCTTTTTTCCGGACGAGAGCTTTTCAGGCAAAACCCACACCACACCTCGCGAAATCCCGGAACCAACCAACCAACCGCCAGTAAAAAACACAGCAGAGAAACGGAGAAGAAATGCAGACGCAAGGCGCAAACGCGTGTTCTCATCTCAACTCACCTCACCTCAGCTCGCCAGTCACCACGCAGCAGCAGCACTGCACAGTGCACAAGCAGCTCGCAGGCTGGGAAAAAGGGAGTGAAAAGATTCCCCCGAGTTGCCCCCGCGCCCCACGACGCCGAGAGAGAGCCAAGACAACAAACAAAAAGCCAGGGATCGATCGGGACACACACATGCGGGGGCCAAAGCGAGAAGCGCGAGAAGAAGAACCGGAGTGAGAGAGAAAAAACGGACACAAAAGAAAGAAAAATACTTGCAATCATATCAAGATATCATTCTAGCCCAACCTCAAAAACCGAAGCAACAGCGAGCGAACTAGTGGGTTGTGGTGGCCACAGCCCGGCGCGGCTTGGCGCGGCTTTTGGAGCGCGCACAGGCAGGCAGCCAAGATCCGATCCTGCAAATGATTATATTTCCGGCGGGGTGTGGTGCTGCTGTGTGTAGCTGAGCCGCTGAACGAGGGAAGTATAGCTGCAGCAGCCGTATCGCCTAGTGCCTAGTGCCCACCTCCCCTGCCTGCGCTGGCACCGAGGACTAGCTCCGCTCCCTCTACCTGCTCGTAGTTTCCGGTTTCCACACGGCGCACCGATCTGAAAGGATTACTCCGGCCACCCGGGTGGGTGGTGTTGGTGCTCTTTCTCGCCCGCTGGGTACTTGCGCTGCTGCAGTGTGTACACAAGGCAGTGGGCACTGATCTCCTCCGGTCAAATGGAGTAAATATTTTGGGATGCTTCCCTTTTCATCGCATTGTTTCTTCATCGAGGCGACGCCAGCGGTCGGTGCGCTATGTACTACGGCGTTGTAGGCGTGTGGACCACCCTAGACCGGGCTGCGTAGATTAGATTAGGGGTGAGAAATAGAAGGGAGGTGTGTGTTTTTGTGTACTCCTAGCACCAAAGTGAACACTGAGCTACAGTAGGCCCAAAATGGAGTACATTAAGTATAACTTTTCTTGGAAGAGGCAACAATTCGAAAATACGAAATTCAAATACGAAGTGTGGAGCAAACAAGGACCGGCAACAACAAAAATGAGCGTCTATTTCTCGCTCGATTTAAAATAATTATTTCGTAGTCGACAATCATAACCATTCTGTTAAAATTTTCTTCTCATCATTTGTACCTGTATGAATTTTACACGAATCTAAAAAATTGTATCAAACGGTTTCTAACATCTACTTAAATATTTATTTCTCAACAGCCTTAGAAGTAACAAAACTGAAGGGAAAAGTGTACAAACCAGACAACAAAAACCATAGTTGTGGGAGTAAAATGTGCATCCTTTAAGTAATCGCACCATTGATGGACCAGGTTGTCCACGATAGTTGGTGGCTGAATAACGACCCCCTAGTTGACCCTAGTTGAGTTGTGAGACTATATGGTCTGAAGAGATTGGGAGTACCGAGATAGAAAAAAGTTAAATAATACAAAATTTATGTGGAAATCATGTTTCGTTTCAGAAAAAGCTATTTTTTGTAGGAGAGTTGGCGGTTGTAGGATGATCCGCTACTTGACCTAGGTGGAGTTGTGAAACTACATGGTTTAGGTAGTGTTTGGTTGCTAAAACATGGTGGAACGTAATGAAAATGTTCAATATTTGAGCACGATTTTCATGTTTGGTTCCTAAAATATATAAAAGTGGAACGGAACCATTTAGTTCCTAAAAAAAATCCCTCAATATGTCTAACAGTCCATTCTTAAAAAAATTAGGAATCCTATGGTTCCAAGTGGAACCAGTGGATTTAATTGTTTGGTTTCTATTGAATATAAAAAAACTATAACCATTTTATTCTATTTCTATAGAAATAGAACATTTCGCTCACTTTTTTCCGGGTACATTTCACTTTGCTCTGCAACCAACGCTATCAGGGATCAGCAAGATACGGACATAGACAAACAAAACACGATAAATGCTGAAATTCTGTTCCCGGCCGCTTCTACTCCAGTCAAAAATATTTTCGCTTTTTCTTTAACCGAGACTATACTTTCGTTAAAGTTTCTGTTTGTATCACTACTTTTTTTTCTTCTCGTTGATGTCTTTTTATTTTTTATGCTAGAAGAGGAGGAAGCACGACTATATACATGAAGACGAATTGCGTATACTATTCACATTCAACAATTGCGAACGCATGCAGAAGCTCGAGAGGGGTCGAGTGGAAACGCATCGCCACGTGCTCGCCATGCTGTCATATGGCGTGGTTCATGTTTTCGTCTCATCCGAAACAGTTGAACACATTTTATCCCGGTTTTACGCCGTAGGTAGAACAAGTTGGTAACCGAACAACTAATACGTACAAGCCGTACAAGAACACCGCTGTAGTATTGTCTCATTGCCGTCGCATATCGACACGGAGGAATGATATCTTGATGCAACAAAGGGACAAGATGCACTAAGCAAATCCTTAGGCGAAAGAAATAGGAAAACAGGCTTCTCTCACACTGTCACACACGCCGATCCAATCCACAAGAGTACGGCGGGGACCAAACTAAATTCGCCCGTCCATCGATCGTGTCTTAACCACCGCGATCACGTGCGAACCCCCTTCCAAGCAAGACAAAAACAACACATAACACGGCAGGGATGGATGCGTCGTGCGTTCCCCTGCGCCACGGACGCACTCGTAACGCAAGCCGCGTGCTGCCGTGAGTTTTAAAATCGGGGAGAAAGTACGGGCGGGCCCAAAAAAATTAACGCCACGCGCGCGGCCCGGCTCTCGAGACGGCCCAGTGGTGACGCCATGCCACCGTCGCCCCCGTTGAGGCGTCGTCGAGGTATAATAAAGTTTCCAGTTTCGCTGGAAACAGGGAGACGAGAGGGATCTCCGGTACTGTTGTCCGCTGGATCCCACTCCTCTCCGGCAGAGAGCCAGAGACTGAGAGATACGCGTGCGTACACGACGATAAACCACAGGAGCTGGGGACACGTACGTACGGAGAGCACTCGAGTTATTCCGAGATCTGTATATTCTACGGACAATTAGGGTTTGTTTGGTTGGCAGAATATCGTGGAATGAAATGTAATAGAACCGTTCCATTTTTTTCATGATTCCTGCGTTTGGTTTCTAAAATATGCAAAGCTAGAATGGAACAAGTGGTTTCTCAGAAAGGAATATACCTTCTATATGTGGAACCAACTGATAACACCAAAACGAAGGAATGTGTTGGTTCCTCTCGGAACCGGTGGGGCCCAACAGAAAACCAGACCCAAACTCTCCCGAAATCCCCTTTCCTCTCTATTCTCACCCTCGTCTCCTATCTATCTCCTCCGGCGGTCCTCCCCCTCGTCTCATGTCTCTCTCTCCCATGGCGGTTGGGAGATTGGGCTCCACCCCCACGAGATCCCCGCCAACTCGAGCAGATCCCGGCCGAGCTACGGTCAGAGGAGGTTGCTGCAGGCGGCAGAGGCTGGGGACAAGGGGTGCTGCAGGCAGAGGAGGCCGGCTACGTGGCTTTTGCAGGGAGAGGAGGCCGCTTGCGGCAGAGGAGGCCCGCGGCGAGGCTGGCTGCAGCAGAGAGGAGGCTGTAGGGAGAGGAGACTGACGGAGGGCAGCGGACAGAGGAGGCCGGCGGCGAGGTGCTGCTGCAGTGGAGCAAGGATGACGATGGGTGAAGGCCGACTCAAAGTCAAATTAAATTGATCTATGGATTTCTGTTATCTCCATGTTCATCATGGCCGGCTGTGCCATCTGATTTTGCTATCCACTCAAGGAATTCATTTTTCATAGTGTGTTGATGAAGAAAATACAAACAAAGTATTGCCGATTTTTTCCAGATGTCATGAATGAATTATTGCTCATACCATACTCACGGTGAGGTAATCTCACCATAAGGTGATTACATTCTTCTCATCTCATTCCATTACCCCCAACCAAACGCAAGATGAAACCGTTCCATTTCGTTTTATAACCATCCTAACCAAACAACATACTAGAACCACTCCATTTCGTTCCATTTTAATAGGAACGGAACGGTTACGTTCCATTCTAACTGATTCTGCAACCAAACACTGCCTTAGCGGTCGAACAAATCGGAACACGATATAGTGAGTTAGTGCACCAGCCAATTAAAAGGAAAAAATAAACTCAATTACTATGCCGCACGTACGAGTCGATCGCACGCACTCGGTGTGCATTGGGAGGAACTGTAAACTTTAAAAGCTACGAGATCGGCCTGCATGCATGCCCTCGCTAGCGCTGTCGGTGTGCCATAATGGCCGCTCCCAGGCAGCCAGACCAAACGGCATATCTCCGGCCGGTTCGATTGCGGGGTCAAGAGAGCTCTTCTGTGTGCCCCCCTGCAGCTCTGCGAGGAGGCATTTCTTCCGGCTCAGTTCTAGACCTGCTGCCCGGGGGCCGGGACGACGTTACTACGTACGTAGCCCATGCCGGAAACAGCACAGGGCCAGAAGTGCCGGGGGTCCCCAGGGCAGGCGTTTCGTCTGTGTGCAAAGAGGACAGGAGTCAATGCAATTAGGGCATGCATGATCTGCATCATGATTCATGCATGCATGCGCGCGTATCGCATGAACGAACGGACCTAGCTACTCCTACGTGGTAGTACGAACGTGGCGCGCTTGTAGCCGGGGGGCATTGAAGTGGGCTTTGCGAGCGGGTACACATAATTTTGGCATTCAAGCCGGCGAGGCGATACGCATTTGCTGCTCGGCCTGGAGTTAAGTGGTGGTAGTACGAGTGAGCAGGGGTTTGCGGCGTGCACGACGGACGGTGGTGCAGGCTGAGAGCTTAATTGCGACCCGCCCGAAGTATGTTTGTGAAACAAAAGGATGGACCAGTTTAGCTGTTTAGCAGTTAGTGCTTGGGGCACACTGATGTGCGCTTTGCTGGGCTCGTGTTACGTAGGTGTGTGCCCGTAGGCCTGGCCGTAGCTGGACCTGCCTCTACGTGCGGCTGGCTATCTGGACTTCAGGATGCCAATGGGTAACCATTACCCATTCCCATATCCATACCCATGCAACTGGGTCGGGTATGGGTAGAAGAGTTTTTTGTCCGTAGGAAATGGGTCAGATATGGGCAATTGTCCACTGAGGTAACACGTAAACGGGGAATACCCGAACTCAAGCCACGAAACGAATGAGAAGGTCAAATCCCCACTCGTTCGAGGGCAAGTGGGAGGCGGTCGGAGGCTCCGTGGCCGCAGGAGGGGGGGGCGGGGGCGGGGGGGGGGGGGGGGGGTTGGCGGGGCATCGCGGGCGGCCGCGGGCGAGCGGCGCCGAGCGGCGCCGCCGACGGGCGCGCAGGAGGCGGCACGGCAGGCGGGAGGCTGCGGGACGGCGGCGACCGCCGACGGGCGCGCGGGAGGTGGCGCGGCAGGCGGGAGGCTGCGGGACGGCGGCGGGAGGCGGCGGGGCAGCAGAGATTGCGGACGGTTGCGCCGGAGGCTGCAGGACAACGTCGACCAGCCGACGGCGTGCCTCGGCGAGGGGTAAGGTGGTGCTCGCCATGCATCTGCTTCTCCTGCCCTCGACCTAAGGTCCTGTTTGTTTGAGCTGGAGCTCTCCGGCTGCAGATTCTATAATCAGCTGTGGCTGCAGCTGGAAAATTAGACCTGTCTGATGCATGTTTGTTTGGGCGGCCGGTCCGGTTGCAGCTGCAACTGAAATGTGTTGAAATGACCTGAATGACTTTATAGTTTTGTAGATTTAGTATTAGTGCTAACTGTACTGTTTTACGTGTAAATTAGTCAGGGTTTTTTCTGCAGATGATAACTTTTTACTCCATCAAACAATATGTACACATTATAATATATTTTTAAACACATTATAGCATAGTATACTAATAATATATTGTCTACGCATCGTTTGATTGCAAAATATTACAATCGATCACAAGCTAACATCACCATTTCCCCACGGTACAGAGAACAAATAAGAACAGGGAAGAAAAGACAGAGAACAGAGAAGGAGAGGCACAACAGGGGCTGGTCTCCTGGGCAGGAGCCCATCTCAGCGGTCGTGGCAACACTTACGGTGTGGAGGCACGCGCTAGCTCCCTGGAGAGGGGCGGTTCAAAACGAACTCAGAGGAGGGGGGCGGGACCATGGGGCGGCTCCGCGCCGTCGGACAGAGGGAGCGGCGGCGGGACCTCCGGGGCCACCATTGAGGTGGGCAAGTATGGGGGAGCAGGGGCCGTGGTGGCCTGAGATCGAGCAGCGGAAGCGGCACAGTAGGTCGGGGGAGCTTCAGGCCGATCTCCGGCCATCACCGCGTCGAGCTAGAGCAGGAGCGGGCGAGGTCTATGGCAGAGGGTGGGGGTGGCGCCGAGGCGTCTACGGCCATAGGACGAGGCGGCGTTGATAGCAGAGGAGAGGAGAGGAGAGGACCTCGGGGCGGCTCCGTTCCACAGGACAGCGGAGGGCGTCGGTGCCGGCGATGGGAGATCGAGATGCAGCGGCGGTGTGGGGTACTTTTCCGCTCGGGGTGGGGAAAGGGAAGAGCCCGTCGGCAGGGTGAGTGGGGAAGAAAAACACGAAACGTTTTGTGGCATTTTTGCCGTTGTATGGGAGTTGGTGGAGGGTATTCATGTAAAAGTGAAGTTTAGAAGCTGCAGCTGCTGCACGAAGCACCCCAATCACAGATTATCGCCCGTAGTGCGTTTTGATGGAGTGCTCCATGCCAGCGGCTGCTACAAGTCGGCCCGAAAATTAGTGTTTGTTTGGGTTCCAGCTTCCACAGCCCAGAAGCTGTTGGAACAGTTGCTAGGAGCCCAAACAAACGGAACCTAAACCTGTTCTGAAATTCAGATTGCCCAGATGTCCAACAGGTAATGGACAAAATGAGTAATTACGAGAATGGTAATTACGGGTAATTTTTACTTTGGGTACGAGGAGGGCAACACGTGGGTATACCCGTACCCTCCCAACGGCATGCTGATCTGGACTCCTCCTACCAGTGTTATTTGGTTTCGCTAAAAAAAACATTTATTTTAGTGTTGTTTGATTTCCATGATACGGTATACACTATCTATGATAGATGGGAATGTGGCCCATCTGTTAATGTTCTGGCGCTGCTGGCGTCTGGCGGGCCATCTGAGATGGCTCGCGCGTTGCTACAACTTTGTGTACGCGCTGGGCCAGATTCGTCGGAACGGAACGTGGAACTGGGTGAGTTGGACCTCCAACCAGGCCTTCTGCTGAAGTATTTGAGCTGGCCCAAGTCCAAGCGGAATTTGCAGGCCCGTCAAGTAACCCTAAATATACTTCTCGGCCCTGACAATGGATAAACCGGCCTGTACCTTCTCTCTCTAAAAGCGGCCTTTACATATGATGATTCGTGGCACTGGGCTGGGTAACTGAGTAGCGGGCATAAAAAAAAGGGACTCGACACAGTACGTCGTGGGCTTCGTCAGCCCGTCCTTTCCTCGGCCCTCTTTCTTTGTCTTCTCCCCGCGCTGAGCACGACAAAGAACGAAACGAGGAACAAAACGAAATCATAGGTGTCGGCGGCGAACACTTGCCTCTGCCGGTCTTCTGAACCTCGGTGGCGAGCAGCCCATCATCGCTGTCAACTTGTGCACCGAACCATCGGAAAGGAAACGTCTAATTGGGAAGACCATTTCCGGGAGGCAATCATTCGTGTACCTTTCCGTTAGGCGCTGGCTGAGAGGACCTTTCAGAGATTATGGCGGGGGATCGGCGCTCTCCCAACCGGATCACAAACGTGTTCTCTTTCTTCTTTCCTGTATGATTGGACACGCAATCGCGCAGTAGGCACAACTAAGCGCACAAGATTTTGATACGATCTGATCTCTCGCGTTATATTCTAAGACCACGCGCCCGGCCCTGCCAACAAGCGATCTATTGGGTTTTTCTTTTTCTTTCCAATGGATTGATTTTATAAGGCAAAGGTGTCGGCGGCGATGGCCGATGGCCGATGGCCGCTGCTATCGCCCGGCCTCGAGCTAACTAGGAGTACTCAGCGGACGGTTGACCATATGGCCCTATCCTGCACGAATCTCCAGCAAGACAAGAAAAGAAAACAGCTTCCTCTCTCCGCCTCGTGGCAGTCGTGGCTCATCCTCACCTAAAGAAATTTCCCGGTGGGCCCACTGTACATGTGACTCGGCACTCATAATCCAAACATCACGCATCTGACTTTTCGAACAAGTTGTTCTACCCTTCTAACCAGAGGCAATGAAATGAGGACCCTTGGTAGTAAGTCAACGGCCAAGTTTAAAGATCCGGGTGGTAAATAGATTTTTTGGGTAATTCCAACCTCTCCTTCGCCAAATCCATCTGGTAATTATTGCGCTATCTGGAAATCCGTTTGGGTAATTTTTACACTCAGCCGCTAATCCAAAACTATCAATAAATAGAGGAAAAGAATCTCCCAGATCCAGTTCCCCATCATTCTGCCATCCTGGCCGTCCACTTGGACCGTAAACAAATCGGAGCCGTGTAATATTTATAGGTGGATCCATAAATGCCGCAAACTGGGAAAGAGGGGAACCCGAAGTTACCGGTTAAAACGCCCTCCCGAAAGCCAGTGGCTCCCGTCTTCCTTCTCCCCTACGCGGCCGGGGAACGATTCCCTTCTCTCACTGGGTGGTATAGCCTCGGATCCAGAGCGGAATTCGTGTGGGGTTCGGGAGATCGTCGCTGTTGGGGGTGTCAGGGGCGAGAGGGATCTAGCGAGAGGCGGCGATCATGGGGAAGGCGGCGGCGGTGGGTACGGCGGTTGTGGTGTGCGCCGCGGTGGGCACGGCCGTTGTGCTGGCGCGGCGCCGGCGGCGGAAGGATGCGGAGCTGGTGGGGGCGGAGGTGGACAGGAAGAGGAAGGTGGCGGCGGTGATCGAGGAGGTGGAGCGCACGCTGGCCACGCCCACGGCGCTGCTGCGGGGCATCTCGGACGCCCTGGTGTCGGAGATGGAGCGCGGCCTGCGCGGGGACATCCACTCCCAGCTCAAGATGCTCATCACCTACGTCGACAACCTCCCAACCGGGTAAAGGATCCCATTCCCGATCTGATCTGGCCTGACCTCGTTTTCCTTTTTATTGGGTTGACTTATGAGCTCTGTGATCCGAAAGATGTCGTCTGTTGGGTGGAAAAGGTATCATGTGGATGTGAATTGGACGGAGCTGCTTTCCTCCTTAGCAACAGCTGGCCTTCCGGTGAATTGGTCGGAAATGTCCGGATCTTATTGTGACTTCTTGTGGGAAGATCGTGCCTTGTGGTGATTCTGAGCGTAATTGGGAAATAAGCCCCATTTATTACATCTGGTTTTGGTTCTAGATGAATCGTTGGCAGTGATATGATCCTCTTATGGCTTGTGAACCGACCAATTCTCCCCTGCCACCGGCCCTGCTTGCGATCCATGGTAGTTCCAATTCTGACATTCTAGGATTTTTGGATCAATGAGCATTACATTGGACTACCGGTCATGAAGTGATGGGAGATTTCATTGAGTTAGTCGTGCTGTTTGTTTTGCATTTGTGGGTGTACATTTGTCATATCCAATAGTTACGCTCTCGGAAGCACGGATACTTCACAAATTGCGCGCGTATCGGGGGTCAGATACCTCCGGATCCCCCAAAATACGTATCGGATGATTTTTCCTTTTTTTTAAAAGAAAATTAATTCGGATACTTAAGGGATACCTCCACGACATGATAGGATATAGAAATACCCTGGTCTCCTGCTGCTACGCTGTCGGATGCGGCAGCGGTGCTGGAGGAGCACATGGAGTCCAACTGGTGAATGCTAATCGTGTGTTTACTGAGTTGTGTTTTGTTTTGTCATGGGAGCTAGGTGGAGAAGAGAGAGGGGTTTCGTGTATAAAATCACTAATTTTTATATATTATTAATTTTTATTATATATATACAAACGTATCCCTGTATCAGGGTTTTTGAGAAATTGCCGTATCGCAGTGTCCATATCCGTATCACCGTATCCGTGCAACCTAGGTTACGCTGATGGAATGTATAGCCGGTTTACGGCAGTGATATTTCTCTCATATTTACTTTCATATATGCTCAATTCTGCATTTCATTATTTAATCATCTGGGTGATATTTCTGTAGAGATGAACATGGGTTGTTTTATGCACTGGATCTTGGAGGAACCAATTTCCGTGTTCTGCGAGTCCAACTTGGAGGAAGGGAGAAGCGTGTTGTCAAGCAACAGTATGAGGAAGTCTCTATTCCGCCACACCTAATGGTGGGAACTTCCATGGTGAGTGCCTGCTTTTCAATTTCCAAGTTTCCTTGTGTTGCACATTTACATGCATTCTTGCCTTATGTATCTTGAACTATTGATGCAGGAACTATTTGATTTCATTGCTGCTGCATTGTCCTCTTTTGTGGATACTGAAGGTGCCGATTTCCACCTCCCAGAGGGGAGGCAGAGGGAGCTGGGTTTCACTTTTTCCTTCCCGGTGAACCAAACATCAATATCATCAGGGACACTCATCAAGTGGACAAAGGGCTTTTCCATCAGTGGCACGGTAAAGTTCAAAACACTCTGAAGCACATGTTGAACAGGATTTCCCTCGGCAAGTTTCTTTAAACACATGGATTCCCTTGTTAAGTTTTCGGGGTAAAGCTTTATTTGATATAACAATTGCTCCTTTTCACGAAGGACCAGTGTTCAGTGACACAATTCATCGCTCTATTAGAATATTTAAGCAGATCTTTTAATGTTTTAGTTTCGTAGTTGTGTGGCTATTAAATGTGATTTCGTTTTTATTCGTTTGGCTATCTGATACTTTCATTTTTCAAACGGTACATTATGTTCAAACTCATTTATTTATCTCAATGATGAAATGTCAAGCTTTGTTAGGATAGAAAGCATATCCTTGAGATGCAGTAAGAATGATATGTTTTTCTCAGTTCGTGTTATCCGAGTCAATTCTGAACCTATAATGACTGCAATTACTCTGATTTTGATGTGTTATTTGATTACTCCTTAATCAGGTTGGTGCGGATGTTGTCTCTGAGTTGAGCAAGGCCATGGAGAGGCAGGGGCTGGATATGAAAGTTTCAGCATTGGTTAGTTAATATGCCATTTCTATGATTGACTGTCGTTTATAGTATATCTAATTTCTGTGTATGCTGATGGTGCTTCTGTTTTTGTAATGTTTTCTCTATTGATTGGATGAACATCATGCAAAATATTTTATTTTTGGCATTCTTTACTATGCAGGCTGAGCGTTGATGTTTTGTAGGTTAATGACACTGTCGGCACATTGGCTGGTGGGAGATATATGGATAGTGACGTAGTTGCTGCCATAATATTGGGCACTGGAACAAATGCAGCATATGTTGAGCATGCTAATGCAATTCCTAAATGGACTGGATTACTCCCTAGATCTGGAAATATGGTTAGTGTTTAAAATTCTTTTTTATGTTAAAAGTTCTATGAAACATTGTGGCGTCATATCTTTACTAGTGTACGGTATTCACCTCTCTTAAAAATTATTTAACCAGAGTTATTTGATATTCTGCAGGTAATCAACACGGAATGGGGAAGCTTTAAATCGGACAAACTTCCACTTTCAGAATACGATAAAGCCATGGATTTTGAAAGTTTGAATCCTGGAGAGCAGGTGTTTATCTTGGTGACATTTCCAGTTATATTTCTGTTTTTGCGCTTAACTGCACTAATATAAGAAACATCTGTATGACAGATATATGAAAAGATGATTTCTGGCATGTATCTTGGAGAGATTGTGCGAAGAATCTTACTGAAACTGGCTCATGATGCTTCGTTGTTTGGGGATGTTGTTCCACCTAAGCTGGAACAGCCGTTTGTTCTGAGGTATACTTTCTTGACCCATCGGTAATCGAGTTTAAGACTTGCTTCTTGATATGGCAAAAGCTGCTCTACTCTTTTGTTAGCTAAACATCGAGCAAGTATTTTGATAAAGTTCCTTGGTTATTTTGTGTTTTTTTTCCACGCTAATATTGAGGGGGTGATAATAAGAAAGCAGTGTCTCTACTGAACTTATCATGTTACGTTAGTTGACCAATCCGTGCAAGGCCAAAAGTCCACAAGAATAGGGCAGTTGCGTGCCTTGTTAAGTTATCATGTACTTCTGTTGACTAGTCCATGTGAGGTGACAAATATTCAAAACTAAGTGTCCATTCGTCCTGGTTGTGATTTCGTACTTTTCTTCTGGTCAATTCTCTGCTTTGTCACAATTGTGTGCAGTTCAATGTTTGGTGGTATCTTTTTCCTCTGGCCTGTTATCATAATTAGCTGCATGGTGTATGCAATTGTGTGGCTGCACAGCTTAATTAATTGAAGATCGAAAGAGAACTTAAGCTTGTTTTCTTTTGTTAAATGGCTTATAAAATCTGAGTGGTGTTCTAGTGAGTAATTTTCATCTGCTCCTTAGAATTAATAGAGTATTTATTTGGGGCCACATATATAAGGTGACGTCATATTCTTGATAGATAGATGTATCGAGTTGCCTGGCGTTCTTGACGCCTAACAGAGATTCCATGCCATTAGTTGCACAAATCCGTCATACTTCTTGACAAATGTTTTGTACTCCTCTATTCTTATTCTGTGTAAATCCAACTTCTGCATCTTATGTATTGCAGGACCCCAGACATGTCTGCCATGCACCATGATGCGTCACATGACCTTAAAGTTCTGGGAACTAAGCTAAAAGATATCGTGGGGGTATGACTGTTTGAACCAAAGTGGATACCTAAACTGTTCATGATCTTTTTAGTTGATTACTTGTATAATACCTTGATCTCATGTTCAGGTTGCAGATACTTCCCTGGAAGTAAGATACATCACCCGTCACATCTGTGACATCGTTGCAGAGCGTGGTGCACGCTTGGCTGCTGCTGGTATATATGGCATCCTGAAGAAGCTAGGCCGAGACAAAGTGCCAAGTGATGGAAGCCCAATGCCAAGGACAGTCATTGCCTTGGATGGTGGGCTCTATGAACACTACAAAAAGTTCAGCAGTTGCTTAGAAGCAACTCTCGCCGACCTCCTTGGGGAGGAAGCTTCTTCATCGATGGTTGCTAAGCTGGCCAACGATGGTTCTGGCATTGGAGCCGCTCTCCTTGCTGCCTCGCACTCTCAGTATGCAGAGGTCGACTAGTCTTGACAACGAGCCCTTTGGATTGAACTCTGAGTGTAGCCTCTCTCTCTTTTTTTTCCCTTCCAGTCTTCCTAATATTCTGGGCTCCCATGGTGGAATTTTACCTTCTCCGGCTATTCTGCAGACACACTACTCCGGTGCCTCTGCAGCAGGAAAATAGCTAGTATAGCGCCAATGAGTTTGGAGGTTATCTAATGGCATAAACGTCTCAGTGGCAGGAACATGGAAATGGAGGTTTGAACAATGCCATTCCTGATCTGCCAATTCTTTTTCCCCTTGTATGGTGTTGGAAACCAAACATTTTTTCTACCCTTCTGTATTTTCTCTTCCCAATAAAGATGGGGACATCATCCAATTTAACTATCTGTTGTCTTTCTTGATTTCTCCAGTGTATCTGTATATGACTCTGTGCACATCTTTGTCTTCAAAATGATGTTAAACTCAACACACATAAAGGATGGCACACAGTGCCCAATCCGCCATTGTTATCTGCTCTGCTTTCCTAAGAAACCGGGAAACTGCGCAAGTCATACATCTGCACGGTACTACTGTAGTCTATCTGCTTATTGTCGCTGCACATTTCGGCACATCGTCAGACGTTGCAGTCAAAACCATCGTCGGGGACCTTTTTTCGGCGGCTGCCACCCCGCGCCGGAAGCAGCGGCGCAGCGTCGTACTCGGAGACCTTCCCGTCGGTCGCCGTCTTCTGGTTCGCCGCCTGCTCGCAGCGCAGCAGTATCTGCAGCACGTCCTTCATGGTAGGCCTTGTCGACGGCTGCGCGCCCGTGCATATAATGCCGAGCTTGAACATGACCTCGACGTCGTCGCCGTGCGCCGCATCGCCGAGGCGCTTGTCCGCCGCGTCGGCGACGGGTCTCCCGGACTGCAAGTGCCGCCACGCCCACTCGGCGAGGGACCCGTGCTCGCCGCCGTCTCTGGCTTCCCTCCCCGTGGCCAGCTCCAGCAGCACCACCCCGAAGCTGTACACGTCCACCTTCTCGTTCGCCTTCCTCGTGTACGCGCACTCTGCATCAAACACAAAGATTAGTTAACTGGCGTTCGATCAGGATTCAGGAGGAGGATTGATCGCCAAGGTGATGGTTGATTAATTACCGGGAGCCATGTAGCCGAAGGTGCCGGCGACGGTGGTCATCGTGTCGGGGGAGCCGGCCTGGGCGAGCATCCTGGCGAGCCCAAAGTCGGCGACCTTGGCGTTGAGCTCGCCATCCAGCAGGATGTTGCTGCACTTGACGTCCCGGTGCACAACGGCCGGGGAGCACTCGTGGTGCATGTAGCACAAGCCCCTTGCCACGCCCACAGCCACCCTCACCCTCGCCGTCCACCCCAGCGGCGCCCTGTCCCGGCCATGGAGCCACGCATCAAGGCTGCCGTTGTCCATGTACTCGTACACCAGCAGCCTGGTCTCGGCGCGGGAGAGGCAGCAAAGGAGCTTGACGATGTTGGCGTGCCGGACGTGGCCCAGGATCGCCACCTCCGACTCGAACTCCTTCTCCAGCCCCTTCTCCACCTTCCCGCCGGTCCAAATCCGCTTCACGGCCACCGTGATGTTGTTATTACTGCACTCCACGCGGTACACGCTCCCGGACCCGCCTTTGCCCACGAGGTTCTCCTCGGCCAGCCCGCGCAGCACGGCCTTCTCCCCGAACTCCAGCGGCTGGAAAGGAACCAGCTTCCATGCTGCCTCTGCTTCTCCTCGTCTCTCCATCTCCAGCCGCTTCCGCCTCTTGGCGTCGCGGACTAGGAAGAAAGCCAGCGCCACGATGAGCACGAGCAGCCCCGCACCGGCTGCGAGGAGCCCCCCGCGGAGCGCCGGCGATACCCGGTCCGATGCCTTCCCCGCGCACGAGCTCACGCCGGCCAGGACGAAGCTCCGCCCGGGCGTGCAGAGCGCCGGGTTGCCCAGGAAGCTCTCGTCGTAGGCGGAGATGGCGAGCGCCGGCGGGATCTCGCCGAAAAGACGGTTGGACGAGAGGTTCAGCTGGTTCACCTTCAGCGACCCCAGCGCCGGCGGGATGGCGCCCGAGAGCTGGTTGGCCGAGAGGTCGAGCAAGGTGAGCACCGGCATGGCGCCGAGCGCCGCGGGGATCTCGCCCGTGAGCGCGTTCCGGCTCAGGTTCATCTGCGTCAGCCCGCCCAGCGTCGCCACGCTCTCCGGGATCTCCCCCGACAGCCGGTTCCCCGACAGGATGAACTCCTGCAGCAGCGGCATGCCGGCGGCGAGCCCCCGCGGTATGTCGCCCGAGAACAGGTTGTTCGCGGCATTGAGCTTCTGCAGCCGGTCGGCGGATTCCGGGAGCAAGCCGCTGAACCTGTTGTTCCAGATGTAGAGCCTCGTCAGGTTCCAGAACAGAGTCCTGGGCAAGGCCCCGCTGAGGCCTCCGTTGTTGTGTAAGAGCAGAGTCATCAGCTTCGTCTCTGTCCACAGCGCCGCCGGCACCTCGCCGGAGAGCCGGTTGTCTTTGAGCTGCAGGCTTATGAGCGTGGTGCAGTTGGCGAGCCCGGCCGGGATCGAGCCGTTCAGGCGGTTGTCCGAGGCCGTGAGAAGCCATAGCCCGTTGTTCTGGCAGATGCCCGCCGGGATCGGACCCGTGAGCTCGTTGTCGTCCACCTGGATGTCTCTTAGCTCCGGCGAATGCATCCCGAGCTCTGACGGAAGCATTCCCGTGAGCTTGTTGCTGTACAGCCACAGGAACACCAGCGACGGCAGCTTCGCGATGCTGGCTGGAATCTCGCCGGATAAATTGTTCGTCATCAATTTTAACAGCCTGAGCTTCTGCAGAGTTCCAAAGCTCTCCGGGATGAATCCAGTCAGCTGGTTCTCGGACACGTCGATCTCGACCAAACCTGTCGCTCCAATCGGGCCGTTGATGGTGATGTTGCCAGTAAGCTTGTTCGTGTAAGCGTAGAAGTACTGCAGCTTGGTCAGGTTCCAGATCGAAGGGGGTATGCTCCCGGTGAGTCCGTTCATCGACAGGTCGAGGTACGCCATGTCCGGCATGTCGGCCACGAAGCTCGGGAACTCGCCCGTGAGGTTGCAGCTGGCGAGCCAGACAGTCGTCATCTTCTTCAGGTTCTTAAGCGAGTCCGGCAGGTTGCCTGGACTGAACTGGTTGCGCTCGAGCTTGAGCGTCTGGAGCCCTGTGAGCCCGCCGAGCTCCGGCGGGATCGTGCCGGTGAACGCGTTGCTGTTGAGGGCGAGCGTCGTGAGGTTCGTGAGCTCCGACAGCGCCTCCCCCGGGATCGCGCCCGTGAAGCCGTTGTTGTCGAGGGCCAGGTACGTCAGGGTTTTCTTCCCCAGCCGGCCGATGTCGGCCGGGAGTTCCCCCGCGAGATTGTTCCTGGAGAGGTCGACGCGCGTGATGCCGGTACAGTTGTAGAGGAACTTCGGGAAGAATCCGCTGACGCTCGTGTTGCGGAGATCGAGCGTTGTCAAGCTCGTGAGCTCGCCAATGGCGTCGGGGATGATGGGGGTGCTGCCTGAGATGATGATGTTCTGCAGGGAGAGGGAGGTTACACGGCTGGAGCTGTCGCAGGAGACGAAGGCCCAGCTGGTGCAGTGCGAGGTCCCGGCGGCGCCGGCGGCGGAATTCCATGACGCGAGCTCCGGCGGGTCGCCCCACGCGCGCTTGATCCGGAGCAGGAGCTGCTGCTCGTCGGCCGCCTGTGCCGCGGCGAAGTGGCGCGGGAGGAGGACGACGAGGCAGAGGAGGATAAGGATGTGGGGACCGGCCCGGCCTGGCAATGCCGGCGCCATGGCTCGTTGGTTAGGAGGAAGGAAGCTTTTTTTCTTCTTCTCCGGCCGCCGGCTCAGGCGCGGGAAGGACGCGTGGGGGGTTAGTTTGCTCGGTGAGTGTGGCCTGCCATGGCTGACTCCCGTATGAAAACGTGTGGCGGCATTATGTAGTGGGGGAGCTGGCAACGAACGCCTGCTGATTTTATGTTTTTTATTAAGAATATATAAGTTGTCTGCTTCTTCTCTTTTGTTCCACTGTATATATCCTCTAGATTATTGTAATCTTTCTGGGTTTGTCGAGCGGCGCTTGCTTGGAAGCTTCGATCTTGCTTGATGTATCTCGCTTGACTGTGCTAATTGATGTTTAGTCGTACTGACCTTACATGTTTTATGCATGCCGGTCAAATTGCTTAATTGCTTCGGAAGGGATGTGTTCGAGAAGGTTAATTGATTAGTCTAATAACCAACGGAACTGTTAATTGGTAGTACTACTCCGTTTTCTAGTAGCCGTAGCTTTCTATTAACGCCAAGTCGTTGATTTTATCCTGATCATAGAAAGACAATTAGCTACTCGACCTGAATCTCGGTCTGGCTTGGAACAGTGAGCGGTGGCGGTCGATCACATCGTCCCCGATTCGTCAAACTATTCGGGAAGCACAGCGAGACAGATCACTTGCGACAAAAGGGAAAGTAGAGATGGACGAAGGCTGTTTTGTACACACCAGAAAGGCTGTTTTGTATCCGTGCAAATCGAACAAGCAGCTGTCCGGAGACTAACTGTACATGTTCCAGCTCCATTGATCCTTTCAGCTCCTCTGTTGGTTAAATTTTAGTTGTCGCCGTCGATGCAGATTTCTATAATCTTTCCCTGTCAAAGCACGGCACCAACGTCGCGGCCACTGACAAATCACAAACGGGCACTCTTCGTTGCTTACACTGAACAACACTTGGGCTTGAGGTCACGGGGCAGTGAGCATGACATGATTCGGATGGTGCCGGCACGTTGCTTGCGCCCCCGGCCCCGGGTTACAATTTTCTGTTTGAACTGCCACCGGGTTGCATCATACGGAGTACCAGTATCCTAGATGGTGCAATAGATCCTCCGGCAGGCTGATATCTCGAGCGAGTCAAACGGAAATTAAAAGAGGTCGTAGATAAGGATGTGTACTAAAGTATACTCGAGGTTGTTTGACTCAGTGTGCTGCCCGTCCAGAACAGAAAGCGAAACGTCGACAGAAAAAAGGATATCTGCATTCCAGCCCAATACGGCAATACCGCACGTGTGCATGCGCTTCTGGGCAATGTACACCCAGTGTAGTACTCTCATCAGTCCTCATCGCAGCCGTCCGTGCTCATGTGCTGTTCCCGAAAGATCAAGGAAAAAACTATAGAAGGTCCAGGCGTATAAGATCTTCAGAAATTTTGCACTGAAACCTCGTTTCAAGCCGCCTGTTTACATGTTCTGGCTTGTTCTTACAGTAGAGATTTTATATCTGCGCGCTCTTCTAGAAAAATAACTTCCGGAAGAAGACCGAAGAACTTCGAGTAGAATCTAGAGTCGAGCGGATGATTAGCTCACTTGATTGCAGCGGCACGTTGACCCGTCGTCACCCGCAGAGCCGAAAAGCCGTCGAGATGCACGTTCGGAAGGCAGTGCGAAACCTATGCGTGCAAAGTCAGGGACCGGAGAAAGCTTAACAAATTAAAGGGTCCGGTCGCCTTTGCTGACCGTGGACTCGTGCGTAGACTGATATCACGATAATGCCACCCCTAGCACCCACCCACTGTTCTTGCTACAATTTGACTCTGAAATCTTACAGGAGGTTCGGTAGTAAGTACACCACGGTAGGGCCATTCGGTCATGAGCGTTCAGATGCACAACCAAAAGTAAATAAATGACAGAACAAAATTTGTAAATTAACCACATTAAAAATAATCGTAAATTAAGTATTTGGTGTGAGAGGCTCACCACTCCTGCCAGGCTACCACAGAACAAAATGAATAAGATCTTAAACAAACTTCGTAAATTAAGTATTCGGTGTGAGAGGCTCAGCCCTCCTGCCAGGCTGCCACAAACTCAATGATCTTAAACAACCGTTACTACAGTACCATGTAATACTTCCTATTTCGAATACTTGCGAATCTCTAGTGTTTAAGCTTTGGATGTGTTCTTATTGCGGAAGGCAGCAATTATGTTTCGAACTATGTGGTGTGAACCATGGTGTTTACTCCGTTATCAGTTGACGGTGGGACCAAATATACGATCATAAATAAAAGTTATGACAAAGATAAACGTTGGGTGGGTCTGTTACATCAGGGAACACAAGAACAACGACGTAGTACAACACAACTAAGTTACGAGCAGTTCTGATAATTCGATGAACCACACAACCTAGCCTTGGCGCAGCCAATGCTTGGCCACCCCGGGCAGTTGCCAAGGCTCTCCTAATTAAACTCCCTTTACTTAGGTCATAACAACTTAAAAGAATAACCTCTTACAATTTAAGAAGTACAAAGAACCTCGGTTGACCAGTTCCCTTTGCAATATCTCCCAAAGCTACAAAGTACAACTCCAACAACCATTCTGCAAAATATCACTCAATTCATAGGTGGCTACCCCGATTACCACTATGAACTGACTGAGGCTAATGGAGTTAGGAAAAGATACAGTCGCAGCAGTACATCTTAAGACCAGAAATAGGGTCTGCAAAGGTATTTCTTGTTTTTTGAAGAAAAAAAGGTTACCTCTTGTTAGTGTGTTTATTAATTTATGTGGTGTATTATTATGGATGATTGTTTGCTCAAAATCAAACTACCACTATAGATATCTCTCTTGTTTTTCTATTTAATTTCCCGACTAGCAAACTTGTATCGATTATACTAAAAGCAGTTAACTCAATAATGCTGGTACCAGGTAGATTTACGGAACGAAATTGTCAAACAATAGTTTAAGGTTGCATGGATGGATGTTAATCAAGGGAGAACAAAGGATTGAAACAAGAACAAGGAGCTAGGTAAAGAAAAAAAAATGAGCGAGGGGACGGAGGTGTCAGGTGTGGCTTCTCACGGCGGGCTTGGATGCGGCGCCGGTCCCGCCAGCTCCGGGAACCCCATGGGTACGCCGACGCGTTAGATCCAGACAGGCCCAAAACGGCGAGGCGTCTCGCTCCTCCCAATCCACTAGCAACCTCGATTTGGTTTCCAATCAAACCAACAAGGCGAGCTCTTCCCAAAACCACAAGGCCCATTTGCCAATTTCGTTTCCGTTTTCAATTAACCCAACAAGGCGAGGGTGCGAGTGGGAGAGATAGCGTCGGCGCCGCCGGGACTCTGCTACGGGAGGAAATCGGACCCCCGTAATGCTTGTGCTTTTTGTTTGACGAGTGCAATTGGAAGAAGCCTCAGTCTGTGCAACTGGGTTACCCGTCTAGGGCGCCCAATTCGTCCTATATCAATCAGCCTATGAGTTGCAGGTCTGTTAAAATTTGGTAACATAGACCCATTGATTGATCCCTTGATGCCTTGTATTTCAGGTTGGGAAGACGGCTCGAAGGAGAGCAGCGGATTATCGCGGCGCCCTGTTTGGGGCTTTGCACATTGCAGGAAACAGTTTAGTTTGCTGCAGGCATTCTGCAAATCCCCCGCAATCCAAACAAGGCCTTAACAGTACAGCAACAGGCCTTCCGGAGTTTCACAGGCTGTTCCGAACTTGTGATCCCATGGCCATGGGTTAATTGAATTATTGCTTCAGTTCCCCATGTTTTGTCTGGCATTGCTTCAAATGTTCACCTATAGAGTATTTTACAGGTGGTGTGTCATACAGCCACATGATGTGTCCTTGCTTTGCATTCTTGTGACATATACATAGCTGAGCTGTCAATTCTCATTACCTGTAGGTTCTGATCTGATGGGTCATAAACACACAATCTCTACACCACTTTGTGTGCTTGACACAAAATGAGAGTAAGGTACTTACTCAAGAAACGTCACATTTCGTTTTCAACTGAAAACGTTGTTAGTACCAAATGAGAATATTCTACATGTTTGTCGGTGCACATGTATAAAGTGTCATTCCACGTCTGTCATGTGCTTAGCAAACGAAGTTAAGGTTTAAGAAACTGCTAATCATCATGGTTATGCGTTGTGCTTATTTTTTAGGACCATCTGTCTGAATTCAGATGGACCACCTCAAATTTTACGATTACCAAGGCTTTTCTTTGATGCAATTATTTACACATTAGATTTGTCAAGGATGGGTATTTTTAGTGGTCACGGTCTCATTTGGTCTTAGAGAGTAGGGCTGCTTAGCATTATATCCTTTCTAATCGTGCTGTAGAGGATTGTTCCTCGTTACATTTTATGTGTACACTTTATGTTTTGAATCCATCTATTTGCAATGAGCTAACTTGACGTCTATTGTTGAATTGCTTTCCTTTCTTTTTTTTAGTTAGTGAATTGTAGTTTCTTTGCCGTTGTGTACTCATCTATCTGGCATGGTATTGCTAACCCTTCTCATAACTTGTAAGAAACTCCAGATACATGTCTTAAAGAAAATTGTTAGCCGCATACTCTGCAGCTGGCCTGGGACCGTTTTTTTTTTTCTGATGCTGCAGCAAAAGGCAGTCTTTTTTCTGCAAGTTCTTGCACAACCTGTATGCTCAGGGTGGTATTTGTCATAGACAGTATGTCTGCAATTCTGCGTCATAGGAGTCGTACTACTGTTGAAACAGCTGCAGAAAAGTCTGAATATAGTCTTATGTGGCCTGAGCTATTTCTCTATAATTGGGTTGCATTAGTTGTTCAATGGATCTTGATTCTTATAACAATGGCCTCAATTATTAACATATCTTTTAAGTTTGCCACATATTTTGGAGATCATATTCTGCTGGTTATGACATGATTAATCTGCACTATCGCACTCGGAGTTGGACACATAGCATCTGAATCCACTCACAGTACATTTATCTATTTGATTGGCACTTTGGCAGGCTGCTTTCTTGAGCAGTACTGGAATGCAATAATGCAATCAGCAGCAGACTAATACAAGCTCTGCACATATAGGTAATGGACAAGCTAATAAGGATGATGCATGGTGGCATTCTTAATTTTCTGGACACCCCTGTTGCTTTCACCTACTCCAATGCAATGTTCCTGCCAAGGGAATTTAGCTTTTAGCCCACGAACTAAAATAGTATACACTGGCAACATATGAGCACACAACACGGGGGATACAGATGTTTGGGAAGGATATAGCAAAAGGAGCTAAAGATTCTTTCGTAACCCACACCGTCTCTTATGCTTTTCCCGCCGTTCGGAATTCCAGGGTGGTCCAATGACAATGACCTTTCCTTAGTCCCCAATTCCAAGGTTGGAAGAGTTGCAGCATCTGCAGTTCTGCACCATAAAAGGGTCTATCTTTTTTCTGTTATATATTCATCATCTTCAACTAAGAGGTATTGATTATCTTCTGACGGAGCTTGTGATGATAAATCATATGGCAGGGTGCCTGTAGGCTTTCAATAGTGAAACTGAATACTGGAGCTGCCGCAAGCAGATATGGGGTTTTATTGTTCTAAATTTCAGGTAACTCCAATGCTTACCTCTTGCAGACCTTTATTTTAACAACTAGTGCATTTTTTATTTGTTAATATATATTCAATTATTGCTACTAATTGCTGGAAGTAAATAGCCAAGTGGCTCGCTTCTAAGTTGTGAGTAAATGACACGGAAAACAAATCATCAAAATACTTCCGGTAGTTCCATGACAAGTTGCAGTGGAATGTCGAGTTGAAGCGTAAGCATTGTTTCCATCATGGGATGGATCAATGCCATTTGTGCCCTTTGAGAGCAACTCTTATTATACGCATTGCCCAGAGTGGCTCCATATATCTTACATGTTTGGCAAATATTGCTGTCAGAGAAAGCAATGGGCATGGCCAGCGTGTAAAGATAACGAGAAATTGTTGATTTCGTCAATAACTTGTAAGCCACGAGCAAAATTTAGAGTGGTTTAGTTTAGCCCCAGCGATTCGACATCTGTAATAAGATGGTGATTTGGTACCCAACAAACTCGAAGTCCCAGTGAGCCATATGTACATTTTCCGGCTATTGGGTTTGGTTTCACAGATAGCTGTTTGTGATAACTGATAAGGAAAAATAAAATAAAATTTGTTTCGTTAGATTGATCATATCAGAGAGTGGATAACTGTATGAGGTTCCACATGATGTTACTGTTCCTTGACGGGCAACCAGCATTGTATATAGTTGTTCACTTGCCCATGCGTTCACAGCGGCTAAGAACTCGACAAGTCAGGCACCATTGGGGATCTTATCATTAGGTCTGCATCCTGCACATGAGTGCAGCTAAGGAGATAATTGTATCACATCACGCTGAATACACTTTCAACACCTTTAATAAACCTAAAACATATAGAGTTGCACTTATCAACACTACTTTCGAGACAGAGTAGGGTATTTTGCAAAATATGCAGTGTCCACTGCAGCTGCATGATGATTTTTTTTCCTTATTAGATTCATCTCTCTCCAAGATTTTTTTCCCCAAGAAAGCGCAAAAAGCTGTGCGTCTCGATGCATTGATATCTCTACACACTAAAGACGGTTGATCTCCAAAAATGTGATGAACTGCCGTTTGCATCAGGGAAATGCATGAATCCTCATTCAGCAATCTGCTACTCTCCCAGAGACAGCTCCAATCTGGAAAATAACATGGGAAAACCGAGGGAGTTTCAGGAAGTGAAATATAGCATGTTTTTAAATTTTTAAATTTACACATGTGTGTACTGGTTTGATCCAAATATAACTACTGGTGAAGTTAGGTAAATGCACCCAAAAAGGAAAATCACACAACTTGAAGTGGCACCGTACTTACCAGGCCACGAGGAAGCTCTGACCTCCTCATAACCCTCAGTCTCTTAGCAGTTGAAACAAACGCGCTGCAATGTTAGAAGCATTCCGTTAGGCATTGCACATATGTTCTTGCGTTGACCTGCTGAAGCAGTGATAAGTTTTGGAAATAATTCTAAAATTACTCTTAAAAGAAGGCACTAAAGCAAATAAACTTTGACTGCAATTGAAGTCTGTTGTGTGTTTTGAATGCATATTTACATAAAACTCAGTGTGTTTGTCAATACTGCTAATACTCATAGTTAATCTCATATACAGTAGGAGGAACAGTCAAAGCTTACCTCCATGGTATGTCCCTGATTAGCATCCTGTTTCCTTCATTGTCTTCGTACACTAAGGTGTATTCACCGGTTCCATCAAGCAACCCTGAAAACAATTTCACTTCTGCTCCCTGCTCTCCACTTTCAGCACAAGACAGATCCTTCTGAGCTGCAGAGGAGTATATTTTAAGCCATGAGTATTTGGCTCCTCAAAATAATTTGAAAATTTTGTTTTCTGTTTGCTGGTTATTGTTCTGTACCTTCAAGAAAGCCATGGAACAATTCTTTGATGGCAGATGACAGCTTCTGATAGCTGTCGTATGCGAGGAGGTCTACTTTCCTCCCAATAGGGATCCCATCCATGTTTATTTTGACAAGCGGACTCTTCTTGCAGATTAGCTTCGCCTTGCCGTCATCTTCATTGTTTTGTCGCTCAGGGGATTGCTTAGATGAACTCCCATGTGCAAGGTTTCTCCTAAAGGATCGGACTGGAGGCCAACCGACTGCCGGAAGAACAGCAGCTCTGCATCACATTAGAGCACTGGTTAGTTCTGTCAAAAAGAGTTCGGCTGAGATTATATGCAAAAATGTGTTCTTACAGTGATCATTATTCAAATAGGGAGCACACTGTTCTACTGCTGGAAAGCATACGCAAAGTTAACTAAGAAACAGTAAGCAAAATACTGAAAGGAGAACTAGTCACAGAAAGTAACTGCTGCACGGTTGATTAAAAGACAACCTTCTTTTAGCAAAGTAATGGTTTTTAATTCAGACACTAAAGGTTACTTCTCCAGCTTGCAGTATTGGTCTATTGTACTGTCATTCAGCTGACTCAATAGCAAGATCTAAACTCAGTGCCACTAAAATTTGCTCATTACTCTGATTCAGTAAACTGGAAAACTGGAAAAATTGAAGACTACATAAAAGCTGAATTGAGCACGAGCACCATTAAATATGCAACCCTTCAGAAGTCATACACACATGATAACAAGAATGAAACATCATGCAGCATGGGTTCCATAACTGGGGACTGGGGTCACAAAAGACGGGAGAAGCAGCAAGCCTATCGATGTTTACCTCCCCTGGGGGCTGCTGCTGCTGCTGCTGCTGTTGTGCACAGGTGCAGCTGCAGCTGCTGAGCCATGTGATGATGATGGTGGGGGACAGCATCCTTTCTTCCTCTCACCTGACATATTTTCACCTCCTAATCTCAACTCAACCCACTCATTGCCACACCCTTCCGTGTCCTGCAGGCTACAACCTAAGCAACAGAAGACAAGATGTTAAATAGAAAAGGAAAATAACAAACAACTCATTTGAACTCAAGAAAAGCTGCATGTTTTCTACCTTCTGGTTTGGCCACAACGGTGTCAAAGAACCCTCTCTTCGCCCCAGTGTTGGGGAGCTTGGAATGCGCAGGGAAGCAGCCGAGAGAGAGCTCCGAGCAGCTCTCTGCTTGCAGTTGCTGATGTATCTTCTGCTCCCTTGAACCAGCTGCTCCCTGATCTTGCTGGACGCCAGGAAGGCCAAGCTTAAGTTCCAGCTTATTGTCCTCTTCGGCGCCGAAGCTTATGCCTCTTGATCCTCCTCCTGCTTCCTCCACCTTCCATTCTCTCTCGTCTGGGATGAGGATTAGCAGCTGGGGAGGAAGGCCTCTCTCCTTGGAGCGTTCTCCCATTGGACTTGATCTGCGAGAGGCACAAGGAAAGAATTGAAGGCTTTTTGTGTGAAAATACTATACTGTATTTTTATATGGTCGGCGAGCTGAGGTGAGCAACAACTCACGAGCCAATTTTAAAGGCCTCGGCAGCACACTCGAACTCTACCCACTGCGTGTGTATGATGATACGTATATGAAGAGTTTGGAAGCAATGCAACGAGAGGAATTAATGTTAAAAGTTGAGTTTTGCACTCAACTTAGGCCGGAGAAAGTGGAGAAAGTGTGAAACAAACGCGCGCGGGGTCCGTGTGAACTGTGAACCAAAGAGAAAGCGGGAAGAGATGAAAAGAAAGGAATTGAAGAACTTGCGCTCACTCGTCAAATCAACTCATGTCAAAAAGCCATTTCAGGGTAGCAAGATGGACCCTGCAACTTCTCCTACCCGGCGACAAATCCTAACACTTCCAAGTTGGTCTGAAGAAAAAAAAAAACGAACAACAATAATCTCAAAGAGTTAACCGTGCACTGCTAGATAGTAACTTGCAACTTGGTGTAGCAGGAGGATTTTATATAGAACTCACCGGCCGGATACGAGGACCAAACAGCTCCAAGGCCTGGGCTCTCAACTCTCAAGAACTACTCTGCAAGAGGAATGGCTCAACGAGAAGGGCAAGTGAGCGCGCGGCCAGCCGTTGGGGACATTGCGCTTTGGCTTTTCTACCGGCGTTCTCGCTGTCCCCTCGAGCTGGTACCGTTCTTTCCTTCACTAGCTCTCGCTGGTGCTAGCTTCTACAGGGGCCCTATATGGCTATATAGATCTCCTTCCTATCCTGCGCCATGCTGCGAGTGTGTATGTATGCAGCCAGCTCGGGTTCCGTAACATTTTGCTCAATCGGCCCCGCCAATGTTTTTGACAAAAATAGCCCCCCAAAAAACAATTGTCAAAAGTGGCCTGGCGGAAGGACTTAACTCCAATTGCATTGGGAAGAAAAAGACTTAGATCCAATTGCATTGGCGGAAAGCATATGCATGCAACTTTAGGAGAGGAACCCTACTTGAATTAAACAAGTACCGAATTCAAATAAATTTCGGAATTTCAAACTTGTTCCAAAATAATTGAAAATTTTACTGTAGAGGAATAACACTATTCTAAATTTATCCTCAAAATTTCATAAAGATTGGAGTTAATTTGGACCTCAAAATAAACTTTACAAATTTCAGATTTCAGAACGGGTAAATATAAAATGAGAATGGAAAGGAGAATCAATCTGCGCGAGGCCTAAAGTTGCATGGATAGACTTTCCGTCAATGTAATTGGACTTAAGTCCTTTCCGCCGATGGCATTGGGGAAACCTCGAGGTGGCGCTACTTCTGTCTTTCTCGTTCGGAAGGGAGTCGTTTTTGTAAAAAAAAAACGTTGCCCGGAGGGCCAATTGACCAAAAAATTCCCCTTGCGCGTGTGTGTTATTACTGGGATGGATGATTGGGGGCCATGCCAGGTGAAGCCGTGCCGTGCGGCTGGAGCGACGCTTATCCTGGCGGGGCAAGTGGGGCGCGATGGGACGGGACGTGCATGATGGGATGGGTGGATGTGTTAAACTGGCCGGCGTCGTGTTATACTCTTGTTATCTCAATCCTGCGCTGCATGCGCGTGTAGTTGTTGTCGGGTGATATGGTGGTGCAGGTAAAACGCCATGGGGGCGACGTACCGCTCTGGCTGGCTGTGGCCGGGAGAATCCGTTCCCTGCTCTTTTTCTTTTGAGGGATGATGGCTAGCTTAGCCCTTTTTCCTCTTTAGTTCCCTGTTCATAGTCCGGTTTGCACCTGCTGCTCAAAGATGATGATGAGCCTGAGCCATGCTGGTGATGGGCCAAGGACAAGTTTTTGTCTCCAAAGAACCGGTTCAATCGGTCTGCACTGATTATTTTGCGATAGATAGATGCTATCGATCTTCTCCCCCTGTATCTGTATGGCTGTATTCGGTATACCCTTCCAGAATGCAAAATGGGATGGAAGCACAGGGGGATAGATTGAACTTAAAACTGTTGCCTGCTGATGGGCTCCCGTGCATCCTTTTGCAATTTGCATATGATGCAAGTTGAACACGTGGCAGGTCGAGATGATGCCGGTCCCCATGTAGCCGCTACGTCTACGTGTGGACGCGATCTCTCGCCCATGCATGAGCACGATCGATCGTCTCAAAGAGGCAACTTCCGCTGTTCCCAATTCGGTTACGCAACGAAACAAAGGCGCACGCTCAGGAGATGCGTAAAGCGTCGTTCCAGCAGAAACCCTTGACCCACGCAGCACGAAATCAGTTATACAGGACAGGAGAGTGGACTTTTTTGGTACCGTATGATGTACGTATATATGTCATGTTCGCGTGGCAGAAAAAAAATTAAAGTGTGGACTTTTTGCGTATGTGCGTGATGCGTTAGGTAGGGTTGAGTGGAGTGGTGGTGGTCACCGGCTCGGGGACCGGCCTACACTACACTACGGCGCTAGCACATCGATCTGTGCCTACGGTATATTGCGGGGGCTCGATCTGGCTGTCACGCCAGGCAACACGGCGGCGGCATGCATTGGCAGTCGGGTTGGACGAGTGTGGAGCAGAGATTTGATTTCCCGTACCGACGGAAACACGCGCCCACGTACGAGCGTGTCCGGCGTGGATGGGTTGGGTGTGGCGCGTGTTTCCGCTCGGGTTCGTGCGTGCCGATCTGCGCGCGGCATGGGGGGACGTACGGCATGCCGCGGCGCGGCGCCGCCTCGATCTTAGACTTTTGGACAACTGGACGGGGCCGGCTGGGCAGAGTACGCGCTTTACGCTTGGGACGGTGCGGCGCGGGTGCATGCGGCCGATTTTGGTGGTCCAAGCGCGCGCCGCGGGGGTACGTAGTTAGCGTGTGTCCAGTCCAGGACGCAGCCGCGCGAGAAACAAAATTCTACCGAGGACTGGCGTCGAGCTCTGTGGCAGGTGAGCTCAAGTTTTTGAATGCATGATAGTCGGATGCTAGATATTCTTAAAAAGGAAGAAAAAACATAGTCGAATGTTAGATAGAACTGGCCTGGGTCAGGTAACCTATGTATTTTGCCCTGAAGGCCTTTCGCTCTTCAAAAGCTCAGCCTTCCTCTCGGCTGCCCGTGCCGTGCGCTGCCCCTGTCTTCCTCTCGGCTGTTTACCCTTTTTTGCGAGATTGCGATCTCCTATATGTACGTACGCCTTCTGCGGGTGCATGGTTCACGAACGTACAGGGGAGGCACCGCAAGCCAAAATTGGTGGATACGTTACACGCAGCGCGGATGGACGTGATGTTTGAGAGCGAAATATCGGCTTGCTCCCGTCGGTGGACGGTGACGTACTCCCCGTCGCTCCCATCTCCTCGAGTCGGCTCCTTCGACGGGGATCTCCTCCATCTACGGGCCTCTCGTCAGCTTGTCCTCTTGGATGCGGCGGGGGTCGCCGTCG
Source organism: Brachypodium distachyon (assembly GCF_000005505.3). Classification (NCBI taxonomy): domain Eukaryota; kingdom Viridiplantae; phylum Streptophyta; class Magnoliopsida; order Poales; family Poaceae; genus Brachypodium; species Brachypodium distachyon. Next base: position 17,056,695 of record NC_016132.3, on the reverse strand, counting down.
ATGCGATTCTTTTTCAGCCGGCGGAGTTCATCTACGTGGGCGGGTGGCTGACTTTTCCTTGCCACGTCGTCCATGGGCTTCGCGGTGCTACGCTGGCTGCTCATTCCTCTCGCCCTGCTCCCGAGGTTGTGGTTATTGGGTCTATCCCATGCCGGACTGATGCTCTTGGCCTGCTTGCTACAGCACCTGGGCTGCCTCGGCACGGTCACGCTGGGCCGCAACCTGGGCTAGGGCACACCGCGGCGACCTCGACTTCTGGTGGTTGCGCTCTGAGGACGCCACCTACTTCTCATTCCATCGGTGAGTCCGTCTCAGATCTAGAACGCAGTTTCGCTCACTTTTGGTCTCGTCCTAGGGTTTCACCGCCGGCTCCGCGCGGAGCTTCCTTTGGTTGGTGGCCCGGGAAGGTTGCGGGGGATTCCCGTTCCTTCACCCAGGTTGCAGCTACATCGTCATCTGCTTCCATGGGAGATCGTGATGCGCGCTTCAACCGCGGTCACTGTCTTGATGGCTTTGGGGCTGGGCGCCAAGGTCGGGGTGCGGGGCGCTTCGATCGCGGGCGCGGTCGCACCAATGTTTGGAATCGGAACTCACTTGAGCAGGGGCAGTCCTCCAACACCAGTGGTTCTGCAGATCTGAGATGGGATGCTGCTGCTCAGGGGCACGGCGGCAGCCAACAACAACATCAACAGGAGCGATGGCCGGAAGAGAAGCAGGCAGAGGCTGCTCCTGCTAGTCGCGGTCAGCCAAGGGGGGTGGCCACGCCGAACAACGCGCCAACGCTGGTAACATCGATCAGTGCATGAATTGTCGTGGCTCTAGTCATCTTGCTCCTCGCTGCCCTTCGATTGTTTGTGAGAGATGTGGTAGATCTGGTCATTTGGCTTCGGTTTGTCATGCTTTTCTTCCTTGGGAGTGTATTGCTTCTATGTGTGCTTTTCAATCCAAGGGGCAGGGCTTCTACTATATGCATGATTCTAGCACTGCTAAAAAGTTGAAGGATCGTTCTAGTAGCACGGTGATTTCGGTTGTTGAGGGTGAGGTTTCGGGAAAGGATATTGAGGTGGAGTTCAACAATTTCTTTGCTTCTGGTTGGCACTATTCGGCGAAGCCGATTGGTCCTAAACAGTATGTGATGCGGTTTCCTTCTGCTCGTGAGGTTGAAAATGCTTGCTACCATGAAACTTTTCGCATGCGTGGGGTTCCGGGTTTGCTGCATCTTGCTCCTTGGACTGCTTTTATGGGTGCTAAGGCAGCGTTGCAAACTGCTTGGGTTAATGTGGCAAATGTTCCTCTTGATAAACGCTCTGAGCGAAATGTTGCTTATGCTGCTTCTCTGGTGGGGGTGCCTTTGGAGATTGATTATTCTACTTTGCACAGACCGGAGTCAGTGAGGGTTTTGATTGGTTGTAGGGATGTTGCACAACTGGGTCCTGTGGCTGAAGGATGTCTTGTGCGTCATTTTTATGATTTCTTCTATGAGATTGATAAGGTGGTGTGTGGTGGTGATCCGAAGGAAGGCCAGTCTACTACTGTGTCTCAGCGTGATCAGCTCCCTAGAGCTTCTCCTCCTAAACGTCCTAGAACTGATGATCCTTCCACCTTGAAGTCTGGGGGTACTACCAGTGGGCAAAATGTTCCAGTTCATAGTGGGAAGGCGTCTGTGGTTCGACAGGTGGTGGACTCTGTTGTTGAGCATACTTCAGATGAGGAGACTGAGGATGATGATGATGAATTGTTTATGAACAAGTTGGCTAGAGAAGGAGTTGACCCTCAGAGTACTTGGCTTGTTCCTTGTTCAGTTCCTGCTTTTGCTCCATCCACTCCCTCCTTCTCTATTAATCCTAAATTTGTGTGCCCTCTGGTTCAATCTCTTGCTATGAAATCCTTTGGTTTTGATGTGCTTGGCCATGCTGATACTACTCCATCTATCATTGAGTTAGATGTATCTCATGCTGTGAATTTGATGGAGGACAATGAATATCAAGTGCACTCCTTTGGTGATCTTCTGCAAGATTTTCCTGTGGAGCAAGAGGTTCAGCATGAGCAGAAGGTTCCTCAGGCTGGTCCTAGGATCAGTAGTAGACTCATGAAACATGGAGCTGTTAAGGTGGTTGATAGGGCTGCTGCCCTCTCCAAGAAAATGAATCTGGAAGGTACTAATGAATCTTCTTCTTCTGGGGTTAACAATAATTTTTTTGTTGCACTAGCTAATCATGAGTTGATGCTTAGAGCCTCTGATATGGGTATTCATTTTCCCAATAATGATTTCACTGCTATTTCTATTGTTAAAGAATTAGAACTTGCTAGATCTCAACTGGTTTTAAAACAATCTTCTCTGACTCAGAATACTGATTCCTTACATGTGGTTACTCAAAATGGTTCTCATACTCCCCTTCTCCTTGATTGGATTCCTCCTGATGAGGAATTACAAGAGGAACCTGATTTCATTCTGGTTCAGTCTAAGAAGCAGAAAAAGAAAACTAAAGTTAAAGTGGCTGCTGTGACGACCAGACCCACTACTAGAAGTCAACAAAAGCCTATTATGGGGCCTGGCAGCTACCTTGAGCCACCTGGTAGAGCTGTCAGGCAGAGAAAAGAAAATCCTAAATTTAAATGAAAGGTGTGTTTTGGAATTGTAGGGGGGTGGGGAAGAAGGGTATGAGTGTCTGCCTTTCTGACTTAATTCATGCTAATTCTCTTGATTTCATTTGTTTGCAAGAAACTATTAAAAAAGAGTATAAACAATGCTTTTTTAGATGTTTGGATCCTGATAATGCCTTCTTTTGGAAATGGGTTCCTTCTGTGGGGAGATCTGGTGGAATTTTATGTGGTGTGAGGAATGATTCTTTTGAAGTATCTTCTTATAAAATTGGTAAATATGTTCTAACTATGAGTTTATGGGACAAGAAAAAGAAAGAGAGATGGTGCCTTCTTTCTGTTTATGGGGTTGCTCAGGATGATGGCAAAGAGGATTTCCTTGCTAAAATTGCCGCTGCTTGCAATTCCATTGACTGTCCTTTTTTAGTTGGTGGAGATTTTAACATTCTCAAGCATGCTGGTGAGAAAAACAAAAATTTTATTCCTAAACATTTCTCTGACTTGTTTAATTTTATCATTTGCACTTTGGGATTAAGGGAGATTTACATGGCTGGTGGTACTTTTACTTGGTCAAATAACCAGTCTGATCCTACTTTGGAAAAATTGGATAGGGTTTTGATGACTCCTAATTGAGAAGAGTTGTTTCCTATGGTTTCTGTGCTTAAATTAGTAAGGGATAAATCTGATCATAATCCTCTGTTAGTGCAGTCTAATGATGATGTTCCTCTGAACATTAAACATCATTTTCATTTTGACCTTGCTTGGTTGAAAAATGAGGAATTTCTTCCTAAAATGAGTGAGCTTTGGAACATGCCTGTTTTTGCTTTTGATCATATTGATGTGCTCAATATCAAATTGAAAATAATTAAGAAATACTTTAAGGGTTGGGGTTCTAGTTTATTTGGTCATAATAGGAAAAAAAAAAAAAAGGGCCCAGCTGAAAGAAGAGTTGGCTGGAATTGAGAGTTGGGAAGAAGTTGTTGTTTTGTCTCTTGACATGTATGGTAGAAGGGTGGCTATTCAAGCTGAATTGAATGATCTTTATGCTGATGAGGAACTGGTTTGGATCTAGAGATCCCATTCCAATTGGATCTTGCAAGGTAATCAAAATACAGCATACTTCCATAGGATTGCCAATGGAAGGAAAAGAAAGAATACTATACATAATCTTAAGAATGGTGAGGTGAATATTGAAGGAACTTTTCAGCTGTTAGCTCATGCTACTGATTATTACAAAGAATTATTTGGTCCTGCTCCTGGTAACTTGTTTGCTCTGTCTCCTGATCTTTGGGCTCCTCATGAAATTCTGAATGCACAAGATAATCTTGCTTTATCTAGACCTTTTTCTAATTCTGAAGTAAAAGATGCATTATTTTCTATGCAACCTAACAAGGCCCCTGGGCCAAATGGTATACCCGTGGAGTTTTTTCAAGCTGCTTGGCACATTATTTAACATGATGTGATGATAATTTTTCATTCTTTTTATGCTGGGAACTTGGTTGTTAGTAGAATAATTATGGAATCATTACTTTGCTCACTAAGATTGGTGGAGCTGATAGAATTCAACAATTTAGACCTATTTGTCTGTTGAGATGCATTTACAAATGGCTTACTAAAGTTTTGGCCATTCGTTTGGAACCTTATGCTAGGAAGCTGACAAGTGTACAGCAGAATGCCTTTATAAAACAGAGAAATATTATGGATGGGGTGTTATTCCTACATGAGATTATGCACCATACTCATGTTAAAAAACAAGTGGGATTATCTTGAAGCTTGATTTTGAGAAGGCCTATGATAAGGTCAATTGGAACTTTTTGTTAGATTGTTTAAAGTTGAGAGGCTTTAATGATAAATGGTGTCTTTGGATTGAACAAATTTTAAATGATGGTGCTGTTTCAGTTAAGTTGAACAATGAGACGGGTCCCTATTTTAAGAGTTCTAAAGGAGTCAGACAGGGGGATCCCCTGTCACCTATGCTTTTTAATCTGGCTGCTGAGTGCTTTACCAAGATGGTGTTGAAAGCACAAATTAATGGGCTCATCACTGGCCTGGCTTGGGATTTGGTAGACAATGGTCTAGCTATTCTACAGTATGCTGATGATACTGTGCTGTGTATTACTCATGATCCTGATAAGGCTATGAATCTTAAGCTACTTCTTTCCATATTTGAGTTGATGTCAGATTTGAAAATCAACTTTTTCAAGAGTGAGGTCTTTGTGCTTGGTGGGAATAACAACATTGTTGCTTTCTATGCTGATGTGTTTGGTTGTCAAGTGGGGACTTTACCATTGAAATATCTTGGGGTCCCAGTAAGCTTTTCTGCTATTAAGAATAGAGATTGAGATTTTTTGGATGCTAAATTTCTTAAGAGGCTTGAGGCTTGAAAGGGCTGTTGTTTGTCAATGGGTGGCAAGACTGTTTTACTGAACTCTTGTCTTTCTGCCTTACCATCTTACTATATGTCTATGTTTTTGTTCAATAAGACTTTCATTGAGAAATTGGATAAGCACAGAAGAAAACTCCTGTGGCAGGGCACTGGAGAGAAAAGAAAATATCATTTAGTCAAATGGCATAGGGTTTGCAGATCCAAAACTAAAGGTGGGTTGGGGGTGAAAGATCTTAGGAAGCAAAATATTAGCCTCTTGTGTAAGTGGTGGTGGAAGTTAGATACTGGTGAGGGTTTATGGCAAACTCTAGTTCACAGGAAGTACCTCTCTGCTAATTCTGTTCCTACTGTCAAGTTAAAAGCTAATGACTCTCCATGTTGGAAAGCCCTTCTCAAAGTTAGAGAACATTACTTGTGTGGGAGAAGTTTGACTCTGGGTAATGGTAGTCTGACAAGATTGTGGGAAGATGCTTGGGGTGGAGATGAGCTGGCTTTGTGTGAGCAACTTCCTGAACTGTATAGCATCTGTCAAACTGAACATGTGACTATTCAGAGGTTTAGGATGAATCCTGCCATTATGTCTTTCAGGAGACAATTATCTCCCCTGCTGCTTTCTCAGTGGCAGGGGGTGTGTGAGAGAGTTTCAAACTTAAGTTTATCTGATAATGAGGATCAGGTGATTTAGAAACTGGATAAGAAAAAGAAGTATACTGTTAAATCTATGTATGCTTGGCTTGAGAGAAGTATTCATGGGGCTCATAACAGATGGATTTGGAAAGCAAAGGTTCCTCTTAAGATTCAGATTTTCCTGTGGTTGATGTTTCAGGATGTTGTGTTAACTAGGCAAAACTTGCTGAAAAGGAACTGGCCTGGTGCCCCTATTTGCTCTTTCTGTGATCAGGTTGAAACTAATATTCATTTGTTCTTTCAGTGTGTGGTTGCCAGGGTTGTCTGGCGTGTTGTGGTTCTCTCTTTGCCTCTTCGCTTGTCCCTAATTCGATTTGGCAGTTCTTTGTTTGGATGCATTCCTTCCTGCCTGGTGGGGAGCGCTTCTATATGACTGGTCTTGCTGCTATTGTGTGGGCAATATTGAACTGCCGCAACAAAGTGATTTTTGAGAAATACTTACTGAGAACTCCTTTTGAGATTGTGTTTTCGGCATGTGCATCTCTGTTGTCTTGGGCAGATCTACAGAAGGACGGGGACAAAGACTTGCTGCGTGAAGGCACGAAGAAGTTGGTTGCGAATGCTCAGAGCATGATGCGGCGCCTGGGAGAGGGGTCAATCTCTGCTATACCTGGTGAGGGCGTGATGCCAGCCACCACAACTTGATGCTCGCTGCTTCTGCTGGGTTGTAATTTTGTGGTTTCATTCAGTCTGTACTTTGGATCTTGTTGTATGGTGAACTTTGTTAAATGTTGTTAGGGCCTGTAGTTAGGGAGCAGGTTTTCGTCCCATAGTCAGGCTCCCGATTGCGGGAGCTTGGTCAGTGGGTTGCCTGCTCCACCGTAGTTTCTGGCTTTTCTCCCCTTTGTTGTTCTTCCTTTTCTTACGTTCGGTGGTTGGAACAGACTTTGTATTTCCGTTATTTTTCATAATGGAAAGGGGAGAGATCCTAGGTTGGAAAAGCTCAACCTGCTTAACTCAGCCCAACCAAAAAAGAAACCAGTCAGGGCCCAAGACATGATCAATCGAACGGGGATGGATGGGTTCACTGCGTCGCTCCGGATGGCGTCACCATCCCACCGGCCAATGCCTCGTGTGCGTGCTGCACTACTGCGCCAACCCTTCCCTCAATTTGTTTTATGAGATTTTATTTAGTAATCACTATACGATCATGCATTTTTCTTAAGTTGATGTTATTTTATGTAGTTTTGAACGTCACTAAAAGAGGTTTAACCTCGATATAGACATAGGTTTTCAGATATTGCATCGACCACTAAATATTTTTTTGGTTGTTTTGTCTTTTCTTATGAAATTCAATTGTTTATTTCTTCAAGGTGTATAGTCTACTATTGATGATGTGGTAATTGGTGGTTTTGTACCATAATTATTTACACTTGCACTAGTGTATGCTGTTTTATCAACTTTATCTAATTTTTGTATAACTCAACATGAAGGTTCGATTTCCTTAATAAATGTGCAATTAAATATATTTTGTATACTTGCACATGGGCTATTTTCCAGGGACAGCTATAACTGTTTTTTTTCTAGGTCTTGCTCGAATCCGGGCTCTGACACCGTCAAGGACTGGAGTGCATTTATGAGAGATGTGGCCCATCTTATGCCAAACAAAAATAACTAGTTCATGGACCAACGACAGAATGTTACAAGGAAGAGAGACACTAAATAACTATAGGCTCCACCTGTTTTCAATTTTTGTTATGTTCGCCTATCTACCTACAGGACATCATGTATACACCCAAGTTAAAAGGCGAAGTATTCGGTGAAAACCCTCATTCGGTGCAAACCGTGCAAACTCCATAAAAACCATGTTTAGAAGTTTCAACAAAATTCTAAAAAAAATACCATATGTTGGGAATGTGATGTTATACAAACCTGCAAAATTTCAAATTCAAAATCAAAAGCATTTGGGAGAAATTAAAAAGAGAAATTTACAATGAATAGTGTCAGACACTGAAAAACCACTATTCATGCAGAATTTGTCTTTTTCTCTGCTACCAAACGAAATTGAGTTTGGACTTGAAATTTTAACATATATAAAACATCACTTTTCTAACATATGTGAATTTTTTGAATTTTTTTCGATGGAGTTTTCACAGTTTGCACCGTAGAGGTGGTTTTCACCGGATACTTCACCAAGTTAAAATTTGTGTGCCTGCAAGATTACTAGTTTTTGCAAAAATCCGGGTACTCATGCATGTGCCTGGTTGCACGAAGTCCATAACCCGTTATTCAACTTCTCCATTGTATGGAAGTGGAATTGCTAAATTTGTATGGAGCACAACAAATAAATGGAGCTCGATGTCGATGCGGAAAACATATGTAACTGGAACAGACTATTTTTAAATCTCTCTGTACTCACATTGCAATGAATGAAACAATCCTTTCACACAAAAAGGAAATATATCTTTACAATGCAATAACAAAAGTCCCAGAATTTGTTCGATCTCAACACGCAATTCGCGTGACAAACCAAAATGAGGCACCGACCGTGAAGGGAAAAGAAAAGCAGAAAGCCAAAAAATGGCATTACAAAATAAATGAAACTTTTCAGAGCGACTAGTCATATCAGACTAGAGCCGGTAAAAAGAGGAGAAGCCCCATATATCCATAGATGTTTTAAAGAAACGTGGAAACTATATATGATCATGTCGTCCAGGCCATGGATCAACCGGCCTACATGCCTTGTTCAACGAGGTAGTCGCCAAGCCTCTCCACCACCATGTTGCACTGCCCAGGGGTCATGGGCTCGTCGTAGATGCCGATGACCAGCGCCTGCCCTGTCTTCTTGATGGTGATGCCTCCTGATCCCTGCAAACCACGAAGAGCGAAAACAAACACATAACGAAGAACACAGATCAAGATGCAGGAGATCATATTTCACAAAAATCATTCCAGAGATCGATTGGAAGCATGCGCGTGTGCGGGTCACCTTCTTGCCGCGGATGACCGCGCCAGGTTCACCGGCGATGACCATGTACTTGGCGCCTCCGAGGAACATGCCGGTCGGGGCTAGGTGCCCCGGCTCGTCGAAATCCTTCATGATGTCGGTCATCTCTTTGGGCTCGAACTGGACAGCATATGCACACACCACACACACACACAAGAAAAAAAGAACTCTGTACGTGAGATCTGGACGCCATGATAAGTTGGATGCAGAATTAAAACTATACGTGTATTTCAGGTACCGCGGGGAAGGCGGCGCTCTGGGCCCAGACGGTGCCGTCGTGGCCGAGGATGGCGGCGGAGCCGAGGTGGTGGCCCTCGATCTCGCACATCAGGTGCTCGTCAACGTACGTCTGCCACGACATCTTCTTCTTCCTTGGTTAATCTGCCGGAACGGCGAAGCTACGGGTGATCAGAGATAGTGGTGCGATGGAGTTGCGTTAAGCTTTGGTGCGTGGAATCGATGGTGGAGGACATAAATAGAGCCGGGAACGGAAGACCGGATCCCGGCTTCGTCACAGCCACCCGTTCGCCTCTTCGCGCCCCTTGGGCCTCGCCGGCTTTCAAGGGGATGCTTTGCTTGCTGCCCTGGCCTCTGATTGGTCAGAGTCAGCCCCTCGATGTTGACGGAATATTCGGCCCTGCCACCCGAAAATGAATAGCACTATGTTGCTTGAATTTCATTGATCAAAATGGTTCGTCACGTGTCCTACCAGGGTCTGATCTGCCTGAGTGACACGTTAACGGATTTTTTATGTACCCTAAGAGCAAGGTTTTGATTATGGCATTATTTTTCCCGGACTGATATTTGTGGTAACTGGGGTATACGTATGATATCGCCAATGAATCGCTATGATTTATAACTGAGTATTTTTTAGATGAAATTTTGAATTTGGTTTTCTTCTCTTTGAATATTATTATGTTATTGCACATATGCAATTTCCCAAATTTAACAGTAGTGAGTGGCGAAGCTATTTTTCCTAGTTTGAGGGTCAAATGTTCTTTTTTGTAGAATAAGTTGTAACTTTATTCAAACTCGAGAACCATTACAAATACATGTATTGGATCATAGGCCCTAAAGATTACAAGATAATCCTTATAACTAAGAATTGCAAAGAAATCTTTTAAAGACATCTTCTCGTGGTATCATTCTTTGCATAAAATACTGGCAAGGCTTCAACATGGAGATTACAATCAGACTGTAACGGCAACATAGTCACTCATATCCCCTACACGAACTTGGCTACCTTCAAAGGTTTCAGAAAGAACCTTGAGTCGCTCATCCAAAAAAATGAAAAGCCGTGAGCGTTGAACGTACTTGGACCGAGGATGATCCCCTAAAAGTACATGTTGTCGAATCTCAAGATCTTCACCAGAACGTCAAAGAATGATTCCAAAATTATAAAAGATAAAATCAGCAAAAGCACTACGACACACTGACAAAATCTCAAAATATACGTATAAATGGATCTGCGAGTACACAAACACAAAATCTGTAAGATCAGGTGGACTGAACCTATGGTGGCTAAAACTTTCTGGATCCACGGCAACGCTCGCTGAGACACCCCCACAACAGAAGAAGAACCAGAGTATCTTTATTCGAGACGGCATCGCAACCTCCAACATCGCGTCGCCGATCAAAACCAAACAATTGATATAAACAAACACTTGTGGATACTCCTGAGAGGAATCGAGGATTCCCTCACCTCGCAACGCCTAGACGACGGCCGGAGGCGAGAGGAACAGACAATCTTCAACGATGGCGGCTGCTAGGATTTTCTTCCTTAGTCTCGCATGCGCCAAAAAAAATTGCACGGTCAAATGTTCAAATCGACATTTCTTTATCTCGTGCGTAGGCCAGCCCACATCGATCGAGTCACCCAAGGCCGAACCCTTGGGGTCTCTCCCGTTGCTGTTAGGCCCGTTTTTCTTCTGACTCAGCTTATTCCCAATGTTGGGCCTCTTCTTCTGTCCTTCAACCTTGTGGTCTAATTTGATCTAGGAGGCTCTTGTTCCATTCCAGACCCCAGATCGAGCCCAAACATCAAACCTGAACAGCTTGCGTCAAACTCGTCCTGAAATCCTGTTCTGGCCATGAAACGCTGAAATTCCATATTCATTCGCCCGGCGAGCTCACTGTGCGCAGTGCGCTGTTTGTAACCGAACCCGTCGTCACGAAGCTGCGACCGTTTTCGCTGAGCTCTGCGACACCCGCTGTGTGCTGAAGGGCTGAACCGCTGAAGACGAACAGATAAGGGCATGTGATGTCAGATTTCTCTTGGCGATGTCATGTAGGGTAAAATCTGACGTGGAAGAAATAGAAACGATGAAAAGGCACAAGTCTTCTCTTAATTAAAAAATGATCTCTTCACAGGAATGATAAGGCAAAGATAAGACAAATTTAATATTGTACTAGATTTCATTTTTTCTTAGCATTTATTTAATTAATTAATATTAATTTTAATATAGAACACTAAAAGATAACCCATTGTACAACATGTTTTGTTGTCTTTTTTAATTGACATGAAATGCTTAAGATATAATAAGACAGTTTTATCAATCATTCTACATGACCTAATGGCTTTAGCGTAACGGGAAGACGTGTACCCATCTGTTCGATACGTACGCCGTACGCATAATGCCATCTGATCCGGAGAAAGTCGTTTCTTTTCCTTTCTGTCCCTTTTCTCGTGCCCGCGACGGGGAATTCCGCCTACAGGATATGGATGATGCCTTTTATCTTTCGCTGTCATTTTCATCTTTCGCTTGCGCTTCTACAGGACGGAGTACTGTTCCAAAAGGCCGAACGGTTCCATTCCGGTGTAATTATTGCGGAGGTGAATCATGCGATGGCGATATATATGGCGCGAAAGGGATAGGCGCGGACTCTGGAAGACGTGGACCTTTTTTTTAGAACTATATGCAGCGTAAAGAACACCGCCACGTCGCACTAGATGAGCTGGACTTGCTTGGTGTAAAAGGTAATGTTTGGCAGAAAGGGTGTGCTAGTGAAGCCATGTTCTCTGCTAGCCATGCATGTTTACTTGGTAACAGTGTAACATCCAGATCTGGCAAGCCGGCAAGGAAGGAAGGATTCCACGCATCATGTAGGGATAAGAAAGCATCTTAATTTGCACCCACCAAAAGGAAATCCATAGCGGCACCGAACCATATGCCACATGGTAATGCATGCATTTTGCTGTCACCGGTCCAAATCCGAGGGCGTTTCCCCCCTGCCCGCAGCCAGGCCATCCAAGCAGGTCGTGAAACGTGCGTGGTCATGGTTCAAGCGATCCACCCGGCGCTCGTCAGCTCGTGCTTTTCCCAACGACGAAAATTTCTCTAAATTCGCACGGTTTCCTTAGCTGTGTGCTATATCCAGGGCCAATCGTGAACTAACTAACTCAGCAGTCTTCAGCTAACTGTGGCAATGACCGACCCGTGTGGGTCTCGATCGAGCCCTTGGGTGCTGTTGTTGTCTGTTGAAGTGGTGACTCCCTGACTGGTGATCGATCTACATATGGTCTTTAATTATCGGTCCGTGACTTCTAAGTGCTAATTAACCAATCTAATCTGTTGGTCAATTTCATCCCAGCGCGGATCAGACGCGTCGGTTTGGTACACCGAACCGTGGAAAAGGAAAAGAAAGCAAACCCAATTAAGATCGACCTGACCGGCCGGCCGGTCTCGCGTCTTACCACATTAATTCTTTGCACACGCTCTAATCCTGGCACCCACACAGGTCGAGTCTGTAGCTAAACCCAGCTGGTCACGACGTAAAGGACAGGGCCGACAGGACATGGGAACACGGCTTTGTGCTCATCCACAAACAGTCAAACACCTCTTTCCTCCATCGGAACATCTCAACATCCATGCATGACTCGGACGGGGATTAGTTAATTTAAAACTTTCTGACTAACCTCGATCAGACACTAAGCACACGGTGGTAATGCCAAAGGATTAGCTAGATTAATGGCTAGGACATTCATCTGGCTCCAGCAGAAAAGAAAAGGCATCTGGTTCTGGGGCAGCGTGTCCAGCAACGTGCGAACACGAGAAATCAAGCCACGGTGTCCTCCGGTCAGATTACCGTGGCCCCTGTGCCCCTGTCGCCGGGAATGGCAGGCGAAGTGACGCGCGCCGGGAATTAGTGAGCAGCCGTTCGATCCAATTTCCTCCTTCTTCTCCGGGGGTCGACGTGTTGGGTTAGTGCGCTCGACGTGGCGGCCTCGCCGGGTTCTGCACGGGACACGCACTTGGCGCCTAGCAGCTCCTCCGGACGCGTGTCCGGTTTTCCTTTGAAACCCCGTGCGCCACGTCGTCGTGTGTTTAGGGTTCGGGGTCTGGAAATGATAAAGAAATGCCTTTGCTTTTCACGGACGGCGAGGTGCTACTCGCTGATTTGCGCTGTCGAGACTGCAGACTGATATGATGCACTGCGTGCAGAAACAATGGAGATCTGGTCGATCGGTACTTGTTCCGGCCGCTGTGAGTGGTGCGCATGCAACTGTCTTTTCTACGAGAAACGCACATTTGTTTGTCTGAATTCTGAAAAGGAGTACCGATCGCCAGAGTCCAGACCTAGAGGATCACCGTGCCGGGGCCCGCCGTCCGTCGGAACTCAAAGAGGATAAGATCAGGCCAGACAGCACCGACCGGCCCGGGGCACACCGCCGCAATAGAGTCCGGGGGATAGGGCAAGAAAAGCCATGTGACAAGTAGTGGCCATCCCCCATTTTCATTCATCATCGTTTACTCCCGTGCACAAGAGCATCTCCCGTAGCATTTCCGAAACTATCCTAAATATTCTATTTATGAATATGAACATTTTGTCTCCAAAATCATCTCTCAATGTCATCATCGACAAAATGGCATGTTTGTGCGGACACATCTCCCAAACTTGTCCCAAATTTAGGGGAGGTTTGGGGTGTCCGGACATTGTCCGGTGCTCTCTTTTATTCGCCCCGGCCCGACAACAAGAGATGAAAAAAATAAAGGAGAAAATGAAAAGGAGAAGAGAAAGGATAAAGAAAAAAAAATCTAATTTGGAATAGAAAGGGTGTGGTTGGGTGATGAGGGTGGACATAAGGAGGACATATGTCTACCTGCTCTTCTAAATGACTAAAAAAAAGACATTTTTGGACGAAATTTGGGGATAACCGCACAGACCCCGTGCGTCGAAAATGGAGGCGCACCGGCGAGGCAAAAACAAACGAACCGCGCGCATTTGCACGTTACCGCGCTTAAGCTCAAGCCTGTGCCCCCGTCGGGCCAAACTCACGCGCGTTATCCTGTTCGAGACCAGCTTTCCATCCATCGTGTATATATAAACGCGCGCCACCCCTCCGGAGCTTTGAAAGGCCAACAACGACCCCCAGAGCAGCAGGAAAAGCAGCAGACCAAAGTGCGAGAAGAACCAGCTCTCGTCTCGTGTGCTTTCCGTCCTGTGGATCTATTCCTCTCGACAAAACCCGACCGACAAGCATGAGCTGCAGGCGCGGCGAGGATCTGGCCGCGGCGGCGCGCCACCGGCAGGAGGACCACGACGACGAGCTGTTCGAGGCGGCCTCGTCGTCCGGCGAGGAGTCCGCCGACGAGGAAGACCGGTTCCCCGACCAGGAGAGTACTGCCCGGCGGCCGCCAGCCCCGCCGCAGCCGCTGCGGCGGATGAACTCCGACAGCGTCTACGACATGTCCGGCATGACGGCCCAGCTCCCCGCCAAGTAAGCAACACATGCCCGGCGGCGAACTAATCGACCTTATCACTCGTGCGAGAACTGATCCGGCTGTGGTTTTGCAGGAAGGGGCTGTCGATGTACTACCAGGGCAAGTCGCAGTCGTTCGCGTGCATGACCGAGGTGAGGAGCCTGGAGGACCTGCAGAAGAAGGAGAAGAAGAAGACGCCGCGCGCTCGCGGGGAGCAGAGTAGTAATAAGATGAAGCCCTGCAAGAGCTACGCCGCGCTGGGGGCCATGGCCGGCAGCAACAAGGCGGCGGGTTCTTGCGCTAACCTGAGCCAGCTGATGGACGGCAACGGCTTCATGGCTGCTCCCCGGATCCCTGTCAACGAGAACTGCTGCTACCGTCAGTAGGACAGGGGATCGAGCGCTGTACTAGACGGAGTAGATCGTAGGGATGGATGTTTTTTTGATGGTGTTGAGATCTCTTAAATTTGTTCTGCTTGATTGCCCGCTAGTAGCTCTTCTTGCGGGCAATTTTTTGTTGCGGGCGCATTTGTCTGTGGATGATTTATGAGGTGTTCCTTGGCTCTGCCATCAACCGGTAAACGTTTGATGTTCATCTTAAGACATTTTATCAGGCTGCGATGTAAATATATGGAGGAGTATGTTCTAGTGCGAAAAAGGAAGGCAAAACGAATTTTGGTGCCCGGAAATGAAAACACGGTGGCCTTTATTTGGGCAATCCGCCAGATCTGAATCCTCTTTGGTGGGCCTCCCGGAGGTTACAAATAAAGATATGGACCGAAGTATGGCGTGAAATGGGCCTCTGTGTAATACGGGCCGACCGATTCACTTTCTAAATGGCACAGGTAGAGACAACGAAGAGCTCTCTCTCAAACAAACAAAAAAGTAGACAACGAAGAAAACCTTGCCGCCGTCGTTATTGCCCGTTTCCCTCCTCGTCTCCGCCCCCGTCTCGAGGGGAATCCCTATTACTACTAAGAGTATTCACAAGTGTTTGCTTCATCAATTGTTTAGTTACGGGGAATCCCTATTACTACTAAGAGTATTCACAAGTGTTTGCTTCATCAATTGTTTAGTTTGATCGGCAACGTGATTGCGGAAGTTGCGATATCGTCTCGAATAAAGATACTTTGGTTCTTCGTCTGTTGTGGGAGTGCCTTAGCGGGCGTTGACGCGGAGCTAGAGAGTTTTATTCACCGTAGATTTAGTGTACCTGATCTTACATATTTTGGGTTTTTGTACTCACAGATCTGTTTATACGTATTTGTTGAGTTTTTGCCAGTGTGTCGTAGTGCTTTTTCTGGTTTTATCTTTTGTAATTTTGGTATCCTTCTCTGGCATTTTGGTTGAGATCTTGCATTTCGACGACCTATACCTTTAAGGGATCATCACCGGGCAAGTACGTTCAACGCTTACGGCTTCTTATCTTTTTGGATATGTTGAAGCATTGGCAGTATTTATCTTGCAAAGAATGATACCACGAATATGTTTTTAAGAGATTTCATTGTAATTCTTAGTTATATAAATTATCTTGTAATTTTTAGGATATATGATCCAATAGTACATGTAATGGTAAAATTGCATGTTATTCTAAAAAAAACTAGGCGTTGGGGCTTTTGAATGGCCCTCTCCAAGACGTCGCAGAATTCTGTCGCAGCGGCAAAGCACCAACAGAAAATAAAAAAAGTGAGTAAATTTCACAAAATCACAGTTATTTTTGACAGTCGTGTCGCTGAACCACAATTAAAGGAAAACCGTTCGCAGAACCACACATTTTGAGTCAAGTTGTTTCAGTCAGCCCGAAAGCGAGTGGTTTGTTGTACGCCACGTCGGCCCCACACATTTTGCTTGATTTATTACACGTGGGCCCAATGTTGTACGCCACGTTAGCCCCAACCCGACCTGACCTGTTAGCCCGTGATTAAACCCCCAGTCCCTTTCTCACTCCCGCAAGTTTTCAGAGCCGACGTGGCGTCTGACAGGTGGACCCCACTGGTAAAAAATCAAGCAAAACCGCGAAACCACCCGGTTTCGGGCTGACTGAGACACGTTGACTAAAAGGTATGGTTCTGCAAAAAGTTTTTCGTTAATTGTGGTTCAACGACATGACTATCCAAAAAGTGTTGTTTTGCGAAATTTACTTGGGAAAAAAAAAGACGAGCGAAGGGGGTTGGGACTTGGGAATCTGGAGGGGGCGGACCTTTCGCAGACCGGCTGGAAAATTGGAGTGAACTTCTTTTGCTTGATCTTGCCATCTTAGGGTGGAAGAATGTACAGGCGTCGGATTTACTGAGCAAGCAGATGTATTGGAGGAGACTGCACCAGCATCTCTAATCGAAGCGAATGCATGGTTTGGTGAATGCCAACCAAACTATTAGCCCTGGGGGTTTCCGGGTTAGTCCGATCGGCGTTGAACAGCAAAGCAATAATGATTCGTCAAATAGATCTGAAGCGATGGAGGAAGGAGACTTACCAGGATCAGGATGGAAGAAGAGGTAATAATTGTCTTGTCATTTGAAGCCAATACGTACTGCTTGTATGTTTTATTTTCTATTTTTCGTTAATTTATATCACTGAAACGATGCTAGTTGAGCTCAATCACCTATTTCGTTAGTAGGTGATGACAATCAAGGTAGCTCACTTTTCTTTTCTTCCGATTTTTACTGTGTATGCTGTTCAGAGTTCGAGTAGGTAATGCTTCAGAGGAGAGAAAGCCTGACCCAAACAAACCTTGCGCCCTGGAAGTTTCCATCAGGACCTATGCGGAAAGAAAGTCTGGTGTCGTTGTGAATCCTTCCGTTGGTACTTCATTTGATTCACTCGAGGAGGCGTACAGTTTCTACAATTTGCATTCATGGGAGGTCGGATTTGGTGTTCGTTTCGCGAAGAGCAGGCTGAATGTACGAAGGAAAAAATGCATGCAAGAAATCGTGTGCGGTTGTGCAGTGAGTGAAGTTACTGCTATTTTCGTAAAATACGTGACTATTTGTAAATGTTGTGTTCATAGTTTTCTTGCTGTATGGTAATTAACTAGTTAGGCTCTTCACTTGCTTTTTCAGGGTAAACCGTTGCGAGATAATAGTAGGTCAACTCGGTGCGGGTGTATGGCATTTATCAGACTTCTAAGATCCAGTGATAATGGATGGTATGTATCTGAGCATAGGGATAAGCACAACCACCCTTTGTTTAGCACGTGCGGGGAGAAATTACATTGGCAATCTCATAGGAACATAGACAAGTACACAAAGGAGTTAGTGAAGCACCTTCATGAGAACACCATGAATCTAGGCAAAGTGTATAGCATCATCGATAGGTTTTTTGGGTCTATGGAGAAAATTCCTTTTACTGAGCGATCCCTTAAGACCCTTTGTGGGAAAACCAGCCGTGAACAATCGGATAACAATGCCGTGAAGACAGTGGACGACTTTAGTAAGATGCTTGATGCTGATCCTGACTTCAAGTAGTGTACAGATAGATGATGATAATGGTATTAAAACATTGATGTGGACTACGGAGAGGTGTTGCGAGAAATATGCTTGCTTTGGTGATGACACGATGTATAGGACAAACCTATACGACATGTCATTCGGATTGTTTGTGGGAGTCAACAATCACTTCCATAGTATAATTTTGGGGGGTGTTCTAATGCGTGATAAAAAAGAAGAGAGCTTCAAATGGGTATTTGCTGAGTTCATGTGGACGATAGGCGGAAAGGACAAGCATCCTTGCACGATTTTGACAGGTCAGACCATGCAGTATGGGGCAGTTGAGCTGCAGATTATTTATTTATTTGCTGAATGCTTCAAAAAGTAGTAAAAAAAGTATAATCTTCCATATTGAATTGAAACCTGTTATGTTTTATCAGTTGGTTAACAACCTTGTTTGTCTGTGTTTCCTTGTGGCAGACCAAGCGCGTTCAATGGAGCTTGCCATAGCGGAGGTACTACCAGGGACGACACACAGGTGGTGTAAGTTGCACGCACTAATTTATTTGGCAACTGGTTTAATGGGTCAGACAACAGAATTAAGGCTCATATTCGAATGAGAGTTTCGGCTTTCTGTTGGGCTATTTGGAACTGCAAAAATGACGTTGTTTTTAATAGAACCAGAGTTCCACATTTTTTGCAGGTTGTTTTCAGAGCTACCCATTGGATCCGACTGTGGGCTTTCCTGCTTCCTGCGCGTCTGCGTGAACCTTTGGATACTGGATGCAACCGACTGGAGATGGTCGCTCGGGATATCTTCAGCCAGGCTGGCTGGCGGTGTACTAGACGCCTAGATGCATAATTTCGTCTTGTTAGAGCTATTTCATTGGCTTATCTTTGTATCGACTATCGCTGATCGGTGAATTGTATGATTTTTGATCACATTGCAATAAAAATGGTTGTGTGCATCAATTGATGCAGAGGCCGGGGATCGCTTCCCTTTTTCGAAAAAAAAATGTTCTTGAGAAGGAAAAGGAATCGTTGGGTGCTTTATATGGGAAGCAAAGTGATTTCATAGCAGATTTCAATAGACTGGTAAGTGAGTTGTACACGGAGGACGAGTTTGAGAAAGGATGGACAAGCATGTTGGACAAATACAGCCTGTGGAAGCAGCCATACTTGACTCAAATTTACGAGGTTCGACATAAATGGGCGAAGCCCTACTTCAGGAATGTTTTCTGTGCTAAGATGACTAGCACGCAACAAAGCCAGAGCGCTAACCATATGCTAAAAGACTTATGTACCTCCAGGTTGCCCCATGCATCTGTTTATTAAGCAGTACAAGAAATTGAAATTCGACAAAGACTCAGAGGAAAGCTATCAAGAAAAAAGGACTGCAATTGTAAGTGTCTCCATAGCTCTAATTTTGACACATCGCAGGTTAAAGAAGTAATTTTTTTCTTGCTAATACTAGTATTTGTGGGACAGTACTTCACATATCTTTTGTATGGCGCAGGCTGGAGTCGTATTGAAGGCTAATGTCCCAATCGAAATTCAAGCAAGTAAGGTATATACAAGGGCAATGTTTGAACAGTTTGGAAAAGCATTGTACGAATCTGGACAGTATGTCTTACATGAACTCGAGCCTAAAAAGCTTTACTTGGCGAGGCGCGCTCAGGCAGTGGTCAAGGAGAAGTGGTGCAAGGTAGTTTTCCGTGTTGAAGTTAAACTCGAAAAGGATGAGTTTGGTTGTGAATGTGGGTACTTCGATCACACAGGGATGCCATGTGCACATGCTTTGAAGGTTAGTGACCTTGGAATTAATCTTCAATTTGTAATGAAACAGTGTAGTTACCTAATTTCTTTTCCGTCATTGGTACGACTATATAGAACATTTACAGATCCTCTATACTTGCAGGTCATGGTTTCATTTGGGTTGCGAGAAGATTCCTACTCAGTATATTATGAAGAGATGGACAAGAGATGCATGTGACATTCTGCCACCACGCCTCTTGAGGTACCAGAAGGAACAAGGCGAACCCACATGTGCGACGAATCGGCACTCTAACCTGAAAATTACTGCCCTGGAAATTATAGCTCTCGCTGACTCAAATAGAGAATGTTATGATGAAGCTATGCACGAAATGTTGAAGTTAAAGGAGAGACTCATACCTATGAGTGTGGAAAAAGACGGGCTGGGTGTTTATGAACTAGAAAATGCAGCAACAGAAGAGATGAACATTTCAGGAATTTCAGCACCGGTTGTAGCAGAGCATGCAAACTTGTTGAGTTCAGCAGAGAAGGCAGCAATGACTGTTACGGAGCCAAGCAAGAAACGACCTGCTGGCAGACCTACAAATAAACGAGACAAAGCATCGTACGAGGAGGTGAGCCAGAGGACTAGATTTTGTTCAGTTTGTATGCTGGTGGGGCACGAGATCACTACTTGTCCACAACGGGGTGATGTGCCTAGTCAAGCAAGGAAAGAACCAAGATGTTCGAACTGTGGAGTGACAGGTCACCGGAAGAACACGTGCACAAATCCAAAGTTTTCGATGATGTGATATGATATGATGGCGCGAATTAAACTGTTACGGAAGGGCGGAAGAGATTAGGACATACGAGCAAGGCGTTATGTGTTACTGTGTGGTGTTATTGATAATAAGTGTCATGGCAATCCATGGGACTTGGAGCTATCTAGGTCAAGAACTATTTTCTGGGCAGTTATCCGGCTAAGAGTGGCTTATTGTATTATCATGTAGGTTGCTGTCTGGATAAATTTGCTATGCCTGTGATCATAAATTTCGGTTTGGGTTCTGAACTACTTTATACATGTAGAACTGAACTACATGTTACGAAAGTAATCAAGGGGATTCGTATGAATACATGAATCATTTGAAAATTTTAGGACGATTCAACCCGTAAGAATGCTGAAACTGCAGACTATGTTTTCTGTGCCGTGGTGCACTGGTACCTCATTGTGAGATTCTTTTTTAATTCAGACTGTAATTTCTTTGGGGAGAAATGATTTTTATTTCGTCAGGACCTAGTTCAGATGTATAAACCTAACCTGGGAAATTTGTGCCTCTAAAACTGGTTGAGTTGTGCGTAGTTGACAAAAAATAAATAAATCAAGAATGTATGCTTCTACCCAATTGAAGTGTGCAAGTGCAGATATATTTTGTAAATCTAATTTGTAGGCTCAATTTTTTTGCACGTCGAAACAAAAAATTGGTCTCGTTTTGAATTTTCAGGCGACGTGAAAAAGGTAGCACATAGGTTTGTTGGATCATGAAACAATTCGGTCAATGTTTAAAAATTTGCTACTCCCAAACGCATTAGGAGCAGTACCTAGAAATATGCATCAGAACATTCCGTCGAGAGGGCGTTATTATCATAGAACCACAGCATGAGTTTTTATGCTATAGAATTAAGAAAAAATCTACTCCATAATTAAGCAGCAGCTATTGTTCCCGTAGCCGGTCTAGCTGACGAGGGAGAAATTTGCTTTTGGTTTTGTAGGCCAGTAGCCGTCAACTAGACTGCCCGTAACGAAGATCGATTCTTCACCAGATTTTAGGGAAGACGTTTAAGATCTGAACTGTGAACGCCAGAGGAGACCAAGTAGAATTGCTGTAGGCGCGCGGCAACTCCGGCATTGCGTTCGCCGGGTCCGAATCCAAGTGTGTGCGCAAAGAGTAACATAATGCACGAGAAGGGGTTCACGCAAGCATCGATCGAGAGCGCGTCAAGGAAAATCTGGTTGTGCTCGTCGTTTTCTCCCTTGCCGTGCACGCCCGTAATATCGAGTTTCGAGGAGGGAGGAGAATATATGGCAGGAGGAGGAGACGACGCTCCTCGGCCGGCTGACCACGACGAGACGGCGAAGACGTCTTGGCCAGAGCTAGTGAGCCGCAGGGAAATCAAAGCGGCGCTCGCGATCTTGAAGGAAAGGCCCGATGTGCGCATCGAATCGTACGATTTTGGCCGGCAGACGGCGCCGTCGGAGTTCGACCCGAAGCGTGTTGTCCTATACTCCGACGACTCCCTCGTTGTTGTTGCAACTCCCAAGATCGGCTAGCTTAGCTTAACTTACCGAAATTCCCAACTCCGTATATCTGATCTATTCCGCGGTAAATTGACAAAGTTAGGTATCTCAGGGCTGGGATCGTAGCAAGGTGCTCTGTCTGAATAACAGTAGAGAACATTTTCGTTATTGTTATTGTTATTATCATCATCATCATCCAAAAGATGCAATCTTTTTGCGACCATTCATACTTATGCCTTTTCCTGTATAAATGTACTTCAATTTTTTTTTGTTTTCTTATAACTACTTCAGTATATTGGAAGAATATTCCTTTTGAAAAAACCCAAATGGTTTCATTCCGGTTTTTCTATATTCTAGAAACCAAACATGAAAATCATATAAATATTTAGAACCGTTCTATTACCTTTTATCCTATTGTACCAACCAACACTATCTGTATTACTCCCTCTGTTACTTAAAGAATGACATATTAGTTTTCATTAAGATAAAACTTTGACCACAAATTACTATATTAAAGTGTGATTTATATGTCATGAAACCATAAGTATCTTGAAGTACTTTCGATATCGAATCTAGCGATACTAATTTTATGTCATATAAAACACATCTTGATATAGTAATTTGTAGTCAAAACCTTGTCTTGATGAAAACTAATATGCCATTTTTTAAGGAACAGAGGGAGTACTAATCTTACAACTATACTTGATCATGCTATCGTACTGCTACTTTTACAGATCTGCTATTAATTCCATAAGTAACCGAGAGAATAGACAAAACAAGGTCGATTCGCCCATCGTTTTTTTTTCAATGAGGGAAATTTGATTGATAAAATAAATGTTACGTTAATGACAGCCAAAAGAGGATTATACCGTAGCCGACAAGCCAAGTTGTAAATGTGTTCATGTCAATTAAGGACATGTGGAAAAACAAAAAATTGGTCTTGTTTTGAAATTTCAGGCAATGTCAAAAAACTTATGTTTGTTGCACATGTGTTGATGTCAATTAAGGACATCACCTAGCCAGTGTCCCTCTGAAGTCTGAAAGATACCCATAAAACAAAGAAAATAACAATACCAATTCCAAAAAAAAAAAAAAAACGTTACCGAGCACATTTAACCAAACTATACCTGATCTTAATAGAAGGCAAAGGGCCACAACATTATTCACGACCACAGACGCCAACTGGTGTCAGTCAAGATAAATGCCATATCGTTCAAGCAAGTACCATGTTACCCCACGCAAGATTTTTGGCAGGGAAAGAGTACTGACCGTTTACCAAGCGGCCAAACTGAAAGTAGAATGGTAAACAGGCGGTAGACACTGTGACCACATTCACAGGTCAGAAGCTATAGTCAGGCGAACTCACCTATCTCTCCCTTCAATCTGTCTATCTCTCCTTTCTCTCTATCTATCTCTCCTCTCTACAAGACATACAAAATTATCCTGAGGGCTTTCCACAGGCTGTAGAAACTAATACCGGTCATTTACACTCATCAGATTCACCAATATGCAAAAATGCAGAACCATACGGTTCAGAGGTGCTTTGTGCTTGCTGGCGATCTTAAGGACCTGGGAGGGTGTATTCCTCATGATGGGCTTGTCCGACTTACCACCTCCCATGAGGCAACATCCTTTTCAGGATCAATGTGACTCATAGCCATCAAGATCTGCATCAGTTATGATCACCATATTGCTGCAGCCAGGACTGGTTGGCCTGGATATATGCCCACGGCCAGTCTCGGTAGGGTATCCATCAACTTCAGTGTCCATGAGGGATTCTTCAGTCTTGGTATGGTTCAGACTCGGAGCAAGCGAAAGCTTCCAACAGCCTGTGGCAAAGATGCAACGAGAGAGAAATAATATCAAGACTTGTATGATTTTAATTTAGACAGAGACTAGAATTTAGAACAATTATTATTATTTAGGTAAAATTGCATAAGTGGTCAGGTTGCATGACTCCTCCTGTGCTGCTGTTAAAAGAACTCGAGGCCTTACAGACCGTACATGATCCAAAGCCGAAAGAGGAGTCATGTTCCTGTATTTAATCTGCAAGTTACACGGATTATAAGCTTCCATATGTAGAAGAAAAACAAGATATCTAAGACATAACAAAGGATGCACTTTGTCATACGAGATAGCACAAAACTACAGTAGTGCTCCGTCCTCTTCCAGCCTTACAATGTACATACGTGGTACCACCTTGCAACACATTTTCTGGAAAATATAACAGGCATATATTAACTCTGGCTGCTTAACTTACATGCAATTTTTTTTAAAATACAACGTCGTTATTTCGCAAGCCTTAGCAATGTGATGAATGTTTCTAACTTGCTAGTGCAATTGGTGCATACCATGTACAGCAGCTACAAGAAAACTTGAATAGTCCGATGTTATTTGTAGTGTGGGCCAACATTGTTGTTTGACTGGTTACAAGCTAGTCCAATAAAATGAATTTCCTTGTGGGGTTTATCATCAGGCAGCAAAACACAAGATAGCAAGAAAGTCAAAAGGAAATGCATTAGTCAAAAAACTCAATAATTAAGAATGATTGAGACACAAAAATGTTATTTAATAAGCTATCTTTCCAACCGATCAAGTAGTAGCAAGGCACTAATTAATTCACTTCATTATCCTCCAAGCACACTGATCATGGCTGATGTCATTTGGCTGTAAGGTACTTACCATGGATAAAATCCAGAGCTCGACAAATATTGTTCATAGAAGGGGCGTCATGATAGTCCATCGTGGGAATCTCAAGATGCTTTATCCCGTGAGCCTGAAAATATTATTCAAAATAAAAAGGTGAATACAGGCCTTCCTGTGCCCTAAATACTTGTTGGTTGCATGATATGTGATGAGGCAAAATAATGATCATCGTAATAACCAATCGACCACAACATACATATACTGACTTTACATGCTTTGCTTCCTGTAGTTGAGAATATTGGTTAAACAATGCATTAGAGATAAGAAGATCATATAATCTTACCAAGGTTACTAAATCAAGTCGTACTATGGCAGTCTAGGTGTTAATTCAAACCAATGCAACATTACATTTTGGTGTTAAGAATACATGTAGATACTGAAGTTCGTAACTGCTATAAAATCAAATGTCTTAATACAAATGGAAAAATGTTGCATATACAAAACCGGGATAGAATGTTCACCTTGTAATAGGAACTTGGAACTAGAGTTTCAAATGACTCATTGAGTGTGACGACTCCACTTACTCCAAGTTGCTTCAAGACTGACACGTCTCTGCGGAGAGGAACAGCACCTAGCAAAACATACTAGACATGGAGGCGGAAATAAAATAAATGAGATTACACAATCTAGATGGGCTCTAAATTAATTTATGTATCTAAATTACAAATCCATAAGGGCGTCACAACGCTCGTATCTAAACCTTGGCAGCCGTGCAATATGCTTACGTGGTGGGGTAATTAAAGGAGAGAGAAGAATCATCATATCGCCCCGGAGATACGACTCTCGATGCTGAACCCGACGCGAAATTTTACCGCCCCATCGATCCGATGCGCATCTTCCCTGCCCCATGCACTCCTTTTCTCCTAGATTTTCTATTCCCCGATCCATCACGAGCATATGCTCTGACGCCATCGCCACCTCCTTGCGCCTCCGCCCACCCTGCACGGCAGCCGTCGCCTACTCGACCATCCAGTAAGCTGGCTGCATCTCCTGCATGAAGACCCTCAACCGCAGCTCTAGAAGGCTAGAACCAAGCAATGCAAGGTGTATTCTATTCCCCGATCCAACCAAATTGGGTTTATCAATCCGGACTTGTTTATAGCACAAAGGCACATCACCATCTGGTCTCCCGTCTCCATGACTCCATACAAGGCCAGCAGATTGTGTTCGAGCAATGCAGCAAGCCAGATTGCACTGGATGACAAAGGGATACAAATCGAAGTAGCATAGTTCATCTCTTAGCTTGGTTCTGGTATTATACGCTCTCTCTGGTTATATCTATTGCACAACCATTCTATCCAATAAAATCAATTTTGTTCCTAATCAGTATTTTTCATATGAGCGAGGAAATGAACTTGTTTCTTGTCCAAATTCAACTCTCTTCGGTTGGATCAGTTAGTGCACACAATTAGGCTACAAGGTTTTAAGCTAGTTTTGATCACAAAACCCATTAAATGAAAACTCATTTAGATACCGTAACTAGATACTCTGTACTGAGAAAGGTATATCTATGTTCGTTAATTAGGTGCTTAGATAAGCTGATGAATCAAGGGCAATAAATTGAACACCCAAATCAACTAATAACAGAACAACAGCTGCATTATTCGCCCCTTGTGGCTTGTATGGTGTATCGGACACCAAAGAAAGACCAAAGAAAGCCCAAAATCGCACCCAAAGCAGCCAGAGCAAAAATTCCGAATCAAAGAGATAGAGATATGTATACGCGATCCCACCAGTGGAACTCGGTCTCGGTCTGGTTGCGGAAGAGGTTGTAGGCGACCGTTGGGTAGAAGAGCACTCGCGCGCCCGCCCCGACAAGCGCGCGCCGCGCGGAGCTGGCCACCCCAGCGCCGCGGCTCCTCGCCTCGCCCTGGACCAGGTCGCCGCTGCCGCGGCCCCTCGCCTCGCCTCGGAACACGTCGCCGCCGCCGCGGCCCCTCGCCTTGCCTCGGAGTATTACATATGTTGATATTTTTATCTTTAAGATTGACGAAGTTTGAGAACAACTCCAAATGTAGAGATATTTTAGAAACGAAGGGAGTAATTATTATTGACGCTTATAGTTTACATATACTAGATTGACACCTCATGCCATTAGGGAGCTTACCACATCTCTCTTACCAAAAAGGGCACAATATGGTTATTCCTGATTGACTAATTTTGATGACTTAACTTTCAAGCCAATGATTTACCGTCGAATACCATGAAAGGAAGATCGACCAATGGTATTCGGTAAACAAGGAGCAATCATTCTACAAGATAAAATTAGTAAAATGGGCTTACAATGTTGGGAATGTCTAGAATGTAGATCACAAAAGTAAGAACTAAACTATTGAAGGCAAACCATCCGTCTCACTTTACTTTCCCTGAGGCATTTTAGTACCATCAGTGAGGAAAACTTTTAATATTCCGACAATAGGCAGTTATCTAGATAGTAGAGAATATTACTACCATGTGGTACCATGTACAACATGTACAACGAGAGTAGAGTATATTATTAAAACTATGCTACTAAACAAATTCATGTCACTTATTTTGGGACGAAGAGAGTACTTGTTTAGATAGTGTTGTAGTAAAATAAAACCCTTATATGGGCCGGGCCGTAAATCCTACATGGCGACGGCTAAGTCAACATTTTGCAAGCACGAGTCAAAGACACCTACGTGGTGCGGTCAATCCTACGTGACAGAGGAAGACTAGTCAACAAGTCAAGCCTCCCATACCATGGTCAAAGGGTCAAATGAGGTAGAATGGGGGGCAAGAAAGGCGTGAGGAGGGGGCGCTTAGTCCATGGTGGACTATGGACCAAGCCCCTCTTTTCTCCCATGATGCACACAAAAGTTATGGACCAAAGGAGCTACTTTTACCACTTTGGCCCCACTTTTCTCTCTCCTCAAGGGTAGCCATGGTCTTTTGTCATGGACCCCTAGACTATAAATACCCCCCATGGGGGCATGTATCATTCACTCTTAACTTGAATAAACTCAAGGGGAGAGGGGTAGAGCCTCTTGCAAAGAGCTCTAGTTTCGAGATCCGGGAAGACGCGTTCAGCCCGGACTCGAGGGAGAAGGGGTTGGGTTAGAGTTCCGATGGTATCCTAACCTCGATACTTGGAAAGACGCGTTCGGTCCAAGTACGAGGCGGCCCCGACGAACCTCTCGTCAAAAGGTGTGTTGGAAAATCTGCTCGGCCCAAGCCCTTGGCTAACAACCCCCTCGAAGCCTTTCCTAACATAGGATTAAGTCACACCTGCAGGGTCGGCCGAACCTATTTAAAAAATATCAACGTGTCAACTTGCCCAAGTGTACGGCGACCTTCGTTATAAGGCCGACGTACACGCCCTACTTTTATACCTGCACTTGTGCCATCGATCATTGGCACCTCTTATTCTAATTGTTGTCGAGAATAACAACCGATAGAATTAGTGTAATTGACAGTACAAAGCAATGAATTGATCAGGACTATATCCAAAGAATATAACTATTTTGATATTGCGTGACAAACCTACGTGATACTCGCTGTCTGTTTTTTTAAAGACGCACCAAGGCAGCGTGCTGCACTTGCATTGATTGGCAGCAACTACATGCAAGTTTTATTTCATTGGACGCGGAGAGGCTGTCATGGGCCAAACTGAGATATGTGCCTGACAGCACGTGACTATATGCATTTTTTTATTATAAACGGAGGTGTTTCTTTCTATGTTTTTTTTTTAAAACAAGGAGGGCTGCATGCAACACTGATATCATATCATGTCCATGCTAACGCTACAGAAGAAGTATAAATAATTCGGTCCATGCTAACACAATATCAGGTCGAGCGATAGCGAACGCCAACACTATGCCGATCAATGGACTCCACGGACCACGGTACACTCCTGTTTGCAGGCATCATGAACACGTGATGGCAGGAAAAAACAAAGAGTGTGTCTTGATAAATGATGAACAATAATAAGCACTTCAAGAAGGACATGAATGCAAAACCGCCTGATGACCAGGGGCCAGCTCAGCAGCGACAGCTCGGCATGACCGCATGAGGGCCAGCTCAGCAGCGACAGCTCGGCATGAGCACTTTTGGTTACCTTTTACATGCGGGGTTTCCCGGTGACGGTCTCCTCGAGAAGCTTCCACAGGTCACGAAGGATGTCAATCCCACCGCATATTCCTACCGGGAAGCCGGGATCAATCCCACCGCATATTCCTACCGGGAAGCCGGGAACGGCCCCACCGCATATTTCTACCGGGAAGCCGGGAACGGCCGCTACTGCGGGAGACTGACTGTTGTGAAATAAATGAGAATGAATGTGTTCATATATATAAAGGGGAAGGGGACACCAACGCAAGTTTTGGCATTTGCGTTTCAGTTTTGAAAAAATCAGAACGCGAACGGTTACGAGGTTAAATGTTTAATTAATTATTAATTAATTAATGATTAATCCTAATTGATCATGACTAATTATTCTCAACACTAAGTCTGATATTTTTCGAGAGGACCGCAGCCGTGGATCTCCAACGGAAATTCGCGCCGGAATTATATTTACTCGGGAAAGCGGAACGCGAGCCGTGGGCCGAACGAAAATTTCCCCTAGCCCCATTGGACACTTGGGCCGAGCCTTGCAGTCCATGAGAGAAGCCCACGAGGCAACGACGCCCGAAGCGGATCCCAGTCGCCGCTACTAGCTTTTACACGCCCTGAACCACCACACCCCCTCACCGGCGGCGGCTCCTTCATCCTCCTCCACCGCATCAGCGTCCCGGGATCTCGGCTCGTAGGCGACCATGTATCGCATCGCGGGGAGACACTTCCGTTCTCTCAAGGTTCGACCCGTCCCCCCGTTGCATGTCCCGGCCCTCTGTCAATGGACGCAATTAGATCCCCAGGCTGCTCGCGCGGGGGTCGATTTCGTCCTGTAGGGATGCGTATGTGCCCGGTTCCATTAGTCTGGTTTATTAAAGCAGATGGACACCGAGATTTTCCTTATGAACAGTGCTCTGCACTCTCTGATCCGTTCGGCGAACACTTTAGAAACTGAACGTGTGTCGTTGCGGATAAAATGTGAACATGAATCAGGTTCTGTTATGTTTGAAGTCTTCGAAGAAGAGCAGTACACATTTGTTAGGCACATGAGTCGACAATTGAAATGTTTGTTTCATGAAACAATAGTAAATTCTGACAGGATGAGCTGCTTCGTTTTGATAATTTCTTTAGGCTTGCGGTAGACTTTTGCCATCAACTCTCATTGCGTTTTTTTTTGTTATATATGTACGAAGTTTATGGTTCAATGTGATCCACCTGACCGTAAATGCATAGCGTCCAAAAGCTTTCCACATTTTTTCGTTGATAAGTTAGCAAAATTTATGACAGATAGCCCAAAGGGCTTCCAATATCCAAAGCCAAACCAAACAATCGTCCTAAATGCTATCTCATGTGGCATCATACAACCGACAACTTTAGGCTTGTCCCCCAGTCAGCTTTGAACCCATGGAGCGCTAGGAACGGATCCTGACTCCTGTTTTGTAAGACCCTGCTGTTGCACTTATGCCAAACCATCCATATGGTGAGGATTGGTGTTACAAAGTCCTTCCCCTTTGCTGGAGGTAGGCTCTGCGGTCTAGAAGGCCACTTATCTTGGATCGAGTCATATTGGAAGAAGGAAATCGCTGCCCAAATCAGACGATTCAAGGGTGGCCAGCTAAAGCTCTTGGGTCCAATGGCAGCGCATCAAGATGTGCTCCACTGTCTGATGTGCCAGAGAACAGCGAGGTAAAGTCCCTGGTTCGGCATGTTGTCGTGCTTGAGATGGCCTGCTGGTCAAATTCTGCGCTGTATAGCAAGGCAAGAGAAAAAGTCAGCATTTGAGAGGCACCTTCGCCTTCCGTAGGTTGCTGTTGCAGGGGAAGAAAATTCTTCCAACGATATGTCGACTGTGCTGAGTATTGGAGGGAGGGTGGCCAACACCATGGGACGGCATCCTCTTGGAGCGTGTTCAACTGCTGATGCGCAATAAGATTCAACAACGAGTGGTACTCGAATAGCTTTGTCTGGATAGTGCCCATTGTGGCAAGTCCTGTGATAAAGGTGTTTGCGCAAATTCTTGAGAGCTAGGAGTTGCTTCTATAATCACTGTAGTAGTTACTTCTCATCTTCTTTGCAGTCCTTTGAGGTGTTTTGCTCTATAGTAATTATTGAAGACAAGTTTCTACTTATTTCAACTTTCAGCATCATGGTGCTAGTAGGTTTGCTAGCACAAGTATTGTAAAACAGTCTTCGGGTGGTCTATTGAGCTGGCTTCTTGGCGGAAACTCAAGCCAACTTCCCCCTCTTGATGTTCCACTCTCAGGCATTACGATTCCTCCACCTCTACCAGATTTTGTTGAGTTATCCAAGACAAAAATCACTACTCTTCCAAATGGCATCAAGATTGCATCTGAAACATCACCGGTATAGCAGCTTGCTGGTGTTACAGTATTTTCGTTTCGTCCATGCCAGCTTCTTTCCTAAGGTCTTATTTCAGGGCTCGGCTGCATCAGTCGGTTTGTACATTGACTGTGGTTCTGTTTATGAAACGGCCGCTTCATCTGGAGCATCACATCTGTTGGAGAGAATGGCCTTCAGGAGCACAACAAATCGTAGTCACTTGCGGCTAGTACGTGAGGTAGAAGCCATCGGAGGAAATGTCTCTGCATCTGCTTCCCGTGAACAAATGAGCTACACTTATGATGCACTGAAGACTTATGCACCGGAGATGGTAGAAGTTCTCCTTGACAGTGTGAGGAATCCAGCATTTTTAGAATGGGAGGTCAAAGAGCAGGTACTTGATCATTTTCAGTAAAACTTAGAAGTGTTGTATATTTTCCTGCCTTTTGCTATTCATGTCCATTTTTTCTTCTACAGCTCCAGAAGATAAAGTCTGAGATAGCTGAAGTGTCTAGCAATCCACAAGGTCTACTTTTGGAGGCACTTCATTCGGCTGGATATTCTGGGGCATTGGCGAAACCTCTGATGGCTACAGAATCTGCAATAAATAAATTGGATATTAGTACCCTGGAGCAATTTGTTCATGTTAGTCCGAGTAATTTATTTTGCATTTTATTTCTAGTCAGAATTTGTCCAATTGTGTTAAAAAAATGTAGGAAAATTACACTGCGTCCAGGATGGTTCTTGCAGCATCGGGAGTTGAGCATGATGTGTTGGTTTCAATTGCGGAACCACTTCTATCAGACCTTCCCAGTGTGAGACATCTTGAAGAGCCAAAATCAGTGTATGTGGGAGGGGACTATCGTTGCCAAGCAGATTCTCCAGTGAGTTGTTGTCTGCTTACAGCATTGTTGTTTAGGATCTATGCAGGTTACCTCTCTTATGCTTAAAATTGATTTTGTGTTACCAGAACACACATATTGCACTTGCTTTTGAGGTGCCAGGTGGCTGGCGCCAAGAGAAAACTGCAATGATTGTGACTGTGCTTCAGGTATGCCTAACAAATGTTGAAGTGATTTAATCATTTAGGACTAGTATATGTTGTCTGTAGATCCATTATTGGGCTTGCTATATATATTATCACACATGGAAAGCTCGTTGCAACCAAAGATAAGATAAATCAACTTGATGTTTTGTAGATGCTCATGGGAGGAGGAGGTTCCTTCTCTGTTGGCGGCCCTGGGAAGGGAATGCACTCTCGATTATGTATGTTTTGTTTTTCATACTTGTCTGAGAGGCACAATAGCATACTTTAATAATGTGTCCTAGCGTGAGCTGTGATCCTCTACTTGCAGATCTTCGTGTCTTGAACCAATACGAACAGATCGAATCATTCTCTGCTTTCAACAGTATCTATAACAATTCAGGTCTTTTTGGAATTCATGCAGCCACTGTAAGTCTCTCATGGAGCATAGCCTCCAATGTGTTTGTATTTATAAAGTAGGCATGTATATTTTTTATTCCTATATGATGAGTTACTCTTGGAGAATAAATTAAGTAGTGCAATTATATCTACGCATGTTTTGTCTCATGCCAGGTTTCATGGTCTCAATCTTTTAGGCAATCTAGTAGTTAATGCATGATTGCATGCGTTTGCTGTCCAGCTCAGGGCATTACTTACTTGGTCCTAGTCCTTAATGTTAATCCTCCCTAATTTCAAATTCCAACTTAAAATACGAGTCAAACGCTGAACAGCTGACTTTCACTATTGCTCTTATGATGTACTCCCCTTGGCTCTGACATGTCATGTTATCATCCAACAGAGCCCAGATTTTGCATCGAAGGCTGTGGATTTGGCAGCAGGGGAACTCCTGGAAGTTGCAACCCCTGGAAAAGGTTTATTGTTTATCATCTTAAGACTTTCCAGGTTAGATTGACATTAGGTCCATGATTAGTTACATTCCTTTTGTTCCTTGTTTTTTTACCTCATGTAGTTACACAAGAACAGCTTGATCGTGCTAAAGAGGCTACGAAGGCTGCCGTTCTGATGAACTTGGAATCAAGAGTACGCTATTCTTTTTCCTGATGAAATCCCAACTTGGATGACTCGGTTTCCTAAAATGCTCATCATACTACATTTTTCTTCTTACAGATCATAGCATCTGAAGATATTGGAAGACAGGTTCTGACTTATGGGGAAAGGTATAAGAGTGTGCTAGTACATTAACCAAGTTAATTTTCTGCAAATTCCTCTTTTCCAAATTAAATACTAGCATATCTTCTGTACCATTTTTGTGTGTGAATTCCATATCATATTTATGTATATGCAATGCAAATCTTGTTGAACAATATGAATAAAACTGAATTGTTGCTCCCATCAACTTCCAGACGTCAATGAGAACAAAACTAACTTCAAGAATTCCTTAAGAGAGTCTTTTTCTCTTTATTTTTCTTTTCTTTCTACCAAGCTGGTTGGGCAACAACCATCGGCGAGTAGAGTTACTTGTAGTCACCTCCTCAAGCCATCTTATATCCTGCCAGCCTAGCGGTTTCCCAATGACAATGACACAAACTTTGAAGGTCATATTGATATTATTGTGGTCTATTACTGTGGTGAAGACTTGCAGTATATGTTTTTTAGTTATAATTTTATAGTATCAATCAAGTAATTTAGTTGCCCAACAAGACCAAGCAGGATTATAGATTTAGTTTCTTGTGGCCCCCAATTTCATGTGCTGTAAAAAGAGTTGACACACAGCATTAGAAGTGAGCCAGCTATCTTATGATGTGATGCATACAATGGTGCCGGTTTTCTTACAACTAGCATTTCGGCACAATCCAGCCTGTATAGGTAGAGTTGTTCATCTTTTAATCATTGTGCATTGTTTAAAATTACAGGAAACCTATCGAGTATTTCGTGAAAGCTGTTGAGCAGACCACTCTGAATGACATCTCTTCAATTGCCCAGAAAATAATTTCTTCACCACTTACATTGGCGTCATGGGGTGACGGTACGTTCGATACTTGGAAGTAAACGGTAGCATGATGCTTGCTTTCACTGACTAACTGGAATGCCTTTCACTGACTAACTGGAATGCTGTTGTTGCAGTTATCCATGTCCCGAGCTACGAGACTGTCAGCCGCAAGTTCCATTCGTAGTGAGCATTCAGCGCCAGGACCATGTGTTCCAAGCTGTAGCCGTTCAATGGCCCTCGGTTGGAACAAGTCATTTTTTTCTTTTTTGTAGTTACAGAGATCAATAATACGGTTTTGCGCATGCCCTCTACCATGCGACGCTTTGGCGGTTCCTATATCTGATGGCACTGCTTGGTGAATTAGTTGTTGGTATAGACACCCTGTATCACGCTTCCTGTATACGTTTTCATTCTGGGTCCATTTTGACATACTAGTGACCGTAATTCTGGTGTCCTCATGGTTGAACCCGTTTTCTTGCCATCTTTCCGATATAACAGAATTGCATTGTCAACTAAGGAAATCGTAACCGGCAGTATGACATATCGTTATGTAGAATAATGGCACGAAGACAAAATGGAAACGAAATGCAAGTTCATTGGTTCCTGGTCTGTCGACCGCTGTCGTGAAGTTGCGTAAGCCGTGCGTCGGTGGCTCGGTGCATGACTAGGCACGCGCGTTTCCTGTAATCCGCTTGGTCCCTTTCCTGCGGCGCAAGGCAAAAGGATATTGACTCGCGCTAGGCTCTCGGGGTCGGGGGCGTGGTTTTGACTCGTTTATGTGGGTCTTGGTCGTTGGTCGGGGCCGACCAGATGGTCCAGATCACGGCACGCCGCACGCCTCAACGCCTGTGGGCGACGCCGCTGGGATTCGAAGCGTTTGATGCGTACCCAGATGACCAGATCGCAATCATCTAGAAGGAATACGATCATAAGGATTACGGGCCCGTACAAGTAAGAGCAGGACTACGGACCTGTACGAACCACTGGGTTTCTCAAACTCTTAATTTTGCCACACATGATCGAGAGAACAAAGCTAACCCTTCCTAAAGTTTGACTAGTCATGATGAGTTGTTTTATCAAAGGAAAACCAAAAATACTGTTACCCTGTACATTGTACAATTTGCCTTGAAGGCTCACCGTCAAGCAAACCGTATAGCCTGTGTGCCGAGTTGCCGACGGCCGAGGAATGAATGCCATACCGCAGCTAAAACCGCCAGCCGAAACCACCCGCGCCGCATCTTGGCCTCACTTTCCAGTTTCTACCCGCACCTCAAATTCGGTTCTCCGGAGCAGCCGACGGCCTCTCTGTCCCTCACATCTCGCAGCACCACCGAGCAAGCAAGCAAGCGAGCATCAAAATAACCCCCCCGGAAACGCAGACATCTCGTCGGCTTCTGCCTGCGCACAGCTAAACCTCCGATTCCAACACTACCCATGGCGTCCCACATCATCCTGCCGCCGGACGACGAGGAGCAGCGGCAGAGGGATGAGGAGGAGGACGGCGGGCAATCGGCGTCGGAGCACGCGCCGCTGCCGTTCTCGGCCATGTGCGTGCGGATCTCCCGCGACTCGTACCCCAACCTCCGCGCCCTCCGCAACGCCTCCGCCGTCAGCCTCGCCGACGCCGCCTACGCCAAGATCTCCGAGGGCGACTTCGGCTACGTCCTCGACGACGTGCCGCACCTCGCCGACTACCTCCCCGACATCCCCGTGAGCGCACCCCACCCTCCTCCTCCTCCTCCTCCTCCTCCCGCCTTGTTGTTCTAGCGCTGCTGCTGATGTTCGCGACCGTTTCGGTTCGTTGGTGGGTTTTGTGCGGGTGCAGCTTTAGCTAATGCAAGTGTGAGCAGCTAAATGATCCGGGCTCGGGATTGATTTAGGGGAGCTCTTGCCTTGCCGCGATGTTTGTGGGGTTTGGTCGATTTGGATATCTGTTACGGAGATCCATTTTTGGGTACTGTCGAATTTGTTGGAACACACGAAGGAAAGCTAGCTAAAAAACAACGGGCGCTAGGATTAAGTACACCAGAATTTAAACATGACAGCGTTCGGCTAGCTAATTAATCAGTGAAAATCCAAACATAGCAGGCAACTCTGGTGAATATTATCAAGAGTGTGGCTACTGTTGTTGTTTCTGCTTTGGTAATGGGGGGAGATTTGATTGTGTGGGATGGAGGATATCTTCTTCACAGGAAGAATCAACATGCTACTATTGGCCGGTTGCTTCTCCTTGCGATATTCAGTTACTTCACTTACCTGTCAACTGATTCATGAGAACATGTAGAAGGTGGCCTCTTATATCAGTGATGTTGGTTGATTTTTTTAAGCAGGCTCAATTGAACGATGTTTGAAAGGTGAAATCATCATCCATGAGAATTGAGCTAATGTTTTGCTGTTTTATTTTCTTTTTCAGACCTACCCTAACCCATTACAAGACCACCCAGCCTATTCAACTGTCAAGTAAGGCTTGTCTTGTATACATGCTGTTTATTTTATTTTCAACATTTTGGTAAGCTTTAAGTGTGCATGCTGATATATGTAATGCTGCAACTTATATTCTTGTCGCTACCAGGCAATATTTTGTCAATGAAGATGACACTGTACCTCAGAAGGTATAAAACATATTACTTGATGTTTAGGACTGTGCTATTGTAGTCGATGGTGAATTTACAAGTAGCTCTCTCTGTTCTTGCAGGTTGTTGTTCAGAAGAATAGCCGGCGGGGGGTTCACTTCCGTCGTGCTGGACCTCGTCAGAGGGTAGGATACATTGGCCACCTCATTAAAATTTTTTACCACATCACTTGCGTCTTGGCTGACAGAAACATTTGTGCTCCAACCTGTTAGGTCTATTTTGAGTCAGACGAAGTGAAAGCATGCATTGTAACTTGTGGAGGCCTTTGTCCTGGACTTAACACTGTTATCAGAGAGCTGGTGTGTGGCTTGTCACATATGTACAATGTCAACAAAATATATGGAATACAGGTTTGTGCCCTGTTCAAAATGGCTAGGTACCTTAGTATCTCTAGATAGTTGTTAAAATGTTATGCATTCTTGTACATGTTTTGCCTGTTTTCTGCATTTTGCTTTCGATTAAAGGACTTGCTAGGTACCGTAAGATATCTAGATTTTGGTGACAGCTTATCAAACATTTCAAATTGCAATGCATCTTGTTTTATAAATCTCCTATCACATTTTGTACAACCATTTCTGTCATATTGTATCGAAATACCTGTAAGATGAATGACCTGCTCTGAATGTTTCTATAAAATGTTTGCTTAAAAAAAACTCAGTAAGACCTGTGTCATGTTAAGACAACTACACTCACTAGTGGGCTTGACATGGTTAAACAACACATATGTTTAGTTTTGTTTATGATTCAGGATCTTCTGTCTCTTAACATTTTATTACCCAATTATAGAATGGTTACAAGGGCTTCTATTCTAGCAATTACCTTGCTGTGACACCAAAGACTGTCAACGACATCCACAAAAGGGGTGGTACAGTTCTTGGGACATCACGAGGTGGTCATGATACAAAAAAGATTGTTGACAACATTCAGGATCGTGGAATTAATCAGGTAAAGATGATTGTTAGAATTGCACCACTGAGATATAGCTGTTCTGAACTGGACATGAACTGATACACTAAGATACATTATTTAGGTGTATATCATTGGTGGAGATGGAACTCAGAAGGGAGCATATGAGATCTACAAGGTATTAATTTTGATAGTGCTACAAATGTCATGTGTTCATGAATACATTATACGGAGTACTCCCTCCGTTCCATAAAGATTGGCACGGTTTTGAACTAGAGTTAGTACAAAGCCGCGCCAATCTTTATGGAAAGGAGGGAGTAGTATTTAGTGAATGTGGTGTTACCAGCCTCTACATAATGCATTATAGTAGTAGGAGTAATACAGTAACGAGGAACTTTTTTAAAACATCGAACTACATCACGTATGATTTTAGTACGATGGAATTAGTCAATTTTGATTAGTAATGATAAAGATGTGATCAACGGCTGCTGTGCAGAGTTGTACAAAATCATACTAATTTTGTCGTACATGTGCTTTTTAAACATGTGTTTACCCAGGAGAACACCCTTTATATGACATTAATGCATCGTAGTGGCAGGAAAGTATGTGGAAATACCTGATTAAATAGTTAATTTCTTAACTATATTCTTTATAATACTTCATTGCTTCTGTATTGGAGGAAAAAACTTAATTGCTTTTAAATTGCTGGCAGGAAATCCGGAAACGTGGCCTAAAAGTTGCTGTTGCTGGGGTTCCCAAGACAATAGATAATGACATAGCGGTAATTTTTTTATGATATGTTTATTACTTTTTTTCTTCGCACAGAAGCTTTTTCTACAAATCCAATTATGTGCCTGCTTTTGTGAGGATACGACTCCTTACTGATTTTATCTTTTGATTATTAGATTATCGACAAGTCCTTTGGTTTTGATTCGGCTGTAGAAGAGGCTCAACGTGCCATTGATTCAGCTCATGTGGAAGCTTGCAGTGCCGAGAATGGAATAGGCTTGGTAAAACTGATGGGACGTTATAGTGGTTAGTTTCCTCACATGTTCTCCAGAAAGTCGCTTCCCATCTTTTTGGTTGCTATTTTTCTTACATTGCTGAAAGCACCTGTCAGATTTGTAAAAATACAAAGACATTCAGCTCATCTTGCTGCCATATACTGTTAGTAAAACACTTCAACATCGTATTACTTGTGTTTAGAGTATGCATACCGAAAAAGGGCCACTTGATCTTTCTTTATTTCAAACATGCTGATTTTGCTAACTCATTTTGTAGTTGATATTTCATTATGTTGTGCTTAAATTCTTTGTTCCTTATGCAGGATTCATTGCAATGTATGCTACTCTTGCAAGTCGTGATGTGGTAAGTTGATGCCTGTTCAGGGTGTTGCATTTTATATTTTAGTCCATTCATTCTGATTCCTGCATATTTGAGATTTGACTCTTATTCTTCAAATTCTGGTATCAGAATTCATGCTTTTATGATTCCTTACCTGACCTCCATGTAAGAATTACTTATTTATTTGTTATTTGGATCTATGTCCAATTTCTGCAGGATTGCTGCTTAATTCCAGAGTCCCCGTTTTATATGGATGGTGAAGGTGGGTTGCTTCAATACATAGAAAAGAGGCTGAAAGAAAACAAGCACATGGTTATTGTTGTTGCTGAGGGAGCAGGCCAGGATATTATTGCAAAAAGTATACCTTCTTCAGATCAGCAAGATGCATCTGGAAATAAGCTGCTTCTTGATATTGGTCTTTGGTTAACTCATAAGATTAAGGTACATATAGACATATCCTTGCCACTGGACTCAATGCCACTCTCAGGTCCTAACTAGTATTGGTATTTACTTCACTAGAGAATGTGTTGCCTTACCTGTTCCTTAGATGTTTCAAGGAGTAATCATTTACTTACTCATCCCATTGATTGATTTAGGATCATTTCAAGAGCAAAAAGGTGGAGATGACAATTAAATACATTGGTAACATATTGACTAATCATGTTCCTCACCGACGATAATGTTGTAAAACAACTTATTTATTTGTACAGCACTAGGTTAACAAAATCTATCTGCATTGTGCAGATCCTACCTACATGATTCGAGCTATTCCAAGCAATGCATCCGACAATGTCTACTGCACACTTCTGGCTCACAGCGCCATTCATGGTGCAATGGCAGGATACAGCTTCACGGTTGGGATGGTCAATGGCAGGCATACCTATATACCTTTCTATGTGAGTAATATCAACTGGCCTTGTTCCTTATTGACATGCACAGTAGGACAATTTGTGCTTACTGAATATGCATAACATCTGCTGGGTAGTTCAGTTGCTATTTCCATTTTTTCTCTCTTCTCGCAAGAGCTGGTATGTGCTGCCCGAAGGACACAGTGAAGAGTCTTAGCTAAGATAATTTAAGCCATTTATGTGTATCTGTTCTCATGCTAACATGATTTCAACATAATGTAAAATTTCCTCTTGTTTACAGAGGGTGACATCCACACGGAACAAGGTTAAGATCACTGACCGGATGTGGGCGAGGCTGCTATCATCAACCAACCAGCCAAGCTTCCTGAGCCAGAAGGACATCGATGAGGCCAGGGAGGCTGACAGGCTGGCCAATAAGCCGCCGCTGCCATCTGGCGCTAACCAGAGTGTGGCAAACGCCTTTGGGCAATCTGCATCATCGTCATCGAACGGTGAGATATAGTGATGCAGATGGTCAGTAATCGTGTGCAGCAGCTACAGCTATCCTGTTGAGAACCTGTGCCACGCCACGCAGTTTTGCTACCATACTGATACACGGATAGTGTCGGGGTGTTCCGTGAAATAAGCAGTACTATTGTATGCAAACTATTGCTGATAAGCTGTTTTTTGCCCTGGCAAAATCCCTTGTATTTATTTCTACGTAGAATCTGCCGTGCCGCAGGGTCTATTTTCTTTGCCTGTCTCCTGATCCATTTCTTTTCTCTCCGCGCCTAGCATTCTGATTTATACTCCTCTGTTCCTTGATATAAAATCTTCTACTCCCTCCAATTCATATTAATTGTCTTAAATTTATTCAAATATGGATATATCTATGTTTAAAAAACGTCTAGATACATGTAATATTTCGACAACTAATATGAATATGGATTAAAGAGAGTACTACTTTTATCTCAAGTCAAAGTTCTTATTTTTAAGAAACTTTACTATTAAATTTATAGAAAAATACTATTCCCTCCTCTCTTTCATAATTCTTGTCGAAATCTTACATATACCTAGACATTTTTTAGGAATAGATACATCCATTTTTTAGCAAATTTGAGACAAGAATTGTGGAACGCAGAGAATAACATTTACAATATGAAATAAGTATGCTACTTCCTCCGTCTAACAAAGGATATCTCAACTTTGACCAATCTCAACTTTGACTAAATTTGAATGCATCTATACATTGTTTGACAAACTTGAGACATTTTTTGACAAACAAATTTCGACATGTCTAAAAAGGATACACTAAGTCATGTCTAGATATATCCAAATTTTGACAAACTTGAGACATTTTTTGTTGGACAGAGGAAGTATTAAATCATCGATTTAATAAAACTAATTTAAAGTTGTACTTCCTCCGTTCCATATTAAGAGACTTTCTATTACATGTATTTAAACGTTTTTTAGACACAGATACATCCATATTTGGACATTTTTTAGAGCCCTTTTAGAGCCCTTGCTCCCTTAGGCTTGCTGGTGGGGTGCTCGTTTTTTATGCAAGGGAATGCTCCCGACCATGCTATTGCCTATTGGGCCGTCCCACGTGGAAGAGATCTTCGAGCATGGGGCATATACCTCCGGGTGGGCATAAAAATCGAGTAACGAAGCCGATGACCAAAAACCCAAGAACCAGAGCGGATTGGATTGAAACTGAAGAACCGTTTAAAATTTCGGTCAGCAAACCTGCAGAACCGAAATTTGTTCGGTCTATTCGGTCACTACCTCGGTTAACCGAAACCCCGAAGAACCGATCATTAGTACCGATACCTCAACTCCTCCGTCTCCCGATTCACAACTCCCGAAAGAAATACGTCATCTCCCTCCTTTCCAATCCCAGCCCACTAGGCAAAGCCCAATAGCCCATAGAAGAAATGCCTCCTGATCGATCTTCCTATACAGCTACCGCCTGTGAGCGTTTCTGTCCCGATTTGCAGGTCCAACCCAAGCCGCCAGGGCGCCAGATGCCGCCTCACCCCACGCCTCCCCCGATCCTATTTCCCAATACTCTCCATCTCTCCACGGTGTGCCGCCCCCGGCCACGATCTCCTTGAACCATCGGCAAGCTAACCCTCTGGTCCCTCTCCGACTCTAGACGCAAGAGATATGGCCATTTTTTTTGTGCTGCCAAAAATTAATTCGGTTCTGTTTGGGTTCGGTTCCAAATTATTTCGGTCCTCGATATTTCTAGGAACCCATCGATCACAATTGTTGAAGAACCGAAATTTCTGAAAACCTAAAGAACTGAACAGTCGGTTCGGTTAGACCGAATGCCTAGGCTGACATATACAGATGGATAGTTTTTCCAAAGCTTTATAGGGTGTTCATGTCCATATTTGTGTTGCCACAATTTTGGTAGCCTATGTTAATTTGGTCTTTACTAGACCTGGGCATGGGTGGCCGGACCCGAAAGCCCGGAAAAAAGCACGAAATGAAAAATCATTATTTTTTTGGAAAATAAGTATCAAAAATTATTTATTTATCCTGAAATAATTATTTTAATGTTTAAAATGGAGTTTATCCGGGCTTCAGGCCCGGGTTTGAGATTTTCTGGTCGAGCTTTATGAGCCCAGCTCGAAACCCGGCCCGGTTCGAGATATATTTGCCCAGGTATGGTCCTCACATGATTCTGTGCTAATTTCTTGGTTGCCAATGAAATCTAGCCGACCAATAAACATCTTCCTTATCTATTTTTTGGTCAACCTCGAGCTAGTATGTCCTTAACTAATTATTAATTTGACTAACCAATGTTTCGAAAAATTGATAGGACACGCCAACAAGCCCTATCCAATCCATACTATCGTGACTATTCGTGGGCAAACATTGGGCCAGATGGGTTTTGGATTAGGCTTCATAAAGCCTGACCAGAAAATCTGAAGCCCAGGCCTGGCCCGAAGCCTGGAAAAACTCCATTTTAATTATTAAAATAATTGTTTTCGGGATAAATAAATGATTTTTTACCTATTTTCCAAAAAAAATTGATTTAACCCCTTTTTCCGGGCTTTCGGGCGGGGCTTCGAGGGGCCTGGCCCAGGACGCCGGGTTTCGAGCCGGGCCACCCATGCGCAGGTCTTCGTGATTGGCCGCCACTGATCCTTTTCCTTGGGCAGATTATGGAATGCCGTCCGCGGAAATAGCACCGTCTCAGTATCCAATAAGGTAGATCTCTTCTCCCTGCTTTCGATCCAAGTCGCCGTCGATTCCGTTCGCTTGATCTCAGTCCAGCTGATGACATTTTCAGCCACAGCTGTAGTGGATTCAACCTCGGTTCCGCTCCTGTGTATTACTCTGTTCCAGATTGATTGGGTAGGTCGCGTGGCGGATTAAGACCAGCACACCGAGTTCGAGCCGGATAATGAATAATTGGCAAGGTTGCCTGGTTCGAGCCGGATTAGAACCCACCCCGATTAGGAGAAGGGGGGGATTCTGCTAGCGAAGCAGTTTTCTTTTTCTTATATGTAGAGAGAGAGAGATGAGCATGGGGTTTTCGTCAATAGCCGCTTCTAAATTTCGGAGCTAAAAGTTCGATTCCGGTGTCGATTCGACGATTTCTGAATAACTGGCAACGTTCCCAAGTTTGAGCCGGAATAGAAGTATAGAACCCCCTCCGATTAGTAGGGGGGTGGGGGACGAGGATTCTGCTATCGGAGCATTTCTTATACTCCGTATAACTAATAAAGACGAGCACCAGGCTTTCGTCAATATTCACTTCAAAGTTTTGGAGGCCAAAGTGTTATACACCGGATTTTCATGGAGTCGAAAGCTAATAATAGCAGTCCGCCTAGCCAGGTAAGTTTACTTTCCTTCTTTTATCTATCATCATCATTTGTTTTTGATTATAATTATTCTTAGTATTCCAATTAGCTAAGAGTTACAAATTTATGTATTTTTATGTGGCACTTGGAAGAGGAAGATAGGCTCAGCATGCTGCCTGATGATATTTTGCTGTCGATCCTGAGCAGAATCGACTTTACTACGGCTGTAACCACAAGTGCGCTTTCTACTCGGTGGAGGGAGTTGGCTTGGTTGTTGCCTGAGCTCAACATTGATGTTATGGATTTCCTACCTGTTCCACGCCCGAATCCTATCGAAGCAAATCATATGGATGAAGCTATGTCATCTCTAACCAAAGCAATCAGGAGTTTATTGACAAAACCTCGCGCTATCTCATGGCTGGACCTTAAGCTCTTCTTGAATAGCGCTAGTTTCTCGTGCTAGATAGGCCTGCTGTTAAGCGAAGCGGTCGATGGTGGCTTATTGAAAGATTTGCACCTCGATTTTCTTGATGAGACAGATCCTCCAGAGTGTGCCCATTTAAATATGCGGCAGCTAGCTCGAGACATTCATGGCTTTTTCACTACCTACCCTAGTATGCTCCATTGCGTGACGGAGCTTTCTCTATGCAATGTACGCTTTGACGTGGTGGACACATAAACTATCTCCTGTTTGACTGCTGCAAGCAATTGAAGCAACTAACCCTCTATCACTGGTTAGATGGTTGGCGCACTGTCTGGACGATAGATGCGCCAAACTCAAAACTTAGTGTTCTAGTACTCCTGACATGTCGCTTTGAGAGACTTTACTTTGTCTGCCTTCCAAAACTGGAGAAGCTTGTATTGGATACTTGGGAACCTCACTCTGTACCCTTGTCTTTTGGTTTTGTCCCATCTCTTGGGGAAGTAGAACTTACATGTGGTGCAACACTTGATCAGATACTACTTAAATTAAGCGATCCTCTACATGGAGCAACAGGCATACATACCCTGACATTGGACTTCCAAGCTGAAAATGTAAGTATTTGGCAATTCTTTTTTTTTAGGA
Organism: Brachypodium distachyon; assembly: GCF_000005505.3. Classification (NCBI taxonomy): domain Eukaryota; kingdom Viridiplantae; phylum Streptophyta; class Magnoliopsida; order Poales; family Poaceae; genus Brachypodium; species Brachypodium distachyon. The sequence goes on along the minus strand of NC_016132.3, from coordinate 17,012,190 downwards.
TCAGTGTGATCACCAGTTTTTTGTATTTGTTAATGTGGTCATAGCTATCCCAGTGATATCATTGATGTGTTTCTATATGGAATACAAACATAGCTGTAGATCCTTTTATAACCTCCATCTCTGTTCTTTGAAACTTTTCGTTCTTACTCTTTGTTTATGTTATGATCAGCTTTGGATGCAACCTGAAATAAAGCAACTCCGGACAGCATTTAACAAGCCAAGGAATCTGTCCGTGCGTGGTATCTTTGCTGAATTTGACATTTTGTGGGCGACTGCTTTCCTTGAGGCTGCACCCTCTGTTGAAATATTACAGATTGAGGTAACTAGCTTCTGATGTGTCTGTCTTGTAACTTTTCTCCAGTTTAATTTCTTCTTTCCTGTTCAGATTCCTTTCATAAGGTTTTCATCCATTGTGCAATTTATGAACACACTTAACCTTTCTTGTTAGTAAAATGTTAATGGGGTACTACCCCCTCTCAGTTATGTTTCCTTTCTTTTGTTCTTGTGACATAAATGACAAGGTCGGTGCTGTTCAATCCTGAAATCCAACTCAATTGTAACTAATTGCCCTTGCACATAAAGGTATGTGACCATGCATGCGATGTGGATGGCGAGGACAGATTATGGACCTTCGCTGAAAGAAAGAGTCCTCAGTGGGAGATTGACTTGGGCAGCTCCAAGAATTTGTTATTGAATGAGCTACAGTTTATCGGCTTCAGGTCACTGAAACAGCATTTTAGTTTTATAAGAGCTGTGATGGAGCGAGCTCCCAGATTGCAGACAATAGTGCTGAGTGGAGACGAGCAGTGTGACAAGTGTGATGCTCTTTGTGTAGCTTCTCCGAGGGATTCTGTGCTTCCGAAGAACCAGAGCAGGAAATCGTGGTCAGGCGAATTACAGACGGCATGTTCTCACCCCAAATAATATTTCGTGAATGAGATGCTGTAATAAACATGTTTTCTATTGAGAACATGATAAACATGTTAAGAGACTTCAACATGTTAAAGTTGCATATTCCCCTCGGACAAAATAAGATTTTGTTATATGTGCTGCAAGAAATGTTTTGGTAAAATAAAAATAAAAAAGTCTTGTGTGCCATGTCCGCTGTCTTTTGAAACTTTTGCTAAATTATGTTTTCCAGATTTTACCACCGAATAACTTTGACACATTACTTTTGGCGATAACACAATTTTAAAAGCAACCATATATATTTGATACGAGTATTTTCTTTTTAATCTGTTGAGGGGAACTCTGCGAGCTTTATCATCTCTTATTTACCAAAGTGCAAATGGAAAGTGCCCTCACATCTGAAGGCCGAAGTGTGCAGTTTAATCTTTCTTTTTAAGACATTTTTTTTGGATATATACTAGGGAGCTCCGGATACATGGCATTTTCACACTTGTGTAACGTCCATTGTTTGCATAGAAGGGAACTCGATCCCAACTATTCTTCCGAAATTTTATTCCATGTCTGCATAATATTTGCTTTACTTTGAAATTCGAATCTGGCCTCTTGACGCACACTGTTTCAGTTGGTTACGGCAATTTCAGTATTTTCCACACTCTTTAAAGTAATACAAAAATGGGCACAAGGAAATCTACGGCTAGCTACGAATATCAACATCCTCAGGGGTAGAAATTGCTTTTCCGCTCTAGAATTTCAAATTTCAATATCGGTATACTCCGTACTTTTTTTACAGCAAAATACCGCTTTATTAATTGATAACGATAGAAGTTACATCAGCGACCAAAAGATGCTCTACGTGCTCCGCCTCACCGTGACATCGCTCCTCGCCTTCCTCCGCTCCCTGCCCTCCGTCGCCGCCCACGTCCTCGACATCTTCTGCGTTGACGCCCTCGACGCCGCCGCGGAGGCCAGCGTCCCGGCGTTCCTCTACTACGCCTCCTCCTCCACCTACGCCGCCATGTTCCTCCGCATCCCCCAATACTTGGCCACGACGGAGCGGGAATTCAAGGACATGGGCAAGGACGAGCTCATCCGCTTCCCTGGCGGCCCGCCGGTCCCGGCGTCGGATATGGCGCGCTCTGTGCTAGTCCATGGGACCTGGGCATTCGCCTTGCGGACTGGGCACCACGCGCGCTCCCCGGAGGCAAAGGGCTTGCTAATCAACACCTACGAGTGGCTGGAGGCCAGGGCGGTGGGAGCGCTCAGGGACGGCGCGTGCGTCCATGGCCGGCCGACCCCGCCGGTGTACTGCATTGGGCCGTTGACCTTGGAAGGCGAGGCCAAAGGCGAGTGGCACGCGTGCTTGTCGTGGCTCGACGCGCAGCCGGACCGGAGCGTGGTGTTCCTCTGCTTCGGCAGCTTGGGCGCCGTGTCGGCGGCGCAGCTGAAGGAGATCACGCACGGGCTCGAGAACTCCGGTCATCGGTTCCTTCATCCGGACAAAATTCTTCCTGCCGCGTCCGGAGCCAGACCTGGACGCGCTCCTCCCGGAGGGGTTCCTAGAGAGGACGCGAAAAAGGGGTTTGGTGCTGAAGATGTGGGCGCCGCAGGTGGACGTGGACATGCGCCGCAGGTGGACCTGGACGCGCTCCTCCCGGAGGGGTTCCTAGAGAATACTTGCCGCTAGAGAGGACGCGAAAAAGGGGTTTGGTGCTAAAGAAGTGGGCGCCGCAGGTGGAGGTGCTGCGGCACGTGGCGACCGGCGCGTTCGTGACACACTGCGGTGGATGTTAACACCACACTACAGGAAAGGAGGCGAGGTTGGGAATCCGCGGAATTGCTGCTGGATTTCGAATTCTCGAGTTCTATCTGGTTTCTATTCAGGCACTGCCCGTTACATCTCAACCTCCTCCTCCTGGAGATAGCAGAAGGATACATAAAGCACAGGCATCAGCGATGCCACTCTGCGCCACGCAGGCAGGCCGGTAGTTGGCGGAGACGTGCGGGCCTGGCATCGGAGTCGTCTGGGCCTTGGCCATCTTCCAGGCCCACTGGTGAACCAGTCTGTGGAGATGGGTCGTTGACAACCCCCCCACCGTCAGAACCAGCTTGTCCCCAAGCGAGCGCATAGGGAAAACGCTGCTTCGAGCATCCAAGTCTTCCCACGTCGCCATGTCGTCCGAGAGGCCAGACCAAGCAATCAAGCCTTGAGTCACCGTAGTCGAACCCTTGCGACGGACGCGGTGCTGCAGCACAGAAGAGGGAACCTGATGATAGCAGTCAGGAAGGACAGGTTGTACCTGCTGAGTTGGGCCCAACGCCTTCTTGAGCTGGGACACATGGATGACAGGATGAATGCGGCTGGTCGTAGGAAGCTCGAGCCGATACGCCACTTTGCCAATGCGCTCCAGAATGTGATAAGGACCATAGAACTTGAAGGAGAGCTTGTGGTGGGCGCGAACGGCCACTGAAGATTGTATATAAGGCTGCAGCTTCAGATAAACAGAGTTGCCCATTGTGAACTCGCGCACTGAACGCTTCTTCTCCGCATAATGCTTCATCTTTTGTCGGACATGAAGTAAGTGTTGGCGCAAGAGGTCAGTCACCAACTGGCGCTCATTGAACCACTGCTGGAGATCAGGAACAGTGGCTGCATCTGCAGGAATCAACCCAAACTGTCGTGGGGATCGACCATACAACACCTCAAAGAGGGACTTGTTCAACGCCGAATGCAAGTTGGTGTTGTACCAGTACTTGGCGAGTGGCAGCCACATAGCCCAGCGATTAGGATAGCATGAGCAAAACATCGTAAATACGCCTCCAGCGACTGATTGACGCGCTCGGTCCGTCCGTCGGTCTGGGGATGATAAGAAGAACTCATTCAAAGCTTAGTATCCGTATGATGGAACAATTCTTGCCAAAACTTGGATGTGAATATGCGATCATGGTCAGAAATGATGGATTGCGGCCAGCCATGAAGCTTGTACACATTGTCGACGAAGAGACGAGCAATACTGAATGCAGTATAAGGATGACTAATAGGTATGAAGTGTGCATACCGTGAGAATTTTTCCACCACGACAAAGACGCCATCCATGCGGCCAGAACGAGGAAAGCCTTCTGGTTTAGCTTGTTGACAGGTGTGACAGCCTTGCACTGCTGTTTTGATCATACGCTTCATGCCGGGCCAGCGAAACAAAGCGTTGATTCGGTGATAGGTCACAGGAAATCCAGAATGACCGCCAGTTGGACTAGCATGAAGAGCTTCTATGACACGAGACTGCAAAGTGGAATTATGGCCCAACCAAATACGTCCATCATGATGAATCAGTCCATCTCGCAAAATATAGCGGCCCTCACTGGAACGTGCAGTGGCGAATTTGGCAAGCAATGCACTATCTCGAGGCTCCAGTTGATAGCCGTGAGCAATTTCAGCAAACCAATCAGCGTGCACAGCAGAAATAGCGAGCAGAGGACTGTCAGGTGTAAGGGGACTGCGAGACAGCGCATCGGCTGCGCCATTATCAGCGCCTTTGCGATAGGAAATGGTGTATTGAAGACTGAGCATCTTTGTAAAAGCCTGGTGTTGCCAAGAGGTGTGTAGATGTTGATCATTGAGATGCGCAAGGCTGCGCTGGTCCGTGACAATGCGAAACTCGCCAACCTGAAGATACGGCCGCCATTGTTCAACAGCTAGGAGTATAGCAAGGTACTCCTTCTCATAAGTAGATAGGCCACGTGTGCGAGGGCCAAGCGCCTTACTGACGAAAGCAATTGGATGGCCATCTTGCAGGAGCACAGCACCAATGCCACAATCTGATGCATCTGTTTCCACAGTAAAAGGTTTACTGAAGTTGGGCAGAGCGAGTACAGGAGCAGATACTAGTGCAGATTTTAGAGTTTGGAATGCAAGTTTAGTACCAGCAGTCCACACAAATATTGCGCCCTTACAGAGGAGATTGGTGAGAGGTTTGCTAATGACGCCGTAATGACGGACAAATTTCCTGTAATAACCGGCAAGGCCCAAAAAGCTGCGCAATTCTTTAATAGATATCGGAACAGGCTAGTCGCGAACTGTGGCAATTTTGGATTCCTCGGTTGAAACACCATAACAGGAAATTGTCGGAGCACGGTCTCCGGCACCAGGGATGCCGAGCACCCCCTTTTTGGTTGGTGGAGGGCGAGGTGATCGCTCCGGCGATCGCCGGTGTGACTATAGACACGAAGTGTTGACACGAGAGTTTACCCAGGTTCGGGCCATCCGGAGGTGTAATACCCTACGTGCTACTTTGGAGTTGTATTCCTTACTATGAGTGTTACCGGTTGCCGGGGAGTTCCCGGGCTTTTCTACTTGTCCCTCTAAGGGCTTGGCTACTTGGGTGAATGCTGAACTAGTCGGAATAGAACCCTTTGACCCGTGGCGTCGGTCCTCCTTTTATAGACAAGGGGATACCACAGGTGCCTATGTATGTAGCGTGACACGTTTCCAGACGCGTGTCACGGCCACATGAAGTACAGCTTTGCTCATCCCTGCGGGACGCCATGCAGCGCCCGGTCCACTGTACACGGTAGAAAAAATGGTTCGTAGGGTAGTCGCCCTAGCCTTGCTAAGCAAGCTTAGGCCTGCTGATAAGACTCCTGTCGGTGCATTAAATGCACTGCGCCCGCCGTCTTGTCCTGTCTTCACTGTTCTTGCGGGCCCCGCCTGCATGCCCTAGCGTGGGTTGCTGGGGTGCCCCTTCCCGGCTAGCGCACCCGCTAGTTGCCGGGAGGCGTTCCTTCAGCTTCCCGGGACCGGGGTTCCTGGGGGCTTCTTGTACTCGGCTCTTAGCTTCACCTTCACCAAGGGTCGTCTCCTCGAGGCAGGTCTCCCGGACTCATCGCTTCCTGAGAGGTCTTCCTGACGGGGCTTCGTCACTGGCGACCCACGCGTCCCGTATCAGTGGGACCCCGTGGGCCACTAGTACGACAGAAATGATATGGCCTAGGTAGGCTATACTCTGCTGTACAAAGTCACACTTGGATAGCTTAACTTGCCAACTATGTTCTTGCAACTTCTGGAGAACCAAACGCAAGTGCTCGAGATGTTCCTCGCGAGATGTACCGTAAATGAGTATATCGTCGAAAAAGACTAGGACAAATTGACGAAGAAATGGAGCCAGCGTCTCATTCATAGCACCGAGAAAAGTAGCTAGTGCTCCAGTTAAGCGAAACGCCATCACATTGAACTCAAAATGCCTGTGATGTGTTTGGAAGGCGGTTTTGTACTCCTCGCCGGGCGCAAGACGAATCTGATGGTACCCCGCCCGAAGATCCAATTTGGAGAACCATTCAGCGCCGGCCAATTCATCAAAAAGTTCATCGATGACAGGCACGGGGTACTTGGACTTGATTGTCAGGGCATTGAGGTGACGGTAGTCCATAACCATTCGCCATGTGGTGTCCTTCTTGTTGACCAATAGAACAAGCAACGAAAATGCACTGACGTTGGGCTGAATAACGCCGGAAGCTAACATGCCTGCCACCTGTTGCTCCAGTTTTGAGTAAGGGAGTGTAGCGATAAGAACGCATACTGACAGGCTGGGCACCTGGAATAAGTGGTATGGCATGATCTTGCAGGCGACGAGGGGGAAGGCCCACTGGTTCAGCAAACACATTGTGGAACTGATCAAGGAGAGACTGCACATCACTGTCAAGTGTCGGACGAGGAACAGTAGTGACAGCTGAAATCTCCAAAACAGTGCAAGCAAACTGCTCAGGCATTTGGCCTTGTAGAGTACTGATCTGACCAAAATGCATGAAGGACATCCACTTTTGGCTCCAATCCACATTCATAGGACTGTGTTGAGCCAACCAATCAATTCCCAAAATCCCTTCATAATTGCCCAATACTAAGAACTTGAAAGCAGTAGAAAAAGTATGACCATCACATGCCCACTGGTGAGAAGCTAAGTAGCTGTCAAACTTCATAACCGCACCATCAGCAATTCTATCATGCAGAGGATTAGCTAAGGTATCCACACCTTGCAAGCTGTTATTGTACTTCACATTCAGAAATGAGTGAGTGCTACCAGAATCGATCCGGGTTGATTCTGAACAGTGCCAAACAACTGAAAAGTGAGAGTTTCAGGTGCACTAATAACAGCATCAACAGCCAAAGCCAATAGACCCGCAGGTTCTTCAGGTATGGATCCAGCATCTGAACTATCACAATGCAGAAACTCCAAAACTTCTTGCATAACATGGAGCTGGACAGTGGGCTTACATTGATGATCACGGCCATACTTCTCGCCGCAGGTGAAACAGAGGCCTCGGGCACGGCAATAGGATCGCAACGTCGTCCATTTGTCATCGGCCGAAGTAGGAGCGGCACGAGCAGCAACACCACGCCGATCCTCAGGAGGCTTCGATGGTAGTTGTGGCACTGGTGCCGCTGGTTTGTGATTGAATGGCGTGACTCCATCGCCCACTTCCTCCTGCAACAACGCGAGCGAATACGCAGTATCCAGATCTGAAGGGCACTGAATAGCAACTACAGAACGCACAGAAGGAATTAAACCATCTAGAAAATGTGTGGTGTAGTGTAGAGGATCTGCCTCGTGCTCGTAAGTAGTGAGTTGATCAACTAACTCAGAAAATCTCTCTACATAATCGAGGACTGTATCGATTTGGGCAATATGAAACAATTGACGGATCAATGCCTGGTGTTGGTTGCGACCAAATCTAGCCACTGTCCAGGAACAAAATTGTTCCCATGTGAGAGTGCGGAGGTGGCGCTGAATGGATTGAAGCCATCACGCCGCAGCTCCGTCAAACTACATCGTGGCGACCGTAATCCACATCAAGCGATTAGTGCCATGCAAAGCAAAATAATCCTCACACCGTTGCTGCCATAACTTGGGATAGGAACCATCAAATCGGGGGAAATCCATGCGGGGAATCGTGCGATGATGTGGTGGAGGCGAACTAGGGCGAGAAGGAGGAGAGTCAGGACGGGAAGGTCGCGCACCTCTTGCCGAAGGAGGGACATAGACCCCAGTGGTCTCATGTGCCTTCCCCCGGCCGAACTTGTCGTCGCCGTGCCCCGTAGGGCCAATTGCATCGTCGCACGGCGCCAGTGAGGAGGACGTCGTCCGCGGAGCAGTGGTGAGGACGCGATCCAACTGGAGCTGAAAATCACCGAGATCCACCTTGAGGTTGTTGAGGGCCTCAACGGTGAGCTGCCGCTGCTCGGCGAGCATCTCCTCGCTGCGCCGCCGCTGGTCTTCCAATGCATCGGACAAGGCGTTCTTCTGGTCATCCATGAGTTTGTAGACCGCATCAAAGATCTGCTGCTTGGTGAAGCTCTCCACCTCCATGGCTCGCTGACGAACGACACTACGGGTGCGGTGGGGATGGGCGGGTGGGGGGGGGGGGAATTGGTCCAGGATTGCGGCTCTGATACCAGATTGTTAACACCACACTACAGGGGAAGGAGGCGAGGTTGGGAATCCGCGGAATTGCTGATGGATTTCGAATTCTTGAGTTCTATCTGGTTTCTATTCAGGCACTGTCTATTACATCTCAGCCGCCTCCTCCTGGAGGTAGGAGAAGGATACATAAAGCACAGGCATCAGCGATGCCACTCTGCGCCACGCAGGCGGGCCGGCAGTTGGCGGAGACATGTGGGCCTGGCATCGGAGTCGTCTGGGCCTTGGCCATCTTCCAGGCCCACTGTTGAAGCAGTCTGTGGAGATGGGCCGTTGATAGTGGAACTCCGTCTTGGAAGCGGCGTCCACCGCGACGCCGATGCTATGCTGGCCGCTGGCCGGGGAGCAGAGGCTAAACAAGTTGTTCGTGGTGTCGGAGATGAAGGCTGGCTTTGTGATGGAGGGGTACAATAACGAGCTGGTGAAGGCCGGTGAGGTGGAGAAGAAGGTGAGGCTGGTGATGGAGGAGTCCGGTGAAGTGGGTAAGCTGAGGGATAGGGTGGTGTTGGCGAAGGAGAAGGCCGTGGAAGCGCAGGCAGGCAACGGGTCGTAAAGACGCTGGTCTGAGGAGGAGGAAGACGACCTAACAGGCAGGCCCCAGCTGTCAGGGAGAGAGAGAAGCGTGGGCAGATCTAAGCCGTTGGTTAATTAGCGGTCTAGATTAGAAGATACCCCTTCGTGTGTGGATAGAGGTATAAAAGGACCGTATGTTAGTCACTTAAGGTACTTTAGTTCCTGAATACGCCCAAAATCTAAGTTCGATGACCAAATTGCACATGCTCCTCAAGTTAAGGGACTGCAGGTGCATTTTACCCACTTAGGATCGTAGAGAGTACATTATACTCCGTACTAATAGAATCATGAATATAACAAATTAACTATTTAGAATCACATGCACAGAACACAATGGAGAAGATCAAATAGAACAACTTAGGCTGACCAAACAGAGTCTTTTTTTCGGAAAGAGAAGAAATTTATTTCTACTCCGAAAATGGAGACGCCTCTTTGAAAGTTTGATTCTCTTTTCCAGCGGAGTTAGTGGTCTCTCACGTCCTGTAGCTTTGTATGTTTGGCATGAAGTCCTAGGGTTGTTCGGTGAGACCGGTTAAGGTGTTTGTCTGACGGCCATTGGTCGTGATCTTGTCTAGAGTGGTATGTGTGTTGTATTTTCTCGAGAAAAAAATGTCTCGGCAAAAGAGAAACCGACACGGCTGCCCCCATTGGATTCGTAGCAATGGCAGTCATCGCATGGCTCAGCCACTCGGTCGGCCTCCAAAATTGTAAGATAAATAATCTCATTGTTTACGTTGAGATGGAAATGGGATCACACAAATATGCCGCTTCTAGGTCAATCTTTTTTTAAGGATTCTAGGTCAATCTTTAAATTTGAAGTAAATGTTTTAGCCAAAAAAATAACTTTCAATTATCTATACCTATATAAAAAATACGGACCATTCCCTTCACCGTCGTCAGTCAAACTTCCCAAAAAAATTGTGGGCCCCCAAGATTGCATGTATATTAGGCCTACTAAGCTGGCTGGCCCGTTACCTGCACCGAATTGGATTGGAACTACACGAGAGAATCCATCGCCAGCGGGATCGTTACGCGAGTCGGGCAACAACTCCGAATCTGACGAGAAAAAATCGCTCCGTCGAAACACTACGGGAGTCGGAAGAGAGACCCGATCGGGCACCCATCGGGCAAGGAATCGAAGCCACGGCCGTTCCCTCTTCCGTTTCCCAGCCACGACCGTCTCCTCTTAGGGCTAAATTACATGAGGAGATGGCGAATTTTTAGAAGAAGATGATGAGACAGACTGTGAGAGAGAATGATGGCGGCGCCTTGGGCTTAGTAGAGAGAACGAGAGATGATGACTGTCGTAGCATGGGGCTCAGACACCGGGGATGAGCGAGCACCCCCTTTTAGGTTCGGCAGTGGGCGACGGGGATCGCCGGCGAGGCCAATGCGAGGCGTAAGAGCAAAATGAACACAAGAACACTTTTTACCCAGGATCGGGCCACCCTGAGGTGTAAAACCTACGTCTTGCCTCCGAGCTTGTTATTAGCCAGTGAACTAAGGTTTACAAGTTGCCGTGGGGTGTCCCCGGGTGCTCTCTCTCTTTCTAGCTAAGCGCTACTTGCTACTTCTGAATACCACTAGCCGTGAACTGGAAATCTGATCCTCTAACTCAGCCAGGCTGAACCGAACGAACGTTTTGACCGTTGGCGGGGGTCCTCCTTTTATACCGAAGGGGATACCACCAGTGCCTCGGTGCATGGGTGACAAATGGTGAACAAAGAGCTAGGGCAGCTCGGCCCCGCCGCGCTGGCTTGCATGCAGGTTGGGTAGCCCTGCAACTAGGGCGTTAGGTGCCTAAGATTTACACCAGGCCAGTCACTGTAGGCTGACTGGACGGGGAATCCCCTTTCTGTCTGGGCATTTAATGCTGGCGTGTGCTTCACTCCTTGTCCTGACGAACCCTGCGCACAGGGTGCCCGCCGAGCGGCCACGTGGCGCCGCTGTCGCTCCTGCTCGGTCCCGCTCCTGTAACAGACACCTGCGCCCGGGAACGCCCTTCCCGGCAAGTAACCTTCCCGGGAAGCGCCCAGGCGGGATTTCTCTTGCTGCCATACAAGGCAACCCCCGCAGCCCGGCTAGCCCTGCCAGGCTGGTGACTTGCTGGGCAGCTTGTGCGGTGCTGCCCGGGGTGCGATCCTTTCGGGGAGCAAGCGAGGTGGCCCACGCGTCACGCAGCGGTGGTACCCTGGGTGCCACTGGTGCGACAGTAGCCCCCGGGCGTGGGCCGGCAACACCTGTTCCCGGGTAGACCCTTCCCTGGTCGGTTGCCAGGCTACGCCCTTAACCGACGCATGGGTACCGAGCCGCTTCGGGGCCCCGTTTATGCGCTGCTTCAAGGCCTCTGCCGTTACGGGCAGAGTAGTGGGCGCGATATTTCCGCCCTAACCTCCCCCCTTAAAGTGTAGTTATCCCAGCGCGCCCATGGGGTGCGGATGCGACCGTTGCTTAGCGCCGGGGTGTTATAAGATCACACCGCTGCGCTGGGGAGCAAACACTTAGCCCCTCAGCCTCTCTTCTCCATCTTCACGCTCCCTTGCGTCCCTGAATCCAGCCAGTTTCCGCCCGCGTTCCCCATGGCGCCCCCTGCTCACAGGAAAGGGAAAGGCTCCAAGAAGCCCGCGGCCGACAAGAGCGAGGTGGCTCCCAAGAAGCCCGCCTCGAACAGGACTAGAAGAGGCGGGCGCTGAGGGCCACGCACGCCTTCTTCCGGCCTGGCTACAACGGCGAGGCGCTGGACAAAGTCCGGCACGCCATCCCCTCGCGGTTCAATGAGTACGGGGAGACTCTCATCTTCCCTGCCGGCGCCGACCACCAGGAGAAGGACTTTTGGGTGTTTGCGCGCTTCATCCTCGCCGGGTTGGTGCCTCCGTACTCTCTATTCCTCCACGCGCTCATGGAGGCGTACCAGCTCCGGGTGGCGCAGCTCCACCCCACCTCCTTCTTCCTCCTCGCCGTCTTCCAGTTCCTTTGCGAGGGGTTCGTCGGAGTGATGCCGTCGGTGGCATTGTTCCGGCACTACTTCTACCCGGGCATCGAGCGGGCGGGGGCAATGTCGTCGGGGGTGGTCTTCCGCGCCTGCGACCGGATGAAATCAGAGGTCATCGTTCGTCGGAGAAGAAGATCGAGAAGGAGTAACGCACGGACTGGTGCTGGGTTCGCATGGAGGAACCCGAGGAATTCATCTTCACGCCCATCGAGCTGCCGGTGCCCAACGACACCTGGCGGAACCGCTACAGCCGCGACGCCGAGCTCCTCCCCATCGTCGAGCAGATCAAGGCCCTGCGGCTAGTGGGGCTCACCGACCTCGACGTGGCGCGCACCTTCATCAGCCGGCGTATCGTGGCGCTGCAACTGCGCTCCCGCCCCGCGTGGATGTACACGGGGCCCGGGGACACCACCCGTCTTCAGCATGGGCGCGTGGCCCCGGAAGAAGTCCGGGCGTGGGTAAAGGGGATCACCGGCGAAGACGCCCCCTTCACGGAGCTGCCGGCGGGGGCTCCCTCCCTCCATGCCGGCGTCCCGGGGTTGCACAAGATCGTTAGCGGCTACCCACCCTGCGACGAGTGGGGGTTGACGTCCGACTCCCCCGCTCGGACCCCGCGACCCCTTCCACCCGCAACCCGTGGAAAGCGAGTGGTCAAGGAAAGTGAGGGAGAGTCCGAGCTCAGCTGGCCTGACCTCGAGTCTTCCGGCGACGAGGGGGGGTCGAGTTGCCAGGACCCGAGACGTCCTCCCCGCAGCGGAGGAGGAGGAGGACGAGGATGACGCACCGCTGATCCTGCGGAGATCAAAAGCACCGGCAGCAACGGCCACCTCCGCAGTGACCGCAAGCGCCGTGGCGGCTTCCGTGGCGACCGGGGGTGCGGCAACCCCTTGGGCGCCCACGGCCCCGCCTAGGCGGGGGCTCTTCCGGGGCTACGAGTTCAAGCTCAACCCCCCGAAGGACGGCACCCCGACGGGAGCTGCAAGAGAGGTAGGGCCGACTCGCCACCCGCCGCGCCGAGCAAGAAACCGCGCACCCTGGCCGGCGCGGGGGCTGACGGCGCCGCCAACGCGCCCGCCGCCGACCCAACCCCAGCGGAGGAGGAGCCGGCAACAGGTACTGACCCCTCCCCTGGTTCCATTGATTATGCTTCTCCTGTCTGCTGATCCGCGACCGTGCTACTTTCCTGACTCGCAGGCAAAGCCCAGCCCGCGGCAGGCGCCCCGGCACCAGAGGCTGGGACGGAGGAGGAGGAGGCTCCTCCCGCATTCAGAGCTTTCTTGCGTCCATCATCGGGTAACTCAGTTTATTTTTAGATCCTAACCCCCTCCTTTGCCGCAGACCCGACTGTGCCCGCAACGGGAGCGGGCAATGCGGTGGTCGATCTCAGCTCTGACATTGAGGACGTGGAGATGAGACTGGAGCCAGAGGCGGCTCCCGCGCCAAGCTCCACCGCGCCGAACGCAACGGTGGCGGTGCCCGCCGTCGCTACCGAGGCAGAGCTAGGCGGCGCGTCCCCGGCCACGCAAGCTGACGGCGCGGGTCCCGCAGCCACCCCGCAGGAGGCGTCTCCTACCGGGGATGCGGCGACTCCACCAGCCCCGGAACCCATGGGCACGGGTGCGGGGGTGGCCGCGGCAGGGGAGCTGCAGGAGGCTCCACCTCAAGTGGACGACGCCCCGCCCGGCCAAACAGTGGCAGTAGGGGCCTCGTCGTTGTCTGCCGCCACCTCCAGCCCGGACCTCGGCATACTTGCTGGGGTGACTTGGGACCCAATCACCTAGGACTCAAGTATCTACGACCGGGGGCACCAGTTCCTTGACGCCATCAAGGAACAACAACTGGCGTTCGTCACCTCCTTCAACCAGGTGAGGGAGCGCCACGAGCTCGCAAAGGGCCAACTCGGTGAGGTGCGGCAAGCCGTTGAGAGGGAGCGGCAGGAGCTCTCCCAACTACGAGAGGAGACGCGCCTGGCCCGGCAAGCCAGGGATGAAGCCGCAGTGTCGGTTGTCCTCGAGGCGGAGCTCCACCGGCAGCTGGAGGCCCAGCGCGCCGAGCACCAGCGAGCCCTGGACTCGCTGGCCGCGGCACGGGAGAAGGCCAAGAAGGAGCACGAGGAGGTGCTCGCGACGGCCCAGGCTCGCCTCAAAGAGAAGAGCGAGCTGGTTTATAGCTACCTCTTCCAGCTCCAAGGGCTGCGCACCATGCTGGGGGAGCAGACCAAGGCTGCGGAGGACGCGGCAGCGGCGTTGGCATGGCAGGAGAAGGAGCTCAACTCCGCCAAGGAGAAGAGCGCCCAACTCGAGTCCGAGTTGGCCACCGCCCGGGAAGAGCTCGTCAAGTTGGGAGAGGACAACGCGGCCAAGGCCACGGAGATCTCGCGGCGAGGGGAGCTCCTCCAGCAGGCCAAGAAAGCAGTGGTGCTGGCGCGCGGCAACCACGACAAGTTGGCGGAGCAGCGGCGTAGGGAGACCCAGAAGCTGCACGAGATCGCCCTGGCCGTGCACGACCTGCTGGCAAGGTTCGAGATCCAGGCCGCAAAGGTGGACGGCACGGACGTCAGCACGTTGATCCCCTTCTTCTTCGACAAGGTGGGGAAGCTCGGGGCGCTCGACGTGTGGATCTCCAAGTTCTGCGACGGGGAGATAGCCTCGTGCGCCAGGGAGATCGCTGAGACGATCCTCCCCAGAGTGCACCTCCACCACCCGGACTTCCCTTTCAAGATGCTGCTGGACGCCTGGTCGGGCAGCGAGGATGGCCCCACCAGCCCCACTCCCTGCAAGGCGGTGAGCAGGTTCGTCGAAGAGGTGGTGGACCGGATGCAGAGGAAGCCGGAGCCGGAGCCAGAAGCAGAGCCCCCGGCCAAAGACCCCGGCAACTAGTCGCCGCCGCCCCTTGCCGATCCTCGTTTTATCTTTTGTGTCTTTGTTTTTGATTCCTGCAAGTACTTTTGTGTCTTTGTTTTTTATTCCTGCAAGTACCGCGCTTGGCGCCGTTCGAACAATTAACGCTTTATTAGCTCATGTAATCGTTTACTGCTTTTTACGAATTTCGTTTTCTGGTTCTACTTGGTACTTGTTTCTTGTTCCCGGGATTGACTCGTGGGGCGGATCTACCGGCCTCCGTGTGCTATGCCTTGTGTTAACAGGGACTCGCACGCGGCACACTTAACTGGACCAGGGACCCGGGACGGACCCGCAGTGCCGACCTGGGGTCAAGTAGCGGCAGCGAGCCACTCCGCTTGCAGGATAGCTACCCCCAGGCATGCGCTCACGGGACGGACCCGCGAGCCGCACGAGGAGCGCACTCCCCCCGCAAGCGCCCTTCTAACACCCTGGACACACGGAGGGCTCAATCCACATCGGCAAGTCAACGCTAAGCGCCAGGAAGTTAGGTGAACAGGACCATGAACTTAGCTATTTGTTCTCGCACTTGGAACGCTCATCGGAGGGATGCGGCAGGAACGCTGTGGCGAGGCCGCCGTCGGCGCCAGGCACTGATTGCGGCTCCACCATAGCGTCTCCACGGCAGCCCTCGCCTCAGAGCAGCCTGTTGGAGGGGTGCAGCAAGGACACGACGGCAGTGCACCCATTAGCGTTGAGCGATGACGGCATGCACCACCAACGTGCCTCTACGGACTCCCTCACCTTGGAAGTTATCCTCTGGGCTTCGCTCTGAGTTGCTCCACGGCCACCATGCCCTTTTATAGGCATGGCGAAGAACCTTGCCACCACGTGCGCCGAGTCACCGCGGCACACGTGGTGCCACGCCCCTTGAAGTGCGGCAAAGTCCTCGCCACCATGCGCGCCGAGTCGTCGCGGCACACGTGGCGGCCCCCTCCTGCAGCAAGAGCCTCGAAGCGCTGTGAGGGCCTTGAAGTGTGGTCGCCACGCACTACTGAGCACTGCTAGATGACACAACCCGTGAGTGGTCCACGAGCACCATAGTGCGCCCGATTCCGTCCTTGCCCTGCATGTCAGATTCTTACCGAGCCCAAGATGCTGCAATTTTTTTCGAAATGCACGAAAAAGACGCAACACAGGCAGAGCACTGATAACCCTCCTGCCTCCCAGCCCCCGGGCACAAAGGGGTCGATGCCAAACTTAGGTTGTGAGAACTCTTCCATTCCAGAACGCAGCCTCTGCGTGATGCGCGTTGCGGGGAGCCTGGCAACGGCATGGGCCCGTGCCGGAGTGAGCCGGCAACGGGTTTTTGTTTTCGAGGCTCCGACAGCCCCCCCGCTCACAACCTAAGATGGAATGAGACTTCTGTGCACCTAAAGCAGGAGACAGAACAAAAAGCATGCAAATAGTCGAGGCAAATTGAAACTCAAAGGAAAGCACCTATCTATATTCATAAAAACTAGTGGTTTACAATTGGGGGTTGCCCGGCTACACTAGCTCGAGAGGCATGCTGCCGGAACATCACCTGTGGGTCGGGCTCTGCCGCCTCACGAGTAGAACTTACGCAAGTGCTCAAGGTTCCAACTATTTTGCACCGGCAACCCTTCTTCGGTTTCCAGCTGGACAGCCCCCGGCCTGGTTACCTGCACTACCCAGAAGGGGACCTCCCATTTCGGAGCCAGCTTGTTCTCGGCCTTCGTGCCTTGTATCCGGCACAGGACAAGGTCTCCGATCTCGTGCTCCCGGGGACGGACCCGCCTATCATGGTAACGGCGGAGTCCCTGCTGGTAGTGTGCAGCCTGCACAGCAGCCCGGCATCGAAGTTCTTCGATCAAGCTTAGATCGTCAACCCTCTGCTCGAGTTGGCTATGGTTATCGTACGCGCGTACTTGAGGGGATCCATGCTTGAGCTCGAGGGGCAGCACCACTTCTGCCCCGTAGACAAGGGCGAAAGGAGTTTCACCCGTTGCCCGGCCAGGTGTGGTCCTGATCGACCACAACACGGGCTGGAGTTCTTCGACCCAATGCTTCCCGTGGCCTTTGATCTTGTCAAAGGTTCTCGTCTTGAGTCCCCGCAGCACCTCTGCGTTGGCTCGCTCCGCCTGTCCGTTGCTCCTCGGGTGAGCAACAGAACCGAAGCGGATCTTGGTGCCCATGTCGTCGCAGTAGGCTTGGAACACGGCGCTCGTAAACTGTGTGCCATTGTCAGTGATGATGCCGTTAGGCACACCGAACCGGCACACAATGCCCTTGAAGAATTTGATGGCTGCCTGAACGGTCACCTTCCGCACTGGCTCCACTTCCACCCACTTGGAGAACTTGTCGATGGCCACGAGCAAGTACGCGTAGCCGCCAACCGCCCTCGGCAACTTGCCGACGATGTCCATCCCCCAGACCGCGAACGGCCAAGAGCATGGAATGACTTGCAAGGCCTGTGCCGGCTGGTTACTCTTCTTTGCATGGAACTGGCACGCCTCGCATGCCTTGACTAGCTTCTCAGCATCGGCTAGCGCTGTAATCCAATAGAAGCCGTGCCGGAAAGCCTTGCCGGCCAGAGCCCGGGAGGCCACATGGTGGGAACATGTGCCTCGGTGTATCTCTTCCAGAAGCGCGCGCCCTTCGTCCTGGGGCACGCAGAGGAGCTTCACTCCATTTGCACGTCTCCGGTAAAGGTTCCCGTCCACCAGTGCGTACATCTTGGCTTGTCGGGCCACGCGTTCTGCGGCAGTGTCATCTTCCGGGAGGGCTTCCCCCTTCAGGTAGCAGGCGATATCCACCGCCCAAGGCGAGGTTTCCCTGCTCATGCATGCCGCTACATCAACGGCATGGACCTCCGCTGTTGCGGGGTTTCCTTCGGTTGCCAGGGGGGCTTCCCCGGCAGCCGGCTTGGGGGCAACCGAAGGCGCAGTCTGCCTGGGCCAGAACACCCCCGCCGGAACCTTCCGGCGCTCTGCCGCCAACTTGGATAGCTCGTCAGCCGCGAAGTTATCCCTGCGCTTGACGTTCTCAAATCGCAGGCCCTTGAACTTGCGTTCCAGCTTGCGGACCTCATCCACGTACGCTGCCATCAGCGGTCAGTCGTAGTCCTTGTTAACCTAATTGATCACGAGTTGGGAATCCCCGCGAACAACTAGGCGCTTGATATCGAGGACGATCGCCACCCGCAACCCATCAAGCAAGCCTTCGTACTCGGCCGTGTTGTTGGTGGAGTTGGGGAAATCAAGCTCGATGGCGAACTTCAGCTGGTCTCCTGTGGATGACTCGATGACGACTCCAGCGCCTGCTCCCTGCAAGCTGAATGCACTGTCAAAGTACAGGATCCAGTGGCCTTCGTCCAGCCTGCCGAGCAGGCTGGTCTTTGGCTCTTCTTCCTCTATGCCCGCCGAAGTCCACTCCGCAACGAAATCGGTCATAGCCGCACTCTTGATGCTCTTGGTGTTGGTGAAGTGTAGATCGAACTCCGACAACTCAATCCTCCACTCGGCCACCCTTCCGGTGGCTTCACGGTTGGTGAGGGCCCGCTCAAGGCACAATCCCGACACCACCGTGATGCGGTGCGCCTGGAAGTAATGGCGCAGCTTGCGTGATGCAAGAAGAATCCCCAACAAGAGCTTCTGCACTTGCGGGTACCGCGTGCGGGCGTCGTGCAGCACCGTGCTGACGAAGTACACAGGGTGCTGCACGAGCCGTTTGCACGGTGCTGACGCCGCCTATCCGTCGGCGGTCCCCGGGTCTGAGGCGGTTGTCGGGGCTAGCCCAGCCCACTACCCCGCAACCTCAGCCCCCAGTGGGTCTTCTTCTCTTTCGGCAACTAGTACCGAGCTGACCACTTGGTCAGTCGCCGCCAAGTAGAGTAGCAGCGGCTCGCGCGGCTTGGGGGCGACAAGGATCGGCGGCGACCTCAGGTACCGCTTGAGATCCTGGAACGCCGCCTCAGCCTCGGGGGTCCAGCCAATTGGGCCCTTCTTCTTCATTACCCTGAAGAAAGGTAGGGCGCGTTCGCCCAGCCTAGAGATGAATCGTCCCAGCGCGGCTACGCAGCCGTTGAGGCGCTGCACGTCCTTCACCTTGCGGGGAGCGCCCATTTTCTCGATAGCTTCTATCTTCTTTGGGTTGGCTTGAATCCCCCTGTGTGAGACCAAGAAGCCTAGAAGCTGACCCGAGTCTACACCAAAGGTGCATTTCTCAGGGTTCAGCTTGAGCTTGATCCTGCGGAGGTTGTCAAACGTTTCCTGCAGGTCATCAACCAGCGAGTCCCCGCGTTTCGATTTGATGACGATATCGTCCATGTAGGCCTCAATGTTTCGGCCTAGCTGGGATCCCAAACACTCGTGTAATGCACGCTGGAATGTTGATCCGCGTTCTACAACCCGAAAGGCATGCACGTGTAACAGTAGCTGCCAACCGGGGTGATGAACGCCGTTTTTTCTTCGTCTTCGGCTGCCATCTTAATTTGATGGTAGCCGGAAAAAGCATCCAAAAAACACAGCAAATCGCAACCGGCAGTGGAGTCTACTATTTGATCAATGCGGGGTACAGGAAAAGGATCTTTGGGACATGCACGGTTAAGATCAGTAAAATCTACACACATGCGAAGCTTATCTTCCCCCTTGGGTACTACTACAGGGTTAGCCAACCAAGTGGGGTACAGTACTTCCCTGATAGCCCCCGCAGCTTTAAGCTTGTCCACTTCTTGCTTGATGAAATCTTTGCGCTCCTGTGCTTGCCGACGGATCTTCTGATTGACAGGGCGGGCGTCCGGGCGCACCGCGAGTCGATGCTCGATCACCTTCCCTAGGGTCTCCGGGGAGGTCTGACGGTTCCCAAGCAAACACGTCGGCGTTCTCCCAGAGGAAAGTGATGAGGGCGCTTTCCTATTCGGCATTGAGGTTCGCACCGACGGTGACGGTGCGCTCCTCATTGCCGGCTTGGAGAGGCAGCTTCTTCACCTTGGCGGCCCCCTCCTTGAGCTTCCGGCCCTTGCGGGGCACAAGCTCGAGCCTGCGCCTCCCTCGGCAAGCTCTTGCGGGGCAGTGCGGGCCTTCTTCGCTACGGGGCGATCGCCTGGCAACGAGTCTTCGCTTCTGGCGACGTCCTCGTCACCGGAATTAGCTGCGGCGGCGGTCTTGACGACCTTGCCAACACACCAGGCTGCGTCCTTGAGATCGCACCTGACGGAGAGTACTCCATATGTGGACGGCACCTTCATCACGCCGTAGGCGCAGTGAGTCGCCACCATGAACTTGATCAGCGCTGGCCGACCAAGGATCCCGTTGTAGGGCAACGGGGTGTGCGCCACATCGAAGACTAGGTGTTCGGTCCTGAACGCTTCCCGGGACCCGAAGGTAACCGGCAGCGTGATGCACCCCAAGGGCCGCATGATCCCGGGGTTCACTTCCCGGAACGGGTCAGTGGGCTTCAACTGCCCCAGCGGTAGCTAAAGTTTCTCCACTAACCTGGCGGACAGGAGGTTCAACCCCGCTCCGTTGTCCACCAGCACCTTGGTCACCGTCATGTTGTTGATGATCGGTGAGACCACGAAGGGTAAAACCCCCGAACCCAGCTGCCGGGCTAGGTGATCGTTGGCGCTGAAAGTGATCGGCACGTACGACCACTTCAGCGGCTGCTGCACCTCCGCATCCGGCAACAGCGCACACACCTCTCGAGTGAGGCACTTCACCGAGGCGTGCGATGAGAGAGCGTAAGCTCCCCCATGGATGTAGGCGACGCCACGAGGCTCCTGGAAGCCGGGCTCGTCGCCCCCGCTGCAATCAGACTCGCGCTGCTCCTCGACGCGGGCCTTGTCTCGTCTCCGGGGAGGGCACTCCCTGCCGGCACGGGCCTGTCCACGTCCCCCTTGGGCTTCTCCTCGGCCGGCAACCCCACCGGCAGGCTTCGGCCCCGCTCTGGGGTCGTTGGGGCAATCTCGGGAGAGATGCCCGATGTCGCCGCAATTGAAGCAGGCACCGGCCGCTCGGTGCTCTTCATGATGCTGCTCACGCCTCTGCTTGATGCCTTGTAGGATGCGGCAATCCTGCGTGTCGTGGGTAGCGTTGGCGTGGATGGGATAGCGGGACGCGTCGCCTGGCTTGCCGCCAGACCCGCCACCGGGCGAGGCCTTCTTCGCAGGCCTCGCAGTAGCCCCCGACTCCGCGGCGAGGACTTGCTTCCCGTTACGCTTCCGGGAGCTCTTCTTCTGCAAGCCCTCAGCTGGGCTCGCGGCAGCCTTAGCTGCAAGCTCGGGCGGCAAGCGCCCTTCCTCGGCCATGGCACACTTGTGCGCCAGGGCGTAGAGATCCTGCATTGTCCGGATCAGATGCGTGCTTAGCTTCTCCCGCATCTTGGGGTCGCGGACGTTGATGGCGAAGGTATTAAAGATGGCGGCGGCCTCCGCCTCCGGGATGGAGCAGGAGAGGCTGGAAAAGCGGTTAACGAAGCTCCGCAGCGTCTCTCCCGGCTTCTGCACCACGGTGTGCAACTCCGCCATGGTTCTCGGGCGTTTGTAGCCGCCCTGGAACGCGCTCATGAACTGCTCTTGCAGGTCCGCTCAAGTGGCTATGGACCCGACAGGTTGAGTAGCCACGTTCTCGTTGATCCCTTGAGGACCATCGGGAACCAGTTAGCCCTGACCTTGTCGTTGGCGCCGATGGCGTGCATCCCCAACGTGTGGGTCAGGAGGAAATCCTTCGGCTTCACGGTCCCGTCGTACGTCCCAAGCGTCGGCGCTCGGAACTTGCGAGGCCATAATACCCGGCGCAGCTGAGCATCATCCTGCTCCTCCGCGTGCTGGCGCTCTACCTCACGCTGGCGCCGGCGCTCTAGGCACTGGCGGAGATCCTCCTGTTGGCGGGCGTTCAGGACGCTGCGCGCATCACCCCATGTAACGGTTGGTGACGAATCCGAGGACCCCTCAGGATCCCTGCCTCCTTGCCCTCCCTGCGGGGGAGGGTTCACCCCTGCCCCGAGACGCGGGGGGCGTCTCCACGCCCCGGGTTCTGCCAGCGGCCTGAGCCAGCCGGGGCACCCTCGCCCTTCGGCTGCTGGGCGGCGAGTGCGAGGAGCGCGTCCAACTCCGCACTCCACGCCTCGTGTGCCGGCGTGCCCTGCTGTGGCTCGTACCGCACCATGACTCGCGCGGCAATGATGGCTTCTGCCGGGGTTTGGGCTGAGGGCAGTTGATTCTCTGACCGGCTGCCCTCCGCCCTATCCCTCGGCGCACCAGGGTGAGTAGGGTGCGATCCCGTCGGCGTCGCTCGCGACGCGGTGTGCTCATGGCGCAGCTGCCGCTGCGCGTCTCTGGCCCGCGATTGAACTCGCTGGCCGGCGCGGGCGGCATCGTGGCCGCTCGCGCGACTGGCTCCGGCGCTGGGAGCCGCTGGCCCCCTCAGCCGGTTGCCCGGCGACGGTCGAGGAGGCGGGGGTGGCAGCTGCGACTGCTGCGCCCGAGATGGCTCAGGATTCTCCTGAGCCCGCGACGCGGCTTGCGCGTCGTGCAATCGCGTCTGCGCTGCTAGGGCGTCACGAGAGTCACCAGCCCGCTTGGGAGGCATAGCGACTGGCTCTGTTGTCGGGGTAGACGAGGCTGATGCTGTTGTAGTCGACGGCGCCGGCGGTCACCGGCGAGCTCTCCTCACGTGCCTCTACCTGGCGCGCCAGTTGTCGTAACACGGGGCTCAGACACCGGGGATGAGCGAGCACCCCCTTTTAGGTTCGGCAGTGGGCGACGGGGATCGCTCCGGTGATCGCTGGCGAGGCCAATGCGAGGCGTAAGAGCAAAATGAACACAAGAACACTTTTTACCTAGGTTCGGGCCACCCTATGGTGTAAAACCCTACGTCCTGCCTCCGATTTTGTTATTAGCCAGTGAACTAAGGTTTACAAGTTACCGGGGGGAGTCCCCGGGTGCTCTCTCTTTCTAGCTAAGCGCTACTTGCTACTTCTGAATTCCAATAGCCGTGAACTGGAAACCTGATCCTCTAACTCAGTCGGGCTGAACCGAACGAACCCTTTGACCGTTGGCAGGTGTCCTCCTTTTATACCGAAGGGGATACCACGGGTGCCTCGGTGCATGGGTGACAAATGGCGAACAAAGAGCTAGGGCAGCTTGGCCCCGCGCGCTGGCTTGCATGCAGGTTGGGTAGCCCTGCAACTAGGGCGCTAGGTGCCTAAGATTTACACCAGGCCAGTCACTGTAGGCTGACTGGACGGGGAATCCCCTTTCTGTCGGGGCATTTAATGATGGCGTGTGCTTCACTTCTTGTCCTGACGAACCCTGCGCACAGGGTGCCTGCCAAGCGGCCACGTGGCGCCGATATCACTCCCCCTCGGTCCCGCTCCTATAACGGACACCTGCGCCCGGGAACGCCCTTCCCGGCAAGTAACCTTTCCGGGAAGCGTCCATGCGGGATTTCTCTTGCTGCCCTACAAGGCAACCCCCGCAGCGCGGCTAGCCCTGCCAGGCTGGTGACTTGCCGGGCAGCTTGTGCGGCACTGCCCAGGGTGCGATACTTCCGGGGAGCAAGCGAGGTGGCCCACGCGTCACGCAGCGGTGGTACCCTAGGTGCCACTGGTGCGACAATGACCGAGTGTAGAATTGGAGACGGGAGAAGGCGCCTTGATACATTTCTTCTGTGAGCCTGACGGAGCGAGAGAGATGGCCAAACAGAGTTGATGGGTCATCGAGTCAGGGCTACTGGGCCAATTTTGCATTTGATCTTTATTTATTTATTTACAACAGGGTTCATCCGTTAACCCTTATTGCATCAAAGAGTCCACATTTCGTTAAAAAAATCAAAGAGTCCACATATTATACAATAAAAATAATATTTATTTAATTAAAATATTAATTAGGTGACCCATCGGGTATCCATGGGTATAAACCTATACCCATACCCTATCCATGACTAATCGGGCGATCCATCAGGTATACCCATGGGCGTAAATGTCGACCCATATCCTACCCATTTGGGTCAGATATCCGCAGGCGAGTTTCCACATTTAATACTTGCCAGTCATATAAGACTGACTCCAACCGCCACGCAGAGATAGGACTACGAGCAGAGAGATTGCCGAGAGGCCACCGACGGCAAGTCGTCTGAACTGCCCACAAGCCAGATCCGCCGAACAACTTGAGCAAAAAATTGGAAAAAAATACACATGCACTGCCAGTTTATTAATTAGGCTTGATTTAATCTAATATTGATAAGCTCTTTCAGAAAACCAGAAAAATCAAAATAGTCATACTCAACAAAATAATCAAATGTTTATACTCATAAACGAACATCCAACTACCAAAACATAAATTTGTTGTCCTTCTAACTCTTTGTTTTAACAGCTGAAGTGAGATAGTGGAGAGAACTAAAAAATTAAGTGATTCCTTCTCAAAACTTTTTTGACCGGGTGATGTTATATAATTTTCAAAAGAAAGTGTATTGTTCTATTTTGAGAGATTAGAGTATATAGACACAATCTTCGCTCTTCGGAAGAAACCTTTTTTAAAGAAATATTTGGTGATCGTTAAAGAAGAGCAAAGAGAGGTTTTGATGCATGTTTTTGAATGTATCATTTTATTTTGTTGTTTCATTGCAACGCACGGGCATTTCAGCCAGTAACCTAAAAACGGGACATAATCGTGATGAATGACATTGTGGTGTTAATTTATTTTCTTACTTTTCTCCGCGGTGGCAACATTCAGGTGCTGGAGTATAAAGGTTCCGCAGTGGTTTTTTATAATTTGCAGTCTGTACAAGTACGTACAAGTCGTGCTGCCTTGATCCATTTTGGTGCGAAGAACTGATGTTTCAGCATAATACCTCTCTGCGATTTACTTCTCCGTTCTTGTATAAAAGCAGTACTTTTCCGTTTTATAATTCTTGTCGAAATATTACATGTATTTAGATTTTTTAGGAAATAGATACATCAATTTCTGACAAATTTGAGACAACAAATATGAAACGGATGGAGCAGTTCAGAATCCCTAATCGACAGTTGAATCTTCCATTTGGGTTATATCCAACTGCAGGCCTGGGTACCGGTGCTTTGAGTGAAATATTAGCTAAGTTGTGGTTACAAGCAACTCTAGCACGCGGTGGTTTTATGAAACTCATTCTTTCATTAAGAAAAACGTTATATAGTTGCTGACCCTTTTTTAATTAAATTGCGAAGTTTAATTGCTGTACATGAACGTGGACGGTTGAGGCCGTCGTAGACTGAGTAGTTTTTTTTTTTATAACTCGTAGACTTGGGGTACTTGGGCCCGGATGGCGCGTGGGGGTGGAGCGTGTAGCAGTTTCGTGGGCCGGCGGGGAAGCTGCGCACGTTGTGCCAGCCTGGGCCCATCTTTGGAGTGATCTACTGGGCCGAGATGTTGTGGTTGCTGCCGGCGTACCCGGTGAACCGCAGCTTCGTGGCGTTGTCCACGTTGCCGGAAGAATTTTCAGGCAGGCCGCACTGCCGCAGTCTATGCTTATGAAACCTGCACGTATGCCCTCAACAAAAAAAAAAAAAGAAACCTGCACGTATATACTGCCAGAAACGAGCAGCTCTGAAGAATTACAGCGTATTTAAATCCACGAAATGTACGTGCATAGCTAATGAACTGGTTTTATTTTTTAGTGAGATGTTTTTGTTATTTCATTGACTTTTTTTCTAGGATACACCATCAACTGGAGCCTATCTCATTGACAAAACTGAAAAAAGAAGTGCAGCTATGTAGTGCTACATTGCAATCCAGGCATTGTGTGTCCGAAGATCTGGAAATGTCGGGAAAATGAACAGAAGCGGAACAGCTCTAGCGAAGTCACTACCACATGTCAATCGGTTCATATAAGCTTAGCCTGTCCGGCCATCCAGTTGGGGAAGGGTCGAGCAGATCACAAGGGCGATGGGATGGATTGACTTGGGTGCGAGTCAATGGCTTTGCTGGGCGCAGGACGTGCATGTATGGATGCCCGGTGACCGGCGGACCGAAGACTTTTCGTGCGCAGTGTACAGGGCTGCTCATCATTTGATTTCTATGAGTGTTCACAGATGCTCGTGGACAGTTCGAGCCAGCGATTTCTTGTGATTACTATAAGCTTTGACATTACATACATGCATGCCCCGTTCTGAGCATCTGTGCCTCCTCCTCCTCCCAAAGCATCATGCATGCCTCGTCGTGTAGTTCGAGTTCACGGCACCAAGTTGCAGAAGGCATTGAGACAGAGGAGAATGGGTCTGTGATCTTCGGATCTGGCTTGATCCGACGGGACTTGGCAAGGCGAAATCAACAATTATGGCCGGGGCCTTGAGCGGTGGTGATGGAGGTTTAATTAATGTGATTTTTTTATGCTACATGTATTGTTTTGGTGTGCCATAATCATGTATGTTGTTTGTTGCATACATGCGAGCATTATGTTGCAATGACTCTCTCTATGTCTCCTATACAAGGTATTTCTCGGTCGTTGGATGAGTTGCTTTCCCATGATGCATGTTGCTTTTCATGTTAGGTGTGTTGTTATCTCTTTCAACGTTTTTGTCGCAACAAAATGAAGATTTATCGTATGCACTAAAAAATTGTTTCACACGTTCTCGCGGAGGAATGTTTGACACACAAAAGAATGTTTGATGCGAAATTTTGATGTCACGACGATCAAACGATTTGACTTTGTAAATACGGAGTAGATCGAATGCTGTAAAGAACTATCAGATGGAAAATAAAATAAACTGATAGAGCGCTCCGCTGTTTAAAGGCGTTCTAAACTCAAATATTCTCTCCGTCCTATATTAAACGACGAAATATTACATGTATTAAGACGTTTTTAAGGCATAAATATATTTATATTTTGACAACTTTGATTCACTGGGACGACTCGACACTCCCGTCCCAACCAAAGATATGAGCGCCCAGCTTCAGAGAAAGGTCAGAAGAACAGAGGGCACGACCAAGTGACCAAGTCCACCGAATTTAGGCCTCCAAGTCGTGCGCTGTGTCAGAAAGAGGACGTTGACGAGGTCGAATTAAGGGAAGTCGTCTCTCCGCCCATGTTATCCACTAGTCTCGTCGACGGTTGGTTGCCACTTGAATTTGGGTGGCCAGCGAGGGTAGAGCTGCCCGGCGACTGACTATACGGCTCCGTGCTGCAAGTTGCGACACAGGATACTTAGCTAGCCGCGCCAACTAATGACAGTCTAACAGAGTATGTTAGCTTTAATCCTGCTTATTAATCAGAGTAAAACAGATCTATATTATGCCCCATCAGCCATTCGCATGTTCCATGGAGCAATCAACGCCGCGAACCATGGCTGCCACGCCGTGGCTGCTGCTGCTGCTTCTCTGCCTCGCCGCCGGCGGCGTTCTCCAAGCTCGCGCCCAGCCTGACAGCAAAGGTATATACACGCATGGCATGCTCAATATTTGTTTGAAGATAGATACTTACAATAAGTATGGATCATGCACAAATGCACCAAATTGATCGATCAATCGAGCGCGTGCCTTGGGATTTGGGAATGCAGGATTCATAAGCATAGACTGCGGCTTGCCGGGGCTGAAGGGCTACGCGAACGAAACCACCAAGCTCTCCTACGCCACGGACGCCGGCTTCACCGACGCCGGCACCAACCACAACATCTCGGCCGAGTACGTCACGCCGTCGATGGCCAGGAGCTGGTACAACGTGCGCAGCTTCCCCGACGGCGCGAGGAACTGCTACACGCTGCGGTCCATCGAGCCGGGGCTCAAGTACCTGGTCCGGGCAAGGTTCAAGTACGGCAACTACGACGGCCTGGACAGACCCCCCGTGTTCGACCTCTACGTGGGGGTCAACTTCTGGACGGTGGTCAACATGACGACGCGCGGCCTGACGTTGATCGAGGAGGCCATCGTGGTTGTGCCCGACGACTACGTCCAGGTCTGCCTCATCAACACCGGCGCCGGGACGCCCTTCATCTCCGGGATCGACCTCAGGCCGCTCAAGAAGACGCTCTACCCGCAGGCCACCGCCGCGCAGGGCCTTGTCCTGCTTGCCAGGTTCAACTTTGGCCCCACCGACGAGACCGCCATCGTCAGGTAAACAAACGAGACCTGCAGTTCATTCTTGAGTTTCCATTCTTGACCTTCAGCTGACTTGATTAATCGGTCAGGTACCCTGACGATCCACACGACCGGGTATGGTTCCCATGGGTGGACGCGGCGAACTTGGCCGAGATAACGACGAAGAACAGAGTGCAGAACGTGGACAACGACTTGTTCGAGGCGCCGACGGCGGTGATGCAGACGGCGGTGAGGCCGCGGAATGCTTCTAGAAACATCGAGTTCTACTGGGAAGCGGAGGCCCAGCCTAACGACCCGTCGCCCGGGTACATCGCCATCATGCACTTCTCCGAGCTGCAGCTCCTCCCAGACAAGGCCGTGCGCGAGTTCTACGTGAACCTTAACGGCAAGCCGTGGTACCCTGAGGGCTACTCGCCGCAGTACCTCTACACCGGGGCCACCTACAACACCGTCCCCTCCAGGCACAGCCGCTACAACATCTCCATCAACGCCACCGCCAACTCCACGCTGCCGCCGATCATCAACGCCGTCGAGATCTTCTCTGTCATCCCCACCACCATCATCGCCACCGATTCCAAGGATGGTACGTCACGCAGAAACTGACTGCTAAGTCTCCCTCCGTTCTTAAATATTTGTCGTGATTTTAGTATAAATTTGCACTAAGAGAGCTGGTGATTAAGCCACCGGCGGATCCATAGGGTGGCCAGGGTGGTCCATGGACCACCCTGAAAATACATCCCGTATACATATACACTAGTGTATCTTAAACCCACCAAAAAAAAAATCAGCCCGAGCAGATAGCTCATTTTCTCGGCCAGTTCTCGTTTTCTTTCTGTTGTGTAGTGTACGCGTCATCACGTCAGATCGGGTCTTGTAGCAGCCTAGCGATCGATCACAAGAAGTTGGCATCGTATTGTATTTTTGCCGAGCAGACGAGCATGAGCAGGTAACATCGCATAGTATTTCTCGTCATCATCATCGTTGACTGCCAGCGGACGGTAAACATACGCTTCGTCACCGTGAGCATGTGACGAGGCAGCAGCTTACACGGAGCCGGCGACATTTTTCTCGGTCTTTCATTGAATCGAATTAAGATTTGCTCATTGATCGAATTGAAATTATCGCAAAATTGTTCCAATGCCGTTTTTTTCTCTTCCCAAATTCAATACTACTAGTATGTTTGAGGTAAAAATTTGCTGGTTATAATTTATATTGGGATAAAAATTTATACACTGGACCACCCTGTCTCAAAAACCTATATCCGCCACTGGATTAAGCATGGCACTTGGATTAACTGCAGTATCTGCCATCATGGCGATCAAGGCCAAGTATCAGGTGAAGAAGAACTGGATGGGTGACCCCTGTGTTCCCAAGACTATGGCGTGGGATAGCTTGACCTGCAGCTACGCCGTTGCCAGCGCTCCAAGGATCATAAGCGTGTAAGCATTTCATACAATTGTGTTCGCCACAGAATTTATTAACAAGAAAGATCGGGCAAGATTATTACATAACTACCGTGCCGTGCAGTGAAACTGATACATTGGATATCTGCCTTCTGTAGAAACCTGTCCTCCAGTGGTCTCAGTGGTGATATATCGTCTTCTTTCGCGAATCTCAAGGCTGTCCAGTACTTGTACGTTCTGAATTCTGGATCTATTTTGACTTGGTTTGAATTTATTTATTTTGCAACAAAAATGTGTTAAGAACATTAAAAATCATGTTTCCTATCTTGCAGGGATCTGTCAAAGAATAAGTTGATGAGCTCAATTCCAGAATCACTTTCATCGTTACCTTCATTGGCAGTTCTGTAAGTCAGGCAACTTTGGTCAAATTTGATCCATTTTCTACTTTGAGTCCCTCCCTTGTAAATAACATGCTATTTCTGTAGAGATTTGTCAGGAAACCAGCTCAATGGATCAATCCCTTCTGGACTTCTCAAAAGAGTTCAAGATGGCTCCCTCACTCTGAGGTATGTTTTCCCCCATACTAATAACCATCTTGAATTCATGATACTTGATAAATTCCATTAAACATCCGAGTTAGTTTCATCATATTCTTTTTTTAGATATGGTAACAATCCAAACCTTTGCACCAACGAAAATTCATGTCAACCTACTAAAACCAAGAGGAACAGCAAGCGGGCCATCTACATTGCTGTCCCTGTGGTTCTGCTTGTGGTGATAGTGTCAGTGACAGTACTGCTCTTGTGTTTGCTAAAACGAAAACGGCACGGTGAGGCTTTTGCATGTGCAAATCATTTATCTGTTGTATTGCCCCCTACGTGAACAATATTAATGTGATCTGTGTCATGTCACCTATGAAGGATCAATGAACAACTCCGTGAAGCCGCAGAACGAGACGACAACAAGCTATGCGCTGGGAAGTGATGTTGGTGGTGACAGTTCGCTGCGACTTGAGAACCGCCGGTTCACGTACAAGGATCTTGAGAGGATAACCAACAACTTCCAGCTAGTGCTCGGCCGGGGAGGGTTTGGGTATGTCTACGATGGCTTCCTGGAGGACGGCACCCAGGTGGCGGTGAAGTTGCGGTCTCATTCTTCGAGTCAAGGTGTCAAGGAGTTCCTCGCTGAGGTAGACTTCTTTTCACTGCAATTGATGTTTGATGGCAGAAGTTTATTTTGACAAATTCAGGGCGGCGGTGTGTGTATGTTAGAGTGAAATTTGAGAAGTGGTAAACGTATGTCCAGGCACAAATTTTGACCCGGATTCATCACAAAAATCTTGTCTCCATGATTGGTTACTGCAAGGATGGGGAATACATGGCACTTGTCTACGAATACATGTCAGAGGGGACCCTGCAAGAGCATATTTCAGGTATGCAAGTTCTGTTTACCACAGTATAATAACTTCAGATTTCAGAGTTTCTTCAAAAATGAAAAGGGAACACGTGTAACTTTGAAAACCTGGAACTGGCAAAATGCCGATCTTTTGTTTCGAAAAGAGGTAGCCTCTGCTTGCAAGTTTATTTTACAAGTTTTCCCCCTCAACAGAGAAATTAATGCCAAACTTGTAGGAAACAAGCACAAAAGAGAATGTCTACCCTGGAGACAAAGACTACGAATCGCACTTGAATCTGCGCAAGGTGGGCACTTGAATGGAAAGTATATATGTTGAATGTTTTGTGTTTTCAAAAACTTGAGCATCGATTGGTTTGATGGTTCAGGGCTAGAGTACCTACACAAGGGGTGCAACCCGCCTTTGATTCACAGGGACGTCAAGGCCACAAACATCTTGTTGAACTCGAGATTGGAGGCCAAGATTGCCGACTTTGGCTTGTCCAAAGCCTTCAATGGCGATAGTGACACCCATGTGTCCACAAACTACATCGTTGGTACACCTGGGTATGTGGACCCGGAGTACCAGGCAACAATGCAGCCGACGGCCAAGAGCGACGTGTATAGCTTCGGAGTCGTCCTGTTGGAGCTAGTCACGGGCAAGCCGGCCATCTTGCGAGAGCCAGTGCATGTCAGCATCATCCAATGGGCGCGCCAGCAACTGGCACGGGGAAACATCGAGGACGTGGTGGATGCACGCATGTGTGGTGATTACGATGTTAACGGGGTGTGGAAGGCTGCGGACATCGCGCTCAAGTGCACTGCACAGGCTTCATTGCAGCGGCCCACCATGACCGACGTGGTGGCGCAGCTGCACGAGTGTGTAGAGCTAGAGAAGGGACATGTTGGAGGCGACACAAACAGTAGTTCATACACCAGCGGCAACGTCAACAGCTCGACCTTGAGCTATGGTGCTTATGCCACTAATCAATCTGCTGATGTGAGCCAAAACAGCGATGCGTTTGAGATGCAGCATAACTTCAACAGGGTGCCAACTATGCCCACCGGTCCTGCTGCACGTTGAAGATTTATATGTTTCATTACCAATTTGGTCTAAAGAAAATTGTCAGTTTTATTAAAAAATAATTCCTTGGAAAATATGTATGAAAGTTCTGAACATGTTAATTTTGCAAAAAGTGAGTGCAGATGTCCGCATGTTGAGGCATTCAGAGTGTATAGTTTGATTGTTATTTGACGTTGGGATTTAGGAAAAAAAATATGTATTAATTGTTTGAAGCAACTACATTGTGTGGTGGCTCGGTGATTGGTCACGCTCTATAGTTCTTTTCAATGTAACACTCGATCTTCTTTCTAGTCTCCAACTCGCGTTGTTGTGTTTCCTTACGCTTATTTTTCTTAGTATTAGAGACTTTCTAGGGTACGTTTTAGGGCAGTAGTATTGAATCTATGCCAACTATTGATTACGACTAGATAATTCAGGCATTTTTCTCACGTTATTTTTTCTCCCTAAGGGCAGTTTGCGTGGGTCTAATACGACGTTAATTTAGACTTCATGGAACCATACTTGTTACTAATTTTTTTCACCGAAAACCATCATTCTTGAGACATGGCTTCTGAAAGAATGAAAGAACCTAAATCTGCCGATTTGTGAACTTCATTAGTTCAACAAATCAATGTAACAAGTGTACAAGTAATACAATAAACCTAAAGGATAGTTCGTGCAGCTGCACTTTTTGTGTTCTACGGGCGCACACCCAAGAAAGGAAAAAAAAAGACCGTGTTAACAATGTGCGCTCCAAAATTAGAACTATGCGGTGGTCCATGCATCAACTAGTCCTCGCACAAGCAGTATAGTGCACGGCATGCATGCATGCGAGGTTTCTTTGGAATCCAAAATATTTCAAAAAGCAATAACTTTTGAATCAAGCGTCGGAATTACGATCCGCTTCCAGAGTTGGAATTTTCTCGATGAGATCTTCAAAACTAGACCACACATGGGTATGTTTCGACTTTTGAAAAGCAACTTTTTGTTAAAAAGAAGCAGCTTCGGCTAATTGTTTTGCAACTTTGTCTAGTTTATTGAGAAATTTTGCCTCACGACATTGGGGCAACAATGTCTCATATGCTAGCAACTTTTCTCACATTGCATGCAACTTTGGCTCTCCTGCAAACAATTTTTTCTCATCCTTCACAACTTTCGTTCCTCTTCTACATACTTTGGTTTCACCAATGGCAACTTTGGCTTAAATCTTAGCAACTTTCGCTCCTGTACTTGCAACTTTGGGTTCAGAAGACAAACTTGACAACGTAAAAGACAAATTTGACGTATGAAATTTTTTTGACCAAACACTCCAAAAAAATGTCTACAATGGAGTGTAAGTTGCTAAAGTAGAGCAAAAAATGCCACTAGCATGGGGGGCCAAGTTGTCAGTATGAAAGTCAAAGTTGCTAGTATGTGAGTTAAAATTGCTAGTATGAATACCAAAGTTGCCATTATGAGAGGCAACATTGCAAATATAGAAGACAAAATTACTAGTATGGTAGGGAAAGTTGCTGCTATGGGAGGGAAAGTTGCCGGTACGAAGGAAAAGTCATTGGTATGTGAGTTGTTAGTATGAGATTCAAAGTGACAGTATGTGAGACAAAGTTGCTAGTATGAGCCAACATTGCAAATACAGAAGTCAAAGTTACTAGTATGTGAGTCAAAGTTGTGTTATGTGAAGGAAAGTTGCTGGTATGAAAAGAAAATTTGTGGGTATGGAAGGGAAGATTGTGAGTACAAGAGTCAAAGCTACTGGTATCTGAGTGGAAATTGTTGGTATGTTGAGAAAAATTGCTCGTATAAGAGGGAATGTTGTTTGTATGAGAATCAAAGTTTCTAATACGTGAGCCAAAGTTGCTATTATGAAAGATAAAGTTGCTACTATGATCGCAAAACATTGCAAACATAGAAGTCAAAATTACTAGTACGAGAGTTCAAGTTACTAGTATGGGAGGGAAAATTGTTGGTATAGGAGCCAAAATTAGTAATATGAGAGTCAAAGTTGCAAGCATAAAAGACAAAGTTGTCACATTAGTGAAAATGACGACCGAGCACACCAAAGATGCTAGCATAGGAGCCGTAGTTGTTAGAGTTGAGCAAAAATTGCTACTGGTAAGAAAGTCAAAGTTGAATACATAGTAGCTAAAGTTACGAGTATGAGAGTCAAAATTGGCAGTATGTTGAGCCAAAGTTTCTAGTGTGGAATGGGAGCCAAACTTGCCGGTATAGAAGCAAGCATTGTTACTATGGGAGTCAATATTGCGAAAAGAAAAAGGCCGCAACACATTAGTGAAAGTTCTCGTCTGAAACACCAAAGTTTTCTGCGATAGAGTGAAGTTGCTAGATGGGAGGAAAACATGTTACTCGTGTGGGAGCCAAAGTTGTTAGAACAAAAGATAAAATGGACGATACAAAAGACAAAGTTGCTACTTAAAAGACAAAGTTGCTACAATGCGAGTCAATTTTGCCAGTATAGATACCAAAGTTGCTACCACGGGACTAATATTTGCCTGCATATGAGTCAAAGTTGGTAACATGAGAGTGAAAGTTGCCAACTTAAAAGAAAAGTTGCGAGAACATAAGACAAAGTTTTTAACTTAGAAGAAAAGTTGCGAGCACAAAAGACAAAGCCAAAGTTGCAAGTATAAGAACCAATGTTGTCACTACAGGCGCCAAAATTGCGAGTACAGAAGAGAAAGTTGTCGGAAGATAACAAAAGGTTGCCGGCACGAAAGAAAAAAATTTTGACACACTAACGCTAGTTGCTATTGAACAAATCAAACTTGTATGCGCTCAAGTGAAAGTTGCTAGAGCGAGCAAAAATCGCCACTTATACGGGAGCCAAAGTTGCCATCGTTTTTTCAACTCTAGCAACAAACAAGTTGCCAGAACAAAAGACAAAGTTGCTAGCGTTTGATCAATTTTAGCAGCGGAGGCAAAGTTGCCAGAATAGAATACAAAGTTACCAACTTAGAAGAAAAGTTGCAGCTTTTGTTCCAGTGTAGCACTGCGGACAAAGTTGTCGACTGCTACAGCAAAGTTGCAAAAAAAAACGAGAAATTTGCATTGTTTAACAGAGAAGTTGCTTTATAGAAAATATTAATCAAAGCATACTCAACTTGGATCTAGTTTTGAAGGTCTCGTCACGAGAGAGTCGACGGTGAAACGGAACATAATTCCGACGCACAAATTGAAAGTCATGGCTTTTTGAATGTTTGAATTCGAATTTATTACACATGTGTCATATCTATGGATGGGAATCATGCGGTAGTTCACGTGTGGAGAGAAAGAGAAAGCGAGCGAGAGGGGGACCTACATGCATGCAGGACACGATTCTAGGACAACCTGACGCACCGTGATCAAAATTGAGAGAGACACACGCAGACAGCGGGACGGGGGTTTCTGATTTTATTGACAATCATTGAGAACTTGCCATATACGGGGCGTTGACTTGTTGGGTTTAACCAGCCAACGGCCACTCACTAGTCTCGTCCATACATAAAATGTGTGCAACCGATCAACTATTAGGTGTAAAACACTCCGGCCCTATACAAATAGTTAGCAGTGCAATGCAACGACGGTACAGGAAGTTTAATTAATAAAGTTAGCGAACTAGCTAGGAAAAAACTTTCATGGCTCGTAGCCGAGACGGCAAGTCGACCTCCATTATTAGCAGCGCCGAGGAGTCGGTCGAAGAGTCCCGTGGCTTCCACGTCATCTCCCTGGTCTCCAAATCAACAAGGATGTGCGGAACACGGTGCGACGACCTGGAAGCAAACACACCCTTGAGCATCATCGGCAACACCATGCCACTGCTGCTCTCCCCGAAGCACGCGAAGCCAACCAGAGGACGCTGGCCGGGAACGAAGTCGGGGTCCAGCTCCCGCAGCTTCTCCTCCGCGTCGATCACGCCCTCCTCCAGCTCCCAACCGCCGCCGCCAGAGAGCTGCCGCCACACGGAGATCTTGAGCCCGTCGGCCACGAGCAGCTTCAGCAGCTTCCGCCCGTCGTCCGGCGAGGTGTAGGACGCCAGGTGGAGCTGGAGGAGCCCTTGATTATCTGCTTTGACGAGGGCCGCGGGGAGCTTCACCCTGCTGCCGGGGTTCGCCGCGAGGACGTCGTAGGTGAGGATCTCGCGGCCGTGCGGCAGCAGCCAGTGGATGACGCCGCCGGGGAGGACGACGGGGTACGGCCGGGTCTCGGGCCAGAGCTGCGAGAAGGCATCGTCACGGAGTATCGCGACGGGTTCTTCCCCCAAGGCACCGCACGGCGCGGCGGCGACGTGGACTTGGATGACGCGCGTGTTGCCGTTGCTGCTGCTGCTGTTTTTTTTGCCGGAGAACTTGATGCCCGGGTCGTGGAAGAAGATGAGCAGGAAGGGGAAGCCGATCCCGTCCTCCGCGGCGGTGAGCAGCAGGAGGCTCCTGCGGCTGCGGAGGTGGCCTTCATGGGCGCCCGGCGGGGCCCGGAGGAAGACGCGGTGGCCGGTGAAGGGGTCGTAGACGCAGAGGGAGGAGCGGGCGGGTGACGGGTGGCGGCGGCAGAGGAGCACGAGCCCGCCGCCGGACGTCAGGGGGCAGTACTCGGCCAGGAGGTCGTCCGCGTTGCGCGACATGAAGGGGGACAGATGGCCGACGGCGGAGAAGGCCGCGGCGGCTGCGGCGGCGGGGGGGATTATATTGGGGTCCGGGTGGGCCAGGGGAGGGGCGGCGGCGGGTCGGCGACGTCGTTGTGGGAGTGGAGGCAGGCGAGGAAGCAGGGCGGCACGATGCCGTTTCCGTCTGCGGGGAGGAGGAAGGAGGGGTCGCGGAGGATGTCGCGGCGGAGGAGCTTGCAGGTGGCGGCGCAGCGGATGAGAGTTGGGAGGTCGGAGCGGGCGATTATGTCCAGCATAAGGTCGGCCGGGAGCGTCCACTCGATCGCCGGCGGCGTGCGTGATGGGATTTCTCGTCGGACGCGTTTCCCGGGCCCGGCGGCCGGCTCCTCCATGGATATGATCGATCGATCGTGTTTGAACTTTGAAGGGGATCGATCGACGCGCAGATTAATTTGGGGCGAATCGATCCCTTGTTTAGCTGTGTGCTCTATATAAAACGACCACGCAAATTACCGAAAGGCAATGATCGATCGAATTGCAGTTTGGACCGAACTGAGCCACAAAATCCGTCTCCGCGACCACGTGGATGGCAAATATATAGCTGCGCCACGTGGGCCTTTACACGTCATACAGGCGGACGCCTATGACTTCCGGTGCCGTCATAGCTGCTGCCTCTGCATCCCTAACATTGCTTGATCATCAGAACATATTAAGTCTCCAAAGCCACCCAGATTTACACAAATAAAATGGAAACTGTCAGTGACAGGAGAGGAAACTACCTGCCTAGCTAGTCACTCTAAGACTTAGAAAACCCTTTCCCTCTCTCACTCACTCCTGGCCTAGATGGTTTGTTTTGTGGAGTTCTGTCAAAAACCGACAACACAATGAAGTCTATGTACAAAGCCTTAATCAATTCGAATTGTCACGTTGGCCCCATAAAGGCATTTGGAAACTTAAAGATCCTCTTGTTAGCCTCTCGGTCTCAAAATATTTTTGTTTTGCCCGGTACATCTGTCAAGATGTGATGCTCACAAAGATACCCTGGCTAAGTGTAGTTGGAATGACTGCAAAAATGTGTTTTTTGCGATCAAAGTGAAACCATCCAGCATTTGTTCTTTGATTGCCCTATGGCGCGCTTGCTTTGGCGGGTTGTTTTCTGACTTTAAATCTCCCTCCTCTGCTTAGTATCACCAATGTGTTCGGTCACTGGCTTACACATTGGTGATTGATATGGTGTCACACTGAAACTGTTCTTGATCCCTATTATATCAGGCGGTTGTCAGGGACACTTTGGAGTCTGGGTGGAGCCAATTGTAGATCGTCGCGCAAGATTTCCTCATTCAGCCTGGGTGAGGTGTCAACAATTGGCTTGGCAAAATGTAATGCTTTCCATCCTTTTGTATTATGAATTTACATTTGTGATACGATGAATGATGTTCGAGACATTAATAATATGAGGTTGTGTGTATCAATTCAATGTAGAGGCTGGGGTGCTCCCTCATTTTCCCAAAAAATATTTACGTGTGCACTATGGTACTCAAATTAGATCATATTGAACAAAAGCCTCTTTATTGATCACATTTCCTATTTTGCAGGGTTTTAATAGTCTTGAGATGACTGGACAAATGGCATGACCTTGGTCAACGGTTAATATTTTTCCATGTCAATAGTCAAACCGCTCACACGCGCTGGAGCAAGAGATAAAAACTCTAGGGTATTGATAATTGGAGTACTAAGTTTTTCTAGTCCTAGTAGTGAGTTATCAAAATTAGACTTCCGTGACAATTAAATGGTGAAAAATATAATCCCTTCCGCTCCTAAGTCCTTGCCGTCTTTTAGTACAAATTAATTTGAACTGTAACCATGACAAGGATTTAGAAACGGTGGGAGTGCATTTCTCTGTTTTGTATGGTCTAATTAAGAAACTCAAGTGCTGTTTTTAATTATTATAGGGGAGTTTTTATTTCTAAGGCTTTGATAGAAAATACAGGTGACAATTACAAAGCTGTCACGTATACGAGAATTAAGTGCAGAGGCGCCGCAAAAGTCAAAAGTCCATGGCCACCAGGCTAACAGCTCGTAGTTGCATGGAAAATTATAGAGTTGTAGGAGCACCGTGCCGCCAGCGAGGGCGCCGTTGACAAACTCTCGGTCAAGTGTGCAAAGCTGCTCAGCTCAGTCCATAACTCCATATACATGTGTTCTGCTCGTCTCTACCGTCATGGCGGTATCGCAGGCAGACCACACACCCACAGGCCAAGCTGAAGCTGGCCACTGGATCGATGTGCGTGCTGACGTGGCCAATCATTTGTTTCCGTTGAGCTACGAGTTTACCGAGTCAAAGAATTAGTTTAGAGAGTCGTCTCTTCTGAGAAATAGCAAACCTATTCATTAGTGGTGGCATGCATGTGCGCGCGCACGCAGCAAAATGAAGCTATCAGCGCGAGGAGCAATGGCGTCCCGGCCGTGGTTAATCCTCCTGCTCGGCCTCGCCGGCGTGCTTAAAGTCCCCGGCCAGCGCTCCCCCGATAGCACCGGTACGTGGGCTTAATTAATTAACCTGCCGTCAAATATTCAAATCTAACCATCCGTAATGAAATGTGCATTGATCAATCGAGCGTACGTAACGTACGTGCAGGGTTCGTCAGCATCGACTGCGGCCTGCCGCCGGAGCAAGGCGGCTACTTGGACGCGGCCACGAAGCTGCCATACGTCCCGGACGGCGCCTTCACGGACGCCGGCGCCAACCACAACATCTCCGCCGAGTACATAACTCCGTCCTTATCCAGGCGCTACCTCAACGTGCGCAGCTTCCCGAGCTCACCCCGGAGCTGCTACACGCTTCCCTCCACCGTGGCCCGGGGCTCCAAGTACCTTCTCCGGGCCACCTTCATCTACGGCAACTACGACGGGCTCAACAAACCCCCCGTCTTCGACCTCCACCTCGGGGTCAACTTCTGGCAGACGGTCAACATCACGAGCCCCGGCGCCGCGCAGATCGCCGAGGTCGTGGCCATTGTGCCCGACGAGTCCGTCCAGGTCTGCCTCGTCGACACCGGCTCCGGCACGCCCTTCATCTCCGGGCTCGACCTCAGGCCCCTCAGGGACACGCTCTACCCGCAGGCAAACGCCACGCAGGCGCTCGTCCTCGTCGACCGGAACAACTTCGGCGTCAATGGCTTGTCGTCCCTGATCAGGTACCCGGATGACCCGTATGACCGTGTCTGGATCCCGTGGAGCGACCCGGATAAGTGGTCGGAGATCGCGACGACGGAGAAGATCCAGGACCTGGCTGACCCGCGGTTCCAGGCGCCGCAGGCCGTGATGCAGACCGCCATCGCGGCACGGAACGGGTCGGCATCGCCCGGCACCATCGAGCTCTGGTGGGACGTCGTGCCGAGCCGCGTCTACCCGGGGGTGCCCGGGTGCGTCAGCATCTTCTACTTCGCGGAGCTCCAGGCGGTGTCCGGCGGCGCGCTGCGGCAGTTCGACATGGCCATCAACGGCACGCTCTGGAGCAAGGCGCCGTACACGCCGCGGCACCTCGCGTCGGACGGGTTCTTCAACGGCGAGCCGCACCGGGGCTTCACCCGGTTCAATTTCACGCTCAATGCCACGGCCAAGTCCACTCTGCCGCCCACCATCAACGCCGCCGAGTTCTTCTCTGTCGTCTCCATTGCCGACGTCGCCACGGACGCCAAGGATGGTGCGTGATGCTAATTTGTTCTTGCTGATTATTCTCTCGCTATAGATTGCACCGGTCTGATAATGTGATAGTTCTTGATCTATCTGTCTTTGATTAATTATTATTGAAATGAAAACGACAATAAAAACAGTTGCGGCCATTGCTGCGATCAAGGCTAAGTATCAGGTGAAGAAGACGAACTGGGCGGGTGACCCGTGCTCTCCCAAGGCTCTTGCGTGGGATGGGTTGAACTGCAGCTATGCCATTTCCATGCCTCCGAGAATCACAAGACTGTAGGTTCATCTGAGCTTAAACACTGAGGAAAGGGGATCGATCACTCTGTCTGTCTGAACTCTAACCATTGCGTGTGTTTCTGCAGAAATATGTCATTGGGTGGTCTGAGCGGCGATATGTCGTCTTACTTCGGCAACCTAAAAGTAATCAAGTATTTGTAAGTAGGCCGTTTCTAATTTAACCCAGTTAAAGGATGAAGTGTGCAAGTAAATTAAGCTCACACCTTTTGTATGCCTGTCTGTTATTTCAGGGATTTGTCGTACAACAATTTAACAGGATCAATTCCTAATGTCCTGTCAGAACTGCCCTTTCTCGTGATGCTGTAAGCAATTCTTATCCATATTGTCTTCGATCAGTATCTAGTAACATTAATCTGACTATTCTCTTACAATTTTCACAATTTATTTGCTTTCCAAGAGCTTACCAAATTGAAAATTCACATGATCAAAACAGACTTTAGGCTACTACTCTTGACGTGTCAAATATTTGCTCCCTTCAGAGATTTGACAGGTAACCAGCTTAATGGATCCATTCCCTCCGGGCTTATGAAAAGAATCCAAGATGGCTCCCTAACTCTCAGGTTAATCCATCATAGATCTGTTACACACTTGTGTAGCCAAAAATGAGTACTAACATTTCCTTATTTTTGGTAGATACGGCAAAAATTCAAACCTTTGCAACAACGGTACCTCTTGCCAGCCCACCAAAAAGAAGAGCAGCTCTATGCTTGCCGTCTACATTGCTGTTCCAATTGTTGCCGTTGTGGTGGCAGGAGCACTAGCAGCACTGCTTCTCATAGCAAGGAAAAGGCAAGGTTAGACTTAGGCATCAACACATCAATTGTTTCCCTGCAAAAAAAAAACATCAATTGTTCTACTTATGTGTATATAGCGATGCTAGAAGGTAACGATGTCAATAATAATGTCGTCTTGACGTGTGATCAGGATCAGGGAAGGGCAGCGTGAAGCCACAGAACGAAGCGAGCGCGTCACAGAACGGCGACGGGCAGCACAGCCTGCTGCAGCTGGAGAACCGCCGGTTCACGTACAGGGAGCTGGAGGCCATGACGAGCAACTTCCAGCGGGTGCTCGGCCGGGGAGGCTTCGGCTCCGTCTACGACGGCTTCTTGCCGGATGGCACCCAGGTGGCAGTCAAGCTGCGGTCCCAGTCCTCCAGCCAAGGCGTCAGAGAGTTCCTGACGGAGGTAACGTCTGAATCTGATCAAGTGTACTCCTACTCCGTACTAGTCACCGGGCTGTTTGGGGGGACAAGCATGTGATTTCTGTTCCCTTTAATTTCTTGCTCAGGCTCAGACCTTGACGAAGATTCACCACAAGAATCTAGTGTCCATGGTTGGTTACTGCAAGGACGGGGAGTGCATGGCGCTTGTCTACGAGCACATGTCCGAAGGAAACCTCGAAGACAAACTTAGAGGTGCCTCATTTGTACGAGCATTTGGAATCCTCAAGTATAGTTCGACAATACTGATGTCACCCGATGACGATCTTGTGCAGGGAAAGATCACAACGCTGGGTCTTTAACCTGGAGACAGAGGCTCCGTATTGCACTGGAATCCGCGAAAGGTACGTGTTCTTCCCATCTAGAATATGTACTGTACTTCTTTGCTGATTCCATAAAATGTTTTGTCAAATGTGATCATTGTCGACGACGGTGTGATGTGCGTGCAGGGCTTGAGTATCTGCACAAAGCGTGCAGCCCTGCTTTCGTGCACCGGGACGTGAAGACATCCAACATCCTGCTGAATGCGAATCTCGAGGCCAAAGTTGCCGATTTTGGCTTGCTCAAGGCTTTCAGTCAGGACGGTGATACGCACGTATCCACGGCGAGGCTGGTTGGCACGCACGGCTACCTTGCCCCTGAGTAAACAAGCTGCTACCTTGCTACCATCTTCTCTTCTGGTTGACTTGCTGCTGACCGTAACTCAGTTACTAAAGAGTAATGATGTACATAAACTTGCAGGTATGCGGCAGCTCTGCAATTGACGGTGAAGAGCGACGTGTATAGCTTCGGCATCGTACTATTGGAGGTGATCACGGGGCAGACGCCCATCCTGCAATGTCCAGATCCGACCAACATCATCCAGTGGGCGCGGCAACGGCTTGCACGTGGCAACATTGAAGACGTGGTGGACGTGCGCATGCAAGGTGAATATGATGTCAACGGCGTGTGGAAGGCCGCGGATGTCGCGCTCAAGTGCACCGTGCAAGCTCCTACGCAACGCCCAACAATGACTGATGTGGTGATGCAGCTGCAAGAGTGCCTTGAGCTAGAGGAGCAGCACCATCTTTGAGGCGGAGCATAGTTTTGGGAAGAGATGTTGTGTGAAGATTGAAGAAAGATTATGTTGTCCATGT
This sequence comes from Brachypodium distachyon, assembly GCF_000005505.3. Lineage (NCBI taxonomy): Eukaryota > Viridiplantae > Streptophyta > Magnoliopsida > Poales > Poaceae > Brachypodium > Brachypodium distachyon. The sequence continues at coordinate 16,969,511 of NC_016132.3, read as the reverse complement.
GGTATAAAATATATGAAAGGCTTATATTTTCCCTAAGAAAATGTAATGCTTATATAATTTTCTCGAGCATTTCAAAGTTACTATACACACATGAAATGCAAATGTTCATGTATTTTTTTTCCAAGGGAGCGAATTGAAAGTAAATATTTACAAGTTTTTTTTCCCGGGTAATTAAACATCCTGTAAGAGTAACTGCCTCCAAACCGCGAGAGGAAAACGGGACGCCTGCATTTCCGACCATGATTTACCAAGGAGCTAGCCACATCAGAATGGTTTCTCACTTTCTTGTAAGGCTAAAAATGATGAGCTGAACTCATTTTACTTGGTGATAGTGATGAATAGCTAAAAAACAGAAAATTGTCGTACTCGGCACGGGGTTAAGATTGAGAATATATGACATATTCAGATTTTGACAAGGATCAAACTTTTTTTTTAAAGGAGGTTGAAATCTCCGGCCTCTGCATCAAAATGATGCACACAACCAATTTTGTTGATTTATTTAATAAGCCTAACAAGAAAAATACATCGATCAATCAAGCCAAAACCACAAATCCATACCTACAAGCCTGATGAAGGAGGTAGCCATTATTGGGGAAGCATGCCCTGACCGCACACCACCGCCCAACAATCAAATCCGGAAGACACACGAAGGAACAACCTGTCAAACAACCTCTCAGCATGTGGAGTATGGACACACTCTAGAATCTGCCGCCAACGTCTTCCACTATCTCATCTTCGGGAAGATGATCAAAGCATTGAACTTGTCAAACTTGGCAACGACGAGGAAAGCCAGAACCACCGACGAGCATGCTTCCAGCAGCCATCCACCAACCAAGACCCCCACACACCTTTAGCGCCGCCACCGTCTAGTCCAAGGACTTTGAGTTTTCACTTGGGAACCTAAAATGGGGGGTGGTGTGAAAGTACCTCGACAACGCCCGAAAGATGGGACGAGACATCATGGACGTCAAACCAACTTACCAAGGGTTTCCCCCAGTACAAACCCGCACCACCAAATCCGCTTAGCCGACAAAGGACACCGACTACCAGAATTGTAGAGGATGAGGAAAGCCCACTGGCGGCCGCACCCGCACCAAAGCCAGTCCGGCCGCTGCACTTGCCCGCCAACGCAAGGGACGCCGCCGCCAACCGACCGGGGACCGCGTGCAGCCGCCAAGGCCAGCGACCAGGGCAGACCGGTCTTAAGCAATATAGACCAATGACCAGCCCCTAGCCAAGCCAGCCAGGCAGACTAGCCAGGATGACCCGCGGCCAGGGGGGTCCGCCACCGCCGACGCGCCGCGGCCCGAGGACCGTCGCGACCAGGGAAGCACCGCCGCCATGGAGATCCTGGTCGCCTCGCCGAGCACCACCGAACGAAGCCGCAAGACAGGGCCCCGCCGCCTCCACCGCGACGGCTTTGTCCGGCGGCAGCGAGGGAGGAGGTGGCGCTGATCTAGGGTAGTCACGGGGAGAGGAGAAAGTTTCGGGGTGGGAATTTTTCGGGAAAAGGGGATGATCCCCACAAGGATCAAACTGCAGCAACATATACTACTTCTGTTCCTAAATATAAGAAGCCATACTTTGTCCTAACTCGAATTATTTCAATGAAATCTGTTATTATATATATTTTCATATTATACTTATTTGATAATGTAGATCTTAGTTAAAAAAACACTCTATAAATTTGGACCAAATTTAAAGAAATTTGACTTAGTACAAAGATATAACTTCTTATATTTAAGAACGGGAAGGGTAGTATATATCATGATGCCATTGAAACTGCTGTAGCCAACTTTCAATTTGATATCTTGCAATAGAACGCCGTTTCCGTTTCTTTTCAATCTGAATCATGCTGGCTCCAGTTTGTTTTTTCATGGAAAAAAAGGGTCGTTTGCCAATCAGATGAAAACATGAGTGACAAAATATCTAGAGAAAGAATAATCAAAAACTTAAGGGCGGCCCCGGCAGAATATTTACATGCCGGCCAGGCTCCAGCTTTTAGTTAAGTCCACGAAAAACGAACTCACGTACGTCGCATATCGTCTTTGATGAGAAAGGTCAGACGTGAACGAACGGATCAACAGGCAGTGTCGTTTTCAGTATTCACTTTCTGCCGTATCCTTCCTGATCGATTCCCTCCCTGAAAAAACGAAGATTTTTTTTAAGGGAAAAACGAAGATTTTTCTCCGGCAGAGGCCATCACGGCACGGCAGCACCGACAAACCGCTGCGCTCGCCGGTGGGCGCACACGGGGCCCTCCTTTCCCAATCGATCGCCATGTAGGACAGTAGGAGTAGTACATATCTATACTTCTATAGACCGCTCAGAAAAAAGAAAAAAAAAAGGAGTACGCGAGAGAGCTCAATCACAGGGGACCCGTTCTGCTGCACACCACCAGCTCGCGCGCGTGCTCTGAATGGCGAACGCTAGTTACCTCGGCCTCCTCCTCCTTTTCTTCCGGCTTGTCGCCGTGCCTTGGGGCGCGGCGGGGTACGAAGTGGCGTCGGTCACGCGGTCGGGGACGCTGCTGTCGGCGCGGCTGGAGCTCGCCGGCGGGACGGCGGCACCGTCGTCGCTCGGGCCCGACGTCCGGAGTCTCCTCCTCACTGCCAGGCAAGTAGTACGACGCTTCGCGCATGGGGCTTCATTAAAGAGCGTTTAGCTTGATCCTACGGTTTAGATGTTTAATTTCATCGAGCTACAACGACGATTTGTTTGGTCGGGATTGGTGCTGCTTCAACGATTTCGTGAGCTGTTGACCTCTTTTGTCAGCAAGAAAATGAGTTCAGCTTCAGTAGTCTTCTTTTTGTTCATGGCTTTTAGCTTCTGCACTGTCTTTAGTTTTGGTTTCAGGCCTAAACCTGTTGGATCTCGTGAGGCTACATGTTGGTTTCATCTTTCATAAAGAAGATGTGCCCGGGGAGTGATCCTGTTTATCTAAAAAACTAAAGGACTGACTAGGAGTGCGTATACCAGATAAACTTTTGATCCAGAAGATCAGAAGAGTAACGGTACAGAACTAACGAAAAACAAAAACCCTGAGCGCCTGATCGATCAAGTTAGGATTTCGACCCAGAATCTTCCGCTCCAAAATTTTGTATGCCGCCAACAATCTTTACGCTCAGCATTACTTCTATAAAAGATAAATACAAGACTTAGTTGGTGATAACCGTCCGTCATTTTCGTTAATTCACTTGATTATTTAGTGCTGTTCCCGTTACTTGTTAATTTGGCACAGATTATTGGTACCAGAACGAATATGGATTATATTAATCCAAAATAATAGATAATAATACACCATCATATTTAAACATGTATTTTTTTTTTAAGTTCATAGCAATGTGTGTGTATTATGCCGGTACTAATAGAATCTTGCTTTTCGCCTGACCATTCAAATTGTCATGTTGGCGGCACAGCCTCGAGACGGACAGCTGGCTTCACGTCCGCATCACGGATGCCAATCATCCCCGATGGGAGGTGCCCCAAGACGTCATCCCTCGCCCTACACCGGAGGACGTCCTTCTCCAGCTCCGGGGGAGGTCCGCCTTGCCGCGTACTAGCCGTCGCGTCCTCTCTACCGCGGGTTCTGACATCGACTTCACCATCTACGCCTCCCCGTTTCGCTTCATGGTTTCCCGCCGCTCCACCGGCGACGTGCTGTTCGACACTTCCTCGAACCTCATCTTCAAGGACCGGTAAGTCTTTCTTTCCCGCACATTTGTATATGCATGTTGCTCAGAGACATATTTAAGGGGGACGCGCAGGGGGACAAGAGCACCCTCCCCGTGCACGTGTGCATGTGTACATGTATGTTGGTCAGGGACGGACTTAAGGGGGACGCCCGGGGGGCAAGAACCCCCCCTTGGTATATGCATATTGGTTTGGGTAGATTTTTCTACGAGCAGGTCAAAGTTTTAAAAGTTTGACTTACGAGTTATGACTTCTAATATTTAGTAACACAGGAAGTACACATCTAAGAGTTTAAAGATCAAATGTAATCAATCGAAGGGCCTGTGGCCGAACTTTATTAAGAGAAGAAAGGAGGAAGTACAAGTTACAGGCAAAGCCTGAAAGAAGAAAACAGACTTCAGGAACCACAGACCTGAAGAAAAACAACATACAGGGAGACTACAGATCACTGCGAGCAGCACTAGGACATTACAGGAAGCCTGAACTTAAAAAGTGACGGCAACACTACTGTCAATAAGCGTCTATTGACAGAGTACATGAAAAGAAGGGGGGCAATTTACAGATCCATAATACATCCAGCTGCTCTCCATGATCATCCACAGTCAGATCAAAGATGCGGCTCACAGCATGTGCCTCTTGCTGAAAAATTCTTGAATTACGCTCTTTTCAAATTCTCTAATGCACTAAAATGGTGAAGGTATCAAAGTCTTTGCGAAGCTGCTTGGGCGCATGTTTCCTGACCGACAACCACCAATCTTCAGTGCACAAATAGGAGTTGCCGGGAGTAGGGAAATTCGCACCAGACCAAAGGCAGATACGAAACCAGAGCTGCTGGGTGAAGCGGCAATGCACGAACAAGTGGGTGCAGTCCTCGTTCTCGAACGAGCAGAGAGGGCAGCGAAGGTCACAGGGCCATCCCCGGCACGCTAAATTATCAGCGGTCAGGCAACGTTTATGCACCACGAGCCACATTTGCATTTCATCGGAGCCTTAGACCGCCAAATAGGTTTGGCACAAGCAAAGCGAGTATTAGTCATGAAGAACATGTTATAAGATGAACTGACCGAGAAGGTGCCGGAGGATGAGAATCGCCAGCAAGCTTGATCAGGTTGGTGTGCAATGAGGGCGATCCCGAACACCAGATCCCAGAGTTTGAGATAATCTGCCAAGGCTTGAGTGGAGAGGCCGCCTCTTATATCACGGACCGATCTGTTGGTGGGAAAGGCCACGGCAACAGACATGCTAGAGTCTCGTACGAAGGAGAACAAGGAAGGAGCCCAATCCTGCACAGCCCGCCCACCTGGGAGCCAGTTGTCAGACCAAAATTTAGCACGGGATCCATCTCCCAGTTTGATGAACATGGCTGCATTGCAGAGAGAGATGGCATCTTGATTGTCGCCGATTTGGGTGAGGGACCACGGCCGTGGCTGTGGCACCCACCTGAGCCAAGGCCATCTACATCGAAGAGCCGTCCCGAAGAACTGCAGGTTCAGAATGCCCAAGCCGCCGACCTCGAGAGGGCGACAAACTTTAGACCAAGGCAAAAGACAGTGGCCGCCGTTGATCTCGTCTTCCCCCCGCCAGATGAAGGCTCGACATCTGCGGTTAATGATCGCCAACGCCCATTGGGGAAGTTGGAGGACAGAGAGCAGATGGAGCAGGAGGGCCATGAGCACCGATCAGGTGAGGGTGAGCCCGCCACCGGTGGAAAGAAGCTTCGGCTTCCAGCCCATTAGCTTGTTGGAGAATTTATCCACAAGAGGCCAAATATCAGCTTTGCGCAAGCGTCCAATAGAGAGAGGGAGGCCCAAGTATGTGATCGGGAAATCTTTCCAGATGCACTGAAAGTGATCGGCAACCGCTTGAGAAGTTTCCTCGTCACATCTGATACATGTGATGGAGCACTTTTTAAGGTTAATCCTGAGGCCAGAAGATTCGCCAAGATGACCGTCATGTCCGACAGGGCTGGCCGGAAGAAAATCACCGCATCGTCTGCATAAATGGAAGCCCTCGGGATACCACTATGGAGACCCAGATCAGCGAGGAGGCCACGACGAGCGGCCCAATGGAGGATAGCATGGAGCGAGTCTATGGCCAGGATAAAAAGCACTGGCGATAGGGGATCACCTTGACGAACACCACGAGCCAGCTGAATGGGATCTCCTTTCCTTCCATTGATCATGATCGTCATTTGGGCTGAAGCAAGAAGGCCACAGAACCAAGATCTCCAGCGGGCACCAAAGCCTCTGCGGTGCAGCATCTCAATGAGAATTCCCAAGAGAGGGTGTCAAATGCTTTGGAGATATCGATCTTCATGAGAACAGCAGCCTTGTTCTTCTGGCGGAGAGATTTAGCAACACTTGACACCAGCTTGAAGTTGTCATGAATGCTTCTAGACTGCACAAAAGCACTTTGAGCACTGGAGATCAACGACGGGAGCTTGATAGCAAGTCTAGTAGCGAGGATCTTGGCAAAAATCTTGGAGAAGCCATGTATCAAGCTGATCGGCCTAAACTCCTGGATGTCCAAGGGGTTTTCCTTTTTCGGGAGGAGGGTTAGGATGGACGTGTTCAGGTGCTTGAAGTTGCGAAAGCCGCCGTTGTGAAGCAAATTCAGAGCAGCCAGCATGTCATCCGCAATCACATCCCAACATACCTTAAGAAAAGACCAGAGAAGCCGTCGGGGCCGGGGGCACGATCTGATGACATATCCAAAATAACTTTCCGCACTTCATCCCGAGAAAAGGGAGCTTCCAGGTCTCTGGCCTCAGCTGCAGAGAGGGAGCCGAGATCCAAGCCGTCGAGGTTGAGCCTGCGGCGGCGAGGAGCAACGTAGCCAAAAATCTTGGAGAAGTAATCCTGGGCCAGAGTCAATTTATCTTCAGCAGCGGAGGCAACACGATCATCCAGCCGCAGCAGAGGGATGAGGTGTTTGCGTCGTCGAGCGTTGGCCTTCATATGGAAATATTTCGAATTTGCGTCCCCTTCTCTGAGATCGCGGACCCGGGCACGCTGTCTGAGTCTCGTGCGTTCCAGAGAAGCCAAGGCCAGAGATTTGCCTTTCAGAAAGGCCCGTAAGTTCCTCTCCTCGACTGAGAGGGTTCGAGAATCACCTGCCAGATCAAGGCGCAAAATCACCTCATTCGCCACCTGGAAGAGAAGGGCCATACGACTTTGGCTCTTTGGCCCCAACTGCGGAGAGCCTTGGCGGTCGCAGAGAGCCCCGCCCCCATGTCTGAATCCTGGTTATGTCCCTGATGCAGGTACTTAGAGCTGACGTCGGCGCTGCCAGAAGGGCGGGCATCCCTGTACGGGTTGGGGGAGCACACGAAGCGCACGTTTCGGCTGCTGCACAACGAAACTTTCACTCTCTGGAACTCGGACATCCAGGCGGGGAACGCCAACGTGAACCTCTACGGCTCGCACCCGTTTTACATGGACGTGAGGTTGCCGCCGCTTGGTGCCGGATCCGGCGTGGATGCGACGCACGGCGTGCTCCTCCTCAACAGCAACGGCATGGACGTCCTGTACGGCGGGTCATACATCACCTACAAAATCATCGGCGGTGTACTCGATTACTACTTCTTCGCCGGGCCTTCCCCGCTGGACGTCGTCGACCAATACACCCAGCTCATTGGCCGCCCTGTCCCCATGCCCTACTGGTCATTCGGTACACAATTGCCTTCTTTTCTTTGCCATACATGTTTCCTTTAATTAATTTCGCGAATCATGATTATGCCCTTGCTTCCATTGACGTACAAACGAACATGGCGTACGTACTTACATTGCAGGGTTCCACCAGTGTCGGTTTGGGTACAAGAACGTGGCTGACTTGGAGGGTGTGGTCGACGGCTATGCCAAGGCCAGGATCCCACTGGAGGTGATGTGGACAGACATCGATTACATGGACAAGTTCAAAGACTTCACATTGGATCCGGTCAACTTCCCGGCCAGCCGACTCCGGCCTTTCGTCGACCGGCTTCACCGGAACGGCCTCAAATACGTCCTCATCCTAGAGCCCGGTACTTGACCGATCGATCATCTATAGTTCCATACTAGTCCGGTTTATCGATGATGGATCTCTACCTGTACAAATGAGAATGGACTGGTACAAATTAACGGCGTTTAATGGGGTGATGGATCTCTACCTGTACATGCTTTCAGGGATTAGTGTCAACACGACATATGGAACGTTCATCCGCGGGATGCAGCATGACATCTTCCTGAAGCGTAACGGCAGGGAGTACCTTGGCAAGGTGTGGCCTGGCGAGGCGTATTTCCTGGACTTCATGAACCCACGCGCCGCCGAGTTCTGGGCGCATGAGATCGCCCTCTTCCGGCGAACCGTCCCGATCGACGGGCTGTGGCTAGACATGAACGAGATCTCCAACTTCATCACTCCGACGCCGCTCAACGCTCTGGACGACCCGCCCTACCGCATCAACAACAACGGCGAGCGCCGTCCCATCAACAACAAGACGGTGCCAGCATCCGCGATGCACCACGGCGGCGTGTCCGAGTACGACGCGCACAACCTCTTCGGCCTCCTCCAGTCTCGCGCCACTCACCGCGCCTTGATCGCTGACACAGGCCGCCGGCCCTTCGTGCTCAGCCGCTCCACGTTCGTCGGGTCCGGCCGGTACGCCGCGCACTGGACCGGTGACAACCTCGCGACGTGGGACGACCTCCGCTACTCCATCAACACCATGCTCAGCTTCGGCCTCTTCGGGGTCCCCATGGTCGGCGCCGATATCTGCGGCTTCGGCGGCGAACCTACGGAGGAGCTCTGCAGCCGGTGGATTCAGCTCGGTGCTCTGTACCCATTCTCCAGGCAACACTCTGCGATCAGTAAAGTCCCGCGGGAGCTCTACCTCCGGGAGTCATTGGCGCGGTCGGCGAGAAAGGCGCTCGGGCTGCGGTACAGGCTGCTCCCCTACATCTACACCCTCATGTACGAGGCGCATACGTCTGGGGCGCCCATTGCCCGCCCGCTCTTATTCTCCTACCCACACGACATCGAGACCTACGACATTGACAAGCAGTTCCTGCTCGGCCGCGGCGTGCTCGTCTCGCCGGTGCTCGAGCCGGGAGCGACCGCCGTCGACGCCTACTTCCCTGCTGGCCGGTGGTTCAGCCTCTACGATTATTCCCTCGCCGTCGCCGCCATGGGGCCCGGGAGGCGTGTGATGCTCCCGGCGCCCTCGGACACGGTGAACGTGCACGTGGCCGGCGGGAACATCCTGCCGCTGCAGCAGAGCTTGCTGACAACAGCGTGCGCGCGTCGGAGCGTGTTCCACCTCCTGGTCGCGCTCGCGGATGACGGCACGGCCAACGGGGACCTGTTCCTGGACGATGGCGAGTCGCCGGAGATGGGCGAGAGGGGAAGCGAATTCAGCCTCATAAAGTTCAGCTGCTCGACGGGGAGCAACGGCGTGATAAGAGTGAGGTCGCGTGTGGTGCACAACTCGTACGCACCGAGCCGGACGCTGGTCATCGGCAAGGTGGTGCTCATGGGGCTCCCGTCGCTGGCGCCGCAAGAGAAGCTCGCCGTCTATGTCAACGGAACAGTGGTGAATGGGAACCCCACGCGGTACCTGAACAGAGGAGGGCTCGGCGTCGCGCACGTCCGCGGGCTGTCGCTGGTCGTCGGAGAGGAGTTCGAGCTTAAGGTGGCCACTTCCCCATTAGTCTACTACTAGTAGATAGGGGCTGCTACTTCTAAGTCGTCTTAAGTAAAATATGGAGTGCTCCGTATTTTCTAAGTCTACCGGATTAGTATGTTGAATTCGACACGCAAAAAAGAAAAAAGAAATTCGAATATGTCGCTTTTCAATTTATGTTGGTCTTTAAGTGGAGTTCCTTGTACCCGAAAGTTGAACTTTGATACGCTTGAGCTGCAGATCGAAGAAAAAGAACGGGGCACCATTGAGGGCCGCGTACCCTCCTCCATGGCCAGCCGTCGCGGCCTGCGGCGGGGACGGCGTGAGGGGTGTCGACGGTGAGGAGAGGGAGGACCGGTACCCCCACCTTCGCTGCTCCTCCTCCCTCCCTGTCCTTCTGTCCTTCCGCTATGGACACATCCGATCCCGTGGCGGCACCGCCTGACGACGACGAACCGAGGGGCAGAGCGTTGCGCAAGGGGAGGAGGGAGAAGGGAAAAGTCGCAGGGCAGAGGGAGGCAGGCGGTGGCGCAAGGAAGGAGGGCGGAGGAGCACGGCGGCACGGGCGAATGCTTGGATCGATCAGAATTCAGAACTGCCTGCGATCTCTCGAGCAGGCTTACATGGGTATCGGCGTATCGCAAAAAACAATTGGCCCATACCGGCCCAAGGATGAAGCTTGATGAGAGTTGAGGGAACCAAGAGAATTGGGTTAGACACCCCCCTGCTGGTTTTACTTATGCTGATTACGATCTTTTGGCTCTGTGAGCTTGGTTGCGACAGCAAGTGGTCGCCTGTAGTCCCTTTACTGTTTGCAGCTTTTCTGAACCTCTAGTTTAGGCATTGGGTGCGTTCTTGTACGCGGTGCGCGGCAAGTGTGGCAAGTGTGTAAAAACTAAACGACGTGTGTGGCCGTGTGGGTGAACTACAGTTCCGTTATCTCACGATAGTGATGGAAAAAAAAACACGCCCTCAAGCATGCGTATGTGTTGACGTATTATAGAGCCTTCCTATGTCAATGTGATAGCAGCCTAGCGTACTCTTAGAAGTTTTTCACTTCGACTTCATCAGAGAGTACAAACCTCTGTTTTCAACTTTCATCACAACAGCAGTGATGTCAGGAATCGTCCCAGCAAGCTGACTGATGTTGTATACCAATTTGCAGGAGGATCCCGTAATTACATATTTACATTGGTCATCTGGAAAGCGGTACGAACTATACGGATGGACACACAACCACCGTGATCCGTGGGTTCCCATGGATTCGTGCACTTGGGGAGTTGGGGAGATATTTCTCCAAGCCAATAATGATGAATCCAACAGATTACTGATTTACACCGTGCGGTAGCCCCCGGCTACGAATCTATGATCCATCTTTTCAGAAACTTCAGGCCCGGCTCGTGCCGTCCACATCGGTAGTTCTCGTCCTAGACCAAAGCAACCGAAATCCTGACAGGACGACAAGAAAATCACAACCACAGTACCTTTTCTTTTAGGTAACAAAGTAAAGTTTTGTTCTTTTGCACATACGCTTGTACTAATAATATCATAACTTCAGATTTAGAGTGGTACAAGTGGGATATGCGCGCCGCGGAGTGTAAATACCGTCGGCTTTGTTTGCGCCGAAACCGTGGTCGCGTCGCGTGGGCGAGAAATGTGAGAAAGAATTGGCTACTTGGGCGCGTGCCAGCAGCCCAGCACAGCACGGCAGCACCCTGCCACCCTCTTGGACTCTGGGGCTCTGGGCGCGGCAAAGTTGTTGTTGCCCCCGACCCCGGAGTCAAAGCGCGCGCCCGCCCGCTGTTTTCCCCGTAAACCCGCGGCGTTTCGTTTTCGGGGGCTCGGCGGCTGTCCGTCCGGCCGCGCTGATCGGATAGGATACTCCGATCGCTTGGTCCGTGACTCCGTGGTCACCGATCTTAGCCGGGAGATTGGGACGCGTCGAAACTGCGAGCTGAAACTGATACGGTGTACTACTTGCGGATTGCGGATTGCCTACCTAGAGGGGCAGGACAAACTTGGGAGATCGGCGACTTCGTGGAGCTAGCTCATCTCAGACTGCCCTTTCGCCTTTACTCAACCGCGAACTGTTCAGGGGGGATGTTTCTCGTACCCTTTTCGATGCCTCACACCGATGGTGACATCGTCACATCGACACGTCCTTGTCCATAAGCGGGAGCAGAGCGAGAGGAACACTCTCTTTCTATCTTTGCAGCATGCATGTATCTGGCTCTTCCATTTTGTTCTAGCATCGATCAATCCAACATCCATTACAAGATGATTTAAGTATAAGCGGGAGCAGAGCGAGAGGACACTCTTTCTATCTTTGCAGGATGCATGTATCTGCCTTCTTCCATTTTGTTCTAGCACTGATCAATCCAACATCCATACAAGATGATTCAGTGCATGTCAATACAGAAACGCCGCATTTGAGCATAATAATTAAGCACATCATATGATATATAGATCACGAAACAGGGCCCCGGGGAGGCTACTAGATATTACACGCTTGTTTCTACACTTGCTTATGTAATCCAAAACCGTTGCTGGTTTCGGAAAAAAAAGGGGGGAGGGGCACGCACGCCACGCCACGCCACGCTTACAAACTTACAAATTGCTGTATTCAGCAGCTTGCATCATATACATTTTGTTTATTCACAAAGAATGATGCAATTTGGGGAAATGCTAGAATAATTGAGTACTCCAATTAAGCTGTCTTGAGGGGCACACGAGCAGCTAGTCTCGCCTTGGATGATGCTCATGCATGGCTTGGATCTCTTCACATCACCAGCTCCGACACCCAGCCGAAGTCCGGCCCGTCGTCCTCCGTCACCGGCGGCAGCACCTGCGTCCTGGACGCCGCCTTCGCCGCCGCCTGTCTGAAGTTGAGCTCCCGCATTGCGAGCATGAGTTCCTCCACCTCGGCGTCTGCATCCCCTTCGTCTCCGGCGGCTGCATCCACCCACCATCCCCGGCCCCCTTCCACGGGCGACACGGGTGGAGACTCCCAGAGAGACGTCAGCGTGGATTTGGGCGAGAGCGCGGCCAGGGGCGAGATATCTCCCCCCGCCTTGTGCCCCGCGGCGGCACGGAGCTCGGCGGGCGTGTGCGCGAAGAAGCAGACGCGGCGCCGGCACGCCGTGCCGGCGCGGCACGGGCGGGTGCGGTAGCGGGACGGGTGGAGCCAGAGCTCGAACGTGCCGTGCGCGAGCGGGCACGAGTTCCCCCTCGGGCACGCGGCGCCAGGGCGGCGGCGGAAGTCCGGGCATGGCTCGCCCGCGTACGCCACGCGGCGCGGGTCCCGGCGCCGCGCGGCCTCCCCCGGGTGCGCGTAGGGGCACGCCGTCCAGTCGTGGCTCCGCGCGCGCGCGCACCGCCGCACCTTGAACTCGTACATCATGAACTCCTCGTCCGCCTCGGCGTCGGCGGCGTCGGCAACGGCGCCGGCGTCCCCCTCGTTGTGCCCGGCGGCGGCGCCCGAGGAGAGGTACTCTCCCAGCGCGACGAGGAGCTGCGGCGGGATCTCGGATACAGACGGGGCTGGTTCGGCGGCCCAGGAGAAGGCTAGCGCGGTTGGGTCGAGCTGCAGGAGCTGCTCGTGGCTCACCATGGCTGAGAAGAACTAATCGATTAACCGCGATGATTTGGGTTGGGATAGAGGGCGAGAGTCCGGGCTTTATAGGTGGGGAGCGCGGCACTGCGGCAGAGAAGAGATGGCTGGCGCCGTTGGGGCCGGGTGCAGGGGATGGCTGGCGCCGTATCGGGTTATAGGCGTGGGGTGGTTTTGGCGGGGAGCAGGGGGGTACGTGGGAGTGCGGGGGGTGGTACGTGGAGGCGCGCCGGGGCGGGTGCTGCATGTTGCGCGACACGTTGCCGGCCGCGATGGTTTTGTTTTCTAGTGCTGCCCCAGGAGGAGTACCTTCCCTTTCCTTCCTCGGCGCAGGCCGCTTTTTTCTTTCTTTATTTCTTCTCAGTCTTCTTTTCTTTTTTTTCTCTTCTTCCTCGCTTTTGCGCTATCGCGGCCAGCGGTTGGGAGGGCGGTTTCCTAATTCCTCCATCTCTTTTTTCCGGGAACCTGAACACGCAAGGCTGGCTTGGCTGGCAAGGCCACACGGCCGGCTGACACACTACAAGTGCTTCGACATTGCTTCGCTGCCATTTTTGATGCAAAAAGAACAGGATTTACCGTACACCTTGCACACACGACGGTATTAATAATCCGTAGTGTAGTACGCCTTAGCTTTGGATGGTTGCATGTTGCATCAGCTGACTGAGGAGCGTGTGAGCTTTCGGCTGCATCAAAGTCGCACACGCACTGTCTTCTCCCGCGCTCACTGTTGATTGTTGCTTACCCTCCTCCTCGCGTCTTTGGAATTTGGAGCGTGAGCTGTGGTCGAGCCGGCCTTCGCCCTGCTGCGGCGGATGATCGAGAACGATCGAGTTTGTGTCGCACGCGCACTGTCTTCCCGTGCTCACCATTGACACACTCGCATCGTCTTTTGGGATTTTGGAGCGCAAGCTGTGGTCGTCGTGCCAGCCTGCGGCTACCTGCAGCGGACGCCGACTAAGAAAATTCCGTCGCCTGGCTTCAGCCTTCAGGCATTCATGATCACGAGGCAGGATGGCAGGCCTATATATGTCAGTGTCCGTGTGTGCGTGCGAGGTGTGGTACACGGTAGAATAGCGGCAGGCGATCGAGTCAGTGGCGCCCGCGTCCACCGCGAGGAAAAGCCGAGTCCCTATTTCGCTGGGCTAGCTGGGCCGGGCTGTGTTATCCTGTTCTTTCTTCTTTCTTTATTCGGTTGGTTCACGTGGGCCTCATTTTTTTATGTGAAAAACCATCCTAAAACACATTCGCCAACGTGTGCTGAAAGTTTATAAGTCTGCAATTGAAAGTTTTGAAAATCACACTAACTGACTTTTTAATTTTTCTTAGTTCTCGGTATCCTCAGTGCCCCTTCTTCACTCCACTAGGACTCTTGTTTCACTCTCTTCACATCACTAACCCGTTTTCATCCTTTCTTCCGCTCCATTGTCGCATTGCTCCGCTTTCTCTCTCCTTTCCCCGCTGACGTACTCACCTGAGATATAACGATCGTGTCTTCTTTAGACATCTCTCTTAACCTAGGACACTAGTGTTATCTGTGAGACATTGTTGAGCCCTGGCGGTGGCAATTGCTAACGAGTTCTTCTACGACGTCCATGGGTCAACCTCTTTCATTTCCTACTACATATTTTCTCACGCGCACTTAGTCAGTCCGATCGTTCTGCTATGAATGTTGGCCTCAACGAATTTGTTTCTGACTTTGATGATGCACCTTAATTTTTGTATGCTCTCTCTCACTTCTTTCCCTCACTCTTGATTGGTGACATGTATCTCGTTTGTTGTCTTTTTGACCTTGGCAATAAATAACACGTTGTCTTGTTTTGTCAAAGACAAAAACGACGACGCACGCTAATACAAGTGTAACCAGGGGCGGAGGTAGCACCCAGGCCAGCACGGGCCCTGGCCGCCCCTAAGATTTGGAATTTGTAGTTAACCCCTTCATAACCTTTGCAATTTTGTCCTATAAGATTCAGTTTTTATGCTTCGTCCCCCCAAATAAAGCATCTCCTCTATTGTGGCCCTACCTATGTTTTTTTTTCTGCCTCCACCCTTGAGTGTACCACCGTTTGATGTGCAGATTTTTCCTTCATAAAATCTGAATCTCAAAGGTTCTCTCCCCAAAAGTACCGATTTTAGGTTAAAAAAAGTTGGACAAACCATGAAGAATTCAGCAGATAGGAGTACACTACACGTTCTGAATGTAAAACTCGCCAAAAGCGAGCGAGTTTTCAGCAGATAAGGCGCGCGCCACTCCCACCACACGCAGACGCAGGCGTCCAAGGAAAACCCCATCGATGGGCATGGGGACACTAGCCGTCGCCCACAAGCTCTCGCTCACCTCCGCCTTCCTCCCGCGCCACCGTCGGCCCTGCCGCTCCTCCTCTTCATCCGCCCAGCACCCCCGTCGCCGGCGCCATGGCGCGGTGGTGGCGTACATGGAGCCGGACCCGAACTCGCCGGCGGCCATCCTGGGCCGCATCGTGGGGGCCCTCCCCGTGGTGGGCCTCGTGGCGCGCATCCTGACCGACGACGGCGGCGTCGGCGGCGACACCGTGGACTTCGCCGAGTTCCGCCGCCGCGTCAGCAAGAAGTGCACCGTCATGGACTCCCAGGCCTTCTACGACTTCAACGACCGCCGCGGCAAGGTGCGTCGCCATTACCAGATTCAGCATCGGAGGAGGATGTTGCCATCGTTGTTTTTATTTACTACTGTGAATTGTCCGTGCGCAGGTAGGAGATCCTTTCTACGTTCTGCTCTGCTGCTGGCTGGCCGCCGTCGGCGCCGGGCTGCTGAAAACAGAGGAGATCCTGGAAGGCGTGGCGCGTCTCCGCATGTCCAGCGACATCGAGTACGAGGAGGAGACCTTCCTCGACATGATGAAGATCGCAAGGGAGGTACGCATCCACGATACCAGCTCTCGCAATATTCAGTGCCACATCGGGAAGTATCCGGCAATTTGTCCCTGAACAAGCTCCATAAACAAACTGTGATGTATGCAGAAACGAGCGAAATCGAAGGGGCAAGCGCCGCAGATACCCATGGAGGTGCGGGCGGAGAAGGCCCTGGAGGCCATCTACGTGTGCTGCTTCGGGCAGGACATGGTGGAACCGGAGGACGAGAAGCTCCTGTGCACGATGCTGAACGCGGTGTTCCCGTCGGTGGGGAGGCCGGCGGTGGAGAGGATGGTATCCGCCATGGCGAAGCAAGTGGCGGATGGCGAGAGGTTGGTGTCCGCCAAGGTCGTGTCCAAGGAGGTGGTGCAGCGGCAGCTCAAGGATCTGGAGTTCCTGCAGCAGAACAAGCTGGACTCGATATGAGACGGCGGACATTTTTGTCAGATAGATCAATCGACCGATGGTGTGTTATTCAGTCTGAGGAACAGATGGATGGAGAATGAGTTTCAACTAGGCGTGGTAGGAGGATAAGATGCCAGCCATTATACGTGCGTTGCTGCAATTTGCACACTGGAAACAATATTCTTGATGTAATTCTCCTCGGCTCCTTCTGGTGTCGCAGTGTGATGTGCGTTATCAGACGATGAGACGAGTTAGGAATAACAATGTTTTAGCTTCAGTTTTCTAGGTTCTTATTCAAATACTATCATAAGATTCTTATGTACCCAGTACTCAAAATTATAAAAGCCTAATCAATAGGACATGGCGAGTCGGCGACCTTCGGCTCGAACTCCTCTCCGGCGACCCGCGACCCTCTGCCGACGTGAGCGACACCAAGACCGCATGAATGTTCACCATGTTCGCGTGCACCGAGAGTCCGAGATACGGAGTAGTCTCGTGAAATGGGCTTGGATCAATAGAAATGGGCAACTGATTAACACTGTTTTACTCCTTAGTATACAAGATTTGCCTTTTCCATTAATAAGAACAAAAACTAGAAGAATGAATAGGTACTTTGCTTCAAAAAGTTAAAGTGGGCATATAGTCTAGATTCGAAATTTTAATCTGCACAATTCAAAATGTAACACCAGCACATATGCACTTACTTATGTAGACTCAACGTGTTTAAAATTCGCGCACAGGTTTTTTAGGTTGCCCTAATTCCAGATTGGCAATGAGACGCAGATGCCTTCAGTGTGTTGCTTTAATTCCAGATTGGCAATGACACATAGAAGCCTTCAGCGTACAGAAGGACCGCTAGGCACTGTTGGCACCCTGTTAATAATAGGCTCCATCTCAAATGGAGCGACGCCATGGCTCATGTGAGTGGATTGATCAACGACGTAAGCATCATAACTCAAGGTCGGGTCATCGCTGCTGCTACCATTGTAGAAGCCTCCTTCAAGGTCACTTGCAGCGCATCCATTCTCTAGCTCAAGACATTCTTGCAACTGTGCCACCATGTCGACAATGGTGGGCCGTTGTGCCGATGCATGTGTGGTGCACTTGAGTGCAATGTCCGTGACCTTCCACACTCCATTGATGTCATAGCCATCAAGCATTCGTGCATCCACCACACCCTCGATGTTGCCCTGTGCTAGTCACTGTCGTGCCCACTGGATGACACTAGTGGGCACTGGTTCCCGTAGGACGGCCGGCTTCCCAGTGACCAACTCTAGTAACACAACACCAAAGCTATACACATCGCTCTTGGTCGTCAGCTGCATCGTTGCTTGGTACTCTGGATCCACGTATCCCGGTGTGCCGACAATACTGTTCGTGGACACGTGGGTGCTATTGTCGCTGTTGAAGGCCTTGGACAAGCCGAAGTCGGCAATCTTAGCCTCTAGCCTTGCATTGAGCAGGATGTTGCTGGCCTTCACATCCCTGTGAATCAAAAGCGGGTTGCATCCCTTGTGTAGGTACTCCAGTCCTACGCATCATCAAATTAACCAGCCAATGCTCAAGTTTCTGAAAACACAAAAGCTCATCGAGTAGGCCGACTGCATCTGATTCTGCATTCACGTCCGTACCTTGAGCAGATTCAAGTGCAATTCGGAGTCTCTGTCTCCAAGGTAGACACCCTCCGTCACGGTTGCTTCTTGGAAATTGATTGCATTATGAATTTAGGAAAATATAATAGGTACTTGACATGAATAACTGTAACATTTTGTGAGCGTGAAGTGTTGTAGTTATAGTGAAAAATATATAAAAAAAATCCTCTAGCTTGTATCTTTTGTGGTGAAGCAGTTTGTTTTTGGAAAATAATTGCTACAGGTGGCACCCTTTTGTCGGACCTATCCTAGACTTTTTAATATTGTCCATAATAAACATGCCAATGTCACATAGAGTTAAGGTTCCGTTGAATGTTGAATTCAAGTGGACCTTGACAGGTCAACATTTGGTGGATTGACATGTTATCGTCCTTAAAGTTGCGGATGTTACTCTTCTCCAAGAAGAACCTGTGGGTGTCAAGATCAGATTTTGATCTAAACATCCGTAGAAACTTAAATTTTTCTTTGGTATTTATTTCGATGTGTCATTCTTATAAAGGACAACTTAGCAAAATGTCACTGGTAGGGGGACATTAGGTGTAGCTTTTGTTACAGGAGACGGTGCCATGCCTTTTTTTGTATACAGTTGCCCGTATTGCTTGCTGGCAGGTTGCACATTTGATATTTAACATTATTCAGCCACATAGCATGGTTGATAGTTCACATTTTATGGTCTTGGTTCAAGGGGTGCATAAGTCTCTTTGGTCTCTAATTTTTGTTGGTGCTGTGGCAATCTGTTGGTCCATTTGGCCCTGCAGAAATGATACTACTGTTTTTGAAGAAACAAAAGAAAGTTGACTCCCTAATGCAGGTACTATACTCATGTATCAACTCAATCCTGGGCTTTACTACAGTAGGTTGAAATTGGTGCCAAACAATTGGAGTGCCTTGCGCGATAATTTGTATTCCGGTTGGGTCATGCATGGCTTCCTACTGTTGTTTAATTGTGCTTAAAGACCAACTTCGTGGGCATGTTTGCGTGGTCTTTTGTAAAAACTCTGTAATAATCAACGGTTGTGTGCATCTATATATGGAGACGATAAAAGTTCATTTTCTAACAATACTAGTGCACTAATCGGTTAGGGCACTGCTGGTTTTTTGGGGACAAAACACTAAACTCTAAAGTTACACCTGTAACTAAACAAAACTTGCATACCTGCAATGTGCTCTTGCAGGGTTCCTTCCGACATGTACTCGTAGACAAGTGCCATGTATTCTCCATCGTTGCAGTAACCGATTATGGACACAAGATTCTTGTGATGAATCCGGGTCAAAATCTGTGCCTGGATAAAATATCCATGACTCAGGAAACTTCACTCCGAGATCTCTTGAACCTTAAAACATCAATTGTAGTGAAAAAGGTTCTACCTCAGCAAGGAACTCCTTGACACCTTGATTGGAAGAATGAGACCGTAACTTCACCGCCACCCGGGTGCCGTCATCCAGGAAGTCGTCATAGACGTATCCAAACCCTCCCCGACCAAGCACTCGCTGGAAGTTGTTCGTCATAATCTCGAGCTCCTTGTACGTGAACCAGCGGCTCTCCAGTCGCAGCGAGCTGTCCCCATAGGCATCTCTTCTCGTCTCGTTCTGCGGCTTTACGGAGTTGTTCATTGATCCTGAATTCGTAGGTGACATACTCCAGATCATATTAGAAGTGCTCAGTTAATGAAAAATACATCCTATAGTCGGGTCCTGTTTGGGTTGTTGTATTTTCGTGGGGTTGTATTTAGTTCAACTCCACCCAAAGTTGAACTAAATACCAACCATTAGAAAATATATATACAACAGTCCAAACAGGGCCTTAAAGTGTTCGTACCAAAGCCTCACCGTGCTGTCTCCGTTTGAGGAAGCAAAAGAGTAGTACCATCGCTAATATTAATGCAACTACCAGAGCTACAGGAACAGAAATGTAGATGGCCAGCTTGCCGTTCCTCTTAGTTGTAGCAGGCTGACATGAACTCCTACTGGTACAGAGGTTTGGATTGTTGCCGTATCTAACAAAAGATGAGATGAAGATACTGAATCAAGTTTTCGGTCACTTTATTAAGTATCATGGTAGTCAGCATATAGAAATATACCTTAGACTCAGGGAGCCATCTTGAATCCTTTTCAGTAGTCCAGAGGGGATTGATCCGTTCAGCTGGTTGCCTGACAAATCTCTACAAAAACCACATACTGCTTACATGACTCGAAGTAGTTCACAGCAAAATGGATAAATTTTGTAGAGAATTCGAGGTGGACCTAACACACTACGAGAGGGCCTATTCACCTATACCAACTACTTTGGTGTAGTTGATTAGTCCCTTTTTATTTCTACTTACTTAGTGCAAGCTTCCGGGCGGCAGAGCCACTCACGTTAAAGCAAGTCTTGAATCCGGGCGGCTATGCCACTCACGTTGAAACAAGACCGTTGTGATTTCGGGCGAATCCGCTCACGTTAAATCACAACTTATATGCACTAAGTACTTAGAAATAACAAGGCCTAACCGGGAGACTTATATGAACAAAGTAGTATTATATTGCTTTAGGAATATTAGTACAAGAGAGAGCATACACACCTTACACTTGCTCACACCTTGTTCTCCACCTTCTTCACTTCCTTATTCTCTACTACACAAGGTGTGAGGCAAGGGTCTCTATTTATAGGACTACATGGCCATTGGATCTTTGACATGTGTCAAAATCTTAGCCATTGATACAAAATATCTAAAACCTTCGACACACTTCTACATAAATATCTAGGTACTAGAAGTTTTCCTATTTATTTATTTTAAACTCCTATTTTAGAGTATTCCAAAGCTTGTACATAATTCTTCATGCATATCTAAACACTAGAAGGTTCCCTCTTTTATTTATTTTATATTCTAGAGTATTCTATAGTAATGTCTTCTTTCTTGTAATATTGAGAACACTCTAGAAGCTTGTATTGTATTCTCCAACACTCCCCCTCAATGCAAAGCTTCTTTGGTGACCATGCCAAGAGCTTCTCGAAACTTCTTGAACTTTGATTTGTTGAGACTCTTGGTGAGGATATCTGCAGTCTGGTCTTCTGTCTTTGTTGGCACCATCTCAATTTCCCCCTTAAGGACCTTTTCTCTGATGTAGTGGTAGTGCACCTCTATGTGCTTTGTCCTTGCATGGAAGACAGGATTTTCTGCTAGCCTTATAGTGGATAAGTTATCACAGAAAATCCATACCTGATCTTTTGGAGTTTGATGAAGGTCTTCCATCAATTGTTTAAGCCAGGTGCTTTCTTGTGCTGCCGCTGCCGCTGATCGATATTCTGCTTCAGTACTTGACAGTGCCACTGTAGGTTGCCTTTTGCTGCACCATGTTATGGCTCCCGATCCAAGACTGAAGAGATATCCAGTGGTTGATCTCCGTGTATCACAATCTCCGGCATAGTCGGCGTCGCAGTAACCAATAACCTGGCATTCTTTTGTTTTCTTATATAGGATGCCATAATTTAAGGTGCCTTTGACATACCTGAGTATTCGCCTTATTGCATCAAGGTGAGGCTTCTTTGGTGTGCTCATGTATCGGCTTGCCACTCCAACGGCATAGGAAATATCTGGCCGACTAAGTGTCAGATAGATAAGACTCCCGACCAGTTGCCGATACATGGTTGCATCCTCCAAGTTCTTTCCTTTGTCTTCTTGAAGTCTTGCGTTAGGATCCATAGGAGTGGAAATAGGTTTGCAGTCAAGCATCCCATACCTCTTAAGAAGGTCCTTCGCATACTTTTGTTGGCCTAAGAATATCCCATTCTTAGTGTGCTCCACCTCAAGTCCAAGGAAGTGTCTTAACTCACCAAGTTCCTTCATTTGAAATCTCATGGAGAGATTTTCCCTTGTCCTTTCTATCTCCTCGGAGTAATCTCCCGTGATGATCAAGTCATCAACATAGACTAGAACTATTGCTAATCTTCCTTCCTTGGCCATCACAAATAAACTAGAGTCTGATGGAGCAACTTTAAAGCCATTGTGTACTAGGAACTCACCGATCTTTCCGTACCATGCTCTTGGTGCTTGCTTTAGCCCGTAGAGTGCCTTCTTTAGTTTGCAGACATGCTCGGGGTATTTCTTGCTCTCAAACCCCTTTGGCTGCTCCATGTAAATCTCCTTGTCAAGTTCTCCATGCAGAAAGGCATTCTTGACATCTATCTGCCACAACTCCCAAGACTTGCTGGCAGCCAATGCAAGCAAGACTCGAACTGTTGTGATTTTTGCCACCGGACTGAATGTTTCTTCATAATCCAGTCCATACTCCTACGAGAAACCTCGTGCCACAAGTCGAGCTTTATACCTTTCAATTGAGCCATCTGTTCGGGTTTTCACTTTGTAAACCCATTTGCAGGATATTGGCTTTACGTCCTTTGGCTTTGGCACTAAGTCCCATGTTTGGTTTTCCTTTAGTGCCTTAATCTCTTCTTCCATCGCCTTCTGCCACTCAGGGCCTCGTACTGCTTCTTCATAGGAAGATGGCTCAATAGGTAAAGACTCATCGGCAAGAGCAGCATTAGCGTATCTTGGATTGGGCTTCCTGGGTCTTGTTGATCTTCGAAGTTCTTGATCATGCTCCTCGGTTTGTGGCTCTTCAGGTTGGTGTATGCCAGTCTTCCACGGACTCTTGGTCTTACTTGGTGAGCTCCTTTCTCCTTCACTTGGGGTTTCTAGCTTCTGATCTCTTTCTTCTTCTATAACCTCCTCCACGTCAGGTGATTCAGGAATCTCTTCTTTCTTAGGGGACCACCATGAAGAAGCTTCATCGAACACAATGTTCCTTGAGGTGTGACATTTACCTGTGGTTGGATCACAACACCTCCATCCTTTTCGAGCATCATCGTAACCAACGAAGATGCACCTCTTCGCTTTCTTTTCAAACTTGGTTCTTAGGTGATCTGGCACAAAGATATAGCATACGCAACCAAATACCTTGAGGTGGCTGATGGCTGGTTTCATCCTCCAAAGCTTCTCATGTGGTGATTTGAACCCCAACCTCACTTGTGGTAGCCTATTAATCACATGAGCTGCAGTCCTCATACACTCGGCCCAGAGTCTTCCAGGAACATTTTTGGCATGCAACATACTCCGACAAGTTTCCGCAAGGTGACGATTCTTGCGCTCCGCTACTCCATTTTGTTGTGGAGTATTAGGGCAAGTTAACTGCCTTTTTATCTTATTTTTCTTGAGATAGATGGTGAACTCATTGGATAAATATTCTCTCCCATTGTCAGTGCGTAGGCACCGTATCTTATACTCGAGTTCACCTTCTATCATATCCTTAAATTCCTTAAATTTCATAAAGGTCTCAGACTTCTCCTTCATAAATTATACCCAAACGTACCTTGAGAAGTCGTCGATGAAGGTCACCATGTATCTCATGCCTCCAAGTGATATTTGCTTGACTGGGCCAAAGACATCTGAGTGTATGAGCTCTAGAGGTACCTTTGACTGATGCTGCGACTCCTTGTATGGCAATTGGTGGGCCTTGCCATACTGACATCCAGCACAGACCATGTCTGTACGGATATCAAGATCAGGAAGCCCCTTCACTACGTGCTTCTCCATCATCTCCTTCAACTTGTGGTAGCTGACGTGTCCAAGCCGCGCATGCCAAAGATCAGCCGTCTCATTCTTCCGAGTCTTGTCTACGTATGCTGACTCAGCAGAGAGCACAAAGAGTGAGTCTCTCTTTTTCCCTTCCATGATGGGTGTGCCGATCACCTTGAGCCTTCTGAAGATTGCTACTTCTTGTGGACCAAACAGAACATACTTCCCTTCTGCTGTCAGTTGAGGTACTGACAACAGATTTTTTTTCAAACTTGGGACGTGATAGACTCTCTCAAGTTGGAGTTGTTGAGGACCATACCTTGGAACGGCTATCTTTCCAACATGGGAAATCGATAGCTTGGAGTTGTTAGCTGTCAGCACCATTTTTCCTCCCTTGTACTCGGTCATATCTTGCAACTTGTTGTCATCATTAGTCATATGGTTGGAGCACCCAGAATCAACGATCCAATCATCTTTATAGTTGATTTTTGGATCCTTGATTGCTGCAAGGGTTGGCGCCTCCATGTCCTCGTCCAACTCTTTTTCATCCCTTGCAAAGACTGGTGGCTCCATGTCTTCCTCCAACTCTTCTTCATCCATCGCAAAGGCTGGTGCCTCCATATCTTCCTCCAAGTCTTCTATGTCAACCTCTTGAGAGTATCCAGCTTCGGCGTCCCATTCTTCTTCGCTCATGGATGCTTCTAGAGTGATCTCCTCTTTCTCCTTTGTGGTGGCCACATTCCCTTCATAACGCCTTCTTGGATATCGACATTCTCGAGTAAGGTGACCTTTCTTACCACAATTGGAGCATCCATCATTTGACCTCCTTGGAAATCGGCATTCTCGAGCAAAGTGACCTGCCTTGCCACAGTTGAAGCATCCATCACTTGGTCTCCTTGCATTCTTCTCGTACCATTTTGGTCCTTGTCTTTCTCGTTGGTCTCTCCCTGAAGAGTTGCTTCTCTCCTTTGGATGTTCTTTCCCACCTTCTGTCCACTTAGGCTTGGGCTTCCATTGTTTTTGGTGTGGGCTCTTCTTCTTAGCGAAAAGTGCCTCCTCTTCTTCCTTTATGGTTATGCTCCCCATCTTCTTAGCTAACTCCTCTTGATTTACCAATAAATTCTCCAACTCCACTACTGAAGGTGGAGTAGGCCATCCCATCACCGCAGCCATAAACCCATTGTATTCGGGTCTAAGACCGTGGATGATGATTCTCTTCATCCGAGTCTCGCTCACCTTCTCATCCGGGGCAAGTTGGGATATCTCACGGCAAATAAACTTCACCTTCGAAAAATATTGACTGATGGATAGATTGCCTTGTGAGATACCTGCGAGCTCATTTTCCAAGAGCTGGAGCCGTGCTTCATTTTTCCTTGAGAATAGCTTCGCCAAAGTCTCACATGCCTCCTTAGGTGTCTTCTCATCACGGATGTGCTCCAATAGGTCCTCTTCGATGGTCGTCTTCAATACAAACATGGCCTTCCCTGACTTGATCTTCCATTTCCGCAAGGCATCAGCATTCTCTGGAGGAAATGCTTCGGTGCCCGCAACGACCTCCCATAGGTCCTGACCTTGTAGGTAGGACTCCATGCAGGTCTGCCAATAGCCATAGTTGTGGCTATTAAGCTTCCTGATCCCGCTGCTTGAGCTAGCAAGATCCGCCATGGTGACTTGCGCCCAGCGTCAAGTAAGCTTTGGTCCCGGACCAGCTTCACAGTCCCAGACTGTGCACCAGCAGAGTCTCCCCTCAGCGCCTTCTTGTTGCACCGAACAAAGCAAGCACCCCGTGCTTACAACTCTTCCTCCAAATGACGGTCCCGGACCGCCTGCTCTGATACCAACTGTAGAGAATTCGAGGTGGACCTAACACACTACGAGAGGGCCTATTCACCTATACCAACTACTTTGGTGTAGTTGATTAGTCCCTTTTTATTTCTACTTACTTAGTGCAAGCTTCCGGGCGGCAGAGCCACTCACGTTAAAGCAAGTCTTGAATCCGGGCGGCTATGCCACTCACGTTGAAACAAGACCGTTGTGATTTCGGGCGAATCCGCTCACGTTAAATCACAACTTATATGCACTAAGTACTTAGAAATAACAAGGCCTAACCGGGAGACTTATATGAACAAAGTAGTATTATATTGCTTTAGGAATATTAGTACAAGAGAGAGCATACACACCTTACACTTGCTCACACCTTGTTCTCCACCTTCTTCACTTCCTTATTCTCTACTACACAAGGTGTGAGGCAAGGGTCTCTATTTATAGGACTACATGGCCATTGGATCTTTGACATGTGTCAAAATCTTAGCCATTGATACAAAATATCTAAAACCTTCGACACACTTCTACATAAATATCTAGGTACTAGAAGTTTTCCTATTTATTTATTTTAAACTCCTATTTTAGAGTATTCCAAAGCTTGTACATAATTCTTCATGCATATCTAAACACTAGAAGGTTCCCTCTTTTATTTATTTTATATTCTAGAGTATTCTATAGTAATGTCTTCTTTCTTGTAATATTGAGAACATTCTAGAAGTTTGCATTGTATTCTCCAACAAATTTGACAAAGGCTTGCCCAACTTACAGAACTGCCAATGAAGGTAATTGAGAAAGGACATCTGGAATTGGGCCTATCAAGTTATTATTTGACAGATCTCTGCAAGATAGGATACAAGGTCTTTTTTTTTCTTAACCTCTTTGTTGCAGAAAGCTACAAACGAGGCCGGAATATTTGCAGAACTCGGAACGTACAAGTATTGGACAGCCTTGAGATTAGCGAAAGAAGAGGATATATCACCATTCAGGCCACTTGAGGACAGGTTTCTACAAAAAGCAGCATAAATATCAAGTTCCAGTGTATCAGTTTCACTGGCATGATAATTACATAACCTTCTACAATCTCCGTTAATTCGGCCATGAACACAAGTCAGTATATCTGGATAGATAGGAACTGCTTACATGGTACTGATCCTTGGAGGGCTGGCAATGGCGTAGCCGCAGGTCAATCTGTCCCAGGACATATTCTCTGGAACACACGGGTCGCCCATCCAATTTTTCTTCACCTGATATTTGGCCTTGATCGCCATGATGGCATATACTACAGACACGAGCATATTCAGTAGCATGCACGAGGGTTTAATTTGACGAAATGGGTACCATAATACTTTTTTTTAAAGGACAATCAGTACCAGAATACTTTCATCTCAGATAATTAAAACTAAATTCAGATTTTGGTCAAAATCAAATTCGTTTGATGATTTTTTGTCCTTTCGGAATAATTCTGAGCGAGAACATTACATACCGTCCTGGGAGTCCGTGGCAAGGGTGGTGGTGGGGATGACGGAGTACACCTCGGCTGCGCTGATGATCGGCGGCAGCGTGGAGTTGGCCGTGGCGTTGATAGTGACGTCGTAGCGGCTGTGCCGGGAAGGGATGCTAATGTATGTGGCGCTGGTGTAGAGGTAGTCGGGCCTGAAGCCGCTTGAGAACCACGACTTGCCGTTGAGGTTTACGTAGAACTCACGCACGGCGCCGCTGGGGAGCTGCTGCAGCTCAGAGAAGTGCATGATGGCGATGTAGCCTGGCGACGCGTCGTTGGGCTGGGGCACTGCGTCCCAGAGGAACTCGATGCCCTGCCAGATGTTCGGCGACCTGATCGCCGTCTGCATCACCGCCGTCGGCACGTCGAAGAGATCATGCTCAATGTTCTGCACC
Source organism: Brachypodium distachyon (assembly GCF_000005505.3). Taxonomy (NCBI): domain Eukaryota; kingdom Viridiplantae; phylum Streptophyta; class Magnoliopsida; order Poales; family Poaceae; genus Brachypodium; species Brachypodium distachyon. The sequence goes on along the minus strand of NC_016132.3, from coordinate 16,942,328 downwards.
TTCTTCGTCGTTGATATCACGGCCCAGTCTGCCGCGTTCGCCCACGGCATCCATACCCGGTCGTGTGGATCATCAGGGTACCTGACCGATTAATCATCCGATTTATAGTTTAGTCAATGAATCGGCGCGTGGGCACCATGGGGAAATTGGGAATTGTTAAGCATACTTGACAATGCCGGACACGTCGGTTGGTCCGAAGTTTATCCTGGCATGTAGGACAAGGCCCTGCGATGCGATGGCCTGCGGGTAGAGAGTCCTCTTGAGCGGCCTCAGATCGATCCCGGAGATGAACGGCGTCCCGGCGCCAGTGTTGACGAGGCAGACCTGCACGTAGTCGTCGGGCACCACGACAATGACCTCCATGAGCATCGCCTCATCGGGCCTCGTGACGTTGACCGCCGTCCAGAAGTTGACCCCCACGTAGAGGTGGAACACGGGGGGCCGGTCGAGGCCGTCGTAGTTGCCGTACTTGAACCTGGCCCGGATCAGGTACTTAAGCCCGCGCTCGATGGACCGGAGTGTGTAGCAGTTCCTCGTGCCGGCTGGGGAAGGGAAGCTGCGCACGTTGTACCAGCTCCTGACTAGCGACGGGGTGATGTACTCAGCCGAGATATTGTGGTTGGTGCCAGCGTCGATGAAGCCGGCGTCCGTGGCATAGGAGAGCTTGGTGGTGTCGTTCACGTAGCCTGTCTCCCCGGGGAGACCGCAGTCTATGCTTATGAATCCTGCAGTATAATTACGAGACTTGATGAAGCAAAATGTACCTGGAAATAGCTAGCTAGTGTAATCAATCGTGCACGAGCAAACATGCATGCATACCTTTGCTGTCAGGCTGGGCGCGAGCTTGGAGCACGATGGCGGCGGAGGAGGCGAGGCAGACAAACGCGAGCCATGGTGTGGCCGCCATTGTTCGCGCCGCTGATTCAGATTGCTCTGTTGCACAACGCAGAGGACGGATGGAGCAGAAATATAGTATGTTTGACTCTGGGCGGCCTGATAATATAATAGGAAAGCTAACTCTGGCTCCAAAAAGAAGTAGGAAAGCCAACTCTGTTGTCCCTGTCTGTCAGATTGGCATTAGCTTGCAGCCTAGCAATAAAATGACCACATTGGCTGCATCACCATGATTAACGACGTCAGCAGTAAGCACACGATACCCAACTTGCATGGAGCGGCGGCGGTACGTGATTCCTTGACGAGTAGGCCATGTTCGAACCTTCGAATGCTACCTCGCCTTGGTCGTATACGAAGAAACGACAAGCGGATAACATGGGCGGAGAGTTGACTTGCCCTTCGAACCGGGTCAACGCGTCCTGGCCGTGGAACTGATATGCGTGCTTAATCATTGGCCACATCTATCTAAGTAAGGATCCAAAACAAAGAATGAGATAGAGATATTGGCGTGACCAGTTCAGAAAACACTTTGCACTGAAGCACATGACCACATCGAAACCATCTTCAGCTCCATGACCACATCGATCTAAGTAAGGATGCAAGTCATCCAACAGAGAGACTCACGTACACTACACAGACACAAAATCAAGAGGATCCAGACTGATTAAAGAACAAGAAAACCTCCGTCCCGCGACGGCCGACTCGACCTCTGGACGGCACAGAGGCGCTGGCAATAGGTGGGGACAGGTGGGCTGCGCCTGCCCGTGTCCCGGCTTGGCCGCAGAGGGCGCTGGAACCGCAGCTGCTCCAGGCCAGGTACTCGTCGTCATCGCCTCCGGTGTGAGTGGCGCTGACGAGGCACGAGCCGTGGTGGCGGTTGCGCGTGTCCCGGCTGGGCTCCAAAGGGCGAAGGAATCGAAGCCGCTGCATGCGGCGGCGGCTGCTGCTACGGAGGCCAGCGGCGGATCAAGTAGGCTAGCGGCGGCGGCCAGCAGGTGTAGGCCAGCTCGAGACGGGGGACGGCGCGTGGCGGCGGTCGTGGCATCGCGGCGGAGGCGCGGAGCGGCCGAGCGGGGGATTGGGAGGAGAACCGATTCTAAACCCACGGGCTCATACGGAGCAAACTGTTTAGGCCCAAACCCAACTGTTCCAGCTCCTCCATGAACCCAAGTACCCAACCCAAACCGAACTTTCTAGACTTTCAGCCCGTTTTGACCTCAACCGACTCAAAGGTAAAAGACCACCCATTTTAAACCAGGTTATACGTGTGGCCCAATGCTCCAATGGCCCATTATACGCAGAAAAAGGGACAACGTAACAGACTCGACCTCCCCGGCTCCAACCGATACGGCGGAAGAACAGGCAGGCCGCAGGCGTGCCCGGGCCCGACCTCCAACCGCGCTCTCGGCGCCGTGGCGGGTCCACGAGCCACGGCTCCGAGCTCTCGGCGATGCCGGTGCGTCGGCGGATGCCGCATCAGCGGCTGGTGGAGCGGCGACAGGAGAACGGGATCGTGAAGAGGTACAAGGAGATGGGGATAGCGGCCGCGCTGTCGCGGCCGTGGGACTACCCGACGGCTTGCCGCGAGCTGGCCGAGCTCCTGCGCCACGGGTACGCGGGCCTCCCGAAGGCCGCCAAGGCCCTCGTCGCCAGCGACGTCCTAACCGCCTTCCGCCTCCTCCCCGAGTAAGCGAAAAAGCCGTCCCATGATCCCTCACATCCAATCTCGCGTCCCAGATGTGCGCAATTCCGCCAAAATTTCCTGTGCTCTTGCTTTGCGGATCCAGGTCCAGGGCTCGTGCCGGATTATTGCGTGGAAAAATAGGATTTAGTGCTTCAATATGCCCTGATGACGGCTGGTCTGTCCCTGTTGTGTATACTTTGCATGCTGGAGTAACTCGTATTAGGATTCTAAGGGCTACTTGTGTCCCTAGAATTGCTCATTTGTTAAGCTTGCTTAACAAATTTCTGTCGGTAATAGTGCATCATGAGCAAGTTGTAATTTTCACAGTTAGTTCTTGCATTCGATAGTCAATGGAAGATGAGTGCTTAAAATAAACTTGTAGAGAAAGTTTGGCTTTTAAGTTCATTCTTCTGCAAAATTGGTTGTTCAGCCTAAGCAAAGTTTGCCCAAGAAAATATGCACTGAGGCTGATGATTTATTAATGCACACAAATGTTTTAGAACTAATGTTTATACAATTAAAGAAATTAAAGGAGGCTTCATCACAGGAGGCCTTAGAAATTGGTTTGAACTTTTCAGTCTTTTGTGCTGTACCGGAACGAGTGCTATATGCCCGCCGCCTACCTCTCTACAATTTGTCCTGTTCCACCAATGCTTTGTCAGGGGTTTTGGTATCATTGGAGTTAGTTTGCGAAGTTGATAAACTTTTCACTCTAAGTCCATGTTTAGTTATGAAATTTGGAACTGTCTAATCTGGTTTGTGCTTAATGTGCTGTGTGCTTGCATATCTTTTCCATGTACAATAAAGATTCCAGTCATGCTTGTTTAAAATAAGCACGGTACTAAGGGGAAATCTCGCATTAAACTTTATTTTTTCATCGAGCATTTCTACCGTGCTTGGATATTTTCACAGCCATCCAGAGGGCTCTGATCTAATTGCCCACGCCTTGTGGTATCTCTGTGTTTACCGCGGCGTTGATGCCAAACGTGGTGTGGACTTGCCAAGTTGCCGCTGAACTTCCTTTCTTGTTCTCACATATGGCTTGCCTCCTCCAACTGGTTTCTCAGTCTGATGGTGGTGGCACATCAAGATTCATGATGTCAGGTTCACATGACTCGAGCAAACAGGAAAAGTCACTCGCTAGTCACTAGCTTTGCTGGGATAGATAATTCATTTGTAGATGGATTCATGGTTGAGATATCTGCATGGCTTTGCCAGATCCACGGTAGCCACGTGCTGGATGCCTTGTTGATTGTCGACAAAACATCCCGAGCGTACTTCTGGACGGGCCAAACAGCGTCGGCTGCAAGCTCCAGTATGTGAGAGGGATCATGCACTAGGTGGGATACGCCCAGGCCCCAATCAGAGGTCTTCTTGGAAAGGGGATAGAAGGGAGCATTGTCGAGCGTGGTGGTGCAGTGTGTGGCCACCAGCAAAGGTGAGAGAGGTGTGAAACGATCATCGGGCTGCCTTTTTTTAGATTATGAGGACCTTATTGATTCTTACCACCACATCAAGATGATACAATTGTCACAAGAATTCAATCACTCGGCCTCTACATAAGATGCACACAACCACAACCACAGCCACAAAACGCGTCAAGAAAAAAAGGTACAAATTCTCCGACGAGGCAAAAAAACAGCTAGTTGAGGGAGCGTCGACCCATATAGTAGACCGACAGCCATGTTTGGTAAAGACCTCCCTGTCTGCCCGCTCCACGTGCGTACACGCAGTGGACACCAAGTCCTGGTCCTCGATACCATTGTACCCCTACTTACATATGTGCACAAATTTAATTAGTACCTTATTTTATATAAGGATGTAACGGGTATCTCGTAGTACCTCTCAAGTACCATAGGAAAGCTCATTTCTCCAATGCCCATTTATTCTTACTAGTATGCTGTTTTTAGTTCACGACCTGACTTTATCCTTTCATGTTATTGCTACATGGTGGTTTGTACTGACCTGTTGTTTCTGGTAGTGTGCATACAGGGTATGCATTACCGGCGGCTAATGGTCTTCTCCAAGCGGTGGAAGTTTCCCTACCAAAGCAAAAGAAGTCGCAGGCTATTTCAGAGTTCAAGTGTTCTGTAGTTGCACATAAGAGGCGTGCTAGAGTTCAACAAGAGCCAGGTATAGCAGGTTCCTTCTCAAATGTGCAAATGCATTATTAGCTCCCTGCTTGGCAAACATGCAAATCTTGGTTCCGCTCATCAGAGAACTACTGTGCTCATTGCTTCTTTTATTTGGTGCTAAAATAACGTAGAATTGTAGATGTAGATGTCATTCCCTTGTGCTGTGTATTTTAACTTTTTATTAGATAAAATGTGTGCTCTTTCTTTAATTTTTCTAGGTTCTATGAAGCAACAACTATTATGTTTGAATATTCTTCTGGGATGATAACATTAACAGGCAGATGATTTCTGTCATGTCATACTTGTTCGGCCTACCTTCTCCATTTTATGCTGAAAGGTCCATAGTTTTGAACTTTTGACCATTCTCGGTATAATTTACCAAGTCATCATAAGCTCCAGCTTCCTGTCAAGATTTAGGAGTTTGAGATTGTAAATTATATTTGTATAGTGGTCATCGTGGTATTTATCTTGAACATCTTTGACAGGTCCTCCACACATACCACATGATGTGCTTGTTCATATCTTCAGTTTTCTAGACATGCGTTCTCTGGTAGCAGCTGGTCTAGTTTGCTGGTATCTTTTTTTTTCTCTCGCATCTATATACTTATTCACGCATGTGCTAGCTCTTATTCACACTTGCATATTCCCTAGAAGGTCTTGGAATTCATCTGCAAATGACAACCAACTGTGGAAAATGAACTACTCCATTTTCTTTAGCATCTGCGATGTGAGTTCAAACAGCATACCTGTATCAAGTGGTGTACAGAACAGTGATGGTCTTCTTGTGCAGAATAGCACGGATCCAGTATCTGGTGATTCCAGTTTGAACTGGAAAGAGGTTTTCCACAATAAACGTGCAGGTAATGCTCCCGCATGCCAATAATCTGGATGTAAATTGTACTCCAGAACTTATAATGGTGCTCCCTAAACATGGCTGAATGATCATTATTACAGAATACATACTTTGGAGTTCTGCATCAAACAAAGCAGTATGCCGGCAATGCCAGGCGATTATTTGGCTGAGCAACTTGACATGTGCTGCTCCACACCAATGTCCTAATAAGAACGAAAAAGATGGAGTAAAACTAACGCCTCTGTTACCTTCTACAGTAAGTACTTCTGTCTTATGCTTAATACTACTTTGTATGATAGTTTGTACTTTAAACCTGGAAGGTAGTTCATGGGTTGTAGTATAATCGACCACTCATTATACTGCAGTAGGAACTACTCCCTCCGTTCCTAAATACTTGTCGTGTTTTTAGTGCAATTTGCACTAAAACCACGACAAGCATTTCGGAACGGAGGGAGTACTTATTTTTAGATGAAACATACATTTTCTTGATAAGCCTTTTGGATGTAGTCCGTGAGCTTATTTTGCTCTCTTTTCTTTTTGGTCAGACATTGCGCTGTACATTTAACCTTTTGATTGCACTCCTTCCTGGACCAGGTTACAGGTTACATATTGAACTCTCATGGTCGGCTATCTTCATCATCTGACAGTGATGATACAGATAGTGATTCTGAAGATAATACGTCGAGACGATTTTGGAGTTGTCATTTGGACTGAGATTAGTCTTGTAAATTTGCTTTACTAATTAGTTTTGTTATACCGTAGTTGTGCACTGTTTTTGACCACTGACTACAACTCTATGAAAGGCTCAATGGGCGGAACCCAAGCTTATAAGTTGTGCTCCAATGCTATTGGCAGTAGTTTTTCATTAGCAAGTGAGAATGTTTTTTTTTTTACCAAGAAGCGAGGATGTTACTGACATGAGCAAACAGAGTATTTCCCTGCACCGTAATTTCTGCTTCACAATTAATCAGAATCAAAGCACAAGGTATACATATCCAAGAATGGATTGAAACGTTAGCAGTATATCATGAAATCGATCAAGTCATCCGTGCATTCACCCAAGCAAAAGGTTTTAGCTGCGCTTATAACAAAGGAATCCATATTAACAACGAAAATTTGACCAGATTTTCTTCATGTATTCCAACACAAACACATCCTTCACACATTGCAGCACCAACAACTAACAAGTGTGCATGCTATGTCAAAATTTGACCAGATTTTTTTATGTATTCCAACACCAACACATCCTTCACACATTCCAGCACCAACAACAAGCAAGTGTGAATGCTATGTTAAAAGATAGATCGCAAAACAGGATATAGAGAAAAAGCTGGCATAACATAAGTTTGTAGAAGTTGCACGTCACGACTACTGACCACACTAAGGTCCAAATAAGGTGTCTACTATCAACTACAGACATGGAATCACAACCATCCTTAGTGATCAACAGAGAGGATACATCCTGCACAAGATACTCCTTCTAATGCTTCTTATCTTTTGACGGACCCTTTGGAATCTTAGACAGGCATTTCTCGTCGAAGATGGCATAATATTTCTTCAGTTCGATCATGGCCTTCTCTCCATAAGCATCAATCTTGTCCTCATACTTCTCATACAGAACCGGCACGGTGTACAGCACCATAAAGACTGTGAGCAAGAAAGCCATAATCAGTAAACAATGGCAGTTTTAGTTATTGCACGTATACAAGTTAAAGATTGTAATAACAAACCACATTACCTATGTAGAACAAGGTCAGAAAATTGCAGGAGCTTCCAAGAGCAGAGAGAGTCCACAGACCTGCAATCACCTGAGAATAAAGAGGGCAGCACAAGTGCTTGATCAAATAACCAGGAATACCTTTAAACAGTGAAGGATAAATAGAAGTGAATCATGCAGTCAATCAACATACAATCAGGAATTTCTTTAGGTCACGGCCTTGGCCAATATCCCTCAAGCTAGCAAAGCCCCTGTTGATCTCGTATCTCAGTGATCGCGCAACATTGACAGCAAGGTCCTCCGGAATCCTCACCTCAGGAATGTTAGGAGGGGATCTGAAAAAAAATGCAAGCAGTAATTTACAACCACAAACTAATTTAGGCACCACATAACTAAAACGCAGAACATGTTAAGGCAAAAGAGGATTATCACATCCACACATCATTCATCTATTCGCCAGACAAATTCATGCTGGGTTAACAAGGCATTGTTATCTTAAATTTGATCTAGCTGTGAATAACATCTGAAGTTCAAAGATGCTCACTTGTTGATGAATGCAGAGGCGTTGGACCAGAGGAAGAGGATGCCCAGGGTGAGGATGAAGCAGTGGCACAAGAGGGTGAGGAGATGGTATTCCATGACCTCAAACAGCAGCCAGATGGCAGTGGCGCCCGCAAGCACGCCACCAGAGATCTTCTTGTTCCTCCATAGGAAGAGATCAGCAGCTGCAAGCATAGACCGTAAGTACAGGACAGCAACAGAGATACATGCCAACTTCCAAAGGGAAGGAAGAATCTCATGGTAACAGGGTTTAAGCGTAAAAGGCATACAGGTACAGCAATACGGCATCACAGTTCTACTGCTACTCTACTAAGACTACAGCATCACTGAAATCACTCTCAATCCAACCGAGTGGAACACAAGTAGAAACCTGATCGTACCCTATTCACAATACGGCGTGTTCCTCTAAAGGACCTGACTCGGAAAATCGCGGATCGAGACGCTTTTGACACGTTAAGAGCTAGTATTTCCATCAATACAAAATTTCCCCACAGAGGACAGCGAATCCGACCACGGGCGAGCAGTTCACAACTCAGATATGCGGAGCAAAAACCACCGATGTGGCCGGATCTACGCTACGCAGGCAGGAAGAAACCCCAGTAGCGCAGAAATGGAAGGAAAAGGCGGTTCTGAGGTCTGGACTCACGCTTGCCGCCGCCGAGGACGGAGTGGACGGGCTTCTCGCGGCCGAAGAGGCGGTAGATCTTGGCCTTGACGGCGGCGGCGGCCGAAGACGACTCGTCGTCCGACCCCGACGAGGACCCACCGTGGAGCTTCTCCGAGATCTTGTCCATCACCGACTCCTCCTTGTGCTCCGCCATGGCTTACCTCTGCTCTCTCCTTACTATCTCTCTCTTTCTCTCCGTTCGAATGCTTCTGTTCGGCGACGCCTTCTCCGCTTTTTCCCTTTCCCGTGCTCCGGGCCGCGTGTTTTGTGCGCCGCGTGACGCGTCCTCAGCCGTCGATCCCAGCACGATCGGCCGTGCAAGCCAACGCTCGCGGAAGCCTGCCGCTTAGGCGTTTACTAGCGTGGACGTAGCGCCTTTGTCGCCGCGCATGGCCCGCATGTAAGCCACTACTGCGCCTGTGGACCGGCTGCACGGAGAGGGATGCAGCGGCCGCGACAGGGAGGCGTCGTCCTCGCCTGCGGTGGGGCCCATGCTGTGGTAATGGGGTTGGGCCGCTGGGGGTGGAGATCGCGAGGAAGGCAGAAGCTACGTGACGACACGTGGCTGGTCGAGACGTTTCGCTGGCGATCCGTCGGTCGCTGCGTGCGGAGGGAGCTCGTAGGTCGGAAGCTTCTGGATGGACCTCTCGGGCTCGGTCACTAGCGGGGAGTTTTGGAAAAAGAAAGGAAAAATCTCGGGACTTTTCTTCCTTTTCTGGATATTCAAAATAGCTTGAGGGGGACTAGTTCAGCGTCGTGTGAGAAGCAAGTCAAGGAAGTATTTTGACTTCGTGAATGTTTCATTTTTCTAGACAGAGGTTAGCTCTGACGGAAATACGAGCAATTTATCACAAGATTTAATAGATAAAAACAGTAAATAAAATATGTGGAATATTGCAACCATGAATAATCCGCTACAGGAATTAATCAACATAAATAGTGGGTAAAACATGAGTAGATCAAACACATTAGTCATGCAAACATAATAACAAAACACATTTAAGGCAATAATTAAACATACGAACTGCAACATGGTCTCAAGTATGGGAAACAGTGGCATGTACGGTGCAGAGACGGAACCGCTCGTGTTTTCGTTGCCAGTCATGTTGATGCCGAGGATGTCGTCGACCTCCGGGAAGAAGTCGTCGTCGGGAAAGGAGTCGTCGGAGTCCAGTGCGTTCGCGGTGAAGAGGAAGGAGCCAGTAGTAGCGCGTAGCGCTCCCCAAAAACCTTATCGCCTTTCTCCCGTACAGGACTCGAAGAGGCGGGGTTCCGGAGGCCTAGTGTCCCACCTGCGGTGCACGCCGCGAGACGGGATGGGGAAGAACGGAGGCAATGTAATGCTCTGGAACGAGAGGAGGCAGGTGCTCTTCCTGTGTTCTTTTGGAGAGGAGTGACCTCTCTTATCTAGACAGAGCAAGCAACAGAGGGAGGCGAAAAACGAAGAGGCAATAAAAACCCACTGACAAAAAGATAGAGAAGCTCTTGACTCGAGACATTTCCGCAACCCGCGGCGCGCGCGTGTCGTGACGAGACGGAGGAAGAGGAGCGTGTAGGAGCTCTCTTCTTCTCATGCTCATACAACATTGGAAGAGCCCCCCTTATAAGTTGGTGCAAACTCTCTTCAACTAATAATGTGGGACTAAACTTTTTTCCCACCTATTGTCACACATGAATGTGTTAACATGGGCCTTTGGAATTTTTTCAGGAATTTATTGCACTACTAGAAATTAGAGTTTTCCCTCGAGCCCAAGCCTTCACCTAGAGCTGATTTCAATCCCCTTGGAACAGCAAAGTTATGAACAGTAAACTCTAGATAAAAAATGATTTCTGCGGAAAAAAAAAAGAGCAATATGCTTTACCTAGCGTTAAGTGTGTGCAGTAGGTGAAGAATGGCACGTTGGCTCCGAGGAAAACTGGGCCGCGCCATTTTTTTCAATCTCAATATTTTTGGGACATCGATATGGGGCCCTCAGCAAGCGCGCCAGTAAATTGGCCCGTTCACGAGAAAAAAAAGGAAAAAGGCCCTCTTTCTCCCCCAAATCCTCCGCCAACTCTGTCTCCATCAAATCCTCCTCCCCGCTAGCTCAGCTCGCCGGCTCGCCGCCCCCTACAGTCCCGCTCCCGCCCCCCTGCCGACCTCTCCTCGTTCCTTCCCTGCCGACCTCTCTTCCCTTCCATCCTTGCCGCTGTTCCTGATTTGGCTATGGCGCCTTTCCTCGTGGTGACGGAGCCGCGCTGCCCGACGTGACGGAGCCTCGCCGCTGGTGGTGAGTGAACCGGAGCAGCGCCCGTGGTAAGGGAACTGCAGCAGCGTCGCCTGTGGTGAGGGAGGCGCTCCGCGTCCTCCAGATCTGACGGCCAGCGACGCTACCCGTCTCCTCCAGATCTGACGGCCGCTGGTGACTGCATCGACCCAGCGTTGGTAACCCACGCCCGGCACCCCCTTCTGCTTCGATGACGACCCTATCTGCTAAAACGCGCTCCCCCTGGCCGGCTCACCCAACCTCCGCTCTGCTTCAAAGGTTCTCCCTCCCTCTCTCTCTCTCTATTTGGTTGATGTGCAGGAGAGTCCCTGGATCCAGATCAGGAGGAAAAGAGATATGAGACGCCTAGCCAGCACCAATAGAGATCAATCGATGCAATGCAGGAAAGGTATTTGTTGAAATGCTCCTTCCATGACTTCTTCGCATGCCATTTTTTGTCTTCATTTGCAATCGTTGTACTGAACTGCATCCAGGTGTGCAAAGAGCTTATGTTGAGAGCCGAACATCTGAGCATGTGCAAGAGTTCAGAGTGAAAAATTTATTGACAGCTATAATAAATAACAAGGCCAGTTTCTAACATGTCTCTGTACGGGCTTCCTAGCACTTCAGGAGCACATGTAAGTACTTAAGCATTTCTTCCGCTGAATCTTCAGATTACTTGTTTCAATAAAAGTTTGCTCCATTACCAATACTTTATTGTATGAAGTCAACTTCTCAGACAAAAATAAGAAATATACTAGACTTATGTCATATTTTCTGTTCTTTTCCTGGAGCTGTAGATTTTCTCTTTTGATTCATTTATTGGGTTTGACAATTGACCTAACGAGAGGACTAAATCTCTAAAGTACCATTAAATTATGTGGACTTCAAGTGGCTGTACTGAGTATTTGCAATTGGTCCTTTAATTGCAGCTCGTGCATAAGCGAGTAAACCTTAGGTTGGTCCATAAAGTACCATCAAATGCCTATTTTTGTTGTACTGTATGCGTGCTCCTTTTTTTTTCATTTTTCACATTTTGCTCTTTTGTTTGCAGATTATGGATAGTAGCCGAGATCCTCCATCTTTGTGCGTACAAGAACATGCTGATAATCTATATCTTCATGTATATTTTCTAAAACTTGTGATGGCTCCTTCCGAATGAAGATATATATTATTTCTTATTTGTTATGTGAAAACTGTGATGAGCCCTTTGGGATGATAATGATATACATATGCTTCTGTGTTATGAGAATTGGTGGATATACTTGTGAGAGGGTGGGGATGGGCTTGTATGATCTTTTTCAGATGTCAATATTGTCTCATTTATAATTGTTGCTGCCGAAATTTTTACCATTATTTTCAGAAGATAAACTTCTTGTCTCCATTATTTTCAGGACCACAATGCGAGCTTAGATGTTTCTGCACGAGACTTGAATATTGAAGGCATGTTCTGCAAGCTGCTATGTTTTTGGTGGTAGCAACTGTGTAGCTGCTGAACTATATAGCAGATTGATGTTTTTTGGTGCAACAAAATGTAGTTGCTTATCAAAGACCGTACTTTGTATGTTGATCGTTTGATGGGCTGTGATGTACAATATAGATTTCAATATTATTTGAATGAGGCTGAGACCTGACAGTTTCATGGTGTTCATCATCAAATTCAGTTTTGATTTATGCCTCCAATAATTTGAACGTTTAGTATGAATTTGAATTATGGTGAATATGAATTTAAATATGCATATATGAATGATGGCAGTGATGATTTCCCTAGAGTTTAATTCAAATTAAGGTAGTAAAAATACTCTAGGGAAAGAGGACAAACCTGATAGTATCATAGGGTCCCACAACCTTTACCTAGAGCATGTGAGGTAAAGTAATGTTTCCCTGGAGCCAGTCAATTAGCCCCTAGGTAAAGAGGTACTGTCCCTAGTATCCTTTACCTAAGCCCTAGGTAAATCCTTTACCTATGGTTTTTTTTTGCCTTTCACCTAGGTTGGACTATAAATTAAATAGTGGGGTGGGCCACATAAATTCCAACAAGCTCGACACGTGATTGACAATTTGACATCGTGGGCACATAAACATGCCTTCTTCTTTTGGCAGCACGTAAGCATGCCTGTAGTTCTAGGCATCCATGAGTAAATTTCACTTTGTTTCCCAAATATAGCACGGATCGAAAGAGATAACACGGGAATGACTATTTTTCCTTGTTTTAGTTCATTGAGACTTGGGTCAAGCGAAAACAAGCAGTTCGCGGTTATGTGACAAGTATCAGGCAGTAACCAAAACATGATCATACAACTGGCATATAAGCTCAGCGAGTATCGCAGGACACAAGAACGTTTTTTTCTTGACGGTATAAATGGGAAAAAATAACTATAATAAAGAATTAAATAATTATCCAACAATTTTATGACCCAAAATATCCCATATGAGATATTGTTTTGCTTCTTTTTGTAACTGTTTGTAACTATTGTATCGTTATTACACACATCATGTGGAGTGGGTTATTTGTGAGTAATTATGTAATCCTACGTCCCACTCTTTTGCGTTGCAACTGTTTTGCAGTCTTCTTCTTCAATACCATATGATACACATCCATGGGTGCATTCTAAAAAATAAAATAGAAAAGAAGTTCCCACGTGGCCACTGCGTCTAGTAAAGCCATTAGACGATGGTGTTGTCCTTATTGTTGGGTTGTAGGCTTAATGTTTGTTGGTTGAGGCAACTATATCCTTTACATTCGTATTTGTATTCCTCTTTGTAAGTTCTCCTTACATATTAATACAGAAGTGTACGCTAGAACGTATATTTGTTTTAAAAACCATTGCATCAAGCAACTTGCCTCTTTATAGTAATTAAACTCTGTTTATAACCTTGAAAATGCAAAGAAGTTGTTATAAAATGTCTAAGTAGAAACATGTTGACATCTTTTCGGCAAGTGGCATGATTATAGTTCTCATGTATCTTAATTTGTTTCGAATATGCCGGAATTTACCCTTTCGTCGAGGACTCGTGGAATAATAGCTCTATTGGGCACAGAAACAACCAACCGGGAGCAAAGCGAAGTCTGTCATACATCATATGGAATGTGTGAAAAAACCCAAATAGAATAGTCTTAATGGGAAAAAAAATGACATAATTTGAAGCGGGACAGTGCTGGGTTACTTTCAGCTAGTGACTAGCACATCAACAGTTGTATGACACGAGAGCTGTATCCCTTTGAAGTGGCACACTTGACGTTTGAGGACAACCCATGCTTTTGGTTTGGTTCCCAGCACACGATCCGGAGCCTTTAGTGCTGTTTCGTTAGGTTTAACTTGTGTGCTTTTGAGTTTTGACTTTTGGTTTATATAAGATAAAAAATAATCATATTTATGTGATTTTGGCTTTTAACATTTTGTTTAGACCATCATTTGAGGGCATCTCCAATGTCCTTCTCAGTTGTCCATTTGGGGTTCTACGACAAAAACACAGCCCAATGAAAACACCGTTTATCCAAAAATGGTCTACATCTCTTTTTTCTTTCCCAAATGTGTGAAGAGAATAAGAAGTCTCCATTTATGCAAAACTTAGCCAAACTTTGTCCACTTGTCCTATTGAACCACGTGTTAAAGACTCATTACATGAACAAATGTGAATTATCACGAGAGAATTTAATACTCTCTCCGATCCTAAATTGTTGTCGAAATATTACATGTATCTAGACGTTTTTTAAGAATAGATATATTCATATTTAGGCAAATTTGAGTCAAGAATTTAGACAAACCCATCCAATTTGTACAGGGAAATGGTGAGGACAAAAATAAAAAAGAAGGGAGGCCGACAGGGACGAGATATGCCACGTCGACTCCCGACCGACCGAACTCTCCCTCGCCACCTCTCCCCTCTGCTCTCTCTCCCGCCTCCCGAGCTCCACCGCCGTTCGTCCACCAGTTGCGTGCTCCCCTCTGCACTCCTATCTCCAGCCGAGCCATCCCCCGCCGCCGTCTCCTCTCCTCACCACCCCCATCAACAGCCGCGGCACCCGCTGCCGCGTCCCAGCCGCGCGCGCCAAGCTGCCCTCCTCTCCGGCCTCGTCCGACCAGACCCCGGGCCGTCCGCGCCGGTGAGGGAGGGAGCCATGCCGCCGACCGCTGCGGAGGGAGGGTCGACGTCGGAGGCAACAACGGCGACGACGTGTTCCTCCCCGGCCTCCTCCGATTTTTTGGCTAACGCAGGTTGGCATCTTCTGTGGAAGCAAGTTCCTGTTACAGCTGCTATGGCTGTGAACCCTTTGGTTGCATTTTTTTTCCCGTTAGATTGACTGTTCATCAATTCCTTTATTTTGCAAATATTGGCAGACGAACCTCTGATGTAGTAAAGATCATGTTTCATCTAAAGAAATACCAAAGGATTTTTTAGAATTTCTTCAAGTGATCTATGTACAAGAACAACTACACATATCAAGGTAATCCAGTTACATGGAATAAATTGCCAGATCGTCTGAGATTAAGAATTGGCATGTTACAACAGATAAATTAAGGCAGGAGAAATCCAGTTAACTCCAATCCAGTGCAAGGGAGAGTGTAGAACACAAAGTAGATCTCATAGGTAAGTACTGAGTCCACCCGTGGTAGTAAGGGAACCAGAGCGAAGGATATTGCTGTTTAGCAAAGGGTGCTGATAGGTAATTACTTCATTTGTTCTAAATTTCTGTATCTTCTCACAAATAACTATGGAGCTTATGTCAATGCCGATGTTTTCTTATCTGTCTTCTCCAAGTCAATGTCAGTAGCGTGATGTTCAGAGGCTTGCACCAATTGGAAGAAAATTTGAGGAAGAGACTAAAAGGCACAAAAATAAGTATTCTGATTTCTGGTCTAAGAACCTTGGTTCTTGCATACCGTGTCTTGGATGAGAAAGAATATCAGAAATTTGCTGAAAAATTCCACACTGCCAAAATATCTGGAAGTGCTGACAAAGATGAAAAACTTGAGGAGGCTTCTGACAACATCTAGCAGGATTTGCTTCTTCTTGGTGTTACTGCTGCTGAAGACAAGCTCCAGAAAGGGCACTTGTGAGCATGTGCATTTATATTCAGGTGCCAGAATGCATTGACAAGCTTGCACAAGCAGGAATTAAGACATGGGTGCTGACGGGTGACAAAATGGAGACAGCTATAAATATCGGGTAAATATTGTATTTCAATGATCAAGGATCTTTTAGTACAACTGGCTATTGTTCTAAAGAAGTTAAGAAGTACAAATTGGCTATTTCCTTTTCTGATTCTTGTTCTTCATCTTCAGCTTTGCATGTAGCCTACTCAGACAAGGGATGACACAGATAATCATCACCCTGGAAGCACCTGACGTCCTTGCATTGGAGAAAAGTGGAGAGAAACATTCGTTGCAAAGGTGAATAAATGATTATATTGTTTTTTTCCATCCGCCCGCGGAAAATAATTATATTGCTTTTGTCACTGAATTATTGCCTATTTTGTAATTTGCTGCTTACTACAAACGGTAGGAAGCTGAAGCTTACTGATTTTGGACTTGCACGAGAGGAAGCTGTGACTGAAATGATGACAGCCGAAACTGGGACATACAGATGGATGGCCCCAGAGGTCGGAAATCACACTTTTTTGCCATAGCTACTTAATATTACTAAATTACTAAATTATCAACTGAAGCCAAAATAAAATGTCTCATTAAATATCTCAGCCAAATTGTGATTTATGCTTCAGCCTAAACCTATACTTCGATATGTATGCCCAATTTGCTGGATATAGTTTTAAGAGTATCATGGTTTCAGAATATACAAAAATCTGATGCTGTAGCACTGATCTGTGTGATAATAAAACCTGACTCATAGCATTTTGTTGCAGTTATACAGCACTGTCAGTCCGTCATGCTTCGACGCGGTGAGAAAAAGCACTACACAAATAAAGTGGATGTGTACATCTTCAGCATCGTCCTGTGGGAGTTATTGACCAATAAAATGCCATTTGAAGGCATGCCGAATCTACAAGCTCCATAATCAGTAAGCATGAGGCCTTTATTTGCTACAAAATGATATCGCTTCCTTGAAAGTAGTTTTGTAGCAGTTGTGTAATTCCGTGACTCCTTACGAGTTTTAACTCCCTTAATTAACTTTCCAAAGTATCCTTGTCAGTTAGTAATGTTCCCTTCTGCAATACTTTGCATGTTTTGAAGTTTTTAGCTACAACAATTGCTTGGCTACTTCTAATAAATTGTAGACTAAATGGTCATTTTTATATTATGTTTTCATGGAACTGTATTGTATTCTGAGTCCATTATACCCACAGAGGCTTTGTTTTGATCCAAGGAAACACGTCGGTGAGATTTTGGTGTTAATTATCCTTATTTGTGCAAGAAATGTTTGAGGCTGGAATTGAAGATGGGTGATACTATTAGTTTCAGTTCCTTTTGAGAAGATATACATGTAGAGCACAAACCGGATCAATAGAAGGTTACATAAACATATACGGAGTAGTTCCATGTTACACACTATTTTTTAAAACAATCTACTGCACTGCCATTACTAGTAAGCATGCACAAGATATTATATTATCTTCCGTCCAGTGCGTTATGAAGTGTAACATGTAAAAGGCACATGACCGTCTACAAGATCTCGCCCCCACCCTCCCCTGTTCTTCTCTCGCCCAGTTGCCCCCACCCTCACATCTCATGTGAAGCCTCATTCTCTTTTTGAGTCCACAACACTACAGCCACACCGGTTTCCCAATGCCCGGCTCTCTCATGCCACCTCCCTCCCCTCTATTCCGCCCTCCCCCCTCCACACAACCTCCCTCGTTCCCCTCCATTGGGGGCCACCCCCGAACTTCCTCAATCTCTCGCATCTCCCCCCGTTCTCCGTTACACCCTTCCAAGATCTCTCCTGTCCACCCGGCCCCGCCAGCCACCTGTCTTTCCCCTTTCCTATTTGCATATTCTTTCAGTCTTTCCCTCTCTCTCTCTCTCTGTTTAAAATTAGTTAGCATGCCTATGGCATAATTTGTTAGGCTAATATTTACATATTTTCATGTATGTTACCACATTTACATAGTTCCGTTGCTAAGATGAACCATAGGTGAGCTAGCACGGATGGATGCGCGGCTTGCCTGCTCCCCGGTGATACTCCTGCCCATGCTCCCGTCTTCATCAACAATTTTGATTTTATTAATAGTAACAGACAAGGATACTATATAGAAGAATTTGTTTTGCTGTGCCCTCTTTTCCCTCGGAAGGACAAGAACTTCTCCTTAAGCTCCAGAAAGAACTATGGGCTTACCTAAAGAAATGAACAGCTAGCTTTGGCCTGCTCATAGAAGCAGAGAATTAACACATCACTGGATGGCATGTTATAGAAATGTATAAGCAACAGGTTGAACTTGCTTGGAATAAGATGGTCAAAGTAAAAAAATATCTATTCAATAACAGTACCCACTGGGAGTAAAACTTATATTATGCTGCAAGGATAAAAAATCTCGAGGCCAAACATTTTTGTTCTCTCAAATCGCTACTGAAGCTCTTAATAACATTTCTCATTATTGTATCTTAATAACACATTTCTAACTATTGTTACCATTGATTCACTCAAGGACTTCACTGTATTTGCCTCTCCCAGCTTTCCGAATAACTTCATAGTCATCCTGCTCACTATTTGGAGAAAAAAGAACATGAGGCCTAATCACTACAATCTGGTGCACCATGAAACAAAACGCTAGAAGAGAAAGCATCTCAGAAACTGAAAATCCTTGCACGCAGCAACATCAAACTTCGATCCAATTCTTCTCACCGTGAATACAACATGTATATTTCTATATTCCCAACAGTGGGCTACCAATTCCAAGTTTCTTTCCAAGAGTGAAGTGAGAGCCTGGTGCAAACCTGCTCACTATTTGGAGAAAAAAGAACCTAAAGAATCTGAAACCAATGATTTCTGAAATGAACTGTGGAGAAGGTAGAGCACATAGCCCAACCAGCTCTTCCAAGAGCCGCTCCTTTGTGCTTGTTGTTTCTTACTCTGCGCTGAGAGCAAAGAATTTCTCCATTGATCAGTCACCTAATTACAAATGCTAATTTAATTATACAAACACAAAACTGAAGCTTCAGATGCATCTTCACCGGAAAACCACGCGAACATGAGTCGGACGTGACACAAACAAACTTCAATTGCACAAAATTGAAACAACACATCTGCACCTCATTCAAATCAACTTTAGCTTGAGTAGATTTCAACTTTAAGAAGAATATAATCATCAGGTCAATACAAACAATATGACGATAAATATTGTGACTTGGATGATGTGTCGTAGGTTTGGACCGTTATAACAAAAGAATGTCAATGAATACAAATAGGATATTGCACCTTATTTCTATACGAAGCATGCAGAATGGTGAATTCTATACATACTTGATCAATTATTGTTCCAGGACCTGAAAAATTAACCATCATAAGGAGGTTCATATCCTCTGCATTTTGCTGCTCTACTTCAAAGTTCAAACAATAATAACCTAACAGAGAATATTGTGGATATTATTCAGTGCGTCGATGGTTAAGAAGGGAAGGTGCGGCCGACGTGTGCCCATAAAATTTTCCATATAAAAGCAATGTAAGAAAAAATAACAATTAAGCCATATATACTGCTATTAATGTTGTAACAAAAAAATTAAAATTGGACTATTCTTTGCCCAGAACACCCATATACTGCTATTAATGTTGTAAGAAAAACATTAAAATTGGACTATTCTTTTCCCAGAACACCCATACGGTTTAATTTAGTGTTGAAAAGTTCAGTGTTAAAAAGTTCAGAACGGTCACATGCACAGGACTGTTATTTGCCCCCAACACCCATATGTGATCTTCCATTGAACAGGACATGAACGTCCTTATGACGGTCACATTATAATTTGCACTTCAAGAAAAAATCACACTTTTCTTCCATGAACAGGACATGATCAAAATCCTTAATATCCTTTGAAAAGCGACCCTCTTGTTGTAAACTTTCAACTTCTGTTTGCTCTTCCATGAATAAAAAGATTCATATGGGAAACAAACTGATTCTCTACCAAAATGACCCTACAAAGGACCCTAACCCTTCACTGCTATATCATGAGAAAATGACCCAGAAAAGAAAATTGGTGCAAATGTTTGTACTCTCTCCGTTCCATAATTCTTATCGAAATATTACATGTATCTAGACGCTTTTTAGGAATAGATACATCCATTTTTGAGCAAATTTGAGACAAGAATTATGGAACGGAGAGAGTACATTGCAAGCAAGCCAGAAAACAGGACAGCAGTCTAAGGCATGCTTCCTTTGATCAAATACGCAGTATTTCTGAATTTGCCATCCTTCTGGGTAAAACATCACCATGCTTGCAGGGTTCTACCACTTCTTATCCGGTGTCTTTTTCAAACAAGAGAAATCATCAGAAATTTAAAATGAAATACTTTATGGTAAAGTGGGAGTGTGCGTCAGGCAATGGTTTCAGTTAAATGTCTCTAATTAGAGCAGTATATGGTAAGGCAGGTGCAGTTGCCACCTAAAGGCAGAATTTATACGACTTCACTTCTCGACAAAATCAAAGATAAATATATTCAGTAACTGCAAATGAATTGAGGAGAATTCAAATAAACTATCCATGACATTGGGGACTACTAAATCATCTATGATATACACAGAATCAATTCAACCAAAATTCAGAGAAACATAAGGTAAAATCTTATTCTATTTTTAATCATCATATGAACTATAGCAAATTATTCTATTTTCAATCATCATCCATGCCATCCATGCCCAAGTAAACCGAATCGAATTATATAGTTGCAAGTAATCAATTGTGAACTACTACTAAATTAAAGGCAGCATTAAAACAGAGATAACAAGACAGCGCAAGGAAGAGAAATCACAACCACCAAATCTGAGACTCACGGACAAGCAATAACAAATGATTTATGGAATCAAACGCAGAATCAGCGATGAAGCAAAGCCTAAAAATTCCGTCGGGATGGCATCACACCGAAACGAATTTCAGAGGCAATTTCAGAAGCAAAGCCTACCATTATATGTATCTCTTCGAAAATTCGTTGAAATTATAGACTGACACATAATGGGAACTCACGGTGTCACGGAATTGAGGACCCGGGAGACTCTAACGGCGGCCATGGATCGCAGGTGGAGATCGCCGGTGACGGCTGGCAAACGGGCGTGGCGGGCAGAGGCAGGGCCGGAGGGCCTGGTGGGAGGCGGGTCAGAGGAGGGCCTCGGAGGGGAGGAGGCAGCGTCGGCAGCCTCCTCATCGCGTGCCTCCGACGGCGTGCGCGGATCGTAGGTGGAGATCGCGGCGGCGGCGGCGGGCGAGCGGCGAGTCGGACAGAGGAGGGTCGTGGGGTGGATGAGGCGTCGGCGGCCGCTGGGTGGCGGGGCAGAGGATGGCCGCGGTGGTGGGAGGTGGCGGCGGCCGCAGAGAAGGGAAGGAGATCGCGGCGACCAGGGGCGAGCCAGACAGAGGCGGGATAAAGGAGGGCCGTGGGGTGGAGGAGGCTTCGGCGGCCGCTGGGTGTTGGGGCAGAGGAGGGCTGTGGGGGTGGGAGGCGGCGGCGGCCGCAGCGAAGGGAAGGAGATCGCGGAGTTGGAGGCTGTACGGGTGAGGAGAAAAGAAGAAAAACGGTTCGGAGTGGGCTGAAAGATTTTCCTGCGGGTGGAATTTCAGCCTCAATAGTTAATCACTAAATGCACTCGTTTAGCAAGTAATTCATGTTTTGTTAGGCTGATTGTGGGGTTATTATTTGTCCGTATACGTTTAGTTGGGTGGACGTTGGGATGAATATATTGGTGCCTTTATAAGTAGCAGAGATAGAGAAGTAGAGATAGAGATAAAGATAGAGACGAAGTGGCTATCCATGGATTCAGAAAAATGCTGCTAATTTATGTCCAGCGTTCTCACTGGAACATACGGAGTATATAACATTGTTACATAGGGGGAAAAACAGATAGGGGAAAAAAGTCCGTCCCAGTACCCTCCAGCTTCTATTATCCCGTCAAACGCACATAAATATCCCGTCAAACGCACATAAATAAATGCTTTTTTGTCTTATAAACCAAAAGTCATCTTTTTTGAGAAAAACAAATTAAATTTAACCAAATTGGGACCTTTGTGTGTCTCTTTGACTCTTTGTTTGTTCGGCTTGTGACGGACGGCCCAGCCAGCAGGGGGACAGAGAGTCCAGTAACAACGACGTCTCGTCGTGCTTCTGTCCGGCAGAACCGTAGACAAGAGAGAGCAAGCTCAAGACCCCGGCTACCATCCCGCGCGCTCCTCCCGTCCCACCTTCCGATCCCCGAAAAATCTAGCCTCCCCGATTTTTTTTTCCGCCGCTGCATTCCTTGCGCCCCGCCGAAGGTACTTTACCCCAGCCACCGTCTCCCATCCCCTTCATCGCGGCGGTCTTCTCTTCTGCGGGCTGGTTGGCGCACGCGTCCCCCGCGCATTTCCTTTTTTTTTTTTGGCGAAAAGTCCCCCGCGCATTTCCGGGAGGGGAAATGCTCGGGAGCTTAGGGTTCGGTGTCTTGGCCGATTCCCCCCCTGCGGATTTGGGAGGTTTTGTCTCACCGCCGCGCTCGTGTGATGTGACTGTGTGTGGATAGATGGGCGGTGTTTTTCTTTGGTATGTGGGGTTTTTGGTTTCGGGTTGATTGCTGAGTTGCGATCGATGAGGAATGTTTGTTGGATGAATGATGGCAGAGTCGAAATGGAGAATCCCCGCCTAGAGGAGCCGAGAGATGGGAGCAGCACGGCAGAGGGAAACGTGGTACCCAGCAATGCATCTCCATGCGCCTGCTTCTTCTGGAAGCCCCTCAGCCTCGTTCGCTGGCGACGAGAAACCTCTGCGAATGGCCGCTGTGGGTGTTGCTGCCCACTTCCCGCCGGCGCCTCCTGGCAACCAACCTCGTACGCCTGCTTCTGGAGGTCCTGCAAGGTGCTTTTTTTGTCATTCAAGTATTGTTGTTCTCAAGTCAGCTTTTGCCGCTTCTTTGATACTGAACAATTGGGCATGCATTTCGAATCCATGTTGACCCTGTCTCAGCCTTGCAATTTTGCAGAGAAAGTTGTATACCATCAGTACGAAGTGTTCCAAACTCTCCTATTTAGTAAGAAAATATACCACTCTTCAACTATACTTTACAAATATTTAATTATTTTGGCAATTTTGTTTCATACATTTACTCTCTTATCCCTTCCATTACGTGCTTTCCCATTTTTATGCATCCAAGGGTGGGGGTTCAACATTTGCTCTTTGATATGATCTTAGCCCGAAATATGCTTGGAGATGGTGAGTCCATTAGCATTCTGAAAGAAGCTTGAGTTTCAAGACAGTTCAAGGTGACCCCATCTGATGAAACAGATGGTAACTCCAACATGCGTGTTGCTTGCGGAACTCCAAACTCTTCTGTAAGTTCATTTTTTATCGACATAGGTGCTCTTACTAATTCATAGAAAAGATAGTCATGGAAATGAAGCCAAATCTTCTATGCTGAATTCTATTTTTACTTCTATGCTGCCAAATCTTACGGAACTGTTATCTTGAGGACTGCAGCTTTTCTTAATGCCCGAGATCCCAACTGACATGCTAAAATTAACTACCAAAAAGTGTCCAAAGTTTAACCTGCTAATTTATTCCTGAACTGAAAATGATAAGAGAACTAGTTTTAAGGCATTATGTATGGTGGAACTAGATATGTGTAATGCGCTGGTGGGCTGATAGGGTGAGCACAGGGTCATGTTTCACTCCCTAGTGGACCTGCTGGGCTGCCTGAATATATTATCCTTTTGTTATTTAGGGTTTTGCCATTTTTGCATTTAAATTTGTACCACACGTAGTGTTTTGCTGTAACATGCTGGTGGGCTGATAGGGTGAACACAGGGTCTTGTTCCACTCCTGGGCTGACCCAGCCGGGATACATTTTCCTTTTGTTAGGTTTTTGGCATTTTTATGCATTTAAAAACTAAACGTTACTGTTTTGCTGTAATGGGCTTGGTGGGCTGATAGGGTGACCACAGGGTCATGTTCCACTCCTGGGCTGAATCCAGCTGGATAGATTTTCCTTTCTTACTTAGGGTTTTGGCATTGTGTTTTGCCCCCGCCCCCCCCCCCCCCCCCTGCGCCGCCGCTCCCGCCCCCTCCTCCCTCCTCAAAAACAACTATTTTTATTTTGATAAGAGACAATTTTTTTTTGCATACTACAGTTGGTGAATCAGAGTCGCCGTGTTCGTGAGCCCCGAACGGAATTGTTGGGTGTGCTAACAACCCCTTCTCCGATTTGCGTATCGGAGATGTTTTGCTCTCGTCGAGCCCGACCCGAGAACCGCTTCGAAGCTGCAAAACAATTCTCTATTCCCAAGAAAGCAAAGGTGTGTCAGGGATTAATGCTATATCTTGTACTCCTAATACTATGTAGTTCATGCATGACATGAGTTGCATCTTTGTGATAGGCTGTATAGCCTGGCCACTTTGATATTCAGGCTGCCTACATGTTAGTATGTTACTCCATTGTGTGAAAGTAAGGAACTTCGTAGAAATAACATCAGTTTTCTAGGTTGTGTATAATATGCAGATTGCTTTGCTGTTCAAGAGAGTGATCGTACAAGCCACCAATACTTTGAAAACTAAAATTGGCTAACTGGTCTGCACATTAACTGCACTGTATTATCTTTCCACACTTTTTGCCTACCTTTATTGAGCTATCAGGACATTGACATTAAATTATCTCTCTTATCTTTGTAACGTGTTAGTTATACTTGTGTGCTTGGAACCTATGCATTTTTGTGAAACTGCTATTTTTGTTCTGAAATACAGTTTGTATATTTGCTTATGGCTAATGCTTTCCTTATATACAATTGCTTGTCTCTACAGGTTAAGCAAAGCCCATTTCAGAAACTTCAGAGATTACCAGTTGGGTGCCATCTTGATTTTGACCATGATCATTTGTGTTCTATCAATCACCTTCGGGAGTTCTGGTACAGATCTCATGGTGGTGTTCTTGTCGATGATAAGGTAGGAACTATGACAGTAGCTTGGCAGTGTCATGCTATTCCAGTTTTCCACCTACATTCTTGTTTGTTACTTGCTAGTACTTTGGTCTACTGGCACTGTGAGATGTTCTAATACTTACTTTACATGGATGTACATTGTACTTCTATAAGTACATCTTTTGCAGCTGTACCATGTTAATTTTTAACTCCTCACAACCTGAAAAGGACACTGTGTTTTATCCATGTATCATGCAGGAGCGTGTAACAAAGACCGTCTTATTCACAATGTCTGTATGGCCTGAAGTCTGCAAACCTTTCCTAATTGTCACTCCTCCTCCTTCTCTATCCTTATGGGAGGATCAGTTCAATAACTTGGCACCATTTATCAATGTTGTTATGTATGGTGGGGGGAAAGACAAGCTCAAATCAATCCAAGATTTGGAATTCTATGATAACAGAGGCTGTACTATGTTGCAAGTTCTCTTATCCCATCCTGATGCTATCTTAGAGGTAAGTACTAAGTATCTCATTGCTAGTTTTAGCAAGCAAATGGTGCTTATCTATTAAGAACACATAGATTGCACCCATATCATATTAGTGTAGTCATCACTGCACCCCTAGCTCATCTCTTAAAAGCTTATATTTTTTATTTGATCTTTCTGCCATGGCACAGGATATTCAACCTATAGCGCGCATCGGTTGGGAGGCAATCATAGTTGATTGTTATCAAAACTCTGCTTCAACATATCTTGAACAACTGAAGAAACTTTCTGCTGATTTTAGATTGTTTCTTTTGAGCTCCCCAATCAAGGTGCGTAACGATAGCTCTTGTCTGCGAGGTTACTATTGTACCATAAATAAATAAGCCAAACCAAATCTTGTTATTTTGCAGGATAAGCTCTCAGAGTACATGAAACTGCTACCTTTCCTTACTGGAGAGCAAGAAAATGACAATTACGCTGACACTACTGATGCCGTTCTTATGTCAGAAACAAAATTCAGAGGTCATATTGCGTATGAGCGGCAATCAGATCCATTAAAATATTTGGAGTACTGGGTTCATGCAAACTTTGCACGACTGCAGCTAGGGATATATTGCTCCGTACTTCTTGCAAATTCATCTACCCTCCAGTCGCAGACGGAAACAGATAGCATTGGAGCTCATTGCCACATTCTTATGTCTCTCTCAAAGGTGTGCAAATTTAAACGATTCACGCTCGCATGATTGTCTATATTTATTCTGTACATGTACCTTTCTTCTTCTGCAAAGTTATTGACAAATTTGCTGGCTTTGATCTGTTCTTATTGTTTTGTTACAGTGTTGTGATGACCCATGCCTTGTTGGTGAACTCAACCACAATCGAACTGAACTATAGATGCTCGAACTGGAACTATAGATGCCAGAGTGCACTCATGTGGCAAGCTGCTGCTGCTTGAAAATATGCTTAAAGAGATAAGGAACAACAGGTTAAGAGTCATTATTCTTTTTCAGGTGGGATACTCATGGCATTACCCTTTTTTACTTATGACCTATGTGTGCTGTAATTTACTCTATCTTTGATCTCTGTAGTTGTTCCATGTTGTACAAATAATGTTACATCCGGCCTATGCTAGAAAGACTGATGGTAGTCAGTAATAGACCGGTTAATGTTCAAAAGAATTCTGTATGTTATTCGTTTGGTTATAACCTAGTACTGTACTGTATATGGCCCTGACAGGTCCAATTAGGGGGCCCAACCGGTGATTATATGATAACAGGTATAGGCACCTCGCCTGCTCCTTTTTAATCCATATGACCTCCGTTTTTAGAACACTGCTGGCCATACATTTCTGTTAGGTGCATTTACATAAAATACCAAGATGCTATTCATGTTAGGTGTATTTACATGAGTGAACATGGTGTTACCATGACGTGCAGAAGAATTTATGTTAGCAATTAATTAACAATGCAAAGACATTTAATGTGATAATCTCTTGCTGGCATATAAGCCCCACTTTACTTTTGGTACGAACATGTTACCTGAAGTATTCATCATTGTTGTCATGACTTTTTGAAATTTGTGACTTTGAGAACACGCCTTAAAGTTTTCTCAGTTCATTTTTTGGCTACAATGGCAGTCTGGTGGAGCAGCTGGAAACCCAATAGGTGATATTTTGGAAGGTGTTGTGCATCACAGATTTGGCCGAGAGTCATATGAACGTGTTGAAGATAGTTCAGCAATTTCAAGTAAAAAGGCTGCAGTTGATATGTTCAATGACAAGTCTAAAGGGAGATTTGTTTTTCTGATTGAAAGTCGTTCATGCCTCTCAAACATTGAGCTATCATCTATTGATGCCATCATCATATATAATAGTGACTGGAACCCACTGAATGATCTGAAGGCTCTTCAAAGAATCAAAATAGAGTCTCAATTTAAATATGCGAGCATTTTTCGCTTATACACTCCTTTCACGATAGAGGAGAAGAGGCTTGTGCTTGCAAAGGAGGGCATACCCATTACCAACATCCAGGATATAACGTGTAGTTTAAGCCATTCCTTGATCAGATGGGGTCCATCATTTCTCTTCACTACGCTGGATGAGCTTCAGCAAGACAACTATGCAAGTAAAAGTTCTGAAAGGGACACAAAATTAATGGATACAGTAATTTCAGAGTTTGTAACGAGATTACCCACAAATGCTGAAGACAACAACAAAATAAATAGCACGGCCATATCAAGAGCTAATATGAGTGGGGATGATTATTCAAGAAACATTACTCTAATAGGGGAAAAGGAGAGAATCCCTTCAGTGGATGGAGATCCATCGAAATTTTGGTTACATATACTGGATGGGAAATCCCCTTGTTGGAGCTATATGTCTGAGACATCTCAATCAAGCTGTAGAACGTTAAAGAATAGGGAAGAGCCAGCCAACGTTCCTGCTGAAGAAGCTGGTGAAGCCAGAAGGAAGCGTATAAAGATTGACGGAAATCACGCTATATCAAGCCTTGCTCCTCAACTACTTGATGACACAGAACAAAATTTAGGTATGTGATCAATTGTAACGAGAGTACACTTCTGCTGCAAATAGGCATATACATTCTTCTGATAGAATTTTTTTTGTTCTAAAGGGGTGAGAAAACTGATGGGCACACCGAACAATCTCCACGCGAAACTTAAGCAAGAGCTGTCAGAAGTAATAAAGGTGCTACAATTGCCGGTATGCATTTCTTAGTCTTTTCACTTTCTCTTTGTTTTTCATTCTGACTCGCTATTGGCAGGATGCGCAATCAGAAGATTAGGGCTGCCAATATCTATGTTCGCTTAAATTTTTTAGTAGTGACTGCCCACGACTACACCTTAGTGGGGCTCCATGTTCGGCCTAATTGGAGTAAGACCTTGACAAAAATTTAGAGGTGTAGTTATTCATGGACTGAGGGAGTAACTGGTAACCAGATCTAATATGTCAGCTATGCTATGAGTCAACACTAACCATCAAGTCTTACAAAAGTCACAACTCAAGAGTCAATATTGCCTTAAAACACTCACTCAAGAGTCAATATTTGAAGTTTCTGTCACTCTCACCTCTACAAAGGTAAAACTTGTGCTGTAGGAGAGCTTCAAGTATTAACGGTTCAATTCTGGCACATCCTTGAGAGCTGTTAAATATGCCTGTTCGAGGACTGGATTAGGGAAAATAGTAGCCTGAAGTAGAAAGGATGTGTTAAAATAGCGTTTTGGTACTTGCATATGGACAACAGTTGTTGATAATTGTTCTTTGGATTGTATTACATGCCTCTTGCATTTGTTTACTAATCTTACTATTCATAAAACTATCTTTTTGCTTTGTTCTCCAACCGCTTCTTCATGCTTACCTGATCTAACAAGTGTCTTGTATAATTCACGATTGCAGGATAACGTAAGAGTTATGGCCGAACAATTTCTTAATTATATGTTGAAAAATCATCTAGTTTTATCAGAGCCAGTGGGTATGTTGCACGCATTCAACATAGCCTTGGTAAGAAAGACATACACAAAATTGTTATGTTTTTGCTTTTCGTATTTGTATTTGTGAGATATGATAATCTTCTTTAACTATTTGCTTCAGTGTTGGCGTGCTGCTTCTTTTCTCAAGCATCAGTTAGATCAGAAAGAGTCACTCGCCCTTGCTGAACAATTCTTGAGAAATGAGTGCAATGAAGGGCTTATAGCATTTATGTATGGAAAATTGAGGATCCTGAAGAAAATGTTTCCACGTAGAGCTGGTGAAAGCAGCATCCGTTGTAGTTCTGATGGCATTGGTTTACCAAGAGCTGGTTGTTCATCAAGTGTTATTCCTGCAAATGATGATTCAATTGGTCAGGTATTGTCTTGCTAATTTTGAAATGCATTTCTGCCAATCATATTGTATTATAAGTTTCTCTTTTCTGGACTTACCATACATCACAACTATGTTCTGATATCAACTTGTGCTTTAATTCCAACATTTGGCAACAGTTAACCTGAAGCTGCCTTATTTTGAACCTTTGGGTCTATGCATCTCATCATTCCACACCCATGGCACACCACAACCAAGGTGGGGGCTATTGTGGCAGCAGCTTATGGTGCACAGACAGGATTTTGGAATTTCAATAACTTGCCATTTAGTTAATTGCCATCTTATCTCTAGCCAAGCTTGTTAGATGCACCCCTGTTTAGGTGGATGAAGATACTACTTCCGAATAACCAAATAATAAAATTCTCATCCTCGCGTCTACCTTCCCCCCCGGCTGAGCATTCATCTCTCCCCCTTTTCTGTTCAGCTTCCCTTACTAATCTATCTCCACCAAGGTACCACCAGGCCGCAAGCCTTCAAGCACGCGGCATTCTATAGCTCTCTGGTGTGCTCCCTCCCCAAGGAACACAATTAAAAACTACTCCCTCCGTTCCATAATATAAGGCGCCCACGCATTTTGAGATCTAACTTTGACCATCAATTAGACCAAGAAAATATGAATTATGTATTATTAAAATTATATCATCGGAAACTTCTTTCAGATATGAATCTAGTGGTATAATTTTTATAACACATAATTCACATTATGTTAGTCTAATTGGTGGTCAAAGCAAAACCTTGAAATGCGTGCGTGCCTTATATTATGGAACGAAGGGAGTACTAGAACAACTCGTCCTACCCACAATTAGCATGGAGCAACCCCAGCAAGATAGCTCGGTTTTAGATTCTTAGTTATCAACTTTTTTTCAAGCATGAACTACCGTCTGTGCTCTAGGCATTGACACTTTGACGGTGAGATATGCTGTCTTTAGAAGAACACATTCTTTTTGAGCAAGTATCTATTTCATTTGTCAAAGAGCACTTCAAAGATGTGTTCGTTGACACAGCTAATATTTATATTGCAGCTTTCAGAACTTGCACATGGTGGTCATTTTCATCTTTCATACTTCACTGGTGCTTAAGGCTTAGCTTTTTTGTGTTTCCTCTTGTAATTGTACTTGTCATATTTATGTGTTCTCTGTTGCTGTATCTGCTTGAGTGATGCCAGGCAACTGATCACAGACACCTTTAATTTTTTATTTCAGGAATCTCTAACTGGTGAGTGTAGAAATACTGAACATGCTGAGAGGGATAATATTGCTAATCCAAGTATGTTGCTGGGAGGTACAATTTCTGTTGTTAAGAGAGTTAGTGCAAGTAATGATGGCACTCTTTACGCGGACCAAGTCTGCTTGGAGTTACCAATTTTAGCTTCTTCAATCCCAACGCGGGACGATCAACCGGCAGAAGCAGAAGGAGCAGGTATCTTGGGTGCCGTGGCAGCTCAGGATTTGCAGCCTGAAATTCAACCATCGACCTCAATGCAGGATATTCCATCTGAAAGTATTCCCGTTCATCAAAGTGTAGAACCTTCACTAGATCCACATCCAGGAGTAGAATCAGCACACACGTCTGATGTGGTGAGAGCTCATGATCTGCAGGCCGAAATACAACCATCAGTCTCAATGCAGGATCCACCTGCAGAAGCAGGATCTGATGTGTTGGGCACCACGTCAGCCCAAGGTTTGCAGCCTGAAATGCGCTCATCAACCACAAAGCAACAGGTCCCACATGAAAGAACACGCTCTGAAGAAAGGAGACAGGAAGCTTTTCTGCCAAATTTGGCACCTCGTCCTGGGCAGCCCACCCAACTCTCTCCAGTCACAACATCAGTGTCTAAAAAGCCAAGGATGGAAAATGAACTGCTGGACTGGTTAAAGCATCAGCACACTTTGCTTAGTAAAGACCATGAACAGAAGGTTTGCTTGTTTTTATTTTGTCTACTTTTCTTTTACTGCAAATTGCATGTGCTACTTGTGAGAGTTTTCATTTTCTTCCTTGGCTGCACATCTTGAACAGAGATCACGGCTTCTAGAAGAGTACAACCAAGAAATTGGCAAGGTCTTTGGCAAAAAAGAAGAAACTGACAAGGTAAATTCGAAGTATGGCTCATTGGTACTAGAAGAAAAAAACACTTTTCTCCAGGGCAAGAAGGAGCTTGATGATATCTACAGGAAAGTTTTTTTTAAACCAATCAGTAGCTGAGAACTTTCCAATGATTTCCAAACCATCATCTGCATCTCAAGGTATCCATCTCACCATCGCTAGTATCACTCAATTTGATTTCCAAAATAATTTTCTGGGCATGTAGCTAGCCTTTTTTTTTCCTTTCCAATCAGTAGCTGAGAGCTTGATCGCCGTTAGATAATCTGTTCTTCATGCAGATATGTGACAATCTACCTTTTTTGTCTTGATTAATCTATAAGATGGAGCATATTGTTCTTTCCTGATTCATCAATATGCCAGCACCTTCTGTGCTATATATTTGGTCGTTTTGTATAGTGAACCAACTGATGATGCATGCAGATCTATAAGGACCAGGAAGTGCCATTCCTCTATCTCTACTCACTTCTTTTCCCTGAAAACCAAAGGAAAACTTAGATGCAGGATCTGTTACACTTAGTTAGTTTGCTCAAATCTTTGGATCATGCGAGTAATGGTTTGTTTTTTCCTTGTGTAATGCAGGTGGAGTAATGGAGCAGCAGCTTGACTCTTCTTCAGCCACTCAAACCTCAGTGTCACCAGTTATTTCGTCAGTAGACATTCTACAACCAGCAAGACCCTATGTCCGACCTTCATTGGTGGCTCAACTATCATCGTCACAGACTATCCAACCACAACCAACTATACCTAGCAATCTCTATGGAGCCAGCACGTCGTCACATTTTGTTCCAGCATCTGTGCCACGTGGCAGCTTTGTAGCACAACCACGTATTGTCCAACCACAACCAATCTTACCCGGCAATCTCTATAGAACAATGTCACCACCTTCTATGATGACGAGCTACGGATCCATCGGAGCACAACTACATGCTGCCACACCTCATCTCCAGCAATTCGGTATGCGACCACCATATGTGGCCACTCTCGCAAACCAGCAGCACCTCTCTGCTACTCCAGCGGAGGAACAGTATGGCGCTGGTATTATGGGAGCGACAAGTCGGCAAGCAGGTGGCATATTGACCTCTATGACTTCAAGTTCGGTTCACCACCATACAATATCATCAGCTTCACGGTTACACCCAGCTCTCCCAGCAGCATCCTCGCTACCATATGGTCGGCGAGATTCGTCCATGGCCAACATTTTGCGGTCATCTAGTTCAAATCCTACTTTCATGGTAGCCACCCAGCAATCATCAGATCCCAACATAGTCTTGGGCAGCACCGCATATCCGCTGAATGCAGCACCAGGAAGCTGGCATGCTGGTGCTCGAATAGCTGGTCGTGTCAATCAACCCGGCTCCCAATCGGCATTACCGAATGCGCATCTGCCAGCTAGGCTGGGTATGACTAGCAGTTCTGCAGGCACAGGCCAGGGACCATCCACCAGTCATGTGCCTGTCCGACGACAGCGACAACGGTGAACAGCAGCGAGAACCGATTTGCACGTTGTTACTACTTGGTCCGTGTGCAGCAACTGCCTACCTAAACCTCTATTTTTTTTGCGCATCTTGAAAATCTGGCTTGTATTGACTTGTTGGTTTACATTACCTGTACATGCATGTGACTCTTACTCTTGACATGCGGTGGTACAAACTATACATAGCTGATGTGCTGTTGCTGCACCTGCTTAGTTTGGTTTACCTTGTTTTCAATTATGCATTGTTGGGTCTGTGACCGGCATGTTAGAGCATACCTTGGTTGTCTGATGGATGATGTTCCTTCACTCTGGCGGCAAGCAGGCATGCATGAAGCTGTTTCCTGCTGCTGCTGCCGTGTTATCGTATCATTTTTTTTTGCCGTGCAAACGGTAGTATATTTCTGCTGGCGAAATTTCCCAGTCCAGCTTGAGTTTGGTCTGATCTGGTCTGGTTTGGGGACTCTGGAGAGATTTGTTCGAGCTGGATATGCCGCTGATGTTGGTGCATCAGCCAGCGGCATCTGGCCTGGTTTTGGCAGTTTGGAGATATTTTTTTGAGCCAGATATGCTGCTGATGTTGGTGCATCAGCCAGCAGCAGCAGCAGCGGTTGTTGTCTGTCTCATGCGATGCAATAAGAGCGGTCCGGTGCAGGTGCTTGTTTGGTTTGGTTTCACTAATTCCGGTACTCGCTCAAGTTGCAGACTTCAGCATCTCACTGGTTGCGATTTGGCCACTGAGTATATGTGCGAACATATAAATTTAAAGAACAACCTACACAATGTACCTCTTTTAACTTCCTCGAAAAGAAAAAACCTCATTTAAAAATTTCTCCCTTTTGTTCATGGAGGAAGTATTTGCATGAAGGGACATTTCTCCTGCGACCCTTGTTTGTACGAAGGTCTTTGTTTCCGCTTCCACTCCCACTTTTCCTCATGAACCTCACGCAAAATTGGTGATGGCAAACGACGGTTGCAGGATAAAACTTCGACGGAGGAAACCCTTTAAGAACACACCTCTATGCATCGCCCTCTTCATCGGACACATGAATATGGAACAAGGCACGGTGTGTCAATTTGTTCTTGCAGACGGGTTGATTGGTGAAAAAAAAATTAAATCAGATATTCGTTGTTATAGTTTTCTTTCGAGCAAGTGATAGGAGCTTTACCTCCTAGAAGAGAGTAATATTTGTAAACAAGTCGTTTTTAGACGGAAGATGTCAAAAACCTCAAACTTATCAACAAATGTCGTCTTTCTGCGTGAAAGGCAAAGGAGCCGTGCTCCAATTTTTCCACAGGGCTTTAAGAAAAGAATACTCCAAGAAACAATCTTAGTGTGGCATATCCTTCGTGGATGTAGACAAGAATAGTACAATCACAATTAATTTAGCATCAACGAAGTCGTTGTAGTACTTTGTTTTCTTTTCTTGAGTAAATAAATTTAAAAAACTTTGTTTTCTTTTCTTGAGTAAATAAATTTAGAAAACCGAAAAACCATCACATTGCTACTAAAATCACCTGATTTAAGGCTAGAGTTTCACGTAGGTATACCAGTATACCTTTTGTTACTAAAATCACCTGATTTAATTAGCTGCTCGCTCTTAACGTCTAACCCCGAATCTGACGAGGCGGGACCACATGTCTGGTGGGCTATTTGACTCGGACCGAGTCGTCTCCTCCGCTCGAGCCGCCTTCGCCTCCGCACGCCCAATCATGCGGCCCCCGCTCTGCAGGCCCGCGCGCACGGCCGCCCTCGCCTCCCGCCGCTCCAGCCCCCTCCTGCTGCTGCACTGCTCCGCCCTGCCGTGCTGTTAGGGGGAACAGGCGATGCCACGACTGAGAGCATCAAGCCGTGCACGCCGGGACGGCCTGCCCGGATCTCACCCTCCCTATGCCGCGGCCGGACTTGGATGGTGGGAAGCTATGCTGCCGATTTGGTTCGACGGAATTAGGAGATGCGCTTTGTGGTGGTGGAGAAATCGCTGCCCACTTCCCTCCCCATCACCTTCGAGGTTCAGACTTCCTCCCCACTCCCCGAGTCGCCTCCAGGAGCAGCGCCCCGCCTTCGCGCCGCCGTCGGTGCCCTCACCCGAAGCAGCATCGCCTCGGAGTTTCCCCGCCACGACGTCGTCCGTCACTAAGCGCTTGCTGCCGACGACAGCCTCTTCCGAGACCTCCCTTTCCTCGCGCCGACCGCACGAGCTCCGTCCCTTCGCCGCAGACCGAACGCCGCCATCGCCTTGACGCCTTGGATACCGGAGCTCCCTCGCGCCTCTCGTCTTCCCAACTCCTGCACTGCTCTGCCGTCGCCCGCACGGGCCGCCGCCGCCGCTATGACCCACGCGCGCCGCTCCCGCCTCCGCTCTGACCCGTCGCGCCGCCGCCGCCTCCGTTCTGACCTGCCGTGCCGCCGTCGCCTTCGCTCTGAGACCCGCGCACGCCGCCGCCGTGTCCGCTCTGACCCGCGCGAGCCTAGCCCAGCACTGATTTGGCGCTCCGCCTCGTCAATCACGCGTACAAGGTGCTCTCTGATCCGACGAAGAGCTCCCTGATTCGCGACGGATTCGGCCTCTGGGATGGTGGGGGAGAGCGTTTCGGAGGGCTCGGCGAGGCGCAAGGGGACGGCGGGTCGCGAGCGTCGAGCGCCACGAGGGATTTGGAGGTGGTCGCGTCTGCGACGGAGCGGGCGGCACCGTCCTTCTCGAGCGAGACGAAATCGGCGAGCGTGGGACCAGACATCGTGGCCGGTGGCTTGGAACTGCTGCTGGGAGTCCAGGTGCGAATGGAGGTGGCCATGGGCCATGGCCACGTTGAAAAGCCGCGCTGGCCGACAGTGCGCCATATCTGTCAGATTCGGGGTCTTGGATGTCGCTCATTGTAGAGGCTCTTGGTCTTGGATGTCACTCATTGTAGAGGCTCGTGGCCCTTTGGCGTCGCGTCCCTTTCTGAAGCTCACTCAAAGGACGACGGCCGCTCTGTTTTTTGCCGTTGCCATGGCATGCAAGTGGCTGGCACGTGCGACTCTCGGTGACGGCTTGTCGACTAGGACGTGCTACCTGGTTGATCCTGCCACTAGTCATATGCTTGTCTCAAAGATTAAGCCATGCATGTGCAAGTATGAACTAATTTGAACCGTGAAACCGCGAATGGCTCATTAAATCAGTTATAGTTTGTTTGATGGTACGTGCTACTCGGATAACCGTAGTAATTCTAGAGCTAATACGTGCAACGACTTCTGGGAGGGGCGCATTTATTAGATAAAAGGTTGACGCGGGCTTTGCTCGCTAATCCGATGATTCATGATAACTCGACGGATCGCACGGCCCTCGTGCCGGCGACGCATCATTCAAATTTCTGCCCTATCAACTTTCGATGGTAGGATAGGGGCCTACCATGGTGGTGACGGGTGACGGAGAATTAGGGTTCGATTCCGGAGAGGGAGCGCTAGCGAGCGTGCAGTTAAGTAGATCCGATGGTTTTTAGCAAAAAAAACGTAGACCGGTATCTATGTGAAACTTTGGCCTGTAACGTGGTGGTTTTTGTAATTTACTAGTCACTCCATTTCACAAAGATTGGCGTATTTTGTTTCATTAAGACAAGCTTTTGATTAAGAATTACTCTATTAATATGTAAGTTATATGATATGAAACTATGATCATTAGCAAAAACTTTTAAAGATGAATCCATTGATATAAATTTCATGTATAAAAAAACACATATCAATAGAATTTTAATTGGTTAAAGACTTATCTTAACGAAACAAAATACGCTAACCTTGAGTACTATTTTTTTTCATTCCAGTTAATAGTTGTTCGGAGTTTTTCTTTACCGGAAGTTAAAGACTTCACGACTCGAGCGATGAACCTCTGTTTCCGCAAAGCAGAGCAGACCAAATGTCGTCCTCAGCGCCAAGGCGCCAGCCCCAACTGCAAGCAGAGCCCGTTTCCTCGCCACGCGATCCCGTACTGTCCCGGTCGTACCCGGCGCCTAGGCCCCCGCCCACCACCTAGCGTCTCAAACTCCGCCATTCCGCTAGGCGTGAGCCCACCAGCCGCACGGCCCGTGCCGGCCCACACCACCGTATCACAAGTACAACACCGCCAATCCTTGCGCGTGGGAACTGGGAATCCCCAAGCACCGCGGCCCACCATCCTCCCCCGCTGTGCGAAGGGAAAACCCCACGCGCTCCCCGCCTTCTCGAGTCTCCCCCAATTTCACACTGGCGCGAGCGCTACCGCTACCGGCTTCGCGGCAGCAGCAAGCCAGCAAGCGGCAGGAACACAGCACAGAGCACACACACGCACGGCACGGCGCATTCGTCCAGCCCCGCGCCATAAATCCGATCCCCTTCTCCTTGGCCTCTCTCTTCCCCGGCAATTAATGCCGCCAGCTACCAGATCCAGCTCTCCGGAAAACCTAGGCGCCGCCCTCCTCCCCAAACAGACAAATACCCCCACTCCTCGCCCCATTCTACCCCTCTTCCTCCCCCAGCCGCCTCCCGGCTCGCCATGCCATTCCGCCCCACCGTCTCCCCTCCGCCGCCGCCGCCGCCGCCGACACCGCTATGTCTTTCGTCGACTCGCTCTCCTCGCTCGGGCTCGGCTACGCCATCGCCATCGCGCTCGGCTTCCTCGTCCTCCTCGCGTCCCTCCTCCTCGCCTCCTACTTCTGCTTCCGCCGCGGCGTGGGGTCGGCGGCGAGCGAGGGGACGGTCCACTCGGGGCGCCACGCGGCCTCCTCCGCCTCCAGCTCGGGCCACATCTCCATCACCGTGCCCCGCTTCGTCTTCGTCGCGGAGGACGACTCCCCAGGCTCCTCCTCCCGGGGCGCGGGTGCCGCGGCGGCGTCCTCGCCCGTCGGGCTCGACCCCGCCGTGATCGCCTCCTTCCCCAAGACGCCCTTCTCC
Organism: Brachypodium distachyon; assembly: GCF_000005505.3. Classification (NCBI taxonomy): domain Eukaryota; kingdom Viridiplantae; phylum Streptophyta; class Magnoliopsida; order Poales; family Poaceae; genus Brachypodium; species Brachypodium distachyon. The sequence goes on along the minus strand of NC_016132.3, from coordinate 16,904,690 downwards.
AGGGCCGCCGCGGGGGCCAACGCCGAGGCCGCCTGCTCGATCTGCCTCTGCGAGTACCGGGAGGGCGAGATGCAGCGCGTGATGCCCGAGTGCCGCCACGCGTTCCACCTCATGTGCCTCGACGCCTGGCTGCGCCGGAGCGCGTCCTGCCCCGTCTGCCGCTCCTCGCCTATCCCCACCCCCGCCGCCACCCCGCTCTCTGAGCTCGCTACCCCGCTCTCCGAGCTCGTCCCGCTGTCTCAGTACGCCGCTGACCGCCGCCGCCGCAGGTGACGGAGATTGGTGCATCTCGGCTTCCTCTATTTATTGTCCATTTTCAGCACCGTCTGCTGCTGTTTGTCAAGAATGGGACATTGTATCCATTGTTTCATTGGTCTGGAGAGGTTGGGCTAATCCGTGGGGCAACAGTCAAACGTTTTGTTCGCTAGCAGTAGTTCGTTGGAGGTTGGCCCAAGGAGACAGACAGTGTAAATACATTGTTCCTCCGTTCTGATATAGCTTTTATCAACTGATGTTACATGTGGTCATATATATAGTGCTTGTGTGGTCATAGTCTCTGAACCAATGCATTCCAGTTAAATGACTGATGAGTTCCATTGTACATTTGTTCCATGTTGATTGCCTTGCTTTGGTAGCATGAACATGAAAGAAAAACTTGTTATTGATGCAAATCATAGCATTCAACATCTTAATGGTGCTCCTTGTTGTTGTTATAGATATTATTGGGTTTAACATATAGCTGATTCCTGGATGATTGATAATTCTGAGGATTGATTTCTTTGGTGATACAATGTTAGTGCCGACATGTTAAATCATATGGATAACAATTATCTGCTTGAAAATGTGTCTTACTCTTGGTAGCATGAGCAATTGAGCATGAATTGTTTTTTGTTATTCATGCAAAACGTAGTATTCAGCATCTTAATGGTGCTCCTTGTTGTAATGGTCTAACCAAAGGTGCAGTATCTTTAAATAGAGCTCTTGTTGTCGTTATTCGAGATATTATTGGGTTTAGATACAGCTGGTTTCTGGATTGATAATTCCGAGCCTTGATTTCTTCAGTGACTTAATTTTAGTTCAGACATGCTAAATCATATGGATATGAATTGTTTGCTTGAAACGTCTTACTCTTACTGTGGTAGCATGCACTTGTTATTGATGCAAAACATAGCATTTGGCATCTTAATGGTGCTCATTATTGTAACAGTCTAACTGAGAGCGAAGCATTCTTAAATTGAGCTCTTCTTGTCGTTATTTGAGTTATTATTAGGTTTAAGAGACAGCTGATTCCTGGATGATTGATAATTCTGAGCATTGATTTCTTCAGTCTTAATGATTTAATGTTAGTGCCGACATCCTAAATCGGTAACAATTATTTGCTTGAACATGTAGCGTACTTTCCTTATTAAACTGTAGATATTCTCAACAGGATCACTTATTTTGAACTTTTAAAAAAGGTAAGTAAATTTGATGCAATTTAGTTGTACAGTTACCGCCTAGACTTTCCGAGGAAGGCATGCCACTTTGATATCCAGAATATTTATGATATTTGCTGATCAAATCCGTGTTCATTTTCAGTTTCCCTATAAATTCATCTTGTTGTTTAATTATCTTCAATTCTGAAATATATCTGAATTGGTTGATTTGGTCATATTTCTTTCTTTAACCAATAGATTTCTATCTTAAGTGTGCTCATGTTTTATGTTACTTCTGTTGCCTTGTCTGGTTAGTGGTTACTATGATCTTTATATGCACTGCTGTTTCCCTTGACCAAACTACGTTGTCACTGCAAAAACAACTGATATAATGACCATAGAAAAAGGGAGCTGGTATGCTATATCTGATTTTTGGCATCTCATGGGAAGTTAAATATAGAAAGTGAGGCATTTTCGTGTTATTGGACTAGAAGTTTGTGATCTGCCCACAGTTTGGTTGCTAGTTGCAGAATTAACATAAAATATTGTAGTTATACTACAAAGAACAGTTGGTTCTGGAGTCATTTTGCATCTGTACTATTTCCTGTTCACCACCACGCATCTATGGTGACAATCTGTAATCTTTCTTCCTCTGTTTTTCTTTTCTATCGAGGGATGAACATACAATATTATGAATCTTCCTACTTGTAATTTTATTTGTATTTGGGTTAGACAGCTAGTAGTTTTTTCATGGCATTTTAAGGTGATTCCATGAAGTAGCAACTTGGAAACTGCATTGAAGGGTTGATGTGTTCATGTGTGGTTGAACACCGACGGCACAGTCCAAAGACATGCAGATTTTGCTGTGTATTTCTAATATTACTATCTAGCTAGTCATGTCTGAATTTTTGGCGGGGAAATGGTCTTTGTTTTACTTATCCTTGATCTAATGTTGAATGCATCAAATGATCGATTTATGTGCTTCTTAACATTATTGTACTTGTATTGTCACCAGCTAAGCTGTATATGACTGATAAGTGATAACTAGTTTGACAATGAGAATCATCTTACTTAGTTACTTCCAGTTTCTTACAGTAATGGCATATGTGATGGACTGTTTTTTTAATCTTCTAATTATAGTACCAAAGAACTTCTTTGGGTGGTAAAAAAGTAAATTTATAGCTGGAGTCATCTTTGTCGGTCACCTTTGGTAGTTCTAGTTCTGAATTTAAACTTTTTGTTATATTTTTCACATTAGGGTTATTGTTCTTATATTCATAGGGAATTTGTAATAAGTACTGAGTGATTTTTCTATGGTACTCAAATTTCTATGCATATGGGTACGCTATTATAGGATGAGAGGAGGGTGGGACCGTGGGAGATCCTTTGAGAGGGAAAATGTGCTTGTAAACTATATTTGAGTGACTGCTTTGTGATTTTGTAGTATTTAACTTTATGTGAACATCCAACTTATTCATGAGTGGTTGCGTCAGGGATGTGTTATCTCTGAGACAACTTGACATTTGTGCAATGTAGTTAACAATAGTTACTGCGGATTTGCATATGACACACAAGCCATCTCCAGCTAGTTATCATGCAGTGCGAGTGTTGTTACTTGTTAGAACCATGAGGAAAGGAAAACATCTCGTACTGCCTTAGTAGAATGTACATACGATAAAAAAAACAGGCGAATTGAACTAGAATGGAAATAACAGCCGCAGAACAGAACCATCATCTAAACGGCAAGGCATTCTAAATCTTTCAGCTCACACTCGCAACACAGCTGACGCCTTTGCTCTGCACGCCGGCCCGGTCCCGGTCCCGGTGCCGGGACACCAGCACGCTGGCGGCGCCGCCCACCTCCACGGTGACCGAGCAGTTCATCCTGATCTCGAGCTCCTTCCTGTACACCCCCAGTACGCGCACCGTGCCGCTCATCTCCGTGTAGGTCGTGAACTCGTACTCCCGGCCCATCACCAGCCCGGCGCCGTCGACGGCCCGCGCGAGCCGGTCCGCGAGAAGGTCCACCGTCACGTTCACGCGGGCCGTCCTGTGGGCCCCTATGCGGCCCGCCGGAACCCGCGCCACGGCCACCGTCCGCCCCTCGTAGTACACCTCCGTCTCGCTCAGCGAGAACCGGAACGACGCCACGTTGGGGTTCCTGATCGACACGTCGGCGGCCAGCGTGGAGTTGGCGGCGAGCGTGCCGCCGGGCCCGGCGCCGCTGAGGGCCGCGAGGGTCACGCTGTTCATGGTGATCCGCGGGTGCTTGACCCGGAACACGGTGACGGCGAGAACAAGGACGGTGAGGGCTGTGATTACCACGGTGGTCACGCAGCAGCCGCAGCAGCAGAGCGCGCACCGGCGCCTCCGGAGGTACTGCGTGGAGCGCCGCGCCGCGGCATCCTCGACGTCGCCGGGGGCTGCCGGGTGGACTGCTACGGACGGGGAAGGGAACGCCAGGGGCCGGGCCGGCTCGTCCTTGTCCGCCTCCGCCGGCGCCGCCGCTCTGCTCGCGGTCGCCATTGAGGGAGGAAGAGAACGCGGGTTAAACTAACTTACGCGGTATGAAAAAGCACCAAAGAGTCTTGGTTTTATAAAGGCTTTTATTTTTGAACAGTCTTGGCCTTGTCAGTGGGGTTCGGGCCGGTCAGCAGGTCAAGGTCTGCGGTGTAGTGGAGTTTTCGTTTGTGCCGGGTTTGACACGCTTGACTTCAACGGCAAATCAGTAAACTTTTTCTCATCCCAGTTTTGAGATGCGCTGACAGATCTCACAAGAGTAAAATACATAAAATCACTTGTATAATTACGTGTAGGCTTGAGAAGAGTTTTGGCGTAGAGCAAGAAACTCTCATTATTGATAGCTATGACAAACTGTACCCTGATTTGCACTTAATTTATTTCTTACTCCATACAGTATGACCGTATCAGCGGGAAGAGTGACACGATTGTCTTCGGTGTCTGCGAAGGAACCCGTTCATGTGTTGAACCGCTCCAAGCCTTCGAGGTTTCTAGATGCTAAGATTTCTCGTTGCTGCGGCTGAAGCTAAGGACTTTTTGGGCTATGAGTAATCGATAGCCCACACTCCACAGCAATTTCCAGGGTGACGCTAATTCCCGGATGGCTGCTGCCTTGGCTAGTTTCATCACGAGTAATCGATAGCCCACACTCCACAGCAACACAGTGAAATTCCTATATTGTACTGAAATCGATCTGGTCTTTTGGGCGATTTGGTTAATGAAATCGGAAGTTATACTCCTTTTTCCTAAAAAAAAGAGCACAGTAAAGAACAATGACGATACATCCACGAAACGAGTAGCTGGAAGGTGAAGAGAGGGGCAAGGCTTTCAACTAGCTCGGAGCATGAGCATGCAAACTAAATCATCACATGCGTTGTCTGGTAGGAAAAGGAAAACATGCGCGCAGAGAGAATAACATGAAAAGTGGACGAGTAAAGGCATGAAAATGCTGATAAAAATATGTTCTGCGTGGATCATAGCAACGGAGAATGATATTACAATCTTCAGACCAGTCTTGTTCTAACTGATCATCTTCATTCTTTCTCTCTTTTTAGAAAATCTGCAATCGTTCTTGTTCTAACTGTTCATGTTCATGCAAGATCTACCCGGAGGATCAAAACTACTCCGTACATGTTTAAAAAGGTTACCACGTCATTTGCACCGGATCAAACTAAACCATCCTCATTTTATTCTCGATGTTTCGTTCAACATCTACACGGTTGGATGAAAATATGTTTGAAAATATCACAATTATTTTATACCGTTTCTAGCTCTAGTTTTGCTTTAGACAATGGAAAAGCCACGGGACGGGAGGAGTCACATGGCACTAAGCTGCTCCTGGAGCGGCAATGGAAAAAGCCTCGTCCTGTTGACTGTTGCACGGAAATGGAAACACGTACGGCTAGCGCGCAGTAAATAATTTTGCAAGAACTCGCCGGTGGCCGTGGCAGATTCTCTGAGTTAAGGCAAGCAAGCTACTACTACATTGGTTTTTAAAGAGTGCAAATTAATGCATGCAGTATCATATACTAGCATGCTCAGCTTGCTTCAAAATCAAACCTTCCAAGACCAGAGCTTGATCAAGTTTCAGATCCTCAAGGAACGCGGCGAACGCCGTCCTCGACGGCCCGTTGTCCGCCGGCCGGCGCTTCCGTGGCCATCTCCTTCGCCAACGCCAGCCTCTCCCTCAGCCTATCCACTTCCCCAGAGGCCCAGACTCCTCCATCACCAGCCTCACCTTCTTCTCCACCTCGCGGGCCTTCACCAGCTCGTCATTGTACCCTTCCACCACGAAGCCAGCCTTCAGTTCCTCCACCACGAACGCCTTGTTCAGCCTCTGCTCCGCGCACCGCGGCCAGCACAGCATCGGCGTCGCGGTGGACGCCGCTTCCAGGACGGAGTTCCACCCGTAGCGTGTCACGAACGCGCCGGTCGCCGCGTGCCGCAGCACCTCCACCTGCGGCGCCCACGTCTTCAGCACCAGCCCCGTACCTCGTGTCCTCTCTGCAGGAACCCCTCCGGGAGGAGCGCGTCCAGGTCTGGCTCCGGGCGCGGCAGGAAGAATTTGGCCGGGTCTTCCGGTGGGATCCGGATTACCCACAGGAACCCGTGGCCGGAGTTCTCGAGCCCGTGCGCGATCTCCTTCAGCTGCGCCGCCGACACGGCGCCCAGGCTGCCGAAGCAGAGGAACACCACGCTACGGTCCGGCTGCGCGTCGAGCCACGACAAGCACGGGTGCCGCTCGCCGCCATTCGCCGCTGCCTTCCCTTCCACGATCAACGGCCCAATGCAGTACACCGGCGGGGTCAGGCGATTTGTCGGGGTTCGTGGCGACGATTTTTGAGCATGGAAAGGTGCTGATTGATCGATGATTCGCGTGGTTTTCGATTTTTAGTTTGGAATGGGGGCACACCCCTGCTGCCATCGTGGTTCCGTCGTCGGATCTCGCCTGCTGCCATCGCTGCCGCCGCCGCGTAAGAGAACGTCGACCAGTCGACGCTGGCATATATACTCTGAAGAAAATCGGTGACTGTCAGACGGTCGGAACTCATCGTGTTCCGTGTAGTGGGCATATAGTGGGCAGCACCTCAGACGAAAGCTCTCGGCATCTTCAAGTTTGCCAATCAGATCGAACTGGTTATCTGGTTCCCTCACAAATTAACGCGCGCCCAGTTTGATCGATCGGTTGGCGTGCAAGTCTCAAGTGTATAAAATTAAAGTGTGCATGCACGTAGTACGCGTCAGTGTAAGCAAAACCGGACACAAAAACTGAAACCAAACCAAAACTCCTAGGGCTGATCTGCACTTCTGCATGTATAAAATGTTCCTAGTCGACCATTTCTTCATGCTCATTAATCTATTTTACAATTGTCTAATTTCGCCTACGTGCTTCTCTGAAGAACTTCATTGATGATAAGTGGTGTGGATTGTCCCGCTGTTTTTGCCTGCTTGCTTTTCTTCGATCACGCTAATGAACGGGCGCCGATGGGACGACGTATCATGAACTGACTAAGTAGCTTCTTCATGCTGTGCGCTAATGAAGCTGAAAAATCCCTTTATTAAAAAAAAGACAAGGAGTAGATTGTCACCGTCCTAATCATACCCAACTAGAGGTAGATTGTCACATGATATTTGCTTGTACAGGTAAAAACATATGATCCTTTCCAAGAAATTAGAGTGGATGAATCGTAAGGGGGAAAAATTCTTATGGTCTACAAATTCTATGAATCAAACGAATTCACATACTCTCTCCGACTCGTATTACTTGTCTCAAATTTAGTACAAAGTTGTACTAAATCAGTGACAAGTAATTCCGTCCAGAGGGAGTAGAAAAAATCGAAAGGATTAAAATCCTCCTAATTTCTCAAGAAATCCTTTGAATCTGATGTGTGGAAATAATTGTTTACTTGCTTTTCCTTTTTTTTATAAAAAAAACCCCGGACAGGTGGGAGTGGGACTGCCGTTTTCATTCATAGAAGGAGAGCCCTACCACAAGCGCTCGAGGAGAGCAAAACTGTTTTGATTAGAAATGAAACTGTGTGTTTATCCAGAGGGTATGAATATATATCCTACGAGGGGATGCCAAGGTATCGTTACAATTTGTGGAGACACCTTTACGAACAGTTGTGTCCCAAAGTTTTGTACAATCCTAACAGCTAACACTTGATTAATTAATTTGGGTAGAACCAAATTTTGCTTAGGTTTACAACTTGAGCACCTTTCCTCAAGAATTCTTGTTTATCAACCTGCCTATATCCAGAAAGTTTTGAAAAAAATCAACATGGATAAATCATATCCATCCAAAACATCCATAGTCGTTAGATCTCTCAATATGAATAAAGATCCTTTTAGACCTAGGGATGAAAATGAAGAGATATTAGGACCCGAGTTTCCATATCTTAGTGTTGTTGGTGCATTAATGTATCTCGCAAATTGTACTAGACCTGACATCGCATTTGCGTTAAATTTACTGGCTAGACATAGTGCAGCTCCAACTAAACGCCATTGGGCAGGAATAAAGAATGTCTTTAGATATTTACATGGCACAAAAGATCTTTGGTTTGTTCTATCAGAAAAATCAAGACATGACTATGGTTGGTTATACGGATGCTGACTATCTATCTGATCCCCACAATGCCAGATCACAAACAGGTTTTGTATTTTTATATGGTGGAACTGCGTTCTCATGGAAGTCAACAAAACAGACTTTGGTAGCAACTTTCACTAATCATTCTGAAATAATCGCTTTATACGAAGCTTCACGAGAATGTGTATGGCTTCACAGAATGATAAATCATATTCAGACATCATGTGATATTGGTTCATTAGAATCACCAACCATTATCTATGAAGATAATGCTGCATGCATTGTTCAAATGCATATGGGTTATATAAAAAGTAATATCACAAAACATATTATTCCTAAACTGTTCTTCCCTCATGAATTACAGAAAAGTGGAGAAAATTAATATTTTGCAAACCAAATCATGTGACAATCTAGCAGATTTGTTCACTAAGTCTTTACCAACATCTACATTCGAAAAATGTATTCACGGAATTGGTATGAGACGGCTTAGAAATTTGCAAAGTTCAGGGGGAGAAAATCTTCTGAACTAATAACCCATTAATTACCATCAGATGATTAATATTGTACTCTTTTCCTTTATGAGTTTTTTTCAAAATTAATTTCTCATATAGGTTTTTAATGAGGCAATATCAATATACCATATCGTTTTCTCCTTATATTTTTCCCATAGGGTTTTAAAGGAGTTTTCCATGGTATATCATTATTTTCTATATTTCTCCTTATTTTTTCCACAAGATTTTTCAAAGAAGTTTTTTCAAAATTATTATCATCCAAACTATACAAGAAATTATCAAGACAATGTCTAACTCAAGAATTGACGTTCGTAAAAGGAAGAGTTTTGTGAACCGCTGTATCCATCCGTGTAGTGCTACTCGGATGTATGGAGCGGTTCAAAAAAAAAACGACAGAAGAATAACAAGAAAAGAAAACAGAGCTAACGAAAAGGGCAAAAAAACAACAAGCGGCCCAGAGCTTACTTGCTTTCCACTTGACGTTTTGGAATTTGGAGCTACTCGATGGAATCTGGAACTACTCCACCGGCAGTAACATAAACGCCCCCTAAATCGGCCCTCCTCCAGTCTCGTCATCGTCAGCGCGTCGCCGATGGAGCTCGAGTCCAATCCGGTCGTGGTGCTGCACGCCTGCTTGGGCGTCGGCCACCTCATCCCCATGGTGGAGCTCGCCAAGCTCTTCCTCCGCCGCGGCATCTCCGTCGTCATCGCCGTCCCGACCCCGCCGGCCAACACAGGCGATTTCTTCTCCTCCTCCGGCTCCGCCGTCGCTACCCTCGCGGCCGCCAACCCCTCCATCTCCTTCCACCACCTCCCGCCCCCGGACTACCCCAGCCCGGATCCCGACCCCTTCATGCAGATGCTCGACGTGCTCCGCCTCACCGTGCCATCCCTCCTCGCCTTCATCCGCTCCCTCCCCCCCGTCGCCGCTCTCGTCCTCGACCTCTTCTGTGTCGAAACCCTCGACGCCGCCGCCGAAACCAGCGTCCCGGCCTATCTCTACTACACCTCCTGCGCTGGCGACCTCGCGGCGTTCCTCCACCTCCCCCACTACTTCGCCACGACGGAGGGGAACTTCAAGGATATAGGCAAGGGGCTTCTCCACTTCCCCGGTGTCCCGCCGATCCCGGCGTCGGACATGCCCCACACCGTGCTAGACCGGGCGACCCGGGCCTGCGCCGCGCGGATCAGGCACTACGCGCGCATCCCGGAGGCCCGGGGCGTTCTGATCAATACCTTCGAGTGGCTGGAGGCGAGGGCCGTGAGGGCGCTCAGGGAGGGCGCGTGCGTCCCTGACCGCCGGACCCCGCAGGTGTACTGCATCGGGCCTTTGATCGTGAACGGCGAGGCGGCGGCGAAAGGCGAGCGGCACGCCTGCTTGTCGTGGCTGGACGCGCAGCCGGAGCGGAGCGTGGTGTTCCTCTGTTTCGGCAGCTTGGGCGCGGTGTCGGCGGCGCAGCTGAAGGAGATTGCGCGTGGGCTCGAGAAATCCGGCCATCGCTTCCTGTGGGTCGTGCGGAGCCCACCCGAGGACCCGACCAAATTCTTCCTGCCGCGTCCGGAGCCAGACCTGGATGCCCTCCTCCCCGAGGGGTTCTTGGAGAGGACGCGAGATAGGGGGCTGGTGCTGAAGATGTGGGCACCGCAGGTAGAGGTGCTGCGGCATGCTGCAACTGGCGTCTTCATGACTCATTGTGGGTGGAACTCTGTCCTGGAAGGTACATCAGCTGGGATTCCGATGCTGTGCTGGCCGCAGTACGCGGAGCAGAGGCTGAACAAGGTGTTTGTGGTGGACGAACTGAAGGTTGGTGTGGTGATGGAGGGGTACGATGAGGAGCTAGTGAAGGCCGAGGAGGTGGAGAAGAAGGTGAGTCTGGTGATGGAGTCTGAGGAAGGGGAGAAGCTGAGGGAGAGGCTGGCATTGGCAAAGGAGAAGGCTGCGGAAGCGCTGGCAGACAACGGGTCGTCGCTGATGGCATTCAGTGAGTTCTTGAAAGATTTGAAGCTTTCAGAGTGATCAAGCACAGAAGATAGCAACGAGATTAGTCTTGGAATGTGTGATTCTGAAGGTTTGTATCAATTCCCTCTCTGAACTATGAACTACCCATTGGGATGTTACATGCTTACAAGTTACAAGAGGTGATGATACCGTGGTAGTAGTTATGCTATGCAGAGTAGCTGCTTCAGCAATTATACTCGTCAAATGATATGCCATAGGTAGCTGTGCTTCCAAATTCAGTACCGAAGCTGTGAAAACTCAGATCTGCAAGTTCTCCTCAGTTATGCTGTATCACAATCACAACTAATAATAAGTAGACTGTTGTATTTAGCACATGCCTCCTTGATTTGGTGCAGCTATTATTCAATTTTACTATCATAAGTCATGACTTACTGTGAGCCTTCCTGTACTGACTACTCATTACTTGATACAATGTCACAGTAATGCAAAATCATAATTATTTCTTGCGCTAAAGAGAAAATCTGTAGTACTATCTGACTTCTGTAAGTTGTGGACATCCTTTCATAGTTCATCTTCCATACAGCTTGATCAATTGCATGCACCATTCTCCATGTCACTGTGCTCCAAATCTCTCAAGAAATCGGCAAATGCCAGCTCAGAAGATCCGCCTTCCTCGATCGCGTCCAGTGCCATCTTCCTGGCTACCACCAGCATCTCCCTAAGCTTCTTTCCTTCTTCTGTCTCCATCACCAGCCTTAACTTGGCCTCTACCTCCTCTGCCTTCACCCATCCTTCCTCATATCCCTCCAGTGGCACGGCGATCTTCATCTCCTCCACCATAAACACCTTGTTTAATGACTGCTCGGCATACAGTGGCCAGCATATCATCGGCAGCCCAGACATGATAGCCTCCAACGTCGAGTTCCACCCGCAGTGTGTCACGAATGCGCCAATTGCCTTGTGCTGCACCACTTCTGCCTGTGGCACCCAGCTCTTTACCACCATTCCCCTGTCCCTCGTCCTCTCCAAGAACCCTGCCGGAAGCAGACGCTCCAAGTCTGGCTCAGGAAACTTGCTCTGTTCCTCCGGTGGACTCCTCACAGCCCACAGGAACCGTTGCCCGGAGCTCTCTATCCCACAAGCTATCTCCTTCAGCTGAGCCTCCGAGAACGCGCCCTTGCTGCCGAAGCAGAGGAACACGACGCTCTGCTGCGGCTGCGCATCCAGCCACGAGAGGCACTCATGCTTCTCGTCGTTCACGGTCTTCTTGCCGTCATTGACCAATGGCCCAATGCAGTACACCTTTGGCGTCGGCCTGCCGGGCACGCAGACACCGTCCTTGAGCGCTTTCAGAGCCTTGGTCTCCAGCCAGTCGAAGCTGTTCACCAGCACGCCCTTCCCTTCAGCGATGCGCTTGAACTGGTACTGCCGGACTTTGGACATTTCAGTCTCCTTATCCTGAAACATCACTGGCATATCCAGCGCGCGGATCGACGGCATGCCTGGGAAGTGCACGAGCTTCTTGCCCATGTCCTTGAAAGACGGTGCATTGGGGTCGTAGTACGGCATGTTGAGGAGGATAGCGAGGGCGCTGGCCCCGGAGGCGAAGAAGAAGTAAGCAGCGATGGCGAGCTCAGTGGCGACATCAAGCGCGTCGACACAGAACATGTCCAGAAAGAGGGCGTCGACGGCGGGCAGCGATCGCAAGAACTCCCGGAGCACGGGGTTGGCCAGCCGGAGCATGTCCATGCTCTGCTTGACCGGGTGTGCGCCAAGATCCGGGCTGGACGGGGCGGGCAGGAGCCTGAAGGCGATGGAAGGATTGGCCGCGACAAGGCGGGCTACCGCGTCAGCCGAGACCTTGTCTGGTGGGTTGACGACGGCGATGACAACGCCAAGGCCACGGCTGAGCAGGTGCTTGGCCAGCTCCACCATCGGGATCAGGTGGCCGACGCCCAACGACGGATAGAGCACAAACATCTTCGCCGGCGCCATGGATGATATCAGAACGGGACTGGGAGTCTGGGACTGGGAGAAGAATAGATGGGACTTGTATGAGGAGGACGAGCGAAACCGGCTCTAATTACCTGATGACCACAGATTGCGTTGCCGGTGCTTCTTATAATGGAAAACTCGAAGGTCAGAATATCTAGTAGTTCAACTCCCACGGCCGTTGTCGTGAGCAGTGACGATAGAATGACTGATCGAGACGAGCATTCTGCTTCGCCGCTGCTTCCCTAGGAAAGAGGCTTCAAATAGTATATGTCTTCCTTCCTGAGACAAAATGTCCATGACAATTGGCACGTTGTTATTGTGTTTGGAATATAGGAGATGATAATTTTATTTTTTGACAGGAGGAAATGCCATTTTATTTTATATTTTGACAGGAAGAGAAGATTACAAAAAAATTGACATTGGGAGAAGATAATTAGTATTACCAGAAATGGGCAGAGAGACGAGAGGTTAAAAGAGAGACAATGATATTTGTTCGACATAGAAGCTTCATACTCACGTGCCATTTTCAAGGATGACTGCACAGGTTGTAGACTTCACTTTTTGTTTGTTTTCCGAAATGGGAGGCTCCTGCAGGCTGCTTGCTTGCAGAAGAGACAACCCGACGTGATGTGTACAATCGACTGGTCAAGTTGGGAATTTCCTCTCGATTCTGCACCCTTCGCTAGTTTCCCTCCCTACCGCAAGGCCTGAATAACTTCCAAACTCATTGCATTGTCAAGAGCCGTTTATTACGAAAGCAGGCCTTATTTCAGTTTCTCTATTTCTCTCCAAGATGCTATGCTGTCTCTCTAAAGAATAGCTGTTTGCCGTGAAAGATTTTGGATCTTGGCCAGTAGACTAGTAGATGCTTCTAGTGTGTTCTGTGATCTTTCTTACACAAGAGAGTTATTTGTGTTGACTTCTCGTTCCCTCAGTGCTAGTCACTATCAAGAGAGAATTGCCATAGTACCACTAGTCAAAACCAACTATTCTAAAATACCATTATAAAAACCAAGTATGTCGCGATACCACAACCGATGGATCTGGCCGGAACTACGGTCATGGTTATGCGTCATGCATTAACTCGTTCAGTGATATTTTCAAAGGTTGTGAATCGACAAATTTTGCACAAAAGTTTCACAATGGCAAGTTTATATCAATTTTGCATGTTATGTTCTCATACAAAGTTTATATCAATTTTGCATGTTATGTTCTCATACAAAGTTTATATCAATTTTGCATGTTATATTCTCACAAAATTGATATAAACTTGCCATGTGAAACTTTTGTGCAAAATTAGAGAACAACTGATCTAAACACATTTTGAACGATATCTACAGTTGTATGGGTAGGAAGTAAAGGGGCATTTGAAGATTATGCTAGAACATGAAGGCACGCGTTGCAGTGCCCGTACATCTTGATGAAAGGAAGATAGAAATATTTGAAAATAAGATGGACGACATTAATACATGGGAAAATATGAATGACCCAAATTAATCTGTAGATCTCAATTTGTAGCATGGAGCTATGGACGTACTACAATATATTTGGAATGACCCTAGCTCAAGCAGCCATGGCATATTTCTTTCTTTCTAAGTCGGTTTGCCAAAGATTTTGCATATCTTCTGCAGATCCATAAGATAGAAGGAATACGAAGAAAAACAATGAAAAGATGATCCCGAGATACAATTATGAGTTGTGGTTTTAATCGCCATTTAACATCACAAATTTTGTAGCGTGAACACAAAGAGCAAGTACCATGGCTGTTGTACGAATCAAGCAAGGAAGAAAATACAAACGAACAAGAATATATATCCACAGAAAAAAAGGCTATATAGGTTTATTCAGCGAGATATATGGAAGTCGAAAGAAAAGGTAACACATCTCCACTACCATCGTGCCTAAAGAAGGCGAAATGACGATTTTTTATTTTTTTTTTGAGCGAAAGGTGAAGGACGATTTTTTTTTAGCCAAACCAAGAAGGCGAAACCGCGAAAGGACGAATAAAACAGATAGAATTGGGAGCTCCGTCGTCATGGCCCATGGGTCCGAGGGACACAGCGAAGTGGGCTGGAAAAGTGCAAATTAAGCCCAGTGAACAGGAGGCCACCAAATTTGGTTTGCGCAGCAGTCAAAAACGCTCAGAGAGCTCGTAGGCTCGGAGTAGCTAGCTCGATGCGTTTTACTTTTTGATTGCATTTTTTATTGCTAACCACGTTTGCCACGTGGTTTACTGTATTTTAATAATTGCGGATTTGTTTCTAGAAAAGTGGTTTGTCTTCTTCTTCTTTTTTTAATCGTAGGATATCCACCTCATCACAACAAGCGACGCCACACCACACCACACCATGCGTCTAAAGAGTCACTTAAATAACTTTAGCTACTAATCATCGATCTATCATTGAACATTTAAGCCACGCAGGATTGCCTTCAAAACGGCGTACTAATCCGCTCTCACAAACTCAAAGCTAGTCTTGAGATAATCCATGGAGAAGAAGAACGTCGTCCTGTACCCCGGCCTCGCCGTGAGCCACTTCGTCCCCATGATGCACCTCGCCGACGCGCTCCTGGCGCGCGGGTACGCCATCACCGTCGCGCTCATCGACCCCGCGGTCAACCCAGACGCCGGCTTCGCCGCCGCCGTCGCCCGCGCCGCCGCCTCCATGCCGTCCGTCCGCTTCCACACGCTCCCGCGCGCCGAGGACGCGCCGGCGCTGATCCCCGACGCGCAGTTCATCCTCAGGTACCTCGACATCGTGGGCCGCCACAACGACCGCCTCCACGACCTCCTCCGCTCCATGCGCGTGCACGCGCTGATCGTCGACTCGCTGTCCACCGAAGCACAGGGCGTCGCCGAGAGGCTCGGGATCCCCGACTACGTCCTGTTCACCTCCAGCGCCGCCTCCCTCGCCGCCTTCGCCCAGCTTCCTTATGTCCTTACGCAGGGCGGGACAAGCTTCAAGGAGCGGGGAGACGCCCCTGTTGAGTTCTTTGGCCTCACACCGATTCCTGCTTCCCACCTGTTCGGCGAAATGCTCGAGGATCCGGAGAGCGACATATACAAGGTGACGATGAGCTTGTTGTGCCGTGTCCCAAAGGCCAGTGGCATCCTGGTGAACACCTTCGAGTCGTTGGAAGCTCCGGCTGTGGTTGCTCTCCGGGACCCTCGATGCGTCCCCGGCCAGGTCATGCCTCCGGTATACTGCATCGGGCCATTTGTTGGTGGTATAGGCGGCGCAAAAGATCGGCATGAGTGCCTTGCCTGGTTAGACGGGCAACCGGACCACAGCGTCGTGTTCCTCTGCTTCGGGAGCGCTGGAAACCACTCCCAGGAGCAACTCAAGGAGATCGCCGTCGGCCTGGAGAACTCTGGCCACCGATTCCTGTGGGTCGTGCGAGCCCCTGCCGGTGACAAACCGGAGAAGCCGTTCGACGCCCTTGCCGATCCAGATATCGATACTTTCCTGCCAGACGGGTTCTTGGAGCGCACCAACGGCCGTGGCCTCGTCGTCAAGCAGTGGGCGCCTCAGGTCGACGTGCTCCACCACAAGGCGACCGGCGCATTCATTACGCACTGCGGGTGGAACTCGGTGCTGGAGGCCCTCACGGCTGGCGTGCCGATGCTGTGCTGGCCGCTCTACTCGGAGCAGAAGATGAACAAGCTACTCATGGTGCAGGAGATGAAGGTGGCCGTGGAGATGGTCGGGTGGCAACAGGGGCTGGTGAAGGCCGGCGAGGTGGAAGGCAAGGTGAGGCTGGTCATGGAGTCCGAGGAGGGCGGGGAGCTCAGGGCCCATGCTGCGGCTCACAAAGAAGGCGCTGCCGCGGCCTGGAACGACGGCGGCTCGTCGCTCACGGCGTTCAACCAGTTCTTGTCAGACGTGGAAGTGATAAAAAAACGTGAAGCATGAGCGTTGGCAAGCCGTGTGACGTTCTTCCGACGATCGAGTCTGCTCCAGCTTTGAAACACTTCTTGCATGTGTGTAATTTCGAGTCATTTGTTCAAACAATCGACGGCCTGTTATAGCTACCAGAAAAAAAAGCAGAAGAGTAGCTGATGGCCGGATTGCTGTTCATAAGGCAGACGAACTGGAAAATTTGGAGATCCTGTGAGGATTTGGAAATACAGAAATAATATTGTGCTTGGTGGTGGTGGTTGAATGATCAAATATTAAACAGGGACGGCGACTGATACTCTCCTCTCGGTGTGCAAATGGAAATTGGTACGCAAGGAACAGGCAATTGATAAAGGTCTTGCGCCAACCATCATCGCCTCTGAATTGTTCTGTATGTGATGGCCGATGGCACGGAGCTGCATCTGCTTTGACGCACGCTGATGTCCACAGCAATGTGAATTTATCTGCCTCTGTTCTCTTTCCATCTATTTGTTACGAAAATAGAGATTAAACTAAAAATGAGAGACACGAATTTTAACGTGAAAACCTTTTCGGGAAAAACCACGGACGCCTTCACTATGTTGGAGTATTACAAGCACGAGACGACATACCGTCTTTAGGTGTGACTACATGAGGTATATATAACGGGCAACAAAGATGAGTCGTAAAAGAACAAGGAAAAACGAGTTCAACTCGTATACCGACACAAAGCCCAAACCTATCCTACTACGCCTAGCAAGAGTTGGTAACGGATTTGGATCACTTTTCAACAATCTCCACCTTGAACCGAATCCACTCCAGTAGTCGAAGAAATAAACACCTCCAAACAAATGAACATAAAAACCTTGTGTAAAGTCCATAGAACTAGTGATTAATACCAACTAATTCTGAGCAAAACTCAAACTTATTGGCAAAAACTGGCTTTGTCATCATCTCAGTACTACCAGTAATTGTGTTACCTCGAAGGTGGTAAAGGTTTGCAACCTTCATATTACCTTTCATCACAACAAGAGAATCTTTTGTGACCTTGACGATCCCATCTCCACCTGAATATTTGTACCTTTTATTATCAAGAGTACTCAAAGAGATAAGATTTTTCTTCAAACTCGGAATATGACGAACATCCGATAAAGTTCTGATAGTGCCATCAAACATCTTGATTTGAATGGTGCCAATGCCTGCAATCTCGCACGGCGAATCATCGCCCATAAATACAGAACCATTTGGCATCGGTTCATACGTTGCAAACCACTCCCGGTGCGGAGTCATGTGGAAAGTACATGCAGTATCAAGAACCCAAACATCTCTCATCTTGGAATCACCGGTAAAGACAACGAGAACATCACCATCAAAATCTTGTTTGCTAACAACGGTGGCTCGGGCATCATTCTCTTGTTGATCCTTCTGTTTGAATTTGTCATTCATTTTCTCCTTGTTCTGCAACTTGTAACACTCGAAGATTTCATGCCTGTTTTTCTTGCAATGTTTGCAAAACTTGTATTTGCCTCTATTTCCATTATTTGAGCTCCTCTCATTTGTCCTGCCACGGACAGATAATCCATCACCATGGGACGAACTTGAACCAACGTGAGATACCATATGCTTCATCTTCTCCTTGGAGTGTAAAGCTTCATAAACCTCATTAAGGGTGAGAGTATCACGGCTGTATAATATGGTATCTCTAAAATTGGTATAATAACTTGGCAGTGAACATAGGAGCGTTAAACACATATCTTATTCATCATACTTAACTTCCATTGCCGCTAGGTCAGATATAATCTCCTTAAACTCAGTGATGTGATTTAACACATTACCTTCTTCTTGCAGTCGGTGGAGAAATAACTTTTGTTTGAGATGCATTTTACTGGTGAGATCTTTTGACATGCAAATCTCTTCCAACTTTGACCATAAAGCGGCGGCTGTCTTCTCAGCCAAAACTTCTTACAAAATATTGTTGTGTAGATGGAGTTGAATTTGAGACAGAGCTTTGCGATCCTTTCTCTTCTCCTCATCAGTCCAGTCAACAGATTTCTTTTTCGCAAAACCATCCAGTGCATCGTCATAATCGACTTGCGCCAAAAATGCCCGCATCTTGACTTGGCATAGGGAAAACCTTGTGTCACGATCCAGCAGCGGAAAATCATACTTCATGGTAGCCATAAATAGATTAAACCGTGTGCACAAAGTAGTACAAGCCTTAATTTGCGGAGAAAAAACTTGAATAGATAGCACCTGGCAAAAACGTGGGTGGACGTAGCAATTTGCTAGCCCAAAAGAATTGTTGATCAGCAGCTCCACGTGAGAAGCAGAGCAGGTGATCAGCAGCTCCACGTCGCTGTGAGGCCTTGCACTCGATCAATTTTTTTTTCTCTGGTACGATCCACGGAGACTTCGCCTGACACTTCTGCCTGATTGCTCTGGTCGCTCGCTGCTAGCTTGCTTCGCGTAGTCTTGTCCGCCGAAACCGAACAGAAGACCAAAACGGGGAGGCGTCTTCAAACGATCCGAGTAGAAGACCAGCTCGGCGGTACTCGGCAGCGGAACGGGAAACTGACACCGGCGAGGCGGCAACAGCTCGAACTCGGCGAAACCAACTCGCCGAAAGTGTCTCAAAACATTAATCTCAATAACAATGGCTCCGGTAGCAATTGTTACAAAAATAGAGATTAAAATAGAAACGAGAGACACGAATTTAAAAGTGGAAACCCTTGCGGGAAAAACCACGTATGCACGAAGGCGCAACTTCACTATGTTGGAGTACTACAAGCACGAGACGACAAACCGTCTTTAGGTGTGACTACATGGTATATATAACGGGCAACAAAGATGAGTCCTAAAAGGATAAGAAAAAACGAGTTCAAATCGTATACCAACACAAAATCCAAACCTATCCTTTTATGTCCAGCAAGAGTTGGTAACGGATTCGGATCACTTTTCAACAATTCTCCTTCCATCTCTTGATAGAACAAGAAAAATGCGTCTCTCTCAGTTCCGGCAGACGAATAATAATTGCAGGATGCTCCACCACACCATCCGTCCTTCTTTGGCCATACTATCGTTCATGTCGTCCTTCAATCACTAAGCTAGCTACGTTAGCTACGTGGTTGCCTTCAAAATTGGGTCCTCACAAGCCAAGCTTAACTGTTACTCCGTATATCCGATCCCTGTCGAGTTCTCTGGCGTGCCGCCCGTTCCGGCCTCCCACCTACTCGGCGAAATGCTCGAGGACCCGGGGAGCGACACGTACGAGGCGACGATGGCCTCGCTGTCCCGGATCCCGGATGCCGATCGCATCCTGGTGAACACGTTCGAGTCCTTCGAGTCTCTAAGATCCAAGGAGCAGCTAAGGGAGATCTCTGTAGGCCTAGAGAACTCCGGACATCGTTTCCTGTGGGTCGTGCTGCGAGCCCCGCTCAGCGACCCCGACCTCGAAGATCTGCTGCCGGGCGATTCTTGGAGCGCACCGGTGGCCGTGGCCACATCGTCAAGCTGTGGGCGCCGCAGGTCGACTTGCTCCGTCACGAGGCGACCGACCGGGCCGTTCGTGACGCACTGCGGGTGGAACTCGGTGCTGGAGGCCCTCACGGCGGGCGTGCCGATGCTGTGCTGGCCGCCGCACTCGGAGCAAAAGATGAACAAGGTGGTGATGGTGGAGGAAATAAGGGTTGCCGCGGAGATGGTCGGGTTGCAAGAGGGGATGTTAAGGCCGGCGAGGTAGAGGGCAAGGTGAGGGGATGTAATTAGCAGACGGTTGGGTCTCTCTCCTGACATCCCATCCTTCCTCTGTGGCCCTCTCTTGCGTCCGTCTCATCTCTCTCCTCACGCGCAAGGCTGCAAGGCCGCCGCCGCCGTGGCCTTTGGCCTCGGCCTCCACCGCCGTTCTCGTCGGCCGTGGGCTCGGTCTCGCGCAAGGCCGCCAGATGTTGTCTACGGTACATGTACTGTAATATGTATCAACGAGTCAAATTAAAACAAAAAAAATAAGTGACCCTCTAAAATTTTATGGTAAAAAAATATATTTAGACAAAAAAGTGAGAAAGAAAAAAGTGTTTGGGTTGTACGTGATAGTGCGAGTGGCTCACACAAAGTATAGGGAGAAGAAAAAAAATGTCTGACAAAACCTGACAGGTGTAGATACCACCGGTGATACCCCTTCCGCAACTGACCGATGCTGCCAGCGGGATCTACATCCACCATGCTAGCCAACCAAGTGTCCCCTCCTTTTTTCCATCCTTTTTCTAATCCTCTGACCGATACGGGCCTGAAGACTCCGTCCATACCAAATATTATCCACTCCACCAAGCTACAGTGCTACACGATCATCGCTCACTGATGCGAATAAAACCACGAGCTGGTTGCCAGCAAAACTGTATTAGCACAAGTCCCCGTATCGTCCCGGAGTCAAAGAACCATGGAGAAGACCGTCGTCCTGTACCCCGGCCTCGTCGTGACCCACTTCGTCCCCATGACGCACCTCGCCGGCGCCCTCCTCGAGCGCGGCTACGCCGTCACCGTCGCGCTCATCGACGACCGTGGCGTCAACGAAGACGTCGCCTTCGCCGCCGCGGTCGCCCGCGCCGCCGCCTCCATGCCGTCCGTCCGCTTCCACACGCTCCCGCGGGCCGAGGACCCGCCCGCGCTGGCCGCCGACGCGCCGTTCGTCCTCAGGTACTTCGACCTCGTCCGCCGCTACAACGGGCGCCTCCGCGACTTCCTCTGCTCCGTTCGCGTCCACGCCGTGATCGCCGACTTGCTCAACGCTGAGGCGCTCGGCGTCCCACAGAGGCTCGGGATCCCCGGTTACATCCTGTTCACCTGCAACGCCGCCGTGCTCGCCGTCTTCGCCCAGCTTCCTACTGTCCGTGCGGTGGGCGGGGCGAGCTTCAAGGAGCTGGGAGAGACCCCTGTCGACTTCTTTGGCGTTCCACCCATTCCTGCTTCCCACCTGTTCGGCGAAATGCTTGTGGACCCAAACAGCGACATCTATAAGGCGACAATGGCTTCGTTGTCCCAGATCCCTGATGCTGATGGAATCCTGGTGAACACCTTCGAGTCCTTGGAGGCTCGGGCCGTGGCTGCTCTCCGGGACCTTCGGTGTCTTCCTGGTCGGACCATGCCTCCGGTATATTGTGTCGGCCCATTTGCTGGTGGCCTCAGCAAGGCACCAAAAGAGCGGCACGAGTGCCTAGCCTGGCTAGATGGCCAGCCGGACTGCAGCGTCGTGTTTCTCTGCTTCGGGAGTGCAGGAAACCACTCGGAGGAGCAGCTCAAGGAGATCGCCCTGGGACTGGAGAACTCTGGCCACCGGTTCCTATGGGTCATACGAGCCCCCATCAGCGACGACCCGGATAAGCCCTTCGACGCCCTTGCCGATCCGAACCTCGACAGTGTACTGCCAGATGGGTTCTTGGAGCGCACCAGCAGCCATGGCCTCGTCGTCAAGCTGTGGGCGCCGCAGGTTGATGTGCTCCGCCACAGAGCGATCGGGGCATTTGTGACACACTGTGGGTGGAACTCGGTGCTGGAGGCCCTTATGGCGGGTGTGCCGATGCTGTGCTGGCCGCTGTACGCAGAGCAGAAGATGAACAAGGTTCTCATGGTTGAGGAGATGAAGGTCGGTGTGGAATTAGTGGGGTGGCAGCAGCGCTTGGTTAAGGCCAGCGAGTTGGAGGGCAAGGTGAGGTTGATCATGGATTCTGAGGAGGGCAGGGAGCTCCGTCTGCGGGCAGCGGCACACAAGGAAGGAGCCGCTGCGGCCTGGGACGATGGAGGCTCGTCTTGCGCCGCGTTTGACCGGTTCATGTCGGACGCAGACAGTAGACAGCATCAGGATTGCAGTGGGGAAGTGATCCATGGGAGTTATACATGAGTCTGGCATAAGGTATCATGGAAGTGATCCATGGGAGTTATACATGAGACAGCATCATCAGGATTGCAGTGGGGAAGTGATCCAGCGTGACAGTAGGCTCGTAAGGTACATGCTGCATCTGTATGGGAAGTGCGTGTATGTTTACGAGCTTACTGTCACGCTAAGCAACTGATCTGTTGTTATGGCTTCAGATGATATTAAGGTGGAGTTTGGTGCAGCCAGAAATATGGCCAGGTTTGATAAGGATCTTCGTGCCATGCAACTCCAAGACTGCATTTACACCGGTACTTCGAAAACGCATTGTATGGTACACTTCTTAGTTTTGGAAAAATGTGAAAAAGTCTGATTTAGACTCTGAAAAACAACAACATCAATGAGCTGGCTAGCTATTGTACATATTGTTTTCCGAGTAAAGAGGTTCACCGCAACAACTGCATTCTCCGCAGATCACCCACTACCAGCTCAGAACTGAACCAACCGACAAGCCTCTCTTAGATCTACAGTGCATCAACTCTGGAACTGAACTAGCAAACCAAACTATTGAAAAACTTGCAGAGCAAAATTCGCAGGCATTGAGCCAACGCCAGACGAAGCTTTCACTGAGATTACCCGGCGATTCTTAACACCATCGGCGCCCAGCCTCTCTTCATGCTGAAAACCTCTGCTGCCACCCGCAGTAACCTCAGTGCTCCTTGGTATTTTGAAGAACTCTGCCTTTTGAAGACCCAACTCAAAAAGAAATCCCGCTAGCAGTTTGAGCTACTTATACTATCAGGATCATGAGGAAAAAGTCTTTCTATAACTAGCTGCATTGCGAGCCTTACAGATTGCCCAAATCATGAGGAAAAGTCTTTCTTTACACACAATGCTACCAGCCGTCTGTGCTTCCCTTTTAAACGCATTTACCCAGATGCACTCACACCTCCAGCTGGAAAGCACATCTAATAATACTCCAAGCAATCTCCTTCGCACTACAGAAAATGCGTTTCTCATTCCCTTTCCAACCCCTTTCAACCAGGTTGTCCCTAGTTAAAATACTATTCCTAAACAGCAGCAATAAAAACACCTTGATTTTTAGACAGATATTCTTTATGCAGAGAAACAGAGAGGCCAAGAGGCCAGGACTACTTGTTACTGGGCAAACCTCGAAAAATAAATTGATTGCTGGACAAACAACAAAAGGTACCAGCATTCTCACACACACACTAATTTTGTGAAAATTCAGTTCAAATTCCTTTTGCACAAAACACCGCATAAACGGATATAAACCAGAAAGATGGCCCTCAAGCAAGTGTTGTTTTCATTGGAAGTTAGATGCAACCAGCATCCATAGTGTTTCTACATTCATCCAGAACATGACAGAGAAGCTGAACCTACAAACTTAATGGTGGATGCAGCCACTTACTGCCTCAATAGAATTCGACAAAACAAACAACATAAATTAAACTCAGTTCAGCAAACAGTGAACTATTTCGGCTAGGAGCCGCCTGTTAATGAATTTCACTTAGGCAAAAGCTTAACCCAGGATCTACATTCTAGGGATCTAAATTCTAGCATGCACATAAGCCAAATTAAATAACGACTCTGCAATCACTGTCCGGCTGTCCACTTTTCATTATCCAAATTCTGTATCTTGTCATCAGGCAGCCTCGAATCCAATGTCTGCCACAATATAAATACTTCTCGGCTTATTATAGATAGGCAAACAATTTATAAAGAAAACAGCTCTTTGCAGAGACTTACCGTGCTTGCAAGGGTTTCTGACAGCCGGTTGATTTCTTCAGGGATCTCTGAATTTGTGTTCCTTGCCAAGCATGTTCCATGAGTGAACCGTTTGTCCAGTGCATCATTCTCATTCAACGTCGGCAAGACCTCTGTTTTTGAATATAGGAGGCTGTGATGGCTTACACCCGCTATTCCTTGTTGCTCCAGAAACTCTATGTGCTTGCTCAACGATTCATCCCTTGGATGCAACACAGGCAAACAAACTAGTAAGCGAAGGACATAGAATTGGCAGAAATTGTTGCTATCAGGGGTCAAGCAGCTCGCTGAACATTAAATCCCCTTGTAATGAACTAAATCCTTCCGTATATAAAAACGGTTTTGCTATTTCTTAGGCGACTGAGAAATAACTATTTCTCAATCGATAATAACAACCTTTTGATTCAATCACTGAGATTCGTGTAAGATTATTGTAGACCCGATGGATAAGAAAATCTTGATTGGATGGCTACGATTGTTGACTGAGAAATAACTATTTTTTAGACGACTGAGAAATAGACACTCTCATATAAAAATGTCTGTCAGGTTTTTTTCCCTGCTTAAAAAATACTAACAATCTAAACAACTGGAGGAACCTTAATATTTATATGTGCATATTCTGCCTGATTAACACCAGGTAATAACCAGTTCATTTCAAATTTATGTTAATGTGTGGAAAACCGAATGCTAAGAGTGTTGAGATCAACATAATTATTAGACAAAAGCAAATGTCTTACAAGACAAGCTGCTGTCCATGCTCTTCTTGCAATTGTTTATGCGTAATGGAAACATCGAAACCTTGTTCTGGCAGACTAAGAAGCTCTTCAATTTCCTGAAGGTGCGCATGTGAATTAGCCATAATATCTAGCAGGACATCCAGCAAAAATTTGACAAGAAACGGTACGGGGATATGTACACTCTGGCTGAAGTAACGTGTCTGTTCTTTCTGCTCCGTGGCTGTCCTAAACAAACCCCCCTTGAGGACCTTAAAAAATGTATCATGCGATTAAAGGAAGTGGAAACATGGAACTTAAAACTAGAGCCTAGAGGGCGTCATATGCAAAAATTGTTTCAAAATTATCATGCGAGTAGATCGTATTTGAACCTGAATTTTATATATCGTCTCTTCAACGGTTCCAGATCTCATCAAGCGGTATACAATCACATCTTTGGTCTGTCCAATTCGATAAACATGATCAACACTCTGATTGTCCGTACTGTAAAAAAGAAGATTGTGTCATGGAATAGAAAACTTGCAGTGACAAGCAATCTATAATGCAAAAAAAAAAAAAACTCGATCAGGATGTATCAATGTTCTGGTACCTTGGATTCCAAGCAGGATCAACTACTACGACACGAGCTGCCTTGGTGAGTGTAAATCCAAGACCACTGACTTTTGTGGTCAGTAAAAATATTTGATTTCCTGGACCCTCTTGAAAATCCTGGAGATGCAAATGCATTGTACATAAGTAACATAGCACATATAATTGAGTTCATAGCAAACCACAACATAAAATAAAAAAGGAAGCACAAATTGTAACCTTCACAATCCTATCCCTCTCAGAAATCTTGGTGTCACCATCAATGCGCAAAAACTTGTAGCCCTCTAAGAATATAGCTTCCTGTTTCAATAATCGAATTAATGTGTTCCAACTCAGAAAATGTGTTTTGACCGTAGTTTGGCCGAAACACATAGAAAGTCAGTAAGCGGCCACATTTCAAACTGTTTATTTGAAAAAAAAACTCGACCTGCAAAGGGGTAAGCCACCTCCCAGGCTTTTGCATTAAGAAGAAGACCTTCTCACACAGGTCGAGAAACCCACGAACCCCTGCCCCACACCATACACAGTGGCACCGAAACCCGTGTGAGAGCGGGCGGGCCGTAGGTCTGTGCTTAAGGCGTGGGCAGACGAGGGGATTTTTTAACCCAAGCCTGAAATTCGCTCCCACTGGGAGTCGAACTCAGGACCTGAGGAGTGCTACTAGAGTTGTTCCCTTAACCATTACGCCAAGGGCTCGTTCGTAGCTGTTTATTTATTATCTAGGACTCTCCCAGTGCTCCTCTGTGGCATCATCTCTTAGTCGCGATTTTTTTTAAATAATATAATTTTTTAATCATTTTAAAAAATAATACGCGTTTTTCAAAATTTTCAAAAATAATGCGGCCTCGGCCTGGGCGAGGCTGATTGGGCCCAGTCGGCCTGGCCCAGGCCGATTAGGCCCAGTCGGGCTGGACTGGGCCTCGACCAGCCCGACTGCATGCCGCCTCCTCAGCCCGTGGGGCCCCCACGAGGCAGTCGGCCTGGCCCAGACCGACTGACGTCCAGTTGGCTTAGCCCAGGACGACTGGCCAGTCGGTTTCGGCCAGGCCGACTGGATTCAGTCAGTTTGGGCCAGACCAATTCGAAGTAATTAGGCCCATTTTTTGTTTCGGATTCTTGTGGTCTTTTGAACTAGAAGACTCGACAACTTGGATAAAAGTAACATGCCGAATCCGATTGGAAGAAATTAGGCTTCGCCGCTAGTTCGTTGCATGATCAACGCATACACGGCCGAGGCCCATTTTTTGTCTCGAATCCTTGCGGTTTTTTGAACTAAAAGACTTGACAACTTGGATAAAGAGTAACATACATCGATAATTTGTTGGACAATTTTTGTGTCGAATCTTTGCGGTTTGTTTGAACCGAAAGACTTGACATTTGGATAAATTTGGATAAATTAACATACATCGATAATGTGCTGGTTACGGAACCAAGTCACGACTAAATTAACATACATTGGTAATACGCAATTGGACATAATTAAACATAGCAAATACATTTGAAACACAAGCACTACTGAGTCCACTTAGGCCATTTTCCGCTCATATCGCCACGTTCTTTTGCAGCCTTTGCCACGGCGGCCCTTTCTCTTTACCTCTCCCTTTCTGCCTCACGAGCATCCTTGCGCCTTCGTTCCTCCTCTTGCATCTCAAGCGCTTTCTCCCTGTTTTTCCTTAGTGCTTCGTCAATCCAACGACGTTGTTCCTCCCTATGCTCTTTCATCTCTCTCTCTTGCTCCTCTTTCTCCTGGGCTGCAGCTTTTTCCGCACGCTCCTCCGCGTGGAAACGCTGCCATGCATTTCGGGACCTTGTTTTGATCTCTTCCACCGCCCAATCCGGCATCTCCATGTCAATCCAATGATACCACATGCATAGGGGCGGAGGAGACTACAAAAAAGCCTACTGTTACAAATCTGATATGACACAAAAAAGATGTTTCAGAACACCTAAATGTGCTTACCGAAGGCTTGTCGTACGGCGAAACCGGGACAGGTGGTTCATACTCATAGTTCGCGCACATGAAAAACCTCATGCCCAGCTTATCTGCAAAATCTTTCACCCCCTTCACCTTGCATAGATTGCCGCACCAACACCTGAGATGTTCCACCCCCCGAGGCAACATCGCATCTTTCATCCTACTCGGCGTCTCGCCCTGGTCGGAGCAAGGCAAACTCATTGGGGAACACTGGAATATTGGAAAAAACAGTAGTGAGAAGGATGCTTGGATGACTACCGGAGATGAGGTATTTATAGGCTCTCAAACTCATTCTCCCGCCTGGTTTTCCCGCCACTGTTTCCCGCCTCGTTTTCCCGCCAGCGTTTCCCGCCTTTTTTCCCGCCACCGTTTCCCGTCTATTTGTATCTTCTGTAACTATAAAAGACTGTCCATGGTATTGAAGTGTAGCCTCACCATTTCGTCTGGGAAGATGTCGTCCGGTTTCCCAGATGATCGTAGATTTTGGTCAGGTATGTCCCGAGAGCTATTGTGGTTAGCCGGTGATTTTAAGGTAGACAATATGATAGTTCCATGGGACGAACTCATTAGTAGTGACACCCTACTAACTGAGCCGGACCACCAATTATATAGGTGCAATTTCCCATTGAGAACTTCTGCAGAGATACGACAAGAACTGCTAAGGTTGCACGAAAGGTGGAAGAAGCACAGTGAAGGTAAGAGTGAGTCATACCTACAATGGGCTAGAAAACATCCATTGTTATGGGTTGAAGAGGAGGAATCCGATGAAGATATCTTCATGCCAAGCAAAACGGGTAAGAGTTCTTCATCGTCCAAGGGGAAGAGTATTGCACCATCGAAGCGAAAGAGCACATCATCGTCCAAGGGGAAGAGTACATCATCATCCGATGAAGACATCTTCATGCCAAGCAAAACGGGTAAGAGTTCTTCATCGTCCAAGGGGAAGAGTACTGCACCGTCGAAGGGGAAGATCACATCATCGTCCAAGGGCAAGAGCACTTCATCTTCGTAGGGCTAGAGTTAGGTTATCTTATTTTAAGTTGTCGATTTTAATTTCAGTCTTTCTATTGCATATGTATTTCAGTCCTGCCGTTTTTTATATGCAAATGTAACTTGAATAAGAATTCGAAAAATAGTAACATGTCTCTCTCATACATAGGTAGAAATATGTCTCATACATAGATAGAAATATGTCTCATACATAGGTAGAAATATGTCTCATACATAGGACCTACATGCAAATATCAGGCACGGCGTCTGGGACGGCGTTCCGGGGGTGCCTGTGGCGTGGTCTAGCCATACCTATGAGGTGGCCGAACGTTGCGCGGAGGAATCACGGACCCATCCTCATGATACTGTGTATCCTCCTGTGTGGGGTCTGGTGGTGGAGTACTGAACATCCAGCTGTGTTGGACAGAATAGTCCTCTCCTTGAGCGTGATCCTGCTCACTACCCCACGAGGGTTCGGACAACGACGACTGATGCCCGTAGGCTCCTGCATGTGGGAAAGTACTTAGCATTAGAATTGTGTAGCAGTTATGGTAATGAACACAATAGATAGAAATATACATACCCTGTGGCTGGGTCTATGGACGAAACTCGAAGTTCATCCTGGGACTCTGCTGGTGCTGCCTCGCCGAACCTCCAGCCTGAAAAGAGGGGGGCTGCTGCTGCCACGCCGAACCTCCAGCCTCAAAAGAGGGCTGCTGCTAGTGCCACTAGTCGAAAGAAGACTGCGGCTGGTGCCACGACGAACCTCCGGCCTGCTCAGGAGGTGGTGGCCTGGGCGTCGACTGCTCGGGTAGACGTGGACGCGGGTGGTGTCGGGGGTGCGGTCCTTCCTGCTGATGTGGCCGCTGCTGGTGCGTGGAGTGACGAGGGGGCCGTACGGACGCCTGGTGGTGAACGACGTCCGAAGTGCGGGTGCACGTGATAGCCGCGTAAACAGAGCGTAGCTTCTCCTCCATTCGTCTAAGCCAGGACTGGTGCGGCTCCCGTGGTAGTAGAAGTGGACCGGTCGAAAGCGAACGTCCATACGCAACGAACTCGGCCTGTAAATCCTGTGTCAACTGAGCCTGCAATTGGCACGAAGAGTATTACATATATATGGCAAAGTACGTAACAAACACATGCATTATGTTAAGAGAAGATACTTACTGCGTGCTGTCTAGAGCCTTAAGTAGACTGGCTAGGGTACATATCTTTAAAACTCGGCTCGGCTATCTCCTGGGGGTGAGAGTGCTGAATGATGCTCAATCGGGTAGCTGTCATGTACCTCTGCAAATATCCATTGAATAGATCGAGATCAAAGGCCTCCAATGGCCAAACCCGTGTCGTCGCAGTCTCCCACTCTGTGACGTACGACTGAACCCTCTGTAGCCACTGAGTCTGGGTCCTGGTACTTCCCTTCCTGGTAAACCTGAGATCGGAATAGAAAGTTGAACAATTAAATTATGGACAATTCTGGACGACAATCATAAATTGCAGAACTACACATACCTGTGGACGATCTGTGGAAGTGGATCCTCCGTTGGTGGAGGAACGACCAACTGGCGTGCCCCAAACTGTCTCATGACCCTCTGCTGGGCCATCTCCTCCACGCAGATGTCAAAGATGATCTTTGATTTTGTCATCCAGTAAGCATAATCTCTCGTTCAGACCGTGAACATCCCGCCAGGGTATCTATCATTGATGGCGTCCTGTGTGTACGGCTCCCAGACAACCGCCTCAGAGTGCAACACGTCGAACTGCTCTTGAATGATGGGTAGCAATTCCTGACCTGATCGTGTGCAAAGCGTCTCTATAAAAAAAAGAAGTTAGCTTCATTCATGGTTTATGTAAACTAATGTATGAATTTCACATTCGACATACCTTGCTACGTGTCCAAATTGTCGCGAAAGTAGGCAGGTCGATGTGTTCTAAGTCAAACAACTCCTGCTCAGGGTTAGGGTGATCACCCGTAACGTCTGATCGGCCGATAGAAAACCTCTCCCACGACCAGAGCTGCAACAATAAAGGACATCCAAGCAGGGCTGACTTGGGCGACGCAAGCTGGCAAGCGTTGCACATACCTCGGTACGTAGCCGCTAAGACGGCCGAACCCCAACTCCTCTGTGTGATGTCGTCACCACAAGTTGCATTCGTGATCTCTGCAATAGGGATGTAGCGTGCGCTAATGGTGGTGACGTGGTTCTCGGTGAACATCACCTTCCCGAGAAGCCACATTATATATGCCTCAAGGCTTCGAGTGATCTGAGGCTCAGTCATTTGGGTCTCTGGATACCCAAACTTCTGAATCTGCATGCAACAAAAACCAAGTGTTAGTAAACCCATGCAAGTATATGAGGTATGCTCTTAGATATATTAACTTAAAACACATCGATCTAACCTGGTAATTGAGCAACCAATCTAGCTTAGGTCCGTGAGCCTCCGAGGTGAGTGGCCCAGCTCCGGCAAGAATATCTTGAAAACGTAGGGCACAAATTAACACATAGTTCCACATAGAGTACAAACTAAAACACAGGGCACAAATTAACACATACCTTGAAAGCGTAGTGCCATACCCTCCTGCCAATCAGCTGGTGCCTGCAACGGTCCTATGGGATCACCCACCAATGGTAGTCCCAGCAGCATCGACACATCCTAGAGAGTAGGAGCCATCTCTCCCCAGCGAAAGTGAAACGTGTGTGTCTCGGGCCTCCATCTATCCACTAAGCAGCTCAGCAGCGAGTGGTCAATTTGTAGCCGTGTAGAGTTGAAACCTCGTCGCTCACCCTCTACCATTTCCGCACGAGTTGCCTCAACAAGTCGTGCGAAAGGTAAAAGGTCAGCCCACTTCAAACTGCATAAATAAAATGGACATGCAAGGGAGCAAGGAATAAATAAATAAAATGTAAATGCAAGGGGTGATTGAACTGGTGGTGTACATGCAAGGGATGCATAAATAAAATGGACATGCAAGGGATGATTGAATAAATATCGCTGAATCCATGCAGGGTGTATCATCCAATTTTCCTTAGGAGTGCGCGTGACAAGAGGCTTGACACTCCCAGGATGCGCCACCAATCGAGCAGCCCGATGCTTACTCTCAATCTCCGGAGATAGCAATGATACTCTCTCCATTTTGTACCTGCAACATTTATAAACATAGTTTAGACATACAAATTAAAGTTAAGCACAGTTAAACCGAGAGTACATATTAAAATATAGTTGAACAAAGCATACAAATTAACACACAGTTCCACACAGAATACAAATTAAAACATAGGGCACAAATTAACACTTAGTTTCACAGAGTACAAAATAAAACTTAGTTCCACATAGAGTACAAATTAAAACATAGAGCACAAATTAACACATAGTTTCACATATAGTATAAATTAAAACATAAAGTACAAATTAACACATAGTTTCACATATGCATGATAAGCCCAGTTTCTTCTCTCCCTCGTCGTCCACGTCTCCCTCTTCCACGGGCAGTAGCTCTACCAGTACCGAAAGTTGGACAATAAGTGTCCCTGTGGCCAAAATGGTTGCATAGAAAACATTGCCGTGACGGTCCTCCGGCTTCAGATTCATCCATATCATTTTGGATGTGCCTGGACGGGCGTCTGCCTGTGCCTGTCCGCAGTAGCCTGGGGTCAGGGATGTACCGCCTTTCACCAGGGGTTCCCTTGTTGAAATTTCCCATTGCACGAAACCCTAGCATCTCACCCGTCCATGTGCTAAGCATAGAGTCTTTCAGGTAATAGGGAGGCACAAATGAGATTGCGTCCATCCCTAGTTGCCCGCAAACAGCAAGTACATGTGAGCAAGGAAGGTGAAGCAACTTTGGTTTGTTGCAGGTGCACTCACACGTTGGCCACGCTTCAATTCCAACCTTCACCTCCTGTGTCTTCAATTCATTTCCAACGCCGAACTTGTCAGTTGGCAAGCGCACCTTAAACCTGTGTTCTTGATTACCGATGGTGACGACAGTATGAGACCTAGCTTTTTCCATCTTCTCATCCATGTACTTTATTATCTTTTCACAGTACGGTGTATTTGGGTTGTTCATGATATGCATTTCAGCTATCTGGCGTCTATCTCTGAAATACTTCACCGTGCCATGGAAAATACTCTCGACGATGGCTGTAAGTGGTAAAGCCCTATTTCCCCTCAGGACATAGTTGTATGTTTTTGCCAGGTTAGTAGTCATGACGCCGTACCTAGCGCCATGTGTGCGTGCAACAAAGACCACCGCTCTAGAGGCTCGTGCTCTATCCACTGCTGAAAGTTTTTAATCTGCCTCCCAACCCTTCTCCTAGTGCCGAGTGGGTCAAACCCTGGCAAGTCACAAAGCCCAACAGGTTCTTCCTCAGATGGTCCTGTTCCAACTGTTGTCTGTGCAGCCACTGCTGCTACATGTGCTGCTAGCGCTGCGTTTCGTGCCGCTGTCCTCTCCCTAACATGTTTCTTCGTGAACTCATCAAGATAACCATGTATCCTAGTGTACTTCCATTGTTGGTTCTGTTTACAGAGTTTCTTGAATAGATTCATAAGTGACTTGTTCCTGAAATGCGAGAAGAAGTTGGCCCCCAAATGCCGCATGCACCAACGACTCTGCATGTCCTGCCATGGAGTCTGTTCATCAGGCCCATGGATTGTTAGTGTTCTTATCGCACTGAGTATGCCTGCATGTCTGTCATGAAGGATGCACACATTCGGCTTATCATGCACAACTGCTCTCTTGAGCCGCTTGAAAAACAAAAACCAACTTTCAGTGTTCTCACCCTCCACGAAAGCAAATGCGAGCAAAACGATTTGATTGTTGCCGTCTTGACCAATGGCGGTCAAGATCTGCCCCCTGTATTTGCCAGTGAGAAAAGTGCCATCTACGCATAACACTGGTCGACAATGATGGAAAGCTTGGACGCATACATCGAAAGTGAAGAACAGTCGTTGCAGCACCCTCACAGTTGGATACTCTGGGTGCAGGAAGTGTTGGATGTCGACATAGGTGCCTAGATTACGGGCTTGCAGTGTATGGAGGAGGCGGACAACAGAGTCGTACGAGTCGAAAAACGAACCAAATCTTTTCTCAAGAGCCCTCTGCTTAGCCCTCCAAGCCTTGCCCTACGAAATGTTGTACTTAAACCTTACCCTGACCTTATGCATGATGGCCTTCACTTTCCATTGCTTTGCTCTCCACTATCTCCGTGTAAAGTAACCGAGCAAGAAGCGTCGACGAGAGGTTACAATGGTCTTGAGGGATACTGGGAATGACACATGTGTGCAACACCCAAGTCACTCACAACCCAATCTGTGTCATACTTAGGAACATAGCCATGCACCCTCCCCGGATAATCTATTTGTTCGCACTCCATTGTAAGATATTTTTGTGAAGAGACTGTTGTTTTGAAAACTCTTTGCGTGGACATTGCCCAAGCAATTATCGCATCCTGCAGATGTTTCTTATCAGGAAATCTGGCACCCTTCGCAATGTTGTTCTGATGATATTGCCATGCAGAGTCGTGCCCATCGTTTACGGTCATAGCTGAAGAGAAGTGCTGATTCCATGATGCAGGAATCGGTACCTCCTCTTCGTCCGACTCATGAGACTCATCGTCATAAGAACTACGACCATCTGTATCTTCATCCTCCATCTGGTTATGCAAGTGACCATCTTCTTCGTCCGCATCTGCCTCGCCAGTGTACTCATCCTCTCCTACTGCCTCGGAGCTCTGGCCTGATTCATAACCACCACCTCCAGCATTCGACACAGAGTTTGCATTGGACAAGTCATAACTTGATTCACCCTCGCCTTCAGCTGGATTGGTCTCATGAGCGACAACCTGGATTAAGGCGACAGGTGTAGTTCCCCTTTTCTCGGAACTTTCTAACCAGCGCACCCACTTTGATGTCCGGTCTATCGGTCTCAAAACTCAGAAAATATTTGAACTTGACTTGGTCCACAATGCTTGCACACGGACGGTGTATGTTTCAGGATTGACCACTAAACATCCTACCAACCATTCCTGCAACTGACTAAACGTCCATGTTTGAGGGGCCGTTAGATCCAACTCCACATACTTAAACTGACTCAGATCAGCTCCGTGCTTGGTTGTTAAGACAGTACCGGAACCGTAGTAAGAAACAAACTTCACTACACCGGACATCTCTGATGCCTAAAAAATGTTTAGACGCGTCAAATACTAAGCAGTACGGCATATAAAAAATATTATGACACGTCAAATACTAAGCAGTACGGCATATAAAAAATATTATGACGCATCAAATACTAAGCAGTACGGCATATTAAAAATATTAATACGTGTCAAATACTAAACAGTACGGCATATTAGATATTAGCGTCAAATACTAAACAGTGCGGCATAAATAAAATCTAGCCTAATCAAAACATATTACTGCTGGCCATACTATTTGGACGCGTCAAATACTAAGCAGTACGACAGATTTAAAATATTAATAGGTGTCAAATACTAAACAATATGGCATAAAAAAAAATCTCGTCTATCAAAACATATTACTACCGGCCATAATATTTAGACGCATCAAATACTAAGCAGTACGACATTAACTGTTGTCCAAAATAATGAGCACTATCAAACGCTAAAACATACTCACATGTCCTCATAAACATACACACGTATCCTCATAAACACATACACACGTATCCTCATAAACATATACATTATAGGATAAATACGTGAGAGATTAGGATTTACCCTTGAAGCGTGTGAACCCCAACCTCGAGCAGCCTCACATTCACCGGATGAGCACCACCACCACCTCCAAACTCGTCCAAACCACCACCATTGCCCCAACTTAGCAACACGAAATTAGCTCTATATGATCTATGAAAACAGTAGATCAAGGTGTCATTGGGTGCTAAATAGCAAGGGGATGTAGTTTTGTGGGTTAAACGGGAACAAAACTCTCTAATTTTGGCTAGAAAATGGAGGCATTTTGGAGGAGGAAGAAGAGAAGAGGAAGAACAGCAGGAACG
Source organism: Brachypodium distachyon (assembly GCF_000005505.3). Taxonomy (NCBI): domain Eukaryota; kingdom Viridiplantae; phylum Streptophyta; class Magnoliopsida; order Poales; family Poaceae; genus Brachypodium; species Brachypodium distachyon. The sequence goes on along the minus strand of NC_016132.3, from coordinate 16,869,370 downwards.
GGCGAGCTGGGCTGCTCGGGCTCGGCCTGGGGAGGAAGAAGGGAAGGAATAAAAAGAAAAAGGGAAAGAAAGGAGGGCCCGCCCGCGGTCGGCTCCAGTCGACCCAGGCGAAGCCGAAAGGCCAGTCGGCCTGGCCCAATCCGACTGGGGCGCCAGTCGGGCAGCCCGGGAACTGTCCGTCTGCAGTCGGCCTGGGCGAGCCCAAGCTGACTGGGCCCAATCGGCCTCGCCCAGGCCGAGGCCACATTATTTTTGAAATTTTTGAAAAACGCGTATTATTTTTGAAAAGGATTAAAAAAATCGTATTATTTTAAAAAAATTAGCCTCTTAGTCACCTATGTCAGCTTTTTGTCTATGTGACACATTGCTAACGAGGAAAGATGATGAAACCGTCTCTTCACGCAAACAAAAAAAAATCATTATATCTCGTTTTCACAACACTAATAGACAATGCATTGGGAAATTTCCCTAAAAAACGCATTGAGGAAGTTATACCTTAACATCCTTCAGTAAGAGAAATCACTTAGGGCCTGTTCATTTGACCCCAATCCCCACTAATCCAAGGGGAATGACATGGATTGAGAGGGATTGTAGTTCATTTCCCCCTCAATCCAAAGGGATTGGCTCCAGACCGAACAAGGCCTTAAGGGACAACGCATTTGGAGAGGCCTAATAAACATCAACAAAAATGGAACTTTACACTTGGATGACAGCAGTAGATAAAAGTTGCAAAAAGCCACCAATCATGCAACTCGTGTTATCAAACAATTTTTCTTTCAAGTAATTCTACTTCACGATACAGGACCTGAATGTGATCTGTCTCTTCTATTGTTGAAAAATGTGTAAGACTCCATGTAACTTTATTTTGTGCATACATTTTCACTTCATTATATTTCTGAAGAAGAACTTCCATTTACTACACTAAGAGAGTTCATCACAAAAATAAGGCAATGCATTACAGCGCAAGCAAGAATTGATACGACAAGAACAGCTGAATCGGGTTTAGCATTTTACGAGTCTGAGAAAAAATCAGCACATTGTGTCCCTCTTCAAGAAGATTCCGCTGCAACATTATACATGAATTAACCAATTGAATTTACAATAGAAAATTACAATGTACATTACTAACAACAAACATGGGCATGCATCAAAGAACGCTTACCAACAAGGACAAGATAAAAGAAAACTTGCATGAGACTTCCTGACCTACTTGCACCACATCATCATCTTGAGCCATATCAGCAAGGTTCAGTGCCATTTTTTCGACCATCTCCATATCCTGGCTACTGGACACTTCGCCCATCTCTTCCATTCCTTCCAAGATATCCTCAGCAGACCTTTTAGTCAATATCTGTGGGTGATCACATATTTTCTTCAATACCTGTTGAAAAAAAAAACATGAAGCTGACAGAATTGCACCCAAGAAAAGATAAATTAAGGCCATAAAGTTAGCAAATGCCTCCTCCCATAGGAAACATACCCCATCCATTTCATTTTGTGAGGTACTTTGGTCTAGGTCGGAGACTAAGAAACAATTAATAGCAAGGGAGAACCAAGCTCTGCTCGGGTGGACAGCTCAGCGAGGTATGCTGGCTGCCCACCAGGGTTTGACCTCCGAAGGTCGCATTCTGGTGTCTCACCTTGCGAAAATTAATATATGTATCTATATACTGTCAGGTTGCAATCGCGCAACTTGCAGTTTAAATTTAAAAAGTGCAAGGGAAATTTATCATAGTAGGAATAAGAGGGAACAAATAGTATGCATGTTTAACGATAGATGACAACGATAGACAAGATGGGTGCAAAGAAAGGGCTTTGAGGCTTAAGCTTACTGTGATTGCATTCAAGTATGATGTTCCTGATAATAACTGACAACAATTCAGAAAAGCTTTATACAGTTGCCTCTGCAACCAATTGAAAGACAAGTTGCAAAATCATCATTAGCGAATACTTGAACAGATTCGCATCAATACACCGAAATTTATACCTGGCAATCTGTTAGCTTCAGCCAGATAATTAGCTCGTTCTTCTTAGGGAACTTTTGATCATCTGCCAGACCATTATCAAGGGACACTTCACCTTTCATACGAGGCAGGAAATATGGCTTAATCCGTTCTCTTAGTTCCTGTGAACAGAAGTCAAGCACCAAACAACAAAACACATATTATAACTAATATGGCTGGCTTCAAGTAATAATCCAGAAGGATGAATAAAATTTCTACAACGAATGCAGTTTTTACAATTGCTTTCACATGTCAAATCAGAGATGGAGGTCCTACACTCTACTTAGCTAATATGTGGATACATTGTGTGTAATAAAACTTAGTTGATGTCCAACTGGTAATTTCTCAACCAAATGATAATGAAACAAGAAAACGTAAATATAAAGCTTAAAATTAGTAAATACCAAAATGTGAAAATAAATGCGGAACACACTAAAGTTGATTGACCACAACTTCTTAACAACAGGAAACAGGTCTGGGTATCAGACTGTCTCTTGGACACAAACATAGAAGACGGACAGTTACCTTTGCTACATGTGAGCCTATGTGTTTCGCTCGATTGGTAGCATCCTTGTCATTTCCTCGAATGATGGGCAATTCATACCTTGTTCTGAACCTATCAAAATCCAGAGAAATGAATAACTCTAGATGGTGTAAAGTAAAGGAACGTCACTAATGCAGGAAAACAAGAGAATTAAGTAAATTACTCCTTCTTATCACCCAAGAGTTCTGGGCAACAAAAATGGAAAATAGCCCACATTTCCTACAAGAGTATAGACATGATTACTTGTATTGGTAACAGGAAGACAAAACATATAGGAGCATGTAAAGTAGGTTTTTATGAATATCAGCTAGCTGGTACCTTCAAGTTATTTTGTATAGGTGTTCCACTGATGGCAATCCGATGGACACAAGGTATTTCAAATAAACTTTGGGCTCTTTGTGTCTTGGGGTTCTTGATAAAATGTGCCTCGTCAAGAATAACATAATCCCACAACTTTCCCTCCTCCTCGTCATCAGCACCATCGTAGAAATCTCCCCTTATCAGTTTGTAATTGATCCGGACAATATCATACGTTGTCAATAGGATGCCTCCCTCCTGTAGAAAACAATTAATAGCTGATGCAACTCACTAAAATATCTTGAAATTACAAGCTGGGTATTCTTTTAAATGACGTTTACGTGAAAATGAATCTCTTCACCAATTTAACAGTTAGATAAAAAGCTATGATATGAATGACCAATAAAAGATATTTATGTTAGGAAATCAACCGAACCTGAAAGGCATGTTGAAGCTCATCGTCACGAACATTTAAGTTAGAACCAGAGTAGCTGCAAAAAAAGAGAAAAGGACTCAATTAGCAGCAATGGACATAACTTGACCTGTATGTATCACCTTGAGCAAAAAGGATTATATGTTATCAATATGGAGATCCTACTCGCTGATCTTGTGTTTGAGGCCGACAAGCGAAAGTTCCTTGACCCAATGACTGATAAGTGTCTTCGGGGCAAGAACTAACACCCTCCTAATTAAACCTGAATGAAACAACCCAGCTAGGAAGGCAGAGACCTGCATGATAAAAAATAAGGATGCACGTCTCTCATCAGGATAGTGCACTACTTCAGATTGAAAATATACTTTGGCTGACGGAAACAAGTGTCAATGCAGTTTGCAGATATGGAAACAAGTAAAATTAAACACGTACGCGATAGAAACAAAACAAAGTTTATGCATGTGTCGGATGATAATTGCTTCCAGTCCCATAATGGAGAAACAAAAGATGCAGGCTTTACAATAATTTATGCAGTCTAGCACTCTAACTAGTATAGCAAACATCCACAAAAAATAAACAAAATCCTCCCCGGATCTTTTTCTAAGTAGAAAAATAAAGCCTCCACTGATCTAGAAAGTCTTTTTTACCAGCTTCAGTTCCTACCGGACCCAGTCCTACCCACAGTACGTTGATGCGTGGCATGCACTCGCACATGTGAAAATGAAATAGCGATGAAATAATAATAATATAGTACTGAAATAATAATGTGTTGAGGAAAATTTTAGTGGCATAGGAATGAGATAATCTTTCAATATAATAATACTCAAGTGATATGAAATTGATATGGTAATGAAATTCGATTGATATCAAAATTCTAGGGTCCAGTACTCCGGTACGGTAAAAAAGTTGTGTCTTCCCCTGATCCTTCAGAATACATAAGTAAGCAGAAGACACCCCCGATCCTTCCCAACACTAAGTAGGCCAGGGTGAAAGAGACCCAAGTAATCCTAAGATACAGATTTCCCGCAAAAAATAATAATAATCCTGAGATACAAATTATAAACAGGTCCTGTTATAATCAATCAAAGGACCATCAATTAACTGAAGGAGATTCTGATGAGAATGAACGAATGGGTTAGAGGGAGGGAGGGACCTGCATGGTCTTTCCAAGCCCCATGTCGTCTCCTAAGATGCCTCCGGTTCCTCTGCAATGCAGGAACCAAAGCCAGCCGAGCCCCTCACGCTGATGGGGGTAAAGCATCTTGAATATCCTTGCTGGGAGCCTGTAAGCCTCGCCGCTTCCTGCGGCAGCATCCAACTTGAAGTCCTCCTCCGCATAATCCGTGTCATAGTAGTCGTCGTCTTGTCGTCATCATCATCACAATCCACATCGTCCTCCAGCTGCAGGTCGGAGGCGGCGTCCGGGACCGGGTCCGGGGAGGAGGAAGATGTTGGTTCAGCCCACGATCGCAAGCCGATCAATCGCAAGTATTCCGGCGAGATGGACAAGTACAAAACACCCAACTGATTGATTAGCCAGTACTAGTACTCACGACAAGCCACAGGGAAAACTCGATTGGTTTGGTGGATAGCCAAAGGCTCGTGTCGAGCCTTGCCTTTCTCCTTTTTTTTATTTTCTGGGATTGAGTTACAGGGTGCGGACTACACCCGTATTTATACACGGCCACGAGACCAAACTGAATACGACTAGAAATCTAACTCCTAAACCGACTAGAACCAGAAAAAAACTCTATTCGGATTGATCCTACGCTTACATTCTCCCCCTAAGATCAAAACGAACTTCTACTTGATAACGTCGACGCCGATCTTCTTCCTCATCTCTTGAAATTTCACTCTTCCAAGAGACTTCGTCAATATATCGGCCAACTGCTCATCTGTACTGATATAATCAACATTAAGCTTGCCTTCTTCCACGCATCCTCGTATGTAATGAAATCGGATGTCGATATGTTTACTTCTATCATGAAACATCGGATTCTTACACAGAGATATAGTGGACTTGTTGTCGATCTTCAACTCAAACTTTTCTGGTTCTCGGTTTAGTAGATCAGCAAGCAATCGCTCTAGCCACACTCCCTGGCATGCTGCGGTAGCTGCTGCAATGTATTTAGCTTCACACGAGGATAGAGCCACAACCTTCTGCTTCTGTGACATCCAGCTCACAATATTTCCACCTAGGAAAAACGCCATGCCCGAAGTACTTTTACGGTCATCAACGTCACCGGCCATATCACTGTCACTGTACCCGACTAGTTGTGTCTTCTCCTCTTTCTTCTTTGAGTAAACACACCCATAATTCAGGGTTCCTTTGATGTACCGCAAAATCATCTTCACCGCTGCAAAGTGTTCTGTTGTGGGGTTCCCCATGAATTGACTAACGATCCCAACTGAGTATGCCAAATCTGGCCTTGTATTCACCAAGTATCTCAGACTTCCCACAATACTTCTATATTCGGTACTATCAACAGGATCTGGTTCGCTGTGTTTGCTCAATTTATGCCTTGCTTCCATCGGTGCTGAGGTAGCATTGCACTCTTCCATGCCGCACTTCTCAAGGATTTTCCTTGCATAAGCTTCTTGACACAAAGTTATTGAGTCTCCTCGCTGACATACTTCTATCCCGAGGTAGTAGCTCAACAAACCAAGGTCACTCATCTTGAAAAGATCTAGCATCTGCTTCTTAAATCTTGCAATCTCCCTCTCATCTGCACCCGTGATCAACAGATCATCAACATAGACTCCAACTAGGAGCCGCTCCTTCCCATCACCTCGTTTGTACATAGCATGCTCCAATGGACTCTTCTCAAATCCGAGGGACACCAGTTTAGCGTCCAGCTTGGTGTTCCGTGCCCTCGGTGCTTGCCCGTACAATGCCTTGTGCAGTCGCAACACCTTATGTTCCGCTCCCCCTTCGACGAAACCTGGGGGTTGTTGTACATATACTTCTTCTTGTAGGTCACCATTCAAGAACGCTGATTTCACATCCATATGATGCAGCTTCCAGGATTCTTGAGCAGCCAAAGCAATCAACAACCGTATCGATTCCATCCTTGCGACTAGAGCAAACACTTCCTCAAAATCAACGCCTTGTTGCTGCACATAGCCCTTTGCTACCAAGCGTGCTTTGTGCTTTACCACATTGCCATTGGAGTCTTTCTTCACTTTGAATACCCACTTGAGGCCTATGGGTTTTTGCCCTGCAGGGAGATCAACCAAGCTCCATGTCTTGTTATCTTGGATTGATCCCATCTCCTCCTCCATCGCCTTGCGCCAACTTTCTTCCTTGCTAGCTTCTTCAAACGAGGTTGGTTCTTCGGTACTTAGCAAGCACCTTTCCTTCGCTGTGCGCTTCATCTTGACCGTCTTCGTCTTGCGGATCAACTTCTTTGGAGAAGGGTACAACTCCGATAGAGGTCGAAGTCTTTCAGGCGTCGGTCGTCGAGTCCGCGACCCAGTCTGCACCGGCGATCGTACCATCGTCGATGCCCTTTGAGAGGTTGCTGCCGCGGTAGAAGTTTCAGCGTCTCCGCCGGCTGCTGCATCCTCCCCTTCACTCGCTCCTGCCGCGGCAGAGGGATTTTCTGCCGTCTCTCGCCTCGTGGCAGACGCAGATCTTCCTGCCGCGGTTTCTGCCGCGGCAGAATTTTCTGTCGCGGATACTGCCGCGGTAGAGATTCCTGCCGCTGTTCCTGCCGCGGATCTTGCCGCGGCAGAGGATGAGGCCGGTGATCTACTGAAGCTGAACACCGGTGTAGCGCCGCGGCCCGGCGGCGTTCCTGGTGGATCTCCGCCACCCGCGTCATGGTCGTGGCCTTCTCCATGGTTATGACCTGCATGCTCAGGGACAGGGTAAGATACAACAAACATATCATCCGAATTTTGTTGATTCTCTTCTTTGTTTGAGGACCAATCCCATGCCCTCTCTTCTTCAAAGACGACGTCGCGTGCCACGTGAACTTTTCTTGTTTGTGGATCGTACACACGATAAGCCTTCACACGATAAGCCTTCAAGTGTCCCTTCAAGTCTGCTTCATAACCCATCAAGATCATCGGCTTACTCCGGTCTTCCAGCTTTCCCACATGTCCAGAAACATTCTTCACATGTGCCATGCACCCAAAAGTACGAAGGTGATCGAGCGAAGGTTTTCTTCCACACCAAGCTTCACAGGGTGTCATGCCAATGACACTTTTTGTCGGTGCACGGTTTAGCAAGTATACCGCTGTAGTCACCGCTTCTCCCCAAAACCTCCCTGGCACGCCTTTGCTCTTCATCATGCTTCGAGCCATTGCTACCACGGTTTGGTTCCTTCTTTCAACAACACCGTTTTGCTGCGGTGTGTATGGGGCTGTCAGAAAACGCTTGATGCCATGTTCCTCACAATATGCAGCAAACTCATGTGAGATAAATTCTCCTCCTCGGTCAGTCCGGAAAGCCTTCAACTTGCCTCTGCTTCTACTTCAGCAGCAATCTTGATCTTCTTGAATGCTTGAAACGCTTGATCTTTCGTTTTAAGCAGCACAACCCACATGTACCGACTGTAGTCATCTACCACGAGTAGAAAATAGCGATTACCGGCTGGGGTTGCAGGTGAAACTGGGCCACACAGATCACCGTGAAACAAATCTAGTACCTTCTCTGCCCGGTACTTTGCTTCTCTGGGAAACGGCGCTCGCCGTCGCTTCCCTACTAGGCAGCCATCGCACACTTGTTCAACATGATCCACCGTCGGCATCCCAACCACCATGTCCTTCTGGCCAAGTTGTCGAAGCGAGTGAAAATTCAAGTGCCCGTAGCGAGCGTGCTACCTCCATGCTGGATCATCAAGACCAGCTAACAAACAGATCGGCTCTGTTCTCTCTAGGTCAAGAATATACAAGCGATTCTTTGCCCTCTTGACCTTCATCAGTAGCTTGCGTTGTTGGTCATAGCCCCACAGGTACCCATCCTCTAACACGATTTTACATCCCCTTTCCTCGAGTTGACCAAGACTGATTATATTGCTTTTCAGCTTGGGGATATAATATACGTCGGTTAGTACCTTGTGATCGCCAAATCTTGTCTCGAAAAGAACTGTGCCTCGCCCTTGTATCGCCACCGTGGAACCATCTCCAAAACGCACCGAGCCACCCACGGCTAGGTTAAGCTCTGCGAATTGGGTTTTGTCGCCAGTCATGTGATTGCTAGCGCCCATGTCAAGGTACCACACATTGCCCGCCTTCACTCTTGCTTTATCATGTAGGTAGACTTTCTTTTCAACAAGGGTTATGGACTCAGACTTCTCCTCGATGACTTCCTCTTCACCTTCTTCCATCAGCTCGCACATCTCTACCATCAGCAGCGCCGGATCATCATCTTCTTCCCTGGCCATATATGCTTTCTCTTTCTGTGGCTTTCGGCACTCCGACTTGAAGTGCCCGTATATTCCACAGTTGTGGCACCTAACCTTCTTGCGATCAAACTTTTTCTTGGGAGCCGCACCTTTCTCCTCGGTACCTTGAGGAGCTTTCTTTGCTTGTGCTCGACCTCCTCCTTTAGCTTGATCTCTTCTTCCACTGGACGATGAAGAATCGCCAGTTTTCCTTGCGGCCATAGCAGACCACTGCGCACGGGTCATCATCAGATGCTCGTCATCTTTGTCGTCTCAAAACACCATCCGGAGTCGTTCATCGTGCGCCTTGTAGCGCCCCACCAAGTCCTCCACCGTGAGGGTCTTCAGATCGACACACTGCTCGATTGAGGTTACGATCTGGATATACTTTGGTGATGCCGTGCGTAGGAACCGCCTGACCACGGAGATCTCGGTGAGTGTCTCGCCTAGGTCGCGGATCCCGTTAACGAGCGTCGTTACACACACTGCGAACGTGTCGACCGCCTCATCTTCTCCCATCTTCAAACTCTCATAATTCTTCAGCAAGGTTTGAAGGTTTGCCTCCCAGACACGCTCGTGTCCTTGATGTAGAGTCTTGATCATATCCCATGCATCCTTCGCAGATTTCTTCCCCTTCAGGTGTTGTAGCACATCGTTCGGCACAGCCGCATGGATGGCCGCCAACGCCAGGTGATCAATGCGATAGTTTGCCGCTCCTTTGGCGTACGTGTCGCCGCCGGGGTCGACTGCGTTCCAGATCTCTTGAGATTCCATAGCCACCTCCATCTTCATTGCCCACATGCTGTAGTCGCTGCGATCGAGCCTCGAAAACGTCACCGATGCTGAGTTCCTTCCAGCCGCGGCTCCCGACGTCCCCGCATCTGTCGGCTTAGCTCCCGTGTACTAGGGACCGCTTTGCCGGATTAACCTTGGCTCTGATAGCAAATGGTTCAGCCCACGATCGCAAGCCGATCAATCGCATGTATTCCGGCGAGATGCACAAGTACAAAACACCCAACTGATTGATTAGCCAGTACTAGTACTCACGACAAGCCACAGGGAAAAATCGATTGGTTTGGTGGATAGCCAAAGGCTCGTGTCGAGCCTTGCCTTTCTCCTTTTTTTTTATTTTCTGGGATTGAGTTACAGGTGCGGACTACACCCCTTTATACACGGCCACGAGACCAAACTGAATACGACTAGAAATCTAACTCCTAAACCGACTAGAACTAGACTAGGACCAGAAAAGAACTCTATTCGGATTGATCCTACGCTTACAGAAGAGATGTTGAGCTTGCAGAGGCGGCGGCGGCCTGGCACCTTCCTCATCTGTTGAGATTCTGCAACGGAAGAAGCGCGCGGGGGAGGAGAAGAAGAGGAAGAGAGTTGAGTTCGACCAGTTGATCGCTTAATTGGGAGAAATGCCACTAGATGATACGGACAGAGTAGATGGAATATACCAGGGTCGTTGGGGCTGCGTGTGAGGCGGTCCGGCGGAGAAGTATGATCGGAGATGTCGTCGTCCACAGGCGGGGAATCGGACGCCGTGGATTTGGCTCGCTGTGGAGACTTTGGTGCAGGAGGAGGAAGGCAGAGGGTGAGAACTGAGAGAGAGACACACACACACGAAGGAGGAGGCGAACTGGCGAAGGACGGAAGGAGGCGTGCGGGCGAAGATATGTAGCCGGCCTCCTTTTTCGAATTTCGAATTCCTCAATTGCGAATTAAGTTGCCTCGGGACTCGCGCTGCAATGGGGGACTCCTCAGCTACGGGCTACGGTGTGCGGTGGTGGACTGGAGTAATTTCCCTTCGACGGATCGATTTGACTGTCTTGACCGCTTGATCCTGCTTTTACTGAGTAACATGGTGTCCCGCACAAACATCTTTATATGTCCTTAATATTTTAATTCATAGATATTTATATTGTTGTGCTCCCGCTGATCCAAATTAATTATCACGGTTCTTTTTCAAAATGATCAAAGCTACACATCGTAACGCATCTAAGATACATACATGTAACATATTTAGACAAATTTTTACAAAACCTGCGAAAATTAATTTGTACTGGAGGGAGTATTTAATGGCAGCGTATCTGGTGAAAATCACTCTTCGGTGCAAACTATGCAAACTTTTATATATATATATAAAAGTTTAAAAAGATTCTTACAAAAATACCATATGTTGGCAGTGTGATGCTATACAAATGTGCAAAATTTGAAGTTGAAAATCAAATGCAATTGGAACGATAAACTGAGAAGTATAGAAATGAATAGTGTTAAACGGTGAAGAACCACTATTCATGTTGAATTATTATTTTTCGCTACTACCAAACGCAATTGAATTTGGACTTGAAATTCTACACATATATAAAAGAAAAGGCATGTTTCAAACCTTGAACTTGCAGACGAAGTCTGAAGACAACCTCATCTTCTTAATAGCTAAATTTGGAACCTTGATCTTACAATTCTAGCTAATCGCAGCGGCTTTTTTCTTGTAAACCCGCTTGCCTATCTAGGATGATGACGTGGCAGGGATAAAACGCTTGGGCCCCACCTGCCACAAACAAAATTTTCATGTTGTAACATATTTGTCGTCAAATGGCACCATAAGTTTTGTTTGTCTTATACAACATATTTATATGGGCCCCCAAACCTCTTTGGTGTTTCCTTCTTAGCTCATCAGCATACCTGCTTAGTAAATCTTAACTGTTAAATATAAGATCTTACGGTTTTAATAATTCAGAAGATGTGAATCGGCGCGATGTCTCCACTTAGCACCCCATATGGCCCAAACCTGTTTGGTGTTTCGTTTCTAACCCCTCAGACATATCCTACTCATTAGAGTTTATGATGGTGTGGATCGGTGTGGAACCTCTCCTCAGTATGCCTCATATTACTTTTAGTATATCGTTCTTATCCCATCAGCATACTTGCTCATTAAATCTTAACAGTTAAATATAAGATCTAACCGTTTAAATAATTCAAATGATGTGGATCAACGCGGTGTCTTCAATTAGTACCCCTCATCGTGCTTGGGCCTATATGGGCCCAAACATGTTTGGTGTTTTGTTTATAACCCATGAGGCATATCTTTCCCATTAGATTTTAGGATGGTGGATCGGTGTGGAGCTTCTCCTCGGTACGCCTTATATTGCTCTTAATATATAAATCCGTATTTTATGATGGATGGAGTCAGATACAGGGAGTAGCTCACGCTGCCGAATCTATGAGGGATGACATGTGTGGTGCTAATCGATTACGTGTTGATCTTTGTTCTGCCGATAACGCACGTATCGTACCGAAAATGTATAAAGACAAAATTGTTTAATTACCTTTTGTTGGGCTTGGACTCGGTTTCCTCTAGCAGTCACGCACGTCGTATGTTTTCGAACGTAACATGTACACGTATCGGTAAGGTGCCAATCAATATGTCTGAAAGGAAAAGGTTAAACGTTTTCAACACCTTTCTATGGCTCTTCGATCTCAAATCCAACGGTCTGATTAATTGGGGTAATCTTCTATATCTAAGTAGAAGAAACTCACTACTTGATTTCTCTCAACATGCAAGCATGCCACATCATCATGTCATTAATATGTTCACACCAATTTAGTGGAAAACTCATATTTTTTGCACATGTATGCTATTTTTTTTATCAAGCTATCCTCACTAAGCAAAGAATCTATCATACAATTTCATATATAGTTTTAGTTTTGAATACTCTTTCGTTGCTACTTAATTTCACTCACGTATGCTAACTAAAAATTTCCGCAATAACGTGCAAGGCACCATCTAGTGTGAATCAATGCGGCGCTATAAATTTAGTTATGCTGATCTTTATTATATGTGGTACTGTTTTGTTGTGATCGATTCGACGTCGGGCATGGAAAAAATCCGACTTCAAGTTTTAGCGTTAGTGCAAGCTAGGAGCATTCAGTTTTCATGTATTTGTGCATGCACGCAAGGACGCATGCAAGATCGATTCCTGGGTCCATCCGTATATACTACTGCTGTCGTTTAGAATGGGGAAGACAAAAAGACGCAGGGGACGGAGGCTAGCTAGGCGACAGCGTATATGGGATACAGGAGGCCCGATTGATCAGGGAGATTTTTTGAAGGACATGGAGATGTCAGGACTCGTTCTGATTTGTTTTGGAAGACGTAATGTCTGCACGTACCGGTAAGGTGCCAATCAACGTGTAACGTGTCTGAGAGGAAAAGGTTAAACGTTTTTTTTATGTCTTTCTATGGTTTTTAGATCTCAGATCCAACAGTCAGATTAATTGGGATGATGTGGCTCAACGTGGAGTCTTACCTCGGTACCCCTCATATTGCTTTTAGTATATAATAGATAGATCCTACCTCGCTCTCGCTCTGTACATGACCACAACGGCGGGGCACTTGCGTATGTATATAGCGGAGATTGATACCGTCCTGCTTGCTTGCAAAGTTTCTTTGATTTAGTTGCTGTTTACTTTGCCCAGCCTTGTTTCTTCACTCAAACCAACAAAAAGAAGTCATCATAAATCTATTAAATGATCAACATTTACATACAACACACTAAAACACAGTACATTAGGGTCGTGTTCTAACATTTTTTAGGAGTACTTAAAAAACAATGCATTTGGAGATACTGAACCATGTCATCTCACGAGCCCATGGCGCAGGATTGGCTGTAAGGGTCGGAGGGGCGAGTGAGGCGGTCGGCCTAGACCCACGAAACCCAAATATGTACATATATCACTACTACAGAAATGGTTATCAGTAACGGTCAAAAAATCATATCAGTAACGGTCGGGCCGACCGTTACTATTAGTAACGGTCGGCCTGACCGTTACTGATGTACCATCATCAGTAACGGTCAAAGCGACCGTTACTGATAATATATACATCAGTGGCGGTCGCTCCTTCACGACCGTTACTGATGTATATATCATCAGTAACGGTCGCGTCGCCCCATCACCGTCGCTCGGTCGACCGACACTGATACGTTTTCGGTATTTAAAATAATAATTAAAACCACAGTAAATACACAGTAAATACACAACAAATTATATACATAATGTATCTCATCACAGAAAAAAAATATAAAGCCGCATCACATCACATCACATCATTTAAAGCATACAATTGTATATAAGCCGCATCATATAAAGAATACAAATGTATCTCACTTCACTACATTGATTACAAAGTGTCAAAAGTCCATAGAAGCATAATTACAAAGTGTCAAAATTTCATGAAAGCATATAAAGAATACAAATGAATCTATTGTCGTGGGTGAACCCTAGACACGACTTGTTCCACGCGTTCGAAGAAGTCCCCACTAGGCTTGATGACCTCATTGTTTATGAGATGGGCAAACTCCCTTTGAATGTTATACACAACCCATTTAGGTCGGTGTCCCATTGTCATTCGGGGCCGCCAGTACTCTTCCATCGCCGCGATTGACCCCTTCCACCCAGGCTTGAACATGCTGGCATTCTCCATAAGGATGTGACAGCAGTAGTAGCCACAGAACACACTGCTGGGCGGCTGTTGCTGGCAAGGGAACCTGTGGTTGTGGGGAACCTGTGGTTGTGGTGAGGCTCGTCTTTATAGCCTTTACCAGCTAGTTTTCCCTTGGTCGCCACTTTCTAAGCAGTGTTAATGAGTGATTTGATGGGTTTTCAGAACCTACCTCAAACACCCTTCTTCGAAAGCAGTGAATCGAAGTAGTACACCGCGGACCAAGGCAAACAAATGAGTAGTGTCACCCAATGGTCTCTGTTTTAAAAAAAAAACTTTAGTATCTAAGGGTGTATAAGAAAGACCGAATTAGAAAAAACAAACGGTTCCATATATAAAATTGAACTTACTCCAAATTAAGAAAGAAGAGGATGAAGTCGTCGTCCGCGTATTTCTCGAGACATGCCACCAAGTATTTAGATGCCATGGTTCTTGAGGCATCCTTTTCAGGCTCAAGACCGATGTCACCGTAGTTGAACATCGCGGGGTATAGAATGGCTACTTTTTTGACCTCCAATCGCCGCAGTTCTCTTATTTGGTAGGCAGACCACAGCCTTAAGAGGTTGATATCAAGCTTTTGGCGGTTGAAGAGGTGGAACAGTTCGTTGAACTCCACACCAAAGGTGATAGGAGGTTCCTGAATGCTCCCAGTTTCTTGGTCAAAGAAGCCATAGTCTCATGGGATTCTAACATTGATCTGTTGGGCATGCTGTTCAGAACCAGCTGATGCTTGCATGTAGAACTGATGAAGCTCTTGCATCTCTCTGGACATGGCACGCAGGGAATCTTCGGTGACCATCGGTCTTCTAGGATAGTAAAGAAGCACCCGGTCGAACTCTCTAGCCACGAAATAGGATCCGTCTTCGAATCTCTGGCCTTGATATGGGTTCTTGATGAGAATGTCAAGCCTATTGTCCTCCTAGACTCCAGTTATGTCAGGCACATGGTGCATCTCATCTTGAGTGACAGTGGAGGACTCCTTGATGGTCTTGCCGCCGCGCCCCCTCTTTTTATGCCTCCTCTTACTGTCCCATGCCTTCTGCTCCTCTGCCTTGTACTTGTCATCGATCTTGCGGCCAGCCATGGACTCAGCGGCACCCAAGAGAGAGAAGGTGGGAGGGACGCTTCCAGCCTGTGCCGACCCTGTGATCTGGCTATCTTTGAGCTATGCAGGCATCGACATTGCCCACTCTTCATCTCCGCCGGCATCTACAGGAGGAAGTATCCTAGGGGAAAGGCCGAGCGGCGAATGAGAAGTACCTTTCTGTGCGGAGGGAGATGGAGTCATAGAGGGCCGGCGGTGGTTGTAGAGGGATACCAAGCTCCTAGGCCACATAATTCGGTAGTTTGGACAACCGCCTAGAATATCCACGCCTTCCTCCGGAGGTAGCGGGATAGCATAATCCCGATGGTCGTCAACGACGGAGTCCACCATCACACTCACTTGTGCGTCGTTCATGAGAATGACGTGCACCAGTGGCGGTGATTGTCTGGGCATCAGGCGGCCAATGGCGCCTACAGGCTTCCCAGGCTTGTCAACGTGGATACGACACTTCACCGGTGCCTGCGCGTAACAAGAAGAAGGCATATGCGTGTAAGATCTTTAGTTTGAAAAGATTGCTTACAAGGATGTTGTCGCTCGGACCCTGATCGTTATCCCGGCTGCCCTCGCTTGGGGAAGGTTGGCTAGCGGGGGGGTTGTCCATGCTAGGAGCCGGGCTGTAACCTGGGGTGTAGGTTTCTTCGTCCTCCATACGTGTGTCGGAGGCGGCGCTGCTCTTCAGCGGGGTGCTCTTTTGCAGGGGAAGAGGAGGAAGAGGAGGAAGGAGGTTCCTCAAACCTTCCACTCCTCCCCCGAGTATGGTGCCAAGGGCGGGGTGGTCTTTGGCCAATGCCGACACCAAATGATGGACGGTTTGCACTGCATATTCCCGTGACACCTCTTGAGACACGATAGATGCCTGCTCTCGCGCCTCCGTCTTAGCTTGTTCTATTATCTCAGAAGAAGCGGGGAGCTTTTTCTGGACCCTACTTCGCTTCGGAGCAAGTGGAAAATAATCATCCCAGCAGGCCCCTTCGCCTTCTCCTAAAACACGGCCCGTGTGCTCCGCCTTTTGCAAACCGGCAGTCATAGCCGACTCCCACCTCTTGCTCTGCACGGAGTTGTCGGAGGTTTCTGACCTCTTGCTCTCCTCCGATTTGTGGGCATTTTCCTGTTATCATATAAGACGGGACGTGAGTCTATATGGATCAGGAGTGTCATAATTAACGCCGAAAACAACTAAATGCACGTGAACCCTTACTGTAAAATTTTTAACAGGCGGCTGCATTGGCTCAATGCCCGCCCACTGCTCGGGTGTCATGTGCTGACGTGCATTTTCTCTAGCACGTTGGTCCTCCAGCATGTCATGCACTGGAGGCACCCTGCCTGCCGCCTCGAGAATTTGGTCCTGCTTGCGCCAGACCTTCTTCTTCCCCTCTTTCCCTGCACTCCCTAGCGTGTGGTTCAAGGGCTTCCTTAAGCGCAGAGCCCTCATGCGTTCAATCTTCGCAATGAAGGCAGGGTCAGATGATTCCTTCTTGAACTTTTCCCATTTGGCCTCATCAGTTACCGATGGCCATTTCTTCTTGATGGTCTCGTACGGTCTGTCCATCCACCTTCTAGCGGTGGTTTTCCAATTAGCAAGTCCATTGCGAACTGCTATGTTGACGGCCGCTAGGAATCGCTTGTGCCACTCGTCGGTGACTTGGAACCTCCTTGCAATGTAACAACTTTCTTTTAGATCAATAATGTGTGAGATCGCTAGGAATTTAGAGAATATAATATATTTGCATACTTGGGGATCCAAGCCAATGTGTTTAACAATCTCCATCTTCCTGATAATATATTCATGACACATCTTTGGTTTAAAAAGCTGAAATTGAAAATGACATTGATTTGCAATCTTTGAAGAATAAATCAGAAATTAACAGGGAATACTACAAAACGCATACCTTACTCCAAACAGCCCCCTTAATCAACTCATGTACGCTATTCTCTTCAGCCTGAAGCAAACAAATACATGTATGTGCGTGTGTGTCATTGATGAGATTAAGAATGGAGCATTCCAAGCACATATATGACAACTATACACCCTACTTACCTCGTCAGGGATGCCTTCCACACAAGTACGAAACTAGACAAGAAACAATGGCGATGAAAGGTGTTAACTACCATAATGCACAGTAAATAATCAAAACATCTGATAATTATAAGAACTTACATTTGATGCTAGATCCGAAATTTCATTATGATCCAGTGCACATTGGATATAGTCTTTAAATCGAGGGAACATATCCTCTCGATGGACTGCCTTGAAAGCTTCTTCAAAAGTAATCTGAGCAGTGTTCAAGAAAGGAGACACGAAATGCTATATTTTCCTTCACCAGCAACTGAAAAGCAAAGAACTTAGCACGGCATTATATTTTAGGGCCTACATACCTCAGGAGATGAATGTTTACATGTAACAAGATAATGTTTAATCCACTGTGCAAAAAGATAATGGTTATCAGTATCCAAAAAAGAAGAAGAAATTGACATATTATAAACTTCTGTAGCTTTATCCGATAGTGCATACCTTGATTTTCTTCTGTGAAATCATAGGTGATGTGTAACATTGGCAAATATTTTAGATGAAACATTGATGTGGATACTTTGGCTAATATGAATACTTATGTGATGAGATGTATCTTGTTTGGACTTAGTGCTTTGCTAGCGGTGTGTTGATTCATTAGTTTCTTATGTGAACACATGGCGTGAGTTGTGTGGAACTTACCCTGAGTCAAGTCGTGGACTTGTGCTCGTACTGGTTATTTGTGTGTTCGCTTTCAGTTGTTGCCGGAGCTAGAGGAACGTGGTCGATGACGGGATCGAGTGACGAAGCTTGGGAGAAGCTGAGGTCGAGGATTAAGGTCATGCGGGACGTTCGTGCGAAGGAACAATGGAAGTGAAGGCTACGATGATCCGGGAGGGCACCGGTTTGTCGTACGTTGTTTATACCGGATATGTATGGTATTGGAGATATTCGATACGTGATGGTCGAGTTTTGAACACATCACAAGAATAATTGATGGCATGGAGTGGCATCGACGTGAAGATATGTAGGTCCAGCCGTGGCTAGATGAGAGCTGTTTAAAGATTAAACAGTAGCGTCATCAGGATGGCGTCGCATGGAAAAGTGGTCCACATGAAAGTTGTGCGTGTCGTCGAGACAAACAACTTTTCTTTTGGAGTCGTCTCATTCCGAAGTCGTCTGTGGGCCCCACGGGCAGAATAACGACCGGGACATAAGAGTTCGTGTTGGATTCGGACTCGGTTTAGGGTCACGAATTTTCCCTTATAAATAGAGGACGTCCTAGCTAGGATTTTAGTAAGGACGTGAGAAAACTCAGAGCTTTGGATCTAGATCAATTCTTGGAGAGTTCTTGTATGTATGGTTGCATCTTTTGTAATCGATCGACATCGTTGCAATAAAGACATTCGTTGACGGTGTCATCTCTGTTCTTCTCCGATCTTCGTGAAATCTTCGCGCTAGATCGTTCTAACACTTTGGTGCAGGTTCATCACAAGTTCATAATACTTTGCTGCAGGTTTATCACGAGATCAAGAGAAGATTGCGATTAATTCATCTTTCTTGTTATTCCTCGAAATCGATTATAGATTAATTCTCGTAACTTTCTGTCAGCTGTTACTGATTTGATCATATCTTTTGATTGGTAAGTCCAATTGAGCTGATTCTTGTTGTGTTGGTTAGATAATTTCAATACCTTTCTTTTGCATACTCATACGTATTTGTTGGTTCATCCAATGAAAAGTTACGGCTGTTTTACTATCACGGATAGAAAGGTGATTTAGGGTTTGAACTTTCGGGAAAAGTTTTAATTTGCTTCCGCTCAATCATTCACCCCCCTCTGATTTCCTATCTCGATCTCACAATTGGTATCAGAGCAAGGTCTCTCTAATTTATCTTAACCGGTTGATTAGACTTGCTAGATATGGATAGGTAATCTACCAAACCCTGTGTGTTCGATGGTGTTGATTTTTAGTTTTGGAAGGCGAAGATGAAGGTATACATCATGGCACAAAGCTACGACATATGGGAGAAGATCGCCAAGCCCTATGAGCTTCCCGCGGACAATGCGATCACACCAACAAACTTGATCCACATGGAGAACAACTACAAGGCGAGGAACTACATCATCCAAGGTTTACAACGAAGTGACTTCGACCGTGTCGCTCACCTTGCATCCGCTCATGAGGTATGGAACGCACTTTGTAGTTATCATGAAGGATCAAACTGTGTTAAGGAGGTGCGTCAGGACATGTACAAAATGGAGTACATGAGATTTGAGATGAATACAGGTGAATCTTTGGATGAATTATTTGCACGCTTTAATAAGATTCTCAGCAACTTACGTGCATTAGGTGTTACTTATACTGATGCTGAGGCTTCTAGGCAACTTTTGAGTGCATTAGATATGTCCATATGGGAGATGAAAGTTACATCTATTAGAAAATCTACTGTCATAAGCACACTTACACTTGATATTCTGTACTCAAAATTGAAAACTCATGAATTAGATATTCTTACTACGAGAACCGGTTCCAAATCAATTGCACTTGTTACTAACCCTGGCAGCTCTAATGATGGTACTTCTACATATTGCTATGCTCTGTCTTCTTTGTCTCAACTAACTGATGAACAGCTAGAGCAATACCCAGAGGAAGAATTGGCACTCCTCACCTCTCGTTTTACACGTGCCCTGCAAAATGTTTGTTCAAGGAAGAGAGGTGGGAACAATGCTCCAAGGTGCTTTGAATGTGGTGATCCAAATCACTTTCGCCAAAATTGTCCTAAATTCTTATCCAAGATGGCGAAAGAAGAAAATGGGGAGGACAAGAAAAAGAAGCGCCCCTTCAACATCAAGAATAAAAAGAGGGGCGACTTTGCTCGAGCGGTGGCTCACAGTATTTTCTCTGTAATCAATGAATATGGTGAATCATGCTTGAATGATGTGGATATCGAGTCTGATGAAAATGATGCATCCAAAGGCAAGCGCGACATTAATGGGATGTGTCTTATGGCTAGCATCAAGAGTGTTAGCTCCTGCGACGACTACGACAGTGACAGCAACAATGAGGTAGAACTTTCTTATGATGAATTACTTAAAAGTGATAGTAAATTGAGTTCCTTGCTTGATCATGCTACTAAAAGAATTAAGAAATATGACTTGAAAATTGCATCCTTGAATTCTGAAATTACTAAACTTAAGTCTATGATTCCTGATGATGATTCCTGCAAGTCTTGTGATTCTATATATTCTGAGCTTACCTCTTTGCGTTCTATTCATGATGATACTCTTGATAAGCTTAGAGTTGCATTAGAAAACAATGAGAAACCTATTGTGCATAAACGTAAACATATTAATGATGCTAGCATGGATACTTCTGATTTGACAGATTCAACTTCTTGTAATAATTGTCATATTCTTGAATTGAAGTTGAAAGATGCAAATGCTAGGGTTTCTCATGTTGAAAATGCTTTACACATCCATGAGGTTTCTTTGTGCGCTAATTGTAAAAGTGGAAAATAAATCATGGATAGTGCTTGTGATAATTGTATTGCCCTGTCTCACCAAGTTAATTATTTACTAGCATCTTTGCAGAAATTTTCTAGTCGGCACAAAAATCTGAATATGATCTTAGATAAGTCTAAAGTGAGTAAGAACAAGACCGGACTTGGTTTTAATGCATATGCTCATTTTAATGATAATCCACCCACTATAGTTAAGTCACTTGGCAATGGAATTTTTGAAACAACTAACAAGCCAACCAATGTGATTTTCATATCAGCTGGCATCATGTCTAATGATACTCCAACAAGTGCAAATATAGGTCATACATCACATGCTAAACCTGGAAGTAGGTACACTTGCACTTATTGTAATAAACCTGGACATGCTGTAGGTTCTTGTTTTAGACTAGCTAGAGTAATTAAAAAGGAAAGAAAACAAGCTAGATCTAATTTCTTCAAGGCACATTATGCTCATGATAAAACTACTACTCCCCGTTATGTGCCTAGGGTGAATGTTTCACCTTCCGTTTCAACTTGCATGAAACACGTACAATCTGTCCCAATGTATAAGGAAACTCGTGCTTTGCTTACTCGTCGTGTATCTCAGTACTAGATACCTAAAAGTTTTTTTTATCTAACCCTAGTACGGAGATCTCGGCATGTGTTTGTTATTTGTAGGCACTTCACTTGAGGAAGGGGAACATATGGCTAGTGGATTCCAGTTGTTCTCATCACATGACCGGTGATAAAAATTGGTTCTCCTCCCTCACATGTGCATCTCGGGCTGAAAGTATAATTTATGGAGATGCTTGTACCTCTACTGTTGTGGCGAAAGTCCTCTTATTCGTAATGCAGGAACATATGTTCAGGGGGAGGAAATATTTTTAGAGGTCATACCCTTATTGGTGCACGTTGGGTATTATGTTATTTTTTGCAACAAGGCTAGGTTTGAAGCTTCCCCACGTGCATCACATCTACAAGTTGTCAAAAGGATTTTCAGGTATCTACATGGCATCCTATGTTTTGGCATTAGGCTTCTACTTGCTCTAGTATTATATTGCGTGCATTTACGGATGCTGATTTTGGAGGTTGTAGAATTGATAGAAAGAGTACATCTGATACATGCTTATATTTTGTGATTCTTTAGTAGTTTGGTCTTCTAAGAAATAAAGTTTTGTTGCACAATCTACTGCTGAAAGTGAATATGTACCTGTTGCTTACAGATTTGATGGATAATAGCTATAATGAAAAGGTTATGGGGTTACTATAGAAAGTGTACCACTTTATTGTGATAACACTAGTGCTATATGTATTGCTAAAAACCCGGTGCAACATTCAAGAACTAAGCACATAGATATAAGATATCATTTTCTTAGAGATCATGTTGAAAAAGAAAATGTTGTGATCAACTTTATAAATACTGAACGTCAATTGGTAGACATTTTTACTAAACCATTGGATTTTTCTCGGTTTGCTTTTCTTCGAGGTGAACTTGGAGTAATCAAACCATACGGGATGGTTTGAGGGGGAGTTTGTTCTTCGTGTACGATATGTAAAATATCTTTTCAGTTGCTTCTTTTTCGTTCTTTTATCTTTAATAAATAAAAAAATCCAAAAAAGTAATGAGCATTGTATTCCATCCTGAAATGACATTTTTGCAACCACGTTTATGTTTTGAGGACATTGCCATTTTATATGTATGCTCGTATGAAATAGTATATCACATGACTTCTAATACGAATGATAACTTGAACTAAATCTTGTCATGGTTAAACTTTGTTAGCTATTTTGGTCTTGGATACTTAATTACTAGCAATGATGAAAATATAATGGTATCAAGGTTCCAAATATACAAAGACATGTGGTGTCAAGCAATTTTTACTAAATAAATATGCCAATGTCGCACTACATCTTCACGAGACTGCTTACCATTGCACTTTGGTATGAACTTGGAAGTTGCTGTGTTTATTGAAACCTTTGTCTTAAGCTTCTGATTGCTTACCATTTGCCTTAAGCTTCTGATTGTTAATCATTGCACTTTGGACATAGGCTTGGCATGGTGTTTTAAATATAGGCTTGACAAGGTTGAATTGACTTGGTATATAAATTCAATGAAAATAAATATTATGCTTTTATAAAGTGCTATGTTTAATGTAATGTGCTGCAAGTTATTTTGTATTCAAGTATTGATGTAGTTGACAAGGGGAGACCATGTCTTGCAATAAATCGTAACAATACTTGATTGTTAGTCATGTGTAGATCATACTTATATACATGTTGAGTACAACTACTTTTTACATGACTTGGATGCACAATTATCATGTTCATGATGTTTCATAATGCTCATCACAACAAAGAAAAATAAAATATGACAAAAAAAAACAAAAAAATCGCTTTAGTGAATGTGTATGCCAATCAATGTTCAATGTCTAGTGTTGTTAAGGAGATGTTTCCAATGTTTTCATCGAGGGAGAGATTCTGAAATCATTGGTGATGTGTAACATTGGCAAGTGTTTTAGATGAAACATTGATGTGAATACTTTGGTAATATGGATACTTATGTCATGAGATGTATCTTGTTTGTACTTAGTGCTTTGCTAGCGGTGTGTTGATCCATTAGTTTCTTATGTGAAAACATGGCGTGAGTTGGTGTCGGATGGAAAAGTGGTCCTATGTGGGCCCCACGGGCAGAATAACGACCGGGACAGAAGAGTTCGTGTTGGATTCAGACTCTGTTTAGGGTCGCGAATTTTCCCTTATAAATAGAGGACGTCCTAGCTAGGATTTTAGTAAGGACGTGAGGAAACTCAGAGCTTTGGATCTAGATCAATTCTTGAAGAGTTCTTGGATGCATGGTTACATCTTTTGTAATCGATCGACATCGTTGCAATAAAGACATTCGTTGACGGTGTCATCTCTGTTCTTCTCCGATCTTCGTGAAATCTTCGCGCTAGATCGTTCTAACACTTTGGTGCAGGTTCATCACAAGTTCATAATACTTTGCTGCAGGTTTATCACGAGATCAAGAGAAGATTGCGATTAATTCAGTAACGGTCATGAAAACCTCGACCTACACTGATGTTACTCGCGTTCTAAATACGCTGGGCGGAGCCGCAGCTGGTCGCGCCGCGCGTCGTAACGGACCAGCTGCGGCCCCTTCCTCTCCGGCGACGGCGAGGTGCCGCCCGACTGCGCCATGGCCGCCGGTGAGCACCCCAGGTACGCCCTCCTCCCTCCCCCTTCCTCCTCCGTCCCCCCCGTGCCGGCAGCGCCGCCTCCATGACCGGCGAGCTCCATTTTAGGAGCTTCGGCGGCTGGCGAGCTCCGATCTTCGAGCCCTAAGCTTCCCTCTCCCTCCTGATGTCCCTCTCCCCCCCGATCTCTCTCGCCGGCCTCCAATTTCTCTCCGAATTTTCCCGATTTCAAATTTTTGAGCTCTGCGGCCGCCGGCCGAAATGCGGCCTCCTCGTTGTCGCCCGGAGCTTCCCTCTCGCTTGCGAGCTCTCTCTCCCTTCCGATCTTTCTCGCCAGCCTCCAATTTCTCTCTGAATGTCTCTAATTTCAAAATTGTAGTTAGCTCCGGTTAATTAGCACCTTAATCTCCTTGTCAATGATTAGGCTAACTATTTTGCTTTTTTGTTTTCTTGTGTATTGTGTTGTAGATCGAAGGACCATTCTTGGATGTACGGCAAGGAAAGAATCAATGCTCGATGGATAACCGAATGGACGGTCTTTTTTGGAGTCGCGAAAGGCGATATGGAACGAAAAGGACTTTTGATGATGCGTTGCCCATGTCGCAAATGTGGAAACACATGCATGATGAAGCCTGAAGATGTTCAGATGCACGTGCTGGCATCGGGTTTTGTCGATGGTTATTCTCGCTGGACTTGTCACGGGGAGGATGCGGTTGATGTCGGTAGCGGTAGCGAAGATGATGATGTCCTGCGGTATGATCTGGCGAATGATTCCGAGGAAGAAACAAGGGTCGATGAGGAGGCTAATGTGGAAGGTGAAGTAGCTCCACGTGGCAAGATTTCCGAAAGGCTAGATGACCCGTACCTACGGGACCAGTTGGAGGACCCCGAAGATGAGGCAGAGTCTGCTCAATTCAAAAAATTGTTGGAGGACGCAAACACACCCTTGTATGATGGAGCTGGTGAAGAAAACAACGTGCTCGAAGTGACGCTCGAACTTTTGAGGCTGAAGGCAGCATCATGCTGGTTAGACAAGGGCTTCACGGGCTTGTTGAGTTACCTAGCTTTGGTTTTTCACAGCCAAATAAGTTGCCCAAGAGCACATACGAGGCGAAGAAGATTACATGCCCGCTTGGATTGGATTGCGTGAAACATCATTCATGTCCAAACGACTACATGGTATACATTGGAGTACGAGAACCATGAGAGCTGCCACATATGCGGTGCATCGAGATACAAGAAGAAAAACGCCAAAGCTGGCGAAGACGATGGGGAAGAAGTGATGAAGGGCAGGCCGGCAAAGACTGTCTGGTATCTTACGACAGGTGGCCGAGTTGAGCGTTGGATGCAGAACGTTAAGGATGCGAGGTATCTCGTCTATCACGATCCGGCGCAGGCTGCATTCAATCCTGACAGGCACTACCGTGTGGAGGAGGCTGGGGTCCTAAGACACCCTGCCGATGGGACTCAGTGGAGGAACTTGGACACGGCATTTCCAGATTTTGGGGCAGAGCCCAGAAACCTGAGGCTCGGTCTCAGCACTGACGGGATAAATCCTTTCGGAAACATGAACAACAAGCACAGCACATGGCCAGTGATCTTGTTTGTCTACAACCTTCCTCCATGGTTAATCATGAAGAGAAAGTACATCCACATGTGCATGCTCATACAGGGTCCAAAGCAGCCCAGAGCTGACATAAATGTGTATCTGCAGCTAGTGAAGGATGAGCCAAAGCAGCTTTGGAACCCTGGCAGAGTGGTTTGGGACGCAAACAGGAGGGAGTAGTTCACGATGAGAGCAGCGCTTCTGACCTGCGTGCATGACTACCCCGCGAATGGAAATACTTCATGCCAGGTGACACATGGCTACAAGGCCTGTACAAAGTGCGGGGAAAACACGACATCGGAGAAGTTGCCCGCTTCATCCAAAATTGTGTACATGGGCCACCGAAAGTGGTTGGATGCTAAAGACCCTTGGAGGGATGACAAGGAAAGGTTCAATGGAAGGCGGAGCACGGGACAACGCCGAAGGAGAAGTCTAGTATGCAAATCATCGAAATTGTGAACGATCTAGAGGTTGTCCCCGGAAAGATTGCTGCGAAGAAATATAAGGAACCTGAAGGCGTCGTGTGGAAAAGGAGGTCCGTATTCTGGGACCTGGAGTACTGGGCACATTTAGAATGCCGCCACAGCATAGATGTCATGCACGTGGAGAAAAATGTATGCGACAGTGTGCTGGGGTTGCTGATGAACATTCCAGAGAAGACGAAAGATGGACCCAACGCACGGAAGGACCTAGAACTCATGTCTATCAGGAAAGAGTTGTGGGGTAAAGATCAAGTGTCGGCAGCCAACAAGAATGGTTTCGTGACGGTGACCACGCGGTGTCGTCTTGCATGTTACAACCCGTACAAAGACGAGTTGCATAGGATGTGCCAGTGCCTGCCGGGCATTAAAGTTCCATCGAACTACTCGTCGAGCATCAAGCATCTAGTTGACATGAAGAGTCACAAGCTATCTGGCATGAAGTCTCACGACAACCATGTCATACTCACTCAGTTACTTCCAGTCGCAATCAGAGGTATCATGAAGCCGCACGTAAGGGAGACAATCATGAAGCTTTCGGACTTCTTTGACAGCATCTCGCAGAAGTCAATCACCCTTAGACGATGCCAGATACTGAAGGATACTATGATACAGATTCTGTGCGAGCTCGAGATGTTCTTCCCTCCATCTTTCTTCGATATCATGGTCCATCTAATTATCCACATATGCGATGAGATCCTGTCCCTAGGGCCCTCGTTCCTGCATAACATGTATGGCCCTGAACGATACAACGGGGTTCTGAAGGGGTACGTTCGTAACAGATCGTGTCTGGAAGGCAGCATCGTGGAAGGCTTTAGGGCAGAAGAGTGCATCGAGTTCTGCACGGATTGGTTGGCCGATCAGAAATCAATAGGTGTTCCCGAATCACGGCACAAGGGCAAGCTCGATGGCGAAGGTGGCCTTGGACATACATACCTTAATGTCTATGAAAGAGGAAGGGAAGCTAACTTTGAAAGAGCATATTTGGTTGTGTTGCAAACTGTCGGTTGTTGCCGGCCTTATCAGGAAATGCACATGGAACAACTACGAAATGAAAACACTAAAAGAGGAGAAGTCTGAATCCATTGGGAGCACAATAAAACATTCGCAGCGTTGCTGAAGAATTATTGGTACGGCAGGGAGACGACCAATGTATCAGAAGAGACGGTTGCATGTTTGTCACGGCAACCTGCTTACCACGTCTCTACCTGGCAATCATATGCGATCAACGGCTATAACTTCTACACTGCGTCTCAGGACCGTAAAAGCACGTATCAAAACAGTGGTGTAGTCATGACTTCTGAGACTGCGACCGACGACAACAGCAAAACCAAAGCGTTCTTCGGCGTTATTGAGGAGATATGGGAATTGAAGTATTCGATCACAAAGATCCCAATGTTCCGTGTAAGATGGACCAAAGGTGACAAAGAAGAAAATCACAGGTTCACGACAATGGTGCTACCTCCTGAGATCCCTCGTGATCAAGTTGACGTGAGAAAAATCCCGGCAAGAGAGAAACCATGGGTCTTTGCTAAACAATGCAATCAGGTTTTCTACATAGACGACCCGGCAAATAAAGGCCGCGTCGTAGTAAGAAGAGGGAAAAAAAAGTATTGTTGGAGTGGACGGAGTTACTTCACAAGAAGACTACGAAGGTTTTCATGATCCGACGACCGCCGCAGATGACGAAGAAGCGGAACGCACGATATTAACGAGGAAAAGGAGAGGGAAAATAAGAAGTGATGGGAGCAAGAGCGAGAAAATACCACAAAAACCCTACCTCAGAAGCAATTCTGAGAGGAGTCAAGTTATGACTTATCGAAGGAAGGAGAAGCACTAGTAGTCACATTGTAAAAATGTACACGTACTCAATCTTAATGCAAACTTTGTACTAAGTGAAATTATATATGTGTGATTGCTGTACTTTTGTGTATGCATGTGATGAATTTTTTGAATTTAATTTAGCACAAACACTAGAGAAATGCATGAATTTATTCACCAAACTTTTAAGTACATGAATTCCATGATGTATAAATACTATAGAAATGGAGTCCATGTCCTATCCTCATCAGTAACGGTCAGGCTGCTATGCGCCCGTTACTGAT
Organism: Brachypodium distachyon; assembly: GCF_000005505.3. Lineage (NCBI taxonomy): Eukaryota > Viridiplantae > Streptophyta > Magnoliopsida > Poales > Poaceae > Brachypodium > Brachypodium distachyon. The sequence continues at coordinate 16,841,199 of NC_016132.3, read as the reverse complement.
GAGTGCCTATACTCATCAGTAACGGTCAGGCTTCAAAGCGCCCGTTACTGATGAGTAGATGGGCTTTGCACTTCGGTGAACATCAGTGGCGGGCGCTTTCTAGCATGACCGTTACTGATGATTGAAGGATCATCAGCAACGGTCGCCTCCCTTATCCACCCGTTACTGATGGGAGTGGGGTATATAAAGGAACACTTAGCGAAATCTAGGGTTATTCCGCCCGCGCGTCCTCAACACGCAGAGCGACCAGCAGTGGGCCGTCTTGCTCCCCGGGCGAAACACTGCCGGTATTTCGCGCCGCCGCCGCCGTCAACCCCGAGCCCGCCGCCCCGCGTCCTCGCCGTCGACCCCGATCGCCTCCACCCCGAGCACCGTTGACCCCGACCGCCTCCTCCTCCCCCGAGCCCGACGCCGCGCCCGAGCCCGTCAGCCTCCTCCCCTGAGCCCGACGCCGCCGCCTCCTCCTCCCTCGAGCCCGACGCCGACCCTGCTTCCTCCCCCGAGCCCGACGCCGCCGTTGACCCCGCCTCCGCACCGAGCCCGAGACCGAGCCCGCCGCCGCCACCGTCCCCGACGCCATCCTCCTCCTCCTTTGCCTAGGTGTGCGCTCCTCTGCCTCCCTCTCCTCTGTTGCTGTTGTTAGAGTGATTTAGGGTTAGGGTTAGCAAATTAGGGTTAGCAAATTAATTAGGATTAGTTGCTGTCATATATTAGATGATTATTAGATGCTATCATATATGTTAATTTAGCAAATTAGGTGATTGTTAGGGTTAGGGTTAGCAAATTAGATGATTGTTAGGGTTACGGTTAGCAAATTAGGTTGCTGAAATTAAAGAGCATGATTTATACAAGTGTTAGCTTGCTGATTTGAATTAAAGAGCATGAATTGAATTTGATAATTTGATAATTGAATTATAGGGTTAAAGGTTTACTGTTAGGTTGCTTCTGCCCCTGTTTTACAAGTGTGTGGATTTGATAATGCCATGGGTCTGATTGTTACTCTCTTTACAAATTAGGTTTACTGACATATATTAGACACTGTTTGCTAGTTGTGCTGTTTATATAGACATAAATTTATCAGCTCGGTTTGGTTGTTATTTCTCGGTAGCTAGGAGCATGTTAAACAGATCGTATGCTACATACATGCTATATATGATTTATATACGTGCTTCATTTATGTGAATTGTGGGCCCGACCATCGTGTCGGGTCATTGGAGAAGGGGCCGGCCATCGTGCCGAGGGGGTACATATGCGGGTGGGTTTTTTATGCAGGTTTCGACCTCCTAGTAGAGAAAATTTGCTAAACAATGGGACACCGACCTAAATGGGTCGTGTATAACACTCAAAGGGAGTTCGCCCATCTCATAAACAATGAGGTCATCAAGCCTAGTGGGGACTTCTTTGAACGCGTGGAACAAGTCGTGTCTAGGGTTCACCCACGACAATAGATTCATTTGTATTCTTTATATGCTTTCATGAAATTTTGACACTTTGTAATTATGCTTCTATGGAATTTTGACACTTTGTAATCAATGTCGTGAAGTGAGATACAATTTATTCTTTATATGCTTTATATGATGCGGCTTATATACAATTGTATGCTTTCAATGATGTGATGTGATGTGATGCGGCTTTATATGTATTTTTCTGTTATGAGATACATTTTTCCTGTGATGAGATACATTCTGTATATAATTTGCTGTGCTGTATATAATTTGTTGTGTATTTCCTGTGTATTTACTGTGGTTTTAACTATTTTTCCTGTGTGGTCAGACGACCGACACTGATGGGGCGACGCGACTGTGACCGTTACTAATGATGGGTATCATCAGTAACACGAAGTTAGTAACGGGTGCCCCGACCGTTACTAATATGGTTTTTCAACCATTACTGATAACCGTTTCTGTAGTAGTGCCACAGTGTTTAATGGTTGCTGCACTGCTTCGTAAACAATACTGTACAACTTATCTATTTTGTGTTCATGGTTGGTGATCTTAATCACACAAATATAAAGCATCCGATTAGTGGTGGGCACAATCTGATGGAATCGACGTCGTCGTAGGCAGCAGCTCGAACAGGTTGTGGACGAAGTTGTTGCAGCAGGTCGTGGTGCAGCAGCTCTGAAGGATCAGGCACGCCGGTAGGCGCTGTCTTCAAGGAGATTCACGCCCTCGCCGTGGTGCACGAGTTCAACAGTGGCTCTCCTCCAAGATACAATGATCTCCTATCTCCTATTGTGCACTCAAAAGGAGATGAACCAGGCAGGGTTTTCGTGGACGTAGCTCTCTCTAAGCCAAGCTCAGATGGACGTGGAAGAACTCCAAAATTGATGCAAAACACCTGCTGCACGTGGCCTTTTATAGACTCCTTCTCAACCAAAAAATCTTATCTCTTGGCCAGCAAGTTTCAAAACTAACAAGCTTAATTCGTTGGCCAGAATATCAGGAGAGATTGAGTCCATATCGTGTACGTGCAGCTGAAACCAAATCAGTTTTAAACAACCAAATCAAAACTGAACACACGCGATACTTATCTGTTCAGAGGCGTCCCATCTGAACGAATGCAAAAGATAACTCTTGAGCTCGTCGACAAGTCGAACGGTAAACCACAAGGATATATCTCAACGGACAAAGAACGAAAATAAACAGCAAAATAGTTTCCTTTGTAACTTTCTTCAGAAACTGAAAACTGAAACTCTGAACTTCTGAATTTACTAAAAACTGAACTTCAGTTCCAACACAATCTATAACTGATTCTTGTTCAACTCTGTTAGTTCGGGCAAACTCTTGGTACCCTGCATCGAATTTGATATAATTTTTCTTTGAAGAAGATTAGCGTGATGTTGGGCTATCTGTGTGGATTGCCGTGTTACTGTTCCATATGAAGTAATTTGTACTAACAAATGGTTTGTGTGTGGCAGCTGAGCCATTTGTTGTGCTACAATGATACAATATGCCCTTATCAGCTACAGCTTATTTTGGATTGAGTCAGTGATATCTTGATATACTATGAATCAGTATGTACCTATAGGTCTGTCTTGACTTAACATTCCATGCCATAGGTGCAGCACCAGCCGGTACGCCTCCTCTGCGGCAGTGATGGAGTAAGGATCTTCCAAAGCCTAGGGCTAAGCACAAGCTAGGTTGAATATGAAGAGTAGAAAACATATATACAAACAAAAAACCTAGGGCTGGACCTTTATAAATTCACAAATTGGACAAATTAGTATCAAACTAGGAAAAATGCCCGTGCATTGCAGCGGGAGGAAAAAGATCTACGTCATGGAGACTACGCAGTAAATTTGCGTTAGTACAATTAAAGGTGTGTCACCGAAACCAGCCGGCTTCACCGCGGGCCTCCTATGCCCGCCAATTCAGCTGGGCCACTTGATACATGTCGTCTCCACCTCACCCCAGTCCACAAAGGTCTTCTAAACCGTCATAGTTAGTACTGACAGATGATTTAAGCTTCATTCTTCTCGTCCCAGAATTTCAGTGTATGGAAATGGCCTAACTGAAGCAGCATATCACTCTTGAAATTTGTGCAATGCAATTTTGTTATTGACATGACCATCTGAAACCATCGGCTTGATGCATATGCAAACCAAATTAATCAGATGCATTTCCACAATCAGGCTTAGAATCCAAGAGTGAATCTGCATTCCCAAAGATGCTTCTCAAAACAGTAGCATACCAAAATGTAGCTTTCTTTTTGCTATTTGCTGTTTCTTGTTGTTGCTCTCGTCTGATGTTTTGTGTATCTTGAGCATTACTACTCTTGACAAGCTTGTCCTTGTCAAAAACCTTGTAAATTCCAACTCTTATTTATGAAATCGGTGCTGCCCTTTCGTCAAAAGGAAAAAAGCAGTACTGTAGCTTCATTCATGCAACCAAATCATGCACCCGAAGCTTAATTTGGCAAATGCTCAAGTACTGCATCTGAAAAATGCTAAATTAAGACCAGAACAGTACTATCCCTAGTAATCCTAGTTAGTTGCACGGAACCTGAAGAAAACTAGACACACACTTAGACACAGCTAATAATCACGTGATGTTCCAGCAGGCCTTGACAACCCTGAAAGAATGTCTTTAATAGTGTCACTAATGCCAAGAAGAAGAAGTGTTTTGGCGGCCAACAGAGATCCACTTGCACATGTTGAGAGAAGACGGATCAAACCCTGAAAGGATGGCCAATCCAAACTTAACAAGATTTGAAAAAGGACCAAAGTAAACAACAGGGAAGAATAACAAAACATATTCGTGTATACCGTATATGTCGATGTACTCAGCGATGTCTGGCCAGCTGAGTTGCTGATGGATACCAAGCTAGCAGCTTGTGCAACCAACCCATGATTGCACAACTCATCCAACTTTTCTGGATAGTAAGCAAAAGCCTCTGCAATGCATGTTAAACAAACAGAAGCATGCTCTAGAACCTGGAATGTGCATAAACAAAAGTTGAAACAAATGTATGCCCTGGTAGGATTGCAATTGTTTCACAATAAAAAAAATCATAGGTAGGAGGCTTGGACTTCAAAGGCACCTTAGAGTCATGGTGGTGTAGGAGATTAGTGAGCAACGCTACAGCTTCCATGACAAACTCAGATGCATCAGATGGCAGCTTCCTGCAAATATTAGCAGCAGTAGACAATGCTACTCTCTAGAAGCATGTCTACCAAGGAGACAAATATTAGCAGCAGTAGCCGATGGGAGGACGTTGACGAGGTTGGAGAGGGCGCGGGCAGCAAGCAGCATGACATCAGGTCTGGCGCCGCGAGCAGCCTCCTCACAGCCGAGCAGTCCGAGACAAAGAGGGGCACAAAGGCGTCGACCGGGAAGGCGGCAAGCGAGTCCTCGGTGCCGATGGAGAGCATCTCGCAGAGCTGCATGAGGGAGCTGAGCTGACGCGGGTCGTTGCCCTCGGCCTGCAGGCCGGCGAGGATCCTCTTGAGCTGGGCGGAGTTGGTGGAGGGGGATGCAGGGGCTGCTGCGGCGGAGCCCGACGTCCGATCCAAACACTGCTTTGGTTTGTCGCCGCCGGCCGAGGCGCCATCTCATCTTCTGCCCGGCCATGAATGCCCTCCAGCGAGGCCACGAACTTGTCCACGTCCTTGTCGGCTTCAACAGGGGAACTTCTTGTCCCGCAAGACCGCGAAGAAGCGGTGCCCCAGCACCGCGCTCGCGCCGGCCCGCTCGATGTGGAGATTGGGGAGGGATTCTCGCTGGAATTGGAGGAGGCGGCGGCCCGGGAGGGTAGGGATTGACGGACGAAGGAAGCCGGAGCTGCTGCAGGAAGCGAAGAAGATGCCGCCGCCAACGGCGATGCTGCCGGTGATAAGGTGCGGCTGCGGAGGAGCCTCTTTGGCTCTCTGCGATGGCCGGATCCTTTTTCCCATCGGTTTCGTCCGATTAGGAGAGGGGATCGAGAAGGCATACAGGCATGCTGTTGCGGTCGATGTGGAGATCGGGGAGGGGATCTAGAAGACATACCATGTTCGCATCCGTTTCCTCCGCACGAAAGCGCCCAGAGACGTACGAAGGCGCTCGACGAACGACGGAAACGTTAGTCCTTTTATTATTAGGTGTAGATTAACCAATAGTGATTTAGCTAAGCCTAGGGCTACAGCCCCAATTGCCCTACACCTATCTCCGCCCCTGCTCTGCGGTATCTCCACGATGTCCTTGCTCATGTCGTTGTCCGTGCCTCCTGCAAATTCAGTCCGGTTCTGTTCGGATGAGTAGATGATCATTGTGATCAGAAGGGATTGCTATGTGGGAGGTGCTTCGTTTACAGGATATGGATGTTGTGTGGATATGAATCTTTCATGATTCTTGAATTAGAAATATATAGATGGTATGGAGTACATGCCATGTTATTGCAGGGGTTGAGTCATTGATACTTTATATCTATATGGTTCAATAGATTTTGGTTTCTTTTACAAGCATGCATGTGGAGATCATATAACCTTGTGTATTTTCATATACATTTTAGTTTCTCTTGCAGCACCTGCATGCCGCTGCTGGTGACGTACGCCGTAATCATAGACAACATGGTCTGTCATGAAAATATAAATATAGGTGGCCAGCATCTGCAAGATGATATTGTGGAAACCTGTCCGAAAACTTGACAAACAATAGAGAGAAAAAGGAAAACATGTTGAGCTGGTCCTAATTCAGTTTCAGGGGATACTTGCTATATTTAGTGCCGATATCTTTTTAGTTTCTACCATCGGTATTTATAGGATATTATCTACAAGAATTTATGAATATTGGAAGATGTGCATAACCATGTGTGTTTCTTTAGAGGAAGTACTCTAATGATTTACTCTATGGAATATTTAGGTTATGATTCCCCCAATTTTTGAGTGTTTCTTCAATATTAAATCTGTATTTTCACATCTCCACGCCAACCATGCGCTTGTTGATTTAATGTCATGCATATTCACATCACAGAGAAAAAAGGCTATTTGTACGTCATCTCCCAATTGGACTGGGGCACGGGCCTCACTTCAGGATAGAAACAACACCAACTCCGTGGGTAACACCCACTACTTGGGTAACTACAACATCAGCTCACCAGTGCCTACTAACCAAGATTGTTTTCTAGGGTAAGAACGCTATTGTTGCTGACATGTAAAATTGTGGCATTGTATCTATGCAGATCTGAAAGGTATAAAAAGGCAGAGGGAGAGGGAGCGGTATGCATGAAATAGAGATGATATTTTGGGTAGACAGCGTCAAGGCCGTGAGAAGTTCAGTTCTTGCTTTGTGTCAATGCAATTCTGATAATTTATTGGAAAATTATTGTTCTAATCACATTATCTGAATACCTATAATAATTACAGCAACGGTCTTCTTGCAGAAATGCTTCTTGGTCAGGTTTGTTCCTTTTGTTTTTTCACATATTTTGCAAGATCTTAGATCCATCGTGTAACGAAATACTTCTATCGGTGGTGTCGCCACCTTCTCCTCAACATTGCACCGCCTCTCTTTTCATGGCTTAGTCAGTGGCTTACAACACTGGAGGGACATTCTATTTTTACATATATCTACTTCCACTTGTCAATTTAGGTTCCAAACAGTTTATATTTGTGAAAGCTTGAGGTGTGTTTTGTTATGTACATGCCATCATTAATTTACCACATAAAGGTAGATTTACATATTTGTTTTTGCACATATATATTTTTGTGCCAGAATCGTCACACACAGAGTTGCCAATTTCATAAGTTGGTGCCATTACTAAATGACAAAACATGTATTTTAAGATGGCACATCTATTTCGCGGAATTATCTGGATATTCCATTGGGAGCTTCAGGAATAAATTAAATTTCAGGAACTTGGTACTGCTAATCCTTCTTGGCATATGTGTCTGTCCACCATATAACTTGGTGTACCCCTTCTTGCTTGCATGCTCAGATTTTTTGTTTTTTTACAGTTGACCATTATATGAATTTACTTTCATTCTAGACCATGTAATCATGTATCCCAGTCAAATGGTATATTCATTTGTTGTTTAAAAGTAAAGAAACTCTGCTTTCATGGGCACCTTTTTCTTGGTTCTGTTCACTATTTTTTTTTAAGAAAGGATGAGGTCAATGGAGGAAACGTCTGCTTTCCTGTTTCTTTCAGTTACCACATCAGCTTCCTTTCTGATTATTTCTGCTCTTGATTTCTTTATTTACAGTAGAGGAGCATAGTCTAGCTACTAAAACAGATGCCTTGAACAGATTCTAGGCACGTCTGTGCCTGATCAAGAGCCGGGCACTGATGGGTAGTGAGATACGCTTTCATCTCTGTTTCGCGAGCACCTTTGCCGAGGCACATCTGGACGTTCAAGTGTAATACGTGTATTCACGATGGTTTTGCGGTCAAAAAGAGTCTGCAATTTCTGGCAAAAAAGAGTCTGCAATGCCTGACACCATCTTCTGACTTCAGTATTGTTTTCATGGGCATACGCTATAGGACTTGTTGCGCATAATCCGAAAGAGGGCAATGAATGTCGACACGTCACCTGTCAATTAGTTTAGCTGCATTGTTCTATGGTTTGTTAAACACACAACAGTCTCTACAGAACCACGTTAATTTCACCATAGTTATTTTTGGTGTCATGTATGGTCTTGATGTTATGATCCGTTCTTTGTACCATGGTATTACTCAATTTCATTTGATGGTTCTTGTGGCCAGACACTACAAGATCAAAGCATTGTTTTCATGGGCAATTTATCTGTTTATGACTTCTGTCGTCATGTACTTATTTTAATATATTTGTGTGCTCCTGTACTTTATCTTTGTATCATGGTATTACTCAATTTCATTTGACGGTTCTTATGGCCAGACGCTACAAGATCAAAGCATTGTTTTCATGAGCAATTTATCTGTTTATGGCTTCTGTCGTCGTGTACTTATTTTAATATATTTGTGTGCTCCTGTATTTTATCTGGTACAATGTGTCTGGATCACCGTACTTCTCCTTCCTCACATTAAGAAAGTTCTAAACAAGGTCCTTCAAGAAGAAAGGAAGCACATACTTAAGACCATTACGATTCCTGTTAGTGATGTTGCACTTGTTGCTAATGTTAGCTGTCCTCCGTCTCTGAGCGGTCTACCTATTGCTGCATCATAACCGGCTGACTCCTCTATTGGTTGCTGCTGGTTCATACCAGCACTCCAATCCGGTTTGATTTAGAGATAAATCCAAATGCACGCTCGACCATGACAATTATTTAAAGTGGCTCGTTGAGTAAAACGGTAATAAAGAAACCTGAAACACATATCTTACACGGAGTACTCTTTAAGGGCATCTCCACCGGGGCATCTAGGTCGGTCCGTTTCGGTCCGGAAGCACGAAACTTCGGCCCAGCGGGGCGACCCATTTCCGCCCATTTTCGGCCGGACGGTCAGTTTCGATCCTCCGTCGAGACGCATTGGCAACCCAAATCTGGTCTGGCTTTGCGTTGCGCGTGGACGGTGAAAACGAGTGTGGGGCGTCCGCGCCAGATATACCCTGGCCCGCCTGTCTGTGAGCGGGAACACATTTCATTTCCCCCCATTCCTTCTTCCCCTGCCCTTCTCGCGCGAGCTGGCCATGGCGGTCGAAATTATTGGCGCCACTCCTCCTGCCGATGCCACTCTTCCCGCCACCGGCCCCCTACCCTCCCCTGCCACCGACGGTCAAGCTCCAGCTCCCAGCCCCGTCCCCGCTCAAGAGAAGATCAAGAAGTCGAAGAAGGAGATGACCCCGGAGGGGAGGGCCATCGAGTCCAAGAAGAGGGGGCAGCGGCAGGTGCGTAGCAGAGCCCGTAAGGCAGAGGCCGTTGCCGCCCTTGCGAAAGAAAAGGAGGCCATGGAGCGGCAGCTGGAGGAAACAACCACCCATGCGAAAGAAAGGGAGGCTGCCTTGCGGTCCATTCTCCTCCTTGACAACTTAGCGGCTCAGGGCACGCCAGCGGTGGTGGCGGTGGCGTTGGCGGTGGCTGCAAGCACGGAGTCGAGCGTTGTGAGCCGCCCCCCTTGATCCGGTCCGACGACGCCTGCTGCCCACCGGTGGGTACCTCTTTGCGGTCTGACTCGTCGGAGACCGCAAACTGGGCGCCGTCTACACCCCACGTGATGACGCCAGTTTTGCCGAGTAAGGCGCCGCACCTTTTCCTTGCCTTCTCAATTCCGCCAGGCCGCATCCTATTCGATGAAATGCGAGCCACGGCCACAGCTGATCTAAGAAACCCGGAGTACTTCATGGATCTAGACCAGATCATGGAGGACATGATTGGCAAAGACGAAGGCCATGACATGATTGGCAAAAACTAAGGCCAAGGAGAGGAGGACATGTAAGAGCCATCGAGGAGGCCAATGTGGTGGCAAGGATCAAGGAAGCCGAGGCCGCTATGCTCGCCGAGGCGACCAGGATCATGACGGCCGACTTGAGCCTCCATGACCTAGAGAGGCGATCTTGGTTCGAGGCCAGGAGGAAGATGATACAAGATCGAGATGCGCCCGCGCAGGACCGAGATGCGGCCTCGCCATCTAGTTGATGGCCCTCATTTCGTGCAAAAGCCGGGTTTCTTTGTTGTAATGAACTATGCTTGTCCGTCGGGTGAGGCCGAAACATTTAGATGTTCATTTGCTTGTTAATTTGCTTGCTAATTTGGCCATCGATCGGCCGCAATTGTTGCCGGCGGCCAAATAATAGGGGTTCGGCCGCGTACAGGGAAAGCATTTGAATTCGAGCGCCAAATATGAGTTGTCTGAAATGGGTTGCAACGCTGGGGAGGTGGGCGACCCAAACGAACCAAGGCCGGACACATAAGCGAATTGCGTCTGGCCCGCGACCCAAACGGATCAAATCATACAGAAAAAACGATCCGTTTGGGTCAACCCGCGGGAGTTGCCCTAATACGTGCGTGCACGTTGCTAGCCAACAAATGAATTCCCCAATCATTCGATGCGGGAGGTTGCCAAATGTGGCAGATCTTTATTTTTTTCTTTTTTCTTTTTCTTTTTTAAGAGGAACTTTGGCAGATCTGATCGGTGTTGGTTTCAGTGAGATGGCAAAAAGGACGGTCCAGTGCGGACAAGGATGGCCCAGGAGGCATGCGCATGCACTCCCCAGCTTCTAGTCAACTGAAGATTGGGCCAAATTTCGTGATGACCAACTTCAAACCTTACCTTGCTGGAGCAAACATTTCGCAAGTCGAGACGACTTTCGATGCATGCAAAACAATTGCAAAAAACATACAGGATGGTTGAAGCTCGTTTCGTTAACCAGGCAACTAATATCCAAGAGTATAGCAGCACATTGCACATGCACGTGAAGGCACACGTTATTTCTAACCGTAAGCTAGCTTGAATGGCGAGAAAATAAAACCCACCGCCAGGTATATCTCTTGTCATGATCTAACAATTCAGTCTACCAGAATCAGGGATGTGTAGAGTTTAAGCAGATCAATCTCAGGTGTTCCGCTTAAGAAAGTTGAGTTCCCCTGCATGTGGAGGATGGCTCGGTGTGCAATAGAGGTTCAGCTTCAGCTTCAGAAAGATACCTGGCATACCAATATGCACAGCTCCTCAAATTGATATAACAACGCCGACGAGAGGATAGAGATGTCTGAATTAACTGCATTACCTTCAACTTCATGAACAACCAGAACCACCACATCGCAAGGAAGGGCTACCTGAAAATTATCACAAATTTTCCGTCAAGTTTTTATCACAAACAGAGTCTTATATGTTGTGAAGAGAACACAAAAAAACAGATGTTGTTTGACCAGCTAATTCCTACCAGGATGTTAGACTATACTTGCAATACTTCATGTGCAGTGCACAGCAATGTTTCAAGATGCATAAAGTACTAGCTATCGGTTGCTATAGTAAGACCACAACATTGCTAAGCGTGTATTCAACTTAGTGTGGATAAATGATGAATGCATGCTTCTTCAAGACCCTTTCCTTTTTGTCATACTTCATCTCATTTTTGACAATTTCAACATGTTATTCTGTATTTCTTTTTTTAAGCTTCACATGGATTATTCAGCTGAGAATGTCGTTATCCAAGTAATATGACTCACCTAAAAGTAGGAAAAAAAGTTTCCGGGTTCTCAATAGGGCCTGCTGCTGACATGCCAAACAAAATATGCTGGCACCTAGTGGTAAGTACTCCGTATTATCTAAGCCAGAGTTTCCTAAACAAAGCCAAAATTTCCTTCCACATAAATTCTGAATAAACCACAGCATAAAGAGAATCAAGTAGCACACGGAAATCAAGTTCAGCTGGGCAGCCAATAGTTGGAATGACCAACCCATATTTGGCAAATCAAGAAAATTCACATGAAAAAAAATACCTACGCAATAGCATTTGCGTTCACAAACACCCCAGAATCACAGTACTGAAAGGCTTCATCCACTGTCAATTTATGCGTCATAGAACCCTGCAAGATCAGAGCACAAAATTATATCAATTTCTTGTATATTTTAATCCAATTTATTTGTTTTGACTACCTTAAGCTCATCTTCATGTGTATAACATGTGCTCGTAAATTGCAGATGATGTAATTTATTATAACCATCATATGTTCTGTTCCACTTATCCTTGAGGTATTGATTCACATATCTTCTTTAGTCCACCATAATCGCTTGTATCCCAGGGGATGTTGCATTTATAATCCGATAGCACCTTGGTTCGAAAATCAAGGTCACATAACCTCGTTGGAATTGTATGTATAGCAAATTCTGTTCGTCTTTGTTTGTTCCAGAAAAAGACTTCATTTAGAACCTGTTGTTTGACATCACAGAGCTGTTCGCTGAAAGAAGAAAAGAAGGAGAACAATTAATAATTTAATAGTTCCTTGCAGAATTTGCATACTTATGGAATAAATGCGCGGAGCGTATAGTAATTGCATGTGATTTTAATATTCAGGAAAACAGGTGGAAAAAACTAGCCATTGGGACTCAATGGCTTGATTTATCACTGGTTTTCATGATGTATTATCATCACTCCAGAATGTGAGTAAGGTTTCACGTTGGCTAGCGTGAGTCTGACTAGTTCATAGAGCTATGTCTAATCATGACATGTTCTCCCCCTCCAGCTACCTACTGACTTCGACCCACCACACACACTTCCATCTTTAGGTGTGAGAATTACTAGGGTGGAAAGGGTCAGTTTCCATGAAACAGCGACTAGAAGCTAGGCAGCTGGCAGACTCCAATGTTGAGAAATAGCAATGCATACTTGAGAATATTCTAGAATATTCTGGATAATTGGAGAGTATTGAGAATTAGTTATGCATATTTGAGAAGATGCTAGAATACCTTGGATTAGTGGAGGAGAAGATATTTACAAGGAGCTTTCCAGTGAATATGAGAAGATATGAATATTTTAGAAACCTTGAGAGGTTACTTGAAGAGTGTTGCAATTTACCATGGAAGGACATAGTTAAGATAAGTTTCAAGAATAAGTGAGAATTCTCTAGAATTAGGATACATGTAGAGTATTCTAGAGAATTGTAGTGGGATGTACCACATGGTCTCCTACAAGTATAAATAGGGGTGCCCCCACCTCATAGGTGTACCACAATCACCACAAGTAGTGTATCACAACACCAAGTAGAGAAGTGAGCTACCATGGTAGGGTTGTGTGTAGGGTAGCCACTAAAGAGAGTGTTGTACCAACATTGAAATAGTGAATAAAGTGTTGAGTTTCCACAAGTTTGATATCCCAAGTAGTGTAGTGTGCAAAGGTTCTCAAGAGTGAGTGTTAGGGTCACCGCCCATAAAATCTTCATCGATCTGATAATATGTGGTAGACAGGCTAAAGTTGCCATGGTAATAATTGTTGATTCTCAATTCATCTAACCCCTCCACAAGTTGCCTAAAACAAAAAAGCAAAATATATATTAGAAACACCATAAAATAGTACAGATAAGAGCCCAACTGCCCATCAGCCCTTAAATTAGTGCTGAACAATTTTAAAACCAGTTACTTTAACCCACACAACTCTCAAAACAATTTACTTTACCCCCTTTGATCCAGCCAAGGTAGTTGTAGCTGCTGTGGCACAAACATGTCAACAAAATTTCTAACATGATAACCCCATGGATAAATAGTGTTGAGTCAGCATCTATAGGATGACACATTTCGTGGAACCCACATGTTATACTAGCCTACTAGGTATTCTTCTCCTTCCTTCTACTGCCATGGTCAGCAGGGACCACCACTTTTGCTCTTTGTTTACTAAATTTATGCTGTGACTAGGATGACATGCCATCGTTTTCTTGCTTCTTAGATGTCACATTAGAGCAAAACCATCCTGCTATGGTATCCAGGGGGGTAAAGTACATGGCCCTAAGAGTTGAGGAGCTAGCCCTGAACCAGGTTAAGTTCAAGGGACACTTATATTGTGACAATAATATGGCGATAAGAAATAATTAGGTCTTTACCTTACAATATGAAGCAACTCGTCTGAAGAACATCACGTAGATCATTGGCAAGCGGTATCCTCTTTGATATTAGCTCAGACAGCAAACCAGAATAGCTTAAGACAAAAGCTGCAACTGCATTCTGGTGCACCTGCTCTACCAGCCCTTCCAAATGTAGTATGTTATGATGGAGAACTGTTGGCATGATCTTTAAGCAGAATAGGCTATCTGAGCTTTCAAGGTGTAAGAGCATCTCCAGCCGCGCCCCCCATTTGGCGTCCGGCCTGCCACTTTTTTAGGCCGTATGGGGGTGCGCCGGCAGGTTTTTGTTTTTAAGGTCAAACCGTTTCCTAGGCGACGGCCCCAAACGCCTCCCCAAAGCAAATTTTACAAATATTGCAAATTGAAACAAGCACATTGTTTGATAAGTTTTGAATCACATTTCAAACAAATTTAATCAAATTCAAGCAAATAAATAAGAAAAACTAAACGTTTCCTCGGAGCCTCCACAAATGCTCGACCAGATCATCTTGAAGCTGCTGATGAGTACCGGCGTCTCGAATTTCTTGCCGCCGGCCGAGGAAAGCAGCAAAGGCGGCCGGCACCTGGTGATCAACATTGGCTAGAGGATTCATCCGTTCATACGGTTCAGTGTCAAACACGGACATTCCCGCTCGCTCTCGATGATCATGTTGTGCATGATCACACAGGCAGTCATGACTCCCACATCTGATCTTTCGACCAAGTGAGAACAGGGTACCGGACGATGGTAAATCGAGCCTACAACACACCAAATGCCCGCTCGACATCCTTTCTGCATGCTTCCTGTTGCATCGCAAACCAAGATCTTGCTCCTCGGGTGCGTTTGAGATTGTCTTCACAAAGGTCGACCATCTTGGATAGATGCCATCTGCCAGGTAGTATCCCTTATTGTACACATGGCCATTGATCTCATAGTTCACCGGAGGAGCAGTGCCTTCAACAAGCTTGGCAAACACATTCGAGCATTGCAGCACATTGATGTCATTGTGCGATCCTGCCATACCGAAGAAGACATGCCAAATCCACAAATCTTGATCGGCCACCGCCTCAAGCACCACACTGCATAATCCTTTGTGGCTTTTATACATGCCCTGGTGTGCAAATGGACAGTTCTTTCATGACCAATGCATACAGTCGATGCTGCCAAGCATACCTGGGAATCCTCTTTCTGCATTCTGTGCCATGATCCGAGCTATCTTCTGCGGTGGGTGTCCTCAAGTAGTGCTCTCCAAACACCGCCACAATTGCCCTACAGAACCTGTACATGCAATCGATGGTCATGGACTCGGCCATGCGGAGGTAGTCGTCCTGTGTATCGGCAGGAATTCCATAAGCAAGCAACCGGAGGGATACCGTGCATTTCTGAATTGATGTGAAATCGAGTGTGCCGACGGCGTCCCTCTTCAATTTGAAGTAATCGTCGTAGTCCCGGAGGTACTCAGCGATCTTCAAAAAAAGCTTCCGAGACATTCTGAATCGGCGCCGAAAGATCACATCGTTGTGCAATGGATCATCGGCGAAGTAGTCGGCGTACAGCATACAGTAGCCTTCCATGCTCCTGTTCGACGCCGAAACAATGCAGCAGCATGCAGTAGTCGAGGATGAGTTGATGCTCCTGTTCGCCGCCGGAGGCAGCATCATTGACAGCGGCGACTTCCTCGTCAAAAAGCGCGGCGAGCATCTGTTCGTTGTCCGAATCCATGGCCTTGGCAAATCTCCGAACACCTTGACGGCAAGAAGCGAGGAGGTGGCCGCTGGGTGGGCACCGAGGCGGTGCTGGAACTGGCCGGCGGTGGACGGCGGAACTGGAACTGCGGCGGCAAGGTAAGATCTATGCGGCGGCGATTCGGGGGTGGAAGTCGGCGATTCGGGGCAAATCGGGGCAAACAGGGTGCGTTTTTGGGGTTGTGCCGCTGACAGTGCTGGCCCGCGTGGTTTTGCGCCCCAGCCGGCGCCCTCGCCCCCCCCCCCCCCCCCCCCCCGTGGGTTGGGTTCGGCCTAGGGGCACCGGATAAATTTCTGGGCCGCGCCAGATGAAAAAACAAATTGGGGAGGCCGGCTGGGTCGGATTTTAGGCTCCGGCGCCCCCCAAACCCATTTAGGGGGCCTTTAGGGGGCGCGGCTGGAGATGCTCTAAGAACACTTCCATTTTGTGGGACGGGAAGATATCGCTTGGCTTTGCCATTTCCAACTTTCCCCTTTGTCCTATATCCATAACCTCTACCATCTGCACTCTTTTTAAGGTGAAGGGTATCACAAAACCTTCTTTGTCTTCTTTTCTTGAGTCTGGAAGACAAACAGAAAAATCAATATACGCCTACATGTGCTCAAGGCAGCTGAGAAATTAACAGAAATCAAGAAATCTGGCAGGAGCCGTCCAATCATTAAATAGAAACAATCGTAAGCATGTATAAAGCGGCTTGTTTTATACGGAACAAGCCAAAGAAACCACAGCAAAACCTGCTTGTGGACTACTTGCCTCCAGGGTACAAAATAGGTGTGTCACAGCCTGTATGCCATAGGCCAGTGTCCTAAATCCACAGAAGCCACTTCCCAGAAGGTGGCATCCGCCTTCTTGTAGTATATCTATATATGCAAATATCTACGAATGTGTTTTTCTATTGTATTAAATTTGGGCATCTAATTTGTGTTGTTCGCACATTGGCAATTAAATAGTGCACACCATTGCTATATATGCATGCTACCTCGAAC
The DNA here is from genome assembly GCF_000005505.3 of Brachypodium distachyon. Lineage (NCBI taxonomy): Eukaryota > Viridiplantae > Streptophyta > Magnoliopsida > Poales > Poaceae > Brachypodium > Brachypodium distachyon. The sequence continues at coordinate 16,824,535 of NC_016132.3, read as the reverse complement.
GGCCACAACACGTTGCATTGCAATTTTAACAAAATTTCAAATTATGAGTTGAATGTTGTGACATTTATGCACGGTGGCTAAATTATGCGTGCAAAGCGTGGCACCGCCGTTGTTAAAATCCTATATCTGCCATTGGTAGAGTACAATGCATGCGGAGTTAATCAGGCTAACGCAATCTCCACCCAATTCAGCCTGCAACAAGATTGTGGCGACATCATCAGTCTTGATAATCCTCCCACCACCATTTAAAAACAACCGAGTAAATCCATCAGACCGATGATTTGACTCATGGGAGGGAGAAAGCAAACCCCTTGATCACCTTTAAGTGAAAACGAGCACCTAGGCTGGAGAACTCGTGGGATGTGTATCTCATGCCCTCCCAATTGAGGCTACAAAGCCTGTCGTCCAACAGGTCAAGGTGGTCATCAAGGTGTGAGTGAAGCTCCTTCTCCTTGGAGATGGCAGTTACCCTGAATCCTGATCGGTCTTAATAATAATAGCCTAAATGGAGTTTTTGCCATGCTTCCTGTTTGCTATAACAGACTAGAGTTTACCCCCTTCCCCTCTGATCCAGTCAACTTGGATCGCTCGTGCATCTTAGATTTCTGGATTAAGAGACAACTAAATTAGATGTATTTTGCAAACGAAACTAGGCCACATGTTGTGCCAACTTAATTAAGCAGTCATCCACCAACGCCCACTGGCCACTTCCTCTCCATTAATTTTGCAAACGAAACAAGGCCACAGGTTGTGTGCCAACTTAAGCAGTCATCCAGACATCCACCAACGCCCACTTCCTCTCCTGAATCAACGGTACAATGGGATTATGCAAGGTCAGACATCCAACACAGATACTGTCGTTTTGGTGTGAGTAAAGGACTAGGGTCACTCGTTCGCAAGGGGGTTCGGCGCACCAAGGCGGCGCTGAGGAGTTGCAGAGAACTCTTCCTGCTGATTCTACTGTAAATAGAGCACAAATAAACCATGGAAGCGACCCTAATTCCTGCAACGACGATAAAATTGCAAGTTCATCTCCATTCAAATGGGGACAGCAATTAACTTACCAGAATCATGGCTCGATTGCGGCTCAGCCGCGAAACCCCCCCTCCGCCATGTCCTCCGCTGCTGGTGCCTCGATCCTGGCCATGGCCCACGACGCCACCTAGCATTGGAGCGCCGACGCGGCCTCGACCCACGCCCCTGCCTCGCCCCCCGCGGCCTCGACCTTGTTGCCCCCCACCGCCACCGTGCATGGTAAAGCCGCCGACGCCGCGTCGCCTGCTCTCTTGTTTTAGGTTTTTTAGGGATGTTTTTCCTCTCCCTTGGATTCGCGGGATTCCAAAAGGACTCTGCTAGACGGCGGCGGTCGCCACTTAACCCTTACGAGCGGCGCATGCGATCAGCTTCTACGCGTGCGCGCCTGCTCTCTCCCCGCGCGCAGCGTGTTCCCGCGACTGCCCCCGCCCGCGCAGCGTGCTCCCGCGACAGGCCAGGCCCAGTAGCTCGCGTCGCGGCATAGCCCAGGAGCTCAATGTGCAGTGTGGCCAGCCCAGCAAGGGGCATCTCATGTCAGCGCCTCGTCCTTAAGAATGTACATGTAAATGTAAGTGTGTTCGTTAATACTTGTAAGGATGGATAGTTTAGTGTTTGCTTCTGTTAATACATCCGGAAATAAAAACTTGTGTTACAATGACATGGCAATATTCTGTCTATAGTTTATGAGGATTTTGGTCAATATATAATTTATTGTCCTATTACCCTTGGAGCTTCCTTAACTGCTGGTAACAAGAGAGACTTGTTGGGTTGGAAATGAAATTGTTGGCTACTTTAAGAACTACAATCTAGTCTTCTGCCATAGGTAACTGCAGTCTGCAGCATACATGTGGATTCCATTGAGTTTGCTGTTGATTCTAGCTTTGAGGAAAGGCTTTAGACATACATGAGTACCTATAAGATTTGTTGGTTCTTGGCCATCTCATTTCCTAGCTAGGATTGGAACTTGGCTTCTCTGGAGATTTTATTGAAGTATTGAACTGGATGTGATTTAACCATACTTTGCAGGAATCCTTTTTGTGGTAGAAACTCAGAATTTCACCGATGTCGTGGCACATAATTTTAGTACACCATCTGTTCCAAAATAGACAATGTCGTAGATTATGCTGGGTTTCCAATGAATTAGTGGTCAAAGATAGAAAGGTTTGATTGCACACATCCTGGGACATCATGTATTTAGAGGGGGGTTGATATTTTTTATCAGGTTCAATAATGTCAGCCCTTACAACATACATTTTGTTTTGGGGGTACTTTAAGAAATCTGTAGAACACTAGATTCTTGGAGGCCTCTAGTCCTGGTAACTAAAATGTCTTGTTTGTTCTAGTTACAAACTCTTGTTATGGTCGTCAAAGTTTAATACTCCCTCCGGCCGAAATTACTTGTCGAAATATTACATTTATGTAGACGCTTTTTACACATAGATACATCCGTATTTTGGCAAATTTGAGACAAGTAATACCGGTCGGAGGGAGTAGTAACAATTAGTAGAATCTTTATCTGCATTTGGATTGATCATCTAAAGGTGTCATAGTTATATTTGTCACATTGTAACTTTGTTGTGTTAAACTTTTTGTATGTGGGAAAAAATATTTTTTGATAGAAATTAATGGCTGAAGTTGCATCCCCCCCCCCCCCCCCCCCCCCTTTAATGCAGGGTGGTTCAAGGTTCCTCAATTGGAAGAAATACTTATGGTTTACTACCTATGAAATGGATGAAGAGTACCTAAAGCTCTTTGAAGAATTATCGAAGAAAATGAAGGTATGCACTTTCGGATAAAGCTATGGAAGTTCATAATATGCCAATTTCTTGAACTTTTTTTTGGATATACTGATAACCATTGTCTTTTTGCATAGTGGATTAAACGTTATCTTGTTACATGTAAACATTCATCTCCTGAGGTATGTAGGCCCTAAAGAAAATGATGGAGTGATTGTACAAAAATAGTATAAGTATGGTGCCATGCTAAGTTCTTTGCTTTTCAGTTGCTGGTGAAGCAAAATATAGCATTTCGCCAAGCAGTGAAGATCGCGGAAGGCTTTCCCCACATGAAGTGTGATACTACTTTCCTTGCCTATATGGTACGGTATCTTATCAATATTTTTAATTCCTGTGGTCAACACAGGTCCTGATTGTATTTGCCTGCAACATTCCATTTGTTCAGGAGCACATGTGGAACGTGGTCTTTAATTATGCGAATCGTGAAGACCATGATCTTCTCTATTATGAGATTTGGAAGCGTGTCACTGAGCAAAAGGTTAGCATCGTACCGTGCTGTGGAATCATGATTTGTGTGTACTTATGCAACCAAACCTTGGTGCTATTTAGAAAGAAACCACAGTAGTTGTGTCTGTTTGTGTATTGCCTGTTTTACATGCATGGTGATCTATGTTTCCTTTCTTGAACACTGCTCAGATTTCTTTTGAAGAAGCTTTGAAGGCAGTCCATCGAGAGGATATATTCCCTCGATTTAAAGACTATATCCAATGTGCACTGGATCATAATGAAGTTTTGGATCTAGAATCAAATGTAAGTTCTTATAATTATCATATGTTGATGCCTTGCTCCTCTGAGTTTTGATCTGTGCATTATGTTAGCTAATGCATTTCATCGCCATTGTTTCTTGTCTAGTTTCGTACTTGCGTGGAAGGCATCCCTGATGAGGTAAGTAGGATGTATAGTTATCATGTATGTGCTTGGAATGCTATGTTCTTAATCTCATCAATGACACACACGCACGTACACATGTATTTGTTTGCTTTAGGCTGAAGAGAATGGCGTACGTGAGTTGATTAAGGGGGCTGTTTGGAATAAGGTATGCATGCTTTTTGTAGTATTTAATGTAAAATTTCTGATTTATTCTTCAAAGATTGCATCTCATTGTCATTTTCATTTTCAGCTTTATAAACCAAAGATGTATCATGAGTATGTTACCAGGAAGATGGAGATTGTGAAACACATTGGCTTGGATCCCCAAGTATGCAAATATATCATATTCTCCAAATTTCTAGCGATCTCACACATTATTGGTCTAAAAGAAAGCTGTTGCATAATTCAACTTGCAGGCTTGACGGTACCAAGAATATAAGATATGGATGGATGTAGGCCGTTGCTCCTTGTGAAAGCTCATGATACGTTCCGTCACATCCAAATTATGATGCATCAGTTATCAGTATAGTATTGCAGTAGGTTATGCAACTATGTAGTTAAACTATTGAGACTGGATGTTAATATTATGTATTAATTCTTAGCGCTGATGAGTCTGTATCCTATTGAACATGGAGTATTTCTCAAGGGAATGCTACTTGTTTGCCTTTGTTAGCAACGATTTGGCATGTTCTATGTTTTGCTTATTTTACCTGGTAGGCAAGAAGAGACGCCTTTGGCTTCTGTGAGACGTTTTGTTTTGCTCTCTGCTGCTGGCGGGACCTTTGTTCTTGTTTCTCTTGCTGGACGTAGGGGTCTTGCGGCAGGAATCCTGTTTTTTGACTTTAAGGTAATTACAAATTAGGAGTGTAGGGTAACCTGAAACCGTGAAAGTACACAACACATGCAGGAAAAAATAGCAGTATAACGACACAAAAACAACCCATTTTAATGGCACAATGATAGTAAACAGTCTAATGATGAAGCGATGTGAAGGGAGTGAGCATGCCGCGCCGTCGCATGGAGGGAGCAAGCGGCTTGGAATGTTGATAGAATGGGGGCTAGTAATTTGGAGGAGTGAATTAGGATTAGAAATATGTTATATACCTAAGATTTTCTTTACGATGGGCTGAACTGGCTCATATATACGAGTTATATCTTATTTTTTGTGAAACCCATTGGGTATTGGGTTTAGGGAGTGCTGGACCAAATTTGAACCCGTCGTTGGGTTTAACTTTTGACCCCCGAACAAACCCACGGAAATTAGATTTGACCCGTACCCATACCTGAAGCTTGTTCGGTTATCATATTCACTAATTTCATGGGAGTAACCGAACTGTGTAAAACCCGCCCGTACACGGTTTCGCGGGCCGTTGCCATCTTGAGTCTCCAAAGAGACTGCTGGCTCGCGTTCTCGGCACCACCAGATTTAATTTCCGATCGGGCGCGTCTTCCTCGTGCTGCAAAGCTTAATTTGCCGGCCGTCAGTTCACGTACATCCGTACGTATGCATGCGACGCGTGCGTGCGTGCGTGCATGTATGAGCTTTTTAATTATCATTATACTGTACTCCATGTACACGTCATCTACCTCAGAGTCTAGACAGTCCGATCGTGAGAGATCAATCTTTCTAGCCTAGAATCTGCAATACTCCGATCGAGGTGCGTACCAATGCGGGTGTGGTTGCAAATTAACGCTAGCGGCCTACATGGCTACACGGGTTACACATTTTCTGCTGGCCATCGCAGCTGGCTGGTCCTGACATCTCGGAGACTTGTGGCAAAACTAGAACCTACACCCAAACATAAAAAATACCTAGATTGTTAAACAAATGCATAAATAGATGTTTAAAATTAGCTAAAATTAATTGGGAAAATGTAGAAGTGTTCTTGTTTTTACATTTAGAGATATATAAACTAAGTACGTGACAAAAATGATGAATACGATGAGAAGACATTTCTAAAAAAAGAAGATATGATTGAATTGGTGAGATGGCATGGTTTGAGTTCATAGATTAATGCAAAAATGTAAATGAATACATGCATGGTTTGAAATGTTTTGCATGACAAAATGGTGTGTAAAAAAAGAGATTTTTTTTTCAAAAAAGAAGACAGGATTGAATTGATAAAGCGCCATGGTACGTTTGATTTGAAATATTAGCGTAAAAATGTAAATGAATACATGCATGAGTTGAAAAAAAAAAGACATGCATGACTTGATGATGTGGCATCATTTGCATGACATAGTGTGGTGGGCCCGTAGGGTGGCATACTGGCATGCTTCCATGTTGAGATAAATAATGTAGTGGCAGGTTCATCTTAATGTAAAAATGTAAACGAACATATGCATTGGTTGACAAAATGGCATGCATGACTTGACGATGTTGCATTATTTGCATGGCATGGTGGTGGACCCGTCGAGATGGCGTGCTTGCATTTGAAAAATCATTTAGTGGGGGCTCCTATTTTGATATAGAAGATAGAAGATACTATCGCGACATGTGAATATAAAAATATTTATCTAAAAGGTTGTGCCGCTTTTTAGATGAATGGGCCAGTCGATCAATCTGATGATTAGATTATGGGGCAACCGGCCGAGTACCATAGATAACATAGAGCAGAAAACACATCCCAATATATACGTACTGCAGTTATAGCACCGGTAGCCTTTATGCTCAGGGCAATAGCCAAGGAAAATGCATGCGGCAGAACGCGGCGCAAGCTTGTGAGGGGATGTGGCCGAAGTGCTTGGGTAACAGAGACAGCCGAAGACACGTAGGGGGGAATAATCTGGTGGGATGCCGTACGTAGAGGAGCTAAAACGGTGTGGCTTGGTCTCGTGCTCGACATGGACGCGGTTGATGAGGAAAGTGGCAGTGGAGAGAGCTTAATTCCGTCTAGAAGTGGCCGGGCATGTGGGCGTGGAAGAGAAGAGCACTGATGGTGTCGTTGAGGGTATGAAGAATGCGCTCAGCACGACCGTTTTCTGGGGATGTGTATGGGCAGGAGAGGCGCAAGGGGATGCCGTGGGTAGCGAAGAAGGTGCGGGATGCGACGTTGTCAAACTCTCGACCATTGTCCGTTTGGACAGCGAGAATGGGGAGATGGAATTGGGTTGAGAGAAATGTTGGAATTTTGGGTTAGGCACAAGGCCCAATCTGAAATTAATTTCTGGAAAATCTCAAAAACCCGTTCATGAAGTGGAATGAGAAAGTGGGAATAGTCCACCTTGCTAGTTTAGGGGGAGTTAGACCAATATATAAGGTATGTTGGTTCTCACCTCTTGAGCAAGTGAGCAAGGGAATCCCTACGCGTGCTCCTGCTCCTCCTCCTCTCGCCTCGATCGATCGAGTTCGATATCAAGCCGTGCTTATCTTTTTGGCAGTCGGAATCCGTTGCGGACGCGTAACACATCCTGATAATTGCGGAGTCAGTTTTGGTTTCCTAAATCGAACCGAAGTCCGCCTGCGTGCCTATATAAGCCTCCGGACGGACCACGCCACAACCCTAGCCGTCACGCCCACGATCCAATCTCCATTGTTCGCCGCCAACTGCTACTCCATCCCGTTGACTACGTGCACAGATCACCGGGAGAGCAGGCCTCCGGAACCCCGACCTTCGAGATCCTGCCCGGGAGACGGTCGATAAGGTTTTTGGAGAGCGTTCTCACGCGACTACTCGCTTCTTCACGTCCCTGTTTCGTCGGCATCTTCATCACCAATGGCCGACAACCTCGGAAATCCCGCGGCTCAGGCTGCCGCTCTAGCTCAGCAGCAGCAGGCTGCCCAACTCCAAGCCCAGGCAACTGCTGCTGCACAGGCGCTGGCCGCTGCACAGGAGGTAGTCAAGGCTGCTGCTGCTGCCGGCGGGAACATCGACGCCGCCGGACTCGTCGCCGACCTCAACAAACAAACACAAGAAAAGAGTACAGCACCGTACGTAATCTGCTCTTTCTTGGTGATTTGATTAGTAGTTCTATTATTCATGCCGTGAAATTAGATGAGTTATATTGCTGTGCGTTTACTATTTAATTTGTCTAGTTTGCATGATATAATATGCTACATGTTGTACACATTGTTTTTCTGGATTAAATATTCATCGTAATTACCTAATTACTCAGCAACAAAAGCATGGAAACTCATCTAGAGACTACGTGCATGGCATTGTGTATCTAGAGAGCGTCTATTTCTCGGTCGTCTAAAAAATAGTCATTTCCCAGTCAACAATCATAGCCATTCAATCAAGATTTTCTTAGTCGTCTAAGAAATAGACTTAATTACACTTTTAGACACTCAGCAACAAAAGCACGGAACTACATTAATCTTACACGAATCTCAATGATTAAATCAAAATGTTGTTATCATCGATTAAGAAATAGTTATTTCTCAGTCGTCTAAGAAATAGCAAAATCGTTTCAGAAAACCACACTTTTTTAGCCACTTGTCACACATAACCATACTTGTTGCTAATTTGTCGTTGTGCCGCAACTGTTCAGGCAAAGAAAAACACTAAGCCCAAAACTACACAGTTAGCGATTTTGACATTAGATGGGGCCCACCTGTCAGGCGAAAAGTTCGGGTCCGACCCAGCTTCTTGCCACGCTCTTTGCCCGCCGGATCCACCGGCCCGCTGCTTCCCTCCATGGCGCGAGAAAAATGCCTCCGCCTAGCTCGCAACGAACATTCGCTGCTAGGTTGGCCGGCCGGGTTGGACTGGAGACGGCCGGCGGCCGCCAAGCCGCAGCGAGAGGGGCAGGCGCGACGCGGAGTGTGGCGGGTTGGAGGCGCACTGTGGACTTGTGGAGGCGGTGGATGCGGATGCGATGGCCTCGTTCCTGTTTAATTTGCCTGGCATCGTCTGCGCGCTTCACCCCTTCGTGCTCGTGGAGTCGATGGGCATCCTGATCTGAACAGAGAGAGATCCTAACAGACAGCTCAAGGCGGCGGAGCACGCTGGTTGTCTTGTGGTGTCCCTGTCCTCCTCTGCCGACCACGCGCAGCTCTGCCTGTCGACGGTGGTGGCGCAACTCGACGGCCACACGGAAGACATACCGCTCCACGAGCAGCTCGTTGCGCACCTTGACGACAACGCTGAAGACGCACAGCACCCCTCCGCCCGCGCGCGCCCGGCCCGCTGCCGGCCTCCGGCCCCGCCTGCTGCCCGTGAAGGGACCAGTGTAGCAGGGCGCCAGGGCCTCCTCCTCCTCCTAGATTCTGCTACTGCCTCCTGGGCGTCGTGGGCTTCTTCCCCGACCTGCGTCACGTCCGGCAAGGCCGGCGGCTTCCTCGCCCTCGTCGCGGAACCGGCCCAGGAGCGGGCGCCTACGAGTGTGAGCTTGAGCATGTAGGCCGGCGCGAGAATTCCACGCACGGGATGGACATGGGGATGCTCAACCCGGCCTGGCCGTCGTCCCCGGCGAGCAGCCGGCTCAAGACGGCCCGGGAGCTCGAGTTCGACCTGGAGATGCTCGCGCTGGACCTGGAGATGCTCGCCGAGGGCAAACTAAGGTGCCGCGAACGGCGGCCTTGTCTCGTCGCACGCCGCCTAGAAACATGCCGCATTAGAGCGACCTCCTCGGGTCCATGGACACGGCAATGCTGTTCCAGCTCCACGCTCTGTCTCTGAAGCAGGGGCGGAGGCGCCGAGGAGGTAGGCGTTGGGGAGGAGAATAGGAAAAGGGGTTTTCTGTTATTCGGTCATAACGGGTCGGGTCGGGTCTGACTCGTGGGCCCCAATTGTCAGGAATCCCGTCAAATCCGCTAATCCGTGTGTTTTGGGCTTGGTGTTGCATTTTGCCCAAATAGTTACGGCACAGCGGACAAATAGCAACGAGTGTGGTTTTGTGAAGTACTCACTCCGTTTCATAATTCTTGTCTCAAATTTCTTCAAATATTGATGTATCCATTTCTAAAAAATGTTTAGATACATGTAATATTTCGACAAGAATTACGGAACGGAAGGAGTAAATCACAAAAAAAAAACACCACATCAGGGGTTGGGATTTCATATGTGTACCCGTTTTCGTTTTAGTTGCAAAAAATCAACGGATTAGCGTAACCCCTCGCTCGCTAGCGTCTAAGCATGTTTCTGACAGGTATGTCCCACTGTCGGGCCAGGATGTCTTGCCAGCTCGGCCTGCCAGTGTGCTCTCCCTCTGTTCTCTCCTTACTCCCCACCGAGCCGTACTTGCTTCGCGTGCTGCTGCTCCGCCGCTCCTTTGCTCGCCCTCGCTGCGACGGGAACAAAGAGAGAGAGAGTGCAAGGAGGAAGAAGAGATAGTTGCTACGGTGGACGTCACGTTGGCCTGACCGGTGGGCCAGACCTGTCCGAAACGTTCTTAAATGCTAGCGAGCGAGGGGTTACGCTAATTTGGTGGTTTTTAGCAACTAAAATGTAAACCAGTACCTCTGTAAAACTTTATCCCCTAATGTGGTGGTTTATGTAATTTACTCGGTTCGGTGGACAAGTTGGTAGAAAAATGTGTTTTTCTCAAACTTATTCTATTTTTTACCCAGCGAGTACATGGTTAAGGGCCGCATGGTTAATACGTACCTGTTTTCACGTTTAACTCTGATGTCATAAAGAAATCAATCAAACGTTGGAACCTCCCATAGGAGGCCTCTTATATCAGTGGCCATAAGTACAATCAGGAATCAGCTTACCTTATATGTATTAAACCGGTCTCGACGCACAGTATGGTAGAGGGAAAGCAAGGCTGTTCCTTTGCCTAGAATAGAAGCTTCGTCTTTTGCCATTGCGCTCCTCTCCATACTAGTTCAGGCAATTCCAAAAGCCGATCTTGAATCTAGTTTTTCTTCCCCATCTCATCTTGCTTCACACCCACCGACCGGGATTTGGGACAACCACAAGGACTCGTTGACGAGGTAGAGCTTCACCATGGTCGCCGCAGGTAATTAATCTCCTCTATTCTGAATTATTTTCGACACCAAATTTCTTGCATTTGGTCCACTGGCGAGCTATGCACACGCTCGCTGTGTGCAGCCGGCGACGGCGCTAGCGTGTGCTCTACTTTTCCCTCGATCTTTCGCTGGGTCTCATGCGCGTGCGAGTCTTGGAGGACTGGAGGGAGCTCGATAGCCGTGGTCAAGGTCACATCCACCGGCCTTCTTCTGGCTACAGATCGAGCACCTCGACTAGCTTAGGGGAGGGCCGGGGATGACGACGAGGTGTAGAGAGGCAGCGGCGTCGGCTGCTGTACTGCGGAGCCGGCGCGGCGCGCGCAGGAAGTACGTGTTGGCTCTTGAAAGCTAAGCACTTTTAATTGGTAGAGATCTAACCTAGATTAACGTTGAAATGAAAAAAAAATTGGTTTGACAACTATGCAAGTACAAAGAAATGCTTTGGAAATTGCATTACTGTTAGGGGTTTGCTTCTTCTTCTTTTTTGAGGGTAAGGTTTGCTTCTAATTTGCTCCTGCGTTTGGTAACTCCCGTGATTTCTTCCGCTTAAAAAAATCCGCCTTTTTTTTGCGGGTAAGGTTTGCTTCTGTTCTTCCGCTCAAAAATCCCCTCGATTCATTAATGCCAGTCAGATCTTAAATCACTGATTCATAATCTATGTTTGTTCAAAGTGATGAATTGCATCTTTGTTCTTGCAGACAACTACAAGAGGGTGTTCAGGGGGCTGGACTCGGGAGGGGACTACAGAGGGTCCATATCTGACAGCGTGGCGACAAACCCTGATGGTACCGAGATGTTACTGTATAATTGCGAGTACAGCATCGGTCCACTCAAGTCCCGGTTCATGGTGAAGAAAGGGACCAAACATCGTCCTATATCAGAGAAACAGAAACAATATCAATATCTCGTTTCCCTGAACAACCAAGTCAATGTTGTTAGCATTGAGAATTTCTTCAAAGATGAGATGGACATTGGTTGTCTTGTGATAGAGCCTATTCACATGTCATTCCACTGCTGGCTTAGAAAATTGCGGAATCAACCAACCAACGAGCCAATCACTGATGGGCGCATGAGCCCAACATTAAGGAGTATCATTCTGTGAGTCAACCAACTAGCTAGCTTCTCCTCATTTCTTTCTTTTTTCTTCTCCACGAGTTTTGCAAGTTGTTGTGTTTTTGACAAACTAACCATCTTGGTTCACAGGAAGCTATGTAGCCTTTTGAGCCATATACTCGAGCAGGGATGGTATCCCCGGAAGCTTAGTGTGAATGATCTATACATCAAGCTTGATGGATCCGGTGAACCTACACTTAAAGTTCTGCTAACTGATGGTAAGTAAACATACTTAAACTTTGTCTTTACTTCATTTAGATTTCCCAATGTGTTGCCAAAAGTTAAGAGCCTCTTTGGATCATGGGATTCTTGAAGGAAAAACGGAGGATTCCAATCCTAAGGAAATAATTCCTATAAATACCATTTGGATCATAGGATTTGCATCAAAGTAATTTCATGGGATAAGAAATTTGCCTTCAAATTTTGGAGGAATCCAAGCATGAGGTCTAACCTCTTTGAAACTTTCCTTTGAAAGTTCCAATGCATCTCCTCTCTATCTCTCTCCTCTCTTATTCCATCTAATCTAAAAAATCCTATATTTTTCCTATAGAACATCCAAACACTCATTTATAACAATTCCTATGTTTTGAATTCCTATAGTATTCAAAATGGCATGACATTCCAATCCTATGTTTTTCCTATTCCTATGTTTTTGCAATCCTATGATCCAAAGAGACCCTAAGCGTTGCAAGCCGTTGCGTTTTTCAGTGTTCTAGCGTGTCCTGCAATACATGTAAATTCGTTGGTAAAATAGAATAAATGCGTTGAAAGGTATCAATGGACTCCAACAACACCTGTATGCGTTGGTAGAAGGTACGGTAAAAAAAAATACTGTGGTATTTACTCGATATATATGCATTAAATTTTATAATTATTTAAGACATTGCACAAGGAAATTAGATAAAAATACAAAAATATGTGCGGCAGATCAAATCACCAGAGAAAGAGTATTATTAGAATCATTCATAGTTACATGTATAATTCGTACACCACGGATCATGAGAAAGATACAAATCATGGTCTAAGTCTAGAATATTATACACTAACTACCAGTGAATTTTCCTTCTGATATTTAGAGCCACATCTCTGAATGTCTAACATGAAATCCACAATTTCCCCTCCACACCTATCGTGTGATATCCAAATTTAATCCATCACTGTTAAATCTTTCAACCTGCGAAGAATAATTTCTTCTTTGTAAGACATGAATCTGAATTGGTCATAATTAGTAAAATTAATTAACACGATAACTAAACTTGTACGAATGTAACAAGGCATGTAACGATCAATATGTTTCTTTAACAAAAGAAATGAAATAAGTCCCCCTCCCCCCTCAGACAGCACCTGTTCTTCCAGATTAGGAAACCCACTCCCACAGGGATGAAAAGTGTCTGCACTCACAACCCAACCGGAAATCCTGGTTGGACCCACCTCTCCTTCTATCTCCAGCATCTCAATGGAACTCCAGGCACGAATCCTCCCAAGAATTACATCCACCAAAATAATGAACGATAACAAATCTGTTTTTTGTTTGCAAGGAAGAAGGTATTTTGATAGGTCCCAGTAATCCTCCGATCAGAAAATCCCATCACCCTTGAGAAATATTTAGAGGATTGTGCATAATGATAAGCTAGAATCGAACTAGTTTGATTCCTAACACATGCAATCAGGTTGAAGAAACTAGAAAATTGCATGCCAATACTCTGTAAAAGACTGATGTTTTGCTAGTTCCGGTCTTGCTGCAAAAGCACACAACGACCTAAAGATTGGCTGTCGTGGTGCTTTCCCTTGTTCTTATACCATAGAATGCATCGGGTGCAAGTTAATGCCATCCCTTTTCTAAAGAAAGAACAGAGAGAATGCATTAGGATAATGTGTAATTTACAAAACAAAAGGGTTGCAGAAACAGCATGATCATAGAATAATGTATAACTTGTGCTACAAAAAGTAGATTTTAACCAGTTGGTAACATGTAGCATCAGTTTGTTTGATAAGTTTATCCTGATTGGTTTCTTACGTCTTTGTGGAGATAGCAATTTTAATTTGTATTTGTTTACTATGCTGAGTATGGAACTGAATTATCCCCTCCCGGTCCTTTCAACCTTAGCTGCCCCTTCGTGGAATATCATGTTGTGCAAGATGGAACAAATAAGAAAATCAATGAAAACCACGGTGAAGAACAGTATGTGACAGCTGCAGTTGAGAGTGATACATAAGGAAGCAATGGGAATCTTGTTGCCTGGGTTATAAACAATGAACATGAGTATTACTAATGCACTCATCCCACGCAAAGTTACATCCCACACTTGGATGTAAAAAATAGGCAACCATGGGAATTAGTAACTAGGCGGTCTTCTTTTAAGTGCATTAGTAAAGCTTACCCCCAAAGTTACATCATAGATTAAACTAGTGTACATCCTTCCATCACTCTGGATGTAAGAAAAGAAAGAGGTACTCCAGAACTTAATTCTAGGTAAAGAAAATGTTACATCCAGGATAGTTGAAGAAAATACTAGTGTCATACCCTTACATCATTCTGGATGTTAATAAAGGCAAAAACTTACATCCAGTTGCAAGAAGTGGGGGTGACACCGAAACATTCAGGGCACACGTTTTTTTAAGAAGCCTCATGGAGAACCTCATTTGATACTGAATCATGAATGAAATAGAAAAACAAATTTCATTGACATACCTTGAACAATTTTCATGTAGAGGACAATCATTCCTGCCATATATTCTCGTTTTGAACCCAGTTCACCCTTTTTCGGTGTACACCACTTCCTTCTTGTTGGCATGTCATCTGAATACCACCCATCCTGCATCCCATGATCGAATGAAATTCAGCATGAAGTAGCTGCATTCAAAGCTTTTATAACCAATGAGAAAATATGAGCATGTGAACCCAAAGGAAGAACAAAACTATTGGAAACCAGGGCCAAACCATTGACAGGCCTACCCGGCCACTACTCCATGATTCTAGTTACATCACTTCTATATTACTTTCCAATTAGTATGTAAATACTTCCATAGCAACATATGGTTACATTAAAAGTAAACAAAAGTACATATTTCTGTTTGTGACACCATCATTATGTACCTGATTGACCAAAGGGAAATCTACCGTGTCTCAAACTCGAAGTTCAAACACAAAAGATAGGCAACAGTCAAGCTTCACATCAGCTGGGTCATTCAAAATAAGCTCAGACGATTTGGCCATTGCGAACCTTATAAAATTACTTCTACACAGATGCAAAAGCATGCCAAAGGGCATCTCGCCAGAATCTACATAAAAGGGCCCAGTATTTCCAATGCAATATACAAAGACTTGCTAACTTTGGTTCAATTTTAGCAGCACAATTATGCTCGACAACCGCCACTTCACTCATCGTAAAGAAAAAATAAATATCACCAATCATATCTATACAAAATGGAACTTTATTACTTGCTCTACATATGAGACTAGAAAGTGAATGTGCAATATAACAGATTTCCACAGCCCAAATACCTTGATGCTCACTCCTAGATTCTTGCATGTGCAGCGCACCTACTGGTCACTTTCAATCAGTTGTAGGTTGACATAAAAACTCATAAATATATTAAGATAATGAGCGAAAATCAAATGAACCATGCTGTCGAGATACATACGACAAATCCAGGGTTTTTATGTGCAGAAATGTTTAGGCATGACTAAAAGACGGTAAGCATAACCAGAAGTCTACAACGTCAACATGGAAGACCTTACTGAAGCCCAAAGGCGTCTACAACGTCAACATGGAAGACCTTACTGAAGCCCAAAGGCCCTCCTGCTCAGGAATCAAAATGGTCTCTCTTGATCTGCTAGACCCACAAAATCCCCAACATTATCGCAAATGCTGGTTGCATGCAACAAGCTGCTGGTAGCTGGTTGCCCCACGCCCCCATACTCCCAGGCATGCTAGCCCCCTTCTGCAGCGGTGGTTTACCTCAGTGTTCTCCTCTTGACCAACACCAACAAACCACATGCCAAGCATTTTTTTTTTCTGAAGAACTAAGGGACATAAAACAGGCCATAAACATATCGAGAAGAGAGATGAGGGCTGGGAGTGAGATATCGAGGAGTTCTCATCTGATGAGCAACAAAGTGCACACGCGTTAAGATGAGAAAGTGCACACGCAATAATTAGATTTTCCGCTAGAATTATATTTATTGTAAATATATTTAGATTCTGCTAATTCTCGAGCAATCTGCCATGCCCAATAAATAGTAGAAAATAATCAGATATATCAGAGAATTGAGTATATCCTGCAAGTAATGTATTGTTGCTATATTAGAAAAAACCAGACATCATATAAATATTTCGTAGGCAAAACTCTTTACCCAGCTCACCAAAGTCCTCTGAAGTATCTTTTATACCATGGCTTCTAAGTACTTGGATCAGTATAGTGCAGGTGCAAATTACCAAACAACAGTGTTCTAATGCTATAGGTAAATGATACAACTGAATACTACTCACCTTGTAAAAAAAGGCTAGAACCATACTTGCTTGTAAAAGGTTCAGCTAGTTACAACCAGACTTGATTTCTTTTTCAACCATTTTTCTCCAAATTAAGAAAAAAAAATATAATGATTAAGTAATTTTGGTATATAGTACTGTGGGAAGAAAAATATAATGGGAGTACTAGCTTTTTCAGAACGGAAATATGGAGTACTTCCATTCACAACTACATCTGGTTTGGAAATTCATATAACACCTTGGTTGAATGCAAATGTTGCACGAATACGTAGGCGCTATATCCTGAACTTACAGCATGACATTACTCCAAATGTAAGTACTGGTCAACATGCAGATCAAAATCCTAAATTAGGTGAACCTATCCAGCAACTGAACAACAGATGGGGAGGGAAGGAATTTTCCGACCAGCGTACCTGCAAACCCAGCCACCGTCTCTGAATCACGATGGGCCGTCGCGGCAGCCAGAACCTACCACGACCGACAACATCCCACCACCACTACTGCACTGTTGTGTGCTGCCATCGCCACCCCTACGACGAGCCGCGGCTCCAGGATAGGGATTAGGGATGATAGAGATTGGAGAGGGAAGCAGATCAGGGATGGGAGAGCCGCCACCAAAGTGATTTGGGGGATAGATGGGAGGGCAGAGGAAGAGTCGCCCGGGAGGGATGGACCGTTTCTCAGGGAAGGGACCGTGGCCGTGGGCAGATTTTTTAAGGAGAGGGGCCGTGGGCTGGACTGGACCCTGGATCCTTTTCATGCGCTCCAGTGTACACGTTACTGTATATCTATCCTTGTTCTAGTGATTGTTGATGTACTTACGATTAGTTTTGTTATACTCCTGTGCAGTGAAAGAAGGAAGATCCGACACCTCAACTGCCTCAACCTGGACATTTGTTAGAGTATAACTATAAGGTTTGCAAAGTCGATCTGGTGGGTGATTCTCTTGCCTTTTGTAACTTCATTGGGTGCCAGACGTATGCGGTGACACTGGAAGCATATCCCGACATGTGGAATGACGATCACAAGGATTCCTACCTAAGGCACATAATACAAGGGAACAAAAACATGATGGCAATGAGAGTCCAAGCTTCAAAGGTTGACTGGCCGCTTGACGAACATGGCGTGTTACAGCCCATGTTGACTGCGATCATCAGACATGGCAAGGTCGCATCATATAATACTTCAGAGCCGCTGGACTACATTCGGCTTTGCCGTAATGTCCTGAAGAAGTTCGACGTGCCAACGGACGTGGCGGTATATATAGTTAACCTATAGGTATACATAATATCTAGATAGCATTGAATTTCTTGTAACATTTGACCTTTGCTCGATCTGCAGAATGAGATTAAGGACGGAGCAGGCTTTTTAAGGAAGATGGAGGAATGGACACCAGGAATCTGGCCGCTGCTGTATGAATCAACTGGTAAGTACTAGCTAGATGAGATGGGTGTTCTGACTGTGCATGATAAATCTAGATATATAGATCCTCCAGCACCACTACATATGAAGTATCTTACGCTGTTTTTCTTTTTATTTAGGTCCCCTTTGATGCAGCCTGGCCGTGGGCAACTGCCGATCGAAGTCTGTCAAGAATCGAAGCTTAGTCCGCACTCCAAGGAGTAAACTTTGTTATGGATTGTATTTGTACTGAGGAGTGATCAGGATCCCTGCTTGTTATGGATTATTTGTACTGGGTAGTATTCACGAGGATTAACTTTGCATGTCCCCGTTTCTTATGGATTATCACGGAGTAGTACTCCCTCCCTCCGTTCAACACTGAGCAGTATTCACGAGGATTAACCACGACAAGTATTTAGGAAGCTTGTCTTCGCTTGATGATTAAGTTCACTTATCCCCGTTAGTTATAGATTATTTTCTCTTGAACAGATGAATTTTAATGCATATCATGCATTTCTTTATCTTTATGCACCAAATACGAGATTGCGTATGTGGCCGTTCTCATGTTTCGAACGTGGCCAATCAACAGCGAAGTCATGAGTTAGAAATATCTTCTTTAGAAAAACAGTGATGACATTGCAGACACATATACCGTGTACGCACCCACTTCCACACCGCTTACAGAATACATAAGTCGCGGAACGCCGTGAGATTGATGAAGTTCCCACTAGCAGATCGTTGTGGACAGTTGCAAACTTACATGCATCGCCTCACACACACAGCACAATGGCTAGAGAAGGCCGGAGTTGCGGAGCGTCTTGACATGGATGGAGTCGTCACTAAGTCACTAACGTCTCACTGCCCACAGGTGTATCATCTGTCAGTAAAATGATAATCCGCTTAAACGAGACACATGGGATAGTAGTGGGTTGGGGGTACAACCACCACCACCTTAATCATCCAACCAATGTCTCGAAATGAAAATATCGAACGGACAACTCAAAACGGATTTGCTGATATGGTACTCTACTAGGCTTGGTAAGGATGCTCCTTCGGTCAGTTAGGTTGACCCAGGGTCAAAACTGATTTCACCAAAATAGTTTCAGTTCCTCAATTAGTCAATTTTGTTAACTGAGCTGCAAAACTAACTCAAGTTACCTGTTCCGGTGATTTCAGGTTCGATCATGTTTTTTATTTTATTTTTTCAGGTCTCGATTAAAGTGCCCGCCCCGATCTATAGCGACTCAATGAGCTTTCAGTCCTCCCACAAGAAAATGCTTCAACAAGTTTAAAAAATGAAAGAAAAAATTTCCGAGGAATTTTGGAAATGAAGTACGGAGCAATACACACATTGGAAGAAAAGGTGCTTATTCAGACCGTGATGAAACCACTATTAGAATAAAAAGGCTTTCCGGCCAATATGAAATGATTCTACTGAAGGAAAGGGGGTTTGCTAGGGTGTGGCATTTTACAGCACACTTGGTTTTTACTGCTAAAGAGGAAAGGCTGAGATTTCTTACAACAGGAAGTCAGGAACTAGAGGGGTGTGCTACCCTTTTTCCTTGTGAAAATAAATAGATCTACTATCTAATTAACTTAAGGCAATCCCTCAGTTTTCATAAAAATTGGCACGGTTTTGAACCAGAGCTGTCCAAAACCGTGCCAATCTTTATGAAACAGAGAGAGTAAAAGAACAGAATTTCTGTGCCAACGTCCAGCAAGAGAACAGTGACAAAGGTCTCGCAAATGAGCGGACGACCCGAGCTGCCGAGAGCAAAACAAACGTCTCACAGAAGCAATAGGCATCTCTTCTTGCCCAGCAGGTAAAACAAGCAATAATAGAACATGCCACATCATTCCCTTGAGAAAGAGCTAACTCAACTGATCTCAATTCATCTCCCTGACTGGTGGCATCATTTGAATTACGGCTATAGTCTTCAACAAGATATTCTAAGAGCTCATGTTCAATAGGATACAGACAAGGAAGCAATAAGAATTAATACATGATAATAACATCCAGTCTCGATAGTTTAACTGCATAGCTGCATTACCTATCGCAATACTACATTGACGACTGATACATCCTAAATCGGATGTGACGACAGGAAGCACAAGTTTTCACAAAGAGCAACAGCTTACATCAATCCATATCTTATACTCCGAGTGCCGTCAAGCCTGCAAGTTGAATTATGCACCAGTTTTCTTTTAGACCAATAATGTGTGAGATCACTAGAAATTTAGAGAATATAATATATTTGCATACTTGGGGATCCAAGCCAATGTGTTTAACAATCTCCATTTTCCGGATAATATACTCATGAAACATCATCAGTTTAAAAAGCTGAAAATGAAAATGACAGTGAGTCGCAGTCTTCGAAGACTAAATCAGCAATTTACAGAAAATACTGAAAAAGCATGCCTACCTTATTCCAAACAGCCCATTTAATCAACTCGCATACTCTATTCTCTTTAGCCTAGAGCAAACAAATACATGTGCGTGCGGGCGTCATTGATGAGATAAAGAATGTAGTATTCCAAACACATACATTTAACTATACATTCTACTTACCTTGTCAGGGATGCATTCCACGCAAGTAAGAAACTAGACAAGAAACAATGAATATGAAAGGCATTAGCTAAGACGATGTAGAGCCAATAATCAGAACTCAGAGGAGCAAGGCATAAACATCTGATAATTATAAGAACTTACGTTTGATTCCAGATCCGAAAGTTCTTTATGATCCAGTGCAAATTGGATCATGTCTTTAAATCGAGGGAACACATCCTCTTGATGAACTGCCTTCAAAGCTTCTTCGAAAGAAATCTGAGCAGTGGTCAGGAAAGGAAACATAGATCACCAAGCATGTAAAGCAGGCATAAACACAAACAGACATCACTACTGCGGTTTGTATCTAAATAGAACCAAGGTTTGGTTGCATAAGCACACCACAAATCATGATTCCACAGAACATAATGCTAACCTTTTGCTCAGTGACACGCTTCCAAGTCTCAAAATAGAGAAGATCATGGTCTTCACGGCTCACATAATTAAAGACCACGTTCCACATGTGCTCCTGAACAAATGAAATGTTGCATGCAAGTATAATCAGGACCTGTGTTGATCACAGGAATTAAAAATGGCGGCGTATCTGGTGAAAACCTTCATTCGGTGCAAACCGTGCAAACTTCGTAAAAACCATGTTTAAAAGTTTCAAAATTTTTTTTACAAAAATACCATATGTTGGGAGTGTGATGTTCTACAAACCTGCAAAATTTCAAGTTCAAAGTCAAAATCATTTGGAAGGAATTAAAAAGAGAAATTTACGACGAATAGTGTCAAACATTGAAAGATCACTATTCATGCAGAATTTGTTTTTTTCGCTGCTACCAAATGCCATTGAGTTTAGACTTGAAATTTTGTACATATATAAAACATCACTTTTCTAACATATGTAATTTTTTCGAGAATTTTTTGAACCTTTTTTGATGGAGTTTTCACAGTTTGCACCGTAGAGGTAGTTTTCACCAGATGTTTTGCTATTAAAAATATTGATAAGATACTGTACCGCATAGGCAAGGAAAGTAGTATCATAGTTCATGTGACAAAAGCCTGTCGCGATCTTCACTGCTTGGCGAAATGCTATATTTTGCTTCACCAGCAACGGAAAAGCAAAGAACGTAGAATGGTATTATAGTTATACTATGTTTGTAACTTCACTTTCTAGGGCCTACATACCTCAGGAGATGAATGTTTACATGTAACAAGATAACGTTTAATCCACTGTGCCAAAAGATCATGGATATCAGTATTCCAAAAAAATATCAAGAAATTGGCATATTATAAACTTCCATAGCTTTATCTGATAATGCATACCTTGAGTTTCTTTGATGATTCTTCAAAGAGCTTTAGATACTCTTCATCCATTTCATAGCTAGTAAACCATGAGTACTTCTCCTAGTCGAGGAACCTCGAACCACCCTGAAAATGCAGTGACAGATTTCGATGCTATTACAATAAATACTGTTTACGGTAGACTTGCAGTTTAACATGCATCACCAAAGAAGTGTTAAAATGAGTTGCAGAATAGCAATGTTTCTGAAAAGAAAAGAAAAATAGATGACTTGGGTGACCGGGGAAATAGTGAATGCTACTCCTTCCAGCCGAAATGTCTTGACATTTTATACTTTCAGTATCCAGATGCAGGTTCAACCATTATAGTTTCTATGAACAATATATTTTGCGGACATACAAAAAGTTTTAACACAACGAAATTATCATGTGACAAATATCACTATGATGCCTTTAGATGATAAATCCAAATACATACAAAGATATTTCTAGAGTTCTACAGATATTTCTTCAAGTGCCCCCAAAAGATGTTTGGTTTGTTCTACCAACAGAACAACCTGTAAGTACTAAACTGATGTGCCACAGCAGCAGTGAAATTCTGTGTTTCTACCACAAAAAGCATTCATGCAAGAAGTTATTTGACCTTTGAGTATGGTTAAATCATATTCAGTTCAATACTTCAACAATAAAACCTCTGGAGAAGTCAAGTTCCAATCCCTGAAACCATCGTTGAGTTTGGTTAGTGGCATTATCTGTTTGTTTGAGGACTAAGCATGGTTCTCAGTCGCAACAGTCTGTCATAGGCTGGATTATACACACAATTAATCAGACCATACATCTATCTGCAAAAGTTATGTCTACATTCTGAGGAACTTGGTCTAATATCATCACTAATATTCCTCACTGGCTGTTCTCTGTAAGAAAAGAAATCCCACTTACCAAAAACATAACTATATAAAACATGCTGAGTATAATGGTGAAATGGTCATCACATCATGATTTTGCAATGGCAACCAACAACTTAATCATGTCCAGCATGCTGAATACAATGGCCATTGCATCATGCCCAGGTAGAACGATCATCACAACAGGTTTTACAATGGGAGACAATTATGTGACTAAACAGCCACGCACCAGCAGTTACATGATGCTCTTAGAATAATAGGACAATAAATTATATGTTGACCATAATCGTGATAAACCGTAGACAGAGAATCTGGCCATGCCATTGTAACACAAGTTTTATTTCTGGATGTATTAACACAAGCAAACACTAAAGTAGCCATACTTACAATTAAAAGTCCCTTAAGGACGAGGCGCTGGTAGTCACCCAAGTCGGAGAGGTGGTCATGGCGGAAGTACCAATCAACAGAGTCTGCTTTCTCATATTGATCAAAGTAATCCAAATCTTTAAGAGCTTGTGGAGAGAATTCCTTTCTCAGTGTCGCATCATCCAGCTCATCTACAGACACTCCTTCCGCCAACTATAAATGCACAAGACAAACAGACATAGCAGTGAGAGATAAACTTCAGCGCAAACAGGAAGATTGCAAATATACAACACGACACGTGACTAGTTAATTAGAAGAAGAAAAACCATATTGACCGGTAAAATGTACAAACACAACTAAATACAGCCACAATCACGCAACAGGATATATAAGGACATGAGAAATGGATATTGAACGGGGAGGAATTAACCCTTGGAAGCTCTCTGGTGCGGTACATCGCAAGCAACGATGTGATCCATCTAGTGCAATCAGTAAAAGTCTACAATCAGCTAACCTTGAAAGCCACCATGTGGCATACATATGATAAGAAATCCCAAAACTCGATCAACAAGAGAAAAAGAGAAAAATGCTAACCCTGGAGGCTCTGATGCGGCAGAACGCAAGGCGCTCACGGACCTTGCGTTGCTGTTCCGCGTCCAACCTGTGGCCAGTGACGGACAAAGGAGGCTTCCTGGTGGCCAGAACTGCAAGATACCCTTCGAACTCTTCGTCGCTGACGGTGTCGTTCTCCGACATCTCATCTGATGGGTCCGATGGCGTGGTCTCGTGCTTGCGCCTCTTCTGCCCCGTCCACGCCTCTTTTCCGTCCCCGTCTCCGTCGTCGCCGGCGCCGGCCGGCGGATCATACTGGTGGACAGGCTTCTCGTGCAGCATTTTGCGTCGGGGATCGAAGCTCCGGCGCTAATCGATCTGCAGAGGGGCCGATTTCGCTCCGTGGGGAGACAACGGCGGGCGGAGGTTTCGCGTCGATTGGGGTGGAGACGGAGAGGAAGGGCCGATCGAGGGGAGGAAAATTTATTTAGGGTTAACAGTTAAAAAATTACATGTGCTGGAAAAGAAAAGAGAAAAGTACTTTTTTCGTCCCTCAACTCGTGCAAAGTACATTTAAGGCTATCCCGAGCAATTTGTTTGGAGGAAATATGACCGTAGATTTATGATATTGTGCCTTCGCAACAACCACGAGAGATCTCATCTCAGTCCAAACCACGATAGCTCCCGCCTCGTTCGACACTAATTAACTGAATGCTGTTACATCTTAGACTCCAAGATCATCCGATCCGATCATCCATCTGGCCATATATCACGGGAGATCAGTTCTCAAGACGCGAGCTAGTAGGTTGCTAAGCCAGCCAGGGCGGCGGCGCCATGACGAGAGAGACCGTGGTTTTGAACCCAGGGATGGGCGTGGGGCACCTGGTGCCCATGGTGGAACTAGGCAAGCTCTTCCTCCGCCACGGCCTCGCTGTCACCGTCGTCGTCAACGCCCCTCCAGCCAACAAGTCCACCGACACCTCCGCCGCCGTCTCCCGGGCCGCCGCCGCCAACCCCTCCATCCACTTCCAAGTCCTCCTTCCCCCGCCCGACGCCGTCCCAGATCTCACCGCCAATACCGATTCCTTAGAGCCGCCCAACCCTTTCGTCCTCCTGCGGCTCATGAACGCGCCGCTCAGGGACTACCTCCGGGCAATCCTCCCCACGGTGCGCGCCCTGGTGCTCGACATGTTCTGCTTCTGTGCGGACGCCGTGGACGTGGCCGCGGAGCTCGGCGTCCCCGCCTACGCCTTCTACACGGGGAGCGCCAGCAGCCTCGCCGTCAACCTCCACCTGCCGCACATGCAGGCCCAGATCGGGGACGCCACCAGCTTCGGCGACATCGGCGACAAGACCCTCTGCTTCCCGGGGAACCGCCCCTTCAGGCCCCGCGAGCTCCCGTCGCTGGCGCTCGACCGGGGCAACGAGGTCTACAAGCACTTCCTCCACGCGTTCCAGCGGATCCCGGAGACCTCCCGCGGCATCGTCGTCAACACGTTCGAGTGGCTCGAATCCAAGGCGCTGCGAGCGCTCAGGGCCGGGGATTGCGTGCCCGCCGGGCACACGCCGCCCGTGTACTGCGTCGGGCCCATGGTCTCCGGCGCAGGAGAAGACAAGAAGAACAAACGGCATCAGCGGGGGCACGAGTGCCTGGGGTGGCTGGACGGGCAGCCGGAGAAGAGCGTGGTGTTCCTCTGCTTCGGGAGCATGGGGTCGTTCCCGAAGGCTCAGTTACAAGAGATCGCGGAGGGGCTGGAGAAATCCGGGCAGAGGTTCCTGTGGGTGGTGCAGAGCCCGCGGAACGACGGCGGGCCGGATCTCCTCGCCGACGCGCTCCCCGAGCCGGACCTCGAGGCGCTCCTGCCGGAAGGGTTTCTCGAGAGGACCGCCGGGAGAGGGTTCGTGGCCAAGTCGTGGGCGCCGCAGGCGGAGGTGCTGTGTCACCGGGCCACGGGCGCGTTCGTGACGCACTGCGGGTGGAACTCGACGCTGGAAGGGATCATGGCGGGGCTGCCGCTGGTTTGCTGGCCTCTGTACGCGGAGCAGAAGCAGAACAAGGTGTTCGTCGTCGAGGAGATGGGGGCTGGGGTGGAGATGGCCGGGTACGACGAGGAGGTGGTGAAGGCGGCGGAGGTGGAGGAGAAGGTGAGGTGGGTGATGGAGTCCGAGGCCGGGCAGGCGTTGCGGGAGCGCGCCATGGCGGCCAAGGTGAAGGCCTATGAGGCGGTGGACGAAGGCGGCGCATCCCGGGCCGCTTTTGCTGAGTTTCTGAGAGACTTTTATTAGAGTTGATCGTTTTCCGCTGCCTATCCTTGAGGAATACTTCTCCAGTATGGCGCATATGCTTTATCAAGGTTAAATATTTTGGACAAAACAGACCGCACACTTAAATATTTGTTTTATTTAGGATCAGTATGTACAAAACAGCAGTTCAATTTAGAGGATTCGACATGTACAAACTAGAAACAACAGATCAAATTAAGAACAAGGGCCTCGCTGCAACAAGAATTACATCATCATCCCCTAAAAAAGAATATATATTTTTTCTCTCTTGGCACAACAGCGATTCATGCTTCAATGTAACTAGAGTCCCCAATCTGGACCCGATCACTAGAAACCTACACTAATTACAAAAAAATATATCAAACTGTACTGCCTGTCTGTTTTTCCATCTCTGTGTATAATTACAAAGTTAGAACAAACTTGTGGCCTTCCCGCAAATATACAGTTATTTAGCCTTGTGCGCACAGTGGCCTTCCCTGTGTCTTGTATCACCAAGCATAGTCGGAAAACATTTCAGGAGATCAACATCTTTGCCGGGAATCCACATATGCGAGATCTTATACAGGGAATCCCCCCGTCCAGCACAACCAAAATATGAATATGTACTTCTGAATCCATGATTGATGTCTTATGTATGTACTATCCAGCCGGTTGATCTCCAAATCCCTTTCTTGGTGCTCTTACTGTATTTGAGTATCTCAAGCTACTGGCGATAGACGCACTGTGAGAGCACTAGATGCTTCTCTCCCTTGCTATCTTGAATCACGTGTGAACAAGGGATCACACAAAAAGCAAAATGACGCATGTACGGCACAATCTGTGTCATGTTCCTATTGTTCAATTTACCTGGTTTCAGAAATGCTCCTTGTGGAACTCAAATTTTGTTGTGCATTTTCCATTGAAGTCGTGACAAAGTTTGCTTAGTTCCTGCGCCAGAACTGGGGCTCCACAATAGAATACACCTGTACGCAACAATACTAATTACCTTCTTTACAATGATCAGATCAAAGAAATTTATACCCGAATACTTATATATATGGATGCTGGTCCCAGTTGTATGAAGTGAGACTCGTATATTATGTACTATTGCACACATAACAGGATAAGAAGACAACTTTTAGTTTTATCGGAAATGTGAATAGTAACTTACCTATCTTAGCGTAAGGATGTTTGGATGCTACCTTAGATAGGACCCTCTTAAAATTTGGCCTTGCAAAATGTGTCCGGACCTGCAAAACCAGTACATCAGTATGGTATTAGAATGAAGTCAACTTCACAAACATGAGAAGGTGTTTCTTTTCCATATCATTGCAAAATTCAAATATTAACGCTGCAAATATCAAGACTGCAGCACGAGGCTAATTGGTATGTCATAACTTACTCGAGTTCCAGAGACTATATCAACACCATTCTTAGCATGGTTGAGAGCTTGTAGCATAGTGATGAGTGCTGACCGAGCATCTCCTTCTTCATAAACACTCGTGAGATAGTTGTGCATCTCAATGATATTCTAGTATTCAAGAAAGGCAGCTGTAAGAACTAAATTGCTAACAAAAACATCGTGTGACTTAAAAAAGAGAGGATGTTTAGCTGATAATCACCCTTTGATCTAGTTCAGCAATCTCATTCATGACTCCTTTAAACCAATCAAAAGAGCCTTGTTCACGTGTCACCCAATAAAAGTAAGCATTTGTTGTCTTTAACACCCTCTTTGGTTTCGAGGTAATCCTCATAAGAGTGTCAAGATCAACATGTGCCTTATTGCGGCCAATGGGAGGATAAAGATCAGTTGAAGCTTCCTGAAAACATAGGTCCATAAACTAGTTAACTGGTCTAGTTTTCCATATGGTTTTACCGTTTTAGTGAAACATATCCGAAATAGCTGGATAAATAAATCACAGAAAACAAAAATTGTAATCAAGTATAGTTCTCACTGAGAGTTGGGTATAAGGAAGATGGCAACTGGAAATGTGACAAACATATTTGCAATAGAATATAGTTCTGTTTGTAGTTAGGATTTAAGAAAGATGCCAACTGAGGATATGATAAAAATCGCTTACTTCCTCTTCCTCCATTTTGATGATGTTGTTTATCAGATCTTTCAATATACTGATAAAAGGAGTTGCACCAATTCCTAATCCAACAAGTAGCAAAACATCATACTTGCTGTAGTCTTGTGCAGGGGAACCATACGGTCCATCAATCAAAAGTTTCGGTAAGCTGCGTTTAGATAATAATAATAATATCAAGGCCCTGATTGCACAAACATATTGTTGCTGCTGCTGAATAAGAAGGATAAACATACGTTTTCTTAGTTGTCTCATCTGCTCTAAGGAGGCCACTTTTCCCACTCATAGGTGGCTCACAAGCTGCAGAGAATACCCGCTTGAGCTCTCGTGTCCAGTCACCAAGTTGTCGAACATGGATGCTGAGGTAGTCATCCCCAGGTGCTGAAGTTATTGAGAAGGGATGCCTGAAAGAGGTAAAGAAGTATTTAGCATTGAATGAAGTACTGGATACCTTATTCTAAACTGGCATGTACATAGGGTCAAATATCTTAAAAGTAAAAAGTTCATCTGTAGTTTTTTTCAACTAAGAAGCATGTACCATTCAAATGGTGAAACAGCTGGGCACTGAACAAACATATACTGTCCACTCTTATACCGGAAATTCGGAGGCTTGGACATTTGCAATGTCAAAACATTTCCAGGATATATGGCAACCTGCAAAGCAAGTGTGTCAGAGCACCAAACACGGAAACAGAACTCAAATTTCAAAAAATTATGTGGGTTGACCTTCAATAGCCGGACAGAATAACTGCCAGACCTGAAGAACCTCAGAGTCCTCTCCCCTACATATAAACCAACAGGAACTGCAAGATACATCCATGTCTGCAAAAGAGATTAGATGCTTACAAAATTATCCAGGTAAAGACAGTAAAGGAGAAGTAAAAGAAATAAACTAACCGTTCTTTTGTACCAATCGAGGATAAGGTATAGACGCTCTCCATGAATAACAAGTGATATGTATACAATGATGAACAGATGATGAGAGTACCAGAATGCATTGAAGCCAGTTAGCTTGTCAAATGGCTTTGGAAGCTTCACCAGGCTACGGCGGAACCACCTGGTTGCTAGAGTAAAAGCGATGAGCATGCAGACAACCATAATGACCCCAGTTACGCCCTCCACTCCTTTGACTAATGACAAATAAGTTGGCTTAGTATCCCCAAAGTACTGCCGCAGTGGAGCGTACGTCTCCTCTGACGTATTTATCAGCCGTGGAAAATCACACACAAGGTGGTTTCCTGCATGAAGGATAACGCCAACCACAATTGCCGCCGCAATAGTCTGCCATTACAACACAGGAAAAATGTTCATCCTTAGCCATATTCTTGATCTGGCTGAATGCCGACATGACATATCTGTGTCCTTATTTGCCTAGTGTAGGAATTTATGATAAAGACCCTATTATGCACCACTAATGACCACATTATACGCATGGATTATGTATGTTTAGTAAACTGTATCCATTGTTTAATTTTTTTTGTAAACTCTAGCCATTTGGTGCATTCAAATTAAAATAAACTGAACTGCAGCATGTGCTTGTGTTAGTTCACTAGCTGCTATAGTACATAGCTGTCAAGAAATAGGCATGAACTGGCTACACATCGATGTTGCCACATCGCCCAACAATTACTATCAGGTTATCACTGATGTCCAATCATGGCCCATCTGCCTTCTTTATGGTACCAGCAAGATTTCAGCTTCAATTGTACCACCTAGTTGCCGAAGGTTGTTTCTTTAACACTAATACAAGCATGCCTATGGGATCAAGAAAAATATATTCCATAAATGCAAGTGCCAAATTGCCCATCAGCACAAGGTAGGCCGATAACTACTTGTGCAAGATAATTTCTGTGGAAAACAATAACAATTTAATAGGTTGTTTCGAAAAATATAAGACAGCATATGTCAATAAAGATGATCTTCACCTAATTAGGTTAACAATAACTAGTCTGAATATATTTCCTGTTTTAAATTCATATACCATCTTCCAAACTGCACAACCAAACAACTATTTTTTACTAGGAACATTAAAGAAAGCTTTCAGCAGAAAGTATGCAGGAGCAATCAATTAACTAGACTATTATTCTGTACTACGCCCATTTCCTAGTGTTGGACATTGTAACAAGTCAGTTCTACATGCAGGGGACAATGTATTTGAACCGATTTCCTTGCATTGCGTGTATTCAGTTTTTTTTTCTCAAGCACACACCTAAATGTGCCTCAAATTTGTGTATTACGTGTGTTCAGATCAATCACCCTGCTCTACAGAAACAAGTGCAGATGATGGATGTGTGTAGAGATACCTTTTCCAACACAAATAAATTGATTGATCCTGGGCCTCTTCGGAACACAGTACTTTTGCATGAAATTTATGGGGGAGTTGGACACATTTGAAGTCCAACAGGAATTGAGAAACAATGATAAAAAAATGATGATAGTCTAATGAATAACCTTATGAAAGTTGATGTTGTCATCGAACGGCAATGCCCGTGCAGCTCTTGTATTCCGCAACCAAGTGATGGTGTTGCGGCATACAGGTAAGAGGATAAGTGCCATGTTCAGCTTAAGCGTCTCAGCAGCCCCCTTTGCAATTGTTACACAGTAGCCCATCACAGTAAAGACGTAACGGTTCCGGTACTGGATAAATTTCCAAATGAACAGTCCAGCCATTATCGCAATCCACAACGCAAGTACCCAGAGGCGTTTCCAGTTGTCTTCCAAATAGTAGCTTAACTTGCTGCTCATTTTCCTGATCGGGCTCCTTTTCCTTAGGCCAGCAAGGTTCTGGCTCAGTGCCTGGCTTGTGTAGCTCAAGGCCTGGCTATAGTTCACATAGGTATCCTTCTGCAATAGCAACGTCTCCAACTGCCAGAGCTGCAATGCAAATCAAAAGCAGTGTTTTAAGTGTCCTAAAATTACAGTCTGTAGTATCTGTAAGCACATCAAGAAAAACAGAGTATGACCAAATCACAGGCATTGTTTTAAGTGTCCAAATATGCAGTCTCTGTAAGCAAATCAAATAAAACAGAGTATGACCTCAACAATATTTACCGCTAAGTCCCATCAATTAGGCTCACTCATGAACAAAACAAATCTATAAAACATGAACAGTTCAAAATGAATCTTGTGGTATATCACTTCAATTTCTGTGACCGTTCCCTTTTTTACTGGAGTTAACAATGACAGGTCAGTATAATCTCACTACATGACATATGACTCAATCGACAGGGAAAAAACTTAGTTATACTTCTAAGAAATACGAGGAAGGTTGACAGTGCACATCAGTGCAAGGACCGAAAGTCAAATAGCCCACCAAACTGCAGAGGTCCCCACAAGATTTTAATTGCATCTGGTAGCACACATGGCTACCATATGACTATATGAGTGCATTATACCTGCTAAGAACTTGTGGAACATGCATGCAATAATTCCATCCTAAAAAGAGGGGCACTGAATTGAATCTCCTCCTGTACAAGCACTATATTTAGACAGGTTCCCAAAAACAACAGAGGGGCCTAGTAAAGACGCGTAAGCGGCCTACCAAAAGGATAAGAAATTTAAATGGAACTAATGCATTGCATTTTCTGAATTACACAGAAGTGGGCTGTTGCAGACTTTGACATGGATACAATTACAATTGTCCACTAAAGAAGACAAATGATGCCTGACGCATTAATGTGACCATGATGATGTCACAAAACTATCCTACAGCAGATGACATTTGACACCAAGTTGGAATGGAACTAGAACTCCAAAAACAAATGAGTGAAGCATCCAGAGAAAGACAATAGATACATGTATCCCAGACTGACCATCATGTAAGAAGATGGTTACAGCCACAGCCTTTGGGTATTTTAAACAGATACGTGGAATGCGGAGAAAAGTAAAAGCAAAGTTAGGCTGTTTTTTTATTTGTTATTTTTATTAAAGAGGGCACCCCTCCGATTTCATTATAGCAAAGTTAGGCTGGTATCTAGGATAATTGCTGGAGGAGATCTGTATAAGGACTTGACTCGAAGGAATGGTTCCTTTCTGGGAAAAAAATACATCGGTGCTTTATTTTTCCAGTAGCAATGATGTCAGTGTCTTGAGAACCAACCATGTCAAGGAAGCCAAAGGGTAATGATGGCCTGATGAGAAGCCAGCGGGGATCAATAGTTTACCTCAATGTAGCCAAGGCCTTCAGGATCAAGTTCCTCCATGATCAAGGCCGCGTATTCCTCTGCTTGCTCCTTAAGCCTTGACAGTTTATTAGCAGACGCACTTAACATGATGATCTGGAAACATAGCAATTGTCACCTTCAATAAACATCTTTTCCACACCTTGGAAAAAGTAATATAAACAAACTACCTTGCTCGGCCCTTTACACAGCGGCATCGATGAAAATAGTAAATTAAATCTAATCCAAAAGTTAACCCCTTTGAACAGATTATTATAATTAATCAGACTGACGGAATTGCCCCCACCAACTACTGCGTTCTGGTCTCAAGACTTCCATCTCCATCCATAGTAAATTTACGAAATACCCCTCCCATGTTCTAGAACAATATCTGGAAAAAATTGGTGTGTGGAGACCGGCCAGAGGTGATGCTTTCCCCGCCAGTTTCGCTGGGGGACCTCGATTAGTCGGCAATGTTTTCCAAGCTATCGATTTCACAATCTTATGCGTGAATCCAGGAATTGTAGCTGTAGACGACCAGCAAATAAGGACATAGCTACAGAGCCGGGGAAATGGACAGCTCAATCATCAAAATACTCCAAATAATTCTACCAAAATACCCCGGAAACAGCATCGACGGGAAAAAGAAAATCTGCTGCAAAAACACCAAACACAAGCAAAGTTGAAAGAGAAAAACATACTATGAAGCACAGCAATCCCTACCTCTTTCACTTCGGCCTCCGTGATATGGCCGTCTGCGTCCTTATCCACCCTGATTAAATCGCACGAAAACGGAAGCACATTTAACGGAACAGGAATGGTGTCCATACGAGTTCAGAAAAGAAGTGGTATTAATTCATCTAGCAGCTTGAAGATCGAACGGAGCAGGAGTTGCATACATGTCGAAGAAGATCTGGAGGCGCGAGTCAAAGCTGTTGTCGGTGATCTGCTGCCAGATCTCGCGCAGCTCGTCCATGGTGATGTGGTCCATCTGCATCTGCCGGCGCCGGCTCAGCGTATCGAACAGCTCCATGGCGAACTCCTTGGACTCCATCATCCCTGCACACCAAATGCGGTTAGAGATCGAGAAGAGCAAAGCTGTTCGAGCATAAAAAGCGAGGATTATTAAGAGATTCAACTAACCTATGCATTGCGGGAAGTCGGCGCGGGAGAGGAAGCCGTCGGGAGCGAGGCGGTCGAAGTCGCGCTGGACCTCGATCCAGGCGTTGCTGGCCTTGCTGTTGTTGCCGCTGATGAAGCGCAGGCCGCGGATCGCCCGCTGCGCGCCGGACTTGGTGCGGTCGAGCTGCGCGCGCTGCCGGCGCGCGGCGCGGGCCGCGAGGGCGGACTCGATGCCCGGCGGCGCACCGGGCGCGGCGGACGCGGACGCGGAGGCGGAGAGCTCGCCCCCGGCGCCGCCGACGAGATTCGCGCGGCTCTGGGTGCGCGTGAACCGCTTGGTGAGGTCCTGCGAGAACTGCTTCGCGCGGGCCATGGCCTCCGCCTTGAGCTCCTGCGAGAACTGCAGCAGCCGGTGCGAGGACGTCCGCCGGATCGCGGGGGAGCGCGAGCGCGAGGACGCGGCGGACATCCCGCCGACCGGGTAGGGCGCTGGCTCAGCGCCCCACCTAGGCGGCGCCGCTGAGCACGGCGACGGGCCCGACGACGACGCTGCCGAGGCCGAGGCCGACGCGACGGCAGCGGCCGCAGCCGCAGCCGCAGCAGCCGGCTCGACGCTGCGCAGCACAATGGTGTCGTCCTCCTGTAGGTCGAGCGTGACCTCGACCAGCTCCTCTCCGTCGTCGGAGCTCCTGTCCGACCCGCGCGGGGACGAGCCGGTGCTGAGCGAGCGCGGCGTGGTGGCGCCCGAGCCCCATCGCGGGCGGTTCGGCGTCGCGCCGCTGCCGCTCCCGCCGCCGCCTCGCATCGCCTCAACGTCGCGCTGCCCCTGCTTCCGCCCGACACACAGCCGCTGCAGCCCACGCCCACCACCAAACTTGGTTTGACGATTTGGGGGAAGGGGGGGATATAGCTCACGCAACAGTCCAAACGCAGCGACCTAATACCACGCGGCGGGGTGGTGTACAAACTCGGTTACTCTTCACGCTTCACTTCTCCCTGCGCCGCTGCGCGTGTGTGGGTGGGACGGTGGGTGTATGGAAGACAGCGCCCTCGTGTCCTGGACAAGCGAGTCCAGACCCGGAGAAAGAAAAGATGGCGAGACGGAAGGCTTTTTACTACTGTACCAGTGTAACCCGGACAAGCCGCCCTGTTAAAGACGACTTACCGCAAAGCTTATTATAAAAGCTGCGGCCGTCATCAGCTCCAGCCAGGGGCACGCAGCGGTAAGTCGCAGTCCAAACGCGGCGACCTAATACCACGCGTTAAGCTTGAGGCTCGTTCGCAATGTGCAGTTCTGCGCGGGTAAAACGGTCGATGGATCATGTATTCATGTGTGCTAACAAAGGTATAGAACGGTAGGAATTGATCGACTTGTAGTAAGTCGTAACCAACCACCTGCCCAATTGCAGCTCTCCTCGGCCGCTCACTGCCTGGCCGTCGAGGCGGCAGCCATCATTAGCGCGAACATGGGGGCGCATAGCACGATACGCCACGCCCACCACGACGCCGACGCGGTTCCGAGCAGGAGCACTCCATCATTCACTGGCTCGTCCCCGAACGCTACCCGTGGCCCTCCTGCGCCCCGCGGGCCGCCCTCCCTTGCTGAAGAAGAACGTGGAAGGAATGGTGACGGCGCCGAGAACCAGGAATCCTGAGCCGGTGACGGGCTGACGGCACGGTGGCTTCGATCTCTCGGTCGCGGGGAACAATAATGCCGAGATAGAGCCAGCAATCCAGAAACGGAAGCTGACGACCGCATGCAGCAGGTGTGCCCCCGGTGCATTGATTCGAACCGAATCAATCAATCGGGAGAAAAGGAAAACCGTATCCGTATGCGGTATGCATGCCTTCGTCACGGCTTGCCTGCCCGTACTGCGGCTAAGAACAACAAACAAACAAATCATTGAGGGCTTGCATTTGCATGGCAAACAGCAACGCCGGTCGTTTCCGTCCAGGAATCCTGAATTCTTTATTTTCCTTTCGTCGGCCATTATTCTCGATCGGCTCCTGTCGCGACCAAAACGGTCGATGTTCGTCTTCGTCGGCTAGCTGCTGCGGGGAGAGTCAAGGGGGGTACTTCCTTACTCCAGTACAGACGAATTTGCGTTCGTCGGTGCGGGAAATGAAGCAATGATTGGCTCAAAAACGGAAGAGGTCGGCTCCTTTTCTGGATCTTGATCTTTCTTTCTTCGCCCCTGCGGGAGCCAGAAAAAATGACGGAGAAATGTGTGGAAATTTTGTGTGTTGAACCTGCACGGGTATGTGAGTTGTTCAGCGCGTAATGATTCCACGGGAAATATTCAACCAGCCTTGCACGATTAGCCAGCTCAGGAGGAGCTAAAGATATCTATATATATACGTGCCTGAAATAAAGATCGTGTTCGTACACCACGATCGAACATTTTCTCGACTAGCATGATTCTGGCCGGAGAGTAGAAAAAACAATAGAGAGGGGGAACTTGGCGGTTGAGCTTGGCAAGCTGGGTCAGGGTCAATGCATTGCCATGTCAAATCCCCTCTGCTTCTTTTTTTTTGGTCAAATCCCCTCTGCTTTTGCAAGCTAGGAAGAGAAATTATTGGTGCAGAACGCCATGAGCATCCATCACTAGCTACACAATAATAATGGCCTATTCTCATCTCTTTGCATATGGTTAATTTGCTCGATTAATTAATTAACCGGTTCTGGCTTGACAAGATGTATGATGAATGGAGTGGAAAGTGGATGTTTTCCGAAGCAAAGTACTACTATCAAGCTGCTGCTTCTTGGACATCTGGTGGATCAGAAGAACAATAATAAAGTAGGGTTTCCAGTTGACCCGGAGATCAATGCCATGTTCCTCCTTGTCTGACTTTCCAATACGGTGACCTTGCATAAAGTCATGTGGTGTGTATCACCATGAGAAGCTGCCCAACAGTTTCTGGATCGATCCCACTACTTCTTCATGATTTCGCATGCACATTTTTGGCGTACAAGAGGAGACTCTGTTCATTGCAGGTTCAAATGTCCATTATTATAGCAGGTGGAGTATTATCCACTAAGATGATGAGGAAGAGAGGCCTAAACACCTTGTCGCTTGTGCAAATTCCTTTTTGCACGCAATTGCAGACAAATGACAAGTTGGTTGGAGGTAATTTCGTCACGATGAAGAGAAAACGACGGCCTGCGCCAGCCCGTAGAGAGGAGATCACTTTGCTGAGGTTGCCATCGGCCTACTACCTAACAGCAAGGCTGAGCTCAGAGGAGCCTACTTAGGAGCTTCCCAGATGAAATGGAGAAAGCAACGGTAACCCAATAACGACATTGACAGGCCCTGTGACAACTGGTCCGGAGAAATTCCCTAGCATTGTGTTTGGTTCCATTGCGCAGCTGGGATTCAGTTCGGTCCGGCTGTGCCAGCCTTGCCGTTGCTGAATGTTTGGTTTTGTTGCTTTTGTTGGCAAGAGTTTAGTAGCTACTCGTGTGGTCATAGTTCGTTGCTTTTGAGGCCAAGCATGGTTTGCCGACCTTTTCCCATAAGAAACTCAAACAAGGATGACCCTTTACAAATCTACAATGCTCAAAAAAATGTGCTGAATCATTCTCTCCACCGTTACAGTATTATCGAACCACACACACAAGCAAATCACAGAACAAGGAGAACATAAAAATGGAAAAGGGTTCGCCACAAGATTAAATTAACATTCCACATGAAATCGGCATGAAATCGGAAATATAGCCATCAGCCAGCATAATTGGTGCATTGAATTGAATCAAAAAGGCCGTGAGTTGCAAGGCTAAATTGTCTCTAGCCTGGGTTCCAAACGCAAGCAACAGGATTACAGAAACTTCCATGCAAAGGGAGACAACAGAACTAAAGAGCTATCAGGAAATGGTGCCTGCAACAAGAACCAGGATTCCAGGAAATGTGTTCCACTGCAACATATTGGAGTAATGATAAATTTTGCACATCCACATTATATAAATAGAACAACATATCGCTCTCAAGGAGTGTATGCACTTTTGGAGACAGACGATGCGGTCTACTCAACAGATCTTCCAGAAATGTTTGGACTGGATGAACTCAAATGTATGAAAAAAAAACTGATCTGCACTAAAAGAACAGATGTTTTTTCTTTCATGTGCATGAAAAAACAAACTCAACATATTGGCCTATTATGCACGCAAGATGCAATAGCCAATTCTACTGGACTAATTGACTGTAAACAAAGCACATTATTATCCAAAAAAAAGGTGCAGGAAGTATGTGAAATTAAACACTTCTGTTCAACAGCCTACCATGCAGAATAACATAGAATGCAGTGCTACTCCCATCCGTCGCAAGGTTTTATAAGGCTTCAAGCTAAAGGTGACATTAGCAGTTACTTTCAGATGTGCTGTAGCCGGTGGTTGAACTGTTGAGGAAGGTTCTCTTTTATAGAATACTTGCTAGTCCTTCCTTCTTAACAGGCCTATTCCCAGGGAATGCAGTGCGGGACACATCGACGAGAGCCTTGAAGCTGTAGGGTTCGTGCATTGACAGCTCCGAAAGCACTTTTCTGTTGAGCTGGACATTCTCCTTCACCAATCCATGCATGAAGTTACCATAGTTCACCTGGACAGTCAGTTAAGACAATGTATTAAACATAGGTGCCTATAGTAGCCCAATCAGAAACCCAATAACTTATAACTTTAGTATCTTATTCTTCTTGCACATAGGGACGAAGCCTGATAGTTTAGTTTCAATTTTTCATCCTAATACGAGAACGCAGGGAACTCATTTCATTGTGACATCTCACAGGGAAATACTCCCTCCGTTCCATAATTCTTGTCGCTGTTTTAGTTCAATTTTGTATTAAAACAGTGACAAGAATTATGGGACGGAGGGAGTAGATACATACCCCATGGAGTCGTGTACCAGCATTGATGCGCTCGATCCAGAGAGACCGCATGTCCCTCTTCTTGTTGCGACGATCCCTGTACGAATATTGCAATGCTTTTTCCACCCGCTCCCTAGCTATTCGAATGCAGTTTTTAGCCCTTCCTCTGAATCCCTTAGCTAACTTAAAAATCTTCCCCTTGTTCATCTTTGAGTTCTGTACTCCAACACTATTTCCACCTACATTTGCAACATTAAAAAAAAGAAAACTAATTATGAATAACTGCAATGAGATGGGTGTTCGTACCATACAGAAACATGCCCCAAATTTATTCTCCAACACAGGGAATGCTCATATCAGGAGATAATTTCCGTGATTAGCTTTATGCCCACACCTTACACAAGTTATAACAGTTATCATCTTCAGCCCGAAATGATTTTTTTTCTTTCAGAAAATGATTTTGCACTCTAGAGTAGCTACTGAAGCCAACATGATTAGTAGTTGCATTTCAACTTTTTTCTAGAACAGTAACCAAGACTCCACAGTGGGGCCTTGTCGGTTAGATCACTAGACATGTTCTAGACTAGACAAAAACACAAGCAAGGAATAAGTTGCTGTTAGGGTTCTGCAGTGGAGGGAGGGAGCAGCCATTATTAGAGGGA
Source organism: Brachypodium distachyon (assembly GCF_000005505.3). NCBI lineage: Eukaryota > Viridiplantae > Streptophyta > Magnoliopsida > Poales > Poaceae > Brachypodium > Brachypodium distachyon. Next base: position 16,786,085 of record NC_016132.3, on the reverse strand, counting down.
TAGACTGCAGGTCGCACGAGAGAAAGGGAGAAATAGGACAGGCTACCGTACTGTCTTGCTGGAGCTTGGGAGGGGATGCTGGAGGAGCTCGCCGCCGGCTGCTGCTGCTGCTGGTGGTGGTGGCGCCACCAGGGAGCCGCCGCCTAGGTCGGGAGTCGGGAGAGACGCAGGGCAGATGGCATCGTGATTTTCGCGATGCAATATGCCGCCGTCCTTCTATTGGGCCTAATACGGCCCATATATCCTTTTTTTTCACAGCAGCCCATCTCTCCCATTATTAGCACCGTTAATTCGTCTCGTTGTCTCACGACGGGCGCGAGCCCAGGCGAACGTCTTTAACCCACTTGAGGCCTGCTTGGAGATAGCCTGTTGGTTTGATCCTAACTGTCCAAACTTCGTTTTCTCAACAAAAAAAACTGTCCAAACTTGTCTGTTTCTGCACTCATTTTTCAGTTGACTCCATATCTTTTTATTCAACGCAATTTTTGGATTTAAATTCTATCCATTATCTTTTCAAATTTCTTGTCCATCATCGTACCTTTTTTACGCTGCTCTATTTTTTTTAGTCACACACACTGATCTGTTTATTTAAAGTTTCCTCAAATACTTCTCAACTGTAAACATTTTTGCAGCGTGACAGTTTTCAAAATACACCAGTATTTATTTGTATCTATGAAAAAATTATTGTGAAGTGATAAACTGTTTTTACAATGTACACGAACTTTTGGACCATGGGAACAATTCTCCTTTTCTGCACTAGCAAACAAATTGTTAAGAATCGATGAACATTCCATAAGTGCAGGAACATTATTTGGACCACTGGAATAATTTCCATATTTTTATTTTGCGCCGGTGAAAAATGTGACAGAGTAACGAGTATTTTTTTGTGATGTACATGAACGATTATTTTTTACCATTCTTTTACACATGTGGTACAGTATAGCGTAAGTATATGATACATGTATGTGAGATTAATTTGCACGTCTAAATTACAAGGACGACTATATCTGCATACGTTTCCAGATGCCCCCAACATGTCGTCGATCTAGTTCCACGGAGTCAAAAAGTAAGTACATGTAGTGTATACATATATATAGATCAGCTTCTGTATGGTAATTTGGGAGGTAGGACAAGTTTTTTTTCCTTCTCTTCCCGATCTGAGTTGGCCTGTACGTACGTAGTAGGTATACAATTTCGTGAGTTATGCAGGATTTTGATTGGTCAGAGCTGCGAGAGGAACTGGAGCTGCCGGAGGATGGGGCTGAGGGCTTCCATGAGCTTCTCGCAAGGGTGGTTGTGGACGCCCTCGTACGTGGTCACCACCACGGCCGTGTCCTTGGCCAGCCGCTGCACCTGCTTCTTCACGTTGCAAGTGTGGTGCGTGCACCGGTAGTAGCTCCTGGTCAAAATACAGATCCATCACACATATTATTGGCATTACATTAATCGGCCGGTCGACAAGACAAAAGACAATTCCAACCAGGTTGCATATATATATACATGAGCGCTCATTAGCTTTAATAAGATTAGTATCACCTATCGATCTGCATTCGCCATTTCGCCCACGTTAGCAATGGGTCCTTGGACCGTGCGTGTCTGTCTAGAAGGGCCAATTATAATCTAATTTCGCAAATTTATCACGGAGTATTTACTAGAAGGTCCAATTATAATCTAATTTCACAAATTTATCACGGAGTATTTACTAATTAGAGACCGATTTTCAACCTCCTGTGCCGTCTAAGACGCAACCTGATACACTTCCAAAATCATTCACATCACCCTTTTGCTACGTAGAGTCCCATCCACCTGGATTTTCCGCTAACAAGACAATGTTGCAGGTTGTAAGACCCTCATTTTTAAGTACGCGAGTGGGATCCCACTTATGCCCCATTTATGAGACAATACAAACTTTCTAGCTCAAAACGTTTGCTCAAATTTGACTTACGATTCAAAGGTTGGCCTTGAAACGGGATATGTGAGAGGTCCCGCTTGCATCCCTGCTCACTTTCTCTTTTTGGCTCGGTGATGTGCTCAAACCTTGTTTTTTGTTTCTTCTCTATATATCTCTACACCTCACATCCTTGACTATCACGATCTTGCCACCGTCGGCAACCTCCCAAATCATTAAGTAGTAGTTTCCTCCTTCTATCTCCCTCTTGAAATGTTCGACGTGTTGCCACAAAATTAAGTTAGCAAGAACCAACGACTATGGTGACGTTGCAAATGACACACCGCGAGAGGAAAATATACGAGGCTAGACATGTACATGTGACAATTTGGTATGCTGATCAGTTGGTGGTGTGCGGTGTTCTAGGCTAAAGCTTTGTCTCAATAGGGGACCGGATAGGTATCGGTGACACCCTAGGGGTGCCATTTTCCTGCTTTGGAGGCATCGCGGAAGAGCTATTCACACCCAACCTAGCTTGCGCGGTGGCTGTGCAAGTTGTTGGTGGCCAGTTGTGTTGGCTGACGATTGTGACATTGTGGGGGTGTGGACACTTCTAGTGCGCAGGTTGAATGTGTCAGGATGCTGGTTGGATGGTGCCTTAGGCCTAGTAATTTAGCCACGTGGTTTTCCCATTGACACGGTTTTGCACTATTGTCCTCTCACTCTTGTATAACTTTCGGTCTAGTTTTCTTCGTAGCAGGTTAGTGATGAAAATAAGCTCTACATATCGATCGATGGCACACCGGTGAGAGGGAAACTCAAAATCTGGACCTATAGGACTAGGCCGACGTTCTGACCTAGGGGGCGGACTGGACTTTTTCGATGGAGGGGTGGTGATTTAGATAGTGTTCGTCCTTGTCGCCGTGGCCGCCATTCAGCCAGATCTGCATACCTCCAGCTGTCGCGCATGGCGGAAAAGCCGGTGCCCATATATCTAGGCATGTCTCTCTAAACTCGAGAGATGCCGGAGTTCTTCGTCGGGCTGATAGTGAGCCCCTCTCTTTCTCTTCTTCATCTTAATTCCTTCTTCCTCCGCCTAGAGCGATGGTGGGCCGGCCAGCACTCATTCCTTAGATTTTCCATATAACAAGTAACTAGGGTGCAATGCGAGTAAGAGATCAGGTGCAATTTGTATGCATGCAAGCTTGATTATGCACCATCCCCCCCTAAAAAAACTTGCCTAGTATGCACCAAGTTCCAAATTTCCAACACGCACATGAACATGATGCAAGACATGAAGACATACGCTACAGGAAGTTAGCCACGACGAGCACGTTGAGAACAATTATATATGCATGTAATGTATACCTTGGGAAGGCGCTGTTCTTGACGGCCTTCTGGCCGTACTTCCTCCAGCGGTAGCCGTCGTCGAGCACGTCGTTCTCGCTCCTCGTCTGGAACGCGAACCGCGGCCGGCTCGCCTTCTCCTTCCCCTTCCTGCCCCCCTTCCCACGCCCACTACCGCCAGCAGCGCCGTTGTTCCCTTTGATCCCCTGCAGCTCATCCCCGCCGCCGCCGCTCATCACCATCGTCTCCGCCTCCGATCCGCCCACGCCCACACCCGCCGCGGCCTCCACCTGTTGCTGCTGCGATTGCGACGATGTCCCGGCCGCCGCCGACCCCAGCGGCAGAAGCAGGGACGCCCAGTCCACCAGCTCCGGTATCCCCGCCGCTGCGGCGCCCAGAGCCGCCGTAGAGTCACACGCCGACGACGCCTGCAGCTGCTCCATCAGCGCGGCCATCGGCGGCGACTGTAGATATTGGAACTGTTGAACCGGCGGCAGCTCGTCCTCCGGCTGCATCGACATGTGACGACCACGATCCACTTCCTCTTGCGAGTTGTCCATTGAAGAATTACACGGCTAGCGACGTCAATCGATCGAGCCGGGATAGAGGGAGCTGGAGATCGAGCGATCGGCGGAGAGTGTGAGCGGGGCGGGGGATATATAGACGGGATTTTGTAGCTGCGGGTAGCTGTGACTGGAGGGTGGGGTGCTTGTGAGACGGGAAGGTGAGAGGCGTTGGCCGATAAAAACCGAGAGCAAGCGTGCGTGTATGCTTAGCTTAGAATAGCTTAGCTGCATGCACCAAGCCCAGGACGAGACCAGAGAGGGAAGGAGGAGCGTGGAATAGATCGCAACCGTTTCCCAACTACCTGATCCGTTCGGCTCAACTGCCCCGTCCGTCCCGCCGGTTTTTACATTTTTTCACGTACCGCGCTGTGTGTCTCCCGTAAAAAAATTGTGTCATTACTTACTCAGACTGTGTTTTTATTTGAGTCAACATAATGAACTTTTATACGGCTAAAAAACAAGATAAACTTTTATAACGAGTGATCCCAGTGGTAGGTCTTTCGCCATCAATTTACTACTCCTTCTGATTCTAAATTCTTGACTCATATTTGACCAAATACAGATTTATTTATTTTTAAAAAACGACTAGATACATGTAATATTTCGATAACAATTTAGAATCGGAGAGATTACTGTATGAAAATCTGGGAAATCATCTGACTTTGAGGAACGGCCTCGGCTCAGGGCTGCTGCTTTTCTTTTTTCTGAGAGGAAGCTCAAGTCTGCTGCTGTCCTCGGTTTTCTCGGCGCAAAAGACACGGCCCTTCAGTGCCGAAGACACAGCCCAAAGCGAGAGATAAGGCCTAGAAAGCCCAGTTAGGACTTAGGACGCAAATATAGCAGCGAAAATACTCACCCAGAAGCTAAAGACGTGCACATTTTTTAGCACACCCCTCTCAAAAAAAATAGTTTATAGCACACCAATGCCAATAAGCCTAACTTAGGCCTATCACGGTGGGTTTTTTTAAGCACGTTATCGTTAGCATTTTGCTGACGCGACACACAACTAATGAGAAATCCGTCTGGCATTAAGTTCTACGTTATCGGTTTCAGCAACCAGAAGAGCAACACCACAGTGCACAATGAAATTAACCAGAGTACCTGGTTGGGCCTGGGTACCCGTGTTATCGGCTTTGGCGTGGCTCCTCAGCTGCGTGGGAGGCATGCAGCTTTGTCCGCCGGCCCTATGTACCCAGTTGTCCTTCGTTTCCTTTCATGTGGAATTTTTTAGGTCGAGTGAAAACATAGGTTGGTTGTTGCTTGCTCCGTCTGTGTTTGTCGTGGTCCTTATTCGAGGCATCGTCATGGCCTTTCCTATTCCGGACAAAAGTCAAGGTCTCTTAGACCGGGTAGCGGACGCACTTCTATGTCGTGGGTGTGTTGGAGCTACACCTGGGCATGGATGGCCCGGCCCGAAGCCCGGTGTACTGGGCCGGTCTCCGCTTCACCCGAAAAAGCCCGAAATGGCTTAAATCAAGTATATTTTGTTAAGAAAAATAGATATAAAAATATATTTATTTATTTTAAAAATAATTATTTTAATATTTATATGTCCTATTTTCGGGGTTTCGGGCCGTGACAGGCTTCAGGCTTTGCCTAGTTGGAGCTGTGGGATACCGGGCATCTGAGAGTGGCGGTGGAAGGCCTCCTCACGATGATTTGGAGCATTGTGCTGAGCTTAGGGATCCTGATGTTGTCTCGGTTGACCACGTGATAGACACACATTGCTTCGTGCATTTCCTTGTGATCTTGGCTACACGACACGATTGTGATCTTGGCTACACAACACACTTCAACATTGGCTCGTGATGAGGCACATTTCTGCCCTTTTGCCATGGCCATGTGTTTGTTTCGAGCGCTCTCTATTCTTCTGATTACTTGTTATTTTGGCCATGTGCATGAGTTTCATTGTAATTCTCCCTTGAGCGTACTGCAAATCGATACTCCTTCGGCACAAATAAATGACACGGGTATTCAAGAGGGAAATCATCAATTTGCCTACAGAATTTGACTGACCCTACAATACTACTGTCAGGGAACAAGTTAAAAGATATATTTAACTTAACCTGCAATGATAAGAGAAATATTGTTTAATTTGAAGTAGATTGCACATCTGAATTCTAAGTTAGCGAAGGTTGATTTTTGCAATAACATGTCAAAGTGTACATTGTTATAAACATCAGAACCTGTTATTTCAGTTGGAGGATCATGAATCTCGACTTCGATAGCCTCATGCTCAACGAACATCATTTGCATACAGGAAGTGACTTGAATTCAAAAGTGAACTACCATTCCATACTCCGTATCTTATTCTGCACTCAAAGCAGGCGCATCCTTGTTAAATTCAATTGAAGGCCTGAAAATGCAATTCACTCCACTTTGTTTCAACAAAACGTAGTATACTCTGATCTCCATCATGAACGGAAACTCCTAACTAATAACTATCATTATTTATTTATTTTAATAGACTATACTCTGATCTTTTTTTGCAGATGTCTTATTTTTATATCCCGTGTAAATAGAAAGTGATAAATACTCAAATGAAATCTTCTGTTCTCTACCTACACCACACTTGAAAAATCATGTGTGAGCGTTTTTAAACTTTTTTGTTGAATTCATGAAGTGATTCTCAATATAATCAAAAACAATGAAGAACATGTTTTCCGAAGCATTGCAGGATTGTATTCCAGCTTTTCCTCAGTCCTGTCTTCTGAGATCGAAATTTGTCTCCAACAGTGCGTCATAGACAACAATTGAAAACAGAATGGAATCAGAAAAAAATAAACAGCGCAGTTTCACGAAGGCATGTGCAACTTCCGCGCTACATTTCAGTAGAATAGGCCGTCAGTAAGTAGCGAAAGACTATTTGTTCAAGTAATCACAGATTAATCATTTGAACTATGCACTTGTGATCATCACCCGACCGTAAAGAAAAATTAGCTCGGAAAAGATACGTGTAACATACGCTTTACGCTTAGTTAGATGCACGTTCAAACAAAATTAGATGAGACCTCATTAATGATGATGTTTCCACATGAAGAATTGAGACATATGCTTGTCTATAATTTAGTTTAATCATCGGCCAGGGAACACCTATTGTATCAAAACGAAACTACAAGCAGCAAAACAGAATGAAAAGACAACTCATGGGAGGACTCGGAGTATGGGTGGTGATATATCAGAGTGGTCGGCAAGGCATATAAATGCCAGTTACGACGAACGAGACCAAATATCAATCTTCACCGTCCTCAATCGTTGGCTCTGCATCATTAAAGTGCTCCACATCTATCTAATCTAACTGTCACATTTAAAGGGAAGATACCAAAGATTCAGAAAAATAGGAAAACGCAGAAAGAACCGCAGAAGCAACCTAAAAAAGAGCTGTAATGTAGGTCGTCAGATAGGAGCGAAAGACTATTTTTGTTCAAGTAATCACGGGTTGATCATATGAACTATGCACTTGTAATCATCACCCGACCTTGACAACAATTTGCGGTGGAGAACCCGGCAAGTCAAAACAGATAAGAAAATCAATAAAAGCTTCGGAATCGTGAAGCCTCAGAAGGAAGGCAGTATGTGTGTAATCACAAAAGGATTTCATTGAGAAAGGTTCACACTAATCATCATCGACCTCACGAAAGCAAGTTTCAACAGAAATAAAAAGGATGACAAAAGATGAGATCTGGATATCAAGAAGGCAGATAAGAATAGATCAGCAGTAGATCAGGCCTCATAGAGAAGATTAGATTGTTCCACATGAATGAATTCAGACATATGCTTGTCTATAATTTAGTAAAATCATAGGCCACCGAGAAACGAAACTGAAGACACAGAAAACAAGTAATAAATCTAGAGAAAATATACCAGGAGATGGATCTATTGAAGGGGAGAAGGTTTTTGTTGAGGAAAAGAGGACTCGGAATATGGGTGGTGATATAGCAGAATGGTCGGCAAGGCAAGATGCCAGTTACGACGAACGAGACCAAATATCAATCGTCACCGTCCTCAAAACCCATGAAGAACCAAATCCCCAAATGAATCGAACCATCAAATCAGAAGAACAGCAATATTGAGAGAAACGAGATCTGCGAGGAGGAAGTGAGGAACGCGTAATATTGAGAGAAATCGTGATGTGGAGGAGGAACTCGTAGTCGGCGCTTGGATGAAGCACCTCCGTTGCTGGGAGATGGCGGCGTGGTTGAGGATCTCCAAGGCTGGTGGTGGTTATATATATAGGGCCCCTCGGATGTTAGGGTTTTACAGGGGCGGCGCCTCTGTGGTTATCGGATCCTCTCGACCCAGGACATCGTAGCCGTCCAATCATCGTATTGACGCAGTCGCTGGCGGGTGGGCTCTCTAGATGCGTTCGGTCCAGTGTGCTCAGCCCACAGGCCCATCTCTTGTTTTGGCTCAGCACAAATGCACAATGTGTTATTCTAAAAAGAAAATGCACAATGTGTTCTCCCTTTTCTCAAAAAGAAAAAACAGAATGTGTTCTCCCTCGAAAACGGAAGTCTCAGGCTCTCAGCGTTTGTCCAAATTTCCTCAGTACTCCTCTAAAAGAAAAGAAAAATCTGCAGTGCAACTCTACAGCTCCCGTTTTATTATCACCACTTTTTCTTTTGCAAAAAGGGAGATTGCATTACTCAGATATGGGTTACATCAGTGTGCTCCACAAGCGGATTACACAAGAGCCAACAAGCGGGTGTGTTCACCCCAAAGGGAGTTCGAAAGAGGAGATAAAAACAACAGTTTTGACATAAGAAAGTACGTTTCGCGCATCATCAATCAACAGATATTCAGATTTCTCCGTAAAACTGAGACCATAACAAAATTAGGCATGGTGAAATAATCCACATGTAGCACCGACGGATACAAGAACAAGAGAACAAAACAATGCTGAAGTCTCAAGCAAGGCACTGAAAGAAGGATAATTCAGCATAAAGACACATTGTTGGAACCTGAAAACAAGTGGCACTAAGAACTCTCAGACAAACAGTTAGGAATTACAGGTGTAACTAAGGAAGCATCTTCCCTCGCCTAAGGCGAGCAGTACAAGGTAAGGTACAAGCCATGATACAAACCCCATTGGATGTAGAACACGTGTGAGTCACCTACTTCTACTTAATTACAGATCCTTGTGATCCTCGAGCGTGACAAACTACTAATACATTGTGCTCAGGATCTAGTTCGCTGTACTGTTGTATTCTGCGAGAATTTTACTTGCTGTTAACGGTAGAACAGGTCTGACACGAGCTCGTTTCAGCTTCTGCTTGCTCCACTGCGGTCTGAGTGGATTGTATGCGGATCGAGGGTTGACAAAAGTTGGGGCATTGACATGCCACCAGATACAACAATCTCTGCAGAACAGTGTGCAAATATGTCAGTCTCTTCTGGCAAAGTTAAAGCGTGCATCACCATGTTATGAAGCAAATTATCAATTGAGATACAGAGAGGAGCGTTTGTGAATTACCTATGCCTTCACGCACAGAAAGATTTGGTCTTATGACATCCTTTGAGTTCACCATGAAGATGTCACCAATATAAAGATGATTGGTCGGCACATAGACACAGTAAAGTTCCTCTTGACCAGAGTAGCTCTGTTACAACATAATGATGGGACAAATATTCAGATGGGGCCAAACTGTATGCTAATCACTAACTCAGAAGAAACAAAAGTATGGTTAAATAATTGCATCTAATCATTTGTTCGTTTCTATCCTGCTAATTTCAACTTTCAACCATGCAAGGATTCAAGCCAGTGACTACAAATACGATTTTAAGGTATCATAACTGCAATGGATGTGTACAATAATAGCATTAAGCATAAACTATGTACACCAATCATAGTGAAGAGTCCTGTAAACCTGAAGAGAGACTGATGAGGTGATGAATCCAAATGCATATTCCCCAACACGAGGATGTCTTATGATGACTGCTTCCTTGAACGCCTGCTTGTTCTGATCTGTACAAACACAATTTGTTTGGCCCCTAAGCTACTTTTCAGATCGCATATCAGTATGACAATGAATTTACCAGGCGATATTGCAGCACTTATTTGCTTGGATGCATTGTAGATATGGCGCACAAGTGGCATGCGCTTAATAATCCATTCACCAAGGCTAAGAACAGATGCTCCAACCCAAGATGACATGAAGACTCCAACGAAAAATATGAAAGTAACCGAAGTAATGAAGCCAAGACCTGGAGATTAAAATATTTACAAAGTACGGAAATAAGTTGGATAGGCAATAAGCATCCTTCTTAGGAGTGAAATAGAAAATGTTATTTCAAAACAAAAACAAGTGAAATATTTCGCATACCAAAAATGTTGATTCCCAGTTGTGCATAGATTGGAGAGAAGAATCCATCAACAAAATGAATGAACCACCAGGTAAAGTAGAATGTTATTGCTATGGGGAAGAGAATTACGCTGGGGTCCCGGAAAAAGAAAAAGACAGCAAAACAATATCAGCATTTTTGGTGTGTTTAGGCATTACAAGTACTGCCTGCACATAGTAAATCTTGCTATTGTTTGTACTTGCAATAACCAGTGAGTATGTGCACCAACCATTATCAAATGCTAGCCTGTTCCTGTGATTTACACACTAAATACTTATATGAATTTTGCACTGATGTATATGGAATTCTATTTCCACAGTGGAGAAACATGCTTGTCTGAACTCTGAAACTGACCGAAAATACAAAGGACTGCAATGGTACTTCTGGGCCGGCTTTAGGCATCATGCTATTGTTTGGTAACACATTTCTTGTTGCGTACTAGGGTTTAGTGGAAGGATTCTTCCCCTAGGGGCAACACGGAACTATTCTTCTATTTCTTGCTTGAATCAATTCATGCTTCCATTTAAGTTGTTGGATAACCACAATGAAGCTATCAGGAAAGTGAAAAGTTGTAAATTCTTCACATCAAAAACTTCTTGACGTTCCAACAATCTATAAGCTGATTCTTTTAAAATTAAGAAGTAAGGCCCAGAAACAAAGGGCAGACATAACACTGAGACGCTGTCTGTAGTAATTAGCTTATGACATAACCTGCCCAAATTATTTCCTACTGCGTAAAAAAAGCACTGAAGGTAAATTCTAGCGGATCCTATAGCTCTACCGTCCATTAATTCGACATCTTCAGTGCACACCACCGATCCTCAACGCATACTGCAATGTGTACATCAGGATTTATTTGGCACAAGGAAATACTTACCAGCCAGTCATGAACTTCTTTGAGGCCCAGCTGCGGACCACCTTATGGAAAGCCTGTATTGCAGAAAAGAGAAAGCGAAAATTTCAATACTGTGTTGTTCTAGAGTCAGAAATACAAACACAGCTGCCAAATATCAGGAGCAAACGTTTTGTACAAGTGAAGTATATAAAAGGAAAAGGCATGAGTGAATAAGAATAAAGAATATGAGCATTCTACTTTCATCTTTGTCAAATAATGACTGGTTCGAATTTTCTGCCAGCACGGCAGATTAGGAACTACTTGAGTTTCTAACAGAAGCAAACATTTATGTATCCTATCCTGCCTTCTGTTCAGATGATATCATCCGAATTCTTACAGAAACCAAATGGAGCAATTTCTTCCCAATTTTCATGGCTAACCAGATGCTAATGTTACACCGAATGCACCAAAACAGTGAGTCGTCACTAATTTGACCAATCATCCAATAGTGGGCTGCGAGAATCAGACACTCGTCTAGGAACGTACTAGGCCTACAAAGTACAAACCGCAACATTCATGCATCCCCAAAACATATAAGCTGCTATTCCAAACCTGCTCCCCCCACGATTAAGCAGAATATACAACAGGCTGTGGGACAAACAGCAATTTGAAATTAGCCGAACTACATACAGAACGAAAACTGCAGCTGGATGCCAGAGAAAACCCTAGGGGGCCGAGGAGCAAGGGGAGAGTGCTGTGGCGATTGGGGAACCTCGCGGCCGGAGGAAGAGAGCGCGGCGGAGGCGGAGGCGGCCCTGTCCATCCCCTCGTCGCCGTCGCGAGGGGACGAGCCCCCGCCGCCGCCGCCGCCGGAGACGGGGATAAGGAGCTCCCGGTCGCGGTCGCGGCTGCCCATGGGGCTCAGGCTCAGCGCAGACTTGTCGTCGCCCATCCGGGGGCTAGGCTGCTGCTGCTGCCCTTCCCGCCGTGGCGACCTCCTCCCGGCTCAGGGTCCCCGCGGACGATCGCCCCGTTGGAAGAACGTGGGGAGGAAGAAGGGATGCAGGCCGGCACGAGCGAGCGAGACGAGACGAGACGAGGATTTTCCCTTTGCGGTTTGCTTTTCGTTCTCGCGTGTCCTTTTCGTGCTTTGATTTCGTTTAGCAGCGGTGAGCTGTCGAGTCGATCGCCGCCCAGCCGTGGAATGAGGGCCTCCCGGCTCCGTGAGTCCGTGTACGCGATGACGTGGTACAGTTTGGAAGATTCTTATCTGATCTCACAGTATAATAATCCTCGCCGGGCATGTCTATGCCGCGGACGTGCGCGTGGCGCACAACTTTCGGTCAGCCTCTTCTTCCTTGGTTCCGATGACCAAACAAACCTTCTCCACCAACATTGCCATTTCGGCAAAAAGTTACGGCGAAGAAATGTGGAAGTTTTGGACCAAAGTGAAAGCCTTCAGATAGTTAAATTCAGAAATATTATCTCATCATCTCCTCAAAATATAAAGTTCTGAGTTGGTGATCGCGAGTTCACTCCAACAAGACTATCCTTTAATGGCTACGAAATCATCTAATTGTCACTCACTCTATACATATCACGATCTCTTAACAAATGATTGATTGGTTTTCATGGTTTTCAAGATAATTGTATTTTTTAAAATAATATTTTGACATAATTTTTATTTATCAGAAAATTTTAAAATTATGAGCTACACATATTTAAACAACTCATACATAACACAAAATTCTTAATTCCGTAGCAGAGCACGGGCATTTGGCTAGTATTATCAAAATACTCGGTATAATGGTAGAGAATTGCAAAAGCTTTTCATGAAAATGGATTGTTTCTGAGGGTTAAATCTTGGGCTAAGAGGTGTTGAATTATTCGACCAAAAACATGGTCATTCTCTGCTTTGTTTGGACTGAATCGAGACTGCAATACCCCTAACTTGAGGCCTAGGCTCGTCCCTGAAAACTAGAGTATTCAGATTATTAAGTTCATAGATCATAAATTAGACAAACTTGGTACAAAATTAATCATGTATGACTCACATGGAGCCGTGGACATGGCATGGCATTGCAATACTAGGGTTTTCCTATTCTTTCGGTTTTTAAAATTCTCCGAGGGCCTCTTTGGTTCAAACGATTTTTTAATGGAATCTTGGAGGCTTTGCATCCTTATGAATTTTTTTTTCTGGCATGGGCTGTTTGATTTGTGGGATTGAATTCCATGGAAATTATCTAAGGACTCATTTTCAATTTCATCCACTTCAACCTCTTGTTAAAATTCATTTTCTTTTATCGTGTTCAATCAGACAAACTTTGATTCAACTACAATAATTTGGGATTCAACTATACATGATTCTGCAATGTTGTGTTTTTTCTATTGCTATGTTTTTTTCCTATCATCTGAGAGATCATTTGGTTTGTAGGATTTCTACATGATTTCGTTACATAATTTCAAACCTTATGAATTTTTTCTAATAGTAGTATTTGTTTCATGGAACAGAAATGCTAGAATCCTGACGATTATGTCTAAATTGACTTCATTCCTAAGAAATCTTAGCATTAGGCGAGACGTCATGAAAAATTCACAAATACTGAAATGTGCATGATATTCCCATCATCTATTTTTCCTATTATTTTAATTTCAAATCCTATAGTAAGCCTGAATCTAAAGGCCTTCAGATTGTGTGTAAGCCCTTGTTTAGATGACCATCGAATAGATCCATCGAACATCTAAGTCGAAAAATACCGCAAAAATAAAGACGATATACTTATCATACGGTTGCTTTGTCAGGCAGGACGTGATTTAAACTACTTTTCTGCATATTATACATTTGCGCATCATCCAAACAGGAATGCGGTAGAACCTTTAGGCCTCATTCGTTTCATGGGATTTTCAAAGGAAATCCAAAGGATTGAGGATTCTGTCGCAGCACGGGGCTTTGACACCGAGGGTGTGCGGGCACCCCTTTTTTAGGTTCAGCAGAGGGCGACGGGGATCGCTCCAGCGATCGCCGGCGGGGCCGATGCGTGGACTGCGAAAACGCTATGAACACATGCACGCACGTTTTACCCAGGTTCGGGCCACCCGGAGGTGTAAAACCATACGTCCTGCTTGTCTAAGCTCGTATTATCGAAAAATTGAGTGTTTACAAGTTGCCGGGGGAGGGTCCTCGGGTGCTCTCTTTTTGGCTAAGTGCTCCTTGCTACTTCGGGGCAACCGCTAGTGAAGTAGTACCAGTTGGTCAGCGAACCAACTAGTCAACCATGCTATTACCCAACCATCCAACCCCTTTGACCGTTGACGGGGGTCCTCCTCTTATAGCCAAGGAGATACCATAGGTGCCACGGTGCATGGATTACAAGTGACGAGCAGGGAGCTTGGGCAGCTCCTCCTCGGTGCGCTGGCATACATGCAGGAATACTAGCCTTGTAGCTAGGGGTTTAAGGCCTAAAAACTAGCTCTGGGCAACCACTGTTTGCCTGACTATACGGATAACCCCCCCTCTTGTCGGCTCATTAAATGCGTCTTGCGCTATACTCCTCGTCCTAGTGAACCCTGCGCGCGGGGCGCCCGCCGCACGCCCACGTGGCGCCGCAGTCCTGCTTACTCGGCCCCGCCCTCGCGGTGGAAACCTGCGCCCGGGAGCGCCCCTCCCGGCAAGTACCTTCCCGGGACGTGCCCAGGAGGGAATTCTCCCCCGAAGCCCCGCTAGCGTTGCCGGGCTGGTAGCTTGCCGGGCGGCTTGAATACTGCCGCGCGGGTGTGACCCTTCCGGGAAGCAGGCGAGGCGACCCGCGCGTCGTGCAGCGGTGGCACCCCGGGTGCCACTGGTGCGACAGTAGCCCCCGGACGGGGGCCGGCAACGCCTGTTCCCGGGCCTCACGGTAGCCCCCGACTACGCAGCGAGAACTTACTTCCGGCTGCGCTTGCGGGAACTCTTCTTCTGCGAACCCTCTCCTGGGCTCGCGGCAGCTTTAGCTGCAAGTTCGGGCGCTAAGCGCCCTTCCTCGGCCATGGCACACTTGTGCGCCAGGGCGTACAGATCCTGCGTCGTCCGGACCCGATGCGTGCTCAACTTCTCGCGCATCTTGGGGTCGCGGACGTTGATGGCGAAGGTGTTGACGATGACGGCAGCCTCCGCCTTCGGGATGGAGTAGGAGAAGTTAGAGAAGCGGTTGACGAAGCTCCGCAACGTCTCCCTCGGCTTCTGCACCACGGTGTGCAGCTCCGCCATGGTTCCCGGACGCTTGTAGCCACCTTGGAACGCGCTCACAAACTGCTCGTGCAGGTCCGCCCAAGGTGCGATGGACCCAGCAGGCAGGTGGAGCAGCCAGGTTCTCGCTGATCCTTTCAGAACCATCGGGAACCCGCTGGCTCTGACCTTGTCGTCGGCGCCGATGGCATGCATCCCCAACGTGTAGGTCAGGAGGAAATCCTTGGGATTCACGGTCTCATCGTACGTACCGAGCGCGGGCGCTCGAAACTTGCGGGGCCATGTCACCCGCCGCAGTTCGCGCGTGAATGCAGTGCAGCCATCCTCGGGGCCCATAGGAGCATCCTCCTGTTCTTGCGGGCGTTGGCGCTCTACCTCGCGCCGGCGCCGGCGCTCGAAGCGCCGACGCAGATCCTCCTGCTGGCGGGCATTCAAGATCCCGCGCGCATCACCTCGCGTGACGGTGGGTGATGAGTCCGAGGACCCCTCCGGGTCCCCGCCTCCCGAGCCTCCCTGCGGGGGAGGGTTTTCCCCTTGTCACGAGGAGCGGGGCACGTCTCCGCGCCCCGGGTTCTGCCCGCGGCCTGGGCCTGTCGGGCCGCCTTCGCCCTGTGGCTGTTGGGCGGCGAGCGCGAGGAGCGCATCCAGCTCCGCGCTCCATGCCTCGTGTGCCGGCGTGCCCTGCTGCGGCTCGCACCACACCATGACCCGCGCCATGATGGCTTCCGTCAGGGTTTGGGCTGGGGGAACCCGATACTCCGACCTGCTACCCTCCGCCCTATCCTCGGGCGCACCCAGGTGCGTGGGGTGCGACCCCGTCGGCGTCGCTCGCGACGCGGTGTGCTCGTGGCGCAGCCGACGCTGTGCGTCTTCGGCCCGCGATTCGACTCGCTGGCCGGCGCGGGCGGCACCGTGGCCGCTCGCGCAACTAGCCCCAGCACTGGGAGCCGCCGGCCCCCTCAGCCGGTTGTCTGCCGACGGCCGAGGAGGGGGGGCTGGCAGCTGCGATTGCTGCGCTCGTGAGGGTTCAGGATTTTCCTGAACCCGAGACGTGGGCTGCACGTCGTGTGATCGCGTGTGTGCTGCTGGGGCTTCACGCGGATCGATCCGAGGGTCACCAGCCCGCTTGGGAGGCATGGTGGTTGGCTCTGTCGTCGAGGAAGACGAGGCCGATGTTGGGGTAGACGTCGCCGCCGGCGGTCACCAGCGAGCGCTCCTCACGCGCCCCCTACCTAGCGCGCTGGATGTCGCAGCATGGGGCTTTGACACTGGGGGTGTGCGGGCACCCCCTTTTTAGGTTCGGCAGAGAGCGACGAGGGTCGCTTTGGCGATCGCCAGCGGGGCCGATGCGTGACCTGCAAAAACGCTATGAACACATGCACGCACGCTTTACCCAGGTTCGGGCCACCCGGAAGTGTAAACCCTACGTCCTGCTTGTCTGAGTTCGTATTATCGAAAGATTGAGTGTTTACAAGTTGCCGGGGAAGGGTCCCCGGGTGCTCTCTTTTGGGCTAAATGCTCCTTGCTACTCTGGGCCAGGACTAGAGTGAACTGTGACTGAGTCCAACGAAAAACCGAACCTAACAACCCCCTTGACCATTGGCGGGGATCCTCCTTTTATAGCCAAAGGGATATCATAGGTGCCACGGTGCACGGATTACAAGTGGCGAGCAGGGAGCTTGGGCATCTCCTCCTCGGTGCGCTGGCATACATGCAGGAATATCAGCCTTGTAGCTAGGGGTCTAAGGCCTAAAAATAGCTCCGGGCAGCCACTGTTTGCCTGACTAGACGGGTAACCCCCCTCTTGTCGGCTCATTAAATGCGTCTTGCGCTATACTCCTCGTCCTGGCAAACCCTGCATGCGGGGCGCCCGCCGCGCGCCCACGTGGCGCCGCAGTCCTGCTTACTCGGCCCCGCCCTCGCGGCGGAAACCTGCGCCCGGGAGCGCCCCTGTCGACAAGTACCTTCCCGGGACGTGCCGAGGAGGGAATTCTCCCCCGAAGCCCCGGTAGCGCTGCCGGGCTGGTAGCTTGCCGGGCGGCTTGTATACTGCCGCCCGGGGTGTGACCCTTCCGGGAAGCAGGCGAGGCGACCCGCCTCGTGTAGCGGTGGCACCCCGGGTGCCACTGGTGCGACAGATTCCTTAGGAAAATGCAATGTAGATGCATTTGTTTCGTAGGAAACAAGCAAATTGATTCTTTAGGATTCTCACTGGATTCCTTCGGTTTTGGAGGAAAATGAACATTAGGTCCAACCTCTTTTTTATCGTAGGAATGAAGTTGGACCATTCCTTAGAATGGCAAGCGCCACCCTAAAACAATCATATGGTTTGCTCTTTTCCTATGTTTTGCTTTCTTTTGAACCGAATGAGCCCTTAGGATTGTTTTGATGAGGTAGGTTGCATAAGGTAAACCTATATTTGAATCCATCTCCCCATATCCAAACATGCATGGTGGTAGTAAAATAAAATCTTTATATGGGCCGGGCCGTAAATCCTACGTGGCGACGACCAAGTCAACGTTTTCCAAGCACGAGTCAAGACGCCCACGTGGCGCGATCAATCCTACGTGACAAAGGAGGACAAGTCAACAAGTCAATCCTCTCATGCCATGGTTAAAGGGTCAAATGATTTAGAGTAGGGGGCAAGAAAGGTGTGGGGTGAGGCTTTTGGTCCATGGTGGACCATGGACCATCCCTCACTTCCCCCTCACGGTGCACACAAAAGGTATTGACCAAAGGAGCTACTTTTACCATTTTGCCCACACTTTTCTCTTTCACTCAAGGGTAGCCATGGTCTTTTGTCATGACCCCTAGGCTATAAATACCCCATGGGGGCATGTACCATTCACTCTCACTTGAATAAACTCAAGGGGAGAGGGTTAGAGTGCTCTCTCTAAGGTTCGCTCTTGCGCGCCGCTCTCGACTGAAAGTCGATTGGCCTCGAGGAAGTCTTCTAGGGGACTCTAGTTTCAAGGCTCTGAGCTAACTTTGGTTGGCACGGGCTGGAAAGAGAAGGGGATGCGTTAGAGTTCCGAGGGTATCCTAACCTCGATACTTGGAAAGACGCGTTCGGTCCAAATATGAGGCGCCCCCCACGAATCTCTCGCTAAAAGGTGTCTTGGGAAGATCCGCTCGGCCCAAGCCCTTGGCTAACAACCCCCTTGAAGTTTTTCCTAACATAGGATTAAGTCGCACCCGCAGGGTCGACCGAACCTATTCAAAAAATTGTGTACGGCGACCTTCGCCATAAGACCGGCGTACACGCACTACCTTTATATCCGCATTTGTGCCATCGAGTATTGGCACCCCTTACTCTAATTGTTGTCAAGAACAACAACAGTGGTAATGCTCGAACAGGCAATACCCCAAAGAGCAAATGTGGATTCAGTTGCATCTCATTGCAACAAGACACACACAGGCAGAATATTTATTTCCCACATCCAAGGCAAGAACAGTACAAGGTCTGCATAAATATATGTTGGGTGCTTCGTACAGAGCAATGGCTGATCAATGTACATATGCAAAATGCGAAAAGATACCCCCGACTCCATAGAAACCCTGCAAAAATAAGCTTGGTTGGTTCAGAAATTCAAAGAGAGATTGTGTGCAAGAGTTATACAAAACCAGATATGCTTGTTTAATTGTTGGCGTAATGTCACGTAGCAGGGCCATATGCTGATGGGGAATTTACACACAAGAGCAACTTGGAGCAAGAAACACCTTTTATTACTAAATGATTTCTGAATGTTGATAAATGATAATAACAAGATATCATAAAAAGTTTGCATAACAATGGAGACTCCATCTTATCGGAATTATATGGCACTCAAGATCCATTTAGTAATGCAACTGCAGGTCAATATGGGATAAGCTCCGTATAGAAGTTAACAGATCACTTTTGTGATAGTCTGTCAAATACTCCACTATCATGAGATCAGTTGTGTCAACAAGCATGCAGTCATAGCCTACAACCCTCTTTAGGTTATTGTAAACATATACTCCAATTTAACTAATAAGAAAGACAATAAAATATCAGTTGGCAATCTTAATGAATTTCCTAACAGCCTGCTATCCAAATTCTCACCAATGTAGAAGCAATGATCAAGTAGACAGGGGAAATTTGTAATGGCTCTTCAAAATAAGGAACACTAGAACAGCCAAACCATTAATTTGTCTGGACAGGACAAACAACTGCATGAGGACAACATAGTGAAGCAACGTCCTAGACAAATAATCTCTGTGCACTTGAATCGCGAAATTTACAAGGCTGTGTGCGGTAGTATAGTACAGACTAAGTAACACCTTGGGTACTGCCGCCTTACTCACAGATGGAGAAGGACATACCGTCGCCTTCCATCTCTAACTGAAGTATTTGAAAACAATAAGGACAGCCTAAGGACACTTGAATAGACCCAAATGTACATGTACGTCTGTACTGCTGGTTCATTCAAAATTAGATACAGTAGATTATCGACATCAGCTAAGTCGGGGACTTCAATCAGATACGAGTACTACAGCCAAGTACTAAAACTGCAGCTCAAACTGCGCATGCATATCGTATGCATAGGATACATCCAAACTATGTGAATATTGTACCGCAATAGCACAATCTGCCGAACCAGCAGAAATCAAACTCTATGTTTTCTCATCTGACGTTATCAAACCATAGTGTTTACTCAGACTGCGAAGAGTGTGCCTTGTGCAGTAATTTCAGCAAAGACATAAAAAGCAGGACTCTGCTGGGGATGCAAAGGTTGCAGAGACAGACCTCTCGTCTCGTCAGAGTTTGGAAGAAGCGAAGGTCCTGGCCTTCTCCTCGTCGCTCTCCTCGACAATTCCAACGGATCTGCAGGCGTCAGGGTACATGGAGATCCTTATGGACGCGTACACGGCGCCGTCCCACTTCCTGGCGGCGAGCTGCTCGGCGAGCTTGAGGGCCTCGGCCGCCGTCTCGGGGGCGCCGGGGCAGACGGCGTCGACGATGCCCATCTCCTTGGCGTCGGGGGCCCTGAGCTTCCTGCCCCGGAGCACGACGTCGCGGAGCGCTTGCGCGGCGGTGATCTTGGCGCGGAGCACGGCCATGAAGTAGGGCGGGAGCGGGAGGCCGATGTCGACCTCGCTCATGTAGAGCACGCCGCGGTCGGCGCGCATGAGGCGGTAGTCGTGGCAGAGCGCGAGGAGGAACCCGGCGGCGGAGGCGTGGCCCGTGAGGGCGGCGACGGTGGGCATGGGCAGCGCGAGGAGGTCGGCGGCCACGGGGCGGAGCGCGGCGACGAGCTCCCCGAGCCGCGCGCGGGAGGTCCCCGCCCAGCCGATGTCGAGGCCGTTGGAGAAGAAGCGGCCCTCGCCGACGGTGACGAGGCAGGCCCCGGGCCCCGCCTGGGCCGCCGCCGCGGCGGCGGCGGAGGCGAGCGCGGAGCGGATCGAGGAAATGAGGGCGTGGCCCAGGCGGTGCTCGCCGTCGCCGGTGAGGGTGAGCACGAAGACGCGGCCCCGCTGCTCCAAGGTGCACATCGTGGGCGTGGTGGACTTCGTAGGTGGGGTTGGTGACTGACGGCTTGCAGCCGTGGATTGGAGTAGCGTCTGGTTTTAACCCTTCGTCGCAGCGGAGAACGCCACTAAACAAACAAATGCTCGTTTTTCCAGGGAGTTTAACATGAGTTTACTTACTTGGAGGTCTCAGAACTCCCGCAGCAATTTCCAAACGAATTTCAGGCGACTGACCGGCTGAATGACGGAAGAACCACGTCAATCCCTTTTTCTAACAGAGAGAACCACTGGCATCTTGATTCAATTCAGTGAAGCGTTCCGAGTTTGGAGTTTGGACGCAACGCTGTATGATTTGGCCAGGGATAGTCCCTTTCCAGCATCATTGGATAGCTCCCGTCCACCTGTTTTCCTTGTACGGACCACGGATGTAGTTGGCACAGCTAACCGTATGTGCAGCAGACCTGCGTCAGCCTACGGATATCAGCTCATTTCATCAGGTTAGCAATACGGAAAGCATGACGATTCGTAACTGCGCTCAACGACACAACTTGCGTCACCAGGCAACAAAGAGAACGGCTCAGCACATAGGCGTTCAATTCAAGAATTATCCATGCGGCACCAGTTGGACTGACCAACAAAAAAAACACATGGTTCAAAGTGCATTGGATTACATATAAGCTGGCAAGACCACAGGAGATCACATTGTTTGTTTACAGCAAGTGAAATAGAGCAAGCAAACAACAAACCATATGAACTCCGGTGCGGGTCTCCGTCTGAGGTACAAAATGGAACTAGTCTACTTCTGTGCAGCATCACCTGTTAGCTTCAGATATGTGATAACTTATGCAGAGGGGAAGCAGCACCACATGCCATCAAAATATGAGTTCTCATGGTTAAGATTTAAGTGTATCAATTGCAACTGCTCACTACATCACCACTTCTCCAGCCAGTAATATCAACTAATTCCGGTAACACTCCAGAGTCATGCGATGTGCAGCTTTTCTGACATGGCCATGCATGCTCAGGCAGGCAACTCGAGCTTCACATTGTTCTTCCAACTGCAATGGTCAGCATTAAATTGTCAGCGGCCAACGAGTGTGTATGCGCGATGTGTATCAGGCAACAACATTTTACCTTAAGAAATAATAGTAGAAGAAATCTGCATATAGACCTGTCTGGACCAAACCAGCAATCCAAGCTGAAAGAAACAGAGCATTAGTAATCAAGATTTTTGACAAAGTGTGAGGTGTGAAACAAGTTCAAAAAAGTTTTGGACTCACGGATCCATCTGCTTTGGTGACCCTCCGTGAAATAACGGTAAATCCAGTTTAAAATGTAGAATGCGCGGTACGCCCTGCAACAAAACAAGTATCGCTTGACTACAAACAGCGGAAAAATAACGTTTCGAGTCCAGAATTCATTTCAAGATTTTAAACAAAAAGTTGGCACAATGTCACAGGCCTATTCCAATCTAGCTACAGTTCATCATATGCACGCTAAAATTAAATAAACCAACATGTCTAGGCCTAAACTAAACGGAACTATGGATTCAGGGCTGGCCTAGGTCAACCCGAATGTGCTACCAAGTATGGATGTACTAATACATATTTCTCTTGGCCAGGATGAACTCAGCAAATTGCATATCCATGGCTGAAAGAATCAAAACTACTGGGGCTCAACTTTTTCCAGCCCAAACAGGATCCAGCTAAACTACATAAATATCATACATTTTATATATGTCGGATACAATGTTTGGACACTGCCACCCATGCATCGCCAAGGTAACATGCCCCCCTTTGATCTCTCATGTTTCCCCTAGAACTTAAAATTTGAAATATCAGTGAATTGTAGAATAATCCAATATTTAATTGTACACAATATGTAATTACACCTAAATAAAAGCTATTAAAATTGACCTGTGCCTTCATCCCATGATGGTTTTGGAATACATAGGCTTGTATTACCTTAAGTTGATCCACATATACATATACCAATTATCTTTTATGAACACGACACAAAACAAACACTATATGAAGCGTGAGATGAAGATGAAGATTGGCTGCATTTATTTTTGCAAAAGGAACATCAAAGATAAGAACGTCAAGTGAATCGCCTATTTGGCGTAAAACTCGTACCCGAGAAAGAGAACATATTGTCCAGTCAAGTTATCCACATTTCTGCTTCTCTGGAGCAGAACTAACTGAGGGATAATCGCCACTGCCTCCAAGTAAATCGAAAACGCCCAGCATATCTGCATAGTGACAACATTTTATGGAAGACTCAGGTGCCACACTTATGAATTATTAGAACAGTTTGGTTACATTTCACTAATGTATTATTATGGATCAGAAAGTACTAAACTCCCAGCAAAAAGAACAAGACGTAAATGTTTCCCAAAAAGGGTGGTCATTTACGAAATAACATAAGTTGGAGTAACATACAAGAGAACATACAGACAGAGGGATTAAATTAATTTTTTACCAAACAGAACTAATTGTCGATCAATGCACATAGTAGATGGCAGTTCAAACAATGGCTAAAGTCTCGAAGTTCTAAATGCAGTACATACATGCCCTGCTTATTTAGCATATACATGTCCTGATTATGGCACGTTCAGCTTAACAAAGTTAATACTCAAGCTTTCTACTGTTTTGTGAAATGGATTGAAATGCTAAGTGATACTAGTAGAAATTAATCTGCAATTGGACAAACATTAGAGTCTGTTCCCATCATCAAATCACCAAATTACTGCATAAGAAATGGTTTGTTCCACTTGGAGTCAGATCAAACAGTGAAATGAGATTGGCCACTAGACAAGTAGACATATTCAGCTGAATTGTCATAATGACATGTGTCACACAGGACAAGCAGCAAATTTCTAAAAACAATCGCTTAACATTTCTAGCTAACAAAATGGGGCATGTACAAACTGATTATACAAAACACAAACTCCATAGAGCACATAGGCTTAGCAAAACTAATCATGCCATCACACATCTAATAGCACAGTCAATTCAAAAAATGTGACGAACAAACCAGACCAGGGCAGATCAGACCACATCACCTCGCGGAAGGTGAACCGCTCGTTGAAGATCAACGCGAGCACAACGGCACCGGCGAGGAGGACGACGTGCCGGAAGGTGTCCTGCTCCCTGTCGTACGTGCGCCGGACCTGCGGGTGGCGCCGCATGTACCAGACGATCGCCGCGGAGCTGCTGATGAATACGACCTTCATCACCGAGTTGTAGAGCGAGATGTAGTCCGTGAAGAGGTCCAGGTACCTCGCCACGAACACCGCCAGGTAGAGCTCCTGCGTCTTCCTCGAAACCCCTGCGCCACCACGCCCAGATCCGTGAGCGGCGCCCCCAGAAAAATGGGCCGAAAAAGCCCTCCCTAGGGGGGGCTGCGGCGGCGAGGCTTACCTGAGCAGGACTTGTTGGCGTAGATCTTGAGGAGGAGGACGAGGACCGAGAAGAGGTGGGTCATGTCCCCGAGGAAGCGAAAGGCGTTCATGGCTGCTGCGGCCGCGGGGGGCGCCGGCGGCGGCTAGGGTTTGGGGTTTTGAACTCCAGATGCGAAGGGGGGAAC
This sequence comes from Brachypodium distachyon, assembly GCF_000005505.3. Taxonomy (NCBI): domain Eukaryota; kingdom Viridiplantae; phylum Streptophyta; class Magnoliopsida; order Poales; family Poaceae; genus Brachypodium; species Brachypodium distachyon. The sequence continues at coordinate 16,761,804 of NC_016132.3, read as the reverse complement.
GGCGGAGAGAAGCCGGGGAGGTGGGCAGGGAGGGCTGCAGCAAGAGAAGGAACGAGAAGGAAAGGTACGAGAGCTGCAGACCCGGCGTGTTCTCCATTCGGTCGGTAGGACCCAGATGTCAGTGGCATAAGCTCCAGAGAACCGACCACGTGGCAGTCAGAGAGCTGTCGGTGGTCCCAGTGCCACGTTGTCTAGTGACGTGGTGGGACACCTCACCTCCCCTATTCTATTTCTCCTCGGCTTGCACTCTCGCTCCGCCACTCACATGCCGCTGAAGGCCTGAAGCTGATGCTTCGCGTCACCGGTTCTCCTCTGCTTCAACTTTAACCCACCGCCCTCGCTCTCCTTCCCCACGCCCCCCGCCGCGAGATCCGGCTCCGCGCCCAGAAGCTTCTGGAGGGGCTCGCCGCATGTGCGCCTGATCGGCGACCGCCGCCATGGGCTGCGCTGGATCCAAACCCAGAGTTGATGGTATTCCAATGTTCTTCTCCTCGGCGCTATCTTTTCCTGCTTGTTCTTCCGTTCTTATATACTGAGATCCGATTTGGATTGCACCCGGGAACTGCATCTATCTAGGGCTAGGACTAGTACGGTTAACTCGTCTGTTGATCTGTCTTCTCAGTTCTCGTGAAACGGGCTCGGAAGTCGGAACCGTTTAAATCCGACCGCTTAAGCTATCAATTCACGTCGTAGTGCTAGAATTCTCGCGGTGGCAGAAATTATTTATTTATTTTCTTAAGGTTCATTTGTTTAAATCCGATCGTTTAAGCTGTGAATTAGTACTATGATCTGGTTTGCTGTTAGATTTGCTGCGGGGTTGCATGATTGTTGGTTGTCCTCTTGGTGTTGATTTGCTGCTGGGTTGCATGACTGAGTAGTGGAAATTCCTCGTGGAGGTAGCATTTGGCTAGTGGTGAGAGACAAAAGTTTCAGTATTCTGAGCCAGATGACATGATAGTATTATTCTATAGGACGACAAAACGTTTCTAATTTGTAGCTATCTTTTAAAAGGAAAGATAAGTGGATGAGACAACTGAAGTGACGGTTTATCCTATGATAAAAGGGCGTTTCTTCTGATTAAGCACAATTTCTTTTCATCAATAGCTAATGACGTATCTAGTTCCCAATACTTTAGTAGGTGGAGCATTTCAGAAAGCCGCACTAATGCTTTTGGTTTACGTACTATTTAAAGAGACTAGCTTTTTCCCCAACTATTTAAAGTGACCACCTTTCCCCTTTATTTATTTTCTCTGTAGTGTTTATTGATATAGTGCTGCCTACTTTTAGCATTAGTCAAACTTTTCGAGGGAGTTGTATGAACTGGTATCGATGCTCTACATGAAGGCCAAACTGAAGTGTGGTTTTGTTTGTGCGAACTCTAAAAATTGTAAGATATCCATTTACAAAAATGCTTGCACATTTGCAGAGAAAGGTTGTCTGTAATAAAAAGGTTTTAGTTTTTTAGTAGTGAAAAAAAGGTATTATTGTGGCAAGTTAAAAGAAGTATTCTTCTGCAAAAAGTTAAAAGAAGGGCATCCTGCTTTTATCAGTAGACAATAATTCCTGGACTAGCTTCCTGACTATCAGTTTGATGCACTACATCCTGACATGTGGATGTTCTTTTGAGTTCTCTTTGACAAGATAACTTGATGTTGGATTTATTCAATAATTATTTTTCAATATTATCTCATTAATACAGAGAGCGGAAAGAAGCTAAGAAAGCCAAAGCCTTGGAAACATACTCAACCATTAACACCAGCTCAACTCAAACAGATGCGTGATGAATTCTGGGACACAGCTCCACACTATGGTGGCCAGAAAGGTATGTAACTGTTTCCTTGGAGCTTATCGGGAGTTAATAATCTATTTTTAGAGTCATGTGGGATAAGAATAATTCCCACAACATTTAGGATGGATATGAGTGAGATCTAACCTGGGTGAGTGGGTTGTGTTGTCTCAAGTTACTCTTCTACCAGTAACATTTCTGTAATTTATTTGATACTACTAAACCTGTCAAATTTGGTACGGACATGTCTTTGTTCTCAGTATATATATTTCCCTCTTCCTGCTTCAATGATCACTGTCCTGTATATTTGGTTTAGTTTGTCCAAGTAAAATTCTTCAATAACAAGATCTATTTTTTGTTATGTAGTGGCTCCTGAATTCATTGGTACTAGCTAGCAGCACATGGTTTCCAAGCCATATGAAATGTAAAAAAATATTTAACAAAATGTCAATAACATCCTAGTGTCACAGGGAATCAGGTCGTATTGCTCAGTTTGTAGCTCCTCAATCTACTTACTCGGCTGGGTAATCTTTGCTCAGTCTGATTTAGAGTACGAGAAACTTTTCATGAGCCCCTGATAATGTTACATGTTTTATCTTTGAACACCGTTTTTTACATGTAGCAATGTACTTCCCTGGTGGTAAGTTACTGTGTATTTCTACAGAGATTTGGGATGCGCTTAGGGCTGCCACAGAAGCTGATTTACCTCTTGCCCAAACAATAGTGGACAGTGCTGGGGTCATCGTCTCGAATTCTGACCTTACGCTTTGTTACGATGAGAGAGGTAAGTGTATCTTCACAATGAGTTATTGTTTTCTCTTTGCCAGCTTTATTATTTTGCTTAATTAGTTCTCTCTAGAACACACATTATATCTTGTGCCCTCATCATCTATACTATTTATTTCAGCTATATATCATACTAGAGAACTAATGATACATGACCATGAAAACCGTGATGCAGGTGCGAAGTATGAACTACCCAAGTATGTTTTGAGTGAGCCAACAAACCTGATCCCCGTCGGCTGAATAAGTACTTGCAAGATGAACATAGAATAGTCTCTAGTACAAACATATATACGAGTGTTCGAGAAAGGGAAAAACAGAAAACAGATCCATGTAAATGATATAAGATCGCTTGTTTGGTCGCCTGATTCAGGGTCATATTCACATCCACGAACTAGAAGTGCTCTATGGTTATATGCTGTTTGCTAAACTGAACCGATATTGTCACCGATTCTGGTCTACTTGCATGTTTGCACTTACAACAGTTCAGATAAATTAAGCTGCAGACCTGCAGTTGTACTGAAATGTGAAAAACCGGCGCACGAGACTTAGCAGCAATACAGTCGTACAGTTTTGGCTGTGCTTCTGTAGATGTTTTTTTTTGGGAAGAAAAGAAGAGGAAAAAAGAATTACGTATGCAAAAATGATTGCGAGAGTATCATTGTCGCTGAGGCTTGTTAACTACGGAATACTTAACTGAACAAACTGCAAGACGGGATGACGGAACGCCACGGCGGCTGCAGGAAGCCGCCAAAGCACGTAAGCTGGCAGGACCGCTGGATAGGATGAGCATGATACAGCAGCATTTTTGGCTCTGTTTTACTACCAAGTGGCCAGTTGTCCGCTGTGTATGTATGTTTGTGGATCTGGAGTCCGGGGATGTGTGTGCTGTGCTTGTGCGTTAGAAAGAAAAGACGAGCGGATGGGGGAGGCACGAGCGCTGCGGCGTGCACGTTGTTTTGGTTTTCCGTGCACAGATTCCCAGCTATACGTACGTGAGTAGCATTTGTTCGTGTCAGCGTGAAGTTAGGCAGGAGATCCTGCCTAATGGGACACGATTAGGCCATGATCTTTCTTTCTTTTTTCTCCGTGGAACCGAATCTACTCCTCTAACGAGGAATCGACCACCCCAGCACAGCAGAGCACTGTCAAGTGTCAATCCAAGAAGAAGAAGGAGAAGAATTATTCAAGAAGAGTATTGTTTGTACGCACCGCTTGTGATGTGGTGGAGACGTGGAGTGGTGCTCACGTCTTCGCAGCAGAACAGGGTTAAGAAAACGGACAGGCTTCGAGGTTTGACTCGTGGCGTACCGAAGCTACGTACTACTCGTACTGCTGTTCTCTTCTCCGACTCTGCCATGGCATTTTTCCTCTGTCTCCGCGAAGTCGGATCTCTTGTTCCGAAAACTTTCAAGCTTTGAACCGCGGTGGAGGGAGGATCGAGGAGGCCATTCATGTTCTGATTTCGATGCTAGAGACACCACCACGTTGCGAACTGAGACGTTGGTTCCTTGCGGTGGAACCCACTCAAATTTAAGGCACAGACTTGACATGTGTGCTCGTATTTTCTGAATTTATTTAGGCTTTAACCGGCGTTGTGTTTTCAGTGGGAGTGGCGTACCCGTCAACTACGAGGCGTCTGTGGTGATTTCATCAATCTTAAGATGATCGGCCGGTGGCTCAGTCTCTTGGAGGTGCTCATAGGGGTAGGATGTGCGTGCATGCGTTCATAGGGATGAGTGCACGCGCGTGTGTGTGAGTGATTACGTCGTTTCCTTAAAAAAAAAAAAAAAGACACGACCCGTTGAACCACAGTTCTCTCTTGCCGTCGTAGGAAAAAAATAATGACCCAACAATTATCGGTCCAATCAAAGATCCAAAGCCTTCCGTGTGGGTCTACCGGTTTCTTCCCCGATCGACTATCCGTTCGGGCCCGTGTACATGCCGCTCGTCCCCGTCTCCTCCGACTCGTCGCCCGTCCGGTGCGGCATGTGAAATTGTGAACTGCGCCCACCGATTTATTTCAAGAAGATAAATTTGGGGCCCTTGTAGCAGTACCATCCCCCCTCGTATGCATATACAGAGGACGCATTGATTTCCCGAACGTTCGACGAGCCAATCGGACGGTCGGTCGTCCATCATGTGTCCCGGAGAACGGGAGAAGGCTGGCCGAATTTCTGCCGTGCGCTCGTGTCCGTCCGATCGGGGAAGGAAGGAACAGCCGGGGAACATGTGTGGTTGAGTGAGTACGATGGTGGCACTTCGTGTCGTCCGTGCAGCGCGTGCTCGGTACACTACCAACAGTTGATTGACGGTAGGTTTACTAGCGTGGGCTGCCACGTGCAAACCAATCCTACGGTGATAATGCTCTCGTCAGCTAACATAGGTGCGGTCACCGAAAGAGCATGTAGTTAATTCACATGTTAGTCTCTTAAGTTTACTGGTAATGCAAGTTAAAGCACACTGGGTAAGGGTAACAAGCAGAAATAAACCAGTACTCATATCCCTGCCATGTAAAAGACAGAGTAGGCCCCAACCCAAACATCACCAATTCAGAGAAAATGGCTTGGAATTGAGAGGGACTACATTTCATTTTTCCTCTCAGTCTTTCTTAGTCTTCACCGATCGAGGGGATTGGGGTGAACCGAACAAATATTTATTAGCGTTGGAGAGTTTTACAGGAATGTCTTTATTACAACTGGACCCCGATGCAAAAATCTACTCCTACTCATTAATGCCGGTACGTCCAAGGGAGATGTCTCTCGCATCGCCTCCACCGGTCACAACTTTGACTCGTTCTCCATCTCTCTACTCCAACGCCGGCATCTGGTTCTTCCGCAGATCAATCCTCTAGATCTAGCAATTCTCACATGACGTTCTCCTCTTGTTCCAACTCTTTGCATGGCAGGGTTCTATGAAGAGCCGAATGAGTGGCTCAAGCGGAGAGAAAGCGATGAAAGACGGCAGTGGATCTGGATCTCAGGACGATGGGGGCTCTAAAGATGGGACGGGATGAGGTGGAAGGTTGAGGCGTTGTTCAAAGGTGGGAATTTGGTTGCGCTCATGGCAGCGAAGGGTTCAAAGGCAGGGTGTTGGGGCGACAAGAGGGCCCACGACGTGGAGCTTGCCTGCAAGCGCGGCGTGGAGCTCACTGGAAAGCTCGGCGAATCCAACTGAACAATGTTGCGACTGCATCGGGGTTTTTTGTGACGCACATCAACTTGCATGCCAAGTGCTATCTGCTTCTTGGCATCCCTCCAGATCTTCCTCACTGTCCATATGTTGGCTCCAAATCGAGCAGCAACCTCAGCAGTGGCGTCTCCAGGCAACTTGCCATTTCTGCTCTTTTCAAGTAAAGCTTTGTAAACACACTTTCTTTTACGATTGTCCAGAAACTGTTTCTTTTGCCGTCATACAAAACCGGTTTGTTCGCCAAGATCTGAAAAAAAAATACATGTGAGTTGCACGTTTTCGTGAGTTATCAATCATACAAAAGAAAAAGAAAAACCTAACCAAATTGTGGTGCAGGCTCATTCAAGTCCAAAGCATCAAGAGCACCTCGACCTTCACCATTGCCATCATGGAGTAAGTTAAAATAATTATCAAACGAAATCTTGCTAAATTGAATTGGTTCAAAAGTCTCCAATCAGTGCAAATTAGTAGATGAACAAACCTGATGCATCAATGCTTGATTCATGATGGTTAGACTCCTCTACTTCTATTGCGGGCTCCCTGTTAAGGTCAAGCAATATTGGAGGCTCCTCTGGAGGGAGAGAGTTCAGGTCAATTCTCATTTTTTTTCTTGGCTTGGGTCTTGCCGATGAGGCTATGCGCACTTTATCCACCCGGTGGTATGGTACTTAAATAGGGAGTACGGAGAAGCATTTAGGCGGGACATTTGAATTTTCATCAACCGTGTTTTCTGAAAATTTGTTTTTTCGGTCTACTGAGTATTTATGGTGGAATGTATTTGGCGGGAAATATATTTATTTTGGTCAAACATCATTTGAGTAGTAATCAATTTTCACAGGAAAAAATATCTACAGGGATGCGAGAAGCAGGCCGGCATGACACGTGTGCTACTCTCATAAAGTTAAGATTAATGCTATATGACCTCATTCATTTTGTAGGATTTTTCATACGAAATCTAGAAGATTGAGGATTACATAAGAAAATTCATTGTAGATGCATTCTTTCGCAGGAAACAAACAAAATGATTTTTTAGGGATTTCATTGAATTCCTTGTTTCGGAAGGAAACCCAACGTTAAGTTTAACGTCTTTTTTTCATAGGAATGAAGTTGCACCAATTCTTTGAATGACAAGTGACATCCTACGGATTCTAAGTTTTTTTTTTCTATTTATGTTTTGTTTCTTTTGAACCGAGTGAGGCTATGTCATAATTTGTATGATGATTTGTTACGGGTTCGTAAATAAAAGTCCGTCAAAATTTGTTACAGCTAGACTCACACCAGTATGTGTCAGTACGTCAGTACGTGGGACAAATCATCTCGAAGTCTAGTCATGTTGTATACTCCTTAGAGTTAGAAAGGAAAAGCAGCAGAGGAGGATCGAGGTGACCAGTGCTTTACCGTTTGCTTATTAAACAGGGAGTAGGAATTTCTATATCTTCGAATTAAATTTTGAGAAAATTCTCAAACTAGCCGGTCAATTAAACGGGACAAGGAAACTAGAGACGAACTGACAATATCACGAGACAAATTAAGTTTGCCTTCCTTTCAAAAAAATAATTAAGTTTGCCATACCAATGAAACGAAAAGGATCCCGAAAAAAGGGGCGCAACACTATTTCCTATTTCCTTTTGAGCATCGCCAAATTAATCCATTCCTGCTTGCTTCCGTTTTACATGCACGACCAGAAACAAAAATGACATGACACGTTGCCTCGGTGAGTCAGCGCAGTGATGTTTGTTTTGTCCTTTTTGTGTCCACTGATAACCAACGGTTGGAACTGGGAAGCACCACCAGTCTGCAGAGTGGGAAGATATCCGGTGCTCCCAACGCACGGTAGCACTTTTAAAAGTTTTCAAATTTTTGAAATAAATTGAGTGGGTTCATAAGATATGTCTGCCATAAATTTTGTCTTTTGTTTGTCTTTTTGCGAGCTACTCACATCTAGATTTGTCTTTTTTGTTTTTCTGTGCATGTAATGAATTTGAAGTTGAAACTTTGTGACATAGTAGACACATATCTTATGAACCTACTCGATTTATTTTAAAAAAATTGAAAACTTTTTAGAGGTGCTACCGTGGGAGCACGGTAGCACACTTGATATCTTCTCAGTGCGAGAGCCTGAGAATGGAGTGGCATGCCATGCCAACCGGCTTCCAAGGGATCACTTGGATGTAATAGACTTGAACTTTGTCACCTGAGGTTTTTGAAAAGGAGGGAATTATTAGGAGTTTCTTCACATCAAAGTGTGGCCATTGGCCAAGCTCCCAATGGACCTAAGGCTTCTTTGATTCAAAAGATTCCCCATAAATTTAGTAGAACCTTAGAATTTTTTCCTTTCAGGATGCATGTTTGATTTGCAGATGGAATCCTACATGGAATTTTTATATGAATTTATTTACACTAATTTAATTGAAACTTTCATCGAATCAACTATTTTGGAAATATTATTATTTTTACTTCGTGCAAAAAAATCAAATAGATTTTGGTTCTGTTTTTGTATAGGATGCAAGTATGAACGAAACTAGATGAGAAAATTGGCGGGATCATCCATGCCGTGTCTGCTCAAGTTTGTAAATAGATAAGAGGAACCAAGAGCCATGGCCTAGACGATGGAGCCCAGCCTTGCCGTAGAGGCGCAGAAGACGGAGCTGCCGAGAAGACGAGATGGCTGGTCGTTGGAGCCGCGGGAGCGAACAGATCTCCCTTACTTTTCCCCCTTTTATTTGCCATCTCGAAGAGCGGTACCATACTTTTGCCGGTAGAGTAGGCATTTCGTGCTTTTCTTTTGCACAAGAAACTTTTCCATGAGGCGAGGCTTCATTTTAGGAATCCTCGGAAACAAGTTTAGAAAGACGTTTTTCTCATAAACGTTGTGTACCATACCAAATCCGTCAACCGAATGTCCCATGTAGAAAAATAGCCTAAGGGGTAGAAGTCTCAAAAAAATTCATACAAGATTACTCCAAACCAAATAGGATATTACTCAATTGTGACACACACACCCAGCCTGTCAGCCATGACATTGCACTATTTTTATATTTTTTTATGCGATTTTAAATATATAAAATCAAAGAGGCTTTCCTGCCTCCTGCCTTTTTTACATTTCACAAGTACTTTGCCCCAAGTCCCCAAGATGTAACGTGCAGCCCTACAGGCTACAGCTTCACACTCACAGACACTTCCCGCACGCGGCCCGGCGCACCCCAGTCCCCACCCCCAGTAGAGTAAACTAGGCCACCACCCTCCTCCTGCTCTTCCTCCTCTGCCACGACTCCCACCGCTGTGAGGGGAGAGCACACCAGCCGAGACGCCGCGAATCTCGTAGCCCAGATGAGTATTAGCCCAACTTGAGTTCGTTGCGGATCAGCGCCGGACACCATGCCCGTGCCAGCAGCAGCCGCGCCGGAGGCTGGCGCAGGGGGTAGCAGCGCCAGCGCCAGCGGCGGCGGCGAGCAGCAGCACCACCTGCGCGGGCACGCGCACCTGACCAACTGCATCCACCTGCGCCACCACCAGGCCCCGCACGGCGGCGTCGGCGCGTCCGGGAGGAGGGGCCGCAGCAGCCCGACGGGGTCGCCCTCGGCGGCCTCCTCCGCCGCGCTGATGCGGGACCTCCTCGCGATGCAGCGCTCGCGCTCGCTGCGGGACCCCTCCACCCGCCGCTCCGTCGACGACTCCTCGTCCAGGGCCGCCGCCGCCACCGCCGCTGAGGCCGACGCCGACGCGGACCGCGGGGCGCTCAAGACCCTGCTGGACCGGCTCGCGGAGAACCCACAGCCCAAGCCCTCCCGCCGCCCGCGCCGACGGTTCAAGCGCGGGTCCGGCCGCCGCGCCGTGCCCTCCGCGGCCGCCGCTCTAGATCGCCCCGCTGCTGCGGCGGCGGCCGCCTTCTCCGCCAACTCTAGCTCCCAGGAAGCTGTCTGCGGCCAGAAGTATTTCTTCGCGGCCGGCGGAGGCGGCGACGGCGACGGCAGCGAGGAGCTACTGCAGCAGCTGCAGCCGCAAGCGTCGCAGGACTCGCGCAACGTGTGCGGCATCCCCTGGAACTGGTCGCGTCTCCACCACCGCAGCAGGTCCATCCTCGACATGGCCGGCCGGAGCCTCTCGTGCGGCCTGTCTGACCCCAAGTCGGCGTCGGCGGCGGGGGCCGGGGCGGGGCGGAGGTCCGAAGCCGCCACCTCCGCGGCCTCCTGTGGCTACATGAACGGGTCGCGTTCGCATCCGCATTTCCCGGTCACCGCGAGGCTGACTTCCTCGACCAGTTCAGATTCCGACTCTCTGCCTCTGCTCGCCGAGGGCATGCGCAATGGCATCCGTGGTGTTTCCAGGAGCTTCTCTGGCGAGCTCGGGATTTTCTCTAATCAGAGTAGCGAGCTGGATTCGGACCTCATGTCCGAGGCACGTTCGGGGCAGAAGTCCCGGGGCTCGCAGCATGGCCGGCACCGGAGCCTCACGCAGAAGTACGCACCCAGGACTTTCAAGGACGTTGTTGGGCAGAGCCTGGTTGTGCAGGCGCTGTCCAATGCCATCCTGAGGAGGAAGATTGGGTTGGTTTATGTCTTCTATGGACCGCACGGTACAGGCAAAACATCGTGTGCTCGGGTGTTTGCAAAGGCGCTGAATTGCCATTCTGGTGAGCACCCGAGGCCTTGTGATTTATGTGCATCTTGTATCGCTCACAATTTGGGAAAGAGTAGGAGCTTGGTGGAGATTGGACCTGTCGGCAACATCGACCTGGACAGCATTGTGGATATCCTTGACAATGTGATGCTTTCTCCAGCACCGGCCCAGCACAGGGTGTTTATAGTGGATGATTGCAACACATTGCCGCCTGATACGTGGAGTGTCATATCGAAAGTTGTTGAGCGTGCACCTCGACGTGTAGTTTTCATTCTCATCAGCCCCAATCTCGATCTCCCACATATAATTATGTCAAGGTGCCAAAAGTTCTTCTTTCCCAAACTGAAGGAATGTGACATTGTCAACACTTTGCAGTGGATTTGTACTAGCGACGGCCTAGATGTTGATAGAGATGCACTGAGACTTATTGCTTCCCGATCAGACGGGTCATTGAGGGATGCAGAGATGACATTGGATCAACTGAGTTTGCTGGGGCAGAGAATTTCAATGTCTCTTGTTCAAGAACTTGTAAGTTACCTGATAATTACTCATAAAATAACTTCTTTATTAGACACAATATGTATTATCAAATAACTTCAGGGTAAAATGGAATGGTAAAGAATTCCTTAGTTTGGGCAGCTGTTGCTTCTATAACTCGGAAGCATGCTATTAAGATGATTAATGATACTATGCTATTGTTCTCATGTTTTTCAAATTTCTCTTCAAATTTGTTTACTATTTTGACATATGAACTTTGGCTAAAGAAATAAATATTTCAGTGAGAAAGTTAAGATTCACAACTAGAATCACCAAAGCTTTTTTTTTAATAGAATGCTTCTTCCTAAATACTCCCTCAGTCCCTCTGATCCTAAATTCATGAGAACAACGACAAGAATTTTGGATCAGAGGGAGTACCTCTTATAATCTAATGTAGTGATATGCACCTAACAAGAGAAGTAACCTGTAACTCTGCAAGTATATTTACCGCGGCTAATACTTCGTGTGAAAGTTTACCTGGCAGTAACAACTTATTTTTTTGCCTGTGGACAGGTTGGCTTGGTTTCTGATGATAAATTGGTAAACTTGCTTGATTTGGCACTGTCTGCTGACACTGCCAACACAGTCAAAACTTTACGTGATATTACTGAAACAGGTGTTGAGCCTTTGTCGCTGATGTCTCAACTTGCAACAATAATAACTGACATCCTTGCTGGTACCTACACATTCACACAAGAAAGAATTCGTCGAAGATTCTTCAAACGTCCAACCTGTAAGCAACATTACTCCTTTTCATTTATTTACTTTTGTTTCGAATGGATTTTACCGCAGAGGGTAATTGGCACCTAAGCCATGTGTTACAGCAAAATCTTATTTCAACCTTTTCTTTACCAATGGATTTTTCAATATTAGATTTCTCACAAATCTTCCTTTGGTAATACTTAATTTATTGACGGTCAGGAATTTTTTTTTCTATTGACACCTATCTCTTACAGGAAAAGTACTGTATTATTAATAATGTTGGACTAACTAGTGAATAACTTACCTTTTCTCTGAAAATCTGCTGCTGTAAATATTTTGTTTTAACAATGTAACATTTTATATACTTGTCACAGTATCAAAGGAAGATATGGAAAGACTGCGCCAGGCCTTGAAGACATTGTCTGAAGCTGAAAAACAGCTGAGGCTCTCTAACGATAAAATGACCTGGCTTACTGCTGCTCTGCTTCAGCTTGCTCCTGATAAACAATATATACTGCCGAGTTCATCAACAAGTACAAGTTTTAACCAGGGTAATGAGATATATGCTGGTCACCATGGTTTACCAAGAGCATCTGATCAGGGAAATCAGCAGTACAGAAATTCTAATGCAGGGATTTGTTCGAGTAACGTCATGGCAAGCACTTATATTGGTGGAAGGAGACCCAGGGAACATACACCAGATGGCTGTATATTGTCATCGAGTGCTACCAGAGTGAATGAAAGATCTAAATGCAGCAAAACTGACAATGATATGATTTGGCAGGCTGTTCTAGAGAATATTCAGTCAGATTCATTGAGAAAAATGATGGCTAAAGAGGGACGTGTGATTTCTGTCAGCCTTGGCACAGGTAAGGTTCCTTCTTATTCTCATTTCTGTTTTGTATTGTTGGTTATGGTGTGTCAAAGTTTCCATCTCAGAATATGCCCAAGGAAATATTTGTTCTCATCAGTACTAATTTGCTAAAAAGAGTTACAAGTGAAATTACAAGTAGCAGTGTATATATGCAATAATCATACAATATAATAGAACTGGCCTGGCTTTCATATGTTAGCAGTTGGTAATCAACTAATATAGTGGAATTTGTTGATATTAATTATGCTACCGATGGATGTCTTGCTTCCATCCCACAAAACTAAAACAGTATCTATCTCCATAGGTAACAGAATTTTCATGCTTGACTTAACAAGTTCTTCTAGCTTGTGAGCAAGTTTAAAACTGTGTTGAAGTTTCACTGAAACACATGCAGAAAAGTATAATTAACTAAGCATGTCTATTACCAGATTCAAATTATAAATATGTGAACTTGTGCTATTCTAAGGACATTTAAACGTTTCTAATGATCTTTATTCTAACAGTGTTTTCTTTTCCTCCTGCAGCACCAACTGTGCAGTTAACGTTCAGCTCGCACGTGAATAAATCCAAGGCTGAAAAGTCTAGGGGACAAATTTTGCAAGCATTTGAGTCTGTTCTTTCTTCTAATATAATACTAGAAATCCGATACGAATCAAAGGATGACATGGGAGGTGATTCAGCTATTTCACCTTACCGGGAGGATAGCTCTTCCAACATCGCATTAAGGAGGTCTTTCACTAAACATAGTTCAGTTTCTTCTGGAGGTGAGAATTTAATTAGGAGGCTTCAGAAAGGAAGCATGGCCCAGGGTGCTAGCTCAAATCAGACACGATGGATGCAGTCTGATCCACACATACTGACTGAAGGTGAAATTATTGAAGTGGGTCCTTCTCAAATGGGATGGTACGGTGAACCAGATAATGGTGCTGTTGCCAGAGATAGAAGAAGAAAAGAGAGTGTATGGGGAGCAGCAGCTTTGTCATCACAAAACCAAGAAAACATAGTTCCTCAAGGAGGAATAAATGAAGATAATGAACATGATCGACAAAAAAACATAGTAAGAGGCAAGGTATCTCTTGCTCATGTTATTAATAGGGCGGAAGCTTGTTCTCAACAAGGAGGCTGGTCCAGACAAAAGGCCATGTCAATAGCAGAAAAGCTAGAGCAAGAGAATTTGTAAGTAATGCCATGCTACAATCAATTACATCTCTTGAACTCTCTTATTATTCTCCATGGATGGAGCTTGGGGGTCATTTAGTTTGCACCCACAATATTGATATGTGAAAAGTCCCAGTATTCAGTCCGAGAATATGATTTTTAATGTTAAATCTATTTACAGGAGAATGGAGCCTAGGTCGAGTCTGCTTTGTTGGAAAGCTTCAAGCACTACTAGACGGAAGGTAAATCACCTGGGATCATACCAATCGACAAACTTCAGTCCTAAGGTGGTTTAAATATTTTCTGTTCCACAAAACAAGTCATGTGATAGTTGTCCTAAAAAATTAGTCATTTGCATACAACGTGGAAAAAATATTGTCAGTATCCAAGGTCACAAGTCTTTTGCAACACATCAAGTCTGGATACCTTGAAAATTGTTCGCATGTCCCTCTTGAACAAACCCTCTTCGAAGTTTGAAGAGTTGTTCCCTTTAGGGATCACCATGCATATAGTTGACTAACTAAAACCAGTAGAATATATGATTCCAAAAGATAGTAGCTTGAAGGGAGAGTGCTAATAGAGCTGTCGTTCTTCAAAAGGATAATCTTCAGCAAGATCTCTTAATTTAATACCTGACTGAAGGCTGAAGATTAGCTGTATGTCATGGGATAAAAATCTTGTTATTAACATAGAATATACCTGGATCATCTTTATCTTTGTGGAGATACTTGCTCATCCCTGTAGATTGACAAGGTAACATTTCACTACAGCTCTCAGCACTGAAGAAGATCAGGACGCGAAGATCACGAGCTCTCTCAAGGCTCGTCCTGTGCGGAAGGTGCATTTCAACAAAATCTCCAAGATAAGAGACGATGTGGCTGTGGGCAACGTGATTCTACATGTAGCTAACTTAATCCCTGATTTATTCTCTGTAATCATTAGAAGCTGTAGGGGTGTAGGCCATTGTAGTTGTATATGGTTTAACAGGTAGACGAATCTCCATGAAGTCCATTCTTTGGCTGAGCAATAATCTTCAAGTGTGGTTACACCTGCAGGCTGCAAGGTACTAGTATTATCGCACTCTAGGTATGGATAATTCACCTGGTAGATCAGACATCGGAACTCAGAGCAGCTAGGGGAATCGCAGGGCAATTCTCCTTTGGCACGCACGGCTTGCGAGCTGCACCACGGAAGCCTGGAGCTTCACCTGCATCCTCACCTGGCTGACTCCATTGCAGGTACATGCCACCGTGCCAAAGGAGAAGCGCCCTGGGATTCACATGCTGTGTGGACACAAGAATGAGATGTTCTGACACTCGTCGATGAACACATTCTGTGCCTTGACCTTGCTTATATAGCACGCGGTCAGGCCTCGGGATGCGGATCCAATATGGCATATGCTCCGAGGCCAGTCGATGACTATTCTAGAGGAGCTGCCTTTCTCGCCGGTGGTCTCTCTATCCAGGGTTTCTTCTTTGGAATGTGCCCAGGAATAATGGTTATCCTTGTTGCTCAATCTGCCTCCTGCCTTTTACTGATCTTCAGTACAGGCACCTTCTGCCAGTGCAAGCAAAAACCAAGTATGTGAAGTGATGTGATGCAATGTAACAGCAGCATAACAAAGCAGAAGTTTTGTTTACAGCTGAGCAGCAGCACTGAATTACCGAGGTATTCGATATCAAAGATATGAAGAG
Source organism: Brachypodium distachyon (assembly GCF_000005505.3). Taxonomy (NCBI): domain Eukaryota; kingdom Viridiplantae; phylum Streptophyta; class Magnoliopsida; order Poales; family Poaceae; genus Brachypodium; species Brachypodium distachyon. Next base: position 16,746,458 of record NC_016132.3, on the reverse strand, counting down.
ATTTTGTTCTTGGCCCTGTAGCTAGCTTTTCAACTGAGCTGTTGCTGTTCAACTCACCGAGGCATTCCACATGGAAGCACGGAAGGAAGAAGAGAATAATAACAGCTATGCTTTGTGTTGGCCCTTGGCGAGCCACAAACTCCAGGCTTTCTCATGGTCTGAAGATGGTACATTCCATTGGATCTTCTCTATTCGAGCTCAACTCATGCAGCTGGTAGCTTTTCCTGATCGACTGAAACGCGAGGCATAAAGGGGCAGACCTCTGCAGGACCACGAATTGGCCACCGGCAACAACCCCTGGATAATTTTTTTGTCAAATTTGCAATGTTACAACATAAATAAAGCACAAGTTCTCAAATTTGTTAACATGTAACCCTGATCACAAGGCATGTTAAACTCTTTCATCTGATACTGAACCCCCAAACCGTTCTTCCCTGAATCTTGTTCAGAAACGGCTTCTACGCTTCCGGCACTCTGGACGATTGCCTCAGTTGAGCGCCTGGTCCTGATTTATCACGAGATATATATATCCCTCTGTTAATTTTCTTTCACTGAAAGCACATAAATCTTTGTGCTGCGGCATGATGCCGATTCGATCCATCCGGCGGGCGCATCAAACCACGCGCTACGCGGCCACGGGCGCCGCGTCCCTATATATTTGAAACCTCGGACGGACAGATCTAGTGGCCGCGGCAAAGACGACATAGACACAGTCTGACGTACTAGGGCCCATGCATTACAGGGTGGTTCTCCTTTGGCAGTGGCCTGATGAAGTAACCAAAGCTGGCCACCGCCAAAGGAGACTTGCCCAGCAATGCAGCTTTGAGGCCCTGCCACAAGGTCGTCCATACATATTCCATTACTCCTGCATTATGCAATGTAGTTTGGCGGCTGGCCAGCTAGTCGTTTAGTGCTTGGTTACTCAAAGGTGTGGTTCATATTGGCAAAATTGGATGGTTGCATGCGTTCATTTTCACGGGTTCATGTCGAAATGAGCATCCGTGCATGAGGATCAATATATGGCTTGTTGATATGAGAGGTGTAGGGCGAGCTTCTAGTATTTCATCAACCATTTCAGAGTTTCTAGCATCGATTATGAAAATTTTCTTTAAAACGGGCTAAAATTTATGTTCAGAAAACATGTGACTAAGAGATGATATCTCGCACAACGAAAAATGTTTAGCACTGGGATACTTGACTTAGTACGTACAATGAGACATTAGCTACCATATAACCATAACTCCTGACCCCATGTTGTCCCTATGGGTTCTGACTCAATGGCTTCACGCCCTGGTGCCACCAGAGGTCTCCCCGCTCTCCATTGCCGGCAGGTCTTATCACTGAAAGGAGGCCGGGTTCTGTTGACCAGTGGAGCTGGCACAAATGCACTTGGATCTGGTCGTGGTGGCGGTTTCCTTGGTGGCCGAGGTGGCATTGCACATCAGTGGTGCTAGGAGAGGGAAGTGGGCTTGTCGCTTCGTCACCACAGACATCGACATAGGATGAAAGGCGGTGCCTAGCGTGTGGAGGCGGTCGAATCTCTAGGCCCGAGGACATGGTTCCATGCTCAAGGCTAGCTCGGTGTTTTTCAGCCGAAAGTGGCCGGGAGGCGTCTTTGTAATGCCACAGTAGCGCTCTTGGAGCAGGTTGCATGGTGGAGGCACATTGTGTGGCATGCTACTTTGATGATGGTGGCTCTGGGAGTGGCGAGTTCCGGTTTTCTCTTCCTGGAGGTATCAACGTGGTGCTCTGCTTTACTCATGTTGTTGTGGTCTTGGATCCTCCAAGTGAAAACTTCAAGTTCTAGCATTGCTAGAGCTAGCGAGCGGCAACGACGTCTTTGTCACGCCTCCTTTGAGGAGTTGCCTCGGAGGGGCTCGGGGCGTTCATCGAGTGGTGATCGTCGCACGATGTTGTCTTGCTAGGAAGGGCGGGGGATGGTGGAGCGGTGACCCTTGGTGATGCATGGGATGCCTGGGCGGTGACCACGGAAGTGGTGGCTCAAAGAGTTGTAGCGGGGTTTGGCATAAGATGATTGCGATCTTTTGTGTTGCATGTGATGTGATGCTGTCGGCTTGATCGACGTGACTCGATATAGGGTCGGTTTGCGCTGGATGTCGGAACGACGACTGGGCCAACAAGTGGCCCTCTTGAAGCGTTCTGGGGTCTTTAGGTCGTGCAAAGTTGCGGCTCGGGAGGAAGTGGCGGATGTTGGATGGCAATGCGCGGTGGACTGTATGGAAGCCACGAGGGCAGTAAATATTGGCACAGTAAAAACGATTTTTTTTAAAATTAAGAGACACATTAGTAAAACTAGCTACATTCAACGAGGAGATACCGGATGAGATCAGACGGTACTTCCTTCCACCTATCGGTAGGAGAAGACCGGGCATTGGGAGCTACAACTACATTAGTTTCTCTAGGGCTAAAAGCAAAGGAGATTTCGGTCAAGAGCAAGAAGAGTGCATTCGTCCCCAACACACAGCAGCTGCCGGCCCCCGTGAATATCGATCCTTCCGAGTTGATGATCACTAGCCGCCGCTTGATCGGTTCATCATCAAGCTACCCGACGCGCGTGCATGGCCAAACTGACACTGCAAAAGTTAGCTAGAGCGAGCGCGCAGACGAGCCTCCGCGAGCTAGATCGGGGTCTCGGCCGGAGAGGGTCCCATGAAGCAAGGACTGGCGCCGAACATGCTCTTGGATATCCCGTCGTCGCTTCCTCGAGGGCAGGGCACCCCTCCAACCTTTCTTCCTCGCGAGAGGCCGGCCTTTCTGCCTTTCCGCGATTCGATCTTCATTCCAGTGGTCTCAGCCTCTCAGGGGAATAATCTGCCGGGCCTGCCCGGCCCTTCTCAAGTACGGAGTAGTAGATCGATAGATCTTTGCTTCTGACAAGTTTGATCGGTTAATTACTTCGTTTCGAAAAACAAAAGAGTGGCGTTTCAGCAACAAAGATTAAAAATAGAAATTTAAGAGTGGCCTTTCCTTTGTCTCATACTGCGTTACAAAATAGTCGTCTTTAAAAAAAACGTGCGGCTATTTCTAAGTTGTCTGGTTTTTTTAAATGAGCCTTAAATATCGGTCCACGTCCGTTGATTATGATCTGAGGATCATTTTCATTCTCTCATCTCTCACTTTCTATCATTGGATTAATATCCGATGGCTAATATATCGATTGATTTCTAAGTAAAAAACAGACGACTTGGTTAACTAAAGAAAAATGTTGTAGCTTGGATTTCTTTTCTTTTTACATTCTAGAGTAATTTTCCAGGTCCATTTCTCAGAGTCACGCAATGCAATGATAATTATCTAGAGCCTAGACCGGGCATTATCCTACAGTATATCCTCATTCTGCCTTTGGAACATGCTGTGCTCAACCGCAAAAGGGCATGCTGCCTTTCGTCCTGCAGGCTGGAAGGGCCAGTATAAATGGCCCCTGTTGCAGAGTGACCATTAAACCTGTGCAACCCACACATGAAACAAACAAAGCATCACAAAGGGGGAGGAGCTAGGACTCTAGGAGAGTTCTTTATGAGATCATGAGATGTCCAGCTGAATTGCTGGGCAAGTTCTCCTTGGGCAGATGCCGCCGCCGTTCAGCACTGGGGCTTTACCGGGCTGCTGCCAAAGGAAATTTGCCCCGGAATTCATCTGCACAAGCACACACATAAGAAAAATATGCTTCTCTAGGATTTCAAGTTGCCGCGCAGGAGAATGTACATGACATACTTGTTATACATTTTGACTGCTTTACAATTCAGTGTGTGTGCTGTGCTCTACAGGTCATCAGCATCACAACTACATCCAAGGACACCACTTTACAGATGAAAATGAGAATCTGAGTGGAAGAAAGAGCGACCTACATACCCGAATCTCTCTGCGCAATGTTAGACTATACTATACATACAGGGAGTGAAATGTGAGCTCATAATATATGCAGGATAAAGCATTTCTTTATTCTATTATTACTCTTTGTTGCCAATTGCCTCAGGAAGTTTGAATTTCGGAGGCCTGTCGGTACCTTTCCTCGAGTATTCTCGCCATCGCCTAGCAGCTCTGGCCGCTCTATCCGCTCTCTCTGCTGCTTCTTCGTCTGACAGTATTACAGAATCACAATCAGAGTCAGCAATATAACGGTGAAATACACACATTTCTTTTGAGAACCTTCTGTTTTTCAGGAAAAGAGATGCAAATTGCTACATTTCCATGTATGATTAACAAAATATATTATCTGTAGTAGGATTACCGTTGCTTTGATACCGGGATGGAGATCCCCAGATGTCACTCCACGAGCTACCCATGTCTGAATTCTTTTGGTTCACCATCCGTGTTCTGATTTTTTCCTGTAAAGAGCAAACAGATTGACAAATAAAAAAAGTTTAGTTCATTCGCAAACAAATGCCTCTTCTTCAGTTTTTGTCCCATATATGAACAAATGGGAAGATATTATACCAAGACTTTTGATTGTCTCTTTTCCCAACGTGCACTTGCCTGCCAGATAGAGTATATATATTAATAATCGCAACATATGACTTATCTGCAGATTTGTAGGTCCTGAACAAAACTAAATTGCATTCTACTACTCTAGTAGAGTCAAACCCTCAACAAAGGAATAGAGAATCTTGAGAGCATGACTGCGGAGTAAATTAGACAACCAAATAAAATCACATCAATGAAGAGACTATTACCATTCGGAACACATCTACTGAAACTCCCATCCCAGCACTCATCAGCCCAACCTGCCCCAAATTGGAAACTTCCATTAGCATATATACTAGCTTAAAGAAGAATCAGGTTCAACACAGAAAATTTCTTGTGCATACTTTGATTTAGAAGTTCTGAGAACAAAAAACTACCAAAGTGAACCACAAAGTCCACAAAAGTTACTGAAGTTTGATTTGATCACACAAAAATGTAAAACTGTTTCTGATAGAAATTCATCTTACATTCACCCTCTCTACTTTTCGCATTTCATTCTCGAGGAGTGAAAGTTGTGCAGCCGAAGTCCAGTGGATACAGTCAACCGGGCTGGAAATGACATGAGAAAGTTTACTGCAACAACCTTGGCATTTGTAAACTATATCATGAAAATATAAAAACAGTAATTTCTTCAGAAATATGAACAGGTTGCAAGAATGTATAAATAGTGTTGTCGATAAATGGCAGGGTCTAAACAAACAATCATGCTAGGCTTCAAATTCTCACCAACTATCAATGGCATCCTGAATTAGGTCCGTACTACCCGACTGGGAGTAGACTCTTGACCTCCCAAAGTCCTCTTCTATTTCAAAGACACCAGGGCATATGTTGGCACAATTTCTGCAACCTGAATTGACATGAAAAACATAAAATTAGCCAATTGCATTATGTAAAAGCAAACAGAAAGTTCTGTTCCTAAAAAATTATCAATACCTATGCAGGTAAACTCGTCGACAAACACATGATCCTTGGACGCATTGCTGTCGAAGAAAGGGTTGGTCGCCGTTGCCGTGTACCCATGGATCTCATCATACGCTGCACGCTGCACCGGATCGCTCAACACCTGTTCTCTTCCACATACCTCTCATTAGCTTTGTAAACAGAGAGCATTTGGATGCAAAAAAAAGCCTTCTTCCACAGCAATTTGTATGTGCAATTTTGAATCCATAAACAACCCAAAGACTTTACTGAATGCTCGTACCGCGTAAACCTCGTTGACGAACATGCAGAAGCTGGTCACGTTAGGGTCGTCTCCGCTAAGGTCGGGGTGGCACGCTTTCATGCAGCTGTAGTATGCCTTCTTAATTTCCTCGGTGGTTGCATCTGGCATCTGGTGGTGGGAGAATCAAGCGTTAAATTTGCTCTACATCGATCAGCATAAAACCCATTATACATACCAACGACAATCAGTACAAGAAATAATATCTGAGTCATCATTTCCCCCCTCCTAATCTAGACTGCCTAAGAACGTTTTGCTACCGAGTGGCATGATGTGTCAAATTAATCTAGTGTTTAATGGTCTCCTGAGTCCTGAGTAACAAAATTCCCACAACAAATGTTGTATCCTAAAAATGCACCGCTCCACTAAATAGCAGCACTTGCAACAGTAGAAAGGATCGTTCCAGAGCACTTACGACGCCTAGAACAGAGTAGAAATCGTCGGCCACATCCTCCTCCGAAGTCCCGTATTCAGCTTCCGCCGTCGAGGCGCGGATCCCCAGGCCTCTCCTTCCCCGCCTACTCCGGCTCCATTGCGGGTCTCTCCGTCCGATCCTCACGAACCCAGCGGGCTGGGCGCGGCGGGAGCACGTCGCCGGCGGCGAGAAGACGCGGAGCGTCGCGAGCGAGCCGGCGACCAGCGGCGGAGAGAGGAGAGACGGAGCCATTGGCGGTTCGTGCGACCAGGGAACGCAGGCGGGCTCCAGCGCGATCGGAGCCGAAGCAGGAGAAAGGGCGGCCGTTTGGTTTTCTTGCTGATATGTCCTTCCGTTTAACACTCTGGTTCTACTCGTCAATGGAACTCGTCGAAACGAACCTTTGATGAGATCTGTAGCCGGGGACGGACGCCGTGGTTCAGTTCAGCCTTGAGCGTCCCACGTGGATCCAGGCGTCCAGCGCAAGCCAAGCCCGAGGACGCCACGCACACAAGGACGGCGGTTGCGTGAAGCCACGTGACAAAGAGGTCTCTAGCGATGGCGACGCCGCCGTTGTCTGTTTCCGGCCCGGTTAGTTTCCTCCGGAGTTTGGCACCGGATGGATGCCGACGCCGCGTGCAGCAGACAAGTTGTAAGGTTGCATATGTATGATGCGTGCACGGTAGAAATATGGTCGGTCGACGGGTCGAGCCGAGCGCGTGCGTACGCCGTGCCCGCCTCTGGTATGCTTGCACATAACTTGATATGCCCCGGCGAGGACGAGAAGTGAGAGGGAGGAAGTGGGGAGCTGCTAGAGTTGGCCTTCGGTAAGGACCGACGCGCGATGATAACGTCCATGTCGAATTCGTTGCACTTATGCCGTGCCCGGAGTATTCACCAATGGTGGCGTACGTGTCAGCCGGAGCAGGCGTGAGGAAGAGCTCGGAAGAGACAAGGTAGGCGGGAGGAGCTCGCCGCCAACGCTTGTGGGACGGAGGCGAGAGGAACAGAGGTGGGGATGGGTGCTTCCAATCCAAAGCATGAGAGGGTCAGAGGGATGAGGTGAGCTCGACATGCAGGTTGGAAGCGGCAAATAGAGTGGTGCTTCTCTGCAGGTACCGGCAAATATCGTGGTTCTATGCAATTCACTGACCGTTGAAAGTAAATTGGGTGTTGGTAAATTGGAAAAAAGGTCACCGACCGTTGGCATATCCGTTGGTTAATTACCTTGAGGACAGACAGACGCAAGTTCTCTCACAGTACATCCTTTACAAAAAAGATTATGAAAAAAAGAGGTCTGTGCTTCCCTTCTTACAAACAAACAAACAGGCACTTACAGAACAGCTCCCAGGGAGGGGTCAAATGAGCACAGCTGCCGGTGCATTATACTACGGAGTACATGCGAATCCTCTAACGAGTATCAGCATCACCATGTATGCTTTTCCTAGCTCACGAACGGCGAATGAAAAAGAAAAGGGACAAGAGCAAACACAAAACTTGAGGACACCACCTCTGCTTCTACAGAACACACATGAAACACCAAAAGATTTAGTCCTTCATTGTGCATAATCGGTCTCTTTGTTCCACGACAGATACGATGGGTCTCCAAGGGTCCTGAAACCGGTCAAAACGAGCAACACCAAGAACCACATTACATACATACCCTTCAACATCTCAACGACGGCCTTAATTGACATTTCAACATCTATTACCTTGGCTTGACGACGTAGAGGACGACGAAGCCCATGGCGAGGAAGAGGCAGAGTCCGCCGACGGCGACGTAGGCGACGCCGATGAAGTTGTTCTTGCCGCCGATCCACGACGCCGTGGAGAGCACCAGCGCCTTGCTGCCCCCGAAACTGTAGGTGTTGTAGTTGTTCTGTATCACCACCGTGATCTCGTCGCTCGCCATCATGTCCGCCTCGATCCTCCCGTACAGCTTCCTGAACGTCGGCAGCGCCGCCGTCCTCATCCACACGATCAGATCCTCCTGCTCACTCAACTGCCACAAACAACACGAAATTGAAGTTCAGAAGAAGCAAAAATGCCTGATCGCTGAGTGCAGTGCACTTGCCGGCAGCTTGTCGTCGAGCTTGCCGCCGCCGATGAGGCCGCCTTTCTGGAAGTTGCTGGGGAAGACGTCGCTGCCGAACTTGCTGCTCTTGTCGCTGGCCCAGGCGATGTTCTTCTTGTTGACGGAGACGGACTTCTTGTTGACGGAGAAGGCGTAGGTGTCGTTGAAGAGGCTCCAGGCGATGAGGCCGCAGGGCACGATGAGGGACCCGTCCACGGACACGGCTTCCGGGTCACAGCTCTTCATCACGCCAACGGGGTCCTTGTAGTCCTTGAACCGAAGCTGCTTGTCGCTACGGCTCTTGACGTACCGCCGGTGGTTCTGGTAGAAGTTCTCCAGCTGGTAGTAGATGTGTATCGGCCCTTTCATAGGCTTGGGCACCTGAAATCAAGATGCTATGTTGTCATCAGTACTGCATCTGAATACTACCAGCTGGTCGATTTTTCTGTTGAAATTTTCAACACATGATTTCTCTTACTGTTATTTGTGTACCATACTATTGCCAGAAAAGTGTTGTCAAACTATTGAATTGGAGACTGCACAAATAAAAAAATCTGACATACATTTCTGAGCACAGAGTACTAATTTACTGGACGTTCAAAGGGTGCAAGCTACGTTTCTTCAAAAGAAAAGAAAATGTGCAAGCTTCATGATGAGATCATATATATAACTGAGAAATAGGTTCAGCTATATATATCTGTATGGTAATCAGGTAAAAAACAAACACATTTCTGCTTCTTAAACCCACCGTGATCTTCCTGGTGCACGCCTTGTCGACCTTGGAGTCCTGAATGAACCCTATCTTGTCACTGGCGGGAACACACTCCTCATCATATCGATCCACCAGCTCAACAATCTACATTAGTCGCAATAAATGATAGATCAGGAAACGCATTTCTTCTGCAGATGATTGAAACACATTTCTTGAAGTATTGCAATAGGCAAATGATCAAGATTTATGCAGTTGTCTGCAGTCATATACCTCCTCCTTGTACTAAATCTGCACCAAATAATATGTAACGGAGGAAGTATTATATATCTACCTCCTGTGACGCTGACAGCGAAGCGAGCCCTATCGGGACGAATATGATGCCGATGAGCGAGAAGGCGCCGATCACCTATTAGCATTCATGTCTTGTCTAGATTACTTTGAGAAAACTTGATGATTCGAATCAAGATACTTTGCTGCGGCAATGATAAATGGCTAGGGACAGTAAATACAATTCCTGGAGTCAGCAGTGGCTTGCATGCTGGAAGCTCCTGCTGCGTGAATTTAGAATCTGCCAAGGAGAAAATACAAGGGGCCTCGAGTTAATCGCAGAAACATGTAGCAACAATTTCTGAACCTGAAATATTTGCTCCAATGTCAGTTTGACAGTTTCTACGTATGCAAATTGAAATTGGGAACCTGCGATAAAATTCCTCCACCATTCTGAAAAATATAACAGTTTCTAAAGACAGAGATGACAATTTGGATGCCTAATGGTTTGAGATGCTAAAAAGGAGATACACATCAACAGATGGAACAACAGAAAAAACAAAGCGTCAAAATTGAAGAGGAAATGATGACGAAACGGGAGCAATGCCTGTACATTTGGGCTTCTTGGACGACCGCCGGGAGGCCTCGCTATCCGACCCTGACACACTCATCTACACAGGCAATGCGACCTGATTAATTCAACGGCGATCGAAACCTCACGGATCCAATTCGTGGCCACGCACATCATTGCCTCCAAAATCCTAATTGATTAACCAGACACACCTTCACGCAGCCTCCCGGGTGAAACAAGAAGGAAAGCGATGTTTCACCGTTGCCGGATGCCCGGACGCGCACGATCGACCGGGGATCGAAGAGGATTCGTTGGTGGTGTTTTGTTGGTTTGCGAACGAGAAGACGGGATTGGACGGTTCGTTCGTGAACCTCGGATCCGTCCCTGGCGTAGTGCGGGGGCTGGAATGGCTAGGGAATGGGGTGCGGGATTGGTTTCAGGCTTTCGGCCCACCTCATTCGAACTGGGCTCAGCCCATGGGTTCAGCCCACAGGTTCACCCCGTCCACTGCAGGTCGACACCGAGTAGCGAGTCCTGGACTGCAGTCGTACGTCGTGTTGGACGGTCCTACTCTCCGGCGCTCCACCGCCGGGTATCTCCGCGAACCCCTGCTATTCCCCCTCCTCCTCTTGGAATCCATTCGAGTCGATTCCCCCCGTTGGATGGTACCAATTCGGCTCTTTTCTTTGATCGGCTTGATGTACGTACGTACGTAAAAGTACATGGGTTATACAACATATGAAAGCAAAAGAGGTTTTTTACGGTGCCTTTTGATACTAGAGGAAGGAATGAGCAGTAAAACGTCAATTAGCAGGGGTATTTATATTTTTTTACCGTGCAACCTGTTTTTTTCACGAGAAAATAATAATCTTAATTCTCGCAAAAAAAAATCTTGTTCGGGCTAGGCCTAGTCCTGCCAATCAGCATCACAATAGATCGATAGCATCTCGTCCTATCGCCGTGAGAAAAAAACGCATCCCGTGATTCCGTCGCCGTGACCGAGTTGGTCGGAATCGACTAATGGAGCTGACCAAAAATTGTTTTTTTAAACCCTGAGTCGTGTGAGAAATCCGAGATCATGGCTAGGTTCATCTCGCCGAGTTGGTCGGAAGCGACTATAAGCTGGATCGGATGAGCTGATGGAGTTGACCGAAAGTTGACTTTTTAAACCACGAGTCATGTGAGAAATTCGATCCGAATTGGTTGGACGACTACATGGTTCATCGGATGAGGCAACAGAGTTGACCAAAAGTTGACTTTTTAATCCGTGAGGCATTTGAAAAATCCGAGAGCATGGCTAGGTTCGTCTCACCGAGTTGGTCGGAAGCGATTATGACATCGATTGGATGACTCATGCGAGAAATCTGAGACACAAAAATGCATGTGGTAATGTGAAGTGTACTCTCATCCATCTATACAGAATTGACTAAAAGAATAATATTGAAATAGACAAATTGGGAGAACAACTGTTTGTGCGAAGAACAGTAGATCGCATATCCATAGTAGATCCACATATGTGATAATTTGGTGTGCGTTCTTACCTCCCAGGGAAGCCGCTTGTATGTATTCGGCGAATATTTTCACCGGACGATTTTGTCCTCCCACGTTTTGATACTCTGTTTTGTTTTGATATAAATCAATATGAGCCTTGAGATCTAATAAAATGATACTTTGTTTTGTTTTGATATAAATTAATATGAGTCTCCAGATCTAATAAAATGGATGGTTCACGGTGGTTTAAAAGGACCGTAAAAGACCTCAGGCAAAATGGCCTGGCTTTTGGTCTGGATCGAAGAGCTATACTGTTCCCTGAGTAGTAAATGGTTTAGGTTGGATTGGTCGGGTGAAATTCGGTGCGGTGGATTGGCTTGGTTATACCTCCGCCGTGTTGGTACGTACGAACCAAATCAACCCCTGAATTGTATTCGTACGTGCCGGGAATTAACGGCTTAACGCGACAAAGTTCTGCTGGCGGCCTTTTTTCTCTCTGCAAGACAGCGACGAATACAGCTATACTCCTGCTAGCTGCGACGCTGACACGCCTCTGAATCGATCGTCTAACACGCGTACGACTGGAACGAGGTACGTGCGCGCGGCCAGGCTACGGGAGAGCGGAGCTTAATTTATTAGCAGGGCATGGCAGGGACAACCGGCTCTGTGTTTGTTCGTATATGCTCCCGGCGCCGTTCGGGTCCGGCCGCTCAGGAGATCCGTTAATTCCTTGGTCCCTTGGATCGTCGTCGCAAATCGACAACAGCCGGGTATACGGACGCAATTCTACAACGTGCTTCAGCCTTCAGCAACGTTGGTTCTTAATATGCGTGCATGGGTTGATGTTAGCTGTCCGCCAAATCTATGCAACGGCTTTTCTTGGCGGGTTACAGTGCACTGCCATGGCCCATGGGTGCCCAAAGAGCTCGTTCAGCAGTAGAAATGAAATGAGATCAAAATGTTGACAGTTAATATTTTTTTGGTTGGATTTGAAATTCAAATTCAAAAAAAATCATATTTGTCTGCTACAGGATTAGTAAACAGATCCAGAGGAATGATGTGTTTTAGAGCGGAATTGGGGTTAGGTACAGATGCGATCTCGATCTATGGAATTTCTGGTTAAATTCATGTATCCAATTCTCCGCCAGACAAACAAGTTGGCTCTTAAAATTCAAAAATGAATGTCAAGATTCCAGCCCCAAATGATGGGAGCGAAACGAGTGCACTTCATGTCTACACATGAATTCGACACAAACCGAAGATTATAAAACATGTGTGTTAGATTAGGAGACCGGATAGGACTGTTTTATATGATACTTTTGATAATATATTTTGATGCATCGACACAAAATCATATAAATGTATATATGCACGTGGAATGTGCCAATCTGGTTCGTAAACCCTGGATCCACCACTGAATAGCAAGGCGTTTGCGACGATATTCTCTTCAATCTAACCCTGGTCTGATATGGGGTCGAAGCAAGAAAACAAAACCCAATAGTGTTGAAGTATAAGTGAATTTCCCTCATTTTCCCATCAGCTTGACCTTTTCGGTGAACTGTTTCGGTGCATGAAACTCTTCATGGTATCCTAGACGAAACTGAGGCAAACGGGACTTATCCGAAACCATCGCTCCTGCAACCGTGTGTCCGTCTTGCAGTCGACAGAGAAACCCTAGACCCCCCGGCCTCCCATGCCAAAACGGCCGTCCAAGGCAAGGGAGACCATAGGGAGTCACTGGTTGGAGGCTCGCGCGAGAGCTAGTGCAAATAATTAAATAAGTTCAGCATAATGAAATTTAGTAAGGGCATCAAGCAATCTCTAACCGTCTAAGTGATTAATTTAGGCTTTGGCATATTCCTTGCAAAACCGATTGGCCAATCCTAGTAAAACTAAAACTATATACAAGCCTCTAATTCAGCTAGCTTTGCCTTGAATAGTTCCCCAACTTTTGCAAAACCATCACGGCCGCTGCCGATGATAACCTAAAAATTTCTCCAGGTTTACTAACGCACATAAAAACAACGCTATCAGACTTGAAGCAACGAATATGCCCAGCGTCTCTTTAATTTCCACGAGTAAGCCAAGCTAGCTAGCTACCTCGATGGATGACCGGCTCGCACGAGGACGCGAGCACATGGGAACCGAAAAAAAAGGTCAGATTTGGCTTCCCTTTGGCTCTTCGCCGTTCGTCCAAAGAGGCCTCGGTCTTGGACGAATTGACGACCGATCGTTTTCGCCGCCTCCTTCGATTCCTTTCCGGCCGATTTTCCTTGCTGAACCAGTGCTCACATTCCGATGCCAAAATAGCTTGGTTGTTTCTAATTCTCGTAGCCGTAGGTCAAGAACGCCATGCATCCTAAGAATTCATTTATTCAGAGAAACTAAAGCCTATAATTCGGGGAGAAAGGTTGCAGTTGCAGGCCGTATGTAGAAGCCCATAATTCGGGGAGTACTAATTAGTCGGAGATTCGTGCCGTTTCATGTCAGAGATGATTATTGGTCATGCAAATGAACCACGCTTTATGCTGCCAAATGTAGTTTCTTTGTAAACGTCCGCTGTAAAAAACGTAATTTCCTACTAAGTATAATTTAGTCGAAGATTCGTGCTGTTTCACGTCAGAGATGATTTGGTCATGCAAATGAACCATGCTTTATGCTGCCAAATGTGGTTTCTTTGTAAACGTCCGCTGTAAAAAACGTAATTTTCCTACTAAGTATAGTAATTTAGTCGAAGATTCGTTGTGCCGTTTCACGTCAGAGATGATTTGGTCATGCAAATGAACCACGCTTTATGCTGCCAAATGTAGTTTCTTTGTAAACGTCCGCTGTAAAAAAAGTTATATACTACTTCCTCTGATTCTAAATTCTTGACTCAAATTTGTCCAAATATGAATGTATCTATTCTTAAAAAGTGTCTAGATACATGTAATATTTCGACAACAATTTAGGATCGGAGGGAGTAAGTAATAACTCCCAGGTTTGGACATTAAAAACACACCGGTCAGTTGGTTGACAAGTTCTTGATCAGAGGTTTAACAACTTAACTATAAGTGCTACTCGCCTCAGTACCCATGTCACCGCCGGTGTACACAGTTGACATTTGGATCGGCCACGCATTAAACAAAATGACATTTCGGCAGCAGTTTCTTCAGAGTTTCAGAACACGACACGGAGCGAAAAATTCTGTATGTAGCAAGGTTGCAGTATTGACTATATATTGCTTAAACAAAACATGGAATAAAACTAGACTAGGCTGTTTCCTTCAGAGAATATGCCTGTACTTTTTTTGCAGGCCGGCAGTTGGTCGTAAGGAATTCTAAGCCAGTAGCAAGGAATCGTCCACGCACGCACGCACACAGAGAGGCCTCAGCACCCTATATATATCGAGCCGGAGCACGCTTAGCTCTGTGCCAATTAAGCTTCATTTGCCAAGGCAGTCAGCAACCGCTACTAGCTAGAGCAAGCCAATTAGCACCAGCTGCTCCATTTCATCTCCATTCCATTCTTCCTTAAGCTCAATTAAGCCAGTTTCGGCATGGCCGTTTCGTGTAATCGCGGCAGCAACAAGAGGAGCTTGTGGGCGTCTGTCGCCATGGTTTTGCTGCTGGTGTTTCTGCTCCGTTGCTCGCCGAAGTGCGAAGGGCGCAAGATGCCGGCGGATCAGGAGGAAGGCGAGGTGATGCACTTCGAAGGCGGCCTCGTGCTCAGAGTGTCGCCGCCGAGCGGCGCCAGCGGTGAGGCGGCGGCGGCGGCGGAGGGGACGGCGAGGGGGTTCTCGGCGGTGAACGGCGGCAGGGCGGCGCGGTTGATGCGGTCCGTGCCGAGCCCCGGCGTAGGCCATTGATGTTTTAATCTCGGCTGTCCCAGGAAAGTTTGCATTTTGCAGGGGAATTCTGCGTCGTTTCGCTTGCACCTCTCCTTGAACTTTTTAAAATTTATAATCCTTTTGCTTTCGGATGTAGAAAGATCGTCAGAGTGAGTGGTCCTAGCTAGCTAGCTTGAATGAGTAAAGGATCGGGTGTGTTTGTGTTTTGTGTTTGTGCATGCATGTATGAGCTGAGCCGGTTGGAAATGATGTAAGCGGCTGCGGGCTTGATGCATGCAAAAAGGTTAAATTAATTAACGCGTTGGATTAATGGAAACGAAAATTTTCATCAGTGTCGATGTCACCGTTTTTATTATTACTATCGGCCTGTCATATCAGTTTGCACGCGCCAGTTGTTCCGTGGCATTCTGTCGGATCCTGCTTTTGTTGTCTTCTCACGCTGATGTTTTCGTGTGTCGATTTTGGGCGCAGTTAAATGTTATTTTTTCTTTCTTTCTCACCGAATTAAAGGGAACCATCTGAGGTTATGCCTGAGGTTAGAGTAATTCACTTCTCATCGAACATCGATCCGGTACAAGCATGTGGACGTGCACACCGCGCCCACGTGCTAAAATTGAAAAATTAATGAATCTAAAGTTGAAAAATTCACGAAAGTAATTATAGCATATGACCTTGAGCTGTCGACGGATAATTAGTCTATAGAAAATAACTTTTCCCAATATTTTTTCTATTGGGGTTCTTTGGCTCTTTTTATTGAGCACGGTGATATGACTTAAGACTTTTTTTTAGAATACAGTACTTACTTCGTTCAACAAAAGATGTCTTAAGTTTGTCAAAATTTAGATGTATCTAGACATGACTTAGTGTATAAATGCATTCAAATTTAATCAAAATTGAGACATCCTTTATTGGACGGAGGAAATAATATGAATCAGACTTAATATGCAGCACCAAGTACTTCCTCCGAGAAAGTGCATTATTGAACCGGATTGGAATGCCAAACAACTACTCTATATTCAAGAGTTGCGAGAGCAGATTATTTCTACTGATAGCCATAAGATCCATTTATCAATTAGTACGAAAACTATAAGTATTACTTTAGCAAACCACCGGCGCTCCAACCAAAATGCTTTAGTACACTCAAAACCTCGTCTTCCATGGAATAATTTGTAGTCAAAAATTGTCTTAACGAAATCAAATACGTCAATCTGTGAAAAAGAGAGTTGTGACAACCTATGTATACATGTACACTTCGTCGGGACCCCTACCTGGCCTGTCCCCCAGGCTGTCGTCCCTTGTGTCCTACCCGGTCCTAGATGCTCAGTATGTCCTTCCTATTGCTTTACCAAAGAAAAACCATCGTGACTAATATTCTGTTCCGGCGGTGCTCCTGATTTTTGGTGTAACTTTTTTTGTCGTGCTGCCAAATGTGGTTTTCTAAGAACGCTTGGAGTGATCAGTTAGAGCTAACTACGGCAGTTTATTCCAATAATAATAATAATAATAATACACACTAGTCAGCTGGTTGACAAATCCTTCATTTCAAAATATGCACTATCAAGCATGCATGTGACCATGTCATGCCCAGTACCGACGCATTAATCTGCAGGCTGCCGCCGAAATGCAGGACAGCTTCTCCACATGACATGGAGCAAAATTATGCATGTATAGGTGTTTGACTATTGCTTACAAAAACACACATGGAAAATGGAATGAAACAAGTTGCTGGACGACGCTGGCCTCGTTTTTTTTCGCCGCCGGAGCCGGACGAATATTTTGGGCGCATGTCGCTGTAGCCGTCGTGAGCTGTGTTTGCTTCTCTTTCTCTGTTTTCTCTGGCTGCCGTAAATTGATTTTTATTCTCTGATGGCAATTAAAATCGGTCCTGACTGCCTTTTTAATCAATAGATTTTTTTTAGCTTCTTGGTGAATAGCAGTATTATGCTTACCATTTTTTGATACGTTGGCCGTTGATTAAGCCCGGTTCCTTTCCTCCCTGTTTTCCTCCAATTTGTTTTGCATTTTGCAGCGGAGTTCTGCTCATCTCCCCCTTTTTTTCAAGAAAAAAGCGGTCGTTTCCGTCATTCGAAAGTACGAACTGTCCTTCCAACGGGGAGGGATCGGATGTAAGCAGCTGCAAGCTGATGCGTAGCTCGGTGGAAAACTGGAACGGGACGCAAATTTTCCAGTGTCGACGTCACCATTATTGCCTTCGTCGTATCTGTTCCGGTTGCATGCACCAGGTGTTTTTCGTGGCGTTTTACTGCAGACTAGCTACTTGTCGTCTTCCCGATGATGTTTTTGAATTTTGATCAGTACATCTGTCGACTTTGCGCCCAAACGTGAGATTATATTTTACCATAAACATCCCGTGCAACAGGTCGCCACAAACACTCACGAGTTTACCAAAGATCGAAGCTGTAAAGTTTGAAAATCGCCACCCAGAGAGCGAGGTTGCAAAGAAGATTGTTTTAGTGAGAGAAATCGTGGGTTTCGAAGTTTACAATTCCATCGCAATGCAGAGTTTGTTAGTTCCGTCAGGTTATGACAGGGCCTGTGAGATGTTTGTTCAGCAACATACCGATATATTGATTTTCTTGAATTAGATCAAAATTAGTTCTATCAAATAAAGTTGGTTCAAATTGAAAATGCATCAGCACAGTACCAAAATGCAGCTTCAAAGCACTTGTACACATTACACTTCATAGGTTGCGAAGCTATCTACAGAATAAAACGGAGTATGGACCATGGTTATATCTATGTACAGCACTATCTATGTACAGCTTACAGGGGCAGCGATCCATGTCAAAACTCGAGGCCTCCGTTCAGTTCAACAGTCAAAGATGGCCTTCCCATGTTGCCGATGGGTGTTTCCATGGTGATTACTACACCAGAACTGCCGACTTGGCCATTCCACTTGGATCGCCCAAGCTGCCATAGCACACCATACATACAATGGCATCAGTTCACACATCGATAAGAAATGTCTGCCTAACAATGAACAAGATCCGGAGGGTATGTTCCAAACAAATCTGGAGGACTTACAGAAAGAGATGTGAAAGCCGAAGGATGTCTTGAGCAAGAGAAGCCGCACATTACATTGAGTTCATCCTTCAGTGAGTGGACAAACTCCGCCCGTATGCCAGGATCAGTTCCTCCAAAAGTGGGGCAAACACTGAAGCAAGTGATTCCATGGATGAGATGATTCATAAGCGGTGAACAGATTATGTGAATAAAAAACATGAATACTACTCCCTCCAATCCATAAAAAGTGTCGTCCACTTAGTATAAATTTGAGTAAGGAAGCAGTTCAAGCACAAACTAGCTAATTAACATTGTTTTCTCCTGTTTGCAGAAGAGAAAATGACTTGGGCAATATCATACACGAGAAGTAATGTACATCATCGTGGAAGTGTGATGTGCTTAACGGCATATGGAGACTGATCCTAATCACTAATCAGCATATTTGGAATTATTTTCAGTAACATTTAATATTAACGAATTGCCAATTTAGGGCAATAAAACTGGGCACCTTACGAGCCTCCACAGCGATTAGCAATTTTATTATGTCCGATCTGACTCGGATAGACAGGATTTGCTCCAGCAGCCACGTGGGCATGTGCACTGCAGATTAGTAGGTTCAGCTGGAGCATCGCCCGAATTCTTCAGGGCAGCTGCTCCAGTGGAAAAATTACTGCTACATCCCACCAGATGGTTGCCACCATGCTTGATGACTAACCAAGAAAATCTATTTACAAGTATTTTTGACATCATATCAGTAAGGCCACCGATCCTACAATACTACACATTGTGAATATTTGAATTATGAGTAACAGCAATCCACCTTTTTACAAAGCTGAGACAGCAGTTACGGGACTTTGAGCAAGTGTTCATATTTACCTACCTGAGTTGGATGCTAGGTCTCACCATAAGGTCAGACTTTTTCCATGCTAGCGCTTGGTCAACTCCAAGTGAAAGAGAATTGTCAGGCCATTGAAATGTAGGTGTAAACCTTGTGCCTTGTTTGCTCTTCAAAGAAAAATGAACAGTAAACAAAAAGGACAATTGAAAGAATTAGGAACAGATTGCAAGAGGATTGAGTAACGTTAAACTGATATAATATACATAAAAAAATAGCACAAGTAATGCATGTTATTGTTGTTTCCTCATGGTAGTTGTAGATTTAAGAAATCACAAAAGTTACGGGTTTGGCAATTTGCAGTCGAACCTGGATTTTTTAGAATTTACAATGAGAAATAAAATCTATGCAGTTACAAAGCTATCATTGACCAACCTTGAAGGAGAAGCTCAGTTTTGTTTCTCCAGGACACTTTCCATGAGCTTGAAGCAATCCACCAAATAATGGGAAAAAACCACTTGCGGTTATCCCCTCACCAGCAACATAAGTGAATTGCCCGTTTGGAAATTGCACATCCATGAAGGACTGTAACAAAAAACAACCAATGGAAGAGGATAAGATTGTATCAAGTGTCATACATCATGTGGCTCTTCTTGCTGCACAGGCCTTGTTTTTTTCATTTCTTCTAGGCTTCTGCTAGTCTTTTTTCCTTTTCTTTTCTTTGGTCTTTTGTTTTCAGTGTATAGCGTTTTGTATGACTTTTGCCGTCTCGGTATTTCTTCTAATGAAAATGACACGCACTGGTGTGGGTTCAAGAAAAGCACTATATCCACATCTGCCCACTGTGTCGGGACCGACAAGACTGGCGCTGACCCAGTTCACTTTGGCGCCGCCTTCTATGGCACCAAGGTGGTTAGGCTAGGGTTCGGATACCATGGCACCAAATTAATGGATTAAAAATAATGGAAAAACATTTTATGTTTTCCGTGTCCACTGGATTGGAGAGAAAGTTGCCGCCATATAGTGTGATGCCAAATTGCAAAGGTTTGGCGCCAGTTTAGCAGGTGCCGACATATGGGTGAGATGTCGAAATGTTATTGAAAGGGACCATAAGTGCAATGTCACAAAAATGGGCCAATTTGGTCAAAATTTACTCCGTAGGAAGATGACTTTTGGCAAATTTATCATCTATACAATTGCCAACCAACATACTTCCACAAACAGTAGTACCAAAAAATTGATGCATTCCTTTTAGGTTTACTTGTTCCCAGCAGACTAGATGATTCCACTAAGCACGAATAAGTATTGTCTTCGGTTTCTTTTGTAAAACTCATATCAAAGTTAATGGCCAGGACTACCACAACAACCAAAAAAACATAATAATCACCATAGACACATGCATCCTTTAATCACATGATCACAAAATACAGAGGGTGAAGTTGATGGCCAGTTGATCGCAGGGCTTGTCACCACGGTCCTCAAGGCAGTCGGGCCACGGTCAGCAAAGCGCAGAACTGCCCATGAAGCTCTGGTAAACAGAAGGTGGACCGGCAACATCGCAGGCGCTCTAAAATTTTCAAGGAGTCATCGAATTCCATCACCTGCCGAGATCATCGAGTCCTATGTGTGCCTGAGAGAATCAATTCATATCATCATATGGCAGTTGTCAGCATCTGGCCAATACATCCAAATCGCAAAATCGGCATACTCCGCTTGCTTTGCTGGTATCGTTCGAATCCGCACTGTGGCACTCCATCTTTGCATGGTTGACGACGGGCCAACCGATGTTGAACAGCCGACCGTCTCGAGTGCCGAGGTCTACAGAACCCTGATGCATAAGCTCTCTGTGGTCAAGTTGATGAAACAATCTCGCACATCCTCATGGGTGGTGTCTTCACCAGACAAGTGTGGTAATCAAGTTCTTGCAAAGTTCTCCCTATAGTCACTCTGTAAGCAGGCTGATGAAAACTTCGACAGCTGGTTCCGGAGCACGGCTGAGCTTTCTGGTGCCGACAAGATGGAAGGGGCACACTCCCTCATCATCGTCATCTGTGGAGAATTTGGAGATTCAACGACAGCATCATTCGATGGCGGTACACCAGATTGTGCTGCGCTAGTTGACATGGTCCGATGTGATGGCAATCTCTGGATGCTTGCCAGCAAGAAGGCCATTAAGGGCGTGTTTGGAAGGGTGCCCCGCATTAGGCCCGCACCCGCAATGCAAATCTCGGCCTGTTTGGTCTCCTGGGACGCAGGAGGTGCCTGCAGCCAAGCTGCAAAAATAGCCCTGCAGGCCAGGATCCAGGGTACTCCCGGATCGGGCGTTTTTTCGATGCAGATTCAAATCGCCCGATCTGCTGCACCACGCACGCACCCGCGCTGCACCCGTGCTTCATAAACGTCTCGCTAGGGTTAGCTCTTACCCCGCCGCAATCCTCCTCATTCACCCTCGACTCCGTCTTGCTTCCTCCAGATCTCGCCCCCGTCTCTCTCCCTCAAGCCCTCTAGATCTCGCGGCAATCTCTCTCCCTCAAGCTGATGCGGTGATGGACGGCGGAATGGACTCGGTGGTCGCCGCCTGAGGAGCTCGCTACTCCGACCACCGCTGCTCCGACGAACACCATCCAAAGCCCGCTACTTCGACGTCCCCAACTCACTGAGGTAGTCAAATCCCCTAATCCATGTACGCCAGACTAAGGGTTCTATTGTCAGACCAGGTAATATTCAGTGTAAGGCTATACATTACTAGAATTCAGTGTAAAGCTGTCAGCCTGTCACGGACCCTTACTAAGGGTTCTATCGTCTTTCCACCCTTGCCGCCACCAGCTCGTAGCCGTAATGTAACTTCATCTACCCTGCGCTCCTCCGCTTCTTTTCTCTCGGCGGCCGAGGGTTGTCAAATCGACATTGCTGCTGCTACTGCGAGCACGCAACCTGCTGCGTCCCTTACCCTTGGTATACATACTTGCAGCCCGCATATGAAGACCACCATGAAGCAACTGGCCACCAGTAAACAACCGGAGCGGAAGGCTCGCAAGAAACCGGATCGGCAGAACAAGCAGGTTTGTTCCATTTTTAGTTTTCAACAAGTGTAAGTGGCTGCTAGATAAGAAAGGCCTCTTCTCTGTTAAATCTCTTTATGCTGCATTAGTTACTCGTGAGGTTGATTTCCCATTTAAGAACTTCTAGAAAGTAACAATTCCTCTTAAAATAAGAATTTTTATGTGGCTCGTAGTGAGAAATAGTATTTTCACTAGAAATAGAATCTTCTGGAAAGGTCCTAGTTCATGTCTTTTTTGTCAGATGAATGAATATACCATTTCTATTGAAAATACTGTTTCTCACTAACAACCACATAAAGATTCTTATTTTAAGAGGAACTTTTACTTTCCAGAAGTTCTTAAATGGGAAATCAACCTCACGAGTAACTAATGCAACATAAAGAGATTTAACAGAGAAGGGGCCTTTCTTATCTAGCAGCCACTTACACATGTTGAAAACAAAAAATGGAACAAACCTGCTTGATCTGCCGATCCAGTTTGTTCCGAGCCTTCCGCTCCGGTTGTTTCCTGGTGGCCGGTTGCTTCATGGTGGTCTTCATATGCGGGCTGCAAGTATGTATAGTAAGGGTAGGGAATGCAGCAGGTTGCGTGCGCACAGTAGCAGCAGGTTTCGTGGGCGTAGTAGTAGCAGCAGCAATGTCAATTTGACAACCCTTGGGCGCCGAGAGAAAAGAAGCAAAAGAGCGCAGGTTAGATGAAGTTACATTACTGCTGCGAGCTAGCGGCGGCGAGGGTGGAAGGACAATAGAACCCTTAGTAAGTGTCCCTGACAGCTTTACACTGAATCCTAGTAATGTATAGCCTTGCACTGAATACCCCCTAATCCGCTGCACGCCAGACCGCCAGACCTCCTGACCAATCTTTTTAGCCACGGCAGGATGACTATATTGTTTTCTGGGTTTTGATTTTTCTAATTCCTTCTCCTTTTCCTGCTGTAGGCTACCATAGGTTTGTTCGATTTTTCTATTCTTTTTTGGTTGGTCTTTGATGTATGGCTTGTGTCATTTTGGCGCCATCTTCTAATACAAAACGTCACGCACTTTGGTGCATGTTCGAGAAAAAATTTATCCAGTGATTGTTATGAGTATACAGAATGGTTATCCGTGAACACTGGTCATCAAATTGCAATACAGGTGACACCAGATTGATACTAGAAAACACACATAAATTTGAACTGAAAGCGGAGGGCAAAGTACCAAGATAGGGGGAGGGGGAGGGGGGGGGGGAGGATGAAAACATGTCTACTTACACAGGCTACCGGGTTGAGGCAAATCATGGACATCAGCAACCATTTTCTATGTTTTGACCAGACAGCTGGACATAAGGAGTGCACTCCATTCTACAGTAAAAGAAAGTTTTAGTGCATGCATGTAGTAAAATATGAGCCAAGGCATGCACATGAAGTGTTTCAATGAGCACAATTCCATAAGAATGAGAATAGCTAATTGAACTATAACCAGTACTTGATGTGTACAATGATTTAGCAGAAATAGGCTTGCAAAATATATGGCCCTAAAGAGAACAGTTGTAATGCATAATGATGGCTCTTCTAGAGTTGAATCCAGCGTCTAAATCCTTTTTATAGATCTGGATACTGAAATATGGTCATGCATTTTAGAATCAACATTTCCGCACCTTAAGCTGTAGTATTGAGCAGGACGAAAAAACGAGATTACAGGAGGCTAGGAAAAGGCATACAATTGCAAGCTTCCACAGAACACCATCCTAAATCTGGCTAGCTAACACAAGAAAAATCACCTAGAATAGATAGAAAGGAAGATAAGCATTCCCTAATTTTATACCAAAATTTGATGATTACATGAACAATCAGCTAGTCCAAAAAAAAGCATAGTTTGAAGTAGATGCTCTGCATAACATTAGCACTCCAATACTGAAGTTCTCATTTTGCTACAGCAATGTATATGAAGCTTGATAGATTCTCATTCATCAAAAACTAAAGCAAATAGTAAACTGTTCGCATCAGTTACGTGAAAGGTTTTAAAAAAAGTAATGAACATGTGCAATTATACATATTGAGAGAAAGAAAAGTACCTTGCGATCATAACCATACCAAAGAAGGTGCTGCTTTGACAGATTAATAGGCAAAAGAAGTGTAGAGTCTCGGACAAAAAGTAAAGGACCCAATTGAACAAGGAAAAGAGGTGCACTGTTATTTCCATAAGTTGAACCACCTCGTGATGATTCTAACCTCCAGATATCTCCACGTGCAACTACCGAACCATCAATAGTGTGGTGCCTCGTACTGTACGCTGCCGAGACATTTACAGTGCCCTGCATCATCATCAATACGAGGGTTATGATTTGTACTTGAGCATATCGAATCTGTTTCACCATCGCATCTCCAGTTTAATTAGACACTTCAAAACCTGTACAGAAACCCATCATACATCTGGAGAAAATAAAAGGGCATAACCTTTGATATAAGAGAGGATAACTGAACAACATGTATATATAGGAACAATCTGTCAACTAAAAAGGAAAACCCATCTCATCATATTAAATTTAAGACGAGCACAAACAATGAAACAACAAACATTACCAATATTCAAAGATAAAGCAGCAAAGCACAGTTCCACACCCAAATGGCTAAACATACCATACAATATCTCATTATTGAGAACCAGCTAACTGCCCAGGCTTCCAAATTTCCAATTTCGCATTCTAAAATCTCCCCAAATGGCATAGGTGTGGGCGTAGCAGAAACATACGAGTATGTCATTTAAGAAGCGAAGTCAATCATCGAATTCATTTGTACCCATGTACCTTAGCCTTCTTAAATCTCCCCAGAGTCCCAATCTCGCATTCGAACTCATCTTCCTCTTCATCCAACTCATCCGCGTCCCCGGTCCCAACCCCGCTCGCAGTAGCTGCAGCATCAATTCCAGTGGCCGCGGCCGCGGCAGCAGCCGCCACCTCGAGGGGTCCTCGGCCTCCGACGCTATCCAAAGCTAGCCCGCTCTCGGCAGCCCTTTCCAGAGCGAGTCCCACCTCGCCCTCGTCCACCGCGCGCGCGGGCGGCGGCGGAGGAGCCGCAGCCTCCCGCTTCCGGCGCCGCGCGCCCTCCTTGGCGCGGAACGGGACCGGAATCTGCCGCGCCAGCTGCTGCGCGGCGGTCCCGACGGAGAGGCCGAGCTCGGACCCGGCCTGCCCGAGCCCCGCGAGCCGCTCGCCGATCTCGACGAAGGACGCGACGGCCACGGCCGGGAGGTCGACGGCCCCACCCACGAAGGGGACGGAGACGGGGAGGTCGATATCGAAGGGGACGAGCTTGTGCGGGAGCGCGGGAGACCACGGGAGGAGCCCGAGCTGCGGCGGCTGGAGGTGGAGGAGGCCCGAGAAGCCCTGCGCGAGGCGGTCGGCCAGGTCCTGCCCGTGCCGCTGCACGCCCACCCACGCGTCCAGCGAGATCTCCATGGACCAAACCCCAGCAGCCCCTGCGTGGAGGGCAACCAGGGCTCGGAGGGAGGCGAAGCGAGTTCGAGAAGCGACGGAATGTGGAGGAGACGAAGGCGAAGCGATCGGGGGCTAGTGGTGGCGAGCGGGGATGCGGTGACGGCTCGCTTTGTCCGGGACGGACGAGATGACGTGGATGGATGGCTGGATATCGTTTGGCCTCGGGTCACGGGATGAGAGGGACCCGTGGGTCCCTTTGTTCAGTTCGGGTTGATGATTTTTCTTTTGTCCGCGGGTTGATATTTAACTAAGCTGCATATACAAACGGTGTGACTTTACGGATCGAACTAAATAAAGTGCACAAGATCGAAGGCACAACAAAAAACACATAAGACTAAGCATTATTTTCTTTTTCTACTGACGCTCGTAAGGCAAAGAATTAAAATTACGACAAAAATTTAAGATGGAATGAAATATTAACCAACATTGCAAATTGCATAGCTAACTACTCCGTAGCTAACAGAAAAAGAGGTGGTATGGACTGTGTTTCGTTGCACAATAGGAAACGAAGGGTTAAATTTCCCGTACAACAAGTATGCAGAAAACGAGCAAAAGCTATATCTGAAAACTTCGAAACACAACCGAACCTAAGTTTTCATGGACCTCGACGTGATTGCCATTCTTGTGTTTGTCCCAGCTACCGAGTGGACATATGCAATTGAGGTTGAGGGCAATTGAGTTGTAGATCTTCATGAAGCATCATCAAGCCTAATTTGAGATATATCTTTCACTAACTCAAAGAACCATTGGCGGAAGCGTCTCATATATCGCTTAGTGTGTCAACCCGAATGGATGAGATACTACATCATCAACATGTCCGTTGTCTTGCCTTGATTCTAAAGTACGGTAACAACACGAACATGGATCATACTTATCCCTTGAGATCTTATTGAGAAAGACGAAAGGGCCTACATATCAAAGAGGGGCAACACTGGCGCGCCACATTCATCCGCTAGCCACTACCATGGTGAATAAGCATAGAAAACAAGTTGCCCCTATTCTCCATTGCATGATCACACCCCTGCACCTGCCACGGAGTCGCCCAGCCTAGTGGCTGGTGGTACCACATCATCGCCTGCGGGCCACCGATTCTGTCGTTTCGGACGCATAAACTCATTTCTGACCGCTCGGACCCACATGTCAGGTTGACCAGCCGGTGCGGACGTTAGCGCCGTCCGTTAGCTCTCTTCTCACAGGTTGTGTTTTTTGTGTTGCTTTCCCAATGGCAGCCACACACAGGACATGGAGGGGGGGGGGGGCAGCGTCTTCTCCTACAACAAAGAGCAATATCAACCGTTGGATGAGACTAAGATCAACGGTTCACAAGTACTGGGCTTGTGGTTGCTTGCTGGGCTGAAAGTTCACCTCCACGTGAAGGGATGGCCCAACACTATTGATGGATGGGTCGTATTGAACCCCAGGGACAACAAACAGAACAACCAATTCCACAAACAGAACACTAGACGGTTGGCACTCAAATCAGAAACACAAAAGTCCACTCTTTCTAGAACGCACGTACGCATTCACGCACTCATGCGGCGATTAACTCTTTTTTTTGAGTGGATCATGTGGCGATTAACTAGTTTGCCTCAGGATGGAATCACCCTGAAACGAAACGACTCTAAAGTCTAAAGCGTGTCCATGCATTTATCTGACGGCGCAGCTGACGCACACGAGTCACAACGATTGCACGCGGTCAAAGTTGCAGTGATTTCCCGGGGACAAAAAAGAAGAAGAGAAAAGATACGCCACCTGCGACGTGGAGGAATGGAAGGTTCCAGCCAGCCATACATCGCTGTTGGTGACCCCACGGTATGGTCACTCATGCGGTGATTTTTCCAAGCACGGGGAAAATTATTCTCGGTGAAAATTCTCGCCGGCCGGGAATGGTATCCCGTCAGACCGGACCAGTCCACACCACACGCGCACCGCAAAAGACTCGTGACTTGTTTTCTTTCCTTTTTTCCTTTATTATCCCTTTACTGCAAGGGACAAAGCTATAGCTAGCGATCGACTGGCGAGGGTGAGCCGGTGAGGTGAGCCCGCTCATCCTGAACAGGTTCAGTCGACCTGACACGTACGCCTTTTCAAAATCTTAGCGGTTCTTTGTTTTACTGGGAGTACTTGTTCAGTTGTTCCACGGGCATCCGTCGAGCAGCAGTGCCCGTACGTCAAGGCGGGCGTCAAGGAAGCAAGCAAGCGCGGACGCATTCCTGACGGTCAGCCTGCCACGGCCGATCCGAAGGAAGAAATGCATGCATGGCAGTGAACTGAACAGGTGTTTCCGGTCGGGACCCGGTAGGGCCAGTGGGGTTTCGCCGGGGTCCGTATCTAGAAGCACGAAGCCAACGCCAGCATTCATTCACTGCATCTCACTCTGGGTCGATCCGGTCAGTCAAACGTCACATGCAACGACCAGCCCAGGAGACGCGCGAACAAAACCCCGCAAGGCCCCAAGTCCACGTCGCGGCGGCCGCTGCCGCCGCTCGTCTATAAAGAGGCCACCTGCAACCGGTGGCGCCGCCTCCTTGTACCCCACAGGTGAGTGAGCCGGCCTCCTCCACGAACAGAGGTCCAGGATTTCTCCATTTTTCTCCAATCTCACATGGACGAGGAGGGGTTTTGCTTTTAAATGACTGTTTGCTTCCTCCCTTCTTGCAGAACCAAGTCGATTCGTAAGATTCCGAGGGAACATGGAGAGCTGCCAATCGTCGCAGGGCGGCGGAGGAGGACCGCCGCCGTTCCTGATCAAGACCTACGAGATGGTGGAGGACCCGGCGACGAACCGCGTCGTGTCGTGGGGCCCCGGCGGCGCCAGCTTCGTTGTGTGGGACCCGCCCGAGTTCTCAAGGGACATGCTGCCCAAGTACTTCAAGCACAACAACTTCTCCAGCTTCATCAGGCAGCTCAACACCTACGTGAGTCATTGCTCGTCCATCCTCCTCCTTTAATTGTTTGCAGAATGGGTTTCTAGCTGCTGTTAACGTTTACTGCTCTTGGTGACAATCATGGAACACTCCTATCTGAACGCTTCATTGTTTGATCCTCTTTCTTGTGATCGAGCACCAAGGGATTCAAATTCTCTTGCTGTACTGATTGCTGGATTAACTGGTCATCTGCTAGGGTTTCCGAAAGATCGACCCGGAGCGTTGGGAGTTCGGCAATGAGGATTTCGTCCGGGGACACATGCACCTCCTGAAGAACATCCATCGGCGCAAGCCGGTGCACAGCCATTCGCTGCAGAACCAGGCCAACGGGCCACTGGCGGAGGCCGAAAGGCGTGACCTCGAGGACGAGATCAGCAGGCTCAAGCACGAGAAGAGCGTGCTCCTGGCAGACCTCCAGAGGCAGGCTCAGCAGCAGTGCGGCATCAACTGGCACATGCAGTCGCTGGAGGACAGGTTGGTGGTGATGGAGCAACGCCAGGAGAATGTTGTGGCTTACCTGGGCGACATCTTGCAGAGACGGCGAGGCACAGTTTCAGGCTCTGTGCTGTTGGAGACAGACCATTTCAGCAAGAAGAGGAGGGTTCCGAGGATCGATTTCTTCGCCCAGGAGCCTGCCGTCGAGGAACAGAGGGTGCCGTATCTGCCGGCAATGGTTGCCGAAACACCTGGGGTTCTTCCCCCGGTGAGCGGGGCAAATGCTGAGCCTTTTGAGAAGATGGAGCTGGCCTTGGTTTCCTTGGAGAAACTCTTCCAGAGGGCAGGCAACTATGCACCTTATGAAGACGTGTACAATGCTGCTGCTGCACCCAGCTCTGCTCTAGCTCTTGGAAATTTGCAGGCAGCACCAATGGAGGGTAGCATTAATCTACAGCCATCAGCTGAGCTTGCAGAACCACCAGGTTATTCTCAGAGTCCAGTGCTACCATCAGCATATATTCACGAAGATATGGGCAAGACGATAACTGGAGTTGATATGAACTCTGAGGCTAGCACCAGTGGCACTTCACAAGATGAAACTGACTGCCGAAACCAGAGTTTCCCATGAACCGGCTTTGTCAAACGATATATTCTGGGAGCGGTTTCTCACAGAGACTCCACAATCAGATGGTAAGAGAGAGAAACAAGAATCCAAGGAGGATGTCAAAATTGGCGTAGACTGCAACTGGTTCAATCACCGGGGCAATGTTGATCCAATGGGGCACCTGGCTTCAGCTGAGAAAGCCTGATGGCATATACCATTCCCACTGATTCATAGTCCATATGTCAAACCACTGTGATGTACATTATAGTTTTAGCTTGTTTTATTAGCCTTTCATACTGTAAAAAGACTTTCCCTTCCAGAGAATATCACTGGCTACAGTATGATGTTCACACACACTGTACAGCTGATGTAGCAAAGAATACATTTTTGTACTCCATTGCCCTGCTTTGTTATGTGCATGATAACCTTTCTGCTAAAATCTTCACTCTGTCTTCTCGTGGCTATGTGATGATCTAACTACCAATATAATAATCAACTCTTATTACGGCTCACAAATCGCTCTGACTTTTTTAATCCATTCTTAAAAGAACACAATTTGTTTTTTCTTACATACCGCTATGTGGTCACAAGATTCTAGAATGTGTAGTCTCCTTTTCTGACCTCTAACTTGACTACTCATTTTACCATTCAGACCTATAGATTAGCTAGATTGAAGTGTTCAGATTTGTAGCCTTACCACCTAGAATTCCAAACTGTGACACGCATCCAGAAGTGATGGCTATTGCCTAACTAAATATGACACCACTCGGGGGAAACAATGGCCCAACTTGAAGTATATTGCTGAGATCAACAATCATGAAGTGCAGGTCAGAGTCAGCAGTTACATGAGCTCAACTTTTATAATACAATCGAGGTTACTCTTGGGCTGGCATTACGCATTATGCTAGTATAGATCATTACCAAGCAAAAATGTCCAAGGACTAAATATAGGGCTACAAAAGTCAGCACCATTAGTAGCAAGCAGAGGAAGTTGCCTCTTGCCTGCCACCTCTGGTTAGTAAATAAGTCGTTATCCATCAAAATGAAATAGCGTGGGCCTGTAGTGTCTACATAACCCAGGAGTAGAGTCTACTGGAGGATTATGATCTTTATGTACATCTGGATTGAAACGTGGCAATTCACAGGATGCTGCTGGTTTGGTAAAAGACTCACAGCAGTTGGGAAGTCGCCGTCTTCAAAATCAAAGGACTCTCAGCTGAGTTAGAAAGGCAGAACACAGGTCCAGAAACAGGAGCTGTGGTCCACTAACCCTTTGCAAGTCCAGAAGATATTTCTCATCCCTTGTTTTGTAAAGCTGCAAAGACCAGAAGTGTATCAGCACCAAGCAGTCAAGGCGTCAAGCACATCTTCTGAGAATTAACTTCATACGAAACAGAAAGTTTTCGCATGTGGGTATGAAGGAAAATAAGATTCCAATCATGAACATGCAAATGCAGTAACAAAATTAATTGCACTGCTTAGTCATCACACAAAGAGTAAAAATCATGTCAATGACGACCCTTATGCATTGGATTGTTCACGGAACTAAATGGAAAATTTGCAAATCAGGATCTGTTCGCAAACAAAGGGTGGAGGGTTAAGATTCAGGAGAGTACCTGGATTTCAAACTTCACAATGTGGGTTGACTTCTCACTGAGGTCATCACTTTCAATTATGGCAGACTCCACACCGAAGCCATGGTTGTTATGCATCATATTCTCGACAAAGCCAGGATTCCACCTGCACTTCATGTTATAGTGCCCAATCTTCTTCCAGCAAACATTTAGCTCTTGAAGAGCTTTAAGCACTTCGGTTATAATTTCTCGTGGATGTGCTCGAGACTGTTAAATATGCATGAATTAGGAGAATTAAGGGGAGGGAGGGGAGGGGATGGAAAAATGAACTGAAAATGAAAATTACCTGGAGACCAAGAGCCCATTTTCTCTCGGCTGCAAAATGTTGCCTCAAGCCAAATGCAGGAGAACCAAACTGCCGAGCTTCAGATGCAGAATTTGGTGTTTCAGGGGAAATTTGAGAGAAAGATGAATCCTGAAGATCATAGAAAGCACAGCAAATTAGCAGCAGTACAAGTCAGGCATTTCAAAAAGCACAAGGCACAAACAATACGAGAGAGAGATTCCAGCACACCATCGATTCTTGATACTCAGCTCCAAGGTAGCCGCTGGTTGTACGAAGCTTATTGTCCAAGAGTAAATAATATGCAACTGTGGCCTGCACAGGCAGATTTAGTCATAATGCCACCGAGAACGGACAAAAAGCATAACAGACTAATGCAAATACCTCATTTTGCAATCTCTTTTGAAGAGACTCAGTTAGCTGAATCTTATCAAATCCCATCTTGATAACATCATTAAGAGTTTCATCATCCAGCTAAAAAAATCACAAGGCAGTCAAAATTATTCACTAAACATGCATAAATAAGGGCTCCCAGTTTGCCTCAACAACAAAAACTAGCTCAAATATAATTAGTCAACATAACCCACCACCAAAATAGACATAAAAATACACAAGATGGGAGAAAATAGATAGATTCAATACTTCTATGAATGTCTAATAGCAGACTGACTGATAAAGGAAGGGCCGACTTCAAAGCCCACAACATGGGCCATCAAAGCTGAGATCTAATAGGCCATATGCCCTTGTAGGAGGCAATTTCGTTTTGAAAAGACTGGGCCATGGCCCAGGTTGGTCTCCAAGACCCACCCTTCCGCCTATGATAATACGGGCAAAGCTTGGAAAAAGTCTTAAGATAACCATCCAAATAGCCATGTTGATACACAATAGCACCAGCATACCTTTTTAATTTGCTGTGCAGTGTCTGGAGGAGGCACAGCCAAATAGCGTGGAAGTCGAGCTTTGAACCACGAATGTTCACGGATTTCACGTATGGTGATCCTCTTCATAGGATCAACGACCAGCATTCTGGGGATTAAATCTCTTGCTAAAGGAGACAAGTGACTAGGAAGGGTGTATATTCCACCCTAGAATAAAAAAAATAGATAGCTGAATAACTGGATATCAAGAAATTGTATAACAAAATTTCAGTTGATTAGAGCAAATAGTTGCTAACCTTTATTTTCTTAAAAAGGTTTGGTATATTCTCATCATCAAATGGAAGAGTACCACAAAGAAGAGCATAAAGAATAACACCACAGCTCCAAACATCAACTTCAGGGCCAGCATATAGTTTACCTGATATCACCTAAACAAATGGACCAAACATTAGGAAGATATCTATATTTATTAGCCCTGCATAAAGGGTCTTGACAGTGTAAAAGCAAATGATTCTAGATATATACCTCGGGTGCTGCATAATTCGGGCTACCACAACTAGTCTTCAGAAAGTGACCATCACGCATAACATTACTTAAGCCAAAATCTGCAATCTTAACATTGCATTTCGAATCCAACAGAAGGTTCTCTGGCTTCAGATCACGGTGAACCACCATATTTCTATGGCAATATTCCACACCAGATATAATCTGTAAAAAAAGGTCAAATTAAAATTATCCTACCATGAACAATAGATCATATTTATACAACAGAATGATAGAAGAAGACAAAATAGAAGCGGACAAAAATTAAGTATCAACTGTCACATAGAAAGTTCAAACTAGGGATGCAGGAGGTCTGATTTGGCACGATGGCCTGCCAAACTGCAGCTAGTTTTTGCACCAAGAGGGTAACCCTGTGGCCCGGAAAAACATCAGATCCAACAGGGCCAGACCCCTTTGACCCTACGGGCGAACCACAACTAGGAACCAAACGCCGAACCTAGGAACTAATGGGGCCGAACCTTGGACCTCACACACTCAAACGGGCCAACCCTTGAACCTCACAAATTCCAGACGGTCCATGGTTTCAGCACAAGGGCCACAACGCCCCAAACCCCTTGCATGTGTATTTAAAACTACAGAATAAAGTGCTGACTAGAATGTTTGTAACAACCTCAGAAAGTGGGGAAAGAAGAGCTTACTTGCTGGAAAAAGCGACGAGCTTCCTCCTCTTGCAACCTTCCCTTCTCGACAATGTAATCAAACAACTCTCCAGATTTGACATACTCCATAACAACATATATATCAGCTGGTGTATCTATCACCTCATAAAGCCGTATGATATGGGGATGCATAAATAATCTCAGGATCTTGATTTCTCTTTTCACTGTAAAATAGTACCCCAAAAAAATTAAAGCTGAGCATTTGAGCAAAGTACAAAAGTGGCAAGAGGAAGAGTATATGTTGATCAACAATGTCACAGACAATAACTATTAACATAACAAAATCGTCAAACTATGGAGGGCCAGTTGCGATACTCACGCTAGACCAAGAAGTCAGAAGAAAATGTGGAAGTTGATTACTACTCCCTCCGTTCCATAATTCTTGTCTCAAATTTGCCCAAAAATGGATGTATCTATTCCTAAAAAACGTCTAGATACATGTAAGATTTCGACAAGAATTATGGAACGGAGGGAGTACATCATTAGGCTCAAACAGTTTGACAGATTTTACTTTCAACTTAATACTAGAAACATGTAAACGGCCTCTCGATGTTTTCCTTTTCCATCCGTTTTTCTTTCGGTGCAGCAAAAGGAGCAAGTTGCATATACTCTACAAACTTCACAAGGCAAGCAAGTTCACGAAGGGAGCAACGACAAACCTTTCTCTTCCATCTCCATGCTTTTGATTTTCCGGCGATTGAGGATCTTGATTGCCACCTTGTGGCCTGTAATTATATGCTCCGCGATCTTCACTTTGCCAAAGGACCCAATGCCCAAGGTTTTGCCGATGCGGTAGCCTTTCAATGGGTTTGCATCTCTGCCGGCTGCGTCCATCTTCAACCTGCATCACAGCCAAGTAGTTCGGGGTCGGGAGCAGGAAGAATTAAAGCTATAATGACGAACTCAGTATAGTAGTGGATCTAGACATGTGGTACTACCAACGTATGGTTTACACTTGGTGCGGCTGAGAGGCAAAGCCGGCACAATTTGCTAAGCATGACAATCCTCGTATTATTTCAACCAGAAAAGAAAAACAGCCACGATTGGTATGTACAGAGAGAAATCGGATCGTCGTCGCACTGTGTCGCGGGACGGGGGGCACAGGAGGGCGCGAGCTCCCGGATCTGAGGAGGCGCCCGGGAAAGCGCGCCAGTTCGAGCCTCTTCCCTCGGCGAGCAGCACGCGCGAGTGGAATGAAGCTGCAAGACTCAAGTCCCGAACGCAAAGCCCAATTCAGCGGTAGGGCCGTCCGTAGAGGACGACAGGAGGAGAGAGAGGGGATTGGAGAGGTGTGGGACGATGTGGGCGGTGCGCAGGGGGGCTAACCTGGCCGAAGACGCGCGGCGGCGGGAGACGGCGAGTGGGGAGCTCTCGCCCAAGAGCACGCGGAGGAGCTGCGGCGGCGGCGGCGGATGTGCCGCGGTGGGAGGCGACGAGCCGGGGCCGGGAGGGAGGAAGACAGATGCGCCTGTCACGGGAGGGGGCGAATCAGGGAAGGGAGAATGGCGAGGCTGGGTTGGGGGCGGAGGAATTCACGTGGGTCCCCCGTGGCGGAAACGGACGGACGTCGCGGGGGCTCGTGGCGCGCGGAGATTCGAGCGCGATGGGCTAGAAGCCTAGAAGGAGCGGTGGGCCGGGTAGGTGTGGGCTCGTTATTGGTTGCACGGGCCGTGCCGTGCGGCGTGTGGACATAGCGCTCGCCCGTTAACACGCGGGACGCACTCCACCAAGAGCGGCACCGGCGTCGCGGGTTCAAATCTGATCGTCTTTTTAACTTGCCAAACAAAAAGCATTGGTGCACTGCCCGTCGGTCTTTCCTAAGTGCTCATATCAGGATGCCGGTGGGTATCCGTCAACCGTTACCTATCCTTAGCTGTGTGTTTGGGTCGGGTATGGGAAAAAAAAATTCCACATACGTAACGGGGAGGGTATGGGTATTACCCAAGGTCCTAAGCCTCGT
Source organism: Brachypodium distachyon (assembly GCF_000005505.3). Lineage (NCBI taxonomy): Eukaryota > Viridiplantae > Streptophyta > Magnoliopsida > Poales > Poaceae > Brachypodium > Brachypodium distachyon. The sequence goes on along the minus strand of NC_016132.3, from coordinate 16,711,056 downwards.
ACGATGGATAGGCCAAATCATAGCTTCCTGTTTTCTTCTCGATCCTCCTCTTCTCCTTCGGCCGCTGCCTCCCATTCTCACATCCTCTTCTCTGGTTCGACAATAGCCTGGCGCCTCCACCCTCCTACAACCCTCGCGTCGCCGCCCTCCTCCTCCTCACTGCGCCCCAATCCGCCGTCCCTCCTTTCCCTAGCGACCCGGCGCGGGAAGGCGCAAGGAGGAGAGTGCGCTCCTCCTCTCCGAGGCCGCCCTCTCCCTCCTCGCCGGCACGGGATGGCGTCGGTTCGGGCCGCCGCCGCCGCTTGCTCGATTAGGGATTTTTTTTCTTGATTTGCATCTTCTTTGGTCTAGATTCCAAATGATATCCAATGGATGTGGGTAAAACGGTAATGGGCAAATTTTGGGGAGGGTAAGGATGAGGATTTCTTTCTTTGGGTATGGGGAGGGCAAATCACGGGTTGACCCAAAACCTCCTCAACGTCATCCTGATGCTCATAAGAATAGAGTGTGCGTGTATGCATTTATAGGGGTGAGTGTACGTGTGTGTGAACGTCTGCGTTTATACTGTGTTCTCAAAAAAAAATGGTGCACCGCATAAAGAGCACCACGCGCAGGATACAAAGTATAGATAACGAGAAATCAAGCATAGTTTGTTGCGAAAATAGAACAGGAAGGTACATATGCTTAATAGACTCCCGGCATCGAGAAGAGTCATTTGCAGCCATTGTACATGCGTCTTTTAACTTAACACTCATACACCACCATTCAGAAGAGGAAGAAAAACTAATACTCCTACATCCCTAATGGAAACATCAACCACGAACAACCTCGCACTTGAATGGAGACCATCAACACTTCAGTGGCGGTCAAAACTGCTCTGTAGTAATTACGTACACAAGGATTGAATGATAATTTGCCCCCTGTGAGCTTCCTGGGTTTCGGCATGCGAGCTACAAATCTGCAAAGAAGTCTGGTGCGAGTCCGTTTGAACTCTTGCCCTTGCCTTTCTTCTTACTCCTTGATCCTAAACAAACAAAGAAGAGTAAGACACTACTGCTATGGTGATTAGCGGCTGCATGGTGTAATGCAAGGCAGACTCCGTGTTACCATTTGAAGCGCTTGGCTCAACGTCCACATCCATCTCATCATCATCGCTGCCGTCACCGTTCGCTGCAGCCACTTCGTCGTGATGATCGGCAACGTTGGCTTCGGCCAATTCGTTGTCATGCAACTGCGGACCACTCAAGAGTTCTTCCATGTCCCAGAGCTGAATAAATCAGGACGGCTGATTAGATCACAACATGGAGAGAGAGAGAGAGAGAGAGAGAGAGATCACCTTCAGTATTTTGTCATGTGAAATGCTGCCTAGATACTTCCTATCGTTTGAGAAAGCTGCAGAACAAAGATAATAACTTGAAACATGATATTTCTTGCAGTTCCTTTACCAAGAAATGGACTGGACATACCGAGGGCCTCAATTGGGTATTCTGAATGCTCCGCTAGTGGCTGTATTATCTTATTAGGTAAGATACCCACTAATCTGCATGCGAGAAAATATGGAAGACATGATCAAACAAATAAGATTACTGCTCAGGAACCAGAATCAGATCATGAAAGTCACCAAGGGAAAGTTCAAACCTGATCACACCATCTGATGAACCAGATATCAGAGTTTCTTCATCCAGCTAAAACACAAAATACACTCATCTTAACAATGATGATTGCATAAAGAAAAAGGCAGCAATAAAAAGTGTAGGCCTTCTAACCTTCAACATCGTATCAACAGCCTGTGTGTGCCCCAGAAAGCGGTCACTAGCAACAAAAGAGTATGTCAGCATACAACTGAAAAATCACTTGCAGACTTACATGATCTACCATCACAGAAATTGGCAGAGGCAAACTTGTTGAGCTGTTACATTCTAGCATCAGTCTGCATATTACATATCAAATTCTTCTCTGGCTTTATCAATAAATAATAAAATTGAGATGATCCTTCATAGTAAATAACGACTTGGAATTAACTACTCCCTCCGATCCATAAAAAGTGTCACCGAGCGACACTTTTTATGGATCGGAGGGAGTACATGTGTGGCAATAACTTAACAAACCCTCATATTTATCATAATTATATGGCTAAAGCTCTTATTGTTTGACCAGGATAGAATAAGAACCTCAGCATTCACAAACATAATGTTTACTGATGTAAAGAGTAGTGAAGGGCATATGTAGCTACTATTCAGAAGTAAAGCAGGCCGGCTAGCATTTGAAGGCAAACAGAGAACTAGAGAAAATCAGGTGTGTTTTCTTAGTTTCCTTTCTAGGGAGGAATATCATCGACGAAAACAAATCAAAGTAGCACTTGGACTCCCACAAACAACTTTCTGGACCAAAATAGCATGCAACGAAAATAAATCAAAGGGTGCATTTTATTTCTGCTGCTAGTGCAATCCTGAAAACACATTTACCTGCAGTCCTTAAAATGTCCCCATGAATACAACAATAGAGCTCCACTTGGAGTCCCACAAACAACTTTCTGGCCATTCTGAGAATCACAAAAATAAGCTATTGTTCAGTAATCATAAAGTATCAAAGTTACAGCAGAGATGAAGGGTGTCTGTCAGCAAAATTATTAAAAAGAAGCTATTACCTTCATTACCACCAAAGATAGCAATTCATCTTCTGAAAATTCAGATTGTGACTTTACCTATTAGTGAAATAGGCAGGACTGTTGTTATGGTTGAAGCCGAAGGTGAACTTATGATGATATAGTTCTTAAAAGTTAAAACCACCCTAGAAAGACAACTCACTTTGTTGCTACGAAGACTGTTTACAGATAAAGTCCCATCACCACTGCAAATAACAAGACCAAATTAAGCTTTAGTAACAATAATATCAAGGCAAAAAAGTTAATCAAAACTTTGAACAGGTAAAAGTGAACTGCCTAAAAAATAGCTTCAAGGATTCACATAACATCAGTATCATAAATATAACATCATGTACTGAATAACAGAGTTATTTCTCCATCTGAATGAAGTAAACCAAAAAGGAAAATCATTGAAGCCACTCCATGATGATATATAATGGACTATGACCAAGAGAGATTGGTAGAACCCGTTATGATTGAAACACTAAATCTGTGCGTGTATACAATAGGCCACCTGCTCCTATGAAAATAACGCTAAAGTATATGAGACTCATGCAGCACTCAAGCTTGCAGGAATGGAAATTGAGTACCTTGTTGCCAATATTTGATTTGAGTCAGAGACATAGATCATGTCTGATATGTAATCTTCATGGCACTCAAAAGAGTTGCAGATTGTTCGTTTCCGAGTATCCCACACCTAAAATTACAAAAATGTTTTACCGCAAAATGATTTTATTGAAGAGATTCATGTCTGATATTTATTGAAGAGATTAATGGAGAGAAGGAACAAAATATCAAGTGTCAGCTTTGAAAGTGTCCATGTGTCAGTCCAAAACATATGTATGCTTCCCTAACTGCTCAGGAATCAATGGTTAAACTGACCAACACTGAAACCTATACAGGTTGGAACGGTACAGTTTTAATACCTTAATGCAACCATCATCGTCACCTGAAGCCACTGTAGTTTCAGTAAGGCAGACAAGGCGGTTTACGCCCTCACTGAAAATATCAATATAAAGGAAACAAAAAGAAGGGGCGCCTTAATATTTAATTCCACGAGCAAAATCAATAACAGCACTGCAAACTGACAAAACTCACGCATGTGCATCCTCCAAACGGGCAATGGATTTGCCTGTTTCTACATCGGAAGCAACAATTGATTTATCAGCTGATCCCGTCAAAAGCACTGAAACAAGTCAAAACATCAAGAAGATCCACATGACCTGGTTAGAATCTGGGGTGTCTTCACCTCCCAGTTAGTTCTGGGATGTCACTTCCATAAAGATGCTAATTTTACAGTGCCAGCTTAAACAAATAAACAGAGCTGATGAAGAATCAGTCATAAAAAAAAGTGCGGATGAGTAGGCAAGCTGGGAGGTATTGGGAATACAGAAGGGAGTAATTACCAGTTCCCGAGTCCACGAAGCGAACAGCCCTACATGACTCCTCGTGCGTTTTTACCGCAAACAACCTTGGAAATTAGAAAGAAAATATATGACCCATCAATCTCTAATATATGACAACTACTTATGAATTGCGATAATGTAAGTGCATAACCACAATGACAGCTCGAAATTCGAACAAAGAAAAACAATTCCATATGAGAGTTATATACATCATTGATTACAGAGTCAGTGGGCCACTTGAAATTTGAATTCACATAGACCCATTCAACCCAAAATCGAATGCCTCCTGACATAACAAATAAAAAATGAAGCTGCCCATACGACATGCAAAAATAATACAGATGAACTTAATTCTACAAACAGATGTTTAAAAAGAATTATTAAACCCTAACATAAACTATTTTCGGTCAGCAACGTGAACTTTAGAACATGATGCAACTAACATACAGCAACTGGAAGCTCTAAAGTTCTAAACGCCAATGAAGCAACAGCCTGAAATTGATTGGCAACTGAACCTAAACCCTAGGAACACTATGCCGAAAGCAATGAAACCGCAGTAATAAGCAACATACAAAATCAGATAACCACGAGCAGAAGAAGGGGCGATAGTGAGTACCTCTCTGGCTGCAACCCCTCAGCATACCGGAACCTGCACAGAGCAGCGAAAATTTAGAATCGTTGCATCGTCGGGAGGGGAAGCGAGAAATTCATCGGAGCTTTGCTGGTAACGGTTGTGGCGGTGCGTACAGGTGGAGCTCGCCGGTGATGAGGGAGGTGGCGACGAGGGGTGAGGTGGGGTGGAAGGCGAGGTCGAAGGGCGTGTCCTCGTGCGGAGCCTCCATCGCGGCGGTGGACTGAGAGAGCGAGAGGCGGCGCGGCAACGCGGCTGGGAGAGAAGAAGAGAAGAGCAGGGCAGGTTTCCGAGTCTAGGGCCGCCGGGGAGATGTCGCGTTCGCGCAGAGAGCTACTGTGGGCTGGGCTTGGGCTGGACACTCGTGGAAAAGGGCTGCGAACGGCAGGAAATTTCACGGCCTGGTGACCCCAGATAAGATGATGGCATGAAAGCTGCACAGAGATTTCACGGCCCAGATCGTCAATTCTGGTGATCCTCAATAAAAAATCGCCACTTTTTTTTTCTGGTTCCTTGTAACCCCCCTGCCTTGGCTGCGAGGACAAAAGCGCCCCGAGTTGGCCGAGTCGCTGGGCAAAGTACCCTAAAAACTTGCACTAATGAGTACACGTGACCACGTAAATACGAGTTTTTTTTCTATTATTAGAAAAAAGGTTTGGTGGGTATATTTCAATAACCATTGGGTGAAGCGCATGCGGATATTGGAATGTACAACTCATGCCCATGTACTTGTGTGCCCACTTTCGAAACTGCTAGGTGAGCCCTGATTTTCGAAACCCCTTGCGCATTGCGGCTCGCCCCCTAGCCCCTCCTAATCTCTCTTCCTCTGGTAAATCGTCGTGACTTCTGATTCCCTCAGGGCTCGTTCGTTTGTGGTTTCCCCGGTGGGGATCAGTCGGGATCAACGGGAATTTGTGCTAAAATCTTGATAATCTCGGTTGATCTCGGCCGGGCTAGGACAAAACGAACAGGGCCTCATGAGGCAATCCCCGTCGCTAGCCACCTCCAGGCCTTACGTGTCGTGCCCTCGCCATGTTACATGTGTTGTCGGTCGCTTATAGAAAAAGTTGTACCCATTGACGGAGAAACAGTTGATGAGTAACTTCATGCGGGGTGGGTAAGGGTATAGCATAGACGTAAAGGGATAGAGTGAGGGAAAAAACTCACTTTTCTGAATCGTGGTAGCTACCACCGCTCTCTTGCTTGTGCTCACACCGTTTAGAGGACTTTGCCGTTGTGAGATGCTCACAAAGCTTTGCCGTTGTGGCTGAGAAATGCCGGCTCCACGTTTTTTGAACACCTCTGTTCATGGGACACAGGGGCAGCACTGCAGCTATTTTGCTCGGGGGAGGAGGGGGGGGGGGGGGGGGGGGATGTGTGCAGAAACAGTAGCAGGCGAGCTGACGTCTCAGGTGCTGTCCATGCATCCGCCTGCCAAAAAAGCCCCAGGGGCAGGGCCAAAAGCTCCCCAAACCACCACATAACATGCAGCACGTACGCAGACGCAGAGAGCATCAAAACAATCAAAAGGCACACGAAACAAGACATCCACCCATCCATTCGCCGTCTCCTCCGTCCAACGCCAGGCACACGACGAGCCAGAAGGCACAAGGCAGGCAAAAGCGTTTTGAGTACTCAAAGCGTTTCCCTCACCTCCACGGGCCCGATGAGGCGTCGTGACTGAGGCAAGACGTGATCAATGGAGTTATGGAGCCATATGCGACCCAGCTAGGCAGAGCGAACAGTCGAACAGCAATAGTGCGGCACTGTGCGTGCATTTCCTTTCCGCTCATTCTTTGCTCCTCCACCGCCCGGCACCCGCACTACGTCGGTCTTTCGCCTCCAAGTTCTGCCACGGCCGAGGGAGGGTAGGGCCAACACGTACGGGGGATTCGATCATCTGCCGGCCGGGCCAACCCACACGCGCACGCTCGTCGCAAGCGCGCACAGCACTCGATTTCCCCAGTCGATCGTGTCTGAAACACTGTGCCCCGGTGGAATTCGTGCGGCCCCGAACGAGCCATGTCATGTCACACGCCGATCAATCGAGCATTCGAGCTTAAGCGCGAAAGGGAAAGAGCTCCATGCAATGCATGGCGGTCCGAGGCTCCGACTGGATGCTTCGCTATTTCGGGACGCTCTCCACCGTTTGGTCCGTGTGGAGGAAGAGCCGTGAAAGATGACTGGCTGTCCGTGGGTGGCTTGGCTGGCCCAGTTTGAACGCCGCAAGGGATGAGAAATTCTTCCCAGGTCCACCGTCGATTTAAACCCTTCTCCCACAAATTCACCCGATCGTTTCCAGTGGACGGTAAACTCCCTAAACGGTCTGAATAAAGCATTGTTCATCTGATTTAAAATCTCCGAATGCTGACAATACATCACTTCACACAAGTTGGTACTAGTACGATGCAGCTGTTAGGCGATTCCAGCCGACAGCTGCACTGGACAGTCTGTGAAACACCCCCATTTTTTTCTTCTTCTTTACCTTGGCACATCAGTTCTCTCGCACAGTGGTCTAATTTGCGCCATGCCCCTATGGAGTATAGCTTCTCTCTAGACCTCGTAGGCTGGTACACTAACCTGGTCAGTCTCTTATCCTTTCATGTTTTTATCAACAGTTCGTGCATCATGCATGTCTCACTCCGGATGAACAAAGGCTTCAATGATTGTACGTCTAGGCATTTTTATCCCTGGTGATTGTATGGCATTTTTCTTTTTACAGTTTGACCCCCTTTTTGCACTAAACTTTAGGAACTCCAAAGAAATTTGTAGGACTAGATTCTTTTTTCAACGAGACTTGTAGGCCTAGGTTTGTTTAGGAATTTTTATATGGTTCACTTCGTACTCGGTTTCAAAGAATTTTTTTCCATGAAGTCCAACATTTTGAAAAAAAAAATCTATGACAACTATGCTCAAGCACATAATCGCCAACAATTTATCTGTTTTGCCGATAATGTAATCAAATAACTAGAGATTTTAATACTGTTTTTTTTCTTCTTCTTATGAGAACAGCATGCCATGGTATTTGATCCTGTTTTTTGGTAGTGTCTATTTCTCAGTCGATTGAAAAATAGTTATTTCTCAGTCAACAATCGTAGCCATCCAATTAAGATTTTCGTATTCATCGGATCAACATTAATCTTACACACGAATCTCAAAGTTTGAATTAAAAGGTTGTTATCATCGACTAAGAAAATAGTTATTTCTCGGTCGTCACAGAAATAGCAAAACCGTTTTTTTTCTGTTCATGTGTTTTGAAAACCCCATCAAAAAGGTCATACTTGCTTAAAAATTTAGAAGTGCTAATTCACTTTTTTTAGGAAGGAAAACTTTTTAAAAATTAAACTCAGATATTAGACTCTTTTGAAACGCCGACCGGAGGGCCGTCCTAGTCCTAGGATTGAATGGCCGTGGCAAGCATGCACGCGTGAAGCCAGAGTGAGTACACATCATGGTACAGAGAGCGGAGACTGAAAACCCTGAAAAAAAACTGATGCAAATTGAAGCGAGGCTTTACTGCCAGCTGGGCCCCACACCACAGTCCACACGGACACAGACAGAGCGTAGGAAGGAAGGCGGGAAGCCGCCATGATTAGCAATCCAGTCACTGGTGGCTTTCGTTGACCGCCGGGGCCCAGCTTAACAAGGCCACGAGACAAAACGCTTAATGGGCGTCCACGCGCGTGCCAATGCGATCGATATCAGCCGTAGTAGCACCACCGGTTTGGACTTTGAGAATTCTTGCCGGCCGCAATGCCGTGGCTTTGCACAAATCGGCAACATATTACATACAGATACAGGTTAACAGAGAGCTATCAATGCAATTACGCACAAGAAAGAGACCAAACAATCCCCGATCCCGCAGAACTTCAGAGCAAGAAGACGACGCAGCAGCAGCAGAGCAACACGGAGGCGGCAAGCCTGAGCAGCAGCCCAGGCCAGACCAAGCTCCCCGCGGCGTCAGAGCTCTCGCCGCCGCCGCCGCCATGGCAGACGCTGACGCCAACGTCCTTGACATCCACAGCCCGGTCACCCACGCACAGCCCGGGGTTACCGCTGAGGTCGAGGTTCCGTCCAAGGCGCCTCAGAAACTTCCCGTCGAACGGCACTTCCCCATCAAGCCCATTCTTGCTCAGATTCAAATGGTACATCCGCTTCAGCCGTGTCAGCCCCGGCGGGATCCTGCCGGTGAGGTTATTATCCTGCAGCGAGAGCGTGGTGAGCCCCGACAGCAGCCCGAGCGTGTCGGGGATGGGACCCGAGTACCCGGAGCTGGCGAGCCGGAGCTCCTGCAGCCGCGCCATCTTCCCCAGCTCCGGCGGCAGCGGCAGGCCCGCCATCGCGTTGTTCTCCATGATCAGGTACTGGAGCTCGCGCATCCCCGAGATGCCCGCCGGTATCCCCCCGCTGAGCCCGTTGTTGCTGAGGGATAATAAGGTGAGGGATTTGAGCGCTACGATTGAGGAAGGGAGAGGGCCGGTGAGGTTGTTGGAGCAGAGGTCGAGCTTCTGGAGCTGTAAGAGGTTGCCCAGGGTGGCCGGGATTGGGCCGGAGAAGGAGTTGTAGCTCAGGTCGAGCCCGGCTAGATTCCGGAGCTGGCTGATGGTGCTCGGGATGGAACCCGTGAGGGAGTTGTAGCTGAGGTCGAGGTGGACGAGGTTTTTGAGCTTGCCGATGCTTTCAGGGAGCTCGCCACGGATGAGGGAGTTCTGGGAGATAGTGAGAACTTGGAGATTGGAGAGTGATGTGAGCTGCGGCGGGAGCGTGCCGGAGAGTGAAGGGTTGGAGCGGATGCCGAGCTGCTGGAGAAGGGAGGAAGAAGAGGAGAGGTTGGCGGCAGGGGGGAGGGTGAGGCGCGTCGGGGAAGAAGGGTTGTTGAAGCAGGAGACGAAGAAGATGGAGCGGAGGTGAGGGAGGGAGCTTGGGAGGAAGGCGTGGGATGGGAATGTGGCTGTGGCCTTGCAGGTCGGGTTCGGCGGGACACCGAAGTCGAGCCGCGTTACGTGGAGGAGCACAGTTGCCGGCGCCGGAGACGAAGAGGAAGGCCCTTTGGTGGTCGGGTCTGCAGGCTTGCACTCGAGGCCGGGCCAGGGGGAGGAGCAGGGGTCGGCGGAGGAGGAGGAGGAGCGCCAGTCGCGGTCGGAGGAGACGGCCTCCATGACGCGCAGCAGCGCCTCGCGCTCCGCCGGGTCCATCATGGCGCCGGCCACGGCCACGGTGGCGGAGAGGATCAGGGACATGAGGAGCGTGGCGACGGGGCCGGAGGCTGGCATGGCTGACGGCTGGCTTTTCTTGCTTTCGTGGTACGTGCTCTGCCTGCCTTGAGTCCTTGACACGCGCGCACGGGGGAGGGGGTTTCGCTTTTTGAGGCCGGCTCGGGCTTTCGGTGTTCGGGAGAGCGAAGAGGGTTCGAGGGGAGAACAAGAAGCAGAGCGTGCTTATTAATGTGGGCGGTGGGGACGGAGGGGAGTATCTGATGTGACGGGACTGGGGCCTGCATGCGCCCGTACGGGTTTGCAGAAGAGAGCTAGGGGAGAAAACAGTGCGTGCGTGCGTGCGGTGTCGGGGAAATCAGGAATGGAAATCGGCTGTTGCCAATGCCCACCTCTCTCGATCGATCCTCCCGGGCCGGGCCGGACCCGCTGCTCAGCGGCAGAGAAACGCCGCACAGCCGGAAAACATCCGAAGTTCCAAAGAAGAAAGAACCATATACGAGCTCATTCACAAATCGACCGATCGGTCATCACGCTACGCACGGATCGTTTGATTGTGCTTGTGTTGTGTGGGACTGTGGGCCGATCGGCTGAGCGTAGCCGTGCATAGGCCGGCCCTTGGTTAATTCCGTCTAGCACTACTAGTGGCTTGGGCGGCACCGCATGCACATACTGCATCTCCGAATTATGACTGGTGTTTTGGTGGGAGCGTGCACGTGAGGCGGTTAATTCATGCATGCATGTACTACTAGTTGGTTTGGTCAGAAGTCAGCACTAAGTCAGCAGACTCGTTGATCGAAGATGATTAAACGTTGCCACAACGAGAAGACTAGTGGAGTAGCTAAGATAGAACTGTTTGTGAAGTGATACGTTCCATAAGTACGTGCATGCATGTGCATGGAGATCGAGCTAGTAAATGCACCATGTAGCTACTAGTAGAATCGGTCAGACACGGGAGACATGTACGTACAGGAACAGGAACAGCAGTGGATTTTTTGGAGCAAAGCATTTACTAACTAGCTAGAGACGCATGCAGCAAGCCAGCAAGTGTACCCCCTCCTCTCCTCCCCTGAATTTTCCAAAGACAGATCGGCGCGCATGTGGATCGCCCGATCTCTACAGGGACGGCACGATCAGATCAGGTGTGAAGGGCTCGTTCGTGTGATGCGCAGCAGCCGGGCGAGGCCATGCATGCATGATGGCTTCAAAGGTTCATCGATCGTGCATGCATGCATGCATGCACTGTGCCACTCTGAGCTCCGATCCGGCCAAATGGCCGATGGATCGAGTTCTTCAGGCGGTGACACCTCCCTCTCCAGCCCTCAGGTGATGTGACAAAAGATACGTACCTGATTACTTGATCAGACGGTGCCGGCGGGCCCTCCGGTGTCGGGGATCGGTGTGGTTGAAAGTTGACTGGAAAAGCAGAGAGGGCTGAAGTGACCCGTCGACGATCGCTTTTAGCTTATTCACGTACGGCGTGCAGCGACGCCATGTGCGCGTTAACGTTGCTTGTACATACGTACCGGCCCGGAGAGACATGCCGCCATGGGCCGGCGCGCGTCACCCAACAAAGGAATCCTCCGTTTCTTTACAGAGAAAACACATCACGCTTTCATCCATCCACGATCTGCAGTAAGAAAAGGTGTACCACAGTCTTGTACGTACGCACGTACGTTTTTACGTGGTAGCTGCCAAATTGGCGTTGGGCGCTAGCTACCCGCTCTCTCCGATTCTAAATTGTTGTCGAAATATTACATGTATCTAAACATTTTTTAAAAACGGATACATTAGAAAATCGCGCGTATGCACGGTGGACTATTCATTGGGTCGATCGGTCAGGTCTCACGTGCGAGAGAGATCGAGCCGGCCGGACGGACAGCCTCGTCTGTGTATGCATGAAAAGTGTAAACAGTCTCGTGGCAGCGAAGAAGTTTCACTGGAATAGAATGCGAAGGGAGTCGGAACAGGGAGAAGAAAAAACAAACCATGCGTACGTACAACGTGTGACTGACTACTCACGAGCGAACGCTGTAGCCAAGAAAAACATGCACTAGCGTCTACAAAACAGGACGAACTCTCGTGAAGCATGCTTTGGTACCAAAACACTGTGAAACACATGACCGATCATGTCCATTGTTTTGTTCACCCTCCTTTTCGAGAATCTTTTTTGTTGATCCTCACACCAGAAAAAACATTTTTTTCCCCATACTACTCCGACGCATCTCATGAAACACACGGGCGGTCTAAAGATGGGCTGCATTTTGCGGAAATATATGCGGGCCCACTAGGCTCATTCTGGGGTGTTAAGTCGTACGTGTAGGCCTTTCCAGCGATGGCCCATTTGACTGAAATACACACTTTCGATTGCAGATAACACAGGTTGTTCCCCTAAATCCCGCTATAAAAAAAGGTTGTTACCTTAAAAAAATGGTTGATCTTTTTTTAGGAAAAAAAAGGTCGTTCTAAAACAAAAGATAACTTCATGACGCCAAGTCAAGTCTTCCATGTTGTATCGTTCTTCCATGTTTGTTTGTTCGTTCGTTCTTTGGTGTATCGCCAAGTCGCCGATCTATCGGTTCAAAAAAAAAAAGAGTTCTATTAATTGCTTTTTTCAAGGGAATCGACCTATTAAGCATCGTGCGCAACGCAACGCAGTATATCGATCGGATAGGTGTAAAATTGTATGCTGTATCAGTATTTTAGTCGGAATCGTGTTTATCTATCAGATGTAATCTGCAAACAAGGGAAATGCGTGCGCGCTTGGCACCCTCCTTCACGACCTGTCTAGACCCCTCTGGTCGTGCCGAGCTCCGGTCCGTTTGGCCGACCAGGCGCTCGCCTCTCTGTGTTGCGTTACTCTGCTTAATTGATTCAGGTCGAGGGCCCGCCCACGCAACGGAAAATGCGTGATTATAATCAACCAAATGGTCATCTTTGCTTGCATTTTTTTAATTGGAAATTGAACATTAAAACCTGTGGTTCGATCAATTCTTCTGTTTCTTTTGTACATGCAAGGCATTAACTACAGGTGGAGTTTACTAAGAGCAATAAGCATCACAACATACAACATATTGGATGGATGCATGCAAGTAAGATGGGCAAAAGGAAAATTGTAACATCATCAAATTTTATAGAACAATTTACCAACATTTACGACTCTAAATTAAGATGATTGCATTTCAGGTGTACTACACTATAGATGTTTTATTTATTCTCAGTATGTTTTTATCATAAACATATTTCAGACTGAAAATTGAAAATTATGTTTAGTGTCCTCTCCGTCTATTCTTTTCGGTTCATGGAACAAAGGGTCGATTTTTTGCATTTGCGGCACATGAAACTCCAGATATCCAAGTGCTAGCACCGATTTCTTCCAACTATGCTGCAACAAAGTTCTGGTATACATGTGAGAGATCAACCCATTTAACCAATTGATCTGTTCGAATTGGCCCGTTATTGGCTAGCTCATTTAGGATGGACGTTTCATTTAAGAGGTTCTTAAGCTCTAATTGCGTGTGTAATTGGATGTTGAGTTATACAGGATTAGAGGACAAGCCGGAGTGATTAGACGACAGAATCCAGACTTAAAAGGAGTCACTGTTTGTTACAGTGTTACAGCTCAACAGATATTGTACTCTCTCCGATCCATATTAATTGTCCCAAATTTGTACAAATATGAATGTATCTATGCCTACAAACAGGGACAGGCCTACGGCCCGTGCTATCCGGGCTGTAGCACGGGTCCAGCCCAGCTAGTTGATACAAGATATATGATTTTTTTAGCCCATGTATTTGACTCCGGACTGCATAGCCCATCCATCCAGGCCCAGCGTAGCACCCCCACTCTTCCAGCCCAACATCGTACAGGCCACGCCACGGGCAGCCCAGGCACATCACGACGCTCCGTCGATCGATCTGCCTAATCGACCCACTCCCGCGGCTCCTTGTCTTCTCTCTGCCCGCCTGCCCTGTTTCCCAATTTTCAGGCAACGAAGAAACAGAAGCCGCCGGCCGCCACCCCAGCCCTAAGATCCTCAAATCCCTTAGCCACCTATCCCAACCACAGGCAGCCGTCTGCACAACACACGACGAGGTGCAGGCGGATCCCTTATTGGCTACAGGGACTGATTGGCTGATTCCAACCCCGTTCCTAATCGCTTTTGGTTCGTGTTTGCATTAGAAATTTTGAGTGATTCATGAATCATGATCCACCATCAATACTTGTTGTTCGAGGTCTAACTAGATTATTTTTAACTTAGATGGAGAGATTCTATCCAAGATTACAAGATTTTAGTAGTGCAGAGCATAAACAAGCACACATTGAGCTTAATAATCGAGCATGCATTGAGCGATAAATGTTTTCAGACGCCACCCAGAGCCATCGTCAGAACTTAGTGGTATGTTTTGTATTTCTACTTTTAATCTTATTACTACATGTTGTCATTCTCATTTGAAATGTCCTTAGATTAACTTTTATTGCTTTAGAGACAATTGAAGTGTTTGGGCCGTTGATTGAGTACTTTTAGTACAGTGCAATTTTATTATCATTTAGAATTTTTTTGAGTGTATCATAAGTTAGCCCCCTCTTTTATTTGTTCCTGGGTCCGCCACTGCCTATAAACCGTTTAGATACATGTAATATTTTGACAATTAATATGGATCGGAGGGAGTAGCTATAATTGGCTCACTCTGCAATAAAGCATGAGATGTCTCGAATTAGAACCGACCGTATTTCACATTGGTTTTAATATTTAAATATTCACTTTATTGGTGTTCCTTTTTTCTGTACCCACAACGGTAACCTAAGCTTCTTTAGTGTTTGTTGTCATAAGCAAAGAAATTATCCTTTTCGATTCTCGGTTCTGAATCAAATTATAATCTCAAAATCTGTGCCATGATAGAATCATGATCTTTCTATGTGCTGTTTTATTTTCAGCATTTTTTGCAACTTTTTAGAAAGTATTCTTTTGTTTTTGGAGCACCGGGTACATCTCGAGGCTAGGAACACCTAATACGTTCTCTCCTCGGAGTGTTTTGGCTAAACCAGTGGTGATTTCGTCACTTACAAGCGACGATCAAGTGTTTGAGGATCAAATCGATTTATGACAACAGTGAGAAGATATTGTTCATTGTCTTATGTAGCATCCATACTGAATCATTAGCTTTTGATCCAACTATAAAAAATGAGCGAAGTCGGCAATAACTTTTGATCCAAAGACCTATCACGTTTGCTTGTGAATTTTAATTTCAAACCATTAACAAAAAAAACTGGTAACTATTCCATCATATTAAAAAAAATGCATCAACAAGATACTGTAATCACGTAGGCCATCATGTGGTTTGTGGATATTAAGCTTCATAAAATATTGGTGGAAAGATATTATGGTGCATCCACTTATTATATAAAGAAGTGATTATAATATCTTGAAAGAGAAGTAAGATTCGAAAGACATGTTTTATATTTTAGAATGTGCGCGTGCATGCATGTTTGCTTGCATTTTTTTTAACTGAAAAAATGTTGTGAGTGGACTGATCGGCCAAATCGCTGTACCTGCATATGAACATCTCGTTTCGCGGTTAATTTGAACATCTGAAAAATGTACTCACTAGAAAAACAAACGGTTTTCAGGGGACGCTTTAAAAACAAAAAAGTGCCACCTACTAAACCATCAACCAAATTTCTTAAATTTAATCAGAATACTTTGTCCATGGAGAGCCATTGAAATCCAGTGGCGGAAACAAGGCCACCGATTCTCTTCCTTAGAAAACCTATCTAGGGTTTCATCTCCGGCATCATCCGGGAGATTGTCGGCTTTCTCCTCGTCCACCGGTAGGGTGTGTGTAAGAAGGTCACGATGTACCGGTGAGAGCTATAGTTTTTTCTGTCTAATCGCTTTGGTAGGGCGGCCGTTGGCATGGAATAAGGTCTCCTCGCCTCGGCCACGTTCCGGTGGTGCTTCATTCCGTCAGGAGACGTGTGGAAGTTGGTGTGGTCCTTGCGGAGGTGTTGTTTTGTCTTCAAGATGGTGTTCCGGACTCCGATTCTCCTCGAGTTCATCTGTGAGGCTGGAATCCACAGAGCAACGGACTAGATTCTTGTCATCCTCTCGGAATGATGATGTTAGAGTTTATTGCGGTGCATGCACGCCGGTGAGATCCGGTGTCAGGAAAAAAGGAAAGTAAAAGACCCATATGATGCGCCCTCCACCTTGTATAAATAAAATCAAATTTATGAATCAATAAAATCATATTGTTGTTCTCAAAAAGGTATAATTCGTTGTCCTAAAAAATGACTAATCTTCTCTAAACAAGAAAAAAAAAGAAAAAAGAAAAACTAGTGGTACACGTCAATTCTCTCCTCCTCCTTCAGTCCTCCTGCTTCTCCATAGTCCCAAAACTCGCACCAAGCTTCCCCCTTCTTGCTCCAAAAACTGGTACTTCCCCCTTCTCGCTGCAAACTCGCACCAAGCTTTTATGGCGGCGTTGGCTTCCACCAGTCTAATTGCTTCTTCAGCCATGAGTGATCAAAGCCCCCCTTGGTCGCTCCCAGCGACGCCACCATGGGCCGCCCCTCCTACGCCACGGAAGGGCCCGTGGTGGTGCCAAGGCTTAGCGGCGGCTGGCTTAGCTGGCCCCACCGCCCCAGGCCGCCGGAATGCCAGGTTGTGGGGACCCACAAATCGCACTTCGAGAAGATTTTTGCCTCCCTGGCTCGGCGCTGGCTGGCTCCCTCCCGCTTCCAAATCGCCCGCCTCTCTCTCTCTCTCTTGGGGATTCCTCCTCCCCTTCCCGGCTTCCCCCAACCGAATTTCTCTTGGGCATTTCCTCCTCCCCTTCACTGCTTCCCCCAACCGAATTGAGAGAAGAACCCCAAGCCCCAAGCAACATTGCAACAGACTTCCGTCCGTCGTCATCGTGGAGATGCAGGCAGTGGTGCCCCAGGGTGCGCGCTTCGTGCGGCTGCACTGGCGCTGCAGCGGTCACCGGGGCCGCACTGTGTACCTCGCCGCCGACGAGGACGGGAGAGGCATCAAGCTATCGGGCTTGCGCGAAGCGCCACACACCGTGTGGGCACTTGAGCATCTGACGGACCCGTATGGCGAGCGGGCTTTCCTCCTCCGCGGCGCCTACGGACGGTACGTCGTCGCCGACAAGTACCAGAGGCCGCGCGTGATCCAGGCGACCGGGTGGATGAGGTCGCTCCACCTGAGATGCCGTGGCAGTTGCTTCAGACGGGTGGCGACCTCCTCGTCGGAAGTCGACTGGGCGGGTTCCTCCGCGCCACCATCAGTTACCGCTACGCCGATGTGGTTGTTGGGGAAAACGACGGGAGCACCATGCTCCATTGGGGCGTGGAGGTCGTACCCTCGCTTGTCCACACCGCAGATAGGATTGATTCGGTAAGCTTCTTAGACCTTAGTTCCGTTGCCCCAGAATGATTCAAACTGGTTGATTAGTTCTCAGGAGGCGATTTCTACTGATGGTGCACTATGATTACAGCTTATGCAACTCCAGAAGCACACCAAGGTGCAGTGGAAGGGTGAAGGGTCCAAGATTATACGTTACGTCAAAGCTGATCTAGATGGCGTCATCAATGAAATGGCTTGGTCTAACATCAGACTGAACTCAAACAGTCTAGTAATTACAATGCAAATGATCTTGCAACAGGATAATGATGTTCTACATGCAGCAATATGTGTTAGGGGAGGCCAGTATGGACAGCTCACACCACTCCTCGTGGACCTTCCTACAAGCAATGATCGTGTCGATGTAGTACTTCTTAGTCCCAACACCGCAGGTTAGGGCATAAACCAACACCTTACGCCCCAAATTGCTGGCACAAGTAATTTTTGTACTAAGCTTTTCAGCATATATATGTGTATGGCTGTTCTTGTTTCTGATATTAATGTGCTTCCAATTCCTATTTTGGTGGTTTCAGTGCACCTTCACCTACTGTACCCGGAGTGGCGTGCTGAATCGATGGCGTGGCCTGTACCGCTTCCTAGATTAGCAGTCGCTTCCTCCGCAGAAGGGCCAGAGGTAAGCACTAGTTGAATTTGCGCACATGTACGAATTTTATATCGATTGGCGATATTTCTGTAGGGTTTGAGCATTCCGGACAAAATGGATTGCGCACATGTATGAATTTTATATCGATTGGCGATGTTTCTGTAGGGTTTGAGCATTCTGGACAAAATGGATAAATATTTACCTGATGAAGTACTTTACTCCATAGTGCTGAGGCTTCCAACAATGTCTGATATAATGCACCTGGCATTTACCTGCAAGTGGTTTTACCGGAAGCTTGCAGCCATTGGTTTCGCAAGAGCTTACTGCCATGAAAGACAGAACTCAGTCCGGACACTTGTTGCAGCAGTTAATTGTGAAACAGTGGAAATAGCAGCCACCGCCCCCATGGAGCATGTTGTTGTCGCACTTGATGCGATTCTGGACAGAGGAAGGTTCCGTGTTCTGGATACAAGATTTGGACAAGTCCTGCTGTATGATGAAACAATTGGAGACATGATCATCGCTAACCCAATGAATGGTGATCAGATACATCTTCCAACCATAGAACCTCCTGTGCTGCACACATTTTTGGCTGCCGGACTAGTACAAACGAAAACAGGCGATCGGTTGGTAATGGCTTTGTTTGCCAGACGCACATCCTCTGTGCTGGGAACAGATTGTGCTTGGATATGCAGCTCACACCTCTGTCCCGGTCCTGCAAGGTGGATGGGGCATTCGCAGCCCGTCAGGTTCCGTCTCCCCCAGTCTAGATTGCAGATCCGCAGTCCTTCAATTCTTGCAGAGGAACATTGGCATCTCTTATCTTTTAATGATTGCATCCTATCTATCAGTCTAGATGGCGAGCATGCCCTGTCAAGGCTTGCACTTCCTTTTGAGACAAGGGTTGATAAAGTACCAGCGCATCTTCTTGCCAAGATCAGGGATGGGAGCCTTGCACTTCTTGTCCGTGAAGATGGCGTTCTTACAGTGTGGGTTTATAGGTTCGTGAAAACCCCTAAAAACTGGGAATGCGAGCAGTACAAGAGCTACTTTGTCGAAGATCTCGCACTATCGTCTGTAGCAGAAGAAAACAGTTTGATTTTGAACCCTCACTTGATCGCTTTGAACATTGAGACTGGGGACTTCAGCCTTCCATTCCAATTACCAGATGAGTATGACGAAGGACAAGTTGTGAACCTGAAGATGCCTTGGCCTCCTCGGCCTATATTGGTTGCCACTGGACCCTAAGGATCAGTAGACGTTCTTTGCCTTTTCTCTGATTCTGTTTCGTACATGATGCCAGATGCATACCCCTATGCTGTTCGTGCTGTCTGCACTTTTATTAAGAAGGAGCTTGCCTCTCAACTCAGAGATGATCTTCTTGCAGTTGTAAGTGACATCCAGCAACCACCATATTTTTTTCTGAAATTTTTCGCCAATGTTCTCTATTTTAGTCAGTGTAATCACCATGACTAGGGGTATTTTATAACAAACACTGGCTAAAGTGGTCTTGGACTGGCTTTGGTCTTCTTTCAGCTGTATCACCTTAATTAAATGCAATGCTGCGCGCAAACAATTCGTTTACTGCTATACATCTGTTAGATTAATAACTCCACTTGCTTGCTGCACTTTTGACCTTTTATTTAGTGTTTACTTTTGACCTGTTAGTACTGGATTCTCCGGTAGTTTCTGTAGTTCTAGCATGCATGGCATCGGCAGCATCAAAAACTTCCAAAGGTAGATTGGATGCTATCAAGGTTTTATATATTGTACTGATCTGATCTGCTTCCTGCAACAACTTCCATTCCACTGTCATATATCACAGATACATATTTAAAATGCTCACAGATAGTACTACGCATTAAGTTAATTAGCCCATGTCATGCCTCTTGCTAGTAATATTGATGTTGCTCGCTATTATATGGTTGTACAGAACGCAGGAGTAGATCTCATCTTGGTCAGTTGAACTACCGGCCACCGCATTTTGATTTTCAGGGAATTGAATGGCTGGCCTGAATTGCCTTAAATAATACATTGAGCATTTCAGTTCTGATTTTGTTTTCAGTTCTCAGTTTTCAGATATAAAAAATAGAAAAACATGTTTTCTCTGTTGGATAACAAAGACATATTTTTCAGTATAATTTGTCTCGGTTAAATGCAAAAACATTTGTATTACTAAGATTGGTTTTGATTGTGTTGATGTGCTGTAGGTTAATTCGCAAACTAAGTAGTAACAATGAAGATTCACAAACTGGACAAGAAATGCCAGCCAAGAAAAGGAGAATTTCGAATCCGACTA
This sequence comes from Brachypodium distachyon, assembly GCF_000005505.3. NCBI lineage: Eukaryota > Viridiplantae > Streptophyta > Magnoliopsida > Poales > Poaceae > Brachypodium > Brachypodium distachyon. The sequence goes on along the minus strand of NC_016132.3, from coordinate 16,690,850 downwards.
CGAGCAAATCAAGTTCAAAAAAGGACTCACAAGCTCATGCCTCAATGCAGAATGCACAAGTGCAGCAATGTCATTGAGAGTGGCAGTGGAATATTTTGATATTTTAGTTGATCTGGGTTGTTTCTGCTGGTAGCAGTCTTTTGATTTTGTAGTTCCTAATCTGAATGATGGGAAGAGTGAAGTGCTGAATCTGTTTGGGATGGAACTCTGGTAGTTTATAACTGCTTAAAATACAATTGTGGATGATAATGCAATGCTGGGGCACATTATTTGAATACTGCTATATGTGATATTTTGGGGGCAGGTTACTGAAGTGCACCTATTTGTTTAAGGGCAAATTTCAAAGTGCATCCAATTGGTTTTTATGGTGCAGTTCCAATTTGCTTCCATTTGTTTTGTGGGCATATTTCATAGTGCATCAATATTGAATTTAGGGCATATTTGGAAAGTGCCCTGAATAGTATTGAGTGCATATTTGAAATGGTGCCTCCATTGTTAGGGGCATTTTTCAATTACCAGATGAGTATGAAGAAGGAGAAGTTGTGAACCTGGAGATGCCTTGGCCTCCTCGGCCTATATTGGTGCCACTGGACCCCAAGGATCAGTAGCTTAGTACTTAGCATGTTGGTCCTTCACCAAGCATTGCTGTAAACATTGAATTGTTTAGCTTACAAGAAAATTTGTTGCTGATTCTAGAATACTGTGTTGGCCTTATCGCCAAATTTCTCTGCAGGTTACATTTCATGGCACTTGTTTGTGTTGGTATTTTGGGTTTAGTTGATCAACTAGTTTATCTGCAGGTTACATTTCATAGAATTCTTTGGACAAAGTCTAACAAGGCCTGGTCTTCTATATGAAAATTGTCAAGGGGTCGCTTGCTGATATAGCTCAACGTTTGCACATTTTTCTTGTGATTTTGGAAAACACTGAATGTTAATTTCACTTTTTATGGAAGCCACCACAGTAACTTTTAAGTGTTCTTGCTTTCCCTAGTGTTTGATTTTGTTACACAATTGCATGATTTCAATACTCTGTTGAGCTTCTGCTTCAACTGCTTGTCGATCCTTGAAATATTGATTTCAATAGTTATGACCTGGAATGTCCATTTCAATAATTGGCGAGACAATATATGCTTCTTTTACACACCATTTGTTAAACATTAAAAACTGGATTAATTTCAATTCAGTTTATGGAATTCTTTGGACAAAGTCTAACAAGGCTCGGTCTTCTGTCTGTGTGAACATTGTCAAAGGGTCGCTTGCTGACATAGCTCACTGTTTGCACAGCAGAGTCCTCCAATCGAGGAGGTGATGAACACAGGTGTGATGCCATGCCTTCACTGAGTTCCTCACACTCAATTACTAACTGCAGGTGCAAGAACAATTGTAGAGAGTAGTTATGCTATTTGGATTTTACTTGTTTAGTACTAATCACTGACAATGGCAAAAGATAACCTTAGGGTCCTAGGATCTTTATGAAAGTTTTTCGAATGAACATAGCAGCTGCGAATTAAAGAAAACATCAGTACAGTCAATTTGCTTCTGTTTTCATTCTTTTGATATAAACATGGGTACATGGTCCTACTCAAAAGTGAATCACGATCATTTGGATGGAATCAGGGAGATCAAATCCAGCTCATACACACAGAACGGGTATCTAGCAAACGACTTGACGTGCAAACTTGTCTGAAGCTGGTGCACCTGGAGGGTCTGCAGGTTGAGGAGGAAGATCCCCACACCATGCATCTGCATGACCACGGTGCCGCTCCTCTCCGCGACGCTCTCCAGCTCCATCGCCCGGACCGCAAGCGCCAGCGGGCCGTACAGACAATGCTGCACCTGCCCAAGCACCCTCTCCCTGTCGACCACCACGTGCTTCGCCCACGTCGTTCCTCCGTCGTCGTCGTCCAGCACCCACATGGAAATCGCCATGAGCTCCGAGACCAGCAGCCCGACCTTCTTCTTCGACGGCGGCGATGGCGGCGGCGAGTAGGGCACGAGGAGCAGCTCCTTGGGCTCGTTAGATCCGCCGACGAGCGGCATCCTGCGCAGCTTGTGGCACCGCTCCGGGACCTCGGTCCACGTGGCGTGCCCGGTGGCCACGTCCAGGGCGAGTACGCGGTAGCTGTGCCGCGTGGGTGGCGGCGGCGCGAAGAGTCCGCCGCGGTACAGCCAGTAGGCGACGCCGCCGATCACGACGGTGGTCGTCGGCTGGACCTGCCGGTAGCCGTAGGGGATCCTGACGCCGCCGCCCGTGGCGGCGTCGCTGACCACCGGGCCCCACGCGCGAGACACGGACGAGAAGGTCTGCGTGCGGATGCCCTCGTCCATGTCCATGACGAGCAGCTCGAAGCGAGGGTCGACGTCTGAGCCGCCGGCGCCGGCGTCGCCGTCGTCGTAGTCCTGAGGAAGGAGCAAGGCGTAGGCGTCGGGGTGCACGTCGCAGGGCGGGAGGAAGCCGCCGCGGCCGGCGGCAGGGTCGCACACGGCGAGCTCCAGGGGCCGCTCCCAGCTGCGGAGCACGACGAGGCCGCCCCGCGACGCCACGGGCTCGTGCCTGTCCATGAGCGCCGCGGACATGCTGGAGGCCACGCCGTTGGGCAGGTGCCGCGAGCCGGATGACGACGGCGCCGCGAAGAGCGGCGCGGGGCTGCTGTGCTGGTAGAGGAGGCCGAGGAGGAAGCGGTCGGCGGCGGGGAGGCGAGCGCGGAGGCGGGCGCGCAAGGCCGGGTCGGACACGTGGCGCCAGAGGAGCTTGCAGGCGGTGCCGAAGCGGACCACGGTCCGCGGGTCGCAGCGTGACAGGATCTCCGCCAGGAGATCCAACGGTAGTTCCGGCGGCAGCGATTCTTCCATGTTTGGTAATCTTTTGTCTCGAACTATGGCTTTCGTGGCCTCATTGCAGTAATTAATATCGTCGTGCAGATCGACAAGGCACAAACATAAACCGTATTTTGTTTGGAGTCCGAACCAAATTAGGAGCAATACAATACTACTGTATCAGCGCTATGCGCCCAGCATCCGAACCGGTCGGGAATTGCGGGTGTCATCGGGAGCCTGTTAATTAGTGGACAGGGCAAGCATAAATTCATCCCCACTGACGTGTACATGCCCGCTCCGTGACGGCGCCGCGGCACGGCACGGCACGTTCCATGCTACGCGGGGAAAAGCTTTCGTGTGTGTGTTTTGTTCCCGGCGCCGCGTCCACGAGCGCCCGCACCGGGATGGCGCCACCCGGACCGGATCCACACTCCCCGCTCCAAAGGGTGGTTCCCTTTCACAAAGGTGTACGTACGTTGTGGAGTTCGTCCAACGAGCGGCCGTTGTCGATGGCGGTAATATTTCGTGATCAGACACGGTGGAATCCCTCGTTCATACGGACTGCGTGCCGAGCCGGTATATAGCACGAAGGATGCAATACGGGCTGTCTCGCGCGCTAGCTGGCTAGCTGCTCTCGGCCGGCCGGTAGGCCCTCTTGCCAGTATAAACGCCACCGCCGGCCGGCCTTACGTACTGAGGTGGCAACGTACGCAATGGAGCAAGAGCTCGACGAGTTCGAGGTGCTCTGGCCGGAGCACGCTCATTACGCCGACGACGCATCCCAGAAGCATCAGCCGACGGCGCCCGCGATGATGATCACGCCGACGACGGTGCCGATTCGCCCCAAGCAGCGGTCGTGGCCGGTGGACGTGCCGAGGGCGGCGCTAGTGCTGCGCCGGTGGGAAGAAGCCGCCGGCGGCGAAGAAGAAGAGGACCGTAGTGAAGGCAGCGGCGAAAAGAGGCCCATCATCGTGCCGCCGCATCTCCCAATCTCCGGCAGATGGCGGTCGGACGACGGGGAGTCGTCCACGGCGGCGTAATATTCCGGGACTGTGCGGGCGGGGCGGCAGCGCGACCTGCGCCGGCCGCTGCGCAACTCCGTGCCGCGGATGACCGGCTTCATCGAAGGATGATGATCGAGATGACACAAGGCTAGTTGGATTTGCCGTTGGGAGACTTGGGAGGGAAAGATCGGCTTGATTGTACCGTAGAAGGGATGATTTGAACTCGAACGTGTGCTAGCCAGCTTAGCTATCGAAAGCAAACTATCTTGGTTATCGACGCAAGCGGACTCGAACAATTAATGTTGCCAAATGGATTAGCACTAAACCTGCATGCAGGTTATGCATGCCACGAAACTACTGTATCTTGCCGTGTGGAAATTCTGTCAATCGCCAAGGAAATGAGTTTACGCCTGCGCACGCGGCGTATACAACTAAAACTCAATCATCCCCCGTTCCTACGTTCAGATCACCCCATCGATATAACGTATACGACTACTGATTGTACGTAGTCAGTATACACGACTTTCTTTTTTTAGGGATCGTCAGTATACACGACTTCGTTAATCCAAGGACTTGATTTACTTGAACGAACGTGCACATTTGTAGTATTAGCTTGGCCGGAGGGGATATCCACGTGGCAGCCTAGGATAGGGTGCACCGCACTCCAAACCAAACCCCTTCCTTCCGGCCAGTGCTCACCGCCCCATCCACAGCTGTTCTGTGCTCCAGATGCCGACTTCCAAAGGAAGCCAACTTGCTCACCAAGACACGCCAGCCCTCTCCCCTCTCCTTCCTTCCACAGCACAAACCACGCAATAGGCAATACAATCCACTATAAATCGCCCCCTGGCCATGGCAACAGAGCTCTTGCCTTCCCGGACACACGGCCGGCCGGGGAGGCCATGGACGACCTTCAGGAATTCCAAGAGGCCGACGTCCTCTGGCCTGGATCTGGATACTCCGCCGACGACGGTGACACGGCAAGCAGCGTCTCCCCTGTTCTTCTTCCCGGAGGGGCGTCGCCGCCGCGGCCGGAGCAATCTGCCCCGGTAGACGTGCCTCCGGCCCGGAAGCGGCGGCGCCTTTCTCGCTCCTGGGCGTCCGACGAGGACGACGATGGCTGCTGTACCAACGACGCGAAGAGGGGCGCCGTGCTGCTGCCGCCGCACGTTATCGTGGATCGACGGCGGAGGATCGGGGGAATGAGGACGGCGGCCTACTCCATGTGCGCCGGGAAAGGGAGGACGCTCAAAGGGCGGGACCTCCGCGACGTCAGGGACCGAGTGCTCAGGATGACCGGATTCATCGAGGAATGAAATCGAATTGGACACCGTGGAATTAATCGTGGATACATGTTGCTTCTGAATGTCGAATACAACGTGTGTGTGTGTGTGTGTGGAAGTTTGTGGCGACCTGAAGTTTTCGGTAAGAATCAAGCTGAAGGAAAGATAGGCGGGAGATGTAATCTCTCTGTTTAATTAATTAATTTTAGTTGGTTAATCAAACTTAGAATGTATTGGTAAATTTGTTGTGAATCAAAAATAAATGTACATAGCTAAGAAACAGAGGATAAGGGGGGGGGGCTTAAAATTCTAAACTGAACAGAGCTCTGGCTTGTAGAAATTCCTTTGATTGGGTCATATATGTGAACTATTTTTATTCACCAACATTTTTTATCGAAAGAACAATACTCCCTATGCTGCTTGCCTGGACAAAATGAGCTTTAAGTAAACATAATAATGGGCTTTAAGTATGTTCGTAGGCGGGTTGGGCCTGCACCGTACACCACCTGTACGCAGTGCAAACGAGCTTAAATCACATGGGCCGTATGGCCTGCAGCAAGGTGCGCGGTATAAGTTTTTTTTTAATAAAGGGGTCCCCCCAGCCCGTACACCACCCGTTCGTCGTTTCATACGGCCCGTTCCCTGAGAATTTAGCCTTCAGCTGTTAGGCCGAAGTATGAACTGAAGTTCTCGGACAGTCAGAATAAGGAACTCAAGTTCGGCAAAATCAAACAAGTTACTCCAGTTTACTGCCATAAGAATCGCTTGATTTGCTTCGAGGTTGCTTTGGTGCAATCGATACCGGAAATGCAGGGATCCAAGAAGCCAAGTCGCTTGCCTTAGCAGCAACTCCACACTCATTCCCAGTGCAAAAACTAGCAAAAATCTTTCGTTTTCCAGGGATCGAGATGAATACAAACAAAGGTCGCCGTTCCGCAGAAACCTCCGAGCTACGCTCCCCAATGACATCATTTATCTATGTTACCCTTCCAAACAGGTAAATGAAATCCAATACGGTAAGTAGGAGCACAGTAAAAATATGGCCTATGGCTATGGGGGTTAAGCCGTTAAGATTCAGTCCGATAAAAGGGCCACTCGGCGGTCAGACCCTGTCAAAGTAAACGGTCAACAGAGCCACGGAGAGGATGAATTATCGTCTCGCAGGCGAGGATTCACCCTGAAGATATAGTGCTGTTAGCTTGCAGCTCACTGTCACCGTTCTGCTGCATTTGTTTAGCTAGCCTAATAACGAATCTCTATGCATGCTAGTTATCACAAGACAGCAAAGAGCATTAACTGCAAACGGAATCTCATTTAACTGCTAGCTGCATCACGAAGCAAAGCGCCATGCATCGTTGCCAAATGCCAAACAGATACTGTACTCCCTTGGGTGAGAAGCCTGAAACTGAAAGCCCTTAGCCCTAGCTGCAGGTCCATATCGATCGATCTCCTGCCTCTATAAATTAGCTCCCATCTTCGGACAGCGTCCCACACAACCAAAGTGCAACCAGATTAGGAGCTAGCTGCCTACTTCGTTCCTTTCAGAGAGGCTAAGGGCTAGCTAGCTCCCTGGTTGAAAATGGCCTCCGCCACCACAGCCTTCAAGATCCATGGCGCCGCCGGGGTGGCAGCTGCCATTGCCGTGCTCCTACTAAGCACCTTCCTCCTCCCCTTCCCCTCCTATGCATCCATGTACGAGGCAGATGCTCATTACAAATACAAGCACGTTGCTCCAGCTCCCACGCCTATGCCGGCGTACACCCCGGAGCCAGCCCCGGCCCCGGCGCCGCCGACAGTGATCATCGTCCGCGGCGTCATCTACTGCAAGTCCTGCAAGCTCGCCAACTACAACTCCGGCATGGACGCGTCGCCCCTCCCCAGTACGTCAAAAATCGTTTCCGAATGTCGTTAAATAGTACTGATCCCTCCTATTCATAACAATTGTCTTTGATTTAGTATAACTTTGTACTTATCTAGCAACACTCCCGGTTTGATCAATCGTGTAAATGCAGATGCGACGGCGAAGCTGGTGTGCGAGGAGATGGGCGGTAGCGGGAGGAGGGCGCTGGAGATGACGAGCACGGCGACGGACGGGAATGGCTTCTTCCTGTTCATGGTCTACGACGTGGCCGCCTTCACCCGGAACAGCGGTAGCTGCAAGGTGTACCTGAGGTCTTCGCCCACGATGCTCTGCGACGCGCCGTTCCTCCCGGAAGACCCGACGATCGGGATGAGCCTCGCCAAGGAGGCGGAGGAGGAGGCGGAGCACGATATCTATAGCATCCAGAGCGGCGCGCTCATGTACAAGCCCCGCTCCGGGGTCAGCTGCCCGGCCTACTAGTGAACGAACTTCGATCGAGGATCGACGGTCGAGATGCACGGAGATGTTGCAATGCTGTAGGAGTTTGTGGATCGATGCTGTGTTTGGTTGAGCTAGAGAGGACTAGAATAAGTAGCAGAGACGACTGTGGTCTGTCGTTTGGTTGATGATCCGTGTAGTAGTACTCTGTAGTTTGATGTTGGTCGTCCTACGTCCAGGTGTACGGCAAGTGTGTGTGTAACCTTAATTTGTCAGTTTGTCCTGAATTCGAATTAGTGGGTTCGAGCATGCATCCTTTTGTTGTGTCAAGTTTCCTTACCTTGTTAACTATTGTGCTGATGATTCGATCAGGTAAGTGAACTTTACAATGAACGATGCTACAACTAAACCAATCAAGCATAAATAAGCTTCGGTGAAGAACGACTCACTAGAGAAATTTCCACCTCCAACCAGGTCAACATTTTTTAAAAAAAGAGAGAGTATATTTTAAGAATCGCCTCTTGGTAGGAGGGACAAACTACAAATCATGGTGCTTACATTTACAAAACACGCGATGTGCTTAATAGAATTTTTATGTGTTTGATTTCTCATTTATCTTTGGTCTCTATCAGTTTCCAGTGTGCGATTAAAATATATGCCCTCACGTCTGCCTAGTGAAACACGCGTGTGCGTCATCCGTGTGACTCTTTTGATGTAATGTTTCCTCCTTGTTGAGGAAATGTGTATGTGGATATAACCGGTAAATAGATTTTTTTTAAATGCGGGAACACCGTTTATGTAAATGAACTAGTGAAAACATGTGCATGTGGAATTGTGCGGTACATCGCGATGTAGATTTGAAACATATGAGTTGAGACTGTGAGACAACATAAATACATCAGTAAATTTCACAGTTATTCTCACGGAGCCACATATTTTGCTAATTTGTCCGAAAAAATCACACGTTTTGTATTTGATTGTCTCAAGTTGCCCAAAATAGAGGGTTAAACAATTTTTGACAGGTGTTCTTACATGTGAGCCCCACATGTGAGGCCACGTCGGACTTAACCCGACCCGTTAACCCTCCCTCTGTCTCTTTCTGATCTGCGGGTCCCACTATAGATCGTGCAGAGTTCACAAACCGACAAGTACGCCGAGATGGATGCTGTCACGCTATGTATCGATCCATGCGTGTCTGCTCTTCAATTATCTCAAGCGAGCTGGTCAATCCTCGAACACACTCACTCCAACGTCCAAAATCACGCCGGCATACGAATCTCATAAGACTGCGTACGTCGCCACACAAAAAGTTTGGACCCAAGGAAACGGAGATTGCGGTTTTCAAATATGATGACTTTGAAAATACCAGCACGGATCAGGGATCACACGCCACCGCGGTGGATTGGGATCGATCCCGGTCGACGTCCAGGCGTCCTCCCTTGGGATCTAGTCGCAACAGCTTAGCTAGCGTTCGTGTCACTACTGTCTGCCTTCAGCGGTTCAGTTCCTCTGCAACTAGAATAACACCTCGAGTTCTTGAACGTATCACCAAGAATAAGAGCTTACGTTCCCGATTTGAGATGGATCCAATACGCCTTGGACGACGCTACCTGCATACAATTGCTGAGGCGTTCAAGTTGCCCGGACCTCTGTTATTGTACGTGTTATTCATCCCATGACACACACCTCGGTTTGCTAGATGATTCACCGTGATCAAATAACTGGAGTAATAAGCAGGGCCATGGCCTTAACTTGAGTGACCATGGTGCATAGTATTTCTTCCGTTTCTAAATACTTGTCGTGATTTTAGTGCAAATTTGCACGACAAATATTTAGGAATGGAAGGAGCACGTATACAGCACTGCACGTACCTTGAAGCGAGCAACAGGGTGCCTTGAAACTAATTATCCGTGGCAATTAATCAACAGCTGCTGGAGTACGCTGCTAACGAAGCGTAGTAGGCAGATCGCTTGCGATGCACTCCAAAACCCACATCGAGCTCATCGTTTACGTAATTCGCTCCTCAGTCCCCGACGAGCCCTCGTATTTCCAGCGCAACTTGCAGGCCAACTTGGGCGGTCCATCGGTCTCTGCTAGAACATCGGTCGCGAAACGACCTTAACTATACATCTTTCAGCTCATCGCAAAGGAGTACATGCATACTTCCTCCGTCTCATATTAAATGATTTTTTAATACATATATCTAGACGTTTTTTAGACATAAATACATCTATATTTGATCAATTTGACGGAGAGAGTGCGGCACTACGGGCACTCGATCGACCACTATAAATTGCGCCATCTCGCTTCTTGTCTTCGCAACGTAGTACCCTAAGCTAGCAACTTGATCTTGTGATCTTGTCACTCCTAAGTAACCAATAGCTGCTTCTACTATCTGTGTCCGGCCGTACTTAGCTAACTGATCAGTGATCACTAGCCTTCGAGCTAGCTAGCTAGGAAGAAAAGGCCGGCCATGATGATAATGTCTCTGCTAGCCAAGTGCCTCGTGCTCTCCCTCTCCGCTGTAGTCCTCCTCCTCCTCTCACCGGGCATCAGCACCGGCGCCTCCGCCATGGGCCTTCCCCCGCCGCAGACGCCAGTAAACTTCACCATCGGCGTGCAAGGCATGGCCTGGTGCAAGACCTGCCATTACCGCGGCTACTACGCTCCCATGGACGCCTCCCCTCTCCCAGGTCAAAATCAAACCAATTCACCAACCAATCAATCCCCAAATTAACCAAATCTTACTAATCACTTCAATTTCCTCCTTTAAGCGTCGTTAATTCTTGATAATTCTGAGAAGCAATCATTTATGCAGGGGCGGTGGCGTACCTTCGGTGCGTGAGGGGGAGAAGGGGGGTGTCGGTGAGGGGGGTGGCGGGGAAGGGGGGCTACTTCCTGATCCAGTCGGCGAAGATGGCGTCCTTCACCAGCAGCGACTGCAGAGTGGTCGTGCGGGCGTCGCCGAAGCGGGCGTGCGGGGCGGCGGAGTTCCCCGCCGCGGACCTGGAGGGGCTGCCGCTCAAGTTCGAGCGGTTCCTCACGCTCGGCGACGGGATCCAGGCGCTCTACTCCGTCGGCAACTTCCTCTTCCGCCCCAACTCCCCCGGCAAGTGCAAGTGATCGATGCGGTCGCCATGGACTCGCTCTCGAATAAATGGATTAGGGTTTAGTGAAGCGTGTGGGAGATGAATTCGAATGTAGTACTCCGTTAGGTTAATTTGTTCTGTTGCAGTTGTTCTGTAAGTGTTTTTTTTCTAGAGACTTGGATTTGAATTGAGCAGTGTACGTTTGAATTGTCCCTTGATGATGGAGCTTGCGAACAAGGGCGTGGATCAGATAGCCCGGATTTGGTCGCATGTGTTGTTGTCGAGCTTGGCCTTGAAGTTGGAACTTTGAAGGGCAACATATATATTATGTCTAACTAGTTAAAAACCCGTGCGTTACTACGGAATACTCTCGTGAAGCCTGAAAAATATTGATCTTTGCCGCCAGCATGGCTTTGTATCTTCTTTCTTTGTTGTTGCAAACTCGCGGGGAAATTTTGCCCCACCAAACATAGAGCACCGTTCTTTCCAATTCTGACATTCCATGTGGAGTCTCTTCCATGAGAATTTTTTTTAGGACGATGAATTAATACAAGAAAAAAAGATAACCCCAGCACACAAAAATGGAAAAGGAAATAAAATGGAATATCTCAAATTTCAATACCAAAATACAGCTAGAAAATCAAAATAAACACATGAATATGCCCAAACTAATGACTATAAGCTCGTTACTTTGCATTGAGTGATAGTACACCCTGAACATGTTTGTAAACTATAAAACTACACGACGAAACAGGCATCTCAAAACAGAAAAAAGAGCTGAACTCCAGATGATCCTTCAGACATGAGCACAGAGATGTCAACTAACCAACTAACTAAAACCACTTTGTCTTCCTTTAAGAAACTCCCCTTTATTGAGCATTTCATCGAACAACTCGCATGCATGGCCAAAAAGAATATGAATCCGTCCATAGAAAAGATTGAGCTTCTCACCATAGCTATCTTGGAGCAAGGCGTTGGGATTCTGAGGGCTGGAGTGATGGACTTGCCGGGCGACCGCATGCAAAATAGTTTGCCTCCGTCTTGGAGCGAGGCATCGGCCGCAGGCTCTCGTGACGAGCTAAGCGACGGGCATGGATAGTTGTGGCCTCCTGGAGGAAGCCGGTGGGGCGGGTGGATGCAGCATAACACCCATCATCCTCTACAGGGGATGCGTATCGGGACATAGGAGATGATTAGGGGTTCGAGGGTGTCGGCGGTCAGATTCGACAACAGTGTGTCGGGTTGGATGGCGGCCAGATCAATGGAGACGCGGCTTCGGGGTTGGAGGCGGCGGCACGCGGTCTAGTCGGATCTTGGTTGCCGGTGACAGGCCGCGACGGCGTGGCGGCTTGATCACTGGCGGGCACGCGCCAGGCATCGGGCGGCGGGGCGGGGGCGAGGCTTGGGCGGTAGGCGCAGTCGGGCGCGTGAAGGGACGCGGGCAAGCGGGCAGCCACGTGGTGACTTGCCCGCCGATGGGCACAGAAACGGGTACGCGCCAGGCGTCGAGCAGCGGGGCGGGGGCGAGGCAAGGGCGATGTAGAGAAGTCGCTGGCGCTGTGCCACGGGGACAGGGAAGCTCGTCCACGCCGCCACGTGGGGAGGGATGGACATGTCGCGTTGCAGGAAACTGAGGAAAGTCGCCGGCGCTGTGCCATGGGGAGCTCGTCCGCGCCGCCGCGTGGGGAGGGATGAGCATGTCGCGTTGCAGGGAGCCAGGGACGTCGCCGGCGCTGTGCCACGGGGAGCTCATCAGCGCGACCGGGAGAGGCGCTGCCGCGGGGGTGCCGTCGTGCCGTGGACGGCTCGGATGCGGGAGGCCTTCTTTTTGTAGGGATTCACAACAGCTCAGTGAAACGTTTTTTTTCTCGTGCAAGAGTGGCATATCCCTCGTAATTTTGATGAAAAGACCTACCGTGACGTCTGTACCATCACCACCAACTCCAATTTAATATATTGGTATAGATAATGGCACTAGAAGAGCACATGGATTAGAGAGCAAGAGACAGTGGAATTGCCAGGACTGGAGGCCTAGAGTGGTGGGCCGGCATTACGGGGCCTCGAGCGGTGATTAAGAGCTATCGGACGGCGGTGTCGGACGGCGGTCACCCTTGTGCTTTGGGCCATTTGGCGTCACAGGAATGATGTGGTCTTCAATGGAGCTACTTCTTCGGTTCGGGTAGTGCATCTTTTTGTTCGCGAGGAAACGGCGAGGTGGGAGAGTGCTGGGCTGCTTAAGAGCGGGTTGTCGCTCGCGGCCGCCTTGGCGAGTGGGTTGCTGGACGCTACTTAGTTCTTTTTGTTAGATTTGGCCACTTGGTGGCGTTGTAACCGCTACGCGGTGTTGTAACTAGCCTTCTGGCCTCTCCTTCTTAATCTGATGATGCACCCGCTGGATTGCATTCTTGAAAAAAAAAAAGAGCAAGAGACTATACGTAATCTTTGCAAAAACCTTTGACAAACCAAACTTCAAAAAAAAAATCTTGACAAAACAAATTTTAGAAATCCCGTATGTGATTGATGGTGGATGCACTATGTCTGTAGGCCAGCACAATATTACACAAGAAATATTGATTCATAAGTTTGGTTGAATTTACGTCGAATTGTTTTTAACTTGGTCGAGTTTACGTTAAGAAAAACTTTGGTTGGATCTGCATGAATGTCAAATTGGGTCAGGCTTTTATACGGGCTTGGATTGTTTCAACAAGGAACAGCCCAGTAAAAATGCCCACTTGGAAACCCTGAGGCCAGGACTGCCGAGATTCAGTCCAAGAGCCCACGAAACCACGTAATCTATTTTTTTTTCAAAAAAAAATAGAGCAGTGGTGCTAACGATAGTTTTCCCTGTGGATTATTGCACTAACTGTAGTTTCTTCTAATTTTGGAGAAAAAAAAGTTACAAAAGCTCTCACAAGTCACAAATGAAACCTTTTCTGTGACAATAAACTGAACGGTTTTTTGACCGTCGGAGAGACGCATACGTTCACATATATAATTATGCGCTTAGCATGCGTGCAAGCTAGATATCAATCCTGAATCAGATAGGGTTTTACTATATTGCTACCGTCAGGAAATAGAATAATCGCGAATTCCGGGTAACAGGCCAAGCAGCTAAAGTATCTAAAGTAGTGATAAATCCTGTCAATAAAATGGATCCTAATGAAAGTCCATCAATTCCCAATCTCCAGTGAAAATCGAAGACATCTATCCATTTAGAATCCTCTTTTAACTGGATTAAGGGATCCTGGAAATGATATACTCCACTAACTTCATGACTCGGTCGATGCCTCAATGGTGACTTCTTCTTCTGTGCTGCGCTTACCTGCTGTGTGAGTGATAATGAAAAATCTACCCTTTGTTATTAGATTCCGACGCGTCATGCTTAGGAACCTAATGATCACTAATGAGTAATCACCCAAGCAGACAAGTCCGAGGAAGAAGCATCGGCGCACCCCTGGCCGATAAAACGTCATTTTCAGACAAGTCCACACCCCCAAATCCAATAATTAATCAACTGAAAAGGGAGCGGGCGGGCGGGCGGCCATTCATCACTTGTTTGTGCCGCTCCCACGTCCAGTCCAGAAGAACGCTCTCGCTTTTGCACCAAGCCTCCACACGTGCTCCGCCCTCGCCCCCATAATCCCATCTGGCAGCGGCAAATGGCACCGTCACGCCGATCCACCAAGTACACACACCAGCAATAGTTTTCTATCCATCCCAACCGCCGGCAGGTGAGATCCGGGCCCCCGCCCGTCGCCGCTCAAAGCTTCGCGTCGGTGATCGCCCCGCCTCTAACCGCAGCCACTGGGAAGGAACAAGGAAGCAGACGAGGTCGAGGAGGAGACCAGAGAGCACCACCGCCAGTGGGTGGCGGGGGCAGTAGAAAGGAAGGAAGGAACAGTCCGTCAATCTCCAAGCGCGTTCTGGTCTCGTCGTCTTGCCCACGCCACGCCCACGCGCGAGGATTTCACATGCTTCGCTAGCGGACGCGGGGCACCTACCTCGGGCTCGGGTGCTCCCATTCCGGACCGGCAAATCCCCTCGCCGCGCTCCTCCTAATCCCCACCCACCCACCCGGATCGCTACTGCTGCGCTCCCATCGCGCGCCTCCCTCGCCCGCGGGTTAATTGGCCCCTCCTGCGCGGCGGGCTCGGCTCACCCCCCGATCCGGTTCCTCTGCGGCGGGGGATCTCGCGGGCTCGGATTGGCGGCGTGATCTGGCGGCGATTGGGATGAGGGTGGTGGGGCGGAGGAGGCGATGAGCGGCGCGGCGTCGCTGGGGCTGCGCACCGGGAGCTGCGGCTCCCTGGCGGCCGGCGGCGGGAGGAAGGCCGGGGCCAGGGGGTGGGGCTGGCGCGGGGAGAAGGAGCGCCTGCAGCTGCTCCACCGCGCGCTGCGCCTCGTCGGTCGCCGCGGGGCAGGCCTGCTGCTGCTGCTCGCCGTCGCCTCCGCCGCCCTCTTCTGCTCCCTCTTCGCCGTCGCCAAAGGTCCGTCCGCGTCTCTCCATCCCTCTGCTTTGTTTTTTTCGGTACTCCGCCACCGCTAACCGCAGCCGCAGCTCTGCTCTGTTCCTGCGCGCGCTCTCCACTCTCTGCTCCCGGCCGTAGCGAATGCGCGCCGTTTTGCAGCGTGTTCAGGTCACGCAGCTGGCGTTTACGAAATTCTGATTCGTTTTTTGGAGTTGAAGATGTTTTGAGCGATAGTATGCTGTTCGTGTAGATTGCGTGATCCTTCCCACGTCCTAGTATTATTGCTCTCGATAGTTTGATATTACCTATTCGTTGGTTTTGATTGCTAGCTGTCTGTGGTCCGATAGGTTTCAGATGCCAGGGTTTAGCTCCGCTGAGCTGTGTAAGTCCAGCCTTAGATGACATCTTCATTATGTGGGTACTTCATCACATAGTAATCGATTTTTTGTTACTGGGGTACTCGGGAAGGCCAAATATCGAAGTTCTGTGCTTACCAGAAGTCTTCATTGTGTACCTGCTGCTCATGTTGCATGTTTTTTTAAGGGGATACTCGGACATGTATTCTGCTTTCTCCAAGAGTCAACAAATTTAAAATAACTTTTGCTTTATATGAAAATCGATGCTCTTTGAAAGTATGGACACTGACCCTATTTTGTACTGTATGTTATTTCAGATGACAATACTTCTTCAATTATCATTGCTAGTAACTATGAAGTCACGAATGCTATACAAAATTCTGTGTACCCCAGCACAACAAGGCCTCTGATGAGTTCCCAGGACCAATACTCTGCTAGTGGTGTTAACGAGACTGAGCATCCGAATCAGCTGCTTCTTCCATTTGCGAACTTTACAAATCATCCTTGTGAAGGTTTCGCAGTTCCTCCTACTCTGTTTGATAAGAAACGCACTGGACCACGACGTGAGTTTAGTTCTTGGCATTTTTTGTATTTAGCATCACATTTTGTTTTTGTTCCTAACATGCCACTTACTGTATGATCTCTTCTCATTTCCTCTGTAGCATGCCCTGTTTGCTATGTCTCCGTTGATCAGGCATTTGCTCTGATGCCTCTACAAGCTTCCCAATCTCCTGTCCTTGAGATCTTAAATTATGTTGCTGAAGATAGCACGACTGCAAATTTCTCAAATCGGGGCTCTGCATTTGGAGGGTATCTATCCCTGGAGCAGAGAAATAAATCTTTTGACATTACCAATTCAATGACTGTTCACTGTGGGTATGTTGCATGATCCAGAATACCAGAATAATTCCTTAGCTTCTCAAAAAACTTAATCTCTAAACTCTGAATGTGAATGCTGGTGTAAAATGTTTGCGCTGTTTTTACCAGTTTTGTTAGAGGAAAGAAACCTGGCCAAGGTACTGGATTCGACATCAACAATGATGATCTGCTAGAGATGGAGCAATGCCGTGGGCTAGTTGTAGCTTCTGCTATTTTCGGTAACCAGAACTGTTTACCAATAGTCCTAGCTGTGGTTGCATTCAATCTATGTGCTCATGAATTGCTACTGTTTCCCAGGGAATTATGATATGATTCAACATCCAAGGAATGTCAGTGAACTAGCGAAGGAAAATGCATGTTTCTATATGTTTGTGGATGAAGAAACGAATGCTTATGTCAAGAATTCTAGTTCACTGTACAGAGATAATAAAATTGGCATATGGAGGCTAGTAGTCGTTCAAAACCTCCCTTATAAAGATCCACGGCGTACGGGGAAGGTGCCATTCTTATGAACTATATCTCTTTCAATGTTGTTATGTCCTTGGAATGTCTAGCTATCTGCTACTACGTATAAGTACATTTGTAGAAAGTAAACCTCATATCTGATATAGTACCTAATATAAGCACATGAAGCTCCTTTTTAGAACAGAAAGTACCTTAATGCTGCCACATACTGGATATTTCCAGTCTTGGTGGCAAGTACAGAGCAGTTGATGTGATACATTGCCTATGTAAATGGTGTAGTAATTTGCACTAGGTATTAGATACGCAGTCACAGGATTATCACATCATGTGAAATTCAAGATGAAACTGAATACTTAAATCAAATATTAACTAGATAAACGAAGAAAAGGGATAAGGTGATATGGTCAGTATGTGTTCCAAACCTGTTTAACATATATTCGGAATTCAGTAAAACGTGCTAACCAGTTTACCAAATACATGCTCTTGAGTTATTGGGTGTCTCGTAAACACACAATATATGCTAACCAGTTTACCAGAAATTCTGTTAAATGTTCTTTTGCCCTCCCTTGGCGCTCTTTAAACCTTACATCGTTTCAGTTTGGGGACCATGCTCTAGCGTGTGACTGGTTGCAACTTTGTCCTTTCATGTTGATTCTTGGGCATTACTAATTGAATTTCTTCTGAAGTAGTTGTAGTTAGTGGTTGAATTGAATTTCTTTTGAGCATGTCGAATGAACAGATACCTTATTGGTGCAGATTCCGAAGCTTCTGCTCCATAGACTTTTTCCAAATGTGAGATATTCAATTTGGATAGACGCAAAGCTTCAACTTGTTGTGGATCCCTATTTATTACTTGAGAGGTATGGTTGATGTAGAGATCTTGGTTTATTATGCGTTATTTCTTGGTGCCTGTATTCTTAAGGAGAATTCTTGCAGATATGTATAGTCATGTTAAATTTGGATCTGCCATATTTTAAATTTGTGGGTTAGAAAATGAGCAGGTTTTTCATCATTTAATATCAAAATGTCTTATCTGATTATTGCATGAAATTCTTCTTTCTGGATCCGTATCATCTGTAATGATGGGCCTCACTGCTTTATTCTACCATTTAGGTTTCTTTGGAGAAAGAATGCTACTTTTGCGATATCTCGGCACTACAGACGTTTTGATGTGTTTGAAGAAGCTGAAGCTAATAAAGCTGCCGGAAAGTATGACAATTCATCAATTGATGAACAAATAGATTTTTACAGAAATGAGGGCCTTACACATTATTCTACAGCCAAGCTTCCTATCACAAGTGGTCAGTCACTCATCGGTGTATGGTATTAAGAGCAGTCCAGTTCCGTTCCCAAACCTAACTCTTTTCCCTTTTGTGCAGACGTCCCTGAAGGATGCGTGATCATCAGAGAACACGTCCCCATCTCTAATCTCTTCACATGCCTTTGGTTCAATGAAGTTGACCGTTTTACTGCCAGGGATCAGATTAGTTTCAGCACCGTCCGGGACAAAATAAGGGCTAAAGTTGGCTGGATGCCCCAAATGTTCCTAGACTGTGAAAGGCGCAATTTCGTTGTCCAGGTACCGCAGCTACTCCGATCTAATGTACTCCCTTTGTTCCTAAATACTTGTCGTGGTTGCACTAAAACCAAGCTTCCTATCACAAGTGGTCAGTCACTCATCGGAGTATGGTATTAAGAGCAGTCCAGTTCTGTTCCTAAATACTTGTCGTGGTTGCACTAAAACCACGCCAGGTAGTTGTCTGTCATGCATGCAAGAAATGCTTGGGTAAATAATACTCCCTCCGTTCCTAAATACTTGTCGTGTTTCTTGCATGCATGACAGACAACTACCTGGCGGTTACTGCACAGCCCAACTACTGAGCAAGTAGCCTATATTCTGGGTGTCGTCCTACAGGCAGGCATTAGATGCACACACGTTAAAGCTTACAAGTATCTCTTCTGCTGTTGACATTCCCCCAGGCATACCACAGGGAGCTGCTAGAGCAGATGATAGCATCTGGTAGGAATGTGCCTCCGATCGCTGGCGAACCATCCGGGAAACTTAGGCTGGGTAGCAGGAAGGCTCCTCCGTCGAAGAAGCCTCTATTGAAGCGAAAAAAGCGGAGGCGTGTACAGAAACCAATTGCCCTGACTATAGATGCCATGTGATGCACTGGGCAGTCAGTCGGATATAAGGCGTAGAGCGTTCACTTGCTGGGATGGATGCCAGATGATTCAGTGTTCACTTGCTGGGATGGGATGGATGCCAGCTGATTCCGCTGGGGGAGGCACAGGCTTGTAATTTTTTCCGCCGGGACTTGTTCATAGTTAATTCTTCATTGTTGTTGTAAATAACACCGCAAAAGCAGAGTCATTCAATTTTGTTCATTGAGCCCAGCCTTCTTTTCTTTCTACTAGCAAGCCTTTGAAATAAGCACTACAAGTAACGTGCTCCTGCTGGGCTCAGCCTGGCGTCTGGGCTTTGCACGGTTGCAGCACAAGCAGATGGGCTCGCCCGGTAAAAAGCATTGGAATGATAAAAAATCATGCGCCCACCGTGGGGCTCGAACCCACGACCACAAGGTTAAGAGCCTTGCGCTCTACCAACTGAGCTAGACGGGCTTGTTGAACTTTGTATCAAAAAATCTGAAATGTTGACAGGCTGTCATTTTGGTGTTATTTTAAGATGGTACAAAGCATAGTAATCACTAAAGCACCGGATTATCCTTGTGTCCTTATGCCTCTTTATTTTTCATGTTCCCATCGTAGCGGTATAAACAAGGAAACCTTACACGACAAGGGCCAGATGTTGAATTGCATTTCGACACTCAAATTAAGCACAGTAGTAGACATGGAACCGAATGTCATGTCATGTGTTACAAATTCTTACACGATTTCAGAACAAAACTTTTTTACAGTGGGTCTTTGCACGGTTCATAGAATTTAACACAATTTTTTTACAGGAACAAAGAGAGAGATAGAATTCGATAACAGAAAATTCAGGCAGCACTGTGCAGTATGCAGTTGGACAATAGAAAATATCATCAATACGAAATGCATTTTGCAATAGGGTGCAGCCACCCCCATGTGCCAGTAGGCATCTCCCCCCAATTTCAACTTGAACACAAGCCCATTACACTTGAAACCCATTGATGATCCATGGATCATTTCAGTTTGGTTTTGGCCACTCATACTCATACATGGTGTATCATTTATAGACAAAGGATTGGATTTCACTGTCCAGTCCCATAGCTACAACAGAAAAAAGACTTACAGGTGGCCACCTGCTACTCTAGAATCAAGAGGCCTCCTCAAGCATGTCGATGAAACTCCTTCCATTTGACTTCTGGAAGAGTGATTTGTCAAAGTGCAGCTCGTTGGTAGAGACCGCCTCAAATCTAGTCCAGAGTTCCCTCTTGAGAGTAGTTTCACCAGCATGCCTTCCCTTCAGGTTAGTGCTTTCCAACCCTTTCCAGGGAGTACCGAGCAAGGCCTTGCTATTCACTGCCGGAGTCTGGATGGGCTTATCATCTGGAAGTCCCTGTCCTCCCTTCGGGCTCTTGTTTTCCAAGCCTCTCCAGGGAGTACCAATCAAGGCCTTGCTATGCACTGCTGAAGTTTGGACGAGGCTGTCATCTGAAAGTTCCTGTCTTCCCTCCAGCTTATTGTCATGCCTTGCTGGAGTTGGAATGGGCTTATCATCTGTCGGACTGGGATCCATTAACACACAGGTCTTGAGGGGTGACAAGAACCAATCAAGAGCCACGTCAGCTTCTCTCCTTCGGCATGTATTTGCAGTAGGTTGATTGAAACCATACAGGTCTGGGTACCTTGTTGCCAGATCCTTTTCATCAGACAGCATGTCATCAGAGCCTCCAGAAGGTTTGTTGCTATCAGTTGGTCCAGAGCTGAGAATATCTTCCTTTGTTGAGCCCTCTGATATTGGCGAGAACACATGCTTTTTACCTGGCAATGCTGTCTTCAAGCATGGACTAGGTAGAGCTCTCCTGCTCTTCTGAATTGAGAAACTGAAAGGCGAAAATAGTCTGTCTTCTGACGAGCCTTTCTTTGCTGAGGTAAGATGAGGTGTCGCGACACCAACCCTTGCTTCCTTTACTTGCACACTTTGCTCCAGATCAGGACGATTGTCATCAGAAATGGTTAGTTTCCAAACAGGTAAATTGGGAAGATTCAACTCATCCATGCCGGCTGTCGCCTTCAACTCTGTTTTGGATGAACTTGGGCACCTGGAGGAGCATGCTTTTGTTTTTGGCAATGGTGTCAAGAGAAATAACTGCTTTCCACTCTCGACCATACATGACCCAGGACGCCATGAAACAAGAGGTGAAGGCGAAACAATCAGGTCATCCTCAGGTAAGTTGCTGTTGCTGCAGACCAAGTTGTGTGAAGGCGTCATTGCCGGGACCGCATAAGGTAACATACTGTTGCGGGGAAACAACTTGCCATTCCCTTTTGCAGCAGAAACTGAACAGGTTCCCACAGTGTGCTTTGAGACATCTTCACTTTTGTCTGGAGAAGCTTCAAGTGCTTCCTTAAGCCTTGAAGACCATTGCTGCACAAGAAGAACAAAAACAGTGATGATGAGAGCTAGAATATAAGGGCTCATGTTCATGCCTATTTGCCCAGAAAAATGGAAGATAGTGCTCACCTTCAAAGAAGAATTAGTGTCTGATAAGAAGCAACTGAAAGATGCTATCTCTTGTTCCCCTCTTGTTGATATAGTTTGGCATCGGAGGGCACTAGAGACCAATTCGTCAATCTAAGTGAAGAAAAACATAAAAGTATGGTCAGCTCATGTCTAACAGTACAGATCTACGTGCTGCATAGCCGATTAAGGAATTAGCAAGTTACAAACCAATTCAAAGAACAAACAAGTGTTTAACATTTCAATCCACATACATAAATATATGAGCTCTGTAATTTTATTTGGAGAAACTGTTCTCCCATCCAATATCAGTTCAGACCAGTGGTAACAAAAAGCAGAAACGAAAAACATAATACTCAACGACTCCACCGATTTGAAGTTATACAGAAGTTAGCACACAAGTAAAAAACTGGAAACAGAGGGGTTAGGGTTTCGAGCGCAGGTGGAAGAAAGCGGGGGTAGGGTTCGACCTGGGATACGAGCCCTGCGAGGTCGGAGCGGGCGAGGAGGAGGCGGTCGAGCGCCGGTCCGGCCGCGGCCGCCGCCGCAGCCGCCGCGGGGTAAGTGGAAGGGGAAGCGGCGGGCTTGCGGCGGAGGGAACCCGGCGGCGGGTGGGGCGCCCTGTTTCCGGAGAGCACGCGGAGGGGGCGCCGCCGCGCCGCCGACTTGGTGGCGGCTCCCTGGCTTCTCTGCATTGCCCGGCGAGAGAGGGGCCGCGGGGAATGGGATGGGAGGAGGGTGCTGGGTGGCGTGGCTAACGGTCGGGAAGGGTTTGGAATTGGGTGGGGAATTTGAAAGCCCGCGTGGATCGGGGGGCTGTCGCGTTTTTCTTTTTTTTACCAAAGGGGCTGTCGCGGTTTCGAGAAGGCGGAGACACAGAGACAGTCAGGCTGGCAGGCGCCCGGGAGGGGGGCACGAGGGGTTGTTTGCTTTACGATCCGTGCGGAGTGGATCAATCGTTCGGATAAGAAGTGCATTCACGCGGTGACGGGGAGAAAAATATTTTCGACACACAAAATTTGTTTTTTTATGAGAACTTGGAAAGGAATGTTTTGACTTGGGAAAAGAATGTTGATATTGAGTACTCCAACTCGATAACTTGGAAGAAAAAAATTGTCTATGTTTATCGGGGAAAATGCTTGATGAACAATCAATCTAACTAATGTGGTGATTGAACATGTATTTGAGCCCTGTCCGGTTTGCCAAAAATCTAATGCTCTCTAAATCTAGGTTGTGTTTGGAAACAGTCCGCTCCCCTGAAACTCCGTAGATCCTACTTCTCAAACCGATTCCAGCGCCGCACATGGAGCGATAACGTTCGGCACCGCTCCGTTCTTCTGTTGGGCTGAAAGCCCATTAAGCCAACGTGGCCCAGCCTATAGTTGCCTCCTTTGGGTGTCGCCATGGACTGCGGCCTCGCCATCCGCCGCTTCTTCTACGATGCAGCAGCCATGGACCTCGTCTCCCACGTCGACGACCTCCTCACCGCCGGCTCCCACGACAAGCAGAGCATGGGTGGACCTTGTTGCCCTCACCGAGTCCGACTGCCACCACGCCCTCGCGGCGGAAGAACTTCTTGGCAGTGGATTGGTTGTGGATCCGGCGAAAGAACTGTTGCGTCGCAAGGAGTTGGCGAGCAAGAGACTGACCAGCGCGATGCGGAGCTGCTGCAGCGCCGTCCATCGCCGTGCCTCGTGCTCTCCTCCGCGCGCGTCCTGCCATGACCCCGACCGCGAGAACCAAGCCTCCGCCCACATCTCCATTCCCAAGCTAGCATCCTCGTCGTCCTCGTCGAGTCCGATTGCGGAGAAGGCCCTGCCGACGGAGGAAATCGGGGGCCGGCGGAGAAGGCCCTGCCGGCAGCGTTGGCATCGGGCGAGGTCGTGAGGGTGGGGTGAAGAAGGGGATCGGGAAGAAGACCGAACCGGTTTTTCTCACTTGGCGGTGGCAGACAGCCGTAATTTTAGGCTACTCCACGTTTTGCAATTCCAGGAATCTCCAAAAAAGATGCTCCGAGTTTTACACAGGGAATTGGATTGGCTTCTCAGATCTAGCTTCGCGGAGTTGAGGTGTTCGGCACTGCTCCACGGTGGAGTTTCGGGAAGCTGGAAGCCAGAGGAGTTCCGAACACACCCCTAATGTGCAAGGATTGTTAGCTGCCTCCACCGATCCCGGCTCATCTCTGATCTCCGGTCGTGGCGGTGGCGACTAGGAAGGGGGTGGGCTAGAGTTCATGGTGCATAGAGTGATGTTGGTGACCGGTCCCGAGGAAGAAACACACCTTGGTGTGCAATAGACGGACATTCATTACTGTATTCTTTTAGTTTGCTACGGTTTGGCTCAATGCTTCTTGTTATGCAGATGCCAAGGTTCATTCTTGTGTTGATGTATCAACTTGATATGGAACAAGTTTAATAATGCTTCACTTTCGAAGAAAAAAAATACTGGCTTTTTTTTCAAAATATAACTTATAATAGCTGAAACACCCGTGCGTTGCAACGGGACAACAAAATAAAATGATATACTCTCTACGACCCACCGTACCCAGCGTGAGTACTAAAACTGCTCTTGCAAATAAAAAGTAACTTCAGAAGTAAGAAAAATATGTAATAGTACAGTGTAGGGAAAATTCCTTAAATAATCGGTTAATCGCAACACAAAAGACATGATAGGGTTTACAAATTACAGGCGCACACAAACTACTCGTATATGTGCTTCTTCAAAAATGGGAAATGATGACATGGTAATGTAAGAGACACGACATCTCACATTTCACAAATAACAACAGGGAAACAAACCATACCAGGTTCAGGCTCAGCTATCAACTCCAAGCTCTTTACCTCTGAGGGTCTGACAAACCATTGAGAACCACACAATCTTGTAAATTAGTAGTACTCCACTGATTTAAGTCATCTAACCCTCTAACTCGTCTTTTGCGAAGATTTAACCCTCTAACTAATCACATCAAGGAGAACCAAACAGTGTGCTTGCAGCAACGAGTGAGAGCCTAAGGGCGTGTTTGGATGCCCAGGGGGCCGCAGCTCGCACCGCACTGGCGATGCAGCGGCTGGGCTACAAGCACGGGAGATGCAAGCCAAAGCTGCAGTCCGCTGTTTGGTGATTCCCGACGCGGCCTGCAAGAGCGGAAGATGGCATGGCGGACCGGACGCCGCAACCGTCGTCATCGGATCTGGAACCAGTCGAATAAATGGCGGCGGCGGCCCATGGATTTGAGGACGCTGACGAGCGCTTGTAGAGGAGGAAGGGGAGGAGGGACGGACGGCGGAGGCGGGAGGAGCGGCCGGGACCGGCGGTAGGCGCCGGTGAGGAGGAGCAGTGGCGCCGGTGAGAAGGAGCAGCTGCGGTGGCGACGCCCTCCTGTAAAGGAGGAGGAGGAGCCGATTTGCGAGCGGCGGGCTGCTGGCGGCGCAGAAACGGGCCGACGGACAGACGATGGTTGAGATGGAGATTGGAGCGAGAAATCGATGGGGAGGAGCAACGGGAGAGAAGAACGATGCTGCAGCTTCTTTGGGAACGAGGACCGATCCGGCTGGAGGTGGAGAGCGCCCGCTTGTCCGACGCCGTAGGAGTGGGGGCGGGCGACGGAACTGGAGCGGAACTGGCGGCGCTTCGAGGACAGGAGTGCGGGGTTGTGCGGAGGGGAAAAGTATAAGAAAAAAAACGTTTCACGTCTTTTCTTTACGTGCGTCGGACGGGGTGCGTGATTGGTGCCAGGGACGTACGGCAACGGCCAAACCATCACCACCAACTCCAATTTAATACATTGGTATAGATAAGCTTTGGCTCAAGTCAATTCTTCATGTCTGATATCAACATCCAAGCTGCAAAATAAATACACCATGAAAACATATTTCATAATAGATGTATCGAAATTGATTTAGCATTTGTACATGTTATTAATAGTTTTACAATGAACTTGGTCAAATTTATGAAAGTTTGACATGGGACAAAATCTATATTGTGTCTATTCTCTGAAGGTAGTATAGCTTATTTGTACTGCACGTTTTTGAAACTGCCGTACCAGTATTTTAGTTCAGAAGTTGAAACAATTCACTTGAGGTTATAAAATCCATCGCACTTATTTGTGAAGTTTCTGATTGCAGTTGGACAAATTGCACAATACAAGAGAGCCGAAAATTTGGCTGGTGGATGAATCGCTTCCAGCAATTATACAGTTACAGAGCTACCAGTTACTACAGATGCCTCCATGGAAGCACCGGCTAAAACACCAGCACGACGCTGGTGCAAACTCTACATCGCTCCTGAGGCTTCAAAACCTGAGGAACATATCTACCAACTAGGCTACTATTGCTCTTCAGCATCAAGGTACTGAGAATGAGCCGCAGCGAGGAGAGCAGCCCCAATACCTGACCCGTCATTCGCAAGCTTGATCACGACAGAGGACGAAACTTCCTCCCCTAGAATCTCCTGCAGGGTGCTCTCCAGGGACTCGCTGAAGATCGTGTAGTGCTCGTAGAGCCCACCGTCCATGGCAATCACCGTCCTTTGCTTGTCGCTGCTGGGGATATCCCGTCCAAGCTTTTTGAGGATCCCGTGTATCCCTGCAGCAGCGAGACGTGACCCACGCTTTGCAACGATATCGCATACAGCCACAACTAGTCTTCTTGTTTTAAGTGAGGTGTTTTGGATCTGCAAAATGAACCAAGAAATTAGATGTGTTCCTTTAAAACTATTAGAAAAGAAATGTGTGAGACAAGAACCAATAGGGAGAAAAGTCGAGTACCCCTAGGATATCTCTCAGTTGGGCTCCAACTGTTCTGAGATCAGATGATCCGTCATGATGCATCATTGACATATGCGGTGTCCTGGACACATGATCTCAAGCTCTCAGTCTATATAACTAAAGATCCACAAGAAAGTCGTTCGGATGGCAAACATAATTTATCTAGCTTCTTTGAAGACTGAAGCAATGAAGAAAACAATTAAGCAGGTTTTAGACTTATGCTTAACAATGTATTATATGTTACCAATGCATTTCTGCAGGCAGCTTATGAGCGGATAAATGCAAGAATACTAGACCTAACCATTGTAGATTGTTAGTGGTTACAGTTTTAGTTAACCTATCTTTCTAACTATATTCAGCACAGCAAGAAAAACTTACGTATATTTCAATACTTGGTTATGAAGCAGGCAAGACCTATTGATGTAACATGGCAAATGGAGTTGATACTACACTTACGTAAGAATGTATGGAATCTTTAGTTTTGGTGGTATATCATCACCAAAAAGAGAAGCTTCTTGAGTCATCTTTAACAGGATTCTTCTTACAATTTCCCCCAAATACATACCAGAGATCAGCTTCTCATAAATCTAGGAAAATAAGGAAAGCAATAATTAGTTGTTACCGGCAACAAGAGAAGACAACAAGATATATCTCTTAATATGATACCTGTTCTCCAGGATTCAGGCTTTCGGCATCTAATGCTTGATCAAATTCAGTCAAAGGAAGATGGGATGACCTAAAGTTCCCCCATTCCATATTTATTACCTGTGACAAAGAGCTGATGAAATCCTGACAACTATCTCAAGCTTAGGAAGAGACTAAAGCATGTAAAAGTTGCATGACTTTTGATCAGTACAGAGGACATGTTGCTTCTTCTCCAGTTTTTCACTTTCATGTTTTTTGTATTGACGTGACCACAGATATTTTCATGACTGTATACTTTCCATAGTGAATTGGCTAGATGAAATAACACTCACCATATCTCCTGACTTGGGCAGGAGGCCATGCCATTTAGGAATTGCATTGGCACGTTCCACATATGCTGCATTAGTACCTGTACCCAGTATAACAGCAACAACAACATCATTGTCATCATATCTCCCGCCAGCCAATGTCCCTATAGTATCATTTACCTACATAAGAAGAAGGGATGCCAACACTTCAGGTTATAGAAACATAATCTTGATACACAGAATACTTAACAAAAGCTACCCTGCAACTATCAAAGCAAAGAAACTAACCAGTGCTGTGACTTTCATATCGAGACCCTGACGGTCCAGAGCCCTGCTTAATTCAGCCACGACATCCTCGCCTACCTGACAATGGAAAAAAGGCAAGTCTTGTCTACCCAATGTTGAGAGATTATAATCATGTGTGTGATGCATATGAATTAAAACCATAACAAGAACTAACCGTGTCATTAATAGCAAAACCCTTAGTCCACTTGATAAGAGTACCAGATGAAATTGAAGATTGCTTTACTGGAAAAGAGAAAGTAAAACCAAGTTCTCTTTGCCTTCCCTCGGGCAAATGAAAGTCTTCACCCTCTGAGGCAACAAATTTTGCCAAAGCAGCGGCGATAAAGTCAAATAGGTCCTGGAAACAAATTACACAGCACGTGACATACTTATGAATTGATCAGAATGGGTGCAAAAAGACTACAGCAACTCTTACATGTGAATTCCCTGTCATTAAGTTTGTCGGAATTGAAATCTCTTCGCATTCTTGCTTGACAACTCGCCCTTCCTTTCCTCCTAATTGAACACGTAAAACACGGAAATTTGTCCCTCCAAGGTCAAGTGCGTAAAATAGCCCCTTCTCTTGCCTATAAATGAGAGCAAGATATATCAACCCAAAGTAAATTGCATGAAATGGTTTAACAGGTTACAGCTCCGTAATAAGTTCAATCCCAACACATGGCACTTGTTAGTACTCCCTCCGTCCCATATTAAGTGACTTTCTATTACATGTATCTAGACGCTTTTTAGGCATAGATACATCCATATTTAGACAAATTTGAGTCACTTAATATGGGACGGAGGGAATACAAGATATCCCTTACATAGGATTCACCAGCAATAGTTACTCTGACACCCTTTGTATAGTTCAAGGGTGTCCAGAAACGTTTTTTTTTCAAACCATGTAAAAAACACCATAGTTTCCATAACAATTTTAACAAGCTAATCAGCCCAAGTGAACAAGATAATTACGATTGCAGTAGCATCTCAAGCTGCCAGGTTGGACACTTTTGTTCCAACATGTCTTTGGACACCCCTTGTATAGTCTAGAACAAACAAATACTATAATATAAAAAATACATCTGTTTCAGTTCATCGCAATTACATGTTCACATGGAACTCCACGAGGCAACTGAAAAGTGCACTGAAATTGGATTTATACACACAATAGTTGTAAGGTGGTTTACTATGCAAGGAATGTAACAACTAATAACCCGGCTACAGTTTAACACTTTTGAGTTTCAAAACTAAGGAACATTGATCTTCATCTTACAGTAACCAGATGGTGGTCCGACCATTAACCACAGTCTACTGAAGCAAAATCCTCCACGAATCAGCAACTACCAACCTTTTTTCCCCAGCTAGATCAGTAAACCGCATCAGGTAGACGATAAAGTACCAAATTTCCTCAGTTACACAGGTACAACATCTAGACCAAGTCAACAACTACGGCCACGACCTTGATTAAAATGGTCAAATTTATTGACAGTATCTTGCACATATTTCACAAAATCAGAAACCTGCCCCTGCAACCATTTCTGACAGCAGACTGCATTACTTGGGGAGTTGGGGTCACGACAGGTCGACAGCGATCTCGCAACAATGGAACAAACCAGGCACTAGACAGCGACATGGGGGCAAAGAAAACCACCGTCATGTAAAGCAGATCCGTTGGACACTTGGACCGCGCGTTGCGCCCAGCTACCAAACAGCCAGGTCACGAAACGAATCTGGTCGGCAAGGCAATCTAGCATCTACTCCTCCAGTCATCGAAATCACAGCAATGCGAGAGAAGAATGACAAGAAGGAGCAGCGGATTTCGGTTATTTTTTCGCCGTACCCTGACGGGAGGGACTCGACGTGGCTGATGATCATCCCGAGCTTGCTCCCGCCCTCGGAGGCGAGCCCGGCGTGCATCTCCACGGCCACGGCGTCCGCCACCTGGCGCAGCCGCGCGGGGGTCGCCGCGCACCGCTCCTCCAGCTCCCGCAGCACCGCCGCCGCGCGCGCCCACCGCTTCGCCTCGCGAATCTGGCGGCGCACCAGCAGCGCCGCCCCCACGGCCACCGCCGCCGCGACCGCCGCAGCCGCCGCCTTCCTCATCTCGCCAGAAACCGCCCGCCCCGCTCGCTCTTTGTTTTGTTCGCTTCGCCCAGGCCCAGACAGTAGACACGCCCACAGCACAAGGCCTCCGCCCCGCCGTCCGTAAATATGGGCGCAGGACAGGGACCGTTTCGGAATATGTCCTCGGCAGCCTCTTTTATCCGTTTATGGATAGGGGCTGGCTAGTGGACCCGTCTGGTGGTGGGCCCCGGCCACTGGAAGTGGTGGCTGGCAGTGGGGAGTGTTGTTGGGTAACTTTCGCACGTTTGATGAGAGTGTCGTGACGTGGACGGGGGGAGCCACGTGATTTTGTGTTGGCTGCGCGTGGCTCCTTTTGGGAGTTTTTTTTTCTTTAAGCAATTTTTTTGGAGTCAGCATCTGCTCGAAACTCCCAAGGGTATAAAAATTCGACCTACTCCCGTCCTAGCAAGTGCGACAAGTGTCATGCTTCGACCAGTTGTCCATGTTGTCAACGGTTATCTGAGTCAATCTCATAAATCATAGACATTTTGGCGTTGATTTGGGTCGTCGTCTACTTTTCACACTCGTCACGAGGGCTACATAAAACCTTCATTTAAACGAATTTGTAACGGTGGTATAACCTCATGGAGGTAGTTATATGCTACCTCTCCTTGGAAAGTAAAAGGAGGATATGAAATAAAAACTTGCCCCAAGGATGGCTTGGTCTAGGGTCCGTGGTGAACCATAAGTCTTACTAGCTGATGCCTCGCACGTTGTTGCGGAAATTTTTAGTTAACATACATGAGTGAAAATGTATAGGAGAATTGTATGATAGATTGTAGATTCTTCAGTTAGTTGAAATAGCTTGATGAAAAGTAGCATGCATGCATGTGCAAAAAATATGGGTTTTCCACTAAATAGATGTGAACAAACTAATGGTGTGATGATGTGGCATGGTTGCATGTTGAGAGAAATCTAGTAGTGGGTTTCTCCTACTTAGATATAGAAGATTCGTCCGCTCTTTTTCCTTCTAGACCCTTCCTCTTCTTTTTTGTTATTTCTTATTACGCTTGAGCCCATCAAGCAGCTTTACTTTGTTTTAGCCTTATTGACTTGGTGACTTACAGCTTGTTGTCTTGCCTCGTTGGCTTGGCCATATTCTTGTGGCATGTTGATCGCCTTGGCTTTTGACTTGGCCTTTGCTACATAGAATTTGCGGCACGGTTCACAAAGGAGAATTATTATTCGCCAAAGGCAACTATTTGCCTTGATTTATCAGTTTCAAAAGCTCATTGTATTTTAGAAAGATTCATCGGCATAAATGACAGTTTTCCATCTCACTTGATTAGAATTAGTTCGAAAAGTTCAAAAACTGTCGATGGTCGAATTCAGGCTAGAACATTCTCATCGAAGTGAGTTATCTAGATCAGATATAATTAGATATATAGTATTTTCTAGAATTTTTCAAAGAAAATAAAAAAGGCAACTTAGTCGATAGTCGATAGAGACATGCAACTAAATCCGGCTCTTAAAGGCATCTAAATAGCAACTATACTAACAGGATTTGTTTGGAGGAAGTACATGAAAAATGCGGAGTATCAGAAACATAAATTTGTCCGGGAAAGGATCGCGGACACAACAAAAACATATAAAAACTGCCGCAATCCTACACTAAGAGCATCTCCAATGGCATCTCCCAAATCTATCCCAAATGTCCTATTCGAGGGATATGGACATTTTGTTCCCAAAATCATCTCCCAATGGCATCCCATAAACGGACAAAATGCCATATTTGTCCGAACACATCCCCCAAATTTGCTCCAAATTTGGGAGAGGTTTTGGGTGTCCGAACATTGTCCGGTGCTCTCTTTTGTCCGCCCCGGCCCCACAACAAGAGATGGGAAAAGGAGAAGAAAAGGTGAAAAGGAGAGGAGAATAAAAGAAAGAAAAGTTAATTTGGGAGAGGAATTTGGGGGATGTGATTGGATGATGTGGGCGGACATGAGGAGAACACATGTCCACTTGCTCCCCCAAATGACAAAAAAAAAACATTTTAGGACAAAATTTAGGGATCGCATTGGAGTTGCTCTAATGAGTGTCATATAAGAAGTTAGACTATATGTTGAAATTCCTATGGAGTTGAGTCATACAAACCCAACCCAAGGGAATGAGAACTTATCTAGATCAGATATAATTAATTTGCTTCTTTATCTGAAATTCCTATGGTGTTGAGTGATAGGCAGTCAATTTTTTTGCATGGCTAGTTGGATGCACAAACCAAACATCCCCTGACATACGCAGTCTTCAACAAAGCAAGCAGGTTAAAGGAAACATGAGTATACAGCAATGTAGCAAACAACTTGCTAGCAGAAGTTTCTACGTATGAATCTATTAACCCAGATCATGATATTGCCTTCAAAATCTGAACATGACATCCATCCAGCATACAACTTGCTAGGCATGCACCTTTTGACCCAAATCACGAAGAGAAAAAAGAAAGTAACAAAGATTCAAACCCGACATTGATGTTCTCAAGAGTCGTTGTCATGGAAGGAATCGCATGCCCACACCATAACAGACACGAAAAGAGGAAGATAACAGGATTTGTTCATCCTCTTCGTGGATATCGACCGGTTCTGCATAAGCACTCCAACAAAACAATTCTACTGCTACTAAGTCTGCAACAATGTTGCTAAAATCTGGAAACACTCTGCCGACTGATCCTTCAATTGAAATTTTGCAACGCACAACCGTTTATCGAAAACAAGAGCGCTCCATGATCAGTCATCTGAACCATCGTATTTCCAGCCGCTTCATCGCATCATGGCAAGTTGGCAATATGATCAGGGAGATGTAGCGCGGGTGAGACTTCGATGCACTGTAATGCTTTGTGGAGAACCAAAATTGGCATGAAACCCTTTTATTTTATAACAGTAGGTAAATTCCAGTGCAAAATCAGTAGGAAATTTCGGTGGCAAAACATTGCAGGACTCCAGGACGACCTGCTTACAAGGTGTTCGCCGAAATGCCACAGCCCAAGTCAAGGCTCTACGCGCCGCAGCTGCTCGGCGGCTCAGTCCCGGAGCACGACGGCCGGGTCCCTGGACGGGGCGAGGTCGCCGTCGGCGCCGGGGTGATCAGGCTGGCCGGCGGCGGAGGCAGCGGAGGCAGCGGAGGCGTGCGCTGCGGCGGCGGCGGCGGAGGGGGAGGAGTTGTGGGAGTCCATGGCCTCCTGGGCGCGGTCGAGGTAGGGCTTGAATCCGACGCGGTAGGAGAGGTAGCCGAAGGCCGCGGCGCCCAGCACCACGATGCCCGACCGGATCGCGTTCTGCCTCGCCCGGCCGCCGCCGCCTCCCATCGCTGACTCTTGCTTCTCTGTCCCCTTTCTCTCCGAGCGTGTGGTGCGGTTGGTTAAACTGACGTAGTGGCACTGTGGCAGCTCTCGCTTTCTGCCGTTTGTGCCACACACCAAAGGACCAAAATGTTCAGACTTCAGAGTTCGCTCGAAGCTTCCACCTTGACATGCCAGACAGATGAGATGACCAAAGCAGATCGATCGATGAGGCTTTTGGCAGCCAAGAATGGGCAAAAACAGTTCTATCGAAGAAGGATCGAGAAATCCAGGGACTGTTCTTGGCCTCTCGGGAAGGCAACTGATGTGCAGGTGCGAGCAAACAGAAAACGTCAAATCCTATGCAAAACTCCAAAATTTACAATTTGAGATTGCCGTGCCACGGGGGATAAAAATTGATTCAGTGCTCTCTTGAGAGAAAGGGACCTTCCCTAAAAAAAAACATGGTTTGCAAATTTAAAAACAAAAATTGTTGCTGCCCAGGATCGAACTGGAGACCTTCAGTGTGTAAGACTGACGTGATAACCACTACACCACAGCAACTCCTGATGACACAATAAAATGTAAAAGATTTGTAACATCTATAGTGGAGGACACCGTAAGACCGACAGCCGACCCCCCCCGGAGCGATCCAAAGCGCCAGATTCCGATCCCACGGCTCAACACCCGCACGAGCGCAGCGCCCATCCCGTGGACCCTATCCAAGAAACGGAATCCCGTAACTACCCATCAAATCCCCCCGCTAACCTCGCCCCTAAAACGGCTAAACGCCCCGATTAGCGCGAGGGCACAACGGTAATTGGACGACACCGAGAGGATAGGGACTCCGCCGCGCCGCTAGCCTTGGACTAGTAAAGAAGAGTGCGGCTAGGGTTTCATTTTTTTTCCACACACGCTCTCTCTCTCTCTCTCTCCCCATTCGCTTCTTCTCAAACCCTCTAGCCGCCGCCGCCGCCGCTCCGGGCTTAGACCTCGCGCGCCTTGAATCCGGGCTGAGCCATGGGGATGCAGCAATCCGGGAGGAGAGAGTCGTAGCGAGAAAGGGTTAGTTCCCCAGTCCCCCAACACACCACATACACAGCCCGCGAACCTTTTTGAGCGCCGCCGTCCGCCGTCGCCATGGCGACCCTGAACCCCTTTGACCTCCTCGGCGGCGACGACAACGACGACCCCGCGCAGCTCCTGGCCAAGGCCGCGGTCGCGGCGCAGAAGGCTGAGGCGAAAAAGCCGGCGGCCGCCGCCGCTGGGAAGGGCGCGCAGCAGACGGCCGCCGCCAAGCTCCCCACCAAGCCGGCTCCACCTTCGCAGGCTGGTAAGTTCAGGGTTCGGATTGAGTTGCGAATTTGCGTTGATGCCGGATCTGGGGTTTAGGGGGATTTCTCTCCGGAAAGAGTGGTCTTCTGTCAACGACTATAGTATAGTTTAGTGATTAGTACTATCTGAAACGAAAAAAAAGTCATGGTAAGGAAGAACGACTGTGAAGTTCAGGTTTTTAATTATATAGTGCAGACATTTCTGCCATTAGAAATACTGTTTTCAAGGTTTAACCCCTCTTGCTGTAAATGTTTCAGTCATGGAGTCTCGCGGTGGTGGTGCACCCTCACGAGGAGGATTTGGTCGCGGTGAACGTGGCTTCAACAGAGGCGGGCGAGGGTATGGTCAGAACCGCGACTTCGGCAGTGAAGACACGAATGGCTACAGGGGAGGATATGGTGCCAGAGCTGGAGGTGAAGAAGGCGCCCAGGACAGAGAGAGGGGCCCTCGGCCACCCTACCAGGGAGGCCGTCGAGGTGGGTTCCGCGATGGTGAGTTTGGTGATGATTCTGAGAGGCCACCCCGAAGGAACCATGAGCGCCATAGCGGTACAGGCCGCGGGTATGAGATGAAGCGTGAGGGTGCTGGCCGTGGGAACTGGGGAACTACCTCTGACGAATTTCTTGCCCAGTGAGATATCTGCTCTAAAGCTCTATGTTGTTAGCTGTCTATATGCAGACTGGTGAAATGAGAGGTGATTTGTGTTCTTGTTTTGGTGACCAGGGAAACAGGGGAGACCCTGAAGCTGGATGAGAAGACCCCTATTCCTGAGAAGCAGGGTGCACTATTAACGGAGGATGCACCGCAGGCCGAGGAGAGCAAGGTCAGCAAAGAGGCCACTGTCAACGAGGAAGAAGAAAAGGAAGAAGATAAGGTATACTTATTGCTGCAGTGCACTATTAACGGTGATTTTTGTGGAAGTTATCCGTTTATAGCTATATATCCAAGGCAAAATCATATGCATCTACATTAACCTGTTTCGTTTGCTACTTTTATCTCATGGTTTAGTAGTCAAACATTCTGGTTGTTTATTTAGTTTGCTCCAAGTTCTACTTTATGTTATTAGTCTGTTTCTACATTGTTGTTGAGTGATGTTCTTCTGACTTCACACGAGCTATTGCGTCTTGCGTGTCTTGGGAGCTGGGAATGTTAGAAGATAACTTTATGCTCTTGCTGTCTTCTGTAAAACAGTGGGTTTTGGCTATGCTTTTATTTGAATATTTGATTACTGCAATCCCAAGTGAATGTATATCCGATTAATTTGTTTTGGATGCACAACTGCCTCAAAGCGCTCATTTGCTGTTATTAGTTGCATAGTATGTTGTTAAAGGACTGGATGAAAAGCGATCCTTTTTGCTCTGCCACCCTTTCTGTTTGCGTACGATTTATGTATTGGGAGGAGTCACTGATTTCTAGACCTTGCTTTGATATCCATATGAACTGTCAGATAATTAGTGGTCACTGCAGCTTGTCATTTGGTCATGATATGCAATACCATCCTCCTAAATCGAAATTTATGTTGGTTGTTGTTATTTTTTCTGTTTCTGTTCCTGATGGCCAAGTAATTGTTATATACATCTAATTTTTAGGCAACATATGCACTCTAGTTCTTGTCAGCTTCTTGCAGGCACACTGTCTATGCAACCACTTTACAATATAGTACACATGCACTCTAGTTCTTGTCATCTGCTTGCGGGCACGCTGTCTATGCAACCACTTTACAATGTATTTAAACGTTTATATGTTCTATTATGGCAGATATATCTGTTGCCATTGTATCTATGCCTCTCCTTGTATTTATAACTGGGGAAGTGTATTTCTGTGTCGGCTGGAATCAGAGAAATAAAATATCTGACGATCTTATGATCATAGGAGATGACCCTTGAGGAATTTGAGAAAGTATTGGAGGAGAAGCGGAAAGCGCTTCTTGCTTTGAAGTCTGAAGAGAGGAAGGTTGAAATTGATAAGGACCTGCAGGCTATGCAACAACTTTCCACCAAGAAAGGAAATGATGAGGTTTTCATCAAACTGGTGTGTACCCTATTATGCCTTGTACTTCCAATCTGCCTTAGCTCGCCTGTTATCTGTGGTTGATTTTTGTCCTCGTTTTTCGTAGGGTTCTGATAAGGATGCTCTGAAGAAGAAAGAAAATGCTGAACGTGATGAGCGTGCTAAGAAGGTACTTCATATCTTGCAATCATTTTTTATATTTCTACTTGCTGAAAGCCTGAAATGGAAAACAGTGTTATCACTCGTTAATCAGCAAACCCAATTTAGGTCTTTCTGGAACATGATAGTTGCTCTTTTTATGCCTGTTTTGGATTCATTTGTCATACCTCGGCCCTGCTGATAAACCTGCAATTGCCATTCATACTTGTGGGTGCATGCAGTTTTATATTGACACCTGGGACTTGTGTACTACTCCCTCCGTCCCATATTAACTGTCTTTCTGTTACATATATCTAGACGCTTTCTAGGCATAGATACATCCATATTTGGCCAAATTTGAGTCACTTAATATGGGACGGAGGGAGTACATAACTATTGCTGATTGGGGATTGTTCTATCTTGTTTTTTCAGTCTGTGAGCATCAATGAGTTCTTGAAGCCTGCTGAAGGAGAAAGGTTCTATGGTGGCAGAGGCCGTGGCAGGGGACGTGGCGGTGACCGTGGAGGCTTCAGGGGTGGAGCTGGTGGTGGTGGTTATCGTGGCCCACCTGCTGCTCCAGCAATTCAAGACCAGAACCAGTTCCCAACTCTTGGTGGGAAGTGAAAAAAAAATCTGCATGTACCATCTCAATTCTAAAGTATCTTTACGATTTCGTCTACTGGCAACTTTAATTTTGTTCTCCCATATAATTTCAGTCGTACTTCTATTCAAGACAAATAATTGTGCTGTATCTGGATTATTCACCCCTTGTGTCAGTCGACTTTGTAAATCCGAGTTGTTCGTCACTTGTGAGAATTTTGTAGTGCTATTTTCTTTACCCTCCACATCACTAATTCTGCGTGTTTAGTCCTCGAGCTATGATTGTATTTCGTTGTGGATCTGGATGCTGTGGTAACTGTCACGTGTCTGTCAGATAGTGCACTGGAAACAGGTGCATTGCAGCCTTGCAACCTTGGTTAGTCCTTGCGATGGTGTGCTATGACTTTTTTTTGTGGATCTGGATGCTGTGGTAATTGGCAAGTGTCTGGCAGATGGTGCACTGGAAACGGGTGCATTGGGCAGCCTTGCAACCTTGGTTTTCCCCTGATGTATGAACAGTTCGCGCAGCATATAATTACGATAGCCAAAGCATGTTTGTGGGATTGACCGAACGATGCCGGGCGCAGCAAACACGGATAGCAATTGCTGCTTTAGCAACTGGAGAGAACAATGGCAAACGAATTCCAAGACAGGGTAAAGAAGTGTAACTATCTGACAGCAATTTTCCTTGAAAAAAGGCTCCAGATCGTCACCATCATGCAACTGGCCAGAGTCTCAATCATTCCCCTTTGTGGAATCGTGGGTCGGTCAAATGAAGACCGGAAAAACGCCACCTTCAGAAATCCATACCAGAATGGCCTTCTCAGGCTCGTGGCTGACAGTTCAAAGCCATCGAGTCAAGCAACTGCGCCGTGCCCAACTCTTTTGAGCTCAGAGAGGCCCGGGAGGGGATCAGTTCATTCACACCATAACAATGGAGGCACTCATCTCTGCCGTTCTCGGCGATCTTCTCGGCAAAGCCATATCCTTCGTGGTCGACAAGTGCCGTGAGCAGGCAGCCACTGCTGAGGGGGATCCAC
Source organism: Brachypodium distachyon (assembly GCF_000005505.3). NCBI lineage: Eukaryota > Viridiplantae > Streptophyta > Magnoliopsida > Poales > Poaceae > Brachypodium > Brachypodium distachyon. The sequence continues at coordinate 16,653,000 of NC_016132.3, read as the reverse complement.
AGAGGCTCCAGCTGCTGCTTATGAGGACCCGCACCATCGTCGAGGAAGCTGAAGGCCGGAGCGTCACGAATCAAGGGATGATCCATCAGGTTGGCGCGATGAGGGAGCGGATGTACAGAGGGTACTACCTTCTCGACTTCTTCCGGTGCAAAGGGGAGAAAGCCGGGGGCGACGACGAGGTGAGTCGCTGCTTGTTTGCTCCATCTGAATTCAATCCAGCCAAGCGTCTTCGCCGCGTTTGTAGCAGCAACCCAATTGGAAGCATAGTAGTCTGTAGAGAAAGCAGCAAGGAGTTGAAGAATGCTATTCTTGACATAGAGAACATGGTTACTGATATGAAGGAGTTTGCTATATTTCTGATGAGCTATCCTCGGATGTACCGCCAACCAAACAATTCATATTTGTTCTTAGGGAAGTGCATGTTCGGCCGGCATATGGAGAAGGAACAAACCATCAGCTTCTTGCTACAAGCTGAGCCTCTAGGGAGTGGAAACTTAGGTGTCCTTCCAATCGTTGGTCCTGCATTTATCGGGAAGAGCACTCTTGTGGAGCACGTTTGCTACGATGAGCGGGTGCACAATCACTTCTCCTTGATCTTGCTCTATCACGGCAACAACCTTAAAGATGAAACAGGGGCAACTTTCCGAGATAATTGTGTGATCAAGCATCAAAACACTGCCTCGGATGAAGAAAGATTGTTGGTTATCATTTAGCTGCTAGGGGATGTGGACCAAGGGGCATGGAAGAGGCTGCTGCACTCTTCTGAAGGATTCATGACATGTGGGAGCAAAGTCATAATCACCAGTCGATCAGAGAAGGTGGTCAGTCTTGGAACAACAGAAGCCGTCAGGCTAAAATGCTTGTCGAAAGAAGCCTTCTGGTATTTCTTCAAGACAATTGTGTTCGGGAGCACGGACCCGGATGAGCACCCGAAGCTAACATCCATAGCCATGGAGCTAGCCCTCGATATGCCCAGATCTTTCATGTGCGCATACGTCGTTGCCGCCTTACTAAGAGCAGCAAATCTCAGCGTTCGGTCATGGTGCAAGGTTCACACACATTTCAGGGAGTACATCCGGAAGAACACCTTGTTGTTCGGTGAATTTCCCGAGGATGACCAGCCTCGACATATTTGGAGCATGGAGGAAACACAACAAGGTTCTGAGAATCTTGAGTTCTTTTTGCTTGGTGATAGCTACCAGAAGGGGCCTGCTGCTCACAGCGAGGTTCCACAGATAACAGTGGTAGACCTTGTATGCGGGACAAGGAGCGTTAGACCCCGGGGCAGATTCGAGGTCTTGTTCTGGAGATCGTGCATACCACCATACTACAGCTACGCGTCTGCTTGTGAGTTTGTGCGGCACAAGAACACTGCCACGGCATAGAGGAACAAGCTAGATGAAGAGCTTTTTTGCAAACGATGGTGACATATTGCTTTGATTTGCTGGTGGTCCTTTTCTTGTCTACTGATCATCATCATATCATTGCTAGATTTTCAGATTGGTAGACGAGTTGGGATTCCTTGTTTGCTGGTCTAAATGTTGGTGCTTGCTTGATTCGAGCTGATCTGATTCTTGACTGATCGATCTTCAATAGATTATATTGTAGTAACTAATTAGTACCCAGTAGCTCACCGTGATGCATGTAGGGGCTTCTTCTATACCGAATCTGATGTAACCACTTGTATATTATGAACAAGCCTTGGAACATAATCTAGTTACTATTTCTGAAGACTCTGTTTTCACTTACTGGATAAAATAAGGCACCAAGCTGATGATTTATTGTCAAAGTGTTAAAATGTACTCCCTCCGTTTCATAATTTTTGTCTCAAATTTGTCTGAAAATGGATGTATCTATTCTTAAAAACGGTCTAGATACATGTAATATTTCGACGAGAATTATGAAACGGAGAGAGTAGATGGAAAATCTAGTTGTCGTCAGTGCCGTCGCTGTGGCGGTGAAAACCCACGCGGTCCCGATTGCGACTTTTGTCGTTGGATTTGATCGACGCCGGGTCAACCTCTGAACTGCCGGGACTGCTGTTCCCCCAAGACCAAGATAATCCACACCAGCACGGCAACACCAGGTCCATATCTGAGGCCTCCACAGTTGTTAACAGTGTCTTATAGTAGAAGAAAACCAGCAGTTGTGTCCCTAGTCCGGTTTTAGTTCAGGCGACCTTGCATGCCAAGATCTGTAGTACCACGAGTGCAAATCCACAAGGAACCAACAGCAGAAACTGAAAGAACACGGTGAGCAGGCAGATGCGCAGGGGAGAATAATGTGAACCGGATGTTAAACCGTCAGGTTATCCATGTTGTCATGTGGGGGCTTCTACCCTATTTGATGTAATCACTTGTATACTATTCCCTCCATTTCACAAAGGTTGGCGTATTTTGTTTCGTTAAGACAAGGCTTTGACCAATGAAAACTCTATTGATATGTATTTTTTCATGCATGAAATTTATATCAATGGATTCGTCTTTAAAAGTTCTTACTAATGATCATGGTTTCATATCATATAACTTACATATTAATAGAGTAATTCTTAATCAAAGTCTCGTCTTAACGAAACGAAATACGCCAACCTTTGTGAAATGTAGGGAGTATAAAGTATAAACAAGCCTTGATCAAACCAACTCTAGTTGCTTTTTCTGCAATCTTTTTATTTTCACTATCTCCCATGGATTGACATCCGGTGGTGAAAAACCACCCGACGCCGACGTTTGACTTTGATGTTGGATTTTATTGACGCCGGGTCAACCTCAAAAGCTCCACGGTACTGAAATTTCTAGTATTTTGTGGAAGAAAACAACATTTAGTCCTTGGTCTAGGAAAAATTTATTGAAGCTTTCAGCTGAATGTTCAAAGTCATAAGTTAGAAATTTCGTAACCTTAGAGCTCAGACCGCCATCTAGCTAGTGAGAGACTGGGAGGAGTTCACAATGGAGGCGCTCTTCTCTGCAGTTCTCAGTGATCTTGTTGGCAGAGCCACATCGTTTGTAATCGAGAAATGCCGCGAGAAGGCAACACCTGAGGAGGATCTACAGAGGCTGCGACAGCTGGTTCTGAGGATCCGTGCCATCATCGACGAGGCTGAGGGGCGGAGTGTCGGTAACCGGGGGATGATCCATCAGGTTAGTGCAATGAGAAATCAGATGTTCAGAGGGTACTACCTTCTCGACGCCTTCAAGTGCAGAGAGAAGAAGGGTGAGGAGGTGAGTCTCTGCTCGTTTGCTCCGTCAGAATTCAACCCGGCTAAGCGCTTTCGCCGCCTTTCTAGCAACACTACTCAGATTGAGAGCAGGGTAATTGGTGGAGAAAGAAACAAGGAGTTGAAACGTGCCATTCTTGGACTAGAAAGCATGATTGCTGATACGAAGGAGTTCGCTATCTTTCTGACGAGCTACCCTCGCATGTACCGCCAACCTTACAGCGCTTATTTATTCTTGAACTGCATGTTCGGCCGGCACAAGGAGAGGGAAGAAACCATAAGCTTCTTGCTACAAGGTGAGCCTCAAGGGAGTGGAAATTTGGGTGTCCTTCCAATCGTCGGTCCTGCACTTATCGGAAAGAGCACACTCGTGGAGCATGTTTGCGATGATGAGAGGGTGCGTAATCACTTCTCCTTGATCTTGTTCTGTAGCGGAAAAGACCTTAAAGAGGAAACAACGACAACTTTTAGAGATGATTGTGTGATCAAGCATCAAAATACTGCATCGGATGAAGAGAGGTCATTGGTTATCATTGAGCTCTTGGGCGATGTGGACCAAGGGGCATGGAAGAGGCTGCTGCACTCTTCTGAAGGATTCATGACATGTGGGAGCAAAGTCATAATCACCAGTCGATCAGAGAAGGTGGTCAGTCTTGGAACAACAGAAGCCGTCAGGCTAAAATGCTTGTCGAAAGAAGCCTTCTGGTATTTCTTCAAGACAATTGTGTTCGGGAGCACGGACCCGGATGAGCACCCGAAGCTAACATCCATAGCTATGGATCTAGCCCGTGATATGCACGGATCTTTCATGTGCGCACACTCTCTCGCTGCATTACTGAGAACAGATCTCGATGCTCGGCTCTGGTGCAGGATTCTCAGTCACCATAGGGAGTTCTTGCGGAAGAACACCTTGTTGTTTGGTGAATATCCTGAGGGGCAGAAGCCTCGGTATATCTGCAGGTTGGCCGATACACAGCGAGATTCCAAGGATCGTAAGTACTTTCTACTAGATGATAGCTACCAGAAGGGGCCTGTTGCTCATGGCGAGGTTCCGGGGATAGCCTTGGTAGATCTTGTATCCGGGACCGGAGGCGCTGTACCACCTGGCAGATTTGCGATCTTCTTCTGGAGATCTCTCATTCCACCGTACTACAGCTATAGACATACTTGTGCGCTCGTGCAGCACAAGAACACCACGGTACAGAGGAAGAAGGGAACCAGATTACACAGGAGGATCTAAGGCACTGAACCCATTGAAAGATTTGAATTGATCTTGCAATTCAATTCTTGACTGACCTTATGTAGTTGGTATCCTGCAGTCCAGAAGCTCATCAAGTAGGAATCCCTTTTTGCTGATTGTGTTGTACTTGTAACCACTGGCATACTCTTCATATCAACAAACGAACCTCGGAATAAAATCAACTTGATCTTCCTGCAGAATATCTTCGCTGATGTGGTATTTTAGTCCGTGTGTTCAATCGACTGCCTTGTTCTAGATCTTGTTTGTACAATTTGAAGGATTGCAATTTTTTGTACAAATTGGTTTTCTTTTGATCTCAAACCCATTCCATAGTCCTGAAACAATATGAGCAATGTCAGAGAGTTGGTGATTTCGGTTTTCAGTTGTGGCACCTTAGATACTTGGACATCTATTAAATTAAACAGAATAATTGTAGTTGATAAGAACATGATCCAACTAATTTGGTACATGACGTCAAGTAAGTAGCAACTACCTGTGAATTATTACACGCCTTCGTGAGCTTCACTGTGAATTATTAGTTAAGACCTCTAATACAAGTGGCATTTAGTCTTGATACCATGTAAAATGATGAAATTAGGCCTGAAAACATAGGTGGCATTTAGTATGTGACATCTCATGATATAAATATATAACATGTCCATGAAGCTTGATTAATCCATCAACTATGTTCTAATCAAAGCACATGATTAATCCAGCAAATGATAAAAATACAACTATGTCTATATAGATGCAAAAAAATGTTCATCCGTCGATCATCGGTTATTACTTATCAGTATATCTGAGAATGGCCACTGAGCTGAAGAAGCAATTGATCAACACACTACGTCACAGTTCATGTTCATCGACAAGAGGACAAAACCAAAAATACTAGTACATCATGCGTAGTGATACAGAGGAATATACCTCAGGTGACTAGTACCATAGTGCAACGGGCAGAGTTTGGGTCAATGAAGACTGAGAAAAAGGCAATTTCCAGGAAGTTCATAGCACAATTGCTTTCTGAAGCATTTAGCTGACCGTTCAAAGTCACCAAGTCAAGCAACAGCCCAAGTATTTTGAGCTCAGACCACCATCTAGAGAGAGGCAGCCACATTTGTTCACACCATCACAATGGAGGCGCTCATCTCCGCAATTCTCGGCGACCTTGTTGGTAGAGCCATATCCTTTGTGATCAAGAAGCGCTGCGAGCAAGCAGCTGAGGACGGGGATTTGCAGAGGCTGCAACGGCTGCTTAAGAGGATCCACATCGTCGTTGAGGAGGCCGAGGGCCGGAACGTCACAAACCGAGAAATGGTCCGTCAGGTTAACATAATGAGAGAGCAGATGTTCAGAGGATACTACCTTCTCGATGAGTTCAAGTGCAGAGAGAAGAAAGCCAAGGAGGATGAGGAGGTGAGTAGCTACTCGTTTGCTCCATCTGAATTCAACCCGGCTAAGCGCTTTCGCCGCCTCTCTAGCAACACTACTCAGGTTGAGAGCATGGTACTTGGTGGAGGAAGCAGCAAGGAGTTGAAGCAGGCTGTTCTTGGCCTAGAAAACATGGTTGCTGTTATGAAGGAGTTTGCAATATTTCTGATGAGTTACCCTCGGATGTACTGCCAACCTCGCAGCACATATTTGTTCTTGGACAAGTGTATGTTCGGCCGGCATCTGGAGAAGGAACAAACGATCAGCTTCTTGCTGCAAGCTGAATCATTAGGGAGTGGAAATTTAGGTGTCCTTCCGATTATCGGTCCCACACTTATCGGGAAGAGCACTCTTGTGGAGCATGTTTGCAATGATGATCGGGTGCGCAATCACTTCTCCTTGATCTTGCTGTATAGCGGAAATGACCTTAAACATGAAACATTAACAACTTTTAGAGATAACTGTGTGATCAAGCATCAAAATATTGCCTCGGATGAAGAAAGGTCATTGGTCGTCATTGAACTCTTAGGGGATGTGGACAAAGGGGCATGGAAAGCCTGCTGCAATCTTATGAAAGATGCATGACACATGGGAGCAAAATCATAATCACTAGCCAGTCAGAGAAGGTGGTCAGTCTTGGAACAACGGAAGCTGTCTGGCTAAAATGTTTGCCGAGAGAAGCTTACTGGTATTTCTTCAAGACGCTCGTGTTTAGGAGCACGGATCCAGAGGAGCACCCGAAGCTAACATCCATTGCCATGGAACTCGCCCTCGAGTGCCGCGGATCTTTCATATGTGCATACATTGGTGCCAGTTTGCTGAGAGCAAATCTCAGCACTCATTTCTGGCTCATGGTTCTCAAGCATGCCAAGAAGTACATGCAAAAGAACCTCATACTGTTTGGTGAATATCCTGACGATCTCAAGTTGGGAAACCAGCCTCGGTATAATTGGATCTTGGCTGACATGCCTGGCAAGTTATTTCTACAACATAAATGTGACCAAAAAGGGCCTGCTGCTCATGGTGATGTTCCGATGATAACAGTGGAAGATCTTCTATATGGGAGGGCTAGACCACAGGGCAAGGTTGATGTCTTGGCTTGGAGATCTCTTATACCACCATACTACAGCTACGTATCTGCTTGCGAGTGCGTAACCAAGTGTTCTTCTGCATAGAGGAAGAAGCTAGAAAAGCGCTCTTTGGTATGCACTGTGGTGATTGCTTTAGTTTCTGCTGGTCTAAACACTGGTTCTTCGTTTATTTCTGGTATGTATGTTGGTGCTAGAATATTTTAGTTGCTCCGGTAATTCCGATTGATCTTATATGGATTATGGAGTATTTTGTAATTGATGCCCGATAGTCCAGTAGCTAGGGCTCCTTAATTACTGGCTGTGCGGAAATCACTTGTGTAATCTTCATGTCAACAAATAGGCCCTGGAATAAAATCTAGTTGATCTTCCTGCAAATTATCTTTTTGGTCCATGCCACCAAGAGATCACTGGACTGCCTGGTCCTAGATTGTCTTTGTAAGATTTGAAGGATGTCATTTTTAGTAAAGAAAAAAACTGGTTTACTTTTTATCTCAAACCACCGTGCCTTGACTGCCTTCAGAATAACGCAGTCTACAGCGTCAAGCACATTCTGCAGCCATGTATCAATATGAGTAGTGACAGAGTTGCAAGGCTCGATTGCTCATTGGTGATTTAATTGCAGCACCTTGGACACTTCAAAATTCTAATACTTGGACATCTATCGAAGCACAGAAAATACATGAGTGTGATCCAACCAAATTTGTAAAGACTACACTTCAAGCGAGTAGCAAGTAATTGTTGCATATAGAAATAACACACGGAGCTCAATAATCTTGAAACTATGAAACCATGTCCCAGAAGAAGAATAGTTTATTTTCACAATCTTTGTGAAGAGACATTGGCAAGGTGAAGAGGTTCAGAAAAACAAGATGTTAGAGTGTGACATTTATCAATCCTTTTGAGAACTTCAGTGTGAATTATTAGCTAAGAGCTCTAATACAGATGGCATTTAGTCTTTGATGCCACCAAAATTGATGAAATTGGGGCCTGAAAACATGTGTCGCATTTTAGTACGTGACATCTCATGATCTACTATGTCCTTGAAGCTTGATTAACCCATGACCTATGTTCTAATACACGTATGATTAATCCAGCAAACGATAAAAGAACATATCCACTATAGATATACAAATTTATTCATCCATCAATCATTGATTATCAGTATCCGAGCATGACCACTCAGCTGAAGAAACAATTGGTCAAACACACTGCAGCACAGTTCATGCTCATCGACATGCAAACAAAACGAACAGAACTACTCTCTCCGACCCATATTACTTGTCTCAGATTTAGGTGACAAGAGGAGGGAGTAGTACATCACGACTACTGGTACAAAGGATGAGTAATACACCTTTGGAAATGGCTCCCTCAGATCGTGTAGTCGGACCACTGGCGTATGAAGGAGGTGTGATCCATGGACTCTCCGGGCATGGCCTCGTCCTTCTCGCCCTCACCCTTCCTCCGTCCGATCAGCCTGGCAGGGTTCCCCACCGCCGTGCTCCTCGCTGGCACATCTATCAGCACCACGGACCCGGCCCCAATCTTGGCCCCGGCACCAATCATCACGTTGCCGAGAATGGTCGCGCCGGCGCCAATCAGCACCCCGTCCCCAATCTTGGGGTGCCGGTCACCCACCATCTTCCCGGTCCCGCCCAACGTGACATGGTGGAGGATGGAGACGTTGTCGCCGACGACGGCCGTCTCGCCGATGACGACGCCAGTGGCGTGGTCGAGCAGGATGGCCTTGCCGACGACAGCCGCCGGGTGGATGTCGACGGCGAAGACATCGGCGACGCGGGACTGGAGCGCGAGCGCGAGCGGGCGGCGGTTCTGCGCCCAGAGCACGTGCGCGACGCGGTGCGCCTGGATGGCGAGGAAGCCCTTGAAGTTGAGGAGGCAGTGGGAGAAGCCGACGCAGGCGGGGTCCCGGGCGCGGGCCGCGAGGAGGTCGGCGACGACGGCGGCGCGGAGGGAGGGGTGGGCGGTGAGGGAGGCGAGGAAGAGGTCGTAGAGGAGCGTGGAGAGGAGCGTGGAGGAGCAGAGCTTGTTGGCGAGGTGGAAGGAGAGGGAGCGTGGCAGGGACGGGTGGGAGAGCACGGTGGCGTAGAGGAAGGACGCCAGCGCCGGCTCCGCGTCCGCGTCGCGCCGGGCCTCCGCCTTGATCTGCGTCCACACCCAGGTCTCGTCGTCCTCCGACTCCGGCGGCGGGAACGCCGGCACCACCTCCGCCGGGAGCGGGTGGGGCGCGGATGGGGATGAGCGGTGGTTGGAGTGGCTCGCGCTGCCGCTGCCGGCGCCGGCGTCGCCGTTGGGCTCGTGCGCCTGCGGCTGCGGATGGCCGGCCGGCATCGGATTGGGGAATCGTGGACACAAGAGACAGGACAGGACAGGGAACCGTAGGTCCGGCCGTAGCTTTACCTTGAGGTGAGAATGGGCTTCCAAAGTATACTGGGCAGTACTTTGTATTTTTAGTTTATAAACAAAAAACTACTCCTATTTTAAGCAAACTTTAGTATAATGCAAAGGATGAGAATATATACCTTACTTACGTGGATTGGGCAATTGATAATCACTCTCTAAAGACAGTGCTGTTGTTCTCGATAACAATAGGGTATAAAAGTAAGACGTGTACGCCGGTCTTATAGCGAAGGCCGTCGACACTTGGACAAATTGACACGTCGATATTTTTTGAAAAGGTTCGGTCGATAATACGGGTAGCCAAAGTGTTTCGGATCGATCGAGACTCCCGAATCATTTAGCGAGAGGTCGAAAGGGACCACCCCGTATTTGGGCCGAACGAGGCTTCCCAAATAGCTGGGTCGAGATATCCTTAGAACTCTAACCCGATTCCCTCTCCCTCGGGCTCGGGCCGAATGAGACTTCCCGAGATCCCGAAACTAGAGCTACTCTCAAAGAAGCTCTCTAGCCCTCTCTCCTTGAGTTTATTTGAGTGAGAGTGAATGGTACAGGCCCCCATGGGGGGTATTTATAGCCTAAGGGTCCATGACAAAATACCATGGCTATCCTTGGGGGAGAAAAAAAAGTGGGGGCAAATTGATAAAAGTAGCTTCTTGGTCCATAACTTTTGTGTGAATCATGTGGGAAAAGTGGGGCTTGGTCCATGGTCCACCATGGACTAAGGGCCCCCTCCTCACACCTTTCTTGCCCACTACTCTAACTCATTTGACCCTTTGACCATGGCATAAGAGGCTTGACTTGTTGACTTGTCTTCATTTGCCACGTAGGATTGACCGCGCCACGTGGGCGTCTTGACTCGTGCTTGAGAAATTTTGATTCGGTCGTCGCCACATAGGATTTACGGCCCGGCCCATATAAGGGTTTTATTTTACTACAACAGATAGAATAATCTGTTTTCAATATTCTTTTGAAAAGAATACATAAATATACGGCTACACTATGGAGAGGCATCCCACCTCTCAGACCTCAGCCATCAAATGCTAATATTTTAGATCATAGAAATTGTCAATTTTATTTGTATTTTTATTTTATATATACAAACAAAAGCTATTTTAAGTCAATTTTTGTAAATGCAAAGGATGAGAATATATACCTTGATGGGACCGCTATCCTCCTTAATAGCAAATAACTACTCCCTCTGATACTAAATTCTTGGCTCAAATTTGCGCAAATATGGATGTATCTATTCTTAAAAAACGTCTAGATACATGTAATATTTCAACAACAATTTAGGATCGGAGGGAGTATCTTTCCGTCTATTGAGCAATTAATAATCATTTATAAAGATAGAATAATCTGTTTGGATATTCTTGTAGAAAGAAGGCGAATTATCCAGTGAAAAACCCTCATTCGGTGCAAACCGTGCAAACTCCATAAAAACCATGCTTAGAAGTTTCAAAAAAATTCTAAAAAAATACCATATGTTGGGACTGTGATGTTCTACAAACCTGCAAAATTTCAAGTTCAAAATCAAAAGCATTTGGGAGAAATTAAAAAGAGAAATTTACAATGAATAGTGTCAAACACTGAAAAACCAGTATTCATGCAGAATTTGTCTTTTTCGCTGCTACCAAACGAAATTGAATTTGGACTTGAAGTTTTACACATATATAAAACATCACTTTTCTAACAGATGTGATTTTTTTTAGAATTTTTTAAACTTTTTTCGATGAAGTTTTCACAATTTGCACCGTAGAGGTGGTTTTCACCGGATACTTCACCTAGAAAGAATACATAAATATACGGCTACACTATGGAGACGCATTCCACCTCTTAGATGCCAGCCATCAAATGCTATGTCTAAAGGCAAGACATGGGTCCCAGCTTAGAGAAATATTTGTATCCAAAACCTGTGGATACTCTAGCAAAAAAGAAATATCAGTAACAAGACATCATTTTAGGGCGGCATATCTGGTGAAAACCTTCATTCGGTGCAAACCGTGCAAACTTCAAAACCATGTTTAAAAGTTTCAAAAAACTTCTACAAAAATACCATATGTTGGGAGTGTGATCTTCTACAAACCTGCAAAATTTCAAATTCAAAGTCAAAATCATTTGGAAGGAATTAAAAAGAGAAATTTATGATGAACAGTGTCAGACATTGAAAGATCACTATTCATGCAGAATTTGTTTTTTTTCGCTGCTACCAAATGCCATTGAGTTTGGACTTGAAATTTTGCACATATATAAAACATCACTATTCTAACATATGTAATTTTTTCGAGAATTTTTTGAACCTTTTTCAATAGAGTTTTCACAGTTTATCCCGTAGAGATCGTTTTCACCGGATATTTTGCCTCATTTTAGATCATAGAACTTGTGAATTTGCCTTTACATCACAGCACATCGACGGTCTACGGTGGGTGTTAGACAAGCTTTTTTTTTCAGAGCAAAGGGGGCTCGCCCCTGTTCCATTCATCTTGAGACAAATGAAACAATGTTCAGTTACCACAACAGCTAACGCACTTCGCCGGCCTACAGGTCCTTCTCGCCAACTGTAGTGATTAAGTCCCTGCGATTATTCCCAAGCTCCTACTACGTTTGGCCTTACGCACTAGTCCATTTCGTTGAAATACAGTCTTAAAATTTACTTCCTCCAATTCATAATAACTATCTCAGATTTAATACAACTTTATATTAAATTAGTATAAAATTTAAGACACTTATTATGAATCAGAGAGATCAGTTGTTGACGTCTACAAAATGAAATCGACTTACATCAACGTCTCTGCTCCGGTGCATGCATTTTGTTGATCTCCAAGATTGTCAACTACTCAGGAAGGGGCTAAGTGTTGCTGAACTACGCAACTTCTTCTTGCCTTTGCGGTGAGATATTATTTTCTATTACGTTCTGACTATAGTGGCCATGAATCTCGACTGGATCAAGGCAACCTGCAATCTAGGCTTTTGGAATACTTCTGTTCGTAAACTAATATATCCCAAGGTCAACCGGCGGCTTACTTTGCTTTAGGTATGGTCCGATCCATATTAATTATCAAAATATTACATGTATCTAGATGTTTTTTAGACATAGATACATCTATGTTTAGATAAATTTGAGACAATTAATATGGATCGGAGAAAGTATAAACTTTCCGTAAAAATTAAGGTTACAACACATGGTGTTCTCTTGATGTGTACTCCGTATTGTTTTTCATTCTTGCAAATGGATGTAATGCTAATGAACATCCTCTTTATTTTTGTAACGAGGTTCAGAGAACGGTGTCCTGGATCCAGTGACTCCATTGTCTGGTTGCAGCGGAGATTGAAAACCGCGGACAGGACTAGTTGCAAGAACAACAGTCAAAGATGAAAGAAAAAGAACACCGAGGAGAAAGGAAGGAGACATGGCGACACACCGTAGTTTTAAGTAGCCGGCTAAGCTATAGCCGTTTGAAAAGTGTCCATCCATTCCTCTCCCTTCACAATTTAGCCGTTATGGCCTCATTTAGCTCCGCTATTAGCTGCCGAAGAAACCCGACGCCATCTTACATAGCATGCTATTTAAAACCATACGACGCGCCCACCGAGATCAACTCGTTATAGCGAGGATGTCGTGCAGAACAAAAACACAAGTACATTTCGGAAAACCAGAATAAACATCTTTGTGTTTGAATATCAAGAAACGGGGAAGTTTTTTTTTCCTTTGACCAATCAAGAAACGAAAGAAACGGGGAAGTTTCTGGTTTAAAAAACTTGGAAGCTCACAGGTTTCCGGAGGTGGAGTACATACACCACACGCACAGGCCTGCACGGGTTTTACAGTCACCGACCGAATCAACCTGCGCCGTTCGTTCGCCCACCCGTGCATTGCCATTGCCACCACGAGGACCGTTGGTTCCCCTCCGAGCCCGGCTCCGCCCACTGCCGACTGACGGACTGCCGTCGCGGGCCCCACTTCCACGTGCCCCCTCCGCGCCACGAGTCCAGGCCAGATATAGCCCAAATTCGTTCGGTTCTCCTCCGCCTTCCGCGCGCGCACAAGCAGAGCACGAGGCGCACGCCGCTACCCCCCCGCCCCAAGCTTCCACCCCACTCCACTCCGCCGCTTTCCACAGCCCCGGCCGGCCCCGCCTCAAGCTACAGGATCCCTGCCGAGCACCGAGTACCGACTCCACCTATGGCGTGCGCGTCGGCGGCGGGCGTCGAGGCGACCGCGCTCCTGCTCCCCCGTGCCCGCCTCGCCGCGGCGTCTCCAGTCGCCGCCGGGCATCGCCTCTCCCTGACGCCCCGCCGGACTCGCCAACGCACCAGCCTCAGGTAGTGCCGTTTCGATCGGGCCGTGCCCGTGCGCTTAGGGGAGTCACTGAGTCGTGCTCGTGCCGCCGGCCCCATTCGTCGTAACCACTAGCTATAGACACCGATTGGGGAAGGTGCTCGCGATGTGTTCGATGATATTTGCCTGTGAGAGTGAGATGTACGCTGCTGATATACGAAGCTCTGGGACTCTTACCGTCCTAGTTATCGTTGGACCATCCTTGGGGACTCGTGTTGATCCGTCTCTCCGGTTTGTAGTTGTTGGAAATTACGTGTGTCGTCCAGGAGAAGCGGCATTTTTATTCTTCTGTTCCGTGCTTTGTGCGCGCGAAATGATAAGATCTTGTTCGGTCGATTCAAATCTAGCGTGGATTAGAACCGCCAACGTTTGAGCGTTGACAAATATATATATGGTTGGTAGCGTTTGTTTGTTTGTTTGTTCCGTACGATGATGGCAGCTGCATGCTGGCAAAATGTGCTGGATCGTGTTTGTCGATCATGATCAGATCGTCACAGACATGCCACCGATGTTCCTTACATGCGTAAATTTAATTGTTGGATTCTAGGAAACATGTGTCGAGGGAAGCTGACTTACATTTGTTTGCTGGGTTCTAGGACTGCCGCGCAACGTCCTCAGAAGAGTACAACTGGCGCCGACCCACTTAATGGGGCTAATAATGTCCAGAGAGAGGAAGCGGCGGTTTCCACTGATAAAGAACGACAAAAGGTACCGCATCGTAGTCTTTAGCAATTTGTATGTTTCCAAATCTATTTGTCTGGTCTGACGCAGAGTAATGCGACAATGGATGGCAATTCTTCTTTTTTGAAAGTAACTAACGGGCTTGGCTGGCACTGCAAGGCATTATGTTACGGATTTCTATCTAACTATAACGTAAATATATGAATTAATGTCATTACCTAAATTTATCCACATACACCATTTGCATCTACCTGTTTCCAAGTAAATTTCTCTTGTAGTTTAAGATGACAAAGAAAATCCAATGGTGTAAGCTATACTGTCATTCAATAACATGTATTGTGCTGTTTTATTCACAAGTAAAAACATATTTTTTCTGTTGGAAGGTTCTTCCCCACTCATATACTACCCGATATTTGCGTATTTATTGCATGTTTCATATATGAACTGTCAGGGTCAGCAATTGCTTGTGAGTAATCGATTAGAACTCCCATCATAAGATAGATTTACCATGTAGGTCCAACAAATCAGCAATCTACCAGACTGAAGAGTAAATTAGTGTGGATACATAAAAAAAGAAAAATCTGATGTTGCGCATATTTTTCCATTTACTCCCACGACCTGGGAGACGCCATGGGTCCCCCAGCTGCTGCCATGGCCTTGTCGGTCGTGGCCAGTTGATCGATCTGTTTTTTATTTCAGCTTGCCCCTTGTAACTAAACTTTCTTTCTTATAATCAGATGGCAGTCGACTGCCTTTTCCTAAAAATATATATATTGATGTTAAAAAATCAGGTTATGTTTTTGACAAAAGAAAGCAAAATGCATCTTCATTTAATTACTTAAATAATTATAATGTTCTTAGATAAAGCTATATAGTTGATATTGGCATCTACTCTTTTAATCCAAATGGAAGCCGAGCCCTATTTCTCATGAAACACGCAAGTACAGCTGTTAAAACAAGCTAACATCTGCATCAATTTTATTCTGAAATATCATCACTTTTTTCAGATTGCTCGTATCTGGTACTTTTGTTACTTTTAAGAGTTTCTAGGTTGTGTGATTTCCCCACAGAAATACGACGATGGAGATGGCATATCAAACCTTCAACTGGAAGATTTGGTAGGAATGATACAGAACACAGAGAAGAGTAGGGGATTCCTTCCTTTTAAATATCCTTGAAGTTTCCGTAATGTATAAAGTTTTAAACACGTGCATAATAAACACTAATTTGAAATTTGGTTTTCTTAGATATACTACTTTTGAATCAAGCTCGTCTTCAGGCATTGGAACATGCCGATAAAATTCTTAAAGAAAAGGAAGCCTTGCAGAGGAAGATAACCATTTTGGAGACAAGGTTGTCAGAAACAGATGCGCAACTCAAGCTTTCAGCTGAAGGGAATTTCGATACAGAGATTAATGACTCTCCACTAGTATTGGAGTTTGATGTTCTAAAGGAAGAGAATATGCTACTGAAGGAGGACATAGAGTTTCTTAAAACAAAGCTTATTGAGGTTGCTGAGACAGAGGAGAGTATACTCAAATTGGAGAAAGAACGTGCTCTTTTAGATGCTTCCCTTAGGGAGCTGGAGTCTAGGTTTATAGCTGCCCAGGCAGATACGTTGAAACTTGGTCCTCGGAAATATGATACCTGGTGGGATAAAGTAGAAAAATTGGAAGATTTGCTTGAGAACACAGCAAACCAAGTAGAGCATGCTGCTATGATATTGGACCACAATCATGATCTGCAGGACAAGCTTGACAAATTACAAGCGTCACTGCGAGCAGCAACTATATCAAAGTTCTCTTGTGATCTTGTTGATCTTTTGCAGCAAAAGGTAAAATCAGTAGAAGAACGCTTCCAAGCATGTAATCATGAAATGCATTCTCAAATTGAACTGTATGAACATTCAATAGTGGAATTTCATGAGACTCTTAGCAAACTAATAGAGGAAAGTGAGAAAAGATCACTGGAGAATTTCACAGGAAACATGCCTTCGGAATTATGGAGCAGAATTTCCCTTTTGATTGATGGGTGGTTACTGGAAAAGAAAATATCCTACAATGATGCAAATATGTTGCGAGAAATGGCTTGGAAAAGGGATAGTCGTCTTCGAGAAGCATACTTGTCATGCAGAGGTACAGAAAACGGGGAAGTTATGGACAAATTTATTAAGATGGCACTACCAGGAACCAGGTACGCTTTCTTATTTGGTATAATGAGAAAAACCTGTTTATATAAATAACTTGTGCTTTGAAAAAGTAGCCCAGTAATCTTTTTTCTTTCGAGATTGAGAAAAAAAATTCAAGATTGACTCAGTAATCTTTATTGGTTAATGCAGTTCTGGTTTGCACATTGCCCACATAGCAGCAGAGATGGCTCCTGTTGCAAAGGTGACTTTTGATATTTAATTGAGCCTTCCATAAGTGCAGTAGAAATTTGACTGCGTCCTTGCATCTTTCGATAAGTTGCTAGGAAGTATTAACTAATAGTTAGAGATAACACCATTGTTATAAGTACTAATATTCTGTAAATTAATAAATCTGACACTGTTGAATGTGTGTTCTACTGAAATATTGAGTTTTCATGTTTCTACAAAGGCATAAGCTTGACATTGGCACTAGTAAATAAATTGTCTAAAAGCTGCAAAGGTTTTTTTTCCGTCAATCTTATGCCTGTAAGGCATTAATTGATTGATCTCCTCCAGCTGAATTATATTTTGAGATGACTTGATATTTAGTAAACTACTGATGTGACTAATTGTTTTGGAACCTGATTTTTTTCTATTCTGATTTTTTTTAAATTAAATACTACTACCTCCGTTCCGGTATATGGGGCCCCAACGGATCCCTAGGTTAAAGATTTAACTAATTTAACATGATTTTCATATCACAAAAATTATACCATTAGGAAATAGAACATTTGAAGTTTCTAATGATATAATTTTTGTGATATAAAACTCATGTTACATTAGTTAAATTTTCAACCTAGGTATGCGTGGGGGCCCCATAAACCGGAACGGAGGGAGTATGATTCATCTTTCATCTTGCTTACATGCATGACTGTTTAGGTTGGTGGCCTGGCAGATGTGATATCTGGTCTTGCGAAGGCACTTCAGAAAAAAGGGCATCTAGTAGAGATCATTCTTCCCAAATATGATTGCATGCAGCTTGACCAAGTTAACAATCTTAAGGTATGTAGCATCTTGCTTATTGATGTTTGTGGTAGGATCTTTTGTTCAGGTGAGATTGCTAACTTGTGATCCTGCAGGCTTTAGATGTTCTTCTGCAGTCCTATTTCGAAGGAAGTATGTTCAACAACAAAATATGGACCGGGACTGTTGAAGGTTACAGGCAACTCTCAGCTGTACCGTTGTATAAAACTTAAATCTGCGTTGACTTAACTAAAATTAGCATATGCAGGCCTTCCTGTCTATTTTATCGAGCCACAGCATCCATCAAAGTTCTTTTGGAGGGCGCAGTACTACGGAGAGCATGATGACTTTAAACGGTTTTCGTACTTCAGCCGTGCGGCACTAGAATTACTTTACCAATCCGGGAAGAAAGTTGATATAATCCACTGCCATGACTGGCAAACTGCATTTGTCGTAAGTGGCAAATATCACTTGGCAGCATTGGCTAATATTCTGCAGAATTGATTTTATTTTTCTTAGTTGAATGTACTAAGTTATTTTTTATTTAAATTTCAGGCACCTCTTTATTGGGATGTATATGCAAATCTGGGATTCAACTCAGCTAGAATTTGCTTCACCTGTCATAACTTTGAATATCAAGGAACTGCTCCAGCTCGTGATTTAGCATGGTGCGGCCTTGATGTTGAGCACCTAGATAGACCAGACAGGATGCGGGACAATTCACATGGAAGAATAAATGTTGTTAAGGTATCAACTATCACACTGTAACAATAGATTTGGAACTCAAACTTCACTGCTATGATATGAATGATGCCGGTCTGGATTTGTTCAGGGTGCAATTGTGTATTCCAACATCGTGACAACTGTATCACCAACATATGCACTTGAGGTTCGCTCAGAGGTAGTATTTCTTATTTATGCCATGTGCACTTGATTGACTGCTTTTCAACTGTCCTTTGTATTATTCATAATTCCATAGTAGCCTTATACTGCTGAGATCCATGTGCTAAAAATAGATTTACTAGGATTTGAAATTTCTAAGTTTGTCCCTCATTGAGTCAAAATGGTTAATTATTGGAGGCAAACTTTTCTGGAAGAGGAAGGCCAGAAATTGGACAAGTCGTGGAAACTAATAGGCATACTTACTGTAGCCTTTCTTTGATAAGTACTGATAGGCATATTTAGTGATGTTTCTCCAAGGACTAGACACTAAGAGTTGTGTATAGACCATAGAGGCCTCTACTGGTCCTGGTTTTTCTGCTTACCGTTAGTTCAACATGTCTTAATCTGCATCTCCGCTGCTAGTTCATTTTAATTTTTCAACTCGTAAGGAAAAAAATCAGCAATCTTTTCGTTGATAAAGCTCTGGTTCCCAGGGAGGGCGTGGACTCCAAGATACACTTAAAGTACATTCCAGGAAATTTCTTGGGATACTTAATGGAATCGACACAGACACATGGAACCCTTCCACAGATAGGTATCTCAAGGTTCAATATAATGCTAATGATCTCCAGGGAAAGGCAGCAAACAAAGCAGCCCTTAGGAAGCAGCTAAATCTGGCTTCTGCATATCCTTCCCAGCCACTGGTACGATTTTCAATCCTCTCAAGTCCCAGGTCTCAACTACCGGTAAACTGTTTATGTGAAGGTTCACCTTGTGCTTCAATTTGAAGATTTTCCTTCCCTTTTTCCGTCGCTTTTGTTTATGGGGTAGTCTGTAATCAATATTAGCTATCTGGTCTGAAATGAATTATGGCAGTGGTATCCCGTTTTTCAATTCTTTTGTTCAGTCAGCTAATGTCATGATCTGATCCCCCTGTTGTTATATGCACTTAGGCTATTGTCTCTCTTTGATTTATTGTCTCCTTCATTTGTCTTGGAAACTTGACATCCAATATTAACTACGTAAACAAAATTTCCTCAAGCAGGTTGGTTGCATCACAAGGCTAGTTCCTCAGAAGGGTGTACATCTGATCAGGCATGCAATATACAAAACAGCTGAATTAGGAGGACAGTTTGTCCTTCTGGGTTCAAGTCCCGTACCACACATTCAAGTGCGTCATATATCTGTGCAGTTAATTTGATCAGATTCGAGTCTCCAAAATAATATAGCAGAGCACATTTCACCACCTCATGAATAATTTAGCACCTCTTTGCGTATAGTTCAACAGTGAACATATTTGTGTTTTTATTTGTTTCACAGAAAGAGTTTGAAGGTATTGCGGACCATTTTCAGAACAACAATAATATCCGGCTGATTTTGAAGTATGATGATGCTTTGTCTCACTGTATATATGCTGCTTCTGACATGTTCATTGTTCCGTCTATATTTGAGCCATGTGGCCTCACCCAGGTTTGCCTTTCTTGTATCCATACTTACATGATAAGTAGTAATTAAGTACAAATATAGGAAGCAGATACGTTTATCATGATACATAGTCTGCTTCGGTTACTGAAAATATTCTTTGATCGTCTTGATCATTTGACATCTTTCTAGAAGTAACTAAGCAAGTGCAAGTCTGACCTGTTTTGCTTCTATTTGATATCTGACGTGTGGTTACCTTCTGGTTTGCAATTATGACCCGTCTCATATCCACAGATGATAGCCATGAGATATGGTTCTGTGCCCATCGTTCGAAAAACTGGTGGATTGAATGACAGGTAAATTGTCAACCAACTGTTTCTCCAAATATCACCGTCTCATTAAGTCAAGTATAATGGGGCACATGCATGGTGCTTTGTGATTTCAGTGTCTTTGACTTTGATGATGAAACAATACCTATAGAAGTGCGAAATGGCTTTACATTTGTCAAGGCTGATGAGCAGGTGAGTCTTGGTTCCACACATAGCCTAAAAATGGAAAATTGGAATTTATGGTTCCTTGCAGACACAACTCATTTGGATGTTCATTTTGACAGGGTTTGAGCAGTGCAATGGAAAGGGCATTCAACTGCTACACAAGAAAACCCGAGGTCTGGAAACAGTTAGTGCAGAAAGATATGATGATAGATTTCAGCTGGGACACTTCAGCTTCGCAGTACGAAGACATCTACCAAAGAGCAGCAGCTCGAGCGAGGGCAGCAGCGTGAGCACAGACAGTTTCCTGATGCTTCCATGCCCTCTCCCTGACGCTCTGCTTGATCCTGCAATTCTTTGTGCTGCTGTAACGCATTATGCTTCACTACTATGCTCCAAAAATAGCATAATGCACAGCTCCTAATGAAAATCAGGAGATCAGAAAACAGAATCATATAGGAAGTCAAGGATGTTCTATGCTGCACCTGTTGTGCAGGCAACTGTCTCGGCCCCATGTTAGTGCGAAGAATATCTGGTTATAGGTGACTATTTACTGAGGGTTGAGGCAGAACTCAAAAGGCCAAAAGCTGGAAGAATGGGTTGATCATGTGTCTAAGATGGAATAGGTACTGTGAACTGACAAGATTGTAGTATGTGCTATGCTCTTCGCACAGATTGATGTAAATTGTAACTCGTATATATCAGCGCATGGTGGTATTATGTTTGAGTGGAAAATCTTTTGATCCGTGAGATTGATTAAGAAATTCAGAGATCATCAGCGCGTGGTGGTATTATGTTGAGTGGACAATCTTTTGATCCGTGAGATTGATTAAGAAATTCAGAGATCCGAGCCATACCGCAAATGAGGCTTTCTTGAGAAAATATGAGGTCCGATTGTCTTGTATGGCTGGCGTTATTACGAACCATGGTGTTACATGTGAGCACTACAAGTTGGTTTCTAGTAGTTTCTAGACATTGCTCCGCTAACTTGCCAGCGATGGTCCAAGAGAAGTATAGTGTCATCTGACTCGATGATTCTCCATTTATTGTACCTCTGGCTATCTTGGTGGACGATGTAACCCTTATTTAGAGCAATAAATTTGCCCAAAGTCTAAAGAAAAAAGTTTGCCGGCGATGTTCCAATATTTAACAGGCAGTGTTGTTCTAGTGCTGTGTGTTTACTATGTAATGTACAACGAAATTCCAGCAGTGAATTTTGCAAAGAGTGGCCTGATATTGCCATACAGAGTCAAAAGTATCAGCAACATGTGCCATGGCAATTCATCCTTCGGCGGCCAGGTTAGCGGTGTAGTCAGCTTTCGCTTTCGCCACCGGAGCCAGACGGCAGCGGCTGGTCCGGAACTGCGGCTGGCTCGTGCACAATGGCAGTGGCGGGTCCAGAATATCAGCAGGTTGGAGCATCGGCGCTGGAGGTGGCGCTGGAGGCACCAAACCAACGGCAGCCAGCTTGACCAATTCACCGGCACTTGCAGGGTGGATTATGAAGCTCAGGTTCCGTTCCACATCGCTGCACGGGCTCTCTGCAATTCATTCAGAGAAGAGATCAAAACAAAAGTGTTAGGCTGACATTTTGTGGAAGCTATGTTGTCAAGTAGATTTGACAGAGGCCTGCTGTTGGAGCTCTTGCTTAGAAACTCTTTGGTGTAGCTCCAATATGGATCTGTTCAATGTGAATTTCATAGTGTTGATCAAGCAGATACTACTACTTACTGAAGTATGCAGCTGCAGTGCCAGGGAACTCGGTTACAAGCCCATCAGCAACCACTGACCAAGTGTCTGTAGCGATTTCAATCATCGGGTCAGCCCAGTAGTCGAACGCGAGGTTCATGAACTCATTCTTCAGAACACCGACGTACACTTCCATTTTCGCATCGTGCAGCCTTTTAACCAAAGCATCGGTGAACCCCGACAGGAAGTAGCCATTGATCCTAGTGGCCGAGCTCCGTCTGAGCTTCACTGCATTTGCAATCTCCTTGATCTCAACCACCGAAGGCTTGGAAACATCGCCGATATCGAATTCAATCGTGAGGACCCTCTTGAACTTGGGGAACTTCTTGAATGCTGCAAGCACTGGGGTCTCCTCCGACTGTATGAGCACATGCTGCTTGGTCTCTTTGTCATAGCCGGAATTGGCCAGTGCATCAGAGATTGCACCCACCACATCAAGACCTATGGTTGCCAGGTATGGAGCATGCTGCACTCAGTACAAGTCCTCTGTTCAGTTCAACAGAATGACAGAGATAATGGGAGCGAGCAAATGATTTAACATAGCTACCTCTATCCCAATAAGTATACCGGAGACGTTGCTGCTTTTTGCATAATCAAGGAACTCGTCCAATGTCAAAAGTTTGCCAGCGTTCTTCGCAGCAGGATTTCGTTCCAGGCGTTCCTCCGAGAATGGACCGATAAGGTTGGCTGATCCGGCAAACAACAACATATGAGATTGATGTTAGTGCATGCAGATCTTTGGAGTAAAGGAAGAATGCATGTTATCTCGTACGTTTCAAGGTTTGGATCTCGCTCCATGAGAGGTCAAACGAGAAAATGCCAGATTTGTTCTGTATCTCATTGACAATGTTAGATTTTGCCGCGAAAGCGTTGCCTGCTGTCGTGCTGCAGTTGAGATCTGTAGAGCCCAGGCAGAAGGGGACCCCGTCTTTTGACATCCGAACCCAGCAGTCTATTATGTCTGCACCGTCTTTCACCGCTTGTTGGTAGGCAAGGTCTGTACTATCTGAGAAGATGCCACTCGCGCCGTTGTGGGTTATGATCAGTGGCCTGGTTTTTTCTGATGAGTGGAGAAATCAGTGCATTGTATTGAAGGATGGTGGAAGTTAACAAAGTGACACTGAAGCAGGAAAAAATGCCAGCTTACTTGCATTTCCAGGAGGAGGAAGAGCATATGAATTATTCTTGGTATGTGCAAAACAAGCTGCAATTAAGAATCCTCGTCAACAGTTTGTCAAGGAATAAATAATCATAATCATGATGATGATGGTGATAAATCGTATGTGTATGTTCCTATCATGTGCAAAGCAACATTTCAGGTTTCTCATGGATATCCATTAGTTTAAGCTCCTTTCAGCACGGCACGAATTTTTTTAGTTCTTACCTACGGCTTCCGACGCAGTGGGTGAGAAATCCGTTAACAAGCCGTCAACAGAGAAGTCTGAATTATCTATGAACTGCAAGTATTCCGCACTGGGATCAAAGCTGTAGTTGTGACTCAAATTGGGATCATCATTGGCAAATCCATATGCATGCACTTCCAGTCCTATGGCATGGGCGTCTTTGACCAGACTAGTAGATGGCTCCAAGTACTTATCCTTATTCTGTGGCCAAATTTGATGCTTGTGGACAAGAATCCCTGATGCATAGGCCTTGATGGACTTTAGGTCTTTCAGAAGTTCTCCATATGTTTTCCTGGTGGAAGGCTCCACAACATCTTCACGGAGGAACCGTAAAATTAGCTTAGTTTTGCTTCTGAGCTTTCCACTGAGGCTTTTCAATAATGCCACTTCTGGTGAGGAGACGTAAGTGACGGAATATTCCTCTGGTAGTCCTAATATGTAGTCTTCAGTACTTAATCCGTGCTCCAGATAAAACAAATCGTACTGAAGAAAATATGAATCTGTATTAGATAGGGAACAAGGTGCGGTAGAAAAAAAGACCTTGTGAATCCATGAATGCTAATTAAATCACAATTACCTCCACATTAACCCAAATATGAGGATGTTGGATCTGGTCAACTAAATCACCAAGTGACCACATTCTCAATATGCCATCGAATATATTTGAGCGAGCGTAGTCATCCTGAATCACTGAGTGATGATCAAACCACATGACAAGTCAATACTTTGCAGAATCTAAATGGCATCACTTCCAGGGCTCCATTTGAACAAAATTGTGTTTTTTAAAATCAATTTTACAGTTGCTAACTTCATCATGGAGCACAGATGAAGTAATTAAATTTCAGGGTCTGGGGTTTCAAGATATCCAAGAGTTATTTTCTACTCACCGTTGATACTATACAGCTCATTTGATCCAAAATCCACAGAGAACCATCCATAAAGATCTTCTCCATTCACGTTGTATGTCGAGGCCCTGTCAGGGTATTCCCGAGAAATTAGTGTTGAATTCTCAAGTCTCAGTTCTCTTCTGCAGAAGCCCACACCATTTTTGGAGAACTGCAGATCGCAGTACAGAACGACATCAGGCAAGCTAGCTTCCACTGCAAAGCGGTATGCAAACTTGGTTGACTCGGGAAATAAGCCAGAGAACCCTCCACGGGCAACGACTAGAGGAGGACCACCTGTAGGACAGTACTACAAAGGTTAGCAGCGTGTTGGTATGGCAGGCAAGCCAGAATGCATGAACAATTGAAAAAACAACCTTTCTAATTCATCTTCCTCTAATACAAGACACATTTTCACATGTGGTCAATGAAAAAAAAAACTCTTCGATTCAAAATTCAGCAAAAGAAGAACAAAAGGCAAGATGTTTACCATCCAAAGTCAGCCATTCTGGTACCCGAGGATCCAAAGCAGCATTGGCTCCATTGAGAAGTAAAAGGATCAAGAGCACAAGAGGATATCTTGCACCCATTCGGATCAGAAACGAGCACCCTACTGCATAGCATAACATTTTTGTGAGATCCAGGCAAACATATGTAAGTATCATACGTTTACAAAAGATAGAGCATAGACAAATCTCTGGTTCTTCAAGCATCGGTTCAGATAATAATAAGAGAGAAACAAATAGTTGCAGAAATTAAGGGGAAAAAAATAACAGCGTCTCACCAAAGTTTGGGTAAATTCAGGATCCAAATTTATGCGTAATGGAGCAGGTTTGAGGAAAGAAATGTACCTCCGTCGAAGCTACAGGAATAAATTGTGGAGAGGAGGCAGGGCATGCAAAGGTCTCTAAATCAGACTGTGGAGAGGAGGCAAAAGAGGAGGCAGAAGACAAGGGTAAAAGCTTCTAAAAATAGGGGCCTCCCGAACGACGGACACCTTCTGACATGGAAAATCTCATCTCTATTCTCTATGGAGAGTCTCTTCTCCACCTCAGTCAGAAAACCTTCACTTTAAAAAAAAGTAGAAAAAGACTTTTCAAACCATTGATGGAGAGAAGCAGTGCTTCATCCAACCCAACCCAAGGATCTTAGATGAGATGTCCTGGACATTTTCAGTATCTTGTCTATGCGTCCTTGCTAAATTTGCAAAGCTATTCACATAACTCTGCATATGCTCTGATTGCACAGGAGACAAATATTAGATAAATTAGACCAACAAACAAAGAGCAGCTAATTTTAAGAAATCCAGCAATGAACAGCAACAATTGGTCATAGGAACAGACACGGTCAGCACTGGATCTGAGGCTTTTGGCCCGGGCCTTAGGAGGGACGGGAATGGATGAGCGACGCACGGGCCTTAGGCGGGGACAGGAGGGGTGCGGCGGCAGAGCAGCCCCTGGGGAAGAGCGGCGGAAGTGGCGAGAGTCGGAGGGCGGAGGCAACAGGGACATGGGTGAGGGAAGACCCACGGAGAGGTGGAGAGGATGCACTGACATCGGATTCCCGCCACCGGCCGACGACGGGGGCGAAGGCGAGGCGAGGCGGTGGTGACCGGCGGATGGCGAAACGGCGTAGGAAAACCGAACCGGATTAATGTGTCTCCTTTTTTTTTTACATATTTCAGCAATATATAGGTAATTTCAAACAAAACTTCTACTCGCAGGTTGATAAACAAAAAGGACAAATTCTTTATCAAAAAGTGCCTAATTCAAAATATATTATTCATCTGTTATTTGTTCGTATTTTGTGTGAGATAGCAGGTAGATGCAAACTTTATTTTTGACTTTGTCAAATATCTTTGAAGTTTACTGAACTTCTGACATTAGTCCAATCATTTACCCCGGTTTATATCAGAATTTAGAGTTAAATGCATTGCAGGTCTAAAAGTATTGGCGTAGTGTCATCTAGGTCCTAATAGTATGAAAATGCAGTTTTGAGTTCTAAAAGTATTTTAAGTGTGTCACCGGCGGTCCTAAGCACGTCGGAGTAGGTCTGACCTGCCCACGTGTCATGTTGACCAATTTTAACCGGCCACGTAGGATTAATAAAGGGGAGTTAAAATTGCATTCTGTCCCCCTAGAAATACCCCGGCCTCATCACCTCCGGCACCGCCATCACCATCCCCCCTTCTTCTTCCTCTCCTCAGCACAGCAGCACCCAGTACAGCAGCCTGCGCTACTTCCCGGCGGACGGCAACAAGTACTGCTACACCCTCAAGGTTACCACCTGCACCCGCTACCTCCTTCGGGCCACCTTCCTCTACGCCAACTTCCTCCACGACCATGGCGGCGGCACCGACGACGGCGTCATCTTCTCGGAGTTCGACCTCTACCTGGGCGCCACCTGCTGGTCCACCATCGTCATCTACGACGACTCCCGAATCATCACCCGCGAATCCATCGTCCTCACGCCTTCTGACGCCCTCTCCGTCTACCTCTCCAACGCACCACGAGACAGCCTTTCATCTCCACGCTCGAGCTCCGTCCACTAAAAGACAGCCTCTACCACACCCCCGGCACCACCAACGTCTCCACGCGGAACCCAATCCACGTTGCCACCAACGAGCGCCCACCGGAGAAGGTGATGCAGACGGCCGTCGTGGGACCCCTTGAGGAGCTCACCTACCGGCTCAACCTCAACACATTCCCGGGGGACGGCTGGGCCTTCTCCTACTGCCCTTTCTTAATCCTACATGGCCGGTTAAAATGGGTCAACATGACACGTCTACGGGTCAGACCTTCTCCGGCGTGCTTAGGACCACCGGTGACACACTGAAAGTACTTTTAGGAACCAAAACTGCATTTTCATACTATTAGAACCTAGATGACACAACACCAATACTTGTAGGACCTCCCGTGCATTTAACTCCAGAATTTAACATACTCCTTCTGTCACATATTAAATGATTCAAATTTGTCCAAATATGGAATTATCTATACCAAAAAACATCTAGGTACATGTAATATTTCGTCATTTAATATGGGATGGAGGGAGTACTAAGTTATTCTTGACATTCACATTGTCACAAAGCTCTACTGGATGTCAATAAAAATATATTCATTTTTCATTTTTTGTTGCTTAGACTATTCACATCTTAACACATGTTATAAGAGACGTCTTTATGGTTTTTATAAACTTTATGTTCGACTGATCTCTAGATGCGAGTTTAGATTTCGTAAAAACAACATGCGCTACATAAATTGTCAGAATACACAAAAAAGAAGGCTAGACTATGAAGAGCTTCCTCCAAGTGAGAAGAAAACAACCGATCCTCTTATAGGATCGAGGGTGAAAGAGAATCGATTCAATCGATCCAACGTATATAGATACAGGCGATTACTGTTCAAGATCATTAGGCTGTGCATTTGTAATCCACGGTTTAAACTTGGATCCCATGATTTGCATGTGCATTTAGAAAATTCAAGATAAAAGCTACAACTGCAATAACTGAGAGACGGAGATAAAATTATATCAGTATGAAAGGCAAGTCCAAGGTCAAGGACATGACGTCCGTTTGGGCATCTCCAAGAATGATCCTTTATTTGTCTCATTAATCCATTTGAGAGAGCAAAATATTAGAAGCCAACATTTGTCTTCTTCATGAGTCCTTGACATGTAGGTTCAAACGGACAAACAGATAAGCATCCGTTGTTCTCTCCGAATTTAAGGACAAAATAAAGGGTGTGGACAAACTTCAGACCTCGATAGGTTTATGGTCTTTTTGCAATCGGAAAGATTTTGAAGTTTGAAGCTGCCTTTCAAAATGCACTCAAGATTTATCGAATGAGAAATTAAATTAAATGGATTGGGACAGCTGCGCAACGCGAGATGCAGCCGCCGCTGTGTGCATAGTCGGTCGCAGTCGTCCATATCCTGAGCCGGAGTCGGCACACGCACACCGCTTGCCGACTTCTCCCTCTTCCTCTCCAACATTCCTCGCCAACTTTAATTCGTCGCGAAGAGCACCGCGCATCCGCCATGGCGCTCCTCCTCCCCACCCTCCCCCGCACGGCGCGTCTCGCGCTCCTCTCCTCCGCCGCCCCGCGGGCCTACTCCTACTCCTCGTCCGTGGCGCCCTACGGCGGGGCGCCGGCGCCGGCGCCGATGTCGAAGGCGGCGGAGTTCGTTGTCTCCAAGGTGGACGACCTGGTGAACTGGGCCCGGAGGGGCTCCATCTGGCCCATGACGTTCGGGCTGGCCTGCTGCGCCGTGGAGATGATGCACGCGGGGGCCTCGCGCTACGACTTCGACCGCTTCGGCGTCATCTTCCGCCCTTCCCCGCGCCAGTCCGACTGCATGATCGTCGCCGGCACGCTCACCAACAAGATGGCGCCCGCCCTCCGCAAGTCCGAATTCGTTTGAAACTTGTGTTTTGTTTGCTGTGGTTGTTCAGATTTTTTTGTTGTTCTGTTTCCGAAAAATTATTTTGTGCATATGGCAAGTTCATTTCAATTAACTACTCCTGTCCTGACTGGAAGGTGTTTCTTCAAATGTGAAGCTGACATTTTTTATCTTTGCCAGGGTTTATGACCAGATGCCGGAGCCCCGATGGGTGATCTCGATGGGCAGCTGCGCCAACGGCGGTGGATACTACCACTACTCCTACTCCGTCGTGCGCGGGTGCGACCGGATCGTCCCCGTGGACATCTTCGTCCCCGGGTGCCCTCCGACCGCCGAAGCTCTGCTCTACGGCGTCCTGCAGCTGCAGAAGAAGATCAACAGGCGCAAGGATGTCCTTCACTGGTGGGAAAAGTGAATCGAAGAACTTCCTTCCCATGGGTTCATCTCTGCTGCATATCTACTGTGTTTTATCTTGGTCTGGCCAGCAAACGTGCCGTGGTAGCTGCTGTGTGCTGGCGCCTACCCTGCTTCACGGTTCACGAACAAGCCGCTGCTGGTTGAACTGTTGGTGCTTGAGTAGTCTGTACTGTAACCTATGATATGTAGAACCGTGTACTGTATTATAGAACCGTGTATACTGTATTGTATCGCATCTATGGTATGTAGAACTGATGCGTTATGTTTTTCATGCGTTGTGAGCGCAACTGTTCGATGTTTTGCTTCAGCAGTCTCGGGTAGAATTGCTCTGTAAGGTTGTGACGCAGAACTGTCTTTATTTGCCATGGAGGAGCAATGAGTGTTAATTATATAGGTGTGGCTATTTGTAAGTCACCTGATGTTTTTTCTTCTAAAAACGAGTTTTAAATATCAATCGACGTTTCAAAGCCGTTGGATTAAAATCTGAGGGTCATCCACGTTCTCTCATCTCTCACTTGCTATCGTTGGATTAAGATCCGATGGCTAACATGTCGATTGATCTCTAACTAAAAAATGGACGACTTATCAATAGCAAAACCGTAGACGCTTTTGGGTATAGACACATTCATACTTGGGCAAATTTGAGTGACTTAATATGAAACGGAGGGAGTATATTACTTCGAAATGTAACCATGGTTATTGTTTTACATTGGAATATGCTAGTAAGACATCGGGAAAATATGTCAAAATTAAGAGAGCAAGAAAAAGGGCTGGACAAATTCTTATGCCTCAGTCAACAGATCATAAACCTTAACAGCTCGTTTGGCACCCATCATTTAGGCCTAGAATTCTAGAATTTATTTTGAATTATAAAAACCAACTTATTTGGTTGGCAAGGAATTGGTCACGGGAATTCAATCTCAAATTACATGGAGTCACACTGTAACTAGCTCCAATTCCTTTCTAAAAACCATCATTTCTCTGGAATTTTCTCTCACTCTAAATCCATGTGGTAGACTGGTAGACAACATGATTTTTGAACTTGGAATTGAAGAAATGAAATGAATAGATGGATGCCAAATGAGCTGTAATAAGAAAAGTGTGCATCTAGTTAACTTTTGTTAAATAAGAATCAGTGCTCAACGTCATTGACTTAGACGTAAGAGTATCTATATCAACTTAGAAATAACCACGAATCTAGGAACAAAATCTGTTTGACCAATGCTGAGGTTGATTATGATAATTGTGCTCGTGCATTTTTGCTTAATCAATAGTTTGCCTCTAACTTTAATACTCTAGTGTGGCTATTTTTCTACTACATTTATGAACAAGGCTTGGTTGATCACAATCCATACTTAACCTATGCTTGGATATATTTATGTAACCATGAGCTTGACCCATCTCTAGCTCTACACTCGGCGCTTGCAGTTTACTATCTAAACGCACATGCTTTGTACTCCCTCCGTTCCAAAATAAGTGACTTGGATTTGTATAAGGGATTTGTATAAATTCTTATACAAATCCACTTCCAAAATAAGTGACTTGGATTTGTATAAATCCACGTCACTTATTTTGTGAAGTATTTTTTATTTTGCGGGTAATGCACGCGCTTTGTTACCTATCCAAAAAAATTAATCGTGACACATGTGCATCACATTTAAATTTTATGCAAATAACAAGTATCTTAGATTATCAGTCAATTCAATCAAATATAAATTAAAGTATTTTGATACGTCACAGAGGTATCTATCATCACATAGTAAAATGGATAGTAATAACGCAACGCTCTATCTGGACACACTGAACTTTGTACTCCCGTTATTCGTAATAGAAAGGGGCGGAATCCTCGGTTGATAGATAAAGTAAAGAAATAAAAATAAAAAAATTAACCGACATGTATTCTACCGGTTACGAGTTCCTAATTTCTCGTCCGCATCTTAAAACTTGCAAGTTCGTTTTAAAATTCGACTCTTAAGCCAAATCTTGATTCACATTCACCCAACCCAAACAAACACAAGGCTTGACCTCTTCCCCAAGCCAAGAAATGAACGAAAACCCCCTCCTCGCAAAGAAAAGAAAGCCCCCTTCCTGCCCTGCCCTGCCCTGCCTCTCCCCAAAGCCAAAGCCGCCCCCTTCCCATCGAGCAGGCAACAGGCCCAACTCGCGCCGCCGCCTCCTCCGATCTCCCCCTCCTCCTCTTCCGATCCCCAGAGGTAAACAAACCCTAGCCCCCGATCCCGAATCCAGGCAGGTTCCTTCGCACGATCTCACCGGTAGCATTGCTTGCCCGCCCGCGGGTCCCCTTTCTCTCGGTTTCGTTGCAGGGAGTCGCGACCCAAGACAAGAAGCAGATCTCCCATGGCGGCGCTGGGCTCGAAGCTGGCGCAGGTGCAGGCCAAGGCGTGCGAGGCGACGCGGTTCGCGGCCAGGCACGGCTGCGCCTACCACAAGACCCTGATGGAGAAGAACAAGAAGTACGTCGTGGAGCCGCCCACCATCCAGAAGTGCCAGGAGCTCTCCAAGCAGCTCTTCTACACCCGCCTCGCCAGGTCGGTCCGCATGATCCCTTGTCCCTCCCTCTGTTTTAGTAGTCTAGACGTGGATTTCATGCCCTGAGTGCTGCAGATGCAATTGCCAAACCTAATTGTTAGGCATGTGTTATTTGTGGAAACTGTTGTTCGTGACGTGAGTTTGTCAAATAGACGATGTCCTAGGCCAAGATTATGTTGTTTTTGTTCAATGCATGACCTTATTCATCTAGTTTACACTGGAATTTTGGATTTGACACGCTGATTTGTTATGTTTACACTTTGATGTCCTAAAGGTACTGTTATTATTCTAAACATGTTTAGTGAATCTAATTATCTTTCCCCTTTAGTGACTTTTTTCTGCTTAAGGAATAAACTAGTACTCCCTCCGTTCCATAATTCTTGTCGAAATATTACATGTATCTAGACACTTTATAGGAATAAATACATCCATTTTTTGGCAAATTTGAGACAAGAATTATGGAACGGAGGGAGTAGTACATTATGTCAAGTGGCCTGAACCCTGACAGTAGCTTTCATAGCCTGCAAAGTATGAACTTATATCATGAAATTAGTTGGTTGATATGCTGATGTTTATCTACAAGATTGAAAATCTGAGTTAATTTTGTTGAGTAATAGACATGGTTTCAGTAGCTGGACAGATTGATAAGGACTAGCAATTGATGTATCTGATTCCACTGCTGGTTCACATCCAATTATCTGGTTGTGCCTACAAGTCCAGACTGATGATGCTATGGCAGAGTGCTTAGGTTGGGAAGTTGGAAATGTTTGCTGAGAATCCCCCACTCCCCCAATTCTCTGCTAATGAAGATGCAAGAGATGAACTGCAGGTTCTTATTTAGTCATGTGGATTGAAAGGCCACGTTTATGTCAGAAGCACTGTGGATTTAGGCCTGGTTGAACTAACTAGATCATGTCATAAGTACCTTTTTCTGATTGTCAGCTATGTCTTCAGTTCTCTGTTAGGAAGATAACTCACCAGTTATTCTAAACTGGGTTTTAGTTTGGTAACTGTTTTTCGTTCATGATATTATGGTATATTGGTCTATACGAGGGGGTAATTGCCTTGTGACTTATGGGAACAGCTATACTCTGTAAAGTTTTGGTGAAGCCATGAAGTCTAAATCTGCATATGAGAATTTCCTGAATTGCATAATCAGCATAGGTTGTTTTGTAGTAGAAATTCAAAAGATAGTAACTTATTATTGCATTTATGTGGCAAGTTTCATGTCAAACATGTTTTACATCATGAAGTGCAACTTAAATCTTCAGTAAGCACATCTGAGTACTGACACATGTTTCTTGCAGCCTTCCTGGTCGCTATGAAGCATTCTGGAAAGAGCTTGACCAAGCAAAGCTCCTGTGGAGGAACCGGAAGGACCTGAACGTCGAGCATGCTGGTGTCGCGGCACTGTTTGGGATCGAGTTGTACGGATGGTTCTGCGTGGGTGAGATCGTCGGACGAGGGTTCACTCTCACGGGCTACAACGTCTGAGCGCCTAAGATACCGCATCCGTCAGTCCACGCTTGCTGATAAAGACTCCTGTTAGCCAATCAGTTTCTTGTGATCTGATGCGAAGTTTTGTTTTCTGAAATATCATTGATGCTGGTGAATTACGTACATCTGGGTAAAAACCGATTTGGTGGGGTACAATAATTTGATGAGACTTAGTTAAAAGCCTGGAAGAAATGATATCGATGCTGTGGTTGCCTTGCTTTTCCATATGGATGAATGTATTGGAAACTTGCATATGAAATCAGGGCACTGATGCCTCTAGAGAAATTCGAGCTCTCTTTTTCATTACTCTGATTTGATTCTCTTGTCATGCTGAGTTTGTCACTTTAAACCATCACGATGTAATTAGTAATCTTCGCCGACAACCACTGATCCAAGGCCGATGGTCTCGGCCCCACTTCCAGCCATGCCATAGCAGAGCTCCTAATTTTGTTGGGTGTTCGTGCAGAGGATTTTGCCCCAAAGAAGAGATGTAAATTTTGTGGTTGACCGTTTTTTAGTTGAGGTAATAACACCGGTATAAGAACTTTTATTGGGCGACCAGTTTAATACTACTGCAACAAGTTGCAAAATTGGATCTGGTGATACAACAACTTGACTTGCAAATGCACATTCGGGATCAGCCAATGGGATGCGCTGGTGCAGGGCCGCCAGTGTTATTACCTCTTTTTAGTTCAATCACGAACTGAATACTGGCACACCCATAAAATTTATGCTCGTTCCAAAATGAGCCTTAAATGTTGACTCCCCATTTTTTTATGGCACTCTCACACTCTATTCCGTGCAGAAAAATCATCCACGGCTAGACCACACTGAGCGATCACCTGGCAATCCAAATCTCAAAGCAATCAACCCCACCAATCCCAATTTTTTAGGTACGGGGTTCAATTCCTCGCACCTCCAATTGATTTACATAGTATTATTTTTACTTTTATGTTTATATTAAAATAATAACTTTATAATTACATAAAAAGGGGATGTAGCTCAATTGGTAGAGCAAATGCAAATGCTTGTGTTAGGTATGGGGTTTGATTCCTTGCATCTCCAATTGATTTTTGTATTATTTTTACTTTTTATGTTTATATTAAAATTTACTTATAATTACATAAATAGGGGATGTAGCTAATTGGTAGAGCAAACGCAGCGCTTGTGTCAGGTACGGGGTTCAATTCCTCGCATCTCCAACTAATTTTAATATATTTTTATACTTTTTATGTTCATTTAAAATATGTTTTATGTTCATGTTAAAATGTATTTTACTTCAAAATTACATAAAAAAGGATGGTAGAGAAATGTTATCCTTTGAATCAGGTACATGATTTGATTCCTCACATATCCAATTAATTTTAATGTTTTTTGTACCTTTTATGTTTATGTTAAAATCTCTTTTACTTTTAGATTACATAAAAAATGGCGGATGTATCTTAGTCGCTACAAGGTTATATTTCTCGCATCTTTAATTAAGTATTATTTTTGTACCTTTTTATGTAACCTCATGTTCAAATGTCTTTTACATTATAATTACATACATAGGGGATGCAACTCAATTGATAGAGAAAATGTTATGCTTGCATTAGGTACAATGTTTGATTCCTAGCATCCCCATTTCATTTTAACATTTTTAGTACATTTTTTTTGTTCATCTTAAAATGTCTTTTACTTAAGCATTACATAGAAAGGGGACACAACTCTATTGTTAGAGAAAATGCTATGTTTGCATTAGGTATGGGGATTGATTCCTCGCATCTCGAATACATTTTGATATTTTTTGTACATTTTATGTTAATGTTAAAATTACACAAGTAGGAGATCTACGTCAACTCGTAGAGCAAATGTTATGAGTGCATTAGATGCATGATTTGATTCATTGCATCTTTAATTTTAATTTTTTCTTGTAACATATGTTATGTTAAAATGTCTTTTACATTTACATAAAAGGGATGTAACCGGTGTAGAAAATATTATGCTTGCATTAGGTCTGTCGTTTGATTCCTCACATCTGCAATCAATTTACTATGTATTTAGCTATGCTATGATATAATAATCAAAGAAATGCCGAGCTGTTTAGACTGTGTTTTCTCCAATCTTCGTAGCATCCCGCAGGAAAAGCATCTACTGATTCTCCAATGTTAATAGCATACCACGGGAAAAGCACCTACTGATGTCGTCAGCGGAATCCCTCGCCCATCGATTGGAATAATAGTAATATTTGTTGTACTTATTATGTTAATATTAAATTGTATTTTTTTTAGAAACATAGTACAACCGCAGACGCTCACAACACGCGCGTACACTCACCCCTATGAACGCACACACGCACACCCTACCTCTATGAGCACATCCGAAGACTGAGCCGGCAGATTTTGAGAGATTGACGAAGTTACCGCTGGCGTCTTGCTGTTGACGGGTACGTCACCTGCCACCGAAAGAATAGTGCCGGTTAAATTCTGGAATAATCCAGAAAAATGTGACACCCATATTAAATTGTATTTTGCTTTAGAATTGTATGAAAAATGATATGTAGCTCAATTCGTAGAGCAAATGTTGTGCCTGCATTAGTTATAGTGTTCAATTTCTCGCGTTGACTTTTATTTCAATTGTTTCTATCTATTTGTACTTTTTTGGTGAATCAGTAAAACTAGGTCGTCGTTTTGCCAACCAAAAAATTCCTCATAAAACTCTTGTTTTTGTGTCCGTTCTTTTTCCTCATACAGAGTAATTCAAAACCCACCACAAGGTGACCTGCCATCAATAGACTTGACTGACATATCGACCTCACACAACCATATCAAGAGAAGGCAGCTCTGATCTAAGAGAAAATTTGTATGCCTTGCACCGACAAAGAAACCACCACAGCAGCCGGAGAACACCGCCCATCGAAACCCCCTTTCGTGAGTCCCTGTCACGCCATGCCGTTTCCAATGACACCACGACTCCGGCTTCTTCACGGCATGCCGGCTAAACTATTGTGGTGCCCGGAGAACCCTATATCATCTGTGGAAACAACGAAAAGACATTCGCAAATAGATCAACACAGTTAATTAAGCAGGATGTGATTTATGGACCAGTGAAAGGCAAAGTGCTTCATAAGTGCTTCATGTAATATGTAACCAGCAAAATAAGATTCGTGCAGGACCTGTATTCCTAGACACACACTAAATCAGGCTGAAAGGAGTCCACATTACCATCGGAGAAGACTGCCCGTGTCATTCCAGGTCTAAAACAAACTGTTGGGCGAGTGAGATTAGGATTCCGCATCCTCCAGGATTTGTCCAAAATGGACCATGTTGGCGAGATTACACAACGCTGCGCACCGGTTATCTATCGATCTCCTTCCTCCGCCCATTTTGCTATCTATATACGAGGAGTAAGCAGTTGCAGGCAAAACGTCCGCAGAGTTGCAGTTGCAGAGGCAACCTCTAGATCGATTATGGGTTTCTGATCCCATGATGAGCGATGACATCTAGCCACCACAGAGCAAATCTTGGGGCCAAACTGATGCTTACTTCTGCATAATGTAGAGACCAGTTTTCTTACTCTCGACCAACAGCAAAAGCTAATGGCGCCTTCTATTCCTTCGTTTACAGTGTCTTGCCGAAGGATCACAGGAACGCGAAGTTCCATGGAGTCAGTTTCATGGAGTCAGATCTACTCCACAGGAAAGTTAATCTTATTTCAGATCCATATATCACATGTCCCCTAACATAGAGTTGTCAGTCATGGACGAGATATATATCCATTATTTCAATAATATGTGTTTGCTAGACAGGCAAAATCAGGAAGTCAAGACACAAAATAGTTGATGTTTAGTTTAGTTTTGTGTTCTCAATTTTATTTTCCTACAGGACGTTTGCTTCTTGTTCAGAATTTGATTCGGGTTTTTATAACGAACAATAAACCGTTTGGATGACGGCCTAGTCAAGCGCTCCTGCACGGCTGCACCCGCACGCAGGAGACGATCATTGTCTAACACACAAACCACCGCGCCCTTTCCCCCGTCGGCGGTGGGTGACGCCGCGGCGAAACGGGAGATAGATCGCCGCCCGGCCGGCGACCGTGGGTCCTACTCATGTACGCGGCCGCTCGCCGCCTTCTCTCCGCCCGCGCGGCGACTCTGCGGCCGCCTTCCTCCTACTACTCCGCGGCGCCGTCCCCGCCGCCGCCGCGGTTCCCGACGCCCAAGGAGATCCGCAGGGGGCTCGACCAGTTCGTCGTCGGCCAAGACAAGGCGAAAAAGGTTGGTTAATAACCCAATCACCTCCTCTCGCCGCTCTAGCTGTTGCTGATGCTACTGGCTATGCTTCATGTACGTTCGCGTACCAAGCTGGGAATTAGCAGGACTTTGCTGGTTTTGTGCAGAATTAGCAGGATCATGTTGGTTCTCTGCAGAATTTTCGCTATGGCATATGCCATGGATTTAGTAGATTTAGTAGGGAAGATTATTTTTTTGTGTGCAGGTGCTTTGCGTTGCTGTGCACAATCACTACAAGAGGATATACAACGAGCCCTCTTCGAATAAGTGGTTAGACTCTGCAGTTCTGGTGACGGAATTTTGTGGTTCGAATTGCGCGTCGTAATTTCTAACTTGGATTTTCGTTTCATTGCCTGTGGTGATCAACCTAGTTCTGCCGTAACCTCAGCCGCAGACTGTAATGTTAGTACGAGTGGTGATGATGATATTGAACTCGAAAAGAGCAACATCCTTCTGATTGGGCCAACTGGATCAGGTGCTCTGGAAGCGAAGGTGCTTTACTTCTTGGCTACTGAAATGTTGTTTGCTTGCTAATGTAATTGGGATTTTTGTTCTCTCTCTGGACAGGTAAAACGCTTTTAGCAAAAACATTAGCTCGCTTTGCGAATGTACCGTTCGTGATTGCTGATGCAACAGCAATTACACAGGTAATCTTGGCTGACCCGTTGGTCGTTCACACATATCTTGGCAAAAGATCAGAAAGCTGACTGTACAGTGCTTCTTTCTTCTTTCTGATGATGCAAATAGACTGCCCTTTCAGGCTGGGTATTCAGGAGAAGATGTGGAATCAATCCTCTACAAACTTCTAGCGGTAAATATCGGCCTATGATTCTGTTTTTGACTGTTTGTGGACTGTGTTTAGCTATGTAGTGTTACTAGTTTATGCTATCATCAAGGGAACTTTTCTTTGAGTCCTTGATGATTCATTGGATTATCTAGCATGCCAAGGGAACTCTTACCGGCAGGCTCATTGCCTCCTTAGGTCGACTTTTACCGGCAGTTTTGCCACCATTTTTGGTCCATCATGTAGCATACTCAGACCGATAACTATCAGTTTCAGTACAGAATTTCTGATTTGTTCTGCCTCTTAGGCTGCTGACTGTAATGTCGAAGCTGCAGAGCGTGGTATCATCTACATTGATGAAGTTGATAAGCTTACAAAGAAGGTTGTTGAACAACTGGTCTGATCATTATTAACAGTAGTGTCATGTAGTGGAGATCATTCCACTTGCACTAATAGGATCCATTGGCGCATTTAGGTTGGTTGCCAGGAGGACTGGAGGGATATTTCTGGAGAGGGTGTTCAGCAAGCACTGTTAAAGATGTTTGAAGGAACGGTAAGTGAG
Organism: Brachypodium distachyon; assembly: GCF_000005505.3. Lineage (NCBI taxonomy): Eukaryota > Viridiplantae > Streptophyta > Magnoliopsida > Poales > Poaceae > Brachypodium > Brachypodium distachyon. The sequence continues at coordinate 16,614,129 of NC_016132.3, read as the reverse complement.
ATATACTACTTTCTATTTGTCCATGCTCTTTAGAAGAGTGCAATATTTGATCAACTACAAAACTAAACTTTAGCACTGTGTCTTGCAATGTGTAAGGGTGAATAAACACTGATTTTTATATTATTATTTTTGCTTCCTGAACTCCAAACTCATGCACCATATTGTTTTTTTTGTTTCTGAACAATAACAGTTTCATATTTACATTGGTAGGTGATCAATGTACCAAGAAAAAGGAATCAGCATAGCGTATCCCATGGATATGTCGAGGCAATTGTTTTTTAGAACTTTTGATTGGTTGCTCAATTCTGTTATGCAGTGTCCACAACCTTTCTCAGTAGCTCGCCACAATTTTTTTGCTCAGTAGTTGTATTTCAGAAGTTTAGCAGCAATCTATAATTGCGTTTGCATTAGTGGCACCTTGCATTATAGTGCAGCAAGATAAGATATGAGATTCAATGATTAGTTGTGTATATATGCCAGCCCTCTACTGTAAGATGCATATTAATTGTTTTGCAGGTTGATACGAAAAATATACTCTTTATTTGTGGAGGTGCCTTCTCTGATTTGGGGAAGATTATCTCAGAAAGGTTATATGGTTGAAAATAATACAAATCTTCAAAATTTGAACTATCCTTATTTTATCTGTACTTTCATGGTATATCTGAAAGTATTTGTTTACTTTGCAAGACATCATCGCTGTCCTTTTGGGTTTGGAACACCAAAATGTCGTGAATTACAAGATTATGCTTCGACAAATGCTCTTGAGGAATCAAGTTTGCTTGAAGTTGTAAGCATAGTTGCAAGTTTTGCAACAGCTTACTGTTTGTTTATCCCAGAATGATACTAGAGATAATTTTTCACTAACTTCTTACTTAGATCGAGAATGATGATCTGATTGCCTATGGCTTGACACCAGAATTTATTGGGAGATTGCCAATAACAGTTGGCTTAGCGCATCTCACTGAAGATCAATTGATTCAGGTAGCAAACTTGCTTTCAGAAGTTTCTTTCCTCTTTGGCTATCTTATTTATGATCATCCCTATTCTAATCATTACTTCAGAAGGTTTCTTTGTGGTCCAGTCTAGTCTACCACTTGATTGATTCTGCATCGCAGTTTGTTCTTCCCAATTTGCCAACAACTTGACAAACCTTGTAACTTACCTTTTCAGGTTCTCAGGGAACCCAAAAACGCAATAGGAAAGCAATACAAGAAATGGTTCAAAATGAACAATGTTAGCCTATGATTTGTTTGTATTAGAAGTTTTGACTAAATAATTCCTTCTTTGATGTTTTCTAAACAAGAAATTCGTTTTTTTCCTTTTCCCCCACAAGGTCAAGCTGCACCTGACTGAAAATGCTCTGCGGCTAATAGCAAGGAAAGCAGCTGCGAGAGAAACAGGGGCGAGAGGCCTACGATCTATAATGGAGAGCATTTTGACGGAAGCGATGTTTGAGGTGGTTCATACTTCATTTTTTTTGGCATAGCAGTGGATAAACTGAGACTGACATCAGCTTGATCCTTCCAATTGCAGATACCTGATGCAGGAGAGGGAAAACAGAAGGTGATTGCTGTTGTTGTTGACGAAGAATCTGTAGGGCCACTGTCCCGTCAAGGATGTGGAGCCAAAATTTTCCGTGATGATGGAGCCCTGGAACTGTATCTTTACAAGAATGATATGAGAGTGCCTGGGCTAATTCAGGGGAACCCCAAACGCAGGGTCATTTGCCGTCTCTGCCTTCTAGTAGCTTTGTCATCAGCTAAGCTATGGATTTATCATACTTTTCATTGCTTCACCGCTATATATGCATGGATTGTATTGATACTGTGTAAGGCAAACATTTTTACACAATGAAGTACGGTATGATTTATTCTTGTCACTTTTGGAGAACTGAGATGCCAGATGGTATGGCACTATGGCTTGGTATCATATTCTGCACTCTTGTAGTTTGCGTTCCAGTTTAAGACTAGACTCTGCAAAGCACTTTGAACGGCCAGCAAATACAAAGACTAATGAACATAAATTTCATTATACAGAGTACTTAACAAAGGCAAAACATACTTCCTATGATTATCAATCAAAATTCCATGGTTATCAATCTATTATAAGCATCAATGAAGTTACAGAGTCCCAACTTGAGACAGTAATTTCACCAAAGTTGAACTATTAATGCTCTTGGAACCGATATGGGGCTACATGCTACAGCCTATGATTTAGTGCTCAAAACAAAAGTGGGAACTGATGGCTAGTGGTCATCAAAATTGTTGCTGTTCATCTCCTTTCATTTTGGTACTTAGCGGAGTGCCTTGAGGCGTGACTTCCCCAGCTTGTTCCTGCCTATCTCCTTTTGTTTCGGTACTCAGCAGAGTGCCTTGAGGCGCAACTTCTCCAGACTGTTCCTGCACATCTCCTATTTTTGTTTCGGTACTCGGCGGAGTGCCTTGAGGTGTGGTTTCTCCAACTGACCTGATGCCTAGCTTACTGAGAAGCCCACTGTCCAGGGTGTTTGGAAGAGATGCAGCTCCTTCCGTCTGACCCTCAGTTTTCCTTCTATGGCCAAGGATAGCTTCAATGGCAGCAGCACTAGCTTTAGCTGCAGCCTCATCCTTAGCAGCAATCTCTGCCCTCCTCGCATCCCTCTCTTCCCTGGCAAGAGCTTCCGCCCTCGCCTTCTCTTCTGCTGCCTGCGCTGCTGCTTCGGCTTTCTCCCTCTCCACGTCCTCATACAGCTTTGCAATGTCATCATCCCTGCCCTCTCTACGCAATGCAGATTCCAAAAGCTCCCTCATCTCATCTCTGAAAATCACCTTCTCATCTAAAAGAATACACTTTGCTACCTTTGCTGCATCATCCAACTGCATCATGCCAACATATGCCTTTAGCAGTGTCTCATAGGTTGAAATGGTTGGGTCAATTCCATTCTCCCTCATTTGATCAAAGTACTCCTGAGCCTTGTCAAGCATATTTAAACCGACCAAGCCATCGACAAGTTCATGATATGCAGATGCATCAGGCTTCAACTCCAACTCGACCATTTTGTCGAAGTAACTGATACCAACATTGGTGCGATCAGCCCTAAAGCATGCTTCCATGAGCAGCACGTATGTTTCCTCATCTGCAACAAGACTATGTTCGCCCATCTCCTTGTGGAGCACCTCTGCCTCATCTACCAACCGATTAAGCCCGAGATGCCGAATCAAATTATTATATGCTGCTACATCGGGTACCACCTTCCACTCTCCCATCCTCCTGAACACCGCAATCGCATCCTCAAACCTCCCAGCGGCGCTATAGGCATCCACCATCACACTGAAGCTTCTCACGTTAACCACAATCCTCAGCGGAGGATTATGCTCCCCAAGCATTCTGTCGAACAGCTCAAGTGCATCTTCCAACCTTCCATTCTGCCCAAGCGCATCCACTACCTCATTATAGCTCTCTGTCCCAAACCTCACCTCCGACTCCGCACCGATTACCTCTTTGTAGCACTCCATCGCCTTCTCCTCCATTCCCATAAGGAAGTAGGCCTTCATGAGGCTCCCATACACGATGCCATCGAGAATCATCTCATCCCCAACCTTGTGCTCCAATTCTTGGTACAGCTCCACGGCTTTGGCCCCATCACCGGCTTGCACAAACCCAGCCATGAGAAGGTTGTAGACCTGGGGATCGGGCCCGACGAACCCGGAAGCGAGCATCTCATCCTTGAGCTCGACGGCGTCCGCGAGGCGGCCATGGTCCGCAACGAGGCACCTGACGACGACGCGGTAAGCCGTTGGGGAGGGGGGCACGGGGGATCCAGGGCGGGCGATGTGGCGGAGGTGGAGGAGCGCGGCGTCGGGGAGGCGTCGCGCGGCGAGTGCGGAGAGGTAGAGCGCGTGGGTGGCGGCGGTGGGTGGGACGGCGGCCTGGAGCGCGAACCGGTGGAGCGCGAAGAAGTCCTCGAGGCGGCGCGCGCGGAGGAGCGCGGCGAGGACGGCGACGCAGGTGAAGGATGAGGGGCGGCAGTTGGAGTGGAGCGCGTGGCGGGTGAGGAGCGCGGCCTCGGCGAGGTCGGGATTGCCGGCGGGGGAGGAGAGGAGCGCGAGGATGCGGTTGTGGAGCGCGAGGCGGGAGGGCTCGAGCGAAGGGAGCGGCTCCGCGAGGCGCACGGAGCTCGGGGAGGGCGGCGGCAAGGGGGGAGTCGCGACGAAGGCGCCGCGGCGGCGGGACCGGCGGGAGGCCGCGGCGGAGGCGGGGTCGGCGTGGGCGAGCGGGAAGAGGGCCGGAACGAGGCGGCGCGCGGAGAGCGGCTTGGAGAGCGACATCGGACGGTCGATCCCCTCTTCTGTCGGCTCTCCGGTGCGGCGCCGGGAAGGAAGAAGGAGACGAGGGTTTGGTACTGGGTTTAGACCTTTCGGGCCTCGGAGCAGAGACTACTCTGCATCGGAAAAAAGGTATGGAGTATGTACGTAAAATGGATCTAATTTTATTTTAATAATGAGTTTTTTTTTCTAATTTCATCTAAAAGGTAAAAAAATCTAGGGAGCAGATACCAATTTTCTCATAAGCGATTCATACGATCTAAGCTCTTGCGCAATACATGTCTGGTTTGATACGTTGATCGGCACCACGTTAGTAAAGACGCATGAAGAGATAGATTTTTCGGTGACAGCTGTCGGTATATTTGGACTCTTATTAAAAGGCATATTTCACATTGACAGCTCCATCTATCCGTTATAAAAGGGCAAATTTATCACTAACTGAATGATTTATAAACTCTGAATCTTGAATTGGCTAGCAATGTTGTATTTTAACTTACAAATGTCATAACCGATCAAGTTTGTTAATATCTCGAACAATGATACCATACCGCGGATCAGGAGGATCACCAGGCGTCGGCGTACTAGGGCTATCTCGACAAAGACACCCCAACGATTCACAACCCGTCGCCTAGCGTTGATAGTCATCGTTGTAGTCTACGCCTACGGCCGCCTAGCGTCTCCCAAGTCGCTATTACGGTGGAGGCCCTTTCTCCTCTTGCTTAAATCTCGCATACAAGAAGACAACGTTTGCCGCCCAAGATTATCATGTGACCGTTCATTCTTTTTTTTTCCGAATACTCCTTTCGATCCATAATGAGTGTCCCAGATGTAGCACAATTTTATACTAACTTTGTACTAAATCCATAACACTTACTCTGTGTGCTGCGTTGCCGACCGTCGCGGCGGCCCTGGCTAGCTGGCCGACTCCTCCGCCCGCCCCTCCGTCTGCCATGGCTGACTCTGTGGGATGCACAAGGGGCTCCCCGACAGCTTATAAGGATCGGCCACCATTACTCTAGGAGTTCGATTGGAGGGTGGGGCGACGAGAATCAACGATTAGGTCAGAAAGGGAGGAACGTGGGGGGAGAAGACGGGGATTTGAGGTTGGGGCTGGTCATCGGAGGAGACTAGAGGGGATTGGGTAGTTGGGCTCAGCTAAAATCGATGCATAGACGGATAGGCCAAGCGGGTGGCTAAATGAAAAATTGCATCGCCAAAACAGAGACATACCGTCTTTTGCGAAAAAACGGTGGAGCTAAACGTGCAGTGTTTTGCGGACGAAGAGAGTATTATACTCCCTCAATTTCACAAAGGTTGGCGTATTTTGTCTCGTTAAGACAAGGCTTTGAGCAATGATAACTCTATTAATATGAGTTTTTCCATACATGAAATTCATATCAATAATAGATTCGTTTTTAAAAGTTCTTGTTAATAATCATGATTTCGTATCATAAAATTTACATATTAATAGAGTAATTCTTGGTCAAAGCCTTGTCTTAACAAACCAAAATACGCCAACCTTTGTGAAATTGAGGAAGTATGTCGGAGTGAGCCCTACTCCCTCCATTTCACAATATAACGTGTATTGATTTTTCTCATTTGTTCCAAAATACACCTCATTTTTCTCTTGGTATCCGCATCCGGCCAATAACTATTCGCATCCATTTATTATTAATTAAATATGAGTGGTCAGGCACTAGAAACGAGAGCTGTCTTGGTCCAAGTGCACAAATCCATACCCATTGTATTGTGAAATAGAGGGAGTAGTATTTTTTTTTTCAAATATCCCAGGCCACAAGCACTCACGCCCACTGCACATGAGACCCACTCGGCCACTCCTACAAGTTCCCGATTCCCTCTGCTCTTGCCGCACTGCCCACGCCTCAGCTCCTGATTGGTCGCCACCGGCGCCGAGACTCGGGACGGCGACGCGCCCTGACCATCCCAGAATCTTCGCGGTAAATTTGGAGCCTCTCTGCCCCCCGTCGAATTCCCCAGAGTGCCCCCTCGCTACCACTGCAAATACGAGATGAACCCAGGGGTAGTTTGGTCCAAGGGCATCTCGGTGTCAAGGCCCCCACCCAATCGCAGCGCTCTCCCTGCCGTCTCCATCCGTTCTTCCGCGGCGATGCGGAGCAGCAGCCATGGAGGCAGTGCTCAGCTCCAGCCGCTTCTTCTCTAGCGCCTTCCCAACCCTCCTCCTGGAGCACACCGTCCCCAAACCTCTCGACCCCCCGCGCCGCCGCCGCGTACGGACCCTATCCTCCGCCGATGCCTCCGCGCCGTCGCCATCGTGCTCGTCCATGCCGGCGCCAGTTTGTCCGCCCTCTTCGAAGCTCTCTCGGCTTCTCTGCGCGGCGCTTCGAGGAGGCCGCGCGGGCGGGGAGCAGCTCCCGGACCTCGCGGCGACGGCGGGGGTGGTCGCAGGCGGCGGGATTGGCGGAGGAGGGGCTGGGATTGGGACGCTGCTGATGAGCACGACGGCGGCGGCGGTGACCAAGGCGCGGGAGAGCCCGTACCTGCTGGCGCTGGCGGCGAACCCGACGTTCGTGTCCGGGGTGGTGGCGTTCGCGGCGGCGCAGGCCGCCAAGGCCGTGCTGGCCTCCGTGGTGGAGCGGCGGTGGCGGCCGCGGATGCTCTTCAGCTCAGGGGGCATGCCCTCCTCGCACTCGGCGCTCTGCACCGCGCTCACCGCCTCCGTCGCGCTCTGCCACGGCGTCGGGGACTCGCTCTTCCCCGTCTGCCTCGGCTTCAGCCTCATCGTCATGTACGACGCCACGGGCGTCAGGCGCCACGCCGGGATGCAGGCCGAGGTCAGCTCATATGCTTCGCTTGCTTCTTCTTCTTTTTATCCGTTCTGTCTGTGTTCTATTTAGTTTAGTTTGTTGCAGGGTACATTTTTCAGGAATTTTTGCTTTCTATATAAATGAAGCTGAACTAGCTTTGATAGTATTGTGGAATAAACCATTCGATGCTGTACTGACAATGCGATTGCTGAAATGTCGTTGTCTCACGCTTGATTTACTAGGATTTTGTGGGATACTGGGATGGATGCAAATTCAATTAACGAGGACATCGCCTACGAAATCTGAGTTATATAATGATCTTGATGAACATTTGTAATTTAGGGTGGTAATTTTTTGTCGAATGCTAGACCTTTAAGCTGAAGGCAATACTGAGAATATTCAGTCATTGGTCGTTTGAGGTGACCAGGAGTAGTTTTATTTACTCTCATTACTTGCATGGTTTCATATTTAAGCAGTATGTCTAATCATTCCCCTTGAACCAATGATTGTATTATGTGTACACAACCTGAAGTTTGAGAGTGTATTTCAGAACAGGGACCATGATTTATCATCATTATGGAACATTGTGGTCTTATATAGTAGATTATTTACAGCTTGTAGATTTTGTCATTCGTGGTTGTTTAACAATCCAACCAAATCATGTTGTTTATTTTGCCTTTACTTTTCTTTCTTGATATTCCATATGACATGCAGTTATCTTGCATGGTTAAAAGAACAATCCAACCAATTTGCAGAAGCCGATCCTTTCTTTCTCGTTTTAGCTCAGGTTCTTAACATTCAGTTACATACAAGCGAAAGTCACTCTCCACTTTGAAGTGCTATAATTTCATATTTTCATTGCGTTCCTGATTAAGCACAAAAGCACTGGATGTCACCTTGCAATAACACACGCTCCAACCTATTGAGTCCTACACCAAATAAACCACTATGCGCTATCCACTTTAGAATTATGTGATTTCAGTGTGTCCCTGATTAAGTCCGAAAGCACTGCATGTCACCTTGCAATAACACATCCTCTGACATTACAAGTCTACACCAGATTAACTGCTCTCCACTCCAGAATTTTATAATTCCAGTGTGTCCCTGATTAAGTACGAAAGCACTGCACGTCACCTTGCAATAACACACGCTTCGGCGTAATGAGTGTACACCAAATAAACCGCTCCCCACTTTGCAATTTTATAATGTCAGTGTGTCCCTGATTAAGTACGCAAGAACTGCATGTCACTTTGCAATAACACGCGTCTCTGACCTAATGAGTCTAGGTCAAATAAGGAATTTCTGTTGTCGATAAGCTTTATCTAAACCAACCCAATTAAACCATTACGATAGTGACCAACCCAGTTATGCACTTATGCTATTGCTTGCTGTCTTCTGTCTAGGCACCTACGATAGTGACCAACCCGGAGTGTCGAAGTGTTGGCAAAGGCATCGAGTCATGATCTCATCTTTGCCCTTTTAATTAATCTTTCCATGCTTGTTCAGAAAGGCTTATTTTCGCCTTTTTCTTTTTGGAGCTACATATGGGCTTTCGTCGATCGTGAGTCGTGATCTCATCTTAACCTCTTTTTTCTTCTTCTCTCTCAGCGGGTCCTTTCCGCTCTTTTATCCTTTTCTTTTGCACGGATTAGGCAGCATTTGTCTGAGACCACTCCCAGGGGCAGGGTCCTCTCGGATCACCACCGGAGGCTGCTTTGTATGGGCTTCTTTGCACAGGCCCATAAGCAGAACAGAACTCCAGCCGCGGCAGGTCGGCAGGTCAGCTACTCTTCGTCATAGACGACTCGAGCCCCGGCCCCTTCTGCTGCCACGTGGGAGCTGCTTAGGCCACCGGCCTCCATGGAGCTCAACGCGCCAGAGCTTGAAACTGACATGATAGCAACCGCCTCTCCAGCGAATGATTGATACATCATGTTCGTATCCAAAAATCCATGGCCGCCATCCGAACCGAGTCGCTCGGGATGAGATCTGGTCGGGCCGCAATTTCACCTGCTTTTCTCGCCACGTGGACACTGACTTGTGGACCAACTAGTTTAATTTGTTGCCAACCCGATCGAATCATACCATTTGGGTTTTGTAATACCAGTGACTTGGTAGAAAAAATACTCAAAGTGGACTTGTTGATAGGCACGCACGCACGAGAGCTTATGTATGCCTCCGGTTGTCCCATGAAGCTATCAGATCTCAGTCGGCTGAGAAATACAATTTCTCATTCGACCATATTAGCCGTCCATCGATCTAAATTTTTTGTCGAGCACTGGTTCGGATCCGTTTTTTTGTTCGAGATTGTTTCTGATCGATGTGAAATCTGGGTTAGCTGTTTGTAGGCCGTACTATATTGAAGGTGTGGGCTTTGTGTTATGGGCTGATTTTTATTTTATTTTTGGGCTTTTTTATTTATTTGTTCTGCTAAGGCTCAAATAGCGTTTTTAATAAACTGAATTACACTTCTTTTACATAAAGTATTACACTTTGTCTACCATTAAATTTAAACAGTAAATATTTAAAAATTTAGGCAGCAACAAGACTAAGTTTGTTTTTTAATCCCTCGCGTATTTTGTTTCGTTAAGACAAGACTTTGACCAAAAATCACACTATTAATATGTAACATATATGATACAAAATCATGATTATTAGAAAGAACTTTTAAAGATGACTTTATTGATATAAATTTCATGTATGTAAAACACATATTAATAGAATTATCATTGGTTAAAGCCTTGTCTTAACAAAACTAAATACGCCAACCTTGTGAAATGGAGGGAGTATTATATAAAAGATTGTTTCGCTAATTCTCAAACGCCTGGGAAATTCTCAATATAATTTTGTTATGTCTTTTTAATATAGCTTGTATATTGTTTTTATATTTTGTCGGTCAATTTTTTGTTGGCTTTCCTCGTGTATGGTTTATTTTCTTAGACACATTGGATATAAATTGCACGTTCTAAGATTTATCTTGTTATTTATCTGTATTATATAAAATGCAATTTTAGTAATTCTCGAAACTACTAAAATCGTGCATAAAGTTTCAACTATAATTTTTAGAACTGCGCATAAACTTTCACCCGCAATTTTTTAGAATCGCACATAAAGTTTCACTGCAATTTTTAGAATCGCGCATAAAGTTTCACCTGTAATTTTTAAAATCACGCATAAAGTTTCACTGCAATTTTTAGAATCGTGCATAAAGTTTCACTGGAATTTTTAAAATTTATTTGTTATTATTTTTGTTGCCTTTTTTCCTTCCTCCGTGGTGTTGTCTGTGCTTTGCAAGTATGTTTTCGTCATGATCAGTCATATTTCATATTTCAAGTTTTTACCACCGTTGTAAAATTTGTAGCAATACACGTGAGAACCATATAAGTGATACTGGATTTATGTTACTGCAGAACACACACAAAAAGAAACACGCAGGCATGTACTAATCGGGACGTCTCTCTCGCTCTCTCTTTCTCTCTCACGCACACATACAGCACAGGCCCACACATGCATGTACGCCGGTCCACGCACACACAAGCACACATGCATGCCCGCCGGTCGGACACACACAATCATATTTCTGGTGTAGGCAAACCTTTAAAAATGGGAAAAATCGTGGTAGAAAAAACGCCCAAATCGGAACTGACGTGGTTCTGTCATTTCAACTTGGATCACGGACTTTGCGGTGCCCCTCCCGAACAGGACCGCTGAAGATCTGTCCGCCTCTCGGAGGGCGACATCGATTAATCGATATCTCAACTGAGAAAGAATAAAAGAACATCTGACTTTGGTGCTCTCAACCGTCAGCCATGTAACCATTGTACTCTTGTTTTTGATTGCCGACAGTGTGGACTGGTTGTTCCTGCCGCACGCAGTACTGCTGGGGACTGATGGAACAGACCGGAACCGACCAATCAAACCTAGCTACACATCCAAACGTAACATTGTAACCGTCTTTTTTAGGTTCCTGATTCCTTAACCAATGATTCGTGACAAATCTTTCGCCTCTATTCCAAAAAAGTAAAGGAAAACGCTGTCAACAGTGTCTTCTTTCCGGGGAAAGTCCATTGCCGACGGAACTGGTCACGTTCCGTTCCAGGCTAGTTCCTCTTTTCCAGGACCACGAGTGTTTCCTCCGGTTCCGTCTCGTGCGTTCGTCTTCGTCTTCTTGCCTTGCGTCTCAATCTCGTATCACTGTACTACTCCGTACTACAGAGATGCATCAGCGAGGGCCAAACATTTGCGAAATATCCTACTACCAGAAAAGTAGGTTTGAATCCCTTTCTGGACAAGTAAAATGAGAGACAAAATATATTTTTTGACTTTGTTCTACGGAACTGAGTGAGCACCAACTGTACTACTAATAGTAGTAACTCGTTAGGGACGAATTTCCAGCAGCGCAAAGTTATACGGAGTAAAATACTTCTCTTCTCATCTGTTAAAGATGTTTTGACAAGCAACAAGGTGTCTACCAAAAACGTCTTGTGCTCAGGACAAGAGTTGATTTTTTGTTGGGTCGTCGTCAGGGAAAGGGGCAAAATCTCCGACGACAGGGACTGAGCAAGGAAGGCCCAGAGGGGTTGAACCTGCCGCCCAAGATCCGCATCCGCCGACAGCAGTACAATGGGACAAATCCATTTTGACTTGGTGCTCTCAGAACGCAAGGACGGCGCGTCACGACTCACGAGCAGAGCCGATCGAGAGCTGGACCCGAGCAGAGCGCAGCAGAGAGCCGGAGAGGAGCCCCCGGCCGCAGGATTCCGATTTCCGAGTTTGTTGTTTCCTCTTACCAGGTTAGATTATTTTTCGCCTTCTCCGTTGCCTTGGTTGGATTTTGGCCCCAGTGAGGGAGGAAGCGGCTTGGATTGAGTTGCTGCTGTGGTCAACCCTTGTTTGCAGCCGATCGGAATCGAATCGAAGAAGCCGAATTGAAGAGCTTTTTTTCCTTGGCGTGCTAGATTGGCTTCCTCGCCGCCGCCGGGAGACGGAGAAGATGGGCTGCGGGGCGTCGTCCGCGTTGAAGCGGCACAAGCGCGCGCCGGGGTACGAGGAGCCCGCCGTCCTCGCTTCCGAGACCACATGTTAGTTCCTTTGAGCTTTGCTGTCAGTCGCAAGATTGCTTATGTTTTTATCTAGCGGTGGATTGGGACTGGGAGATTGGGAGTGTGCATTGTGTGTGTGGCTGATGGATTTCAATGAGTTTGGTGCAGTCACGGTGAACGAGGTGGAGGCGCTGTACGAGCTCTACAAGAAGCTCAGCTTCTCCATCATCAAAGACGGCCTCATCCACAAGGTAATCAACCTTCAATACACATTTCAACCCAAACTCTGTCGGCAATGGCGCCTCATCCGTCTGTTTTCTGTCGTTTTTGTTTGCTCTACAAGGAGGAGTTCCAGCTCGCCCTCTTCAGGAGCAGCAAAGGCGCAAATCTCTTCGCGGACAGGGTAAGTCTGTTGTAGCCAGCATAGCCTCCTCCTGTTCCTGTCCAATCCCGACTTGCTGATTCCACAGAGTTCGTCAATCGTCACGCCAGATGTGATTAATCATTTTTCCTTCCTTGGCTTGGTACTGTTAATTCCTTGGTGGCAGGTGTTCGATCTGTTTGATCTGAAACGGAACGGGGTGATCGAGTTCGGGGAGTTCGTGCGGTCCCTCAGTATATTCCACCCAAAAACGCCTGATTCAGAGAAGACTGCGTGTATGTGCCTACACCTCTTGCCCACTCGTCTTCTTCTGTCCACTCTTCCATTCTTTTTTTCCTGGAAGCGTCCCACTCATCTTCTTATCGCAACTTGTTTTCGATTTTCTATCCTCTCTGCAGTTGCATTCAAATTGTATGACTTGAGAGGGACGGGTTACATCGAGAAAGAAGAGGTAAATCATTTTCACATTCAATCTTTTAGAAAGATATCATTTTCTTTCCATGAATGGCCCTGAATTTCTGTTGGCTGTTGGACCAGCTCAAGGAGATGGTCTTGGCACTTCTAGATGAATCGGATTTGCGTCTGTCGGATAGCGCCGTAGAGGCAATCGTTGATACTGTAAGTCTGTAACACAACATACATGCAAGTGTTCGTTTTCCTTCTTCTGACATTTGTTATGTTTTGGACTTCAGACGTTCAATCAAGCAGACTCGAATGGTGATGGAAGGATAGACCCCAAGGAGTGGGAGGAGTTTGTCAAGAAGAACCCTACATCACTGAGGAACATGTCACTTCCCTATCTGCAGTGAGTAGTCATCTCTTCAGTTCACTGATAATTCCTTCCCTTGAAAATCCAGTACTCTGTTACTGTATTTACAGAAGGGATTTGCCAACGATCCATCTTACTTAACTACGAAATCTAGAGATTTCGTGCTGTTCTTGCCGGTTACATTTAAAGTGATTTTGACGTTTTGTTTCAGGGACATTACGACGGCCTTCCCGAGCTTTGTGATGCATTCAGAAGCCGAAGACTATTCTGGGACTAGCAAATAACCAGGCGGAAGGTAGCCTTGAACTAGCTTGTTGGAGGCACGTAGGGTGCATCCAGAAGCGAGCTGCAACTGAAAACTAACATCAGATGAGACGCAGAAAGGGAATCTGAAAGCTGATGATCAAGCATCAGATGAAAGGAAATGTGAAGTGTGCAGAGGTTGCCAGCAAAGCCCGGAGCTGCGAAGCAGTGACTCTTTTGACTAACGTCAGGTGCTAGCTAATGGGCTTTCGACCTTTCTGTTTTCTTGGAAGGAATTTGTGTTCAAGCTTGAACGCAAATGCCGGCTCTTTGATTTTGCCAGGGTCGAGAGACTGTACAGGGTACAATGGAACTTTTTTCCCTTCCTCTGTGTGTATAAATAAACATCCTTCCAAATATTCCCTCAAAACAAAACATCCTTCCAAATAGAGAGAGGAACTTGGTGGTGACAAACAGCTGCAATTAATATCGGTCTTCACTTGTGTTTTCCTCACATTTTTCTGCAATATACAAGCTTGACAGAAGAAGAACGAACGTTTGGTACTCGCTCCGTCCAACAAAATATCTCTCAAGTTTGTCAAAATTTGGATGCATCTGGACATGACTTAGTGTATAAATGCATTCGAATTTAGTCAAAATTAAGACATCTTTTGTTGGACAGAAGAATCAGTATAATTTATTCCATGGCAAATTACATGCATGAGCCGTGCGTGGCATGGCATGGCAATGTGGGCAGATGCTCAGCTCCGTTGTGAGTACATACAATGCAATGTGCCCTGGTTAACTATAGGTTATTATTGTAGGAGGTTGTTAGCAGGTGAGGGACGGTGCCGTGCGTCCAGAGCTGGGCGAGCTTCACCTTGGAGACGCTCCGCAGCACCTCCAGCGGCGTCACGTCCCCCGTCACCACCACCTTCTTGCGTGCCAGATCCACCTCGAACGACGTCACGCCTGCGTCAAAAATTTGTTTGCGCGAATCAGGTAAATCACTTCTCAATTTTTATCATGATTTTAGTACAAATGTAATCACGACAATAGTTTAGAAAGGGAGAAAATATACTGCTCCACAACAAGTATCTACCAACGCATCATGCACATGCATGTTCCTTTTCGTAACTTGTGGTAAACAACAAAAAGCACGTGCATGATTCGAATAGCTTCAAAAGTCAGCGACTGTTTTATTTTCCTCAGATAGGAATTACTAGTACTGCATCAGAAGAGACCATGTCCATCACAAGGTGCTTAAAGCAGTGCTATAAAATTAAATCGGTTTATTCTCAAGAATCAGTGCTTATTTCTATACTAGAGGTGTCTAATTAAGCACTTGTCCTATATAACAAGCATAGACAAAATCCTATAGAACAAGCATAGATAAAAGTCGGTTTATTTTTTGCAAGTAGCTCCCTCGGCAGTTTGCATTGAACATGCTCTAACCGAATGGAATACTGGGGACGGGAATTTGATCGTGTATTCGTGTGCTATTTGTATCAAGTGCAGTGTTTGCCGGCAATGGTTTGGGAATAGATCCATGGTGCCGCACATGTGCGCGTCACGGCACAAAGTTGAACCATGTGCGAAAGGGAAAAGGCGAGCATGTAGCTTGTCTTGTCACCCGTCCGAAGGCAGCATGCAACTGGTGTCTGTGACTGACCTGATTGCTGATCGAGACAACGGGACTGTTCCTAATCCTGGCCTTACGTTTGCATCATTGAGTTAAGCAGTAGAGAGGACTGGTGGTGTTTGCAAATCCGAAGGAAATTTCAGAGCATGGGCACAATCATCTATTGCTGTTCTAACTACTACTCACTCACTCCGATCATAAATTCTTGTCGAAATATTACATATACCTAGATGTTTTTTAAGAATAGATACATCCCTATTTGGCCAAATTTGAGTCAAAAATTTAGAATCAGAGGGAGTACTAATCTGTCCGGTAACAAAAATTAACTTTGAAAGATTGCATTACCGGCAATACAAGGCCCTAAGAGCATCTCCACTCGGCCTCGTCAAAAAGTCCCCCAAACGGGTTATGGGAGCGCTGGCGCTAAAAAACCGACCCAGCCCGTCCTCCTAAAACCAAAAGGTAGTCGGCGTGGTGCATTAATTTAGTCGACGCCCCAAAGGGGGGGCTAGCGGGGGCGCCGGATGACACAAAAAAGCAGCGCGGGCCACCTCTGTCAGAGGGACAAACCAAATTTAGGGGCTGACGTTTGGGGGTTGCGGATGGGTGCCGGCTCCACCCCAAACGAATTGCTTGTGCCGGCGTCTCCCGTATGACCATGCGCCGGACTATTTATAGGAAAAATGAGTGGAGATGCTCTAAAGTCCTGCTACTCGGAAGTCCTAACGCATGGCAGTGGGACTGATTCTGGGCCAAACTGCACCTTGCACTTACCGGAATCGACCATAGATATGGTTGTCCGTAACAATAACGAATTTTTCTGTCAGTGTACGCTCCCATTGCAAAACCCTGCGGGTTTTTTTTCTGGACTGGCGCCGGCCAACGATATGCAGGGAGCAGAGCATCAAGATCCCAAGTACAGTGGTACTTCCACGGTAGTGGCAGGGAGGACAGTGGTACTAACATAGATGCATATAAAAGCATCGGAGTTAATGTTCACCGTACCATCTCTGATATAATTGAGTCATCTAGTATCAATTACAAACATGCATTTCCCAACGGCTTGAGCATGCAGATTACTTACTGGAACACTACTGGACTCTTCCTGTCTCGTGCGAGTAAGAATTAATCTGGTATACGACTAATATCTACCGAAACGTTCATAATTAAGATTGGTTGATCCATTTCTACTACCTATCACAAAGTATGAACTTATCTTGACTGATAAAACACCCTGTGTTTCGTTCGGAAACTGAAAGAATGCAGTATGTGTGGCGTACTAGCTAGCAATGGACGAAGGATTCGTAGGCCGGGGGTTATGTATGTTTACCTTCCATCTTGGAAATGTGCTTGTGGACTTTCTTGGCGCAGCCGTTGCAGTGCATGGACACCCTCAGCTCCACAGTCTACACACCAAGAACACAAAGCAAATAAACAGCAATTAACCATCATCAAACTAACAAAGATATCAAGCCCACACCGATCGATCTATATACATATGCATTCCCAATGGATGGATCAATGATACACACACACACACACATATATATATATATATATGTATGTATGTACCTTGGGCTCGAGATGGAAACCGAGCGTCCTTGACCTCCCTTCGACGACGAGGTCCCTGAGCCTCACCCCCTGCTGGCTACTACTGCCCATCACCAGGGCCTTCCTCTCCATGGCCTCTTCGTCTTCGTCTTCCCGGACGCGCACGCAGAGGCAGCCGCAGCAGCTGGGGGTGCCCGCGCACACGGCCAAGGACGAAGAGAAGCAGCCCAGGGCCCTGCCAATGCGCCGTAGCCCCCTCATCGATGGCCTCCGCGGCTCCGCTTCACACCTTTGCCACGCCTATCTAGCTCACACTCAATTCAACTTCACTTGATCGATCTCTGTCAGTTGTGATCGAGGTTACGAGGGAGATCGAGAGCTGGCTGCAGTTGTTAAAGAGGGCAGCCAGCGTTGGATGGAGTTCGCTTCTCTTCGTCTCTGTCGTACTCTATTCTATTGGCGTGACTGGATGAGATCTAGCTATAGTAATGCCAGTGATCGATAAATGGTAGATATTGGTACAGAGAGAGAGAGACAGGGACTGAGACACTGAGAGAGTGAGAGTGAGTGATTCGCTGCAAGCTAGAGATCTCGATGAGGCTGGTACATGGCCTAGACGGACGGACCTAGCTAGCTGCGTGCATGCACTCGATCGTACCACACACTGTTGCAAGCGCTGCAAGATGGAGTATATGTGTGTATATATACGGAGTATATCCTAGCTGCCCGGCAGGGGGACAAATTTTGCCGGCCGGGCTGTATCTCCATGTGACAATGTGCACACCTCGACTCGATCGGCAAGCTCCAAAGAGTGCATTCATGGGATGGAATCACCATACGGTATATTAATATATAGTTGTTGTTGTTTTTAGGGAAGTATAGAGTTGTTGGATCAATCATACTAACATGGTGACTAGCTATACGACCAATCGACCATGCATGCATGCTTGGAGATGCATGCACTAGCTGCATGACGACAACCGTCTAGATAGAAAGAGGGCTCAATCATTGGCTCCAAAGAGTAGCAAATGCAATCATGCTGCTAGCTTGCCAAATTAATGGTATCTCGTGTGGAAATTTAGGCCAAGTTTTGTGCACAAGGGCAGCTGATGTGACCGTGTGGATTGGATGGCCTGGACCAGACCTCACCACTAGGACGGACGACGGGTCGGTACGGTGATATGGCACGCGAAACTATGGGGATCTTTGGTGGATCAGCAATGTGGTCATGGTCTCATGGAGCCTGCTTCCTTATGATACACAGCAGAAATCCGTATCAGGAAAATAACCACCAGTGGTATGTAGTGCTTGTAGTACTGCGAGGCGGTGTAGTAAATGAGGAAATTTGGAGGCAGGACATGTACTGGGGAGGGAGTACTGTGGAATCGATGCTTTGCCTTTACTTGCTTGGACCAGTACAACGGCCAAGATATTTAGTTACCACATACTACTGCATCGAAGTTCAGGAGTTGAGCTGATGGGCAATCTCGGCTGGATTTTCCGCAGGAAATCTAGAGGATCCCAGTGCCGGGTTCTTTCCTACGAAATTACTACTGAGGTCCACGAGGTTTCTTCTGCTGAACTTGTTCATTCTTACGTGTTGAAAGGTTAACACATCCTTGGTCCTCAAAACACATCCTTGGATAGATCATAGAACAAAGAGGTCGGCAAAACTCAAGTATATATATTGAACTTCACTAAAATAGTGAGGACGGGTAGAAGGAGCAAACAGCAAGTTCTAGAAGCTCACAAACATAGAATGGCAGGCCAGCCGAGTACCACAGAAGAAAAGCGCACATAAGCAAACCAACACCTTATTTGTCCCTTCTCTACACCATGGAGAAGAGCTTGGAGAAACGGAGACGGGAGACCTGACATATATTCTTCATCACATCCTTCACATTCATGTACGCCAATGGGATGCTCTACCATGCAAATTTCACCTAACAGTGCAAAAGACAACTGTGAATGCACTGCAAGACCAAGAATTTCAACCTTTATGGCCATTAATCTTATACCTAATAAAGCGATAGCATCGCTGTAGCAGCCCATCGGAATAATCATTGCAAGTGATTATAGTGAGGATTTGAACATCTTCAAATGCTTTTTTTTTACTGGAAACATCTTCAAACGCCAGACCTGCCAAAAGAGTAGCACCAAGTTTGTCAATCAACACTCAACTTATAGTAGCAACACCCATGCTCAATTGACTAGATATACTCAAGTTTTAGCTACAAGAACAGTAATAACATGTACTTTTTTGAAAGAACTGTAGGGGAGGTCCCGACAGTAAACTTTTATTAGTAACAGATAATTTACAAGGTGTAGTAAATTCAAGATTGGGGAATACAGGAGGTATCTCAGAAGAGAATATACAGGGGGGAACCAGGAAAGGGAACAGATTTACTACTGTGATCACTGATAAGGTGATGCAGCACTTTTATTTTCCTCTTTTTTTAAACTGCAGTTACATAGGAAAATCCTTGCAGAAAATCGAAACCCAAGAGTGAGAAACAACATGGTTCATCACCAGAATCAGATTCTGCACAAGCTTCTGAAGTCTAAACTACTAAGCCTGGACCAATACATAGATACCTCTTTCTTTCTGCATCCTTTTTGGTTCTAGCGAAGCATACATTCCAGCTTGTTTTGCTAGTTTTGGTTTCTTGGTTTAGTAAGTTTTACGCCTTCTCAACGTGCTTTTTCTAATACAAATGACACACATTTATGCGTGTTGGAGAGAGAAAAAAAGGTTATTCGTTGTGATGAAACAATCTTGAAGTGAATCCCACCTCACAAAAAAGACACACATCAGTGAACATTCCAATGGGAAGAGACACATAGTAGAACATGTGCACCAGCGAAAGGTACGCAGTGGAGAGACATAGTTGGAACACGTGCACCAAAAGAAGCACACAAGCAGAAGCATATATACTGGCGAATGATTTTTATGTGTTACTCTCAAGGTTTCAGTGAGAGGGCAGGAGCACAGGACACAACCAGCGGATGTAAACAGACATTAACAGAAAGGGAGGGGAACAGCAATGGCAGGTGCTCAGCATGTATTATGTGTACCTGCCATTTTTTGGATACAAGATAGCCCAAAGTGCAACAGATCAGACACTGAAGTGCTTCAGGATTCACGAAGACCTCCTTGAGATAATAGGTCTTGCAAAAGTCTTGCAAAGACCCAAAGCTGACAAATGAGTGCTTGTTAATTATCATTGCTATGCTCATTGGCCAAAGTTCATCTCCGAGTATCTGTAACAAGATGTAGATATAGTATCAACACTGGGTGCTATATCAGAAAGCATTAAGCATACAGCAAACATATTAGATTTTTTAAACATACCGGCGAGGTTTGTTTCGACGTTGGCTAAGCTCATCATTTACAACCCGATGTTGTATAAGCTCATCATTTACAAGCTCTGCAAAAGGGAAAGTGTCTCAAGACATTTATAGTTTTCTATATGATTGGAGACAAGAAACTGTACACATATCTGGAATCATATACTCCCTCCGTCCCATATTAAGTGCCAAAATATTACATGTATCTAGACGCATTTTAGGTATAGATACATCCATATTTGGGCAAATTTGAGTGGCTTAATATGGGACGGAGGGAGTACAAATTATCAGATAAACAAAGATGTGACCAGGGAATCAAGCTGTTTTACCTGTTATTTCTGGGGACTTCAACTGAGAAGGGGCATTAACGGCACTAGGTTCTCTGTATTGAGAAACAGCAATATAAAAAAGGCAGAATTTATTCATTCTTTCATTCAAAACTAAGTTTGCAATGTGATGGATCATGGATGACAAATCAGAAGTGCAAGAGATAATGAAACAATTAACAGGCAGGGGATATATAAATGCACGAATTGGGAACATATCCTCACGTCGGTCAAATGGAAGATCATAGAAATAGAGATAGACAAGCATCTCATATATAACGGCTTAAAAGAGACAACGGAGAAGTAAATGGCGAGGGAACATAATCCTTCAGGATACCTCAAGACTGGAGATGATAACTCCAATCCACCCAAAATCTCCTATTCTCCTATATAACTGGACAAATAGACTAATTCCCTTTATGTATGAAAATGTTTTGCCAATTACCAACCTAACTGGTTAATCGGTAGTATTGAGAGACAAAGCAAGCTAATACATGTAGGGTTTCCGACTACCAATCTAACTGGCCAACCAGTAGTATTGACAGGTTTCCGATTACCACTCAGTAGTATTGATGAAAGGTTTCCGATAACCAATCTAACTGGTCAATAGGTAGTTTTGAAAGAAAATGTAAGCAAAATACATTGGTGGGGTGACATGACAGATAGAAGTCCTAGGATTCATGCTAACTAACAATTAATTCATAGTAACGCTACTGTTGTGAATACGTTCGCGATCCTTGCAGCATACCCTAGTTTGCTTTTAACCGTACCTCAAACCAGGACGGGTGTTTTTCGCAAGAGATGAACTATCTTCAAGTTCATGTAACACATCTCAAAGGACATACCTAGGAGAAACTGATGAAGATTCCTGCTCAGAAGGTCGGGAATAATAGTTGCCATCCATGGCGATGTAAGGCGAGCCATAAGTTGCTCCTAAACCTCCAGAGGAACCAGCCAATATTGGGAGCCTAGTTTAATTCAGAAGCAGCCCCAAAATATTAGGCATAAGCTAATTTTGAGTGACATATTCAATTGAATAAATGGTACAACAAATACACCAGTCTGTGCATGCAACTGCTTAATGCATATCAAATTTCTTAAACTAACCCTGACAATTACAGACATATAAACTCAAGCGATTAATGAAAATGCAAATTCCCTCACCATCATACCAACAAAAAAAAATCGTGCACTAAATTTTACATGCACATGGGGTAACCACATCACATCAAAACTGAGTTCAAGAGAAATAAAAGTTTCAGATATAATTAACTCCTTACCAGGCCATCTCAGAATTGCTCAGGCCAAGTTGTTGGTGAGACACAAATCCTGGTAGAGCCATACCAATTGAAGGAACACCAGGTCGACCTGGATGTTGACCTCCAAACTGCATAACTGTATGAAAAAAATAAGTAGCATTAGTTAGGCTGATACAATTTGTGTAGGATTAAAAAGACATGATCACATGAAGAGGATACAATAAGCAACTGAACTCTGTGTAATGGTGTATGCACCCTCCCTATGTTAGTACCTTTATCAACAACTTGCTAACCCTGCCACATCTTATAGAGTACACAAATTGGAAAGCAATCAACTTTTAAAAATTTAACTAAAATTTACTACTGAAGGCACTCCACAGCATGCAGTGGCGGTTCCATGTATAAGTTGACATCACAACTTTTCTAAAACTCCCTTGAACCTTCTAGTTATTCATCAAAAAACCATATGATCATGGAGGCTTTGAAAGGAATAACATCACAGCGTTCTAGGTTGCACCACCACTGACAGCATGGCTCCAGATCAAAACTTTGTACATTCACTTCAATGGAGCACTCTTGTGAGAAAAGTATTTCACAACAATAATACATGTTTAAACTATTAATTTAAACTATTAGTTAGTTTTATGCTTCTCAGACATATACAACTGTTAGAAATCATATTAGGGAGAATTAAGACATAAGATCCTTTTAGATGGTTGAACTATTTTTATTGCGCATGTTAGCACTGGGTAGTTATGTTGTTACATTGCTCTTTCATGGAGTGAATACAAACCTGGGAAGAGTGCTGGGGTGCCATGAAAACCTTGGTCACCAAGTGAAAAGCTTCCTGTAGCCCCTAGAACCTGACCTCTACCATAAAGAAAAGGCGCATGCTCTTCTCCCTGGCCACCATGGTGTCCCTTCACTGTCATTCGAGGAATAACTTTGTTTGATCCACGAGGTGAAGAAATTCCAGTGTCTTCAGTCGTAACTGTAGACACAGCTTGTGTGGAAGATGGCATTTCATCACTAATACCAATTCGTGCACAAAACATCTGGCCGGGCATCCTTGGTGTGGATTGAGTAGATGACTGAACTGACCATTGTTGAACAACTGGATGCGAGGACTGAACAGAATCTCTAATTACTTGATTAGTTGCTATAGGAAATTGACTATTTGATGATGATGGAGATGAATGCAGAGCAGGACTGCCTGTGCCAGCTTCACCAAGCCCAACAGATGGACCAGCTGGTAGTTCACGGTGGGGTGGCCTAGAAGGATAAAAGGGTGGCGAAGCTGAATTCAAGTTTGATGCAAATGATTGCTTAATTGCTAAACCTTGCCCAGGGCGAGAAGAATTTGAATTTTGAGGTTGCTGTTTCCCCAAGTTTGCATTTGAAGAAGCATTTTCTGGATTCTGTGATCTGAAATAATATAACAAAAAGGAGTACTGCTGTTAGTTAAATATCAAAACAAATATGCTAAGACTGCGTGTAAAGAGACCTTCAACCTACTTATTGTTTTGCTCCGAAGACAGCTCAGTGGTACTCCTCCAACGTGGTTGGTACCGCTTAGAACCTCTGCCTCGAATTACTCTTGGTGTATTTTTATGACTTGGTTGATTTCTGGAATCAGCATAGTAAGTGCGAGATTCTTTTGGAACCACATCAAAGTTATTGACATCATCATTGTGGGCCTGAGAAGGTTTAGGTGCTCTGGTCTTCACGTTCTCAGGCAGGGCCTGTCTAGAATTCTTTGTATTATCATGGCTAATATGAGACCCCTTTGGAACGTAACAATAGTTCTGGTTACCATCATGATACTGTGATCGAGATCTGTTGCCTCCTCTGAAATTACCACGGCTAACACCACGAGTCCTACCGCCAGGTCCACCACCACGCCCTCTAAAGCGACCTCTCAAATTTCTTATCTGAAAGCACAATCGACAAAATAAGCATATTGGTAAGAGACATATGCATCAATAATATAATACACAGAAAATAAGAAAGTGTAGTACTCACGTTTCCATTATTATAATCACGTGGATGCATCTCATCAAATCTGTCATGGACCCACTCTTGCTCCTCTTTAGGCCACAACTTTCTATTACTCAGCATTCTCCTGAAATGACAATAAGGATACGTTAAGAAGCAGTTGAAATCTGGTTCGTAGTTCATCATGAATATCAGCTATTGGGAAAATGAAATTAAGCATCATATCAGTTATCATGACATGAAAAGTATGAAACTAAGCATCGTATCAGCAAATATGATGTTGGCATAGAACACTTGTGCAAACAGACAGAAGTTCTCTAGACCAGCCAAGTTCAGCACCCAGATAACTGGGTGGACTGCTGGCTCTAGAACTCCACAACTTTCTATTACTTAGCATTCTCCTAAACTGACAGTACGGACAAATTAGGCAGGAACTGAAACCTGGATCATGGTTCATCATGAATATCAATAGAATGGAATTGAGCATCGTATCAGCATTAATGATGCGGAGAGCATCCATGCAAATATAACCCAAATTCTCTTATTCTTTTCTGTCCCAGTTGAGTTCAGCACCCAGATCAATGGTGGGAATGCTGGCTCACCGGTCTGATCAAGTGATGAAGATACGGGTTTTTTGTTATGCAATATATAAATTCCACAAGAAACATCTTATAGGTCAACCATGATACCCCTGTTGCATTGAGTATTACAGCATAAGTCATCTTTTACTTCTCTTCCATCCTGAAGTCAATCTAACTGTTTGAGGAAAAATTGCCACAGCCTAATGCCCCCACACTCCAATGCACCATCCTAACTATAGTAATAAACGCCTTCTCTTAAGTATGGTCATTGCGTCATTTTCACCGCACACTTAATTCTTTTGATAAATGGAAAGCGGAACCAGAGTATCCTGACAGACCACCCATCACAATAAAGAGTTATAAATAAAAGCTACCCCCCCCCCCCCCCCAACACACACACACAAACAACCCCAATATCCACAACAACATTAAGAGAGTAGTTCCTGTGTCTTGATCTTGTGAATAAACTTAAAATTTTGATAGAGCAACATGTACTTCATGTGTGGACCAACTAGCTGTAAGAAATTGTGGATTTAGTAACTCATATGCTTTTGCATATTTCAGACCGTTGGCATCACACTACCTAAACTACACCGAATCCCTAGTGCACGAGACATTACCAGTTTGATCCTAGTCGTTTATGACCGGTCCTCTGCCCTCAGAAACACAAATTTCAACTATGCTTAGATTAAACTACTTATCTACATCAAGTCCTAAGTATCCGTGATTCCTTGACATAAAACACAAGACGAATCTTCCAAGAAACACCTTATACACTAAGTCTGTTTCCTTCATGTCTCTATATGCAACAATCAACTCTGGTGAATATGTCAGAATTTTGGCCAGTTAACCATGAATAAACTATACAGTTCACTGATATCAGTACTCGGACTGATAATACGGTTTTCTGTGGAAACATATGTGAAACTAAACTAATCAAAACATGGAACTGAACTCCATCGAGCTAATTTTATACTGTGCACTAACTAACATCTATATATAAGCAATCACGGAGATAACAGCGAAAGCAAACAATAAACTGAAGATGGAAAAGCAAGAACCTTCCTCGCCCACGGCCGCGGGCCTCCTGGAAGCGGTCGTCGTGCATGTAGAAAGCGCCCGTCGTCGGCACGGCAAAGGGCTCGCTCTCCTTCTTCCCCTCCACCTCCTCTCCCGCCGCCGTCTCCCCGGCTTCCCCTCCCTCCTTGACCCCCTCTGCCTCTGTCGGCGCAACAACCACCTCGGCGGCCACCACCCCACCGCGGCCTTGCTCGAAATCCTCCTCGTACTCCTCGTACCCACCCTCATCCTCCTCCTCCTCGTAAAGCTCCTGGTCGTACACCTCGGCGGCGCCCTGCCCGTCAGACTCCTCGTCGGATCCGGCCTTCCTGCGGGGCAAGGGCAACCCGCCGTCCTCCTCCGAGTCCTCCCCCTCTTCCTCGTCGCTCGCCGCGGCGCGGCGCCTCACCGCCGGGAGGGGCGCGTCGTCGAGGTCGCTCTCGTAGTCCTCCTCCTGTTCCACCTCCACTGCCCCCTCCGGATCAAGCTTCGTCTCCTTGTCGGCCATTGACGCCAGCCGAGAGAGATCGCCGAGATCGCTAGACGGATCCGGAGAATCGGGCGCGAGAGAGCTAGGGTTCAGCGGGGGACTCGGCGGAATCTGGAAAGCCTTCTCGATGTGTTCTTCTTCCTCGGGCTCGGGCTCTCTCTGCGTGTGGACGGGAAGAGGGAGGGGATGGGACGGAGAAAACCTGTCGCCCTTTCCTGACGCCATCGGACACGACCGTCCAAATCCCAACCGGAGTACAGTTTGGGTTGAAGTATGAAGGATGTCCTTTCGGGCCACTGACACGGATGACCCACGGGCTACACTGCGCGTGGGCCTTGTTTAAGGTACGCTTTTTGCTTGGAAATGAGGTCCTGCTATGACGTATGCAGTGCGCTCATAAATCCGGAGCTACGAATTTTTTTGTTGCTTGTGTAGACCCAAAATTAAAAACCAGGAGGACTTCCTAGAGAAATTACACTAACCAAGAGGCTAACTATTTTTCTCTTTAGTTTTGTCAATCATCAAGTTTTTCTTCTACTATATATCTTGTCGTGTCAGTTGACCACACCGTCATTGTTATTGTCGATCTTGCTTTTGGCTACACACATTCTTGTTGGACCCACCTTTGCGATTTGAGTAGAATTTGAATTTGAATTTGAAGTGGATTTTAAATATGACATTGTTAGGACACGATGACTCAATCTTAGCTAAGGATTGTCCTATAGATGGCAAGCTGGGCAACAAAAATATGGCAGGAATTACTCATGGTGACAAATGTATAAATTCGGAGCTACGAAATTTTTTTGTTGCTTGTGTAGACCCAGAGTTAAAAGCAAGGAGTGAAGGAGGACTCTCTAGAGAAAATACACTAACCAAGAAGCTAACTATTTCTCTCTTTAGTTTTGTCAATCATCATGTTTTTCTTCTACTATATATCTTGTCGTGTCAGTTGACCACACACACCATCATTGTTACTGTCAATTTTGCTTTTGGCTACACACATTGTTGTTGGACCCACCTTTGTGATTTGAGTGAAATTTGAATTTTAAGTAGATTTTAAATATGACATTGTTAGGGCACGGTGACTCAATCTTATCAATCTTAGTTAAGGAAAGTCCGACAGATGGCCAGATGAGCAACAAAAATTAATATGGCAGGAATTACTCATGGTGACAAATGACATCGTTCTCACACACAAAAAGAAATGTGACTCCATGTCCATGGTTGGAGGTTTAGATACGAGAGAAATAAATGACGAGGTGACTCATAGTTGAAGCTAATCTCGAGAGAGAAGTTGCCGCCTAGAAGAGTGACAAGACTTACCTTCTTTAGTACCGTTCCAATGCTCTGTGCTCCTTCTGTGAGATCATTTTATGTTAGTAACGAGTATCAACGACTTCCAAATTTGGAGGCTTTTTGAAGTCTTAGAGTGAACATTAAAGCTCTTGGGTATGCGCTAGAGGCATTAGAACATGTACAATACAAGATGCTTAGCCAGGTGTTTAGAAAAATTAACCCTTTTTTTAATCACTGGTGCTGAGCAGATGCCTAACTTGGCACGTCTCCTATACTAACTAGATGGTACCCCGCGCGTTGCTGCGGGAATTTGTGGTGTAAAACACATAATTGAATTTTGAATGTAAATCTGAATTGGAATATTCGTATATTTAAACTAACGTATTTTCTGCTTGGAGAATGGATATGATCTTTAAAACAAATACTCCCTCTGTTTCATAATTCTTGTCTCAAATTTGCCCAAAAATGGATGTATCTATCCTAAAAAGTGTTTAGATACATGTAATATTTCGACAAGAATTATGGAACGGAGGGAGTATGTCACAACAACATCATTGTATTTATGTATTGGCAACGGCCTAGGACAAAATCACATGGGCATGCATGTGATATTTAATACATGTACATTTGTAGAAAATGCTGAGCAACTGATTATACTTTCATTTACATATACATGATATTTAGTTGGGAAACAGCAGGTTAAGCTTCTCCTCATCACCTGCGGATTAAATTGACAACATGTCAAAATATAATAAAGAAATTGTGACTATGAAATATTTTAGCAGCTGTTATTTCTGCTAATAGAATTACTGGTTGGAACATACTCTTTGCGATTCTGAAGTTGAATAGCGCAGGATGCGTTGGCAGCCGTCGAGGAAGGGCATGAAGAGGAGAGATGCAGAGCCGCCGCACACAAAAAACGTAGTGTCGATGTCATCATAGGTAGTAACCGTAGCAAAACAGAGAAGCTGTAGGTCCAGAGAATAATACGTAGAAGGTAAAAAGAGTTGACATGGTGAAATTGTTGAGCAAAATAGAAAAAAGAAACCGAGGAGCCCAAGGAAATCAAACGGAAGGAATCAAACAGATGGAATTCAATTACTCTCTCCGTCTCTCCTCTGTTGCCCTGCAGGACTTCTTGGCTTCTTCTCTCCTGAAAGATGGAGGGGCCGGCCTCACTACTGGCTGCCGGCGACCCTGCCATGTCCTCGTCTGACTCCCGAGCCTCCGGCCCGCGCAACGGGATCCACGGCTTCGCCTGCTGTGGCGTCGGCGCCCCTGCCTGGCGGCTTCGTTGGCTTCTCGGGACGGCGACGATGATGGAGGAGGTGCAGGGCGAACTTGTGCTGCCTGGTGTGCGCAAGGGGATCCACGGCTCCGCCTCCTGTTGAAAGATCGGTATGGTCGACTAGAGTGGGGGGTGAATAAGCGACTAACAATTTTACTTTTTCTTTTCACTTTTAAGGATACAAGCATCAATACATGGGTTCACTAAAACGTCTAAATAATGAACACCCCTAGTATGATGCAATAGCCGAAGCACGAGCACAAGCAATAGATAATCAGTTGAAACTTGCTTGATAGCCGAAGCACAAGATAAACAATTAAGCTTTGCAAGTAAGTAAAGGGGCAAGAATGATACCACACGGGGAGACGAAGATTTCACCGGAGTTCCACCTATTGGGGTCGGTGTACGTCTCCGTTTGGAGCAGTGCTCTATCACAAAGGTAGAGGCGCCACAAAGGCTCATTCTATTCTCCAACTCACCACACCACAAAGGTGGGATGAGCTCTCACAACACCACAAAGGTGAGGTGAGTTCCATTAAGTGGCTTCCTTGAGGGCGAATGCCAACCCTTACAAACTTGACCGGAACTCTCTCCACAACTTAATTGGAAGCTCCCAATCCGAGGAAAAGGGCACGTCTTCACAACTTAATTGGAGGCTCTTTTCCGAATCCACAAGCACCGCCTCACAAGATTAGTGGCCTTGAGGAGACACCTTCCGGCTAGAGATCCCAAAATCCCAAGAGTAACAAAATCCACAAAGAAAACAAGGATAATCAACCTTTTTTGCTTTGGTGAAACCCTAGATCTAGATCTCCTCCTCCAATCCTCAAAGAATCAATAAGGGGGGAGCTCTATGGAGGGAGATATATCACTTTGAAGCTTTAGAAATGGTGTGGAGAGATTTGGGCTTCGGATAAGTTCATCTCGAGGTAGGGGATGACTATTTATGGGGGTCCCGAAATCTAACCGTTATGCACTAAGTCTGCCAGCTTCTTGTGGCCATTGTTCCGGTCCAACCTCCGCCAAACACAAATGAATTCCAGTAGCATCACGGAGGTAGGCCGGACGTTTGGTGGAAGTTCCGCCCTACCGGAGGTAGGCCAGAAGTTCCGGGCCTGTAACAGATCTGGCAACACAGTTAGACTTTTGGTGGCTCTCTCTCGCACGGGTAGGCTTTATGTGGGTGCAAATATGGTAGTTTGTGTACGTGAAGTTGATTCATCCATTACCTTCCCACGCGGACTCTCTCTTAATAGTACGGAGTTTCTACGGCTCAATATAAATGAAAAGCCGCTAAACACCGCTACGCTTCTTTCCTTTTTGAGGGCAACGAACCGTCTTGTGCCATATGATCTCAAATCCGAAACACTCGAACACACGATTAGTCCACGAGTCATGTTGTCATTAACACCAAAACACTTAGGAATCGAAATGCCCTTTCACCTGTGGCGGTAGTGCCCCACTTGGCGGCTTCGGCGGCTTCTTGTGGCCACGATGGCGATGGAGGAGGCAACGAAGGAACCCCAAGGATAAGTAGGAGAGGGATTTGGGAGAGGATGGCAAGGGGATAGAGATGATGCGGTCCGAATTGAGTTTTATAAGCCGTGGAGGGAGATCGAGAGTTCGATGCCCACGGCCGGACGAGTCAATTGCAAATGGGAATTGAAAAGGGAAGACAGAGGATTGGTGGATTTAATACGGAGTAAGTTCGTGAGTGACGGGAATTAATTTTCCGTTCCGGTGTTGCAAGAAACGATTGATTTTGATGGGATTGAAACCACGGCTGCAGTTAATGGCTGCAGGTGCATACGCTCTGGCTCGAAGCGAGGAGGAAGACGACCGGTCGGGGCACAAGCTACTCAATCGATGCTTTACGGAACGGCCACGAGCTAGCAATCGATTGGTACGTGGGCTGTGGGCTAGTCTGTTTATGTAAAGCCCATTTAGAAGCATTGGCTCGTCCAGCCCATGAGCAGGAACGGACGTGACAGATGTACGGGAACAAACGCGACCGGCGGGGAACGAACGTGACGGACGGGTTTCCCAAACCGTCTTTTTTTCTTCCGACGGTGGGCTGCTGACATGGCACTGTTTGACATGATCAGTTGCTGATGTGGATAGGCTGCATGTTGAGAGAAAAATGCTAGTGGGTTGTCTCTACTTAGATATAGAGGATAATCATTGGTGTTTAAGATGGTGCTCGATTTATTTTCGTAAGCACCTTGTATTGTACATGCTCTTAGAGAGCGGTTTTTGCTTCTGTTTTCAATCTACTTTTGTTTTTATGGTAAAACCGAGTTTTTATGGTAAAATCACTTATAAGCACTACTCCCTCCGTCCCATATCAAGTGACTCAAATTTGTCCAAATATGAATGTATCTATGCCTAAAAAGCGTATAAATACATGTAATAGAAAGTCACTTAATATGGGACGGAGTGAGTATTAAAATTCACAAGGGATGTTTTGTTTCAACTTTTAAACATTCTTTGCAAAACGTGACTTTCCAAGTCCAAACATAAGTTGTAAATTTTGATTGAGAAACCTAGTGATGTTGACATTTGTTGGAAGGCTATCTGCAAGTCCATGACACATGAAAGAGAAAAAAAAAGTGTAGCATAGTATTTTACCCATTGATATGTTATAAATACATGTTGGAGAATAATATCTTATTTGAAATATTATAGTCCAGCATGGTTGAGCCACCAACACGACATGCCGGGGGTTCGCCCCC
Source organism: Brachypodium distachyon (assembly GCF_000005505.3). Classification (NCBI taxonomy): domain Eukaryota; kingdom Viridiplantae; phylum Streptophyta; class Magnoliopsida; order Poales; family Poaceae; genus Brachypodium; species Brachypodium distachyon. Next base: position 16,583,036 of record NC_016132.3, on the reverse strand, counting down.
CATGAAACCCTCGCCCAATTCATGTGTTTCAAAAAAGAAATTTGTTCGTTTCACATCTGTCTCTGCAGATTTACGAGACAAACTTCATAATCTTGTAAGATTCAACAAAAATCAAAGCTAAAATATCGCAGACCGTTGCAGCTATTGATTTTGTGCGCGATACATAACATACATGTTATACGGCATTACATCAGTACCATATGAGCTTTTTTTTTTAAAGCAACAATACCATATGAGCTTATTTGAAAGAGTTGTATACTTGTATTTGTTGGTAAAATTTTGGTATCCAGTTGGAACAGCCTCAGGAAGAAGTTCAACCAGAACTAATACAAACACTGAAACTAGTTAACCCTCGGGTGAATCCAGACCATCCATACTATTATCGGACGGTGGGGAGAAGCTCGAGCAGTTTCACAGATTGTGGTGCGAGCCAGAGGATACGAGTTCCAACAAATCTGGCTGGAGCCTGGAGCCCTGGAGAGCCCATGAGGACTCTCTGACGAAGCTCTCTGAAGAATCTGGGCCCTCATTCCAAGCCCATCGCCGCCGCCGCCGGCGACTATGCCCGCGGAGATCCCGTCCTCCTCCACCGCCGCCGCCGTCGCCCATTCCCGGCGACCCATCCGCCGCCTCTCTTATGTTACGGTCTCTTCCTCTGCTACTCCTTCAATCCGCTCTCTCCTCCAAGCCGACCCCATCTAGGCTCCTCTCTTCCGCCGCCGCCGCCACCACCGGCTCCGGTGCACGACTCGTCAGGGCACATGGAACCGTCTCCGCCGTGCTGGAGATCGTCGGCCCCATCGAGCTCCTCTTCCCGTCCTCCGAGGCGCGCCTCTACGTGCGCCTCCTGCGGCGCTGCGCGCTCGACGCGCTCGCTGCCGGCGCCGGCGCCGTCCACGGGCACGTCCTCAAGCGCGGCTTCGCCCCCGACACGCTCGTGTCCAACGTCCTGCTGGACACCTACGCCAAGGGCGGCTCCTTGGCGGCCTGCCACAACCTGTTCGACGAAATGCCGCACAGGGACGTCGTGTCCTGGTGCACCATCATCGCCGCGCACACCAGACGAGGCCTCTGGGTCGAGGCCATTGGCCTGTTCAAGGGTCTTTTATCGTCTGAGGTGAAGGCGAACCGGTTTGTCATCTCGTCGGTGCTGAAAACATGCGCCAGGTCCGGTGTCATGGAGCTGGGGCTCATGGTACATGGATTAGTGATAAAATCTGGCTTGGGTGTTGATAGGTTTGTGGAAGTTGGATTCGTCGACATGTATGCCAAGTGTGGCAATGTGGGCTATTCTCTTAGGATCTTCAATGAAATTCCATTGAAGAGGTCAGTTGCTTGGAATGCAATGATTTCAGGTTTTGTTGAGAATGACTGTATTGTGGAGGCTGCTGAGATCTGCAGGGATATGCATCGAGTTGGCATTGCAATGGATGTGGTGACGTTGAGGGTAGTTGCTGGTGTGGCTGCTACCCTAGGAATGTTTGAGCTTTGTAGGAACATTCATGGTTATGCACTTAAAGTTGGGTTGGGAAGAGATTGTTTTGTTCTGTCTGAGCTGGTCAAGTCAGCCGGGAAGGTAGGTGATACTCAGTACATTGGTGAGCTTGTTTCTGCAGTTAGAACGCGTGACCAGTCTTTATATTCTTTGGCTATATCAGGCTATCATTCAAACGGTTGTCAGAATGAAGCAGTGAAACTTGCAGGACATCTTTTTTGTTCGGGCCTATGTTTAAGGGAAGGAGATTTGGTCACCGTACTAGATGTCTGTCATACCAAAGAGGAAGTTCTACAAGTACATGCTTATGCATTGAAATCTGGAGGCGTCTTTTATGTAAATGTATGTAATGCTCTTATATCAGTATACTCTGAACTGGGATTGGTGATGGATGCCGAAGCAATCTTCAAAAGCATGTACTCACGAGATGTTGTGTCATGGGCTGCAGTCATGGCAGGCTGTGTCAAGAACCTCCAATTTGAAAAAGCATTTGGTTATTTCAGAGGCTTAAGAAACTCTGGAGCATCATTGGATCAGCACTGCATTGGTACTATCATTAATATATGTACAGGACTTCAAGACATGGATAAAGGACAGCAAATTCATGCTCTAGCTCTTAAAGTTGGCCTATTGGTTGTTGACTTCATCAGTGCATCCCTAGTGAACATGTATGCAAAATGTCATCACATTGAGTGTGCTGCTGAGTTGTTTTCCTACACACTTCTTCCACGAAATCTAGTTGTAACTAATGCCATGCTCTCTGGGTTTTGCTGGAATTTCCTGCCAGAGAAAGCTCTTCTGCTCTTTTGCAGTGAATATCAATCTGGCCTGCGTCCTGATCATTTCACTTGCTCAACTGTTCTTGGTGCTTGTGCTGATATAGGAGCAAAGGATTCTGGTGAACAGATTCACGGATATCTTATAAAGATTGGTTCTGAATACATGGATGTCATTGTTGGAAATGCTATCATAGACCTTTATGTTAAGTGTGGATGCATTGCTAGTGCTTGTAGATTTTTCCATAGCATGAGAAGCTGGAGCATGAATTCATATGCAATGTTAATGTTGGGTTATATTCAGAACAGATGCAGTGATGAAGCTCTTCAACTTTTCTCCAAAATGCAGCACAGTGGTCTGCGTGCAAACCGTGTTACCTTTGCAAGAATTTTACGGGGATGTGCTGACCTATGTGCTATTGATTTGGGAAGACAACTGCATGCTTCGATTATAAAGATGGGTTTGATTTCTGATGTATACGTTGCAAATGCACTTCTAGGAATGTATAAAAAATCTGACAGTATGATGGAATCAAAAAGAGACTCGAGAGAAATTTTGGCAGATGGTTCAGAACAGGATACTAAAGATAACTGCTATTCAGAACAAAGGGACACGAGTAGCAATCTTCAAGAAATTGGACTGTTTACCTTGGAAGAAGGGAAAGATCATGAAATTTCTGGTCGTGCGTATGGAACTCCACTTCCCATCCATGAGGTTGGACAGGAACTTTGGATCAACACTATCATAGGGAATATGAGGAATGACAAGTGCAGTGAAAGCAAGGTTTTGCTAGATACAGGTTATCAGAGAAACAGAGGTGGATCTCTTAAGCTGTTTAACTTGTTACAGGCGAACAATACTGGATCTGACCAATTTGTCCTAGTTGTCTTCATTGATAATACTTTAAAGATAAAGGATACAGGGTTTGTTATTGCAGAATTAATGAGAAGATCTAGTGTTGCACCAGCACTTGGCTTTCCTCCTTGACAACCTATTGTGCAGTACAAAAGCTATATATGGCCCTGTTATTCCTCACGCAGCAAAGCTGAATCATCATGCTGACTTGTCGGGAAGGCATGCAAGGAAAACAAACTCTGAGTTGCGTTCTGAGTTCATGCATAATTGACTCCTCAGATCCACATTATGTATGAACATCACATCATGCACTCCCTAGGACCATGAAAACTCAATATCTCTTTGTGTTCCCATGAGAGAAGTTTACACCACGTTTAAGCAGACCAAATGCTGCTTTGAAATTCTTTAATGTCTGGGTGATTTAGTTGCATGGAAGGATCGATCAACAACGTGAACCAGGTTAGCACAAAATAGGTAGCTAGTATTTATTTACCTTTTTAATTGGTACATGTTCCAATCTTTTAGTTATGGTGAATCACTCATGATTTTCAGGCATTTTCTTTCATGCAGGGGACACCAAGTCTTTTCAAGCACTTCTGAGAGAGGAGGATTAGGTCAGAAAAATCAGCTGGAGCTTTGACCATTGTTGTGAGTTTAACTAACTTTGCCATTGCTTAGGCACACACTCTTACTAATACCTGTTTGCCTGCTTGAACTTTGATCGTTGCTGTGATGGAACAAACTTTATGGTGCTTAGGCATAAGCTTTAAGGCCTTTAACTGATACACATATTTGCTGTTACTTCCTCATGTACAGTAAATACTTTTAGACTTTTAGTTGAGTCAAACAGTAACACCAGTACGTTTGATGTAGCAAACTAGGAAAAGAAATTGCAACTGCTCAAGCAGTTATTCTTCATCGTCTTCTAATCTCCTACTATTTATTCAACTTCATTGGTGATATTGGGATTAGTAAATTTGTTAAGCAAGCCAATATTGCCCTGAAGACCGTACCTTATTTTAAAGTTTGCCATTGAACCTGTGAAGTTATCTTTGTTTGTGGTTCATTCTTCAAAGATGCGACCTATCTAGATGAGTTGTTCTTCCCTTTCTAATGAAATGAGGGCATGCATTTTGATATTGCTATCTCTGACTGAACGTTGTCGAACATTATGTAAGGCCTAGTAGTTATGGTTTAATTTGAACAAAAATGGAATTGTGAAGAAATTCTATAAATATAGCAACATATGTATTTTCCTTGTTGAGAATCCTCTTGTCATTCCGTTAAATAATATATTCTGGCTATGCTGTGGCTTCTAAGGTTATCAAGTCAACGCCATATAGGATGGCTGGTCAATCTATGTCTAGCTTAGCTCGTTTTTGTTTCATTTTAACAGAAACTAACACCATGCTTGCATGAGAAGAATGCTACAGAAGTAATAACGAAATCCAAGAATGTTGTGCATTTTTGTTGTGCTTAGTTGCTTACTCCTAGCGATCACGTACAAATTCAGCAACTTCATTCTGAGATTGTAATCAGTGTGCTATGCAGACTCCCTTTCTGCTTTTCCACATCCCCTTCAGTCTGATGTATCAGCATGACTATAGTAGGTTTATCTTACTATATAATGTAGTGGCCTTAGGTATTTTATGTAACTGTTACATTTATTCTGTAGTGCCTTCTGGTATGCAGGACCGACTAGGTGGTACCGGATGCCTCGAGTTTTTTAGATAAATATTTAAATGATGCTCATTAGTTCCATTACTGAAATGATAATGTGCATTTGAATCCTTATCCAACTCCAGCCTTATTTTGTAGAACGTTTTCTCAAACAGATGGTCACATTTATGCTGATACATTTTGCTTATTCGTCAGGGCCTGCAAGAAGTTAGCCACAGGCAAGCAGTGATATCCAGTGTAACACCACTCTTGTTTTGTTCTTTGTATGTCTGAAGCAATCACTGTCGAGACATTTCTTCCCTTATATCGTCTTAACCGTCGCGCACCTTAATTTTTGGTTGGTGCTATATGGAATATAGTAGTTACTGACTTGAGGCCATTAGTTGTCCCGTCTGTATAGAGCATGCGCTGGATGTGCAGTGACAGTGGTATGTTGTACCATATTTGACATGCCAGACTCATTTTCTTGTACTTCCAGAAGAAATATTTGAGAAACTGATTTGAGTAACGATGCCAGGAATGTCTCATTCACCAATCTTGCTAGCACACGTGAGTCTTTTTTCTCGCTATCGTGTCTTGTGATTTCTTCTGCATTGCTTGTTTTCCTGACATTATTCTGGTGATGCTAATCAATCTCTAGCAGATGCTTGTGTGGCTGAAAGGAAAGCAGTTCCATGAGGAGGACATGCTGGCCCTGCTCCAGGCTGAAAAAATGGTTGATTGGTTGCATCACTTCGATCATTGGATCAGGTTATGAAGTTGGAAGATCTGGGTTGGTACAAGTTTGCGACACCAAACTTCCATAATAATCGTATCCACAGGTGCCACAAAGTGAACTTTGAAGTTGTGAATTTATCATGGCTTAACCAAAAAGGCTGACTACACATCTGGCGAAGTCTAGGGTTTCTTAGGAAAGGCTGCCGCGTGATTGTTCTATCCAATCTTATACGGGAGCAACAAGTTTCCCTACCATGTATACGGTTTTGATTCGATTAATTCTTTTGCTGCTCCCATCAATTTTTTGGCATGTAACTGAACCAATTTTGATTCGATTAATTCTTTTACAGTACATGTTTTCATCGAAATTTTGGCATGCAACTATACTGGACTTCACACGATGAAGGCATAGAGAATAAAAAATGTTCCTTTTCTTTCAGCAAAACACCATGTCTGCCGCTGTACCTCTCTTTTTAATCTGACGAAACTGCCAGATATCAATTGTTATCTGAATATTGTCCTGACGACAGTTCAACCTATCCTTGACTGCCATCGTTAAGAACTTTAGTCTTGTTCCGTAAAAAAAAAAAGAGCTTTAGTCTTGCAACCAGGATAGAGGCTATAGGTGCAAATGAACGTCAGCAATACGTCAGTATAAACTAGTACAAAATCGCTTGCTGATCATACTTTTGAAATTAAACACTAAAGAAGTATTGATTCCGTTTCTAAATATGAAATGTTCTGAATTTGTCATAAGTCAACAATTTTTCATTTGAAGCTATCATAAGTCAACAATTGAGCTGTACCAAAAACCTTAGTCTGTACCTAATAATAAAAGCAGTAGTGTTTCCGTGGTTTTCGTCCGTTGGGCGTTTTACATTTTAGCCCTTTCAAGTTTACAATTTTCAACACGCAGTCCAAATTTAGGGGCTTTTCTGCAATTTTCCCGTCTCTTCTACCTGCTACCGCCCCGTGCCCCCGTGTGCTCCCCATCCCGTCGCACCACGCCCCCGTCCCCTCCCCACGCGCCGCTCACCCGGGTCCCCCATGGATGGGTTGTGCCCTTCAGGGCGGCAGAGCAGCGGTTGCACGCGTGGGCGCGTCGTCCTCGCCGCCGCCGCCGTCTCCCACATCCCCCAGACTATTTCTCCCGTGCTCCTCTAGCTAGGGTTCGCCCTTCCCGGCTCCCCCACCCTTCAGGCCGCGGCCACCCTCCCCTGTCCCTCTGGCTGGCGTTTCCCCATCTCCCCAAACCCCATCTCGAATCATGTCGTCCTGACGGAATCGCCCTAGATACGCCGCCATCTTCCGCCGTGCAGGAAAACGACGCCACACCGTTGAGCTTTGGACCAGCTCGCCCCACCGAGCACCTCGCCACGCCGTCGAAGCACCTCGCCCCGGATCCCTTGCCGCCGCCTCCCACTTACAAGGTTGCCAGCTGCAAGAAGGTAAGGCTACCTAGCAAGCTCTATAAAAAAAAATGCCTCCCTTGCGTGCTGCCCACAGCCGCCCCTGCCTCCATTCCCCATGGTGGCCGCCGGCTCGTCTACCCTACCGCTCCTTTGGATTTACTTCATCCATTGAGAAAAGAAAATCTGAAGATTATGTTGGTATGCAACGTCAGATGTACTCTCTGTGTTTAACTGAAGTTCTGAAGATTGCATATGTGTATACACTATACAGTGTGATAATTTCTGATCATTTGATGTGTATAGACGTCGAGAGGAGTGAAATAATCTCACAATGCATACCTAGCTTCACTGGTTATTCTCTGTTTTTTAATTGAATAGATGGAATTTGCTGAAAGCTAAGTTGTTGCTTACTTGTGTATGGATGTGCCTTTATTGGGTGCAATCAACATGGTTCCTTCTACAGGTGCACGGAGCAGCCATGGCAGCGTTGGAACAGAAATTTCAATTCCTGGATAACCGGGCAGCCTCAAGTTCTTCATTTGAGCCTTAGGTTGAACCCTCACACTTGGAGCCTTAGGTTAACTGCAGTATCAGCTTGAAGGTTGAACCAATCCATACACGAACAAACCACTCTGCTCCTTCTTCCTGCCGTGGGGCAGCAAATAGGCACTTGACCATGCTGAAGTCTGAAGGGCATTGTAATGGTTAAGATATGACCCTGGATTTTACCTGCTGAAGTTTTTGTTCCCTGGATTCTGGATTGTGCCTCAGTGCTGTGCATATGGAATAATAAATTTGCAGCAATTCAGAGTTGACTCTGTGACAAACCTACGCACAATAAATTTGCATCTTTATTAGCTTCAGATCTCTTGCAGTTTCCCTGTTTTTTTTTCCTGAGCTGATCTTTCTGGGGTGCTAATTCTATTTTACCTGTAATGGTCTTGTTGGAACTCAAGAACTATATCGATATACTTGATCAACACCTTGACATTTTCAGAGAAAAATAATTGTTTGACTCGACACTAGCTAGACATTGTATATTTTAGGATTTTACTGATATGTGGACAGTTGTGATTAAACTACTCTGCGTTGTAATATCTGGGGCAGAAAGAATGTTTCAAGGTTGCCTCTTGTTCTCTTGCACAATCAATTGGACAGCCAGATGAAATCTAGGAAAGAAAACAGCTTCGTCAAAGCTGCCTTGTATTTTTTTTTAATTTTCTTGTTTGAAAATGGAGGATATTATGTAATGATCCAGGCGACGATCTCTCCATTCGTGCCAGTTTTTAGACACTTCCATAGTGAGGACAAATTTATGTTCATATGTTTGACTCATAATTACCGGATCCTTTCAAAACATTGCCGAACTCTGATTCCAATTCCATTTTTGTCCTGAATTCGATGTCCGACTCGCGAACCACACAACGAAACGATAGGATAAAAGCATTGGAATTGTTCATTTATTTGTCAATGACAATTTTCTGGAATAAATCTGATCTTATTGTCTTATGAAAATTAGTAGTCTGGCACAGATCCATGTATGCCATGATAACGGAACTTAGATACATGTAATAGAAAATCATTTAATATGAGACGGAGGGAGAAGGGAGTAGGTTTTAAAGTATAATCCGGCCACGCCTCAATCATAAAAAAAATGAGATTGTTGAATACATTGTGAGTTTGTGACAGAGGACATAGCTCTCGTAAAACATGTTCTCAAACCTATCGGTGGACAGTCTAATCGAAAACCGATCTACCACCGACGGGACCGAACCCGGACAATTTGATACTAATTCGTGGTTAGAAAAGTTAGAGAAAAAATTTAGATACACCGACAGAGCCTATTCTGTTTTTTTGATACCAACATAGCCGTTATTAGCTCCGGCCCCAGGCCAGCCCAGCTTTCTTCATTGCCAGGCCAGCCCACCAGGCCCAGCCCACCTCCGTACGAGACCGGACCCCATCTGTATTCCCCTCTTCTTCTTTTTCCTCTCGCTGCCGAGCGCCCTAAACCCCTCGCTCGTCTTCCTCCTCGCGCGAGCGCCGCCACCCCTCCCTCCTTCTGGCCCACCCCGCTGCCGAGCTCCGCGCCAGCCCCCTCGCTCGTTTTCATCCTCGCGCGAGCGCCGCCACCGCCGGTAGGTCTCCCCTTCGACTCTCTCCCTCCCGACCGTTTCTCCTCGCATCACCCCACGAACCAATTCCGCCCTTTAGCTCCCCTTTTCATTTTCTTAATTTCCTCCAATTCGTAACCGAGGCAAAAATCAAGGCCGCCTGTGCTCGCAACTAACCGGTAGATGCTCTTGCACGTTTGTGGCAGGATTTGTATTGTCTAATTTATTGGTGGGGGATTGTAATCATTGTCTAATTTGTCGATGCTGAGATTGTTAGTACTAGCATCAGTATTGTCTAATTTATCGGTGTTGGGATTGCTAATATTGAATAAATTTATTGGTGGTATTTTCCGCAGGCTGTTCCTCAGGTCAGGATGAGCTTGATATCCCAGAACGCGCTCCAGAAGCGCCGCCTGGAGAAGAACAGAGTCGCTGATGATGATAGTGATGAGGGCATTGGTTCCCCCGTTGCTCCGGATGCAGAGGTTGAGAAGGAAGCCAAGCGCAGTAAGAAAAGAAAGGCCAAGGCGTTGGAGGCCAAGGAGAACCAAGATGCAGAGGAGATGAGGCAGCTGGAGAGTTCGCTGTTTGGTGCAATCTATGCGCCGTTGGAGTTTGGCACTGAGGTTGGGGCTGCAGCAGCGGCTCGTGACCAGGATGGTGCTTTGTTCTTCGTGGATCGTTCTGCTGGGGATGGCGAGGATGAGTTGCCTGTTTATGATGAGGGCTCAGGCACTGAAGGTGATGAAGATGAGATGGTCAATAAGGTAAGGAAGCCTGCGTGGGAGGATGACGAGGAAGAGAGGACGGAGGTGGACATCGCAAAGGTGTCAAGGTTGAGGAAGTTGAGAAAGGAGGCTGATGAGAGAGTGATCTCGGGCAGAGATTATGAAGCTAGGTTACGAGGTCATCATGCAAAGTTGAATCCCTTCACTGGCTGGGCAGACATGGACCGTAAACCTCCTCTTCCTGGGGTGTCCGATGATGAATCCGATGACGAGGGTGGAGTCGACAATATTCTTCGGAACAATGATGAGCTTGTTGTCAAGGGTACTGCTAAGCTCCTACCTGGCATGTTGGACTTCTCAAGCCTTGTTGATGCTAATTCGCAGGAGCCATCCAGAGGTATTATCACTTCAGTACAGTTTCATAGGAATGGACAGCTGATGCTTGTTGCTAGTCTGGACAAATGTCTGAAATTTTTCCAGATCGACGGGAAGAGAAACCCCAAGATCCAGAGCATATATATTGAGGATTGTCCTATTCGCAAGGCATCCTTCCTACCTGATGGCTCTGAGGTGATCCTTTCAGGCAGAAGGAAGTTCTTCTACTCATTTGATTTGGTGAAAGCTGCTGTTAGTAAGATTGGACCCTTGACTGGACGTGATGAGAAAAGCCTGGAAACATTTGAGATATCACCTGATTCAAGGACCATTGCATTTGTTGGTAATGAGGGGTACATTCTTTTGTTGTCTTCGAAAACAAAACAGCTCATTGGAACCCTCAAGATGAACGGGAATGTGCGTTCATTGGCTTTTGCGGATGGTGGGAATGAGCTACTAAGTAGTGGTGGGGATGGCCATGTTTACCACTGGGATCTTAGAACAAGGAAGTGTATACACAAGGCTACTGATGAGGGTTCCCTAGCAGGCCTCTCTCTGTGCACATCGCAGGACAGCTCTTATTTTGCTACAGGCTCCAGCAGCGGCATCGTGAATGTGTACAAGAGGGATGAGTTCCTGGGAGGGAAGAGGAAGCCACTGAAGACGATCGAAAACCTCACAACCGAGATGGGCCAAATGAAGTTCAACCATGATGCCCAGATTCTGGCAATAAGCTCGGGGAAGGAGAAGAACGGGATGAGGCTCGTGCACGTCCCGTCCTTCACTGTCTACCAGAACTGGCCAGGGCCTCGGTCCAGCCTTCGTTACCCAAGTTGCCTGGACTTCAGCCCAGGGAGCGGGTTCCTCTCCGTCGGACAATCCAATGGAAAAGTTCTGCTTTACAAGCTGCACCACTATCAGAACGCCTAGGACTCAAACCAGGAGAATCCAGTTTTGACACTGCATTTTCTGCTTCCAGAAAACTCATGTTATCTGTAGCGTTTATTCTTCTTAATCCCTTGCCTGATGAGTGGTGTTGTCACAAGATATTCTAATGCTCAATTCAATACCATGTTTGTTCTTTTTATATGCAACCTGTATGCTGCCGCCTGTGCCCGTTCTCCTAGTGCAGAATTTCAGCGTACCGTTTGAGTTATGGAATTGTCTTTGTTGCATTTGTGCTTTTCTGGATCCATCTTCTAGGGAACAATTCCAAGGACAGGAGTTACTCCCTCCGTTCGTAAATACTTTGCACTAAAACCACGACAAGTATTTAGAAACGGAGGGCGTAGTTTCTTTTGCCATAGTTGTTCCAAATCAAATTATGATGATGACACCGGCTATAATCCGAAAATGAGCATGTATTCCTGAGATAAGGCAATGCTGTCAAGCATTTGAAAACGAACGCCTTGGTTGTTAATGATTCCGGTCATTTTGACATTTGCAATAAATATCTACTACTCCTACATGATTCATATTAATAAGAATAACCACTTCATTTTAAGTTCATATTTGGCGCCAGAGACATTCCGAACAAGTTACGATGACATCTTTGCTGGTGCTGGTTACTGAAAACAAGTTACTCCTTGCTGTGGAGTGTAGAATTTTCGCAGGCAAGTGTGAGGAAGAGCCTGGCAATTATATGCTTTATACGGGGGACCCACCTGACAGCGAGCCAGCTCGCTTAAAACCCTCGGCTTTGTCTTCACCTACTCTCTCTCCTCCTCTACAAGCCCCAGCGAAGAAATCTCCGCTTGTTCCTCTCCTCCTTGGCCAATGCAAAGCATGCGAGCGGCGCGCGCCTCGTAGAACCCTCTGCTTCCATCCACCGCCGCAACCCCAACTCCCGAATCCCAGTCCTCCTAATCCTCCCATGGCGTGGCTGCACGCCGCGGCCGCAGCCATGGTCGTGGCGGCCCTCATCGTAGCCGTGGCCGTGGTCATCCCGCGGCCCGCGGCGGCGTCCGGGGTCGGGGTGAACTGGGGCACGATGATGTCGCACCCGATGCACCCGGCCGCGGTGGTCCGCATGCTGGCGGCCAACGGCGTCGACCGGGTGAAGATGTTCGACGCCGACCCCTGGACGGTCTCCGCGCTCGCCGGCTCCGGGGTCCAGGCCATGCTCGCCGTCCCCAACGACCACCTCGCCTCCGTCGCCCGCGACCGCCGCCGCGCCCGCGACTGGGTCCGCGACAACGTCACCCGCAACCTCCACGACGGCGTCGACATCAGGTACTGTACGCTACGCACGCACCAAAGCTATGGCGCCGTTTGCCCCCCGTAGTTGTAACTCCTTAATTGCCTCACGCGCTCGCTTTGGCGTGTTCGAATTGCTTCCCCGTGGGGTGCCGCGCATGCTTGTTTGTTGTTTGTGCTGCGTGCGATTTGTTCGGTGAAATTTCGTGGCCATCGGCGAGAACATGGTGTCCCTCTCTGAGCGCGTCCGGAATGCGTGTATGGAGGCGGCGGCCGGAATGTGACGTGGTTCGTTCTCGCGTGTAGAAAATGTTCGACGTAATGCCGCACTAGGGCATGGAGTGCTCGATTAGATGTTACAGCGGGGTCTGCTTCTGTTTTGGGTTCATGCGGAATTGGTGCGTTGCTCGTGCTGTTGCTGCTGCGTGCAGGTTTCTGTTGTCGTTTGGAGATGTGGATGTTAGTTAGCGAGGAACTGCATCATGTACTCGTGGCTGCATGATCAGGTCAGGTGGTTAACTAAGTAATTAACTACTCTTTTCATGTGGGTCATGTAGAAAGCCTGATACCATGCATGCTGATTTGCTGAGTATTAGTGCAGTATTAGATACTAGTTCAGAGAGACTGCATGAGGAAGTTTCAGTGCAGTTTATGGTAGTTCAGTCACCGAGGGTGTTGGAAAAAATGGTTTGCATGTTGTTGTTTCACAGTCGTAGATGGCAGAACTCTGCAGTCTGCACGTTGGTTCAGTTACAGATGAAGTTCCTGTATATGGTTGTTAGAAGCTTATAGTGCTATACTTTCATTTGTCTCGTAAGGATTGGGTATAGGTTGACATGCAGGACAGCAGGATGCAGCATGCTATGTGCTTATAGCTTTGAAGCAGTGTACATGGTGAGGTGAAACACTTGTTTCACTATGCATAGTACTAGTAATATCAGACATATTTCACTGCAAGTCTGGACATTTGGGAGGCTATATTTAGCACTTCCTGTACTTCTAGTGTTTACATGTTTCCATGTGCATATGTTGACTGGATCATTGTGAAAGCTTATTCAAAAAGTGGAATGAGTAAGCACTGGACTGGCTGATTGGCCTATCATTCAAATGCAAAATTGTAGATTACCAACCATAGTTAGAATGAGGTATTATGTGATTCAAAATGTTTTCTTCCTAACAACTTGTATGTTTTTTATTAGTGAAGGCATGATTGAGTTGAACCATAATTTGGTATTGCTGGAACATTTCTAGACTTCAGTGGCTTCAGATAATAGCGCGGTTAGTTTTGTAGCGAAACGTATACTGTGCTGTTGGTGAAGCTGCAAACTGTCAGGCTTATCTAGTGAGCTTTGCGCATTTGATTTCATTGTTCAAATGTTCTCATGCGCTCTACTAATAGTATATCCTACATTCCTACTATAGCCTTTTGTATTACCCTGTAAGGTGATACTTCAAAATACTATACAAATCTTCACATTTTGAGATGCAGAAGGCCGAATGTGTCTTGAATAATGACTGCTGCGTTCAATAGCATTAGTTCATGTCTTTGCAGTTTAAGTCTGAAATATGAATCCGTTGAACATTTGTGCATAAATTTTACTAATGCTACCTACTTGTAAAATTTTGTCAATTGCCATTGTCCTTTTCGACACTGCCCTCTTACATTCATTGGTTTTGTTTAGGTATGTGGCTGTTGGCAATGAACCTTTTCTGAAGAGCTACAATGGCAGCTTCATCAACATTACCTTTCCTGCACTCAAGAATATTCAGAGAGCTCTAGATGAGGCTGGTTTACTTGTCAAGGCAGTTGTTCCCCTGAATGCTGATGTCTACAATTCCCCTGAGAATAATCCAGTGCCATCTGCTGGGAATTTCCGCAGGGATATCAACGCTCTCATGGTTGACATTGTCAATTTCCTCCATAGGAATGATGCACCCTTTGTTGTCAACATCTACCCATATCTCAGCCTATACCAGAATGCAAACTTCCCACTAAATTTCTCCTTCTTTGATGGTGGTAGCAAACCAGTTTATGACAAAGGAATGGTGTACACCAACGTGTTCGATGCCAACTTCGATACTCTTGTTTGGTCATTAAGGAAAGCTGGAGTGCCGGACATGAAAATTATAGTAGGTGAGATTGGCTGGCCAACAGATGGTGATAAGAATGCTAATGTCAAATATGCACAGAAGTTCTATGATGGTTTTCTGAAAAAGATTTCCAAAAATGTTGGGACGCCTCTCAGACCTGGTCGCATGGAAGCCTACCTATTTGCATTGATCGATGAGAACCAGAAGAGCGTGCTGCCTGGGCGCTTTGAACGCCACTGGGGATTATTCACATATGATGGAAAACCAAAGTTCTCTATGGATCTCAGTGGAAATGGCCAAAACAAGTTTCTGTTTGGAGTTGAAGGAGTGCAGTACTTGCCATCCCAGTGGTGTGTTTTCAACAAGGATGCAAAGGATAAATACAGAGATCTGCCAGCCTCTGTAAACTATGCATGCTCAAATGCAGATTGCACACCACTGGGCTATGGGTCCTCATGCAATGGTCTCAGCCATGATGGTAACATATCATATGCATTCAACATATACTTTCAAACAATGGACCAGGATGTTAGAGCATGTTCTTTTGGAGGCCTTGCAAAGATCGTGACGACAAATGCATCTCAAGGAGGATGTGTATTTCCAGTGCAGATTCTGAGTGCTTCAGAAAGAATGGTCCCGCTGAGACTTTTGGCAGTGTCCTTGGTTCTTTCTGTAGCTGTATTTGTTCTCATATAGAGAGGGAGGACAGTACTGGTACATCAAGTAGTCGAAGCTGTACATGACAGAGGAAATAGCGTAGAATTGCGAAGGCATTTTTGCCCCGTTGTATTTCAAGAATCAAGACAAATCTGGTGGGTGATTGAAGATAAAGTTTATTTCCAGTCGGCAATCTTTTTGACAAAACCAGTCGAAGTCTTACAAGACAACAAATGTAAATTTCTGGATATTTTGCCACATCAATTGCCAAGCTGGCTGCTGATATTCTGCAGCAGCATCCAGCACGACCTTCAGGCTTCTGGTCGATACGAAAAACGTTGCTGATACCTGCCTGTTTACTGGCCAATAGTCGCCCGTGTATGAAACGAGCAGTTTGCTTGGTTTTAACTATCCCGTGTTTGCAGATTTGATCTTTTGATGTGTGAACTTCACGAAAGAAATATATACATTCAGCATTGCAGTCATACTTTTATGGAGCAAAAGGCATGATAATTTGTATGATGTTATATACTACCTCCGTTCCTAAATACTTGTCGCTGTTTTAGTGCAACTTTGCACTAAAACGGTGACAAGTATTTAGGAACGGAGGTTGCACTAAAACAGCGACAAGTATTTAGGAACGGAGGAAGTATGTTTTATTGACCCCCTTCACTTCTTTACAAAGATGATTTCTGGTGCTATATATGTTTTTTTTTCTTCTAATCTCAGCTCTTGTTTTACATATGCTATCTGGTCCCCAGCTTTAGTTGTCTTTCTTAGAGAACATATGATTATGTTGATTGATTCTTGAAATTGTAAAAGTCAGCTTTGGGAATGGTTAGCCACGTGTCTATTCGAGGTGACATCATGTGATCTCCTAAGATCGTGAAACTAGCAAATTTTTGTTGTTAATCACATCTCAATTGGTCATTTCACTGTTGCAGGTTTGACAAATTGGGACTTGGGGAACCAATGCTCCACCAATGTCCAGCGGGCAGTGTGGAAGAGAATAAATAGATGCCGAAGCTCCATCCTTTCACAGGTTCTATCCTTCTATCTCCAAAGATCGCGTGCTCTGTACTTTCCTGATGATCAAAGTGCGACGGGATCCCTGCCTAGGTGGCAGCTCTGTCACCATGTCCAGGTGGACGGCAAGTAGCCACAAGTGGCAACCGATGACAGCAAGGACGGGTGCTTTTACACAGGGACACCCATGGTTCTGCTGGAATTACAAGGGGAGGGATGCATGGATGGAGACGGAATCTGTAAGTTAGCGAATTGTAAAATTGAGAATCATAGATAGCGTTTGCATTCACACACGATTGTCATGTGGGGCCTCTTAATTGCTATGAGACTTTAATCAGCGTAGATAGCAGCTGGTACGGAGTACCATCTTTTGTCAGGGCGGCCATCGATCTTGATAAGATGTCAATGGATCCTTTATGCTGAAATTCAACAAATAATTCGCAAAAAATAGTAAGAGCAATTCGCAAAAAAAAGAAATTCAACAAATAGTTCTATAGTCTGTCAATTTCCCGGTTGGACCGGTTCGTAACAAACTAACAACAGGTCTTCCGTGCCTCTTAGATTTTGTAATCTAACTATATATTCCCCTCTCCGCGTCGAAACATCTTTCTTCCCCTCTCCGAAGAAAGCACGCACCAAACCCTAATCCCCGCTTCTTCCCATCGGCCATGCCCAACCCTCGCGCTCCCAATCGCGACCGCCGGGGTGTTTCCCTGCTGAGAGATGGTGAAGAGCCAGCAGACCCTGTTCCGCGTTTGATGCCCAGGACCTCATCGGCCAACGCGGGTCTGCTGACTCCACCGTGTGATACTGATATGCCACAAATTCTGCGAGAATTATTTGCCTCCGCATCGGAGATATCGTCCATGGTTGCCGCTTGCTCACTTCATCCACGGGCAATCGCTCATGGCACCTTGCCACCATCACAGAGCTATTATTGTTCCCGGTCTCCCCTTTTGGCCTGGACACCTCCTGATTGGTATTTGACGTTTTACATCCCGATTGATCCAAGGGGATTTCTCCACACATATCCTGATGTGGGTGGGCCGTTTCAGAGCGCACAGGAAGCTGACGATGCTATCATCCACTATCTTAATGGCCGTCTGGATCCAAAAATGTGCCCGTAGCAATCTGGTGTTTCTGCAGATGAGATGGTCATACGGCGATGCCTGTACTGGCCTGATGGCAAAAGGAGGAGATTTACAATGTCAGAAGCAGTCGAGGCAACCCGTCATCGGATGGGCATAGTGGTTCAAGCTATACTGGACCAGTTCAATGAAGATAATGAAATTCTAGGGGATCTTGCGTATAAGCTCAAAGATGTTTGCAGCATTTTGTTTTCTCTGAGGCCGGTCGTATGTACTATCACTTGAATTTCACTACAAAGACTGAAGGAGCTGGTGACATTGTCGGTGTATTCTTTGTTGAAGTCACATTTTTGAAAGAAGGAGAACGGCAAGAAATGGTGGCCAGCTGTTTATGCATGATTGACCCGAACGACAATGGTTACTGCTTTGGCTGTAGAAACAATGTAAATTATCTTGTAAAGCACCCCAACAAGACTGATGCATTCACTGGTGGTCACTTGAACAGAAGTATGCCATATGACGGAGGGTTGATGATTGACCTCGACTACGATGTAGAGGCTGAGGAGGCTAGGATAAGAAGTATGTATGAGGACTGTGAAGAAGAAGCCCGTATTGTGGCCGAACTTGGTCTCCTGGCAGACTCCCCATAATATATGCCGCGCCTGTGCAAACCTAAGGAGGGCGCTCGAATGAAACATGGACAGCGCCTGTTTAATAGACCCAAGTGACTTGCTATTTCCTGTTGCATTGTTCGATCACAGATAATTTGGTTTGAGATGAATTGTAATAAGTTCCACTCCAAGTAATTCCATGTTCTAAAAAAGTTAATTAATTATGTGTTCAGTTATTCCTGAATATGAGTTAAATGAGGTTGTAGCTTAGTTTCTTTATCTGATCGAAAGGACAAATTGTTCTGGAAGCTTGGGGCCAAGAGCAGGTTTTCAGTTGGATCTCTATATAGACAACTGAAACGCTCTCAGGTTCCTTTTCCCTGCAGTTTTTTGTGGAAAGTTAAGTTGCCACTGAAGATCAATCAAAATATTCATGTGGCTAGTCAGTAGGGGGGGTATCTTAACGAGAGATGTGTTGCGTGCTAGAGGGGGAAGGAAGATGATCACTGTCCTGCTTTCTGTGCTAGGAAAGAATCTATTGATCACCTCTTCTTTACTTGCTCTCTAGTGCATTATTTTTGGCGGGTGATTCAGATTGGTTTTAATTTCCATCGAGTGCCTGCTTCGGTGCAAGAACTACTAGATGTTTGGTTTTATCGTTTCAGAACTAGGGAAAGGAAACTTGCTGTAGTTGGAATAGCGTCTGTCATTTGGATCATTTGGAAGACTCGCAACGATGCGTGCTTTCGTGATAAATGGCCAAATGATCCGACTAATGTGATTTTTGTAATCTGTTCCAACATTGAGTATTGGTCTCACTGTGAACCTGCCTGAAAAAACTGAGGTGGCTTACGATGTTGATGAAGTTTGTTGCGCGTCCTAGTGGTGTAGCTGTTAGGTTATTCAGTAGACGAGTGGCTGAAAGTAATAGACAGTGCTCGAGGAGGACCAGGCATCTATAGCAGGCGCTGATGTAAACTTGCGTGCTCTCGTTGTTTCGTTTGTTTTATGCTGCTCTATTTTATGTATGACACTAGTGGTTTCCTTTAATGAAACTGGAGGAAACTCCTCTGTTCTAAAAAAAATGAGTTAAAAAAAAGAAGATTTGTAAGCTCTCACGGGCACGGCCACAGGTTCCCTTCGCACACAAGACTACTCCGGGTAAATGTTTGACTGGTTGTTCACTTCTGGACCAATATGGAACCATCCATCTCAAAGAAAACAAAAATAAAAATTGAGCCATCAACCGTATAATCCCAACTTTGGAGGGTGAATCTGCAAAACAGCAGCGAGCGAAAAAAAAACCCGTCTATTTATACACGGCACCCCCTCTACCTGGATCAAGAGAACCACACGCGCGAAGCGCACGCCTCGCTCTGCAGCACGCACGCAGATCCCTCCCATCCCATTCCTAGAAAAGGACAGATTCCTTGTGCTCGAGGGACATGGTGGCGATCGAGGGCCAGAGTCCTGGGGAGGCGGCATCAGCGGCAGCGGCAGCGGCGGCGGCGGCGGGGCGGAGCATCCCCAAGGAGGCGGCGCGGCTGCTGCACGAGCTGGCGGCGGAGTGGGCGGATGTGGCCGACTGCCGGGCGCTGGAGGTGGCGCCGCTCAAGGGCGCCATGACCAACGAGGTGTACCAGGTGCGGTGGCTCGCCGCAGGGGCCGGGGCCGGGGCCGCGGGGGAGGAAGGAGGCGAGTACAGGAAGGTGCTGCTGCGGGTGTACGGGGAGGGCGTGGAGGTCTTCTTCGACAGGGAGGACGAGGTGCGCACCTTCGAGTGCATGTCGCGGCACGGCCACGGCCCGCGCCTCCTCGGCCGCTTCCCCACCGGCCGCGTCGAGGAGTTCATCCACGCCAGGGTGCGCATTATTCTCCGTTCCTTTCCCTTTTCTTTCTGTTCTTCCTTTTCTTTTCTTTTTGTCTTGTTCGATCCTGCTGACATTTTCTGCTTCTAGGACGATCGTTCTTGTTGTTCACGTCATCCATTCTTTCCGAGGCTAACCTTTCTTGCATTCCCCTTTAACTGAAGCGCATTCCCCTAACGGAAGCATTCGAGGCAGAAAGTTGTTCTGTTAGTAGTAATTACCGGTATATATCGTTAATGCGTTAATAAGTGCTGCCTTTTTTTTAAGTAATAAGTGCTGTCTTGCTTTGAAAATCTCCACCCACTAAGACTTATATGTGCAGTATGCTAGAAACTTCAACATTTCACTTTTGGAATCTTATTCTTATCCAAAATGTTCATTCAATGCAACAATTGTTTTTGTTATCTTGTTGACTAAACTGCACACACATGCTGGATTTTAAATTGCTTTGTCGATAACTTCTGAGATTCTTGTGGGAGAAGGCCTATAAATTATGAATACTTGGTTATAAGTCGCAAGGCCAACAGGCTGTGGCTGTTGTCATTGTTTGACATTTCTGCTTCACTACTGCTTCTTGAAGATATCTGATAGTTAAGTATTTCCATGCTGTTGTCATTTTCTGACATTTCTGCTTCTTGGAGGTATCTGATACTATCTATACTGTAAGTTTGTTTTTGTAATTCATCACTCCAAACTTTTCATTGTTCCATATGGTGTGCCTTGCAGAGGGTAAAATAAATAGGTAGTCATTTTGGTGTATTTACCCCGCTAAGGGCGGGTAAATTACTCCACAAGACTTAAGTCAAAATGACCAAGTGAAATGTATACCGAGTAAATGAGTGAGAAGAAAGCGATTGGCACCATCTATTTTTATTATTTTAGAATATACTCGTATGATATATGACTGAGTTGCTAAAGGGTACATGATGCTGAGAGGAATTAGCTTCAGAACAACCAGGCATCATTTTAGAATTATAATTCTTAAGGTAGGAATATCACTATTTATTCTTCATTTGTTTCTACCACTTTCCAAATAAAGCATCATATTCTGTTTTCTTGATTTATAAAAGGATGAACGTAAACGTTCAAGAAGATATTGCATTAAGACACCAGATTTGCTTTGACAGGAGATATGTTAGCAGAATAAAGAGATATACAGAAAAAACTGATGAAAATATTCCTGTCAGACACTTTCAGCTGTTGACCTGCGTGATCCAGAGATTTCATCTATTATAGCCTCCAAATTGAGGGAATTCCACAACCTTGACATGCCAGGTCCAAAATCGACCCTGCTGTGGGATAGATTGAGGTAATACTGAATCTTCAGTTACAGAGTCATCTTAGTATTAGACTGATAGTGAGATGAAACATCTTGTCAAAGTTAAATTACTCAGCGGGCAACGCATGCTCATCTTCCCTAGGAACTGGCTCAAAACTGCCAAGAGTGTGTGTCCCTCTGATGAAGCCAAAGAGTTCTGCTTGGATAGCATGGAGGAGGAGATTACTGCATTGGAGAATCTATTTTCAGGGGAAGACCATCGCATAGGATTTTGCCACAATGATCTCCAGTATGGCAACATCATGATTGATGAGGAGACCAAAGCACTGACCATCATTGTAAGTTCTTGCTACCTTGCGTATTTTTAGTCATTAATTAGTAATTAGGTTCTTTCATCAGG
Source organism: Brachypodium distachyon (assembly GCF_000005505.3). Taxonomy (NCBI): domain Eukaryota; kingdom Viridiplantae; phylum Streptophyta; class Magnoliopsida; order Poales; family Poaceae; genus Brachypodium; species Brachypodium distachyon. Next base: position 16,561,667 of record NC_016132.3, on the reverse strand, counting down.
TTGCTGCATATTTATGTTGCCTATTCATACGACAAGGTCTTGTTGTTGGTGGTACTTCAAAAAGGAATAAATATTTTGTTTCTGAGACTATATTAGGAAGAATTGATATTCTGTTTCCATATTAATCTCCATGTTCTGGCCTGCCGTGTTTCTTTCTGAACTTGAAGTGTTATTTTGTCTTGCTGTTAACTGTCCATCCGTAGCTTACCAAAGCTACTCCCTCCGATCCATAAAAAGTGTTGCCCACTTAGTACAAAATTTGTACTAACTTATTAGAAAATGAGCGACACTTTTTATGGATCGGAGGGAGTAGAAAATATGTTATCTCGGTCTTACTGTCTCTCCTCCCACCTCTACAGGATTACGAGTATGCAAGTTTTAACCCAGTAGCCTATGATATCGCGAACCATTTCTGCGAGATGGCTGCGGACTACCATTCAGAAAAGCCTCACATACTGGACTACACAAAATATCCAGGTATTTTGCATGTCATTTATCAAAGCTACTGATTAGCACACTGTTAATTTCTGTCTTTAGATATCTTGATCAACCTACACTGTCCATTTACACTGCTGCTACAGATATCGATGAACAGAAGAGGTTCGTGCAGACCTACCTGAACTCTTCAGGTAATAATTAAAAAGAAAGCTTCACTATAACCTCTTGCTCTCCCCTATTTGTTCACACAATAGTAGTATTCCTCAGTCTGATTCTGTGACCGAGCAGGCGAGGAACCTGACGCAGAGAAGGTCAATGACCTGATGAAATGTGTCGAGAAGCACACGCTTGCCAGCCATCTCATTTGGGGCCTCTGGGGAATCATCTCGGTGGGTATCATTTCACATGTTCTCTGTCAGTGATTTGCCTAGGGGCGCATGATCGGAACACAGTGTCATGACATCCAGTCTAACTGAACCTGCATCTTTGTTGTCCAGGAGCACGTCAACGACATCGACTTCGACTACATGGAGTACGCTCGGCAGCGTTTCACCCAATTTTGGCTGAAAGAACCCGCGATCCTGGGTGGCTGCGAGGCCGAATGAATATGTGAAGCCCCAGCGACAATTGGATGCCATGCTGAGTTGGTGAACTCTGTCTTCAGGCTTGCTGCACATTGTATAGCTTGTAATGCTGCTGACATGCATCGGCGTCCGTGCCTAGGAGGATTCAAGGTTGGGGGAACCTATAGATGCAAGGGCCTTTTGCTGGTTTTTAGCTGTTCCGTTGTTCATAGTAGTCCGGAGGCGCTTGTCGTGAGATGATGATGTGAAGCTAGTGTGACAGTGTGTTGTGTGTTTTAATGTCCAGTAAAGTGGTAGTTACTACCTGTAATCAGGTATTTGATCAGGTTTATATATTTGTACAGTTATTGGTTGATGATAAAAAAATATCTGGGTAACAAATAATATGAATACTGGAAACGATTTAGGAGGAGGGTACTGGAAACGAAACTGATAATACTTGTCGAATTTCAACGCGCTTTGTCCGTTGTGCGATCAAGCGCCGGAGACCATGGCTCATCTCCTTTTGCATTGCCCTTTCTCCAAGTCGGTCCTTCACACGGTCCTTTCCAAGGCAGGGGCCCTTTGCTGTCTGCCGCGTGCCTCCGAGAGTCTCACGGACTGGCTTGCGGCTGGGAAGATTGAAGGCTGTGCGGTCGCTCATCAACCTCTCCCTTTGGCGCATTTGGAAGCTGCGGAATGCGTGCATCTTCGAGGGCGTTAGTCCGGTAGGGGCTCGGCTTGCCGAGGATATCCTTGTCGAGGCGGACTTGTGGCATGCCGCCGGTGCACGGGCACTTGAGCCTCCCCCTACACGCGCGTCCCCTGGACTAGGTGCTGATTTCTACCCCTGTATAGTGGCCTTTGGCCTTTGTTTTCTTTCTTCTCTTTTCTTTGTTTTGGGGATCCGTTGGGTCCCATTTTGTTGCCTCGCTGTACTTGCGCTTCTTGCGCTTTCTTCTCAATGAAAATGACACGTCGCTTGGCGTGTTCGAGAAAATACTTGTCGAATGAAACAACAGGTTAAGTCTACATCACCCCTTGAACTATAGCAAGATGATTACTTTACCCCTCAACTTTAAAACCAGATAACTAGCCCGTAAGGTTTGTAAAACCTTTTAAACAACCCCGGCGGCCCTCCAGTGTCGTGATGCCAAATTTCTGAAACAGAGATGCCGCCTCATATCGATGCTTAGATATTTTGTTAAGGTGCCGGTCTCGGAGTGTTACTTTGGCCTGTAAATAGTTAGTAGAACCCACGTTAATAAGTAAACGTTTTGTGTATTTTCTAGGATGTTTAGATTTTGTGCATCTGAAAGTGGGAGTGATGAGGAGTTCATCATGCTTCTGAAGATTTGTGAAGATGAATGTTCCATGTTTTCAATCTGTTTGTTTCGTTTTCTTTTCGGACTTCCAATAAGTTTCCAATACAAGCTTTCCAAATTTTTTGTGCAAGAGGATGGCTAGAGAATCTGGTAGTTTTAATTTTTTTTCTCTCGTATGAGCTTTTAGATTTTTTATACAAGCCTTTTAGATTTTGTGTTCTGTACTTCCAACAAATTGTTCACACTAGCTCTAAAACGCGTTTTTTTCCCTAGGTGGAGCCCGTTGGCATTAGATAAGGTTTTAATTGTTTCGAAAGGATGATTGTAATCGACTTTTTCAATATGAGATCCGTGATTCCTTGACACAAGCTCGTTTTTTGCAAATGTCTCATAGAACTAAAATTTAGAAGTTATATGTAATGATTAGAAAAGTTTGAATATCTAGATCATAACAGCTAGATCTACAAAAAAAATTGAAGTTTCATGTCAGTATTTTAAAAGTTTGAATATCTAGATCATAACAGCTAGATCTACAAAAAAAAATGAAGTTCCATGTCAGCATTTCTGTCATCATAAATCTAGATCTACAAAAAAGTTTGAATATCTGTCAGGAAGACATAAAAATTGGCACAAAAAACTTCTTATTTGATATCTAAAATTTCGATATGATTTGAAAGCGTTTTGTGTTTTGATTGAAAGTGCTATTTCCCACCCGTTTGATTCCCGAAAAACAATTCCCCCAAAAAGAAAAAGACAATAAAATAAAATAAAGCCCAACAACAACGGAGACAAAAAAAATAGCCGAAGCAGGCTGATAGTCGTTGGGCTGTAGCACCAGGCCCAGCGCAGGGACGAGGCTGGACGCGAGCATGGAATCAGGCCGAGCTTGGGACAGAAATTAAAAAAAGGGATATTCTCAGGAAAAAAAAGGAAAAGACGAAACGGGAATTGATCGACGAAGCAGGGACGGACGAGGCCGAGCGTGGCGCGCGGACGGAGAAACCTGGTCGGAAGCTCTCAGAAAAAGAGAAATCTGGTCGGAATCGTCCGCCAGAATCGGTCCTGGCGGAGGCCCGCCAATTAGCTTCCGAAACGACCTTTTTGTTTTGGGCCCGGAGCTACCTTTTCTTATTTTTCTGGCCCATCGCGCTGCCGAGCAGCCCCCCAAGCCCGTCGGCCGTCGCTCGTCTTCCTCCTCGCGCTACCCATCCCGCTGCCGAGCGCCCCAGCCCCCTCGCTCCGTCGCTCGTCTTCCTCCTCGGGCAAGCGCCGCCACCAGGTTGATCTCTCCTTCGATTCTCTCGCTCCCGGCCGTTTCTCCTCCCATCACCTCACGACTGGATTCCGGCCTTTAGTTCCCCGTTTCATCTCCTTAATCTCCCCCAATTCGTAACTGAGGCAAAAATCAAACTGTAACATTGCTGGTTCTTTCCTAGAGGCCAATCCGCTGCTTTCCTTCGTGTATTCCAATTAATTTGCTACACCAGTTCAGTATCACGCGTGATACATGAATCGAGTCGGGGTGTGATTTGTTACTGGTTTTACTCTCTCAAGTCAAACGCCAGCTTTGCCTGTGTTTGTCTTCACTATCTGGTAACGCCACTACTTGTACTTGTGTGTGTGCAAGTACGGACCGCGGTGTCTCATTCTTACCTGGTGTCTTCAGTGGGAATTGTTCTCATGGAACATGTGCTAGTTGAATTTTGCTCGGACAGTTAAATATCCACTATCTATATATTGTCAGGGGAAGGGATATGGTTATTTGGTCATGGTCAACCACGTCGGCTCTTGTCATTGGAAATGAATTAGCTTATTTGCGTTTGCAAATTACAAAATCCGAAAACCCTAGTGGCAAACATGCAATTAAGATTTCACCCGTTTTAAAATCTAAACCGCCTATTTGAGTATTTGGTACAATTTTCTGTAGGTTTAGCTTCAGGAACAGGTGTCTTGTGGCATCGAGTGATGGCAAATAGCGAGTATGAGTACGTGAAGAGGGAGTTCGAGTTTGACCGCCACCTTCCAGCCTCCAACTGGATTGTCGTACGCATCGATGGCTGCCATTTCCACCGGTACAGTTCGTCTCTTATTTTTTTCCACAGCTCTGTTGAATGGTTGCTTACCATTGGCTCTGGTTTTATTTCGCTCACTTAGTTTAAGTCTTGCACAGAAATGGTTACTAGTGGTTAAACAACTGCATCGACCTTCTGGCCATCGTAGTTCTTAATGTAGTTCATGTACCAATTTCTTTTGCTTGGTTTATTTGTGAGGACAGGCATGTGGAGAACATGTGAAGAAGGTTAAATTATGCAAAATTGAGAATCAATGTCGCTTCAGGCTAAAAATAGTTTACCTATGTTCTTTTGTCCAGTGTCCACTAATTCCAGTCCATTTTTTTTGGGTAGATTCTCGAAGATACATGCCTTTGAGAAACCAAATGATGAGAGTGCTTTAAAACTGATGAACGCTTGTGCCACTTCTATGCTCGAGAAATTCCCTGACATAGTGTTTGCTTACGGTGTTAGCGATGAGTACAGGTACAACTTCTTCTCATTAACGTTAAATTATATTGTATCCAAATATCACGTTTTGAAAAAAAATAGAAACATCAAAACAATTGTATCTAAATACCTTTGTGAATGGAGACACTGTTTTTATATTGTGTAGGCACTGTTCTTCCTTTTTGAAAGATTTCTGCTCATTCTTGTGCATAATAATATTAGTTTCTTACATTTTTGTTTACTTTGCAGTTTTGTTTTCAGAGAGGAAACAGAATTCTATCAAAGGCGAGAAAGGTATCGTATTTAATTTGTCCACTTTTTCACTGAGTATTTAGAATATTACATACCCGTAAGTTTTTAAACTATTCAATCTCTTCATGCTATTGACTTCTATACAAATAATTACAGCAAAATTCTATCTTTATGTGTCTCTTACTTCACGTCTGTGTATGTAATGAAATGGAAAGATTTCTTTCCTAATAAAGAGTTGAGGGAGCCTCCATACTTTGATGGCCGAGTTGTATGCTATCCAAATATGAAAACCATTCTGGATTATTTGGCATGGAGACAAGTGGATTGTAAGCTTCTCGAACTTCCTAGTATAGAAAATCCGATGTTTATATTGTGCGGTTATGTGTGTTGATAACCTCTACAAAAGAATCAGGTCTTGTATTTGTTTACTAATTTTTTTTGGTGTGTAGGTCATATAAATAATCACTATAATACATGCTTTTGGATGTTGGTGATGTCTGGAAAAACTGAAAAAGAGGCACAACAAACATTGAAGGTAATCTAAATTTTCTAAAGTTTGAGGTGTCTTTTGTAGTACTTTTTTGTGAACGAAGCATTTTCTAGGGAACATTTTCGAAGGACAAGAACGAGTTGCTTTCGCAGCAGTTCCAAATCAACTATGATAATGAACCGGCTATGTTTCGAAAAGGATCTAGTGTTTATCGAGAAAAGGTAAATGGTCATCGAGCATTTAGAAAAATATCCTTATCGTTATTCCTGCTCATTCTCAGTGAATTGTCTACATTTTTTTCTCACAAAAAATATTTGCATGATTTATACCAATTATCATGATGGATTCTAGTCATATTTGGCGTTGAAGATATCTCTAGCATTTAGGAGTTCTCATCTGGTTACCCAGATAATTACATGTAAAGTTGTTGCTATATTTGAGTTTGTAAGGATAATTGAAACTTCTTAGGTGCCATTTCCTTGTCTGGTATGATCGAAGTTATGAGTCTGGAGATCATATATTGCATATTTTTTGTGAGCCTGATTATTGAATAATGCTATTTTGTGGAACATATTTTTCTCAACTCTTAGTCAAGGTTACCTAACCCAGTTAGTTGCATTTCTGCAAACTGAAGAGTTCCACTTATCACTGTAGGTGGAAACTAAGCTGAAAACTGACAACTACGGGAATCCCATAAAAAGAACGCGGATGGCTATTACAGTTTCAAATGTTGATATCATAGGACCTGATTTTTGGGAAAGACATCAATACATACTTCGAGAAGGTTAGTTGGATCATTGTAGTTTTATGTGTGCTTCCAGCTCCAGTCAACTTTTGATATACAAAGCATCAGTCTAATTGTGTGCCCGGGTAGAAGAAAAATATAGATACGAGTATGTGAAGAAGTTCGACAACATCCATAGGCTTCCACGTTGTAATTGGGCTGTTGTTCGTATCAGCGCCTGCCAATATGACCAGTGAGGACCCCTAGCTTCCTATCTATTGAAATGCATGCTGCAGTGCCATTTAGTAGTTGCATTATCTTATATATTTGAACTTCTTTCCCAGATTCTCACTGATCCATTCATTTGACAAGCCAAATGATGAGACTGCTCTAAGATTGATGAATGCTTCTGCTTCTCTGATGATGGAGCGATTCCCTGATATTATCTTTGCCTATGGTTTTAACAATGAATACAGGTATGATATACCCCTTCAGAATCGCTGTTTTTCCTTGAAGAACACTATGGAAAGTAGGTAAAACAAAAATATGTCTTTCTGCATGGCAAGATAAAGGTTCATATTAAAACTGCAAGTGAATCATGTTGCAAAGCTATAAATGTGACGCACTTTAGTGTTTTTATGTTTGTTGACTGGCAAACCTGAATATTTGTTGCAAATGATTATTTTCATTTTTTGTGTTGTTGCAGCTTTGTGTTCCAGGAGAACACTGAATTATATCAGAGACATGAGAGGTAGTTAGCAGTTTTATGAATTTCGACAGTATGTATTTTTTAATTGTTCAAGTCTTTGATAAACTATGCAACTTCTTTTGCAGATTAATCCTTTCTTCATGTTCATCCTGTTTCACTTCATTTTACATGATGAAGTGGAAAGAAATTTTCCCTTACAAAGAATTAGTGCAGCCACCACAATTCGATGCAGAAGTTCTCTGTTACCCAAAACCAAAGATCGTTTGTGATTATTTGTCATGGAGGCAAGCAGAATGTGAGTTGTTCACATCTTCAACTAATTGACAATGTTTATGAAGTTCTCGACAGTCTTTACAGCATGTAATATCTAAATCCATATGTTCAATGGCAGTAGTTTGCTGTGATTACTGATCAATACTATCAATGCCCATGTTCTTTCTTTTCTAATGATGTCTTGTTTCAAGGGCTAGACTCTTCTAGCAGCTGGAACAAACCATAAGAAGAAAATGAGCAGACTCATTATACATGCTAATTTGCAGGTCACAACAGGAACCAATACAATACGTGCTTCTGGATGTTAGTGAAATCTGGAATAGGCGAAAACGAAGCTCACGAGATACTGAAGGTCTTTTTTCATCATTTAGGATCTAATTTTTTTGCATTATCCTATTTGTTTCTTTAGTTATATGCAAACGCTAACTCTTTTGTGTTCTCTGAAGGGAACATTATCAAAGGACAAGAATGAGTTACTTTTTCAGCAATTTCAAATGAACTACAACAATGTACCGGCTATGTTCCGAAAGGGTTCATGTACTTATCGTCAAAAGGTACTTCTACTATTATCCAAGAAATATTTTCGACAGAGATGTCTGTGTGCAGATTCTATTGTGATAGCAAGCCGGACTAACAGTATAGCATGTGAAAATTAGCATTATATAAAAGACCAAAGCAACTTTTTTGGAAGCTACAATTGCACAAATTTTTTGGCATTCTCCTGATTCTAGTTTCTGTTTGTGAAGCCATTTAGTATTGCCTAACAAAATTGCACCTGAGATGCCATGCTATTCCCATGGATACATTTTCAAACTGTTTCTGAGCAACTTCTGAAACAATTGCATCCTCTGCATGAAAGGGAAAATAAAGTGAAAACTGACAACCAAATATGAACCCTGTATCTTGTTGCTCTTAACTGATCAGGTGAAAGAGTTTTAAAAAAGGAAGACAAAAGTGATTAGGTGGAAAGTGCTGCTGTGAGCAGAAGATAGTTTTCCGAAGTATCCGAGTATGTCCGGGTTTTTTTTGTTAATGGATGTACTTTAAACGGCTGCAGGTGGGGAAAATCGCTGAGGTGGAGGACAAGGGAGTTGCAAAAGAGCAGTGGGATGTGGCAGTGGCCCACATGGACATGGGGCCAGAGTTTTGGAGAAAGCACCCTTATATTTTTAATTCAAAATGATATTTAGTTCAGGCTGACACTTATTATGGATCGGAGGGATTGTCATCATCGTGCCAAATTTCGTCTGAAAATGTCAGTCTGTAGATTCTGATCAGGAACATTTCCTTTGGGTCGTTTCATCCTGGTGTGCTTATTCCTGTCAAATGGTCCCTTTTTTGTCATGATAACATCCTGTCAAGCAAGCGGCCAGGACTAGGGATAAAAGAACACAATTGAGTACCTGCTTTCTTCACCGTACTTTATTCAATTCTGATTACTGTTGTTTCCTTTTGGTTGATTGGTGTTCAATTGTGAGCTGCAGCCATGACAATTTGGAGTTCCAATACAGACATGGACGTTTGTTTGTCGGACATGCTACCACAACGGTAGGCAGCACTAAGTGGGCATATTTGTATGCCGGTCTTGTTAGAAGGTCAGCTGCTAGCTAATATGGTACTCCTACTAATCAGTTGTTACTACCCGATGATACTGACACACTGTATGCCTGATGGGGATAATGATAGATTCATATCTGGTGACGTTTGTGTTTGTTTTGTGACTTGTTTCCATTTGTTCATGTGGATGTTTATTGCATCGATATTGTGGTGTGCTGAGATGAGATGGCTGTGAGCCTGTGATGATAATATGGAACGCCAAATTCGTGCCTGGTTTGGGGTGAAATAGGTAAAGATGAATTGATCTTGTTGATGTCACTTTTTAACACAGGCTCATGAGTCCATTCTTGACGGATCATTGATGAGTCGATCCTCAGCGGAACGCCAGCACTTCTGACGGACTAGCTTTTCGGTTTTCCCGACGGTAATCTGTATCGTCCCTGACAATCTTTGGCCATTGGGAATCTGACGTTTTGGGGTAGTGATATGATCACTTTTGGTGTTTCGTTGTTTTGTCATCAAGTTTATAGTGAGCAGTTTCTGAGGTTCGGTATCAGCTAGTTGCCCGGTTAACCAACGAGAGAAATCCTTCTTGCTTTTTCGGACGAAATTTAGCTTTTATCTTTTATTACTGGACAAGCTGTTTGTTGCATCTTCTCAACTCATGCCAATCAATCGGTTGCCTTGAAATGAAGCACCATGCCTTGAAAAATAAGTTAAATAACAACCCCTACACCCATGCCTAGTTTATATACATCACGCCATCACAGGCTGCATACTCTGCTATCCCTACTTTGCTTCTGTACATTTTGGTATCTTGTCCCACACAGCGGCACTGACACTGCCCTTCAGCAGTTGCACCAGTTCACTCTAGGGTATGAACTCCGAACTCTATGTATCACAGTCCAATGTCCTTTATTCAGCAAGTGCATCCTTCCTCCAACAGCACATTATCCTCAGCCTCCGCATCAGTCGATGTTAGAGCTCTCTGCAACTTCCTGTGGCAGATAACTTCAACTTCAGCCATGTAGACTGCGGACACCGGACGGTGATCGGAAAGATCAAGCTCTGCCCTCTTGTAAGAATCTAGCCTGATACCCTTTCCAAATGAAAGAATACGATCACACCTACAGAAGCAAGCAAGGCATTATCCTCGGTTCAGATGTCGTGACATGAACAACAATGAACGCTATCAGATTAGTTCTGCAAATTAGAATGCAGAGCTCAGGAGAACAGCATACCATGCAGGTGTTCTCCTCGCAGATTTTGGCTCATCGCTTGCATACTTTTGTGAGTTGAATTCGTATTTATACGTTGGGGGGAAGTTGATTTCCCCTTCGATCCAGCCATCAAATGTATGCCCTTTCATTAGTTCCTGTTTTAGCTGTCACAGTAAAAGCATCAGCTAGAAATTCTACACAATTAATGGACAGTACCCGGCCATCAAATTACCTGATCCTTGTCAAGCAATCTATCCCAATTGTGTTTGGAGATAAGTTCATGTGTCCTCTCATATGACAGGTTGACTCGATAGTTGAGATCCCCAAACCATATAATCCTTCTGAAATCAAGGACATGGATGAACTTAAGAAAGTAATCCAAGGTTTTGGAGGATAGGAACGGTGCAGAAGACACAGATTCTTTAACTTACTCATGGTCATGTATTCCCTCAGGCATGCCAACTCGATGAACTGGGTTAAATACCGTTCTCCGTATGATATCTTCAACATCTGCATTTCTTTTTGTTAGATGTCCATCCTTTTCACCAGATGTCAGGTGGCAACATACAAAGCAATAGGGTGTCTGATATACAGACATACTGACTGATATTGATCCCTGGAGCATTGAGAAACAAATGTCAACACATGATTATTTTCCCTAAATCAGATATCCGGCAAGTGTAATAATTCTGAATCTAATAATAAGTACTCACTCCGATCCATAATAATGTCTGAGATTTAGTACAAAGTTAGTACAACTTTATACTAGATCCCCAACACTTGTTATGGATCCAAGGGAGTAACTGAATAGAGATGACAAGGCAAGTCATGAAATGAAAATTATCACAGAAACATACAGCTCATGTCGCATGCCATGCAAACCAACATGAAAGAACAAAAAAAAAGATCAGTTAGGTACTTGCCTTGTTACCAATATAACCCATCGCGCCTACACCTACAGTTGATACTCTCAAATTCTGAATGTGCTTCCGAAGGCCTCTCCGAACCCATACCGAAAGAAATATTCCCACCATTTGCTTGCTTATTATCCGGTAAAAATATGGCATTTTCCTTCTAACTACGGTATTATTGATACTAACACCATTGGCTAAATTATCTTCCATGCAACCATTTGAATTATCGTTTGTTGATTTGGAAGGCATTGAAGCTGTTACATTCTTCACTGAAGTAAATGATACACTGTCCTGAAGGTGAGCCAACATATCCGCTGGCTGTTCAGGCCAAATCATCCCAAGCCTTTCCGGATGACCAAACGTTTGGGGCATCTTCTTTTGGTTGCCTGGCTCTTCCAGATTAGATCTAAGCTTTTTATAACTTAAGTTATGGGATTGACCAAAAGTCTTTATTGAAGACATGTTGCTGAAGTCTTTGTCTTTATGAACTCTTTCATAGGACACGGAGGTGGAGTTCTTATATATTTTATCACGAACTCCACAATCATTAGTAACTTTACTGTCTTGTTCAATCAATGGCTGGAGCTCCCCATCATTTTCATTATCAGACTCATTAAGCAAATCATCTTCCATTTCAAGATAATCCGATGGATTGAACTTTGATGGTGAAGGAGGATCACTGTGACATTTATACTTCGGTTTATATGGACAGTTCTTATTCAAAGTTTCACGAATGATATGTTCCCATACTGAAACTGGATGGTTGTCTTCAGCACCGAATATATTCCCAGCATTTAGTGGAATGATTTCTTGAAATCTGAAAGATGACCATAAATTTCATGGTAAATACAAACTAAAAGGTATTGTTTGGTGCCGGTTGAACCATTGCTAGAGTGAAGTAGGTTTGATCTAAAAAAAAATACAAACTAACAAATAAGAAACATCAGTGGTACCTACAAATAATGAGCTAAGGTGTAACACAGATTTGTTTTTAGAAGGCGGTGGTGTAACACAGATCAATACTCCCTCCGATCCATAAAAAGTGTCGCCCACTTAGTACAAAATTTGTACTAACTTAATACAAAATGGGGGACACTTTTTATGGATCAGAGGGAGTAACTAATTACATACCAGTCGGCAGTTGCATTTCAAGAAACTTATCAAGATCCATGTGGTAGCAAAGTAATTTTCAAATGTGTTTCCAATGTATGGTCAAGAAAAAGATTCAGTAGTTTTCGATATTACAACTGCTATACCAGATTTTGATAAATTCCTTTTGTGTGAATTTGTGCCACACGATCGGATTGCAAAATAAGAAAAAGGTTCGTGCGGCTGAAAGTTTTTGGACCGTGATTTACCCAAGAACATAAATATCAGCTGGCTCCTCCATCGCCAACCATTCATGAATGTCAAGGTCACTGGGTGGAACTCGGCCTCCAACATTCCATGTCCCTACGAAAATCCTGCATATAAAAAACTTGCAGGTTGGAAACAACATAACTCACTGGTAGAATATTCTAGTCTACTCGCAGTCGAGTTCAATTCTTTAGCATTAATCTTCTGAGATTTGTATGATAGAAATTAGGTGGAATAAGCATTTCATTTCACCAATTACATAAGATGATAAGAACATATGGAGAACAAAATAACTAAGGCCAATGAAATGCAAAGTGGGGAAACAATTTTTATGACAATACCTGAGTTCTCTGACATTAATATACTGAGCACGAAGTGTCTCTGATTTGTGCCTTCTAAGCCGGTGAGGTACATCCTTCATTTGATTACCTATGGTGTATATCAAACAGGTTTTGTCTCAGGACACAAGGCAGTGTGTCAACCAATGACTTAGCAAACAGGTGTTTAATGTAACAAAATGGGGATACGTAGTAAGTCAAAACGAATATTGAAAGGCATGCAAGTGCTTCCTAATTTCCTATCAGTTATACTTCCATTCATTATTATGCACGTATTGTTTTAAAAAGTTATTAACAGAAACTGGGAAGGCATTAATGCACTAGTTTAAAACAGTAAGAAATAGGAGCACCGTCAACCGGGGAAACGAAATTCAGGACCGCAATTTCTGATACGTAATTGTTTTTTTAAAGGAAAATATGTAAATTGGTTCCAAACTTCCAAACAGAAGACCATGTGTCTATAGTCAAGGAACCCAAATAATCTATCTATGCATGACGAAGTTAGCTAGCATCTTTTATGCCAGGTAGTATTTTTACGAAACAGTTGTGCATACGACGTAGTGCTGTACGATTGGGGTACGATACTACTCTTAGCCGCACAGATGAAAAAGCTGATGCAATTCAACGATGGTTTTGATGCATCGTACAAAAATCGGATGTGGAAGCGTCGTACGCATAGCACCATTCGTATTTTTATCACCACTACCCAATGCCTAATTACCTATTTCCTTGTCTGGATCTCAAATAGGAGCCAGTTTATCTTGTCCAAGGATACTGAGACAAAAATGAATTATCAAAATGTAAACATGCAGCTCTGCTGGATGCATGAGTCTCCAAAAAAAGTAAGTGATAATCAAAATTACCGAGTGTGCCTGCACCAAGTCCACGCAATCTCATTTCTTCAGCATACAGTTTGCGCTCCCAGCCACAGTTCTCTGCACAAATGAAAATGAGAAAGCAATCAGAATATGCATCACTACTATGGTCTCCAAAAAAATGTATAGTTAATAATATCAATCTGCAAACTGAAGCTGGGTGTCGCCTATAAAACACAATGCAATTTTATTTTATTTTGCTAAATTAGCCCATCTAGAACTTGGCCTACAAACCTTAAGGGCGACATAAATAAATTAGAAACCATTAGATAGATAATAGCAAAAAGTCAACTGCACAACCTGGCCACATTAACATCCGCATTCCTCACAAGTCGTTCCTTTTTCCCCTCAAAAGGCAGTCAAATAACACATGAACAAGCAAATATGGATAGGGCCCTGGAAAAGGGGGTGAGCAAAAGTGGCCTGCCTTTCCCCCCTTCAATCACTCACTCCCGTGTGCTAACCTTTTTTGCTCAAGCAGGCTTTCAAACGAAACAAAAAGGTATCAGGAATTTTCGAATCCTCAATTAGCTCCTTGACCTAACATTCTGTTCGTCGAAAAGGTCGGAATATTCCAAAAGAAACCAGTGGTTTGCAGAAATCACTAGCCGGACATCGCAGTGGAGGTCTCCGTCAGAGAGATGACCGGCACGGCACCCATACCATACCGAAAATGTTGTCAAATGTCAATGGCAAATGGCAACAATTATCGGAAGAAAAAAGATCATGAACTCACTGAAGAAAGCAACCAATGCACATTTGAGCATACAAAACAAATAGGATAACTGAGCATGAAAAAGTTCCTGTCAGAAAAACTAGACAATTACCCAATGCGGTGTCTGTTTGCATAGCGAACTTCTTTTTAAGGGAGTTTGCATAGCGAATTTGCAATGCTGTGGCTAAAATCCCCCAAATTAATCTCCCCCATTTTTTCGAAAATAAGAGCAAGGCTTGTAGCGAAGGGATGGAATCAGAGCAGCCCGCGCGCAATTAACGGAGAGAAATCGACCGTGGAAGGAGAAGACGTACCTTGGTGCTCGGAGTCGGAATCGTCCTCGCCCTCGTCGGCGCTGAAGTCGGAGTCCCCGGACCCGGCGCCGACGTTGAGCCACTTGCGCAGCACCACCCTCCGCCACAGCTGCAGCGCGTGCTCGCACCCGCACTCCGCGCCGCCGCCGCCGCAGCACCACAGCAGCGTCTCGGCCCAGCCCCGCATAATCCCCTGCGAGCACAAACAGCGACAGAAATCAGCGATTCCAAGTTCCTGACGGGACGGGAGGGAGAAGGCGAGGGAACGAGCTTCAACGACAGAGAGCGAGCGAGAGAGAGAGAACTACTACTTGCTCCTGCTGGTTCCCGCCGTCGGGCCGCGTGTCGGCCGGCGACGCGCCTGACGACGCAGCCGCATCTTCCTGGCTGTCTTGTTGGTCAGGTAGGAGCAATGGAGCCGTCAGGGAAGAGGAAGAGGAGGCCATGCCATCTACCGGTGGACTACTGCTCCTGTTCGGGCTCGCAATGGTTTTCAGGCTCATTTGGCAGGAGAAGTTTCTGTCAAGGAAGAAGAAGAATTCGTGGAGCAATTGATTGCTGCATTGGCGGCGATGATGATTAGCGATTGAGACGCGAGAAGCATAATATCGGCGACTCCTTCAGTTCGTCGTCCAAATGTCTCTTTCTTAACTGTTTACCAAAGCTTATCTCATTATCCCCCTTATTAGTATGCACGAGACAATTTTTTCCTTTTCGCAAGGATATTTTTTTTATTGTCCGAACTGGTCTTGTGTATTTAAGTATTTTGCTGCCGAAATCTGTAGGATTATATCTCAAAGAAAACTAGCTGCAATGTTTCTGAAATTCTTTTTGTCAAACTTTTCCATGCAATTGATTTCTGATCGGTTGCCGCGTGTCGCTTAAAGAAGCTAATATTATAGACCCGTGAGGAGAAATACTTTTCCGTTCACGTTCTCTTGGAGACACTTTGCCTTTCTCGTGGTTAATGAAAAAATAATGGTACACGGAAGACAAAAATGTACATTCACCTGTGTCTAAATTTTTGTTCCTTCGAGCATTGCAGTACATGTGAAAGTGGGAAAAGAAACGGATCGCTCAATACCCATTTGATTTATTATACTCCCGTCCCAAAATAAGTGACTTAAATTTGTATACAAACGGAGGGAGTACAGTGGAAGAATGTGCCTCAACCCTTAAGATGATTAGATCTTTGATGATTCAGAAAACATGCACTACTAACAGCCACGCTGGCCATACCTAAACCATGATTACTCCAATCAGCACTTCCTGTCTTTCAATCTTTCATGTGGCATTCCGCAAATTGGTGTGACAGAAATCGTGCAGAAAACGCCTCTTGCAATCATACTCCTTCCGTTTCATGTCAAGTGCCCAAATATTACATGTATCTAGACGTTTTTTAATATAGATACTTGCATATTTGGACAAATTTGAATCACTTAACATGGGACAGAGGAAGTATTACCTTTTGGCCCGCGGATAATTAATCCTCTTTGTTTGTATGTTTAGAACATCTTCAGCAGGGCCCCTAAACAAGGTCCTATCTCGTTTTAGGGGCTTGGGGCAAAAAAAAGCTCTTCAACAGGGACCCCACTGGAGCCCCCTGTTCTAGGAGGCCTTTAGAAACACCTCCCAAGCCCTCTGTTCCTCCTTTCCCATGCCACGTCATCATCCGTCTCTCCTCTCGCGCGTCCATGCCACACTGCCGGCCGCCACCGCCGCCCCGCGCCTCACCGGCAGCCGACCGCCGACCGCCGCCGTGCCTCGCGACCCCGCCGACCGCCGCCACACCTCGCCGACCCTGCCCCTCGCCTCTGCAGTGCCGCCGCCCCTGCCCCCATCTCCTCCTCCTGCCTCGCGCCCCTGCCGCCCGCCTGCCTTGCTCCGCGCTTCCCCACTCACCCCGCCGCCGCCGCCCAAGGCAGAGCCGCGCCTTCCTTCTCGCCCCGACTCCGCCTCCCTTGCTCCGCGCCGCCCGCCTCTGCTGCCCATGGCCGAGCACGCATGCCGTGCCTGGCTCGGGGATGGGGAGAGTGTGACCATGGCGCTGCCACAGGGAAGAAGGAGAAAAGAACGTGACCCACTGACAAGTGGGTCCCATCTGTCGGTGTAATAGAAAAATAAAATAGGGGCTAAGATTTAGGGGCTACTGTTGAAGCTCGAGATATAATAGGGACCAAAAAATTTAAGGAGAAGTCACTAAACAACAAATAGGGGCCATGTTTTAGGGGCCATTGCTGAAGATGCTCTTAGGACCCTAAATCATTTTCAGGTCTGCTAGTAGTATACTTCTACATAGTGTCGTGTTGACTATTAGTTTGGATTTTTATACTTCCTTTATCCAACAAAGGATGTCTCAACTTTGACAAAATTTGAATGCATCTATATACTAAATCATGTCTAGATACATCCAGATTTTAACAAATTTCAGACATCTTTTGTTGGACGGAGGGATCACGAAAATCATAGTGCAAATCATGCTTCCAGATACTGATGATTATCTTCCGGGCCTACGCAGATGGCGGGCCACCGATAAATTATAAATACAGCCGATAATAGCTGGGGTTATCTTCAGATGATTAATTAGAACGGTCCAACATGTCGATGAAAGCAGCCCGACGACCATCTCTCAGTCACAGAATGACAGAATCGGATCCGTTCCGATTTCCGGGCCAAGAAGAAGCCATTATACAAAGATGAAGATTGTACTCCACCGGGGTAGGTCGGCAGGAGGACATGCCAACACGCAACGCAGACACTCAGGTGGTGACGACTGACGTGCCTACACGCAATGCAGCATGCTTCACAGGGTGTCTACGATTCTACGTCAACCAGCCCAATATCCATCGATATGCATGCGTTGCAATGGACCTCAAAAAATATGCCACAATACATGTTTAAAACTATTTTACTACTCTGTACTTCCTCGTCCGTTCCATAATTCTTGTCTTAAATTTATCAAAAAATGGATGTATCTATTCATAAAAGGTGTCTAGATACATGTAAGATTTCGACAAGAATAATGAACGGAGGGAGTATCATTTATTGTTCTCAAGTGAAATACTCCTTCCGTTTCATAATTCTTGTCTCAAATAGTCAAATTTGATCAAAAATGAATGTATTTATTTCAAAAAAGTGTTAGCTACATGTAATATGTCTCAAGTGAAATACTCCTTCCGTTCCCTAATTCTTGTCTCAAATAGTCAAATTTGATAAAAAATGGATGTATCTATTCCAAAAAAATGTCTAGCTACATGTAATATTTCGACAAAAATTATGGAACAGAGGGAGTAATCATTATCTCAATGGTTTGTGTCGAGTGATCGAGTCAGCAATTTGCATAGTTTTAAAATTTTAAAATAACAAAAAGTCATCACGAATTGAGACCTTTGAGTAAAGATTGCTAGTAGAAAGAAGAGAATCAAATTTAAGCATCTACATTGCTGGCAAACAAGAGATTTGAATTTTAAGCCCAATCCATCCAGGTTCAGGTTCAGTAACACAGGAAACGCCAGGCGGTTTGCCAAGACATGCGACACAGAACTACTACAGAAGGAGCTTCTTTTTAATGTGCAACCAAAACTGTTTCACTACATTATTTTGTTTGTTGTCAGTCAGACTCACAGCTCCATTGCTTCCCAAGGATATAAGACAGCGCTGGTTAAAGCAAAATAAACGTAAACAGTCCAAGCTCGAGTCTCGTAATGAAACAGATAAATCAATCAGATGGTGCGCCGATATCCTGAGAAGACTCGGTGCTCTTCTGGCCTTCCAAAGCCATGAGTCGCTTGTCGAAGGCCTTGTAGCGGGCGTCCACATGGTCATGGAGACCTTTCACCTGAGAATGTGCATTGTAAAGGTCAGATCCTTGCCTCTTTTAACGCCACCAGAATCAATCACAATGTACGCGTGGAATTCAACATATGAACAGGTTTTGTACAAAGAGGGCAGGATTAGAGCCACGTATGTAGAAGAAGCAAGTTCAAAGCTCACACAAGGATTTGCCTGCTTGAAAAGGTCCCATGAAAATAACTTTGCGTATGAATCACTTCCTCAACTAAACATCCCAGGGAATACCCCTTGTTCTAATAAAAAAAAAATAGGAACATGCCAGTTTCAGAGCTTCTAAAATACTTCCTACAATCCATAAAAAGTGTCGTCCACTTAGTACAAAATGGGCGACACTTTTTATGGATCGGAGGGAGTAGTAGGTAAAAGTTCCAAAATATTATTATATAACATATACTTAAGTTACTGAAATACGTTGCACAAACAAAAGCCAGTGATGACGTTTGAGTCATTTGTAGAAACTGAGTTGTATGCGTTGAAAGACGAGTTTTGTTCAACTGATCATGTCATACTGTAAACACTAAATGCATCTTAAAAGTTGGCGATCGCTTCCATTATGTAACACCAAGGCATTATGTGTAAGGTAGTGTAACGAATAGAGGCATTGTTTCCAGTTTCCAAGTGAATATGCATTTCATATGGATTATGACTTGTGGTAACATAGTACTAGAGCAAAACTGACGGATTATTGGCTGTGGTAACATAGTTCTGCAGCAAAACATATTCATCCATCCATAATCCAGAAATTCGAGGTAGAACAAACATATCAAAAACATTTAGACAACATATCACTGGGAAACTTGACCAAAAACTCTTTCTTGGTTCTCTCCCTAGGACATCCCACAAGATAATTAGTTTTACAAAGAAAAAAATACCAGTGTTGCGACGTCTGCACGCCAGGCTACCGCAAAGATCATTCCAAGCTAGTACAAACCACTGAGTTGCCAAGCAGGCCATCAGTTAGACAAGCCAAGATATCAGACTGTATGGAGTGGTATTGGAACTGCCAACCACATAGGTCAAAGCTCTAAGGCCATTGCTGGTTAAGAGACTCCCGAGAAAAAGGAACAGACATAGCACTGAGCACATCATGACACCATAATCTGTCTCCAAATGAATTAGTTGGTACTATAATGTTTGAAGTAGTAAACTAAAGGAGTAATAGCAAATGAAGATGACAGAGACATCCCCCAACAAGAAAGTGAGGTTGCCGCTGATAGTATACTTTGCATAAATTGCATGTCATGATACATGAAGTCAAATACAAGTGGTACTTAAACTGAAAGTGACAGACCCATAGGAGCAATGATCATATTATCCATGTAAGGTATGTGTATCCAGTTTCAGGACAACCCAATAATGCTAACCCCAATAATCCCAACCCCATTTGCAGTAAGACCTTCGAAGGGAGACTGCATAATGAACTATAACCTAGAGAAAATAGTGCTACCAGCAGCAACATTCTTCTCAATAGAACAACACGAACATCTAATCAACAAAAAAATCTCACGGCTGGGTTGACAGAGGCACGCATTTCATACATGACTACAATACCGCATTGACGAGGGGTTTCCCTAATCCCGATCCTCCCACACGCAAGATGCACAGCCTAGATGCACTCGTGGTATGGAATTCACCACCGAATAAACATAAGAAGGGCTCTAGCAGCGGCAGCGTGGGACAATCCGAGATCTGGGGCGAGGAGGGGGGTGGGGAGGAGGAAGGTTGCGGGTTGCGCGGACCTGTAGGGCCGTGGAGTCGTGGGCGAGCTTGTAGTCCTTGTAGAGGAAGTAGCCGCCGCCGGCCGCCGCCGCGGCCGCGCCCGCGAAGAAGGACGCCAGCCTCACCCGCAGCATGAACCCCATCCTCCTCCTCCTCTCCGCCGCCTCTTTCCCTTCCTCGCTTCTGCTCGTTCGTTCCCCTTCTTTCCGCCGTTGTCTGCTCCGGAGGGCTTTCTTGCTTGTGCCAGCTGCGACAGACGATTCGGGCTCGACCTATTGCCCAAGTCTCCTGCACCTGACACTGGGTCCCACGTGTCAGTGCCGTCCAACTTTATTGGGCCCACTGGGCTGAACTTTAGCTTCTCTATTGGGCCGGGCCGATTCGTGCACCAGAATATCATGGAGCGGATTACGAGGCCCGAAGAAGAAGAAAAAAACAAGTCCCGTCGTCCGCTGTGGCCGTTGCGAAGCGAGAAGATAGATAAAGAACACGCCACGGCCGCCCACCCGCTGACATCCACGCCGCTCCCCGCGAGCTTTGCCTCGCCAGCTCGCCATGCCGCCCCCATCCCTCCTGTCCCTCCTCCCCGCAGCGTCCCTCTCCCCGCGAAGCCGCCGAGCGAGGCGCGAAGCCCCTACGGCGAGCGACCGCCTCCATTATTCCCGCCTCCCCGTCCTCAGCGCACGGGCTCCCTCGCCGCCGCATTCGTTATCCTCTACCTCCTCTGTCGGCGGCGGCGGAGGTGGAGGAGGCGACGAGCTCCACCTGCTAGACAAGCCCTTCCCCTCCGCCCTGGCGGAGGAGGACGAGGACGACCCCGAGCCTGAGCCCGCTCCGGCGCTGTCCCAGGGCGAAGCGCTCGCGCCGTACCTCAACTTTTTCCAGGTGAAGGGCGGCGACGGCAGTGAGTGCGCGGCCGCCGTGAGGAGCTCCGTGGACGACGCCTCGGAGGACGGAGACGACGCCGGTGGGCGTGGGGTCATTTACTACGACCCCAAGCCCGGGGACCTCGTCGTCGGCGTCGTCGTCGGGGGCGACTGGCGGGCACTCGACGTCGACGTCGGCGCTGGAGGAGAGCCAGCTCTGATGCTGGCCAAGGAGGCGGCGCCGGTTTCAGCGGTGGAGCTCGGTTACCTGGCGTGCGATGTCGCATCCAGCGGCGGCGGCGCGAGTGAGTTCGCCGCGGAAGGCAGGGTTGGCGTCGTGGTCAGCGGCCGGGAGGGGAGCGTGACGGCCAGGAGGAGCGGGAAGGATAAAGGTGCCCCGGTGGTGGGCGTTGGCATGGTGGTGTTCGCCGAGGTCCTCGGTCGAACACTTGGCGGGCGGCCGTTGCTGTCCGCGCGCAGGCTGTTCCGGCGCGTCGCGTGGCACAGAGTGAGGCAGGTCCTCTATGACTCTCCTCTCTACTGTTGTTGGAATTTGATGAACTGGTCTATTAGCAATGGCTTGATCGGTCAATGTCTGTTAGTCTCATGCAGTCATGCACTATCAGTAGTTCAGTACCCGATAGAGTTCGAAGGTAATGCCATACCAGATACTTAAAACACCACTAATACTATATATGATTAGTGTAAGTAGTAGGTCTGCAACTCCAGACATGACCGCCACCTTGCTGGTACCAAGTAGATTTTCATAAACTAACCTCTCTAAAAGCTTGAGCTGTGAAGGCATGGTGATAGGCAAATCTGTACTACTATAACTTGCTCCTAACTTAATAAATAAATTTTGCTCTGATGTTCTTGGGATGGTGTAAGTAATAAACATTTTGCTCTGAAGCCCAAAAGAGAGCACTGCACGACACACAAATACAAAAGCCCCCCAAAAAGAGCATTCACATTAAGTACATAGAGTGCTTTCAGAAACATAAAGTACATGAAGAAATATCAGTATTACCTCATATTATCATGGGACCTTGTAATATGCACGGTTCACCTTGAGTTGGAAAAACTACATGCATGGGCAGCTTGGTCTGTTCTATTGGAGAACTGACATATCACATGTATGGAATTACTTGAGGCCAAAGCAGTGCAAACTAACGTTCTGTGGGAAATTTGTATGTGGAAACCTCTTGTTTCCTTTGTGTCTTGTTTCGATGAAAGTTGACATAATTGTCTTCTTGACTTTAGATCTCTCATGCATTTTTATGAGAAAGTGTGATCTACTCGTTTGGTTTGAGATCAATAGCCATCATTTCTATTCTGAATGTTTATATATGACAGTTTCTGTACACACTTTTGTTCAGATAAAGCAACTAAATCTACCTATCATGGTTAAAGTTTTTGAGTGGAATGCTGGAGGCTTGATATCAAGAATTGAGGTATAAGTTACTCATAATGAGTTTACCATACTACATTACGCGCTCCAGTTTTGATTTAAACTCACTTCCATATTTCATCATTAGGGGCTCCGAGCGTTCCTCCCTAAGGCTGAGATGATGAGAAGACCAAGAAATTTCACAGATCTAAAGAATAATGTAAGTTCAGGAAAATATACAATATTGTTTGTACCTCATATGGACTCTTCAAATCTGCATCTTACATGCTGTTCGAGCTTCGTATATCGGCACGAATGATATCTCTTTATCTATTTTATCAGCTGTTTGTTGAGAAAGTGACCATAACTTGTGAATTGTACTTTTTGTCGTACACAGGTTGGCCGACAGATCCATGTCTGCATTACAAGGACTGATGAAAGGACTAACGAATTGATAATCAGTGAAAAAGAGGCATGGGTAAGTTGACTGCACTGACCTCTGTTGCCCTTATTTGTAGCATTTGCTAGCATATTGTTTACCAGGATATCATATGTTCTTTAAGTAGAGAATCTTGGTCTATGATTTATCGGATTGCTTATATACACGATTTATGCTAGAAACTTATATTATTTCAAATGGCTACCAATACAGCCTACAGCTCTTTCTCAAGTACACCGCAAAATATCTGTATCACTTGAATTCTGCAATACACTGATTTTGACTTATACGAGTGAAGCGATGAGCGTCCTTGAGTTCTTGTGATTAATTTTACAGTTCCTGATTGCTTTAGGCAATGGCATACCTTAGAGAAGGGGCTCTCTTGGAAGGGACAGTCCGCAAGTTGTTTCCATATGGTGCACAAATTAGGATTGGCGAGACTAACAGAGGGTAACATCCCTAAACTGTTTGTTACATATTAAATATGGCATTTCTTGTTGTTCTGCTGAAGTTAAGTTTACTTTTAGGATTTGCACGGTCCCAGCACCATTATTTTATTCAGTATGTGCCGATAAGTTTCTCTGCCATATTTTCTTCTTTTCAGCCTGATGTAGGTCAATCCTATGCGTATCCTATTGCTTCAGTTTGACACCCTTAATCATGCATGTCTCAGTTTTTCTTACTCATGTTTTATGAAAAATAAAATATAGGTTTACCAAATACAGTAACTTAGAAGGTAGCTGCTGGTACGATATACAGTAACTTAGAAGGTAGCTGCTGGTACGATATGTATTTAATTTCCACAAGATTGGTAGTTTTGATTATATAAACATAATGGAGATTCGTACTCATGGAAAAAAAAACTTTGTTCTTAGGCTGGATTATCTGAACAATGGATTGAATGAGTGATGGTTAGCTTGAGTGAACCACGAGGTTTAGAAATTGCCTTTCACATTGATGACTTCTAATCCTGATAATGTGCCAGCTAAGATTTTGAGCACTCATGTTGTGCTTTGGCAAAGGGCTTGTCTTGTTCCTTTGAAATACGTAGTGCTAAACAAGTAAACAGGCACTTTATTTACATGTCATGCTTCACTTGTTTATAAATTATAATAGATCCTGTGATTTCAAGCATCTGTAATGTACTACTAGATGCCAAAAAAAATTTAGGGAGAGCTATGAACTAGTATTATGCATCTTCCATTGTTGCACACCCAAATACAGTTTGCCCCGTGTACAGTCCAATTTACAGCTCCTAATGTTTTACAGTGGTCTGCTGCATATCTCAAAGATAACACATGGTCAGCTGCGATCCGTCAGTGATGTGCTTAAAGTGGGTGAGAGAGTGAAAGCTCTTGTGATCAAATCAACAGCACCGGACCGAATTGCTCTTAGGTACACCAGAATAAACATGTTGTAACTGAAGTCCATACATTCGCTGCTGCATGCCATTTCTGTAGGAGAGGTTATCATCTGTTCTTTGCTTCTGTGATTGTCCATTGATGAAAGTGCATGTGTTTTCGCTCTGTGCAGTATTAAGGACCTTGAGAGCGAACCTGGACTGTTTCTCTCTGACAAAGAGGTAAGAACACCACAAGTGTTTCTTCATCAGTAGCATCACATGTACACCGAGTGGTTCACATTTTGCATTGCCTCTGTTCTCGCAGAAGGTGTTCTCGGAGGCTGAAGAGATGGCGCAAAGATACCGTGATCAGATTTCAGAGACGCCTCGATCTGACGGTTCTGGCTCCTCGTGCAACCACGACGCTATCGCGTTCGAGGACGAAGCAGAATCCTACGCGAACTGGAAGTGGTTGAAATTCATCAAGTCTGACGAAGTAAACCTTAACCCTAGTGATACCCGCTCAGGATTGTAACGCAGGATCCCTCTGCAGAAAATTTTGCTCAATCCAGCACCCACTCTTGCAAATACTGACTGTTCTAAGTAGCACTTGCTCAGCCACGGAGAATCGGCCTTGTCTCGGCCAATTTTCCTACGGTGCGGGGGCGGCCGACGAACTCCCAGCTTCTGCGACACCTCAAAGTCTGGACGTTGTGATTTGTGACCGTCAGACGAATGATGGTGAGACAAGAGGCTTTCCTTTCTGGTTCACTCTTGGAGGGTCACTTTGCCGGATTCCATGGATGCATTTGCAAAGCCTCAAAGCTGTCGGCGAACGGCACGCGGCACCTTTGATTTGATCCGATCTCACGCGATCGTCCGCGACGTCATGCGGGTAAGCGATCGCTGCTGCCGATGCCCCTTTTTTCCCGCGAGTGCGTCAACCGGAACGCATGAGAATCAAGATCGCTCCAGTCCCTTGCTCCTTCTCTTCGTTTTCGTCAATTTCCTTTTGGCGTGCACTGCTCATCTTGTTGGTTGATGGCCGTTCCATTCCATGGATGCTTACTTCCTCTTCACCCCCAATCTGGCATGTCTCGTCGACGTCTGCTGATTCGCATGTCGATCTTGTCGTCGTAGGTTGGAAGTCCCTACCATGCTTTGCTCTTATCGTGGCTTCTTGGCATTAATTTTAGTATGGTGATTAGATTAGAGGCTAATGTCGCCTCTAATTTGGGACTCTAACCGACCAAGCTTTATAATAAGCACATTGCTCTTCAACGTCTTGGTCTCCGTAAGGCGTGAGCGGTGGACCAAGCAAGCCAGGAGGTTTGTCTCCAAGCCTAAATGGCAGCCGCTTGGCTCGGCTCTCCGTCATGTGCTGTGTTTGAAACTTTGAATGCAGCCTACAAAGGAAAAGAAAAGGGACCCTGTAGACCCAACTAATGTGCGTCGGTGACAGTAGTTTCATAATTCTTGTCGAAATATTACATGTATCTAGACGTTTTTTAGAAATAGATGCATCCATTTTTGAACAAATTTGAGACAAGAATTATGAAACGGAGGGCGTAATTTAGATGTACACCCTAGAGCAAACTTCTCTCGACATGTTTAAAAAGGGAAAGAAAAATAATCAGGCACGCATGTGTACATTCTTCAGAAATTTGACGTTTTCAATTTTATATTTGCATGTGTGCATTTTTAGATTTACTATGGATTTTACTGTTCGTCTCAGAGCGCATGCATGCTAACTCCCTATTGATCCATAATAAGTGTCTTATTCATTATGCTCCCTCCGTCCCATATCAAGTGACTCAAATTTGTCTAAAGATGAACGTATTCATATACTAAAATATGTCTGGATACATGTAATAAAAAATCATTAAATATGGGACGGGGAGCGAGTACTTAGTATACAGGACACTTATTATCGATCGAAACGGACAATTTTTGCTACAGCGACAAGGTTGCTCTCCCAGACTTTTTTTTAACCGAGAATCTCTCCTAGACTTTCTCCCGAGTCTCGACGAAAACGACGGCCCACCTTCTAGGGAACGTCATATCGACACACAGGGTTCCGACAGAGCTGGCCACTTCATTAGTGTAGTGTACTAACCTGTCATTAGCGGATTGGCAGTTAATGGAGTAGTTTATGCACACCACCATGCATCGGATGGATAAAAGTGACAGTTGAAGCTAGAAACGACGAGCAGGAAGGAATTTGCTTTCGTGACACCGTGGGAATTCTTTTGGGTCCAGCCCAACAACTTCATCAAAATAAACAAACATTAGACATGCAACTTCCAATTGTTTATGGCTAGCCAGTATAGCCTCGTTAAAAGACGAAAGCGAGATCCTAACTCGCTCGAGGCTTGTTCTTGAATACATTAGTTAATTATACCGTCACTGAGATTCCTCAGATGTCCCATCAAGAAGAAGGTTCAGTGGCAAGCGGCCAAACACCAAACATTGCTCAGGCGTCTCAAGAAGAAGGCTCCGTATACGGTCTACCTACCCACATTGTTTTATTTCGCACGAAAAATGCATGCACGGGCTCCGAGACTACGGTTGATCATGTGAGTGAGTAGTGGATTAAAGGAAAAGGAAAACTATAGAAATTTAGTCTATTGAAATTGGACAATCGACCGTACGAACGAGGTTGATCAATTTCTTAAAGATGACTAGTGCAATTCCAAATTTCGCCCGGTTCGTATGTTTTGTTTTCCTTTGAACACCGAATGAGCCCTGAATCGACATCCGTCCGTCGTTTACCTCAGCGTCGATACATGTACCCTACAACCTTTCACCGTTTCATCCACGCCCTGCGAAGCCACGCTAAATGCAGCACAGCAATTACTCCAGTAACTCCACTGCTGGCACGAACTACCCAATCTTCTCGGTATTAATTACTGACAGCTCAATCTTCGTACTCTATATTAATTACTACTACCACCTCCCATGCATGATTTGATTCCCCATTCGTGCGGCCATTGACAGATCCATCGACCCACGCGGTACGTGCACGTGTAGCTATAGCGCGCCGTGGATGGAACTATGGAAGGAAGGAACGACCGTAAAGAAAAGAGTAAACTCCGTATTAAACCTTGATTTAGTAGGCTAAGTCTGAAATGAATCCTAAGTTTTTAATCCTTGAAGTCAGCACTCTGTCCTTGTTAATTCCGTCTAACATCAACCTTAGAGAATCAAATACTATTTGGTAGAACGGGATTGCAGACATAGTAGTTATAATTTGGGATTTGTCGACTAATTCAGTTCGGCTTATTACTACCCAGATTCGTCGCCTATAATTAGACTAAGTTACATATTATTATTTAAAAGTTTTATATCTGCGTGTGGAGAATTTGATCATATGTCCCGTCTTGCTTGGCAATGAATTACATGTCATGTAATAGTATGTTATTGATCATTTGTCACGTCTTACTTGGACACCGTGATGATTTATCCTTTTCTATTTTTAACTCCATTTTTTCCGAGCACGTGTGAAATGGCCCGTCCGCTTGCGCATGCGCATGCGCATGGCTGTATCGACGTCCGCGTGTACGTGGCGTTGAAGAAAACGATGCATCTATATTTTTTTGTAATATCTTTGTACTAAAATTATCACAATCTAAGTTATCTTCTAGTTTAATGGGTTTTTGGATAAAAGCCCCAAGATTTGCATCTCTTGTCAGCTGTCCCGCTCTCTCAAACAGTTTTTTTTCCGAAAGTCGGGGTTGAACGCGATAAATAAGTCATGGTGCTGATTTGAGGGATTCAAAAGTATTTTTTGTTTTACACTTGGTCTATAACTACAAGCTTGAGGTCTAAAATGGAAAACTTTGCTTCGCTTGCTTCCACGGCTGGGCAGCTAGCTGCATGCGTACGCACGCGGGGCCCCTGGTACGGGGTACGTACCGCACGCGCGTCGTCGGGGCACTCGAGCGCGCACACCGTCGCCTGCTCCGCTGCTGACGTCCCCAAGATCCACGTGCACTTCTATTTTACTAGCACTAAAACAGCCACGAGTATTTAGTAACGGAAGCAAATAGTTGTGATCGTTTTTCATTTCCCGATTTCAAAGAGGCCGATTGACACGATAGAAACCGGGCAAAATCAGTTGCGTTTTCCCATCCCCGCGTTCCGTTCGGAGAGAAGTCCGTTCAGATGCAAAGGCAAAGACCAAATCATCGTGAGCTGGATGGAGAGTGGAAAACCCCAAACAGTCCTCAATCAATCGCACGTCAATTTCAGCTTAACAGTTTTAATTACCGCACATGCCGCGCCTCCCCGCCCTCACCCGCCGCACATGGTACGTACATGACATGTGGTCCTCCGCCGGTTCCCATCCCTCTGCCGGGTGGGTCCGGCCCGCCGGGACTGACAGCTAGCCGGTGAGAAAATACAGACGACTCCCATTCTCATCCACCTTTTCTTCTCCCCTGCGAATAAAAGGAAAACAGCCGCGGACCTACCTCTGAGCAACGGACATGTGGGGCCTCTCAGTCTCCTGGTCCCACACCACCTGGCCCCACTCTCTTTTTCACCGCGGAAGGGCGATTTAAAACTTCACCGCACCCCCTTGAAGCGGAAACGCCCCACCGACGTGCCGCGCCACGCTCGCCCTGGCCCGCATGTCATCTACTAGCAGCTGTACCGGTGGGCCACACATGGCATTGACGAGAAGTTTTTTTCGTCTGTACGCTGCGCCCCACAAAGTTGGCTCACTCACTCTCAGTCTCTCTCACACACTCCGCTGGCTAGTGTGGGCTAGTGGCTACTCGCGCTCGCATTTTTATTTCTTCTGATTTTTTTTCTCCTCTCTTGTTTTCTTTTTGTTTTCGCCTGCTCTTTTTCTTTCTTCCTACCGCCGTCACCTTGTGCGCTGCTCTGCCACACTACCAGTCCCAGTAGTAGTAGCACCCTCGCCCCACTCGTTTGGCTTCCTCTCCCTGGAATGGAGGCGTAGCGTCGGGAGAAACAGAGAGAGAGAGGAAACTCCGGAGCTAGGGTTCTGCGCCGCCGCATCCGCCTGGCCTGCAGCTCGTCGTCGTCCTCCGGTGAGTGCGCCGCCGACACCCCCCAGATCCAGCGCTGCCGCCTCCCGTAGCCGCCGCCGCCTAGATCTGTGCTCTAGGGCAGGCCGTTTCGTGCTTTTTTCGAAAGCTTTTTGGTGTCGGTTGGATTTGAGGCTCCGGTCCTGTTGCTGCATTCGGGGGCGAGGTTTGCTGCGAGCTGCTGGAAACGCGGATCTTTTCCCACTCCCTTTCCTTTTTTTTTTGTGGGACGTGCTTAGTTTGATCCGTTGCTTTGGTTGCTTTCGCTGGGACCGTGATAGCGATCTTGGTTTAGGTGGATGCTTGGGTTCCTGAATAATTTATATTTTTTGGGTTTTATTATTTCCCAAATTTCCTTTTTCTGTAGGGAATATATAGTTGGTCTCAGTGTAGATCTGTGCACTGACGCGCACGGCGGTTCGTTTGCTGCAGGCTTCGAAACCTCCGGCGCCGCGGCGGTCTAGAGCTCCGATGGGGAAGTCTCCGGCGAAGTGGCTCAAGTCCGTGCTCTTCGGGAAGAAGACGTCCAAGTCTGGCTCCACCAAGGGAAAGGATTTATCGGTATGTTAATTTCACCCTTGTTTTGATATTTTCGTACAAATTGAATTTTCTGAGGAGACCCTGGAGTCGGTTTCTGCAATTGCAACTAGGGAATGGTAGAACCGAGATCTGTTTATTGCGATTGATGCCTTTGTTTTTTCCATATGTAGAAGGCACCTGGTAACCGAGGGTATGCTGCCACCGGGAAGGACCCAGTGTTTTCGGAGAGCTCCCCGGTGATCTCGGAGCCGGTGCTTGTTACCCCCCACAACAATGACACTGTGCCGGAGGTGAGAAAGGCTGAGAATTCCAGCTTGCAAGGTGAAGTGGTGGTGCCTGATGTGAATCAGGATTTGGAGAAGCAGAGCACTGTTGGGTCTGATGTGCTGTCCAATGACCCGGAGAGGTTGAGGGAAGAACAAGCAGCTGTCAAGGCACAGGCTGCCTTCCGAGGCTACCTGGTAATGCTTATTCTGTTTCTATATGCTTGCTCCAGCTTATCTTGATTCCGAATTCCTTTTTCATACATCTTAAGTGTTACTAAAAAGGAAACAAATTATATTGTTTAGCACCTCTGTGATTAATTGATTATTTATGATGCATCAGTGTTCCTATTTATTGAAAATGCTGTATATGTACATAATCACTTTACCTCCTAACTTGCCTTAGAAGCTACTAAAATATTTATTGTTGCCATAGCCACTCTGTTTGTCTTGCTTTAGAACCATGCTAAATTTAGCATGATATGGTCCAGGCACGTCGGGCATTCCGTGCATTGAAAGGAATCATAAGACTTCAGGCACTTATCCGTGGACATCTTGTAAGGAGGCAAGCTGCTTCAACTCTTCGTGCAACATGGTTGATTGTGAAGTTCCAAGCTGTCGTTCGTGGTAGAAATGTCAGACTTTCTAGTGACGCCGTTCAATTCAGATGGAATCTTGTTCAGCAGAATTCCATGGTAAATTCCTTGCTCATCCTATGCCATTCAAGACCTGATATATTATTGATCGTAATGGTACTGAGTGTTTTCTTTATTTATATCGCTATTATAGTCTTATTGAGTATGCATATTCATGATTTTATCAGTACGTATCATGATGAGGAAAGCTAGATGTGAGGCATAGTTAAACTAAAGACAAATAAGTTTTCATCAAGGCTATTCAAGCCCTTTGAGAACTTAGTTGATAGATTGGCATGATCCTCCTTGAAGTGTGGCTTTTGACTTTTGGCTTATAAGTGTTTTGCTTATACCAACATTTAACAATATCAAGTCAAGAGTCAAAAGCCAAAGCCAAGAACATATAAATATGTGCTTTTTTGGCTTTTAAGCCAAAAACAAAAGCCACAAGTAAAGCCTAACATAACAGGGCCTTAGTTGATAGATTGGCATGATCCTCCTTGAAGTGTCATGTCAAAAAAATTCTCTGAAGATTTGGTAATTGGTTGCTGCAGATGCAAATGTTAAGTTTACCTAATTATTGTAACAGTAAAATGCTGCAGTTTTTGACATTACATATTAATAGGTGAATGCTCTAGGTGCTTATTGAAGAAAGCAGTTGAGTAGCTTTCAATTAGTTCTTTCCTATGTCTCTGAGAGGATGATTTGTAAGTTACGAAGTACAGGCGCATCAAAAGTTGTGTATTGCTCATTCCTGTAGTTTTGTTACTCGTTAATCTCCTCATGTCGCGAGATGGCTACATCCTTTATTCAGTTGTGCCATAACTTAGGGACTTTGTTACACTTCTTGTCGGCACTGAGGATTTCTCTTTGTTGCTATTGCATAGAAAATAAACCTACAATTCCTACATTGGAATCTATGGTGAAGCTGACATGGATGTTTCCGTATCTTTAAATGCCCGTACCTTCTGATTAGATTTAATCAAGCAGTCACGCTAAATACAAATTGTGAACAGTTTGGTCAGGCTATTGAATTCTTTTAATGCTTCGTTTTTTCAATTGTATTTAATGTTGGTCCAAACTGAAAGATCAAAGACTGAACTTCTGCTTGGCATCTTAACTGAAATGTAAATATACAATTCTTGCCTTTTCCCAGGGTGCTAAACCGGATGCATGGAAGGAGAGGTTAGCTTCAAATGCATTTGCTCGAAAGGTAAAAATGCTTCTGTTTTGCTATATAGTTACCTGAAGGCTTGAATTAGAGCAATATATCTTGACCCTGTTGTTTGGTCTTTATGTTCATTAATTTACAAAATACATGCCATCCTCTTATTAGCCCATTTGCTATTTGTCTGCGAATATTTTCTTGATGCCCTGAGTTAACTTTTTTCCTTTGTATCTGTTGTAGCTTCTAGCTTCCCCAATTCTGGTAGAGGCTCTTCACTTTCAGTATGATGAGAGGGATCCGAATTCAGCATTCAACTGGTTAGAGAGATGGACCATAAGTCGTGTCTGGAAGCCTGTTTACCAACCAAAGAGATCTGCTGCCTCTGATGCCAAAGCACAGACAAGGAAGGCCAGCTATGCTATGGAAACAGAGTCAGGGAAATTGAAACGCAATGCTCGGAAGAGTTCTGCAATGTCAGTTGAGCCTGCACCAACAAACATGCCGTTGGAAACTGAAAAACCAAGGCGGAACCAAAGGAAATTCACTAGTATTCCTGCCGATTCAGTGCCTGATAGCCAGTTAACTGAACTCGAGAAGGTTAAACGTAGCCTTAGGAAGGTTACTAATTCCATGGCAGAAGCCTCAAAGGTATCTAGTCCTGCAACTGAGATCTCTGACTATCCTGAGGTCCAATTTGAGAAACCAGTACGGACTGCACAGGAAGTTCCAGTTTATCCTGAGATTCAAGAACCTTACAATGGTGATCTATTGGAGAATGCAAAGATGGATATTCCGGTACCTGATCTCACGCAACTGGAAGTTACTTCATATCCAGTCACAACTGAAGAGAAAGCTGGTGAGCTGACAGTTGTAACTACAACAGCTGAAGTTATGCCGCTGCAAGACATTGATAATGAAGAAAATGCTTTAGTGAATGACATTGAACCGAGATCCAGAGAAGAACCTCTTTCTACCGAAAGCCTTAAAAGTGGCAATAGGAGGTCTTCATTCTCAACCAAGCCAGAATATCCAGAAAACGGCTCCAAAAACTCTCCATCTGTGCCAAGCTACATGGCTGCAACAAAATCTGCAAAGGCGAAACTGCGAGGTCAGATTTCACCTAGACTCAGTGCTGATTCAGCAGAAAAAACTGTCTACACACGTCGCCATTCTCTCCCTTCCCCTGCCAATGGTAAGCAG
The DNA here is from genome assembly GCF_000005505.3 of Brachypodium distachyon. Taxonomy (NCBI): domain Eukaryota; kingdom Viridiplantae; phylum Streptophyta; class Magnoliopsida; order Poales; family Poaceae; genus Brachypodium; species Brachypodium distachyon. Next base: position 16,528,638 of record NC_016132.3, on the reverse strand, counting down.
AACTCACACTCGCCGCGTACACAAAGGCCAGCCCATTCTGGTAGCAAAGAGGGAGTGAAAGGCGACAAGTCTATGCTGTCATCAAGAGACGCAAGTGGTAAGTGATCTTCAAATACACATTGATAACTCTATTTCATGCCTTGTCATATTGTTTGGTTGAATTTCTTATCTTCAGTATGCATGAATTGTTTTCAGCCATTTCAAAGTAACCGTGTATTGATAAGGTTGTTATTAGTAGAAGCCAAAATCTCATTATATTACTGTGTGTCATATCCTGTTGCCTTTTATGCCTTAATTCAAAATGAAACGAGCTATTCCATGCCTTTTTGTTGCTTTGATGTCTATCCTTTTATGTTAGCCTATCGAAAGCAATCGGCTAAATGACTATCTTGTCTATTTAGTTCCACTAGAGTAATCACTAATCAGACAAACCAACTGAACTGATGCGTAAAATCACTCAGAATTTGCTTATGCAAGTACACTCAGAACCATGAATAGCATGTGTCCCATTTTTCTGAATCAGGTCAAGTTTCCAATTAATAAGTTGTCAAATGAAATTTATCATTTGGACGTAAAGCCAAACCATATTTATTTATCTGTTTTTCATATCAGAGAATATGACTGTATCATATTGGTATGTTACTCACTCCAGTTTAACCTGCCTTGTACTGCGAAATCATCTGCAGAGAGACCAATGAAAGCCGAGTGGAGACGCTGAAGACATCTACTGATCATCGAACACCAAAAAATTCCTCCATTTGAGTAGCATGGCGACTTCTGGGTGGACGGTGGATTTGCTCCGGTTGTTTTGCTTCTGATGTAAAAATGTTCTCGCTTCTGCTGCGACAAGGGACCAGCTTAATTTGTTGTGGTATCACCTGGTGTCGAGTTTGACTTATTTATAGGGTTTTGCGACGTCCCGCCTTTGCTGTCTTGGGTCTTGTATAGCTGAAGTGTGTTCCGCCTGGTTTGTTTTGGTTCCCCCACCCTGAGATAGACACCCCTGCTTTATTAAGCGAGCGAGCTGAGAGATGCTGATGTTAGTGAGCACTTTGGGTTGAACAATCTGTCAATCTTGCCCCGTTTGGTTGGTTATCCCATGACATATTTGGTTGTCTCCCTGCTTTAGTTTCAGTGTTATGTGTGCCTGTAGACTGCATGTGTTTGCTGATGTTTTAACTAGCACTGAGTGCCGTACTGCCATCCATGCCCTCGTGTGCTAATACCGTACCCTAAACTATTGTATTAGCAGCGCTGACAAAACATTTCCTACTATGTTTTAAAAACCTGTATGTTTTCCATTTTCCTAGACTAATTGTGTTCATCCTCTGTTTTAATTCCTACTCCGTACTATGTTTTAAAAACATGTGTGTTTTCACTTTACACTTCATCATATTCTTATGTATTTTCCTGTTTCTGTGTTTTGTATTTCTACGTTCCAACTTCTCTAAACATGGCCTATGTTTTCATCTTGTTCACAAAATCTCGATATCACCAACAAAATTTGTGGTAAACCACATTTGATCCCCTGAGAGAAATAACTGAGGCATACTCGAGACACTTCACATAGTACTCCGTACCTCCTTTACAAGAAAGCTCGACCCCAGAAGAGGTTCTCGGAAATAAAAAGGAAAAGAGGATAATAGGATCCTCCTTTTTTTTCTTGACCAAATGGGATTCTCCTATTCATCAACCCCTTCTCCAAGAAGACCACCACGACGCACATCAACAGCTGCTTCTTTCGCTTCAAGAAAAAGAAGCTCCCCGAGGGGTCCGTCCGACGATAATCTCGACCCACCCGTAACAAATCTCGGCCGTCCATCTCGAATCATCACTGGCCCCTGCTGGCGCTGATAAAACCAGAGCCCTCCCCTTCCCGGCCTCCGCCTCCTCGCACGCTCTCCACCGGTCCGCCCCCAAATCGCACATTCCTCTTCTCCCACCTCTCGCCGCCGCCGCCTCGCCATGGCCTCCACGGGTCCCGGGCTCTACACCGAGATCGGGAAGAAGTCCAGAGGTCGGGACCCCGTCTCGTCGCCCTATGCTGGAATCTTCTGTTTCATTTTGTTTCGGTTGTTCATGGGGTTTTGTCTAATACCTGCTCGTTGTTGTTTTGTTTTTTCCGGGCGGGATTTGCAGATCTCCTGTACAAGGACTACCAGACGGACCAGAAGTTCACGCTCACCACCGTCGCCGCCAACGGAGCCGTGAGTGTTCGCTCTTCATGCCCTTCGTTCTGATCCGTCCTGTAGAGCTGTGCTGTTCCCTTTGCGTCGATTAGCTTGCTGGCTTATGGTAATGGCGGGTTAGGGTTTAGGACAAGCGGGGATAGTCAGTTGGGATGGCCCGTGGCTGTTATGTCCTGGTTTTAGTTTCCGAGGGAAGATTCATGTCAGACATGCGGTGTGATTGTTGCCGGATTTACTGTTTTATGTTCTGATTTTGTGTGGTTGTTGGGATAAATAGGTTCTAATTCTGATTTAAGACAATATAACAGTGAGTTGTCACTCAAGGTTTTGGTGTTGAGTGGTGTGACACTTGGCAGTGATTGGCTTGTCCAATGGATATAAATGCATTTTTTGGTTTATTGTCTCGTACCTGGATCAGATTTGGTAAATTTTATGCTATTTATAAGCTAATTTTATTCCACAATTACCTGGTTTACCCTAGCTGGTTCGGTCTTTGGGATTGAACCCTGTGTGTGCCTGTCTTATTATCGATTGTTGTATTACAAGTCACTACTATCTAGAAAGCCGGAAATCCCTTTTGGATGTACATCAGTCTAGCTTTTGGAGAGCCTATAGTTGGTACATAGCCTCTATATGACTATATCTACTGAAGTTAGCCCTTGGTTGCCAGCTTGTTTAATTTGTTTCAGCATTCAGCAATGACTTGAACTATCTAGTGCTCCTTACCTATGTTACATGGTACTGGGATACAAATATGGGTATATGGGAAAACTGCACTTTCTAAAAGTACACTTATGGGGATGCGGCGAGTATATATGTATAAATGCATAGAAAATGGAAAAGCGCTGCCGCAGAAAGCTTTGCGAGCATGCCTTCTAATGGGCCACCATCAAGTGTAACAGGCCTGGTATGTATCCCTGAGGTACCATCCCATGCATACCTCAGCCTTTTTCTATTTTCTAAAATTCAAAAAAGGGCTAATTGAGGACATGCATATCTAAGCAGTATCTGGCGTATCCTCGTTCTGAGTGCGTATCCCTACGACATAGCTCCTTACAATTAGGTTTGCTTGGATTGTCAATGAAGTACGTACTAGTTGTCCATAAATTTATTTAGATGGATCTTTACGATGTGCTCTTTCACTTTTATGTATAGCTTTATACATATGTCCTTGTGCTATTGGTCTTACAGGTCTTCTATGTTTGATGACTGATCACCGAGCCTTAATTTCCTGATATTTTTAGCTGTTATGTTCTTATGCTGCAACTTCTACCATGATATAGTCTATATAAATCTTATGCAGTTAATTATGTTCTATTAATTTTTTGTATCCTGTCTTGAATAAAGAAATGAATTGACTGTAGTGTTACCACCTTTTTCCAATAAACTATGGTCAACTTTTCTCTTTTCTAAGTTACTGCTGCTACGATAATATTTTTTTGTCAATCTTTTTAATGGAAACAGTGTACTTAAATCTCTCAAATGTTGTAATAAGCTCAGTTCATTCTTGTGTAGACAATTACTGCAGCAAGCACAAAGAAAAATGAAGCAATTGTTAGTGAGATCCAGAGCCAGCTGAAGGGCAAGAATGTGACAGTGGACGTGAAAGTAACTTCAGAATCAAGTGTAAGTTCTTTTCTGCATTAGTCCTCCTTCCTCGTATTTGTAACTTGTTTATTACCATGTCTTTCGCCGTTGTTGGATGTCCTGAAGTTGTGGCTGTTTCTGTGGCAATAACAATAGTTTGTCCATTCTACCAGGTAATAGCCACTGTCACTGTTCCTGAGCTATACACACCAGGCTTGAAGGGAATGTTGTGCGTTCCTATCCCGTACAACAAGTCAGCATCTGGAAAGGTATTCTCACTTCCACTTTTGGAGTTTGATAAATTTAGAGCTCTATCTGAATTCTGTTTGATACCTTCTCATGGTTCCAGGCTGAACTCCAATACTTGCACGCCCATGCTGGCATCAATGCCAGTGTTGGCCTGAATGCAAACCCTCTGGTTAACCTTTCTGGTGTACTTGGAACTAAAGATCTCGCCTTTGGTGCTGATGTTGCTTTTGATACCGCCTCTGGGGACTTCACCAAGTACAATGCTGGAGTGAGCCTCACTAATGAAGATCTTACCGCTTCCGTGGTTCTGTAAGTTGTTTCTTCCATCGCTTTGGTGTAAGTTTACATGCTGTTTACTTTTTAAAAGTCCCTCGGCGGTCTGAATTAGACTGTTTTATTGCTTTGAAGAGGGATAGGATTACTGTACGGCCGTGATTTGATGCTTTGTCATCTTCTGCACCTCACTAACGTATTAAAATGTGGTGTTGATGCTGTTAAATTTGCAAAATCAGGAACAACAAGGGGGACACTCTGGCTGCTTCCTACTACCAGCAGGTGAAGGGTTCCACGGCTGTTGGAGCTGAGCTTGCTCACAGCTTCTCGAGCAACGCGAACACCCTGACCATTGGGACGCAGCATGCTCTGGACCCCCTGACCACGGTGAAGGGGCGTTTCAACAACAACGGCATCGCGAGTGCGCTCATCCAGCATGCGTGGAGGCCCAATTCTCTCGTCACCGTCTCCACCGAGTTCGACACCAAGGCCATGGAGAAAAGCCCCAAGTTTGGGCTGGCCCTGGCTCTCAAGCCTTGATTTGGGGTTTGGTATGCTTTAGTAGGATGCTAGCTCTCAGCAGCTCAGAGTCCAGCGAAGAAAGCCTGGACAAAAACTTTTATGTGATGCCCAACCTTTGGTGATGCTACAAACTTATTCGTTGCCCTTAATTTAGCTTGTTTCCGTTCTACATGAGTGGCTTGGCACGTACTAGTTGTATTTTTTTGGTGTTGACTGGCGTATTGGCACGCCTTGAGATCTGAAAGCCATCAAGTTACTAGCATTTGGGTTTCCTCATTTTCTTTTAGTCTCGCTAGATCTGATCATGCGCCGGATATGTCAATTGCACAGAAGCTTTTGATACGACTGGCATTTAACAGCTCATTCATCATCACACAACCAGCTGTTCATTCATCATCACATAGGGGAGGGCTACATAGGGGAGGGCTAGTTGGCGGACGACCGCGCCACGCGGACGAAGTCCGACCTGTGTGAACGTGGCCGTTCTGACCAGCCACCGTGAAGGAGGAAAGTCGCTGCCGCCGTTGACCCACCGCCCACCACAGGCCAACCGGCTATCTCCTGCCACCCGCGGCCGGCATGCTACTGCGCTGCCCTGCTCCATCCGCCACCTCCGCCGCCCCAGCCATCCCTCTAAGCATGGGAGGCACATCATCTTCTCCGGCGTCGGCCACCCCCCTCCCCCCTAACCCTAAGTGAGGGTCATCTGAACTTACCTCGTTGGCTTGTCACCTCCTCGCCTCCGCCATCGCTGCCGCGGCCCGCCACGTCGTCGCTGCTCCGGCTCGATCTCCGCCTCGCCTTCCGCCCTCGCCAACACGGCCCGCCGCGCCGTCGCTGGCTTCAGCTCGGCCTCGACTCGTCGCCGCCGGCTCCGGCTTGGTGTCCTGTCTTCCGTGTCGGCCGCCTCATCGCTTCGGTGAGAGATGGTCAGCAGCGAGAGAGACGAAGGGATTTGGATTGGAAAGAAGAGATAAGGTAATTGGAAATAATTTCAGGTGGGGCCCATGCGTATTTGCTTGCAAGAACTTAGTTCGCACGGAACGGTTCGGGAGCGTAAGTGCCAAAGAGTATCACATAACCAAGTTCTTTCGCTAGAAGTGGATTTATTTTATTCATCCGCTCGAAATGACGTGGAGCAAGGGCTGCAGGTGCTGGACCGTCAGTGGGTCCAGCTGCAGGATGTCCTGCGCAAGGGCGGCTGAATCTTGGTCAGCGCGTCTTTTGCGTTGTAGACGTGAATCTCCCGACTGACCTTTTGTGCTTCTTTGGTGGCGAACCTGTGCCAAGCACGCGGGGGGGGGGGGGGGGGGGGGGCTTGGCCCCCCTTTCAAAATTATGTTTGAAGTGATTTTTTACGAGAAAACGCAGAAACATACAACTAGCATTCGTACTTAATTCGCCCTCTCCAATCTTGAATTACACTATTTGCCCCCCTCCAATCTTAAATCATGGCTCCTTCCGGTTCACAACTAGGCGAACCATCGTCAGCGCCTCCTTCATGGCTTGTGGAGTCAGGGCGTCGATGGCAACCCGCTCGTAGGGTGGGGAACCTCTCTGCCTCGGCCAGGGTGGTTTCACGGTTGCATCGGGTGCCGCACCGGACTTAGTTTGCGAGGAGGAGGCCATTAGCGTACGCCTGCACCCAATTGATTGGCACGCTGCTCAACCCCTTGTGGCTGGCGCTGCTGAAAAGGCCGCCGACCCCTTAATCCCCGGTGAAACTAAGGGCGGTCGAGCCGGGAGTGTCGCATCCGCACCTAGCTCGGAACGCGAAACAGTCGCCAGCGCGGTTCTCGAAGCCGGCCACATAAAGGTTGTCTGACTGGATCACGAGCGTGACGAGGTGTTGAGGCGACATTGCCCGGCTATGTGTAAGTTAGAGGGGGGCCAATGCCCCCCTCCCAATTGGAAAAAAAATGGAAGAAAATAATCACGAACACTCCCTGTTAGCTCTTAACTAGATATCACATCCTTTTATTTATTTTGTAGACCGGCCGCCAGCAGCCAACATGATAATCGATCATGCGTTGCATGGATGCATGCCGCAAAGCAGGGTCACATATTATTTATGCTATAACATTAAGGTGATACATATCCACCGATCGATGACATACGTGGTCTCAGTGACTCAGGTAGACCTGCTAGAACAATCGAGGTTGGAGACGGGATCCTTGTCGCAGACCTCCAAGACCGTGCCAACGATGAAGTTGAGTTGATCGTTGTCGTCAGTTATGCCGCGTGCGAAGTTGGCACAGAGGCAGTCGGCGGCGTTTTGGCTCGATGTCCCGCTGACCAGGCGGCAGCACTTCTCCCGGTCCACCGGCGTCTTCTGGGCAGCGGGGACATTCCTGAAGTCGCCGCACGCCAGAAACCCGTCGAGGTCCGACGTGCACTGCTGGGCTTTCACGGCGGTACTACTCATGGCTAGAGGCTGCAGGAGAGCCGCCGCCGCGAGGAGGAGGATGTGAGCGGAGGACGCCATGGCTTTGCTGGCCATTGCAGCTAGCGCGCTTGTGTTTTCTGCTTCTTTCTTTGAGATGGTGTTGGAGATGTTTGATCTATGCCTTATCGTGCAAACTGCATGCGGGTATTTATAGGGAGCCATGATGCAAATCAAAGCTGTTTTTGGAGCAATTAGGCCACGTTTTTAGAAGGTCGCAAATTTCAAAGTGGTGAGATCAATGCTCGCGAAAGTAGACCGACCTATGAGCAATGGGGTATGTATATTTCAACTAAAGCAGCTTGTGGACGTTTTGGGTGGCCTCAAAGTCTTTGTGGCGGATCGTGCATGTGACCGTACATAGAATATAGGTCGTCAATTAATTGTGACATGTGATCTCAAGTTCTGAGGAGAAAATTTATGCTCGCTCCAATATGCTTTTACTTCAATTTTAGACGAAGTTTTTCTTCCTGCCTAGGTGTAGATCGACTGGTGGTTAATTCTTTTTAGTACTCCCACCGTTCCTAAATACTTGTCGTGGTTTTAGTGCAAAGTATTTAAGAACGGAGGGAGTAACACGGACCTTAATTTCAAGCGACAACCGTTAAATCGATTTTTTATGTGTTTGCTTATTTGTTCAGTTTGGTCCTAGACAAGGATGCCTTGTCACAGCAAGCAACCAGCAGTTTGACGGCTGCTACCTCTGTTCTTATAAATGTAAAATGTTCGAACTTTGTTCTAAGACAAACTTTTTTAAATTGATCAAGTTCATGTAAATATGTATTAACATTCACAACATCCTGTATACTATGACGATATATATCATGAAGGATGTAATCAAATTATTTTAGGGTTTCAAATGTTGATAGATTTTTCTACAAACTCGAAGAAGTTTGACTAAACACAAATTTAGAACATCTTATATATTACTCCTTGTGATGTTTTTTTTTGTTGAAACTAGACCATTTGCTAGAGTAAAAAAAAAACTGACATGTACCGCCCATGGGTTTTCTATGCCCATTAGTGAAGGCCCATCACCAAAGTGGGTTTTCCTAGTAGCTAGTGGAGCTGCAACTTTGTGACCCTCAGATTAATCTTTGACGCTCCTTAGTTCAACCAAATGAACTAAAGTTTTAAAATGACACAAGTTTTTGAAAAACTAGTTCATTTGTTTGAAATAAGAAAGATCAAGGTATCCTGAGAGTCACCGTGTTGCACCTCTAGTAGCTAGCCATAGGTCACGCAGTCCAGCATGACGCATAGAGTCATTACGGAAAAAACAAGATTTGTTGTCTGCCCGCGGCTTCGCCGTGAGATTTCGAGGCACTTGTAGTGGGCCGAAGGAAAAAAAACTTGTGGCAAAAACGAAAAAAAAGGCCCATGGAAAGAAACGCCAACGACAAAATTACGAGAAGGCCTTGCCGTAGGCCGGTTCTACGGCAAAGTTTGTTTTATTTTTTTCCCGCGCGGCAATTGCAGACTGGCCTGGTTGTATTCCAAAACATCGTCGTAGGCTGCAAAGTTTTCCCCCTCTTTTGTTCTATTTTTTCCACTTCTCTCTTGGTTCAAATAATGAGGTAAACCACACAGTTTTCAGATGAATTTTTACCTGGACTCACTAATGAGGAGTAACGTGAATAAAAATAACCAAAAATTTAGGGGCAGCGTAGTTGTAGGTTCAAATTCTGCTCTGCCTGCAAGCTGCATATGCGATGAAGATGAAAGGGCTTCGTAACTTTGTGAAGGAATGCCGCAGCAGGTACATGATACTCATACAGGGGGACACCCTGGCTGCTTCCTACTACCAGCAGCTGAAGAATGCCACAGCTGTTGGAGCTGAGCTTGCTCACAGCTTCTCTAGCAGCGCGAACACCCTGACCGTCGGGACGCAGATCGCTTTGGACCGCCTGAACACGGTGAAGGGGCGTTTCAACAGCAACGGCATCGCAAGCGTGCTCATCCAGCATGCGTGGAGTCCCAAGTCTCTCATCACCGTCTCCATCGAGTTCAACAGCAAGGACATGGAGAAGAGCGCGCCCCAATTAAGTTCGGGCTGGCCCTGGCTCTCAAGCGTTGATGTAGGGTTCGGTGTGCTTTAGTAGGATGCTACTATCAGCAGCTCGAGTCCAGCGAACAAAGCCTTAAGCCTTGACAAAACACTTTTATGAGGGTATGTGTTATTTTTTTAGTGCACGGAAGGCAGCCCCCGCGTCGCCCTCCTCTGGCGACACAGGGGAAACCCTAGCCGCCGCCGGCCTAGGGCCTCCTCGCCCTCTCCCTCGCGCCGCCGTCACCGGAGGGGGTGCCGGCTAAGCCGTGCATGCCCTGGGATGGTGGCGGCGGGGCGGCCTCCTCTCGTTGGCGGCTGGCGCGCTCCCTGCTGCGGTGCGTGGTGGTGTAGGCGTAGGCCGGGCGGGGCGCTGGGAAGGCCAGGGCGGCTAGGCAGCGGCACCTCCCGGCGGCGTGGTTTCCGACGGGCGGATGCGGCGACGAGCCCCGATGCTGCCGGGCGTTGGTGGCCATGTCCGGCCGCGGATCTGGCGCCGGCGAGTGGTTGTGCGCCGGATCTGGCCGGCGGCCAGCCTTGCCAGCCTCGATGGCGGACGACGGGCTCCTCAGAGGCGTTTCTGGCTGCAGATCTGGTGCAGTCGTTCGTCTCCCTTCCCCGTGCGTATGGCTGTGGCTCGTGTGGCTTCTCGCCGGCGTTGCTTCAGCGGTGGATGCCGGGACGGCGGTCCCGGGTCGCGTCTTGGTGGGGGCGCAGATTGGTCTTAGTCAAGCAGAGAAAGGATGTCGAGGCGGCGACCTCGGAAGGGGGTCAAGGTGGTTGCTACGCGGGGCGTAGTCAGGTTCTGGACGCTGGGGCGGCGGCCCCGGAAAGAGTTGGTCCTCAGGCGGTCTGATGCAATGGATGATGCCGGGTTCTCGAGGCGCGCCTCACGTCCTCCTGCGTCAGGGCGGCCTAAACCTGCTCCTCTTCGCGGATTTGGTTTCTCTCCCCTTCGTGCGGTGGCAGCGAGTGCGGTTCGGTGGTGCAGGGCTCTGGCGATGCTTCTTCCGTGCTCCTTTGGAGCCCGTCAAGGTCATTCGGCCCTCTCTGGGGAGTCATGCTAGATCTGGCTTGCTCAGTGGAGGGGCGATGTGTGCTTCGATATGGCGGGGTTCTTCTTCGGTTCTCCCGTTGGTGTGTTGGCATGTAGGCGGAGCGTTTGTTCGTTGTGTCGTTCCTCCTGTTGACTGTTAGGGGTTTCGTCCTCTTGTATCTGGTTTTTGGCCGGTTTTCCCTAATAAACTGGGCAACACTCTAATTTTTCTATAATGAAATGCAGGAACCCTGTGACTTTTGAGGTGTCCTAAAAAAAAACTTTTATGAGATGCCCAACCTCTGGACAAAGCCTGGACAGACTATTTATGATAGAGTAAGGTGATTTGTATATATGCGCCGATAGTTGGATCTACGGTTGTGAATGCGTGGAAGATCGTTTGCAGTCGTCGACTGTTTCCAATTAATTAAGAGTTCCATGATAGAGCGAGTATTGTTGCAAATGTGACCATAATGAAAAGATACTGCAAACAATGTTCCACGTTTAGCCGTTAGTAATTTATACTTCATCGTCCATTCCTTAAATTAGGACGTATATTGTTTCTTTTGACCCAACATTTGATCAAGAATTGTTGACTTAGATATAGCAAAATGGATATCATAGTCAGTCACACCATGTGGCTGGCTTAACACAACACAAACAATAATCCGATATCACAAGTTCACAACCTCCTTTATTTAGTACGTATAGACCGGCCAGCAGCTATAGCTAGCCAACACAACACGTGCATCGGTGCGCATATCGCAACCTTTTTATTTAGTAGACCAGGGCATGCATGCAGCTAGCAGCAAACATGCATGCATTCATGCCACTAAGCAGCAGGGGTCAAGTAGGAGTATCATTTAGCATACGCCGACGATGCCGGGGACGCGAGCCATGCCGCAGACGCCCAAGACAGCGTTGACGTTGAAGGCGTCGAAGCGCACGCCCAACGCGGCCTCACAGAGGCAGCCAGCAGCTTGGTTGCTCGGCATCCCGCGGATCTGCCCGCAGCACCGGTCCCTGTCCGCCGGGTTCATCCTGTCGCGGCCAATCCCCAGGTTGACGCAGGCTCCGAACTCACCAGCGTCCGACGGGCAAGGGCGCATCGGCTGTGGTGGTGGCGGCGGCGCCATGGCGGCAGCCGGAGCCGGCGCCAAGGCCGCAGCCGGAGCCCGCGCCATGGCCGCAGCCGGAGGCCGCGCCATGCCCGCAGCCGGAGACGGCGTAAAGGCCGCAGCCGGAGCCCGCGCCATGGCCGCTGCGGGAGCCGGAGCCCGCGCCATGGCGGCAGCCGGAGCCCGCGCCATTGCCGCCGCCGGAGCCCGCTGTGAAGATGGCGGCGGGGTATCACGGACAGACCCCCGCTGCCCCTGCACGGAGGCCACGGCTAGAGCCATGAGAGCCGCGGCGAGGAAGATGGCGACATGGGTTGAGGACCTCATGGCGGCCAAAGGATCGTACGTTGCGGATGCTTCTTTTTCACTCTTTGGAATGTTGTTTGCTGTAGATATGGGCGATAACGGCGATTGGATGTGAAGGTTAATTGTTTGCAAACTGGGAAGTATTTATAGAAGGTTACCGCCAGAGTTTCAATGAGGTGATTAGTGCTCGCGCCCGTATACGTAGAGAGATTTTGCAGAGTGATCGAGATGTCTCGATTGCACCGCCGGACGTACGTAGGAGAATATTTCAGGGTTTTAGGTCACGGATCAGCGTGGGCTTTGTGGACGTTCTCGGTGAGCTGTATCTCTGTGAGTTCTTGGAAGAAAAATGTGCACCTCTCTCTCCGTGTGATTTCTTCTTTCTATCCTAGACGAAGGACTACCTCCGTAGCTAGTCTCGTACGTAGTTCAAGACTCGTATTTCCTTCCCTAGAAGCAAGAAATTACAATTTCGTAATGGGGGTACATGCAAAGTGCAGCCGTAGAATTAGTCAGCCTCATTTGAAATGGTGGGAATTGTTACAAGGAAAAAGGTTCAACTGTTGTCCTCTCAACTATTCCAGCCGTAAAAGGATGTTCTAGCTTTAACGTAAGTCAAACTTCAAATTTGGTCAAGTTTTTAAAAATAATTAATTTTTAAAAAGGTATACTGTAAAGATATGCTCCCTGCGATCCTAAATTGTTGTCGAAATATTACATGTATCTAAACGCTTTTAAGAATAGATACATTCATATTTGGACAAATTTGAGTTAAGAATTTAGGATTAGAGGGAGTATATCATAACAAAGATTTAATGAAACTAATTTAAAGATGATGTTCGTATAAACTTAGTCAAATCTTAAGAAGTTTGATCAACATCTATTCAGGATTGACCGGTTCTCAAACCGTTGTCGGAGAGAACCATAGGCGAGCTCACGATGCTCTACACAACTAATCCGTCTTCTCATCGACGATGGAGTGTTCATCGGGGGCAGCGTAGCCACCGACGTTGGCCTCGCTGGTCTTTCCCTAGGTACATCACCGTGCCCTTAATTTCCTGTTTGTCTGGCCGGATCTAGAACGATCACCAACCCTTTGCGTCGCCTTGTTCTCCAGGACGGGGGTCTGTTTCTCATAGCACTGTCGCCGGCATCTTCTGACTCCGACCGGCGACTTTTCTGGTTGCTACGTCAATAACGGTTTCCTGGCTCCGAGTTGATTGAGATGTCCAAAGACAGCATCGAGCTTCACTCACGATGCACCACCAGCGAGTGTGTAGAAGGAGGACGGCGACGTTGCTACGTCAATATATAACTCTTTCTTGCCAAGTGTCAAAGTCAGATTGTATCTCGTCTCGGCCGGTCGGCAAGCGGTCCAGCAGGTCCCTGCCCTCTCTGCTTGTCCCTCCAGCTGTAGGAGAGGGCGGGGACACTAGATCTGCACTTGGCGCTACTGTAGGTCCGTAAAGTTAGGTTTTGATGGTGGTGACGCCGGCACCGTGCGGGTCAATAATAAGGTTTCCTCAACTTCTTGTCCACCTCGTCAACGTGATCTGGCTGATGAGGTTGAGGAGTGTAGGCTGTTTGGTCGCTGATCTTTTGGAGTGGTGGATCTAGTTTTGTCTTCGTGTGTTGCAGGTAATGTACGTGTCTTGGTTTGTTACTTCATTCTCCGATCGGCAAGGCTCAGAGGAATTAGTAAGGCTATCATCGAACCCTCTTCGCCGTCTTCTTCTCGGGGATGGTGGTCGCCGGCGTATTCTGGCTCCGACCGGCGACTTCCTGTCTTCCACGTAAACAATATTTCATGGTTATGACGCGATTCAGTGGCAACATCGAGCTTCGCCCACGGACCGTTGTGCATGCACTCTGGCTAACAATTATAACATCCCATGTTTAAGTGAGTATATGGAGCTAGCTAGGTAGTAATACCATACGGCTTAACACAATACATATATTAGATATCACAAGCTCAGCTCTTTATTTAGTATGAACCGGCCAGCGGCCAACAGTACAACGAGATATCACAACCTTTTTATTTAGTTGACCAGGGCAGTAGCCAATTAACATGCCACTAAGCAGGGTCAAGTACATCAGTTAACATAGTAGCTGATACGCACGCTGACAACGCATGCATACTCAGATAGCTCTGCCGGGACAACGCAAAAGTTAGGTTTTGATCAACATACAGCGCCAGCTATGGTGGCGATGGCGGTATTGTGCGGGTCAATAATAAGGTTTCCTCAACTCATCGTCCACCTCGTCAGCGACGATGTCGCCGGTGGCGTTGAGTAGTGTGGGGCGTTTGGTCGCTGCTTATTTAGAGTGGTGGATCTAGTTTTGTCTTCGTGTGTTGCAGGTAGTTGTACGTGTCTTGGTTTGTTGTTTACTTCTTTGATCGGCGAGGCTCAGAGGAATTACTAAGGATATCACGAAACCCTCTTCGCCGTCTATTTCTCGAGGAGGGTGGTCTGTTTTTCATATCATTGTCGTCGGCTTCTTCTGGCTTCGACCTGCAATTTCCTGACTGCTACGTCAACAACATTTTCCTGGCTCCAACGTGGTTAGAGGTCCAGAGGTAGCATCGAGCTTCGCTCATGGCGCGACATCGGTGATTGCAGAAAAAAGACAACGACATTTACCTACAAAAACTTGCGCGTAATTTTATTTTACTTTAAATGTTGTTCTTGTAAGGGTTGGTTGATTTAATATATGGCATTGGCCTTCTATAAAAAAAAACCAGAACGACATTTGTTTTTGTTTTTCTAGTTGTCTTCTATGGTTTTCACTGTTAGACAAGCTGTTGTCTGACGTTTGTCGTTTGAACCTCTAGTTCTAACTAGATAGCACATCTTAACAGAAATCATGCCAATCCGTAGTCTGTTGTAAACGTGATTGGTTAGGTTGTTGTAATTGTCTTTGGCATATAAATACATGAGGCCGGTGCTCAGGAGAGGCACGACAATTAATCCTAAACTTCCATCTAGTGTTTTTTACATGGTATCAGAGCCTCTCTTCTGAGATCCAATCTGCGCAAATTGACCATGTCGACCTCTCCTTCAACCTCTGCCAGCACCACGAGCCTTTGGCTATCCACAAACTCCAATCTGTTTTCCCGTGCGTGTGTGGTTTGACGTGAGTACCGCACTGCTTTGCTAATCGATTTGCATAGCGTTGCTGCTGTATGTGCGCGTCTGGCCGGAATCAATCAGCTTGCCAGCTGATCGTCGTTGTTGCTTGCGAGAGAGGATTTGGGCTGATTTCCAACATTTGGTATCAGAACCAACGTTAATCCGGCAAAGCGGTCCCTAGTACACGGGAGCTATGCCGACGGAGGCAGGGACGTCGGGAGCCGCGGCTGGAAGGAACTCAGCACCGACGACGTTTCCGAGGCTCGATCGCAGCGACTACAGCATGTGGGCGATGAAGATGGAGGTGGCTATGGAATCTCAAGAGATCTGGGACGCAGTCGACCCCGGCGGCGACACGTACGCCAAAGGAGCGGCGAACTATCGCATTGATCGCCTGGCGTTGGCGGCCATCCATGCGGCTGTGCCGAACGATGTGCTACAACACCTGAAGGGGAAGAAATTTGCGAAGGATGCATGGGATACGATCAAGACCCTGCATCAAGGACACGAGCGTGTCCGGGAGGCGAACCTTCAAACCTTGCTGAAGAATTATGAGAGTTTGAAGATGGGAGAAGACGAGGCGGTCGACGCGTTCGCAGCGCGTGTAACGACGCTCGTTAACGGGATCCGCGACCTAGGCGAGACACTCACCGAGATCTCCGCGGTCAGGCGGTTCCTACGCGCGGCATCACCAAAGTATATCCAGATCGTAACCTCAATCGAGCAATGTGTCGATCTGAAGACCCTCACAGTGGAGGACTTGGTGGGGCGCTACAAGGTGCACGATGAACGACTCCGGATGGTGTTTTGAGACGGCAAAGATGACGAGCATCTGATGATGACCCGTGCGCAGTGGTCTGCTATGGCCACCATGAAAACTGGCGATTCGTCATCATCCAGTGGAAGAAGAGATCAAGCTAAAGGAGGAGGTCGAGCACAAGCAAAGAAAGCTCCTCAAGGTACCGAGGAGAAAGGTGCGGGCCCCAAGAAAAAGTTTGATCGCATGAAGGTTAAGTGCCACAACTGTGGAATATACGGGCACTTCAAGTCGGAGTGCCGAAAGCCACAGAAAGAGAAAGCATATATGGCGAGGGAAGAAGATGATGATCCGGCGCTGCTGATGGTAGAGATGTGCGAGCTGATTGAAGAAGGTCAAGAGGAAGTCATCGAGGAGAAGTCTGAGACCGTAACCCTTGTTGAAAAGAAAGTCTACCTACATGATAAAGCAAGAGTGAAGGCGGGAATGTGTGGAACCTTGACATGGGCGCTAGCAATCACATGACTGGCGACAAAACCCAATTCGCAGAGCTTAACCTAGCCGTGGGTGGCTCGATGCGTTTTGGAGATGGTTCCACGGTGGCGATACAAGGGCGAGGCACAGTTCTTTTTGAGACAAGATTTGGCGATCACAAGGTACTAACCGACGTATATTATATCCCCAAGCTGAAAAGCAATATAATCAGTCTTGGTCAACTCGAGGAAAGGGGATGTAAAATCGTGTTAGAGGATGGGTACCTGTGGGGCTACGACCGACAACGCAAGCTACTGATGAAGGTCAAGAGGGCAAAGAATGGTTTGTATATTCTTGACCTAGACAGAACAGAGCCGATCTGTTTGTTAGCTGGTCTTGATGATCCAGCATGGAGGTGCCACGCTCGCTACGGGCACTTGAATTTTCACTCGCTTTGACAACTCGGCCAGAAGGACATGGTGGTTGGGATGCCGACGGTGGATCATGTTGAACAAGTGTGCGATGGCTGCCTAGTAGGGAAGTTTCCCAGAGAAGCAAAGTACCGGGCAGAGAAGGTACTAGATTTGTTTCACGGTGATCTGTGTGGCCCAGTTTCACCTGCAACCCCAGCCGACAATCGCTATTTTCTACTCGTGGTAGATGACTACAGTCGGTACATGTGGGTTGTGCTGCTTAAAACGAAAGATCAAGCGTTTCAAGCATTCAAGAAGATCAAGATTGCTGCTGAAGTAGAAGCAGAGGCAAAGTTGAAGGCTTTCCGGACTGACTGAGGAGGAGAATTTATCTCACATGAGTTTGCTGCATATTGTGAGGAACATGGCATCAAGCGTTTTCTGACAGCCCCATACACACCGCATCAAAACGGTGTTGTTGAAAGAAGGAACCAAACCGTGGTAGCAATGGCTCGAAGCATGATGAAGAGCAAAGGCTTGCCGGGGAGGTTTTGGGGAGAAGCGGTGACTACAGCGGTATACTTGCTAAACCGTGCACCGATGAAAAGTGTCATTGGCATGACACCCTATGAAGCTTGGTGTGGAAGAAAACCTTCGGTCGATCACCTTCATACTTTTGGGTGCATGGCACATGTGAAGAATGTTTCTGGACATGTGGAAAAGCTGGAAGACCGGAGTAAGCCGATGATCTTGATGGGTTATGAAGCAGGCTTGAAAGGACACTCGAAGGCTTATCGTGTGTACGATCCACAAACAAGAAAAGTTCACGTGGCATGCGACGTCGTCTTTGAAGAAGAGAGGGCATGGGATTGGTCCTCAAACAAAGAAAAGAATCAAAAAAATTCGGATGATATGTTTGTTGTATCTTACCCTGTCCCTGAGCATGCAGGTCATAACCATGGAGAAGGCCACGACCATGACGCAGGTGGCGGAGATCCACCAGGAACGCTGCCGGGCCGCGGCGCTACACCGGTGTTCAGCTTCAGTAGAGCACCGGCCTCATCATCTGCCGTGGCAGGATCCGCGACAGGAAGATCTGCGTCTGCCACGACGCGAGAGACGGCAGAAGTTTCTGCCGCGGCAGAAGATCCCTCTGCCGCGGCAGGAGCGAGTGAAGGGGAGGATGCAGCAGCCGGCGGAGATGCTGAAACTTCTACCGCGGAAGCAACCTCTTAAAGGGCATCGACGATGGTACGATTGCTGGTGCAGACTCGGTCGCGGACTCAACGACTGATGCCCGAACGACTTCGACCTCTATCGGAGTTGTACCCTTCTCCAAAGAAGATGATCCGCAAGACGAAGACGGTCAAGATGAAGCGCACAACGAAGGAAAGGTGCTTGTTAAGTACCGAAGAACCAACCTCGTTTGAAAAAGCTAGCGAGGAAGAAAGTTGGCGCAAGGCTATGGAGGAGGAGATGGGGTCAATCCAAGATAACAAGACATGGAGCTTGGTTGATCTCCCTGCCGGGCATAAACCCATAGGCCTCAAGTGGGTATTCAAAGTGAAGAAAGACTCCAATGGCAATGTGGTAAAGCATAAAGCACGCTTGGTAGCAAAGGGCTATGTGCAGCAACAAGGCGTTGATTTTGAGGAAGTGTTTGCTCCAGTCGCAAGGATGGAATCGGTACGGTTGTTGATTGCTTTGGCCGCTCAAGAATCCTGGAAGCTGCATCATATGGATGTGAAATCAGCGTTCTTGAACGGTGACCTACAAGAAGAAGTATATGTACAACAACCTCCAGGTTTCGTCGAAGGGGGAGCGGAACATAAGGTGTTGTGACTGCACAAGGCATTGTACGGGCTACGGCAAGCACCGAGGGCATGGAACACCAAGCTGGACGCTACACTGGTGTCCCTCGGATTTGAGAAGAGTCCATTGGAGCATGCTATGTACAAACGAGGTGATGGGAAGGAACGGCTCCTAGTTGGAGTATATGTTGATGATCTGTTGATCACGAGTGCAGATGAGAGGGAGATTGCAAGATTCAAGAAGCAGATGCTAGATCTTTTCAAGATGAGTGACCTTGGTTTGTTGAGCTACTACCTCGGGATAGAAGTATGTCAGCGAGGAGACTCAATAACTTTGTGTCAAGAAGCTTATGCAAGGAAAATCCTTGAGAAGTGCGGCATGGAAGAGTGCAATGCTACCTCAGCACCGATGGAAGCAAGGCATAAATTGAGCAAACACAGCGAAGCAGATCCTGTTGATAGTACCGAATATAGACGTATTGTGGGAAGTCTGAGATACTTGGTGAATACAAGGCCTGATTTGGCATACTCGATTGGGATCGTTAGTCGATTCATGGAGAACCCCACAACGGAACACTTTGCAGCAGTGAAGATGATTTTGCGGTACATCAAAGGAACCCTGAAGTATGGGTGTGTTTACTCAAAGAAGAAAGAGGAGAAGGCACAGCTAGTCGGGTACAATGATAGTGATATGGCCGGCGACGTTGATGACCGTAAAAGTACTTCGGGTATGGCGTTTTTCCTTGGTGGAAATATTGTGAGCTGGATGTCACAGAAGCTGAATACATTGCAGCAGCTACCGCAACATGCCAGGGAGTATGGCTAGAGTGATTGCTTGCTGATCTACTAAACTGAGAACCAGAAAAGTTTGAGTTGAAGATCGACAACAAGTCCACTATATCTCTGTGTAAGAATCCGGTGTTTCATGATAGAAGTAAACACATCGACACCCGGTTTCATTACATAAGAGGATGCGTGGAGGAAGGCAAGCTTGAAGTTGATTATATAAGCACAGATGAACAGTTGGCCGACATATTGACGAAGTCTCTTGGAAGGGTGAAATTTCAAGAGATGAGGAAGAAGATCGGCATTCATGCTGTCAAGTAATTTCGTTCTGATCTTAGGGGGAGAATGTAAGTTTAGATCAATCCGAATTAGAGTCACTTTCTGGTTTAGATCAATGTTGAGTCGGTTTAGAATTTGTAAAGGGATTCAACGGATTATAAGTTGATCTCTTAGTCCAGTTCGTATTCAGTTACCTAGTTAGATTCGGTTTGCAGGTTGCTGCGTATATACACGCATGAACGCTCTGTAAACGTTAAAAACCCAGAAAAAAAACGAGAAAGGCAAGGCTCGCACGAGCCTTGGCTATCCACAAACTCCAATATGTTTTCCCGTGCGTGTGTGGTTTGACGTGAGTACTGCACTGCTTTGCTAATCGATTTGCATAGCGTTGCTGCTGTACGTGCGCGTCTGGCCGGAATCAATCAGCTTGCCAGCTGATCGTCGTTGTTGCTTGCGAGAGAGGATTTGGCCTGATTTCCAACAGTTTGCCCTGGTTGCTAGCTTGTTTAATTGACATTAAGTGGACAAGGTGAATAATTTTTCCTATCCCGACCTTATTTCGATCTGATTTTCCCTATCCCAAGTGTATATGTAATTGAGCACTCATTTAGTACTGTCATTCTTGTAGGAGAACAATGTTTTGGTGAAAGACATTTGTACTCTGGAATCAATGGTCAATGAGGAGAAGACGAAGAACAAAAGGTTATCTGATGAGAAGATAAAGCTGGAAATTGATTTAGACTATCAGGACCAAGTGATTGAGGAGTTTGAATGCAAGACTGAAGAGCTGAAAGATCAGGTGGAAATATGCAAGAAGAAGAATGAAGAAGTGAAAGTTATTGCAATGGCATCCTGCAGTCTTGCAATCGCTTTTGGGGCTGTGTTATTTTGCATCCTTTGCAAGATGCATGAGTTAATGGGCGCCTTTAGTTAATTGTACTCCTATTCAATGCATGAGACATTTGACAATGATGTTGGAGTACCGTAATGGAGTGCCTAAACTTTGTTGTAATCGGTGAAATGTTTGTATGGATTTTAATTAGAAGTGTCTGTCAAATGTATGTTGTTTTCTGACTTAAGTCCTTCTTCCTCGTATTTGTAACTTTTTTATTACCATGTCATTCGCTGATGTTGGATGTCCTGAAGTTGGGGCGCCTGCATGTTTATGTACCAATAACAATAGTTTGTCCATTCTACCAATCTACCCTAGTAGCCACCGTCACTGTTCCTGAGCTATACACACCAGGCCTTGAAGGGAATTTTGTGCATTCCTATCCCGTTGGACAAGTTAGCCTCTCGAAAGGTATTATAACTTCCATGTTGGAGTTTGATAAATTTTAACACTCCATCTGAATTCGGTTTGATCCCCTGTCATGCTTCCGGGCTGAATTACTCCAATACTTGCACGCCTATGCTGGCATCAATGGCGCCAGTGTTGGCCAGAATGAAAACCCTCTTATTAACCTCTCTGGTGTCACTGGAACTAAAGCTCTCGCTTTTGGTGCTGATGTCCCTTTTGATATTTTGAACCCCGGGGTCAAAAATGGAATTCACCTTTTTTAACGGTTTTGATATTGAGAGCCGCCGGTTTTTTAGTTAGAGATAAGTCGATGCATTTGGCTGTGTGATCTTAATCCGACGACAACATATGAGAGAGAAGGGAGTGAAGATGTCACGCAGATTTTAATCCAACGGTTTTATTCGTCAACTGAGATTTAAGTCTTTTTTTAGAAAAATCAGGTGCCTAAGACATTCGTTTTTCTAGTTGTCTTTCATGGTTTCCATCATGTGTGCAGCGTCGTAACCCTGTTGTCTCGTGGATAATGGAACGAAATACGTGGCTACTTTTCAAAAAAAAAAAAGAAAGAAAAGCGGAGGAGATTTTTTGCCCAAAAAAAACAAGGTGTGAGGATAATAGGATTTTCTTTAGAGGTAAATGCACCCACGGTCCTACTATTATTGAACAGGTGTCAGTTTAGTCATAAAATTATGAAATTAACCAGTTTGACCTGCCCACGTGGCAAGTCGACCCGGTACATATTGGCGGGGGGGGGGGGGGGGGGGGGGGCACAATCAAAGTTTGATTTCAATTTCAAAGGAGTTTCATTCACACCAAGGGGGAAATTACCTTCTAACTTTAGCAGAACAAGACCAGCCGCCATACGGCCCAAACATGATCAACAAACAAGTTATTGACGCATTCCTTTTTTATGAAATGAACGCAAATTGTGCGGCCAAACCAAATTCCATTAACGAATTAACAGAACAGAAGTCCAGTTCAAGAAACAAAGAAAATGAAAAAAATGATCGAAATGTAAAGCGGAGGGTGTCCGCGACCTGCCGACAATTTGAATGACAGTTTTACGTGGACTATCATATCACTGGCATGCAAGCATGCTGCCATAACAGCTAGCCATACGGCCCAACATAACCAGCGCGCACAGTAATATGATTACATAGATATGACAACCTTTTTATTTGAGTAAATATCACACAACCCATGGTTTAGAACGAACCGTATCACAGAACTCCACATTTTGGTTTTCTTATCACTTAAACCCGATAATTGGGCAAAAGTGTATCACAGAACCCGTAATCACGCTGTCAACGGCGCTAGCACGGAAACTGACTCCGGGCCCCACCTGTTGGTCTCTGTTGCTTGGACGGGCTTAACCAGTCGTTTTTTAGGCCGGTTCGGGCTGGTCGGGACCCGGGAGTGGCATCGCACGAGGACGGGCTCGCTGCGCCCGTGTACACCATGGGATGCATACTCCACTTCACCGCCTAGGCGCTCGTCGCCGCCGTATCTCAATCAGGATTCGCGGGGCAAAAACAATAGAAACAGGATAAAAAAGAAGCAGGAATAGATTTTTTGAAAAAGATTGGAAAAAAGTAAGTAGAATTAGATTCAAAATAAAATAAAGGGGATTTTCGTAAGAAAACGTGGGTTTCCCGTGCCCGGAACGCTCCAGCGGGGCGCCTCGGCACGGGACGGGGTGGACCAGGTCCGCCGCTTCGAGCGCCTCGCCGACATCGCCACATCCGTGCTGCTGGCGCCCGGGGAGATCCACGAGGGCCAGCTCCGCCACGCGCGCAAGGCCATCTCCGACCTCTCCGTGCTCCTCGTCGATGAGACGGGGTCCTCGGCCAGCGGGGGCGTGGCTTCCTTCCTCGCGTCACACTGCAACCGCTCCTTCGGCCTCGCGCGCCTCCCCGTCTTGCGCCGGCGGCTCGGCCGTCGGCTCCTCCTCCGCCTCCGCCTCCCATTTCCGCTGCCTCTCTTGGAGCGTGTCCCACACCTGGTCCGCGTCGCGCCAACTCCAGGCCATTGGCACAGGGCTCACCGCGCCGCGCGCGCGCACGAGGCCGGGCTCGCTGCACCCATGTACGCCATGGGATGCATACTCCACTTCACCGCCTGGGCGCTCGTCGCCGCTGTCCCGTGCCACTCCCGGGTCCCGACCAGCCCGAACCGGTCCGAACCGGCCTAAAAACTGACCGGTTAACCCAGTCCAAGTAACAGAGACTGACAGGTGGGGCCCGGAGTCAGTTTCCGTGTTAGCGCCGTTGACAGCGTGATTACGGGTTCTGTGATACACTTTTGCCCAATTATCGGGTTTAAGTGATAAGAAAACCAAAAGGTGAAATTCTGTGATACGGTTCGTCCTAAACCATGGGTTCTGTCATATTTACTCTTTTTTTTATTTGGAAGACCAGCTAGAGCTAACAGCCATGCATGACATGCGTGTTTGCATACATGCCTCTATGCTGGGGTCCAAAAGAGCAACACATTTATTCAACTTATAACATATAGTGCGTGCCGCGGAGATTCGTCCACTCAGCCAATTACCAAGCAATCGAGATCGTCGACGCGATCCTTGCCGCAGCCCAGGAGCGCCGCGTTGACGTCACCAGCGACAGGGAAATGTTCTGTTCTCCTGCATGCCATGTGATTCCTGACAGGGAATACTTATATTCCCGTCGGCCGGCTGCGGCCTCGACAGGAATATAAGTCGCCCCACAGCAATATATCGGTTTGTGATAGTGACGTTATCCATGAATATGGCCCAACATAACCAGCACGTACAGTGATTTATATAGATATGACAACTTTTTTATTTAGAAGACCAGCTCTAGCAGTCATTTCCAACATGCATGCGTGCTTGCATACATGCATATGCCTATGCTGGGTCCAAAAAGAGCAACACATTTATTCAACACATAGTAGTATTATGTATTAGTACGCGTGCGGCGGAGATTCATCCACTCAGCCAATTACCAAGCAATCGAGATCGTCGACGCGATCCTTGCCGCAGCCCAGGAGCGCGGCGTTGACGTTGCCGGCGACGCGGGCGCGAACATCGGGGTTAGCGCGGTCACCGGCGACGCCGGATCGCCAGAAGGCGGCGCAGAGGCAGTAGTAGGCTTCCCTGCTCGACAGCCCACGGATCCTCCCGCAGCACCGCTCCCTGTCGGCGGCAGCCGGGTCCTGCCCGAGGTTCACGCACGCTCCGAACTCAGCTACGTCCGATGGGCACCCGCGCCGGCCGTTGACGCCGGACGGCGCCGGCGCCGGTGAAGATGGCAGCAGGGCGTCGTCGTCTCCCTGCCCTTGCACGGAGGCCGCGGCTAGAACAACAGCGAGGAAGATGACATGGATGGACATCGTGGTTGCGCTGGCCATCGTTGCGGATGGCTGCTTATTTTCTGTGTTTGAAATGTTTGCTGCTGTGGATATCGGTGCTGCTGTGGTTATTTGCAAACCGGGAAGTATTTATAGGACGCGAGCATGCGATGCATATCTGCATGCGAAAAGTGTTTAATTTGGAGTAGATCTGTAGATGGGATTGGGTTGGATCATCGGCCAGAATTTCAAAGAGGTTGAGAGGCTAGTGCACGCGCGAGTCCGTACGTTCGGATTTTTTCTTCGGAGTACTCGTCGATGGCTTTGATTGTACCGACGCATACGTCCATGGGTATACTCCCTCCGTCCAAAAACAAGTGACGTGTATTTATATAAAAATTTATATAAATTCACGTCACTTATTTTTGCACGGATGGAATTTATGGGGTTGGAATCGTCCGCCTGAATTTCAACGAGGTGATTAGTGCACGTGTCCGCAAGTGATCAGATTCCTCTAAAGTACGTCGATGGCTTTGATTGCACCGGCCGGCGTACTATACATACGTAGGAGAATATTTCAGGCTTTCAGCGTCAAGGGACGTGGGCTCGTCAGCTCTCGCGTGGACGTTTTGGGTGAGCTTGATCTTATAGATCGAGAGCATTTATTTCGATCGTGACGGTCTCAAAACGAGCTCCTCACTCTGGCCGCCAAACTAAGAGCAAAGCAAGGGGTGCAGGACATGGGAATGCTTACACTGTGTGCTAGAGCCAGACACAAAAATTCTACTCCCTCCGATCCATATTAATTGTCTCAAATGTGTTCAAATATGAATGTATACATGTAATATTTCGACAATTAATATGAGTCAGACAAGGAACTAACCCTTTGAAAAGGTTGCATGCAGGCTTCCAATTTTCAAGCACCCCATCATCTAAAAATCAGGGAATCATGAATATTTTTCTTTCCAAAAAAAAATCTATACACTACTACAGAAAACCCCATCCGTGATCCCCCTCCAGTGGCGGTTAAAACGAACCAAAAAACACACCGCCACTGGAGACCTCTCGAGGCATCCACGAGGGCTACCAGTGGCGGTGATAGTCACCGCCACTGGTGCTACACCAACAGTGGAGGTGATTTTGTTCACCGAAACAAATCACCGCCATTGCTGCTGTAGCACCAGTGGCGGTGATATCTGGCGCTGCTCGTGGATGCCCCATATGTTAGCAATGGCGGGCACCTGAAAAAACCGCCATTGGTGAGTCCGCACCTAATGGGTTAACTAATCGGCCAACCGTGACCTTCCCTTGACCGCTGCAGCACCAAACTGATCGCGTTTCGTACTCCAGTGGCCTGGGAAGTCACTGTTGACTGGTTAGCCACCGATAGGATGGGCGGCCGAATCCATTTTAGACATGGTTTTTTTTTCAGTATTTACTTAAAATAGATTATTTTATATCTTAAAAAACCAGACCGGTTCAACCGATGAACCGGCGATTCGACCGGAAAAACCCGAACCGAGAGCCTCGCCGGTTCGATTACCGGTCCGGTTTTCAAAACTAGGCTCTCCAGTAAAAAATTGTTCAAAGCCTAATAATAAAAGACATTAAAGATTACATAGCATAATAAACTGAAATGAAAAGAAGAGCACAAGAGAACTGTAGGTCCACCCTTCTCCTTCCGGTGGCCTGAGTAAGTTGGAACAGCCACACCTTCCCTTCGAGTCGCCACAGCCACAGTTGTTGCCCTTCAAGCTGGCCGCTGACTCATCGCAACTTGACCGGCAGACTCTCGTGGCGACAGAGAGGGAGCGATGGTGCAGCCTTGGGCATAGGGTATTCGTCGGTGGAGAGGGAGCAGCAGCGCTGCAGCAGGTACATGACACTCATACAAGATTGGAGACCCAGCGGAAGATACAGCAGGAAAAGTTTGTAATATTTTCATTACAATGTAATTAATTGATGAACTCATCAACTGGACATTAATCAACTACACAAAACCAGATGCACGAACAAGAAGAAAAATACATAGAAACAAAAAGAAGTTCACGAGTGGGACTCACTAATATTAGGATTCACGACAATCACAATATGACATGTTATGGACAAGTATGCTGGATAACATAACTTAGCTCCACGGAGCAAGTTGAATGACACATTTAAGTAGGTTAATTAAGAAGTGATTCCACAAACATATATTAGGCAGCCTACGTACAGAATAGCCAATTCTTTCTTGGAGTATGGCAAAGCATGAATTGAACTGAAGGTAACACCAGTGACTATGTCCACCCCGAGAACTCGAGAACATAGGAACATAAGCTACTGCACTTCTCCATCTGGTAATGTCGACTCTGAGAACATAGGAACATAAGGTAGATATGTCACAGAACTGCGTTTCTCAAGGTCAAGGACAGTACGGAATTGCAGACGCCACATATCCCATGATGCCAACGAAGAAGCATCCCATGAATCGCTATGATAAGCGGCCCTAGTAGTAGTAACAAAGAAGATGGTATCACAGTCCGGATGAAACCCAACCACCGAGTATTCCATCTCAATTGGCTTATCAATTCTGACAATATGCTTCAAGGCCCATTTCTTACTACCATAATCCTCAAGGCACCAGACTGCTATCTCTCGGAGTATAACCTCATCGTCGTCATTACTGACGGTAATAGGAGTTTCAGATGGAGTAGCATAGTGCAAACGCCCCTGTGACCATCCAATTGCACCGAAAGAGAAACCGTATGCCGGTGTGCGGACAATCTTCCATGCCTTCCACTCCATGTCTACAACCACCAGCACAAAGTTTTCCTGGTAACTGTAGCCGATGCTGTGGCGGGACTGGCAGGGGCGGTCCTCCCGCAGCTTGCCGGGCAGGTGCAGCACACCGCCAACAAAGACACTTCCATCGGCCAGCACAACTTTGTCAAGCAACTCAGTATCCCTATGAATCCAGGCTCCGGTTCTGGACGAGTAGATGTTCACTCCTGTGTGGTGGTATTTGTTGGTGGTGTCCACGAAATCAAGGACGTGGAAATGGGATGGGCTGACTGCCGGATCGAAAGCCAGACGTTGGTCCCAGTTATATGTGCCTGGCTGCGGCTGCGGAGCAGGGGGCAGCTCGGTCCACCTCTGGGTGGCGGGATTGCAGACAACTAAACGTTTCTCCATGTTGTAGTAGCAGACGCAGAGGAGGAGGCCGTTGCAGGTGTCTCGCAGGCGGATCTTGGTGTAATTCATAGGCCGCAGGAAAGAGAGGGAAGGGTCGACGAAATCGACGACCGTGGACGAGACGGCGGCCAAGTGGTGGCCGTAGACGCCGGTGTGGGTGCTGTAGAGGAAGCCGGCAAGGGTTTGGGGCAGCCTTTTGCGGTGGGCTGGGTAGGCGATGAGGTCGCGCCAGAGCTTGCAGACGCACTTGAAGCGGTGGACTGACCTGGCGGGGAGGCGGGACAGGATCTCCACGATGAGGTCGTCCGTGAGGAGGCCGGCCGCCGCCGCCGCCTCAGCGCTGTCCACCAGCAACTCCTTGGGTATCTTCTCCTCCGAGGACCAACGGCTGGGCCGCCGCCGCCGCCGACGAACAGTAGCTCTCTCCTCCATGGCAAGGGGTTAGATCAGATCGAGAGAGAGAGAGGCGGCGACTGGGTACGGCTACAGGAATGAGCAACGCCAAATAGGGAGGGGATGGATATAAACCCTAACTGAATAGGTGGAGTGGGCCAAGCAGGCCGTTAGGCCGCGCAGTGACGGGAGGCCTGGTGAGGTGGAAGCGGTATGGAAGTTTTTTTTTCCCTTTTGTCCTATTTTTTCCATTTCTCTCCTGGTTGGAAAAAATGAAATAATACCGGAATTTTGTAAAAAAAATTGGCATGGTGCCATTTTGTGTGTATATAATCTTTAGGGTAAAAAATTAAAATTAAATTCAAAATATTAAAATGGTGCATGCTTTACGAAAAATTAAAATAGTATATGCTTTACAAAATGAACGATCTTACATGTAAACCTCCAAATTTGAATCCCAAACGAAGATTTTTATTAATTTTAAAAAAAATATTTGAAAGTTATCATGGTTACATTTGGAATTAAGTATGAGTAATTTGAATTAAAATCAAGACTTCTGAGTAAAAATAATTACTTACTAACTCCAATTCAAAATAAGTGCCGTAGTTTTGAACTAGGTTTAGTTCAAAACTGAACACTTACTTTGGATCGGAGGGAGTATCATTTTGTACAGCCATTTATTAGAAAAAAAAAACCGAAATAATACTACTCCCTCTGTCCTGAACAAATCCCAGTCACTTATTTCAGGACGGGGGAGCTAGTAAAACATTGTCAAAACTTAACAGTTTTGGCATCATGTCATATTATGTGTATATAAGCTTGGGGTAAAGAAACAAGGCCCAAGCTCACAATGGAGATCTTTGTCTCGGGCGCCGCGCTCTCTGGCATGCTCTTCTTCAGCGCTGTCTTTTTGGCGCCACGCTCTCGCAATACATGGTACACCTCCTTCCATGACTTTGCACTCTTGCAGTACGTACACCATCTCGACGTTCGCATAATCTTCCTAGGGACGATGGCCGAATTTTATTAGAGAAGAAAGAAGCAGTACAGAGGAGCACTCAGCTCAACAGCAGCCTTTACAGCCACAAATCAACCTGTCTCTCGTGCTCCCCTTCATCATTGCCGGCCGTCGTGCCGAGGTACACATAGTTACAGCACGTTCAAGCCATTCTTACTTGTCATCGTTGTCGTGCCCGGTGATCCATCAAATATATACACACCGGGAGCTAGCAACAAACAGTTGATGCATCGAATCCCAGGATGGAGTCGCTGAAGGTGAAGAGCATGGCAGGAGCCGCAAAGATCACCGGGACACTAATCTCGCTCGCTGGCTTGCTTGCTGTTGCTGAGCCTGCACAACGGAGTGCCACTGACGCACTCTGCTGCTGCTGCAGTTAGCCCAGCATGCAGCTGCTCACCGTCCTGTATGCAGTAAGATAAACATCACCATCTTCTTCATCTTGATTTTTACAGCTCATACGTGCTCAAAATAAATCAGAACCTCAACCTTCACACGCAAATGGAACTTGTCCAAAAGGAGCAAATACTAATGAAAGCATTTACCTTTGTAGATACAAAGTTGTTAATTAGCATATATATCAGGAGCCGGATACCTGACAATGACGTGGTGCGTGGAGAAGAGAAGAACGGTCCGGTCTTCACTGCCGCCTTCATCCCATCATCCAGAGCAGATCTATATAACACTCCCCTTCAGTGTCCCTGTCTTTTCTTTTCTTTCGGTGACCATTGTATAATTGCACAAGCTGAATACATCTACATAATACATTCTTGCCATATCTTGGCTCGGTAGTCGGTATAAACTAAATTAATGGTTTAATTGTAGTGACAGCATTTCATTTCTGCTTGTTAATTAACTATTATTCCTTGGCATTCATGTACAGCGTGCTGGGATCTGCACTGATGATTCTGGGACTCTATCTTGTGCTGTGGGGAAAGAAGAGAGATGAAGCATCGTCAGTATCCTGTGCTGCTAACAAGCAAGTGGTCAAGTGGATGAAGAGGGTGACAAACAGGCAGTGAAACTGTAAAAATCATGAATACACTCTTGGCTTGGGTTAATTACTGCAGCACAAAATATATGTAGAAAGTTGTTAATTAGCTGGTGCAAATTACTCCCTCCGATCCTAAATTGTTGTCGAAATATTACATGTATCTAGACGCTTTTTAAGAATAGATACATCCATATTTGGGCAAATTTGAGTCAAGAATTTAGAATCAAAGGGAGTAGAATTTAGTAAATGAGCTGCTAGCACTTACAAGTTGCAACAGCATCCTTTACTCTACAGTAGCTGCATATGGGCAATGGGGTTATTTTCTTTCAAGATACTTGGCACCATACGATTTTCGGTCACATAAATTGAACGGTAATCTAACCAAGGCGGTCGCCGCCACCGCCCGCCATGCGTCCGTCGATCGAAGATCGGGAGATCCAATTTCTTATTTACTCTCCACCTGCATCGATCTTATTGGAGTACTAACGTGACATAGTATTTCTTGGCCCAATTCATACTCCCTCTGTCCAGAAATAAGTGGCGTGAATTTGCATAAGAATCTATACAAATCCACATCACTTATTTTGGAACGGAGGGAGTATAGTATTTCTAAAAACTGTGACCGGCCTAAAATGACCCAAAATGTGTACTGAGGGTCACTATATTGTAAAATCCACCGAAAACCCAAAAACAGGGGCCTATAGGTCACGAAAATGGGCAAGCGATAATTTTTGTTAACATGACAAAAACAGCTTGAAACCATATACCGGGTATGACGATATAAAAAAATCAGCCAAAAACCCAAAATGGGCTATAGTCCACGAGAAAGGCCATAACCGATCCGAAACCATATACTGGGGTCATGACATCGGCAAATCGACCGAAGAACAAAAAAACTTGGGCCCACAAAAACGGCCAAAAGGTGATTTTTGTCGAGCGTCCAAAAAACGGCTTCGTGCACCGGGGTCAAATCGGTGATTTTTATCGACCGGTGAAAGAAGGCACAAAATTGTGTGCCGAGGGTCTCGTGGTCAGAAAAATCGATCGAAAACTCAAAAACAGTAAGCTATATATGGCCCGTAAAACAGTGAAATTTTGACTTGTAACAAAGCTATCACTTATTAATTCTTCTACTACTTTGTTTTCCTTTGAGATGTTGTTGGTGTTGTTGGTGCCTTGTAAAGTTACATGCAAACTAGAGTATTTATAGAAGGCCAAGCAAGCACATGCATGCGGGTTCGCAAGCATGCGAATTGAAGCTGTTTCGGAACAGTACTAGACACTAGTGTACGTCGATGGGGCTGCAGGTTTCAAAGTTGTGATTAGAACCTTCGAAAGTACACATTGTAGAGTGATGGACGTACGATGGATCCACCACGGATGAGAGTAACAAGTATATATATTTCAGCTAAGGATATTTGGCCCCGTCGATGTAAGCTGTAATTAGGGGACCGGAGCTTAAGGTCTTTGTGGCGGATCGTGTGACCGTACCGTACCGATCGAGGATATGTTGTTAATTGCGACACGTGCGGCTTAGAGTAATTCTTAAGAGAAAACGTGCACACTCTATCTGTGACATGCTTTCTTGTCTCTTAGATCAAGGTTTGCTTTCCTATACCTTCGTTCTATACTCATAGTTAATATCCTTCATTAATTAGAACCAAGAAATAACAGGTACTATGTTAAATAATGTGACCTTGCCTACCTACCATGGTGTACTTGCACTGAACTTAGATCAAGCTACTACAACCATAGAATTTCAGGTTCTTTGTGTTTTGTTCGGTTCGATCCTAAACATGGTAGGCTTGTGTCACCGCAAGTAACCTATTTAATACCTAACTTTTACTGTCAAGTTGTTGAATTATAAGAATGTACTAGGCAATGTATGGACTATATCGATAGAGAGATAGAGACTAGAGAGAGAGATATTTAGAGATAGATCCGAGAGAGATAGCGCGCGAGATGGAGCTAGAGAGAGCGAGAGGGAGAGACCATGCTTTACACCGGAAGTTGAGTTAAATATGTTCAAATTTCGGCTTCTTTTAGCTTTTTTTTCGTTCATTTCATTTTGAACATTCCTATGATCTTTGTAATTCGTAAACATGGTTTTCCATTATGCTTAATATAATGGAGTACGGGCTGCTTTTTGCGAGCGAGATTGGAAAAAAATCTCGTAATTAATCAAAAATTAACACTGTCCATATTACTTAAAAATTGTCTAAAGTAACTGATCTCTCAGAAGAGTTGAGACGATCAAGCAAAGCTGTAAAGACCCAATATGAGAGTGAGCAGGCCGGGCAGAAAATGTGATGGAGATCATGGTTCTGCATGGGAATATGAGATTGATTATGGTGTTAGTATTCCTATACATTATTGCATTCTTGTTGTTAATTTTTTGTGAACTATCACGCCACATATATATACTGAGAATTAAACACGTGATAATTTTGCTAGACGCGCTGATTTTGCTGGGAAGAAGAAGCTATCTAGACAGCGATATATACCAACACAAGTACTAATGCTACCGTGCATAATGGCAAGATTAAGATCAAATTTTGTGGCCCTTGGTCGATCATGTAACGCTGGTGACTGTTACTATTGCGCCAGACTCAAAAGCCAGCTGTGTTTCAAGATGACATATGAGGGGCAGGTTAAATGGCGCCCTATCTGCGAGCTTCCTGTCTGAATCAGCGATGAAATTACATGCATAAAGGTGAAACAAGAGGTTGCAAAAGTCGGAAAGTTGAGAAAATCTTCAAAATCACATTTTTTTTTTAGTTTATACAAAAGTTATGGAAATGAAATACATGTACACATGAGTGTATGTTACATGTTTATAATTTTTTCATTAAATCTTGTTGAATCCGAGATACAAAAAAAATACTACCTCCGTTGATTTAGAGCCACACATTTATGATTTTTCCACAATACACATATTTTTCATTTTTCACAGTCAACATATTTCTCGGTGAAAATTTACAGAGACATGGTGTACATCTATACTTACATTGGATTTTTTTTACAGATTTTTCGGAAATTTTAAAATATGTTTTATTCGTTTAAAAAATATGAATTTCCCGAGAGCCAAAACACCATTCATTTTCCGATCGTCATTTAATATAATTTTCATTAACCTATCAATATTATTTCGTTAATATTTCATTCATATTTTGTAACTATATCAATCAAAACTCATTACAATATTATTATTTCATTCATATATCATTTCACATGTGTGAATCCATGCCACGCGATAGCTTGTGGTAGGACCGACCGGCTCTAGTAGCTACCGGAGCCAGTAGAGAAGACATTGCATGACCCTCTAGAACATGTGTCACGTCAAATGTGTTGCACTCTCCCTCCGGGCCCGCCAGAGAGGTAATTCCATGTGATTTTTGTTCTTGTTGACACTACTACAGAATGGGACATCAGTAACGGGCTAAAAATGACATCAGTGACGGGCGGGGCGCCTGCCACTGACTTGATGTCAGTGATGAGCACCCACATCAGTAGCGGGTTCAATAGCCGTTACTGATATCAGCAGCATCAGTGGCGGTCTCCATTCCCCGACCGACACTGATAGTGATTTCGTGAATTAAAAAAAAAGCAGGCCCCAGGCCCGCGAATTCACTGGATCACAAATCAAATGACACAATTATTCACACAAATTTTGTACATACACACAAAGAAATTGTTTGCCAAAATTCTGTAGAGACACACAAATTATGTACATACACACAAATTCACAAATCAACTTCCTTGCCAAAATTGCTTCCCGAGCTAGCCACAAAGAAATCTGAGAGAGAGGGGCATTTAGAATGAACCGAGAGAGGAAGAGAGAGGGAGAGAAGCAAGAGAGGGGAAGAATACAAACCGAGGTCGATGGAGGCAGATCCGGAGGCAGGCGGGCTCATGGGCGGTGGCTTCCTCGTCCCCAATCGGCGGCGGCCTCCTCGCCTCCAGGCGGCAGCAACGGGGACGGCGGCGCTCCATGGCTGCAAAAAGAGAGAGAAACTCAAGAGAGAGAAATCAGAGACAAGGAGAAAGAGAGAGATGGAGATACTCAAGATCCGGGGGCTCCATGGCTGCCGCTTCTCGTTAATTTGCTCATAGTATAGATCGAGATGAAGTTGTTCGGGAGTCCGAGGACCCGGAGCGGGTTCGCCCTACCGTCTTCGGCTTCTTGTCCGGCATACTGTTGCTCTCATTGTTTGGCTATTCAACCTATACAAAGATCTACACGTAAGTCATTTGATCCTTTAATTTCTTCACCCGCTATTTCATTGATCTCTTGCTTCGAGTTAGTCGGTTTAATCAATTAGGGTTCTCTTTTACTTATGTGTTTATGTGCATGCAGCTACGTGATTCTAGAGATCCTACTCCAGTTAACCTACAGCTTCATCCAAATCTGCGGCCACGTGTATTGTCTAGTCGCAAATAAGGGGAGGGGGGTCTCACTATATACACACATGTAGGTACACATCCATCAAAGTATTTCGAACACACACGCACCCACCGAGGGGAGAGGGCTCACACGTCCAGGGAGGGGGCCCTCGCCCCCCCCCCCCCAACACACGTACTATCTTTGTGTGAGAGTGCTAGTCTTCTAAACTAATTCGGTGCCCATGTGCTGCATCTTCCTATCCTACTTAGTAGTGTTGTATTTCCAATAATCATTTTATATTTGTATTTCTCGGCAACCTCCGTCTCCGCTGGTGTCACCATGTTCTTTGCGAGGGACACAGGGCTCTACAGATCATTTGTGAAGCTGGTGTGCAGTAGGCTCCAACTCTCTGTCCTTTTCGGCTCCGTAGCATGTTTCTTCTGAGCCGTCTCCACTTTCTCTCAGTGTTTATAGCTCTAGTCAACACCCATGCTGAGTAGTGACCAGTGGCAGTGATAAGCTAGCTACCTAATAGGAAAAGGATTGTATGAGACTGTTAGTCTTCTTAACTAATTCGGTGCCAACGTGGTAAGTAATGCTTTATTACCAGCAATCATTTTATCTGACAGACAACAAGATATATTTGTGCTACTGTAGAACCCATATAGTACGCAGAGCTGCTGACAAAGATAAGTGTGGATGCATGCTACTGTTTTCCAAGGGGTAATAAGCTAGAAAAACGCTAATGGTAGGGTACAGCTTGGATTAGTTTCCAAAGGTTAGTGGTTTGGTTATGTAGTACGTCCACCATCACTTGTGGAGCTATGTTGTGGCCAAACTGGGTCCTGGCCCGCCTAGTTTTTTTTTTAAAAAAACTACCACTGCCCAGCCCAGCCCAGTAGGAAACTCATGGTAGACATGCCCCTTTAGCCCATTACGCTACCTAGGACGACGGCCGGAATCGAGGCCCAGGGCCGCGCGACCGCTTCTTGCCCCACTGCTCTGCTACTCCTCTACGCGCCCACAGCCTGCGCCACTGCCTTGCGCCGCCTCGCCTTGTCTCCCCACGCCTGCAGCCCTACGCCCGCAGCCCCTGTTGCTCCGCTGTCGCGGTGGCTGTTACTTCTCTGCCGTCCCCTGCTGCTCCGCTGTCGCGGTGGATGTTACTTCTCTGCCGCGAGCGCCGCCCCACACGCTGCTGCTGCTCACCCCGCGGGCTGCCCTGCGCCCTCTTCCTCTCATCTTCCCCAATTCTCTATTCAGGTATTTTTCTTAGGTCGTAGCATCTTTTGTTTGTGAGATGTAACCACGGAGAACAGAAAATTTGAGGAATGACAAATGTTCAGTGAAGTGGTGTGATTGGGACCAAAAATTTCTGTTGTGCTTTAGACTGGCCCACCCATGAATCTCTTGGTAGCGCCGCCACTGTCCACCATGATGAAATAAATTAAGGGAAGGAATATGAGAGAGTCTACACGGTGCGCACATTTTGTTCTATGTAAATTCAATTTGCACAACGATTATCCTTCTCTTTGGAAATGACATTACAATCTTTGATGTGGTGTGGTCTTGTCGCGCATTTTTTTTAAATAATTTTGCGCCAAAATAACGATGTTGTCCTGCGACATAATACGCCTATATGCATGTTAGTGTCGATTTTTTTTTCAAAAAAAATGCTGTCACATAAGGGCTTGCTTGAGATAGGCGGGCCAGTTTCACGTGATTTTGAGGGAATTCTGTGGATTCTAATTAAAATATGAACTACAATTCCAAAATTTCTCAATAAATCCCCTGAAATCCACATGTGCCAAACAATTCGGTCAATATCGCGTGCATGTTAGTCTTAATTAATTCGGTGCCAATGTGCTGCATATTCGTATCCTAGGCCTTAAGTTAGTGGTGCCGTATTTCAAGCAACCATTTTAGCTAACAGACAGCTATATCTTTGTGCTACTGTAGAACATGTATGGTGAACACTGAACAAGGAGGCGTTGCAAAATGTAATCAATAATCCAGCTAGCTGACCCATTGAATTGGCAATGTGATCCAAGTAGTAGGTTTAGAGCATTGCACATCCGGAACTGAATCGTCGACATTTTTAACAGCGCAATGCACTACAGGATACTGAATATCACTATTGAACGAATAATAGCAAGGACCATAGAAACCATAGCAAAACTGCAAGAGAGGCACTCACCTCACCTGGTTCCTCTCTAACGTTGTTAATTCAGCTCGAAATCTGTAATCGCAAAAGAGAAAACCAAAAGAACTCGCAAAATTTTAGAAAAAATCGATTTTAAATCGAGAGATAAAAATAGTCGCCGGTGAGGTGATGCGAGGGGCGGCGCTCGGGCCGTGAGGAGAGCGACCTTTTTTTCCCAGTAAGTAATGTGGCCAATGCAAAGCCCATAATTTTTCCCTGGTCCCGAAGTTTTGAATATATTTTTTTAGAGAGGAGGTCCCGGAAGTTCTGATCGTACGTAATGTGGCCAAGGCCCATTTCTTTTCCCTCGTCCTGGATGTTTTGATCCTTTTATTTTTTGAAACAAACGGAAGTTTTGATCCCAACTCCAAATATGTGGCCAAGGCCCATTTCTTTTCACGTGGACTGCAGCCCACGAAGCACCTCAGTTTAGTTTATCTCTTCTCTTTTTTAGGGCGCAGCGAGCCACGGATCGGCCGCCTGCACAACCGTTTGCATCATCTGGTTAAAACAAACGGAAGTTTTTGATGGCCCTGTCTCTAACCAATCTGGTATGCTGAATACTTCCTTGATTTCTACAAGAATTTAAAACCCCTGAATTATACAACTTATTACTTGTTTGGAAGCTTCACACACATGAGGCTTGAGCAAATGTTTAGAATCCACCAAAAAGTAAAGGAAATGAAGGAATCCCATAGGAATTATCGAAACCAATCTTACATGGCATCATAGAAAAACTTAGTGTAAAATTCATTTCTTGTGATTCATATGAAAATACTTTGTTCCAAATTACAGTCCCTTTCTTTGGTCGTATCCTTTTCGTTTTACTCATAGCAGCATAGCAGGTCCGTATACTGGCAGTTTTTTCTTTCTCCCGAGCTACTGCTAGCTCTCTATCGTGGACGCAGAGCTTGCATAGAGATTGCGTGTCAGGGAAACCCACGCGGATGTATTTAGGAGGCCCATCTACTATTCGTTCCGTATTCCAGCCCCGCGTCAACGGTCACATGGCCCAACTCGCAATTCGGCACAACAAGTATGAATTGTTAGGCTCATTTCAGGATGGGAAGCAGTGCCACAAACGCGCTTCCGTTCTGGCCTAGCAGATTTCGATTCATGGGCGGTGAGCAGCTGGACCATGCGAAGGTTGTGCTGGTCCGACACTGAAGGAAACAGATTCGCGAGGAAATTTGGATGTCTTCCCCCTCAAAAAAAATCGCGAGGAAATAATAATAAATTATTCTCTCGCGGCCCCATTTTTTTGGCCCATTTAATCACACTGCCCGTCGATATGTTTCTCTGGGTACATATTTGATACAGATAGTAGGTTTAAAAGATTTTTTATCTTTTGAGACATGTAGCTGGGCCAAATGAAATTTCAGACAGACGTGCCGGCCCGTGAGTTACATGGGATAACGATCAGTGGGTTCGGAGGTCCAGAGGCATCATCTAGATTAGCTCACGACGCGCCACCGGCGAGTGCAGAGGAAGACATCCAAATTTGCGTGTAATTTTTATTTATTTTAAAGATAGTTTTGTAAGGGTTGGTTGATTTTAATATATAATCTTGGCCTTCTCACAAAAAAAAGTTTATGCAGTTATGATATGGGTGAGTAAACGGTCCGATGAGCTGGATGGACATTTCTTCAGATTTGTTAGTGCACGGCGAAGCACGTGTATACTATTATTCAGATCTATTTCTTAGAGCATTTTCAACAGTAACCCCTAAAACAGGGTCACTAAACTGCAGCTAGAGACTACTCAAATTTTAGGGTCTTAAAAAATATAAGTGTATTCAGCAATGGCCCTATTCCACAGCACCTATTCTATTTATGACATATGGGGCCTACTTGTCATTGAGTTGTTGCCTTTTATTATTTATTTTGCCTTTTTCTCCCCTAAAATAGGGGCACGGCCATGGTTTGGGAGCAGGAGTTGCCGGAGCTGGCGGGGCTTGGCGAGCTAGCGCGGCCGTGGGCAGGCCCGATTGGGGGCGGCGGCACACTCGCAACGGAGGGCGGCGACTCGTAAATGCGCTGGAGAGCGAGGGCCGCGGCGGCACACGCTCATGGCAGAGAGCGAGGGCGGTGGCGGCCCAAGGTGTGGCACTGCTGTGCAGGAGGAGCGCGGAGGGATCTGCCGCCGACGAGGGGGAGGTGGCGGCAAGATTTGCCGCCGACGAGGGGGAGCGGCGGCAGGAGGAAGGCCGACGGGTTCGGCATCGGAAGGAGGAACATGGGCACGGAGATGAAGAGCTAACGTGACAAGAACAGAGACTTCCTTCGGAGGTTCCTAGGAACGAGGGCTTGAGGGTGTGATTTGGAGACCTCCCTAGAATAGGGACTTGAGAGTAGAATTCCTGTTAAAAATGATTTTTTGCCTCCATCCCTAAATACTGAATAGGGGACCCTGTTTAGGGTTTAGGGTCCCTGCTGTTGGTAAAGATGCTCTTATCCGATCAAGAATCGCGAACCGCGACCGTGGACGCGAATCCTTCGTGCTAGCCAAAGTGACCCTACGTTTTTTTTTTAGAGGCGCGAAACACCCTACGTATGCCACCCCGATGGGAAATGGTCCACCTTCGCGCGCGCTATCCGGGCCTTCGGACCTGGGCCAGTTGGGCCAGCGTTTGATTTCCTCTGTCGGTATTCTGCTTTCCCCCAATTAATCCCCCTCCTCGCTAAAAAAAACAAAATCCCCCTCCGGTTCGTCCACCACAGCGCCCCCGCGCCGGCATGATGTGCAGCGTTGATACCGCTTCCCCAGGGATCCCAAAATCCGCGTCCGCATGATCATCTGGTGTCTATTGGGAGGAGACTGCGTGAAAGATCTAGCTAGCCGCACATCAGATCGATCATTCTCACCTTCTGGTTGGACCCTTACCAGACACAAGTTTTATACCCAGGACAAATTCAGTAAGAAAACCACTTCATAAATATATAAGCACTTTGGTTGATCCATCGACATGGCGCCGTTTATTAAACTACCATGAGAATCTATTAGTACTAGTATTCATTTCTCTTAAGGCGATCAAGAACCTGGGTAGTACTCCGTATTATACTTTATGCATGTAGTCCCAACACCGATTCAGACGACGGACACTTGGGATGGGCATTGAGCCTGGCATCGAGCCCTCGTCCTGAAACACGGCTTGCTCTTGAGGTTGACGCAGCAGTAACAGTCGTTGTCGTTATGTGTCGCAATGGTGCAAAATCTTACGCTAATCTTGACACCATCCACGGTGTTGGTGTCACCGTCTAGGTAGCTTCTTTTTCCGGCCTCCGGACGACCTATATATTAATTTCATCCAATATCATGTAGGAGTATTGTTTAAACCATCACTATGTGTGAAATTAATGTAAATTAACAAGAAGAGAAGAATACAACAAGACCTAGAAACACTGACCTTGTGCAGTCACCACAAGCAATCCCATGAACAAGATGGTGGCCATCACATTCATTTGAGTCAATTGCCTACCACCCCAAGAATGTTAGGAGCAGCCAAGAAACATTGCACTACTTGTTAGATGGCTGACCAATATAAGATTAACCATCATAAACGTCAAATCCCACATATTTTGCAAGGTAAAAAAAAACACAAAACTGGCTATGAAGTAGCAAAACTTTCGCACTGTCCACCACAATCTTTTTTTGAAGGAAATAGATTCCATTAAATCAACCTCCCAGTATTACACACTTTCGCACTGTCCACCACAATCTGGCCCGACCAAAATAAGAGATGCAGATATTTTACTTTTATTTGCAAGACGTCCAATATAATGGCCTTGCCCCGGCCAAGCTGTCCCAAACAAGTGCTTTTCTGTTCAGTAAAATACCGACGCCGAGTGTTGTTTTGATCTACTGAAACCATGGCATCAATGACACCTGAACAGTATATGTACTTACCATGAAGTTAGGTTTAAGAAACCAGCACTTTTATGCCTATTTTTTGGTAATTAAAACATGTAGTAGTAGTTTTCTCAAGCCAGCACATAGCCTTTTCTACTGCTCTTAGCTTCAGCGTTCCTCTGTCTAATTTCAGCCTTCCTCTATCTAATTTGTCAGGAACCCCAGTTATCTACAGAAGCATGAATTTGGAATACTAACAATCCAACAGTATACCCAGCTGCATCCTCAGATAAGACTACATATAAAGTCGACTGAAAAAGAACAAGTCTGGAACCCGAAATCAGAGTCTAATATTCATGGCAGTACGTACCTTAACCTCAGTGCACAATCCTGTCGATCGGGGTGGCGGCGCGGTGTGGAGGTGGCACGGGGTGGAGGAGCTCGTCGGTCGGAGCGAGGACGGAGGGGCCGCCGGAGCCTCTTTTAATTTCCCCCTGCACGGAGAGGACGCACGCGAAGCCTCTTTTAATTTCCCCCTGCTGTGCTCGTTTTGCAGCTGACTGCTCATGGGCTGCTGGCCATGCGACATTGCGACTAAATAGAGGGAGCAAGGTGCGCCGTGAGGATCCCAAATATCTACCGGTGCAGCTGCGATCTGCCGTCTTATCAGCTGTCGCGCCATGCAAAATTCTAGATTTCCACTAATTTAGCACCAGTCACGTCGCGCGTCGAACGAACGGCGTCTAAAGGGGTGGTGCAGCGGTGCCGTATGGTGCTCTTCAACATTTCCGGCCGGCCAGCAGCATATACAGTGACTCTGCCCCCACCTAATGCAAGTGTTATGTCATACTATTTGACTAACAAAATTGACCTCACGTTGCTACGGAAACACGATGATATAATTTGGAAGAGTGAAAATGTCTTATCATCAACATATGTGTTTCCTTAGTGTGTTTGTTAATAGATAAATTGGTGTTTCACCGATCCCTTCATCCAACCTCTTTATTTTCGTGAAGCCCTCACACATGTAAAAACATCCAGCCGCCACCGACAAGTTCACGGATCACCTCCACCACTCCTGTGTACCGACGCCAGCACCGCCACCGCCAATCACCGCGAGATGTTCGATCTCCGTGGAGAAAGAGTTGTGGGGATTTAGGAGGTCCAGGGTTGAATCTGGAGTGCTTGAGAACCAAGCATAGTTTGGGTGATCAGCAAACGTGGTATATGCTAGCAGCCCACCAGGGTTCGATCCTCGAAGATCGCACTTTGATGTCTCACATTGTATAATGCTATCGGAATGCAATCGTGCAGCTCTTACGGTTTAACTTAAAAAAATCGAGAGTGCTTGATTACCGGGTTGAGGGGTGAACTGAGAGTACGTAGTTTTATTTGATCTGTCATCAAGTTTCTTTTTTTACTTCTTCCAGTTAATTAGAGAAGGTTGGATGAAAGATGTGCGTGAATGAGAACCTTACGTATCTTCTAGATAACAGAGATATAACACAAACGCAAAATATGAGCAGGATTGGTTTGTCTTTGAAATTAAGAGTATTTTGAAGGTTCCGACCTTGCTAAGCTAGCTCAAATTAAGATGAGGTGTAGGCTTAGCTTCAATTCCTCTCACAGGAAGTGCATCCGATCATTTGTTTCCGCATACGGGCAGACAGCCGCACTATGCGCTTATATTCTTTTCAAGTTTTGTGTGCGATGCATATGCATTACTCCCTCCGTCCATGTATACCAGGTGCTTTACTTGAACTCCATGTATACCAGGCGCGGTCAGAACTTGCCATTCTCCTCCCGAAAATATCCTCAGCTTTTACTAAACAATCGGTAAAGTAAAGTGCTTTTTCATCCCTGCACTTACTATTCATTGGTGTGTTCCTGGCCTGCGCATCAAACGAGGCAATTAATCTAGATTATGTGTACTAGTTTCAGCAGGTAGGGAAGGGGATTTCTCCACACCATTGGCCTCCTGCTCTGTCATTTTTGGTACCTGTGAGATTTTTAATGCGCCTGGTATATTAGGACAGAGGAAGTAGAAGGCACTAGTAAACCTGCACGTGTCGCATATCCTGTGATTGCAATAAAATGATATAGAAGCCCACGTAGTAACCTGTATTTAGTGAGCAAGATGTAAACTGGACACAAGTATGTCAATACGAGATTAACAGGGCCGCTGTGCTTAGGTCTATAGCAAGTAAAAATTAAATCAAAGTGAGGACTAACCATCTAGATCAAAGTAAAAAGTAGTTTGGTAGCTGGTTCAGTATGACATCTTAGATAGTTCTTCTGCCGAACTATTTGTCCTTAAAAAGAACCAAAAAGTATGTAATCTGGAACTCAGTTTTGAAGGAAAAAAATTGTTACTTAACCAAATAAGCTAAATCTGTTTTAAACTTGAGAATATTGTTCAAGTCAATCAACGTAAATAAAATATATTACAAAACCTATATTTGACTAGACGTAAACATATAGAATTTAATCGTTCAATTAAATAACCACACTCTCCCTACCTTATTCCAGGCAGACATCTTTTAGAGCCCAACATCTCGAAGCTGTTGAGACACCTCCCATGATTGGGTCACATTTTCAGTTACATCAACAGATAACTTTCTACATTTGCACTATCTTGAAGAGAAAGAAAGGTTATTGGATAGGTAGGATGACAAGAGAAGGCAAGCATGCCACAACAGTTCTGCTCTTCCATAATGGTTCCACGGCACGCAGACCAAGGACCGTTTCAATTACTGGTCCCACAACAATAGACGAGCTTCAGGACCAGAGTTCAGATGGATGCATGTAATTGTTGTTTCCATAACAGATAACACAAAGCATAATTCAGCAGCATAAGGAGGTCACCTAAAGGCATATGAACTGAACAAACGAACAACTCAGTAATGACTATAAAACAAGAAAAAGACAAAACTTCTGAGAAACAAAGTAATCCATTTGCTGGAATGAATATAGATCTTTATATTTCTTCTTGCAATTCAGAAACAATTGTTACATATCAAATGATCACACTTGCTCAAGCTCAAAATTCGCCTCAGGATGTATAGGGCTAGCTCACTTTAAGCAACAAAAGCAAGTAGTTCACTATGCAAAAAAAGACTTAAATGGTTTTGTTTTATCAAATAATGCTGAGTGCCAGAATTCAGAAGATTTTGCTATAACTTAACTAAACCACATGTTCCATTTGTTTTAAACCAGTAATGCTCAGTTCCTAGTAACTAAATGTGATAAGCCCGCAATGACTGTCTGCATGCGGTTCCATCTAAAAAATTGACACTTCAGATGGTTGTAACGTTGGATAACCGCGAGGAAATGTCTGACTTCTCATGCGTCCGGCTGACTTGCGTTCCCAGAAACAAAGTTCTTCTCCGGAAGAAAAAAAATCAGTGAATAGGAAAGAAGAGTTATTTAATTTTTACTAGATCAAACTTTACAAGGTTTAATTACTTTTGGGAGTAGTAATGTTCATAACATTAGCACGGTTTCTTGCACAACTCCCCGGCTCCCCCGAAATAAAGTTGTCTCTCGAAAACAAACGGAGAATTCAGAAGA
Organism: Brachypodium distachyon; assembly: GCF_000005505.3. Taxonomy (NCBI): domain Eukaryota; kingdom Viridiplantae; phylum Streptophyta; class Magnoliopsida; order Poales; family Poaceae; genus Brachypodium; species Brachypodium distachyon. Next base: position 16,485,008 of record NC_016132.3, on the reverse strand, counting down.
AAACGAGGTTGCTTACTTACATTGTAGACGAAATCCAACTGTACAAGTACTGCTAATTTACATAAGATACATTCATTCATTCTCCCCAAACCCAAGTCTACAACGACGCCATGTCCGCAAACGGCCCATCCCAGGTCGTCCTCGTCGCCGCCATCCTCTCGCCGCCATCGTCGTGGTCGCCGTAACACGCCGCCACGGCGTCCCCCTGAAACCCGGCAGCAGTAACACCACCACCATGGCCGCTGCTCGGCGACGAGAAGAGGAGACCACATGCGTCCGTCGAAACCCCGTGGAAGAAGTCGCGGTACTCGTACCCTTCCCCCGGCAGCAACACCTGCCCGCCCGCCGGTTGCTCTGCTTCGACGCGATGGCTGTGATCCCCTGATAACAGGCCGCCGGCGCCCGAGTAGTCCGGGTCATTCCTCTCCACCAGCTGCCGGAACATCGTCGACTTGAGCAGCAGGCTGAGCGCCGTAGGCGACGATGAAGACGACGACGACATTGAGTCCCTCCTCCTCAACGCCCCGCCGGAGGGACCTGCTGGGGAGATCGCCACGGCAGCCTCGTGCGGTCCGGCGACGTCGGGATCGAGGACGAAAGGGTTTCGGGAGAGAGCTGGGGGAGGAAGAGGAGGGAGCATGTGGGGGATGAACCGTTCATGTTCGACGGAATGCGCATGTGGATGCATGGCGAGGAGAGGGTGGTCGGGGTTCGCGGCGAGCGCCGGCATCGGCACCGGCGGCGGCGGCTTGAGCCAGGTGATGTAGGACCGGAGGTCGAAGTTGGTGACGGCGTTGACGCCCTTGTATTCGATCGCCGCGATGTCGTATGCCCGCGCCGCCTCTTCCTGCGTGCCTATATCAAGTTTGCGAGTTTTTCATTTTCAACGTGAGGTATGAACTGAAACTGAATGTGTGTAAAAACTGTCAAATCTCCTTGGTCGGAGGCACCTTTTCTCACCGTAGGTTCCGAGATAGAGGTACTTGTTGCCGAAGACACGCCCGATTCTCGCCTCCCATCTTCCATTCTGGTGATGCCTGAAAGTGTGACAACGTTCAGTCTAGTATACTACAAATTTACTCTGCCTTTTCGTTTTTGGACATGTTATGAAACAACGATACTCCCTCTGATTCTAAATTCTTGACTCAAATTTGTCCAAATATGCATGTATCTATTCTAAAAAACGTCTAGATAGCTGTAATATTTCGTCAATAATTTAAGATCGGATGGAGTATTTACTATGGGATTCTCTGTCGGAATGCAAGACGTAGGCGTACCTGGCAACACCTCTGTACTTGGACACGCCTCTGGAGAAACCGCTGCTTTTCCTGGCAGAGCATCAGATTGAAAAATTCAGAGTTGAACAGGTGACGTAATATACATAAACATGTACAGTAGCTAGCTAGCACACCTCCTCAGGGATGCAAGGTACTCTTCCTTCGTTAGGCTCTCCATTATCTTGAGCTCCTTTTCGTAGTCCATAACCTGAAACATGTGTACCAACCGAACTAATTTAGCCACTGACATTATCATGCTCCTGTATCTGACAGACTTGTTTACTTGAGGTGCATTGCTCGTTCCATCGTGTTTCACAGTACGTACAGGAAAATTTGTGTATGTGGTCGCGCCCCAGTACTTGAGTGCCGCAAGGTCGTAGGCCCTTGCCGCTGCCTCCTCCTCGTCATACGCTCCCAGATACACTGTCCACACATCATCAAACAGTAACACACATTTAGGCGTTTAGCTACACAGTGTGATGATCATCGACATCGAACATGCATGTAAATACTCCCTCCGTCTCAAAATAAGTGACATGGCTTCTATACAAATCGACGTCACTTATTTTAGGAAGGAGGAAGTAGGACGTGCTCCGTACTTACCCTGCTTGCCCTTCTTCCTCTGCGTCGGGTTCCATGAGTTCTTGTCCCACAGGTGCGCCTCGTAACGGCCCGTCCAACGGTGCCTGCAGCAGAATTATTGGCCATATGCAATCAAAATTCAGCTGAAACGTACGCGTTGTGCTATAGCTAGTCGAGTCTGTGCTTTTGTAAATCTTTGTAGTCTCGCTAGTATATATACCTGCTGACTCCACGAAACCGGGAGCTCCTCTTGACGGCGATGCCGGGCAAGGCGCCGGAGGGCTTGCCGACGCCGCCACCGGCCGGCCCGAGCGCCGCCGCCGCCAACGGCTCCCTCCTCCGCCTCCTGACGACGACCCCGGCCTCGGCCTCGCCGACCGACGACGTCCCGGCAGCAAGAGACGACGACCCCACGTAACTCTCGATCTCGCTCTTCACCATCACCACGCTGTCCATCTATACAGCTTGAGCTTGAGCTTGATTAGCTAGCAAATTAAGCTCCAATATAATGCAGGGTGTGTGCGTTTGTTTGCTGCAGCCAGTCAGGCGCCACTAGTAGCTAAGCTACTGCCTGAAGCCGGTTTATATGTATGTGTGTGTGTGTACGTGTTGTGTCCACGGCTACGGCTGGCGACGGATCTTGTCTGGGGACAAAGGCGTTGATGATTTCATGGCGGGCGCGTCTGTCTTTACTATGCGAAATGGCTTGTCGGGGCATCGGAAGTTTGGGAACATCGATTGTTAGTCCGGCGGCGGAAATCGACCGAGTGTTTGCGTCTCGTCTTTCTTCCTTTCTTTCATTTTTGTAAGACCGGAGAGCCGGAGAGCATATTTTGGGGGTTTGTCTGCGAGCCTAACTAAGAGACTGCAACAAGAAGCAAATTAGCCACGGTGCTATATTTCTCGCACGAGTCCAAGAGAGATTTTGGATTCTTGTTGGGGCCGGGACGAAATAGCGGCAGCGAGCTGAGAAACCTGTGCTTTTGCGTTTTGTCCGGTCTCTGCATCCGTACGTGCTCGCGGAACAGGTGACATCTCGTGGACTTCACCGGCCACGGCTACCAGCTCATGTGCGACAGAAGATCGAGCTCCGTCGTCGGCCGTGACGGTGCCTGTATAGCTACTGTCCGGCGCCAGCGCGCGCATACTATTATCTTCCTTTTTATTTTCCATATAAAAAGGGTTTCCGGCCCCTAAATTCATCTCGGGTCGTGCCGTGCCCACGGATGGACCCGTTAAGGATCAACCTGAGCCAATGTGGGTAAATACTAGAGTTTCTCTCAAAAAAAATTACTCAAGTTTGCATTTACGGCTTACTTTATGTTTACAAAATATATATCCTGTTAAGATTTCCATGACGTATTAGTCGTATAGCTAGAAACTTTTGTACAAGTAAGGAAACTTGGAGATCGTATCAACAATGGGGTAGTGGCGCAGTTGGCTAGCGAGTAGGTCTCATAGCTTTGTTGAGTGATCCTGAGGTCGAGAGTTCGAGCCTCTCTCACCCCAAAACAAAACCGTTGCGAAGTTGTGATGAAATGCTCTTGTGACCACTTGGGTCGTCACGCACATGTCTGATTCTCAGATGCTGCGAGCTATTCTGAACCTTGCAAACATTTTTTTTGCTAGTCAGTTTGTTTACAAGATTCCGTTAGGAAAAAAAGAAGAAGGTAAATTTGGTGTCGCCATGTGTGTTAGACTGACGTGATAACCAACTACACCACGAAACCAATTCGACATTTTTTTTTCAGATTCGCCAATCTAACTAAGATTGACAAGAATAGAGTCGAATTACCATGTAGAAAAAGGCACGCGTTGTTCCCAAGGAAATTGTAGGTCTGGAGTTACTTCTCTACCTTCACCCTTCACGCTCATTCCGCGTGGTAAAGATGAAACACCTGCTCATCTTCTTTGTTGATGCAGTTCCTCTCCCCTCGTAGCTCTTGATATTTCTTCGGAATTAATCCTCTCATATCTTTGTGCCTCCCTTTGCCTTATTAAAATTCTCGTAGTCACCTGCACCTCTCCCCTTCCTAACGGGTTAAATAGTTTTAATATTTCTTATGCGCACTTCTTCTATACCTAGCCCGAGGCGAAGACGTCACCACACAACTCCACAAGAATGGTAAGGGTGTTAGAATGCCAAGGAGCTTACTAATTTGAGCCCCAATTGCCAGGTGAATTCTATCTCTGTCTAGCCATATCAATGCAATAAACAATCACTATGCTAGATACAACCATCTGCAGTTGAGATGTTTGTGCTCGTTGTTGCAATGTTCTTTGGCAACATGTGATAATTTCTCCATTTACCACTAATTAGGTAGGTGGATGCATGTAAGCATTATTTTCGTATTTTGTTGGGTAGAGCATGTATGAAGTGAAATATGTGTTATTTCCAAACTACTGTTATTTATGAAATAATGTTATGTTGATATGTATGAATTTGATGTAGAATAAGAAGTCAGGTGTTATTGCTATGTATGGATCATCATATGAAATTGTATTTTTGCATTTGTATGCCTTTGTGAGATATGTCCAATATGGTATAAGATCATGCCAAACTTCTATCAAATTGGCTACCAATGTGTGGGTGCAGCCATTCTATTTGGAAATAACAAAAAAACTATATTGCCAGCTTCAATTTACCCACTAATGCGTAGCGATAACAGATATATGACTAATTGTAAAAACGTCTAGTTTGATAGCACCAAACTCGCAGCATTTTGGCAACATAAAACCAATTGATCAAGTTAAAAGATAGCATAAATAGCACGAGAAACTCATACACATAGACAACATAAATATCATAAGGTATCATAAAATAGCAAATAAACTCATCCATGTCATCAAACACTACAAAAGATAATGAGTAAAATTCTGACTCTCACCATAGAATAGTTGGCTTCACAAAAGGAAGTCATAAAACCAAAATAGCAAGTATAATGCCAGCAACACCATATGAATAATAAGCCTGCTACTTCTTCCAACGAGCACTCTATCTCGCAATTGCATTGGCACCAATAACGAACCAGGAGTGCACTCTCCCCCTTGAACTTATTGCATATGCCCTGTCTGGTTCATAGCTAGCTTGATCTGCAGGAGCGGTCCTTCCTCCTCTCTGAGTTGCAGTGACACTTGATGTCGAAGCCTGTGACTCATTTACCTGAAGTTTAGTTGTTGCCCTCTTCCCCCTACCAGTTTTCCCTCTTCCCCTACTAGATCTGGTTATACCAACATTAGGACTAGCTCTATGTGAAGCTATTGTTGCAGTACCTGTAATAGCACTTTTTTTCTTGGTGGCTCTTGCCTTTGTGCTTCCTCTTCCAGAAAGTGCGATTGTGGCTACTGCACTTTCACTAGGGCTCGGACTAGTACGGGCTGATGAAGTAGGGGTTGGTTTAATAGGGGATACTATAGCTGACCCTTCATTAGGTGGAGGTGGCATTGATCTTGCATCTAGATTGGCACTCTTCATCTGGATACCAATTGCCATAGACTAGAATTGAAAAGGAAAAAAGATATAACTAAAATGTTTGACAAAAAATTCAAAGGCCAACACACAAAGAGACTACCAAAGGCTATTTGAGCAGACACAACTTACCGGAATCATCAATTGGGTCGAGTATTTGTACTCCAGACCGAAGAACGAGACACCCTTCGGCTTCCTCCTCGCCGGCTTCTTCATGCGTGCCATATCCACACAGAGCAATTCAACACCCCTCTGAACTCAGTGACGTCGCCGCCGCCGGAGTCTACGAAAAACCTAACCCTAACCTACACGCGAGAGAGAAAAGTGAAGTTAGGGTGGGGGGGAGGGCCAATCGGGTGCGTCTTAGCTAGCAGGACGGTAGGTTGTGGGCCTAGGCCCATCAATCGTATAAGGAGGCCTTTTGATGGCCCATCTAGCTAGAGATGACATACGCTATTCCCAACCCGTTACCTATAAGACGTTCTCACTCGGGAAGGAGCGGATGATGAGTCACTCGCTAGGGCGGTGGGGATTGTGCAACTCTAGCAGTTATTGAATACGACCGAATCCGAACTGTGTTTTCGGTTTTGGGCCGAAAAATGGGCCAGACCAGATACCGAATACGGCTCGAGAACTAAAAACCTAATTCAGGTCACCGAATTAGCTCATTTCTGCGTCCCATATGTAGCGTTCAGAGGGGGCAGTTCGGATCCAACACCGAACTTTCCTCCGCCACAATCCCGGCCACCTCCGCTGCCACCCACTCCATTTCTGGTGAGCCGCGCACCCCCTCCGATCTCCTCCGCCGCCTCCGACGCATGCCGAGCCCGCTCGGCCGCCTCTCCCCGTGACCGTGGAAACCCTAGCCCGCGCGCCACCGTTGATGAGGAAGAAGCCCGGTCGCACCGGGCAGAGGGTGCCCCCAAGCTGGGAGCCCGCAAATGGCAGAAGTGTGCCGGCCTCAGCCCCCGCGCGACCGAGCTCCACCGCCGCTACATGGCCTTCGGGGAGGGTAGCTTGACCGGCGTCCAACGCACGCCAGGAAGGGAGGAGTGGCTGCAGTTGGCTACGCCGTCCTCTTCTTTCTCATCGGTGGAGAGGTCGTCGGTGGCGTGGCGGAGGGGGCGGAGGAGGAGGGGTTTGACCCTAAGGACGGCGGCAGCTAGGAGGTGGATGCGGGGTTCGACCCTGAGGAGATCGAGTGCGCGAAGGAGGCGTCGAAGCTCTCCATCATGGAAGACGATTCTCGGACGATGACGAGTAAGCAAGATTCCGGCGAGGGGACCGGAAGCCGGCGGGGTTGGCGAGAGGCATTTTGTTTTTGAATGATTGCTCCTCTAATTAGCTAACTATTAGTGAATGTCGAACTAGTAGATGTAGTAGAACTATGTATGTGGACGAATGATGACGAACTGTGATGATGGAATGAATCAGCCCCCTATTTATGAATTTCGCGCGGAGTTTTGAATTTCTGTTTTGTCCGGGTTTTGTTTTCAGTATCTGTTCTGCCGAAATCCAGCCGGTACCGAATTCTAGAATTCAGTTGATCCGAACTCGGCTAGTTCGGATCGATCGGGTTCGGGATCTGCTAGAGTTGTTCTAATTGGATGCAGTAAAAAGGATGCTGCCCCCGGGAACCAATTGCAAGTAACGGTTTCGAGTCCCGGTGTACCAAGCACATGCATCCTTAAACCCCAAGAAGGTCGGGCCACCATTGGTGGGTCAGATGTGCTACAAGAAAGGGCCAGGATTTAGCTTTGAGGGAGATGGGGGGCGAAGAAAGAGCGACTGAGATTGGAGTGGACAATAATACCTATAATTCCATAATTTTACACTTAATAGGAATAAACTATCATTACAAAAAATAGTAAATATTCTCTTAACTACTAATTTCCACACATCAATATTCAACAATCAAAAGATGGTTCAGAATAATACTGTCACGAAACACAAATACTCGCCAAGAATATTTGAGTTTGTTGGAAACCAGTATAATCAAGATTCGCATAAAAGAATGTCCTCGAATCAAGATCCCAATGAGTATAGATGTTATAACAAAATCCTCAGTCCATTCTGCGTAATTCTCAAATACCAAGTTAATGAGATAGCGGCATTAATCATGATCAGCCATCACATATATGCATGCAGCTGCAGCAGTACATGTGTGATTTACAGACATTCACCACGCAATGTGATTCTCTAAGGTACCATCATCTCCAGTTCTCCACAGTGCTCGTCGAACTAGTTGCTACAAAAAATGGCCGGCCGCGCCCGCATGTGCTAGCTAAAACCTAATCAAAATTCGGCCGACCATCCTCAGAGCCTCGCATGGAACCACGTACTACTTGCATCGATCAATTAATCTAATTAACCAACATATACAATCAACTCAGAGCGGCATCAATCATGATCATCCGATAGATCGATCGGTGTCAACGCCACGAGTCTCCGGACCCGGAATCGTCCATGAAGACGCTCCCGGAGTAGGAATCCCTGGCGTAGGTGCCCCCCGAGAAGGAGTAGCCCGGGACGGAGGTGTCCCCCTCGTAGGGCTCCGTGTCGAAGATCTCCGCCGCCGCGGGGTCCGAGTAGTGGGCCAGCTGCCGCGCCTTGGCGGCCTCGAACTGGCGGTGCAGGCCGGCGAGGTCGGCCTCCACCTCCGACGCGGACGGCGCCTTCCTCAGGTACAGCCGCAGCAGCTGCTCCTTGGTCTCCTCGATGCACTTCTCGAGCTGCTGCTGCGGGTCGTCGTTGCTGTTGGGGCCGGCGGCGGATGCTGGGGTTCTGCTGCTGAAGAGGCGAGAGGCTGCCACGGACGCCGCCGGGGCGGGTGAAGACGATGCTGATCGCCAGAGGAGCGCGCGGCTAAAGGCAGATCGCAGGAGCATCGCCATTGCCGATCGATCTGAGAGCTTTTTTTCTTCTTCTCTCTTTCTCTGTCTTGAGCTTCTTCTCTCGCTCTCTCTGCCTCTTGGCCCTCTTTTATGTGCCGCGGACTCCACGATGATCGGAGACGGCCTTCCCCTTTTCGTCTCGAGTCAAAGTTACTTGGAGAAGAATTAACGGATTCGATGTCTTCTTTTCTTCGGACAGACAACGATCGGTTGTCCGTTCAGCAAAAGGAAACGCCCACTCCCGCACTCGGTCTGCGAGACGGCCACACGCTAAAAGCGACACAAACAAAAAGAAAAGAACGCGAACCAACATAGTACTCCAGTCTAAAGATATGACATCCTTTCCTTCATGGATATGTGCTTAATCTGTGTCTATCTACAGTCTAAAGATATGACATATGATCATTCCTCAACTGCAAACTCGTGTGTTCTACACAATCGATCCCAACCTCACTGCAACAATTGTAGCATCCCATTCCCTGCCTTGTTATTGTGTTCTTGGGGAGCTAGATGATGCTTCCATTATTCAACACGTCGAAATTTGGTATGATCACCCCTATTTATTCTTGATTAAGGTCTTTTCTTCTAGCTAGCTAACCCTGGGCATATCATGTAGCGGAAGGAAGTGCCCAGTTCTTAGGCACGGGCCCAATGTCATATATGACCTCCCTGTGGCAAGACCAGACAAGTTTGATGGCTTCTGGAGTTCCGATTCCCGCGCCTCTTGGGTCACCAGCAGGACCAAACCTGAATTACAGAAGGTGCGAAAATGATGGAATGTTCAATAGCACACGCCGATCATCGTTTGTATCGGCACTCAGGTCTTATTAGCTCACCAGTGGTTCTGAGGAGCGCCGGTGGTCCTTGCCCGAATTCCAGCATATGTTGTCCCATTAACTGATCTCCCAAGTACTTCCTGAAATCCAAGATGAAAACAGCGAATCATTCTCCAGGCTGAGGTCATTCAAGTGTTCTATTATTTATGGCAAAAGACCAAAGTATAACTTAAATATTGCCAAATGGAAAGCTCAGACAAATCGCAACTTTGTCTAACTGGACTTGTTGCAAGCGAGTAAGTGAATATGGATGTCAACACAAAAAGGAGATGAAAATGACTTGCCTGCAGGAATAATGGGTCGTTTGAAACTACTGCGGCTGTCAGATGTGCATTCATCCTCTCACATGCTTCCAGTACCAATTCAAGCTGATCCTCAGAGTATTCTGTAACTACCTGAATTATGCACTCCGAATAGGTAAGTATATTACTTAAGAACAGTGCCAGAGAAATCTAACTAAAAAGTAAAAACCAGGTAACGTTCGTATTGTAATACAAACAATACCATCGAGACCTAGCCCTTTCAAGCAAATGTCAGTTAAGGGTGAGTAAAAAGTTTTGGTTTGCTATGAATTCAAATATAGCAAATGATGGACCTCAGAATGAACTGCATATATATTTTATATTCCATATCATGAAAACCAGTCTTCAGCTATCCCAACTGAATATCTGATATAGATGCTTACAGCGAAGGTTAGTAGGTTAAAAGCACAAGCATCCTTGGAAAACGAGCTACCATCAAAGCATTGTATTTTACCATGACAAAAAGGAACCGCTGGCGGTTTCTTTAATGGAAATCGGTGGGGAGCGCCCACTGTTTCAAAAAAAATGACAAAAAGAAACCTTAGCATGTGAAACATATTATATACCTGGAACGGACCAAATATCTCCTTTGTCACAAGCTCGAAGTTACCACTTTTAAGGATTTCCGTTAGAGGAACAAATACAGCAGTGGGCTTGAAGGCACCATATATTACTGGGATAGAGTGATTCTCCAAAGGTTCACCTCCAAACAGAACCTTTGATCCTGGTATGTTGAGAAGGTTGTTCATGTGCTCTATCATGCTTGCTGTCGTAACCTGGATAAGGGTGATAAAATGAATTCTACAGTGAAACTTGGAACATCTTAAACCTAAACTAGGAATGGAAATGAGCGAGGTCAGGTTGACCCATCGACTCATAGTTCATTTGCTTGATTTTTTTTTAGATGATTTGCTTGAAAACTAAATCAATTAAGTTGGGAGTGAATCATTAACTAAGTGAGGTGGACCAATGGACCAACCCACTTGCATCCCTATCTGAAACTCCCTATACTGCTCATTCAGTTGAAAAGCCATAGCAACGGTCTAAAACAAATAAGTTATTGCTAAATGACTAGTGTTCTTTTTCTCCATAAATATTGAACTGTGCAAGGACAACCTTTCAGCTTTCTTCCTTTTTTATGTAAATTCAGTTTTCTTCTTTTACACAATACTTGATGTTTGGACTGTCACAGCAACCAAAGTATGAGGAACAAGTTACTATGAGTATTTGCTAGCTCTGATTTATTACACGGATCAGCTTAGTAACAACTAAATACTGCCAAATACTACACCATGATGAGAAGTTACTAAAGACTAGAAAGTGATTAGTGACTAAAGATGACCACTCACAGTAAGGACAGGGCCAATTGTCAAATCTTCAAGCCTCCTTCTTTCAGAAAGTCCCTTCATTTTCTCAAGCAACCCACTAGAAGACCAATTCTGCAATTAAAAGAAAACTATCAGACAAACTAGAAGGAAAGATGCATGCAGTACTTGTTGCAATCTGTCGACAAACGACAGGCTCAAAATAAGCTCTGAAAATTATAATTTTTCAAGAAAGAAAGCTCCCGAAGTTCATAAAGAGCAATTCACTTTCTTTCTTTTCTGGCTCTGGAACATTTTACCTATTGTCTTAAAATAACAAAGATCCATAGACAGATGGAATTTAATTCAGTGTTCCTCACTGATATCAACAATTGGGCCTGCAAGTCATGGATAAACCCACCAACAAAAGTGTGTACGCACATATTCCAGTCACAACCCAAAATATCGTTCTTATTAAGTATTTACCTTGTGCATGAATAGCATAGACTGAGCAGAGCACTTCTGACCACTGCAAGCATAAGCGTCCTGGTCGCAAACCCATGAAATGTAATCAACCTGTTTGGACATCATATCACAGAAGCACGTCAATTCAGCTTCAGCTTGGTACAGTAATGAATATACGATGTGAAGGAAAGAGAAGTGACTTCAGACCTCTTGAACATCTGGACCAAGGATTTTCCAATCAAAACCAGCATCTTCCAACTTGATCCGGCCTTGCAAATCAGCAGCTAATTTCTCCGCTACACGTGAGCTTCCAGTGAAGAGGGTCATTTTTGGGTTTGCCTACAAGAGATTGTGTCGAGAATAAATTCAATCAGTAAATATGTGCTGCATGTCAGACTGGGTTGTTAGCCCACTTGGATAATAGTTAGTTTTGGATCAGAATAGAAACAAACTAGCAGATGCATTTCGTTATGTATTAAACTCAATAAACCACTATCATTGAACATGATGTATCACATGCTGCAAACAAGACAATTGTCAAACCACCATATTGCTGCTTGTCAGTAACATGGCGAACAGGATATTACAGTATATGTCCCAACAAGGAATATGGCTGTCACAGATCGATTAACTAGTTAAACCATCTTGCTATAGCACAGGTTCTTCAAATAAGTAATCATATACAGCAGTCAAACCTCCAACAGCAGCTTGTTCATTGTGATACCATCAGAATTTATGAAGTCTACATCCTCTGCAGGTAATCCACATTCATGAAGCAACCTGATCATTTGTTCCATAACAATGCTCACTTTGCTGTCAACTTTGAGGACTGGTTTATTTCCCATATACAGTGCACCCATTAGTTGCAGCAAGGGGATCTCTAATGGGAAGTTGAATGGTGTGATTATTGCAACCTGCTCAAAGTCAGAAACATTTAGACCTAACAGCCGTAGGTAATAAATTACTGATAGTGATGAACAGCTAAACACTCAGTTATATTTTTAGAGCTTTTGCATGTCAACATTCAAAGGGATATACACAACAGTGCAGCACTCAGTTATGGCATGGAGATATTCATACATGGCAACAGTCAAAATGAAAAACATATTTGCCATTAGTAGATTAACTTGATCCTCCACAGAATGATTGCTCTAATTATACTTGTCTGAAGAGATTATTCAAGTTGCCTACACTACTAAACATCATCATTCACGTAAAGCATGAAGTAACTCGCAACAAATTAATCATCAAAGCTTACTGGAGTTCACTCTCAATAAAAGCAAGACATGCTACCAAGTTAGCAGAGATTCTGAAATTTATGAAACCAAACATTTCTTACATCCACATGAAAGTTCCCTTGCACTAGTTCAAATGGGGCTTACTCTATTATTGAGAAATATACTTGATGTCTTTTGTCTAGCATCTTCACAACATATTCCATTCATTTAATAATATGTTCATGAAGAGAACAAACACTCAAAAGTCATTGTTGAGCAATTATTTTGCCTAGTGTATCAGATACAACTGACATTTTGCACACAACTGAATTCCTGTGCCCGATAGCATGTAAATCAGAGTATCAGGCATTCAGTTACACTGTACATTTGCATAAGAAGTTATGATATGTAGTGTAAAGATCCAAAAAATCAACAAGTCTAAATACTCCCTCCGTCCCATAATTCTTGTCAAAATATTACATGTATCTAGACACTTTTTAGGAATAGATACATCCATTTTTGGGCAAATTTGAGACAAGAATTATGGGACGGAGGGAGTACAATATTTCCTCTACGAAGAAGTTTTGAGTACGTACCGGGCCATATGGCCACCGATAGCCATTACTGATTTGTCCAAGATGATTGCCAGGTACAGCAAATGACCGAGCCAAAAAGCGCACCTGTTATACCAGACAGAGAGAATGAAAATGGAAAGTATAATTGGGGTTGTTTAAATCTGCAGACTGGAGCATTCGAAAGATCCTTGGTAACAATGTATGCACTCATATGAAATTGTACCATAGTACTTGTGAATAACTGAGATGAAAATGATATGCACATTCACTAACCTGATCTCCACAGAAGTTCTCCAAGAATTTTTGAGAAACTTGAACTTCTGCAAGAGCTTGTTGATAGCTCTTTGGAGACACCCTTTGGACGAGCTTAGCAAAGAAATCTAAGACCTGTCAAATCACCAGTGACAATAATGAGTGATGAAAGGGATAGATGCACATGTAGAGTCATTCAAACAAGAAAATGCGGTGCATAAAAGGAAGTTGAAACATTTTGGTTTCAAGATGGCAATGGCATACCTCAGGTTGACCAAGCACGTGTGCAGCTTTTGCAGATATATCTCCATACATGAGATACCTGCATAGTGGAGGTTTCAGAATTCATCAAGGCATATACAATTGCTTTTATTGCCAGCCAATACTATCAGTTCAAGTTCATATAGGGGCATATGGTTTTGTTCATATACCATGTTTGCTGCCTACTCTTTCAAGTCAGAGAAACATGTTACTGTGGGAAGCATGCAGTTGAACCTTTTGATATCTGATCAACAGTATATTTTAAAAATATTTAGATACATGACAAGAAAATGATTTCAAACACTTCCGTAATTTATACTTTTGTATTGTTGTTCAAGTATTTGTGATGCAAACTAGTGTTTGAGATTGCATCAGATGCTGAAAAGTGAAGACATCAATAATGTGGTCATAGGAAGTATAAAGTAGGACTCAAGTAGGTATCAGTCACTTGTCTTCTGGGAGGTGCTGTCTAGGTGCAAATGTGCAAAAATTAGGATACCATAATAAATTTGTGAACTAAACAACACATACCTCTCTGGAGCTCTAAGTGGGTTGTGAAGCCCATGCTTTGGGCAATTAGACAAACTCTCCACAAATGGCTGTACCACAAAAAGAAATACATATTGTCTGAGAACACACTTCAAACTGAGTCTATAACAGGTACACAGGAACAGCAATGAAGTTTAAATAAAGGCAAAGGCAATATATATATATACACACACACACATATATATTTCAAGCTGAGAAAAATTGATAAGAGTTAGATATAACTAAATTACACACATAATGCTGAAGGGAAATCAAAGTAGAAGCATCCAAACCTTTATCTCAGATCCCTGAATCTCAGCAACTTTGATAAATTTATCACCATTTAGAGGATCAACTATCCAGCTCGAGTTAGCAGATGCTATCCATTTGCCCTGCACTGAACTTTACTTTATCAATAGCCGTTCTGCAATAACATGTTCCACTTTGGTGGGGAACATTATATAGTTGAACGCTACAAAGCAGCGAAACGATTTCATGCTTTGGCATTTGATTTCAGGTTTCGTATTCTAGGAAGTACTTGCTCAACAATGTTGAATGTTCCTGTAGCTGGAGGTCAAGCACATGGCATTGCTCTGAGAAGACGCTAATACAAAGGTGTAATATCAAGGAAACATAACATGAGCATCTAAATTGAAGAACAACAATGACCACCAAACGTATTTTGCTCATTACGTCGCAATTGCATTGGTAGCACAAACCAAATGCAATAGAAACCATCTTCTCAATAAAAATCATTTCCATCTACCTTAACCAGTAACCATAAAACTACGATTTGTTGCATGTTACCACAAAATTCTGATGTACTCCTCGCCCAATTCTTTTTTGCGTGTACTGTATCTCTTAAGCACCACAAACAGTGAAGAATAATCCCCCTGGACAGGGACATTCTCAACTGTGTACATAACTAAGCTAACAAGCAGAGCAACAATGAAGTAACACCCACAAGCAGATCCCCCCAAATGACAGTTATCTTACCAAAATTCTGCACTTCCGCTGGGCTTGAACCTGAGATCTCCTCGGGAGACACCGTCGCAAATGCCGGAGTATGCAACCACCTGCGTATCACCCAAACAATCAGTAACCTCCCGAGACAACCAAACGATCCACAGTTAGTGCAGATTCTAGTAGTAGCACCCAATCGCAGGCCCCCAAAACCCTGAACCTGAAAGCTACCAAGCCAGATCGCCCTTCAAATCGCAACCGACGAGAAAGCGATTCCAGCATCCGTGTAACAAATTCGCACCAAATGATCACCCGGCGGCGTCCAAGCATCCACAGACTACTACCACCGGAGCACGCCATTGATGGTGATAAGCTTTCGACAGAACCGGATCACGACGGAAATAGAAAAAAAAACGCAGCGTGATGAGATGGAGATCACCTGGAAGCGAACGCGGTGAGGGGTCGCCGGACGCCCGCCGCGGCGGCGAGGTGCCGCCGGGAAAGGAGGCGGCTCATGGCCTACTACTAGTAGCGCTCGATCGGGAGGACTGGACGCGGCGGTCGTGTGGTTCGACTTGGATGGAGTGACGTCGTCGACTCGCTCGCTCTCTTCAGTACTAGTGCCGTCCAGTGTTTTGCTGCGGGAGTTTTTATAACGGAAAATTATTTCTCTATGATTGCAGGGAATGGTTTGGTGATTTAGTTATGAGATCATCGTGTTGAGAAAATGCCATGTCATACTGTTTACACTTGGGATATCACCAACTGTGACTCTTGAACTCGGAGAAGTAAAGCTAAATCTTTGTTTCGAAATATATCACGACAAGAGCCTAATATGCTTAGGCTATGACCGAGTTCAACATTTTAAATCGACCAAACTAAATACTCACTGCAACTGCAAGCTAGTAAGATTTACCAAGGTAGTGAAATTGAGAAAAAAAATCGAAGTGGGAGAAATAACAAAGTTTGGACGGCTGGTTTTGGACGCATCAGCTCGGTTATCTTGCTCCGTTCGTACGACGGCTGGGTTTGGTAGGAGTAGTACAACCAATCTGCTAACCAGCCTCGCAGTGACACGTTCGTTAGCGGATCCCGAAAGTTCCGGCTTTCCACGCACTACCGACAAGCCATCTTTCATCAGCTGTGGTACACGAGTGTTCAGTGTGACTCAGCTCCTCGTGGTCAGGCCCCCTGAGATAAGATAAAAAAGAAAATTACAGAACCGTACAATTGAACAACGTGTATCAAAACATTTTTGAAATTCTTTTCACTTGAACCTGACTCTTAAACTAGACTAACCCCAAATTTGACCATTAATCCGGCTAACAACGATTCTGACATTGGCTTGGCGGCATCATCAAAATCATAAAAAGGCTTAGCTTTAGGCGGTCTAGTTCGGTGGATCAGTTCCCCTTCTCTGGCGTGCTGCCGTTCTTCCCCATTGTTATGATCGTTGTTAGCCGAGCTAATTGTTAGGAATATCCTGATATGGTTTAGTTCAAGTGTTAGGTTTAAGTGATATTTTTTTTAAAAGAATGCAGTTCTTGATTATTGGGTTATTTTTTTAGAGGAATGCAGTTCTTGATACACTTCGTTATTTTTTTAGGGGAATGCAGTTCTTGATACACTTCGTTCAATTACACGGTTTTTTTTTACCAGTTAAACACCTCTTTATTTATTGGCAATAATAGTTACATCATTCAAAAATAGAGGTGCTATACTAGGAGGTGGATCAAGGAGCCACACTCCAGGAGAAGAGAATTTAGCTAATCTCACTTATTCATACGCAACACTATTGGATTCCCGAGGACAGTGATCAAATGAAATCTTGACACAATCATTTGATAAAAAGAGCAGTCATCGTAGATTGCAGCACCAAGAGTCCAAGACCTGCCGATCGTCCTCCTTGATTCATCACTTCTATACCTTCACATTGTCCGAGTTAGCAAGAATACGGTGACAGCCCGCAGTCTGAGCAAGTTCCAGTCCTAATCTCAGTGCCATAGCTTCCACAACTGAGGCGTTGGGACATCCTTCAATTCTCTGATTCGCAGCCGCAATAAACATCCCATCATGATCACGAAGGACTGAACCAATCGCACCATCCAGAGAATCGGGATCAAAAGCAGCATCCACATTAAGTTTAACGATGTCTCTAGGAGGCTTTTCCCAGCCATGTCGCCGGATACCCGCCCTCTTGGCTCTGGCCCTTACGAAATTCTCTGTTGCCACCTGGATTGCAGTGGCAGATCGGCTAGGAATTTGCACTGGTTCTTCACGGACTGCTTTCCTTCTCTCCCACCAAAGATACCAAGCGGTAGTCGCAATCAAAGCGGTTTTGTTTTCATCAGATTGTGATCCAAGGAGAAATTCCAAGACAACTTGTCCTGCTCGATCAACTTGCACAGCATGTGCTATAATGTCATCTAATCCTAGACAATGCCAGACCTCCAGAGCTCTCGGGCATCCAAAAAGCAAGTGCTTAATATCCTCAGCATCAATCTGACATATAGGACATTGGGGGCTCACCTTCACATGCTGCCATGCTGGTTTGCTAAGACAGCACGACAAGCGATGGCGCCATGCAAAGCTCGCCATAGGAAGATTTTAACTTTGCTGGGAACCTTAAGCTTCCAGAGACTATCCCAAGTACGATTCACACCAGCCATGTCCGGAGCACCATGAGGAGCAAGACGCCGGCCAAACTGGTGTTCCCATTCAAGATGATAGGCAGATTTCACAGTAAACACACCGGTTTTTGTATGGTTCCAGGCCACGAAATCTTGCATCTCATATCTCGGTAGGGGAATGCCAAGAATTCTATTAGTGTCCACATCCAAAAAGGTTTGACGGAGAAGAGCTTCATCCCATTGATTTGTAGCAGGATCAATGAAATCTGCCACATTTGTTAAGAGATTGTTGCCTCTCGAAGAAATCACATTACGGAAGAAGGAATTAGGAAGCCAATGATCTTCCCAAGCTCTGATTTTGCTGCCGTCGCCGACACGCCAAATATACCCCTGGCAAACCTTTGAAGTCCCTCCATAATACTCTGCAAGGTGTATGAGGCCCCTTTCTTCCAGTCTGCATTAATCATCTCACAGTTTGGAAAGTATTTAGCTTTCAAAACACGTGCACACAAAGAAGTAGGATTATCCTGCAATCGCCAAGCTTGCACGTTCAATTACACGGGTTGATTTACTCAAAACAGAACAAAAGAGCTTTTTTTTTTAGAATCACAAAAGAAAAGAGCTGGTGCGATCGATCTGCGTACCTTGGGCCGGTCTCCAGCTCGGCCCGTTAAGCCTCACAGAACCGGCCCGCAAGCGTCGATGCCCATGGGCCAGATCTTGTAGCCATCCCACTTGCTGAGCTGCTGGTGCTTCGAGATCCCGGCCCGGAGACCCCGAGGACCAACTCGCCCAAAACTCAAAAGAGGAAAGAAAACAACATCTTGCCCCTGTCTCCCAACTGTCCCGACTCCTTTTCATCTTTCCCTCGCTTCCCGTGCACCTTCTCCTCCTCGTGACGCAACTGCAGGATAGGGGCGGACCGAAGAGGAAAGCAAGCAAGAGAGAGATCGTTCGTCGTCTTCGCCCGCCGCGCCCATGGAGTCGTTGCGGAGGCGGACGCTGCTCAAGGTCATCGTCCTCGGCGACAGCGGGTCAGTCTCCAGCCCCGCTCCCCCCCAAGCCGTTTCATCTTCGCTCCGGCCCCCGTTTTGCCATTTTTTAAATTTTTGGGCGGCGTTCTTTTGTAATGTGTGTGTGTGAGTGGGGCGGTTGCTCTACTGTGTCGGCTTGACCTGGATTTGTTTGGCTGTGCTCGCGCAGGGTCGGGAAGACGTCGCTGATGAACCAGTATCCTTTTAGCTCCGTACCATCGCCTCGATGCTTTAATTCTTGTTGATTCCCGCGCTCGAATCGAGTTCACTGCTCGTGTTGAAGCTTTACGCGACAGTTTTGTTGGTTACATGTCTGGCCTCTTGTTTGGTTTGATCCATTTCATTTCGCGTTTGGTTTGTTCAGTCTTTGCTTTAGTTCCTATCCTCGCAAAGAAGAGTTTCTGCTAGCTTCAGTTTTAGAGCTCGATCGCGCTAACAGATAGTATCACGGTGGATTGGTGTACAAATTCAATAGGTGCGAGATTACTTATTCGGTTAATCATGATGAATCGTTGCATGATCTGTCCCGATCGGTTTTCGAGAGTGGCGCTTTAGGTGCTGCCTGCTAGATGTTCGACCAAATGAGTCATGCTTGGATTTCCTTCACATGGACTAGATATGTGCACAAGAAGTTTAGCCAGCAGTACAAGGCGACAATCGGTGCTGATTTCCTCACCAAGGAGGTTCTCATCGAAGACAGGCTTGTCACCTTGCAGGTAGTCAGCCTCCTCCGTTTCTGCTCTGGACGCTTGTTCAGTTATTCCTTGGAATAGTGGAACCCGGCATATAATGTTGCCATATGGAAGACAAAAGGCTAAGATAGAATTGAAGAGGCCATGAGCCCATGAGGCTTAACTTCATTGTTGTGCACTTCTTGGTGTAGATTTGGGATACAGCAGGGCAGGAGAGGTTCCAGAGTCTCGGCGTGGCGTTCTACAGGGGAGCAGATTGCTGTGTGCTAGTCTATGATGTCAATGCTAAGAGGTCGTTTAACACACTTGGCACCTGGCATGACGAATTCATCAACCAGGTATATCACTTTCTGGTCATTTGTCCGCTCTGACAAGCAAAAACTCATGTTGTACTATCAATTAGTCATCATGCGCACAAGATACCTATAGTACATATATGTACAATGGTTTGCTGTAGGAGCAAACAGCCTTCAAATCCTTGGTGTAAATGAACATAAGAACAGTGGTTGGTTTAGTGCTCCCGATTGTTGATATGCACTGCCCATGGCATCGCATGCAATAGTGTAACTGAAGTCTTTGCCATTTTCATTTTCAGGCTGGCCCATCAGATCCTAAACATTTTCCATTCATTTTAGTCGGGAATAAGGTTGATCAAGATGCTGGAAGCAGACGAGTGGTCAGTTTCTTGAACAATCAACTTTTGTGGTGCATACATTTCTGCAATTTCCTTACTGTCATCCCACAGGTTCCTGAGAAGAAAGCGAAAGACTGGTGTGCCTCCAAGGGCAATATTCCGTATTTTGAAACCTCCGCAAAGGACGACCACAATGTTGATGATGCTTTTCTGTGCATTGCCAAGCTTGCTTTGGAGCATGAGCATGATCAAGACATGTAAGTAAAGACCTCCTTACAAGCCATGTCTGATGGACTAGGATGTTGCAAAAACATGCAGTTGGGTTCAGATCATATTTGGAATATGCAAAGCCTAGCAGCTCTTCTGTTGATTCATTATTTTGATGACTTATACCTGTTTTTTTTTCCTTCCTTGCCCCCAGCTACTTCAAGACAGTTGCAGAATCAGCCCCCAAAACTGAAGAACAGCCAGCCGGATGTGCCTGCTAGCAACTTAACTTTTCTGTTAATTGGCAACGATTATTTCTCAACCAATTCTGGCACACTCTTTTAGTTGTCTGACGTTGTTGTAGAATAAAGCTCATATATCAGCTGTGTAATTCGCTCATATAGCCATTCTTGAATGTACCATTGTAAATGAGTAAACAAAAGGTTGCTACTAATTCTGCTCCGCATGAAAAATAAATGCACCAATTCTGGCCAAAACCTGTGTAGCGGTCAAACTCTTGGTCGTTTGTAGCAACATGCTAGTATACTTTTTCAAGTGCTAAGACTGACTGTAACAGAGCGTATATGTACTTCTAATTCACTGGACAAATGGAATTTTGGGCTCTCAGCAAAGCAGTCAGCGGTACAGGTGTCGGTGGGTATTTATTTGCTTGGCTATGTTTCGATGGCCCAGACTTCAGAGCCGGCGACGCTGACTGAAGTGCGGAAATGGAAGATGGTTTCAGTCCAAACCAATCCAAAGCTTGTGTGTACCTTTTTGGTGTTTCAAATTGGGGAACTTCACCGTATAAACTGCTGCCGATTACTGTCGTTGGTTCAACGGCGTTGTTGCCTTGAGCACTATGTGAAAGGATCCGGCCAAGATCTTGCTAAATCATGGCCGGGGTCCAACACTCCAACGTGCAGCGCAATTTTACCCGTGTGCTTCTCGAACGCCGTCGACGACGCAGGATTCGCAACACTGAAACTCGTAGGACGACCTGTTGGGAAACCACGCAGCAGGAATGGATCTTGTCCGCGCGACGACGACGACGACGACGATAAGCGACAGCTCTGTTCGTCCTCGTCTCCATCTGTATAATAATAACCGGTGCTGTAATTGTCAATCGCCCATGTTTCACTCACTTTCGTCGTTCATCTATCTATCTATCTACTACGGAGTACTCCAGTATAGTCAAGAAGAAATAACCCGTTCATCGGATTCAGCCAGCGCCAGCAAGAGGCCAGGCGAAAAGGGCGGAGCCTTCGCGGACCCTGCTGACCTGCTGCTTTCCCGGACACTGCCGCGTCGCCGGGGAGAAGCTTCGGTAGGTTTCTTTTATTTGTAGCAAAAGGCTTCGGTAGGTAAATTGAAGGGCGTCAAATCTTTGGACCGTGACTTCTCAGTTCTCAGCCGCTGTCAATCAAGGCTCCGGCCCCCCTGCCCTGGCCTGACTCGGAGACTCGTGGAGTCAGTGACCATGATCTTGGATTCTTGGGAGTGATCTAGTAGCTCAGTGGGGGACTGGGGGCTGATCCGCTGGTGTGTCTGTGGTGTGGTGCCACGTGTGTCTGGGAGGGATGGTGGGCATCAGCACGGGTCCGGTCTGGTTCTACGACCCGCACCGCAGAGTTGAACAACAACGGAGAGTTTTTAGTTCCGATACTAATTGTTACACCTCATCTTTTTCTCTCTCGTATCTTTTTTTACACCTCATCTTGGTTTTCTTGTTGGAGATGCCCTAACCACAGTGTCTTGTTTTTGTTTGCGATTTTGAGACCGCACCGGCCGGCGCGGTGCGCACGTGCATGGAATTGCGTTGATCAAAGCTCGTCGCTGCATGTGGCATTCCATTTTGTTTACTGTTTTAGCTTAGTTGAATGAGAACTGTATGCCTCTATACGTTGAATCTGCTTGTCGGTAGGTTTGCCGGGCTCGTTGCATCTTTTTAGCTTTCCAGGATGATCGAGCCAGTCGTATGACACGTCAATATATTTATAAATTATAATCTGACCCGCAAAAAAAAATTACTCCATCCGTCCCATATTAAGTGACTTTCTATTACATGTATCTAAACGTTTTTAGGCATAGATACATTCATATTTAGGCAAATTTGAGTCACTTAATATGAAATGGATGAAGTATAATGTGAACATAAAGAGAAGAGAAGAAGAAACATTCTCCCTATAGAAAATGTCGTTACATGACTAAAGATGTAATGACGAGCCATCGGTAAATATAGAGTAAATTTAACACAACCACAAATTTTGTGGCTACATTATTATAGAACCACACTTGATGCTAATTTTCTCACAACCGATAACTCTTGAAACAATTTTTCTCAAATCTGGAATAGCCCAAATCTAGCGATTTAGTGGGTTTGCAGCGTTTTCAATATGTTTGACCCATATGTCACATGTCATGTCAATGTTAGACCCGACACGTTAACCCGCTTCTTTTCACTCCTACCGTACCCAACTTCTTCTGATCCCGACTCCTAGGTGGCTTATGGCATGTGGGCTGCACATGTCAGAAACGTCATCAAACAGACTAAATTGACAAATTTGAGTTATTTGAGAACATTTACCTCAAAAGTTATGGTTCCACGAGAAAATTAGTGTCAAATGTGGACCTTTAATACTTTCTCCGTCCCATATTAAGTGCCGAAATATTACATGTATCTGGACGTATTTTAGTATATATATACATCAATATTCAGACAAATTTAAATCACTTAATATGAGACAGATGAGGACTGTAATTAGTTTCCTTGTTTTGCATTTTTTATGTTTTGCATTTGTAAGATTGAGCAAGTCATCATACCTAATTGGTTTCAGGTTTATCCTTTTAGAAGCATTTTGATGTCAGGATATTTTCTGCAGGTGCTATCCGGACCGATCCATGTAGTGGTACGAAACAAGAAACTAGAAAGAGCCACTTATCGGGAAATGGTACGTTACAAGAGCTTCCCGGCCCCTTCTTAATTCCCACGTGCTCGTGTTCATTCGGACAAACAGGCTCCAGATGGAGACAAAAAGAGCCACCACTTTGTTTTGTTTAACGATCCTCTGTTAGCATCAGGTGCGACTTTTTTAACGCCACTTTTACTGAACAACGTATGAAGCTAACTGATCGATTGCTCAAAGCAACAAGCTAACTGATCCGATATATATGTGCCTGTGTACTTTACTACTCGTGGTGCTAATATATTTTATTATTATTTCTGGGGCACTTACTGACGACGTAGCGGCACAAGTGCGTGGTTATCTTATTGTTACGGATGGGGACACGCTCCTGTATAATCATAGCCCAGGATCAAAGTGTAAAGTGGTTGTTGGCGCGTACGTGTAAAGCCTTACGCAGAATTACACACATTATTCAAGGACGGTATCACGATCAGGTAACCTCTCCAGGAGTACTAGTGTTATTCTGTCCGTATCAGCGCGCAAGCAGGTAATTGTATTCAGTGCGGTAATCGATTAAGAACATGGCAGAGATATATTCGTTACAATATTATACTTCCTCCGTCCAACAAAAGATGTCTCAACTTAACTAAATTTGAATGTATTTATACACTAATTCAAATCTAGATATATTTAAATTTTAAAAAACTTGAAACATCCATTGTTAGACGGAGCGAGTATGAGCATTCTCTTTCAAATCCCTTTCGTTTGTTTGTCGCCTCAGGGAGCCAACAGCCCTGGATGACTGGACGGACGAGGTTGATCCAACGGCGCAGACAAACCACGTACACAGAGCATACAGCGTCCTGCGTACGTAAGCAAGATGACCTGCACTTGCACACACACGCACGGGCGCTGTCAGCGTGCTGAGCGTGCGATGCGAGCACGGCCACGCACACCTGGGCCCTGGCCAGGGCCAGGCCGTCCAGACAGTATCCAGATACTAGCTGTGAACACACATCTGCCTGGGCCCAGATTAACCGGCCGGACCAGCGTTCGTGGCAGGTTCCGGCCGATCGAGACGCCCGCCCCTGTAACTACCTGTACGCACGTACGCGCTGCATGTGTGGATCGATCGGGAATTCGGGATCGGATAGGCTCTCTCTCTCTCGATCAGATGGCGAGACGGGCACCCCGGGCCACGTATATATACGGCGAGTCGGCCTCGACAGGGACGGACGCCGGCCGGCCGGCCCCGGTTCGAAAGCGGCCCGGCGCCGTTAATTAATTCGGCCGATTGATGATCCAAACCGAGCCGACGCTTTTCGAGGGCGACGTGGACAGGCCCCCGACGACCCGGTTCGGACGAAGATTTCGCTGCGTGCAGATTGCCTTTTGGAGTTTTGGTCCCGTACGGCGGGCATCGATCGGCCGGAGCCTTCCGGGAAGAGAGGGGAGCGGCGAATCGGCATCGGCCGGATCGCGCCTGCGAGCTTCTTCAGATAGATAGAGTGGGGATGGTTGGTTGATGCAGTATCTTGGAATGGTGCGTATTGCCACTTTTGTTGCTATTGTACCGGTGCTCGTATCCAGACAATATGCCCAAAGATGTCTATTCGATCATGCTCGTGCACGATTTTGTCTTGTCGTACTCGGAGTACAAGCATACTCTTTTTTTTTTCGGAGTACAAGCATACAATTGTACTACTACTGTCATCACAAGATCTAATTTACACTCGTAAACATCCGTAAGAGAATACATATCTCAAAAATAAGCACGGTCTCTGATCCAATTCTGACTATTTTTACATATCAGACCATAGTGTGTTGTATACAGGCAGGGACGGTGACAAGAATTCAACATGAGGGGGGGCGATTTGGACTAGGAGGGAGGGGGGCAGAATTAGAAAGCTGCGTATTTTTAAGGGATTTTAATGAGCTGATTAGTACATAGTATTAAGTAAAATCAAATTTCTTAGAGGTCAAAGCCCCCGGCGCCCCCCTTGGCTCCGTCCCTGTATACAAGTCTAAGTGCGTGTACCTTACAAGACACAACCCCATATCAAATTAGGTGACAGTTTAAGATAACCACCATTATTTTGAATATCACGGATAGGCCGTTGAGTGGGTTTTAATACCGAGTCTGACTCGCATGTTGGGGGTAGCATTGTATTGTTGATGTGAATGTCACAGTGTAGGCCCCACCAGCCAGCTTTCCCTGAGGGGAGGTCATCTACGCTATAGAGATAGAGTAGACATAGATGTTTCCATGACCACGATAATGTTAGCTACCATAGACGGAGAAGAGGAGAGCACCGAAAACCTACAAAGCATGATATACAGGGAAGGATGAAAAGAATGATTGTGGTCTCAAATTGGTTGGGAGCTAGAACACCAAAAGATGCTCGTCATGGACATCAACCACATTGACGGTCTTCAATGGCGATGACACTTTGGTGAGGAAATCGATCGCTTGGTTGATAAGAATTACCCTAGGGTTGTCAAGGAGAAGGATCGATTGCGAGGAATTTGGTCAAGGTTTACAACACGTGAAGGTCAAGTGGCACGCCATCTCGTTTGAGGTTGAGAAGACGACGTCAATTTGATCGCAGCAGACATCGGCCTCAATAGAGCGTCAATTTGTTTGATTGCCCAACTGCGATGGTAAGTGCCAAGTTTCTAAGGCGTTACGACGTATCAGGTTCCCGCCACCGCGGCAGGAGTCTTGACCCTAAAACAGAACAACTTCATGGACCCTGCAAAGGCAATCGCTACAAACTACAAAGGCAACCAACAAAGCTCTAGGGATACCAAACACTACGCTTTCTCCATCAGGCACGTGCATGTGAGTGTGTCAACATCGACAACTGATTATGCTGATGGGGGCGAACACATGCGTATTACAATGGCATGCAAAAGAGAGATGGCGGAGGAAGAAGAAGATGACTGGTGACTCATTGACAGGTGGGTCTCATCTCCATTATTAAGCATAGCGTTGTCTTGAGCCACGCCATGTTCGCCTTACAACTGGCCCTGGCTCGTCAGGTTCACGGTCAAAACTTAATCCTTAGGCCATCTTTGATGTTTGAAAAGAGATGTCCAAAGACAGATCTATTGAAGCCTTGTTTGGTTGGTTTTAAAAGTGTTTTTTGACTTTTGGTTTATAAGCCTTATAAGCCACAAAAGCACGTAATAGATGCTTTTGACTTTGGTTTTTTTTTTTTGCTTATACCATCATCTTACAATATCAAATCAAAACACTTTGTTTTCAGAAAAGAGAAAACGTTGATGACACTATGTGCGCCTCTGACCTTCTTCCCCTGGCAGATTGCAACGGCGCACACTGATCCATCCGAAGGCCGATCGATCGGGCTGCGTCCACCGCCCCAGGCGAAACTCGAAGAGCATGTAGGATGCAAGGTGCTTGAGAATATGCTTACGCAAAATAAATCGGGTTTTGTTTAATCACCGGTGCTTGTGTTCTATATGACATGTGCTTAATTAGGCACCTCTAGTATAAAAATCAGCACCGATGCTTAATTTTTTTTCTTAAACACTCCCCTTAAGCACCTGCATTGAACATCGAAGATGCTTAAAAGACGCCAGCATCGTCGGATGGATACAATAAAAAGGATGACTTCTCTCTCTCTAAAAAAGAAAGGATGACGTGTGCTGCTGGACGTGACGCGCGCCTATTATGAGCACCCGCGACGTGGACACATGCATCCGCATCGATCCCTGCTGCTGATAATAAGCATGTGTTCGCCGCCACGAACCAGCCGCAAGCCACCATCGCCGTACGTCGCCGTCTCAGGCCCCCAATCCCAACGAGCGGCAGCACCGGATCAGCGAGTGACACAAAAAAAGGAACGGAACTGCCATATACGCATAAACATACATAGTAGCCCCCACTAAAACAAAACAAACAAAAGGTCATCTGCGTATTACGTGCCCTGCTCGATCGCCCCACGGGAGAGAGAGATTCGATCGCAGCCGGGGACGACGCACGACAGGGACTCCCGATCCGGACGGAATTCGTTCGGTACCGCGCATGCGTGCTGACGGGCATCTCTCCTCGGCTCGCAAAACTATTTTAAAAGATCGCCGAGGAACGAAGGAAGCTGCGCAGAATCCGAGTCTACGGTTTCTAGAATTCTAGTTATGCAAATATGCATGCCACCGTGAAATGGCCTCGTGGGGGGTTTCCGGTTTTTTAAGATTTGCGAGACGAGAACGACGACGCCCGGAGTATGATATGCGTACGGATTGGGACACCTGGTTCAGGAAAAGACGTCGTTTTGGACACTTGACCAGCGAGAGCTTAATTAAAAGCTAACCATTGCGTCCTTTTTTGGCTAGGATCTCTGTAGGTCTTTTTTCTTGCCGGAGATCGATACATGGACGGGCGGGCGGGGGGCCATGCGATCTATCGATAATCTATTGTGTTTGATCGATTAAAAGGATCGAGTACCACTAGCTTGAGTCGACATTGTAAGACTTTTCTTGTGAGTTTGACGCTACGGTGGCACGATCGACTCTTTTCTCACAGAGCAATACATAAACACACAAAAAAAATGCAAATATAATCTTGCAAGAGGTGCGCTTGGGAGTTGTAGGGCGATCGATCTCGACTAGAGCGAATGAATGCCTTCGCTTTCTGCAACAAATAATTAAAGCTGGACCGAAAAAGATTCCCAAACGAACACAATTGAAGCATGACTGCTCCCTCACAAAAAGAAACAAATCAGGAATGCGGCTTGATTGCTTGAAACGGGGTGGGGCCCACCCAACACACAATTATATGCACAACAGTAGGCCAGGAGCCACTAGCTAAGCTAGCACATCACTACGTGGCGCGAAGACCTTTCTTTCAAGTCTCGCTTCCGCAGACAATTCCGCCACCCCCCCCCTGCTCTAAGTGGCACGAGCGAGCCTGCGGCGGCGGGCGGGCAACCTCCCGCACCAGCGCCGAACCTTCTTCTTCCCCACAAGGGAAGGAAGCTCACCGCGAAGCCCACCGGATCCCCCCAGAGGCCAGAGCTCACACATCACCTTCTCTTCTTACTCTGCTCTGCTACAAATCCACCCGCCGAATCGCCACTCCATTCCCCCAATCCATGCAGAGTACCACCGGTGGCCTCCTGATAGCTTGTACTACTCTTATAAATACGGAGCTCGGGCGGCGGTCTTGCACTCGGACACATGGCGGCGGTCGGCGCGGCACCAGTGCTCTTCTACCAACAGCCGGCTCCGGCGGCGGCTCCGGCTCTGGCGGCGGGCGACGCTATTGGCTGCTTCTTTTCACCCTCCTCACCCATGTCCTCCTTCTTCTCCTCCCATGGCCACGGCGGGAGCTCCTCCACCGCCGGCTCCAGCCCCGCCTCCGGCTTCTCCCCCGCGCTCCCCACGCAGCCGCCGCCGGTCACCGACCCGGCCGCGCAGTTCGACATCTCTGAGTACCTCTTTGATGACGGCATCTTCGCCGCCGCCACCGACGCCGCTGCGCCGCCGAGCGGAGCGGCAGTCGCCGCCGCGATGGATGGCGTTGGAGCGAGTGCGGTCGCTGCTCTTGGTAGGAGCCCGGCTGATCAGCAGCAACAGCAGGCGGCGGTGGAGCGGCCGCGGACGGAGCGGATCGCGTTCCGGACGAGGTCGGAGATCGAGATCCTCGACGACGGCTACAAGTGGCGCAAGTACGGCAAGAAGTCCGTCAAGAACAGCCCCAACCCAAGGTACCATCAATCAAAATCCAATTCCCCAATCAGCGCTCAATTGCATCGATCGTTCATCAAATTACGCCAACACATTGTTGAGCGATAATCCAAGGAGCGAGAATTTTGATTTTGGGAAATTATGTGTGTGTGTTCACAGGAACTACTACCGGTGCTCGACGGAAGGGTGCAGCGTGAAGAAGCGGGTGGAGCGGGACAGGGACGACCCGAGCTACGTGGTGACGACGTACGAGGGGACGCACAGCCACGTCAGCCCCAGCACGGTCTACTACGCCAGCCAGGACGCCGCCTCCGGCCGCTTCTTCGTCGCCGGCACGCAGCCTCCAGGCTCGCTCCATTAGCCGCGCGCCGCCCGTCGATCCATCCACAGGAATTCTCGATCGTACGGCACGCACGCGTCCAAGGCTCCAAGCTAGCTAGGCAGAAGCAGCGGCTAGTACTGCAGTGTAGTGATCTTTCAGACGGGTCGGTTTCCTTCAGACGCGGGACCTTTTTTGGGATCTATATAGTAGCTTGATCTTTTCTGCTCTCCCCGGCGTCTTTTTCCTGCTTCGATCATGGAAAGGCCCGCCGCATGCTGGCTGGTTGCAGTGAACGATCGATGGATCATCAAATGTCGTGCTGTGCTGCACTGCAGTGTCGGCTCATGTCATGGGGTTTAATCCGGATTATTCCTCAAAGCTTTTTACTGCTACTTTACCTTAATGAACCGTGCAATAAAAAATGTACAGGGAGCAGTGTGTCATTCTCGTCATGCATAGGGAGCTGAACTCAGTCTGCTAGCGATCCATGCGGCGGTCAGGCGAATTGTCTGTAAAATCTGGCACTGTGGCTGTCTCTTATTTTTGTAACTTTCTGAACTTGGCGTGTGTTCTTGCTGCTAGACAATAATTGCATTATGAACTCCGTGGGGGGTTGAACTCAGTTGTTCCGTTATTTCGACGATGGAACCTGATCCATCGTGGTCGTATGGACAAAAAAGAGAGCTAGCGATCGATGCCTACCGGAGTAGTCAAAAAACAGAGTGGTGGGGAATTTCGTTTCCTTTTCAGCTTCAGTCTATCCAACACATATATGTGAATCAACGTATTACAACAGGCGCGATTTCGATAATCACTTGGGCACTCTCTCCCGTTTTTATTACAAAGATCGACATTCACTTGGGCACTCACTTCACTCGGACATAGCGAAACTTGGGTTGATCAATTGGGATGCAAGAAGAGGTGTCGCCGTTGTGTTGATTACTCCACTCGATTCAGGTTGAGTTTAGTGTTAAGGTGAATTATGAGAATTCAAGTTTTGTCTTCTTTTGTGTATACCCTTTTTGACCTAACCAATTGAACAAGATTTTTTTAAAAAAAATCTGGAAAACCTCCCCTCTCCGTTACATTTTTTGTCTTTTTGTGTACCTTTTTTTGGCCTAACCAATTGAACAAATTTTTTTAAACCGGGAAAACTTCCCCTCTCCATTATGAAAACAGATATACTCCGTACAATTCTGGGACACACTAGGAGACAGGTACAGGGAAATGGGTGGGGTGGGGTAAAATAAACAAACATCTGCATCGCTCGTGTAAAAAGACAAAAAATAAACAACATTTGCATTGGGTTGTTTGCACAACTTCATAGAAGAACTTCCTCACAGATCAATACAAATATACAATGCATCAGATATCTGGGCTTCGAAATACGAGTACATCCGATGAATTCCCACCCGCTAATCAAAACGTTTAGTGAACATGTAGGACTGGTATGTCTTTTTGGATCATACAAAACCGAAAACTACATGAAATTGAACACATAATTATGTTTTATTGTGTAGCGAAAATCTATTTTTTTTCAAGAGGTCAATGATATAAAAGAAACAATGCAAACCAAACGTAACATTTCGGACTGTTGTTTTGTTTAAACTGTAAGAGATGCGCGATTGCATTCCGATTCTTCAAGGTCGAACCTGATGAGTAGTCGTATACCTCGTTGGGCTGACCACCAATGCTTGATTCCCAACTATTATCTTTTCATTAATAAAGAGGAGGTAAACCGCAGGCTAGAGATTATGACTTAGAACAGATAGCCTAAAGAAGCCTCTAGAGCACAAAATTACATGATGAAATTATTTGAAAATGTTTTGTCCCTGCAACGATCCATGCTCTATCTTCTTCGATGATCTCGATTAACAAGGAGCACAGTTTTGTTGCTGAGATCACAATTTGTAGCTGTTGCTTTTATTGTGATGTAGTACTAAATTCGTACTACGAGCCCCACTTTTTAGGTAAGTGTAAGCTTTATCTGCTTAATTTCAAATCGAAAGCGTAGCAAAAATCGCCCCAAGTTCCCAACCGTTGGATCGGAAGCCAAATCGCAAACATTTCAAACAGTACAACACACCCGACATGCCCGCACGGCCGCACACCATGAGCGCCACCACCGTGGCTTCTGGCGGAGGCGGTGCGGGCGGCGGGCGCTCTCAGAATCGCACGTTGGAGCCGGGCGACAAGCCTCCTCCTTCCTTCCTTCCTCCACCCCCACACCCCCATGGCCCCAAGCCCCCAAGTGCCAAAAATAGATGGGATTCGCCTCGCCTCGCCTCTGGTTCGCTCGCGCCTCCCGCTTCGGCTCCCCTCCCTCCTCCGCCGCGCTCGCCGCTCGTGCCGGCATCGCGCGCGCCCGCGCTCGATCGAGGCGGAACGTTTCACCACCGGGCACGGCCTGTCCCCGCCCCCGCGGCCGCGAGGCGACCGGCGAGCGGCCCAAGGGAGGGCGACATCGCCGCCGGCCGCCGCTGGTACCGACTAGGGCGGTTCGATTCTCCCCCACCTGATCGTGAACGATTGTAGCATTCCGGTTCGCCCGCGCGTGACCCCATGGTGAGTCGTTTGTGCTGTTGGCTGGCGATATTATTATCCCCTTGCTTTTAGCTGGTTCGGTGCCATGCGCGGTGCGCGCGCGCCCTCGCTGGCTGCGATTTTTCGTAGTCGTGTTTGTTTAATGTGCTGGAACATTGTGGTGTTGGCCGGAGGAAAACTCAGCTGCACTCTGAGACTATCAGTTCGGGCGCGTCCCAGAAGCGTGGGCGAATGGCTTGGTTTTGGAGGGTTCGATGACGTATGAAGTGGTTAGGATTGTTTGAACTAAGTAATGAAGCTCAAGAAAAAAAATACCCCTCACCCAAACAGGCAAGTGAGTGCTCGGTGAATTCACCTGACTTTGTGTTATTGTGTGTGATACTGATAGCTGAAGTGTTTGATTTGTGTGAGGCAACTCAGCGATGCAGGAAGCAGAGTTGTGTGCTAAGGTGCACTTTTAGTCTTTTAGCAAACACCCGATCCATTTTGCTCGTATTGGAAGTGTATACGAGAACTCTTTTGTTTTTTGTGTGCGAGGATTAATTGAATTTGATCATATTGTTTTTTTCTCTCTTTTTTTCTCGAACATGTCGAGCGGCATGTCTTTTCCATTAAGAAGAAGAAAGCGCAAGTACAGGCAGGCAACAAAGGAGTCCCAATGGGGCTCAAAGAAAAAGAAAAAGGAAAAGAACGAACGAAAGAAAAGGCTATACAGGGAGGGCATTAGAAATAAGTCTGGGGTTCTCGAGAAAGCAGCAGGAACTCTTCCTATTTAACAAACCAAACAAAAAATTTGCTACAGACACCGCGTTTTTATGGGCAAGCAATAGTTCTTTTCTGCTTCAGTTTGGCAACAAATCCATAGGATGGACTTAAGTATGCTGGAATGAGTTTTAGCTGAAATCTAGTTTGTGTCTACAATGTACCATATCAAAGTTTAATATAGCATAGTAGCAACCTTTCCTACTGTTTTCCTGTACAACAAAGATAATGCTGCAGAAATAAGTAAATAAACTGAGTGCTACCATTTTCTGCTCATAAGAATGCTGTTTTTTTTTTGAAGAGGCGCTCATAAGAATGCTGTTATGCATTCGCATGTTTTTAGATTGAGTGCTTTTAGTTCACTTCAACTATTGGCAGGCCACTCTTAGGTTTACTGAAACGCATTCATATTTCAACAATGATCCATGCCTCGTGCTGTTTTGTGTTCCATATACTATAGTACCTATCAACTAGTACATTTCCTTCTGACCTGTTTGTTTTTATCTTGGCACATGTGCAGGCTTCCACATTAAAAATTGTTGTAGGCTCCCATATATGGCTAGAGGATAAAGATTTAGCTTGGATTGATGGCAAAGTCTTCCGAATTGAAGGTCGAAATGCCCATGTACGCACTACCAATGGAAAGACGGTATGTGTGGGTGTGGCTGATGTCAGTTGCCACCTGTTTTGTCTTTGCCGATTACCTGCTTCAGTAACATTTATTTATTTTTGGAGTGTGTTTGTTGTGTTCGAGCGTAGTGTGTGCGCGTTTTAAAAGGCCATTTGATGTTTTATTGGCTATATTAATGCATGGCTCATTTTAAGAAATGTTTTAGAGGATAGATGATTTATTTGATTCATGGGGATACTTCAGAGCAGCAGGAAGCAGAGTTGTATGCTAAAATGCACTTATATTTAAATACTCATTCCATTTTTTTGGCTATGCGTCTTGGCCTTGTAACTAACTACCTCCGTTCCTAAGACATGACATCCTAGAACGCCAGAGTCAAACTTCTCTATCTTTACCCACTGATCAATACTATAATCTATATTGTATGCTTGAAGTGCATTAGGGAATGCAAACTTGCTCCTGTTTATTTTGCTGTTTCATACTATGATCTATATTGATATGCTTGCTGTGGTGAAAACTTTAATTTCCTGAAACCAGGTTACTGCGAGCATATCAGACATTCATCCAAAGGACACAGAAGTGCTATCTGATGGAATTGATGACATGACACGACTATCATACTTACATGAACCTGGTGTTTTAGACAATCTTGCTGTGCGATATGCCAAAAAAATAATTTATGTGAGTGCTTGTTTATTCAATCGTATCAGCAGAGAAATGATCAAAGCAAAATGTTTACTTTTTCTAATGCATCTTTGAGTTCCAGACCTATACTGGCAATATTTTGATCGCAATAAATCCATTCCAAAGGCTTCCTCATCTCTCTGAACCGCGTACTATGGAGAAGTACAAAGGTGCAAATTTTGGTGAACTTGATCCTCATGTATTTGCAATTGCAGACGTTTCTTACAGGTGAATGCCTATAATAATATTGATGGATTATTTTCTTTAAAATAAATACTGCATGGCACTACCAATATTGATTGTACCTCTTGTGACATTGTTTTGAATAAGGAAACAGGCAAATGATTAATGAGGGAAAGAGCAACTCCATTTTGGTGAGCGGTGAAAGTGGTGCTGGTAAAACTGAAACCACAAAGGAACTTATGAGATATCTTGCATTTTTGGGTGGACGGTCTAGAACAGGAGCGAGGACAGTCGAACAACAAGTTTTAGAAGTGAGTTAGGAAGCACAACATCTTTTAATTTTTTCGTTCCTAATGCAAGTATTCTGCCTGTTTAAAATGCGGTGAAGGGGTTTAAAGTTATATGCATCATATTTTCACTTGCAACTAATCTTTTGTATTAATTTTTCTTCCATTGCAGTCTAATCCAGTCCTTGAAGCTTTTGGCAATGCAAAAACTGTTCGAAACAACAATTCAAGGTGTGTTCTTTTTTTAACTTACAGTTTGAGTCTTGGGAGATAATTCATCAAAAAGTTATTCAGTGTAGCATATTTGATTCTTTATAAGCAAGAAATAGAGCTAACTCTTCCTACTTTTTCCCTCAACATTTGTCATGGATGTAAATGGGATATGACCAAATACATTATTTTGTGTTTTTATCACTCGTACTATTTGCTTGCTGACCTGTTTATATTTTTGACAATATGGTGAAGTCGATTTGGAAAATTTGTTGAAATCCAATTTGACAAGTGCGGGAAAATATCTGGTGCTGCCATCAGAACATATTTGCTTGAGAGATCTCGTGTTTGCCAAATCAACAGTCCAGAGAGAAACTACCATTGCTTTTACTTCCTATGTTCAGCACCATCAGAGGTATTTCCCCTAATTCAATGTGATTGACTGGCTGAATCTTAGTCACATTTATTGATGGATAAACCCTAATTTCAGGACATTAAGAGGTATAAGCTGGGTGACCCTTCATCGTTTCACTATCTCAACCAGTCTGCTTGCATTAAAGTTGATGGAATTAGTGATGCGGAGGAGTATCTTGCAACAAGAAGTGCAATGAATACAGTTGGCATAACTGAGCAGGAACAGGTTCTTTCGCTGTCAACTTATACACCTTTCGATCTACTGAATAATTGTTCTTCTATGTGGACGTCCATTTCATCTTTTCAAGTAACATATTTATAATATAGGAGGCTACATTTCGGGTTGTTGCTGCTGTGCTTCACCTTGGGAACATCAATTTTGTTAAAGGGAGAGATGCAGATTCGTCTGCATTAAAGGATGAGAAAGCTAGGTTCCACCTGAATGCAGCAGCAGAGCTCTTGATGTATACCAAATGTCTCCCCCTGTTTCTCTATAGTTATGCCTGAAAATCCTTTTTCAATATTCATACTCTACGGTACATCATTGAATTCTTCAGGTGTGATCGTGAGGAGCTGGAGAATGTGCTCATAAAGAGGAAAATAAATACACCAGAAGGAGTGATTACGACAACAGTTGACCATAATTCTGCTACTGTTAGCCGGGATGGCCTAGCAAAGCAAATATATTGTCGACTATTTGACTGGTAATCAATATGGTGCTGTATTTAATTTTCGAGTTATGTATTGGTTCTTGTATGTATATATGATTGTACCTTCTGCAGGCTTGTAAATCGGCTAAATGCATCAATAGGACAAGATGCAAACTCAGAATGTTTGATTGGGGTGCTTGATATATATGGCTTTGAAAGTTTTAAGACTAATAGGTAAATTCTTGACGAAAGACTGATTCTAATATACCATTGAAGGCTGTTTACAGAAGTCTGTTGTCTTTATTATTCTATGATGAAAACAGCTTCGAACAATTGTGCATCAATTACACCAATGAAAAACTCCAACAGCATTTTAATCAGGTACATGTGGAACAAATGATCGGTAATTTGTGGTATGAGACTTATCTTTGCTACTAGTGTTTGGTAAGCTAAGTAGGGTTGTCTTTGCAGAATGTCTTCAAAATGGAGCAGGAAGAGTATAATCGAGAGCAGATCGACTGGAGTTACATAGAATTTGTTGACAACCAAGATGTCCTGGACTTGATTGAGAGAGTATGTGCATATATGCTTTTTTTTTATTTAAGTTGCCTGCCTTTAACAGTCACGTGTTGCAGTCTTGTAATGGTCGTTGTCAGCAAGCTAAAAATACTGGTGTTAAGAGGAACTCATTATAGTAGTCTGGTACCGTTTGACTTATAGATTGGCTATTTGAAGAACTGAGCATCGCTTGGTTGGTGGGCTGTACCAGTGCCAACCCACCCACAACGGTTTGACCCTCAAGGTGGAATTTAGTCCATGGAGTGACTGCTGTGTTGGTTGTTCTTCTTTGAACAATGCCACTTGGTGCCAGTGCATGTTTGGTTGTTTGTGTTATTTTTTGTAGATTATCTCTTTGCTGTCTCATGAATTTAATGCGGGCATAAGCATATATTTTTCTCAGAAAGTGTCAGTTGAAGTACCAAATGCACCATGCACTATGATGTTCTCTCTGAACAATGCTACTGTACTCTGATTATTTAGGCCTGAAACCGTGGGGGTATTTTACAGTTCTTAACTTATTATTATAGGCTGCTCGTCATAAGCACCAGTAGTGTTGTGCAAGAATAGTGGTTTTGCAACAACTGAACAGCATGTGGTGGGTAGCGGCAGTGGCCAACATAGTTCTGTACTTCTGTATGCTTGATATAGTTATGTATCATCATCTTTTTCAATAGCTCAATGTTAGCATCACTCTTTTTTCATTTCCAGAAACCTGGTGGGATTATTGCACTTCTTGATGAAGCTTGGTGAGTCTGAAGTATTCTTCTATTGCACTACACGTAACGCTGTAATAGCAGCTCATAGATAGTTGATTTTTTGTTATAATCAACGTTTTTTTTAGATAATTGTTATAATCAACATGACTTGTTTGTACTACTGAATTGATCCTCCTAACAATGGTTCCTTTGTTTTTTTATCCTCTATGCTTTAGTATGTTTCCAAAATGCACACACGAATCATTTTCTCAGAAGCTGTATGAGAAGTTCAAGAACAACAAAAGGTTTAGCAAGCCGAAGCTTTCTCGTACTGCATTTACAATCCAACATTATGCAGGAGATGTAAGCATTTTTAACACAGCATTCTTTGCTTACACATTCGATTGAGTATACTCCTTTCAATCTGCTGATTTTCTTTATAGGTAACGTATCAGTCCGATCATTTCCTGGACAAAAACAGAGATTATGTAGTTGTAGAACATGAAGAATTACTTAATGCTTCCAAGTGCTCCTTTGTGTCAGGGTTATTCCCATCAGTGCTAGAGGAGAACACAAAGTCGTCAAAGTCATCAATCGCTAATCGCTTCAAGGTATCATTCTCTAGCGTTTTCTTTTTTTTTGATAAAACTCTAGCTTTTCTTATATATTCCACAATTCCTTAGTGTTCTGTAGGCATTAAGTTTAGGGTAAAGTCCTATTTCAGCCCTCACAGTTGTGTATGTAGAACTCTTTGATAGTTCCTTACACTTCCTATGCACACTGCGTATAATCGGGGCATTTCACTGCAAATTAGTAGATAGGGCAGTCATACAAACTACTTTTGGTACCACATCAAATCAACCTCCGAAATTCCAAAAACAGAAAAGTGGCCAGTACTTCCGAGTTTAGTCTACCTCCCATTCGATCCATGACGGTATTTATTTAATGTTGACTTGATGCCAAAACTGAATGGTTTGCATGGTTGCACTTTTGGTATGATTGCAACTTCTGATCATTCCATGTAATTCTCAGGGGCAACTCCATGAATTAATGGAGACTTTGAGTTCTACAGAACCTCATTATATTCGGTGTATTAAGCCCAATAATCTTCTTAAGCCTGCTACTTTTGAGAACATCAATGTTCTGCAGCAACTACGATGTTCAGTAAGGAACACTATGCATCATAAAGTTCCCAGATAAACTCAGTTGCACAGTATTACCCCTAATGATTCTTCATCCTTTCAGGGTGTTCTTGAAGCTATTAGAATCAGCTGTGCTGGATACCCTACACGGAAACTATTTCGTGATTTCCTGCACAGGTTTTGCATCCTTGCTCCTGAACATTCCAAAGAAAGGTGAGTAAGATTTTTTGTAATAATAATAATAATTATAAATGCTCCATATGCCTGCCAATTCTGTCACAAGTGCCCTGCATTTATAAGTATGTTCATGATATCTGATAGAAATGATGAAAAAGTAATCTGCCAAAAGATTTTGGACAAAGTGGGACTCCAGGGCTATCAGGTGAGGCATGCTTTAGCAGAATGAATCTTTCTTTATGTTTGCTATACATCACATTTTTCCTTTTTCTGTGTGTTCCCAAAAAGATGGGCAACATAAAATGGGATTCATGTTCTTATTGAGTAATTACAATATATGACGGATGATAATTAGTACTTAGCCCCTTCAGAAAAAAATTACTCCCTCTGTTCAGGTCGATTATAAAATGGGAGTAGTACTTAGCAGGGGGGATATCTAGTGAAAACCATCACCTTTTCTAAAAACTTGGAAGCTTTTTTCAGTATGATATAAGTCAGCTTTCTGGGAAATGGCTCCCTCCGTTCAGGTTTGAAGGCCTATCTCTCTCAAAGCACTATTCACAAATCTAAGGTCTCTCTCATATGTCTCTCTCTCAAGTACATGCATTAATTCTCTTAGTTTCCACTTGAGCTTTAATTCCTTTGCATGCGTCGAGCCTTTTTTGCTTTGATACTAGTGTTATGCTTTGATATGAGCGCTTTAACTTGGTACTAGTGTTTGCAAACATTAATTCTCTTTCTTCATTGTGCCTTGGTTATATCATTTTTCAAGAGAGGCCTTCTAAACCCGAACAGAGGGAGTATTTATGTAGATCTGGACCATTTGCTACTCAAACTTAAGACGTACTCAATTGTTTTTATAAAGATTTTGCTACATATTCCCCTCGTAAAGAATACAAGATGAGAGCAAACATGTACAGTGTAAATAGTTGTCTTCCACATTTTGGTTTATTTTTTTCATGAGATTGCATGGAAAGAAAATGTGCATGCATCATATTGAGAAGGTTTTATTACACTTCTTTCTCACAATATAGAAAAATAATCGCTGTCTGACAGATTGGAAGAACTAAGGTGTTCCTGAGAGCTGGTCAGATGGCTGAATTGGATGCTAGAAGAACTGAAGTGCGGAACAAAGCAGCTAGAACTGTTCAGAGTAGATTTCACACTCATGCTGCACGCAAGCGATTCCTTACACTACGCAATACGTCTGTATCTTTGCAATCTAGTGTTAGAGGTTAGTAACACTAGATGGCATCTCAAGTGGGAGATAGTTCTGATAGCAGTATATCCCTGGTCGATGTGTGAAGGACATACTTACTAAGAGTCCCTACTTATTTGCAGCAATATTGGCTCTTAAGCTACGTGTATTCCTGAAAAAACAAGCTGCAGCTTTGATAATACAGAAAAGTCTCCGCTGCTACTTCGCTTCAAAGTCTTATTCTGAGCTGCGCTGTTCAGCCATTACACTGCAGACAGGATTGAGGGCTTTTGGTGCTTACAATGATTATGTTCTCAGAAAACAAAAGAAAGCTTCTATCCATATCCAGGTAGACTATTGTTGCACTCTCTTTTTTATTTATGTAAGGCAAATGTTTGTAGCAGGTTATCATTTAAGCCAGATGGACCGATTAATAATCAGCCCGTTGATCAGTCTACTGATATAACACAAGTGTTTTTTGTTTACCTTTTTGTTCACTCTGATAACGGTTGCCTGCAGGCTCAATGGCGTTGCCACAAAGATAATTCACATTATATTAAACTGAAGAGATCGGTGTTGATTTATCAATGTGCATGGCGAAGACGTATCGCTAGACGAGAACTCAGAAAGCTCAAAATGGTTGTTTTTTTTTACTTTATGGTTATTCATATTTTACTTGTACGCCCTTTAATTTTGTTGCATTATTTTTGTAGGCTGCAAGAGACACAGAAGCTCTGAAGGTGGAGAAGGAGAAACTAGAGGAACATGTAGAAGAGCTAACAAGCCGTTTAGGTTTGGAAAAAAAACTGAGGGTAAATGCTGCTCCTTGAATTAAGACACATTTAGATAAGAAAATATGGTGACACATATAATGTCTCTTCTTAGACTGATTTAGAGAAGAACAAGGCAGGAGAAATTTCCAAATTACAGGCTGCCCTTCGAGAGATGGAGCATCGAGTGGAAGAAGCTACAGCAATGCAGGAAAGAGAGTCAGCCAAAAGGGCTGTTGAAGATGCTCTAGTTCAAGAAAGAGAAAAAATCACTATGTTGACTAATGAAATCGAGGAGCTGCAGGTGCTTCTCCTCAGGCTCAACTTATGTATTATTGAAGTATTGCATTATTTATTGCTTTAATGAAATCAAATGTGGCTG
The DNA here is from genome assembly GCF_000005505.3 of Brachypodium distachyon. NCBI lineage: Eukaryota > Viridiplantae > Streptophyta > Magnoliopsida > Poales > Poaceae > Brachypodium > Brachypodium distachyon. The sequence goes on along the minus strand of NC_016132.3, from coordinate 16,444,659 downwards.
CCGTAGTTCTTTCAGTCTTAAAAAGATAAAAAATTGTAGGACTATAAACCATACATCATGTTTCATTATAGTATTGAAAGTAACTTATTCAGTTATGTCATGATATTTAACCGGATGATGGTTGTGCCTTTGACAGGTACTATTATCAAGAGAACGAGAAGAAAACATTGGGACAAAGAGGGAACTTGTTATCACCCAGGAAAGAAGTGAAGGCCTGAATAGGAAAATCGAGGTTGCAGATGAAAACATCAAGCAGCTTAGAGATACTGTGAAAAGGTTAATTGCTTCATGACTAGATCTTACTCCCTCTGTTCCATAAAGATTGGCACGGTTTTGAACTAGAGCTAGTTCAATCCGTGCCAACCTTTATGGCACAGAGGGAGTAGTAGACTACATGGCATGTTCTTTTGGTTCCATCCAAAGCTTTTTTCCACATGATCCAAATGGATCGGATTCCACTATCAAAAGGATAACGGAATACAAAACGCACGCCAAGTTCAGGCCAGCAACAGCCAGCGAAGTGTTAAACAAGTAAAAGCAGCAGGAAAAATTACAGATAGCTCCCAGGCTACCAAAATAGACCAAACAAGTCTTACTGTCATCATTCCAGCTGCCTCCCCGGCCAGCCATAGCAAAAGACAACCAGCAACAACTCCAGTGATATAGCTTCCCACGATCAGGCCTCATCTTGCTGGCTCGAAGCATCTTGCCGATCTCCTGCATCCAATCTTCTTCTAGTATTTCTGGCATACACCTGGTGAACTCGTAGAGCTTCCTGTTGTAGCCCCGCAGCGCCTGCTCGCAGCATGTCACCCTCTGTCGCATTGTGTAAGCCTGCCCGGTATGTCAAGAAAGAACAAGCAGTACAAATCAATTCCACAGGGGAGCGAATAAGTTTCTTCTCAAAGCAAGCTTTGTTTCTAGTGTTCCAAATAGCCCAGCAGACAGCAGCTAGACCAGCGATTTGTATGTATCTGCTAAACCTAGAGTGCCTGGAGATCCACCAAAAGAACTGGGAAAAACACCCAGGTCTGGTATTGGCTCCAATCACATTGCTCACAACGCCCCAAACATATGCAGCAGCAGAGCAAGTGAAAAATAAGTGACCAATGGTCTCCTCCTCATTACAGAATCTGCATTTAGTGTCTTTTTTGTTAATAAGTGACCAATGGTCCCAATGTCTTTTTTTCATGTTATCCTTCGTGGCTATTGCATTGTGCCATATAAGCCAGAGCCAGATTTTAATTTTCAATTTTTTTTTCTTTCCACAAGTGTCTGAACGATATGTCAATGCCATTACTTGACAGATGTGTATACATAGACCTGACAGAGAATTTGCCAGATTTTTCCCAAAGCTGGTTGAAATATTGCATTTGTGTTGGAGAGCCAATACCAAGATATAGTAATATTAACAAAATGTTAGGTTTGTTGTAATAGCGTCTCCTCCCTGACATTTTTGTTTTTGAATTAAGCTATAACAAAAAGATATTCTCAAGACCCCACCTGTTAGTTATCCACAAATAAGAGTCACGTGTATATGCTTGCAAATGGGTTGTGATGCATTCACGCATATGCCAACAATGATTGTTGCGGCAGCCAGAATCTTATTTAGCATTGCTAGATCACTTGGTGAGGCAACATATCATCGGATGTTCTGAATCTGTCAGTTCATGGAAGGATCTGTTGCATGCTAGTAGTTGCAGTCGATGACTAGTAGTAGAATTCCTTCCTATCTTTTTCAGTTTGAAAATTAAGGTATCTCACTAGCCTATCTCATTTGCCATGTCAATCTCGACTAGAAGTGAGTCTCATTTTATGTACCTAACAGAAAGGTGGCCTCATTATAAAGACAAAAAAAATGAAATAGCTAAAATTACACTAGCTGAATCTCAAAACAGAACTGAAGGATTAGCAAGGAAACTTGAAGTTTCCAATGAAGGAATCTATCTTTCTCTAGAAACCTTTTCCAAATTTACTTCCTTGCCTTATAACTGGTGTAGTCCTTATTCTAGAACATGCCTCTATCATATCTTTAACGCCGTTCTCTAGTGAGGTCGTAATATTCCCTTTAACCCCACATGTACGTCAATTTAAAAGACATGTACTTCCTCCCACATGTTGTTCTTCTTATATGTTAGCATTTGACACCATTTAAATGTTTGAGTAGTTTTTGTATCATAGATACTGGCAGCCTACTCTTTGCAATAATAATTTGCTCCATCTCTGTTGAATACAGATTTGAGGAGAATGTGGCAGAACTGGAGTCTGCATTGATGACAGAGAAGCAACACAACGAAGCAACCAGAACAGAAATTGGTGAAGCACAACATAGAATTGAAGAACTAATTCAACAACTTGCAGATGCTAATGGAAAATCTGCAGTGATTCAGGCCACGGTGCAAAGGTCATTTTCGTTTTGCAAGACATATAATCCTTGTCCAGCACAAATAGTTTTATAACCGGTCATCTTCTAAGTACTATATCGATGTGATATTTCTTGGCTACCAAGTTGTGCAATTGTTTCATTATCTTATAGTTTGTGATCTTTTCTTCTTCATCACCACAGGCTGGAAGAAAGCATAATTGATAGAGAGGCCAGTTTTCTTTTAGAAAGGCAAGAAAGTGAGGCAACCAAGAAATTACTAAGTGAAGCTCATGGGGAAAAGGAGGAATTAGTTCATAAAATTGAAGTTGCTGAAAAGGAGATTGCTAAATTTCAAAACAATATCCAAAGGTCTATAACCTGATGTTTCAGCTTGCCTTTTCTCATACTTGATTGCACTTAACAGCTGGTTTTAGCCTTATACTTCGAGTTGTTGAAATTACCACACACTATTTTAGAATTATCATAATCATAAGAATACAATGGTGATTATTATTGTTAATTGACAATTTGACAGACTTGAAGAAACCGCAACAACATTTGAGACTTCATTGCTAGCTGAGAAACAGCACGGTGCTGCAATCATTTCACAGTTAGCTGAAACACAGAAGGAAATTGATGAACTGCAAAAGAAGTTTACAGAGGCCAGTAAGACAAATGAGATGCTTCAAGATTCTTTAAAGAGGTATAGTTCCCATGTCTCATTAGTTGATCAAATCATGCTTCGAAAATTGATACCAGCATCAGCTGATGTTCCAATTGATCACATCATCACTCCCATACATCCAAGCACTTCTCTTCATGTTTTTTTTCTTGATATACGGAGTACATTTTTTTTAACAAAATAGCAATAAAATGATGCAACAAGGAAAACAATAAACATTTATGAGCAAAGTAGTCAGAGTTTGAGTACTGGTTCCAGTTATGTGAAACAACCTGACTATTATATCATAATATCACACTATTAACATCATGATGTTTCTGTTTTTATGCCAATTTATATCTATTCTTATTTGTGTAAACTAGAGACGACTTTCATACTCTCGCTGTTCCAAAATAGATGTTCTTTATTAGCTCCTTCATCTTTTCTCAAAATACTTTCCATTCTACATTTTCAACGCAGTTTTGATTAGTCATTGTGTTCCTATTTTTCCCTTCATCAATGTCACCAAGAAACAAGCTAATTATTATAAATACTTGTCCTTGTACTTATCCAGTGCAGTTTTTTAATTGCATTCTGCATGCATTGGCTTGCATGAAACATCTATTTATTGTCTTGGGTAGGAAAAAGAGCTGAGCATCGAAATGATTGAAGGACAATATTGGCATTTCTGTGCCCAACTTCAAAAGGACATCTATTTTGAAATGGAGGGGGTGCCTCTGTGAAAATTAAGGCTTAGCCACCTGGTTTATTGTGACATTCTAGGGTATTGGTCATTTGCTTTGGGATAGGGTGCTATATCTGTTTATGTAACTTTGTAGCGTCAAATCTTTAGCAATGTACCATCTCCCTTTATCTATAACTTTACAGGTTTGAAGAAAATGCCACCACAAGGGATGCATTGTATGTAGCAGAAAGGCAAGAGCATGATCAAACCAAACAAGCACTTTCTAAATCTCAGGAGAGAAATTTGGAGTTGCTTAGGAAAGTTGACGAATCTGAGAAAAGTATAAATAAGCTGCTGGAGAATGTTCAGAGGTTCTTGTCTTACTGCCATTGTTGTTAGCTTAACATTATTAGCAGATGAGCTTAGCTTTCTGAGAACCATAGAGACCCACTCGTCTCCTCAACTTTATGAGCTAACACATATTTCCTTTATTCAATGAATTTAGACTCGAGAAACATGCAACATCAAGGGAGTCTTTGCTGCTAAAGACAAAGCAAAATCAGGATTCCACAACAAAAGCGCTAGTTGAAGCTGAAAAGAGAAATCGAGAGTTAATGAAAAGCTGTGAAGATTCTGATAAGAAAATCACTCATCTTGAGGATTCAGTGAACAGGTCCGATTTTGGTGCTTTACAAACATTTATACTAACCTTTAGAACAGTTTAGCTACTAGTTCTTGGGCAACATTTTTGCTTTAATAATATTCTTCTGCCCGTTTCTCTGATTACTTTTATCACAATACATCATTATCACTTGACCATATTAAGTGTCTCCAACAGTATTATTTCTCTTTTGTGCACATAGACTAGAGGAATGTACTGCAGAGAAAGACTCTTTATTGGCAATAGAAAGGCAAGAAAACAATGTTACCAAGGAAGAACTAGCCAATGCCCAGGAAAAAATAAAGGAGCTAGAAAAGCAACTCGAAGATATCATCAAGAGGTCTGACACTTCTCTTCAATGGATACATGCCCCAGTATATTTTGTCCCTATTGGCATTACAATTTGATAGTGACCTCTCATTTCGATGATCTCAGGCTTGAACAAGATACTACTGCCAGAGACGCTTTACTGATATCAGAAAAACAAACACATGAGGCGACCAAGAAAACTCTTGCTGAAATTCTGGGGAGAAATGAAGAGTTAATCAAGAAAATTCAGGATTCTGATAAACATAATCTTCAGCTTCAGCTAACTGTTGAGAGGTTGGTACTTGATAATCATTCCTCGGCAGTATGTTCTTTTTAGAAAATTTCTGAGATCCTATCAAGCAAATCATTCATCTTATTCTCTTCCTAACAGCCTCTAGGAACATGGACTTTATAAAAGATATATTTCTTATCCCTCTTAGTTGCTGATACATATCTCGTTCACGAATGCAGGCTTCAAGAAAATGCATCTGCAAAGGAGGCTTTACTGTTGAGAGAACAAGAGCAAAACACCACCACTATGAAGGCACAAGCAGAAAGTCAAGAAAGAAATTCGCAGTTACTAAAGAAATTTGAGGATGTTGACAAGAAAATTGACCTTCTTCAAGACACCATACAAAGGTAATTTATCTGCCCATGTTTTTTAGCCTGTGTTTGGATGTTTGGCTGTGGCAATGCGCACTACATCTGCATATCTACAGATGCTAATATATGACATTCCTTTGTTGATTCGATTCAGGCTTGGGGATCATACAACAAAAGACACGTTGCTGCTATCTGAGAGACGAGAGAAGGATGATTTGAAGAAAGCACTCGCTGAGACTGAATACAAAAATGAAGAGCTAGTGACAAAAATTAGCAAAACCAACAAAGAAATTGAGTATCTTCAAAACGCTATAAATATGTATGTACAATTATTCTGCGTTACAAATGCATTTTTTTTAGTTCTTCATTTTCAGATTTGTTCTTGAAATTGCAATTAACACTAGCTAATTGCTTACATTGCCTGAAAACATTAAATTTTCTAAAAAAATCCGATTAGCCATATATCCACAACTTTCTGGAGTTTTTCCAGTGTTACCACATCAGTGATTCCACAGTGCACACATGGGGGTGATGTAGCATCGATTTGCCACTTTATACTAATAAAATATAGGGCATTAAGCGAGTAGCATCAGCATAATTTGTCATCGATGTCACACCACCAGTCATAAGTGCACATTTTTTCAGTACACATCTACAAAGTAAAGTATTGAGGGCATATATGTGCTATGTGCATGCAAAATGTCTTCTGACATGGCAAACATATCAGAGTTGAAATGGACAGTAACAGGCAGAAGATGTATAGAAAATCATATGAAAGCACCTGAAGGCTGAGGTTAACTGAAACTTTTCATACATATAGGGGATACTTCTCACTGTCTCAGATAACACCTGTTTTTAGTGTTTGAAAGCATTTTCTCTATTTATTATGAACTGTAATATTTGTTGCTGTCATTCATTATTGATTATCAAACCCATGAGATTAAACAGTTATCTCTGCTAAAAAAACAGGCTTGAAGAAAACATAGTGGCGAAAGATGCTTCTTTGGTAGCTGAAAAACAAGAAAATGACGCAATTAGGAAATCTCTTGTTGAAGCTCAGGAGAGAAATGACGAGTTATTTAAGAAAATTAGAGACAATGAATACAAGGCCCACCAGCTACAAGATACTGTGCAGAAGTTTGTACCTTGACTTTCTATCTAGCTTTCTACAGTTTTGCTCATTAACTATAAAGCCATCAGTATATACCATACTGTTCTGTTCAAGACTAACGTCTTTACAAATTAGGCTTCAAGTAGATGCCATATCAAGACTGTCTTCCTTTGTATTGGAGAAACAAGAAAGTGATGCTGTGAAGAAAGCACTTACTGAAGCTCGCGGGAGAAACGAAGATCTGATAAGGAGAAATGAAGATCTCCTTGATAGAAATAATGACTTGATCAAGAAAATTGAAGATTCTGGTAAAATCGTTGCTCAGCTTCAGGAGACCATACAGAGGTATCCATATGAAGTAACTTCCAATTTTGGAAACTCATTGTCCACATTATGCTCTTCTTTGTGATTAACTTTTGACTGAACAATTGTATCCACGAAACAGGCTAGAAGGAAAAGCAGCTAGCTTAGAGGCAGAAAATCAAACTCTTCGTCCACAAGCCGTTGCTACTACTCCATCTACCGCGAGATCGCAAGCGGCATACTCCAAAATCAGTATGATCCATGTAATGTGCCATCAATAGAGCTTATGTTTGCATGACTGTTGAATGTTCTCAACTTAAATTTTAGATGCATTTTAACAGAGAAGCCCAGAAAATGGTCATATTTTAAATGGCACCGTACCATATGCTGAAATGAAGTCCTCAATTGGTCTAGCGGAAACAAGACCCTCTATGGTAGTTTAACCAAGCAATTGGCTGCATGGCAATTCTAAATTTCTCTTATAGTTTAAATGACCTTTCATTACTAAAATTACTAAAATGTTGCAGGGTAGTGCCCCTGATTTGCTTAACCAAAAGGACTATGATAGCGGGGAGAAAATGCAAAGGGTACTAAGTGAAGCATATCAGGTAGGTTGGTTGATACATGCTGAATTTACCCCCATTCTCTTCCCAATTTGGTAAAAAGGAAAAGGTCCACTTTTCAACCCTGACTTCTGGCAAAGGTTGACTTCTCAACCTTGAACTCTAAACTGTTTGAATATGCAACCTCGGACTAAATGGTATATGTGCTCTCTTTTATGCTAAATGGTATATGTACTCTCTTTTTTGCTAAATGGTATATGAACTTTCACGAGACTTTAGGGTTGAAAAGTAGTCTTCTTTCTTGCTAAATTATATATGTACTCTCTTTTTTGTATCATTGTCAGTATCAGCAGCCCCAGGATGATCAGAAGTTATTACTGAAGTACATTACCCAACATCTTGGATTCTCTGGGAGCAAACCTGTTGCTGCTCTTCTTATATACCAATATCTGCTTCAATCGAGATCTTTTGAAGTTTCAAAGACGGGTGTCTTTGACAGTATCCTACAAGCTATAAACTCAGCAACAGAGGTTTGAAATTTTTAAATTTATGCAGTAGTGGTACTCGAGTAGCATCTATCACGCACCTTCTAACATGATAGGAAACAGCTTTATGCAGTCGATTTCCACTACGTAGAATCCAGAATTATTACACTGTTCTACTATTAACTGGCATTCCTCTTACTTCAAGGCTCAACATGATACGAGAAGCTTGGCCTATTGGTTATCCAACTTGTCAACACTATCAGTTCTCTTACAACGCTCTTATAGAACCACCAGGACAGCAACCTCAACTCCATATAGACGGAAATTTTCCTATGATAGGATGTTTCAAGCTGGTCAAACATCAAATAGCGGGCTTGCTTATTTTAGTGGTCAATCATTGGACGAACCTATTGGACTACACCAAATTGAACCAAAATATCCGGCCTTGCTCTTCAAGCAGCAGCTTGTGGATCTGATTGAAAAGGTGTATGGATTGATAAGCGACAAATTGAAGAAGGAGCTAAATCCATTACTTGAGTTGTGCATTCAGGTACTGCCTCTTTCGAGGAGAAGTAATCATCAGCTGTGATTTTTTACGGTACTAAAAGTCTGTAAATATTTTAAATCATCAGGATCCAAGAACTAATCACGCTACTCAAGCAAAGGCCTCACTGTCACCAGCTAGTGGCTTGGGCCAACACAACCAACTCACACATTGGCTGGGCATCGTGAAAATCCTCAACAACTACTTGTATCTGCTAATAGCCGATCATGTATGTGCTAAATGAGTACAAGATCAATGCAATATCCATTTGCATGATGAATTATGGGTGCAAGTTTGCTCTGTTAATTTGCAGGTCCCAACGATTCTGGTCCACAAGTTGCTGACCCAAATATTTTCTATGGTGAACGTTCAACTATTTAACAGGTGAGCATTGCGCTCCGGACCACTTTCTTTAAACCTCAAAGTATAAGCTGTCCTAAATATCCCCCCTCACTTTTGATAACAGACTCCTTTTGCGTCGTGAGTGTTGTTCGTTTAGCAACGGGGAGCATATTAGAGCCGGATTAACTCAACTAAAACATTGGTGCAATGATGTTGCTCAAGAGGTTGTTCACTACCTTTTGTTTTATCGTAGTAGATATTTTCAGATGCTGTCAGCTTATGTTTTAGTACAGCTTGCAGATTCAGCATGGGAAGCACTGAGGCATATAAGACAAGCTGCCGATTTCCTGGTATGCATTTCCAATCTTTTTTCCTTACGAAAAGCGACCTTTGCAGCCCTTGTACACAAACTGAATTGTTCATAACATAATTTTCTGATGTAATTTCCTGTTCTTTTCTTTCACCAGGTAATCTCCCTAAAACCAAGAAGGACGTGGCGAGAGATACGCGGTGATGTTTGCCCGGTAAGTGTTGTTTGCTTGTGACCAAGGATCTTGTTCTGTTAATCCTCAACTCAATCTAATCATCTCAAAATTTGTGCAGGCTCTGAGCTTACAGCAGCTAGAGCGGATAGTTGGTATGTACTGGGACGATATGAATGGCACAAACATTATTTCAGCAGAGGTATGTTCATATGATTTACTGGTATAACCATGCTATCTGTACTCTTACATATTGCTATTTGGTTTGAAAGTGATAATTCAGTGATTCTCGGTCATTTCCTTGCTATTAATAGTTCACGTCAAGCATGAGATTAACGTTGCATGAGGAATCAAATAGCCTTAGCAGCTTCTCGGTCCTGCTGGATGATGATTCCAGGTCTGTACCATGCCAAACAAAAACAAGTAGAGGTTCCAGTGTTCATGCCGCCTTGAAACAACCATTGATCCGTTTTGCTTCTGTTGTTACTTCTCTTTGCAGTATACCCTTCTCACTTGAAGATATCGCAAAGTCGATGCCAAACATTGAGGACACGGTGGAGAGTGACCTGCTGCCTTTTATCCATGAAAACCAAAGCCTTGCATTTGTATTGCAGAGGAGAGGAGGGAATGAATAGCTCTCTCTCTACGCAGAGCCTTCACTAAACCAGGAGTGCCTCGTTGTAGGATGTATATATTCTCGTTGTACAGCAGATAGCAAGCCATTTTCAATAAAAGCTTCATATTTGGAAAGAGCATTTTCATCAAGAATTTCTAGGCTCCCTAACTTGACTGATAGGTTAAGCAGCTGTGCTTCTCTTCTCAGGTTATCTTTCAACAGCAGTTTCATTTCTTGATTCTTTGGGTGGCAAAAGCTAGAATAAACAGCCTTTTCTAGGTATCGACACTTGATATGGGAATGAACGATCCGAGTAGCAAGCTTTAATTCAGGAAAGGTGATAATACTAACAGCATGATAATCTTAGCGTCATCTCAGCCGCTTGGCAAGTTCAAATATTGGACACGATAGCAAAGGACGTGCCTGATATAGGAATATAAGACTGAGCAGCAAACTTTAATTCAGGAAAGGTGACAATACTAACAGCATGTTAATCTTAGCGTCGTCTCAGCCGCTTGGCAAGTTTCAAATATTGTACACGACAGCAAAGGATGTGCCTGCCAGGGCTGAAGACCGAAGCTGATCCAAGAAGATTTTGACCACATGAATCCAAAATGGGGATACAATTAAGCATAACCCCCTAGGGAAAAAAATACATCTAGCATATACATGTACAATTCTTGAATCCCAACAAAAAAAGGTGGGTCAAGTCTAAGAAGACCGACTAGTATGAACTCTTGGACAGATCAAGGTCAGCTGCCCAGGTTTATTGTGGCCATGTCAGGAATTGTTCTTGGCTTTCCTCCGAGGTTTCAAGTCAACCACAATTACACTGATATTGTCCCCACTTCCTTTCTTCAGTGCAAGCCTCACGAGATAATCCGCTGCTGCTTGCGCGGCAGGATCGGTGGATCCATCACCTTCATGAGACAATGGTGTCGCAACACTGTTATTCTTGTGCCACTGCTGGATTTGCCGGCGCGCAGCTTTGCATGCTTCTTCATTCGACACGACGTCCCACAGCCCATCACTCGCCAAAATGAGGCAGTCATCATCTTTTGCCCGAGGAACAACTGTCACTTCTGGTTTTGATATGACAAATGGCTTCAAATATCGGTCACCTGCAACATCAGCAATTTCCCGTTTAAGTTATGTGAGGATGCAACAAATTTGGACAAATGCTATCCAATGCACAAAGAAATCAGCTGAACTATCATTGGTTCAACTAAATTTTCAGTTGAAATTGGAGGAACAATGTTGTCCAAATGTTTGCACTGTATCTCATCTGAATGGCACAAGAGATGTGAACAGATACAACTAAGACCCAGTATTAGCCATGGTCCAAGCTGCAAGTGCCACTTGCATGAACTAAGGTACCTTTATTGCTCGGATAAAAGATGCCTTTTCTACTTGGCAGGTGACATCTTTTCTTAATCACATCAGCATACAAGGTATCTTCTTTTCTTAATCACATCTTCAAACTCGATTCTATCACAGAGGTACATTTAAGCTCATTATTCAAGTCCAACAGCAGGATTAGTGGCAATATCCAGACAGTCATCACCGTAACAAGATTGCAAGAAGAGTTAAGTCCTACATACTTTATATGTTGGATAAAAACACACCGTAACTCAAATTGTCGATATTTTAAAGTAAAACATTTCATTCGTTATATAAAAGAACAGATAACCTAATAAATAAGCCGGCAAAAGGAAATATCTGACCTCATAAAATAGACATGATTTTTTTTTGCAGAGAGACGAAATAGGAGACAATGTGCTGTCTGATTTTCATATGCTTTCATAAATGACCAGAACTACGACAAACAAGTGACACCCAAAAACTTGGGACTTCATCTTCCATACATGACGGATCTTAGCATGGTAGCATACAACGAGAATTAATACCGACAGCACTACTATTTCCATCTCAAAACAGAGCAACCGCAGAATATCACTTCTATGCACCGGATCAAGTAATTTTATATCACGCTCTGATGTTGCTATAACTAGCATCATGTGTATGTCCTTATTATGGTGCATGCCGTACAATTCGTTTGATCTAAAAACTAGCAAATGTGCTAGTACAACATAAATCTGGTACAGGAACAAGTATGCACACCTATTGATCGTGACATGGCAAGTATACCGGACACCCGGGAACCATTCCACTGGATGACCTTGCCTCCCGCAGCCTCAATCCTGGCTCGCTCATCCTTCCTGTCAGGCTGAAACAACAAGGCATGATAATATGAGCCCAAAACAGTAGAACACGTGTCGTCACCCACCCTCACAAAAAACCTTATTCTACCTTATGATCAATTGAAAGCGCCACGGGCTCCTTCCCGCGCGAAAGCACGATACGCGAATCGCCGCAGTTTGCGACCACGACATGAGAGGAGCACACGACCACGACGACCGCAGTCGAGCCGACGTTCTCCGCTGCAATCGGTTCTGACCGGGGCTCCGGGAAACCATCGACCAGCCTGCTTGCTCGGCCTGACACCTCGTCGTCTACTCTCTGGAAACATTTGGTGAAGAGCTCTTCCCAGTGCTCCTTCATGTCCACATCGCTCATCTCCCACAAATCCTTACTGGGCCTCCTCAGCTCCTTGCTCAGGACGTCGTGGAGCCTCTCCCGGCAATAGTTGGCCACCTGCAGGACAAACACGAAGAAGCCACCCACAGATCGTCAAATCACGGGGCAGGGGCAGGCTAGCAGCGGCGACGAATCGATCATCCAACGCATCCCAATCGTTTTGCCCAAGCCCGCGCGTACCTCGGCGCCGCCGTGGCCGTCGAAGACGGCGAAGAGGTGCGCGGGCAGGCGGAGCGCGTCGGCGTCGAGCCCGAGCCCCTCCAGGTCCTGCCGCCTGGCGAGCAGGCGCACGGGCACGTCGGCGAAGCGCGGGACGGCGGCGCACGCGTCCTCCATCTCCCCGCCGCGGCCCGGCGTGGCGACGCAGCCCCACACCGGCTCGCACTCCATCAGGTACACGCTCCTCTTGCCCCCCGCCACGAGCGCCGCCCTCCCGTCGCCGAGATCCAGCCTCTCGATCCCGCCCGCGCACGCCGCCTCGTCCTCCGCGCAGATCGCCTCCGCCGCCGCCATCTCGGCCGCCCAAAAAACCACACCCTCCGCCCGCCCGCCCTCTTCACCCCAAACACAACCAGCACCTCAGCCGCCGCTACAGACAGAGACACACACACACAACACAACACGAACACGCAGAGAGAAGCTCACGCACGCACAAGTGGCTGCAGCCGCAGGAAGAAGATGCGGCGTGTAGCTATAGGCGCGGACCTAGGTGGGTGGAGCGGAGAGGAGAGGAGGGGAATGGCGCGCGCGCGTGTCATGTCCTGGGAGGGGAAAGGAAAAAAGGAAAGGAAAGGGAAGGAAGGAAGGCAGGGGAAGAAGAAGAAAGCAGCGAGCGAGCGAGCGAGGTGGGGAAAGGGGATTGGCCGGAGAGAGCCGTATCGGACAGGTCTTCCCGTCTCTGCTGCTGGAGGGGTCCGCGTGGCTCTCCTATCATTTCTTTGTCCCCTCCGGATGGGTTCTGCTACGCCCACGCCACCCCCAACGCCCCAACGCACACTTGTTCTTCTTGTTCTGCGCTGATTTGTCAATCGGTTCTTTTTATTTTTGAGGATTTGTCAATTGGTTTTCATTAGTACGAAAATGATGTTTTGAGAAATACTAATAGTGTAATGCGCAGAGCATTGAGTGCTTACATGCAAAAACAAATCAATCGTTTTAGGTTAGTATTATTGTTGCATAAGGGTGGAAGACTGGTTGTTGACTTCTCGTTTATCAAATCATTGGGTGCTTAATGATATACTGATGTCAAGCCTCACGAACTGCCAGGAAGGTGGGCGCTGGACGGGAGAGGGAAGGGGGCCGCGCCAGAAGGGAGAGGGAGGCGGCACACGAAGGGAGAAGGAAAAAAATCAACCAAAGACAAGATTAAGGCATGCTGATGACAAGGATCGAGGCACGTAGAGGCGGTAACAAACCGTCAATTCTCCCTCCTTTAGAGTTTCTAGAGATTTGTGTACATGTAAAGAGAACATGCTCTTCAAAAAAAAAATGCATGAGTTGCATATCCTGAGCTCTTTTTCCCTTAGGGTATGATGCAGAAAAACCTAAGAAGATATCTTGGTTCTTGTTACCATCCGTGGATATACCTTAGGGTTTGATGCCCACTATAAATTATTCAATACATGTAGATTCTCTTCTAGCTTCTTACACATACTAGTATTCAAAACCTCAACATATCTTTCGATGTTGATGACCCGACATTTTAGGTACATGGGCGACACGTGGAATTAAATATCAAATGCGAGTCATACTAGCTGCCAAAAGACCTCTCAAACAAAATCTGACAAACAGAAAAAAAATCCTAAGAACTGTCACCGGGGACCATGTGTCGACCTCCTACGAGCTAAACCTGGTGCGTGTCCCTTGCAATTTCTCCTTCTCCCCCCATGCACAATTTCCTCTTCCAACTGGCCCAAGCCTGACACGTCGCCACGAATTTCATGATGACGTACTACGTCTCCTTCTCCTCCTAATTCTCCAGCCAATGAGATGGCGCCACTTGACGATGGCATCGACAGCAGACAGACAAACAAACCGCAGCAGCAAAGCGGTTGCGTCTTCAAACTCCAAAAATTAAACAGCTGCCGCCGTGTCCTGCTGCCAGCTGGTCCTGCCAGCTTGCCCCCAGCTTTTTGTAGTCTGTGAGCCGTACGGCTAGGTAGCTGCTCGCGAGCGAGCCCCGGGGGGCGTGCCATGTGTCACGCGGCCGTGAGAGTAGTTCCGGGGATAACAATTGCGTGTACCGGATTGTTCGTACTGGCTAGCGAAAACGAGAGGGGGGAGTTTTGTGTGTAAACTGATGAGTGATGAGAGCGAGGCGTACAAGGATGGATGGGTGGATGGCGATTGTAGGAGGCCACGGAAAGTCGAAAAGGACCGACGCGAGGTGGGATTTCAGTTTATGGCGGAGTACAGTATGAGAGAAGTGCTTTTTTGGGTTACGTGGATGGATGGAGGGATTTTGGTCCAGTCGAGGGAGCGTGTGGCCTGTGAGAGAGGACGTTTTGGTTACGGATATGGTTATACTATATCCCTAAACTAGAACTATTGAATAGATTTATTATTCAGGAGTGATCGATATATAAATTGCTTATTGAAATCGGGCTCTTTATACGATTACCGAACAATTCATATGCATGCATGGCACTTTACCCCTACCCGACCCTTTGCCACGAAACAAAGCGCGCAGGGATCCTTGACCCGACCGACCGGCCGTTGTGCATGCAGGCAGGCATCTGGCTCCAAAACAGATCATTGGTAACAACGAGCTCGATGTCTTCCGCGGCGTCCACGCGAGCCACTACTTGTGCTATGTACTCCAGCGCACTATAGCTAGCTAGCTGCTGTCGATCACTTGGTTTCGAGGAGGAAGCTAGCTAGTCCCTATCAAAAACACTTGGAATTAATCCACACTTACACGCGAGCTTGATCGAGCTTCCTTACGTTAGTACGTGTGCTGCCGGCGGATCTAATCCGTGTGATGTGCATGCGGACACCTGCAGCCGCGCATGGCAACCCACCGAAAGTCCGAAACCGATGAGATGAGATGAGATAGGACTCGTAGTAGCAGCAGCAGCAGTAAAATGACAACCTTGACGTATCATTTCCCCGAAAAAACTTGTGGAATTAATTATGAATCCGATGATTAATAGCTAGCACGTGTGGGCTAGGATCCCTATCTTGGGTAGGAGTACGTAATGTACGTACGGCACACGTATTGCTTGTTTTACACATGCATTTCGTGCATATACCTATAATTTAATGGACTGCTTTTCATTCAATCTCTCCGCTCCCTCTTTGTCACCACCTCCGCAACCGCCTCAATTGGAAGTGGCATAGCCGTCTTCAGCTCTTCCAAATGATGTTAAATAAATCAATAAAATGTGTATGTGTGTAGGCCGGAGGTTCCTTCTTTTCGAAAAAAATATCCAGCCACCAACGCATATCTATTTATAATAATGATTAAACGTACTGAACGCCGCATCGCATCTCAGATGGCGGAAGTCTTGAAAAAACCGTTCCATAATTCTTGTCTCAAATTTGTTCAAAAAATGATGTATCTATTCTTAAAAAACGTCCAGATACATGTAATATTTCGACAAGAACTATGGGACAGAGGGAGTACTAGGATACTCATGCATATTTGATTCTTTATTTCTGAAGAACTCGACCCCCACCTCTGCATCAGATCATCTTTCAGACTGACTCCACTAATCTTGCTTGTTCCACCGGTCCATGACTAACTTCTTCACCCTTTCTATATTTTTCCTTCCTGCATCTTCTACTTCTTCAACACACCATATGAAACCATCTGCAAAGATACTGCAGCTCGTATATGCGCCAACTATCCACAAGAAATGATTCATTATCCGCGTATTTCGACACGAGCGCCTACATGTGTCAGATGATGTAAGAAGCATCAGATGTATGAAATAAGGGGGGAAGTATATATCTATGCATACAAATGTGCAAATGTGATGTCTGAGGCATATATATACCAGTGGGGGTCATTGGATCTAGGCTTGACTTGCACAGAAAGCAGCTCCAGGAGCAGTTGGTTCGCCCAGGCTATCCTGAGAGGAACCTTGTACTGCTTCGTAACTCCTGGATTTGTCCTAAGCGAATCGCCGCGTCTTTCTTCTCGTCCATGGTGCAGGGCTGGATATACGCAGCAGGTTAATTTTGCACAAGCACACAAAAGATCGGTCGAGTGAGTTCACGGGTAAAAAAGAATAATAATAGGGAAGAGTACCAAAAAGATTCATGGATCCCAAGTGCAATGTACTGTACCCAGTGGCCAGTGTATCGTGGGCTGCTAACTACTCCCTCCGTTCCATATTAAATACCGAAATATTACATGTATCTAGACATTTTCTAGATACAGATACATGCATATTTGGATAAATTTGAATCACTTAATTTGTGATGGAGGAAGTAGAATGATAGGAGGCAAACATGGATGCAAATGCAATGCAACCTTATAAGTTGTGCATGGGTTAACTGTATTTGCGAATTGCGAGTTACTTCACTAATTAAACATGAAAACTAGGTACTCTCTCCGTCCAACAAAAAATGTCTCAAGTTTGTCAAAATTTGGATGTATCTAGACATGATTTAGTGTATAGATGCATTCAATTTTATTTAAAACTGAGACATCCTTTGTTGGACGGAGGAAGTAGCAGGTTTGAAGATGCTATAGGAAGATGAATATATTCAGTTTTGCCGTTTCAATTTTGCAAGTTACAGGTACGTACTCCCTCCGTCCACGAATAAGTGTATTTTTAGATTCGTCCTAAGTCAAACTTTTCTAGGTTTGACCAACATTATTGAAAAAGATAGCAACATATATGACATTAAATCGGTATATTATGAAACTATATTTCAAAACGGATCATAGGATTTTCAAAGGAAAAATAGAAGATTCCAACCCCAAGGAATAATTCCTATAGATGCCATTTGGATCATAGGATTTGCACCAAATGAATTTCATAGGATAGGATTCTTTCCTCTAAATCTTGGAGGAATCCAAGCAGGAGGTCTAACCTCTTTGAAAATTTCTTTTTAAAGTTTCCATGCACCTTCTCTCTATCTCTCTCCTCTCTTACTTCATCTAGTCTCAAAATTCCTATGTTTTTTCTATGAAATATCCAAACACTTTTTTTTAACAATTCCTATGTTTTGAATCCCTGCGGTATACAAAATGCCATGGCATTTCAATTCTATGTTTTTTCGATCCATATGACTTTGCAATCCTGCAATCCAAAGAGTGCCATGAATGTTTTCCAAACAAATTGGTCAAAGTTTAATATCTTTGACTTAAGACAAAACTAAATGTACATTTATTTGCGGACATAGGGAGTAGATGGATCCAGGGGTAGTATTATCGAGGGAGAAAACGATATGAAGAGATGTTAATTCTGCACGGAAGTACGGAACGCACCCTGCAGTGGACGAGCCTCGTCGGGACCTGCCGTCGCTCCTCTGAGATGATCGCCGCCGCCTGCGTTCGCTGGAGTGCGCGGAGGCCGCCGAGCCTCGCCGCCGCGTTCTGAAGCGCCGCTGCCATTGCTGATTCGCTAGCTCTCTTCGATCGATCGATCGAATCCATGCCTTGGAAGGATTGTCGATATCGGTAACAGAGGATCGAGATGCAGTCGTGTTGGGAGTCCGTCACGAACATGAATTAGCGCTTGCTAGGGCAGAACACACCCGGATTCGAACAGGGAGTGTTCTCCGGTTCTGGAGGCAGGCGCCGCGAGTGGGCTAGTGGGAAACTGGCAATGGAATCAACCGATGGACGGAGGAGTCTGGCTCAGAAACGGTGCGCGGCGGCTGGCTTTTGTGCATTGAGAAAATACACTCTCTTGGCTGGGCCAGCAACGTGAATGCCTTAGAGAATGGGCTGGGCCTGAATGTGAAGGCAGAAGAGAATAGGCTAGGCCCGCGGGGGCTACTCGGTTCTTTCGGTTTCTCCATTAACCGGCCGGGAATAAGAAGTTAAGAACCCAACAGAACAACCACTAGTTCACAGTCAGAGGAAAAAAAATCGCTCAAAAAAAAGTCAGAGGAAAAAAAAAAGATATCACAAACACCACATTGTCCATCACTTGGAAGCTTAACGACATCCATGATGGCTGAACAAGTCTCGCGCCACCACCACAAAACACTCGTGTCCAATGAAGCTCACATACACCTCCAGATGCTCGATAGATCATACAGGCCCAGCGAGGAACGTAAACCCAGACCCTTGCAACGCGTCCTCGACGATCTTGTCCAGCCGTGCCGCCATCACCGGCGTCATGTGGTTACTCCAATCCCCAGCCACCCCTTTCCGAAAGAAAGACTCGTTCTTGACGAACTCCTGAGTACCATTCTTGTTGACTTCCACGTTCTTTAGGACGTCAATACTGCACAACTCAACGATTTGCTCCACCACCCCTGCCG
This sequence comes from Brachypodium distachyon, assembly GCF_000005505.3. Taxonomy (NCBI): domain Eukaryota; kingdom Viridiplantae; phylum Streptophyta; class Magnoliopsida; order Poales; family Poaceae; genus Brachypodium; species Brachypodium distachyon. The sequence goes on along the minus strand of NC_016132.3, from coordinate 16,425,887 downwards.
CCTCCTCCTCGTCGGAGAACGTGCACCCCATGAACTCCGCCAGCTTCCTCACGTTGCCTACAGGATCACGGAGCATTTCCTCGTACCGGAGGAAGAGCACCTTCTCGGGCCTTTTCCGGCTTTCCTCCCAGTAGCCAACAACATGATGCCACTGCGGGCCGCAGATGCACCGGCCGTCGCAGAAGAGCTCGAATGCCTCCTCAATCGTGAACGACGTTGCCGCCGGTGGTTTGTCCTCGTCGTTGGATCCAGCTACAATTGCCGCCATCTTCTTCTTGGTGAACAACCACATGGAGACAAGCGCGTCCTTGGGGTCTCGACAAATGTACACGATCCCGCGTCCAGAGCCCTTTGCCGTGATGCACTCCGGTAGGAGGGAGTAAGGCATGTGGGTGGCGATCACCCGCCGCGAAGGGAGCTCTGCGAAAACATTGCCTTTGTCTCCCGAGAGCGAGAAGGCCATCTCCAAGAACTTGACGCAGTCGTGAGGATTACGATGACGGAGCGGGTGGTCGGGGTCGCACGGCGGGTGCTTAGTCCGGTTGAGCGTGGTGAAGGTGAGGGCCATGAGCCAAGTGGTGCCGGACTTGGGGAAGCTGGCGAGGAAGACATCGGACGGCCTTGGCTCGAATCGCTTGTGTGCACCTAGGATGCCCGGGAGGAACGGCTCGGGCATCTAGAAGCCGTTGCACTGCCTGAGCGGGGACGGAGGGCACCGCGTCTCGAGTGGCAGCGAGGGGATCGCGAGCTCGGCCATGTCTTCGTCGGGAGCAGCCATTGTTGGGTGGTGTTAGGTGCATTGGCGTTGCTTCCTGCCATATATTTGTACATGGAGGCATGGAGCTGGTTTACAGTACATCTCATGCATTTTTTTTAGTTGATCACGCTTGCCGCGGGGAGCTGTTTTCAATGGCTCAATACTAGTTTTAGCAGTATGATTGGCACCTACGCTCGATTATGCCTTAGTTTATTTGCACGAGCTTTCGTTCCGAATATATTCTTAGTAGTGGAGTATAGTTCATTTTTCAACAGCATGATTGGTACTGATCCCTTGTTTTTTTGAACTGTTTTGATAATTTGATTGGTACTGTACCTACTTATGCCTTATGTCTGGCATGCATGCAGTTGATAGTTTATTACAGTATGAAGTAGAGTTTGTGCACTATACATCACCCTCAGTACAAGCTTGCCGACACTTTTGTTAGCCAAACAGTGGGAAGTGAAGAAAAAAGAAAATGCCTGAGAAAAATTGGTCGCCACAACTTTGGTAAAGTTTATCTAGAATATAATGTCAAGTGTATGATTTACAACGTTGACTGACATCGAAAAAACTGCAGCGCAGGCGCTACAACTGAGCCAAGGTACGCACCCATGACGGGAGTGTCTATTCCTCAGTCGCTTAAGAAATAGTTATTTCTCAATCGACAATCGTAGCCATCCAATGAAGATTTTTTTTATCCATCGGACCTGCATTAATCTTACATGAATCTCAATGATTGAATCAAAAGTTTGTTATCATCGACTATTTCTTAGTCGCCTAAAAAAATAGCAAAACCGATTTGATTTCTAATGTCTTTAGAACACAAAGCACTCTTAAAAAAATATAAAATGACGTCGGTATGATTTTTTTTCTCCTTTAATTTGGATTTGCCCTTGTTCATGTAGGGAAATTAATAGGGGTGAGTGGCTGCCTAATAGGGAAGAGTTTTTATTGATTTCTCCCAAGTCACGTGCAATGCATACATTGTTTCTTGCTTCAAGCCTTGAAGTTGAAGGTGGGTCTGGTCGTTGAGTGGTTGTCTGCTCCGGCGGATCACCCAGGTGAGTCAGACTCGCCGACAGTGAACGTGAACCCTGACCCTTGCAACGCATCCTCGACGATCTTGTCCAGCCTTGCCGCCATCGCCGGCGTCATGTGGTTGCTCCAATGTCCGGCGACACCCTTCCGGAAGAAGGACTCATTCTGAACATATTCCTGGGCTCCATTCTTGTTCACCTCCATGTTCTTCAGCACGTCGAGGCTGCACAACTCGACAATGTGCGGCACCATGCCCGCCGCTTCCTCCTCGGCAGAGAACGCGCACCTCATGAACTCTGCCAGCTTCCTCACGTTGCCCGCGGGGTCCAGGAGCATTTCCTCGTACCGGAGGAAGAACACTTTCTCGGGACGCCTCTGACTCTCCTCCCAGTAGCCGACGACCTAGTGCCACTGTGGGCCAGTGGCGCATCGTCCGTCCCAGAAGAGTTCGAATGCCTCTTCACTCGTGTACGGTCTTGGTGGCATGGACTTTTTGACGGCTGTGGCAGCTTCCATCTTCTTGGCGAACAACCATGTGGAGACGAATGCATCCTTGGGGTTCCGGCGGATGTACACGATCCGGCCTCCGGAGCTCTCTGCCGTGTTGTGCCCCGGCAGTATAGAGTAGGGCATGTGGGTGGCGATCACGCACGGTGAAGGGACGGTCATGAACACGTCACCTTTATCTACAGAGCGTGCTAAGGGCACCTCCAAGAACTCGACACAATCGTGGGGGTTGTGGTGCCTCAGTGGGTTGTCCGGGTTGCACGGGGTGTGCTCAGCCCGGTTGACGGTGGTCAAGGCGAGGGCCTTGAGCCAGGTGGTGCCGGCTTGGGGAAGCTAGCGAGGAAGATGTCGGAGGACCTCGGCTCGAACCGCGTGTCGGTAGCCATGTTTCTATGTTTCTACGTAGGGCCGGCGTTACATTTCTTTCATTTTTTAGGTGGCCATGCTTGGCGCGCGGTTGGAGTTGTGATGCTTTCTTCGTCCAACAAAGGATGTCTCAACTTTGAGTAAATTTGAAGAGTAAATTTCGTAAAACCACGGTTTTTTGGGGCAGTCGTGTCGCTGAATCACAGTTAACATAAAACCGTTCGCAGAGCCACACATTTTGAGTCAAGTTGTCTCAACCAGCCCGAAACCGGGTGGTTTGGCGGTTTTGCTTTATTTTTTTACCGGTGGGGCCCACCTGGCGGACACCATGTAGGCCTCGAAAACTTGCGGGAGTGAGAAGGGGGATAGGGGTTTAATCGCGGGCTAATGGGTCAGGTCGAGTTGGGGCTGACGTGGCGTACAACAGGTGGGCACACCTGCAAGAAAACAAGCAAAATCGTCAAACCACTCGCTTTCGGTCTGGCTAAGACAATTTGATTCAAAATGTGTGGTTCTGCGAACGGTTTTCCGTTAGCTGTGGTTCAGCGACACGGCTACCACAAAAACAGTGGTTTCGTGAAATTTACTCAAATTTGAATGCATATATACACTAAGTCATATCTAGATACATTCAATTTTTGACAAACTTGAAACATCTTTTGGTGGACGGAGGGAGTACTATAATTGTGCACGAGATGCTTGGAAAAATAGTTTAGGGTCTCAATATATTCCAGTACTTTTTAGCTGTATGATTGACTGATTGTCTGATTGGCACCTTATTACGAGTTTTGACGAATGCTTTATTTCCACGAGCTTTCGCTCCCAATAGGGAATAGCTTAGATTAGATTAATCGATGGCTAATAGGGAATAACTTAGGTTAGATTAATCGATGGCTTGTTAATACCTAGTTGGCTAGTTCTCGCTTGCACTCTAGCAAGATGACGGGAGTACTTTTTATTCTCTCAGAATTTGCCTGGTCTGCTTCAGTAATCTATTCTGATCAGCGAGAAAACAACGGATTGTGAGCTCCGGGCTGTCGGTGCCATTGACCAGGCCTAGCTAGCTATGTCTCGTGGCTTGGTTTAGCCTGAGGTCGAAGGTTTCACCATGAGCCCCGACGGCATCCTCGACAATCTTGTCCAGCCGTGTCGCCAATCGCCGGTGTCATGTGGTTGCAGCAGTCCCCGGCGACACACCCCTGAAGAAGGATTTATTCTGAATGTACTCCTGGGTACCACTTTTTTTCACCTATATGTTCCTCAGACCTCAGGACGTCGTGGCTGCATAGCTCGACGATGTGTTGCACCACCCCGCCGCCGTCTCCTCGGACAAAGCGAATCCATGAACTCCGGCAGCTTCATCACGTTGCCCATGGGTCAAAAGAGCATCTCCCCGTGCCGGATGAAAAGCACTTCTCTCGGGCGGCCTCTGTCTCTCCTCCAAGTAATGTTCAATCTTGTAATTGTAGCCTGCTCTTACTGCATGTAACTTTCTAGAATATGTTTATTTTGTTTTGCATAACACCATTTTAACTGCTGATACACTACATTGCTAGGTGTCAAATATGGTTGTTTGAAATCTGAAACCGGGCTATCCCTTTCCATTATTACTTACTCAACCAGGTTCTTACAAGTACTTAGGAATCAGAGGAAAAGGGAAAGAAGGAAGCTAGTTTGACGCACCGATAGAAAACCTGCTGTCATTACTTGAAATCAGAACAGTAAGTAACTACGGGACCAAAACCTATCAAGCACCAAATTTAAAATTTAGCCACTAGAAGTTCCTTACAACCGGAATGCATTAGCGGAAGGAAAAGTTGGCTCGTAATGCTAGCTCACATAAAATCAGGGTAAACAATTTCTGTAACGAGCAAGGACACAGACAGTGTTACTAAGTTTTGCAGTACATTGCATACGTTGTTTCTTGAGTAAATTTCAAGAAGAGAACTGAGGCAAATTTCTCACGGAACCACACATTACGTTAATTTTCTCGCAGAACCACGCTTCTTTATGCTGTCATAAACTTCAGGGGAATTACTCCAGTTTTTATTCAATCAGTGTGGAAGCTCCACATTCCCCCAGAGTTAGAACTTTTCTGTGGCTGGTTTTCCATAACAAGGGACAATCTAGTTAAGAGACAGACAATCACTGATTTATCTTGCTTGTTCTGTAATGAACCTGCTCTGAAAATCATCTATTCTTTGAGTGTATTGTAGCTACTTCCATGTGGGACTTTATTGCCCAACTGACTGGTAAACAACTTGGGGCAAATCTAGAACAGGTGGCAACCCTCTGGATGGGGAACAAACATAATGAAATTCCTAATATGATTAATGCTGCTCTGTTGTGGATTCTCTGGAAATTCAGGAATAATATGTTTTTTCGATCTACTTCTTGGTCTGGCATGGGTACTATGGCATATGCTCCTACGACACCTCTGGCGATGGAAGGTGTTATGCTCAAGCGCAAATTCGGCCACATGGGAATGCACTTTGCGAAGCCTGGAGAACAAGGCGATGGAGACACCAAGACTGCCCTGGAGACGAAGAAGAAGAAAGCAATCTCAAGCTTGACGCTGCGCGCCAGTCAAGGGATCCAGGCTCTGTCCCTGCTGGAAGCTGCTCCCATATAATGAGGCGTCCTTCGCTTGCTCTGTCCCGACGACGATCTCTGGTTTCCCTGGTGGTGCGCCTATCCGGCTTTCTCCTCTGTTTTACGTCATTCTGCTGTAATGAAGTTGTTCTGCGCAATGCGCTTTTGTTTTTTGGGCTGGTATTGACCTGTAGGTCTGAGAGTTTGCTCTGGCTGCTGAGGCAGATAACATATCTGAACTTATGTTTCATTTGTCCACTGATGAATGGAACAGGGGCGTGGCCCTATTTTTCCAGAAAAAAAAAAGAACCACACTTCTTCATACTAATCTTCTCAGTTTGTCTAAAATCGAAGATTAAACGTGTTTGACCACACTTTTTCAGACTAATCTTCTCAGTTTGTCTAAAATCGAAGATTAAACGCGTTTGACATGTTTTCTTATAGGTGGGCCCGCTATCAGGTCGCATCCCATTTTTGCATTAAGCCCCTGCATATTTTCGTTCTTCTTTTTTCTCCTCTGCTCTTCTCTCCCTTCGCCATGGCTGCCTCTGCTCGCCGCTCTCGATGTCAGGAATAACTCGCTCACCGGCAGTGTGCCCGCCGGTAATCCACACAACACAAGCAGCAGGAGCTAGTCTCAATCGATTTTTCTTGGCGAATTAAATTCGTAAGCCCGTTTTGGCTGAAGCTGGAGGGCGGATTCCAGTACGAGAACAACACCGATTTGTGCGGCATGGGTCTCCCCGATCTCCGGCCGTGCACCCCAGCGGACCTCATCGACCCCGACAGTCCCCAGCCGTTCAGCGCCGGCATCGCACCGGAGATCACGCCGGGCTCCTCCTCCGAGGCGGGGCACGGGCATTGCAGCGGGACCCACTGCCCGCCATCGACGAAGGCGCTCGCCGCCGCCGTGGTCCTTCTCGCGGCGACGGCCGCATGCCTCTTAGCGTTCTCATGGTACCGGTGGGCGGCCGGTGCAGCATGGAGGCAACCGCGACAATTTTAGTCATGAAATCGGCAAAAAACAAAACGCACACTTAAATCTATTGTGTCACTTTAGTCCAAAAACGGGGTTCGGCGAGACTTAATCCCACCACGTGTCCGCCACGTCGGCTTCGATCACCTTTTCACCGGCATCTTCTCGTCAAAATTAAGCATTGTGGGTTTGATAACAACCTTAGGCGAGGCGTTGGCTGCAACGGCGTGGTTCTCAGGGGTCAGGATCCCCGTCTGGGCGAGGCCACCTTGCCCCTTGCGAGCGGCTCGGGCATGATGATTTTGCAAAAAAAAAAATCCTAAGAAAATCAACTAGCTGCCCGCGGTTGTGGCCGAAACTGACGTGGTGGCCACGTGGCATATTGAAGCCTGGACGAACCGTTTTGGACTAAAGTGACACAGTAGTCCCAGTTTAGGAGTTTAAGTGTGCGTTTTTCGAGTTCGTGGACTAAAGTGTTCAGTTTTGCTGAGTTCATGAACTAATGTTGTATTTTACTCTGCAATTTAATACTCCCTCCGTGCCTATTTTTACTATCGTGCAATTTATTACACCCTCCGTTCCTAATTTTTACTATCGTGCAAATTTACATAAAACCACTATTTAGAAATAGAGGAAGTACCATCTAGCAAAATATTTAGCGTACGATAGGTTAGCCCCCTCTCTACATGCGCCAGCTTCCTCACGTTTGCTCATAGGGTCTTTGAGCATTTCCTGGCTCGTACCGAAGGAAGAGCACCTTGTCAGGCCTCCTCCGGCTCTCCTCCCAGTACTCGACGACGTGCTGCCACTGCGGGCCAGCGACACACCGGCCGTCGCAAAAGAGCTCTAATGCCTCTTCGATCGTGAATGATGTTGGTGGCCGTGGGTTGTCGTTGGCTCGAGCCGCGGTGGTCGCCATCTTCTTGGCGAAAAACCACAAGGAGACGAGCGCGTCTTTGGGGTCCCGACATATGTACACGATCCGGCCCCCAGAGGCTGGAGAACACGCGTGGAGAATAAAGGAGCTCCGCGAACACATCACCTCCGTCCTCCGAGGCCGCGGCGCCATCCCCAAGGACTGGACGCAATCGTGAGAATTGCGGTGGCGGAGCGGGTGGTCGCAAGGCGGGTTCTTGGCTCGATTGAGCGTGGCGAAGGCAAGGGCTTTGAGCCAAGTGGTGCCTGACTTGGGGAAGCTGGCAAGGAAGACGTCGGACGGCCTCGGCTCGAGCCGCGTGTGCGTGGCCACAACACCCATGAGGAACGGCTCAGGCAGCCAAAAACGAATTTTTTGCGGCAGTAGCCCCCTCGCTCACCATTTTGAAAAAAATAGCCTCTTTCCAAAAGATTTGACAAAAATAGCCTGCCGGAAGGCCCAAAAGGCGCCACGCAGAGCTTTCCGCCAACTGAGCCGGACGCCGAAGCTTCGTGACAATGCCAAAAGCAGAAAGTCCTTTCTTCCAATCCCATTGACGGAAAGCCTATGCATGGGCTTTTTTAAGCTAGTAGGGCCCCCTGTCCTCTGCGCATGTCGGCCAAAAGGACACCAGGGTCCTTCCCTCCAATGCCATGGCGGAAGGCCCCCAAAATTCCCACGTCAGCATCTTCCTCCCGACGAGACTGCGCAGCCACAACGCTTTTCTTTCCGTGCGATGCGACACCACCAGCAGAGAATCGAATCTTGCCAGGTGAAGCCCTTTTGGCCATTTGCATTGGCGGAATAGCTTTTTGCCCGCCCCCGTTGCACCCACTAGCGCTATAAAAGATTCACTCGGGCTAACTTGGGTCTTCATCGAGCAAATCTTAGCCTCTTCTTTAGCTCTTCTTGGTTTCTTGGTTGTGTTGCTGCTGGTAGAAGAAAGGAGGTTAGTAAGTATTTTTGTTGCTCTAATTTTTTGTGTTGCATTGGTTTGATTCGTGTAGTTCCTTCAAAGTTAGGCATGGCTTCGTCCGATCCTGATCCGATGCCGAAGAAGAAGATGCCCGCGACGGTGGAAGAAGGGGTTGAATTTCCTAGGTGCTGGTGCGGCGATCTTTGCAAGGCAAAAACCGTGGATGATCCCTTCTCGTACACTAAAGGTCGGCGGTTTTTCATGTGTGCAAATTATGCTCATGATCCGGCCCCACAACGTAACGTGTACGAGCAACCACCGGTGCGTTCCAACATCTACGAGACAAGTTTGTTGTTTGTTGCATATGATTGACCATAATATTTTTGTGTTGTAGTCTCCTCCGCCCCTCTGTTCGTATTAAGAGTGGATCGATCATGAGCAGCCAGCGTGTGCGAAATATGACATTGAGTACGACCACAAAATAGTATGGGAAAAATTCCATGCTGCGACATGTCGTGAAGAGGCGGCGGAGAAGATGAAGCGCTGGCAAGAGGAGCAACGCCAGAAGAAAGAGGAAAAGGAACATGAAGAGAAGGAGCTTCGCGAGGCGGAGAGAGAGAGGAAGAGAGAGAGGGCGCGACGTGCGCAGGAAGACGCTGCAGATGGTAAGGGAAAGGGAAAATGGCCACGCTGGACTCAGTAGAATCCCACAATGTATCGTAGTTTCAGTTGCACTGTATCTTAATTTCAGCATTGTATCTTAAGTTCGGCAGCGTATCTTAATTTCGGCACCGTATCTTAATTCCGGTATTTTGTTGTAATATCCCGTATTGTTTTTAATCCCTATCTCTGTTGTAATATCCCTTGATGTTTTTTAATCGAAGTTATCATATCTTCCAGCAAATTAAATAATCAAGTCATTTATAAAGAGTTGGTCGACATCCATGACAATTATTTAAAGAAGTCGCAACATAAGATATACATTACATACAGTAGCATAATCATTCTCCTCTCCCTCTCCCTGTTGTAGTTTTCCGTGCTTTTGTTTTTTTTCGTGCGCAGTGATCGGCCGAGTAAGTGAGTGGTGACGGTGCTCGTGGGTTGGTGCAGAGATTGTGTTTGTCTCTTGTGGTACTGTTGGCGTCTCATGAATAAGACTACGAGAAATATCACGGTCATCGCTAAAGTAATCGACAAAATCCGCATCATGAGGCTGTGTAGATTCTGGTGGTGGATATGAAGAAATGTGAACCGCCTGCGATGACTGTGCGCCATAGGAGTACCCTTGGAATAGTTCGAACGGTATCTGCTGATGGACTTGTTATGAGTCTCGCCCGTCCGCCAACCCCAGTCTTCTTCACCATGAGTAGTGAAATGGGCCTATTAGAGGAAAATCATACATATCAATTAATTCTGTCATCCTATGTACTTAACTTTGATCAAAATAATTCATACATGTACCTCATATCCATGGCCATGATCATACGAGGATCCTGCCATGGTCCCTCCGGCAGCAGTGAACTGGGCCTATTAAAGAAAATCGTTTGTATTAATAAATTGAATTCTCAACATCCATATTTTATTTTGATAAAAAATAAATCATACATTGTACGAGGACCCTGCCATGGTCCCTCCAGTAGTCCCTTGTGGCGGGCTCTCTTCCCATGTCGTTTGTAGGCCATACTGCGGTTACAGATATATATGCGCATTAGTAAACAAAATGACCATTGAAGTGATGTGTACATGTGAATACAATATCTATGGAGACGAACCTGCACATTTTGTAATCGTGAAGCGCCGGACCGAGACCGCTGTATAGGAGTAACATTTTGTAATCTTGAAGCGCCGGACATAGACCGTTGTATAGGAGTCCTCGACGACGTACGCAACAACGTTGAGTCTACTCGTCCACCAGTCTGTGAAAACATAACTTAATATACAGATGCGCGGTTTGCATGTAGATTATAAGTCGAAAACTTGCATGTACCTCCACATCACTGGGCCGTGAAGAGCGTGCCTCACTCGGTCGTGCCGACCGGACTTCTGGCATGTGGTATGCGCGTAAGTTGACGTCATCGGCACGGCCACAACTCCAATTGGCAACAATGTCCTTTGCATTGTCCATAATATTTTTTAGTTTTGTCTTCAGGCGATGATGTATTGGTGGGTTCTCTTTAATTATATCATGTGCATCGAGCATGATACTGTTGGCCTTGTCAACCTAAAATTAAGAAATGGTGGTTATGGTGTTGAATTAGATTGTAGTATTGAAGATACGTGGAAATACAAAGAATATACAAGTACCGTGTCATCACGACGACTCGCAATGGCACGATCCATGCCGCTTTCCTGCTGCTGTTGGTGCGTGAGCTCAGTAGGCCCCTGTGGTGGACCTTGTGTTAGCCTCACGCGCGTGCTTTGGACGTACCACTCCAAGTATTCTTCGTATGTTCGCGGGTCGTAACCTCTATAAGAGAATGATGTTAGCATCGAACATGTTTCCAAATTAAACAACGCAATACATGATTACCTAGCTTCGTCGACAATGTCGGTTAAAGCATCGCTCCAAGCCTGTATCCAAGTTTGATTTGCTAGTCGCCAGTTGTGTCGGTTCTTGCCTTGATTTGTTTGCCTGAAATGCAATAATAATTGTACAATGTAATGAAAATAAAATAGAATTATGTTTTTAAAGTTACAAACTTACGTATGGACATCGTGTGAAATCCCTCTAGGAGGGGGCGGCGGTACCTCCTGGAAAAGACCAAACTGCCGCATGACCCGTTCAGGCTCGTATGGCTCTACCATATGTGCGAAGACTAGCTTGCAACGCGTCATCCAGATACCGGAGTCGTATGTGCACTGCACCGACAACCCGACATCTCCACCTACATTGACTATGTCGTCCTGACTGAACGGGTCCCATATCACCTCGGTGTCATGCAACATCTCAAATTCATTGTGGTATAGAGGATAACACTTTGCTGGATACTTTCTAGCCCAACTTAATTTTGCATGTGTCCACCGGCTTCCAAAGGTTGCTGGTTCAAATGAAGCGATCCTCCCCCTTACTAGGGTTCGATCTCTGTGTTTACTGTGCTAGTCCCTGGATCGACTCACTAGCACACACACTTTCATGATGAAATATACAGAAACAAAGGTCAAGTACTTTATTACATCGCATCATCCAGAATTTAAATAGTACTTACAACCTCGCATGACCTCTTGGGCCAGCATAAAACAAATACTATTTCATCATCATCAAACAATGTTTCAAAACTGCAGCGGAAAAGGGTAGAACAAAAGGGTCTCAACTACTCCATGGTGAGAGCATGTTGGAATGTAAGCACATGACCCACAACATAACGACGAACCTCACTCATCGTCAGATCCACCTGCATTGTTAATTGCAGCCACTACGTGGTCAATACATTTGAATGTATTGGCAGGTTCACCAGAGTTATAAATTAAGGACCTACCAAGTACATGCATAATTTGACTAGGTGGAATTTGGCTGTTTGCATAAAAGCATCATAGTTCAATCCTATCATTTTTAATCAAGTAGTTTTTAATTCTATTGGACACGGGGTAGAAACACCCATGCTCCTATTAACCTAGGCACATTGAGTAGAAACATCAATGCTCCTACCCAGTTCAAACCATTCATTTTATTAGAAATTGGAATGAGTGAGACCTTCCTTACAGCCCCCATATCTAGTTGCTCAAATTTGTCCGTAACCGGGGACACGGCTAAGTACTTAGTTTGACACTCTCGAGAGGTGGTACACTTTATCCACAAGAAATCGACGTGTTAATCCCTTGCTGTCCTCAGGGTAGAGTAGCAACGGCATCGATTACAGGAATTTTCAGAACATATTCCCCCAAACCACTTGAGGGACGCGTTCCAACCTACACTGCTACATACTGATGTCACCTCGGATCCAGGTTCATATTTCTTACATCCATCCTGGCAGAGCCCATAGTACCATGTGGTTGTACTGGAAGCTACTAAACAGGAAACTAGTCCAGTCTCTGGTTACCCCGGGTGGCATTCCACATTGTGACGCAGGCGCTCCCCGAATCTCACGGGGAGACGACCATGGACGCTCCCGAATCTCACGGAGAGACGACTCAGCGGGCCCCATAGAAATGGACCTAACGTCACGACATCCGAAAACTCAAAGCAGCCCACCCAGGACGATTCATTGAATTACTTGTTTTGCCATACACTAGGAAAATCATATTGTAATTCAATAGTATCCCATTGTAATAATATCACCCTCGTGTATTATCATAGCATAGCATTTTACTACTACGATGGCAATTGGTGGTGAGGTCATGGCAAAGGTATCCTATACTACTAGGACAGATCATAGCTAGCATAGATACAATAATAATCTTATCAATGCATCTAATAAAATCTAGTGCATAATAAAATAATAGGATGATGGTCAAAGTGAACTTGCCTCGATAGTAGTTGGTATTCAAGCACTCTTCGCAAACACACGGTTCGCTCTCCGAGAAAACTATTTAAATACAAACAATATACACACACATACACACACAATTCAAACATGACAAAAGAGTGTATGCTATGATGCGATGCAAACATGTGACATGATTGGGTTTATTTTATTCGGGTGATCTACTGGTCCAAAGCATTGATAATTAAGCACATGTAATTAGGGTTTTAAACAAATAGTAAAGGTTGGGGTTTAAACCCTAAAATATGGTTTTATTGCCATCAGCCAAACAAAATAATTCAAAATATTTATTTCTCTGTCCCAATGGGCAGAGGACAATTAAACAAAATTTTGGGCACTGGTTTCATTCAAAAAGGACTTCTAAATAATTAGTTATGATTTAAATGGTATTAAACACTATTCTGAAATTTGAATGTGATTCAAGTATTCAAATTTGAAATTGGACAGTGCCAAAAGATTCTACATTTCCTAAGGATTCCAAAAAGGTGTGGATCATTAAATTTGGCCAAACATATTTAAAGATATGATCATTTGAAGTTACAGGGGCTTTTCTGCAAAAGTGTCAGTTAATTATTCCGGGGAATTAAAATTAGATTTTTATTTTATTTAAGCAGTGACACGTGGCGCGTTCTCGTTGGTGCATACCGGTTCGTTTAAGTGAATTAAAATGGATCTAATCTGAGCCGTTGAAGATGGATGGACGGTCGGGATCTCACCTCCGGGAACCTAGGATTCCGGCGGGCTTCTCCGGCGGCGGCGCGGCACGGGCGGGCGGCGGCGGGCGGTTCCGGCGACGGGGCGTGACGGGGAGGTGCGGGGACGGAGCGGTGCGGCACGGATAGCTCGGTGACGTGGTCGGCGGCGCTCGAGGACGGTGGAGGCGTCGCCTAGGACGGCGCGGGCGGCGGACTCCGGCGAGCTTTGGCGACGACGGGGGCGGCGCTACGGTGCACGAAAAAATAAACGGCGCGCGTCAAACGAAGCGCACAGACGAGGGGCTCCAGAAATTTGAAATTGCGGGCGTAATGGCTCACCGGCGAGGTCGGGGCGGCGCGGTGAACGGTAGCGGCGGCGAAGCTCTTCGGCAGCGAAATCCGGTGGCCTGGGGGCGTGCGAGCGTGGGCGAGCAGAGGGGAAAGAGGCGGGGAGGCTTGGGCTTTATGGTGCCGCGCTCGGCTTGCTTCGGGAAAGCCTAAATCGGCGGAAACAGAAGTCACGGCGGCGACAGCGCGGCGCGGGGGTTTCCTTTCGAGGAAGAAGAAGGCCCTGACAGGTGCGCCCCACCCGTCAGTGGAAGCGGGCGCGCGCGTGGACGGCGGGGTCGTTTGGTCGGGCGGCTCGATCGGTTCTGGGCCGGTTCGGTCCAAGCGGTCGGACCGGTCCGGTTCACCCCTTTTTTTTCTTTTCTTTTTCCCTTTTCCTTATTTGTTTGATATCTTTTGATTTTGAACTCCAAATTGGTTCAAATAAATTCCAGAAAATTTGTAAAATCATGTTCTACCATGATACAACTTTTGGGAGTAGTTTCCCCTCAAAAAAAAAATACATTTACCCTATAAATGCCTTTAGGGCTATATATCTATTTAAATAAAATACGTTTTCAACTCCAAATAATTATCCAAAAATTATGGGATAGCTTATATATGCATTAAACCCCTTTTATACATAAAACCTATTGGTTTGAAGATCCAAAGCTCAAATGGGTGTAAACCCTAAGGTTTAAATTGAAATAAAAATCTTTCCAAAGCCCTTTTGGGATTCAAATTTGAATTCAAACATGCAATTGTGGCATGATGCTCATGGATGCAATGCGTATGTAAAAGTTTGAAATTTTGGGATGTTACATCAAACCGCGGGTCAGCCACCTCGTATGGGTGGACTGGATTTTGTATGTGCGGTCGTCCGGTCGGGAGATGCTCCCACGACCACAACTGTAGAAGTATGTAGCACACAGAGAGTATCGGTTCTTTTCTCGTTGGCTTTTTCTGAACGCCGTCACACAAACCCCTGTATGTGTGACAAAGCACCGCAGATCCCCAGCTATAAGCTACCATGAAAATCAGTGTCCGCTATTTCAACAACAATGCCTATATAACTAGGGGGGATTGTATCACCAGATGACGACGAGAACATAACCGAACCAAACAACCACAACAAGTATGCAATCAGGTGTGTACGTATAATGTAATCGTCTGCACCGGGAGGTACATTTGTAAAGTGGTTAAGCCAACTCCTGGGTACCCCCCGGAGTTCCTTACCACCTTCCTTTCTCGGGAGTGCAATACCTAGCCGTTGTCCCAGGTCCTCGCGCCAGGTGAGACTTTCTGGTTGTGGCACGACCGGCGGACCACCGAGTGGCAAACCGGTGATCATGCTCACATCTTTCAGAGTTGGGGTCATCTCCCCCCACCGGAAGTGAAAGGTGTGTGTCTCCGGTCTCTATCTGTCAACCAATGCTGTCAACAGAGAACTGTCAAGCATAAGGCTGTGTCCCGTAGATAACATCTTAGCCAATGACAGTAGGCTGCTGACTGCTAGACGAGGCACAAAATGCGGATCGAGATCCCATTTTGTATAGCCTCGCAGCCTGAACGTGGGAGGGGGCTCGGTCATGGCGTCCTGGTGATCTATCCACCCGTGGCAACGGTGGCCCTCGCGCACTTAAACCTCTAAACCGGGACTACTATGTCACTTTAGTCCAAAAACGATTCGGCGAGGCTTTAAAACGCCATGTTGCCGCAACATCGGCTTCGGCGACCCCTTCACCGGCTTCCTTTCGTCAAAATTGAGCATTGTGGGCTTGATAGCAACCTTAGCTGAGGCGGCGGCGGCAACGACGTGGTTCTTAAGGCCCCAGGATCCCCGCCTGGGCGCAGCCGCCTTGCCCCTCGCGGACGGATCGGGCATGGTGATTTTGCAAAAAAAAATCTTGAGAAAATCGAGTAGTAGCCTGTGGTCCTGGCCAAAGCCGATGTGGCGGCCACATGACGTGTTTAAGCCTCGCCAGACCGTTTTTAGACTAAAGTGATACAATAGTCCCAATTTAGGAGTTTAAGTGTGTGTTTTCCGAGTTCGTGGACTAAAATGTTCAGTTTTGTCGAGTTAATGGACTAGTGGTGTATTTTACTCTTGGGATAAAGCCCCTTTGAAAAGAAAAATTCAAAGTTTGCGCAACCTAGATCTCATGAATTGTTTTGTTCTGTTCGATGCGAATGTTTTAAATTTCCCAGAACTGTATTGCACGGATGCACGGAGCTCCAAAACAATTGATTTTCCTTGAAACAAATTAATTTACCATCTCCCAGACACCCCAACAGCGATCTTGGCACCTCCGAAGGCTCACAACACATAAGACTGCTTTCCCCAAAAGGTAGAAATGTTGCTATCTGCAAACACATTTGGTTGTTGAGGTTGAACTTATGGCCGGTCTAGGATTTACTTCCAGATCAGACAATGTCAACGCGAGTGCCTGCGTTATGCCCTTTTTTAGAGCAAAAGGAGCCTCGCTCCCGGTTTCATTAAGGAAACCACAGGTGTTTGTAACATAGATGTCTCAACAGGAAATAGAAGGCAGGATAGTGCCAAAGCAAACGCTAGGCCTATTACATGGATCAGCCATAAGGCAGAAAAATTTGAAAAAGGTCTTCATATCTCATCCACTTTCTTCAGGATGCAATACGTTTGACAGTTGGTCTCCAGCCATATCGTGCCTGGTATACTCATGAGCGACCATCGACAGGAGATGCGCCATTTGCTTCAGCTTGTCTTTAACACCTCCCTTTTGAAGCCCAGCCCAAGCCAGCATCCAGTGACATACAGAAAACACAGCGTTAATAGGATTGCTTAATTGTTTCTTATCAAAATAAGAAGCATTCCTAGCTTTCCACAAACTCCAGCACATAGCAGCCCCACCACATGCTTTAAGGCTCTTAATCATCCCCCTGTTCCCTTCGAGGATGAACTCATTTAACTCTAACATGTTCTGTGGCACTTTGCTAAGACCAAATGCACAGCCCACCACAGACCAGCAGAAATGAGCCACTAGACATTGGAAAAAAAAGGTGATCTACGGTCTCCATCGATCCACAGAATTCACAACCTGTGGATCCAGACTAGCCCCTGTGGGCCAAGTTATCCCTCGTCAAGATTTTGTTCTTGACAGCCAGCCAACTAAAAACTTTAATTTTAAGAGATATCCTAAGTTTCCATAGATCTTTATAGGCGACCTGTACCTGTCGATCTTTAATAAATTTATACAACGATTCTACCGAAAACATCCCTGATTTCGTAAGCTTCCAGACACATCTATCCTGCTCATTGTTTAATTCAATCTCTCCACAAAGCTGTAACAATTCAATCCACATCATCCTAGTTTCCTCTCGCAAAGCTCTCCTAAAACGAATGCATCCCCAATCTGAATGGACCACTTCAGCTATGGACACAAAGTGTCTGTAGGTTAAATTGTATAGTCGAGGGAATTTTTTACAAAGAGGCATATCTCCTATCCAATGTTCTTCCCAGAAGCAGGTACGTTCTCCATTACCCACTATCTTTCTACAACAATTCATAAAGATATTTTTAACCTGCATTAGACCTTGCCAGAAATGTGATTGCCCACATCCTGCCTTACAAGCAGCTAACAAACCTTTTTTAACATATTTTGATCTGATAACCTCCTGCCAATTCCTTCCTCATTTTCAAGTTTCCATAGCCACTTGCAAAGAAGACTAATGTTTTTAACATCTAAATCAGTAACACCCAAACCACCTTGATCCTTGGGTTGACATATCTCATCCCAATTCACAAGGTGGTACTTCTTTTTACCTTTATCTTCTTGCCACAAAAGTCTGGCACGAAAGAAATCTAATTTCTTTTTAACCCCCTTGGGGATCCTAAGTAGGGACATCATATAACTAGGAGCATTGCTAAGACAAGTTTCAACTAAAATGAGCCTACCACCCATAGATAAAAGGCTACCTTTCCAGCCACTCATCTTTTTCTCTACCCTATCCTCAATATACTTCCAATCACTATTGCACAAATGTTTATCTTTGATGGGAATCCCCAAATATTTGAATGGTATTTGACCACGTTGGCAAGAGAACATTTTAGCATATTCATCTTGTCTCTGGACAGACTCTCCAAAACAATAAACCTCACTTTTATGAAAATTAATGTTCAATCCAGTCAAGTGTTCAAACATACAGAGAATAAACTTTAGGTTTCTAGTGAATTCAAAATTATCTTCCATAAGAAAGATGGTATCATCTGTAACAGCCCAAGAGCAACATTTACATTTAAGCCCTTGTTTGGACCTGTTTGTAATTTAATTCTTGTTGCATAACATTTTACATTTGCATCCATGCCATGTCATCTCTTCTTTGCTTCACATAAATTTGAAATTTACAATTCAACTTGTTGGTTGAATCTTGTTGTTTGAATTTGCTAGGAGATTCAAATATGAATCATCCTTCTTTGAGTTTGAATTCCTTTTCCTATATTTTACAAAAGATATTCAAATGGGATTTGTTTTTAAAACCTTTATCCCATTTGAATACTCCCAAATATTAGTGCCATATTTGATTTCTCCTACTTCTCGGCTATTCAAAATGGTATTTGAATTTTGAATCAAAGACTATTTGCAAAAGAGAAAATAGAAAAGGAAAAGGAAAAAGAAAAGAAAACTTACCTTACCTCAGGCCCGAGCCGGCCCAGCAGCCGCCTCGGCCCACTTTCTCCCGCGCGCCGCGCAGCCCAGCAATGCGCCCCGCGGCCCATCTTCTCCCGCGCGTGCCCGCGTTGCGCCTCCCAGCCGCGAAGACGTAATCTCCAAAATGCGCCACCTCTCACAGCGTCGTCTTCCTCCTCTGCTTTTCTCCTTTCCGACTGGTGGAGCCCCCGCGCCACGTCGTCGGCGATGGCGACAGCTCTTTCGGCGCCTCCTTATAAGATGCGCCGCGCCCCCCCTTTTCCTCCCAGCGCAAGGCAAACCCTAGAAGGGTTTCCTCTCCCCCGTTTCTTGCGCCGCCGCCGCCGTTTCTTCCGGGCCGTGGACGTCGCTGCGTCGCGCCGCCGCCTCCGGCCGAACCACCACGCACCGACCGCGTCACCTGCTGCGCCTCGCCTTCCTCCACGCGCGTGTGCAAGGAATTAGAGCGAGATCGTCTACATCGACGCCCGCGACGTCTTCTTCCTCTCCGGCCGCCTCCCTTCTCCGGCCAAATTCCGGCGAGGTCATCCGTCTCTTCCTCGTAAGCTTCCGCCTACGTCACCGGGGTGAGCTCCTCTCTCTTCCGCATCTTTCCGTGCTCTCTCTGGTGCACCGTAGTGCCGTAGCCGTGCGCGCACGCTCCGGCTTGCTGCCGGCAATCTCTAGCTCATCGCGCCGCGCCGACGTTCATGTTAAGGTTCGTGTGGTGGCCTTCGTGCCACCTGGTTTTACTTCTCCGCGCGCTGCTTTCCGTGCTAGGTAGTTTCCTCCGCCGCTAGCTTGGTCGCCGGCGACATGCCTCGCCGTGGCCGCCGCGCGTGCCCCAAGCAACCAGCTTGGGTTAGTTTAAGAGGGTTTGCGCCCTAGATCTAGCAAGATCCGATCCGCAGCCCGTTTGGTTACCTCGCTCGTCCGTTCGCTCTCGTCAGATCGGACCCGGGTTCGATCTCCCTTGGCTGCAAGGTAAAACCCAACCTTTTTACCTCTTGACCGACCCTGACAGGTGGGACCCATTGGTCAGTGATCGCGGGCAGCCCGCGCGCCTCGTTAGCTCTCCCGGGCGCGCTGTCAGCCGCACAGGCTAGCTGCGCCCGAGTAGTTTTAGTTCTCAGTGTGTTTTCGTTTTGTTTTAAAATTCCAGAAGTTGTTTTATCTTGTTTAATTCCTAGTAATTGCATGCTAAATCCAATTTGAGCAAACCATATATGTTTTTGAATCAGAAAAATGCAAGGAATTTAACTGTGCAATTAGTTTTACACCTTGTGTCGTTGCGCGGGGCTCCGACACCGGGATGCGCGGGCACCCCCTTTTTAGGTTCGGCAGTGGCTACGGGGATCGCTCCGGCGATCGCCGGCGGGGCCAATGCGAAGCGTAAGAACGCATCAAGAACACTATCAGAGACACATGCGCACGCTTTTTACGCAGGTTCGGGCCACCTTGCGGTGTAAAACCCCACGTCCTGCTTGTTTGAGCTTGTATTACTGTGGAATCGGCTGTTTACAGGTTGCCGGGGGAAGCCCCCGAGTGGTCTCTTTTTGGCTAAGTGTTGCTTGCTACTCTGGGCTAGTGCTAGTGCCGAACTATGAGTTGGTAGAACTGCTTGTTCGTTGGATGTGCCTGCCCCCCAAAAAATGGAACCCTTTGACCGCTGGCGGGGGTCCTCCTTTTATAGCCAAGGGGATACCACAGGTGCCACGGTGCATGGTTTACAAGTGGCGAGTAAGGAGCTTCGACAGCTCCTCCTCGGTGCGCTGGCATGCATGAATGAGTGCCAACCCCGCAGCTAGGGGTCTAAGGCCTAAAAAATAGGACTAGACTGCTACTGTTCGTCCGACTAGACGGATAACGCCCCTCCTGGTGGCTCATTAAATGCGCCGTGCGCTTCACTCCTTGCCCTGGCGAAACTGCACACTGGGTGCCTGCCGCGCGCCCACGTGGCGTCTTTGCTCTGCTCGCTCGGCCCGCCCTCACGGCGGGAACCTGCGCCCGGGAACACCTCCTCCCGGCAAGTGCCTTCCCGGGAGGTGCCCAGGAGGGAATATTCCCCGAAGCCCCGCTAGCCCTTCCGGGCTGGTAGCTTGCCGGGCAGCCTATACGTTGCCGCCCGGGGTGAGATCCTCCCGGGAACTCAGCGGTGCGACCCACGCGTCGTGCAACGGTGGTACCCCGGGTGCCACTGGTGTGACAGTAGTCCCCGGGCGTGGGCCGGCAACACCCATTCCCGGGCGAACCCTTCCCTGGTCAGTTGCCTGGCTACGCCCCAATCGATGCGTAGGTCCTGACTCGCCTCGGGCCCGCGTCTCTTCGCCGTCCCACGTACCCCGCCGTTACGGACGGAGTAGTGGGTGCGAGATTTCCGCTGTAACCTCCCCCTTAAACAAGGAAGTTAAGGCCACTCTTCGCATTATCCTTTTGATTAGGAATTATCCCAGCGCGCCCATAGGGTGCGGAACTGGCCATTACCAAACGACGGGGGTGCTATAGAGCTTTTATTGTTGTAGTGAGGGGAAAACACTCTGCTCCCCAGGCTTCGTCTTCCATCTTCTTCGCATCTTGCGCCCAAAAGCTCTGCTAGCCCCCGCCCTCGCTCCCCATGGCGCCCCCCACCACGAGGAAGGGAAAGAAACCGGCGGCCAGCAAGAGCGAGGCGGCCACCAAGGCCGCCGCCGACAAAGACCAGAAGAAGCGGGCGATGAGGGCCACGCTCGCCTTCTACCGGCCCAGCTACAACGGTGAGGCGCTGGCCAAGATTCGGCACGCCGTCGCCTCTGGATTCAACGAGCACGGGGACACCCCGATCTTCCCCACGGGCGCCAACCACCAGGAAAACGACTTTCGGGTGTTCGGGCGCTTCATCCTCACCGGGTTGATGCCGCCCTTCTCTTTGTTCCTCCACGCGCTCATGGAGTCGTACCAGCTGCGGGTGGCGCAGCTCCACCCCACGTCTCTCTACGTCCTCGCCACCTTCCAGTTCCTCTGCGAAGCATTCGTCGGGGTAATGTCGTCGGTGGCACTGTTCCGGCATTACTTCTACCCCCAGATCGATAACGCGAATGCGATGTCATCAGGGGTGGTGTTCCGCGCCCGCGACCGGATGAAGTCCGAGTTCATCGTCCGGTCGGAGAAGAGGATCGAGATGGAGTGGCGGGGCGACTGGTGCTGGGTCCGGGTGCAAGACCCCGAGGAGTTCGTCCTCTCACCCACCGAGCTGCCACAACCTCACAGCGGCTGGCAGGACCGGTACCACCGCGATGCCGATCTCCTCCCCATCGTGGAGAAGATCAAGGCTTTGCGGCTGGCAAGGGTCACCGATGTTGACGTGGCGCGCACCTTCATCACCCGGCGCGTCGTGCCACTCCAACTGCGCTCCCGGCCCGCATGGATGTACACGGGGCCCGGGGACAGGACATGCTTCCATCGCGAGGGCGTGGACCGGGAATCCCTCCAGGTGTGGATGAAGGGGATCTCTGGCGAGGACCTTCCCACTACGGGGTTACCGCCGGGGGTTATCTCCCTCCACGCCGGTGTTGCGGTGCTCAACGACATCGTCGCCTCCTTCCCGCCCTGCAACGAGTGGGGGTTGATGGACGACTCCCCCACTCGGACCCCGCGCGCTCCCCCACCGGCACCTCGCGGGGGTGAGTCGGAGATTAGCTGGCCCTCCCTTCGGTCCTCAGACGACGTGGCGGGCCAACCTGCCGCGTCCCAGGTAGTCATCCCTGTGGACGACGATGAGGAGGACAGCAACGACGCGCCCCTGATCGTGCGAAGATCAAGGGCGCACGCAGCGGCCGCGGCGACCTCCATGGTGGCTGCGACGGCATCTGCCCAGCGGCGACCACCAGCTCCGTGGCGGCAGCCGCCCTGGGGGCGTCCGCCGGCACCTCGGCGGCGACCACACCTGTGGCGGTTGCCGGAGCCCCGGCGGTGACCGCCAGCGGCTACCTCAGCAGCAGCTGTCGGGTCGCGGCGGCAGCTACACCGGCGACGGTCCCCGTCGTTGCGGCGGCCTCGTCGTCGGCGCCCGCAGTGCCCTGGGCCGCGGCACCCCACGGGCACCCACGGCCCCGCCTGCTCGGGGGGTCTTCCGGGGCTTCGCGCTCCGGCGCAACCCCCCGAAGGCCGATTCGTCGGTGAGCGCCAGCAAGAGGGGGAGGGACGACTGACCGCCTGCCGCGCCGAGCAAGAAGGCACGCGCGGACGCTGGCAGCGCTGCCGACCCGGCCGGCACAAGGGCCAGCGGCGCCACCATCGCACCTTCCGGCGACCCAGCCCCAACGGAGGTGGCACCGGCAACAGGTACGGCTCCTTCCCACCTCCTTCCCTGCACATTAGATTCTTACCAAGCCCGAGATGCTGCAATTTTTTTTTTGAAATTCATGAAAAGCACAAAGCAGCAGTATGGATAACTCTCGTGCCTCCCAGCCCCCGGGCACTGAAGGGTCGATACCAAACTTGATTGTGAGCACTTTATTTCCCAGACGCAGCGACTGCGTGATGCACGTTGCGGGAAGCCCGGCAACTGCATGTCCTGTGATGCACGTTGCGAGAAGCCCGGCAATTGCATGTCCTGCGATGCACGTTGCGGGAAGCCCGGCAACTGCATGTCCCGTGCGAAAGTGGTCCGGCAACGGGTTTTATGTTTTCGAGGCTCCGGCAGCCCCTGCTCACAACTAAGTATGGGAAGAGACTTCTGTACACCTAGGGCAGGAGACAGAAGTGAAAGGAACACGCAAATAAACGAGACAATCTTAAAATTCAGGAAACGGCACTTATTTTTATTCACAGTAACTAGTGGTTTACACACGGGGGCTGTCCGGCTACACTAGTTCGAGAGGTATGCCGCATCACCTCAGGATTGGGCTCCGCTGCTTCACGGGTAGAACTTGCGCAGGTGCTCAATATTTCAGCTATTTTGCACCGGCAAGCCTTCTTCGGTTTCCAGCCAGACAACCCCCGGCCTGGTCACCTGCACTACCCGGAAGGGGCCCTCCCATTTCGGAGTCAACTTGTTCCCAGCCTTCGTTCCTTGTATTCGGCGCAGGACAAGGTCTCCGTTCTCGAGCCCTCGGGGACGGACTCGTCTGTCGTGATAACGATGGAGTCCCTGCTGGTAGCGCACGGCTCGCACAGTAGCCCGTCATCGAAGCTTTTCGATGAAGTTCAGATTGTCAACCCTTTGCTCGTGTTGGCTGGGGTTGCCGTACGCGCGTACTCGGGGAGATCCGTGCTTGAGCTCGAGGGGCAGCACCGCTTCTGCCCCGTAGTCAAGGGCGAAAGGAGTTATGCCCATTGCCCGACTAGGTGTGGTCCTGATTGACCACAGCACGGGCTGGAGTTCTTCGACCCAGTGTTTCCCGTGGCCTTTGAGCTTGTCAAAGGTTCTCGTCTTGAGCCCCCGCAACACTTCCGCGTTGGCTCGCTCCGCCTGCCCGTTACTCCTTGGGTGAGCAACGGACATGAAGTGTATCTTGGTGCCCATGCCCTCGCAGTAGGCCTGGAACATCGCGCTCGTGAATTGCGTGCCGTTGTCGGTGATGATGCCGTTAGGCACACCAAACCGGCACACAATGCTCTTGAAGAACTTGATTGCCGCCTGGGCGGTCACCTTGCACACCGGTTCCACTTCCACCCACTTGGAGAACTTGTCGATGGGCACGAGCAAGTACTCGTAGTCGCCGACTGCTCTCGGCAGCTTGCCGATGATGTCAAGCCCCAGACCGCGAATGGCCACGAGGACGGGATGACCTGCAGGGCCTGCGCCGGCTAGTTGCTCTTCTTCGAGTGGAACTGGCACGCCTCGCATGTTTTTACCAGCTGCTCCGCGTCGGCCAGGGCCGTGGGCCAGTAGAAACCGTGCCGAAACGCCTTGCCGGCCAGCGCCCGGGAGGCCACATGTTGAGAGCATGTGCCTCGATGTATCTCCTCCAACAGTGCGCGCCCTTCATCTTGGGGCACGTAGAGGAGCTTGACTCCATTTGCACGCCTGCGGTATAGGTTCCCGTCCACCACGGCGTACATCTTGGCTGGCCGAGCCACTCGCTCCGCGGTGACATCGTCTTCTGGGAGAGCCTCCCCCTTCAGGTAACGGGCGATTTCCACCGCCCAGGGAGGGGTCTCCCTGCCAATGCATGCCGCTACGTCAGCGGCATGGACCCCTGCTATGGTGGGGTTTCCTTCGGTTGCCGGAGGGGCTTCCTCGGCAACCGGCTTGGGAGCGACTGAAGGAGCCGCCTGCTTGTGGCAGAACACCTCGGCCGGGGGCCTCCGGCGCTCTGCTGCCATCTTGGACAGCTCGTTAGCCGTGAAGTTGTCCTTCCGCTTGACGTGCTCGAACCGCAAACCCTTGAACTTGCGTTCTAGCTTGCGGACTTCCTCCACGTACGGTGCCATCTGCGGGCAGTCGTAGTCCTTGTTAACCCGGTTGATCACGAGCTGGTAGTCCACGCGAACGACCAGGCACTTGATGTCCAGGGCGATTGTTACCCGCAACCCGGCGACTAAACCCTCATACTTTGCCGTATTGTTGGTGGAGTTCGGAAAATTGAGTTGGACAGCGAACCTCAACTGATCCCCCGTCGGTGACGACCCCGGCACCGGCTCCCTAGAGACTGAACGCGCCGTCAAAGTAGAGGACCCAGTGGCCTTCGTCCAGCTTGCCCGGCAGGCTGGTCTCCGGCGCCTCCTCTTCTACACCCGTCGACGTCCACTCCGCGACGAAGTCCGCCAGGTCCGCACTCTTGATGCTCTTTGAGTTGGTGAAGTGCAGATCGAACTCCGACAGCTCCATCCTCCATTCGGCCACCCGCCCGGTGGCTTCACGGTTGGTGAGGGCTCGCCTGGAAGTAGTGGCGCAGCTTGCGGGAGGCGAGCAGAATCCCCAGAAGGAGCTTCTTCACCTGTGGGTACCTCGTACGGGCGTCGCGTTGCACCGTGCTGACAAAGTACACCGGATACTGCACGAGCCGCTTACGCGGTGCCGATGCTGCCGGTTCGGGGGTGGTCCCGGGGTCCGAGGTGGCTGCCGGGGGCCGTTCAGCCCCCTGCCTCGCAGCCTCAGTCCCCGGGACGTCTTCCTCCCTCTCGGCAACCAGAACCGAGCTGACCACCTGGTCAGTCGCGGCTAGGTAGAGTAGCAGCCTTCTGTTTTATATAATCTATTTAAATAAAATACTTTTTCAATTCCAAATAATTATCCAAAAATCATGGGATAGGTTATATATGCATTGAACCCTTTTTTATAAATAAACCCTATTGGTTTGAAGATCCCTTGCATTTGAACACTTTCAAAACCCTAAAATTTGCCCAGAAAACCCTTCTGCAAAAATGCTTTTATTTGATTTTGGGCTTTGATCTTGCTCTTGAGTATTTGCATTTTAACCCATGAGGGTATTGCGATAAAAAGGGATTTAATGCATATATAAAGGTATCCCATAAGTTGGCCTTTGAAACTATTTTAAAAAAATAAATTTATTTTGATAGCCATTTTGTAGGCAAATGTATTTTTAAATATTTTATTTTGAGGAAATTCTTGTTCCAAAAGTTAGATCATATGAAAATATGATTTTACAAATTTTGTTGCATTTTATTTGGAGTGATTTGGAGCTTCGAATCAATTTTGAGGTTCAAAAACAGAAAATAGATAAAAGAAAAGGAAAAACCGAAGAAAACCGGTCAGACCGGACCGAACCGGCTGAACCAGATCAAACCGGACCGGCCTAGCCCGAACCCTCCGGCTTCTCTCACTGACCGGTGGGCCCCACATCTTCTTCAACCTCCGTCCGATTTTCCCGGCCACGCACAGTCCGAGTCGCCCACGACTCCCCCTCCAATTTCTCCGCGCACGGGCCGTTTCCTCCAAATCCCTGCGCGTCACTCCGGAGCCCTCACTTTTCTCCTCCACTTTCCCCAAACCGCTCGCCTGATTTCGCATCGGTTAGAAAGTAATTGCTCGCCATAGTTCGTTGTTGCCGTCGCCGTTCTTCGCGTTTCGCCGTCGTTCCGGTGAGCTTCTGCCAGCGCCGACCCCATCTCCTTCCTCCTCTCTCCAGCGCGAATGCCGTGACGCGCTCAGCTTCGTGTTTGGGCGCCGCCGGTCGCCGCGCCGCCGTCTTCCCCAACGCCAGCCCCCGCGCGCTGCCCGCGCTCCGCCCACCCGCGCGCCGCCCGCGCCCGTTCCGCTCGGCCGCGCCCCGCGAGCCCGCGCCCGTGCGCTGCCGCCCGCCTGCCGCGCTGCCCCGCTGCCTGCCACGCTCGCCGCCCGCCGCTGCCGAAACCCTAGCCCTGGGCCAATCAGTTGCTGCCACGTGGCGAGGCCTTTTTATTTTATTTTATTTTCGGCCGAATTAATATTGCACTTTTACAGAAAAGCCCCTACAACTTCAAAGCATCATATCATTCAAACCGTTTGACCAAAAATTGTGGTCTGCACCTTTCTGGAATCGTCACAACTTGTAGAATATTTTGGCACTGTCTAATTTCAGTTTTGAACAATTTAGTCAGAAGCAATTTACAGAATGGTTGAATATGGTTTAAATTTCAAATGAATTGTTTCAAAATGGTTTGGAGCATGATATCTTGCTGTAAATTTTTTTAAACTTGTTCTCTGTCCATTAGGACCAGAAGAGAAATTATTTTGTGAATAATAATGTCATACAAGTTTAAATCTTGTTCTATGTTGCAAAAACCACACAATCTTTTAATTTAAACCCTATCCTTGTTTCCTGCATATTAATTACCTCTCTGTTAATGTGTAAGTTGCCCAAACCTTTTGAAAAACTTTTCAAAACAGAAACAAAACTTGTTACATTAAAAGTAACCAAGTGTGCATTAACATAGCATATGCATCATGGCATGATTTTTGCATTGAATGTTGTGTTTATTGTGTGCATGTTTGTTTTATTTTTAGATTGTGTGGAGTGTATTCCTTGTTGTTGCGAAGAGTGCGAGAACTATCACAACCTTGGACAAGGCAAGTTCACTTTGATCATATCCCATTATTATTGTTGTTTTAAAATACTTATGCATTAGTGTTGTTGGTAGAGATGCATTGATAGGACTATTACTCGTACCTCTATGCTAGTTATAAATCTCAGGTAGTATAGTTTACCCTCGCCATTACCTTACCACCAAATTGCCATCGATAGTAGTTGAATGCTAAGCTATGTTAGTATCGTGGGGAAAATAACTACATTATGATATTGTTATGCCGTTGGCTATATGAAATGTTTTTGTTAGATGTAAGGCAAAACAACTAATTCAATGAACCATCCTGGGTGGGCTGCTTTGAGGATTTTGAGGATTAGCGGCGTCAGGTCCATTTCTATGGGTCCCTTTGAGTCGAGTTCCTGTGGATTCAGGAATGGATCGTCCATGGACGTCTCTCCCGTGGATTCGAGGAGCGCCTACGTTGCAAATGTGGAATGCCACCTGGGGTAACAGAGACTGGACTAGTTTCCTGTTTAGTAGCTTCTAGTACAACCACATGGTAATATGGGCTCTGCCAGGATGGATGTAAGACATATGATCCTGGATCCGAGGGATTGTGCAGATGTAGCCGTGTAGGTGGGAACGTAGGTCCCTCATGTGGTCTGGATGATTATGGTCTGAAAATTCCTGTAATTGATGCCGTTGCTACTCTACCTTGAGGACAGCAAGGGATTAAAACGTCGATTTCTTGTGGGTAAAGTGTACAACCTCTCGAGAGTGTCAAACTAAGTACTTAGCCATCTCCCCGGTTACGGACAATCATGAGCAACTAGATATTGGGGCTGTAAGGAAAGTCTCACTCATTCCAATTTCTTAAATAAAATGAATGGTTCGAACAGGGTAGGGGCACTTGATGAATCCACTTCAATGTGCTCTAGGTTAATAGGAGCATGGGTGTGTCTACCCCGTGTCCAATAGTTGACATTATTATAACATTCCTTTGTAGTAGGGTAATTTATGTTCTGCTTCCACGCAAACAGCCTGAACTCCATCTTGCCAAATACTGCATATACTTGTTAGGTCTGTTATAACCCTTTGGTGTACTTGCCAATACATTCAATGTATTGACCCTAGTGGCTGCATCGTTTAATGATGCAGGAAGTTCCGACGACGAGTAAGATGTACTGATGAGGACCTCCCACATGTTGATACACCCGCAGCACCTACAGTCACATTACAAGGACCTATCACAAGAGCTCGCGCACGCCAACTTAATTATCAGCTACTTTCGTTTCTTGGAACGATTGTTCACATACATGAGAATATGATGCTGCCTAAATCAGATGTGTTTGTCACACTTAGGAATGATGGACCTAGCATGGATGAGAGGGACAAGCATTGGAGCATGATCACGCATGGAGATGAAGGCAGCAAGCGTGTGAGGACTGACGATGGCGCCGCAACTGGAGATTTCAGAATGTTGAAGCCACCATAATGAGAGATGAAGACGTGGGCGAAATATAGAGCTTTTCCCTTCATATTTTCGTCCACATAATTATATGGTGTTGCGTCACCTTTTAAGTTTGGGCTAGGCCCATGTAATTTTCGTCCACATACATGGGATAAACTTTTGGAGTCCGTATAGGTGAAGGAAACCAACCTAGAGTGGGTTTCGGCCTCCTTTCCCAAGGCTGGCCGCATACCCCTCTAGTCCTCCATATATACCCCCGTTAGGTCTTCGTTTAGAATCGGATTTTGTTTAGTTTGAGACTTAGCTATTTGCTACTCTTCGCCATAGGCACAAGTGTCAAATCGACCTTCTGTACTACGCGCTTGCAGAATCCCATCAATAAAGCTTCACTTTTATTCGCAATATCTTGATTGCATCTATAATTCTTGCTTGTTCTTCGGTTGCATGCAGGGATTGATCCTTCGTGATCAGGTTGATCTAGCTCCGGCGTGGTCAATAACCTCGGAAGTTGGTGTAGCGATCGCTAAGGTGCAACGTCTCGCACGTTTGTAGCCGGTTCGTCAACGTCGACATCCACCCAAAAATCGATAGCTACCGTCGCATCGAAAGATCGGGCACCTTTCCCCTATCATGTACGTTCTGCTTGTTTGGGTTACGGGCCTACATTCCAACACGCTCTCACCGTGGTGTTGATGTGCCCTTGTATCTTTCGTTTTCCGCTGCTAAACGGTTGTTTTATTTCCAGCTAACTCGTGAGGTTATGCGAGTTGTAAGTACCTTTTAAATTCTGGATGATTCGTTGTAATATTGAGACCTTTGTTCTATGATATTACATCTTGAAACTGTGTGTGCTAGTGAGTCGATCTAGGGACTAGCACTAAAGCACAGAGATCGAACCCGTGTACGGGGGCGGTCGCTTCAGGTGAGTCATGGGCTTCTTGCAAAATCAACTTTCTGAGTTCTGGATCCTGCGGTACGCAAATGCGTTTTCCGAACCATATAGTTCCCTGGTCGTCTTCTCGAAAATCTTTGGCCTTTCCAATAACCATATTTTCTTTTATTTTCTTAATTTCCGAGTCATCCTTTTGTGCTTCACTAATCTTAGCTAGCAATGTGGGTTGCACTTCCAAAGCGGCTAAGTAACCTTCAGGTACTATTTCCAGTCTGAGGTCTTTGAACTGTTCGCACAACTCTGGTGGTAATTCTCCAGCTGTTAGTCCATTTATATAGCCCTTGCGGCTCAAAGCGTCGGCTACGACATTAGCCTTGCTTGGATGGTATTGTAAATTCGGGTCATAATCATTTATCAGTTCTAACAATCTTCTCTGCCTCAGGTTCAACTCCTTCTGAGTGAATATGTACTTCAGGCTCTTGTGATCGGTAAACAACTCACAGTGTTTGCCCATCAGGTAATATCTCCAAGTCTTCAGGGCGTGCACTACTGATGCTAATTCCAAATCATGAGTGGGATAGTTGCCTTCGTGGCTCTTTAGTTGCCGCGAAGCGTACGCTACAACTCTTCCTCCTTGCATTAAAACTCCTCACAATCCTTGACGTGAGGCATCACAGTAAACTTGAAAATCCTCCTGCAGGTTAGGTAACACAAGGATGGGCGCAGACACAAGTCTTTTCTTCAATTCCTGGAATCTTTCTTCACAGTTCTCACTCCAGATAAACTTCTTCTCTTTCTTTAAAAGCTCAGTCATGGGTTTTGCTATCTTGGAGAAGTTCTCACTGAATCTCCGATAGTATCCAGCGAGTCCTAGGAAACTGCGGATAACTCCAACGCTCTTAGGTGACTCCCATTCTGTAACTGCTGCAACCTTAGCTGGGTCAACGGCTACTCCGGCTCCTGACACTATGTGTCTAAGAAAGCTGACTTCTGACAACCAAAAGTCGCACTTGCTGAACTTGGCGTACCACTTGTGCGCTCTCAGCTTCTCCAATATCATGTGCAGGTGCTGCTCATGCTTTTCCTTGCTCTTGGAATATACCAAGATGTCATCGATAAAAACCATGACAAACTTGTCCAAGAATTCCCTGAACACCTTGTTCATCATGTTCGTGAAGTATGCTGGTGCATTGGTCAAACCAAAAAGCATCACGGTGTACTCATACAGTCCATACCTAGTGGTGAAAGCTGTTTTGGGAATATCCATCTCTCGGATCTTCAGCTGAAAATACCCTGATCGCAGATCGATCTTTGGGAACACACAGGCTCCTTTCAACTGGTCGAAAAGATCGTTGATGATAGGCAAGGGGTATTTATTCTTTATCGTCACCTCATTTAGTGACCGATAATCGATACACATCCACTGGGTCTTGTCCTTCTTCTCTACAAACAGGATAGGTGCTCCCCATGGTGATGAACTGGGGCGGATGAAACCTTTTGCTAACTGTTCAGCTAGTTGTTTCTTTAACTCCTTTAACTCATCCACAGCCATCTTATATGGTCTCTTGGCTATGGGTCCACTTCCAGGCTTCAATTCGATGAGAAACTCTACATCACTGTCTAGTGGTATACCTGGCAACTCTTCCGGGAAAACATCCGGATACTCATTCACTACTGGAACCTCGTCCAGGCTAACCCCCTTAAGATGATTGACCTTAGGTCTCTTAAGTTCAAAAGCAGACTCGAAACGGATTCTCTTATTTTCTGGGGTGGTGAGGGTGATGGTTCTTCTGACACAATCTATGAGTCCCTCGCACTTGGTCAGTCAACCCATTCCCAGGATGACGTCCAAATCCTTCGAACATCTTCGGGCAATCATCCGAGTAGTGCCCCGTCTTGTGGCACTTGAAACATTCCACTTGACTCAGGTTAAACTGGGTGAATTCTTCATTCTAATTCTGTCCGTTGTTGTTTCCACTGCCCTGACCAATGGTGTTCCCTTTGCCATGGTCAATGCCCTCGTGCTGGGGTCGGTGTCCATTCCCATGATAGTGCTCATGGTGGCCATTCCCTCCATGGATGTGGTGGTGATGGCTGTTGTTGTTGGGGGCACGTCTTGAGGCATTTGTTTAGGTAGAATAGATGAGGAATAATAGACAGAATAGAGCTAAGGATAACTAATCCCCCAGAACAAGATATTAACTCAAGCATATATCAATCATACACTCAATCATTCATAAAAAGGTTTTGAAAAGATAGCAAATCACACTTGTTCACGATGGGACACTGCCCATAAAAAAAAGAGTACGGAAAAAGCAAACGGTCTACATTGCCATACACATAGATTGTATGGTCAATGACTAACTCGCCAATACTGATAACGATAAAGACTGATAAAACCTGGCAGGCATCGAGACTAGGGAGATGTGGCTGACGTCGTGGCCCCATTCACCCTCTTCCTCTTGGAGCGGGTGTTGGTGGCAGGGGTGTCCCTTTCGTGGACCTCCTGGGGCTCCTCCTCCTCGGTCAGCGCTCCCTCCTGAGGTACCACCTCCTGATCCTGTGGTGGAGGTGGGGCCTGGTCTGGCGCCGGTGCGGGTGCTGTCTCGGCTGCGGCTGGGGCGGCAGTTTCAATGAAAGCCTTGAACTACTCGCTGTAGTAGCGGGCCTGGTCCCTCTCATACTGCAGCTGCTCGATGGCGTCTCCCATGTTGAGGACAGTGTTCTCCAACACGGCCTTGTCCTCCAGCCACTGGGTCTTCTCTCCCATCAGATTACCAACCTGCTCCTCGTCTAGGTCGGCCCTGGTCATCTCATGCTCGAGGCAAGACTCCAAGTCCACGGTGTTTATCTCCATGTTCTCGAAGTGGGTCGTCACTGGGGTTGCATCCTCGTCGTTGGTTGTAGCCACTGCCGAGCATGCATGGTTCCGCCTTCCAAAGAGGAGGAAGTGGGAGTCCTCAGGGAACTCGTGCCGATAGTCCCGGCACACCTGTGCGAAAGCGCACTACATGGCGAACTGAAGGCCCTGCTCGAAAGTGGGGTAGCGGCTGATGAAGGTGATATCCGGCGTAGCTGGCGCGATCTCACGCCCGCGGATCTTCGCCTCGATCTCCCACCGTGGCTGCCATCCCTCGGGTGCGGTGGTCTCGACTCGGCCTCTGAACCTGGGTGGTGGCAGGTCGAGGAAAGCACACAGTGCCGCCAAAGGGGCACTGAACAACTGGTCGTCGTCCGTGGAGGGGTAGTAGATGCGGGTGAACGGTGGTACATTACCGAACGGTGTTGGGCTTCCTATCTATAGGAAAATAAAGAAGGAGATAAGGGAGTACCAGTGACATGATCAAATGGTCGAATGTAAGTAAAAATAAAATAAAAGTGGTAGAGTGGGAATCAAGTGATAAACATTAATATCAAAGGTGGAAATGTAAATATAAAATTGGATGCATACTAACATGTGAACAACATGGCAACATGATTATAGTGGTGTATGGTGTAAAAAAAAATCAAATATGCATCTGTGGTATAGTATAATAAACATGCATATGTGGCATAAAACATAGTATTTGGTGTATATGTGGTATAAAACAATAAACCTGTCACTTCCTCAAAGCAGCCCACCCAGGACGGTTTATTAAAGTTGTTTTTGCGAGGTTTCCAAAATACTTTATAATGACACTTTCATGGTAATAGAGATACCCTCCCATGTATACTAACATAGCGTAGCAAATCAACTACTTACGATGGCAATTGGTGGAAAGGTAATGGCAAAGGTGATCCTATCAGTAATAGGTCAAGTCATAGCTAGCATAAGTACGAGTAATAGTTCTATCAATGCATTTCTACAAACAACTCTAATGCATAAGTATTTTAAAACAACAGTAATAGGATGGGTCCGTCCCGGGTCCCTGGTCTGGTCAAGAGTGAGGCGCACGCGAGTCCCCCACAACACAAGGCAAAATACGCAAAGGCTTAAAGGGGCCACCTCGCTAGACAGCATCAGGAACAAACGAACTTGTCGAAAAGTTTACTCAACTAAGAGTTAACACTGCTTCGCCAAGTGTGGTCTCGGAGCCTGCGCGTGGCCGGGGTGTGAGGAGGACGCTTGCGGGGGGAGTGCGCTCCCCGTGTGGCTCCCGGGTCCGTCCCGGGAGGGCATGGCTTGGAGTAGTTACCCCGCAAGTGGAGTGGCTCGCCGCCTACCGCTTGGCCCCAGGTCGGCACCACGGGTCCGTCCCAGGTCCCTGGTCTGGTCAAGGGTGGGGCGTGCGAGTCCCCGGCAACACAAGGCGCAACACGCAAAGGCTAAGGGAACCACCCCGCGAGACAGCCTCAGGAATAAGGGACAAAAATTGAGCAAATTAACAAGCTTGATTGACTAAGTGCCGAATGATTACATGGACTAATCAAAAGGTTATTGCTCAAACGGCGCTAAGCGCCATACTTGCAGGGAAAGCAAACAGAAGAAAGTACAGTGGAAGTAACGAGTACGGCTGGGGGCTGCGGCAACTAGTTGTCGCCGTCTTCGGCCGGGGGGTCGGCAGGGAGATCAGGCTCCGGCTTCATCTGCATCCGCTCGACGACCTCGTCGACGAACTCGCGCACTGCTTGGGTGTGCGTGGGCTCGTCCTCGCTGTCGGACCAAGCATCCAGCAGGGACTCGAAGGGGAACT
This sequence comes from Brachypodium distachyon, assembly GCF_000005505.3. NCBI lineage: Eukaryota > Viridiplantae > Streptophyta > Magnoliopsida > Poales > Poaceae > Brachypodium > Brachypodium distachyon. The sequence continues at coordinate 16,391,661 of NC_016132.3, read as the reverse complement.
CCGGGTCGCGGAGGTGAATCCGCGAGAGGATTGTCCCTGCAACCTCCTGAGCGCAGTTGGCGACTTCGTTGGCGCCATACCTGGCGATCCAGACATTGAGCGCCCCGAGCTTCCCCACCAAGTCGGAGAAGAAGGGGATCAGCGTCGTGACGTCTGTGCCGTCCACCTCCGCCGCCTGCAGCTCAAACTTGGGCAGTAGGTCGCGCAGCGACTGGGCGATCTTCGTCAGCTTCTCCGTCTCAAGCTGCCGTTGCCCGATCAGCGTGCCGTGGTGGAGTCGGGCATCTTGCGCGGCCATCTTGGCCCTGCTGACGCGGCCCTCCAGCTTCGCAAGCTCTGCGGCCTTGGTCGCGTTGGCCTCGCCGGCCTTGGCGAGCTCCTCCCGGACGGCGGCCAACTCGGCCTCAAGCCCGGCCGCTCTGTCTTTGGCGGAGTTGAGATCGGCCTCGTGCCGAGCCGTCGTTCTCGCTGCATCCTCGGCAGCCTTGACTTGCACCTCCAGCAAGACGCGGAGGCCTTGGATTTCGCCCGCGGTAATTGGCGATCAGCTCGCTCTTCTCGTCCAGCCGCGTCTGGGCCGTCGCGAGCACCTTGGCATGCTCCTTCCGGGCCGTTTTGAGGGTTGCCGCCATCATGTCGAGCCTTCCTTGAAGCTCCACGCGCTGGGCCTCCAGTTGCCGACGGAACTCGGTCTCCGGGACTACCGGCTCCCGGGCGGCCTCCAAGGCTTGCCGGGCCAGCCGCGCCTCCTCTTCGGCGAGGCGCGCCTCCTCGCGCAGCCGGGAGAGTTCGCACCGCTCTCTCTCCATGGCCTCCCGCACCTCGCCGAGTTGATTCTTGGCGACGGTGTGGTGCTCCCTCACCTCGTTGTATGAGGTGACGAAGGCAAACTGCTGGTCCCGGACGGCGTCCAGGAACCTGTGCCCCCGCTCAAAGACGCTCGGATCCCAGGTAAGGGGGTTCCAAGCGACCCCGGTGAGGGTGCCGTGGTCGGTGCTGGGGAGAGCCCTCTAGGATGATGAAGCCCCTGCTGCCGAAGTGGGGCTAGGCGCGGGGTCACCAACTTGCTCCCGGGAGTCTTGCCGTCCTTCCCCGGCAACTTCCCCCGCGCCTGCGCTCAGGGACCCCCGGGTTGGAGAAGGCTCCCTGCCCCCGGCGGGGGTTGCCCCCTGTTGGACGACAGGTGAGCCCGTGCCAGCCACGTCCGCGGCTTCGGGCACGTCGCCAGGTGCCGTCACGGCGGCGGCGGTGTCCTCTGCTGCCGTTGTGTCCGTCGCAGCGGGGCCAGACGTGAGAGCCGTTTCCGACTCCACCTCCGCCCCCGCGGCCTCGACGACCGAGTCAGGGTCAACCACGGGTGCGCCCGTTCCTGGCAGGGGCACACCTGTGCCTGCAGCAACGAGAAGCATGAGGATCGGTGATGGCTGGAGCCATCGAAGGCGAACAAGGGCGACCGGGGCGGTTACCTTGTGCGGCCGTCGGGCTTGCCGGGGCAGCCGCCCCTACCTCGCCTGCGCCTGCGGGAGTGTCCAAGAGGCTTGCCGCTGGCGAGCTGCCACTCACTGCAGAAAGAGAAGGTATGTTCATGAGCCTAGCTAACAGAAATTGCAGTTGCAGAGAATCAACAAGGACATACCCGGTGCCGGCCCTGTCTTCGTTGGGGCTGAGTCGCCAAGGGACACGCCCGCGCTGCGGCGGACCCCTGCGGCAGCGGGGTCGGCAGCGCCGCCAGCGTCGGCGCGCGTCCTATTGCTTGGTGTGCCGGGCGGGGAATCGCTCCTCGCCCTCTTGCTTGCACCCGCCGGCGATGAGGACTTCGGGGGGTTGCGCCGAAGCGCGAAGCCCTGGAAGACCCCACGAGCGGGCGGCGTCGTGGGCGCCCGCGGAGTTGTCGTAACCCGGAGAGCTCCAGGTGTAGACGGTGATGCCGCCGCGGCGCCTGGAGCCAAACTCGCGGAGGCCCCCGCTACCGGGGCGAAGGCCGTTGCCGGGGCGCCGGTGACCCCCGCAGGCGCTGGCGCTGCCCGGGTACCGGCGGGCACCCCGGGACCGGTTCCCGCCGCGGTGCTGGCGGCTGCCGCCAAGACAGGGGCAGCTGCCGAGGCACCCGCAGCCCCTGTTGCCGCGGATGCTGTCGAGGTATCGATGGCCGCTGCTGGGGCGGACGTCGTCGTTGAGGACACGGCTGCAGCCGCTGCGAACGCCCTCGATCTTCTCACGATCAAGGGCGCACTGTCACTGCTCTCCTCGTCGTCGTCCTCCACGGCGACGACTTCCGGGGACGCAGCCACCTGGCCCGCCTCGTCATCCAGCGACCGGAAGGAGGGCCAGCTGGGCTCGGACCCACCCTCGCTCTCCTCGAGCACCTACTTCCCACGGGGTGCTTGCGGGGGAGCGTGCGGGACCCGGGTGGGGGTGTCGTCCATCAGCCCCCACTCGTTGCAGGGCGGGAAGGCGCCGACGATGTCGCTGAGCGCCTTGACGCCGGCGTGGAGAGCGGAAACCCCTGGTGGGAACTCCGTCGACTAGAAGATCTCGCCGGATGCCGTCCGCCTGGAGGCGTGTCCTGTCCCCGGAGCCCGTGTACATCCACGCGGGCCGGGAACGTAGCTGCAGCGGGGCTATGCGCCGATGGACGAAGGTGCGTGCCACGTCAACATCGGTGAGCCCCGCTAGCCGCAGCACCTTGATCTTCTCCACGATGGGGAGGAGATCGGCGTCGCAGTGATACCTATCTTTCCAGCCGTTCTGGGGAACCGGCAACTCCGTCGGCGACTGGATGAAACTCCTGGGGGTCCTCCACCCGGACCCAGCACCAGTCGCCCCGCCACTCTTTTTCAATCTTATTCCCCGACCGGATGATGAACTCGGACTTCATCTGGTCGCGGGCGCGGAAGACCACCCCTGACGACATCGCCTTCGCGTTGTCGATCCGCGGGTAGAAGTAGTGGCGGAAGAGCCCCACCGACGGCATCACCCCCACGAACGCCTCGCAGAGGAACTGGAAGGTGGCGAGGAGGAACAACGAGGTGGGGTGGAGCTGCGCCACCCACAACTGATAAGACTCCATCAGTGCGTGGAGGAACAGAGAGAAGGGCGGCACCATGCCGCAGAGGAGGAAGCGCGCGAACACCCGGAAATCGTTGTCCTGGTGCTCGACGCCCACCGGGAAGATCTGCGTTTCCCCGTGCTCACTAAAGTTGGAGGCGACAGCGTGCCGGAGCTTCCCCAGCGCCTCGCCGTTGTAGCCGGGGCGGAAGAAGGCGACTGTGGCGCGCATCCCCCGCCGCTTCTGGTCCTTGGCGGCGGCCGCTTTGATTGCCGCCTCGGTCTTTCTTGTCGCGGCCTTCTTCGAGGTTTGGACCTCCTTCCTCTTCCTGGTGGTGGGGGGAGCCATGGAAAGCGAGGGTGGAGGCTGGCAGGAGCGCAGGGATATGAGATGCGAGAGTGGATCGAGGCGAAAGGGCAAAGTGTTGTTCCCCTTTTGGCAACAGTAGAGGCTTTATGACGCCCGGCCGTTTGGTAACGGCCGGTTCCGTACCCTACGGGTGCGCAGGGATAACTCCTAATCACTGGGAATAATGCGCGGAGTGGTCTTAACTACCCTATTTAGGGGGGGAGTTAGGGCGGAGATCGCGCGTCCACTGCTCTGCTTGTAACGGCGCTGTACACGGGGCAGCGAAGGGATGCGGGCCCCCGACTGATCGGGGCCCACGCGTCGGTTAAGGGCGTAGCCCGGCAACCGACCAGGGGGAGACCCTCCTGGGAACAGGTGATGCCGGCCCACGCCCGAGGGCTACTGTCGCACCAGTGGCACCCGGGGTAGCACCGCTGCGCGACGCGCGGGCCCCTTTCCCGGGTTCCCGGGAAGGTCCCATCCCGAGGAGCGCCTATGAGCTCCTCGGCAAGCTACCAGCGCGAAATGGGCTAGCGGGGCTTCGGGGAATATTTCCGCCTAGGCACCTCCCGGGAAGCTGCTTCCCCGGAGGGGGTTCCCGGGTGCGTTGGGCCCGGGTGCTTCCCGGGGTCGACTTGCTGGGACAGGGGGTTCTCGGGCGCGTGCCCCCGCCTCGGGCGTGGGGCCCAGTTGACAGCGCCACGCGGGCGCATGGCGGGCGCGGGACACGCGGTCCCACCAAGGCAAGGAGCAAGACGCGCGGCTCAGTAAACGAGCCGACCGACGGGTAGTTACCCGTCCGATCCAAGGAACAGTGGTTGTCTAATCCTACCCTAGGGTCTTAGGCCCCAAGCAGCGGAGGTGGCACCCATGCACGCCACCAGCTCACCGGGGGGAGTTGCATGCCTCCCCGTTGGACACTTGTAGCTCATGCACCGTGGCACATGTGGCATCCCCTTATGTATAAAAGGAGGACCTATGCCGACGGTCAAAGGGGTTCTGGTTCTCTGTTGGTTAGTTAGGCAGTTAGTTGGTTCGGGCAAAGCTGGCTCGAGGGACGCATCATGGCTCCAGTAGGCAGCCAACAGAGAGCAGTAAGGAGTACTTAGACATTGAGAGCCCATAATACCATGTGGTTGTACTGGAAGCTACTAAACAGGAAACTAGTCCAGTCTCTGGTTACCCCGGGTGGCATTCCTCGGTTGCAACGCAGGCGCTCCCATAGAAATGGCGAGACGACTCATAGAAATAGACCGATAGAAATGGACCTGACGTCGCATACATCTCCACTTCCTCAAAGCAGCCCACCCAAGACGGTTCATTAAAGTTGTTTTTGCCAGGTTTCCAAAATACTTTATAATGACACTTTCATGGTAATAGAGATACCCTCCCACGTATACTAACATAGCGTAGCAAATCAACTACTTACGATGGCAATTGGTGGAAGGGTAATGGCAAAGGTGATCTTATCAGTAATAGGTCAAGTCATAGCTAGCATAATTACGAGTAATAGTCCTATCAATGCATTTCTACAAAGAACTCTAATGCATAAGTATTTTAAAACAACAGTAATAGGATATGATCAAAGTGAACTTGCCTTGATATCAGTTGGTATTCAAACACTCTTCGCAATCACACTGATCGCTCTCCGAGAAAACTAAATCAAATACAAACAATACATACATAAACATACAGCACAATCAAATGGAAAAGAGTATGCCATGATGCAATGCAAAACATGTGTCATGAGTGGGTTGATTTTATTCGGGTGATCAACTGGTCCTAAGCATTGGTAATTATAAACACATGCATAGGGTTTTAAACAATTAGCAAAGGTTGGGGTTTAAACCCTAAAATGAGGTTTTATTGGCATCAGCCAAACAAATTGATTCAAAATGTTTATTTCTCTATCCCAATGGACTGAGGACAATTAAAAAAAACTTTGGGCACTGGTTTCATTCAAAAAGGACTTCTAAAAAATTAGTTATGAATTAAAAGGCGTAAAACCTTATTCTGTAATTTGAATGTGGTTCAAATATTCAAATTTGAAATTGGACAGTGCCAAAATATTCTACACTTCCTAAGGATTCCAAAAAGGTGTGGATCATTAAATTTGGCCAAACAGATTAAAAGATATGACCATTTGAAGTTACAGGGGCTTTTCTGCAAAAGTGCCATTTAATTATTCCGTGCAATTAAAATTAGATTTTCATTTTATAAAATGGGTGCCACGTGTCAGCATACGATTGGTGCGTACCGGTTCGGTTAAGTGAATAAAAATAGATCTAATCTACACCGTTGATCTCGATCGGATGGACGAGGGGAGGTTAGGCTCACCTAGGGTTCCGGCGAGCTTCTCCGGCGGCGGCGCGGCACGGGCGGCGGCGGCGCAGGGTGCTTCGGCGACGCGGGAGGCACAAGGAAGGCACGGGCGCGTGCGGCTCGTCGAGGCGAAGGCGGGGACGCGGTCGGCGCGGCACGGGGCGGTCAGAATCCTCGCCTAGGTCGAAGACGAGGCGGCGGTGCGGGTGGCGGATTCTGGCGAGCTTCGGGTTCCCGGCGGCGAGGTGCTGCGGTGCGCCATTGACCAAAAAGAGCACGTCACGGTGTGCACGAGAGGGAGAGGAGAAGAGGGAGGGCGGCGGCGTCGAAGATGGCTCACCGAAGTGATGACGCGGGGCGAGAGACGGCGGCGGGCGGCGGCGTTCTCCGGCGAGCAATCGCGGCGGCATGGGCGCGTAATTGACTGGGGAAGCAAGGGGGAAGAAGAGAGGAGGTCACGGGGTTTAAAAGGACGCGCTCGGGGCTCCGAAAGAAGGACGAGAGAGGAGATTGCGGCGGAGACGGCGCGCGGCGGCGAAGAAGGCAGGCGGCGCGGGGATCGCGGGCGCCTTCCAAACGAGGAAGACGACCCTGACAAGCGGGCCCCGCCTGTCAGCCGTTCGGTGCGGGCGCGCGCGTGGACCAGGCCGGTCGGTTCGGCTCGCGTGTGCGGAACTAGGCTGGTTCAGCCAATTTTGGCCGGGCCGGTCCGGTTTTCTCTTCTTTTTTTCTCTTTTAGCCTTTTCTTTTTCTGTTTTTCTTATTTCTTTGATAACTTTTGATTTTGAACTCCAAATTGGTCCAAATAAATTCCAGAAAATTTGTAAAATCATGCTTTACCATGATTCAACTTTTGGGAGTGATTTCCCTTCAAAATAAAATATGTAAAAATACATTTGCCCTATAAATGCCTTTAGGGCTATATATCTATTTAAATAAAATACTTTTTCAACTCCAAATAATTATCCAAAAATCATGGGATAGCTTATATATGCATTAAACCCCTTTTTATAAATAAACCCTATTCGTTTGAAGATCCAAAGTTCAAATGGGTGTAAAACCTTAGGGTTTAAATTGAAACAAAGTCTTTTAAAGCCTTTTGAGATTCAAATTTGAATTCAAATATGCAATTGTGGCTTGATGCTGATGGATGCAATGCATATGAAAGGATTTGAAATTTTGGGGCCGCACGCGGGTCGATCCTCGAGTCACCAGCACGCTTGGGGGGCATGGTGGCTGGCTCTGTCGTCGAGAAAGACGAGGCCGATGTGGGTGCAGACGTCGCCACTGGTGGTCACCGGCGAGCTCTCCTCTCGCGCCCCCTACCTGGCGCGCCAGATGTCGCCGCGCGGGGCTCCGACACCGGGGATGCGCGGGCACCCCCTTTTTAGGTTCGGCAGTGGGCTACGGGGATCGCTTCGGCGATCGCCGGCGGGGCCAATGCGAAGCGTTAGAACACATCAAGAACACTATCAGAGACACATGCGCACGCTTTTTACCCAGGTTCGGGCCACCTTGCGGTGTAAAACCCAACGTCCTGCTTGTCTGAGCTTGTATTACTGTGAAATCGGCTGTTTACAGGTTGCCGGGGGAAGCCCCCGAGTGGTCTCTTTTTGGCTAAGTGTTGCTTGCTACTCTGGGCTAGTGCTAGTGCCGAACTATGAGTTGGTAGAACTGCTTGTTCGTTGGATGTGCCTCCCCCCCCAAAAAAAGGAACACTTTGATCGCTGGCGGGGGTCCTCCTTTTATAGCCAAGGGGATACCACAGGTGCCACGGTGCATGGTTTAAAAGTGGCGAGTAATGAGTTTGGACAGCTCCTCCTCGGTGCGCCGACATGCATGCATGAGCGCCAACCCCGCAGCTAGGGGTCTAAGGCCTAAAAAATAGGACTGGACTGCCACTATTGTAGTAAAATAAAATCCTTAAATGGGCCGGGCCGCAAATCCTACATGGCGACGACCAACTCAATATTTCCAAGCATAAGTCAAGACGCCCACGTGGCACGGTCAATCCTGCGTGGCAAGGGAAGACAAGTCAACAATTCAAACCCTCTCAAGCCATGGTCAAAATGTCAAATGAGCTAGAGTGGGGGGCAAGAAAGGTGAGAGGAGGGGGCCCTTAGTCCGTGGTGGGCCATGAACCAAGCCTTAGTTTTCTCACATGGTGCACGCAAAAGCTATGGACCAAACGAGCTACTTTTACCATTTTGCTCCCACTTTTCTCTCTCCCTCAAGGGTAGCCATGGTCTTTTTTCATGGACCCCTAGGCTATAAATAGCCCCCATGGGGGCATGTATCATTCACTCTCACTTGAATAACTCAAGGGGAGAGGGCTAGAGTGCTCCCTCTAAGGTTCGCTCTCGCGCGCCGCTCTCGACTCGAAGTCGATCGGCCTCGAGGAAGCCTTCTAGGGGACTCTAGTTTCGAGGCTCCGAGCTAGCCTTGGTTGGCTCAGGCTCGAAGGAGAAGGGGTTGGGTTAGAGTTCCGAGGGTAGCCTAACCTCGATACTTGTAAAGACGCGTTCGGTCCAAGTACGAGGCGGCCCCGACGAACCTCTCGCCGAAAGGTGTCTTGGGAAGATCCGCTCGGCCCAAGCCCTAGGCTAACAACCCCCTCGAAGCCTTTCCTAACATAGGATTAAGTCGCACCCGCAGGGTCGACCGAACCTATTCAAAAAATATCGACGTGTCAACTTGTCCAAGTGTACGGCGACCTTCGCTATAAGGCCAGCGTACACGCCCAACCTTTATTCCCGTACTTGTGCGATCGAGCATTGGCACCCCTTACTCTAATTGTTGTCAAGAACAACAACAGTGGCACCGATCGTGGGGAACCCTCGCCGCAATTGAAGATTTAATGGCGCCGATGAAACCTACTTCATCGGGTACCCAACTTGCTGCGAAGTCTACACGGTCGCAAACAAAGAAAACAAGTGCCTCGGGAGCTCCCGAGGAAGAAGGAAACATCACCAATCCGGACGCTGCCGCAAGCATGGTCGCCACGACAGAAGTCGCGGTCGCCCCTCCGCTACCGGCCGTCCCGGTAGGAACTGAGGTGCTCAAAACCGTCGTAGGTGGTCCCTCGACACTCACCAACATAGTGGCAAGGATCGGCGAGCTGCCTACGGTTGCCGCCCCCGTAGGGGATATGGAACTCGGCATGCCTCGCTCAATGGGCTTCGCGCCACCTTCCCTACAACCAGTGGTAACCCTGCCCTCGGAACCTACAAGAGGAAACAATGTGGCGTCCGGAGGATCCGTGCCAGAAAACCAAGGAGTCCCGGCCTACGACCCCTCCAACCCGGCATTACCTCCACTGGCGCTCGGTTCTTGTCACGATGCCTCTAGTATTACATAGCTTTAGTCAGCTCTACTAAAATGCCTGTTGTCTTGTTCCTTATCCTATTACCATGTCACATGTTTGTTATTTCCCTAGTTGGTCATTAGAAGTTTGCTTAGCTTGCTAGTCTAGTGTCCTTACTTGGGGTTATACAATTGCTACATCCACATGCTACTTTCTGTAATTATTTGCAATTATTAAACTTTGACATGTTATTGCCTGCACAAGGCAACGATGGGAGGCCGTGCTAACGCATTGGTGTTTTGTTCCATTGGCTCCTACCTAAGGGCTGAGTTCTCGTTTTCGCCGACCCAAGAAACTTCGCGCTAACCGCTCGTGGGAGAATATATGGGTTCCCCCTCGGCTTAGTACTCGTTTCATAGCTCTTCCAGGGGCCACATAGTTCGGGCGTTCCATTTGGCATATCGCATATACACTGGTATTGTGTTGGAGATTTGTTGGTACTTTGCATACATATAGGATTGCGGCACTAGTCTGGAGTGGTCATTCTGCAAACACTGAACCACTACCAGCTGTCCTCGCAACTCTTGAGTCCTTATGACGCTTCGGCCGGGCTCTCGTTTCGGATTACACTCAGTTGGGTGGTTCCCTTGATTAGTTGTGGGGCTTGGAAACGTCGTGTCGCCCAATCCTGCCGGCACATGCTTTTGCGTGTGTTCCATTCTATAGTGGCATCAAGGGTTGGACGAACGTGTACGGGTAAATTGGCACACCCTGCAGAGATAAATCTTTCTGAAAGCCGTGTCCGGGTTAGGGATGACTTGGTTGGTCATTACTTGATCATAGAGAACTTAATCATCTTAATCAACTTAATCTCATAAATTTGAGTAGTAATTAGCCTTAATCATGGATATGCTTAAAACTACTTTAGTGTGAGTTTCCTTTGGATTGGTTCCTCACAGGGTGTTCAAGGGGTGATATGAGAATTGTGTTGTTTGGTGTTTAGTAAATAGGTTAATCACTTTCACCTGGTAGACGCTTCTCATCCTCTCATTAGACGTTGTCATTAGTGAGTTTCTCCAGATATATTGCTGCTGCATAACCCCACCATATTATCCATCCTTTGAGACTTGTTGCATATCTAGTTTAGATCTCCCGTAAGTCTTGCGAGTACCTTGTACTCAGTTGCTTTGCAACGTTGTTTTCTCCAGAGTTCCCAGAGGAGCAGGTGAGTGGCTACTTCGTGGAGTTCGACGACGATAACTTCGACGTTTAGCCAGAAGATTCCAGGGCAGGGTTCTGTGAACTTGTGGCGGGCTCTCTTTTCAGTTTCAGCCTCTTAGGCAATAATTGTAATTTGTCCGTACTCGGGGCCTAATTTGCTTCCGCTGGTGTAATGATGATTGTGGACATGTGTCCGTGAGTTGTAATAACTTGGTATTTCGCTCCTTGTATGAGCTTGACTTAATTTCGTGTCTTAGAAGTGATGTAATGATATCATTTTTGTTCCAACCTGTGGTGAACACATTGCGTGTATGTTGTGAAGTGTTCATCGTAGGGAGGCACTGTGACTTGATTTATGTGTGAGTTAGCATTTGGGGCTAAATTGCATAAAATCAGTCTTGGGGTCTCACATCATCTGCATACTGCAGAATTGAAATCCCATTCCCAATGAAACCACTAGCTAAACCTTTGAACAAACCTTGGTCTTCTGCTCTCTGAACTAAAACATTTAATGTGTCAGCAGCTAGATTAAAAAGTAAAGGAGACAGGGGTCTGCCTGTCGAAGTCCTTTTTTAGTTTTGAAATAGGGGCCTAACTGATCATTAACCATAATTGCAATCTTCCCATCAGTAACCAATTTCATGATCCAATCCACAAATTTGTTTGGGAACCCCTTCATTCTAAGAACTGAAAACATAAAGGTCCAATAAATTTTGTCGTAAGCTTTCTCGAAGTCAATTTTAAATAGGACCCTAAGTTATTTGCAGTGATGTAAATCATCTAAAATTTCATCGAGCATAACCACATTGTCTAAAATGTACCGACCCTTGATAAAAGCAGCCTGAGTATCTGCAATGCTTTTATCAGCAACTAAAGCACCTCTATTATTAACTACTTTAGTAAAAAAATTGAAACTGACATTAGATAAGCAAATTGGTCTATACATTTGAATCTTGTTTGCCCCCTGTCCTTTGGGGAGCAAAGTAATAATGACATAGTTAAGTCTAGAGTTATCCAGGAGCCCGTTACTAAAGTCTTTAAAAAGCAGAAGCAAGTCATTGCAAACAAGTGGCCAAAAACGTTGATAGAATTCGATTGGAAATCCATCAGGACCATAGGCCTTATTATGAGACATATTAAAAACAGCCTCCTTAATTTCAGCTAAAGTAAAATCTGAACTAAGCATGATCCTATCCCCATCATTAAGCATCATATCTAAAGGCTGTGACAGAGTAATATGTAAGTCATTTATTGGTCCAAACAATTCTTTATAAAAGTTTGTAGCATAGAGGAGGATCTCCTTCTCACCTTGGATATTCCCCTCCTCCTGTACAAGTTGAAAAATCTTATTCCTACGCTTCCTACCACTTGCTTTAGCCATAAAGTAAGTAGTATTACTGTCACCTTGTAAAAGATTGATTTCTTTAGATCTCTGACACCATTTAATATCTTCTGCTCTAATAATGTGGTTGTACTGAGCTTGCAACTGGTTCCTCAAGTTATATGTTTCAATTGACAGTCCCAGATCTCACTATTCTTATCTATTATATCTAACTGATCTCCAATTTCTTTCTTGGCTTTCCTAAAGAAACTTTCATAGTTAACATTCCATCCCTTCAAAGTCCTCTTCATATTCCTGAGCCTCCCTTGAAAAACATCCAATCTATCTTTACCCTTAGTTCCTGCCAACCAAACTTTTCTTACAACCTCTAACAGATCCCCTCTAGTGAACCAGCTTAGTTCAAATCTAAATAATTTCTGATGCAAAGGGACATTTTCCCCAGTATTTAAAATCATAGGGGCATGGTCAGAAACTCCTCTTACCAGAGTCCTGACAGTAGCTAAAGGAAACTTTCTTTCCCAATCCAAACTCACCAAAATTCTATCTAATTTCTGAAAAAGTGGGTCAACCTGATTGTTAGACCAAGTAAAATTCCCGCTTGCAATTTCAAGCTCTTTCAGCCCCCAATGTTCAATGATTGCATTAAAAAGGAATATCCATTTTGACAGCCTTTTAGTCTTATTACGTTCATTAACTCTTCTAATAATATTGAAGTCACCTCCAATAATCTTGGAAAAATCATTACTACGGATAACTTGTACTAGTTCCAGAAGGAAGTTCTTCTTATCCCTACTATGTGGAGCACCATAAACATTGACTAGATTCCACTTGAATCCAATCTCCTTGTCTAATACAACCATGTGTGTATAAAAGTCTCCAGCTTCTAAGTTACCTACTTCGAATTTATCTTCCCTAATTCCCATAAGCATACCACCAGAAGCTCCTTTGGATGCTGCCCAGTACCAAATAAAAACATTTCTACCGGTTAAACTGTTCAGCCAAACATCCTCAAAAACAATTTTTTTAGTCTCTTGGATACAAATAAAATCCAACTTTTCATCGAAAATGACACCCTTCAAGTATCCTTTCTTCTCTATTTCACCTAAGCCTCTAGCATTCCAAAACATCCCTATCATAATTATTTTTTCTTCTTTTTCCTAACTACCTTTTTCTTTGGTTTCACACTGGCAATCCCAGGGGAACCTTTCCTACGAACTTTTTGATTAGATCCTAAAACTAAGAGATCATCTAGTCTACTATCCGGTTCTAAATCATCAGCCTTATCCCCATCAGAAAATAATTCCTCAAAATCCTTAGGATCAAAGCCATCCAACTTTGCTCCCTTCTTAACAGCCTGGTAGTCTAACTTTTTTTGATTAGCCATAAAGATATTACATCTAGCAGCTTCTAGATTTTTAATCACACTAATACAGTTATCAACCTCCTTTTCAGATCTGCCCAAACTAACTCCTAATTTATTTGCTATGTCTACCAGAGTTTCATCTTTGGTATAGAGCACAGAAGGAAGTGCTACACCATTTTTTATCAACTAGAAAATCTTGTAACTCAGCATTATTATCTATATCTACACTAGAATCTACACTAAGAAACTGAACCGGAGTAGACTTAGTTAACAAAACATTAGGAGGTGGATCATGAGAATTACCAGGTGAGATCTCCAGGTTTCTTCTCTTCAGAAGCTCCTCTGCCCTGTTCTGAAGTGGTACATCATCAGCCTGCTTGTTTCTCTCACTCTTCCTTCTATTCCCCTCCTCTAACAACATGTTTCTGCCTTTCCCTGTTTTTGGAGCAACCCCCTGACCATTCTTAACTATGTCAGCATATGCAGTCCCAGATCCAGTTGCATTGGTTTTGACTTGAAACTTGCCCAACTCTGAAAAAGGAGTATCAGTAGGGATCACCACCTCAGGGCTCTGATTCTCCTTGTTTTCCTGTGAATCAGTAATATTCACCTCACCCTCCTCATTGCCTTCCTCAAGGCCAGCTTCAAACTCTTTTTACAAAGTACTAATCTCCTGAGTACTGAAGCCTAGTTTTCGGGCATAGCTGTCAGGATCATTTTCATCACCATAATCTAGTTGTTCTTCTGCCTCTTCCTCAGTTTCCTTGTCAATGTCATGGAATTGTTGTACCGACCGCCCCCGTACAAGGGTTCGATCTCTGTGCTTTAGTGCTAGTCCCTGGATCGACTCACTAGCACACACAGTTTCAAGATGTAATATCATAGAACAAAGGTCTCAATATTACAACGTATCATCCAGAATTTAAAAGGTACTTACAACTCGCATAACCTCACGGGTTAGCTAGAAATAAAACAACTGTTTAGCAGCGGAAAGCGAAAGATACAAGGGCACATCAACACCACGGTGAGAGCGTGTTGGAATGTAGGCCCGTAACCCAAACAAGCAGAACGTACATCTTACTCGACGTCGGAGCTTCGTGCATCATTAAACGATGCAGCCACTAGGGTCAATACATTGAATGTATTGGCAAGATTCATTAGGACTTATATCAGAGCCTACCAAGTATATGCATAATGTGGCAAAGTGGGGTTCAAGGCTATTTGCGTGGAAGCAGAACATAAATTACCCTACTACAAAGGAATGTTATAATAATGTTAACTGTTTGACACGGGGTAGACACACCCATGCTCCTATTAACCTAGAGCACATTGAAGTGGATTCATCAAGTGCCCATACCCTGTTCAAACCATTCATTTTATTTAAGAAATTGGAATGAGTGAGACTTTCCTTACAGCTCCACATCTAGTTGCTCAAATTGTCCGTTGCCGGGGACACAGCTAAGTACTTAGTTTTGACGCTCTCGAGAGTTTGTACACATCCCCCACAAGAAACCGACGTGTTAATCCCTTGCTGTCCTCAGCGTAGAGTAGCAACGGCATCGATTACGAGATTTTCAGAAGTAATTCCCTAAACCACGAGAGAATCACGCTCCCCCTACACATTCTACCTCAGTACAATTCCTCGGGTCTAGGTTCATACAACTTACTCTTGTCTCGCCAGAACCCATATAGCATTGTGGTTGTACTAGAAGCTTCTAAATAGGAAACTAGTCCAGTCTCGGTTACCCCAGGTGGCATTCCACATTTGCAACGTAGGCGCTCCCCGAATCCACGGGAGAGACGTCCATGGACGATCCATTCCTGAATCCACAGGAACTCGACTCAGAGGGACCCATAGAAATGGACCTGACGCCGCTAATCCTCAAAGCAGCCCACCTAGGATGGTTCATTGAATTAGTTGTTTTGCCTTACATCTAACAAAAACATTTCATATAGCCAACGGCATAACAATATCATAATGTAGTTATTTTCCCCACGATACTACCATAGCTTAGCATTCAACTACAATCGATGGCAATTTGGTAGCAAGGTAATGGCGAGGGTAAACTATACTACCTGGGATTTATAACTAGCATAGAGGTACGAGTAATAGTCCTATCAATGCATCTCTACCAACAACACTAATGCATAAGTATTTTAAAACAACAATAATAATGGGATATGATCAAAGTGAACTTGCCTTGTCCAAGGTTGTGATAGCTCTCGCACTCTTCGCAACAACAAGGAAAACACTCCACACAATCTAAAAGAAAAGAAACATGCACACAATAAACACAACATTCAATGCAAAAATCATGCCATGATGCATATGCTATGTTAATGCACACTTGGTTACTTTTAGTGTAACAAGTTTTTCTTCTGTTTTGAAAAGTTTTTCAAATGATTTGGACAGATTATACAATACCAAAGAGGTAATTAATATGCAGGAAACAAGGATAAGGTTTAAATTAAAAGATTGCGTGGTTTTTGCAACATAGAGCAATATTTAAACTATGCCATGATTATTCACAAAATAATTTTTCTTCTGGTCCTAATGGACAGTGAACAAGCTTAAATAATTTTACAGCAGGTTAACATGCTCAAAACTATTTTGAAACAATTCATTTGAAATTTAAACCCTATTCAACCAATCTGTAAATTGCTTCTGACTAAGTTGTTCAAAACTGAAATTAGACAGTGCCAAAATATTCTACAAGTTGTGACGATTCCAGAAAGGTGCGGATCGTAAATTTTGGACAAACGGTTTGAAAGATATGAGGCTTTGAAGTTATAGGGGCTTTTCTGCAAAAATGCATTATCTAATTCGGCCGAAATAAAATAAAAAAAGACTCTGCCACGTGGCAGCGCACGATAGGCCAGGACCTAGGGTTCCGGCCGGCGGCGCGGACGGCGCGGGCAGGAGGCGGGCGGCGGCGGGGTGGCGCGGTGGTGGGCGGCGCAGGCACGCGGGGTGACGGCGCGGGTGGCGGGCAGCGCGCGGGTTGAGGCGGCGGCGCGCGGGCGCGCGGGGCGGCTGGAGGCGGCGCGAGGCGTGGGGCGGCGGCGGGCGCTCAGGGCGGCGCAGGCGGCTGGAGGCGGGGAAGAAGACGGGCGGCGCTCCTAAAACAAATCGGTCCGCGTCACTACATGTGCAACGAAGAGAGGAAGAGGATTAGAGGGTCGGCGTGGGGAGAACCTCACCGGAACGGCAGCGAATCGCGAAGAACGGCAACGGCAGCAACGAACTCCGGCGAGCAATTAATTTCAAACAGGTGCGAAATTGAACGTGGGGTTTGGGGTAAGTGGTAGAGGAGTTCGGGGGCTTCGATATGACGCGCGGGGTTTCGGATTTGGAGTCGTGTGCGCGGAGAAATCGGAGTGGAGGTGTGGGCGGACTTGGAATGTGCGTGGCCGGGAAAGTTGGACGGAGGTTGAAGAAGACGTGGGGCCCACCGGTCAGTGAGAGGGACCGGGCGGTTTGGGCGGGGCCGATCCGGTTCGGTCCGGTTTGACCGGTTTTCTTCGGTTTTTCCTTTTTTTTTATCTATTTTCTGTTTTTGAACCTCAAAATTGATTCGAAGCTCCAAATCACTCCAAATAAAATGCAAAAAAAAATTAAAATCATATTTTCATATGATCTAACTTTTGGAACAAGAATTTCCTCAAAATAAAATATTTAAAAGTACATTTGCCCATAAAATGGATTTTAGGGCCCTTAGGCTATCGAAATAAATTATCTTTCAAAATACTTTCAAAAGCCAATTTATGGGATATCTTTATATATTCATTAAATCCCTTTTTATACCAATACCCCCATGGGTTAAAATGCATATACTCAAAAGCAAGATCAAAGCCCAAAATCAAATAAAAGCATTTTTTGCAAAAGGGTTTTCTGGGCAAGTTTTAGGGTTTTCAAATGTGGTTAAATGCAGAGTGACATGATGCTCATGATATGCAATGCATATGAAGGGTTTTGAAAATTGGGATGTTACAATTGCTCCAACATCTGACAGTCCTTGTTATGTTTTTTGTTGATCAGAGCTACAGCTTTAGCTCCAGGGGATGCCATTACAAACTGGACACTCTTAGTTTTCTTATCAGTTTCTTTAGCCTTGTCATCAGCATGATCACCAGCAATCTTCAATTCAGATGCAAGTAATTTAGGAACCACATCAGAAGTGATCTTTGGAATAAAAGGTACTTCATGCACAACATCAACTTGTTTGTGTAACAGTGACTCCTTAATAACAGGGTTAACATTGTGAGGACCCTCAGTAGTCTGACCTTGTCCAGTTTTGTCTGTCTTCTCATCCTCTGTTACAGCAAGTACTGGAGATGCATCCACTATCTGAATAGTTGAAACTTGTTTAGGCCCACTAGCTCCAAAAGTTCTCTGTCCCTGTCCACCACCCGTGTTATATGCACCAGCCCCATCACTACTAACAGTACCACCACCTTGCTCAACATTTTTCTGTCTTTTCTGCAACCCATCATACTCAGCCCTTGCCCTAACATATGCATCTCTTTCCTCATTGCTTAGAAGCACTCCATGTTTCATGACCCCCCCCCCCCCATCTCAACAATGCTCTCAATCTCATAGAAGATGTCATAAATATACCCATCTTCCTCAATATCATGTGACCCAGGAATAAGACTAGGATCTCTAACAGCAATTTTCATCCTGATTATATCTTGTTTTCTGTAAAAGCTCATATCCACCTCTTTCACAACCCCTAATGGTGAACCAACTTCACAAAAACCTTCATAGTGCAATAAGGATTCAGGCACCCCACTGACTCTTACCCAGACAACATACATCTTATATTTGGCCATCGAAGTGTTAGTCCATCTAGTCACTTTGACAGCAACCTTGTGACCTGCCAACCCAATATACTCACATCTCTGCAATTCAATGATGCGATGAACATATGGAAATTTGACTAAGAAACTGCCTGTAGCATAAGGTTTAGCTTTCCATTCCCATCCCTAAGGAAACATAATGGCAAAACTGTCTACCAGCTGCTGTACAGTAAGCCCAGCCTGATCCCCAGAGTGAATACTAACCAGAGCAATGGCTTGTTTGTTAACATCATTATCCACTTTTTTTCCAGTTCTACCAGCAAACAATTGAAGTCCTTCTTTAGCCCAGCCTACAAGAGCTGCCACTGGTTTTGGTTGATTTAACAAAGCACATTTGCTTGATAAGTGTGTAGTCTTGGTACAAAAGTCACACAGCAGCACAGCTTTACAATCTTTAACCCCATGACCTGTCCCCTCACATCTATAGCAAATCAGAGGTTTAGAACTGCCACTTTCATTCTTAGGATCAAATTGAGCATTATCTCCACCAGATGTTTGCCCCTGTGGAAACTCAGAGTTCCAGTTCTGCATAGCTGAAGTCTGAGTAGTGTCAGAAGAAGAAGATCCCCCAAAGCGATTCGAACCAGTTCTAGATTGACTTCCTCTCCCAGCACCTGGACCAAAGCCTCGACGAGCACCATTCCTCCCTCCGTTGCCGGCCCCTCGCCCCTGATTCATCGGCCCATTCCCCCCTTCTTCCCATCTGAGCAGGAGGAAAGTATGGTCCGGATCCTTGCACATCCTAAGCCAAAGTTGGGAACATACCTGGGGGTGCTGCACGAGGATCAGGAAATTGGTATGGTCCACCGTAACCATCGCCGCCGAAGTGCTGACCACGCCCAAATTGCTGTTTCCCGGACGGCGGCTCCATGGGGAACTGCGAAGGCGGCGGTCCCCGCCAACCGTCCCATCCATGGCCGCGACCGCCCGGTCCTCCGGCCATAGATCCACCACTCATTTGTCCGCCACCTCTGTTGCCACGCCAATCCCCTCCGCCTTGCATCCGCACCACTGTGGCGAAGCTTGACGCGGGATGTGGAACGAGAGGGCTTGGCGAAACTCCACCACGCTGTCCAACAATTTGCGGCCACCTAGCAGTATCTCCCTCGAAATCCAGATCAGGAGCGATGAATTTCTGCTGTGGGATGAACCAACCCCCTCTGAATTGCTGCCGGATAGGACTGTCACACGTCCGCTGGAAACCGAGAAGAGAACGAAGCTTCGAATTGGGATTAGAAACCCTAGATGGGTCAACAGCAACGTCGCCCATCCACCACATGTGTCCTATGCCCTGGCGACCCAGGCTGGATCCGCCCTGGACTGTCCGCAAACGCCATTGATGGGCTGGGCTCAGATGGCCACGACCCATCAGAACACAAAGACGAAAAAGTAAGGCTAGGTTCCTTCCCGCGCAAGGTAGTTTCCATCGTCTCGGAGCGCTTCCATGGCGGATCTTCCCCCAATTTGTGCGAGGTCCATGGCTCCACAACCACCGACGATCTGCACCCAGCAGGAATAGGAGGAATACAAGGAAAAAACCAAAATCAACAACAAGAAGAGGAGACGGAATAACCGGTGAATCCCCTGGATGGATCCCTGGCGGGGTACCAACCCCAGTACTCGCCCTCGCCTCCGTCGCCTCTTCCACCGCACTTTGAGATGAACCACCAAAGGGATCCTTCACCACCTCCGGGATCCGGGACGGAAGATCGACGGAGTCCGCTGATGTATCAGTACGAAGAAACTCGCAAACGAAGTTTTCCATCGGCGCATGATCCGCAACCCATGACTGCCTCGCCCACCGATGCTTCGCAATCCAATCATCGGTAACCAGGCGACCTTCCTCTTCATCTCTCGCAGGGATGGATTGATCCGCTCGATCCTCACACTTGATCCTGCGAAGGTATGCACGTTCTTGCTCACGGAGACGCTCTCGTTCGTCCTCTGTCAATGCCATGTGTCATGCCTGCGTTATGCCCTTGTTGAAGGTGGTGGCTCGAAGCTTGGCTTCATCGGCGCGTCATCGTCGTAGGTGCGACGTTCCTTCTTGAAGGCTTTGTCGAGGATTTGTGTTTCTTTTCGTTTGCTTCGGCATGTACCATAGGGTTAGTGGGTAGTTTGTCAGTCTAGTGGAGTCTATGTTTTTTTTGAGTAAATTGCACAAAGAGACATATCTAGCGACTCTTGTAACAAAAAACCACGAACACAGGAAATTTCAACCGATACCCACGAGTACAAGACTAATACGTAACAAAACACCCAAAACTCATAGCTTTGGCCAAGTTAATGGTCGTGGCCCACCTGTCATGCAGGAGCCATTTACGTGGCTCAATTCTCACTCCCGGCCAGAGCCTCACGCGAGCCGAGCCGTTACCTCCTCCTCCCGTTTACCTTCTCCTTCCGTTCCCCTCTCTCCCTCCCCCCTCTCTCTCCGGGTGCAGAGACAGCTCATGAGCTCCTCCCCCTCTTGAGCAACAGCAGCAGCGCGTGGCCGCCGGCTTGGATGGCGATGATGCGGTATTATGCTCGTCCCTCCCCCTCTTGAGCAGCAGCAGCGCGTGGTCTCCTCTCTTGAGCAGCAGCAGCAGCGCGTGGCCGCCGGCCGCCGAGGACAGGTCGCTCCCGCCGCCCGCGGCCAACCGCACGGCGCGTCCCCCTCCCCCGTGACCCCGCTCGCGCCGACGCTGCTCTAGGAGCACCTCCCATGCGCCTGTGCCACGACGGCCCCGTCCTGCCATAGCAACTCCGCTCGCCGGCCCGTCAACCCCGCGCCCGTCCGCTCGCCGGCCCCTCGTCAACCCCGCGCCCGCGCCCCGCCGCGGCAGCCGTTCGACCTCTCCACCGCTCCGCCGTTCCACCTCTCCACGAGTTCATCTGCAGCCGAGATCCAGTAGTAACACATAGCCGATGAAGAAAAGGAGGAGGTCAAGGAGGTGGAGGAGGGGCTAGAGGGAGGTCGCCCCGGTGCCAATCGATGCAGCGGCGAGCCGAATCGTCCGTGGCGCGGTCGGATTGAAGGCGGCGGCCGGCAGGAGTCGAGGGCAGAATTGATGCAGGGTCGACCTCAATTCCGACCGGAAATGTCAGCGAAGGTGGCGGTGCTGACCTCCTCTGGAGCGGCCTCGACCTCGCGCTCGAGCCCGACCCACCACCTGCCGCCACCTAGGAAGATGCTGGCCTTGTTCGGCTCAGCTCTTACCTCGGCTCAAGCTGATGGCTCGAAAAATCTTGACCCAGAAATCGGCTCATGAGTATGACACGTGGGTCCGAATCATTATGATTTACGGGTTTTTTTGTTACTCATTAGTTTTCGACTCGTGGGTATCAGTTGAAAACCTCTGGTTCGTGATTCTTTGTTACAAGAGCCGCGGAACATGTGTTTCTCTGTAATTTACTCTTTTCTTTTTGGTCGACTTTGTTCGGCTTTGCTGCCTGGCTTTGGCTGGTTTTAACAATACATGGCTGTGTGCATCGGTCGATGCAGAGAACGGGGGTTATCCTCCTTTTCAAAAAAAAAAGATTTACTACCAGATTTTATGGTCAATGAAGATGATACAAAATAAATAAAAAGGACATTTCTTCGAAAAAATTCGAATAGTGAGACGCATTAAAACGCAATTTGCGTTCCGAATTGCTACCTCTTCTCTTTCAGTATTATGAAATTACATTGCCATTAGAATATTGATTGACAGACAATAAAAAAAAGAAAAACTCTAATATAATAGAAAATGAAACGGTCGACCCAGACATAGACGGTCGACCCAAGCGGATATACGCTATAAAATATATTCCGTAGCGAGCGTAGTTCAATGGTAAAACATCTCCTTGCCAAGGAGAAGATACGGGTTCGATTCCCGCCGCTCGCCCGCTTACTTTAGTCAAGTACTATGAGAAAAAATTTAGTCTAGTTGAATGTTTAACTACTTAGAATAAATTATATATTAATTAGGTGTTAGTCTAGTACCCTATCCCTTATTACCCTTACTTTTTAGCCCACTCAAAAAAAGGAGGGCTCCGGAGAGGGAAATAGAACTCGCCAACAGGGGGGTATTCACTGAGACAAAGAACTGGCAAACTGCTTTTAAAGGGAAGGGAGGTAGACTGTGCGTTTCTTTCATTTTTCTTTTCTGCAGGGTAGGGAGAAACCTTGCCTGTTCTTCTTATGGAGGCAGGCGGCTTCGCAGACTGCTCAATTTTGCCCTCTAAGGCCAGGAAGTAATGAATAAAAAAATTGGATTGGATACCACCCAACCCTGTACCATATATATAGAAATGGAATAGTCCTTTTATAGAGACTGCTAAGTGCGGAGACGGGAATCGAACCCGTGACCTCAAGGTTATGAGCCTCGTGAGCTACCAAACTGCTCTACTCCGCTCTGCAGTACCAGAAAATGGTGAACGGAAAAGGTTAAATACGGGCCTCTACTATGTCTAGACAAATAGAATACTCCTTTTATACATATACAGAATGGAGCGGGTAGCGGGAATCGAACCCGCATCGTTAGCTTGGAAGGCTAGGGGTTATAGTCGACGTTGGTTGATTATTTATAACGTCTCTAATTCAAAACCGAACATAGAAATTTTCATTTCATTCGGCTCCTTTATGGATATTCTCACCACTTAACATCTATGTCAGCTTTTCTATTTGAATAGAACCAAAGCTCTCCGCTTTCTAGATGATCCTTATAGAGTAAGGAGATAGAAATTCGATCTAAATCCATCTAATCTACTTACTTCGTTCCCTAATTTCATTCAAGGGATCCTTGAGGAAAAGAATTGGGTTTCCACCGAGCTTAAACAATATGCTGATGGTTCTAGTAAACCAAAACTACCGCTTTTAGCTATTTGGCTTCCTTTTCCCTTTTTGAAGGTAAAGGAGATTTAGTTACGATTGGAAAAAACTTTTTTGTATCTCCATCCATAGATCCTTTACTCATATTTTTAATATATGGAATACTTAATCCAATGTAAATTATGCTTCGCGACTCTGTACTCATAATCCTATTTGTATTTTGGATGCAATTTCAATTATACAAATCACGAGAATGTATATTGTTCCTCAATACGCTATTGAGAGGAAAAGGATGAAATCCTTTATAAGAACTAAAGTTTTCATCAGAATAGAAAAAAACTTAAGGATGCCTTAAGTATATCATTTTAAATTCAGTTATTAATAGAACGAATCACACTTTTACCACTAAACTATACCCGATACATGTAGATTATGATACAAACGCAACCCTTTGTCAATGATACCCATTCGAGAAGGAGGTGAATTTCCCCTTAGTGAATCAAATGGAGAAGGTTCATGGCAGTGAGCCGTTGGTACTTCTACTTCGATTGCAGGCCTTTACTTTAGGATTTCGATAACCCCTATGGTCTGTAAAATACACCTCTTCTTACCATGCCAATAGCATCTGAACTGTCCCTATAAACCCCTTTTTTCCACTCACTCAATTTCAATTCTGGTTTAGTAGATTCTTGTTTTTTATGATCAGGAGTAAAGAAGTGAAATGTTGAGATCTCTCATATCGGGATACCCAAGCGACCATGCCCCTTTTTCATGTTGACCAAGTCCCAATTTGTATTTGTTTTTTCGATAAAGGAAGCCTTAAGTCCTAGTTTGCTAACTGATAGTATTTCTTAAGACCCTCATACTTTTGATTTTGTTTACCTAACGCAGAGGTCCATGCACCTACCGTATCTGATGAATTGGTCAGCCACCAAGCATATGGCATCAGAGCATCTACGGCAGATCCTCTATCCCACACCCAATTACAAAAATCAGATAATAAAACCAAATTTTCATGCTCCAGCAGATTACCTATATATGTCACCTCCGATCCCAACACCCTTTAGGAGGTCGCCGTCTAATCTCAATTCTCAAATCCCACCCTAAATATAGGACGGCCAACAACCACCCCTTTTCTGCATTTACTTAGCTCTTTGCTCTGTTTCAGTAACATATAGTTTATAGTAGTTTGTAAAAGAAATAATTTGTGGTACATCAAAATGGATATCATAACATGTCACATGTGAAACAAATATTAGAATGAAGAAAAATGCCGTTGATATGGTCTGTTTCAACTTTCCAATAACGTGTGTTGGTTATGCTGATTGGTGACAAACTGTATCTCAACCTCATCCTCGGACAATTGGAAAGGATAGAAAATCAGACCTGCATTATTGCTACACAACAGAAGGAATCTGGACGGCTTGATTCAGTGAAATTCAAACAAGGGTGCTGCAATAGACTAGCAGTGATATATGCCTAACCCAAAACAAACTTAGCTATAAACCCAAGAGGTGTACATGTAAAAGAACGAAAAACATGTAACGTAGGAGATGAAAGGGGTTACATCAAGATGTTCAGACTTCAGAGCACTCATCGAGTCGCACTGACTTGAGGGAGCTAAGGTAAGCTTCAGAACATCCTTGCCTAAGTTTATCAGTTTCTATTTTAGCAATACGTAAACTTGATGATTCCGTCCCTTAAGAAAACTTGTATACTATGATTCTATCTATATATATCATGCACGAGGAACCAGGTCTGCGAGGAACTACTTCAAGACAAAGCTGCAGATGCACTTGCTGAGCTCATTTGTAGCGTTTTAGCAATCACAAATCCAGGTCATATATATGAGCTCTGGTAGTGAAGAACAAAAATGGAAGGTTCTAGAAGCCTTCGTGGATCAGAGCTGGCTTTAAAGCATCTCTGTGAGAAATTTGGACCATCATTATAAACTCCAAAAGTTATGGGATTGCGTTGCCGAGCTTATTGAACCTGTGAAGACCGAACATGGCATTCGGAAAGATGATCCAAGTATTGCAGAACTAGGCGGATCTTGTGAGAATAAATAATATCCAGGTTTGTTCCACTATTGGATTCGGTGTTATCGTGGTTGCTTAAGCTTGTTTGGTTGCATTTCAGTCACGTGTCCATATTTCTAGAAGGGGCATACGTTTTTGGGCATTAGCACCTTGAGGTGCGCACTAGACCACAGAAAAATCATCTGCGAAGTTGTGGAAATATCTGGTGAACATCTATTTTTCTATTTTATTATTTTTATGAAACGCAGCGAGCGCTGCTTTATTTATTTATTTTTTGAGCAAAGAGCGCTGCTTTATTGATAAATAGGAACAAAGTACAGAGTGTACAAGGAAAACAGAAAATGTACGAGGCTAGCCGTCCCGAATTAAGTGAGGCTTCAGACCAATCTAGCTAAAAGTTCGGCCCACTTGATCAACTGCTCTGATGATCAGCGTGTGGTTGTGGAAAACACCTTGCACTGCCAGGTTCTTGGGTTTCCCTGCCAAATACCTTGGACTTCCTCTCAACCTTGGGAGGGTTTCGGCTGCTCAGTTGGCCCCGATTGTGGACAAGGTGGCGAATCGACTTCAGAGTTGGAGTGCAAAGCTTTTGTCGTCGGGTGGTCGCCGGCCTGATCCTTGTTAAATCTGCGCTCTGTGCAATGCCAATCAACCCTATGCTCTCGTTGGATTTGCCGGTCCGAATCATCGACATGATTGAGAAGTTATGTCATGGGTTTCTTTGGAAGGGCCAGCAAGAGGTGCATGGCGGTCACTGCTTAGTGGCGTGGAACGAGGTCTGTACTCCGACGTGGCTTGAGGGATTGGGCATTCCCAACTTGAGGCTGCTAAGAGCGAGTCCAGCGGTTCTCCCAAAGCCTCCCCTGTACAAAATTTAGGAGAAAAAAAGTCCAAAATCAACATCCAGCAGTTTCCCTAAAGCGTCCCCCAAATTTCGGCTTCCCCTATCAGGGCTCCTTCTCCCCGATGTATCGGGGAGCCCAATCCCTCCCCCGATCGACGCGAGGTCGTCCCTCCCGCCAAAAAACCACGTCCCCGCCCTCCTTCTCCTTTCTCCCGCCACGAGCCAGCCGGGGCCAGACGCGAGGTGCGGCGGCCAGCGGCGGCGGCCAGACACGAGGGGCGGCGGCCAGATCCGTGCGGCGACCAGCAGGGGAGCGGCGGCGGCCAGATGCGGGCGTGGGCCAGCAGGGGGACGGCGGCGGCCAGCACGCGGGCGTTGGCCAGCAGGGGGGGGGGGGGCGGCCAGCACGTGGGAGGAAGCAGAGAGGGAGAGGCGCGGTTGGGGGCGGCGGCCAGCACGCAGGAGAGGAAGCAGAGAGGGAGAGGGAGAGGCGCGGTTGGAAGAAGGGAGAGGAAGCGGAGAGGGAGAGGTATGCTCGGTTGGGAAGAAAGGTGGAGAGGGAGAAAGAGATGGGAAATAGAGGAGAAGTGAAGAAATAGATGAAATTGTTGCAATTTTGCTAGATGTGCATTACGAGAGAAACATTGCATTATGTAGAAAATGAAACAGGCACCGCTTACACCCCACCATAATTTAAGAACATATTAGAGATCTCATACACTACATTATTGCTACCATTTATGAAAACTACATCTCTTCGCGGATCTGCCACAAGTGCTCAACTAGATCAACTTGATGCTGACAATGAACTTCTTTGTTTTGAAAAGCGTTGTGAGCTTGAAAAAACTGAGTCAATGTAGCTGTCTCTTCACGAGAAGGTATCACCAGTTCTCCCATGTTCTGAAATCGGTAGTCTACAGACTTTCACACTCATCTTCTTTTATCATGTTATGCAGGACGATACAAGCTGTCATGATTTTTCCGAGTGTTTCCAAATCCCAAAACCTTGCTGGTCCACGTACAATGGCAAAACGAGCTTGCAGAACTTCAAAGGCTCGTTCAACATCCTTTCAACAAGCTTCTTGGCATCGTGCAAAATGTTTATTTTTTTTCAGTTGTCGGATTTGGAATTGTCTTCACGAATGTGGCCCATCACGGATATATGCCATCTGCAAGGTAATACCCCATGTTGTAGTTGCGACCATTGATGGTATAATTCACTTCTGGAGCATGCCCTTCAGTTAGATTCGCAAACACAGGTGAACGGTGAAGAACATTTATATCATTATGGGATCCTAGTAAACTAAAGAAAGAATGCCAAACCTAAAGGTCTTGTGAAGCAACGGCTTCAAGAATGATTGTGGGTACACGATTATGGCCAACAAAAAAACCTTTGTGTGCAGTAGGGCAATTTTTCCACTGCCAATGCATGCAGTCGATGCTTCTAAGCATACCGGGGAATCCCCTTTGCTCTCCAATTGCAAGTAATCTAGCAGTATCTTCAGCATTTGGAGATCTCAGGTAGCGACCACCAAAGACCTCGATCACAGCACGCACAAATGATCTAAGGTTATCTAAAGCAGTAGACTTTGCTAGCCGACAATACTCATCAGTACCATCAGCTGATATCCCATAAGTTAGAATTCTGAATGCGGAGGTCAACTTTTGATAAGGATGTAAACCAGGAGTACCGGCACAATTTCTTCTCAAGGAAAAATAGCTATCATGTTCCTCTAGAGCTCTTACTGTTGTGAGAAAAAGAGGACGGTGCATTCTATACCTGCTACGAAAAACTTAATTAGACATGAAGGGTGACTAGTATGCCGGAAAATAAAAAAAATTGCACCAGTTACATACCTATTGCGAAACATCCTTGCGTTGAAGGTACATTTCACAGCAAAATAGTCTTTGTGGAGACACTGAAAGCGTTCCGCAAATTCGCGCTGAAGAGAATGTTGTCCTGGAAGTGAACCTCGATGGCGCGGAGCATCCAACCCCGCCTGTTCTTTCTCGGTTATGACTGCAACCATCATGAGATCCTCATCATCAGACGAGGAATCTTCGCAAAATTGACATGCCAAGCTTCGGCGGTGACTCATTTTGTTGTCGAAAGATGCAAGAGATATGGTGAAAGCGAAGTAGAAGAGGAGGCAGAAGCAAGATTGTGAGAGATATGAGAGCGAGCTGATCATGCATATATAGATAAAAAAAACTAACCGTTAGAAATCCGGCCATTCAAAAACTAGCCGTTAGAAATCCGGCCGTTTAAAAACTAGCCGTCGGAGAGGTAGACGTTGGGTTTCAAATAGAATAGGGAAGATCTTTTAGGAGAACTGCTGGAGTCGAATAATTTTTAGAGGAGAATTTTTTTAGGAAAGTCCTCTATTTTGAGATATAGGGGATACATTTTAGGGGAACCGCTGGACTTATCCTAAACGCCGCTATTCAGGCTAAGGGTGATGGCTCAAAAGAGTTGATATGTCCAGACCTTGGTCTGAGTTTGATATCAAGCTGTCGCAAATGGCGACGAACATTTTTGAAAGTGGTTCGGTGGCCCTGGTTCATGATGGTCAGAGCACTCGTTTCTGGACAGACCCGTGGATTGATAGCGGACGAGTTAAGGATGTGGCTCCTGCTATCTTTGCCGCCAGGGGAAACAATCTGGACATCTCGTGGCTGAATGTTTACACAACAACTCGTGGGCCCTCGACCTGAAAGGCTGAACCCTAATTTGTGTGCTGTGGTTATTCACGAACCCTTTTGCTAGTGCACAGGCGCCTGGTTTTCTTTTTTTTTAGAACCAGGCGATTTGTGCACCGTCAGATCTATGCTTCAAGATTGGTGTCCAGCGGCTTCTTACCCCATCGCACATTCTGGTCAGTGGGAGACGGAGCAGACGAGGGCGCGCCGGCGCGGGGGGAGAGGAGGGGGGTGGGGCGCTAGGCACGGCTTCTGTCCCCGTCTAGTGAGGTCCTGCGGGGTCGGGCGGGCGGCTAGGCGCAGCTTCTGTCCCCGTCCGGTGAGGTCCCGCGGCGCGCGGTGGGTAGGGGCCTGGTGAGGTGAGGCAGGCCGCGTGGCTTCTGTCCCCGTCCGGTGAGGTGCTCACGTCCCTGCCCGGTGGCGCGGGGCTGGCTCGTTGCGGCTGCTCCACCACGATGGTCACGACGCGGGCGAGCTCAAGAATTTCGGGAGTGCGAGGTGGTGGGGACGAGGCGATTCGCATCTTCTTCGTCGGCACCAGAGGGGTCCCCTAGTCCGGTGAGTCCCCTGAAGGCGTCTCTAGCTTTTCTGCGATCTGTGGTTTGCTCGCTGCCCTTTGCCCTGATTTTATTTTTGCTTTCGCTTGTGTGTGGGGAAGCAAAGACAGCAGAGGCGGGGGAGGATTTGGATCTGCACTCGTCGACGGTGAGGTCTGGTCTGCTGTCTGGTGAGTTGCTGATTGGTTTCTGCATCCTCTGTCATATGGTTGTACTAATTCACTAACATGAGTTGTGTTTTGTAGCCGATTTTGCTTCCCTCTTTGGGGCGAACTTGGCGAGGCGGAGGCAGTAGAGGTGAGGCATGTCATGGGTGGCGCGGGCAAGGTGAGTCCTTCGTTTCCTATATCCCAGACGAAAGCCCTGGCCAAATGGCAGATCTATGTTGCATTCCTCGAGATTGCGTATCGTCTGGCTCTTGCTGAGGTTGGTACTCACGCCGCAGCAGTCATAGCTGATTTTTGGGGCTCATTCATCTGGCTCTGTGTTGGTTTATCGGATTGGATTGTGCGTTGATTTGGGCGTTTTGTGTTGCTGTTATGTGATGTTTCTGAACGCCGGCTAACTTTAGCATTTATTAGAGCCATATTCAGATTCAAATTGAAATAGTGCTTCTGGTCATGATTATGTGTGTTGGTGGTGCTTTTGATACTGAAACTAACGATTACCGAAGTACTAATTGTACCCTACTTGATTGATCTTGTAATAATCTAGCAATTTTCATTTCGTTGTTATTTTCTGGTGGTAGGGGTTTGCCTAGCATAAGTGTTGTGTGCACTGAAACTGAAACTAAGGGTTGTAACCTGATTCTTACTGTTGTTTGTTGGTTGAGTATGGTTCAATGCTAGGAGCAGTTTCTGGTGTCCAGAGGATTTTGAAGCTTTTTTTTTGGCATTGCAGTCATGCTAAAAATACATAAGAGTGTGCTTTGTGTTTATGCATTTTCTACTGTTATACATAATCCGCATGAATCATTTAGTAACCATTTTTAGTTAGGGTATTTAAGCGGTTTACTTACTGTGCCATCTAACATCTCTTCCCATGTATTGTGATTCATATATCAATGGTGTTAGGCACTTGTGCATTTTTCACAAGTAACTTATCTATTTTTTCACAAACTGTACAATGATTTTTTGGAGTGTAGTATATGTGTTTGCCCATGTTTGCTTATGCTAGGGTTTTGTTATTGTAATGTAATAGCCTTACCCACAGCCCTTTCCAATGGGTTTTCCAATCTTTTCTCTCTCTTTTCAATTTGGCACCAATATGCAAACAATTCATATGTAGATTTATCTGTCCTATCATATGTGTTGTCCTCTGTGAAAGACCAATTGTACTTCTTTTTTTGTTTTCTGTATGGCTTGCAATGACAGCCGACTTAAATTACATATGTTGATTTCTCGAAGAACCAGCGCAACCCCCTGTAATTGCACCTGTATTTTTTTTTGTAATGATGTATGTTTGTTGTTCCCCCCTAGTGCAATTTATGGCATCCCTTAGTGCATTTACACTTTTTTTGGGAGTGCAATTCTGGCCAATTAGTAGCGCAATCGAGATTATAGCTGTATTCAAACAAGAATCAGATTTTTCTGAATCCTGGAAAGGTTTTCCAAGAGTAGTGCAATTTTACCTAATTTTTGTAGGTGCACATCTTGATTCATCCTAGCGCAATTCTTTTTGTGTGCTGCACATGCATTTGGACTTGTTATTTTGTTTTAATTAACTATGGCCATACACTTCTGATTGTTTGTAGTCCATTTCTTTTCGCAACTCCCCCATCGCAATTAATGGAGTCCCTTAGCGCAATTGCACTTCTTTTGGGAGCACAATTCTGGGCATTAAGAAGCGCAATTAAGATGATACCTATATTCAAACAAGAATCAGAGTTTTCTAAGTGCTGGTGTGCTTAATACAAAACTTTGGATCTTTTGTTCCCCATATGGTGTGCTTAAAATCCCCTTTCACTTATATTTTCCGCCCAAGAACCTTTTTCTTCTCTTTTTTTTAATGTACCAACAAAACAGTACTGCAAGGTGTACTCTTTTTTCTAAGTGCAGTTGCACCCTTCATCTTCAATAATTGCATTTTCTCTGTTACTAATTTTGCAGCATCTGATTATACTATTTTGTACATGTCTTCGTCAATTCGCAGCTTTGTATTATCTGCATTCTTTCATCTAGGTGCAAGCGACATTTTGCTTGACGTCCTCTTTAAAATTTTGCTTTTCATCTAGGCGCAAGCAGCTTTGCATTATCTGCAAGGTCTACTTCTTGTTGCTCTGTACTTTTCTCAGATATTACAGCCGACGGCATGCTGATTGGCCGGGTGCGGTTTTGTCCCCTGTCTATAATTAGAGTTCTCACGTCTTTTAAATGTTCATTCTTATGAATTTTGGTTCCCTTTTTCTGCCCAGAGTTGAACATATGTATGCTGCGTGGACTGGTGTGGGATTTCCCTGAAGGAAATGAAGCCCCCATGTCGGTGGCTGCATAAATAAAACAGGTTCGCTCACTAGCGATGTTCGCTTGGGGGTGATGCTCAAATTTTTTGAATCTGTATTTGGTGTTTGAATTTTTGGTGGCAATACGTGGGCATGGTTTGCTTTCTGTGTACTTCTCTGTGTCCAGTTATTCTGTTGAGATTTCTTGAATAATACATTACAATAGTTAGTACATAATAGCTTAAGTGATTGAAGCAAGTGCTTCTTTTTTAAATGTGTGCGTTTTATGAATTTTTGAGCTGTCTTTTATGCCCAGATGATTTGAACATTTTATGTGTGTTGAGACAAAAGCTATAACAGGTTTATAACAGAATTTATAGGTTTGAAAATTTTGATTGTTTTTTGATGCAGATTTTTAAAACAGGGTATCTGAATGATATTTTGTCAGTTGGAGTTTGTGTCTCTTTGTTCATATGGATACCCAATGGTTATGGTCATGATTATTTGCTGTAGTAGAACTGAGTACTCTAAATGCAATGAGCATGCAATCTTTTGGTCATGTAACGAATGTTGTGTTTTGCAAGTTGGTTTCTATCATGTGTGTAAATGGATGCTGCTCTATCTTTTGTATCTTGGGAACTCACTACTGTAAATGCAGCCAGCATCTAAGATTTGCCTATGTGTACATTTTGAACTGATAAATGCTTGCCTTTGTTTTTGATAATTTTGGTCTCACCTGGAAGGATTTTGGAGTGAGAATGGTTCTGCATAAAGAGATCAGGTTTGCAGTTGCTTTAGCTCCTATCTATATTTTGGGAACCAACTACTGTACATGCACTCTGCATCTAATCTTTTGCATGTGTTTTCATTTTTGGAGTGATGAATGCTGCCCTGGAAAGATTTTTGGATTCTGAATGTATCTGCATGGAAGAGAACAGGTTTGCATCTCCTCTAGCTCCTATCCAAATTTGGAAACTTTATTACTGTAATTTGCAGTCAGTTTCAGTTTCTTTGCCCTATGTGTAATTTTTTTTGCAGTGATAAATGATGTAATGGAAGGGAGCTTAGAGTCTGAATCTCTCTGCACATCTCTGTGCACAAAAGAGCAAGAACTTTAAACAAGTTTGCACTACAAAATCAATTTTTTTCCCTGATCCTTTTTTTGTATGCATTGTTATATGTTTCTGGCGCCAAAACCTAAATTTGCAGTTTGAATCTCTTTGTTTTGGCACCAAAGGCAGCCAGTTGTTGATTGTTTTGCAAAACAAACTGCTTATGTGAGATCTGCCTGTTTTTGGCAGAAAAGGCAGGCGTCTGCTTTTGTTCCAAATAACAGGCGCCTGTTTATATCCTCCAAAACAGGCGACTGTTATTGGATACTAAATCAGGTGCCTGCTCATTAGACAGTCCCATTCACGAATACCTAGAGCTTTGGGATCAGGTGGAAGGACGGTGCTGGAGGAAGGGGCTCATTCCTTCAGGTGGCGTTGGTCAAACACTGGACAGTTTTCTGTCAAATCGGCCTACAGTGCTCTGTTCGAGGGCAGGGTAGAGATGCCGGCTTGGAATCTTGCCTGGAAGTCCAAGGCCCCGACTGTTGCAAGTTTTTCATCTAGCTGGTGTGTCGGAAGAGATGCTGGACGGCCGATAGGCTAGAGCGACACGGTCTCCATCACCCGGATCGATGTCCACTCTGTGATCAACTTCCGGAGAACTCTGGTCACCTGTTCCTCAGTTGTGTCTTCGCCAGACAGTTGTGGTTCGTGATCCTCAGTGGCTGGAACAAGCTGGAGTGGATTCCTACGCCGGACTCCGTTTTGGTAAATTGGTGGAATGACTTGCCAGTCAGCGGCAAGCCTAGGAAACAGCTCGCGACCTCGATCACGTTGATTATTTGGACGATATGGAAGCATAGGAATAAGATGGTTTTCGATGACGAATCTGTCCAATGTGTTTGGGAACATTCAGATGGAGGGCGAGGCTTGGCGCCGAGCTGGTCTTCTTTACCGACTCCATGTTTTCTCTTTTTTCTGGTGGGCAGGACGAGTGGATAGATTTTTTTTTTCTTTGAGAAACATCTGGCTTTATTGATTCAATAAACAAAGTACAAATAATCGAAATTGAAACGAAAATCAACGACAAAAAACCTAATGAAACTAAAAGTTACATCAAGATTCTTTGAAGTAAATAACTCTTGATCCGTCATTAGTATCTTGAAAACTCTTCATGTCTTCGGTGATGAAATTGCAGAAGACCAGATCTGCACAAGCTGGACTAACGTTATAGGTTTTGAATAGCCACATGAGTCGCTCACCGCAACCGATGAGAACCTAATATCGTTGAACGCACTCTGGCCGGGGATACACCCCTTGCAAGGCAGGTTGTCGATTTGCTGATTCGTCGCCGAACCAACTAGAAAAAAGACCAAAATAACGAAAAAACAAACCGCGAGATCCGCGAGCTCCATGGAGTAGATCGTGTTGACTACACCAGGAAGAGGATGGAGCGAGAGACTATTATTCCATACGCCGTCGCCTCCTCCACCAAGACGTCGTCGCGAGGACACAAAACCTCACAAAGAAGGTAGACAAACTGCATGTTGTTCCGATTGCCATTCGGTAGACTAGCTTGGGAAGTGCCATTCAGATCCTATCCCAGAAAACTGTCCCCGGGGGCAAATGGCCAGTACAAGGCAACAACCTTACTACACAGCCCTGGATGGAAATTGATAGACTGTAACCTCAGTGAACAAGAAGGCACAGGTTGTGGACCAATCGGGCAGATGCTAGCTGTTCGATCCCACCGAGTCATCGACCCCGCGACAGTGACCGGCGCGATGCTATACCAAAAGTTTAGAAGGTATAGATTTTTCCTGAATTTTTATTTCAAATTTGGCAAATTGGCTCAGTTCGAGGGGACTTAAAAGGTTTCCCCCCGAACCCCCCCCTTCCAAACCAGATGTTGATCTATGGTTCCCCTCGTCACTCGATGCCTAATCGGCGGTCGGAGACGAGGGGAACCGGAAGAAAAAACGCTGATCGGAAAACTCCTGGCGGCCTCCTGCCTCTTGGCGGCTAGGGCTTGGAACGCGGAAATTCCCGATCAGGCTGATAGCTGGACGAGTGGATAGATAATGGCTAATTGACCTTGTAATCCTCGGCCCGATTGGGTCTGTAACTGCATCGCAGTCTAACTTCTTCTTTATACACCTGCTACGGTGTATTCTTGAAAAAAAATCCACGTCAATTAATTCGGAATGGAGGGAGTATTATGCCTTAAAACCATGTTCATTTTTTTTCTTGAAAAGGAGGTCGAAACCTCTAGCCTCTGCATCAGAATTATGCACCAACCAATTTTATTAAATTTATTTATCAAGCTTGACAAAAATGAATACATCAATCAGGTCGAAGCCACTATGCTATACCTACAACTATAAGTTTGATGAAGGTGGCCATTATCGAGGCCGTATGACCTGACTGCACACCACCCATCTAAATTCAGAGACCACACGAAAGGCACATCCGGTCCAGCAAATCTTCAACGCGCACCGCATGCACTCGGATCCAAGTTCGGTTTGCAGCTTGAAGAAACAAAAATGGCACATCAAACCGTGGTAGTATCAACATAATACTCTTCGGTTCATCTTTGAATTTTGTACAAGAGAAATCTGATCGGTTAAGACTGAAGATTGTTCTTTTTCTTAAGTTCTTATTGAACTGGATGAGCTTCGGATCAGTCACTGCCAAAGACGGGTATGATCTGAAGCAGTTCCTGGCCCAGCTCAAGCCTGTACGTGTACTGTGCAAAGTAAATTGGGCCCATGAATGGATTTGTTGACAACAACAGATTTATTTATTTATTGAGCAAAGATCATGAGGAATTGAGGGACACCAAATACACATGAAGATAGTTTATTCGGTCTACAAAGCTATCAGAGACCCTCGATACGAAACACTGACTCAAGTACAGCAAACATATACATTTCAGAAAGCTAGCATATTCATCTTTGCTTTTTTTATTTCTGATGAACTCGTCATCCGATCATCTTCCATTTTTCGACTGATTCCACTGATCTTGCTTGTTCCACCTGTCCATGACTAACTTCTTCATGCTTTCTATAATTTTCCTTTCTGGATCTTCTACTTCTTTGAGACACCATATGAAACCATCTGCAAAGATACTGGCACTCGTACATACCCCAACTAGCCACATAAAACGACCTCTTATCCTTGAATTTCGACACGAGCGCCTACATGTGTCAGATGATGTAATAAGCAGAAGAATGAAAATAAGGGGGAAATGTATATCTATGCATATAAATGTGCAAATTGTCTGAGACTATATATGTACCAGTGGGGGTCGTTGGATCTAGGCTTGACTTGCACGGAAAGCACCTCCAGCAGCTGTTGATTCGGCCAGGCTACCCTGACAGGAACCTTGTACTTCGTTTCAAACTCGGCAATCAGATTGTACATCTCCTCTTTCATCTCATTGATTTTGCCTAAGCGAATCGCGACGTCTTTCTTCTCGTCAATGGTGGAGGGCTGGATGTAGCAGGTTAATTTTGCACAAGCACACAAAAGATTGAGTTTGTGCTAAAGAAGCGTAATACTCCCTCCGTCCCATATTAAGTGACTTTCTATTACATGTATCTAGACGCTTTTTAGTCATAGATACATCTATATTTGGATAAATTTGAGTCACTTGATATGGGACCGAAGGAGTAGCAGGGAATTCTACAAAAAGATTCATGGAACCCAAGTGGAATGTACCCAGTACATTGTTGCTGCTAACTAAAGGATAGGAGGCAAACATGGATGAGTGCAACCTTCTCTTATTAGTTACATGGATCGAGGTAAGATTCGAGATATGGGCATGGGTTAACTGTTTCCGAGTTCCAAACCAGGAAAACTAGCTGTTTGAATTAGATGATAAAGGAAGAAAATAATAATCCATTATCCTTTTTCGAAAAGGTCTAAATCCTCCATCTGTATGAAACTAATCCAGAGGTATTATGGATGGAGAAAACGACATACGAAACTAATCCAGAGGCATTATGGATGGGGGAAACGATATATTGAACTAATCCAGAGGTAGAAAACGATACAAAGGAGATGTTAATTTTGCACGGAACGCACCCTGGTGTGGAGGAGCCTTGTCTGAACCTGCCGTCGCTCCTCTGAGATGATTGCCGCCTGCGTTCGCTGGAGTGCGCGGAGGCCGCCGAGCCTCGCCGCCGCGTTTCGAAGCGCCGCTGCCATTGCTGCTTCCGCTCTCTTCGATCGGATCCCTGCCTGGCGATTGTCGATTAATTGTACATATATAATAGAGGATCGAACACGAAAGTGCTACGGAGTAGCTAGGCAAAACGAAACTGGAATCGAATAAGAAGAGAAATCGGATCGATGGGGATAGGGTTTCGTTGCTCGCTTTCCTCCGCCGCCTCCGACTCCACGGTCTCGACTCTCGAACTCCGAATCTCGGTAGAGTACGTGAAAGTCGAAGCAGAACGCAATTTCTAATGATTTCTCGAAGGTGCGCCAACGCCAGCAGGCCCAGCCCACATCTTCAGTTTGTGATGACACAAACCCAATTTCCGGGATCCATTGCCGCCCGGCCAGCCCAATTGGATGTGAAGCCTTATCTTTTCATTTAGTAGTATTTTTTTCCGGGTTTTTATTATTCCACTTAAATTTTCTCGTTATTTTTCTTATTTTATTTTATTTTCCATTTTTTCAACTAAGATAATAATTCCCGACACTAAGATACCTCAGGAAACTTTTTTCCGTAAAAAAAAAATCTACTCTGCATTTTCTTTTTGGAAGTTTCCTGTGCACTTCCTAAGGGCAGCTCCAATCCTTATATCTTAAATCACCTTAAGGTAGGACCCTGCTATAACGAAATAAGAGTTCCACGATGCTTAAGGCCGACCTGAGCCATAAGACGGAGCCCACATGTCTGAACTTTTTTTTCCCCACCAACCTCGCCTCTTTCCTTCCCGCGAGCAACCGGAAAATCCCTAGTCTCCCCTATCCTGGAATTCCACCGATCCCCAATTCGACAGCCCGATCCGTCGATTTCTCAAATCGCCTCAATCCCAGAGCAGATCAACAGGCTAATGGCCTCGTGCTAGGCGTGGTTGTGGCCGGCGCCGTGTCGTGCGTGAAGGTCGAGGACGAGAAGATTGCGGCGGGCTTCTTCTTGATGCGGCGACGGCGACGGCGAGGGTCTTGCCGGCGGGGTTGTCGTGTGCCTCCAGCCGTCGACTGCCTCCGCAGCTCGCGTCCAGCGGCCATCCGCAGTTTGGGTGACTGTCTCAGTTTCAATTGATTCCTCAGCTCTTCTGTGTTCTTTTGCGCGCCGCTGTTTACTGTTTGTGAAAGGGGGTAGAGAGGTTTGATGAGAAGAGACATTGTTGCCTGGAGACCCTAAGACCACTCCCAATTCATCGTCTTTTAGGTGCTGTCTCTCGTTTCATTATAAATGCTAAGAACCATATTCCTAGTTCATTGTCTTTTAAGGTGATATATAAAGTAGCAGTTATTTACTAGCTTGTGTGAGAAAATTAATGACTTAGTGTTGGTTTGCGTGAAGAGACGGTCGCTAGCATAAGAGACAGTCTCATCATTAAGAGGATGCCGTGTCAGCAAAATGTCTAAGATGACGTGCTAAGAGACTAGCATTGGGAGTGGCTTAATATCACAGGACCTGAGGACCGGCCCTGGTGCGGGTTCGGTGAAGC
Source organism: Brachypodium distachyon (assembly GCF_000005505.3). Taxonomy (NCBI): domain Eukaryota; kingdom Viridiplantae; phylum Streptophyta; class Magnoliopsida; order Poales; family Poaceae; genus Brachypodium; species Brachypodium distachyon. The sequence goes on along the minus strand of NC_016132.3, from coordinate 16,353,738 downwards.
CAGAAGGATCCACCGCCTTATGCTTCACACATTCGGAAAATTCTGTTCCATCCTCTTGGTTCAACAAATCAAAGATCTTGTGGCGGAGGTTTTTTTTCCTGAGATTCTGTTCTTGCTACCCTAAACCCGTGGCCATGTTTTCTAGCTTCTGGACCTTTTTGTGCAAACAAGTTCACGCCACTTATTTTTTTTTCGAAAAGGAGGTTGTACCCAAGGCTTCTGCATCAAAAAGATGCACAATACATATTTATTGATTTATTAACCGACCTAACAAAATGAATACATTGATCAAACACTCTCAAAGCCACCAAACTATACCTACAAGCCTGACGACGGGGGTGACCATTATCAGGGCCGTATGTCCTGACTGCATACTGAGAGGGCATTTCTCCCTAAGTAGTTTTGGTGGTGATGACAACATGTGTGGTTATCTTATTTTGTGCTAAGTATTTCAGGTTTTATAAAGAACTCGACACAAAATGAGTTGTGGACTCCTAAAAAGGAAAGAAGCGTAGCGGTGTTTAGCGGCTTTTTCGGTTGATTTGAGTCGTAGGACATCCGTACTATTAAGAGGGGATCCACAAGGGAAGATAACGGGTGAATCAATTTCACGTACACATCTACACCATATTGCACCCACTAAAAAGCCTACCCAAAAAGGTGTTTGTCGAAAACATGTTTCAAGTTGTGTTTCAGGCTGTTTTGGATTCTAGGCGGCGGAAGTTCTGGTGAACTTCCGCCCGAACCTCCGGGTGCCCTCTGTTAGTCCCGGAGGAATATGCGGAAATTCCGATGAATAACCGAAACTTCCGGTCAGCCGGAAGTTCCGGCTATTTAGCGGAAGTTTCGGCCTATCCTAGCGCAGTGCATAACGGTTCGATTTTTGGGATCCCATATAAGTACCCCTTCGTTCCCAACGAGCCAACTGACCGTTTCCACAGCCAAGAACACCCCAACACCATTCAAGAACACCTCAAGCTTAAATCTTCAAGATCTCCCTCCCTAGCCACTCCCTACTCTTGATTCTTTGAGGATTGGAGGAGAAGATCTTGCCCTAGGATTTTACCAAGTCAAAAAGTTGATTCCCCTTGTTTTCTTTGTGTATTTCGTTTCTCTTGGGTTGTTAGGACCCTAGACGGAAGCGGTCACCTCGAGCTCTCCCTTGGTGTGAGGAGCTTGAGGCTTGGATTGGGAGCCTCCTATTGAATTGTGGAGTTTGGCCCGGTCAAGTTTGTAAGGGTTTGGCGTTCGCCCTCAAGGAGCCATTAGTGGAACTCACCTCACCTTTGTGGTGTTGTGAGAGCTCATCCCACCTTTGTGATGTGGTGAGTTGGAGGATAGAGTGAGCCTTCGTGGCGTCTCTACCTTTGTGGTAGAGCACTCCTCCAAACGGAGACGTACACCGATCCCAATAGGTGGAACTCCGGTGAAATCTTCGTCTCCACGTGTGGTATCATTTCCCCTTTACATTCTTGTTACATGTATTGTTGCTTCGGCTATTGCATTTCATTCTAGGGTTACATTCACTTTAGAGAATTTAGAAAACCCTAGGATTAAGTGTTTGTATCATTCAAGAATTGAAAAAGGAAAGCTAAAATTTGTTAGTCTCCTATTCACCCCCCCCCCCCCCCCCGCTCTAGTCGACCATACCGATCTTTCAGAGATGCTACTCACGGGTTCGTATCGGCCTAAGTATGAGAACACTCGTTTGGGCATGGTGACGGTGGAGGGGTCAGTTTGTCTGTTCCTCAGCTTGTTTTCCTGCTTTGGTTGTTTGTCCCGTCTGATAATTTTGAGTGGGAGGTGAGTTCGTCCGAGGATAATGTATTCAAGGTGCAATTTCCTTCCAAGCTTGAGTTGCAGCGGATGATCAGATTTGGCAAGTTTAATGTTCCTACGAGTGAATGTAGGATCACTTTTGACGAGTGGTCTCCTAAGGTGAATCCTAATTGGCTCCTTCAAGATGTGTGGGTGCGTATTGCTGGTATTCCCCCAGCTGTGAAGGAGGACTTCTTAGCTCTCTGGGGTCTGGGTTCTTTGCTTGGTAAGACCAAGGAGGTTGACATGGCATATACACGTCAGCACGGGGTTTTGCGTATTTTCATTGGGTGTGTTGACTACACCTGTATCCTTGAGCGAAAGGACGTGTTCATTAAGGATGGACTCTACAGGCTTACTTTCCAGGTGGAAGGACCACCAAGGGAGGAGGAGCATGCTGATGAAATTATGCATGATGCTAATGAGGGTGACGACGAGGGGGATAAGAAGAAGGATGCTTCTGAGAAGTTCGATCTGGAGGATCGTAGTGGTAAGCGGACCAAGAATGTGGATGGCGGCACTTCTACTTCTTCGTCGGTTGGAGGGAGTGGAGGTGCAGCAGCACCCACTTCGGCTGCTCCGACTGATGAGGCCGATATGGTGATGATTCATATTGGCTCTACGGAGACACCGGTTTTGGCTGCGTCTGCTAGGTGTGGGGCTGCTAGGGTGGAGCTTGGTTCTGTGGTCGTTGTGGAGGTGCGAACTGGGCACGCACTTGAGGCGACGATGATCCATTCTGAGGGGGAGCGGTTGGCTTCTTTGCCGTCCTCACAGCTGGTGGTTGGGGGGTCACGGCTTTGCCCGTCGCCGTCGTCGTTGCTGGCCGCCTCTCCGACCCGTATGCTGGGAGGGCGTCGTTCTCCGCTCCAACCCGTGTGCCGGGAGGGCATGCGGTGGCGGTGAGTCCGCCGGCATCGTTCTCCGCTCCGACCCGTGTTCGAGGAGGGTGCGCGGGGGCGGCGTGCTCGCCGGCGCTGTCTTCCGCTCCGACCCGTGTGCCGGGTGGGCGCGTGGGGGCGGTGAGCTTGCCGGCGCGGTCTTCCTCTCCGACCCGTGTGCCAGGAGGGCGCGCGGGGGCGGGGAGCTCGCCGGCGCGGCCTGCCTCTCCGACTCGTGTGCCAGGAGGGCGCGCGGGGGCGGTGAGCTCGCCGGTGCGGTCTGCTTCTCCGATCCGTGAGCCAGGAGGGCGCGCGGGGGCGGGGAGCTCGCCGGCGCTGCCTGCCTCTCCGACTCGTGTGCCAGGAGGGCGCGTGGGGGCGGTGAGCTTGCCGGCATGGTCTGCCTCTCAGACCCGGGTGCCAGGAGGGCGCGCGGGGGCGGGGAGCTTGCCGGTGCTGCCTGCCTCTCCGACCTGTGTGCCAGGAGGGCGCGCGGGGGCGGTGAGCTCGCCGGCACGGTCTGCCTCTCCGAACTGTGTGCCAGGAGGGCGCGCAGGGGCGGAGCGCTCGCCGGAGCGGTTTTCTTCTCCAGCCCGTGTGCCAGGAGGGCGTACGGGGGCGGAGACCTCGTCGGTGAGCCTGGAGGATGTCATTGCTTTTGGTAGGATCCCGGAGCCCACGCAGTGCGCGGCCTCAAGCTCAACCAAATGCGGATGACACGTAGTTGGAACGTGCGATGCGGCTGGCGCAGATTCGTGATGGCAAGCAGGCATCAGGTACAAATGTTATTCCACTTTCTTTTATTTCTATGCCTAATGATGATTTAATTGATAGAGCGCATAGGGTTGGGGTTTCTTTGGGGGATTCTCGCGCTCAAGAAATTTTATCTGTGCAAACTATTAAAGATATTGAATTTGAACGTGCCGTGACTTTTTTGGAAAAAAATGTTGGCAAGACAGATAATGAGGATAAAGGTCCTCAAAATTTGTTGGTGTCAAAAATGTCTAATCTTTGTGAAGATTTGGCTGCGGAGGATTTTGATGATGGGGAAGATCATACGGATCTTTTGCCCCAGCGTGTGAAGGTTACACGTACTCGTCGGAAAAACTTTTGACTTGTCTGCTGTGCGCCGTAGCACTAGAGTTAAAAAACCTAGGATTATCTCATAAATGAAAGGGATGTTTTGGAATTGTGAGGGTCTGCGTGACCCGGCGAAGCATCGGTTTATTTCTGAAATGATTCGTGATCAGCAGTTAGATTTCATTGCCTTATTGGAAACATGTAGATCTAATTTTGCGAGCCATTTTTGAAGCACCTTGCGGCTGGCTGGCTGGGAGTTTGCATGGTATTGTTTACCACCTCATGGCAGATCGGGTGGTATCTTGGTCGGTTTTAACTCTACGTCGCTCCTGGTTAATAAGGTTGATACAGGAGATTACTGTGTTAAATTTAGTTTAAAATCTAAGCATGATGGGTTTGAGTGGGTCTTGGTTTCGGTATATGGTGCCGCTCAGGAAACACATAAGCCCAACTTTTTGGCTGAGTTGGTCAGAGTATGTGAGTCAGAATCGCTCCCTATGATGGTAGGGGGAGATTTTAACATTATTCGTCAACGGGAAGAGAAAAATAATGAAAATTTTCATGCTAGATGGCCCTTTATTTGTAATGCTATTATTGAGAGTCTCGATCTTAGAGAATTAGTTCTCTCGGGGAGACAATATACTTGGGCCAGCCGTAGAGAAATTCCAACGTATGAGAAACTTGATCGTGTTCTTACAAGTGTTGATTGGGAGCAAAAGTTTCCTCTTGTAACGGTACAGGCTCTGACCCGCTCGGGGTCAGATCATATCCCCTTACTCATCAACTCAGGTGAACAAGCTCACCTTGGTAACAAAGCCAAATTTTCTTTTGAGCTGTCTTGGCTTAGACAGGATGGGTTTTATGACATGGTTGCGGCCAAGTGGGCTTCAATTACTGCCAGTAAAACCCCGATTGAGAGATGGCAGAATAAGATTCGGCACCTTCATAGTTTTCTTCGTGTGTGGGCCAAGCAATTGAGTGGTCTGTATAAAAAAGAGCGAGACCGGCTTTTGCAGATCATTGATTTCTTGGATGTCAAAGCTGAGTCTGCTCCTTTACGTGCGTCCGAACGGGACGCTTTGAGGGATGCTAATGATCGTGTGTCCAAACTTAGACGTGATGAAGAGACTAAGTGGTCTCAACAGGCTAAAGTTAAACATGTGCAGGAGGGGGGTAATAATACTAAATATTTTCACCTCATCACGAATGGGAAACATAGGAAGAAAAAAAAATTACAACTTGAACAAGATGAGGGCACTATTGTTGGTCAACATAATTTAAGTACCTACATTTCAGAGTATTATAAGAAACTCTTTGGGGCACCAGTCCCAAATTCTTTCTCTTTGATGGAGGATATGACTCATGATATTGCGCAGTTGTCTCTGGAGGAGAATGGTTTTCTTGCGGCGCCCTTCACTGAGAAGGAGGTGCACGAAGCCATCTCTCAGATGGAGCATAATAAAGCTCCAGGACCAGATGGGTTCCCTGCGGAGTTTTATCAATGTTTTTGGGAGGTTCTCAAGGATGACTTGATCGCCATGTTTGTCCAGTTACAGTCATGGGATCTCCCATTATTTAGACTGAATTTTGGTGTTATTTGCCTCCTTCCCAAAACGGAGGAAGCGGTTCAAATTCAACAGTATAGACCTATTTGCCTCCTTAATGTTAGCTTCAATTTTTTTACCAAAGTCGGTACTAATCGCATTACTAGGATTGCCCATAGGGTTGTTAGGCCGACTCAGACTGCATTTATGCCTGGGAGACACATTCTTGAGGGTGTTGTTGTGCTTCATGAAACTATCCATGAAATTCAGAGGAAGAAAATGGATGGTGTCCTTTTTAAAATTGATTTTGAAAAGGCGTATGATAAAGTGAATTGGTCCTTCTTGCAACAAGTTCTGCGTATGAAAGGTTTCGCTCCAAAGTGGTGCGAGTGGATTGCTCAGTTTGTGTAAGAGGGAAGTGTTGGGATAAGGGTTAATGATGATATTGGTCATTATTTCCAAACCAAAAAAGGATTAAGACGTGGTGATCCTTTGTCCCCGATCCTTTTTAATATTGTTGCCGATATGCTTGCTATCCTCATTACAAGGGCTAAGGAGGATGGCCAAGTTGGGGGTCTCATCCCTCATCTGGTTGACGGAGGTGTGTCTATTTTACAATATGTTGATGATACTATTATTTTCATGGAGCACGACTTAGAGAAAGCCGTTAATAGGAAACTAATTCTCTGTATTTTCGAACAACTTTCGGGACTGAAAATTAATTTTCATAAAAGTGAGCTCTTTTGTTTTGGTCAAGCAAAAGATGACGAACGGCAGTATAAGCGCCTCTTTGGATGCGAGTCTGGGTCTTTGCCATTTAAATATTTGGGTATCCCTATTCATTATAGGAAACTCCTGAACAAGGAATGGAAGTCTGTTGAGGACCGCTTTGAGAAAAAATTGGAATGTTGGCAAGGCAAGTTACTCTCATTTGGAGATCGTCTTGTGCTTATTAATTTTGTTCTCACAAGTGTGCCAATGTTTATGTTGTCCTTCCTTGAAATACCTAAAGGGGTACGGAAGCGTCTTGATTTTTATAGATCTGGTTTTTTTTGGCAAAGTGATGAACATAAACGAAAGTATCGTTTAACAATGTGGAATATTATCTGTCGTCCTAAAGAACAAGGGGGGTTGGGGATTGAGCTTTTGGATACTAGAAAGTGTGTTTACTTAGCAAATGGCTGTTTAAGCTTCTTAATGAGGAGGGTATGTGGCAACAGTTGTTACTTAATAAATACCTTCATTCTAAAACTCTTTCTCAAGTTCAGGCTATGGCCGCTGACTCCCCTTTCTGGAAAGGACTTATGCGAGTTAAGACGGCTTTTTCAATCGTGGTTCTTTTATTGTTGGGAATGGAATGAGCACTCGGTTCTGGGAAGATACTTGGCTTGGTGATAAACCTCTTGCCCAGCAATATCCATCATTATATAATATTGTGCAACGAAAAAGTGTTTTGGTTGCGACTATACTGTCATATGTTCCTCTGAATATTGGATTTAGACGTACACTGACAGGGGATAAATGGACATCTTGTTTACATTTAGTCCACCGTTTAATGATGGTTCGCCTTTCTGCTGATCCTAATTCTTTTTCTTGGAAACTTAAGACTAATGGGGTTTTTACGGTTAAGTCTATGTATAGGGACTTAATGGATGGAAATATTGCTTTTCCTCAAAAATATTTATGGAAGATAAAAATACCTCTGAAAATCAAGATTTTTATGTGGTTTCTTTATAGAAAAGTGCTGCTCACAAAGGACAATCTTGCTAAGCGCAATTGGGATGGGTGTAAACAATGCTGTTTTTGCGGATTAGAGGAGACTATCCATCTGTTTATATCTTGTCCTTATTCTCATTTTCTGTGGCGAATTGTTCATGTTTCTTTTAATTTGCCATCTCCAACCAATGTTACAAATATGTTTGGGAATTGGTTGAATTGTGTTGATAAAAACTTAAAACTCAAATTCAGGTGGGAGTTTCTGCTGTTTGTTGGGCTATTTGGAATGGCCGTAATGACATTGTTTTTAACAAGACTAGAGTGCTCAATTTTTTGCAGGTACTCTACAGGGCCACTCACTGGATCCATTTGTGGTCTTATCTACTCTCTGTGGACTAGCGGGAGCTTTTGGCTACTGGGTGCAACCGTCTGGAGACGGTTACTTGGGATATCTTCAACCGGGATGGATGGCGGTTCACTAGTAGAATTCTAGCTACATGATGCATAGGCATTTTTTGTATCTTTTATTCCGGTGGCTGATTTTGTGTCAACCTTGAGTGACGCATAAGTTGTATTTCTGTAACACTGAACTTCGTAATAAAATGGCTGTGTGCATCGATTGATGCAGAGGCCGGGGTTTCCCCCCTTTTCGAAAAAAAAACTGATCATAACTTTAAAGGTACATCATCTATGTCCAGGGATCCCAAGTTTTGCAATACAACATACTCTCTCTGTCCAACAAAAGATGTCTCAAGGTTATCAAAATTTGGATGCATCTAGACATGACTTAGTGTATAAATGCATTCAAATTTGATCAAAATTGAGACATCCTTTGTTGGACGGAGGGAGTACATGGGACGGAGGGAGCACATGGTTTCTTGTTTAAGGTCACCGCGTGTTCATGATCGATCAGGTCGTTGAGTGGTTCTTCTCCGCCGGTGGGCATCTGGACACGGCGACAGCAAACCTGAACCCTGACCCATGCAGCTCATCCTTGACGATCTTGTCCAGCCGTGCCGCCATGGCCGGCGTCATGTGGTTGCTCCAGTCTCCAGCCACACCCTTGCGAAAGAAAGACTCGTTCTTGACATATCCCTGGGTGCCACTCTTGTTCACCTCCATGTCCTTCAACACATCAAGGCTGCAGAGCTCGACAATGTGTCGCACCACCCCTGCCTCCTCCTCCTCAGCAGAGAACGCGCATCCCATGAACTCCGCCAGCTTCCTCACGTTGCCCATGGGGTCTTCAAGCATCTCCTCGTACCGGAGGAAAAGCACCTTCTCTGGCCGCCTCTTGCTCTCCTCCCAATACCCGCCGACATGGCGCCACTGCGGGCCGCAGACGCACCGGCCGTCACAGAAGAGCTCGAAAGCCTCCTCAATCGTGAACGATGTTGGCCGTGGCACCAATAGCTTGCCATCATCATCGTTGGCTCTAGCTCCGGCAAAAGCCACCATCTTCTTGATGTACAGCCACGTCGACACCAGCGTGTCCTTGGGGTCTCGGCAGATGTACACGATCCGGCCTCCAGAGCCTTCTTCCTCCGTGATTCCCCCCGGCAGGAGGGAGCAAGGCAAGTGGGTGGCAATCACGCGCGGCGAAGGGAGGGCAGCGAAGACGCCGCCGCCGCCGTCCTTCGACCACGCGACGGGCGCCTCCAGGAACTCGACGCAGTCATGCGGGTTGCGATGGCGGAGCGGGTGGTCGGGATCGCACGGCGGGTGCTTGGCCCGGTTGAGCGTGGCTAAGGCGAGAGCCTTGAGCCAGGTCGTGCCGGACTTGGGGACGCTGGCGAGGAAGACGTCCGATGGTCTTGGCTCAAACCGGGCACGGGCAGCCGTGACGCCTGGAAGGATGGGCTCAGGTATCCAGAAGCCGTTGTACTGCCTGAGCGGGAACGGCGGGCACCGCGTCTCCACTGGAAGCGAGGGGATCACGAGCTCGGCCATGTCTTCGTCGTTGGGAGACGCTGCCATTGATCGGTATGTGTTAGCTACGTTAGGTGCCGGGGGACTGTGCAGTTCGAACATAACTACTACCTCCGCCTGCCAAGATAGCTACCCTCTAGCTGCCACTATGATTGGTATGGCCTACTTATGTCTCTTGTGCTAGGTGCATTGGCGTTGCTAAGAACAATACGAGGGTCATAAGAAATACTATCAATTGGCAAGATGGGACTAGTCAGCATGAAAAAGGAGTATATAGTGGGCTTGGACATCCCCGATGGGGCAGAATAGTCTTAACATTTCATCTCTTTCCTCTTTATCAAAAGATATAAGAGAAAAGTATATTGTTAGTCCCTCGACTTGTCAGAAAGTACACAAATGGTCTCTTGGTCCCTCAACTCTTGAAACTGGTCACATTTGGTCCCTCCTCCCGCCCGAAGTGGTTTCGGCGCCGCCATGGCCGTGGAACGGTTTTGTCATTTCCTTTGCCTAGGGTCTAATATAACTCGGGTAGTCAGGCTGCCCAACTGCAAGTCTTGGCTCTACTTTCTCAAAGAAATGAGAGAATTTTTCACTTCCCCGGGCCTCTGCACCAATTAGTTATGGTAGCACACGGTCTTTTTTTAGTATGAGTACGAGAAAAAATAAACTTTTGAGGCCTAATTCAATAGGCCCCCCTTCCCAAACTCAGAAGGATATATAGGATGGTCTTTTCACGTTTTTTCTTCTTCTTCCTCTCCCTCTCCTGACGCTGTGAAATCTATCGTGATCCAACAGTAAAATCTTCGGCAAATAGAAAAATACCGATTGTTGGTCGGATTTCTTGTGAGCGTGCGTGATAGCAAGATGTTCACATGTTTCCTACTGATTCGAGCAATGTTTTAATAATTCCTTCGGTGAGATTGTGCGGAATTTTGTCTATTACCACAATGTGAAATTTCATTGCGATCCAATGGTGGAATATCCAGAAACCTTCAAAATACCTAGTGTTGTTTGGATTTTTTTGCGACTGTGCGGGACAGCATGACCGACCGACTTGTTCGCATGTTTCCCGATGCCTCAAGAAAGGTTTCGCCGATCCCTTCAGTGGGATTACGCGGAATTTTTTCTACTAATACAATGTGTAATTTCATCGCGATCCAACAGTGAAATCTCTGAGAAATTTCAAAACACGAGTGCCGTTTGGATTTCTCGCGCCCGTGCGGGACAGCACGAACATCCGACTTGTTCGCGTGTTTCCCGCTGGATCAAGAAATATTTCGCCGATTCATTTGGTGGGATCGTGTGGAATTGTGTCTACTACTATGTCATGAAATTTCGTGACAATCCAATGATGCAATCTCCGGCAAAATCAAAAACACCAAGTGCTGTTCGGAGCCAAGGGGAAGTAGAGAACGAAATATTGTTTAATATGCCTATCGTGCTTTTTTTGCAAAGGGGTACGGAGTGATCAGACCGTCCTTGTGTTTTTCGTAAGAGAAGGTGGGATGTATTGCATTAGAAGTCTAAACTTTTTAGTCGCAACAATCCTAGTTCTCATGGAAACTTTTTAATACGAGTACCAAGCAACAAGCATAGTCCTCATGGAAACTTTTTGAACACGAGTACCAAGATATCTTGGGGAAAAAACCCTGTGCGAGTAGTCAGGCAGCCCAACTGCAAGCCTAACCACTGAGCCTTGGCTCTATTTTCATATAGTTGTTCAAACATGCATGCTAGATGTCTATTTGTTCATACATTCATTGATACTTCGTTTTTTTACACATTAATTGATACTTTTTTTTACGTGAGATAGATAAGTCTAGGAGCGTATGAAGAATTATAACCAACTTATTAAACATGCACCTACATTGAATAACCATCGGAGGATTAAGTAGAAGAGCCACCGGCTGGCGATGCAAGGTCGGGCAATGGTGTGTTATCGTGCTCTAGCAATCGCATTGCGTCCTGCATCGAAGGCCGTTGTGTACCATCAGGGAGAGTACACCAGAGGCCCAAGACAAGCACACGATGCATCTGCGCCCGGTCAAAGTTGCCGCCTAACCTTTCATCTGCCGCGGCCTCCACCATGTGCTCCGCAACTTCGTTGCTATACAGATTCCAGACTCCCTCCCTCGACTTGTCGCACTTGCAGGCAATCTCCAGCAGAACAATCCCAAAGCTGTAGACGTCGGTGCTACGGTTGAACCTGACTTTGCCTGCTTTCATGCACTGTGGATCCATGTATCCCCTTGTCCCCACGGCGTCGGTCACCACGGTGGCGTTGTTGTGGTTGGCGATCCTCGACAGCCCGAAGTCGGCAAGCTTAGCATTGTAATCGTTGTCCAGGAGTATGTTCTCGGGCTTGATATCCCTGTGCAGGATGTATGGATGACACTCGTGGTGGAGGTAAAGAAGAGCCGACCCAATTCCCTTCACTATTTTGTACCTGGTGTGCCACGGAAGAACTGTATCCTCCTTGTGTAGGTGATCGTGGAGATTGCCCTGAGGAACCAGTTCATAGACAAGGAAGATCTTATGATGATCCTGCTTCTGGCAGCACCAACACATCAAGTTCCAGGTTCCGCTGCTGCAGCAGCACCAACCTTCCAGGCTGACAAGATTCTTGTGCTTTGTCTTGCTAATGGTTTTGATTTCGTCGAGGAAGTTATTGGGTCCTCCTAGTGACCCCTTGAAGATCTTCTTGATAGCCACCTGGCCTTCCTGGCCCTTCAGGGATGTCCCCAGATACACTGCGCCAAATGCACCCTTGCCGAGCTTCCTCTTCTCAGAGAAGTTGTCGGTTGCATTAACCAAATCGCGGTACCGGAAACGCCTTTGGCCAGCCCCCGCCATAAGGGAATCACGTCCTCGTTTCTGCATAAACCATGCCAGAATAAACCAACCCACAAGCACGAACACAACAAGTCCTCCAACAATCGCTGTTATGATTAGGGGCCCAACTGTCGGAGCTGCAAGTTATGAAATAAAGAGATTAATGGAGTATTTCTTTTATGCACTCTGCTCAAGATGCACACAGCTTCGATGAAACTTATTTGCATTCCTGTACATGAGAGGTTGTAAGTTGGTGTGAGAGGAAACTGTGATCCAATAAGAATGAGAGTTTTCTGTAATATATATAATGAGAGTATAATACTATCTATGATTGGTAATGTGCCAAAAAGAAATAGCTGGACCATGTCCTTGGCTCCTTGCCAAAACAATTAAGCTAGGCCATCAGGCCTGTCCTTCCCCATGCCGTCTTGATACCGCTATCCTCTAGCATTTTGCCTATGGATGCAGAGCTTTGCGGCTGGCACCGCAGTTGCTAGTGAGTCTGTATGAGATGTGTTTTAAATGTCGACAACACTTAAACTTGGTGTAAGTGTGGCAATTCGAGCACTAAGGAGATAGACAACAAATATACAGAAAAGAAGTTAAATTTGGTGTAAATTAAATCCCAATAATTAGCGTAATTCATTGTGCTGGTAGATATGAATATTGGTTGTATTTCCAATGAATAATACTACATACCTCTGTGGAGCTGAAGGACCAGGACAATATCTGGTGAAGCTCCACCTGTTTGCCGGTAGACGCAGAGAAGCCCACCTCCACGTCTGGCGGGAGCAAGGCCGTGATGGGTTCAGGTAATTGTGCGCTGACCTCAACTGGCTGCACAGAAGGACGGTCATCAAAGTGCAGGCTGGCTACCAACCTCCGGGTGCTGCCGTTAAAACTGATGGATGCCGTCATGGTCCCATTCAGGCTGAATGTGGGCAAGCTCGTGACGTTGCCGTTAGCCCGGTTTTTCACCGAGCTGAGGTCGATGCCGACGTGATCCCAGGAGTCCTGGGGATCGAAGGAGTTGTTGTACGTGTGGAACTCGACGGCGACAAACCGGTCTGCGCCGTAGGCCAAGCCAAGGCCACGGTTCATGAGGTCGAGACCGCCGCCGTCTGAGTCGGGTGGTATTGCTGAGTTGTAGCCGGTGAGGAAGAAAGCCATGCCGTCCCCCTTCTTGACCCTGCTTCCTTGGGCAGGGAGAATGACCCTGAAGGCGAACCGCGTGGCGAAGCTGGCCACGACGCCGGTGGCGTCGTCGTAGAACGGCACCGGGTGCGCGTACGACATCCGCCCCGTGCAGTTTTGGATGGAAGCAATAGAGTTGCAGGTGAGGTCGACGAGTTTACCGTCCAAGCCGTGCTTCGCGTTGCCCTGCAGACGGAGGTCCTGCGGGTTGAACGTGGATGAGTCCGAGAAGTCGAAGCTGAAGGAGACGGGTGGCGCCACCGCCGCATGTCGAGGAGCATCAAATGGCAATATGCCGAGGAGGAAGCAGCCGGCATAGAGGAGGAGAAGCTGAACTGAAGGGCACCGGCCGCTGCTTGCAACGAACATGACTGTAACTAGCTCGAGCCTCAGCAAGTAGAGGTGGCGCGTGTGTTGTGAGCTTTGGAGTACTTCTGGCCTCCCGTCTCGTCGTGTATCAATGTGTATGTGTGTGGAAATTTCACCGAACAAACGGATCGAGGGGGCAAAGGATGACTGCTGACTGAACCGAGTAGTCAATTAATGTTGAAAGGTCGCTGTGTTCTGTTCCGGAATGCAAATCCGTGGGCGAGGCCTGGGGATGCTTTGCCACAATCAGTAAGCTAGCTGCCCGTACGCGTGCTTGTGCAAGTTGTTGCTTTCAAAAGCTGGTTTGCCGGCCAAAGGGACCAGGTCGCTTGTCATCATCACCATGTTAAGTATTTCCTGGAGGCTTCGTTAATGGAGCGACTCCGGATGTTCTCTCCCTGGTGGGTGGTGGCCGGATAGCTCACCGGCACCAAGGACCACCGGAGTCTGCCCCTGCACTCGCGCCCTCCCGGCTAGTCGTTTTTGGGCTTCTGCCTTTGTATAGTTTTCCTTTGTTTTGCTTGTTGTGTATCTTTTTCTTTGACTGCTTGTAAACTTTCACAGTCTCGACACTTCTAATGAAAATGGGGTCCGCCTACGCCTCAGTCGACTGAGAAACGCAAATTCCCAGTTGATCGATCATGTGTGTCCAAAGTAATGATCGTACGGTCGAGAAGACGTCGACCGAGAAAAACACAATCTAAAAAATGATCGTAAGGTCGAGAAGGCGTCGACCGAGAAAAACACAATCTCAGGCCCAAGCAAAACCGATGAAAATGACACATACTTAAGTGTGGGTTCGAGAAAGAAAGGAAAAAAAAGGCTCCTCTCCAATTTTACACAAAAATGGGACTTGCTCGGCATGAAAAAGGAGTATCGTGGGCTTGGGTATCCCCGATACGGGAGAATGATCTTGACATTTCACTTCTCTCCTCTTGATCGAAGGATATAACGATGACCAGAAAATCTGGAAGAAAATCATAGATCATATAAGTATGACAGTCAACAACAAAATGTGTTTGCAGAGAGCAACGTTTCTCCTTTTCGGAACGGGGTCTTGTGGTAGAGCTGCCAAGATGTGGGTATCAGTGACTGGTCCTGGTGGGGAGTCTTGGAGATGGTAAATTAATTCGTTTCTAGGAAGAATGGTTTGGGAGCTCTAGCCGTCCAATACATTCCGGGAAATTTGCAACATTTGCATTGAACAAAACAAAAACCCTAGACCTGTTACCACCACGTTTGAGGTCCTGAGGATATAGCTAACTGCTGGCTTGGTCACAAAAAGAACATTGTTTCAATACGCATGGTTACTTCTGCCCTCTTGTGGGGTGTGTGGAAACTTGGTAATGACAGAGTATTTTTCTCACGACAGACTTGAAATGGACTCCAGGTTGGCAGAAGCAACGCACACTGTTGTGAAACGCTGGCTGCCGCTGTGCCCAAAGAAAGACTGAACAGGAGCAGGATGTTGGAGATGATTGGTGCCAAGAACTGTGCTCAGTCTGGTCTGAAAAAGTTAATCTGTTTCCTGTTGCATGCTGTCTGTTTTACATGCTTTTCTATCGCCCATCAGGGCCTCTAAGCGAGCTTAAATGCTGTAACTTGTTTCATTTCTATGAAATGGAACTGGGTGTAAGCCTTTTGCTCTAAAAGAATCAAAATATATAAGATGCTTTCTGAAAATACGATACACACTAAAACAAGCTTTTCAGTCGGAGGCCTTGAATATATGTAAAACAGCTTTGAGTTGATAACCTTGCCCTGTAGCATGTAGATCCCTAACCCATGCAACATTTTCATTGATTTGGACCACATGTGAAATCCGGATCTTTTACCAAGTTGATAGTATGCTCAGGATTGGGACTATGCAGTTCAAAGATAACCTGCAAAGATAATGAAGTATAAGGGCATAGTTAGTTGCTTGGCACTTTGCAAACAGTAACAACCCCTATAAAAAGGAATTCTGAAAAGAAAAAAAAGGAGCAATAAAAATAAAAGTGAGGATTTTATTGAACTAAATTTCTCTGTGCATATGAATCCAGGTACATGAATTTACGTGTCCTCAACTTGACATGATATACAGTAAACGTAAAAGAGCCATAAGCAAAAAGGCGTTCATTTTCTCTTAAAAAGAGGGTGTTCATGTAAGAAATAGATAAAGCACATACAACAACGTTGTCTCCAGATTTGAGGATCGGCGCAGGAACATAAAGAGCACATTGTGGTCCCATTGCCTAAAAAAGCAGTCCATTTTCAGTGCACTTGAGCGAAATAAAAAACCTTCATAGAACTGGAATTGATCAATAATTTTTGAAGTGGAGGTCTCAGTATTTTACCGGCCAGAACCTTCCGATGTTGAAGTTGTTCACAAAAGCGACCCCTTTGTTCCAACCACGAAATGATATGAATGTATCCTTTATTGCATTCTCGGAGCCAATAACGAAATGGCCTTCATAAAACTCTGGTCCTTCTGAAATACCTACTATCATAAAATAGAACAATGCAACGAGTAGTGGACAAGGAATAGATTTTAGACTAGCCCGGCCTCTGCAACCGGACAATAAACACAGCCCAACAACAAATAATGATGCAGCATGTTTTTCACAATACCAATCAGATATAAGATACATGAGCACTGACAATTTTCAAAATCTACCATTCAGTCTATAGTTCTATATTTGTGCATAACTCAACAGAAAACATTAAAATTTCAAAAAGACATGAACTTTTTGCTATAGAAATTTTCAAGTTTTAACAACTAGCGCAATACCGATGCTTCACTATTGATTAGGAGAAAAAAAATCTTTATGTACGTTTAAGATCTTTAGGTCATATTTGCCAAATAAAGAAAATTGCTCTCGTGTCAACCATTTTTGGCAAAGATAACATATTGTGTAACCAAGGGTGGACAGACCGCCCCCACCGATTGACATATTTATAGAAGTGAAGATAAAGAAACTGTTGATTGTGACAAGAAGAGCGACAGTGATCCACTAATTTGTCGTAACCTAGCATCAAAGATAACAAACAAGGCAGACTGTTTCATACTTTTATTGTAGACCAAGTATTAGCTATATATGCAAATCATGTTATCTAGTAGTTCTTACGTTTCACTCACTAGGATCAAGAAGGAATATCCTAGAGGGAAGATGTCCCTTATGTAATGAGATATCATGAGTTATGCCTAGCTATTTAACTATGATTGCATGGGAATTAGTTATGCCTGACTATTTTACCAGAATCACATACATTGGCTTACCATTTTGATAGAATGACGAATCACGAAACTTGCTTTGTAAATAACCATGAATGGGCACTTTGCTAGCTCTGGCATCAGTGATCTGCTGTATTGGTTGGAATTTTGAAAGCTCGCCTAGTGCATCAAATGATAGAGGATACATTTTCCAGTGACGGACAGTAACACCATCTATTTCAACAGAAGATAATATCCCCTGTATTCGGAAAGTGAGAACCAATCAGCACAAGAAGCTTACAACCGTGGTCCATGTGGACACTGTGTAAGAGGTTTGTGGGACTTACCTTCAGGTCAAAAATATATGGCCCATAATTTACGCGGCCCATATTTTCTACCTGTAGACAGAATGCATATACATGGAGTTAAGACACAAAACACGAAGGCTCTTTGCTCATTCAAAAGGAAGGTAGACCAAGTATTAGCTAATAGTACTCCAATACTGTATCTAGATACTAAGTAATACTCCCTCCGTCCCAAAATAACTGTCGTGGATTTGTACAAGATCTTATACAAATCCACGACACTTATTTTGGAACGGAGGGAGTAGCAGTTTAATGTGTTAAGTGTTTTGGCCAGGCTAATACTTTCACATGGGCAGACATCCAAATAAGCGACATTAAATTATCAGCTAACAACGTGTGCAAAAAAAAGCGTGCTATGATGTCCTCTAGTTATTGATGCGGAAGGCGTTTGAACTGGATCTCAGCTAACCTTCTTTTATCAAGTTATTGGCATGCCAATTGTTGTGCGGCTATGTCACGGCACCAGTGGGTGATCAGGATCCAGGAGCAAGAGTGCCATGACAAAGAAGAGTGGCAAGGGTGTTATTCATGAGGGAGTGTGGATGTGGGCTTAGACCTGCTGGTGTGAGTATGGCCCATGTAATGGCACGGGTGGGCATGGTGTTGCAAGGGGGTTAAATAGCTTGATGCTAATAAAGGTTATGGCACAAGCCACATCGGTCTTCTATCAATACAGTTTTAAGAGTCTCTTCCAATCTATTTCGACATCTTAACATTCTGTGAGTTTCATTCAAACCAAGTAGATTACCATTAGTAGACTTTGCAGAAGTTTTCTGGAGAATTTAAGAATAATAGCAGGATTTTCAAATTTCAATGACATTAAAATAGTTTCAGTTACAGCAACTGTAACATCTGTGGAAGCAAGGAGATTTCTCATCTCATGATTTTCAAAAGAAAAATGCATGAACATTACCAGGATATATAAGCTGGTCTTAGATGAGCAGCTCAAGCTCGGTATCTGTAGGGTTTTCTTAGACCATCTTTCAATAATGCCAGCATATCTTCGATTTCTGACACCATCAAGTGAGCAGGACACAAAAACCTGGGCTCTGTCATGTACCTGCAGCATAATTTACCTCTTAAAAGCAATGAACTTGAACTCATGCTAACTAAAGGAATGATGAATGTAAAAACCTTTGGAATTGATAGGATGCTGTAAGGACCTTTCCCTTCGTATTCCGAGGAGTAAAGTAGAAACCCAAACATCTGGAATGAAAGAAATGTAACCGAGGATACAAAAATGAACCTAATCTATAACTTGTGTACTGGAAAGAACCAGAAATATAATTGGATATGTTCCTACCTGGCCTGTCTGTTCCATGGACAGAGGCTGCTCTGAGACAGACACTTTCAGAGGATCACCTATCTTATCAAATATGTCAAACAAAGAAGCAACCTTTTGTAGTTTCACGAGCCCATAATTTGATCTTTCAATGTTGGCAGGAAGAGGATGAAGAGGAGTGCCAGTGCATTCATGTATTACACTTCTCAGTGCTGCTTCATACCAACAGTTGTAAGGAGAAACACGTAAACAAAATACGTCTCAAGCATAGAATTGCTCCTCAAGACTTAACTTTAGACATTCATAGCACAGATTAAACTGGTTATTCGTAAATCCGCTCATCGACATTGGCATCTAAAATCCACCAAGCATTTCTCATTTTAACTCACAGTGGTAGCTAGCAAGCAGAGCTAAAAAGTGCACACAAAACAACTATATTTTCATATTAACTGTATGAATTAGCTATGAAAAAATGTTTTAAGAGAAGGAACGAAGAACTTTTGACAGAATACTCATGCTTTAAACAGAAAAGTTCAAGTATAATATAGCATGCCTTTGTATTTTGGATTATGCACGTCCCCGTGCTCCTTAATAGGCGCATCCTGGTGAAGGGCATCACATAAATAAGTACACTTGCAGAAATGATTCAAGAAATGAGAGGTTTTATTTGGATAAATACTTGCATAATCATAAGAAGTGAGGTCAGCTTTGTACGCGGACTCATTTTGGCCAGTATTTGCCCCATTGTAAAACCCAAAATTGGTCCCACCATGAGCCATCTGGACACATGTCGCATGAGAAAACAAAATTAGTTGAGTTAAAATGCAAATAAAATGCACTAACAAAAAAGGCTCAGGTGACAGACATAAAGTACAGCAGAACCGTTGCGGCACAAAATACTTTTAAGAGCTTTAGCTGTGCTGCTAGCATCTGTTGTTGCAATACTTTCACCCCAGTGTGTTAGCCATCCGGTATAAAATTCCCTGAAAAGTATGAGATAATATCACTAATAGATGTTACATTAAAGAAATAAAATACGTGATAAAGAGAATATCAATTTATCAAACGTGCTGCACTGTGCACAGACCACTTACGCGGTTAAAGGGGCTGATTTTCCTGGAAAGTTGTATTCCTTCTGTAATCTGAATATTGGCCATGGATCATCGCCCGTAGAAAAATCAACAGCTGCAATTGAACCACATAATTATTTGCAAAAATCTTACTCCCTCCGTTCAATAATTCTTGTCTCAAATTTGCCCAAAAATGGATGTATCTATTCCTAAACAGCGTCTAGATACATGTAATATTTCGACAAGAATTATGGAACGGAGGGAGTAACTGAAAGCCAAAGGCATATTAAAAGTTTGTAACAATTATGAAGCTAGGAAGATCAAATTATTTTCTGACTCAAAAGCCTTATGCAGAAAATATAGTACGAAAGGCATCCTTTTACAGAAAGAGCATGTACATCATCACACAGCTCATTTATTATAGTTTACCAGCAAAAACATCATCTTGATGAATTGATCCATTCTTTAAGGTCCCAATGGTGCCCCCATCAGTTGTATACCTGAATGATGGTTTGTAAGAACTCATATCACAGTTTGATATTCACTGTTTACATACAAACAAAATACTGATGGCTGATGCTAATATAGTTACATAAGCTTATCTCTGAACCATCACTAAATTAAACCAATAGAAATAGATTGACTGGATGAGAGCATCCAGATATATTTTATCAACAATATAATGGTGAAACTTTGAATGTCTGTTGACTCTATTTTTTCCTTCCTGGTTTGTCAATGCTAAACACAACTGAGTTCGTCCATTGTAAAGTGTCAACAAAGACTAGATCTTGTATTAAATGCCTTCACAGAAACTATGTGTACAATGCAATGTTTAAACATATATCCAATTATCCATATACTAAGTGAGAATATGAAGAGAGTATTATTTCAGCCTAATTCCGGGCATAAAATTCAAACAATATAGAAGTCTAATATAAACATAAATACGGTGCTAATAAATGATATTTGTGCAGCTGAGCCTTGTAGACTTTCATAATGGCACTGATAACAAGGGCAATCGTTGTTGGGGTTGTACTATAGTGATGCCTTTTTACCTCCATTGTCTAAAAGGAACTTTTTACCTTTACTAGTATCCATACCTAGTCAGTAAGTTATACATAATCTGTAAACTCAATTCTAAATTGTAGCAGATTATACTAAATGAACTGCATGGATTTGCTAGTGAAAACTATGAGCAGAGAAACTGTGTACAGAATAATGTCATTCCCCAGATATCGTCTGGCTAGTAGAACAAGGTAATGGAGGTAATTCTTGTCATCTCCAAATGACCCAAATTCATTTTCAATCTGCACAAACCAGCCGTAAGATTAGTCTCCTGTTAGCTGATAGACTAGAAAGGAAAATTAATATCAAGTAGTAAAACAATTTAAACCATGAAGAACTTGCCTGCACCATGATAATTGGACCTCCATTGCTGTATAATAGTGGTGCCACTTTTGGAAGTAATACTTTCCACCATCTCTCGACCTAGAAAACTAGGTAATTTGTGTCAAGATATCTCCAGAAAATTTTAAACCACTGATTGGAAAGTCATACATAAAGCCATAAAATTGATGTAATTTTGGTTAGCGTACCAAGGAAAGATAGGCTGAATCTGATGATCGCAGTTTAAGGGCTGGTTCTATGGTGAGCAACCAAGGTGGAAATCCCCCTAAGTCCCATTCTGTAATCCACAGCTTACAGAATTTACAGATCATATAAGACAAAAGCTCAACCAAAGCACATGCACTATCACAAATCAATCAACTCCAAATTCCAAAACCATATGGAACCTGTACTAATAGAAAGAACTTCTGAACTGAGTATAACTTAGTTTGGAACAAATTGTGAAATTTATAATATAATAGTACATCGTAGCACAAGAAAACTACGTTTTTCTATTCTTGATTAAGTTGAAGCATTCTAGCTATGTTGTTTCAACAAGGAACATCCTAACATGAGAATGTGTGTACCCTGTATACATATATCGCCTTCCTTTATTCGAAAAAAAAGCTTCCCCGATTTCCCTTTTTGCATGGCACGTCATTACAATATTAGTCCTTTACTTGCTGGGTTATTTTGTAAACTAAAGAACTAGAAAACATTATGATGTCATATGATCAATATATTAACTAGTCTAATGCATACTACAGTTGTTCTTCTAAAAAATACATACTGCAGAGAATGAAATGGTGAGTCTTCCGATTATTGTAGTTACTTATCTGAATTTTGTAGATCATCTTGAGCCATAATTTTTCTCTTCTTGGTATGCAGATATTATTCCTTGATTATTCAAATGGGCATGCTTATAGTCTTGAGCCATAATTTCTCTCTTCTTGGTATGCAGATATTATTCCTTGATTATTCAAATTGGCATGCTTATAGGGCAAAGTTTCAGTACGAAAATGGAATTACCTCCACAAATATATGGACCGACACGAAGCATGACCAGCATCTCTAATTCATGAGCAAGTCTTAGGTACGATTCAATGTCGGCAAATCCATTGAATTCCCAGCTCTGCGGTTCCGGCTCATGCAAATTCCAAGGAACATATGTTTGAACCGTGTTCAAGCCTAGTGCCTTAGCCCTTAGCAGGCGGTCTTTCCAGTACTGCACGCATTACAATTAAGTAAGCTTTCGGGCTTTCAGCAATGTGCACCGATGAAGAAGAGGCCCTGAGATGTAAACAACTCGGGAGAACAGATTCACCTCGGGAACAATGCGGAAGTAGTGCACGTCGCCGCCGACGATCTGGAACCGCTCCCCGTCCTTCCGGAAGGCGTCGCCCTCGATCCAGAACCTTCTCGAAGCCCCGCCATCGACCTGCCAACACCCGTACGCACGTACGCCGAGACAATCGAATCAGCGCCACCAAATCAGCATGAGCGAACGAACGGCACGGAATCAATCACCGGGTCAACGCGTCAACGGACAGAAATTCCCCGCAAAACGGAACGCGAGGGCGGGGGAGCGCGCGTACCGTGGAGGCGAGCGCGGAGCAGAGCGACAGCGCGAGGAGGCAGAGATCAAGGAAGCTTCTACCGGACGCCATTGCCGCTGATCCCAGGCGCCCGCGGCCTCTGCCCAGTGCTCACCTACTGCTGCTGCTGCTTGTGCTGCGGGCAGCGTGGCTTGCAAGCTACGCCCAATTCGGTCGGGGACTGCGTTTGCGTGGGGCAAGCGATCGATGCCGTGTGCTGAACGCCGCCTCTCTGATTGGGACCGCAAGGGGCGGCGGCGCGGGGAGAAGGCGGCGCTGCGGCCACGGTTGGGTTGTTGAGAAACTTGAGAGGTGCTGTAGCAATGGCCGTGCCGTGAGTCTGTGGGAGGAGGAGGAGTACGGGCGGGCGGGCGGCTGTGGCTCGGCGGCCGGGAGAGGCGCCGGAGTGCTGGGCGGAGAGTGGAGACTGCAGTGATGTGGCCTGGTGGTGGACGAAGAAGCGGACAGGAGCCACGTCGTTGTTGGGTGTCCTCTGCAGGCTCTGCTCGTCAGATGGTATTTTATTCTGAAACTTCCATATTTTATCAGAGTATGTTGATACGATAAGATTCAGATATGCGCTTGCATTATTACTGCTCCCTCGTTCTAAATATATTACTACTGTATGTTCTACAGAGTAGTTATTTTCTAATTAAAACTTTTAAAATTTAATCAAATTTATAGAAAATCTGCCAAGAACTCTAATTCTTGATTAGTTTTATTAAATCTTCATGGTATACATGTTTGATACTGTATATAGTTGAGAAACTATGTCATACTTCTGTTCAGATAAGTAACATACTACCAGAGACCACAAGTCTACCAAGAAATTTAATTCTAGATTAGTTTTATTAAATCTTCATAGTATACATGTTATTTTTTATGCTGCTTTTCTCTAGTTGTATTTTAACCTTTATTTAATAAAATTTACAATAGATCTTTTGATCTACTGTTTTCCTAAAAAAAATGCCAGAGACCACAAGTCGTCTGTCTCTGTTTGGTACTTTTCATATTTGAAATCATCTTCACTTTCTTAGCAAAAGAGAAAGAGCACATCTAATTCAGTAGTGAAAGACAAATCAATTGTGGCAGGAAGCATTACAGCACTGAAGGAGTATTATGCTACTCCCTCCGTTTTAAAATAAGTGACGTGGATTTGCATAAGACTCTATACAAATCCACGTCACTCATTTTGGGACCGAGGGAGTATTAATATATAGATTCTAATGGGAGAATTACTGATGTTGCTGCTGCTTGCTAACATAGTAGAAAAGTGCATGGAAATGCCCATCCCTAACCTAGAAACATTTTAATTCAACACCAAAAGTGAAAGTCTGCACCATGAATCATCGTGCTATGATCTATGCCACAGTCACCACAAAGTTCTTTTTTTAGGGGAAGTCACCACAAAGTATTTACAAGTATTTTACCCATTTCCAGCAAAATCAGACCGAAAAGAATTAATTTGCGCCTTGTGGATGCTCGGAAGCCCATTGGAAGCCCACTACAGAACCGGCTCCCCTCCCGCACATCGTCTGGACTCTGGAGCTCGGCTCCGACCTCTTAAAATAAATGGAGCTGGACTCCGACCGTGCGTGCCTCTCGCCTGCCGTCCCTGTCCTGTCGATGCCGACGGAGAAATCGCCCAAGTCCCCAGGTACAATGCAACCCTCCCCCGCTCCGCTCGCTCTCGTTTGCCCTTTGAATAGGGTTTCTGGCTGATCCCCTGCGGCATGAGATGATGAGATCGCGAAATTTCACATGCCTAGTTCAGAATACGGAATTTACATGATTAAATTTAGCTATGCAGAAATGGTAGGTCCATGATTTTGCTGCCTGCACTTGCATCAGAATGTGTTTATGTGGGAATTTTGGCCTGGTCTCCAGGTTTAGTTGGGTCTCTTCGAGAAAATGTCAGGTTGGGGGGTGTGGGTTTACTCACACTCAGACCATCATCTGAACTAGGGCCAACTAGATAATTTGTAGACTTGTGGAATGTTTACTCATCAGTTAGATGGTTTTGTGGAGAGCTGTAGTTGGGTTTTAGATCTCCAAGTCAGAGTCTGCGCAGTTGAACATTTGTGTCACTAGTTTGCCGAAGAGCAGAAAAAGCATGCTCATGACATCCATGAACGTTGACAGGCGTGCATATATGCGTCCTAGTCGGACGCTTATAACAGGATTTTGCTGGGTTTCCACTAAGAGTCATGACAAGGATCATATACATCAACTTGCCTTACCACTTCATTGTCAAAGACATTAGTTTATAACTTATGGCATACTATTTTGTCGACTTTATTATCTATGTTGGAATTTCTGACGTGTACTTCTAACATGGTGACTGTATGGCTTACAGTTGTTTGTGTACAAAGAGTTCTAATTTCAAACAAACACAGTGAGGAGCTTGTTGGTTTATTACATGAAGCATGTTCAAAGGAACTTGTGATCCTTTGTCATGGATTCAGAGCTACAAAGGAAAGTCTGTACCATTTATATGAAACTCTTTCATTCAATTAATTAGGTATGGAGTACAGCTGTCTAAACTTTGTTCCTTCACTGTTTTTATTTTTGATCTGTGTGTGGCTGCCGTACTTTGCAGGACGGCAGCATCTTGGTCGATCTTGCCGCTGCAATAGCGAAGGAAGAAATTAATTCTTTTCGGTTTGATTTTGCTGGAAATGGGTAAACCACTTGTAAAGACGTTGTGGTGACTGGCATAGATCACAGCATGATATCGTTCATGATGCAGACTTTCACTTTGGTTTTGAATTAAAATGTTTGTGGGTTAGGGATAGGCATTTCCATGCACTTTCTACTATGTCAGCAAGTTGTAGCAACAGCAGAAATTCTCCAATTAGAATCTGTATATTAATAGCTTAATATTCTTTCAGAACTGTACTGCTACCTGCCACAATTGATTTTTCTTCAGTTACTGAAATTACATGTGCTCTTTCTCTTTTGCAGGGAAAGTGAAGGTGAATTCCAGTGTGGAAACTACCAAAAAGAGGCAGAGGACTTGAGGTCTGTAGTATCTTACTTATCAGAACAGAAGTATGACATAATTGCTCTTGTTGGGCATAGTAAAGGTAGGTAAGCTGCTGTGATATGTTGTTTATATCCATCAAGTATGAGTTCTTACTAACTTTCAATGTCAAATGGAACTCATACCTGGTATACTGCTTTATGTATTTGTTGCCTTATGGAAGGACCTCTAAAGGTGTATTCATTTATAATTGAAAAGAAAAGCATGCAGTTGTGTTGTTTTAATGCATCATGTATTTATTATATATCGGTATCTCGCTTTCTTCATCATGTACATGTATGTGACGGGCATGCTCTTCACGTATGTTACTTTTGACAGTTTATTTTTTGTATTTTCACTGTGTGTATGTCTTACTTTTAGGAGGAAATGCAGTGCTCTTATATGCTTCCATGTACCCTGATGTTCCTGCCATTGTGAATATTTCTGGCCGCTTTGCATTAGAGCACGGTATGGAAGGGCGTCTGGGGAAGAATTTCATTCAGAGAATAAGGAAAGATGGATACATAGACGTCAGGAATAGAAAAGGTGTAAATGTGTTGCACTTGATATGGCATTTTCTTTTTGTTAAATAATACAAATCTTACGCCATCACAGTTCTATGAATCGATCAAATATTGTCAAGTTTTCCAAGTAAAAGTTATGCATCATTCTGGTAGTGTAACTGCATTAGTGCATCATATGATTTATTATTTAGTATAACTGCATCGGTGCATCAGAGGCTGGAGCATTATTCCGTGTTTCTGGTTATGTCCATAGATATAACCTGCAAAAGAGTACCTTCAAGATTTATTTTGGAAACATAGCCCCGTTGTTATGCTCACTTACCCTATTACAACATTTTCTGTTGCTATGCACTTACACAGGGGAGTTTGAGTACCGGGTGACAGAAGAAAGTCTACGAGATCGGTTGAGCACTGACACCCTTCTTTCCAGCCGCTCCATAAGCAAAAACTGCAGGTTGTAAGCTACTCTCTTGCACCTGGACCAACTCTCATCAGCAATCTATGAGGAAAATGTGTATCGATCGATTTGCAGGGTCCTCACGGTTCATGGCTCCAAAGATGAAACGGTCCCAGCGAGGGACGCCCTGATGTTCGCTGCGAACATCCCAAACCATGAGTTGCACATAGTTGCGGGAGCCAACCATTGGTACACAGGCCATGAGCAAGAGCTGACTTCACTTGTGCTGGATTTCATCAGGCCCCGTCCTCGAGCCCCGCCCTCCTTGCATCCAAAGTTGTGATTACGCGATCATTCTGAAGATTGGTTGATGTGCTCTTAACTTGGTTTCCTTCATCCTTGATGAACCCCTGGCCGGTTTATAGCTGGTGTGCCGCGCTCTTGAATTGTAACTAATTCCAGTAAGGTTTTTATGTTACATCTTCCAACATGAGAAGCTCAATATGCTTCAGAATTATTATTTTATCTAAATAGAACTGTTTGAATTCAGGATTAGTTGACTGATGTGAAATCGATGGCTTCTTTTCATAAATGAAAATCAATAGCTGAGGTGAAAGTATCACTGAAACCATCCTGTTACTTGCGGATTGGCTGCCTTTGCAAATTGATCAAGAACGTTAACTAAAGGGTAATGATTATGAACTTCGGGGCAGATCGATGTTCATAGGCACGGATGGTGATCTAATTGACTAATGTGCCCTTGTTGTGTTCAGCTTAAAACTAAAACAGGCTATTTATGTGGTCGGTTTGGCTTTGGAACCATAGCACGGCCCGACGAGGATTCAGTGCAGTACTGCCCCTGACCTTACCGTCATTGACGCGTGGGACTGGCCCCACCTGCCAGCGGTGACGGCTGCCCCACGGCCGAGGCACCATGGCCAGACAACCACGCGCCGCTCCACACCCGGACAGCCGCGCACGCTGCTTGCGCCCCCCGCCGGCATCCGGCTCGGTTACGGAAATAGGGCGGCGAACTCCCGACCTAGATACCTGACTTAAAAGTCAGTGACTTTACAAAAGAAACATGTAGCCCGCAAAAATTTCATCTTCAAAAGAAACAAAATATACTGAAGAAAAAAGGTGAGAAAAAAAATAGGTTCATGCCATGCCTGACACAACAGAGAGAGAAACAAAAGAAAGGAAAAACGTTGTAAGGGCCTCCATAGTGCGTGCCAAATAAAGGTGCCAAATTGCTAATTTGCCATTTGGCACGGATCCATCCACTGTGAATCCGTTGCCAAATTGTGAAAAGTGGGAACCGGAGCAAGTAGATGATTCAGTTCCCAATTGGGGGAAACAATAAACAATGCAGAGAGAGAAGAGTGGAAGGAGGAAGGAGATGAGAGATCGTGGAGAGAAAAACATGTTGGCAGAGAATTTGGATCCCACCGAATAGATATTTGTCTTTGGTTACGTTGGAGAACTAGCAAATTTGGCACAGTGCTAAATAATGTTTATCAGTCAAATTTGGTTTTGGCACATTGTGGAGGCCCTAAGGGAGGTCAAATCCAAAATGGGGAGAGAGACACACACAAAAGTAGTACTTTTCGGTTAATCATCTCTCTCTAATGAAGTATAAGACACATTAAAATATTTGGGTGGACTCACCAATTGCAGACCTTTGGACAGAACGAGTGTCTTGTGAATTTGATTAACTGTAAATTTTGGTTCAATGTCGGTTTAAACAGATGTTACCGAACTTGTGAACCGACAAGAAAATAGACAACATCAAATCATAAATTTTAGCATAACTTATATGACTCGAGTATCAAACAAAGGAACCATGACATAACTAAAGGTCTTGCAGACTTGAAGTTACATCAAAGTTCAGAAGCAATTCATACAAAATATATAATAACATAGATATAAGTGTGTAATCACATGCGTTTAGACTATTTATACTAATTCGGTTTATTTGGTTAACCGAGGTTACACTTAGCCACCGAAAATAAGTTTCGGCTAATTCGGTTTCGGTTCTGGTTAATTTGGGTTCGCCTTTCGGTTTCAGTTTGCGTGAGTTTTTTGAAAATCAAAGTCTCCGTTGGCCTGAAATCGTTAATCCAAACTTGTATTTTAGTTCTGACCTGAGTCCTCGATCCTCCAATCCAACGGCTCTATGCCTTTTTATCCGTTCCATCGTGCCAAGGTGCAGTTGGTACTTCAGAATGTTGTATTTCCGAATCTGCCCTTCTCCCCACTTTTCTGTCATTCTTTTCCCCTCACTAAGCTTCGACCTCACACTAGCTAACCAGGTAGTGCCCAGAGCATCAGCTCACACCATCTTCGTCTTCCTCTCGCCTACCAACTACCAAATCCCACCCAAGGACCCCTCTTTGGCCCAAAAGAACACTTACAGGCCGATGGCCGCCTGCTCGACGGTCCTGGCCTTCCTCTTGGCTCTGTCATGCGTGCGGGAACGGCGGTTCTTGGCGGCCAACGCGGCCGTGGGGGTGAACTGGGGCACCCTGTCGTCTCACCGTGCGCCGCCGCCGGTGGTGGTCGACCTCTTGCGGGCGAACCGGATCGGGAAGGTTAAGCTCTTCGACGCCGACCCTGGCGTGCTGAGCGCGCTCGCACGCAGCGGCATCCAGGTCATGGTGGGCGTCACCAACGGCGAGCTAGCTGGTATCGCGGGGTCGCCGGCGGCCGCCGATGCGTGGGTCGCGCAGAACGTGTCGCGGTACGTCGGCCGCGCCGGCGTCGACATCCGGTGAGTGATTTCCTTGATATCTCTTATGGTGAAGCATTTTAGCATCAATAGTGATTCTTGGTTAGGGATTCTTGTTGTTTCAGTGTCCAATGTAGAATTATTTTAGCTGATTTGCGTGTAATATAATTGAATAGTCAAGGGTATTGAATTATTTCTGTTGGAAATGTGGTTGTGGGATCTCTTAAGCTTTATTTGAAAGCTGGAACCGGTGCCGCCTTGATTAAATTTAGTTGAAAGGGGGAAATGAAAAGATACAAGACTTGTTTACTTTAATGCCATTGCTGAGGTACTTTGCTTAAACCCAATTAGATGCTGGTTTGATATACTTTAGCATCAGTGAGTTTGTATCCAGATTATGCTTTGGATTTTAGAATTATCTCTCCATATGCTTGGCCAGTACTCCCTCTGTAAATTTTACTCTAACCATCATGTACACCAATAATATATGGGTTTTGTGGCATAAGAAAATGGTGTTGAAAGCTTATTTCGAATATGAATCCAATGATATAAACTCTGTGGTACACAAACTACATATTATTGGTCTAATTAGTGATCAAACTTGAATATTAAAATGCGTGCACACCCACCATAACAGGATGGAGGGAATACTATGTGTCGTCATTTATCATTGCTCAATTCATTGATTTATGGGATAACTTGATAAGTGAGCCAATTTCCTTCTCAGTATCAAACTGAGCATTCTTTCCTGAAAATATAACTAATATACAATTTAGAATACACACACTGAGATTTATCAGAATGTATGTTGAGACAAAATCTGTTTCTTTTTTCTTGATTTGTTAGAATGTATGTTAGAGACTTTAAATCCTTACTAAGGCTATGCACAGAATATGTACGCAGGATAAATTTTGAGGTGTGGCGGAGTTCACACAACAAAAAATCATGTACAATACAACTATACAGAAGCTCACCAGGATACTAGATATATATTACATTGTGTTCAACAAGTATAGTAAAAATCCAAAAATAACGTACTGGCACTCAAAATACCTCCATAGATGAAAATTACCTGGATAAGCTATATTAATTAGACAAACATAGAAATGATCTGGAAAGCACTGAAACGGTCAAACCATAGAAAATTATGAATTAGTAACTAGTACTCTAGTAGTGTCATATGTAGGATAGAATCATAGGAAACACATTATGCAAGTCCTGTAATCTACATATCTGCCCAGTCTTGTATCTGCCAAACCCCGAACTCTTTTTTCTGTCGGCCTGGAGGCTTCTGCACTCGCGTGCCCGTGTATGGTTAGGGAATTTTGGAATCACCGAATCGAGAGCATGGAACGGTGGAAAACAGGAGATGGGGAGTCACAGTGCCTGCCGGCTGCCGCCTGGGAATGAGAGGAATCGTGAATGCGGCAAGTCTTAGCGTTAGCGATCAGTTATGCTCTAGATTGAGAGGGATACGTCTCAAGAGGCAAGCCCATGCCATAATGACTCCCAATAGACTAGTTAGGCATGCTATGTACTCCCTCCTTCCCAATTTAAGTGTCACATAAGCTTCTTTGCAAATACCAAGGCACAATACTCCTCCAGATTGTAAAGTCAAGCGTGCTCTTTTCCTGTGGGCTGCTGCTGCTCTCTGCATAGCTGGCTGCCGCTAATTGCTGCATCTAGTCCGCGCGCAGGACCCAAAAAGCCAACCAGAATTAATGCCTTAACCGAGTGCTAATACGACACTTAATTTGGAAAAAAATAATAAAAACCTAAAACGACAGGTAAATTGGAAAGGAGGGAGTACTATATATATTGGATTTGTGGGCTGACTTTTAAGTGTTTCGGCCGCCGCACCTTGCTGTACCGGACTACTGGTGCGTCCGCCCCTGCTCTAAATTCATTGTATCCTAAATCGTATACTAGTCATATTTTTCATGAAGGGCTATCCAAAAAATGAGATATGGGATATAAGATGTTGAGGTTTAACGACGATGGTGCGTATCTTGTTGTAAGTACCTTAAGATAATCAAAACTCTAGACTTACCATCTAGACCAATGTTGAATTGAGGTCGAGGTGGATTATGTACGAGTCTATGTCTACCTTAGATTGTGGGAAGATTATGAAGAATATTTAATAAGAAACATGTATATGTTCTCAATAAGTATAGCACAAGTAAAACATACTCTGAATGAGATACGAGGGGTTTAAAGACGGGTGAGTGACCACATTTTACTTTTTAATTTTTAATGTGAGATAGTTGTTCACTATATACTATTTCCGACTTCTTTGTTCTGTCAACGAGTACTGAATCTGAAAAGTTTATGCAGATATATTGCTGTGGGAAATGAGCCTTTTCTGACAAGCTACCAGGGTCAATTCCTGTCATATGTTATTCCAGCAATGACAAACATCCAACAATCACTGGTGAAGGCTAATCTTGCTAACTACGTGAAGCTAGTAGTTCCTTGCAATGCTGATGCATATCAGAGTGCTTCTGTTCCATCACAAGGAGTATTCAGGACTGAACTGACGCAGATAATGACACAGCTTGCCACTTATCTCAGTTCCAATGGAGCTCCATTCGTGGTCAATATCTACCCATTCCTCAGTCTTTACCAGAACTCTGACTTTCCAGAAGATTATGCCTTCTTTGAAGGATCGACCCATCCACTTGTAGATGGCCCGAATGTGTATTATAATGCTTTTGATGGCAATTTTGATACATTAATTTCTGCTCTGAGTAAAATAGGCTTTGGGCAACTACCAATTGCAATTGGTGAGGTGGGTTGGCCAACAGAGGGAGCATCAAGTGCAAACTTGACTGCAGCTAGGGCATTCAACCAAGGACTTATCAGTCGTGTTATGAGCAACAAAGGAACTCCACTCCGTCCTGGTGTATCTCCGGCTGATGTCTATCTTTTCAGTCTTCTTGATGAGGAACAAAAGAGTGTATTACCTGGGAACTTTGAGAGACACTGGGGGATCTTCTCTTTTGATGGACAGGCTAAGTACCCACTTAATCTCGGGTTGGGCAACCCAGTACTGAAGAATGCTAAAGAGGTGCCGTATCTTCCATCACGATGGTGTGTCGCAAACCCTGCTCAGGATCTGGACAAGGCTTCAAATCACTTGAAGCTTGCTTGTGACATGGCAGATTGCACCACTCTCTACCATGGAGGATTGTGCAATGGCATCGGGGAGAAGGGCAACATTTCTTTCGCATTCAACAGTTACTATCAGATGCAGAAGCAGGATGCAAAAAGTTGTGACTTTGATGGGCATGGGATGATAACCTACCTTGACCCATCTATGGGCGAATGTCGCTTTCTTGTTGGCATTGAGGATAGTTCAAGCTCTGCAGTTTCCTCTTGCTGTCGGGTCTTTTGTGGGGTTTTAGCTGTGTGGGTGCTCATGTACCTTAGAATGATGGGTTCTGCCTGACGCTGAAACTGGTCCGTTTGCGCATGATGATCACACCCTTGGGAAATAGCCTGTAACTTCTAGATTTAGGTAATGAAGGCATCATTGCTGTATATGAATCCTAGATTATTATTAGATTTAGGTAAGGAGACATTTGAGTCATATCTACTAATTCATTGTTGAAATTTCTATTTGGAACCCTGAAGTAGTTCTCTGTCTGCCACCTGCTTAATGGGAACTGTTTAGAAGACAAGATGCACTGAATATAGTTTTGATGTAGCACTTGAATGAATTAGTCATTCTGAAGGAACCAAGAGATGTATTATTGGTGAGTCATAGATCCTTACATTGTCATACAAGAACAGGCTGGGTTCCTAGAGAATCCCCGCAAGTTTTCTCAGCTGAAGTATTTACACTTGGATTTAACTATCATTTATGAAGATGTTGGCAACATTCTCTCTTTAGCCTCTTATTTGCGAGCTGCTCCTCTCATTGAAAAGTTTGTGTTGCATGTTAGTACCAGATGTTCATCATGGCTACTTCACTAGTCGTTTTCATTTATTTCATTTGTGTGTTGTGTTGCAGTCTTGCTCCTATTACCAACTACAAAACTTTGTATTCTCTGAAATTGTGTAGTTCAATTCCATGAGACTGAGACACGTAGGGGTTCTTATACATTACAATGTTATGCTATTTCCTTCTATGTACCGATAAACAACCATGTAGTACTATTTTGAGATTGTGTTTCAAGAATTTGCATTCTGTTTTTACAAATGGTTTCCCTCCTGCGCATTTTCATGTACTTTCTACTATGTCAGGAAATAGCGGTAGCAGCAGCCATAATTCTGGTAGTGAAATTTGTGTACAGATAACTGTTCCTTCAGTGCTATCTTGCTGTCTGCCACATTGGATTTGCCTTCCATTGTCAAATTTTAGGGGCTCTCTTTCTCGGGGAAAATTAGGTTGAATTCCAATAAAAGAGCTACTGAAAATAGGTACTCCATAGATGACTTGTGAGCTGTAGTATCTTGTCAGAAGAGAAGTATGCAATGATTTCCTGATCTGTTTGCATATCCTGGGCCCTGGGGTAGCATTTTCGCCTGGTAATTCAACCTTGGGGTAGCATTGTTGCCAGCAATTACATGCTTGCCCTGTTGTTGAATGCTGTTTGTGTCAACTCTTCTTGTAGCACATTTCTCGTCACTCAATCAGACAGAATGGAAACCTTCCCTTGTCGACTGCATAGGACTTCTAGAACCCTACCCAAACTGAAGTTTTCTTGAGAAATACAGTACATTGCAACAAACAAATGTTGTACTCCCTCCATACAACAAAAGATGTCTCAAGTTTGTCAAAATTTGGATGTATCTAGACATGACTTAGTGTATAGATACGTTCAAATTTATTCAAAGTTGAGACATCCTTTGTTGTACGGAGGAATAGTACCCGTGGACAGTTTCTCGCGGTTAAAAATGTGGGTGTTGCTCAGGATATCAGCAATTATACATCAATGTATGTACTATACTTATACGTCTGAGATTATACAGGGAATTGATCATGAGCTAATTTAACCATGGGACAATTTAACCTTAACATCTGAGAAATTCCAAACAAACAAGCTTAAATTGGCAAAACAATTCACAAGTTCTGCAACCTAATTAACTGTATTTAGTGAGAAACTCGGTCAGAAAGGAGATCTCCTCAGAAAGCACATGTCTGAGACCAGAAGGCAACTTTTCCATTACTGATGACAACAAGACGGTAACATCAGGTCAGGCATAACACACCCCACAGAGCACGAACAGAAAACCTTCCTACCACACTAGCACATCTCCATAGAGCAACACAACAAACTAAGACAAATCTATCCACCGGCAGCACAGGCACCGCGAGACAACGATGCGGCACTCGCCTAGGCCCTCTCTCCACGGATGCGGCGGGCGAGCTGGATATCCTTGGGCATGATGGTGACCCGCTTGGCGTGGATGGCGCAGAGGTTGGTGTCCTCGAATAGCCCAACGAGGTAAGCCTCGGCGGCCTCCTGCAGCGCCGAGACGGCGGAAGACTGGAAGCGGAGATCGGTCTTGAAGTCCTGCGCGATCTCCCTGACGAGCCGCTGGAAGGGCAGCTTGCGGATGAGCAGCTCCGTGCTCTTCTGGTACTTGCGGATCTCTCGCAGCGCGACGGTGCCGGGGCGGAAGCGGTGCGGCTTCTTCACGCCGCCGGTCGCCGGGGCCGACTTGCGCGCCGCCTTGGTGGCCAGCTGCTTCCGCGGCGCCTTCCCGCCGGTCGACTTCCTCGCCGTCTGCTTCGTGCGGGCCATGGGATGGGAGCGGGCTAGGGTTTGCTTGAGGGGAGATGAGATTTGAGGATTTCGACTTTGGGCTGTGGGGAAGAACGGACGGGGGCGGGCGGTTTAAGTAGGCGGGGCGTGGGCGGGAGATTGGTCGCCGCCCGCCGCGGGGCGTTTCGGTTTTCGGGAGGGAAGCGGAAAGCGGAGCGTTGGATTTGGATTGGTGGGGTGTCGACGGTTGGGATCGGGTGTTGGGGAGCGATCCATGGGGAGGGTTTTGCGTGCTCTGATTGGCTGGGGATGAGGTCAGGCGGATTGGTGACGTGGAGCCGCGCGCTGGTGATTACTGGTGAGTCGTGGCAGTGGTCATTTACCGCGCGCTGGGAGTAGCAGGGTCCGGTAGCAGATGGTTTTGTGTAACATTTTCGTATCAATGAAAATGGGAGCGTTTTGCTCGTAAAATTCCGAAAATAACTACTCCCAGGACGTGACTAGTGGGTGCATGTGCACTGTAGGGTGGCCCAGGGTGCACATCCAAAAAAGAAAAAGTTCAGATGCGCTTTTCACATATGGAATTTGCTGTCCCCGGACTCCCCCACACACTTGATTTGCGCGCCGTGGGGGTGGGCCCGCGCTCGCCGTTCTCCCTGGCCGTTCTGGGGTGTAGGAAGTTGCCCCCTCGCGCGAGCAGAACACAGGAAAAACAAACAAGAACGCAAAAAGCAAAAAAAAAGGCAGAAAAAAAAAAGCAAAAAGCAAGCATCAAATCCAGATCCCGATCTCCTTCTTCTCCCCCGGGTGCCTTCTTCCTCCCATGAAATTCTCCATGCAAGCTGCCCCAGAAGCAAAAATCAAAGCAGAAATTTGAGGTTGCAGAACAGACTTCTGAAGGTAATTGCCAGCACCCAGCCCCTTACTGCTTCCTGTTCTTATCCATGTTTAAAAACTGGTAGAAATCTGCATATCTAGGCAAAACTGGCAGAAATTTGAGGTTGCATGCTGCCATATGAGAACACAAGTTGGAAAACACAAAAAGCACAACCCCCTTTGGTGTTGCATGCTGACATGAACCTGTCCCCAGAATTGCAAATCTGGGCCAGGTGGGTGATTTGGGCACGCCTATAGGTAAGCATAATTGCAACATGCAAAGATAGTTGGAAAAAAAATGCTACAAGTAAACTCTTACTCCCCTACACGGGTTCCATGAAAACTTGCATATGGAAACATGTTTGGACAGTATTCATCATGGTGACTGGGTATTTGGTTCCAGTGTTGTTGTAGTTATAAAGCAACAAAAGGACGGAAAAAAAAGTTGCTAGTTGTATGTACATATGTATAAAGCAACATCCCAAGCATAGCATGTAACTTGAAGCACAAAAAAGCTTCGGCCATCCCTTCAGTTTCCAGCATTAGGCTATTCTGATATTCACACTACATGCTTGACAATACTCAACCAGTACAGCAAAAAGCATATGGGTTCTGCCTGCATCATTTGCACCCCTTGCTCCCTCCAAAATATGTACAAATCCATCTCTTCAGGGAAGCCGTTCCTGTTTTAAAAAAACAGGGAAAAAACAGAGAGAATAGCTTAGGTAGGGAGGCATAAAAAAGCAGAAATATTCATGTAGGAGCAAGGCATAATAGAACATAAAAAAGCGTAAAAAGGCACAAAATTGGGTTGATTTGAATCTTGCTTATCAATAGCACTCTTATGGGCTCTTTATTAATTGCAGATGGATTGGCTGAATCTTAATGAGTTGCCTACCGATCTAGTTGATGATACAAATGATCATGTTGGCGAAGGCTGTGCAACAGTTACGTTGCCATAATACTGCACACAGCCTGCCCCCGGCAAAGAAGTAAACCAACCAATTTGTACCGAAGGAAATGTTGTTGCATCACATAATGGAAGCATGCAGTTTGCTAGCTATGAGGGCTAGGTTGGACAAATTGAGTCCACTGACTTTAATCAAGATACAACAAGCATGCCCGACAATGACAACAATGATGCGCAAATACCAAAAGATGAGGTTTTATCGCAACCAAGTGAGCCTTATTTGGGGATGAGATTTGGCACGCTGTTATGTGCAAAAGATCACTACAATGCCTATGCACTAAGGTTGGGGTTCTCGACAAGGTCAAGCACATCTAAGAGATCAGTGTACACAAATGAAGTGGAGAAGCAGCTTTTTGTTTGCAATAAATTCAGAAAGCCTAAGACAGATGGTGAGAAGACTCAAAAAACTAAAGTTGCTCCAGATGTGAGCTCAGAATCTGAAGTGGATAGCGAAGATGAGATTGATCAAGAAGATGCTTTGCATGAAAAAACCTCGAAAGAAAAGAAGAAGAGAGACAATTAAAGGCACAAATTGCAAAGCACGGATGATTGTCAAGTTAATGGACAGCAGATGGCAAGTGGTTTATTTCATTGGAGAACACAACCACCCTTTGATTACGAAACCTTCGTTGACTAAATATCTAAGATCACACCAGGGCATTCCCAAGGAAGAAGATAACTTCTTGAGAATTCTGCATGATTCTAATTTAGAGACAGGTGCGTGCTAGTTGCTTTCCTCTCCGATTTCTTTGTTAACATTACCACTAGTTTGTCAAAAAGAAAAGAAAACACTGGTTTAGTTGCCGCCTTTCTTATGCATGATGTTCATTCTTTTTCCCAGGTCGTATGATGCAACTAATGTCATCGTTTTATGGATCTGGTCTTCTTGTTCCATATACAACAAAGGCAATAAGCAACTGTCTAGGATGCGTGCACAAACCTGTGGTGGTGATATGACCGAGACTATTTCCTATTTTACGCAGAAGCAACTAGATGATCCTGGCTTTTACTTCAAAGTTCTTTTGGATGATGAACAAAGGGTTCAGAACTTATTCTGGGTGGATGGTGCAGCCCGCAAAGCATATGGAGATGCTTATTCTGATTGCATCTGGTTCGATACTACTTATTTGACCAATCAGTACAACATGCCCTTTGCACCTTTCATCGGTATCAATAGGCATGGGCAGTCGTTCATGTTAGGGTGTGGCTTTTTGAGGGATGAGAAGGCAGCTAGTTTTGATTGGTTGTTTGAGACCTATGTAGATGCAATGAATGGTGAAGCTCATAAGAATATTATTACTGACCAAGATTGGGCAATGCGGGCTTCAATGGCTAAAGTTTTCCCAAACACAGTACACAGAAACTGCCGCTGGCACATTATGAAAAAAGCACAAGAGAAGCTTGGTTCATTCCTTGGTAGAAGGCTAGAATTTACTGCTCAATTCAACGAGGTTGTTGATTACAGTTTGATCCCTTAGGCTCCGTTCGGTTGCAAGGGATTAGATCCCCAAGCGGAACTAATCCCCGCAGGGTTTGGGTTAATCCCTTCCCTCCACCGAATCCCTGTTGGGATTAAATCCACAAGGGGTTGTAATCCCCGCCTACTTTTGCTCATTCGATTACACCCTCCGGCAGCAACAATTTCTTTTAGCACACTATAGGCGCTTATCCAGCAGCTTAACGTCAGAAAGTTAATTACCAGAAAAATAAAGTAATTTACATAGTGACTAGTAGAGTAATTAACAGAGTGACTAATAGAGTAATTAACATAATAACCTGCACTCATAATTCTTGGCTTTCCCTTAAAAAAACTTACGCTTGCTGAAACATTTTGGATAGACAAAATTAAACAGAGACTGATAACATTTGCCAGCACCAAGAGAAGCAACTAGCTGCAAACTTTCACAGAACCATGTCTCAGCAGCAAAATACAACCAAGTTTGGTTTCAATTAGTACTAGGGGAAGCTGAAATTCCCTGGTCAGGCATTCAAATGCATATTGCTACAATAGAAACTCCATGACACGATGCAGCAACCTCAATGAGGACTGCAGGAGCCGTCCTTTCACCTGGATAAACAAAATCAACAATTTATTAGTAACCTAGCAATAACAACTAAGCAGCATACATGGTCAATACAGTAAGTATGAACAAGAAGTGCATACAAACACATGATCAGCTTCGCGACACAAGGAAGAGCTCCGTAAAAGATGTCATATTCCTTGCTACATCTGCTAGGCATACCAATGACAACATAATATTTGACTCTGTATTTTGTGGCCGCGGGGAGTTGAATGAACTGACCAATCAGAGAAACAGAAAATAATTTGGCATTATGGAAATCCATTCAAGGTACTGTTTTTTCAAAAGCAAACGAACTGCTACAATTTGCATGGCACTGAACACCAATTATTTTCATGGCACTCCTAAAATTTTATCAAAAGCAAACCAACTGTTCGGAACAAAATTGCTACAAGAAATGTACCTGACTCATTTCATCTCGCTTCTTAACCACAGCAGAGCTGAATCAGGATCTGCATTGATGAAGATCTGACAGTTCTCTATAGTCTTGAAGACCCCATAAGCCTTTACTTTTTCTTGAGGTGTGACTTCCATTGTGTTCAGCATAGCGATGCACCTCTTGATTGAGAAATCATCCACATTACTCGATTTAGCCCGTTCTCTAGCTAACCGTGCAGCTTCTTCCTCAGCTTGTTTGGCCCTAAACTCAAGAAAGCTTTCCATCATTCCTGTGATATCTGCAGTCTGTCGATGTCTCTTGGGTTCTTAACCTTCATTTCTTGTTGTAGTACTAGTAGCATTCCTTTGCATATTGGCTTCCACTTCTCTATCCCTTGTCATACTAGCTTGTCCATCATCATATACCGAGGTCTCTTGAAGGTCGGAAAACATGACCTCTATGTTACGGCCTCAACATCAATGGTATCTGCTTCCGTAGAAGTTGTGATCTGTGATGGCTCAATTGAGGTGAAGTTGTGTATGCCATCAGCAGTGTTTCCTAAATACAGAAATTAAAAGCACATCAGGGAGTAAGGAAGATGAAACATTTGATACAGCATATAATTAAGCAAGGTGTAGTATACTAACCATCGTGCAATTCTCCAAGAGCGTCAAAGAGAGGGAAAGGATTGTTACGAAACTTCTTGGCTCTAGGGAATGACTGCATAAGTAGGAGTTACAACCGTGAATAGACGCACACCATAATTCAATGAGAAAGAAAAATATTCAAGAAAACATCTTACAATTATAATGTTGGCCCAAACTGCCGGTTTAGCCACAATCATGCATCGTTGATCATTCCAGGAAGCGCCACTTTGCTTTCTAGCATCATTTAGAATTCTATAGTCTGTTTTCAGCTCCTTCTCTTTTTCTTGCATTTGGGACTTTGTTAGATTTGCATATTGATGCTTCTCATGAAATTTCTTAGCCATCAAGTTCCATGATTCATGAGTCCATCCATTCTGTCCCCTATGCTCAGGAGTATTGTGCTCATGGAGCAAATCCACAAGAGCCTTTTCTAGGCCTGGATTCCATGAAGCTCTGCTTTTTTCTACACAAACTGGAAGAACATATTGTCCAGTTATGGAAAGCAAAAATTGCATAGCTAGTTAGAAATAGAGTCGAACACTTGGATTTCAGAACGCTTACCTTTTGGGGATGGCTTCTTTTTTCCAACTTTGGATTTCCTAAGGTTCAGCATGGGCGATCCTCTTCCGGTCATCATGACTTCTGGACAACATTTATAACACAAGCAACTAAAGCATTACTTATACAAAATCAGCACACATTAAATATACATATGCACCAAGCATTAATTATGAATAAGCATTAAAAGAGAGTTCACACGTAGTACTCGATTACATCCCATAAATATTGTGATCCACTAGCTACTATGCCGGTCGGTAATCTTCCCACATTTGTTGTGCAATTGTGTCTCTAAGGTTGTTGCCTTGATTATTAAGGTTGTCTTCATGATTTTGAGGGCCTTGCTGATTTTGATCATCACCGTTGGGAAGATCCACAAAATTTGCCGGTATATTATTGGGCTGGTTGTCTAACCATCTCTCATCTCCCTTGTGTAAACGGATGATGTTATGGAATACAGCAGCAGCCGCTGGTATCTTGACTTGGTTCTTTATTCCATGAAGTGTGCCCACTTTAAGAATGGGGAAGCGCTTCTTCAAAACTCCCAAGGCCCGCTCTATGTGAT
Organism: Brachypodium distachyon; assembly: GCF_000005505.3. Classification (NCBI taxonomy): domain Eukaryota; kingdom Viridiplantae; phylum Streptophyta; class Magnoliopsida; order Poales; family Poaceae; genus Brachypodium; species Brachypodium distachyon. The sequence goes on along the minus strand of NC_016132.3, from coordinate 16,313,026 downwards.
TCCGTAGTACAGCATGACGGTGATTAAACAACTCCTTGTAGTTTTGGGGTCGACGGCGACCATGACCGAAATCCTTCAAATGATAACGAACACCACGATATGGAGCAAGGAAAGATGAGGTGTTGGCATAACCACCATCAACCAGATAAAACTTGCCCTGTGACACTTTAAAACCACTGTTCAAGGCTGACCTAAGAACCTTAGCATCTATAGCCGATCCTTCCCAACCACAGGATTTAAAAGTGAAGTTCAAATCGAAATCGCAAGCAACCATAACATTTTGGCTAAGTGTGCCCTTCCTATTTCTAAAAGGTGCAGCCTTATCTTCTGAGATTGTTATGGGAACGTGAGTCCCATCAATGGCTCCTAAGCAATTCTGCAAAGACAAAACTAAAAGTGATTTTCTGAAATTTGAGAAGAAAAGTATTGTTTTGATGGAACTGGTAAGGTAAGCACCTTTAAGTATGGGAAGAATCTTGGATTTGATTCAATTTTCCAATGTACTCGATTGAGATTGGGTGGCTTCAGAAATTTTTGGCAGAGGGCAGGGATTACGTCGAAGAGACTCTTTATATGGTGGTGAAAAGTGTCTCCACTATGCTTGAATTCAAGTTGAAGATCCTCAAAAGATGAATTGGGAGAAAGCATCCATAAAAAGAAGGCCAACTTTTCCTCAACTTTAATCCTAGTATCACGTATCAATTTTTCCCGTCTAAGGTAATTGGCCAAAGACTTGAAAAAATGAGGCTCCATTCTAAATGCTACTTGACAATTCTTGATATGGCCTTCAAGTAATTCTCTAACGCGCTCCTCGCCTGTCAGCAAATATAAGTTGCGCGACCTTCTTTCTCTTCTTTTAGCAAGTTGATATAACAGAGGAAAAATAAGAAACATCATATCGTCATCATCCTCGTCCTCCCTCTTCCTAATATGATCCCTTGTCATCGTATTCATTGCAATACTAAAAAGAAAATACTGCTAGTCATTACTAGTCCAAGTATAACTTGCTAAAGGACAATGAAGTCAGGATACCTTCAGGCTGCTGTCTAAATTGTGTGAAGTCGGGTGTTGCAACTAAATCCCAGGATGGCGGTGGTTCACCCTCTCCTACTCTACACGGTGCAGCAACAATCTAAAAAAAATAAACATGTTTGAGACAAGTAGTGAATAATGATAAACCCTCAGAAAACATGTCCAGCACAAAAACAGTGAGGGCCTTACCGGTGAGAAAGCCACGGTGAAAGGGGTGGACGCCGTCACAAAGTGTCTATACAGTGAAATCCAGACTGCAATAGACAAGGTCAAAATTTAGCAAATTGTAAGAAGTGTTAAGGAAATTTTATATGAACATTAGCTAGGTGACAACCAATCCTTCCTTGTACGAATCATGAGTTTACTACTCGTGGTCCCTACATGCTGCTACTTAATACAGATCTAGTATGAACACTATCACATGATGAATAAACACAACATGAATATGTAAGAATTGCAATATTTAAGATCGGTACAGTACCTTAGGAGCTACTCTCGGATGGTTTAAGGCTTGTCAATCGAGAAGTTTGAGCGATTTATCAGCAGGGAGCTAGCATGTAATACAGATGGAAAGGAATTAGCTAAATTATGTTTCTAAATAACTTGCAAAAGTGACGGACCAACAAATATAAGGCTGCTAAATGAATTTGCCATTCAGAGTACACGTAGCCGGAAACTGAACCAAAAATGCAGAACACTGTATAATTGACTGTGTATACAACACCAGAATTTGTGTATACAGCAAAAGTAGCAACCATTTGGAATGAAACCACCAGGCAGCTACATATCAATCTTGTGACAAACCGATAATTGGTGCTGAGAGTTGAGAACCCTATAATTGTGTCCTAGTATATATTGATATAGATCAGAACTACGGTGCTAAAAAATGAATCCATGTAGTGCCAGGATCGGTGTTAGGCTATTGCAACGCTCAAAGACTTGAGGAATTCAACTATAACAAACCAAATAGAGATCATACATTAATCAAGAACACTTCTCATTGAAAAGAGCTATTTTTAAATAATACGATTTTTTTAATCATTTTCAAATTTTTTTCAAAAATCTCAAAAATAATACGGCCTCGGCCTGGGTGAGGCCGATTGGGCCCAGTCGGCCTGGCCCAAACCGATTCGGCCCAGTCGGCCTCGCCAGGCCGACTGCTCAGCCCGCGGGGCCCCCACGAGGCAGTCGGCCTGGCCCAGGCCGACTGAAGCCCAGTCGGCTTCGCCCAGGCCGACTGACCCAGTTGGTTTCGGCCAGGCTGATTCAAAGTAATTCCATTTTTTGTTTGCGGTCTTTTGAACTAAAATAGATTCAAAGTAATTCCATTTTTTTGTTTCGGATCCTTGCAGTCTTTTGAACTAAAATACTCGACAACTTGGATAAAAGTAACACGCCGAATTCGTTGCATGATCAACGCATACACGGCCGAGGCCCATTTTTTGTCTCGAATCCTCGCGGTTTTTTGAACTAAAAGACTTGACAACTTGGATAAAGAGTAACATACATCGATAATTTGCTGGACAATTTTTGTGTCGATTCTTTGCGGTTTGTTTGAACAGAAAGACTTGACATTTGGATAAATTAACATACATCGATAATGTGCTGGTTACGGAACCAAGGCACGACTAAATTAACATACATTGGTAATAACGCAATTGGACATAATTAAAGATAGCAAATACATTTGAAACACAAGCACTACTAAGACCACTTAGGCCATTTTCCGCTCGTATCGCCACGTTCTTCTGCAGTCTTTGTCACGGTGGTCCTTTCTCTTTGCCTCTCCCTTTCTGCCTCACGAGCATCCTTGCGCCTTCGTTCCTCCTCTTGCATCTCAAGCGCTTTCTCCCTGTTTTTCCTTAGTGCTTCGTCAATCCAACGATGTTGTTCCTCCCTATGCTCTTTCATCTCTTTCTCTTGCTCCTTTTTCTCCTGAGCTGCAGCTTTTTCCGCACGCTCCTCCGCGTGGAAACGCTGGCATGCATTTCGGGACCTTGTTTTGGTCTCTTCCACCGCCAAATCTGGCATCTCCGTGTCAATTCAATGATACCGCATGCATAGGGGCGGAGGAGACTACAAAAAAGCCTACCGTTACAAATCTGATATGACACAGAAAACCTGTTTTAGAACATCTAAATGTGCTTACCGGAGGCTTGTCGTACGGCGAAACCGGGACAGGTGGTTCATACTCATAGTTCGCGCACATGAAAAACCTCATGCCCAGCTTATCTGAAAAATCTGTCACCTGCTTCACCTTGCATAGATTGCCGCACCAACACCTGAGATGTTCCATGGGATGAACTCATTAGTAGTGACACCCTACTAACTGAGCTGGGCCACCAATTTTATAGGTGCAATTTCCGATTGAGGACTTCTGCAGAGATACGGCAAGAACTGCTAAGGTTGCACGAAAGGTGGAAGAAGCACGGTGAAGGTAAGAGTGAGTCATACCTACAATGGGCTAGAAAACATCCATTGTTATGGGTTGAAGAGGAGGAATCCGATGAAGATATCTTCATGCCAAGCAAAACGGGTAAGAGTTCTTCATCGTCCAAGGGGAAGAGTACATCATCGTCCGATGAAGATATTTTCATGCCAAGCAAAACGGGTAAGAGTTCTTCATCGTCCAAGGGGAAGAATATTGCACCGTCGAAGGGAAAGAGCACATCATCGTCTAAGGGCAAGAGCACTTCATCTTCGTAGGGCTAGAGTTAGGTTATCTTATTTTAAGTTGTCGACTTTAATTTCAGTCTTTCTATTGCATATGTATTTCAGTCCTGCCGTTTTTTATTTGCAAATGTAACTTGAATAAGAATGCGAAAAATAGTTACATGTCTCTCTCATACATAGGTAGAAATATGTCTCATACATAGGTAGAAATATGTCTCATACATATATAGAAATATGTCTCATACATAGGTAGAAATATGTCTCATACATAGGTCCTACATGCAAATATCAGGCACGGCGTCTGGGACGGCGTTCCGGGGGTGCCTGTGGCGTGGTCCAGCCATACCTATGAGGTGGCAGAACGTTGCGCGGAGGAATCACGGACCCATCCTCACGATATTGTGTATCCTCCTGTGTGTGGCGGAGTACTGAACATCCAGCTGTGTTGGACAGAATAGTCCTCTCCTTGAGCGTGATCCTGCTCACTACCCCACGAGGGTTCGGACAACGACGACTGATGCCCGTAGGCTCCTGCATGTGGGAAAGTACTTAGCATTAGAATTGTGTAGCAGTCATGGTAATGAACACAATAGATAGAAATATACATACCCTGTGGCTGGGTCAGTGGACGAAACTCGAAGTTCATCCAGGGACTATGCTGGTGCTGCCACGCCGAACCTCCATCCTGAAAAGAGGGGGGTTGTTGCTGCCACGCTGAACCTCCACCTCAAAAGAGGGCTGCTGCTGGTGCCAATAGTCGAAAGAAGACTATGGCTGCTGCCACGACGAGCCTCCGGCCTGCTCAGGAGGTGGTGGCCTGGGCGTCGACTGCTTTGGTAGACGTGGACGCGGGTGGTGACGGGGGTGCGGTGCTTCCTGCTGACTTGGCCGCTGCTGGTGCGTGGAGTGACGAGGGGGCCGTACGGACGCTTGGTGGTGAACGATGTCCGAAGTGCGGGTGCACGTGTTAGCCGCGTAAATAGAGCGTAGCTTCTCCTCCATTCGTCTAAGCTAGGACTGGTGCGGCTCCCGTGGTAGTAGAAGTGGACCGGTCGAAAGCGAACGTCCATACGCAGCGAACTCGACCTGTAAATCCTGTGTCAACTGAGCCTGCAATTGGCACGAAGAGTAATACATATATATGGCAAAGTACGTAACAAACACATGCATTATGTTAAGAGAAGATACTTACCGCGTGCTGTCTAGAGCCTGAAGTAGACTGTCTAGGGTACATATCTTGCAAACTCGGCTCGGCTATCTCCTGGGGGTGAGAGTGCTGAATGATGCTCAATCGGGTAGTTGTCATGTACCTCTTCAAATATCCATTGAATAGATCGAGATCAAAGGCCTCCAATGGCCAAACCCGTGTCGTCGCAATCTCCCACTCTGTGACGTACGACTGAACCCTCTGCAGCCAGTGAGTCTGGGTCCTGGTACTTCCCTTCCTGGTAAACCTGAGATCGCAATAGAAAGTTGAACACTTAAATTATGGACAATTCTAGACGACAATCATAAATTGGAGAACTGCACATACCTGTGGACAATCTGTGGAAGTGGATCCTTCGTCGGTGGAGGAACGACCAACTGGCGTGCCCCAAACTGCCTCATGACCCTCTGCTGGGCCATCTCCTCCACGCAGACGTCGAAGATGATCTTTAATTTTGTCATCCAGTAAGTGTAATCTCTCGTGCAGACCGTGGACATCCTGCCAGGGTATCTATCCTCGATGGCGTCCTGTGTGTACGGCTCCCAGACAACCGCCTCAGAGTGCAACACGTCGAACTGCTCGTTGAATGATGGGTAGCAATTCCTGACCTGATCGTGTGCAAAGCATCTCTGTAAAAAAAAGAAGTTAGCTTCATTCATGATTTATGTAAACTAATGTATGAATTTCACATTCGACATACCTTGCTACGTGTCCAAATTGACGCGAAAGTAGGCAGGTCGATGTGTTCTAAGTCAAACAACTCTTGCTCAGGGTTACGGTGATCACCCGTAACGTCTGGTTGGCCGATAGAAAACCTCTCCAACGACTAGAGCTGCAACAATAAAGGACATCCAAGCAGGCTGACTTGGGCGACGCAAGTTGGCAAGCGTTGCACATACCTCGGTACGTAGCCGCTAAGACGGCCGAACCCCAACTCCTCTGTGTGATGTCGTCACCCCAAGTTGCATTCGCGATCTCCACTGCAATAGGGATGCAGCGTGCGCTAATGGTGGTGACGTGGTTCTCGGTGAACATCACCTTCCCGAGAAGCCACATTATATATGCCTCAAGGCTCCGAGTGATCTGAGGCTCTGTCATTTGGGTCTCTGGATACCCAAACTTCTGAATCTGCATGCAACAAAAACCAAGTGTTAGTAAACCAATGCAAGTATACAAGGTATGCTCTTAGATATATTAACTTAAAACACATCGATCTAACCTGGTAATTGAGCAACGAATCTAGCTTAGGTCCGTGAGCCTCCGAGGTGAGTGGCCCAGCTCCGGCAAGAATACCTTGAAAACGTAGGGCACAAATTAACACATAGTTCCACACAGAGTACAAATTAAAACACAGGGCACAAATTAACACATACCTTGAAAGCGTAGTGCCATACCCTCCTGCCAATCAGCTGGTGCCTGCAACGGTCCTATGGGATCACCCACCAATGATAGTCCCAGCAGCATCGACACTTCCTGGAGAGTAGGAGCCATCTCTCCCCAGCGAAAGTGAAACGTGTGTGTCTCGGGCCTCCATCTGTCCACTAAGCAGCTCAGGAGCGAGTGGTCAATTTGTAACCGTGTAGAGTTGAAGCGTCGTCGCTCACCCTCTACCATTTCCGCACGAGTTGCCTCAACAAGTCGTGCGAAAGGTAAAAGGCCAGCCCACTTCAAACTGCATAAATAAAGTGGACATGCAAAGGATGAATAAATAAAATGTACATGCAAGGGATGAATAAATAAAATGGACATGCAGGGGATGATTGAATAAATACTGCTGAATCCAGGCAGGGTGTATCATCCAATTTTCCTTAGGAGTGCGCGAGACAAGGGGCTCGACACTCCCAGGATGCGCCACCAATCGAGCAGCCCGATGCTTACTCTCAATCTCCGGAGATAGCAATGATACTCTCTCCATTTTGTACCTGCAACATTTATGAACATAGTTAGACATACAAATGAAAGTTAAGCATAGTTAAACCGAGAGTACATATTAAAACATAGTTGAACAAAGCGTACAAATTAACACACAGTTCCACACAGAGTACAAATTAAAACATAGGGCACAAATTAACACTTAGTTTCACAGAGTACAAAATAAAACTTAGTTTCACATAGAGTACAAATTAAAACATAGAGCACAAATTAACACATAGTTTCACATATAGTACAAATTAAAACATAGAGGACAAATTAACACATAGTTTCACATATGCATGATAAGCCTAGCTTCTTCCTCTCCCTCGTCGTCCACGTCTCCCTCTTCCACGGGCAGTAGCTCCACTAGTACCGAAAGTTGGACAATAAGTGTCCCTGTGGCCAAAATGGTTGCATAGAAAACATTGTCGTGACGGTCCTCCGGCTTTAGATTCATCCATATCATTTCGGATGCGCCTGGACGGGCGTCTGCCTGTGCCTGTCCGCGGTAGCCCGGGGTCAGGGATGTACCGCCTTTCACCAGGGGTTACCTTGTTGAAATTGCCCATTGCACGAAATCCTAGCATCTCACCCGTCCATGTGCTAAGCACAGACTCTTTCAGGTAATAGGGAGACACAAATGAGATTGCGTCCATCCCTAGCTGCCCGCAAGCAGCAAGTACATGTCAGCAAGGAAGGTGAAGCAACTTTGGTTTGTTGCAGGTGCACTCACACGTTGGCCACACTTCATTTCCAATCTTCACCTCCTGTGTCCTCAATTCATTTCCAACGCCGAACTTGTCAGTTGGCAAGCACACCTCAAACCTGTGTTCTTGATTACCGATGGCGACGATAGTATGAGACCTAGCCTTTTCCATCTTCTCATCCATGTACTTCATAATCTTTTCAAAGTATGGTGTATTTGGGTTGTTCATGATATGCATTTCAGCTCTCTGGCGTCTTTCTCTGAAATACTTCACCGTGCCATGGAAAATACCCTCGACGATGGCTGTAAGTGGTAAAACCCTATGTCCCCTCAGGACAAAGTTGTATGTTTCTGCCAGGTTAGTAGTCATGACGCCGTACCTAGCGCCATGTGTGTCGTGCAGCAAAGACCACCGCTCCAGAGGCTCGTGCTCTATCCACTGCTGAAAGTTTTTAATCTGCCTCCCAACCCTTCTCCTAGTGCCGGGTGGGTCAAACCCTGGCAAGTCACAAAGCCCAACAGGTTCTTCCTCAGATGGTCCTGTTCCAACTGCTGTCTGTGCAGCCACTGCTGCTACATGTGTTGCTACCGCTGCGTTTCGTGCCGTTGTCCTCTCCCTAACATGTTTCTTCGTGAACTCATCAAGATAACCACGTATCCTACTGTACTTCCATTGTTGGTTCTGTTTGCAGAGTTTCTTGAATAGATTCATAAGTGACTTGTTCCTGAACTGCGAGAAGAAGTTGGCCCCCAAATGCCGCATGCACCAATGACTCTGCATGTCCTGCCATGGAGTCTGTTCATCAGGCCCAGGGTTTGTCAGTGTCCTTATCGCACTGAGTATGCCTGCATGTCTGTCATGAAGGATGCACACATTCGGCTTATTATGCACAACTGCTCTCTTGAGCTGCCTGAAAAATCATAACCAACTTTCAGTGTTCTCACCCTCCACGAAAGCAAATGCGAGCGGAACGATTTGATTGTTGCCGTCTTGACCAATGGCGGTCAAGATCTGCCCCCTGTATTTGCCAGTGAGAAAAGTGCCATCTACGCATATCACCGGTCGACAATGATGGAAAGCTTGGACGCATACACCGAAAGTGAAGAACAGTCGTTGCAGCACCCTCACAGTTGGATACTCTGGGTGCAGGAAGTGTTGGATGTCGACATAGGTGCCTGGATTACGGGCTTGCAGTGTCTGGAGGAGGCGAACAACAGAGTCGTACGAGTCAAAAAACGAACCAAATCTTTCCTCAAGAGCACTCTGCTTAGCCCTCCAAGCCTTGTCATATGAAATGTTGTACTTAAACCTTACCCTGACCTTATGCATGATGGCCTTCACGTCCACTGCTTTGCTCTCCACTATCTCCGTGTAAAGCAACCGAGCAAGAAGCGTCGACGAGAGCTTACGATGGTCCTGAGGGATACTGGGAATGACACATGTGTGCAACACCAAGTCACTCACAACCCAATCTGTGTCATACTTAGGAACATAGCCATGCACCCTCCCGGGACAATCTATTTGTTCGCACTCCATTGTCAGATATTTTTGTGAAGAGACTGTTGTTTTGAAAACCCTTTGCGTGGACATTGCCGAAGCAACTATGGCATCCTGCAGATGTTTCTTGTCAGGAAATCTGGCACCCTTCGCAATGTTGTTCTGATGATATTGCCATGCAGAGTCGTGCCCATCGTTCACGGTCATAGCTGAAGAGAAGTGCTGATTCCATGATGCAGGAATCGGCACCTCCTCTTCGTCCGACTCATGAGACTCATCGTCATAAGAACTACGACCATCTGTATCTTCATCCTCCATCTGGTTCTGCAAGTGACCATCTTCTTCGTCCGCATCTGCCTCGCCAGTGTACTCATCCTCTCCTACTGCCCCGGAGCTCTGGCCTGATTCATAACCACCACCTCCAGCATTCGACACAGAGTTTGCATTGGACAACTCATAACTTGATTCACCCTCGCTTTCAGCTGGATTGGTCTCATGAGCGACAACCTGGATTAAGGCGACAGGTGTAGTTCCCCTTTTCTCGCAACTTTCTAACCAGGGCACCCACTTCGATGTCCGGTCTATCGGCCTCAAAACCCAGAAAATATTTGAACTTGACTTGGTCCACAATGCTTGCACACGGACGGTGTATGTTTCAGGATTGAGCGCTAAACATCCTACCAACCATTCATGCAACTGACTAAACGTCCATGTTTGAGGGGCCGTTAGATCCAACTCCACATACTTAAACTGACTCAGATCAGCTCCGTGCTCGGTTGTTAAGACAGTCCCGAAATCGTAGTAAAAAACAAACTTCACTACACCGGACATATCTGATGCCTAAAAAAGTGTTTAGACGCGTCAAATACTAAGCAGTACAGCATATAAAAAATATTAGAACGCGTCAAATACTAAGCAGTATGGCTTATAAAAAATATTAGGACGCGTCAAATACTAAGCAGTACGGCATATAAAAAATATTAGGACGCGTCAAATACTAAGCAGTACGGCATATTAAAAATATTAGGACGCGTCAAATATTAAGCAGTACGCCATATAAAAAATATTAGGACCCGTCAAATACTAAGCAGTACGGCATATTAAAATTTTTTAGATGCGTCAAGTACTAAGCAGTACGGCATATAAAAAATATTAGGACGCGTCAAATACTAAGCAGTACGTCATATAAAAAATATTAGGACGCGTCAAATACTAAGCAGTACGGCATATTAAAAATATTAATCTGCGTCAAATACTAAGCAGTATGGCATCAAAAAAAATCTATTCTATCAAAACATATTACTACCGGCCATAATATTTAGACGCATCAAATACTAAGCAGTACGACATTAACGGTTGTCCAAAATAATTTGCACTACCAAACGCTAAAACATACTTCTATATATACATACACACGTATCCTCATAAACATATACATTATAGGATAAATACGTGAGAGATTAGGATTTACCCTTGAAGCGTGTGAAACCCAACCTCGAGCAGCCTCACAGTCATCGGATGAGCACCACCACCACCTCCAAACTCCTCCAAACCACCACCATTGCCCCAACTTAGCAACAAGAAATTAGCTCAAAATGTTCAACGAAAAGAGTAGATCAAGGTGTCATTGGGTGCTAAATAGCAAGGGGATGCAGTTTTGTGGGTTAAACGGGATCAAAACTCACTCATTTTGGCTAGAAATTGGGGGCATTTTTGAGGAAGAAGATGTAACATCCCAAAAATTTCAAACTTTTACATGAGCATTACATCCATAAGCATCATGCCACAATTGCATATTTGAATTCAAATTTGAATCTCAAAAGGTCTTTGGAAAGATTTTTGTTTCATTTTAAACCCTAGGGTTTACACCCATTTGAGCTTTGGATCTTCAAACCATTAAGGTTTAAGTATAAAAGGGGTTTATTGCATATATAAGCTATCCCATAATTTTTGGATAATTATTTGGAGTTGAATAAGTATTTTATTTAAATGGATATATAACCCTAAAGGCGTTTACAGGGCAAATGTATTTTTATATATTTTATTTTGAGGGGAAACTACTTCCAAAAGTTGTAACATGGTAGAACATGATTTTACAAATTTTCTGGGATTTATTTGGACCAATTTGGAGTTCAAACTCAAAAGATATCAAAGAAATAAGAAAAACAGAAAAAGAAAAGGGTAAAAGAAAAAAAAAGGGAGCAAACGGACCGGCCCGGCCGAATTGGGCCGAACCGGCCCAACTCCCCGCACGCGCGCTGGCCCGGCCGCCCCACGCGCGCGCCCCGCACTCGCTGATAGGTGCCACCTGTCAGGGGCTTCTTCCCCGGAAGGAAAGCCCCGCGCCGCCGCTGCGATTTCCGGCCGTCGTCCCCGTGCGCTCGCCGCCGCAATCACCTCGGCCGTCCTTCCTTTTGCAGCCCCGAGCACGTCTTTATAATCCCCGTGACTCCCTCTCTCTTTCCCCCTTGTTTCCCCATCCAATCGCGCCGCCAGGCCGCCCCGATTTCTCGCCGGAGTCCGACCGCGCCGCCCGCCTGTCTTCGTCCTAGGCGCCGACCCCGCCGTCCCCGACCGCGCCCCCGTTTCCGCCGTGCCGCGCCGCGTCTCCCCGTGAACTCCTCGCGTCGCCAGCCTCGTCGGAGCACCCCGCCCGCCGCCCTCCCGTGGCCGCGCCGCCGTCCGCCGACCCGCGCCGCCCGAGCCCACGCCGACCGCGGCCCCGTCTCCGCCGTGCCGCGTCGCCCTCGCCCGTCGCTTCCCCACGCGCCCCCGACGCCGGAGCACCCCCACGCCGCCCCGCCCGTGCCGCGCCGCCACCGGACGCCGCCCGCCGAAACCCTAACCTCGCCGATGAGCTCCCCGATCAATGTCGTCCGTCCATCCATCTCCAACGGTGTAGATTAGATCTCTTTTATTTCACTTAAACCGAACCGGTACGCACCAATTAGATGCTGACATGTGGCACCCGGATTTATAAAATAAAAAGCTAATTTTAATCCCCCGGATTAATTAAAAGACACTTTTGCAGATAGGCCCCTGTAACTTCAAATGGTCATAACTTTAAATCTGTTTGGCCAAATTTAATGTTCCATACCTTTTTGGAATCCTTAGGAAATTTAGAATCTTTTGGCACTGCCCAATTTCAAATTTGAAAATTTGAATCACATTCAAATTACAGATTAGGGTTTTATGCCATTTAAATCATAACTAATTATTTAGGAGTCCTTTTTGAATGAAACCAGTGCCCAAAATTTTGTTTTATTGTCCTCTGTCCAATGGGACAGAGAAATAAATATTTTGACTGAAATTGTTTTGCAGGTGCAAATAAAACCTCATTTCAGGGTTTAAACCCTAACCTTTGTTACTAGTTTAAAACCCTAATTGCATGTGCTTAAATTATTTATGCTTTGGATCAGTAGATCACCCAAATAAAATAAACCAAACTCATGTCACATGTTTTGCATTGCATCGTGAGATACATATTGTTTTGCTTGTATGGTGTGTTTATGTATGTGTATGTTTGCTTGATTGTATAGTTTTCCCGGAGAGCGAACTGTGTGACTGTGAAGAGTGTTTGAATACCAACTATTATCAAGGCAAGTTCACTTTGATCATTATCCCATTATTTTATTAGGCACTAGATTTTTATTAGTTGCATTGTTAGGATTATTATTGTATCTATGCTAGCTATGATCTCTCCTAGTAGTATAGGACACCTTTGCCATTTCCTCACCACCAATTGCCATCGTAGTAGTAAAATGCTATGCTATGATAATAAACGAGGGCGGTATTATTACAATGTGTTACTATTGAATTACAAATATAGTTTTACTAGTGTATTGCAAAACAAGTAATTCAATGAACCGTCCTGGGTGGGCTGCTTTGAGGAAGTGGAGATGTATGCGGCGTCAGGTCCATTTCTATGGGTCCATTTCTATGAGTCGTCTCGCCATTTCTATGGGAGCACCTGCGTTGCAACCGAGGAATGCCACCCGGGGTAACCAGAGACCGGACTAGTTTCCTGTTTAGTAGCTTCCAGTACAACCACATGGTATTATGAGCTCTGCCAGGATGGATGTAAGAAATATGAACCCGGATCCGAGGTGACATCGGTATGTAGCAGTGTAGGTCGGGGCGCGTCCCTCAGGTGGTCTGGGGGATTATGTTCTGAAAATTCCTATAGTCGATGCCGTTGCTACTCTACCCTGAGGACAGCAAGGGATTAACACGTCGATTTCTTGTGGGTAAAGTGTACCACCTCTCGAGAGTGTCAAACTAAGTACTTAGCCGTGTCCCCGGTTACGGACAATTATGAGCAACTAGATATTGGGGCTGTAAGGAAGGTGTCACTCATTCCAATTTCTTAATAAAATGAATGGATTGAACTGGGTAGGAGCATTGATATTTCTACTCAATGTGCCTAGGTTAATAGGAGCATGGGTGTTTCTACCTCGTGTCCAATAGAAATAAAACTATTTTGGTTAAAAATGATAGGATGAAACAATGATGCTTTTATGCAAATAGCGAAACCCCACCTAGCCAATACTGCATGTACTTGATAGGATCTGTTATAACCCTTTGGTGAACTTGCCAATACATTCAAATGTATTGACCCCCTAGTGGCTGCAATTTTTAAATGTTGCAGGTGAACCAGGTGAAGAGTGAGGTACGAATTGTTAGGGTTGCGAGTTTACATTCCAACATGTTTCGACTATGGAGTTGTTATGGGACTCCTGTATCTTCTGCCTTCCGCTGCAAGATTTTATTTTCTTTTGAGATAACCCATGAGGTTGTGCAGTATGTAAGTTACTACTAAATTCTGGATCAATGCGATGTAATATACTTTTGACCTTTGTATGTTGATATTACATCTTGAAACTGTGTGTGCTAGCGAGTCGATCCAGGGACTAGCACTGTAAGCACAGAGATCGAACTCTGCAAGGGGGAGGATCGCTTCAGAAGAAGAGGAGAAGAAGAACAGAAGGTGCAGGCAGCAGGAAGAAGAAGAGGGCTCGCGCGATGGGAAGGGAGGAAAGGAAAGGGAAAAGAGAAAAGAGAAAAGAGAAAAGAGAAAAGAAGATTCCCGGCCCACCTGAGGCCAGTCGGCCACGGCTAAGCCGACTGGGCTCAGTCGGCCTGGGCGAGGCCGACTGCCTCGTGGGGGCCCCGCGGGCTGAGCAGGCAGCCTACAGTCGGTCTGGGCGAGGCTGACTGGGCCTAATCGGCTTGGGCCGGGCCGACTGAGCCCAATCAGCCTCGCCCAGGCCGAGGCCGTATTATTTTTGAGATTTTTGAAAAACGCGTATTATTTTTGAAAATGATTAAAAAAATCGTATTATTTAAAAAAAATCCCCATGGATAGGTAGGGGATGAATTAAATAAAGGATAAAGTGGCATCCAGTTTCTGGCCAGAATTTGAAGTTGAAGATGTGCTCAAAATTCGAACTGGGTGGCTTCATATTTTTGCATATTTGAGTTCAGGGTGAGAAGCTGGTTCTAATGGTGATGGTCTCATAATTTTCTGAACTCAAAAAGGTTGCAAACAGTTGAAAGTTCCAAACTGGCTGAAATTTGAATTCGAAACTGCTCTTAAAATTTGAACTGAAGTTGAAAAACTTTATTTGGGAAACTTGTCAGAGATGGTTCAAATATTCTGAGGGATTTTTTGTGGAAATTTTTGGAAGTAAAAACCTATTATAAAATGATAAAACATTGCTTTGGCTGGTTTTGTAAAAGCAGGAAAATAATTAGTTAAAATATTTAATAAATTTGTTTTTTGTAAAATACTATCAACAAGCTTCACCCTGAACTTTGTCAGATAGTAGATTAATTTAGTACTTTGTTGAGATACGAGATGGCTTGGGAAATTAAATTAGAAGAAAGAGGATTAAAGTTTTGGATAATTGGATTTTGTGGACAATGACTTTCTATGGATTGAAATCTGGAGATGAGATGGATGGGAAAGATTTACATGGGTTTCAAGGTCAACAAGGTTTGAATTTCTTACAAATGGTTCCAAAACCACAAGAAGTCCAAATAAATCCAATAAACACCAAATTCCAAATGAACTCAAATCAAGTTTTTGAAAGATGAGCGATTTTGTTTTTATTAAAATAGTTTTCCATGTTTATGAAAAGCGGGGTGTCACAATGCAGAACCTTTTTCGTTGAGAAAAGCTAATGGCATTGCCTATATCTTGTAGCAGGTTCTCAAAACTGATGTTGAGGCTGCATTGCAAGTTCTGAATCTTGCAATATTCCATAAGGAATTGACTGAGATGGAAGACCGTGAACAGAGATAGATGGAGAAACAACAAGCTGAACATGAGGCAGATGCAAGTGGTGGCACGGCAAACGGGCATGGAGGTGCAACCGGTAGCACTACAGATGGGCATGGAAAGTGAGTTCACGGCTTTATGGATAGTGTCAAGCCTCTCTTTTTAAGAACTATCTCGTCAATTATAGTATCCAGTATGTGCATTTATGTCCAGTTCTTAGCTGTTGGTCTTTCCCAAAAATGAATCTCAATTTAACTTTGGTCCGTTGATTCGAGTTGTTAGAGAATTCAACTATCTCCTTCTCCATTGACATATGCAAACGAATATCAAGTGGTGATAACTAATGACACACATTAGGACATTGTTTATGAACATGCAATACATCAAGAACTTTAAATAGTGACTCCACTTTTTAAAGCTTTAATTTGCACCGAAGCACACTTACACAGCTTGACACACCAAACTATCAAACCTTACTCTAATCAACACACTTGCTAGGTGTGCATTGTTGCCAGCTCTTTAAAACAGTCCACTGATTACTGCAAACTGAAAATATTACAATCAATTATTTCTAGCCCGTATCAAACATATCCTGATATTTATTTTTCTGTACTCGCAGCTCTGGCGACGACCCGATGGATATGGATGTAGGCACTACATCAAATGATCAGTATATTTCTTCGCAAAAAAAGAGAGGTCAATACATTTCAGCAAGCTCACAATTTTTTATTCTTCTATGCGGCTGATTTTTAATTATCGTTTTTTCTTGCGTTTCTTTGTGATTTCATAATGTACAGAATTGAATCATTCGTGCCTATCCTTGGCCAACATTTCAATTGATGACATTGAGCAGACATTTAATAGAGGAACAGTTGCACCTTACACTAGAGCCTAAGTAGATTTCTCCAGGTCATTTCTCAATGTAACAGCAATAGGCAACTAAGTACATACTTGGCAACACATCATCTTCAGTGAAAAATATATCACGAATCCTGAACTACAACAGTGACGATTGCGGACCATATCGAACAGATCATTCATATGATAAGTTTGGCAGTGGCACTTTCCTCCTCTTCAAAAAGTCTGTAATGTGATTACCTACCACGAAATAGGAGTGTTCGCTTGAAAAATGCATGAAGCATGCCCAACACTTCTCCACTTGAACTCAACAACGAGGCACCCGACGAACCTTGGGTCGCGCTCATGTGAACCTCCAGCATGTGCATGTTATATCCATTGGTGTTAGTTTCGTTTCTGTCGAGCACTGTTTCAATGGGCCGACGTATCCTTTTGTACATGTTCTTAGGTGATGTTCAGGCCAAGATATCATTAAGGCATCTTAGCCCTCCTTTGGCTTGTTACTGGATATGACGAGGTGTTGGTGGTTCTTGTCACATGGTTGTTTACTGTCTTGGCTTGTAATATCTGTCTTCTTGGCCGACAAGAGGAGCAAGTCTTTTCGGAACTCAGCTGCGAGTATTGTAGCATTGCTGTACTTTCTGTCTCCTTTGTGTTCCCATATAGATTACAAAGCTCATGTTGTATCAACTACTATGTCCATTTCATGACCATCGTATAATTTCACGCCCAATATATCGCTCCTCCTAATTCTTATTTATTGTTTGTTGGTATGGGTACAATACCAACATATCCTATCGGTTTTCAATACGTGATTCCCCATGAAAACATTATCCACATATCTGTATCATGAGAAATGTGAATATAAGCATCAGTATGATGTTCGGTCAAAGATTGAATATTTTAAAAAGCAAATCTACCACTTCGACCATTAATACTAACACAATCAAAGTGTTTTAAACCTAGACAACCTTTGACCTGACGAACATTTTCTTTTTGCTGATGACTCTCACATAAAAACACAATTTGTGGATCATTATTATGGATCAAGGCCTTGTTTCTAGTTATGATTTGTATCACATAATTCGCACGTTTAAGCCTTTGTCAAGACAAACAATACACTTTATATTATTGAATGAAATACACTATATATATTATCTAGACTTATTTTACTATATTTTTTGACCGGGTTTTTAATTTTTTTTTACCGATAGTTTAGTATATAGATACGTCCATATTTAGATATGGGATGAGGAGGGAGTATTACAAACTTACACACTTTTTTTGGATAGCACGTATCACTATTATGTCCATTTAATGACCATGCTACAATTTCACACCCAAAGTAGCACTCCTCCTATTTCTTTTTTATTGATTGCTGGAAAGGGTATGATACCATTGACTTATAGACAAATGCCAAGATCCTATTCCTATATTTACATGATATCTTTCATCTAGAATATTTCGCAACCATATCCTATCGGTTTCAACACGTGGTTCCCCATGAAGACATGTTAGTATCCACATATGAGAAGAGCGAATATAAGCATCAATATATGCCGTTCAGTCAAAGATTGAATATCTAAAAGAAAAAGTCTACCACTTCGACCATTAGTACTAACACGATCAAAGATTTTCAAATCTAGACGACCTCTCACTCGACGAATATTTTCTTTTTGCTAACGACTCTAACATAAAAACACAATTTATGGACCACGATTATGGACCATGGCAATAAGATCATGAACTGTCCATGAGTTACCAGTACCCTGGAAATTCCAACTTAGGCAATACATCACCTCATGTACTGTGTTTACGAACGTAGAGTCCTCAGTCGTCGGTTCCAGATTCTCCATGGCTGCCCGCATCTCCTCTCCAAGATACACCACTGTGTGATTGCCTTAGTACATACCCAGGTTCCTTTGTGACGATATCAGGGTAGCACCACCATTTGGCTTCAAGTGGGTAGTTGCTTCACCGTCGACCCCTTTATCAACCCCGCCAGTAGATGGCGGACCTGTACGACGAAGATCGCGAGCAATAGGACCACCAGGATCGAAAGTCCTCCTGGAAGCAGTTCTGTCAACATAGTCTTTTTGTGTTCCCCTATCGCCTCGCTGTCGTGTAACGATGTAAGGACCTCTGTGTTCAGAAGAAAGTGTCAATCTTCAGTTATGGATGTAGATCTTCATAACTCCTGCGAAGTCGTATCTTCTCGTCTGCACCGTCCATCTGCAATCCAACGGTTGCTTTTCAAATTAACGATGAAGAATGACTGTGCCGCATCACCTTTTGTTGTTTTTACCTTTCCCGCTTTTACTTTCCTTCTCGTCTTTATAATGCTGTAACAGCGATGTATTTCGGGACTTTTGATTCCCCAGATTGTAACCCTAGCTGCCTCTTAGCGAGCTAAGAGAAAACCCAAAATACAAAAACAATGTAAAGCCCAAAATCCCCAAAAATGTCCCAAATTCGTGTGATTTGATTTCGATTTCTGCTTGTTCTTCTTCTGAATTACTTGGGACATTGGAGTAACAGGCGACACTAGGGTTACCGTGTTCCACCCTGTCGCACCAGTGGCACCCGGGGTACCACCGCTGCGCGACGCGTGGGCCCCGTCTCCGAGTTCCCGGAAGGACTTCGTCCCGGGCAGCAGCTACGAGCAGCCCGGCAAGCCACCAGCTCGAAAGGGCTAGCGGGGCTTGAGGGAATATTCCCGCCTGGGCACCACCCGGGAAGTCGCTTCCTAGGAGGGGGGTCCCGGGTGCGTTGGACCTGGGCGCTTCCCGAGGAGCAACTTGCCGGGAGAAGGGGTTCCCGGGCGCAGGCTCCCGCCCCAAGGGTGGGGCCCAGCGAGTAGAGCGACAGCGTGGCTGGCGTCGGGTGCGCGGCCTCACCAGGGCGAGGTGTGAGTCGCTTCTTGGTTTGTGTGCACTGTGGGTACATCACTTCGTCGGTCGCGAAGGACCATCAGCCACGCCGGCGATTGCCGGAGCAATCCCCGACGCCCCCGCCGAACCTAAAAGGGGGCCGTGACTGCACACCCCCGATGTCGGAGCCCCGTGCGATGACATCTGGCACGCCAGGTAGGGGGCGCGGGAGGAGAGCTCGCCGGTGATCGCCGGCAGTAGTGTTTCCATCGACGTCGGCTTCATCTTCTTCGCCGACGAGACCGGCCACCATGCCCCCCAAGCGGGCTGGTGATCCTCGGATAGACTCGCGTGAGGCCCCAGCAGCGCACACGCGGTCGCATGACGTGCAACCCGAGTCGGGGGCTCAGGAGAACCCAGAGCGCTCGAGAGTGCAGCAATCACAGCTGCCTCACCCGCCTCCTCGGCCATCTGCAGACAATCGGCCGAGGGGACCGGCTGCCCCCAGTGCCGGGGCCCGTCGCGCGAGCGGACATGGTACCGCCCGCGCTGGCCAGCGACTCGAGTCGCGGGCCGAGGATGTGCAGCGACAGCGGCACCAGGAGCATACCGCGTCGCGAGCGACCCCCGGGGGCTCGCACCCTGTGCACCCGGAGGCGTCCGGGGACAGAGCGGGGAGCAGCCGCTCGGGGAATCGGCTGCCCCCCGCACGAACCCCGGCGGAAGCCATCATCGCCACGTGCGTCATGGTGCGGTATGAACCGCAGCAAGGCACGCCGGCGCACGAGACGTGGGGCGAGGAGTTAGACGCGCTCCTCGCTCTGGCCGCCCAGCAGCCGCAAGGCGAGGGCGCCCCGGTAGGCTCCGGCCACGGGCAGAACCCGGAGCGCGGGGACGCACCACCCGCCTCGCGGCAGGGGGAGAACCCTCCCCCTCCACAGGGAGGCCAGGGAAACGGGGGCCCGGAGGGGTCCTCGAACTCGTCCCCACCGTTCCGGGGGGTGATGCGCGCGGCATCTTGAATGCCCGGCAGCAAGAGGATCTGCGCCCGTGCTTGGAGCGCCGGCGCAGGCGCGAGGTAGAGCGCCAACACCCACAGGAGCAGGAAGACGCTCCCATGGGCCTCGAGGACGGCTGCACCGCCTTCACGTGCGAGTTGCGGCGGGTGACATGGCCCTGTAAGTTCCGAGCACCGCGCTCGGTACGTACGACGGGACCGTCAATCCCAAGGATTTGCTCCTGACCTATACGTTGGGGATGCATGCCATCGGCGCCGACAAGAAGGTCAGAGCCAACTGGTTCCCGATGGTCTTGAAAAGGATCAGCAAGAACCTGGCTGCTCAACTTGCCCGCCGGGTCCATCGCCACTTGGGCGGACTTGCGCGAGCAGTTTGTGAGTGCGTTCCAGGGCGGCTACAAGCGCTCGGGAACCATGGCAGAGCTGCACACTATCGTGCAGAAGCCGGGAGTGACGTTGCGGAGCTTCGTCAACCGCTTCTCCAATCTCCTATTCTATCCCGGAGGTAGAGGCGGCTACCATCGTCAACACCTTCGCCATCAACGTCCGGGATCCCAAGATGCGCGAGAAGCTGAGCACACATCGGATCCGGACGACGCAGGACCTATACGCCCTGGTGCACAAATGCGCCATGGCGAAGGAAGAGCGCCCGAGCTAGCAGCTAAGGCTACCGCGAGCCCTGGGGAGGGTTCGCAGAAGAAGGGTTCCCGCAAGCGCAGCGGGAAGCAGGTTCTCGCTGCGGACTCAGGGGCTCCTGCTGCGAGGCCTGCGAAGGAGGCCTTGCCGGGTGGCGGGTCTGGCGGCAAGCTGGGCGACGTGCCCCGCTGCCCCATCCGCAGCAACTCCACCCACGACGCGCAGAACTGCCGCATCCTGCAGGGGATCAAGTAGCGGCACTAGCAACGCCATGAGGAGCGCCGCGCTGCGGGCGCCTGCTTCAACTGTGGCGACATCGGGCATCTCTCCCGAGATTGCCCGAACGACCCCAGAGCGGGGCTGAAGCCCGCCGGCGGTGGTGCCGGCAGGGACAAATCCCAAGGGGGGCGCAGCCAGCCCCGCGCGGGGCGGGAACACCCTCCCCGGGGACGCGACAGGGCTCGCGCTGAGGAGCAGCGCGAGTCCGATTGCACTGGCGGCGACAAACCGGCTTTCCAGGAGCCTCGCGGCGTCGCCTGCATCCATGGGGAAGCTTATGCTCTCACATCCCACGCCGCGGTGAAGCGTCTCACCCGCAACATGTGCGCGCTGTTGCCGGACGCAGAGCCGCAATAGCCGCTGAGGTGGTCGCATGTGCCGATCACCTTCAGCGCTGACGATCACCCAGCGCGGCAACTGGGTTCGGGGGTAATACCCTTCGTCGTCTCACCGATCATTAGCAATATGACGGTGACCAAGGTGCTGGTGGACAACGGAGCGGGGCTTAACCTCCTGTCCGCCAGGCTGGTGGAGAAACTCCAGTTGCCGGTGGAGCAGCTGAAGCCCACCGATCCGTTCCGGGGGGTGAACCCCGGGATTGTGCGCCCGCTGGGGCGCATCACGTGCCGGTCACCTTCGGGTCCCAGGAAGCGTTCATGACCGAACACATAGTGTTCGACGTAGCACACACCCCGTTGCCCTACAACGGGATCCTTGGTCGGCCAGCGCTGACCAAGTTCATTGCGGCTACGCATTGCGCTTATGGCGTGATGAAGATGCCGTCCGTGTATGGAGTCCTCTCCATCAGGTGCGACCTCAAGGACGCGGCCTGGTGCGTTGGCGAAGTCGTCAGGGCCGCCGCCGCAGCTGACGCCAGCGACGAAGATGCTGCCGCAAACGACAGCCTGTCGGGCGATGCCCCAGCAACGAAGAAGGCCCGCGCTACCCCGCAAGAGCTTGCTGGGGGAAGCGCAGGCTCGAGCTCGCGCCCCGGCAAGGGGCAGAAGCTCCGGGAGGAGGCCGCCAAGGTGAAGAAGCTGCCCCTCCAAGCCGGCAACAAGGAACGCACCGTCACCGTCGGTGCGAACCTTACTGCCGAATATGAAGGCGCCCTCATCACTTTCATCCGGGATAATGCTGATGTGTTCGCTTGGGAACCGTCGGATCTTCCCGGATCCCCAGGGAGATGATTGAGCATCGGCTCCGGGGCTATCAGGGAAGTTCTGTACCCCACTTGGCTGGCTAACCCTGTAGTAGTACCTAAAGTAGGGAACAAGCTTCGCATGTGTGTAGATTTTACTGATCTTAATCGCGCATGCCCCAAGAATCCCTTCCCTGTACCCCGTATCGATCAAATAGTTGATTTTGCCGCTGGTTGTGACTTGCTGAGTTTTCTGGATGCTTTCTCCGGCTACCATCAAATGAAGATGGCGGTCAAAGACGAGGAAAAAACAGCGTTCATCATCCCGGTTGGCTGCTATTGTTATACATGCATGCCTTTCGGGTTGAATAACGCGGGCTCCACATTCCAGCGCGCCCTGCGCGAATGTTTGGGGCCCCAGCTAGGCCACAACGTGGAGGCCTACATGGACGACATCATCATCAAATCGAAGCGTGGGGACTCGCTGATTGATGACCTGCGGGAGACGTTTGATAACCTCCGCAGGATCAAGCTCAAGCTGAATCCCGAGAAGTGCACCTTCGGTGTGAACTCCGGACAGTTCTGGGTTTCTTGGTTTCACACAGGGGGATACAAGCCAACCCGGGTAAGATAAAGGCCATTGAGAAGATGGAAGCTCCCCTCAAGGTGAAGGATGTCCAGCGCCGCAACGGCTGCGTTGCCGTGTTGGGCCGCTTCATCTCAAGGTTGGGCGAACGTGCCCTACCTTTCTTCTAGGTGATGAAGAAGAAGGGTCCGGTTGACTGGACTCCCGAGGCCGAGCCGGCGTTCCGAGAACTCAAACAGTATCTGAGATCGCCGCCCGTCCTCGTCGCCCCTAAGCCGGGCAAGCCGCTGCTACTCTACCTAGCAGCGACTGACCAGGTGGTCAGCTCGGTGCTGATTGCCGAGAGGGAGGAAGATGTCCCAAGGACTGAGGCTGCGGGGCAGAGGGCTAAGCGGCCCCTGGCAACCGCCTCGGACCCAGGGACCACCCCCCCTGCCAGCAGCTTCTGCACATCGGAAGCGATTGGTGCAGTACCCGGTGTATTTCGTTAGCACAGTGCTGCGCGACGCGCGAACAAGGTACCCGCAAGTACAGAAGCTCCTTCTGGGATTCTCCTTGCGTCCCGCAAGCTGCGTCGCTACTTTCAAGCGCACCGCGTCACGGTGGTGTTGGGGTTCTGCCTTGAGCAGGCCCTCACCAACCGTGAAGCCACCGATAGGGTGGCCGAATGGAGGATGGAGTTGTCGGAGTTCGACCTCCACTTCACTAACTCTAAAAGCATCAAGAGTACGACCTTGGCGGACTTTGTTGCGGAATGGACGTCAACAAGCGTGGAAGAGAATGAACCGGGGACCAGCCTGCCCGGCAAGTTGGACGAGGACCACTGGGTCCTCTAATTCGATGGCGCGTTCAGTCTCCAAGGAGCAGGCGCCGGGGTCGTCATCGAGTCACCGACAGGGGACCAGTTGAGGTTCGTTGTCCAGCTCAATTTCCCGAACTCCACCAACAACACGGCGGAGTATGAGGGCTTGCTCGCCGGGTTGCGGGCGGCGGTAGCCCTCGACATCGAGCGCCTAGTTATTCGCGGGGATTCCCAGCTCGTGATCAGCCAGGTGAACAAGCACCACGACTGCCCGCAGATGGCACCGTACATGGGGGAAGTCCGCAAGCTAGAACGTAAGTTCAAAGGTTTGCGATTCGAGCACATCAAGCGGAAGGATAACTTCGCTGCTGACGAGCTGGCCAAGATGGCAGCAGAGCGCCGGAAGCTTCCGGCGGGGGTGTTCTGCCAGAAGCAAGCGGCTCCTTCAGTCGCCCCCGAGCCGGCTGCCGGAGACGCCCCTCCGGCAACCGAAGGAACCCCTGCAACAGCAGGGATCCATGCCGCTGACATAGCGGCATGCGTTGGCAGGGAGATCCCTCCCTGGGCGGAGGAGATCGCCCACTACTTGAAAGGGGAGGCCCTCCCGGAAGATGACGTTGCCGTGGAACGAGTAGTGCGGCAAGCCAAAATGTACACTGTGGTGGATGGAAACCTCTACCGTAGGCGTACAAACGGGATCAAGCTCATCTGCGTGCCGCAAGACGAAGGGCGCGCACTATTGGAGAAAATACATCGGGGCACATGTTCACACCATGTGGCCTCCCGGGCTTTAGCCGGCAAGGCGTTTCGGCACGGTATCTACTGGCCCACGGCCCTGGCCGATGCGGAGCGGCTGGTGAAGACGTGCGAGGCGTGCCAGTTCCACTCGAAGAAGAGCAACCAATCGGCGCAGGCCCTACATGTCATCCCTTCCTCGTGGCCGTTCGCAGTCTAGGGGCTCGACATTGTCGGCAAGCTACCGAGAGCGGTTGGCGGTTACGAATATTTGTTCGTGGCCATCGACAAGTTCTCCAAGATAGAAGTGGAACCAGTGCGGAAGGTGACCAGGCGGCCATCAAGTTCTTCAAAAGCATTGTGTGCCGATTTGGTGTGCCTAACAGCATTATCACTGACAACGGCACGCAGTTCACAAGCGCAGTGTTCCAGGCCTATTGCGAAGGCATGGGCACTAAGTTGCACTTCACGTGCGTCGCTCATCCAAGGAGTAACGGGCAGGCGGAGCGAGCCAACGCAGAAGTGTTGCGGGGCTCAAGACGAGAACTTTTGACAAGTTCAAAGGCCACCGGAAACATTGGGTCGAAGAACTCCAGCCCGTGCTGTGGTCGATCAGGACCACACCTAGTCGGGCAACGGGCAAAACTCCTTTCGCCCTTGTCTACGGGGCAGAAGCGGTGCGGCCCCTCGAGCTCAAGCACGGATCTCCCCGGGTACGCGCGTACGACAATACCAGCCAACACGAGCAAAGGGTCGATGATCTAAACTTCGTCGAGGAACTTCGATGCCGGGCTGCTGTGCGAGCCGCGCGCTACCAGCAGGGACTCCGTCGTTATCACGACAGGCGAGTCCGTCCCCGGGAGCTCGAGAACGGAGACCTTGTCCTGCGTCGGATACAGGGAACGAAGGCCAGGAACAAGTTGACTCCGAAATGGGAGGGCCCCTTCCGGGTAGTGTAGGTGACCAGGACGGGGGCCGTCCCCAAATAGTTGGAATATTGAGCACCTGCGCAAGTTCTACCCGTGAAGCGGCGGAGCCCGACCCTCAGGTGATGCCGCCGATGCATACCTCTCGAACTAGTGTAGCCGGGCAGCCCCCGTGTGTAAACCACTAGTTATTGTGAATAAAGATAAGTGTTTCGTTCATGAGCTTTAAAGTTGCCTTCCTTATTTGTGTGTTCCTTTCTACTTTTGCCTCCTGCTTGTGGTGCACGGAAGTGTCTTTTCAAACTTGGTTGTGAGCAGGGGGGTGCCGGAGCCTCGAAAGTAAAAAACCCCGTTGCCGGATTACTCCGTCACGGGGCATGCCGTCACCGGGTTAACCGGGATGTGCATCAAGGGACATGCAGTTGCCGGGTCCCCCGCAACGTGCATCACGAGGCATGTGGTTGCTGGGCTTCCCGCAACACGCGCCTCGGCTAGGGAATGGAATGCTCACATCCAAGTTGGCTTCGACCCTTCCGTGCCCGGGGGGCTGGGAGGCAGGAGAGGTGAATTTCGAAAAAAAAATTGCAGCACCTCGGGCCTGGTAAGAATCTAACCTGCAGGAAAAGATGGAATCTTATGCACTGTAATACCCGTGGGCTGCCCACGGGTCGTGGCATGCAGCGGTGCCTTGTGGTGCGGGACGACCACAACACAGAGGACTCACCGCACTCCGAAGCTCCTGACTCGGGAGGGCGCCGCCACGTGTGCCACAGCAGCTTGGCATGCGGGGTGGCGGAGACTGTACCACATTTCAAGGGAGGGATGCCACGGGTGCCACACTGATCCGTCGCACGCGGTGGCAAGCCCCTCCCCCGCGCCTATAAAAGGCGCGCCCCAGCCATGGAACGGCCCAAGGCGAAGCCGAGAGAGGGGATGTTAAGGCGAGCAGTGCCGTGGAGGCGCGACGGGGGTGCATACCATCAGCGCTTAGCGCCGACGGGTGCACTGCCATCGCGCCCTTGCCGCATCGCCCCATCGAGCCCACCCCGAGGGGTGTCGCAGAGACACGGTGGTTGTACATGCCATCAGCGTTCTACGTCGACGGGTGCACTGCCACCGTGCCCCTACCGCGCCTCCTCAAGCGGGTGGCTCCTGTGCGAGGGCTGCCGCGGAGGCACTGTGGTGGTGCATCCCATCAGCGTCCGGCGCCGACGGGTGCACTGCCGCAGTGCCCTTGCCGCATCCCTCCATAAGACACCTCCGCAAGGAGCAGGGGCTGCCGCGGAGACACTATGGTGGTGCATGCCATCCGCGCCTTGCACCGACGGGTGCACCATCATAGTGTCCCGGCCGCATTCCCCTTGAGAGGGCCTCATTTTTAGGCGCGGGTCATTGCGAGGACGCTGTGGTGGCGCCAGTGCCGGCGCCCGCCGCCCGTTCCGGCCCATCACCGCGTCCCTGCCACGGCCCTCGAGCAGTTTTGCTCCCGGGCAGCGAGGGCTGCTGCGGGAACATCGTGGCATCCTTGCCGCCCGCTTTCAGCGGTGGTGGCAAGGAAGCCACGGTGTTCCTGCCGTGGTCCTCAGACGGGTTTTCCCCAAGCAGCGAGGGCTGCTGTGGGGACACCGTGACGTCTTCGTCGCCTGCGGTCAGCGGCGGTGCCAAGGAAGTCACGGCTTCCCTGCCGCGTCTCTCGGAGAAGGCTCTTCCAAGGGCGAGGGTTGCCGCGGCGTCCCCGCTGCTCCCCTTTGTCAGGCACTTTGCAGGGATAACGAGCCAGGAGTGCTCCCTCGGTGAACGCTTCAGGCGCAAGACTGAACGAAAAGATAAGTACTGACACCTAAATGGCGAACCCACTAAGAACTGAACGTAATCGAGAGCCGTCTCGCTGGGTGTGCCCCCCGGATCCTGTGCGTAGCCAGAGTGTTAGAAGGACGATTGCGGGGGGAGTGCGCTCCCCGTGTGGCTTCCCGGGTCCGTCCCGAAAGGGCACGGCTTGGAGTAGTTACCCCGCAAGTGGAGCGGCTCCTCGCTACCACTTGACCCCAGGTCGGCACTGCGGGTCCGTCCCGGGTCCCTGGTCTGGTCAAGGGTGAGGCGTGCGAGTCCCGGGTAACACAAGGTATAACACGCGAAGGCTAGGGGGGTCGCCCCGCGAGACGGCACCGGGAACAATGAACAAGAAATTTAACAAGTGTTGAAACGATTGTATAAGTTAATGGGAAAATAATCGTTCAAACGGCGCCAAGTGCCACACTTGCAGGGAAGAGCAAACAAAGGAAGATACATCGTAAAGCAGCAAGGACGGCTGGGGGCTGCGGCAACTAGTTGCCGGCGTCTTCGACCGGGGGCTCGGCGGACGGCTCGGGCTCCGGCTTCATCTGCATCCGCTCGACCACGTCGTCGACGAACCCGCACACTGCTTGGGTGTCCGTGGGCTCGTCCTCGCTGTCTGACCAAGCGTCTAGCAGAGACTCGAAGGGAAACTCTGGGTCCCAGAGATGAATCTGCGGGAGGATTGTCCCTGCAATCTCCCGGGCACAGTTGGCGACCTCGTTGGCGCCGTACTGGGCGATCCAGACGTCGAGCGCCCCAAGCTTCCCCACCAAGTCGGAGAAGAAGGGGATCAAAGTGGAGACGTCTGTGCCGTCCACCACCGCGGCCTGCAGCTCGAACTTGGGCAGCAGATCGCGCAGCGCCTGGCGATCTTCAGCAGCTTCTTGGTTTCTAGTTGCCGCTGGCCGATCAGCGTGCCGTGATGGAGTCGAGCATCGTGCGCGGCCTTTTTGGCTTTGCGGACGTTGTCTTCCAGTGCCGCAAGCTCCGCGGTCTTCACCGCGATCTCGTTGCCGTCCTTGGCGAGCTCCTCCCGGACGGCGGCCAGCTCGGTCTCAAGCCTGGCCACTCTGTCCTTGGCGGAACCGAGCTGGATCTCGTGCCGAGCCGCTGCTTCCACCGCGTCCTCGGCAGCCTTGACCTGCACCTCCTTCCCCTTTCTGGTGGTGGGGGGCGCCATGGGGAACGAAGACGAAAGCTAGCAGGAGCGCTGGGGTGCAAGATGCGAAAGACGATGAAGACGAAGGCTGTGGGGGGCAGAGTGTCTTTCCCCTCTTGGCAACAGTAAGAGCTTTACAATACCCGGCTATTTGATAACGGCCGGTTTCGTACCCTACGGGTACGCAGGGATAACTCCTAATCATTAGGAGTAATGCACGGAGTGGCCTTAACTTCCCTATTTAAGGGGGGAGTTAGGGCGGAAATCACGCGCCCACTACTCTGTCTGTAAGGGCGTGGTACTAGGGGCAATGAAGGGACGCAGGCCCAAGGCGAATCGGGACCCACATGTCGATTGTGGGCGTAGCCCGGCAACCGACCTGGGAAAAGCTCGCCCAGGAGCAGGTGATGCCGGCCCACGCCCGGGGGGTACTGTCGCACCAGTGGCACCCGGGTACCACCGCCGCGCGACGCATGGGCCTTGTCTTCGAGTTCCGGGAAGGACTTCGTCCCGGGCAGCAGCTACGAGCAGCCCGGCAAGCCACCAGCCCGAAAGGGCTACGGGGCTTCAGGGAATATTCCTGCCTGGGCACCTCCCGGGAAGCCGCTTCCTGGGAGGGGGGTTCCCGGGTGCGTTGGACCTGGGCGCTTCCCGGGGAGCGAATAGTCTGGAGAAGGGGTTCCCGGGCGCAGGCTCCCGCCCCAAGGGTGGGGCCCAGCGAGCAGAGCGACAGCGCCACGCGGACGCGTGGCAGGCGTCGGGTGCGCGGCCTCACCAGGGCGAGGAGTGAGGCGCACGGCTCATTAAATGAGCCGACAGGAGGAGCGTTACCCATCCAAATCAGGTGAATAGTGGCTGTCCAATCCTACCCTACGGTTTTAGACCCCTAGCAGCAGAGGTGGCGTCCATGCGTGCCACCAGCTCACCGAGAGGGAGTTGTATGCCCCTGTTGGAGATATGCCCTAGAGGCAATCATGTGATGATGTTATTTCCTATGTATTCATGAGTTATTGTTATTGTCCTTGAACATCATCATTGATATGTATCAATAAATACGTGATTTGTTTGTGAGACTATGTATTCTATGATGATTGTTCTAATGGTCCCTGGTCATTGAGGTTATGCGGACACATAACCTACACTAGCAATGTGAATCAGTATGATGACTATGTTTCACAAGTCATAGGGCAAGGTGTTGCCGACTGATAGCATCGACTCGACAATGAGATTGTTGAGTCGGGCAGACCCGCACCGAGACACAATGAGATGACTGTCATTTGTTAGTCTCAATTACGATGTATATGCCAGTCCTAGACCTGAGGTCATCGCATGAGCTTGGGATGTGAATCGGCCTACTTAGGGGTTGCCAAACGCTACTCCGTAACTGGGTGGTTATAAAGGTAGCTTTCGGGTTTGCTGAGAAGCATGCTGCGAGTCATGGTTGATTAAGATGGGATTTGCCCCTCCTGTTCGGAGAGATATCTCTGGGCCCTCTCGAGTGATCAGATTCGAAAAGCATGGCCATGTGACTTGGGTTAAGTGTTAACCCGTTCGGGAATCTGTATCACATGAACGAGAAGAGAGTCGAGCTATCCACAAGGATGACAAGCACTCGCCTTGAGCTCGACACACATATCGTGAGGCAAAATGAATGTTGCATATGACACATTGTATGGTTCGTCAATATACCTTGTGGTTACTCGGGAGTTGGCACGTGCTGCTAGGCGCCGCTACCAACTGTCGACTTGAGTCGGGCCGGTGGACGAGTAAGGTGTTACTCGGGCCCGCAGTCCGAGCTCGTAGTCGTGTCCGACTGACTGCGAACCTGAAGGGTCACACGCTTAAGGGGTGGGAACCGAGTTGGATCGGATCCAACTCGTATTGGGCTTAGACTCCTAACGGGCCTCAAGTGTTGAGCCCACTAGGGACGTCTATATAAGTGGAGGAGACCAACCCGTCTAGGGTTACACCAGTCCGAGACGCGAGTTAGATTCGGCCGTCACACCTCCACGCCCAAAGCCTTGCGATCGGATCTAGCAGTCCGCCGCACGGAGTTCCTCCCTGTACGTGTGGATACCCCGGAGGCGCGGCACCTGCGGCGCTTGGACGAACTGTTCGTGGGATCAGCGAGAAGGAGCAGGCTGTTCGACTACTCGGCATCGACGCGCTACATCGACTCTACTTCCGCTACGGGTCTGTGCGTCTAGTGGTAATCCCGTGATCCATTATCTACAGCATTGTTCCGGGCAGAAGCGGTAGAAATTTTTATTTTGTGCTAGCGTAGCATACCGCGTTCCCCAACAGCGCCCCCGTTTGACACTTGTAGTGCATGCGCCGCGGCACCTGTGGCATCCCCTTGAGTATAAAAGGAGGACCCCCGCCGGCGGTCTAGGGGTTGGTTCGGTTCCGTTTTCGTTCACTTCTTGGGTTCTGGTTCTGCTCGGTTAAGTTCACAACTAGCCCTAGTCCAAGAATAGCAAGTAGCATTTAGCAAGAAAGGAGAGAGTGCCCGGGGACCCTCCCCCGGCAAGGTGTAAACACTTGATCCATAATCAATACTAGTTCAGACAGGCAGGACGTAGGGTTTTACACCTCCGGGTGGCCCGAACCTGGGTAAAAACGTGCGTGCATGCGTTCTTGGTTTGTGTGTACCCCGGGTACATCACTTTGCCGGTCGCGAAGGACCATCGGCCACGCCGGCGATCGCCGGAGCGATCCCCGATGCCCCTGCCGAACCTAAAAGGGGGCCGTGACCGCACGCCCCCGGTGTCGGAGCCCCGTGCGACGACACACCCGAACTTTAAGAAGAGCTCGCTGCACCAAATCCGCACTGCCTCTGTGTTCCATCGTAGAAGCATTTCCATCGCTAGCCGGATCGGAGATTAATTCCATCAAAACCAAAAATCGATCTAGGTAGCCGCCTTCACAACGTTCTGACCTAAAACCTCTTTCTCTCTGGCGTTTTGATTTTCGTTGGCTCTCTGGAGCCCGAGCTCTAAAAGAAATATCCGCGAACGTACTCATTATTTTCTTCCTAGTAGCAAACGCTATCCTTATTTTTTTCTTAGTATTTTCTCTCAATAAGATATTTGCCTTCTTCATGTGTGTTTTAGATAATACTCTCTCCGTCCCATATTAGTTGTCGAAATATTACATGTATCTAGACGCTTTCTAGGCATAGATACATTCATATTTGGACAAATTTGAGGCAACTAATATTGGACGGAGGGGGTAGAAGCTTTATTGACTCTAAATCGCGTCGAGGGATACAAACAAGTTCAAACCGTCGGCTTTTCCATACGAAGAAGCAGCGGTGGAGTTGGAACATTTTCTTAGGGTGGGGCAACCGGGTTTTTTGGGCTTTTGGGGGGCCTTTTATCATCATTAATAGGATATGTACATATAAAATCAAATTGTTAGGGCCACCCGGCCACCCAGTTGGCTCCGCCACTGCGAAGAAGCACAAGGCCCAGTCGACCAAAGTAACCAGGATCATGAAGTTGATAGAAGGAAAATTTATACTCCCTCCGTCCCGAATTAACTTAATTCAGGATGGAGGGAGTACTATTTTACAAGTTTTTCTTTGGCAAAGCTAGTTGGGACTTGAGAGGAGGAATCCTCATGTCGGTGAAGAAGATGGGTTGCCTGTACAAACAATTCTCGTTCAATGGCCGGCCGCCCAGTTTTGATAGCAAAGCACCCTCTTTATTCATTAACAATAAGATCTGCATCATTGAGCAAGAGAGGGACAATGCAAGGAGGGGAAGAACGGAACCACGAGGAAGGAGGTGTATTTTTTGCCAAAGCCGCCAATTCGTTTGCCACCATGTTTGCTTCCCGAGGGCAGTGCCTGAAGGAGATCTTCGCGAAGTCGGCAGCCAAGCTAGAACAATCATCAAAGATAGCTGCCGCAGTGGAGTAGTTCTGTCCATCTTCATTCATGGCTTGGACAACTTCCATATTATCGGAGCACACCGCTACACGGTAACAGCTAGTGAGCGCCGCTAGTTCCAGCCTGATCCGGAGGGCATGAGCCTCCGTCGAGAGCACGTCTTGGACCACATCAAGCGTCCAAGCAGTGGCAGCGATAAATTCGCCCACATGATCACGAATGACTGCACCAACTGTCCCGCATAGAGTGTCAGCATCGAGAGAAGCATGGACGTCCAGCTTGACGCAATCAGCCGGCGGCCTGACCCAGCCATGCATGACAATGGATCTCCTCGGGGAAGCGGCGCCAACAAAGTTGGCAACCAGCGCATTGATGGAGAAGACAGTACGCTCCGGCGTGCCGATCTCCTCTCCATGGTCGACGCAACACCGCCTATCCCACCACAGGTACCACCATGCAATATCCAACCGTCCCTTATGTGACCACCTGCACCGGCGACCAAAGGCGGAACTCCATGATTGCTGACCCGGATCAATCCAAAAGACAAGCTTCGTTAATGATCTTAAGGAGACCAAGCCCCTGTCCTAGGCCGCTGACGCCGCTCATTTTGAGAATGTCGATTTTGGTTCAAATGACATAATTAATCTTATTCCATGCTTGAAATCGTCTTTACTGACTTCAAAACCAAGATATTGTGCAATTACTTGTTCAAAAATTCTAAATGTTTTCAAAATTCAAAAAATAGTAAAACATTTTATTTTATTTCCATACTTTACGTTAGAGGTGGTGTGTGGATCAAATTTCACATGATTTGGATAACGTTGCATGATGGAATTTTAAAAAAATATCTTTTTCCCAACATCTAAGTAGAAGTTTCTAAAACACCTTAGACACATATGTGTGTTTACACACGAACTGTTATGTGAAATTTAGATAATCTTCTGAATTTTTTAATGGGATGAATTCATGACAAAATATGAATCCATGCCAAAATTCAGATTTTTATGACTTATATTAGATATTATTATCATTTTTTCAAAATGGCCAAAACACACAAATTGCTTTTCAAAGGTATACCACACACCAATTTCACTACAACCTTGTGTAGTCATGTTTGTTACACCTCAATGAGTCAATTATAACATTATCTCAGCGTTTGTTCACGGCCGTTGCCGTTTCCGGCCGCGCTCGATGTGGCCGCGCCTGCCATATGGGTTCCGTAGTGCGCGCTGCCGCATATGGTCGTGCTCTAAGGCCTTGGCGCTCTCCTCGCTGAGCTCCAAGAGAGAATTAGGGACGGGACGCGTGGAGGTGACAGGGCCCGGATGCCCGCGTCTGGCATGGTCGAGTTCGACAGCGCGCACGTCTACCTCCTGCTCGAGCTATCCATGGCGTCCTCCCGCGTTCTTCGCCCCAGAATTTGTCAGGTTTTGCAAGCACGGTACCATATGGTCTGATCAGGCTCGGTTTGGCTCATTTCGTCGAACACGTCACGGGCACCCTGGAAATCCCCGGCTTTGCACTTCCTCCACGGCGGGCTCCAAATCATCATCGCCCATCGCGTCATCTTCTCCGCCTCTTCTTCCTCGACGTCTGTGTGCGAGGAATTGAAGCGAGATCGACTACAAGGAGCTGCTGCTCCTCTTCTTCCTCTACAGCCGCCGGCGCTTCTCCGCCAAATTCCGGCAAGACGACGACCGATCTACGACGACCACCTGCTTCTACTCCATGTATGTGAGCCCCTCTTTCTCCTGAACCATTCCCCGTTTGAGTCGGTGCTGTGTAGCGTTCTAGCCACGCTGTGCGTGCTCTGGCCGCCGCCGCCGGCGAGCCGGAGAAGATGACGCTCTGGCGTCACATGGACATGCTCGGCCATGAGGATACCCATGAGTTCGACCTACGCGGGATGTCGCACGTGGCCGTCCGCCGCAGCGCAGGGCAGTGCGAGGCAGCGCGGGGCGCGCGTGCACAGGAGGAGAACAACGCAAGGAGCTGATAGTAGACGAATCGTCCGTCGTCGTCGTTATCAATGGCGATGCCGCCGGAAGCCAAGGAAAGACGGCGACCAACGGCAGCGCAGCGGCGGGCGGAGCTGGGAGGATGACCGGAATGGCGCGCCGGTACGCCGTCAGGATCCGCTCCGTCGTCGTCAAGGCCAAGCTAGGCCAAACCCCCTGGCCGGGAGAACAAAACCTGAATTCAACTGTCAACTGTACATGCGCAAGACTGTTACTTTCTTTCTTCAGTTCAGTTCTCTGATCTAGATTAACAACTCGATCCGCATCCATTCCATTCCCAAACCTAACCTAGTACTACTACATTACTTCCGTGCGTGTATCCCGATCGACAAAGATTTAATTTTGTATCCCGGGCGGCTCCTCTCTCTTTATCTTTTCCGGCGGCGGCGACTTCCCGCAAGGGTTCCGGCTTCCTCCCATTCGGATCGCATTGGTTGCCTCAGTCAGTGTCCAGGCCGAGCCCGAGGCAACACCAGGGAAAAAACACGATCGATGGGTGCGGATAGATCCGAGACACGGAAAAGGACAATGGCGGCGGCGGAGGACGACACTACCCCCCAAGGGGAGCATCACGACCAGCGGAAGAAGCCGAATCTGCTGGAGACGGCGGATCCCGACGAGGACGAGGAAGAGGCGGCGCTTGACGAGAAATCAGATGACCAAGGTAAATTTAATTATTTGCTCTTGTTGGATCATGCTCCAAATTGAAACAACGCTCCCAATTTCGCAAATTAATCAGTAATGATTTCTCATAATACTTCGTCTTCTTGTAGATCGTTTTCCTCATACAATCTACTTCCATCCTCTGACCAGGTTCAATACGCCAGAACTTTTACCCCTTCGTGAACCTGGAACCAAGGCAGTGCGCTCTGGGGAATTTTTTTTAAATAATACGATTTTTTTAATCATTTTCAAAAATAATAAGTGTTTTTAAAAAATCTCAAAAATAGTACGGCCTCGGCCTGGGCGAGGCCGATTGGGCTCAGTCGGCCTAGCCCAAGCCGATTAGGCCCAATCGGCCTCGCCCAGGCCGCCTGCTCAGCCCGTGGGGCCCCCACGAGGCAGTCGGCCTGGCCCAGGCCGACTGAGCCTAGTCGGCTTAGCCGTGGCCGACTGGCCACTCGGCGTCGCCGTGCCGACAGGCCTCAAGTGGGCCGGGAAATCTCCTTTTCTCTTTTCTCTTTTTCTCTTTTCCCTTTCCTTTCCTCCCTTCCCATCGCGCGTTCACAAACTTTCTTCACGTAGCAATGTTTTTTCAATTTCTAACCGGGTTCAGTCTGAGCTTGATCTTGCGGAGGTTGTCAAATGTCTCCCGCAGGTCATCAATCAGGGAGTCCCTACGCTTCGATTTGATGATGATGTCATCCATGTAGGCCTCCGCGTTGCGGCCTAGCTGGGGCCCCAAACATTCTCGCAGGGCGCGCTGGAATGTGGAGCCCGCGTTCTTCAACCCAAAAGGCATGCATGTATAGCAGTAGCAGCCAACCGGGGTGATAAACGCTGTCTTTTCCTCATCCTCGACCGCCATCTTGATTTGATGGTAGCCGGAGAAAGCATCCAAAAAACTCAACAGGTCACAACCAGCGGTAGAATCAACTATCTGGTCGATACGGGGTACAGGGAAGGGATCCTTGGGGCATGCACGATTAAGATCGGTAAAATCCACGCACATGCGGAGCTTATTCCCCGCTTTGGGCACCACTACAGGGTTAGCCAGCCAAGTGGGGTACAAAACTTCCCTGATCGCCCCGGCAGCCCTGAGCTTGCCCACCTCTTGCTTGATGAAATCTTTCCGCTCTTGTGCCTGCCGCCGGATCTTCTGCTTGACGGGGTGCGCGTCCGGGCGCACCGTGAGCCGATGCTCAATCACCTCCCTGGGGACTCCGGGAAGGTCCGACGGTTCCCAGGCGAACACGTCGGCATTTTCCCGGAGGAAGGTGACGAGGGTGCTTTCCTATTCGGCAGTCAGGTTCGCACCGACGGTAACGGTGCGCTCCTTGTCCACCAGGACCTTGGTCACCGTCATATTGCTAATGATCGGCGAGACGACGAAGGGTATTACTCCGGAACCCAATTGTCGCACCGGGTGGTCGTCGGCGCTGAAGGTGATCGGCACGTGCGACCACCTCAGCGGCTGTTGCGGCTCCGCATCCGGCAACAGCGCGCACACGTCGCGGGTGAGGCGCTTCACCGCGGCGTGGGATGGGAGAGCGTAAGATCCCCCATGGATACAGGCGACGCCACGAGGCTCCTGGAAGCCCGGCTCGTCGCCGCCGGAACGGTCGGACTCGCGTTGCTCCTCGGCGCGCACCCTGTCACGCCCGCGAGGAGGGCGTTCCCGCACAGCGAGGGGCTGGCTACGCCCTCCCTGGGATTCGACCCTGCCGGCACCCCCGCTGGCCGGCCTCGGACCCGCCCCGGGGTCGTTCGGGCAATCTCGGGAGAGATGCCCGATGTCGCCACAATTGAAGCTGGCGCTAGCGGCGCGGCGCTCCTCATGGCGCTGCTCCTGCCGCTGCTTGATCCCTTGCACGACGCGGCAACTCTGCGCGTCGTGGGTGGAGTTATTGTGGATAGGACAGCGGGACGTGTCGCCCTGCTTCCCGCCAGATTCTCCCCCCGGCGAGGCCTTCTTCGTGGGCCTCGCGGCCGGAGCCCCCGAGTCCGTAGCGAGGACTTGCTTCCCGCTGCGCTTACGGGAACCCTTCTTCTGCGAGCCCGAGCCCGGGCTCGCGGCAGCCTGGGTTGCCAGCTCGGGCGCTAGACGCCCCTCCTTGGCCATGGCGTACAAGTCCTGCGTCGTCCGGATCCGATGCGTGCTCAGCTTCTCACGCATCTTGGGATCGCGGACGTTGATGGCGAAGGTGTTTATGATGGTGGCGGCCTCCGCCTCCGGGATAGAATAGGAGAGATTGGAGAAGCGGTTGACGAAGGCCCGCAACGTCTCTCCCGGTTTTTGCATGATGGTGTGCAGCTCAGCCATGGTTCCCGGGCGCTTATAGCCGCCCTGGAACGCGCTCATGAACTGCTCGCGCAGGTCTGCCTAGGTGGCGACGGATCCGGCGGGCAGGTTGAGCAACCAGGTTCGCACTGATCCCTTCAGGACCACACCACCCGCCGTAACTCGCGCGCGAACGCAGTGCAGCCGTCTTCTGGGCCTAGGGGAGCATCTTCTCGCTCCAGTGGGTGTCGGCGCTCCACCTCGCGCTTGCGCCGGCGCTCCAAGCGCCAGCGCAGATCCTCCTGTTGTCGGGCATTCAAGATGCCACGCGCATCGCTCCCTGGGACGGTGGGCGATGAATTTGAGGACCCCTCCGGGCTCCCGTCTACCAGGCCCCGCTGAGGAGGGGGCGGGTTCTCCCCCTGTCGTGAGGCGGATGGCGCGCCTTCGCGCTCTGAGTTCGGCCCGTGGCCGGAGCCTACTGGGCGCCCTCGCCTTGCGGCTGTTGGGCGGCCAGGGCGAGAAGCGCCTCCAACTCCTCGCCCCACGTCTCGTGCGTCGGCGTGCCCTGCTGCGGCTCGTACCGCACCATGACGCGCGCGGCGACGATGGCTTCAGCCGGGCTTCGCACGGGGGGCAACCGATTTCCTGAACAGCTGCTTCCCGCCCTGGCCCCGGACGCCTCCGGGCGTGCAGGGTGCGAACCTCCAGGGGTCGCTCGGGACGCGGCGTGCTCCGGGTGCCGCTGCCGCGGGGCATCCTCGGGTCGCGTCTCCACCCGTTGGCTGGCCCGGGCAACGCCATGCGTGCTCGCCCGACTGCCCCCAGCGCCGGGGGCAGCCGGTCCCCTCAGCCGATTGTCGGTCGACGGTCGGGGAGGCGGTGGAGGCAGCTGCGTTTGCTGCACCCTCGAGGGCTCGGGATTCTCTTGAGCTCCCGGTTCGGGTCGCACGTCGTGCGACCGCGTGTGCGCCGCTGGGGCCTCACGCGGGTCTATGCGTGAATCACCAGCCCGCATAGAGGGCATGGTGACAAGGCTCGTTGACGAAGAAGAGTGAAGCCGATGCCGATGGGAACTTCCGCTGCCGGCGATCTCCGGCGCCGTCCACTCCCGCGCCCCCTACCTGGCGCGCCAGATGTCGTCGCTCGGTGCTCCGACACCGGGGGCGTGCAGCCACGTCCCCCTTTCCGGTTCGGTAGGGGCGTCTGGGGTGGAGACATGATCGCCGGCACGGCCGACGAGGCCCTACTGGGCCGGCGAGGCAAAGTGCTAGGGGTACGCGCTAGTCCAAGAACAGACGTACGCCCGATTTTTACCCTGGTTCGGGCCACCCGGAGGTGTAAAACCCTACGTCCTGCCTGTCTGAGCTGATATTGATTACGGATCAAATGTTTATAGGTTGCCGGGCAACTCCCGGGCTTTCTCTCAGTGGCTAGGCACTCCTTACCGCTCTCTGCTGGCTGCCTGCTGGAGCCACTAAGCATCTATCGAGCGAGCTTCGTCCGAACCAATTAACTGACCAACTGACTAACCTGTCCCCAAAAAAAAACCCCTCAGACCGTTGGCATGAGTCCTCCTTTTATACACAAGGGGATGCCACATGTGCCATGGTGCATGGGCTACAAGTGTCCAACGGGGAGGCATGCGACTCTCCCTGGTGAGTTGGTGGCATGCATGGGTGCCACCTCCGTTGCTAGGGGCCTAAGACCCTAGGGTAGGATTGGACAACCACTGTTCCTTCGACCCGACGGGTAACTACCCGTCGGTCGGCTCGTTTCCTGAGCCGCACCTTACTCCCTGCCTTGGTGGGACCGCGCGTTCCGTGCCCGCCACGCGCCCGTGTGGCGCTGTCCAGTGGGCCCCACGACCCGAGGCGGGGGCACGCGTCCGGGAGCCTCCAGTCCCCGCAAGTCGGCCCGGGAAGCACCCAGGCCCAGCGCGCCTGGGAACCTCCTCCCGGGAAGCAGCTTCCCGGGAGGTGCCTAGTCGGGAATATTCCGGGAGGCCCCGCTAGCCTATTTCGGGGCTGGTAGCTTGCCGGGAAGCTCGTTGGCGCTCCCCGGGATGAGACCTTCCCGGGAACCCGGGGGAGGGGGCCACGCGTCGCACAGTGGTGGTACCCCGGGTGCCACTGGTGCGACAGTAGCCCCCGGGCGTGGGCCGGCATCACCTGTCCCCGAAAGGGTCTCTTCCTAGCCGGTTGCCGGGCTACGCCCTTAACCGACGCGTGGGCCCCCGATTAGTTGCGGGCCCGCGCCCCTTCGCTGCCCCGTGTACGGCACCGCCAAAAGCGGAGTAGTGGGCGCGAGATTTCCGCCCTAATCCCCCCCCCCTAAATGGGGTAGTTATGGCCACTCCGCGCATTACTCCTAGTGATAAGGAGTTATCCCCGCGCACCCGTAAGGTACGGAACCGGCCGTTACCAAACGACCGGGCGTCATAAAGCTTCCACTGTTGGCAACGGGGAGCAACACTTTGCCCTTTCGCCTCCATCCTGTTCCGCATCTCGCATCCCTGTGCTCTTGCCAGCTTCCACCCTTGCTCCTCATGGCGCCCCCCACCACCAGAAAGGGGAAGGAGGTCCAGTCTTCGAAGAAGCCCGCGACCAGCAAGACCGAGGCGGCACTCAAAGCGGCCGCCGCCAAGGACCAGAAGAGGTGGGAGATGCGCGCGAAAGTAGCCTTCTTCCGCCCCGGCTACAACGGCGAGGCGCTGGGGAAGCTCCGGCATGCCGTCGCCTCCAACTTCAACGAGCACGGGGAGACGCGGATCTTTCCGGCGGGCGTCGAACACCAGGATAACGACTTCCGGGTGTTCGCGCGCTTCCTCCTCTGCGGCATGGTGCCGCCCTTCTCTCTGTTCCTCCACGTGCTGATGGAGTCCTATCAACTACGGGTGGCGCAGCTCCACCCCACCTCGCTCTTCCTCCTCGCCACCTTCCAGTTCCTCTGCGAGGCGTTCGTGGGGGCGATGCCGTCGGTGGGGCTCTTCCGGCATTACTTTTACCCGCGCATCGACAATGCGAAGGCAATGTCGTCGGGGGTGGTTTTCCGTGCCTGCGACCAGATGAAGTCGGAGTTCATCGTCCGGTCGGGGAAGAAGATCGAAAAAGAATGGCGGGGCGACTGGTGCTGGGTCCGAGTGGGAGGACCCCCAGGAGTTCATCCAGCCACCGACGGGGCTGCCGGTGCCCCAGATCGGCTGGCAGGACAGGTACCACCGCGACGCCGACCTCCTCCCCATCGTGGAGAAGATCAAGGCGTTGCGGCTAGCGGGGCTCACAGATGTCGACGTGGCGCGCACCTTCGTCCTTCGTTGCGTAGCCCCGCTGCAGCTGCGTTCCCAGCCCGCGTGGATGTACACGGGCTCCGGAGACAGGACACGCCTACAGGCGGACGGCGTGGACTTGGAGTCCCTCAAGATGTGGGTGAAGGGGATCTCCGGCGAGGTCTTCCAGTCGATAGAGTTCCCGCCGGGGGTCTCCGCTCTCCATGCCGGCATCAAGGCGCTCAGCGACATCGTCGGCGCCTTCCCGCCATGCAACGAGTGGGGGCTGATGGACGACACCCCCACCCGCATGCCGCACGCTCCCCCGCAAGCACCCCGCGGGAAGCAGGTGCTCGAGGAGAGCGAAGGCGGGTCTGAGCCCAGCTGA
This sequence comes from Brachypodium distachyon, assembly GCF_000005505.3. Classification (NCBI taxonomy): domain Eukaryota; kingdom Viridiplantae; phylum Streptophyta; class Magnoliopsida; order Poales; family Poaceae; genus Brachypodium; species Brachypodium distachyon. The sequence continues at coordinate 16,272,363 of NC_016132.3, read as the reverse complement.
CCCTCCCTTCTGTCGCTGGACGACGGGGCGGGCCAGGTGGCTGCGACCCCGGAAGTCGTCGCCGTGGAGGACGACGACGAGGAAAGCAGCGACAGCGCGCCCCTGATCCTGAGAAGGTCAAGGGCGTTCGCGGCGGCCGCAGCCACTTCTTCAACTGCGACGTCTGCCCCGGCAGCGGCCCCCACCCTGGCGGCCGCCGCCGTCACGACGGCATCCGGGGCAACAGGGGCTGCGAGTGCCTCGGCGGCAGCCGCCGGCTCCGCGGCGGGAACCGGCTCCGGGGTGCTCGCCGGCACCCCGGCAACGTCAGCACCTGCGGGGGCCTTCGGCGCCCCGGCGACGGCCTTCGCTCCGGTAGCGGGGGCCTCTGCGGGCTTAGCGCCCGGCGGTGCGGCGGCATCGCCATCGACACCTGGAGCTCTCCGGGTCACGACGACACCGCGGGCGCCCACGGCGCCGCCCGCCCGGGGGGTCTTCCGGGGCTTCGCGCTCTGGCACAACCCTCCGAAGTCCTCCTCGCCGGCGGGCGCCAGCAAGAGGGCGAGGAGTGATTCCTCGACCGGCTCGCCAAGCAAGAGGACGCGCGCGGACACGGGCGGCGCCACTGACCCTGCTACCTCGGTGGCCAGCGTCGGCACGGGCGCGCCCCTTGGCGACCCAGCCCAAGCGGAGACAGGGCCGGCACCAGGTATGTCTTCGTCCATTCCCTGCAACTGCAATTCTTGCCAGCCAAATTCACAAACATGCCTTCTCTTTCTGCAGCGAGCGGCAGCTCGCCCGCGGCAAGACCCTTGGACGCTCCTGCTGGCGCAGGCGAGGTAGCGGAGGCTGCATCGGCAAGCCCGACGGCCGCACAAGGTAACCGCCCTGGTCGCCCCTATTCGCCTCCGATAACACCAACCATCGCCGACCCTCATGCTTCTCCACGGGTGTAGGCCCAAGCGCGCCCGCGCCCGGAACGGGCGCGGCCGTGGTCGACCCCGACACGGTCGTCGGGGCCACGGGGGTGGAGGTGGAGTCGGAAACGGCTCCTGTGTCCGCCCCCGCCGCGACGGACACAGCGGCAACAGTGGGGACCGCCGCCGCCGCGGCGGCACCCGGCGACGCGCCAGAAGCCGCGGACATGGCCAGCTCGGGCTCACCCGCCGTCCAGCAGGGGACGACCCCCGCCGGAAGCAGGGAACCCTCTCCAACCCCGGTGTCCCGGAGCCTGGGCGCGGGGGAAGTTGTCGGGGAAGGACGGCAAGACCCCCGGGAGCAAGTTGGCGACCCCGCGCCCAGCTCCACTTCAGCAGCTAGGGCTTCGTCATCCTCTGGGGCTCTCCCCGGCACCGACCTCGGCACCCTCGCCGGGGTCGCTTGGAATCCTCTTACCTGGGATCCGAGCGTCTTCGAGCGGGGGCACCGGTTCCTGGACGCCGTCCGGGACCAGCAGTTCGCCTCGTCACCTCCTACAACGAGGTGACGGAGCGCCACACCGCCGCCAAGAATCAACTCGGCGAGGTGCGGGAGGCCATCGAGAGAGAGCGGCGAGAACTCTCCCGGCTGCGCGAGGAGACGCGCCTCACCGAAGAGGAGGCGCAGCTGGCCCGGCAAGCCCTGGAGGCTGCTCGGGAGCTGGTAGTCCCGGAGACCGAGCTCCGTCGGCAACTGGAGGTCCAGCGCACGGAGCTCCAAGGCAGGCTCGACGCAATGGCGGCAACCCTAGAAGCTTCCCGAAAGCTCGTTAGTTTGCTCAATGTAACCACTCGACACCTAGTCAATCAAGCTCGTTAGTTTGCTCAATTTTTGTCCTTTATTCCCGAGGCCGCTTCGCGGGGTGGTTCCCATAGCTTGTGCGTGTCTTACCTTGTGTTGCGGGGGGACTCGCGCACGCCTCACCCTTGACCAAACCAGGGACCCGGGACGGACCCGCGGTGCCGACCTGGGGCCAAGCGGTAGCGGGGAGCCACTCCGCTTGCGGGGTAGCCACCTCGAGCCGTGTCCTCCCGGGGCGGACCCGGGAGCCACACGGGGAGCGCACTTCCCCCGCAAGCGTCCCTTCTAACACTCCGGCTATGCGCGAGATTCGGGGCCGCACCCAGCGGGGCAGTGCTCAGTTTCGTTCAGCTTTTAGCGAATTCAGCGTTCATGTTCAGATACTTAGCTTTCCGTTTGGTCCAACGTTCCGCGATGCTCTGCGGTACAGTGCAAACGGGGCGCCACATCGGTAGGAAACCACCCGGGGTACCTGTTCAGGGGAAACGATCTCGGAGGGATGCGGCAGGAACGCGGGGGCAGGATCGCCACCAGCGGCAACCGCCGACGACGATGCTCCCACCACGCTCACGCGGCAACCCTCACCCTCAGGGGCGGACCCTGGCCTTCAGGGACAAACCCTGGCTTAGGAGGGCTCCGCTCCGGGAGTAGCCGCGAGACGGCTATAACGTCCTTGGCGCCGGCTTCGCCACACCCCGAACGGCGGGTACGGGTGACGAGGAAGTTATAGCCTTCCAGCGACAGCCCCCACAACCGGGGAGACCTGGGTTTTCTCTAGGGGACTCGCCCCAAGGGATGCGACGACCCTTGTTACCCGGGAGCTAAACTGCTCGAGGGCCGCGGCAGGGACGCGGTGATGGGCCGGAACGAGCGACGAGCGCCGGCACCGGCGCCATCATAGCGTCCTCGCAACGACCCGCGCCCGAAGAAGACTCTCTCAAAGGGAATGCGGCCGGGTCTCTGTGGTAGTGCACCCGCCGGCACAAGGCACGGATGGCACGCACTACCGTAGAGTCTCCGCGGTCGACCCTGCTCCTTGCGGAGGTGTCCTACGGAGGGGGCGACAAGGGCACTGTGGCAATGCACCCCGTCGGCGCCGGACGCGGACGGGACGCACCGCCACAGTGCCTCTGCGGCGACCCTCGCCCCGGAACCACCCCTTTGAGGAAGCGCAGCAGGGGCACAATGGCAGTGCACCTGTCAGCGCGGGACGCGGATGGCACGCACTACCCCCGTGCCTCTGCGGCGCCCCTCGGGGTGGGCTCGATGGGGTGGTGCGGCAGGGGCGTGATGGCTGTGCATCCGCCGGCGCTAGGCGCCGGCGGGAAGCACCACCTGCTTTCACGGGCCCGAACCCGGCTTCGCTCTGAGCAATTCCATGGTTGGGGCGCGCCTTTTATAGGCACGGGGGGGGGGGGGGGGCTTGCCACCGCGTGCGACGGATCCGCGCGGCACCGTGGCGCCTTTTCCCCGAACGCGGCGCCGTTTCCGCCGCCATGCTTACCGGGTAAGCACGGCACACGCGGCGGCCAGCCGACAACCCAGAAGCCTCGAAGTGCGGTGAACCCCTTGTGTTGCGGTCCTCCCGCACCACAAGGCACCGGTGTACGGTGCGTCCCGTGGGCAGCTCACGGGCACCACAGTGTACAAGATTCCTCCCTTTCCTGCAGGTTATACTCTTACCAGATCCGCGGTGCTAAAAAATTTTCGAAACTTATGAAAACAAGTAACACAGGTAAATCAGATAAATCTCATTTCTCCTACTTCCCAACCCTTTGTGCACTTAAAGCAGGAGGCAAGAGGGGGAAAACAAGCGAATGAACAAGGCAAGAACAAAGTTCAGGGGTGAAACACCTATCTTTATTCACAGTTAACTAGCAGTTTACACACGGGGGCTGCCCGGTTACACTAGTTCGAGAGGTATGCATCAGAGGCATCACCTGAGGGTCGGGCTCCGCCGCTTCACGGGTAGAAATTGCGCAAGTGCTCAATATTCCAGCTATTGGGCACCGGCAAGCCGTCTTCGGTTTCCAGGCGGACAGCCCCCGGCTTGGTCACCTGCACTACCCGGAAGGGGCCTTCCCATTTCGGAGTCAACTTGTTCCTGGCCTTCGTTCCTTGTATCCGACGCAGGACAAGGTCACCGTTCTCGAGCCCCCGGGGACGGACTCGTCTGTCGTGGTAATGACGGAGTCCCTGCTGGTAGCGCGCGGCTCGCACAGCAGCCCGGCACCGAAGCTCTTCGATGAAGTTTAGATCGTCGACCCTTTGCTCGTGTTGGCTGGCGTCGCCGTACGCGCGTACTCGGGGAGATCCATACTTGAGCTCGAGGGGCAGCACCGCTTCTGCCCCGTAGACAAGGGCGAAAGGAGTTTCGCCCGTTGCCCGACTAGGTGTGGTCCGGACGGACCACAGCACGGGCTGGAGTTCTTCGATCCAGTGCTTCCCGTGGCCTTTGAGCTTGTCAAAGGTTCTCGCCTTGAGCCCCCGCCGAACCTCTGCGTTGGCTCGCTCCGCCTGTCCGTTGCTCCTCGGGTGAGCGACGGACGCGAAGCGCAACTTAGTGCCCATGTCTTCGCAGTAGGCGCGAAACGCTGCGCTCATGAATTGCGTGCCGTTATCGGTGATGATGCTGTTGGGAACCCCGAACCGGAACACAATGCCCTTAAGGAACTTGATGGCCGCCTGGGCGGTCACCTTGCGCACTGGTTCCACCTCCACCCATTTGGAGAACTTGTCGACGGCCACAAACAAGTATTCGTAACCGCCAACCGCCCTTGGTAGCTTGCCGACGATGTCTAGTCCCCAGACCGCGAACGGCCATGAGGACGGGATGGCATGCAGGGCCTGGGCTGGTTGGTTGCTCTTCTTCGAGTGGAACTGGCACGCTTCGCACGTCCTCACCATCCGCTCTGCGTCGGCCAGGGCCGTGGGCCAGTAAAAACCATGTCGGAAAGCCTTGCCGGCTAAAGCCTGGGAGGCCACATGGTGTGAACATGTGCCTCGATGTATGTCCTCCAACAGTGCACACCCTTCCTCCTGCGGCACGCAGAGGAGTTTTACACCATTCGCACGCCTGCGGTAGACGCTGCCGTCTATCACGGTGTACATCTTGGCTCGCCGCGCTACGCGCTCCGCGGCGTTGTCATCCTCCGGGAGGGCCTCCCATTTCAAATAGCGGGCGATCTCTTCCGCCCAGGGAGGAATTTCTCTGCCCGTGCATGCCGCCATATCAGCGGCATGGACCCCTGTTGCTGCAGGGGTTCCCTCGGTAGCCGGAGGGGCGTCCCCGGCAGCCGTCTGGGGGGTGACTGAAGGAGCCAGTTGCTTCTGACAGAACACCCCCGCCGGAGGCTTCTGGCGCTCTGCTGCCATCTTGGCCAGCTCATCAGCAGCGAAGTTGTCCTTCCGCTTGACGTGTTCGAAGCGCAAACCCTTGAACTTCCGTTCCAGCTTGCGGACCTCTTCCACATACGGCGCCATTTGAGGGCAATCGTAGTCCTTGTTCACCTGGTTGATCACAAGCTGGGAATCACCGCGAACAACCAGGCGCTTAATGTCGAGGGCGACCGCAGCCCGCAGCCCGGCAAGCAGGCCTTCATACTCCGCCGTGTTGTTGGTGGAGTTAGCGAAGTCGAGTTGGACGGCGAACCGCAGCTGGTCCCCTGCGGGTGACTCGATGACGACCCCGGCTCCCGCTCCCTGGAGACTGAACGCACCGTCGAAGTAGAGGACCCAGGGGCCCTCATCCAGCTTGCCGGGAAGGTCGGTCTCCGACTCAGTTTCTTCTACGCACGTGGACGTCCACTCCGCGACGAAGTCCGCCAGGGCCGTGCTCTTGATGCTTTTGGAGTTGGCGAAGTGGAGGTCGAACTCCGACAGCTCCATCCTCCATTCGGCCACTCTCCCGGTGGCTTCACGGTTGGTGAGGGTCTTCCCGAGGCAGAACCCGGACACCACCGTGACGCGGTGCGCCTGGAAGTAGTGGCGCAACTTGCGGGACGCAAGGAGAATCCCCAGAAGGAGCTTATGTACTTGCGGGTATCTTGTCCGCGCGTCGCGCAACACCGTACTGATGAAGTACACCGGTCGCTGCACCAACCGCTTCCGCGGCACCGAAATTGCCGGCTCTGGGGTGGTCCCTGGGCTTGTGGTGGTTGCCGGAGGCTGCTCAGCCACCTGCCTCGCAGCCCCAATCCCCGGGACGTCTTCCTCCCTCTCGGCAACCAGCACCGAGCTGACCACCTGGTCAGTCGCCGCTAGGTAGAGTAGCAGCGGCTCGCCCAACTTGGGGGCGACGAGGATGGGCGGTGACCTCAGGTATCGCTTGAGTTCCTGGAGCGCCGCCTCGGCCTCGACAGTCCAGTCGACTGGGCCCTTCTTCTTCATTACCCGGAAGAAAGGCAGGGCACGCTCGCCCAGCCTGGAGACGAAGCGTCCAAGCGCGGCAACGCAGCCGTTGAGGCGCTGGACATCTTTCACCTTGCGGGGGGCCTCCATCTTCTCGATGGCTTCTATTTTGGTCGGGTTGGCCTGTATCCCCCGGTGTGAAACCAAGAAACCCAGAAGCTGCCCGGAGTTGACACCGAAGGTGCACTTATCCGGGTTCAGTCTGAGCTTGATCTTGCGGAGGTTGTCAAATGTCTCCCGCAGGTCATCAATCAGGGAGTCCCTACGCTTCGATTTGATGACGATGTCATCCATGTAGGCCTCCGCGTTGCGGCCTAGCTGGGGCCCCAAACATTCTCGCAGGGCGCGCTGGAATGTGGAGCCCGCGTTCTTCAACCCGAAAGGCATGCATGTATAGTAGTAGCAGCCAACCGGGGTGATAAACGCTGTCTTTTCCTCATCCTCGACCGCCATCTTGATTTGATGGTAGCCGGAGAAAGCATCCAAAAAACTCAACAGGTCACAACCAGCGGTAGAATCAACTATATGGTCGATACGGGGTACAGGGAAGGGATCCTTGGGGCATGCACGATTAAGATCGGTAAAATCCACGCACATGCGGAGCTTATTCCCCGCTTTGGGCACCACTACAGGGTTAGCCAGCCAAGTGGGGTACAAAACTTCCCTGATCGCCCCGGCAGCCCTGAGCTTGCCCACCTCTTGCTTGATGAAATCTTTCCACTCTTGTGCCTGCCGCAGGATCTTCTGCTTCACGGGGTGCGTGTCCGGGCGCACCGCGAGCCGATGCTCAATCACCTCCCTGGGGACTCCGGGAAGGTCCGACGGTTCCCAGGCGAACACGTCGGCATTTTCCCGGAGGAAGGTGACGAGGGCGCTTTCCTATTCGGCGGTCAGGTTCGCACCGACGGTAACGGTGCGCTCCTTGTCACCGGCTTGGAGGGGCAACTTCTTCACTTTGGCGGCCTCCTCCCGGAGCCCCCGCACCTCCTCCGGCTAGCCCTTGCGGGGTGGCGCGGGCCTTCTTCGTTGCCGGGGTGTCACCCGGCAGGGCGTCGTCCTCGACAACACCTTCGTCGCCGGCGTCAGCTGCAGCAGCGGCCCGGACGACCTCGCCAACGCACCAAGCAACGTCTTTGAGATCGCACCCGATGGAGAGGACTCCGTAAACGGACGGGATCTTCATCACGCCGTAGGCGCAATGCGTAGCCGCCATAAACTTGATCAGCGCCGGACGGCCAAGGATCCCGTTGTAGGGCAACGGGGTATGCGCCACATCGAACACTATGTGCTCGGTCCTGAATGCTTCCCGGGACCCGAAGGTGACCGGCAGTGTGATGCGTCCCAGCGGGCGCACGATCCTGGGGTTCACCCCCCGGAACGGTTCGGTGGGCTTCAGCTGCTCCATCGGCAGCTGGAGCTTTTCCACCAGCCTGGCGGACTAGAGGTTAAGCCCCGCTCCGTTGTCCACCAGGACCTTGGTCACCGTCATATTGCTAATGATCGGCGAGACGATGAAGGGTATTACTCCGGAACCCAATTGTCGCACCGGGTGGTCGTCGGCGCTGAAGGTGATCGGCACGTGCGACCACCTCAGCGGCTGTTGCGGCTCCGCATCCGGCAACAGCGCGCACACGTCGCGGGTGAGGCGCTTCACCGCGGCGTGGGATAGGAGAGCGTAAGATCCCCCATGGATACAGGCGACGCCACGAGGCTCCTGGAAGCCCGGCTCGTCGCCGCCGAAACGGTCGGACTCGCGTTGCTCCTCGGCGCGCACCCTGTCGCGCCCGCGAGGAGGGCGTTCCCGCACAGCGAGGGGCTGGCTGCGCCCTCCCTGGGATTCGACCCTGCCGGCACCCCCGCCGGCCGGCCTCGGACCCGCCCCGGGGTCGTTTGGGCAATCTCGGGAGAGATGCCCGATGTCGCCACAATTGAAGCAGGCGCCGGGGCGCGGCGCTCCTCGTGGCGCTGCTCCCGCCGCTGCTTGATCCCTTGCACGACGCGGCAACTCTGCGCGTCGTGGGTGGAGTTGTTGGGGATAGGACAGCGGGACGTGTCGCCCTGCTTCCCGCCAGATTCTCCCCCCGGCGAGGCCTTCTTCGTGGGCCTCGCGGCCGGAGCCCCCGAGTCCGTAGCGAGGACTTGCTTCCCGCTGCGCTTACGGGAACCCTTCTTCTGCGAGCCCTCGCCCGGGCTCGCGGCAGCCTGGGCTGCCAGCTCGGGCGCTAGATGCCCCTCCTCGGCCATGGTGCACTTGTGCGCCAAGGCGTACAAGTCCTGCGTCGTCCGGATCCGATGCGTGCTCAGCTTCTCACGCATCTTGGGATCGCGGACGTTGATGGCGAAGGTGTTTATGATGGCGGCGGCCTCCGCCTCCGGGATAGAATAGGAGAGATTGGAGAAGCGGTTGACGAAGGCCCGCAACGTCTCTCCCGGTTTTTGCACGATGGTGTGCAGCTCAGCCATGGTTCCCGGGCGCTTATAGCCACTGGTGCGACAACGAACTGCTGCGACAAGCGTGTCGCGCAGCGGTGGTACCCCGGGTGCCCCTGGTGCGACAAGCGCAGCGGCGGGCGGAGCTGGGAGGATGACCGGAATGGCGCCGGTACGCCGTCAGGATCTGCTCCGTCGTCGTCAAGGCGAAGCTAGGCCAAACTCCCCGGCCGGAAGAACAAAACCTGAATTCAACCATCGACTGTACATGCGCAAGACTGTTACTTTCTTTCTTCAGTTCAGTTCTCTGATCTAGATTCCCAACTCGATCCGCATCCATTCCATTCCCAAACCTAACCTAGTACTACTACATTACTTCCGTGCGTGTATCCCGATCGACAAAGATTTAATTTTGTATCCCGGGCGGCTCCTCTCTCTTTATCTTCTCCGGCGGCGGCGACTTCCCGCAAGGGTTCCGGCTTCCTCCCATTCGGATCGCATTGGTTGCCTCAGTCAGTGTCCAGGCCGAGCCCGAGGCAACACCAGAGAAAAAACACGATCGATGGGTGCGGAGGACGACACTACCCCCCAAGGGGAGCATCACAACCAGCGGAAGAAGCCGAATCTGCTGGAGACGGCGGATCCCGACAAGGACGAGGAAGAGGCGGCGCTTGACGAGAAATCAGATGACCAAGGTAAATTTAATTATTTGCTCTTGTTGGATCATGCTCCAAATTGAAACAACGCTCCCAATTTCGCAAATTAATCAGTAATGATTCCTCATAATACTTCGTCTTCTTGTAGATCGTTTTCCTCATACAATCTACTTCCATCCTCCGACCAGGTTCAATACGCCAGAACTTTTACCCCTACGTGAACCTGGATCCAAGGCAGCGCGCTCTGGGGATTTTGTTTAAATAATACGATTTTTTTAATCATTTTCAAAAATAATAAGTGTTTTTAAAAAATCTCAAAAATAGTACGGCCTCGGCCTGGGCGAGGCCGATTGGGCTCCGTCGGCCTAGCCCAAGCCGATTAGGCCCAATCGGCCTCGCCCAGGCCGCCTGCTCAGCCCGCGGGGCCCCCACGAGGCAGTCGGCCTGGCCCAGGCCGACTGAGCCCAGTCGGCTTAGCCGTGGCCGACTGGCCACGCGGCCTCGCCGTGCCGACAGGACTCAAGTGGGCCGGGAATCTCCTTTTCTCTTTTCTCTTTTTCTCTTTTCCCTTTCCTTTCCTCCCTTCCCATCGCGCGTTCACAAACTTTCTTCACGTAGCAATGTTTTTTCAATTTCTAACCGAAATTGCAAAAAATTCAACTAATGTACGAAATATAGTAAATAACGTCTAGAAAATCTAAAATTCAGCGCGCACAAAGTTTTTGTGCTCAAAAGACTATAGAAAAATCTATCGATCAATCAAAGATTAAATCCTGTCGAGTTTGGGAATTTTTGCAATCTGGCAAAATTTAAATAATTCAACTAATGTACGGGATATAGTAAATAAGGTCCAGAAAAATCTGAAATTCAATGCGCACATCATTCATGTACTCACAAGACTATATAAAAAATATTGATTCTCTTGGTACAAAACTATATGAGAATTGGACGAATTAAGACAAAATTATATGTGCTCCTCATTTCGTCGAACACCTCGTGGGCACCCTGGACATCAAGTACAACGTCATCAAAGTCGACTCTTCTTCTACTACTGCATTCGATTCAAAGGCTCAGGTATACGGCACTGCCTGCATTCGATTTGAAGGCTCGGCATGACGCAGCCGCAGAGCTCGCCTGCCAGAAGCGGCTTGGTTCCAAGTCCGACAATGGTGCTGCACGAGCAGCCGCTGGAGTGTCCAATGTAGCGGCTTCCAGGTATAATACGAGTATCATCTTGCAGCAATTATCAAGTTATGAGTGGACAATTAAGTTAAACAGACGACACATTCCAGTGCACCTCCATCTTGCCCACCTCCCTGGCGACAACCTTCCTACTCCAGCTCCAGCCGCTCCTTGTGCCTGGGAACATGGAGCTGTACAGCATCGAGGTGCCGCACGATATGTTGTACGTGTTCAAACCCTTCTGCTTGAGCCGCACAATATGCTGTACGCGTTCAGGAGTGTCCAGTGTAGCCGCTTGCCCGCCCTCATTTCGTCGAACACCTCGCGGGCACCCTGCTCATATAGGACGCACGCGGCCGTTGCCGTTTCCGGCCGCGCTCGACGTGGCCGCGCCTGCCATATGGGTTCCGTAGTGCGCGCTGCCGCATATGGTCGCGCTCTAAGGCCTTGGCGCTCTCCTCGCTGAGCTCCAAGAGAGAATTAGGGACAGGACGCGTGGAGGTGACAGGGCCCGGATGCCCGCGTGTGGCATGGCCGAGTTCGACAGCGCGCACGTCTACCTCCTGCTCGAGCTATCCATGGCATCCTCCCGCGTTCTTCGCCCCAGAATTTGTCAGGTTTTGCAAGCACGGTACCATATGGTCTGATCAGGCTCGGTTTGGCTCATTTCGTCGAACACGTCACGGGCACCCTGGAAATCCCCGGCTTTGCACTTCCTCCACGGCGGGCTCCAAATCATCATCGCCCATCGCGTCATCTTCTCCGCCTCTTCTTCCTCGACGTCTGTGTGCGAGGAATTGAAGCGAGATCGACTACAAGGAGCTGCTGCTCCTCTTCTTCCTCTACAGCCGCCGGCGCTTCTCCGCCAAATTCCGGCAAGACGACGACCGATCTACGACGACCACCTGCTTCTACTCCATGTACGTGAGCCCCTCTTTCTCCTGAACCTTTCCCCGTTTGAGTTGGTGCTGTGTAGCGTTCTAGCCACGCTGTGCGTGCTCTGGCCGCCGCCGCCGGCGAGCCGGAGAAGATGACGCTCTGGCGCCACATCGACATGCTCGGCCATGAGGATACCCATGAGTTCGACCTACGCGGGATGTCGCACGTGGCCGTCCGCCGCAGCGCAGGGCAGTGCGAGGCAGCGCGGGGCGCGCGTGCACAGGAGGAGAACAACGCAAGGAGCTGATAGTAGACGAATCGTCCGTCGTCGTCGTTATCAATGGCGATGCCGCCGGAATCCAAGGAAAGACGGCGACCAACGGCAGCGCAGCGGCGGGCGGAGCTGGGAGGATGACCGGAATGGCGCGCCGGTACGCCGTCAGGATCCGCTCCGTCGTCGTCAAGGCCAAGCTAGGCCAAACCCCCGGGCCGGGAGAACAAAACCTGAATTCAACTGTCAACTGTACATGCGCAAGACTGTTACTCTCTTTCTTTCTTCAGTTCAGTTCTCTGATCTAGATTCCCAACTCGATCCGCATCCATTCCATTCCCAAACCTAACCTAGTACTACTACATTACTTCCGTGCGTGTATCCCGATCGACAAAGATTTAATTTTGTATCCCGGGCGGCTCCTCTCTCTTTATCTTCTCCGGCGGCGGCGACTTCCCGCAAGGGTTCCGGCTTCCTCCCATTCGGATCGCAATGGTTGCCTCAGTCAGTGTCCAGGCCGAGCCCGAGGCAACACCAGAGAAAAAACACGATCGATGGGTGCGGAGGACGACACTACCCCCCAAGGGGAGCATCACGACCAGCGGAAAAGGACAATGGCGGCGGCGGAGGACGACACTACCCCCCAAGGGGAGCATCACGACCAGCGGAAAAGGACAATGGCGGCGGCGGAGGACGACACTACCCCCCAAGGGGAGCATCACGACCAGCGGAAGAAGCCGAATCTGCTGGAGACGGCGGATCCCGACGAGGACGAGGACGAGGCGGCGCTTGATGAGAAATCAGATGACCAAGGTAAATTTAATTATTTGCTCTTGTTGGATCATGCTCCAAATTGAAACAACGCTCCCAATTTCACAAATTAATCAGTAATGATCCCCCATAATACTTCATCTTCTTGTAGATCGTTTTCCTCATACAATGTACTTCCATCCTCCGACCAGGTTCAATACGCCAGAACTTGACCTTCGTGAACCTGGAACCAAGGAAGGGCGCTCTGGGATTTTTTTTTAAATAATACGATTTTTTTAATCATTTTCAAAAATAATAAGTGTTTTTTAAAAATCTCAAAAATAGTACGGCCTCGGCCCTGGGCGAGGCCGATTGGGCTCAGTCGGCCTAGCCCAAGCCGATTAGGCCCAATCGGCCTCGCCCAGGCCGACTGCAGGCCGCCTGCTCAGCCCGCGGGGCCCCCACGAGGCAGTCGGCCTGGCCCAGGCCGACTGAGCCCAGTCAGCTTAGCCGTGGCCGACTGGCCACTCGGCCTCGCCGTGCCAACAGGCCTCAAGTGGGCCGGGAATCTCCTTTTCTCTTTTCTCTTTTTCTCTTTTCCCTTTCCTTTCCTCCCTTCCCATCGCGCGAGCCCTCTTCTTCTTCCTGCTGCCTGCACCTTCTGTTCTTCTTCTCCTCTTCTTCTTCCTCAAAAATGCCCCCAATTTCTAGCCAAAATGAGTGAGTTTTGATCCCGTTTAACCCACAAAACTGCATCCCCTTGCTATTTAGCACCCAATAACACCTTGATCTACTCTTTTCGTTGAACATTTTGAGCTAATTTTGTGTTGCTAAGTTGGGGCAATGGTGGTGGTTTGGAAGAGTTTGGAGGTGGTGGTGGTGCTCATCCGGTGACTGTGAGGCTGCTCGAGGTTGGGGTTCACACGCTTCAAGGGTAAATCCTAATCTCTCACGTATTTATCCTATAATGTATATGTTTATGAGGATACGTGTGTATGTATATATAGAAGTATGTTTTAGCGTTTGGTAGTGCTCATTATTTTGGACAACTGTTAATGTCGTACTGCTTAGTATTTGATGCGTCTAAATATTATGGCCGGTAGTAATATGTTTTGATAGAATAGATTTTTTTTGATGCCGTACTGCTTAGTATTTGACGCAGATTAATATTTTTAATATGCCGTACTGCTTAGTATTTGACGCGTCCCAATATTTTTTATATGACGTACTGCTTAGTATTTGACGCATCCTAATATTTTTTATATGTCGTACTGCTTAGTATTTGACGCGTCTAAACATTTTTAATATGCCGTACTGCTTAGTATTTGACGCGTCCTAATATTTTTAATATGCCGTACTGCTTAGTATTTGATGCGTCCTAATATTTTTTATATGCCGTACTGCTTAGTATTTGACGCGTCCTAATATTTTTTATATGCCGTACTGCTTAGTATTTGACGCGTCTAAACACTTTTTTAGGCATCAGAGATGTCCTGTGTAGTGAAGTTTGGTTTTTACTACGATTCCGGGACTGTCTTAACAACCGAGCACGGAGCTGATCTGAGTCAGTTTAAGTATGTGGAGTTGGATCTAACGGCCCCTCAAACATGGACGTTTAGTCAGTTGCAGGAATGGTTGGTAGGATGTTTAGCGCTCAATCCTTAAACATACACCGTCCGTGTGCAAGCATTGTGGACCAAGTCAAGTTCAAATATTTTATGGGTTTTGAGGCCGATAGACCGGACATTGAAGTGGGTGCGCTGGTTAGAAAGTTGCGAGAAAAGGGGAACTACACCTGTCGCCTTAATCCAGGTTGTCGCTCATGAGACCAATCCAGCTGAAGGCGAGGGTGAATCAAGTTATGAGTTGTCCAATGCAAACTCTGTGTCGAATGCTGGAGGTGGTGGTTACGAATCAGGCCAGAGCGCAGTAGGAGAGGATGAGTACACTGGCGAGGCAGATGCGGACGAAGAAGATGGTCACTTGCAGAACCAGATGGAGGATGAAGATAAAAATGGTCGTAGTTCTTATGACGATGAGTCTCATGAGTCGGACGAAGAGGAGGTGCCGATTCCTGCATCATGGAATCAGCACTTCTCTTCAGCTATGACCGTGAACGATGGGCACGACTCTGCATGGCAATATCATCAGAACAACATTGCGAAGGGTGCCAGATTTCCTGACAAGAAACATCTGCAGGATGCCATAGTTGCTTCGGCAATGTCCACGCAAAGGGTTTTCAAAACAACAGTCTCTTCACAAAAATATCTGACAATGGAGTGCGAACAAATAGATTGTCCCGGGAGGGTGCATGGTTATGTTCCTAAGTATGACACAGATTGGGTTGTGAGTGACTTGGTGTTGCACACATGCGTCATTCCCAGTATCCCTCAGGACCATCGTAAGCTCTCGTCGACGCTTCTTGCTCGGTTGCTTTACACGGAGATAGTGGAGAGCAAAGCAGTGGAAGTGAAGGCCATCATGCATAAGGTCAGGGTAAGATTTAAGTACAACATTTCGTATGGCAAGGCTTGGAGGGCTAAGCAGAGGGCTCTTGAGGAAAGATTTGGTTCGTTTTTTGACTCGTACGACTCTGTTGTTCGCCTCCTCCATACACTGCAAGCCCGTAATCCAGGCACCTATGTCGACATCCAACACTTCCTGCACCCAGAGTATCCAACTGTGAGGGTGCTGCAACGACTGTTCTTCACTTTCGGTGTATGCGTCCAAGCTTTCCATCATTGTCGACCGGTGATATGCGTAGATGGCACTTTTCTCACTGGCAAATACAGGGGGCAGATCTTGACCTCCATTGGTCAAGACGGCAACAATCAAATCGTTCCACTCGCATTTGCTTTCGTGGAGGGTGAGAACACTGAAAGTTGGTTATGATTTTTCAGGCAGCTCAAGAGAGCAGTTTTGCATAATAAGCCGAATGTGTGCATCCTTCATGACAGACATGCAGGCATACTCACTGCGATAAGGACACTGACAAACCCTGGGCCTGATGAACAGACTCCATGGCAGGACATGCAGAGTCGTTGGTGCATGTGGCATTTGGGGGCCAACTTCTTCTCGCAGTTCAGGAACAAGTCACTTATGAATCTATTCAAGAAACTCTGCAAACAGAACCAACAATGGAAGTACAGTAGGAGGTGAAGATTGGAAATGAAGCGTGGCCAACGTGTGAGTGCACCTGCAACAAACCAAAGTTGCTTCACCTTCCTTGCTCACATGTACTTGCTGCTTGCGGGCAGCTAGGGATGGACGCAATCTCATTTGTGTCTCCCTATTACCTGAAAGAGTCTGTGCTTAGCATATGGACGGGTGAGATGCTAGGGTTTCGTGCAATGGGCAATTTCAACAAGGTAACCCCTGGTGAAAGGCGGTACATCCCTGACCCCGGGCTACCGCGGACAGGCACAGGCAGACGCCCGTCCAGACGCATCCGAAATGATATGGATGAATCTGAAGCCGGAAGACCGTCACGACAATGTTTTCTATGCAACCATTTTGGCCACAGGGACACTTATTGTCCAACTTTCGGTACTGGTGGAGCTACTGCCCGTGGAAGAGGGAGACGTGGACGACGAGGGAGAGGAAGAAGCTAGGCTTATCATGCATATGTGAAACTATGTGTTAATTTGTCCTCTATGTTTTAATTTGTACTCTATGTGGAACTAAGTTTTATTTTGTACTCTGTGAAACTAAGTATTAATTTGTGCCCTATGTTTTAATTTGTACTCTGTGTGGAACTGTGTGTTAATTTGTACGCTTTGTTCAACTATGTTTTAATATGTACTCTCGGTTTAACTATGCTTAACTTTAATTTGTATGTCTAACTATGTTTATAAATGTTGCAGATACAAAATGGAGAGAGTATCATTGCTATCTCCGGAGATTGAGAGTAAGCATCGGGCTGCTCGATTGGTGGCGCATCTTGGGAGTGTCGAGCCCCTTGTCACGCGCACTCCTAAGGAAAATTGGATGATACACCCTGCTTGGATTCAGCGGTATTTATTCAATCATCCCTTGCATGTCCATTTTATTTATTCATCCCTTGCATGTACATTTTACTTATTCATCCTTTGCATGTCCATTTTATTTATGCAGTTTAAAGTGGGCTGGCCTTTTACCTTTCGCACGACTTGTTGAGGCAACTCGTGCGGAAATGGTAGAGGGTGAGCGACGAGGCTTCAACTCTACACGGCTACAAATTGACCACTCGCTCCTGAGCTGCTTAGTGGACAGATGGAGGCCCGAGACACACACGTTTCACTTTCGCTGGGGAGAGATGGCTCCTACTCTCCAGGATGTGTTGATGCTGCTGGGACTACCATTGGTGGGTGATCCCATAGGACCGTTGCAGGCACCAGCTGATTGGCAGGAGGGTATGGCACTACGCTTTCAAGGTATGTGTTAATTTGTGCCCTGTGTTTTAATTTGTACTCTTTGTGGAACTATGTGTTAATTTGTGCCCTACGTTTTCAAGGTATTCTTGCCGGAGCTGGGCCACTCACCTCGGAGGCTCACGGACCTAAGCTAGATTGGTTGCTCAATTACCAGGTTAGATCAATGTGTTTTAAGTTAATATATCTAAGAGCATACCTCGTATACTTGCATGGGTTTACTAACACTTGGTTTTTGTTGCATGCAGATTCAGAAATTTGGGTATCCAGAGACCCAAATGACTGAGACTCAGATCACTCGTAGCCTTGAGGCATATATAATGTGGCTTCTCGAGAAGGTGATGTTCACCGAGAACCACGTCACCACCATTAGCGCACGCTGCATCCCTATTGCAGTGGAGATCGCGAATGCAACTTGGGGTGACGACATCACACAGAGGAGTTGGGGTTCGGCCGTCTTAGCGGCTACGTACCGAGGTATGTGCAACGCTTGCCAACTTGCGTCGCCCAAGTCAGCCCTGCTTGGATGTCCTTTATTGTTGCAGCTCTAGTCGTGGGAGAGGTTTTCTATCGGCCAACCAGACGTTACGGGTGATCACCCTAACCCTGAGCAGGAGTTGTTTGACTTAGAACACATCGACCTGCCTACTTTCGCGACAATTTGGACACGTAGTAAGGTATGTCGAATGTGAAATTCATACATTAGTTTACATAAACCATGAATGAAGCTAACTTATTTTTTTCATAGAGACGCTTTGCACACGATCAGGTCAGGAATTGCTACCCATCATTCAACAAGCAGTTCGACGTGTTGCACTCTGAGGCGGTTGTCTGGGAGCCGTACACGCCATCGAGGATAGATACCCTGGCGGGATGTCCACGGTCTGCACGAGAGATTACGCTTACTGGATGACAAAATCAAAGATTATCTTCGACGTCTGCGTGGAGGAGATGGCCCAGTAGAGGGTCATGAGGCAGTTTGGGGCACGCCAGTTGGTCGTTCCTCCACCGACGGAGGATCCACTTCCACAAATCGTCCACAGGTATGTGCAGTTCTCCAATTTATGATTGTCGTCCAGAATTGTCCATAATTTAAGTGTTCAACTTTCTATTGCGATCTCAGGTTTACCAGGAAGGGAAGTACCAGGACCCAGACTCACTGGCTACAGAGGGTTCAGTCGTACGTCACAGAGTGGGAGACTGCGACGACACGGGTTTGGCCATTGGAGGCCTTTGATCTCGATCTATTCAACGGATATTTGCAGAGGTACATGACAGCTACCTGATTGAGCATCATTCAGCACTCTCACCCCCAGGAGATAACCGAGCCGAGTTTGCAAGATATGTACCCTAGCCAGTCTACTTCAGGCTCTAGACAGCACGCGGTAAGTATCTTCTCTTAACATAATGCATGTGTTTGTTACGTACTTGCCATATATATGTAATACTCTTCGTGCCAATCGCAGGCTCAGTTGACACGGGATTTACAGGCCGAGTTCGCTGCGTATGGACGTTCGCTTTCGACCGGTCCACTTCTACTACCACGGGAGCCGCACCAGTCCTGGCTTAGACGAATGGAGGAGAAGCTACGCTATGTTTACGCGGCTATCACATGCACCCGCACTTCGGACGTCGTTCACCACCAGGCGTCCGTACGGCCCCCTCGTCACTCCACGCACCAGCAGCGGCCACGTCAGCAGGAAGCACCGCACCCCCGACACCACCCGCGTCCACGTCTACCAGAGCAGTCGACGCCCAGGCCACCACCTCCTGAGCAGGCCGGAGGCTCGTCGTGGCACCAGCCACAGTCTTCTTTTGACTATTGGCACCAGCAGCACCCCTCTTTTGAGGCTGGAAGTTCGGCGTGGTAGCAGCAGCCCCCCTCTTTTCAGGCTGGAGGTTCGGCGTGGCAGTACCAGCAGAGTCCCAGGATGAACTTCGAGTTTCGTCCACTGACCCAGCCACAGGGTATGTATATTTCTTGTTGGAGATATGCCCTAGAGGCAATCATGTGATGATGTTATTTCATATGTATTCATGAGTTATTGTTATTGTCCTTGAACATCATCACTGATATGTATCAATAAATACGTGATTTGTTTGTGAGACTATGTATTCCATGATGTTGTTCTAATGGTCCCTAGTCATTGAGGTTATGCGGACACATAATCTAGACTAGCAATGTGAATCAGTATGATGACTATGTTTCACAAGTCATAGGGCAAGGTGTTGCCGACTGATAGCATGGACTCGACAATGAGATTGTTGAGTCGGACAGACCCGCACTGAGACACAACGAGATGATTGTCATTTGATAGTCTCAAGTACGATGTATATGCCAGTCTTAGACCTGAGGTCATCGTATGAGCTTGGGATGTGAATCGGCCTACTTAGGGGTTGCCAAACGCTACTCCGTAACTGGGTGGTTATAAAAGTAGCTTTCGGGTTTGCTGAGAAGCATGCTGCGAGTCATGGTTGATCAAGATGGGATTTGCCCCTCCTGTTCGGAGAGATATCTCTGGGCCCTCTCGAGTGATCAGATTCGGAAAGCATGGCCATGTGACTTGGGTTAAGTGTTAACCCGTTCGGGAATCTGTATCACAGGAACGAGAAGAGACTCGAGCTATCCACAAGGATGACACGCACTCGCCTTGAGCTCGACACACATATCGCGAGGCAAAAGGAATGTTGCATATGACACATTGTATGGTTCGTTAATATACCTTGTGGTTACTCGGGAGTTGGCACGTGCTGCTAGGCGCCGCTACCAACTATCGACTTGAGTCGGTGCCAGTGGACGAGTAAGGTGTTACTCGGGCCCGCGGTCCGAGCTCGTAGTCGTGGCCGACTGACCGCGAACCTGAAGGGTCACACGCTTAAGGGGTGGGAACCGAGTTGGATCGGATCCAACTCGTATCGGGCTTGGACTCCTAATGGGCCTCAAGTGTTGAGCCCACTAGGGACGTCTATATAAGTGGAGGAGACCAACCCGTCTAGTGGGAACCCCAGTTCAGACGCGAGTTAGACTCGGCCGTCGCACCTCCACGCCCAAAGCCTTGCGATCGGATCTAGCAGTCCGCCGCACGGAGTTCCTCACTGTACGTGTGGATACCTCGGAGGCGCTGCACCTGCGGCGCTTGGACGAACTGTTCGTGGGATCGGCGAGGAGGAGCAGGCTGTTCGACTACTCGGCATCGACGCGCTACATCGACTCTACTTCCGCTACGGGTCTGCGCGTCTAGTGGTAATCTCGTGATCCATTATCTACAACATTGATCCGGGCGGAAGCGGTAGAAAATTTTATTTTGTGCTAGCGTAGCATACCGCGTTCCCCAACATTTCTATCTATTGTGTTCATTACCATGACTGCTACACAATTCGAATGCTAAGTACTTTCCCACATGCAGGAGCCTACGGGCATCAGTCGTCGTTGTCCGAACCCTCGTGGGGTAGTGAGCAGGATCACGCTCAAGGAGAGGACTATTCTGTCCAACACAGCTGGATGTTCAGTACTCCGCCACCAGACCCCACACAGGAGGATACACAGTATCGTGAGGATGGGTCCGTGATTCCTCTGCGCAACGTTCTGCCACCTCATAGGTATGGCTGGACCACGCCACAGGCACCCCCGGAACGCCGTCCCAGACGCCGTGCCTGATATTTGCATGTAGGACCTATGTATGAGACATATTTCTACCTATGTATGAGACATATTTCTACCTATGTATGAGACATATTTCTATATATGTATGAGACATATTTCTACCTATGTATGAGACATATTTCTATATATGTATGAGACATATTTCTACCTATGTATGAGAGAGACATGTTACTATTTTTCGCATTCTTATTCAAGTTACATTTGCAAATAAAAAACGCCAGGACTGAAATAAAACCGACAACTTAAAATAAGAGAACCTAACTCTAGCCCTACGAAGATGAAGTGCTCTTGCCCTTAGACGATGATGTGCTCTTTCCCTTCGACGGTGCAGTACTCTTCCCCTTGGACGATGAACAACTCTTACCCGTTTTGCTTGGCATGAAGATATCTTCATCGGACGATGATGTATTCTTCCCCTTGGATGATGATGTACTCTTTCGCTTCGGCGGTGCAGTACTCTTCCCCTTGGACGATGAAGAACTCTTACCCGTTTTGCTTGGCATGAAGATATCTTCATCGGATTCTTCCTCTTCAACCCATAACAATGGATGTTTTCTAGCCCATTGTAGGTATGACTCACTCTTACCTTCACTGTGCTTCTTCCACCTTTCGTGCAACCTTAGCAGTTCTTGCCGTATCTCTGCAGAAGTCCTCAATGGGAAATTGCACCTATATAATTGGTGGCCCAGCTCAGTTAGTAGGGTGCCACTACTAATGAGTTCGTCCCATGGAACTATCCTATTGTCTACCTTGAAATCACCGGCTAACCACAATAACTCACGGGACATACCTGACCAAAATCTACGATCATCTGGGAAGCCGGACGACATCTTCCCAGACGAAATGGTGAGACTACACTTCAATACCATGGATGATCATTTATAGTTACAGAAGATACAAATAGACGGGAAACGGTGGCGGGAGAACCAGGCGGGAAACGGTGGCGAGGAAAAAGGCGGGAAATGGTGGCGGGAAAAGGAGGCGGGAAACGCTGGCGGGAAAACGAGACGGGAAACGGTGGCGGGAGAATGAGTTTGAGAGCCTATAAATACCTCATCTCCGGTAGTCATCCAAGCATCCTTCCCACTACTGTTTTTTCCAATATTCCAGTGTCCCCCAATGAGTTTGCCTTCCTCGGACCAGGGCGAGAGGCCGAGGAGGATGAAAGATGCGATGTTGGCTCGGGGGGTGGAACATCTCAGGTGTTGGTGCGGCAATCTATGCATGGTGAAGGAGGTGACAGATTTTTTAGATAAACTGGGCATGAGGTTTTTCATGTGCCCGAACTATGAGTATGAACCACCTGTCCCGGTTTCGCTGTACGACAAGCCTCCGGTAAGCACATTTAGGTGTTCTAAAACATGTTTTCTGTGTCATATCAGATTTGTAACAGTAGGCTTTTTTGTAGTCTCCTCCGCCCCTATGCATGTGGTATCATTGGATTGACACGGAGATGCCGGATTGGGCGGTGGAAGAGATCAAAACAAGGTCCCGAAATGCATGGCAGCGTTTCCACGCGGAGGAGCGTGCGGAAAAAGCTGCAGCCCAGGAGAAAGAGGAGCAAGAGAAAGAGATGAAAGAGCATAGGGAGGAACAACGCCGTTGGATTGACGAAGCACTAAGGAAAAACAGGGAGAAAGCGCTTGAGATGCAAGAGGAGGAACGAAGGCGCAAGGATGCTCGTGAGGCAGAAAGGGAGAGGCAAAGAGAAAGGGCCGCCGTGGCAAAGGCTGCAGAAGAACGTGACGATACGAGCGGAAAATGGCCTAAGTGGTCTTAGTAGTGCTTATGTTTCAAATGTATTTGCTATCTTTAATTATGTCCAATTGCGGTATTACCAATGTATGTTAATTTACTCGTGCCTTGGTTCCGTAACCAGCACATTATCGATGTATGTTAATTTATCCAAATTTATCCAAATGTCAAGTCTTTCAGTTCAAACAAACCGCAAAGAATCGACACAAAAATTGTCCAGCAAATTATCGATGTATGTTACTCTTTATCCAAGTTGTCAAGTCTTTTAGTTCAAAAAACCGCGAGGATTCGAGACAAAAAATGGGCCTCGGCCGTGTATGCGTTGATCATGCAACGAATTCGGCGTGTTACTTTTATCCAAGTTGTCGAGTATTTTAGTTCAAAAGACCGCAAGGATCCGAAACAAAAAATGAAATTACTTCGAATCTATTTTAGTTCAAAAGACCGCAAACAAAAAATGGAATTACTTTGAATCGGCCAGGCCCAAACCGACTGAATCCAGTCGGCCTGGCCGAAACCAACTGGGCCAGTCGGCCTGGGCGAAGCCGACTGGGCTTCAGTCGGCCTGGGCCAGGCCGACTGCCTCGTGGGGGCCCCGCGGGCTGACCAGGCGGCCTGCAGTCGGCCTGGCCGAGGCCGACTGGGCCCAATCGGCCTCACCCAGGCCGAGGCCGTATTATTTTTGAGATTTTTGAAAAACGCGTATTATTTTTGAAAATGATTAAAAAAATCGTATTATTTAAAAAAATTAGCTTAAAAAGACATAAAGAACACCAGAATAGAGATACAATTATTTCATACAAGAAAGACATGAAAGAAACTACTCCGTATCAAATAGTGTTTAGTAAATCCATGTATATAGATACAATTGTTTCATACAACAAAACTATCTCTAACTACTGATAACATCCAAATCCAATCATCCAGAACCCATCCATGGTGGCCATGGTGACTTCTCCACCTACTTCTTCTCCTCTCTATAGAAAACTATCCCTAAATCCAATCATCAAGAAACTGCAGGAGGAGGAGAGGGGAAGAAAGAGGAGGAGGGTCTTACGAGAAGTTGTCGGTTGGGGGAGAGGGCACCGGAGGTTGCAGCACCGGCACGGTCGAGCTCGCTCTCCTGGTCGTGCGAGAGTAGGAGCTTCAGGTCGCGCCGCCGCCTCTGCTTCTCCGGATCGTGGCGCCGCCGCCTCTGCTTCTCCGGATCGTGGTGCCGCCGCAGCCGCCGCTGCTAGGTCGCCACGAAGGAATGAGACGGGATCTTTTTTCATTCGGTCGGGAAAGAAACCACGTGTGAGGAGACGATTGTTTTTAACCCGGTCGATCCACGGGATTTGGGCCGGGAATTAAGCCCGGTAGGGCATAACCGAATGCAGAATTTTGGTGGGCCGAGATTATTCCCCCGCGGATGAGATCCCCGTGGATCGGGCCCCAAACCCGGCCGGGCTGGGCACAACCGAACGAACCCTTAAGAGTTTGAGCAGAGTTGGGCACAGATGATGGAAGCACATCAGGATGTGGTTGGCAACAAGCACATTGCTTGGCTGTACAATATTAGGGCGACATGGATCCCGTGTTTCTTCAGGAATTGCTTCTTCCCATTTCTCCAATCAACCCAACGCAGTGAAGGCTTTAATGCTGTGTTGAAGCGCTATGTGAACCCACACAATTCTATTCTGAATTTTGTGCAGCAATATGAGAAAATACAGTTGAAGATCCTAGTAAAGGAAGGTGGCAATGACTACAGGACAGACCATCTACATGTTGAAACTTGGTCATCATATCCAATCAAAAAGCAAGCTTTGCAGGTTTACACTAGGGACATATACTACAGGTTTCGTTCAGAGTTCGAGAAGATTGGCAGATACAATGTAAGAGCATTGCAGAATGACATTTATGAAATTTACCCCAACAGAAAGTACTGCTGCGAGTATGGAACAAGAACATACAAAGTCACTGCTAGGGTGGATGAAGCTTCCTACTCGTGTGAGTGTTGCAATTTTCAGAAGGATGGACTGCTTTGCCGCCACATTTTAAAAATATTTACTCATTGTTCGATTGATGAGATACCCGAACAGTACATCTTGAGTCGTTGGACGCGAAAAGCGATAAAGGGAGAAGTTGCCCCCAAGCAAGATCAGCCTGATGTTATGCCAAACCAGTCAGAGAAGGAGATTCATTTGGCCAATATGTCAGTTGAGTTGCAGAAAGTTGCTAGGCAGGCTTGTGGATCAGATGCAGGGAAGCAAATTGTGGACAAGCACATTCGTACAATGCGGACTGAACTTTCGCATCTAAACAAGACAAGGAAACCCAGTAAGAAAGCAACTGCAGCAGCCCCGTCAGGTGGGGCGTCATCTTCTGTGCCGTTGCAGCATGAAGCTGCTCCAACAGTCCGAAACCTAGAGAGGTCGGTGACAAAAGGAAAGACAAGGGAAAGAAGATTTGAGAATGCACTTGAGCTAAGGCCCAAACGGAAGAACAAATGTTCCTTGTGTGGGTCAGATGAGCATAACCAAGCGACTTGTCCTTCTAAATTGGTGTGATGTTCGACTTCAAGTGCTGTGGTTGATGCTCGTGTTTCTGAATTAACATAAAAAGTCCTACCTAGTTTATCTACTGTCTTGCTTTGAACATTGTTTCAGTGCCTTCACTTGTTCTTTTTGGGAAAGCAAATTTTAGTTCCTGAAAAAATACTAGCAGTGCATGGTTGTTGAAAAAATGTTGCTCTGTTGCACAAACAGTCTGCGTTGATACATTGTATTGAGTATACCAATCTGAAGCAACTCCACGCGCTCTAGAATTACTAGCCCTATGTGGCGTTATTTGTTGAGTTATTGCTTTTCCTTATGTTCAAATGCTCTCTGCAGCAAACATAATGCCAGGAGTCGGAGCAACTTTTTTTGGGAGCAACTTTTGGGTTTTTGGGAACACTCAAAACCTCTCGAACAGATGAGACGACTATTTGGGGCAGAAGTTGCCTCCCAGTTAGGACACACACACACACACACACATAGGTGCTGGTTTTGGGAATTCTAAACAACTGAAATGCAACTTGTCAGGCAGGGGGTGGGCCCCCTTATGGAATATATTGTGAAGGCTATAAAAAGGCTTAGTAGGCGGTTTTTAAAATCTGGCTGTATTGTAATTTGCCTGACGGCTAAGAAGATGTATGTATTCATAATGATAAGAAAAGCAACTACATGTTGCAAACCATAATAAAGAAGCAGATTGTTCGTATCAAAAAGGTGCACACGGGGAAAAAAGACATTGAGAATAGGGACAAAAGGGGGTGCGGTCACATGTACCTATGCCTTGATCTTTAGAACTGTTTTCCAATCTATTTCGTTTTTGAAAGATCGGTATGGTCGGCTAGAGGGGGGGTGAATAGGCGACTAACAAATTTTAATCTTTTTCTTTTCTAGAAAGATACAAACACTTAACCTAGGGTTTACTAAATTCTCTAAAGGTAATGCAACCCTAGGATGAAGTGCAATAGCCGAAGCAATAGCCGAAGCAACTAGATAACAAGAATGTAAAGGGTAAGAATGGATACCACACGAGAGACGAAGATTTCACCGGAGCTCCACCGATTGGGGTAGGTGTACGTCTCCGTTTGGAGGAGTGCTCTACCACAAAGGTAGAGACGCCACAAAGGCTCACTCTATTCTTCTCTCACGACACCACAAAGGTGAGTGAGCTCCACTAATGGCTTCCTTGAAGGCGAAGACCGAACCTTTACAAACTTGATCGGGGCTAGCTCCACAACTCAATTGGAGGCTCACAATCCAATCCTCAAGCTCCACAATCCCCAAGGAAAGAGCTCAAGGCAACCACTACCGTCTAGGGCTCCCAAATGCCCAAGAGAAATGAAATCCACAAGAGAAATAAGGGGAATCAACTTTGTGACTTGGTGAAACCCTCGATCTAGGTCTTCTCCTCCAATCCTCAAAGAATCAACAAGGGGAAAGCTTTATGGAGGGAGATCTAGTAGAATGAAGCTTAGGGAGTTCTTGGGAGAGAGGGGGCTATTCTTTGCTTCGTGCTCGGACAGAAAACCCGTTGGGGACGAAGGGGTATATATTTGGACTCCCCAAAATCTATACGTTATGCACTGCGAGTTCCAGGGGCGGAACTTCCGCTGGTCACCGGAAGTTCCGGCCCTGTTCCGGTTCAACTTCCGGAAATCCACAATGGATTCCAGTAGCGTTGCGGACCTGGTTCGGAGGTTGGGCAGAAGTTTCGGTGTAACGGAACCCCACCGGAACTTCCAGACCTGGGCAGGCAAATGCACACCAGTTAGGCTCTAGAGTTGGTTCTCTCTCACTTTTTGGTAGGCTTTATGTGGGTGCAAAATGTTTGTTTCTGTACGTGAAAAGCGATTCACCCATTACCTTCCCATGTGGACTCTCTCTTAATAGTACGGAGTTCCTACGACTCAATAACCGGAAAAAAGCCGCTAAAACTCCACTACTCTTCGTTTTCCAACTTGAGGGCATCGAATCGTTTTGCGCCATTTGATATCAAATCTGAAATACTTAACACACGATTAGTCCATAACACACATTGTCATCACCACCAAAATTAACTAGAAGAGAAATACCCTTTCAGTTTTCCTCCGAGTTGAGCCAAGCATGCGTGAGCAACTTCCTTATGTTCGGTATGTTTGACTGTGAATAGCTGAGAGGGTTCCTCCCATCCCACATATCAGCGTTTGTGAGCATGAATATGCCACAGTCATGTCTAAAAAAAATGGATGCAGAAGGCAAAAAAGTTGCTTTATTAGAAAAAGGACTTGGGTAAACTAAAAGGGGATCAAAAAACAAACATGAATTGAAAAAGCAGATGTTAATTCCTTACAAATTTTTCTTGCTTTGGGCTCCCGCCATCATACCAACTGCAGTTGTCCACTTGCACTTTTGATTTGCCGTAATGTGCTTTCCACAAGCATGTAATGCATGCCACAAGTGTCTTTGCACAATTATTCAAGCTTTTATCGTTGAGTGACCTTAGTGAATCAAATATTTCGTATCTCCTGTCCCTAATATTCAGATTAAAAGGCCAATAATGGTTTGAATCCTGAGGCTCTTTTGGATCCAGACTTTGCAACATGGGGAACATGACCTGTTAATGGAAAAAACACCGCCAAAGTAAAAAGGGATGAAAAGAAAACCCATACGAAAAATGGCAAGAAAGTGTGTGAGGAAAACTTGTTTGCTGCTTCATTATTTCTTGGTAATGAAGCAATTCCTTACCATGTCCATATGGTCCAGATGTGTGTTGTCCCTGACAAACTTTTTCTTTATATCATTCCCTGACCAGTCCATCTTCTGCAGCTTGGTCTACAAAAAGCAAGTAACTATTGTGTTAAAAAAATGGGAATGCACTGTTTAAAAAATGGTGGTGATCTAGATGGCAAAAGTTACTTACACCAATCCGTAGTGGCATCACAAACTTCTTTAAGTTTCTTGGTTGTTTTTGCATTATGTAGTCAATGCCGATCTCGACAACGCTGTTGCTAAGCCTGCGGGTTGGAGCCATCGATGACGCCAATTCAATTACAGTGATGAAAAAGTTGTTGTAGTTTATGATGTGCTCACTGCAATAGGTGCGGAAAAAAACACAGACAAAATTGCTGTGGTCAGTTTACATGTGCCTCCCCTTAAAAAATTCAGAAGCAACTACATTTTCAGAAAAGCAAAAACTCTACTACTGTGGAAAGAGAGGGCTACCTATTCAGACACAAAAGCATGGGGAATTAAGTGCAGCAAAAAAAGAGAAGGGACATGTAGGGCGTGTACAAGAGCTAGGCAAAAAATGGGAAAATGTGTATGATAACAGTGGCTAACTTGCCTAAAAAAAGCAGAAGTACAGCAACTAGGCAAACATCTTTAAAAAAAGGCATGCATACATAAACCAGAACAAAAGGATATGCGCCTAAAAAAATGTGTCCAAAAATGTATGTACCTTTCATCGGGTCCTTTCGCCCTTGTGTTCCTCCTACCAGTGGCAAGAACTGCTGCACAAACTTCTTTCACAACATTTGAACACTGGTAGGTTGTCTTTGACTCAATGTCGACAAATGGAGGCCTTTTGCAAGCGGGGGGGTTTATAGCCCTCCGCTTGGGACCCTGTTGTGGTGCTGAGCCAGAACTACTTTTAGCAGACATGCTACCAAAGTTCTCTTTCCCCTCAATACTCCTGGCTGGTAGTGGTGGTGTACAAAGATCAATGATTGCGCTTGCCGTTTTTGGCTTTGGAATTGCACCTGAAATGCTTCTAGTACGAGGGAGATTCATTAATTCTAGTGCAGCTTTGCCTTCTGGTGGTGTGCTCAGATCAATAACTGCTTGCTTGTCCACTGCAACTGCTCCCGTTGCCCTTTCACGGTCGATCCGGTCTGCCAAGGCATATGCTTCCACAACCATAGCATCATCCCATTCATCATCAATAATCGTGTGTCCATGCGATGCAGGGGCAGAGGCAGTAGTGGCACCGTTCAGAGAAAAGTTGCCCACTACCGTTCCTTCAGCTCTGATAGGTGGACAACCTACAATCTGTGGCGGCTCAAGTTGGCTGCCGAACCCTAAGTCAAATGGTGGTGGTGGAAAATCCATGTCATTGAAAAAATTGCGAGACTTGCTCCTCTGGATTGGATGGGGAGGTAAGTTGTTTCCATGTAAATGCTCGGCGCGCACAGGTCCAGCTGAATTGGCACGATCTATCACAGTGTGAGCTGCGCCAGAAGTATCAATGGCTGCTGCCGAAGGTGTTAGTGGAGCACAAAAATTCCCGTTAGGTTGGCTAAGTTGATGGCCAGGTGGCCCTGCAGCTCGTATGAGTGATTGTCCTTCAACCAATGCCACTTGTGCTGGTACATTAGAACCCGCACCCGTGGCTCTAATGATGGGAATGATATTTAACTCCTCCTTAGCTGAGCCTTCTCCTTTTAGACAATCTTCTGTTGGTGTTGCCTGATCAGCAAGGCGGACGTGCGGCATTGCTGAAACTTGCTTCTTAAAATCAACAGAAGTTGTACTTCCTCTTTGATCATTAACCCTTGGTTGGTGAATTTGCATCAGGTCAACGCCTTCACCACCTAGGTTCTCAGCTACAACATTCTGGGTTGCTTCCTTAATTGCAATTGCCTCCTCGCCAACTTGTGATTCCTTGTTTGCAGATTCAGTTGAAGCCCCTCCTATTCCCTTATTAGTATCAGTAGAAGTTGCTTTTCCAATACTTGGGATGTCTTCTATAACTCCAACAGTAGGGAGAGTCAAAACCCTATGGTAAGCTATCTTCTTGAACCTTCTAGCAACTTTAACTGCTTTTGCCGATGCACGTCTGGCTGCACTTTTCCCCTTGTCTTTGCTGACAGGCATTGCTGTTCTGTGCTTAGCTTCTGACTCTTGGTAATCTTTTGTGCCTTTGCATTCAGCTGATGATGGGTCCGTGGTGACAAAGTCATCAGATAACTTGTTTTTTTGCTAGGTTTTCGGGCATATCTCCTGTAGCTGAACCGAAGGTTGCTCAACAGCTGATGGTTGATCAGCAACAATCGAGTTCAAAAACTCTTCGTGGGACTTTGCAATTGCATGAGAGAGTGAAGTAGCCTCTTGTTTCCCAGTTGTCTGCTTAGAAGGGGTCCGCTTGGAAGGACTTCCAACGTTGTCGCTTCGTTTTTGTTGAATTCCTCAACCAGCTACCAAGAATGGCGTCAGTCTGCCCTGCACCCTTGCTTTTAGCCTCACTGCCTTGGCCACCATCACCATCATCGCCCCTGTCAGGCCCGTGATAGTCATCATCGGCGACCTCCTCCTCGTCGTCGTCTTGCTCTTTTTCCTCATCCACATCTTCTGCAGCAACATCTTGTCCCCTCTCTTTCGTAGTTAGCTTATCAGTAGCTTTGCCATCAACCGTTGCATCTTGCCCCTGCTGAGCATCTTTCTGAGTTACTTTTTTCTTCTTCACAACTTTTGCGGCTGCTGGATTTCGTTGCCTTCTTTTTTTGGGTGCTTCTTCATTGCTTTCTTTCATTTCTTCATTATGTAGCTCGCCGATGCCCTCGACAAACTTGCCCAGCTTATGTGAAATGTCTGTGCAGAACTCTTCCAACATTATAGCAATTTTCCTTTTTTACTGCAAGAAAGGTTGAACATTAAGTCAACGCATGTTTGTGTGTTCAAAAACAGAAAAAATACTAGACAAAAAGTACGTAAATTGCCAAGCAGAAAAGTGTAGTTAAAGTCACACATACAACAGGGTTGTATGTAGCCGGCAACTTTGAGGACACGAATTTTCAGCATGTGCCAAGCCCTTGAACAAGCTAGCTGCAGCAGTGTCGGTTGCAGCCCCACGGTTAGCTTTGAGCTGTTGCACATCAAAAGAAGAAAGAAGAAGTGAGGGCATATTAAGTGAAAATTCCCCTGGAACAATGTAGTTAGTGGGGATATGATTGCTTTACTTACCTTCAGTTTCCCGTACCCTCCGTCTGCCTTCGTATCTAGCTGGACAGCTTTGTTTATCAGCTCAGGTGTCCATGCCTCTGCACGGACAGGGCAGTTGCTCACATCCTCATCAATGTCGAGTGAGTCAAGGTATAAGATCTACACAGAAGCATGACACAAAAAAATGAAAAAGTTAGTTAATGCTTGACAAACAAAAGCAAAAGATGCAATAATTGAATGGCATTGCTTTTTCATAAAAATAAAAGCAAGATTATAAAAAATGCAAATATTTTGGGGAAAAAGGATGCTTACAAGCAAAGGGTACACGCAACATTTCGCTGAGTTTTTGTCTAGCAGCTTCAAGCAAGCTTCGTGGATTTGATGGACTACAAACTCGCAGAAGTTGATATTCACAACATCATCCAGGTTGATAAAGTTTGGGTAACACCGCGGGCTGACGTGAAGGCTGGTTGTTGGACACAATAAGCAACTCATCGCTGCAATGAGCCAGGCCCGAAGAAACTTGTCGTCAGCTTTCCCATTCATAGCAATTATCATTCTGCACCAGTCAGTGATCTCGGGTGACTTCCCCCCCTCATGACCATACTCCTTCGATATAAAATCTACAGATTCTTGGGTCTTCTTGTAAATCACTTTGCTGCCTCTGTTTGGCAACTTGAAGTTCCTGTAAATGCTGTCAGCTATTACCGTGATACTGCCATTCTCTGGTATAAGCCACTCCCTTGTATCTGTGTTGTATGTGCTCACAAGCCACTTGCTCATCTCTTTTGGCAAAATCCGGGCTATATTCAATAAACCTCCGAAATGCTTGGCCTTGATCAAAGCTACCTGATCTGAAGATAACTCTTTGTTGAGTTTGAATAACCTAGCTGGTGATGCCCTGTTCCTTCCAACCTAAAGATCACAGTGCAAAAATTTGAAAAAGGCAATTAATAAACAACCAACTAAAATGGTAGAGCAACAAAATATGCAGTGGTTTCCTCTACTGAACTAAAAAATCAACTACAAAAAAGCTGTGAGGATTACATCTTGTCCTGTGGGACCGCGCTTAGCTGCAGGTTCATGTTCAGCGACGTTGGTAGCCTGCACATGCAAAAAGAAGATGTAACAAAAAAATCCATTAGAAAAAGTGGGAAACTGAAAACACAATGAAAAAGTAAGGGTGCAAAAAGCAACACAAACCTGCAGTGCGTTCTCGGCGATGGATAAAGCTGTTCCCTGAAGTTGAGCAGCTTGACCTTCATCATGCCTTACGGATTTGCCCCTACGCCGCCGATGCACTAAATTCCCTGTTTCAGCCTCTTCTTCATCCTCAATAGTATTCATGGTTCCCCCCTCCCTGATGCATGAAACACACATGTCAAAAAAGGCACATATCGTAATTTAGCACAAAAAAGGTGCAAGTCTGGGAAAAAATAAAAAGCAACTCCTAGACTTTCGTGAGTTACAAGATTAATTTTGTTCAACGACTTATGCTGCGATATGCAACTTCTATGCCAAGAACAATAGCTAGTCGATATTTAAGCTGAGAAGCAATTTTTGCTCCAAAAAAATTGACCCACACGAAAAATGACCAGCAAAGAAAATCATAAGTTGCCCCACATGAAAAAATGATGGACAAGTAAACTGTCCCTAAAATGCAATTACTGAACATGAAAAAAAAACACCATGGCACAAAAGGCAACTTGTTAATTGGGTAATTCAAAATCCCCTTATATTGAAGCAACTCCTTGACAATCTCACAAACAGATGCTTGAGCGCCTCATGATAATTTCCACACACACATGTACAATTGAGTGAAACTAATGATAGGTTGCACATGCAAAAAATGCAGCATTATCCTTATGCAAAAAAAAGTTGCCTCCCTGACATTCCAGCAACTAGAATAAGTGGGGGGAAAGCAACTACAAAAAACTAATCTACTTTGGATCTAGGTTTTGGGTGGTAAAATTGCAGGGCAAAGTTGCCCTCCATGAAAAATGATGGACAAGTAAACTGTCCTTAAGAACGCAATTACTGAACATGAAAAATGGGGAGAAACACACCCTGGCACAAGGCAACTTGTTAATTCAAAATCCGCTTATATTGAAGCAACTCCTTGACAACTCACAAAACACATGCTTGAGTGCCTCATGATAAATTCCACACACACATGTACGATTGAGCAACTAATGATAGGTTGCACATGCAAAAATGCAGCATTATCCTTGTGCAAAAAAAAATAAGTTGCCTCTCGAACATTCCAGCAACTAGAATAAGTAGGGGGAAAGCAACTACAAAAAGCTAATCTAGTTTGGATCTAGGTTTTTGGTGGTAAAATTGCAGGACAAAATCTACCTGAGCAAACTATGGGTTCATCGATCAAGCCCGCACCAAAATGACAACCAGGTTGTATGTAAGCAGCCCAATCATGAACAGATGAACCATATCAGACGCAATCGAGTGCGAAAAAACCGAAAAAAACCCCATGGAGCTAGACCGCACAGCAACCAAATTAACACGATCATGATCCCGTGGCGAATCTGTGGTACCATGGATACTATAGATGCCTCAAAACGACTCAACCTCCCATCCACATAACACACGGGTGTGGCAGTCGCATCCCAGGAAGCCTAGGGGCTATGCTATAGTTCGTTGCAGAACAACTAGGTAACGAATCGCAAAACACATGAAGGATAGCTTTCGGGCAGGGACCTCACCGCGAAGGATAGCTTGGTGGTGCGGGGCAGTCGCCAATGCACGCGCCGCACTCGAATCAGCGACCCCGGCAGCTTCACCAAGCACCCACCACCCCGTCCTCCGACATGCAGCTCCCGAAGAAGCCCCGTCAGCCCGCAATCCGGCGATCGACGCTGGTCTCTCGCCCCGCGAAATCACGAGAGGAAAACGCCCCCTGGTCATCCTCCACCACGCTCCTTACACCCTTTCCCGAGCGCCGCACCACCCTTCTCCCCCGCGACCCGGAGCGCTGAGACGGATGCGGTCGATTCGCCAGGAAATCGCCCACCACTGAGCGGAGAGAGAGAGAGAGAGAGAGGATGAAGGGGAAGAGCACGGGGGGAATGGGGGGGGCCAGGGAACGGGGATAGGTATCGGCGCGGGGTTCAAAAACGCATGCTTCCCTGGGGTCCACCGTCGAGCGACACGGGGGGAAAGAAACGGCGAAGAAACGGACAAGGGAGGCAGACACAGCCTGTCTTTAAACGATCGGACGGCGCGCCCTCTCCCAAGAGAAAACGAGCGGCGATGAAGCCTGCGCGCCCGCGTCGTCCACGGAGTGCATATGCACTTTCAAGCAATTGGGCTACTCCTATGCCGGATACCCATTTGCATGTACGGTCCCCTTAAATAAGTGGTTATCATGATGAAATGAAGTAAAATGAGAGAAATGGTCCGATGACAAGGCATGTGCTCCTGAGTTGTGACTATATGGTTTATGGGTGATAAAGTACCGATATTGAATCACGCTTCCAATTTGAAAAATCTTCAATGTTTCGAAAAGAAAATGTCTATGTATTATATGTCGTGCGATGAAACAAATAGGAAAAATGAAAGGTGTAAAATTTCAACTTGAAATTTAAGCAATTGGCTTCCATGTAGTTAAATTTTCCTTTCACGTTAATCATATGGGATTCTTTTTCCTGACAAGTCTAAAACTTAGGAGAGCATTATCAACAAATCCATTTCAGGGCACGTCAGCTAAGACGAGCCGGAGCAGTGGCGAAGCATAGATCGAGCCGGAGTGGAGGTGAGCTGGAACGGTGGCGATGCGGCTAACAATGACAACGAGGGGTTGGCGAGTGTCGGTCAGGCAAGTCCAAGTCCGAACTTAGGGCTGGAATGAGGGGCTAGTCAACACTCGGGGACATGGCCCCCCTATGGTTAGAAGGATGGCGAGGGCGGTGTGGAGGCACGATACACATATCCAGTTGCCGAAAGACTGGCTATTGAGCCAACGCCGACTGACAGAACTTACGATGCACGTGTGGTCGGAATCAACCGCGGCAGTCGTCCTGCCAACTAGCTCCCCCACAAGTAGTGGGGCATTTTTGGAATGTTTTCATGAAAATAGTACACGATAAATTCCGAAGGTTACCACAACGAGAATGCACACAAGCCCCCGAGTACTAAACGATGCATAACATCTCGAAACACTGAGCTGCAACTCATGTTTGCACCCACTAAGCTTGCATCCCAGCTGTTGGGCCCTAAGATGCAATGCAAGCTAAACCCATGAGGAAACGAGACTCCCAGAAAACCAAACACACCCTAATGTCACGCTGCGTGAGGGTGACAGCGGGCCCCAGATCACCTATCGTTCGTTGTACTTTCGTTGGTTATATCCTTTGAAGGATAGAGCACGGCGCCGTCTGCAGCTCTCGCACGCAAACGCAAACGGAAACGAGGCCCATCCGGCGCGCTCATCACCATCTTCGTCCCCGCCCGCTGGCAGAGCCCAACAAAGCAACAGAATAGACAACAGCTCGACTCACTCACTAGCTCGGTCACTCCAGTGTCACTCGACTCGAGTAGTCGAGTCCTCAACCCACCGAGCCGAGCCAGACCGCGCGGCCAGGCCAAACCGACCGACCGACCCGAACAACAAACTCCCCCCGCCGCCGCCGCCGCCGCAACAACAAAGCTTCGCATCGCGTCGCCGAGCTGCGAATGAGCGAGGACGCCTTGGCGGCGGCGGGAGCGCGGGCTGATGGGGAGGCGCGGGCGGGGCGGAGGCGGGCGTGGGAGTTCAAGCGGGATCTGGCGGCGGGGGCGCTGATGGGGGGCGCCGTGCACACGGTGGTGGCCCCCATCGAGCGCGTCAAGCTGCTGCTGCAGACGCAGGACGGCAACGCGGCGCTGCTGGGCCGGTCGCGCCGCTTCCGGGGATTCTTCGACTGCGTCGGCCGGACCGTGCGGGACGAAGGGGTGCTCTCCCTCTGGAGGGGCAACGGCACCGCCGTCATCCGTTACTACCCTTCCGTCGCCCTCAACTTCTCCCTCAAGGTTCCCTCCCTCCATCCCCCCTTTTTCCCCCTCCCTCGAGCTGTTTGTTTGATCAGTGAGTGCATCATGTCTATCAACCCGCCATTTCCTGTGCTGCTTGTTGGGACAACAGTATATTTTGTTGAGTATTATGCTTGCTGATGCTGCTGATTTGGGGTTCGTTGTTCCATTCCTTGCTTCATCGATTCTTGTGCCTAGGATAGCTTGTGATGCGAGAGAGATTGGAAGTCTGGCGATGTCGGTTGGTGCTTTCGTGAGGAGCATCCAGTACCACCTTGCGGCTAGGTGAATTCTCAGGGATGGATGAAAGATCAAAGATAAGATTCGATCGTGAGATGTCTTCACTGAATAGATGAGATTTGGTATCAGATTTAGTGGCCTTTTGCTTTCCAGGGATGAACCGAACGTTTGCCTCCACAAATGGCAAAGAATCTATCTAAGAATAAAGTGCTACTGGCTCTTGTCTGTCTCCAAGGGCAGTTGCGACCAGTGATATATGCATACTATTAAATGGTATTGTTGTTGCATCTATTCTTGCATTTATATAGGCTAGTCTTATAATTGCATTAATTATGTGTCTGGTTAGGGTTTATTTGGTCAAAATTTTCTGTCGAGGATCTAGGAGGCAGGAATTATGCTGCATCATTAGAATTAGACCGCTATGAGGTGATGTCTTGTAGGCTGGCCTATAACGAATATTTGTTTCCATCAAATATAGTAGTGTGTTATTAGTGGATTTATACATATGACATTACTGAAATGTTATTAGTGGATTATAAAAGCCTAGTGCAAGATTAACAGTACAGACCGGCTTTCTGAGAAGACGACAAAGAATGACTTACGAATATAGCAGATGTCATCAATTCATAACGGTTTTAGATATTGGACTATACATGTGATGCCATAGGTTTTGGAAGATAACAAATGCAAATTCTCTCTATTGGCATGTTTTGTCGTTTGGCGGATATGAGTTTCAAAAAGTAACAAATGTTGGTAGGTCAATCTCAATGTGAACCGGGAGCAATTTTATGGTGCGATGAACTATTGAGACCGAAGTACAGCCTATAATTTCAAAGTGACAAATGGTCATGAGACCGAAGTACAGCAATTTTGTGTCAAGTGCATGGTTAGGACACTAGATGATATGTCATGGTCAGACAACCAATAGAAATCCTTCATCATATGCTCTTGCTAGTAGTTATGGCCTTTAGTTTTTTTTTCTGCATCGGTACCCAGCAAGCAGCCTATTTCTTGCCCCCTTTGATCACTTTTCAAAGGACAGTGATAAATGCTCGAAGCACATATCTGCAATTCACGAGTAAAAGGAAATTTAGTCTCATGTATGTTCATGATGTTTGTCATACACTAATACTCCAGTCAGCGGTTTATTACTAATTGGAGGAGCGCAAGGTAGCATGAATGTCTTGTGGCTTTTTACCATGAGCCCCCCTTCTACTATAGTAGTTTTGCTGCTGTTTCTGCAACTTATCATGTTTATTTGTTTGTTTCCAACTTTCCATGATGAGAACATGGAAAAACATGTTGACATGATATTAAATCTGGAGTCATTGATTTTTTGTAGTTCCGGTGTAGTATATCTTCTGACCATGATAATGAGATGGCCTGAATACAGTACCATTCATTAATACATTGGTGTTCTTTGTCATACTAAAACTAAAAGAACTGTCGTGTCAAGTCTAATCTCTGGCTAGGAAAAGTGAAATCATGGTGTGACATTTTGGGTCTATTGGTAATTAGTGTGTGAAGAGGGTCAATTACTGGTCAAACTTATGCCCTTGCTTTATATCCTTATCTGAAGCTGTCCTTGCATATGGGGTGCTACTTTACCTAATTGCTGCTAACAATTTTCGATCAAAGGGGTTAAGCCTCATGCATCTTTTGTTGGTTGGTAGTTAACCTCTGTTCTGATGTGTCAGCCTTTTTTAATTTGAGTGATCTGTGTTCTGATTCGAGGGGGAAGTGGTTGTGAGCTGAAGTTGCATCTTATATGTTTTTGTTTGTACCTGGTCATAGGGAACCAAGACCTGCTCATCTTAGATCTTAATGGTGAAAGACATGGTGTACAATAGCTCACAAGTGCATAATAAGTCAAATCCAAGAGTTAGAGCAGTTGTTTTTTATTTTTCCATTTAAATTATTACAAAGAGAGGTATCTACAATTTCACAAGAGGGATGTATTTATTTTTGAATGGAATTATGCAAAGGGCCAAGCATGAAAAGTACACCCAATCTAGTAAAGATTTGGATTAACTATCAGCTCTGGAGGACTATTTACCTAAAAAGAGCTCTGGAAGACCATCTAATGGTTATCTGATGTCTATAATCTCTCTTAATGATGCTTGCAGGATCTGTACAGGAGCATACTGAAAGATGCTGGAACCTCAGCGGACAACAAGTTCAGATCTATCGCCCTTACCAATTTCGTCGCTGGTGCCGCTGCCGGGTGTACTACTCTGGTCATCATTTACCCACTCGACATCGCCCATACCCGTCTTGCAGCCGACATTGGCCGAACAGACACTCGCCAGTTCAAAGGCATCCGGCACTTCATCCAAACCATCTACAAGAAGAACGGCATCCGGGGCATCTACAGAGGACTACCAGCGTCGCTCCACGGGATGGTCGTCCACCGGGGCTTATACTTTGGAGGCTTTGACACCGCAAAGGACACGCTGGTGCCGCTCGAGTCCCCGTTGTGGCAGCGCTGGGCGACAGCGCAGGCGGTCACATCCACGGCGGGGCTCATCTCGTACCCGCTGGACACGGTACGGCGGAGGATGATGATGCAGTCGGGGATGGAGGTGCAGATGTACAGCGGCACCCTCGATTGCTGGAGGAAGGTGTACAAGGCGGAGGGGATCAGATCGTTCTACCGGGGAGCTCTGTCTAACATGTTCCGGAGCACCGGCGCGGCCGCCATACTTGTCCTGTATGACGAGGTGAAGAAGTTCATGAACGGGGGTGGGTCATGAGCTTGTCATAGGTATAGAGAAGAGGGAGGGGTTCTCCAGAGATTTTTTGTTGATTCAACGCGGAGATTAGTGCAAAAGGTACAGGGAGCAGCAGCGGCGTGCTCGAGCGTTTTGTACGAGGGTACTGGTTTCCCTGCCGTTTTACTAACCAGTAGCGAGCGCTTCATGCTCTTGGTTGCTTCGTTTTTCTTGCTTGACCTCTCTTGCGTGTGGCTCGAAGCCTCGAAGCTCCAGTTGATTTCCTGCCTCTTGCCTGTGTCCGTATGAATACTTGTACAAACTTGCTCCATGACAGGGCAGAAGAAACCTGCTTCACGTACGCAAAACGCAGTAGTAGTAGATTGATCGATCGGTCCATCATTCTCTCTTACATTTCATCACAATCGCAAGATGCGCCGCCGCCTGGACCTCTAGCTGCCGGCAAATTTCCCCCGCAGGCAACTTCGCAAATGCCTAAAAATTAAAAAACGAATGCAGAAACTGTACTAAATAAATCTAAGACCAACCGCGTGAAAACCAAATGCAACTTCGCAAATGTCTGTAGAATGGTTTTTGAACGTTGATTGTTACCCATCCTGTAACTAGCTCGGATGTAGGCGTGTACGCAAGAGTTTCCCATTCCTACCGCGTGAAAACCAAGTGCTTTCTGCTTGATCTAACGTGCTCGGCAGAATCTAAAATTGTTCAGGTCCTTGTTTATCTTCTAATGACGCGTAAAATGCAGTGCACTCTATTTTCTTAATCATCTGCCGTACCACTTTAACCCTTTTGATGTAGTACGACCTCCATTTGTAATTTATTTCACTCTGCAATTTTCCCTTCAAAGCTCAAAGAGGAGTATCCTGCTATCCTTTAAAGGAGGTCGTACTACATTAAAAGGGTTAAATGCATCAAATTTGACATAGACAAAAATCCAATTTGACATCATAACTAAGAAAGAGAATTATAAATACAACTCTGGTCACATGATCTTAGGTATAAAAAATGAGATGCACAAATAAAATGCTAAAATGATGTTATAACTTATCAAATTTGAGAATGTAAAAGACTACATTTAAGTCACCACTTTCTCAAGAGGGCAGCAACTGCCGAGAAATACCAAGGACTAGTGCTCGCATGTCTTTAGGCAAGCGCACAGCAACTACAGAGAAATATCGAGGATGAAGCCTAGTGCTCTGGCCTTGGATGAAACCACTTTTCGCATGTTTTCCCTATGACGTTACTAATTAATAACTCTGCTTCACATAAAGGGTTCAGCTTTAGTTAGTGTTGACGCGCGTGGACTGCTGCCGCTCTTTCCTGGCATGGAGTATATACCTTAAGAAATTAGGACGCGTCTTTGTTTAATTAATTCCGTATTTGCAGCAGCATGGATCCTCAAGGCCAACGGCACAACGAGTAGCAACCTGCCAACCTCAGTGCCAGCAACGTCGCTCACGATGTCACGCACCGACGGGCCACTTTTCTGGGCCACATGACACGATGTCACGCACCGACGGGCCACATGACACGAAAGTACACTGTGCACACTTCTTTGCGTTTACCAAACTCGTGTTTATATACTCTAAAAAAAAAACTCGTGTTTATCTTTTGATGAGCCCTGACGATGAAGTGCTACTGCTTTCGGCTTTATCTCACGTGCTTGACAGAATTTAGAGTAGTTCAGATCCAAAAGGGATGTTTTTACACCTGGATCTATCCTACTCCCTCCATCCTATATTAATTGATTCAAATTTGTCTAAATATGGTTGTATTTATGTCTAAAAAACGTTTAGATACATGTAATAGAAAATCACTTGATATGAGATGGGAGGAGTATTAAAAAAACTTAGCTCTAGTACCTCCCCATCGCGGAGTGTGCTTTCTGACCATGTTGTTCTCTACACCGGTTTTAGTATTCCCTCCGTCTAACAAAGGATGTCTCGACTTTGACCAAATTTGAATGCATTTATACACTAAGTCATGTTTTGATAAACTTGAGACATATTTTGTTGGACGGAGGAATACATGTTAACGATGGAGGGGACTTAGGAAAGTGAGGCCCACAGATGGTCTATATAAACATGGATGCTGCCCGTAAACATCAACAATCCACCCGCTACAGAGAGGAACAAAGAGATACCAGCAACTATGGCTTGCCGGCGGAACCATCAAGCGGTCATTGAAATGTCAGTCGTGCCTAGCGTTGCGGCGGAAGCGGCAGCGGTAACAGCTCGAGGAGCTGCTGCAGCGGCAGAAGCGGCAGCTGCCACCTGCGCTGCCGCAGTCAAGCGTGTTCTTGCTGCGCTAGCAGAACGAGAAGCTGTTCAGGAAGCTGATGCTGGCCATGATGTGGCACATCTCCACATAGCCGTTTGAGAAGCCGTGGAACCATGTGCTGGGGAAGCTTTGGCAGCTCAAGAAGCTGCTGCCCCTGTGTTGCGGCAGCTCCGGCAGCTCGAGAAGCTGCTGACCGCTATGGTGCGGAAGGTGGCGATGCAGCAGCAGCTTTGGCAGCTCGGAAAGCTGCTGCTCACTGTGATGTGGCGAGGGACACTGCTAAAGCAGCGGCGGCGGCTGCCAAGTGCGTTGTGGCATGTTACGAGGCTGTGGCACCAACATTGGCGGCTCGAGAGGCGCTGCCCGCTGCGTTGCCGCACGGGACAATGCTGTTATTGCTGCAACATTGGTAGCTAGAGAATCTGCTGTTGGAGGTGATGTGGCACGTCGCAAGGCAGCAGAATCGGCAGCTGGAGAAGCTGCTCAAGGCCACCGTGTGGCACGACGCATTGCAGCAGCAGCTGCTTGGGCAGCTCGAAAAGCTTCCGTGCGTTGTGCTGCAGAATGTTACCATGCTGTAGCAGCAGCTTCGGCAGCTCGAAAAGTTGCTGCAGGCTGTGCTGCGGCAGGCGGTGATGGAGAAGCGGTTTCCACGGCTCGAGATGTTGCTGACCTCTGTGTCGCAGTTCTTGGCGATGCTGCAAACGATGCAGATCGAGAAGCTGCCGCCAAACATGTTGTGCCACATGCTGATGCAGCAGCATTGGCAGCCCGTGAAGCTGCCGCCATCTGTGATGCGGCAATTGCCGATCCAGCAGCAGGTAATGACAATGACTTTCTTGAGAAGATGCGAGGCTGGCTGATGACAGTGGCCACGCTCTTCGTGAGCATGGCCTTCCAGGCTATGGTAAATCCACCAGGCTGGATGTTTGATGCTCGGCGCACTGTAAGGTCAGCCTACCATGGTGTTCCGGCCGCTGGTGCTCCAAGTCCTGATGCAGGTGTGGATGGTGACACATCCTTTGAATTTACGTTGGCGATTATGTACTTGCTTCTAAACATGTGTACTCTCGGGACTGGACTGTCACTTGTGTTATTGACTGACCATAAAGAAAAACCCCTCTATCATGACGTTAAGGTTTATAATTTTTTTTGTGGTGGTACTGGCCTCAACTACAACTGGTTCCTTCATCTCGGCTAGCCGTCCACCTCGTCATGGGTCAGCTGCTGTTGTTGACGTGGTGGGATTCGCCTTTATCCCTCTCATTTCTTATGGAGCTTTTATCTACCTGTTCTAATAAAGTACTATCCTATTTATTTTCCTATATGTTCGTGAATTGTATCTTGAAATAATATTGTAAGAATAGCTTAAGGAATATGTGATTCGCCTGTGTAACTCAATTTGCATCTATACGAGCTCTGTCTCAGGTGGCTTTGAAGGCCGATCCAAAAGGAGCATGTAGAATACCTTGATTACTTCACGTTTTCTCTGTGTTCCGGTCTCTCTCTAGCCAGCCTGTGGTACGAAGCTCCAATTGATTTGCCTGCCTGTCGCGTAGAACTAAGAAGGGTGAGGATCCCAAAGTAGGATGTATAATACCTCCTCGTACAATAGCGTGCCCCATTCAGTTCACAAATAACCCGATTTCAGAACCACGGACAAGGGGCCAGCTAACTGGCCGGTGCCCCCGGACCTACTGGAGGCTTGGTGGACCGAGATAAACGACGCGTACGAATCTCCCGATCCTGATTTGGAGAGGACCCGCGAGGAGTACCACAAGAAAGTTCACGCTCATTATCTGATCAGCGAAGACGGAGAAGCTTCGTCTCGAGCTCCACCTCCACCCTCTGACACGAGGAGGGCGCGTCCCGGGGTCCTGAAGCGCAAGCGAGGAACCAATACGCTCAACTGAATTGGAGACGAACATTAGGCTAGTGCCATCGCAAAGGTCGATGCATCTTTGCGATTGCGCTGGCACTGGATTGAGTGCCGTGCAATTCCGGAGATGGATCTTCTTAGCTTACCGCAACAGGCTAGTATCAATGAACTGCGTACGTACTGGTGTGATGCCAGCTATTGCTTTTCTAATTAGCCTACATAACTATGTAACTCAGGTGCAGGTTTAGAGATGCATAAGACATTGCTTCTGGTCCAGCAGCATTAAAGATTTACTCAGTCCAAGTATAAAAAGATTCATAACTAATCAGATCACATTTTCTTGTTCATATATTGGTTGATGGGTGAACAGCAATTGGGTATAAACACTATAACTCAAGCTGTAGCCCGAATGTTCATTCTTCTACTTTCAGTCTAGAGCTGCAAGAACAGGTATGTGGAGTCAGCAAGGACGGACTATTTGTTCCTCTGCCTCAGATGCAAAATTCCATTGGGCATGTGCTAGATATGACTGTATTTTC
This sequence comes from Brachypodium distachyon, assembly GCF_000005505.3. NCBI lineage: Eukaryota > Viridiplantae > Streptophyta > Magnoliopsida > Poales > Poaceae > Brachypodium > Brachypodium distachyon. Next base: position 16,229,054 of record NC_016132.3, on the reverse strand, counting down.
TTTTCTTGCATCCAGAGTTCCAGACATCATCAAAAGATAGCACAGAGAATAGTAGGACAACGGCAGAGAACTGTTCTCTGCTATCGCTCGAACTGCAAATGTGTTCCAGTTGCAGCTGCATGGACGAACCGCGAAGCTCAGTTGAAAAATAGAAGATGCAGTACATGGGGTGCTTATTTCCCTTATTTGCATTGACCGACCGCTTCAAGGTGTAAGATTAGACCTGGTTCATTTGGCTTTTGTAGTTTTGTTATTTGCTCGATCCTGTGTTCCCAAGGAATAATTTGTAGCTTTGTTATTTGCTCGATCCTGTGTTCTCAGGGAATAATGCAGCCTGTGTGCTTCCCGGCCGAGTGCCTTTTAATCATCGAGTATGATCTGCCATTTCATTCACGTAACCAACAGAGACAAATTATCACGAGCTAGCCAGTTGACAAGTAGCAACAGCTTTCAGCAGGAGACACAAGAGCTAGCCAGTTGACAATCAAGTAGCAACAGCTTTCAGCACGGGAGACATCACTCAGTTGATGTGGAGACTTCAAAACAATGTAAACCCAAATAAGATAACATTCCCCTAGATCAAAATTTCCTGGCAAAACAAGTAGACTAGCCTGTGGCATTTGCAATGACATACCAAACTGCAACATTGATCACTCCAGCATAAACACCGCACAAGTATTTCAACCCAATACAACAATAGAAAGACTACCAGCATATATAATACCATGTCCAAAAAAAATCCACCACCGGTTCCACAAAACTTACTCAATCCCCCACTGGCCCCACAGAACCAACTCAACGACATAGCATCAAGCAGAACCCAGCATTCTTCAATCCAGAATCACTGAATTTGGAACATTCACGTTCTAAGGATCTCACTGTTGCTTGCACTCAGCAGGCCGCTCCCCCTGCTGCCCTTCCCCTGCAGGAACTCGCCCGCCCTTCTGTTCCAGTCAACAAAGCAAAAATGGTAAGAAATGAGGATTTATGAAACTAATCAAGTTAAAGCATGAAACTGCTCTCAGCCTTCCATACCTTCTTATCACCCTCGTCATCTTCGTCTTCCTCATCGTCCTCATCTTCATCTTCATCCTCGTCATCATCTTCATCATCATCATCTTCACCATCCATGATGCCATCAAAGTCCTCATCTTGAGCAGCCTCACCAGTGAACCATGAAACAGCATGCGGGATAATCTTGTCTCTAATGGTAGATCTGCAGCAAGAATGGACAACTTAGAACTAGGAAATAAACTTTAAAGCACAACACAGCAGCCACTGTGTACAATACAATAGATGTGACATATTGACATGAGCATACCCAATATCGTAATCTTGCTCCATTTGGTTTTGCAACTGTTCAGCCTGTTGAAAGGTGAGAAACATCAGATCATGCTCATGCAAACAAGTCTCAAAATTAAAGAGCAGCCATGTACAAGGGCAAACTTACTGTGTCCTCATCAATTTCCTCATCATCATCTGGAACTTGAGGTGGAGTGAAGAAATTAAAGAAGCTATCACACATCTCAGTTTTTGTGATGGGTTTAGTGTTCTTGGACCCCTTCTTTGGCTTCTTTTTTAGAACCTTTTGTGTCAAGCACTTCCCAGGATACCATTCAATTTCAGTACTAGAAGGAAATTCAAACAGAAACATTAGTGATACAATTCAATTTCAGTGCTGGAAGAAGATTCAAACAGAAACATTAGTGAAAACAAATCCAGGTGAGCTGAAATATTAATTACCCAATGGCTTTCTCTAGGATTGGTTCATCTTCATCAATCATGTGGTATGTTTTTGTAAGCACTGAGTTCTTGAAGAATGGATTAGTGTCAAAGTGAAATTCAAGCTTGAAACCCTTGGGCTCATTAATTCTGTACCATTTGATGTCCTTGAGGTACTTGAGAGCTTCCTCATCTCTCTCCTGGATCTGGATATAGATAAACGGTAAACCAGATCACTAAAAGCAAGAGAAAAAAACAGAACTATGTACAGATAAGACAAGTTGGACAAAAACAATTGACAGTTCAGAGAAGATTTCTCTAGAATTTTTCAAACATGCAGGTCTCACCTCCTCAGCCAGGATTTCATGGTTCTTCATTGCATTAAGCCAGAAATCTGGCACACCCTTTTCCTCTGCAGGAAAACATTATAAACAAAGTCAAAAGACAATTAGAGGCTACATTCCTTCTGTACTACAGCATTTCTTCCCAGCATTCAAACACTCAAAAGACCTTAGACAGGCAAAACATAAGTTCACCTTTCTGATCAGCAGCAGTTACAGCCGCCTCATCTTTTGTTACACCTTCTACTTCAACCACACCATTGACAACTTCATAACGCTGTCAATTTGCAAGGGCAAAGAATGAATAAGTTAGATCATGACATACAAAATCAAATATGAAGGGCCGATACGTCTGTATTACATGAACAGTGAAAATAATAGAAAAGCCTATTGTCTATATATGCTAGTCTAGTTGTTATTGCCCTGATAGAGGCGAGAGTAGTTTGCTAGTCAAGAGTAAAGTTTAGCAACAGGGTAAACCTATAACAAGATAGTGCAAACAATAGTTAGAAATCAGCATTAGTTTACCTTTGAATACAGTGGTTCATACATCTTCAGATATTTAGCTTCAAGGGCAGCTCTCTCCTCAAAAAACTTTGCCTCAAGTTCATCATGTTGGCTCTGGAAAATGGTGAACAAGGTAAAGAATTCTCCACCACACACAACTAGATTATTCCAAAATTGGAACATTCAAACTGTCCTTAAATACTAGGTAAAGGACTGATCAATATAACAGACTAAAATCAACATTAATTTGGTGAAGGAACTGGTCAACATCGATGGGGTGGAAACATTGACGCAAACTAACAGACAGGTACGCTGAGAAACTATCGTGTCAGCAGACAAAGGACAGGGTTCAAGTAAAACACAAGCTTATGGATGCTCGAATTGAACAAATTCCACGTAGCTGTGTGCAAACTACTTCTAAGAGCATGATGGTTCAAGAGTTAACATGATCTGGCAAAGCTAAATACTTAATTGCAGACCACTGGTAAACATCTAGTGAATCATGAGCCATACCGAAGTAATACTAATAATCAGTACCACAAAGATACACGGCTACTGGCATTTACCTAAAATCTCCAAAACAAATTAACAGCACGACAGTATCCCCAACTTTCCTAAAATTTCCTATAGAAATTAAAAGCACCACAGTATCCCCAACTTTCCTAAAATCTCCCGAAGGAATTAACAGCACGGCAATATCCCCAACTTTCCAAAAATCTCCAAGAGGAATTAACAGCACGACAGTATCCCCAACTAGTAAGCAACCACGTAACCCATATTCAAAATGGTCCATGCTCCAATCGCAGATGCAATTACTCGTGGTAGTACAGCACGACAGTTCACACAAGCAGGTGTCAGAATCATAGAGGGTCAGCACTTAGGCACAATCAATGGTCTAGAATCAAACAAATCACCTACTACTAACAGACGCATTCAACAACCACCAGAACCATCACAAAATCAACAGTATCACTATCGCACGAAACGAGAGTGGAAGGGCTCTTATACCTGGATCTCCCTGAGCGCTTCGACGCGCTTCCTGACCTTGGGCTCGAGGTTCTCGAGCACGTCCGAGTGCTGCGCCGCCAATCCCTGCAGCGTGTTCTGCAAAAACCGCGACACCGAATCAGCACAACCCCGCCATAGAACACAAACCCCACCAAAACCCGATAGAACAAAACAGCAAAGCCGCCCCTCTCGTAAGTGCTACAGAAAACTCACCTTAATCGACTCCACGAGGTTGGCCTTGTCTTCGGCGCTGAGCTCTGCACCACACAAACCGAAACCGAATAAGAACGCCACAGCCAGAGCTCAGCAAGAGCAACAACAGAAGAAACAGGAGGGGAACATCGAAACGAACCTGCGGCGTTGGGTACGGCGGCGCTGATGGCGGAGAGGTCGAGCGCGTCCTTGCCTTCCTCGCTCATGGCGGCGTGTAGGAACAGGTGTAGGGTTCTACGGCTTGATAAGGGGCAGAAACCCTAGCGGCGGCGGCGCAGCGAGAGGGGGAAGTGGAAGAGAGAGAGGGGGGGGAGAGAGAGGGGGAGAGAAGTGGAGGCCGAAGGAGGGGATAAAAAAAGAGATCGAGTTGAGGGCTGCTATTTATAGGCCCGGGGGAAGGGAAGCGTGGACGGAGTGGGGAAGCGCGCCCCGGGGGCCGGGGCTGGTTGGAGTTTGGACTCGAGGGAGCGGCGCGGTCGTGGGCGCGAACGCGAATGCGGCGGGACCCACATGTCGGTCAGTGTCAAAGGAGCCAGTTTTTCTTTTCCGGAATATTCCTTTCCGCGGTTTCTGAACGAAATCTTTCGTGAGCTGTGCCCTGCCTGCCTGCTTTTACTGCTTTCCTTCCCGGTTGGCCAACTCATCGGGCCCCTATGTTTCCGAAATCGCGATTTGCGCAAATTTGTAATGAATTTAAGAAGACGATAATAAGACCGCGTCCTTTTATTTGGAAAGAAGCACATTTGATCGGGGTTTTAATTTCTTCCACTTTTGGAGGCAAAGGTGATCACCGGCAGGTTTAGCACACGATTCTGTGGTGAGTTCCCCCGGGTTGCAGGGCTCCCTGTCTTGCTTCCGAGGGCATCCTTTCCGTGCTGCCGAGCGGCCAATAATTTGACTCCGGGCGGCCACATCGGTTCATTCTTCATTGCTTTCCGGGCCGGACGCTAGCCGATGATTTTTGCTGTGGCCCGACGGGAGCCAGCCAGGCGATCGATCGAGCCTGGCACTGGCAAAGCCGAGCACAGCACAGCACAGCGCCACAGCCCACTCGTTGCTCATGCATGCAAGGGCCAGCCAGATACGGGCCTTCAATGTTGAAATCAATGCTTCATGGCAAAGCCACAGCTACGCGTGATGAACCGGAAGCACGAATCGAACCGCTCGTGGATCTGTCACGCGGACGCGACCCGGTACGACGTCAGTAAGCAGGGCAGGCATTCAAAGCTGTTTCTTGAGACAAAACAGTTCTATATTTTGTAAACATTCTCGAAAAGTACGCTGCCACGTCTTTTTGTTGGAAAACATGTTAGAGGGTGGAGTAGTTTTCATGTCCAAACTCACAAGTCTCGTTTGGGAGCATGTATTTTTGTAAATCACTCCATACATTTCGAATTATAAGATGGTCTGGATTTGTCCGGACTCCTGAGTCAAAATTCTAAACTTTGACCAATATGATAGAAAAATGTACTCATATCTACAATATAAATAAATATACTAGGAAGATATATATATATAGACACACACACTAGGAAGATAAATGGCGAGTTCAGTAAAACTACCTTAGGGTTGTCGTTGTCTAGCCCTAGCTTCGGCATTTCATGCTTCTATATTCGTTGCTACATTTCATAAAGGAAAATAGAATGACCCCACTTACGAAATAACCTATGTTCTTTTAGTGAACAAATCGACCATACTTCAAACGAACGTGCATGTTATCTTTGATATCCAAGCACACATCCAATTATTCGCTTAGTCTATTTACATCACCAGTCATATGTCATGGGATACCTTTGGATGAGTGTCGACCATCACGGCTATTAGACTCGATTTTTTGTGTTTTCATTTCTTTTAATAGCATCGACATGCACAAGAGCTATTGCGCACAGCGGGGCCACTTTGGTGACCAGTGACCTTATCTCTAACACGGACATATTATGAATGAACTATGATGAAGCCGAGACATATATGCATACTCAACAATCTTGGATACGCAATCAAATGCTTAATGACTGTTTAAGCCAGACCACTTTGGTTACTAAAAAGCTTTCACATTAATAAGCATTTAAATGGATAAAATACCTAACCCTAAAAACAACCATATGTTTGGGAACATTACGATGCCGACCAAAATACAACCATTATTCGTCAACCAACAAATTTAACGCGAATTTATGTCATGTATTGACGGGACATTAACTAACCCTTTTTCGCTTACTTCCCACCCATGGTTTGCGTTATGATATTTAATAAAATGTGTAATAATTGTTTAAGCCAGGCTGTTTTAGTGACTAAAAATCATTTAATCGAGAAACTTATCAAGCCCTTAAATCAAGTTTATGTTCGGGACTTTACGGCCCACTTAACCAGTTGACCAAATTACAATTTTTTCATCAAGCGACATCTAATGCAGATACATATCATGTATTGATGCGACATTAACTAATCATTTTGTCGGTTACTTTTTGCCCATGTTTTACAAAATTTATAGATAGTATTTTAAAACATTCTTCCTAAATATAAGATCTACTTTTGCCCTAATCAAGCTGTACGCGCACACTCATCAATTTTTAACATGATACGTAATCAAATGCTCAATAAATGTTTACGCCAGGCCATTTTAGTGACTAAAAAAGTTTTCACATTAATAAGTATTATATTAAAAATTACGTAACCTCCAAAACAACTTTATGTTTGAAACTTTACGGCGCTGACCAAGTCACAACCGCTATTCGTCAAGACACAAATTTTTGCAAATATATGTCATGTATTCATGAGACATTGACTCACCTCCTTTTTCATCTACTTTCCACCCTTGTTTTACATTATAATATGCAATCATCTGCTTAATAATTGTTTAAGTCAAGCTGCTTTAGTAACTAATAAGCATTTAATTAAAAACATACCAAGCCTTTAAAACAACTTTATGCTCCGTAACTTTACGGGGCACTTAACCAATCGACCAAATTATAGCCATTATCCGTCGAGACATTTAATGCAAACACATATCATGTATTGATCAGACACTTCACTTAGATGCTTTAATTATTTTTAAGGTGGACATTTTTCAGTCTTTTGGCCAAATTACTGTTCGCTCGGATCGATCACACATCAATACATCATGCCCGCCATATGAATTAGGTTTTGACGAAGGTGAACAATTTTTTTGTCAAAGGTGTACGTTTTATGCGATGATGCAAACAAATATCATGAATTGTAGAAGTATTCATAAAATTATTATATATGACTCGTTGTTAAAAATAACTTGCTTAACATGATATTTGAGAACACATACATTTATATTTATAAATTTGTAAAATTTCACTACTTAAAGTTTTGCCCTAAATTTATAAAGAATATTTTAGAATATTGTTCATAATATAATGTTCAAGTTTTGCCCTAAGCCAAAATTCTTAGTGCTCTTTTGATTCAAAAGGAAATATGTAGGATTTTTGGGCAACTTGAATGCTCAGGAATGTGTTCTTTTTTTTTTGACTGAAAACTGTAGGGGAAGCCCCTACAGTACTTTATTAAAAACCCCACCACACAAAAACAATAAGAAACTGTACAAGACTAAAACTAAACAGGACTAACTAACTTACCTCTGGAACCTACCTACTATGGATTCACGGGAGTAGAGTTCTTAGGATTTTTTCATATGGGGATCATTTGCATTGTTATTTTTTTTCTATGGATTCTTTCATACTCTATTTTGGAGGAATTTTTTTTATCTACTTAAACGGCTCCTAGATTATTTTTTGGTGTTCCCCATGGCATGTTAAACACTCTTTGGTGCTAATTCCTCGATACTATTGGATTCAAAAGTACATGTCATTCTAATCAAAGATCAAAGAGAGTCTTGTTAAAGTCTGACCAAGTTTACAGAAAAAATGGAAGAGGAGAAGTTTGGAAACAGCACAAGTACATACAACCAGGACATGTCAGTTGTCAAAAAAATTCAACAGGGATGGATTCTGTGCTGTAGGCGTGGTGGGCCGATCGGTGCTGCTTGGGCTAATAGCTGAAAGGCCGTTCTATGAAAAAAGAAAAAAAAAAGAAAAGAAAAGACGGATACGGGTCCGTGTACGTATCGGTCCTCACGGATACTGGTTCAAACTCTCCATACGTGCCACGGTGCCATCCAACCCGTCGATGACACGAGAGGAGATGGCGTCGGCGGTCCGGTGCGCGGGAGCGCTCCGGCGGCTTCTCCGCCCCATCATCGGGCCAGTGCCTGGTGCTCCAGCAGACCAGCACCGCGAGCGCTCCAGGAGGAGGGGTGCTACCTGGTCCGGCGCGCCCACATGGCTATGGAGCACCCTCGCCTCTTCAGCTCCGGTTCCAAGGTAATTCCCCTCCGTTCTTGTTTTTCGCCCGAGATCTCCTCCGAAATCGCGCAAGCCCGCCGAGGAGAGCCAGCGAAGGGAAGGAGAAGACGGGACGTCGGATGGGGGGAAGTAGAGGAGACATTGACGGCGCCGCTGCGCCCTATGGCAGCCGCCCGATCTAAAATTTGCCGGTAACACCTACCCGCGATTCACCGGCCTCTTCAACCTGCAGCCATGGTCGCCGATTGGTGTGCTGCAGAGAAAGAAGGGGACCGACGAGAACAAAATCGCGGTTTAGGGTTTAGACGACTAAGAGGGGTGACCCGGGTGACAGTGGCGGAGCGTGAGCAAAAACAAGAGGGGGCGATTTCATATCAAAGCACAACATATGCATAAAATAGATGCCAAGTGGTCGATAGAACAGATGTATGGAGTAAAAGATAATTAGAGGGCAATTGTTGTTTTCAGCCTTAATCGACCCTTTTCAAACTCTTCCTTGCTCTTGACCTCTAAAATATTTGCTAGATAATTTGGTTGATTCAATAGAGCTTGGCAATCTCTCACTGCATTGTTGTGTTCAGAGCATGGATTTGATCCCATATGAGTTAAGAATGCACACTTCTTTCCATCATAACCTTTTTCCATCTATCAAAACCTTGTGTTGTGAGGACATAACCACCTCTTTTCTTTCCATTTTTGCTGAAGAGAAAGCAAAAAAGACAATATGCCAGGTTCATTTGCTTGTTCTTATTCTACTTGGTTACTTTGATTTCCCTGCTCATCTTCGTCTTGCCTCTGATTTTCCTGTTCATCTTCCCTCTGTTTTTTCTGTCCATCTTCATCTTGCCTTTGATTTACATATACCACCAATGCTATAGCATCAGGATCTGGTTGATGTTAAACAATTTCTGTTGTTTCCTCATTGTTATCTAAATCTAAAATTCATAATGCATATTCATCTTGCCTTTGGTTTACATGTACCACCAATGAATGCATCTTCTGTTGTTTCCTCATTGTTATCTAAATCGGAGATTCATAATGCATTGTATTCAATTAATCAATTGAGTCGACACCTCAATTTTGACTTATGAGGACATCTCAAATATTAATAATTCACAAAAGAAAAAGAATCAAGACAATGGGGCGTATCATGCTCTAGGGTCACGACCAGCACTCCAGCAGGCAGAGTTCAGCCCAGTCTCGGCCGGCCGCCGAGCGGTGAGCCGTGTGTTGCAGCGTTCAGCAGCTTGCACTGTGGCAGGCACGCACACGGTGCATGCTGCAGCTAGGGCGCCGCGCCGGGCTGCCAGCTTCTTAATACTGGCTGTCATATTATCATCACTAGATACCTTGCCCTTACAGTTTCCACGCCCTCGCGTTGGCGAAAAGTACCCAGGGGTGTGCCCGAGCTGGGCAGGGCGAGCCAAAATTGGTATCAATCCAAACAGTGACCAAAAATCATGGGCATGACCAATTTATTGGTAAGGCCAGCTTCGGTACCGATCCAATCTGGCTCTAGATGTTTATGGTTTCGTTTGCCTGGGTGTTTCTGTTTTGGTGCTGGCTGGCATTAGTGTCAGGTGGTGGCTGGAGCTTGAGCTTGTTCAGTTTTTGTAGCTTGCTTTGAATGTGGTGGTCAGGTGGTGGCCTGGAAGTTGGTTTTGGGTTGGCTGGTGGCTGGAAGTGGAAGAGCTACAGTGGGGTGTTCTCTCTTTTAAAGCTGTTATATTCCCAGCATACTTGTTTTGCTTAGCTGGGTGAAAACTTTTTTCTTGAAAAAAAACCCTTCATGCCATGGTTGAATTGTTCATACAAATGTGATCATAGCGCCCCTTGCAGTTGGAGAGATACCAAATCCCTTGTCATTAAGTGTTAGATCAGGAGGCTCACTATGGATTAGAATACATCATCCTTCTGTTACTGTCCAGATTTTGAGTTAGTCTACTAGTGTAGGGAAAATTGAGTTCATCCTAAACCAAAATCTAAGAGAGGGGCAAGGCTTTCAACTAGCTTAGAGCATGCAGATCAGGCAGATTAAATCATCACGTGTGCAGTACTGCTAGGAAAGGGAAAACAAGCAGATAGAGTAACATGTACAGCAAGTATGGACGAGTAATAAAAATCCTAGGATTTATAGGATGCGCTGTACCTAAAATGAAGTGCTGATCATGTGCTCATTATTATGTTTGTGATACAATGTAGGAAGCTAATAATTTCATTTGTTCGCAGCATCCTTGTAAATTCAACCCGGGAAACAAAAAGCACAAGGAGGGAGCAAATAGGCTTCCTCAAAGACTCGAGGACCATTTTGCCCGCATAGAGATAGCACTGGAGAAGGAAGTCCATGACTGGCGTGAAATGAGGAAACTGCTAGCGCAAAGCAAAGAAGTGTAAGGAATGAATTTATTGTTCTAGATTTATGTGTATATATTATGATTACTATTATTAATACTAAATATGGTTCCTTTTAATCTGCAGGAACAACAAAGGAGATAAGGTGACAGTCGGTCTTTTTGCACTTTTTGTCGCCGCGCTGTTCGGTGGCGAAGCTCTTCGCGGTTGAGTCAAGAAGAGGAACTGTTAAAGGAGCAATCTAGTATCTAATGAAGTGTATATAACCATGTTAATTGTAAGGTTTTGGACCAGATAGTATCCGGTATTTTTGCATTGCGTGACACAAAGCTTTGTGCCAAGTGCTGGTGGTTTGGCATCGAAGTAACAGAGTTCAACAACGCATTTTCTGAACATCATCAGGCTTTGGGACAGTCATCAGGTTTGATGCTTAGTTGGACATAAGAACATCGGAGGATCATTTTGAATAGATTTACAGGATCGCAACCACGAATAAATAGAAGTTCGAGTGTTTTGCTGAATCTTCTGGATCTCATCCTTTGTTGTGGTGCATGGTCATGCTTGTTCTGACTGTTCATATTCGTGCCTGTCCTGCACTAACTGTTCAGGCAAGATCTACGCGGAGGATGAAATACACGTCATTTCTGCATAATCGAATTAGACCATGCATACCTTGTATTCTACTCCGCTCGTGGATCTGTAACACGGACGCGACCCGGTACGACGTCAATAAGCAAGGCAGGCATTCAAAGCTGTTTCTCAATAGAAAACAGTTCTAAATTTTGTAACAGCTTGTTTGGCACCCATCATTTGGGACTAGAATTGTGAAATTCATTTTGAATTCTAGAAACTAACTTGTTTGGTTGGCACGAAATTGACTACATGAATTCAATTTGCAATTCCATGTAATCATAATACAACTAACCTCAATTCCTCTTTACAAGCCATCATTTCTCTGGAATTGTCTCTAACTCTACAAATCCATGTGGTAGACAAACATGATTTTTGAATCCGGAATTCAAATTCAACCAAATGAAATCCTACCAAAAATTAGATTTCATTTCATTTGGACCAAATGAAATGAAATGAGGGGTGCCAAACGAGCTGTAAACGTTCTTGAGAAAGTACACTACCACGTCTTTTTTTTGCGACGAACTACCACGTCTTTTTGTTGGAAAACATGTTAGAGAGGGTAGTTTTCATGTCCAAACTCAAAGGTCTCATTTGGGAGCATGTATTTTTTTTAAACCACTCCATCCGTTTCAAATTATAAGATGGTCTAGAAGTAGATTTGTCATAACTCAAACTTTTTATACTTTAACCAAAGTAATAGAAAATTATATTAATATCTGCAATATAAATAAGTACAGTATACTATCAAGATATGTATCATGGCGAATTTAATAAAAACTAACTCTAGTGCTGTCGATGTCTAGCCCTTGCTTCGTGATTTCATGCTTCTGTATTCGTTGGTGTATTTCATAAAGAAAAATAGAATGACCCCAGTTTACGAAATAACCTATGTTCTTTTAGTAAACAAATTGATCGTACTTCGAATGAATGTGCATGTTATCTTTGATATCCAAGCATACATCCAACTGTTCACTTAGTCTCTTTACTATCATCGGACATATGTCATGGGACACCTTTGGATGAACTCGGACCATCACGACTATTAAACTGGATTGTTTGTGTTGTCCTTTTTTTTAATAGCATCGACATGCACAAGAGCTTTTGCGCACAACGGGGCCACTTTGGTGACCAACGAGTTTATCTTTAACACAGACATATTTTGAATGGACTTTAATTAAGCCGAGACATACATGCATACTTGACAATCTTGGATATGATACGCAACCAAACGCTTAATAGCTATTTAAGCAAGACCACTTTAGTGACTAAAAAACTTTGGCATCAACAAGCATTGAATTGGATAATATACCTAAAAACAACTATGTGTTGGGGAACTTTACGATGCCGACCAATATACAACCATTATTCGTCAAATGACAGATTTAATGCGAATATATGTGACGTATTGACGAGACATTAACTAACCTTTTTCGCTTACTTCCCACCCATGATTTGCGTTGTGATATTTAATAAATGTGTAACAATTGTTTAACCCAAGCTGTTTTAGTGACTAAAAAAGCATTTAATGAAGAAACTTATCAAGCCCTTAAATTAAGTTAATGTTTTGGGACTTTACGACCCACTTAACTAGTTGACGAAATTATAGATTTTTTGTCAAGTGACATTTAATGCAGATACATATCATGTATTGATGCGACATTAACTAACCATTTTGTCGGTTACTTTCCACTCATGTGTTTACTTATGTTTAACGTGAACACTGTTCAGTCTCTTGGCTAGATTATAGCTCGCTCGGATCGGCGACCACACGTCATGACCAATGTATGAATTAGGATTTTACAAGGGTGAACATTTTTTAAAGGATTTTTACAGAGGTGCATTTTATGCGATGATGCAAACAATTTTCGTGAATTGTGAAACATTTCTAAAAATAGCAATGAACTTATAATTACAAAAGACTCGTAGTGAATAATAACATCCTTGAAATGATGTTTTAGAACACTTGGTGTGCCGTAAATTTATAGGTAATGTTTTAAATCATTGTTCCTAAATATAAGATCTACTTTTTCCCTAATCAAGCCGTACACGTTCAACTTTTGCCTAGTCAAGCTGTACACGCATACTCATCAATCTTGAATATGATACGCAATCAAATGCTCAATAACCATTTAGGCCAGGCCATTTTAGTGTATGTTGTTGTTCTAGAAAACAACAGGAGTACGGGGTGCCAATGCTCGATGACACAAATGCGAGAATAGTATGTAGGGGGTGTACGCCGGCCTTATAGCGAAGGTCGCCGTACACTTAGACAAATTGACACGTCAATATTTTTTGAATAGGTTCGGTCGACCCTGCGGGTACGACTTAGTCCTATGTTAGGAGAGGCTTCGAGGGGGTCGTTAACCAAGTGCTTGGGCCGAACTCGTCTTCCCAAGTCACGTAAGGCGAGAGATCTTTAGGGGCCGCCTCGGACTTGGGCCGAACTTGCCTTCCCAAGTAGCGAGGCTGGGATACCCTCGAGACTCTAACCCGATCCCTCTACTTCAAGTCGAGGTCGTACTAGACGGCCCGGAACCTCGAAACTAGGCTTCCCAAGTCGCGTCCCCGAGGTCGAGTCGAGACTAGGCTCGACCCAAGCACTCGAGAGCGGGCTCCTTGGGTTGCTCTAGCCCTTTCCCCTTTGATCTTATTCCAATGGAGAGTGAATGATACATGCCCCCATCGGGGTGGGTATTTATAGCCTAGGGGTCCATGACAAAAGACCATGGCTACCCTTGAGAGAGAGGGAAAGTGAGGGTAAAGTGGTAAATTCACCCCTAGAGCTTTCTTGGCCCTTACTCTAGCTCCTTTGACCATGGTATGGGAGGCTTGACCCTTTGACTCCTTTGACCGGCGCTTAGTTGGCATGGCTACGCCTCGTTGGCGATTTGACCGGTCTTTGGGATTTGTTGACTTGGTCGTTGCCACGTAGGATTGCGGCCCGGCCCATGTAAGGATTTTATTATATTACAACAGTAGCCCCCTTGAGCCGGAGGCATTGAGAATGCTTCCGGGTCAACTTCGATGTTGATGACGTGCCGAGATTCCTCTTCCGACACTTTGGGGTGTAGCTCTCCTTGGGGCGAGCCACCGGCTAGGTAGGTTTCGCGAGGAAACCGGGCCTAGGTGGGCTGTCTTATGGCTTGGTGAGTCTTGGCGCATCCCAAGAGCCCCTGGGGGTTTTTCCTGCGGGGAATCAGGGCCTTAGGATCTTTGGTGCGGTGAACACCGGCTAGGTCAGTTTCTCGATGAGGAACAGAGCCCAGGTGGGTTCCTTTGGAAGGTTCCGCCGGTCGTGGGATCTATCTCCGAAGAAACAGAAACTTTCGAGGTCTTCCTTGCAAAATTTCGAGGCCGGGGGGCTCCTTTTGCAGGATAATTAAGCTGCAAGGGCGTGCTTGAGAATTTCAGATTTTCTGAGGGTCCCTGTGCAAATGTTTGAGCCGCCAGGGGGCAGCTTGCAATTTTCCTCATCTTGGGGGGGGGGGGGGGTTCTGGAAAGAAACCTTCACTCTATCGCGTCTGGGCGGGTTCCTGGGCCGCGTTCGGCCTCTTGGGCCTCCCGGGCGCGCGGGCTACGCTCGGCTGGGCCTGGGGGCTTCTCCTTCTATTTCTTTTTTACGCTCGTTACTGGGCCGAGGCCTACTTCGTCGCCCGGCCTGCATACCGGTTCGCAGGGCTTTGTAATTAGATCGGACGGGCGGGATCTCTCCCATACCCTAGATCCAACGGCGGCTGCGCGTCGTCTTTCTTGGTACGGGCGAGAAAGGAGGTCGTCCTCCTTTCCCCTTTCGTCGCGGGGCTTCGTCACCAGGGCTGACGCCGGCGGCCGCGGGGCCAGGCTAGAACGGCGCAGATCAGTCTGGGTTGGCCAGACGGCCATCTCCTGCCCCCTCCTTTGCTTCCTTTTGCTTTTCCTCCTTTCGTTTTTGTCTTGGAGCTTGGACAGTGGTTGCCCCACAGCCGGCGACATGTGGAGATGCGGGTGGCTCGACCCGGACGTCGAGGAGGCCGCTTGGCCTATAAAATGGAGCCACGGGATGCCGGGGAAGCCATGCCCACTCTCGTTTCCTCCCCTACCGGTGCCGAAGACGAGCTCGGCGGCATCCGAACGACGAGACGAGATCGGTGGCATTTAGGAGCTCCTCGGGAGCGCGTAGCTCGTCCAAGATGTTGGCTAGCCCCCCTCGGGTGCTGAGGATCCTCGAAGCTTCGTGGGGGACGCGGTTTCGCTGAGCTTCGGGTTTCAAGCGGTGCCGGTACTGCTTGCAGTTTGAGCCGAGAAGAGGGGGCGCCTGGGTGCTTCCGTGCTCCTGTCGAGGTGAGCCACGTCAGGGCGTCCGTCCCATGCTTTGCGGCGGCGCCTGTGGCACGCAGCATTGCGAACGGTGGTCGTGGGACGTTCGTGTCATTCTATCGAACTGCTTCGGTGCGCGATTGGAGCGGCACGAGGGTGTGCACCGGGGCGCAGGTGCGGGATGAGGCGCGTCTTGTCGTCGAAATCAGGGAGTCAAGGCCGCGGGCGCGACGAGGCGCGTGCGACGTCGGCGAGGCATGACGCAGCGTGGGCGCGCGTGGCGGGGCGTGGAGCTGGGCGCGTCGGGGGCGCCGGTCGCAGCGCGGCGCGTCACGGGGTTAGGCGCATCGGGGGCGCCGGTCAGGGCGCGGCGTGTTCCGGGTTGCCAGCCATTTGGCCGAACACCCTACGGGCGCGTCTCTCCCTTTTTTCGTGTTGCGGGCTGGGCGCGTCAGGGGCGCCGGTCGCGGCGCGACGCGTCACGGGGTTAGGCGCACGGGGGGCGCCGGTCGGGGCGCAGCGTGTTCCGGGTCACCGGCCATTTGGCCGAACACCCTACGGGCACGCCTCTCCCTATTTTTTTGCGTTGTGGGTTGGGCCTCCGTTCTTCGGTCGGGCGGGCCGAAAAGAGGCCACGGGCCTTGGAGGGCGCCGGGCCTTCTTCCTCGGGCGGACTGTAGGGAGGCCATGGGCCTCGGGGGATCGTTGGGCCGCCTGGGGGAATCGGGCTTCCGCTCCCTCGTGGCGATGTGGGCCAGAGGCTAAGCACCGGCCTCGGGCCGGCTCTTTTGTCCATGCGACCGGGCTGGCGTGCGGGGAGACAGCCGAGGGAGCCGAGCTCTCCTCCTCTCTTTTTTTGCGGTTGAGTTTTTGCGTCGTAGATTTTCCCTAGTTGCTTCCTTAGGAATTTTTTGCAACTTGTACTAATCTTTTTGTGCCCTCTTGTGGTGAGATGACGGGACCCGACGTGGAGTGTCGCGCCGGCACCGGCGGGATCGTCGAGAGGGAGGCTTCCCACGGGAGCGGGGGCGAGGCGTGGATGTCGGGAGGCAAGCCGCGGAGGTCGAAGAAGGTCACCTGCCCGGAGAGAGGACCTCGGCCTGAGCCGTTTCCGGCCGTGCCAGGACGGGTTCCCGACATTCTTCCGGCGTCGGTGAAGACCGAGAAGGACTTGTCGTACCTTGTCGAGGCGGGCTACTTGCGCAAGGGCCTTGCCTCGCTTCCTGACGAGGGTGAGCTTCGACTGGAGCCGCAGAGGCGTCGATGGCACATCGTCGTGTTCACCAGCTGGTTCCATGCCGGACTGTGCTTGCCTGTGCACCCGTTTTTGCTGGAGTTCCTGGATACCTATGGTATTGAGTTGGTGCAGTTACTTCCTTCGGCGATCCTGCGCCTGAACGTGTTCAGGTGGCTTTGCGAGACCGCCTTGAGGGAGCCTCCGACCATGAGGTTGTTCTTGTTGCTGTTCACCGTCCACGTGGAGGAGCGTCGCACCACTGACGAGAGCACTTGGAGTGCTTTTGGGTTGGTCACCGTGAGGCTCCGTCCTGGTTTCCACGACGAGTTCCCCCTGATGCCGGCGAAGAGTGGGTGCGCCTGTTCGACGGGTGGGACTCGAAGTGGTTCTTCCTCGACGTTTCGGAGTCGAGCTTGCGTCACTCCGGCAAGCTCCCTCGACACTCTGGGCCTGGGGGGCTTCGGGATGTCGTCCGTCCCATGGGCACGTCCTTGGTTGAGGAGTGGGAGCTTGTCGGGATCAAGTCGGCTCGTTCGGAGCGTAGCTTCCACGACCTTCTCGAGGAGATGGTGATGGCGGGCTGCTTCATGATGAGGGCGTGACCACAGGCGGAGCTGGGGATCCCCTTGGCCTTCCGTCACCCACGCCGCGTGGCTAAGCGTGAGTTTCGTGATACTTGAGTCGTTGCTTCAAGTCTTCTTGTTTGCTTGACACTAACCCTGGCTAGTGCTTGTGCTTGTTTTTCAGCGGCTTTTTCTCGAGAGAAGGCGGCCGAGTGGGCTTCGTAGATGGTCGGGCCGTACAACTCAGTGGAGCATCGGGCTTACGTCTATACCATCAGCGAGGGAGGATGCCACAACGTCGTGGCGGCGTGCTTCGACGACTTGGTACCGATGCGCCCGGATCCCAAGTTCGGGAAGCTCATCAAGGCCGGCAAGCGGTACTCTCGTCTTGCGACTTCATCGATGGTCGCCGTTGGTTCTCACCTCAGAGATACTTGTGGGAAGGTGAAGCCTCTGGTCGTGCTTGGGTTGGGTGTGCCGGTGGCCCCAATGCCCAAGATCCCTCGTCCTCCGAGTTCACGCAAGAGGAAGGCTCCTTCTCCTGACCTAGCCGACGTGGCTGAGTCAAGGTCTCCCTTGAGAAAGTCCATGAACATGCACCTAGCTGGGAAGATCGACATCGAGAAGATCCTGCCTCCGTCGCCTCACGAGCATGCGGTTTTCACCCAGAGGACCGGGCTTCAGCTTGTGGTGGATACCTCCTCGGAAGCCAGCGGCGCGGGTGTTCCGGTGTTCTCTTTGACTCGTGGGCCTGTGGAGGAGGAGCTTCCCGTCACCGGTGAGTGCACGCGTTTTGAGCGTTTTAATTCCCTTTCGGGAAAGTTCTCACAGGATTTTCCTGTCTTGTTTCATGTATGGGGCCTGCGGCGCCTGATGCTCCCGAGGCCGAGCCCCCGATTCCGGAGGAGGGAGAGGCGCTTCCGAGGACCGAGGGAGGAGTAAGAGATCCGCTCGAGGCGTTGGATCTTGTGAGTCCGCTTTCCTCGTCTACCTTCTTGCTAGGTCCATTTTGCCAACCAGCAACCATGATTTTTCTTCCTTTGCCAGGTAAGAGGCTTGGTCGAGGCTGTGGGCACTCTTCCCACTCTCAAGGCCCAGGTTGGGGTGCTTTCGGCGGCCTTGGATGCCGAGACCTTGAAGGCTACCCTTGCCCTAAGTGAGTTGGCTTCGAAGAAGGCACGGCGGGAGGCCGTCGAGACTGAGCTTTCCCGGGTGTCGGCGGAGCTTCTGGCCATGGAGGCGAGGGCTCACCTTGCCGAGGAGGGCCAGAAGGATGCGATCGCGAAGACCCGTCGTGCCGAGGAAGACTTGGTGGTGGCCAGCCTCAAAGTGGAGCACGCTCGAGCGGAGGTCGCCTCCCTCAAGGCGGAGTCGGAGGACGCCGGATTTGGACCGGTGTTTGCCCCTCGTGCCCGCGCCCCCTCGGACAGCTGTCCGGAGGTGGTTTCGCTCCTGCTCGCCCAGGCTTCAGAGATTCGAATGATGATACTTTGTTTGAAGGGCTCCCCTCAGCCGGATCTTCCCCCGTGTCGTACGACGGATGAGGCGAGTAGGGTGCTCACTTCATAGGTGGAGCTTCTTGAGCCCGCCGTGAAGAGGTGCCTTCTGAGTACGGGTGCTCGACTTGTTTCGTCGGCAGTCGCGGCTGTCCTGGACGGCGCTGCCGGGACGAGCGGTCTTGAGGGTGAGATGACTCACGAGGCGAAGAAAGTTTCTAGCGGACCAGGGAGCTTCTCTTCGCGCTCTGGCTCAACGCTTCGTGCGCTGCGTTGAGCCTGCTCTTCAGGAGAGCGACGGTGGGGCTTGAGTCTTGTTGCCTTTTGAGGCGACATGGTACCCCAGCTGCTTACTTATGCGATGTTGCATATCCATTTATGACATAGTCTCATGAATTGCATGTTCTAGGCTTAGATATAGAGGTTGTAAGGCAGCTTTTTTGATGTGCTTTATGCTTTGCTATCTAGTCAACATTGTCGGAAATGTCAACTTAGCTCGGCATGTATTTTCTTATGTTTTCACCTGGTAGCCAACATTGTCGGAAATGTTAACTTGGCTCAACATTTGTTCTTTTGAGTACTCTATTTCCTTCTCGGCGAAGTACTATATTTCCTTAGTTTATACAGCTCGCGATCGTTCGCTATGATCACACTTTCGTGTCAGCAATTGCTGTCACCGTTGGGATACGATTTGGCTTTGGTGCCTTAGGCCATGGTTACGAGCCATGGATCCAAGTACCCTGGTGGGGGTCGCTATCGATATGCCGGTAGTTATTCGGACATTTCGACCTGCCGTTCAGGGAAATTCATGCGGAATTTCTCCTCTTCGGACTTCAGGAAGCTATGCTTTCCCACGATTATTATGGAGCCTTAACTCGGTTACTATCATGCAGGCCCGTGCGCGACGTCTCGCGCGCGGGTAGCATGGTTCTCCGAGGTAAGTAAGCTCATGCATAACTCGCTTATTTACGGTTTTCCTTAAATGCATTTTAAGGAGCTTTCGGCCCTCGGGGGACTTGGTTCTACTTCGCGGATGGCCTCGAGGCACGCTTGGATCCACCAAGGAATGGGTCGCTGGTGGCGACTTATGTCCGAAGACATTTTTAGGTGATGCCTGAGCCAACGTAGGCCCTTTGGCGTCCCTTGGTGAGCGGCACTAGGGCAGCAACTCGGTTTTGGGGATCGTCCCTTCGTGACATTGCTGCTCGACGGGGTTCCCTTTACGACGGTGGGCCGTATGAGTGTCTCGTGTCACTCTTTATCAAGGACTCGTTTTTATTGATCCCTCTCTTGCTTGTCTTAAGGTATGGCCCGATGGGCACTTACAAGCCTTATATAGACGTGGCCTCGTTGGCGCTTACGATCCCCCGAAGTTTCGTAGGGAAGTGGCCGGTTGGGCGCTGATAGTCTTCTTTCGGGAGTGGCGAGGGTCGTCCTTGAGGTTCCTCCTTAGGCGTAGAAACGCTGGAGTTTGTCGCCGTTCCAGGCATGGACGAGATTTTCCCCCTCCATGTTCTCGAGGTGGTATGCACCATTGCCCAATACCGCGGCGATGCGGTATGGTCCTTCCCATTTAGGGTCGAGTTTGCGCTGGAGTTTTTGGTCGATGTTCTTTTTCGGCAGGAGGTCTCCTTGGGAGAAAGCTCGTTCTCGCACCCTCGTGTTGTAGAAGCGTGCGGCGCTCTGCTCGTAGATGGCGTGCCTCATGAGGGCTTTGTCACGAGCTTCTTCCACAAGATCGACGCCCGTCTTGTGATGCTCTTCATTTTCGATGAAGGCGAGTGGAGTAGCTTCTTGGAGTCTTTCGACCCGTGGTGAGCGGAACTCTACCTCGGTGGGAAGAACTTCTTCGGCGCCGTACACCAAAGAGAATGGTGTTCGGCCCGTGGAACGGCTTACAGAGGTGCGTATGCCCAAACCACGCTGGCGAGTTCGTCCCTCCATGTTCCTCTTGCCTTGTTGGCCGTGTGTTCTACCCTGCGGCGGAGCCCTTAGAAGATTAGTCCATTGGCTCTCTCGCATGCGCCGTTGCTCTTGGGATAGGCCATGGATGCGAAGTGCAGCTTGATCTCGAGGCATTCGCAGAATTTAATGAATTCCGCACAGTCGAACTGCTTGCCGTTGTCCACGGTTAGCTCTCGTGGGACACCATATCGACATATGTTGTTTTCCCAGAAAAAATTCTGGATGACCTGTGACGTGATCTTGCCGAGTGGCGCAGCTTCTATCCATTTGGAGAAGTAATCAATCGTCACCACGAGGTATTTGCAGCCCCCGATGCATGCGGGGAAAGGCCCGAGAAGGTCTATTTCCCAGCGTGCAAATGGCCAAGTTATTGGGATATTCTTCAGGGTCGTCACCGACGCGTGGATTGACTTAGCCATTTTTTGGCAAGCTTTGCATCTTCCAATATTGCGATTGGCTCTTGGCGCAAGATGATGACCGCATACTCCGGAGTGGATCTCCTGGATGAGCTGAGCCCCCTTGTCGGGGGTTATGCATTTGAGTAGCGCGGCTGCACCCTTCTTGTAAAGGATGCCGTCGAGGAGGACGTACATCTTTGCATTTGCAAGCAAAGTTTTGGCGCTTGGGCCTCCCGCCTCCTCATCCACCTCTCCTTTCAAGGCGCGGATAATTGGCGTCATTCAAGAGGGCGTGGTGTCTCCGTGCCCAGGAAGTACCGTTCCACCTTGCGAACTTCTTCAATATACTTCTTCATCCTTTCATCAAGGCATTAATATGACTTGTCCATTTGGTTTATCACCAGCTGGGAGTCACCTTGGATGAGAAAGCGTCGAACACCCATGGCCTTAGCCAACCGGAGTCCGAGAAGGAGTGCTTCGTACTCCGCCATGTTGTTGGTTGCGTTGAAGTCGAGGTGGGCGGCGTACTCCAGGATCTTCCCTTCGGGGCTAATGAGTACGACTCCAGGCCCAGCACCGTTGAGGCGCTTGGAGCCATCGTACCTCATTATCCAATGTGGTTCGGGGGGCCCGGCCCTGGGCGACGTCTCTTCGGGCGGGGCTTGCGGCGCATGCCACGAAGTCGGCGAGGACCTGGGATTCTCCCGGTGGCTTCCTTGTTGCCGAAGACTTCTCTGAGGGGGAATGTCGTCGGCACCATGATGGTATGGCCCATGAAGTAATGACGGAGCTGAGGCCATGAGGAGGGCGTACACGATTTTTTCGATCTGGGTGTATCGACACTTTGCTCCTCCCAAAGCTTCGCTCACGTAATACACCGGGCGTTGCGACCCATCTTCTTCCTTCATGAGGGCTGCACTCAGGGCGACCGGAGTCGCAGCGAGGTACAGGAGCAAAGGTTGTCCCTGCTTCGGGCTCGTGAGGAGTGGAGGAGTCGACAAATAGGTTTTGAGTTCCTCGAAGGCCCTTTGAGCTTCGTCGGTCCACTCAAAGTTGTTGAGGCCCTTCAGAACTTTGAAAAAAGGAAGACCCTTCTCGGCTGATCGGGCGACGAATCGTCCTAATGCCGCCATCCTCCCTGCTAGGCGCTGCACATCTTTGACGAAGCGAGGAGACTCCATCTCTAGGATGGCCCGGATTTTTTCCGGGTTGGCCTCGATCCCCCGTTGGGAGACGAGGAAACCCAACAGTTTTCCTCCTCGAACTCCGAACGTGCACTTCTCGGGATTGAGCTTCACGCCGTATTTGCGGAGGTTGTTGAAGGTTTCTTGCAGGTCTTCGGGATGGGTACTCGCCGCTTGACTCTTGATGACGGCATCATCAACATAGACTTCGGAGTTTCTCCCCAATTGCCCATTGAGGATAAGGCTGACGAGGCGTTGGAAGGTCGCACCGGCGTTCCTCAAACCAAAAGTCATTCTGCGATAGCAGAAGGTGCCAATGGGAGTGATGAAGCTGGTCTTCTCCTCGTCTTCCTTGACCATGTGCACTTGGTGATACCCTGAATAGGCGTCCAAGAATCTTAACCTCTCGCATCCCGCTGTGGAGTTGACTAGCTGGTCAATCTGCGGGAGAGGGTAGTCGTCCTTGGGGCATGCCTTATTCAGGTCGGTGAAGTTGACACACATCCGCCACTTGCCGTTTGCTTTCTTCACCAAGACCGGATTGGCCAACCACTCGGGGTGCCAAACTTCTCGGATGAGTCCGGCCTCGGAGAGCTTCGCAATTTCTTGCTTGATGACCTCGCTTCGCTACGTGGAGAGTTTCCGGAGTTTCTGCTTCACGAGCGCCTTGTCGGGCCTTACGGCGAGTCGATGCTCCATGACGTCGCGTGAGACTCCTCCCATGTCGGAGGTAGGCCAAGCGAAAAGGTCATAGTTCTCCCGGAGTAGGTCGATGAGCTTCTTCTCGAGTTCGATCGAGAGGTCGGCTCCGATCTTCACGATGCGCGTGGCATCGTTGTCGGAGACGCGTATCTCCTTAAGCTCTCCCTCGGGAAGGGGCTTAGAAATGTAGCGTTCCGGGTGATCGGTCTTGGACTCCCCTGTGCCTGAGAGCATGTGGACGCTTTTGGACGCTTCTCCCTTCTCGGCGCACTTAGTCTCGTGGCGATATAGTGTCTTCCTATTGGAGGATTGCTCGCAACGGACCGTGATCACGCCTTTTGGGCCCGGGATCTTCATGCATAGGAAGTTGTGGTGGACGGCAGCGCAGAGGCGGTTCAGGGTCGTCCTGCCAAGGATGGCGTTGAAGGAGGCCTCCATGTCCACCACGTCGAAGCGCACGAGCTCGGTCCGACGATTAGTGGCATCTCCGAAGGTCGTGAGGAGCTCAATTTGGCCGAGCGACTGGATGGACTTGCCTGGGACGAAGCCGGTTAGGGGGCAAAGCGACGGTTGCAAGGAACCGTTCTTGTATCCTCCCTGTGGCTCCATCAGCTTTTTTAGCGTGCTCAGGTACAAGATGTCGGCGGAGCTTCCGCCATCCACAAGTATTTTCTTGAGCTCGCAATTTGAGACGATGGCCGTCACGAAGAGGGCATCGTCGTGTGGGAAGCGTATCCCCTTAGCGTCTTCCTTGGTGAAGGAAATGGGTACACTTGCCCACTTGGGTGGTGGTGTTGGAGTGAAGGTTCCAACGACGTTGACTTCGTGCGCATACTCCTTGCGTTGCCTCTTTGACCCCCAGCCTGTGGGGAAGCCCCCAAGTACCACCCCGACATGGTGAGCGGGTTCTTGAAACGGGAGGTTCTCTTCCTTGGGCGCAGGGTCGGCAAGGATGACGTTGGCGGGGCCTCGGGCGCCTTCTCATCCTTGCGTCGGGCCTGCATTCGTGCTTGGAACTCTTCACGAGCTGCGATGAGGGTATTGCACTCTTCGGTGCTGTGGCTTGCCGACTTGTGGATGAGGCATCTCCCGGCGCCTCCCTCGGCGGGGCGAGGAGGCTTCTTGGGCTGCCAAGTCTTTTGGGACGAGTTTTGCCCTTCGAAGGCGAAGATCTTTCGAGCTTGATCGCCGGGCGCCCTCTTCCCTCGCCTCCTTTTCCTCTTGGAAGATGGTGAGGATGCCTGGGGCTGATCCGATGCAGGAGTCCCTTCGGGCGTGCCGCGTGGCATGTCCTTCTTGGCAATGTCTCCATCTTTGCCCCGAGCGTATTCTTGCAAGATCCGGTAGAGCTCTTCGGTCGTTTTTGGCGGGTTTCGACTTAGAGCGCGATTCACTTCTCCTTGGAGAAGGACTTGCATGCGAGCGTCAATCACGGTTGTTGACGGTGGGTTGGCGATTTGGCTTCGGACCTTCGCAAAGCGATGTAAGAAGCTTCGGAGAGACTCTCCCGACCTTTGTTTCACAGCGTAAAACTCATGAGCTTGCACGGGTTCTTTGAAATTTCCCTAAAAGTTGGCGATGAAGGCCTCCTGGAGGCGCTCCCACGAATGCACGGAATTTTTCCGCAGGTTATAAAACCAAGTTTGCGCTATCCCGGTGAGCGCGAGCGGAAAAAGGTTGCACATCTCAGTGGGGCCTCCACCCGCTGCTCGTATGGCGGTGGAGTAGACGTCCAGGAATTGAAGAGGGTTGGACTCTCCGTCGTATGGCCGTATAGTCGGCAGCTTGAACCTTGGCAGGAAAGCCGCGTCTTGGATCTCCCGCGTGAGCGGGTTACAAGATGGTCGGCCCTTCTGGTTTTTCCGGCAACGAGATCCTCCTTCGTCGGGGTTGCTCTCATTGCTAGAAGGATCACTCGGAGAGGGATCTCAGCGAGGATTTTTTTTACCCCTGGCAAGGGCTCCGGACTCCGCCACTTGCTCGTTTTCGTGCACGCTGAGATCTCGTTCTCCGCGGGGCACACCTTGAGGCATAGCCTGGTTGCCACCTTGTTCGGCCCCGGCGGGGGGAGCAAGGGGCACTTGCGGGGCACTCGCAAAGCGAGGCTGGTTTGGAGCGTGTGCGACTTGGAGAGCACCGTGCGGCGGAAGTCCCCAATATGGGTGGTACCAAGGAGCTCCATGGGCGATCGCAGCGAGCGTCAATGGAGGTAGTCCTGGGTTGGAGGGGTCGTAAGCCGGGACTCGTTGGTTTTCCAGCGCAGATCCTCCTGATGCCACATTGTTTCCCCTCGTAGGCTCCGAGGGCAAGGTTACTACCGGTTGCAGGGGAGGCGGCGCAAAGGCCATTGAACGAGGCATACCGAGTTCCGCATCCCTTGCAGGGGCGGTAACCGTGGGTAGCTCGCCGATCCTTGCCACCACGTCGGTGAGGACCGAAGGACCGCCTATGCCGGCTCCGAGTGCTTCGGCTCCTTCGGGGACGGCCGGGAGCGGAGGTGCGGCCACGACGTCCGTCGTGGCGCCCATGCTTGCGGTGGCGTCCGGATTGGTGAGAATTTCTCCTTCCTCGGGATCCCCCGAGGCGCTTGCTTTCTTCGTTTGTAGCCGTGTAGATTTCGTGATAAGTTGGACACCTGATGAAGTAGGCTTCGTCGGTGCCATTAAATCTTCAACTACGGCGAGGGTTCCCCACGATCGGCGCCACTGTTGTTGTTCTAGAAAACAACAGGTGTACGGGGTGCCAATGCTCGATGACACAAATGCGAGAATAGTATGTAGGGGGCGTACGCGGGCCTTATAGCGAAGGTCGTCGTACACTTGGACAAGTTGACACGTCGATATTTTTTGAATAGGTTCGGTCAACCCTGCGGGTACGACTTAGTCCTATGTTAGGAGAGGCTTCGAGGGGGTCATTAGCCAAGTGCTTGGGCCGAACTCGTCTTCCCAAGTCACCTAAGGCGAGAGATCTCTAGGGGCCCCCTCGGACTTGGGCCGAACTTGCCTTCCCATGTAGCGAGGCCCTCCAACCTCCAAAACAACTTTATGTCATGTTCGGAACCTCCAAAACAACTTTATGTTCGGAACTTTACGGTGCCGACCAAGTCAAAACCGTTTTTGGCAAACTTATTTTTTTTTGCAAATATATGTCATGTATTGATGAGACATTAACCGACCCATTTACGGTTACTTTTCACCCTCGCTTGACGTTATGATATGCAATCAAATGCTCAATAAACATTTAAGTCAAGCTGCTTTAGTAGCTAATAAGCATTTAATTAAAACAACATATCAAGCACGTAAAATGTTTATGTCTTGTAACTTTACGGGCACGGAACCAATCGACCAAATTACCATTATTCATCGAGACATTTAGTGCAACTCATATAATGTATTGATGAGACACTTGCCTCGAATGCTTTAATTATTTTCGAGATGGACATTTTTCAGCTTTGGCCAAATTATGGTCCACTTGGATCGATCATATATCATGCCCATACCCGCTACATGAATTAGGTTTTGACGAAGTTGGACATTTTTTTTGTTAAAGGTGTACGTTTTATTCGATGATGCGAACAAATTTTGTGAATTATTATATATGACTCGTTGTGAAAAATAACTTGCTTTTATATTTTAGAACATTACTTTTATATTTATAAATTTGCAAAAGATCACCAAAATTTTTGCCCTAAATTTATAAAGAATATTTTATAACATTGTTACTAATATAGTGTTCTAGTTTTGCCCTAAGCCAAACATCTTAGCGCCCTTTTGATTCAAAGGAGATATATAGGATTTTTGCAGGACTTGAATGCTTAGGAATATTTCCATTTGGTCGTTTGATTCACAGGAGTGAAGTTCTTAGGAAGTTTTTCCTATGAGATCATTTGCATTGCCTTTTCCTATGTATTCTTTTGCACCCTATTTTGGAGGAAAAATTTCATCCACTTAAACCTCTTGCTAGATTTTTTTTGTGTGTGTTATCCATGGTGTGTCAAGCACTCTTTGGTGCTAATTTCTCAATACTACTGGATTCAAAAGTACATGTCATTCTAATCGTGTGTTTTCCTATTTTTATGCTTTTGCAAACTTATGATTCAAAAAGAGTCTTGTTAAAATTTGACCAAGTATATAGAGAAATGGAACACAAGAAGTTTAGAAACAACACAAGTATGTGCAACCAGAACATGTCAAATGTCCAATGAAGAAAAATAAATGTCATATGGTCCTACTGCACTAGCGTTGTTAGATTGGGATTTGGGGGCCTTCTTGCTCATGTATGTTAACTAAAATTTCACCAAACAACATGCAAGGTATTATCTAGTTACAATGAGTGAGACGGAGAAAACTTAGGGTTTTGAGGTAGAGCACCGTCTGGATTCACCGGTTCCTCTCACCTCCTGTCGCCATCTTGGCGCTACGAGGTGTGGGAAGTCTAGGGTACTCCTGCACATTTTCAGAAGTTTTTAGTATTACGAGTCTTGTGATCTTCATTGGCAACGCTACGACAGAGGGTATGATGCCGTCGAGAATAAAGGTACTCTGGTCCTTCCTCTACTGCGGCGGTGCCTTATTGCGCAGTGCCACGGAGCCAGAGAGTTTTACTCACCGCGGATTCGATGTGTCTGATCACGCAGATTTCAAGTTTATGCCCTCGCATCTATTCATAGGGATTTGATGAGTTTTTGTCAGTGTGTCATGCTGCTTTTGTTGGTCAGATCTTTTGTGACTTTGGAGTTCTTTCTCTGGCGTTTTCGTGAAGATCGTGTGGTTCGACCTGTAGGGATCATCCCCGGCCCAAGTATGTTCAACGCTCACGGCTTCTCATCTTTTAGATGGGCGAATCAAGGGGCTTTTTGAACCCTTTGAAGGTAATCAAGTTCATGCAGGGGTACGAGTGGCGGTATTGTCGCTCCAGTTAATTGCAGTTCTTGTGCTGAAGTGTGGAGAGTATTTCGTGTTGCAAAGATTGATGTCACGGAGAATATGTTTTCGAGAAATTTCATTCTAATTCTTAGTCATAGGGGTTACTTTGTAGTTTTTTGTGTCTATGATCCAAAGCACTGTACCTGTAATGATTTTCGACTTTGAATAAAGTTACAGGAGATTCTCAAAAAAAAATCTAATTACAACGAGTCTTCCAACGAAAGTTTGTGATGGAAAATTGAGAAGTAACAAATATCTATACTACACATTTTGGTGTAGTAGTACTCCCTCCGTTTCTTTTGAACCATTTGCACTAGTTATGCATCTAGTGGTCTTTACAAGTATAAATAGGGGTGTTTCCTCACTCAATGAAATGTATCGTAACCAAAATATGTATAACTACACAAAGAATGAGAAATGAGCATTGTGAATGAGTTTAAATTTATTCTACTAATAGGGTAGCCATTAAAAGGTATTGTTTCAAAATTGTAGTAGTAGATAAAGTTTTGACTTCTCTGTAATCTCCAAATAGTGTAAGGTGCAAAGGTCCTCGCGAAATCTATACACGTTATTTTTAGTTGGCATCCATTGTGAGTGCAATTTTGACATCAGCAAGAGTACACAAACGGATATATCAACAGCATATACTGATTGCAGAAATCTAAAATGATATTTCTAAAGACATGACTTTTGGGATAAAAAAGTAGAGAGATGTAATAAGCTTGTTTTTCTATAAACATCTTATAATTAGGAATGAGGGAGTATTAAACTCTAAGAACATACAAGGTGATAAGAAAAAAGAAATGATGAAAGCATGGGCGAATCCACAAGGAATGTAGGAAAAAAAAGAGAGCAAAAAAACAGACAAATCATTGTCAAACTAGTAATATTAAGTAAGACTTTCACACCGGCACCATAATTTTGCAATTTTCTCATACCTTACAGTGATGATATCATGCCAAAGAAAAGGAGGTCATGTAGCAACTGAACTAAACTGCGTATAATTGTTTTTAGTTGCTAAAACAAAATAGTTAGTTACTATATTTGTTACGGCAGGCAAGATCTGTCTGTGATAATCGGTTCAAGTTGTAATTCTGTGATAGTGACCGTTTCTCACAAAAATTGCCCCATGCGTTATTTTCGGCTCAGACGCCTGACGATTTGTTTTGTGTCGACGCAAAAGAGGATTAGGATCCTGGCATCGGTCATAAGTGCCTGCGTTGAAATGGACTTATGCTGTTGTTGAAATATTTCATTTATTTTCCAAACCTTATTTTCAGATTTGCCACTATAACGACAAGGAAGATGAATGTTTTCCTGTCAAAAGTTGACCATGAGAGAGCTGACATGGCGGAAGACATCAAAGAGCTGACTGATAAACAAAGAAACAAAAAGTGAAGCCCTGGGCAACGGGCAACTTTTTAAGTGTATATTTCTCAACTTTGATATTTGGTGAAAGCGCGGGTAGCAACAACATTTGTAATTTACCAGGGTTCATTGCTATTGCTATCGGTGTGGTCAAGTCGTTTTTTTAGGAAAGCTACTTCACTGATCAATACATGGAGGGGATGAATGATGTGTGATTCTCGATTGTATGTCTATAAGCGGATGAGTGATGTGTGATTCTTGATTATATGTCTCTAAACGGATAGGGGCGGAGCTACTTGAGCCTTCACTGGTGCACATGAACCAGGGTCCAAAAACTTTTTTAGTAATGATTAAGCCTCATAATTGTCTAATGCACCAGGCCATGTCACTCAAGGTGCACTAGCGAGTTAATTTTTTGTGAATTGAAGGCTAAAAATGGTCACGATTTACCGGCCCTTCTCTTTTATTATCTTTGCCTCTCTAATCTGGAGGCTTTCTACTGGACTGTGTTGGCATTTGGCTTGTATGTACCCGACAACAAGGCCTCTAGGCTGATTGGCCGAATGGATGATATGTATAGTTCCGCTCGATCGCTTCGGCTCCCTAGTCCCTCTCCATCGATCTTCCAGTCGACGATGCACGATCGAAGTCTAGCGAAGCCTCCCCCTGGTTGATCATGTAGAGTAGCTCTATCGGCCGCCGGCTATATTGCTCTAGGATGCCCCTCAATTCTCTAATTCTCTAGTTCAGTCATTATATATTAGTGATAAGATTTCTCTCTAAATTTGCCACTAATTCCTTCGTTTTGGTTGGTGCTTGATTGTCACTACTTTTTAGCATACATTACGTTTTTCATCATGTCAAATTATACATATTAGGAATTGTTGTACTCCCTCCGTCCAACAAAAAATGTCTCAAATTTGTCAAAATTTGGATGTATCTAGACATGACTTAGTGTATAGATGCATTCAAATTTAGTCAAAGTTGAGACATCCTTTGTTGGACGGAGGAAGTACACGTTATTATTGGCATCTTTTTATCGAAATCGCTTATATTAGCGTGTCGATATTAAAGTTGTGCACCTGGGTAATTTTTCCCTAAAGCGGACATCTGTCTACATTTGTCTATAGTAGCTACGACAATGTATTCCTTTTATAGACAATGTGACTGTGAGTGAAAAAACTACTAGAGTGACGTAACTGAACCCATTCTACGAGCGCGTGCATGTGTTTTTGCATGTCTGCCTCGTGGGAAGGGAAACACGTG
Organism: Brachypodium distachyon; assembly: GCF_000005505.3. NCBI lineage: Eukaryota > Viridiplantae > Streptophyta > Magnoliopsida > Poales > Poaceae > Brachypodium > Brachypodium distachyon. The sequence continues at coordinate 16,198,549 of NC_016132.3, read as the reverse complement.
CCCGGCGTGCTTACGTGGACATCAACAAATCGCACTAATTTTTTTGACAAAACAAACATTAGTGGGTTATTTATTGCCAAAAAAGGTAGGTGGCCCTGTTTATAAGGGAAACCGGGTTAGAAAACTTTACACAAGAAACACAGAAAGAAAAGGAAGACTAGAGCTTGGAGGTAGGGTTTAAAGGATCTAATAAAGAGCAGGATTACAACCCAGGTATACTTGGGCAAACCCCAGGCCGGGCCGGGCTTCATAAAAGCCCGATGGTCAAACCTGAAGCCCGAGTCCCGACTGAAACCCCGAAAATAAGCCATTTAAGCATTAAAATAATTATTTTCAGAATAAATAAATAAATGATTTTTATTCATATTTTTCCTAAAAATACTTTTTTTAGTCATTTCAGGCTTTTTTTTGACTGGAAAGTGAGGCCCGAGACGTCGGGCTTCGGGCCGGGCCGGCCGGGCCGGGCCACCATGCCCGGTTATAAACAGGTAACATCATCTGAAAATCGCACTAATAATCTTGTCCCAATTCATGCAAAGAACTCGCCCATAGCCCGTCAGATATGTCTACCCGCTTTCGGAACTCCCGATCGCCATATAGCAATTAGCAAAGCAGACTAGACTAGCACAGCAGGCTCGCCTCTCTCTCAGTTGGTCCAAGCTAAAACTGCCGCAGGCAAGCCAAACGGCCATCGGGCCATGGCACCAGCGCCAGCCTTCTTCCTCGTCGCCGTGGCCCTCGCCTCGACGTTGACCGCCGTCGCCGCGGGGCACCGCGATGAGTACGTGGGCAACTACGCCGAGGCCACCTGCGACGACCCGCCTTCGCCCTCGTCATCCTCCACCACCACGGCCGCCGCGTTCCGCGCCGACGTCCTCGCGCTCCTCGCCGCGCTTCCAGCCGCCGCCGCGCCCACGGGCTTCGCCTCCCTCCGCCGCTCCTCCTCCGGCCCCGGCGAAGCCGCGGCGTTCGCGCGGGGCCTCTGCTACGGCGCCGCCCCAGAAGGCTCGTCGTCGTGCGCGGCGTGCCTGTCCGGCGCGGCCAGAAAGGCGGCCGGGTGCGCCGGGAGCGACAGCCGGCGCGGGGGAGTCGGAGCCCCGGTTGCTCCCTCGCCTTCGCCGACACCAACGCCTCCTCCCCCAACGAGGCCTCCTACCGCGCGTGCCTCTTCGTCTTCTCCCCCTCCGCCTCCGATGCCGACAGCCCGCGCTCCCCGGCCTTCTACGACGACGCGCGGGGGCTCTCCGCCCTGGCGCTCTCCTTGGCCCCTCGCGCCGCGGACAGCAGCGCGGGGCCGATGCTGGCCACGGCCGCCACGGACATGGGGCAGAAGAAGAAGAGGATCAAAGTACACGCGGTGGCGCAGTGCGCGAGGGACCGGGCCGCGGCGGACTGCGGCGAGTGCCTTCGCGAGTCGGCGCGGGAGCTGCCCAGGTGCTGGGGCCGGGAGGTGGGGCGGAGCGAGGGCGTCGCCGCCGTCAGCGTCGTGGGGTACAACTGCTACCTCCGGCTCGACATGTACGCTCCCGCGCCACCCTTCAGCAAGATCCTCTGTAAGTTCATTGCCGAGCCCGTTAATTCCTTGGCAACCAATTTCTCTATCAGGAACGATTGACGGCTCGAATTGATTCTGTGTGTGCAGGGACTTTTGTGAAGAATAACGCTGTCGTGTTCATTCTCTTGGCCGTGATCGTCGGCATAGTCCCTCTCGCAGGAGCGGCATGTGTCCTGGGGCGGCGGTTCTTCTGCGTCGCTCAGGCGCCGCCGCTGGACGTTCCAAAGGGTAGGCCGGCTGGCTCCCGTAGCCCATAGGTAGGAGTACATCACACCGTCTGTGGAATGTGTGCCCCCTTTAATGCAGTTCGTCAGGATGATGCATGATTCGGTAGCAGCTGAGTGAGTGAGTGATGGGTTCGACGTACTCCTCACAGTCACGCAGCTGACGAACCCATCGACTTTGGATTTACTCGGTGTCATCTGCCGGGTGTGGATTGTACTTGGTTCAGATGTTGATGGACCATTATCTATCATCTTCAGCTAGCTATAAGGTGCCTGAAAATGAAGAGAGGGGGTTGCATTTTCCCCAAGTCTTTTTCTGTTTTGCTCGTGAAGTCGTGCTCAATCTTCGCGCTACCTACCTGGATAAATTAATCATGAGACCAAGCCCTTCACGTCGGTATGGAACCATGCCCGATTAACAGGAGCTCGGAAAACAACGGAGCAATGGCTACAGTCTACAGATTGCCACGGAGAAGAAGGCAGGGATCAAATCCCACTTGCCCGCTCCGCTTTGCATGCAGCTCTCGATCGATGGAATTGAATCGCATCGCGCACCCACGTACCTTTGGCTCACTTCGCTCGCACAAGCAAACGTTTTTGGCGTGATATGATCCTTTGTTGACTCTTTGTGTAACAACTGGAAAGAGAGGAAGATCAGAACCTTCCAAGATAGTGCCACCGCTTTGGGGATGAATGTGGTCTCAGTGACAAATGTTGATTAGCAGCTTCCCTAAGAAAAGAAGAAGCTGATATCAGCTAGCGCAGAAGGACCTTCCTAGCCCGCACCCCATGCGTCTTTGCTGTTGGGTGGCGTCGTCTCTTGTTTGTTCATGTCAATGTTTTTATCTACGTGAAACTCGTTTAATAACGAAAAGATTTTTTTTTTTGAGAATCTATAACGAAAAGAATAGAGCAGTCTTTTGCGCACATCATTACATAGGAGTAACACAGAAGCCCAAACAAAACCACGCGGCCCACAGAAGCCCAAACAAAACCAGTTCCATAGGAGCCCAAAGCCCCGAACAGTCGGAAAAAAAAAGTCTGACTCACACTGCACTACGGCAAAGGCAATACGGCACGACACGAGGCAGCCACGCAAAAACTGCAACCGAGCCGAACCACACCAAGGACCAAGCCATTGTTCCTTCCGGTTCAGCACTACCTCCCTTCTCGCTTCGCTTGCTGGCTTCCTTCGCTGCTGCACTGCATCCCCTTCCTTTCGCCCCCCAATGGCGGCCTCGCCTTCCCTCCACGCCCCACGCCTCCTCCCGCTCCTCCCCAACACCCCTACCCCGATCCCCCCTGCCGCGAGCGTATGTCCCCCACGGCGAAGCCCGCGCCCGCGCCGGCGCTTCGCGGTGCCGCCGTCGCGGAACGGGAGCTCGGCGGGGACGGACTGGTGCCCCGTGCCGCCGGAGCAGCGGCCCGTGAACGAGTACGAGGCGCTGGCCGCGTCGCTGCCCTTCTCCTGGGCCGCGGGGGACCTGCGGCTCTACTGTTCCCGTCTCGCGGTCACCGGCGCCGCCTTCGCGCTCTTCGTGGGACTCCCCGTCGCGGCTTTCGGCAGCCACGGGGTATCCGGCGACGGGGTGCACCTCGCGCTCGGGGCCACGGGCTCCGGGATCATCGCCGTCACGCTCGCCGTCGTGCGGATGTACCTCGGATGGGCTTACGTTGGGAACCGACTGCTCAGCGCCACCGTGGAGTGTGAGTGAGGATTGAGGAACACTAAATTTTGTTGGTTTTCAAATTTTGTTATTCTGGGTCTAATTTTTGGGCGTGATTTCTCACAGATGAGGAGACAGGATGGTACGATGGGCAGGTGAGATGCTACTCCTGATCCTGTCAGTGCCTCGTCTCTGTGATAGTGTGATTCGGTTTTGTTCTAGTAACGTTTTGCTAGCATTAGTGCAATTATACATTGCTTTCGTCACCAGTGCTGAAACCACATTAGGAAAGGGTCCGAACTGAATTGCTTTGCGTGGAGGTTGATCATTAATTAGTTCATCCGAGTAAGCCAAGACTAAAGCGATGAATGTATGTGAGACAGAACCTGTAAACTTTTTAGTATGATTAGACTGGCGTGTAGGATCAAGCAGAGCTGATTAGATATGTGTGCCTTGATTTGGGAAGCTTGACATGTTATTATTCATAAACCGTTTGATTTGGCATGAGCACAGTTTCACTCTGGCTGCCTTAGAATTAGCAGGGATCTTCAAGAGCTTACTTGCTAGCATTAGGTGCAGTTATAATTTGCTTTCGTCACCAGTGCTATTGAATCCACATTAGGAAAGAGGCCCGGAACTGAATTGCCCTGTCCTTCTCCCGAGTAAGCCAAGACTAAAGGATGAATGTATGTAACAAAGAGAACTCATGAACTTTTGGTAATGATTAGACTGGTACATGGGATCAAGTAGACCTGATTATATATGTGTGCCTTGATTTGGGAACTTGACATGTTATTAACTTATTATTCATAAGCCATTTGATTTGATGAAATTACAGTTTCACTCAGGCTGCCTTAGAATTAGCAGGGATCTTCAAGAGCTGAGTTGCTTGGTTCAGATTTCAGACTTAGACGTGGCTTTTTGTAAAGCCAGCAGGGAGATGAAAGAGGTTTAAACTAGGGAAGCTACTGGGAACACTGAATCAGTAATATAAGGAGTGATAGCAAGACAACATCCATAATCCCCTTGCTTATAGATCGTATGCATGCGCACTCTGAGTTTTGACATGAACTTACAAATATAGTAATTTTTATCTTTTTTAAGAGAGGTTCATCTGTTTGTTTAAACAAAGGAGCACTTGCTTTTACTGACATACTCAATTAATTGCAAGTCTAATGTGGAACTACTTGGCAAAAAAAAACCTAGTAAGCTATTTATTTTGCCTTGTCAATTAGACATTAGTTCATGATGCATAAATAGCAGTTCATCCTTGTAGTATTGACGCATTCCGAGGATGCCATTTAAACAAATAAACACAGCTCTTTTATTTCGTCTAGGTGGGTCCAGGTTAACCTCACTGATTACATTCTTGACAGAGTATTTGTAATATTGTACCGTCTAGTTTGATTTATATTTCAAATGCTTATGTGTATGAGAAAATAGCATTCTTGTTCAGCATTAGGCATTGCAATTATGTCCTGCAATCTGATATTGGTTTTTCACTCATGGCAGATATGGGTTAAAACGCCAGAAGTTTTAGCTCGTGATCGTCTTCTAGGATCATTTTCTGTAAGTTAACACAGTGCATATAAATTTCTTATTTCCCATTGCACTTTTCTCTGATTGATTACATAAAGTGCTTCTTTTCTGTTGAGATACTTTACAAGAAGCTTGGGACATTAATATTGAATGGTGTGTGCACATGGCATGAGCTGTGAAATTCTTCAAAGGAATATACTAACATAAAGAATCCATCTGTTGGATCTACCTTTTATGGATGTTATCTGGAGTAGTCTATTTCTAAATTGTCGAACAATATTAAATTGTCCCAGGCATGTGGCACTGTTGTCACTGTAGCATGTATTGCCAATCTACCTTTATGAATTTGATGCAAAAGACTACGCATTGTTTATTTTTAGAGATAAAGCAAATGCTTAATCATTGTCTCATTGTCATAAACATACTTGTATTCTCATGCAAGAAAAAAAGAAGAAACAAACATTATAGCATGCTCGTGAGCAACCATTTCTCCATGATGCTAAGCACAGCACTTTCTGGTATGCTTCAGGTCAAGCCGGTGCTGAACAGAGTGAAGTTCACCTTGGTGGGTCTGGCGGTGTCCCTGACCCTCTGCATCATTCTCTACGTCAACACCGAAAAGCCAAAGGAGCCATTCGAAAACACCAGCGGAAGGGCCATCCCTGGGGTGTACAGCGATACAGCCGCCCGGTCATTCGAGCCCGACGCATTCTGCGGAGAACCTGATATTGGCGATCAGTCGTAACACCGCAGTTTGTGGATGGCGATATCTGGAATTTCGTTCTCTTCCTTTGCAATGCTAGAAAGGGGAGGAGACAAGAAAAAAGATGTTGCAGTGGTCATTGGTGTATAGTGGAAGGCTATGGCAAAGATCTCGTCATATTCATCTCGTCCCTCTAAATGTAAATGGTGGGTTTATTCGTCAGGGTAATGTAAATATATATAGATGTACATAGTGATAGCTCATAGTACAAAATTCCTCGCCTAATTTTGGACCCAGTATTTTCTTTCCAGCAGAACGGAGTCCTGGAGACTGGAGCTCTGCACTTCTGCTGGTGAGCTCTTGGCAATGGTCAGCTCCATGTGCTGGTAGGACTAGGCTTTGGCCTGATCGGCCTGGCTCGGACCAAAATGAACCATGGCTACGTGACGCACTGGGTTCTCCGCTGAAATCTCTCGTCGATTCTGTTCGTTTTGGGCGATGCTGCCGCTGTCCTGACCCCTCTGAGCATTTTGCCGCTTGTGTGTGTGTGCCGTGCCTGGCCGGCCGCCGAAACCGACCGGAAGGCGCCTAGACCCGAGACAACGACGCCTCCTTCTCTCCACTTGGCTCAATGCCTGTTCGTATCCACGGCGCTTTCCGGAGCAAATCCACGAAAGAGGACATTTCAGGGTTCAGCTCCAGCGATTCGGACCGGCAACTCTTCCTCCGTAGGTGTATCTGATGACTTTTTTTAAAGGAATATCTGATGACTGATGCGGCACAAAAATGGCGACAGGCCTGCTAAAATTCTAACGTTGCCGCTGGCTACGGTTTCGAAGTCCTTTTCTTCTCTCTGAAAACGCTCGGCACAAACGGCAGACAGACCACGTGCATGTGCTCGCCAGCGAGTCAAATGTAGTATACACCCGAGCTACAGCTTGTCCTGGTTCTTTTAGCAATTTTTGTTTCTAACACTCTTTGTGTCACCTAGGAGTATAAGCTGGAGTATTAAGCTTTGCACCCTTTGAGGATATTCAACTTTATGACAGTGTTATCGCACCTTCTAGATTATCCAAAATATCTTGAAAACGAGAATGGCTGAATGTTGATCGAAACGGAGATTTTAAAAATGTGAAAATTGGCCGGTGGACACCGTTATTTTGTGGCCTTTGCCCAAACACATCGCTCAATTATGGATTTGTTAGGTACCATTACAATTATGTGGTCATTTGTTGAAACACACCGCTGGGTCCAAAAACGGAAACTTGACTTTTTCTGCGTGTTGAATTATCATCTTACCCCTTTTCTAATAATTAGCTCTCTCTGCCGTGTTGTTTCACTATAGTTCTGCTATTCGGTGTTGCGAAAACATTGTCGAACGGTTTAGGCTTGTGCTGTGCTGCGTGACTACGTGCTACTTCATGGATCATGCTCGTTGATTTTTTTTTGAAAATATAATCAACGAAATTTTAATTGCTCTGTTTTTGCTTAATTCCGTACTCCATGTGCATCGAATTACGCAGGAACAGTCCCGTGATTCTTATTTGCTTTTACTTTATGTTGGTAGGTATCTCTGTCTTTTCCCTTCGAAAGCTAGATACAATGAGAAGTATATATTTTGAATATTATTGAAGGATTTTCTGTTGACAACTGTTTCTAGTGTCTCAGTTTGTCTCAAAGGAAATTAGATCATAATCATCGAGGGTCCCGATGAAGTTGCTGACAAATCAAAGCGTAGTACTAAAACATAGAAAATGTCAACTTTCTCTTTTTTGACCGACGGTGTGTTTCAGCAAATGGCCACATAATTGTAATGATATCCAACAATTCGCAATCGGACGGTGTGTTTGAACGAAGACCACAAATACAGTTTCCCCTGGCCAATTTCCCCTTTAAAAATCTAGGCAAGGAAAGATAACCCAAATTTCCTCCATGTCGGAAGAAAGTACTACTAATGCACATACCCCAGGCTTAGTACTGAAAAAAATATTTCCCTGAAAAACAATACTATTGAAAAAATATGTTTCCTTTGAAATGTCTGCATCTAAGCATGTTGTTTAATTTGCGAGAAACCCGGAGAATCTGAGAAAAGAAAAACTGAGTCCATGGCGTTTCCGGTCAAACATGCCGTCGCCGCCCGCCGTCGTGGTTGGAAAACCTCTCGCTCGCTCGGTCCATTCCTAATTTCCAACCAATACAAAATCCCCAGACCTGCAGCCCAAGCCGCTCTCTCTTCCAGCTTCACCTTCCCCCGCAAGACAGACAAGACAGCTTAGCCCTGAGCTCAGAGACAGCGAAGCGAAGCAGCCGCGCCGGCTTAATCCTCGCGCCCCACTAATACTCTCTCTACTCTTCTTTAACCCCCCCTCTCGCCCGGAGACACAGAAGCCCGCCTCGCCTGCTTCCCATTCCGCGCCGCGCTTTAATCGATTAATTAAATCCGCCTCCGGGGCCGCGGGCGGGCGAGGAGGATCCAGCTCCGGAGCGGAGCGGAGCCGGGCCAGCGAGGCGCGGGGGATCGGGATCGGGGCGGTCCATGCCGGCGGCGGGCGGCGGGGCATGGCCGGGCGGCGACCGATGACGAGACCGGCCGGCATGCGCGGTGGCGGCGGGGAGGTGGCGCGGCTCGCTCGGGCCTCCCCCGCTGCCTCGTTCCTGCTCGCGGCGGCCGCGGCGGGGGCGCTCGTCGGAGGGGTCTACTTCTGGCTCGTGGTCGCGTCCTTCCGCCTCCCGGACTCTGGCACCCTCGGGTGCCGCCCCGACGGCGAAGGGTCATGGTCGATCGGGATTTACTACGGGAAGAGCCCCTTCGAGCTCCGGCCCATCGAGCTGGTGAGCTTTGCTGCAGCTTAGTAGCTCTGGCGTGTTTTTTCCTTTGAGATGCTGGACGGACGGAGGCGCTTACCTGCTGCTGTCTGTTGATTCGGTTGCGCAGGAAGGGAGGAGCAACGCGAGCGGCTCCGCGTGGCCGGTGGCGAACCCGGTGCTCACCTGCGCGTCCACCACGGAGGCCGGGTACCCCAGCAACTTCGTCGCCGACCCCTTCCTCTACGTGCAGGTGAGGCAGGCAGCTGCTTTCTTTGGCCCAACCCGGAATTGTATGTACCTTGCGGTTTTGCTGGTCTAGGAGACTAGGACAGCAAATCTTCTATAGACAGGCGAAATTTAGGTTGGCTGGCTGAATTGGTGGCTGTGGCAGTGTTGCTGAATTCGGCTCCTCTACTGCTGATGCCTAGCAAGGCTAGGCTACCGTTTAACTCTAAGATGCTTAGATGAGGAGAGCATAGTGTCTACCTGGATATAGTATTGTTGTCAGTGTATTAGTAGCAAGACATTATGTGTCTACCCTTATTCTGCAAAAAATTGTCCAGTTATGAAACAAAGTTAACTACGAAGCCTGCTGTATACATGAGCTATACCTAGGGAACTTTACTTGGGTTGTTTTACTGAAGAATATCTTCTTCGTACAACTCAATAGTTGACACATTAATCTATATTTTTTTTATTTGTAAAAATGCCTAAGTGCATGCACGAAATGTTGCATGATTCTGAAATGCATGTTCAAGAATGTTCTTGTAGATTATGAAATGTATGCTCATGCAAAATGTAGATTCTGAAGAGGGGCACTGATGGATTTCAATTTTCAGACGCATGATAATAGAAGTGCATTTCTGCAATAAAGTAGTGTTTACAAATTGCATGGTCCAGGAATACATTTAAGGATATTTGATCATGGGCTACTCTTCTTAAGATGATCTTTATGTTGGATTTCATACAAGACATCTAAAAATAGGGTTATTTTTTTTACTTTTCCACAAGTAGAAGAGATATTTGTGCATGCTTGTTTCCTGTCAACCTAGAAATTCATGGATTACATGTTATGATTAATATCTACAGAATATCACTTTTTGGGTCCAGAAATAACTTAATGAGCCTTTTACATTCTGTTCTACTGACAGCATGTTCTGTTGATATTCTTTGAAATTCTCAACCTGATATGACTTATGCATCTCAGGGGGACACACTGTTTCTTTTCTTTGAAACGAAAACAACAACCTCAATGCAAGGTGATATTGGTGTCGCAAGAAGCTTCGATCAAGGTGCAACATGGGAGTTTCTTGGTATTGCTCTAGATGAGACATGGCACCTGTCCTACCCTTTTGTGTTTAAATATGAAAATGAGGTAACGCTTTTAACTTTGTATCATTTACCTTACAGCTGGTGGGCTATTTCTGAGGATGTCAAAAGCACTAACTTCCTCTCTTTTAGATTTATATGATGCCAGAGGGGAACAAAAAGAAGGAGCTTCGACTCTACCGTGCTACTAAATTTCCTCTCGAATGGACATTGGAGAAGGTGCTCATCAGTAAACCACTTATTGATGCTGCAATAATCCAGTATGAGGGACTGTGGTGGCTTTTTGCCTCAGATTTTACACGGCATGGAACTGAAAAGAATGCAGAGCTCGAAATTTGGTACAGTAGCTCTCCTCTTGGTCCTTGGAATGAGCACAAGCAAAACCCTATTTACAAATATGACAAAAGTCTGGGAGCTCGAAATGGTGGAAGACTCTTCATCTTTGAAGGATCCTTGTATCGTCCAGGTCAGGACTGCAGTGGAACCTATGGGCGGAGGGTTAAGTTGTACAAAATTGAAAAGCTAAGCAAGGAAGAATACAAAGAGGTCCCAGTAAAACTTGGGATTGAAGAGCCAAAGAAAGGGAGGAATACTTGGAATGGCATGAGGTACCATCACATAGATGCACAGCAACTTGAATCTGGTGGATGGATAGCTGTAATGGATGGTGATCGTGTACCTTCAGGTGATTCAACACGACGATCTCTCGCTGGTTACCTAGGCTTTTTGTTAACCATTGTTCTGGTCATTTTTGTGGGTTTTGTGAAAGGTGCAATCAATTGCTACATTCCTCCTAGTTTCTGGTCTCCCCCAACCAGGAGAAATGAATTATCTCGTATCTTGCCCGTGCACCGCTTCAACCAGAAAATCCGCAGATATTCTACCAGTTTTGGCAGATATTTCTCTGCTACCAAAGCAAGGCTCAATGAAAAAACATGGTCCAACAAGCTATTCTTTTGCGTGATTGCTCTATTAGGAATTGTGAATGTCTGCATCGCTGTGCATTTCTTATCTGGTGGTAATGGTGCTGAAGAGTCATATACATATCAAGGGCAACACTCTCAATTCACGATGGTCACGATGACATATGAGGCTCGACTCTGGAATTTGAAACTATTTGTGGAGCACTATTCCAGATGTGAGTCAGTCAGAGAGATAGTTGTTGTCTGGAACAAAGGCAACCATCCAAGCAGTGATGCCTTTGATTCCACAGTGCCTGTCAGAATACGAGTCGAAGAGATCAACTCTCTTAACAACAGATTCAGAGTTGACCCTTTGATAAAGACCAAGGCTGTCCTTGAACTGGATGATGATATCATGATGACGTGCAGCGACATAGAGAAAGGATTCAGGGTCTGGAGAGAACACCCCGAGCGGATGGTCGGCTTTTACCCACGGATGATAGACAGCAACCCTCCGCAGTACAGGAATGAGCGGTACGCCAGGGGCAAGAAGGGCTACAATCTGATCCTCACAGGTGCTGCTTTCATGGACAGTGAGTTTGCATTCAAGAAGTACTGGAGCGAGGAAGCCAGAGAAGGGAGAGACTTTGTGCACAAGAACTTCAACTGTGAGGACTTGCTCATGAATTTCCTGTATGCAAACGCGAGCTCCGGGAGGACTGTGGAGTATGTGCACCCGGCATGGGCCATTGACACCTCCAAGCTCTCTTCCGTTGCAATCAGCCGCGACACGCAGAAGCACTACGACGTCAGAACGAGTTGCCTGGCCAAGTTTGCCTCCATATACGGCCCTCTCCCTCAGAAATGGGAGTTTGGCAGGCGAGAAGATGGCTGGGACAAATAGTCTCTGGAGATAAGGAAATAGCACACAATCCAACACATGCAAATTTTAGAACTTTTTTTTTGCTCCCATGGGAAGTTTTGTAGCATGGGAAAACTGTTATAACCTTCTTGGTAGGAGTGTCGTGTCTGGTGGTGTGCGTGTGTTAGATTTGGCTAGGAGCCTAGAATTTGCTGGCGCTGTAGATCAAGATCTGTCCAAGGGTGTCTGGTTGTCCAAAAGCTTGTGAGAACTGAGAATCAGGTTTCAGATAGGCCAATTGCAATGCACTAAAAGATTTCACCTTGGCCTGTTTTTACATCTAGGCACTTCGCAGTGGATTTAATTGTAAATGGTGCGATTCGTTTATGTACGAGTACAATACTACCACAGTACAGTGAATTCATGCAACCAGTGAGATCTCTGGCACGAGAGGCCGAATGCTAACGTTTTAAAACGTGTGGCAGCTTTGCCTGTTGGTGTTAGCTTCCATTTTCCTTCGCACTCTATTCCATGCGGTTTCTTCCTTCACACTCTATTTCATGTCAAAAATTTCGTTGACACAGCCTCTTTGGAAAGATTCTTGCGTTTTCCTGTACGCAACTAAATATAAGTTCAATCTTCGGACCAGAGGGGGTCTCAATAAATTTTCAACGGACAATTAGAGTAAATCTGCAACACCGAATCTTCCATTAGAGAAGGAAAGATCATACCATCGCCAACAGATGAACGCACAGATTTCACAACTTAGCAACAGGTTTTTCCTTTTCAGAGTCACTAATTTACCTAAACCTTAGAACATTAGAAAGTATTGAACAAAGGTTGGAGTTACACAACATGAGGTTAATGATCTAACTGAGAGTTGCCAACAAAGCTTTTGTAGCTCACTTCGCGCATCGAACTTATTTCTTCCTTCCACGGGTCGATTTTGCTTTCTTGCTTGCAGCAGCGTTCGTTGGTTTTTCTGAAGTTTCCTGCAGTTTATACCATATAGAAACTCATGTACTGAAATATTGTCTTGCAAAAATATGTACTGCCCCCAACAGTGCAAATATATTAGAATAAGATAGAATGTGGAGCATGATATATAGGAACCTCAGGAACATCATCATCTAGAATTAATATGCCACTATTTTCCCAATTATACCTTCTGCTACTAAATTTATACAATTGCTAATTTACTTGCCACTTGCCAGTACAGTTGGCAAGCGATACGCATCCCTCACGTGCATTGCACGACCGGAGCATCTAACAATTCAAACTAGGCCAGGTAGCATGATGGTCGTGGGTGAGACCTGGTACTGCCATCCTCCCAGTATGTCAAACAAGCCCGATTGTTCTTATTTAGAAAATGGAACGAATCCAAATAGTGATATAAACATCAGATCGATGATATGCCATAATTTAAACTGCGCATACAGTTCTAACATATTTACTGGGTTGTATATGATGCTACAATTGACAATTCTAGCCTTCTAGGAAGGCCAGAGATTATAAATATAAGCACTAGAACATGAATTTCGCACTTTGGTAGATGTACCTTTCGCTTCAGTGGTACTGATGTGCTAACAGTTGGCTTGAAAAACGACTCGAGCCTGATTACATAAGTCAAAAGTTGGTTATGGTGTGATTAAGTTGAAGTGTTCAGCAAATGACTATGCACACATTCATTATTAGAACCATGTACGTGGACATCTATTATATTAGTGCTCACCTTCCTTGGGATGATTTATTCTTGGCTGATTTAATCTTCTCGATGGCCTACATAGAACCGAGACTCATATGGCTGATAAAATGCTTAAATAATTGAACAGAGAGCCAAAACGGAAATGCATGCCTTTGTCACCCGATCTTGATTGAAACCGTTTTCTTTCACTAAAAAATTAACGAGGCCCTGGAGAAAGATTAAGGTAACAGGATATATCCAACTGTTCACTTCATGTTTAGAAGGCAAGTAAAAAAAAGGTCAGCAGGTGCACCTCCTCATCAGGTGCAGTCCATTTGAGCTCAGGAAGATCCAATGTAACATTGGGTTCCTTGAACAAGCGCCGAGCTTCTTCATAAGGCCAGTCCTCAGGAATTTGATATCTACGGTACAGACAATGGACACACGAAAATGTAACAGCAAAAAAGAAAAGTCTGCTTCACGTCACAATCAAAACATCTAACAGTAGAAACGACATTAAAAGGAAAAGAAAGCAACACACGAACTATAATGTCATTCGCCAAGACACCCAAGAGTTTAAAGTGAATAAATTTCGGGCCACTATGCTACACAACTGAAATATTCGGCTGGGCTCAGTTAAGTCAATAGAAAAATCATCAAAATGGTTCACGGACTAACTTGTCTTTATTAATATTTTCCAGAATGCCTTCTATTGACCCGTGTTGACGAATAAGCTTCAGAGCTGTTAGGCCCCCAATACCTACAGACAGACAGACAGTTAGCAAAATTTAAGTCTTTAATAGCTAAATAATTTGAGAAATGCAGGAATTGTAGGTTACACAATTAAAGAGAGGACAGTGAGCAATCATACCTTTAATGCTATCACAATAGTCACATCCACAGAGGATACACAAGTCAATGAATTGGTCCATAGTGAATTCAAGCTCCTCTAGAATCTACAGTATGAACTTTGGTGAAGTATATATACAAGATAAGGATAAATTTCAGGCAGAGCACAACACTGCGTACTTTCGCGACTTCAAATTCCATGATAGGTATTTTCCTGGAACTTGGATCCATCAAATGACGAACAAACCGTGGAGCTCCAAAAGTAAGCGAGTCCATATCTTCTGATGCGACAGCATACACCTATAAAGTAAACAATACTAAATAAGAAATGGAACCAAAGGGTGAAAACAAGAAGGTAGTAGAGTCACACAATGTTAATATTACCTTGTCCTTTATGCAAAGGGCAGCACATTGTGCTTCTGCTTCACAAGGTGCCTACAGGGTAAAGGCCTTTGAATAAAATCGAGAGCATCACAAAGACACAAGAAATCATAGACTCTGTGCTAGCAGAAACCAAATTTCAATAATTCCTTATAACAAGATGATCATATGCTAATGTGCTCCCTCATAATAGGCATGACAGTGAGCAAAATTGAATTTACCTCTACAACAGGAACACCCATCAGCCTTAATAGTCGCTTACAGTCATCATTGTGCTGCTTAGTGACCTGCTCACGGTGAACACGGAAGATGAATAGCTAGAGCTTACTCTGAAAACGCTAAAATAGTCGCATGTATCAATTCATCACGATGCAAAATAAGTAAATTCCAGTTGACATTTGACCATCAAGAGAATCCATTGGTTTCTAACAACACACGAATTCGCTTTACATTTATTGTGGAGAGTACTATTGAAGAAAAATTTCAAGGAGAACTCATTAACACAAACAACTGAAAAATGGAATTCTCACTTTCACGGTTCTCTTGCTGAATCTTTCAATTGCATCCGTATCTCCTGTCTATAACATCAAAACATTTTCTGTACAGGTCAAGGGAAAAAAACATAGCAAAACGACATGAACAAAAATTGATCAAAGCAATGTCCGCGCACCTCCACTGCCTTGGTCAGCTCTTCGGTGGCATCCTCTCTCTTTGCATATCTGATAAGTATACCATGTTAGCATTGAATAACCTGAAAAGTAGTATAGGAAGACATATAAACTGAGGTAGAACAATCAAAGGATAAAAGAAAGATCCATGCCTCTTTGCAAGCTCTTGTTTCTTCATGTCAGGAGGCTTGCCATCAAAAACATATCTGCATGAACAATGTTGTGGTCCATTTTTAAAAATGATTTCATATTTTTTACATGTACTTGTATGGAAGGGTTCTGGTATTAAGAAATGGAGGGGTTTGGATTTACACTGGTTTAATTCCTGCCTCAAGCAACCTTATTGTCCGGTTAAACATACCTTGCAAATGACTGTCCAGGAAAAAAGAAAGAAACATTAACAGAAATACTAGCACTAGAAACTGTGTGCGGTACTTGAAATATTGAGTGCGGTTGAAGAGAGAGAGATCTGGACCTGGTGACTTCACCAGCTTCATTTGTAAGGGTTTCCATCCCTGTCCTTCCAACTACAATCTGTACAGGGAAAGAATAAGAAAACATATCCCAACTTTCGTGGCACTAGGAAAAAGAGGTTTGCTAATCTCACAATAGCTTGTTGAACAGACATAGAGAACAATTTAATCAATACAGTTTTAAATTCCTCTTTTATTATATTTGTTAAAAGGAGAAATGGTCGATGCTAGAGGCACAACCCAGCCAAACTAAGAACACAAATGAGGTCAAGAACAATGTATATGCCCAGGGTTGGCAAACATTGGCAGCCTATTGCCACAATCTAGGAAAGGGTAATGCAAGTGAGAAGCACTAGGCAACCAAGTAACAGAAAATTATCTACATTACTCGAGGGTTTACAAAACCCTAAACCCATCCCAAGGGAGCAAATTTTCTAGGACGAATCGCCAAGCGCACATAGAAGCAGCGAACAGCAGCATATAAGGTGAACTGAGCACAAAACAATCCTCAATCATTCTCTCATGTAAGCACACAATACCACCAGCAACAAAAATAGGGAGAAGTCATGTGGGCTTGGGGAGACGAGGGATCTATACAAGGAACTGGTAGATGCTCATGCTGGCGTCGACCGCAATGCGGCGGCCGAAGTAGCTCTCGAACTTCTGCTCCTTCATCGCCTTGGGCGCGTTGTCCGCCAGCAGCTTCGTCAAACCCTACCAAAAAAAAAAACCGAATCCCCGCTGTTCATTCCAAGACGAAGGTCATCACCAAATCGATCTACAATGGAATAAACAAAAGCCGCCACGGCGGCACTCACCTTGACACCCATCTCTCCTGCGATGAACGACGGCTGCGGCGGCGGGCGGAGGCAGCCGCGACGGAGAGGAAGATGGGGAGGAAGGGTTTGAGAGGCCGCGAACTATTTCTTCCGGTTAATTTTTTTCCTTTCGCGGTTTTTGTGTTGTCGCCTTGTCGGGGCGCCGAGGTACAGATGGGCCGGGCCGGGCCCAAATAGTCAGCAAGACGGTAAGACGTCCCGGCCCATTACGAATCTAGTGGGGAAGCTTTCCGGATCTCCATTCTCCAACAGCACCACCCCAGAGAGGAAGGAAGCCGAGGCTGCCGTGCAGCGGCGGCGACGAACCGCCGGATTTCTGAGAGCGCGAGCGTGTGGGAGGGGTGGAAGATGGCGAGCAGGCTCTGGAGGTGGTACGCGGACCGGCAGTTCCACAAGTGGGAGAAGACGGTGCTGTGGGACATGGTGGAGCCGTACCGCCCGCCGCGCTCCTTCGCGCCGCTCGTCGGCACGTACGTCGCCGCCTTCTACACCGCAGTCGTCGCCGCCGCCTTCACCGAGCAGCTCTACAAGGTCAGGCGCTCCGGCTCGACACCACAAACCCCTCTTCCCCTTCCTGGCTGCGCGGGCGTCGCGCGGAAGGTGCTCGACGAAATGCTTGGCGGGCGCGCAGTGCCGTTCCTGTTAAATTATCTAGCTCCTGACGACGTTATTTGCGTTTTTTAGTGGCCGCCAGATTACATTGGTCATCGCTTCTACATGATGACATTAATGCTAAATTGTGACGAGAATGAAAACTGTTTTTGATTCGATGATGTTCTGTCCAATATATTGGCTTACAAAGGGTCGTCTCGTCCAGAGGGATGCGAGCAACAGCCGCGTCTGCTCGGGAGAGACACGCACGTGCAAGGCGTGCAGGTTCAATGGTTTGCACAAACGCAACCGTTCGGGGTAATTACAGGGATGATTAACATTAATCTAATTAATCTTAACAATTAACAAATGCTTGTTTCCCGCAACTATACGAATCGTCAAAACCGAAAGATCACGATCAAGTTGGTTATGAATTGATGCTCCATTGAAGAGGCTGGATTTGTAGATTTTAACTTATCTTTAGATTTCGTCTGATTGTGAACTGCGATTACATTCTGGAACAGGAGAAGTATTGGGAGGACCACCCGGGCGAGGCCGTGCCGATCATGCCGCCCAAGTTCTACTGGGGCCCATGGAGGGTGGTGAACGGAGAGGTTCCCCGCTTTATCCAGACTCCTGATGAAGCCAAGCCTGCATAGAAAGCTTTGAGGTTTCCACACAAAATCTCGTATTAGATGATGCTCAAAGTCCCTACCCCTCCTTGATCAAGTGGCTTTTTCGAATTTACTACTGATGTGTAGTTACTACACTCTTATCTCCATCTAATTTGTACTCTGGTGGTTGTACAATGTCTTTTTCCATTGAATAAATTGATTGTTAATTCAATTCTGAAGCAAGCTGAGCTGAGTTTTATTGGTCAGACTGACATCACAAACAATCGTTGTCATGTGCACGAAAAGGATAAGGGGTTGCCATGTGTGCAATAGCAACAATTTCATATTGATCGCATACACATTTGTGGAGATTGGGAAATGATTCGTATAACCTAGTAAAATGACGAAACGGTCAGCAAGATGATTATAACCAGCCAAAGAAGCACAAATGAGAAATTATTTTTGCTGTTTGCAGCACTGCAGCAGGCAGCAGCTGCCACATTAACGAGAACAAAGTTTGCATTGCGTATTGAATTTGACTCCATGAAATTACTGCAAAAATTAAGGGCTCCAAATTTAGTTCAGGTTTACATCAGCATCAAACCGTAAGTTCAAAACTAAGGTAGTGTTTGGTTCTAGAGCAAGGTGGAATGGAACGGAACGGTTCTATTCTTATAGAAATGGAATGTAATGGAACGGTTCTACTTTTCTATATTCCTAAGAACCAAACACTTAGATCACTGATTCTACTTGAAACCAACTCAATCGTACATTTTTGATGAATGAGATGGTTAGACATATTGAGGGAATATTTCTTTTTGAGGAAACATATGGTTCCATTCCAATTCTCTGTGTTCTAAGAACCAAACACAGGAATCATCTCAACTTTTGAAGCCATTCCATTACATTCCAGTTCATGATCTCAACCAAACACTACCTAAGAAATTCATGGGTGCCAGCTTTGCACCTTTTATTTGGTTGGCAGGAAATTTGCTATTGATGTATCTGCTGGCAAATCAAAGTTGCCAGGGATTGTCTTTAACCAGTAACAGGTAAATCATACATCCTCAAAGACACATCTCGCTGGTCTGCGTCAAATAACAAATAAGTGTGGAACCTATTTCCTGAACAGGGAAACTATTAACATACTAATATCAATCAGACAAGTAGACAACCCAACTACAAATAAAGCTTTGGAGCTATAAAAAGCTCAGGAATCATATGCTGACTCAACTAGACTATCAGAATTTAAGTGAAAAGGGCAAGTTCTTCAGATGTTAATTAAAACAGGTGATTAACTGGCAGATTCCACCAAGCAGGCCATATGACTAAGAAAAACATTTAGACTTTGACCTTGCTGTTCGATTTATCAACTTTCTCATTTTCAACTTTCATCTTCTTGATGGAATCCAAAAGGGACGATGATTTGTCTTTGTTGGATGAAGGTTTTGCAAAGGGGTTAACTGGCCGCTGAGGCTCTACCCGGTTGCTATCTTCGTTGCTCTTGTTTTTAACACCAACCTGATCGATTACACCTTTTGGAAGCTGTTCGACTACAGCTGTCACATCCCTATTTGTCTTTGCTATCCCTTGTGCCTTTTCATTCTTTTTAGGCATCTTGGCTAGTGGGGTAACTGATGGTGAAGCCTTTTCAGTAACCTTCGGCTCTTTCAGTTGTTCTACTTCTGCCTTCTTTGATCCAGGTGCACTGCTTCGTTGTGGGGAAAAAGGATTTAGTGCAGGTGCTGCAGAAGCCTCCATGTTATTTCCATTCTGTACAGTTTTAGCAGGTTGAATTGCATGAGTGGTCAACGATGGTGAGTACTTTGCAGTGGTTGCACTGGAGCAAACACCTATTGCTCCTGGAGTTCTTGTATCATTTAACATCCTCTCCTGCCAAAGTTATTATATGATCATCAACTGATCAGAAGTTTCTTTCAAGAGGAAATTGGCAGGGGACACCGTTATTTTGTGGCCTTTGCCCAAACACACTGCCCAAATGTGGATTTTCCTAGTACCATTATAATTCTTGGGCCATTTGCTAAAACACACCGCCAGTTCAAAATGGAAAGTTGACCTTTTTGACTGCTCATTATGTTTTTTTTTCTCATGATGGCTGTTTTGAATAGTTTTTTTGTCCAAAATTGGCACATAGGTACCAACTGAAAGGGCCAAAAAATTTATTAGACAAAAAAACACTATTCAAAACAGCCATCCCAAGCAAGTCATGAGCAGTCAAAAATGTCAACTTTCTGTTTTTGAACGGGCGGTGTGTTTCAGCAAATGGCCCAAGAATTATAATGGTACTGGGCAAATCCATATTTGGGCGGTGTGTTGGGCAAAGGCCACAAAATAACGGTGTCCCCTGACCAATTTCCCCTTCTTTCAAACGTGACATGAATGCAATGGTAACAGTAAGGAGGTTCTATACAGGGTAAAAACCTAAGGGGTGCGGCTTTCACCTCAAGTATTGAACTGAACTTCTCTTGTAATATTGGAAGTTTCAAGCGTGTTACAAGTGTTAATGCTCCCTTCATTGATTTCCCCAGTGTCAGTAATTTTGCAAGCTCGGTAGCTCGAGTCAGCTTATCACCTTTGAAGCAAGATAAAACAACAATTTAAGAGAAAAACCATTTAACAGTGATTAATGAATTTGTTATTTTTAAGTCAGTATACCATTGCAGCAGCTAGATATGAGCCTCAAGATGCACCGGTCAAGTGCAGCCTCTGTGTTAAACGCTTCATCTTCAAATGCAGTCACGTCCAGACCCAAAGCAGCCATTTCTTCTATTTTCTTTTGGATCTGAGATTAACAGGAAATGTTAAAGAAACAAATGAAACACCCTCCTTTAAGACCAAAAGAAACAGGATGTACCTGTGAGAGATGCAGCCTCTTCATCATGAATTCATTCTCCAAATTATTGGCTCCAAGGTCAGATGAGGCAAGAGGAAATGAAAACTCCAGTATACTTAGAACAGGCTTCGGCATTACCTAAGATCAAGAGAAGACAAGTTAAGAGCAGATCAACATATAGTGAGGAAACTGGGAGTTGGTTGTCGTCCAAGTTGGCAAATTTGGTAACTTAGTGTACTCCGTTATGCCTATAGTGTTCATCAAGAGAGAAAAAGATGCAATGAACTATTCATTTTCTTTACAAAACTAGCGTGACAGCTAAATTTAAACAAGCAAGACAAAACAGAAATCAGAATAACTTCTTTCCGGTGTCTGTTAAACTAACACAACAAAAATTATTCTCCATCACTGATCATCCTCATTTTATAGAGATTGGCGCCTAAAGGAGTGACTGTTTGAGACCCGGCCCAATCCCATTTATTTATTTATTGCAGGAAAGGGACCCAACCCAAATTATGAGATGCTTGGGGAATCAGTCAATGAGGTGGAGTTGTGGAAGTCGCATGCACGATTGTTATGGCGACTACTAATTTATGCCAGGCCTTATGCTGTGGTTGTGTAGCTACAAATTTATTTTGCATTTTCTTTACTTCTCTGATGAATCCTCAATTAGGTGGGAGTTTTGGAAGCTGGCAGCCGCAAAGTAATTTTGGGTGACTACCATTGCATGCCAGGCCTCCTGAAAACAATGCTGTGGTCGTTTAGTTAGAATTTGTTTGCATTTTTATTTTTATTTAATTTTTTAAAGTGATCAAGTTGGCTAATTGGTCATTGCTGCTGCTGGTGGTGGCTTTCTAAAGTTTGCACCATTTAGGCATGTTTGTTCTAATACAAAACGGTCTAATACAAAATGGCACACATTTAGGTGCACGTACGAGGATAAAAATATTCTTCATCTTCAACATTACATAGCTGAAAGCATCTTTGCTGGATGGACTGAACTTAAATTTTTAACAAATATGAAAACTGGTCTGAAGAAGTAATACCTGTGGATAACAGTCAGGGGATTTGCATAGGACACAGAATATGTTATTAGCATCCAAACCCACCACCCAGTGGCTTTCATCTTCAGATTTTCTTGCCTTCATTGAACTGATAATATATAGTGGTTGAGTGTGATGCAGCAGTAACATGAATGTTTAACTTGTAAGGAAGATTGTATACCTAAACACGGGGAGCCAACTTCCTCCGAACTGGCTAGAAAAGACCCTCAGTATTCCCTGGAACCATTCTCGGTCAGCTTAAAACATTTTTTTGTATCATTGAAGCTATATTGGACTGTTGATAAATCCATAGGCATATATACCTTTGAGTCATATGAACTAAGTTGGCCATTCTCACTGAAACCAAACCAAGATAATTGAGAGGATGGAGTCAACACAAGGCGACTGGACATTGCTTGTGCCCCCTCAGATATGTTGAATACCTTAACATCTAGGACCTGACAGTGGTAGACAGAAACTTGTATATCAATTACATTGTCAATTATCACGGAAGATTATAAATGTAGAACCAACAGGACAGGTATGCTAATCAAAACTGTTCAAAACCCTTACCAACAGGACATTGCTTGTGCCCCCTCAGATACCGCAACATTTACCAATATTACCATCAAAAGCAGTAAGGCATTATCTAAAATCATCAAGGAAAATGGGCATGCCGACAATTACCTGATCTCCTGAAGGAAGACAATCTGAAGAGTGGAACACAATTGCTAGCTGATCTCCATGACCCACTGCTGTCAACACTGGACCACTGACTGAGAGGATATGCATCTGCAGAATGAGAATTTAGTCGATTATAATATCAAATGCTGGTAGTTGGTAAGTAAATGTGTGACTGCAAATAAATAAATAAATTAACTGGAAAAGGAGGCAAGATGTGATTGCTACTTATGATTACAAATGCAAATGTGCCAAAATATGATGTATAGTTGCATAAACAGGAAGCACTGAACTTTGTAAACTAGAACAGCGCAAATTTTATCATCTTTCGAACATTATTGGATTTTGAACATAGTGGGAAAATTAGCTCCATGGGTATGAAAATGGGCTAGCTTCTAGCTTTTAGGTCTTAGCAGGTTAGATATTGTTTTTTACTGGTGAATGGAAATGGCAAGATTTCAATGAAAGTTTACCAATTGAGAAGTCAGTCAAGAGGCAATTATTATATGTGTGACAGATACATTAAGCTTTCTGCATCTGCCATCGCGAACAATGAACCTTTTGTCAAACCTTCTTTGGAATGATTGTTTGTTTTTGTGATGAATAGAATTTAAGCTTTGGCTTGTTCTGAACAAATGTGGGAAATTAGTATAGATTTTCCAGGCAACTTAGTCGGAACATGTGTCTACTACCAATGTATTAGGGCCAAATCATCACACAAACAAGAACAATGTGCACTACAGAAACGTTTAGAAAATATCATTTAGTTAATTCTGCAGTCTGCACTTCCCAACTTGTATATCAGCACTGAAAATGATAGCACAAATACGGGTTATAAATATAATGTTAATAACTCGAGAATAATAGAGATTAGAGAGTGAATGCCATCTGGAATATTGCAGATTTTATGTTAGTACATCTGTAACAGTAGTGATCTAGGAGCCGAGAGTCAGGGTAGCAAGTGGTTGCTTCTACTATTAGAGGTAACTAATTTCTTTCCATATAGCATTGTAAATTTAATACCAGGTTTTTTTTTCCGTCATAGGAAGCTCTGGTACTCCCACTGAACTGAAATTAACAGCTCAGTTCATTGGTGTTTGGGAACTAATATGGAGGCGGCCTCCAAGTTCTTTTAGATAAAAGGGATAAAAGGACCTGGCTAACTCATCGACAATGATAATACGAGCCAAATAAAAAAACCTTTGAAAATACTATACTCAAGAAACTTAGAATAACCTGCAGGCCCCCTTCTGTGAAGATGCGCAAAAAATTTAAACTTGTGACTGCAGCAACCCATCCAGCACCAAGAGCCACAGACTTCACTTCTTCTCCCTCAAACCTCATTGACCACTGGATTTTGGACATATAAAGATACCTTATGTTTCAGTAACCAGTAGTCAATCATTCCAATTCTCGAAGTTGAAAGATATCTATGCTGCTAAGGGCAACAAAACTCACCTCGCTGTTGCCAGCCCAGCTACTGAAGGGACGGTACATAAGAGTGCTCATATTCTTGTCACCCTTGCATGGATTTGCAAACACACTTCCTGATTCATTTAGTGCAGCCATTGTGAAACCAAAATAGTCAGTCATGGAAGGAACTCTAGGGCCTCTTCCTGTGTCATGGAAATCAACCTGGAATAAACATACAATTATTGCTACTTCCAACAGAGGTAATGTAAATTCAGATGGTCATATGATCGCTTGTGAGTTGTGAAGCAAACAGGTGAACAGCAAATCTTACCTCTACATGTGAGTGCCCCTCATTTTCAATAGTAGTAATACTTCCAAGCATGTTGTATGCAAGAAAATTTCGCTTGCCAGGCTGCGATGGCGTTGCACCAGGCTGGAAAGAAACCTGCATTCTTGCTGTAACAAACCTTCCAGAAGTGGCTGTATCATCTATTGCCTTACCAACATCTTCCTTTGTATCTTTATGCTTATGTTTTGTTCTCTTGTATGACTCCATATGATGTATCAAATCCTCATCTTCATTATCTCCATTAGAGTGGTCACCAAATGCAGATTTCCTCCTCAATCTCTTGTGACTGGAAGGGCCCAGCTCTCCAAGACTTTCATCAACATCATCATCAAATCCAGCAGATGTGCTTGCCTTTTCTTCCTCATCGTCATCATCAAAGAAAGGAACTCTTGTTATGTTTAGGTCAGGTGCACCCTCAGTCGGCGACTTCAAAGTTGAAGGGACTACCGACTCCCAAATGGCAAATTTGCCCGTCACATCAATCAGCACTAAAGCATTTTCCTCTGGTTTCCAAGCCAAGCTGCATATCCTCTCATCAAACTTCTGCCTCTCAATGTCCTGCCTCGACTTTACATCCCAGATCAGCACCTGCCTATCCAGGCTAGCAGTGGCCAAGTACCTCCCGTTTGGCGACCAGCAAAGGCTGCAGACTGGCTGCTCATGTTCTCCTTTCAGCGTGAACACCTCTTCCCCAGTGTCCCTATCATACATGACTACATTATTCCTCAATCCGGGAACAGCAAGGGTTTGCCCATCAGGACTCCAACACAGGCCATTCTTCACTGAGTGGTCGGAGCCAAATGTTGGGGCAACACGCTTCAAGGTACGCGACACATTTCCCAAGCAAAGATCCCAATAGATGACCGTGCCGAAGCTGTCAACTGACGCCAAGTAATCATTCTTGGGGTCGAAAGCCAGTCCGGTGACTGAGCCCTTGTGGCCCTTGAGCACCTTAGAGATTGTGTTGTCGATCGTCGCGATCAGCTTGATGCCGTCGTCATCGCCGGCCGCTGCTAAAAGGGTGCCCTTCCTGTTGAAGGCGAGTGACCGGATCGGGAGGGTGAACCGAGCAACGTTGCCCTGGAACTCTCCACCTGCAAGGAGTCAGATCTTGCGGTGAGACGGAAAAATCTCGAATTAGATATAGGGCATATTAGGAGGACGGTCAGATCCAAGAACCTGGGAAGGAGTAGAACTTGACGGAGTGGTCGATGGAGCCGGAAGCCAGCGAGCCGCCGGAGCCCGGCGCTACGGCGAGCGCCGTGACGCCATCCTTGTGGAGCCGGATGGTGGTGACGACCGCTGCCGGATCGGAGCCCCGGCCGCCGCCAGCAGCAACCGCGGCGGCGTCATGGATCAGGACGGCGACGTCGCTGGCGCAGGCGGTGACGACGTGCTGTCCTCCGGGCCCCCACACCGCCGTGCAGAAGACCGGCGGCGACCCCGCCTTGTGCGCCTCCCGGAGCTTCAGCGCGCGCCCTTTCATTGCAGCGCCGAGAGGGATCCTTCGCCCCCGAGGATTTCTTGGTGGTGCTGGAGGGGATTGACGAGATGCGTTGTGATGTGAGAGATGTGTTTGCTCGCTGGGGTTCAGATGTGAGTTCTGGCGGCGTGAAATTTGTTTTGGGGGGAGTTATTGCGCGGGAAAGCAACTATTTGGCGGGAAAATGGTTTTGGCGCGACGGGACAAAAGTTTCTTTCTAGTTTTCCTTTTAGAATTATTTTTTTTTCGGAGCTTCAGGTTTCCTTCTACGGGGGTAGAGATGAACGCAGTTGTATTGGTACAGCCGGTTTGGACTCAGTTCAGGGTTGCTAACTGTGTTGTGCTCAAGTTATTTCCGTAATTTGTTCTGAAAAAATTAACACTGCAAGCAAAAATTGGTTAGTCAGATGAAAAAATAGAAAAAATAAATTGATTAAAAACGCTAAATAATGTAATCCACCTCAATGCCAATCTCAGCCTTTGTGGGCTCCGACATGAACACACCAACAGTAAAAACAGTAGAAATTCAGACAAGAACAGCAGTAACAAGACTATTTTTGGGATACTTCATACTACTTGTTATGGTTTTCTTACTAATAGTAAAAGGCAACTCACACTAAAAGATGGCGGCTTAGGTTTAGCCCAAACATAAACAGATGGTGATCTGATTAAAAAGATTGCCTTTTTTTTATACTAGGTGAATGGCGGGAGCAGGTGAAAAGATAGGTAAAACAGACAGCTCATGGTTACAATGGGGTCGAGGTCGACAACAATGTTGAAGTTTAGAGGCCTGGGACAACTCCCCAGGTGCAGCTGCACACAGCCGTTAACCATGACAACAAGGGCAAAAATTGCAGTGATCCAATAAGCATTTGCCGTAAGACTTGCACAAAAACATGAGGGCCCTAAATAGGGCCCTAATTTAGTTAAGGTTACATCAGCATTGAACCCAAAGTTCAAAAACCAAAAATCACATTGGTGCCATCTTTGCACCTCTCGTTCCACAGTACGAGAATTTCTCTTCGATGTATCCGCCAGGGAGCAAAGTTAAGTATCGTCAGGGATTGTCTTTTAACAAAGAACAGGTGAATCATATACCATGCCATATCTGTCTTCAAAAACCCATCCCGCTCATCTGCGGCATGCGACTCGCAAGCCTGGCCTTAGTTGCTGGGAGCTCAGACACTGCAGCCTCGGTGGTTGCCATCAGCAGAGAAACGCTGTATAGAAACACAAATTGTCAAACAAGTTCCACGACTGCAGTCATGCTCATACAGAAGTAACATAGTCAATGATCTTAAGCTATACCTTGCTGCATCTTGAAGTGCAGTTCGTATCACTTTCACAGGGTCGATGATCCCAGCCTTGACCATGTCAACATACTCCTCTACAATTGGCAAAATGCAGGAATCAACTACTGAATCACTAAGACTACTGTGCTGTCGTTGACGTATTAAGATCGCCATTTAAGTGCGATTTGGAGACTTAAACATGGTACTTTGTCTCAAATTTACGATGAACAACTAAAATACAGTTAATCAGCACAGACCTTTTGCTGCATCATATCCCAAACTAGGATTATCTTGTTCCAGTAGCTTCCCAATAACTATGGCACCATCAACCCCAGCATTTGCAGCTATGGTCATCAGAGGGGCCTGCAGAAATTCAGGATTAATTAATGTATGTCCAATAAAAAATATATGGAATAACCGAGTGCACAAAGCGCAGGAGCACCATAATCAGTACAAGAAGCAACCTTCAAAGCATTCTTGATAATTTGAACTCCAATCTTTTCATCCTCATGTGACGTGCTAATCTTGTCAAGCACCTTGGTGGCATATAAAAGGGCAACTCCACCACCTGTTTCTCATGACATGAATTAGAGAACCCCCATACAACATATGCTCAGGTTGCAAAAAAAGGGCATAAGAAACAAGTAGAGAAATATCACGAGTTTCTCCAAAAAGATGTGATTACCAGGTACAATACCCTCCTCCACAGCAGCTCTTGCAGCATTTAGAGCATCTGTTACCCTATCTTTTTTCTCACCAACTTCAGCTTCACTAGCTCCACCGATCTGCAATGTAAGTGTGTATGCTGAGAAGAGCACCAGAGAGGAAAGAAGGGACTTCACACCGTACTTAAAACTAACAAACCTTGAGGATGGCAACACCTCCAGATAACCTCGATAAACGCTCTTGAGCCTTTTCTTTGTCGAACATAGCAGTGCTGCTCTCAAATGATTCTCTAAGCTGTCAAAGGACATCCACATGACAAAAGATGTAACTTGTAATGAGAGCTCCCTGAGAGTAGTATCCAGATTACCTTAACTAGAGAGGAGAGTTAAATGTGATGATTCTTAAGAGTACCTGTTGACACCTCTCTTCTATCTGTTGCCTGTCACCTCCACCATCTAGAATGATAGTATCATCAAGCGATACAGTAACCTGTGAAGAAAACTGTCATTGTATTGACTTACTCTATGGCTCTCAGGTGTAACAATTTATGGAAGTTGACAAACCTTCTTAGCTGTGCCAAGCATTTGTAATTTAACTTTACCAAGATCAAGACCTTGGTCCTCACTAACAACCTTGAAAGCAAAATGAAATATCAAGTCAATTTCATCCATAGCAATGTCACTCGTGTTAACAACTTCCTGGTTATTCTTATAATAGCTAACCTGCCCTCCTGTCAAAACAGCCATGTCATCCAGATTGGCCCTTCTGTTTTCACCAAATCCAGGAGCTTTAACCGCACATATCTACAACCAAGGCTCATAATTAGTTCAAGAATTTGCTTACATAAGGTTCACTGGGATAACAATCCAGAATAGCTACAGACTTGAGACCACGGACAAAGGGGAAAAAAACTTGAAGAGGCTCGCTTCCATGCAGATTACCAAGCAGTGTATACAAGTACCGAAGAATGGTATAAATAGGAACTAAAGAAATAATTAATATTACCATGAGTCCAGCACGATGCTTGTTCATTACAAGCATTGATAGTGCTTCTCCCTCTATATCCTCAGCAAAAATGAGAAGAGGTCTGCGATTCTACATAGATCAATCATGGCTTATCAGTTGCCACCAAAATTCCATCATGAATCAACAAAAGAGGACACCGTAACATGTTATGGAACACAGTTACCTGGATAGAAATTTGCAATGCTGGAAGAAGTGAATTCATGTTTGAGATTTTTTTGTCATGAATAAGAATCAAAGGATTTTCCATCTCCTGCACACATATATAAAGGATAAATCAGAAATATAGTTCAGCTAAGGCCATGAAATCTTGCTTATCTGTTGATATCCACATATCTACTCCCTCCGTCCCATAATTCTTGTCGCTGTTTTAGTACAATTTTGTACTAAAACGCGAATTATGGAACGGAGGGAGTATCTCATATTTATTTTCTGAATGCTCTTGTCGAAACTTTCGCATGCCTAAAACCATCTCAGTACACAGATACCAAAAATTTGTAATGCGAGTTCACAAGAAAAAAAACAGAAGCGCCTGGCATGGCCCTCAAAAGTAGGAAACATTTTAGCAATATTTGCGATTACATTGAAGAGAAGAGCAAACAAGCTACAACTATTGACTTCCCAAGTACTACTGGTAAGTTTCCAATTCTATACATATTGCCATGAAAAAATCAGACCTAGAGGAGGATATGAAAAAGCCTTTCGAGAGATAAACTGTGCTGGATTCACTGGATTAGCAGCAACAGAAAAAAAATAAACAGGCTTACACATTTCTTAGTCTTCTGATCAGTCACGAAGTAAGGAGATATGTAGCCTCTAGACAGCTTCATTCCCTGTACTGCTTCAAGCTCATTGTCCAATGTTTTGCCATCCTGCCAGTTTCTAAGAATAAGTTGGAGAATAGCAGATAAGCCTAATAACAAAAGCAGGACGTAGTACTCACGACAATAGTAATGACTCCGTCTTTTCCAACTATTTCCATAGCCTTTGATATTAAATCTCCAATTTCCTTTTCACCATTTGCAGAAATGGTAGCTACCTGGTTTACAGGAGAAAAATGAGCTGGATACGTCTAGGCAATATTTCCAGTTAAAGTACAAAAACTGCATGTTAGTTACTATGTTGCGTGCTACTAGTAAGGAATCACAATGAAAATTGTCGATTATCTATAGTAGATGCAGATAATAACAACATCAAAGATACAAAAACAACTCAGGTATAGTTTATGGGATTGAAGAGGGGAAACCGGAAACATGTCAGGCATCAGGTCATACCGCAAACCAGAGTACCTCACCTGGTTTATTTCATCTGGGGAATTAATCGTCCATGCTTTACTTTTGAGGTGAGAAGTGATAGCATTTATGGCCTTGTTTATACCAATACGCAAGTCCATAACATTCACCCCTGCTGCCAAAGCCTTGCATCCTTCCGTAAGAATTGCTTGTGTAAGTACAGTTGCGCAAGTGGTACCTGTTGCCAAGTCAATCAGAAACAAAGTGAGTGGCACACAATGCTCCATTCAGGCAAGTAGAAGTAATTTCCTACTCTATGTCTTGAGAGAGGACATTGCAGACTCACACAAACCTACACACACGGACACACCAGACTCACGCCCACACACGCACACAAGCTCCTACCCTTTATAAGATATTGGTCCAGATTATATGTAGATACATATTGTCCACAGTATAGTAAACTATGTTTGGGACGGAATCCCATTTTTTACTAAACAAAGGTATTGTGGGATTGTATGTTAGAAAACTGAGAGGTCTCTTCAAGAATGCCTAGGTTAAAGTTGCCGTCAGCAGACTTGATATTTATTTGCATGAGGAATAAATTAAAGAAAACACCAATGGCTCCAGTCTGTCAAATCATGGCTATAGTGTGATGAGAGCTAGTGCACGGGTGCGAAATGAGCAAGAAGGCAGAACCCAGGGCAACAGGTGAGGCCCAAAAATAACTGCAAGTCTGCAACATCCAAAACCATACAAACCACAAGATATTCCTATTCACCTGTGGTGCGAGCACTTCAGGCACCAGTGACCGAATAGCACATTACAGTGAGTAGTAGCAATCAAATGCAATTGATCTACCATCAAATTTCCTGTCCTGGCAGCACAGCAATTTGATGCTAACTAAAGAAAGGATTAACCACACATGGTGGAGAAGTTAAAAACATCAACATTAACACTATGCTTGTTGACCTGAAATCAACACGGAAGTGAAACAGAATGCTTTTCTCAGCAAAACAGCTAGTGGTTCGGATGGCTGATCAAGTACAGGAATTTCCAAGAGCCCTCGGTCCTTACCATCTCCTGCAACCTTATTAGTAGCATCAGCAACTTGCTTCACCAGGCTTGCCCCGACATTCTTAGCGCTGTCCTCGAACTCTATGCTTTTTGCGACAGTGACCCCGTCCTTTGTGACCTGCGGAGATTTATGGGCTCTCTCGATGATCACATTGCGCCCCTGCAACACAAGCAAGCAGCCCACTCAAATTCAATCGAGAAACCGAGCATTATAGCCCCGCGTTTTCACGCTAGATCCACGCCGACTGCTGCATCACGCGGGCCACGGCACTAACCAAATCCACGGGGGAGCACGAACCTTGGGGCCCATGGTGACCTTGACGGCGTCGGCGAGGTCGTTGACGCCCCGCAGCATCGCGGCGCGGGCGCCGACGCCGAAGGTCACCTCCTTCGCCGCCGCATACCCGCGCGCCCACTGCCGCTGCTCGCCGCGCGCGAGCTGCCTCCGCAGCGCCGAGGAGGACCCCGAAATGGCCGCCGCCGCCGCCCGGTACATGGCCTCGTGAGTGGGGGTGGGTGGATTTCTCGAACTCGATCAAGCTTGTTTGGCGTCTCAAGATTCGGGAGAGGGTTTATGTGTGGGGTTTGGAAGCTTCGGTTCCTCCTTCTGTCACTGTGTCACAGGCCACAGTCCACACAGGGAAAGGGAAGATGAGGCTTGTAAAATCTAAGCCGTCCGAACCCACATCGTGTGGCCGCTCGTGCTCGCCAGCTGACGTCTTTGAACCGCGGAATTTGTGTCATTTTTCTTATTTGGCTGTATAATTGAAGAAATTCTAATCAAGATATTCTGATTGTTGTTTTCTAGAGTCATTTCTCACCGAGAATGTTTTCTTTTGTTTCCTTCCAATCTAGTGGTCGGAGCCCGAAGCAAAAACACATAGACAATGTGTAAAAGCAGGGTTATATTTAGAATGATGGTCTGATCTAATGGCGAGGGATCTGGAGATACGAAGAGGGGCTATATATCCAACGATCATGATAAAAACTATTGGCTTGCTTGGTCGATGCCCTAAGCTTTTATAGCTGACAAATAGCAATGTCTGAAGCTTCTTAAAAAGTTGGCCATTGGCACGCTTGAAGATGGAGTGTTTGGGTAGGGTCCTCACTCCGAGAAATGTATGAGAGCAGACCACGCTCACTTGCTGAAGAAAACTAGCTTAGGGGATCGTAGTCTGAGGCCTAAGCCAGGGGACCTAGCCTGGACGAGAGAGCACACCAGGACAGCAACCAAACAACGTCTATCTATTAAATAGCTACAAATAGGCTCTTGCACAGCTCCATCCGGCATATCTTTTAAAAAACAAGCAACTAACCCTTCGATCATATAACAGGTGGACTTCCCTACATGGAAGCCATAGTTAGCACATGAAATGGAAATGCATAACAACCAAAAATGAGCAAATTTTGTGTGGAGTAGATTGTGATGTCGAAAACTCGAGAATAAGTGAAGTTATATGTATAGCTCCAATTACCATAATTTTGGGAAGAATGTTGTTATCTTGGTTATCCATAACGAACCACGGGCTTTTGTAAAATGCAGGAGTATAAAAACACAGAGCTAGAAAAAAACACAATTAAAAATCATGGAATATTAATCATATGTGAAAACTAAAGCGCACGAATGGTTCTAAGGAGACTCTAGATCTTGCGCAAACAAACCAATAAATCAAGGATCGAGGGTTACTCGGAGACATAAACAAAGAAAATGCATTGTGATTGGAGCTCAAGTTTCCTCAGGTAAAAAGCATTTCCTACAAGGGGGCGGCTAGGGAGTGAGCGTGCACTTTTTGGCATAAAAAGTGCGTACCGACCAGATGCATGTCCTAATGTGGTCTCCGTGCATGTGATAGTGACATTTCCTTCTCTCCTGCTGCTTGTGGTCCCCGTGTCCCCCACGTGACATTGATTAATGCTTTTTCTCCACTCTACGCTTCCATACCACACATTTCTTCATCTACTCAGAAAAAAACGCAAATTACGAACAAAAAGTTACTCTACCACATCTCCCTCTTCTTCCGTCACCAAAAGTTACTTTGTCAGGATCAGTTAGATGTAACTTTTAACGTCACAACTGCATCTAAAAAATTAGGAAAGTAACTTTTAACATCAAAATTACATCTACTTGACTCATAAAAGTTACTGTCATACTGAAATTACATCCATCAGAATAAGAAAGTACTCCCTCTGATCCAAAATTCTTGATCCAATTTGCCTAAATATGGATGTATCTATTCTTAAAAAGCATCTAGATACATGTAATATTTCGACAACAATTTAGGATCGGAGGGAGTAACTCTGATCCAGAATTGACAAGAAGCAAAATCACAAAGTAACTCTCACACAGAATTTACATCAATTTACATCAAGCAATGGACACGTTCAGAACAAAGAGAGTATGAACACACACCGGCACAGGAGCTAGGTGTGTACCTGGCAATTGGAACCAAAATCATCCATGCTGCCAACGTCGTTCACCATCCCTCGCCAGAGCAATGCGTCCTGGTGCAGGCAGCAGAGCGCCAACCTCACCACCTCGCCAGCGTCCACCTTCTCGTCCAGCCATCGGGTCTACAGCTGCTACTGCTTTGGTGCAGCAACGGAGCAACCACACCAAAACTTCAAGGGAAACCGGTGGCATGGTGGCTCGCCTCTTATTTGCTCCCGTGACCTGTAGTAGAAGTAGAACCACTGCTGCTGATCGCGCAGCAACTGGCCGACACCATGGCTCCTTGTGCTTGACCCCTTCTTCTGCGCGATGGGCGGGGGCAGTGGGGGAGGCTGGGGGGGTGCGGCGCGCGGGGCGGCGGAGGGGGAGGCCGGGGGTGAGGGCGCGGAAGGGGCGCATCGGCAACGGGGAGGAGGCCGGAGGTGGGGGCGGGGATGGGGGCATCGGCAGCGGGGAGGACGGAGAGGCCGGGGGTGAGGGCGAAGATGGGGCGCATCTGCAGCGGGGAGGGCGGGGCTGGGGCACGCCGGCGGCGTTGGGGGAGGCCAGGGCTGGGGTAGGAGCGTAGGGCGTGCCGGCAGCAGCGGAAGGAGTCCGTGGGGAGAGGAGATCTCAGCCAGGTAGGGGGAGGAGAGAGAGATGAAGAAGGAAAGGGGATGCAGTGAGTGGTGGAGGAAGAGACGGGTGGAGGGCAGGACTTATGGATAAGGTAGTATCAATCAGTAAAAGTGAGCATCGCACGCGACACCAAAGTGCGCACGCACAAATTAGATTAGGCGTTCCTACAATTACGATTTACGAAGGGTACAACAAGTTTTTTTTTCTAGATCGTAAATCTGTTCGAAATTGCTTTGAGGAATCAAGAGTGCTGAGAGGGGGGAAATTTAGAAAACTTCCATGATGAATATTAAATTATGGAAAATACATTCAATCGTATGTTCTTGTTCCATCAGAAGCATATTTGCGTTTGCTTTGCAAGGATGCGAAAGATTCGTACATTTCTACGTTTTTTAACGAAATTTTCGACATGGGCATTAAAAAAAACGATTGAGCTTATGGGCCAGATAGTTTGCCCATCGGGCCTGGATCGAGTTTTCGGCCCGCTAAGCATTGTCTTCTCCAACCAGTCATCAGTCATCCGTCTCGCCTCGCGAGCCCCGAGCTCGATACGCAGACCCATGTCGCGGTTGGGGAACACGAAAAAACCCTAACCCTAGCACCGTCGTCCTGCTCATCCTCCGGCCGTTTGCATGGACGCGAAGGACATCCTCGGGCTGCCGAAGACCCCTTTCCAGTCCTCCCAGGAGAAGAAACAGCGGCCGCCCAAGGAGCCGCAGCGCAAGCCTGATGGCGTCTCGCGCGAGGTACCCCTCCCCCCCCCCCCCCCGCTTCTTCGCCCTCCCGCAGTTTCCTGCTCGCTGCCGCATGTTTGGTTGTTTCCCAGTGCTAATAGTTTGTGGGATCCAGGTATACGCGCTCACCGGAGGGGTGGGAATGGCTCCGCTCATGCCGACCATCGAGGCCTCGCACCTGAAGCGGCGGCCTGCTGTGGAGAAGGAGAAGGTGGGCTAGCAACTTTTCGGGTTTATATCCAAAGTTTTGGTACTTCTGTAGCATTTTAACTGAGCTGAGTGTTTAGCTATTCATACGCATTATGTGCATACCGGACGTACGGGAAATTTTGTCATTGAGTTGTGTTCATTGCCCGTGGATTTGAACTAGAAGGACATGCAAAATGTAGATAGATTTATGTGCAATTGTTATTTTTAGTCAGCGGCAATACGAGGTCCTCGTTATCAGACTAAACTTTATGGGATGCACTGCATAATCTAGGAACATCAGGGGAAAAATTCTGCCAGTTTAATGAATCACTGAAAGTTAATACATATAGTATGCTCCTGTTTCATGAGGCATTTTGGTCCAAATCTGGACAATCATTCTTCATAATTACGACGTGAACTACAGTTAGAATTGTGCTTCTCTAGAAATACCAACATTTTTGTGTCACTTCACCTTTAATGTTGACTAAATGTCATAGTTAGTTTATTAATTTGTTGTGGGATTGTAAATCTATTGTAGCATGATCATTCAACTTGTATTGAACTCCATGTCATGTGGAGCAGAATATGACTAGAAGTATATGCCACCTTTTCTATTCTAGTTTAGAACTTGGTTAACAAGTTGTTTGTTCCTTTAATTCAAATACTAAATGAAATCATTAAAATGTTTTGTGTTCTGTTCGGTTCAGCATCTTTATCTTGTTACCAGTGCATGGGTCACTATAGATCATAACATAACTTGTAAGCATGACGCAGGTGTCGGATTTGTCATATTTCTTTGTGGCATGTGTATACATTTTTTGTAGCCTGGTAATTCTTGCTCTTTGGTGGACTGCTGTAGGTGGTTTGACTTGAAAATATTAATTACTTCTGCAGATAGCATGGCAGTGGCTACCTTTTACGTCCTCTGCACGAACGGACAGTCTGCAACTTTACCACTGGGTTCGTCTCTAATGCTTTACTGATATGGTGTAGATCTTAAAGTTTCAGTATGACTAACTCACAGTACTTCCCGTCCTTCCGTTTTTTCAGGTTAAAGTTGCAAATGGTGTTCCACCAAGCGGTGACTATGAGTTTGCAAAATATAACACGGTAAGAATTATACTGTGTTGGTTACATCATTGAGCAAGAAACCTTGTACAGGATTCGGGCTGACTATGTGTTTGTTTGTCATTTCCTTTTGCAGAAGGTTGATGTTCTCAAATACACTGAAGAGGAGTATGAGAAATATTTAACTGAACCTGTAGGTACTAGTTACAATAAATTTTTCTTGTTGGCACTTATTGCTTTTAAACACACATTGCCATTGTAGAACTAATCCTGCTCACTACCTCGGCAAGATTGAAACAAATGAAAATTTCCTATTTTACCATTGACACTTCTGTTACCAGGTATTTAGATATCCCAACAATTTTATTCTCAATTTCAAAGCGTAAAATATGGGCTCTAGTGCTTAGTGGTTCTACCTGGAATAACTTTGAGCTCTTGGGTGCAGTCGACCACTATGTGGGGACGTTTAAATTTGCATAGTTATTTTTCACCTCGCCTCTATCTGCTATTTTCAGTAATTGGCTCGCCTTAACATTTTCAGAACCGGTAACATATGTCCTTTGAGCAGAGGTTTCTGACGTTCACAAGTATCAATATATTAGGCTGTTGAATTTAGTTTCCAAAGTCATTTTTGTTCACAATTTGTCATATTTGAAAGAGAATGTTTGATGTGCTTGTTTCAGACATGGAGCAGAGAAGAAACAGACCAGCTGTTTGAATTATGTGAACGCTTCGATCTTCGTTTCATAGTAATAGCAGATAGGTTTCCAACAAATCGCAGCGTGGAAGATCTGAAGAGCCGTTACTATTCAGGTACATCTAATTCTGATGTCTTTATGTTTGACAGAACCCAAGTGGGAAAGTTCTTCTGTTGGTAATGTTTATTGTTTTATACTTGAATCTGCTTTCTCAAAAGCATACAAACAGTGATTTACTTTGTTACTATCTGTTCTGCCATTCAACATATGAAACAAACAAGGATCTACTCATCTGTTTACTGGATGATTGCTTGCATCCGTTTACGCAATGTATCTTAGTTAGGAAAATAGAGGGAGAGAGATAAGATTCATTTCCTTTCAATTAGAGATGGTTTCCTTTAAGCTAGAGATTGGTTTCTTAGGCGTCAAGTTGGGTCTTCCCTATAAAAGGGAAACCATGTAATCATTTATGATTAAGCAATTAAACAGTCAAAACTCAAAAGAAACAAACTAAGCCTCAGAACCTCTCTAACCACGAGAGGGATTAGGCCCTGCGGGCGGCTAGATGAGGACAAGTGCCCTATCCCCGGTCTCCGGACCTTTACTTGCATTAGCATGTGACAGGCCTATTCAATTATTCACTAAAGCTAGCATGCATGATCAGTCTAGCTGTATGTGCACTTAAATCCTTGTACTGCTGTTAGTTTACTGTGAGCTAGCCATTGTTGTCTTCCTAGTGCAGTTACTCGGGCTCTTTTAATTGCAAGAGCTCGTTCATTCGATGAAGTTGCTGGGAATCCTCTTGTGAAGGTACACTTTTCCCACTGTCTGTTGTGGTGATTTTTTTGGTTGTCACATATGTTCATATGGGTATCTTCTCAGGAAACCTTCAATGCTGCTCATGAAACTGAGAGAAAGCGTGCATTGTCTGCACTCCTCTCCCAAACAAAACAACATGAACGAAAGGATGCTGAGGTAATATTTATTTATTTTGCTGATAATGGGATTATGATTATCTGATTTATGAAGTTTACCATTCTTTAGATTCCGTAGTTATGTATGTGATTGCCAACTGTTGCCTTTTCAGGTTTTAGCAGAAGCAAAACGTATTATGGAATCTCGTGCTACCAAAGTGAGTAAACCAGAACAGCTGATTTCATATTTCTTAGCACCAAAGTAACCTTAAGCAAGAACCTTTGGTTGGTAACATGTATGATATGCACATGTTTTTCTTTGGGTTTTTATAAAGCACATAGTGGTAGAATCTCCAGATTTTTGTAGTTTCTTCAAACAAATAGCTTAGGCTTGATATCATTGATCATGGAGATGTCTTTCGTCATAGTTATTACCTAGAGATTAAATTGTTTGCTCTATCCGGTTAATGGTCTGTTATTTAGATGTCTAATTGTTTAATATTTTGTCTGTAGAGCCTGGAAGAAGCAGGAGCGCAGGCAAGCTTTCATAATGCTGCGGCTCCCGCGGACGGTGTATCTCTGAGCAACAGTCATCCATTGTCAACTGCTACACATCCAGCTTTAGCAGCAAATAATACCATACCTGATTCACTACGGATGGTAACTTCGAAACTATTGGTTGCTTAAGTAGTTGTTTGTTGAGTCTTATGTTCAGCTGTTGATGAGTTGGCATTTGTTACAGTAAATATCTTGTTATTTTATTTAACAAACCATACCAGCATGTCCTTTTTTTTTCTTGCTTCCATTTGGCTGAACTCTTAGGATCTTGGTGATCTTTAATACTCCCTCTGTCCCATATTAAGTGACGTGAATTTGTCTAAATATGGATGTATCTACACACTAAAACATGTCTACATGCATGTAATATTTCGGCAGTTAATATGGGACGAAGGGAGTATGTGCTTTCTGATTATTACATTAGACAAATATCTATGGTTCATTTTTGGAAGTCGAAGATAGTAGCAAGCCTTATTCGTTTGCAAGGGAAATGGCTGTTCTGGCACTGCATTAGACATCACATGCTGTCTTGTTGTCTTATTGGCTATAGAATTTGAATTGACCATATGGAGAATGATATATCTACATAGTTTTCTTTTTTAGATGGATTTGACTAACTGCAATCCCCCTTTCAGCTTAAGGTGTATTTGAGATCCCACGCACTTGATCAAATGGTTCAAACAGTGAGTGCTTCAGCTGGCCTTAGAATGATCAAAAGGGTTGATCAGACTCTACAAGATCTTGGGGTTTGTTATCTGAAATCAGTTTATACCCCAAGCACACTGATATTTTTCTAGTGTCTTACCAAGTTTTGCTACTTACCTTTCACCGTAACATCTCTGTAGGTAAATTTGAAGCCAAAGGTCCCAACAAAAGCAGTTTGTGCGGAACATCTTGAATTACGGAACGAGATACTCACACTGCTTAACCTACAGAAGCAGGTACTTTTGTAAGAGCTTGTGAGCTCCCAGGTGTTGATCCCCATTTGTGTACTGATCATTTGGAAGTACCTGTTTGAAAACACAATCAAAAGAAAGGAGAAAAGTGGCCATATCTGTGAATGTCTTGTGCGGTTTAAGTATTATCTCCTTCGCCTAACAATTATCTCTCTTTTGCATTTTGTGTTAAAGCTACAAAATAAAGAGGCGGAAGTTTTAGCAAACAGAGAAAGCTCCTTCACAGAGGCGCCAGGCACACCTAAGGTACATACAGAATGGGTTACTGCATTTCTTTTTTCTCGCTGTATAAGTGGAAGACATTGTGATACTCCCTCCGTCCAACAAAGGATTTCTCAACTTTGACTAAATTTGAATGCATCTATACACTAAGTTATGTCTAGATACATTCAAAATTTGACAAACTTGAGACATCTTTTGTTGGACGGAGGGAGTATGATAAAGCATGCTTATTTAGACTCCGCTCAAGTATCGCAGCAAGCTTTATATGGCTATGAGAGGCAGGTCATTAATATAAGTAATGGTTCAAATAGCTTATTGAAGTCTTAATGGAATTGTGCAAAGCAATGACAACAGAAATTTACATAAAATATCTGAAAACTAAGACGTCGGATAATCCATCTTATATAGTGGTTAAGCGTTCGTATATTTGTCTAGTAGTACCACATGGCTGGTGGAAAGTCCTTTCATAGACAGAATCCGGTTCTTCTTTTTTCACTGTAATAGGAATGCTACCAGTGCGAATGCCGCTATCAACAATTAATTGGTTTTCTTTAGTCCTAAAACGGACTTGATTGGTGGCGGTGGTCTGTTCCACTTTCAGACTGCATCACTTGTTGATTTGGCACAAATCAATGAGGTGGGGACACAAATATGGGTTATATGGTCTAAGATAATAGATGATATCTTCACATATGTAGTGTATTTTTTTAGTCCGTAGCAATGCACGGTGTGCTAGTAGCTAATAATGATGGTATTTGGTGTTTTGCAGCGTGCTAATAGAGATGTTGATCGGCCATTTGTCCCTGATACTACTGGTTTTGGAGGTAATTTTTAAGGCAGACAACTTGGTTTTACCTTCTTGTTTCTTCCTCAATCTTTAAGTATTTTACATGATATTGATTCATGTCACTTCAGGTGATAGAGGAGTCAAACGGGACCACAAGCGTAAGGTTTGTTCTGCCTCTCACTCTCTCTCTCTCTCAGTTTATTCTTTGCATCTTAAATTTTTGCCTTACTAGACAAGATTTTGTTTGAGCGCAGGCAATAATTTAATTTTTTTGTGGTTTAACTGGGTTATTAGTTACATAGGCAGGTAGCAAATCTTGATTTTCCTAAACTGCCAGAGCTCCTTTAATTGTCTTCACTTCGGCACTCCATATTTCGTTGTGGACTTGACCTATTGTCCTCTACTGCAGATATATATGTTAGCTAGCTTCATTTGACCCCTTACATTAGTGATTAATAAACCTTCTTCACTTTTGCCAGTCCACTGGAAGATTTATGGATGCGCCACCCTCACCACCCCAATCCAAGAGGCCTCGGAAGTTGAAAGCGTCTGATTGACAGGACTAGGACTGTTCATATAGGACAACATCAAACATCCCAATGTAGCTTTGTTCTGTTTTGTCGTGTAACATATCATTTTGTATGTATGTAGACATAATAGAGAAGACAGAGCATTGCTGGTCGCAGCCTTCCTTTCGCTTTTTGATGCTTTCTGCGCGTGGATCTGTTAGTAGTACTGTTGATATTATTAGCACTGTTTAGCGTGAAGCGTATCGGCCGAAAGTGCAAGTTGATAGGACTGTTTCGTTCTTTCTGTTTACTTCTCGAGTTCTTGCCATAACCTCCTATCCAGTAGACTGTAGAAAAGGAAACAAAGCAAGAGCGCAAGACAGAAGACAGATACAATCGTGGACCGCAGGCTGCTTTCGTCCCGACGTTGTAGTTCGTGAGTGGATCCGGAGGAGTCACGGCATGCACGAGGACGAGGCGAGGCGACTGGCGCAAAGAGAAGAGATAGGCACCGGTCGACAGTGCTGCAGTCTGCAGACGCCCCGGAGGAAGCAAAGGAACTCTTTCCGCCAAAAAAAAGGAAGTGAAGGAACTCGCGCTCGGAGCCTCGGAGTCGCCGCAGAACAGCGTTTTGTTTCGGTTGAGCGACGGGCGGCGAGCGAGACCGGCACGTGCAATGGATAACTTAACTACTCGCTCCTCGTGTCCAGGAACCGACCCGACGGGACAGATGGGATGTGTCACGTCGCGGCTTTGGCTTCACTAAAAAGCAAACAAATTGTTCTCTTACTTGTCACTGATTTAGCTAAATCACAAGTTGTCATAAAAAATGTTAATATGCAAAAGGGAGCGACTATTTTTCGGTCGACAATCATAACAATCCGATGATTCTCATTATGTGTGCATCTCATGATTGGATATGACGGTTGTTAATATTGATTTAAAAATAGTTATTTTTCGGTCGTCTGGGAAATAGCAAATGCGATTGCAAAACGCCAAGCAAAGCATAGGTGGACATGAGTAGAATTTGAGCAAGATACAAAAACTAACGTCAGAGGAGTTATTTGGCTCCTCGATGATCCACGTCATGTGCTGTGCTGGGAAGTCCTGCTATTTTTACATAATTACATCCAACTCTTCGTTGACCTCGAAGTTTAGAACCCGTTGTGTTATCGACATGATACACACACGTCAACAAACCCGTCGAGTACTTTGAGAAAGTCTCAGCGGTCGCACCTCGGACCTGTGGTCTGACGGTCCTTGCGTGTCTGTGTCCACCGATTTGTCTTGTTTATTTGGTTATCCCACGATGCCTTTATACTGTATATTCTATCTGGATTACAAGTGTTGGATTCCAACACCTAAACCTCCGTTGTTCATTGCGTTGAGTTCGTGTCACCAGGTCCGGCCAGTCTCGAGGAAAACCCGAATGTAACTGAAACTAATTAGCACCGAAAATGGTGTCCTCAATTCATGTCACCATCGAAACAAATCTACAACTGCTAGGAATGCCATCAATCCATCATCACAGAAGGAAACAAAGCAACAGAGAAGAACAGTTGCCGGGCGCTCCCTGCTTTCCTCCGGGAGTCCCGACGTTGCGGTCCGTTGAGTGGATCCGGACTCCGGAGTCAGTGAGTCACCAGCCAGAGATCTATCCCCGACGTCCGACGAGGCGAGGCGACTGGCGCAAAGAGAGCGAGAGACACCGGCCGACATTGCTCCTGGAAGGAAGCGAAGGAGCTCACGCCAGATCGATCCGGCGGACCGTTTCGCCGGCCAGTCACAGAAGACCAGCGGGTTTCGTTTCGTTTCGTTTCGGTTGGAGCCGGACGGACTTTCTAGTACTTGGCTCGCTCACGCATTCGCCGGAGAGCGACTGCAGGCGCCGGCCGATATGGACGGGTCGTGTCCAGGAGCTGTCCGAGGGAGACCGGACGGGGGCAGATGGGATGTGTCACGTCGCCGCTTTGGCCTTTGGCGGCTTCTTCTTTTCTCGTGGATCACCCGGCTCGCTGGATCGGCCGACCTCGACTGCTTGCATGTAGTATCTGTGTGTGTGTGGCGCTCGTTGAAGACGACGAGACGAGGAGGAGTGGAGATCAGAGAGCAAGTAAACTTCGCTGCTAAGCAGCAGGGGGCCGGGGCGATGAATCCAAGTGATCGACCAAGTGGGATGTGTGTGCATGCATGCATCCATCCATCCATGAGTTTGGAGGCAACATAAAATCCATGACACCCAAATACCCAATGTGTCACGGCCTCACAGGCAGGCGACATGGACGTGCGGTGATCAATTCGAAATCCGTTACGACGGGCTCCTTTCCTTCCTTCTAAACGATTGACGGTGACAAGTCGTGTGAGAAAAACAAAATCGCGACTCGCATATCGGTCGGCCGGCCGGCATATGCATGACGTCGTGCGTGCGTATTTGTGTGTGGGCAGCCAAGCCACTGCAGAGGCTTTTTCGTCCGTGCTCAGACAGCGCGACACCGTGCGATGCACGCCCGAGACCCTGCGTCGCTCACGAAAATTAATTCTCGCCGGGGGCCAGAGCACCGGCAAAAGATCAAGAGAGGGCAGAGAGAGACGCGCAAACCACACCAGGGAGGGCCCCAGCACGTACACACGCCTTTTAACAACATCAATCACTGTTGACTCATAATAATCAACCGTCCCTCTCAAGTCTCAGCCGCTGACAGACCGCAGCACCGCACGCGCACGGTGCCATGTTGCACGAGCAAAAGAGAAGAAAAACATTGTGTTCGTACTTACGTACTGTACTAAAATCTTCTCATGTTGTGGTAACAGTACTAAGCTTGGCTCACTCACGTATTTGCCGGAGAGCCACGTCCGGCGACCGACCGATACGGATGGATCGGCCGGTGAGCGTGCGAATGCAATGGATATATGTTCTGGACTACTCGCCCTCGTGTCCAGCTAGGTCCAGGAGCGGTACGTGGACCCGCCGGCACCGAACACGGCAGATGTGTCACGTCGCGAGCTTTGGCACTTTGGCAGCTTCTTCTCTTGGATCCGGCCGACCTGGCTCGTGTCAACAGCCAACAGGGCTGAGAGAGAAAAAGGCTTGGGAATTTTTCATCCGCCCTGGAGCGACCAGCGTGCCGTACTTGTGTGGCGCGCGTTTAAAGATGGCGAGCGCCAGTGCTCTTCTCCCTCCGTCCGTACGTTCCACTACCCATGGCACGATGAGAAAAGAAAGGAAAAGAAATAAAATCCACAGCCAATGGGTTTCGCCGTGGACATGGACGGCAACCAATTCGATTCCGTTACGGCTTTTCTCGATGGAGACGAGTCGTTAACAATCGCGATAGGAAGGCGCGACGCGACCCGTTGGGCGTCTCGGCCGGTCGTGGGGGCGAAATGCTCCTCCAACGCGCAACCACACACACACACACACAATACCGAGAATCCGGGCCTCAGCAGCTCGCTGGGCGTCTTCATCGTCCATCCCCCTTCGTTCGTTCGTGCCCACCGTTGCCCTGAACTCGCTCCCAGAATTGAGTTTCATCTAATTCTCGA
Organism: Brachypodium distachyon; assembly: GCF_000005505.3. Taxonomy (NCBI): domain Eukaryota; kingdom Viridiplantae; phylum Streptophyta; class Magnoliopsida; order Poales; family Poaceae; genus Brachypodium; species Brachypodium distachyon. The sequence continues at coordinate 16,154,503 of NC_016132.3, read as the reverse complement.
GCAACAGCAGAGAAAGAGACGCGCAAACCACCGGCCTCAGGCTCAGCAACGTGCTTGACACAGCTCACTGAGTCACTGTACACTCATCAATGCCTACCTCGTGATGCCATGTACTCCGCGGGAGATGAACAGAGAGAAAAATCAAGAGTTTAATTAGCACCAATGTAGGAGTATACTACAAACCTCGCTCACATGTGATTAATTTTTAGCAGCAATCAGTCGCTAAGACTCGATCGGGGGAGTAAGATTAAGATTAAGACAGTGCAGCAGAATCTAGTATTCTTCTTCTTCTTCTTCTCCGGCGGCCTAGCTACTTGGACCCGCGGTTGAGCATCTCCTTGTAGTTGAGCAGCGAGTTGAGCCGCTGCAGCTTGAGCTGCTGCCTGAAGCTGTTGATGAAGTCGTCCGCGCGCGCGTCCACGCCTTGCTCCGCCGGCTCCTCCGGTGCCGGCGCTGGCTTCCTCGCCTCTGAACTCGACTTGGTCATCCTCCTCTCCTCCGCATCCGCCCCCTGCTGGCTCTTCCCCTTCTTGCTCTGCCGCTCCGACTGGCTCCTGCCGTAGTGCGCCTCTTCCGCCGCGGGGGCCGCTTCGGCGGCGAGGTCGCCGGAGGTGAAGCGGTAGAGGCTGAAGGACCGGAGGCGCTCGAGCACGGAAGGCGCGCGCGCCAGCGGCGCCGCCGCCGCCCTCGTCGGCCGCAGAGGAGGGACGTACTCTTCCCGGTAGTAGACCTCCTCCTCCTCCTGCTGCTGTTGCTTTTGCTGTTGCTGCTGCGCCGGCGGCGAAGAAGGCATGAAGCTGTCGCTGAACTCCTCCGCCCTCGCGTCCACGACGGCCTGCTCCTCCTCCTCCTCCTCCGCGCGCACCGCCGCCCATTCCGCGGCCCTCGCGGACGCCGCGGCATTCTTCCTCGCCTGCGAGGAGCTGCTCGACGACTTTCTCATCCTCGGCGGGACCCCCGCCGCCGAAGCCCTCTTCCTCGTCTTCTCCCGCGGCGACGGCGCAGGCGCGTGCGCGGGCTCGGACCGGCTCCGGGAGTAGTGAGCGGCGTCCCCGGCCGTCACCGTCACGGCTCCTGCGTGGTCGGGGGCGGGGGCGGCGTACTCGGGCGGGAAGTCGCCGGAGCGGAAGCGGTAGAGGCCGATGGAACGTAGCCGGTCCAGCACCGACGACGTGCGCGCCAGCGGCGCCGGCGCCGGCGGGTCCACGTACCGCTCCTCCTCCTGCTGCTGCGGGTGCTGCTGGTCGTAGTAGGGATGGTTCTCATCGTCCTCCTCCTGCTGCTGTTGGTGTTGGTGCTGGTGGCGTTGGTGGTGTGGGGAGTCGGGGTTGCGGCGGCGGGAGCGGGACGTGAGCGCGATGGTGCCGATGACGAGGTTGACGACGAGGAACAGCGTGGCCGGCGTGAAGAAGCCCCGCACGGAGCCCCACCACGCGACGAGGCCCAGCGCCGCGTCGACGCCGCTGCCGTCCATGTGCCCGATCTGCCGCCGCGTACGCAGGCTGAGACCTAGATAGAATATGACTACTAGGAGGAAGAAGGGGACGAGTGCCCGGCGCTCGCTCGATGTGTGGTACGGAGTAGCTTTGGGGCTTTCGCTGAGGGCGGTTGGGGGGAGGAGTAATCGAGGAGGGATTTGGCGCTGTGGGGATTGGATTTGGGCCTGGATGGAAGCGGGGGGAGGAGTTAAATGGTGGCTGGGGATTGGGGGGACACGCGGCGCGGCAGGGGAGGAGGGTCCTACTGTACTGTACTGCTGCTGACTTGGTGGGTGGAAAACGTGGGAATCCAAGTGCCGCCCTTCCGCGTCCCCCCTCGTGCGGCGAGCCCATCATCAGCCGACCCCGCCCGGGATCGCGGCCGGGCCAGCCTGCCTGCTGCATGGCGCCAATCCCATCGTACCACCACTCCACCAGGACGCGGCGTGACACTTGGCCGCAAACGTGATCTAGCCGTTAGATTCTGGCAACTGAAAACCAGCCGAAACATGGGGCACCTGGAGGGTACCTGCAGTACTGTGTAGCCAAGGAAGCTGCGTGGAAGGAACCGGACGGGATATCAGAGCCCCTCCGGGGCAAAACTTGGAACCAGATTTATCAGAGCCTCCTTGGCTTTGTTTCGAGTCAATCTAGTCAAGGAAGATACTGTAATGCCATTGGAGGTCTGCACTCACTCCAGTCCAAGAGCCCTGCCGACCTCTTGTAGGCTGGCTGAGACTCCTCCTCCTTCCCTTGTCGTCTCGCCCGTACGGTACCCCTCCTTCGTTCCATCCAAGTTTGGTGAACCCATCCAGAAAGCTGAGAAAATTGGATGGGAAGGAAGAGCACCGTTTCACACGATTTTACTACTACGTACTCCACGTCCAACCACAAGTCGGTTTCGATATGTGCACGCAGCAAGCACGATGTTAGAATTTGGTGGGTCTGATCAGTTCAAGATTAAGTTTAATAAATTCTAAAAAATAATTGTGATGAGGAGAGTGAGAATTAGAATAGTCACACCTTATTAGTTTAGAGTGAGTGAGACCAACATATAAGAGATGTTGCTTCTCACCTATTGAGCAAGTGAGCAATGGAAATCCCCACACGCGCTCCTCCTCCTCCTCCTCTCGCCTCGCCACGCGCGCGCCGCGTTTCGTGGATCGAATTCGAGCCGTGTGGGGCTGGGCTTCTAATCTTTTTGTCACGCGCGCGAGATATTTTTGGAATCTGTTACAGACGCGTGCAGATTTTGTGTAGTCGGTTCAGGTTTCCTAAACCGAACCGACCTATACCCGCATGACTATATATACAGCCGCCCCGTCCCTCCGATCGGTACGCAAGACAACCGAGCTAGGGTTTCGCGTGTCTCTCGCTTTTGCGCCGTAGTCGTAGTCTACTCCATCCCGAGCGCCGGCGTGCACCAGCGATCGGGAGAGCAGGTCTCCGGAACCTTTCCCCTTTGCGATCCTGTACGGGAGATGGCGAATAAGGTTTCGGGAAGCGCTCCGCGCGACTGCTCGCTTCCGCCACCACGGGTCGCCAACCGTCCAAGTCGGGCGGTGCTACGTGCCGCCGTCTTTGTTGCCAGCAACGTCGTCAAGTCAACTCGATCGTCATCACGGCTTCTTCCTCTTGATCGAAATAGTACGTAATCCGTGATCCGATCTACAGTTTAGCTATGATCTGCGAGTTCATATTGCTCTTTGTTGAACTGTTAAATACTTCTAGTACTTTCGAGATGCCTGTGCTAGTTGCTAATGTCGTCATGATCTATATTCTGGAATTATTCATTAAATTGTTATTCTCGAAATTGCTTAATTTTCCAACAATCCAAAAACCTTATTGTAGGCAATTTCCTGATTTAACTATGGGTTTAGCCGATGCATTGAAGCCGGATAAAATTTCCGGGATGTACTTCAAGAGATGGCAATTAAAGGCCATACTTTGGTTGCAGACTCTGAAAGTATTCTAGGTGACAGACGGCAAACCAGAGGAAGATTTATCTGAGGAAGCTCAGAAAAATTTTCAGGATGCCAATGTTGCCTTTAGAGGATGCATTCTGAGTGTTCTTTCTGACCGTCTTTGTGATGTGTATATGCACATAGAAGACGGGAAGGAGCTGTGGGATGCATTGGATGCTAAATTCGGTGCAACCAATGCAGGCAGTGAATTGTATACCATGGAGTCGCTGAACGACTACAAGATGGTGGATAACCGTTCTGTAGTTGAACATGCGCATGAGATACAGATCATTGTGAGAGAACTCAAGCTTCTCAAGTGTGATTTACCCGACTAGTACGTGGCTGGGTGCATTATTGCAAAGTTACCTCCCGCGTGGAGGAACTTCGCCACGTCTCTAAAACACAAGAGACAAGAGATATCAGTTGAACAACTGATAGCGTCCCTTGATGTTGAAGAGAAAGCTCGGGCTAAGGACACCACTGAGAAGGCTGCTGATTTTCTGTTTAACGCCAATATGGTACAGATGAACTTTCGCATCAACGGAAAGAACAAAGGGAAGAAGTCCGTTGTTGTTAAAAACAACAAGCCCGCGCAGACTACTACCTTCAAGAAGAAGAAAGTAAACAAAGGCGAGATGAATTGTTTCACCTGTGGAGAGCTCGGCCACTTTTCCAGAGACTGTTCTGATCGTGCAGATCGGAGAGAGAAAAACGGGCAGAAGACTATCAACGTCGTGACCGCTAGCAACACTGACACGTACGGTATTATATCTACTGTCCTTTCAGTATTTCAATCTCCATGTTGGTGGATTGATACTGAAAGATCGAGTACGTCACAGACGGTGGTGAATGTGACCGGTTTTAATTCTTTCTTCAAAAATGAAGACTGAAGACTGAAGACAGTCACAGTGCTTCAACAACAGAGATTATACTTAGCAATTTTAGAGTAGCAACGGAATGAAGAAAAATGAACAGGTAAAGAAGTAGCAATGAAGACAAGAACAGTGAGAACAATTATACTTCAACAGAAAGTATGAAATTGAGGAACGACATCACAAGAACACGAAGACACAAGGATTTGTTTTCTGAAGTTCGGATTGTTGGCACAATCCTACGTCTCCGTTGAGGGGGCTGAGTCACACAAGACTCGCGGACACACAAATCCACCCAATCCTCCTGAGCTAAGACCTAAGTCTCGCCCAGTTACTCGTGGTAGATCTATAGGTGATCTCCGAACCTTCACAGACTGGTTGATGGAGAATTACAAGCTTCGATTGGTCTTCAACACTGACTCCTAGCTGTCTAGGTGATGCCAATCGCCAAGAGTAACAAGCTTCAAGTGCTCGTCTAGAGAGGAGATCCCATTCTTCACGCTCAGTTCAGCTCTAAGGGTTTTATCTGGTGTTCTTCAAAAATAACTCACTGGGGGATCACCACCAAATCCGTTCGGGATGGGTCGTCTTATATAGCCTTGACCACGACCGATCTAGCCGTTGTGACCTATTGGATAAAGTGATTCCTGAGACTCCAGCTCACACTTTATCTCTTTGTCTCACAACGGTTAGATTACGTGGTCAAAACGTTAAGCGACAGGATTTCAAACAAATTTGAAATCAGAGTGAAGACTTCACGCGGAAGTTTCTGTGAAGCCTGAAATGCTTCATTCTTCACTCCGACGAAAACACTCACACAGAAAATGGTTTTCGCCTAAGCTGAACATGAAGAATAGGTTTCACCTGAACCAGCTTCACACTTCAAACCCCCCTTAATAGTACGGCGTTCCTATACTCAAGTGAAGAAAAAAAACTACGGAAAGACCTATGAAGAAAGCTACGCTTCACATTCTTCACCGTTCTTCACTGAGTTCTTCATACTTCAAGCTGGTACTTGTACTTCAATTTTTAGGGGTCGTCGATGCTGGTAAACCAACTCTTCTAAGGAACTAAAACCTGAAACACTTCGTGTAACTCATTAGTTCCTCAACCATGTTGTCATCATTCATCAAAACCCATACAGGGGCATGGTTTCCCTTTCAGATACGGGTGCTAATGTTCATATATGTTCTGACATCTCTTTGTTTACTTCTTACCAGCATGGAAGGGATTCAACCGTCTTGATGGGGAACAGGTCGCATGCAGTTGTTCGTGGCGTTGTTACGGTCGATCTGAAGTTTACTTCGGGGAAGATCGTGCGGCTAAGCAATGTGATGCATGTCCCCTCCATGAACAAGAATCTCGTTTGCGGTTCCCTTTTATTTAGAGATGGTTTTAAGGTAGTTTTAGAGTCTAATAAAGTAGTTGTGTCCAAACATGGACAATTTATTGGTAAAGGCTATGAGTGCGGAGGCTTGTTCCGTTTTTCCTTTTCTGATTTTAGTGATATGTCAATGAACCATATTTGTGGCAGTGTTAATGATAATGCAAGTGTTTGGCACTCTCGTTTATGTCACATTAATTTTGGTTTAATGTCTCGGCTATCCACTATGAGTTTAATTCCTACTTTCACCACTGCCAAAGGTTCTAAGTGCCATAGTTGTGTGCAATCAAAGCAACCTCGGAAGCCCCACACGGCGGCCGAGGAGAGAAATCTGGCACCTCTAGAACTCATACATTCTGATCTTTGTGAGTTGAATGGTGTGTTGACAAAAGGTGGAAAGAGATATTTCATGACGTTAATTGATGATGCTACTAGATTCTGCGATGTTTATTTGTTGCGAACTAAAGATGAGGCTTTAGACTACTTTAAAATCTATAAGGCTGAAGTTGAAAATCAATTGGAGAAAAAGATCAAACGTTTTAGGTCGGATCGTGGTGGCGAGTATTTCTCTAATGTATTTGATGAGTTTTGTGCGGAACATGGTATTATTCATGAGAGGACGCCTCCCTGCTCTCCCCAATCAAATGGGGTCGTCAAGAGGAAAAACCGCACGCTGACTGACTTGGTGAATTCCATGGTAGCCACTGCCGGTTTATCTAAGACATGGTGGGGGGAGGCGTTACTGACTTCATGTCATGTCCTGAATAAAGTTCTACACAAAAATAAAGAGAAGACCCCTGCGAGGAGTGGATTGGAAGAAAGCCATCAATTTCTTACTTGCGCACTTGGGGATGTTTGGCGAAGGTCAATGTTCCAATTCCCAAGAAACGCAAACTCGGACCGAAAACAGTGGATTGTATCTTTCTAGGCTATGCTCAGCGGAGCGTGGGCTATAGATTTTTAGTAGTTAAATCCGAGGTACCTAATATGCATGTTAATACTATTATGGAATCTCGTGATGCAATATTTTTTGAGAATATTTTTCCTATGAAAGATATGCATAGCATTGCTAGAATTTCCTCTAAAATATTACCTGAGTCTACCATACCTGAATCTAATACATCTGAGAATGAATCTGAACATCCTGAGGATGATGTTAAGAAGGATGACAATGAAGCTCCTTCCAGGAGTAAGAGACGAAGGATTGCAAAATTCTTCGGTGATGACTTCATTGTGTACCTTGTGGAGGATACTCCCAAAACCATTGCAGAGGCATATGCATCTCCGGATGCAGATGACTGGAAAGAAGCTGTCCAGAGTGAGATGGACTCCATTCTTTCTAATGGGACTTGGGAGCTATCTGAACGACCCCACGGTTGTAAGCCAGTAGACTGCAAGTGGGTGTTCAAGAAGCAGCTAAGGCCTGACGGTACTATTGAAAAGTATAAGGCACGGCTTGTGGCGAAAGGCTACACTCAGAAAGAAGCCGAAGATTACTTTGACACCTATTCACCAGTTGCTAGACTTACTACCATTCGAGTACTACTATCCCTGTCTGCCTCCTATGGTCTTGTCATTCATCAAATGGACGTAAAGACAGCTTTCCTTAACGGAGAGTTGGAAGAGGAAATTTACATGGATCGGCCAGATGGATTTGTGGTAAAGGGTGAAGAGAGAAAGGTGTGCAAGTTACTGAAATCTTTGTATGGACTAAAACAAGCACCTAAGTAATGGCACGAGAAGTTCGACAGAACTTTAACTTCTGCAGGCTTTGTCATTAATAAGGCTGATAGATGTGTGTACTATCGCCATGGTGGGGGCGAAGGTGTTATTTTTTGTTTTTACGTGGATGATATTCTGATTTTTGGTACAAACATAAAAGTGATAAATGAGGTCAAGTCGTTTCTATCAAATTGCTTTGATATGAAAGACCTGGGAGAGGCTGATGTAATTCTTAACATTAAGCTGGTTAAAGATGAGAGTGGAATTATTTTGTTGCAATCCCACTATGTTGAGAAGGTCTTGAGTCGTTTCGGTTTTACTGATAGCAAACTTTCACCAACACCGTATGACCCCAGCGTGATATTCAGAAAGAACAATGGAGAAGTGAAAGATCAATTGAGATACTCTCAAATAATCAGTTCCCTTATGTACTTAGATAGCGCTACGAGGCCTGATATCTCTTTTGCTGTGAGCAAATTGAGTAGGTTCACGTCAAACCCGGGTATAGATCATTGGCGTGCACTAGAAAGGATATTGCGCTTTCTAAAAGGTACGATGAGTTATGGAATACATTATTCAGAGCATCCAGCTGTGCTTGAGGGATATTGTGATTCGAACTGGATCTCTGAAGCAGATGATCTCTACGCCACAATCGGGTATGCCTTCATACTTGGTGGTGGTGTCGTATCATGGAGATCTTGCAAACAGACCATATTGACGAGGTCAACTATGGAAGCAAAACTTGCTGCTTTAGATATAGCCACCTTTGAGGCAGAGTGGCTGAGAGATCTTTTGATGGACTTGCCGGTGGTTGAAAAACTAGTGCCGGCTATTCTGATGAACTGTGATAATCAAACAGTTATTACTAAAGTAAACAGTTCAAAGGATAACGCGAAGTCATCAAAACACGTGAAGAGAGGTGTGCAGTCTGTCAGGAAATTGAAAAACTCCGGAGTGATAGCTGTCACATATATTCAAACAGAGAAAAACTTGGCAGATCTCTTTACCAAGGGACTATCACGTAATGTGATAGCGAGTGCATCGAGGGAAATGGGGTTGAGACCCATGAATGTTGTGCCATAGTGGTAATCCAACCTATGTGATCGGAGATCCCGTGAAGCAGGATCTGGGAAGAATGAAGCTATCGGTATAACAGAGGAGAGTATGTTATAACCCTCTCTATGTGAAGATGTGAGAGTCTCAAATTGTTGTAAGGCAGGTTGGCGACATGCCTTAATGTGTTCATTGCGGCTATGAGTAGCGAAAGATGCTGTCCTACAGAATATTCTTGAAAGAACACACCTATATGAGTCCGACTGTCTAACGTCGCAGTCTATGAGATTTGGGTGATCTCTAGTAACTCATGAAGAGACCACGGAGTATGACGCATATGCTCCACCCGCGGGGTAGACTACTGATAGCCCAGTACTGGTTGACTTTGAGTGAAATCTATTTCACGACAGCTTGCAATTCAAGGCTTAATCCATTGTGAGTGTGGATGGATGTAACTTAATGATCTAGGCAGAAGTTCAACTTAACAGTCTCTGCCGAAACACTAGTATATAAACAAGTAGCGAGAACATGTAAATTTCTAAATGGGTATTTGAGATCTGGTGGGTGATTGTTAGAATTTGGTGGTCCTGATCAGTCCAAGCCCAAATTTTAATAAATTCTGAAAAATCTCAAAGGCCCATTTATGAAGTGGGATGAGGAGAGTGGGAATGGGAATAGTCCCACCTTACTAGTTTAGAGTGAGTGAGGCCAATATATAAGGGATGTTGCTTCTCACCTATTGAGCAAGTGAACAAGAGAAATGCCCGCGCGCGCTCCTCCTCCGCTCGCCTCGCCTCGCCTCGTCACGACGCGCGTGCGCCGCGTTTCGTGAATCGATTTCAATTTCGATTTCGAGTTGCGCTCACCAGCGATCAGGAGAGCAGGTCTTCGGAACTTTTCGTCTTTGCGATCCTGTACTAGAGAGGGCAAATAAGGTTTTTGGGAAGCGCTCCGCGTGACTGCTCGCTTCCGCCACCACGGGTTGTCTACCGTCCAAGTCGGGCGGTGCTACGTGCCGCCATCTTCGTCGTCAAGTCAACTCGATCGTCATCACGGCTTCTTCCTCTTCATCGAAACAGTAGTAATCCGTGATCCGATCTACAAATACTTCTAGTACTTTTGAGATGCCTGTGCTAGTTGCTAATGTCGTCATGATCTATATTCTGAAATTACTCATTAAATTGTTATTCTCGAAATTGCTTAATTTTCCAATACGGTTGACTTCTCTATGGTAGAATATATAGTCCATACTCTTGTGACGACGATAGCTTGGTGATAGGTGGTCAGGTCTGGGGGATTTTGCTGAGCGTGAGCTTTGCATATTGCCCTGAAGCTCGCCATATGTCGCATGGTCGCCCATGCAAGTAACCGACTGTTTGGCATGTGCTGACTCGAGCTTGCGTGCCATTTGAGGCAGGAACTCTGCTCTTGATTGTATCCAATGAAGTCAGAATACTCAACTCAGGATAAGTGTTTGTGTGATGACGACGACATCTCCGTGCAACTTCGTTCATCTTTGAGCAACGTGTGTGGGGTTTTTGACTGGTTTTTCATTAAACAACTGAGCAGCTCTCTCCCATTTTAATTAATGGATTGAGTTCTTTGGATTTTGATTCGAAAAAAAACTTTTGCTATTGTATAGTATTAGGAGTATCTTCTAATACTAGCATCTAGCAGAGACTGGTCACTGACGCCATTGGCTAAAATCTCCTCCATAAAGGCTCATCGACGGGCCTGCCAGAAACAAACACGCACAACTGGACGATGGACCATCCAGGCAGCCTAGCTTAGCTAACACAGGACGAATTGAAGCTTAGCTTAGCGTATTTGGTGAAGCAGGTGACACAACACAACACGTGTTGCTTGCTTCCAAGGCTGGTCTGCTATCTGCTTTAGTCAACTCAACTCTAGTAGCTTGATTAGCATTCTTAACGACGCTATCAAGAAGCCTAATCAGATAGGGATGAGCTCACGCTAGACATATGGAATACTTTAGATTTGCCCCCCACCGTGGTCCGTCGCTTTCGGAGACGACATAACGTATCAAGTACGATCAGAGGTACTGTTTGCTTCTCATCGGGGGAGCCCACATGGTACCTAACCAGCAACAGACTCGACCTTATTTTTCGTTTTTTTCTGCGGGAACTATTTGACAGCTTCGAAAAATCTACATTACAAAAAGCTCGACGCAACACTAATGATCCAATCTCAAAGTGCTTTAGAATACCATTCATGTTTTTACATATCTGACACCCAGAGAAGCACAGGCTAACACTTGACTGAGATACAGTAATCGATAAACTATTGATCACTGGCTTTGTTTCTTCTACATGAGATGTCTAACAGTATCCGACGTCTCTCAGAAACATTGCAGAGCCTGTATCTTCATGGTGAGCAGCACAGTGTTTCTTCTCATCGATAGAGAATGCGGTACATTCAAACAACAGAGCAGACAAACACCACGCCTGTTGAAGGTAATACCTGGATTGATTAACCAATGTTGTAGCTCCACCTGAAAAACTAGCAACAAGGTCAGCGCGGTTGTGTTCCACATGGGATCGAACAACAGCACATAGTATTAACCCACGGTACCTGCACAGAATACCCATAATCTTGGCTGACAACCCTAACGACTTTACAGCTCGTCAGAATCCGAAAGAATGCAACTTCCTTTAGAATGCAACATAGGGTGTCAGAACCTCCTAGGAAGCTTTGCTAGCAGCAGGGCTTCTACCAAACTGAATGATCATCGGCTTTCCTTTGAACACATAACCATGGGTTAAGTTCTGCAAAATCAGAAACAGAACCATACTTTAGAACACATAGTTCTGGGACTAAATAAGGAAGGCTAGGAAATAAAACACTCCAGATGTAACAAAAATGGGACTTCTTTCTTACAGCTTTGATACTTCAAACAAAAGTTTGTTAGTGCCGCGCCCAGCGAGCAACTTCAGAGTTTTTTAGCATGCAGATGGGCAGTTTTACTGATTTCGATAAATTAGCTATATTTATTGTGTAATACTATTGTAAACCAATGGACAACAATAGTCTCTAACCAGTGCACGTTGAGCAAGTTCAACAGATGGAAATGTCACAAAAGCTTGGCCCCGCATCCGTCCTTCCTGGAACGAGATCAGAATATTTCAGGAACAGAATAATGCTAGCAAAATGAAGCAGAACAATGGTGACATAGAAAAAATGATATGGTCCAAAAGAAACACCAGCTTTTCTGATAAGTTTCCCCATGAATAAACAATAGATGTGGAGCAAGGAACTATCATTTGGATTTTGTTTCCTTATCAATAGGATCTACTTTCGATCGTAATCACGGCGCAAGTAAAAGATATACAAATCTAACCTGCATTAGCTTGATACTTAAACCAGATTTTGCAGCATCCATGCTTTCGAACACAGATCCTGTAACGAGCAGTTTAAAACAAAACTTAGAGAGAAATTGAGCAAGAACTACGATGTGCAGAATTCTGACATAAACATTTCAAGAAACACCGGTATTCACTATCCAGTCTCCCCCAGTCATACCAAAGACATAGTAGAAGTCATCATGAACAACATCCTTCGCCAAGTTCTTAATATATAATACACTGGCAGGATTCCCTGGAGTGTAATTCTGCAAAACAGAAACAAGAGTGTCTCAGTGATTTGATTGTGATTTTTTTAAAGGGCAATTTTGCAACTGTTGACTTGCGACAAATAGGCTGATAATTGACGTCTACTTTCATGAATATCGAGGAAAATAGAACATATAGGGAATGTGATCATTGGATCGTAGTGACATAATAGACCACATTGCCTAACAACTAGCAACACCAGCTTGTGATACTACGTTTAAAATCTGCTAACAGGAGTAGCCGTTCTTCAAATTATTAGGAACTCATAATGAAGATAAAAAAGGATGAAAATTATGTGAACACTAGATGATGGTACCTATGATGTATATTCGTATTAATCATCTTGAAGTTACAAGATGATATCACTAAAACATTGCATCCTCAAGATGTTTGTGTAAATGACATAATAATACTAAATGCATCTACCTTGAACATGGGAAGGGACAAAATCTCCTCGGTCGGTAATTTCTCTTTCTCTATTTCCTGAGGCGTGACAAAATATTTTTCTTCAGGTTCATCTTTTGAGGACAATTCCTTGTCAATAGTACTTTGATCAGCAAGTTCCTTATGAGCAGCCTTAGGGAGAATATTTATCTGCACAAAGCCATTGCATTAGAACATGCAAAGGTAATTCAGCTCTTGAGTTCTAACAAAAACAATGCTTCACCTGCAGTACTGGGTTTTTCTTTTTTATTATTTGAATCTCATTAGAAACTAACGCAGCTGGTTTCACCCCAACTGCTTCATGAGAGACACTTTTATCAACAGCAGGACCAACAATAGCTTCATGCTTTGTGCGCTTGACTTTCCTTGTATCAACATCTTCCTACAATAAATAAAGTGTGCATACATGATTTATCAAAGATATTTATAAATTGAAAGCTACGAAGATAGGATGTAGCAAGTACATCAGAAGATTCCATCTCAGACTCATCACTGGACAAAACCGCCAAATGATGTTTCTCCGTCGTAGAAGGCTGCGGTGGTGGAGGGGGAGGAGGAGCAGGCACTTGTGATGGTAGAGGTGGAGTAGGCAATGCCATCCGAAATGGAGCTGGAAGATTCATCTTGTTCATCAAATGCAACACCTGTTTCAAAAAAATACATTTGCTCATGCTGAATTCACAAAATTATGCCTTGAGTTGCAATGGTAGTTCACGGATAGAAATTCTAATAGACCTGAGTGTAAAATCGGGGAACGGCAATGAGAGAATTGACAATATTTGTCAGTATGTTTCCATCTGGCGGTGGATATGCATACCTACAAATAAATAAAGAGCACTTTCATCAGTCTCAACTAAGATTGTGGTTTGGAACTGCCAACATGGATACCAGAAAGAGATTCCACAGAGATGAATTGGTTGACCTCATTGAAAACTATGACCCGTTTGCAGACTATGTAGTCTCAGAAGTCAGAATTGCATTGACTAAGTCAGCATATAAAAGCTTAATAGATTGGTAATTGTTTGCTAAATTGATTCTTAACTTCCAATTGGATAATATAAGAAAATTGGCATAAACACTCATGATTGAGAGCTCACTGTCTTTTACAATAAGAATCCAGTAGCAGTAAGCTAAAATACTAACTTTTTAGAGCAGCATTTTTTGTCGTAAGAGGAAGCAAAAATGTAATTTTCAGTTAGAGACACAACATTCCATTGTAGTCTCCCTCAATTGTTTTATGTAAGGTACTCATGCATTCCAAGATTAAATGACTAATAAAATATCGGTTCATGTTACATAAAAAGATATCATTGAAACTTCTGAGTATGAATCCGATTATATCACCTTTTTGTCACCCGCATAATATTGGTCTAATTGTTGGTCAAAGTGAATCTTTGAATGCGTGAATGCCTTATATTTTAGAGCAGCGTGAGTACTACGTAACAAATACAAGGATGAACTTACGTTATTTGCCGTAAACAAAAGATAAACTTAGGTTATTGGATTCTTAATTCTCAGATTGCAGATAGCAACTCACATCTTCAGTTACTACTTGAACATTTGCAGACAACGGTGTACATTATCTAGTGAGAGTGTGAGACACACTACATCAATTAGCTAGATCTATGCAATGGCTTAAAGCGTTGGAAGATAATGAGAAAAAACAATGATAGCCGTGACATACTCAAGATGAGGAGGAAATGGATAGTCTACACCAAGCTTAGAAGCGATCGGTTCAGCAGTTGATGTAGAATTCTTTTGATTCTGGGCATTCATACTTGGCACCTGAGGCATCCCATGAGCTAACTGCTCCTGATGCTTCTCGCTCGCATTCTTAGCATTTGGCTGATTTGCTCTCTCAACTATCAATACTTTCCCAAGGAACCTCAACCTGCCAAAAGCACCCCTTAGCAAAGAAAAAAAGAAATGACGAAGGATTGATTGACAAAATTAAGATGAAGAAAACAATTCATCTGCATATATAGTTGGAACAAAAAAATGTACAAGTGATCGAGAGGGTGTACTTGAGAAAAGGAACCTGTTCAACAGAGACTGTGCCTGATTGGCCGCCATCTCATCCTTAAAATCCACAAATGCACAGTTCCTCAACCTGTTATAGTGAAGATGGCTTCAGTAAAAAAAACATATGTATCACCTAGACAATCTCAGTGTATACTTACAGAACTCTAGTAGTTAAATCACAAGTTACCAGAAAACGGTCAATATGCAAAACACCAAACAAAGCACAATTGGACAGGAGGAGGAGGTGAATACTTTCCACCGCCGCCGGGGCGAACGGCCGTGGCGCCGTAGTGGGAGAAGAGTCGGGAGAGCATGTCCTGCGTTATCGCCTCTGGGAGGTGCCGCACCAGGAGCGTTGCCGGCGCCGGAGCAGACCCAGCCTGCTGCTGTGGCAGTGGAGCAGGTGAGGGATTCGCCGGTACTGTAGGAAGCGGAGGCCGCGGGAATGACTCCATCGAGAGGCGCCGGTAGGCTGGGGTCGTAGGCGGCGGGCTGGGGATGTCTACGTTGGCG
This sequence comes from Brachypodium distachyon, assembly GCF_000005505.3. NCBI lineage: Eukaryota > Viridiplantae > Streptophyta > Magnoliopsida > Poales > Poaceae > Brachypodium > Brachypodium distachyon. The sequence continues at coordinate 16,139,422 of NC_016132.3, read as the reverse complement.
GCAGGGACCGCGTTGGCGGCGGAGATTCGACGGAGCGGTGGGGTGACGGCGGGGAACCGTAGACGACTGGGCAGAGAGAGAGATGGCGAGCTGAGCTGCGAGGGAGGGGCTCGGCCTCTCGGGGGATTCGGGATGGGCCTGGGTTGGGCTGAGGTCTGGGGGCTCGCGGGGTCACCAGGGCCCAGGAATAGGCTACAGATGGACTGGTCCCGGATATCCATATTTCGTGTTTTTTTTACATGTCTATATTTTGCGTTTGGTTGCACACTTGCACTAAACTTATCTACTCACTCCATTCCGAATTAATTTATGTGGATTTGCATAAGAATCTATAAAAATCCATGTCAGTTAATTTGGGACGGAAGGAGCATATCGTCTTCAGAGTTTCAAACGTTCAGAAAGAAACATAAATACAAAATAAAGGTATGGGCAAGAAGGAAGTGTGAGCCTAGCCTCTTTTTTGCGTTTTGCCCCTTGCTCTCCTCGTACTGGTCCTGCAGGCTAGACGATTTTTTTTGTGACCCCACCCCTTGACAATTACTGGCTTCGTATCAATTTATAAGATGTTTTGACAGTTCAATTCAAATTGCCGTGATGCCTTGTAACTCACAAGAGTGTAGTATTTGTTTCGGAATGTAGAATAATCGAAGACATAGATCCTCTACAAGGTCAAGGCAACAAGCAATTGAAAACAGCAGTATATCCTCGCAAAAAAAACAGCATTACAACGTTCAAAAATAAATAGCAGTAGAACTCGACACCAGTATGTTGTGTTCAGTAAAGCATAACCTCAACATTGGAGAAAAAACGCACGTCAAAGTCCATTGCTTTTGCTGAACTCATGCACCAACTGTTGTCCTCCTATAGAAGAACCACAATGCGATGCATTCCTTCCATATGTACAAGCCTGCCTATCATTTTACAATTTTCAGTCACGGGCCATTTGTTTGGCGCTTCTCTAGCCAAACCAAATACACCAACATGTTCCTATAGAGTTCATAATTCAATTATGGTTCTTTTTCGTTATGAAAGGTAGATCGTTTGGTCTTCAAATTTAGACTGTATTCATTAGATAATGTGAAAGAAATAAAAAAAAGTGTGAGAAGGGACAAAAAATAAAAGTATTCACAAAAATTGGGGCAAAAAAGCAAGTATACAAGGAAAAGAAAGGCAAGATCAAACGCCTATTCAAATACCCGATTATGGAGTATGAGGTTGTTTGGTTGCTACCCTGTGCACCATGCATGGGAAAAGCTCGTGCCTAGCATGCATATGGAAGTTTCTTTTCTTTTTCCCTCAAGAGGCATGCATGTGGAGGTGTTGTTGGTGCTGCATGCGCCCGAAGATGTATTGTTTTGTGGTTCCAAGACAAAGGTCAACACTTGGATGCTCTTTTCTCTAATTAAAGTTAATTTAGTACTCCCTCCGTCCCATATTAAATGATTCAAATTTGTTCAAATATGAATGTATCTATGCCTAAAAAGAATCTAGATATATGTAATAGAAAGTCATTTAATATGTGATGGAGGGCGTAGTACTCAGGGAGCTGTTGTCACAGCCGTAGGCGCTCCATGTTGGAGGCCTGATTCAGGCTAAGGCTCCGTTTGGAACGAAGGATGTCATAGGAATTTCGAAATGTTTCCTTTCCTTCATGCTTCGTAGGATTCAAAACATTTGCCCAAATCTTGTCTTTTCAAAACTCCAATGCAACATGTATTTTTATCTCTCCTCCCGTCCCTCTCTTGAAAGAAAGCTTTCATGTGAAATTATCGCGAAGCATCTAAGAGTTGTATCCTACATCCTTTAATTTTCCGTTTTACAAATCTTGCGCCGACTGTCCAGACGCAAACCGAACAGCTCCTGGTGCAGGAGTCTTCCAATTTCGTTTCACTACTTTCTAGACATTTGAGCCAAACTGGAGTAGCGTGCAAACGAAGTTGCCCTGCATGTGTCCATGATTGGCCATCCACCTGCAAAGTCCGATCTCCGATGCCCAGTATAGTCCGCGTCACGAAGCTAATCGGTGCCGGGTCGTGCCCGCGCCGTCGTTGGTACACAGGCCCGCGATCCCGTTCGTGGTCCCAAGCCGTACATGTGCGCCTAGGAAGCTCCTAGTGGGCCCAGCGAGTCAGCGTCCCCTGGCGCGCGTGCCACGAGAAAGCCGCGCAACCTCCTCCTTTCACGCAACCCGAGACGCATGAAAATCACATGGGCGCCAGCTCGTTACCCCTGACCGAATGACTAGTGGGGTCCATCGCTCAGAAGAGGCTGCGATTCCAGAGCCGGTCAGCCGGTCCCGCTTTTGCTTGTCGCCATTCGAAATTTGAATCCCGGCGACGAGAGCAAGAGGAAGAAACGGTTCCGCGGCAGTCCCGGAGTGCGCGTCGTGGGCGTAAAGGACAACAACGGCTATACCTCACATTCTCTTCTCACTCCCCCCCACCACCTCTGCTTCCATTTTGTCTCGTCTCGCGTCGCGCCCACGGAGTCAATCAAGCGTTCGACGTACGTGCCGAGCGAGAGTGGGTTGAGTTGCGTTGGGTTGGGTTTGGGGGGCAGAGGCGGAGATGGGGGCCTCGGGGAAGTGGATCAAGTCGCTGGTGGGACTCAAGGCGCCGCCGTCGTCGGCGGCGGCGGGGACGAAGGGGCGGAAGTGGAGCCGGCTGTGGCGGAGCCCCTCCTCGTCCAGAGGCGGCGGCAACAACGCGCCGTCGCCGTGGTGCGAGACGACGTCGGCCTCGTCCGCCGCCGCCGCCGGCGCGCTCAGCTCGGACGTCGTCGCGGCCGTGGTGCGCGCGCCGCCCAGGGACTTCCTGGTGATCAGGCAGGAGTGGGCCGCCGTCCGCGTCCAGACCGCCTTCCGCGCCTTCCTGGTAACCCAACCCACAAATAACAATCTCTGTCAGTGATTCTGATTCAGTCTCGTGAAGAACTACTCTGGTTTGATCCGACGAGTTCATGGTTACTTGCTTGCGCGTGTGCAGGCGAGGCGGGCGTTGAAGGCGCTGCGGGGCATCGTGCGGCTGCAGGCGCTGGTGCGGGGGCGGCTGGTGCGGAGGCAGCTGGCCGTGACGCTCAACCGCATGGAGGCGCTGCTAAGGGTGCAGGAGCGAGCCATGGAGCGGAGGGCGCGCTGCTGTGCGGACGGCGGGGATGACCCTGTCAGGGAAGCTGAGGTACATATGTCATTCCTGCAAATTTGATTGCGTTGCTCTATCCTGTGTGGGTAGAAATTTGATGGAGGTTGAGGTTTATCATTTTTTTCTGAGAGGAAGTTGAGGTTTATCAATTCAGTCATCTGGCAATTAAAAACAAATTGAGTCTTCCTCTAATGGGCCTAGTGTAATCGTGGCCCATGGGCTAAGTTGTTGAATTCACTCGATTGCATTCCCTTGAAATCAACATTGTTCAAATAATCTTGATAGGAAATGTACAAGGTTTTTGTATTTTGACTCAGGTATATAATTTGAAAGGTCTTTGCTTTCATTTCCTTGCACAGAAAGGGATGTGCAACTGAATGCTCTACTTTTACATGAAAAAGACTTTTACTCATGATTTGATATGGGCAGTTAAACTTGATTTGATTGAGTCCGTTAAGATTATTATTTCTGCTTTCACATGTACGAAGAACGATGAATGTTTGAATAGGTCCTTGTAGTGATTAGTGACGACCTTAGGTGAGAAAAGCAGTAGTCATACACCAATATTGTCTTATGCAATGAGTTGTTGCCAAAAGCCATGTTTTAAGTTCAGGCCACAGCTCAAGGCATACGCGATGGAGTTCAGACTTCAGAGGATACTGTGACATTCCTGTAAGATTAATTTGTGTAACCAAATATAGTACACTTCATGTAAAAATATGGCACTTGGTTGTTTTCGTTACAGAAACTATCTGATGTTGATTAAGAAATGGGGCATAGTGTTGTTTTGTGAAAGACATATTGACATCAGTTAGCACTGCAGGAACAATGGTGTGCCAGGCAAGGTTCTGTCGACGAAGTAAGATCGAAAATGCAAATGAAGCACGAGGGTGCAGTGAAGAGAGAAAGGGCAATGGCTTATTCTCTTTCTCACCAGGTATAAAGTTTCAGCAACGACAGAATCTCCATCCAATATTGCATACGTTACCATAGTTTTACCTAATACATGTTGCTCATATTCCTTTCAGCCTCGGAGCGTAAAACACAGAGGGAGGCCAAGCTCCCCTGCTAGCTCTCTCAGGAACCATGAGTCTTATATCGAAGGATGGATGGCAACAAAACCTTGGGACAGCAGGCGTATGGATCCAAACCGCAGCGAATCACATTGCCTAGAGAACTCCAATGAGCTGAACTTAGCAGGCTCCAAATTTTCAGATTCTGGGACTGGGAGGTCTGTTAAGGTTAGAAGGAACAATGTGGCAACCATGGTGGAAGCAAAGTCTCCTTCATTGCTCTCAGCTTCTTCTGCTTCTTTGGACTTGGCGTTCGATGAGAGCTCTCTGTCGACATCTTCGGTAACTCCGGCATCTGCTGCCATGGCATCCGAAGCAAGATCTGTGGACAGTGGTTACAGAGGTGGAGGGCCGGGCTACATGAGCTTGACCAAGTCTGCCAGAGCAAGGCTGGACGGCTGCGGCGGCAGCCGTAGAGGGCTATCACCCCAGATGCAAAGGCAGAGATCCGGTGGCATGCCGTATCGCAGAAGGGTGGCACTCTCTTCACTAGACTCCCAGAGCAATGCTGGTTCGGATATCTCAGCCGCCTGTAGGAGGCTGAACAGCATGTCTTTGAAAGGTCCTAGCATGATGACAAGAAGCTTGGACAAGGAGAATGACTATTGATCCTACTAGCTAGCTGGTTATCTGCTCATTGGAGAAAACACAATTTATTTTGCACCTTATATAATTCTCTTTACAGCTTCTTCTCTGCTTTAGTAGTAGGTTTATACCTCCATTCCAAGTTCAACCCCTCATTGCTTGTATTGCATTTTGGTGCAAATAATGTTATTCGGTAGTACAATCATGTAAAGATCATCGAGGATGAACATGACATCTAATGTGTCACCGACATGTGGCCCCGATTCCTATTCTATTCTCACTTTGCAGGAACCTAGTGTTTTTTTTTCTGATTTACAGCAATAGCTTTGGTGCTCACCTAAGTTTATCTTGTACTCTCTCGGTTTCAAATTATAAAATGTTCTACTCCCTTCTATCCATATTTTTTCAAATTTGGATGTATCTATGCTTAAAAAGCGTCTAGATACATGTAATATTTCGACAATTAATATGTATCGGAGGGAGTAGGTAAAATCAAACTCTTTAAATTTTGACCAATGACATAAAAAAAAAGTACTACAGCAATATGTATTACACAATACAAATATCTCTACAAAATAATATCTCATTAAAATGGATTTTGAAAGCGAATCTGTCTAATTTATAAAGTTATTGTTCGAACTTCAATCTTGACTGCACATTTTGTCATATGTGAACCGGGAGGAGTACAAAACAGACATCGGCCACAGGATAACACACGCACGGCTCTCCAGTCGTCTCCCATCACTCGCTGTCTGCACCTAGCCTCTCATCAATCACCAATGGCGATGGGTGGCTGAGAGGAAGAAGGGAAAAAAAAAAAGCAGGCGGAGAGCTCCCCATGGCTTCCCTCGCCTCCCCTCCTCTCCCCACCCACGCGCCCACCACAGCCGCTCGCTTCCTCCCCGCCCCGGCTAGCCGCCACGGCGTGCGCCTTCCTCGCCTCCTCAGCCAGTCTCCGCCGTCCGTGTCGCCTCTCTTCTCCTCTGTTTCCGCCCGCTTCCCCGCTTCCCCACGCGCTGCCCGCGAGCGCCGGCGCGACTCCGTACGGGTAAGCATCCCGATCTCATGTATCCGAGTCAATGCGAAGTAACCCTGTTTGATGCCAAGTATCAGCGGTGTGTCTCATGTAAGCTAAGCAAAATCGGCCAGCCGTTTCCTCTAGGTTACCCGATTAGAAGCTACGATGTCAGACAGACTCAGCGTTGATAGCTATATGTAATTCCGGCAAGTTGAATTTACTGCATTCGGGCTTGTAGGAAAGGATGCAATGCCCTGATTGTCCTGATCGACCCAGATATTTCTCTGATAGCTCAGTGGTAGTCTTGCCGGTACTTTGACTGCATTGTGATCCAAATAGGCATTGCTTAGTGGGCGTTTGGGAGAATTTGAGATCGGAGTATCAAAACTCACAAACATAATAGAATATGATTACCTGCGTCTTTACCTTTTAGTAGACATTATTCATGAGAACTAGGAATGAATGAGCTTGCTGTTTGCGCATACTCACTGTAACAATGTGTACTTAATTAAACGATGGGACTATGTGTCTTCTTGTATAGTATGATCACATTGGTTTGTCCTGGTCCTGGTACAGGCATGCTCTCAAGCCGGTGCTGCTGGACCAGCTCCATTGTCAAAGACACTATCAGACCTCAAAGATTCCTGCTGGAGATTTTTGAGGCCACACACAATTCGAGGAACTGCTCTGGGATCCACGTGAGGGGCATCAAGTTTCAGTTTTATAATGGTTGAACCAAGATGTAATATTCTAGTATTAAACTTGTTGTGTTGATGCAGAGCTTTGGTTGCTAGAGCCTTGATAGAGAATCCCCAATTGATAGACTGGCGCTTGGTATTCAAAGCATTCTATGGGCTTGTGGCATTGATCTGCGGCAATGGTTACATTGTTGGGATTAATCAGATCTATGACATTGGAATCGACAAGTATGTACATTGCCTCCCGTGTCTTGAGTCTTACTTATGCTTACTACCTTCGTAAAGGTGCCATTACAAAGTATTACCATTAAACATAACATGCCACCAAGCACGGCTACCGTTTTGACTATCGTTGTCACTGTTTCATTTATAAGTTTATGCTACTGGGCAGGGTAAACAAGCCATACTTACCTATTGCTGCCGGTGATCTCTCAGTTCAGTCAGCATGGTTATTGGTCGTATCATTTGCAGTGGTGGGCTTTTCAATTGTTGTTTCAAACTTTGGACCTTTCATTAGCTCTCTTTACTGCCTTGGTCTATTTCTTGGCACTATATATTCTGTTCCTCCATTCAGACTGAAGAGATATCCGGTTGCTGCTTTTCTTATCATTGCGACGGTACTTTCCTCCTCCCTTCTTATTTACCATAATAACAACACTGATTTTATTAGTTTTATGTTTTAGAATTGAGGACTAGGAGACTTTGCTTACTTCATCTCTGCTCACTTGCCGTCAGGCTATTGTATGCATTACACAGGGCCAGATCTAACAACTTGACAAACCAAAATAACTGAAGATAAGACCCTCTTAAACAAATACATACCGACTAAAGACAAAATAGTAATTCAAGGCTTGAACGTGGTTGCTGGCCATAGCTGCTAGTCTGCTGCCCTCTTGTGAGCCATTCCCCATCGGCTCATAATGGACGAAACCGTGACAATTGACAGATATATTTGTAGGTACCATCTTACTCATTTATCTTGTCACTTTCTGTGTAGTATTTGTAATAATATGAAATCATAGGCCGTAGTGAACAATAGAAGGTTTACTGGCCAGTCTGTCCTCAAACCTATTTGTTAGTTTAGCATGAGTGAACTTGAACAGTGTTAAAACCATAGAGGTTTGTCTCTGTTGAATGGTTGTGTCTACATTTTATTTTTGTGTATTACGTGTTCCTTTATGCAGCTCAGAAGATGATCAATGTATACCTCAACTTTCTAGAAAATATTTTTCTTTGGAGAAACAAGAGTAGGACTAGCAAATCATCTCCACCATAACTCTAGCTACACCAGTTTTACAGAAATTTGCGATGGAACTTTTGGAAAGACAATTTGAATACTTCAACACTTTCTTCCTTAGAACTGTTTGTTTACTAGAAATTTTATTTCACTTATCAGGTTAGTCTCTTAATTTCCTAACAACTCGGAAGTGATCCACTATAGATTATTTTTTTACTGGGATCCGCTATACATATTTTTTTACCGGGATCCACTATACAAATTCCAAATATCTCATTTCTCTTAGTTTATCATGCTTCATATACTTCATTTTTACTTCAAACGCTTTTCCTTTTTCACAAACCTGCCTTTGATAGTTTGATATTTTTTATAGGTTCGTGGTTTCCTTCTGAACTTTGGCGTGTACTATGCTACTAGAGCTGCATTAGGTCTTACTTTCCAATGGAGGTAAGCTAGTCACTGTTGAAGTGAGCAATGTATTTCTAGAATCAATATACCCCTATCTAATCAAAGTGTTAAAGTTATGCTGCATCTTATTGCAGACGAACATTCACAGATGATCGTGATGTCTAATGCTATATGATACCTTTCTATCTGCAGCTCGCCTGTTGCTTTTATTACATGCTTTGTGACTTTGTTTGCTTTGGTAATTGCTATAACCAAAGATCTTCCGGATGTTGAAGGAGATCGCAAGTGAGTTCATGGTTTTGTGTCATTTCACTCTTAGTTTTTTCCAACAAATAACATGTTATTTTTCAAATAAATAACTAAATACATGTCTTTGTATCACTATTCTTGTTGCTGTTAATTGGGGTTGCTATAAAATTTATCGACTGCAGGTCCAAAAAATGGCAGTAATTGGTCAAACAAAGTACATATTAACTCGAAGGGTTAAAAAATACAAATTAAGATGTGAGCTTGGGCCTCTAATCTCTATGTTTTATTTCTATGAGCCTTGCCAGTGGTTCAAGCTAGAACAGAAACTGGGTTGAGTGATTTCAGCCCATATCTGGAGAAGTTATATGAAGCATTGTATTTTGAAAGATCTCCAAACATAAGAGAAAGGGACATAATTTGTTAGTTCTGCGTGCTGAGTGAATTCTGTGTTAAAATAAATAAATAAATCAAATTTAGACTGTTTTCTGCATTGTTTCAGCAACCAGCAGCCGCCAGTTCCATCGAACTATTTAGTTGTCTAAGAAATATCATCGGTTGAATTACTGATCTTACACATAATGTTTCCCCCTTGTAGGTTCAAAATATCAACTTTGGCGACAAAGCTTGGTGTTAGAAACATTGCCTTCCTTGGCTCTGGTTTATTGCTGGCAAACTATGTTGCTGCTATTGTTGTACCTTTTCTCATACCTCAGGTTAAATTACTACTCCAATTCTAGATAGAGACATAACAAGCACCATACATAATATGCATGCCATACATTTTAACTAGCTACTGTACCTTGTCTGTTTGAAATTTGTCCAATTTAACCGCACCTATATCTTGGATGATAGAAACATGAATACAAGGTCAACTAGACCAGTAAAGCTTGATAACCATTCTTTAATGTTATAGTTTGCTGATCAGTGGATGTTTGGAGCAAGCAATTACTTTCATGCATAATTTAATCCTAAGCAGTTTTACCTGGTCCTATTGCACTGATGGTGTTTAAAATTGCAGGCTTTCAGGAGCATTGTAATGGTACCTTTTCATGCTGCTCTTGCAGTTGCTTTAATTTTCCAGGTAAACACATTGACCCCTGTAGATGATCAATCCTGCAGTCTCTAAGATCTATACCTGTCCGATTCAATCCTGCATAACTAGCTTAAAGTTATCATTGACTGCTTTTAGACCAAAACCCAAATGGTCCAGCATCAAAAGAAGATTAAACAAGCTAAACAGAATTTGAACGCTGGGGACACCAGCTTAAGTACCAGAGGTGCAACAAGCATCACCATAAAACTGACTTTGAGCGTGATTCCGCTGTGCTTAGCTATTTATATTTGGATTTACATATGGAATTGCACAGATGTAAGCACACGGGCTTGTGGAGCTTGAAATGTGGATGTCACATCACTAGCAATATACCAATATTAAATAGTTAAGGTTGAAAACAAACTTCAGTTGAAGATAACAAGCAATATTTATGTTCATAGCTATTTCCTTGGGTTCTGGACCACTTTTTTGTTACCTAACTTGCTTATTATGAATGATTTCAGACATGGGTTCTGGAGCAAGCAAAGTACAGTAAGGTGAAGCTTTGAACTTATGTTCTTCACAGCTCCAGTTCGCACATATAACTCATGAAATAGTACAGACTTCAATGATTGAAATTGCTAGGAGAACTATTGTTTCTTAACTTGCATATATTTTGGTTATTTTACTAGAATAAGTAGGCCCCATTCTATTTTTTTGTTTATGCAGTATCATATATGCAAGGTCTTTTGTTCTTCTTCAGAAGAAACATAAGCTTGCAGTGTCTTAGATATGAATAGTTAACCAACAAAAGTCAAGAGCTCTCAAGTTGTGATGTAGCCTATGTAAATTGGTTCCATTCTTGTGTTTACATTATCGTGGCACAGCTGATCTTTCTACCGTTGGTTGTACTCTCTTTATAGATTTTCTAAAAGGAATTTTCTTTGAATTGAAGATCATCTGCAAACGCAAATACACATGTATATTATACTCCCTCCATTTCACAAAGGTTGGCGTATTTTGTTTCGTTAAGACAAGGCTTTGACCGATGAAAACTCTATTGATATGTGTTTTTTCATACATGAAATTTATATCAATGGATTCGTCTTTAAAAGTACTTGCTAATGATCATGGTTTCGTATCATATAACTTACATATTAATAAATTAATTCTTGGTCAAAGGCTTGTCTTAACGAAACAAAATACGCCAATCTTTGTGAAATGGAGGGAGTATAAGTTTAATGAACAGATACCTTTTTTGAATTCCAAGTGCATTTGTGTTGCATCTGAAATAATTAGGTTTCACTGTTTCTTTGTGTGGCAGGATGCTATTTCGCAGTACTACCGGTTCATCTGGAATCTTTTCTATGCTGAATATATATTCTTTCCCTTGATATAGAGAGGTAACTTTTCTGGTAAGCACTTCAGCTTTGGCTGTTCTGTGAAGTCTGTTTCAGAAACTTCATGCATTCATTTTAAATTGTCAGATATGGCGTCTAACCTGGGCTACATGATGGGAGCATACCAAAATGAGAGTCTGTTGGCACAACAAAGGACAATTTTTTTTTGTGCCTGTAAAACGGGAGCTTTTGTACATATTTTGACTGGTAGGGGAACAGAGCAGTGATACTATGAGGGCCTTGAAGATATTATAGAAGTTTCCATTAGAGTTTGGCATTGAGTACTTGCTGTTACTAGACCAACTCAAAATCACATTGGTGGCTGAAATTTAATTGGTGAGCGTTTGACGTCGATGCAAGTTTAAGCTCCTGTCTGTCCACAAACAACTGTTCTGCGAACTGGCAAGGTTTTCCACCAGCCGGAGGCTACGAGAGCTACTTTCACTTGGTTTCTTAAAAATGCATTCTTCTCAAAACACATGGACCAGATACTACTACTCTACTACTACTAGTATTTGTATCATCAATTTGGCTTAGTTGTGCTGGAATCTTTCTGAGCCTATATGCTTTTCTCTCAAAAACCCTGTAATCTGATCTGCCAAGCCTACCAGGGGCCGCCGTACTTGCCCCGTGGAATGAATGCAGGATGAGTGTAAACCGACGGCGCGTTAGGCTGAATCAAACCCCTGCCAGCGCCACTTTTGGTCCCCGGCAAAACAGTCCTGCTAATCCGTCGGGCCCCTTGCAAATCTTGGGACCTGCCCTGAAAACGGAAAAAAGAAGAGGAAGGGAAATTTGCACTGTACATGCAGTGCAGTGCACCGAGCGGTGGTCGCCGGCCAGCGCGTTGTAGCGGAAGCAGGAGAAGGACCACATACCAATTCCTTTCTCTTCTCTCGGCCACCACGGCACTTTCAGTGCCGCAACAAGAACAGTGCCGCCGTACTGTGGCTCGCGCTGGATCAATCGATCGCCAGCTACTCCGCGCGCTCAATATTCCTTCCTACTGTAGTTCCTACCCCACCGCTTTCCCGGCCGTCCGCTGCCAAGCCACCGGAGAAACAAGTGACAGCTACTCTTTCTGTTTTATAATTCTTGTCGAAATATTACATGTATCTAAACATTTTAAAAAAATAAATACATTCATATTTGAACAAATTTAAAATAAGAATTATGGAACGCACGGATTACTGCTGAGTACTGCCAGATTACTGCTAGATTGCGTGCGTGTGCGAAATCCTCGGTCCTGGATCAGCGAGATCGCTTGTGTTTATTTTTGTTCCTTCTCGTATACGCACGGCTGACTATCTATCTACAGACCATCACGATACCGACTCACGCGCGCGTCACGAAGTCAGGAACACAGCTGGCGCCGCATACCGGCGATATATCGACAGGTGTTTGTATGATCCGATTGCTAACTGCAAGCCAATGGTCGAACTCTAATCAGTGACATCTACTGTCTCCGTCATGCCTATACGGCTATACCTATGTGCTGTCTGTACACGCTCAACGGCAACGGCCGGCATGCCAGCCGTACACGACCACATCCGTACGTACACACACGCGCACACCGTTCGAATGATCACAATACAATGCTCCCTCCGATCCTAAATTGTTGCAATGCTCCCTCCGATCCTAAATTGTTGTCGAAATATTACATGTATCTAAATATTTTTTAAAAATAGATAACATTCATATTTGACAAAATTGAGTCAAGAATTTAGGATGAAAGTACATATTTTTTTTAGGTACCCATAGTTGGAATGATATTTCGGGCCCCCGTTGTTCTAACTTTCTAATCAATGAACTTAAAAGAATGCGAGAAACGAGCCGTACTGCGTACTGTTGAGAAACGTTTTGTACCTCCAACTGCCAGCCATCCAACATACTTTGGCGTGTTTGCAGAGCGAGGATGGATTATCGATAAACAGAGCTCTACAGTACTAGCAGCCAAATCCACGCGCGTACGTCGATCCATCGGGTGGCGCGTGCGTGCGCCCACGCTGTGACGATTCGCCCGGGGTTGGCTTTGTGATAGATCGATGTTCAAGTTGAGTTTTGGAGCTACTCCGCCTGTCGAGCCTACGTGTCAACACACTTTTTTTTTGAAAGAGAGCAAGCCCAAAACTTCCTACTACCGTACCGTACAAGATCTTGTGTGGGTAGGGACGAAGCCAGCAGCCACCCAACTCAGTGCCGGTTAATTTCAGTCAGGTTAAATTCTTCTTCCGTACATGGTTACCTGTCATTTATAATCCTAGCTAGTTAGTGGAGTTAACTAGAGTACGTAGCTACGTACTGATGAACACCAGTTCTAAAAAAGAAGAGTTGCTAGCTATACGTACTGCGATGAAAATGAACCTGGACCTGGCCGGTTAATGGGTTATGCTTGATTTTCAAATCTCCCATTTCCTCTGTCTAACAAAAGATGTCTCAATTTTGTCAAAATTTGAATGTACCTAGACATGAGATGCATTTAAATTTAGTAAAAGTTGAGATATTATTTGTTGGACGGAGGAATACGCCGTTTGTCCAACTCAAACGAGCTTCACGTTTCCGGTTCGAGCTGCACGCTCGCGCGTAGGTACGGAAGGACGGATGTACATGTACGTACTCGCGCGCCCTCTCCATCGATTAATTAAATTCGAAATGTTTATTACCAACGTGCATGTACAGATGACCCAGCTGCACGATATATATATTCCCAAGTAGGTACGCGGCGTACGTGTCACGGTCAAGAGTCGGAATATAATCTCCGTACGTACTACGATCGACCACCCCCGGCCCGGTTCCGTGCGTGTGTCTCCGGCCGGCCGCTTTGCAAGTTGTAATTAACATGCGTCATCAATGCCGCATACACGTGTTTTTCACAACTAATCGGAAGCAACAAAAGATATTTGGAACTAGACGAACTTCAAAGATAAACTGCCAATCACACGAGGCGAGAATTTGACTACTCCACTTATTCACGGAATATTTGCTTCAGTTCAGACACAATAAGGATACGATCGTGACACGAGCTAGTTATACGGAAGCCTGATTTGTCTCAAGACGCACCAAACACATATATTTATGTGCACGGGGTTCCTAGCACAAACTAATACTTCACACATATCTGGTCAAGTTTAGAACGTGGAGGTTTATTCAAAATTTCCGAAACCTAACTTATTCGTTGTCTATCATTTTCACTACTCACGGTACAGCAGCAGCTCTGTACTGTACAAACCAGAAGCTTTTTATGCGCGTTTTCAGGGCGTAGGTTCAGTAAATCCGCCTCTTTGTCCGGCTTCAGTACTTCTAGATATATAAACTTCATTACTACAGATGCAGGGCATGCATCAGGAAATGCTCTACACTTTAATTACCAAGTTATATATCCTTAGATTACGTGCATTGGAACAACACTAGCTATGAAATGTAATAAGTAGACTTTTAATGTATTCTTATCCTTGTCTCCTTTTTCTTTATAAAAAAGGAATTGTTATCTTGCAACGGGTTGGACATCACATCCTTATCAATGTGGTCCTCGATCTTGCCTTACCTTGCATATATACATACGTATACTTGTGTATGCGTGGTTTCCCTGTCTTGTTTGAATCAAGGAAAGAAAGTGTCAAAATAAGCATCAGCTAGCTACTCTAGCAACATAATTTTCCTCCCTCCCTCCCCTATCTTTTGCTTGTTGCATGCCAGATGCCACAGACATATTTGTCCTCTTACCTCTAATGCACTGAATCTATTTCAGGGATATGATGTCGTAGCTTTATTGACATCTTGTTCTTTTCAAAAACGGTCACAAACTCAATCTTGCTATCTTGTTGGACCAGCTAGATTCAGCCTCTTTCTAGTAAAAAGAGACGCCTGCTGCTGCTTCATCGCTAAGTTACAAAATATATTGCAGAAACGATATAGGTAGTACTCCTGTGTAATCATTTGTCTTGTCACATGATCCAGGAGACCTAGCTAGCACAGAAAACTCCAAATTACCAGCCCATACAAAACGCAAATAAGCTATACAGATTTTACCATTCTGGGCTTGATTGGTTAATTGGTTTGCCCCAAACTTTTGTCCAACAAAGAACCAACAATCTCCAGCTAGCCATTTTTTTCTTGGCTAGCTGTATAATGGCCAGAAATTGGCAATTCATGCAGAATTACACACATGACCATTTGCATGTGTACTTGTGTTGAGTGGCTAGATGCACATTTTAAAGTTGGACGACAAGAAAAGAGCGAATAGTGCACGTATATAGTATTTAATCCGCATGAGTAAGCCCAAAAAAAATGCTGCTCTCTCCGATCTATAATACGTGTCGGGATTTAGTACAAAGTTGTATTTCCTCCGTTCAACAAATAATGTCTCAATTTTGACTAAATTTGAATGCATCTATATACTAGTCATGTCTAGATACATTTAAATTTTAACAAACTTGAGACATCTTTTGTTGGACGGAGAAAGTACTATTTTTTTACTAAAACCCAACACACTTGTTATGAATTGGAGGGAGTAATTCAACGGGATATGATTGATATCTTTCTTTTCACAATGACAACGGAATGATTTTGCGCGGGCACAAGGAATGAAATGTCAATTTGGTACGTGTGCGTGTGACACGCATTGCTGCCCAGTCCCCCACAACTGAAACTGCCCCCACAGAATGCAAGAAAGAGAGAGGGAAAACGACTTCTCTTTCCATTTTATTTCTCAGATGGAAAAAGGAAACAAATCCAGCTACTGCCTATAAAATGACGCCCATACGCCCGCCCAGCCACCCCGCAGGAGGAGGACCATCCTAACATAGCTAAGCTAGGCTGCACACTTGCGCCCAGCAGCAGCAGTTCGTCCCCAGCTAGCTACAAAGAATCTTTCGCGGATCGGTCGATCGGTCTGTCCGAACGATCGGATCCCGGTCAGTTAATTCAGGTACTGTAGTAGTGTTTGTGTGTGTGTACCACACCAAGATTTAGATTTAGATTTATGACTTGCTTTTCTTCTTTGATGTTTGCTGGTCTCTGAGATTTCAGATTTGATGCCTTGTGGTTAACTAGCATGCTTAATGTACTTAGGAGTTACGGTGTTGATTTCGTTCTGTGATCGTTTTAGTCGTGAACATGTATATTAATTTGTTGGAATTGAGCATTGATATGCAAGCTTAACTCTCACTATCGGATGAATTATTTGCTTGCTGCAGACCTGCAGTGCAGCGGCAACATCTGCAAGCAAGGGTCGTCCAATTTGAAGCAAGTTGTGAGCTAGTCTGGTTCGCCGGCCGGTGGCAGCGTCATGGACGGCTTCGGCTGGAGCACGCAGCAAACGCCTCCTGGCGCGGCGAGCTGCCCGAAAGACGATGCCCTCCTAGCCGCCTTCTTAGGCGGCGCCAGCACCACCTTCGAGCTCCTCCACTCTGCCGCCGCTGGCATCTCTGACGACGCTTACGGCCACGAACTGCCGCCCTCGTGTCAGGACGACGATATTCTCAGGCGCCTCCTTCGCTGCCGCGACAGCGTGAACTCCCCGCTTCCCTCTGCCGTTGACGTCCCGTCAAAAGCCGCTATCTTGCACAACTCGGCGGGTTCGCTCCGGGCGCCGGCCCCGCCCATCGGCCAGCACGACAGCAGCTTCGCCTTCTTCCCCAACGCCGGCGACGCCTTCTCCGGCCACAGCACGGCCACCGGCAACATCTCCTCCGGAGATTCCAACACGCACGACGCCGAGGTGGCCTCGCCGCCGTGCATCGTGCCGGCGACGAGGACGACGACAGGCACGGAGGCGATGGCGCAGGCGAAGCAGGAGGCGATCATCTACCGCGCGGCGGCGGCGGCGTATTCTTCTTCCCCGGCGGCGGCGGCGGGGGCGGATCCTCCCCTGGGGCCGCGGCGGCGGCGGAGGAACGTGCGGATCTCGAGCGAGCCGCAGACGGTGGCGGCGCGGCTGCGGCGGGAGAAGGTGAGCGAGCGGCTGCGGGCGCTGCGGAGGCTGGTGCCGGGCGGCGGGTCGGGGAAGATGGACACGGCCTCCATGCTCCACCAGGCCGCCTGCTACCTCAGCTTCCTCAAGGCGCAGCTCGCCAGGTTCCAGGCCATGGCCGCCGCCGATGGCCGGGCTTCTTATTCGTCGAATTCGTCGTCGATGCAGCGTTACGATAATCCTCCCGAATCTCTTGGTGGCGGCAATATTGGCAATGGCGGCGCCGTGCTTTCGTTCAGGAGAGATGATAGCGTCGATGGTTACGTGAGAGGCAATAATTGGAACATGCAGTCGTTGTAGCACGCAGCAGTCACGCACGGTTTGCGTATTTGGTAGTGTGTACCATGTCATTCTTATGATCGATCACAAAGTGTTTCATCTTTGCTCTGTTGTTGAGCGGAATCAATAATACTCCTAGTACGTGCAATTTCTGAAGTACTGTAGCATGCAAAGCTTTCATCGCTGGCTTCCTTGGGGCCGGCCGGGTATAGATCGATCGGTAGCTGGGCGAGGCAGGACGTTGTTGCTCATTGTTGCATCGATCGGTAGTTCGGTAGTACCACTGCCACGGCACACTTTTGGGATATGCCACACATAAAGACATTCATTCCCTTGAGGTCCCTCTCTCTACATCTGCTGCCGCCTCGTTCGATCCATCGGTGCCATTGCCAAAGCAAAGCGTGTAGTAGTGCCCCTTTGCCTTGAGAAGACCACCGGCCGCCCCTCTGACCAAGTTCAGCTGCCGCGTGTTCTCAAAAAAGTTGAAAGTTCAGCTGCCGCGTGCGACTTTCGATCGACCACCACCGCGTCGGACGTCACCGGAAATGCCGCCGGACGGAGAAAGGAGCGCGTTTGCATGACAGCGGCGCGGAAATCCAGAGAGGATATCGACCGAGAGAAGATGATACGAGAAGTACTACTCTCTCTGTTGCATAATTGTTGTCTCAAATTTGCTTAAAAATGGATGTATCTATTTTTAAAAAGTGTCTGGATAGATGTATGTAAGATTTCGACAAAAAAATTATGTAACAGAGGTAGTAGGTCACACCAGAGGATTGATTACTTGCTGAATTCTGGGAAACGCGACAATGCTTCACGTGACGGCCTGACGGGGAACAATCGATGGATCGATGCAACTCGGAGGCTGGGTTTGCTGATGCAATGGAATGGCTGGCTATAAATTTCGGAAAACCGATCCAAGCCCCAACTTGGGAGCACCCCCCTCAAAAGAAAAGTTCTGATCCGAAAAGAGAGTGCCTTAGTGTAAATCTTATGCATAACCGTGTAAAGCGAAATAGGTCAATCTAAATTGTTTGATGGGGACATTGCACTTGGGACAAGACAATAGCAGTATTATTTAGCTCATCCGACAACTCATCACCATTCAAAAACTCCAGCATCACAGGTAATAAGACGGGTTTAAACTAACTTCCAATGCTATTGAAAGAACCTAACAGTAAAACGATCAACACCGGCTGCTTTTGAGGGCGCTCCATCTGAAAGAGTGCATCATGCACCTCCTTCTTTTCAGTAATAGCTATGTCCAAGGGGTGCTCGGCAAGAAAAGGTATGTCCGTCATACCTAGTAAGTGAGTAGTGATCGGGACCAGAAATAAAAACCGTCCCACCATGATTTAGCGAACTAGCACGATATGATTCAGCAGGCCTGCAGTTCGGAAATTAGAACGGCCCACCACCCACAGCCCACATCCCATTGTATACCACGAGTTCTAGGCCCCTCCTCTGTTTTTGGGCTCAGTTTGCCCCCTATCAATGGGTCTGGGTGCGGGGCTTGGTGAAATTATTCCAAGCCCCTTAACCCCCCCGCCCACGGTGCGTCGAAACCTAAACCGACCAGCATCAACACGAATCGCCCGCCGCCGCCGCCAACCCTCGCTCCCCCCCCTCTGTATTCGCCGGCACCATCGTTCATGACCCTGCCTTCTCCGACCACCACCTCCTTGCCTGCGCGCCACTGTTGGTGCCACCGCTTCACCGTCGGCCCAGACTCCTCTTCATTAGCCATCGCCTCGTCCTATTCGGTATACAACGGGTACCCCTAGATCTCCCCTAGCTCCTAGTGTTGTTTATGGGTTTCGATGGATTCATGTCATGTACATGGGTTAATTAGATGCCATGCAGTACGCCATATTGTGTATATTGTTGTCGCCCCATTTTGTTGTCATGTGTATGGGTTAATTAGATATGCATGCCATGTACTGTTACATTGTGTATGTCCCCATTGTGTTGTCATGTGTATGTGTTAAATTATATGCCATGAACTTCTTCTCCATTGTGTATATCTCCGTCACTCCTATTGTGTCGTCACATGTATGGGTTAATTAGATGCCATGTACTGCCCCATTGGCATGTGTATTGGCTCTCCTCCCCTATGTGTTTTTGCTAAATTAGATCGGATGCCATGTGTACTCCCCCATTGTGCTGTGATTGATCCATGTTGTCAAATGTATAGCACACACATTGGCATTGCCTCATTGTGTTTCGATCGATGTTGCCAACTGTATAACACACGCTCATCAACATTGCCCCATTGTACTGCCTAATTTTCAAATGGGCCGGGGTTGTATAAATAAATAACACTTTGGTGAATATGCTAGTTGTTTATGTGCTTCAGTAAATACCCTAGCTAGCTTGTGGCTTTTTGCATGGATTTGTAAACTACGAGCCAGTAAATACCCTAGCTAGCTTCAGTAAATACCCTAGCTAGCTTGTGACATTGTGGCATTGAGTGTGTTAAATTGGAAGAACGGTGATGGACGAAAAGATTGTCTGAATTTGTCACTCCCTATCATACAATTTCATGATGATATATATATATATTATATATATATATTCTTGATGTTATTTCTGCTTTATATATACCATAAAAAGATGCATTTGCAAATAGGTGATGCTGAACACCAATTATATGCTTTCTACATGCCATAAATAAAGTAATCAGTATTCTTATATATTATCTTTTATAGCATGAACCTAGTATCACATAAATAAAAGTAATATTTATGAAATGATTTTACAGGATTGTCTGAAAGGCAGTGGTACTGTGTGCTCTACTACAACTAGGAATACTTGAGATGTCAACTATGAATGCTGGCAAGAAATCTGCTAGTTCTGCAGGAAAGTCGTCTGCCACTAGTTTAGATGCAGGATTTGCAGTAATCCGTGGTGAAAATTGGTCCTACGTCGTGCAAGATTTAAGAATTGTCGTGGGACGTAGTACGAAAAACAAAGGCAAAGTACACTTGGATCTCACTGCTAAAGTTAGAGGAGCCAAAAATATTAGCCCCCATCATGCAAGGATGTTCTATGACTTCCAGAAGCACCATTTTTCCCTTGAAGTACTTGGCAGGAATGGATGCACGGTTCAGGGGGTCCTTTACCTTCCAGGTAGGGATCCCATTAAACTAAAGTCTCAGGATCTCATCCAGATTGCAGACATAAAATTTTATTTTCTCTTACCGTCCCGCTCCATCTCTGATAGTTTTTCTGCTTGGCACGCTGAAACTCTATCACAATCTCTGTCTTCCTCCCCTGTGTCGCCTCCCTACCCCTCTTCAATTAAGTTTCGTGAATATACCTTCATTATTGCTTCCCCCAAGGATGATACTCAGCATACACAAGATCTTCATGGCAAATCTTGTGGTCATGGGCGGGTCAATGGTGACCATGGAATTACAGTTGGGACTGAAACTCAAGGAACATCTATGGGACAAAACAAGAGGTCTTCCGATGAGCTGGACATGTATTGCAGTCCTATCAATGTTGAACCACTTGGTGAACAGGGTATGTTATCTTAGTCACATGCTTAAGCTAGATCCATTTCTTCCCGCTGTATTTTTTCTCTTAACTTTTATATACTAAAATAAATGAACAAAATGTTACTTGCTTATAATACTAATATACTACTCTTTCCCATAGACTTGTTTTTGTGTTACAACTATATTACCATTTGATTATTACTCGCATCTATGTGCTATAACAAGGTTATATTTATGCAGCCCAGAAAGATGTTCCAGAGGCAGACAAGGATACAGACAATAACGAACAACTCGGTGTAACGGATGAGACAGATCTTATCTCGTATGTCATAACCCTGGTAGCAGACAACTGCAAACAAGCGGGAGAATGGATGCCTATGGAAAAACTCCATGCAAAGGTTTGTTATGCAAGATTATTCATTTTGTTCTGTTTCTACAATTACAGAGATTAGTCCAACCACCTTGATTAACAACAGTAATATGTTTTAGAGAAAGCATAGATAATACTTTGATTTTAAATTAATAAATTGTATGTTAAGTCATAGATCGATGTCTTAGAATCCCTGAACAAAATAGCAATACTTCCATTTAAAGATGTGATTTGTTCATGTCAGTAGGGCAAGCTTTACACGTTATACCTGGAAAGATTAATAATAATAATAATAATAATAATAATAATAATAACAATAATATTAATAACTTTTATTACCTATTTGCATTTCTGCATTGAGGTTCCTACAATGTAGTTGGTCTCATTAAGATTCACATGATCCTTAGATGACCTTGTTTTGTAGGAGCTGTAATAATTTTGCAGTTAAACAATGACCTAAATTCTGAACACTTGATATTTCAATGTAACTAAATTCACAGTTATATGTTTCCCTTTGATTATTGATAGATGTGTGTATTTCATCACTTAATTGTTTATTTCACATGGTATCTCCTTTGAGAGTCCTATGATCCTGACAGTCATGTCACATAAATCATGACATTATGACAAACTCTCAACTTTTTTTTTGGAAATGTGGCAGTTTCCCTTTCTTGATAGAACTAACGAGTTAATTTGTCGGTTTTAACATGCAAAGTGGTTTGAAGTCCAAGAATTACGACCTTCTACTCTGTTACTGAATATCAATCACTTTCATAAGAAAATTATTAAATTTAGTATTTTTCTTTGTCTTATGATGTCCGTTCAACAGGCGCCCATGAGGTGCCTAACACGCCATCCTTAGTTAGATATCTTTATCGATCTACCTTGACAAACAGCTGCTACATCCTACAATATGGTGATTATATGCTTGTTTTGCATAGTATATCACCACACTTTTGGATTTGCTATGGTTTGTGTGTGCGTGCTGTGTACTCGTTTGGCATATAAACTAATTCTTGATTATTTCACAGCTTATTGAACACTTTAGTAAGATATGTCCTCAGTGGATGGTCCAAAAGTACCTGGCACCAGAGGATGGCTCATCAACTGGAACGCTAGGCAAGCCGTGGAAGAACCTGTTGGAGCTGCTCTTGAAGCACCCAGAGCATTTTGACACCAGCACAATACGTAGAGATACAACAACGTCAGAATTTGTTTCGCTGGCCTCCATGCGGGTCTAGTAGAACCATACAATGTGCTAGATACCGTTTTCCTGACCTGAGGTTGCTCAAGTCATCATCAGTCCATGGTCAAAACAAAAAAACAAGACTTGTCCTTGTTTGTATCCCCTGCTCATGTAGTAAACATGTACATCTTTGCAGTATCTTTTATCCTTAGTTTATGTACTATGGTACTATTTGGGAGAGTTTTTAAAATCAGGATTTGGTATTGACCAATTATCTTTGTTGTTTGTTGTGTTCGTTTCCTGAGTTGCAGCGAACGAGATTGCAGTGTACATGTTTCACAAATTTACATGTGTGCTTCTAATAAAAGTTTGTTTTTTATACTAGAGTATGGTTTTTCAACTGGTGCATGAACAGAATCTTTAACATCATGAGGAGTAACTTCTCCATGTGTTTTGGTTCTGCAAAAGGCCATCGAATAGCTCGGTTCCTTCATGGTTTGATGAAAATGTTTAAGCAATTTCTAATAAATTTCTTCTATGGCGACACATTGAAACATGTGGATAGAGTGAACCACACTGAAGATATAAAGTAGCAAAGTTTTGATCCAAATTCAGTGATCAATCTTTTTAAAGTTGGATTCTCATACACCAAATAAGAGGAAAAAAAGGTCCACTGGTCAGAAGAAGGTAGGTTGGGCCTTTCTGATACGAAGAGAACAAGCGAAACTGCTCCTGACTAGCACAACCTGCAACGGCTTCTCTAAGCCACAACAACCGGCCATCCCAGACCATCCTCACAGCACACAAGCCAACCAACACATTTGGTAGAGGTCCTGGAAAATTACGTCTCCAAGTCGACATCAAGGACACGCAGACAACACAACCAGGGCCGGCCATGGGCTAGGGCAATAAGTGCGACAAGCAAGAGCCCATCACAAATTGTGCCCCAAGAATGTGTTAGTATGTGATCTTTAGAGTAATAATGTAGTCCAAACACCAGGTTTTATGGGCCGTTTTCTTGATTTTGCACCGGGACTTCTGGAAAATAAACCGGCCCTGCGCACACCACTCCAATTTCTCCATGTCCACTCTCGGCCGCTCTCTCGATCCTGGCGTCTTCAGCGCCACATCTGGTGCCCAGCGGGCCACTTGCCTATTTAGAGTCCACAACATAGATACTTACTTCGTTCCATAATTCTTGTCGAAATATTACATGTATCTGGATATTTTTTAGAAATAGCTACATATATTTTCAGACAAATTTGAGACAAGAATTATGAAACGGAGGGAGTAGATTATACCGCCAGCCTGAATCCAGCACCTCTGACCATCCTCCCTTGACACTACAAACGATTGGCCAGGCCCCAGGCCAGCGCCATGATCCCTCCCAGGCCTGCGCTCGTCAAGGACCTTCGCACGATATGTACGCCTACCTCAATGTGCGTCCTACAACGGTGCTAAACTAGGTTTACCCACATGTTCCCGGCAGAAATGTTGTCACAATACACAACAATGGCCTTTGGTAGAAGATGGTGAAGCTTGTGCAAAATTTTGTCATATGCGACAACTCTCGGCAAATAGCATGATATTTGTCACGGTAAGTTGGCTGAGATGACCAAGATATTATCTATTGCCAAGAAATATGCAAAACCTTGAGGTTGATCAATGGGTATCAATGATTATCTATTCTCAAACATCTTTGAAACAGTTCATGTTTTCCATGGTTAACTGTACACCACATTCCACACACCCTCCTCGGACACAGGGTAGTTTGAGGGGAACAAATATTTAGCTTGAGCACATATTGGAATGGCTTGGGGGTGGGGGGGGGGGGGCGAATCTTAGCTCTAGCGAGCGAACTTGAAGTACAATATGAAGAGGATGGCGAGAACAAGCGCTGCAATGATGCCGCCGACGATCCACTTGTTCCTGTCCATCCTCTTGGACATCGATGCCAGGATCTTTTTGCTTTTCCCAATGTAGTCATCCACACCATGCAACTGTGAGAAAGAGCAGGAGTAGCGATGTCATAAACAAGCACTTCTTTTATATGAGGGGTTTAACAGGTTTCCAACAGCAAATAAGGGAAGATGTAACCTACAGTTGATGAGTACTCCCTCCAATCCTAAATTGTTGTCGAAATATTACATGTATCTAGACGCCTTTTAAGAATAAATACATCCATTTTTTAGCAAATTTGAGACAAGAATTTAGGATCGGAGGGTGTACTATGCTTCTAACCAGCAGGCCAAATGGTGCATGCCTTTTTTTACATGAACAGGACAAATCACCATGAAGTAATATGCTAGAAATGCTATATCTAATGCGAGAAGTTAAATTTTCACTTAAGAGAATTTGCGTAGGAAATATTGATTCATTTTGTACATGGGAGTCATATAAGATATTTGATTCGTTACAGAATTACACAAGAGATCCAGCCCATCTCTTTCTTGAAACAATGGTGTTTTAAACATGCTGATGCTGACATGCTGTCAACGGTCACATGTAACTGAAAACCTGAGGAGGATCTCCTCCACAATTCCATTACCAGTGGGGCGAGTGGATATTTTTAAGATATGGTGTCATTAAAGAATTTAAACTATTCTGTAACTCATGCCCAAAAGAAGCAGGATGCATGTGCTGTATCCCTGTATCTGCAGGACGCATCTACCACCACAACATGGTCTAAGTCATGTACAAAAGTTTGGATGACTATTATTACATCTGACATACCTAATACACACCTAATTTGGTGGCAATTGCATCTTTCAAGTTTCAATACCGACACATCATGAAGAACTCGCCAATTTCCTAAACAAGCCTATATGGTGTAAACACATCAAGATCAAAATGGAATTTTTTGATGGCTTTTCTTATCTATGTATTTTGCAAGCTAAAGTTGTTGCTTCTGATATATTATGTAAGGCCCGAAATCCTCAATCCGAGATAAACTGGACAAGGTCCAAGAACATAGTAGCTCCAGAGATGGCTCAAAGCCCCAAACAGAAATAGCTTGAAAAATTGAAAGCACGTAGTACGTACTGTTGTGTGAGCATGCAGCAGTGACTGTCGTTGATTGTGAAGGTCCTGAAGAATTGACACACCTATTTCTTCTGTCTCGAATACTGTTCTCTGGCTCTCTCTAATTCTGTCTGTAGACTGGTTCAATCTTTCTGATGTCATCATCAGTCTTCCTCTCTGATCAGATGACGCCTGAGCCATGTAACGACAAAGCAGATATTGCATAAGCACATCAGAAAAGAAGTAGTGACATGGTATAATATTTAAAACAAGAATAAAAGCAAAGATATTGAGTAGGACACTGAAGAATAAAATAAAGCAATTGTAGGCTTGCAGTATACAGTGACAAATTAGCAGATTAATCTAAAACTTCCTCTTAATGCTTGCACTTAAAAGAAGTGGATTAAATTGCGAGCTAATGAATGGATAAGTGAATGGATAAGATGACACATAGGTTCACCAAAATAAAACACCATGAAGCCTTCTTGCGACAAAAACAATATGTATTCAAGAGCAAATGCATCAATGAATAATTAAAGTGATAAATAAAACGAAATGAATGGACCTTTGCTATTTTGCTCAAACTTTGCAGTGTAACATATTTTAACATCCAAGACTGTTCAACAAACTATGGGCCCGAGATACAAGAATATACCAACTCAAATCACTTGTTGACAAGGGAGCACAGATGCACTTCTGAATTCAACCACAGCCTAGCTCTGTATTGTTATTATTAATTAAATACTTCCAACAGGGCTGTATCTAACCATAACCAGAGTACACCCAAAGTCCCTAGTGCATAATATATGCCGACCAATATTTGACCCTCTTCTTAAGAATTGCCTTCCCAAGTGTTGTGATGCGACACCAAGCACATTTTTTGTCCCCGATTCCCTACATAATGGGGTAACCAAGCATAGCATAATTCAAGTATCACAGCAGAACTAACGCTAAGCCTATGCCGAAATGTCACTGTAGACTGCACCATCAAACGAGTCAACATTATCAAGTATTCAGATGCATGCACACAGGTAATAATATCAGCTACTATGGGCTCAACTAACAGCAGCAGACTTTTCTTTTGCGGGGAACTCACAGCAGCAGACCTAACACAGCCACATGAAAAACTACACAGGTACAACAGGATTAACGATTAAGACAAAACACAGAACTGTGGGCATCACAATATCAAGCAAATCGGTTCCAAACACATAATCAAAGCTAATACACATATATGATTACATTAAGGAACATATACACACTACAACAGCAACATGTTTTGGAAGTTAATGCCTGAAACCTGTGAGTACTTGCAGTATCAGATGGTGTGCTATAGGCAAAATATACATAAGAGCTTGTGTAAGAATAAGCGATAGGGAGGTCACCGCAAGTGTGTCAGACATGCCGGCCTCGAGGAGCTCCTCCCGGGTAGCCTGTTGGGCATTAGCCGCCGAGATCCTTTTGATCTCACTCTTGATATTGTTCAGATCTGACTTGTACTCCCTTAATTTAGCCAGCAACCCTGCCTTCACGCTCGGCTGCAGGCTCCGCGCCTCCAAATCCATCTTCCTGATCTACAGAAATTTTACGCACAATTACACAACTATGCCTCACAACACAACCTCCACATCAAGGAGCAGACAGTTTTTCCACAGCACAGCTAAAATTAAGCACATAACACGAACAAAACAAAAAATCTGCACATAGAAACTTCAGTTCTATACTCTATGAGTTCTTTTTACCAGCGATTCAGCTTCCTGCACGTCGGACTGGATCTCGGACAGTTTCTGCTTCTTCTTCTCTGGCAAAGGAAACGGCGAAAAGGGGGAGGGCCAAAATCAGGTAAAAGTGTAAAATCAACCGGAAACTTCTGGCGGCGAGATTCTGGGGGGAAAGAGCCGTACCGGCATCGAGGGCGGAGGCGGCGGCGCATTTGCGCGAGAGGGAGGCCGAGATCTCGCTGTACTGCCGCTCGTAACCCTCGAACACCTCGCTCATGGTCGCTGCTCAGCTGCTCGCCGCCGAACCGTCCCCGCGCAAATCAGCAGCCGAATCCGAAGCAGATCGAAAATCAACCCTCGCAGGGAGGCCGCAGAGGCTCGAGCAGCGACGGTGGTTGGTTGCCGTCGGAGCGAGTCCGCTCGCGAGGGGGAATTTCTGACGGGGCGGGTGCCGTGTTAAGGTGAAGCTTCAGAAAAGGATCGTATTAAGGTGTTGTACCGTGAGGCTGTTTCGTGGGCCCGGCGAATTAAGGTGTGTTTCCCGGAGTAAGTTTTATACGGTGGCGACCACCCATGCCCCGGCGCCGCCGACGAGCAGCACCGAGTTCCTAATTGTCTCGCTGCCGGAGGGAAGAAGAAGAATCGCGAGGCCGTCGACGGCGAGGGCAGCCTGCAACGCGGAGGATCAGCACGAGGATCTCGACGATCGAGCCTGCAACGTGGAGGATCATCGCCATCCCCGAGTACATGGGCCGCCAAATCCTCCACGCTGTTGTTGTCGTCCACGCACGAGCCCATCTAACTCCAATGGGCTGGCCGAACCAACACGGGCTGCATCTCGCAGAGCCCAACTTGCATAGCTCTATCTCTCTAATTTTTTTTTATAGAAGGGCAATTTTTTTTTTGAGCAACGACCTGGATTTATTGATTCAAGAGACAAAATACATAAGATCGATACACGAACGAACACAAATAACAAAGATATTCAACAAAACTAAAAGCTTCATCGTAATTCTTCGAAATAAACTTCTCTTGATTCATCATTCGCATCTTGACGTTTCTTCATGTATTCGTTGACAAAATTGCAGAATAATATGCTTGCACAAGCTGAAGTAATCTCATAGGTTTTGAAAAGCCGCATGAGCCGCCCATCTCAAACGGTGAGAACCTAAGATCATTGAACGCACCATGGCCGGGGTCATACCCCTTACAAGACAAGCTGTAAAACTGCTTCTCCGTTGATGAATCAATGAGGAAAAATACCAAAAACACGAAAAGACGTGCCATGAGAACCACTGACTCCATGACATAGGTTGCAACACCTACATCAGGACGATGAAGGAGCCAGGACACCAATCTTCTAGACGACGGCATCTCCATCGCCAAGACAACACCGAGAAGCACGCAAAAACCTAACCAAAAAAAGTAGCAAAAGTTGATACCAGACATTGATCCGTGGTTCCCCTCGTCTCTTGAGGCTAGATCAGCCGTGAGAGACGAGGGGAACCGCTGTAGATTGAAGTTTCCTCAAAAACGATGGCTAGGGTTTTCTTGCCAGGAACACGAGAGGTCTAAAAAAAACTACCCCACAAATATAGATATACTCACTCCGTTCAACAAAAGATGTCTCAAGTTTGTCAAAATTTGGATGTATCTAGACATGACTTAGTGTATAGATGCATTCAAATTTAGTTAAAGTTGAGACATCCTTTGTTGGACGGAGTGAGTAGAACATTTTCAACTCACCATATTTAAATGGTGGAGATTAAGGATCTCTTGTAAGGCTGTAAAACAAAAAATTATTGCTATCATGCATGCATAGTGTTCAAAAGTACATACAGGTTCTCAAGAGATTCAACGAAATAACCCGATACAAGTTGGCCCCCGTTCAGATTTTCTGGTGCGCTTTTATCGGCACCTATCAACAGTGGAAGGAGCAAGTGTTGTGTGTGTGCATCAAAGAACATAATAAAATGCCTAAGTGTGTTGGAAAAGGATGGACAGGGCACATAAAGAACTAAGACATGACCTCTAGTGGAATAAGAGCACGACTGCGTTTGGTATTGCCGTGGATTCACATAATCCCGTTTTTCTCATCCGCTTTTCATTGTTTTCGTGTTTGGCTAACCAATTTTTCCCTACTTTCGTGTATTTTTTCATAAAATATTATAAAATAAGCTCGCAGCACAGTTCAAGTCGGCGTGTGTTAGTAGGATTCTACACTCTGTAATGGATGAAGGATCCGCTTGGGCTGCCGCTAAAATCTCTTTAGGGGTGGTGGTTTTGTGGCTTCTCAGTGGGTTGTAAGAGAGTAATCTCATGACTTTGGCCCACGGGCTTTGTATCCGCGTCGCGGTCTTTTTCTTTAATATATGATACACCGGTTTTGGTGTATTCTAGAAAAAAAAAACAATGCCAAACTTAGCCTATGTTGAGCACCGGTTGTGGCAAACCCAACGACACAGGAGCGATCACAAAGACAAATTGTAAGAGGGTAGGAGAATGCAAAGAAGAGGATCAAATACATAGTTTTCGAGAGTTGCGACAAGCACTAAAACTCGCAAAAATGGAGCAAGGATGGTAAAAGAATGAAGAACGTCATATCACCAATTTGAATTAGATCATGGGAACTCGGTTTAATGAATCATTACCTGGGAATTAAAGGAACCCCTCAGGGATGCATCCATTTCTTCCAAGATCGAAAAGGACAAAGAAGTGCTATATTGAGAATCAAAGAATATGCGAGCACGATGGCAAGAAATGTTGTTGCCTCATCCAACAAGAGTGAGATCTAAATATACCTTCCCTTTGTTGGTATTGTGTCCCAGAATAATTTTACAATATTGAATGAGTAAGTAATGTTTTCACCTTAAGGTTTTAAAAAAATCCGCATCTAGAACATATATGTCAGCACACGAATATATAACGTCGTAGATGGCGTTGCATCAGCGCAAAAAATTCCGTACCGTCAGCACACGAATATTGGAGATTTCGGTAATGAATGTTAGCACGAAATCTGCTCGTGCGAACGGCAGGACATCTGCAAGTGCTGATGCTGGATTTGCAAAGCTTCGAGGTGAAAACTTTTCTCCCTTCATATAAGATTATGAACTTATTTTGGGACGCAATACGAATAAACATAAGATATGCTTCGATCGATCTCGCTACTCTTGGAGGAGTCAAGTAACATATCTGCCCCCATCATGCACAAATAACTAACATAAGATATACTTCAAAATTACCGCTTTGCCCTTGAAGTTCTTGCTAAAATGGATGCACCATTTGAGGGAGTCCTTTAAATTCGCGATAATTATCCAACTAGACTAAAAGTCTGAGGATGTCATCAAATTGGAGAGACAAAGTTCTACTTTCTCCTACCATCTCGCTCCAGTCGATTTAAGAATTACGAGTGCTACAAGAACGTGAACGTGATTGTTACCAACTCATGGATGTGCTTGCTCCACCACATATATAAGTAATCAATTAATTATGGTTCTTCCCAAAATATTTAGCCGATGTTATAAGTAGGCGAAGAAATGCAATTCTTGCAACTGCCTCTCCCGGGCCATATTTGGTTAATTTAATAGAACCACATTCTCTTATTTGGAATCTTCGAACATTTT
Source organism: Brachypodium distachyon (assembly GCF_000005505.3). Lineage (NCBI taxonomy): Eukaryota > Viridiplantae > Streptophyta > Magnoliopsida > Poales > Poaceae > Brachypodium > Brachypodium distachyon. Next base: position 16,108,910 of record NC_016132.3, on the reverse strand, counting down.
TCTTACTCTTTAGAAACTAAGAAATCCCATGTTAATTTATGTGAAATGTATGTTCCATTGTCCGTGTACATTCAGAAGCAATAGTAATATTTACTGCTCCTTAATTTACGACTCGTACGTCGTCTGCCTCCCTTCGCAGTTCGCACCGTCCCTGGCTTACCAGAAATTACCACTGATGCCACCGCGAACGCTCGAACAAAACATCGCAATCTCCTGCCGAGGATTCTCCCTTCACTTCCGATCAAGCGTCCCCCATCCCCAGCACTCCCGATCCGGCGGCGCCACCCCGTCCACTGCTCCGGTGCTGGAAGCGAGGGATCCGACGCTGCGCCGCGCCTTCATGCCGCCGTTCCCCACCTCTGCCGCCACCGCCGGAGGTGGAGGTGTGGACTTCTCCACCGGATCCGCGGCCACGGCAGCGCTGCCCTCCTCTTCCCGCAAGAAAAGTTGGTGCGCCGGTGAGGACGCGTTGCTCCGGCAGGTTGGCGGTGTCGCGAGCCTCCACAGCCCAAGTACTGCTGCGAGGTACGTGGTGACGCTTCTTAAGAATTTTCTGTCATTCAATTATTATACTCCCTCTGATCCTAAATTAATTCTTAACTCAAATTTGCCAAATTATGGATGTATCTATTCTTAGCGTCTAGATGCATGGAATATTTCGACAACAATTTAGAATCGGAGGGAGTACAATTTGTCACCATGATAGCAATAAGAAGTATTTGTACTAGCAGAGCGCCCATTTTACTAGCAGCAGAGTGCCCGTTTCGACTTGAGTTAAAAGACTTGCATTAAGCATCCTTCCTGCAATTTGTGTATGATAGCTTGGTCTTTGAGACGAAGACCAAACCTGCAAGTGACACCATGCAAGGAATTAGCTGTTCATTAACACAAAAGACCGTCATACTTCCTTTCTGCGAGCCATAATTCTTTTTCAACCATACAAAATCACCAGTACGTGGGAAGATTTACTGTTTCACTGCTTGAGGTAATTATAATCGCTCAATGCCTTCGTGCGATCTCCATAATTTGATTAAAATTATAAACCATGAATTTAACAGTGTACATAACCAGCTAGGATTTGTAAAAAGAGGGAATCGTAGACCGAACTGCATGCTCCCTAATTCCTTTTCTTTCTTAGGACAATATGGTATAAGCAATGCTGATTCAACATGTTTCTACCAATGCATATGTGGTTCAAGCCATTTTTGTAAAACCTTAATGCAAGTCTTTTAACTCAAGTCTTTCACATTTAACATTGCCGCCAAGCATGGGGCAGCTGGTGAGGGCGAGGCTGAGATGGAGAAGCTGCACGACATGGCTTGCTACAGTAACGCTTGGAACTGTCAAGTTTAAGTGTTCATGCTCTTTTCTTTCCCAAGTTAAAGGTGAGAACTTAAAGTAGACAAGAATTTTTTGTTCATTTGTAGATATTTGATATTGGCGAAGATATACTTTTGCTAGACAGATGCCAATGCAAGATATCTCCGTATGCTCAAAGATTTTGGTTTTATTTTCTTTCATACTCACTTGATGCCACTTGCAGCCTGAACTGAAAAGTACCAGAAAGAGCTCTCATATCTTCTGCTTTGCTCTCTGATTTTTCTTAAGAATTAAGAAAGTTCTCTATTGTTGTTGTTTTCGCTGAGAATGCTATTTGCTGACATGGTACGATGTCCCTAATTCCCCTGCGTTATCATTCTCAATTGTTCTAGCTGACTATTTTTTAAAGCCGTAGGACGGTAAGATCAAATACATGAGATATGTTCTGTTTTTGTGAAAGTTCGATTTACAAGCCACTTGCCTCCTCTGACCGGCTTACCTTTGACTATATGGAGTCCTATTTTTCACTTGAGCTCACAGTTTAGTGTTCTAAAGATAATCAAATTGGGCTGTTCATGTGAGCATGTATTTTTTTAGTTGCCGAATCTTTTTCACTCTTTAAACTTGCCGTCTTTACGTATCTTTGTAGCCTCTGTTATTGATTCAACTTTTGTTATTTAAAATGTAATAATCCTCTGTTTCATAGTCACATTGGCTAATGTTTTTATGATGTCAAATTATTTAGGTTTGCTTACGGTGTCAGATTGAGTAATGTATTCACACTTTTAGACACACTTCATATCTGTAAATGTTTTTAATGTATTCACCACAATTCCATTTGAATTGATTGATTTTAGATCTAGGCATGATTTAGTAGGATTTTTATCTAGCAGAGATTATTGGCTAGAATGGTATAATTTTGTGCTGCAGACAAATGTAAAAGCTGTTGAGGGTGAAGTGAGATCGGTTTTGGACGAACCATGTAGTTTTTTGACTCAATATATACAAAACTTTATATAGTCCGATATTACCCATAGAAAGAGGTTCCATTTTATCTAGGTTCTTTGACGCCTCTGAAAGGTTGAATGTGTACCAAAGTGGCAAGGCCTAAGTTGTATTGTATATACAGATGAAAGGTTAAATGACATTGTTGTTAGTGTATACTATGTTGCTCATATAAAACATAAGCAGACATGATAAGTATCAGCATTATCATTTATATCTTGTTGAGATAAAGAGGTGGGCTGCTGGGAATATGTGTAATATGATGTTTTCAATATTGATATATCTTAATTTGCGTGCTCCTCTTGGCAAACCAATTTTTTTAGCCCTACAGATTGTGCCATAGCCATGGTGGTTGCTAACATATTAATTGTGTGCAACAATGGCGTTTACCAAAAGATTAGCGATCGCAACTTCAAAATTTAATTATTGCCAGGTTAGTTTTTGGGGCCTGAAATTTGACAAGTTTTGAACTTCGTTTTAGCGAATAGGATTGCCCCTGTTGCTTATTGCAGGCTGTCGATTAATATTTTAGTGCCAATTCTAGCTGCCGCTTTGCAGTGATAGTAATATAGATATTTCTTAAAATGACTTTTTCATCTATATTTGTTTTTTCGTAGCAACGCACGGGCACTCACCTAGTAAAATTATTTTTCCACTTACGTTAACTTGTGTGCTATTTACGAAATGTTGGGTTTTGCACTGATGGTTTCGCCAAGGCTACGGCAAAAAACCAACAACAGAGGAGAGGCCACAAAAATACAAAGAAGAGGAGCAAATATAATTTTTTTGATAGATTTTGAAAGCGGCAAGATTAAAACTCATAAAGATGGAGCAAGATGGTAAAAGAAAGCAAAACGTTATATCACCAATTTGAATGAGGTCATCGGAATTCGGTTTAACGGATCTTCACCTGGAAGCTAAAGGACCCCTTCAGCGATGGATCCATTTCTAGCAACAAGATCAAGGACAAAGAAGTGCTTTTGAGAATCAAACAATATGTGAGCATGAGGTAGGAAATGGTGTTGCCTCGGCCAACACCAGTGAGATCCAAGTATACCTTACCTTTTTTGGTAGTGTGTCCCGCGATAATTTTCATAATAGTGAATGAGTAAAGCAAAGTTTGCACCTTAAGGTTTTGCAAATCCCATAACCAGTGGTAGGTGCCATTACATCAGCGCTAGCAAATTTGGATCCATACCGTGAGCCCACAAATACTACAGATGTCAGCCATGAATGCTGGCACGGAATTTGCTAGTGCTAACAGTATGGCATCTGCTAGTGCTGATGTAAAGTCATCCGTCACTGGTTATACTTTAGATGCAGGATTTGCAAAGGTTCGAAGTGAAAACTTTTCTCTCTTCATGCAAGATTAATTAGGAAATTATCGTGGGACGCAATACAAAAAAAGGCAAGGTAGAATTTGACCTCACTGCAGTTGAAGGAGGCAAGAAAGATATTTGCCCACGTCATGCATGCATATTCTTTGATTTTCAAAATCACTAGTTGTCTTGAAGTTCTTGTGTCATGCGTAAATGGATGCACTGTTAAGGGGGGTCATTTAACTTCGCGGTAATTATCCCATTAGACTGAAGTCCTATATATGATCTCATTCTGATTGGAGAGACAGAGTTCAGCTTTCCTCCTACCATGTCGCTCCATCTTTGACAGCTTCCATGCTTGGCGCACCGAAAATTCATCACAACCTCTATCATCCTCCCGTTTGTTGCATGCTTACCCTTTCAATTAATTTCAGTGGCTCGACCAGTGTTATTACTTGTACCACGGGATATGCTTGCATACTTATATTCCATAACCCCCTCTTTCTGAAGTTCTTGACAAAGTTCTACAAGTTGGTCCCCATTCAGATTGTCTATTGTGCTCTTATCGACAATTAAGAGTGGATGTTCGAAGCGTTGTGTGTGCGCATCAGAACAGAATAGAATGCCTGAATATGTTGGATAAGGATGAACAAGGCAGGTTCCAACTGTCATAAAACCGAAAACACATGAGAGACCACGGAAATCAATTTAAGGAGGGTGGAAGGGTTCAAAGAAGAGGAACAAATACAATTTTTTGATAGATTTTGAAAGCGACAAGCAGTAAAACTCATGAAGATTGAGCAAGATGGTAAAAGAAAGCAAAACGTTATATCAACAATTTGAATGAGCTTATGGAAATTCAGTTTAACGGATCATTACCTCGAAGGTAAAGGACCCGTTCAGCGATGGATCCATTTCTAGTTAGCAACAAGATCAAGGACAAAGAAGTGCTATTGAGAATCAAACAATATGCAAGCATGAGGTAGGAAATGTTGTTGCCTCGTCCAACACCAGATAGATCCAAGTATACCTTACCTTTTTTGGTAGTGTGTCCCGCGATAATTTTCATAATACTGAATGAGTAAAGGAAAGTTTGCACCTTAAGGTTTTGCAAATCCCATAACCAGTGGTAGATGCCATTACATCAGCGCTAGCAAATTCGGAACCATGCCGTGAGCACACAAATACCGGAGATGTCAACCATGAATGCTGGCATGGAATCAGCTAGTGCTAACAGTATGCTATCTGCTAGTGTTGATGGAAAGTCATCCGTCACTGGTTATACTCTCTAGATGTAGGATTTGCAAAGCTTCAAAGTGAAAACTTTTCTCTCTTCATGCAAGATTCAAAAATTATCGTGGGACGCAATACAAAAAAAGGCAAGGTAGACTTTGATCTAACTGCAGAGGAGGCAAGAAAGATATTTGCCCACATCATGCACGCATATTCTTAATTTGATTTTCTAAATCACTATGTTGTCTTTGAAGTGCTTGCCATAAATGGGTGCACCGTTAAGGGGGCCATTTAACTTCACAATAATTACCCCATTAGACTGAAGTCGTGTCTCATTCAGATTGGAGAGACAAAGTTCAACTTTCCCCTACCATGTCGCTCCATCTTTGACAACTTCCATGCTTGGCGCACCCAAAATCAATCACATAAAGAACTAAAACATGTGCGTGTGCCTAAAAAAAACGGAATAAGGTGCGTAAGTATGTTGGACAAGGATGGGCAAGGCACATAAAGAACTAAAACATGGGTTCTAATGAGGACAATAGAATTAGAGTTGGAACTGAAACTCTAGAAATATTTAGAAGCAAAGCAAGATGTATGCAAGATGAATTTGTTGAGTAGGACATCTATTGTGGATGTATCAATTTTGAACCCCTTGGGGCTTATTCGGTTTAGAAGATATTGAAATCACGGGAGTAGGAAAAAAGAATTGGATTATAATATAGATTTGACGATTGTTAGATACTCAAATCTGTTTGCCAGCAACAAGGCTTCTTTGGTCAGAAACATGGTCTAGAGAGTACAGACCATGCATCTGTAGTTTCTGCATGAAAACAAGTTCTTCTTTCCCTTCCATTTGTTGTGCGGTAATAAACCAATGTTTGTAGGACAGACCATTTTATGGTACTCTAATCTAGTACTAATAAATGAACCACCCAGTACAGTGTAGAGGAAAGCAACTAGTTCCTAGCTAGACATTTGAAAGAGGCCTACAAATCCTACTTTGCTAGTTATTCATAAGGAATCGTATTCCCAAAAATGGGGATGACTTTTGGTATGAACATGAAAACATTTCATAAGTCTGACGTAATTCGGTATAATGCTAAAGAGGAGAACTAGAAAGGAAGCTTCTCAGTTTTAGAAACCAACTAAAATAAACACATTCCCATGCAACACATTCGTCTAGTAAATTCTTGCATGGCACATGCAGACCCAAAAAGTTTAAAATTCATGCAAACGAATAGGGCATACCTATTACTTGCATTTGAAAGACTGAAGCACATAACAGCAGCTTAAGGCGTGTTTGGCATAGTAGCACAAATTTAATTCTCCATTCATATTTCCCCTGCATGCATGTAAGATAAAAAAGAAGAGATCAATACAGACTAAAAATACTCTCCTGAACTGAAAATTGAACCTTTGTTGATCTGTTTTCTAATCACCAGTACAATAAAACAAGATCGGTGTGATACCACCTTAGTTGGCTATCCCAATTTTTGTTACCAACAGAATTAGAAAAAGTAATGGTGCAACAATTTTAGTTATGTACTCTCAGCATATACCAATTAATGGCAACTAGCAGGATGCATCAAATAGTCGAAGTACAGTCATCATTTACCAGCACCATGTGGTAGGTTAGAATTATCTATATTTCATAATTAAGCATCACTTGCAAACACTTCACAACTTACAACAAATTAGGCTAATAAACATGTGCATACATAAATACTTCCAAAGCCATAGATATATTTTTCAATTCAGAAACTATAATATATTCCCCATATCTTTAATCTACGTACACAAAATTCTGAAATTAGCAACTTAAAACCTTCAGTCAGGGCATGACGGAAGATCAGTCCAACACAGGGACAGACTGGTTAAACATTTCGTATGAATTAACATACAACACCAATTCTAGAAAATAAATACAGTATGATTTAGCATCTACAGAAACTTCTTATACAACTTTTGTCTTGAAATCATAATTTAATTCGACTCTTAACAGGACCTAAAGTGGCGCGCACCAGATGTTCCTGTGCCCAGAAATTTATATATTCTGGACAGTAACACTAACTTGTCACTGGGTTGTCAAAACAAAAACTTGTCGCTGGCCTTCGAAAAGCTGAACAAAAATTTACTCTCTATATATAATACCTTGAATCATCATCTACAACTTCTATTTCTAAATCACTATGAGATTAAGGGCGTGCGAACCCCAGATTTAACACAAAGCGGACTCCAGAGATCCTAACTAGAACTTAGTAAGGTCTCACTCTAGTACTCTACCCATTTTCGTCCTACAAGCAACCTGCAGTTGATAATACCGAATTTCCTAACACGTATCTATCATGCATACCAACACAGTCCATCTACGTACTACTGATAATCGACACCAACCAAGGGAATTGCTACTGCGGTACAAATCAGCCCAAACAAGGACGGCAGACAAGCACTTAACTTGTAGAATTGATGCAGGAACGGAGTTGCAAAGGAGATCAAGAGCTAACCCAAAGTTGATGGTCGATCCTCGACCGCACGGCCGCTGCACGGCAAAAGTGACTGCCGCTGGTGACGATGCATGGCAAACGCCAGCAGCCATCTCCCTCGGGCCTCGGGTGTTACACCTGAAGGTGTTACTACAGGTGTACCATCCGGAGATTAACCTTCTAGTGTACTGCTTGACTGGGCCTGTCCAGTTTCCTTCGCTTGGGTTGTAACTTAACTCCTTGGGCCGTGTTGGGCCAAACACTGAGACTGCTTTAGGCAGTAGCTTGCGCTGTGTAGGTTATCGATGAAAAGAAATGAAACAAGGCTCTCTCCCGATATCTTAGTCTGGCGGCGCCGCCGTCTAGCTTGTCTCCAGCAACAACTCCCACCGGAACAGGCTAGGGTGTAACAACTTGGTATCAGAGCCTCCCGGTCCTCGGCGCGCTTCGCAATCTCGCCGCCGGTCAGTAACATCGACCGCTTGGTAGGGGAACACCTTCAGGTCGATCCCCCTAAATCCCGGCGGCGTTTGACCGACGTAGAGGAAGTCGCGACGGCTCCCGTCTCCAAACCTTCGGCGCAGACACGATTTGTCTTGGCCGCCATGGACAAGCTAGAAGAATCTCTCAAAGCCTTGCTCGATGAAGGGATTAAGAAGGTGTTGGCCGAGGTGGGCACACAGATTCAGGCTGTCGCCACCTCCATCGGCAACATCCGCACCAATATTCACGGGGTCGATGAGAAGCTGCAGCACCACTCCGATCGACTCGATTTGTTCCAAACCAAAGTTGACATGTCGATGGATGCAATTGCAGTGGTGCAGCAGGAGCAGCGTGAACTCGCTCACATGCTTGGCGGACATGGTCCGCCACCTGATCCAGGCTCGCATCAGCATGATCCTCCTTCGGGGTCTGGTCCTCAAGGTCATCCAGTCGCGACGGAGACAGCGCAACAGTTCCCCACGAGCACTCAAGCCAAGCCCCGCCAGGTGTTCGACACAATGCCAGGACACGAACATCACGGGCTGCGTCGCCCGTACATGCCCAAGATGGATTTCCCCAAGTTTGACGGCACTGATGTTCGCATTTGGGTCGATCAATGTGAAACATTTTTCAACATCTATCAAATCACTAAGAGTTTCAAAGTGTCGGCGGCGACCATGAACTTGGTCCACAACGCAGCACACTGGTATCAAGCTTTCAAATTGACAAATCAGTGTTTCAGGTGGCCACAATTCAAGGCAGCATTCCTCGCTGAATTCGAAGGTAATATATGTCGTGACAAGAGAGCTCTGTACATTGAAACAGACAGCTTCGGTTTCCGAGTACCTGCGTCAATTCAACATGCTGTTATATCAAGTTAAGCTTTATGATCCGACAGTCGGTGGCCTTGTGGTAGTAACTCGATTCATCCTGGGGCTAAAAAATGATCTCCGTGCTGCTGTTGAAGTTCAACTACCTGAATCAGTCGCGCAAGCAGCTCAGTTTGCCATGGTTCAGGAGGGTGTCCTAGAGCGCCAATGATCTTATTCAGGCAAGCATGAATCATACAAACAACAGCATACAGTGGGAAACAAGGCTGAATCCAGTTCACGTGCAACCAGTGGCACAAAGCTTGAGACTGGGGATATCTGGAAAGCCAAGCAACTCAAAGAGTTCTGCCGTGCCAACAGCTTGTGCTACCGCTGCGGAGACAAGTATACAGCAGGACATACTTGTGCTACTCCAACAACAATAGAGAGCCAAGCTCATGCCAACCAGATTCAGGAGATCATACCAGACGACATCCTTGACGCCATTTGTGCCGTGGATTTGACTGAAGACCCGGACATGCACCTATCTCTGAATGCCATCTTCGGCACCGATAATCCGGAAGTAATCCAACTCCGTGTGCTTGTAGGGAACAAAACACTTCTGATGTTGCTTGACTCAGGAAGCTCCCACAGCTATCTGAACAAAGACGTGATTGAGTATATCCGGTGTACAACCACACCAATCTCAACCAGAGTTGTGAAAGTGGCCAATGGTAGCACTGAAGAATGCTCAGCCGAGGTCTGAGACTGTCCAATCCATCTCTGCTGTTCAGCTCCGCAAGTGCTACGCGGCCAATGACATTTGGGCTTCTGTTTTGCCGCAACAGCCCTTGTCACCTCCATCCTCGTCTCCAGATGTTCCACCTCAAATTCAACAGTTGCTGGGGGAATTTACGGAGGTGTTCAATGAACCTTCTTCTCTGCCACAACACAGGAAATTTGATCACGCGATCTCGATTCTGCCTGGTGCAACTCCAGTCAATTGCCGCCCTTATCGCTACAATCCACAGCAAAAGGACAAGATAGAAAAGCAGGTGAATGCGATGCTACGGGCCGGGACAATACTGCCCAGCATGAGTCCTTATGCTAGTCCAGTGTTGCTTGTGAAGAAGAAAGATGGCTCCTGGCGCTTTTGCGTGGATTACAGGCGGCTCAATGAACTGACAGTGAAAAACAAGTTTTCAATGCCCGTAATTGAGGAATTGCTCGACGAGCTCGCTGGGCAAAGTTCTTCTCCAAATTGGACCTAAGAGCAGGGTATCATCAAATTCGGATGGTGGAAGAGGATGAGTTCAAGACGGCATTCAAAACACATCGTGGCCTCTTTCAGTTTCGTGTGATGCCGTTTGGTTTGACAAACGCACCTGCAACTTTTCAATGTGTCATGAACTCCATCTTTGCACATCTGGTTCGCAAGTGTGTCCTGATTTTCATGGACGACATATTGGTCTATAGCTCATCCTTAGATGATCATGTCACCCACCTCCGTGCTGTCCTGACCATCCTTCAGGAGCAGAAATTCTATGCAAAATTGTCGAAGTGCACGTTTGCCAAGGCTCAATTGGATTATCTGGGACACATCATTTCAGCTCAGGGAGTGGCAACTGACCCAAGCAAAACTGAAGCCATGCTGAACTGGCCAACACCGACATCATTCACTGAACTAAGGGGTTTTCTCGGCTTGACAGGCTACTACCGCCGATTTGTGCACCGCTACGGCGTCTTAGCCAAACCTTTAACCTTGTTGCTTCAACAAAAATCCTTTCAGTGGACTGATGCAGCGCAATTGGCTTTTCGAAACCTCAAGCATGCCATGAGCTCGACTCTGGTGCTAGGTATTCCTGATTTTTCTCGTCCTTTTTTTGTTGAGACTGACGCCTCTGATCTTGGTATAGGAGCTATAACCATCCTATTGCATACTTGAGCAAGGCATTGGGGATTCGAAATCATCGTCTCTCAGCCTATGAGAAGGAATTCATGGTGATTATGCTTGCGGTGGATCGTTGGCGCCCCTACCTCTCGCGTGGGCCATTCACGATCTGCACAGACCACAAGTCTCTCTGCAATCTGACTGATCAACAGTTAACTACAGATTTGCAGTGCAAAGCTATGACGAAGCTTGTGGGCCTGCAATTTTCCATCAAATACAAGCAGGGGCCTGAGAACGTGGTGGCAGACGCTCTGTCGCGCATACCACACACAGACCCCCTTTGTGCCGTGTCGCAGGGCAAGCCAGTGTGGGTGCAAGAGGTATGCAAAACACCTCCTCTCCCAATTTAATTCATACACAGTGGATCCGCATGCAAAACACCTCCTCTCCCAATTGGCAGTTTCTAACGCAGATTGTCCTGATTATACCTTGGAACATGGACTAATCAAACACAAGGGCAAGGTTTGGATTGGAGCTAATGTTCAGCTATTGGCGGCCACTCCGGTCAGCAAGCTACTTACCAGAGATTGCACAAGCTCTTTAGATGGCCCGGTCAGAAGCAAGCTGTCGAAGATTTTGTCAAACGGTGCTCTATTTGCCAGCATGCGAAGCACGAACTCTGCAAACCTCCTGGACTCTTACAACCACTGCCTCTTCCAACAGGACCGTGGCGTGACCTGACAATGGATTTCATCACAGGCTTGCTGAAAAGTGAAGGATATGAGGTAATCATGGTCGTGGTCGACAGATACACAAAATTTGCACATTTGGTACCACTGAAGCACCCATTTTCTGCATCTGTCGTTGCCAAAGCATTTCTGCACAACATCGTCCGCCTGCATGGGATGCCCGCAACAATTGCATCCGACCGTGACCCAATTTTACAAGCAAATTTTGGACGGAATTGTTTGAGCAGTTTGACACACATCTCAACATGAGCACTGCCAATCATCCCTAGAGCAATGGTCAGACCGAGCGAGTAAATCAGTGCATTGAAATGTATCTTCGTTGTGCCACCCATGATCATCCCAAGAAATGGTACAGCTGGCTGTCGTTGGCGGAATTCTGGTACAATACAAGTCATCATACAGCTATTGGGTGCTCCCCTTTCAAGGCATTGTATGGATACGATGCTTCTTATGGGATCATGCCCGATCTGCAGGCTGTGCAAGACCACCAAGTTCATGATATGCTTCAGGAGCGACACGAACACTCCATCTTTCTGAAGAATCACCTGGAACGGGCCCGACTTCGCATGAAGAACATGGCGGATCGCAATCGCACTGACCGATCCTTTCAGGTGGGGGAGCAAGTATTGCTGAAACTTCAACCATATATTCAGTCTTCAGTGGTCAGTCGGCCTTGCCCGAAGATCGCTTACAAGTTCTACAGCCCATTCGAAGTGGAAGCTCGAGTGGGATCAGTCGCGTATCGCCTGAAGCTGCCACCTGCCAGTCTTGTCCATCCTGTCTTCCACATCTCTCAACTCAAGCCTTTTGTGCCAAAGTACACAGCTGAATCGACAGACCTTCCATCACCAGTCATGCTGGACATTGCAGAGCTTGTTCCTGAAGAGGTGCTCGACCGCAGGTTGATCAAGAAAGGAAACAAAGCATATCTTCAAGTTCGCATCAAATGGACTACACTGCTAGCATCGTCATCAACGTGGGAGGATTATGAAGTTCTGAAGGCGGCGTTTCCTGACGCACCAGCATGGAGACCAGCTGGTCTTCAAGGGAGGGACAATGTTACACCTGAAGGTGTTACTACAGGTGTACCATCGGGAGATTAACCTTCTAGTGTACTGCTTGACTAGGCCTGTCCAGTTTCCTTCGCTTGGGTTGTAACTTAACTCCTTGGGCCGTGTTGGGCCAAACACTGAGACTGCTTTAGGTAGTAGCTTGCGCTGTGTAGGTTATCAATGAAAAGAAATGAAACAAGGCTCTCTCCCGATATCTTAGTCTGGCGGCACCGCCGTCTAGCTTGTCTCCGGCAACAACTCCCACCGGAACAGGCTAGGGTGTAACATCGGGCGTCTGGGTCTCAGGGACTCATGTGGGTCGATGGAGGGATCGAGAGGGGCGACGGCGGCTGGGTGGGGAGAGGGGCGGCGGCGGCTGGGAGGGGAGGGGAGGGGAGAGGGGCGACGTCTGCTTAACCCTAACCCTAACCTGTTGGCTATAAATAGGAGAGGGGACGCGGGCTGAGTATCACGCTTTCCAAGATCGGACACGTTCTCCCACCTACCGCGTTAAACATTTTGTTCTAAGAATTTTATTTCTATAATTGGTTTTAATTTTTTCTTTGGTCTATAATACACGTGAGAGGCGCCTGACAGCCAGCCAACCATGATGAGAAAGAACACTAGTAGACTGTAGTTGTAGTTTTCGTTGCTCTCACTTGTTTCTATTGGTTTCCCCTGATCTCATGCGACTGATCCATGCATGCAGCATTGAGAGATCACTAGGGTCTCTAAGGGCATGGAGAATAATAGTCATGATATAAATGGTGTAACGTTTTCTACCACATATAAAAAATCAAGGTGCTAAGGCTATGCAAAGCTTTGTATGGGCTACAACAAAGCACCAAGGTCATGGAACACGAAGTTAGATGACTTTGGTCTCTGTTGGTTCTGAGAAAATTCCATTGAAGCATGCTATGTATAACAGGGGCAATTGGAAGGATAGTCTTCTAGGTGGAGTATATGTTGATGATCCATTGATCACTGGTATTTTAAGCTGCTATCTTGAAATAGAAGTGTGCAGGCGTGGTGATCCAATCACGTTGTGTCAAGAAGCACTTATTCAAGAAAAATCTTGAGAAGTATGACATGGAGAGTGTGATGCAACCTTTTGCACTAACGGAAGCTATGACATGGAGAGTGTGATGCAACCTTTGCACTAATGGAAGCTAGACATAAGTTGAGCAAGCACAATGAAGCAGATCCAATTGAGGCATGCTACCGAGTACAGAAGCATTGATATATTTGGCTTATTCGGATGGGATTGTTAATTACTACATTCATAGAGGCTTCCACAACAGGGCACTTCGCATCAGCGAAGATGATATTGTGGTACATCTATCTGATACTAGCATAATTGGATGGTACATCTGTTATAGTACGATAGTGACATATATATTGTCAGAGTCGCCAGCTTGAGAAGTGATGTGTGATGACGATGATACCTGCGGTATAGCCAGGCCGATCGGGCAGTGTTGCCCAGGGTGTTTGTGGGCATGCATGTTGTCACGGGTTTTGCCCGGTTTTCCACAAATTAACTAGGCAACTCTCTTCCGGTTCGAAAAAATGAATACATTGCAGAACCGGACAAACACCTCAGGCATTTTTTTTTTAGGTTTTTCCCTTGGTGAAAATCTTGTGAGCTAGCTAGTTGTTGCAAAAGCAAAAGAGGTTGTTAATTTATATAGTTCATGCATGTGAAGCATAATACATTGTGACGAGGACATCTCTGGTCCTTTGTCATCTTTGCCTAATGATGATATTGCTGTTCAAGATAAACCCAATGATCTACGCATTGGACCAATTACACGAGCACGTGCCAAGTTATTAGAACAACAGGTGAACTCACTCCTAGCTGCACCTAACGTTTATATTGATGAGAATTTTATACTGCCTAAGTCTTTGTATCTTTGTGTAATCAGGTTTGAGGCTGAGGCAACCGTGGAGCGTGGAGGAGAGGAGGCTGCGTGCGAGGATCATCATGTGCTGTTATCCAACATTAAGATACGCGCGAGGGAGGAGAGGGAGGCAGGCGCACCACAAATGAAGATGGAGGATATAAAACGCTAGAAGGGCAACTTGTGTGCAAGGGGCAGCCAACGACAAGAATGATCTGCCCACCACAAGTTGAGTACGAGTATGAGGCGCACCAGGACAGCCTACGACGAGCCCGACACGTCTAAGGGGCGCCCGAACCTCTGAGTCCTTGTTTATGCCAAGTCCTATTCGGATTGGTTGTATGAGTTTGAGTCGAATCTAGTTTGAGTCTGAGTCTGAGTCCGTTTGTGTGTTTGGGCTGCCCCTCGCCTATATATACAAGGGGTACGCCTAGTGTTAGGGTTAGACCACGTTTTAGCTTATTCAGAACCTTTTGTTGAATTGCTCCAAGCATTCATCTGAAAGTATATAATTCTTCTTTGTTTCGATCAGGAATTTTACCTACACCATATTCGTTTCGATAGGGTGTTTTATCTACTGAAAGTTCGAGCGTAATCTGTCGCTCCGCTGGGAATTGGAAGATTGTGAAACCGTTTGTGGTCGGCGGACTACTGCGCAAGTGTGTGGTGTTGCGAATTTCCATTTGGTTGCAAGTTCGTCATGTGGCAATGGGTGAACAGCCAGAAGATTTGTAGAATCATACAAGTTATCCACGTTGCTCTCTGAGAAGATCGGGCCACCCCTTATCACATTGCAACGGCCAGCAATGGCGACATGCCAGGGGTGTGTGGCTAGAGTGATTGTTTGGTGATCTTTTGAACCAAGAGTCGAAGGAATTTGAGTTTGTACAACAAGTCCACCATACAGATCCTTGTGTAAGAACCCAGTCTATCACCATAGAAGAAAGTATATCGGCATCCGGTTTCATACATTAGGGGATATGTGGAAGAAGGCAAACTTGAAGTTAATTATATTCGTAGTACTGCTGAACAGCTTGCTGACATATATAATTTTTTTTTGCGGGGATTAATTAACCAATAGCTTGCTGAACAGCCGGTTTCATACATTTTTTTTTGCAATATTGCTGACATATATATTGACCAATAGTCTCTTGGAAGGTTGAAATTTCAGGAGACAAGGAAGAAGATTGGAGTCCATGCTGTCAAGTGATCACACACGCATATATATTGAGCTTAGCGGGGGATGTAAGTTTAGGTGTCTTTTTCTTATTCAGTTGCGTTGTAGGTGTTTTTTCTTTTCTTATTCTAGCTAGTAGGTGTTGCCTCTGATTTATATGTTTCAAGCAACAACCTTGCAACAGTATTGTGAAAACCACTCGTGCCCATGATATCACGGCATAATTCTAGTGTGACTCTGGATAAGTACAGTCTAGTTAGTTCTGATCAAAATCCTATGCTTAAAGATCTCTCATACGGAGTTGGCACTGTGGATCAACTCGGTTTAAGAAATTATGAGTGTGCCACAAGAATGTGAACGTGCGTGATTGTTCCTACGTCTCGTGGGATCGATGTGCTTGCTCCAGCATATATATATAATCAAGTAATCATGTGTCTAAAAAAATTAATCATGGTTCTTCAAACATATATTTAATTGATGTTATAAGTAGGCTAAGAAATGCAATTATAGCGGGAGCACCAATGCCTTGCAGCTGCCTATCCTGGGATTTGGTTAATTTATAGAACTTCATTCCCTTATTTGGCATCTTCGAACATTTTTCTTACTCTTCAGAAACTTAGAAATCCCAGATTATTGTATGTGAAATGTATGCTCCATGCATGTATAGTCAAATGTTTATAAAATTAAGGTAGGGGACTCCCCTTCCTTTCAGTTCAAAAAAAAAGTATAGTCACATGTACATTCAGAACCAATAGTAATACACAATTCAGATTTCTTTATATCGAGTTATGTCTATAGTGTGATCTTCTTCTTATTTTCTATGACCTGTTTACGTGATAAGTCCGGGAGGTAGGGTGTCATCATGCACAAAGTGTTGGGTTTTGCACTGATGGTTTCGCCACAGCAACACAACAAATCACCAATTAGAGAACTTGGACTCATTTGGGTGACAAGTCTTAATTTGGTGCAAGGCATTGGTGATTGAGAGTGCCTGAGAGGAGTTTTTTCATAATTTGGTGCATTGCATTGTTGCAACGAGCATATACCATTATGTCGACGTGTGGTTCATATCTTACGGTATGTACTGCTAAATGTTGGGTTTCTTTTTTCATTATTTATCTTGGGGACCAAAATTTGCTACTTCATGTCTTGACAGTTCGCTCTATCTAGATGTTGAGCTTCTGTTATGTTTGTTCCTTCAATGTTCGGATGGGCTACTTCAATGTTTCAACTCTTGTATGAGATGGCACCAAATAAATTCGTAAGAATTAGTTGGAGAGAACATCTTCATCAAACTTCCATAGTGATTCAGTTCCATATGAAGGAACCGAGCTGTATATTTGCGTATCAGTAACCTTTTGCAGAACTAAAAACACATTAGGCCTTGTTTGGTACTAGAGTTTTTGGAGTGTTTTTTAGGGTATTATCCACCCCAAAATGAAAAACACTAGAAATCCCAAATGGTTGTTTGGTAGAAAAAGTTTAGAGGAAATAATCCCTAGTTTTCTCCCACAAAACACTTCATTTTTGTACCAAATTAAAACACTTCTCATATATCAAAACACTAGTGACTAAAAAATACACTAACACCACTAGTTACTCCTGGCTGGTATGCTAAATCCTTCTATTTAGGTACCACACGTGCTAATGTTTCCAAAAAATAAGTGCTACATATTAGAAGCACCCATGAGTAAATTTGTGAAATATCTAACAATTGCAGTCTAGTTCATTGTATCTTAACTCATGCATGGAAAAAACACACAGAGCAAAGAAAATAAGCGGATGATTAATGCCAAATCCAGATTTTTTCTTCACAACAAATAGTACAATGAGGACATAATTAACGCCTAGAAACAGGGAGAATGTTTATTTACCACAAATTTTGATAATGGCCTAAGCAACCTCAGGACGACGAAAATAGTGACTGGCACATTGTATGGTTGGCAGTTCATTCTCCCAACCAATAAGGAGACCACCGAAAAACTGTGACTCACGAGTTGGGAAGCTTGCGGTCACATGTGATACTGGTTATCCATTTTCCTTCTAACAACTCATATTGTATAGAATATGCTTAATTCGTTGTTCTTATGCCCTTGTCATTTATATTTCCGGAGTAATGCTAGGTTATATATGTATTTGTTCGCAGGATTGAATCCTATAGGAATTCTTTCCTAAGGATTCATTGTACTACATTCTATAGGAAATTTAACATGCCCTTCAACCTCTTGGAAGAAATCATTTGGCCCAATCAAACAAACTTAATTTGCTGCAAAACAAATCCTATAGAGATCAAGTGGACATGACATTGCAATTCTCCATTTTTCCCATTTCTGTATTTTTCCAATCCTATGAATTAAAGAGGCCCTTGGCAGGCAGGCAGGTGATGCTGACCTTTGTTTAACTTATTTTTTTTCTTTGCAGCATATAGGCTATAGCGGTGATGTTTCATGAGAACGCTTAGTAGATGTAGCATAACTGGATGGGAATGAATAAAGGCACTTAGAAGTTTTTTTTTCTAACCAAGCTTTATTCTCCAGAATGCTTGTTATAATTATATGTAAATTTTACGCCTCACATGTTTTTACCTTCTGTAACGTGCGGTGGTTGTAGCGTCCAAAGTGCAAACCCATTTTGGTGACATTACAAATTTAGTGGTATCAGAATGGTTTAAAATGAAATTAAAAATGCAAAGAGAAAACTGTGGGGGTCAATAAATTGGGTAGTACGTGCAGGAGCGGTGGCTAGACACATGTGTGTGCATATGAATATATAGCTCATATAGTTTGATGATTTTATTTTGGACTAACCTCATATATGTCATGTTCATAATTTTTGTTGTTTCCTTAATTATGCTTACATTTGTTATTAATTTGGTGGTTAGATCAATCAAAGATTGCTAGTCTCTATCCCTATGAAAGGGCGGAGAATTCTCGCGCCCTAGCATTGTCCACGTCATCGTGCGCGTGCTTCTCTCTTTTCTGTGTTTCGTGCGTGAGTTCCGGTGGGCCTGCTGCACGGTTTAATTATTTGTTTTTTTCGATGGAGGCCCGCTTGAACAGACACGATAGCCATGAGGCAATAATTAAATCGACATGTATAATTCCACCGACCGAGCTACTCCGAGCCAGCACAGTGGCGACCAACGTTTACTACCGCTCAACACCACATGGCACATATACAAGACAGGACAGGAGAGAGGTAAATACATCCACGTTCGACCTGAACAAGAGAAATCACCGCAGCAACTCATGCCACGGACTCGTTAGAAAATAGAAAATAACTACTCCTAAGCCAAGCAACACGGGATCCTACGTGAATGGCACGCATGCCAAACACCACACGTGCACATCAAATCCAAACCCATCCAACATTACAGCGCACAGCAGAGGACGCGGCAACGCGCGTTTAATCGTCTAGTCCTATACTATGTTTCACCTAAAGTCTGTGAAAGTCCTTGTAGAGGTAGCTGAATATTTTTCACTTAATTTTCTTTTGAGAGTAAGAGAACAAGAATGATTTTGCCCACATTACTCAGACGGCCCACTAGGACGGACTGAAGGCCCAAAGCCCAAAAGGCCTCTCGTACAGATCCATACGGGCGCCCAAACTCATCCGGCCTCGCCCTCTCTACAAGTAGCCCATTTCCTTCCCTTCTAGAGGACTTAAGGCCCATCAGCAAAAGGCCCAGATCCAACCCATTCGGCCTCGCGGCGTCCATCGACCGCGTCCGTGTGGAGCGGAGTCACCAAGTCACCAGTGGAGGGACCGATCCTGGCGGTCCATCCCCGCATCAGCGGCTCACGACGGACGGCTCGGATCCGGTTTTGGTGTGGCCGAGGGCCAGGAGCGGGTGTGGGGGCAGACGGCGTATAAAACGGGAAGCCTTCTTCTTCCTCCACCCTCCCCCTCTCTGCCTTTGCCCTTTGCCTTGCCTTGCCTTGTAGAGGGGAAGAAGAAGAAGAGAAAGGGGACCAGGAGAAGAACACGAGAGCTGTACCAAATTTCTACTGAGCCTGAGACATAAATCCGTTTGTCCGCTTTGGGCGTCTCGAGGAGGAGAGAATTTGGTTCTGGGAGGTGGATTATTGGAGGCTTGGAGCACCAGGCTTGCAGCTAAGGCGACAATCTGTCTGAGGGTACGTACGGGTATTTCCTCTTCGATTCTCTGCGGTCCTGTTGCTTGTTTCTGTTTTTCTGCCGGTGTAATTTTGGTGGGGAGGAGTTTTGGATTGGGCTTGGAAGTTTTACTCCCCCGTGAACTTTTTGGTCGATTTTGTTTTCCTCTGAGTTGCAGCTTGTGATTTGTTTGAATTCTTTTGTTTGATCTGGGAGATCCAGTCCCCTCTCTTCTCCTGGGATCGAATTCTACTTTGTGCTGGGCCTTTTTCTGATTCTCCTGGCTCCGCTGCGATTCCCGTTCGAATTGAAGTGAGGGGCAATCTGGACTTGATGATTCGAACCCAATTCTCCGGATTCTGCGTTTTTGTGTTTCAAGTGAAGTGGGGGATAATCCGGACTGGGTGATTTGGATCCTATCCGTGGAGCTGCATTACGGCATGAGCTGCATCGAGTTGCGCCACGATTTAGTAGAATCTGGCCTCCTTTGCTTGGGATTCGCCCGATTCGGTGGTAGCTGATTAGGATCGGGCGATTTCGCCAGCGATTTTTTACCGCTTGTTTTCCAGTTCCGGTTTTCTTATCATGTGTTTCGTTTGGTGTTCCTTGCAGTAGTTCTATTGGCAAAGGGGAGCTGAAATCGAGACTTGTTTAGTTAGGGTGCTGGTGGTGGTTGGTTTGGATCATCTCTCTCAGTTCCCCTTTTTTGGTTGTAGCTTTTGTTCTTGATGAAGTGTGTTTGATTGGTGTCTTCGATTAGTTTTGACTTTCTCCCTTCGCATTTCTATCTGATTTCCAGAACCGGATTTTTGGATCCCGGACTCTGGAATCACCCATTCGATTCGTTTTGCTCTGCTCTCCTTTCTCAGTAATTTGATTTATGCCGTGAACATGAGTTAAATTGGGCTGAATTCTCCAGAGCGTGAGTCAGATGATACACCTTTTTTAGGATTTGATCTGTTAAGTCTCCTGATTTTACGCTGGTTCGATCTGGAAGCAAGAAGTTCACCTTTTCCCCACACATAACTCGCGAAGCTTGCAACTTTATTTGGTTGATTTAATCGCCCACTTAAATCGAGCTAATCCCCTTTCAGAAAAGATTTGAGTTCATTCGTAAATTGTTAACCCATCTTGTTCCGATGTCTTGATCGGCTTTGACACAAGTAGACAAATTCCCCAACTTCTGTTCATTTCAATTTGACTGAAATTTTCAACTCCTTCCCCGGCATGAATTCTTCGTTTTTTTCGTGCTCTACATTACCGCTCGCTGACATTCTTTCTTTCAGCACGACGCTAGTCCGGCGATGGAAAGGGAGTCGAGGAAGAACTACCAGACGCGAGGCTCCACGCGCGGCAGCGGCGGCACTGCGTCCGATCGCGACCTGCTGCTGCAGTGGGGCAACCGCAAGCGCCTGCGCTGCGTCAAGGTGCAGCGCCGCGATGTCGAGGCTGCCGCCACTGCGGCCGCCGAGAAGGCAGCGGTAGGCCAGCGCCGCGCAGCCGCTGCCGCTGCCACGGCGGCCGCACAGCACCACCCTACCGGCCACGCCCACCACCGCGCCATCAGGTCCGTATCTATCGGCTCTCACGGCTGTTCTTTAGCCTATTTATGTGCGAGTATTTTGTGGTGTTGCTTGCCCATCCTCTCTAACAGCCTTGTGGTTACTGGTTAGTGATAAGAATCAGAATCACCATAGGTTAAAAGAGCAGCTCGTTGTCACGTGATGTCTGCCTTTGGGCAACGTGATCTAGATCGTTAAAAGTTTTTGATCTGATTTAGTTTCAAATTCTTCTGTGGTTCTATGATACACATTTCCTAAGAAAACTGTGTGTTTCTACCGAATTGTTAGCAGTGTTGGTAGTTGAGAATGGAAGCACGCATGGTAGGCAACGCAATGATTGGTTTTGGTTTTGGGGCAACATGATTGACATTGGTTGGCTGATCATTGGGCCAACCTTCTGGTCTTCCGAAAATGGAGTGATCGTGGTTCGATCTTGCTGGATTTGTCTTGGTTGGCTAATTGATCATTTGGGCCAACTTTCTGTTCTTCCGGAAATGAAGTAATCCTAGTCCATTACTACTGGATTTGTGGGATGTGAAGGCGAAAGATGCTCTTGGGGTCTTCTCTATTTGAACCTTGATTGATATCCTTGGGGCACATATGGTTCATTTACAATGGGATTAAATACTGTTTTCTTTGTCGCTCAATTTGGGCCACTGAAAGACTGAAACTATATGAGAAGCAGATTTTTGCTAGGCTAAAATTAGAGGGCTATTTTCTCTCATCAAGCACCAGTGGATTGGTGCTTGTTTGGTCAATCCAGCTCCAAGTTTCAAGGTAGCTGATTTGGCTTGGCTGTATCGTAAAGAGTTGTCTTCTAAAGGGACCTGATTCGTGAAAATCTCATCTTTTATTTTGACTACTTCATCTGGTATGTCGGATTGTGCTGGTTTGGTGTTCCTCAAGGAGAATATGACTCCAAAATTGCTTTCCTGGATTTTTCCTTAAAACTGTAGCAAATGAGATTTTCATTATTTTATCGATGCCAATGCTTATCAGATTTACAGTTGATGTGATTGGATGATTTTGCTTATACCAACTTCTTTTTTGTTGGCTAATTTTGGCTTCAGGAAAAGCACCATATTTATCTCAAATCAGTCACCACCACTCATATAGTGGATGGTGATGGTGACAGGCTGACAGCTTGTTCATCCATTATTTTTCATTTTGCTTTTCTTGTAATTGCTGGATGGAAGTTATTGCTTGTTTGCTGTCCATTTCCCTAAATGTGTGTGAATCATGGATTTACAGCAAGAAATTGTAAGTTAAATATATGTTCACCCAATTCTCCTTGTGAAATCAGACACCAACAATCATTGTATTTCTTTCTAGTTGTAAATAATTACATTACCTATTGCCTGTTTTGCCTTGTTTTTTTTCACGGTTAGCTTTTAGGCGATTAAACTGGCTGTTAATAGGTAATAACTACAATTCCCAAGATAATTTAATGGACGATTTTGTTCAGTGTTTTCCTTCTCTTTACTGTTACCTCCTCTTTTTAGGCCTTACGTGTAGTGCAATTAATTAATTTTTGTTTGAAATTCAAATTGGTGCGACCAAAAACACCAAATTCACAGAAAAGTGTATCAAGTTCACCAGTCATAGACATAACACTTCTTTTTTCCTCTCTTTTGTCATTGTAACATTACCATTTTTTATTAGCGCTAATCTTAAGTGCTATTGAATTGGTAGGAATTCAGAGGACTCTGGAGCGATGAGACCACCGTCGCAGCAGCAGCAGAACAACACGATACGCGCGGTTGCATCACCAGGCAGGGAGCGGTCTGCAAAGGGCAACAATGACAACAATGGGGTACCGCCAGCTTCTCTAGATGACAAGAAGGGCTCGTCGTCAGGAAGTGAAGGGTCAATTTGGCCAAATTTTGCAGTTTCCCTGACAAACAAAGAGAAGGAAGAGGACTTCTTGGTGTTCAAGGGATCCAAGCTCCCTCAAAGGCCCAAGAAGAGAGTCAAAGCCATCCAGAGGACTGTCAATGTATGAACCTTTCTTCATAGCTTCCAACCTTAGAAACTTTTCTCGTTACACTCAGCTCATATCATTTTGCAATAGGATTGTTCACTCTCTTTTTTTCGAGGCATAGGATTCTTATCTTGGTACAGATAGTAAATAGATTAGTTCCTTGCTTGTTGTACAGAGATTCCAAACTTAAGAATTACACGATACTACTAGTAGACAATAATGATGACTCGATACTTAAATGCTGGATCAGAAAACCAAGAATTTACCACGGAGTAAATATATTTGGATATGCATTTTTAATAGATACAGTGCATGGGATCACATGGATCATATGGCCATCTCTGTGCACGATGCGTGCCTTGCCCCTTGACCAAAGGAGGGGTGCAAATAAACTAATAAGATTCAGTGATGCCCCTGTTATTATTTATACCTGAGATTAACTTTCTTGCCCAGAGGGGTCCATAATACTACAATAGCATGCTTCTGTCTGAAACAAATATAAGGCTACTTTAAAGCTGATGCTTCACATTAGGTTGTCTCCTCACCACTGGATGTGTTGTACTATTCCTACTGTTTGTCTTAATTACCTTCTTTCTTCGAAACAGCCAAACTAAGTGCCATTCTGCTATATGTTGTGGCAACAGTAGTAACCGTGAGCTAACCTAGTAGGTCGTGGCCAAAGATGATGTGCCATCAGGCATGAGCCCATCTCTCTTCAACTCTATTTATAAATTCTAATCTATGGTGAAGCAATAATTACTAATTAGTCCTTGTGTTCGAAGCATGCTTGGATTTAAGCTTCTTTTTCGATACTTGAGGCTTTTTAAGAAGGGAAGATACTTGGAGTCAAGCTTAAGAAACCTGTTGGTGCCTATTTTATAGTAGTAGAACATAACTATTGATCTCTATAGTCTTATTCATATATTTATGTTGAGTCTGCATTACACTGTCGTGGTTTCTGCTGTTCTTACCTTTGTCATGTTCATCTTTCGCAGTTTGTATGCCCTGGAACATGGCTATGCGACTTGACTCTGGAAAGATACGAAGTACGAGAGAAGAAAGTCTCCAAGAAGGTGAGGACACCGCCATATGACATGCCATCACCTCCAGCCCTCTTTCAAATCTTACATCATATATGCACTACCAACACCTCAAGTTGGCCTAATGTTCTTGTTCCATTCTCGCAGCGCCCTAGGGGATTGAAAGCTATGCACGACATGGACAGCGACTCAGAATAATACGATCGCCGTTGATCCTGAGCAGCCGAAGGTTAGAAAAGGAATACAGCGTCTTCATCGCAGGATCCTGTAGCTGAAGATCAAAACTACGCTTCCCAAATGGAATTGTCAGTGGACTCTACCGCCTGTTCCCGGAGATCTTAGAGAACGGCTGGAGCATCGAGGAACCAAACCAGAAGAACACTGAGCTGCTGCAGGTTATTTTGAGGCCTGCTGCACGCCGCTGTTTTCCATCGAACATCGGCTATCATCTGGCTCCCCTGCAACTGCAAGGCAGCTCTGCATGTTTCTGAAGGCCCTCGTGTCAAGTGTTCATACACCATTTGAGAACTGCACACACATCCCTCTGTCCAAAACAGATGTTTAAGTCAGTGATCCTATATTTAGTACCACAACATTACAGTTGGGTGGGTGGGTAGGCGGGCGTGTAAAATTTGCTCTCCGGGTGCACCGACAATTTCAATAATAGTACTCCCTCCGACCCATATTACTTGTCGAAATATTACATGTATCTAGACGTTTTTAAACATAGATACATCCATATTTAGGCAAAGGTGAGACAAGTAATTTGGATCGGAGAGAGTAACACTTTTAACGTGAATTCAGAAGGTTGTTCAGTAGTACTAATTTGGGGGTTCTCTTGCTGTAAACGTCAGCCCCTGTAATTCCAGTTTGGAGCATCAAACCATGTGAAGCGTAGGCTTATTAATGAAACAACACTATTGGGCATGACGAAATCTCTGAATAGGTGGATGGATGTGTAAGTAACTCAGGACGATGTGTACAAGCTACGAGAAACTCAGGTCGCTTTCGAGACTTGAACGGCATCCCGGCCCCTCGTTCGTTCAGGCACCTGTCGTCGATCCAGAAGCGGGATGAGAGTCCTGAATACTGAGGCTTTCTGTCCAGCAGCCGCTTGTGGATCCGAGCAAGTTGTTGCATCCAAGATAGCAGAGTTCTTTCTGTCTGGTCAACTGGCTGGACGACATGCAGATTGCAGGCTGCAGTGGCGTGCGGCGAGAGGTCTCGCACGTCAGCACACCGGGAAACGATAGATCTCCAGGACTCCAATGGGCATCTGTCTTTCTTCTTTTTGTTCATGAAAAATTTCGTGGTATCTGAAGGAAGCTGCTGGCCTCAGGCAAAGCTCCTGAGTATTTCAATCTTCAGTAGGTTGCCGAGAGATAGGATCGATTGAGTGGAGAGACGCCAAGTAATCCATTGTATGAATGCTGACCCGCCCGATGTTCATCGGCGTATAACCGCTCTGCAGCATCTCTTCTTTAATATCGATGATATATGGTGTATTTGAATATATATTAAATCTAATGCAATGGCTTGTCATTTCTTACGCATTTAATCTCTTTAATATAGTACTATTTCTGTTTCTGAATATAAAAACTCATAACTTTGAACATTTTTTAGTTTGACCAAGTTTATAAAAAAAATCTACCAATATTTACAAATCCAAATTAGTTTTATTAAATCTCTCATTAAATATATTTTTGTAATATATGCTAATTTGATATTTTAGATCTTAGTAGATTTAAAAAAAACTTGGTCAAACTTAAAGAAATTTGACTTATGACAAAGTTCAAAATTATACTTTTTCGCCCCATATTAAGCGACGAAATATTACATGTATCTAGACGGTTTTTGGGTATAGATACATCCATATTTGGACAAATTCGAATCACTTAATATGAGACGGGGGTAGTATTTAGGAACAGAGGGAGTATCATTCAACGTGTATTTCTGACGACGTTGCTATATTGCAGCAGAAAAAACGAACGCAAGTTTTTGCACGGTAAAATAAGAAGAGTATTAATTTTTTTTTTATTCAGAAGGATGGCATGAGCCCCGGCGTTCAAAAAAGCATAGATAAAAGGATACATCTATCTTTGGTTATAAAATTACACAATAGGGACATTCACTTCTGTTTTCTATCAAAAGAAGAAAGGGAAAAAAAACTCTGGTACTGCGCTACACACTTCTCCAAGACTCCAACTAGTACTGCAGCAAAAACATTCCAAAAAGTTCAACTCGAACAGTACTGAAAAAAAAAGGTCGGTCAGGTCGAGATCAGGTTGCGCATATTGTTTATGGCTTTGCTTTTACGCTTTTATATATCCCATTCTTTCGCTGAGATGCTGCGCATTGCCAACTTTTATCAATCAACCCATCTTTATTATCATCTCGATGAAAGCCACACCTTTTATTATCCTGCGGATACATGCGAACCATGCGATGTAAATACCTTGGTATCGTACGATAGCTAGCTTCCGATCTCGATCAACTCTGAACTCGGAAAAGGAGTGACTGAAACGATGGAAGGAAGAAACATGTCACATTTCGTCAGTGAAATTCTGCTGCAGAGACCAGGCCGGCCTCAACTCTGATCTCTGAACCGAATCAATAAAATTCCATTGGTTGTCGTTGCTGTTGTTGTTTGGTACGGTACATACAACGCGCCGAGGCGCGCAAAATTCAGAAAAGCGAGCAGTTAAGCAAAAAAATATAGGGAGATCAGATATAATTCACGGGTGGGAGCTATATATATATATGCAGTATATGTAGTAGTATCTCGGTTTAAATTAAAGTTCAGTGGCGCAGGTCGCCAAAGAGGAGTGCAACGGCCGGGCAGAGGACGGCGGCGAGGAGCATCGTCGACGAGGACGCCACGGCGGCGGCGGAGGTAGCCATGCCGCCGGGGCTCGAAGCCTCCGGTGCGGCGGCGGGCTCGTCGGCGGCGTAGGCGAAGGAGCAGGACACGGCGACGACGGCCGCCGCGAGGAGAACGGCGTACAAGCCCTTGGAGTCCATGGATGATGATATGAAGGGATGGACGACGCTGTAAGCTGCTATACGAGAGGTTTGTGGGTGCTAAGCTGCGTAGGCTGGTGAAGGAATTGGGCAGGGGCCCTGCGGATTTTATAGGTGAGAGCAGGGAGCCCACGGCCCCACGTTTCAGAGACTGGTCTATTTCCAGCAGGCAGGCAGGCAGGCAGCTCGTGGTTAATTAATTAGTGGCTTTCAGGCCACACAGCTTAAAGATAGGAAACTGCTATTTTGCGGAAGCATGAATGAATGATGAACATCACGAGCCGTAATTAGCATGTCCTAATTGGAGAAAGAAAAGGGGGAAAAGGCAAGCAAATGGCTTGTGTAATTTTGCTCTCTTTTTTGGTTGCAGCCAAAGCAAGAAAACATACTAGCATCATGGTCAGTCTAGGTATAAAACACACCTGTCAAAGGATGATTGTGATGTTCTTTATGGGGTCTCATTATCTCACCCTCCTTTTCAGTTGGGGTTTTTGAGTTTTTTATGCGGAGCACAAGTTTTAGTTCGGCCATTTCAGAGCACCAGCACAAGCACAGTAGTACACTGTTGTGAATCATTTTCATCAATTCATGCATCTCCCAGCTACTAATTCATGAATGAAAAATGTTGGCAGATTGTTTTGGTAAGGTGAGGAAGTAGATGAAGGACTGCACAGCTAGCTGAAGAACCACTTGAATCATTTAGCTCAAGATGGAAGTGTGTATGGATCATGGATGGCATTTCAAATGTCATGAAAGACTGGTAGTGTGAGCTGTTGGCACTGCCAGCAGAAAGAAATGTAAGGTAAGGATTGGATGATGCCCTGTCAAAAACACGCCAATCATTCGGTTTCAGACAAAGGGATAATCTAAACAGCTGTCGATATAGTGCAACTGATTGTTGGGCAGCTGAATCCTGATGGGCACAGTTATGCTTTATCTGAGTTTCGTGGGGATGAACTGATTGGTCAGATATTAAAAGAAAAAGGAATCTGGGAACGAATAAATTCTTCAAAAGTTATCTGTATACAGGTCAATTATGTTATTCTCACCTACGTGTATGGCATCGTATTCTCCGTTTTCGCAATTATTTGTCTCATGGAATCCATACCTTATCTATGCCTGCCTTTAATCAAAGCTAGGCAAAACCTTTGTCCAAAAGAGTGCATACCTCCTTCTCTTTTCCTTCTTGCTGACGCATGGACCATGACATAACAAAAGCTTCATGGAGATTTCTCAATAAATAGCCAAATAATCAGATTTGCCGCCTTTGCAACATCCACCAAGAAACTTGCTGCCACATTTGCAATATATGGTTGTGGCATCCGAGTCGGCCTGAAAAAACTTGAGATTGACCAAACGGGATAAAGTAAACTAATGTCGTTGTTCATGGTTGGACTTGAAAGTAAACAGTTCACAATTTTAACGTTCAAATGTGAACTTCTAGGATAGTTCAATGTTGTAAAGTGGACTTTATTCTTTTCAAAGAGAATGCATATATTTTCTTTTCCTTCTTGACCCTATTAACATGACATGGAGTTTGATTATTACTCCCTCCGTCGAACTAAAACAGCGATAAGAATCATGGGACGGAGGGAGTATGTTTTAACTCACAGGGATTTCTCAATGAACCCACAAAGTACTCATAGTTTGAAGATTCTTCTAGCATACTTGCTGAAGAGCAGGTTCCTGTAAAATATGCCTGGATTTGAGTAAAGCAGCATATATACGTACTGATCCCATGAGAGCATCCATTACCAGTCCATATTTGTTCCTCATGTGTGCAATCCTGCTAGCTTCCACTATATATCAACAGTTATGTAGTGACACTTTTTGGTTT
Source organism: Brachypodium distachyon (assembly GCF_000005505.3). Lineage (NCBI taxonomy): Eukaryota > Viridiplantae > Streptophyta > Magnoliopsida > Poales > Poaceae > Brachypodium > Brachypodium distachyon. The sequence continues at coordinate 16,079,931 of NC_016132.3, read as the reverse complement.
GATCTGCCATCCTTTTCTCAGGCTATTTTAACCCCATGAGCACGTACACTTGTTCTTCAGGAAGCGTAACTGCTCATCTTACCACCTGGAGGCGCTGGAGCCAGACATGGTACACATAACACAAGTACTACTAGCTTCATTTTCAGTCCAGCAAAAGTTGGAACCATCGCATCCTGAATTCTTGTATCCTCTCTTCATGGTTATTCGTACTTATGTAAAGATTGCTTACTAGAGCTGAATTTTCTTCTTAGTCTTATCAAACCATTGATGAAAACCCAATCTGCAATGGGTGTTTCCAGCAGCAGCAGCAGGCGGCAGCGCAGAGGAGGATGGTGGCGTCGAAGAAGCTGATGAAGGTCGGGCCATGGGGCGGCAGCGGGGGAACCCCGTGGGACGACGGCGGGCACACGGGGATCCGCAGCATCACCATGTGCTACGACCACCGCTGCGTAGACTCCATCGCCGTGGAGTACGACCAGAGCGGCATACCCGTCCACGGCGACCGGCACGGCGGCGCCGGCGGGAACCAGACCACCCAGGTGAAGCTGCGGTTCCCCGACGAGCACCTGACGGCGGTCAGCGGGCGGTACGGGCCCGTGGCGCAGGGCGGGGCGGCCGTGATCCGGTCGCTGGCGTTCAGGACGGACCGGGCCGCGTACGGGCCGTTCGGCGCCGGGCCCACGGCGGACGGGGGGACGACGCCGTTCGAGTTCGCCGTGGATGGGGGAGTGATTGTGGGGTTCTGTGGGAGGAGCGGGTGGCAGCTGGACGCCGTTGGGGTGTACTTGGCGGCGCTCACGCCGGAAACGGTCTATCATAAGGTTCATAAGCTCGGGCTCATGGCTTACCGCAAGGTCATGCACCGGCTTGGACCCCCGGCGGCGGCGGCGGCAGAGGGGCAGGAGGAAGATGGGAAGGCGGCGGCGCAAGTGCAGCAACAGAACGGCGGCTCTGTTCAGGCGAATCGGAAGTAACCAGTAGCGGAATGGCAGATTCAAAACCGCGTTCTGACTTTTGGTTTATAAGCGACAAAAACATCAAATTAGTTGTTTTCGGTTTTGGTTTTGACATTTGACTTGATATTGCTAGATGATGGTATAAGCAAAAAAATCAAAATCAAAAACAACTATTTAGGTGTTTTTGTGGCTTCTAAGCCAAAAATCAAAAGTCAGTTTTAAGCCGAACCAAACAAGGCCTTAACATTATTAACATGAAGCACAAGAGTTATGTACATACTCCGTAGTGAAGTACGCCTAATATATGAGGCACCTCACACGCGTCCGAAGATCATCAATTTGACTATCAAAACATTAATTATATGACGTAAAAACCATATCATTAGAAAAATTATTTTTTATGAAAGATAATTTATATTTTACTAGTTAAATTTGTAATCACAAGTTAAATTTGTAATCTTGTGATGCGTGCGTGCCTCATATCTTTGGACGGAGGGAGCACTCATTTGTCATACGGAGTATATATAAACTTATAACTTTTCATCTCCTGTCTTTGATCAAACGGCATTAGATACATTGTTTATCAGAAACGGCACTAGATACATTGTTTATCAGAAACGGCACTAGATACATTGTTTATGAGAAACGGCACTAGATACATTGTTTATCAGGTACGGACCACCGAATTAGCTTCCCTTGGATAAAACTCAACTGAAACAATGTATCTAGATACAGATTCACAAATGATTATATCTGCCATGAATTTTATACATGGACATTTGACACTTATTGAGTGCGTAAGTATGCAAAGTCAAGACTGATTTCGTATAGATACAGATTCACCAAGCATACTATTCTCCACTCTAGTTACATCAATGAGCCTTGACAACATGTTGGCTGTGGTCTTCCACCAGCCAATGGCTTGGAAAGACGAAATACGCATAAGTACCGCTGAATTGATCAGGAGTAAACACGTTTCAGATTGGATGGCCATCATTGACAAAGAGGCCAAGTTAAAACATAGGCACTAAAGTACAAACACATTCAGATTTTGAGACAGAACGACGCAAATATGACAAAAGATCGACAACACAAGAAGAGATCATCAGTGCAGAGCAAATAATAAATATGGAGCCACCACAGTCAGCACGAACTACAGTGTGGATTTGCAACATGGTTTCTCCAGTTCTAGGAGGAGTTCCATTTAAGTCTCAAAACTGTTTGAACAGGGGTAACAATCTGGGAAACATAAGCACCAAGAGACACCTCAACTAAAACTGCTTAACGTTAACGAGGTCTACAGCCTAGTTGGCTGCCTGTTCTTCTTCTTGGTACCAGACTTGGCAACCCGGAGGCTGCGGTGCACAGAGCTCAGCCTTGCAAGAGCCTGCTTGGTCAAGTCAGGCCTGTAGTAGTTGTCACAGACCTGGAGGGCAGAACAGCAAATTAATTAAAAAACAATCACAAGATACCAATGAAAACTTACTAATCCAGAGTACTGTCAAGACAAACAAAAAAATTCTTACAAAATGTACAAGCAATAATGCTATTAAACAAGACAAGCAGTCTGAAGGTACAGCTCAGAAGCCAAGCGTAAAATGAATAATTCATTGAAGAACCAATTGATCGGTTGGTTTTCTTATGTTTACGACTCATCACAGCAATACCTTAGACCATACAGAAAAAGAAAAAAAAGACAGATTGACAGGTTCAACTCAGAAGCCAAGCGTAAAGGAATATTTCACCGAAGAACCAATTGATTGGTTGGTCTTCTTATTGTTACGGCTCATCACAGCAACACCTTAGTAAATGATTTAAACCTAAACAAGCAAACAAAAGAGATATCCTAACAAATTTAGCTCAGAAGCCAAGCGTAAAGGAATATTTCACCGAAGAACCAATTGATCGGTTGGTCTTCTTATTGTTACGGCTCATCACAGCGATGCTTTGGTCAGGAATTACTCATAACATAAAAACAGAACAGACAATAACAGTTTGTTTTATCAGTTCCTATGAAAATGGAAGCTGGGAGCAAAGTGCTCCGTAGTCAAAATGAATATATACATTAGTCAATGATTGAACCCAAACAAGAAAATAAAAGATACCTCCTAACAAGTTTAGCTCAGAAGCCAAGCGTAAAAGAATATTTCACCGAAGAACCAATTGATCTGTTGGTCTTCTTATTGTTACGGCTCATCACAGCAATGCCTTGGTCAGGAATTATACTCAATACAATAAAAAGAGAACAGATACTAACAGTTTGATTTATCAGTTCCTATGAAAATGGAAGCAGGGAGTGATGAGCTCCTTAGCCTCCTTCAGTGAAAAAGAATATATACTAACAGGTTGAGCTCAGAAGCCAAGCGTAAAAAGGAATTTCACTGAAGTACCAATTGATCGGTTGGCCTTCTTATGTTTACGGCTCATCACAGCAAATACCTTTAGCCACTCATAACAAACAAACACCAAACATAACTTCCAACATGCTAAGCTCATCAGAAGCCATGTGTAAAGAATAATCCACGACCAATTGGTCCTTCTATGTGTTACAGCTGGGCCGACCACAAGAATAACTTTAGCGACTAATGAAAACTAAAACTAAAATGGCAATCAGTTCAAATTTCCTAGCAGGTTCAGCTCAGAAGCCAAGCGTAAAAAGGTATTTCATCGAATAACCAAATTGATCGTTTGGTATTCTTATGTGTTACGGCTCATCACGGCAAACCTTGCTTAACCAATGAATTCCAAAAAGGCTTCAAAACAGAGCATCTCATTTTAGCATTTTTGTCATGTTCATACCTGATTCTTGACAGCCTTGGCCATCTTGCGGAACTCCTTGCGCATCACATTCTTGTGCTGGAGCTTGGCAGGGGCGTTCTGCTTCTTGGTCTTGGTTGTGGCTAGGACGACAGCCTTGTCATCTCCAGCAGACGGCTGGATTGTCACGGTCTTGTTGTTCGCCAAGCCTGAAAACCCACATCAACCACCAGCAAGTTAGCCCTTCTCAAAAAGCCTTATCAACACATAAAGGTCTACAGGCATCAAAAGACTAAAAACAGCACTAACAGCTACGGACCAGAGAACTTGTAGGAGTGGACGTTGTAGAGGTTGTTGGGCTCCTTGCTGAACTGCACCTTGGCATTGCCGTTGCCGAACTGCTTCACCAAGAAAGAGTTGTTCTTCTTCACAAGCTCCCAGATGAGAGGCCCCGGAACCGTCGTCATTTCCCTTAACCTAAATCACCAAAACAATAACGAAACATTATATTCTACTGTTTGTGATTATAAACAACAGGAACAAGCAAACAACAAGATCAAGATTAAAGCAACGTTTGACCATTTGCAAGCAAAATGTATGTCCATTGCAAAACGAAGTAGAGATTACATTAGCAGCAGTAGAGAAGCACGTGGTTTCCAACAATATTTACATGTATAGAACCATGGATAGATCTCACTAACAGATCTAAGGTAAGCAAGCAAACAACAATAGTGGGCAGTATTCAGCGCAGGATGCGATCTAGCCACTGAATGAACTGCGTAGACGAAACCTTGGAGCTAATTTCATCGGATCAAAAACAAACACTTCAAACCTCTATGCCATTTACCACGGATTGAGACCACTACAGCAACAAGCAAACAAAAGTGCGGCGACCTAGCTAGAGCCATCACGGGTGCGAGGGAAGAAGACTGAACGCTGGCGAAGCAAAGCAAAATCGCGACTCGAGTTTAGAGCCTCGTTCAGAGAAATCATGAGATGAAGCGAAGGGATCCACAGCTTACCGGAAGATGCGGAAGTCTGCGGCGCCGCCTTGCTTTGTTCCGGTGGTATGGTGGTGGGCGGCTGCGGGGAAGGTTGGGTATTCTCGGAGATCGGCGTTTTATACTAGTCTGCACTGGTAAAGTAAACCCTAGCTAGGTTTCGTGGACGCTTCGTGGGATCGGTTGGGCTGGGCTTGCATCTGTAGGCCTCAAGCCCATCAGAGGGGGAATCGTGGCGGCCCTTTTCGTACGGCCCAGTGTCTTCTCATTCTACTGCAGGCTTGACCTGATTCTCTCATGGCGAAGAGGCACAGCTAAATTTCCTGCCTCCATGGTTGTTTGAGGTTCTAACACAGCAGAGGATACAGAGTTACAGCAGAGGATACAGAGTTACAGACGACGGAATAGGATACATAACGAGATGGCTGCCAGCCCCAAGAGGCAAGGGAATGGCGGAGGAAAGCTGAGGGAAACTGAAAGCGTAGGGCAAATTTCAGAGGACAAGGGCGGAATCCGTAGCCAACCACCATTTGCCCCGTCAGTCAAATTAAAACGAATTTAAGAGGGTAAAATGGCCTTCAATCCACTTCATTACATAAGCGAACACTCCTTAGAAATCCATTTCATTGCACTATGGTGAAAATCAGTTCAGATACAATGATTATTTTTGGCCGATCCAACTACCGTCTGGAGTTCTGGACCGAGAGAGCCTTCTCATCTGGGCACCAAAAACAAGTGAAACAAAATGTGGCAACAACATCAGCAAGTGAAGAAGATGTTCAGATCGCTACTTTTTCTTGCCGGTGACACCTGCAACCACCTGCGGACGTAGCGAAAGAACAGGAATTAAACGCTGTCACAATAAACATTCACACTTTGATACTCGGGAATATCTTGATTGGCACACAAAGAACATGGCAAGGGTGAAAAAATGGTAAATGGTGTAGATGGAAAATTAGAAAAGAACTGCATTACAAAAACAATGCTCGCAATTTTGTGAACTTGCTGCAACACAAAAAACAACTCAGAAATAGAGGGAATCACATACATCATTTAGTGGAGTTGGTGGGACTTTTTCCGCAGTCTCCCAAGAATCCAACATTGGCCTAACAACTGCTGGAAGAAATAGACCTGGAATTAAATATCAAAGGTCAGACGAAGATACTTGGCAGAATGATAGGAGTAGGAGCTAGTTCTTCTGCCAAACAAATAATTGCATTAGCTCACACAGCCAAATCAGCTGATCTTATGAACCATGCACTAAACATGTCTGTATAAACGGTTGGTTCATGACCATAAACGGCAACTGGCCACCACTCAAAATGGGATGTCTGTCCTACCACTATACCACACCACCAAAGCATATGGTTTGAGTAAAATGGGGCATAAAACACAATATGTTTTTCTTTGGATCAACAATGCACTGGATATTTTGGTTGAAAAGTATAACAGAAATTAATTATCTTTTGGTATCTTATAACAGAAATTATTGTCCACTGCTTGCGATGCAGCAAACTAAAATTTGACAATGGGGCTCTGGCAAAAGCACATAGGATGCCACCTCTTCCATACATGCTTATAAACGCTTCAATGGAATTGAAACTAAGCAAAGATTTGGAAATCCATGCAGGTGATGCAGCGCACAACTGCAAAAAAGTTCTAGTCAACGCTTTACTACAGCTGCTCCATTCAACATACAGATTACTGGGCAAATTCTCACTGAAAGTAACTGACAAATATAAGTGAAGCGATGACATGACTAAGATACAGAGTTAAGCATGCACTACTTATGAACTTCCATGAAATAGCAGTAGTACCAGCAATGAAAGCACGATAACAAATATCATAAAGATACAAATAACTATGGAGCTGTCTGGTCCAAAACTCCAAATGTGTCTCTCAAATCTGAAATGGTTACAGGTATGATTTGGTTTTCTTCAACATAAAGAACATGTTACAAACAAAGAAGTTATTTTAAAAAAAATCTCAATTAGTTTCCAAGAAAATGGATACTCGCAGAATCTAGCTAAGTCAACATCCGATGCTACGTAGCATCATAGTCAACTTATATACGCAAATATTTAGCAGAATTTCGTGAATAAAATAATAATAGCAGGTAGTTCCTTTATGTAGCATCAGAGTCAACTCATATGCGCCAATATTTAGCAGAATTTCGTGAACAAAAAAATAACAGCAGGTAGTTCCAGCAAATGAGACATTGCTGCTGACAGTTCAAAGTCCTATATGGGGTTAAGTCAATATTTCAGAAAACTTTTTCATCAGAACTGCCACCCAATACAACAAACGTCAACAAGCAAAAAAAGGAGTTCAAAGCGAGGCAGGAATAAAATTCAGGACAGCAACATTATTGAATAAGATTCAGAGCAACCCTTCTCAGCTCCCCCCTTATCGAATCGAATCAGCAATGTCAATCTCGCATTGGAAAGGAAATGCCTAGCTGTGCATACAAGTGTATCTGCAGTCAACTCTTTGGCTGGATAGCAACAGTTGAATCTCGATCTCAAGCGGAGAAATCAGGAATGTAAATATATATCCCATAAATCATGACTGCAAAACAAGCCATATCATGCGTCATGGGCAGAGCTACTGAGCAGGGTTAGATTGCAATGAATAGCGCATCCGAACGGTTGGCGAGGATCCTAGATTCAGCAAACTGTGGGAAGCTACAAACCATGCCGAAGCCTCCCTAGCCCCAGCGATCCGTCCCGAGAAAAGGGGAACCTAGCTAATCGGAGGCTCCAAGGGAGACGGCCCGCCAGCAGAAATGGAGACAAGTGATGCGCGCGTATATCAATCACAGGGTACTAGGGTTTGGGTTAGAGAGAGGGCTGTAGGAAGGAAGGGTACCGAATCCGGCGATGAGGCAGGAGGCGGCGACGACGGGCTCCTTCACCACGAAGATCTTGAGCTTGTCCATGACGCCCATGGCTGCTGCTGCTGCGGACCCTTCTTCTCCTTCCCCTGCTCCGCGATTCGCCTCTTCCTCCAATTCCCTTCCTCGCCGTCGTCGTCGATGGCTGGACCTGGACCAGTGGACTGGCAAAGGCGTGAGACCTGTGTACGTGGGCCCGCCACCTCTGACGGCAAACATGCGCCCGCCCAACTCAACCGGCCCATCGGCCTGTCAATCGTTGTGACGGGGGCCCAGAGCCAACTCGAGCAGGGACCTATCGTGAGGGTGAGCCGATGACGACCTTCCTCTCAAAAAAAAAAACCGATGACGATCTAATACGCCTCCGTGAGGAAGAAACGTACTTTGATCCGTATATTCCGCGTCCCCGCTGGCGAATATCCTCCCGGGAGCTGGAATATTTTGCCGGGAAGACCGAATCTACCCTCTCCTGCTTTGCCTTTCTGGCCTGTCTTGCAGTGCACGGCCGGGACACCACACATCATCTTCTCCTTCTTCCCATCGTCCCTGCCTTGCGCCGCGCCTCTCTCCGAGTTCATTCCGTTCGTCGATGGACCTCCTCGTCGTCCGGCCACCGCCTGGAGCAGCCGGCCATCAGGGTTAATTACTTCTTTACCAGGTCAGATCGAGCCTATCTATCGCACGGACGTACTGTCCCTGGCTTGGTGCATAAAATTCCTGTACTGTAATTTAATTATTCCAGTGCGATGGCGTTCGGCACAATACGGTGGAGATTGGACGAGCAGCGAAGCAGCAGCAGCGATATACTATGACTAAATGAGTGATGAATTGAGAAGATTGGTAGAGTCATATCCATGCATCCTAATTAAGTGTGATTCAGAGTTTCAGACTGCTCTGTACGTCTTCACTTCTGCAAGACGCTTTCTTGCCTGCCCGGGGAATGGTCTGCACTGCAGGCGCGTAAACCATGACAGATACTGGTGTGATCGGAAGAACAGAGGAGCGTCACCGATGATGCCGTGTGCAGTTGCCCTCGAGTTAGGTACTTCCTCCGTCCAACAAAAAATCCTAAATTTAACTAAATTTGAATGCATCTATATACTAAGTCATGTCTAGATCCATCCAAATTTTTGACAAACTTGAGACATTTTTTGTTGGACCCAGAGACTACATGAATTCTGCAGTTAAATCTTATCTCTTTCACTCAGTGAATTTTGTTTATTCGATCATGCGCCTGAATTTCGTCTGGGCATCTCGAGGCAGCGGAATCAGACGTATACCAGGCGGAACGGCCACTAATTGGTTGGTTGGTTGTCTCCCTAGACGGAACTCCATGAGGCAGGCTTCAACCTTCAAGAGAATGCTAGGAGGCGGTGGCCTGGTGGATTCGCAGATCCGCGCACCACGATGTGAAGCCAACCAACCTCAGTTTTGCACTGGCTCTACAAGGTTTCGGCTGTTCAGAGGTACTCCCTCCTCCTCCGATTCTAAATTGTTGTCGAAACATTACATAGAAATTTTTTTAACAATAGATACATTCATATTTGGACAAATTTGAGCCAAAAATTTAGAATCAGCCAAAAATTTAGAATCAGAGGGAGTATTTTTATGCATCCAATTGTTTTACGGTCTGTAGTTCTTTTTTTTTTTTACCTCCAAAATTCAGCATTAGCGGCTTGTTCTATACCTTAATAATTATAGCTAATTAGTGTCCTTTTGCTTCTATTTGACATGTCGTAAAAATATAATGCTACTAGCTAATTTTAAATACTCCGTAGTAAATTTTGTTCTACAGACATAGTTTAGTACATCCAAACTGATATGGTTATTTGATTTATTCGAACGTGGTTTTCATTATATATGCTTATGAAAATGTTATTGTAAATTATACTGTCAAAATGGCTAAAACACGGCTGTAATTAATAGCACGACTTTACTGAGCCAAGTCGAGCGTCCGAAACGAACTGGTATTATGCAGGAAACTATACGGTTAACTGCTTCACATGGATGCAAAGAAAGTGAAAGACCGAGCCGATTTATTCCCTGCAAGAGTAATCACAGTATGTAATACAGAAGAATGGTGACGGCAGGAACACAACACAACAAGCGGCCCATGATATGGTTACAATTTACACTCATACAGGTACATGGATTTACCCTTTTCCCGAACTAACAGAAGTACAGCAGCGATGCCCTGTGACGCTTCTGTCCAGGTGCACACTGTAGTTCCTTAGCTTTGCTGTGATCTCGTATTACTCTGCCGCCAAGAACAGAGGCTTTCTCAAGAAAAGAAGAAAAAGGTTTCACTTCTTGGAGATGCTACTCTAAAATCATCTCCACAGCAGAGGAGACATAAAATACGATCTCCTCGACGGGTTCAGGAATAATTTACATGTCCTTGTTTCTGCAAAATCAAACATACCGCAATAAGCGTTTGCTGAGAATCAGGAGATGAGGTGATTGACGTAGAAGAGATTGGATGTAGTTTGAGCATTTTTACCTTACGACTCAATTGCTGCAACCTTCACTGGCTTCATTACTCTTACAATGTTCCTCATGTGCTCAAACCCCATCATTATCAATCCTATGACATAAAGAAAGCTTAGCTGCAGCTTTGCAAGTAAGTTATAGACAGCTACAGCAGCATTGGCAGCTTCATCTTTTCGTATCATGAGGATTACAGGTCTTGCAGAAATAAGTGCCCCAGTTTCTGGTAAAGGTAAGCGTAAGATTAAGTGTGCTAGATGAAGCATGCCATTGAATTTGAATGAATTTTGCTGACATGCAGCCAGTTAAGATTACCTGATGTATTTTCTGGCTGGGACGACCACTCATGAGGTGTCGTCATGGACTTGGTGGCCTTTATCAACTCCATTAGTGCATTGTTGACCTGTAGTAGATCAACAGAAATATCAGTTTTCTTAGTACTGTCACTCGTAAGGATGAGTGAAAAACGAGGGGGAAATCAATATTCGTAATTTTAATTGAATTTCTTGTTTTTGTTAGGCAAAAAGTAGAGATGTTAGAGAGGTGAAATAAGCCTGAGAACAGAAGAATCGTAATGGTGAAGTAGACTTGTCAGTTTGCTCTGAATTTATTAATAGTCCGTTTCTGTCCTATGATAAACGTTCAAGTCTAGATGTTTACTGGAATTCAGAGAGGTTGCACTGTAACTATTTCCAAACATCCTGTTAACATGCTTTACCTGTCACCATGTGTATCCGGCAACTTCACATGGTTCATTTAGAACCACAGACAAAGATTGCCCATCAGTTCATGGTCAACGCATAACTATCTTAACGTAGCCGATGCCTCATTTTGTATTGATGTGTCAACTTCAAATAGTTAGATCCGCAGACAAAGATTGCCAATCAGTTCATTGTCAATATACAACTACCTTAAATAAGGCTTCCTTTGTCAAAGAAAAAAAGTGGTGTTTGCAGTAAACGATGATGTCTCACTTTGTATTGCTGGGTATATTGCAGATGGAATCATGAGATGCACTCGTTATCTAAGTTAGCATTAAGATAGTTTAAGACGGCCCATGTTAACCATTCAACTGGAGCCTAGAAGCCATTTTAAATTGGTGAAGTCCCTTCAAAAGTAACATGTCCCCCTCCACAATCCAAGTGGTAAATGATGCTTTCACAGGACCACAAGGTTTCCTTATTTGCGCGCAACTTTGCAATTCTTTGAGTAAGTTGCAATAGCATGCATAAGATTCTCATTCACAAAAAACATAAACCTTCTTGCAAATTTGGGAAGAGAAACTAGTGAGAAAATTTCACAATATGTCACTAAATAATGACTTCTGGCCTTCTAGGATAAGCATTTTCCCACGTTTCATTGGCATGTGGACGCAGAACTCAGTCACATATCAGTGGGACATGAGTTGTAATGTGTCACTTATGTGGCAGCTCTTTTGGATTAATTGCCCGTATAGCGATAGTTATGAATATTTTGATCAACCTAGCTGTACAGTTTTACCAAAGTTCGTGCTTACCTCCTCTGGTCTTTCGTGGCTTACTAGATGTGCGCCTTGAAGTTCCACCATTCTAGCAGCAGGAGCAAGCCTTTCCGCAAGCCGTCTCGCATGACAGAGTTGTGCAATAATATCAGACCTGCATTATTTGGAAATCAAGGCATGAGAAGGCAACGCACATCATGTCTAAAAACCATCAGAAAGGGATGCATATTATTATTGATATTTGCACTTCACTACTAACCTTCCGTGAATAACTGAAACTAGAAAACCAGCATCACGTATTGTATCTAGTTCTTTCGTTGTCATTTTGTGAGTCCAGCATGAATTGAGTTGACCTTCAAAGCCACAACTAGATTGCATCCCTGTAGATGATATGTTCTTCACATATTCCTGCAAGTAAAAGTACAGTCCAGATAAAATTTCTGTAACAAAAGGAGCCAAATATATACAGGCGATGCTCCCAACATGTACGAAGAGAGCTTCGCTGCATTCAATCAAAAGATCCAAGGATCACCCATGGGTATCATATTTATTCAAGGGAAAACAAAAGCATAATGCCAAATTTCCACCAATAGAAGGCCTAGTCAGACCCCTATAAGACACTTTAACAGAATTCTAAGCGACCTCCTTAACAGAACAAAACCCAGCATACACTCAATATGAGTAAGCAACAACTATAATCCAAAACGAATGTCCAGATGCTCAGAATATCACTCACTTTGTACAGGACTTCTCTCCTTGTGCAGGATTCGACTTTCTCATCAAGGTATTCCTGTATTTCAGTGACGCATGTGATCATTGAAGAATGGAGGAGAAATATAAAAAGAAAAGGAGAAGGTATTTTTGTATGATTCAAGAAATGACAAGAGCTGCATCTATAGTTCCTCACCTTTGTATAGTGTGTATCCAAATCTACATGAGCTCTTAGTTCGGGAGTTGTTGCTCTCAAGAAACGAAATGCAAGAGAGAGCATCGGCCCATCTAGCTGAAAAATGGACAACGTTCATTGATGAAGACTATATAAGAAAATGAAAGTGGCAACATTTCCTTCAGAACTTGCAATGCATCAAACAAAGTAGCCCGTAGCATCGTTTCACTTTCCAATAGTCTGACCAATTCAATAAGCAGGTTTAAAGATCCTAATACCTTTGGGAAACACTCCATCCCACCCCCAGTGACATTAAGCAATGCCAAGGAGGATATCCTGTGAGGCGCCATCGCTGCCAATTTGCAGGAAATCATCGCACCTGTTTGCAGAGAGCAATTAAACAGCGTCAATGCCTGGAGCATAGACTGCACAGTTTGGGCAACTAAAAGGATCGTGCATTCCATGAAGGTTCAGAACTTCATTTTAGAATCAACGGCAATGACATGGATGGCTCACCCATGGAGTGGCCAAAGACGTGGGCTTTCTTCCACCCCAAATGGTCCAGCAAGGCCAGCGCGTCCTTCGCCATGATCGTCGTCCTGCCAGAGAAGGCGTTTCACACGGTCAGTACCCGGAAAGACAACCGTTTTGACTTTTCCATCGTGGAAAGATATCCCCTCTCCTTTCTTCTTTTCCGTCAAATGGTTTGTGAATCGTTGAAGGAATCAAGGGAAACGTGCATTTATTGTCGCCGAAAGGCGAAAGCTAAACTGTCTTCCAGATCTCCATCGACAGCCTCACGGTTGGGCGGGCTAAATCTAAAAGGCGAAGAGCGCTATCTACCGAACTCCGTTCATCATCGGAACCGACGGAAACTTGGATCTACGCTACGATGACGACGACGATGGGATGGAAGAGGTTAATTTGAGGGGGTCAAAGAAGGAAAAAAGACTCACGAGTAATGGGATTTCTGCGGGAGGATGGTGCTGCTGCCGACGCCGCGGTTGTCGAAGCAGCAGACCTCGATGCCCTCGCCGTCATCGTCCTCCGGAGCCGCCGCGGCGCCGCCGGTCTCCTCGTCCGCCGTCTGCGGGGCGGCGGCGGCGTTCTCCTCGTCGGCCGGCTCCACGGACCCGGTCAGCCCCTTTATCTGCGGGGCCCACGACTTCCCCGTCCCGGCCAATCCTAGAGAAAGGAATACAGAACCATTTCTAAGCCAAAAAAAAAAAAAAAAACATCCGCGCGAGAAGAACGAGAGAGCCGCCGGCAGGGGAGGGAAGGGATTGGGATTATCCGGCTTACCGACGACGAGCAGCACCTTGGTGGCGCCGCGGCCGTGGCGGGTGTAGAAGAGGCGGACGCCCTCCCACTGCTCGCCGTCCTGGTACCTGTCCACCTCGCAGTAAGGCATTGCGCCGCGATCGATCGGATTTGGGTTCGATCCTTTTTTTTTTCCCGCCGGAATTTAGCCTCTCGTCGCCGCGAAAGCAAGCGAGCGCGCTCGGGATTCCGGGAAAGCGGCGTGAAGGATTGCCGAATTGGGGGGGTCGCTAGCTAGGATTATCAATCCGGGGAGGAGGGGGGAATAAAAAAATATGGGGTCGTGGAGCGGAGCTTCGGAGGGAGGTGCCGGTAATTTATAGCCGTCGGTCGGGGACTCGGAGTCGGATGCTGGGCCGGCGGGGGGCGCCAGGGAAGGCCGAAGACGAGGAGGAGAATATTTCCGAAAAGAAAAGGGTGAAAAATGAAAAGGAAAAGGAGTGGGAGAATTCGCGGGAACACGTGGATGGATGGATACGAGCCGGCGGAGACACGTCGGCGGGTCGGCGTCTGCTGAGTCAAACGGGTTGAGCTCTGCTCGCGGCCGGATGGGTGGATAAAGAGAGTATTTTACGAGATTGAGGTCCACAATTTTTGGAGGCTTTATTTGCGTAGTGGGAGTCGATGAACAAGGAAAAATTGTAGTGCGGCACTGTGAAGTGTGGATGGGAGCTGGGTGGATAAAGCATTCGAGATGATTGGAAAGCGGTGCCGGTTATAAGATGGTACGTGATCGAGAGGAGGAAATGGAAGATATCAGCTCCGTTGATTGGACATGTCCAGCACAAGCTCGGCAACACAGTTACTGCCAGTCATAAAAAAAATACCGTTCTTCCTTTAACCGCCGAGCAGTTATAAGAAGTTGTGGGATTGGTACGTGGAAAACGTACGACCCTTTATCACACCCTATACAGTAACATCACGTGTTGAAGGTGAAGCTCAGTTCCCTACTTTAAAGAAGAGAAACAGGGATTTTTTTTGTCGGACTAAACTTAGCATACACCAATTATTATTTTTTTACACCTAGCATTCGTCTAGCAGTTTTGGTTTGCCCATTTACCATGGGGAGGACAGAGAGACGAGACGAGATTCAGTGACGCGGACCCGGTCCAGCAGATGATCCCGGCCGGCCCGTCATGGACACGCGCACGGCAACATGCACGCGAACCGCGTGCGTTTGGGCAGGAAACGAAGTACTAGTAGCAGGACGAGAAATGGCTCGGTGGGCGCTGGCGAGGCGTCGCCGTCCACTCGTTGCCCCCCGCACCGTCCATTTCCTGCGATGCAGCCTCGTCTGGGGCCGGGCGGTCTGGTGCGTTCGGTGCGGCCGTGACCTCGGCTGCCGGCTAGCGTGGGGCTGCGACGTGCTACTGCTCGCTAGTAGCGGAGTAGCCGCAGATGCGATCGCCCGGGCCCTTTTCTCGCCTCTCCCTTTCTTGCTCTGTTGTTAAATGCTCGCGTCGGCCGGGCTGCCCGTGCATTGCGTGCGTGCTTATCGTGTCACCGGCTCGATCACCGCCAAAATCGAGTTCCTTCTTCACGGGGACTTCCGTTTGCATGCGTGCGTGGGGTTCCTTCTTCGCGGGATCCCGTTTGCGCCCTTTGATCGGGCACGCACGTACATTGAATTTCTAGATGGCAAAGGATGAGCTACGAGCATAGCTCACCAGTCACCACCAAAGGAACGGCCGGAGTTGTTGCACGGCTCAATCTCCGTTTTATACAACCAAGTATTCCCACCTACTCCAGCACCATGTCAAACAAAGTACGGAGTATATTGAGTTTCAAAAAGAAAACGTCAAACAAAGCGTTTATTCGTCTCCAATGAATACTATATAAAACAGGTTGCTTTTCCATCGAAACGATATCTCACATCGTGTTTCCTGCACCATGGGGGACCGAAAATCCTTGAGAGATATCAAATCAACTAGTTCCTGCTTCACGCATGGATGAGGTGTCCAAGATATATACACGCATGAAATGCGGATATCAAAATCAAGAAAACGTCTAGCAGAGGGATTCCCCCTCCTCCAATTAATTCTTCCACAATAAATACCACTACTTTACTTAATTTAGTTTTCCAGAGAGCCCGGCAAGAACGTGGACGGTGGAAAAGCCTCTTGTTCCGTAGCGACCTGTCGGCTCGATCTTCATGACTATTCAACTAAACTTCCCCAATTATAAACTGATCATTACCTATGCCTGGTATGCACTCTGCTTGATTTTCTTTTTCGACAGGAATACTCTACTACTTGATTAGTAGCGCAGCCGCTAATCAGAAAGCTTAGCTGCATTCCAGTAAGCGTAGCCCACCGTCATTTACCGGCCAAGTGCCTTGATCAAGCCGCCTCGTTTGACCGCGACCCGTGTGAGGTGCCTGTCTTTGCTCAAGAGACGTCCCAATTCGAGGGCATTCTTTCTCCCAAACGGGAGCTAAGATCATATGCTACTCCATTACACAAATCAATTGATTACGAATACTTTTTTTTTATAAAGGAAAACTCCTCCGGCTTTAAATCGTGTGTTCATAGGGGTGAGTGTACGCGCGTGTTTTGAATGTCTGCGTCTGTACTGTGTTTCTAAAAACATAATTAATAAAACCATTAATTAGTTTGCAGATAGTTGAGGCCGGAGCCCAAAGTGACATCAATTGCTTACTAATCACGAATAAAGTTGGGAATTCTGATATGACCGGGCAACGATCCTACACATTCCCGGCGAAAGGAGGAAGGTAGGACGGCAGGGAGATTCAAGGATCGATTGATATTTGTATCTGTTTCAGACACACTCACATGCATGTGCAACAATTTTTTCACACTCCAGGGAATTCAGACATGTCAGGAGAGCAGGGCAGGCGACCGCCGCCGTTGCACGAGCCGTTATAACAGCATTGCCAAAATTAGAAGCTGCATCATGACAATAGCTCATGGCTTAGCCACGTGCCCACGTTTAGCACGTCGAGAGAAAGATCTAGACATTTTTCACAGACAGCTGGTTGGTTCCGAGACGTTCGTTCCAGGAATGGACTGATATTTATTCGAGCTCTGAAAGGAGAAGAACGTCAGGACTCAGGAGGACATTGCTGAAAGTAGCGGGTTCGTTAATTACGAGATACTCTTATCAGTTAAACTGCCCCAGATTACAAGATGCCCTGAAGAAGCAGACACCATGCATGTAAGCACAGTCCAAAGAGAAAGAGCCTGTGCCTGGCTGAGTGAGTGACTGAGTGAGTGGTGATTTTAATGAGTTCAGTGCCCATTCCCGGGCCTCCTGCCGCGCGGGTCGTGCTTAGAGTTGGCTCCCCCATAGTCGTAGTCAAGAACCTCTGTCAGAACATTCGTGCTGTTTCTCTGCATCTCAGAACAAACCGATCGACAGAACAAACACCTTAGCTTGGTTGTTCTTTGTGTATATCTATAAAGATATAAGTTGACATTTGTAGTTTACCCTTTTAATTAATTAAACCAATGGACAAGCTACTTCTACCTTCTCTAACATTGTATGTCTCAATCTCACTCTGTCATTCTTCTTTCTCAGATGCACCAAGCAATTAATTAGCTTTGCTTCATTAGCTGACCATAGGCCCGGACTAGTCAACTAAAACTTCCTGATTAACATATACCGCATACCTTTATGACTTCAGACGACGTGTCCCTTTCATTGCTTACTGCCGTTGAAGTTTCTCCTGCATGTTGGAAACCAGAGAAAATTAACCAAAGCTCCACTTGTTAATCAAGAAATAGCATCCGAATACGGCAAAACTGAAGAAACATATACTCCAGCTTATACCTGAAGCTGCAGTGATCAACAGAGCCATCAGGAGGATGGCAGCGACGATATGCTTCAGTTTAGGCGCCAACATTTCTAGTTAGCTAGCTAGTTATTACCCCCTTCAATTCGTGGCAGAACTACTGAACTTATGCATTGCCTCTGTTATATACGGGTCGATGCATGATGGGGAGCAGTGCATCCGGACGTGCTCTGGCGCGCGTGGCCAGTGCGCTACAGCCTACACTGCTGGACTGGGAAATGGAGGGGACTACAAGCGCGCAACGATGCCGAGTGCATCGGCACGACCGATACCGATCAGATGCACTTTTGATCTTGTTACAAAGGAGCCTTCACACCACTGTATGTATATAGATCAGATGACATGATGACAGGAACTAGGCGTGTATGTACACATGCTGGTCTTTCCTGCAGAGCTCACCTCAGATTTGTCGTTTTTATGTACTACCTCTGTTCCGACGTTGACAATGCACAAGGAAGCTGGACACAATTTAGGCCTTAAACCAAACATAGTGTTCATCAATTTCGGCCAAGTGCATAAGTTCATGTCTGGCACAAAATGAAAAGCATCGAAATATGATAGCACATCAGTCGGTTAGCTAATACTAACAGGAGAGGGTGATGCTGCTTATCTACAGAGCTGAACAGGAAGTGGATATAGAGACGCAAAAGAACGTAGTGGCAGTTCTGGACCATGGACTAGTGATGTTAACAGTGGAAAAGGTCACGGTAGTTGCCCCTTCCGTCACCACGACCATGATGGCCCTAGCGCAGGTTATAGCGATGGCCTTCTTCGACGTAGTATTCATCCTCGTAGTCATCTTCATCTTCCTCAATGTCTTCACGGACAATGTTGACCCTGGCATCATTACGGATTATATTGCGCTCGTCCCACAGAGGGCATGTGCATGTTGGTTTCTTGTCCTTCCATGTTTTCCCACAGGTGTAGCAGAATTCATAGCCGCACCTGCAACAAGCCAAGAACAAGATGCATCAAAGGTTAACAGGAAACAAGTCTGACACTCACGTGAACGATGCACAGATTGACATGAAAAGTTACTTCGCGTAGTCTTGACACTGACACTGGTAAAATATGAGCATGGCGTTAAACACTTACACGCAAGTCATATATGGTAGCAACCCTCTGCGAGTTCAATCATGTGATTGCATTTGGCACAGTTGCGCCACATCCAGTGCTTCGCAAGGTTTTTTAACTTAGCATCTTCTGATTGAGCATCGGGGTACATTATCTTGTACTGGTAGCAAGTTAACCGGTCATGCCATGGAACCTTACACCTGATGCAGAACGAGCCTCTGCATTTGATACACTTTCTCAATGTGGCGGCATCAGCAGCAGTGTACTTTGAAGAAGATGCTTCCATTGGCTGTATCACTTCACTCAACGACATTAAGGCTGAGCACTTGGGGTACGGACAATAAACCTTTTGAGTAGGAGGGATTTGTCCTTCCCTTATACGTTGCACCATGATCCCTAACAGTCGTGGCGATAGGAATACCTTTGAACCCTCTACAGTTAGCTGTTTAGTGCAACCATCTTGTGGGCAAGCTGGGAGCATTCCATGGAGTAGCTTAACTTTCACATGCTCCTTCATGCAGGAGAAGCAAAAGCGGTGTGAACAACCTTCAACTGCATGAATCTTAGAAACATCAGTGTCTTCCAGGCAGATCGGGCAGTTCTCTCTCATCCCCATGCCAGCATTAACAGCAATAGCTTTGGCAATCTGAGACCCTAATGAATCCATGGCTAGTTTCCTCCCGTATTGAAGTTGACTTCGTTCAACAAGTAAGATTTCACATTTCTCGAAATTCTTTCGTACCAACAGAACCTGATTTATCATATCTGCAAGCTTCTTTTGTGCCGGACGCCAAATTCCAAGCAGCTGCAATCTCAATGATCAGCAAATAAACATAAGTCTATTCCTCCTCTATCTTGTATATTATGAAGAATATGTACAAGACACAACAATAAGATAAATACTAAAGAAACCAGTCACTTAACCATTGATTTTACATGTACATCGAGTAATTTCACATAAATGCAAAATGTTAAGGAACAAACACTTCTACAATGAACTCAGAACAAAGGCCAGCACTGAAGGAGATATATGTCACTAACTCACTATGGTCAAATTTAAAGTTCTGTTGCTACAGATGTCCCATTTTAGTCTTGACCTACAACTTTACTGCATACTGCTGTGATAATACAGTCCATGACGGCATCACAATGAGGTAGGAAAAAATTATGGCAAGATCAACCAAATGTCCAAACCCTTGCTTAAAAGAAAGAAAGAAAATTTGCACTGAACGTGAACTTAAGAATACTGTAGTTTCAGCTGAAACTGCGAAAAGAAAAGGGACTGTCAACGCAGAAAATCTCCACCAGCGAATATTGGAACAGGCAAACATCAATAAAGAGTAAAGACTCTCAATTAACAAATATTAAGAAAACAATTGATAGGTTACTTACAGAGCAAGATCATTTTTATCGACACAACAAAAAGATTCTCTAATCTTCGGGTCCTTGAAGTAAACATCTGCTTAGCTTTATTTACAGAGCATTAATAGAATGTAAAATGAAAGGCAAAGATTTAGAAGCTGCATGCATGGTTGTGCAGCACTTTGTAATCGGTGACAATCTTGATGCTTCGGATCCCCAAACCAAGCGCCGCGTGGAGGGCTTCGTTGAGCGCCAATACCTCGAGCGTCATGCGCCCGCCCACAGACGCTTCCACCGGCTTCTGAATCCTGAGCACCACCTCCCCCCGAGGGCCGCACACGGCCACGGCGAGCACCGCGACGCCGGGGTCTCGCTCCCGTGGCCCCACCATCTCCTTGCTGGACATGCCCTTGAAGAAGACGCGGAAGAGAGGGCGAGCGGGGTCCAGCGGGCGCTCGATGTTGTCGCCGTCGCGGGCCCATTTGTCCTCCGGGACGGCGGCGAGCTCGCGCGCGAAGAGGGCGTCGTGGGCGGCGACGCGGACGGAGGCGGCCGCTAGGGCGTGGTGCGCGCGGCAGGCGTCGGCGGCCTGGATGGCCATGGCGTACGCGACGTCCGAGGACTCGAGCGCGGGGGCGGGCTGGAACGAGGAGGAGGCAACGGCGGTGGCAGCATTGGAAGAGGAGGGGTTACCGTTGGTGCGGAGAGAAGCTTGGATGGCCTCGGCGACCTGGAGCTGGAAGGCGAGGTCGAGGTCGGAGGCGGAGACGGCGGCACAGGAGGCGAGGACGGCCTGCTCGTGGAGGGCGGCGAGTTCGTCGCCGCCGGCCATGGTCGGTCGGTCACGGTGGGGGACAGGCGAGGGTTTAGGGTTTCCTGCTGTCGGAATTGCAGTGATTCCGGACAAGAAATCGACAAAATGTGGCACCTTTGTCTGCATTTTGACCAAAATTTTTAGTCATTCAACCGGTAGTTCCAAAAACCTCGTCGAATGAAGGCATCAGTGTAGCATTTTCTCAATCCATTATGAAGTTAGGTACTCCCTGTGTTTTTCAAATTAAGGTCTACATTGTTTTTTTTGACCGAGCGTTTGATCAAACCAGTAACATGTGACTTATGGGATATAAATCATAATCATAAACAAGTAATTTTGAATACGAATTTAATAATATCAATTTTATTTCACAAAAAGTACATATTACTCCTTCCGTCCCATAATATGAGCGACGCACGCATCCCTAAATTCTCAATTAAATTATTAAAATATGTATTTTTCTTTAAAAAAAATACATCATTAGATTCGTTATCGAAAGAATTTTCTAATGATGTAATTTTTTATTTTTTAAATTATATTTAGTTAGATAAATTGACGATCTAGAAATGAGTGCGTGCCTCATATTATGGGACGGAGGGAGTAATAGACTAAATCTTGGTCAAAGGCTGGGTAAAAAAAAACAATATACGCCATAATTTAAGAAACGGAGGGAGCATTTCAAAATATTCTACTCCGTATTTTATTTTTTCCACACAAAGTCTTCACGTATTTGTCGTCCTATGGTTGCAAAACCCACTATACTACACAAAACTCTCATGTTGCCTGATCTCATACCAGATCAAGTCTTGGCCACTCTAATGTCAACACTTTCAAACAAAAACCAATTTGTCAATTTCAATTTGATAAACAAAAAAAAGTCCTACCATTTTGATCGAACTGATGGTGAGATTTCTAGAAGTCTTTTACTTTGAAAAACCTTCTAAATTTATCATATAGACTAGTTGATTGAACAGGTTGAGATACGACGTTGATCAAGCCTTTTATATAGTTTGCCGCAAATAAGACGAGGAGTAGGACGGACTCTGCTACGGCTCAATACCATGTGCCAGAGATGTGTGGAGATGCGTCGTCATGAGGGAAGATCGGAAGAGGAACATAACACACACCAATGGGGAGAGGACGAATTGGGTTTAGGATGACCTAAGTTTTAGGAGGTGAAGTAGAGCAGGGAAGCAGCTCTTTCTTAACTGCAGTAAACATAACTTAGACAGTCATGCTGCTTCGCTACACGTAGAATTTGGGCGGTAAAATGAACTTGGACGGTCATGATACTTCACTACACATAGAATTTGGGCTGTTTCACTGCACATAGAATTTGGGGTGTTCACTCTCACGTGCTAGTCAACATACTGTGGCATCTAAATGCGTGCAGTACGTAGCAGAATTTGTGGCGTCGTGCATGCAAGGCATGTGAGCGCGGTCCAGTGCACTGCAGGCCGGATAACGGGGCTGCTCCTACTATTTCCTAGGTATCTAGTGGTTTGCTGAAGACCGTCAGCTGCATTGCTGAAAATGGAGGGGGCTAGAAGCGCAACCAGCATGTGCGCATGATCGAACGAATCGAATGCATTGGACATGGAGCCTACGACTTGTAGATACGGTACCTTTACTACCTTAGCGGAAAAGGGTGGGGGGGTCTGGTTTCTCGGCCACATTTCTCATTTCTGAACCAGACGAGTATATATTTCAGAGGCACCTCGTAAAAAAAATGTATATTTCAGAGGCAGCGTTTTACTCGGCCAGCCTCCTCGCGTTTATGTTTTGGAAAGAAAGTCCAATAGCCGGCCTGGTCCAGGAATAGTGTTAAACCGAGAATAATAAGCCCAGCTGGATGGAGAATCTGGGCCTAGGGCCCTAGCCCAGGACAGAGATCCCGTGCCCTGCCTCTGTCAAGGCACAGCGTGCCCTGCCCCCTCCTATCCGCCATCCATTTTAATCCAACGGCATCAGCTAGTCACAACGACCACGAGCCCACGCATCGGACAGGACTGGGTAAAAAGTAGCTTCGTGGGAATTGGGAATCCTCTGACGGGCACATTTTTGCGAGTTCTCGGGCAGGGGAGAGATCTCCGCCGCCGCCGCGGGAAAGGAAGGGGAGCGATCTCCGGCGGCTCGCACTGAAGAACACGACGTCGGCAGGCCCCTTCGGAACCAGTTCGACCGACTCCTCTGCCCTATGCTGCTGCTCCGACGGACTCCTCTAGTCCTCTGCCCCGCACCGAGGGCTCCCACTCGACGAGCTCCTCCGCCCGGCACCGCCGTTCCTGGAACATGCCTCCAATCTTCTGAAGACGAAACATTTTGAGATCAGTATTCACTGCGAGCATCTGAATGGGAGCCATTTGAAAGGAACTGCAGCAGAGAAACGACCCTGTGATGAAATCACGCGAGGTCCGCCGCCGCCGCGTGAAAGGGAATGGAGCGAGCTCTAGCCTGCTGTGCGGTCCGCGTGCTAACCGGAGCAGCCAGTAAAACGGCGGCCAATCTTGCCAGCCCGTCCAGCCGCCGGCTCGTGGAACGGTAGGCCATGGCAGCAGATTCAGCGCCATGTCTTTCGCACTGAAGGACTGTGCAAGGAGTCAACTAGCCTGCTGAATCGCTGCATGTTCTTCCAAAAAAAGAAAAAATCACCGTCTGCGCTCCAGGCCGTCCGATTGGATTGGATGGTGGATAAAGGGGGGCAGGGTACGCCGTGCACCGGATCCCAGTCCCCTAGCCCAGTCATGTCCGAGATTTCTCCCCTTCGCTCGGAAGAGAAAACATGTTCAGACAGAAAAAAGAAAAAAAACGAGGCCGATTACACATTTCATGCACATTGTACAAGTCGACTCAATTGGTACATCCTTGGAATTTTTCTGATCATCGCGCGGGGTGCAGATTCTCCAAACGCCACATGCACATCGCATATTCTGATATTCGCATTGTTTTATCTGCGTGGTCCGGACGGTTTCCTTTTGCGGTAAGCCAAGCCGGACTGTGTTAAAAAAAAAGTTGCACTACGGTCTACGGTAACCTTCGCGAAGAAGCTGTCACACGTCGGTTCACGGGAGCTAGCGGCGCACATGGCTGCGGCCTGGCGTCGATCCCCAATTCCCAAGTGTAAACCGCAAAGCCAAAGCCACCAGCACACGCAGAAAGCCGGATCCAACTTGGTCTCGATCTCTGGCTCTCTGCCACCGGCACGCTGCACTGCCAGTGCCAGGGCTGGCTCGCCACCTCCCCCTTCAACAACATTTGTTTATCCATCGCAGCTTCTTCACTCCCGTTTGGCCTTTTGCTTCGCTCCTGCATCATGGGTTTCGTTCGGTCCATCGACATGGCAGAGGTTCGCGAAGGTACCACCGGAAGGGTGACAACGCGTGTCCTTTCTACGTGGCGCCCGTGTACGAGCCCACTCCCGCAACGTGTCCCGTAGCCGCGCCCCTATAAATTGCACCTGCTTCAAAGCACCTCTCCACAAAAACACTCTCGATCGATTCAGCAATACTACGCCCAAAAGTGATTTACTCCATCCTACTAGCAATCTCGATTCCAGTTCGTGCGTGAGAGGTACTAACAGAAAGATGGCCTCCAACACGAACCAGGCGAGCTACCAGGCCGGCGAGACCAAGGCCCGCGCCGAGGTAACCAACCAACCAACATTTCCTTCTGAACTTCTTGTTACATTCATACATACAGCAAAAAAGATGTGCGGTTCACTGAAAATTGGATGGTTTGCACTTTGTTTTGCAGGAGAAGTCGGGGCAGATGATGGGCGCGACCAAGGACAAGGCGGGGCAGGCGACGGAGGCCACGAAGCAGAAGGCCGGGGAGGCCAAGGACAGGACGGCGGAGACGGCTCAGGCGGCCAAGGACAAGACGGCCCAGACGGCCCAGGCCGCCAAGGACCGCGCCGTGGAAGGCAAGGACAACACCGGTAGCTTCCTCGGCGAGAAGACGGAGGCGGCCAAGCAGAAGGCCTCCGAGACCGCCGAGGCCGCAAGGCAGAAGGCGGCGGAGACAGCGCAGTATACACAGGAAAGAGCATCTGATGCGACCCAGTATACCAAGGAGTCCGCCGTCGCTGGCAAGGACAAGACCGGCAGCGTCCTCCAGCAGGTAATTAACAGTCAAATCACTTGGAATTCTTCAAACAAGTTACTGATCATTTGACACTGCTTTTGAGCTATGGATGCTGAATTTGTTTGGACTGTTCTTCTTTCTGCAGGCCGGGGAGCAGGTGGTGAACGCGGTGGTGGGAGCCAAGGACGCGGTGGCGAACACGCTGGGGATGGGAGGAGACACCGCCAAGGACAGCGCCAAGGACGCCACAAACAGCGCCAAGGACACCACCAACAGCGCCAAGGAGAAGATCACCGGGGATCACTAGGATGTTCGTCGATCCCCGGCGCTTAATTTGTTTCCCTTTTGGTTTCGTCGACCGTTAGCTGGTCCTATCTTTGATTTACACTCTCCCTTGATTTATGTATGTTTCCATTTCCACTTTCCACTTGTATGTTTTCCCACATGTCGATCGGTAATATATATGGCCACTTTACCTTACGCTGGTGGGTTGTACGTGGGCCGCCTTGCAACTGCAAGCATGCACAGCATTGGGAGGTCATAAAGGCTTCTTTTGGCCACTATGACCCAAGGCTTCTTTGGGCCAAGTGTCTGGACCGGACGAGTTTAATTACAGCCATTGCTTGCAGCCTGATGTTTTTGGATTAGAGAAAGCCCAAGAATGGCCGGGCCGGCCTGGTCCAGGAAATGTGTTAAAGCCAGAATATTAAGCCCAGATGGACAAATTGGGCCCAGCGAGAATAATCTAATATCTAATTAAAGTAACGGAATTTGGAAATTTTATGGCTCAGATTTTGCAAAAGGACGGTCCCTATAGATTTAATCATAGGGTGTATCAACCAATCACAGTAGCTGCTTTTAATAACGGTATTTGCTATGGAAACAAAATCAAACTCGCTACAGAATTCCAATCCGACTGGGGATATCTGAACGAGGGCAATCAAGGCCAATCCAATTGGAAACGGTCCAATCCAATCCAATCGGTTCGACATACAAATCAATCTCGCTAATTAAGTACGGAAATCCAATCCCGAATCAATCTCCGTATGTATGGAAACAATTGGAACTCGGTATGGAAACCAAGCACCGACGATCAATAAAAAGGAAACAACACCCATCGAAACCAACTATCCAAAAAAAAAATTGATCGAAGATACCACGGAACCGCCCAAAGTAACTCTCGCTGGCGAAGGAAGGCCAATGCACTATGCAGGGTGACTGCTGGACTCCAGCAAGGCAGATCAAGAGTAGATGTGAGTTCGCCGGCGATGATGTCTCATGAGCAGGCTGCCGTCGGAAGCAAACTTCAATTACGGCATGACGTAATGCATGCATGCGGATACATCAGGACTCGAAGACACATACAGGTAAAGGTATGCATGGAGTGCAACAATTCCGATTGGAGTTATATCGGAGGCATCTAAGATCAAACTGTTCTACGTGTAAATCATACCTACTCAATTTCAACGATAAAATAAAGAAACACCCCACCGTAAGCAGATCCTCAAGG
This sequence comes from Brachypodium distachyon, assembly GCF_000005505.3. Taxonomy (NCBI): domain Eukaryota; kingdom Viridiplantae; phylum Streptophyta; class Magnoliopsida; order Poales; family Poaceae; genus Brachypodium; species Brachypodium distachyon. The sequence goes on along the minus strand of NC_016132.3, from coordinate 16,053,497 downwards.
ATACAAAGCTTTTTTACATTTGATTTTACAAAGAAAAGTTAAAACTTGGTCCACAAAAAAACTCTATTTTGTATATAAAATTACAAGTAAGAATTTTTGTTTTGAAAATAGAAAATACGTTGAATACGGGCAAAATATATATTAACCATAGCCAGGCATGCCGCCGTATTCGTACCGACCATATCCTACGCTGATACGCGGCCTTTAGGATGTAGCCATGAAACCAAGTGCAAAGAAATAATTAAACTCATATTTTGAATCTATGAACCAATTAAAGAAATGACATACATCAACTACAATGAAAAAAAGGGGGGGAAATTAGAAAGGATGCAATCGATCATATGTGTGAGACCTTAAAACTGAAGCGAAAAAGGCAAACCGGAACCGGCTATTCCAACTGACGGTGAATTAGCATCATGCCACAACCACATCTCTTCTGAGATGTTCAGCATAGACCAAAATAATAGAAAAAAACAGTGTGGCATAGACAAAACACGTTTGGCTTCCATACGTCTGCACATGCACAGTCGACGAATACATGCTTGCGTAAACATCCGTCAACAAAGCAAGTGAGAAACTATGTATTGGTTAAGAAAAATATAAAAATCAAATATTTTAGAAAGCATCGGACAATTTCAAATACGAGACATCTAAATTGTATACAAAATAAATATATCACAAAAAATACTAATACCTGAAAATTACCATTTCACCGTACCAGTCTAGCCGCGCAATTTGCGCGGATCACCCCGCTAGTTTGTTGCAAAAAGGAGAAGAACTGAAGAACCATGAGATTATTCTGACATAGGATACTTCACTGTAAGTACAACCTCCTTGTTTGGGCAGATTCTCCAAGCACCCACATGGCCACATGATGATTGTTACTAATTTTTTTCTCTCTTCTTGAGTATATATTTTTAATTTTTATTTTCTTCTCTTTCTTGAGGACCCATATGTCATCCTCTTCTTTTTTTTGATATCCGTGTAGAGTCTCTTACTTCTTCGAGTAACCACTACCTATTTATTTTATTCAAGTCTTGTTCTCATTGGTCTCGTATTTTTTGGCATGTGTGTAGTAACAATTGTTGAAGATGACCTCATCGTCTTGTTTATCCGCGTGCTCCGGTCGGTTTCCTTTTGCTGTAAACCAAGCCGGATAGGGTTTCAAAAACGATGAGTAGTACCTGCCTTCGCCAAGATGCTGTCACACGTTGGTCGACATACTACAGTAGGGCCACGGCACACTCGCCAACAACATTTGTTAATTCGTGGCAGCTTCGTCACTCCCACTTGGCTTTCTTCTGCATGGGTCCGAATTAACTTCGTTCTACTAAAGCGTCTCCGTCCGTCGACATGGCAGAGATTCGCAAACCGTACCGTCCTTCTACGTGGCGCCATGTACGACCTCTCACGCCCTCAACCTGTCCCGTTGCTGCGCCCTATAAACCACCTCTCTACAAAGACACTCGATCCATTCAGCAGACACCCAAGAGTGATTTACTTACTCCGTCCAAGCAATCTCGATTTTCAGTACGTGCAAGGAAAAAAAGGAAAAATGGCCTCCAAAGACCAGACGGGGAGCTCCATCGGCGAGAAGGCAGGGGAGGCGGCGAAGTACACGCAGGACAGGGCGTCCGAAGCGGCCAAGTTCACCATGGACTCCGCCATCGCCGGCAAGGACAAGGCCGGCAGCGTCCTCCAGCAGGTACGTGCACAGTCAGAGACAAACCAAACCACTTTGAAAATCTTCAAAAAAGCCACTGGATATGGGAACTCTGATTTGAGGGATGTATATGGAGGCTGAATTTGTGAGGCTGTTTTTTTTTTCAGGCCGGGGAGCAGGTGGGGAACGCGGCGATGGGAGCCAAGGACGCGGTGGTGAACACGCTCGGGATGGGAGGAGACAACGCCAAGACCGGCACCAAGGACGCCGCCGCCAAGTAGCACCGCCTAGAAGATCAACGGGGATCACTAGATGTCGTCGATCCCGGCGCTTAATTAATTTGTGTCCCTTTGGTCGACTGTGTGTATGCTCCATTTCCACTTGATGTATTATTCGGTGTAAGTTTGCATTCCTTTGATGTACTCGTGTCCCGGGCCTGTAATGAACATTGCACGACCATGAAAATTTGTCTTAGTCTTGTCAGACCAAATTTGTCGGAATTACATGAGGGATCCTAAATTCTTGACTTAAATTTGCCTAAATATGTATGCATCTATTTTTAAAAAGCGTCTAGATACATGTAATAATATTTCGACAAAAAAATTAGGATCGGAGGGAGTAATAAATAGCAAATTGAACCTACTTATAACGGAAGAAAAAAAAGCAAAGGAATGGCGGCTCTCCGCCTTTCGTGAACGGGTCATGGGTGTGTCAGGACAGATGAGAAAATAAGAAGAATGCACATCATTTAATTTTATTCAAATTTAACCAATAATTGGACGAACCATATTTGGTTTGTTATGTAAAGTTTATGCAACATGAATCTAATGTATAAATATAACCACGTAGTCCATTGCCAGAACGCTACAACAAACACACAAAGATGTTACACAGAGGTAAAAAATATTGAGCATCCATGGTTTCCTCCATCCATCGACACGGAAGTCTGAGCATCCATGATCTTAGTGTAAATTTTTAATAAATTAATATCTTTTCTCGGTGTCATGTTAACAACTGAATGCCAACCTTAGCGATATTTTGGGCTCAACGCCGATCAAAGCTCCATGGTTCACGAAGTTGAGCAAAAAAACGGCGATATATTTTAGGTGAAATAGACATTTTAGGGTGAAAAGCCAGCTCCTACCATTTCTTTGAAAAAAGACCAAAAAAGACATGACATTTTCGAGTGTCAACGTTGCCATGGCTTTGAATTGCTAGGTTACGGATGCTCCAACACCTTAACGTCATGGTCCATGGCTTTTTAAACGACAAGCTATATGACGTTAACCTAGTAAAGTTCAACGCCGGACTCAGTATAGATTTTGTCGCAGTTTCAACGAAATAGTATTTCATTTTGTCTCTCTTAAACTATTTATTGGTCCTCTTAATCCAAGCACTAATGGCATATTATTATATATGTACTTTATTTGAATATCTTTTTTTCTTTAGACCGAAGCCGTTAAAATCTGAGACACAATGATTGATGCTAAAGATTATAGCATATGTGGATGAACGTGGTGACTTCTGTCTTTTAGCAAAGTTGCCCGTGCGTTGCTATTGTTTTCACAAATTTATTTCTATTTCAAGCAATGCTATTTAGACTACATTATCTTCTCAAAGCAATCTCACATACATGCCCATTTGCAGATCTCAGATCGTCTAGTGGCGATGAATTTTCAGTGAGTGGTGATTGTCGATTAGAACTTTAAAATTTCCGCTAGTCCAGACGTCTGACAGTGTCGTGTACTCGTGAGACTTATGTGGCCTAACAAACAGCTAGCCGCATAAGGTATGGTGGCACTGTGCTCGTCAAGAATAAGGTTTCCCAACTCTTGATCCACCTCGTCGACGGCAATCTCGCCGGTAACGTTGAGGAGTATGAAGTGGTTGGTCACTGCTCATGTAGAGTGGTGGATCTATAGTTTTGTGTTCGTGTTTTGCAGATAGTCTGCATGTTTCGGTTTATTGGTTTCTTTTTCCGATCGGCGAGGCTCGGCCAGTTTTGACCTCATCGTGGAGTTAGTGAGGCTGGGTCTTCTCGGATCCGTCTGGCCGGATCTAGATGGTCATCCAACCCTCTTCGTCGCCTTCTCCGGGACAGTGGTCTATTCCTCAGAGCACTGTCGCTGGCGTCTTCTGACTCCGACCGGTGATTTCCCGTCTACTACGTTAACAGGCTCCGGCAATATATGTTCGGAGGTCCATAGAGAACACCGTGTGCCAGAGGAAAACAACGACGTTTACGTACAAGAACTTGTGTGCCACCGGCGAGTGCAGGAGGAAAACAACGACATTTAAGTAAAAAACTTGTGTGCCATTCTCTTACTTTAAGGACAGTTATGTAAAGGTTGGTTGATCCAATATGGCCTTGATTTTCTCAAAAAAAGCATGTTATTCCGTAAAAAAAGAAAAGGAGAAAGATGCATGATATCTTGCCACGGCGCCACTGGAACACGTCACCAGCCACACCTCCCGCTCATGCACTTGATGAGTCTCCATTGCCGAACTCGATTCGCGAAGCCAAATCCACCACACGCAGAAAGCCGCATCCACCAGCCTGCGCGTCTCGGTCTCCGCCACGGGCCACGGCACGCTCGCCAACAACATTTGTCAATTCGTCGCAGCTTCTTCACGCCCAGTCCCACTTGGTTTTCTTTTGCTCTTTTGCATGAGTCCGTACTTCATTCGAGCCGGCGTCTCCGTCCGTCGACATGGAACAGATTCGCGATGGTAAACGTGTCCTTGGCGCCATGTACGAGCTCACCCACGCAACGTTCTATAAATCCCTCTTGCGGTCTTGCCGCTGTAACCTCCTGATATCCACAGAAACACACTCGATCGACTCAGCAATATCCAAAAGTGATTTACTCCATCCAAGCAATCTCGATTTGATGGCCTCCAACCAGAACCAGGCGAGCTTCCAGGCCGGCGAGATCAAGGCCCGCGCAGAGGTAATTACTCTGTCCGATACATATTAATTGTCTCAAATTTGTTTAAATATGGAACGACGTATCCGAGGGACTGCATCGTCTTTCTCAGGCTCTAGACTCTAGAGTGCGCAGTAGAGTTGCTGCTGCATGTCCAGTTCGCTGAAATGGGGTTGGATTGCACTTTTGCAGGAGAAGTCGGGGCAGATGATGGACGCGACCAAGGACAAGGCGGGGCAAGCGACGGAGGCCGCGAAGCAGAAGGCCGGGGAAGCCAAGGACTGGACGGCCCAGACGGCGCAGGCGGCCATGGACCGCGCCGTGGAAGGCAAGGACCAGGCGGGGAGCTTCCTCGGCGAGAAGACGGAGGCAGCCAAGCAGAAGGCCGGGGAAGCCCAGGACTGGACGGCCGAGACGGCGCAGGCGGCCATGGACCGCGCCGTGGAAGGCAAGGACCAGACGGGGAGCTTCCTCGGCGAGCAGACGGAGGCAGCCAAGCAGAAGGCCGGGGAGGCGGCCCAGTACACGCAGGACAGGGCCTCCGACGCGGCCCAGTTCACCACGGACTCCGCCGTCGCCGGCAAGGACAATACCGGCAGCGTCCTCCAACAGGTACACGACTCAAACCAGACGAAACCACTTGAAAATCTTCAGATAAGCCACTGGTTCTGCATTGAATTGGACGCTGCCTTGAGCTGTGGATGCTGAATTTGTGAGACTGTTTTTTTCAGGCCGGGGAGCAGGTGGTGAACGCGGTGGTGGGAGCCAAGGACGCGGTGGTGAACACGCTCGGGATGGGAGGAGACAACACCGGGACCAAGGACACCACCGGCAGCGCCACCGAGAAGACCACCGGAGATCACTAGACGTCGTCGACGGTCGACCCCGGCGCTTAATTTGTTTTCCTTTTGGTTTGGTCGACCGTGTTGTTGATCCTTTGATGATTTATGTATATGGTCCATTTCCATTTTCCACATGTATTATTCAGTGTAACTGTGTAAGTTTGCATTAATTCCTTTGATGTACTCGTGTCCGGGTTTGTAATGAACATTGTACGACTTGTGTGACCGGATGACGGGGGCAATAAAGGTGATTATACATAGATCAACGTAGAACGGTTACGTCTATGATGGGGTTGGTTGGTGTGTCCAAAGACTCCTCGTCGAGCCAATTGTCTTAGTCATGTCTTATCCAAAATAATAATTTGTTTTAGTCTTGTCAGACCAAATTTGTTAGAATTATCTGAATAAATAGCCAATTAAACTTACTTATCACATAAGAAAAATGCGAAAGAATGGCTGCTCTCGGCCTTTCGTGAACGGGTTATGGTGTGTCAATCCCTCGTGTCAGGGAGGATGAGAAAATCAGAAGAATGCACATAAAACCAATAAATAGACGAACAATATTTGTTTGTTATAAACTTTTTGCAACATAATTAATCTAATGATAAATATAACCACATACTCCATTGCCAGAACGTTACAGCAAAGCACATGGAGCATCCATATTTTCCTGCATCCATCGGCTTCCTCCATTCGTCGACACGGAAGTCTGAACATTCTTGATTTTAGTGTAATTTTTAATAAAATCTGATCTCTTTTCTCATTGTCATGTTAATGACTGCCAACCTTAGCAATATTTGGGCTCAACGCCTGTCAAAGCTCCATCGTTCATGAAGTCGAGTTCAAAAAACTGAAATACATTTTTTTTAAGGTGAAACAGACATTTTAGGGTGAAAGGCAGAGCTCCTGCCGTCTTTCTTTCAAATAAGACATGACAATTTTAGGTGTCAACATTGCCATGTCTTTGAATTGCCAGGTTAATGACGCTCCAACACCTTAACGTCATGGTCCATTGCTTTTTCAATGACAAGCTATATATATATGACGTTAACCTACTAAAGTTCAACGCCAGACTCATTATAGATTTTATCGCAGTTTCAACGAAATAGCATTTCATTTTGTCTGTCTTGAACAATTTATTTGTTTCTCGTCGTCCTCGCACTAATGGCATATTATTATATATGTATTTTTATTCGGTTATCTTGCGACCCCGAATCGCTTGGCCTAGTGAAGAGTGCAATGAGACCCCAGATCGTTTGGCTCCTAGTTGTCAAAGCGCTGATGATGGCCTTCTTGCTACTTGGCTCGCTGCTGATCTTGCGCCACGCGCATTAATTTGAAGTATGTTTTGTGTGTGTGGCAGTAACACAGAGTAGTGAGCAGTACTCCCTCCATTCGAAAATAGATGATTCAGATTTGTCTTGATTCACATGTATCCAGACGCATTTGTATAAACACATGCGAATCTATACAAATCCGAATCCGAGTTACTAATTTAGAATAGATTTTACGTTACAATCATGTTTTGCTAAACTTTTAGAACAATCATTTTTATCCTTAAAATTGCGAACCCTTCCATTCGTCCGTTGTCTGTTCTCGAGCTTTCTGTGCCTACCCAGGTTATTGCATTTCAAGATCTTACGTAATCACGCGCTCCAAAAAAGGCTCATGATTAAGGACCATGATTAATCACAAGTACATTTTTTTTAGAATAATCACAAGTACATATGATTGCGAAAATGATTGGGAAACAGGAGATGGCGCGGGCCCAACAAAAGAAACGGCCCCTTTGCAACTCCTTCCTCGTAATAACCATCGCGCTTGGCACGTGTACATGTATCCATCGAGTTTATTTATCAACTCTATCAAACCGCACAACACAGAAAGATGCATGCTATTCCGTCCAAACAAAAAGAAGAAGAGAAAGGTGCACGATATCTTCCCATGGCGCCATTAGAACACGCCACCAGCCACCCCTGCGGCCGCTCCTGCACTCCTGTTGCCACGTACGGCAACGCACTCGAAGATCAGTCTCCATCGCCGAACTCGATCGTCTTTACACTTGTTTACTCCAACTTCTTCTCCTTTTCTTATCTCCCCACTTGGCGTTTAGTACTACTCACAAGCTTCGATGGAATCAGCTCGATCTACGTACATAAGCCAAAGCAGAGCTTCGCGAAGGTACGGCACAGCATGGGGCCGCTGGGCAACGCAACGCGTGTTCCTTTCAGGTTCCACGTGCCCTCCATGTACGTGCCCCGGGGCGCGACGTGTCCCCGGGGCCGTCTCGTAGCTGCAAGGTTATATAGAGAGGATCGAGCCTCCAAATCAGAGGCACAGTACTCGAATCCAAACCGAGTTGAGCGAAAGCCGTTTCCCAAAGCGATCGAGCTAGCTTGTTTTCCCAGCGAGACACTGATTCTGTTCGTGAGATCGAGCGAAGGAGGAAAGGGGAATTAGGAGCTGTTTGCGTGAGCCGATTTCTGATCAGTAGTACGTGAGAGATGGCCTCCAACCAGGACAAGGCGAGCTACCGCGCCGGCGAGGCCAAGGCCCGCACCGAGGTACGTGCTTTGCCTTGCCGGAGCAATGGATCCATTGCTCATTTGCTCCGTCTGTCCGTCCGTCTCTGAACTTTGTGTTTCGTGTGGTTTTCAGGAGAAGTCTGGGCAAGTGACTGGCGCGGCCAAGGACAAGGCGTACGAGGCCAAGGACAGGGCGTCCGGCGCGGCGGGGCACGCGGCCGGGAGAGGGCAGGACGCCACGGAGGCCGCGAAGCAGAAGGCCGAGGAGGCCAAGTACAAGACTTCGGAGACGGCGCAGGCAGCAAAGGAGAAGACGGGGCAGACGGCGCAGGCCGCCAAGGAGAAGACGTCTCAGACGGCGCAGGCGGCGAAGGAGAAGACGGCGCAGACGGCGGAAGCCACCAAGGAGAAGACGGCGCAGACGGCGCAGGCGGCAAAGGAGCGCGCCATGGAGAGCAAGGACCAGACGGGGAGCTTCCTGGGGGAGAAGACGGAGGCGGCGAAGCAGAAGGCGTCGGAGACGGCGCAGTACGCCCAGGAGAGGGCCTCCGAGGCGGCGCAGTACGCCAAGGAGACCGCCGTCGCCGGCAAGGACAAGACCGGCAGCGTCCTCCAGCAGGTCCGTCAGCCAATCACTCACTCACTCCCTTCTTTGTTTGTTCGAACGAAATGCGAAAGATGGTAATTTGATCCGTGGATGATGCTGAAGAAACTGTTTGTTTGCTGTTGTTCTTCTTCTTCAGGCAACCGAGCAGGTGAAGGGCGCGGTGGTGGGAGCCAAGGACGCGGTGGTGAACACGCTCGGGATGGGGGGAGACAACGCCAGCAGCACCAACACCAAGGACACCACCGGCAGCGGCGCCACCGAGAAGATCACCAGGGATCACTAGATGCTTATTCCCTTTCGTTCCGTTTCTTGAGACTGTTTCGAGTTTCTGTTTGTAAGTTGGGACTGCGGTCGCGTGAGAATGCATGTGTTTGACGACAGATCTATCGGCGTGGTCGTCAGGCTTCTCGTTTTAGTTTCCATTATGTTGGGATAATAATAATAAAGTTGATCTTGAGCTTGTATTTGTACTTTGGTTTGTGCGTCAAATTTACCAACAATCATGACGGAATACGGCGCTTTATCTCTCTGATCAACCGATGAAATAGGCTTTATTCCATGCATGTATCGAGCTTGCGCCTTGCCACATTATCCTGTCGGCTGCACGAGCACTGCTTGGACTTGGAACACCTTAAAATTTTATCACCCTTCCGGCCTTCCGGGCGCTTGTGGAGCGTGCAAAGGGGGTAAGGGGAAGGCATGTCCCGACGACCGCTAAAATCTGTATGCGAGATGTTTTATGTCGTGTACCTGGACGGGTCATAGATATCCACTTAGATGGAGCTCTGGAGATCTGATGGCATGCTTCGTTCATTGGATGGAACAGGGGCGGTCCACTGAATCAATGACGAGCACACGACTGTTGGTCTCTTGCTAAATCTCAGTCATAGGTTACCATCCGGGAGATGTTCATGCATGGGTGCCTCAGATGGAAGATAACACTGTATGCGCCATGCCTGAAAATCTCTGGAAATATTTTGGCAACATTTAACACAGAGGTCCCTTCACGCAACATACACCTGCCAGCGTGATGCTCATTGCTCTGGATTTGAAATTGGTACTATCCATAGTTCAGATTGCCTACTTTTGTTTTTTGTTTATCAGCTATAAGCTCAAATTTTAATTTGAAATTTTGTGACATAATAGAGATTGCGATGGCAGGCCGAGACAGATCGCGAATTCGCTACGAATGTGTATTCCTGCCCTTCCCGTCCGGCCCAGGAAAGGCCTCAAGACGGCCCGACCCAGATCTGCTTTTGAGGCCCAGCAGTAGCAGACTGTGCTGGCGCGGCCGCACCGCGACCCCACGCCAGCCGGAGTGCGGCCGGAGGACGTGTCGCGGGCCCACTCCTCAGCGAAACACACAGCGACAACAAGCCAGCGAGGCAGCCGTCACCGACTGAACCCACTCCGATCCCCCAGAAGAAGAAAAAAACGAGTCGAGCTCAGCCGAGGCTTCGCCCAAACGCACGCACGCACGCATCCACCACCGAGTCGCCCGCCCCGAAACCCCAGGTGGCGGCGGCCGCGGCGGCCGGCGATGTCGCTGACCGAGGTCAAGATCGGCGAGGAGGTGTGGCTCACCTGCCTCTCCCACGCCCTCACCACCGAGACCGAGGAGGTCATGGGCCTCCTCCTCGGCGACGTCGAGGTTCCACCCCCAAACCCCCTCCCACCTACCCTTCCACAGCACTCCTCTCACGAATGTCTCGCCTCTGGATTAAGATTCCCTTTCCGTCCGTGCTTGCAGTCCTCGAGCAGGGGCGGCTCCGTCGCGGTGATATGGGGCGCGTCGCCGCAGATGAGGTGCGAGCGGAAGAAGGACCGCGTCGAGGTCAACCCCGAGCTGCTCGCAGCCGCCACGGCGCAGGCCGAGATATCCTATGTTTTTTTTTTCCTTCCGCCTCTCATAGTTTCTATTGAGAAATTGGTGTTATGTAAGGTTTTGAGGTGTGGGTCCTTAACTCCGCTCGCACGTTATGACGGCCACCATCGGGAAGACGACCAGGGTGATCGGCTGGTATCACTCGCATCCGCATATCACTGTCCTGCCTTCCCATGTAGGTAAGCGACACGAATTCCGTCGCATTGGTCATCCATTGTTGTGCCTAGGGCTGTGTTCCACTGAGCTCGAGTGCCTTCTCATGATGCTGATACATAGGTTTATCTATTATCCCAACACATTTCCGCTTACCATTTTGGAAAATGGATGTCTATATGGTAGAGGACTGTGGTAGCTAATTACCTATGCTTTTGGGTGCTTGGGATAGGGAGTGCCATATTTAGTCATTTAGCTTTGCTCTAGAGTTTCTGTGACAACACTTGCCCAGTGTAGAAGGGTCCATTTCTGGTTTTTCATGCCAATTGACGGCGACAATGGAGTTCTAGGCAATTTGCTAGCATGTACTTTTATGCTTTCCTTGTCTCTTGTTAGATGATGCCCATCTGCAGTGAAGCTAAACTTTGCTATTTTTTCCCCAGATGTTCGTACCCAAGCGATGTTTCAACTGCTAGAACCAGGCTTCGTGGGGCTGATATTTTCTTGTTTTAGCGAAGATGCCCAAAAGGTAGGAAAGTTTATCCTTTGTATACACAGCAAAGTTAATTTCTATTTTGGGCATATATGCATGATTTTGTCTTACTGAACCGGATTTTGTTATGACCAGGTTGGGAAAATCCAAGTGATTGCCTTCCAGTCACTTGACGGGACACAACGTGCTATTGTTCCTGTTATTACCGATCCAGTCATCGACCTTGAGTCATCTTGGAGTTCATCAGATAAATCACTAACACCAAAGTATGCAGCAATTGAGGGCATTGAACAGGACACAGGGGATTCTAGAGCTCTGAAAGGAAGCAAGGTTTATGTTGATACTGTTCGATTTTTTGTTAGGTGTTACAAAATTGAATTCCACAAAATCCTACCGTTTTGGGTAGTGTTATTTATATCATTATATGCAAGATGGCTTTTTCATGGATAGCAGTTCGGCTATGTATCGCTTGAGTAGCATTGCATTCTTTCCCATTCGACGATGAATGAATAACTAGCAACTGGTGCTTAGTTTGCACAATGCAATGTACGAAAATGAGTGCTTTACCTGGTACACTTTTGGAATTTTTAAAAACTCGAAATATAATAAACAGTTGGGTCAGTGAGAGATATGTGGGAAACCAAATGCCATCGGCATATTTATTAATGGCCTTTTTTAGACTGAAAAATGCGACAAAACTTCATTGATCTTTAGCAATCTTTCCTTTTATTTCTTTCAAAAATATTAGGTAGCAGTTTAAGGCTCGGTAGAAAATCCTGGTGGGAAGCCAATGGTGCACTGTGGGTATTGTAGAAGTAAGGCTCAGTATTGGGCATCGTCACATGATGCTGGATACGAATCCCTGAAATTCCATCAGCTCTATCATTTTTTATGAAGGTAAATAGTGATTATACTATTTGACAATATGTTTGTGTAAACTAGATTGGAAGTTAAACCGTGATGCGGAATAGCTGGATGGAAAACAGTAGCAAAAATTACAATGAACTTGAAGTAAGCACGTTATATGTAACACTTTTTGAATAAAGAAAGTTCAGGATAAGTTCACATTTTGCCATCGAAATCATAGCAGTTAATTTATGCATAGCTGATTGGAATCAGATATGAATTATGTACTAAAGGCATAATGCTTAAGGAGCTTGATCATTGAACAGTATTGAACTATTGATATGTTAAACATCGAGACCTGCCGATCAGCCAAGCCCCTTAATTTCCTCATGTTTGTGCGAAAACGTTACAGTTAGATGCTTTCCAATTTCGATGTGCAGGTCAAGATGTACTAGATCCACGTCGTGACGGATGTAGATATACGAACCACTTGTTTTTTGTTCTACAGAGGACCAAAACGTCAGATAGATCAGAAATTCCAAACAGTACAGCATACAATACTGTTTGCACATTTGTTTGGACAAGCCTGTACACTGTACCTATGATTTTTTTTTCTGTGAAGGACTAAACTGTCAGATATATCAGAAATTTAGGACAGTATAGCATGCATTGGTATTTCTACATTTCCTTGTGGTAAGGTAATCCTGTCCATGGACTTCTGTTTGTTTGGGACACATTTGACCTCTGTTATTAATTGGTGATCTGAAAGTTGCTTGGTTTATGCTGCTTCATTGAATTTGTATAGTTTATGTCCAAATGGGAATTTGTATAGTTTATGTTTATAAGGTATCCTAAGTAGCTTTATATTCTGAACAGGGTGCTTTCTAGGTTTCTGCCTTTTTCTGTCTTGCTGTTTTGGGTTTCTCTTTTGGAGGCTTTTTTTGTTTCTTTGGCTCTATTTTGGCGTTCCCCTTGTAATACAAAACTGCATGCATTCAGGCACATGTTCGAGAAGAAAAAATGGTTTCCTAGTTAGCCTGCATAGTACATTTTTGTTCTGCTATTTTTAGTTGTGCTGAACATGATCTTTTGGAATGTATTCCAACTTTTTATTAGACGGATGATATAACTAGTAGCGGTTCTCACTTATGAGCTGTTTAGTACGAGCCCTAGTTAATTAGCACAGTGTTCTGCGGGTTTCTGCTTACTAGTGCATTGGTAAATTCTTGATGCATGGCCTTTTTTGGTTTAGGTCTGGGGAAGATCTCTGGATGCAGATCTCTATTCTCATCTCGACACAAATCATTCATCAAAACATCAACCCAGAGAAAACGCTATTGTTGCTTATGAACCGGATAACCTTCCAGGAGTTTCTGCTGATCAAGATGGTTCAGATATGTCCCCAAGCATTCAGGAGGCTTTGCACCGATCAACTATGGACATAAGGTATCCAAAGGACTGTTTACCCTAAATCTTTCTTCTCTTTTGAGGGGAAAAAACCTTTCATTCTATTAACTACTCCGCATTAAGCAACCCAGGTATAGATTTTCAGAATCTTAAGCAATGCATAGTCTTTACTCTTGAGGTTTAATATTCTTTTCTTTATCTTTATCTTTCTTTACTATCATATAAAAGGGAGTTAGCAAAGCACGGTTTATCCACATATTTTTTTCTACTTAGCTAGAAAAATTGTACTCCCTCCGTTTCTAAATTCCTGTCGTTGTTTTAGTTCAAATTTGTACTAAAACAACGACAAGAATTTAGGAACGGAGGGAGTAACAAAAATAAATAAACTGAGACAGAATGAAGTTTCGTGCAAAGGCATTAACTTATCTAACTAGCTCCCAAAAATCTGTAACAGAAATAAAACAAGGCATGAATGCTCCGGTCTAAACGTAACTCAGTTGAGGGCTTTGGTGTAATTGATGTGTGAAGTGGGTTGAGCCGGTTATAGGTTTTTAGCGATAGTAAAACACAGATATACCTGGTGCTCTAGAAATCTTAGTTGGATGACTAAGCTCCACTTTGGTCTTCCTGAAATGTTTGTCTATTAGCTCTTAAGCACAATTCTAGTACGGTGACTTCTTCCTCATGGAGCTACATGCACAGATTCATAGTTATATAGCTTAGTTACTACAAAATGTTTATGCCCAGAAGGTCCCTTATTGTTGTTTTAGGCATGTTCTCCTATACAGCTTTTTTGTATTTGCAGTCATTTACTAGTGTATGATGTCTCACATAATATGAACTTCTTATGACTATTGTCTTTCATCATTCTGCAATGCCGGGCAGGGTGCTGCTGTTTAACATGGCCATTATTAGTTTCTAATTTACAATTTGTTGCAAATAGTGGTGCAGAGTATAGGAGGAGGGAGGTGCCTCTTCATGTATTTCCAACAAGGCATCTGCTAAAGCTGGACACTACGTTGACTTCTTACTGTGATATGCAGCATGTCCTTTTCCAAGAGGAACAATCAGCATATAATCAAGCCATGCTACAAAATATTTGGTAATTCAAGTTCATTTATCACAATCCAATATTGCATGCATGTTCTCACTGTGAAAGTTCCACCTTTTTCTTTTGCAGTGATGGGAAGATGCACCCCCTTACATCTATTCACCATACATCTACGTACAATTCATCTCTCTGTAAACTAATGGAATATTGGTGAGAGCAAAATCTCCTTTCCTCTTTTTAGCCAAATATAGTGTATCAGCGTGTAATTCTCTGTTAACCTATCCTGCTTTTGCTGTCTTAGTTTGAGCCCAGCTATAACTGTACTTCAGGATCGCCTGAAGGAACAAGAACTTCAGGTGAGTGGACTAGCTCGCATCTTATGGCACTGTTCGATCTTGTACACGGACTAATAGCTATTTGCCCATGTAAACAGCTATCTATGCTAGTGGAGGAGGCTAAAGAACTCGAGGCTGAGAACCAAAGCATGAGAAATGTTTCTCCTCGTCGCTTGATGCTCCGTGGGACTAGTGGTAGCAGTTCACCAAGGGCCCTGGATAAGTACGCTTCCGCCAAACAAGGGGGGCCAATAAGCCCCAGCGGAAGCAGCAGGAGAAAGGCTTCTTGATTGCAACCTTGTTTGCCATGTCATTACGATGAATAGTGCAAGTCGCAGTCCTACCTGTAGCTCTTCGATGGATGAAGGAGTGCGCAATGCCAATGTACATACCGCATCTTCTTTCACCACCTGCCCTAGTTCGGAAGTTCCAGACAGTCTCTGTCTCGCTCTGTATTTTTGCCCTCACCTTTGCTGGTGAGGCTGCTCCAAATCCATCCTTTCACCAGGTTGTCCGCCGGAGCTTGTAATCTTTACTCAAAAGTCGGTTGACTTAACAGTTGTTGCTAAAAGTGCAATGTATTCTACCTGGGAAAAACTCTTGTACTACCAATCCTTTAGTTGCAAGCAATGTTCAGGCAAGCAAAGTGCAAGATCTCTCGACCAAAGCTGGCGACAGCGCAGACTAGAAATAAACTTGTGTGTAAAATTCTCGTACTAGCATCTTTTGTGATCTCTGTCAAGAAACTATTCAGCGTGCCGGGCTTCGATGACTGATGGAACCCGATGCCTCTCCGGCCGTCCGGTAGCGGCAACAACTTGTCCCAATCGTACTGTTCTAAATGTTTTGGCGTTTTTCTGGGCGAAAATGAAACGCTGAGAAGGAATGATCGTCGACCTGGAATACCGATGTTGCCAGACCAATCGTACACACCCCTGTCGATGATGGTTTGCATCGAAGTTTCTGCGAAGGAAGGTACCTGGCTCGGCGAGGCAATGCAATGCAAGTATGCAACTATGCAAAGGTTCAAGCTGGGATTGGAAGCATGGAAGCCATCGAGACAGGATGGTTTGTGAGTCCATTCACGTATGCCTTGCGCGATCGCCGTGCCATTTTGTTTCTCCACAAATTGCAGGTGTGAGACACACACACAAACAACACCGGACACATGTGAGGGAGACTGTTCTGATAGAAAAAGAAGGAGGACGTGGGAAATGAAATCGGGCCGGCCAGGTCGCCCGCCCACCAGCGCGCGTGCCCGCGACCTTGTTTGAATTGAACGCGTCGCCGCCGCAGGCCCGCAGCCGGAGCCCGCCTTCGTTTCGACCAACGCGGCGGGTCGGAAAACTCTCGTCCCATTTCTCTTCTTCCTCTCACAGAAACGGAAGAAGCGTAGTAGGTTTATCCGGAAAAAAAGAAGAAGAAGAGTCGGAGTAGGTTTAATGATGGTCGGAGACGCACGCAGCCGGAAAGCTACGGATGCGCGATTATCTCCCCCGGGAAAATCGGCGGCCGTTTCAAACAAACGTCCACATCGAATCGATCCCTTTCGATTTCCCTCCATAAAAATTTCGACCGTAACCACTCCCCGCGCGGTCAATTAACGAGCCCCCACCCCCGCTCGTTTCGTTTTCCATCGGCGTCGGTTGGTTGCGCATTTGAGAACGCCAAGTTTACTAATCGCCATGGCTGAGCTTGCCTCGCGCTGCGCATAGGAGACACAGCCGTATATAGCTCCTGTGTTCTATTCTCTTGGCTCTAGCGGTGCGCTTCAGAGCTTGCGGATCGGCGGATGGCGGGGCTGCAGAGGTCGAGCGGGACGTTCCGGCGGTCGGGCTCGTCGGGGCTGGTGTGGGAGTGGGACGACAAGCACCTCTCCGGGGAGATCAGGCCCGCCGCCGCCGCCCGCCGCGGGGTCTCCCTCGACGGCCGCGCTGCTGGGGCGCCGGAGGCGCGGGGTCTTGACAGGAGCCGGTCGAGCGGCCACGGCGGCGCTGCTAGAGCACCGGAGGCGGCGGCCCCAGTGCGGGTGGAGCGGAGCCGGTCGAGCGGGCACAGGACGGGGGCGGGACGCGTCCCGCCCCCGCTCGACCCGCCCTCGCCGCGGGTTGCCCTGTGCGGCGGCGGCTTCTGCGGCTTCTTCCGCGGAAAGGGCGGCGGGAGGAAGAAGAAGACCAAGAACGACGCCCGCAAGGCGAAAGGCAAGGGCCGGCGCCACTGAGGTCTCTGAGGAGGCCAGCTAGTGGTTGATCGAGTGATTTGTTCCTCACACCCGGTTGTCCTTAATTCTCCTCCTCCTCCTCCTCCTCCTCCTCCTCCTCCTCCTTCTTCTTCTTCTAGTGAGCAGAGTCTGTACATAACTACGTAGTACTTTCCAGTATTCTCTGTTCTTTTATTGTTTTGAACTTTTGATCAGAAAACTGAGACGCTTATACGTTACAGCAGGCCAGGCCAGATGGCAGCCCATCGGGTCCAGCCCGGATTGGAGCTAAGATCGGTGTCGGTGCAGTGCTCTCTTTTCTTTTAGTGTTGTGATCAGAAAACTGAGACGTTACATTTGCTTCCTGTGCGTCCAAAATCTTTAAGGCATTCATTCAATCTGTACTAAGATTTGTCATTGTCAGTCTTGAATGTTTCGTGGTAGGGCCAATTTTTCCTTCAACAGTGTAGCAAAATTAAACTCGGTGCGAAAAAAACTGTACATCATGCGCCTGCATTTCTGTACGGTGGCTTCAGTAATGCCTGGCTTCTAATGGTACTGCATGCAGTGGTTACTGGTACACCGGAACCTGAAGAACCTGGAATCATGGCCATTTTTCTCTGTTGCCGCGCATGGAAAAAGCCCCAATTGGTCTCCCACGTTCCTTTGCCACACCCGGCCTCATCACTCGGTGATGAATGATGGTGTCATGGTGAGCTGCTTTCTTTGGCACCGGAGGTCCGGAGCGTTCGTTCTTCAGCCTCTCTGTTAGTGCTTGGCAGCTTGGACTCTCGAGGTCTCAACCTTGTCAGCCGCGATTCCAGGGAGACAATTCTAAGCAGAAAGAGCAAATACGTTGCGGCCTAGAGAAGTAGAGAGCAAGAAACCCTTGAGATTTCCTGTCGAGTCCCATCCCCGGTTGCTCGGGCAAGCAAAAATTTCTGATAACCACTGAGGTGGCACATACAAGTCGTGCCAGAGTGCTGACCAGGCGAGCAAAGTTTCCATTTATAAGTCTTGTCTGGGATGATCAGTTTCTATGGAAAGGCATAATTTCAAGATTAATTCGACTTTGAAGGGGCGATTTATAATGTGGTGATTTATAGCGCGGTGTTGAGTTGAAAGCTTTCTTTTTATGACACGATGAACCAAATTAAGCACCGAAACTCTAAGTTGAACTAAATTTACATATGCAAGGAATGTACAAAGTGTATTACATTTGTGATTCTAATTTTTTAAACGATTATATAGGGAGCCCTTTGAAATATGCGAGGAAAAAACCATCATCACCAACTAGAAATTCAGGGATAGTATAGACTTGTCGTTAAGATTAAAGCGAGGTGCCTGGCCAAACATATAAGGAGCAGAGACAAAGACTACCATATGCTCCGGAAGCAAGAGGTGATGAGAACTCCACATATGCGTCGAGCTGAGGCAGTTAGGTTTCTTAGAGTTAGGTTTTGACTCCTCGGCAGCGAGGTTATAGTAAACATGATGGTCGTGTGGTTTAAGAATAAGGTTCCTTGACTTCTCATCCACCTCTTCCATGACATTCTTGTTTGCGGTGCAAAGACGAGCTGGAGATTGCCTGGTCGATGATCTGTTGGTGTAGTGGATTTGGTTATGTCTTTGTGTTTTTGGAGATAGTCTTCATGTCTTCATGCCTCTTCTTTGATCGGCAAGGTTTGACCAGCTTCAGCTTCGTTGCGGAGCTAGGAGGTGATCACACAGCTTTCTCCAGACTCCATCACCTTCTTCTCCATGATGGCAGTCTATTTTTCAGATTATTGTCATTGATTTTTTTTTACTCCAACAATCGATTCTCCACCTACCACACCAACAATGTTTTTCCGAATCCGATGCGATTCAGAGGTCACGGGCAGCACTGAGCTTGGCTCACAGCACGACAGTGGTGAGCTCATGAGAAAAACAACGTCATTCAACTTGTATGTATTTTTTTTTTCCGAAATGATCATGCAAGAGTTAGTTGATTTCAATGTACAGAGTAGACCCCTACTTCAATTGTATTTAACTTTTTTTTTGGCCTTTTATTTGACAGCTCATTTTTCGTCCCTCTCTGTGCTACATGTTTTTCACCGTGATTGTTAGGCAAAGCATGGACGACAACAGTTAAAAACACCCCAGTTGCCAAATCACCACTAATAAAAATGGAACAAAATTAGTAAAAGGGTCCGCCTACGGCTCAGTCGACTGAGGAACACAAATTCTTAGTTGACCGATCCAATGCGTCTAAAGTAATGATCGTACGGTCGAAAAGCGGTCGACTGAGAAAAACACAATCTCAAAGATGATCGTGCGGTCGAGAAGGCGTCGACCAATAAAATAACAATATCAGGCGATTGAGCCCAAACAAAACCGTTAGTAAAATTGGACATCTTGTAAAAAAGAGACGGAGGGACAACGATCCTCATGCCGATCCTGGCATCAAATTCCCCTGATTCACTTTCCATCTGCTGAAACCCTTGCCGCTTTTACGCCTCTTTAGTCGTTATTACTACCATACTATAACTGCGCATAGGAAAGTCTCTTCCCAGCCGATTTAGACCATGCGAACCTACAAAAAGCAATACAGTACGGAGTACATTTTAACCTGAACACAGATATCAATCAAACAAAAGCACAGACACGTGTTGCCCAAAATCCACAGATAGCTGTAGATCACCGTATTCCACATGCAGAAATCTCGCGTTCATCCTACGAAATCACGGGAGAAGATTCAGCAGCCAGCTTCCCCCTCCCGGGAAAAGAAAAAAAGAAGAAGAGAAAAGCAAGAGTCAAGAGCGGCACATGCCTAGGTGTCGTGCGATCCTGTTCTCTTCTCCACCCGTTTCTTCCGGCATTCGTCTCGCCGCTTCCCCTGTTCTCCACGTCGCTGCCGCTGCCACTGCTAGTTTAATTGACCCGGCAATGGCGCTTGTGGCGAGGAGTCCCCTGTCCTTACTGCTCGTGGCGGCGGTTCTCTTGTGCTCCGGCACCGGCGAGGCCCGCGTCCTGCTCACCCTCGACGACTTCGGCGCCGTCGGCGACGGCATTGCCAACGATACGCAGGTACGCACGCATCGGTACTACTGAATACGCGTCTCAATTGATCGACCGGCGTATTAATTTGATCGCCCTGAGCCCCTGGTGACTCTGTTTTGATCGATCTCTTCTCCAATAAGGCTTTCTTGGACGCGTGGGCCGCGGCGTGCGCGTCGGCGGAGCAGGCCGTCCTGGCCGTGCCGGCGGGGAAGTTCTACCGGATCTGGCCCGTGCAGCTCGCCGGGCCCTGCAAGGAGAAGCTCAAGCTGCTGGTACGCACTTGCGTTACACACGTACAGTACGTACGTTACGCTCGATTTCGGCGTCCTTTCCTTTCGCGTGCATTTTTCCGGAGACCACCAGAGTGTTTGTTTGTTTTCTTCATGGCGGACGTGTGCGTGGTAGCTAGATCGCGGGGACAGTGGTGGCGCCGGCGAGCCCCGACGAGTGGGCGGGGAGGGACCCCACGAAGTGGCTCTACATCTACGGCGTCGATGGCTTGTCTTTGAGCGGCGGCGGCACCATCGACGGCGCCGGGAAGGAGTGGTGGGCACGCTCCTGCAAGCGCAAGAAGACCCAGGTAACCACCAGCCAACTAACTACTCACCTGGTCCTCTCAGCTCCATGACACATCCTTGCTTTCTTTGCAGCCTTGCAACACGCGGCCTCCTCCCAAGGTGAGAAGAATTCAAACTATGCCATCTCCATTGAATTGTCACACACCGGCGGCGAGGAGTACGTGACGGCGGTGATTTTTTCGATTTTTCAGGCGGTGCATTTCGAAGAGTGCAGGGGGGTGAGCGTGCAAGGGTTGACGCTGCAGAACGGGCAGCAGTTCCACCTGACGTTCACGCGGTGCATTGACGTCAAGGCCAATTTCCTCCGGGTGATTGCGCCGGCGGACAGCCCCAACACTGACGGGATCCACCTCAACGACTCCTCCAGAGTCCAGATCATGGATAACCTCATCTCCACAGGTGGAGTATTCCGTAGCAGTAGTACTTGCTTGCTTTGCTTTCTTTGTCGACAGACGACGGCGACGTCTTAACAGCATGTATATGTGCTGGGAACTGGATACGGTTCAGCTGGCTGTGACTCCGTTTCATAATTATTGTTTTAAATTTACTAAAAAATGGATGTATCTATTCCTAAAAACTCGTCTAAATACATGTAATATTTCGACAAGAATTATGAAACGGAAAGAGTAGCTACAGGCTTTGTTTGCGTTTTTTCTTCTTCTACGGGATAAGATCGAACGACGCAGTGACTGGTTGACCCGCCGGACGGAATTTGTCAGAAATAGCAGCCTCGATCATGACAGCGATGTAATTTGGTCCTGCATTGCTGCGGCCGTCAGTTAGATAGATTCCTTTTCTTCCTTTCTGAAAAACTGTTGGTTAGATTCACACGCTTCATTGCAGCACGCATTTGCATATGATTGATGTACATTGCAATCCCCTTCTTATCAGGGGACGATTGCGTCTCGATGGTGGGCAATTGCTCCCATGTTCGTGTGGAGGACATCTCCTGTGGGCCTGGCCATGGCATCAGGTACACAACACTTCACTCTCTCTTCAGACTTGAGCTGCTAGAAATTAAGAGACGTACTAACACACAGCACGTGTTGGTCGACGGCCAGCATTGGGAGTCTGGGCAAGAACCGGACCACCGACAGGGTCGAGAACGTGAGGGTGGACACCTGCTTGCTTACCAACACAACAAACGGCGTCCGGATCAAAAGCTGGCAGGTAATTAACGATCTTGTTTATAATAACCTGTTCAACCTCTGGTGTGCTTAATTGCTTGTCTTCAGGGAGGCATGGGCTCTGCCTATAATCTGAGGTTCGAGGGCATCGTGATGAAGAACGTGTCCAACCCCATCATCATCGACCAGTACTACTGCGACCAGCCAACCCCCTGCGCAAACCAGGTACTACATGGTTTATCCTCTCTGATGCAAAGGCACTGAAGCTCTGAACCCTGAAACAACAACTTATATTTGTTGTTTTGCATGCGTGCAGACGCAGGCGGTGGAGGTGCGCAAGGTGGAGTTCGTGGACGTGAGGGGCACGTCGGCGACGGCGCAGGCGATCAAGATGGCGTGCAGCGACGCCGTGCCGTGCAGGGAGCTGGAGCTGAAGAACGTGAACCTGACCGTGGAAGGCGGGGGCGCGGCGCCGGCGACGGCTTTCTGCTACAAGGCGTACGGCAAGACCGTCGGCACCGTGGTCCCCGGTTCCTGCCTCGCCAACCACGGCTCCTCGTGATGTTGGTGGAAGCATTTTGGCTACAGGCATTGTGTTTAGCTTCGTTGAAATGTTTCTGCCAAGTGCAACGTGTGACATGAATCGAGTAAGTACTACAGCATGTTCGACCTTCGACGTGCTTGGGTAAAGCTGCTCTATACAATGGCGTGGTGTTGCCAAACTCTACGGTTTTTTTTTGCACATGCACATCTGTGTGAAAACTGAAAACGAATATACATTGCTGCTACGGAGTATTTTTCAGTTTTTGTCAAGTGTGTAAAAGAATCGCAGAAAGATATGGACCCACAATGTTTTTTTTAAGTGTTAAAATTTGTCGAGATTTTTTTGACACATACTCACTCCGTCCACAAATTTATCGAGTATACTTCTAAGTTTTGTCCTAAGTCAAACTTTTCTAACTTTGACTAAATTAGACTCGACCCAAGTACTCGAGAGCGGACTCCTTAGGTTGCTCTAGTCTTTTCCCCTTTAATCTTATTTCAATGGAGCGTGTCATATATGCCCCATGGGGGGTATTTAGGGTCCATGACAAAAGACCATGACTACCTTTGAGGGAGAGAGAAAGTGAGAGTAAAGTGGTAAATTCATCCCTAAAGTTTTCTTGGCTCCTACTCTAACTCCTTTGACCATGGCATGGGAGACTTGACCTTTTGACTCCTTTGACCGGCACTTAGTTGGCATGGCTATGCTTTGTTGGCGATTTGACCGGTCTTTGGGATTTGTTGACTTGGTCGCCGCCACGTAGGATTACGTCCCGGAACATGTAAGGATTTTATTATATTACAACAGATCTAACGGTTATGGTTTCATAAATCTCTCATCCAACGATCAAGATAATTGAGGTGATGTGGATCAACGTGGTGGCTCCTCTCGGTATCTCTCATATTGCTTTTAGTATATAATAGATTTATAGAAAAAAGTAGCAACACATATGACATCAAATTAATACATTATGAAACTACATTTTAGAACAGATCTAATGATACTCATTTCGTGTCATAAGTTTTACTATGTTTTCCTATAAAGTCAGTTAGAAATTTTTGACTTACGACAAAACCTAGAAGTACACTTATTTGTGGACCGAGGAAGTATATGTTAGAGCTGTTCATGGAATTTGAAGAATAAAAATTAAAGAAAAAAAAAATCTGATTCTCATGATATTTGCAATATTCTCGAACTAATTATTAGTGCATAGAAAATATGCACATAACCTCTTCAATTTAATCTAAGAAAAATATATATAATATTTTTACTAATGGCATTTTTTTAAAGAAGCATTAACTGACTCTGATATGGGGGCATTAAAGTCGTATTATGAAAGCGATACCAATTGAAAAAATGGGGCACAACTCTTCACAAACAATAATCAACTTTTGTATATTTGTTGTGTTAAATACATCTCTTACATTTTTTGTTCGTGTAAAAGAGTCAGCCGGAACACAAATAGAAAAGTGGGATTAACCCATCATAAACTGCACATAGGTCTCTTGAGCCGAAAGTGAAATAGACACGCATCTTCATTTCCATGGTTTTATCTCAAATACTATTAAAAAAAATATTTGGTAGTGATTAAAATTTATACTTGATGGTATTGGACGTTCTGAAGTTAATGGTTAATTCTATTTAGTGTACGTCTTCATCTGTTTGGTGGATACGATGTATTTCATTTATTTGGACTACTCCTTCATTTCTTTGATGAATTCATTGTATTGTAAATATACACACTAAACAATAAACTGCGTCAGGATGTATTAAATTTGCTAAGCAAATATTATGTTCATGATCAACTTGTAAAAATTACATTATTCAATAGTACACAAATATATTTTGTTCAAACGAGCATTTGCGTTTGCACTCCGGATGCATGCATAAACTCTTGTATGTATTAATCAGAATGAATGAGAAGACAAGAAAAGAAAAATACTTGGCAGAGATTATTTTTATTGGTATATATCAAGGACTACGGATGCTCTAAGCTTTTACTTTTGTATTATCAACCACAAGTTTGTAAACAAAAACCTGCAGCAAAGTGCGATTTGAAAAGACCGGGAATATCTTCTAGAGTTGTGTATGGAAGATTACACAAACTTGGACAAAACTAAGCCCAAATGCTTCAGATACTTAAAACAGAATGTAAATAATGACAGAATGAAGCAAGCTACAGCAATGAAACTAACATTGAGGATGCTATTGTAACAATAATGGAATGAAAAAACCTTTGGAGCCCACTTGTCTATCTGCACCAAGCACAATCACATCTTTATGATTCTCCAAATCTCAAGTAGAAGACCACCAAATCTGCATGAGCTTATGCTTGAAAGTGCTGCCATTATGCCTGTGTTTTGCTGTGCGAGAGGCCATTCTGGCTGCTATCTTTGCCGGTCTATCTGCATGGCCTGTATGTACCTGGTTCTTGATAGTATGCTCTTGTTAGGATGTAGTCACCAACAGGTTTTCATCCCGTAGTCAGCATCTGATTTTAGATGTTGGTCAGCAGGTTCCTGTCCACCGCAGTTTTATTTTCGCTCTGTTCTTCCCCTTTCCCTCTACCCCTCCCTGTTATGTTTTTTGGAGACTTTGTAGTTTCGTTATGTAAAATTTATGGAAACGGGCGAGAGCCCGGGTTGAAAAAAAAACTGCACGAGCTGAACAAATCTTGCATGTTTTACATGAGCCGCCCACCTCACCAAGTGAGAACTTGAGATCGTTGACTGCGCTGGCCGACGACACACCCCTCGCAAATCAAGCTGTTAAATCATTTAATCATCGCCAAACCGATATGGAAGATGACCAAAATCATGAAAATACGAGCCGTGAGATCCACAAACTCCACGCAGTGACCAAAATGGTCAATCCAGAACGATGATAGAGCCGGGAGACCTTTAATCCATGCGTCATTGCTTACACTATCAAGATGTTGTCGTCGCCATGGACACACAAAACCTTAGAAAAAAATGCTAAACACCATATCAGATGTTTATTCGTGGTTTTCCTCACCTCCTTATGCATGTGTTCTTGGGGTGAGCCGCGTGCGTGTTTCCTCGAAAAAAAACTGACCGTGAGGCGAGGTGAACCAATGCAGATTGAATAGGGGGTTTCCTCCGGCTCTCTCTTTTCCGTGCGGCTGCTTGACAGTATCTGGGCCGGGTCTCTAGTCGATGCGACTTGCGAGCAGGGCCTGCATGGATTGGGCTTGCGGAGACGTGAGTCTTGCTTTGCACTGGCCGGCCCGTTGCATCCATCCCTCCGTACCTCTTCTAAATCTCGCGCTGTTTCAGAATTCAGACCACAGTTGTGCACAGCACACAGACGTGTCACATACCATGATCGTACGTCCATCCTCCCACGTGAACTCTGTGCGCTGATGCTTTGATGCTCGGTGTCACCCCGGCCCCGGCCAAAGCCCCTGAAAAGCGAGCATCAACGTACCTCGGCCATGGCCCGCCGGCCCGTCTCTTCGCTGCGCTTCTGCCCCGTCCGTCCTCGCCAAATGCTCCTTCGCCGGCCCGTGACTCCACTACTCCAGCAGCAGCTAGAAGCATTACCAAAAGCACTACCTTGTTGTCCGGTGCCGCAGCCAATTAAGGTCCATTACGATTTACGCAGCGGCAGTAGTAAACAAACACATGGCGATATCGCCGGCTCGTCTCGCGGCTCTGGGCGTGGCGCTCCTGCTGCTGCTGCCGGAAGCCGCCGAGCCGCGCGTCCTCCTCTCCGTCGACGACTTCGGCGCCGTCGGCGACGGCATCGCCGACGACACGCAGGTCGTATAAACATCTAAACACACTAAACTCAGCAGCAGCAGCAAGCACGACACCCTTAGCTTTTGCATGCAAACAGAAAACTTCTGCTGAGATCTTTTCTTTCACAGGCTCTCCTGGACGCGTGGAACGCGGCGTGCGCCACACTCGACAAGACCGTCCTCAACGTGCCCGCCGGCAGGTCGTACCAGGTCTGGCCCGTCACGCTCGCCGGGCCATGCCGGGAAGAGATCAAGCTCTTCGTACGTCCGTCTGTCTTCTTCTTCTTCTTCTTCTTTGCCTGCCTTGTTATAACTCTTTGGTTTCTCAATGTTTGCAGATTTCCGGGAACATCGTCGCGCCGGAGAGCCCGGACGAGTGGGAGCGACGCGACGGGGAAAAGTGGTTGCATTTCTACCGGGTGCAGGACCTGTCGGTGAGCGGCGGCGGCGTCATCGACGGCCGCGGGCAGCAGTGGTGGGAACAGTCCTGCAAGGGAAAGCACCACGGCGGCAGCAGCAGCGACAACAACAATGACAAGGTACTCGACCATAACAAATTTCCGAGTGCCCATGATCCTATTTCTCGTCATGGCTGATTCTGCTCCCATTTTTCTCTGCAGCACTGCACGCCCCAAGCTGCTCCCAAGGTACTACGTGAACAGCCAAGTCATTTCCTTAGTCCTCTGTCACGTTTACTGTTGGATGAATCGCCGGCTCGCCATTGCACATTGGAAGCTCGCAACGGAATCCATAAATTTCCCTTTTTCTTGTTGTTGGCTTACCGTATGTATGCAGGCACTCCATTTCGAGGAATGCCACGGGGTCCGGGTGCAGGGCGTGACCGTGCAGAACAGCCAGCAGCAGCACCTGACCTTCACCCGCTGCACCAATGCCAGGGCGAGCTTCCTCAGGGTCAGCTCCCCGGAGAGCAGCCCCGCCACCGACGGCATCCACCTCGTCGACTCCAAGAACGTCCAACTGGCCGATAACCTCATCTCCACAGGTCATTCATCAATCATCATGCTAAAAATGCATCTCCATAAAAGGAGTAGTTCCTCTGCCCTGTTCTCCACTTTCATACAGGTTGCTCATATATATGACTGAGTTTCTTGTATCTTTCAGGTGGCGACTGCGTGTCCATGGTGGGCAACTGCACGGACGTCCGCCTCAGATCCATCTCCTGCGGACCTGGCAGTGGCATCAGGTGCTTGATCGGCCATTACTCAGTATAGAAATGCATGTTCCAATGTCGTTAGATTTCCGCAAAATCTAACAAGAACAGGGCTTGTTCTCCTGCAGCATCGGGACCATCGGCGAGACCCCGGCCGCCGACAGGTTGGAGAAGATCAAGATCGACACCGTGTTCATGACCAACACATCCAACGGCGTGCGCATCAAGACCTGGCAGGTACTATATACCTAGTACCAATCGACCACTGTCCGTCCATCCATTAATTTCTGAACATCATAGCTGCTGCGGCTGTCATCTAAATCCTTGCGTTGTTCAATGGTTCTTCTTCTTCTTCTTCCAGGACGGGTGCGGCTACGCCCGCAAGGTGAAGTTCCAGAGCATCGCCATGAAGAACGTGTCCAACCCCATCGTCATCGACCAGTACCGCACCTCCAGCCACCCGGCCGTCCCCTGCGGATCAACCCCGGTATACACGAACTTCCCATCCATCTGAGCATCTGTGATCTGCTTCTCTGAAACTTCTGGATTTTGACATCGTTTCATTGCGGAAACGAAGGGGATGAGCGCGGTGGCGGTGGAGAAGATCGACTACGAGGGCATCGCGGGCACGTCGGCGACGAAGCGGGCCGTCACGTTCGCGTGCAGCGTCGCCGTGCCGTGCAGGCGCGTGTCGCTGCGGAACGTCAACCTGACGTTGGTCGCCGGGCACGGCCACAGGGCGCCGTCGGCGTACTGCCGCGCCGCGTCCGGCAAGAGCACCGGCGTCGTCGTGCCCGAGTCCTGCCTCGCCACGCTGCCCAGGCTGCAGGGCGGTGCTGCTGCTGATGATGATTATGAGAGTGAGTGAGTGAGGTTCGGGTTCTTGGATCCGTTCGTGCTCCGGGAGAATTTCTTTCTGTTCGACGGAGTGGTATTAGCTGTGCTTGTGCTTGTGATTGTAGTAGAGTGCTTGTGATTGTAGGGATCCCGTACTGTATGAATTTTTATGTACTATTCCACTTGCTGTTTGACAATTGACATTGGGTACAAGTGTACAACAGTGCAAAGATAGCCGTGTCAGATACTCAGATCGAGATGCGGCCCGTGATTTGTACTAGCGTGTATCATGATGCTGTCTACGAATTTCCCTATAGAAAATGAAAGCACCGATCTTTCCTTTCCTTTCCTCTCCTCTCCTCTCAGTTAAAAAATCAGCTAAAAAAATGTAATAATAACGCGATGCTGTGTGGTGAAGTCAAACGGATCGCTGGAGGCGAAGAAGAAGAAAAAAAGGGCTGGAGCTGGTGGTTGGTTGGTCAGAGCACAAGGGTGCATCAAGATCGTGCAGCTTAAAATTAGCTCCTCACCCCGCCCGCAAACCCGGATCTTGTTTCGTACTCCAGCACAGCGACTTAACCAGGTGCTCAAAATGGGTTCATCTCCTTTGAATGTCACTAATGATAAGGTATCACCACCGGCACCACCCCAGAGCGAAGCTAGCAAACTTGAATAGTACACGAATTTCACTTCGCTGTTTGATGGGTCCCTCCAAAAGATGCTAAAAATAAATATACGGAGCAAAATGCACCAGTTCTTGATATTTTGACTCTTCCTCTACGTACGTGGCAGCTTCACCACGCTGCTATGATCCATGGACGCTGCTCGTCACACAAACACTGAAACACCCGCCTCGTTGTTCCCCTCTGCACTGACTGCTGACTCTGAGCTGAGCTAGTCCTCCGATCCATCCCAAGCTGGACGAACAGAGACAGTAGGCGCGTCCATGGCGCTTCGAACTTCAAGGACGCTGCCGCCGCTTCTGCTCGCGGCTCTCGCCGTCGCGCTCCTCTTGCTTAGCGCCGCCGAGGCACGCGTCCTCCTCACGCTCGACGACTTCGGCGCCGTCGGGGACGGCATTGCCAACGACACCCAGGTAATTAACGCCCTCAAGCTGCTTTAATTTTAGCCTCTCCATCAATGGAGGCGACATTTAGTCAGAGCTCTGGTTTCTGATTTCTTCTTCTCCAGGCGTTCGTCGACGCCTGGAGCGCGGCGTGCGGCACCGGCGACACGACGTACCTCAACGTCCCCGCCGGCAAGTCCTACCAGATCTGGCCCCTCACGCTCTCCGGCCCCTGCCGCAACGACATCAAGCTCCTGGTACTAGTACACTTCAATTTCCAGTCTCCGTAGTCTGTTTCCTCACAGACTCGCCTCCATCCGTGCCTGCCGCCATTGCGAACACTCACTCCTAAATTCCTTCAGATCTCCGGGAACATCGTGGCGCCGGAGAACCCTGACGACTGGCAAGAAGAAGGCAGCAGCAGCCAAGTCACGCAGTGGCTCCACTTCCGCGGCATGAGCGGCCTGGCGCTCAGCGGCGGCGGCATCGTCGACGGCAGGGGCCAGCAATGGTGGGCGCGGCAGACGCAGAATTCCAATTCCTCCCAGCCCCAGCCTGCAATGGCGGCGGCTCCCAAGGCGGTCCACTTCGAGGACTGCGAGGACGTGAGCGTCATGGGGATCACGGTGCAGAACAGCCCGCGGCAGCACCTGGCCTTCACCCGCTGCTACAACGTCAAGGCCAACTACCTGCGGGTGACCGCGCCGGAGGACAGCCCCGGCACCGTCGGCGTGCTGCTCGCCAGCTCCACCAACGTGCACGTCATGGACGACCTCTTCTCCGTCGGTATGCGTCTGCGCATCTGTTGTCTGTATCCGTTTAATTTCTGAACTGAATGTCTGAATCTGCTGTCGTTTTCTTTCAGGTGGCGATTGTGTGTCGATTGTGGGGAATTGCACGGATGTGCGTCTCAGAGCCGTCTCGTGCGGACCAGGCGCCGGTATCAGGTAATCTTATCGTCATCTTAGGGGTAGAATTTTCAGCGAATTTTGCAACTGGATCCCAATCAAGAAATTTGCCTATGGAAAATGTATCCCTTTGGAATGTTGATCAGTATCGGGGACTTGGGCGAGGACCAGAGTCAGCACAAGATCGAGAAGATCAAGATGGACACCCTCTTCATCTCCAACACCAAGAACGGCGTGCGCGTCAAGACCCACGAGGTAACCACACAACACAATTCCCAATTCCTCGTCTGAATCAAGTGAACATGATGACACCGAACTGAAGCTATCATCAAAGCCCAGTAACATTTTTGCTGTGGTTGTTTTTGCTCAGGACGGCTGCGGCTTCGCGCGCAAGGTGAAGTTCGCGCAGATCCTGATGAGGAACGTGTCGAACCCCATCATCATCGACCAGCACTACTCATACTCCAACCGGGGAACGCCCTGCGGAACCCCGGTATGAACTACATTTTGTCCTGAAATTCGCCAACCATCACATGCATTCCATTTCTCTGAAACTCTGAATTTTTCTTTGTCGTTGTTGGATGCAGAACGCGAGCGCGGTGGCGGTGGAGAAGATCAACTACAACGACATCACCGGCACGTCGGCGACGGAGCTGGCGGTGACGTTCGCGTGCAGCGACGCCATGCCGTGCAGGCGGCTGTCGATGTCCGGGGTGAACCTGACAAGGGCCGGCGGCGGGGGGAACGTGTCGGCGTACTGCCACCAGGCGTTCGGGAGGAACGTCGGCGAAGTCGTGCCGGAGTCCTGCCTCGGCGAGGAGGACTTTGTCCAGCTGCAGGCTCCGGGCGCCGCCGCCGCAGTCACCGAAGAAGACGAGGATGACGATGATGCGGCAAATTGGTAAAGCTGTAGCAAACAAGTTCGCGACATGTAATTTGAATTAGTGTATTTTGATGGTCTTGTTTCCAGGACGTAGTTTTAGGTAGATATAGACTACGGTGTGGCCTTTTGTGATGTGTTATATCTTCCCTGAATCTTAAGGAGCTGACATTCCTTAGTTTTGCAAGTTAATCGCCATTCTGGTCACTGCCTCTTCTTTCTCCACTCGTCTTCCATCTCCCTGAATCTTAAGCCCGCATCAATCATGACCGCACAACGACCCATCCCTGCCGCGGCGGTCGTTGAGATGTGTCGAATATGAGTACGGGTTAAGTGTTGGAGTCGAACACGTGTAACCCAAGCTACAATTGGACTTGAAAAGGCATCGCGGGATAGTCCAAAGAGATCATGACAACATAATAGCAATAGGCTCGCAGGGGGAGCCGGCGGCTTGTGCCGGCGCCCAGGGTGGCCGGTGTTGCGGTATTTATGGGGGGAGGAGTGCCCGTAGTCATGTCCCGGAAATGTAGGCTTCGGCCGAACCTCGTTAACAAATATCGTGTCTCGGTGTCATCCTTGGTTGTGCATCCGCCGGATTTCGTAACAAATGGTATCAGAGCGAGGTTAAGGGGATGCGGAAGATCTTGTGGGAGGTGCGAGGATCATGCTCAACGGGCGCGGCGGAACGTCTAATGCGGTGCAAGGTGGAGCATGACGGCGATCGGAATTCCGATCGGTGGAGTCGGACACTTCAGGTAGGTGGCCTGAACCGTTCGATGGGCTGCAGTTGGCAAGGATCGACCAGGCATGGTGATCGGGCTGACACAATGGCCGGGAAGACGTCGCGGATCGGACGACGGCTTCGGCTCGCGATCAGACCGGCGACCAGACACAGGGGCGACCGAATAGTTCGGGCGGGATGCATCGCAGTATAGCGGTGGATCGGTGTAGCACAAGGCGGCATTGTGGCACGGTGGATGAGTTGTGTCGATGATGCAGGTGGTCAGGATACAACATGCGTTTGTGCATAGAATTTGCACAAGGGTGCGATTGTTACAAGGATCGGTGGTAGCGTGTTCGTGCGACAAGTGACATACACCGGAATTAACTCGTCGGGAGAGACTGCAACAGTTGGATTGAAAGTCCGAGTCAAAGAATTACAGCTGCATGTCGAACGACAAAACGAAGGCAGCAGCACGACTGCCGTTGCAGGATCTGCTTCAGGAGAGCGTGTGGGCGTTCGCGGCCTGCGGCGTGTGCGCGCGGCGCAGCACAAGCGAAGGAAGAAGGAAAGCATGCGGGACAAAGAGCAGTACTAATCGGTTTCAGATTTGAAGGTAAGGGCAGCAGGCCGTCCGTGCTAGGAACACAGTGCTGCATGTTGCAGGTTCGGATTCCAAAGGAAGAGAGAAAAAAGGGAGTGGCCGGAGCCCAGTCGACTGAGATTCAATCTTTCCCAGTCGACGGGAGCCACCGTAGGTACTTTTTTTTTTCTGTTTTTCGGTTGGGCTTTTTTCCGTAAAGATGGGCCTGTCAAGTTATCATGCCGGTAGTAACTTATCTGGATTTTGGAAACAACACTGAGACCCCATATATGTTGCACCTGTAATGTTTTCTTTTGCTTAAGATTGCAAATGTATTTTTTTTAGTTGCAGCCTTAATTTTTCCCATTGCAGGGTTGCGACTGCAAATTTTTTAATTGCGCCCTTAATTTAATTCTTTTTAGTTGCACCCGTAATTTTTCCCGAGGCATGAGATTGCAACTGCAATTTTTAAGTTGCACTCATAATTTTAATTCTTTTTAGTTGCAGCCGTAATTTTTCCCGTTGCATGAGATTGCGATTGCAATATTTCTAGTTGCACCCGTAATATTTCCGGTTACATGAGATTGCGACTGCAATTTTTTTAGTTGCACCCATAATTTTCCTCATTGCATTATATTGTCACCGTAATTTTTCTAGCGGCATCCATTATTTTCCTCGGTGCATGGCGTGCATAATCAACCGAGAGCATTAGTAAAACCGTCAAAAAATCGCATCAACTAGCATGAGCAAACCGCGACAATTTTTTTAAAACGGGACAAGAAAAAAGTAGTCAACACAATGAATAATGATCAAACTAAAAAATTGCAAATGAAATTTTTTATGCAGTTTTCGGCGTCTGGACGTGCAATAACCTAATTGGACATTTCTAGACCCCAAATCGCGCACAAGTTAATCCGCGTGCTAATCGACCAATTGAGAAATAAAAATTTCTCAGTGCAGATAAATAGCCTAGAAATTTTTAAATGAGAAGAAGAATAAATGCACACACATGTCACATATCCAAGAACAAAAGAAAACAATAGCAAATCCACGTGAAAGAAAAAGAAAACAAAGGTTCAAGAAAATACAACGGGAGAACAAATAAAAGCTAGACAAAGATAATGCTAAATAGGCCCGCTAATCATAACTAAGCAGCCCAGTAGCCCACTACAAACAACACGTAGGCCACCCCATATCGATCGACTGAGTAGTTCTCAGCAAAATAAAAGTTAGGCCAGGACAGATCGATCGCTTCCCTGGCATATCGATCGACTGAGAAATTTAACTTCTCAGGCGACTGTTCCCTAGCAAACTCCGAGAAAAAAGGGCTTGGGCTAGTACTAGTTGGTCTCGGGCAAGCTGCTGATTCCAAATAAAAGAAGGAATGGACCGGGCAAGTGTAGGGCTTTCGCGTGAATATACCGACGAGCAGGTAAGCAGGGCAGTGGCAGGACTCGGAAAGCTAATCCACGGCTGATAAGCACGGCCTTCATCGAGGCCAAGGCAAGGGTACAGACCACGGAGAGCCAGCGGCAGGTTAGAAACAGAGGTCAAGTTCATCTGTTGCACATATCATATTTTTTCGAGCGCGGTATTTCTCAGGAAGGAAAAAAGGGATTGCGTAGGGAGGTGAAAGGATCTCATGAGTTTATCTGAAAAGCAGGCTGCTGATGGTTTGTCGGGAGCTTTGACAGGACGTTGGGTGCACGCAACGTGGGTTTAGGCGACGAGAGACGACGCGCATATAAGGCTTGGAGTAGCCTGGAGCAAGTCGTGAGGATCGTGTGTCTACAAGGCGTCGAGCAATACACTTGGTGTTGGGCTGACACGGCGCAAGGTGGAGCACGGTTGCAGTCGGACAAGTTCGGCTGGGGTCAGACGACAGTCTGGCGGATCGACGGAGATGTCGGTCGGAACAGAAAATGACGGAAGATCGGCGACAACGACGTAGGAGCGTGAGGGCTGATGGTGTCCGAATTCTGTGGCGTGGCAACACGTGGCGCATGCCTGAGGGATGCGTGGAACTCGGCATCGGTTGGGTATGACTGATGGATCTGCAATGGGGCCTGAGATGGTGTGGGTATGCTACCCAGTAGATCTTGGCCAAGATGCGGATGCTCGACGCTGTGATAGAAGCAAGGTGTGCACATGGATTGTCAAAGGCTTAGAGAGCACATGGCCATATATTCTGTGATGTTCGATCCACATGGCAAAGTGCAAGCGATGGGATGCAGAAGGAGGCGGAGTGCTATAGCCGTGGGACATGTAGAAGACTATCTGAAAAGGATGAGAAAAGTGTGAATTTGACTCGAGGTGACTCAAGGGCGACGGTGACATTCCTTCAAGTTTCATGAGGACAATCAACGATGGCAAGGAGCCAAGGATGACGAGTTCAGGTAACTCTTACATGTGGTAGCTAACATGTGAGTTGTTCAATTTTCACATAGATCAAGGAAGAGGAAACCAGGGTGACGATACATCGGTGTTGTTGAATATGATGACTTTATGATCGGTGTGTGATGGCGTTGAACGGATACTCCGGGAAGTTAGGAACACAAGGCGGGAGTGTGGAGGAACTTATTTTTTCGCGGGAGCATTGGCTGTTAATGAAAAAGAAGGGACTACGGTTGCAGGTGGAGTCATGTCATGTCAAGTAAGTAGCAGTGGATCTCATGATTGATGTTTCAAGACCAAGGTACATGGAGGTTCGTGCATGACGACTTCAAGGTGGTGAAGGACATATTCGTAAAGGTGTAGTTTGTTGAGGTATGTGTCGAATATATGTACTTGTAGGGCTACAATTGGACTTGAAATTGGCGGAAGGTTAAGCGTTGGAGTTGAACACGTGTAACCCGGGCCTAATATATAAAGGCACCGCGGGATAGTCCAAAAAAACCATGACAACATAATAGCAATAGGCTCGAGGGGGAGCCGGCGGCTTGTGCCAGCGCCCGGGGTGGCAGGGTGACCGGTGTTGCGGTATTATGGGGAGAGGGCCGTCCCGGAAATATAGCCTTCGGTCAAACTTCGTTAACAAATATCGTGTTTCGGTGTAGTCCTCGATCATGCATCGACCGGATTTGGTAACAGCAGTAAACGCGGGTACAGAACGTTCGGCAATTACTAGATTTTTCCGTTTGCCTCACCTGAAGCTGACAAAACTGAAGAGCTGACAAAACTGAAGAACAGACAGAGCCTCGCACCGACACAGGCTGGCAACAGGATTGCATGCATGAGCAGTGTGCCATCGAAAACCAAGAACGTGTCTCGCTGCCTTATCCGTACATCGGCTCGTCCCTGATATCCCGTTGTTATCCACACCGCTCCTCGCACTGACACAGAGTTCAGCTAAGCCGGAAGGAAGCGCTTCGTCCAATGGCGCCCCCGCTGCTGCCGCTGCTGCTCGCGGCTCTGGCCTTCGTGGCGCTCCTCCTCTCGCCGGGAACCGCCGAGGCACGCCGCCTCCTCACGCTCGCCGACTTCGGCGCCGTCGGGGACGGCATTGCCAACGACACCCAGGTAATTAACGACGCCCTCAAGCTGCTAGCTCTAGTTTCAGCCTCCCATCATCAATGGAGACGTACGGCATTAAGCCTGAGCTCTGGTTTCCCTTTCTTCTCCAGGCATTCCTCGACGCCTGGGCCGCGGCGTGCGGCGGCACCAGCAGCGACAAGGCCAACCTCAACGACCCCTCCAGCGACACGTACCTCAACGTCCCCGCCGGCAAGTCCTACCAGATCTGGCCCCTCACTCTCGCCGGCCCCTGCCGCGGAGAAATCAAGCTCCTCGTACGCCACAATTCAATTCAACCCCCTCCCTCTGTACACTCTCTCTACGTAGTAGCTTCTTCACGGACTCAAAAATAACAGCGAGCTGAACTCCAATGAATCCCTCCAGATTTCCGGGAACATCGTGGCGCCGGAGAACCCGGACGACTGGCAAGGCAGCGACGGCGGCCAATGGCTCCATTTCCTCGGCGTCAAGGGCCTGGCAATCAGCGGCGGCGGCATCGTCGACGGCAGGGGCCAGCAATGGTGGGCGCGGCAGCCGCAGAATTCCTCCTGCGAGAGCGAGAACTGCACTGCCTCTCAGCCCCCGGCGGCGGCTCCCAAGGCGGTCCACTTCGAGGACTGTAAAGAGATCACCGTGATGGGCATCACGGTGCAGAACAGCCCAAGGGAGCACCTGGCGTTCACGCGCTGCTCCGTAGTCAAGGCGAACTATCTCCGGGTGACCGCGCCCGTGGACAGCCCCGGCACCGTCGGCGCCCTGCTCGTCAACTCCTCCGATGTGCGCATCATGGATGATCTCTTCTCCGTAGGTCCGTTGCCTATGCTGTCTGGAGTATAACCGGTTCTCAACTGAAACTACTGACACGAAATCTGAAGCTGTCTTTTATCTTCTTGTTTTTTTTAATTACTGCCGTTTGCTTTCAGGTGGCGACTGTGTGTCAATGGTGGGCAGGTGCAGGGATGTCCGTCTCAGAGCCGTCTCATGCGGACCAGGCCACGGCATCAGGTAAACGTCTACTCTTCGTTGAAGTGTAGAAATTTTACAACTAAATTTCAAGAAATTTGCATATAAAATTGAAAATGTACCTTTGGAGTGTTGGTCAGTATCGGAGGCTTGGGCGAGAACGGCAGTCTGCACAAGATCGAGAAGATCAAGATGGACACCCTATTCTTCACAAACACCAAGTACGGCCTGCGCATAAAGACCCATGAGGTACAGAAACCAGTGCCCGGATGGCTCGCCTGAATCAAGAACGATCGCCATGGTACCACAACATGATAGTGAAGCTACCGTAGTGTACATTTTTGTGGTTGTTGTTGTTGTCCAGGACGGCTGCGGGTTTGTGCGCAAGGTGAAGTTCGCGCACATCTTGATGAGGAACGTGTCGGACCCCATCGTCATCGACCAGCACTACTCCTACTCCAACCAGGGAACCTCCTGCGAATTCCCGGTAGGCTAATTTTAAGTTGCCTGAATTTTAAGCAAAAGCTCTTAAATCTAAGTTGACGAATCAGATCCGTTGGATTAGTATTTGAGGGCCATCACCGCTCTTTCCGTTCCCACGTGATATTGTTGGATTAAAATCTGATGGTTGAGCACGTCAACTGATTTTAACTAAAAAAATAGCAAAACGGTAAATGCATTGCCTAAAGTTCTGCATTTCATGTCATTTCCCTGAGCGTTGCGTGCGTCGTACTGAGGAATTTTGAATATTCGTTGGATGCAGAACGTGACGCTGGTGGAGAAGATCGAGTACAACGACATCACCGGCACGTCGGCGACGGAGCAGGCGGTGAAGTTCGCGTGCAGCGACACCATGCCGTGCAGGCGCCTGTCGATGTCCGGGGTGAACCTGACGATGGCCGGCGGCGGGGGTAACGTGTCGGCGTACTGTAACCAAGCATTCGGGAGGAACTTCGGCGCGATCGTGCCGGATTCTTGCCTCGGCAAGGAGGACTTCGTCCAGCTGCAGGCTCCGGGCACCGCCGCCGCTGCCGACGAAGAAGAAGAAGACGACGATGAAGATTACGCGGCAGATTGGTGAAGCTGCAGTAAACAAGTCCGCGACATGTGATTTGATTCAGTGTATTTTGATGCTCATTCTTTCTTGTTTCCAGCCCAGCCTACTCTGTGCCTCTGTGGCCTTCTGTGCTCTGTTTATATCTTTTGCTTTTCAAGAAAACATAAGTCAATTGTTATCCTCAAACTAGTAATGTACATGTGGGCTGTGCAGTGTTATATATTGTTGCCATTTGTGAGTCAGATTCACGATTACAGACTTTGTTCTCTTTCACGATCCATCCCCATTCCCCAAAGCTAATTCTGGACATCCTAAAACCAAGGAGAGCCGAAGGCGCGTAACCAAGCAACGAACGGAGCAGCAAGAACTCAGCGCCATGGCCATGCATGGAACCAGAAGCGGGGGGTTAAATTGTTGGCTCCTCTTCCTCCCCCCTTTAAAACCCAACCCCGACCGGATGCAAGAACCCATCAACCTGCAATATCCTCCTCCGAGCCGCCGCCGCCGGTCGCCTGATCCTCTCGTTCTCCTCCCCTCGACCGCCGCCGCCCTCCCCAGTATAAATAAACAACACTTCGCCGAGAGGGCGGTCGAATAAGGAAGAAGGTCGAGACCGAAGAACAGAGCACCCATGGCGCGGCCCGCATCCATCGCCCTGACCGTTGGCGTCGTCGTCGTCGTCCTCGCCGCCGCTGTCGCCGAGGCTGAGGCCCAGGCCCGCGTCCTCATCAGCCCCGACCAGCTCGTCAACGCCGGCGCCGCCAAGCCTGCCGACTACATCTTGGCTCAGAAATCCCGCAAGCTCGCCGCCAAGGCCGAGACCGCCAAGCCCGCCGACTACATCCTGGCCGCCCAAAGCAAGCTCGGCGCCGCCCTCGTCCACCCCGCCGCCGTCAACCTCAACATCCAAGCCTGCGACCAGGTAAAATAAAATTAGCCACAGCACATATCCATCCATGGATCGCCGTTCAAAATTCAAACCAGCTTGCTTGTTCCGATTGATGCATGATTCCGTGTTTGGTTGGTTGCATGGATTTGAAATTTCGAAATTGGATTGGATCGCAGCTGGCGGCGTACAAGAGGGCGTGCTACACGCTGGCGCGGCTGCCGGGCGTGACGACGCCGCGGGAGCTGCTGGAGGCGGCGGTGCGGGTGTCGCTGGGGCGGGCGAGGTCGGCGAAGGTGATGTTCGCGAGGGCCAAGCAGCAGTCCAAGGCCGGGAATCCCATGGCGTCCATCCTCAGCTCCTGCGGTGAGAACTACGACGACCTGGTCAACGCGCTGGAGGAGGCGCAGCGGAGCATCGAGAAGCACGCCAGCAGCGCCACCGTCGTCAGCAAGCTCTCCGCCGCCAGCACCTTCGCCGGCGACTGCGACAACTGGTTCGAGGAGCGGAGCATCGCGTCGCCCTTCGAGGTCATGCAGCGACACGTGGCGCACGTCGTCTCCGTCGGGCTCGGGATCGCCGCCAACGCCAAGCAGATCTGAACGGATCAAAATCAACGGACCAGATTGATCAAAATGTTGATTTTGTAAAAGAAAAAAAAGGGGATCGATGGTGCTGTCTGTCTGTATGTATATGCCGCACTTGAAAAGTATATTATGTGCGTGTGTGTGCATCAACATTAAAGGCTTGAGGGAGTTTGTAGTGCTAGTGTATACGTTATGCTAACACGGCAAGCAGGTTGACCTCGTTATATATGTATTTCACATCGAAATCAAATATAAATAGCAGCTTTCATATTTCTTTTGTGTGTTGTGTTGATGATTTTATACTACTCTCTCTGATTCTAAATTCTTGACTCAAATTTGTCCAAATACGGATGTATCTATTCTTAAAAAGCGTCTAGATACATGTAATATTTCGACAACAATTTAAGATCGGAGAGAGTATTTAATTGGGTGCTCCTCCTCTAATGTGAGCTGTGTAGAACATATCTTTTCTGTTCCCGCCTCGTGAATCTTGATCTTTCGTCGCAAGGCAATGCTTTAGTTCAGGAGCAAACACCCCCATGTGCGGCCCAAGCATCCATGTGGGGAATTCGGTTTGAGATATGCAACACCGTCCTAGTCTCCTATAGATGGAGACGACAATCAAATTTGATGGGACAATTCAAACTCAGCTACTCATTTTGTGCTGGAATTATCCTTATGAACAGTGAGGTGGTGACGAACCTAATACCACATAGCTGTAACGAAACAATTGAGTTTGGTTCTGAAAATGGTACTACCAAGGAACTTTGTTGAAGCACCTGTTTCGCGTAAATCTGACGATGTGATACTAATGATGAAGATTGAGGACAGAGAAGTAACATGTTATTTTTTTGTGTGAGAAAGTCACACTCGAGCTTCAAAACTTGAGATCCGTGAAGTTGAAGATTTCTTTCTAGGTTCGTCGACTTGCTGTTGTGTTTGCACCGCAGGTCCAAATGACAGTATCTAACAACTTCTTGGACCTGCCATACAAACAGCAGGCAATACAAAGAGCAGGAATGACAATTTTTCAAGCAGAGTGAATAAAGTGAGACGACGTCACAAGCTCAGGGTGCTCCAGTATGATTTCCTCCCTTCATTTTGGCAGTCTAATTTTCCTTACAGTCCTCTGCAATGCTAGTTTCAAATAGTGCCCGCAAATATGAAACGCCACATCCATCACACCTGCAATGCCACGCACTAACATTCTAACAATCGTTGCTCCAGGCGTTAACCCACCCTTGGGGGTTAGTTAGCCAGTAGGGGATCCAATTAGTTTTACTCGTGTAAGATGAGAAACGTTAATACACTTCCAATCAAAATTTGTCGGGAAGAAAATAACAGAGAAACAGAGTACAAGCTTGTGACAACAGAGTAAATAAATCAATATGATACATGTGATATCAGCGGGGAAAGAATTGGAAAACCAGAATTCAGTTAGGCCACTGTACTGATGAAGAACTTACAGCAAACATGGGTAAAAAACACTAATAGAACTCTGCATGGTGGGAAGGTGGAGCTTTCGGGAGAAGAACCCCAACCTGCCGGCAAGTACCATCTGTCCTGCTGCCACAAATCAGGTGCAGCACAACATATGCTCCTCGGACTCTAGCAAACTGTTTGATTTCTTCCAGCAGCCAGTGCAGAAAAGATCAAATAAGCCGCAGCTCGTATTCACCGGCCATTGTGATGTATCTAACCCAAGGAAGGGCCTGATATCCACTCTTCTCGATGACTTTCAAATAGCGAACCTGCACAAATATAACATAGTATTTGAGCAGGATGCCAGGGAAAATTCCGAGCAAGCTAACTGGTAACACATCAACAATGAGTACCTGAATACCCGAAACAGTGAAATATGGTATCTCAAATTTCACTCGAATCGGAGCCTTCTTTTCAGGTGTAGCTTCTTCGGAGGTTATGCTCGGAAGACTAAATTCGGCTCTACACATATACTCCTATAAGAGTAACAATTCCATGGAGTCAGAACAATCCATACCTAGCATAAAATGGAAGCCAAAGTATTCATATGAAATTGAATCAGGACTACCTTGCCACCAGGAAATGATTTAATTTTCCAGACCAATGCGTCTCTCTCAGGTGCATATGCCGCAGAACCCATTGAAGTTCTTATATTTGGGTTTGTGGAATCACAAGGCACAGGTACTTCAATTTCTACATTTGTTGCGGTGCTGCAAATGAGAAAACCAAAAACTATGAGAGTTGGACATCAATGCAACATTAGCATATTATTGTTAAAAATAATCACCTTCTTTCCTTGAACTGGCTTCTTGCCTTCACCGTGATTTCTACACGGCTTCTTGAATGCTTCTCAACTTGCGCTTCAACCCAGATCAGAGGCTTCACCTGCAGGAGGGCCAAAAGGAAGATGGGTCATATACTCATGCCAAAGGTGTGCCAGGACTTAGCATTTGATAGACCGTTCCTGGTTGTAAAGCACAAGGGGAAAACCTGTGTGCTAAGTCTGTATGTCATTAGATCAAAAGCTCCATCTGGAGGGACAAATGATATGGTTCTATCATTCTCGAATCTGGTCAACCGTACACACCTAAACAAGGATTGGTCAGTATAAAAACATAACACGACTCGTTTGAAAAAAAAATGGTAGTAGTTTAATCTTACTGATGAAATTTGATATCATCCAAATCTATTGCTTTTCCTTTAGTTGTTCGGCCTTGAGCCTCCAAAAGAACTCTATCGTTCAACCCAAGTTTACACTCAGGCATTCCACTGTTACAAATACATGCATATTAGCTATGGAGAATATATTCGACAGGATATACAAGAAAACATAGTCAGATAATATTTGGCCTGCTAACCCAAAAGACTAGAAGATGAAATGAGTTGGTTTGAGGCAAAGTTCAATTAGCATTAATTACAAATAATCAAGTTCATTTATCAGGTATGAGAATTAAGTGAAATGTGCAGGTTCGAAGCCACACTTCAATAAGATGTTGTATAGTTGGCCGAATATGCATACACTTTAATTGTCTTTACTCAACACCGTTAATCTGTTTCAGCTGTGCCAACAATCTTAACTTTAAAAGGTCACACGAATGAGTTAGATACATAATCTAGGTACATCTCCAGAGAGCTACATGAATGTGGTCCCATTAAATTTATCACTACAGGTATCTGAGATATAAGCACACTGTGAATTTATCGTATGACCATATGAGAATGATACCATGGAGTTACCTCAGATATGTCCGCATCTTCAGCGCGCCAATGATATCCGATCTAACAATCTGTCCATTACTGTTAACAAGAATGTTGACACTCTCAACCACATCCAAGAACACCTGCAACAGAATAAATCGATAATTTGCCCATCTCAAAACCATCCAGATGAACCAAAGTAATCAAGAGCAGAGGTTTAATGTATCACACTTCGTTCTTCTTGTACCGAATCCCCTCACTCCGCCATGAGACAGCATTTGTGACTGCCATGGGTGGCCTCTGTGTTACCTCCATCCTGTATGCATCTGTCTTAATGAACTCACTCAGGATCGTAGCCTCCGTGTACTGTGGGTACCCGAAGTCCATCATCTCATCAAGTAACTCATACTGCACAAAACAAAGGGCAACGATCTCTCCAATATCAATGACAGCAATTCCAACTGAACAAAACACTGCACACGCAGAACAGAAACGCACCACATACCACGACGACGAAGTTGTCCCTCAGTGATTCCTCCTCCAATTCCTCAAAGTAATGCTTGAACACCTACGCCCACACACAAAACACATGAGCAAAACACAATGCTAAACACACCACGAGCAGCAGCGAAAATGGCAACGTCCGCATACATCGATGAGGCGGTGGAGGAAGAGGAGGATGCTGGCGGCATTGCAGTTCTGGCGTGAAGCAGTGAGGAGGAAGACGTTGTTGTGCTGGATGAACATGTAGGAGACGCCGGCGTCATCGTGCACGACGGGCGAGTGGACCTCCGCGTCGCCCTGATCACACGGAAACAAAAATGTAAGGGCAAAGGTCTCACGAAATTCGCCATTGCGCAGATCTAAGAGAGGAGCTCATCACCTCCTTGTCTAGGAGCTTGGTGAAGAAGCGCTCGGCCTGGAGCGCGGAGACGTCGCCGCGGTAGTCGCGCCAGACGAGGACGCGGCCCTTGATGTCGAGCAGGAACAGCGCCGACACAGCCCCCGCCATGCGCGCACACGCCCGCTCTGGATCTGGATCT
The DNA here is from genome assembly GCF_000005505.3 of Brachypodium distachyon. NCBI lineage: Eukaryota > Viridiplantae > Streptophyta > Magnoliopsida > Poales > Poaceae > Brachypodium > Brachypodium distachyon. The sequence goes on along the minus strand of NC_016132.3, from coordinate 16,010,117 downwards.
GCCCGATGCACCCGTGTATCTATCTATCTACCTATCGAGTATCGACTCACCTACCAGCGGGCTGTGGCCACTGGTGGAAAATTGGGGACGGCGGCGCGGCGGCGGGCGGGCGAATTGTCCTTGGACGGGCTGAAGCCGCCGGATCCGCGGCTTCGAAGCCGCTAGGGTTGCTGGGCGGGCGGGCGGGCGCTCGCCGTGTTTGAGTGGCGGAAGGGGAGATCGGAGACGAGACGGGAAACGGGATCGAGGACGGCGGGGGGTTGTGTTGGATCCGGGCGGTTGTCTGCTCTCCCACTGGACGCTGGGTCCAGTGCTTGGCTCCACTCCGAGTTTAGTCCTAGGGGGAAAAATCAACCATACGGAGAAAGCTTCCCCACGCTTCTACATGGACCTGTAGCAAATAGGAGTACTGAAATTTAAATATTTCGAAATAAAAAATCAGGCGACAAAAAGAATTGTTAGAATTATACAGTTACGGGACCGAATGAAACATTAATGAAACGTCAGGGGCCTTTGATTAATTGATTTGCACGATTGGTAAAAATCAGGAATAGATTAAAAATCAGAGTCGCAATGTAAATTTCTTTCGAATATTTATTTAATTGGAAACAGAAAACCAAAAAGATATTAACAAGAGTGCAGAGGAATGCTTAGAAAAGAGCCCTATGAAATTCAATCTAAAAATCAAACAACACACACTCAACAGAAGTGTTCCATGCAGGATATGGATGGAAGCCATTGACGGAGCGAATTGAAGCCAAATGAGTAACTTGCCAAATGGGCTTCAGATTCGGTTTGTAATGAACTTAGAGTTTATTTCTAGGTAATCAATAGAGGACGTTGATTGCTGGCAATATGTTAGCCGTGATCCAAGTTTTTAAATTCATGTAAGAACCTCTAAATTTTTTGTGATTTCATTATGAAAGCGGGGGCAATGCTCCTTTTACTCTAAAAAGAAATGTATCTCGATGGAACTTCAAGCCAAATCCAGTCATGTAAGTCATTTCGATGGAAGGCAATTTTTTATCTAAAAAGGCCGGTCAGCGGATTAGAGAGGAAAAAAGAAAATTTATTATAGCGGATCATTTATGTCGACTCCGGCACTAAAACTCGTATTTCTAATCGACAATTATTCTTTTATCTAAAAAGGTCGGGCAACGGATTAGAGAGGAAAGCAAAATTTATTGTAGCAGATCATTTACATCGACTCCAACACTAAAACTCGTATTTCTAAATTGATAATAGCTTCGCTTCTCTTCAGACAGGAAGAAAAGAAGAGAGGGGAAATATGTGTTTCATACTCTATACATTTCAAAGTCCCGAATTTAGAAGAAGAAACAAGACATTTATTATAGGTTTATTTTTCCATTGCCTCTTTTACCGATTTACCCCTGCCTGGTTCGACTCATCGTGTCTTTCGTCTCACTCAGACCAGACCAGCGACCCATCAGGCGGCCTTATTTCTACACCAGAGTTGCCCTGCACAGGAGATCTCCGAAAGGCGGGCGGCGGCGGCGCGGTCGAGCGGGAGATGGCGACGTCGCTGTCGCAGCTGGACGACGGCATCGTCCGCGGCATGGCCATCGGCGCAGTCTTCACCGACTACGTGAGTTCCGTTGCGCGACCCCCCAAGTCCCCTAACCTACCTGCCTGTTTCTGTCCCACTCTAATCTGTTGTGATATCACCCTCGAATCGGTGGGCAGGCCGGGAAGATAAACTGCCTCGATTTCCACCGCAAGGAGGATCTCCTCGTTACCTCGAGCGAGGACGACTCCATACGCCTCTACAACATCACCAGCGCCACGTGAGTTCGCTGAGTCTGATTGGTTTTGCATCGGTTATGTTTAATTCTGTACTATTTAAGCCTCGGTGCATTAGAGAGATTGCAGAAATGCAGAATCTGGATGGAAAGAGCCTACTCTACTGCATTTTCGCTGTTGGGATACATATATGAGTGACAGTTTAGCTACTAGCTTTGTGTTGGCTTTGTGAATTTTGTCGAATTCTGCTGGTAGGCGATGCCGGTAACTTGCTAGTACAATTCAGACTTTGATCTTTAATGGTATCTTGTGGCGATGCTTTTGGTTGTGTCAATAAATTCGTGGCGATTTTACTGGACAAGTACAATGCCTTTAGTTATTGGTGCTGTCAACAAGTAACCTGATGTAGCATGTTGTCAGTGATGTTTGAACTGGTAATATTTGCTCTCCAATGATGCAGCATGTTGTGGTCTCCTATTGCCTACTCCACTCGTTCATTTTTACTTGTTAGATTAGGTTTAACCGGTTTTACGCAAGACCTGCATGCTGCTGAAATTTTGCTTTGTTTATTGTAGTTGAGGTATTGATTAATAGAACCTTATGTAACTTATCTATCTGTCTATAGCTAATGTTAGAAGTTGGAATTTTGTTTTAGGTTGTCGAAGACAACATATCACAGGAAACATGGTGCTGATCGTGTCTGTTTTACTCATCATCCGAGTTCTATATTATGTTCTTCGAGATACAATCTAGAGTCAGCAGAATCGCTTCGCTATTTGTCACTATATGACAACCGTTGCTTGAGATATTTCAAAGGACACAAAGACAGGTTTGATATATTTCCTTGCCTCCTTGTTTGTAGCAAGCAACAACTTCAACGGACAAATGCTAAGTGTTGCATTTTTATCTATCTCATTTCAGGATTGTTTCATTATGTATGTCTCCTGTGAATGATAGCTTTATGTCTGGATCACTTGATCACAGTGTCAGAATATGGGATCTTCGTGTAAATGCTTGTCAGGTTTGGCCACTAATTCCCAGCAAGACTCCGTTAATTGATCATGAAGCAATTAAATATGCTTAGTTTATATTTAGCTGAGCTTGCTTTCCATGCTTACACATTTAGCAATCAGGGTATACTACGTTTGCGTGGTAGGCCTTCTGTTGCATATGATCAACAGGGACTTGTTTTTGCCGTAGCAATGGAGGGAGGCGCAATTAAGCTGTTTGATTCTCGGTCGTATGACAAGGTTCGTGTTGAGCTTCAATTTGGAAATCGTATTTCTAGAAAGCATGGGAAATTCTTATATTGTGGAACAAAACCAATTTCAGGGTCCGTTTGACACTTTCTTGGTTGGTGGAGATACAGCTGAAGTATCAGACATTAAATTCAGCAATGATGGCAAGTCTGTGCTTTTGACGACAACTAACAACCATATATATGTTCTGGATGCATATGGAGGGGATAAGGTGAGTCAACTCTAGTGCACAGGTTAAGTATCTTATCGTTAACAGCATCACACCCTTTGCCTAATCTGTATTAACTCATCTTTGTAACTTCGCAGAAGTGTGGCTTCAGTTTGGAGCCTTCTCCTAACATAACAACAGAAGCTGCTTTCACTCCAGATGGTCAATATGTAATATCAGGTATCCTTTTTTTACCTGCCATCTTTCTTATGACATATTTTGAATCATAATAGGGAGTAACTCTAACAAAAATACCCACATCTTTGTAACGTACAAGTAATCAGTATGTTCTTCACCTTCAACTTCGGTGTAGCTATTTTTAAGCATGATAGAGGCACTTACACTACTTCCTTTCGTGTCCAATAAAAATTTCAAAACCATAGGGGATGATAGTGTATTTCATATGGTGGTATGCTCCCCATTCCCAAGTCTGGGGCCCTACTGCTGAAAATGAAGCCTATTTATAGGCTCATGTAAATATAGACAGAAACTTGGAAATTCAGTTTTCCTATAATGTTTTTCCATAAAACAATGATTCGGGCTGTGTGTCAAAAGTTATTGTTGAAAGCAATATATGCTATCATTTTTCAGGATCTGGTGATGGTACCTTGCATGCCTGGAACATCAATACAATAAATGAGGTACTCTTTCTTAAAAGTTGCTCATATTGTGTGTTGTAATTTGTCTTAGTTTAATTTTAATATCTCGTTTGCAGATTGCTCGCTGGAACAGTCATATTGGTCCTATCACTGCTTTGAAATGGGCCCCTCGTCGAGCAATGTTTGCGACTGCGTCAACTGCACTAACTTTCTGGATTCCCAATGAATCCAATTCGAATTAGGTCAGGGAAAGGAAAGATGGAACACAGAACATGCTAACTTAACAAAAGATTTGTATCCTGTCCTGTCCTTTACAGGATATCATGTATGAAGTGTCACTTGCTTTATTACCATCTGTGGAAACAATGATGCCGAATATATTGTAGCACCCCCTTTAATTTCGTGTGTAATATTTATATTCTCGTTATATTCTCTTTGTATTTCTACTGTTGGCAGGTATACCAAAATCTTCCTCTGGACTCTTCTTTCCTCTGCATTTATCTGCATTGAAAATCCGACCACTTGTTCCAGATTCTTTTGATGCTAGAACATGGTACACTTTACGTCAAAAAAAGAACATGGTACACTTCTGCTTAGAATATTATCAGCAGAAAAACCTATTGCTAAAACTCCTCTCCTGATAATCTTCATCGTGCGTTCCTTCTCAACACTGCTCTTATACAAAAGATGTACTTTCTCCGGTTCATAATTCTTGTTGAAATATTAGATGTATCTAGACACTATTTAGTAATAAATATATCTATTTTTGAGCAAATTTGAGACGAGAATTATGGAACGGAGCAATTAAATAGGATAAGATGAGTGCAACCTTAACGATCTTTGATTTCGCAGGATCCTTGTCCATGACAGAAAACCCACCTTTCGGTTATTGCCTGGTTGGTAGCGGTAGAAAAGAAGTGTACAAGCTCATCGTATCTACTCCACCAGCCCACCTGATCAGTCGATCAAGTACCACCTCTGTTCTTTTATGCAAGATGTTCTAGCTTTGTCCTAAATCAAACATTTTAAAATTTGACCAATTCTATAGAAAAATCTACCAACATCTAAAACTCTAAATTAGTTTTATTAAATTTGTCATGATATATATCTTCATGGTATGTGCTTATTTGATATTCTAGATATTACTATATTTTTCTAGTATATAAATTTGGTCAAATTTTAAAAAGTTTGACTTGGAACAAAGTTATCACATCTTTATACTTCTATAAAAATTTAATTGGTGGTGATGGTCCGTCACCTTCGGAACGCACGGGTATTGTGCTAGTTTTATAAAAAAGAATGCAGGGAGTGCTAACTTCCATAAACAATATTCTGTGGAATTAGAATTGCCGTGGAGATACAACAGCAATTCACTTCTCTAAAGCAACTAGGAAAGTAGTACATCAGAAGGAGAAAAAAAATAAGGTAGGATGCAAATTACAGAACTAGGAATTGCGGTCCATCAAACCCGAAATAGCGCCTTGCATCATTATTACCAGGAGCAGCAAGGCGCAACATACAAGCATGAAGCAACTAAATGATGAACCAATATCACTCTAGTCATCTATCAAGCATGCAACACTGGAACAGGTTCCTGTCCAAGAGGAGCCCTACTTCTGCCTCTTGTAAATCTTATGCAAGAAGGACTTCAGAACCTTCTGAACGGCAACGCTCCGCTGCGCTTCGATATCTGCGATCAGCTTCTTGTAACTCTCGCTCTCGTAGTCATGAAATACCGCCTACAATTAAATAATACTTACAAAAATGATTATGCATGCCATAGTTTGCAGACTATGAGAAATTCAGTAGTTCTTATTACAGGAGACATCAGTAGATTATTTTGGCAGGACAAGCAAGAAATAAGCATACCAGAGTAAATAGTTCTTCGAGGGAGTGAAGGAAGAAATTTTTGTTTGCAATTTGACATGAGGATAAATGTTACTTTGATGAGTACTCAGTAGAACATTTCTATTGGTATGTTGGTAAGACGTAAACATGCTTAAGTGAATGAAATGTCATGATTCTGATTCGTAATCTGTGTAAAATACATTACATTCATGGTGCTCGTACAAAGGCGATTATGGTCCAACGATAAAAATATAACATCATTAAGAGTGAAGGCAAACCTCTAGGTTAAGTTCTTTGTAGAGATTCTTCACTTTTGCCACACAAGCTGGATCTTTCTTTCCATAATTTTCCTGTATGAGTATTAACTGTTTAGATAACAACCTCCGTGTCGAGGAAAAATGTACTACGAAGGTGACTTACAAATAGGATGTTCTTTTGGCTTTCGTCAGCACGCTCAAGAGCTTGGACAACTAGCCATGAGCACTTGTAATCTTCAATGTCAGTTCCAATCTATGATAAGACTTAACATTGATCAGATTGCAAGAGATAAAGAAAAAAAAACTCAACATCACAACTGATGTTCATTCAAGCTACTATAACAGGTATATGCAGTAGAGCACTAACCTTGCCAATAAATTCAGGATCACCATAACAGTCTAGATAATCATCCTGTAAGAGGAAAAATCATATTAATGCTAAGTAGGACTAATGCTGTCAAGCAAAAGTAGGAGTTACCTGGACTTGGAAGTATGTTCCCATCTCAACAAGGATATTCTCTACAGCACTGTAGTTTTCCAAATTCTCACCGGAGAGCAGCAGTGCACACGCAACCTTTCATAAAGCAGCATATCAGAAAACACTCGCATCCAGTATCAATTATATAAAAAGATAGAATGTTAATTTTACCGGCAGATAAAACGAATAGTAGGCTGTCTTGAATTGAACAATTCGGCGGTGACTGCAAAAATATCAGGTGTTTGAAATTAACTGCAAATCAGAACTACCAACATATATATTAATAAAAGAAACAATTTGATCTAGAGTTATATGCAAGGCAAATAGGAGTTGAAGACTTATGTTCCTAAAATTAGACACGACAAAGCATGCAAAAGAAGTTATTACAACATTAACTTACACTCCTATGTTATATTTTGTTAGATCTTTTTCTCCCTCGTGAGTTGTGATAAGGTCCAGCATTTGACCTGAAGCTGTCTTGAACTCAACCTAGAAAAAATATGACAAGGTAATCAGTACCTATAATGATCTGCAAGTTTACATGAACATTTTTCAAACAGAACACATAATTACCTCGTTGAATAAATCAAGTAGATCAGCATAGTAAGGTTTCTTCCTAAAGTGAAGTCGAAGGATACGCGAAATATGGTTGCGAAGGATAATCCCATCATTTACAGCAATGAATCCAACCTATTTTGTTACAAAGGGCAGCATTAGAGATAATCTTTATTGGTAACAAGTGAAAAGTAGTACACTAAAGAATGTTCTCAGAATCAAGTTACTTCACAGAAGAAGTTTCTTATACACAAGTTAGAAAGGACAATTTCATGTTCACCAACCTGAGGCACCCTAAACCAACAAGGCTGGCCACGTCGAGTGTGCGAGTCATCCATGATATCATCAAGCACAAGAAAGAAGGCTTGAAGCTGCACAGAAAACAGCAAGCTTAAGGGAACAATTTTGAGTGTTTTACACTAATCAGAGCAACACCGAGGTGGGAAAGAATTACCCATTCAATGCACCAACCAAGACTGCTGGCAAGAAACATCTCCTCCTCACCCAGAACATCAACACCTTTCAACAGCTTATAGCTATCCACCACAGAGAGCCCACGGTTACACTTTCCTATCATTAGCAACAACGACGAATCAGAAACTCACTGGCTCCATACAGACTTTAAAAGAATACATGTCAGACAAATTCGTCTCCTCACCTCCCAGCACATTGTAGTCCAGCATCTGCTCGAAAGAAGGCAAACAAGTTGAAATAGCAGAAACTGAACTAATAAGATGATTATCGTGCATACAATCTATGATTTTCTCAAAGTGAATTCACAGAAAAAAGAGGTACAAATGGAATAACAGCATGTAGTTTTGTTAACCATCCAAGATCCAACTTAAGTATCTATACATTGATAATAAAAGGCAAATGGATTTCTATTTACAGAAGTTAATAATAACTGGCTTTGTTCTTTTTAAAATGCAACCCACTTTGTCGAAGAACGATCCCAATTTTTTTTTCCTTTTTTCAAATTCTGATCAGTAGTTCTAGCATCGTTCACTAAACTATAAGCAGCCTTCCACAAGAACAGGTACCAATTGGAAAGTATTAAATTCAACTGAACTGTACAGGATCTGCAAGAGTCTGTACTTGCTGATTCACTCAACGCCCTAATAACCTGTATTAGCACCCCCTAAAAAGCTAATCAGTAATCACCCCCTCTTAGTAATAGTAATTCAGCCGTCGCCACCAACCTAACGTACTAAACCCAATCAATGACCCGATCTTGCCCAAAATGAGGGAACCCACTGATCCAGCCTCAAATCTAATAAACCCCAGAAGAACCCAGCCAAAAATATGCAGATACTAGTAGTAATATTATGGAACGAAGCATACGCGTAGCGGAGTCCAGCAGCAGGATCAAACCAGGAAACCAACAAACAGAGAAGGAGCAGTAGGAAGGGAGTGGGGGGAGGGGGGGAGCATTACGCGGTCGATCCACTGGTGCGACTCGTCGGTGAACTCGAAGGCGGGGTCCCTGAGCAGCTCCTCCTTGAGCGCCTCGTAGATCCGCGCGAAGTCCGCCTTGGTATCCCCGCCCGCGCCATTCTTCACCGCCGCCGCCGCCATTGCCCCCTCGCACCTAAAATCACCCCCCTCGGAAAACAGAGCGAGAGAGGAACCCACAAATGGAGAACTCTGGAGGGGATGCCGCCTAACGTGGGACGGGGCTTATTTTAACGAGACAGCGATGGGGGATCAAGATGGCATCAAGCGCTCTCTCTCTCTCTCTCTCTCTCTCGGCGGCTGCTGGTCGTGCTCTCGGACCGGACCGGGGATAGCAGCCAGCACTCCCAGTCTATTTTATACTGCTACGGAGAGTCCTTCCCGGAGACCAGAACAGTAACCAAACCCCACCCGGAATTTTTTTTGTGGAGATCGGATCGGGAGTTCGGGACTCAGGAGGAGGAAGAAGACGAAGGAAGGAGACAGCGGTCAGATGCGGGAACACGAGCAAACTGAGCAGGGGATCCAGATCTGCTGCTGTGCTGCGTGGTGTGCTAGACTGCAAGTACAGCACTCTCCTATTTATATACGGGGGGATTTTCTTCAGTTCGAATTCCCTGCTGCTAAATTTAAGCTCCCAGCTCGTCGATCGCTGGCTGCTCTGCTCTGTGCCATGATCCCAGCAGATTTGACAGTCATCGTAATTAACGGTGATTATATGGCTTTAAAACTCTGCAGCCATGAATTCAACAAATTTATTTTGCAGCGTACAGCACAGCTTGCAGGTGGAGTGTGCATACATTCGTTGGCCGCGCAACTGAAGCTATGTTTAAGAAACTGACAGCGGGTACTAGTGTACTGCTCCCTTCACAAAGATGTGCACGGCAAAAGTCTGCAACGGCGACACTTACGCGTCACATCGTAAGAAACTGAATTTGGATTTACAGGAATTAATTCAGTCGTGTGTGTTAGCTGGACGGCACGCTAATCTCATTATTTGGTACGTACTGGAGAGCAGCTAGCGAGCGGTGTGGACGGTGCTGCGCAAGGCCTGCTGCTGTGCTGCATGTGTAACGGATGGTAGCAATAAAGATTAGCTGGGCGACTCGCTAATCTTAATTTTAGGGTGGGCAGCCGGCAGCAGCGTGGTCTTGAGTGCCAAATTGCCAAATTGAATACAGTACTCTCTTCTATGCATATAAAAAGTGTCATCCATTTTATACTAAGAAAATAAAAATAAAAACAAGTATCAAGGTTATTTAGTGCAAAATGGAATGGTCAGTAAAATTCAACCACACAAACAGTGCTTCCGTTTATAGAAGGGAAAAAGGGACGAAAACCATACATTGTGAAAGATACTGAAGAAAGCAATCTAGGACTGTGTAAAACTGAAGGTTGCATGACTAATTAAGCAAGATCATTGTCAATTTGTCATCCGATCGAAAACGAGAGCAGCAAAGCCCAAGGTGTTGTATCCATCACCCAAACCTCGAAAAAACGCTAGCAACTGATTAAGGGTGCGTGTCTCTCTTGCCAAACGACACGGATCTTCAGCATGGACAGCTAGCAATCCTCAACTACGGCGACCATTGGAGCAACTATCAGTAGCCACGCACTCGGACACATTAAAATCCTCGCTGAGCGTTGTTAGTTCGGCAACAGCAAACCTTAAGTGCCAAAAACTTACATAGTGGTTAGCTGCAGTATATCAATGGAAAAAGAAAACCTTAATATAAAAGGCACGAAAATAAAAATCCCTAATATAAACATGGTACTCTACATTTTTTACCAAATAGTATTACACGAAGTTCACAAGTCAGCGTTGTTCTATTGGCGGATGCAGCACCTAGGACCATCATTATAATCTGGTCTTCTGCTTTCTTAATTTCTCTCCTTCACGTACATAACTTTAGAAAAATAGGTTCATGGCGGCTTTTACCCATTGCAGCATTGTCAAACGAAATACACTTTTAATTAATATGCTTTCGTATATACGCAATTGACGCATCAACACGATATGATTGGACCACATACTGATCTTATATGGGCGGTGACGTTATACTTGATTGCCAAACACATGATGGCAGTCGGCAGTCGGCATATCCCTTGGCCATTGGCTCTTCAAAGCCTAGTTGGTGGACGTTGTACATGTTTTTTTAGCTGACGTTGTACCTGTTTTGTAGCTAGAGCAGCCATGTGACCATGTCCCGGTTCCATGATCTCTCTTTTTAAACAACAGTCTAACAGTCTAGTTTTATGTATTCGACAAACTGAATATAAATTGATCGGAAAATTTTGATTGTCAATATAGATTTTGAATAAACCAACAGTTACTCTAAAAATATTTGAAACTAACTTCTCTAGATTCACTCTATGTATCTTGATATTTTTCAAAATCTCTGTTGATGAAGTCGTAAAGTCCAAAACCACACAAACAAGACTAACGTACGTACATAGCCGCCCACCCCAACGGGCGAGAACCTGATATCGCCAAACGGCTTGTGATCCGGGACACCCCCCTTGCAAGATAGGTTATCAACCTGTTGAATAATTGTTGAGCTGGTGAGGAAAATGATCAAAATCATGGAATTACGAGACGTGAGATCCACAAGTTCCGCAAAATAGAAAATTATAGTCACTGGAACGAACATAAAGCCAGAAAGACTTATAATCCGTGAGTCGGCCTGCACTATCAGCTTATCAGGACACACAAAACCTAACAACAAAGTTAACAAAACAATATTTCTTCGGATCCGTAATAAGTGTTTTAGAGTTAGTACAATTTTGTACGAAGTTATTACAAAATCTGATACACCTATTATCAATCGGAGGAAGTAGAATATGCAATCCCACAGCAGTCAAAGGCCAAGGGATCGGTGGAGAATGGAAGTTGTTTTTGGTCAGGCACCTAGGCTTCTTTTGTAAGCAAAGCCTTTTTTTTAGAAAACACAATCTGAGACTTGAATCTCGGTGGACTGGTTCCACCACAAGTAACCGCCCAGCTAAGGTAAGCTCAGTTCACGGCCTTTTTTTTTTTTTACAGCTCGTAAGCAAAGCCTTGTGATTCCATGTTAACATATCGATCTCTTTTTTTCTTAGGGAATAACATATCGATCTCTGATTCCATGTTCTTCCTGTACCGCGGCCTTGCGGGCCTCGTGACTGTGAGTCGATGTAGATCCGACGAAGGACGGGCTGGGCTGCAGTACCCATGCTAATAACTGGTTTCGCTATATATATTTTTTCCGAATTTGAGGAGCCACACCCTTCAAATGAAAAAGATGATAAAGCACGGAGCCACGGAAGGAGGGTCGGTTTCGCTTTGTTAACCAAAGTGGACCGTGCTGATGTCAAGTTCTCCTACTCACCCAGGCCTGCTAACTGCTATGTACGACGGCACAAATCTCTTCTCAGACCTATTTTTTACTGGAGGCCCATTTCGAAGCCCTTTCGTTAAGAAAGCCCATGTCAAAATTCTTCGAGGCTTTCCCTTTCGTTAAGAAAGCCCAGGCTTTACTGGCTTGCTCGTCCGTGCAGTGTCAAAAGAAAAAGAAAAAAAAGACTTGCTCGTCCTCACTGAGCTCACTCCCGTTTTTCATGGCACACGTGCTGAGAGACAGACAGAGCGAGCATCAAGAGCTGCACAAATGCACAATCGAAACAGCAACTCATGCATCTTCACGCTGCCGCGCTCGCACTTCGAGTCTTCGACACGTGTGGCCCGGCTAAACTTTTTTTTTTTTGAACCTATGGCCCGGCTAAACTTAATACGGAGTACTTCCACAGTTCCACTAGCGGAGTACTGCGCCCCTTAATTCAAGGCGCCACATGAGCTGCCCTCTCGCTCTGCCTGAGCTGGTCGCAGGATCAATGGCGCCCCGCGAAAGTAGCCCAGTTTCCGGCAGTTAATTCCGCAATCAAATCTCTGATGAAACGCTAGCTGTGGGTGGTCTCGCCCGGCCGGCCGGCCCAGGAATGACTCGACCGCCCTTTAACTCCGTCCCCAGCAGCCCAGCTTCATTCCAGACAGATCAGGTGATGCCGAATTGCCGATGATGCATGGGAATTGAAGTATTGAACTCATGGAATTGAAGTATTGTGGTTCTCCAGGGCAGATGGTCAGCGATGAAAAATCTAGTATTTTCTTCAGCCCATGCACCCCAACAGAAGTCAGAGAGGTGGTATGTGCCGCACATAGTATGTGCGGAACTCAATATCTTAACCGAAACCATCACTGATAACTATTTAGGGCTGCCACCTCTGGTTGGGGTGGACAGATCAGATTGTTTCCAACATCTTATCGATCGAACATGTCAAAGATTGAATGGATATAAAGAGAAAGTGTTATCCTATGCCGGTAAAGAGGTGCTTTTTAAGGCCGTGGCTCAGGTTATCTTGGCATATGCAATGTCCGTTTTCAAGCTTCCTGAACAGATAACAAAAGGGATCACAGATGCTGTGACCCGTTACTAGTGGGGAGATGATGAGATCAGAAACATATGCTTTGGTTTGCTTGGTGGAAAATGTGCATACTTAAGAAGAGAGGAGGAATGGAGTTCCGTGATGTGACATGTTTTAATTTGGCGATGTTGACGAGACAATGCTCACCCTTTAGCTCGTCAGGCGGTTGGTTGGCAGGGTGTTGCTTGGGTTGAGGATCCGTCCGATTTTATTTCTAGTTTGCTTATGAACAATGTAGGGATGTTTATGGATCAATAAAGCTGCCATGGTGTCTTTTCCTTAAATTTTTTTTATCGAACCAGCTGCCATTGCGCCGGGTCGGCACCAGTTCCTTGGCCCTGCTTGCTCTCGGGCGGTCTTGCGGGACTCCGCGGCATACGATCGGCCCCGACAAGGACAAAACTGACGTGCCTGAACCCTACTATAGATATCACGTTGCCACGTTACTTGCCACGACGTCTTGCCACTTCGGTGCATTGCTTGCCGCCTGCTAAGTGCCGATCGATGTTTTCCTTCGTAGCGTAAACCACTAGCAGTTTCCGGTCCGTGCATTGCGCAAGCAGCTCCACGGTGCAAGAGCGGTGTACGCACTCTTTTGTCCCTCTCTGGCCCGGGCAGCCCGGCACGTACTGACGACGGAGTCCCAAGACATGATGCCCTTTACTGCGTCCTACGTAATATGCTGGACTACTTACGTTCTGATTGGCCCTGTCGAAAGAGACTTTTGCTGGAGGGAGAATTCCACGGGAAACTTCCCACGGAAGCTTGTGGAGCCATTGTTACTTCTACTTCGTTACTACTACTAGCAATTGCCGGAAGAATAGTACTCCACTATACAACAATTGTTGATTAGCCAGCACGGATGTCATGCACGGCTGCACTGCAGGACTAATAATTTGTCAACCGCCGTACTGCTGCTTTGCGATTAATTTCCTCTCCCCCAAGCTTTCGTGAAGCACAAATTTGAGAAAAAGGCTAAAGCGTGACAGAGTCAGAGCGACAGCAACCTGTGCAATGCAAGCAACACATACGGTCTGCTCGCTGTTCCTTCATCGCTACAGAAGAGCAGAAAGGTACGTACACCCTGTTCTTTTCTTTTCCTTTTCTGAGAAAAACAGCAAAGTGCCAAAGTACGTACACTGGGTTAATTATCCAGGGATGGTGCATAGATCACTAGTACTACTAGCTAGTGTGCAAAAGTACAAGATGTTTATTTTTTACAAGAGTGTGTTTAGTAGTAATAGTACACATTACACAATGATCGATGCTGAATGTTCTTCTGGTACTTGTGTTCTTGATGGACCTGCAAGTTTGTGATCCTCAGGCACCTATTGACACTTCTTGGTTCAACCAAATGAACTAAAATTTTAAAATGACATAATTTTTTGAAAAACTAGTTCATTTGTTTGAACTAAAAAGGATCAAAGGGTATCCTGAGGGTCACCAAGTTGCACCCCTAGTTCTCGATCTACCACTGTCCACTGTACCGTCTCCGAGAAAATTAACATGTGTGGTAGTGCTCTGCTATGGTACTCTGCTTACTTACAAAGTTACAATCCCCTAATTAACCTTCCTACGGTCCTTTAATTACTGTCGTGTCGTGTAAATAGTATATATGGGAGTAATCGGAAATTGAAGATTGTAAAAAAATGGAGGAGAAAAAGAAAAAACAGATCATGAGTTCAGAAGTATTCCAAGTTGAAATCGAAATGCGGCAGGCTCATCTGTTCTTGGCAAGGCATCTGCAGCAAGAACTTGTGCTCCCCCAGCGCCGCGTCGTCGTCGTCCTTGATCGGCGCCCAGTGCAGCGCCTCGCCGTCGAGCACATTGCTCATCTCGGCGCCGCAGCCGTTCCAGTTGTTGTTGCTGCTGTTGCTGGAGCTCTCCCCGTAGCTGTCCAGGTCCAGCACGCTGCTGTAGTCGCCAGTGACGCCCTCGAACAATGCCGGCACGGCGGCGAGGCCGTCGTGGTCGAACACGCCGCCGAAATCGGTCGCCGCCGGGAACGGGTCGAACACGGCCTGCTGCTTGGGATTGGGAGCCAGGGCACCGGCGCCGGTAGGCGGCTTCTGGTCTTCGTCTTCCTGAGCGTCGGTGGGCAATGCGTCGGGCATGGCCGTGATGGGCTTGTGCGTGGCCGGGTCGATGCCCTGCTGCCGGAGCTTCTTCTTGAGGCAGCTGTTCCAGAAGTTCTTGATCTCGTTGTCCGTGCGCCCCGGCAGATGCGACGCGATCTGCGACCACCTGCACGCTCGAAAAACAGCAAACTTTTTTTTTTCAGAAAATCGATTTGTCAGCTAACTACCTCACTCTGCTCTGCGATCTCTTTCTCTTCTGGCCCATGGCATTGCGAAGACCTGATTAAACGCATTTTGTTTGTCTGTAAAATTACTGACCTGTTGCCGAGGATCTCGTGGAGAGCAACGATGAGGTCCTCCTCCTGGAGCGAGAAGCTGCCGCGCTTGAGGTCGGGCCGGAGGTAGTTGATCCACCGCAGCCGGCAGCTCTTGCCGCACCGATGCAGCCCTGAAAGCACAGCACGGATGGCTCGAATTAGTTAGCTAGCCAAGGCATCAATGGCGGCAGTGTAAGAATTAACAGTGCCGTGTGGAGAGGAACTGGTTAAGTTGCTTGCCTGCGAGCTTGGGGACGGAGCTCCAGCAGCCGACGCCATGGCGGATGATGTGGTTGTAGAGCTTCTCGTCTTCCTCGGGCGACCACAGCCCCTTGCGGAGCTTGGCCTGCCCGCCGCCGCCGCCGCCGCACGACAGACGTCCCATGAATTAATTCCTCTCGATCTAACTCCGAGAAGATCGATCAAGGGCGAGGCGGCAGTTGCTTCCTTCTTCTCCCGGCGCGATCGACCGTTCGTTGCCTGCTGGTTATGCGGTCGGATATATATGGGGGGAAGAAGGGAAGGGAAGGCGTGCGTGTCAATTAAGAACCGCTCTCTCACAGTCGGCGAGAGAGAGAAGGCAGCTGGGATTGGGAGAGCTCAGAGAGCTGTGTGTGAGTGAGTGAGGTGAGGCAGCGATCAAGTGGGTTCGAAGCAAGCGCAAGCAAAGCTAATAGCTTAGTAGCGGGGCGCCAATGGATTGGAGCTCAAGACACCTCTCCGGCCGGCCGGTTAATTTGTTTCTCGCAGCCGGTGGTGGGATGGATCACATATAAAAACAGCGTGCCCCGTGCGCGCGCGCTCTCGGCTCTTGCGGTGTTAGTTGGAGACGTGACCATTCTCTTTCTCTGATTATAAAAAAAAGGAGCTCATCTTTTTCTTTCTTCCACGGCTCCACGCACGTACTGCTGCTAATAGCGACTTAACGAGACACTGATTGTCCTCAACCGCAAAGCCATTAATGCTCTCGGGGCCAGGCCCGGACCAAGACTCCAAATCCCCCAATGACCCCAGTGGTGTCTGTACGTAGTACGGATCAATTAAGGATCGCGTCACGGACGTACTCACGGTACTACTTCCCGTCTCAAAATAACTGATGTAACACGTCACTTATTTTGGGACGGAAAAAACACTGCTCGGTCGATTGCCCTGTAAAACTCGATACTTTCACGGCGTAGTGACCTTTCTTTTCTCAAGCTGATGGATGAAATCACTGCACATGGATCAGCTACTGATTAGGAAGTAGGGTACTGTAATTAACAAGTCAAAGAAATGATCACGTCAGGGGAAACTAGCGGCCTGCCACGGCCTGCCGACCTTGGCGTCCCATCGGATTCGCATCCTATCCCCGCGGGGGCCAAAGAACGTCCCGTCCGTGCGCCCAAATTAACACCAGTCGGAGATGCATGGCATCCAGCAACAAATCAGATCGATTCGAAGCAAAAACATCAGCAAACACGGTAATCAAACGAAAAATCGGACCGGATCGTTTGTTGTCTGCCTGTCAGTCAGTGTGTCATTCTGTCCCCCCGCGTCGCTCCCGTGGACAGCGGCCGCCGACGCCGACGGGCAAGCTGGTCAAGTTCGAGAAGGGAGGAGAGAAACAGAGAACCCACATTGATCCCTTGACACTGTTGCACAACACTGGTGCTTACTGCTCAGTGCATTAAGTTGGATCGGTGCCTGGCGTATCTCCATCGTTTTCTTTGTTTGCTTCGTGGCCGGAGGCAGCGACAACGGCGTCTTGGGGCCGGCCGGGGCCGATCGGGTTTCAGTAACCCCCGGCCCTGTCCTGAGAGTCCTGACGCGTAGGGTAATTTAACTTCCTCTGATCACATGACACGTATAGTATTGCCGTTGTGCGTGTCGGTAAAAAGGCCAGATTAATTAACCAGGCTCAGGTGAATTCGTCGCTGGCATAGCATACACATGGTACGGCCGGTTTGACTTGCTCGCCGCAACCTTTTGACGCCGTGCAGAGAAAGAAAGAAGGGGAAATCGATCTTGGATCAGAAAGGCAGCTTATTGTCTGCTGATGGAGAAAAGGCTGTATGTTGGCAGGAGGATCATCTTGCGTGCACATGCACACGGCCAGAAACTAAAAGATCAGCAGCGTCGACAACAGTGTTTATGTAAACGTGTTGGCCGTCTCGTGGTCTTTCTCGCAGGTCGTTCCTTCACCGACGGCCGGTGTACCGGCCCTAGCTAGTGGGTACAGCTCGATCAGTTTTGACTTGTCACGGATAACTTTGATGACCTTTACTTCATACACCGTCGGGAAGAAGATCGTATATATCGGTCGGTCAATTTGGAGAGTACAATCATCGATATTATCAGAGGTAAATAAATTTGCTGGCACTTGCAGAGACAAGTACGTGCTGAACTTAGACGGAGCTAGCGAGAAAGGTACGTGGAGCCTGAAAGTTACGCGGGAAAGTGAAAACTACGTTATTACACGGTTACTCTGATTTTTTTCTTGAGCAAAAGGGCCTAGAGAGCATATATACGGCAAATTAAGGTCTTGCCAGAGATCGATCGAGGGCCCCGGCTGTAGCAGTGTGGCGGATGGAATAAGAAGGAAACGATTAAAGCACCCCCGGCCCGGCCCCTGAGATCCTTGTACTTGAAGGGAAAAGGAGGTTTCCATATACAGGTGTTGCACGGGCCCTAGACCGACAGCTACATATACAGGAGCAAAAAGACGAAAGGAAAAAGCTCTCTGGATCGATCCTTTTGAGTCGCATGTACGGCACAACACACTTGACGTGTTTGGCCGTAGCGTCAAATTTCATCGATTCCCCAGTCATCCGGCCTGTTCGATCTTCTCGATTCCACACGCACTTAGGAAAACATCTCGCACCGGCCGGACGCTTTCGCACATGCGTCTACTACAAAACAAAACAGTGCATATGTAACGAGTCATCAGTGACGGTCGGGTGCTCGTCCGTAATTGATGACCCCTCGTTAGTGACGGGCGTACCACGACCGTCGCTGATGACGCCTCATCACTAACGAGCACGCATGACCCGTCACTGATGACCACTCATAAGTAACGGGCGCGGGAGGTTCCGCGCCTGTTACTAATGGTTCAATGTGAAAAATAGCGAAATTCACAAAAACACACATTAGTGGCGGTCGTTTGATGTATGCCCGCCACTGATGACTCATGGAGATCTTTGAAGATTGAAATAATCATAACTAATTCAAAAAAATCAGAAAAATGTGATTCTTTTTGCTAAAGTCTTATTTTTTCTTTCTTAACATGATGGAACAATAATATCGTGTGTTAGCATTTGAAAAATGAACTATCTACTACAAACTTGTTATTTTCCAAACTTGAAGTTTATGGTTTTATGCCAAATGACATGAATTTTGTCCATTTTTATGCCATAGTTCATGATAATGTATCTTTTTTTTTGCACTTAATATGGTTCTCAATGGCACCTATCTAATTTCCACACAAAGTATAACTTGTTTCATAGCTACTGTCCACACAAAGTATCAAGTATGAATGTATATGCCTTTCAAGCCAAATGAAATATTTTTTTAGTCAACTACAATTAATATGGTACAAAATGAAACCTATCCATTTTTCACACAAAGTAGACCATATTTATAATCTATAAACCATTTTAGTTATATAAAATACTTTACATTATATGAATTATGAAAAATAAAAAAAAATTGTCTAGCCTCATCAGTGTCGGGCCTCACCATTAGACCCGTCACTGATGTATCTTTTGGGGCCGGCCAACCCATTTGAGGCCCAACGAAAGCCATGGCTTATAAAAACCCCACGGCTAACCATAACCTGCACCCCCTCCCTCCCTGCCGCCGCGCAGGAAGGCGCGGGCGCCGCCTCCGGTCCTGGCCGCCGCACAGGAGGGTGCGGGCGATAGCAACAACAGCGCGCGGCGCCGCCAGTTCCGGTAGCCGCCGGCGGCGGCCTCCCTCAACGCGCCATGGAGCCCCGACGCGGATCTGCCCGAGTCGGATGCGGATATGGCCTCTCCCCGACTCCCTCCTCCCCGCCGTATGTCTCTCGTACTCTCTCCCTCTCTCGATTCTCTCTCCCTCTAAGGTTCTAACTCTCCCTCCTATCTCTCTCATCTGCTGTCCAGGACCTCGACGCTGCCGTGGAGCCGCCGCCGACAACAACGCCCCGCCAATGGCCTTCATCGATGGTTTTACTCGATTGTGTATATTGATTGTTTTTTTTCTTTATTTGTCATTTGTGAATCGATGTGCATCTTATTTGTTGTCTGTGAATCGATTCGATTGATTTGATGTGCATGAAGTTGAGAAATAAATTTGCTTTGCCTGTGAATGGATGCGCTGGATTGATTATTGTTTGGTTCGAGGGTTAGGCTGCAGTGCTGGTCTGAGGCCGTGATTTTTTTTATTCCCCAAAAAACACATCACTGTCGGTCGGCCCGCCACTGATGTCATATAGCATTAGTAACGGGCGGCCCGCCCCTCACTGATGTAGCCCACATCACTAGCAGGTAGTTTGTGACGGACGGCCTGCCCGTCACTGATGGCGTTTTGTGCCCGTTACTGATGTGCTTTTATGTAGTAGTGGTGTTGTGCACATGGATGGGCTCGCGATCGGGTTAATTTCAAAGGAGCAATATAAACATAACGGATTTGCTAATTTTTTTTTGAGAAACACAGTACAAACGCAGACGCTCACACACGCGCATACACTCATCCCTATGAACGCACACACGCACACCCTACCCCTATGAGCACCTCCGAGAGACTGAGAGATTGACGAAGTCACCGCAGGCGCCTCGCTGTTGACGGGTACGTCACCTACCACTGAAAGAATAGCGCCGGTTAAACACTGAAATAAATCCAGGTAATGTAAGCACCCATGTCAAGTCAAGGACTTGAACCTGGGTGGGCTGATTCCACCACAGGAAACCACACCACCTGAGTTAGACTCAGTTCACAAAACGGATTTGCTATTGACAAGTCGGCTATTTTTTAACTAGAGATTAATTAGTCGACATGTTTGACCGTTGGATTTTAATCCAACTATGGCACATGGGAGATAATATATAGAGTGAAAATGAGCATCCATCCGATCTTAATCCAATGGCTCTTATACGTCAACTAAGATTTAAGAAATTTTTAGGGAGAAATAGCCACGCCTTAAACAAAAACAAGACCAAGAGCGAGGTCAATTTCAGCGGTGCAATAATAAACGGACAGATCGGTCCTATAGGCTACAGTAATTAAGTTGGCCGGTCGGCGCATGAGTTTTGCATTGCGTGGAACCGATCATTGCCGGTTTGATTAGTTTTCGGTTATTTCTCCGCCGGCCGGTTGGTGAATGGTGAGGCGAGAAGGACACGCGCACACGGGCACGAACTGCTACCGGATCATAGTGTGCGTCCTCATGCATGAGAGAGGCCGGAGATCGAGCTAGTGTGCGTACGTAGCTTGCGGAGTAATGCTGTAATGGGGAACGAAATGATGGCGCGGCAGCGCGCGGCTCTACTTGCAAGTCACTTGGTTAGAGATCGCGGAGGCCGGGCGCGCGGGCGCGGGCGGGAGCTGTAGGTGACGTGCAAAGGCCACAACCAACCCCAAAGGGAACGGAGGGGAGGGCGCTTGCGTGAGCCGGAGAAAGCTCGATCGATATGTCCATCTATCCATCGGCGCCGGCCCCCAGCCTAGCTAGACACCATTAACATGATGCATGCATGCGCGCATTAGGTCGCCGGTCGCGGTCTTTCACGCGAGCCATGCATGCCCATGCCGATGCCGTCCCGGCCACGCCGCGCCGTGCCGTGCGTGCGCGCGCGCGCTCTGGACGCGCACGGACGGCGCAGGTCTCTGCCGGAGCGAGCTCTCGATGCATGGACGCGCGCCCGGGTGGACGGCGGTCGCTTCGAGCGTGGTGCAAGACTCCAACAACGGATTTCGTAGCTAGGCTATGTTGGTGTACCTATAGGTAACTGATGCTAGCAACTGTTGCTGCGCTTTTGGCTATGCTCAATCAATTCCAAGTGCCACTGATCATTTGTAAATTAAGAATTTAACAAATCAATAAGATTACAAGAAGCCCACAGCTAGTGGCGGGTCGGCCATGGATGAATGGAATATCTCATCACAGTGTGGCGCCTGGCCGGGACGACATCCTCCGCCCATGCATGACACATCCATGCATGCATGCATTGCTTGTCCCTGTCCTGTTCCTTTGGCAAAGTTTGAAGCTACTTCACCTCTCCCCTTAAGGTAGGCAGCCTCTCCTTTTCCAAATCAAGTCTTTCTTCGCCACCGGTTATTACAAACTTACGTATGGAACAGTGCATGCCGCCATCATCTTCAAAAGGCACGCACGCAGCACGGGAGAGTTCGATCCGTGTGCCAAATTAATCATGTCGTCGTCCAAACTCCAAACCCGCAAAAGCTGTCAGTTAGATACGTACTTATACGTACATACTCATTACGTACTAGTACTACTCGACCTAATTTGGGATGTAGACTGAACATGGTTCCATTTCTGACAGCTTGAAAACAAGAAACTACATCTCCATCGATCCCCTTGTTGAAGTCATTTAATTTTCTAGTGCCTATACTGAACGTCGACCTCGTCGACAAATTTGTGAAGGAGTGTTAGCTAGCTATAACAGTCATTTCTAGTCATATATATACAAGTAGTATACTGCAAGCTAGTGTAATTAATCTGACAAATATATCAGTTGACTCCGGTATGTACCTTATGTTCTAGACGCACCATTCCTTCAAGAGAACTCCACTGATCTGTTTGTTAGCACTGGCCGGCGAAGTACACGTACTCAGTATAAGCACATATACTAATTAATGACATTCTTACCGACAGTCTCGAGTGCATAAATCATATAAGAACATCAGGCATATAATCATAGGCTTATAATTACTGGACTAGCTAGGTCATGGTATATATGCAGATTCGTGTAACACGTAGAGTAGAGCGATGACCAAAAACTGATTAACAACGTCGTCCTCGATCGAGTGCACGTCCCTGTCGTGGACAAAAAGATCCTTCAGGATCCTTTACATGAGCCCTGATCTTGACTTGCCTCCTCCATAAAGGAAAGGGAAAGCGAAAAGGAAAGCAGAGAAAAGGAAACAAACAGCACTGATATATCATGCATGCTGGCTGGCTGGCTGTGGCTCCTCTTTGAAGCTATGCAAGCCCAAAGCTAAACTAATTAATCACGCTAAACATACAAATAATCGGACAGATTATATATAGTCCTCGCATTAATTGTATACACATATTGACACATATAGAACTACATATAAATATTTAAAGTGGAGAGGACGACACACACTACGGCAGAAATCATCTTTGCCGGCGAGCCGCCGGCAAAGGCCAAAAGCCCGTCGGCAAAGACTTTGCCGGCGGCTTTTTCTTGGGACCGCCGGCAAAGGCCGTCGGTACGAAGCATCACCGGCAAAGCTCCTCTTTGCCGGCGGCTAAAACAACGGCCGTTGGCGAAGTAAAGTAACTTCACGGTTTGGACTTGTGAACGGCGACGCCGTCTCGCCGCGTGGACCCCGCTCGTCAAGCCTTTGCCGGCGCCCCGCGAAAAAGCCGCCGGCAAAGAAGGGCCATGTGGCGCGAGCGCGCCGTGGCGCGCGTCACCCATGCCGGGCCTGCTCGTCAGGGCTTTGCCGGCGGCCCCGAGGAAAGCCGCCGGCAAAGAAGGGCGACGTCTTTGCCGGCGGCCACGAGAAAAAGCCGACGGCAAAGAAGGGCGACATCTTTGCCGGCGGCCGCTAGGAAAAGCGGCCGCGAGAGTAATCTTTGCTGGCGGCCATCCACTTAAAGCCGTCGGCAAAGGATCCCCGCAGGCAGCACAGGCAGCCGCCACGTGGCGTCTTTGCCGAAGGGTGGCCGCCGGCAAAGAGGGTTAGCCTTTATTTATTTATTTATTTATGCAGAGGTTGGTGCATGTGCAGTTGCCTAGCTTGCATGGGTGACCTGCATGATTAAGTTGTTGGGTACAATGGCCGGAGTCCGGAGAACTATAGCAAGTTGTTCAAGCCATTCAAGCTAGCTAAACACCGGACCAAACCGTGCACTAATTCAGCCGGTACCTTCACACCTAATCTAGGCTGCCTTTTTTTTTCCTGGTAGGGCTATCTAGCTAAGCTTGTACTATTTCCTCATCTTTTCTCTTGCTTGTTCACAGAAAATTGATTGGATGTTAGGATTAGTTAAGGTAGGTGTTGATAATATATTGTAAGTGTGAGCTATATGATGTCACATTTAGAAGTTCGGTAAAGGGAACAAATCGAAGAGCTAGGTAGCACTGTGTAAACTGTTGTGAGGTTTGCTTGCTTGCTTGTTTTCTTCTTCCGCTGTGCATGTACTCTAGCTCTAGACATGTCTGTCATCACAAGAAATGCAAAATGTTGCTTCACAAGTAGTGCTATAATTAATCATAGAGCTTATTCTGCCTTGTTAGCTTGATCATAGTTTTATTCAACAACCATGCATACAGTCTAGAAAGGGAATCATTTAGGGGGTGAGTGAGCTTAGTAGACAACTGACTAATTATTCAGCGGTTAATCGCGCGCCCAATTAACGCTTCAAGTCCATATTCTCTCAGTCTTGCAGCTACCTCTTGATATGTACTACAGCACCTGACACAGTTTTGTTACTGTACGTGCGTATAGCTACCTGTAACTCAGCACTAAGCTAAAACGTAAACTGCAAGGCAATAAGTACTATGGGAGCAATTCCTACCTATGTTTCTTTACTAATTAAGCAACACATATAGGATTACTTGATCTCAGCGTCAACCAGTAGTCCAGTACCGCAAGGGAGTCTATTACGGAGTACATTTTCTCAAGAACAATAATAATAAGAAGAGCAACCATGACACGCCTACACAATTCACACATTTTACATGCTTCCGACAGACAAGCGGCTGAACATGCAGCGTGTCATGTTTCTGTATGATATTCCTCCTTAAGAAAAAAACTGTTTCTGTATGATTTTTGCTGCATTTTACAGCAAGTCCCATATGCTAATGAGCATGTTTTATCTCGCCCTTCAGGCCTCCTCTGGCTAGCTACCGTTCATAATCAATCTCATCAAGTGGTGATTAGTTAATTCCCTGGTGATCCAAAGGGTGCCACCTCAAATCCAAGGTTCCCCATCATGGATGTCACTTATCGGAGCCATTATTACTCCAGTGAAAACGCACACGTACAAAGCTAGCCATCCCAACCACCTCAAAAAAATAAAAATTAGTCTTAATCTTTATAAAGCATAAATGTGATGAAACAACCCAAATATATCAGCCACACAACGACAAAAAAAAAGTATGTATTCCTTACGCTTGTGAGGTGCATGAAAATCCTGCATGGCCGGCCGGTTGCTTCCCATGAAATCCTTCTCTCCCTGACGTAGACTTCGAGTTTTCTTTGTTGGTTTCTCTCCATGGGAACCTTCCGTGACTAGACTAGACCTGTCAGACTAATTAAGCCGCTAGCTGTTGCTATCCGTGTTTAAATAGTACCACGACAAGTAGCACCACCAGATGACTCACATCTGCAAAGAAAAAAAAAAACAGGTGGCAAAGCAATATTGCAGTAAGGCATTGATCAGCTATAGCAGTTGTCAGTTACATATATATCCCCTGCATGCAGGAGTTGCGAGTGTCGGCACGAGCAGGCAGGCATCGCGGCGGTTATATTGTCTAGATCTAATCTATCTGGGTACAGCTTAATTGGCTGACGCGGCAGGCATGGAATTTGTCAAACGGGATATTTGAGAATTGAGCGGGGTGCAGATACGCTTGTCCCCCTTTGGGCAAAAAAGGGCCGGGACTTTGCACGAATGAATGAAAAAGGTGATGTAAAAGCCTAAAAGGATCATGGAAATTTGTGTGCACCGATCTCCTTTAATCACCTGTGCACTCCGATGTATCCATGGGAGTATGGGACATGCAGAGCAGAAACCAGATAAGAAGATGAGATCACGAACAGTTTCGGCTGGAATAATATTACAATCTAGCCAGAAGCCTTGCATGGCCACGTACGCGCGAGAGTCGTTAATTGATTCGCTGCTAGTGCTGGTGCATGCACCGATCAATCAGTTCGATCGTGTGTGATGGATATGGACGTCGAGAGGGTGAAAAAAGGGATCATATCAGAGGGAGTTAATTAAGCCCTGATTTAACAATCAAGCCATTTTCAGATTGGATGACGCGTCGATCGATCGGTTTGGAAATCGTGGTCAGGGCCGCACATGCGTAACTTGCCTTCAGTTTGACTTAAGTGGCACGCTGAGTAAGTACGTACGCGTGTGTGATTTGATCGTCGTGATCCATCATGGCACGTATGTACGGCCGGGAGCAGTGTAGACGGCAACAGATTAACTGAAGCTACGTACGACATATATATCGCCTGCATGCGTCGTCTCGTCATGGTCAGAAATTGAATTAACCGATCGATCAATCGGAGAGATTGATTAATGGGACGTTGAAAAAACTGAACTCGATCGAACGCGCGTCATTTACGGAGAGAGCCCGGCCGGCCCTCTGTCGTCTAGCTCGATCAGACTAGTCATCAGCGAGTAACTACTCTGCTCACCGACGCTGCAAAGACAAGAGTACATACTTCAATCAGAATGCATCTTGTGCCCGATCCTGCTAAAATAAATAAATAAATAAACACATGTTTATTCTGAAACTCCTATATCCACGGTTTTCACCGCCAACTCCAATTGTTACAGCATTTTCATCATTGTTCCCCTGCGTTCCGCCTTCACTCTCTGTACGTACGTCAAAACCTCGGGTGCTATATACCCGCAAAAATAAATAAATCGTGTTCTATGTTAGGGGCCGGACAGAATGGATGTCTCCGTCCTCCTCTCTTTCCCCCCATAATCGCTTGCCCCCAGCAAGACGTCAATGCACAATGCATGGCACCATTTTTCGTTTCAGCTCGACGTCAAAGCACACACAATGGCACCGTTTCGTTTCAGCTTGACGTCCCGAGAAAGTGACCGGCCATGGCATGTCAATTGTCACCTCCGATCCCTTTTCAGTTTTTTTCTCCTCCACGCGCGCACACACGAGGCACCAGGATGGAGGTTTTTTGCAGTTAATTACGGCACCTCACAACTGGCGCGCCACGTAACATCGAATCGCCCTCTTTGCTGTTTAGTGTTTGGCGTCCGTCCGTTACGTCGCTACCGTGCCAGAAAGGGGTTTAAAGCCGCATGCCACATCGTCGATTCGATGATCTACTGGCAGAAGATTTGCGTGCACCTTTTCTTCAGTCTTACATTAATGAGCTTCACTGATCTCTTTCGCTGGCTCGATCGCGTAAAGCTCGGAGGAAAGAGGCCTCTGGGGGTGGGCCCTCGGTGCTTTCCGTGGAGCCTGGAGGAGAAGCCGACAGGTGCACAGATGGCTTGGAGCTGGCTTGCTCCAGCGTTCAGGTGCGTCTGGAGTCTGGACTTTGGAGTTCGTCAAGACGAGCTGCAGGGTTTCCCATTCTAGCAAAGCTACTCACCTACTGCCATGTGGATCTCAATGGGGATGATCATCATCGCTGCGCATTTCTACAACTCAGGCCGAGTCTAGTTTTTGGACACCCCATGTGCACTTGAATCTGCAACTCCCCTTTTCTCTTTAAGAACCATTTGAAACTCTTTTCCCATTTTTCCCTTTTTGTGAGCAACTTGGAGGATAAATATGCTACGTTCCATACCCTTGTTCGGAAGAGGTGTAAATTTTGCTATTGAGACCTGAGCTCAATTACTCCCTCCGATCCATATTACTTGTCGATGATTTAGTGCAACTTTGTACTAAATCTACCACAAGCAATATGGGTTGGAGGGAGTATAGAATTTACACCTCCTCGCACCGGCCCACCTACAAAGTTTACACCTCTTTCACACTCGCCTATATGGGCCAAGTGCAAGAACAGTCGGATAGATTGGCGCTCGGCGGCTCGGCCAAGGGCCAAATTTGTAACTAGCTACACAACATCAACATCCCCTACGAAAAAAAAATGCAACAGCCAACAAGAATGCCGGATGCCGGCCCAATCACAGCAATGTTTCATGTTCACCATTCGCCTTTGTACAGAAAATAAAGAGGAAACACAGGTGTGTACAGAGCAACCTGCGACATCAAAAAATCTTACAAACAAACAGAAGAATTCATAATAGTTCACAAATTGTTGAAGAGTTATCATCATCAGCCTTCAGTGAGATACTGTTCCATCCTGTTTCGTGGGAGTTTCAACGCGTAAGCTGTTCTCACGATGGTAGAGAGATTTCACGCCCTGGTTTTACAAGGAAGAATTATGGACATGAAGAAAGTCACTAATCCAGCAGTGAACTGGCTGGAGACAAGCTACCATACAAGGAAGAATACACACAGTTTGGTACAATTTTGAGATGGGAGACCTCTGAGATATTCGAAGTTCTGGACAATTGGTGAATTGTGTGCTAATTTTTAATTACTATTCCATCATTGTTGTCCCAAGGCAGGCAGACTTCCAATAATTGATTGAGATTTTAGGGAGTTGTTACTGATGTTAAAAACCATGTTCTAAAGGATTTTCTGTACTAAGACTGTCCTATTTACATTCTAAATTTCAAATGTGTCATGTATCAAAATGTTCAAGAAACCCAAAAGGCAGCAACTGAGGAGTAAGAACAAGTGTTACATGCATAGCTATATGTACAAAAGTAATTAAGGGTCAACAAGTGGAACCCATTCACATGGACTGCTTGCTACACAAGTACACAACTAGAGGTTTGCAAGGCTTGCGACTGCCCTTGTCAACATTTCAACATGCTACACGAAGAAGCAATCAGAAGGGCAAAATATTATGTACCTGGAGTATCGTTCCAAGTTTTTTCAATGCCTTTGCTCGCAACTTCAGAACATCTTTTGAGACAGTGTTATCTTTCAGAACCTAATAAAGACCAACGAGATAAAGAAAGCATTAGGCTTGAGCAAAAATAATTCATATATTTATTTTTACGTGGATAACAGGGTATGCAAGAAGTGACAAGCTTCCAGCCAGGAATTGTGAGAAAACAGACTTACTGCTTGGCATACACGGGAAAGTGTTGACTCAATATCAACCACATTGATTTTCCATAGGGAATTGAGCATTGCATCTTTTTTCTCCTCAAAACTCTTCATAAGCTGCTCTTCCTTATTGGCACCCTCCTCCATCTTTTTCATTCCTTCCTGTAGCTGTATCAGAGCGATAGCACCTATAACAGGAACTCATTACCAAGGAGGAATTTACTCATACATTCAATAAACTAAACAATGGCTTAGAAATTACCTGAAGCAGCATTAACCTGCGATTTAATGATGTGACCCTTGTCTCTTACCCATTCAGCTATGAACGGCACACCCATATACAATTTATTCTTTCCAAGTTCTCTTGACGCTTGCCGTACATAAATATATCCAACGGTGTGAAGCATAGCCTCACCAAAAGCTAAAAAAATGTTTCAAGCAAATCAACAACTTGAGAAGGGCAACATGAAATACTGAAAGTGAAGAAGTACTGAATTATCAAGAGACAACAATTACAACTCTTGTGCAATAGGGATTCCTATATAAAGGTTTTTATGACCCTTGCCTGTGGACAAAATGCCTTTTTTTAAGATGGTAAAAGTAAGAATGATCTTTTAAAGGTTTTTTTTTAAATGAAGCATCCGCAGTAAGCAAAATGGGCCCACTTGAAAAGGCAAACTAGTGCTGTGCACATTCA
Organism: Brachypodium distachyon; assembly: GCF_000005505.3. NCBI lineage: Eukaryota > Viridiplantae > Streptophyta > Magnoliopsida > Poales > Poaceae > Brachypodium > Brachypodium distachyon. The sequence continues at coordinate 15,981,083 of NC_016132.3, read as the reverse complement.
CATGATATACCTGCTTGGGATAATCGCCGAGCTTCTGCATTTGCCCACTCCACAAATTCATCCTTCCTTCCATCCACATATGGTTGAAGTCGATCCTTTAGGCTCTGAATAAGCTTTTGCTCTCTTTCTTTTTGCAACTCCTGAGTTATTTACGTTTATTTTTTGCATCAGCATGGCAGAACCTAGACTAGACTATATTTCAGCGCAATGGATTAAGCAGAAGTAGCATACTTTTATCTTCTCTTGAACTTTTGCTCTGGCCTCTTGATTGCTTGAGCCTTCATCAATCTCCACTGAAGCTATGGATGCCAGAGCAAGCTGACCAACATAATCTTCAAAATAATCGCTTCCAAAAAGCATCCCAAAGACAGCAGCTGGATCTACCATGTTATCCCTGACAGCATTGCTTAAGCAAGTAAGAAGATAACCAGAAAGCGAGGAAGCCAATTAGCATTTTATTTCTGCATAAAGATATAAGTAGAATCTTGAATGGAGTTTTTAATCGGCTGTCTCGAGAGTAGTTACTTTTATGTCCCCCAACAGGTACTTTATTATAAATAGCTACTTAGTTGCTATACTGTCTATCCATCCATAAATTCGAGAGGCTATCTTAACTTGACCCCCATTTTCACCCTCTGTAGTTCCCCTCAAGCCTTTTTCTTGTTGTGCCCTCCTCTTTCTCTCTACATCAACAATCCACTAAATCACCCCGCTCTATCCTCCCAGCCAGCTAGTTTAATCAGAACAATCCTGGAAAGGTCTGCTAACATTGTATTGAGAAAAATACCTACTGTTTAATAAAGCATATAACTCAATAAATACATGACTTACTGGGCAAGACCGTCCTTTCCATGCTTATCATAAGCCTCCTTTTTCGCTGGATCACTTAGAACTTGGTAGGCCTCCCCGAGTTCCTGTTAATAGCAAGCTTTAACTCAATGATCTGCGCATCGGGGATATCATTTAAAGAGACATTTGATGACATATAAGCATTACAGTTAATAGATTCTGCATTTACATCCATGAGCATAGAAACACTACTCAGCAAATTATTTGATAAAATTATGCTTCATAAGGAGTAACAGTTGATGCTACCACAGCCAAACTCTTCTTTTCCTAACTCATATTTTAGCTCACACCTAGATCCAAACCACACGGTTTAGCTACATGAATTCTATAACAACAGACCTTTATGGCCACACAATTTTGCTCGTCCACAACAAAACCGCCACAGCGTCAATAGAAGGCATGCAGTTTGGCACAAAAACAAAATCCACCTGAAATTTCACCGCCGCGTCGGGGTTCCCAGGATTCTTGTCCGGATGCACCAGCTTCGCCTGAAAAACACAACCAATTTAGCGCACAGAGATAGCCCAATAGCGCTGAAGACTCGAGGACGCAACAAAGGAATCATTGATCCATCCGTCCATCAATCACCTTGACGTAGTAGGCCTTCTTGATCTCGGCGGGGGAGGCGTCGACGCTGACCCCCAGGGTGTCGTAGTAGACGGTCTCCTTCACCATGGCAGGAGGAAACCCTGGATCTGCGCCCCACTCAAAAACAGCGAATGCTATCACGCCTGGGAGACAAATCGACCGCGATTGGAACCCGAGGTAGGATAGAGATAGAGACCCGCACCACACGGCCTGTCGGTTCGAGAAGCTTCTGGAAGGTTCCTGGAGAAACGAGCGGTGGAAGAAGTAGAAGAAGAAGACGAGAAGATTTGGGGGAAAACAGAGGAGTCCCCGGTCGATCCGCGCTGAAGGGCGGAGTCAGGAACCGCCGAATCGCTGATGCGATGGGGTCAACGTGGACAGGCTGAGGTCCCGGGCCCGCACGTCAGAGATGCCACGTCAGGGAGGCAGGGCGCCACGGTGATGCCACGTCACGCTGTCTCTTTCCTCTTTGCCTCCGCTGTGAATCCTCTTCTCGTTGGCTCGTTGCGAGGTGCGAGCTGCAGAAGAATGCATCGGGGATTTGCCTGAGGTTTTTATGGGATGAGAAAGCTAATTAGCAGCTTTCAGATGTCGCACGCGGGCACGCACACGGCTGATTTCACGCGGGTGTGACAACGATGCTGCATGGAATGGAAGGGCACCGGTGTTGTATTTTGCTAAGAAACCTCTAGTTACTTAGCCGCGTGTGCTTGACCTGAGGACGTGGATTACGACAAGGTAATGCATTATGCCCGTTCTTATTTTTATTCAAAATATATTATTATATGAATATTCTAGCACTATTAGACTATTAGAGACTAATTAAACCTTGACCTCAAGAATAACCAAGTTCAATCATTTGTTATCGTCTTATCACTCTAACATACCACATTAGTTGATGAATCTAATCATTTTATATATTTCCTCGTCGGTACAACAAGACAATCCTCCAAATACATAAATCAAACCAAATCATCGTTACATTAGTCATAATCTTTATTTTTCTTAGTTGAGTTGATCATACTTACGGGGAAGCATTTACACCAAGGAGCATAACAATACTTTGGGAATAGATATCAACAAAATGAAAAATATATACTCCCTCCGTCCCATAATAAGTGTCAAATATTACATGTATCTAAAAACCTTTTAGGTATAGATACATTCATATTTGGGCAAATTTGAGTCACTTAATATGTGACGAAGGAAGTATATCAACAGCGTTAACACAATGCAATGAATGACTCGAAACCTTTCCTACTGTGTCCATGCCGGAATAGTCAACATATATAAATCCAAATTGAACCAATTGGAAACAAGAAAACCAAATTTAATAAGATTGTATGTCCAACTTAGATAATCACACACGGAAACCATAATAAAAGAGGGGCTCATAATGCACTTGACTGGAATCGGGTGAACTATAAAAGTTAAGTCCCACCTTGTCGCACCCCCGGTACCCGGGGTACCCGTGGATGATACCGCGTGGGCCAGCCTTGTTGCACCCGGGGGAAGAACGACCCCCGGGAGAGACCGGCAGCAGGGGAAGGGGAGCCTCTATTGGCCTCCAACTACTGCTGGAGAGACAAGATAGGACCCGCTGGTACAGCACCACACCGTGGCATAGTTCCGCCGGGGGCTGGGTGGGCCCAGGCGACACCGGAGGGAGTCGAACCCCGGCGAGGCTAGAGGTTTGTGCCCCAAGGGCTTCTCCCCTAGGGGTTGTGTGCAGGAGCGGCCAAGCCCAGGGCACCACCTGCTCCCGAGGGCTCGCCCCCGAAGGCTTGATGTACCTTCTTGAGGGCGTACCCTCCTGAGGGCACGCCCCCGGGAGGAGAGTTGCGTGTGTGCAGGGTGAAGATGACGCGTGGCACCTCCCATCTGCGTCCGAGCAGTAGCTTTGCAGGAGAGCAGATGCCATGCCAAGCGCATGCAGACAAGGAATCTCACTGTTCATCGACAAGACGAGACCCGCGCCGACCGGTCAAGGCTGACTGGACGGCAGGACCGGTCCCATCTATGCAGAGCGAAGGAGGGCGTGTGGAGGAAAGGATCCGATGGCTGCACCACCGACCGTCGCGCGCGACACGTGTGAGGGTAGCGTACTTCTTCAGCAGCCCTAGTTGCGGTATCCCCTTGGTATAAAAGGAGGACCAAGGGCAGTGTAGAGAAGAGAGCTTCAGACTGGTTAGGAATCTCAGCTCGGAACAAAGGGAGATGGAGATGAGTTTCCTAGCTTGGGTAGATAGGAAAGAGGATAGTTGTTCTCTGTTGGTTGGGGCCCCCAGGAGTAAGAGAGCGCCCCTAGGACCATGTGCCACTTCCATCAAGAAAGAATCCAGACAAGCAGGATGTAGGGTATTACGTTTCGGCGGCCCGAACCTTGGTAAAATCCTCTGTGTGTACGAGATCTTGTTGGGCACCGACACTCGTCGACCGCCGGCGCAGCTCCCTCGCCCTCACCAAACCAAAAAGGGGGTGCAAAGCATTCCTGGTGTTGGAGTTCAGGCACCAACACACCTTCTAAACATGTCAAACCTGTAGAGAACCCCTCTTATATCTAGCTCAAAGCAACAATGACGAATGAATCACCAATAAAGAAAAACAACCTCAAACAAGCATCTTGGTCATATTTTGGTTTTTTGTACTTTCCCAATTACTCGTTTTTGTTTTTATATCTTTAGCTCCGCTTGTCTAGAGGGTAGAGGGGAAATCATTTTTCTATTCCTTATGTCTCGTTTGGCTGGAGGGAGTTAGAGATAGGGAATGGGAGTTGAGGGGTACATGACATTAAAATCATTTGTTTGGTTGGAGGGAGTGGGAGTTAAGAGAGATTGGGCATGGGACTTGAGAGGCCAACTCCTACCATTTTATTAACATGGGGGAGGTGAGAATTGAGAGGGAATTGTTTCGTAGAGCTCAACAACTTATGTTATCCTCTCCAAACTAATTCCCCGTGAACTCCCTCAAACCAAAGATGGGATTTAAATTTTCTCGTTAATTCCTACGTATATTTCTTATCCCATACCAAACGATGGACTGAGACTAAAAATCAATTTCCACGTCTAAACTCCCATTCCCATTTCCTGATATTGCCAAACATGGTGTTATGGGCAACCCATGAGCTTGAGGTGCACCTAGCCTAAAAGACAAGTTTGTTTTCTACACAATGTATAAAGTCAACCTTAAGGGATGCCACATAGCCCTTAAGGTGGGCTCTTTTGCACATCGCGGCTGCCCTTAGTACTCAACAATTTCAGGAGAATACACAAAATACAACTCAAACAACTTGCATATACACATATAGATATAAGGTAGAGGCATAACACACATCTCCAATTAGCGGATGGGCCTGCTATGCTGGTGGAGTGCATCCGAGCACACTCGGGTATTTCCCCCACTTTAGGATAATATACATTGCTACATGATGACCATTCTTATTCGCTTTTACCCTGCGCAACAAGCTACAACTTATATGTTTGTTGCACATACATATAATGGGAATTGTCAATGTTAAATATATCAATCTTGTGCCGAACATTTCACTCTAGCATAGTTACCAAACTCAATTCATCATCCACAGCGTAAAGGATGCGAGTCTCACAAAACACAAAATATATAAGTAGCCAGGTTCTGCTCTAAGCTATGTTTCTTGTACGCTCCATGAATTACATTTTAAAACGCATCATAATTTGAAGTTCTTGTTTGATGATACACAAAAATTATCTACGGAACTTGTGTCTATAATTTGAATCGGGCTAATTCCATTGGCTCCATGAAAGAATCAGTTGATCAAAATGTATTTTTTAATTGAATCATCTCCGAAGGCCAACATTGATCGGGTAAGTGCCTACAGAAATAAAAACATCATGTTCGATTAAATACACCACATATATTGGTTGATTATTGTATTCTATTTATACATGCAATGAAGCAAGGGGCGGAATTAAAGAAATTATAAAAATATATAATAAAGGCTCATGGAAATTGGTGAACAAGACAGATTGAATCTACACAAGAGGGAAATACAATAACTTAGATTCACAACAAGAAATTAACTACTACGTTAAAAAAGATGTTTACCTTTTATGATGTCTTCTCCACAGTCCGATACAATTACATTCAAGTTTCTAGCTCTTCGGCAAAGTTTTGTGGCACGAAATATTTGAATCTGTAAAGTCAACAATTATTATTTCAAAGTGCTATGGTGGACATAAATTTAAGTAATCCATAGTTAAAACATAATAGTAACATACTCGAATATCTACTTCGGCATCTAAGACTTTTGCTTGATGAAAATGGTCCTCGCCTATGTCCAGCAACATCTTTTCCAACTGACAAGTTACAAAAGCCAAGAGCATAAAGTGTAGTAGGAATATACTCTCCATTCTATAGATACTCCTTTTCCAATTTACTACCTACCTCAATTGTATTAGAAATATACTCTCCGTTGAAAAGTTCAATAATATCACCCCCGCGGACTCCAAGTTTCTCAGCATTCGATTCTTTTGACACCTAATGTTTAATTGATCATGATTAAACCATAATATGCATATGAGGATTTTTATAGTGAAAACTAATTAATAACAATGTGAAAATAAATAATGTTAATCATTACCTTTTCAACAATAAGACCAGACTGAATGTTATGCTGACGCCTCATCCTCTCAATGCAAATAGGATCTAGAAGCTTGATGGAAATAAAGGTCATTCCAAGGTGGGCACGAGGGACGCACCTACACAAAATATAATCTCTAAGACTGCGTTTTAGACTTATGTTAAAATAAAACAACTTGTTTTATTAGAATCAATATCAAATGAGTATCGCACAAAACGTAGGCAGTAACATTATTATAGAATTAATACCATAACAAGACATTAGTTCACAACGTGCTCAAAAGAGGATTAAGCCAGACAAATAGATCACCAAGTTAAATAGCAAAACTGAATATTTACACCAAATTTAGTTCCTATACACTGGATAGGAATAGTTTGGAAAACATGGAGAGTTCGATAAGGTGACCAACACACATTTTCTCTATAATCTTACACACATTTTGTAGCACCTAGGTCTCACGTAATGATTCTTCTTAATCACAATTTAGCAATTCATTCAAACATAACAATTGCTAAGCAATCACAATGTAAACATAAATTTGTAGTTGCTCAATTGCAAGGAATGAGGTAAAATATATAAGAGAATGTGTTAGTGTAATCAAAAGCAGTAAAAAATGAATTGAGAATAAAGATCGTACTTCAACTTCCTCCACAAATCCAAGCACTTGTGCAATATAGAAGAAGGTAAAAAGGACTCTACGGATTGATTGTGAACCATTCCCACAACCTTGCCTTCTAAGTCAATGACAGGGCCTCCATCATCATGAACTAACTACAACATAGTGACAATAACAAACATTATAATTTATACTAACAAGATATTAACATCGAAAGACAAAACATAAAGTTAGAATTAAATAGTATAATAGTACATACATCTGGTCCATCGTGGATAAAATACATGTAGTGGCATCTCTCATAACTGGACGGAATCCTATAATCCACCCTACCATGGGTTATGCTTAGATCAAAACATTCATCTCTTCCAAGTCGCAGAACATCTTGACCAGAATGCACATTGTCATTAAAAATGGACAGTTGAACTGGTTTGTCCACTACAACCTCGTAAAGAGCAAATTCGTAGTGCTCCTGGAGGTAGATGAGACTGGCTAATGCAGTTGTGCCGTCCAGAAAGTGAACAATGACCTGGAAAGACAACCACAAAAATTATGACACTATGATTCCGAGAAAAAATTCATAGTATTTGGCAAAACCATTTTCAAGAGATTAACTATCAGAAAAAACGAACGCCGCACCGAATCAAGTCTTCTATGAAAATTGAATGATTAAATTTTGAGATGAAGAGTCTGTTTGGGACTACTCCACTTCACAACTTTACCTGTGTAGCATACACATGTGAAATTGTCCCAAACACTCCAAACTCCATATGTTATGTGAAGTAGAACAGTACAACTTTTTAGTTTTTTTTAAACCCTCTAGTTCATTTCACTAGAGTCAAGAAAGAAGTTTTTAACCTGCTTCACTTCACCTGAAACTGGGGTAATTTGCCCACCAATGCCACTCATTAACCCCGAACCGTTATCTACACGAACAGAACCTCGCCTACTCCTCCTCTTCCTCTCGTACTTGACTCCTCTTCCTCCTGTCTCCCCGTAGCGGCGCGCCCGGCCGTAGGCGAGGCATGCTCATCCTCCAGTGAGCCGGTGCTCTATCTCCGGCGAGGCCCGCCCCCCACCTCCACAACCCCCAAGGAGCCAGGTCCCCTGCACCAGCAGGATCAAGGCGCCGGCGACGGCCCCTATACCAGCAGGACCAAGGCGCCACCTCCGCCCCTACTGAAGCAGATATCGTCGTGGTCCTCCAGCAAAACTCAGGGAGAGCTTACAGGCCTATGCCCCGTCGCAAGTCTGCCGCAACCGCATCCAGTAGAACTCGCTGATGCTGCCGCTCTCTGCAGTTCAGCAGGACGTTGCCGCCTCAGCCACCCTTTTCTCCACTGAGACGACACAGCAACAAAGGTAGCAGGTTTCACGGTTGATTGATTGAGACGTCCTTGGTTGATTAGCTTGATTGATTTGAGTGTGGAAGAACAGATCTGTTCCCGTACGGTTAATGCCATCATGAATCTGGAGCTAGCTTGAGAGCCAAACACATTTAGTTGGTGAAGTGGAGTGAAAATGAAGTGGAGTTTAGAGCATGTTTGGGAGGGCTTGACTCCACCTAACACATTTAGTTGGTGGAGTGGAGTGAAAATGAAGTGGAGTTTAGAGCATGTTTGGCAGGGCTTGACTCCACATAAACTTCACTTCACCTCTAAATCCACTCCACTCAGCTCCACTCCACCTGATAAATGTGTTTGGACCAACCAGCTCCAGACTGCCATTCTCTTTCTTTGTTGTATTTTTTTTGCGGCTGTTGGTTCGATCACCCAAGTATTTACGAATTGATGAACGTGGCCGACTAATACAGCGGCTGCTGATCGATTATTTGCACGTACTTCTATTTTGTGTTTCACGTGTTGTGTAGATACATCTAAGAGACGACTTGTTTGCTTTAGAAAATGAACCCGCAATTTTGATAACCCAGCTATGAACACAATCGCAGATCTAAACAAAACGGAGAAAAAAGCCTGCTGCCTTCTGGTTCTAGGAGCAATCGACGGCGAAAAGGAATCACAGAGAAGAAGTCCTTGCTTAACCGGCGCCCGGCGACAAGGTCCTGCGAGGTCAGCGAGTAGTAGAAGTCAGGAGTAGCAGACGGCGATGAATTCGCGCGGCAGAGCATCAGGAGTTGGCTCGCAGGAGATTAAGGGCAGGCTCGCCGGAGATGTTGCGTGACGGGCTAGGTGTTGGAGATGAGCCGCCATGGGGATTCTCTGTCTCTGTCGATACGAGGGAGACGCGAAGAGTCGGGGGCTGGGGCTCGAGGATAACGGTTTGTGTTAACTAATGGCATTCGTGGGTAATTTGTCTCAACTTTAAGTGAAGTGGAGCAGGTGAAGCATCTATTTCTTGACTCCAGTAAGATGAACTAGAGGGGTATACTGGTCCACTTCACTTAACATGTGAAATTTAGGGTGTTTGGGACAACTTCACCTGCTTCAGTGGTGAAGCTGTGAAGTGGAGCTGTACCAAACAGGCTTAGAGGTGAAGCGGAGTGAAAATGAAGTGATGTTTAAAGGTGAAGTGGAGTTTAGCTGGAGTAGAGCCCTCTCAAACACACCCGAAACAAAGAAATAAATAAACAAAGACTAGTGCATGAAGAAGAAGATAGATAATACGATACTGAATTAATGTTAAGAAGCTCACGGTAGCATCACGATGATATTTGCCTGTCCACTCGAACAACCACTTGTTCAGCTTCTTGGGATCCGTTGTGCGATTTGCGCGAATCAGATGCGCGGACGTCAAAACAAGGGCGGTTTTCTTCTCGTCGTCCCGCTGAATCCACAAACCACAGCACCTATTCAGCGGCTCATCGTCTGCAATGAAAGCCATCCGGAAGTCACAACACCAGATCGGCAGATGTGCTAGAAAACATTAAAATTATATGTTCAGTTACATATGTTCATACCGAGATAGGACGAGAGGCTGATGACGGAGCTGGCGGCAAGAAGCACGGCATCCTTTGCAGAGTCACGGATGTGAAGAAGGCGTCGGTCCTTGGTCAGGCAGGAACGAGTAGAGTAGCGATCCAAGGTGAAGAGATCAGACCGACGATCTGCATATATGAAATTAGCTATGCTAGTGTCTTAGCAACAATGATGATAACGACAGGAGGGGAGGGATCAAGCTAGAGGGAGGGGAACCGACTCCTGTCTGCTTGGTATTCGGCCTCGGCATTCTGGAAGGCGGCACGTATGTCCGCCCTGTCAGCTAGCTCGTCGGGGATGTAGGGCTTGTGGAGCAGAGGGCTGGGTGGATCGGAGGACGATTCCTCCGTCGAGGACTCGACCACATCGTCGTACACACGATCTACATACAGAAAAAAAGGAACAACAACACTACTCATGTCGTGATGAGGAGGAAAATTATGTGGAGATTGGGTACGGACTGCGGAGTACCTAATTTTGCTTCGGATTGGGTTTTTTCTTCACTCTCAAAGGCCGCGAACATCACCGTCCGATCCTCTGCCAGGTTTCTGTTCTTCTTCTCCTTCGCTTCCCTCTCCCTCTCCGTCCCCGGATCCCCCCTCGTGCGCCGCCTGCCGGCCTTCGGCATCTTGGAACGGTTTGGGGATTGTTGAGGCGAATCGCGCGTCGAGAATGACCGGCGGTGGATTGCAACGGCGGATCTAGGACTCGCAGCGGCGAGGGGGCAGAGTGGAGGAGGGCTGGTAGCGAGGAGGGCGGAGGGGAGAAGAGGTGAGTCGACGATGCCGCCACTGGAGCTCGGGATGGAAGAATCCCGTCGCCGGCGGCTTGGTCGCCCTCTCTTCCTTTTCCCGAAATATTTTCAGGCCCATTTAATACTCTCCAGTTTTGGGCCCCAAAACGGGCTTCGGATCAGGGCCTCATGTATAGCAGCACTACTTCTGTGTTTCTCAAAAAAAAGAAAAAAAATTGCTCAAAAAAAAAAGAAAAAAAATAGCAGCAGTACTTCTGTATCCAGAGTTGGTGAACAAAACAACTGTAACAACGCTAAGCGACAGTTAATCACGGCCTAATCACAACCGCATAGCTTTGAAATTAATGCAATTTTTTTTCTCTACAATGGTTTCTTCAAGTCTGCCACATTCATCCTAGAGAATCGTGTCAAGGAAATAACTTCTATCGTTTCTCTCTTAGGTAAAGTTGTTAATTACTTTGATCTCTATCTGTGGACACTAAAATGGCTGGGGTTGGTTTGGTTCCTTTTTTACTAGAGTAGCTTACTGTTCATTCTGTTGTAAAACAGAAAAAACAACTCACCATCCCCTCTTTGTTGGGCCGAGGCAGAACTCAAATCGAGCCCATGTCGCTTTCTGAATTCTAAGGGGTTCGACCTGTACCTCAGCTAGGCTTCTTTATGCCTGGTCGCTCCAGATCAAAGAACCAACAAACACCAACATTAATTTAGCGAAATCCGGCATAGAGAGACATGTTTGTTCCTCTCCTCCGCCTGCGCCGCAAAGTGGCAAGTTTGGAGAATGACAAAGAAGAAAACTGAGCCGGGAGGATGCAATGAGGTTGAAAAGAGATCTATGCATCAAGAACATAATTAAGAAAGGACGGAATGGTAGATCTAAGAAAATCCCAAGGACGGCATCAAAATAGATAATTTGGCGGGCAAGTATTCATTGAGTGAGAGTGTTGAGAAATTGTAATGCATACCCCACTTTCTATCCTTTCTCCTCGATCTCTCTCTCCTCAGCACTGCACGCCTCCGGCAGGGTGCCGATCCTAGGTCGCCGGCCATTGCCTCTTCCCTCCTGCGCTGGCTCTGGGAAGAGAGGAGCGGCAGGTGGCGGCAAGCAACAGTGCGGAAGTAGTGGGGCATCAACGATGTGAGATGATCGAAAGGTGCGGCTGCCTTGATTGCCAGTTTGCCACTCGTGCTATAAGGCAATAAGCTCGGCGAGCTCCAGGTGCTGCCGTAACATGCGAGGATGAGGAACAGCGTGCAGGGAAGGACATATCAACAGTTCCTTGCATCCTCCAAAACAGAGATTACAAAAAGGAAATTGCTTCAACTGATCTTGTAAAAGTTTCTCGTGGATCACTGCCTGTACGTTTCAGAATTCCATTAACAGCCCGTTTGGCACCCATCATTTGGGACTAGAATTCTGGATTCATTTTGAATTCCAGAAACGAACTTGTTTGGTTGGCGCAGAATTGGCCACATGAATTCAATCTCAAATTTCATGAAATTGTACTATAAGTAGCCCCAATTTCTCTCCAAAAGCTATTATTTCTCTGAAATTGTCTCTTACTCTACAAATTCATGTGGTAGCTAAACATGATTTTTAAACAAGAAATTCAAATTCGTCCAAATGAAATCCTATCAAAACATGGATTTCATTGCATTTCTATCAAATGAAATGAAACAATGGTTATCAAACGGGCTGTAAGCATACTTTTTGGCATGTTAATCCTAGCAGAAGCATCACCCTAACACACGCATCTGCCTGAAGAGGATCACAACCTGCTGACACCTGATATAGAGAGAGAGGAGGGATCGAGATGGGGGGACGGAAGGGGAAGTCATAGGTGGGTCGTTGTCGCCGGCAGCCGCTATGCAGAGACGACGAGATCGGCAAGACTGAATGCCTGATGTGGGGAGGAGGGAGATGATGGAGGGAAAAGGGATGGCTTAGGCAAGGTATGTTGTCTCCGGTGTGGAAGGCGGTGACGGCCTGACGGGAGGGCAAGGGATACTGGCGAGCATGGGCGGCGCCGTCGGAGGTGCAGTACGGAGTGGCGAGCAAGTGACGACCTTTGCCTAACCTGGACTAGTAACATGACGAGATTAAAATTAAAACTTTCGGAAGACAGATACCCAAAATGCCCTCACAATTACTACTTGCCCGTGAAATTAGTAAATTGTACCGTAAAACCCCTCAATAAATAACCGTTAATGTCTTTCTATTCTTGTTTTATCTTTTATAAGAGAGTTATCACCTTTCTTTGTTACCGCTAGCTCTGGGCGTGAAACTTCTCCTAGGTAAAGTTATTAATTATTTCAGTCTCTCCCTGTGGACACTAAAATGGCTGCGGTTGGTTCAGAGCGCAATTTCGTTTTTTACAAGAGTAGCTCACTATTCATTCTGTGGTAAAGAAAAAGAAAAAGAGAACAAGCAACTCACCCTTCACTCTTTACTGGGCCGAGGCGAGGCAGAACTCTATATATGATGCAGAATTGGGCCGCTGCCTTTACAGCTGGGCCGTGGGTAGTTTGCGTCACAAAGGGATCCGGTCCGGACAGAATATCGGGCTCAAATCGAACTACTCCGATAAACTGAAACCAAATCGTGCCCATGTCGATTTCCGAGTTGTAAAGGGTTCTAGTCGATTTCCTGGAGCTCCAAATCGAAGAACCAACATTAATTTAGCGAAATCCTGCGAGGAGCGATATGTCTGGTTCGTCAAAGCAGGCTCCTCCGGCGGCCATGGATCCAACACCGGCGGCGTCCGTAGATCCAACGCCGCCCGCACAGGAGGCAGTGACGGCGGCGCCGCTCTCGAAGGAGGAGGAGAAGAAGAAGGTAATCCTGTCACAATCCTACGTCGACTTCGTGCTGTCCTGCGAGAAGACGCTCGACACGCCTGCTGGATCTAGGGTTCATGGATCGGCTGCTGGCCCGGATCCCGGGCGGTGACTCGGACGAGTACCTCGCCGAGCAAGGGTTCACGCTGGAGGGCATGAAGCAGATCGCGGCCACCACGGATGACCTGATCGAGAAATACGAGGAGGAAGCGTTGGCCGACCTGGACTATTACAGGATCCGTGAGGAGTATGAACGGAAGGGGTATGTGGAGATGGAGATCACCGACGACGAAGAAGAAGTAGAGGAAACGAGAGCGGGCGTTGGTGCCCCTCGACCGCCTCCTAGTCCTGGAAGAAGGAGGTTTCGTCGTGGAGTCGGCAAGAAAGCCGGCTGCGGAGTCAACAAATTGAACTGACGGTGCTTTCAGTACACCCCAGCATTAGGGCGAAGAACAGCTAGTACAAGGGCACTATATGGACATGCCGAATTTGGTAGTAAGCGGTTTCCGACGAGGAAATTGCACAAAATTGCACATAACACTCAACATTGGTCCAGTTGTTGCGGAGAACACCCATTATTCGTCTTTTTTGCGCAAAACACCTACTATTCGGCTTGCAAATAAGTCCTAAAGCGAGTTTCAACGCGCTAACGATGATTCTGACCGATGGGGCCCACCCGTCAGTGCTAACATGGTGCCTTGGCCTTGCCGGCGTGGATCAGGTCGGGTTCGGTGCTTCGCCGTTCGCCTTCCCGAGCCACTGCACGTAGCGCTCGGGCCGTGCGTCCCTTGCCGCTCGATCGCACGGACGCCGCCGTGGCCTTGGGTGCGTGCGCCGCCGTCCTAGCTGCCGACCGCGTCTCACGAGCACGAGCCGCCTCCGCATCATGCGCAGGGTGCCGCTGCGACTGCCTGGTGCGCGGGCCGCCGCCTCTGGCGCGAGCAAGGCGGCCGCCAATGCGACCAAGTGCGCCGTCGCCGCTGGGTGCGCCCGGCCGCACGCCGTTGCCCTGCCGCTCTGGGCGCGCCACCGCCACGCCGGCTCGATCCACGTTGGCAAGGCCAGACCGCCATGTTGGCACTGACGGGTGGCCCCACCGGTCAGAATCGTCATTAGCGTGCTGAAATTAGGGTTATGACTTATTTGCAACCGATTAGTCAAATAGTAGGTGTTTTGCGCAAAAAAGACGAATAGTGAGTGTTTTGCGCAACAACAAGATAGACACTGAATTTGGACCAAATTAAACTTGCTCCTTTATGTCTTTAGTGTGGTTCAGTCTATCCACATGTTTCGATGTCTCGACATAGAAGAAGTTCAAAAGAAATTGCTCAAACATTTTCATCAAGCCGTAATAGTGATTTAGTTCCATGAAGAAACCAAGCTATTCGGTGGCCTTTTGCAGAACCAAAACACATGAAGAAGTTACTCATCAAGATGTTAAAGCTTCCATTCAGGCACCAATTGAAATTAAAATCATGCTCTAGTATTAAAAATAAAATGCTATTAGAAGCAATCATGTAAATTTGTGAAACATGAAACAATGCAACCTTGTTCATTGCAACTCAGGAAACGAAAACGACAAACAACAAAGATAATAGGCCTACGGTTAATACCAAATCCAGATTTTAAAAACTCTCCCAAATAGTACCATAGTACATAAAAACTAAGGATAAAAGATACCGCAAAGATGTACATGTTTACAACATGAGCAGGGGATACAAACAAGGACAAGTCTTTTTGTTTTGTTTTGTTTTGACCATGGACTGATGATGACTTGAGCAACATCATGTCAGGAAAACAGTGTCTAGCAAGGAGGCTAGCGAAACAAACTCTGACGTTGTACCTCTGCATATTGTGTTGGTGACAAAATGCTCTGGGTGCTTCAAGAGCAGCTCCAACAGGTTCTGCCATGGCTTGCCTAGCGTTCCAGTTGATGAGCCATCCTCTGGTGCTAGGTACTTTTGGACCTTCCAACTAGGCCATATCTTACTAAAGTGTTTAGTAAGCTGTGAAATAATCAAGAATTAGTTTACATGACAAACAAGTTCACAGCACGCTCACACAATCCATAGCAGATCCAAAAGCGTGGTGATATATACTATGTGAAACAAGCATATCATCACCATATTGTAGGATGTTGTCACGGTTTGTCATCAAGCTAGACCGATAAAGATATCTAACCATTTTGTTTTTCAGGAACCTGATATTGAGGATGATGTGGAGTTTGTACCATTTCCTGAAGATGTTGCTAATGTTGAAAGCAGCTAAAGACCGACGATGATGTACAATGGGCTGCTACTTGTTTGCTGCTGCCTGAATGCAACTATGCAAGACTTGCAACTGTTGTGTGCATGCTGCTGTTATTTCGATGTTGTCGTTATTGCTTATTATCTATGCATTGCACCGCTAGTTTGTGCCGCTGTGCCACCTATGCGCATTCTGCTGTTATTTGGTTGGGCCTAGCTGCTAGTTCTTATTTTGGAAGTCTGTGAGTGAGACTGTGAGCCTATCTTGATTTTTGTGTGACTGGAATGGAAGTCTGGACTCTGGAATAGGCCCTTATTTTGCTACTGTCTTGTGTTGAACACTTGAACTGCTCATCTGATGTGTTATTTTCAATCTCTATAGCACTGTCACCTAATTGTCAGTTTGATATAATTTGTTTGCTGTCAGAATTTACCCCAAGCAAATAGGTCATGCCAAATTTTTTAGATCAGCTAGCTTTTGAGCTATTTCTGTTAAAGAGTTTTTAACGATCTTAACGAGCGCTCGCGAGGTTTTATCGAACCGAGCCGAACTATTGTTTGAGATCGTTAAGGTTAACGATCTTAACGATCCGAGCTCTTAACGAACCGAGCTTAACGAACCGAGCTCTTGACGAACCGAGCGCGCTCGTTAGCCAGGCCTAAATGCTAGGTACTTTTGGACCTTCCAACTAGGCCATATCTTACTAAAGTGTTTAATAAGCTGTGAAATAATCAAGAATTAGTTTACATGACAAACAAGTTCACAGCACGCACGCACAATCCATAGCAGATCAAAAAGTGTGGTGATATATACTATGTGAAACAAGCATATCATCACCATATTGTAGGATGTAGTCACGGTTTGTCATCAAGCTAGACTGATAAAGATATCTAACTAATGATGGCGTGGACAAATCCTAAATTTGATAATTTGCTTATGAAAAATAATTGATATTCAGTAACAGCGAGTGGAAGGCGTAATTCTTGGACTTCAAACCACTTTGCATGTTAAAACCGACAAATTAACTCACCGATTCTATCAAGAGAAACAACGAAATTTCCAAAAAAAAATTGAGAGTTTGTCATAATGTCATGATTTATGTGACATGACACTGTAATGATCGTAGGACTCTCAAAGGAGATACCAAGTGAAAAGCAGTTAAGTGATGAAATATGCACATCTACCAATAATCAAAGGGAAACATCTAAATGTGAATTTAGGTACATTGACATATCAAGCGTTTAGAATTTAGGTCATTTTTAACTGCAAAATTATTGCAGCACCTACAAATTAAACAAGGTTCTTGAAGGATCATGTGATTCTTAATGAGCCCAACTATATTGTAGGAATCTCAACGCAGAAATAACAAAAAGGCAATAAAAAATTATTATTGTTCTTTCCAGGTGGAACGTGTAAAGGTTGTCCTATTGACATGAGCAAATCACATCTTCAAATGGAAGTATTGCTATTTCGTTCAGTGATTCTAAGGTGTCGCTCTGTTACTTAAAAGCTTGCAATTTATCATAACTTAACACACAATTTATTAATTAAAAATTAAAGTATTACTGACCTATGTATGCTTTCTCTAAAACATATCAGTGTTGTTAATCAAGGTGGTTGGACTAATCTTTGTAATTCTAGAAACAGAACAAAATGAATAATCTTGCATAACAAACCTTTGCATGGAGTTTTTTCATAGGCATCCATTCTCCAGGTTTGCAGTTGTTTGCTCCCAGGGTTATGACATGAGATAAGATCTTTCTCATCTGTTACACAGAGTTGTTCGTTATCTATATCCTTGTCCGCCTCTTCAACAACTTTCTTGGCTGCATAAATAGAATAACCAAGTTATAGTACATAGATGCGAGTAATAATCAAATCATCATGGTTTCTGAAGAGCATGAGATTGGTGTTGCTAATAAGAATGGGTAAAAACCATTGACATTGTATTTAGTTTTGAATCTTGTTTCAGCATAACAACAATTTTCAGGAATAAGGAAGGATTTGTCACCCTTTGTTTATCCATATCTATACCTATATTTACATCTATATAATTGTAAAATTATGAGTTGTTGTGAGATAACTCTGATTTGAACCTTGTACTAATCTCTCATCAACAACTCATGATTAAAGTTGGGACCTTGGAGTTTACCTCTTAGTTGCAGATTATTGCAGTAATAAATCATATACGAATTACCTCCTAACTGCATGCTTATGGTTCCCGGCCGTTTTGACGTATGATTGATGCTGGCCCAGTCTTTTTTCTTCAAATGGGTTGTGGGAAATTAATAAATTTAATGTCAGATTTTAAATATAGTTTTCTGTATATGATAGCAAACTTAGTATAGTATATTTCCTGTGCAATATGTATATTGAGAGACACAAGCTTGACCCATCCATGTGTCCATGGGTACCCGTCTACTGGAGATTGGGACACAAAGCTAGGAAAATAATATTTAACCATTCATTTCTTTAAATATACGTAAATCCTAAAAGCCATCCTCTGCTACAGTGGTAAATAGTTGTAACACAAAAACAAGTCTATGGGAAAGGGTAGTACATTAGTATTATAACCAAGTAACATTTTGTTTGTTAATTTTAGTATATAAAAGTGAAGAAAAAATAAAACCGGCCGGGAAGAATGATCTAGCTTAAGCATGTGACAAAGATAACATACCATGTTCACCAAGTGGTTCAATATTGATTGGACCGCAATTCGTGTCCAGCTCATCGGAAGACCTCTTGCTTTGCGCCATAGATGTTCCTTGAGTTTCAGTCCCAACTGTAATTCC
Source organism: Brachypodium distachyon (assembly GCF_000005505.3). Taxonomy (NCBI): domain Eukaryota; kingdom Viridiplantae; phylum Streptophyta; class Magnoliopsida; order Poales; family Poaceae; genus Brachypodium; species Brachypodium distachyon. The sequence goes on along the minus strand of NC_016132.3, from coordinate 15,962,845 downwards.
ATGGTCACCATCGACCCATCCATGACCACAAGAATTGCCACAAAGATCAGACAAATGAGGATGGCCAGGGTGTGATGGAATATGTGTATGCCCAGCAACATCCGAGGGAGAACCAATAACGCAGGAGGATCCACGAAAATTAATTGAAAAGGGGTAGGAAGGTGGCAAAGAGGAGGAAGACAAAGGTTGTGATAGAGTTTGAGTGCGCCAAGCACAAAAACTATCAGAGATGGAACAACTTGGTAGGAGAAAATAGAACTTTGCGTCTCCAATCTCGATGAGATCCTGAGACTTTAGTTTAATGGGATCCTTATCAGGAAGGGAAAAGACACCTTGAATGGTGCATCCCTTCATGCTAAGAACTTGAAGGGAAAAGTGGTGGTTTTTGAAATCAAAAAATATACGTGCATGATGGGGGGAAATATTTTTCTTGCTTCCTCCAATAGTAGTGAGATCGAAGTCTACCTTCCATTTCCCTGTATTATGTCCCACGATAATCTCGTAATCTTGCATCACGAAGGATTTTTTTTTACCTTGAAGCAATGCAAATCCAGCATCTAAACTATAACCAATGGTAGATGACTTTCCATCAGCACTAAGAGATTTTGTACGAGCATTCATGGCTGACATCTCCAATATTCCTAGCTGTAGTAGAGCACAAGGTACAAATGTCTTTCAGACAGTCCTGGAAAATTGTTTCATAAATACAACGTTATTTATGTTAGACGTTCATACTACAAAAGATAATAACATAAACCATAATATTACTTTATTTATGGCACATAGAAACCAATATATAATTGGTGTTCGGCATCAACACCTATTGCACATGCATTTTTTATGGGATATAGAAAGCATAAATAACATCAATAATATATATCATCATAAAATTGTAGGTTATTAGGGGGTGACAAATTCACACAATCAGGTCGTTGGTCATCTCTCTTCCAATTAGAGCAAGTACAATAGAGTGATATAGACGGGTTGTAAGACTTTAAATATTATATTTTTGTTGAGTTGGAGGAAAGAGAAGAGGAGAGAGGAGAGAAGCTGATTGTTAAGTAACATGCAGCTGCATCACGTGTTCCTAGGCTCCCTGTGAGAATGGATGTGAGCAATAATTAACAAAGTTGTTTTCCTTATAGCTAACTACTACACATGTTGGCTACTGTGTACTGACTATAGATGACATGACATTAGCTAATAGCAGGCACAACATGTTGTACTATTGTCCTTGCTCTTAACACACTATAAGGCCACAATGCCACAAGCTAGCTAGGGTATCGTTTATTGTAAACTTCTGGCACATAGTTTACAGATCCATGCAAAAAGCCACAAGCTAGCTAGGGTAATTACTAAAAATAATAAACAACTACTCCCTCCGGCCGGAATTACTTGTCGAAATATTACATGTATCTAGACGCTTTTTACACGTAGATAAATCCATATTTGGGCAAGTTTGAGACAACTAATACCGGCCGGAGGGAGTAGCATATTCATCAAAGTATAATTTATATATACAACAGCCAATTCATTTGAAATTAGGCACTACAATGGGGCAACGTTGATGAGTGTGTGCTATACGGTTGGCAACATCGATCGAGCGCAACACAATGCAACAATGCCAATTCGCGTGCTATACAGTTGACAACATCGATCGATCACAACACAATGGGCAGTCCACGTACATATAGCATCCGATCCGGTCTACTTTAGCAAAAACAAAAAGGGGAGCAGAGGCAATACACATGACAACGGGGCAGTACATGGCATCTAATTAACCCATACACGACAACACAATGGGGGCGATGGATATATACACTTTGGGGCAGTACATGGTATCTAATTAACCCATACACATGAGAACACAATGGGGGCATACACAATGTAGCATCGCCACCGCATCCATCTAGACAACAAAATAGGGCGACAACGACATACACAATGGGGTAGGACATGGCATCTAGTTAACCCATACACATGACATGGATCCAACAAAACCCATAAATAGTACTAAGAAGGGAGCAGGGATACCCGTGGTCTACCGAAGAGGAGGAGCGATGGCCGATGAAGGGGTGGCTAGGACGGGGCGGTGCGGCGTCCCGAACAGTGCCGCACGGCGGCAAGGAGGTGGCGGTCGGAGAATAGGAGGCGTAGGCGCGAAGGGTGGAGCTGGTGAATACGAGGTGGGGGAAGCGAGGGGCGGCGGTGGCGGAGGAGGGTCGAAGGATGGCGCCGGCGAATACGAGGTGGGGGAGTGAGTGGCAACGGTGGCAGCGGGTGATTCGCGTTGATGTTGCTCAGCTTAGGGTTCGACGCGCGGTACGGGGGCTTGGTTAAATTTCACCAAGTCCCGCACCCAGGCCCGTTGATAAGCTGACAAAGTGGGCGCCCCCATAGGGGGCCAAAAAGCAGGCCTTGATTCTTCTAATTGTTGCATACAATGGGATGTGGGTGGTGGGCCGTATTGATTTCTAAACTGCAGGCCTGCTAAATCATGGTGGGATGTTTTTTATTTCTAGTTCTGGTCGCTTCTCACCTATATATTGGACATAACATTTTTTTGCCGAGCACCCCACGGGCAGACCTATTACTGCCGAGGAGGTGCATGATGCACTCTTTCAGATGCAGCACCCTCAAGATGCGCGGCGTTGATTGTTTTACAGCCACAGCATTGGAAGTTAGTTAAACTCATCTTATAGTACATGTGGTACTGGAGTTTTTGGTTGGTGGTGAGTTGCCAGATGAACTAAATAATACTGTTATTGTCTTGTCCCAAGTGCGATGTCCCAATACATCAAACTGTTTAGTGCTATTGTCTTGTCCCAAGTGCGATGTCTCAACACACGTGCAGCTCTCAATCCGGCACATACATGAACAGCCATCAACGATGCTTGCCTAATCAGTCTAACAGTTTTCGTGTGCATGTGTTTGAGAGGCCGTGGCAACGCACGGGCATTGTACTAGTAACCAAAACTATCAATAATTATGGTGCCAGATAAGTATCATCATATCCATTAGGAAATATATTTTCATGGTGTCAAAATTTATAAAGTTTGACAGTCAACAAAATTTGTATGCCCTACATTTTAGAATGGAGAGAGTAATTTCTAACATTTTATTTGATGCATCGGGAGAAACAAAATGTAGCTTAATTTGTTCCAGAATGCAGTAGCAATTAATTTATGCCCTCGTGCTTAGGAAAAGAGAAGTCAGTCAACCATATGCAGTGTCATTCTTGATACGTTAGTTGTGCTTTAGTGCTGTGCTGTACCTATCAATTGGCCTTCTTTTTCTCGGTATGACCGAGAATATTGACCAAATATCAAACTTTGAATGGAGGATGCGGACTTGCTTTTGTTTGGCGCATGCTTCAGTACTATATTTCATACTTATTTTCATAACCCATCCCTGAGAGAAAGGTGCCTTGTTAATTGCAGTATTGCACCATGCTGCCACGGTCCCTACTACTATGTGTCTTCTTCCTCCTCCCCGCCACCTCTGCTTCCTACACCAACGATGGCTTCACCTACAACGGTTTCTCTTCTAGCATGCTCCGGCTTGATGGTGTAGCTTCAATCACAAGCAAAGCTCTCAAGCTAACCGATGGCACTTACAAGGGGGTTGGGCGCGCTTTCTATGGAGGCCGGTTGAACTCTATTTCCTCATTCTCGACAACCTTCGTGTTTGTCATCACCAGTGGTCCGTACAGTGATTCTAGCGGTTATGGGCTTGCGTTTACACTTTCTGCCACGACGGACTCTTTGTTGGATACCCTCCCATCTCAGTACTTGGGAATGTTCAACAACGAAAACCTCGGTAATACAACAAACCAACTCTTTGCTATTGAGCTTGATACCTTGTTTAATAGGGAATTCAGGGATATTGATAGTAACCATGTTGGAATCGATGTAAACAACTTGTTATCTATCAATTCACATACTGCTGGTTACTACACCTCAGATGGCAAGTTCACTACCTTGAGACTCATTAGCGGTGAACCGATGCAAGTATGGGTTGACTATGATGCCAATTCACGCCACGTGAATGTCAGTCTAGCACCTTACTTAGAGCCGAAGCCTGAACGCCCACTGCTATCAAGCATTGTTAATCTCACATCCGTGTTGCCAAGGTCAGTCTATGTTGGCTTTGCTTCTGCAACCCGCCTATGGTCCATACACCAAATTATCGGCTGGAGTTTCAATCCAAACGGTGCGGCTACACCACTTGACTACTCAGTGTTGTCTGAAGTTATAGACGATGTTCGTAGGGAAGCAGAAAGTCAATCAGATACCTCCAGTCACATTCTTTTACCGATTATTATCATGTCAGTGTTCATCGTGCTTGTTATGCTTATTGCCCTGTATATTTATATGAAGAAGGCAAGGAAAAGTGGTGAGTGGGAAATCGATTGTGGGTCTCCGTCTTTCACATATAAAGATCTCGTGACCGCAACTAACGGTTTCAAAAACAGGATGCTACTCGGTAAAGGTGGATTTGGAAAGGTTTACAAAGGGACTCTACAAACCTCCAAGAAAAATGTTGCGATCAAGCGGATTTCACCAGATTCAAAGCAAGGGATGAAGGAATTTATAGCTGAGATTACTATTCTCGGTCATCTCCGCCATCGCAATCTTGTCCAGTTACTCGGTTATTGTCGTCACAAAAATGAACTTCTTATAGTTTATGATTACATGCCAAATGGTAGTCTTGACAGAGTTTTGCATGGTCAAGGTAACCGGACTATAGATTGGATACATAGATTTAACATTATAAAAGGTATTGCATCTGGTCTTCTCTATCTCCATGAGGATTGGGAGAAAGTTGTGATCCATCGAGACATCAAGACGAGCAATGTTCTCCTGGATAACAAAATGAATGGAAGACTTGGTGATTTCGGCCTTGCGAGATTGCACAACCATGGAACAGACGCCCACACCACGCATTTGGCCGGCACCTGGGGTTACATTGCTCCTGAGCTAGCCAGGCTAGGAAGAGCAACGAAGGCAACTGATATTTTTGCATTCGGGGTGTTCATGTTGGAGGTTGCCTGTGGAAGGCACCCAATAGAAGTGAATAATTCTGGCGAGCCAGTGCTGCTGACAGATTGGGTGATCGATGCATGGGAGAGCGGTTCAATACTCAAAACAGTAGACCCAAAATTACAAGATTATGTCAAGGAGGAGGCAGATTTAGTACTAAAGCTTGGCCTGCTATGCTCACACTCAGTACACAGTGCTAGGCCATGCATGCGCCTAGTTATGCAATACCTTGTAAAGGATGTGTCACTCCCAGATTTCCAAGCAAGCTTTTTAAGCCTTACTACCCGGGATGAAGACTTCGATCAGCATATGATGCATATCCTGTCATGCGCTTCTGTGGCGACGACCATGACTGGTCTTTCTGGAGGAAGATAATACATAATTACTTGTTGCCAAAATCTATGGGCCATTTTCATATGAAGGGATGGGTTACTCCTGAAACTCACATTTAGTCATGTACTGTTTTATTTTTAGCTACCGGGTACGGATAAAGGTTTCCTTTTTGGTTCGAAAGCATTTCGTAATTCATATCCCTTTGTGGATGCAGCTATGTATTAAACATTTAAACTGCTATGATTATCCTCATCTCACCTTGTATTTTTAACTGCTATGAGTGTTAAAGGCACGCCCATGCATGCTACGATCTCCCTGGGTCGCTCGGCAGAGACCGCGCCCTCCCCTTGCACACTGAAGTAACTTTTTTTTTGACAAAAATGCAGCAGCGCTGCTTTTCATTACTTAAGAAGGAAAGAGAGCAACCAGGAAGCAAAAAGCTACAGCTAGGCAATTACAAGATCAAACACCACGACTAAAACTAGAAACCAAACCTAGCCGGGCGTTCCATCCTCTCGATTGGTGGACTGATGAAGATGTTCGCTGCCAGTCCGCCAAACATCGCACCCGGCTGAGAACTGATATCATGCTTGGCTGGTGGCAAATTTGGTTTGAGCGAAATCAAATTAGTATGATCTCCACCCGTGTGGGCCCAACGGCCCACCGGGCCCTTAGATCTACAGCGCCCTGATCGGGGGCGCCCAACCCAATATGGTTGGCGGGCCCCTGTTACACTGCGCAATATAAAGAGGTGGGGGCCGGCGGCACGCAACACAAGGTTCGTCGCTGTGCCGCACACCCCACCGAACACCCCCTACCGATCTAGGGTTCCGCGCAGGAGTAACGGGAAGCTCCGCCGGGTGCGATGTTTCAGCGCAATGGATTAAGCAGAAGCAGCATACTTTTATCAACATGGCAGAACCTAGACTAGATTATATTTCAGCGCAATGGATTAAGCAGAAGCAGCATACTTTTATCTTCTCTTGAACTTTTGCTCTGGCCTCTTGATTACTTGAGCCTTCATCAATCTCCACTGAAGCTATGGATGCCAGAGCAAGCTGACCAACATAATCTTCAAAATAATCGCTTCCAAAAAGTATCCCAAAGACAGCAGCTGGATCTACCATGTTATCCCTGACAACATTGATTAAGCAAGTAAGAAGATAACCACAAAGCAAGGAAGCCAATTAGCATTTTATTTCTGCATAAAGATATAAGTAGAATCTTGAATGGAGTTTTTAATCGGCTGTCTCGAGAGTAGTTACTTTTATGTCCCCCAACAGGTACTTATTATAAATAGCTACTTAGTTGCTATAATGTCTATCCATCCATAAATTCGAGAGGCTATCTTAACTTGACCCCCATTTTCACCCCCTGTAGTTCCCCTCAAGCCTTTTTCTTGTTGTGCCCTCCTCTTTCTCTCTACATCAACAATCCACTAAATCACCCCACTCTATGCTCCCAGACAGCTAGCTTAATCAGAACAATCCTGGAAAGGTCTGCTAACATTGTATTGAGAAAAATACCTACTGTTTAATAAAGCATATAACTCAATAAATACATGACTTACTGGGCAAGACCGTCCTTTCCATGCTTATCATAAGCCTCCTTTTTAGCTGGATCACTTAGAACTTGGTAGGCCTCCCCGAGTTCCTGTTAATAGCAAGCTTTAACTCAATGATCTGCGCATCGGGGATATCATTTAAAGAGACATTTGATGCCATATAAGCATTACAGTTAATAGATTCCGCATTTACATCCATGAGCATAGAAGCGCTACTCAGCAAGGGACCATCCTATCATTAACAAGGCATGGTCAAAATGAAATACATATGCAGAATATACGGGCACTGAACATCACACCAGTTGCTAATCGATCAAACTATGCTGACGTAAGATGCTGCCACAGCCAAACTCTTCTTTTCCTAACTCATATTTTAGCTCACACCTAGATCCAAACCACACAGTTTAGCTACATGAATTCTATAACAACGGACTTTTATGGCCACACAATTCTGCTCGTCCACAACAAAACTGACACAGCGTCAATATAAGGCATGCAGTTAGGCACCAAAACAAAACCCACCTGAAGTTTCACCGCCGCGTCGGGGTTCCGAGGATTCTTGTCCGGATGCACCAGCTTCGCCTGAAAAACACAACCAATTTAGCGCACAGAGATAGCCCAATAGCGCTGAAGACTCAAGGACGCAACAAAGGAATCATTCATCCGTCCGTCCATCAATCACCTTGACGTAGTAGGCCTTCTTGATATCGGCGGGGGAAGCGTCGACGCTGACCCCCAGGGTGTCGTAGTAGGCGGTTTCCTTCACCATGGCAGGAGGAAACCCTGGATCTGCGCCCCCCTCGCAACTACGACATCAAGAAAACAGCGAATGCTATCACGCCTGGGAGACAAATCGACAGCGATTAGAACCCGAGGGAGGATAGAGATAGAGACCCGCACCACACGGCCTGTCGGTTCGAGAAGCTTCTGGAAGGTTCCTGGAGAAACGAGCGGTGGAAGAAGAAGACGAGAAGATTTGGGGGGAAACAGAGGAGTCCCGGTCGATCCGCGCTGAAGGACGGAGGAAGGCGAGTCACGAACCGCTGATGCGCTGACGGATCAACGTGGACAGGCTGAGGTCCCGGGCCCGCACGTCAGGGATGACATGTCAGGAAGGCAGAGCGCCTTGGAGATGCCACGTCACGCTGTCTCTTTCCTCTTTGCCTCCGCCGTGAATCCTCTTCTCGTTGGCCCGTTGCGAGCTGCAGAGAGATGCACCGGGGATTTGTCGAGTTTTTTAAATTTTATCTCTATCTCTGGTACTTATAAAGACACCAACATATTCATCCCACGTCCACTAAACGTACACGGAGTAGTAATAAGCAGCTAATAAGCAGCTTTCAGATGTCGCACGCGGCACGCACACGGCTAATTTCACGCCGGTGACAAGTGACAACGATGTTGCGTGAAATGGAAGGGCACCGGACCGGTGTAGGAGTATTTGCCGAGAAACCTCTAGTTGGTACCAGAAAGTTGAAAACACTAAAAACAAACAAATCTGTTTTGCAGAGTTTTCTTTTAGCTTTGTTGAGAGTTAAATTTAGAGAATTACGAAATCATTATAAATCCACTGAAGTCAATTAAAATGATAGAATAATTGAAGACTATGGCTCGAAGTCTCATAAAAAAACATTGACATAACCGAAGGTCGTGCAGCCTTGAAGTTAGATCAAAATTTAAGTTAGATCAAAATTCAGAATCACTTCATGCAATGTGTAACTGCGTATGTTTTAGATTACTTTTCATTAATCCGGTTTATTCCGTCAAACGAGGTTAATAACCGAATCACACTTAGCCACCAAATTTATTATCGGTTAATTTGGTTTCGATTAATTCAGTTTCGGTTCCGATTAATTCTGATTCAGTTTTTGGTTCCGGTTTTTTACGCCCACCCTAAATGGAAGGATGAGGCAAATGCCCTCTTTTCCCACTTAGTGCACCATAAAGCAATGGACCAAGATTTTTTTTTCTCATTTTGTCCTCCCTTTTCTCCACCACCAATGGTAGCCATGGTCATTGGTTATGGACACCTAGCCTATAAATATCAGCCCCACCGGTAGGGCTGGGCATTCGGTTAAAACCGAAAATTCTGTTTTTTCTTATTACGGTTAGCAGCACAGGTACCTGAAATTGGTTACTGAATCAGCAAAGCCAAAGATTCGGTTCCGGTTTTCAGTTTATACTGAAATTTCTGTTAAGCACATACACAGTAGACATATTCAGCAGAAATTTCAACAGCATAACAACGCAAAACAGGTGACAATTAACATAACTCATCTATAATACTCAATTCTGAACTCACAAGTTCTGAAGTTTCAGAAAAGCGAAATTAAGTCCACATAAGCACGCAAGTCCACATAAGCAACGCAACCATACATTAAAGTTCAGTTCAGTGGCAGCAGCAGCATACGAAGACAGCAAAATAGCAGCACGAAGTTCACTGGTAGCAGCATACAAAGACAGGCAGACAGCGGCAGGGCCCGGTCATCGATGACGGCAGACAGCGACAGGCTCTGGTTGTCGAGGGCCTTTGGCACTTACCCAATCAGTGGTACTGCCACCACCATGGATAGGGCAAGTGCCATTGGCTCCATGAAAGAATCAGTTGATCGCTTTTCCAAAGCCAACAGTGATAGGGTAAGTGCCTACACAAATAAAAAACATCAAGGTTCGATTAAACACACCACATATAAAATAAAGGCTCAGGGCAATTGGTGAACAAGATAGATTGAATCTACACAAGAGGGAAATACGATAACTTAAGATTCACAGCAAAAATCAACTGCTACGTTAAAAAAGATGTTTACCTTCTATGATGTCTTCTCCACAATCAGATACAATTACAGTCAAGTTTCTGGCTCTTCGGCAAAGTTCCGTGGCACGAAATATTTGAATCTGTAAAGTCAACAATATTATTTCAAAGTGCTATGGTCGACATAAATTTAAGTAATCCATAGTTAAAACATAATAGTAACTTACTCGAATATCTACTTCGGCATCTAAGACTTTTGCTTGATGAAAATGGTCCCCGCCTATGTCCAGCAACATCTTTTCCAACTGACAAGTTACAAAAGCCAAGAGCATAAAGTGTAGTAGGAATATACTCTCCATTCCCTGCCTATATATATACTCCTTTTCCAATTTACTACCTACCTCAATTGTAGTAGAAATATACACTCCGTTGAAACTTTCAATAATATCACCCCTGCGGATTCCAAGTTTCTCAGCATTCGATTCTTTTGACACCTAATATTTAATTGATCATGATTAAACCAGAATTTGCATATGAGGATTTTTTTTAGGGAAAACTAATAACAATGTAAAAATAAATAATGTTAAACATTACCGCTTCAACAATAAGACCAGACTGAATGTTATGCTTACGCCTCATCCTCTCGGTACAAATAGGATCTAGAAGCTTGATGGAAATAAAGGTCATTCCAGGGTGGGGACGAGGGACGCACCTACACAAAATATAATCATTAAGACTGTAATCGTTTTACAGACTTATGTTAAATAAAACAACATATTTTATTAGAATCAATATCAAATAAGTATCACACAAAACTTAGGCAAGAACCTTATTATAGAATTAATACCATAACAAGACATTAGTTCATGCCGTGCTCAAAAGAGGATTAAGCCAGGCAAATAGATCACCAAGTAGAAAAACTGAATATTTACACCAAATTTAGTTCCTACACTGGATAGGAATAGTTTGGAAAACATGCAGAGTTCGATAAGGTGACCAACACACATTTTCTCTATATAATCTTACACACATTTTGGCACCTAGGCCTCACGTAATGATTCTTCTAAATCACAATTTAGCAATTCATTCAAACGTAACAATTGCTAAGCAATCACAATCTAAACATAATTTTGTAGTTGTTCAATTGCAATGAATGAGGTAACATATATAAGAGAATGCGTTAGTGTAATCAAAAGCAGTAGAAAAATGAATTGACAATAAAGATCGTACTTCAACTTCCTCCACAAATCCAAGCACTTGTGCAATATAGAAGAAGGTAAAAACGACTCTACGGATTGATTGTGAACCATTCCCACAACCTTCCCTTCTATGTCAATGACAGGGCCTCCGTCATCATGAACTAACTACAACATAGTGACAATAACAAACATTATAATTTATACTAACAAGATATTAAGATCGAAAAACAAAACATAAAGTTAGAATTAAATAGTACAATAGTACATACATCTGGTCCATCGTGGATAAAATACATGTAGTGGCATCTCTCATAACTGGATGGAAACCTATAATCCACCCTACCATGGGTTATGCTTAGATCAAGACTTTCATCTCTTCCAAGTCGGAGAACATCTTGACCAGAATGCACATTGTCATTAAAAGTGGACAGTTGAACTGGTTTGTCCACTACAACCTCGTAAAGAGCAAATTCGTAGTGCTCCTGGAGGTAGATGAGATTGGCTAATGCAGTTGTGCCATCCAGAAAGTGAACAGTGACCTGGAAAGACAACCGCAAAAATTATGACACTATGATTCCGAGAAAAAATTCATAGTATTTGGCAAAACCATTTTTAAGAGATTAACTATCAGAAAAAACGAACGCCGCACCAAATCAAGTCTTCTACGGAAATTGAAGAGATAACACTTTTAATTGCTAAGCAGATGCCAACTGAGGCATTACAAATAATTAAATTTTGACACGAAGAGCCTGTTTGGGACTACTCCACTTCAAAACTTCACCTGTGTAGTGGGTGAAGTTGTCCCAAACACCCCAAACTCCATATGTTAGGTGAAGTGGAGCAGTACAGCCCTCTAGTTCATTTCACTGGAGTCAAGAAAGAGGTTTTTCCTGCTTCACTTCACCTAAAGCTGGGGTAATTTGCCCACCAATGCCACTCATTAACCCCGAACCGTTATCTACGTGAACAGAACCTCCCTGACTCCTCCTCTTCCTCTCGTACGTGACTCCTCTTCCTCCTGTCTCCCCGAAGCGGCGCACCCGGCCGTAGGCGAGGCATGCTCATCCTCCAGTGAGCCGGCGCTCTATCTCCGGCGAGGCCCGCCCCCCACCTCCACAACCCCCAAGGAGCCGGGTCCCCTGCACCAGCACGACCAAGGCGCCACCTCCGCCCCTACTGAAGCAGATATCGTCGTGGTCCTCCAGCAAAACTCAAGGAGAGCTTACAGGCCTATGCCCCGTCGCAGGTCTGCCGCAACCGCATCCAGTAGAACTCGCTGATGCTGCCGCTCTCTGCACTTCAGCAGTTCAGCAGGACGTTGCTGCCTCAGCCACCCTTTTCTCCACTGAGACGACATAGCAACGAAGGTAGCAGGTTTCACAGTTGATTGATTGAGACGTCCTTGGTTGATTAGCTTGATTGATTTGAGTGTGGAAGAACAGATCTGTTCCCGTACGGTTAAGGCCATCATGAATCTGGAGCTAGCTTGAGCGCCAAACACATTTAGTTGGTGAAGTGGAGTGAAAATGAAGTGGAGTTTAGAGGTGAAGTGGAGTTTAGCTGGAGTGGAGCCCTCTCAAACACACCTGAAACAAAGAAAGAAAGAAACAAAGACTAGCGCATGAAGAAGATAGATAATACAATAGTGAATTAATGTTAAGAAGCTCACGCTAGCATCACGATGATATTTGCCTGTCCACTCGAACAACCACTTGTTCAGCTTCTTGGGATCCGTTGTGCGATTTGCACGAATGAGATGCGCGGACGTCAAAACAATGGCGGTTTTCTCCTTGTCGTCCCGTTGAATCCACAAACCACAGCACTTATTCAGCGGCTCATCGTCTGCAAGGAAAGCAAACCGAAAGTCGCAACACTAGCTCGGCAGATGTGCTAGAAAATATTAATTATATGTTTAGTTACATGTGTTCATACCGAGATAGGACGAGAGGCTGATGACGGAGTTGGCGGCAAGAAGCACGGCATCCTTTGCAGACTCGCGGATGTGAAGAAGGCGTCGGTCCTTGGTCAGGCAGGAACGAGTATAGTAGCGATCCAAGGTGAAGAGATCAGACCGACGATCTGCATATATAAAATTAGCTATGATGATAACGATGAAAAGCGGGATCAAGCTAGAGGGAGGGGACCCGACTTATGTCTGCTTCGAATTGTAACATGGCATTCTGGAAGGCGGCACGTACGTCCGCCCTGTCAGCTAGCTCGTCGGGGATGTAGGGCCTGTGGAGCAGAGGGCTGGGTGGATTGGAGGATTCCTCCATTGAGGACTCAACCACATTGTCGTACACACGATCTACAGCACCAAAATTGATGTAAGAAAAATGATAAGCAGGGTTGTCGTATTCCACAGGGATCAACTATACTAGTGCAAATAATTTCCTAAGCTAGAGAGATCGAAAAAAGAACAAGGGTTTGATGCAAAAGCAACTAAACTGATTTCCTAGCAATATGAATGCAAACCCTGACCAAATTGCAACTCAAACACCTATTACTGATGCTATAAAAAGTAGAACTAGCATCATGCATGACTAGCATACATCAAGGTTTGGGTAGAAGCAAGTGAGTCAGGACTGGGAGAGAGACATGACGAAGTACTCAAAATAAAGAGACATCACGCAATGACTAATATAGACTGAAACAGTGGAAGATAGCTCATGGCATAGCAGATCTGAACAAAGTAAAACACTAAAATGTAACTCACAGACAGATGAATGATTACAGAATTTTTTCTCTATTTCCAAAAAAGAGAAGAATTTTAACTCGTCGCAGTAAATTACAAGCCATGCAAGACCGGGAACTAATATAGAGTTAGAGATTTGAGTTCTATCAACCAAGTAAACAACAAGGGTATGGCAGCAATACTACTCATGCCGTGATGAGGAGGAAAATTATGTGGAGGTTGGCTACATACCTAATTTTGCTTCGGATTGGATTTTTTCATTCTCAAAAGCCGCGAACATCACCGTCCGATCCTCTGCCAGGCTTCTCTTCTTCGCTTCCCTCTCCTTCCCCGGATCCCTCCTCATGCGCCGCCTGCTGGCCTTCGGCATCTTCGAACGGTTTCGGGATTGGGGCGAATCGCGTCGAGGGGACCGGCGGTGAATTGCAGCGGCGGATCTAGGACTGGCAGCGGCGACGGGGCAAAGTGGAGGAGGACTGGCAGCGAGGAGGGCGGAGGGGAGAAGAGGTCAGGGCCGGCAGCTAGGGCGGCGGCGTGGCGGAGCCGGGCGGGGGCGGCGAGGGGCGGGGGGGCTCGCGGGGTGAGGCGACACTAGCGTCGAGGATTGAAGAGACTGACGCAACGAGGAATTTTTCTCGGACCGAACTACCAGCGACGTGTCCACCGTAACGTAAAACGTGCGGCGCCTGCTAATAAGCCGTGAACCCGCAGCCAGCGGCGGGGCGCGCCAGGGGGCTATGCCACGTATGTGCTACACTTAGGTTTTTTTGATCGGGCTGTGCTACTCGTAGTTGTGTTGCTGAAAACCTCCCGCTTCTTCCCATCGTCTTGTTCTTCTTGCCAAACCGTCTTATTCTTCTGGCCAAAGTTTTTTGGCAGCAAAGTATCAACAACAAAATTGCTATGCTCAACATCAAACTAAAAAAAAATCTTTCATCGGGAAATAAGTGACCTTGGGTCCAAGTAAGCCTCGCCGCTAACCTTTGCCCATCCGCCAACGCTGCCGCCCTCTGCTCCAGATGTTGCTGCCGCTGGCGACTCCAGTTGCTTCGTCACCGCCGCCAATTCTCCTGACTGCAACCCGCTCTGTCCCAGGATTCGCTTGTGTTTGGGTGAATTTCTTCAAACTCGGAAGTTACCAACGAGAAAATATACCAGTTACCAAGTATTTTCAAGTGTAGTTATTGGGTTCAAAACACTAGATCTTAATTAGTAACTACTCCCTCCGATTTATAATAAGTGTTTTGAATTTAGTACAAGTTAATGGACTGGACTATGTAACTGATGTACGACATTTGACATATCTACCTTACATATCCCAATCCCACCCTGTTTTTTCCCTGTGAGCCCGAGCGTTCGGCCGCGCGCGGGGCAAGCCCGAGCCGTTCCCGCAAGACCATGTGCACAACAAGAAACTAGCTGTTGAGTGCATGCATGCAAATGAAGTGAGATAGGGGCCCTGCAGCATAAACACATGCTAAATGGAAAGGTTTAAAAGTTGTGTAGCTAAAGCCGTATACCTGAGCTTCAAAACAAGATCACGGTTGGATATGTTTTACCAACCCTTTCTTCAAGTTTAAAGTTACCAACCATAAGCACATGAGTTACTGAACCTATTCACTATTAGTTATCAGCTTGAAAACTATAATCATTGGGGGTGTTTCAATGTTTTTAGAGCTCTGAAGTTATCAACCAGTAACAGGTGAGTTATCGGTATATACTATGTGAGTTATCAGGTTATTTATGATTTGTTTCGACGCTAGATCTAGCTAGACATGTTTTGGTTACTTTTTTCTGAGTTTAGAAATTACCTCACCAATACCATGTAAGTTACCAAACTATTCGCAAATATTTATCAACCAGGAAACTATAAACTAAGGAAGTTTGCGAGACATTTTTTCCAAATCTAGAAGTTATCAGGCAGTAACGATATGAGTTACCCAACTATTTACAAATAGTTATCGACCTAAAAAAATTGACCTCAATTGGTTATGTTTTGAAGATATTTGCTTAGCCTTGAAAGTTACCAGACCGGTGGTACCAGTTACCTTACTATTCAAAAAATAGTTACCAATTACAAACCTACGTCTTCTCACTTAGACATATTCTAGAACTCTTCTTACAAGCTCAGAAGTTATCAGCCGATAAAGATGTGAGTTACCAGACTAGACTATTCACAAGTAATAGCTTCCACAGTAGATAAACCCTGTGTATGTTTGGCGAATACTATGTCGGGAACAATAACCACGACAGCTTGGTAACTACCACAATGACATAGTGATAATTGTAACATGGACACCAGGTAACTATATCGAGATCGTGTTGGTAATTGTAACATGAAAGGTTGCTAGCTATGCCACTATATGAGGGTAACTTTACACAAACAACATGGCAACTCTGCTAGTGATTTGATGGTAACTTTAACCCAAACAACAGAGTAACTCCAACAATGTTACATTGGTAATTATACCCTCAGCTGATGGTTAACTACACAGCTAGAACTGTGATAATTGTAACCTGATAGCTAGGTAACTACATCAATATCAGTTTGGTAACTACAAGAAGTAATAAAGCCAGTGAACATTGTAAAACTCTACTTGATTGATGACAAATGGTGATGATCAAGCAAATCAGAGTAAGATCAAATGTGCTATTGGAGTGGAATTGAAGCATCGCAACAAGATATCACCGGTTGTGTGATGCTTGTGACGAGGCTCCGATGCATGATCAAGACGACCTTCGGGAGCCACATGGTGCCGAACGAGTAAGTGAGCACCACCACGTCGTCAGGGTCTACCTCCTCACCAGCGCGCGAGCAAACAACAACTGCTTAATTTGATCTTCAAGCTTTTTGACACTTTCCAAGGTCTCTTTCATCATTGAACCATCACAATCTCCAGGATGTGGAAGAATGCCTAGCACATGATGCAAATCCAACACCATAGCTTGTAACCCCATGGGGGGATAAGTCCCCACTAGCTGAATATGCGCGCTTCACCGCGCTGCTCGAAAAAAACTGACCATTATACGAAAATACGGAAGCGTGTTTTTCAACACACCATTCATTTTTTTTCTTACTTTTTCATTCATTAGCAAACCTGTCTCTTTGTGTGTCATAACTTAAAATTTAAAATGCATATTTTTTCTAACACTTCATATTTCATAAGACTCTTTGTTAGTCACAAATATTTCACTTTCTTGGATTAGATAAAAAGATGATCATCAATTACCACTATTTACGGGAAAATCAATCAATTTGGTGGCACATGTACTCTTACTGAACTATCCAAGCTCACCAAGATTACATTATCTAGATATTCTGTAGATCTGAATGTTACATGTTTCGGATCCTGAAAATATAGAAGAGTACACCGCTCCGAATAAGTCCAAAACAATATACCTGGAAGAAGTTAAAAATAAAATGCGTGAACTTCAACTTGAAGAATTCAAAACTCTTAACAGTCTGAGAATTAACTTTCATAATTCTTAGGACACCTGCCTAACACCTTGAGCGAGGTAATGATGGAGCTTCACGGGGGAGAAACAGTGATGACCTTTGTTTGAACTCCTCCAGAGCGGATTGGCCAAATCTTACCTCTAATGGAAAATACCTCCAGATGTTAGATAACAATGCTGACCATTTTATGAAGTGTTGAAAAGATTCCAGTCATTTGCCCGAATTTATTGTTCAAGAATGGAGCAAGGTTGGACTGTATGTTTTTGACACTACTTGTAGGGAACCTACAGAATGCTCTTACTTGTCTTGATAACTTCCCAGTGATAATGAGCCACAATTTCAAGCAAAGGGGCAATGATTCAGATATCCCAATTGGGCACTCAACAATAAGTCCATGCTGATTACGATTCAAGAAAGATATTAAATAAACCTATATGATAAGCACAGCCAAATGCAAGTATTAACTTGCTTTTTGGTTGTGAAATACAGGTTCATCTACCGACACTCCTTGTATTTGGTATTTCTCATGCCTTGCACTTGGACAGGAAGTTGGTCATGCCATGGATAAGAAATGAAACCCACAACAAATTAAACATTTTTCAGGAAACAATAAAATTAAACATGGCTAGTCCTTCAATCCTCACATCAAGGTATATATATGGAAACAATACATCAATACATCAACAATCCTAATTAGTACAAGAAGGGTTGTTCAAAAGGGAACCGGCAAGAGTTTCAAGGAAATGACTTATCAAGGACATTCTCATATCATATATATATGGAAACAATACATCAATATTGTCAAAGTCTATTTAAGAAACCCGCCCTAAATACAGAGTATTACTACTCAACCTGGACCCATCTCACGCAATAAGGCTGCCCCCTTTCTCCCTATCCTCACATTTCTGATTTAACATGACCAAAAATAAGTCATTGTTAGCAACCGGTGATCGATTTCCTGCAACACCTTTGGCAACAAACAGCCAAAATTATCAAATACTTTTGGCCACTCCAGATGCAAGATAACCCCCGTTTGCGCTAATGCGGCAGCCGTCGACAGTGGCTAGCAAAACTAGGGTTCGGGTGGACGCAGGGGAAGAGGAATGCAAACGAAAGATGACGAAATGTTTGCTTTAGAGAGAATTCCTGACAAAAAAAATTAAAAGGTCCACGGGGCTTTCAGCAAAATGCAACACCCGACTAAACAGTCCACGTGTCATCTTCTTGTTGGTCTGGACCTCTAATGAACCCGCAAATCAAATATTATGATGAGTCCACCCCATTTTACAAGAATTGGACTAATTTGCTTCCACCTCTTAAATAATTGATCGGAGTGTATTTACCGCCACCAAGAGTCCAAGCCAAATTGAAACTCCAGAACTATTGCACTAAGAGTTCAAGGCAAAATGAAGGTCCAAACCCCTTGCACTATTGCACCAAAAGCCCAACCGGTCAAAATAAATTCGGTAATTAACCGTATGTTTGGATGATGCTGATACATGTCAATTTTTTGGCTAATGGTTTTTGAGCCCACACTAGACCAAAGATTTGACAAGAATATGTGAGAGAGGTGGATGGATACTTATTGGAAATCAATTTTTTGGCAACAAAGCAAACAAACACTAAATATTTCGGGCATGGCTAGTTTTGGCATAGAAAACACACCTTTTTTTTTACATCGAAGTACCTGTTTATTCATCATTTACATAACAAAGTTACATCTTGGATCGTACAATGCTGGGGAATGTATCCTCCACTCGGATCGAATTCTTTGACGAGCCGGAGGCTGTCGCTCTCGATGCAGATTAGTCTGGAGATCAGGTGGTGAAGGCTCCGCAGCCCCTCAAGCGCAGCAATAGTCTCCATGGTGGTGTCGTCCGAGGCATTGATGCCGCCCGCCCACGCAGAGCCCACGACGCTCCCGTCGTGATTGCACAGGACGGCGCCCCAGGAACCAAAGCCAGAACTGTTGGAGAAGCTCGCGTCGACGTTCAGCTTTTGCCAACCATGCTTGGGTCTTTGCCAGACGGCCGTGGGGCCAGGGCGGGTAGCATTTCTCCGTAGGAGACAACGGCGGGATGATCACCCTTTTCCTTAATTCCTTTTGGTCAGAGGGAAATTCAAATTCCCCGGAGTCTTTTCCTGCCCAGAATAGGAGCCCATGAGCAGGTTTATAGATGCACTAATTGGGCAGTCTCCGTTGTTGAAGATGATGTTGTTCCTGTGGTGCCAAGCCCTCCACCAGATGAGGAGCATCTTAGTCCGCTCGTTTCGGTTCAGCCTGGCAAGAGTGAGTAGGCACCAGTCGTTTCCTTTGAAACTAAGGGTTTTCTCGTCAGGCAGCTCCCAGTGCGATCTCATAGTGAAACGGAGGGCAGGCAGATTTGGCAGGTAGGGATCTCTTTTGGTAGCCTTCTCGCTCTGTTATGTTGGACTGCAAGTGCCAGGGAGTTGGTAGCAAGTTTCCAGGCGACAACGCGCACCTTGGGCTGTACATCCGCTTTCCAAATCAAATCCCAAAGCTGACGTATTCCATCAGGGGCAGTACGTGCTGGACTGGCCATCGATCGGAGAGAGCGAGGCAATGGCTTTGCCTGCCCAGACGGTAGGCACTGCAGACAGATAAAATTCCGTTCGCCCCGTGGTGCCACGCGATGCGGTACGTCTTCAACTGCTGCACGGGAGAGAGGAATTTTCAGGACACCTCTTAATCGTCAGGAGGGATACAGACTTCCCGAACTCGATCCTCTCTCCAGGAGTGTTTAGTCTGATCGATCAGGTCAGACACCCGTCTAAGGCGAGAGCGGTTCAGGCTTGCAGAAGCTTTCAAGTTGCCCCGGGGGCCAAATTTGCACATTCCTGCCGTTACCAATTCTCCAGATAACGCCTCTTTTCAGAAGATCAAGGCCATGCTCGATGCCTCTCCAACAGGGGGAGGCATTTTGGATAAGGGAGTCACTAGGGATCAGGCGACTGAGTCCACCATGATCCAAGGAGGTCTCCGTAATTAATTTCACTTCTGTTGACGCTGTCCAGGTTTAACGTACAATAGTAACTCCATATCTAGTCCAATGGCCCACAAAAAAGCAATAAAAACACAACCCAAGTTAGGTACGGTAGCTGTTTTATTGGGCCTATAGTAGTGCAAAAAAAACCTACAATCAAACGCACAGATAAACAATACGGGAGAACAAAAACCACAACGACCTCATGAGTGTATACAGTTTTAAAAATTGCACGTGAAGTTTAACACACGGTTTCAAAAATTGCACGTGAAATTTAATGTGTGGTTAAAAATTGCGTATGAAATTTAACGTGCCGTTTTAAAAATTGGACGTGAAATTTGATGCGCCGTATTAAAAAATTGCACTTGAAACTTAATGCGCGGTTAAAAATTGCACGTGAAATTGAACGCGCCGTTCTAAAAATTGCACGTGAAATTTAATGTGCCGTATTACAAATTGCACTTGAAACTTAATGCGCGATTTTAAAAATTGCACATGAAATTTAGTGCCCCATGAAATAGGAAACATTATGGGTGCAACTAGAAAAACTACAATTGAAACCGGCACGCAACCAAAAAAATTAAAGTTACAGTCGAATAAAATTAAGCGGATGACCTGCCATCAACACGTCCACGCAGCATGTCGATCGTCCGGTCGATGCTAATATCGTCGATTGAGAAATTGTTTTTCTCAGCGATTGAGATCTAACAAATCCGATAATAATAATAATACTAATAATAGTATGGTAATTTAGGAAAAAAAGAAGAAAAAACCCATATAAAACTAGCTAGTAGCTAAAAACCAGATAAAACTAGTACTATATTAACCAATATAAAGGAATATAGATAAAGAAATTGCACACTCATTGGATGTAACCACTACCAAACACAAACACAGAGCTTTGATTAAAAAAAGGACACTATATTATTCTAACCTTTTTTAATTGGGACTATATTATTCTAACATTTTTTTGAGAATAACTATATTATTCTAACCTGTTGCTTACGAACACAAAGGAATGGCAAAAGAATACACTCATGACCCTGCAAATTCTGAAAAGAAAATTCCACTAGCATTTATCAAGCCCAACACACAGCCACTGGCCCACCAAAAATCAGAACACAGACCATCTCAGACCCGCACACCCCTGGCCCAAGAAAAATGCTAGCTATTATGGCCCTTTTAGCTCTTTCGTGGACAGGGAATTATCGAGGAAACAGAAAACGCACGCACGATCTTAGCATGGAAATCCAACCATCAGCAGGTCGACTGAGAAATATTGTTTCTCAGTCGCCTGAGCACTAGCAATTCCGTTTGGACAAAGGCAGTGTCGGTGAGAACTCCAGAAGCCGCAGCCGTCCTGAACAACAACGGCAGCAAAATGTTACTGGTACACGGCTTTGATGTTAGCTTCAGTTCAGTGTCATCATCTCCTGGCCTGGGTGGCCGTCGTTTACTTGATTCAGATGAGGAATTGGGGATTGTATTGTGTGGTTACCTCGTGTGTGTTGGTGATGAAGAGGGTGTCCATCTTGATCTTCTCGGTCTTGTGCTGACTTTGGTCCTCGCCCGAGTCCCCGATACCGACCAACATTTCAAAGGGTGCATTTTTCATAGGCAAATCGAGATTAAGTTGCAAAATTGGCTGGAAATTCTACCGGCGCCTGGTCCGCACGAGACGGATCTGAGACGCACATCCGTGCAATTCCCCACAATCGACACACAATCGCCACCTGAAAGAAAACGACAGCAGATTCAGACATTCAGTTCAGAAATTAAACGGATACAGACAACAGATGCGCAGACGCATACCGACGGAGAAGAGGTCGTCCATGACGTGCACGTTGGTGGAGCTGGCGAGCAGCACGCCGACGGTGCCGGGGCTGCCCTCCGGCGCGGTCACCTGCAGGTAGTTGGCCTTGACGTTGTAGTAGCGGGTGAAGGCCAGGTGCTGCCGCGGGCTGTTCTGCACCGTGATCCCCATGACGCTCACGTCCTCGCAGCCCTCGAAGTGGACCGCCTTGGGAGCCGCCTGGTTTACTGTTGAGTCTGTGAGGAAACAGACCACAGAGGCTGGAAATTGAAGTGCACTAGTACCAGGAGCTTGATTTCGCCGCGGCAGGGGCCGGCGAGCGTGACGGGCCAGATCTGGTAGGACTTGCCGGCGGGGACGTTGAGGTACGTGTTGTCGCCCATGGCGCATGCCGCGCTCCAGGCCTCGACGAACGCCAGGAGAAGAAATCAGAAACCAGAAACTAGAGCTCGGACTTAATGCCGCCTCCATCGATGGAGAGGCTAACGTCGGAGAATACGATGCAAGCTAGAACGATCTCAATATTAGAAGAAAGAAGACATTACTGTGTAATATTCTAAAATATAAAATAAATAAAAGAGGGAACCTTCTAGTGTTTAGATATGCACGAAGAATTATGTAGAAGCTTTGGAATACTTTAGAATAGGAGTTTAAAATAAATAAATAGGAAACCTTCTAGTACCTAGATATTTATGTAGAAGTGTGTGGAAGGCTTTAGATATTTTGTATCAATGGCTAAGATTTTGACACATGTCAAAGATCCAATGGCCATGTAGTCCTATAAATAGAGGCCCTTACCTCACACCTTGTGTAGTAGATAATAAGAAAGTGAAGAAGGTGGAAAACAAGGTATGAGCAAGTGTAAGGTGTGTATGCTCTCTCTTGTACTAATATTCCTAAAGCAATATAGTACTACTTTGTTCATATAAGTCTCCCGGTTAGGCCTTGTTATTTCTAAGTACTTAGTGCATATAAGTTGTGATTTAACGTGAGCGGATTCGCCCGGAATCACAACGGTCTTGTTTCAACGTGAGTGGCATAGCCGCCCGGATTCAAGACTTGCTTTAACGTGAGTGGCTCTGCCGCCCGAAAGCTTGCATTAAGTAAGTAGAAATAAAAAGAGACTAATCAACTACACCAAAGTAGTTGGTATAGGTGAATAGGCCCTCTCGTAGTGTGTTAGGTACACCTCGAATTCTCTACAGCTAAGATTAAAATTAAAGCAGCTTGAGGGCGTTAGTTACCTGGGTGTCGTTGGCAATGCCGTCCCCGACGGCGCCGAAGTCGTCGAGCGTGAGGAGGACGCGTGCCTCGGCGGCGCTTGACAGGAGGAACGCCACGGCGAGAGCCGCGGGCAGAAGCGGCGTCGTCCTTGCACGAAGCGCCATGGACGCGCCCACTGTCTGTTCGGCCAGCCCGGGATGGATCGGAGCCTAGCTCAGCTCAGGGTCAGCTGTCATTGCAACTGCAGACGGGAAGTACGACAACTCCTCCAGCGATCCGTTTGACTTCACACGCATCGCGTTGTTACATTTTTTTTAGCTGAATTTTGTACTAACTACTAAGAGAGGAAAGGGCAGATCTGCATCTGTGCTTCCATGTTCTTTAGGGAAATTCGAATTGAACAGCATCATGATCCACGCTAGTACAAATCACGGGCCGAATCTCGATCTGACACGGCTATCTTCGCACTATTGCACCCAGTGTCAAACAGCAAATCATACCACAAGTTTACAGGAGCAGAACAGTACATAAGAAAAATACAAACTTATAACACTTGAAAATAGAGGGCAGTACACACAATTTCACACTACAGTACAACACTTGTAAACAGGGCAGCAGTACAACACACGGCCGGATCGATCCAAGGACGACCGGCCGGCCACTCTACAAGTACCATCACAAGCACAGCTAATACAACACCGTGGACCGTGGATCCAAGAACCTCAAGCCTCACTCACTCTCATCATCATCAGCAGATTTGAAGCCCAGCAGCCTGGGCAGCGTGGCGAGGCAGGACTCGGGGACGACGACGCCGGTGCTCTTGCCGGACGCGGCGCGGCACTATGCCGACGGCGCCCTGTGCCCGTGCCCGACCAACGTCAGGTTGACGTTCCGCAGCGCCACGCGCCTGCACGGCACGGCGAAGCTGCACGCGAACGTCACCGCCCGCTTCGTCGCCGACGTGCCTGCGATGCCCTCGTAGTCGATCTTCTCCACCGCCACCGCGCTCATCCCCTTCGGTTAATTCCGTAATTGCAAATAATACACTGGACTGCGATGGCTTTGCAATACCATGGTTTGCAAATTATACCCTGGACTTCTAGGGAGGCGGTGGAGGGCTGGAGGCCGGGAAGCGGCCGAGGCGGCGGGCCAGCGCGAGCTGGCGGGTAGAGCGCGGCCTGCACGGGGATGGCGTCCATGAGCACGACGGCGTCCCACAGCGCCACCCACGCCGACAGCCGCATCCGGCACCGCGCCTTCCGCAGTAAGAACGCCACATCGGGAGATGGAAGGCAGAGGGCACCAGAGCAGGGGGCGGCGCCGGCAAGTCGTGGTGGAGAGAAAATGAGAAAGGAAGAGAACCGAGATGGCGACGGTTTGGATCGGGAGTAACGAGTTTTCGGCAAAGAGAGAATTGAGCACGCCGGCTGGTTACTGGGCCGGCCCATTCGTTTTTCGCAGGTATTGGCGAGGCAGGGTGAGATATTAGTCCCACGTCGCCAATTTAGCCAGATCTCGTCCGACATAAATATTGTGCTCCGCACCTATTTTTGACTTCTTGCAAATGCTCAAGTTTGCTGCGCTAGTAGGGAACGAACCGATCCTCCAGTCAAATCGGGGGGCAATTTTCTTATTCTCTCTTTTAGGAAAGATTATTTTTTGTTTTTCCCTTCTTCTTCTTTTTTTGTACATCACATACAAATTCACCATCAAGTTATAAGTAAACAGACCATTCATGGATGTGTTTGGATTTAGGCAAACTTGTGGCCAAAAAAATGGAGCCACAAGTGGTATGTTTAGCTAATAAATGAGTCTGATACATGGGCCATGTGTACAAGGAAGTGTGGCAAGCCATAGTTGTGGCAGAGAGCCAAACACTAATGCCATGCCTTGCAATTATGTACCTTGCCAAATGAGCAGAAAAGGCATGTGCAAGTATATAGATGAGGATGGTTCCACACCAATCATATCTAAGAAAATCAAGACGAAAGCCAAGGCCATTTGCAAGGTGAAAAACGCTGGTAGCAGGAGGGGTGCAGCTTCCTCCTTTGTAGGGGCTGCCACCTCATCTCACCCTTTGTGTGAGAATCTGCCTGCTGTCAGGGTGAGGAAACCAAATCCAATATATATATGACTGCGTCATAGCATATTGATCACATATGAATTCTACATCTGGATGCAACCAGATGTATTCTACTGGGTCATGTGGCCACAGGACAACCATAAAAGAAGCCAACAACTAACCCCTGTAAATCAAACCGAATCAAGAGCCAAGATAACCTAGAATGGATGAAACAGAAGAACAGAAACCAGCGACTCATGGTCTAATCCACCAGCGACCCACGCACCCAGCCGCCGAAGGCCACCAGCCCTTCTCCTTGCCCCCCAGACGAACCGCGCGTGGAGGACCCGCTGATGCTGGGGATTTTCTTGGTCGGGGGAGAGGTGGAAGACGATGCGGGAGGCGAGGTTATGGCGGCGCACCCAGGTTTGTTGTTGCAGGATTCTCGTCGCCGTACCAGGCACGCCGAAGTGGGAGAGAATGGGGCATGACAGGGTGAACGACGATGGCACCAGGCGTGTCGTGGTGGAATTGACATTGAGCAGCTGGTTGCCCCTCCCCCGTCCACTTGCGATATGTTCGTTGGTGCTTATCTGTCGGGCCTGGCGGTGGCCATGGTGGTCTGCCGTTCTTCAGTCAGCTGCTGATGATGGGCATGCCACCGCCAATGGCGATGGAGGAGTACAACGGCAATGGCTGGCCCGCCAGCGTTGTGAGGCCGCTAACCGGATCTTGAGCCGATGGGTACGGGGAAAATTGGTGAACGTGGAATTAACGGGGAAGGCAAAGAACGGCTACTCAACATCCTGAAGCACCACCACCTCTACGAAACCTGGGGAAGCACAGAAACAAAGATCTTCAGTGCAACGCCACCAATGAACATCACAGGAAAGACAAACACTGTCGGGAGCAGAAATGGCAGACCAAATTACCACAAAAGAATGCAGACTTCGAACCATAAATAGAGGACAGAAGAAGGCACGAGAACGGGAGTTACCGACCTCCAAACTGCCAGCGCAGTACACTCTCAAAGGCTCCGAAAGACAACGCATGAACACGCGTCGATCGCCACCCGCCTAGCCCATCGTCAGCCATCCCCGCGCAGCCCAAACGCCCACCCCTACCCTGACAGCGGCCCAACTGAGCACAGCGGCCCACACCACCAGTGATAAATGAACATCCGCGCAATTGGTTTCTCACGCTCGCCAACAGAACCGGCCAACAAATCGGCCGAAACAGAAGGAAATCACAACCGCCTACGTGGAACGCTGAGGAAGCGAAAAACTCATCGGCTGTAGGATTTGGATAGTATTGGTCTCATATGGAATAGCAGGGGGTGGGGACGAAAGGTTTTAAGGCATATTTACAAGGTGTGACTAGGGAATTTCAGGTTGATTTCTTGGGCATTCAGGAAACTATGAGGAAAGATTTCTCTGATGCTTTCTTTAGGAGAATTGATCCTTTGAATCAATTCACCTGAAAATTTATACCATCTTGTGGGAAATCAGGTGGTCTTTTGGGGGGATTTAGAATGGAAAGATTTGACATCAAGACCTATGCGACGGGTAGATACCGTATAAAGGTAAAGGTGCGGGACAAGAAAATAAAGCTATCTTACTGGATTGTGATTGTTTATGGGGCTGCTCAGGAAGAAAGAAAGATGAGTTTCTGGTTGAGCTTGGTGCTGCTTGTGGTGATCAAGAATTACCATTACTAGTAGGAGGAGATTTTAATATCTTAAGGTTTCACCAGGATAAAAATAAAAAGAGGAGGAGTTGTAAGAAGACTGATATGCTGAATGCCATCATTGACACTCATGGGTTGAGGGAAATTGTAATGTCTTGGGGGCAGTATACTTGTTCCAACAATCATGATGTCCCACCCTTGAAAAGTTGGATAGAATACTAGTGAATAGTGATTGGGGAGATCTTTTTCCTTTGATGACTATCAGGAAATTAGTGAGACAGCTTTTTGATCATAACCCTTTGATTATTGATACCATGGAACAACATGAGAAACAGAGGAACAATGACTTTAAATTTGATATTAGTTGGTGCAGGCACCCTGATTTCCTTGAGAGAGTTAGGAAGGTTTGGATGTAACCTGTTCAGGCTGCAGATAGTTTGGGGGCGATTCAGGGGAAACTAAAAAAACAAAAGAAATCTCTAAAAGGATGGGGCCATAATATTAGAGGGCAAGCTAACAAACTAAAAAAGGACTTGTCAGAGGAGCTGCAAGATATTGAAGAGCTAGAGGAAATTCAACCTCTGCAGGTGGATCCGTTAGCTATGAGGGGTGACATTAACTCTGCACTATTTGAACTTTATGATGATGAGGAAGAGTTCCGGCGGAGAAAATCTGGAGAGAATTGGTTACACAAAGGGGACAATAATACTATTTATTTCCATAGAATTGCAAATAGCAGGAGGAGAAAGAATGTCATTTTATCTTTGCATCAAGGGGAGGAAGTGAAACAGGGCACTACTAATTTGGTGAATCATGCTACTGATTTTTATAAATCCTTATTTGGTCGTGCTGATGGATTTCAGTGTCATCTCAGAGGGGAGATGTGGGGGGATGGGGAAAGGTTAACTGTGGAAGAACAGACTGTGCTGGATATGCCATTTGGAGAAGATGAAATAAAGGGTATAATTGATTCCATGGAAAGAAATAAAGCAGTTGGTCATGATGGGTTTGCTAAAGAATTTTATCAATCTTGCTGGGAAATTGTTAAAGATGACGTTATACAACTTTTGCTGATTTCCATGCTGGGAAAGTGGACTTAAGCAGAATCAACTATGGGATAATCACCTTGATACCAAAAGGAGCTGATGCTGATGTTTGCTTCAGGTACTGTTCAAGATGTTTTCCAAGGGCATGACTCTAAGGCTGGGCCCTCTGATGCCTAAGCTAATTGAGCCATGCCAGTCTGCTTTTATAAAGGGTAGGAACAATGGGGTGCTTGCTTTGAATGAAATCCTCAGAGAATCCAAGTGTTGCAAACAGCAGGGTGTGGTGCTGAAGATTGATTTTGAAAAGGCCTATGATAAGGTGAACTGGGACTTTCTTTTCCACTATGGTCAGATGAAAGGTTTTAGTGAAGATGGATGGGATGTATTAGATCTATTGTTACTAATGGGACATTGAGTGTAGAAGTAAATGATGTGTTGGGGCCATACTTTGGGAGCCATAAGGGGGTAAGACGGGGGATCCTCTATCCCCTTTTTTGTTCAATCTTGCAGCTGAATGCTTGGCCAAAATGATACATGCTACTCAACATGTTGGTAGACTGACTGGACTAGTGCCCCACCTAGTTGATTCAGGAGTTGCCGTTTTCAATATGCTAATGATAACATATTGTTTGTCATAGATGATCTTGAGGAGGCCAGATCCTTGAAACTCATTCTATACTTGTTTGAGGCCATGTGAGGGCTCAAGATCAATTTTCAAAAACGTGAAGTAATCATGATTTTACCAGACAACCAGAAGAGGCAATGCTACGCAGAGATGTTCAACTGTCATGAGGGGAATTGGCCCATTAAGTAGTTAGGAATGCCTGTGAGTGTTGATAAAATCAAAGTTGCATATTGGGCTTTGCTGGAGGAAAAAAAATGGAAAAAAAGTTTGCAGGGTGGAAGGGGGGGGGGGGGGGGGGCTTTGTACATTGGTGGCAGAGTCACCTTGCTTAATTGATGTTTGACTGCTACTCCAGTTTACCATATGTCCATGAATATTTTACCCAAGTCAAACCTTGTCAAATTGGACAAGATTAGAAGAAGATTTTTATGGAAGGGGGGATCTAGGAAGAGGAAATATCATCTAATCTCCTGGAAAATCATATGCAAACCAAATATCAAAGGTGGGTTTGGGAGTAAAAAATCTGGAGCTATTTAATATTAGCCTTACGTGCAAATGGTGGTAGAAATTGAAAGCTGAACCAGGGCTGCGGAAGGAGCTGATTCAAAGGAAATATTTGCAGGAGAGGGGCATTTTTAATATCCAAAGCAGACCACATGATTCTCCATGCTGGGCAGATTTACCGAAAGTTAGAGATTTATATCTAAAAGGAAGAAATGTGGTGATTGGTGATGGAAAATCAACTGGTTTCTGGGGTGATGCCTGGTGTGGACAGTTGTCCTTTGCACAACAATTCCCTAGGCTGTTTTCCATATCTAATGAGGTGGGGCTATCCGTTCATGACATGGCCGCCAGGAGATGGGTTATGACTTTCAGGAGATGGCTTGATGAGACTTTGAAGAAGAATACAGGAAAGTTAGGGATAAGTTGATGGGCTCTTACTGATCAGAAAGATACACTAGTTTGGAACTTGACCAAAAACAGGAAATTCTCAGTTAAATCCATGTATGATGTACTCACATGTGGGGGTGGGGGGGGGGGGGGGTGGGCAAGCAGATCATTTAAACATCTCTGGAAAGCTAGGATTCCATTTAAGATAAAAATCTGGTCATGGCTAATCTGGTACAATGCCATAGCTACCAAAGATGATATGAAAAGGAGGAATTGGGAAGGGGGGTACCACCTGTAGATTTTGCAAAGGGGAAGAGACCATACACCACTTGTTCTTTCATTGTGGAGCAGCGACATACGCCTATAGTGTTGTGAGTATGATGTTAGGTGTTAATGCTAGACCCTCTTGTTTTTCCCAGTACTTTTGGTGGATGTCAACATTTACAAAAAAAATTTGGTGGATGTCAACATTTATATGCGTAGGGAAAAACTTGCAAGTCGTGGGCCTAGCTGCCATTTGCTGGGCAATCTGGAAGTTGCGAAATAGGGCATGGTTGAAAATAAGTTGATACGTTCACTTGTAGAAATAATATGCCTGCCATGTGCTTTCATGAAATATTGGACAGGTTTGCAATCCAATGGCGATAGGGACCGGCTTCGAGCAGGGGCGGCGGCGTTACAGGCAGAGGCGCTACAACTTCATCCACGGCAGGCCAAGGTGGACACGGCGCAGATCCTGGGGCCTGAACAGGACATGGGAGGGCCTGGCATGTGATCTGGAACATGAAGGGGCGGTTTCTGAGAAGACGCAGATGCTGGAGTGGCTGCAAGGTGTCATTTTTGTCTGGTTCAAGTAGGCAACAAAAAACAGTGGCGATCCTTGGTATCGTATGTAATTAGATTTGGGCCTTTTGTGTGTTTTATATCTTCAGTTTGAGTTTGAGACCTCTGCCTCCAGGACTGCGTTTTGCAGCCTGAGAACTTTTGTTGGCGTGCTATGTGAACTCTTGTTCCGTTGCTTTGGTAGTGGAATCCGGCCGATAAAAAGGTCGTATGTAAATGAAAAAAAAAGTACATCTCCCCACCGTTCCGCATCATCAGTCCCGCCTTCATGTAAAAGTAACTGATGACGGTTATTGGATTAATATGTAATCATAGCTAGTGCTGGAAGATAGAAGGAGTAGGACGGACCCCGGATTTTGTGCCAAGGGGGGGGGGGGGTCGCACATGTTATCCTAGCCGTCCCCAACTCATTGGGATCTGTGCCAAAAAAACAAATATTGCTCTATGGACAGATACGGGTACAACGTACAGGGGGGCGCGCACGTGGGGTTCACATCCCGTCGCCCCCTCCCTTTTCTCTCTTGAAGAACCGCCGCCAGTCATCCTCTCCGTCTCTCTTGCGCGCGCCGGTGCCATCCTCGACGGCGAACTTGGTGTCCGCTCCACTGCCATCCTCACCCCGAATCCGTTCCTCCAGCCGCCAAATCCCGTCCGGAGCAGTCCCGAATCCTGAGTTCGTGTCACCGCGGCCTCCATGCCCGAAACTCCGGAAGATCAGGACCTGGAGTGGTCTTCCCGGAGTCCGGCGGCCCCGAATCCCCTCCTGCAGTTCCGAATCCACACCTCCAGGCCCCCGAATCCCCGCTAAGGAGCGCGACGAGGCCCTGTTCATGGAGAACGAGCCGTATGATTCCTCGTTCCAGGGCCGCCGCCGTCGCCGGCCCGATGTCTACGCTCTCGCATGAAGAACTCCTCCCCAAAATTGCTCCTGCGCCGCTGGGCCGAGGTCTAGAGCGACACAAGGAGAACCAGAGGAGAATCCGGGCGGCGAAGGAAGAATGTGCCTCTGCTACGAACCTGCGAGACGCCATCAAGTCCGTGCTCATCTCCTGCTACGACCTCAAGTCGTCGGCGCCGCTGCTCTTCTCTCGCGCCGTCGCCCTGGTCGAAGCCCGGCCGCTTCGAACAAGCAGAGGTGGCGTCGTTGGACGGCGCGACCTCCCGTGCCGCCGTGGACGGAAGGCCCACCATGGGCAGCCCGGCGTCCCCGGCCATCACGCACGTGTTGCACGACACGCACGAGTTCCCGTTCGCGCCGCTACTTTTGCCGTGGTGCTCGCCGGGGACGTTGGCGGCGGCGCGGAGGCCGAGGAAGTCGAGCTCGACCGGCGGCGCTCATCACTTGGAAATCAGGAGGGGGAGACAAGTGAGAGAGATGGGGCGAGAGGAGGGGACGACGCCTGGAGGGAGAGACAGAGAGACATCGGGGGGTGCAAGGGCCCCACCACGACCCTACATGTGTCACCTCAACTGCAAATACAGAGGCCAAATCAGCAAATTTGACCCTTTTTCGAAAGTTGAGGCAAAAATGACCCTCGTTCAAAACTATTTTCGAATCTGATCTTTTTTGGAAACGTCACTCGTGCTGGCGTTTCGATTACAAAGGAAACGCTACGCGCAGTCTGCAACCGGTTTGCTCGCCAGGGGAAACGCCACAACCCCTGGCGTTGGCAACCCAACCGCAACGCCAAGACCTCTGGCGTTTCAGTCCATCTTCTTGTTTTTGACATGCATGGGTGGTCCTCGATCTCCTGCTGGCTGGGGACGGACGTGCCTGTGTGTACTAGCTAGGTAGCTTGCTCTGAGGTGCAGTCCCGGTGGAGTCTGATCGGTGATCCCATCATATTCATCATATGTACACTCCATGGTGCTACTGCTTCTTTTCCGTCCCCGGGCGCCTCTTTCTTTTGTGTGTGCAGGCCCTTTGGAATATGCAGCATATATATTTTTATGCATAAAGTATCAAAACAAGATCAGGGGGCACGGGCGCGGGCAGGGGGCACGGGCGTGGGCACGGGGAGGCGGCATGGCGGCGCGGGCGCGGGGAGGCGATGCAGTGATCTCCAACCCGGAGTTTTTCCAGTGGTACCAGCAGGATCAAATGGTGATGACCGCACTGCTTGCCTCCATGTCCGAGGACATTCTTGGGCAGATGACACACCACACCTCAGCTCGTGAAGTCTGGGAGGCACTGCACCCCATGTTTGGCTCCCACAACCGCGCACGTGTCAAGCAGGTTCGGTACCTGTTGTCGAACTTGAAGAAGGACCTGAGTGCTGCATAATACTTCAACACTGTTAACAGTGCTTAAGAAGAATGGTACAGTTCATAATGGAATCTGTGTAGCTGGACTTCCTGCTAAGGAACTGTTCTTACCCAAATAGGCAAATACTAACATGACTTGGTTGTATAGTTAGACAATCTATTACAATATATTAAATTGAAATTGATGGTGATGGTGGGCGCCGTTGGTCGGTCAACTTCGTTAAAATTATAATCAATATGCCACTGCTCCTTATTTTTTTTCCTCCTGCCTTATTCACGATTTCAGTAGCAGAAATTCTACGGTTTAGATTTACCGAAAGTTATTGTACTGTCCAAATTTGTCACAACATAATACGAACAATCCTAAAATAAATCAATCTCCTAAGCATGAAATCCAAAATTCTTCGTATCCATCTCAGTATGGAAATCAATCCGAACCCAAACAAAAAATCTCGGTATCAATCTCAGTATGGAAATCAATCCAATCGAAAAATCAATGTCCAGACTTCGCCTCCACCGGCTCGTGCTTGATACACTTTCCGTTGTTCTGTAGCATGCACGGGTTTTTTTGCTAGTAATATTTTAAATATGAAACTAATCTAAGCCTTAGCAGGTTCATTTGGCCTGTCCTGAGACTTGTCACAGTGGCTACAGTGCTGACCCACATGACACGTGGCTTTAGGCTGACATACTAATCGAAGGACCTAGACCCCCAGTAAAATATTGGACAGATAATAAGTGTTCAGACATACCTTCTCCATAAGATCTGGTCGATGGTCCGATAAGACAGTGAACCAGTACCTAGCATGGTACATCTCAGATATCATCAAAGGATTCAATTCCTATAATAATATGGACTTTGCTATGCGGCAGCCGTTAGCGTGGCAGCGGTACGCTTCCCGCCCGATCGATCCCGCGAGCCGAGTGCGCGGCAGCGCGCGAGGCGACCCCGTTCCGTTTTTCCAATGAGCCCCTAAACCTAGCTAGTGTATCTTTCCCGATCTGTTCCGCGAGGCGAGCATGCAGCAGCGCTGCGCTGCGCGAGGGAACCCCATCTTGGTTTCGAAGAAAGTCCAAGCGTGCCGAAGCTATCCTGGCTGCCACGGTCCAACGATGATGCATGCTTATGTCACCCAAGATTCTTTCCAAATCCAAAAATTCAAAATGTTTTAGCTCTCAGATGGCACAACGAATTTACGATCCGTTTTCACCGTTGAGTTAGTGACAACGAGGGCTTCACAACAAGATCTCACTTGGGTATGTTTCGACAACTTTTTTCGAGCTCAAAAGTTACCAAGCACTAAGACGTGAGTTACCAGACCTTGGCACAAGTAGTTACCCACTTCAAAAACTATATTAGATCAACAATCGAACACCAAGATAACTTGGATATCTTGACAACTACAATGATGCCATGGTCCTGAACAGTAACATGGATAATTTGTTAACTACACAGTGCTATGTTGAGAAACAAGATCAATATCACATTAGTAACAATCCATTAGTAATTGTAACACGAAACCTAGTTAACTACATCGCTGCTATGATGTAGGTGGTAACTTTCACCCAAAACCTGGATAACTATGTTAATAATATGGTGGTAATTGAAGCCTAGATAGTTGGATAGTATATTATTGACACGATGAATATTATAAACTAAACGACTGGATAACCACATGAGTGTCACGATGGTAACTTTAATAATCTAAATGACTAGATAACTAATGTGTGTCATGATGATAAATGTAACATAAACGACTGGATAACTACATGAGTGTCAAGATGGTAACTGTAACCTAAACGAATGGATAACTACATGGGTCATGATGATAACTGCAAACTAAACGACTGAATAACTACGTCAGTGTCATGATGGTAACTGTAACCTAAACGGTTGGATAACTAAATGAGTGCCTTTATGGTAATTGTAACTTTAACGGTTGGATAAGTATGTGAGTTTCATTATGGTAACTGTAACCTAAATGAATAGAGAATTCACTTGGGTTTGGTTCTAGGCCACTTTCTTCAAGTTCAGAAGTTATTTACCCATACATAAATTGATCGAGTTAGCTAACCATTCACACTAATTCATCGGCTCAAAACTAGATGCTTTGGCGAATTCATTTGAGAACATAAGTTACCAACCGATAATATATGAGTTACCAGACCAGATTATTCACAAGTAGATACAGTATGTGTTTGGGTGAATTTCTTCAAATTCGGAAGTTACCAACGAGAAAATATACCAGTTACCAAGTATTCTCAAGTGTAGTATTGGGTTCAAAACACTAGATCTTACTTAGTAACTACTCCCTCCGATTTATAGTAAGTGTTTTGAATTTAGTACAAGTTAATGGACTGGACTATGTAACTGATGTACGACATTTGACATATCTGCCTTACGTATCCCAATCCCACCCTGTTTTTTCCCTGTGAGCCCGAGCATTCGGCCGCGCGCGGGGCAAGCCCGAGCCGTTCCCGCAAGACCATGTGCACAACAAGAAACTAGCTGTTGAGTGCATGCATGCAAATGAAGTGAGATAGGGGCCCTGCAGCATAAACACATGCTAAATGGAAAGGTTTAAAAGTTGTGTAGCTAAAGCCGTATACCTGAGCTTCAAAACAAGATCACGGTTGGATATGTTTTACCAACCTTTTCTTCAAGTTTAAAGTTACCAACCATAAGCACGTGAGTTACTGAACCTATTCACTATTAGTTATCGGCTTGAAAACTATAATCACTGGGGGTGTTTCAACGTTTTTAGAGCTCTGAAGTTATCAACCAGTAACAGGTGAGTTATCGGTATATACTATGTGAGTTATCAGGTTAGTTATGATTTGTTTCGACGCTAGATCTAGCTAGACATGTTTTGGTTTCTTTTTTCTGAGTTTAGAAATTACCTCACCAATACCATGTAAGTTACCAGACTATTCGCAAATATTTATCAACCAGGAAACTATAATTTCACTAAGGAAGTTTGCGAGACATTTTTTTCCAAATCTAGAAGTCATCAGGCAGTAACGATATGAGTTACCCAACTATTTACAAATAGTTATCGACCTAAAAAAATTGACCTCAATTGGTTATGTTTTGAAGATATTTGCTTAGCCTTGAAAGTTACCAGACCGGTGGTACATGAGTTACCTTACTATTCAAAAAATAGTTACCAATTACAAACCTACGTCTTCTCACTTAGACATATTCTAGAACTCTTCTTACAAGCTCAGAAGTTATCAGCCGATAAAGATGTGAGTTACCAGACTAGACTATTCACAAGTAATAGCTTCCACAGTAGATAAACCCTGTATGTTTGGTGAATACTATGTCAGGAACAATAACCACGACAGCTTGGTAACTACCACAATGACATGGTGATAATTGTAAGATGGACACCAGGTAACTATATCGAGATCCTGTTGGTAATTGTAACATGAAAGTTTGCTAGCTATGCCAGTGATATGAGGGTAACTTTACACAAACAACATGGTAACTCTGCTGGTGATTTGATGGTAACTTTAACCCAAACAACAGAGTAACTCCAACAATGTTACATTGGTAATTATACCCTCAGCTGATGGTTAACTACACAGCTAGAACTGTGATAATTGTAACCCGATAGCTAGGTAACTACATCAATATCAGTTTGGTAACTACAAGTAACAAAGCCAGTGAACATTGTAAAACTCTACTTGATTGATGACAAATGGTGATGATCAAGCAAATCAGAGTAAGATCACATGTGCTATTGGAGTGGAATTGAAGCATCGCAACAAGATATCACCGGTTGTGTGATGCTTGTGACGAGGCTCCGATGCATGATCAAGACGACCTTCGGGAGCCACATGGTGCCGAACGAGTAAGTGAGCACCACCACGTCGTCAGGGTTTGCCTCCTCACCAGCGCGCGAGCAAACAACAACTGCTTAATTTGATCTTCAAGCTTTTTGACACTTTCCAAGGTCTCTTTCATCATTGAACCATCACAATCTCCAGGATGTGGAAGAATGCCTAGCACATGATGCAAATCCAACACCATAGCTTGTAACCCCATGGGGGGATAAGTCCCCACTAGCTGGATATGCGCGCTTCGTTAGTTGTGCTTAGGAAAAGAGAAGTCGGTCAACCATATGCAGTGTCATTCTTGATACGTTAGTTGTGCTTTAGTGCTGTGCTGTACCTATCAATTGGCCTTCTTTTTCTCGGTATGACAGAGAATATTGACCAAATATCAAACTTTGAATGGACGATGCCCGGACTTCCTTTTGTTTGGCGCATGCTTCAGTACTATATTTCATATTTATTTTTCATAACCCATCCCTGAGAGAAAGGTGCCTTGTTAATTGCAGCATTGCACCATGCTGCCACGCTCCCTACTACTATGTGTCTTCTTCCTCCTCCCCGCCACCTCTGCTTCCTACACCAACGATGGCTTCACCTACAACGGTTTCTCTTCTAGCATGCTCCAGCTTGATGGTGTAGCTTCAATCACAAGCAAAGCTCTCAAGCTAACCGATGGCACTTACAAGGGGGTTGGGCGCGCTTTCTGTGGAGGCCCGTTGAACTCTATTTCCTCATTCTCGACAACCTTCGTGTTTGTCATCACTAGTGGTCCGTACAGCGATTCTAGCGGCTATGGGCTTGGGTTTACACTTTCTGCCACGACGGACACTTTGTTGGATACCCTCCCATCTCAGTACTTGGGCATGTTCAGCAACGAAAACCTCGGTAATACAACAAACCAACTCTTTGCTATTGAGTTTGATACCTTGTTTAATAGGGAATTCATGGATATTGATAGTAACCATGTTGGAATCGATGTAAACAACTTGGTATCTATCAATTCACATACTGCTGGTTACTACACCTCAGATGGCAAGTTCACTAACTTGAGACTCATTAGCGGTGAACCGATGCAAGTATGGGTTGACTATGATGCCAATTCACGCCACATGAATGTCAGTCTAGCACCTCACTTAGAGCCGAAGCCTGAACGCCCACTGCTATCAAGCATTGTTAATCTCATATCCGTGTTGCCAAGGTCAGTCTATGTTGGCTTTGCTTCTGCAACCCGCCTATGGTCCATACACCAAATTATCGGCTGGAGTTTCAATCCAAACGGTGCGGCTACACCACTTGACTACTCAGTGTTGTCTGAAGTTATAGACGATGTTCGTAGGGAAGCAGAAAGTCAATCAGATACCTCCAGTCACATTCTTTTACCGATTATTATCATGTCAGTGTTCATCGTGCTTGTTATGCTTATTGCCCTGTATATTTATATGAAGAAGGCAAGGAAAAGTGGTGAGTGGGAAATCAATTGTGGGTCTCCGTCTTTCACATATAAAGATCTCGTGACCGCAACCAACGGTTTCAAAAACAGGATGCTACTCGGTAAAGGTGGATTTGGAAAGGTTTACAAAGGGATTCTACAAAGCTCCAAGAAAAATGTTGCGATCAAGCGGATTTCACCAGATTCAAAGCAAGGGATGAAGGAATTTATAGCTGAGATTACTATTCTCGGTCATCTCCGCCATCACAATCTTGTCTAGTTACTCGGTTATTGTCGTCACAAAAATGAACTTCTTATAGTTTATGATTACATGCCAAATGGTAGTCTTGACAGAGTTTTGCATGGTCAAGGTAACCGACTATAGATTGGATACATAGATTTAACATTATAAAAGGTATTGCATCTGGTCT
Organism: Brachypodium distachyon; assembly: GCF_000005505.3. Lineage (NCBI taxonomy): Eukaryota > Viridiplantae > Streptophyta > Magnoliopsida > Poales > Poaceae > Brachypodium > Brachypodium distachyon. The sequence continues at coordinate 15,924,643 of NC_016132.3, read as the reverse complement.
TCTCTATCTCCATGAGGATTGGGAGAAAGTTGTGATCCATCGAGACATCAAGACGAGCAATGTTCTCCTGGATAACAAAATGAATGGAAGACTTGGTGATTTCGGCCTTGCGAGATTGCACAACCATGGAACAGACGCCCACACCACGCATTTGGCCGGCACCTGGGGTTACATTGCTCCTGAGCTAGCCAGGCTAGGAAGAGCAACCAAGGCAACTGATGTTTTTGCATTCGGGGTGTTCATGTTGGAGGTTGCCTGTGGAAGGCACCCAATAGAAGTGAACAATTCTGGCGAGCTGGTGCCACTGACAGATTGGGTGATCGATGCATGGGAGAGCGGTTCAATACTCAAAACAGTAGACCCAAAATTACAAGATTATGTCAAGGAGGAGGCAGATTTAGTACTAAAGCTTGGCCTGCTATGCTCACACTCAGTACACAGTGCTAGGCCATGCATGCGCCTAGTTATGCAATACCTTGTAAAGGATGTGTCACTCCCAGATTTCCAAGCAAGCTTTTTAAGCCTTACTACCCGGGATGAAGACTTCGATCAGCATATGATGCATATCCTGTCATGCGCTTCTGTGGCGACGACCATGACTGGTCTTTCTGGAGGAAGATAATACATAATTACTTGTTGCCAAAATCTATGGGCCATTTTCATATGAAGGGATGGGTTACTCCTGAAACTCACATTTAGTCATGTACTGTTTTATTTTTAGCTACCGGGTACGGATAAAGGTTTCCTTTTTGGTTCGAAAGCATTTCGTAATTCGTATCCCTTTGTGGATGCAGCTATGTATTAAACATTTAAACTGCTATGATTATCCTCATCTCACCTTGTATTCTTATCCGAGTGTTAAAGGCATGCCCATGCATGCTACGATCTCCCTGGGTCGCTCGGCAGAGACCGCGCCCTCCCCTTGCACACTGAAGTAACTTTTTTTTTGACAAAAATGCAGCAGCGCTGCTTTTCATTACTTAAGAAGGAAAGAGAGCAACCAGGAAGCAAAAAGCTACAGCTAGGCAATTACAAGATCAAACACCACGACTAAAACTAGAAACCAAACCTAGCCGGGCGTTCCATCCTCTCGATTGGTGGACTAATGAAGATCTTCGCTGCCAGTCCGCCAAAAATCGCACCCGGCTGAGAACTGCTATCATGCTTGGCTGGTGGCAAATTTGGTTTGAGCGAAATCAAATTAGTATGATCTCCACCCATGTGGGCCCACCGGGCCCTTAGATCTACAGCGCCCTGATCAGCGGCGCCCAACCCAATATGGTTGGCGGGCCCCTGTTACACTACGCAATATAAAGAGGTGGGGGCCGGCGGCACGCAACACAAGGTTCGTCGCTGTGCCGCACACCCCACCGAACACCCCCTACCGATCTAGGGTTCCGCGCAGGAGTAACGGGAAGCTCCGCCGGGTGCGATGTTTCAGCGCAATGGATTAAGCAGAAGCAGCATACTTTTATCAGCATGGCAGAACCTAGACTAGATTATATTTCAGCGCAATGGATTAAGCAGAAGCAGCATACTTTTATCTTCTCTTGAACTTTTGCTGTGGCCTCTTGATTGCTTGAGCCTTCATCAATCTCCACTGAAGCTATGGATGCCAGAGCAAGCTGACCAACATAATCTTCAAAATAATCGCTTCCAAAAAGCATCCCAAAGACAGCAGCTGGATCTACCATGTTATCCCTGACAACATTGATTAAGCAAGTAAGAAGATAACCACAAAGCAAGGAAGCCAATTAGCCTTTTATTTCTGCATAAAGATATAAGTAGAATCTTGAATGGAGTTTTTAATCGTCTGTCTCGAGAGTAGTTACTTTTATGTCCCCCAACAGGTACTTTATTATAAATAGCTACTTAGTTGCTATACTGTCTATCCATCCATAAATTCGAGAGGCTATCTTAACTTGACCCCCATTTTCACCCCCTGTAGTTCCCCTCAAGCCTTTTTCTTGTTGTGCCCTCCTCTTTCTCTCTACATCAACAATCCACTAAATCACCCTGCTCTATGCTCCCAGCCAGCTAGTTTAATCAGAACAATCCTGGAAAGGTCTGCTAATATTGTATTGAGAAAAATACCTACTGTTTAATAAAGCATATAACTCAATAAATACATGACTTACTGGGCAAGACCGTCCTTTCCATGCTTATCATAAGCCTCCTTTTTAGCTGGATCACTTAGAACTTGGTAGGCCTCCCCAAGTTCCTGTTAATAGCAAGCTTTAACCCAATGATCTTCGCATCGGGGATATCATTTAAAGATATATTTGATGACATATAAGCATTACAGTTAATAGATTCCACATTTACATCCACGAGCATAGAAGCACTACTCAGCAAGGAACCATCCTATCATGAACAAGGCATGGTGAAAATGAAATACATATGCAGAATATACTGGCACTGAACATCTCGCCAGTCGTTAATTACTATACTTCATAAGGAGTAACAATTGATGCTACCACAGCCAAACTCTTCTTTTCCTAACTCATATTTTAGCTCACACCTAGATCCAAACCACACGGTTTAGCTACATGAATTCTATAACAACAGACCTTTATGGCCACACAATTCTGCTCGTCCACAACAAAACTGCCACAGCGTCCATATAAGGCATGCAGTTAGGCACCAAAACAAAACCCACCTGAAATTTCACCGCCGCGTCGGGGTTCCCAGGATTCTTGTCCGGATGCACCAGCTTCGCCTGAAACGCAGAAAAAACACCAACCAATTTAGCGCACAGAGATAGCCCAATAGCGCTGAAGACTCAAGGACGCAACAAAGGAATCATTCATCCGTCCGTCCATCAATCACCTTGACGTAGTAGGCCTTCTTGATCTCGGCGGGGGAGGCGTCGACGCTGACCCCCAGGGTGTCGTAGTAGGCGGTCTCCTTCACCATGGCAGGAGGAAACCCTGGATCTGCGCCTCCCTCACAACTACGAACATCAAGAAAACAGCGAATGCTATCACGCCTGGAAGATAAATCGACAGCGATTAGAACCCGAGGGAGGACAGAGATAGAGACCCGCACCACACGGCCTGTCGTTTCGAGAAGCTTCTGGAAGGTTCCTGGAGAAACGAGCGGTGGAAGAAGAAGACGAGAAGATTTGGGGGAAAACAGAGGAGTCCCGGTCGATCCGCGCTGAAGGACGGAGGAAGGCGAGTCGCGAACCGCTGATGCGCTGACGGATCAACGTGGACAGGCTGAGGTCCCGGGCCCGCACGTCAGGGATGACACGTCAGGAAGGCAGAGCGCCTTGGAGATGCCACGTCACGCTGTCTCTTTCCTCTTTGCCTCCGCCCTTCTCGTTGGCCGGTTGCGAGCTGCAGAGAGATGTACCGGGGATTTGTAGAGTTTTTTAAATTTTATCATTATCTCTGCTACTTATAAAGACACCAACATATTTATCCGACGTCCACTAAACGTACACGGAGTAGTAATAGCCCCACGATCAGAGTCAGTGAACATGAATTATTTGCTAACCGTGCGCGCTCATGTTTAGGCTGAAATTCCACCCCCTCCAACCCTTTTTTTCTTTTCTTTTCCCCATCCAGCCTCCAACGATGCCTCCTGAGGCCGCCGCCGCCGCCTCCTCCCCCCGCTGCCCTCTCCTCTGCCCCGCCTCAGCCCGCCTCGCACGCTCCCCACCCCGTCTCTGCCCTCCTTTTCAACTCCCGTTGCCGTCGCCCCTGCCCTCTCGCCTCCTCCTGCACTCCAGCCCCTCCAGCGGCCTCGGTCCCGCGCCGCACCTCTAGCGCCGCCTTCGCACAGGCCCGCCCCGCCGTCTCCCAGGCCCTCCAGCGCTCCGCAGTCTCCGTCGCAATTCATATCAGATTTACCAAGGAGGCATAGCTCTCTCTCTCTCTCTCTGATGTGGTTCCTCTCCCTGCTCTTTAACCCTAGATTCCTAGAACAACAACAAGTTATCAGGCCTAATCGTTTCTCTTCTGCAGGTTAATTAGAGTTCAGAATAACAAGTTGCAGCAATCAAGTCACTAAAAGGTAACACGAATGGATGAATTTTGTGTGTCTAGATTTACTCGAAGTGTTACTATGTGATCTGAATTTTTGAATCTTAAATTTTTGGTCTAGCACTCATGCAGTGTACTAATGTGTGAGATATATATGCATAATTACTGGTCTTGAAACTGAGACTTAAATGTCTTGTCAAATTAGATCCAGGGAACATGATTGAAACATGATCCTGAACGTATTATCTTTTACAGGTATGTCTGCCAAATTATGGTATTTATATTGTCTCTTATATGCTCTTAGACGAGGCCCCTTGACTGATTGTTATTGCACCTAGAGATGGAGTTGGCGAAAACAAATTCAGCCATGTCATTCAAATCCCATGTGCAGTTGTTGTTTTTCACCCCCCCCCCCCCCCCTCCATTTTGATCAGTTACAAATGCACAGGATGGCAGCACTTACTTTCTTCATGCTGACTACCAACAAGGTGTTCTATGAATCTCATGATGATACTCATGTGAATAAAAAGGTATATCTCTGAACCGATCAATCATTTTGACTTCAAACCATTGATTTCTCCGACAATATAGTAATGCAAAGCAATTCCTATCAGATTTACCAAGGAGGCATATACCTTTCTCTTTCTTAAGTTAGTTGGAATCTGTTTAATCTTATTCTCGAGGTAGACCACGATAAGTTTGTTTCATGGCATATTACAGGTTAGAACAAACTGGATACAAACAATTGTTAATACATAGAAAGAGCTAGTAGTTCTTTTGTGAGTAGTAATTCAATTAGCTTGGATGTACCCTTCTGTAATTTTGTGTTAATTTTCTTATGTATATGCCACACATCTCTTAATTGAGTGTCAATAAAGTGGGTTGCAGGGGAGTCATCTTCAGAAAATTAATCTTAGAATGATATAAGTAGAGTATTTTTACTCTTCAGCTTACAGTTCTATTTGTACAAACAACAATAGAGTTAGAGACCCGGTCAAAAAAAAACAATAGAGTTAGAGTGACTTGTGTTATACTAATACAGTAATGCTTTTTTGTCCGCCAGATATATGGCTGAGTTGCTTGCCGCGAGGCAAAAAAATGCCCCGTTCCTTCAAGTTCTTCCCTTCTATACCAGGCTCTTAAACCAAGGTTCTTTCTTTTGCTTTCAGGCATTACTATAATCCTGCCTGTTTATGTGCTCTTTAACAATTTACTAGATAATATTATGAGTTGTTAATAATGCAATGCATTCAATCATCCACTCACTATCACCAATTATTTTGTTTAATTACTTTATTTTACCCAAGGCTGAAGTACTGCTTTCTAGCTCATTGTTCGCTTTCTGTTGTTATTCCTGCCGATTCCTAGCAACAAACAATTGTTATTGAACACCAGAACGCTGCTATAACCTTTTCATCATGGGGTCATTTCATTCCTGACCTTGGTTCTTAAGTGTAGCACCAGGATGAATATTTCTACACAGGGATATCGGCTTGAAGCCTGGCTTGTTAGATAATGGTCTCCCCTGAATTTTCAGCTGGGCCAATTTATGGTAATCATATATGATTTTCTGCACTTCATATATTTCTTTTTACGATATCACATATTAAACATGCAAGAATTTTTGTTCTTTTTTACTGTGGCAAGATGACAAGATTCCTATCTGAGTAATTTTACTCCGAATTTGTACTAATGAGACTTTCACCTTAGCCAAAGTTGTTCTCCACCATGCATCTATAGGAAACTTCTGCGTTCATGCAAGGAGCATACATAAGTGCAACCTTTCTGTTCATCCAGTAATGCATTCAGGACTAATCTTGGCTAATAGATTGATTGAATCATTCTTGTCAGGCCATTACTGGCAACAAGCACGCTAAGTATTGTTTGCACTCTTCTTGATCAGAAATGAATGATGATTTGCAGGTCCTGGGTTGTCTGATGCTTGTCGATTTTCTGAATGGACAGCTTATTGACGAAGTAACAATCTTCATTAAATTTATTTCCTAGGTATTTGCCATCTGCGTAATTTTGAATTGAGTGTTTATCTAGGCCTGATGATGTCTATTTTCAGTTGCAAACATGCCAAGAAATTATTCTTCGTGTTTATAGCATGCTTAGGATGTTTTTTCTAGATTCTGAAGGGATTTCTTGAGCAATCAGTTTTGCATACGTCGTGGAGTTTAAAGCCATGGATACAACTAAAGACTAAAGTGTAGAAATACATGAGTTTTTACTTTTTACAGTCATAGCTTTCTGTTTCTATTTACAGAGGACTGCTATCGAGTAAACATGTTTTTTCTTAGGCTGTTATTGTTGCTCTTTGGTTGGCCAGTGCTGGAAAAGAATCTACGCCCTGGCAGCACTACAAAATTAGAAGCTTTGGTAGGGCGGTACTTCCCTTTCGTACATGTTTTCTCTTGGGTATATCCTGATGTTGTGTAAGATCATGGATAATGCCTTGTATTTTGATGCAATATGGGAGATTTCAAGCTTGAATGTATATGTTCCAACACCTGTAACTTCAGAGGACTTGAAGAAAGCATATGAGAATGAAGTACAGGAGAAGCCACTCTGTTAAAGCAGCGAGAAGTGTCCATTGACTAAAATTTGATCGGTCTTCACAGGGGATATTTGAGCAATACGGTTAGCATCATTTGTAAACATAACATTTGAGTGAGATGAGCAGCAATAGCAAGGCAAGTAACAATGTTGGGGTATCTTTTCCTTGTTTAATTGATTCATTTGACTTCTGTGTGACCAATTGATTTAATGGTTTAGGCTAATATGACTTAAGTTTTATGTCAATGTTTCTCAGTATTTAAGCTAATTACTATGTGTTGGGTGTTATGACGAGTTTTTGATTTATTTTTTCTGTGTGTGTGCTTGTAATACACCTAATTGAATTTATATTAATCGAGACGTGCATTGCACGTGCAATTCTACTAGTGGGATGAGAAAGCTAATAAGCAGCTTTTAGATGTCGCACACGGCTAATTTCACGCCGGTGACAAGTGACAACGATGTTGCGTGAAATGGAAGGGCACCGGACCGGTGTAGGAGTTTTTGCCGAGAAACCTCTAGTTGGTACCTGAAAGTTAAAAACACTAAAAACAAACAAATCTGTTTTGCAGAGTTTTTTTTTAGCTTTCTTGCAGAGTTAAATTTAGAGAATTACGAAATCATTATAAATCCACTAAAAGTCAATTAAAATGATAGAATAATTGAAGACTATGGCTCGAAGTCTCATACAAAGAAACTTTGACATAACCGAAGGTCGTGAAGCCTTGAAAATTACATCAAAATTCAGAATCACTTCATACAATGTGTAACTGTGTATGTTTTAGACTATTTTTCATTAATCCGGTTTATTCCGTCAAACGAGGTTAATAACCGAATCACACTTAGCCACCAAATTTATTATCGATTAATTTGGTTTCGATTAATTCTGGTTCAGTTTTTGGTTCCGGTTTTTTACGCCCACCCTAAATGGAAGGATGAGGCAAATGCCCTCTTTTCCCACTTAGTGCACCATAAAGCAATGGACCAAGATTTTTTTTTTTTCTCATTTTGCCCTCCGTTTTCTCCACCACCAATGGTAGCCATGGTCATTGGTTGTGGACACATAGCCTATAAATACCAGCCCCACGGGTAGGGCTGGGCATTCGGTTAAAACCGAAAATTCTGTTTTTTCTTATTACGGTTAGCAGCACAGGTACCTGAAATTGGTTACTGAATCAGCAAAACCGAAGATGCGGTTTCGGTTTTCAGTTTATACTGAAATTTCTGTTAAGCACATACACAGTAGACATATTCAGCAGAAATTTCAACAGCATAACAACGCAAAACAGGTGACAATTAACATAACTCATCTATAATACTCAATTCTGAACTCACAAGTTCTGAAGTTTCAGAAAAGCGAAATTAAGTCCACATAAGCACGCAAGTCCACATAAGCAACGCAACCATACATTAAAGTTCAGTTCAGTGGCAGCAGCATACGAAGACAGCAAAATAGCAGCACGAAGTTCACTGGTAGCAGCATACAAAGACAGGCAGACAGCGGCAGGGTCCGGTCATCGATGACGGCAGACAGCGACAGGCTCTGGTTGTCGAGGGCCTTTGGCACTTACCCAATCAGTGGTACTGCCACCACCATGGATAGGGCAAGTGCCATTGGCTCCATGAAAGAATCAGTTGATCTCTTTTCCAAAGCCAACAGTGATAGGGTAAGTGCCTACACAAATAAAAAACATCAAGGTTCGATTAAACACACCACATATAAAATAAAGGCTCAGGGCAATTGGTGAACAAGATAGATTGAATCTACACAAGAGGGAAATACGATAACTTAGATTCACAGCAAAAATCAACTGCTACGTTAAAAAAGATGTTTACCTTCTATGATGTCTTCTCCACAATCAGATACAATTACAGTCAAGTTTCTAGCTCTTCGGCAAAGTTCCGTGGCACGAAATATTTGAATCTGTAAAGTCAACAATATTATTTCAAAGTGCTATGGTCGACATAAATTTAAGTAATCCATAGTTAAAACATAATAGTAACTTACTCGAATATCTACTTCGGCATCTAAGACTTTTGCTTGATGAAAATGTTCCCCGCCTATGTCCAGCAACATCTTTTCCAACTGACAAGTTACAAAAGCCAAGAGCATAAAGTGTAGTAGGAATATACTCTCCATTCCCTGCCTATATATATACTCCTTTTCCAATTTACTACCTACCTCAATTGTAGTAGAAATATACACTCCGTTGAAACTTTCAATAATATCACCCCTGCGGATTCCAAGTTTCTCAGCATTCGATTCTTTTGACACCTAATATTTAATTGATCATGATTAAACCAGAATTTGCATATGAGGATTTTTTTTAGGGAAAACTAATACAATGTAAAAATAAATAATGTTAAACATTACCGCTTCAACAATAAGACCAGACTGAATGTTATGCTTACGCCTCATCCTCTCAGTACAAATAGGATCTAGAAGCTTGATGGAAATAAAGGTCATTCCAGGGTGGGGACGAGGGACGCACCTACACAAAATATAATCATTAAGACTGTAATCGTTTTACAGACTTATGTTAAATAAAACAACATATTTTATTAGAATCAATATCAAATAAGTATCACACAAAACATAGGCAAGAACATTATTATAGAATTAATACCATAACAAGACATTAGTTCATGCCGTGCTCAAAAGAGGATTAAGCCAGGAAAATAGATCACCAAGTAGAAAAACTGAATATTTACACCAAATTTAGTTCCTACACACTGGATAGGAATAGTTTGGAAAACATGCAGAGTTCGATAAGGTGACCAACACACATTTTCTCTATATAATCTTACACACATTTTGGCACCTAGGCCTCACGTAATGATTCTTCTAAATCACAATTTAGCAATTCATTCAAACGTAATAATTGCTAAGCAATCACAATCTAAACATAATTTTGTAGTTGTTCAATTGAAATGAATGAGGTAACATATATAAGAGAATGCGTTAGTGTAATCAAAAGCAGTAGAAAAATGAATTGACAATAAAGATCGTACTTCAACTTCCTCCACAAATCCAAGCACTTGTGCAATATAGAAGAAGGTAAAAACGACTCTACGCATTGATTGTGAACCATTCCCACAACTTTCCCTTCTAAGTCAATGACAGGGCCTCCGTCATCATGAACTAACTACAACATAGTGACAATAACAAACATTATAATTTATACTAACAAGATATTAAGATCGAAAAACAAAACATAAAGTTAGAATTAAATAGTACAATAGTACATACATCTGGTCCATCGTGGCTAAAATACATGTAGTGGCATCTCTCATAACTGGATGGAATCCTATAATGCACCCTACCATGGGTTATGCTTAGATCAAGACTTTCATCTCTTCCAAGTCGGAGAACATCTTGACCAGAATGCACATTGTCATTAAAAGTGGACAGTTGAACTGGTTTGTCCACTACAACCTCGTAAAGAGCAAATTCGTAGTGCTCCTGGAGGTAGATGAGATTGGCTAATGCAGTTGTGCCATCCAGAAAGTGAACAGTGACCTGGAAAGACAACCGCAAAAATTATGACACTATGATTCCGAGAAAAAATTCATAGTATTTGGCAAAACCATTTTTAAGAGATTAACTATCAGAAAAAACGAACACCGCACCAAATCAAGTCTTCTACGGAAATTGAAGAGATAACACTTTTAATTGCTAACCAGATGCCCACTGAGGCATTACAAATAATTAAATTTTGAGACGAAGAGCCTGTTTGGGACTACTCCACTTCACAACTTCACCTGTGTAGTGGGTGAAGTTGTCCCAAACACCCCAAACTCCATATGTTAGGTGAAGTGGAGCAGTACAGCCCTCTAGTTCATTTCACTGGAGTCAAGAAAGAGGTTTTTAACCTGCTTCACTTCACCTAAAGCTGGGGTAATTTGCCCACCAATGCCACTCATTAACCCTGAACCGTTATCTACGCGAACAGAACCTCCCTGACTCCTCCTCTTCCTCTCGTACGTGACTCCTCTTCCTCCTGTCTCCCCGTAGCGGCGCACCCGGCCGCAGGCGAGGCATGCTCATCCTCCAGTGAGCCGGCGCTCTATCTCCGGCGAGGCCCGCCCCCCACCTCCACAACCCCCAAGGAGCCGAGTCCCCTGCACCAGCACGACCAAGGCGCCACCTCCGCCCCTACTGAAGCAGATATCGTCGTGGTCCTCCAGCAAAACTCAAGGAGAGCTTACAGGCCTATGCCCCGTCGCAGGTCTGCCGCAACCGCATCCAGTAGAACTCGCTGATGCTGCCGCTCTCTGCACTTCAGCAGTTCAGCAGGACGTTGCTGCCTCAGCCACCCTTTTCTCCACTGAGACGACATAGCAACGAAGGTAGCAGGTTTCACAGTTGATTGATTGAGACGTCCTTGGTTGATTAGCTTGATTGATTTGAGTGTGGAAGAACAGATCTGTTCCCGTACGGTTAAGGCCATCATGAATCTGGAGCTAGCTTGAGAGCCAAACACATTTAGTTGGTGAAGTGGAGTGAAAATGAAGTGGAGTTTAGAGGTGAAGTGGAGTTTAGCTGGAGTGGAGCCCTCTCAAACACACCCGAAACAAAGAAAGAAAGAAACAAAGACTAGCGCATGAAGAAGATAGATAATACAATAGTGAATTAATGTTAAGAAGCTCACGCTAGCATCACGATGATATTTGCCTGTCCACTCGAACAACCACTTGTTCAGCTTCTTGGGATCCGTTGTGCGATTTGCCCGAATGAGATGCGCGGACGTCAAAACAATGGCGGTTTTCTCCTTGTCGTCCCGTTGAATCCACAAACCACAGCACTTATTCAGCGGCTCATCGTCTGCAAGGAAAGCAAACCGAAAGTCGCAACACTAGCTCGGCAGATGTGCTAGAAAATATTAATTATATGTTTAGTTACATGTGTTCATACCGAGATAGGACGAGAGGCTGATGACGGAGTTGGCGGCAAGAAGCACGGCATCCTTTGCAGACTCGCGGATGTGAAGAAGGCGTCGGTCCTTGGTCAGGCAGGAACGAGTATAGTAGCGATCCAAGGTGAAGAGATCAGACCGACGATCTGCATATATAAAATTAGCTATGATGATAACGATGAAAAGCGGGATCAAGCTAGAGGGAGGGGACCCGACTTATGTCTGCTTCGAATTGTAACATGGCATTCTGGAAGGCGGCACGTACGTCCGCCCTGTCAGCTAGCTCGTCGGGGATGTAGGGCCTGTGGAGCAGAGGGCTGGGTGGATTGGAGGATTCCTCCATTGAGGACTCAACCACATTGTCGTACACACGATCTACAGCACCAAAATTGATGTAAGAAAAATGATAAGCAGGGTTGTCGTATTCCACAGGGATCAACTATACTAGTGCAAATAATTTCCTAAGCTAGAGAGATCGAAAAAAGAACAAGGGTTTGATGCAAAAGCAACTAAACTGATTTCCTAGCAATATGAATGCAAACCCTGACCAAATTGCAACTCAAACACCTATTACTGATGCTATAAAAAGTAGAACTAGCATCATGCATGACTAGCATACATCAAGGTTTGGGTAGAAGCAAGTGAGTCAGGACTGGGAGAGAGACATGACGAAGTACTCAAAATAAAGAGACATCACGCAATGACTAATATAGACTGAAACAGTGGAAGATAGCTCATGGCATAGCAGATCTGAACAAAGTAAAACACTAAAATGTAACTCACAGACAGATGAATGATTACAGAATTTTTTCTCTATTTCCAAAAAAGAGAAGAATTTTAACTCGTCGCAGTAAATTACAAGCCATGCAAGACCGGGAACTAATATAGAGTTAGAGATTTGAGTTCTATCAACCAAGTAAACAACAAGGGTATGGCAGCAATACTACTCATGCCGTGATGAGGAGGAAAATTATGTGGAGGTTGGCTACATACCTAATTTTGCTTCGGATTGGATTTTTTCATTCTCAAAAGCCGCGAACATCACCGTCCGATCCTCTGCCAGGCTTCTCTTCTTCGCTTCCCTCTCCTTCCCCGGATCCCTCCTCATGCGCCGCCTGCTGGCCTTCGGCATCTTCGAACGGTTTCGGGATTGGGGCGAATCGCGTCGAGGGGACCGGCGGTGAATTGCAGCGGCGGATCTAGGACTGGCAGCGGCGACGGGGCAAAGTGGAGGAGGACTGGCAGCGAGGAGGGCGGAGGGGAGAAGAGGTCAGGGCCGGCAGCTAGGGCGGCGGCGTGGCGGAGCCGGGCGGGGGCGGCGAGGGGCGGGGGGGCTCGCGGGGTGAGGCGACACTAGCGTCGAGGATTGAAGAGACTGACGCAACGAGGAATTTTTCTCGGACCGAACTACCAGCGACGTGTCCACCGTAACGTAAAACGTGCGGCGCCTGCTAATAAGCCGTGAACCCGCAGCCAGCGGCGGGGCGCGCCAGGGGGCTATGCCACGTATGTGCTACACTTAGGTTTTTTTGATCGGGCTGTGCTACTCGTAGTTGTGTTGCTGAAAACCTCCCGCTTCTTCCCATCGTCTTGTTCTTCTTGCCAAACCGTCTTATTCTTCTGGCCAAAGTTTTTTGGCAGCAAAGTATCAACAACAAAATTGCTATGCTCAACATCAAACTAAAAAAAAATCTTTCATCGGGAAATAAGTGACCTTGGGTCCAAGTAAGCCTCGCCGCTAACCTTTGCCCATCCGCCAACGCTGCCGCCCTCTGCTCCAGATGTTGCTGCCGCTGGCGACTCCAGTTGCTTCGTCACCGCCGCCAATTCTCCTGACTGCAACCCGCTCTGTCCCAGGATTCGCTTGTGTTTGGGTGAATTTCTTCAAACTCGGAAGTTACCAACGAGAAAATATACCAGTTACCAAGTATTTTCAAGTGTAGTTATTGGGTTCAAAACACTAGATCTTAATTAGTAACTACTCCCTCCGATTTATAATAAGTGTTTTGAATTTAGTACAAGTTAATGGACTGGACTATGTAACTGATGTACGACATTTGACATATCTACCTTACATATCCCAATCCCACCCTGTTTTTTCCCTGTGAGCCCGAGCGTTCGGCCGCGCGCGGGGCAAGCCCGAGCCGTTCCCGCAAGACCATGTGCACAACAAGAAACTAGCTGTTGAGTGCATGCATGCAAATGAAGTGAGATAGGGGCCCTGCAGCATAAACACATGCTAAATGGAAAGGTTTAAAAGTTGTGTAGCTAAAGCCGTATACCTGAGCTTCAAAACAAGATCACGGTTGGATATGTTTTACCAACCCTTTCTTCAAGTTTAAAGTTACCAACCATAAGCACATGAGTTACTGAACCTATTCACTATTAGTTATCAGCTTGAAAACTATAATCATTGGGGGTGTTTCAATGTTTTTAGAGCTCTGAAGTTATCAACCAGTAACAGGTGAGTTATCGGTATATACTATGTGAGTTATCAGGTTATTTATGATTTGTTTCGACGCTAGATCTAGCTAGACATGTTTTGGTTACTTTTTTCTGAGTTTAGAAATTACCTCACCAATACCATGTAAGTTACCAAACTATTCGCAAATATTTATCAACCAGGAAACTATAAACTAAGGAAGTTTGCGAGACATTTTTTCCAAATCTAGAAGTTATCAGGCAGTAACGATATGAGTTACCCAACTATTTACAAATAGTTATCGACCTAAAAAAATTGACCTCAATTGGTTATGTTTTGAAGATATTTGCTTAGCCTTGAAAGTTACCAGACCGGTGGTACATGAGTTACCTTACTATTCAAAAAATAGTTACCAATTACAAACCTACGTCTTCTCACTTAGACATATTCTAGAACTCTTCTTACAAGCTCAGAAGTTATCAGCCGATAAAGATGTGAGTTACCAGACTAGACTATTCACAAGTAATAGCTTCCACAGTAGATAAACCCTGTGTATGTTTGGCGAATACTATGTCGGGAACAATAACCACGACAGCTTGGTAACTACCACAATGACATGGTGATAATTGTAACATGGACACCAGGTAACTATATCGAGATCCTGTTGGTAATTGTAACATGAAAGTTTGCTAGCTATGCCAGTGATATGAGGGTAACTTTACACAAACAACATGGCAACTCTGCTAGTGATTTGATGGTAACTTTAACCCAAACAACAGAGTAACTCCAACAATGTTACATTGGTAATTATACCCTCAGCTGATGGTTAACTACACAGCTAGAACTGTGATAATTGTAACCCGATAGCTAGGTAACTACATCAATATCAGTTTGGTAACTACAAGTAACAAAGCCAGTGAACATTGTAAAACTCTACTTGATTGATGACAAATGGTGATGATCAAGCAAATCAGAGTAAGATCACATGTGCTATTGGAGTGGAATTGAAGCATCGCAACAAGATATCACCGGTTGTGTGATGCTTGTGACGAGGCTCCGATGCATGATCAAGACGACCTTCGGGAGCCACATGGTGCCGAACGAGTAAGTGAGCACCACCACGTCGTCAGGGTTTGCCTCCTCACCAGCGCGCGAGCAAACAACAACTGCTTAATTTGATCTTCAAGCTTTTTGACACTTTCCAAGGTCTCTTTCATCATTGAACCATCACAATCTCCAGGATGTGGAAGAATGCCTAGCACATGATGCAAATCCAACACCATAGCTTGTAACCCCATGGGGGGATAAGTCCCCACTAGCTGGATATGCGCGCTTCACCGCGCTGCTCGAAAAAAACTGACCATTATACGAAAATACGGAAGCGTGTTTTTCAACACACCATTCATTTTTTTTCTTACTTTTTCATTCATTAGCAAACCTGTCTCTTTGTGTGTCATAACTTAAAATTTAAAATGCATATTTTTTCTAACACTTCATATTTCATAAGACTCTTTGTTAGTCACAAATATTTCACTTTCTTGGATTAGATAAAAAGATGATCATCAATTACCACTATTTACAGGAAAATCAATCAATTTGGTGGCACATGTACTCTTACTGAACTATCCAAGCTCACCAAGATTACATTATCTAGATATTCTGTAGATCTGAATGTTACATGTTTCGGATCCTGAAAATATAGAAGAGTACACCGCTCCGAATAAGTCCAAAACAATATACCTGGAAGAAGTTAAAAATAAAATGCGTGAACTTCAACTTGAAGAATTCAAAACTCTTAACAGTCTGAGAATTAACTTTCATAATTCTTAGGACACCTGCCTAACACCTTGAGCGAGGTAATGATGGAGCTTCACGGGGGAGAAACAGTGATGACCTTTGTTTGAACTCCTCCAGAGCGGATTGGCCAAATCTTACCTCTAATGGAAAATACCTCCAGATGTTAGATAACAATGCTGACCATTTTATGAAGTGTTGAAAAGATTCCAGTCATTTGCCCGAATTTATTGTTCAAGAATGGAGCAAGGTTGGACTGTATGTTTTTGACACTACTTGTAGGGAACCTACAGAATGCTCTTACTTGTCTTGATAACTTCCCAGTGATAATGAGCCACAATTTCAAGCAAAGGGGCAATGATTCAGATATCCCAATTGGGCACTCAACAATAAGTCCATGCTGATTACGATTCAAGAAAGATATTAAATAAACCTATATGATAAGCACAGCCAAATGCAAGTATTAACTTGCTTTTTGGTTGTGAAATACAGGTTCATCTACCGACACTCCTTGTATTTGGTATTTCTCATGCCTTGCACTTGGACAGGAAGTTGGTCATGCCATGGATAAGAAATGAAACCCACAACAAATTAAACATTTTTCAGGAAACAATAAAATTAAACATGGCTAGTCCTTCAATCCTCACATCAAGGTATATATATGGAAACAATACATCAATACATCAACAATCCTAATTAGTACAAGAAGGGTTGTTCAAAAGGGAACCGGCAAGAGTTTCAAGGAAATGACTTATCAAGGACATTCTCATATCATATATATATGGAAACAATACATCAATATTGTCAAAGTCTATTTAAGAAACCCGCCCTAAATACAGAGTACTACTACTCAACCTGGACCCATCTCACGCAATAAGGCTGCCCCCTTTCTCCCTATCCTCACATTTCTGATTTAACATGACCAAAAATAAGTCATTGTTAGCAACCGGTGATCGATTTCCTGCAACACCTTTGGCAACAAACAGCCAAAATTATCAAATACTTTTGGCCACTCCAGATGCAAGATAACCCCAGTCGTGCTAGCACACATCTTGACCACAAAGGGGATTCAAATCGAGCGATAAAAACTACAGTAGGATGTCCACATATCCCTTCAGAGTTAATAGAATGCACTATGAAAAGAAAAATATAACATCCAGGCAACGATAGCAGTTTGTCAAGTTCATTGGTCACAGATTCGTAGATATCACAAATTAGGTTTCTTTATATGGGAACAATTTACGGTGACAATATGCTAGATGGCATAAAGCATAAATTTCAAGATATTATTACCGTCTAGTATACAGAGTAAGTCTGCTAACCAGACACTAAATATGGAAAATTGACAGGACTATCAGGGTTGGGAAAAATAAAAATCAGTGTATGCAAGGTGAGATGGTTGATTCTTGATTGCTTGAACGCCAGCAGGTTAGTTGGTGATATTCCTTTCCATCAAATGCACATGGCTAAAGAAAATTAATTGAGCTTGATATTGGCACACAACTCTTCCATCTGATCATCTGATTGCTAAAAAGACAAAAAGTAGAGTAAGTATGCTATAAAGAGAATAAAGTAGTCCATAACTTGAGCAACTTACTTGTTATGGTCAGCTATAGGGTTCTTCGACGCCATCTGTTCCTTGAATTTTCGTAAGTTTGCTGCAGAAAAGTTAGTTGGTGCTATTATCTAGCTTATTCGAAGTGAGACACAAAAATTCTTAAGGTGTATCACCACGTCCAAACATTTCATAGAAGTCGGTAATAATCAGACTGAGGACTGTATTGTTAGTTTTTTGTGTTACCTACACTACCATAATGACAGTACATTTATTTTTTGAGGCCATAATAACACTGACCTGCACCAAAGCAGTGTGTAGCACTGTAGCATGAGCAAAAGATTCTTCATTCATGATGCATTGCAACTTGACATTTCTAGAACTATAAGACCTGCTTGCAGTGTAAACCATAACTATAGAAGGTCTATAAACATGTGCAAGGAATAAACTGAGCTATGTTTTAGCCTTCAGAGAGCTCCATAAGAGGAAAGGTCCAAATTTATCTTGTAGGACAGAAAGGTAAAACAAGATGCACCCAGAACTTACTGCCAAGCTGGTGATCTGATATGCTGAAGGGGGTTTCCTCAAACCTGTGAAGTGAAATCTGAGACTAATATTTGGACTGACTATTTATAGTATTATACACCAAAGGCAGTACCCAAATACCAAAAATCTTTGCCACCATTGAAGCTTGTATGACAGAGTATTAGTACTGATTCATTTTGCAAAACAACCTTGTGCATATCCATAATGCGCTACATAATTCAAGTATTGTTATTCGAACATAGCTTTAAACGAAGCATCCACTTGAAATTGCTAAAGGTGCAAAGGCAAATGTATGCATTTTTCAGTGGCTTGTAACAGCTCCAGACCAACATTACAAAGTTTATGTATCACAACTTCTCATTGTGTGAAAAGATGCATGTTGATTTAGCCTTCCTTTCCCTTTATTTTAATATTTGTTTCATTGTATACCTAGAGAGAGAGAACGAAGCACCAGGTCAAATTGAATTTTATTTTTGTTCTTCAGGCAACACGTTCGACAGACCAACTGCAAGATATTACTTTACACATACTGTTTACTGTTCTAGAAACCATACTGAATCATATTAGATCGCTTCTACCGGTGGATCAAAGAATTAATCAAATTAAGGAGATCACTTCACTTATATTAGGAGGATGCATAAAATATATCCTCAACTAACCTGCCACTCCATTAAACCAAGTAAAATTCTTGCCGACAAAAATAGGCCTAGTAGAGCGTGAAGGCTCGCTGGATGGCGTGGTCGTACCTGGCGAACATCCAGAAAGTCGGCACTCGCCCTGACCGGCTCACAGCCCGGTAGATCTCCATGGCCACCAATCCATGGTCCAGCGGCCGTGTTCTCCTCAGGAGAAGCGTAAGCGAGACGCGGAGAGAGATCAAGGGACCAGATCGGCTTGCCCCATGGCGACCACGACCACCAGTCGCCATGTCCACAGGTACAAATGCACCCAACCGCCCCGTCCATGGACACAGAGCAACCCGAAAAAAAAACACGATGAAAAGAACCCGCAGCATCCATTAACCAGACCAACCAAACATCCACGACAGACGAACAAGAAATAGAAAAGACGACCCATGATCTAGCCCATTGGCAACGCGACGTGAAAGAATAAGAGCTTACCGAAACGGCAGAAGCAAAACGGCCGCAGAATAGAACAACAGAGCACCAGCCATGAAACCAGGGAGAAGCACACAGAAGAAAGATTGTCAGTTCCCCCGCCATCAATCACCTTCACCAAATCACACCTGCACCAAGAAAACAGCACCAGCACAAAGCAGATCCCAAAACCACGCAGCGGTTTTTTTGTTGATGCCGACAGGCACCACAATATATAGGAGCCGTGGAAGACACCAGAACAACAGTTACCGCCTTAAACACGGCCAGCACATAGGCCCCCAAAAAGCCAGCGCATAGCCGGCCCAACACGCGTCGATAGACGGAGGCCCCTCCCGCACATCGCCTGGCCCCAAGACAGGACCTCTTCGCTGACAATGGCCCAGCCTGACAACGCCCACAACAGCGGCCCACCACCAGAGACCAAGACGCCGCACGGCCTTACGCACCCAATAAAGCGAAGGAACGGCCGGACGACAGGAAAACGCTGGCGTGGAGCTCTCACAGAGCGAAGTTAGGATATGCATGTTATTGCTTGAAGGGCGGTAAGTCGCACGTGAAGAAGTTCCCCAAGACATTTTGTCGAACACCATGCGCCCAACATCTGCATGTGCATATTGATGCTTCACTTTAGAAGAAGAGCACCACGCAACAGCACCTTCATTGGTCGAGGTCGTCTTCCACAACCACATCCTCGCCTCCTGGCACGCGACCGTAGGTGCCGTCCCTGCGCGCGTGCTCTCGAGACGGCCGCTGCTAGCTGCGACCACCTCGTTGCCGGCACACCGCTTCCTCTGCCGCGAGGACAGCCGTGTTCCCAGACTCGCTCCACCCACGTGTCGTAGCGCGGTGCTCCGTTGCCTCCGTCCTTGTTGGTGGTGCTGGCCTCGCAGCGCACGTCTCGCAGCCGTGCGCCAGCTCCTCCACTTCGGCCTCCGTATGCTCCTCTTGGAGTGCTGCACCGAGGGATACGGCGGCTGGTGAGATTGAGGGCAGAGGAGACGTGGGTGAAGGTTGCAACAGGCAGGAAAAGCATTGTGGAGAAGAAGAAATGGCAGCAAGCGGGATTTCCTCTAGCCTGGTCGTACCGCATAGGAAGGAAGAAAGAGATGGAAGGTAGAAAGATATGGGGGAAGGAGACGGGTGAAATAACTTCGGTGGAGATCGCTGCGCGTCCGCGCGTAAGGGCAGATGCCGTCCGGCAGAAAAATAGATTTTCCGTAATAATATTTATAGATAAGTGTAAGGTAGAATACTTGAACTCATCATGGTCGAGATCAATTGTATTTGGTTCATACCTGCAGTACAAATTGTATATTACAAATCACACACGATATATTATGTTGCACATGATAATATTTTTTCTGTCACTACCGACCTTACATGCAATAAAACCACCTGCCCTCGAGCAATACCCACATGTCTAAGTAGTATGAAATGTTTTAAATATTCGTTGATTATATAAAAAAAGAGGTACTGACAGACTGTTATCGTTTAAGTTGGCAAGGAAAGCTTCTCCAGTAATGTGGTGAAAAGAGCACATACTGCTTGCTTAAGCAGGTGTGAGTACATGGAGGAAACTCCCAAGTTAAATCTGCTCAGACGACGACCCTGTTTGGTTGAGGCCCAGTCCATGGAGATCACAATCTAGAAGATTTGGATATATGCTTAAGAGTCTCAGTTAATTTCTGCCCAGTTAACTGTTAGCTCTGGAGGCAAGTTCTTTTGGAGTTTTCAGGGCAATGAAAGTAGGGTCCCACTTCCATACTGAATCTGTTATAGCAGTTTGACTTTTACTTGCTCTTCTTTGGGTTGAGAAATTGGATCCAACTATCTAGCAACAGTGCCATTGATATTCTAAAATTTTAGTAGACATGGTAGAGATGAGTGCTAAATAGTTGCAGCTTACGTCTTTGGGTCTTCCAACATTGGAAAGACATCCAATGAGGGTACAAGATGGAGAACACCAACATATAGAGCTGCACTCGCATCAGACCGCAAAATGTCACCCTTGAAAGTAGGCCTTTCAAAACATCCCATGCCCGTCGTAGCAGGAGCTACCACAGATACAGGTGCTGTAATCTGTGTACCCTTCTGCACAAACTTGTCCATCCATGATATCTGACAAGTTCCATATTAAAATTTTATTGATCTAATCCATACAGAAGAATATTTAATAACTGAAATGTGGAATAGATTAAAAAGAAAATGTTAACCAAGAGCGAAAGAGTAGAAAATTGTGATGACAAAACATCTGACTCATTCGACTCTAATATGGAGATAAGGTTGTGAGTCATTTTTTGGGTGCGTGCACTTGTGTGGCTTTTGGTTGGTTGGAAGTGATCCCCATTTGAACAGTGTAATTTAGAGTTCCATATCAAAATTTATTGATCATGCAATTCAGAGTTCTCCCTTGTAAAAAAATCAATACTGAGACAGGATGTTCTACTCTACAGAATACCAAACAAACAGTAATTAAGGTAACCATAATCAAGAATAGATGTCCTTGCTTTCTCTTTGAGATAACCTAGAGGAGGTCCATGAATCTTCCCACCAACATATGGAGCACCCATTAGAAAATGCTCTCAACCAAGTGACGTTCACTCAAGTTATCAAGATCATGCTTCTCATAACTCATAAACACGCCCAGTGCTCCTAGAAAGTCGTCATGACGCAGAAACATAGCTTTTGCTTCTCCTTTTGACCTTTCCAAAACAATAGAGTATGTTGGTTTCAGGAACATATTATTCGAATACAACATGAAGGAGTATTTCTTTCAAAATTAATTACTTCCTCCGTCCAATAAAGGATGTCTCAAGTTTGTCAAAATTTGGATGTATCTAGACATGACTTAGTGTATAGATACATTCAAATTTAATCAAAGTTCAGACATCTTTTGTTGGACATGGGGAGTACATTAAAACGTATCTAGAAGACCAAAACTAAAATGCTTTCAGAATATTTACTAGAAATGTACTGCAAAAGAAATGGTGTCCATGGTGTAAGCATGACCACGAATGAAGAATCCACCAAAAAATATCCTCTTTGAGTCCATATCTAAGTGCATTAAGGTAGGAAAACTACAAAAGGGAAGAAAAATGAGTCAAGCAACTTCTATAACCTGCAATGTTGCATGTACTATCATGACTTGGTAGAAGACACCCAGTTTGTCCTTAGACATGGTGTCGAGTATTAAACTGAACTGAATGTTGAAGCTTTCGATTATATGTACCTTTTTACCAAAATTTCTTCAATCATAAACTCCCAGATCATGATAAATGAAATAGCACCGCTTTTTACTTGTTAGCTTACAGCACCTAACACCAAATATTTAAATTCACTGAACAGTTAACACCATGGTAAATGGCATTCGACTATTTCAATATATTGTTTACCACACTCATTTAACATCTTTGGCAGTGTTAGCTCCTCGACTCGTTTTGTTTTCATATTCACCAATAGCAGTTTACAAATAATAGTATATCTTTTTTAATGCCACTAGATAACAAAAACAAGCTAAGATTCACTGATATTTCAGATAAGCATGCTACTGTTCAGTGTTGGACACTTGAGTTTCTGAATAAATCAAGAAGAACAAAGCTCCTGTTTATATAAGCTCACAAGCTTCACTGTACGGATTACTTGATCATATTAACATGAAATATCATCAGGTCTATAATCTTATAAGTGATAACTGCTTGTTATCTGAGATTGTCTTCCCAAAACTAGTGGCAATTGTCGATGCTGATAGTTCAATCTGCCATACACCATAAGCATGCAAGAATAAGTGCATTGCAAAACAACAATAGGCACTTTAAGAACCATCATATCAGAATGTTGACTATAACTTGTGACTGGAAGTTATCGCAATGCATACCAATAACAAAGTCGATGTCTACAATAACTTTAAGGGGGCATCGGAATGATAAGGCTCAATAAAAAAACATTGGAGCTTCCAACACAAATTAGTTGACAGTTTCAGCCGCTACGCTTGCGGCGGCAGCCGCTCCAATTCTTCTGCGCAGCCATGAGCTTATCTTCAACGGCTGCACCGGGCTTCTCTCCAGAGGAGGTGGATTCTTCAGTGGCAACGGCGGCAGCGGCAGCGGTGGCGGCCTCACGGGCTGCAGCGATGAAGTCTTCTATGTGCTGAGGCGCAACAAAGTAAGAGTGGGGTCCGTTGAAGCCACCGTGCAAGATGCCAATGACGTCTCCAGCAGCGTTGAACAAAGGTGCCCCTGATGAGCCGGCCTTGCTCCCAATTTGTGCCTCCAGCACACTCATATCGTAGCCGACAGTGTTGCTACTAATGATATCTATCCTCCTCAGATCACATTGCAACCCTTGACAGACTAGATGTAAGAAATTGGACGGCCAGGAGAGGAGAAGGCACGGCTTGCCCGGCTGGATCATGGTGCCGACGTGCAGCTCCGGATGTGGAGTTGAACACGGGACCGGACGTCTCCCTCCGTCTACCCTCTCTGTCCTCAAAGCAATCTGACTCACGCGTGCCGTCAACATCAAGAGATCTGTCCTACAATTGATGAAACTGGCCACTGCTTTGAAGCAAGTCCTCCGTCCTTGGCCTCCTTGACTGATCCAGAGAAGCTCGGAGTGAGGGCAGTAAATTTCAATATCATAAAGACTGTTGATAGCGCTCACGTCAATAGGCCACCTACCGGCCTGAAAGATGTGTTCAATCATATGAGCGCACGTTAAAATGAGGATTTTCTGCCTCTGCCCTTCTCCAACCGTCCCCACCGTAAATCCTGTGGCGCAATGATCCGCTGCATTACAAGCCGCTTCTCGCTCGTCCTCCCCAACAATGCTCAGAACTTTATCTGCCAGACTTGAGATCTTATTATAAGCTTCTCTTCCCTTGGGTATCATACGAACGAAAAATATAGATTCCTTTAAGTCATCCACCATGCTGTACAAATCTGGTGCAGGTGCAGGTGCAGCCATGCCTACGGTAAGAGTAAGTAAAAACTGATCACAAACAACATCAAATAGCCAAGAACAGCAGCATTCATTTGCATACTTTTCTAAACCACGTTTTCACATTAAAACTAAAAGACTAAGACATACTTGAAAAAAATTGAGAAATCAACAATCAGGAATAGGAAAAGTATAGGAATTGGCATGACATCCTACAGGGATTGAAAACACAGGTTTGAAGTAGAAGAGCCGTTTGGAACGCAGGAACAGAAACTATAGGAATTGACAACATCGTCTAGAGTAAAAACTAGTAATAGACAAATACTAGCCAAACGACCTGCGCATTTGCGTGGCTATACGGACTATAGAATTTATTCTAAGGATTAATCCATCAAGATCAATATGTATGAACATCCTCTTGTTTTAGTAATTGTGTGTATACTTGGTTCGTCGCTGGCGACAACATGTACTCGCATCATGGGGGCATGTGCGACGCGGCAAATTATACAAACATGCTGTTTTGCTAAGAAAGATCACGTGAGTTGTTTTAATTGGGATTAATGTTTTTAGCCTGATTGATTAGTTGAGTAACCATAACATCAGCTGGCCACACCCACAAATACATCGAGCCAAAAAAAAAGTCCCGAGCCGAATCCAAGTTAGTACTTGATGTTTCTCATGCACGCCAGCGCTGGAGCAGCCAAAGAGGCTTTGCTTTGCCTGTGCAAAAAAATGAGGTCCAGACGGATGTTTCTTTTCATGTGAAATCAAGTTGTAGTAACAGTGTTCCATAGGGAATGCATACTTTCCTATCCTGTGTTCCAAATGGTTCAAAGGAATCTATTCCTATGAAATTCCTTTCCTACAAAAATCCTATACAAATCCTTGGTTCCAAACGACCCCTAAACACAAACAGGAGTTGCACAAGAGGACGATGATGTGTTGGGGTACCTAATTTTACAGAACTCAGTCCTCGGCTACCCGGTTGCCGCTGCCGCCTGCCGTCGCTGCCGTTCCCGGGGACGAGGACAGCTGCTGTAGTCGTGGCGGAGGAGGACGAAACCCTGACAGAGGAGCGGGGAACGGGGGCTGGCGCTTGCTCTGTGGCGGTGGCGGGGTGGGGTCTGCGGCTCAGGGGGAGCCGACGGCGGTGGGGCGCCGGAGCGGGGAACGGGCCGCCGCCGCCATGGATGGGAGGAAATAGTCGGGTGTGCAGCAGGGGTAGGCTTAGGGATTTCTGTTCGTTTTTCTTTTCTTTCAGAAGATGAGAATTTACCGGGGAGCGGTCACAACTCGCAAGCTGTGGTTGCAGCCTTGCAGGTACTCAGCCTCTCTCGTTGGCAGCATGATTTTATTTAACAGCACACTAGGATTTGAAAAAATAGGCATAGAAAAAGTGAGAAATACAGTATGATAGAAATATATTACAAAATAAAATATTAAAAACACTGCAAATCTTACAGAAGCGGGGAAATCTTAATAAAATTCATATAATCAAATTGACAAAAACCACCTGCAAAAATTAAGTTCTTATATTACCAAGTCATTTGACTCTTGCTGTTTTTCGTGCAAAGTTGCAAAGAGATTTCAAAAAAGATCAAGCTGAATAGTAAAAACTAGCGGATCTACGCGTCTAGACTTTGTAATAAAATATTTCTTTCATCCATTTTTTGTCGGCTTGACTTATTTTTCTCATATCAAGAAATATTGCTTTGCATGTATTGATTGGAACATTGTGGCATGCAAGCTAACACATTATATTGAATATTAGATAGTCATTACATGTTTTATCATGAGATTAGGGTGTTTATTGGCATCCAACATGGTCGGTTTGGCTCTGGTGATATGTATTTTGCATGTATCCTGAGAGTTTATTTTTTTAATAAAATATTTACTTTGCCTATAAGACTCGATAATTCAGTTTTCCATTTCACTCTCCACCTTCCGTTACCGCACCAGCCGCCTCTGCCTCTGTCAAAATTTGGATGTATCTAGACATGATTTAGTGTACAGATGCATTCAAATTTAGTCAAAGTTGAAACATCCTTTGTTGGACGGAGGAATACATCATTTAGATTTTTGGACGACATCCACACGTTATCTTCCATTTTTCGTCGTATGTTTATTGACTCATAGATTAAAATTATGTCAATTATACATACGAAGGTTTGTTAGTTTTTTTTATCTAAGATTGCACGGATACGTTCAAAGGCCGCGTTTTGATACGATTGTCCGCCCGGCCACGGCCCCCTATGTATTTTCCCTTATACACCGGATTCCTTATTTGATTAAGGGCTCATTCAGTTTGTAGAAATTTTACAGGATTTCATAGGAATCCAGGTGCTGGATTTTTAAGGATTGGTCTCAAATTGATCTAATTATTAGATGAGACCTCATTTAAAATTCATAAGGATTGAAGTGTGCATGACATCTCAATCCTCTATTTTTTCATATTCCCATGATTCTAAAATCCTACGAACCGAATAGGCCCAAAAAAAAAAACTCATCCACAGGAATCATCGATTCTCACGGTGGGAAGTAACTTAGAGTAATAACATATGCATGTTACTAGTCTAAGTTACTAACTCTATAGTGGATATCAACATATGTGTAGTGTCATTAATTGTGTTGTAGACTCATCTTGTCTTGATTTGTGTGATGTTATGGTAACATATGTAGTTACCACCTCCCTCTCTTTCGTCATTTATTAACATGACATGTCACCAAAATGCTTAGTTGGCACTTATGTTATCACCAAGTTACTTGCAACATGTAGTCTTAGCGTCGCTCATCGATTCTCACGCACAATCACCTAGCGTTGCATAGGACTGGTTTTTCCCTCCTTATCTCTTAACCGAATTAATTTCCATAGCACGTACCAACATGTACCGTGATTTGTTTTCACAGTTGTCCGGATTGGATTTCCATGTCGAGATGGGTGATTGATGGCCGACGTGCATGTCCGTGATTTCAGGCTGTATACAGAGTATTATGCTTGGTTGATGCACTTAACATTTCAAAAATTATAAAAAGAATTATGGACATATTTCATGCTGTACTGTAATACATAAACCCGTTAAATTCTATACATAACTTCTGGGTTTTCGTTTTCCGTGTACTTTAGTTGTATTCTTGCATGGGATTTATAGGTTTGTTGTACATTACTCCTATAACATGAAATGCAACATACCTTTTTTTTTTGAAACAGCGAAATACCTCAAACAGTGTCGTGTGTG
Organism: Brachypodium distachyon; assembly: GCF_000005505.3. Classification (NCBI taxonomy): domain Eukaryota; kingdom Viridiplantae; phylum Streptophyta; class Magnoliopsida; order Poales; family Poaceae; genus Brachypodium; species Brachypodium distachyon. The sequence continues at coordinate 15,897,573 of NC_016132.3, read as the reverse complement.
CACCGCAGGAAAGCAACATCAGATGTATTACGGCCAGCTAGCAACATGTAAGACCTAAGGAGAGACAACGAAGAAGTCGGTTATGGAAAAGTTCACAAGATTCAGTTATATAACTTTTGAGGGAAATCGGGAAAGAACCAATCTATTACCGCCCCTTCTTCTAAATATACAAGGCCAAGATACAAAAATAAATTATTCAAATTTTGACCGACAATTATGCTACTCCCTCCGATCCATATTACTTGTCGAAATATTACATGTATCTAGACGCTTTTTAAACATAAATACATCCATGTTTGGATAAATTTGAGACGAGTAATGTGGATCGGAGGGAGCAGTAGAATAAAGTTATTGTGACGCAGAAGTGATAGTGTTAAATTCGTAAAAATACTATAGCAATCTTAACGAATATACTTTTGCAGGAAGGTATATCTACACGTGCTGCTATAAATGTCCAGCCCGTTGGAAAAAAAAAAGGGAATTAATTAATCGTTACTTACATGAGCACGGTGTATGCCTCGGAGATCGTTGCATATAACATATTTCCAGACCATTTTGCAAATATCGTGACATTGTCTCCAATCGTAGATCTGTAGGATATGAGACTCCCAAGTTCCCGAGTATTCATGAAACCAGCTCATGCAAAACCAACAGTGAATTTTGGAAGTCATGGTCGTAAAAAGTAGCTCTTCATCTTGAATTATGTTGTTCAGTAACCTGCACATGAATAATTCGACTGTTAGAAAGTCAATACAATAGAGCCACCACCTATTAGGTGAGCGACGCCGCAGATTTGTAACATTATAATATAATTATACATAGAAAAGCACAAAATTTTCTCACAGGTGAAGTGATTACAAAATTATCTCACAGGTAAAGTGGTCTAACTAGACCAAAAAACATAGCTTTGGATAAACAAAATTGCTGTCTCTATCTAAAAGCACAAAAACAAATTTGAGGGTTGAGGGAACCAAGAAAACATTTCATCCGAGAAGGGCGTTGAAGCCTATAAGTTTATTCCCGAAATAAATACTTTATTTTTTAAGCATAATGCAGAAAAAATAAAAGATTTTTTCTTCTATAAAAAATAAGAAACGATTCGTCTTTCTAGGACTAAAAAGCTTGATTGTCTTCAGTACAAAACTGCATGATGAACCTCTGTAAACAAAAACTGCATGGTGAGCCACATCACTAAACCACGTACGCCATGGCGCCTCATTGCTTGGCCCCCACATAACCATCCATCGACAGGTCATTGCCACCTCTTGAGCTCATGGGCCACCGGAGGACCTAAACTGCAGGCTCACTGGAGACCTTGCTGACACCTATATATGACACTTGCTAGACTTAGATTTCTCAAGTTAAAAGTAACTCTGTCTAAACCATGAGTGTGTGGAAAGTCAAACTTATTCTCTTACTAGTTCGCCGAGCTCATATCCCATATGACAGAAAAACTTTTTCTCTAGATTTAATAATGTTTCCTGCATTCACCGAAAATCTGATTTAGGTATAGAATTGGATACAGATCGCCTACTGTTCCATTAATCTAGGTCATGAACTACTTTAAAGTTTTGAAAGGCATACCCATGTCCATGTTCTCAAGTAGAACGCCAAGACGCCAAGTGGTTTAACTTTGGCTGCTAACATATCGAAAACCTACTTTGGTTTGTCCTACGGAAATTGTACAATATGGTTACATATATAGGTTATTATCAAATTATTTTTCATACGCACACAAATCAGTTTTTACTACTCCGTAATATATACTGTAGCTCGAAACAATAGTTGTGAAATACTATGTGCTGGAGAGCGGAAACCATGCGTCGTTCGAGTGAAAACAGAGGTCGCGTACCTTACCGTGGAAAGGAACCCGCACAAGTGTAAATCAAGTTAGGGTCAGGTAAAAAATCTTGTCTAACGAGTGTAAACCATCTACGTATAGTGAAGACAAGACCCGGTGGATAATTTCTAAACACAAGGCACGCGTTTCCTGTGGCGACCGCTGTCATAGACGCTGCACCCATGATGACCAGATCTGACTGCCGGCAGCTCCCGAAAGAGGAAGGAGACGATCTTCCCATCATGGAAGCGAAGCTGGACTCGACTGGATGCACGGCAGCCCGCAGGGTATAGCTGCTCCAGACCGTAGGCAAGAGAGACAGACGGGCCATCGGGCGTTGACATCTGAGGAAATTAGCCAAATCAGCCGAACGAGCACGTCATATCAGAACACAGAAGCAGATATTTGCCTCATCCGCGCGCACCCAAGTATCAATCTAATGAGCAGATGTTCCCTCGCAGGAGCAGTCCCAGGACAGGGAATTCAACAGCGGACATCGACATAGGTCACACGGACCGATAAGAATAGGATCCCAGGACTCACCAGAGGAAGGCGCAGCCGCCGATGCTGCAGATCCGAGGGGAAGGCGACGGCGCCATGCACAGGGGAGGCGGCTCACAAGGTTGAGGAACAGAAACAGGGGAAGGGGAAAAGGATGATGCGGCGGGGGAACAGAAACAGAGCAATATCCTCCCGTCCTGTCAATTGCCCCGTTTATATTTGCGCTCCCGAATTACAGAAATACCCCTTTGATGTGAGAACGGAAGCCCTAGCCCATCGCGTCCGCCTATACGGTTAAATTTCCTTCCATATACGGCGCTTTGTAAACGCGTCATGCGCAGTTAAAATGTATCCTTTCGCGCCCATAATATCCCGGCCGTACGATTCAGCATCCAAGCAGGTGTCTATCTGCCTGCAGGGCAGCTCAGTTTCCTCGAGGAGGTCTCATCTCGTAAATTAAGGTAAAGGCAGCTAGGATCTTGTTTGTGTTCAAGTTGTATTCCTAGAAACGGCAATTTTCTTGCTCACAATTTAGCGCACTATGCTAGGGAGAAAGGTGTGTTTGCTGGCGAGGATGGAGGCAGGATTTTCAGGTATAAAGAAGACAAAAATAATAACTTTGAGCTTTGAGGGAGCTTCGTCTTCTCTTTAAATATTTTTGTTAGTCCCTGCTGGTTTCCTTGTTTGTGCAATCCCAAGAGATGTCTGTTCTGCGTTGAGCATAATCCTCCTTGTAATTTGCTAGCTACTCAATTATGGCTAAATGAATGCCTTTTCCCGTTAAAAGAATGGTACTTCCTCCGATCCTAAATTGTTGTCGAAATATTATCTAAATGCTTTTTACTAATAAATACATCCATATTTGGAAAAATTTGAGTCAAGAATTTAGAATCGGAGGGAGTAGTTTGTATACCTTCTTTGTGAGGTTTTGTGTCCTTAGAATTAGAGACGATGTCCTGCACTGGTGTATGGAATAATAGTCTTCCAGCTCCATCCATGTCCTGATGTAGTTAATACAATTTACTCCAATAGAGCTAGTGGACCTCGCAATTTGTTCTTTCGTTATTTTGATCTTTTTTTCTCATTGGTTTGCGATGAATCTGTTGGAGTATTAAGTAATTTCGAAAATAACATATTAATAAGTGATTCCAGAAAATATAGACCACGGCAACACTAAGAACTAGCATATGCATTTCGAAAATACAGGAAATATTTTAACAGCATAACACACATGAACAGAAACTTGCATATCATAATTAAACAGTAGATTGGATCACGGTTCACGTACTGCTGTGGTGAAGGAGGAGTCGAGGTTGCTGTTGCGTTCGCTTGATGTTGGCGAAGTTGCTGACGAAGAAGACGACGGCTCACGCCGCCCACTCAAGGAGGTAGACCATCCAACTCTGTGCCAGCGGTGAGTTTGACCTCCAGTGGCGCCAATGACATCTCACGTAAACACACACATGAATGGTCTGTTTACTTGAAACTTGATGGTGGATTTGTATGTGATGTGTACAGAAAAGGAACAAGGGGGAAAAACAAAAGAGAATCTTTGCGACGTACGGTAGAGCCTAATAGAGAAAATAAAAAATTTGCCCCCCGATTTGATTGGAGGATCGGTTCGTTCACTGCAACCTCACCGGAAAGGGGGCCCAGTCAAGCCAGGCCAACAGAGCCCACAAGAACAAGGCCGACAGGCCAGGCGTAGGAACAAGCACATCAAACTTGAGCATTTGTAGGAATGGCGGAGCACAATATTTATTTCGGACAAGATCTGCCTAAATCGGCGAGGTGGGACTAATATCCCGCCCCGCCTCGCCAATGCCTGCGAAAATCGAATGGGCCGGCCCAGTAACCGGTCTGCCTGCACGTACCGTGTAGGTACAAGGGGCTCTCGCTCAAAAAAAAAAAGGCACAAGGGGCTCGAACAGGGGCTGCTTAACCGCAACATGGATAAACAAGCTATTCATATGATATACGTAGTTCTAAAAAAAGCTATTCATATGATCGTATGGAAAAAAATTAGTGGCCACGCTAGGCGTCGGCCGGGCGGAAGGAGGGCAAGGATCGGCCCCTTCGCCAACCGTTCATCACGCCGCATCCCGGACGTGCGATTCCGTCCGCATCCTCTGATCTAAAGCGAATCAGACTTCGTTAGCAGCAGAATCCCGTGTCGCTCGCAGCACCACCGATCACCATTCAAAGCACCGCTGGCCGCCGGTCGCAGCACTGCCAGCCTCCGTTCGAAGCACCGCCTGCCGTCGGTGGCGGCAGCGCGGGCCGCCGTTCGCCGCACCACCTCCTATCCCGTCACCGTCGTCGCAGCGGCACCGATGTCGTTCCCAGCTCCACTTGCCGCCGTCGATCGCGGACTTGCGTGCCGCCGTCCAAAGCATCGTAGTTGCCGGTCGAAGCACCGCCCGACTACGATTGCAGCACCGATGGTCGCCGCAGCGCCCCCTCCGCCTTGAAGCATCGACGGCCGCCGGTCGCAGCACCGCCGGTGGTCGCTTGCAGCTCGCCACTCTGCCTCGCCTCCTCCACTTGCAGCATCGCCGCTTGCAGCATCTTAGACATCGCTTGCAGCACCGTTTGCAAGAGCTGTGGTGGTTGTTTCCTTCCGTGTGGTAGCAGCGACGGGAAGAGTACAAAGGATTGGGGGAGATTTTTCTGGAGGAGGAAGATGTGAAGGAGAGAAAACGATAAGGGAGAAGACGTGGGTGGGACCCACATGGGACGCTGGATTCTTTTTCGCCAGGAAAAACCACGTGTCGATCAGGGGAGGCGGCCGAACGGTGAGTGCGATCGGTGGGGCGGAAAGAATATAATTTTTTTAAAATAATACGAATTTTTAATCATTTTCGAAAATAATACGCGTTTTTTAAAATTTACAAAAATAATGTGGCCTGGGCGCGGGCGAGGCCGAATGGGCCCAGTCGGCCTGGCCCAAGCCGATTAGGCCCAGTCGGCCTGCGGCCTGGCCCATGCCGACTGCAGGCCGGCTGCCGACCGCGCGGGCCCTCACCAGCCAGCCAGCCTGGCCCAGGCCGACTGGCCAGTCGGCTTCGCCGTGGCCGACTGCGGGCTGATGGGTCGGGGAATCTTTCCCTTTTTCTTTTTCCCTTTTCTTCCCATCTCCCCTGCGCCCGTGCGAGCCCAGTCACGCCCACTGCTTCTGCTTCTTCCTCCTCTGCTCCTTTCTTCTCTTCTCTTCTTGTTCTTCATTTCCTCCTCAAATGCCCCCATTTTCTAGCCCAAATCAGTGCATTTTGATCCCATTTAATCCACAAAATCACATCCCCTACTTAGTTGGCACCCAAAGACACCTCGATTACTGTTTTCATTGGCCATGTGGAGCTAATTTTGTGGTGCAAAGTTGGAGCAATGTTGGTGGTTTGGAGGAGTTTGGAGGTGGTGGTGCTCATCCGGTGACCGTGAGGCTGCTCGAAGTTGGGTTCACGCTTCAAGAGTAAATCCTAATCTCTGACGTATTTATCTTATAATGTATATGTTTATGAGGATACGTGTGTACTGCTTCAATGTATATGTTTTGATTGGAGCAATGGTGGTGATGCCAGAAATATGTTTTAGCGTTTGATAGTGCTCATTATTTTGGTTAACGGTTAATGTCGTACTGTTTAGTATTTTACGCGTATTAATATTTTTAATAAGCCGTACTGGTTAGTATTTGACGCGTATTAATATTTTTAATACACCGTACTGGTTAGTATTTGACGCGTATTAATATTTTTAATACGCCGTACTGGTTAGTATTTGACGCGTCATAATATTTTTAATATGCCGTACTGGTTAGTATTTGACGCGTATTAATATTTTTAATATACCGTACTGCTTAGTATTTGACGCGTATTAATATTTTTAATATGCCGTACTGGTAAGTATTTGACGCGTCATAATATTTTTAATATGCCGTACTGCTTAGTATTTGACGCGTATTAATATTTTTAATGTGCCATACTGCTCAGTATTTGACGCGTATTAATATTTTTAATATGGCGTACTGCTCAGTATTTGACGCGTATTAATATTTTTAATATGTCGTACTGCTCATTATTTGACGCGTATTAATATTTTTTATATGCCGTACTGCTTAGTATTTGATGTGTCTAAACATTTTTTTTAGGCATCAGAGATGTCCGGTGTAGTGAAGTTTTTTTTACTACGGTTCCGGTACTGTCTTAACAACTGAGCACGGAGCTGATCTGAGTCAGTTTAAGTATGTGGAGTTGGATCTAACGGCCCCTCAAACATGGACGTTTAGTCAGCTGCAGGAATGGTTGGCAGGAGGTTTAGCGGTCAATCCTGAAACATACACCGTCCGTGTGCAAGCATTGTGGACCAGGTCAAGTTCAAATATTTTCTGGGTTTTGAGGCCGATAGACCGGACATCAAAGTGGGTGCGCTGGTTAGAAAGTTGCGAGAAAAGGGGAACTACACCTGTCACCTTAATCCAGGTTGTCGCTCATGAGACCAATCCAGCTGAAGGCGAGGGTGAATCAAGTTATGACTTGTCCAATGCAAACTCTGTGTCGAATGCTGGAGGTGGTGGTTATGAATCATGCCAGAGCTCCGGGGCAGTAGGAGAGGATGAGTACACTGGCGAGGCAGATGCGGACGAAGAAGATGGACACTTGCAGAACGAGATGGAGGATGAAGATACAGATGGTCGTAGTTCTTATGACGATGTGTCTCATGAGTCGGACGAAGAGGAGGTGCCGATTCCTGCATCATGGAATCAACACTTCTCTTCAGCTATGACCGTGAACGATGGGCATGACTCTGCATGGTAATATCATCAGAACAACATTGCGAAGGGTGCCAGATTTCTTGACAAGAAACATCTGCAGGATGCCATAGTTGCTTGGGCAATGTCCACGCAAATGGTTTTCAAAACAACAGTCTCTTCACAAAAATATCTGACAATGGAGTGCGAACAAATAGATTGTCCCGGGAGGGTGCATGACTATGTTCCTAAGTATGACACAGATTGGGTTGTGAGTGACTTGGTGTTGCACACATGTGTCATTCCCAGTATCCCTCAAGACCATCGTAAGCTCTCGTCGACGCTTCTTGCTCGGTTGCTTTACACGGAAATAGTGGAGAGCAAAGCAATGGAAGTGAAGGCCATCATGCATAAGGTCAGGGTAAGGTTTAAGTACAACATTTCGTATGGCAAGGCTTGGAGGGCTAAGCAGAGGGCTCTTGAGGAAAGATTTGGTTCGTTTTTCGACTCGTACGACTCTGTTGTCCGCCTCCTCCATACACTGCAAGGCCGTAATCCAGGCACCTATGTCGACATCCAACACTTCGTGCACCCAGAGTATCCAACTGTGAGGGTGCTGCAACGATTGTTCTCGGGAAGGTGATGTTCACCGAGAACCACGTCACCACCATTAGCGCACGCTACATCCCTATTGCAGTGGAGATCGCGAATGCAACTTGTGGTGACGACATCACACAGAGGAGTTGGGGTTCGGCCGTCTTAGCGGCTACGTACCGAGGTATGTGCAATGCTTGCCAGCTTGCATCGCCCAAGTCAGCCCTGATTGGATGTCCTTTATTGTTGCAGCTCTGGTCGTGGGAGAGGTTTTCTATCGGCCGACCAGACGTTACGGGCGAGCACCCTAACCCTGAGCAGGAGTTGTTTGACTTAGAACACATCGACCTGCCTACTTTCGCGACAATTTGGACACGTAGCAAGGTACGTCGAATGTGAAATTCATACATTAGTTTACATAAACCATGAATGAAGCTAACTTCTTTTTTTTACAGAGACACTTTGCACACGATCAGGTCAGGAATTGCTACCCATCATTCAACGAGCAGTTCGACGTGTTGCACTCTGAGGTGGTTGTCTGGGAGCCGTACACACAGGACGCCATCGAGGATAGATACCCTGGCGGGATGTCCACGGTCTGCACGAGAGATTACGCTTACTGGATGACAAAATCAAAGATCATCTTCGACGTCTGCGTGGAGGAGATGGCCCAGCAGAGGGTCATGAGGCAGTTTGGGGCACGCCAATTGGTCGTTCCTGCACCGACGGAGGATCCACTTCCACAGGTCGTCCACAGGTATCTGCAGTTCTCCAATTTATGATTGTCGTCCAGAATTGTCCAGAATTTATTGTTCAACTTTCTATTGCGATCTCAGATTTACCAGGAAGGGAAGTACCAGGACCCAGACTCAGTGGCTGCAGAGGGTTCAGTCGTACGTCACAGAGTGGGAGACTGCGACGACACGGGTTTGGCCATTGGCGGCCTTTGATCTCAATCTATTCAACGGATATTTGCAGAGGTACATGACAGCTACCCGATTGACCATCATTCAGCACTCTCACCCCCAGGAGATAGCCGAGCCGAGTTTGCAAGATATGTACCCTAGCCAGTCTACTTCAGGCTCTAGACAGCACGCGGTAAGTATCTTCTCTTAACATAATGCATGTGTTTGTTACGTACTTTGCCATATATATGTAATACTCTTCGTGCCAATTGCAGGCTCAGTTGACACAGGATTTACAGGCCGAGTTCGCTGCGTATGGACATTCGCTTTCGACCGGTCCACTTCTACTACCACGGGAGCCGCACCAGTCCTGGCTTAGACGAATGGAGGAGAAGCTACGCTCTGTTTATGCGGCTATCACGTGCACCCGCACTTCCGACGTCGTTCACCACCAGGCGTCCGTACGGCCCCCTCGTCACTCCACGCACCAGCAGCGGCCACGTCAGCAGGAAGCACCGCACCCCCGACACCACCCGCGTCCACGTCTACCAGAGCAGTCGACGCCCAGGCGACCTCCTCCTGAGCAGGCTGGAGGTTCATCGTGGCACCAGCCGCAGTCTTCTTTCGACTATTGGCACCAGCAGCAGCCCTCTTTTGAGGTTGGAGGTTCGTCGTGGCAGCACCAACAGAGTCTTAGGATGAACTTCGAGTTTCGTCCACAGACCCAGCCACAGGGTATGTATATTTCTATCTATTGTGTTCGTTACCATGACTGCTACGCAATTGTAATGCTAAGTACTTTCACACATGCAGGAGCCTACGGGCATCAGTCATCGTTGTCCGAACCCTCGTGGGGTAGTGAGCAGGATCACGCTCAAGGAGAGGACTATTCTGTCCAACACAGCTAGATGTTCAGTACTCCGCCACCAGACCCCACACAGGAGGATACACAGTATCATGAGGATGGGTCCGTGATTCCTCAGCGCAACGTAGTGCCACCTCATAGGTATGGCTGGACCACGCCACAGGCACCCCCGGAACGCCGTCCCAGACGTCGTGCCTGATATTTGGATGTAGGTCCTATGTATGAGACATATTTCTACCTATGTATGAGAGAGACATGTTACTAATTTTCTCATTCTTATTCAAGTTACATTTGCATATAAATAATGGCAGGACTTAAATACATATGCAATAGAAAGACTGAAATTAAAACCGACAACTTAAAATAAACGGGAAACGGTGGCGGTAAAAGGAGGCGGGAAAAGGAGGCGGTAAACGGTGGCGCAAAAACGAGGCGGGAAACGATGGCGGGAAAACGAGGCAGGAAAGGGTGGCGCAAAAAGGAGGCGGGAAACGGTGGCGCGAAAAGCAGGCGAGAAAAAGAGGAGGAAAACGGTGGCGGGAGAATGAGTTTGAGAGCCTATAAATACCTCATCTCCGGTAATCATCCAAGCATCCTTCACACTACTGTTTTTTCCAATATTTCAGTGTCCCCAAATGAGTTTGCCTTGCTCGGACCAGGGCGAGAGGCCGAGGAGGATGAAAGATGCGATGTTGCCTCGGGGGGTGGAACATCTCAGGTGTTGGTGCGGCAATCTATGCAAGGTGAAGGAGGTGATAGATTTTTCAGATAAGCTGGGCATGAGGTTTTTCATGTGTGCGAACTATGAGTATGAACCACCTATCCCGGTTTCGCCGTACGACAAGCCTCCGGTAAGCACATTTAGGTGTTCTAAAACATGTTTTTTGTGTCATATCAGATTTGTAACAGTAGGCTTTTTTGTAGTCTCCTCCGCCCCTATGCATGTGGTATCGTTGGATTGACACAGAGATGCCGGATTGGGCGGTGGAAGAGATCAAAACAAGGTCCCGAAATGCATGGCAGTGTTTCCACGCGGAGGAGCGTGCGGAAAAAGCTGCAGCCCAGGAGAAAGAGGAGCAAGAGAGAGAGATGAAAGAGCATAGGGAGGAACAACGTCGTTGGATTGACGAAGCACTAAGGAAAAACAGGGAGAAAGCGCTTGAGATGCAAGAGGAGGAATGAAGGCGCAAGGATGCTCGTGAGGCAGAAAGGGAGAGGCAAAGAGAAAGGGCCGCCGTGGCAAAGGCTGCAGAAGAACGTGGCGATACGAGCGGAAAATGGCCTAAGTGGACTCAGTAGTGCTTGTGTTTTTATGTATTTGCTATCTTTAATTATGTCCAATTGCGGTATTACCTATGTTAATTTACTCGTGCCTTGGTTCCGTAACCAGCACATATCGATGTATGTTAATTTATCCAAATATCAAGTCTTTCAGTTCAAACAAACTGCAAAGAATCGACACAGAAATTGTCCAGCAATTTTTCGATATATGTTACTCTTTATCCAAGTTGTCAAGTCTTTAAATTCAAAAAACCGCAAGGATTCGAGACAAAAATGGGCCTCGGCCGTGTATGCGTTGATCATGCAACGAACTAGCGGCGAAGACTAATTACTTCCAATCGGATTCGGCGTGTTACTTTTATCCATGTTGTCGAGTATTTTAGTTCAAAAGACCGGAAGGATCCGAAGAAAAATATGAAATTATTTCGAATCGGGCCAAGAAAAAATGAATTGAATCCAGTCGGCCTGGCCCAAACCAACTGGGCCAGTCGGCCTAGGTGAAGCCAACTGGGCTTCAGTCGGCCTGGGCCAGGCTGACTGGCGCGTGGGGGCCCCGCGGGCTAGACAGGCGGCCTGGCCGAGGCTGACTGGGCCTAATCGACTTGGGCCGGGCCGACTGGGCCCAATCGGCCTCGCCCAGGCCGAGGCCGTATTATTTTAAAAAAAATTTAAAAACGCGTATTATTTTTGAAAATGATTAAAAAAATCATATTATTTAAAAAAAATTAGCCGGAAAGAATCGTTTCCCAAAAATATATAATTAGCAATACAAAATGGTATTTTCCTTTATCTTGATAATGGAAACCGATCGTATATTCATATGTAAAAGAATAATAGTACTCCAAAATCACGGTTCTTTGACCTGTAAAGAAATCATGCTGGTTCATGTAAGGTCATTATCTTATCATAATTCCTTTTCTCGGTGGAATATGTATGCACTCCCACGATGGCCAGGGACCGCTGCAGGTGTGACGTGTGAGTCGTCGTCTAGTAGTAGCTAGTACCTACCTACCGTTTCTTTAAAAGTTCTTGGCCTCCTTAATTTCCTTTATGTATCCGTATCTGCAAGTCCACTTGAAAGGCCACAATCAAAGCAAGGCAACTTGGTTTTTCTACAGTATTTGACATGTATTTTCGTGGAATGAGTCATGCATATGTTTGCAAGTCCCTTTCTTGATTACAGCTACAGGAAGCAATTAGCAATGGTATTTTTGCAAGTGATTGTTATACGTACGTTTGGATGTCAAATACTGGCAGCATTATTGCACGGTGGTGTGTCTTTGAGCATCTCAAATTACAGCCAATTGGCAGACAAACCGTGTAACAAGCCATTTTACCACATCGCAATCACTAGTATGAAGCAAGGATTGGAACAATTCAACTAACTCTAAGATTTGCGTCTCCGTCACTTGTAAAACCACGAGGGAAGATATTCTACATAACGCGCCGAGATTTTGGCACCGCGATTTTTCCTGTTTCCATTCCCTTTTCGTGAAATTCATCACATCGTTTTCAATTAACAATGAAAAAAATGACAGATTCTTGTTACCAAAAATATATATCAGTGGTGAATAAATCAGCCAAGTTTGGTCATGTGACACTTAAGAATATGTTTCTTGCTTGTCTGGTCCTATTATATATACATCCTACAAAACATAAGCATCCTTTTCACCTTTTGTGCTTTAGGCTCTGGTCAGCTTACACTAGAGCCTTTATTTTTCCTTCCTATGGTAGCCAACGCCCAACCATCCTGTGTTCCATGTGACCGATGAAAGCCGTGACGCTTTAATGCGGTTCACGGACAATGATTGCAATTGATCAGTGCAACAAACCCAACTAACTAAAAGAGATTAGTACAGCAAGCACAGGTGGCCAAACTGTCAGCCGGACATCACGAAAGCTAATCACAGACACGGACAAAAACCCTTCTTGGTGCCGACTTCGTTAATGTGCATATGCATGCAAATCTTGGCCATATATTTGTCCTTTTTGCTCTGCTGGATTGATGATAACAGAAATTGCAGGTGAGTTGCACTAATTAAATATAGTTGCAAAGAGAACAATTTTTTTAGGCTGGTTTGTACTGTATCAGGCAACCGAATCCTAAATTGGGTACAGTGGAGTACAATTAAAAAATAAAGTACCCACTCCGTCCAACAAAAGATGTCTCAACTTTGACTAAATTTGAATGCATCTATACACTAAGTCATGTCTAGATACATCCAAATTTTTACAAACTTAGGACATCTTTTGTTGGATGGAGGAAGTAGAAACAACCAAAAAGAAAATCTATTGGCAGGTGAAAAGTACAGCAATAAGCTTGGGTGGTGAGATATATTGTCGATCCACTTGTCAACCAACGTTGTTAGGCTTTCATGTACTGTACTGATTACCTAATTAAAACACACAAGAACTATTAGCTATCTTGACAGGACTTGTGGATGGTGAGGTATTTCAGCCTGTGTTCCATTTAGAGTTCAGATTAATTATTTTCATTGCTAGATTGACACATAAATTACCACGGTGAGACCACCAATGAACAAAGTGCACCAAGCATCTTATCCTAGGCTGCCAATGCTGGCATTCTTCGTTGTGTTCAAGGAGCAGCAACCAGTAACTTAGGCAACCAAATCGGTTTGTTACCCTCGTTGAACAGTAATACTTTTTCCGATTCATAATAAGTGTCGTAATTTTGTACTTCGTAGTTAGTAGCACATTGAAACTGCAGTGTTGCTCTACTACCTAGGTCTGGAAACAAAACTAATGTCGCTGTTATAGGTTATAACACATTAAAAAAAGAAGATAAAGCAATATAATTCATGAATACGTGTTTTTAGATGTTGACATGTGGTTAATAAAATCAACAGTATCATAGCAACATAGTCTTTTTTTTGTTTAATCAATTGTATCAAGGCAATTCATATCCATATAATAAATACTTTAAACAAAAATATAATTTGTAGAACGAGTAGTTGTCCAACCAACCTAGTCTGACTTGGCCAAAATCCTCCACGCGTCACACACTCACACGCATCTTCCTGAACGTGGTCCATGGGCCTGACTCCATCACCACCGTACACTCCTCGGATGCAGTCACCAGCACGGATCTTAACACAAATCAGACCGGAGGTCGACTGGCTCTGCACGGTGGGACCCCCATCAATCATGCGGCTAGACGACTCCTGAGATCTATCCTCCTATGTGGATAGCTGCGTGCACCGAGTCCATGCACCGAGCCCGTCCACGTCGTGCGTGTCAACCGTTTGCGGTGTATGGACTCGGTCCACCTGCAACGCATGGAAACCCCTTGCCTGTTCTCGCCTCCTTCGTCCTCCCCCGAGTCTCCAACCCATTAAAATGTGGGGAGAAGAAGCTTCTTCTCCTTCTCCTCTTCCTCCTCCAAAATCTGCACCAGAACTCCAGGATTAAGAGGTAAAAATTTCTGCCCCAAAAGTTCTTCGATAGCTTGTCTCTTCCGCACCGCCTGTAGTATCAACCAACCCCTGCTTCTTTGTTCAAGATTAATTGAATTTTCTTCTCCCTTCCCCCGTGCAATTCACCAATTTAGCGTTCAAGCGTGGTGCTCTGCTGCTTCTTTTGTTGATTATTTTTCTGGAATGTTTCAGCGGATTCTTGAACCTGCGGCTTTCTCGGGAGGTCGATTTCAGAGTTGGAGGGGATGTCGTCAGGACCCCTCGATCGATTGGCCAGGCCATGTGAGTATGAAGTATTTATTGCCATTTGACTTCTTCTTTTTTGGGGCGAGGGTATTTGCTTTAGGACTCTGTGGAATCGATTTACAGGGATTTAAAAAGGTGCATATTTTGATTGTGTGGGCTCCTCAAATCAGTGACATGGTTTACAGGATTTAGAGTACCATCTAAAAAACTAGAGGGTACTATAGTCTATAGCTAATGCTTCTGCAGAAAATCAACGACAAGATAACCAAAAAGGAAAAAACTGTAGAGTATAACAAATACAGAGAATCAGCATCTACTGTTGTTGATGTCAAATTATGTAACTAATCTATGTGCTCTTCATATTGTCTTCCAATTTTAAGAGTACGACGCCGAACTAATTTGGCGATGCACTCACTATCCCTTTTTTGTAAAGCCCCCTTCTGCCAAATCTTCATACTAGCAGTCTAGCACCTGACGCAAGTGTATATTATTATTTAAGCATTCGGGTACTTGTATGTAGCACAGGCTCTTGTTGTATCTCCTTGTGGAACAAGATAATCTGGATAGCCCGCTAATCTTTTTCTGTTACTAGAGTGACACTAGCTGCTTTGCTTTGAGAGATGGAACATTAACACATTGTTACTGGCTTCAGCTTTCGAAGGGTTCACACATAATGATGGAAAGAAAGAGAGCCGATCTGACGCAGACAACTCGGAAGGAGAGAAGAAGACTAAAATTGGGTCTTTCAAGAAAAAGGCAATTAATGCAGGAAATAAATTCAGACATTCCCTAAGGAGGAGAAGCAAAAAGAAAAAAGAAAATTCGATTTCTATTGAGGATATAAGAGATGTTCAAGACCTCAAAGCCGTCGATGCATTTCGACAGTACTTACTTGATGAGGACTTATTGCCACAACAGCACGATGATTACCACATGATGTTGAGGTACAGAATCTGCTGATCTCTGGTCTTATCTGACCTTATTATGTGGTTTTTAATTTCAAATCTTTCAAATAGTCCCACACCCACCAAAGGAAACCCTCTATGTCTGTACCAAGTGCTTAGGCCATGTGTCAGAGATTTTCATTTATATGAATTACTGATAGGTTCCTGAAGGCAAGGAAGTTTGATGTTGAGAAAGCAAAGCATATGTGGTCTGAAATGCTTAGATGGAGAAAGGATTTTGGGACCGACAGTATAGAGGTAAAGCTGAAAGTAAAACGAACACATCTAAGACGGTTAAAGTAACTTCAGAGTGTTGACACAGTGTGTTTCTGTTTTTCTTCCTCAGGAATTTGATTACTCTGAGTTAGAAGAAGTTATGAAGTATTATCCACAGTTTTATCATGGGGTGGACAAAGAAGGAAGACCTATCTACATAGAGTTAATAGGAAAAGTTGATGCCAACAAGCTGGTGCAAGTAACAACCATAGAACGGTATGTGAGGTATCATGTCAAAGAGTTTGAGAGATGTTTCCAGATGAGATTTCCAGCTAGCTCAATCGCTGCAAAACGACAGTTGGACTCATGCACTACTATTCTGGACGTGCAAGGCGTGGTATGTCTCGTTATGACCAAACATTGCTCTCAACATTGAAAGTCACATTTTTAAGACTCCGTACTTAACTAGTTCTCTATAATTAAAGGGATTGAAGAACTTCTCAAAATCTGCAAGGGAACTAATCACAAGATTGCAGAAGATTGACAGTGACAATTACCCAGAGGTAGGTGATACTGATACTGTCATGAGTATTAGGCAACAAACTTCCGTTCTGGCCTTTTGATTTTTATTCTGGATGAAATATATATTTTACCGTGTTCTTGTCATCATATTTCTCATGGCCCGACGGTACAGTATCTAACGTGTTTGGAATGCTGTTGCAGACATTATGCCGGATGTACATAATTAATGCTGGACAAGGCTTCAAGATGTTATGGAGTACAATAAAATCTTTTCTTGATCCAAAAACTGCTTCAAAAATTCATGTAAATACCTGTATTATGTAGCATTTATTTTATTCGATGCACAATTGTTTCAGCAGTTTCGTGCGTAGATAGTGAATATCTTTCAAACTATTTACTTGCAGGTTCTTGGAAACAAGTATCAAAACAAGCTCCTTGAAATAATCGATGAGAGGTCAGAATCTTTAATTTTGTCCATGCATGCTTGTGCTGTTGGTTTCCACCCTAATGTCATTTGGTTTCCATGTATGCAGTGAATTGCCAGAATTTTTTGGTGGCAAATGCAAGTGTGACGAATACGGAGGCTGCCAAAGATCAGATAAAGGTCCTTGGAAGGATCCCAACATAATAAAGGTTGTGATCCTCCCACCTCTCTCCCAAAGAGGATATTGCATGCACAGAGTTATCTGCAGGGCATCTTGTGTTTGCTAATGTGATGCATTTTCATTTTCCCCAGAGGGTCCTAAATGGCGAGGCAAGCTATGACAGGCAGATCGTGACCATATCAGGCACCGATGGAAAAATTATTGGTTATGCTAGGCCACAGCGCCCAACTGTAAGTTTTATAAGCATGCTTGGACATGGAGATTTGTAGAATCATCCTGTTCAATTTTTAACGATTATACTTACTCTGTTATCTCCCTAAAGCAGAGAAAAGGCAGTGATGCATCTGCTGAGTCTGGGTCTGAAGTGGAAGAGATTACATCTCCTACTGCACCGAAGAACCTGATAACAAACCCTATACTAACCCCTGTTCACGAGGAGGCAAGTACCTACCCCCTGTTCTCCTGAGTATACAATTAAGAATTGTATCAGCAATTCAGTGTAGTCTACATCAGTAATGTCGCGAACTAAATGTTGACTGGCATCATAAGAACAGCAAATTGTTGAGGAGTAATCACCAAAATATGATTATCTTCTAAATTTTATTTGAACCACGAATGCCCTTGCACCGAATTTTCCAATGTTCAGTAATACAATTTTTTTTATAAGTAGGCTTTCTTATTGATTCTTGTGGTAATGATGCCTTTATTATTGCATACATGTTGCTAACAGGTAGCCCCTTTTGCTATTTCAGTCAAAATTTGCACAGCATGCATCAACATCTGCTGCTCGACCCATTGTTGAAGAAAGCATCCCTGTTGTCGACAAGGTTGTGGACGACGGATGGAGCAGCCCCAGAGCTAGTCCAACTGCTTCTTCACCAGGTATTTTACATTGCTACTATACTTTTTACCATCTCAGGAAGCTCTTGTCCAGTGGTCCAAAACAACTACACCCTTTATATTTAGTTCAAAGTGCTCATAAGTTCAGGGAATAAATCCATGTGTAGTCCCATTTACCAATATAATTTTCATACACAGTGAAGAAATTTAAGAAAATTGGCTATGGATTTTTTATCCATAAATACTTCTGCTGTTATACTGCCAGCTAATTGCATAGATGAGGCTAGCAGTTGGTACTCACCCAGCGCTAAGCACCTAGGAGCTCTTTATGCCAGGAGGATAGACTTATGCTCATCATCTTTTCATTCTTTTGTATGTACTTAAATTCCTGCTTATTCAATGAAACAAGCAAAGCTTTTGCCTTTGTTTACAAAAATAGCATTTCTGGAAATTTTCCAATACGTGATTGGTACGCAAGTGAATTGTATTGGGTTTTTGCGACTTAACATGTTTTAAAACATGCTTTACCCAGGTTCATTATCCTTGAGTAATTTACCGACCACGTTTCAAGGAATTCGGACTTTGACTATCACATGGCTGACAGTCTTGATTGTGAGTCTTTTCGGCATGCTTTGTTCCGTCCCGAGCAGAATGGCCAAAAGGCTCTCAAACCAATCCGTTAACCATGATCAATATTATGTGGACTGCCCCCAAGAACAAGAATACAAGGAGGAATTCCGACCTCCTTCTCCTGCCCCGTCTTATACGGAAAAGGAAGTCCTTTCAACTTTGCTAAGACGGCTAGGGGAGTTGGAGCAGAAGGTGTTAGTCCTTGAAACAAAGCCATCTGAGATGCCTTTTGAGAAGGAGGAATTACTCAATGCATCCGCCCGCCGCGTGGATGCTTTGGAAGCTGACTTGATTTCTACAAAGAAGGTAATGCTTTTTTGCTCACAAGCTGTGGCAGCTTGGATCTGAATCTGCATAAACTAGAGTGGTTCAGTATTTACCCTTCAGTAATACACTGCAGCTTTAAAAAGATTCTACTCCGATTTTTGATTGACAGGCACTCTATGAAGCGCTGATGCGGCAGGACGAGCTGCTTGCGTACATCGACAAACAAGACATGCTCAAGTTTCGTGTATGTTACAGCCATTGATCCCATGCTTCATTTCCTTTAACACAGGCAGACACACGGGCATTTGATTCGACCATATCTAATGAGTACATTCCTTTGCAGAAAAAGAGATTCTGCTTCTGAGGAGCCGAAGGAGGAGGAGCTATACGTACCCCTGATGCGCAGAACTGTTAGTGTGTATTGTACTATACTGGACCGATCGCCGTAAATACGTAGATAAACCGATCGCCGTAAATACGCGTATCTACGTACGCCGGGAGTGTAAATGTAATGTACAGTAGTGTGTGGGTGGGTGTGGGGGGGGCAAATGGGGTGTCCTAAATGTGTACGTATTTGATGCATTGGGCAGATTCGGCTGCTCATAACGGCTGCAATTGTGGGTCAGAATTCCGAAAGTATATGCATATGATGATGAGGTTGGAGATGTTGTTTTGCGTGCTTGCTGGAACTCTCAGATATGCCAAAGTGATAAGTGCTTTCTGGCCTCTCAGATAGCATTGCCGGATGCCGCCGGGCGTGGTGTTGTTCTTGCTACGCATATGCTGCTTCCTTGTGAATCGCATCTCAGGATGCCTGGTGCGAGCTGTAGATGGACTTTGGGTACGAAGAGCAGCTGGGAGGGAGGCCCAGGCTCAGGCATATGCCCGGGCGAAGCAGTTCGGACCAAGGTTAGCAGTTCTGGGAGGAACCAATTGGTTATTGTTTTTCTGGGAAGCGAATTTTTTACTCTCTGCAAGCAGCAGTCAAGCAACTATACTACTCTTTATTACTGCATCTCATAAAAAGAAACAGAGGCAGTATATGTTTAAGATGACTCATCTTCTTATAAAAAGGGAACATATGTACTCCGTACATGTTTAAGATGACTCAAGACTGGGCGTTGGATGAGAATATTCATATCTGCTCACTCACGCCAAATCAAACATGTGGTATAAACAACAGGTGGTGACTAGTAAAAACTGGCGGTCGGTATTTCTAGCTGGTAGGTCGCAAACAACCTTAAGATGCGCATAAAAGGCGGGCTTATTACCTTACATTCCTTTATACATACTTGCCAGAAGAATATTCGTCCGCGTAATTACACCGTTCGTTACAAGCTAGTTTACCTCACTGGGAAGTAATGTTTCCCAGCTGAGCACATGTTCCCAGAAAAATAGGCTCAAGGGAATGGAAATAAAACACCAAAACAAAATTAAACGAACAAACAAAGGTGAACACCAAAAGAGCAAACAGTCGCCAGGATCTTCAGAGGCAGCATCAGCAGGCAACGCTCCAGGAAAAACGCAGAGTCCCGAGCATCAACGGTCCTCGTTATGCAATTCATCTCCTGACGGCTCATCCGAAACAAAACGCACCAAGGGTGAACAATATCGAGGAGCCTAGTTAATTAGGTGGATGGTTGTATTTCCTGAACACCCTCTCTTGGTTCTCCCTCCACCATTCCTCGGCTTGTTGTTCAGCAAACCTCCTCTTGCTAATAAAGATTTAAAAGAAAAGAACTTGTAAATAAATGCACTGAGCCCCTCCAAAATTTTGCCATGGGGTTGTTATGTGGTGAAAATATGGTTCATGGATTAATCGAGTTGAGATGTATGCAGGATGTGGTAACAGGGGTGAGGATGGAATACCTGAACCGGACACGCTTGAATACTTTGGTGCCATCTCTCATCTGGATAAGTGTGACATAAACTCCTGGCTCAAATTGCTCAATCAGCTGCACTTCGCCATGAGTACCATACTTTGGTGCAAAGTCACCTGGAGCCCTCCCGTTGCTTTCCATCAGTCGATGGCATGGAGATTCACTTGTCATGGAAATACCAGCAGCAGAACTGCCATCTTGGGACAGTACCAGGTTACCCATGCTAGCTGACCTGTGGTGCGCGATTTCATGCAGTCCACCACTGGAGAGGCGAGGCTGGTCATGTCCAGGAATGCCCTCTGGGGGATGACTACATTGTCCAGTAAGAAACTTCTCTGAATGGCTTTGCAATGTTTTGATGCTGTCAGTAAATTCAGTGGGCACCTGATCTGCAACTCCCTTGAGCTGAATATTGAAGGGGTGTGGTATTTATGAGCATCCACTAATACAGATCAACAAAACATGAAGCAACTCTTGCTATATGAGCCATTAAGACTACATAAATGCAGTAAATATCTACTCCGTCCGATCCATATTAGTTGTCAAAATATTACATGTATCTAGACGCTTTTTAGGCATGAATACATCCATATTTTGACAAATTTGAGACAATTAATATGGATCGGAGGGAGTATTCAAATTTCAAACAAACAATGATTTTGTTTTGTGTTCGTTTCATTTGAATATCACTGTCTCACTGATGCATGCCTCTAATTGTATTTTAATTGAACTATAGAGAAGTATGAATACTGTAAATGGTGTACCATAGAAGAAAGTATATAAGTATGGCAGCACAATAGGCAAAAATATGTCATGCGGGTTCTAATAGAGTTCAAGTTGCATATGTAGTTTCCAGGAGCAGTAGCCTATTGTACCTCACTGTCAAGAAACCTAACAAAATCCAACACAGCATTGCGCCTGGCAGATTCTTCTGAAGCTAGAGAGGCAGCACTTTTGGCTCTTTTTTCTGATTTCTGCAGTTGCTCATCTTGGACTTCACACTTTTGTTTTAACTTAGTAACCTACCAAAGACAGTGAAGTTATAAAAATCAGCAAACCACAATAAAGTAGAAAAAAATCTACAGTATTCTCAATCATACCTGAGTTTGTAACTTTGAGAGTTCTTGATTCAGTGTCTCAATAGTTTTCTTCATGCCATCGGTGTCACTTTTAGTGTCACTTTTAATGGCGAGAGGACTTACGGTTGCTGGAGATGGGTTTGACTTCTTCGGTTGAGCTGGTGAAACCATAGGCATGCCCATTCCCATTTGTCCCATTCCCATAGGCATGGCACCTCCCATTCCCATCCCCATCCCCCCCATGCCCCCCATGCCCCCCATCCCCATACCCATCCCCATTCCCATTCCCATTCCCATGCCCATTCCCATAGGCTTGGTTACAGTAGTTGGAACTGACAAAGCTTGAGGTGCCCTAGCCATGGTAGTAGGGTCAGGTTTTACATCGTTTCTAACTGATTTTGTGTCTGCATGCTTCATTGGCTCTGCTGGTGCTGCCGTTGCAAGTCTTGAAGGCCTTATGTCTGGCCTCTCTGACTTCTCTTTGATATCAACAGAGCGACGAGTAATGACACTCTTTTTATTATATGGACTGTTACTCCCGCTATCTGCAGCTTTCAGTTTCATGAAGCATGAATCACATACACGATGTGGCTTGCCAGGAGTTGGTGCCAAAGCAGCCTTCAGTACCTTTCTTGAACTACATGCATGGCAATGAACAAGCCCACAATTGTAGCAATTGTGTCTCTTTCTTGTGAAACCAAATGGTTGCCTACAGCCCGAGCACACAGACTGATCTGCACCTGAAACCCACTTATGTATGCAAATGCATGTCGTGAAATTCGAACCACATGCTATACTTTTAACATGGCGATCTTTTAATGCGTCAACAATAGTTGGCTTCTTTTTATCTTCAATGCCACCATGTCCCAGCCTTCCATTGGCCCCCATACCCCATGTATACACTTCACTTCGTGAAGTCAAGACTGCAACATGGTAAGAGCCACATGAGATCTCTTCAACCAACTCACTAGACAACTTGTCTTGTACTTGGCAGGGTTGTTTACCATCAGCTTTTGGATTCCCAAGCTGGCCATAGTTAGAGCTACCCATTGTGAAAACATGACCGGATGTGGCCAGGGCAATAGTCATACTATACCCACAAGCTACCTGATGGAAATTATTGTCAACAAGGGCTTGAACAACGGTAGGAACTAGCCGAGCCTCTTTATCCCCATGACCTAGGCGGTTCTTATCTCCATCACCCCAGGTAAATAGCTTCCTGGATACCATATTCACACCTGTCTGACTAGTAGTCTCCACAATTGCTGCGGAATGCCAAACGCCACAGGCAACTTTCATCGTCCTGAATCCGCTCAAAGATTCTACTTCTTTCGGATATGCAACATTTTCACGATTCCCATGTCCAAGAGCACCAAATGTCCCATCACCAAAAGTGAATACTTTTCCACTTGACATAGCAAGTGCTGAATGCCATGAGCCACACGCAACAGACAAAACTTGAAGCCCTTCTAAAGGCCCTGACACTCGTTTTGGAAGCCAGTGGCTAGCTCCAATACCATGCCCAAGCAATCCAGCATTGTAAGAACCATCACCCCAATTGTACAAATCACCAGAGGCTGTTACAGCACAAGTATGAAACTCCCCACATGCAATATATTCCACATTAGAGACTGCTAAGGATTCAACAAGTTTGGGACGACTAATATCTTCATCCGTTCCATGACCTAGACGCCCACCAAGTTCTTCACCCCATGTGAATACTTCTCCTTGCCTGGTAGTAAGAGCAATGTGCCTCGAACCACATGATATCTGCTGTACATCCAAGACAACATCTGATTCCAGAGGTTTAGGAATTAAAACATCTGTTTTGGAGCACACAAGGTTTGAGGATCCTTCTGAAGGGATCACATCAGTCCACACCTCACCCCACACATAAACATCACCAAGGGATTCTATATCATCTGGTCCAGAACCTTGACTGGAAGAACTAGGGATACTGCTGGAAATACTAATCCGACTGCTGTCTCCCGTACTTACTCTTAGCATATTTGCACGGTCTGATCCAACATCTGCTCTTGAAGAATTCAATGAATTGGCTGTGCTATAACCGGCTGAGTTAAAAGTGCGTGTAATACTCGAGGCAATATCTACTGTTGTACCATACAAATTGCTATCTTGATATTGTGTCACTTCCTGAAAAGGAAGGAAACACGTGTTAAACAAGAATATCCTGCAATTTATGATCAAGTGTAAGCCACTCTTCAATCTTCAACTGATACAAGGAGTGGTAAGATGGATACATAAGGGACCAGATGCTAGCTAATCCACACAATAAATAGGGACTAAGTGGCGCCTCCAAGCTTAGCTTTCTTAGCACAGGACTGTTGTAAATCACATCAGTGCTTAAGTATATGCTCTTCTGGTTTAACAATTATAATTGTGTATGCTAAAATAAGATAAGTAGCATGGTCTTGTGCACGTGTTTGGGCAGCTTTCCAGGAACCGTAGGGAAGCAGATGCCCCTAAAGTAACAAGTACTCCCTCCAATGCATAAAAAGTTTCGCCCACTTTTTATGGAACTAGATGATGCCCGCACGTTGTTGCAGAAATTTTTAGTTAACATACGTGAGCCCACGTTGTTGAGAACATACATGAGTGAAAAGTAGCAACAAAAGAGTATCCAGTGAAAATGTATAATGGAATTGTATGACAGATTATAGATTCTTCACTTAGTGGAAATAACTTGATGAAAAGTAGCATGCATGCATGTGCAAAAAATATGAGTTTTCCACTAAATATGTGTGAATAAATTAATGGTGTGATGATGTGGCATGCTTGCATGTTGAGAGAAATCAAGTAGTGGGTTTCTCCAACTTAGATATAGAAGATGGAGGGAGTAGCTTCTAAAAAACATATGGCTTCTAAAGGAAGCAGCAAACCTTTGCCACCCAAGGCTTAACTAATACATGGATGATATCTGAATCAGTCTCGATTTTTTTTATAAAGGAATGCTTATACCATTGTATTGATTGTAATAATGAAGCAAATTATTTAGGAAGATCAACTCACGTCGGAAAATGATACTCTATCACTTTGGCAATCAGTTACACGACATGACGTAATCAGTGTCTCAAGTGTTGAAAACCACACTTCAACTTCAGCTTGATCCTTGCAAACCTGTAGATCAGCTAGAATTCCGTGTCATTATTGTCTTCTATAGATAATCCTACAAGGCATCAGTTCATAAAACGAGCATAAAGAATTTATATTTTACCAGATCAAGGGAACGTTGGCCGTTTTTATATATCAGAGAAAATGATAGGTAATCCTTCTCAGGGCGTAAAAACCTCCTAAAAACAGCCTGTTAATAAAACGTAAATGCATAAGATCCCAATTAAAAAATGTCTAGTCTAACAAATTTAAATCGAAACACTACATAATCTCATAGTCTCAATAAGCTCTGTGATATTAAAACTCAATTTCGCGAATGTTTACCAGCAACTTAATCACCAACAGTTAACTGATCAGTGGTAGTTCAACTTACAGTTCTCTGTCCAGGAATGATTTTAGACACAGCAGACAGTTTGAGGCACTTTTCCTTGTGTTTCGAATACCAAACTAATATTGTTTCGTCCTGTAATGAGAAAAAGAAAAGGGACTTATGTTTTCAGTGTGTAATGTAGAACTTAGATTGGTATCACACAAACGCACAAACAAACTTACACTAGAAAGTCTGAACTCACGGATCTTGGGTTTTCCCTTCCGGCTATACTTGATAAGCTTGCTGCCTTTCTTCAAAGTAATAATGGACTTTTGTGCATGCAAACATAGTCCAGATTAGCATCGCCAATTATTTAGTACATAAATGTATGTTCACGAAAAAACAGTGGGAATGATACACAGCACAATATCTAGAACCTCACATTATCATCTGGTGTCATCTAAACAGCAACAGGTCACCATTCTATTTTCACCTCTTGATCACCAGTATCTGCACAGATAAACTAATAATGGGGTATCAGCATGACAGCATCAACAAGAGTGGATTGGAGAGCAACTATGAAAAACATGTCAATGTCGAATGTAATTTTCAACGAGTATGAGCAGATGATGCGATTTTGGTGCCCAAGTGTTCTAGTCACATTTTGAGTGCAAAGGTTATGATGTACTGTTCAAAAACTATTAAAAATCATTTGTGTAGCTCACGTAATTTATCTATGCCTGCAAATTTTGATATCAAATTCACCGTTGGTATTAAGAACAAAGGAAAACGACAAGAGGTTCTTTTTCTACTCCCTCAGACCCTAAATTGTTGTCGAAATATTACATGTATCAGTATCTGGACGTTTTTTTAAGAATAGATACATCCATATTTGAGCAAATTTGAGTCAAGAATTTAGGATCAGAGGGAGTACTTCATATGATATTCATATGGGAAAGAAAAGGTGGCAAAAAAATGTTCATATTGTCACTGTTGGCCGGAATAGATTGTAGATATATTTGCTACAGTAAGAGTTGCCCTGTCTTTTGTTTCACGACAACCGTGATGAATCTAAATAGGAAAATTTGCAGGTTTACTCTATGTGTTCGACGTCTGTGATTTTCTCAGAAGCTTCAGACCATTCTATCGTGCCCAAAATTGCAAATGAAGGGCACTCTCTCGCCTGCACAAATATCTATGGTTCCGTCGTGTATTTCATTTATAGATGTCACCAGAGACGGACTTAATCTGCGGAATGTTGGTTCAAAGTGACAGAAAATATGCAGCTTGTAAAGCTGGAAGCCTTCAGTCTAGAGAAATAAACAAGTGGCGTCCACCTATTGTAACAATAACAAAA
Source organism: Brachypodium distachyon (assembly GCF_000005505.3). Taxonomy (NCBI): domain Eukaryota; kingdom Viridiplantae; phylum Streptophyta; class Magnoliopsida; order Poales; family Poaceae; genus Brachypodium; species Brachypodium distachyon. The sequence goes on along the minus strand of NC_016132.3, from coordinate 15,871,381 downwards.
CCGAGTGGAGGGAATGAGAAGATCCTCCCAATCATAACAAAACGAACTTATCGGCACAATCCAACCAATCGAGCTAGGGTTCCCTTACCAACACAGACTCGGAGGAGCAAATCCAAGTCGCTTAGGATAGGAGGCTTCGGCGGGCGGAGGACCGGGTAGCTGCGTCCCGTCGCCGGCGGCGAGGTCGCCAATGGTGGGGCATTTACGGAACTGCGAGGTAGAAAAGAAGGTAGAGGAAGAATCCCCGCACCACCGACCAAAAGGAAATCAGTGAGCCCGGGCGGGTCTCCTGTCCACTCCGCGCGAATCCGGTGGATGGGAGGAGGGAATGGCTCCCTCGAGGTGGCGGGAGGACGCATGGGCGGCGCGGCGACGAGAGGAGAGGAGGGTTCGGCGGCGCTGGACGCGGGAAACGGACGGATCGGAGGAGGAGGAGGACGCTGTTGGTCCTCCCAAGTTCTAACTCTAGCAGAGGAAAATCGCTGGATTTCTTCAGCCGTTGGATGGACCATGGACGAATGGGAACCGGTCGAGTCTCGGGTCCTGCCATGAAATAGACCTCTTGAAAATAATTTTGGTGAGGGGTCACCAATATTATTGTCAAAACGAGTTTGACCATACATTTTCTCAAACTTCAAGAATTCTGATATTCTGACATTTGAATGTTGGACGCGGTTGAATGTTTGGATGAATTTGATCGTAGAATTAGATTTAGATTTTCCTCCAAGCTCTATCATTTTAGAATGTATTCCGGTTTGAATCATGTAATTATCACATTTGGGCGGTTTGAACATGATTTATTTAAACAATTAGATGCTCTAGGTTGGACTTTTTAGGATGGGATAAGATTTTTTTGCTATAATACACCAAGCATGGTGTATCAGCATGTAAAGGAGAAAACTGTGAAGCAGCGAGAACAAGTACATTTAGCTGGTATTGCGTCACAGAAGTTATATCGTACCCACATTATAAATGCCAATGGACTGCTTCGAGGCCACTTGCCGAAATAATGTCTCTTGTAGTTGAGCTTGCCTCATCAAATACAATTTTGTTTTTGTGCTTCCATATAGCCCAGCAGATTAGGATGATGCAAGTGGTGAGCTTCTTTCTATCTTTGCCGGCAATGGTGATGTCCGACCACCAATCAGCAACCGTTGCATCCGAAGTTAGCAGCTACGGAGGTTGATCCCAGAGCAAGAAGAATATTAACAACGCCTCTCTGGCAACGACAAACCCCAAAAGAAGATGATTGATGCTTTCCGATTCCTGCTCGCATAACGGCCATGACAGCGGGTGGTCCAAACCCTTGCGTCGTATCCCGTCCACCGTCCAGCAACGTCTTCTGAACGCAAGCCACATGATCGAGATTTCAAGTCTTGTTCAATTTAGATGCTCAAACCGAGTTCAATGTGTCATAGAAAAATCTGATTCAAACTGTCGCAACAAGACCAAAGTTGTGGTTGAAAGAGAATGACTAATTGTGTTAATGGTTGATTAGAGAAAGATGGTGCTTCCCCGCACTTAGGATCTTAGCCTTTTTCTTTTCTTTTTTGAAAGAAGGATCTTAGCTCAACGATCGTTGCAAATTGATCAAAAGCTCCTGTATATTCCAAAACACGTGCCACATTTTACGTTGGCAACGTATCCTAAGACGAGATTATAGCGAACGGGCTTCTAGCGTAATGGCTAGGGGCTCTAGTAGCACCCCTTTGGTCCTGAGTTCGACTCGTCTATCCCATACCAAAACACAGGTCTAAGGCCGATTTTGATCTCACGTGGTGCCGTTGTGTATGGATGGGACATGAGGTTCGGAGATTTTCTCGGTGCGTGAGAAAAGTTCTTCTTCTTCTTCACATATACCCTGGGGGAGGTCTTTCCCGGGCGGGCCAGGAAGCTGTATTGTTGATCTGGCAGGCCAATTCCTTGATTGCTCGATGTTAGGACTCTTGAGTGGTCAGCCAACTGCCTTATCCAACACCCCAACTTGCAACCGGCTATGCCAATGGACGGAACTGTTCAGCATTCAGATTGGGCCGAGAGACTCGGTGGAGTCGGCGAAAAGGCTTCAGCTCTACTGCATTTTCCTATCCATCAAAGTTACCAAACTATCATCCCCAATCACATTGATGCCAACACGACGGTCTAATCCTAGAAAAGAAGTCCGGTACTGAACCAAATTTAGAAGGCCCGTACGTCTTTTCAGATGGTCAACTTCTTCATCGATTAAACTTTTCGCCAAGCTCTCCTTATGGTCAACGGCGTACGCTGCCCTGAACCTGAAGAGGGGAGTACCTTTTTTTCCTGTACCTGCTCTTTTTGCGAGGTCGACGTTGACTCCCTCTCTTTCAGAAGAATAATCAGGGGGCGTGGACTCTGTTGTTACCTGAAACACAAAGCAAAGCACGCAGGCATGCATATTATATTTTCGGCTGCGCATGATTGGCAAGCAACGAGTGTGACATCCCTCAAAAGGCGTCACTGTTCAGACCACTTTTGGGGAAGATTAGAGTGCGGCACAATCTATGTATACTCAGTACCTTAATTACTGCTCAAAATGCAAGGAACGAAAATAAATTCAACATCAAACTTCAAGATAGGCTTCTTCACAGCTTCGCCTTTTTTTTTTCAGTACAGACTACAGGCCGGCTCAGAGTTTGTTCGTGCCCGTCGCTGTCTTTATCTGCTCGAAGATCCACTCGATCTCGCAGATCGTACCCGGACGACGCAGACGTTTCGATCTCGATCGTATGGTAACCCCGGCCCTTTGGTGTCGTCGCTCGTCAACTGCACCAATTCAGGCACACTGGCTTCAGGTCAAAGGGGCGCCACCTGCTAGTACAGAGTTGGGGGCCTTTCCAACGAAAAAGAAGTCCCATCCTCGCCTTTTGGCTTGACTGCAACAGGCGCCAAGAAATAAAAGATTAACAAATGGGATGCCGAATTGAATAGCGTTGGAAATATGTCCCAAAGCCAATAATAAATTTGTTATTATTCATATTTTCTTGTTCTTCATAAAGGTTTATTATCCATGATATAATTGTATTAATAGGAAACTAAATACATGTGTGGATAAATAAACAAATACCGTGTCTCTAATACGCCTCTACTAGATGAGTTCGTTGATTAAAAGATGGTTAAGGTTTTCTAACCATAGACATGTGTTGTCATTTAATAACGAGGTCATATCATTAGAAGAATGATGTGATGGACAGACCCAAACCTAAGCACAGCTTTTGATCGTGTCACTTAAGTTTAAATTGCTAATGCTTTTATTATGTCAAGTATCATTTCTTTAGACCATGAGATCATGCCACTCCCTAGTACCGGAAGAATACTTTGTGGACATCAACCGTCATCTCGTAACTGGGTGATTATAAAGGGTTTTTCAGGTATCTCGAAAGGTGCTTGTTGGGTTGTATGGATCAAGACTGGAATTTCTCACTCCATGTGATGGAGAGATATCTCTGGGCCCTCTCGGTAATATAACATTCTAATGAGCTTGCAAGCATGTGACTAATGTGTTTAATCACGGGGATATTATATTGCGGTATGAGTAAAGAGAACTTGCCGGTAACGAGATTGAATTAGGTATGGTGATACCGGCGATCAAATCTCGCGCAAGTAATATATCGCGAGACAAAGAGAATTGAATACCGGATTAATTGAATCCTCGACATCGTGGTTCAACCGATGAGATATTCGTGAAATATGTGAGAGTCATTATGGACATCCAGGTCCCGCTATTGGTTATTGATCAGAGAGGTGTCTATGTCATGTCCGCATGTTCTCGAACCCGTAGGGTCACACACTTAACGCTTAATGTCGCCAGGATTTGCTGAGATAAAAGATGGTGATATGGAATTATGATTCGGAGTATCCCATGGGATCCAGGACATCATGAGGAACTTTGGAATGATCCGGAGATAAAGATTTATATATGGAAAAGCTGTTTCAGGGTTTCGGAAAAGTTCGGGATATTTTTCGGTATTGACCGAGAATATTCTAAAAGGTTTCGGAAGTTCTCGGAAGGTTCTGAAATGTTCCGGATTATTCTTGAGAATTGGGCATTTATATGAATTAATTGGAGCAATCTAATTAATTATCCCCTAATGGAACTAAGCCCATTAGGGGAGAGGGAACCGTGGGGGACTCCACCACGAGGTGGAAACCACGTACGTGGGGAGACCACATGTGGGAAGGAGTTCCGGGACTCCTTTACCTCCCCTGGCCGGCCCTAGCCTCTCCTTGGAGGAGGGGCAAACCCTATCCACCACCCCCTATATAAATAGAGGGGAGGGGCAGGGGGAGAGGACAACCCAAGCCCTCAGCTGGATCTCTCTCCCCTGAGCCCCTCTCCTCCTCCTCTCTCGCGCAGCAAAGCCCTGCCCGCGGAGCTCTCCACCATAGCCACCACCACGCCGTCATGCTACTGGAATCTCATCGACCTCTTCCCCTCGCTTGCTGGATCAAGAAGGAGGAGACGGCGTGAAGCTGAACGTGTGGATACCAGAGATTGGCCATCGTTTCTGCACTGAGATTGATCTCATCGAAAGTTCTAATGCGCCAACAACGATCCCGTGATCGTAACGCTTTGTGGTCTACGAGGGTATGATGCTCATTATCCCTCTCGTTACTTACATCTACTAGATATGACCTTGGGTTTCTTCCGCACATCTCGTAGGAATTTTTTTGTTTTCCATGCAATGAACCCTTCAGTGGTATTAGAGGTAGATCTATGCGTAGATGTTTTGTACGAGTAGAACACAACTTGGTTGTGGGCGTTGATGTTCATGTTGCTACCTCTTTTGTGCACTTAGGATTTTGCGTGATAGTGGGATGAAGCGGCTCGGACCAACCTTACCTGTCATCGCACAAGAGACCGGTTCCGCAATTGGCATGCAACTTGTATTGCGTATGTGGCTGGCGGGTGTTTGTCTCTCCCACTATAGTTGAAATCTGATCTGCAATGGGAGGCCTATATGGTTACTAAGCAATTTGTATATCACCGTTGTGACTTTTGCGCAAGTAAGAACGGTTCTTTTAGTGCAGCCGCTAAAGCCACGTAAAACATGCAACAACAATGTAAAAGCGTCTAACTTGTTTTTGCAGGGGCATGTGATGTGGTATGGCCCACATATGATATGATATATTTGATGTATGAGATGATCACGTTTTGTAATATTTCACGATTTGCATGTCGATGAGTTTGGCAACCGGCAGGAGCCGTATGGTTGTCTCATTAATTATTGTATGACCTTCGTGTCAACATTTTAAGCGCCATGTAATTGCTATAATTTATCGCTAGTAGCAGCAATAGTTGTAGTAAAAATAGTTGGTGGAGGCAACTATACTTGACGGCCGAGGACCTAGGCGACAGGCTAGTGATGATGGAGATCATGCCCGTGCTTTGGAAAAGGAGATCAAAGGCACATGAATAAAAGGCCATATCATGTCACATTATTTATGCATGTGATGTTTATCCCTTTTATGCATCTTATTTTGCTTAGTTGACGACGGTAGCATTATAAGATGATTCCTCATTATTAATATCAAGATAATAATGTGTTCTCCCTTAGTATGCACCGTTGCAAAAGTTTGTCGTTTTGAAGCACCACGTGATGATCGGGTGTTATAAACTCTACATTCGCATACAACGGGTGTAAGCCAGTTTTGCACATGCAAAAATACTTTGGTTAACTTGACGAGCCTAGCATGTACAGACATGGCCTCCAAACACAAGGAACCGAAAGGTTAAACATGAGTCATATGAATGATACGATCAACATGCTGATGTTCACCATTGAAGCTACTCCATCTCACGTGATGATCGGACTTGGTGTAGTGGATTTGGATCATGTGTCACTAAACAACCTGAGGGATGTTGATTTTAGTGGGAGTTCATTAGTAATTTGATTAGATTGAACTAATTATCATGAACATAGTCTAATTGTCTTTGCAAATATGCTGTTGATCAATGGCTCACACTAGTTTCAATTTTAATGTGTTCCGCAATCTGAGGATTATCCTCACTACTGCTCAGAAGGATTATGTCCTTGATGCAGCGCTTGGTGATCAACCCCACTCAGATGAGCCTGAAGATGTTAGGAACGTCTGGTAGACTCTTGCTGAGGACCACTCTGTAGTAAAGTGCGCCATTTTGTGCATTTTGGAACCTGAGCTCCAAAAGCGTTTTGAGCACCGCACGGCATTTGATATGATTGGGGAACTAAAAGTGATATTTAAAACCCAAGTCCGTGCGGAGAGGTATAAGGTCTTCAAAAAGTTCTTTGACTTTAACATGGAGGATAACAGCTCCATTAGCGAGCACGTGGCCAGAATGTCTGGGTACACCGAACCCCTAGGTCATCTTGGAATTTTGATTCCTAATGAACTAGGCATTGATCGGAGACCTAAGCTATATACGGAGTGCTTCAACTGTAAGAGGACTAGCCACTAGAAGCGTAACTGCCCCAAGTACTTGGCAAATAAGAAGGCCGGCAACCTCAATAAAGGTATATTTGATATACATGTTATTGATGTGTACCTTACTAGTGCTCGTAGTAGCGCCTGGGTATTTGATACCGGTTCAGTTGCTAACATTTGCAACTCGAAACAGGAGCTGCATAATAAACGGAGACTAGCAAGAGATGAGGTGACCATGCGCGTCGGGAATGGATCAAAAGTTGATGTGATCGCCGTCGGCACGTTCCCTCTACGTCTACCTTCGAGATTAGTTTTAAACCTCAATAGTTGTTATTTGGTGCCTGTGTTGAGCATGAACATTATATCAGGATCTTGTTTAATGCGAGACGGTTATTCATTTAAATCAGAGAATAATGGTTGTTCGATTTATATGAGTAATATTTTTATGGTCATGCACCACTTGTGAATGGTTTATTTCTATTAAATCTCGATAGTAGTGATACACATATTCATAATGTTAATGTCAAAAGATGCAAAGTTGATAATGATAGTTTCACATATTTGTGGCACTGCCATCTAGGTCATATTGGTATAAAACGCATGAAGAAACTCTATTATGATGGACTACTTGAATCACTTGATTTCGAATCATTTGATACATGTGAACCATGCCTCATGGGTAAGATGACTAGAACCCTGTTTTCAGGCATAACGGAACGAGCAAGTGACTTGTTGGAAATCATACATACTGATGTGTGCGGACCAATGAGTGTTACAACGCGCGGTGGATATCGTTATTTCCTAACCTTCACGGATGACTTAAGTAGATATGGGTATATTTACTTAATGAAACACAAGTCTGAAACATTTGAAAAGTTCAAGGAATTTCAGAATGAAGTGGAGAACCATCGTAACAAGAAAATTAAATTTCCACGATCGGATCGTGGAGGTGAATATTTGAGTTACGAGTTTGGCACGCATTTAAGACAATGTGGAATTGTTTCACAACTTACGCCGCCTGGAACACCACAATGTAATGGTGTATCCGAACGTCGTAATCGTACTTTATTAGATATGGTATGGTTTATGATATCTCTTACTGATTTGCCACTGTCATTTTGGGGTTATGCATTAGAGACAGCCGCATTCACTTTAAATAGGGCACCATCTAAATCCGTTGAAACGACACTATATGAATTATGGTTTGGCAAGAAACCTAAGCTGTCATTTCTTAAAGTTTGGGGATGCGACGCTTATGTCAAAAGGCTACAACATGATAAGCTCAAACCCAAGTCGGAAAAATGCGTCTTCATAGGATACCCTAAAGAAACAATTGGGTATACCTTCTATCACAGATCCGAAGGCAAAGTGTTTGTCGCTAAGAACGGGTCCTTTCTAGAGAAGGAGTTTCTCTCGAAAGAAGTGAGTGGGAGGAAAGTGGAACACGACGAGGTTCTTGAACCTTCTCTCGAATTTGAGAGTAGCGCAGCGCCGAAAACTGTTCCTGTGCAGCCTACGCCAACTAGACAGGAAGCAGATGATAATGATCATGAAGCTTCAAATGAGACTACTACAGAACTTCGCAGGTCGACAAGAACACGTACCACTCCTGAGTGACACAATGATCATGTCATGAATTTCATGTTGTTAGACAACGATGAACCTACGAATTATGAGGAAGCGATGATGAGCCCATACTCCGAAAAATGGTTAGCCGCCATGAAATCCGAAATGGGATCCATGTATGAAAACCAAGTACGGACTTTGGTAGACTTACCCAATGACCGAAAGGCCGTTGAGAACAAATGCATTTTCAAGAAGAAAAAACTGACATTGATGGTAATATTACCGTCTATAAAGCTCGACTTGTCGCAAAAGGTTTTCGGCAAATTCAAGGAGTTGACTACGATGAGACTTTCTCACCCGTAGCGATGCTAAAGTCTGTTCGGATTATGTTAGCAATTGCTGCATTTTTCGATTATGAAATCTGGCGGATGAATGTCAAAACCGCGTTCCTTAATGGTCACATTGAGGAAGAGTTGTACATGGTACAACCCAAAGGTTTTGTCAATCCTAAGGATGCTAATAAGGTATGCAAACTCCAGCGTTCCATTTATGGGCTGAAGCAAGCATCTCGGAGTTGGAATCTCCGTTTTGATGAGGTGATCAAAGGGTTTGGATTTGTCCAAACTCATGGTGAAGCTTGTATTTACAAGAAAGTGAGTGGGAGCTCTGTAGCATTTCTGATATTGTATGTGGATGACATATTATTAATCGGAAATGATATAGAACTTCTTAAAAGTGTTAAAGGCTATTTGAATAAAAGTTTTTCAATGAAAGACCTTGGTGATGCAGCTTATATATTAGGCATAAAGATTTATAGAGATAGATCAAGACGCCTGATAGGGCTTACACAAAGTACATACCTTGACAAAGTTCTGAAAAGGTTCAGAATGGATCAAGCAAAGAAAGGGTTCTTGCCCATGTTGCAAGGTAAGATATCGAGTAAGACTCAGTGTCCAGCTACGGCATAAGATAGAGAAAAGATGAATAGTATCCCCTATGCTTCAGCCATAGGCTCTATTATGTATGCTATGCTGTGTACTGGACCGGACGTGTCTCACGCTGTTAGTTTGACTAGCAGGTACCAAAGTGATCCAAGAATAGAGCATTGGACAGTGGTTAAGAATATCCTTAAGTACCTAAAGAGGACTAAGAAAATGTTTCTCGTTTATGGAGGTGATGAATAGCTCGTCGTAAAGGGTTATGTCGATACTAGTTTTGACACTGATCCGGATGACTCTAAGTCTCAATACGGATACGTATTTATTTTGAATGGTGGTGTAGTTAGCTGGAGGAGTTCCAAGCAAAGCGTTGTGATAGCATCAACAACTGAGGCGGAATATATGGCTACTTCAGAAGCGGCGCAGGAAGGGGTTTGGATGAAGGAGTTCATATCCGAACTTGGTGTGGTTCCGAGTGCGTTGGATCCTAAGGACATCTAGTGTGACAACACTGGTGCCATAGCCAATGCCAAGGAGCCAAGGTCTCACAAGAATTCCGAGCATATTAAACGCCGTTTTCACACTATTCATGAATATGTCAAGGATGGTGACATAAAGATTTGCAAAGTACATACGGATCTGAATATCGCAGACCCGTTGACTAAATCTCTTCCACGAGCAAAACATGATCATCACCAAGATTCCATGGGTGTTAGATTTATTACAATGTAAACTAGATTATTGACTGTTGGAAATATGCCCTAGAGGTAATAATAAATTTGTTATTATTCATATTTCCTTGTTCTTGATAAAGGTTTATTATCCATGCTATAATTGTATTAATAGGAAACTAAATACATGTGTGGATAAATAAACAAATACCGTGTCCCTAATACGCCTCTACTAGATTAGCTCGTTGATTAAGATGGTTAAGGTTTCCTAACCATAGACATGTGTTGTCATTTAATAACGAGGTCATATCATTAGGAGAATGATGTGATGGATAGACCCAAACCTAAGCATAGCTTTTGATCGTTTCACTTAAGTTTAAATTGCTAATGTTTTTATTATGTCAAGTATCATTTCCTTAGACCATGAGATCATGCCACTCTCTAGTACCGAAAAAATATTTTGTGGACATCAACCGTCATCTCGTAACTAGGTGATCATAAAGGTGTTCTTCAGGTATCTCGGAAGGTGCTTGTTGGGTTGTATGGATCAAAACTAGGATTTGTCACTCCATGTGACGGAGAGATATCTCTAGACCCTCTCGGTAATATAACATCATAATGAGCTTGCAAGCATGTGACTAATGTGTTTAGTCACTGGGATATTATATTGCGGTACGAGTAAAGAGAACTTGTCCGTAACGAGATTGAACTAGATAAGGTGATACCGACGATCAAATCTCGGGTAAGTAATATATCGCGAGACAAAGGGAATTGAATACCGGATTAATTGAATCATCGACATCGTGGTTCAACCGATGAGATCTTCGTGGAATATGTGGGAGTCATTATGTACATCCAGGTCAACGAATCCTTAAAATAGTGGTACTGTTAGCTAGTACCAGTAGTATAGCACTGGAAGGGAATTCTCTGGTTTATGCAATCATTGGTTGACCAGGGAAGGGAATTGAGTATGTGCTTCAGGCGTTACGCTGCCGTGAAGGCTGACTTGTGTAGATCGCGGCTGTCGTCTGACTTGGAGTGCACTTTTCGACCTTGAGTCTGGCGGAGCAAAGTGAAAGTGAAGTACTACAAATTTTCGGGATCTCGAGAAAGAAGTTAGTTTTTCAGTTCATGTGCACGAGCCGTGGGAGAAACGCTGCTGCAACGATCCTTTTCGCGTCGTCAAGATCCGACCGACGCGTCTCTACGTTTCTGCTAGAGAGAAAGAAACTAGCACTCGCAACAGCACGGCCTGCCGGCCGGCCGACTGTGGGCTCGTTCCTTTGGTTCTCTCTCTATCCTAGTACGAGTAGCATTAACGGGAAAATGAACAATCGACCAAGATAGAGATGGATTCGATTGGGGAAAGTTGGACGGCCACGGCATGTACGTAGCCAGTCTCATTACTTGGCTCGTTGGTGAAGTGAAATGGAATCCGATATATCCATCCGGCCGGCGGCGGCACGAGAGGGCGTTGCAGTGCACTGAGAGGAGAGGCCAGTGAAATGAAGGAAGGAAAGTAAGCAAAGCAAGGCGCCTGACTCACGCGACGAGCTCCATGCGTATCCTTTCGGCCACCCCGCGCCGCAAAAAGGACGTGCGTCCTCATCGCCTTGCTTTCGGTCGGCGCACGGCAGCCGCAGTCTGCAGGCATGAGCTTGCTTCACAGCACCAGCCAGACGGAGCCCCACACGGCCATCCCCTGGCCACTTGTCCCCGGCTCGACGTGGCCACACGCCCGTTGGCGGCGTACGTGGCTAGATGCGATTTTACGGACTGGTCGGTGTCAGTATAGCCGGCGTCGTCCAGGACATTTGCGTTTGCGTGTAGCTGCACGACGCCGCCGCATATCACTTGCTGATGCTGATGCTGGGTTCGATCATCTGATCGTCAATATGGTTTCTACATGTTGGCACAGACGCACGAGAAGCTAGCAGCCCCGCCGGTGGCGCCACACCATACTAATTGATTCTGTCATTCTGAGGTGGACTTGGCATCAAAGCACCAACCGTGGCGACCAAACTGGGCAACTCCTCCTTTCAGCTGCACCCGCTGACTTCGACCTCCGGTTTCGTTTACACACGGACGTCTCCGCTTGCCATGTATCCAAGTCATCAGTCACCAAAGACACCAAACTCCGTTTCACACAGTTCAGTTGTAGCGACTCGATCCTGTACGTGCTCCGACGGTGAAGGACCGACCGACCGAGACTTTGACGAGTATAAAGTTATAAACTCCTCGGCGAAGCTTCTTCCAGAAATCTTCCCCCGTTGAGCACGAATTCTCGCCGCCTGAGCACAGCTCGGCAGCAAATCTCACAACAAACCGCGGGGGAAATGCGAGAGATTTGACCCGGGTTAAGAATAAGATGGAGCTGGAGGCGGAGCGCGAAGGTTGGTCAGGCCCGGCCGAGCGTTCCCACTCGCCGTCCATCCAAACCACATGGCGTGCCTGCCTGAGCCCGATCGAGAGCGCGTGCTGGAGAACGGAAGGAACTTGCTTCCCACGCCTTTTTGGCTTCCGTATTTCCTAATCCTAATCTTTACCACGCACGCCAAACACCTTCCTTCCATGATCTAAACTTCCCTTTTCCTTCTCCCCCCAGCTCCTATATATATATACTCACATCCGCCACAAAAAGGAACTCATTATTCCAGCATTTAGCAAGCACCAGAAGCAAAGCTCGAGACAGAGTACCAACAGGAAGAGGAGAAGCCACCAAATCACAATTCGTCAATTAGCGAATCAAAAGGAATTAAAGAAGACGGCGATGGCGGCGAGTAGTAAGCAATGGACGCGGGTGCGGACGCTCGGCCGCGGCGCGTCCGGGGCCGAGGTGTTCCTCGCGGCGGACGACGCGTCCGGGGAGCTGTTCGCGGTCAAGTCCGCGTCTGCCGCGGCCAGGGGCGCGGCGGCGACTTTGAGGAGGGAGCAGGGAATCATGGCCGGCCTGCGCTCTCCCAATGTCCTCTCCTGCATCGGCGGCCGCGGCGGGCACGACGGGTCCTACCAGCTCTTCCTCGAGTTCGCCCCCGGCGGCTCGCTGGCGGACGGCGGCAGGCTCGAGGAGCGCGCCGTCCGGGCGTACGCGGCGGACGTGGCCACGGGGCTCGCGTACCTCCACGGGGTCGGGCTGGTCCACGGCGACGTCAAGCCGAGGAACGTCGTGATCGGCAGCGACGGCCGCGCCAAGCTCGCGGACTTCGGGTGCTCGAGGAAGGCCGGTTCCTGCATGCCGATCCTCGGGGGCACGCCGGCGTTCATGGCTCCCGAGGTGGCGCGCGGCGAGGAGCAGGGCCCAGCGGCTGACATCTGGGCGCTGGGATGCACGGTGGTCGAGATGGCCACCGGGCGCGCCCCGTGGAACGGGACCGGCATGGACGACGACGGCGTGCTCGCGGCGCTGCACAGGATCGGCTACACGGATGCCGTTCCCCAGGTGCCCCAATGGCTGTCCGCCGACGCCAAGGACTTCCTTGCCAGGTGCCTTATCAGGCGCCCGAGTGACCGGTGCACGGCCGCGCAGCTTCTCGAGCACCCGTTCTTGTCAGCCGCCGGCAAAGAGGCGAAGCGCGAGTGGGTGTCTCCGAAGAGCACGCTGGACGCCGCATTCTGGGAGACGGACGCCGACGAGGAAGAAGAAGAGGAGGAGATGCCAGTGTCAGGCAGCAGCACGGCCGAGAGGATCAGGGCATTGGTCTGCCCTGCATCGTCTCTCCCGGAGGACTGGGACTCCGACGAGGGCTGGATCGATGTCCTGATCTCTACACCGACGGAAGCATCAGAGGCGGCGCCCATGCCGACCTTGATAGAGGCCGGCCTTGATCAGAGCGAAGGATCGAGCTCAGAGGCCGCCAGCCTTGGTCTCGACGCTACCGTCGACAGCAGCGATGTAGGACAATCAGAAATTGTTTCGATTGGCTACGATAGGATCTTCCCGTCTTTAGAAAATTCAGTTTGCCACCAAGTTGTATCTTGTAGATTATTGCTCTGTGATGTTAACAATTCAATGAATTTAGCTCTCGCCCAAAGTTTCAGGTTTCCTCTTCTTCATTACGTTACGTACAAAATCAGAATTAATGCAACGCAGCAGTAAACAGTAGGAGGATGACACATCTTTTTTTTTTATCGGAGGAGGATAACACATCTATCTCCATATTGGAGTAATGATCAACAAAACACATAATCAAACCTAACAACAGGAAAATAACGGAACCAGTAGAAAAGTTTTGGTGGGGCGAAGTTTACGAAGGTAGAAAACCATGTGTAATACAAATTCAGCAGAATACATTGATGCATGTTCAAAAAGCGTGGTAAAAATCCAAAAGTAAAGTATATAATGGCCTAAATTATATACTGTATACTACATATAGTAGTTTTCGGACAGATTTTAGATGCTGCGGAGGCGGTGTTCGACCCTGAGGATATCGCGCGCGCGAAGGAGGCGTCGAAGCACTCCATCGCCAAAGACGATGCGCGCTGCCTCGCCACGAAGGAGAAGATGCTTGCGGCAGCCTACAACCTCTCCAACGCGGCTCCCTCGGCTCCGGTGATGGCAGCTCCCCCGGTCAAGTAAGCATTCCGACGAGGAGCATTTTGTTTTTGGGTGTTTGCTCCTCTAATTTAGCTAACTTTTGGTAAATGTCGAACTAGTATAGGTAGTAGAACTTACCTATGTGGACGAATGACGAACTCCGATGATCTGCGATGTGAATCGCAAAGAACCAGCCCCCTATTTATATGAATTTCGTGCGAAGTTTCAAATTTTTCTTTTGTTTGGTTTTCGTGTTCGGTATCTGTTCTGCCGGAACTCGGGCGGTACCAAATTCTCGAATTCGGTTGATCCGAACTCGGTTAGTTCGGATCACTCGGATTCGGTAACTGCTATTGTAGAGTTGCTCTAACTGTGCACATTATGTGATCCTTCCAATTTAGATCATTCCAACAGCTCCGACATGTACCAAAACACTGGCATTCTTTACATGGGAGTAGCCCCAGCCCCAGGCCCCTAAGATTAAACTTTGACCATTTTATTTTGTTGGTGAAAAAAAATATAAAATACAAATACTAGGGAAAAAAATCCACGACAAATCTAATTACATTGTTTTTGTCTGACATATCTTCATAGTCTTCCTTTATATCGATAGACAGGGCTAAAGAAGGTTGACTGCAATTTCTGCGACATCATATTGAGAATTCTTTGTGCATGTATTGATGGTTGAGATGTTTGTCTTAGCCCATTTGTCTTTTCTTTTTGGTACTCCGAAATTGACAATATACTAATACACAAGTTCTGGTAGGAAAGGGTGTGCATCTAAAATACATCATGTTTTCACGCACCTCTTTCCCGTCTGGAATTCTGAAACTTTGTATGGAGGTGTTTTATAACTCTGAAATTCTAAAACACATTGCGTCGCTTAAAAAATCTGGTTATACATGTTTATGATTGTCGACGCAGATTGAACTTTAGAATTACTTTTTCAGAGCCGACGACGCCAGTACGACGTCAAGGCTGGCATAGCACTTGATTTTTTTTTTTGTCTTTCTTTCTGCTGACCTCGCTCGATCAATGAATGGATGCCGCGTGTCTGGCCACACGCTGTCGTTGCCGTTGCATTGCTACTATACTAAGCACGTGACATAGGTCAGGTGCAGTTAGTTAGGCGCTAAGCTGTTGTTCCTGATGGTGTTGCGCGATCGTCGATAATATCTGGCACAAGAAACATATATCTGGACTGCGTTTCGGTGAGGCTTAGGTAATCCAGAGGATATCAGTTTGGACAAGCTTCATGGATAACTGCATTTCTTCTTGCCCTTCTGCCTACTCATATATATACTTTAAAGAGTGCGACGGGGCCACCTATTTCTTTTCTGCAAAAACCAACAATCTAGTTAGACAGCGTGCACTCGTTCGACTGCTGCACGTGTCACCGGCCGGAGACTCGTGCGTGTGCTGAAAGCTGGGCTGGATTTCTGTACGTGATGGATCAAAGCTGAAAGTTGCACGGCACTGCAAAAGAGATACGTACACCTGTGCTGCTGCTTGCTGGCTTTGCTGCATCCGTCAGCAACTCCCAATGGAAAGGTTCGGACCTTTTTTCTATGCCGTTGCTTTGAGTTTAGAGAAAGAAGAGAGTAGTTTGGTTTGGAGAACGAACTGGGTTTGTGAGTTGTCGATCGAAAATGCCATCTACCTTTCTATCTATCACGGCATGCAACAGAGAGATTTATGCTGCACGTCGTTTTCATGCCGGGGCTTATCGTTTTCTCGTCTGCTGAATGAATGTGCTGACGCCGTGTCGGAGTTCATGTGATTTTTGAGACCACGTGTTCAGGCGGTCTGCGATTGCGCGCAGTTTCCAGTATCACGAGTCCAGGCTTCTGCAAAGCGTAGTACTGCTGTAGTATTATTGTCTCCGTTCTAAAATAAGTGACGTGGATTTGTATAAAAATCTATAAAATCTACGTCATTTATTTCGGGACGGAAAGAGTACAAATTAAGAAAATGAATGCGTCAAACAAGAAAGAGGCAAAAGGAAAGCAGAGGAAAATCGGCATGTAGAGGCGCAGTTAGTTACAAGTATTAGGTTCTAATTAAGCTGTTCCCGGTGTGTAGCGTGATCGTCCACGCGTCTGATAAATATGTACGTAGCACAAGATATCATATATAGTAAATCTGGACTGAGAATTTCGACGAAGGCTGAGGTAATCCAGAGGATATTGATCTGTGCAAGCGTCATGGAGGATAAATGTATTCCTTCTGGCCTCTCTTATCTTCCCAGCAATACAACGTGGACACGTACGGCTGCTGCACGTGTCATCGGGCGGAGACTGATCGTGCGATCCGAGTGCCGAAAAGCTCCGGCTGCATTTCTGTGAGGGATCAAAAGCTGAAAGTTGCACGGTGTACTGCAAAAGGAGATTCGTGCTGCTTGCTAAGCTTTTGCTGCATCCGTCAGCGATTAATTCCCAAATGTCTTTGGGCCTTTTCTATGCCGTTGCTTTGAGCTTGGAGAAAGAGCGGGCTGTGGTTGAACTGGGTTTCTGTGTTGTCGATTGAGAAACCTATCTATCTATCTACCCCGTACCTATCTATCCATCTGTCATCGTTTTCACGCTAGAGCTTATCGTTTTCTGTCTGCTGAATGCTGACACCGTGTCGAGTTCATATGATTTTTCGAGAGTTTCCAGTATCACGAGTTGAGGGCTTTGCAAAGGGAATGCAATATGCATGCGTGAAAGAAAGAAGAAACTTGACAGGGGTGGGCAAAAGAGGTGTAGAGGAAAATCGGCATTGGCGAGGGCTTCACTATTCCTTCGTCACAAATGTCGTCATTTACACGAACAACTAGAACCGGATCGCTAGCGGAATCCGAACTTGCACGACTATCTTCCTGCTGCTGATCCACAGAAGCTACTCCTACATTGTGCTGCTGATCATCCACGGAAGCTACTCCTACATTCTGCACGAGCTCGTCGCCGACGACACGCCTGCCGGTGTCGAAAGCTTCGGCGCCGTCGTCCATCTCTGCTAATCCTACCAATCCTTCGTCCCGAAAACCTGCATCGTTTCCGGACGGCATGGCAGCTTCCAACACTGAAGCTTGTACTACTCCTATCTCTGCTTCTAATATCAACATTTCCTCCAAGAAGCTTACGTCTTTCGTCGTCTCCTCTGACGGCGCGGCCACCTGAGCGGCAGCATCGAAGACTTCAGGTTGTACAACTACTTCTGCTTCTAATATTTTGTCCCAAAGATCTCCACTGGACGCCTTCTTCTCAGGCGCCGGCGAGGCTACCGTCGAATCGGTAAATTCAGATTGGCTGCTGCTCCACACGTCGATCCAGCCGTCATCGTCGGACAACTCCCAGTCCGGCAAGACAGAGCATGACTTGGCCAACGCCTTCATCCTCTCGGCCGTGCGATCATCATCCAACGACACGTCCTCGTCGGCGTCGTCCGACTCTTCCCACATTGCGGCGTCCAGCGTGCTCTTGGGCGATACCCATCTGGCCTTGAGCTGCTCCACGGGCGCCAGCAGGAACGGGTGTTCCAGCAGCTGCGCCGCCGTCCACCGCTCCCCGGCGGAGCGCCGGAGGCACTTGTCCAAGAAGTCCTTGGCGTCCGGCGACATCCGCTCGGGGGCCTCGGGCACGGCGTCCGTGTACCCGATGCGGCGGACGGCTGAGATAACGTCGGCCGCGCCGCAGCCGGCGTCCATGTCGGCCCAGGGCGCGCGGCCCGTGGCCATCTCGATGATGATGCAGCCCAGGGCCCACACGTCGGCGGCCGGGCCTTGCTCTTCCCCGCGGGCCACCTCGGGCGCCATGAACGCCGGCGTGCCCCCGAGGATCGGGCCTGGGCCTGGGCCGGGGCAGCGGCGCGCGCAGCCGAAGTCCGCAAGCTTGGCCCAGCCGTCGGCCCCGATGACGACGTTCCGGGCCTTGACGTCGCCGTGCACCATGGATTCCCCGTGGAGGTAGGCCAGGCCCCTGGCCACGTGGCCCGCGTAGGCACGGACGGCGGGCTCCTCGAGGCGGCCGCCGTTGCGGGCGACCTCGTCGGCGAGCGACCCGCCGGGGGCGAACTCGAGGAGCAGCTGGTACTCGCCGCCCGCGGCGGCGCGGGAGCCCAGGCAGGGAAGCACGTACGGGGAGCAGAGGGATGCGAGGATGCCGCCCTCCCGCCGGAGCTGGGCGGCGCCGCCGGTGGCCGCCGACTTCACCGCCAGCAGCTCGCCGTCGGCCGCGAAGAGCGACACCACGGCCCCCGACGAGCCCCGCCCCAGCGTCCGGAGCCGCGTCAGACGCCGGCCGCTCATCCCCGCCGCGTCGTCCGCCATGGATTGATTTACACCAATGCTTCTTCCCCTTCCTTGCTTCCTTCCAATTCCTCTTTCTTTTATGTCTTGCGGTTTCTCGTTTTCTCGGGGCGATGGAAGTTGTTGCTCCTCCTCCTCTATCTGGTTGGTGCGTTGCCTTGTGAATTCTGATCCGATTGAACGTGCGCGGAGCGAACAAGTATTTATGGGCGAGAGTTCGGCGCGAGTCCGGCGCCCTGTGATTGGTCGCGTGGCGCGGGAAAGCACGTGGGGATTCGGGACAGACGCGCGGGGTCCACCTTTTCCTCGTGCGCGGGGCACTGACTTGTGGCCCCCACCTAACAATGGGCCCCGCTTCCTGACCGGTGGAGAAAGTTCGGCCACGTGGGATAGCTCCGCGAGAGAGAAAAACGAGGGTGGCAAAGGAGGATTATGGGAAAGGGTTAATCGTGTCGATTTGCAAAGGAAGCTATATATATGCCTTCTCTTGGGTTGATCTAAAAGAGCAGGGCTGGCTAAAATAAGGGATAATGAAGTGAGTTATATATGGGTTTTCCATCTTTCGTGCCTCCGTTGCGTTGCGCATGTGCTATGACGGCAACATAAGGTGATGCCCCGACAATCGTTTGACTTTTCTCCTCTTGTGGCTACTTCTCCTCGCCTTCTTATCTATTTTTTGGCTCCGACTCGTAATGGCTCATTCTTATCCGTCTTTTTTTTGCTGCGTCTTAATTAGGAAAAATCACTGTGCACGTCACCTTTCGGGTGGTGCATTGGCTACCTCTTGATTTGGATATCCGAAAAAAAAAGGTTGATTTGAAACTTGAGTTTTGCATTTAGTTTTCACTAGTCTAAAAAGGTGAATATTTGAACCTTCAAGGCTAAAGTTAAAATCCAGGTGAAAACCAACCATTAGTTGTGCGGGATTACTGGAGTTGGATGTACACTTTGGCCGCCAAGGAACCCAAGGTTTTAACTCATCTAGGTAAAGTTTTACAAGGATTATATATAGTCTATGTACCTGTCGCGACTCGACATGCTCACATGCATACGGTAACTTCGTCCATTTTAAAGTTTCTTGCGCGTGTTGAGTTTTGTCTACTTTTACGCCTTCTCGGTATAGTCTTCACGCAGGTGGTGTGCGGGTGCGTGCATGTTTATGCAAGTATGTTGAGTGTCCACGTGTTGTACTCGGTGTTGCTAAAATTGTATTTATATTTGAAATTTTGAAGTTAGTTTTGAAAGTTGTAGTAATGCCCGGACATAGAGAAGAGGTGTGACCAGCACTTGAAAATTTCATGATTTTGTTCTTCAGATCAACCATCAAGAGATCGATCAGGAGAAATCATTTTCCCACCAATCATAGCAACATGCATTCATCACACTAGATATCAACCGTACTGCATACTCGCACCATGAAATCTCGTACGACTCTCGTCATTTTCCACCCACATGACGCAGAGCAGGGCACGCAACGCCGCGGTTTGATCCCATCAACCTCGACCGCTGCCGCCCAGAGCAGAGCAGCAAACCTCTCGGCTCTAGCTACCCCGATCCGCCGCGGCCACCCGCTTCTGCTGCCATGGCGCCATCTGTTCCACTTCCCCTCGGTCCTCGTTCACTTCACCCTTTGAATAGATCCTATTCTGGCGTCTGTCTGAGAGCTGGCAAAAGGGGCCCCCACGTAGTACAGCCGTTGGCGATGAACTTTGCTCGTCTAGTCGCCTGCTTGAAGCCCCAGGGCGGGACAAGTGTGCAGCCAGCGAGCTTGCTTGTTGCCGACCCGCCTCTTCCCCTTTCCCGTTGCGGAAAGCGGTACACTTGTCCTTTTCTCAGCATCAGTGCGCTTTTGCTGATAAAAAACGCTTCAGGAAGCCAGCCAGGTCAGAAACGCGTCGTAGCCGTATGCTTCAAACAAACCGTAAACAAAAAGAAAAGAAAAGAAGCGTGGTAGTACTATATCATTGACTGGTCACTGATGATAGGACACGATATATATAACTAGCCATCAGGCGTGTTCCGTGGAGTGGTGCTGTATTTTCTAATAAGCAGAGTTTCGCGGCTGGCATTAACTGTTTTGTCGGTGTATATATCTCCCTCCGTGCAGACCCTCTCCTATTTTCTAAAGAACCGAATCGAGACCGCTGACCGTTGGGTCCTGACTCCTGCTGAGTGCCAATTGATGGCAGGCACGGCACATTAACAAGAAACGGTGGGAGGAAGCCAGGATCCCCAAGTGTGAAGTCACAGCTCCGCCGGTCCTTGTTTAAGTGAGACGCGACGAACGTGTCTCCCATGGGCGGGTGAGTCCAGCAGACGATGCGATGATGCGCACGTAAAGTCCTAAAGTATCCTGGCGTCGTGGCGCGCGGGGGAGCTGGCCATCCGTCTGGAGAGTCCAGTTGTCACCGCTGGCCTAACGATCCGGGGGAGCTACGTATGGCGACTGATTTACTGATGTTCTACGTGGATTGCAGGCGGCGTTTGCACGTTGCATACTTTCTGCACACACGGTGCGACCGGACTCGCCGCCTCATGATTGGCCGGCAGACGTACGGCAGTTGGATTGGCTCGTTTGGAGCTAGCGGAGCACCGCCTGCAGGCAGCTAGCCTTTCTTGACGCCACCAAGCTCATCATGCTGAGCTAGCCTCTCAGATGGGAGAGAGTGATGTCTCTTCCATGGACCGTGTGGGTAATCATTGGGTTATCCGTCTGTTATCATGGGTGTCATGATTGGTCTGCGTAGGGATTCATGTGTGTTACTAGTTAGATATTTTATGGACATGCATGGTACATGTGGAGTGTTTTTGAAAGATCTAGTAACAACATGCATGATCATATATTCATATTCGACTTGGTGTAAAACCAGATTCCGAAGGATCTTTAGATCAGGTTTCATTGTCAAAGGTAACAGAAGAACATAAGTTCACTCCACACATGTCATGCCAACTTAACAAAAACTCATCCAATAGTTGTTGTAAAATAGAGCAGGCAACGCTACAAGTCATCAGCTTGTGTCTTTCACTGTTATTACTTATTATTGGATTGGAAATCGGATTTCTAGGAAGAAAATTGGCTATGCCAGGTTAATTGTAACATTTTATGGCCATGCGCGTCGTGAATGTGACATTTGGTGGTGCGATGATGGAGAGAGGACGACCGTCGGGTTGTGGCAGGGACAACTAGGGGAGCAAACGCGAGTAGGTTTCAAACACATTTCTATTTCTTTTTATCTTTACCAAACCGTGGAAGTTACATGAGACAAATCGCGTGACATTATAGGAAACTAGGAACAATTTTTTTTAGCATGAGTTAAGTTTGATACAAGTCCATCATTGGGTCATCATTGGACGTTAGATCCAGATGGTTAGATGCTGATGATTGTTTGATGCATCATGCATCGTTGGGGGTGACCACGATGCGATGGATCAGGGCGGTAGAGATCATATAGACAAATATTAGTGAAGGTACAATTACATTGATTAGTGGTAGTAGTATTGTTTAGAGTGGTGACTATAAACTGAAAAGAAACGACTTGTTTTTGTCTATAGTTTGTGTGTTGGATCTCTCTCGAATTTTATCTAAGCCCCGCCACTGCGACTGATACAAAGACGTGCTAGAATCTTGCTGTGAGGTTAGTTACAGACTGGATTTGGATAAACTCGTTGTCAACAGCAAGCGAGTTCGGTGTCAACCGTCTGCCAAACACCCAATTCATTCGACTACGGCAACAATTGACTTATCGACCAACACATGGTTTACGAATAAAATTGCAACTGCTTGTTAGTTGAGTTGACATCAGATGTCTCGTGTCAAACCTAATCATGTGTGAGAATGCATCCACAAACAGGAGTAATAACAGAGTAAACAGAGCACTCGCAAGCAGGACCGGACGCCGGGACGCGCGACTGCGCGAGTGACGACCGCTTCAAAAATAATCATCCGATCGAAAAGGTACGAGGAGAGATTCCTTGGCCGCCACATACGCCGTCCAGAGACCCGTTGCTTAACAGCGATGCGAAAGACGGCGCACGCACGCGCAAAGCGCGCGTCCAGTCCAGAGCGGCTGAAAAATGACAGCGACACGGCACTCTCGAATCGACGATCGAACGCGCTGATTCGGGCTGGCATATTGGCAACGACGAGATGGATGGGATGAGCACGACGACGACGTACGCCGGGGCCGGCCGCCGCTCGATCGGCCACCCGTGGACTCCACCTGGTGCCGACGCGCAGCGCATTGGTTTGGCCAGACGCGCATTGGCTCGTTTTTGCTCATCCAGAAATCAAATCCAGCATTTCATTTCGGTTAGGCGGCTTGGGCACCGACGCACCGAGACCGAGCTAGTATACTATACCGGTCTCGACCGCTCGGGTGTTTTCTCGTGCCACGTACTGCTGCTCGGCGATGGGCGACGCGAATCCACCGGGCCTGACGAGCGTATTGCGGTATTGCCGACGGACTGCCTTTTGTTGCGTCGTGCCTGGGCTCGTACAGTCGTACTCTGCGTGTGCCGTCAAGTTAAACGCATGCTGCGCTGTCTAAACACCACACCACAAGTTAACGAGACTCGGTTATCGGGCGCTTCGAGTTTATCATTTGCGTGTGTGTGATCAATGAATCAAGCCCGTAAACTTGGAGTTCATCTCACGCGCATGGCTATGCTGTGCCGTGCGGACTAGCTAAGCACAAGATAGATAATGCGAAAATAATGTACACCGAGCGTATCAGTCTAAGAAAACATCGTAGAGAGGTGGATTCATTCGGACCCGGGACACCGCATCGATGGATCTCCACCTGGCGAAGCAACCGCGGGCGGCCGCAAGGACGCGACGTTTACTTGCCAAAAAAGAGTGCTTTTTTTTTTATCGCCGGCTCGCTCGTTCGTGATCTCGTCTGAGCCGGACCTACGTAGACCCCAGCCAGAGAGGCCCTTTTTGACCGCGCGGCACTACTTGTACTGCTGGTATGGTATGGTTTTCTCAAGTGATCCTTTTTTCTAATCCACGCCCGCTCTGACGCTGCGCTTTCCGCATCGACTCCATCCTTTCCCGCGGTGGAAGAAGAAGCTTCGGCGCGTCGCGTGGCGAGGAAGCTGAAGAAACTGACGAGGCCAGATTTTTTATTTTTAACTTTGCGACGGGTAATTTGTTTCAAGTTCCCGTGATTTACTAGCTGCTGAAACGCAGGCAACGAGGGAGAGGACGCGGAAAAATTTGAGGAGTGAAATCCATTGAACTGTTAATGTGGCAGAGTAATTTACATGGTACAGCTTCGTCGGCTAAAACTGAAATTTCTAAAGACTGAAGGATCCTACTGTGGCCAATCGAATCATCATCGGCTTCTCCTACGTCGTCGCGACCGGCACCGCTGAAGACTGAAATTTCTGAAGACTGAAGGATCCTATTGTGGCTAATCAAAGAATTATTATCTGCTTCTTCTACATCGTCGCGAGCGGTGACGCTGCTGTCGACGGTAATGCCGAGACCAAGGCCGGAGGTCTCCGCGCTCCATTCTTCGCTCCGGACACCGCCGTCGTCAGGCTCCGTCGTCTCCTCGGCCGGCACCGGCACTGGCGCTGCGTCGGATGCTTCGCTTGGTGTGGAGTTCATCACATCGATCCACCCCTCGTCGGAGTCCCAATCCTCCGGGAGAGACGATGCAGAGCAAGCCAATGCTCTGATCCTCTCGGCCATGCTGTGTTCTACTGCTGACACCTCGGCGTCGTCATCTTCTTCCTCGCTGCCGTCCGTCTCCCAGAACGCGGCGTCCAGCGTGCTCTTCGGGGACACCCACTCACGTTCGGCAGATAAGAACGGGTGCTCGAGCAGCTGGGCCGCCGTGCACCGGTCGCTTGGCCGCCTCGTCAAGCACCTGGCCAAGAAGTCCTTGGCGTCGGCTGACAGCCATTTGGGAACCTCGGGAACGGCATCATCCGTGTAGCCGATCCTGTGCAGCGCCGCGAGCACGCCGTCGTCCTCCATGCCGGTGCCGTTCCACGGGGCGCGCCCGGTGGCCATCTCGACCACGGTGCATCCCAGCGCCCAGATGTCAGCCGCCGGACCCTGCTCCTCGCCGCGCGCTACCTCCGGCGCCATGAACGCCGGCGTGCCCCCGAGGATCGGCCCGCGGGAATCCGTCTTCCTCGAGCACCCGAAGTCCGCGAGCTTGGCGCGGCCGTCGCCGCCGATCACCACGTTCCTCGGCTTGACATCGCCATGGACCAGCCCGGCCCCGTGGAGGTACGCGAGCCCGGCGGCCATGTCTTCCGCGTACGCCCGGACGACGCGCTCCTCGAGCCTCCCGCCGGCGCCGCTCCTGACGGCGTCCGCCAGCGAGCCGCCCGGGGCGAATTCGAGGAAGAGCTGGTAGGACCCGTCGTGCCCGACGCGGCCACCGATGCAGGAGAGGACATTGGGGGAGCGCAGGCCGGCCATGATCTCCTGCTCCCTCCTCAGCGTCGCCCCCGCGCCCGCGGACTTGACCGCGAACAGCTCCCCGGACACGTCGTCCGCCGCGAGGAACACCTCGGCCCCGGACGCGCCCCGGCCCAGCGTCCGCACCCGCTTCCATGGCCCGCTACACGCCGCCATCGCCATCTTCTTCAATTTCGCTGCGTCGCGGATTTTCGATTGGGAGGTTTCTGTTGGTACTCTGTCTCGAGCTTACTCGTGCTGCCGCTGATTGGTAATGAGTTCTTTTTGTGGCCGGTGCACGCGTATATATAGGAGCTGGGGGAAGAAGGAAAAGGCTTAGCTTGGTAGTACTTGCAAGTTTAGATGATTGAAGGAAGGTGTTTGGCGCGCGAGATAAAGATGCGGGGATTAGGAAATGCGGAAGCGAAAAGGCGTGGGAAGCAAGTTCCTTCGGTCCTCCAGCACACACGCACGCGCTCCCGGGCTCCGAGTCCGGAGCGCGGTGAATTGGATAGGCGTGGACGTGGAGTCCCCGCCGCTGTGCCGTGCGGTTTGGACGGACGGCGAGTGTGAACGCGCGGCCCGGGCTTGACCAGCCAACCTTCGCGCTCCGCCTCCGGCTCCATCTTGAGCTCTTAACCCGCGTGTCAGAAACCAAAAGCACCGTGAAAAATCTCTCGCATTTCCCCGGCGGTCATTTTCCGGGTTCCTAAAAAGTTCGTGAGATTTGTCGAGCTCAGGCGCCGAGGATTCGTCCAACGGTGGAAAATATTGGGGGCGGGCAGACGAGGAATTTACTTGTCAAAGTCTCGGCCGGTGACGGTCGCCTGTCCACTGTCGGAGCACACGAGTAGCGAAGAGAAATGTGTGAAACGGAGTGCGGTGACTTGGATGCATGGCAATTGGAGACTTCGAACCGGTGGCCCAAGTCAGCGGGTGCAGAGTAGCTGGCCACTGCTAGTTTGGTTGCCGCGGTTGGTACTTGGACACTGTGGATGCAATTCCACCGCAGAATTTAGTATATCCGGTGTTGCGCCAGCTATATATGCAACCGCACTGTTTCTTGTTCATCTGCCCCCGACATCTAGAAAACCATTTTGACGGCACATGCTTGAAATTTTATAGTATTCCTTTTTTCCCCTTTTACAACAGGCTGGTCCGGCTGTGACGTTGTGCAGACACCAGAAGTTCTGTTGCAGAAAAACTTACAAGCGTCAGATCTGACGACGCTAAAAAGGAGCAGGGTCGTTTTTCAGACGGCTCGTGTACAGCTGCACATGAACTGAGCCCGCCTAGACTCAAACAAGTCGGGAAGTTCACTCCAAGTCAGGCAGCCGCGATCTACACAAGTCAGCATTCACTGTAGCTTAACGCCTCAACGCATACTCAATTCCCGGGTCAACCAATGATTGCATATACATTGAAATCTTCTTCCGGTCGTTGCAGATATGCAGTGCTACTACTGTTCAAATCGACATCCCATTTGTTAATCATTTCTTCTTCTTGGCGTCTGTTGTAGTCAAGCTTCTAAGGTAATCATTTTACCACCGCTGCACCCGCTGAGCAATAAAATCTGAGGAAACATCTAGCAAAACCGTCCAGGACTCCCTGCTGGATAAGTAGGGATGCAAGCGGGAACATATATGTACCATTTTAGTAATCTTTAATTTTTCAAATCAAATGGCGAGAAATTTTAAACTAGCAAATCTCCAGTGATCTACAAGCGAGACCTAAACATAAACAGGATCCCCCATACATCTCAGGATTTGTTTTTAGAAAGCATGTATCGGTTTAGCAAGTAGCCATGGCAAGAATCGAAATCGAGAAAAAGAATACCAACCAATCACCAAAGGTCTAGCAAGTAGTATCAGACATGGCTGCTGCTGAAACTGCAGCAGCTTATTGAAAGATAAAGATCAAGAAATTACAGCTGGAAGTGGCAAATGCCATTTCTTATCACACCTCCCAAATAAATAAACAGATAATACAAAGTTTGCATTCGTATGCAGGACAGATTGCACAGAGAGCTTTAGTTCTTCACAGTGGTGACATGCCTCAGAAGCATTTGAATCACCTCGGGGGAGATGGTTGCAGCCTGCTGCTTGAGTTGTGCAATTTTTTCGTTCGTCTCTTGCTCAAGACGTTTGACATTTGCGCCAGAGTCACCACTACTCTGAAAACAGCAAGAATATAAATGAACCGACATGCTGTTATCTTATCAACATCAAACAGAATGTGAAGATGTACTTACCTCTGCAACCTTCCTCTGGAACTCAGCCTCCATCTGGGCACGGTATTCAGCTATTTCCCTCTCAGCCTCCTCTTTTGCTTGCCTAAGCCTTGCAAGTTTAGCTGGCAAAAACATCAAATGTTTGAGTTTGAAGGAGAAGTAGATTACTTTGTAATAAGTTTCAAGGTCAACAACAAGATCCATATACAAGATCAAACATACATTTATATTAACAAAGCAAACAAAAATTGCATTTAAATTTTCTTCATGCCTTGCACTGCTATGGCAGTTATGTCCAGAAAAAGTCCTATCCAACTCCGGGATTAGATGATACATATATATGGTCCAATAAGTAACAAAGGCACTACAGTGAACTAAGGGTAGAGATGTTACAGTACACCAACAGTAATTATCTTTGCTACGTACCATATTCTGATCTTGCAACAACTCACAAGGGAACAATACTTATCATGACTTTACGGTATCATTGCACTATGGCAGGCAAGATCAAATAAATCAAAACACAGAGACAAATTCTACAACTGCCATGGATGTATACTGTATACACATATACAATGCTCATTTGGGGCAATTCATAAGGTTCAAAGTCCTGAATATTATGATCGCTTCATAATGATTAGGCCAAAAATAAGAGAAATTTACCAGCCCTAGCAGCATTTACAATTTGCTGAGCCTCCTGTTCTGCAGCCAGCAATTGCTGAATTCCACTTTGGCGCCTGTTCGCATCCATCTTTGGGCAGCTGGATGAAGAAATGTATTAATTAAATGTGAAAAGATGGAACACAATTAAATATTAGTTCTAAAGCATAATATGACACATCTTATCACTGCTATAGGTACACAAAAGTCAAGACTACATCAATAAAACTCGCTATAAATTTTAATATTTGATAGAGAATTTATGTAATTAACTTATCAACACTAGGATAGATGGAAGAAAAATGTCATTCATCTGGCAATTTCACTAGAGAAGTTGGACTTTAAGGGGTCATAGATTTAGAGCCCGAACTAACATGAACAATTTATGTGTATACATCCATGGCATTGTAGAATTTGTCTATGTGTTTCAAATAATAAATTCGAGATCTACAGGTAACAAGACCTGCGTATTAGAGATAGCGACACGGATCTAACATGAACGAGTAGATCTAAAGCCCAAACTGACATCAGATCAGAACATCTATGAGCAGAAATCGAACAAATCTATCAGAAACCTCCCTCCGCAATGTCAGATCGAACATCTACAGGTAGAAATCGAACAAATCTAACAGTAATTTCGCCCGAGCGACGTCATATGAAGCACATCTAGCAGAGACACATAACAGATCCAACAAAGATACGAACACGGGCGGAGGAGTTACGAATTAGGGGAGATTAAGGAGATGAAACGGGGGCCTTTCGTGAGGTGATGGGAGGAGAAACGGCCGGGAGCGAGAGAATCGAAGGAGAGATCAACCTGGCGGCGGCGCTTGCCCGAGCAGGAAGACGAGCGACGGAACGAGGGGGCTGGGGCGCTCGGCAGCGGGATGGGTAGTCGTCGCGGCGCTCGCGCGAGGAGGAGGACGATCTTATGACTGATCTCAAAGCATGATACGCCACGTGGAGAGATTAGCCTTTTATAACTAATCTCAAGGGTTAGAAAATAAAAAAATAATAATCATGATTATAATGCAATAAATTTTCCGCATGTCACGTGACGGACATGGTCTTTCAGCCTGCAGAGATACCGGATCTCTTAGGATAAAATAAAATTAAAATTTCTTTGTAAGCTCATTTGCTTTGAAACGAGGCTAAATTTACATCTACATCACTTCCTAAATAATTTTGATTTTCAATGTGCAATAAAGCAATGCATAAAGGGGAGAGGTGGGAAATGCACCTTGCATTGATACTTGACCTAATTTGATGGTACTCCCTCCGTTTCGTTTACACATATCCCTAGATCACTAGTTCGACTGTTATAATGTAAATTGTAATTTTAGTTGTACCGAGTACGTCTAATTGTAATTTTTGGGATGTTTTACGATTTGAAAGGGAGGGAGTAGCAATCTTGTCTTGTCCAAGTCAGCACCTTTAGGGTTTACTCGGTTTGAAGAATTCTTGATTGATTTTTACATGATTCCAATCGTTAGATTTTCCCATACGTAGCATTCGTTTCATAGGAACATAGATGTTTAGATTCATAAAGACTGTTTCCAAGTTGACCTAATTCATAAGGATTCTAAATGCTAGATGATACCTCATTGTAAAATCCTAAGGATTGGATTGCAATATGTGCATTGCATTCCAATCCTCTCTTTTTTTATGTGATTTCAAAATCTCGAATAAGTCTTTAGAGTTTTGGCGCAGCACAGGCTAAAACCAATGGTGTAGTCACCAGCAGCATACCCTGTGTGTTACTTTTCCAGCCGTTATGCTTGGGTATCTGTTTTATCTTGAGGAAATTGCATTGGAGATCCTTAAACTTGGTAGCGATGTTCGCTTTCATCCATAAACTCGCGGATTTGAAAAACGGCTCCTTAAACTTGACAAGTTGGGTCATTTTAGTCCAAAATGACAATTTCGGACCAAATTAGGCCACACTGACATCTGACGCGGCTCGGGGGGTTCTTTTTGCAAAATTGCGGCTTATGGAATCTTGCGTTGGCCACCTGGAAAAATATGGGTTCTAACCCGCAGCTTAAATCCTAACCCTAGCCTCAGAAATTCCCAAATCTCCCACTGCCTCCTAAAACAAGCGTCGGCCGTGCCGTTGTTCCAATAGTCGCCGCAGAAGCCATCGATGGCATTTGTGTGGACGTCGATGGAGCTGCTGTTCAAGTCGTCGTCATCTACGCGATTCTATCTGGTGTGGGTGTCGCCGGCTGTGCCGTCGGAGATTGTCGACAATCGCCTCCGGCGGCCTGGCCCTTCTGTTCCGTCGCTTCGTCTCCCTCGGGCGAGGTAGTGTAACAGAGGAGGACAAAGGCCCAACGGTCTAACACGCAACGAGTGAGTTTTTTTTTAATAAATCAAACATGCCACCTCTTTTTAGCGCTGCCTGTACCGCGGGTTATAGGCCAAAAAATACCGGGGGTTCAATGAAAGAAAAACAACAACCTCCCCAGCCACGTAAGATGACAGGTAGCCTAATTTAGCCCGAATTCATCAACTTGGACTATAAGTGAACCCACATGCCAAGTTTTTTTTCAAATCCGCAAGTTTATGGATGAAAGTGAACATCACTGCCAAGTTTATGGATCGCGCATGCAATTTCCTCTTATCTTTTATTGATCATTACTATGGAGATAGATGTGTTATCCTGAGGTCTACTGTTGCGTTGCATTAATCTATTACTATATATTAAATTGGAGTTGGTGGTGATTGCCGCGGACGCCGTACGTCAACTTCATTAAATTTACATGAGTATGCCACCGCGCCCCCTCCTGTACGTCCCGATGCGAGCCCCCCTCCCTTCGTGTAAAACAAAATCTCTCTCTTGTCTTCCTGACCAGCGCTTGCCGCCTCCTCCGACCACTGCTTCTCCTCCCTCCGCCGCAAGCCTCGCGTCTCGTTCTGCATGCCGCAGCCGCCCTCCTCCTCTGCGAGCGCCATCTCCACCGGCAAAGATCTATGGACGGCTCGTCGCCACCGCGCTCCTCCCCTGCGCACGCCGTCATGGAGACTGGATCCGCCGCCGCCGCCATGGATAATAAACGGTCCGAGAGAGAGTCGATGAGTCAGTCCATCGGGGAAGATGAGGTGGACGAGTCGTGGAGATGAGAGAGAGGCGACGAGGCGACGTGTCTCTGAAGTCGCTCACGCATGCGAAAGTCAACAATGGCCGCCGAGGCAGCAACAGCAGAAGAGGCGCCGCATGAAGCGGCGGCGGCCCTCGTGAGCTCGTTGCAGCCGCACATGGCCTTGGCCTTCTTTGCGTTGGCTGCGTGCACCGTGTCGAGATCGGCAGAATCGGAGCGTCGCCCCTCTTCCATGACCATGCCCCATTCCCTCTTTCCAGACCACGGCGTGCCCCAATTGCCCTGTCTCTAGAGGCGATGCACCGCAGCTAATGAGGCGCAGTCCGGCGAGATCCAGGCAGAGACAAGGAGATGTGGGGTCAGTGAGGACATAACGATCCACTGCCTTGTGCTTCACCTCTCGTGAGCTCCTCATTCAGATTCATTCCTTGATTCAACGAATCAATAAACTCAGCCTCTATTAGGACATAGGGCGATGGAGATTTTTTTCCTTTTTTCTGAAATTCTGTTTTGGTTGTTTGTTCTTTCTAGATATTTGTTCTTACATTTTTCTATGACAGATCTTGTTACTTTCCATTCATGGTTCAGATCTTTCTTTCAAATGTTCATGTTTCTGATCTTATTTCATTTAGTTGTTGCAATTAGTTCATGACCAGGGAAGACAAAGAGGAAAGGAAGATTACAATTAGAATATAATAAAACCATAAGAGGAGGAATAACAAGAAAAGATTTGGCCAATCTGAGTCAGCCTAACCTGATTTGATTTCCCAATCAATAAGTATCTTTTTTATCTGTTGTATGAAGCCACACTTTGTGTATTTATATACATGTACTCACATCCTTCAGATTTTTAGTGTTAGATTTATATGCTTTGGATCGAAAAGATTAGAATTATTAAATAATGTATACAAGTGATGACCATATTGTGTTTGTGTCGTGGCAGGCACGAGCATTTCCACCGGTTAATACTGAAATTATACGTGACGCAATGAAGAAGAGGAATCCTGAACCTTTGGGCGAGAACGAAATTCAATGAATTGTTAACATCACAGAGTAATTTACATGACACAACTTCCAAAACAACTGACGAAATCTCTAAAGACGGAAGGATCCTATCCTGACCAATCGAAACAATTGCTGCTTCTCCTACGTCGCCGCGAGTCGTATCGCTGCTGTCGGCGGTAGCGTCGAGAACAAGGCTGCTGGTCTCTGCGCTCGATTCTTCGCTCCGATCCAGGGTGGCCTCGATCAAGGTCGGCATGGGCGCCGCGTCATCGGATGCAGAGACCAACACATCGATCCAGCCCTCGTCAGAGTCCCAATCCTCCGGGAGAGACGATGCAGGGCAAGCCAATGCTCTGATCCTCTCGGCCGTGCTCTGTGCTGAGACCTCTTCTTCTTCTTCTTCCTCGTCGGCGTCCGTCTCCCAGAATGCGGCGTCCAGCGTGCTCTTCGGGGACACCCATTCGCGCTTCGCCTCTTTGCCGGCGGCTGACAAGAACGGGTGCTCGAGCAGCTGCGCGGCCGTGCACCGGTCACCGGGGCGCCTGACCAGGCACCTGGACAAGAAGTCCTTGGCCTCCGCAGTCAGCCATTGGGGCACCTGAGGAACGGCATACGTGTAGCCGATCCTGTGCAGCGCCGCGAGCACGCCGTCGTCGTCCATGCCGGTCCCGTTCCACGGGGCGCGCCCGGTGGCCATCTCGACCACCGTGCATCCCAGCGCCCATATGTCAGCCGCTGGGCCCTGCTCCTCTCCGCGCGCTACTTCCGGCGCCATGAACGCCGGCGTGCCCCCGAGGATGGGCGCGCAGGAATCGGCTTTCCTCGAGCAGCCGAAGTCCGCGAGCTTGGCGCAGCCGTCGCCGCCGATCACGACGTTTCTCGGCTTCACGTCGCCGTGGACCAGCCCGGCCCCGTGGAGGTACGCGAGTCCCGTGGCCAGGTCCGCCGCGTACGCCCGGACGGCGCTCTCCTCGAGCCTCCCGCCGTCCGCGAGCGAGCCGCCGGGGGCGAACTCGAGGAAGAGCTGGTAGGACCCGTCGCGCCCGCCGCGGCCGCCGATGCAGGAGAGGACATTGGGGGAGCGCAGTCCGGCCATGATCCCCTGCTCCCTCCTCAAAGCCGCCGCCGCGCCCATGGCCGCGGCAGACGCGGACTTGACCGCGAACAGCTCCCCGGACGCGTCGTCCGCCGCGAGGAACACCTCGGCCCCGGACGCACCGCGGCCGAGCGTCCGCACCCGCGTCCATTGCTTACTACTCGCCGCCATCGCCATCTTCTTTAATTCCTTTTGATTCGCGAATTGACGAATTGTGATTTGGTGGCTTCTCCTCTTCCTGTTGGTACTCTGTCTCGAGCTTTGCTTCTGGTGCTTGCTAAATGCTGGAATAATGAGTTCCTTTTTGTGGCGGATGTGAGTATATATATATAGGAGCTGGGGGGAGAAGGAAAAGGGAAGTTTAGATCATGGAAGGAAGGTGTTTGGCGTGCGTGGTAAAGATTAGGATTAGGAAATACGGAAGCCAAAAAGGCGTGGGAAGCAAGTTCCTTACGTTCTCCAGCACGCGCTCTCGGGCTCTCCATGTGGTTTGGATGGGAACGTTCGGCCGGGCTTGACCAACCTTGGCGCTCCGCCTCCAGCTCCATCTTTCTTAACCCGGGTCAAATCTCTAGCATTTCCCCGGCGGTCTTCTCCCGGTTCCTAATGTTGTGAGATTTGCTGCCGAGGTCAGCCGAAAATTCATGCAACGGTGGAAGATTTCTGGGAGAAGCTTCGCAGAGGAAATTTTACGTGTCAAAGTCTCGGGCCGGTCGGTCGGTCGCTCGCTGGTCCACTGTCGGAGCACGCACACACGATCGAGTAGCTGAAACCGAATTGTGTGAACCGGAGTTTGGTGTCTTGGGTGACTGACTTGGATGCACGGCAAAGCGGGGGCGTACGTCCGTGTGTAAACGAACCCGGAGGTCGAAGTCAGCGGGTGCACCTGAAAGTATCTGTTGCCCAGTTTGGTCGCCACGGTTGGTGCTTTGACACCACGGTGGCGTGTGCCAAATCGGCCCCCAATTAGTATCATAGTATGGTGTAGCGCCACCGGTCAGTTTCTTTCTGCTCTGCACCCAACAAACCATCCTGACGACGAAGGATCAGATGATCGAACCCAGCTTCGGCATCCGCAGTGATATGCGGCGCGCGTTCTGCAGCGCACGCAAACGCAATGTCCTGGACGACGCCGGTTATGCTGACACCGACCAGTCCGTAAAATCGCATCGGCCACGCCAAGTCGAACCGCGGACAAGTGGCGTCGATTGGGGGTGGGGGGTGGGGGGGGGGCGGGGGTCCGCCTGGCTGGTGCTGTGAAGCAGGCCCATGCCGATGCCGATGCCGCCCTGCGCGCAGTGCGCCGGCCGAAAGGCGAGGCGATGGGACGCACGTCCTTCTGCGGCGCGGGGCGGCCGAATGGATTACGTATGGACCGCGCCTTGCTTTGCTTCCTTTCCTTCCTTCATTTCACTGGCCTCTATTCTTCAGTGCGCTGCAACGCCCGGTGGCCCCTCGCGCCGCCGCCGGCCGGATATATCGGAGAGATCCCCATGTTTCACTTCCCCAACGAGCCAAGTAAACAAGACTGGCTGCGTACGTAGTACATGCCGTGGCCGTCCAACTTTCTCTAATCGGATCCATCTCTATCTTCGTCGATCGGTAAAGAAAAACGATACAGACCCATTAATTTCCTGTTTTATTTACCACAGGCGGCTGGCCGGCCGTGCTGTTGCGAGTGCCAGTTTCTTTCTCTCTATCAGAAACGTAGACGCGTCGGTCGGGTCTGACGACGCGAAAAGGATCGAGCAGCAGCGTTTCTCCCACGGCTCGTGCACATGAACTGAAAACTAACTTCTTTTTTCGAGATCCCGAAAATCTGTACTTCACTTTCACTTTGCTCCGCCAGACGGACTCAAAGTCGAAAAGTGCACTCCAAGTCAGACGACGGCCGCGATCTACACAAGTCAGCCTTCACGGCAGCGTAACGCCTGATCGAGCACATACTCAATTCCTCAATTCCCCTGGTCAACCAATGATTGCATAAACTAGAAAATTCCCTTCCAGTGCTATACTACTGTAGTACCACTATTCCATTCGGCATCCCATTTGTTAATCTTTTCTTTCTTGGCGCATGTTGCAGTCAAGCCAAAAGGCGAGGAGGGTACTTCTTTTTCGTTGGAAAGGCCCCCAACTCTGTACTAGCAGGTGGCGCCTCTTTGACCTGAAGCCAGTGTGCCTGAATTGGTGCAGTTGACGAGCGACGACACCAAAGGGCCGGGGTTACCATACGATCGAGATCGAAATGTCTGCGTCGTCCGGGTACGATCTGCGAGATCGAAAGGATCTTCGAGCAGATAAGACAGCGACGGACACGAACAAACCCTGAGCCGATCTGTAGTCTGTACTGAAAAAAAAGAGGCGAAGCTGAAGCCTACCTTGAAGTGGCATTTTCAGCTTCATCTTGAGCTCTGTACATCGAATCTGAATTCGTTTGGGAGTACGTACCTTGACCTTTAACATCAAGCTGCTATACATGGATTGTGCCGCACTCTAATCTTTGGCCAAAGGTGGTCTGAACCGCGACGCCTTTTGAGGGATGTCAAACTCGTTGCTTGCCAATCATGGGCAGCCGAAAATATAATATGCATGTCTGCGTGCTTTGCTTTGTGTTTCAGGTAACAACCGAGTCCACGCCCCGGATTATTCTTCTTCTAAAACAGAGGCAGTCAACGTCGACCTAGCTCGCAAAAAAGAGCAGTTACAGAAAAAAGGGTACATGCACTTTTAGTCTTCAGGTTGCAGGCAGGCAGCGTACGCCGTTGACATACAGGAAGAGCTTGGCGAAAAGTTCAATCGATCAAGAAGTTGACCAACTGAAAGGACGTACGGGCCTTTTTAAATTTTGTTTGAGCACCGAACTTTTCTTGGGGTAGACCACTAGACTGTCGTGTTGGCATCATATCAATGTGATTGGGGAAGATCATTTGGTACTTTGATGGATAGGAAATGCAGTAGAGCTGTAGCCTTTTCGCCGACTCCACCGAGTCTCTCGTCCCAATCTGAATTCTCAACAGTCCCCGTCCATTGGCATAACAGGTTGAAGTTGGGGCGTCGGATAAGGCAGTTGGCTAACCACTCAGAGTCCTAACATCAAGCAATCAAGGAATTGGCCTTCCAGATCAACAGTATACTGGAGTATACTGTTATGAGTCCTTCTAAAATAGGAGTAGCGATTAGTTCCTTTCTATAGTAGTACTAGTATTTTCTTGTTGTTTTTAGGGAGAACCGGATCGGTTTTCTGCACAATTGCACGAGAAGCCTTTTTTAATTGTTGAGCTCACGTAGTAGCTGCTGGTTCAGTACAAACTACCGAGCGTCTGGCTCAATCTATGATGGGATTTTACTAATTTCGAGTAGTAATAATCTCTTCTTAACTAATTCCACGTACTCCAGGACCAGGGGTAAAGAAATACGGAGCAGAACTACACTTCGCGATTTTACGCGACGTGTACACGCTCGACCCGGACGAAGAGACGTACTGTACTTTGCGATTGCACCAAGTATTTTCGCATGTACTCCGTACGTACACTTCTCGGCTCCTGTGTCAATTCTCGTCTGGACGGCCCATAGAAAAAGATATGCGAGTCCTTCGGCCTTGGCTGGACGGCCCATACGAACGATATGTTCTTAGTCCTCGGGCCTTGGCTGGACGGACGGGGAAGGTATATTATTAGTCGTTGATTGCGGCCCAAATCAGCACACATGTCCGCCGGCCCGCTTGACTAGCGCCGGAGGATCCCCTAAAAAAAAAATTAGCGCACATCCAATCCAAAGGATGCAATGCAAAGCCCAGCAGGCCTTGACGGCGGATAACCATCAATTAGTGGGCAATGGCTGATGCTCGAAGGGCCGGCCGCCAGCCATGCTCAAGTGCTGGTCTCGCCTCTTTAGCTCCGGCGATCCTTCCGCCGGCCGGACACACAACCGAAGTTCCTTACTTTCCATTATCGCGTACATTACATAGCACGTGTCTATTATCTGAAGAGGAGTAAAAGGTCTGGACACGAAACAATTGTATCGTTGGTTGTGTGGTGGCGTGGTGCACAGCTTAATTTGCAGTGTAGGAAGGTTCCGCCGCGTGTTCAGTATCATTGTTTGAAGAGAACGCTGACCACGTTCTTTGAACATGAAGTTTGGTACTCCCTCCGTCTAACAATATGGGACATATTAGGGCTCGGTTGACTAAGCCTTTGACCACAAATTACGTCATTAATATGTGACTAATGTGATCAAAATTATAACCATAAGCAAATATCCAGTATGAATATAATGGATATGAATCTATGTCGTATAATTATATATTAATAGATCAATTTGTGGTCAAAGCATTGGTCAAAAGAAAGCTAATACGTCTCATATTGTTGGACGGAGGTAGTACTACTGGAGCTTCTAGCGCTGAGTTGATCAGTTCGACCCTATTGCTAAAGAAAAAGGAGAATAAACGAGAAACAAAATATTCTAAACCTGAACGAATAAGAAAATAGAGTATAAGTTTACCTACCAGCACAAACGAGCAGTCAGAACAAGACACTGCATTAGGTCCACGCGAACCGTAAACTAGGCCAAGTTGGGTCAAAAAATAAAAGAAAAGATACACGATTCTTTCCAGCCTAGCTACAGCCTAATGTATATGTATTATTCTGCCGTTACACGTTCCAAAAGACGGGAAAAAAAGAAAGGCAAGCACACTTTAGCTTTCGGCACGTCTGCTCACATGCACGTTGACCTGCCGACGACTGGCATCACTGCCCCAATGTCCACACAAGTAGTGAGCGCTCCCAGCTGCCTGCAGGCAGTATATATACATACATGCTTGTTGCTCAGAGCGTTCATGCTCATCATCCAAGTCGAAGTACTGATCTACGTAGTACAACTGTACAATTCAACAGCAAGACCTAGCTAATTAAGCTTTAGCTATACTCTGTTAGTATGGAGAGATCCGCAGCTCCTTCAAAGCTCCTCCTGTTCATCCTCTTCTTCCTCCAGCTCGTCCTGCTCCCTCAACTCCTGGAAGCACGAACATTAGGTAGCAAACTTAATTATTTCACTTTAGGTTCTGACGTTTTGTTATGTTAAACTTTGCTAACAGGGGTTTTCGCTCTTTTACCTGCATTCTCAGGTGGTGCTGGCTACGGCTACAAGAGCCTGCTCACGACGGATGGTGACGATGATCAGGCAGTGTTGCTGTCTCCGGACCTGATTAACATGGTGGTGTCTGATACTGATGATGCAGTGGGAAGGCCTTCGAAGCGTACGCCACCGTCGCCGAAGCCGGGCCCGTCGCCGCATTGGCCGCTGGTGGGCTGTGGTGCGCAGAGGCCTCCGGCGCCGCTGCTCATAGCAGCTGCGCCACCGCGTGATCATAGTGGCCAGCAGCCTGTAAGATATATAAGCTGGCTGCAGGGGAGAATGATGGAAGTGTTTCGCGCGTTTCTCCAGGCGAATTGACCTCGCAGTCGCAGGGTTTTAGGCTTGCCAAGAGAGGAATTCGAGGAGAGGAATGAAAGACGTGCTCCATTCTAGGATGGTTCCCACGTGCTGGTTCTTGGTAGGTTATTCCATTCGAGGACGATCTAGGCAGCAGTAGCTAATTAACCTTGATTTGGTCTGCTGGCATGCCCTGTGTTCTGGATCATTTGTTTGAGAACCTCTGTTTTATGTTGTATGAATAACCTGCACTTTGCTTGCTCTTCCTTGTTCGAGAGTCCATCTAATAGGCCAAACGTGTGATGCACACGATGCATTTGAAATGGCCCGTCAACGAGGTCTCAGTTCGTTGCTAACCCAGACGCAATGCAGCACACGATGTCTCAGTTCATCACTTCTGCCTTTGGAGACTAATAATCCCGTTTGTTCTATCGGCTTTTGTCTATTTTATTGTTAGCCAACCAACTTATTCTTGTTGTTTGTGTGTGTGCAACAGATTATAAAATAAGTTAAGCACAACACAATTCAGCAACAGACCATGCAACACACAATGTATGGTAGCAAGGCACCACATTGCACTAGAAGCAGAACTCACCCACAAAACCACAACACGACTGGATTATGATGACAATATTGAATAAATCAACGACTACATCTTAGGAGTGACATCGAGAGTTTCAAGGGTAGATGGGACACATGCAACAGTTTTGCCCCTAAGAAATGTAAAATCCCAAATAATATTCGAATCATATACAACACAAGATCCATCAAATAGTTTGTCCCAGTTTGGACAGTTGTTGAATTAAGCAAACTATGCCACACCCGTTCGGTCCATAGCTAGCTCATGGTACACTCAGTATAGCAGTCTTTGCAGCTAGTCATCATCATCAAGAACATTGCGACGCCTCTGAATCTGTTGAACATACTAGAGTTAGCATAAAAGAAACTGTAAAAATGGGGATCAAATGACGGCATCCTTGTTGGATTGTTCACAGATGTGATGCCATCCATTGCACTATAAGAACTCAGAGATGCAAATAACACTTTCTATTTCAGGCTAGATAAGATTTTAATGAAGCTACTCTAAACCCACTGTTGGAAGCAAACTAGGGCTGCTTAATGAAGTGACTAGTTTGATGCATGTGGTGTTAAAAATCAATGGGTGCCGCCACATTCACATACCGTCACTTTGGTTTGTTTGGTTGTGTGGGTGTTGATTTGCTCCAGAAGTGAGATGAGCCTTTCTTCAGACACCTAGAGAACAGAAAATGGAACTATATTACAAGCGAGTTCTATTGAATCTCTTAGCACAACAAAGGAATGCGCCGCATATGTATTACCTTTTCAGATATTCCACCAGTTTGTGCTGCTCTCAGTATAACATCCTCCACCCCTCTTGCCTTATCAGGTTTGACCAAAGCTATGCGGGAGACTGCCAATTTCAAACAGAGTAAAGATGTACTAAGCCTACAGTCTCCTCTCCAATTGGGCCACTTTAAAAGAGCAGATTTATGATTATTTCCAGCCTCTTTATCTAGGACATGCACTCCCAATAATGAAACTGCTCACAGAACTGCAGTAATTATATGGAACATATAAAGGTCTCCATATGGTACGGTGGTAGACCTTTAGGTGATAAAGCTTGTAAATGTCACATACTCTAGCCTGAAGCATTTGACTAGAAATAAGCACAATACAGTAAATAAGCGAAAACAGATATTGGATGAAGCATCAATGGCATGAACAGCAAGAACTTACGCCTTTCTCTAGCTTCAGAAGACAGTATCTGAGCAAGCATCATCTGTCGGCGTTCCTCAGCTTCCCTGGTTGGGTGTGAGATACAAAGTGAGTTCCGTGTTGCCTAGAGTGCTGCAAATGCATAACTTGTGATAAATGAGAAGATGGTGGAAGAATGGATCATACTGCTTTGCATCTTCCTGAGCTTTTTGTTGGCCTGCATTTTGTGGATTTGCCTAATTGCAAGTTAAGCATTACATTGCAGTCAATGAAGAAAAGATAATAAATACAAAGGGCCTTTACAGCTTTAACTTTTCACCATGCACTTGAAAAACTTACCGCACCACGCTGTCCCATTAGCTCTTGCATTCTTCTCTGCCTGATAGCTTCCAACTCTGGGTCATCCTAGCAAGAATAATGTTTAGTTTCATCACAAGGTATATAGTAAACCAATACAGCAGTACTAGCTAACGACATGTTTTAAATGCAGGAATTTAACAGGAAACAGTTCCACTCCCGCTGTACTAGGAAAACATTTTCATGTCTAAAAGGCTGAAACGGTTCCCTTTCTCTTGTGCCAAAGGTAATATTTTGACTATGAGCATTTGATGTGTTTTATACACCATAACCCGTCAATCTATAGTTACATAACTTGTCAATGTGCCTGACTAGTTTAGACTTCGCATGGGACTAAGCACTTTTGACATCTAATCTTGTAGTAGTACCATAGACTAGATCTAAAAGGATTGAATGAAAAGCTCATATCTACAAAATAATAATAAATCGGTGTGTGACTCGCTTGATACAAATACAGGCCAGCAAGAAAATCAGTATGGGCCTGTAAGATAACTGGTACCTAGTCAGCGACGAACAACTCAGCAGAAGATCAAGTTAGGCTCAACACCAGACTTTGCAAGACCACAAATTTTTCCCCGCCCCTTTGTCACTTACTTAGTCGAGAACATAAATCTCTATCTATACGGCAAACATCGACACGATTTCTCAGCCAACTAGAACCAGTATCTACTGAATCCTAGTGGCCATCAAATCAAACACAGGCCAAGAGATCCGCGCGAAAATACGGGGAACCGCATCTCATCAGGCGAAACAGATCAATTCCACTGAACAGAACTAAAAAAAACCCTAGGATTTAAGCGCGCGCACAGGTCGAGATCGTCTCGCACGCAGCTAACAACAATTAACGCGATCCGAAACGCCAGATCTTACCATGGTGCTCGGCGGAGATCGCGACTCGGTAGCCTCTTCTTCACTGGAGCGCAATGGATTCCGCAGCAAAGGGGAACGGTGGAGAAGATGGAATCGGAGCCGTCTCTCCTTTGCTTTGCTTTGCTTTTCCCCGTGGATATAACGCAACCCTGGCTCTCCAATCGGTTTTATCAGCCGTCCGATGAGAGTAATGGTTCGTGGACCGTTCGATGGGAACACTGGGGAATTCCTCATTTCCGGGCCGCGATATATTCGCGGAAAAGCCGCCTCTCCTTTTCGAAATCCTCCATTCTCCATTTCCATTTCCACCCTCGCACCAGCACCGCAAGGGTTTCGAGATGGACAACGGCGAAGAGACCTTCGCGTCCCCGACGGCCGCCGCCGCCGAGTTCGAGTTCGACTTCGGGCAGGCCCTCACCAACGGCGGGGGGCTCACCGCCGACGCCCACCCCACCAAGGCCGCCTACGACGGGGACGAGATGGACGCCCTCCGCGCGGCGAAGCGCGACCTGGAGGAAAAGCTCGCCGCCGTCTCCCACGAGAATAGCTTCCTCTCCGCGGAGGCCCACCGCCTCGAGGCGCTCGTCGCGCAGGCCCGGAAGGACATCGCCCAGGCCGAGCACGCCGCCGCCGCGTCCGAGGGCGAGGCAGCCAAGCTCCGCGCCGAGGTCAAGCGCCTCCAGGACTTCCTCGTCGCCGCCGAGAAGTCTGACCGCGATGCTGGGATCAGCGATGCGCCAGGTGCCGGTGGCATGCTGGCGACTGCGCACCAGGAGAAGCTCGCCCTCGAGGAGGAGATCAAGGCCCTGAAGGCATCCGCCGCCGCCGCCGCTGCAGAGAAGGAGGAGGAGGAGGAGACTGCTGCTCCCTCGACCGTGGCACCGAAGGAAAGGGCGGTGGTGGCTGCCGCGGCCGCTGGAGCTGCTGCTGCAGCAGCCATCGCGGTGGTTTTCCTCAACCTGAGGAGGTAATCCGGTGCTGTGATGCGTCGGAAGTTTTGCTCTGCTTATGTGAGACTGGATAATCCTTTTCTGTCGTGGCGCTGTTATTACTGGACTGGTAGTGGTGTTCATTTACATTCCGCTGGTTAGTAGCTTAATGAATCGAGAGTTGGGGACTTATCAGAGAGAAGCCCTTTTGTTTCTGCTCTTTCCCTTGCCAAGTTGCCATGGTAATAATATGTGAACACTAAATGAGCCACCTGTAGTTGTGTCTGGTTATTGTGCTGTGGCATCTAATTTCTGTTTTGTTATTGTGCTGTCACATCTAATTTCTGTTTTCTTATCGTGCTGTCGCATCTAATTCTGTTTTGTTATTGTGCTGTTCCATCTAATTTCTGTTTTTTATCACTCCACTGTTGTTTGAATTGCTATTGCTCTCTTCCTTGCTTTTCGGGATCATTGTGCTCTATTTATGTGAAGTTGCTGTTATTTGAAAATTCATTGTGTACCTGAGACGCTAGTGCATGCAGAGTGTTGACCTGGCAGTTGTGAGCTAACATTTGCTCTTGTGATAGTTTAGCCAGCAATTGTAGCTGATTATACCAATGTGGTTTGTGACATCTGTCGCTGACCTTCTCAATGGGTAGAGGACACGAGATATTACTTTGGTCGGTGAATAGTGGTGGATGTTTCATTTTTATTCACACTGAATGGTATATTGATTGTTTGCATGCTTTTGAGTTCGACAAGTTCGGTCTCTAAATGCTTATGGTATGCTGGTATTATGTTGTTGGCTGTTGAGATGTTTGTGAACATAGGAGTATTTACTGACCCTGTTCTGTTTATTTTCTGCGGACTTTAAAATTAGCATGTGTACCTGGAGCTATTTGCAGAATTATAACTCCATAAACCTGGAGCTCATTGCAGAATTATGACTCCATAACCAGATGATTTTATAGCAGTGAGTAATACTGATTGTAGATATGCTTTCCCTTCATAACCAAATTTTAAGTTGATTCTTGACTCTTGAGTTATTTTTGGTGAGTGCAAGATTGACACTTTTAATCATGTACTTTTGTGGAAACTGCAGATATCATGTAAGTTCTTTTTTTAAGCGTTACTACTTTACTAGCTATCAGCCATAATGATTTGGTGGCAGAAACCATTACCGTGTCATGGACGTTGCCTGTTACCTTTTGGTTGCTCCTGCTTGGGACCTTTAGTTGAATCATAGTTAGGAAATACATATATAAGTATGCTCGCAGCCTAGTGATCTGTTTATTTAGCCTACCTTACAAGCAGTTGATTCATGATACATGTTCTAGTGTCGTTCTAGATTTCTAATTATAGGTCCCGAATAAACATATAGTGATTTGTATCTATATGTGGCTTTGGGGCCATTACACATGCAAAATGAGGACAAATGCCAGAGCCGGCCTAGATATAATACACAGGCGTGTTTGTATGTCCAGTCATATAGTGATTTGTATCTACATGTTTGCGGCTATTTTTGCCACCAGTGGTAGTCAACTTATATCATGGTAAGTGGCATTTGATTCAAGAAGCTATATTCCCAAACAGTACTCATAGTTATGGCCCCACGGTCAGCTGAATCAACTAGTAGGTGCAGGTTGGGAAGTTTGTTTGGGTGATGCTAAGCTTTGTTGTCAATAAACTCAGTTTACGAAAGAAAGATTTCCATGCTTACTTGAAAGTTGCTGCATTTCATACATAAGAATAAGATTTGCATTTTAGGTACAAACGGTGAGCACTGACCTGAATCTTATATCTGGCATTTGTCCTCATTTTGCTCGGTGCAGTAAGAAAACAAGTTATATCGGCACATTGTTTCAAAACATCAGTACAGTACTGCTATGCATCGTGGCTTAGTGCCAGATATTGGGCTTGAATTGCTACAGATTTGTATATTCTAAAACCAGAAGTACTGTAGTGATGTTCTGTAACAATGTGCTGATGATATTTGTCACGTTGGTCATCTGAGTTTCGATGATGGACGTAGTTTGTTCCATACGGTAGAGTGGATGCAGTGCAGTGCAATGCATGCATT
This sequence comes from Brachypodium distachyon, assembly GCF_000005505.3. Taxonomy (NCBI): domain Eukaryota; kingdom Viridiplantae; phylum Streptophyta; class Magnoliopsida; order Poales; family Poaceae; genus Brachypodium; species Brachypodium distachyon. The sequence continues at coordinate 15,827,048 of NC_016132.3, read as the reverse complement.
GGCCACTGGTAGGTCATATAAGCTTCATCTTAGTCAGGACTTCTGTGGGAAGTAATTTCCCTGTGCATTTCTTCCAGGGAGATCACACAATTCTGCCGCATATCTTGTCCATTGAATGATCATGTTGGCCTCTGCTGCTATTTATTCGTGTTAGCACATCCATTTCTAGACGAATCTCTATTGATAGCACTGCAATTGAGTGCAGACCTTGAATGAGAGCAGACACTAAGGCTGGTGAAATTAGCGTCACGGGAGCACTGCTTGTCAGATTTTTCAACTGCTAGACTGAGTTCCACGTTGGGCGATGAGTTGGTGTTGCAAATGCCTGCAACCGGGCCGTACATGATTGTCCAACGTGATTCTCTCTTGTCAGGTTTTCTTTTCTTTTTTCGAAACGGATGTCAGGTTTTCTTTGCTTCATCTTGTTTCCTGTTGCTTCTGAAGCAGATGTTGATGGAAGCTTAAAGTGCTTTATGTTACTCACATAATTTCCTTTGGTTCACTGTGGACGATTCACGTGAAGGGAAATAAAACAGTACTCAATTCAATTTTGGATCGCTGAACTGTGTTGTGCAAAGAAATGGAAACCGTGAGCTTTTAAAAAATCGGTTGGCAATACTGGCAAGTTAGACAAATCAGCCTTGATGCCAAACACTGACCAAGTCGAGTGTAAAACCTTACGAGACGACCAGAAACAACACGAGGGAAACAAGAGAGTCACGTCAACAGAATGCAGAAATCATCTTCTGTTAACGAGTCTTCGAAATGAACTAATCAAACAAGTACTGGTAATATCTACGGATTAGTGATCAGCATGGAGGCAATATAGACAGAAACACTAGAACAGCAGGCGGGCGGGCGCAGCTTCTTGCACACCGCGCTGATGCTGGACCGGGACGGACACGCCGGTGGGCCGCCCCGAAGTCCTTGGCGAAGACATCGACCTCTTGTGGGCTGGGGTCTCCATTGATTGACGGCGAGCGAGAGCGGCCCGAATGGTGGGTGGGACGACGGCTTGCTCGCGGGGCTGGGCCGCTGACTGTCAGCATCTCAATGCTTTGCTATCTCACAGCTAGCATTTATTTCCACACCAGAATATATGATAAATAAAAAATACTCACTCCGTTTCATAATTCTTGTCGAAATATTACATTTTAATTTTTTTTTAATAAATACATCCATATTTGGACAAATTTGAGACAAGAATTATGTAACAGACGGAGTACTACAGAAGAAACAACAAAACATCCATGCCCACGATCTGCTGCAAGCAACCACAACAATGCAAGCAGTATACATAAGTTTCTAACACAAAAAAGAAATTGAGGTAATAAATTGTGAAAACAGATCATTGATTTTAATTATGATGGGGTACAACCTAACATCTTAGCTAGTTCTCCTTCCAATGCCTCTCCTTTTTTGAAAGGAATCATGAAAGCTTGTCAGGCTGCTAAGATAGGTTATTATTGGGTCATTGGGAATGGTAAATCTGTCGAGTTCTGAGAAGATCAATGGTTTGGGACTTCAAGTTTGGCCACTCAATTTTGGGAGATCTATTTTGTATGCAATGAACAAAACACTACAATTACTGAGGTTTGGGATGGTACTATCCGAAACTCACATTTAGGAGAGGTTTTAGTGATAGAATGATGCAGAAATGGTATAATCTCCTTGCTCGTTGGGTTTGCCCACAGATCAATCACATGAAGACGCACACGCACACGACGATCACAAGATTATTTGACCAAGGGTGCGTATCGTGCCCTCTATTTCTTTATTATCTCAAATAGCACGATTTGATACAAGCTGCAGCCATTGATGTATATATATACACATCCTCACATGGCCACGAGACCATACAGACTAGGACTAGGACTCACAAACTCACCTAATCTGATTACAATCCGAATGTGACTCACACTAGCACGTCTAGAATCCTAGTTGGACTCAAACTCAATTATACTAATACGTTCACAACTCGTATTCAAGATTAATACTAACAATCTCGCCCTAATCTTGACTCGTGTCTTCCGTGCTCCTCCTGATCTTGACTCACCGCAGCTTCACGACTCCTTGACTCAGCTCAACGCATGATTCACTCCCAACCACGCTAACCTTGTGCACTACACCGTACACCCTGTGGCAACACCGTCCACTCCTAGCGCAAAACATCTACACGCGACTACTCACATAGTCTCATGTAGGGAACAGGCCTCACAAAAGAGACTCATCACTGGTTACCGCCTCACAATACTCTTGAGCTTCATCTCCTCGCCGAGACACACAGATGACCACCCGTCACCTTATCTGCACGCACGTCCTTCGCCCTCAGTGATACACCTCACCGGACAGCTCTTCGACCGTGACGCACTTCCGCTGCAACAGAGTCCCACATAGACGAGCACTTGGACACAACCACGACTCACAGACGCTGACCTGGACGTACATACGCAGCTTGACCCGATGTCGAGTACTTTCCGACGATCAGGATGATCTCCCGTTACTAGGAGATCGGTCCACTGTGACGATAGCCTTATCTGATCTGCTGAACGTCGCTCCACTGCACAGCCACCGGTTGCCTGATCCAATCCGCTGAACACTCCTCCGCGCACAGCCACCGTTTGCTCGTCCTGATCCGCGGACGCTGCTCCTTTGACTTTCCCGCTCTGATCTGCGGACGCCGTTTCGCCATCGTTGCCCGCCCCGAGGCGCTAGCACATCGCCTCCCCGGGGCAAACGCGTCTTCAAATTTTTAACCTGGTTCTGATACCAAATGTTGGGTTCGCCCAAAGATCAATCACATGAAGACGCACACACACACGACAATCACAAGATTGATGTGCCCTCTATTTCTTTATTATCTCAAATAGCATGATCTGATACAAGCTGCAGCCATTGATGTGTGTGTGTGTGTGTGTCTCTTCGTGTGACTAGGACTAGGACTAGGACTCACAAACTCACCTAATCTGATTACAATCCGAATCAACGGTCTTATCCTGACCATGCGGTGCAAAGTAAAGCACCGCCATCATCGTCTCAGAAAAATAGTCAGCGCCTGCGTACCGATGTCAGGTGACCATGCTAAAGAAGCATCGAAAGAGAATCTATGACGGAAGCCGACAGAGGATAGCTGTACCCGTTGCAGACTAGCAGGGAAAAGTAAAGTTGTCTTGTCCCCTACGGTACTGCCTGGAGGGAACCGAGTCGCGTGCCCGGCGGGGCCCAAGGAAGATGACGTTAGACTTGACCCACATGTCAGTGTGACATGGGCGGCCTATAAATAGAACCTTACCCCTTTGTAGGAAGGAGGACACTGAGGAGGAGAGCACTTAGGCATCTAGGGTTTTTCCCTTTTTCTTCTTCCTCAAGAATATAGCTCAAGGAGCGCCATTGTAGAGCTTGCCTATCTCAGCTAATACAACAAAGCAGGAGTAGGAGTCTTACGTCGACTAGAGGGCTCCGAACCTGGGTAAATCTGTGTGTGCTTGTGTGTTTTGTGCGTGTTTCCCTTCACGTCCTCCCTCCTCCGGATCCTCCTTCATCCATTGGCCCCAAGTTAAGCCATCCTATGGCATCTGCCGTGACACCACCACGACAGTTGGCGCCCACCGTGGGGCCAGCAATGGCGTTGGCTGGAGTTTTCATCGGGACGGGAAGCTTCCTCATCACCGGAGAGCGCGTGGTCTCCGGTTTGGTCCAGAGATTCAGCTCTCTGGGCTTCATCGACAACAACGCGAGCTGCTTCAACGGCACACCGCTTCCCTGTGCAGGCCGCTTCATCAGTTTCGACATGCACGAGGTCTATGTTGCTACTGACAGCCCTTGCAGGAACCAGAGCAGGTGGTGATGTCTGAAGATCCCCCCGCCATCTGCACGGCTCGCGGCCGGCATGTCGACTGCCCCGCTGACCGTGTAGAGGTTATGGTGACGGCTCGTGGCGCTGATGCGGGAAGGGACGCTACAGGAAGTGGCGCTGTCCCAACCAAGTCCGGCAGAACGGCGAAGCTCCCTTTGGAGAAGCTGGAGAACATCGCCCCACAAGCCGGCACAGCGGCTCTGCCGCCGAAGCCAACTCAGATCCAGGCCTCCATCGAGCGGCTGACCGCGCCGGTGGCGTCGAATGCTAACCCGGCCTAGCTGCAGGCGGAGTTAGAGTTGGAGAGACAGAAGCTGCTGAAGGAAGCCGTCGACGTTGCCAACGCCCGACAACAGCTCAACATCTCGCTCCGTGAGTATAACAAAGCTCATGGTCTCAGTTCTATTGCATTTGCTAACCCTAGCAGAGTTGGGGAGGTGCGTAACCGTGGCAAGAACTTGAATGCTGAGATGATGAGAGATGGCAGGGGTGTGCCAGCTGTGTCGGCAAGTTTTGCCTCGGCACTAAAGCCGAAATACAATACCCCTGTCAAAAACCTCCGGGCTGCCGAGGCTGCGGCTGAGGAGTTGCCGAATCTTACGGGAGAGGCACTTCGGCAGTAGTAGCTGCGCGTGAAAGAACGGCTCCAAACAGCCAACGAACATAATGAGGCATACTTGAGAATGCACGGCAAACCCGGTGCATCTCAGGTCATTCACTCGTCTGCAGATGCTGGTGGCCGGGTTGACAAACAAGCGTCCTCACCTGGTGGCAAATGGGACAAAAGCGTTAACTCTGGCCGGGATAAGCAGTTGGAACACCGTGACCCGGCCCTGGCCGAGAAACAAATAGTCAGAAGGGTTGATGACAGCCAAAGTGGTCTGCGTCCCGGCGGCAACTGCCAAGATCAGCAGGAGCGTTACTCGTATAACCATGGGCACCGACCTCGGGGTCCGGCACCTAATACTGTCGCGGGACAGCAGGGTGTTGGGGCAATCCCCTGTATCGAGGTGAAGATCGCTATTATGACCGTTACGATGACGGATACTCGGCCATGGCTGATGAGGGCTATATCAGGTGAGAGCGTGACAATCTCGGTCCGCTCGGAGGCCGAATTGGGAACAGGCAGGTATCGCCCCTGGATGCACGACATCGGCTTGACAGAATTTATCTGTCCGAGCTTCTGGAGGAGCAAGGCCCTCCGGGACTGCGTTGCTTTGCGCATCGGATCATGAGGGAGAGACCAGCCCCGGGTTTTCAGCTGCCCAAGGGTTCAAGAACGTATGACGGCAGTACTAAGCCTGAAGATTGGCTGGAAGACTATGTCACGACAGTAAGTGTGGCAGGTGGCAATCGCAGATGGGCAGTACATTATGTACCCCAGATGCTCGTTGGGCCGGCAAGGATATGGTTGAACAATTTGCCAGAAAGCAGCATCAATTGATGGATAGACTTTGAGGAAGTATTTGTCAGCAATTTCACTAGCACTTACAAGAGGCCGAATCGTCCTCAACAGTTGTCCATGTGTAAGCAAAGAGACAACGAAACTGACCAGGATTACCTGACAAGATGGAACAATCTCCGTAATTCCTGTGAAGGGATAGTGGAATCGCAAGCCATAGCGTGGTTTGCCCAGGGATGTCGGCACGGTAGCATGCTGTGGCAGAAGTTGCAAAGAGAGATGCCGACCACTCTATCTGAAATGATCAGGATCACCGACATGTACGCGCTTGGCGATCCAACTCAGCCATCGCTGATGCCGGCAGAACCACAAAGGGAGCAGCCGACATACAATCCTGCTGGGGCGTTCCGGAGGAACGATCATCAAGATCATCGCAACAAGAGAAGGGATGACAGGACGGATTACCGGTATGGGCCAGCCCATGTCGCTGGAGTTCAGGAACAGCCTGACGCCGGCTCTAGCCAGCGTCAGAAAACAGGAAATCAGCAGTGGGTCAAGAAGGGAGAACAAAAGAAGCCCTGGCAAGATAACCCGAAGTATACTTTCGAGGTGATGTTGGATCAGCCTTGTCATTTTCGCACGACTAACCCCAACAAGCCGGCGAACCACACAACGCGACAATGCAGCTGGATGCAACGGGCCGAGAACGGCGAGGCAAGCTGGTTGGTTGCCCCCACCTCCACCCCTCACAGGCGCAAACGCACAGATCCAAGGACCCCCTCAGGCAAACAATGCAGTCAACCAGGTGGAGGGACAAGAAATCTCAGGGTATGCCGGGAGAAACGAGTACAAGGAGCCTCACCAGAGCTACAAGATTTTCATCACTGAGCCCACTGACAAGCAAAGTCAGCGCAGGCGAGAGATGGAGGTCAATGCTGTTATGCCGGCAGTTCCAAAGTTCATGTATTGGTCAGAACAGGAGATCAACTGGAACCGGGCAGACCATCCCAAGGTTATGCCCAACCCTGGTGGATATGCCCTGGTGGTCGACCCGACGCTCATTGGCCCGACATTAACGTCAAGTTCACTCGGGTTCTCATTGATAACGAGAGCAGCATCAATATCCTGTACCGGGACACGATGCTTAAGCTCGGGATTACAGATAACATGCTTGAGCCCAGCCGGACTACCTTTCATACGTCGAACGCCGACAAGGCAGACAAAAGAACCGAAGTCATAAAATTTCACTAAGAGAAAAAATGAACTCGGGGACTCAGTCGGGAATTCAATAAACAAAAGACTTTCTTAAATTAAAAACTTGGTGCCTTGCAAACAAAGTATGGTTTTCAGGTTACATTTGCACCCGGCATTCCGAGGATCTAATAATTTTAAAGTTTTTTCCTAAGAAGAGACAGAAGGGTGGTTGGTGCCGGAACTAGGAGCATCCGTCACGGTGGAGGCCGACTCGACGACAATCTCCTCATCCACGGCCTCCTCCTCGCCTCCGTCGGTCATCTCGGCCTCGGCTTCAGATGTCGGGCCCGCAACAACGTATGCATGTCGGCATACTGGATGAAGGAATGGGCCCGCTCCTTGCGCTTGGCGATCAGCTCCGGGTCCGAGAGGTAGGGGGAACCGGCACGCATCGACTGCAGCACGTCGAGGTTGATGCCGTCGTACCAAGACAGTACGAACGACAAGGCCTCGTCAGCGCCGACACGTGCGGCCGATTCCCGCCACTCGTTGAGGCGGTCCTCCACCTCCAGCAGGCGCGTTGCCAATTCGGGGATTTCGGTCGGCGCCTCTTCTCCCGGTCACAGAGCCCGGAAGGCCCGAATGTCGGCATTCAACATGTTCACCCCGGACGATTTTAGAGGCTTTACCCAGCTAGCAATGCTAACCAAATAATCCTCTAAGTTGTATTCGAAGGGGGTTGTCCCGGCCAGATCCCTCCTCTTGTGCGCCTTGATCACGGCAGCTTGGGCGCTCTCGACCGTCAGCGGGAAGAATTCTGACAAAAGGGCAAAAGACAATAATAAGTCTCGACATTTTGTTACTATTAGTCGGACAGGTGATCAGATGGAATTTTTTTAGTCAGGACAACTTACTGGTCAGCATGGTGTCGATCTTGACGAGCTCATGCTGGACAAGCTTGAGCAGCCGAGTCTTCTCGGCGTCCTCCTTCTCGGCGGCAACGGCACGGGTCTCAGTCTCGGTGACCAAACCCTTGCACTTTTGCACCTCGTTCTCCAGACGGACCCTCTCATCAGCCTGGGTAGAGAGGGCCAAAGTGAGTTCACCCACCTCGGTCTTATGTGCTTCTGCTTGCGCCTGCAGCCAAGCCATGTCCTCCCGATGCTGATCGGCTAGCTGAGTCTTTTCATCTGTTTGGCAGACATACATTACAAAAGCTAGAGTCTAAGATGAACGAATCCCGAGACCGGGAGGAAGTGATACCTTGGACCTCGGCGACGCGCTTCAGGAGCTCTGCCACTTGGGCATTGTCCCCGGCTGTGAACAAGAGCACATATTAGCTTGCGCAGCACATTGATACTTGAACAGAGATTTTATCACAGTAAAGTATACTTACTTCGGCTCTCGCGGTTAGCCTTCAGAGCCTCGTGCTCCGCCTCCAGCTTCTTGAACTTTGCTAGCAAAGTATTGAAGGTAGCAGTACGTTTGTTCATGCAGGACTGCAAAGCAATGATTCGTAGGTGAGTTTGGTACAGTAAAGAAGTTAGCAATCACAAGCTTTAGGCCGACTATTCTAAACCCGGTCGGAATCTCGGGGAATAACTGTTTGAAGTTTCTAAAGCTTCAGGCCGACTATTCTAAACCTGGCCTGAGTCTCGGGGAATAGGTGTTTGAAGTTTCTCATGCTTCAGGCCGACTATTCTAAACCCGGTCTGAATCTCGGGGAATAACTGTTTGAAGTTTCTAAAGCTTCAGGCCGACTATTCTAAACCCGGCCTGAGTCTCGGGGAATAGGTGTTTGAAGTTTCTCAAGCTTCAGGCCGACTATTCTAAACCCGGCCTGAATCTCGGGGAATAAGTGTTTGAAGTTTCTAAAACTTCAGGCCGACTATTCTAAACCCGGTCAAAATCTCGAGGAATAAGTGTTTTGATGTTTCTAAATGTGTCCGAGCTTGCGTGGCCGTTAAAGCCTCCCTGCAGAAATAAAAAGCTTAGTCATTTGCATAATTTTAAAGAAGGAAACCGACACCAGAGGTTGAGATAATTAGAGCCTTACCCGACGATCAGGGGCTTCGGCTTAGGACCACACGCCGCAGTTTTCTTCCGCTTCACGTTCTGCGGAAGATCTTTCTCGAAGGGGCGCTTTGCAACTGCGCGTTTCTCTCGAACCGGCGCCGCAGCAGCAGCCGGTTCCGACGCCTCAGCGGCAGGCTCGCCCGAGTCGGCTATTTCAGGGATAAAGCAGGAATAATAATTTTGGTTACGAGTGTTATAAGGATTACCAGAAGATGTCGGAGATCCTTACATTCGGTACGGCGAGGGCTGGCATGGGCGATTGGCATGAAGTCCTCCGAGTCCGGGTCCTCGGCGTCAACAGACCTGCGAGAGGCCGCGAAACGCTTGTCGGGGGAGCTCCCGTCCTCGCTGTGCTGAAGAGAAAACCTCTGCATAAAGAATTGAAGTTGAGCCGAGATAAGCCCATGTCAGATAAGTGCTGGCATAAACATATGTCGGATATGTACAGGAGAAAAATGAGAACAGGAATTTACCGGCTGAATGCCGGCATACCCCATGTCCATTGCTCCGACATGTTTGTCTTGGAGATCGCTTTGACCCGACGCCGGACTTCAGCATGACTGAGCTTGAAGGTTGACACTCGGTCTGGGTCGAGTTGGCCGCCGTAAAAACACATCTTGTGTACTCGGCGCTGGAGCGGACAGAGACACCGATGCACGAAGGTGGCCAACAAGTCGTCAGCCGTCATCTCGTTCTCTTTGAGTTCAAGGATGCTGGCGTGGATCTCGTTGACCTCTGGGAGGGTCTCCTTCGGGTCGTAGGTCCAGTTCCTTTTCTCCTCCGAGGGGCCGACTTCGAATCCCAACAGGTTGACTCTGTCGGTATTGGAGGTGTTTCTGACATAGAAAAAGGTCTTGAGCCATTTTTTACAAGACTCGAGACGCTGAATCCGGGGGAAGGCAGAACCTCGGCAAGGAACGACGGTGGCGGCGCCGCATTGGGTCATCGGCTTCGCAGTGCCGGGATTCTCCTTGTCAGGAAGAACCTGTGGCTGGAACATGAAGTACCGAGACCACAGGTCGATGGAGGGCCAGAGGTCGAGATAGCCCTCGCAACAAGTGACGAATGCCAACAGAGTGAGGATGGTATTTGCCGGAAGATGGTGCGGCTGGAGGCCAAAGAAATCTAAGAAAGCCCTAAAGAAATCGCTAGCTGGAACGGCGAAACCACGCTCAAAATGCGCAAGGAAAACAACGTGCTCACCGAGCTCCGGAGTTGGCACAACCTCGTCGCCGAGAACCCGGCACTCGACCTCCTCCGAGATCCGCCGTGAGCGGCAGAGCCACTGGATGTCCGCCGGAGTCACGTCAGAGCCGTCCCGTTCGGAGCTGGCCCTCTCTTCCGCTTGAGCAGCAGGGTCGACGGTGGGGTTGCGGGAAGAGGACGCCATTACAGGAGAACAGATCTAGGGTTTGGAGGTTTTGTTGAAGGTGGTGCTTGCGCGAGACTCAGGCTAGCAAGCTAATGCAGTGGAGGCCCAGATGGATGCGAGCGAATCGACGGCAGCGAGCTTGGAGGTGAGGAACCACGGCGGCGGGCGAGCTTGGTGCTAGCAGTGGCGGCGGAGTGCGCAAGGAACGGGAAGACAGAGGAGAACGAAGGGAGCGAGGAGTGCGAGGAGTGCGAAGGGTTTTTTGCCCACGCCCTCCTCCTCTTCTTATACTCACAGTGCAGTAATGGGGTGCGGGTTTTCCGTGCCCACCACCTTAGTGGTTAACGGGAAGATTGCGCACGATTTGGGACAGTTATTCCCATCAAAGCGCACGCTCGGTTACTGCGCGGCGTGCCGCCGAGAATCCCGCGAGATCTGGGAGGATAAGTGTCTGCGTGGGAACCGAGATCTCTCCCTTAATGGCTCTGTCGGCTTTAATATTCGACGGGACGACACGCTCGCCTCAAAACGCGCGATGGCAGTAACTCATGCCTTATTCTCCCGTTGGCGTAAAGAAGTGTAGAATCCAAGTCACAGGTGGTGTCTATATCGGCAAAAGTGAGTTTTCACCTGTCGGTCATGGAGAAGAAAGAATCCCGGCTGAGGGCTGGATGAGTGCGCCAACCCGGAATGTCGGAATGAATTAATCTCGGCTAGGAGAATCTGGGTTATCCCAACATCCTTTTTGGCCGAACCCAAATAAGCGTTGATGTTCTGTCTATGGGAAATTGTTGCGGTCCAACATTCTTCTCTGCCGGATCACAACAGCTTCGGGGACTAGTGTCGGGGGGGATGACTCCGGGTAGGGTCATAGCGACACAACCCTAGCCGAGATGACGAAGGCAAAGCCGGCATAGCTACCTATGCCAACATCGTAAAATTAAACTAACGCTAAGCCGGCATCCCGGGCGTATGCCGGCATGGTTATCTTGTCTTATGAGTTTGCATGATAAGGACGAGCACTTTGATCTCGGCAATAGCCGAGATCCCTCAACGGTCTTATCCTGACCATGCGGTGCAAAGTAAAGTAGCGCCATCATTATCTCAGAAAAGCAGTCAGCGCCTGCGTACCGATGTCAGGTGACCAGGCTAAAGAAGCACCGAAAGAGAATCTATGACGGAAGCCGGCAGAGGATAGCTGTACCCATTGCAGACTAGCAGGGAAAAGTAAAGTTGTCTTGTCCCCTACGGTACTACCTGGAGGGAACCGAGCCGCGTGCCCAGCGGGGCCCAAGGAAGATGACGTTAGACTTGGCCCACATGTCAGTGTGACATGGGCGGCCTATAAATAGAACCTTACCCCTCTGTAGGAAGGAGGACACTGAGGAGGAGAGCACTTAGGCATCTAGGGTTTTTCCCTTCTTCTTCTTCCTCAAGAATACAGCTCAAAGAGCGCCATTGTAGAGCTTGCCTATCTCGGCTAATACAACAAAGCAGGAGTAGGAGTCTTACCTCGACTAGAGAGATCCGAACCTGGGTAGATCTGTGTGTGCTTGTGTGTTTTGTGCGTGTTTCCCTTCGCGTCCTCCCTCCTCCGGATCCTCCTTCGTCCATTGGCCCCAAGTTAAGCCATCATATGACATCTGCCGTGACACCACCACGACAGTTGGACTCAAACTCAATTATACTAATACGTTCACAACTCGTATTCAAGATTAATACTAACATTGCTATGGTAGAAGGAACTATCCTTTCTGAGGAACCAGATCAGTTGATCTGGGGCCTGCACAGTTATGGAGTGTATACAGTCCAGTCCTTGTATGCTTGGATTACCCCTGTCTATATACCTGCTGTGTGGAAGCTTCATATCCCCCCCCCCCCCAGGGTGCATTTTTTCCTATGGTTGCTTTCACATAATCGCTTGCTCACTAGAGATAATCTCATTAAAAGACAGCATTTAGCTGACATTTCCTGTTTAATGTGCTGTGAGGAGGAATCCATTGATCATCTATTCTTTTCATGTGACATCACTGAATTCCTTTGGATCAACATATCAGCCATGCTGAAATCCCCACTATTACTTGTTATGAATATGTTGCTACCAAGTGGCTTTGTAATACTAAGCATGCTGTCACTAACATGGTCTCTTCTGCTTTTATGTGGACGATGTGGAAAATGCGCAACAATTTGCTTTTTGGGTTACTGATATGGTTTGGCCTACAGGTTATTTGGCACAAGCTGACTCAAATGTTGATGCGCTGTAGAATACTTTGTCCCAGCAGGAACAAAGGTATGCTGGACAGGTGCTTGTCACGGCTGGATCGAGACCAGAACGAGAGAGGCTCCCCAGATCCTGGCATGCTGAAAAAGAGAAGAGTGCTTCTGGCTGGACTGGGAACACCTCAACCTCCTGAGCTGCGGCGTGCGCTCATTACTTGATCGTTTGGTAGATGTGTGTAGCGCGTGTGCTGGGAGCAAGACTAGTTTCTATCGAGTTTTTTTTACTGTTTTCTGTACTCTTCCCATTAGGGCTGTTGCTGGTATCTGCTGAACGCTGCTGTAAAACTGTGGTTTCATTTTCAATGAAAATGGAAAGGGGCGGGGCTTGTGGCTCCAAAAAAAAAGAGATTGAGACTTTCAGCAGAGACAAGGCGACGACAACGAACCAACTAATTAACCATGAAGAACCATGCATGGTAGCTAGGCAGAGTGGCGCCCGGCCGACCTTTAGCCGAAAAGCATCTGGGCGTGCCGGCGCAGCTTCTTGCGAACGACGCAGATGGTGTCTGCTGCGACGTCCTTGTAGGTGACAGGCTGACAGCCATCCTCTCAGGATTAGTGGCATGGGCGACCATGTAGACGATGCCCGCACGGCCACGGAGTGGCCGTTGTGGTGCACGTCGAGGCCACTCTCCTCCAGCCGCCCGCTCTGCCTTGGCAAGCTCCTGCTCGATCCCCGTGGATCCCATACAGTATCCCCAAGCGCCGGACGTGGCTGGACGCTCGCACGGCGCTGACGCCCGCGGCTTTGCCCCCGGAGCCACCCGAGACCGAGCTTGAGCTCCACGCTCACCATCGAGCGCCGAGAATGGTGGGATCCATGGCGGCGGCGGCTTAATTGGCGTCTGTCTAGGGGTAGATCCCGATCGATCCTACACTCTCTGGAGCATTGTGTAAGCTTGCTTCCTTTTACGCGCACCCTAAATTAACTGGCCGTAGGTCCACGATCGACCCAATGTTGGATGTGATCCAAATTCCAGTGGCCGGAAGTTCCGGCCCAACTTCTGGCCGAACCTCCGAATGCTCTCTGTTACTTTTCGGGAAATTGCGGAGCTTGTTGCGGAACTTCCGGATATTCAAGAATATGCGGAACTTTCGGCCTCAAACCGGAACTTCCGGTGTGACTGTTACGGATCTGACTTGCCCTAATGCTTCTGATATATATACCTCTTGTAAGCCGCCGTTTTGTGCAGAGTTTGCACGAGTTGAGTTCGTAAAATCTCTCTGGCGTTGTAAACACTACCCATATAGTGAAGTTTTCGCTGGCTGGCGCCCGTGGTTTTTCCTTCTCGTTGTTTGAGAGGGTTTTCCACGTTAAATCCGTGTGTCCTTGTGCTGTGATTTCTTCTTCGTTCTTCGTTCTTGCTTGTCGCGTTCATAACAAGTGGTATCAGAGCCCCAGGTTCCGCCTAGGGTTTGCAACATGTCTACCTTGAAGTTCGATCTGCCGCAGCTGGACTACACCACACGATTCTCGTTGTGGCAAGTGAAGATGCGGGCGAATTCTCGCCCAAACTTCAGATCTGGATGAAGCTCTTGATTCCTTCGGCAAGAAGGATGAAAAGGAGTGGACTGCCGAAGAGAAACGCAAAGATCGTAAGGCTATGTCATTGATTTAACTTCATCTATCCAATAATATTTTGCAAGAAGTGTTGGAGGAGAAATCAGCAGTAGCCCTGTGGCTGAAACTAGAATCGATCTGCATGTCTAAAGATCTAACCAGTAAGATGCATGTAAAGATGAAGTTGTTCACCCATAAGCTGCAAGAAGATGGATCGGTAATATCTCATATAACTGTTTTTCGAGAGATAGTTTCTGACTTGCAAGCTTTGGAGGTTAAGTATGATGATGAGGATTTAGCCATCTTACTCTTATGCTCGTTGCCTAGTTCCTTTACAAATTTCCGCGATTCAATTCTTTATAGTCATGACTCTCTAACCCTTAATGAGGTTTTAGAAGCACTTAGACAGAAAGAAAAGATGAAGTCTATGGTGCAGACCGATGGGTCTTTTTCAAAGGCAGAAGCTCTGCAGGTTTGTGGCAGGACCGAGCAGAGAAACAACAACTACGGCAACCGAGATAAGAGCCGAGACGGAAAAACTCGTTCAAAGTCCCGTGGAAAAGATAAGTTCTGCAGGTATTGTAAGAAAAATAATCATGTCATTGAAGATTGTTATAAACTGTAGAACAAGGAGAAAAGGAACGGTACCTACAAACCGAAAGATAAGTCCGATGGTACTGGTAAGGCCGCTGTCGTTTCTACCGACAGCTCTGAGGGTGATTGCCTCGCTGTTCTTGCTGCTTGTGCTTCCTGTGATGATGAATGGATTCTTGATACAGCATGTTCCTTTCATATTTGTTGTAACAAGAATTGGTTCAGTTTTTATGAGTCTGTGCAGACTGGAGATTTTGTGCGTGTGGGCAATGACAATCCTTGTCATATTGTTGGCGTTGGGTCCATTCAAATCAAGACCCTCACTACAAGGGAAAAGGGTTTTTTTGACAGTGCACTTCTGTCATGTAATGTGCTCTAAGCGTCACGGAAATGATCTTGGTGACAGTATTTGAGCGTCACGCAGAACGTCATGGATTCAGCGTCATAGAATCTCCGGCATGACGGTTTGCATTTCGAGCGTCACTGAATCTGGCACATTACATGACAGTTTCCGAGAGCGTCATATATTGTAGTAGTCTATGACACTCTATGTTCGTCTTGGATGTGTTGAAATTAGGTCATGAATGAGAATATTCGATGACACAAATATGGTTGGGTGTCATATATTTGATTAGACCATGACGTTTTAGAACAATGCCAGAAGTGTATGATCCCAATTTGTGTGACGTTTCCTGGCTGTCATGGTATGAAATTCAGATTATTTGATTTACATCGCAATTTAAATTCAAATAGCTGAAATATTTATAGAATATGATCTCACAGCATATTCATATCCAGAGCAGTAATTTCATGACATATATCCAAAACAGTAATTTTTAATATAATGCAAACTCATATCCAGATCAAACAATACTTTCACTGAATTAAATATCACAAAGCATCAACAAGTCTGATGCCATCATCAATTAACACAACTTGCACCCAATGGAAAATAGAACCTGAACTAAGTTCACATCACAGAAGTACTATTATTAAGACAACCTAAGAACCAAAAGATAGCTACTGGCATAATACTATACTCTGCAACCCAAAAGAACCATTTCAGATCTGAACACACAATCAAGTGCTATTGATCTCAGATTTCGGCTATGGGTTTGGTATTGCACTTGAGGTTGCTGAATCTTGAGCCTGTTGCCTTAAGAGATATCCCAGAACTGCATCCATTTCTTGTTGCTTCTTTTCCAAAGCACCATTTTTCTCTTGCTGGCTATTTTTCATGTTTTCAATTTCTTCTTGATGCTTCTTTCTGATTTCTTCTAGCTCTTCCTGTTGTCTTCTTCTTAAATCTTCAATCTCCATTTGTTGTGTTTGAAGCCTTGAGCTGAACTGCTCCTGCTGCCTTTCCTGTGCCTCTCCTGCATCCCTCTCTTGTGTGTGCAACCTTTCTTGTAGCTCCTGTATTTTCCTTGCTGAAGCAGTGGGAGGCCTCCTCAAGCTTGCTGGGAAACCAAGGTTTGCAAGGAAGGTGCTTGACGAGCTCGTTTCCCTCAGAACTTCTGCCACAATTTGAGTGTCACTTTTGGACGTTGCACCATCAGATTGACACTCCATCTATTTTGCTTGCATAGCAGACTGCAGAATAAAGTAGATCATTTAGAAGTAAAAAATGTCTTCATATCAACCTAACCAAAGTCAGCAGAAACCTCTCTTTTACTTTATGCAAGTACAACAGTAGCAGCACTGCAATGAAATGAACTAATAGATAGTACCAACAGTAGCAGTGCAGAGAAAATAACTTGTAGATAGTAGCAGCACTGCAAAGAAAGTAACCCGTAGATAGTAGCAGCAGCAACGGTAGTGCCAACACAACAACAAAATTAAATAATGAATTTATTAGCAGCAGGAGCGATGAAGAACACATGCAGAAGCAGCGGCCTCTTTCATTCAAATTAAGTCGGGTGTGACAACTGTTTGTAAACATAATTATGTAAAAGAGAAGAAACTTACATGAGCTGCTGTTGCGTTTGCACTCATGGAGCCATCCTTTTTAGTGTGGCTTTCTTTGTAAAAGTCTACGACATCTGGTTCTTCATTGTTGTACTTCGCCTTCTACAAAATATGGGAAATGTACTATTAACTATCTGCACATTCATAAATTGAAATAAGGCAAAGATTGAGAGAATAGAAATATTACACAAAAGGTGAGGTGGGCCACATAGCTCCTAGACCCAGTACATTGATGTTGCCTCACGCCTTCTCTATTCTGTTTGTTCTTTGCACAAAAGTCTCTACATAAAGGATAGATATGCTAAGTAATTACTTCATATAGCGATATAATTATTTCTGCTTGTGGTTTTGCAGAACAAACCTGGAAATCTGGATTGGACCATCTGTTGCACAATAATTCCCAATTATCTCGGCTCATCTTTGGTGGGACGTTTGCTAATCTTTTATCAGGGGAGACCTTCGTGAAGTAGTCACGCTTTAGCTTGTACCGGTGATTGCGAACACCCTTCTGGATTATCCTAGTGCATACATCTTGTGCAAGTTCACTGTCCTTATCCATGTCAAACTTATTCTGCGAAAGCAAAATGAGATGGAAGTATGTTTAGGGAAAAGTACCGGTTGTATGCGTAAGTAGTAAACACAATCTTGAAATGTGAAGAACTCAAGGAAATAAAGACTTGATCATATGCAAGCATGCTTAGACAGAACAATTACATATATATAAAATTTTGCAGCTCATAATTAAGTAGTTTTGTGTGTTCTCACCGCAACAGACTTAATAGCATTTGGAACTACATTTTTAAGTTCTTTATCTTTGTATTCCTTCCAGTGCCGCACAAGAGGCATATTTTTTCGGATGTGAATACCACACTCAGAACTTAGCTTCGAAGCTTGGTTTGGGTCTGGTGGCCTTGATTTTCCTTCTTTAAATTCAATGTGCATCTTTGCACCACCATTCCTTCTGGAATAGTCCTGCAGACCATGCCCCATAGTTTCTCGACGTCTACCTCTCTTTTTGTTTAGCAAGATGGGCTGTGAATCTACATGACAGGATAGAATATGAAATTGGAGGATACTATACATGGAAATAGCAAGTAAAATTAATTTCCTAGTGCATGCTTATACCTTGTGTTGTTGCTGGAACAATGTCATCACTGATTCCTTGACTATCATTAGCTGGTGTACCCACTGGTGAATTGCTACCTCTAGAATTACAAGGATCAACATGGGACCTGCTTGCAGGACTTGGTCTGGGTTGATGAGGCTGAGCTTCAGTTTGACTGGTTGGGTTGGTCAGCAACAATTTTGCTGTTGATCTTGTAGATCTTGTTGATGTGTGGGTTGCGGTGCTCTTGGATATGTTATGCTTTGTATGAGGTGGCAATCTTGAAGACTTGGCTTTCTGGTAGGACAACGTGACCAGAGATTAATGAACCAATATTAATATTTAAAGATAACACACAACATGTATATTAGCAACAGAAAAACTTTCAAAGTGGTGAAATATGCATGTCTATACCATCTTTGCTCTTGGCCTTGCATCTGCATTTGGTTCATCCTCTTCATTTGAATGTTCTTCATCATCAGTTGGATCATAATTAGATGACTGATCAGTGCTATCCTCTTGAACATCTGCATGACGAGGAGTACCATATACAATGCTCCGAGCAAGCTTAGTTATTTCAGGTAAAGTAGGAATGCCCCTTGATGCCATCAGAATGTTGTTTTGCCTCATTCTCTCCCTCCTAGCCAACTCATAGGCAGGTACTTCTTCACTCATTGCAACTGTTCTACAACCAAGATTGTAACTAGGTGAAAATGGGAAGGACTGTCAGAACTAATAGCAATATAGTAGAATTCTAACAGAGATAGTCTAAGAGGTAAGAACAAGAAGGGCTTGAGGATTTATGCATGAGCATGGGTACTGTCAGTACCAACAAGGCAACATATACATGAAAATCTTGTGCAATCCTATTGCAAATCAACCAAATTATCATGAACCCTAGATCATAAACCATAGCTTTTTCGCACAGATAATGAACCAGATAACTTTGTAACCCAATTGAAACTCTGTACAGATGAACAATAGTATTAATTTCGCCCCCAAATCTTGCTGTAATTTTTTTTCGCCCCCAAATCTTTTCCATAGATGATGAACCGTAGCATGCTGTCCACAAAACAAGAACCCTCGATGATGAACCCCATGCTCCCTGAAATCATAAACCCAATTTTGTTGTCCTCATCCCACCCCACCCAGCCCCCAATTGAAACAGCACACATACGAGCAGTACACTTAATTTTGCCCCCAAATCAATAGATGAGGAATCATGGTTGCTGTCCCCGAAACAAAGTCATGAACAAACTTCTTCCCCCACACCGTACAATTTTTCCCCAAAATGGTGAATCCTAACATGCAAATCAAAGTGGGGGAGAGAAGAGACTGCAGTGACCTGATCACAGGGGAGAGCACGACGTCGAGCGCTATGCCGGGGAGGGGGTCTGCCGTCGACTGGCGCTGGCGGCGGCAGGGCCTCAGGTCCAAATTGGATGGAGCGGAGAGAGATCGAGGGAGGTGGGCACAGAGATGGAGAAAGAGGGGATACAAATTTCTTTTATATGGCTGGCTGTATGTACAGCTGACGAGTGGGGACACTCCGCGCGGAGTGGAGGGAGCGAAAAATATTTTGACGCAATTGCGCGCGGAATGGGGAAATTGCGCGCGCTCCTAAAAAAATAAAAACTGCTCGTGGAGCGGAAATAAAATTATTTTGGCGGGACCTGTGCAGGGACTTTTTGGATTTTGGAAATACATAAATAAATGGAAAAAAAAATCAACCCATTAAAAGATCGGAAATACAACAATATAGATCGACCGATTACAAGATCGGAAATACAACAAAACTTTTTAAAATCTTGGGAGACTTTAAAAAATGCTTTTTAAACATAGAACATACCAATTGAGATCAGAAAAGTCTTAGAATTGAACATCATTTCTAGTATTCCCTCCGTCCAACAAAGGATGTCTCAACTTTAACTAAATTTAAATGCATCTATACAGTAAGTCATGTCTAAATACATCCAAATTTTGACAAATTTGAGACATCTTTTGTTGGACGGAGGGAGTATGTTGTTTGATCCATGCAGAAAAAGTCTAGATCATGTTGGATAAATATTCACTAAAAAGATCACAGGCTCTTGTATCTAAGAGACATTCAATGAGATTGATCAATTACAAGACAATATACAACAAAACGACTTTTTCGCCAAGATTTTGGACCAATACTATGAGTTGTTGCAAACAAATTAGATCCTTTTGACCATATTTAGGTTGATCTCTATTTTTTCATGAAAAATTTCAGAAAATGCTTTTTAAACAAAGAGAGTAGCAAATGAGATCAGAGAAGTCTTGGAATTGGAAATCATCTCTAATATGTTGTTTAGTTCACACAGAAAAGTCTGAATCATGTTGGATAAATATTCATTACAAACATCACAGGCTGGCTATGGTATCTAAGAACATTCAGTAAGGATCCATTACAAGACAATATACAACCAAACCTTTTAAAAATCGTTTGGACCTATATTGCGACCTGGTGCAAAAAAAAAGATCCTTCTGACCATATTTGGGTCGATTCTATTTTCTTTGATGAAAAATGCTTTCTTAACATAGAAAGTAGCAAATGAGATCATAAAAGTATTAGAATTGGGAATCATCTCTAATATGTTGTTTAATTCACACAAAAAAAATTAAGTCATCTTAGATAAATATTCATTACAAAAAGTGTGCACTATGTTTAGTTCTCTTTTGCTCCGGTAAAGAGGTAAAATCTGGCGTTCCCTTACTTTGACAACAAAATGTTTACAGCCCAACGGTACAACACGCTATCTCGTCTCGCCCATTGAACTGAGGTTACTGGTTCGACCCCCTGTGCTTACTCATGGACAAGTTTTCAATTTTATTTTACTGCATCGCGGTCCCGCATCAGCTTCTCCTTCCCCGGCGACGTCAGCACCTACGATGCCAAGGGCAGCCGCAGGTCACAAGCCCCCTGCGTCCTCCTCGTCTTCTTTGTGAATCACATTGATAGAAATATTATTTATGCCAAGGTTGAAGCAATTGCTCATAGGAATATCAATAAGCCTGTAACATCCTCCAATAGGAACCTAAGCAAAGCCTGTAATATTCAGTTCAGTTCATGTGCAGGAGGAGCTGAGCCGACAACAACCATCACAGGAGCTCTTAGCTTCTCTTGTACACATCTCAACTAGATGAAACTGCAATAGTGCCTTTTAATTTATATTCAGAAACTTTAGTAAAGTAAAGCAGTTCAGTTCAAGAAACTAAAACTGAAACTTTACCAAAATCTATCAACCTACTAACTTTAGTTTCCTAAAACTGAAAGTTGTACATATGCTGTTACAAATTTCACTTGAACCTTATGTTGTACTGAAACTGAAACTTTACTGAAATCAGTTTACTGAAAATTTCCTAAGATACTAGCCTAGTATTGTGTTGAGAAAATATGTCAACAATTGCCCCAAATTTACTTTTGTAGGAATCTGAAAAGAGAAAGAGAATGCTTGGAAAAATCCAGCAGACAACAATTCATCATTTAAACGTCATATGGCTTACAATCACTACAAAGATCGAATTGTTCGATGTAGATAACTAATCCCTAGTCATCATCACTTTCATGCTCTGAATTGTTTGCTTCCTCACCATCACCAGCAGCTTCATCATCATCACTGCTGCTGATTTCTTCATGCTCAGTAGCCCCTACATCATCCATTGTTTGACCATCAGCATCACTTGCAGCTTCATCATCAGGATCAGATCGTTGTTCGTCATTTACTTCTCCTTCGACATCCTGCACAATAAAATTTGATGAGGAGTTGTCTTCCTGATATGCATCTTGGTTCCCTTGATCAATATCTTCGCCATTTTCGCTTTCGAGAACATCATAGACATGTCTAAGTGTGTACGTCTGCAACACTTTCCAACTTTTACCAAACCTAGTGTCATCCATGTAAAACACTGTTTTTGCTTGGCTTGCCAAAATGAATGGGTCATTCTTGTACTTCAGTGCAGATGCAGAGGTATTAACACTTTTAAAATAGCCATCATCTCTCAAGCCATTTTTCTTTGTATCAAGATCAAACCAATCACACCGGAACAGAAATACCGATCTATCGCCATGCTTGTTTTTCAGGTACTGCAACTCAAGAACCTGCTTTAGCACACCGTAGTACTCCTTCTCTACACCATTATGATCCGGTGCAATGGTTAGGATGCCAGAATTTTGAGTTCTTCTGTTTTTCTCACGATCCACAGTATGGAACCTCACACCATTGACATTGCAGGCAGAGTGGACAAGCACACGCTTGTCTAGTCCAAACGCAAGTGAGTGTAAATCATCAGAAACCTCCGGATCTCCCTGAGAATATAATTTTTCAATCTGTTCCAAAATGGTACCGTGTTACTTATGCACAAGTTAATAATTTAGAATAATTGCTTCATGCAAAAAATAACATACATGCTTCCGAAACCAGCGAGGAACTCCTTCTCAACCGTCTCGTCAATGTTATTGACACCCCTGCCTAGTAGTTCTTCTCGGCAAACACTACAAAAACACACAAAGAAAATTACATATCATTTACGAATGCTACGGTATTTTGCAGTATTGACAAAAACCAGGGGCGTTTAGCAGTCGCAGCTTTTGTTTCGAATTATGTAAATTTAGCAACCGTAATACTTAAAAAAAACTGAGCTACCAAACGGACATACTTCTGTGCAAGATGGAAAAAGGAACTTACTTAACATACTTCTGTGCTTCGGTACAGTTGTCAATAACATACCATACCATTTTTTCATATTCCTTTTCAAAATATTTGAGTCTGCAAGCCCCAAAGGCTTTTGCAGCAACTGAAAAAACTGGTAATTCAGCAGGATCAACAACTCTCTTCCCATCCCTGTTCCTTTCATCTTTGTTAAATCTTGTTTCTACATCATCATTCAAAAATCTGGAGCAATAGATCATGCATTCGTCCACGACGTAGGTCTCTGCAATTGACCCTTCCAGTCTTGCTTTGTTTCTCACCGTTCCCTTTAGGTAACCAAGTCTACGCTCCACCGGGTACATCCAGCCATAATGGACAGGGCCCCTTTGAATTGCCTCGTCGGGTAGGTGAACTGCTAGATGAACCATAACATCAAAGAAAGCAGGGGGAAAAATCTTCTCAAGCTTGCAAAGGATGAGTGGAATTTTATCTTTCAATCGATGCAATACATCAAGCCTAAGAGTTTTGGAGCACAACTGTTTAAAAAAATTCCCCAGTTCAGTAATAGCTTCATAGATGTCTTGTCTCACAAGCCCTCTAAGCCCAGCTGGTAGGACACGCTGCAGCAGTATATGGCAGTCATGGGTCTTTAAATCATGTACTTTACATGCATCAAGATCCACACATCTTGCTAGGTTAGCAGCATACCCATCTGGAAATTTCACATTGACCAAAAACTGACACAACTTCTTCTTATTTTCCTTACTCAGCGTGTAGCAAGCAGGTGGCTTCTCAAATCCTCCCTTTCCATCTGTTCTCATGTGCAACTTTTTCCTTATTCGCAAATCTTCCAAATCTTTCCTAGCATTTGTGGTATCCTTCGATTTTTTATCAATCTCAAGAAGGGTACCAAGGATATTATCACATATATTCTTCTCAATGTGCATTACATCAAGGTTGTGTGGTAACTTGAGTTTTGACCAATATGGCAGGTCATAAAAGCTCACTTTTTGACTCCAGTTTGGTGTACCTTTCTCTGCGCGTTTTCGCTTCTTAAAATCTGGATGCTTCCCAGGTTTGTAGTCTTCAACTTTCCCTAACTTCTCCATCACTTCTTCAATTGTGAATTTCCTAGGTGGCCCTCTTCTCTCAGCCTTCCCATTGAAAAGTTTGCTTGTCCTAAAATGATGGTTAGTGGGAAGGAACCTTCGATGCCCAACATATCCAATTTTGTTTCTCAATGACTGCGAGCAAGGGTTCTCATCGCAATGCACACAAGCATAAAACCCTTTTGTGCTACGCCCTGATATAGTGGCAAGTCCTGGATAGTGATGGATGGACCAAAGAATTGCAGCATGGAGAGGAAATCTTTTTCCTGTCAACGCATCAAACGTGTCTACACCTTCCCAAAGCTTCTTCATATCTGCCATCAGTGGCTTCATGTAAACATGAAAATCTTTTCCAGGTGATTTTCTTCCAGGAATAAGCAAAGCCATCATGAAATTGGATTGGTCCATACACATCCAAGGAGGGAAATTGTATGGAATCACAAAAACAGGCCACATCCTGTATGAACTACCCATTCCAAAAGGGTTGAACCCATCTGTGGCAATACCTAGCTTCAAGTTGCGTGGATCTCTAGCAAACCAACCATACTCACTGTCAAATCCTTTCCAAGCTTCACCGTCGGCCGGATGCCTCATAACATCTTTATCAACAACCCTCTTCACCTTATGCCACATAGCCATTTCTGCAAGAAACTTTGACGCGAAGAACCTTTGAAGCCTTGGAATAATAGGAAAGTATCGGAGCACCTTCTGAGGAACTTTCTTCTTACCATGCGTGTCTTTCCATCTTGATGTCCCACAAGTTGGACAATGATCGTGATTTGCATATTCCCCCCAAAATAATTCACACTCATACTTGCAAACATGGATTATCTCATAATCCAGTCCAACATCACGAAGCACACTCTTAGCTTCACTGTATGATTTTGGCACCAAATTTCCATTAGGACATGCCAGATTGAACAGCTTAAGGAACCCATCAAATGCTGCATTTGTTACCCGGTTGTAGGACTTCACATGGAGAAGCTTGATAATGAATGACAACCGAGTGAAGTTTGTGCATCCATCATAAAGCTCTTTCTTTGCTTCTTCCATCAGATTTGCAAATAGGTTAGGCTGACCATCAGCTTGCCTTCCAGATCTGTACAGGTCATCTAACAAATTTGAAACATCATCACGATTTCCTTGATCGTATCCATCATCATCTGATTGATATCCAGCATCCTCAAAATTATGACCTTCATCATCAGTCAACTCTTCCCCATGATGGACCCACCTTGTGTATCTGCTGTCCATACCATTACAGAGTATGCGTTCCCTCACCTCCGATTGGCTGAGGCTTTCTAGATTGAGGCAGTGACGGCATGGGCACAATATGTCATCAGTTTTGTTGAAGTGTTGCTGAACGCATGACATAAACTGGTCAACACCGTTTAGGTATGGTGTGCTGAACTTTTTCCCATGTATCCAACTTCTATCCATTATCTACATTAAGAAATATCACAGAATTAATAAGGGACAGTTTACCTAGCTGTTACAAACATAAAACAAATATGTTCTTTCATCTAAAGAATCAACTTGTAGAAGCTGAAATAAGCATCAGAGAATCAACTAAAAGCTACACACTTTACTGCTCCTTAGTTATTGTTTTAAGGCAATTATACTTCCATTTTTCTTCAAGTGATTGATACGAATATTTATTGTAAGTGATTGATATAAATATAACAACTTGACACCTGGGTAATAGGCAACAATATTTTTCTAAAAGTTCATAGCACATGTATGCATGTCTCAATTTGAAGAGCTTAACTACAAAAATTGGGCAAGGCATAAACCACATTTCCGTGCAAATACAAGAAATATATCAATTAATCATGGGTCATGAATCGAATGACCTGTTCCAAATTATATCTTGCATGGTGGGCACAATATTTAGTCTTTGTATATGTATCTTGTCATGCAACTTAAATTGCTATTAATTTATCACTAGAATTTATTCCCAGTTAATTTATTTATATCTTATCTTTCTGTTGGCTTTCTTTGCAGGTAAATGTTTGCCAGGATTTTTTAAGTAACACAACAGAAGGTAGTAAGGAAAAACATCAAGAGTAATGATGATAGGGAGCTCCTGTGCCATTATCCACATGAACAGTAGCTAGATTCCAACTAGTTACAAGAAAATGTTAAGAATTTTACATGTTTGACCATTGCAGTGTGTATCCTTTTTATTAACGTACAGCTCAATTGTATACTGTAAACTACAGTTGCTCTTCAGGAATAAAAAGAAAAATTTCTAGTCAAGAACAGAGGAGAGCCAAATTCCTATAAGAACACAAAGACAATCAAACTTATCTACCGAATTGACCAGTGCTGCCAATTTCATTCAGAAATTTATGAATGTGTGGTGTACACACACACACTTATGAATGGAGCTCTGACGCACATGGTCGCCGTGCCCCCTCACAGCAGCCCCTTTCACCTTGCTTCTTTCTCCGCGCACAACCCTCCCCTCCGCTTCCAGCCAAGCCTGGCCTCCTTTCCTCGCCCCGCTGCGTGCAGCCGACCGTCGCCTCCTCTCACTGCAGCGCTGCCCCGCCGAGTGCAGCCAAGGGCCTCCCCGCGGCCCCGCCCCGCCGAGCACAGCCGAGGGCCACGCCTCCCCACCTCGCCGCGCACAGCCGAGGTCCTCCCCTCGCCACGCCCTTCACCAGTTCCCCTCCCCCGGTAGCTGGATCTGTACGAGACAGGAGAAAGGGATTTCTCTTGGACAGCAGGATGTGGGAGAGAGGTAATTGAAGACGAGAACAATTTGGTGATCAAAGACGGGATTGATTTGGTCAAAAGATCGTTAAGATCAACGACCAGGCCGATACTGTCATGCATTAGACCAAAACCGTCACCTAAATACACACTGCATTCTCAGCCCTGGCCAAGATAAACTATGACGGTCAGCGCAAACATAAGTACGACAGTTTGTCCAATAACGTCACATGTCGTGTGGGCCCCACTTGACTAATTAGACGCCATGTCCAGAGCGTCACCTATTCTCTATTTCTATGACGGTAAAGCCAAGTGTCAAGAGGATTTTTGTCATGAAATACGGTTTCTCTTGTAGTGCCTGATGGCATGACACGCACGTTGAAAGAGGTGAAACACATACCAAGTATGGCAAGAAATTTGATCTCACTCAGTACCATGGACTGTGACGGGTACAAGTACGCCGGTGGGCGTAGACTTCTGAAGGTATCTAGAGATTCTCTCATTAACATGATAGGTGATATGAATTCTGCCAAATTATATGTTCTTAGAGGTAGCACTTTGCTTGGTTTTGCTGCTGCCGTTACACCTAATGATTCTGATGATTGTGCAAAAACGAATATGTGGCATATGCGTCTTGGGCATATGAGTGAACATGGGATGACAGAGTTGGTCAAGAGAGAGCTCATCGATGGTTGCAACTTGAGTAAGCTTGAGTTTTGTGAGCACTGCGTTTATGGTAAGCACAAAAGGGTTAAGTTCATTTCTTTCGTTTATACCACCAAAGGCATATTAGATTATGTGCATGCTGATGTTTGGGGACCCTCCCGTAAGACTTTTATTGGTGGTGCTAATCAAGAAAAGTTTGGCCTTATTTTCTAAAACACAAGTCTGATGTTTTTGGTGCTTTTAAGAAGTGAAAAGCTATGGTAGAATAGCAAACTGAAAGGAAGGTAAAAATTTTGCGTACTGATAATGGTGGTGAATTTGTTTCTGATGAGTTCGAGGAGTTTTCAGCAACGATGGTGTTGTTAGGCACTACACGGTTGCCCGTACTCCACAGCAAAATGGCGTGACTGAACACATGAATAGAACCATCATATCAAGGGCCTGTTGCATGCTGTCCAATGCAGGTTTGGGCAGACGTTTTTGGGCTGAGGCAGCTTCCACCGTATGCTACCTCATAGACAGGTCACCTTCTATTCCACTTGACAAGAAAACTCCCATTGAGGTATGGTCTGGTAAACCTGCTGATTATTCATAGTTGAGAGTTTTCGGTTGCACCGCTTATGCTCACGTTGATAATGGAAAGCTAGAGCCTAGAGCTGTTAAGTGCATTTTTCTTGGCTATGGTTCTGGAGTTAAAGCTTTCAGGTTGCGGAATCTTGAAACTAAAAAGATTTTGCTGAGCAGGAATGTTGTTTTTAATGAAAAAATTATGCATCATGATACTTTGTCTACTGATGCCTCTCGCATTGAAGAGGAGAGACTTAAAGTGCAGGTGGAACACGTTGATGAAATTGTTGACAACGATGATGCTCAGGTTGATCATGGTAATGATGATGGAAACAATGATGATAACAATGATGATATTGTTCCACCCTCACAACCTGTTTTGCAGCAACCCACACGGTCTATTGCAGCTGACCGTCTGAAGAGAAATAAAGGTCCTCGCCCATGTTTACTTGAAGAGTGTGATCTTGTTTATTATGCTTTGAGTTGTGCAGAACAGGTGGAGCATGATAGTGAACCAGCCACATATAATGAAGCAGTTATTTCCGGCGACCGTGTGAAGTGATTGTCTGCCATGCAAGAGGAGATGCAATCTCTTGAGAAGAATGGCACATGTGATGTTGTGCCCTTGCCTAGACAAAAGAAGGTTGTTCGCTGCAAATGGATTTTCAAGAGAAAGGAGGGTTTGTCTCCTAATGAGCATATGAGGTTTAAGGCAAGGTTAGTGGCAAAAGGTTTCAGTCAAATACTAGGTATTGATTACAATGATGTGTTATCTCCAGTGGTAAAGCATAGTTCCATCCGTACTTTCTTTGGTATTGTTGCTATGCATGATCTTGAGCTTGAGTAGTTAGATGTGAAGACTGCATTTTTGCATGGAGAGCTTGAGGAGGAAATATACATTGACCAACCTGAAGGATTCATAGTTGCTGGTAAAGAGGAGTTTGTTTATAAGTTGAAGAAGTCCCTTTATGGTTTGAAACAATCTTCTACACAGTGGTATAAAAGGTTTGATTCATTTAAAATCTCACGTGGCTTTAGTAGATCTCAGTATGACAGTTGTGTCTACATTAAATTTGTTGATGAATCACCTATATACTTGCTGTTATATGTTGATGATATGTTAATTGCTGCCAAGAGAATGAAAGTAATCACTACTTTGAAGGCACAACTAAGTAGTGAATTTGAGATGAAGAATCTTGGTGTTGCTAAGAAAATCCTAGGTATGGAAATTAAAAGGGACAGAAAATCTAGGTTGCTTTTTCTTAGTCAGCAAAGTTACATTGAGAAAGTACTTCACCGTTTTAATATGCATGATGCAAAGTGTATTAGTACTCCTATTGCTTCTCATTTCAAGTTGTCAGCGTTGCAATGTCCTACTTCTGATGAAGATATTGAGTACATGTCACGAGTTCACTATTCTAGTGCTGTTGGTTCCTTGATGTATGTCATGGTTTGTTCACGTCTTGATTTATGATATGCTATGAGTTTGATCAGTCGTTACATGGCTAATCCCGGTAAAGAACATTGGAAAGCTGTTCAGTGGATTTTCAGGTACCTCCGTGGCACATCCAATGCTTGCTTGAAGTTTGACAAGACTAATGAGGGACTCGCTGGCTATGTGGATTCAGATTTTGCTGCCGACTTGGATAAGAGGAGATCCCTCACAGGTTATGTGTTCACGGTAGGTGGATGTGCTGTGAGTTGGAAGGCAACACTGCAACCAGTTGTTGCTCAATCTACAACTGAAGCAGAATATATGGCTATTGCTGAAGCTTGCAAAGAATCTGTTTGGTTGAAGGGTTTATATACTGAGCTTTGTCAAGATGTTTCTTGCATTAACCTGTTTCGTGACAGTCAAAGTGCTATTTACCTTACTAAGGATCAGATGCTCCATGAGAGAACCAAGCACATTGATGTCAAGTACCATTTTGTTCGCGACGTTGTTGCACAAGGTAAATTGAAGGTATGCAAGATCAGCACTCATGCTAATCCTACTGATATGATGACAAAGCCTGTTTCTATTGCTAAGTTTGAGCTATGCTCAAGCTTAGTTGGTATAACTGTTTAGCCCCGAGTGGCTGTTGGCGCCGAAAGTGTTTTCTTTGTTTCAGGAGTTGTTGTTGTTCATGCTACAAGGAAAAATTTGCTATAAAGAGGAATTTGTCTCAAGGTGGAGTTTGTTGGATGTGATCCAAATTGCTGTGGCCGGAAGTTCTGGCCCAATTTCCGGCCCAACTTCCGGCCGAACCTCCGGATGCTCTCTATTACTTTTCGGGAAATTGCGGAACTTGCTGCGGAACTTCCGGATATTCAAGAATATGCGAAACTTCCGACCTCCAACCAGAATTTCCGGTGTGACTGTTACGGATCTGACTTGCCCTAATGCTCCTAATATATATACCTCTTGTAAGCCGCCGTTTTGGGCAGAGTTTGCACGAGTTGAGTTCGTGAAATCTCCCGGGCGTTGTAAACACTCCCCATATAGTGAAGTTTTCGCTGGCTGGCGCCCGTGGTTTTTCCCTCTCGTTGTTTGAGAGGGTTTTCCACGTTAAATCCGTGTGTCCTTGTGCTATGATTTTTTCTTCGTTCTTCGTTCTTGCTTGTCGCGTTCATACCACGTATGTACGTACGACATGTATAGGCACGGGTCCTATATATGGGGCCATGGGCCCATATATATCTCAAGTCGGATTTCATTCCCAGGCCCTAAAACTAGTCGAATTTGATTATTTATTTTTTGAGAAAAGCAAAGCACGTACGTAGACGGCTCACAAATACACTCAACCTATATATGAACACAACACCTACCCATACGAGCAGCTCCAAGAAACTGAGCCGGCTCACGATACCTATCACTGAAAGAAAATCATCCATTAAATCCTAAAGAGGAAATAATGTTGGCGGTGCATGAACTTGGAAGCCATGTGCAAACTGGTGCATCAAGTGAAAAATTGGTTCATTCGAGTCATCAAACTTGGCACGTGGGTGCATTTTGGTTCAAAAGGGTCAAACCGGGCCAGACCAAGGCCACGTGGCGTGCCACGTAGGCAAAGAGCACACGCTAGCCGCACAGGATGTTCGGTCGGGAGGGTAACTTTGCATTTAGGCCCTACTAACTTTTTATCTATGCATAACAAAGTCCTTGCCCCTTCGTGTGTGTTGGTGTTCGAGGTGAGGCGACAACGTGTATATGGACGGCTACCGAACCACAAATCCGAAGGAGAAGTAGCAGAATTGATGAGAAAAAAAAAGATATCTTACATCGCCATTGCTGAACTTGACGAAATCACGCATTTTCTTCACCGGCGTTCCATACGTGTACCTCTCCACCACGCGGAACCGGCAGCTAATGCACTTGATCAGTGGGAGGGGTCCGTACTTCAGGTGGTGTATGGAGCTGCACGTGATGCCATAGCGATGGCCGGCGGCCGGCGAGATCAACGGTGCGAGGGATTGAGAATTCGGGAGAGGGCCGACGGATGGGAATTCTGTTCCGGGATTTCGATTCATTTCTCCTCCCTACCTTTCAATGAAACTGATCGAACTAGATGTACCAATTCCACAAAAGGCTTAAACGAAAAATCCCGTGCGGCTGGAGTGTGCTCTTTGGCTACATGGCATTCCACGTGCCCTTGGTCTGGTCCTGTTTGACCCGTTTGAACCAAAATGTACCCGCGTGCCAAGTTTAAGCACCCGAAATAACCAATTTTAAACTTGATGCATCAGTTTGCACATGCGTGACAAGTTCAAGCACCGCCATCGTTATTACCTCAATCCTAAAATAAATCTAAATTGTAGAAAGATGGGATTGAAATCCTAATATCTGTTCCACGATGCTTTGATGGTTGTATTGATCTGACCCTCATATGGGGGAGATAGACTTACTACTACCTTGTTATATATGTGATCATCTGCCAGATGACCTCGATCGCAAGAATAATGGACCTCACCTTTGTATGTAAGTTTCTGTTTCTAAGTCATCCAATTTGTGGGTCTCGGATTTTTTCTTTCGGTGCACCGATTTGAGTTTCCTTCCTATTGGCTAAATTAACCATTGAAATTCTAGTTCGAATTTCTACAAATACAACCAAAATTTGAGTTTCGCTCCAATCTAGACCGATACCGAAGCGTTCTTCCTGTTGTTTGGTTTGTGACCCATTTATCTCTTCATGAGTCTTTGACATGTGGGCAAAGAAGACAAGTGGACAAGATTTGGATGAGTTTTGCACAAATTGGGACTCCTCATACTCTTCTCAAATTTGAGAAAGAAATTGGGAGTGTGAACCACTTTTGGACAAATGAGGGTTCTCATTGGGTTGTGTATTTTGCTCATGTACCTCCATATGGACAGGTTTGGACAAATGAAGAGGATTTGGGGGCTTCCTTGGAGATGCCCTTGCCCCTCGGATTTGCATCCCCTCCGTGTTAGAAAAATGGGAATACGTACGTAAGTTCGAGCTCAACTTCTATGCATGACCTATATATCTCCCCTAAATTTCTATTCACACTAATAAAGCCGGTTATTATATCGCGCGCCCATGTCTCTCAAATGACGACCTATTTCATGTTAAGCAGCGCTAGTGCTTTACATTATCACAAGTAGATCGAACTCCATTTAATTTTATTCCGGCCATGTGCACTATAGGGCCCATAGCTAGCCCCATAGCACCCGGGCCTGTGTCGGGGCCTCTTGGGTCCGTCGACCTACGGTTTAGGGTTTGTACGAGCGAGAAAAGGACACAAGCTAGATAGTGATCCAGACTGTAGGATCGGGATCAGTCGACACTACCGAGACCTACCTACCCACCTACCCTAGCTAGAGAAACCCCAAGCTGCAGCCGACGAGCTAGCTAGCCGCCGCCGTCGACCGATCCCCCCGGCCACAATTCCCGATCCCGATGGCGCGCGTCGTCGACGTCGAGCTCAGGCTCGGGCAGGGGCCCCGCGACCGTGCGTTGGTGGAGGGGTTCGAGGCCATCTCCGCCATGGCGGATCGGGTCGGGATCGTGTCCGCCTTCAGGGAGCGGGCGAAGGTGGTCTTCCGGGAGACGGAGGAGGCCAAGGCGTGTGGCCGTCGGAGCAGGGCGTACCGGAGCCGCGGCACCGTCTACGCGGCGTGCCTCGCCATCGCCTGCCGCAACGAGGGCCCGGGGTCGGCGAACACGCTCAAGGAGCTCGCCGCGGCGACGGGCCACCCGGCCGGCGCCGGGGCCGCCATGAGGGAGATCAGGAGGCTCACGGGGCGGATCAGGCAGCGGCTCGGGGAGGAAGGCGCCGCCGGGGGGAATATCAAGGCGGCGGGCGTCGGCGCCGTGCGCGCGTCCACCTACGTCCGGCGATTCGGCCCGCTGCTCGAGATGGGGGACAGGGAGCTGGCCGTGGCGGAGGAGGCGGCGCGGCGGCTGGAGGAGAGCGACCTCGACGTACGCCACAACGGGCAGTCCGTGGCCGCCGGGATCGTGTACTTGGCCGCCAATGCCGCTCCTCGCCGCCCTGGGAGGGTCGCCGTCTCCTACGAGGACGTCAACGCGGCCACCCGTGTCTCCACGTCCACCCTCTTCCTGGTCTGCAAGAAGCTGCGCCCGCACGCCCAGATGCTCCTCGGCTGAATTGAAGGGCGGCTACCATGCTAGCTCGATCATGCTTCATTGGTTCGTTGTCGATCGCCATGCCTGAAACTCTCAATCGATCTTTTGTTGTAGAAACTGTATATAGTACTGCTTGTTGGTTTGTTGTAGCACATCGTGGGCATATGGATCTTTTGTTTGTTTCGTTTCGTGCTGTTTATTTATGAAATGCTGTGAGATTATTGCAAATTAAGCACTGAAATGCTGATTAATTCACCGACAAGGGTAAAATCACCGGTACATGCGCCTTCCCCAATTCATTAGATATAGCTAGTCTGGTGACAATAATATACTCCCTCCGTTTCATATTAATTGGCACAAATTTAGTACAACTTGCACTAAATCTGCGCCAATTAATATGGAACGGAGGGAGTACATCAGACCAGCAAATTCAGTTTCTTTCAATTTTTGTATATCCCCAACTGATATATTCTGCTTTGCGCTTGCTCTAGTTTCTTTAGTACCCTTGCTATATGATCATCTACCAGAAGCCAGATGACCTCGCAAGAATAATAGGACCTCACCTTTGTATTTAAGTTTCTGTTTCTAGTGCTTCAATTTGTGGGTCTACTAGCAAGGATTTTGCTTTCGATACACCGCTTTGAGTTTTCTATTCAGCTAAGTGAACCACTGATCGAAATTCATTATAGCTAGCTAGGCTGGTGAAAATAATATGGCTGAGTAACATCAGATCAGCAAACCCATGCATATGTCTCAGATTCTTTCAATTTTTGTATATGCCCAAAAGATTCTGCTTTGCGCTTGTACTAGCTAGTTTCTTTAGTACCTTGCTATGTGATCATCTGGCAGATGACCTCGCAAGAATAACGGACCTCACCTTTCTATGTAAGTTTCTATTTCGATCTATTTCTAAGTCAT
This sequence comes from Brachypodium distachyon, assembly GCF_000005505.3. Taxonomy (NCBI): domain Eukaryota; kingdom Viridiplantae; phylum Streptophyta; class Magnoliopsida; order Poales; family Poaceae; genus Brachypodium; species Brachypodium distachyon. The sequence continues at coordinate 15,793,401 of NC_016132.3, read as the reverse complement.
TCAATTTGCGGGTCTAGGATTTTGGTTCGGTGCACCGATTTGATCAGTTTTTATTGGCTAAATTAACCACTGAAATTCTACTTCGAATTTCTACAAATACAACCAAACTTTGAATTTGGCTTGAAATCTAGACCGATACCGAAGCGTTCTTCCTGTTGTTTTCTTTGCAAAAATTCATGAGGGATTACCCCGTCCCCAATTTCCATCCCTCTGTGTTATAAAAATGGGAGTACATGCGTTGGACCTCAATTTCTATGCATGCCCTATATATAGCTCCGCTAAATTTCTATCCACACTAATCAAACCGATTATTCTATTGCACACCCATGACTCTCAAATGGCGATCTATTTCATGTTAAGCAGCGCTGGTTTTTTAAATTATCACATATGATATGTATTGATCTCCATTAGTCAGAATGGCAGGTTTATTATATATTTGGCCAGACCAAACTTTTTCCTGCTAGTGGTTGAGTTATTTCAAGAATTTTCGAACCTCTCTCTCGATATATATTCACACTAGAGATGTGCTACCCTAGGTAACATAATTAATAAGGAAGGGCCGAGCAAACAAGTAGACCACGTTTAATTTTAGAGTAAATTGCACAAACACACATGTCTTGAGGAGCTGCGCATGTCTTCGCGCTGGCCCGAGGCTCGCCGGGGGCCCTGCTCCTCCGCTCAAACGACCTGTCCCCTGGCGCCGCCGCCCACCCCGGCCGCGTCCCCTTCGACCTCGTCGACTTCTGCGCCCGCTCCTCCAGCTCCCCTGGCCTCCCCGCCTTCGTCCGCGCCTACTTCTGCTTCCTCGACACCCGCTCCCTCTTCGCCGCCCAAGATCTCGACGCCGAAGCAGATGACGAGGACACGCGCCTCGACCGGCTCTGGAAGCGGCAGCACTTACTCGAGTTGCTAATGCAAATCCGGCCCTACATGGACAGCATGGAGAAACAGAGCCTGGTCCTGGAGGCCATGGACTGTGTGGTGATCGAGATCTTCGAGGTGTACAGCCAGGTGTGCACGGGCATCGTGCGGTTCCTGGTGGGCGACGACACCAGGCGGGGTAGCGGCCCGGGAGCCCTCATCCGGCGAGGTAGCGGCCGGGGAAGGAGGGAGGCGGACGAGCTTCTTGCCGATGCCATGGTGGCATGGTTGGGCTTCTTGCCGGTGGACGCATCGGGCCGCGGGTCAGATAGGCCGTGAAGAAGCGCGCACCGGACGCCGGCTAGTCGGAGCTCCTCAAATCGCACTGCTCCTCCATGCCCAAGAGCTGCGGTGGGGGGGGGGGGGGCACTCGCAGCCGGAGCTTGGGAAGAAGGACCAGGAGTGAGCCGGCTCGAGCCGCCGGGAATGAGTCGTGAGCCAAAAAACCGGCTCCTGTGTATGACATGTGGGCCATAAAGGTTAACTAGCCCTAACCGGCCACTTTCGGGTTTTCTGTTATTCATTAGTCTTCATGTCGTGGGTATCAGTTAAAAATACCTGGGTTCGTGGTTTTCTGTTACAAGAGCCGCTACGTATGTGTTTCTCCGGAATTTACTCTTAATTTTATTCCAGCCATGTCCACCTTGCAGCTGGTCTCCATGAAAGTTTAACTGTTAATTAAGCTTGCCAATTTAAGTGACTTTGTATAGTTTATCTATTTGGTTACCCCTCTCTTTTTTTAGGGAGAACACACATCCTGTTGGACCAATAATTTATGGAGCGGTGGAATGCGCTCGCCTCTCGGGATGCCAATATATAGAAGAGTTGATGGATCCGTCTTTGAGATCTTTCTGTTGGTAAAACTTTTTAATCCACGCACGAAGCATATGAGATCTACAACATATATGTGTTCTTGGGAGAAGGATTTGGATTCCGTTATGGCCGTAGTAAATCAAGGAATTAGGTCGAGTGCGGACTATGTACCATGTGTTACTATTAATTTCATGTAAATTTAAGCCTGGCGATAACCAAATAATTGCTCGAAAATGTCTTTTGGCTCCCAGGATCCAGGGGTCCCTTTATTTGGTGAAAGACGAAAATCATATTTCTAAGCTTTTGAAAAAACTGAATATTTTTTTGTAGTTTAAACATAGATGAAAACTACATACCTACAAATTCTCGTTAAGAAATACTTTGATTTGTGATCTTTACAAAAATCATAATTTGTAGGTTTCAAATATATCTACATCTTACTATTTGAGATCTTCAAATTTGTTCTTTTTGTACACAACACAAATCAAAGTATTTATTAACAAAAATTTGTAGGTATATAGTTGTCTTCTGTGTGCACTGGAAACGAATTTCAGGATTTCTTAAATTTAGATATGATTTTCGTTTTCCCTAAAGAAAAGGGATCCCGAGAGCCAAAAATTGTCCCCGTACAATTGCTCCTTTTTGTACACCAGGATGCGCACGAGAAAAATATTTGTTATTTAGCCTGCTATGGTTGCCAAGTAATGTTACGTATTAAACGTGCATGTGCGGATGGACACATACACCTTTTATTTGGAAGTCCCCGAAAGAAAGGTGTTCGAAGTCACACAATGTAATTGATATAGCAAGACGTGACATTGTAAAGCACCTACGCGCAAGTAGCGTCCTGATATCTAGAGTATGTTCGATTCTAGGAAGCATGCATGGGTCCACCTGGATGAGTTCTTGTATGCTGAAGGCGGCAAGTACGTTTCTGACAGTGGAATCCGGTCGCGTGACTGTAGGAAAAAAAAACATGGTTCCAGCACGCTCCTATATTATATACTCATTTAGTAGACAATCTATTAAAACTTTGAGTACCAAACTAGCTCGGGAGAGATCTATTGAGGGAGATATGTCTGAAACAATGAGATATGCGAGAAAAATGTCCTAGATTCATAGTGACGATGCATTTCAACAACGTCATTCGGGTTAAATCGTTGTTATGGTGTCATTGTTTTGGTAGAAACAACTAATCATTAATTCGTTTGCTGATGTATAATAATGTTTGACACCAGATATCGAACCAACCTTACAATCTACCATCTGGGATATTTTTGTCAGAGTGAATAATCACTTCCAAAGCACATTTTTGGGCACTGTGTTGCATATACTGAAGAAACCATTGAAGCATTCAAGTGGGACTCCGTAGCTTTTTTGAACGCAATGGGCAACAAATATCCGAAGACCATCTTGACAGGTATACACACTCCATCTTGATTGAGGAACAGTCTCCTTGAACCTTTCATTTCATGCGGCAAACAGTAATTAACTGTATGTATGTCCTAATTTACATGGAGAGCAAGCCAATATATACCAATCAATGAGGGCTGCCATTAAAAACCAGTTCTCTTCATCTAGGCATCAGTGGTGTGCAAGTGGTACGTTTTGTGGAAGACAAAAGAATCCCTTGGTTCTTTGTACAGCAAAGCATACAACTTTGAAGCGGGACCTGTACGATATTCTTGATGTGTAATAGTTTGTGGGTTTGCGATTTTGCTTTCGGTACACTGATTTCAGTTTTGCATTTGGCTAAAATAATCATTGGAATTTTAGTTCGAATTTCTATGAATACAACTGAAATTTGATTTATTTATTTTGTGTGTGAATCTAGCTTGATACCGCGAAAATAGATCACGAGGGCCAGATTACCCCCACTCTCCCAATTCGCATCCCTTCTGTGTTATCTAACTGGGAGTTGGACCTCAGTTTCTATGCCTTATATATCTCCCCTAAATTCATATTCTTATGTTGTCAACAGCCGGTCAGTAAAACAAAGTCGGTCAGGAAAGACCTTTAATTTGGCAATGGGACTTTTGGTGACAGACAATGTTGGTCGGTATAACCCTTTGCCTACCAAAGCAGTTTTCCCTTCCAATTAACTTTATATTGTTGGGAATCTGGTGCTGGCAGTGTAGTGAAATAATGATATGTTTCATCTTAAGCAGCGTTGGTGTTCTGAACTATCACATATGCTATGCATGGATATCCATTAGAATTGCAGTTTTATTTTTGTCACTAGACCAAACTTTCGCGCTCAAGGATTAATTATTTCACCTTTAATCTGGTCAATATAGCGGTTCAGTGTCGACAGATTTACATCACTTTTTTCCTCTTAAATTTCATCAAATAGCCCAACTGGACAATTTACATTGAATCCAACGGGTGACAAATTCAAATCCATACATGCGTATCGCACAGAAATTACATCAACTTTTGTATGAGTACGTAACCAAGTAGCATTTAATACATGGAAATACATGGAAAAGCAGAAGGTAAATTGGTTTTAGTTGTTTGTGGCAGTCTGAGGGACAAATTATTAATCAGTCTAATATATATTGAAAATTAACATGTTCAGTCATGTGTGAATTCTTCATTTTTTTAACATTTTCTGATTTTATTTTTCCTTTCTGCTTTTTTAACGGGGGAAACAGCAGAGAGGCTCCTCCTGTGATATATCAAAAGAGATAATTTTCTTCCTGTTCTGATTATTAACAGGAGGGTGCTTGGCGATTAGTGATTGATGGTGGATGTGCACCTGATGCTTTGTACCAGTGGAGGTATAGATATATATGCAAATTTCAGTTCATCCTGGAGGGTTGCTACATGCTGATGCACGCATGGGAATTACTTTTCAACCAACAAATTAGCTTAAACACACATGACACTCGTGATCTACTTCCAGCACTGCGGTCGTGGATCTAAATTACAACTACGTACCGGTCGATGCATTCTTCTGTGTTTTTGAACACGTAAGTATACATCCCGGATCACACCTTGGTTTGGTTGTACTTTTCACTTAACTAGGATATTGGACAAAACTTCTCTGGCAGATCTTCTTTATTTTCCCTGTTCTAAGTATGTGTGTACTTCCATCTATAGATGCAAGTATGCATGGGTCATCATTGGGACACCTCTGATCCTACTCAGTTCAATAAAAATGAATTAAAATTCTAAAGTCGCATCACTTTTTAGAAAGACAGTCGTTATTCCGTTTGAACTAATTAAGAGGATTTGAGGGGTACATATATAATTCGTTTGCGTCTCTACTTCCGTCTAGAGAGTGCTTTATGTGGCAACAATTAATGGAAATCTTGCGGCGCCAAACGAGAGAGGTGGAGGGGGCGGGGAGAAAGGTAGCCAAGGGAAAGTTGTTGCGTAGGGTTTGCTCGGCAGAGAACGACAACAACCAACGTGGGGCTTTCTATTTTGCAAATGCATGCACGGGACCGCATATCTGATTTTCCCAAAACGAAACTGGTCTAGGTACCGGTTGGGAGAGAAACCCTAGAAGTCCCCTGATGAAAAATAATAGTAGTGAAATCCGATGTTTCTTTTAAACGAATGAATTAAATCCGACTTGAGATGGCAACGGTATTTTAATAAAATATGTATTAAATGAAATAGAATGCTATTTTGATAAAATTAGAGCAATCATATTAAAATTTCAATGATATATACTAAGGAAATAATGTATATGGCACAACAAAATTTTAATGGTATATGAATAGAAATTCAGTAACATATCGATAAATAATATTACTCCCTCCGTACTAAAATAACTGACGTACGTGGATCGGAGGTAGTATATTGAAATAAAAACACCAAGTGGTACAAACTTGTAGTATAGTGAAATTTAGTTGGTATTCAAATTTTGAAAATCCCTCGAGATAGATAGGACGTACGTTTGTCAGCAATGCAGCCTACTCCGGGCCTGTCTGTCGTAGGTGGCCTTCCGGGTCGATCAAACAGGCGCAAAGGAAAAAAAAAAAGAAAACGATCCAGACCGTAGCATCAGCATCGGACGACGCGGAACGCGAAGCAGCGGCACGTACCGACCTGCCCTAGAAAAAGGGTCGCCAAGCAAGCAACTGACGATCGATCGAGCCGCCCCGCCGCCGCCCCACATTTCTCGGCGCTCGCTCGCTCTCTCGCAAGGGCGCCTGCAGTCCCGATCAAACAATGGCGCGCCGCCGCGGCAGCGTCGGGTCGCGGGTGAAGGGGTTCGACCCGATCTCCGAGATGGCGGGCCGGCTCGGGGTCGAGGCGCCCGTCAAGGAGCGGGCCAAGGAGATCTTCCGGGAGGTGGAGGATGCAAAGGCATGGCCGCGCGGCCCGCCCTTGCTCGGGGACCGGAGCAAGGTCACGCTCTACGCGGCCGCCTGCCTCTACGTCGCCTGCCGCAACGCGTGCTCGCCGCGCACGCTCAAGGAGCTGGCCGCGGCGGCGTGCCCCTCCGCCGCGGCGGGCGCGGCCATTTCGAGGGTGGAGATCGCCAAGATGGCGATGGGCATCAGGATGCGGCTCAGGGACGAAGGCCCGGGGCAGGCGCCGGGCGTCGGCGTGCTGAGCGCGTCGAGCTACCTCCGCCGCTTCGGGGCGCGGCTGGGGTTGGGGGAGCGTGGGATGGCGGCGGCGGAGGAGGCGGCGAGAAGGCTGGAGCAGAGCGGCCTCGACGTGCGCCACAACGCCGAGTCCGTCGCCTCCGGGATCATCTACATGGCGGCGGAGGGCGCCGGGTTCTGCGTCACCTACAAGGGCGTCGCGGCGGCCGTCGGCGTCACCGGGGCCACCGTCAGCGCCGTGTGCAGGAAGCTGCGCCCGCACGCGCAGATGCTCTTCGGGTATAGCGTGCCTGCCACCATTGCTGCTTGCTGTGTCCGTCCTCTCCGTGTCTGAATTAAACTTAATTTGCGGTAGAAACTATATAATGTGCTTGTTGGTTAAGTTTAGCGTTTCTGCTTTATTGCTTCGCCGTATATACTTGCTTGATATATTAGCTCGTTTCGGACCTGTAGCGAGCAGAGATGTTTGTTAAATTCCTAGCAGATCGTGGACGTGAATCTTTTGTTTCGTTTTGTACTGTGTTTATATTTATATCTATGATATGTTTTCCGGTGAATTGTTCAGTGTAGAGGGAATGAATCCCATGATTTTGCAGCGCTGCATGCATGCACTTTGTACCTGCCCTGTGTGTGTATGGCGTAAGATCATATGATGCCCTAATGACTAGCGCCTACTGTTACAGTGGACAGTACATGTATGCATGGAAATATAAATATAGTCACATACATCTGGGAGGATGTTGAGCTTGGTCCTGAAGTCCTTGAACAGCAATGATATATGGAAGTCAAGTCCCTTGAACACCAAGTGGAATGGCTTGGTGAGTGTGGAGCTTGAGCAACAAGTAGCGCAGCCAGCAAGACTCAGCAGCATACTAGCTTGCAGCCGCCCTATATTTGACCTCAGTGCTGAAGTACGTCGAACCCTTGGTGTATCGGGGGATATACATTTTATGAGCTGAAAGTGGGTGTTTCAGGGAGCATGCATGCATAAACAAACAAACTGTTGTACAACGTATGCAATGTCAGAGTGTGTCAATGTGACGTACTGGAGGAGCTCCAGCTGGGGCTTCCGTGGAGGGAAGGATCAGGAAGGCTTTGCTATCCTGAATAGAGAGCTCGGACCTGATCATGTCTATATGAGAATGGAGATGGAATTGCAATGTACCATGTTGGCTTGATCCAAAAGCTCTAAGCAAGCCATACTGTTGTTGGGAGAGAAACAGCCCACGTTGTTATGGTGGACGTTAATGGCATGGAAGCGGTGTATATATGTCGTCGAGGTCACTAGTGAAATTCTTGTTTAAGAGAGATGTAATGATAGAAAATTAACCGATAGGGAGGAAGTATTTGCGATTAGGATTATGTCAACATAAAGCAAACAAGTAGGCAGTTTAATTAATTCCCTATCGTATATCGGATCGGCTGAGTGTGCAGCTTTACAACACAGATGTCAACGAGCTTGTAATGAGCTTAACGATCGCTGGTGAGTATTTAACGAACTGAACCCTTCTTTCAGATTGTTATTGATAACGAGCTTTACGATCTCATCATAACAAACTAAGTAGGATCGTTATAGGTAGCGCTAGATCGTTGTATCAGGCCAATGTTACCGTCTAGATCCCGTGATGATAAATTAATCCACTTCCTGGTAATGATGTTGACACCTGCAAGGACAAGTACCAAAGACCAAGTGTTACTATGCAAGAAGGCATTAATTAAACTCGTCAAGCATATAAATCTACCCCAATTAGGGTCCTTAGTGCAGAACGGTAGGAGGAGGGTATGGGACGGAAGGTGGCAGAAAGATTGAACAATTTCTTCAGCATGGGATATCCAGATGTTCTCCACGGTCATCATCGTATGTAAATTTTGGGGTCGCTATATTATGAAAGCAGTGGATGAGATAGGGCAAGACGTGGCATCGGTGGAGTGGACGGGGGATGGTTCAGTAGGGAATCAGTCCCGGAATCGCGCGGGGTAACTGAATGTGCAGAGTTTGGAGGAGATCTGATCGAGAGGGACCCAAGGGGTGTTATGCGGAGCAGCTGCCTGCTGAGATAGGTGGGGCTCGGATCTTGGGAAAGATCGGTTCCAGGAGGACTCAATTGTTCGCGGCAGCTGGAAGGTGTTTGTTGGGGTTGATGTTATTTCTGCAGAAAAATAAAGAAAGTTGGTTTCATCAAATGTGGCATGTCGAGAAAGAATGGTGCGCTACACAAATTAGAGGATGTGGCGATAAGATCAGGAAAGCAGAGGCACCCATAGGGATTAGAGGTGATCATAAGAATATAAGAGAGTACCCAGAATTAATTTGGACCGTCCATTTTTTAGATCTAAGGGCTCGGATTTGTTACTACTCCCTAATACTCCAATTGTGAAGTGTGGAGTAGTAGAGTGGAGTAATCAGAATTAAGGACAAAAAGGTAATTTCGTCAAGAAAAAAATCCCCAAAACACACGCCGACCAACACCGGAGACTACCTCCCGCAGACCCACGTCATACCCGGGCAAGGGAGTGGAGGGTGGAGGCGGCGGCGCATGCTGGGCGAGGGCTGGTCGAGGACGGCGGCGGCATCTGTTAGGAGGGAGAGGCGGCCGCGCGAAGGGAAGAGGGCGGCGTGCCGGGCAAGGATGGCGGCGGCCGCGCGCATCGCGACTACGAGAGAGACGAAGAAGGAAATAATTCTAAATTTATTTTTATCCATGCAAAAATGTGAAAAAACAAAAATGCCCATGTATAATACTCCATTTAATCCTGCTGGAGTAACAGGTACAGGAGAATTTGCCATATAAGATGGATATGGATGCCATAGAGGAGAAAGTGAGTGGGGTGGCAAAATTGATAAGAGCAGGAAGGGCATAGTTAAGTAGGTTCAAAAGGTGGGTGAAAGTGTGCATGGCTCCGACATGTACATAATTCAAGTGGGACGTTGGCTTGAATAAGAAGCATGCGAATGACATTGTTGGCAGTGCAAATATCCAGCTTTGCCATTTCAAGGTGAGGTATGGTGATGCGAGAGACGATAGCTAGAAGATGGAATTGATAGAGAAGGAGTGAAAAGCTCGATTTTGAGGAATTAATCACCTCCATATCACACTGCACAAACTGAATAATTAATGACATGATATTGAGTCCGAACAATGGAAATAAAAGGTTTTAACATAGAGGCAGTATGGATTTTATTAGTGGGGAACATCCATGAATAATGAGAATAATCATCAAGAATTAATCATTAGATATAAATTTTAACCTAAAAAACTAGAGATCAGAGACGTCCATAAATCACAGTGTATAAGTTGAAATGGAACACAAGACATAATCTAGGCTGACGACCCAATTGGGCAAGCCTCACACAAAGGAAATTTTTTACTGCATGAAATAAGGAGATCAGGGGAGAGTCTTGAAAGACATTTGTCGCTAAGTTGCTCGAGTCACCGGTGCCACAAATCTTGAGTGGATGTAGCGGAGAGAACAAGCAAAGCTTGAGCTGGGGCACCAAAGAAGGGGTAGAGGTCGCCAAGGCTATTGGACCTTAGAAGAATTCTCTTTGTTGGTACTCACTCCATTTCAAATTAGCTGTAAATGCCTGCTTGCAAGTTTTATCAAAATACTTGTATATTCTTACTTCCAAAGTCTAATCATTGCACTTTTATTTTCCTAGGCAGACACTTTAATTCTATCATTCTATTGGATGAAGAGATCTACGACTAAGTAGGGATTGGAGGAAGATTGAATGCATATAAAGTGCAATAAATTGGATGGCAATATGAAAAAAAAGATACCAACTGATATCTGTCTGTTTGCATTTTTGTTTCTAAAACACTGAATGTACAACTAATTTGAAACGGAGGGAGCGGGCGGGTCCTTCACTAGAAAAGCCACATAAATGAGATTTTTGATGAGTAACAATTATCTTGAGTGAACTTTCGCACATAAATGAGATTTTTAATGGTGGTACTAGGAGAAACTAGCACATTATTAAGGTATAAGGGGTGAGTACCGAGGTGAAAGGAATCCTGTACTACCCAAGGAGGGCCGACCCAGTGGATAGTCCGTTCGATCTGGACCTGTGAGGAGAGATTAGCCAGATGCATAGGGATTGAGAAGATTTCCTATTATATCAGGTCATTGGGTGATACCATACTCCACTGCGACCTGGACCGTCTGATCTGATTCAATGGACAAGATCAAATGCACATAGGGCCACATAGGAAAAAAAATCCGTTATTGAGGAGGGTGAAACCAGAGAATGAATCGGCAGCTTGGACCCATTGCCGACAACAATGTTGCTTGTGAGAAGTAATACTTGAAAGCGAATGAAACGAGGCATGTTTCCACTACAAAAGATATGCTAAATTATGACCAATGGATTTCGTCATAAGTTAGAAAAATTACGTCATGGACTCGTGAGTATGGTGCGCACCTCCAGCTACCTCCGCCTCTTTGGCCTGCTGTTGGGGATCGGGGACCCAATGCCGAGTCTGTCGGAATCATGCATATCTACGTGGTCCGCTAAGGCCGCTAGTGCCTGTGCAAAAGAAGATGCGCTTGTTTGTTACTTCGTGGTTAGCTTATTTGGGATTCGTGAGGTGATTTCTAAGTGAGAAAAGTCTTGTTTTCAACCCTGTAATTGTAGGTGATGTCCGAGATGAACCCTGACTTCTTATCCCTAAAATCGAGACCCTAACCTTGTTAATCCCGGTCAATTGTGACCTTAAAGCCGTTTGGCACACTAATTGGGAAAAGGACGATCCTGGTCGGAATTTTTACTTTACTAGCGAGGTGCCCGTGCGCTGCTAGGGAACCACATAAAAAGTACTCCCTCCAATCTTAAATTGTTGTAATTGTTTTAGTGCAAATTTGAACTAAAACAACGACAACAATTTAGGAGCAGAAAGAGTAGTCGACTATTACTTCCGCTTATTGTTGCAAACATAGTCATAACACACTCGCTTTGTTGTAAGATATGCCTTTTGAATCATTGACATGATCTCAAATATGAAATAGAAATTACCATATACTGAATGCTCCCGGTGAACAATCAAATGGACAACTGCAACCGTGGTGGCAGGAGGATAGTATGGGGCACTGCCTAGTTTCAGTCATAGACAAATTATATTGTTTCCTCGAGCATAACAACAGGGCAAAGAGGGCAACAGGAGTAGGAACAAATAAGATAAAACGTTCTAAAACCCAATAAGGAATCAGAAAGTCCTGCAAAACAATTTGAGAAATCGAAGGACCTAGACCATCTAGATGTATTTAAACTTGAAACCAGAAAACTAATAAATCTTGGCAATCTAAATGGAAAAGAATCAAAATGTCCTTACATATGAATTGCTCGATCTCTCACCACAAAATTCCTACAATCGCTCTTTTAAGAACGTAACTAAACCTACCAGAGAAGGTTCCGAGTTTGAAATCAGAATTACATCCATTAGGAATCATCTTTTCTAATTAACATTTATGCACAGCCAGCTATTAGGAGATTAGTTATGAGTGGTACTGATCCACGGAGTTTTGAAATATTAAAGAAGAAAATTATATGGATGAATTCAGACAGTCACCGCTTGGCTCGGAGCTGATTCTGAAGCAGCTTCAGCTTCAAGGTATGAATCCCTTGGTACCAAGGTATGAATTCCCCTCAGTCCTCTACAGACAAAACCATGTGGTCGATCATAAGTTAATCCGTAATTGTTTCATTTAAGTGGAATAAAGCAAAAACTTGCATAAATAAAAATCAAACTTCGTGTTTAGTTAATAAGTAATTGCATCCTTGCCAAATATTGTTTCTTTGTAATCTCATCATATGAACTAAACGAGATTGCTTCATATCGGAAGTAGTGCATCTGATCTATATGTCTTCAAAAACCAAATACAAATGAGATGAATCAGTCACATGCAGACACTTTTTATACATTTACCATGCCTGTTCTCTGAAATACTCAAGTATTGCCAACTGAAGCAGAGGGGAGATCAGAATTTATTTATTTTACCAAAGGGAAATCAGAATCTTGATCTACCAAATATGTAAGGAGAAAAGCTCTAAATTTCTGTTTTTCAATTAGTTGCTCCATATATTTAATTGAACAGAGAGTCAGGGAGGGGAAGGCGTTGCATAGGAGCGCACCAGTGCGGCGTAGGCAGAAATTAAGGATCCAGGGCCGAGAATGTCGCTGGAACAAGTTGCGAGCTGGAGAGCGCGAGCCGCCGCGGTCCTCACCGACCACTACCTGCACTCTTCCGCCTCCATCGCCGCCAAGCTCGTCGCCTCACCATGGACCAAAGGGCAGGGGCAGTGTTGCCATGGCGCTGGGAAGGGGAAGAGAAGGTCCGTGGGGTGTTGATGAACAGCGGCCCTCACGCGGCGGGCTACATCGACATGTCAGCGGCGGCGGCGGCCTGAGCCGACAGCGGCGCTCGCGCGGCGAGCTACAGCGAGGCGGCGACGTCTTGGAGCGGGGCCTAGGGCTAGGCTTCATGAGCGAGAGGGTGAAGGAGCAGACGAATTGGCATTGGAGGCGTTGAAAGGTTGAGGAAGACCGGTCCCACATGTAAGAGAAGAGAGGAAAGGGGTGGCGACGCACGACCACCAAATGGTTCTTTTAGAAGAGTAAAGAAACCCTGATCTTGTAGGCAATGTCTGAATCGGACCCTATCCTCTTAATTCTTGGATTTCGAACCCTAACCTTACCAATCCTAATTAATTAAGGCATTTATCTCAAAAAAAATCCGTTTGGGACTGGTCACGCTAATGTGGCGTCAAGGTTGTTAAGTAACTACTCCATCCGTCTTATTATACGGGGCGTAATATTCAAAATCCCCTGTCCCGTTTTTGGAGGCGTGCAGACTTTTGCAGCTAGCATGTGCCCCGAATACCCTCATACATGCATGCATAATTAATCGAACCAGGGCTAGTTAATACTCCAAGGAGTATACTAAATGCTGGCCTGTGTGTGCGGCTCGTCTGATTGGGCAAGGTAAAAAAGTCCAACTAGCAACAAACCGTGCTTGTAAAGGGTACGTGCGCTGAAACTAAAACGCCTCTTAAAATAGGACAGAGGGAGTGCCACTATCTTTGTCTTATAAAGAGTGGCAGTTGTCGAAGACGACATTGCTGAACTATGACATGACCTGCACATGAGATCATTAAAGCTATTCGATCTGCACAACATGGTGATCTAATGATGGTGAGAGATCTCATTGTACAGTGACCACATGGTTAGCGAAAAAGATCCACCAAACACAATTTCTGGGATTAAGGATCTTGATTAATCGGGATCAGTATGGTCAGGATTCGAAATTCAATGATTAAAATGTCAACGTCCGATTCAGATTTTGTCTACGAATTCAGGATTTAAAACGAACTTTTCTCTTTCAAATTATCTTTTCAGGTGATCGTGGACGTGAATCTTTTGTTTACCTACGATGGTATATTCTGGTCGATGCTCGGTACAGAACAGTACAAGGAAATGACGTGAGATCGATAGTGAAGCATTGAAAGGCTAAACTCTGATTCACCGACAAAGGAATCACCAGCCTCACCTACGGAGATTCATTGTAGGCTGGTGAAAATAACATGGCCGAGCAAAATCAGCCCAGCCACCCTATTAAAGCAGTGCATATGCCGAAATGATTCTGCTGTGCACTCGTACTAATTCTTTCTGTACCTTGCTATGTATCTGATCATCTGCCAGGTGATCACCCATGAATAGACTTCATGTTTCCATGCCAGTTTCAGTTTTGAAGTCATTCAATTTGTGGGTCCGGGATTTTGCTTTCCATGCGCTGAAATTGCTGATTTCATTTTTCTATTATGTAAACCACTGAAATGTTAGTTTGAATTTCTACAAAATTCGACCAAAATCTGAATTTTGATCAAATTAAGCCCAATCCCGAACCGTATCATCTGCCTGGTTTATCCCTACTGAATTTCTGTTCACACATACCAAACATATACTTTTGTTCCCTTTTCCTAAACACGTTGGATGACCCATGAGGTACACTTGTCATACCACTTGTACATACGCATCCCCCCGGTGAGTTTGCGCCCCCGTCAAGTTTTCGGAATTTCCAAAATGCATGTACCTTATATGTACCGTGAATTCCAATTTTTTATGCAAAACTTGGTCCGCTTATTTTAGTCTGTCAAACCTAGATGCAAGTAGGATCCCGTTTAATTGGCTTGTTAGTTAAAAAAATGTTCAAATTTTGATTTGAAAATTTGAAGGTTAGCCTAGAAGTGGACCCGTTTGCATACGTATTGTAAAGTACTGTTTGTTTTTTGCACCTGTAAAAATATGCTTAAAATATATACAGTAAGTCAATTTTTCTTATGAATTTGACAAATGGATACACCTTTAATTTGATCCATTTGAAAAAACTAGGAAAACAGTTTTTCAATTATGAACAAGATGCGATTCCCTTACTTGATTATATATATGCTGGAGAAAATAACATGGCTGAGTAACATCACTAGCTGTCTTCTCATCTAAAAACAGAGTAACATCAGCTCAGCAACCCATGTCAGATTCTCTAAATTAGTGTGTATATCCAAAATGATTGTGCGCTGCAATTCTTCTTCGTTTTAGTTTTGAAAAGGGGAACCCTCGATTTCTATGAATAGAAACCATGAAGGGGAGTTCACTCTGCCTAAGTGTCAATTGCTACGTATCTGATTATCTGCCAGATGATGGTTTCACATTTCCATGTGAGTTTCTGTTTCGAGGCCATTAAAATATGTGGGGTACAGGGATTTTCCGTTCTGCCGAATTACACTGAAATCAGCGGTTTCAGTTTTCAATTCTGGCCAAAGCAGTCAGATTCTTGGTTGTATTTCGCTGAAACTCAACCAAAGCGCCTATCTTAGCTCCTATTGATTCTCTTCGTTTTATTTTCGAAAAGGAGGAACCCCTGATTTCTATTAAATAGAAACCTTAGAAGGGGAGTTCACTCTACCAACATGCTAAGTTTACCAATTCAAAGTATTCAAAATTGTGGAGTCCAGGAAAATCCCTTTCAGCCGAATTACACTGAGATCATCGGCGATTTCAGTTTTCAATTCAGGCCAAACCACTCAGATTCTAGGTTGAATTTCAATGAAACCCAACTAAAATCTGAATTTGGTTCGATTCTAACGTGACACCAAAGAGTCAAGGTTATTCGGGGTTAACACAAACCACCGAATTTTCGTCCAAAAAGGTCGAACCTTTCTCTCACGTTCCCGTGATCAATCATACGAGTCGTACTTAGCAAACCACCTCTCAGACCTCAGTTCATGAGTTTGGGACCAACGAATGAAGCACGGATTCACGAATGATCGGCACTTAGAAACGGATGAGTCCAACATAAACTTAGCATGTCTAAGACATATAGTTGCCAAGCACACACGTACGGGACATGGCAAACACGCATGTGCCAAGGATCAAGAACGGGTCCTGCGTGTGCCAAGGCCAAGCATCAATGAAAGCGTTAATGGCCTGCAGCAGGAGCAGGGCGCGCGGAAGAACCGCGCGGCGGGCGCTCAGCGAAAAGCAACTCCGTGTGCGGGACGAGGTCCTTGTGCGCCTCCTTGATGGTGCCCTCGGCGACGCCGGTGGCGGCGGACACGTCCTTGACGGACCTGCGGGCGCCGGCGCGCTGCACGACCATGTAGATGATGGCGGCGGCGATGGACTCGGGGTTGCGGCGCACGTCGAGCTCCATCTCGAGCCTGCTCACGGCCTCCTGGGCGGCGAGCATCTGCTGGTTGCCGAGGCCGAGGATGGAGCAGAAGCGGCGCAGGTAGCTGGTGGCGCGCACGACGCCGATGTCGAGCACCTGGCCGTCCTCCTCCCCGAGCAGCTTCTTGATGTGTGTCGTCATCTTGCCAATGTCCTTGCGCGCCGCCGCCCCCTGCGCCGTGACGGAGGCCAGCTCCTTGTACGTCCGAGGCATGCCTTCCTTGCGGCAGGCGACGTAGAGGCAGGCGGCGTAGACGGCGTCGCGGCTCCGGGCGCCGCGCGGGCACCCCTTGGCCTCTTCGAGCCGCTTGAACGTCTGCTTGGCCGAGTCCCGGATGGTGGCCACGAGCCCCAGCCGGTCCGCCATGTCGGCGATGCCGCGGAACGCGTCGACGAGCGCCGTGTCGGGGGCCGGGCCGCCGACGTCGAGCATCATCCTGGGCAGGTGCAGGGCGGCGGCTGGGTCGGACCCGGACCTGGACCTTGACTTGGACTTGGCCGAGTGGACGATGCAAGTGGAGAGCAGGCCGTCGCCGCGGAGGAAGGGGTCGCCGGCCGAGCCGACGCGGCAGGGGTCGCGGTCCTCGCCGCCAGCGCTGTCGTCGCCGAAGACGCGCCACTCCTGTCCCTCGTCGATGTAGTGCTCGTCCAGGACCATGCCGCAGTCGGTGCAGATGGTGTCGCCGGTGCCGTGGTCGAGCACCACCTCCGTCGCGCGGTGGCAGTCCGTGCAGTACACCCGCTCGTCCGCCGCCGAGCAGTACATCGCTGCTGCTGCGCGTGCTCTGCTGTTCAAGCTCTCGTCTAGGTTTGGGATTGCGAGATTGCGAATTTGCGATTGCGGTTTGCGGCGGCGGCAGGGGTTGTGGGGAAAACGAGGAGGGGAGGAGGGGGTGGGCGGCTATTTATTGACGATTTAGGTCGGTTCGGGGGAGCGGACAGGGACGCGTGTCGGCTTCGGGTTCGTCCTTGGGGTTCGAATCGTGTACGGACTCCATCCGGGCCGTACGTCCGTGCCACTCTCTTTCCTTGCTGTTTCCGTTTAGCAGTAGAATTGCGCGTTGAGCACGTTGGGATTTTCTTTTTTTCTTTTTCGAACAAGGTTGGGAAAACACTGAACGTACTGTATGTTAAAAACGGACGTTCAAAAAAGACGAAGCGATAAAACAAAATGTCTTGCCAGTAACCTAGGCCATCACTAGGTTCAAAGGTGGATGTAAACGAAAGGCGTAGTACATTGTACTACTTTCATTTTGTCTTTGTTTTCAATTGCTTGTGAATATCTGGTTGGTAATAGTGAACACTCAATTCTCTAAAGAGGACAAATTGTTATAGTTTTTTGAGAAAAAGACGGTCGATTCCGTCATTCGGTTAGAAGAAAAGCACCGTACAAAGAGGAACAACTAAGTTTCCCGGGAAAAAGAGAAAAAGAAAAAGACGAGACCAAGCTCTACTCTAAGTAACGAAGGAAGTACTAATATAATACAAAGTATTTAGAACATGTATAATGATTGACAAGGCAGTATTTTCTTATGTGTTTCATGTCATTTAGAAAAGATAAGAAAACATATTGTATAATAAGTCATCTCTTATTGCATTATCTTACAATTAATGGTAAAATGAATAAAATTAAATAAATAAATGTTAAGAAAGGTGAAATCTAGTACAATGAGAAATTTGCATTTTCTTTGTCTTATCCTTCTTGTGAAGAGATCATCTCTTAGATAGAAGAAAGCTAATGCCTTTTTTTATTTCTCTCTCCTCCACATCAGCAAATTATCCTACGTGCCATCGCTAAGAAAAAGCTGACTCGCCCCGCCGTATACGCAGCTTATGTTTTAGTACAGTGCTTCAGCTACGAGTGCATGATGAATCCAGGAGTGACATTGCAAAGCACGGACATGAAGTCATAAAACAAATATTTTCACGTCGGCAAAGGAAAAGAAAGGAGCCCAGAAGCAAGCAAGACCATTCTCAGTGCATTGTACTGTGTTGATCTATCTTACACATTAAATTAAATACTCCATTCGTCTCATATTAATTGTCTCAAATTTATCTAAATATGAATTTATGTACACTAAAACGCGTATAGATACATGTAATATTTTGATAATTAATATGAAAAGGAGGGGGTCTTGTACGGAGTATTTTTAAAAGGAAAATGCACAATCCTGTCGAAATCAATTGGGTCGAAATCCGCCTACGGCCTGCTGACGACGGGCTCACTGGGAAAGGTGTGCTAAAGAAGGCCGCAGCATTGTTACGGGTCACCACGGGCCTAGCTACCAAAACGCCTTTCCCTAATCCCTAATTTACTGTCAGTGCAGGTCGTGATCGTGGGCCGACTTACAAAACTTACACCGGCCCGTGCCAGGCTCGACTGTAAATTAACAGCTGAAGTTTCTGGGGTCAAAAATACAAGACAACTTTGACAAGCTCACGTTCAGATTTCAGACACCCGACGTGAATTTTTTGGCACTTATGAATTCATCAGAAAAGTAAGTAAGATTCTCCCCTTTCCTTCATGAAAATTAGGAAGATTAAATTTACTTTGGTTTCGATCGTGCAGTTACGCAGATCAACATGAACTACAAGGTTCAGTAATGTTTATTTTTCTTCTCGGACGTGTCATTTTCATTGAGAAAAAAGCGCAAGAAACGCAAGTACAATCCGGCAACACGAAAGAGCCAAAAGGCTCAAAGAAACGAAAAGAAAAAAACCGAAAAGAAAGAAAAAAGCCTTTGTGCAACTATACATTACTGAGCCAAAAGGTTCAGTAATTAATGTCCCTGTGGCATTTTCCAGCGCTTTTAGTGGCTCGCCCTAGTGATGGTGACTTCCACATAAACCAGGGGCCAAATGGAAACTTGACATAAAAAATTGGGAAGACAGAACCAAGCCATGGCATCCACTGAAGCTTACATCCTCATCGACGTCAAACAGGACAGCATTGAACCATTCTCGTAGTAGACGTCAAACAGGACAACACTGAACCTTGTAGTTCCTGGTTTCTATTAACAGAAATCGGAGGGGAAACCCTCTTTATTAAAAACAATCACTTCACTTCGTCCAGGAACATCCAATCAAACATACGAAACATGAGTTGATACTAAGGACCCAAGCACAGATCCCTGTGATCTTATCTTTGGATGGCTCCTGCAGCTGCGAGTCGTGATCATGTGATGGCTAGTTGTAGATCTGGACGCCCAACTTTCTGCGATAGCCCCTACCAGGTAAAGACGAGACATACTAATCACCAGATTTGCAAAGTTAACGACCAAGTCAGTGTTATTTACTATACTAGCAGGAAAACTACCAAAGTTGTTGTGATGTAAACATTCAATCAAGTGTCCTAGTCATCTTGTGATGTAGACACTTGCTAAAACAGCTGGCTGTATACATTAAAACTAGCTGTCTGGCAAACAAGAACTCCCAACGGACGGCACTTCCAATCCCTGCCAAGATCTCAGATTTTAGTTGCTTGCTTTCATCATGAATTAGGTCATGGGGCTGCCCAATCAGGTTTTATCATCCTGCTCGCCTATAGGCTGTCAGGCAGTCCTCACAGCTTGTGGACCAATGTATGTGTCATTTTCCTTTTGTTACTCAACTGTTAACTGCATATCACTTCATGGTTACTCTTGTGAAAACGCAGTTACCTGCTAAGTGCTAACTAACAAGACATCGACACTGCAAAGGCAGGAACTATACCCTCCAAATCTCCACATAACAGGCAGAGAGGCATAGACAGACAGCTAGTTGAGTACCTGGTATGCATAGCATGAAGGAAACAACCACTGCTGGAGCTGCTGATGGAGGAGAGGAGAATGGCACGAAGAAGTTGGACAAGGGTGGTAAGGCGCCGTTGCATGAACTGTTCAAAAACGCAGACGTCACAGATGTGGTGCTGATGCTGGTCGGCACAGTTGCGGCGGTCGCAAGCGGCATGTCGCAGGTGGTCATGGCGATCATCTTTGGGCGGATGGTCGACGCCTTTGGGGGCGCCACCCCCAGCACCATCCTTCCCCGAGTCAACAAGGTACCATTTTGCTTCTGCATGCATATGCAAGCCTGCAACGCCATCAAAACTTGTCATGTATCATCTCGTCTGATAGGTTACAGAATACTGATGCGGAATTTCACATAGGCATTACACTTGTAAGAGGTTCTTAATTTGCCATGCCCTTCATTTATAATAGTTTTTTTATTTCATGGTATCAGAGGAATAGTGATTTTGTAATCTGGATGGCATATTTCTTTCAGGTGGTTCTAGAGTTTGTCTACTTAGGTGTTGGAACATGGCCTGCTTGTTTTCTCCGTAAGTATGATCTGCAGAAATGATCTTTATGCATGATATATTTGCACGATCACTGAAATCATTCTAAACCATAATACATATGCTTAATTACCAGAGATATCATGTTGGGCGGTGACCGGGGAAAGGCAGGCAGCTCGCACTCGATCTTTGTATCTCAAGTCGGTTCTGAGACAAGACATGGCATTCTTTGACACGGAATTAAAAGGTGGACATGTAATCTCTGGTATATCTGCTGACACAACTCTAATTCAGGATGCTATTGGTGAGAAGGTACAAACCCAGACAGCTTCTTATTTTGCTTCACCTGCCAGAAAAGATAAATATGTTGCTTAGCTACTACTGTTCCAGTGATGCTTCAATTTCTATTGCAGTATAGTTCTTCCTCTTGTTTTCCTTTCCTGTTTTGGGGGTTTGTAGGACCATCTCCTAGAGTCAATAAATTTGACGACAATATGATGAGTAGTAAAAGGCTGATATTTTCCACATTAACGGTATACAATAAGTCATAATCTTCTTTAGTTTTCGTTTTATATTTCCCCATTCCTTTTCTCTAGGCTGGGAAGTTTTTACAGCTTCTTGCCACTTTCCTTGGTGGGCTTGTGGTGGCGTTCATCAAAGGCTGGCTCCTAACCCTTGTAATGCTTTCTACTATACCACCGTTAATCGTTGCTGCTGGAATCGTCTCGAAGATGCTGTCCAAACTATCTAGCGAAGGCCTAGCATCATACAGCGATGCAGGGGATATTGTAGAAGAGACAATTGGATCCATCAGAACGGTAGGCCATTTATTGATGCTGCAATCATGAATGATAAATCCTCAATTAACCAGTTTTCAAACTGTAATAGGTGGTTTCATTCAATGGCGAAAAGAAAGCCATGGCCCTATACAAAAATCTCATAAAGAAGGCATACAAGGGTACTGTCAAGGAAGGGACTATCCAAGGCTTTGGCATGGGTTTCCTTTCCTTCATGAATTTCTCCAGTTTTGGATTAATTGTATGGTATGGCACTAAGTTAACCCTCAGCAAAGGATACAGTGGAGCAGATATCATGAATATATTATTCTGCATCATGTTAGGAGCAAGGTTAGTATTGACCTTAAATATTCTTCCCCAACTTACTAACTACATTCAACCAATAGATTGACATATGTTATAGTTACAACAAGTTGCTAATAATAGCTAGTTTTAGTAGGAGAGAGAGGTGCAGTGATGTCTTGCAGTAAATTCTAATAGATATGGCTCTATCCTTAAAAAAACACTACCGCAAATCTAATCTTAACATGCTATCTGTATTCTAACATGTGAATTTCCAATTCTTTGGGGGTAGATCATTGGGTGATGCAACCCCCTGCATTGCTGCCTTTGAGGAAGGACGAGTTGCAGCTTACAGATTGTTTAGAACAATCAGCAGGAAACCAGAGATTGATTATGATGACACTACTGGTGTTGTGTTAGAAGACATCAAGGGTGATGTAGAGCTCAGGGATGTGTTTTTCAGTTACCCAAGCAGGCCAGAGCAACTAATATTTGCTGGATTTTCAATGCATGTATCCAGTGGCACAACCATGGCCATAGTTGGTGAGAGTGGGAGTGGCAAATCAACTGTGATCAATCTGGTTGAGAGATTTTATGATCCACGGGCTGGCGAAGTGTTGATTGATGGAATGAACATCAAGAATTTTAAACTAGACTGGATGAGAGAGAAGATTGGCCTTGTTAACCAGGAACCAATGCTATTCATGACATCTATCAAGGAGAACATAACCTACGGAAAAGAGGATGCAACACTTGAAGAAATCAAGAGAGCAGCTGAGCTTGCCAACGCGGCAAGATTCATTGAGAATTTGCCTAATGTACATAAATTAAACACAATCTGTTTAATAATAACCCAATCCCGCATATACAAACATAAACCTAATGACGTCTTCATATGATTTCAGGGTTATGAGACAGCAGTTGGACAACACGGTGCTCAGCTCTCAGGGGGGCAGAAGCAAAGGATTGCAGTCGCAAGAGCCATCCTAAAAAATCCGAAAATCCTTTTGCTCGATGAAGCTACTAGTGCTTTGGATTCAGAGTCCGAGAGAGTACTCCAAGAAACGCTAAACAAGATCATGGTTGGGAGGACCACGGTTATCGTGGCGCACCGTTTGAGCACTGTTAGGAATGCTCACTGCATCTCAGTTGTTTCTGCAGGGAAGATAGTCGAACAAGGTTAGTATCTCCACTGCTCATCTTTAATTAGCCTTTTGCCAAACCAGATCAATAAAATTGAATGATTCACATAGGGCATCATGACAAATTGGTAAAGGATCCTAGTGGGGTATACACTCAGCTTATTCGGCTACAAGAGGCACACCAAGAAACTGTGTACCAGTTAGATGCTGGATTATCAGGTCCATTGACTAAAAGAAGTCAATCACTCAAACAATCAATTAGTAGAAGTTCAGCTGATAGTGCACTTCATGCTTCAAACCTCCCTGTCACCTTGCCTGGGCCCATTGGATTACTTGAACATGATGGTGCAGATGATGAGAAACATAGCAAGACCACTGATGGCAATGTATCCAAGAAGGCCCCAATGGTCCGCCTAATTAGCCTAAACAAACCAGAAATGGCAGTTCTACTATTTGGTTCTCTTGCGGCAGCAATTGATGGAGCTGTCTACCCAATGATTGGTGTGGTCATGGCTAGTGCTGCAAATACATTTTATGAAGTACCAGCAGACAAACGACAGAAAGATTCTACTTACTGGGGATTGCTGTGTGTTGGGGTGGGTGCAATCGGTTTGATATCAAAGCTAGCAAATAGCCTTCTATTTGCGATAGCTGGTGGGAAACTTATAGAACGCATTCGTGCTTTGACATTTCAAAGTATAGTGTATCAAGAGGCTGCTTGGTTTGATCATCCTGCAAATTCTAGGTGAGTATCTTGATCTATTCGTAGAATGGAACAATCAGATACTAACTTCCTTTTTCACCTCTTGTAGTGGAGCACTAGGTGGAAGGCTTTGCATTGACGCCTTTAATGTGAGACGTCTTGTAGGCGGTAACTTGTCCGTAATGGTCCAATGTACTGCAACCCTTCTTTGTGGAATAACAATAGCGATGAGTGCAGACTGGAAGCTTACACTGGTCATCTTAATTGTGATTCCTTTAATGGGTCTCCAGGGTTATGCTCAAGTGAAGTTCTTACAGGGATTTAGTCAAGATGCTAAGGTGAGCCATGAATTACCTTTATTCTATGGATGTTTATTTAGCCCCATGTCCCTATTTTTTCCCCCTCTCGATACATACCTCATGCTTACAAATGTAGATAAGTTAACAGATTTCATTAGCAGTAGCCTCTACTACAATGTTGTGAACAGTGCTTTTAGAAAATGAATATGTGTGCCACTGTAATCTATGGTTCTCCTTCATTTCGTTTCTGATTGATATGTGATCATAGATCATGTATGAAGAAGCAAGTCAAGTTGCAATTGACGCAGTTGGTAACATCAGAACAGTGTCGTCTTTTTGCGCTGAGAAGAGAGTGATGACAAAATACATTAAGAAATGTGAAGCTTCTAAGAATCAGGGAATTCGAACGGGAATAGTTGGTGGCCTTGGTTTTGGTTTCTCATATATGATGTTATATGTCACCTCTGCTCTTTGCTACTATGTTGGTGCTAAGTTTATTAGTCAAGGCAATTCCAATTTTGGCAATGTCTTCAAGGTAACCACTAGGAACCATTTCGACAACAACAAAAGTTCTCCATCGATACCTTATCTTGACATTTGCTTCAAATTATTATACTGCAGGCTTACTTTGCTTTAGTATTGGCCATGATGGGAGCATCACAAACTAGTGCTATGGCTTCTGATTCGACGAAGGCAAATGATTCTGCAACTTCAATATTCGCAATCTTAGATAGAAAGTCTCAAATCGATTCCAGCAGTGTAGAAGGTTCGACCATGGAGCTTGTCAGGGGTGACATTGATTTCATGCATATCAGCTTCAAATACCCATCCCGTCCAGATGTTCAAATATTCAGTGACTTTACCTTGAACATAACTTCTGGACAGGTCCTAACTAAACCAGAAGTCTAATTTTATCATCTTCTCTCAGTTATTACGAGGTCCACATTTACTATTCTTTGGTAGCTTTTCTCAAAGACTTACTTAGTATCCTATTTATTGCAGACTGTTGCACTGGTTGGTCAAAGTGGCAGCGGCAAATCTACAGTAATTGCTTTACTAGAGCGTTTCTATGATCCTGATTCTGGTGTAATCTTATTGGATGGAGCGGAAATAAGGAACCTAAAACTCAGTTGGTTGAGGGACCAGATGGGATTGGTAAGCCAAGAACCGGTACTTTTCAATGACACCATACGAGCCAACATAGCATACGGAAAGCATGAAGAGGTAACTGAGGAAGAAGTTGTCCAAGCTGCTAAAGCAGCCAATGCCCATGAATTCATATCAAGCATGCCACAGGGTTACAACACGACAGTTGGAGGGAGAGGAACCCAACTGTCAGGTGGGCAAAAACAGCGCATAGCTATTGCAAGGGCTATTCTCAAAGAACCAAGGGTACTGCTTCTAGATGAGGCAACGAGTGCACTAGACGCCGACTCAGAGCGCATCGTTCAAGATGCATTGGATCGCATTATGGTTGGCAGGACAACTGTCATTGTGGCACACCGCCTCTCGACGATCCAAGGAGCTGATGTAATCGCAGTTCTGAAGGACGGCACGATAGTGGAGAAAGGAAGGCATGAGACACTGATGGGAATCACTGGTGGAGCATATGCTTCTCTCGCAGAACTTCGCCCCAATGCAACATAATACAAAGATTTCAGGCATTGGAATCAATTCAAGATACTACAATTTATGCTTAGCCTAGGCAATCAAGACACATGTTTACCACTTTAGCAGTGGAAATGCAGGCACCTTAACGAATGTATAAGAAAGGTTCCCTCGGCGATGATAGCTTGCAGCCAAAATAGGGAGCAATGCATTTCCAAGGTCTACCATTCTTTGTAAGTGTAGCATACAATGTATCCAATGTTGAGCTGGCATATATTATAATTCTCTAAATCTGTCCTTGCATCAAGCGACAATACATAGCAGGTCGTGGTGTTGGTAACTGTTAAGTACATTTGTAACTGAATGAGTGTTGTCAACTACCAGAGTGCATCGATCACCAAATGAATGTAACTGAATGAGTGTTGTTTCTCTGGGGAAAAAATGTAACTGAATGAGTGTTGTTTCTCTGGGAAAAAAATGTAACTGAATAAATTGGCTGCAGAAATTGAACAACATGATGCTCATCTTAATTCCCGACCTAAAATGACGGAAATACCGTGAAGGGACGATACTATCGTTCAAGTACAATACCTGGCACATACTGCGGCGGCGCCATGGACGGCGGCGTGAAGGTATGGGCTGGGACCGTCTAGCGTCCGGCGAGCCAGACCATGTGGGACGCAAGGCTCCTCCGCGGGCAGGGGTCCCCCGTGCACTGCGCCATCACGTGCAGGTTCGCGGGTGCGGCGATCTCCTCCGCGGCGAACGGGGCCCGGAGGAGGGCTGATGCCTTCTCTGCTGGGAGCATGCCCCAGGCTGGCCTCTGGCGCACCGGATCGGCGAGCTTGCGCCGGCAAGGGGGTGGCAGGCCAAGGATGGGGAAATTTTGGCTTCGGACGCCCTGGCTGATCTGGTGCAGCCGTGTGCAGCCCAACAGGCTTACAATTTTTATTTTTTTGAAGAAACTTGAATCTACTGTATCACAAAATTGCAAATCTTTGTTGGATCTACAAGTTGAAAAACAAAAAGGAACTAAGGATTTAAATTGCATACTAAGGCCAATCCCAGTGGGAGTATCTTGGACACAATATCTACTTAGAAAACACATGAGCCATGTATATGGAATAGATGAATAGATCCAATATGATGGCTGTAAAAATATACTCCGTATCAGATATGATGGCTGCCAAAATAATAATCCAATATGATGTATTGTTGATTAAAAAGTTCTACACTGAGTGCTGAAAATTGCGTTCACTAGGAATTTGTACGAGCAGAAAAGACGGAAGAGCAAAAAAAGAAGGCACCAGGGGCATGCATGGCTGAGGAAGGAAAAGGACCTCCACGCAAGAGAGTAAGGATCGTTTTGTACAGGCAGAAAAGACAGAAGGGGCTCCAGGGGCATGGCTGAGGAAAGAAAAAATCAAAGAGCCTGTGCGGAAGAGAGCAAGGATCCGTTTGTAATAGAAGAGAAGACAGAACACAGCAGCGCGAAAGGAGGCGAGGGGTATATCTGCGAGAAAAAAAAAGGGACCACAGCGTAAAATCCCCAAAAAATTGGACCATTTCTCAATGTATGCGTGTCATCCTTGCGCAGGGGCCATGCTAACCTAGGGACAGCATAGAAGGTAGCGAGGGAGTTTATATGCTGGTCGGAAATCATCGTGCTAGCCGATGTGGTACTAATCTGTTTGCTCCTCGCCTTGACCGCCCAGCGCAGCGCACGCCAGCCCCGCGCGAGTCAGCCATACGTGGGCTTTATTCTACACCGCCCAACTCAACCCGGTATAGACCCAGTCACGACCTCTTGCGGCCTTTCTCCAAGCTAAACTAAATTCTTTGTCTGTTAGCGGATGTGCTAGCGCCGGGTCGCTGGTGACAGCGTTAATTTTTATTTTATTTTGGAAGGAGACAACGTTAATTCGGCCGGCCGGATGGGTGCTGATGATCGATGCAGATTGCAATTTGGTGTGATGGATCCGGCATTTTAGGTCGAACAGTACGTGGAATTGATAAGCACCAAAAACGTGATGGATCCGGCATTTTAGGTCGAACAGTATGTGAACATGGACCATGATAGCCAGTTAAGTGCTGGTTCAATATTGCCCTCGTCATGAATTCGGTTGTTGGGGTGCCCAATTTGGTTCTATCATTGCGAGTCGATAAATACTTCCTTTATCGGAGAGAAGTCTTCTGACGGAGACACCTGCAAAAGCCAAAAACAGCACAGGTCGTATTAAATTCAGCAGCAGAATTCAACTTCAGTATACTGTCAAGCAATGGCAAGAGCAAGAAGAGATCACATATTCAAGCTGCCCATCATCATGGATTTCGGTTGTTGGGCTGCCCACGCAAGTATTTATCATCGCGCCCTTTCAATCACGGTCAACAGTATTTCAGCTTCTAGTTGCTGTCAGTGCCATGCATAATTCGACCGTGGGGCTGCGATACATGCATGTTCTATCCTCTAGGCTGTCACCATATGGGTCATTTTCTTTTTGTTACTCCATCAATGATCAGTGGCTACTCTTGTTACTCGAGAAAAGTTATGGTTACTCTTCCGAATGCTGTTACCAGCTACTGTGTCTATTTCTAAATATAAGGTTGACTAAGTTTATAGAAAAATATACTGACACGACAACATCAAATAAATAGATATACTATGAAGATATATATTACGATGAAGTTAACAAAACTAATTTAGAGTTGTACGGAGTAGATGTTAGTAGATTTTTCTATAAATTTGCACAAACTTTAACTCTGACTTAGAACAGAAGTAAGGCGAGTAAATCATTTTGTATTTAGCAACGAAGGGAGTACTAATTAACAAGATTGACTACATTGCCTGCTAACTACCAAGACGGATACCTGCTAACTAACAAGCACGGCATCGGCTCCTTCAAATAGAAACGTACGACATCGGCTCCTTCAAAGAAAAACGTATGACATCGGCACTATAAAAGCTACGGCTACTTTACACACGTAGCAGCCAAAGCCATAGTACAGCTACTCAGCTAGTCTAGTACAACCTGGTGGCCATAGCATGGGAGAAACAATCACGGCAACAGCTGTGAAGGGTGGATATCAAGAGAAGGAGAATGGCACCGAGAAGAAGCTGGCCAAAGTTGGCAAGGTGCCGTTACATGACCTGTTCAAGAACGCAGACGCCATGGACGTGGTGCTGATGCTTGTCGGCACCGTCGGAGCGATCGCTGCCGGCATGTCGCAGGTGGTCATGACAATCGTCTTTGGCCGGATGGTCGACGCCTTTGGGGGCGCCACCCCCAGCACTGTCCTTCCCAGAGTCAACAGGGTAACCCCTTTTGCTTCTGCAAGACTACAAGGACACAATGAAGTTTGGCATTAGCATGCATTAAGCTGCTAAGAGATTCTTCTTTTGACGGAATGCTAAGAGATTCTTGATTCATAATAAGCATATGCATCGAAAGTTTTTGTTTTATTTGAAAATATCAAAAGCAATAACAGATTTTATATCTAGCTGGCATATTTCTTTCAGGTGGTCCTAGAGTTCGTCTACTTAGGGATTGGGACATTGCCCGCTTGTTTCCTCCGTAAGTATGATTGGAAGAGATGCCATTTATGGTATCTTTTGCATGGTTATTCTCATTGAAGCATGACCAGTACACATGCTATTATGGTACCTTAATTTGCATGAGTTTTCGCATTATTTATATACTTCCTAGAAGCAAGATACAACTAGATCCTATCAAATGCTACTAGCCCTCGTCAAGCAACACCTCTCCTGGCCACCTGCTACCCAGGGGATGATGCTCAAGAACAAAAAACGTTCCAGATAGTACCATGGTATAATAGTTATGTATTGTGTTGTAAATTAATGTCATACTTGACCATGTAAATATAAGAGGGTATATGAGTATATTTGACGATAGTTGAACTCGATCACTATTGTCTTTGATCATATCAGTACCTTGGAACAGCATCTATTTGAGCATGATAATACACGTGAATAGCACAGGCTCGTACTCAATATCAAATCGCTCATTGATGCTTTTGCTGCATCGATCAAAATCTAGAATGTCACTAAAATCATTCTTAACCATAATATCTATGCTTACCAGAGATATCATGTTGGACGGTGACTGGGGAGAGGCAGGCAAATCGCATCCGATCATTGTATCTCGAGTCGGTCCTGACACAAGACATGGAATTCTTTGACACGGAAACAAAAGGTGGACAAGTAGTCTCTGGGATATGTGCTGACACAATAGTTATTCAGGAGGCTATGGGAGAGAAGGTACAAACCCTGGAGCCTTTCTTTTGCTTTACCTGCGACAGAAAAGATAAATATATTGCGTAGCTACTATTCCAGTGGTGTCTCAACTTTCAACTTCTATCATTAGAGTATAGCTCTTCATCTTTATCCTTTCCTGCTTTGGAGTTTGGTGAACCATCTCTGAGAGAAAATGAACTTGACGATAATTTTACTAGTAGTAAGACTGGTAAAGTTCACCATTAACAGTTTGTTATTCCTTCTTTTACATTTCCCATTCCTTTTCTCTAGGTCGGGAAGTTTCTACATCTTTTTACAACTTTCCTTGGTGGGTTTGTGGTGGCGTTCATTAAAGGGTGGCTCCTAACTCTTGTAATGCTTTCTACTATACCACCAATAATCTTTGCTGCTGGAATCGTATCGAAGATGATGTCCAAAGTATCTAGCGAGGGCCTAGAATCATATAGCGATGCAGGGGATATTGTTGAACAGACAATTGGATCCATAAAAACGGTACGCCCGGTGTCGATGCTGCAATCAAGAATGACAAATTCTCAACTAACATGTATTCATATTATAACAGGTGGCTTCATTCAATGGTGAAAAGAAAGCCATGACCTTATACAACAATTACATAAAGAAGGCATACAAGGGTACGGTCAAGGAAGGGACTATCCAAGGTTTTGGCATGGGTTTCCTTACCTTCGCCACTTTCTCAGGCATTGGATTAATTCTATGGTATGGAAGTAAGTTAACCCTCAGCGGAGGATATAGTGGAGCAGATATCATGAGTATATTGTTCTGCGTCATGATAGCAGCAAGGTTAGTATTAACGCAAAAAAAAACAGCTTACTAATTAAATTCAACCAATAGATAGACATGTATAGTAATTTAAAACATTTGCTAATCCTTGTTAGTTTTAGTAGGACATAGAGGTGTAGCCACGTAGTCATGTCTTGTGACTCTTGTGATTTGTAACAGATTCTTGAGTTGCCACCAATATCTGCCTCTCTCCTTTAAAAAATAAATAAATACAAGTAGCTAGTTCTGACACAAGTAATAATACTTCCACCAATACAATATTAAGATAGTATGTCTGCTCTAACATGCAACTTTTCAACTGTCTGGGGGTAGATCATTGGGTGATGCAACCCCCTGCATTGCTGCCTTTGAGGAAGGGAGAGTTGCGGCGTACAGGTTGTTTACAACAATCAATAGGAAACCAAAGATCGACTATGATGATACTACCAGTGTTGTGTTAGAAGACATCAAGGGTGATATAGAGCTGAGGGATGTGTTTTTCAGCTATCCAAGCAGGCCAGAGCAACTAATATTCGCTGGATTTTCAATGCATGTTTCAACTGGCACAACAATGGCCATAGTTGGTGAGAGTGGGAGTGGCAAATCAACTGTGATCAATCTGGTTGAGAGATTTTATGATCCACGGGCTGGCGAAGTGTTGATTGATGGAATGAACATCAAGAGTTTTAAACTAGACTGGATTAGAGGGAAGATTGGCCTTGTTAACCAGGAACCAATGCTATTCATGACATCTATCAAGGAGAACATAACCTACGGAAAAGAGGATGCAACACTTGAAGAAATCAAGAGAGCAGCTGAGCTTGCCAACGCGGCAAGATTCATTGAGAATTTGCCTAATGTACTTAAATTAAACACAATCTGTTCAATAATAACCCATCATGCATATACAAACATAAACCTAATGACTCCTTCATATGATTTCAGGGTTATGACACAGCAGTTGGAGAACATGGTGCTCAGCTTTCGGGGGGGCAGAAGCAAAGGATCGCAGTCGCAAGAGCAATCCTAAAAGATCCGAAAATCCTTTTGCTCGATGAAGCAACTAGTGCTTTGGATTCAGAGTCTGAGAGAGTACTCCAAGAAGCGCTAAACAAGATCATGGTTGGGAGGACCACGGTTATCGTGGCGCACCGTTTGAGCACAGTTAGGAATGCTCACTGCATCTCAGTTGTTTCTGAAGGAAAACTAATCGAACAAGGTTAGTGTCTCCCTGCTCGATCTTTCCGTTGTGTTTGTGCCAAAATAGAGTAATAAAACTGAAGTGGTTCATTTAGGACATCATGATAAATTGGTAAAGGATCCTAGTGGGGCATACTCTCAGCTTATTCGGCTACAAGAGGCACACCAAGACACTGGCGACCACTTAGATGCTGGATTACCAGGTTCATTATCTAAAAGAAGTCAATCACTCAAACGATCAACTAGCAGAAGTGCAGCTGGGACCAGTCATCATTCTTTAAGCCCTCCAGACAGCTTGCATGGGCCTACTGGATTACAAGATTATGATGGTGCTGATAGCGATAACACTAATGGCAAGGTCTCCAAGAAGGGCCCGATGGGCCGCCTAATTAGCCTAAACAAACCAGAAATGGCATTTCTTATATTTGGTTCTCTTGCGGCTGCAATTGACGGAACTGTCTACCCAATGATTGGTTATGTAATGGCTACCAGTGCTAAAACATTTTATGAATTACCAGCAGACAAGCGACAGAAAGATTCTACCTTTTGGGGATTGCTCTGTGTTGGGTTGGGTGCGATGAGTATGATATCAAAGCTAGCAAATAGCTTTCTATTTGCAATAGCTGGTGGGAAACTTATAGAAAGAATACGTGTTTTGACATTTCAAAACATAGTGTACCAAGAGGCTGCTTGGTTTGATCATCCTGCAAATAATAGGTGAGCTATCTTGATCTATTCACGAAAATGGAACAGTCAAGATACTAACTGTCTCTTTCACCTCTTGCAGTGGAGCACTAGGTGGAAGGCTATGTGTTGATGCCCTTAATGTGAGGCGTCTTGTTGGGGGTAACTTGGCCTTGATGGTCCAATGTACTTCAACGCTTCTTTGTGGAATAGTAATAGCAATGAGCGCAGACTGGAAGCTTTCACTGGTCATCTTAATTGTGATTCCTCTAATAGGTCTCGAGGGTTATGCTCAAGTAAAGTTCTTACAAGGGTTTAGTCAAGATACTAAGGTGAGCCATGAACTAGCTTTATGTTATGAACTTTTTATTTAGTATTAGTTTTGCTTTCTTTTGTCCTTCCTAAAGCGCAAAAGCTCGATAGGTATACTGAATACGGACCTCATGCTGAAAAAATGTGGATAAGTTAGCACATTTCATTAACAGTGCCTCTGCTACAATGCTGTAACCAGTGTTGTCTTTTAATGCACATGGGTGCCAATTGTAATTTATGTTTTTTATGGTTGATATGTGATCATAGACCATGTATGAAGAAGCAAGTCAGGTTGCAACTGAAGCAGTTAGTAACATCAGAACAGTATCGTCTTTTTGTGCTGAGAAGAGAGTGATGACAAAATACATTAAAAAGTGTCGAGCTTCTAAGAATCAGGGAATTCGAACTGGAATAGTTGGAGGCCTTGGTTTTGGCTTCTCATATATGGTGCTGTATTCCACCTGTGCTCTTTGTTACTATGTTGGTGCCAAGTTTGTTAGTCAGGGCAATTCCAATTTTGGCAACGTCTACAAGGTAATCAGTACGAATCATTTCAACAACACCAAAAGATTCTTCATGAACATTCTATCTTTATATCTGCTTCAAAATATTGTAATGCAGGCTTTCTTTGCTTTAGCTGTGGCCATGATTGGAGCAACACAAACTAGTACTATGGCTTCCTGTTCAACCAAGGCAAATGATTCTGCAACTTCCATATTCACAATCTTAGATAGAAAATCACAAATTGACTCCAGCAGCATTGAAGGTTCAACTATGGATCTTGTTAAGGGTGACATTGATTTTATGCATATCAGCTTCAAATACCCATCCCGTCCGGATGTTCAAATATTCAGTGACTTTACCTTGAGCATTCCTTCTGGAAAGGTCTTAATTAAACCAGAACCCTAATTTTCTCATCTTCTCTCAGTTATTCTGAGGGTCCAATCTGCTGTGCTTCCGTAGTTGTTTCCAAGGACTTACTTAGCAACCTGTTTATTGCAGACTGTTGCACTGGTTGGTGAAAGTGGCAGCGGCAAATCTACAGCAATTGCTTTACTAGAGCGTTTCTATGATCTTGAATCTGGTGTAATCTTATTCGATGGAGTGGACATCAAAACCTTAAAGCTCAGTTGGTTGAGGGACCAGATGGGATTGGTAAGCCAAGAACCACTACTTTTCAATGACACAATACATGCCAACATAGCATATGGAAAGCATGGAGAGATAACTGAGGATGAGATTGTCGTGGCTGCTAAAGCGGCCAATGCCCATGAATTCATATCAAGCATGCCACAGGGTTACAACACGAATGTTGGAGACAGAGGAACCCAACTATCAGGCGGGCAAAAACAGCGTATAGCTATCGCCAGAGCTATTCTCAAGGACCCGAGGGTACTTCTTCTGGATGAGGCAACTAGTGCGTTAGATGCCGAGTCAGAGTGCATTGTTCAAGATGCATTGGATCGCATGATGGTTGGCAGGACAACTGTCATCGTGGCACACCGCCTCTCGACGATCCAAGGAGCTGATATAATTGCAGTCCTGAAGGACGGCACAATTGTGGAGAAAGGGAGGCATGAAACACTGATGGGCATCGCTGGTGGAGCCTATGCTTCACTTGTAGAACTTCGCCCCAGCGCAACATAATACAAAGATTTGGGCAACGCAATCAAGTTGGACTCATCAATTTGAGATACTATAGTTTACAGTTGCCTTGGGCAATCTAGATATATTACTATGAAACTGCAGGCGCCTTAATGAATGTATAAAAAAGGTTCCATGGGTGTGATATCTTGCAGCTAAAAGATGGAACATGACATTTCCAATGCCTAGCATTTTGTGTACAGTGTAGCATAAAATGTACTACGGAGTATATAATTTTAAGCTGTATGGACAACCTAGGGTGGTGGTAGGTACCTTGGGAGGTTACCAGTTACCATCTCTTGTGATCCTCGTCGACGTTGAGCCAAAGAAGGCAACAAGTGTGTCCATCACGAGCTGCAAGTAAACTAGCGGGGTTCAGAAAGTGAATATTGTGATGCTTTTCGTAATAGGCGAGCTAAAATGAGAGAAATAATGTGAAGGGGGGGTCATGTTCAAGTACTCCGTAGTTCAAGTAGTTCAAGTAGTATACCTGGCACAGACGCCGGCTGCGACTGCTGGATCAGCGGCGCCATGGACGGCCGCTTGCCGGGTATGCAATGTAACCCCATGAACGCGCAGGCAGCCGCTCCGCCCGTTCAGCGTCCGGTGATTCAGAGAGACCATGCACGACGCGGGGCTCCGGCTGCACTCCTTGGGCAGGACCGCCACCGCCAGCGCGCCATTGCGTGCAGCGTGGCGTTCGCGGCGACCTCCTCGCTCGGCGGCGAATGCGACCCGGAGGGCCTCCGCGGATGGGGGACGGGTACGCCTGGAGGCAGTTCTGGAGCGCCGGATTTGTGGGGTTGCGCCGGCGTGCTGCACGAGGTGGCAGAGGGGCGGCGGTGGCGGGGATTTTTGGCCTGGAGCCCTGACACTTGGGCAAGGTTCGCTCCTTAAGACTACGCAGCGAACGTCACATCCTAGATTTCTCTGTCGATCGCCAATTATTACGTTACCGTAAGTGCGTTTACGTAAACTCCACCCTCTCGTACGCTTCCGCGATTCGCAACGCCGGTGTCTGCATTCACCGATGCCCTTCGCCACCGCGACCCACCGCCGCGATCCCAGCAAGCTTCGCTACAAGCCAAAGCCACCGCCGGAACCGCACCCGTTCCTGCTCCACCTCAAGACGCTCCCTTCCCCCGTCGCCGCGGCGGCCGCGTTGCTCTCGGCGCCGCGCCGCCTCAACGACCACCCCTTCGCCTCCTGCGTCCTCTACCGCCTGGCCCGCGCGCGCCTCTTCCCCATCCTCCTCCCGCTCATCTCCGAGCTCCGCTCCCGCCGCGCGCCGCTCCGGGGCACCGTCTTCGCGGCCCTCATCGACCGCCTCGGCGCCGCCGCCCGCCCGGACGCCGCGCTGCTCGTCTTCCGCGCCGTCCCGGCATTCTGCTCCCACTCCAACGCC
The DNA here is from genome assembly GCF_000005505.3 of Brachypodium distachyon. Classification (NCBI taxonomy): domain Eukaryota; kingdom Viridiplantae; phylum Streptophyta; class Magnoliopsida; order Poales; family Poaceae; genus Brachypodium; species Brachypodium distachyon. Next base: position 15,757,975 of record NC_016132.3, on the reverse strand, counting down.
ACCTTCCACGCGCTGCTCCACTGCTTCGTCTGCAACGGCCGCCTCGACGCCGCCCGGGACCTGCTCCCTCGCGCAGCCAAGCTCGGCGTCCGCCCCAATGCCGTGTCGTACAACATTATTCTCAAGGGGGCGTGCGAGCGGGACGGGTTCGTGGGCGCCCGCGTGGTGCTCGACGAAATGCTCGGCCGCGGCGTCCGGCCGACGGTCGTCACTTTCAACACGCTGGTGGGCGCGGCGTGCCAGGAAGGGGAGCTGGGTGGCGCCGAGCGGCTCAGGGAGGAGATGGTGCGCAGGGGCGTGACGCCCAACGCCGTGACATATTCCCTGCTGATGCGCGGGCTGTGCGACGCCGGACGGCACGACGACGCCAAGAAGATGATGTTCGACATGGAGTACCAGGGCTGTCAGACCGAGGCGGTGAACTACGGCGTGCTGATGAGCGCTTACGCGAGGCAGGGTAACATCGATGGCGTCAGGGGGCTGCTCTCCAACATGCGCAAGCGCAAGCTCAAGCCCGACGACGCGAGCTACAACGTCTTGATCAAATGCTTGTGTGACAACGGCAGGGTGGTCGAGGCGCACAAGGCGTTGGTCGAGATGCAAGTCAAAGAGGGCACCGTACCGAGCGCCGCGACGTACCGCGTCTTGGCTGACGGGTGCTGCAGCGCTCAGGATTTCGGGTTGGGCCTGAGAGTTCTCAACGCCATGCTGGCAAGCGGGCATTGCCCTCTGGCTCACACCTTCAGGCACCTGGTGAAAGGGCTCAGCGAGGACGAGAAGACAGAGGAAGCCTGCTTCGTCTTGGAGAAGATGGCGGAGAGTGGGGCGTGGATGGACGCTGAAGGGTGGCAGTCTCTTGTTACATGTGTTTGCAGCGGCAGTGAGGTGAAGCTCCCAGATGAGTTAGCAATGCCATCTTGAAATTTTCAGTTCCTGACTTGTCAGCACAAGACGCTAGGCGTTTCGGGTTCTTTTTTCCTACTCTTTGTCTTGCTTCATTCACATTTCCCAGATGAGTACCATTTGGTTGTAGCCTGAGCTTGGTATAAAAAAATGGTTATAGCCTGAGCTTTAGGCATGCATCCTTTGTGAAAAGGAAAAATGTATACTTCTCCTAGGCATGCACCTATTACTTTCCTATAGGTAAAGGCACCAAAACGTTTCATTTGAATTGAAAGCATTGGATGCTATAGAATTTGAGACTGGCTAGGTAAGGGACATTGAGAAAGGGAAAACAACTGTACATCACAAAGATTGGTACTAGGGATTTTCACGACAACTAAAGTACTCCGATCCATATTAATTGTCTTATGGATGTATCCGATCCATATTAATTGTCTTATGGATGTATGTATGGCTAAAAAAAATACTCCCTCCGTCCCAAAATAAGTGTCGTAAATTTGTACAAAATCTTATACAAATTCACGTCGGTTATTTTGAGACGGAGGAAGTAATATGGATCTCATCGGAGCACCTTTAGCTAGTGCATCAGCTATCTGATGTTTACTTCGACTTTTCTGCAAAAGCTGGTCTGTTTGTTTTCAATTAAAAAAATCATGTGCAGTTTTCAAACACTCCAATATTGCTTAGAGTAATGATTGTATCCGGGGACCACCATCTGTCTACTAGCACAAGATAAGCTATAAAGCAAAGAGATACGCTATCAACAGAAAAGCATTTTTCATAGCATTGATACGAAAGAGAAACTTTACACAAGAGTGTTCCACCATATAAAAATAGTATAGACTGCGTATAAGGCAAATGCCAGTTATAAGAGGCAAATGCCAACTATTTCTCATACAGATTTCCCCATGGCAAATGCTACAATGCAGCCAACGAGCGCTCCAGCAAAAACCTGCACAAATCCCATTTATCGACATGAATATGCAGTCACACATGATGACAAGAAGATAAATTGATACATTGCTAACAATTGGGAAATATGGGCATACAACTAGTCGTCTATTTGTAAGGTAATGGACCATGGTATACCAAAATTTAGTTTCTTACATTAGCATGAAATAGGAGTCAAAACACATTTGATACAAGTGGAAGTCAATTGGATCTCATCCGTCATCCAAAGGCAATGGAATAATTTAACATCCAACAATAATTAGTTGACTACTACAATCTTCATTTTGTGGGCATGGCAATAACTTGAGTGCATGTAATATATTAACTGTGCATACACAAAAGAAGAAATATGAATAGAGCTACCTGAAATGGACTGTGTCCGAGAGGTTCCCGAAGCGGCCTAAAGGTAGAGATAATTGGATGGTCCGGTGATAAATCAGAAACTATTAGATTTAACAACTGCAACAAATTTATTACAGTATTAGAGGATAGTAAGAAAATAATACTCGTAGTTCACTGGCAACACACATAGAAACATAAAGTAACAACACCATGCAATAATGATACTATAGGACAATCACTGATGTTCACAATGTGCATAGAAATCCATAAACTTACGGCAGCTTGGCGACCTGTGTGCCATCTGACTCCCGATGCATCATACATTACCTGCAAAAGAAAACTTATATTAGAAACCTATTCTAAGAAAAGAGCTAATGTTGATGTGAATGCAGTCAAAGCTGACCTTTTAAAAACAAAATGTTTGACAAAAAGGAAGCTAAGAAGTTGAATTGGAAAGAAACTATTTTATGGCACAGTTGTTACTTAGTATAGAAACAATTGAAGTATAATAACGAGTTCCTGAACTCACAACTGCATCTCTATCACTATGTCCTGACAAATTTTCAGCAAGATGTCTTAGAAGAGAAAATCCATACCCACCCACATTAAAGGAAGAAGCACTCAGATTTATATTGAATGGGTACTGACAAACATGTGTATTGGAAGAGCAAACAAATAATACCAAAAAAAGGTAGAGGATCTTACATTCCTATAATTGTTTATGGGAACGAAAATAGTAACGAGTATAGCAATTTCTAAGAAAAAGGGACTCTTGATTGTCACATTTACTTGATTGAAAAGAAAAAAAGAAATGCATGGAACCTAAATAGTTCAAGTACATACAACGGCAGCAAAAACCAATGCAAGGGCAAACACGGAGCTATCTCCGCCTTCTTGATGGCCAACCGCCACAGCCAAACTCCCCACTGTTGCAGAAAGAGATGAAATAACTCCAGAAGAGGTAAGAAACTTTCTTGCATCCCATTTCTTCTCCTTTAACCTGCATGTCTAGGACGAAAAAAGTAAAGCTTAATGGAACATCAGTGCAAACTCTCCAGCTACAGCTATTCTAAACATACAGTCATACACTGCCAGTTGATCAGTCATTTCATCTTAGCAGGATAGTCTTCATTCATACATCATCGATGCAGAATTTGCGCAGTGTAAATAGTACACTTCTAGATTTACGAGTCATTTGGAGTTACTAGTACTCCCTCCATCCAACAAAGAATGTCTCAAGTTTGATCAAATTTGAATGCATCTATATACTAAGTCATGTCTAGATACATCCAAATTTTGACAAACTTGAGACATCTTTTGTTGGACGGAGGGAGTACTATACTTGTGCCATACATCAGCCCTACTCGGATGTCAGGACTTTGCTTAGATTTAAATAGGACACTCATAACAACTATCTAGTCCCGAATGGCAAATAAAACGAGGTCACTGGTTTGCAATACGGATGGCATATAACAAATCGCGTGGATATCGACCCAATAAATCCTTATCCCCACATACATCCTTCTACAGAAGTAAATTCATCTCCACCATGAGCCCACTACAAAAGCCAAACCAAATTCGGCGCTTCCACATCACGAGAAGAAACCCGTCCGCTAAGTTTCTCCACGAACGATCCCACTTTTCGGGAAACCAAAAACGCGATCGCACCAACTGAAGAGAGATCGCACCGACACCGGAAAATATGGGGGCAACAGCACCGCCGCGTTAGATCTAGAGAGGGGGGGAAGAGGGAGTGCGCACCAGATGGAGAGGAGGTTGACGAAGTTGGCGAAGGCGAAGGCGAGGAGCGCGGCGCCGAGGGGGAAGTTCCCGCCGCCGCCGCCGCCCGCGACGGGGGCGAGGTCGGCCGCCGAGGGCGTGGACGGCGGCGTCCCGGTCCCGGCGCCGGCCCCGTGCGCCGCGGTCAACATCTCCGTGCCCCTCATGGCGCCGTCGGTGGTTGGGGGCGGTTCACTGGCTCTGGCTGGCTCCCCTTCCCGTGTTGAGTTCCTCCCTTTCGGGCTTCTTCGTCTCTCTCGCGGGCTCTCGGGAGTCTGGCGAGTTTGCCGAGTCAAGTGCTTCCCTGAGGCTTAGCAAAGTTGTTGGGCCTCTCAAACGGTTAGGTCCTTTTTGATTCGTAGAAACGTTTGAATAGAAAAGGCAACAGGGTTGCGCATTCGATGACCCCAAGCTAAGGTCACTCCCAACGAATTATGGTTGTAACCATTAGCAGGAAGAAATTTTTTGACGGTCGGTGATAATCTCTTTGTCATTCAGATGTTATATCTCGAAGATTGGGAGCGTGTGATTGATCGAGCAAGGGCCATGGTGGTATGGGAGATGGACTCTTCTCGTTGATCCATACAATTGTATGGATTTATATAGAAGGACATTATCTTCCTAAACTTTACGAAATCCTTGTTCAAACCCACTACCCGTTGGAGCCATTTAGGAAAGAAAAGGTAGTATCCCTGTCATGAGGCTTTGGTCACTAGATGCACGCGGTGGGCAGCGCCTGAGGCGATTATATCCGTGTTCTAATTTGCGATGGTATGCGTGTTGCGCTCACTCGATTTGTCAGCAGTGTGTAGGAAGTTAAACGAAATATGTCAATATGAGAAGCTTGGCTTATTCTGATATATGTGCGGGGACATGGTTTGATGGGTTGCGACAATGATGTACATGAAGAATATGCCATTTGTAATCTGGAGGCTGGCTCAATGTAGAAAGTCCACATCACCATTAAGCCCCTAGGTGGGGGGGGGGGGTATTCTAGAGATGTTGTGGCAATACCTACACCTTTGGCTCTACAAAGCGTCATGCCACTAATGAATCTTCTGGAGAAAAAAAAATCCTCACGCCACTAATGAATCTTCCGAGTGTGGCTAAGAGGATGGGGTTGTCAATAGCCTGTTAAAGCACAAGGACACGATGATGGTGGACAAGGAAAAGAAATGTTTGATACTATGAGAAGCCAATCTTAGGGGAATGATCTAGTGTTGGCAGGGATTGACGGGTGGATGAATCTCGTCACACTACCATGGTGTCCCAATTATCCCCCCATAATATGCAAATTTCTAAGGGTGGGAAGATGCAAGGAGATAATGATAGCATGAGTAATGTAAGAGAAGGATTGCTGGTCTCCTTCAAGGAGGACCGAATTGTCGCTATTGGGTGCCGACGTGGAGGCTTGATGTCAAGAGGCAAGTCTGAGCAAATGTGGTTTCCTCTTCGGAACTCATCTTACCAAGGAGATGTGGTAGTGTAAGAGATCGGATTTTGCTTTCATGTTGGTACAAGAGAGTGATGCAGGAGTGGAGGCCTTTTGTTATTCTGATCCCACCACGTTAGAGGGGGGGGGGGGGGGGGGGAGTGTGAAGGGATCGCGTTTCTTCGAGTTAGATTATGTTAGCATCGATTACTAGTATCCTAACTTATCCGTGAGATTTGCGTTTGTCATAAAAATTTAGCTTATGTGGTCGCTCAAATAAATTTAGTGTGTGTCAAGTAGCCCAGCCGTTTGCAGCAAAAAAATAGAAGGAAAAAAGGAATCATGATCAACCCACCCACCACATCAAAGCAAATGTAGCGCATCACATCACAGATTCACAAAGTTCAACAGTACACCATTAGTAAATCTCTTACAAATCGGGCGCCCAATCCAGCCACTGCAACCACAAAACACACCGACATAGTACTACTGTGGCACCGATTGTTCCTTTATTTATTCTGAGCTGAAGCCCGCCGCTCTGCTTCCGGCCGCCGCCGGGGATATGATCACTTGGTAGCAATGAACAGCCCCCACTTCTGCTCGCCGGCGGAGCTGCGCTTCAGCTTCGCGCTCCAGCCGTTCACGATGTCGTCGTAGTCCTCCTGCCGACAGATAGATCATAGATATATGAAATGAGAAATTACCGAGACTCTCAGGAAGAAGAACAAAAGGTAGTTAAGACTGAAGTGTTTCTTTTGCGTCCTAGTACCTGGGTGAAGTCTGCCAAGAAGGCCTCTTTGTTCTTCTCCGTTTCAGCTAGCTCCCTCTCCAGAACCCTCAGGAACTGAAACAATGCAGCATAGCATAGGACAGTGATGAGACGATCATGTTAATTAGACACTGAAGAAAACTCTTACATTTGTCCAAGCATTATAGCAGTAAAGGATTAGAAAGTGCATGGCATTGACAGAGATTTCAGAGGGTGGGAGATGATGATAACCTGGTCGGTGCGGTCTTCGGCGATGACATCGTGGAAGCCAGCATTCTCAAGCATCTGGGTTGTTGTGTAAACAGATATTAGAATGGTTTGCTAATTTGAACTCTTAATCTATCAAAGCAAATTGGTTCCTGTTCCTGGTGTGCAAAGTTTACTGTAGAAGAAGCAAACCTTTCCATAGGTCTTCACATCATGGAGGTCATAGCCTCTCTGCTTGATGTATGCAGCAAAGTCCTCTGACGGTTTCCCAGGGCTCCTGCAGTAGTCACTGATCAGGACTTTGCCCCCAGGTTTCAGCCACTTGAAGAAGTTCCTGAACAAAGCAGGTTTGTCCTGCAAAACCAAGTTGATCCAATTGTCAGAATTATGGCTACTGGGTTATATATCGTCGCTAGGCAATTGTTACCAACAAGCATTTGCTAGACAAAAATGAAGTGTTAAAACAGTTAAATCTATCCACCGAAAAACATACTTGAATGTGAAGGATGGTGTCACGGCTGTAGATGACGTCGAATGTGTTCTCCGGGTATTCCTTTGTTGTGCAGTCAGCAACTTCGAACTCGACGGAGCATTTGCGCCCGATAGCTCGCTCGATTGCAAATGAAACCATGTTAATGGAAAGATCGATGCCGAGAACATGGACATCGTAGGTTTCGGACATGTAAAAGTCGCCTCCTCCAATTCCACACCCAACATCAAGCACCTTCTGGCCAGGTTTAAGATCCAGCTTGTCCACAAACTCCTTTGTGGTTTCTGTGATGAAAGAAGCAACTGTTTAACTTTCTCCAAAAAAATAGAAAGAGAAAACGAGCTGCTTAACTTTCTAAAACAAGAATCTTTTGAACTTTCCTAAAAGAAGAAGCATGTTTAACAGCATATGGTGTAAGCAAATCACAGAAATTTAGGGGCGATGCGAGGCCACTCACCGAATCCACCAGTGCTAACATAACCCTCTCCAAATACACGTTCATAACGCAAGATTCCGCTGGATTTGTACTGCACATTGTCCAAGAATCTCTGAAATCCCTTGTCATCTGTTGACTTAACCTTTTCCCATAGCCAGCATATCTATCAAGCACACAGTTTTGTCAGTAACTTCGCTTGATCAAGTAACACTGACGCAAGAGCGTCTTTGTGCACAGGAAATGAAATTTAAGTACCTGGTTTTGGTTTTTCTTGCTTTTCACATAAGCTCCAATGCACTTGGAAGTTACAAGGGAAAGCTCAAAAGAGTTCCCTTCTTGATCATAGGAACTGCATTCTTTAAATATCTATTTGTAAAAGAAAGAAAAAGTTAGCTATTAAAGCGGTAAATAATTTTTCATCTGACAAAATGATCAAAGTAACTTTCCACACCAAGCTGGAGATGCAAAGTCATGGCCAGTAAAAACAAGTTTCAGTTAAAGAGATGGGACTGAGAGATGAGACGCAAATGGTGATGCACAGCACAGTGCAGGGTCCACTCTGAATAACACAGAATGGAAGTAGATAAAACAAAATGTTACTGCTAATTAAGAGTTGAGCTTGTAACCTTGGTATAAAACCTTGGCTCCCGGTAGTGTGTTGGGTTCACTTTCCTCTTGGAATCTCCAGACTGGTGGAAGCAGGACTCCCTGATGAATATGTGCCCACCGACCTTGAGCCATTTCACAATCCTCCCTATCAGCTTCTCAACCTACAGTACAGAAATAGCATTCAGTTTCAAGAATTCATTTACAAAGCAAAAAAGTTTGCATCTGTTTTTGTACATGACATGAACATTTTTGATAAATTCGATCTGATGTCCATAATTACCTCCTCATCGGAGAGGTACATGAGCAGCCAGTTGGAGAAGACGAGGTCGATGGAGTTGTCCTCGATCTTGAGCTCGGGCGACGTGACGTCGGCGCACATGAAGGTGATGTTGTTGTGGATGTGCCCGTTGATCTCCTCATTCTGCAGGCAAAGCAGACCAGTACAGATCATCATCAGAGGAGGCAGAATCACAGAACTGATCGACATGAATTTGCAGCTCTGCAGAGTATGAACATTTGGCCTGTCCACGTCCAGAGAAGATAGAAGAATGCAGGACGCTCACCTTCTTGATGACGCTGTCGATGAAGTCGAGAGCCAGGACATGGCCGGCCTCCTTGGCCAGCTCCCCGGTGAAGCGCCCGATCCCGGCGCCGAGCTCCAGCACCGTCTTCCCCTCGTAGGACGGCAGTATGGACAGCACCTACACATAAAAATGCAGCGCAAAGTTGGCACCGTGTTCAGAAGTATTTACAGTACGAACGTGCCAAGTTTTCAGATAAAAATCATGCTGTGCAAGTGCTGGGGCAGCAGCCGGGGCTTGGCCTGTGTTATTCAAAGGGCAGCAGCCGGGGCTTGGCACGCACCCATTGGTCAGATTCGGGGTCGAGCTCTGCTGCTGCCAGGAACTCCTCTCGGGTCGGCTCTGCTGCCTCGGCCATGCTTTGCTCTTAAGAAGCTTAAGCTCTCACTGCTCGGTTCTGTTCTGAGGGCAGCGGGCGATGGAGATTGGCGTTCGGCGTCGATCGGAGCAGCTAGCGCTTTATGGAGGGGACGGGAGCGAATCAAAAGATGCGCACTATCTAGCTAGAAACGTGAGCATGATGGTGACATGGGTATATCATATACTATGATATGCAGCAAGAGTTTCTAGCCAGTGGCCACTGGGGAGCAGGGAATCATCAACCACGGTGGGGTGGGCTGGTCACTGGTGTTTAACAAAGGAAAATAAGGGGGGAGGGGAGGAACTGAGGAAGAGGACACGGCGCCGGACTTGGTGAAGGTAGGTAGAAACAAGATCATGGAGTAGTTTATAGAGGGGATCGATTTGCAGTGTTTGTTTGCCTCTCTTTAATTAAAAGAATATTCGTTTCCTGTGCCACGTTCATGCGTAGGTGCTATATATAAAATGTGGCGCATCTCCTAATGTCATTGGTAATTTGTTATTGTATTGTGCGCGTCCTTTTTATCTGAAGGAGCGTCTATTGCACAATTTCCCAATTAATACCACCGCAGATTCTCTTCATAATTTTATTGATCTTTCACTCTAATATTATCTTGTAAGCTGTCGGAGACGGAGATGGGCTGACGCCTTTCAAGGCAGCATAACGTGTGGACACTGATATGTGTGTCCGAAAGATGGAGGGCCACATGTCAGTGGCTCCACATTATCCGGACGCACATCCAGCGGATCTCGGTTCATTGGAGAGATCATCCACTTTCAGGCACGGAGATATGAGGGCCACAGGGGCTTTGCCCTCCCTAACAATTTTCCTTTTACCTAAGAACTATTAAATAATTATCATCCAGCTCATTTTAAATGAGCTTGGTCTCTAATTTTGCCCCCACCCCCCTCCCGCGAAGCCCCATTCGCCATTCTCGTGCTGAATTTCTGGCTCCCTCACTGTCTCCTGCAACAAGGCCACCGTGCGACCGTCATCTTGTTCAGCCATGTTTATGTGCCAGAGAAATATCTCCGCTGGCCAATAATCTCATCTCTTGTTTTTACTTTCTTTACTCCTAGGCTCCTAGCTTTTTGGTAGTCTGGTAGTCCAAATTTTGTCTAGTGACATGGTGAATGATTTCTTCTCTAGTGACCGTGCCAAGTTGCGGGTAGAAATGGTTTCTTCCCCATCCAATTTTGCTTTCCCAGTCCCCACACAGTGAGAGCAGGACCCCCTACGATCTTATAAGTGTATATGAACCTTTCATACTATTTCATGGGAAAAAAATTCGTCAACTAGTAGTATTTATGATTATTTGGTTCCTTTTATCAATATTCTTGCTTTTTTACTCATGCAGACTCCCTCTACTTCCCCTCCGCCTCCAATTTATGTCATTGTCGCGATCCCCACCGGTAGATTCACTGAAGATTCAGAGCCAATTAATTTGATTCGCACGATTCCAAAAGCAAAGAAGTGCAATGCCATGTCCACTTGATTCCGAGTTTGCTATAGGATTGCATTTGCACTTTGAAAAAACTAAACAAATCTTATCAACAAGTTAGAGCCACCGGAGAACTTTCTACTCCACTAAACAACCAGTCCTTAAAAAAAATTAGAATCTAATTATCTGCAAATCAATCAACCTAGTGTAGAAAAAAGTTCCTACAGATTATCAACAACCGGATGGTACTGGTGGCATATGATCTATTGATCAGCCACATCAGCAAAGATGTCATTTTATATACACTGCCGGCACTTATATAATCAACTTTCCATGGTTTGTTTATATGCGTGCTGCTCACAAATAGAATACTGTGACTTGACCACCTCCCAGTTGATAACATAACAAGCTATGTATTCGTACCTATTGGAGTAGTGTAAATAGCACTACTAGTATAGTGCACTAGCTTAGCTAGGAGCATCGCCCATTTCTTCATTTCAAGAATATCGTGCCCATTCTGCTAATTAAGCCCATGCGCTGTATTAGTACGGAGTACATGGTTTCAAATTAGTACTACATAGGAGTATTAGCAAGAGCAAGTTGACCTCGGACAGAATTATTTTATTTTACTTTTTGTCTCGGCCAGAACCAGCAAACTCCTACCAGCAGATCATTTGGACTTTGTACTCATTCAAACGATTTCCTAGAGAGCCAAGTATAAGTGGAGTACTCTGCTCATGCCATTGGCCATATATACCTGTCAAACGTTTTTACGTGCACCCCTGCTTTCAGCTGAAAAGCCGGCAGAAAACTACGGGTCAGCTTAAGATTTGATGGCTAATCCCCGGATGCTTAATTATGGGAAGTACTCCGTAGACCGTAGAGAAGAGATGTAGTTGACATGGCCCAAAAAAAGGAAGAAAAAAAAAAATCTGGTAGCGTGAGCATCAACCTCTGTGCCTCAGATTACATCTCTCCGGACATCTCTCCGGTAGAAGAAGAGATGTACTCCCTCCTCCTCATATTAAATGAGGAAATATACATGCCCCTAAAAAAAGGAAAAAAGTAAACAGAGACCGTTTTTCTCCTTTCCTGCGACGCGAGCCACGTCGGGCCCGAAACGAACTGCCACCAATCCCGTCGCTTTCTCGCCTTTTTTCCCCGGTGGCGAAACGCCACACCCGCAAACACAAACACAAGGACGAGGACGATGATATATGGAGCAGTCACATCATCTGCTGTTTAATTTGCCGGCCACGTACTACTCGTAGACGGCATGATTCACGAGAGAGACGAGAGATCGATGTCGGGGAGATAGATATATATTAACAGCAACGGGCAAATCGATCGGAAATGAGGAGATGGAGGAATAAACGTTGGAGAATTTAGGTATACCTCGGGTCGCTCCTCCTTGTCGAGGTCCTTGGCGCGGGAGTCGAGCATCATGGACTCCACGGTGAGGTCCCTCGAGTGCTCCTCCCAGTAGCTCTTCTGCACCTTCCTCTCCACCCCAACGAACCCTGCAAAATCCCACACAAAACCATGCATCTCGTCTGCCTCATCGTGCGCGAAAACCAAGTGATCAAAAACTATGAATCTCGACCGACCGGCTTACCATTCTCCACGACGGCGATCACGGCGGGGGTTTCCATCGTCGTCTCCTCCTCTTTCTCGGACTAACGTTTTACAAGCAGAGGACCAGGAGGCAGTTCTCCTCTTTAAGTTTGTTTTGGTTTGTGTTGGAAGTGGTTTCGGGTGTGTTGCGGGTTTAGGTTCCCTCGACGGCGAGGCGGGATCGGGAGAAGCCGCGGGAGCGGCGATTGTTGGCCTGGGCGCCTCTCTGTTGCATCAAACGCCCCCCGCACCAGCGAACCTCGCGCAAAGCTTAAAACAACCCCTCGCTACTCACTCTCTCCGCGGTTTGTTTGTTTGTTCCCACTGGATGAGTGAAGTGTGGATCTCTGCGGCGAACGGGTCCGGGGATTTATAGCCAGCCACGGACGCGCAGACGGCCGGGGGGCGGGCCCCAAACGAATCCCGGGGCAGATCTGGCGGGGCCCTGTTGTCAGCTGCCTTGGCTGAGATGTAGTGCGGTGCGGGGGCTCCGCTCGTTGTCCGCGTCCCGGGGCCCAGCGTCAGGGACAGGGGAGTCTCCTTCAGTGTCTGCGTCTCCGGTTGGTGGGCTTTTCGATCCATCCGGGCGCGGCGAGCAGAGAAGGGCAAAGGAATCTCTTCGGGCCAGTAGGGGGGCAGGAGCTAGGAGGGGCTGCTGCAGTACGTGCAACCGGCTCCAGTGGTGCTACAAGCCTGCCGATTTCCACATGCATTGCTTTCACTCTTTTTGTGTTTTTTGAGGTCGATGCATTGCGCTCACTCCTTCGCAGATCTAGTCTAGACCTAGGGAGAGATATTTTCGGCAAGCTTCTCTACCGGAGACCCTGCTCCAATGATTTCATTTTACGTCAACAATGATAGGAATAATTTCATTTTACCGCAACAATGATAAGTAATAATTTCATTTCAAACGAGAAAATATCTTCGTTATTCCTACCCTTCAAGCCTAAATAGCTTCTTTTTATCCTCATGTATATAAATCCACGTCAGTTAATTCGGAACGGAACCTAAATTCTAAACATTTGTTGCTCCCCGCGCAAGCCTGTTCTCGCTGTTCGTGACTCGTCAGAACCCCCGCGCAACCCGTGTGTGCTCGCTCCCTCACACTTGCACTGAAGGTACTCGACGAGATCGTTTCACGCGTCTCGCTTCCCGCGGGTACGTCGCCTACTACCACCGGAAGAACATTCCTAGTCGACGAGAGACAAAGAGTGTGAAGCTATAGCTTGTGTCATCGACCTCGCATACTGAGATCCTGTATAACCAACCCAGCTAGCGTGCCCTTTGTGTGTTCAGAACTTACCTGGTGAAGGTGTACGTGTTTGGGAAGACGATGAGATCATGCGATGCCATCATGTGGCCCTTTGGGACCACTGTCGTCTTTGATGGCATTGTTTGCTGCAGATGTAAGGCAAACAAGGCAACAGTTAAGCTTAGTACACACAGATGCACAATAGAGTACGTACTGCCTAGGCACGTGGCAGCGATGTAGCGGGCAAAGCTTTTGGTGCCTAGTACTGGTAGAGGGGCGTGGCAGATATTGTGCTGGCCTGCTGGGTGGGTGTCGCCTTACGTGGATCTGAATGATTGGGATCGTGGATACCCCTGGGTCCCCGCTGATTGATACCTTTGCTTCCTTGCATGATTGTACTACTAGTAGCAGTACGTACAATACTGAGAATTGCAAAGCTCACTGGCTCTTCAGAAATGGATAAATCATTTTGTACAATACTGAGAATTGCAAAGCTCACTGGTTCTTCAGAAATATAGATAAGCTACATTCAGGCAGAGAAGCTACGCACCCAATTGGTAGTGCACCGCTCGCTGTTGCAGCAAGAAGTTTCACCTGCAGGCAAGAGAGATCGATCTACCCTCCTCCTGCTAAAGCCTACAAGCACCAGAAAACTAGAGGACAACTCGTACACATAGCCATTTTCATATAGGTGGGGGGGACTGGCGAGAGCCTCCTCACGATGCGAAAAGCCGGATCACTGGTGAAGATTCTTCTGTTGGTTACTTTTCTTCTAACCCAAGAGGCGACAAAACACTTTCACTAGATAGGCGGTTAGATATTGTAATTTGCAGCGTATCATCGTGCCATTGCGTTTTGTTTATCGTTCGCGGCAATGAAAAAGGATGATGATAATGACGGCAGGCAAACTATAGTCCTCCTGGTCCTGATAAATGATCGGCACCTCACTGTTGAGTCTTTACCTACTTTCTTTTTGGAAGACATCTTACCTAACGAAACTTTGAAAAATAGACATTCGCCGGACAATATGATCTGCACTTCCGAGTTCAGGTCAGTAACCAAAGAGGTACCTTAGTCAGGAAACTTCAGCTCAGGGATCAGATGACAGAAAAGCAAATACTCCAGAGATGGATAGTATCAGAGAAAATGTGCAAGAGATACCATGGACATCTTCACGGAATGTGAGATGACAGCTGAACAGACACTATGCATGCCTACATGGGCAGAAAAGAACGAGTACCAATCGATCACCCAGTGCAATCCCTCGTGTTATAACCTTGTCCTACTATTTATTGACATATATCTGATGTTGCACAGGTCACTAATTTCTTTACAACAAGGGTCACTTGGCACTTGGCAGCCCCGTCTGGTGCAGCCGAATACACATATCAATACGAGTGGTATCATACAATAATGGCCAGGCACAATGCATATTACCGTCGCACAAAAATCGCATTCGCTGTGGACACAAATTGCTCATGTTCAATGCAGCCTATAGAAGTTGGTTACCACCAAATGGGTTGGCTTGCTGTTGTGAATTGTTTGCCACGGGGAATGGCCCAAAGCCGGTATCCAGAAAGGGGTTCGTTACAGGGCCCGGGCCTGCATGCTGTGTCTGAACGGGTGGTCCGAACGGATTCGGCTGCATCATAGTTGGTATCTGCGGATGCTGCTGAGACATTGCAGCCATTTGAACCAATGGCGGGGGAGCAACTTGGTTCGACATCGCGAATGGATCATTTGTCATGAATGGGTTGGGAGCTGACGAACCATATAACTGCTGCTGCTGTCTCTGCCGGTAGGCTCCTTCATCGTAGAGGCTGTCCAAGATGAGCTTGTCAAGTCCACCACCCTGTAAACACGGTCATCAAGTTTACTCTTTTGCAGGTGAAAAGAGCTTCGTCGATAAAACAGCAGTACAGCACTTCAATTACTATTTTGTCTGAAGCAACTGTAGCCCCTCGATATATCACCTAAAAGGGTTTCACCCGAGAGAAACAACAATACAGAAAACAAATGCAATGAACACCCCATTTATTGTTACACAGTAGATCTATATAGCATCTTGTTTTATGATTATTGATCAATAATAAGTGGACACTATCAAGACATACTATCGTATTCTGCTACCAATAAAAATGATTCCATTGGCCCGCTGCACAAACTAACACGCCTATTTGCCTATATGACAAACAAAAAAACGCCTATTTGCATATGGTTCCCACAAAAAAATGTGCCCACATAACTACATGAAAAGATCAAGCACAGCATAAGTTGCTGCTTGCTGGCAATTGCAACAGTTTTTAACTTATGTGTACTTCCATTCAGTAAGGACTTGTGACATACTAACAGAGAAATACGGTGTCCATGACATCGGAGTCATGTCACAATATCAGTACAAGTGGTAAATTTCTTACAAGCACCACGGCTGGCAACGGGTAAGAAAATTGATTCCTCAAATGTGGCTGAACATTTCCAGGCTTCAAACAACAAATAATGAGTGGAAGCAATAAAAAAAGACCAGAAATGCCTGGTTACCACCAAGATTTAACCCTCGTGACAAGCAAAGGGGACCAACATAAAAATCCTCAGAAAATTAATGAATAGTGAGAGAAGAAACCAACCAATTGACTATCTGCAACGGATGAATTTGTGTTACTTGGAGCAGTAACAAGGGCAAGTTCCCATCCTGTTGGATCAAATCCTTTATCTTGCCATGCAGTGGTGCTAGTTGTTGAAGTACTTGCATCTATACAGATGCAGAGAATCTATCAATTAATTGGTTAAGCAAGATACTTGTCAGTCACAAAGAATTGAATCACGGCTAATTACCTGATGTAACAATAGCCAATGCAAGAGCATTGCTCTCCTCTATTGCCGATACACCAGGGCTTGGATCATTTAAGCCCTAACAAACAAAGGATATTTAGATTGTCAAAATCAAAGCATGGAGTATACTTGCTCTTTACTTACCAGTAGATCACCAGTATCCACCACCGCTACATCATTCTTGGAAGGAGGTGAAACAGCTTCAGTAACAGGCTGTACTGGAACAGATTCTTCAACTGGTGGGCTTTCCTCTTCGACAGGATCGGGTGCAGAAACATCCTCTGATTCATCCGGTTTGTACGTAAGAAGAAGCCTCTCAGGAAATTCCTGATGAATGGACAAAGCAAATTTTATGAAATGGTCCATTTTCAGTACTCAGAAGAGTAGCCTAAAGTCCTGTTTGGAAGAGTATTTCTTGGTAAAGTTTTGGTATTTAGTTGCTGAAAGATTAATATAAGATCTTGTTTCACACACACAACAAAATCAAGTCACCACCAGACGGATAGGTGCCTACTAGACATGGGATTTAGGAATGCTGCTGCAGGTTTTCAAGTCATATAATGAAACACATCAGCATATTTTTAGTGGCGCAAAGATGAATAGCTGATATGTATGTCTGTCTTAAGTTTTTCACCCTTTGTGTGTGCTTCTTTCCACATGGGAACAGGTTATTTCTATATTTGTTAAGCCATTTTCCCGCATGTATTTGTATTCCATTTATGTTGTCATATAACTGCTTATTGGATCATACTGGATGCACTAACATTTAGATAAAGCAGGTTCATCATTGAAAAGAACAAATAGAAACAAAGACAATACTCCTTGCCGATTTCCCAGGTGACTTAAGAGTTAAGAATAACAGATACCTAAACCACAAGATATGAATAACATGATAGATAGGATAAAAACATGTCAATACAGCAAAAACCAGAAACAGTAAGTTCAATTGTATCACTCAACTACTGACCAGTGGCTCTCGAACTGGAACCATACGCGGAGCATCCCTCACGTACTCCTCCATAGTCACAAGAAACGTTTGTGGTGGCTGAGGAATTTAAAATGAGATGTTTGTGGAAAAAAATCTGTCATAAATAGTGAGTAATCAGAAAACCAGTACAAACCCTCACCTCCCTAAGAGTGGGGAACTGAAAATTCCTTGCAAGTTCTAGGCCCCTGCAATTTTCGTAGAAGTCCGATAGGCTCCCAGCCTGCATCAAAGAACCAGACCAGGTGAGAACTGGAAGATGCAATATAATTTTTTAGAATCTAGATACAATCCACCATGTCAACTTATGGGCACAGGGCTTACCTGTTGGCCAGCCCTCCTGTAAATTTCGAGGGCCTTAAGCGCTTCATGTCTCGCCATCTCGAAAAACTGCACACATAAACAAGAAATCAACAAAATATACGTGCAGATTGTTAATCACCACATAGTAGCAAGTTGTTAGTTCAAGAGATCTTTTACCTTGTCGACAAGATTAATAATTCCATCATTTATCGCACAATAAATTTTGAAGCTCTCTTTTAGCACCTGTGGATAACAGAGCAACAGGCTTTAGTCATTCACTCCATCAGCCAAATCAACATATCAGAAGTTGTGCTTATGTTGAAAACAAGCATATTCTTATTTGATTATCTGGCAACACAAATTATGATATTAAAGCAAAGACAATATTTTGTTAATGTAAGGATAATATCAACAAAGAAATAAATCACATATATAATGGAATAATCCTATGCAAGAATGCAAGATATCTCATGCCAACACTCGAAACAGTATGAGCAGTACAGATAGTTGAGAATATGCTTCATCATTAGCCAAATATGCAGCACTGGATGAAATATTTGTGATTAGTCGGTATATGAATTATGAATAGTTCAACTTCGCAAGACAGAGTCTTAGAAACATCTAGAAGGACAGGATATGAATAGTTCAACATCGTGAGACAGCATCTTAGCAACATCTATAAGGACAAGATGGAGAAGACTTTCCTGCTGTTGTTCCCTAGGCTTGCCAAAAGTTCAATGTGCAGCTTATTAGGAGAGAACACAAATCTCAAAGAACATGTGGTGCACAGATCTATTTGTGCAGCTGTTCCTAGTTCCTACCAAACTTTATCCATGACAAAAAGAAAGACAAAATTGTTTACGACACTTTCACCTATATCAGTTAAATAGGATGAAGAGCCGACACTGACACACAAGTCTATGAAGAATATAAGAAAGATGCAGTAGAGACTAAAGCACAGACAGATACTGTGACAAATAATTAGAGCTTACCAGAGCTAGAGCATACTGCACTAAGTAATTGTTATTCGCAGCTCCTTCTGGCTGCAATACCAAATGCAAAGGGGTTTTACATTACATGTAGAGACTAGAGATGCAAATGGTATAAATTGAGAGACTCATATCTAAGACTTGTTATTCTAGAATTAAGAGATAATCACCCGACACCCAACAAGTCGATACAGTAACTGCTGCAAAGCTGGCAACTGCTCTAACAGATCTTGAGTGTTCAGTTCTCTGGTTCTACTGTGTCCCTGATGACAAAATAGTACCAGTTGAAGCAGCAATTAGTATGTAGAATTGAAACTCAGGTTTAATATGTGTGATCCTCAAAACTAGTCAATTGTGGTACCAAAGAGAGAATTGATGTTTCAGACCTTTTCAGGACCTTGACCTTGTTTCGATAAACGCTCAGCCTCAACATCATATTTCAGGACCCTGAAGCATTCCAATCTTTCCTCCAGAAACTGACCATATGTGCGAACCCATGCGGAACAGTCCAAGGCTGTGGACAGCACTCGATAAGGGAAATCGAGGGGTAATAAGAAGGTCTGTGCAATCTCCTAGCAAATAAAGAGATACTAACCAACTGGGCTAGAATCATCCTTGAAGTTTGAGAGCTGCAGAATCCGCCCCCTTTGTGTAAAATTAAGAAGCTCTTCTCGAAATGTAGGATCCCCCTCTCTTATAAGTCTATGAACCACTACAAGTGTCTTCAATGCTACCTGTATGTTACATAAATCGTAGAGTAAATAGACTGATAAAATTCTGTAAGATTTCTGGACTTCATCATTAGTTTAAGCTGTACTTGATATTACTAACCTAACTATGTAGGACTATACTCACAATCACCAGGCATGGCTGTATGAGGATACAGCATACTGAACTAAATAGTGAAGTTGATAACAACCAGCAAGATGGGACAATATTGGATGCTGAACTAACAGCTCTTGTATTATATAAAATCACACATTTGATCCAGCATTTAATATGATTTTTTATTTGTTTTGATTTAGTTACCAGTACTAACATTTCCACAGCCTATATCAGTACGACATTCAGGAAGTATCTCAAATGAAATTACTACTGTAGCAACCAAGTGCAGCCGAAAATAGATAGCAAACACTTGGAAATGCAAAATTCAATGGATCAACACATAACAGAATCCAACCTTTGGAACTTCACTAAGAAACATAAATTTACAAGAATCAATCTTGGTTACATGGAAAGCTACAGATTTCCAGCATAATACAGCAACTGCAACGACCAATCTAGGTTCTGTCATTCCAGTAGGAATCAGTCTCGTTATACAGGACAGAGATACCATTCGAGTAAAAATACATGGAAACAAGGGGATCATCCAAGGCAACATCAACAAAATGTCATAATAGATAGGAATGATATAAGCTCCAAGCGAGCGCGGGACTTACAATCCAATTCCGGGTCTTGTTAAGACGACGAGAGAGAGCGTGGATGCAGTAGGCTATGTCTGCCCGGGGCCTAGCGATGGACGTCGCCGCAGCAATCTCTGTACCACCACCACCACAGTAACACCATCAAAACACCGAAACCAAACTAAACAAAAAGCACACCTTATCCCCCTCCCCTCACAACCTCGCACTTAGAGGCATAATCTAATTATGAACCCCAAAAACCACTAAATTAGGCCAAGCAAAAACTTCGAAAATAGCGCGTGTGGGGGGAAGGAATCAACGCACTGCGCAGGTGGCGCTCCTTGGGCGGGCACTCCACGTGGTTAGTCGCCTTCACGATCGCCACATCCAGATCCTACAAAAAAAACGAGTTCCCCGATCAAAACCACGCAGATCCAGCGCTCCTCGCACGCCACCGGCCCGCCCCAGCCGAGGGAGGAACCAGGGTTCCCACGGATTCGGCGCAAACTTTAGGTCAGAAACAAAAACCCGGCGGGGAGATAAGAGGGAGAGGAGGGTGTCCGGATCCGGCGGACCTTGAAGTCGGAGTTGAGGTTGGCGAGGCTGACGGTGGTGGTGTCCTTGATGGCGCCGTACGCCTTGCGCCAGCTCTGCATCGACGCCATTTTCCTTCCCTTCCCCCGCCACCGCCGCCCCTCTCGTTCTCGCTGTCTTTTGGGGCGTTGTTCGCGACGGTTTCTCGTCGGGGTTTTTTCTCCCCCTCCTTTTCTTCTCTCTCCCGGCGGCAGAGTATCGCGAAGACGCGGTGTGTGTGGGGACAGTCTGTCAGTCTGCGGAAGAGAGAGAAGTTGGGTGTATTTGTGGGAATGGAGATAAGTAGGGGGTGCTTTTTGCGAAGTTGGCGTACGAGCGGATGGGTTTTCTGGGTGGTCTACGCAATGCGAACGGAAGGTTCCAGAAATCGGCGATTTTTTTGGAGGTTATGCTATGTTTTGCGGAACCCCTCTAAACTCTTACAAACTTGCTTTCAGCACCGGAGTACTCTTCTTGGCTCCCCCTGCAGAGGAATTTTGCACCTTGTGTATTTTCCTACGAGAGTACGAGTCCTTTTTTTTTTTTGCGAAGAGACGAGAGTACGAGTCAGACGCAAAAATCTCATCCTATCATTTGACCATACAATTGAGTACAGTAGATCGACTCATCGACATACTTTGGTCCTCAGAAAAGTAGCTGATCGCGAATTCACTGGAACTGGGAGGTGTTAAGTGCGATTTACGAACAAGAATGCCCGAACAGATTCGCTGTCTGAATCTTCTTCTAGCCGTCGGGCAGAGAACAAAACAGCGTTGATTAATTATAGGAGGGCCACCTGAAGAAAAAAACAGCGTTGATTAATTAATAGGAGGGCCACCTAAAGAAAGAAATAAACAAAGGAAACAAAAAGCATGCGGTGGCTTCTCCGCCTTTCGGTTGCTTCCTTCCCATTGAGAACGTAACTGGCGCCGTCGACGGGAGACGTTCCTGGACTCGTTCTACGGAGTACTACCACGCTTTCGAACACATTTTGCACGTAAAAGAACGGGCAGATTGCATTTGCACGGCTATGATCTGCTCCCTCCGTTCCACATCCGTTCCACATATTAAATGACTCAAATTTGTTCAAATAAAGATATATTTATACCGAAAAAATGTCTACATACATGTAATATTTCGTCAGTTAATATGGGACGGAAGGAGTAATCATCTAAAGGGCAGGCCCAGAACCTCGAAGAAAAATAACGACGAACAGTCATGGGGCCAAATGCTAGCTACCAGTGTTGCCCACATGATCATCGCTCCATGCTAAATGGAACAGAGAGGACGGCTGTCGGCTGAAGGATTTGGAACTTAATCATTGGCCAGTACCATAACGAGGTGCCTAATCAACCGTAAAATAATGAACTGATGGTTGATGATCATTTGTGTTATCAGCATTGTTGCTGCACATAACGATTGCCTACCTATCGACAAACCGTTGGATGGTACCGCATGGTTTCATTTCACAGAGCTTACATTGTTTTATTAAGCCTTGACACGTCCTGGACCAAGTCCAGCCCGTCCAAAAGCAACATTCCGACAATACCAAAAGGGCCCGTGTGCTCTACTGGCAATCGGCTGTCGCTCTCTAGGCTACCCTCTTCGTAGGCTTTCGCTTGGTACCGGACAGGATCTACTATGCGTCCCACAGTGTATTTCTCACTGAATGACCTTTTTGCTTACATGTCCTATTTTATGAAGAATTTGCACTTCAGCTACCCGTCCTCCGTCCTCCGATCACTAAGACACTTGTTATGAATCAGAGGTAGACACTTAAACCGGAGGGAGTAGTAGTTTAGATAATCCTACTAGTACCAATCGAGTAGTCCTGGCCATAGATCGACTAGTGGCTAGATGTAAGTGTTTGGTTGTAGTTGGAACTTTGGCAGTTGAGAGTTGACACCTTGAGCAGAATGGCCAAGGACTGGACGGCTGGACCATGGACATGGAGGACACCCAGACAAATGCAACAAATGAGAAGGACCCAAATAACCGAATTAATGGTACAATTGAACCATAAACTTCACTCATGTACTGATGCTTCAATCATAGTAATAAACTTCTTAAGGCCACAAAGTGCAGTCGACCTGTCAAGGAATGATGGAATCTTGCAGCACAAAATGAAGAAGGTACCTCCAGATCAGCAAGCCATCATCACAAATTAATCGAGCACAGCAGACTCGCTATGAACCTGTGATCAAGGTCCAGAAAATATTGCTTCCGTGTAAAAAATATGTACATCTATCTTCATGTCGGTATATGTTATCATAGTGTTTCCGACGGGCAAATTTGTACTCACCAACGCTACAAAGTAAGCAGGGCATATATACCATTTACCAATTTAGCGTAGCTAATGGGAGTCGTCTTTTATAGAAGAACTGGACAATGTACAGAGCTGCGCCTGCCTGATCTCTACTCCTCCCTGGGAATCCACCGGCTCCACCAGATGCTTTTGCGCTGGCTGGTGAGCTCGTCCATACTTTCGTTGATCGTTCTCACAATCTTTCTCTGCACGCGCAGCATGGAAGCGAGCACGTTCCGCTCGGCACTATCTTTCTTCGGTTTGATCTCCTGCACACAAGAAAGTGGTCAGTGTTCTCCTACCAAATCATCGTATGTTTATCCCACTGCACCTCAGTACAAAATTCTGAAAACGAAAGAAATGATGTAGAGTGTAATGAAACGACGGTAAATGCTCCAACAGCTCAAGTTTTTACTCAGCGGTATGTTCTTGTCATCCTGTCACGAATACATACCCTGAGCTCTTGAAGCTGTGCTTCTGTGAAGCCTCCTCCTGCTTCCGTTCCTGATTTCGCCATGAGGCCCACGACCCATCGAGCCGCTTCGCTGTAGTCCTTCTGGGTTGCGCGGAATAGCTGCAGCCTCAAGTTCTGCATGACCGAGAGGCCGAGGAGCCCTTCACTGTTGAAATATGGATGTGCAAGTGCAGCCTTGGCACTAGTCCTTTGCCGCGCTTTGTACCGGACCATCGACGTCAGGAGCTCCCATCCGATACCACCATCTAAATCCAAGATGTCAAAGCCCCTCCGAAGATCTGGGGCAGCTCGTGGTTCTACCAAATCCCTCCAAGCTTCTAAGTCATAGTTGCATCTCTTCAGTTGACGGTTAAATTGTATGAGGCTGCTGTCTGTTCTCAATGCTGGAAATGCCTGAAAAAGAATGATGTGTTAAAGATAATTTAAAACTACAAGATTTTTGCTGAAACTTCAAACCTATGCAATCATGCGATGTTTTGAAAGCAGAAGTTAGCGTAATATCCTGCCAATAAACTTTATGTGTTCTGATAATGTCTGCAACACCACAGAAAAATCCTCAACTGAAAATGACCGTTCGAACATGCAACATTTCATGTCCCTATTATGTAGGATCCTGCCTGCAGCAAAGTGTGGAGATGCAGGTAACAGTACAGCGTGTGTTTCACACACATACTAATTACACACGAGCATAATGAGCTAGCTGGGTTAGCAGAGGTAGAAAAGGAGGTCAAAAAAAGAGGAAAACACACTTGCAAGTAATTTAACAGTATCATTATTTCAAGTTATGCAGAGTAGAGATTAACAAATACTCAAATATGTTACTGATTTCCCTAGTAAGTCAGGAACATCAGTCACTACAAGCTTACCAGGAAGGTGTTTCGACAATATATGAACAAAGTGGAAGGGTCTATCTATAACAATATAGTGCAGAATGTAAATTGGTATTATGCATTCAAGCTAAGGGAAAGGCAGCTTAATGCGAGGACGCTTTGAGAACTTATAGAGTTATAGTAAAACTGAAAGTTTGGAGTTCCATAACACGCACTACAAACTTTAAGGGCCATGGTATGAAGAATTTTCAGTGGAGACAGTTCAATTCTTGCAGTAATAATAAGAAAAAAAAATCATGCACTCAATGCAGGAATTCCAAAGAAAACAGTTCTATTGATCTATTCCAGCAGGAATCGGAGAATTTTTTTCCCATGTAATGGCTTTGATACTACCTTTTGGTGTATAAAGCTACCTTCCTCTGGGTTTATTAAAACAGACAGACATGAAACTAGGAAACACATAAATTAAATTACAGTGATGACATACCATCTGCAAGAATATCAGGCCCAAGCTATATATGTCAAATCTGTCAGGAAGGTTCAGCTGTCAATACAAAATTGTTGCATCAGCTAAAGTAATTCTCTTGGTAGGAACAATTGTCTTGAACTGACATAGAGGAAAAACAGTTTAATCAAGGATTCAAACTTTTATAGAATACCTGCCACAGAACTGGAGATAAAGCAGTTGCAACTGGAGCAGAGGGAGCAGAAGGTGTTTGTGTGCTCATGATATATTGCTCCGGAGCAGCATACCTGCAAAGCATTGATAAAGCTCCAAGAAAATCCCAAGGAAAACTCTATTTTTGGGGTAACAGCTTAAACTTCAAGAGGTAACAATTATCTTGGATTTTTTTTCCTCCAGCAGTTCGGCCCAAACATGAAGGTAGCTTGGTTACCTTGGATCCAAAAGGAATTCCTTAGGAATATAGTTGATGCCCACTCGTAAATCAGCTGCTGCTCCAAGATCAATAATTTTGAAGGTGCGAGATTCTTTCGGTAGATAAAACGTGAAAAGATTAGTACAAAAGATTTTACGATGAAATTGCAAACAACATACGTGATAGGTGTTGGTTATTACCTTCTGAAAATATCACATTTTGGGGTTTTATGTCCCTGTGAACAATCCCTGTTGAATGAAGTCCATCAAGAGCAAACAAGAGTTGTCGCATCACCGTTTGAATAATCCTATTCTCTCTCGCTATCCCCTTTGGCAAATCTTGAACATTTCCTAGAATCTTTGTCTCAGCCTGATCAACCACAAACATATTTAAACTGTTAAAGTACACCACGATACATATTTTTGTTACAGAAATTACCAAGCTAACACTAAATTACATGGGAGAATCCGTCTCGTTACAAATAGATGGAAAGAAGAAATGGTTGTCATGCAATGAGCTGATGGCGTTAACGAAAGGAACCTATCTGACTGTTCTCACTAGCAAGGCATTTCATCATAAGCTAGAGCCCTAGAGCTAATGACCCATAATAAGCTCAAAAGTTTCACTGTGGGTATGTAAGGTAGTACAGCTCCAGATAAATATAAACACTCACTCACTACCTAGGTGAGAGGTGATGAAAACTGGTTAAGTAACTACATCATTCTAGTGCAGCTCAGTAAGCTAGCCTACAAATAAAACTGGGGTTTCAACACCGAGTGGCCAGAATCAGTTAACTGACCGCAGTTTATGGCAACAAAGAAATATCATGCTAAACCTAGAACTGGTAAACTGAAGTCAATGCAAGCAATCATCTTGTCTGGCCTAACACCCTGCTTCAAGCCTGATGCACTTACATTGTAAGGGAACTCCTTGCTTTGCATGAGAGCAGAAAGCGTGGCCTCGCCTTCATAACGCCAAATAAGCCAGTAATCATCAGCTCCCTTACCTTTAGGTTTGCTCTAGAAAATAAAATACACAATGCGAATTTAGGAATCAATCAAGTATTGGCAAACAAAACTAAATCCGAAGATTGTGGGAAACAGCTACACCACTCAACCGAGTGTAGACATACCTCACAAAATCCGTAAACAAAATCTGCACAGCTGCTAGCGCATGCTCTCCTGACACGCTCATTCATCCATATCTCGACTGCGCCATACTCGGTTGCCTTCTTCACGACCACATCACCTTGCTTGAAGATAAACAAAACAAGCAGTGTGCATTAATATGCATGGTTTGGAAGCCACTTTACTGACACATAAAAGTGAATAACCTATACTCTTTTACTGCTCTTCAGAAGCTTGTTTCACAAAACTTTGACAGGGTTTTAGGATTTTCAGCGATCAACCTGGAACCTTTAAATTCTGCTTATTTACATGACGCAACAACCATAATATTTGAATGATCATGCCACCATATGCTCACAGACACATTTTTCACTTCCTGTGTGAACAACTTCAATTTGTCCAATCCAATAACACTTCAACTTAATCCGGTTGTTCTGTTTCGCCAATAATGCAATAAGCAATCACCAGCTACCAAAATTCTACAAAATTGAGGCACCGCATTTTACAAGCAGATGCAACATTGGTGTTCACCTTCTCCGCCGCCTTGGGGTCAGACAGCGACGCCCTGTACACGACCCCGAACGCGCCCTCCCCAAGCTTCTTCCCGGGCACGAAATCGTCCTGCCCAGGAACACCAAATTAGCACGAATCAAAGCATCACGAACGACTCAGGGCTGGGAACTAACTGTGGAGTCTGCACCTTGCGGAAAGTGGGGCGGAAGAGGCGCTCGGCGAAGGCGAGCACGAACATGTCGAAGAACCCCGGGGCGACGCCGGGGGTGGCCCAGAGGTAGGACGCGGCGGCGAGCGCGAGCGCGACGCCGGGGGCGGTGATGGTGAGCCCGTCGTTGTGGGGGAGCGTGCTGCGGTAGATGACGTCGCCGCAGGCCATGACGGTGCAGGGGAGCCCCACGCCCACCGCCTCCACCAGCTGCCGCCCCACCTCCGCGCCGAGCTCCGCCGTCACCGGCCGGAACGACGCGGCGGGGCCCCGCGGCGGCCGGCGCCGCCGCCGGGTGTCGTGGCCGGGGAGGAAGGACGTGGAGAGGCCAAGGCTGCTAGTGGCCATTCCTCCCGATTTTCTCTTCCTTTTTCGTGGTTCAAAAATCCGGTTACACTACTTATTCATGAGACAATTTTCCGTTTAATTATTACTCCGTATTATCGTCCGGATAGAAATTCGAACGTATGAGAGGTACCACGTGTTTGACACGTGGCTTCTGTCCCACCTGTCATTTGCCGAAGATTGACTCGGGCACCGAGCTTGGACGTGAATGCTGCAAATCGTCATCGGCCCCACATGTCAGTAACAAAAATGCCGAGTTAATGACTCAATTATGTTAGGGAGGATTATGTTAACCCTTTTTGGGGCACTTAAGCTTAAGCTGACACTATAAATTTTAGTTTTTCTTTTGCGTAAACATTGATGAAAGGACATAAGGTGGTATAATTCTGTGGTTGTGGCCTGTGGAAAGATGGACAAGGAGTGAAGGAAGCATCAGTGAGCTAGTGGCTAGGATTATTCTTCAGGTCTTGATAAATTTGGCACGAGACAGGCCAGTAATATTCGGGTGTGATTGACTGGTGGTACTTTTGGTTTAGTTTACGTTGTGATAAAAATATCTGGGACGCAAATTACCGCTACTGCTCGTTATTACTGTACAAAGAAAATAAGGAAAGAAGGATTTTTAGAGGAGTGGAAAAAGAGACGAAGAGAAGATTTGTTGGTGGGCTGGCCTGCCAACCCAATTTGCTACGAAACTCCTGGGCCGGGAACCAGCTGGGCTCGGGTAGGCTGGGTGCACTTGGGGTCTGCTTGTTTCTAGTTTCTAGCCTCCAAGGCCTTCCAAATGTACAAGTCCAGCCCAGGCCTTGAATCGGCCTATTTTGAAGGGGCTTCTTTCCAGTCTGGTACGTGGGCCAAGCTCACATAACGCCCAACTTTCTTTAGTGTTTTCTTGTTTTTTTTTTCTTACAGTTCCTTTTCCTTTCTTTTTTATTCTCACTGTTTGCTTCTATTTCATATTTATCTGTTCATATTTATTTATTATTTGTTGTACCGGATGAAGGTTTGCACAAGATAAGTCGCATTTTGGGGTATACATGAACATTTACTTGCTTATTATACACACGAACATCTCTTCTTACGTATGAGAACATTTCTTTTGAAACTAAAAAAAGTCACGAATTTCAAACACATGAAAATTTTACCTTTACTTCTTTAAAAAAATACGTGAACATTTCTTATTTATTTGATTCACTCTTACCTTTTGTCTTAGTGTTTTGAAAATAGATGATTTTTTAAAGAAAAATACATGACAATCTCCATCGATATTAGTAAGAAAAATAATTTATGAACCATACAATTTTTATGTGAACACTTTATTTGGTATAAATAAACAAATATCATAAATTGTACAAACAAATCAGAAAAGAAATAAAATACTTAATTTTAGAGATTAAAAATAATCATATATCTCTAGTATTTATTCTTGCTAGCTAGGGTATGTTTGACTTGTACTCACATCGGCCAGCTTTGCCACATGTTTGTGGTGGTTGGTTATGGCTATTGGTTTCACTGATACAACCAGGACAAACTTTCATAGAAACCTAGCTACTTATCGATCGTACGTATGTTTTGCCAAAAAAAAGAAATCTAAGACATGGTCACAAGTAAGATTCGGCCGGTTCGTAATTTCCTTGGAAGAGCTGGTCCTCTAGATACAATGTGTAGCCAGCAAGGGACCTAGGGTCTTAGCCTCAATAGACTCCCTTATTAAGATTCTCTCACTTATGCTCTAATTAACCGTTGTGTTGTGCTGCCATACATGTGACTGCAATGTTCATGACTTTGATCAACGACCCTTTGATCAAATAGTAAAGTGGTCAGTGTTATTCTCCTACCGTTGCTTTCACGATAACATTTTCTTTTGCTGTACCTGCGTGCAGGTCGGTCGAATAAAAACTTGGTGGGCAAAAAGAAAAAAAATGTGTCATGCATGGAACGCGCTAACGTGCCAGAACACGGTCGCGAGTACTTTGTTTATCGTGGTCAAATGTAACTGAGCTGTGTTCGTGGCTTCGTGCAATCGACCAGGAGCTAAAAAATATTCTTCACATTAACTTCGCGTGAATGGTGCGTGAGAGCATCCAACAAGTTGTTGGAGTAGCTAGCTTGTTTCCACGCAGAGAGAGAAACAGTACGGACAACTTTGTGTAACGTAAAACTCTTCAATTACATTTTCTCTTTGTTAGTAAGGGCATTTTCAATAGATAAACAAAAAAAACTGGCTACGAATTAATGTATTGGTTTTGTATAGAAGAAACATGTATATATTGTAATTATATCTTCTTTTTTGCGAGGAATCGGGAGTGCTTTATTGATAAAAGAGTTCAGAATTACAATCTAAAGCGAGAAGCTCGTCGATACAAGGCGGCGACTCGAGTCTCAACACCTGAGACTCTACACCACTCTTAGCTAATTGAGCAAGTTCATGAGCCACTCTATTACACTCCCTCTTCACTAGCGAGACCCGGAAAGCAAGCAGGTCCGCAAGCACAGCCTTCACATCCAGCAAGAGATGGCCATAGATAGCCTTGTCTCTGTCCTTCGTCTTCAGGCCATCAATGAGATCAGCACAGTCTCCTTCAATCACCATAGGCATATCGATCCAATCCCTAGCCAAGCGGAGGCCCCAGCCACAAGCAAGAATTTCAGCCTCCGCCGGTGAAGCACAGTTGGGGAGCACCGTCCAGGAGGACAAGACTTCACCCCTGCAGTTACGAATAATATCTTGTTTACATCTTAATGAAAAAAGAGTGGTCCTGTCCCGGTTTCTAGCTAGAATAAGTTTTTTTTATCTCTCTATCTTCATTTCTTCTATATATGTTACCCAAAATCTGATGTAGCGTATTTAGTACTAACAAGCTATGTACGTGTGGACAGAGTATATATCCTAATATTAATTAACTTTAAGCTCTCGATCCCACTAATGTAGTGGTCCTTCCCTTTGTTGTGCAATTTTTTTTCCTTTTAACGGAGTAAATTAATGCCAGAGCAGCTTATGTAAAATCCGCAGTGTATACACATGAAATGATCAGATCTCTTGATGGCTGGTCTTCTTTAGATATTTCGGCATTTGTATAGTCCATCAGGACCGGATCGCATGGACCACGAACAATCCCACTCTGTGCAAAATAGAACAATATCTAGACACATTCCTTCCTTCTATTGGCCCTCCAAGCACAGGGCGTACCTAGGGAGAGGGCCACCATGGTACACATGACAACACCGGTTCCAAAATCCCTCTTTATCTCTAAAATAATACTTATTTTTCTTTCTTGATACGCAACATGTATAGATAGCCTGTGATATATACCTCAACTTAAAATGATAGATGTTCCCGTCAAAAAAGTGATAGATGTACACGATCGATTTACCTCGGGATGGCGGTCATTTTCGTTCTACACTACTACAAAACGGTCTATATGTAACCGCACATCAGTAATGGTCGGCACGACCGTTACTGATGAACAACATCAGTGTCGGTCGCGGCCGCGACCGTTACTGATGAACAGAGCGGGGTCTGCCCGTCCCCGCCCAGCCATACATCAGTGGCGACCGCGCGAGGCGACCGCCACTGATGAACCACCATACCTCGTGAGAGACATCAGTGGCGGTCGTCACGCATTAGTAACGGTCGCCCTAACGCGACCGTTACTGATGTACCCCCTATTATAATTAACGGTCGCCCAAGTCCCAACCGTCACTGATGATCGTCGCGGTTTAAATACGCTGGGCAGAGCCGTAGCTGGTCGCGTTGCGCGTCGTAACGGATCAGCTGCAGCCCCTTCTTATTCGGCGACGGCGAACCGCTGCCCGAAGCCGCCATGGCCGCCGACGAGCCCACCAGGTAGCGCCTCCTCCCTCTCCCTTCCTCCTCTCTCCCCTGCGCCGGCGGCCGCCATCTCCATGGCCGGCGGACGGCCATGGCCGGCGAGCTCCTATCTTTGAGCCCGAAGCTTTCCTCTTCCTTGCGAGCTCTTTCTACCTCCCGATCTATCTCGCCGGCCTCCAATTTCTCTCTGAAGTTCCCCAATTTTAAAATTTTGAGCTCCGGCCGCCGGCCAAAATGCGGCCTCCTCGTCGTCGCCCGGAGCTTCCCTCTCCCTTGCGAGCTCTCTCTCCCTCCCGATCTTTCTCGCCGGCCTCCAATTTCTCTCCGATTGTCTCTAATTTCAAAATTTTAGTTAGCCCCTGTTAATTAACACCTTACTCTCCTTGTTAATGATTAGGCTGGCTAACTATTTTGCTTTGTGTTTTCTTGTGTATTGTGTTGTAGATCGAAGGACAGTTCTTGGATGTACGCCAAGGAAAGAATCAATGCTCGATGGATAACCGAATGGACGGTCTTTTTTGGAGTTGCGAAAGGTGATATGGAACGAAAAGGACTTGTGATGATGCGTTGTCCATGTTGCAAATGTGGAAACACATGCATGATGAAGTCTGAAGATGTTCAGATGCACGTGCTGACATCGGGTTTGTGGAAGGTTATTCTCGCTGGACTTGTCACGGGGAGGATGCGGTTGATGTCGTTAGCAGTAGCGAAGATGATGATGTCCTGCGGTATGATCTGGCGAATGATTCCGAGAAAGAAACAAGGGTCGATGAGGAGGCTAATGTGGAAGGTGAAGGAGCTCCACGTGACAGGATTGCCGAAATGCTAGATGACCCATACCTACGGGACCAGCTGGAGGATCCTAAAGATGAGGCAGAGTCTGCTCAGTTCAAAAAATTGTTGGAGGACGCAAACACACCCTTGTATGATGGAGCTGGCAAAGAAAACAACGTGCTCGAAGTGATGCTCGAACTTTTGAGGCTGAAGGCAGCATCATGCTGGTCAGACAAGGACTTCACGGACTTGTTGAGTTACCTTGATTCGGTTTTTCCACAGCCAAACAAGTTGCCCAACAGCACATACAAGGCGAAGAAGATTACATGCCCGATTGGATTAGATTGCGTGAAACATCATTTATGTCTAAACGACTGCATGGTATACATTGGAAAGTACGAGAACCATGAGAGCTACCACATATGCGGTGCATCGAGATACAAGAAGAAAAACGCTAGAGGTGACGAAGACGATGGGGAAGAAGTGATGAAGGGCAGGCCGGCAAAGACTGTCTGGTATCTTACGACAGGTGGCCGAGTTAAGCGTTAAGGACGCGAGGTATCTCGTCTATCAAGATCCGGCACAGGCTGCATTCGATCCTGACGGGCACTACCGTGTGGAGGAAGCTGGGGTCCTAAGACACCTTG
This sequence comes from Brachypodium distachyon, assembly GCF_000005505.3. Lineage (NCBI taxonomy): Eukaryota > Viridiplantae > Streptophyta > Magnoliopsida > Poales > Poaceae > Brachypodium > Brachypodium distachyon. The sequence continues at coordinate 15,725,792 of NC_016132.3, read as the reverse complement.
CCGATGGGACTCAATGGAGGAACTTCGACACGGCATTTCCAGATTTCGGGGCAGAGCCCAGAAACCTGAGGCTCGGTCTCGGCACTGATGGGATAAAAATTTTCGAAAACATGAACAACAAGCACAGCACATAACCAGTGATCTTGTTTGTCTACAACCTTCCCCCATGGTTAATCATGAAGAGAAAGTACATCCACATGTGCATGCTCATACAGGGTCTAAAGCAGCCGGGAGCTGACCTAAATGTGTATCTGCAGCTAGTGAAGGATGAGCTGAAGCAGCTTTGGAACTCTGGCAGAGTGGTTTGGGACGCAAACAGGAGGGAGTACTTCACCATGAGAGCAGCGCTTCTGACCTGCGTGCATGACTATGCCGCGAATGGAAATACTTCATGCCAAGTGACACATGGCTACAAGGCCTGTACAAAGTGCGGGGGAAACACGACATCGGAGAAGTTGCCCGCTTCATGCAAAATTCTTTACATGGCCACCGAAAGTGGTTGGATGCTAAAGACCCTTGGAGGGATGACAAGGAAAGGTTCAATGAGAAGATGGAGCACGAGACAACGCCGAAGGAGAAGTCCGGTATGCAAATCCTCGAAATTGTGAACGATCTTGAAGTTGTCCCCGGAAAGATTGCTGCGAAGAAATATAAGGAACCTGAAGGCGTCGTGTGGAAAAGGAGGTTCGTATTCTGGGACCTGGAGTACTTGGCACATTTAGAATGTCGCCACAGCATAGATGTGATGCACGTGGAGAAAAATGTATGCGACGGCGTGCTGGGGTTGCTGATGAACATTTCAGAGAAGACGAAAGATGTACCCAATGCACGGAAGGACCTGAGACTCATGTCTATCAGAAAAGAGTTGTGGGGCAAAGATCAAGTGTCGGCAGCCAACAAGAATGGTTTCGTGATGGTGACCACACGATGTCGTCTTGCATGTTACAACCTGTACAAAGACGAGTTGCATAGGATGTGCCAGTGCTTGCAGGGCATTAAAGTCCCATCAAACAACTCGTCGAGCATCAAGCATCTGGTTGACATGAAGAGTCACAAGCTATCTGGCATGAAATCTCACGACAACCATGTCATACTCACTCAGTTACTTTCAGTCGCAATCAGAGGTATCATGGGGCTGCACGTAAGGGAGACAATCATGAAGCTTTTTGACTTCTTTTACAGCATCTCGCAGAAGTCAATCACCGTTAGACGATGCCAGATACTGAAGGATAGTATGATACAGATTCTGTGCGAGCTCGAAATGTTCTTCCCTCCATCATTCTTTGATATCATGGTCCATCTAATGATCCACATATGCGATGAGATCTTGTCCCTAGGGCCCTCGTTTCTGCATAACATGTATGGCCCTGAACGATACAACGGGGTTCTGAAGCGCTATGTTCGTAACAGATCGCGTCCGGAAGGTAGCATGGTGGAAAGCTGGGCAGAAGAGTGCATCGAGTTCTGCACGGAGTGGTTGGCCGATCAGAAATCAATAGGTGTTCCCGAATCACGGCACAAGGGCAAGCTCGATGGCGAAGGTGGTCTTGGACATACATACCTTAATGTCTATGGAAGAGGAAGGGAAACTGACTTTGAAAGATCACATTTGTTGTGTTGCAAACTGTCGATTGCTGCCGGCCTTATCATGAAATGCACATGGAACAACTGTGAAATGAAAACCCTAAAAGAGGAGAAGTCTGGATCCACTGGGAGCACAATAAAACATTCGCAGCGTGGCTGAAGAATTATTGGTCCGGCAGGGAGACGACCAATGTATCAGAAGAGACGGTTGCATGTTTGTCACGGGAATCTGCTTACCACGTCTCTACTTGGCAATCATATGCGATCAACGACTATAACTTCTATACTGCGTCTCAGGACCGTAAAAGCACGTATCAAAATAGTGGTGTAGTCATGACTTCTGAGACCGCGACCGACGACAACAGCAAAACCAAAGCGTTCTTCGGCGTTATCGAGGAGATCTGGGAATTGGAGTACTCGATCATAAAGATCCCAATATTTCGTGTAAGATGGACCAAAGGTGACAAAGAAGAAAGTCACAGGTTCACGACAATGGTGCTACCTCCTGAGATCCCTCGTGAACAAGTTGACGTGAGAAAAATCCCGGCAAGAGAGGAACCATGGTTCTTTGCTAAATAATGCAAGCAGGTATTCTACATAGATGACCCGGCAAATAAAGGCCGCGTCGTAGTAAGAAGAGGGAAAAGAAGCATTGTTGGAGTGGACGGAATTACTTCACAAGAAGACTAGGAAGGTTTCCATGATCCGACGACCGCCGCAGATGACGAAGAAGCGGAACGCACAATATTAACGAGGAAAAGGAGAGGGAAAAGAAGAAGTGATGGGAGCGAGAGCGAGAAAATACCACAAAAAACCCTACCTCAGAAGCAGTTCTGCGAGGAGTCAAGTTATGACTTACCGAAGGAAGGAGAAGCACTACTAGTCACATTGTAAAAATGTACTCGTACTGAATCTTAATGCAAACTTTGCTCTAAGTGAAATTATTTGTGAAATTTGTATGCATGTGATGAATTTTTTGAATTTAATGTAGTACAAATACTAGAGAAATGCATGAATTGATTCCTCAAACATAATTTCAAAGGGACAGGTTTTCTAAATTTAAATTGGTACAACTGCCCCAACAAGCATAGTAGCACATCAGTAACGGTCAACTACTGTGTGACCGTTACTGATGTATAGGAGCACATCAGTAATGGTTTGTCGCTCTGCCACCCGTTACTGATGTAAGCACATCAGTAACGGTTGCTGAGCCTCCCGCCCATTACTGATGTGTGGGTGATCATCAGTAACATTCGCGCGGTTACACGACCGCCACTGATGTGCTTCGGCATATAAAAGGAGCGGCCGAAACTCTAGCCCGTCACTTTCCTAGCAGACCAGCAGTGGGCGCTCCTCCTCCCCCGGGCGAAGCCCTGCCGGATTTCCGCACCGCCGCCGCCGTCCTTTGCCTCCGCGCCATCGACCTCCTCCTTCTCCTCCGCGCCGTCGACCTCCTCCGCTGCCCCGAGCCCGACGCTGCCGACCCGACGCCCTCCGGCTGCCGCCGCCGCCAAGCCCGATGCCCCCGCGTCGTCTTCTTCCTATGCCTCGAGCCCACGCCTCGTCGTCCTCGCCCCGAGCGCCGCCACCGCGCCCGGGGCCCACCGCTGCCGAGCCTGACGCCCCCGCCTCGACCACGCGCTGCCGAGCCCGACGCCTCCACGCCATCTTCCTGTTGGGAATATGCCCTAGAGGCAATCATGTATGATGTAATTCCCAATGTATTCATAAATATTATTAAGTTGTTCTTGTTTGAACATCTGATATGTATCATTGAATATGTGATTTGATTGTGGAACTATGTATTCATGTTGTTCATACTAAATTGTCCTTAGTCATTGAGGTTGTGCTGGACACATAACCTAGACTAATGTGAAAGTTGGCTGATGACTCGGTTCCACTTGTCATGGGCATGGTGATGTCATTCCAGCTTACACAGACTCGACTAAAGAGTTTAGCGAGTCGGACTGACCCATATTGAGATGCAACGAGTAGGTCGTCATTTGCATGTCTCAATCAATGTAATCCTTAGACCTGAGGTTATCGCACAATCCGAGTTGTGGATCACCAACTTAGGTTCTGTCAAACGTTGTTCCGTAACAGGGCAGTTATAAAGGCAGAGTTCGGGTTGACTGAGAATCAAGCTGTGTGATGTGGATAACCAAGATGGGATTTTGCCCCTCCGACTGGAGAGATATTCTCTGGGCCCTCTCGAGTGATATGATTCGGGAAGCATGGCCATGCGCGACTTGGTTAACTGTTAACCGGGTCGATCAACTAAGAGTTAGTCGGATGAATCGTATATCACAGATCGGGAAGAGAGTTGAACTATTAAAGGGATGACGATTAATCGCCTATAGTTTGACAAGGTATATCGTGAGGCAAAAGGGACTAAGATGTATGTCACATTGGAAGGTACGTCGTCATGACTCGATGGTACTTGGGAGTCGGCACGTTCTGCTAGGAGCCGCTACCGATTGATCGATTGAGAATCGGATTCCAATCGTGTCCAAGTCGCCATGAGCCTGCGGGGTCACACACTTAAGAGTGGGAGCAAGTATTTGGTCGGGTTGGACCCAGACTAGAATTGGGCTGACAATGCGAGTTGGACTCGCAGAATGGATGGGCCACAAGTGCTGGAGCCCACTTCCACTCGGTATATAAGCAGGGGCGTGGGATGCCTAAGGAACAAGGTTTTTCCCCTCTCATGCGTTGAGAACCCTAGCCCTATTCAGTCCAACCGTCGCACCGGACCTAGCAGTCCGCCGCCGGAGCTCCTCCTCGCACGTGTGGATACCGGCAGAGGTGCTGTACGTTCAGCACTTCGACGATCGCGGGATTGGATCGGCTGGATCGGATCGAGGGACTGCACTGCATCAAGGCGCCGCATCGATAATCCGCAACTGCGCGTCTAGTGGTAATCCTCGTGGCCTTCTACCTCGGCTAGATCTTGGGAGTTCGCGTAGAAAAAGTTTTGTTTATCTCTACGCGCCCCTTCACTTCCTCCTTCGCCATCAAACCCTAGGTTTGCATCTCTCTCTCTCTCTCTCTCTCTCTCTCTCTCTCTCCCTGTCTCTGTGTCTCTCTAGCCCGCCGCCGCCGAACCCTAGATTTCCCCATCAAATTAGCTTGCTCTGTACATAATTAGCTTGCTGATTTCCCCATCTCTAGTTGCTTGCTATGATTTTAGCTATATACATGTTGTTTACTTATGATTTTAGCTATATACATGCTGGGATACACCAAGTATATGATTTTAGCTATATACATGCTGTTTACTTATGATTTTAGCTATATACATGCTGGGATACACCAAGTGCTTCATTTATGTGAATTGTGGGCCCGACCATCGTGTCGGGTCATTGGAGAAGGGGCCGGCCATCGTGCCAAGGGGGTACATATGCGGGTGGGTTTTTTATGCAGGTTTCGAGCTCCTAGTAGACAAAATTTGCTAAATTTTTAGCATAGGTCATGCCGAAATTTTTGGCTGATATATATTTGATGGTTATGGCATATGTATGAAATGGGCAAGAGTAGCCAGAAACCAGTTCTTGATCGGGAGGAGGTAGATCGTGTCGATGAAGAGTCTTCATCGGGAGAGCAAATTGCCAGCTTTGGCTCAGGTAGCTCTTGTTTAGAAGAGCGCGACAACGAGCGACGGGTGGAAGAGAGTAACCCGCAGCCAACTGAAACTCCCGCTAAGAAGCCAAGGAAGAAGACGCCGAGGGGGAGCCACAACTTGAAGGAGTTCTGTTACGTGGTCACCGGGCACTCTGAGAGAGGCCGCCCAGAGTCGCCTGAGAGGGCACAGAAGGCCTTCGCAACGACCCGTGGAGCCGTTGCACGTAAATATTGCAAGATCACCGACGAGTGGAGTGACATCTCCGAAGTCGTTAGAAACACGTGCATCGCGGACGCTGCAAGGAGTTTCCAAATCACTGACGAGTGGCGCGAGCGATTCCTAGCGGCTGTCAACATAGTAGTGCGCAATGGACTTGCTAATTGGAAAACCACCGCTAGAAAGTGGATGGACAAACCGTATGAGATCATCAAGAAGAAATGGCCGTCGATAACTGATGAGGCCGAATGGGACAAATTCAAGAAGGAATCGTCTGACCCTGCCTTCATTGTGAAGAGTGAATGTATGAGGGCGTTGCGCGTGAGGAAGCCCTTGAACCACAGGCTAGGGAGTGCAGGGAAAGAGGGGAAGAAGAAGGTCTGGCGCAAGCAGGACCGAATTCTCGAGGCGGCAGGCAGGGTGCCTCCAGTGCATGACATGCTAGAGGACCAACGTGCTAGAGAATATGCACGTCAGCACATGACACCAGAGGAGTGGGCGGGCATTGGTCTGTTAAAATTTTTACGGTAAGGGTTCACGTGCATTTATTTGTTTTCGGCGTTAATTATGACACTCACGATCCATATAGACTCACGTCCTGTCTTATATGATAATAGGAAAATGCCCACAAATGGGAGGAGAGCAAGAGGTCAGAAACATCCGCCGACTCCATGCAGAGCAAGAGGTGGGAGTCGGCTGTGACCGCCGGCTTGCAAAAGGCGGAGCACACGGGCCGTGTTCTAGGGGAATGCGATGGGGCCTGCTGGGATGATTATTTCCCGCCTGCTCTGAAGCGAAGCGGGGTCCAGAAAAAGCTCCCCGCTTCTGCTGAAATAATAGAACAAGTTAAGGCGGAGGCGCGAGAGCAGGCATCTATGGTGTGTCAAGAGGTGTCGCGAGAATATGCAGTGCAAGCTGTCCATCATTTGGTGTCGGCATTGGCCAAGGACCACCCCGCCCTTGACACCATACTCGGGGCAGGAGTGGAAGGTTTGAGGAACCTCCTTCCTCCTCTTCCTCCTCTTCCCCCGCGAAAGAGCACCCCGCTGAAGAGCAGTGCCGCCTCCGACACACGTATGGACGAGAAAGACACCTACACCCCAGGTTACAACCCGGCTCCTAGCATGGACAACCCCCCCGCTAGCCAACCGAACCCAAGCGAGGCCATCCGGGATAACGATCCGGGTCCGAGCGACAACATCCTTGTAAGCATACTTTTCACTCCTTACCTTCATGAATAAAGATCTTACACACATATATGCCTTCTTCTTGTTACGCGCAGGCACCGATGAAGTGTCGTATCCACGTAGACAAGCCTGGGAAGCCTGTAGGCACCATTGGCCGCCTGATGCCCAGACAATCACCGCCACTGGTTCATGGCATTCTTATGAACGACGCACAAGTGAGTGTGATGGTGGACTCCGTCGTCGACGACCATCGTGATTATGCTATCCCGCTACCTCCGGAGGAAGGTGTGGATATCCTAGGCGGTTGTCCAAACTACCGCATTATGTGGCCTAGGAGCTTGGTATCTCTCTACAACCAGCGCCAGCCCTCTATGACTCCATCTTCCTCCGCCCACAAAGGTACTTCTCAATCGCCGCTCGGCCTTTCCCCTAGGATACTTCCTCCTATCGATGCCGGCGGAGATGAAGAGCGGGCAATGTTGATGCCTCCACAGCTCAAAGATAGCCAGACCACAGGGTCGGCACAGGCTGGAAGCGTCCCTCATACCTTCTCTCTCTTGGGTGCAGCTGAGTCCATGGGTGGCCACAAGAATGATGACAAGTACAAGGCAGAGGAGCAAAATGCATGGGACAATAAGAGGAGGCATAAAAAGAGGGGGCGTGGCGGCAAGACCATCAAGGACTCCTCCAATGTCAATCAAGATGAGATGCACTATGTGCCTGACATAACTGGAGTCTGGGAAGACAATAGGCCTGACATTCTCATGAAGAACCCCCGTGAAGGCCAGAGATTCGAAGACGGATCCTATTTCGTGGCTAGAGAGTTTGACCGGGTGCTTATTTACTATTCTGGAAGACCGATGGTCACCGAAGATTCCCTGCGTGCCATGTCCAGAGAGATGCAAGAGCTTCATCAGTTCTACATGCAAGCATCAGCTGGTTTTCAACAGTATGCCCAACAAATCAATGTTCGAATCTCACGAGACTATGGCTTCTTTGACCAAGAAACTGGGAACATTCAGAAACGTCCTATCACCTTTGGTGTGGAGTTCAACGAACTGTTCCACCTCTTCAACCGCCAAAAGCTTGATATCAACCTCTTAAGGATGTGGTCTGCCTACCAAATAAGGAAAATGCGGCGAATGGAGGTAAAAAAGTAGCCATTCTAGACCCCGCGGTGTTTAACTACGGTGACATCGGTCTTGAGCCAGAAAAGGATCCCTCAAGAACCCTGGCATCTAAATACTCGGTGGCATGTCTGGAGAAATACGCGGACCACGACTTTATCCTCTTCTTCCTTAATTTGGAGTAAGTTAAATTTTATATATGGAACCGTTTGTTTTTTCTAATTCAGTCTTTCTTATACACCCTTAGATACTAAAGTTTGTTTCTTTTGAAAACAGAGACCATTGGGTGACACTACTCATTTGTTTGCCTTGGTCCGCAGTGTACTACTTTGATTCACTATTTCCGAAGAAGGGTGTTCGAGGTTGGTACTGAAAACGCATCAAATCACTCATTAGCACTGCCTGAAAAGTGGCGACCAAGAGAAAACTAGCTGCTAAAGGCTATAAAGACGAGCCTCACCACAACCACAGGTTCCCTTGCCAGCAATAGCCGGCCGACAGTGTGTACTGGGGCTACTATTGCTGTCACATCCTTATGGAGAATGCCAGCATGTTCAAGCCTGGGTGGAAGGGGTCAATCACGGATGTGGAAGAGTACTGGCGGCCCCGAATGACAATGGCACACCGACCTAAATGGGTCGTGTATAACATTCAATGGGAGTTCGCCCATGTCATCAACAATGAGGTCATCAAGCATAGTGGGGACTTCTACGAACGCGTGGAACAAGTGGCGACTAGGGTTCACCCACAACAATAGTTTCAAACTTGAAATGAGATACATTTGTATTCTTTATATGCTTCTATGAAATTTTGACACTTTGTAATCAATATCGTGAAGTGAGATACATTTGTATTCTTCATATGCTTTAAATGATGTGGCTTTATATACATTTGTATGATTTACATGATGTGGCTGTGTATTTTTCTGTGCTGTGCTATGTATTCAAATATATATTTTTCTGTGTATTTTCTATGGTTTTAATTACTGAAAATGTATCAGTGTCGGTCGCTAGCCTGACACTGATGTGGCAAAGCGACCGTTACTGATGATGGTACATCAGTAACGCTCGGGTCAGGCCGCCCGCCATTGATGATATGTATATCAATAACCGTTACTGATGATGGTCGGAACGAACTTTACTGATGATACCCATCATCAGTAACACGAAGTTAGTAACGGTGGCCCCGACCGTTACTGATGCTGTTTTTCGACCGTTACTGATAAGCCTTTCTGTAGTAGTGCTAGGTCCACCCCGCTCATCTAGGTCATCCTGGATATATGGCCCATGTTTGATTGTTGTTAAAATGTACGTACCATGTCAATTTTCTGACATGGCTAAAAATTTGATGTGTTTGTACGGTTGCCAACTATGTGGCATGCCATTACTATACCCGTTATATTTTATTCTTTTGGCCAAAGTTTACGATCGAATTTGTGGGCAAGCAAAAACCATGGCCAAATTTGGCTAGCCAAAGATTCGGACTCAAACCAAAAACGTCCCATAATTTCTCTTAAACTGAATTATGAGGAATTGTGTGCGGATGGATAACAATTGCTTGTGTCTTGAATTACAAATGATGGAATTCTTTGTAAGTATCGTTTTTTTGGGGGGGAGAATTAAGTGTACAATTCATGAACTGTGAAGTTGCTTGCTTGCTAGGATGATCAATTAGGCCACCATTCTCACAAATACGCTCATAACCCATACCGCAGAGGGGGGAAAAAAGGCTGCATGATGATAAAGTATATTTCTGGTCTGTAAGATATGATTTCCTGTCCCTATGAAGATCGACTAGCTTGGATTAGAGATAGCATCACTAATCATGCATGCATATCCCTAGCACTATTCAAACCTATAAGTTGGTTAGGGTATTATACAAGGATATCCTCCCTGATGAGAACTTCAGAATTAATAGCAAATGGCCAGCAAACACTGCGGCATGCACCAGCGAGAGAGCAGGTTTAAGGCAAAGCCATGAGGTGTTAATTGGCTTTTGTTCAGACACGGCCACCTGCATATTGCATGTGAGGCGCACACACACCTGCGATCTCCCCCGAGATAGTCGTGTAGTGCCATCGCTGACCCCAGGATCAATTAACAATGGGAATAATACGGCAGCTGGTTGGTGCGTTTAAGAGTAGCTTAATTAGCCACAAACAGCATCGTCTGCGAAAGCGCAGCAGCTTGGGATGGAGTCTCAGCTCAGGCTGACTCACAGCATCTCTCCATGTGCTGGGCCACATGCATGACCTCCCGAGAGGAACGGAGAATGCACCGCGTCAGCTCCATCGCATTCAGTTGACGAGCTACTAGGCAGGAAGGAGCATGGGACTCCGCCAGAGATTTGGGCATTGAAACATATATCTCACATATTTGAAATGAAAGTGGAATGATACTTTGAATTACAATACGATTTTTGTATGAGTTAATATATTAATAGTAGTTTATTTTGTATTTAAAATGAACTTAAGATAAATTAAAAATCATTAATAAATTTATAAATCTTAATATCATATATTTCCTATATATACCTGCAAATATTATTTGCAGATTTTGGGCAAAGGATTAGAGTTGAGTTTACAAGGAATTGAAATTAGCTATAATGAATACCAGAATTATTATTTCCGCATAATTGTATTACACGATAAATTCCAAGTTAAAGTAGGTGATATGCATGCTGTTTTTTTAATAACCTTTTGATAAAAGAAATAGAGAATTGGGTAAGAAATGTCAAATGGGGCAAAGCATGGAAATAATAAAACACACTTAGGGGGTAAAGGGCCGGTGAGATAAATTAAACTGGAAAATTAACTTTGATTGGAAGAAATAAAGAAGTAGAAAGTAGAATTTACGCTATCAAATAGAAACTTTCACTCCTACACATTAAATCTCAGATAATCAAATCAAATTAAAGTGGCACTAGTCACTTTAACATGAAAAAAACTCGAGGTGGAACTTGGGATTGGAGGTTTAGCTAGGGAGTTTCCAGAAAAGATACATTTTAAGTGATTAATTGGAGATTTCACTTAATTTTCATAGGACCTACATTAGAGATTTAATAGTTAGGATTGAGAGTGTTTACATGTTTTCATTGGATATATATGTTTTCACCTAATGATTCGCTCGGAGGGAGCATAGATTATCATTTGATCCAAAAGAAAATAGCTTATTCTTCTGCGAGTAATTAATTCGTTTGAAATTCCCTCTATTTTGTTGGCTTGCAGCATGGCTCCCAATGTATTGGAAGATAACGAAACGAGTATCATTCTTTTTCATGTCCGCGCGATGTTTCGTCCTCAATCCTCATACGACTAATAATAGCCCAAGGAAGCGATAAAACGCCTGAATATTAAACCCAAAAGTACTCCTTCCCCACAAAAGAAAAAACTAAAAGTACTCCTCCCCCTTCAAAAGTACCACTCTTTTGCAACAGAAAAATAACAAAAAGTACCAGCTTGGATTTCCAATCTGGACATTAATTATCGCCATGACATCATGCGTTATAAAAATGATGGATGATGGCCCAACTTGGTGACATAAACAGCCAAACACGAGCAGACTATCAGAGATCCGACCGGAAGAAGGATCCCCAATTCATGTGTTCCTCAACGGAACGAAGGGGGCGAAGGATCCCCAATTCATGTGTTCCTCAACGGAATGAAGGGGCCGGGCGCGCGCCTCCTAGCCTAGCCTGCCTGGCCACCAGCTCGCTGCATGCATCGCGCGCTTTAGTTTCCTCGAGATATTCCTTTCCAAAGGAAACATGCTTGCGTGGCGAGTTCCAGAGGAAGAAGCTCGGCTAGTGGCATGCATTAAGGCACAAGCCAGTCCTGATCATGGAGCTTAGCTAGCTCTACCGGCTCCATTGGCGATTTTGTCCCCCTGGAGCGTGAGTCATCGGAAATCGGAAACCGATCCATCAACTTGAGAGATGGTGCAGCACTGGCCTGCAGCTGCATGTGCATAATGTGCAGTGTGGAGTACACGTTGTTTCCCATTTGTCCCGGGTTAGATACGGCTATACAGTTCCATTAACCGGAGTATAAAGGCCTTGGTCTATTTAGTAAGTTGAAGAAAACTACCAGGTTAATTAGTTAAAAATCAGGCAAAAATATGTATTACAAGAGCATCCAAATATCGTCACAAACATAACAACCTAGCAGCCGTTGGAAAGAAGATCTCCGTGAAAACTTCTGCAAGTGTCCTAGTCACCACATATCACTCATCTGGATCAGCTGAAGATTCTGACTTAACCGCAAAAGACCACCAACGAGCCATTGTTGCATGAAGCCCGTGTCAGGCCATGCCAAACAGCCGACACCGGTGTCAGCAGTTAATAAGATAACTTCGACTCTGACAATGAACCTCCAGGGAGAAATATGCAGGGCTCGTGTCGAACTAATCACCCGCGAACTTGCGCCCTTCACTTGTGATTGTCCTAGACTTGCTCCACGTAAACTCTAACTTCAGACAAGATTTCGAGAAAGTGCCCTCCCGCATTCCCAGATGTTGGGAAGCGCTTGGGTTAAGTCTTCTGGTTCTTGGGTTCAATCTTCCAATTCTTCACCGAATCTGTTGGTTGGGTAAGGGTAACGCTTCAACTTTGTGCAGTTGCGGTTCTTTAAATAAGCTCGAGAAGAGTTGTTGTGGTGCCACAAGTATGTTGCGAACAGAGCTAATTGTCTTCGTCGGTGTACATCCGTATTTGTATTTACCTTTGTATCTTTTTTTACACCTTAATGTAGGAGCGTACACTACGACTTATGTTGTACTCTATATATAAGCGGTGGCATACAACTTACCCTATATATATAGGCTCATTTGACCGCAAGAATTAAAGGACATTCTCATGTCTCATCCACATTAATGCATTTGAAATCTCTCCTGTTTTTTTATCTGCATGTAAGGCTTCCAATAGGTTCCCAATATATTGGAAGCTAAATGCTAATGAAAGGAGTACTTCTTTTTCCTGTGTGTGCAATGTTTGCCCTGTACGGCCGGTCTCATACTACTTGAAATAATAGCCGAACGGAATGATTAAACGTCTGAATACAAAACCCAAAAGGGTACCTACTCTTGAACATTATCATCTGACATCATGCATTATAAAACTCAAAAGTGTCATTATAGAAATCAAAAGTACTAGAGCCTGACAGTTGACGAGGCTGGAAGGAGTACCATTGCTACTTGCATGTAGTATCTTGAGATGCAGAGCGAGTGGATGGATGAGATATTTTTTTGCTATCTAAAAGGATATTTCTGCTGGGATCGTTGTGTACATCTAAAAGAGTGATTTTCCCCTTTTGCATCTGAGTCAGCTGCCACGTGGGCATGACAAAAGTGCATGAAGAGCTAGAATCGGCAAAACTTGTTAAATAAGGTAAAATGTTTGGATGTAGACATTGACCCTTGATATTGGACATTGACATTGTGTAAGCCTCAAATATCAAGAATCAAGCTGTTTGGCTGATTTACATATTCGGCCATGGCATTGGGTCTCAATATTGAGGACAGCCCAGCAAGCAAAATTGGTTCGGGTCCAATTCCGAGCCAAAACGCTCGACTTTGGTCGGCATTCGGGATTTCTTGTTCCTTCGACCGAACACCCGGGATCGACCTCCAACGGACGCATTATTTTCTCTCCTTTTCCCCCTTCTCAGCCATTGCTTCTATCTCACCCAGGCACGCGCAACATCTGTTCTCGACGCCCGCCTCCTCCTCCGGGGCTGGACCTTTTGTTCCCTCCACGTCGTCCTCCCTCCTGGGGTCCTTTCCTGCCTTGCCGCCCTCTCTCCCTCCCGTCGCCCTCCCTCCGTAGACGGCCGGCGCTGGCAGTGGCGCCCTCATGCAGTGCAGCGGCGCCCTCGAAGACGGCTCGCGGTTGAAGGAAATCGGGGGACAGAGGCGATCTCCAGTGCGCGTGGGTTCCTCAAGGAGACAGCGGCTTGAGTGGAGGTGGCGGCGCGTGTGGATGAGACGACGGCGTCGGTGGCAATCTGTGGAAGCAGCAGGTCGAATCGGGAGTTGACAGCATAGAGTTGAACTAGCAGACGGGATGAATTGATTTTTGTTTTGGTCGGACACTCGTTGGCGCTGCTGTAATGTTTGCGCTCGAGCCTAAGATCGATGGAGGTGGAGCAGTTCATCTCGTTCATCTTCCTGTGTTGTCTGTCCTGTCTAATTGCTGGTAGTCTCCGTGGTTTTTTTTTGTTCTCATTTGTTGGTTATGTGTATGTTCTTATTGCAATTCGTATAAAATAGTATAATCATCGTACCAATTGCAATTCATTACTTTGGACCATCCAAATAGGATTTGGCATTTAACCCCAATATCAAGTTTAGGTTTCAGATATCTAAACATCCAAACATAAATATTAACATTCAACCTCAATATCAATATCATGTGGTTTTGGCATTGGAACCAATACAATGCCAAGTTTCCCAATGTCTACATCCAAACAAAGCCTAAGAGAAATGCAAGTCTAGAAAGTAAAAAAAGAGGGAGAAAACTAAACCAGGTTAACTTTTTACCCGATTAATTACTGAGAAATCAGCGAAAACCTAGTCACCAAGAAATTAGTCGGAGACGTTTTTTTTCTTTACAGGTTGTCCAAGACGATTTTGAGAAAGTTTCTTTTCACGCGCGCTCTATCGCACACATGGTTAATTTACCAGGATACACACAATGAGACACACAATCAGCTCTCTCACACGCACACAGGGTTAATTTACTATGATAGACACAATGACACAAACACAAATTAGGCAAAAAAATGTGAGGGTCATACAGTAGAGACTACGAGAGTACTACTCTGTCTTTGTGTCATGTGTCCGTCCATCTCCCACCTATAAAAGCGAGGCGAGTCCTGCACACTCAGCACAGCAATAGCAGAGTCAGATCCAGCAGAAAAGCTCGGTGCCCTTTCCTGCCCACCTGGCGCTCTCGCCCTCCCGTTCAGCCCGGATGAACGATGTGAGAAAGCAAGAGAAGCAAAAGGGGAGAGGAGGCGGGGGAGGAGGAAGAACAAGAGCAGGCGGCGGCGGCGCTCGCTTGAGCAGGATGCTGAAGGAGCAACAGGCTAGGCTCTACATCATCCGCCGGTGCATCGTCATGCTGCTCTGCCACCATGACTGATGCATGCCAACCGGCAGCTCCGGCGACGATGAATCCTCTGCCTATGTATCTTGATCTGTTCCTCTGTCCAGCCCAGCGAATCCACATGTATCTTAGGTGTTGTTGTTCTATCCATCAGTTGCTGTTCTTGTTTCTTCATTTAGGATTGTGCAGGCTTGACAGACTCCCTTGGTGTACATATATAGGCAGAGGTATGTTAGTAGTTTTGCTGACGGTTTACTTTTGGGGTTTCAAAGTTTGTTGGGTGTGGTGTGGTGCTCCTAAGTCCTGCAATGGCAAGGATGCGCATGTATCGATCTGTGCTGGGTCTTGTGTTCGCGGCTTGGTTGTGTTTTTGTTCTATGGGAAACGAGACAACTCAAAAAAACAGAGAAAAAGGAATAGAAAGATCTCAACAAAAAAAGGTTGGATAGCTCTTGGTGTCTCCCATTTTGTGATTTATGCTGAAGCATATGATTGTGATTGCTGATCGAATCTCTGATCAGCAACAACCTAATTAGTCATTCGGTTGGGAATTGGGAATGTTCTTGCTTCATTCGTTTGGACGATCTGCACACATGACCATATCAAAGATGTGCATTCCGCGAGGCTGCTCAGAACATTTTCGCGCGCCATGCCGACTGATTTACACAATTTGGCAGCATTGCACTTCTGCTTCTTGGGGCAAATTTTGACTTGAACTCTTGTTAGTTCGATATTTCAGAAATACTTAGAAATGGAAAGTTTCATTTGATCTTTCGTCCAGCTTCGTTTTTTAAGGGGAGTTTGCACTTTTGTAATTTTAGGGAGTTTGCACTTTTGCTCTTTTAGGGAGTTTGCACTTTTTGCTGAGCGATTGTACACATAACTCATTATTTTAGGGAAAGCACAAAAGGCCCGCTGAACTAGTATTAAAACATTTGGGTCGCATGTTAGCGTGACAAGATTACAAAGCAGTTTGGGACATTATAGGATTAGGAATTACAGGTTGTCAACAGAACAACTAGCACTATGTTGGATTGTTGGAGAATGGACTTGCTATCCTCCAGAGCATGAAATAAATCATGTGACTACTGGCAATTTGCAGCAGCATTGGACAAATCTTTTGTCCAAATCTAAATCCATTTAAACTCAAATTACGAATTTAAAAAAATTAGAAATTTAATATTTTCTAATTATAATTCTACTCCCTCGTTTTAGTTCAAATTAGGATTGGAGGGAGTAATACCTTTTCAGAAAAAAAAAATCACTTAACTTGGAGTTTAAATGCTGATGTATGATTTATTTTCAAGATTTAAGAAAATACCTATAATTACTTTCTGATTTTGTGTCATGTCATTGATTTTGTGGGGTTGCCCTATTAGGTTAGGGGTGTTAATTGGGGTAAACCGTGAAACAGCGCACAAATATGGGTCGAAATAGAAAAAACTTAAATCGGGCAAAATAATAATTTACTGCTAACTTTTAATACTACCAAAGTATTCCATACACCGAGAAGAATTGGCAAAATAAAGAGAAGCTTCAACCTACTTGTAGAGTTGTAGACATGCAGAGCATTGTTGCAGTAGATGACCTGCCTCTTGACTGAGAAGCACAACTGAGAAGCACAGCTCATTGCTAAAAGAGGCCTGTCAGATCTCATCCAGTGCAAATATATGCCGTTATCTCCAGCATTTATCACCGCGACTAGCTTATCAGATGACCAAGCAAGCTGACAATTAAAAACGTATCCATGATACATGCCATTTTATGCATCGCAGTTTGCAATTAGCTAGAGAGGTTCAGATATCTTACCCCGATATCTTCTCAGCAATTAATTTTTAATTCATACTAGCTCTAATAATGGATACAGGCCACCCATTTAATGATCTTCGATGGATTTTCGTGACAAGAAAAATGCTGCAACCACAGCTTAGAATTCCCTCTTGCACCGAATGGCTTGATGGATGCCTCAACCTGAAACAAGCTTGCAGAATGCTTTGATTAACTCAGGAATCACATTAGATTAGTACGGATTGTCTTGGTCCCAGACACGATGTCCTTTTATTAGTCCAAAGGTCGGTGAAACCCCCCGATTAACCCGCCCTTGGAGGCCGCGTGAGAAACGCTTATCCTGCAACCACTTGCTGTACTTTCTCCAGCATTCACGTCCAAGTGATGCTACCTTTGTGCTAGTTGCTGTACTTCGACCAGTAGCTCTGAAGTTTGGGCAGTTGCCCCAAATGACAGATCTGCAACCTGACACTCTCCCTTCGCAGCATTGGCTTCAGACACAAGGCGCAATTATACAACCAGGTATCTGATATCTCCTGTCATTTGTATCCACATAATCTCTGGAGACCTGTCAATTTAGTTTTCTGGTCTTGAGACCTTAATTAGTAGCAGAAGATGACATGGTTAGTTAGCCGTTGCGACGTCCGACTGAATTGCAGAAATGCTGTGGGAAGTTCCCGGTGAAATGACCTGTTATGTTTGCATCATAAGATATGATGAGGATTTGATGCCTAGATGATGAACATGCATGGCTCTGGACCGCTAGCCTTTTACTGTATCAAAATCTTTGACCAAAGATTCAAAGATTATGCATATAGCACCTCACCTGCACCGCAGTTCATACAATGCGAAGGTCAATCATTTTAAAAATATAACCATCAGCAGAGAAGTTCACTGGTATAAGATAAAAAGTCACATAGCCCGGTAGTGTTGTTGTTTAGTGAGGTAAGTAAGATGCTCTGGTTAGGATGAAGGAATATCATAGGGTTTGGTGGGCAGGGGCTGTGGCTCCTGAGCTGGAGCTGGTTGACTTTTGCTGATGAGTCAAACTGATGCAACCAGTAATAGCTGCTCTGTAGACCTTGGTGCAAACATCTACCCTTGTACAGTACACTGGTTGTGTCAGTGTGTGCCTAATTGTCAAGGCTTTATGTGTCAAGGCATCAACTACAATTTATAAGCAGGATTGAAATGCAACATGCAACTAGCTAGAGAGGTACAGATACCTTTTTTGACCGAAAGAGGTACAGATACCTTACCAAGTACTCGTAGGAGTATCTTGAGAATTATTTTGTTATTGCCTCTTAGAATAGATGCACACCTCATTTTAATTACATTTGGTAGATTTTCTTGACAAGGCAAAATAATGTTGCAACCACAGTTTAAAAATCCATCTTGCACTCAATGACTTTGATGGATGCCTGCAGGATGCTTTGATTAATTTAGGACTCAAACTGCCTCGATCGGACACGCTGTTCGTTTTATTACTCGAAAGGTCGGCGAACCCCGCGTTTAACTCACCATTGGAAGCCGCGTAAGAAAAGCTTATCCTGCAACCACTCGCTGTACTTCCTACAGGATTCATGTCCAAGTTCAGGCCATTGTTATAAACTATAGCTTGATACAGGATTTATGTCCAAGTTCAGGCCATTGTTATAAACTATAGCTTGAAACAGCTTACCTGCTGCTAATCTTTGTGCTAGTTGCTTTACTTCGACCAGTAGCTCTGAAGTTTGGGCAGCTGCTGCACAGCGCAGATCTGAAACCAGGCACTCTTCCTACACAGCATTGGCTTCAGACACCAGCTGCAAGTATTCAATCAGGAATCTTGTATTCTCGTTTGATTCTTATCTACATACACTGATCTGCAGATCTGTCAATTTAGTTTTCTGGTCTCCAGACCATAACTACTAGCAGAAGAGGAGCATGGTTAATTGGTCAGTTAGCTGTAATGACCTGTTTGCAAGATAGCATTTCACAGTATCAAAGCTCATATTTAAAGTATCTCACCTGCACAGCATTTCCTGCAACGTGAAGTCAAATAATAGTTGCTGTAAAAAAAAGTCAAATAATAGTTTAAAAATGTCAGCACTGGCGGAGAAGTTCACTGATATAAGAACGAAGTCAAATAGATGGTAGAATTGGATATAAGGAAGAAGACAAACAGTTTGTAGAATTGTTTAGCAAGGCAAGTCAGAGCCCATTGTCTGTCTGGATGCAAGGAATATCAAAGCATTTGGTCCGTCAGGCGTCAGGGGTTGTGGCTCTTGACCTAACAGTTGTATGTATAGGCAGAATCGGAAGGGATTTTCTGTACTGAATAACTGAAATAACAAAGATGTTTGCATTTTCAGAAAAGACAAGCACTACAGCTTCCAGTGTGGTACTGTCAATCTGACAGAGTACCATTTCTTAGGGAAATTGCCCTAGAACTGGTGAGTTAATGACATACTAATACTATGAATTGTTCAGGCAAGGATTGCCACAAGTATGAAATTAATAGCATTTCACAGTATCAGAACCTTCGACCAAAGTTCAGATATATATAATATAACACCTTACCTGCCCTGCAGCTCATGCAATGTATCAAATAGTTCAAAAATGTCAGCACCAGTAGAAAAAGTTCACTGATATAAGAAAAGAAAGTCAAACAGACCAGTAGTATTGTTTAGGAAGCCATTGTTTCGATGAAGGAATATCGAAGTGTTTGGTCGGTCAGGAATTATGGCTCTTGAGCTGGAGTTGGTTGACATTTGCTCATTAGTCAAACCATTTCGTAAATCCAAGCAAACTTTTAATAAATCCAAGCAACCCTCTCGTAAATCCAAGCAAACTTTTTGTAAATCCAAACAACCTTTTCGTAGGCGTCCTCGGATTGGCCCGGGGGATCGAATTTATTATAGAAACATGAGTTTGATTAATCGATTTATTAGTGAACAGGGAAAAATATACTGATTCAACATGTAATCACAGCCTTGATGCAAGCTTTTATCCCTTGGCTAGCTACTCTGAATATGAGCTTGAATGTAAAAAGATGCAGTACTATGCAATGACACATGAGTTGTGTGCCAAGGCTTTATTTATAATGTATAAGCACAATTGAAAGGCATTCACGGTACTGACATAAGAAAGATATTTGCGTTTTCAAGAAAGACAGGCACTACAGCTTCCAGTGTGGTACTGACATAGTATCATTTCTTGAGGAAATTGGTCAAGAACTGGTGGGATACTGGCATCGTACTCCCTCCGATCCTAAATTGTTGTCGAAATATTACATGTATCTAGACGCTTTTTAAGAATAGATACATCCATATTTGGACAAATTTGAGTCAAGAATTTAGAATCAGAGGGAGTACTATTTATTCCGGCAAAGAGTGACAAAAATATGAAAATGACAGCAGCTCACAAAGAGTAACATGGTAAGGGATAAAGCAAATGCATACACAGCATTGCATAACTCAGAATAAGGTGGCAGTGGCATAAAATGAATATGTCGCTGCATAAAAGAGGGGAAACGAGTAACACAAAAATGAATATGTCGCTGCATAAAACACTCACATCTGATGGCGTGCATCACAGGAAAACAAATCCTATGCATGAGTCATGACGAAATATCGCTAAGTTTATTGCATGGCGCAATATGACAGCAGTTCAAAAAGGGATAATACACACCAAATAACACAAAAGCGAATGCGTCGGTCCATAAACCAATCAATTGTGCATGAAAAAATTCATTAAGTGGCAGGGAACTGCAATAATTTGCAAGTATCTCTTTGTGCATTCAGCATTTTTAGAAAGTCCCTCACTTCCTCGCAAACATGAGATACCAATAGGCAACGGAAGTGCCAATGCAGATCTTTTTTTCTCCAAAAGGTGGTCTCACATGCAAAAAAAAAAAACTAAATATACGACTATACGTGTCGTAGAACGGGGCTTTGACACCGGGGATGCGTGGGCACCTCCTTTTTGGTTCGGCAGTGGGCGACGGGATCGCTCCGGCGATCGCCGGCGGGGCCAATGTGAAGCGCGCGAACACACAATGAACACGAACGCGCGTTTTACCCAGGTTCGGGCCACCCAGAGGTATAAAACCCTACGTTCTGTTTGTCTGAGCTTGTATTGACAGAAGAACAAGTGCTTACAGGTTGCCGGGGGCAGCCCACGGGTGCTCTCTTCTTGGCTAAGTGTTCTTTGCTACTTTGGGCTACTGCTAGTGTTGTACTACCAGTTGGTCCAGCAAACGAACCCCTTTGATCGTTGGCGGGGGTCCTCCTTTTATAGCCAAGGGGATACCACAGGTGCCACGGGGCATGGTTTACAAGTGGTGAGCAGGGAGCTCGGGCAGCTCCTTCTCGGTGTGCTGGCATACATGCAAGAATACTAGCCCTGTAACTAGGGGTCTAAAGGCCTGAAAACTACTCTTGAGCAGTCACTGTTTGCTTGACTTGACGGGGAATCCCCTTTCTGTCGATTCATTAAATGCGCCGTGCGCCTCACTCCTTGTCCGGACGAACCATGCGCACAGGGTGCCTGCCGTGCGCCCACGTGGCGTCGCTGTTCTGCTTGCTCGGTTCCGTTCTCGCAACGGAAACCTGCGCCCGGGAACGCCCCTCCCGGCAAGTAGCTTCCCGGGAGGCGCCCAGGCAGGAATTCTCCCCCGAAGCCTCGCTAGCCCTGCCGGGATGGTAGCTTGCCGGGCAGCTTGTACACTGCCGCCCGGGGTGTGATCCTCCCGGGGAGCAAGCGAGGCAACCCACGCGTCGTGTAGCGGTGGTACCCCGGGTGCCACTGGTGCGACAGTAGCCCCCGGGCGTGGGCCGGCAACGCCTATTCCCGGGCGGACTCCTCCCAGGCCGGTTGCCAGGCTATGCCCTCAACCGACGCGTGGGTCCTGAGTCGTCTCGGGCCCGCGTCTCTCAGTCGTCCCAAGGACCCCGCCGTTACGGACGGAGTAGTGGGTGCGAGATTTCCGCCGTAACCTCCCCCTTAAACACGGGAAGTTAAGGCCACTCTTCGCATTATCCCCATGATTCGTAATTATCCCAACGCACCCGGAGGGTGCGGATGCGACCGTTACTGAGCAGCGGGGTGCTATAAGGCCCCACTGCTGCGCCGAGGGATAAACACTTAGCCCCCCAGCCTTTCTCCTCCGTCTTCCCGTTCCTTGCGCCCACGAACCTTGCCAGCTTCCACCCACGCTCCCCATGGCACCCCCCACAACCAGGAAAGGAAAGGAAGGGAAGGCCCCAAAGAAGCCGGCGGCCAGCAAGAACGATGCAGCCACCAAGGCCGCCGCAGATAAAGAGCAGAAGAAGCGGGTGATGAGAGCCACGCTCGCCTTCTTCCGGCCCGGCTACAATGGCGAGGTGCTGGACAAGATCCGGCAAGGCGTTGCCTCCGGGTTCAACGAGTACAGGGAGACCCTGATCTTCCCCGCCGGCGCCGACCACCAGGAAAACGACTTCCGGGTGTTCGGGCGCTTGATCCTCGCAGGGTTAGTGCCACCGTTCTCCTTGTTCCTCCATGCGCTCATGGAGTCGTATCAGCTGCGGGTGGCGCAACTCCACCCCTCCTCCCTCTATCTTCTCGCCATCTTCCAGTTCCTCTGCGAGGCGTTCGTCAGAGTAATGCCGTCGGTGGCGTTATTCCGGCACTACTTCTACCCCCGCATCGATAACGCGAAGGTGATGTCATCGGGGGTGGTGTTCCGTGCCCGCGACCGGCTGAAGTCCGAGTTCATCGTCCGGTCGGAGAAGAAGATCGAGAAGGAGTGGTGGGGCGACTGGTGCTGGGTCCGTGTGGAAGACCCTGAGGAGTTTATCTACGCGCCCACCGAGCTGCCGCAACCCAACAGCGGCTGACGGGACCGGTACCACCGCGACGCCGATCTCCTCCCCATAGTGGAGAAGATCAAGGCCCTGCGGCTAGCGGGGCTCACTGACCTCGATGTGGTGCGCACCTTCATCAGCCGGCGCGTCGCGCCGCTCCAACTGCGCTCCCGCCCCGCGTGGATGTACACGGGGTCCGGGGACAGGACACGCCTCCAGCGCGGGGGCGTGGACCAGGAATCACTCCAGGTGTGGGTAAAGGGGATCTCCGGCAAGGACGTCCCCGTCACGGGGTTGCCGCCGGGGGTTAACTCCCTCCACGCCGGCGTTCTGGGGCTGACCGACATCATCGCCTCCTTCCCGCCCTGCAATGAGTGGGGGTTGATGGACGATTCCCCCACTCAAACCCCGCGTGCTCCTCCGCCTGCACCTCGCGGGAAGTGGGTGCTTGAAGAGAGCGGGGGCGAGTCGGAGGTCAGCTGGCCCTCCATTCTGTCCTCCTCCGACGAGGTGGGCCAGCCTGCCGCGACCTGGGTAGTCATCCCCGTGGACGACGAGGAGGAGGAAGAGGAGGATGACGCGCCCCTGATCGCACGCAGACCAAGGGCGCCCGCAGCGGCAGCGACCACCTCCGCAGCGGCCGCCGACACCACAGCGGGGACCTCCTCCGCAGCGGCCACAAGCGCCGCAGCAGCGACTCCCTCGATGGCACCCGGGGGGCCCCGTGCGACGGCGACCCCACGGGCGCCCACGGCCCCGGCTGCGCGGGGGCTCTTCCGGGGCTTCAAGCTCCAGCTCAACCCCCCGAAGGACTGCTCGCCGGCTAGCGCCGGCAAGAGGGGGAGGGCTGATTCGCCACCTGCCGTGCCGAACAAGAAGGCGCGCACGCAGGCCGGCAGCAGCACCGACCCGGCCGACGTGGGGGCCAGCAGCGCCGCTGCTGCGCCTGCCGCCGACCCGGCCCCGATGGAGGTGGCGCCGGCAACAGGTACCGCACCTTACCCCACTCTTTTACTTACATCCCCTTTGCTAGCTGATCCGCAACCGTACTGTCCTGTCTACCCGCAGGCGATGTCCAGCCCGCAACAGGCATCCCGGCAACGGCGGCCGGAACGGAGGAGGAGGAAGCTCCTCCCGCAAGCCCGGTGGCCCTGCAAGGTACTCGTCCAAAGCCTCCCACGTCCGCCTCCGGGTAACTTGGCTAGCCCTTCGGATCTTAATCCTTCATTCTGTTGCAGGCCCAACCGCGCCCGCGTCGGGAGCGGGCGCTGTGGCGATCGACCTTGACCCCGTCGTCAAGGTCGCAGGGACGGCGGAGGAACCGGAGGTAGCCCTTGCGCCAAGCCCCACCGCGCCGGCCGTTGTTGCGGCGGCAACCACCGTCGCCACCGATGCGGTGCTCGGCGATGCGCCAACGGCCACATAGGCCGCCGGCGCGGACTCTTCGGCCAACCAGCAGGAGGCGGCCCCTGCTGGGGGCGCGGCAACCCCACCAGCCCCGCAACCCTCAGGCGCGGGTGCGGGGGAGGCTGCAGTGGATGAGCAACAGGACGCCCCGTCTCTAGTGGACGACCCCCTGCCCGGCCAGACAGTGGCGGCGGGTGCTTCCGTCGGCAGCCGCCACCTCCAGCACAGTCCTCGGCACCCTCGCCGGGGTGGCTTGGAATCCCATCACCTGGGACCCGAGCATCTTGGACAGGGGCACCGGCTCCTTGACACCATCAAGGACCAGCAGCTGGCCTTCGTCACCTCCGTCAACCAGGTGAAAGAGCACCATGAGATCGCCAAGAGTCAGCTCGGCGAGGTGCGACTGGCTGTGGAGAAGGAGCGGCAGGAACTCTCCCGGCTGCGGGAGGAGGCACGCTCGCCCGGGAAGCCTAGGACGAGGCCACCATGCCGGTCGTCCCCGAGGAGGAGCTCTACCGACGACTGGAGGCTCAGCGCACCGAGCTCCAAGAAGCCTTGGACTCGCTGGTGGCGGCGTAGGCGAAAGCCAAGAAGGAGCAAGCGAAGATGCTCGCCGCGGCTCAGGCTTGCATCGACGAGAAGAGCGACCTGATCAGCAGCTACCTCGATCAGATCCAGGGCCTGCGCGTCAAGCTGGAGGTGCAGACCAAGGCTACGAAAGATGCGGTAGCAACGGCAGCACGGCAGGAGGTAGAGCTCAATTCTGCCAAGGATAGGAGGGCTCGACTGGAGACCGAGCTGGCCACCGTCCGGGAGGAGCTCGTCAAGGCGGGCGAGGATAATGTGGCCAAGGCCGCACAACTCTCGGCGCAGGCGAGCCTCCTCCGCAAGGCCAAGCACGCCGTGCATGTGGCCCGGATCAACCATGGCACGCTGATCGGGCAGCGGGAGCTGGAGACCAAGAAACCGCTTCGAATCGCCCGATCGCTGCGCGAACTGCAGGCCGCACAGGTGGACGGGACGGACGTCACCACGACGATCCCATTCTTCTCCGACATGGTGGGGAAGCTTGCGGCGCTCGATGTGTGGATCTCCAAGTTCTTCAACGAGGAGATCGCCAATTGCGCCCGGGAGGTTGCCGGGACGATCCGTCCGAGGGTGCACCTCCGGCACCCTGAGTTCCCCTTCGAAACGCTGCTGGACGCTTGGTCGGATAGCGAGGATGCCCCCACCCACTGCCAGGCGGTGAGCGGGTTCATCGACGAAGTGGTCGAGCAGATGCAGCGGAAGCCGGACTCCGAGCCAGTGCCGGAGCCCCCAGCGGAGGGCACCGGCAACTAGTCGCCGCAGCCTCCAGCGGAAGCCACCACAACCAGTCGCGGCAGTCCCCCGCCGACCCTCGTCGTTCCTTAGTGTTGTTTTCCTTTGCTTTTGTTCCCTGCAAGTGTGGTGCCTAGCACCGTTTAAACAATTAATGCCTTATTGGTCCATGCAACTGTTCACTGCTTTCATTAATTTAGTTCCCAGGTTCTGCTTATTTCTTGTTTCTTGTTCCCGGGGTTGTCCCGCGGGGTGGATCCCTTAGCCTTTGTGTGTTACGCCTTGTGTTGCCGGGGACTCGCGCGCCACGCACTCAACCGGACCAGGGACCCGAGACGGACCCGCAGTGCCGACCTGGGGCCAAGTAGCGACGACGAGCCACTCCGCTCTCGGGATAGCTACTCCCAAGCATGCGCTCCCGGGACGGACCCGCTAGCCGCACGAGGAGCGCACTCCCCCCGCAAGCGTCCTTTCAACATCCTAACCACACGCAGGGTTTTTGCCATGCTAGCGAGGAAACGTTCAGTTTCAGACAGTTTATCGTTCAAGTTTATGTACTTAGCTTTTCGTTCGTTCCGTGCTTGGAATGCTTGCCGGAGGGGTGCGGCAGGGACGCTATGGCAATGCACCCATCGGTGTTAGGCACGGATGGCATGCACCACCATAGCGTCGTCGCGGCAACCCTCGCCTTTGAATCCGCCTGTTTGAGGGATGCGGCAAGGATGCTGTGGTTGGGCAGCCGCCGGCGCCGAGCACCGGTGGCTGCGCCACCAGAGCACCCCCGCGGCAACCCTCGCCCTTGGAGACACTCTTTGGAGGAGTACAGCAGGAACGCTGTGGCAGCGCCACCACAGCGTCTCCGCAGCAACCCTCGCCTCGGAGTAGCCTGGGGGAGGGGTGCGACAAGGACGCGATGGTAGGGCACCCATCGGCGCTGAGCGCGGATGGCATGCACCACCATCGCGTCTCTGTGGCCTCCCTTGCCTTTGCGGCTGACTTCTGGCTTCGGTCTGAGCTGCTCCATGGTCGGCACGCCCTTTTATAGGCGCGGGGGAGGGGCTTGCCACCACGCGCGCCGGGTCCTCGCGGCACACGTGGCACCACACCCCTTGAAGTGCAGCACGGTCCTCGCCACCCCGCATGCCAAGTCGCCGTGGCATACGTGGTGGCTCCCTCCTGTGCGGCGAGACCCTTGTAGTGCGGTCACTCCACACCACAGGGCGCCACTAAGTGCCACAGCCCGTGGCCGGTCCACGAGCATTACAGTTCGCCGGATTCTACCTTTACCCTGCATGTCAGATTCTTACCAAGCCCGAGATGCTGCAAAAAATCTTCGAAATTCGCGAAAACACATAGTAACATGGATGGCTCTCCTGCCTCCTAGCCCCCGGGCACAGAAGGGTCGATGCCAAACTTGGTTGTGAGCACTCTTACATTCCATCATGCAGCGTCTGTGTGATGCACGTTGCGGTGAGCCCGGCAACTGCATGCCCCGTGCCGGAGTGATCCGGCAACGGGTTATCGTTTTCGAGGCTCCGGCAGCCCCCTACTCACAACCAAGTATTGACGGAGACTTCTGTGCACCTATAGCAGGTGACAGAAGGAGGAGAAACATGCAAATAATCGAGGCAACTTGAAATTCAGGAAGCAACACTTATCTTCATTCATAGCAACTAGTGGTTTACAATCGGGGGTTGCCCGGGTACACTAGTTCGAGAGGCATGCTTCGGCGGCATCACCTGTGGGTCGGGCTCCGCCGCTTCACGGGTAGAACTTGTGCAAGTGCTCAATGTTCCAGCTATTTTGCACCGGCAAGCCTTCTTCGGTTTCTAGTCGGACAACCCCCGGCCTGGTCACCTGCACTACCCGGAAGAGCCCCTCCCATTTCGGAGCCAGCTTGTTCCCGGCCTTCATTCCTTGTATCCGGTGCAGGACAAGGTCTCCGGTCTCGAGCTCCCGGGATCGGACCCGCCTGTCGTAATAACGGCGGAGTTCCGGTTGATAGCGCGCAGCTCGCACAGCAGCCCGGCATCAAAGTTCTTCGATGAAGTTCAGATCGTCAACCCTCTGCTCGTGTTGGCTGGAGTCGTCATACGCGCGTACCCGGGGAGATCCGTGCTTGAACTCGAGGGTCAGCACCGCTTCTGCCCCGTAGACAAGGGCGAAAGGAGTCTCGCCCGTTGCCCGACTAGGTGTGGTCCTGATTGACCACATCACGGGCTGGAGTTCTTCGACCCAGTGCTTCCCGTGGTCTTTGAACTTGTCAAAGGTTCACGTCTTGAGCCCCTACAGCACTTCTGCGTTGGCTCGCTCCGCCTGCCCGTTACTCCTTGGGTGAGCAACAGACGCGAAGTGTATCTTGGTGCCCATGCCCTCGCAGTAGGCCTGGAACACCGCGCTCGTAAATTGTGTGCCGTTGTCGGTAATGATGTCGTTAGGCACACCAAACCGGCACACAATGCTCTTGAAGAACTTGATGGCCGCCTGGGCGGTCACCTTCCGCACTGGTTCCACTTCCACCCACTTGGAGAACTTGTCGATGGCCACGAGCAAGTACTCGTAGCCGTCAACCGCTCTAGGCAGCTTGCCGACGATATCTAGCCCCCAGACCGCGAACGGCCAGGAGGACGGAATGACTTGCAGGGTCTGCGCCGACTGGTTGCTCTTCTTCGCATGGAACTGGCACGCCTCACACGTCTTCACCAGCTGTTCCGCGTCGGCTAGGGCCGTGGGCCAGTAGAAACCGTGCCGAAACATGGTGGGAGCATGTGCTTCGGTGTATCTCCTCCAGTAGCGCGCGCCCCTCGTCCTGGGGCACGCAGAGGAGCTTGACTCCATTTGCACACCTTCGGTAGAGGTTGCCGTCCACCACGGCGTACATCTTGGCTTGCCGGGTCACGCGCTCCGCGGCAACGTCATCTTCCGGGAGGGCTTCTCCCTTCAGGTAGCGGGCGATATCCACCGCCCAAGGCGGGGTCTCCCTGCCAACGCATGCTGTTGCGTCGGCGGCATGGACCTCTGCCACTGCGGGGTTTCCTTTGGTTGCCGGGGGGGCTTCCCCGGCAGACGGCTTGGGGGCGACCGAAGGCGCAGTCTACCTGTGCCAGAACATCCCCGCCGGAACCTTCCGGCGCTCCGCTGCCCACTTGGACAGCTCGTCAGCCGCGAAGTTATCCTTCCGCTTGACGTGCTCAAATCGCAGGCCCTTGAACTTGTGTTCTAGCTTGCGGAATTCATCCATGTACGCTGCCATCTGCGGGCAGTCGTAGTCCTTGTTGACCTGGTTGATCCCGAGTTGGGAATCCCCGCGAACGACCAGGTGCTTGATATCCAGAGCGATTGCCGCCCGCAACCCGGCGAGCAGCCCTTCATATTCTGCCATGTTGTTAATGGAGCTCAATTGATCTCCCGTTGGCGACTCGATGATGACCCCGGCGCCGGCTACCTGGAGGCTCAACGCGCCGTCGAAGTACAGGATCCAGCGGCCTTCGTCCAGCTTGCCCGGCAAGCTGGTCTCCGGCTCCTCCTCTTCTATGCCCGTCGAAGTCCATTCTGCGACGAAGTCCGCCAGGGCCGTACTCTTGATGCTCTTGGTGTTGGTGAAGTGCAGATCAAACTCTGACAGCTCCATCCTCCACTCGGCCACCCTCCCGGTGGCTTCACGGTTGGTGAGGGCTCGCTCGAGGCAGAACCCCGACACCACCGTGACGCGGTGCGCCTGGAAATAGTGGCGCAGCTTGCGTGATGCAAGCAGAATCCCCAGTAGGAGCTTTTGCACCTGCGGGTACCTCGTGCGGGCATCGCGCAGCACCGTGCTGACGAAGTACACCGGGTGCTGCACGAGCCGCTTGCGTGGTGCCGACGCTGCCGGCTCTAGGGCGGTCCCCGGGTCCGAGGCGGTTGCCGGGGGCGGCTCAGCCCCCTACCCCACGACCTCAGCTCCCGTGATATCCTCCTCTCTCTCGACAACCAGCACCGAGCTGACCACCGAGCTGACCATTTGGTCAGTCGCCTCTAGGTAGAGTAGTAGCGGCTCGCCCGGCTTGGGGGCGACGAGGATGGGTGGCGATTTCAGGTACTGCTTGAGATCCTGGAACGCCGCCTCGGCCTCGGGGGTCCAATCTATCGAGCCCCTCTTCTTCATTACCTTGAAGAAAGGTAGGGTGCGTTCGCCCAACCTTGAGATGAAGCGGCCCAGCGCAGCGATGCAGCCGTTGAGGCGCTGGACGTCCTTCACCTTGCGGGGAGCCTCCATTTTCTCGATAGCTTCTATCTTCTTTGGTTGGCTTGAATCCCCCTGTGCGAAACCAAGAAACCCAGAAGTTGACCCGAGTCTACACCAAAGGTGCACTTCTCAGGGTTCAGCTTGAGTTTGATCCTGCGGAGGTTATCAAACGTCTCCCGCAACTCATCAATCAGCGAGTCCCCGCGCTTTGACTTGATGACGACATCGTCCATGTAGGCCTCTACGTTTCGGCCTAGCTGGGTCCCAAACACTCGCGCAACACACGCTGAAATGTTGAGCCCGCGTTCTTCAACCCGAAAGGCATGCACGTGTAGCAGTAGCAGCCAACCGGGGTGATGAACGTTGTTTTCTCCTCGTCTTCGACTGCCATCTTAATTTGATGGTAGCCGGAAAATGCATCTAAAAAGCTCAGCAAATCGCAACCGGCAGTGGAATCTACTATTTGGTCAATGCGGGGTACAGGGAAAGGATCTTTCGGACACGCACGGTTAAGATCAGTAAAATCTACACACATGCGTAGTTTATTTTCCCCCTTGGGCACTACAACAGGATTAGCTAACCAAGTGGGGTACAGTACTTCCTTGATAGCCCCCCGCAGCTTTGAGCTTGTCCACTTCTTGCTTGATGAAATCTTTGCGCTTCTGCGCTTGCCGGTGGATCTTCTGCTTGATGGGGCGGGAGTCTGGGCGCACCGCGAGTCGATGCTCAATCACCTCCCTAGGGACTCCGGGAAGGTCCGACGGCTCCCAAGCGAACACGTCGGCATTCTCCCGGAGGAAAGTGATGAGGGCGCTTTTCTATTCGGCAGTGAGGTTCGCACCGACGGTGACGGTGCGCTCCTCATTGCCGGCTTGGAGGGGCAACTTCTTCACCTTGGCGGCCTCCTCCTTGAGCTTCTGGCCCTTGCCGGGCCGCGAGCTCGAGCCTGCGCCTCCCCCGACAAGCTCTTGTGGGGCAGCGCGGGCCTTTTTAGTTGCCAGGCCGTCGCCCGGCGATCCTTCACTCCCAGCAACGTCGTCATCACCGGCGGCGGCTGCGGCGGCGGCCCTAACAACCTCGCCAACGCACCAGGCCGCATCCTTAAGGTCGCACCTGATGGAGAGGACTCCGTACACGGACGACGTCTTCATCACATCGTAGGCGCAATGAGTCGCCGCCATGAACTTGATCAGCGCCGGCCGTCCAAGGATCCCGTTGTAGGGCAACGGGGTGTGCGCGACGTCGAACACTACGTGCTCGGTCCTGAACGCTTCCCGGGACCCGAAGGTCACCGGCAGCGTGATGCGCCCCTTGGGGCGCACGATCCCGGGGTTTACTCCCCGGAACGGGTCAGTGGGCTTCAGCTGCTCCACCGGCAACTGGAGTTTCTCCACTAACCTGGTGGACAGGAGGTTCAGCCCCGCTCCGTTGTCCACCAGCACCTTGGTCACCGTCATGTTGTTGATGATCGGTGAGATCACGAAGGGTATGACCCCCGAACCCAGCTGCCGCGCAGGGTGATCGTCGGCGCTGAAGGTGATCGGGACGTGCGACCACTTCAACGGCTGCTGCGGCTCCGCATCCGGCAACAGCGCACACACCTCCCGGGTGAGGCGTTTCACCGCGGCGTGGGATGAGAGAGCGTAAGCTCCCCCATGGATGTAGGCGATGCCGCGGGGCTCCTGGAAGCCCGGCTCGTCGCCCCCGGTGCAGTCGGACTCGCGCTGCTCCTCTGCGCGAGCCCTGTCTCGTCCCCGGGGAGGGCGCTCCCTGCCAGCGCGGGCCTGGCCCCGTCCCCCCTGGGCTTCCTCCCTGCCGGCACCGCCGCCGGCAGGCTTCGGCCCTGCTCTGGGGTCGTTCAGGCAACCTCGGGAGAGATGCCCGATGTCGCCGCAGTTGAAGCAGGCGCCAGCTGCTCGGCGCTCCTCGTGGCGCTGCTCGCGCCGCTGCTTGATACCCTGCAGGACGCGGCAGTCCTGCGCGTCGTGGGTAGCGTGGGCATGGATGGGGCAGCGGGACGCTTCGCCCTGCTTGCCGCCAGACCCGCCACCGGACGAGGCCTTCTTTGTGGGCCTCGTGGTATCCCCCAACTCCGGAGCGAGGACTTGCTTCCCGTTGCGCTTACAGGAGCTCTTCTTCTGCGAGCCCTCACCTGGGCTCGCGGCAGCCTTAGCCGCAAGCTCAGGCGCCAAGCGGCCTTCCTCGGCCATGGCACACTTGTACGTCAGGGCGTACAGATCCTGTGTCGTCCGGATCCGATGCGTGCTCAGCTTCTCGTGCATCTTGGGGCCGCGAAAGTTGATGGTGAAGGTGTTGATGATGGCGGCAGCCTCCACCTCCGGGATGGAGTAGGAGAGGTTGGAGAAGCGGTTGACGAAGCTCTGCAACGTCTCTCCCGGCTTCTGCACCGGGCGCTTGTAGCCGCCCTGGAACGCGCTCACAAACTGCTCGCGCAGGTCCGCCCAAGTGGCAATGGACCGAGCAGGCAGGTTGAGCAGTCAGGTCCTCGCTGATCCCTTAAGGACCATCGGGAACCAGTTGGCTCTGACCTTGTCGGCGGCGCCGATGGCATGCATCCCCAACGTGTAGGTCAGGAAGAAATCCTTGGGATTCACGGTCCCATCGTACGTACCGAGCGCGGGCGCTCAGAACTTGCGGGGCCATGTCCCCCGCCGCAGCTCACGTGTGAACGCGGTGCAACCGTCCTCGGGGCCCATAGGAG
Organism: Brachypodium distachyon; assembly: GCF_000005505.3. Classification (NCBI taxonomy): domain Eukaryota; kingdom Viridiplantae; phylum Streptophyta; class Magnoliopsida; order Poales; family Poaceae; genus Brachypodium; species Brachypodium distachyon. The sequence continues at coordinate 15,693,665 of NC_016132.3, read as the reverse complement.
CATCCTCCTGCTCCTGCGGGCCTACGCGCTCCACCGCGCGCGGGCGCCGGCGCTCCAGGCGCGGGCGCTGGTCCTTCTGCTGGCGGGCATTCAAGATGCCGCGCGCGTCACCTCGTGTGACGGTGGGTGACGAGTCCGAGGACCCGTCCGGGTCCCCGCGCTCCCGGCCCTCCCTGCCGGCCCTCCCTGCGGGGGAGGGTTCTCTCCTTGCCCCGAGACGCGAGGCGCACCTCCGCGTCCTAGGTTCTGTCCCCGGCTTGAGCCAGCCGGGGCGCCCTCGCCTTGAGCTAGCCGGGGCACCCTTGCCTTGCGGCTGCTGGGCGACGAGTGCCAGGAGCGCCTCCAGCTCCGCACTCCAAACCTCGTGCGCCGGCGTGCCCTGCGGCGGCTCGTAGCGCACCATGACGCGCGCGGCGATGATGGCCTCCGCCGGGGTTTGCGTGGGAGGCTGCCGGTTCTTCGAGCGGCTGCCCTCCGCCCTGTCCCCCGGCGCCCTCGGGTGAGTCGAGCGTGAGTGGGTCGGCGTTGCCCACGACGCACCGTGCTCCTCGCGCGGTGTCTGCTGCTGCGGGTCGTCGGCCCGCGAGGTGGCCCGCTGCAGGGCACGGGCGGCGTTATAGCCGCTCGCGCGGCTGGCTCCGGCGCGGGGAGCCGCCGGCCCCCTTGGCCGGTTGTCAGCCGACGGCCGCGGGGGCGACGGCTGCGACTGCGGTTGCTGCGCCCGGGCACGCTCAGGGTCACCCTGCTCCTGCGACGCGCGTGGCACGTCGTGCGACCGCGTGTGCGCCACTTGGGCTGCAGACGGGTCGATCCTGGAGTCGCCAGCCCGCTTGGGGGGCATGGCGGCCGGCCCTGTCGTCGAGGAAGACGAGGCCGACGTTGGTGTAGACGTCGCCGCCGGCGGTCACCAGCGAGCTCTCCTCACGCGACCCCTACCTGGCGCGCCAGATGTCGTAGCACGGGGATTTGACACCGGGGATGCGTGGGGACCCCCTTTTTGGTTCGGCAGTGGGCGACTGGGATCGCTCCGACGATCGCTGGCGGGGCCAATGTGAAGCGCGCCAACACACAATGAACACGAACGCGCGTTTTACCCAGGTTCGGGCCACCCGGAGGTGTAAAACCCTACGTCCTGCTTGTCTGAGCTTGTATTGACAGAAGAACAAGTGCTTACTGGTTGCCGGGGGGAGCCCCCGGGTGCTCTCTTCTTGGCTAAGTGTCCTTTGCTACTTTGGGCTAATGCTAGTGTTGTACTACTAGTTGGTCCAGCGAACGAATCCCTTTGACCGTTGGCGGGGTACTCTTTTTATAGCCAAGGGGATACCACAGGTGCCACGGTGCATGGTTTACAAGTAGCGAGCAAGGAGCTCGGACAGCTCCTCCTCGGTGTGCTGGCATACATGCAAGAATACTAGCCCTGTAACTAGGGGTCTAAAGGCCTGAAAACTACTCTTGAGCAGTCACTGTTTGCTTGACTTGACGGGAAATCCCCTTTCTGTCGGTTCATTAAATGCTCCATGCGCCTCACTCCTTGTCCTGACGAACCCTGCGCACAGGGTGCCTGCCGCGCACCCATGTGGCGTCGCTGTTCTGCTTGCTCGGTCCCGTTCTCGCAACGGAAACCTACGCCCGGGAACGCCCCTCCCGGCAAGTTGCTTCCCGGGAGGCGCCCAGGCAGGAATTTTCCCTCGAAACCCCGCTAGCCCTGCCGGAGTGGTAGCTTGCCGGGCAGCTTGTACACTGCCGCCCGGGGTGTGATCCTCCCGGGGAGCAAGCGAGGCGACCCACGCGTCGTGCAGCGGTGGTACCCCGGGTGCCACTGATGCGACAGTACGTGCTACCAGTGTAGTCTTTTCTAAGAAGAAAAATAGTACTAGCAAGAGAGGGTATCTCACAAACAGAGCACCATAACGCCTCTGTACATTCCTTGATTTACTGGAATTAGTGATCATCTGTTAACTGGTACCAGAAAGAATCACCCATGAAAAAGTTCTGTTGTCTTTTCGACAAATGTAGATTGCAGCTTCCATTTATTTAAGGAGTGCAATAACAGAAACTCTACAGTTAAACTAGGAGTAACGTAAGTATGTAACCACTAACCAGTTATGTTGTGACTAAAGAAAATGCAGATAATTCGCCATTTCTAAGGAACCACATGCCCTACTAAATCATACAAACAGGACAGTAGGTTGTACTGCACGGTATTCACATAAATAGAAGTAACACTGCTGAATCAGAAACAGGACTCTAGCGTCTCAGAGTAGAACAACGAGGTAATTTCAATGTATCATGTGTACTTCCTTGCAAAATGATCAATCATAAAGAACCAACAGCAATATGCTCATTGACAAGATAAACACTTAGTTATGCAATGTAAATTCAGTAAGATTAAAGATTGGCATGCATAATTAAATCTTGGGATAAGATTAGTAATGTAGATTCTGCTTTTCTGCTCAGAGCATCAGAACACATACAGAGGTAGTACTCGCTTACTCCAGTACCTTCATGGAGTACATGGTAAACGAGTTAAGTAATTGCAAGAGCTACAGAATCATACACTTTATCTTTCATGCAAGAGCCACAGAATCATACACTTTATCTTTCATGCAAGAGCCACAGAATCATACACTTTATCTTTCATGCAAGAGCCACAGAATCATACACTTTATCTTTCATGCAAGAGCCACAGAATCATACTAGTTCATCCTTCATGCAAATTCAATTCCATAGTATTGTGTGTGTATATCAGTAAAAGTCTAAGCACTAAGGTGCACATTCTCGCATTGCAATATCCATAGTTCATCACAAGGGTGTGATGCATCTCTTATCATCAACTGAATGTCATTACAGTTGATGAAATCAGATTGAGTACAAGAAATTAGTACTATCTAGAGATCAAGTAGTAATGATAGGTAAAACAAACAAAGTACGCACTGAGCCTAGATGGAAATGATTTCAAATTCGAAAGGAGGACTCCAAGCTTACTTCAGCTAACATCTCACCACATCATATCATTACACTTATGAGACTGAACAACAATTATGTCACTGTCAAGGATATCTACAACAATCTCAGCATGATGAAACTATAGATCGCAGAAAGAGGCGACTACACAATGTAAATGAAGCGACATAGTAGCCAGATCGACAGAAAACATATGCTGCGCCATCACAAACTAAGCTGAGCACCCATTGCCAAAACCTGCTATCTCAAGGGAGGAACCAAACCGGAGACCTGTAGACCGATAGGACTTGCCCAGGCGGGAAGCGGCGGTCGACGTGGGAAGGCGGCGCAGACCACTTTCCATTGTCAAAGCACGGATCGCAGACGTCCACCCCATCATCCAGGAAGTACACCCCGTCCTCGAAGCCTGGGTAGTCAGACACCTCGTAGGACCTGGAGCAGACTCGTTGGACGAACAGCATCCGGCCATCCAACGCAGGCAGCTCCCTCCAGGTGTACCCAACATTGCCGCTGCCGAGCGCCCGCGTCCGCTCCATCTGGAACACCCTGAACGCCGACGTCGGCGCCAGAGGACGAGGAGCGAGCCTGCCGACCATCAGGAGTTCCCCGCGGGACTCCACGAGGTAGCGGCCGTGGACGCGATGGTCGCCGTAATCGCGGCCCCCGCGCAGGAAGGGGACGACGTCGCAGCCGATGAGCAGGTCGCCCTTGAATCCATGGAACCGCGGGGTGTACGCGAGCAGCGTTTCCGCTCTGGAAAGCACAAGGAAGGCGCCCTCGCGGTGTATGATGTCCTCCCTCTCGTTCCCCGATCTCGTGACCTTGGCGCCCACGGGGTGCCCCATGCGCCAGAACGTCAAGAGCGGCGAGTCGGTGCCGACCGGGAGCATCTCCACGATGGCGGCCGCGACGCACCGCGGGTTATCCGGCGGGTGAGAGAGGGTGGCGGCGCAGATGACCATGGGGGCGCGCTTCCCCAATCGCATGGGGAAGTCGTCGGGGATAGGGAGGCGCTTGCCACTGCGGAGGTTGAGGATCTCGTGGCCTCGGGTGTCGTCGACGGCGAGGAAGAGCCAGCCGCCGTCCCACGAGCCGAAGCAGCGCGCTCCCGCCGCGGCCGCGTCGCCGTGGACGGGGGCGGGTGGGCGGCGCCGCCGCCGCAGAGGAGGCAGGAGAAGGTGGGCCCGAGCGGGGACGGGCAGAGGACCCACGGGAGCTGGCGCGGCGCGGGCGGGAGGGGCGCGAGCCGCGCGAGGGCCAGGCGCCAGGAGAAGCAGACGGCGCCGAGGCCGAGGCGGTCCGCTTCGCACGGGACGTGGCGGATGATCGCGCGCAGGGCGGCGCGCAGGAGATCCTTCCAGGGCCGAGGCGCGGCCATGGGAGCGGAGGGGCTGCGGTAGGGGGAGAGGCAGAGGCCGGTTGGTGGCGCCGGGATGGAAGTGGAAGAAGGCGGAGGAAGACGTTGCGGTGGCATTTTCCCCTCTTTCGATTTGCTGGGAGTTTGCTGGGAGTTTGGAAAGAGAGAGAGAGGGGCTAGCTTTTTTTTCGCGTGGGAGAGGGAGGCTTTGAATCCAAGAAGTGCGGGACTCCAACTAAACGGGCCTACTCCGGACACGACCCCCAAACTCGATAATAAAGGGGCCGGGCCGGTTCCAAATGGCCGCATTAAGGTTCAGGCATGACATCAAGCACAATCGGACCGGCCCAGCCCCCTAAGCTTTACGGGCCTGGAAAAAAAACTCGTGAAAAAATGCAGTTGTTGATTGTAACAGACGATCTGAATTACCCGGAATCCCTAAAATTATAAGTTGAGAGACCGGCCACGAACCTAGCCGTAGGAAGAAAGTTTTGATCACCGAAGGTTTCTCCGTCTCTAACAGCCGATTTATCGTCAGCAAGCGGAGAATCACGGATAAACGTATGGCATCCAGTTTTACCATTTTTCATGTTATATTTGTATATTCTTGACGATGACGCCTCTACGGTGTAGATAGTGTCGTCTAGATCATTGGTGTCCACATCGCGTCCTGACTTTCTGGAATTTGTTGTTTTTTGTTTTTTACCTTGTCGACGGAGCTGAGTTTTCACGGCTTGTCTTGAAGGAGGTGTCCCAAGCCATAGTGTGTTTGGCGATCTTAGGTAGTGTTTGGTTGGTGTCATCAAGTGGAATGAAATGAATGGTTCGAGAATTTAAAAGATTCCAGCGTTTGGTCGGTAGAATGCAACATTTTGGAATGGAACCAACTGGTTGGAATGTTCTGCACAGATGCGGAACGAAACGGTTCTTCGGATTTTGAGGTATCATCTCGTTCTACCTGGAATTGGTGGGCGCGCCTCTGTACTCTAGTCTCTTTTTTCTCTCTGCCCACCCCTCGCCTCGCTCTCTCTCGTCTGGCAGACGGGCACGACGGCAACGAGCGGCGGCGCGGCGAGACGGCAGAGTAGCGGCCAGGCGAAGGCGGCGGTGGGATGAGGAGGCGCGGGGAGACAACGGAGCAGTGGCGGGACGGCACCGGCGCGGGGGCTGGATGGGCGGCGCGGGGCGCCGGCGGGACGGCGCCGGCGCGGGTGACGACCGGAAGTGCAGTGTTCTCCTGGAAATCTCTAGCCGGAAGCGTGGTGTTCTTTGCAAGGCGCAGACGGAGCTGAGCGGTGGGTGGTTGAATCGGCCGGGTCTCTCTAATCTCTGCTCCCTAATTTGTTCTCTCCGCCTTTTTTCTGCCCAAGAAAATTGAGTGATTTTGTGATGAGAGGAACCGAAGAGCCAGCAGCAATGGCGCATCGGGGACAGAGGAGGAGCTGCGGCAAAGGGGACGGAGCAACGGCAGAAAATCGAAGGAGGAAGAAGAACCGTTCCGTTCTTTATTTCCACTGACCAAACAAAATTTCTATACCCGTTCTATTTTTCCAACTAAACACCGTGACGGTACCATTCTATTCCGTTCCATCTCATAAAAATGGAATGGTTCCATTCCATTACACCTCGATCTGCAACCAAACATTATCTTAAATTATCTCTGTTTAGACTGACGGCTCATGTGTCTTTTCAAAACCTATGAGGGTAGTTCAGCTTGTGCAAACATGGTGTTCTGTAATTTTGTTACCGGATGCATAGAGAACACTAGAAACGAGTGTCGGCTTGATCCAAATACACAAATTTATACGAGCTGTTTGTGAAACAGTTAAAAGTATATAACCCGGTCAGCTCGGTAGCCAATCGAAATTTATAAACTATTCCATCCGTTTCATAATTCAAGGCAAGGGTAGATTTGGACATCTCCACGTCCAAAGCAGCGAAAAGTGCCCCCACCTGAGTCCTGAGGGCAGGAAGGGCACCCACGGCCTCGACCAAACCCCTCGCCTACAAAGAAGATGGAATTAGCACAAAGCTAACCCGAAGGATCAAGGAAGATACGTCACGGATGCTCACCAGCTCCACTGTCATGAAAGGGTCTCTCGCTCCATCCTTGGTCGTCGGAAGTGCTCCATCCCTCGCTCGAGTCGGGGGCTCGCCCTCATGAACCCCGGGCTTCGCGACCCTCGCACCTGAAAACAAACCAAGAAAATCATGTCAAAATCATTCGGAAAAAGGATGACATGACCAAAAGAGAAGGGCCCTCACCCGAGGTAGGAGCATCCTCCTTGGGACGCTCGCGACCAATGGAGAACACCTGGACGCCCACATCGCTGGCTCCGGTCGACAACTCCACCACTGAGTCGCTCCGAAGCCGAAGCCCCGTCTCGCGAGTGAAAGCCTCAACCTCGTGACTTGAAGGAGGAAGAACTTGCTCAAGTCCAATCTTCCCCTTCATGTGCAGGTCCAAGGTCACCCGTAGGGGGGACCTCGACTCGCCCATGACGAGATCCGCCGAATCCGCTGGGGCGTAGTCAAGAGAAGGACAAGGAGTCAGGGGAGCTTTCCTCTTGCATCCACTCAACGGACGAGGTATCTTGTGGACCGGCGCGACAGGCACCGCCAAGCCCAACACCGCCGTTCCCACCTTCGCCTTCCCACAAGAGTCCCGTAACTTGGACCCCACCGCCAACATTGACGGTGTCGCCAAGCGGGAGTAGCGATCGCCCACTCGGAGAAGGCGACCAAGCTTCGGGTCCTGTCGCATCGGCACCATCTTCCCGAAGCACTTCGCGATGATGTTGTGGCATCCTCCCTCGCTGATCTTGGTCTCGTAGTCGCGGTGCTCTGGTCCTCCATACGGACCTATCAGCTGTGCGGCCCACAATGCCGCCCTCTTCTCAGAAAACGTCGTTGAAAAAGACAAGCCAAAACTGTTAAGTACCTACACAAGGGAAAACAATCAAAGCGCGAGGGGGAGAGGGGTGACACTCACGTGCGGTGACAAGCTGTGGAGGACGGAAAGATCGAGGGATCCCAATCTCGGACCTCGGACGACTCCTCATCATGAAGCGCCCCGCCATCACCATCTTCTCAATGAGGTCACGAAAGCTCCTCTCGGCAGACACCTCCTTGATCTTGGCCACCTTCCAGAGGTCGGCCGACCGAGGATCACCGGGGTGAGACACCTCCCTAAGGCCTCCGGCCCCAGAGTGCTGAGGGAGATCACCCGTGTGCCGAAGACAGGTCTTCGAGGCCCGAAGAAGAAACCACTGGGACTCCCACTTGACGAACAACCGCTCCGCGCTCTTCCCCGGCATGAGCAGGAAGTCGTCCCCAAAACCGGAACAAAGCCTCAGGTTCACCGAACCAAAGGCGCTCAAAGCAAAGCCGTCCGGAGTGAGCAACTCCCTCACCTCCACGGTGAAGTAGAACAGCAGAAGCTTCATCGAGGGCTCCTCGTGAAGCGCCGTCTCACACAGCCACCTGAAAACGTTCAACCTCACGATCGTCGACGGGTGAAGCTTGGCCAACTCGATGCCGTACGTCTCCAGGAACTCCAGCAAGAAGGGGTGAACAGGCACACATGCCGGTGTGAAACCAAGCCGAGAATGCCACGATGCATCCCGAACGCCGCCGTTGGTCGAGCCTAACCTCCTCGCCATCAGGCAGGATACCATCCCCCTTGGGGAAGTATCCCGCCTCCTCCAGCTGGGCAAGATCCTCGAGGCTCGTCAATGAGGGAAGAAGGTGGTCGTGCGCCCAACCTCCACCATCCACCGGCACCGTCGGGACCAAGGGAGGACCACCGTGAGGGCGGAAGGAGACCTTCTTCTTCCGCAACGGACGGTTCGCCGCAAGCTGCGTCTCGGGCCCCTTGGGAAACCCCCTCAACGGTTCACCGACCGGACGCTCGACATCGGGTCCCGCCATCTCACCTGCAAAAAGACCCGCTGAAAATTAGCCAAGAGCGGCAAAATTCCGAAAGGAGGCAAAAAAAAAGGAGGAGAGGGAGCCAAGCTCCTGGGCCGAGGCGCCCGGCCCATGTCGCTGTGTCAAAGGAAGAAAAAAGAAACCTGGGCCGGTTGGGCCGTCCCGCGGGCCGTGCCCGTGCCGCGCTCGAGTTGCGTTCGTGCTGTGCCCGCGCCGCGTCCACACGGTGTCGTGCCTTGCTCATGCACACGCCGCGCTCCCCGCCGCACCAACACCGCAGCAGGCTCGCACCAAGCCACGCCGAACGTGCGCCACGTCGTGTCGCCCAGGACGCACCGAAGGTGCTCGACTAAAAGCCCGCAAGGCTCACCGGCGCCTAGAAGACACCAAAACTGACACCACGAGGCTGCACTTACCCCCACAAGAACAAGGAAGGCGCGGCCGACGACGAGGATCTCCCAGGAGAACTTGGAGGCACGATCGGCACCTCGCTCCTAGCGGCCTAGGGCGTGCCCCGCGTCCCCACCAAGACTCGGTGATGGAGAGCTTCCGTGGCCGCACCTCGGCAACCAACACAACCTCCGTCGTACGTGGGAAGTAGCTAATGCCCCTATGGAGCTCCCTACTACACCAAGCTCTTGAAGAAATGTCGGATGCCGCCGAACGCGTCTTCGGCACCGGGCAAGCCAAACAAATATGGTGTGAAGCTTCTCAGTACCCAAGGTCTCCATTTTAGAGGCCACCGGAGCCCCTAGGCGTCCGGGCCAGGCCAATGGTGCGGCGACACCTCGCCGTCCTTCTCACCAAGGAACAAGACAAAGGGGAGGGAAGAAATGGGAAGGGGAAGCACCCCCTTTTCCCTAAAGGAAGACGGCCTGGCCGAAGGAGGGCGCCCCGCGCGCAGGTCCCGCGTCCTCGCCGCACTGGCTCACCCCCCGGTGACGAGCTCCGACTGCAAAAGGCAAAGTGTGGACCGTTCGGTCCCCTCCCGTACGAAGGAAGACGATGGCCCAGGGCCGTCCGATCTAGGGCGCACCCACACCTGTGGCCGTCGGATCTCCCACTTATTCCCAAACCGGTATCGGTCCCGGCTGGGCCGAGGCCCAACCGTGGCCCAAGAAGTCGGCCTGTTAAAAAAAAAGAAGTGTGGCGCGCCCGAAGGCAGCCCAAGCTCTGGCCCGGCTCGCGCGCGAAGCCGGCCCCGCCCGCGTCCACGCATGCGGCCGACAAGGCTCAATGAAAATTGCAAGATAGCCCAAGCTTTCGGGAGAATTACCAATAAGACCTCAGAAATTTTTGGGAGGCCCGCAGGGCCCCTGATTTTTGCAAAAAAGTCCTCCGGGACACCGGATTTCTCGTAGAGAGGCCCTTGGGGTCCCTGTTTTTGCTAAAATACCCACCGAAACTTGATTTCTCGCACAGAAATTCGCCGTAAGCATGGAATTTCCCCGAAACGCCTCCAAGGCTCCTATTCTTTGCAGGAAAACAACCAAGTACCTCTGTCCCTCACAAGGGAGCCTGCCAGGGAATTTATCAAAGACGCCATCATAAATACAAGAACGAGAAAAAGGATCAAAAGTCTCGCATCGAAGGTTGACCCGAAGGCATTCTCAATGCCTCCGGCTCAAGTGGGCTACTGTTGTAGTAAAATAAAATCCTTATATGGGCCAGGCCGTAAATCCTACGTGGCAACGACTAAGTCAACATTTCCCAAGCATGAGTCAAGACGCCCACGTGGCGCAGTCAATCCTACATGGCAAAGGAAGACAAGTCAACAAGTCAAGCCTCTCATGCCATGGTCAAAGGGTGGAATGAGCTAGAGTAGGGGGCAAGAAAGGTGTGGAGATGAGGCTTTTGGTCCATGGTGGACCATGTATCAACCCTCACTTTTCACCTCATGGTGCACACAAAAGTTATGGACCAAGGAACCACTTTTACCATTTTGCCCTAACTTTTCTCTCTCCCGCAAGGGTAGCCATGGTCTTTTGTCATGGATCTCTAAGTTATAAATACCCCCCATGGGGGCATGTACCATTCACTCTCGCTTGAATAAACTCAAAGGGAGAGGGCTAGAGTGTTCCCTCTAAGGTTCGCTCTCGCGCGCCGCTCTCGATTGAAAGTCGATCGGCCTCGAGGAAGCCTTCTAAGGGACTCTAGTTTCGAGGCTCCGAACTAACCTTGGTTGGCATGGGCTCGAAGGAGAAGGGGTTGGGTTAGAGTTTCGAGGGTATCCTAACCTCGATACTTGGAAAGACGAGTTCGGTCCAAGTACGAGGCGGCCCCGACGAATCTCTCGCTAAAAGATGTCTTGGGAAGATCCGCTCGGCCCAAGCCCTAGGATAACAACCCCCTCGAATCTTTTCCTAACATAGAATTAAGTCGCAGGGTCGACCGAACCTATTAAAAAAATATAGACGTGTCAACTTGTCCAAGTGTACGGCGACCTTCGCTATAAGACCGGCATACACGTCCTACTTTTATACCCGTACTTGTGCCATCGAGCATTGACACCCCTTACTCTAATTGTTGTCGAGAACAACAACACTACGAACCATGATCGATGCCCTGAAGACCCAACTACCAAAGAACCAGACTGATCCACCGATTGCTCTATTCACCCATAGCCCCATGCCCTCAATCCGTAGTGAAACCGCCACTATGAGCCATATCAATTTCTTGAAACTGAAGTCTGCGACCCTAAACTCCCCAAATCTCCAGGTGTCGACCCCTGCTAACCGCTCTGGTATCCGTCGTGTCGCGAACCTCATAAACCAGGACAATAATACTTGGAACTCCCTGCTAGTCCACTCGATTTTTCACTCCTTTGATGCTCAAGATATTCTAAAGATCAAGCTGCTGCCTGTGATTGGCATTACGAGAAGACTGGAATTCTGAGTTCAGAGCGCCTACGGCCTTGCTCTAACCCTAAAGCAGAACTTAAATTCCAATGGTGACAGTACATCTCCCGACGGTGGAATGAAAATTTGGGCAAATGTCTGGAAAGTGAATGTCGCGCCGAAGATTAGGATTTTTGATTGGAGGTTAGCAACCAATACCCTTGCAGTTCAAGAAAATAGACATCGTCGGGCCATAGATATCCTCCCCGTGTGCTCTATCTGTGGCATGGCACCCGAGCACGGCTCCCATGCAGTCGTCCGCACGAAAGCGAAGGCTCTCCATGATTGTGTTTGTCAACAATTGGCTCTCCCATCAGAAGACATCCTCTCTTATACCGGCAGAGATTGGGTTCCAATTTTAATGGATAGAGTTAATCCCGAGTGCCGCATTAAACCCATGTTCCTGTGGTGGCGCGCCTGGCATCTTTGTAATGACATTATCTTTGCAAAAGGGGATGCTTCCGTTGAGGCTTTTGCCACTTCCTATTCAACTAGCTAGATACTCTTGCTGCAGATGGAACAACCAATTCGCAGATCATCGATGCAAAAGGTAAAGGAATCCTGGATGGCCCGGTGCAGCTGACGCAGCCTCTTGTGATTACCGGGCAAACCAAAAATTGGGAGGCTTCGACTCAAGGCATGCTCAAAGTGAATGTGGATACTAGCTTCCAGGAGTCGAACAACTCCGCTACCTGGGGGCCCATGGTTCGTGATCATACCGGTAAAGTCTTGGTATCTGCTTGGAACGTCATTAACGATTGCCCTAGTGCAGAAACGGCCGAAGCTCTTGCCTGCTTGGAAGGCATCAACAGTCTTCTCTCGATGTCTGATCTTCCGGCCACTCTTGAAACGGATTGCCTTGCTGTCTCCGTGGCCATTAACTCTACGGAGAAGGATCGTTCACCCATATGTGGTATTTACGAGGATATCAAACAGATCATGCTCTTTGATCCTGGCATACAAGTTCGTAAAATCAATAGGCTTTGTACCGTTGCCGCTCATAGTATTGCAAGTTGGTGCCGTAGTTGTGTGGTCTACTAGGGTTTTGTGTGACTACGTGACTTCCTGCGTGATGAGCCAGTTTATGCGTGATTGTAATATAAACCCCATTTTAAAAAAATGATATTATTATCCTTGGACTTTTTAGTCGATTTATTTTTTCAGTTGACCATGGTCTTAAAAAATTACCCGGGTCAATGTGAACACGGTCTATCTTCTAATAGGAATCCGAACACATAGTACTAGTTGTAACAAACTTCAGCAGATTACCCGGCTGCGTGTGAACACGGTCCATTCTCCAATTTACAGGAATCCGAACCGATGAATAGGGACTTAGGGAGTACCAGCAGTAACAAACCGAATCCACACTTCCTCTCTTTGCATAAATACCGGCCCGAACTGAAAGCGTTCTACACGCAATCGATTTTCCCAGTGCCCCGTCCGCCATGGGGAAGGAGGAGGAGTCCTTCTTCTCTGGCGGCCATCCTGGTTCCTCCTCCTCCTCGGGTCTGAAGCGGATTGGCGACCAGGACGATGGAGACGGCCGCTCACCGCCGCTGTGGCATCTCTCGCTCGGCTCCATCTACAGCGGCGGCGGCACGCTCGCTCCGTCCACGACGACGACGTTGCCCCGCGAGGCTCCCCTCGTCGTAGCCCCCGTGGTGCAGCCGCAGCGCTGCTCCGACGATCTTCCGGTGTTGCCGCTCATCCCCTTCTTCCCACCGCATGTCCCTGATGCCGGTACGGCCGCCGGCTTCATTGCTGCTCCGACCGGAGTTCAGATCGGTTCTTCTTCGCATCCGCCTGCAGGCAATGGCGCAGGCGCCTCACAGATTCGCACGAGATTTATCGGGACGACTGTCCCAGCTTCTTCTTCCCCGGCGCCGGCGGGCCCTCGCCGCTTCCGTCGCGCAGTCCGGCGCCGCACCTCCAACAACGACACTCCTGCGCCACAACCTCTCCCCGTCATCCTCAACAGCGGCGACCCGCCATTGCCGCCGCCGCCCAACAACAACGCCGTCCCCGCGCCGCCGCCGCCATTCCCATGGGCAACATCCCGCTTGGGAATCCACCGTTCAATCTCCGAGCTCGCCCAGCTCGGCATCACGACAATCGAGGGCGAAGTCCAATGCCGGCGCTGCGAGGCCCGGAAGACAATCTCCTACGACATCGCCACCAAGTTCCTGGAAGTCCGGAGCTTCGTGGCGCGCCACATCGACGACATGAACGACCGTGCCCCGGAGGCCTGGCAGAGCCCGGCCATGGCGGACTGCGGCGGGTGCGGGCAGCGGGGCAGCGTCCGCGCCGTGATCCCGCCGGAGAAGGAGCGGATCAACTGGGTGTTCCTCGTGCTGGGGCAGGCGCTGGGGTTCTGCACGCTGGAGCAGCTCAAGCACTTGTGTTCACATGCCAAGAAGCATCGCACGGGCGCCAAGGATCGGGTGCTGTATCTGGCGTACATGGAGCTGCTCAACCAGCTTTGCCCTGATAAGTTGTTCAATCTCACCGCTGATCGCCAGAAAAGGACCCAGCAGTTCTGCTGATGATAAGTGTCTTGGTTTGATCGATTAGGTTTTGCTTCTCAAGTGTCCATCTTGAGCAAGCAATGGTGATGAGTCTCGTTTACCGATGTTTAATTTGGTGCTTCAGAATGTTTGTTGCATAGTACTACTGCCTCCTGCAAGTCTAGGATGGAACTTGTTGATTTGGTTATCAATCTCGTTTAACGATCGATGTTGTGCTTCAGAATTATTGTCTTTGTCTATAGAAACATTTCTCACGCGATTGTCTGTGTCGAATTTTTTTAAGAGCATGTACAATGCAAGATGTCTAGGTGGGTGTTTAGAAAAATTAACCGGTTTTTATTAAGCACTGATGTTTATTTAGACTAAGCAGATGTCTAACTTGACACCTCCTCTATACAAATAAGCACTGGTGCTTAAAAAAGTGTTTGGTTTATTTTCGTAAGCACCTTGTCTTAGCATCTTGCATTGTACATGTAGAAAGAGAGGCCTAGTCCGTTAATATTGTAGTTTTGTGATAATTTTTTCTTGTTGCGTCTTGACATTGTTGTAGGAATGTCCGTTAACTGTTTAACAAATACATGCACATGAGCCCCTTTTTTCATGGATGAAACTCGGCTCGTGCCGTGCCACTGGACCAATGGCCAATCCAATCCTGTCCTTGGAACAGGGGTCAGCTGGTCAGCTGGTCAAGTTCTTAGATGAACTCGTCCTTGTGCCATTGGGCCAATCCAATCCAGTTCTTTATGGCAGCGGTCAGCGGGTCAACCGGTCAGCGATATTCGGTCAAGAATCTGTTGTAATCAGTGTGCGAAATCGGATCCGGCAACTCTTCAGAAGTTGTGACCCGTTTCTACAAAACCACCAACGGCGCCGGGGCCGGGATGCGGTTTCTCTCCGGGATCCCCGCCTCCGCTTCCGGAGCATCTACGCGCCTCGCGTTCCCGCGAATCTCGTTCGGCCGGTTGAGCCCTAGAAGAATGGCGGCGACCGGTCCCGCTTGCAGCGCCGCCGATGCTTCCTATTCCTCTTCTGCAGCCGCCGCTGCCGGCGGGGACCAGAAGCCCTGGCTGTTTGTCGGGCTCGGGAACCCCGGCAGGATGTACAAGGGGACCCGCCACAACGTAAGCTCTCGCGTTCCTTCGATTTGGCTCCTGCTTCCCGTATCCTGAACGAAATTTTAGTGTTTCAGCTGGTAGCCCTGTCGTAGTTAATCATGGTGTAAATTCGTAAATCGCAGTGCTAAATATTGCAATTTCTTATCAACTCTGTTTTGACTATGTCGTCCACAAGAATATATGTCACACGTTAATTAGTGAGTTCGGAAAGGCTACTTAGGCTTGATTTCAGCCTTAGACGAGTTCTCTTTTTTGTTTGCTTGCTTGATAGAAACAATTGGGGTTCTGTTAACTCTGTATTTTCATGAACTTCTGAATACTGTCAGCTGAGAATAATAGTGGTCCTGATTCCTGGATGGTGTTTCCATTTAGCATACAGGCCAGATTGCAGTATCTCAAATACCATGTTGTAATCATTTGATTTGGCTCGCAGGTTGGGTTTGAGATGATTGATGCTATTGCCGAAGCTGAGGGGATCTCTATCAGCAATAGACAGTTCAAGGCAATGGTTGGGAAAGGTAATCTACAACAAAGTTTGTTTGTTTACAACAAGCGCAGCTGTACAATACTGTTCCATCAATTGTATAATTGAAATGGTTATACTTTTGAGTGAGTTATATTAATACAACTACTAGCTGAAAGATAAATGTCGGCCTGCTCAACATAGGCCTAGCTCAGTTTTGAGTTATGTTTTGGTCGTTCTACCCGTGCTATTGTGTCTGGTAGCTTCTTTTTTGGGCGGCTAATTACGCTTGAGAATAATGCACAAGGGGTAACCTGGTTTAACAATTGGTATCCAATTGCTTTGTATCCCTAATGCACTTTCCTCAAACAGAACAACTAAGAGCCCGTTGGCAACCAAGAATTCATTTCATTTGGTAGAAATGAAATGAAATCCAATTTTTGACAGGATTTCATTTGGTTGAATTTGAATTCCGGGTTCAAAAATCATGTTTGTCTACCACGTGGAATTGTAGAGTGAGAGACAATTCTAGAGAAATGATGGCTTTTAGAAAGGAATTGAGGTTAGTTATAGTGTAATTCCATGGAATTTGAGATTGGATTCCTATGGCCAATTCCGTGCCACCCAAACAAGTTGGTTTCTGGAATTCAAAATGAATTCCAGAATTCTATGCCCAAATGATGGGTGCCACCTGTTGCCTTTGGGCATTATCATAGCTGGAATAGTTGGGTGCGGACTGTAAACCCATCATTTGTATATGCATCCTGTCTCTTGAGAAAAAAAGTTTCCTCAATCACCTTCATGCACTAAGTGTAACCACCCAATATCTTCAGTTAATGTTTTGTTATATGTATCTACATGTCAATCTCTCTGTCACTCTTAATTCAATACATGAGCACACGAGTTTTTAATTTACATTTTTTCTTCGCTCGAACGTAAAAACCTCGTATAAATATTTAAGTTTGTGCAAAGGCATTGTTGCCCTCATTGCCTTGTATTTTATAGGCCTTATTGGTGATGTCCCTGTAATGCTGGCCAAGCCGCAGACTTTTATGAATGCAAGTGGTGAGTCTGTAAGTACACAACTCTAATGCAGCTACAACCTACAAATCACTGTACTTGGTTGTCCTTTACTGAATAGGACTCCCTTATGCAGGTTTTTGTGATAGGAAAATCTTACAACCTACAATCTAGACTTACCCTTTACTGAATACGATGATCTTATCCCTTATGCAGGTTGGCATGCTGGTTTCATATTTCAAGATACCGCTCAATCAAGTTGTTGTGGTAAATGCTTTTCTTGAGCTGATGCTTTATCATGTTCCATTTTCTAATTGTTCACAAGCTGTTCTACGACTCCTTTTAGATCTACGATGATCTAGACTTACCCTTTGCGAAATTACATCTACTGCCAAAGGGGGGACATGGTGGACATAATGGGTATTCATTTAACTTATTGCCTTTCTACTTTATTCACTGGTTCCATTTTATGAACTCCATTTAAACTTTGTATGTCAAAGTACTATGTTGGACGCTATTGGTAATATGCCATTACCTTTGTCCTACTTAACATGTTTCAGGATGAGAAGCGTCATTCACCATTTCAAAAACACCCGTGATTTCCCACGTCTAAGGATTGGTATGCCAGATGCCCACTTCTTTGATTGTTTTGCCGTTCAGGTTATGAATCTGAAATATCATCCTCCGCATGTTTTACAGGCATCGGACGACCAACTGGAATGTTGGGTGCCATCAATTTTGTTCTGCGCTCATTCAGCCAGCAAGAACAAGAAGAGGTCTTATATCGCACTACAATTTTTTAACGAAAATATTCCTGGAAATTTATTTTCACGCTATTCGTAGTAACCATTCTTCTAAGAACTCTGTGACCACTTAAAACTCGAAAGCTGAAACGCTTTATTGATCTGTACAACAAGAGCGGTAGCTAACTCCTCTCTCCACCCCCAATCTTTTGCAGCTCAATTCTACATTCTGCAAGGGCTTGCAAGCGGTACGGATAATGTTACTCGAAGGATTCAACAAGAGTGCAACCTTTGTGAACACTCCACCACCAGCAGAAATGTTGATTAAATGAAAATAGTCTGACATAAACAGCGCAGAGATTACATTAGTTGTTCTGGCCAGAAATCATTCAGGCAGTTGCACAAAGCACTAGGACCATTGTCCTGGAGTATATATGTATCCTGATTCTAGATTGATTTGTAGAGGCGCTCAATGGAGCTGTACAGGATTATTCCCAGAACAAGGTCCAGACAGCATACTGCTCAGCCTAAGCCCTGGCTTTCTGACCAATGTTGGTTTTTTGAACGATTTCATGAACTGATCTTTGTTCCAATTTGGGTGGCATCATAACGACTTCGTAATACAAATTTTTGCTGTGTGCATCTGGTGATTGAGGTAGTGGGGAAGTCCTGGGCTGTTGCATTATCTTTGAAAAACTGGTATTGCTTTGGACTACCAATGAACATTTAGCAAAAAAGGGATCAATTGGACCGAGGTTTTTTTTTGAGCGAAAATTGGACTGAGGTGGAAGGAAAAACCTATCACAGGCCATATATAGGCTGAATTTTTCTGGAAAGGATGGGCCACGTATTAAGAATTCTCACAATAACAAGGTTTATTCGATGTGAATTAGACGTAGGGTCTCCAATGATTATTTGGTACTTGGTTGCAAAGCCCCTATGATTGTTCTACTTCCTTCGTGCATCAAAAGATGTCTTTAAATTTAATCAAAGTTGAGACATTTTTTGTTGGACCGAGTAAGTATAAAAAGCCGATTAGAAAGAAAAAAAAAACGATTAGAAAACTGCAAATGCTTGATGCTGCTGTCGAAGTTGTTGTCAATCAGATCATCCGAATCGACAGATTACTATGTCGGCTAAATCAGGACCGTCCATCCGTGACAGTTTCTACCACTTTCCACCAACCTCGCTGGCAAAATCCGCCTCTGGCTAAAACCCTCCTCCACTTCTGCAGTCCACATCTTGCTGCTCCCAATCCCGCCGTCGCCGCCAACCTTCCGCACCCACCCAGCGACCATGGCGGCCGCCGCCACCCACGCCTCCTCCCTCTCCTTCCTCCTCTCCCGCCCTCACTCCTCCTCCCCCCACCAGCTCCGCCTCCGCAGGCCCGCCGACCACCGCGTGCGCTGCGCCACCGACGCCTCCGCCGCCGCGGCCGCCCCCGCCAAGCACCGGCGCGCGGCGGACGAGAACATCCGCGAGGAGGCGGCGCGGCACCCGGCCCCGAACAACGACTTCTCCGCCTGGTACGAGCCGTTCCCGCCGGGGGCCCCCGGCGGCGACAACCCCGACGAGCGCTACTCCCTGGACGAGATCGTCTACCGCTCCAGCTCGGGGGGCCTCCTCGACGTGCGCCACGACATGGAAGCCCTGGCCCGCTTCCCGGGCTCCTACTGGCGTGACCTCTTCGACTCCCGCATCGGCCGCACCACCTGGCCCTACGGCTCCGGCGTCTGGTCCAAGAAGGAGTTCGTGCTCCCGGAGATCGACCCGGAGCACATCGTCTCCCTCTTCGAGGGCAACTCCAACCTCTTCTGGGCCGAGCGGCTCGGCCGCGACCACCTCGGCGGGATGAAGGACCTCTGGGTCAAGCACTGCGGCATCTCCCACACGGGGTCCTTCAAGGACCTCGGCATGACCGTGCTCGTCAGCCAGGTCAACCGCCTCCGCCGCGCGCCGCTCTCCCGCCCCATCGCCGGCGTCGGCTGCGCCTCCACGGGGGACACCTCCGCCGCGCTCTCCGCCTACTGCGCCGCCGCCGGGATCCCTGCTATTGTGTTCTTACCCGCCAACCGCATCTCGCTCGAGCAGCTCATCCAGCCCATTGCCAACGGCGCCACCGTGCTCTCCCTGGACACGGACTTTGATGGCTGCATGCGGCTCATCAGGGAGGTCACTGCCGAGCTGCCGATTTACCTTGCCAATTCGCTCAATTCGCTTCGGCTCGAGGGGCAGAAGACGGCGGCCATTGAGATACTGCAGCAGTTCGATTGGGAGGTGCCAGATTGGATCATTGTCCCCGGAGGCAATCTCGGAAACATATATGCGTTCTACAAGGGATTCGAGATGTGCCGTGTTCTGGGTCTTGTAGATCGGCTGCCGCGGCTTGTCTGCGCACAGGCTGCCAATGCCAACCCGTTGTACCGGTACTACAAGTCAGGGTGGACTGAGTTCCAGCCACAAGTGGCTGAGCCGACATTTGCCTCTGCGATTCAGATTGGTGACCCTGTTTCTGTCGACCGAGCTGTCGTTGCACTGAAGGCGACGAATGGCATTGTTGCTGAGGCCACGGAGGAGGAGCTCATGAATGCTATGTCTCTCGCTGACCGCACTGGCATGTTTGCTTGCCCGCATACTGGGGTTGCCCTTGCGGCGCTGTTCAAGCTCCGGGAGCAGCGTGTCATTGGGCCAAACGACCGCACGGTGGTCGTCAGCACAGCACACGGTCTGAAGTTCTCCCAGTCCAAGATTGACTACCATGATCGCAAGATTGAAGACATGGCTTGCAAGTATGCTAACCCACCTGTCAGTGTGAAGGCCGACTTTGGTGCTGTCATGGATGTCTTGAAGACTAGGCTCAAGGGTAAGCTCTGAGCCTGTCCTCCTGCTAACCCCTCCAGTTGGCTACTTTATTTCAATCGATTTGAATATGATGGGTTTGCTGTGGAGCAGCAGTGGAACCCTTGATTTGAAATCTTTAGGTGAGATTCTTGTAGGCTTCTGAGCAGAATTGTTAGGGGGTGGGATTATCACTTGTACTTCGTTGTGTTGTATGAATAATAAACGATTGTCTTGATCTTCATTGAATAATCATTCAGTCCATCTTGCACCATTGTCAATGTGCCTATTGGACTTTATCGTTGTTCGATACCACTGGCAACCTAAAGGCATGAGTGTTTGATATTGCCTTGTGATTAGGCTGCGACGAGTGAAAAACTGACAACCTTAAGGTGAATAGTGCTGCATTGCAAGTAGGCTGCAACGAGTGAAAAAACTAACAACCTTAAGGTGCATACAGGTTCAGTTTAAACGACTGTCTTGTTGTTTCATTGAATAATCATACATTCCATTTTACTCCGTGCATTGGCTGGTCAGAGATTTTCACTACAGCATGTATTGGTTGTATTCTGTGTTTGAAGCTGGGAGTGACCACCTGACAACCTTATTATGGCGGATTCAGGTGGTAATATACAGCTGTGCCAGCCTTCCAAAAAATTTCAGTCTCTCATTGTAGTTTCCCAGTCTGAGTTTAGAAGTTCTTCGTGCGGAAATGCTGTTTGTTCCTTCAGATATGTCTTTTACTGCGTATGTTGCTGGAAGAGCAGTTCGACCTGGCCTGTGCGTAGGCGCGTAGGCGAGGTGTGGATCCCCCGGCCCGGCCTGCGCAGGCCGCAGGATCAGAGGATGCAAGACTGGGCCAGTGTCGGTCTTAACGCAGGCCCTGGCAGCTGGCACGCTTACGGATGGGCCAGGGGCTCGCTGACCTAATTTGTGTCAGGCCCATCATATTCGAAGGCCCGAACTCATCGTCTCTCTCTCTTTTTTTTTTTTGGCAAGTTCCGAACTCATCATCTTGTGAACTGAGGTCATCATCTCTATCACGTGTTCCTGAGACTGACGCTCTGCAATCTTTTAGGCCACAACTTAGTCATCACCGTGTATAATAAAAGTCAAGGAAGGGGAGTAATTCAGATTGACCAGTGGGTAAATGGACAGCCATAACAAAGAAGATGGGCGGCACGTAACCAACCAAAGGATGAGAACAGACGCGGTCTTGGTGATGCAACTTGGTGTATAGTAGTACTAGTAACTTAATATTACCGCGTACGTACGCATGCCTAGTTTACACCTACAGTCAAAATTATGACCAAGGCGCGGTGAAAGAAACAAGGAGCTAGAGACCGAGCGAAGTTCATTACCACGCCGGTTCGCTGGGGCCTGGGGGATGTTACGAGCGCTGTTTGTATATGAAAAAATGTACTGTACCCTTTGTTAATTTATGACGACTTGCCATGCCGGTAAATACTGTAAACCGAGAAGAATGAGCAACCCGTTCTTGAATGTGTGCTGGTTTCCTCGGCATGTCCATGTGCTCAACGAAGCGGACGGCTCATGGAGTCAAGGATCGATCGAATAGAATGCTCGATCGATCTGCCACTGCCACCACTATGGCTAGCTTAATCGCCACTTGTGGCTCATGTGGATCAGTGATATATACCTTAACAGATGGAACATTGAAACGGTCTTACTATTCCGCCACACTGATATTGTTGCTCTCTGCTCTCTCTATCTTTAATTTCTCCCTAGACTTTCTTCCTCAGTTCTCACCCACACAAATGCCGTGCCCGAGGTCAAGATCAACTACTACTTGTAGTACAAGCCAGTAGCAGCAGTAGAAATTTTACAAGTGGGCCGGAGAGAGCTAATTTACAGCCGGCCAGTCTTGACTCTTGACTGGGTCATACACTCACGTAGTACTACCAGTGTACTGCACAGTATAATCTAGCTGGGAGTTACGTGATGTTTACTCCGAATTTAATTTCTGGCCGGTCAATGCAGTGAGACACATGGCTTAACTTGCATATGCAGTTCTCAGCCTTCCGGCACATATGCAAAGTTGTGCTGCTAGGATTAGCTAGCTTCGTCAAATTATATCTGTAGGCAGCGACTCTTTGGAAGAACAGTTCAAACATCCTCGAGGACTCAAGGTCTCTGTCTGCAAGCGCAGGTTCTAGTCTGTGTGCCAGTGCCAGCCAGATTAGCAATTTTGTCAAGGGGGTGTCAGTCCGGACAGACCAGAGCTCATGTGCCGTGCTGTTGATTTCCACCCAAAATCGCATATATTGTACCACGCATGAGAGACCAAATTAATTACTACCATTTTCTAAGTTGTGTTTTCAGGTCAAATTTCTATGATCTTTATTTTTCTATGTGATGGATTTTTTTTTAACTCGTCCAACCAAAATCTTGAATGAAACTAGCGAGTGGTGTAAAACATTTTTTTTCCACCTGAGTATACAACCAGTTGGCATAAGTGTTTTGTATATATACGATGATCCGATGGCACACGTTTAGGCCCTTTTTGGAAGAGGCTTTACTAAATACTGGTCCACCCACAAAATTTACACCAATTCTAAACAGGGTCTTACTCTCGCTAGTTCTGGATCTGCCTATTCGAGGAGTGGTATTTGCAACCTAGCTAGTGTAATTGGCAACAAGAATGCATTCATATATGGTTAGTGATGATGATTGCGACACCATCAAGCTATAATTAGCTCATGTACATATTGAAATCCTGTCATTTATCAAGATCATGTGTCAAACCTTTCCTTGCACACATGTACGCATGTTATTAGGATTAGCTTGAATACATTGGGCCCGGCCAATCTCTTCCCATTTTTTGTGAAGATAACAACTGAAACCAAGACATTAATTCCGGCCGGGCCGGTATCATGCATGCATGTGTGGAACTTATCCACTAAACCTATGAGATAAAAAGCGGATAAGATAGATGGTCGATGCTAGATGTCACCTAGTACTCGTAAATTTCTGGTTAAAAAAAATTCACATGTTCCAAAAAAAATCCCTACATATTAATTGGCCGGTTAATTACTCCTCTCATATTGCACCAACGGCAAAAGGAAGCTCACGAACTGATCAGAAAACGGCGAATGATGCACGGACACCGGAACTGGAAAAAACCATCTTCATCGGTCAAAGATGGGATTTGGAAACAAGATCACACAGATCAAAGTTAATTATGCGCTTGATGATCATCATCATCTGCCGACCTTGGAAAGAGCCCAAATCCTCATATCTTTGATGGGTCTTTGCCCTATTATATTAGCTACCACATGCCTATAACTATCATATCTATGGATGATCGAACAAACATTGCCTTTAATTGTGTATATAATCAAGCTAGGAGCTAGCTAGCTAGTGCGTCTGATGCAATCTAAAGCGACACGTCAGTTCGGATAAACCCCTGCACGTCGGACCGCGGAATCTCTCCAATTAAGAACGGGGTTAGTGCATGAGTTACGTAGGCACACACACGTGCACATGTGTGAATTAAACCAAGGGGATGAATATATCTATCTATCTGGTGACATGTAACTGCCCAAGGATGAGTAAGCAGGCACTTGAAAGGACGTAATCTCCAATAGAAAGCGTACGTCCCCCCTTTTGGCGATACGAGATCGATCGATCGGCTGGCATCGGGTACGATGCACCTGCAGAGATGAGGTGATATGTTAATTACATCATCAATCTTTGATTAATTATTGAGAAAAGTGTCCTTTGGTCCTCATGTGACAAAACCATATAAATTTGGTCCCTTGCTCTACCGAATACAGTTTTAGCAGCTGTGATGTGGTTAGGATAATGTCGTCGCACGCATTGTCGTCTAGTAAGCACATAAACTGAAACAATCAAAAAAATATGAGGAATATAAAGACAATCAGAAAACTTGCTAAAAACAATCAGAAAAAAATATTTTTTCTTTCATTTTTTACCAATTTAGGGCTGATTGGGTTGTCACATATGCGAAGCCGCTGCCACTAGAACCTTTCTAGTAAGTGAATTGTATCGACATACTTGAGGCACCATCAATTATTTCCCTGGCATAGTTGCAAGAATAGCAGAGTGACCATATCTAGACTCAACTTATAGTTGAGGGACTAAACCGTCATTGTTTCTTCTCAGAGAAAAGAAGTACTAGTAATGACTATTTTTAGAAACTTTGCGGGATATGTGATGAACGTAAAGCATGTTCGAGTTAGAAGAATCGCCTTTAAAAAAAAAGAAGTTAGAAGAATCGTGCACACGGACAATGATGCTGGCATAAACAAATAGTAACAAATAAACTATGCATGCACAGATGGAACCTGTACCTGTACGCGTGGGAGAATCCGTAAAGACATGACCTGGAAAAACGCATGCCACGCGCTAGATAAGGATGTATGTGGATGGATGGATCACCTGCTGCAACTGTGCAAGTATTTTATGTTACCACCAACAGTCGGCGACCCCTCTGCCCTGCCCCTCCCTCTCTAGCTTTCTGTTTCGATTCTTTTTTTCCTGTCAAAAGAAAACAAGAGGAAAAGGACCTGAAGAAGGTCACGACACATTTTTAGCGAATTGGGGAAGGTTGCAGCCGTCACGCGCCAAATAATTAATCTAGCGAGTACGCTTAAAATGCTCATCGTATCCATGGATGGAGAATTGGAGATCGGCCATGCCCATTATCCTGCCGCCTGTAAACCCCACACACGCACGCACGCAGAGCAATCGCTTGCTCGCTTTCCGTAAAGCAAAGCAAAGCTAGCGTATGTATCCTACGAGGAAAAACGCCCTTTTTAACTTGTCAAAAATATCCGGACGTGCGTGCGTTCGTGCGTGCACCGGCTGATCAATGGCAAAGAATTAGTAACACATCCATAGAAAATCGCGGGTAATTAACAACAACTTGAAGAAATTTCGCACATGGAAATAAGATCGAGCTGGGTTGGTGATTGCATTTGCATTTGCACACAGTCATGCATGACTCCAGCTTATGAGCGTATGGCGGCTGCTGGTAGGCGAGGAACACGCACAGGGCAGCCGATGGATGGATGGATGGATGGATGGATCATTGACGTCTCTGGTTCAGGCCAGGGGGGATGCATATATGATATATCTGCATGCACCATCGATCCATCAGAAAGGAGCTAGCAGCTGGCAGGGAATGGGACCGGAGGCCGTGTGGCCTGGCCGCGCGCTTCATGTGAAGGCCACGCGCCTCCCTCGCGCGCCTGCCCCCTCTGGGCTCTCTGGCTACCACACCCGTTTCCCCATCTGCCTCCCTCCTATGCAAATTTACAAAATCATGACAAAATTATCCCTTTTTACAAGTTGGCGAAGTATCCAGTGAAAATGGCTTTTCAGTGCAAATGTGAAAGTTTCCGTCGTGAGCCGTTGGATCCAGATCGTGCGATGCGGAGCAAACCTGGTGGAACTAATCGGCCACTTAAACCCGTTTTGCACTTAACCCCCTGGCAAAATCACCAGATCGGACTTTCCCCCTGCCAATTCCTATTCCATCGTTTCGATCGCTGAACGCATCGTCTTCAGGGCCAGCCATGGAGAATCCTGCAGCCGGCCCTCGACCACCGCTGGCTGCACGCCCTGGACGAGCAGCAGCAGCCGCCTGCCCTAGACCATCGCCTCCGTCAGCCCCGGCTGTGAGCCACCGGCCTTCACTGGACTCGGTCGTGAACCACCGTCCTCCACCCACCATGAATCTACCTGACGAGCACGCACCACTGCGGCCCATCGTAATCAGCGGCCTCGCTGCTCCTCAGTCCCCAACCACGCACCCGCCTCCTCGTAGCCCTGCCCAGGTAACAAATTATTAATCGATCGAGGTATCGCCGCCTCATTGATCTCTATTGCTGCAATTGATGCAAACTAATCATACCCCTTCTATTCTTCCTCGTAGCTTGGTTCTGATTTGGCTTTGCAAACACATCTTTGTGATGAGGGAGGGCGCAATTATACGGAAATACAACCTCCCCCGATCAATCTGGATAGCTTCAGTACACCAAAAAAGAGAGCTACAATCGGCCCAGTTTGTGTGAGTATCATTATTACCACAATTTTGTTTGAATTTCTCTAACAATTAGTAACTTGTATGACAAATTGGTGTTGTAATTTTTAGGCTTCATCATGTACACCTGAATGTGATGAAAACTTGAAGCCCGCTGTAGGTATGGCTTTTGACAATATGGAAGAAGTCGAGGAGTTCTACAAGGCATATGCACACAATGTAGGATTTTCAGTTCGAATTGGACATAAGAGGACTGTAGATAACGTTGTAGTCTGGAGGCGTTTTCTTTGTGGCAAATCAGGTTTTCGAAGAAATAATGAGGAGGAACCCAAGAAGGAGTTGAATGGAGAGAAGAAAGGTGACGAGAAGAAAAGAACACATGCAAGAAAGATCACAAGATGTGGTTGCGAGGCCATGATAACCGTGAAGCGTATGAAAGATGGCAAATACGCGGTATCATATTTTCATGAAGAACACACCCATGAATTTGTCACACCTAGGAAGCAACATTTAATCAAGTCTAACCGACAAGTCAGTGATAAGGCCAAGGACACACTATTCACATGCCACGCAGCTAGCATTGGAACAGCTGGGGCCTTTAGATTGCTTCGTGTTGGTGAGGGCGGTTTTGAGTTCGTGGGGTGCACAAAGAGAGACCTGCAGAATTATCATCGTGACATGAGAAGTACTTTCAAGGATTCAGATGCTCAAATGTTCATTGACAACCTCAGGAAGAGGCAGGAAATCAACCCAGGATTCTTCTTTGAGTATGTTTTGGATGATAAAAACCGGTTGACACATGTGTTTTGGGCTGATGCTTGTTGCAGAAAGAATTATGCTTTATTTGGAGAGATGGTGTCTTTCGACTCTACATATAGTACCAACCAATACAGCATGATTTTTTGCCCATTCACAGGAATAAACCATCACATGGCATCTGTTTTTTATGGTGCCGCCTTGATTGTTAATGAGACGATAGAGTCGTATAAATGGGTGTTTCAGACATTCTTAAAAGCAATGGATGGTGCAGCACCTAGACTCATCGTAACTGATGAAGACCAAAGCATGAAGATTGCAATTGAAGATGTTATGCATAACACTGTCCATAGGTTATGCATGTGGCACATAATGAGAAAGCTTTCGGAAAAGGTTGGTCCTCCGCTGAGAGAGGATGAACATTTCTATAGTACCATTAACTCATGTGTATGGGGCTCTGAAAACCCGACTGAATTTGAGGCAAAATGGTCTTCCATGATTTCTGAATTTGGTCTAGAGGACAACACATGGTTTTCTAGGAGATATGAACTTCGTGAATCTTGGATACCGGTCTACTTCAGAGGTGTATTCTTGGGTGAGATTCTAAGAACCACTTCAAGGTCAGAGAGTGCTAACTCGTTTTTCAACCATTTTATTGGTTACAAACATGCTTTGGTCGAGTTTTGGATTAGGATTGGTACGGCTCTAGAAGAACAACGCCAGAATGAACTCAAGGCTGACCATGAATGCCTCAATTCTATGCCTCCACTGATTACATCCTGGGAGATCGAGAAGCATGCTAGCCTGTTCTTCACTCATGCATTTTTCTCATCTTTTCAAAAGGAGGTGCGTGCATCTAGAGATCATTGCTTGATTGAAAACATATCACAAGAAGGTGATGTGAGAACCACGATAATAGGTGGTGCCCGCTCTTTCAAGTCTCGAGAAGTTCAATTCAACACAACATCCAAGAGTGCTCGTTGCTCTTGCATGCTATTTGAGACACGTGGAATTCCATGCCGACATATCATCATGGTTCTGAGAGGTGCAAAGATGAGTGAGCTCCCTAGCCATTTTATTTTGGATAGATGGAAGAAAACGGTTAACAGGAGGGTAGTATATGATAGCTCTGGAAACTTGCTAGAAGCGAATGAAAGTAATTCCTTAGATTTGGCAAAGCGGAAAATGGTTTCCGAGATACGCCAAACATTGAATGACACAATCAAGTTGGCCGAACAATCTCCTGAAGAATTGGAAGCATTAAGAAACCTTCTTGTGGACATGAAAAGAAATGTGTCTCAAAGGATTGCCACCAATCGTCCTAGTAGACAAGATGAGTTCGAGGCATATATTGGTTGTACTATGCCTAATCAAGTTGAAATTCATCCACCAACTGATGTCCGCACAAAGGGGAAATGCAAAAGAATTAAGGGACACTTAGACAAGGGTGGGCATCAAAATAAGGATGGGGAAGCGAAGAAAACTAAGGATGGAGAGGAGAATAAAAACAAGGTTGGAGAGGCGAAGAAAAATAGTGGTGGACAAAAAAAGAAAATTCCTAGAACATGCAAGAAATGTAGGCAAGTCGGCTTCCATGACAGCCGTAATTGTCCTAACAACAACTAAGAATACGACAGGTACTTGCCATTCCAAAAAAAATATTTTTCTTCGAAAAATTATGAACTATACTCATCACCATACTTATTTGTTCATGTGAAACTGCAGATTCTGTTGATGCTCGACCATATTTCTGAGTTCAGAAATTTTATGATGCATTTCTTGGAGGCAACCTGCCGGTCAATCTCATGTGTTGCGTGATTTTTAGATGGGCTTGTAGTTCTTCTTAGAGCTGTCCAGTTGTTTATTTTCTGAAACTATGTAAGAAGGGATCTCATGTAAGAATTCTGTTTTGTCAATTGAATTACAGAAGATGATGCCCAGGCCATGTTTGCATTATAAAAGGTGAAATGACAAATGTGATCATTTTTATGCTGTGTTTATGTCAATAGACTTACATGAAACTGAAACAAGTACCAGGTAAAACTGAAACTGGAACTAGCTTTTATGTCAATAGACTTG
Organism: Brachypodium distachyon; assembly: GCF_000005505.3. Lineage (NCBI taxonomy): Eukaryota > Viridiplantae > Streptophyta > Magnoliopsida > Poales > Poaceae > Brachypodium > Brachypodium distachyon. The sequence continues at coordinate 15,664,950 of NC_016132.3, read as the reverse complement.
CATGAAACTGAAACAAGTTCCAGGTAAAACTGAAACTGGGACTAGCTCCAGGTTAATTTGCCTGTTCAATCTGTACATAGGGATGTGCTTGTACAAATACTACTCCAATCTCCAGAATTTCAATCTGTACAAACACAACCAGAGAAAAACATTTTGCCTCAGGATAGCTCCAGGTCAATTTGCCTGTACAAAACTACTTCAATATCAATCTGTACAAAGTGATTTGCCTGTACAACACTACTCCAATCTCCAGAATTTCAATCTGTACAAACACAACCAGAGAAAAACATTTTGCCTCAGGATACTACTGCCTGCAGATCCACCACTCAAATACAGTACAGGACAGCAAAATTACAGATAACACTTTGTTCTTCAGGTACAGGAAAACAACTGGGTATCCGTCGCATCAAGGCAACACCGCGGCCGCCGGGTCTTCGTCGCGTGGGGGCAGCGCGAGCCGCGAGGTCGCCGTGGAGGAGTTCCTCGTCGCAGAGGTTGCCGTGGAGGAGGTCGTCGCTGCTGAGGTCGCCGTGGAGGAGGTCGCCGTCGCACGGGCCATCTCCTTTGTGGAAGTCGCCGTCGCCTGGCTGGAGACCAGAGAACACCGCGCGCTGCCTGGTCGAGGGCTGGTCGAGGCTGCCGGTCCAGGGAGGGCGGACGACGCTGTCGAGGACGGGCGGCCGGCGTTGGCGATTGCAGGCGACGCTGCACAACAATGCGGAATTTTTAGATGAATTGGCACGGGGGAAAGTCCGATCCGGTGATTTTGCCAGGGGGTTAAGTGCAAAACGGGTTTAAGTGGCCGATAGTTCCACCAGGTTTGCTCCGCATTGCATGATCTGGATCCAACGGCCCACGACGGAAATTTTCACATTTGCACTGAAAAGCCATTTTCACCGGATACTTCGCCTTACAAGTTTAGCACAAAAATTACGGTACTCTGACCCATATTAATTATCGAAATATTACATGTGCCTAGACGCTTTTTACACATAGATACATCCGTATTTGGGCAAATTTGAGACGATTAATATGGATTGAAGGGAGTAAAAAAATTTTTTAACTAAATATGACCCATTTGGTCTTTCCTCAAGCTGAATTTGGCTATGTTAATTCCAAACCTCTTCCTCAAAAAAAAAAAAAATTGGAGTCACTTAATATAATATGAGACAGAGAGGGAGTATAATTTTCACCTCGCTCACCTCCGGTTCATTCCACCCCGAGCCTGATGCGCCCGGATGGCACATGTCGCTAGGGCTGGCTAACAAGCAAACTCGGTTCGTTAAGAGCTCGGTTCGTTAAGAGCTCGGATCGTTAAGATCGTTATCGTTAACGATCTGAAACCATTGTTCGGCTCGGTTCGTTAAGAGCTCGCGAGCGCTCGTTAAGCTCGTTAAAAACTCGTTAAGATAATAGATGGTATGTTGATCTAAATTTTTGGGCATTACCTGTTTGCTTGGGATAAATTTTGCCAGCAAACAAAATATATCAAAAGTTAAACAACGCTATGAAGATTGGAAATAACACAACAAAAAAGAAATAACGACACAATTCCAACAGCAAAATAAGTTTCACAAGTGACGTACGAGACGATCTCGCTAACGAGTTTAACGAGCGCTCGCCGAGCTCGCTCGTTAAGATCGTTAAGGTTAACGATCTGAAAAGAAAGTCCTGTTTGGTTTTTTAGTTAACGAACCGAACTCTTAACGAACCGAATTAGCGAAGGTTCAATAAAATTATCGAACTTTTCGATCTTCTGCATGTCGCCCGCAGGCCGCAGGCGTGCCGTAGCGAGACAAGGCAGCAGCCCCTACTTGGCCCCCAAATGTGCGTACGCGCAATCATTGGCACGCATCATGCATGCATGTGAGATGTGACTGGAGCTTTACACCTGTTGATGCCTCATAGGAGCAACATAAGACCAATAACCCTGCTGCTAATCATCTGTGCTACCCCTGGAGTACGTTTAACTTCTTTGGATTTGCATCGCCCGCTTTAATTTTATTACGCGCTAGCTCATGGGTATATATTTTTCCCGTGATTGCAGCTCTGCATTTTATTCTTTTCAGAGAATGAATGTCATACTTGGTCAAACACCTAACGGAAAAGATAGGATCGATCTTCCTTTCATTAAGGTACGAGGATTTCTAATTTCACAAATACGAAAAGCCAAGTATTTATCGGTCAATGTAAATATTCATCTGATACTGCTATTGCAGTTCAAAAAATATATATTCATCTGATCAGAAAGGTTATCTTGTGTCTTTTATGTAGTAGTTATGTAAATTTTATATCTAGGTATTATGGCCTTAGTGATATAAAAATAGCTATCTCTTAGGAATTCCATGTTTTAAGATGGCAAATGTGGTTATACTTCTAAAGTAGACGCGTGCATGCACATACGGCTGCCAAATTGTTGAGAGCGCGGAAGATCAGAAATTATTCTCTCTCTTTTTTTGAATAAACAAAAATCTTCATTGAACAAAATGTAACTTCACCATCGGAGGGAACTCATAACAGAAACCCCAAAACACCAGGAACTCTTTGTCTTCCTCCACCAACACGAATCAGTGATCGATGGTGCGTCGCAATCGGACCCAGCCTGACGTTGTTGCCTGCAGACAAGAAGTCATCAAAACTAAGATTTACGGAGACCAGCGTTCCAAAGAAGAAGTCATCGCCGGTGTAGCATGAATCCCTCGGTCCACGTCTGACGCCATCACTCAAAGGAACGGCATTCACGGGGCACACGCTCATGTACTACTTACATACAAGGTCTCTAGGATTCATGTCGATGCTGAAGGAATCAACATCAAGATTGGGCCTAAACCCGAGAAACACAAGTGTCTAGGATTCGTTACCTCACCGTCTCGAGCGGATCGCGGAACTCTACGCCCTTTATTACTCTTGACTCGATGAAACACAATTATTATGGCCTCCAGACTACCCCGTTCCATGGAAGGAGATAAGGAACCAAAACAAACCTAAAAAGCATTTCATAAAATGTATTTTAAAAAGGTACTATCAATTGAGGGACTGAGATCCATCCAAAAAAAGATAAACCAAGACACGATTCCTCTACCTTGCAACGTCGCTGAAGACACCAGAAACAAGGGGCAGAGAGATCCATGGAACCATGGCTGTTAGGACACGTGCGGCGTTCCGAAGAGGGGAAAAGACGCTGATCAGGAATTAATCTGGAGGTAGCTACACTGTAATTTCCTGATCACTCGCTGTCCCATGCAAAAGGGGGAAGTCTCCGTTCCGATTTACTCCTAATTAGCTAGTCCCCGGATGCAGAGTCTTTCTTATGCTTTCGGGACTCGCTTGGGCTCAGTCGACTGAGAACGTCGATGGTAGTACTGGCTAGCAATTGATTGATTTTTTTATAGCTATTTCTACCCGATTATACTCACCCCGCTGGCTGCTTTTTTTTTCTTTTGAGTTTGTGTGTTCTCCTGACTTTGTAGGCTTGCTGGGACATAGGCAATATTATAAAATTCTCATGCAACTAAAATAATCATAAAACCATTGTGCAATTTAAAAACTGCAATTCAAATTTCTTGCAAAAGAGAAAATTTATAGCAGGAAAAATTACAGACAATTCTAAAATTTGCACGTGAAATTTTATGCGATATTCTAATTGCACGTGAAATTTTCTGCACGATTCTAAAAATTGCACGTGAAGTTTTGTGCGTGATTCTAAAAATTGCACGTGAAGTTTTATAAGTGATTCTAAGTGCACTTGAAATTTTGTGCACGATTCTAAAAATTGCACGTGAAATTTTATACGGATTCTAATTTCACGTGAAATTTGTGCACGAGTCTAAAAATCGCATGTGAAATTTTGTGTGCGGTTCTAAAATTGCACGTGAAAATTTGTGCGCTATTCTAATAAATTGAAGAAAGGAAAAACTGAAGACTTAAAATCTTACATAAATCTGTCAAGATGAAGATTTGAACCTTTCATCTCTGTCTGGAAAACAAAGCACATTATCAGTGCAACAACATGACTTTGTTGTCTATAGAGGGACGCGGCCTTATTTATTCAAAGAAAACTCTGCGCTGTCTTTCTGCACCACGAATCTTTGATGCCTGATCCAACGTCTCACAAGCATCGACTGAGAAAAGCTAATTCTCAGGCGACTGCTCCCTAGCCAATTCGCTTTCTTATACTTTTATATAGCTCAAAAACAGTTCAACGACCTTTCTTGCAAACCACTGTACGTAATAAAATTCTACACTGTACTCGACTCGATTCCACGAGAGCCTTGAGAAAGACTTTAGACTTTGCGAGCCAAGTCTTTGCACCAAGTCGTCTGTTGCAATTACTCTGCTGTCTGCTCCCCGATCAACTTGCACACATAAGGTCGCACTTATGACAGCGAAGCTAGCGGCCACGCTTGTATACGTAGCAACGAATCTGACCATGCATGTAGCTAGCCGATTAAGTTAAGATCGAGTTGGTAAATCTTATAATAATATAATCATATATTTATACTTTGTTCATACGATTCCAGTAGTATATGCCTGCTAAAATCCAACAGTGCCGACTTGAGTGAAAATATCATATTGTTGGAGTGTACTGCAAACAAATATACACATGTGCGTACAAGCTAGTCGATCAAATCGAACCGTACATTTGACCTGATTAAAGTTTGATGGTCACTGATCGATGATCATTATCGGCGTCACTAAATTAACCGGTCGTGACATGTCGATTTTATGTTCACTATATTAATTTGCTGAGAAGTACATATATAGCATGCACAGTGAATGGTCAAGTAAGAATAAGATGGAACAGGAATCTGGAAAGCTATATATATCGATCCATGGACGCAGACATGCATATGCTTATTAGTTATCCAGCGATCGATCTAGAATTTCCAGAAAATTCTCCAATGGCATCCATCGCCGTCGCCGTTAATCTACTACGAGAGACCGGCACACAATGTATTGCCCGTGGCATAAAAGCCAAGAGAATGGATTAGCATGTACTGCTATAGTATATCTCAATTCCCGTCCACTTGTAGGCTTTACTACTTTTCTCCATTCTCTCGCTAAGCCAAGCCAAGCTAAACTTAGTAAAACTCAAACACAAGAATTGCAAGGATGACACCTAAAGTTCACCCGCATCCATGCATATATAGCATGGCCGATATATGGTGCATCATCACATAGGTCATCTCCCCTGACCATCACTCTGTTTTTTTAAAAGAAAGTTGGGATCACCCATACCTTTCCTCATCTGATCCCCTCGAGTTGACCCATATATACCAACACAAGCCCATGAGGAATACACAAAAATCCAACAATAATTGTAAAAATATTGCCTTCATAAATCATAATTAAGATGGGAGTGTATATTTCTCAATCGACTTTAAAAAATTGTTATTTCTCGGTTAACAATCATAGTCATTCGATTAAGATTTTTCTCATCCTTTGTCCTTTCATAAATATTGCACGAATTTCAATGATTGGATCAGACGATTATTAACATCGTCTTAAAAATAGTTATTTCTCGGTCGCCTTAGAAATAATAAAATCATAATAAAAAATAGATAGTATCATTAAATAAAACATAGTAGACTGTAATATGTCTACCTACACATACATGCATATATATATATATAGATATATCTATATATATATATATATATATATATATATATATATATATATATATATATATATATATATATATATATATATATATATAAAAGACAAGATCAAAACCATATGCCCATGTGTACAAAAATAGAATATATAATGTGGCAGTGTCCTGTGGGCTGTGGGTGGTATGTATGCATTAGCTTAGCTAAGCTAGGTACACTCACACACACTGGCTTCCTCTCTCCCTATATATCACACGCGCTTCCTTCTGCTTCCACGAACCTTTCGCTAAGCCACTCTCTCTCCCTAGCTAAGCATCTCCATTTCCTCCCACAGTGATCGATCGCATGGACAGCACCACCAGCTGCCTCCTGGACGAATCCAGCAGCGGCGGCAGCGCTTCCATGGCCACGCCCACGGGAAAGATCAAGTCCCCCCCTTCGTCCCCGTCACCGGCGCCGACGAAGATGACTCCTCTACACCGCGTGGGCAGCGGCGCCGCCACCAGCGCGGTGATGGACGTCGACGCATCAGCGACGGCGGAGGAGGAGGCCGACTCCGCCGCCGGCCGCCGCATCGCCATGGCCGCCGCCGTGAACAACAAGCTGCCTTCGTCGCGGTACAAGGGCGTGGTGCCGCAGCCCAACGGGCGGTGGGGCGCGCAGATCTACGAGCGGCACAGCCGCGTGTGGCTCGGCACCTTCACGGGGGAAGCCGAGGCGGCGCGCGCCTACGACGCCGCCGCCCAGCGCTTCCGCGGCCGCGACGCCGTCACCAACTTCCGCGCCCTCCCCTCCGACGCCGCCGAGCTCCGCTTCCTGGCTTCCCGATCCAAGGGCGAGGTCGTGGACATGCTCCGCAAGCACACCTACCTCGACGAGCTCGCCCTCTTCACTTCTTCTTCCTCGCCTCCGGCGCCGCCCGATTTCTCGCCTTCGTCTTCGTCTCCGGCTCCGGCAGCGGCGCGACAAGTCCGGGATCGGGAGCACTTGTTCGACAAGACGGTGACGCCGAGCGACGTGGGGAAGCTGAACCGGCTCGTGATCCCCAAGCAGCACGCGGAGAAGCACTTCCCGCTGCAGCAGCTCGGCTCCAGCTCCGGAGCCGTCTTCTCCGGCTCCGGCTCCGGGGAATCTAACAAAGGCATGCTTCTGAACTTCGAGGACGGAGCGGGCAAGGCGTGGAGGTTCCGGTACTCGTACTGGAACAGCAGCCAGAGCTACGTGCTCACCAAAGGCTGGAGCCGCTTCGTCAAGGAGAAGGGGCTCTGCGCCGGCGACGCCGTCGGCTTCTACCGCTCCGCTTCCGCCAACGGCAACGGCAACGGCAGCCAGCAGCAGCTGTTCATCGACTGCAAGCTCCGGACGAAGGCCGACACGAGGTCGTCGTCGCCGCGGCCGGGAGCGGTAGTGAGGAGCGTGCGGCTCTTCGGCGTCGACCTGCTCGCGGCGGCGCCGGAGCTGGAGACGAAGACGAGCATATGCAAGAGATCCAGGAATCACAGCGAGGCGTCTCCTGATCATCCGACGCACGCGGTTTTCAAGAGGCGATGCATAGACTTCGCGCTGACCTAGCTTAATTAGCTCCCGTTTTTTCCCTGATCTCTCCTCCATGCTTGCTTCAAGTTGCTTGCTTGCAAAGTTGATCCATCGATCCATGCACGGTACTAGCTTAGAGCTGATCTTGATCTCTTGCTCCAGTTGTTTGTTTGTTTTCTTTCTTTCTTCTCATGCATACCACACACAGCAAGCTCGACCGAACCTAATCTTGCTTTGTTTACTGTAAACTGACTATTGTTCTTGGATGTAAGAATATATAGCAAGTGTACATTGAAAAATACCAGCAGTCTAAGTAAGTTTGCCCTAGTTAGTCATAAGCTAGCCAGAGATCAGATCCATAAAAAGGAGGAGGTATATACATATACATGCCAGAAGAAGAAATGTTATATCTGGAACACTTTCTCCAATTATTACCCCTTTCTTCCTTAATTGCGATGTGATCAAATCAAATCAGATGAGATGAGAGCTAGAGACGTCGATTTCGTGGCTACATGCCGCAACTTGACTCTCTCTCGTTTATTTGGTGCCCTGATGTGGTTAAAAGATTGCGATGTGTGTGCAGCTACAGGAGGCTTTCTTTTTCTTTATTTCTGGAATGTGCTAAGCTACAGGTTACCACTTCCAGGTGCATGCATGTAGAGCTATCCAGCCGCAGTTCAGTGCGAAAAAGGTCCGGGAGCTATCTGATCCCCCCATGGGAATGGGATGGAGCGGAAAGCGGCCCATAACTGCATGCATGCATGCACCTGACCAGGATATGGGCGATGTGATACGATACATATATGCTATACTTAGCAACGACACAGCCGCAGGAACTAAAGTGGCTTGAGTGTGGTGGTGCTTTGACAGGGGAAAGAGTGAGACAGTCAGATTGGAGTAGCTAGCAACAGAAGGATATCAGAGAAATGTTGTGTCTTGTACATCAAGGTAGACCGTGTACAATGGAGTAACGTCAGTCTTGCTTAACTTTGTCAAGTAGGATAATTGCTGATGTGGAAAGAGAAAGAGGTGTAGATTTGTTCGCAAGAAGGATAAGTCAAATTTTCCATTATACTAGATTTCACATTTTCTTAACATTTATTTGATTAAGTTTATTCATCTAGGCATTGATTGTAAGATATGGCACTAAGAGATACCATGTTGTACATCATGTTTTGTTGTCTTATCTAAATGACGTGAAACACATAAGACAAGGCGGTCTTATCAACCATTGTACATGCTCACGTGTCTCTATTTCGATCGAACTATTGTGTGTATTCTATTTGACTGTTTACATATGAATCCAATATTGTGATTTTGTGTAACATGATCTACACATCATTAAATTCATTATTTTCTTAAGGCTTAAATTAGAGTAGTCAGATTTCAACTTATAACACGGCAAGGGGAAAACGGAAATCTAATTTATTAATTGAATTGATAGTACAAGAAATGTGCATTGGATATTTATATATGGCACGTGTATACTCCAAGATACAATTGCCCCATTCTCAGCTAGGGATGTCAATGTAATTTGTTGATAATGATGAATTCCTCTCTGCGTTCACCGGTCTTGGGACTTTGATAAGGAAGAAAAGTAAAAAAGGAGGTCGATAATAGTGGATGGAATCCAAGACGCACGCGCCGGCCGGTTTCTAGATCGAATGCACGCATACAAGTTGCCAGTAGCATAAAGATGTGATGAGATAAGTTCCGGTGGGAACACAGACACTTCCAAAATAATCCAGACCGGATAAGCCCTCTGCCGCAGTTTTGTTTGTGTGTGATGTAAACCCTCGGCCAGGTTCCTAGCTCCTCGTCCAGTTCCTGGAACGGACGATAATTGCTACTGTAGCTTAATTTGGCTGCCATTTTGCGCAGAAGGATGCCAACACACGGCTCTTGAAGAGGAAATTACTACTGTAACTTAATTTGGCTGCCATTTTGCGCAGAAGGATGCCAACACACGGCTCTCGAAGATGAAAGGTATGGCTGCTGCTTCGTACGTACAGCAGTACTCCACCAGTAGTCCACCTGATGTCTGATGATAATGTTGATAGGTGGCACCTGATCCCGGCCTTCAAGGAAAAAAGTGCACCCGGTTTAATTAATATCCTTCCAGAACACAAAAAGGTGAAAACGAATATTAACTTCACCTTAGTACGAAATGACCACGTGAACATGAAAATTCCAACCCTGCAGGTCTACTTCCGTTCAAGGTTGATCGATTGTGCGAATTTCTATGTAAAACCTGCAGGTCTACGGACTTCCGTTCAAAGGAATTGATGGAGTACGTACGTACGTGAGCACTCGGTACGTATATGTTGATGATTAGGCTAAGGTCAACGGATGTTGCGACGAGCAGTTCTTTATATCCTGGTGCGTAGGTTGGTCGTCTTGGCGTTTTCCGGTTTTTTTTCAGATCAATACCCCGGTCGGCACGTATACGTAGATACGATTACTTTTTTTTTTAGGGAAAACCATCGTGTCACGCTTTATTAATTATCAAAAATAGTTACATCATTTATGAGAGCAGGCAGAAGAAAGTTAGGAGGATCATCGTTCCCAAAACAAGATAAATGCGAATCAACAGAACGAGTACTTAATTACCGGCCGACCTCCCAACAGAACGTACAAGGAATGAGTAAATCGCAGAGAAACACGAATTCAGGTTTTTTTAACTGATACCCATGACATGAAGACTAATGAATAACAGAAAACCCGAAAGTGACCGGTTAGGACTGGTTAACCTTCGGGACCCATACACTACTAGAATCCACAGTTTTCCCTAGTGTCAAATACTTTAGGTGAAAGAAAAAAAATCTTAGGTAAAGGCTTCACCTAAAACTACACTAGGGAAAGAACCCTAGGTATAGTATGATAGGGAAAGAGAACTTTACTTATGAGCATTTTGACATTTCTAGTGAACGTTTCTTTACCTAGAGGCTTGAACTCTAGGGAAAGTTGTCACATGGCAGCTGTGTGCCAAGGTGTAAAGTTACTGTCCCTATGACCAATTTAACTCTAGGTAAAGACATGAGACCAAAATTCTAATCAAATATGCCACATCATCATCTTTCCCTAAATGACTTTACCTACCAGGCTCTCAAATAGATCCAAATGGTACCAGAATTCGTATTTTGACCATATACGAATTCGTATTTGCCATATTTGAATTCATAATGACCATAGTTCAAATATATTCAAATAGAACCAAAATTAATAACCAATAGGAACTGCACATAACACAAATATTTTAATCAATCTCAACCTTCATTCAAATAACATGTTCGCAATCGGTAACAAGTGTTGTTGCTACAGAAAAAAATAGCCTCATTATTGATCAATGGCTAGTGTTTGCTATGCCAAACAAACATGACCCAAGATGTGAACAATTGTCCAGATGAGTATGCAGCTAGAATCCGCTACGCCAAAAATCAGCACAAAAGAAGGTTGTACGCAAGACCTGTGCACCTGAAAATTAGATGACACAAATTTTAATTGTTTGATGAATACATGTACAAAATTTGAGCAACATAACAACTATAAATATGAAACGCGAAAGGAGAAATCAACTACAACGTGAAACGAGAATGGAAGAACAGAAATGAATACATGCTTGTTTGTTTCATGAGTGTTTTTATCTTATTGGTTAACTATTTTTTCCACATCTGAAATCATGTTTGAAAAGGAGTTTAAAAGTAGTACTAGTTCTGACCTCATACTTATCCATCCATTCAATTGTTCCAAGTCATGCCATTCTGCACAATTGTCAATGACCAGAGCCATTGTAGGATTATCAACTTGGTTCAAACATTATTTCTAATTATCAATGATGCCAAAGTAAACTTCCAGCTCTAGTGTATGTACCAATGCATCGAGTACTAGTAGTAACTAGAGAGACCTGTCAAATATGAGTGCTAGTACTAGTAGTAGAAGGACCTATACTTAGGCCACATATTGGTCTTAAAAATATCAGTAAAGGTACAACTGAAGCTAGAGTGGAGTAGAAAATAATTAAATAATTAAACACAAAGTACAGAAAAATAGGGGCTGGAGAGTGGAGAGGAAAAGGAGTCAGGGCCAGTGGTGCTGGAGAAGCAGAGCAAGGAGAGTATCAGGAGTTCAAGTGTTAAAGGTAAAAACTTGGAGTTGAGGGGAAAATTTGAATATTTGTTTACTTGTGTGTTGTTCAGATGCTTGAAGAGTGGTTTAGGGGAATCTCTGCTTGAGTTAATTGTTGTTTTCTGTGGAAACCAAATGAAGTGTTTGTTGATCTAGTCAGGTTTCAGGCCTACAAATAGAAGCCTGATTACTGTAGATGTTTAGATTCATTATTAGCTGAGAAAGGAGCAAAGAAGGCAAGATTCAAATGTAAATTCTGTTTTATCCAGTGTGGGAGAGAGTAAAGGTGAACATTTTAGAATTTAAGCTGCAGAGAAAAACAAGTGTTGAAGGGAGAGAGAGAGAGAGAGAGCGCTTATGTTCTTGTAATTAATTCATGTCAAGTTTCGGATCATATATCCCCATTCCCCACACATATAGGCATCCTTGCACATCACAAAATAGCCATCTCGGGTTTTATTTCAGATGACGCTTGGTTTTTATTTCAGAACACATACCTGAACAGAGGAATGATTTGGGTGTTCTTGAGCAACAAGACTGGAGAATGTTGTATGTCATTCAAAATCTGCAAAGCAATAGATGTGCTTTGAAATGGATACTTCTTTCTTTCAGTGTCAAGCTGAGAAAGATGATTACATACGTGATTTCGGCTGTCATTCAAAATCTGGAATTGCTTAGAAGACATGGTATGCTTGCTTGATTGCTCGGTAGCACAAAAGATCAGTTTGTTCTCTATTCATTCAATCTGGCTAGCAAAAGCTTATATTTCTCTGAAAAAGATGTACAAAATAATTAGGCAAAGCAAAATAATGCTGAGTAGTACATTTAGCTTTGTCGATGTTGTACATACATCTGAACATCAAGCTTCAGAACATTTACTCGTGAATTGCAGGCTTCACACAATTGCTCCTTCAAAATACGTACAAGAACAACAATGCATTATCATTTATTTTCTTATCATTGCATAACAATGTTAATCAGCATCGTGTTTGCACGAACAAGGTTTCAGACAGCAAATATATCGACAATGATAGCACATGTACCACAATTGCAGAACAAGGTTTCGCACAAAGAATGCTCCTTCCAATTATAGGACATTTAGATAGCACATGCAGCATAGAGAACTAATCAACTAAATCAATTGCTAAAAACATCATGGTTTCAGACATCATTCAGATAGCACAACTAGGACAAAGCAAATCATTGTTTCAGAGAACCAAATCCAGTTAGAAAGACACCTAGAAGATGGCACATAGCAAAGTTCAACAAAATAACTAATCCTAGAACATGTAGAACATAGAGAGACCTAGATATATATAGAGAGAAGACTGAGAGGGAGAGAGAGGACAAACCAGAAGGGGTGGCGCACATGGTCCTATGGCCGTAGAATCAGAGGAAGGCGGTCACCACAAGGACTCACTACGAGAAGAAGACAAACCGAGCCTCTGCTGCAGTTCCAGGCGGGTTCCAGGCACGGCCCCCGCGACGGCATCCTCGCGGCGGCACACCGATGGTGACAGCGGAGGCGGTTGTGCGGCAGTCCTTGTAGGAAAGGTTCTGGCGGCGCCGGTACAGCAGGGCGGGGAGGCAAAGGTACCGCGGGCTATGGCATGGCGACGCGGCTAGGACATGGAGGCTGGGGTATGGCTGTGCGGAGCAGATATGGAGGGTTGGAGGCGGGACGGAGCAGGACGGCGCGGCTACGACAGAGAGGCGCCGTGGAGGCGGGGCGGAGCAGGGCGGCACGGCTATGGCGGGGAGGCGCCGTGGATGCGGGTTGGAGGCGGGCGGCGCAAGGGGAAAGGAGACCGAGGGGAAAGGAGACTGAGATACAATATTATTTTTTTGAGATGGGAGAAGGCTCTCTTGCTGTCTCGCGCGGGTCATAGCTAAAATTTTCGCTTTGCTCTCTATCACTGTCAGGTGGGCCTGTGTGAAGCGAAGCGCGCCCATGGAAAAAAGAGCGCGGGGCTGACTGAAAAGAGAAGAAAAATCACACGGCAGGGGCATCTTCTTCAGATTCTTTACCTAGGGCTCAAATAAACTCTAGGAATACTTTACTTCACATTTATTTTTTGATGCAAATTCTCTTTACCTAGGATGTTACTGTTTGCATCTTTACTTTACCTAGAAGAGAGAAATCAGCTCAAAGTAAAGAAGTTTGCCTTAGGGAAAATTGCGATTTCTAGCAGTGATATGTCATACACAGGAGCCGCTCGACCCGGCTCTCCTAGGACGTACATGGACGAGCTGGCTCATTCCTCTCTCCCTCCATTCTCTCACTCGCTCACTCCCGTTGCTTCTTCCCTAGCTCCGACTGCGAGTGCCCCCCGCCGCAGCCCTTGGACGTGTGGAGGAGCAGTGAGATTTGAGGCACATGCACGGACTCCACGACGAGGAGGAGGCCCACGGGCACCGATTCCCAGGTCCGCGGCGAGCGCAACTACCGGAGCCCCAGTGCCTTGGGGTCCTCCAGCGGCGACGTCGGGCTCCGCTCTGACCAGCCGCCATCCGGCGCGCGCTGCATCGCGGCCCGCCCGACCAGCGCCCCGCCAGCGCACGTCCCACGGCAAGAAAACGATGCGTCCCGGCCGGCCTGTCCATGGCATCGCTTCCGCTCATCCGCCTCCCTCCTTCCCCGGCCACGACAACGCCAGATCCGGGCTCCCCGGCCGCTACCCCGCCGGATCTGGGTTCCCCCGGCCGTGACCTGACCTTGCCCCCTTGAGCGGCGGCGCCAAGAGGGTCGCAGCGGCGGCTTCTGCAGCGGCAACTGGAGTTCTTGCAGCGGCAGCCGCCATGGATGAGCAGCCTTTTTTTTCCTCGTCAATCAGTGATTTGCTTTGATTTTTTTTATTCATCTTGAGATTTGTCAATCACAGATTTGGTGTTTTTGAGAAAAGATCTGTGATTTGATGATTTGATTCATTGATTTGAGAATTGTTGATTCATCCAGGTGCTTGCTCTTTTAAAAGCCTCTGTGTTCGTGATTTTTTTTTTACGAAAGCCGTTAGGTACGTGTCCCTCGGTGCGAGCGAGCCATACCAGGCGCGCGCCCACACAGTGTACCTTAATTCTTCCATAGACCGATGCGCGCGCGCGCTCCCGGCCGGCCAGTCTCGTTTCCTTGGCTAGCTAGCTAGGGCCGGTGTCAGAGATACGAATACTCAATGTAATCGACTCACTGTTCATTTCCTGGAAGTTTCTTCGTTTCGGCGACGTACGCCCGCGAGATAAACACACGTACACACGGCGAGCGAGCCACGCGCGCTAGCTTTGCAGGCTCGAGCAGGGCTGCATGCGTCCAGATGCGTGTCCGTACGTGGGGACAGCCGGCCCGACTTTGGTGACCGTTGACAAAGTAGACCGGGTCGCTCGCTCTCTGGGCCTGGCTGGGATCGATCAGATCTAGACCGGCCGACCTACACCGACCGACCTACAGTTAAAGTCCGCCACGGCGCCTACCGACCTACAGTTAAAGTCCGCCACAGCGCCTTGCGGCTTGGTTGAATCGGGTTGGGCACGGCAAGGGCCCAGGGTCCAGTATATAGCCAGCGCTGCAGCTACCTCTTTCGTTTCTAAATACGCGAAAATACTTTACTAAAACAATGACACTTTGCACGCGATTGTGTGCACGACGAGCGAGAGAAAGTGTCACCGTACGTGAATTTCGACGTGGCCGGCGGGCTCAAGTACGTACGGGTAGAAATGTGGATGAATAGACTCTAGCTTGCACAAAATTACCTCAACACGGTTTCTCTCTACTGGCCGGATCGAGAAGTAACATGTTCTGCATGAGCCTCCAGAGTCAGAGACAAGTTGGGAGTATTGCATTGTTGGTTCTTGGGGGGCACGACAGTAGAAACACGGTAAATAAACTAGACAACACATGGCATTGACGTCTTGACAAACGATGCCCAAGCGCGTGCTGTGCTTTAAAGAATGGGTCGATCGATCACGGTGGATAGTATTATAGGGGAGGAAGGATAAGTACGTACTACGTAGACACATGCATGATGTGTAGCTAGCTCGAACATGCAATGCCATTGGGTGGAGTGGACAGTCGTCAAACTTGACAGCTAGAACTAGCCCAAGGCTTACCACATCAAACAAACACAACTTGGGCAAGTGCTTAATTAATTAAGAGAACACCATTTCTACCGTATTTTATTTCATTTGCTTTTGTTGAGAAGTTCAGTCACACGCCACTTCTCTAGTACATCTGTTTAATTTCTCCTGATCACGGAACTTGTGTTAAATTAATATATACAGACAAAAAAAAAGATTCGTCATCAAGGAGAAAACGCCCGTCAGAGCAAATCCAATCACAGTCAACGAACCCCTCAGGATATCTCTGCCGCCCCAAACTGATGACGAAACCGATCTGCTTAATGTTAATAGTGATCAATCCTCTTGGCAAGATAAAGGTAGTGTTTCCAAGGGAAAATCTATCTGACAAATAGGCACGGAAGCTTGCATTGCAGGCTTGGGGAGCTTCGAAGAAAATCATCTTTGCTCTGAACTTGAAGTCACCGTAGCTCACATGCATTCCAACACGATGCGTGAGAAGCTTCGTACCCCCACCGGCCACCCGGCCACCGTCACGGACGTGCACACATCGTGACGCAGCAATTTTGTCGTCAATCGCCTGACCCAACCGGCCAACCTAAACAGGTCAAGAAAACAAAAAACTTAATATGCGATCTAGGCATCTAGCTATAGCTAATTCCGTCCAGGTTTTCAGAGCCCCAATTAAGTGTTAGATACAGTGGAGTGTCTCTTCTTTGCGGCAGAAGGAGGTAAAATGACATCACTCAACTTTTTGTTGTTGAAAAGCAATAGAATGGCATCAAATGTTAGGCCCCAAATCTACATTCTACAGTGGCTTCAAGCATCTTGGCAGCTACAACCCACAAGCTAGCTGTCGAGCCAGGAAGCAGTTTGCGAGCCATGTCTGAAGAATTTTCTGGCTCTCGTCGCCATCCAGAAATATTCCTTCCTGGCAAGCATACCAAGTAGCAGCGATTCCGACCCTTTGGTCAAAAGCCACGTGCCGCCCATTTTTGTCTCCGTGTGACCAGGTTCTTGTTTCAAGTTTCTACACAAGCCAATAGCATCAGGTGCCTCTGCCTGACAGACAGGGGAGAGTTCCAGGAACTCAAGCAACAACGCACAGCGACAGTCTTGTTAATTAGGAGCCAAACAATAGATATACATGTTCTTATATTCAGTTTATGCTTTCTCTGAATCGCAGACTAGTCATGGACACCGGTTTCAGATAACTAAGAGTACGCTTTGACCTGTCAACGTCTCGTGGACGTACGCACGGAAAGAAAAATGCCTACAGAAAAAGAAAAGAAGAACGCAGGGAAAGAATAGCATCAGGTGAGGCTTTGGGCCTTTGGCTGGTCAGATGACATCCAAAGTCTCCTAATTCCTCGTGCTACTATTCAAGTAGTCATAGTATTCAGCATCCAGACTTCGGGGCAAAGAAAAGTTAGGAGTCACAAGTCGTCTGTCAGCGTTATAAGCCCGCGGTTTTCTCTGCTCCCATGTGGGCGATGTTATTTGGAGTGTGTGGGTAGGTGCACAAGTCCAGTTTAGTCAAGCTCTGCAGGTGGATCAGACAGAGATGCTGCCTGATGGAATGGAATGGACTAATCCAATTCAAACCTTTGCAGTCCTGTTCTTCAGTAGTCTGCATTCAAACATTATAGGGCTGGTCGAAACAGAGCCACAGGAGCAAGCTGGCCACACAGCTAAGTTCGACTAGTAGCCTCTGTGTTTTTTTACCTTCTCTATTTCGTTAATCTGTTCACCACGTTGATTCGGAAATTCTAGCAAATCACGCGGTGATCCGTAGAGAAAAGGACAATGCTGCATTTCCGCAGAGAAAAAATCAGGCTGCGTCGCGTCAAGAATATCATGCAGCAGTTGACTTGAGGCAACGAAGTCCTTGTGCCATAGAGCATAAATACAAGTCTTTGTGCGGCAACTACTGTATTCTTATTCGGCTTTGCTTATTAATCCTTCCGTTTCTAAATACTTATCATGGTTTTAGTGCAAAACCGTTCAAACCACGACAAATATTTAAGAATGATTTTGCACTAAAACCACGACAAGTATTTAGAAACGGAGGGAGTAGTCTTTTTACAGCTAAGTCCCGGGCTAGTCGTGGAAGACGATCATCCCTAGACTGAGAGCAAGATAGTTTCACTCTCTGAACCTACTGCACCCAAGACCGTGACATCTCCCCATTACAGTTGTAATTTCCGGAAAATCTGGAATGCTTTAATTGCTGGCTGGCTCTGATGGAACACCTGAATTGTTACAAAACCATGACCTTTGAATGGTCGACCCATGAGAAAAATAATGTGTGGCATGCTCGGGGTCATGTAAATCTTATTTGGCGGTTGGCATCTATGCGTCCTGTATCTGTAGCACTCCTACAGATTATGCAATCTCACTTGGCGGTAGCACTAGCACGGCACCTTTAAATCACGATGCCTACTAATTTTGCACAAACCGTTGACAAAGGAGGAGGTATGAAATATTTGATCAAAGGCAAGAAATGATAGTATCACATTCTCTTTTGACATGCCGTGTATTGTTTCTAGAGAAAAGTATATTTTTCTCACTCAACTTGTCAAAAACTACGCAAAACGCTATTTATTTTATTTCCAAAAACTTCTAGTCCTCCAATTGTCGAAATCGTACATAAATGGCCCCTCATCCCGGCTGAATTGATTTTGGGGCCATACCTTTTCACTTGACACGTCGGCATGCCATGTTGACCCCAGCTCTTGAGTTCAATTCCCCTCACCCCTCGACCGCACCCTGGCTAGTCGGCGGGAGGAAAGGCAGCGGAACCGGCGATCGACCTCAACGGCAACAATTTGGATGATGAGTGAGTGGCCGCTTCATATCATCAACGCCATGTGTTATCTTCACTATCTCCACCATCAGAAGGGTCATTTGTGTCCCGGTTCGATAGTTGGAGGACTAAAAGTATATGAAAAAAGTTGAGACACATTTTGCTTATGTTTTTACAATTTGAGAGACGAACAATATTTTTTTCTCTTATTTCTACTCAATAGCAAACCACTGATATTTCTCTAGTCTTTACAAGATGTACAGTAGCATAGCACTATGCACCTACCTACCAAAAAAATACAATGGGTTCTCCCACGTTTTCCTCACGGGAAATTTACACTGATCAAGAACGCCAATCCACTTCACGATCGTACAAATAGACAATGTCTGATCACTACCGGTCTCGACTGCCTGCTTCCATGGAATCTAGTTCTAATTGGCTGGTGGTCCTCAGCTCCAACGCAGCATGCCGTCGAGGCGAATCGCCGTTCGCCGGTGGTATTATCGACTGCACTTGGTTCTCGGCTTCGGGGCTCAGGATGTGGTGGAAGTATGCATGAGGCCACAGCCCTGAAAAAAGCAACAGAGAACAGGCTTCAGTGTGTTTATCAGTGCAGCTTCTTCTTTTCTTACTGAAAACAGTAGCCTGTTTGTTCGCCTTTACTTGGGACTTGAAGTTTTGACTTTGTCTCGTTGAGGTTTGGCCCACGATTTTTGTGGAAATGTTTACGTGTGACATAAAAATGACCCCGGTTGAGAAAGAATAAGAATTACCTAGGCTATATATTTGTAGCAATTTTCTCGGCAAAAAATATATTTGTAGCAAAAATGGCCTCTGTTTGGGCTTTAAACACTACTTGTTCTTTTACCCCGACTTGCTCATATTTTGTAGCAAAAATGGCTGTCCATATTGGGCTTTTACTGGGCCATATTTTGTCTGAGTTCGAAAATATGGCCCAGCAAAAGCACAATATGGACAGCCATCCGACTTGTTCGACAAAGTGGAGGTTTTCCTGGCCCAGGCCAAGTTTACCCAAAAAGAGCGAACAAAAAGCAACCCTTCGAGGGCTCCTCCCCTTCTCGTCGGCAGCTCCACGTCGCTATCGTAACTACTTACTCCAACAAGGTCGCATACATACCTCTCAGACTTTGTCGTCGCCGTTGCCTATCGGATGGCTACAAAATCGTCTGGAATTTAATTTAAGAAAATTCCAGGCTAATGAGTTTTATCAAATTTGAACATAGAACTATGCATCAGCTGCAAGGCTGCAGCTGCAATCATACCTTGGTCACCAGAGGGAGGCGGGAAGAACTGAAGGTAGCAAAACGAAGCAACCACCAGCCCTGCAGATGCAGAGTTATGCCAACATGAAACTCTGACAGTTTGATCTTCAGAAGAAAAGAAAAATCTTACTACTGTACTACAAGTGTTATCCTACACTTGGGAAGCATTCGTAACCTACCAAGGATTCCACCGGTGAAGACGTCCTGCCAGTGGTGCCAGTAGTCGTCGACCCGGGAGACGCCGACCATGGCGGCGAGGAGCAACGGCAGGATGACGATGCAGAGCTTGGCGATATGGCCGCCTCTGTCGAACGCCCTGATCTTGCCCGCCAGGTACCACGACAGGAACCCCAGCCCCGCGAAGGACCCTGCAATTCGAAGCATCAGCAGCTTAATCACTGTCCAAATCCAATGCTACGTACGTACACACTGTATGATCTGTATGCAGCAAAATGGCGTGTTCTTTCTGAAATTGCAGATTGGTATTTACATGAGGTGTGGCCACTGGGGAAGCTCTTGTGCCCTTCCTTGATGACGCCCTTGTCCCCGTGGCATATCACTTGTCCCGTAAAGTTGTTGTATTTCTGAATTGAGTAAAACCATTGATTGGTGTTCAGAGTGGCGGAAAAATAAGGGTGAAATCTCTGAAGAAGCAAGCAATGGGGAATTGGGGAGCTAGCTTACCGGGACTCCGTCGGGGAAGCAGCGCCAGAAGAAGTTTGGGCGAGGCCGGCCAACGCCGTCCTTGATCGCGTCCGTGATCACGCCCGTTATGAGCACGGAGAACAGAAGCCCTGTCGATCCATTTTTGCCATTTTAACTTTCATCTTTCAGAAATCAGAACTAAAGGACACAAGCAGTTATCTGAATAAAATTCTAACGCGGTTGCGGCAGGCTGCAGCAGAAGAACATATTAAGAGGTGAAGTGAAGCTGAGGGGAAAACGTGCCTAGTATGGCGTGGTGCAGGTCGTAGGCGTTCCTCCTCTTGACATAGATGGCGGCGATGATGAGCATCGGCCCGAGGACGGCGAGCACCTGCCGTACCGGAGACGAAGACGATCAAGTCAATTTCGACCGATCAAGCACAAGCTCACAAGGAAAAGTCAAGAGTTGAAGATGGCACGGACCGGGACGGCCCAGACGGGGACGGTGTTGTCCTTGAGCGGGAAGCGGAGGTCGGCCATCATGTCTTGGCCGACGAAGCGGTGGAAGGGCTCGATGAGGTTGAGCACGCCGTCCGCCACGGCCAGGAGCACCAGCACCACCCAGTCGAGCAGGTGCAGCCGGGCCACTTTCGCCCCGTGGGTCTTCAGGTACGGGTGCGGCGCGCCCAGCCGAATCGCCGGCGCCGCCGGTGCCGGCATCTTCGGCGGAGCTAAAAGAGGAATAAGAATTTCAATCAACCGCTCTGCTTCGTCCGCCGGGAGAGTCAACGACCGACTGCGGCCAGGGACGATGAGCTCCTGAGTCCTGATCCTCCGGCTTGATTAGCCTATTCCTCTCTCCCAAGCACGGTGGCCGGCAGCTAGCGGCAGCTGAGAATGAGGGAGGAGGCCGATCGGTGGAGCAACACATCCGAGTACCCCGTACGGCTGAAAACAGCTCCCTGTTACTTTCTTTCTGGCCTTGGGACGTGTGGTGGCCTGGCCACAACGCTGACCACCGGGAAGTTGGAACCGGTCTCTTTGAACCGGTTTCGGCTGACGGCTGCTTTCTTGACCGACTCAACTGGGCTGGGAGAGGCTCAACAGACGCAGGCGGGTTGGCATTTATACCGACATCAGCGGTGCGTTTTTTCGGAAGCCCGCTTCTCATGCAAGTGCTCTCGTGTATTTTCGTGGAGAAGTTGTATCTCAGATTTAGTTAGGCATCCAAAATAGTTTAGACTAAACAAGTTTGGTAGCTTAATCAAATTTAGGTGGCGGTTTCTCCAGAAAGTTGGAGAAAGAGAGCTTTTCAGAAAAACCGGTTTAGAAAGCCGAAAAAAACTGGCCCTAGCTTGTAGGAGCAGCATGGATCGTCCAACAGGTTGGATGGCTGGCGTCTGCAGTTGCTCGTGGCAAAATCGGGAGAGAAACTTGGTTGTTTTCGTGGGTACAGCACACCAGCCACCAGGTCAGGTGCAACAAACCGTCAACAGAAAACATGTGCAGTGTTTCCTTGCCTTTCTTTAAGGTTTTTGCGTTGACATGTAACGGCGAAATACTCAAGCATTTCCCAAGAAATTGAGCCCGTGGATAACCCGGAGGGGAGGGTGTCGGCAGGTCATGTCGAAGCACATGTAATTCCAAGGACAAACAAAATCTCGCTGTCTTCTTCTTTCTAGCTTAGCATCTATGTGCGTCTCCCCGCCTAATCTTTGTAAATTACCATTACCATCCGTACATTTCTATCATTAATCAATTGATGTGGCGCTGTCGTCTTCGTAAAAAAGTGACATGGGAATGAGCATAGGGGTTTACAGTAAATGATATCAAGTTTTTTATATGATTTTATTTGGTCAAGTTTAAATTCTGAATTCAAAAATCATGTTTGTCATGTTACATGAATTTGTATAATGAGAGACAGTTCTATAGAAATGATGCCTTTTAGGAACGAGTTGAGGTTAGGTGTAAGTGTGATTCCGTGAAATCTCAGGTTAAACTCATATACTCAATTCCGTGCTACCTAAACAAATTGATTTCTGAAATCTAAAATGAATTTCAGACACAAAGAGAGGCCAAAGAGTTGCAATACCCAAATCATGGCATCAATGCACGGAATGCCCGGCGTGCCTGGACCATATCATGCTAAATTTAGCATGGTTCTAAAGCAAGACAAATAGAGTGGCTATGGCAACAATAAACATTTTAGTAGCTTCTAAGGCAAGTTAGGAGGTAAAGTGATTATGTACATATACAGGATTTCAATAAATAGGAACACTGTTCAATCATAAATAATCAATTAATCACAGAGGTGCTAAAACAATATAATTCTTTCCTTTTTATTAACACTTCAAGATGTATGGAAAAGGAATTCGTAATCAAGATAAGCTGGAGCAAGCATATAGAAACATAATAAGCATTACCAGGTAGCCTCGGAAGGCAGCCTGAGCCTTGACGGCTGCTTGTTCTTCCCTCAAACTCTCCGGATCATTGGACAACACATTAGACCCAACAGTGCGCTGCTTCTCCAAAACCTGATTCACATCAGGCACCACCACTTCACCTTGCAAGCTGGAATTCTCAGCCTTTCTCACCTCCGGCACAATGTCATTGTTGTGGGGAGTAACAAGCACCGGCTCCGAGATCACCGGGGAGCTCTCCGAGAACACTGGGTCCTTCCCGGTGGCAGCATACCTCTGTTATCAAGCTTTCCGGAGCAGGTCGGGCTCTAAAGAAATGGAACAGAGAATTGAGAATCAAAAATGGGTTAATGGAAGGGATCGCCAATGAAGTAATTTTCCAATTGGATTTGGTGCAAGAGGATAGAGAACTATCCGCCGATGAGCAAAATCTCAGAAAGATGTTGAAATTAAAGTTGCTGAGGTTTGCGACCGCCGACAGGATCTGATGGAAGCAACGATCTAGAATGATATGGATTAAGCAGGGAGACGCGAACACGAAGGTTTTTCATCTCAGGGCCAATGGTCGAAGGCGCAAGAACCACATTCCTGTGCTGCAGGGTGCGGCGGGGGCAGAGGACTAATCATCATGAAAAGGTGAAAATCGTGCTAGACCACTTCAAGAGCTTGCTTGGAACTGTTGCTCCCAGGAGCACATCCTTCAACTGGCAAGCTTTAGGATTGCACACTTCAAACCTTCAGCACTTAGAGTTGCCATTCTCGGAGGAGGAACTTAACAGAGCTGTTAAAGAGTTGCATGCGGAGAAGGCGCCCGGTCCAGATGGGTTTACTGGAGCTTTTTATAAGAGATGTTGGTCAATAATAAAAGATGGCCTGCTTTTAGCATGCAATCAGATGCACGACCTCAGGGCTTGGCACTGGAATTTGCTCAATTCAGCAAACATCATCATGTTGCCGAAGAAAGAAAATGCTGTTGTTGTCGGTGATTTCAGACCTGTTAGCTTGATGCACGGTGTTTCTAAGATCCTCTGCAAGATGCTCGCAACAAGATTGGCTCCCGAGTTGGATAATTTAATTTCGCCCACCCAAAGTGCCTTCATAAAGGGGAGAAGTATCCATGATAATTTCCTATATGTCCAGAATGTCATCAAAGAGGCTCACTCCAGGAAGAAGCCTATCGTCTTCCTTAAGCTTGATATTGCTAAGGCTTTTGACTCAGTTAGTTGGGGCTACCTCATTGAGATTCTGCAACAGTTTGGCTTCGGGCAACGGTGGCGAGACCTGATCTCTTTGGTTTTAGCTTTGTCCTCTTCTAGAGTTCTGCTCAATGGCATCCCAGGTATTCCTTTTGGTCATCGAAGAGGCTTAAGGCAGGGGGATCCCCTTTCCCCTTTGTTGTTTATCCTAGCTATGGAGCCGCTTCACAAGTTTCTCGAGAAGGCTACAGAAAATAGCATCCTATCGCTCCTCCCGGTCAGATCGGCTCGTATTAGAGCAAGCCTTTATGCGGATGACGCGGCATTGTTCCTCAATCCTATCAAACATGAGATTTCAGCAGTGCAACAGACATCTTGGGCCTGAAAACAAGTTTTGGCAAGTGTGTGGCTTATGCAATAAGATGTGAAAACATGGACATGTCAGACATTCTACATGATTTCGTTGCAATTAGAGGAAGCCTCCCATGTCGGTACCTTGGGCTGCCACTTGGTGTTAGAAAGCCGAGAAGAGTGGAGATCCAACCGTTGATCGATAAAATTGCAGGCAGACTAAAGCATTGGAGAGGGAATTTATTGTCTAGGGCAGGGGCAGGCTTGTGCTTGTTAACTCGGTGCTCACGTCCTCTGCAACTTATTTTCTCGCTGCTTTCCAAGCCAACAAATGGGCAATTAAAAGGATTGACAAGCTGCGTAGAAACTTCCTTTGGTCTGGGGAAGAAGAGGCGCATGGCGGTAAGTGCATGGTCAATTGGAAGGCGGTGTGTGCTCCAAAGAAATATGGGGGTTTGGGAGTCAAGGACATTGACTGTTTTGGTAGAGCTTTGCAACTGCGATGGCCATGGCTGCAATGGATGCCGGCTGAGAAGCCATGAAAAGGTGCAGTCTTGCCTTGTGACCACACTGATATTGCTGTTTTCAAAGCATGCACCTCTGTTATCATGGGGAAGGGGGACAAGACATTGTTCTGGACAGATCGCTGGTTAGCTGGCCAGGCTTTGTGTGATTTTGTACCGCAGCTGTTCAAACTTGCAACCAGGAAAAAGATGACCGTTTCTTAGGCATTGGATCGTGGCAAATGGATGAGAGGGAGAGATTGCAGCTTGTGCAGCTAACAAATGAGCCTGACAAAATTGTTTGGAGCCGGTCGACTGAGCGCGTGTACTCAACAAAGTCTGCCTACGGGTTTCAGTTCAGCACTAGGATTGCTCAGCCTCATTTGGAGCAGATTTGGAATATTCGTACCGAGGGCAAAATAAAATTCTTTTTGTGGCTCTTAACTCAAAATCGCTTGTGGACTGCAGACAGGCTCAAGGCCAGAGATTGGAATCATCAAGAGAAGTGTGTTTTCTGTGACCAGGTGATTGAATATGTAGAGCATCTGTTTCTTCACTGCACGTTTGCAAAGGAAATTTGGTATCTTTGTGCTGGTGGAAGTAGCAGACTAATGCATGCAACAACTGCACCATCCATTAAGAGATGGTGGTTAAGGGTTCGAACACGACCGAGAAAGGATGTGGTGGGACAAAGAGAGATTACAAAGGCCTCGTATATTGTCTGGAATATTTGGAAAGAACGCAATCGGAGAATTTTTGAAGGTGTTATTTTTTTTCCAAGGCAGTGGTTGGGCTGATTAGAGATGAGATTCAGGAGATGGACATTGCTATAAGGAGATAGGTTTGGCTCTGTATAGTCAGGCTACGTGTTGTACCTCTGAGTTTATTTTCTTTCTCTGAAACTGTTTGTTCTTTTCTCGTACTTGTTATTCCCTGTTATTAATGCAATGCAGTGCTCCTGCCTTATCCGTCAAAAAAAAAACAAATCATTGCACCAGCACACACCGGTGTGCTGGAGTGCTTCTCTGCCGATGGTACGTGTATCCATTAAGGCCACGTGTCATTTCCTCAGACCGTACCCGGCGCAGGCGACCAATCAACCACCGCTCAATCCACACTCGAATGCGCGATCGCGACATTTCGGACAGGGCCGTACGTGACTAACCTCCACGTACTAAAGTTTACCATTTCAGCTGCGTAGACCCAAAAATTCGTGTACTAATAAGCTTACCATTTCATGTTCAGCATAAACCCCAAGAGACCAACACGTCAGAAACCACGTGTATACTATACACATCTACTTGCAAATTTGCCATGTAATCCGCCAAGTTGTTGAGCAGTTGAGCACCAAACAACTGCCCAAGTTGGTGGAACGCGGCCAGTGAGGAGCACACAGGGTTTGGGTTTCAGGTAACTTTGAAGTTTCAGAAACATCATTTGACCGACAAATTAAACCTGGTCCAGACTTCCCGGCAAAGTTTCAGAGGCTAACTAACACACTCATCAGGCCACCAGACCAGCTGATGGTTGCACCCAATCCATGATGATTGGCTTGCCGTGCTACAATGCAACATCTCTTCTGCCAATGCCATGGGCAATTTGGGTTGGTCGACGAAAGGGAGAGGTGTGGTTGAGGTCGACAGAAGTTGAGATGGACGGCTCAATGACCTCAATAATCAGATGATCCATGCAAATGCAAACAAATAATTGAACCTGGTTAACCTGTACTCCTCCTTAATCCTTATCCAGAAAAGATTTTATTAAAGGCCAGGAGGAACCTATAGTACACTGTCCTTTGCAGTTGGATTAATGGCTTGTGTTCTCCTCTTGTCTCTTGACTGGCTGCCCCTGGACTAGGCGTTGAGGGAGAGTCTGCAGCCGTCCGATCGAGAGACGGTGTGGGGATCGGACGGTTGGGGGAGGATTGTTGGCTCTTATATTTGATTGCCGGCTCTGCTCGTTCCCCGAAATAACTCCTTCCCCCACCTACCGCCAAGCAGAGGAGGGGATTCGAATGGCCCGCGACGGCGCGTCGGCGGCGGCGGAGCGGAGGAGAGTGGAGCTGCGGGTCCTCCTCGCGCGCGGCGGAGGCGAGGGATCCTCTCCTCTGCCGCCGGTGGCGGAGGAGGAGGGGGAGGAGGAGGCGCGGAGGAAGGGCAAGCAGGGGCTCGCGTTGCTGCGCCTGCGCGGGCTCGGGTGCGCGTCGGCCGCCGCGGCGGGGGCGCACGCGCCGGTAGCCGCTGCGGATGCCGTGCGTCCCTCGGCGGAGGAGTGCAACAACGGGAGGAGGAGGCGGCGGAAGGGGAAGGAGAGGAGGAGCGCGAGGGGCGGCGTTGCAGCCGGTGGTGGTGGGGTTGCTTCTGGGGACGTTTGGTGCACGTGCACGCCGGGGATACCGTTCGCCGCCGAGGCGTCGTCGGTGGACTGCGTGGTGGCGCGGCAGCAGACGGCCGGTGCCGGACGCCGTGGCGAAGCGGAGAGGCGGCACAGGGAGGTATTGCTTGCTTGCCTTGCTTCTCCTTGTTCCTGGTCGAATTTTCAAATCTGCAGATGACTAGTAGTTTACATCTCTCCGTGCTAAAATCTGAACTCAATAGTAATATGTGGATTTTGTGTGCTAGTGCCATGAAATTCAAAATTAGTCGTGATTCATGTTTCTCCCGCTACCAATTTTTAATCTCCATGGTGTGAACCCAGCATTCACAGTCCTTTTCTCTAGAAACCCATCTAGATTTCCGTAATGTTCTGTCGAATTGACTTGTTATTGCTTGGTGGGTGACAGAGGACTGCCGACCAGCGGGCTCGCAGGGTCACCATGCGGGAGCACATATCTTCGTCGTTCATGGACTCACCGCCACGCTTCCACATGCCGTTCCATGAGGCTGACCTTCTACATTCAGGTCGCCACCGCCATATCGGTGGCTTCGGCCACTCCCACGTCAGGACCGAGGAAGAGGTATGATAGGATGCAACATCTGTGTTCTATGCATTTTTCTGTGTCTGAACCTTACTGACAAAAACGTAATGTACAGTACTCATGGCATATTGTTGGGATAGTACATGATCGGTTGGTCCTCCACGACCACGAGAATCATTCTCACTGGGCAAATCTTGGAGTAGCCTTCATAGGAATAGTTTAGGGTCCATGCTGATCTGGAATGTTTGTTTGCATGTCACATACTCACATGGCACCATCCTCTTGAGATGTGCTAACTAGAAAAGGATCCTTGCACGTTAAATAAAGAAGACGCTGCAGCTACAGAATTGGCATGGCATAGTTGATTATACCTAGCTGGTAGTTATGTTCATAAGACACGCGTGCTACGCATCAGATGGGAGGGAGGCACATGAGGGCAGGTGATGATGGAACATGGGCCGTGGATATACATTAGGTGAGGAAGTGGCCCTTTGAGTGTAGGCGCAGATTTCCCTTTCCTTGCTGTTTACACACACAAAGGCTGAATCATTGTGATGGACTGAACAACCATGCTGCTGATTCTTTTGGTTAACTAGGTGCCCTCTGTTACTGGTATGGATGCTTTTTTTTTCTTGTTGAATGAAAGGAGATGCCACCATGTTCAAGTCGACTGCATGACATGTTTGGTGACTGAAAGAGTGGCCTTCAGTGATAGTTTTTGTTGTTCTGCAGTTAAGATACACCAAAATACCCATTTGTTCTTGTTCAGAGGAATGTGTTTGGATGGTTGGGACCAAACCATTTGATGGCTCATTCAAATTCACTGATGTCAGCTACCCATGAGCGCTTTAGATCCAGTACTTCTATTGCTGCATGTATGCACACTTTTCCAAAGATTATGAACTCATGCTGTCTGTTTACACCATTCAGATCATGATGTTTCGGACAAGACTATTGTTGGGGAGAATGGGTATGTATGATCAATACCAGGATTGGCGCCTGGATGTTGATAACATGAATTATGAGGTACCCCTTTCTACGCCCACCATGTGCAGCAGATTTAAGTTTTCAGACAGATTGACGTCTTTATTAAGTGTACACCATCTCTCAACTGTACAATTTGACAGGAGTTACTGGCTCTCGAGGACAGAATTGGGTATGTAAGCACAGGGCTGCGCGAAGACGAGATCATTCGCAGCCTTAGGATGGTCAAACACTCGGCATTCGACCATAAGCATTTTCCAACGGAAGCCGAGAAGAGCTGCAGCATTTGTCAAGTATGATGATGAACTTCCTCCTTCCTGTCTACTCCCCTTGTTTCCACACATCATCTTATGTGCTCAACAAGCAAATACGAACATGTTCCATAAAAAATTCCGTTGCGTGTTCAGGAAGAGTTCGAAGCAAGCGAGGAAATGGGGAGGCTGGGCTGTGGCCACAGCTACCACGTGCACTGCATAAAGCAGTGGCTTTCTCGGAAGAACGCTTGCCCGGTTTGCAAGATCGCCGTCTCGAAAACATGAGGCCCCTGCCCCCACACAGCATATTCTTTTTTCCTGGTATAGTACTTGTATTCATATGTGAAGAAGTGTATGTTCTTCTCTGTAGTTGTAACTTGTACAGCTCTCTGCTGCTGTGCATATATACATGGTGGTTGTAAAACACGTAGGGTGGACACATACATGCATATAGAAATGACATCATTTGTTTTGAGTTGCTTCTTCCGCTGCAGTGCATCTCAATTTCGACCTGTACATTTCCCACTGATAAGCTTCAGATAGTTCGGAATTAGTACCCTGATCTTCTTGTCCTTGACGTGAATCGTCTTCGATGATGATGTACGAAGGTTCCGAGGCACGGGTGACACCGGCATCGCCCTCTTCCTCCTTGGCGTCACCACCGGCGTGCCGTTCTCTCTCATGGGCCTCTTCGACGAGTGCGGGCCACGACGTGGCCTGATCTGCTGCACCTCCGCTGTGTTCTCCTCGTCCACAGCCTCGGCGAAACTCTCAGCTTCTCCGAGCTCCCTCTCAATTGCCTCGGCCCGCATTATCATCTCCTTCTCGCCGGCCTGCCGTGCCTCCACCCATGCCTCCGCCGCCGCCACCTTCTTGTCCGCGACCACTCGGACCACCTCGACACGGCTTGTCAGGTACTCGTACTCGAACCTTGGGATCGTGACGTTCCCAGAACTCAACGACGCCCCAGACAACCTCGACAGCATTACGCTTTCGACGACAGCCTTGAGCTTCCCGGTCTCCATGGCCTCTGACACCCTCACCGCCTCGAGCTCCCTGACAGCCACCTTGATCCTCTGCTCTGCCGCAGCGATCTCGGACTCGACGCTCTCCGCATTGTCTATGGCGCACCGGTTCTCCTCCTCCGTCAGCGCCTTCTCCTTCGCCGCCGCCTCGGTCTCCTCGTCCAGCTTCTGCAGCTCGGCCTTCAGATCGGAGAGCATCTCATCGGCCATCTTGTCTGCGGCCCTGACGACCGCCAACCGGGACCTGGCCTCGACAAGCCGAGCGTTGAGTTGCTGCACCTGCGCGCCGGCCTTTTTCTCCTGCTCTTCGATCCGGCCGATCTCCTCGGCGACCCGCGCCGTCTCCCTGTTCGCGCGCTCAGTGGATCGGAGGACGAGGCTCTCTTCTCCTTTGAAGGACTCCAGCTCCGTACGCGCCATGTCCAGCTCGGCTTCCGCCGCCGCCTGCAGCGTCCATGGCGAACTATCATCACGCACCTCGTGTCTCCTTGTCGGTACCACGTCGACTTCCAATTTGTCATCGCCGTCATGGTGCCGGAGCTCCTCGTCGGAGCTCGCCGCGCTGAGCCAAGCTTCGAGCTCGCTCGACACGCTCGTGCGGCTCCTGGTCATCGTCATGTCTCTCCGGAGCCCCATGGTCTGCAACACCGTCCACCTCGAGGGCTCTTCCAGCTCCTCCGTCTCCTTGGCCACATCGACGTGCGCCTCCTTGGCGGCGGCGATGACGAACGAGCCGGAACTCATCATCGTCTCCGTGGACGACGTTGATGCCGATGCCAGGTCACGTTCGGCATGGGCCAGCTTGGCCTCCCTCGCGGCCTTCACCTCGCGCTGCAGCTCCGCGAGCTCCCGCTTGACGCGGTCCAGCTCCTGCATCACCTCGGCGTACGTCATGCCGGTACCGCTCTCCCGTGGCTGAGCGATGCCGGCACCGGGCGCGTCGACGTCGGCGACGAAGACGACGCCCCCCTTCCTTCTTCTGCTACTTCTGGCGCGCGTTCCCAGCAGCTCTTGCCTTGACTTGCCCTCGACCTGCCGCTCCAGCTTCTCGGCCACGATGTCTGCCTTCTTCGCTACCTCGGGCTCCGCAAGGACGGCGCGCAAGTTCTCCTTCTCCGGACGCCGGTGCAGCCTGTCCTTGCCGGATATCGCAACTTCCTCCATTCCAGAGGACAGATTCTGTATCTACCATGCAAAGGCATGGCCATGTCAACACAACAGAAACACTAGCTAGTCTAATAATTGATCATTCAGAATTAAGCTTACCCTCTGTGCAGCAGCTCGTCTCCTGCCCTTCCCAGCCACCGGTCGCCTCACGTCGATGCTCTGGACGAAGATGCTCAAGCCGTCTCCCACAGACTCCGACCAACCGCCGCCTGAATCATGCTCCATTTTGCCACGAAAACACTCTTGGAGCTTGCGAGCTCGCCAGGTTAAATATGTGTTTTGCATTTGGTATGTCGTGACAAAGTGAGCCGTGGCAATTCCAAGCCTCTGCTGCCTGGCAAAGTCCAGAGGAGCTCGCTACGGCACAAGGCTGCTGAGCTCAGCTTATCAACCTGGTCCCTCGGACAGCCTCGTTCCAAGGCAGCGGTGTTGGCCGGCGGCTGGGGTTTGTCTCCAGCACAAGGATTTTTCTTGTTGAGTCAGATGACAGTGTGTCGCCGGGACAACCAAAATAAATAAATACATCAGACAGTGTATACATGAAATTTTCTGGTCCTTTCTGGGCCAATGAAATTAGGAGGAGAGGTCTAGATTGGTTTTGAAAAATGAGACAGCTGAAACCAGGACATGATGTTCTCGAAGACTGCATTTTTGTCGCATGAATTTCAGAAGGGAGTCTGCAATGCAATGGGCGAGGAGATCGGTGCCCGACCACGACATGGACAGGTGAGCAAGGAGAGAGCATAAGCTGTTCTTGTTGGCTTTTCTTTCTTCTAGTTCCATGTCCTCTACCTCCACATGTTCATATGCTCCAGAATACATATGTTAATTAACGAATGTGCCGCCAATATTTCCTCCCATTCTATCGGTAATGTTCAAAAGAAAATTAGAGTCGTTCAGTAAAGTCCAGCAGATATGCACTTAACTTTTGGGACAGGCAGGCAAGAAAACAGGGGCCTGAAGCAGATATTTTCTCACAATAATCTATTTTACAGCGGTTTAAAATAACCGGTGAAATCAAATGCATCAGATAGTCAGATTGCACTATGAGCTCAAGCTACAACAACGAACACCTATCTGATGATCTTAAGCCCTTGCAAATAAATACCACAAAAATGATGTACAAAGGAGGTCAAAGAAAATACGGGACTGCAGTCCTAGGCCCTCGCATTTGGTTGTTCTCGTCTGTTTCTGTGAAGAACTTGACCTCTCTTTCCTGCACATGGATTAAGGTCAAATAAAATTATGAGAAACCAAAAAAATTGACATAGGCAGTGCCTAAAAGATGGCATAACCAATCCATGTTCATTCTTTTGACCTAACTCCAAATTCATGGTACACAGAGTAACATATAATCTACTGCGACAGAAGGGAATCGAGTGAATATCATTGTAACTTTTTAGTACTACGTTCTCTTTATCCAAGAAAGATAGCAGTGACCTACCATATTTTCGCCAAAGCTTAGTATAGAAGCAACATTGCCACATCTGTAACAATAGTTAGGTGCAGACCACACCTGGAAACAATAAATAAATAATGAGCATCTGGAACTAGATGCAAGTTCTGGGGCAAATTGACACATGTAAACTGAGAGCTCACTGTTACAAGACCCTTGTCTTGGAACATGTACTTCAGTCCTTCCTGGACCAATTGATGAGCCCGGCAAACTAACTCAAGATTGTTAACATGGTTGAACTGCATTGGAACAATATGCCATTAGTAAGAAGCTCGTAGTGGACACAACCTGGAGCGAAAAGGAGCAATCAATGTCATACCTCTGTTGTCACCCGGGATCCAAAAAGCCAGCCTGCTCCACGGGGACTAACACCCCAGGTCTCTATCTCTTCTGGGTCACTCCACATCAGATCACAGAAAGGTCCTTCATGAGGAATTTCACAATTGCGATCAATTATCCGCATCTGGACACAACAAAGATATCATAAATTCTTCATGAGATTTGCAGAATCGTGTGTTCACTATTTTGTTGGGCACTGCATTATAAGCTCCAGTCTCATATAGTCATATAACAGGGAAAGCACAGGCACATAATCAGATAGTTGACCTACTAGTGAAGCGTTCCATGAAACAACTGATGGAGAGCTACAAGTGGGTGGCAAGTTTTTTTTTACCACCAAAGACTCTAAAGGAAGACAGTCGACATGAAGACAACTGATGGAGAACTACAATATATTAAAAGCCATGTATTTTCTGATGGTACTACTAATTAGTAGATCCTTCAAACAATGCAGAAATCTATTCAAAGGGACATTAAATGCTTGAACCAATTGAACAAATGAAGTATATGACATAAGTTGACAAAGGAAAATGTGATATATTATAGTAGTTCACCAGCACAGTGTAAATGAAAACATCGAGCCAGGAATATAAACAAAAAGTGAAGAGAATCACTAACCTGGTCAACTGTGCGTATATCAGGCGAAAGGCCACCATGAACACAGAGGACCTAAATATGCAGCATGTCACTAAGTATGATTTGGCATCATATGAACTAGCCACTTTGCTTCTCTACTGTAAGTAACTTACCGTGCCATTAATGATTGCCGAAAGAGTAAGGTAATCAAAAACATCAGTGCAATACCGCCATGCGTTGGCATTCCCATACTTCCTCTGACACTCATCATAAAAACCATATACCTAAGAAAACAAATATTACAATACTGCATAACAGGTTTAGGTGAAACAGTATAGGTTAGCCTGTATAAAGCGTTAAAGCAAATATGTAAGTCTGATTCTAGTTCTTGTCAGAGAAGAAGCTGTGAGACAAACTATGGACTGAAATAAAAAAAGATAGCATTTTCATGATAAGATAGGACTATACCTGTGTCAACTGTCTGCTTTCATGATTCCCACGCAGAAGGGTTATGTGGGCAGGATACCTAATAACATTCATGAAGAACAATGAATACCATAAGAAATCAGTTGTGGTGCCTAGGTAATTGACAATGAGTCTCCAAGAGAGAAAAAAAAAGCAAAACAAACTGGATTGAACAGAAATATTTGGTACTAACAATTGTTTCACCAATATGTATTATGTTTACTGGGAAATTACTAAAGTATGACTCAACGATTCTTCTCCACTTGAAGAGTATCAAGAT
Source organism: Brachypodium distachyon (assembly GCF_000005505.3). Taxonomy (NCBI): domain Eukaryota; kingdom Viridiplantae; phylum Streptophyta; class Magnoliopsida; order Poales; family Poaceae; genus Brachypodium; species Brachypodium distachyon. Next base: position 15,630,939 of record NC_016132.3, on the reverse strand, counting down.
TAGCCACCTCAATGCCAAGTTCAGTAGATAGCTAACAGCTGTAAAGACAACAATTCTACCCTTCTAAAAGTGGTACATGTGCCCTTACATCGGGAAAAAAAGCGTTGCATATGGACTCCCGTGCACTGAATCACTGACTACAGCATACTGAATTACCGACAACCGTGAGTTAAAGCAACCTCTCTATCAAGGTACTGTTCAGAAAAAGGAGCAAAACAAAAACAACACAGAACAAATTTAATTAATATATGTGTATCGGTCATTGGATGTTTCTGTAGGAATAATAGAAAGCTGACATTGCATCAGCAATTACTTTCTAAGATGCTAGAGATTATTTTGACACTAGCTTAAACAAGCAGGCCTTCAATGCAATACCTCGCTTTTAGAAGCAAAAGGATGGTGAAGACCTCAAGGCTGTTGAACCCGCGATCCACAAAGTCACCCTGCAGGTCAACACAAACTCGGTTCAGGAATCAGGATGGCCACCCCAGCACAAGACACCAAACCACCAGCAGAGCCAGAGACCATAAATATGTAATTCGTGTCGGGGACATGGCCCCCGGTGGCGAAGAGCTTCATCAGGTCATGGAACTGGCCGTGGATGTCGCCGCACACCGTGACGGGGCTGTTAACGGGCTGCACGTTCGACTCCTCGATGAGAATCTCCTTCACCTGAAATGGTTCCATCACACGGGACACAAGCATCAATCACAGCTGCACAACCCAACACTACACGAGAATCAGCAAATGCAACCATTCCCACCCTCTCTTCCCCGCAAATTCAACACCACCAGCTCAGCACTGGGCAGTGGTAAAACCGTAGGGGAGAAGCGAAGGGGGGAATCCGCCATCGGAGGGGGTACAGGATCGTACGTATTCGCAGAGGGACTGGAGCTCGTGCTCGGCGAGGTGCTGCCCCTCTTTGACCTTGACGATCCACAGACCCAAATCCATCTCGCCCCAACGCTGGAATCCGCAGAGCCAACTCCAGTTCCCCTATTCTACGAGCTAGGGTTTGGCGGGGATTGCGTAGCCAGGGTACGAGACTGGATTTTGGGCGAAGAGACGATTTGGTTCCTTCGAAGTGTTCACATGGCGGCCAGAGAGAAAAAAGAAAGGAGACTAGGAGAGTATGTCAAGTTTAGCGCTTACAAATTATATTTTTTAAGACTAAGTTTATTTTCTTGTAGAAATACAAAACAACATTCCATACAAATTCGTAAGCAAATAAAAGACAACATAGACTTGTGCGATTAAAAGAAATCGTGGCATTCTTAGAGTAAACTTTTGAAAGTGATTATTTTTTCGGACATTCTAAGTGAGGCACGTGCCCCACTTAGTCTTACGCGGCTGCGGGCTTTAAGATTAGCGAAAAGAAATCTGGAGCTCCCTTCCCCGATCCTCGCTCCCCGAACCGGCTCTCTCACAATTTCATCCCTGGATCTCCGATCCCCCAACCTCAATCCTCCCTGATCCCCCTCGCTTGATTTACTGCCTCGCGGTGCGAAACCAGGTGCGCGGCGGCGGATCAGGCGTGTGGTGGCTGGAGGCAAGTGGAGACGGCGGATCAGGCACGTTGCTGCGACGGTCGGGGGCGGCGGCTGGAGGCGAGTTGCGACGGCAGGCGGCGCGTGGATGCCAGGGCCGCTAGAGGCGCTGCTGTGTCCTAGTGGCAGCAACGACGAGGAGAAGTGGGGAGAAAGGGAGGAGGTGTTGGCCACGCCCACGCGGGGGTTCTCCTGCTCCTACAGTCCTGCTCATGCGACGCGAGGGTCGCGAACGAGGTGTACCAGGCGACGCACGGGGCCGGCGGTACGCGGTCGCTGGCGAGCTGCCCAAGAAGGCAGCGGCCGTCGCCAAGATAGGATTGCCTCCGCACAGCAGCACCATGCCTGGCCAGCAGCAGCCCAAGTGCTCCGTAGTATTCAGTACAAGTTATAAGTTTGCAAGAGAATGTTTCCACGCATCTACTCCATATTTCTGTGCATGTACATGTATATCATCGTACGGATCATTTGTGTTCATTACTGAGTTCTGTACTCTTTCGACTATTTGAACTTAGTTATTTTTCGTTGCATGTGGTACGAATCTTGTAAGGCTGTAGTGTGACTCATCAGTTTACCATCGTGCCTGATTACAAAAATGTTTACCATCGTGCCAGAAATTCATGACAATTGTGGAAGAATTTAGGTAATTAACAATATACAATCGGATTTCCATGTTCTTTATCACCGATTTCCATGTTTGTTTGGTTATTGTATTACCCGATTGTAACATCCCAAAATTTCAAATTCTCTCATGTGCATTGCATCCATGAGCATCATGCCACATTTGCATATTTGAATTCAAAATTTGAATCTCAAAAGGCTTTAAAGATTTTATTTCAAATTAAACCCTAGGGTTTACACCCATTTGAGCTTTGGATTTTCAAACCAATAGGGTTTATTTATAAAAAATTGATTAATGCATATATAAACTATCCCATAATTTTTGGATAATTATTTGGAGTTGAAAAAGTATTTTATTTAAATAGATATATATCCCTAAAGGCATTTATAGGGCAAATGTATTTTTATATATTTTATTTTGAGGGGAAACTACTCCCAAAAGTTGTGTCATGGTAGAACATGATTTTACAAATTTTCTGGAATTTATTTGGACGAATTTGGAGTTCAAAATCAAAAGATATCAAAAAATTGAGAAAAACAGAAAAAGAAAAGGGCTAAAAAAAAAGGGAAAACCAGACCGGCCCGGCCAAATTGGGCCGAACCGGCCCAGTTCCGCGCGCCCGAGCCGAACCGACCGGCCCGGTTCACGCGCGCACCCGCACCGAGCCGCTGACAGGCGGGGCCCGCCTGTCAGGGTCGTCTTCCTCGTAAGGAAGGCGCCCGCGATCCCCAAGCCGCCTGCCTTCTTCGCCGCCGCGCGCTCACCGCCGGAAACTCCGCGCTCCATCCATATCTCGCAGCCCCGAGCGCGTCCATTTAAACCCCGCGACCTCCTCTTCTTTTCCCCTCTGACTCCCCTCGCTATCACGCCGCCAGGCTGCCCTAATTCCTCGCCGAAGAGCTCCGCCGCCGCCGCCGTTCACCGCGCCGCCCCGACCTCGCCGGTGAGCTATTCCGCCCGCGGTTACAAATTTCTTCACCGTCTTGTCCGTGCGCTTCGTTTGACGCGAACCGTTCGCCTTTTGATGCCCCGTAGCGCCGCCCCCGTCGCCGCCCCGAGCTTCGCCGGAGTCCGCCGCCCGTGCCGCCGTCTTCGCGCCGACCTAGGCGTTGCCTCCGACCGCTCCGCACCATGCCGACCGCGTCCCCGACCTCGCCGTGCCACGCCGCGCCGCACCGTCCCCGGCCATCCCCGCGTCGCCCACCCGAGCCCGCGCCGCCGCCGAAACCCTAGAACTCACGATGAGCTCCACCTTCGATCTAGGCCGTTGGATCTTGATCAATGGTCGGGATTAGAACATTTTATTTCTTTATAAACCGAACCGGTACCGACAAATAAGAACACGCCATGTGGCACCCGAGTTATAAAATGAAAATCTAATTTTAATCCCCTGGAATTAATAAATGGCACTTTTGCAGAAAAGCCCATGTAACTTCAAATGATCATATCTTTTAATCTGTTTGGCCAAATTTAATGATCCACACCTTTTTGGAATCCTTAGGAAATGCAGAATCTTTTTTCACTGTCCAATTTCAAATTGGAATATTTAAATCACATTCAAATTACAGAATAGGGTTTTATACCATTTAATTCATAACTAATTATTCAGGAGTCCTTTTTAATTGAAATAAATATTTTGAATTAATTTATTTGGCTGATGCCAATAAAACCACATATTAGGGTTTAAACCGTAGCTTTTGCTAATTGTTTAAAACCCTAATTACATGTGCTTAATTCTCAAGGCTTTGGACCAGTAGATCACCCGAATAAAATCAACCCACTCATGTCACATGTTTTGCATTGCATCATGACATACATATTCTTTTGTTTGTATGGTGTGTTTATGTATGCATTGTTTGTATTGTTTAGTTTACTCGGAGAGCGAACTGTGTGATTGTGAAGAGTGTTTGAATACCAACTACTATCAAGGCAAGTTCACTTTAACCATCATCCCATTATTTAATTATGCACTAGATTTTATTAGTTGCATTGTTAGGATTATTACTGAATATATGCTAGCTATGATCTGTCCTAGTAGTATAGGATACCCTTTGTCATGACCTTACCACCAATTGCCATCATAGTAGTAAAATGCTATGCTATGAGAATATACGAGGGTGATATTATTACAATGTGATACTATTGAATTACAATATGATTTTCCTAGTGTATGGCAAAACAAGTAATTCAATGAACCGTCCTAGGTGGGCTGCTTTGAGTTTTCAGATGTCGTGACGTTAGGTCCATTTCTATGGGGCTCGCTGAGTCGTCTCTCCATGCAATTCGGGGGCATCCATGGTCGTCTCCCCATGCGATTCGGGGAGCGCCTGCGTCACAATGTGGGATGCCACCCGGGGTAACCAGAGACTGGACTAGTTTCCTGTTTAGTAGCTTCCAGTACAATCACATGGTATTATGGGCTCTGCCAGGATGGATGTAAGAAATATGAATCCGGATCCGAGGTGACATCGGTATGTAGCAGTGTAGGTGGGGGCGTGTCCCTCAGGTGGTCTGGGGGATTATGTTCTGAAAATTCCTGTAGTCAATGCCGTTGCTACTCTACCCTGAGGACAGCAAGGGATTAACACGTCGATTTCTTGTGGATAAGTGTACCACCTCTCGGGAGTGTCAAACTAAGTACTTAGCTGTGTCCCCGGTTACGGACAATTATGAGCAACTAGATATTTGGGGTTGTAAGGAAGGTCTCACTCACTCCAATTTCCTAATAAAATGAATGGTTTGAACTGGGTAGAACATTGATGTTTCTACTCAATGTGCCTAGGTTAATAGGAGCATGGGTGTTTCTACCCCGTGTCCAATAGAATTAAAAAACTACTTGATTAAAAATGATAGGATTGAACTATGATGCTTTTATGCAAACAGCCAAACTCCACCTGGCCAAATTATGCATGTACTTGGTAGGTCCTTTATAACTCTGGTGAACTTGCCAATACATTCAAATGTATTGACCACGTAGTGGCTGCAATTAACAATGCAGGTGGATCCGATGATGAGTGAGGTTCGTCGTTATGTTGTGGGTCATGTGCTTACATTCCAACATGCTCTTACTTTGGAGTAGTGTGGCCCTTTTGTTCTATCCTTTTCCGCTGCAGTTTTGAAACATGTTTTATGATATTGAAACAGTAATTGATTATGCTGGCCCAAGGGGTCATGCGAGGTTGTAAGTACTATTTAAATTCTGGATGATGCGATGTAATAAAGTACTTTTGACCTTTGTTTCTGTATATTTCATCATGAAACTGTGTGCGCTAGTGAGTCGATCCAGGGACTAGCACAGTAAGCACAGAGATCAAACCCTAGTAAGGGGGAGGATCGCTTCACCGATTGGCATGTCGTTTGTTCCTAGTTGTCACGTTATTTAGTCCTAATTGTCATGTTGTTTGGTAGTAGTTGCCATGTTATTTGGTCCTACTTGCCATACCGTGTGCTACGGTCTCCCATGTGGTAGAGACATTTAACGTGGCAAGTAGTTGTCGAGAAGACATTAAGTCAGCTTTAATAGCCTGTCAAGTAATGCACTTAACATGACAATTGCACACAATTAACCTGTCAAGTAGCAGTAGTTAAAATGGCAAGTAGATAAAATTAACCTGGCAAGTGAACACAGTTAACCTGGCAAGTAGTTCCATGCCGTGCACTATTAGCTCTCTACTAGTAGACACATTTAACTTGGCAAATACACATAGTTAACCTGGCAAGTACGCACAGTTAACCTGGCAAGTACGCACAGTTAATCTGGCAAGTAGGCACAATTAATCTAGCAAGTAGTTTTCAATGAGACGTTAAGTGTTTGTAACCTGCAAAGTAGTCATAGGCCACCTGTCAATTAGGCCTAGTTAACCTGGCAATTATACATAATTAACTAGGCAAGTGAACGCAGTTAGTCTGACAAGTAGTCACATGTAACCTGATAGGTAGGTGTGGATAAGACGGCAAGTAGGTGTGGTTAACCTGACAAGTAGATATAGTTAACCTGGCAAGTGGCACAATTAACCTGATAGTTATGCACAATTAATCTAGCAAATAGGTGTGCATAACGCGGTAAGTAGGTGTGGACAAATTGGCAAGTAGGCATAGTTAACCTGACAAGTAGACACAGTTAACCCGATAATTAGGCACATTTAATCTGGCAAGTAGGCGTTAATAACCCGGTAAGTAGGAATAATTAACATGACAAGTAGATAGAGTTAACCTGACAAGTAGGCACACCTGACGGTTATGCACAATTAATCTGACAAGTAAGTGTGGATAACCTGGTAAGTAGGCGTGGACAAATTCACAAGTAGGCATAGTTAATCTGACAAGTATATGCACTTAACCTGGCAAGTAGACATAGTTAACTGGCAATTACGCTCATTTAATCTGGCAAGTAGGTTTGGATAACCCGATAAGTAGGCATAGTTAACCTGACAAGTAGATAGAGTTAACCTGTGAAGTAGGCACAATTAATCTGGTAAATAGTTGTGGATAACCCGGTAAATAGGCATGGACAAATTGGCAAGTAGTCATAATTAACCTGGCAAGTGTATGTACTTAACCTGGCAAGTAAACACGGTTAACCTGGCAATTAGGCTCATTTAATCTGGCAAGTAGATGTGGATAATCCGGTAGATAGGTTTAATTAACCTGGCAAGTAGATAGAGTTACTTGGCAAGTAAGCACAATTAATCTGGCAAGCAGGTGTGGATAACCCGGTAAATAGGAGTGGAAAAAATTGCAAGTTGGCATAGTTTATGTGGCAAACAGGCACAATTAACTTTACAAGTAGGTGTGGGCGGTAAATATGACTGGATACACTGCCAAATATAGTTATTGTTAAATCTACAAATGACACAACCAAACTGGCAGGCAAGCTTAGATAAACTGACGCGAATAGACACAGGTACTCCCTCCGATTCTAAATTCTTGTCTTAAGTTTGCCCAAATATGGATGTATCTATTTTTAAAAAGCGTCTAGATACATGTAATATTTCGACAACAATTTACGATCGAAGGGAGTAATAGACAAGTTTGACTTGTGATATGTGAAAGTGACACTGCATTTTTTAGCACCTTCCTGAATTTCGTTATACTATAAGGTATCAAAATAAACACTAGATGCTCACTTTCATTAAGAAAAAGGCCAAGCGCAGTACAGCCAAAAGCAACGGGAGTCCTAGCATCGGGTTTGCAAATTTCGAAATCAAATGTTGTTGCTTGTGCCTTGTGCTTCCTTGCCGTGCCTGGGACGTCGTGGGAGCTGGCCCACGGCAGTACGTGGTCCGTAAGCTGGTGGGGAGGCGCGAGGCGTACATAGGCTAGCGGGGCGTTCGCGTGGGCAGGCGCCGCTGGCGATCGTTAGGTGGGGCACGCCGCTGCCTAGTACACTCCTTATTTTTTATGGTTCTTTAGAAATAGCTATTTTCCAGTCACATGAATCTGCCGCCGCCGCTGCTTTGCATCGTCAGAGTTGAAGATGAGAGGCGCCATAGGTTGCCGTCGTCATTGCAGGAGAGAAGAGACGCGGGGAAGAGAGGGCCTAGTCCGGCTCGAACCAGTCGGGCAGTTAAAATGGTTGTGTTGCAAACGGTCATCACTGCGAAAGTGGACTGACTGGTGTGAGCACCTCGCCAGAAAAATGATTAATCCCCATGACATGACTATTTAGACCGCAAGCAACGTATCACTTCGAAAGTGGCCCTTCATGCAATAATTTGTAAGTGGTAGTTTTTTCTAACCAACTCCCAAAAATAATTGTTTCTGGTAATTTTCTTGAAAGAGACATGAATTATGAAAACAAATAGAGCAGCCAAGAGCAACACTCAATTCTCATTAACTTCCATCACCTGTACATCAAACAGTTTAACAGGCAATGTAACATCTCTCCTCACGACTTGTAAGTTGTAAACAGAAACATGACACCCGAGTCCATTTCCCATCTGCATCCATTGCATTGCATTGCGCCGAGACACCTCCTAGTAAACTCTTCTCTTGACAGGGCCTCTCGGTATCTTGTTGAGCAGACCGGAGTCCACCCTCCGGTAGAACTTCTTGAGGTCCTCGCCGCCCCTGGCCACCAGATGGTCCACTTCCGTCTCGTACCTCTCGTACAACGCCGGGAAGGTCAGAGCACACAAAAACACTGGTAAAGAAAATGAGACGGCAAAATTGTTAGTACAAACTCCTCAATCCTCATGTCTTCAATCTCTGTTTTATCAACACTTTTCGTGGTGATACTTACCCACGTACACCAGAGTCGTGAAGCTGCAGTTGTCCCCGATGATCGCCAACACCCACAGAGACCCGATCACCTTCAATTTGCATCCAGAACAGCAGAAAAATGGGACTTTACTGGCAGTTCGTTAATTGAGTAGCAAAATAATTTGCAGGGACCGAAGACCGTATGTACCGTGAGGAACTTCTTGAGGTCCTTCCCGCAGGCGATGTCGTAGAGCACGGCCACGGAGCGCTCCAGCTTCCGGTGCACGGCCAGCGCCGCCTCCCTGAAGGCCTGCTCCGACACGATCACCTCCGGGACACGCGGCCCTGCCCTGAATAATGAAGAAAAAGATCAAGAACCACAGTTAATAAGTTGTCAATTATCAGCTCTATCGATCGGGCTATACATTGCAATGCAAGCAAATGTTGGTGATCGATTTGATCTGTGGGAAGTGCTAACCTGTCGAAGAGGGGCGCGATGATGGAGCAGGCGAAGAGGAGGAGCATCCCGAGGAGCGCGGCGTGGCAGAGCAGCGTCACGGCGTTGTACTCGGCCACGTCGAAGAGGAACCACGCCGCCGTCGCCCCGGCCAGGATCGCCGCCGACCGGTTCCTATCCCTCCACAGCACCACGTCCGCCACTGCACACATATATGGTTCAGAGATCACACGGGCGACTGAAGCCGGGGGGGTTCAGACTTCAGAGCGAAATGTAGGTACTCCGATTAATGCAGCACCTTTCTGGCCGCCGAGGAGCCTGTGGAGCGATCTCTGCCTGCGGGGCAGCCTCAGCACCGTCGTCGGCCCCGGCCTCGGCCTCGGCGTTGTCGGTGGCGGTTGTCGGTCGTCGTCGGACTCGGAGTCGCTCGGGACATGAGGAACCATGGCTAGCTTCTGAATTGCTGTTGTTGTGGTGGTGGTGGTGGAATTTTGCAGGTCTGTGGTTAATGTTGGGCATGTTGTAAAAGTTCTTGATCTTTTATAAGCACTTTGTTGGAAGAACAAAGGAGCCTAGGCTGGGAGGCAAAGGATAGCTTTGTGCTGGGGGTACAGGGGAATGAACGAATTCTGGGGCAAACATTTGCTTCCGACAGAGGTTTCCTCTGAACATAGGAGATCCCTTGCTACTTGCTGGAGTCTCGAAGCCACATTGTCGTATAGTCACGACGATTTGTCTAATTATTGACGTACATTTGCATAGCTGTCAAAGCATTTCTACTTTACTTGGCCTATGGGTAATAAGAAAAGTAAAGAATGGCAGTACGTACGTGCTAGTCTTCTGACACAAACATTGGACTTTGCTAATTCAGATTTCAGACTGTATTCTTGAGTTATCAACATTGGGCCTTTTACTGGTTCGACCGGAGGAGGATCTGTCAGTCTGTCACAGAACATTGCTTGGCTTTGGATAGCCATATATGATGCCCAGATTAAGTGCTATTGCCACTACAGAAAGGTTGGCTCAATGGAATGGCTCACTTCTTATCTGTCAACCTTTTGGTTTTGTTTCTTGCAGCATGCCGTGTCCGTGAGAACGAATACCCAGGGTACTACTATTATCCCGTCAAAACTCTGATTATAAAATTGATTTGTCTGACCAGATGTTCTGAATATATACTGAGCGACATGCAGGTTAGGTTTAGCTTCGTCAAAGCCTTAACCTTCCTTTGACGATCTCTTTCCCTTCTGTGAAATCATATGTGATGTGTAACATTGGCAAGTGTTTTAGATGAAACATTGATGTGGATACTTTGGATAATATGGATATTTAAGTGATGACATGTATCTTGTTTGGACTTAGTGCTTTGCTAGTGGTGTGCTGATCCATTAGTTTCTTATGTGAAAACATGGCGTGAGTTGTGTGAAACTTACCCTGAGTCAAGTCGTGGACTTGTGCTCGTACTGGTTATTTGTGTGTTCGCTTTCAGGTGTTGCCGGAGCTAGAAGAACGTGGTCGATGACGGGATCGAGAGACGAAGCTTGGGAAGCTGAGGTCGAGGATCAAGGTCATGCGGGACGTTCGTGCGAAGGAACAATGGAAGTGAAGGCTACGATGATCCGGGAGGGCACCGGTTTGTCGTATGTTGTTTATACCGGAGATGTACGGTATTGGAGATATTCGATACGTGATGGTCGAGTTTTGAAGACATCACAAGAAGAGTTGATGGCATGAAGTGACATCGAGGTGAAGATATGTAGGTCCAGCCGTGGCTGGATGAGAGCTGTTTAAAGATTAAACAGTAGCGTCATTAAGATGGCGTCGGATGGAAAAGTGATCCACATGAAAGTTGTGCGTGTCGTCGAGACGAACAACTTTGATTTTGGAGTCATCTCAATTCGAGGTCGTATGCGGGCCCCACGGGCAAAATACTGACCGGGACAGAGGAGTCCGTGTTGGATTCGGATTCGGTTTAGGGTTGCGAATTTTCCCTTATAAATAGAAGGCATCCTAGCTAGGGTTTTAGCAAGGACGTGAGGGAACTCAAAGCTTTGGATCTAGATCAATTCTTGGAGAGTTCTTGGATGCATGGTTGCATTTTTTGTAATCGATCGACATCGTTGCAATAAAGAGATTCGTTGGCGGTGTCATCTCTGTTCTTCTCGGATCTTCGTGAAATCTTCGTGCTAGATCTTTCTAATACTTTGGTGCAGGTTTATCACAAGTTCATAATACTTTTCTGCAGATTTATCACGAGATCAAGAGAAGATTGCAATTAATTCATCTTTCTTGTTATTCCTCGAAATTGGTTTTAGATTAATCCTCGTAACTTTCTGTCAGCTGTTACTATTTTGATCATATCTTTTGATTGGTAAGTCCGATTGAGCTGATTCTTGTTGCGTTGGTTAGATAATTTTAATACCTTTCTTTTCCATACTCATACGTATTTTTTGGTTCATCCAATCAAAAGTTACGGCTGTTTTACTATCACGGACAGAAAGGTGATTTAGGGTTTGAACTTTCGGGAAAAGTTTTAATTTGCTTCCGCGCAATCATTCACCCCCCCTCTGATTGCCTATCTCGATCTCACACCTTCTCTTACACATTCGCATTCACTGATATTCACCAGATGTTTTCTGTTCCCCTGGCTTTGCAAAGTAACCAAAGTGGCTCAACCTTTTGCTGTGCTTTAACCAATATGACTAATTAACCCTGGTTTGATAAGGAACTCAAAGCAGTGGGCACGAGCCCAGCTTAACAAACCTTATCACCGTCTTCATGGGCATGGTCATTGGGCAGTCCACCCAACCTGCTTTCTGCTCGGGTATGAGACGAGTGACACTTGCAGTTGCAGCGTTGCAGAGCTTAGTGCTTGCAGCTCTGTTATGCTTGCTAGTTGAGTCGCCTTCAGCTCTCCATTTAGCACTAGTGCGTGGACCATTTTTTGCTCTCCATCATCATCATCATCATCCTGTCTTCTTCTTCTTCTTTCTTCCCTAGCTAGTAGCGCACACACACATACACGCAGTATGCTGCTGACAAGTAATTTAACCACAATACTGAATTAATCCAAGCAATCTGCGTTGCACACTTGTACTGCACTAGCAATGGCCATGTGGCCATGCCTGCACTTGCACTCACTAGTCACCACCATTGATGCAATCATGCAAACACAACACTGCCGCAGCCTATAAATACCACCACGGGCGTCTCACTCTGGACACACACACAAACAGAGCTGCAGTCTCCAAGTTCCATAGACGATCGACCGAAAATGAAGCCGGGTGCTCAGATGCTCGTGGCGCTCCTCGCAGTGGTGCTGATGATGATGGCCATGGCGGCGGCGCCGGGGGCGGAGGCGGCGACGACTTGCAACGCGCTGCAGCTGAGCCCGTGCGCGGGCGCCATCATCGGGAACGCGGAGCCGACGGCGGGGTGCTGCAGCAGGATGAAGGCGCAGGAGCCCTGCCTCTGCGACTACGCCAAGGACCCAAATCTGCAGCGCTACGTCAACTCGCCCAACGGGAAGAAAGTCATGGCCGCCTGCAAGGTGCCCGTGCCGTCCTGCTAGATCGATCAACCTACGTTTATTTGGCGTTATGGTTGCCGTGTGGTGTGGTGTCGTTGCTGTACGCAGCCGTACGTGCTCCAGCTTTGCATCATCTGTGTCTGTCTGTCTACTGATGATGTCTTTGAGCTTGTGGTGAATATGAATAAAATGCAGTAGTAATGATGTGATGAACTATAGTACTGTACGCTCGTTTGTTTTTTCGTTTAGTGGACACATGCACCGCTGCTCTTCTCCGCCGCCGGCCGGCGTTTGTGGCAGCGGCGGAGGTCGGCTATTATTCCTCCGAAAGTCATGAGACGCCGAGGAAATGATGCATTGGTATGTCAATATGTGCTCAAAGGAAAATCCTGTCCATCTTCACATGTCCCTCTGTTGTGTTTCGGTACTCCCGAATGTGACTCCCGTCCAGTACTACCGACTTTGACCCAGAGGGCTGATAGCAATGCTGTGTTTTTTTAACGCACACGGAGCGAACGTTGACTCACTAGCCTTGCCACGACAAGCTAAAGTAGTCACAGCCACGTAATCAAGAGTGTCGATGTCGCGGACAAAATTTGTCATCGTCACATGATTAAAGTTGTTACGTTAGTAAAAGTTGCCACTGCCGAGACTAAAATTCGTTTCAGGAGACCGAAAGGTGAACGTTCGGTCCTTATAAATGCTTTTTTTTAATGTGCAGGCTGGCTTATGCCTGTTGTAGTTCACTTAAAAAAAACACCAACTATTCCGTACAAATCTACCAGGAAAGTAAGAGCCATTGGTTTTCAGTTCCTCCTGAAAACCTCTCATAGAAGTGCAACATTCTTAGTTTCACACGAGTGAAGTCTCGAATATTTGAAAGTTTTTTGTAAGAAGCTAAAATGCAGTGCTAGTCTTATGAGACAAACAATGGACTTCAGTGGATTCAGATTTTAGACTTGACCGACAGCACAAGTACCAATCTCTACTCTTGAGCTAGGGACATATGGTTCGACAAGAAGAGGATTATCACACCACTGCTTGGCTGGGGTACCCTGAATATGAACACCTGATGCGTGGATACCTATATTGACTATATTAACAGGAAGTGACATCGCCACTACCACTACAGAAAGGTTGGTGCAATGGAGTGAGTGGCACTTTCATCTGTAGCCCTTTCAATTTTCTTCAGGCAACATGCCGACGAGTGTTTCTGTCGGCGAGGAATAATAATACGGTGGGCACTACCCCTGTCAAAACCATGAGTACAAATAGTTTATCAGGACAAATGTTCTGAAGATACCGAGCTAGGCATGTACTCCCTCCGTTTCTAAATACTTGTCGTGGTTTTATTGCAAATTTGCACTAAAACCACGACGAGTATTTAGGAACGGAGTGAGTAACTCTGTACCAGATGTTTCATGTTCCCATGGCTTTGCAAACGAATTAAAAACGGAGTACGTACCAAAGTGACTCAACCTTTTTGAAATTTGATGTGTTTTTAACAAGCGTTAGCTAGGCTGAGATGGGCAGAAACCCAGATTTAATTAGTCGACATGAGCCCGGGCAAGGCTTAACAAAAACCGTACTAGTTAATTGCAGTCCACCTAACATGAGTTCCAGAGACCAGAGCTAGTTGAGTCGCCGTCGGTGCCACTAAATTAGCCAATATGCCTCCCACTGATGCCCCCTTTCGGTTTTCCATCGAGCAGCTCGTAAGTGCGTCGACCATTTTTGGCCATCATCGTCATGGATGGATGTCTCTTCCCTAGTGGCGCGATCTGCGTTCCACACTACTTGTACTGCACTAGCCTGTCTGCAGTTCTGCACTTGTGCTCTCACAACACTGTCAATCGCTTGATCAGAATCCTATAAATACCACGGGTCTCACTCCGACCACTTCACACCAGCCGATCCCGAGGCCACCAAACCAAGAGCAGCTACACAGCCAAAAAATCTGAATTTTCTTCGTCCACAAAGTTTCAGGGACGACCGAGTTCACCATGAAGCCGGCTCAGCTGCTCGTGACGCTGCTGGCCGCCTGGGCGGCGGTGATCCTCCTGGTGATGTGCGCCGCGGCACCGGGGGCGGAAGCGGCGACGACGTGCAACGCACTGCAGCTGAGCCCGTGCGCGGGCGCCATCATCGGGAACGCGGCGCCGACGGCGGCGTGCTGCAGCAGGATGAAGGCGCAGCAGCCCTGCCTGTGCCAGTACGCCAAGGACCCCAACCTGCAGCGCTACGTCAGCTCCCCCAACGGGAAGAAGGTCATGGCCGCCTGCAAGGTGCCCGTGCCATCCTGCTAAATGGCGGCACCTCGATCGATCTGCATGTGTGGGACTGTTGGGTGTTGTGTTTCGGTGCTTCGATGGATCGCCATGTGCCGTTTGGTGACGGCGGAGCTACCGGATGTATCTGAATAAAACGCAGTAATAATCGTGTCAGGATTCTCTTTGAAATGTAACACGAATTCGTCAAACTTTTTCATGACGCACCGGAAATCATTTGGCAAAGCTTGTTCATGGGTATGTCCATCGATCGTTTGACGGACTAGTAATGGAGTGAATAAATGATCAGATCGAACGTACGGCGCAATCAGCATGTTCAGTTCAGGGGCATCAATGATATGATCGTGCAGCCGCGCTTGCTTGCTGCTGCTCTGACACTTCCCCACTTCGATCGAGCCATGAAGCAGGCCGGTGGTGGAAGACTTGCCAGAGTACGTAGACGTGACAAATGACCATGATGATCAACGTTTTGATTGTTTTCGAGGCCTATAGCCCACCGATATGATGATATCGTGACCTGAGGGGTCCGTATAAGAATCAACGTTCTGACTGTTTTCCAGTGCTCACGTTTTTTAATTCGGTTTTGTTATATCCGAGTTGCTTGATTTTTAATTAGATATAAGTTGTTGGTTCAGCGTTGGATATGATTTGTCTTTTAAGATTCGAAACGGATGAGGAAAAAGAAAGGGTAAAATGAGATCTACATGCTTATCCAACGACTCTGATTTTTCAACTTATATTTAAGCCTTTTGCTTAAAAATCAAACAACTTAGATATAGCCACACTTTTGGCTATTTCCCGGTCGCCCGATTTTTAAACAATTGACCTTAAATCTCAGTTGACGTATCATGCCCGTTGGATTAAGATCTGAGTGTCATCTCCATACTCCAATCTCAAGCGTGCGGCCAAGCGTGTCGACTGATTTCGAACTAAAACTCAGGCGACTTCTCAATAGCAAAGCCGTTTTTGTTTCCAGCTGTGATATCGTGACCCTTGGCGTACATTTTCGCATCATGACCATCGGTACACGTTTTCGGATCGTTTTTCAACCGATTTTCCAATATTAGCTCGGCAAGAGGCCGCCTACGTGTTCCGTAACGTGTAGGAATGTAAACGTAACAGTTTTCCCATGTCTTTTTCACTAATGAACTGGACAGATTTTTTCTTCTTATTAATAAATGAATTGAGATCTCCTGATAATCGATCGCTTACCGTGTTGCTCTAATCAGCGAGGACTGTCATCTAGCTTTGCTCGTGCCGGCCGGCCGGCCGGGTGCGCATGCGCGATCGAGCAACCTTTGGCTAAGTACGTACGTGTAACCCCGTGGTGCAGACATATCACCGATGCTCTAATTCCCTAACCCGCTCACCGTCAGTTCGGCGGAATTCATGATGGGTTCTCCCAATAGTACGTTCTACTAACCCACTGAGATCGATCTTGAAAAGACAAAGAGCACTGCCGCCGCGCGTTCACAAACGCACACTGAAAAAGTTGCAACACGTCACCCTGGACCGTACCGTTCGATGCGCCACGCGCCGTGCACCTGGATCGATAGATCGTCGACAGTGGAACTGTGCGTGCACGCACAGACGACGCTACGCATGCCTGCTTTTGCTTGATGCTCCCGCATTGCACGTTAATCTGCACAGCTAGCGGCGCCTCACCTACTACGGACAAACTTAACAATCGATCGCACATTCATATGGCCTATAAATTCGCACCGTCGATCGCTCTCCATTCTCCGGAACACACACAACAAACAGACGGAGATAAAACTCTCACTGCTTGACAGTGATCACTAGCTCTAATTCACTTCCATCCGAACCCAGTACTCAAGCATGGCGGCGGCGAAGGCAACAAGGACTCTCGTCTGCATCATTCTGCTCGTGGCGGCGGTGATGATGATGGCTGTGCCGGGCGAGGCGGCGACGTGCAGCCCGACGCAGCTGAGCCCGTGCGCGCCGGCGATCATCGGGAACGCGGCGCCCACCGCGGCGTGCTGCGGGAGGGTGAAGGCGCACCCGGCCAGCTGCCTCTGCAAGTACAAGAAGGACCCCAACCTGAAGCGCTACGTCAACTCACCCAACGGCAAGAAGCTCTTCGCCGCATGCAAGGTGCGCCTCCCCAGCTGCTAAGCTCCGCAGCGCGCTGAGCTGAGCTAGCCACTGAAGCACTGAGCTATATGTATGTGTGCGTGAGGTCCGTTGAGCGGAAATAAATAATTTAACCTGCCGGCCGGGCCGTACTTTGTGGTCTGGTGCGAGTTACTATTATATATGCAGAGTTATCACATATGAACTGCACGTGTGTGTGTGGCTTCATCTTTTACAGTAATAAAATCGGTGATTTGTGACTACGATTTGTGCGTATCCTTGCAAATGGAATGGTGTGACCCACCGCAGCTGATAACTACAATCTTCGATTTTCTTCTTCTTTATAACAAGGAACGAAGTCTTCTACACCTGGGCCGCGCGCAAAAGTCCCGGGACCCAGGCCTCCAATCCGAAATGGTAGTCGCAGATGTACGTAGGCTCCTGTGGTTACCAGGCCTTCTCAAATTGCAGACGTACAACGATCACACTACTCTCTCTCTCAGAAGAAACAAAAAGGTTACAGACAACCTTTTTGTAAGTAACCTTTTTTTCTGTATTGTGTTTTCCTCCGGGTCCGTCTAGATCTCAGTCAACTGAGAAAAGCCTTTTCTCAGTGGACCGACCAAATTCACTATAATTAGCCTAGTGTACATGTGATCCATCGCTAGGAAAGTTTAAGTCTCGTGGTAATTAATCACCGCTCACGGCAACCACATGTACCATCGGTACATGCATGTGTGTGTTTTGTGTTTTGCAGTTTGAGATCACAATAAATTGCAGCTTAAATTTTATGCACGATTCTAAAAGTTGCAGGTGAAATTTTATGTGTGATTCTAAATGCGGGTGAAACTTTATGCGGAATTCTAAAAATCGCAGGTGAAATATTATGTGCGGTTCTAAAAATTGCAGGTGAACCTTTATGCACAATTCTAAAAATTGCAGGTGATATGTTATGCGCGATTCTAAAAAATTGCAGATGAAAATTTATGCGCGATTTAAAAGTTGCAGGTGAAAATTTATGCGCGATTCTAAAACTTGGAGGTGAAATAGAAGGATACTTTAACAAAAAAAAGAAGTTTTTCAAATAAAAAAGATTTTACATTGTTTACATGCGAATTGCTCATGGGATAGACCCTCAATTTTACTACTCCTGCAGTCCTAAAATGGATGTCTCAAATTTTTCAAAATATGGATGTATGTAGACATATTTTTAGTGTTTAGATACATTCAAATTAAAACAAATTTCAGACATCTTTTTCTGGACGTAGTGAGTACTAAAAAAGGTGTAAGTGATACGAACACTAATACCTTAGGCTAGGCATTGATATAAAAAACTTGCAAATTCACAGATATATGTGCTATTATGATATACGGAATATCCAACCCCTACAAACAAAAATCAGGACACAGGAAAAAAAGAAAAATGGAAGAAAAAGAAAGAGGAAAAACGACGTCCAAAATTCGAACTCGCGACATACAACCAGATCACGCTGGCCGCCAACCACCTAACTCCAGCACGAATCTTAACACGCGATCCAACAGCCTACAACATCGACTGAGAAATACCATTTCTCAGGCGACCGAGAACTGGCAAATCCGCTTCCTTAATCTTGAATACAAGTAGCGTATGTCCTCGACCGTACGGTTTCAAAAAAGAAAAAAAAGGAGAAGAAGAAACAAAAAGGTTGTCACTATGTACAGTCCTCCGCTGTTCGATCGAACAGGCGCAAGCCTCCGAGCGAAACATACTTTACAGCAACCTGACGAACAAAATCACTGGCTGACGCTGGGAGTGGTGCTCCTGCTGTCCCAAGGAGCGTGCACGGTGTCAGGGGAGCGGGGCACGCCGCCGTCTTCGACCTTCCCGCCCTCCCGCTGCATCCCCCTGAGCACGTCGAGCACCTCCCTGACGGGCGGCCGCATCTCGCCGTCCTGCTGCAGGCACCGGAACGCGAGCTCAGCAACCATCGTCACCATCCTCCTCGTCTCCCCATCCTCGACATACCCGATCCCCATGTCCACCAGCTCGCCCACCAGCCCCCTCTGGACCCTGTCCACGGCCATGGCGGCCAGGTTGATGTCCCCCCGGTCCCGGCCGACATCCACGGCGGGCTTGGACGACACGAGCTCCGCCAGCACGACGCCGAAGCTGTACACGTCGCTGCGGTCGGTCAGCCGGTAGCACCGGTGGTACTCCGGGTCCACGTACCCTGGGGTGCCCTGCGGCGCCGTGGCCACGACGTGCGCGGCATTGCCGCCCCCGTCCAGGAGCTCCCGGGAGAGGCCGAAGTCGGCCACCTTGATGTGGAACTCCGTGTCCAGGAGGATGTTGCTTGTCTTCACGTCCCGGTGCACCACGGGCGGGTCCACGGCGTGGAGGTAATCCAGCGCGGACGCTGCCTCCACGGCGATGCGCAGCCGGACCGGCCATGGCAGGGCGCGCTCTGGGGCGCGGGGGCCGTGCAGATGGTCCGCCACGGTGCCGTTGGGCACGTGCTCGTACACCAGCAGCAGCTCCCGGCTGCGGCTCGACGTGCAGCCGTAGAAGGTGACCAGGTTCGGGTGCCGCATCCGGGAAAGGATCGCCGCCTCGTTCACGAACTGCCCCACGTGCCGGCAGCTCCTGCTCTTGTTGTGCAAACGCTTCACCGCCACCACGCGCCCGTCCCGTAATTGCCCTGATGATCGATTGAATTGAATCAAGTCAGACTTGAAATTCGAAAGCTTTTGGCTAATTGGGGCTGATGTGCACGCTATATATGTATCATGCACTGTACCTTTGTAGACGGTGCCGAAGCCGCCGTCGCCGAGCTCCAGGGCGGCGCTGAAGCCGTCGGTGGCCTCCTCCAGCTCCTCGTAGGCGAAGAGGTGCGTCGGCAGGTTGTGGACGCTGCCGCCGGACTCCAGGTCGTTGCTGCTGCACCTGGAGCGTGGCGTCCCGCCGGAGGCTGTGTGCTTGAGGAGCCTTGAGGACGAGGTCGTCTTGTACTGCCTTCTCTTGCGGACGTACAAGAACGACACCACCAGGAGAAGCAACAGCAGAACCGCGGCAGCTACGGGGAGTCCTGGAGTTTGTAAGCAAATGGTGATGAATTTGGTCAGGCGTGTTGAACACTTGAAATTGGCCAGGATATGGACAATATGTACATCGACTAATGCTTGTAGTTGCAGGAGGACAGTGACAATGAATACTTCACATAAATCCTGAGAAATTCGCAGCTCGTATATGATGGAGGAATATGATCCGTTAGATATTAAATCTGAGACTAATCCCCTCTCTCATCAAGAAAAAGCTAGGATGAAAGTCGTTTTTTAGAAATGCAAAAAATCTGTCTGATGGAAAAAACAAAGGCCAGACAAAGATCTAGAGATAGAAACATTAAGGAGGGAGGTAGGAATACTTCCTACTTTCATGCAGTAGCCAACCAAAGGAGGAGGAAAACCCTCATCCATGCTTTAGATGGTCCACAAGGGACAGTAACAAACACTAAAGATATGATAGGAATAGCTACTAGTTTCTATAAACAGTTTTTCTGTCCAGAGGACAGAACTAACTTCTCTCTTGCCCAGGATTTTTTCTCTGAAGGAGAAAAGGTCACTGAGGTTGACAACTCTGTTTTACAGGCTCCTTTCAGTGAACAGGAGGTCAAGAAAGCTGTATTTGACTCCTACATTGATGGAGCACCAGGACCTGATGGGATCTCCTTTATGTTTATCAACACTTTTGGGACATAATTAAGGCTGACTTAATGGCACTGTTTGAAGATTTCTATAATGGAACTTTAGACATCTTTAGACTGAACTTTGCCATCCTCACCTTAATCCCTAAGGAACCTGATGCTTCTTCCATGAAGAAATTTAGACCAATCAGTCTGCTTAACTGCAGTTTTAAGATTTTTACTAAGGTACTTACTAATAGGCTTGCTCTGATCATGAACTCTCTCATTTCCGGCAACCAATCTGCTTTCGTTTAGGGCAGATACATCCTAGAAAGTGTAGTTACTGCACATGAGGTGTTCCACTCTGTTCACAGCTCAGGAGAGAGTGGTCTAATTCTTAAACTAGATTATGAAAAAGCTTTTGATAAAGCGAACCTGAAATTCTTAGGAGATCTCCTAGCTCTTCGTGGCTTTGGCCCAAAATGGAGAACCTGGATTCACCAAATCACTCATCAAGGCTCGGTAGGTGTTAAAATTAACAATGTTGAAGGTAACTTCTAGACCACTAGTAAGGGGCTGAGGCAGGGGGACCCTTTGTCCCCTTTGCATTTCAACCTGCTAGTTGATGTACTCACAAAACTCCTGTGTAGAGCTGCTTCCCACAGCCTGATCAGTGGACTTGGTGAGAACATCTGCCCTTGGGGTGTCATTAGTTTGCAATATGCTGATGACACCATCCTTTTCTCCTCTAACAACATTGAGAAAGCCACTAACTTGAAATGGGTCCTTACCTGCTTCCAACAAGTCTCTGGGATGAAAATAAACTGCTCTAAGAGTGAACTAATTTCCATTGGCCTGGATGCATCATAGACATCCCCTTTCCTCACCTCCTTTGGTTGCACTGAAGGTGCTTTCCCCATCAAATATCTAGGGATCCCCTTACACTATGACAAGCTCAAAAAACAGGATTTACAACCTCTAGTGGATAAGATCATTAAAAGGATTGCGGGCTGGAGAGGGAAGCTTCTCTCCTATGCAGGCAGACTGGTGTTGATCAAATCCTGTCTGGCTAGTATACCATTTACTTCCTATCCTTTTTTAAATTCCCTAAGTGGGCCCTGCACCTGATAAACACCCAGATGGCCCACTGCCTCTGGAATGATTTTGAGAGACACAGGAAGCTCCACCTGGCCAACTGGTCACTAGTTAGTATGAAAAAGGAGTTTGGTGGGCTGGGTGTTCCCAATCTCCAGAACCTTAACCTTTCCCTCTTAGCTTTCTGGGTCAAACGATACATTTCTAGTGAGGGGAAGATCTGGAAAACAATAGTTGATAACAAATATGGGGTTTCTCCCAATATCTTTTGTAGCAAAACTACTGGTGTTTCACACTTCTGGAAAGGGGTGATGTGGGCCACCAAAGCTGCTAGGTTTGGCTATAGATGGATAGTTGGAGATGGAACCAAGATCAACTTCTGGGAAGATACTTGGTTTGGTACCTCTTCACTTGCAGTACAGTTTTGGCCTCTTTACATTATCTGCAACGAATGCAATGCCACCATTGCTGATGTTTGGGATGGTCAAAATCTGAAACTCACTGTTAGAAGAACGTTTTCCCAAACCATGATGGAGTCATGGTATGCCTTAGAACAGGTTGCTTGCAGCATTGTGCTTAGAGAGGATACACACTAACTTATCTGGCAATACACTGTTTCAGGGCAATATTTCTCTAGTTCTCTCTACGGCATAAATAATTTTAGAGGTGTTAAACAGATTTTCATCCCCTCTCTTTGGTCAATCCCTGTCCCACCTAGAGTTCAGGTTTTTCTGTGACTGGTCTCTCATAATAAGATCATGACCAGGGATAACCTGAAGAAAAGACACATAGAGAAACCAAAGAACTGTGTTTTCTGTTCTGAAAATGAAACTGTTCAACATCTCTTTTTCGACTGTGTTGTTGCTAAAATTATTTGGCATAGTGTCTCTCTCCATTTCAATAAACAGCTAGGGGCTGACCTGGAATCCATTGCCAGATTATGGCTTTCACACAAAAAGCATGGGGCGTTAAATTCTATATGTGCTGTTGCTCTTTGGTGTATCTGGAAATTTAGAAATAGTTTTATTTTCGATAATGCTGTTTGGATTAGCTCTAACCAATTGTGGTGGCTCATCCTCCGAACTCTCCAGAAATGGAAGCTTATCTTCAAGCTGGAGGTTTTGGAACAGGTCGAGGATTTCTGTTCCCTCCTCCGCTCGGTGCTGAAGGCACCCCCTCTCTTGGGCTGGCGCTAGCTGCTTTCAGTTGTACTGGAGGTAGAGTCTGTTCGCTGGCGTCAAGGCCTGACGACACGCTCCTGGGGGACTATGCCAAGATGAAGATCTCCGACACGCTCCAGCTGTCCCCCCCACGCGTGGAAGCTCGCCGCGCGCCCCTGCTGAGCCTGGTTTCCCCACTGGATGCTGGCGACTCCTCTCCGCAGCTGTCCCCCATGAAGAAGAAGAAGCTGGCGATGCTCCCAAGATCTTCCTCGATGCCTGCGAGGCTCGCTGAATTTGCCGGCGTCGGTTGTAATGAAACTCTTAGCTGCTTTTGCTAGAAAGATAGGTTTTATAGAGGAATAGCTTTTGGTCTTTTGCGACAAAACTTGTTCTGCTACAGTGGTACGATTTTGGCCCCAAAATGGGTCTCAATGAAAGGTTGGGAACGGGGGCGAGCCTCTGATCATCTAAAAGAAAATTTGCAGCTCGTATCTTACTGACATGTTTCAGTAAAAACTGGTTGCTGGTGTTGAAAAGTAGTCAGGAGGACTCAAGAGTGTTCAAATGGGGTAAAGTATTTACCTATCGCTATTACCTTTGTGTCCCCTTTCTTCGCTCCTGCAAAATCAAGAAAGAACTGTTAAAAATTCATTCCGTCAGAAATTCTCAAAATCGTAGCAATGAAAAAAATCAACTCCAACTCTAATCAGACACAACCCAAATCTCAAGAACATGGAGATTGTGGAACTGATCTGTTCTTCGTCTTGTCTCTTTTTGGCAGAAGTGGGACTGGTTTCTTTGACCAAATTACTACTAGTAGTCAGTTTTGCCCTATGTCATCACCTTAAGAACATGGGTTTTGCATATCCTAATCTCCTAGTCAAACAATTATGCTTGTGGACAAAGTGTCAACATCGACCAAGAAGAAAAGTCTCTCAGGACAAGCAAATAGACTAATTCAAGACGAGGCAGACTTCTGTAAACAACCGTAAAATCGAATACTCAGATTCATTCGAACCATGTCAAATGCTTCCTGGATTCGCACGCACGACCAGACCATTCGGGACGGATACATCGTTGACCAGAATAGATCATGCCTCCCACCTTGGTTTGGAACGAAGGTATGCGAAGAATGAGATGTACAAGAGCAGAGTGTGTTCAGCTCTCTGGTTAAGATTTGCCGTTTAATCAATTGGTCTGGGTCCGTTGTGTGAGTGATCAGGTCAAGATGGGACAGCTGGGCCGAGTAGAATTCTGGAAAAACAAGGACGTGTTGTCGGGGCGATCGACGGGAGCTAGTTAACAGGTTCGGTCCCCTAAAAAAAGGTTAACAGGTTCGGTTGTTTCCTCCTTCCTTGACGGCGAGCAAAAGAAGAAATTCAGAATCTCCGGGATGCGGCGAGTTCAACTAATGCAGGCGGATCGTAGCCAAACCAGCTAGTGAATGGCACTAACTAAACACAAGTGAAATCAATTGCCGTCCTGAAAGTAAATACGGAGTATGCAGATGCCGGGGCTTCCACCCCTTTTCGAAAAAGAAAAGAAAAAAATGACTGCAAGTTCTTACTTACCGCAGTCCGGCGTGCGCACGCGGCCGTCGGAGCACAAGCAGCCGAGGAACCCGCCTCCCTGGTCGTAGCTGCACTGGCCCCTGGATCTCTCGCACTCGACGCACGGCCCGGCGCTGGGGTCCCAGGTGAGCCGGAACCCTTGCCGGAGCAGCTCCCCGTACCCGCCGTCGCTCCCGAGCCTTCCGTACACCTCCGGGCTCAGCAGCAGGCGCTTCAGCACGGGCGCCACGTACACCTCCTTGCACGACGCCCGCACGAACCAGTCCCCCTCGGGCGCGTCAGCCGTCGGGGCGAGGTAGGATGGTAATGATCCGTCGTCGAAGAAGCCGGTAGTGCAGTTGATCGGCACGATGCCGGGCGGCGGCCGCGGGTCGGCGCAGCCGAAGAAGAAGGAGAGGTAGCCGGTGTCCGCGGCGGAGAACTCGAGCATGCTGGCCGGGGATTTAGGGATGGTGACGTTGCGATTGACCCTGGGGCACGTGGCGGAGGGAAGAAGGAGCGTGTCGGCGTCGGCGAGGGTGATGGTCTTGTTGGCGTAGTCGATGCCCTGCACGGTGTATAAGCTGACGTTGCCGAGATGCAGGGTGGCGGTGTTGTTGGCGGAGCAGAGGATGGCCATGCCCGGGTAGCCGCAGTAGGAGGAGCTGGGCACGGCGCCGTCGAGCACCTTGGAGGACTCGTTGGCGAGGTGGAACGGGTAGTGGATGTCCACGTTGGGGCCGCAGGTGAAGGGCTTATGGCACATGCTCGCGTTGTAGTACAAGTCGCCGTCGGGTGCCGGCGCGCCGCTGGCCACGGCCACGAGGAGGAGGAGGAGGAGGAAGCGGAAGACGAGCAGCGGCTCCATAGCTCTGCTCGATCGTCTTGTTTTTGGTGGCGGCCGCGCGCGCGAGACTTTGACAGTTTGACCTATGCTCGGTTTCGGGACGGAGAGAAGGTTGGCGAAGAGGATCCGGGGACTGGTGGCGCCGTGGCGGGTGCGGACGCGGCGAGTCGGGATTGCGTTGTGCTGGTCGCAACGCACGGAACCAGCCGATGACCTCATCCGTGTGTCTACTGTGTGTCTGTCTGGTGGGCCGGAGCCCGTGGATTAGTACTACTCCACGTTTTCTCAAGCAAAATTGCAAATACACACGTTTCCTCGTTCATTCCCCAGATTCCTTTTTTTCTATTCCTGCATTTTTGTACTTTTTGTTAGGTCAAAGTGATTCCGATGACTCCTTCCAGTGTGATTTATAAACTGCTCTGTTTATGACAGAAAAAAAGAAGAAGAATTGATTAACTGCTGAAAGGGGTTGAGATGTCACGACGACTTTGCTTGTTTGATTTGCTACGGCGCGAGTGGATGAAAGGAATAAATCCGCGATCTTGTCAAGTACAGTATTCGTACGTACGTCCAAAGTTAAGAAGAACAAGGAAAAAACTTGCAGAGAGTTCACCCTTTTTATCGTTAAAAATAGGAATGCTTGTAGAGCAAGTTCATTGTTCAGCACGGGGTTGAAGTGATTCATGGACTGCTTCCGAACCAGACAGCAGGACATATGATTTGTCTTTGTCTCACCCATCTGAGACCTTTACAATGCTCGGATTCCTCGGAAGGGGCAACGAATTATGCTGTCACGCTAATTTGAAGTTCATATTTAGACCGGTCAATCTGTGGGGCAACGAATTATGCTGTCACGCTAATTTGAAGTTCATATTTAGACCGGTCAATCTGTGGATGCATGCATGTAGTAGCCTTTTCTCGTGTCATCGTTGTGCTGAGTACAACTCGAGACCTGAGAGCATAATCTCGAAGCCGAGCCATGCTACAAAAAATTGTGCGCGCGTCTGTGCGTTGACGAAAGTTTTGATGACAGAATTAAGGCCCATCCATGTAGCTGCTAACTTTTTTTTAGGGGATGTAGCTGCTAACTTTTGTTTTTAGGGGATGTAGCTGCTAAGTGCAAAGAGGAGCTTTGCATAGCATACGCGCACGTGTGACTACCGTCCGTCTTAGAGCATATCCAAGCTTTCCTATATTTGGTTTCCTAAAACTGGTTCTAGGAATAGGAGAGAGAAGAGATTGATAAAAAAAAAATCATCTTCTCCAACAGGTTCCCTATACTTCATTCCCTATTTCCTTTCATATATCACAATGACAACTCGGACCCACCTGTCAGCGACACAGACCCTTCTTCTTCGTTCTCCTCTGTGCTTCCTCCAAATCTCGCTCCTGCTCCTAGATCGGGCCGAATCCGACCGCCGCCGTCCCCTAGCAGCAGCCGCCGCCGCTTCCCTGCTCCACCCCGCTCCCAGTCGTGCCCCTCCCCTCCTTCGCCCACCCCAGTCGCGGCCGCTCCCCTTCTCCACCGATGCTGTTGCAGCTCCTCCGGCGATGCGACGGCCACGAGCGAGGCCATGGACGATGGCAGCGCGATGGGCGTGGCCACGGTGGTCACGGTCGAGGCCATGGCGGCCGGCGGCGCGCCGGCCTTGATTCCAGCGGCGGCGGTCTCGATTTCGGTCAGGAATCAAGTCAAGGAGGGGCGCATGGGGCCGGGGAGGGCGCGAGGAGGTTCGGGTGGCCAGCGGGGACCGGCGGCGGGCGGAAAGCAGCGGCGACGGGTTGGCGTCGGTGGCTCTGGCTGAGCGGAAGCAAGGTGAAACCGACGGTTAATTTTCCGCGTGAGCATATTTCGTTTTAGGAAATGAGACGTTGGTTCCTACATTTGGGAAAGAGGAGATAGAATTTAAGGAAGTTCCTAAAATTTTAGGGATTGAGAATAAGACAGGGAACTTCTTGAAGCAGATTTTGGAACTTTTCAAGGAATGAAGGTAGTTATTTTAGGAAATGGTGCATTTTAGGTAACCTCTTGAAGATGCTCTTAGCTAGGCCCATCTTTCCAGCCCAGTTATACCCTTGCAGGCTGCAGGGCCAAAACCTCGTACAGACGGGCTTTTGCCCCTGGAAGAATCCCCGGTATCGCCAGATTCTCAAAACTGTCTCCCTTAAAAAAAACTCTCTTTCCTAAAAGAATAATCCCTGATTCATCAGAGCTGGCGTGGCGCTGCGGGTTGGCCGCCGGCCCTGACGGCTGCGTGATAATGTCAGTGTCACCTGCGCGCCCGGGCCGCGAACGTGGACGCGCACGAGCGCCTCGTGCCGCGCCAACCCCTAGTGCGTGCCCGCGCGTGCCCGCCAGCACCTCCTGTCCGCACAGCGCGGCACGGCACCCGTTTCCTCGGGGCCGACGGCGATTGGCACGGCAGCGAATATAGCATCCGAATTTTCCGATAAAACTTTTCAGGCGAGCACCCAGTTTACGTTGTGGAGCTTTTGCTAGGGAGTAGTGCACGTACATGGCATGATTGAGCCGCGTGATTCAGGGCTTCTCGCCTTGGATTGATCCCGGGGACGAACAGGTCGTATCAGGTTCAGGTTCTCAAATGCTCCCGGCAGGTATACTACCGACTAGCCGTCGGATCGATGCCTCTTACACCACCGAGCGGCCGGCCACACCCACTGATCGACCCACACGTTATCTGAATCCAGGATCTATCTAGCTAGCGTTCCATGTTAGTCGGAGACGATCCGGTGAAACCTACGGCGGTAGTCTTTTCATTCTATCTGGTATCAAATGTCACAACTTTGTTTGTTTAGGTTATTTTTTTCTGTCTGGTATTAAGTGTCACAACTTTGTTTGTTTAGATGCGTTTTACACGCTAGTCTGTCTCGATCTTTTGGCACGCCGTGCAGAGTTTAGGTACTCCATATGTCTATGCGTGATGAACTGGGTGGTCAAACCAGTCAAAGAGAAACGGATTAGCAATTTAGCAGTCTGCCGGCGTACGTGGTGATGGCACTGTAGTTTTAGAGAAAGTTATCCAAAGATCCTGCCATCGCCATCATGCACCATGCATGCATGCATGGTGAAATGCAGTTGATCAGTTCAGCCTGAAGTAATCTACAGCAGCTAAAAACTGCCTAAAGCGTGCTTAAATTACTGCTACTCCGTACTAAGTTACCTTAGCTTCAGCCTAGATCGATCTAGCGAACTCGATTGGTGTCACCGTCACTGATCGTTGTCGTGTACACGTACGCGTTCGTCTTAATCTTGTCAATTTCTTTACGTCTGAAAATGACTTCGGTTAATTTAGTTTCGATCGGTTTGACCAATATCGCTGCAACCACTACTACAAAACGGTCTGTATGCAACGGCACATCAGTAACGGGTCCGGCGCGACCGTTACTGATGAACAACATCAGTGTCGGTCGCGGCCGTGACCGTTACTGATGAACAGAGCGGGGTTTGCCCGTCCCCGCCTAGCCATACATCAGAGGCGGTCGCGCGAGGCGACCGCCACTAATGAACCATCATACCTCGCGAGATACATCAGTGGCGGTCGGTTAAGAGACGACCGCCACTGATGAACCACGCATCAGTAACGGTCGCCCAATTCCCGACCGCCACTGATGAGTGTCGCGATTTAAATACGAAGAACAGAGCCGCAGCTGGTCGCGCTGCGCGTCGTAACGGACCAGCTGCAGCCCCTTCTTCTCCGGCGACGGCGAAGCCCTGTTTGAACGCGCCATAGCCGCCGGCGACCCCCATAGGTAGCGCCTCCTCCCTCTCCCTTCCTCCTCTCCCCCCCCCCCCCCCCCCCCCGCCCCCCCGCGCCGGCAGCCGCCGTCTCCATGGCCGGCGGGCGGCCATGGCCGACGAGCTCCGTTTTTGGAACTCCGGCGGCCGGCGAGCTCCGCTCTTCGAGGCCGAAGCTTCCCTCTCCCTTGCGAGCTCTCTCTCTCCCTCCCGATCTGCCTCGCCGGCCTCCAATTTCTCTTCGAAGTTCCCAATTTCAAATTTTTGAGCTCCGGTCGTCGGCCAAAATGCGGCCTCCTCCTCGTCGCCCGGAGCTTCCCTCTCCCTTGCGAGCTCTCTCTCCCTCCCGATCTTTCTCGCCGATATTCAATTTCTCTCCGAATGTCTCTAGTTTCAAATTTTTAGTTAGCCCCGGTTAATTAACACCTTAATCCCCTTGTCAATAATTAGGCTAACTATTTAGCTTTGTTTGTTTTCTTGTGTATTGTGTTGTAGATCGAAAGACCGTTCTTGGATGTACGCCAAGGAAAGAATCAATGCTCGATGGATAACCGAATGGACGGTCTTTTTTGAAGTCGCGAAAGGTGATATGGAACGAAAAGGACTTGTGATGATGCGTTGTCCATGTCGCAAATGTGGAAACACATGCATGATGAAAAGCCTGAAGATGTTCAGATGCACGTGCTGGCGTCGGATTTTGTGAAAGGTTATTCTCGCTGGACTTGTCACGGGGAGGATGTGGTTGATGTCGGTAGCGGTAGCGAAGATGATGATGTCCCGCGGTATGATCTGGCGAATGATTCCGAGGAAGAAACAAGGGTCGAAGAGGAGGCTAATGTGGAAGGTGAATGAGCTCCACGTGGCAAGATTGCCAAAATGCTAGATGACCCGTACCAACGGGACCAGCTGGAGGACCCCGAAGATGAGGCAGAGTCTGCTCAATTCAAAAATTGTTGGAGGACGCAAACACACCCTTGTATGATGGAGCTGGCGAAGAAAACAACGTGCTCGAAGTGAAGCTCGAACTTTTGAAGCTGAAGGCAGCATCATGATGGTCAGACAAGGGCTTCACGGACTTGTTGAGTTACCTTGCTTCGGTTTTTCCACAGCCAAACAAGTTGCCCAATAGCACATACGAGGCAAAGAAGATTACATGCCCGCTTGGATTAGATTGCATGAAACATCATTCATGTCCAAACGACTGCATGGTATACATTGGAGAGTACGAGAACCATGAGAGCTGCCACATATGCGGTGCATCGAGATACAAGACAAAAAACGCCAGAGCTAGCGAAGATGATGGGGAAGAAGTGATGAAGGGCAGGCCGGCAAAGGCTGTCTGGTATCTTACGGCAGGTGGCCGAGTTGAGCGTTGGATGCAGAACGTTAAGAACGCGAGGTATCTCGTCTATCACGATCCGACGCAGGCTGCATTCGATCCTGACGGGCACTACCGTGTGGAGGAAGCTAGGATCCTAAGACACCCTGCCGATGAGACTCAGTGGAGGAACTTCGATACTACATTTCCTGATTTCGGGGCAGAGCCCAGAAACCTGAGGCTCGGTCTCAGCACTGACGGGATAAATCCTTTCGGAAACATAAACAACAAGCATAGCACATGGTCAATGATCTTGTTTGTCTACAACCTTCCTCCATGGTTAAGCATGAAAAGAAAGTACATCCACATGTGCATGCTCATACAGGGTCCAAAGCAGCCGGGAGCTGACCTAAATGTGTATCTGCAGCTAGTGAAGGATGAGCTGAAGCAGCTTTGGAACCCTGGCAGAGTGGTTTGGAACGCAAACAGGAGGGAGTACTTCACGATGAGAGTAGCGCTTCTGACCTGCGTGCATGACTACCCCGCGAATGGAAATACTTCATGCCAGGTGACACATGGCTACAAGGCCTGTACAAAGTGCGGGGAAAACACGACATCGGAGAAGTTGTCTGCTTCATCCAAAATTGTTTACATGGGCCACCGAAAGTGGTTGGATGCTAAAGACCCTTGGAGGGATGACAAGGAAAGGTTCAATGGGAAGACGGAGCACGGGACAGCGCCGAAGGATAAGTCTGGTATGCAAATCCTCGAAATTGTGAACGATTTTGAGGTTGTCCCCAGAAAGATTGATGTGAAGAAATATAAGGAACCTGAAGGCATCGTGTGTAAAAGGAGGTCCGTATTCTGGGACCTGGAGTACTGGGCACATTTAGAAGGCCGCCGCAGCATAGATGTCATGCTCGTGGATAAAAACGTATGCGACAGCGTGCTGGGGTTGCTGATGAACATTTCAAAGAAGACAAAAGATGGACCCAATGCACGGAAGGACCTGGAACTCATGTCTATCAGAAAAGAGTTGTGGGCCAAAGATCAAGTGTCGGCAGCCGACAAGAATGGTTTCGTGATGGTGACCACGCGGTGTCGTCTTGCATGTTACAACCTGTACAAAGACGAGTTGCATAGGATGTGCCAATGCCTGCAGGGCATTAAAGTCCCATCGAACTACTCGTCGAGCATCAAGCATCTAGTTGACATGAAGAGTTACAAGCTATCTGGCATGAAGTCTCACGACAACCATGTCCTACTGATTCAGTTACTTCCAGCCGCAATCAGAGGTATCATGGAGCTGCACGTAAGGGAGACGATCATGAAGCTTTCTGACTTCTTTGACAGCATCTCGCAGAAGTCAATCACCGTTAGACGATGCCAGATACTGAAGGATAGTATGATACAGATTCTGTGCGAGTTCGAGATGTTCTTCCCTCCATCATTCTTCGATATCACGGTCCATCTAATGATCCACATATGCGATGAAATCTTGTCCCTAGGGCCCTCCTTCCTGCATAACATGTATGGCCCTGAACGATACAACGGGGTTCTGAAGCGCCACGTTCGTAAAAGATCGCGTCCGAAAGGTAGCATCGTGGAAGGATTTAGGGCAGAAGAGTGCATCAAGTTCTGCACG
Source organism: Brachypodium distachyon (assembly GCF_000005505.3). NCBI lineage: Eukaryota > Viridiplantae > Streptophyta > Magnoliopsida > Poales > Poaceae > Brachypodium > Brachypodium distachyon. Next base: position 15,599,167 of record NC_016132.3, on the reverse strand, counting down.
GATTGGTTGGCCGATCAGACATCAATAGGTGTTCCCTAATCACGGCACAAGGGCAAGGTCGATGGCGAATGTGGCCTTAGACATACATACCTTAATGTCTATGAAAGAGGAAGGGAAGCTGACTTTGAAAGAGCACATTTGGTTGTGTTACAAACTGTCGATTGCTGCCGGGCTTATCAGGAAATGCACATGAAACAACTGCGAAATGAAAACCCTAAAAGAGGAGAAGTCTGGATCCACTAGGAGCACAATAAAACATTCGCATCGCGGCTGAAGAATTATTGGTACGGCAGGGAGACGACCAATGTATCAGAAGAGACGGTTGCATGTTTGTCACGGGAACCTGCTTACCACGTCTCTACTTGGCAATCATATGCGATCAACGGTTATAACTTCTACACTGCGTCTCAGGACCGTAAAAGCACGTATCAAAATAGTGGTGTAGTCATAACTTCTGAGACCACGACCGACGACAACAGCAAAATCAAGCGTTCTTCGGCGTTATCGAGAAGATCTGGGAATTGGAGTACTCGATCACAAAGATCCCAATGTTCCGTGTAAGATGGACCAAAGGTGACAAAGAAGAAAGTCACCGGTTCACGATGATGGTGCTACCTCCTGAGATCCCTCGTGAACAAGTTGACGTGAGAAAAATCCCAGCAAGAGAGGAACCATGGGCTTTGCTAAACAATGCAACCAGGTATTCTACATAGACGACCCGGCAAATAAAGGCCACGTCGTAGTAAGAAGAGGGAAAAGAAGCATTGTTGGAGTGGACGGAGTTACTTCACAAGAAGACTACGAAGGTTTCCATGATCCGACGACCGCCGCAGATGACGAAGAAGCGGAACGCACGATGTTAACGAGGAAAAGGAGAGGGAAAAGAAGAAGTGATGGGAGCGAGAGCGAGAAAATACCACAAAAACCCTACCTCAGAAGCATTTCTGCGAGGAGTCAAGTTATGACTTACCGAAGGAAGGAGAAGCACTAGTAGTCACATTGTAAAATGTACTCGTACTGAATCTTAATGCAAACTTTGTACTAAGTGAAATTTGTATGCATGTGATGAATTTTTTGAGTTTAATGTAGCACAAATACTAGAGAAATGCATGAATTTATTCCTCAAACATAATTTCAAAGGGTCAGGTTTTCTAAATTTAAATTGGTACAGCTGCCCCAACAAGCATAGTAGCACATCAGTAACGGTCAACTACTATGTGACCGTTACTGATGTATAGGAGCACATCAGTAACGGTCGGACGCTCTGCCGCCCGTTACTGATGTGACCACATCAGTAACAGTTGCTGAGCCGCATGCCCGTTACTGATGTATAGGTGATCATCAGTAACGGTCGCGTGGTTATGCGACCGCCACTGATGTACTTCAGCATATAAAAGGAGCGGCTGAAACCCTAGCCCGTTACTTTTCTCGCCTGCGCGTCGCTTTCCTAGCAGACCGGTAGTGGGCCCTCCTCCTCCCCCGGGCGAAGCCCTGCCGGATTTCCGCGCCGCCGCCGCCGCCATCAACCTCCTCCCCGTCCCCGAGCCCTCGATCCTGACGCCGCCCGACGCTGCCCCGACGCCGTGCAACGCTGCCGTCTTCCTCCGCGACGCCGCCGTCGACCCCGCTGTCGTCCTCGCCCGAGCGCCGCCACCCCGCGTCGTCCTCCTCCCCAACCCCGCGTCCTCGTCCCCGAGCCCGAGCGCCGCCACCCGGCGTCGCCATCTCCCTCCTCCCCGAGCCACAGGTGCGCGCCTCTACCTCCTTCTCCTCTGATTTAGCTTGATTTAGGGTTAGGGTTAGTGTTAGGATTTGTTGCTGTTAATTTAGGGTTAGGGTTAAGATTTGTTGCTGTTAATTTAGGGTTAGGATTTAGGATTTCTTGCTGTTAATTTAGGATTAGCATTGTAGTTTGTAGTAGTAGATAATTTATATCAAATTAGATGTACATGGGCACACATATTGTAATAGCTAATTTGTAACATGGATACATTTTATTTACCATTGTGAATTTGATATAGTATTGAGTTACAGAGCATTGTAGTGAGCACATTTTATTTACCATTGTGAATTTCTAGTGAGCACATTTTATTTACCATTGTGAATTTGATATAGTATTGAATTTGATTAGCATTGTATACATGATATATAGCACACATCAGTAGATAATACATAGCACACATGAGTATATGCATTGTAGTTTTTTATATATACATGCTGCTGTTTATATGCTATACATGATATATGATTTTAGGTTTTTTATATAGCGGTTTTATATGCTATTTTGGAGAATTGAGTAATGAATTGTGGGCCCGACCATCATGTCGGGTCATTGGAGAAGGGATCGGCCATCGTGCCGAGGGGGTACATATGCGGGTGGTTTTTTTTATGCAGGTTTTGAGCTCCTAGTAGAGAAAAATTGCTAGTTTTTTAGCATAGGTCATGCGAAATTTTCGGCCGATATATATTTGATGGTTTTGATGGCATAGGTACGAAATGGGCAAGAGTAGCCAGAAATCAGTTCTTGATCGGGAGGAGGTAGATCGTGTCGATGAAGAGTCTTCATCGGGAGAGCAAATTGCCAGCTCTGGCTCGGGTAGCTCTCGTTCAGAAGAGCGCGACAACGAGCGACGGGTGGAAGAGAGTAACCCGCAGCCAACTGAAACTACCGCTAAGAATCCAAGGAAGAACACGCCGAAGGGGAGCCACAACTTGAAGGAGTTTTGTTACGTGGTCACCCGGCACTCTGAGAGAGGCCGCCCGGAGTCGCCTGAGAGGGCACAGAACGCCTTCGCAATGACTTGTGGAGCCGTTGCACGTAAAAATTGCAAGATCACCGACGAGTGGAGTGACATCTACGAAGTCGTTAGAAACACGTGCATCACGGACATTGCAAGGAGGTTCCAAGTCACTGACAAGTGGCGCGAGTGATTCCTAGCGTCCGTCAACGTAGCAGTGCACAATGGACTTGCTAATTGGAAAACCACGGCTAGAAAGTGGATGGACAAACCGTATGAGATCATCAAGAAGAAATGGCCGTCGTTAACTGATGAGGCCGAATGGGACAAATTCAAGAAGGAATCACCTGACCCTGCCTTCATTGTGAAGAGTGAACGTATGAGGGCGTTGCGCGCGAGGAAGCCCTTGAACCACAGGCTAGGGAGTGTAGGGAAAGAGGGGAAGAAGAAGTTCTGGCGCAAGCAGGACCGAATTCTCGAGGCGGCAGGCAGGATGCCTCCAGTGCATGACATGCTGGAGGACTAACGTGCTAGAGAATATGCACGTCAGCACATGACACTAGAGGAGTGGACGGGCATTGAGCCAATGCAGCCGCTGTTGGGAATATGCCCTAGAGGCAATCATGTATGATGTAATTCCCAATGTATTCATAAATATTATTAAGTTGTCCTTGTTTGAACATCTGATATGTATCATTGAATATGTGATTTGATTGTGGAACTATGTATTCATGTTGTTCATACTAAATTGTCCTTAGTCATTGAGGTTGTGCTGGACACATAACCTAGACTAATGTGAAAGTTGGCTGATGACTCGGTTCCACTTGTCATGGGCATGGTGATGTCATTCCAGTTTACACGGACTCGGCTAAAGAGTTTAGCGAGTCGGACTGACCCATATTGAGATGCAACGAGTAGGTCGTCATTTGCATGTCTCAATCAATGTAATCCTTAGACCTGAGGTTATCGCACAATCCGAGTTGTGGATCACCAACTTAGGTTCTGTCAAACGTTGTTCCGTAACAGGGCAGTTATAAAGGCAGAGTTCGGGTTGACTGAGAATCAAGCTGTGTGATGTGGATAACCAAGATGGGATTTTGCCCCTCCGACTGGAGAGATATTCTCTGGGCCCTCTCGAGTGATATGATTCGGGAAGCATGGCCATGCGCGACTTGGTTAACTGTTAACCGGGTCGATCGACTAAGAGTTAGTCGGATGAATCGTATATCACAGATCGAGAAGAGAGTTGAACTATTAAAGGGATGACGATTAATCGCCTATAGTTCGACAAGGTATATCGTGAGGCAAAAGGGACTAAGACGTATGTCACATTGGAAGGTACGTCGTCATGACTCGATGGTACTTGGGAGTCGGCACGTTCTGCTAGGAGCCGCTACCGATTGATCGATTGTGAGTCGGACTCCAATCGTGTCCAAGTCACCATGAGCCTGTGGGGTCACACACTTAAGAGCGGGAGCAAGTATTTGGTCGGGTTGGACCCGAACTGGAATTGGGCTGACAATGCGAGTTGGACTCGCAGGGTGGATGGGCCACAAGGCTTGGAGCCTACTTCCACTCGATATATAAGCAGGGGCGTGGGATGCCTAAGGGGCACGGTTTTTCCACTCTCATGCGTTGAGAACCCTAGCCCGATTCAGTTCAACCGTCGCACCGGACCTAGCAGTCCGCCGCCGGAGCTCCTCCTCGCACGTGTGGATACCGGCAGAGGTGCTGTACGTTCAGCACTTCGACGATCGCGGGATTGGATCGGCTGGATCGGATCGAGGGACTGCACTGCATCAAGACGCCGCATCGATAATCCGCAACTGCGCGTCTAGTGGTAATCCTCGTGGCCTTCTACCTCGGCTAGATCTTGGGAGTTCGCGTAGGAAAAGTTTTGTTTATCTCTACGCGCCCCTTCAGCCGCCTGTTAAAAAATTTATGATAAGGGTTCACGTGCATTAATTTGTTTTTGGCGTTAATTATGACACACCTGATCCATATAGACTCACGTCCTGTCTTATATGATAACAAGAAAATGCCCACAAATGGGAGGAGAGCAAGAGGTCAGAAACATCCAACAACTCCGTGCAGAGTAGGAGGTGGGAGTCGGCTGTGATCGTCGGCTTGCAAAAGGCGGAGCACACGGGCCGTGTTCTAGGGGAAGGCGAAGGGGCCTGCTGGGATGATTATTTCCTGCCTGCTCCGAAGCGAAGCAGGGTCCAGAAAAAGCTCCCCGCTTCTGCTGAAATAATAGAACAAGCTAAGACGGAGGCGCGAGAGCAGGCATCTATGGTGTGTCTAGAGGTGTCGCAAGAATATGCAGTGCAAGCCGTCCATCATTTGGTGTCGGCATTGGCCAAAGACCACCCCGTCCTTGACGCCATACTCGGGGGAGGAGTGGAAGGTTTGAGGAACCTCCTTCCTCCTCTTCCTCCTCTTCCCCCGCGAAAGAGCACCCCGCTGAAGAGCAGCGCCGTCTCCGACACACGTATGGACGACGAAGACACCTACACCCCAGGTTACAGCCCGGTTCCTAGCATGGACAACCCCCCCGCTAGCCAACCGGACCCAAGCGAGGCCATCTAGGATAACGATCCGGGTCCGAGCGACAACATCCTTGTAAGCATACTTTTCAAACTCTTTTTCACTCCTTACCTTCATGAATAAAAATCTTACACACATATGCCTTCTTCTTGTTACGCGCAGGCACCAGTGAAGTGTCGTATCCACGTAGACAAGCCCGGGAAGCCTGTAGGCGCCATTGGCGCCTGAAGCCCAGACAATCAGCGCCACTGGTGCACGGCATTCTTATGAACGACGCACAAGTGATTATGATGGTGGACTCCGTCGTCGAGGAGCATCGTGATTATGCTATCCCGCTACCTCCGGAGGAAGGAGTGGATATCCTCAGCGGTTGTCCAAACTACCGCATTATGTGGCCTAGGAGCTTGGTATCTCTCTACAATCAGCGCCGGCCCTCTATGACTCCATCTCCCTCCGACCACAAAGGTACTTCTCAATCGCCGCTCGGCCTTTCCCCTTGGATACTTCCTCCTGTCGATGCCGGCGGAGATGAAGAGCGGGCAATGTCGATACCTCCACAGCTCAAAGATAGCCAGACCACAGGGTCGGCATAGGCTGGAAGCGTCCCTCCTACCTTCTCTCTCTTGGGTGCCGCTGAGTCCATGGGTGGCCGCAAGATCGATGACAAGTACAAGGCAGCGGAGGAGAAGGCATGTGACAATAAGAGGAGGCATAAAAAGAGGGGGCGCGGCGGCAAGACCATCAAGGAGTCCGGCAATGTCAATCAAGATGAGATGCACTATGTGCCTGACATAACTGGAGTCTGGGAGGAGAATATGCCTGACATTCTCATAAAGAACCCCCGTCAAGGCAAGAGATTCGAAGACGGATCATATTTCGTGGCTAAGGAGTTTGACCGGGTGCTTATTTACTATCCTGGAAGACCGATGGTCACCGAAGATTCCCTGTGTGCCGTGTCCAGAGAGATGCAAGAGCTTCATCAGTTCTACATGCAAACATCAGCTGGTTCTCAACAGCATGCCCAACAAATCAATGTTCGAATCCCACGAGACTATGGCTTCTTTGACCAAGAATCTGGGAACATTCAGGAACGTCCTATCACTTTTGGTGTGGAGTTTAATGAACTGTTCCACCTCTTCAACCGCCAAAAGCTTGATATCAACCTCTTAAGGCTGTGGTCTGCCTACCAAATAAGAGAATTGCGGCGAATGGAGGTCAAAAAAGTAGCCATTCTAAACTCCGCGATGTTCAACTACGGTGACATCGGTCTTGAGTCAGAAAAGGATCCCTCAAGAACCCTGGCATCTAAATACTTGGTGGCATGTCTCGAGAAATACGCGGACCACAACTTTATCCTCTTCTTCCTTAATTTTGAGTAAGTTCAATTTTATATATGGAACCGTTTGTTTTTTCTAATTCAGTCTTTCTTATACATCCTTAGATACTAAAGTTTTTTTTTTTTAAAACAGAGACCATTGGGTGACACTACTCATTTGTTTGCCTTTGTCCGTGGTGTACTACTTCGATTCACTACTTTCGAAGAAGGGTGTTCGAGGTCGGTTCTGGAAACCCATCAAATCACTCATTAACACTGCTTGGAAAGTGGCGACCAAGGGAAAACTAGCTGGTAAAGGCTATAAAGACGAGCCTCACCACAACCACAGGTTCCCTTGCCAGCAACAGCCGCTCGATAGTGTGTTCTGTGGCTGCTACTACTGTCACATTCTCATGGAGAATGCCAGCATGTCCAAGCCTGAGTGGAAGGGGTCAGTCGCGGCGATGGAAGAGTACTGGCGGCTCCGAATGACAATGGGACACTGACCTAAATGGGTCGTGTATAACATTCAAAGGGAGTTCGCCCATCTCATCAACAATGAGGTCATCAAGCCTAATAGGGACTTCTACGAATGCGTGGAACAAGTGGTGTCTAGGGTTCACCCACAACAATAGCTTCAAACTTGAAATGAAATACATTTGTATTCTTTATATGCTTTTATGAAATTTTGACACTTTGTAATCAATGTCGTGAAGTGAGATACATTTGTATTCTTTATATGTTTTAAATGATTTGGCTTTATATACATTTGTATGCTTTAAATGATGTGATTTGTTGTGCTGTGCTGTGATGTGATGCGGCTTTATGTGTATTTTTCTGTGCTGTGATGTGCTGGGCTGTGCTGTATATATTATTCTGTGTATTTCCTGTGTATTTTCTGTGGTTTTAATTATTTTTTTAAATACTGAAAATGTATCAGTGTCCGTCGCTCGACCGACACTGACGTGGCAACGCGACCGTTACCGATGATACCACTGATATGGTATATCAGTAACGATACCCATCATCAGTAACACGAAATTAGTAACGACAGCTCCGACCGTTACTGATGTTGTTTTTCGACCGGTACCATAAAACTTTGTGTAGCAGCGAAGTAGCAGTGAACAATGGTCGTATCGGTATCTACAAATAGTTTGGACTAACGAACAGCTCTCGGCTCTCGCTCGCAACACCAGTACGACACGTCACACACGACGACGTTAAAGTCCCTTAAATCCTGGCAATCATCATGCATTTAAGGCAGCTCAACCTAAAAAGGTTATCTTCGTTCGTTCGTACTGCACTTAATTAGTAGCAGCACATTTGTTCGTTCGTGTGCATGAATACACGCACATCTGTCCACTTCACGACCTAACTAACGCCACGCAGGTCATGCATCGAATCGACAGCATGCACGTACTGCACATGTATGCTACAATTAGATACTCCAATCAGATGCTATAAATGGAGCCTGGCGCGGACTAGTTAAATATAACCACTAGAAATGGTGTCTTCTCTCTGACGAGATCGATCGCGACGCACGCAAGGAGTTAAATTAACGCATCCAGTGCCGCTTGGGTTGCGATCGGAGATTCGGAGAGCACGACGAGTAGCATATCTTTCTGACTCTCTCCCATTATCTGGCCGCCGGAACAACCATTGTTATAAGCTGAAAGCACCCTTTCGGAACGTGGAGGAGGCAAACGGCCGGCCCCGGGGGACACGCGCGCGCTGCCTTTCCGTTCATGGGATCCGACGAGGAAACATGCATGGAGAACGCGCTAGATTTGCATTTGCTGGTGGCACGCAACGCGCCGGCCGGCTTCTCGGCTGATCGATCTTCTTATTACGATGACAGTCAGTACTTTGTCACTACCCGTACGTAACGTTATGACGTTCAGAGAAATTACATTAGCGAATCTCTTGTGTCTGGATTGGTGTACGTATTTAAGTAAGACCAACGCCAAATATGTACAGCCAGCTAGCTAGCTGGTCTCTGTTTTACTACTACGTACGCAAAAAAGATCGAGAGTAGCTGGAGGAGGGCCTAAGCTTTGTTAGCACTATGTCACTCTCAGTCTCTCACTCCATTCAACAGTGTATAGGTGATATTGACGCGTGTGAAATATTCGAACGAGTGGTCCGAACTTTGGCTCCACCTCTTCCTTGCACCCGTTGGATGCGGATTGGTCTAGATAAAGGTATTATTGTTCCTTTGTAGCTTTTGGGTTGTATATACTTATCTACTCCCTCCGTCCCATAATATGAGGCACGCACGCATTCTTAGATCGTCAATTTAGCTAATTTAATATAACTTAAAAAAATAAAAAATTATATCATTAGAAAGTTCTTTCGATAACGAATCTAATAGTGTATTTGTTGTTAAAAAATATACATATTTAATTAATCAAATTGACGATCTAGAGATGCGTGCGTGCCTCATATTATGGGACGGAGGTAGTAGTAATTATAGATGAAACATATATCCAACAATTAGTTGATTAATTAGTGTTTTAATCATTAGATTCTCTTGTCATTTTAAATTAATTTGCTTACTGTGTGAACATATACATTGTTCTAGCGTGTACAATTCCATGATTAATTAGTATTTTTTTTCTTGCCCAATAGTTTTTGAGGATGCATTTGGTCACGGTCCCGGCTGGGATTCCCCCTACTTTTTCTGCATTTGGTTTGCTAGACAGACTTGAGCGGAGCGTCGCGTGGGATTTTCTTCTTAAAAATCTGGTCGGCATGGCTCGTCCAAATTTGTGGAACCACACCGTCCCCGCCCGTTTCGCTCGGCCTGAGCGGATCTAGAACCAAACACACCCGTTTTCATAAAGAGTTATTAGGTTCTACAAAATAACCGGAACTCTTAAGTATACCTAATTTCAATGGTACATTGTTATCTTTAGACTCTTTGTAGTGGAGTCAAGTAAAAAGAGTACTTTCTTTCAAAAAAAGTTAAAAGAGTACTGTATACTGTATTTAATCTCGACATTACATGACACGAAAAAGATCAAGGAATCATCTGTGGATTATGCATGCATGATCTAAGACGCCTAGCCAAGAATAACAGTACGCCCACTGGAAAGTGGGTCCAGAGTACAGACGCTCGCGCTCAACAAAGCCCACAACGGGCACTCGTGCCGTTCCACCTCTCATTGGCCACGAAACACATAAAAATTCCCAGAAAAACAGCACGAACAAAAGGAGAAAACCCACCCAGCGAAAAGCGCAGCCAGGCCCGTACACCGAGCAGCAGACCGCGGCGGACAAGCCACCGGGCGCGGAGGCAGGATGGCGACGCCGATGGCCGGGGAGGGGCCGATCGCCACGGCAATTCCGCGCTCCCCTCCTCCGCCGGCCGCCTCCGCGGCGGCGGCGGCAGGCGGCGCGGGGTCGGCGGCCGAGGCGCCCGTGCTGATATTCGTCTACTTCCACAAGGCGATCCGCGCCGAGCTGGAGAGGCTGCACGCCGCGGCCGTGCGGCTCGCGACGGAGCGCGGCGGGGACGTGGCGGCCCTCGAGAGGCGCTGCCGCTTCCTCTTCTCCGTCTACAGGCACCACTGCGACGCCGAGGACGCGGTACGGTTAATGGCGCACCCCGAGAGCTTCTTCTTCGCATTGTTTTAGTGAACTTGCGGCGGATAATTGTGGCGTGGTTTGTGGGAATGCGGAACTATTTCCTTGTAGGGGGTTTAGGACTGTGGAATTAGGCAATAGGTTACGATGATTTGGGTTGGATTCGGGTTTGAAGTGAGGTGGAACACTGCCACGATCTGAAAGTGGATTCAGTTCGCTTGTATAGTGATAGTGGTCTCGAATAATCAAGTGGGTAGTCTGCGACACACTTACGATGTTCAATTTCTCGCTGCATTCTACATTATCCTTTTTATGTCTGCACTTGAATTGCTTACCTAATGGATATGTCCAGCATCTTAAACTGTTGCAAAGGCCTAGGCAGATCTTAAATTGAATTGACAGAGACCTTTGGCTGAGTGTATGATTTACTGGATTGCATCTTTTCCGTGTTAATCGTACTAGTGTAGGTTATGTGAATTTCCTACTCAATGGAGTAGGGTACATTTGTTGTAATTTTATTCCCACTGTCAACTGTAAGTCTGGAACCAATCAAGGTTGCAACTCATCAGAGAGGAAAATTTTTGAACCTTACTCCCACCGTAAATGAAAATGAACTTTGCTGTCATTTACTTCCCTTGGTATGAGATTTTTAGTGAGTAGTGCAGCACTACTCACTAATATTCTCTTTGCATTTATTATTTGCAAAATAAAAGGTCTGTGTTTATAAATGCCCTTCCTTATGGGAAGGGTTGTGCCTGTGATACGTTGATTATTCAAAACATGAGCATCATGGCCTAGTATTAGACTTCCAACATTATTTGATATATTTGTGGTATGTTCTAAACCAACTCTAAGCATATCGTTATTCACAACGTAGATCTGTAACAAGCATTTAGATATAATATTTGCCTTGGGTGATTGCAGGTTATCTTTCCAGCACTCGATATTCGAGTCAAGAATGTAGCAGGGACGTATTCCCTTGAACACAAAAGGGAAAATGATCTCTTTGCCCACCTATTCGCTCTATTTCAGCTCGATGTACATAACAATGATGGTCTCCGTAGGGAACTTGCGTCCTGTGCTGGAGCGATTCGAACAATCATATCTCAACATATGTTCAAGGAAGAAGAACAGGTTTTTTTTTTCCGTTACCATGTTCATTGTGTTATGTTATATTACTCTGTGTGCGCTGTTTCTTTTATGTGAAATCAGAAAGCAATTTTGTTTCTCTATCAAGCGGCTCTATGAGATCTATTGGCATGTTGTAATAGACTAACTGGACATATTGAGAGGTTCCAGATTAGGAAGTTTCAGTTGTCGAATCAAGGTAGAAAGCTTTAATCGAAGTTAGTGAAATTATATGCTGGGAACTTGGAATTGAAATAATTGAGATTATAGAAATATGTTATTGTAAGATAAGAAGCAATAACATACAAATCTAGATACAACCGCTGGTTAGTTATATGCACTTCTTTTTCGAGGAAGTTCTGTGCAATGTGCACTCATGTCACCGTTTAGCTGCTTTTATCACATCTGTAGTAATCCTTTTGTCTACTCTGATCTGTATTTACGAACGGTATAGTGAACTACAGGACAGATATGGAGGATCTTCATTTCGTACATAATGCAAGAATGTTAGGCTCTTGTAGGCACATGTTTCTAAGCACTGTTTTCCTGCTGATTGGCAATCTGCTCTGTGTCTGCTGTTATGCTCTAATATAAGGGTCACAACCACTGGGTACAGACCATGCTGGTATAACGAAACGTTGAAACCTAAACGCTTGTGTATGCAGATTTTGGTTCGTAGATAAGACTTAATAATCTAGAAACCACCTATAGAGTACTGGAGTATCTCTAGAATGTCTTTTTTTTTGCGAGAAATCTCTAGAATGTCTTTGTTGGCACACTCACTAGTTGTCGTGCCCTGTATACAAGAAATAACTTTTGCATTCTATGTTCCTGGTACATGCGTATTGTCCAACACCTTAGTACAGAGCAGTTAGAGACATGTGCTCTTAAATCATAAAAGATAATGAAAGTGCTTTGGAATCAATGGTGAGTCTAACTGTCAATATGAACGTTCACAACAATAGAAGTTTCTCTTGGACTTGTACAAATGGCGCATAATTCTTTTTATATGTACTCTATGACAATTTCCCCTCTGACAATATTAGTTTCTTTCAGCATAATACGGACAATGTTGGTGTCTAATCATCTGAGGATGTTTCAGGTTTTCCCATTACTTATTACAAAGTTTTCACATGAAGAGCAAGCTGGCCTAGTCTGGCAATTCTTATGCAACATCCCTATAAATATGATGGCTGATTTCCTTCCATGGCTTTCATCTTCCGTTTCACCTGATGAGCATCAAGATATTATTGATTGCTTACATGAAATAGTTCCTCAAGAGAAACTTCTCCAACAGGTCCTTATTATCATAAATATTTTTCTAACAATATTGTTCTTTTTGTTTTACTTAATATTAGTTTCAAAATTTGTACAGATTGTATTTGGATGGTTTGGAGGAAAAGCAGTGAGAACAGAGGAGGATTTCGATAATCCTTGTTCAAAAGGCAGTTGTCGATGTGAGAATAACTCTTATCAAACAGACAAGCACGGATGCTCACATGCGCATTGTAAAATTGGCAAGAGAAAGTATGCAGAATCTAGTCGTAGTTTGCTTGCCATACATCCAATAGATGAGATATTGTGTTGGCACAATGCTATCCGGACAGAACTGCGTGATATAGTAGATGAGACAAGAAGGATCCAGCAGTTTGGTGACTTCTCCAACATACCAGCCTTCAATCTGAGGCTTCAGTTTATCGCAGATGTGTGCATCTTCCACAGGTCTGTGGCTTTGCGTCTCAACTCATGTGCATCTTTGTTCCAAAATCTTGGCGAGTAGCCCATTTCTTATACAGTGCATCCTGACAATTGATGAACTCCGTTGTTTCTATTATGTTGAACATACTGATACTTCTTCTGGTATAATGCATTGCATACACAGAACGTGAGAACACATTACTTTTATATGAATAATTAAGTGGTGTATCATCATTGTATGAATACAGATCCATCTAATAATGTGTCTGGACTCTGGACATCAAATTAAGTCTTCTAGTGCTTTAGGGGAAATTCACGTGAGGAACTGTGAAGACTCGACATACTGGAAAGCACACTGAATGAGCAATGTTACTGGCATCGTAGAAATGTCCCTTTGTTTGGTTCAGTTTAGGAGTGTATAATTTTCCTCAAAAGGACTGGATGTTTCTAGAGCTAAGTCATAGATTTTATTTTATCAAGTGGTGAGACCAAATCTACTATGTTTAGTTTGATCAGTTGCATTTTTGTTCTTTTTGTCTACCTGCAGTATTGCCGAGGATCAAGTTATATTTCCTGCAGTTGATGGTGAAGTGTCCTTTGAGAAGGAGCATGCTGAACAAGAACAACGGTTTAATAAATTTAGATGTTTAATTGAACAAATCCAAACAGCAGGAGCCAGATCAACTGTGGTGGATTTTTACACCGAATTATGTTCACAAGCTGATCAGATAATGGAGGAAATCGAGGAGCACTTCAATAATGAGGAAACAAAAGTCAGTTCAATAGAGCAAACAAAAGTTTCGTTTAGTAGTTGAGAAGCTGGAACTGTTGCCTGTCAGTACTATATGCTTGACCGCAGGACCGACAGAGTCTCATCTCTAGTTCACCTTATTATGTAGGTACTTCCTCAAGCTAGGATAAAGTTCTCACCAGAGAAACAAAGCGAACTTTTATACAAGAGCCTTTGCATTATGCCATTGAAGTTATTGGAGCATGTTCTACCATGGTTTGTATCGAAGCTGGATGATGCAAATGCACAGTCATTTCTTCAGAATATGTGCTCGGCAGGTACATTTTTATTTTCAAGTTTACTACTGTTCTATGCCTCTATATAACACTAGCTATTTAAAAACATCTCCAAATTTTTATATTGTACTAATAAGTGACACTGTTCTATGCCTCTATATAACACTACCTATTAGAAACATCTCCAAATTTTTATATTATACTAATCAGTTACATGGAACAGCACCTTCCTCTGAAACTGCACTGGTCACTCTTCTCTCTGGTTGGGCGTGCAAAGGCCGTTTGAAGGATACATCCAACTCTGGAAAATTCTTATGCTTGACATCAGGAGCACTGAACTGCTCATATGATGGAGATGAGTTAAACGAACGTCAATCCTTCTGTCCATGTTCAGTCAGCAACAATGGAGCTTTTTCACCACCTCAGCTAACAGCAAATGGTTCAAGGCCAGTCAAGCGAGGAAATCATGCAGAATCTAGTACCGATATTAAAAGAAGTCACTGTTCACAAACTACTGACATTGAAGAGGCTCCATGTAACAACAGACCTTGCCACATTCCTGGGTTAAGAGCAGAAAGTACTAATGTTGGTGCTGATTCATTGGCTTCTGCAAACTCTTTTCGCTCTCTGTGTTACAGTTATTCTGCGCCTTCATTATACTCGAGTCTTTTTTCATGGGAGACAGATGCAGCATTTTCCAGTCCAGATAATATCTCTAGGCCAATTGATGCAATATTCAAATTTCATAAGGCAATTCGCAAAGATTTAGAGTTTTTAGATGTTGAATCTGGAAAACTCATTGATGGAGACAAATCCTGCCTTCGCCAATTTGTAGGAAGATTTCGTTTATTGTGGGGACTTTATAGAGCGCACAGCAATGCTGAAGATGAAATTGTATTCCCTGCTCTTGAATCGAAAGAAACACTACATAATGTCAGCCACTCCTACACCCTCGATCACAAACAGGAGGAGGAATTATTTAAAGATATATCCACTGTTCTGTTTGATCTTTCACAACTGCATGATGATTCTAGTCATTCCATTGATGAAACTAATGAAGCTGGAAACCATATTTGTTCACATAATGAAACTTATCGTTCCAGGAAGCACAATGAGCTTGTGACAAAGCTTCAAGGAATGTGCAAGTCAATCCGAGTCACCCTGTCTAATCATGTGCATAGAGAAGAACTTGAGTTGTGGCCACTGTTTGATAAACATTTTTCTGTAGATGATCAGGATAAGATTGTAGGTCGTATAATTGGATCTACGGGAGCTGAGGTTCTGCAGTCAATGTTGCCCTGGGTTACTTCAGCACTCAGTCTTGAGGAACAGAACAGTATGTTGGATACCATGAAACAAGCAACTAAGAATACAATGTTTGATGAATGGCTAAACGAATGGTGGACGAGATCACCATCTTCATCTGGCCCCTCAAATGAGACCTCATCATCTCCAGAAGGTCTGCACAATTTATTTTTTCAAGTCTCTCCTCTACTACGTCATCCACCATATTTTTGTTTGCCATGTTATGTATTCAATTATTTTCTCCCACTTGGTAATTTATTTTCGAAGTCAGATGTTTAATCCACAGGAAGAACTTCAATTGAGATCCATTTGGTTATACTTTGTACCGTGTCTGAAAAAACAGGCATGAGAATTACCACTTACATTGGATTATTGGGAAAGAGGATATAAGTTCCAATGATCATTTTTGAAGAAAAACTTCCAATGAGCATTTTCGGGAATAACTTCCAGTGCACATAATATAAACTTCATACACTAGGTAGATGCTTTGCTACTTAAACAACACATGCTACCTATTTTGCCATAAATAATAGTGAAGCGGATGACTACCATGTTACAAGTAGCATGCTAGTTTACATGGACAAAGGGAAATATTAGAGAAAAAATCAATTTACGCAAATAAGATGAAATAGGTATATAAATGCATTTCTTTGCAACAACTAAAACTGACAGTATCGACTTCCTGATCGCTCTGAGTTATTTCAGTGACTAATCTTTTTTTTTTCTCGAACACGCCGAGCGGCGTGTCATTTTCATTAAGAAGGAAGTGCGAGTACAAACAAAGGCAACAAAAGGCGAGACCCAACGGGCTCAAAACAAAAAGAGAGAGAACGGAAAAAAAGGCCAAGGCCACTATACAGGGAGAGAGGAAAGAGAACAATCAAGGAGAATGTAGTTGGGCATATCTTATAGGAGAGTAGACTGGTTAGGAATAGTTAGGGTAAACTAAATATTGAGAATGGGGTGTGCATTAATCATGAATGGGAAAATAATTTCTGCACATCGTTTCCAGTTTCTCGTGATTCATATATATCATGTTACATTTAGATCAGATTTCTGTTTCACTGAGTTTTTTCTTTTGTTTTTGCCCTATAGAAAATCATTTTCAGGAAAACCTTGACCATAGTGACCAGATGTTTAAGCCTGGTTGGAAGGACATCTTCAGGATGAATCAAAGTGAGCTCGAGGCTGAGATACGAAAGGTTTCTCAAAATTCTACCCTTGACCCTAGGAGGAAGGCATATCTAATTCAAAATCTCATGACGAGGTTTGTCATTTAAAAGTTGCAGCAAAGAAGTTATAGGGGCTTTCCCTACTGTTCTCAAAAAACAGTTCAGTAAATTAATTCGAATGGCTAATTGTATATTTGATCTTCTAATTATGTGAATTTCAGCCGCTGGATAGCTGCTCAGCAGAAATCACCACAACCAAAATCAGAAGATCACAATGGATCTACTGTTATACCTGGATGTTTTCCTTCATATCGCGATGGAGAGAACCAAATATTTGGTTGTGAACATTACAAAAGAAACTGCAAGCTTGTCGCTGCATGCTGCAATAAGCTGTTCACATGCAGGTTCTGTCATGATAAAGTTAGTGATCATACAATGGAAAGGTAAACTGAGAACAACCATTCATTTCAAATTTTCAATGTCTTCTCTGCCGAGGGGTGCTTCTGTATTACTTACAATAGCAGAGTGTACAATGTTTTTAGTTCTTTACACCAAATTACAAACATCAAATAGCTATGTTATGATGTAAATCTAATATTAAATGAATAACGAGAGCTAGATAGCCTCGTGTATAATTTGTTTTTGTGTGTAAATCAGCAATACGACATGATTATTGTAGGTGCTTAGCCGCTTACTCATCATGTCCCTCTTACTCCTTCCGTCCAACAAAGGATGTCTCAACTTTTACTAAATTTGAATGCATCTATACACTAAGTCATGTCTAGATACATCCAAATTTTGACAAACTTGAGACATCTTTTGTTGGACGGAGGGAGTATAATTTTTTGCTTGTGTTTCTGCAAGTTGCACTTACATGGACATAGTTGGTTGAAAAGCTGTTATGGTCCAACATTAGCCCTGTGAACCTTTTTCTTCTTAATTTCCCGTCTGTAGCTCTAAATTGCTGTGCGGTCTTTTGTCTCATGGTAGTCTGGTCCAGTCTCCTTACGGAACTTCCCTTATTGGGTTAGCAGCTGTGTGGCAATATATGCAATCACATTAAGGATAGAATCATAGAAGAACCAAAAGACATAAGCTGTGTACTATGGCATATCTTTTCTGTCGTTTGATGTATTAGTTCTGAGAGATTTGTTAGAGACGTTGCTTACTCTGTGCTGCTGCTATTTTTGGTAGGAAAGCAACGGTGGAGATGATGTGCATGCGATGCCTGAAAGTTCAACCAGTTGGTTCAAATTGCCAAACTCCTTCTTGCAATGGGTTATCCATGGCAAAGTATCATTGCAGTATATGCAAGTTTTTTGACGATGAAAGGTAAGCCTGAGCGTGTTCCCTAGATTTTAGCTTGCCTTGCAGCAAAATTGTCTTAGCTGCTAGATTTAGTTTCCCTTCCAGCAACTGTTCCTTTTTGTGTGTGCGTGGAAGGATGTTAACTCCATGATTTGCAGGCTACCTTCATTGTGTGATGTTTATCTTTATCCTCATATATGAGACCAAATACTGAGCTCAACATTCGACATAACACATAAGATTACAAATAAACAAATGGACATTATATTAGTTGACAGGATGAGGCATCTATTGTCTTTTTTGGGAACTAGTTAACAACCCCTACAGGGTCTGCTAATCATAGAGCTCTACCATATCTCCTTTTCTTGTTCCTTGTCACCCCGTAAAGCCGAAAGCATGCCCTACTGATGGTGATGGCTTAACTTTAATTGTCAAGCTGCAAATACATAGTCATTGGCACCAGAAATCCTTACAGTTCTGTTAAGTTCCTTCGAATAATCCTTGTCTTTGTAGGTCATGTTCAGATAAGAAGGTTATCTCTGAACTGTATGAATGTTGCATTCTATCTTCCAATCTGCAAGATATTACGGATCTCATTCCTATCAATACTGAAAATCAAACAGACAATGCGAAATATCCGGATTATATAACCAAGTTAAAAAACAAGAATCAAGAGAAAATGGAAGAATACATGAAGAAAATGAAGACATTTATCTATATGATTAAATGCCCTGGATGGCTTGTTTGCCATTTTTCTTTTGAACAGTACTCTCTCTTGGGGCTGAATATATGGATGCTGATTTTACTGTCTTGTTCATGTTGTATCCATCAATAGTTCAGTCCTCCAGTTGTGGGTTCTGCTTTGTTGTGTACGAATCAGTTATGCGCTTCATTAGTTAATTAATTGCCTTGTCTTAACTATAACTAAAATTTGATTAGTGTTGTCCACCTTTGCGTTGTTTTGGAGACGCCTAATTATGTGAACTTTACAGGAGTGTATATCACTGCCCTTTTTGTAATTTGTGTCGTGTTGGGCAAGGATTGGGTACCGACTTTTTCCATTGCATGAATTGCAATTGTTGCCTCGGTGTGAAATTGATCGAACACAAATGTCGCGAAAAGATGCTAGAGATGAATTGTCCAATCTGTTGCGACTTCTTATTCACATCAAGTGCAGCAGTTAGAGGTCTTCCTTGTGGCCATTTCATGCATTCAGCTTGCTTTCAGGTACGACCATAGACTAGTCGCGATATATTCTGAAGCATGTTTCTGATGCTTCTCTTTCTGACAATATCGCCAATTCCAGGCATATACTTGCAGTCACTACACCTGCCCAATCTGCAGCAAATCCTTGGGAGATATGACAGTAAGTTACACCACCTAATACCAAGACTGTTTCTGCATGCGCAGATGATGATTACGTTTGGTTTTGCTCTAATGGGGCAATCCACTGAACCTTGTGCTCTGTTTCATGGAAAATCTGGACTCTTATAAACAGACTAAAAAACAAACGACTTGCCCTCTCGTTTCTCTGTAGGTGTACTTTGGCATGCTTGATGGCTTGCTTGCTGCAGAAGAACTTCCTCCTGAATACCGGGATCGGTGCCAGGTACACTATTCTCCCTATCCTGGCTTCATTCTTTCCACTGACCGAAGGATTCACCGTTGTGCTGCCTCTGATTGATCCAGGATATACTCTGCAACGACTGCGGAAGAAAAGGGCGATCCCGGTTCCATTGGCTGTATCACAAATGCGGCGCATGTGGCTCGTACAACACTAGAGTCATCAAGACAGATGCAGCAGATTGCTCGACGTCGAATTAACAGGCGAGTTTAGTTTTTTTTTGGTTCTTGCCCGATTCTTTTGGAAATCCGTTCCTGTAATGTACTTCGACACACAGAATGTGTGTGTACATCTATGATGATTAATAAGTCATTACGAATCCATGTCACGTTTGGTTGGCTATGCAGTTAGAATCTCGGATTACTACATGCCAGAATGCGAGTGCTAGGTTGCCAACGGAGCCAGCCCAACCGAGCCGAACTGGGAACCGCACGCGTGCTCTCTGGCCGCAGTGCATGGGCGCTGCGGTGGCCTCCGATCCCGTAGCCCGCCCCGCCCCGTCCGGGGATCACGGGTTGGGCAGCATACTCGCTGTTCCCTCTCTCAACACCTTGTTCTTCGGTCTGCAAAGATCGTCCTTGTTTGTTCCCAACGGCGTCGCCAGCCGCCCCATGCTCTCAAGTCTCGTCTCCTCGCCGAGCACGGCCTGCGCGTCCGACGGCAGAAACGCCTCTCCAACCCAAAAAATCAAAACCAAATGACACAACGAGATTTGAGATTCTGCACTCTCCCGTGCAACATAAACAGCCGCCACCTGCGATCTCTGTCGCACGACGCCGTTCGGAGTGGCGGCCCACGACAGCGGCAGGGGAGGCATTTTATCACGGCATGGATAGAACCTCACCCACCACCAGCCCATATACTCTACCGTCAAGTCAATCTGTCAACAGGCAGGGTTTACATACATTGCAACGGTTTGAGCATGTCCCACCAAATCTCATCCACCAGCTCCTGGAGCAAGTCCCGTTCGATCTGGGCGCCGATCCGGAATGCTTCATCTGCCACGCCGGTCTCAAAGGTGCGCTCGACATCGCCCGTGGCCAGTTCGTCCAGGGCCTTACCGGCCATGGGGCTGTGCCTCACCACCTCCTTCCTGACCTCCGCAGCCAGCCGCTCCTCCTCTGTGCAGACCATGGCGAGCTTCGAGAACGACCTGTAGCCCCAGCCGCAAAGCTGGACGCACATCGTGTCCAGGCATTCCGTGACGAAGTCGAACGCAAGGTCCCGCAGCGGGTTCGCTCCTCCGGCCACCTTGAAGCTGCTGTTCTTGGCAAGAGCAGATTCAGATGTCCGGAGAAGGAATGTCTTGGCAGCTGTTCTTGGTTTTTGCAGGCCAGATGAGCAGAGGCTTGCCAGTAGCAGCTCGACAGTCGATGTAACCTCCCCGGGATGCAACGGCTTACTGTGCTCAACTGCCGGTTCAAGTCGGTGATGGTGCACACCAGGCTGGCCAAAATTAGGTTCATCATGCCTGGAACTTCTCTTGGTATCTGCATCCCGTGCGCTAAAGGGTGGCGGGGAAGTCTCTGAGCATCGTCTTTCTTTGATCTGAGCCTCTGTTGCAATGGTTGACACGAAAGGGTCAGTATGCAAGTTAAAATTGTGTATCTCATCTTAAAATTATGCATTCACAACATTATTGTGCTAACTTCAGTTGGTTGACCCAAACTGTAAAAACAAAGGGCAGAAAGCAGCTAGCGGTGAATGCAGAAAATTGGAAGTTCTGTTACCTGGCCGAGTGTAATTTAGATTCCCAGAAGTGAAGTTCTCATCTGCATATGTAGATTGAAGAATTCCTCGTTGTCTGTTGCCTCCAGGAACAGATCGAGATGGATTACTAGCTTTTCTGTTGGCCTGCAGATGGTAGCGACCAAGGAGTTTTTGTCAGATAAAAATAATTCTTGATGTTATGATGATTTATAGATCATCTCAGCAATATACCGTGGTTCAGGACAGGGAAGTTCAAAGTTACTAACCTCAGGCTTCTTATGAGTTTCACGCGACTCCACAGGATTAGGAAGCTCTCCAAAGCCATAAATCAGACCGTCCAACTCCCAGAGAAATTCACCAAATAAAGATTTTTCTGTGACAGGCAAATCACTCCTCTTTTCAAACAATGAAGAGGTTACTCTGTGATCAGGGATATCTATGTTCTTCAACTCATAGCGATTAAAGCAAACTGATTCTACAGCCTCCATACTTGATTTGCTCTGTAATTTTTCCCTGAAAGCTAATTCCCTTTGTGAAGAAATATTTTGACAGTCCCTATGAGAGTTTTTCTTAGGATAACTACCATTTGGAGATTCCAGAACAGAACTACCTTTTCCTCTAGTATTATCACCAAGCAGAGAAGTAGGGATAGCCTTCATTGGTGAACTGAAAGTGAACGAAACAATGTCCGAGCCGTTACACCTGGGAGCATTGTG
The DNA here is from genome assembly GCF_000005505.3 of Brachypodium distachyon. Taxonomy (NCBI): domain Eukaryota; kingdom Viridiplantae; phylum Streptophyta; class Magnoliopsida; order Poales; family Poaceae; genus Brachypodium; species Brachypodium distachyon. The sequence continues at coordinate 15,577,295 of NC_016132.3, read as the reverse complement.
CGACTCTACCTGTCTCCTAACACAGTTTGGACTGGCAGTCTTTGGCTTCTCGCTAACTAACCCTGCACCTTTTGCAATTATCATATCTTTCTCCATAGCTTTTGGTGATGTGGTCCTCACCTTCTGTTTGTTAGAACAATCACTACGTAGACCACTGGTTCGATGACCTTTTGTGCTCGAGTTCTTGTCCTCTGCACTACTGCAAGACACACCGATTTTATCCAGTTCTTTTCCTTTGGACCTTGAAGATGTACCACTGTTCATGCTTTTGTTTAAAGAAACAAAATTCTTCGCAGTGTTTGCCACATATTGCTCCCCAGTTCTAGGTTTCTGCCCTTGGACCATATGCCCTGGATCTCCTGTTCTGGAAATTATAGGCAATGTGTTCTGCTTCAGGTTGTTCTGCTTTAGAGGGCTACAAGCAACATTTCCTCGGTATATGTTTCTTGGCTGAATTTCCCGGACATCATGATATGTGTCAGCAGAAGCATTGGAGATCATTGCATCACTCTCCTTACATCTAGCCTTCTTGTTCAAGCTGCTAACAGGCAAGGTCTTACTTTTTCCTTCAGGTTGCACCTGCAATGATACATTCTGGTTTGGCCTCCTAGCAGCAGCAATCTTCTTTACATTCTCTTCAGACAACTGACTAGAAGTATAAGTAGCTCCTACGTTACGAGAACCTGATATTGGTTTATCAGCACTCTCCACACCAGTACCCTCCACACCAGCGCCATTGCATGGATACTCTAAGCGTGCATGCCGCTGAGCCCGGTGGCGATTCTGCAAACCGGGTTCCAGAACCCTGGCTACTGCTTCCATCAATCGAGCTTTGTTCCTGCTTGAAATTGACCTTGGGCTCTTAAGAGGTGAAGCTACCTTGTGATGGTGTCTCCCTGACCACAATACCTGTGCATTTTTATCAAACTGGCTGCCGTTGTTGTGCCGTTCATCCCTGAGCTGCCCTGGCTTCTGTTGCTTCTGATGAGAGGTGCCCATGCTCCCTGAGTTACCTGGCAAACCTTGAGAGCACCCATTCCCATGATCGCCAACCTCGGCTGAGTCGCTAGTGCTGGCTGACCTTTCATGGCTGATAGACGGCATTGAGCTGAGACCCATTAGCCGGGCTACCACACCCGGGGTGCACATTTCACTGTGATTCCTATCTTCGCTAGGTGATGGCAAGCTACTGGTGCCATGGCCTTCACTTCTGCTCCTTGCATAGTCTGCAGAATCAAGCTGAAGGAAAAGAAACATGGATGAGCTAGCAACTTAGTAACATAAAGAAAGAAAAAGATAGGAAAAATCAGTGACAAAAAGTCGAAAAGGAAGTAAGAAAAAGGAGGACAAAATGCTGGAGACTAAATCTACATAGATGGGGAAAAAGCTCATTGAGAGTCTTGGGGGAAACTTTGCTTTGGAATCTCGTAAAAAAGTTATCCAAAATATAAAGTTAATAATTTAAGTGAAAAATTGGGGGCTCCAGCCTCCATTCATCGCAAAAGAGCAGCAACAAACATCTTCTCTTCTAAACAGAAACAAGCAATTGCGAGGAGAATAGGGGGAAAAAACGCAAACCCAGAAGGAAAATCTTGGCTTGGGATTAATTAGTACAGATGGCATGAGGGGAAGCAAATAGTTTTTGGTCAGGCATAAAATTTTGGAAAATTCTACTAGAACTCAGACCCAAAACAACCCCACAGATGCTACTAAAGGGGAGAGGAAATCCCCGTACGATACATACCAGGAGAGGTCTCTTCTTGGCCGCCGGCGTCTTCTCGCCGCCGCCGGGCGGTCTTCCCGGCGAGAACTTCTGTGGCCGCACTGAAACGGCAAAAAGGCACACACAAGGCTAAGAAACAACTCTGAGCAGAGCAATGCAGCTTCTCTGCGATCTCTCTCACCTGGGGGAAGCAGCTTGGTCTTCTTGGAGGACGAGGAGAAGAGCTTCCTCTTGGCCAGCATCTGGAACAGCGCCGCCACGCACGACGGCGCCGCCTTCTGCCGCTCCGCGATCGCCAGGCCGCCGCCGCCGGCGGCGCTCGCCGCGGAGGAGCCGCCGTTCTTCATGCCCCCGCGCCGCCCGGCCACGAGAGGAAGAAGAAGAAGGAGACGCAAAATTCAAACCCGATTCTCTGGGATTCAAATGCAGCGCATCCCCTCCGCTCGTATTGAATCTTGAAAGCCTCTCCCTCTCCCTTTTATAAGAAACTCGGAATAAATGCAGAAAATCTTGAACCGGACGCTCCAGTTTCTTCTTCTCACGAGAAGTATTAATTGCTGCTTCCAGTTCTTCGTGAGCTGCGGAGGGATAAGCAACTAGGGGCCTCCAAATGCTAGAGAACAAGAACTTGTACTGCTACTGGAACTCTTGTTCAAGACATGACTGCTCCATGCAATTCCTCTTCGTTCCAACTCAAGAAACTGGGATGAATCCAAAGACTCTTCTTCCAGACTGCTCTTGTCACTTGTGACCCATTCTTTGTGAAACCAAATGCAGAGATCTAGAGCAAGAAGGCAGATGAGCCAAGCAATGAATTGTGAGATTGGGGAAGGGGGTGGCAACTGGCAAGGGATGAAAAGAGAGAGAGGGCTTTTGTGGGGGAAGGCCTCCCTCTTTTACTCGTCACTGTTCCTGAGAGGATTCAGAGGAAGAGACATGTCAAAAGAGCGGCGTTTGTTTAGCGTGTGACTTGTTGTATGTGCGTGAGGTGTGGCCGGGTGGCTGCGTCAGAGGAGAGGCTTTCTTTGCTGATCTCCCCTTTTTTGTTTGCTTGCTTGGCCAGTCTGGCTACATACTTTTTACAGAAATTTTGCTGGGTTTGGGAGTTTGGACTTTGGACTGGTCTAATCCAAATTAGTTACTACTATCCTCTCCTACATAATTGTAGGAGCTAGGTAAAGATGCTTAAGATGCAAATGACTGAAAAAAAATGCATGCTACTACTATCCCAGAGTAGTCTCTACAGCTTGCAAATTTTTTGTTCGAAAGAGTAGAATCTAAGAAAGGGGAAAAAGGGGGGGAAATACTCCACTTTGCTTGTGTAGCTAACCTAGCGGCAGTAATTGGAACAGAAAACAGATGGTGGCATTCTACTCACCACACCATTAACACCAACTTAGAGCATCTATGATATAAACTTTGCTCCATACTACACTACACATCAATAGCCGGATAGCCGGTGTATCTACCTTTTGTTGCAGTTCGTCGATCGATCTGTGAATCTGTGATGATGATGAGTAGGGTCCAAGTGAAGAGAAGGTTTGGTTGGTTTGCATACGGACAGCTCAAAAGTAACTGAACCTTTTTCATTAAGGAACAAGTAACCGAACTGGAAAGTGGTCTTTTACTGCTCATCAAGAGAGTGCTGTCTGGGCGTATAGCACATAAAGAGTAGTTATTTTGGGCTCCTTGCGTCAATCCTCGTGTCAGGAAAACTTTGAAACAGATGGTGCTCCAAACTCTCTAGAAGCTAAAAAATATATAGATGGAAAATGTACTTTTCAAATGCCCAGTGGCTAGTACAGTACTAGTATCTTTTTTTTTATAGACGGGGACGGCAAACAATAATTGAATACGGTATGTTGGGATTTTAGAGCGTCGATGCATGCGCACGGGACACGGCAAGTATTGTCTGACTTCACCTCCTATCTGAGACGGACAAATGAGCCAGCCAACCATGGGACTCACATTTCAGTCTCACAAAGAGACATGAATTAAGTTAGAGAATCCACACCGCACAGGACAACGGAGAGGAGCTCACATTTTGTCTAGTTGTAAAATAAGAGACGTCTAACCTTGAGTTCTGAGCCCGCCCACTTGATAAACAAACTCAAACCTGCAAACTACTGGAGTACTACAAAATAAACCAGTTCACTAGGTCAAGCTCAACATTATTATTTTAAGCATGTCTTATTACCGACATTCCAGGATATAGTGTTGACTAGCAGACCTAGAATCGACTTAAATAACAAGGATTAGCATTTTGAAACTGCCACCCGATCGAGTCCCGAACGGACCAAAGATTTGAAACGGTCAACTGCTCCCGACATTAGTCAAGGAAGTTGATGAGACAAGCTCCTTGATTCTCAAAAATTAAATAGTTAAAAATTTGCAGAGTTTGCCAGGCTAAAATGGATTCGAGCAAACTTACGGCAGTAAGTGAACATTTGGAACACTCGTAAGTCGTATGAATTTTATGTGAAAATAGTGCATTTGGTACACTAGCAAACACTGGTTCTATCTACCGAGCCTGACAAAACTCCATAGGGCCTCTTTGGCACGGGAGTTTTTTTTAGGTGTTTCAGGTTTTTTCCGGCACAGCCCGAAAACCGCAGAAAACGTTATTGGGCCGTTTGGTAGACCGGTCTACATGGGTAAAAACCCTAGAAAACACGGAGAAAACGTCTGGCTTCGGTTGGAACCGAGACGCGAATAGGACTCGCGTTTCTCGCTCGCCTCCGCGTCGCCGTCGCCCGTCTCCCAGCCGTCGCCGCCAGCTCCCCATCGCCGTCTCCCGCCTCCCAGCCGTCTCCGTCCGGGACCTCCGGTTCCCCGCAGCGGCAGCACCCTCGCCGCCGTCGTCCGCCTCCAAGCAGTCTCCGCCCGCGACCTCCGGTTCCCCCGCAGCAGTAGCAACCTCGCCGCCAGCCGCACCGCCGGGTAGCAGGATCCCACGGTATGCCTTCCCCCTCTCTCCTCTCTGTCTTCTCGTACCATACTCTGCGCCGCTGCCGCCGTCGACATCGTCTTATAACCCTATTCTTTCTCTCCTTCTCAGACCACCGTATAAAGGACGTCCCTGCCATCGACTTCTCCAGCCGGATGCAAGCTGGCTTTCTCGCCAATGAGTCTCTTTTCTTATTTCTCCTTCTGAGCAGCAGATTAATTTCTGAATCTCCTTCTCACCAGTACCTAGAGTAGTATATATGTTGTATTTCTAATGAACTATATATTCTGTCATATACGTGGTGAGCAAAAAATGTTATATCCTCTTTCAATTTTATTTGACAGGGAGTTGCCCCTTGGACCTTTGTTGGGTTGGATGAACCACCACCTTCTTGGGATATTGTTTTGACACCTAAATTTGGTATGCAACAGCCTTGCTACTTCTTTTGTTTATTTCCTACATGCCTTTAGTTCACTGTTCTTGTAATTGAGGGCCTAGAGTAAATTTTCTTATTTGTTTTCTTGATTCTTTTCCTTAGCACCAAAATGAATCAAGGGAGACTAGAGCATGTTAGGAAGAGGAAAGCTGAAGAAGATGATGAGATGATGTTTTTAGTTTTTCCAGTGTTGTACATGCATCTAATGGACAGTAGAGTACCCATTGAAAAAAATAAACGTCATAGCTCCATCCTATATGGCAAGAAAAGAGTTAGAGAACTCTTGAATGGTCATATTAAGAATTGCTTGACATCATTTAGAATGGAACCACACATCTTTAGGTGGTTTGCATCCTATCTTAGAGCTGAAGGCCTGATGTCAGATTCAAGGATTAAGGTGGAAGAAAAGCTAGCTTTCTTTCTTTACATGATTGCACATAATGCATCATTTGAAGATCTGCAAGTGCAGTTTCAGCATAGTGGGTGGACTTTTCACGAGTACATCAAAGAGTTCTTTGACATCATTCCCATCCTCACGTCTCGCTTTGTGAAGCCTCGATACATTGATGGACCTCATCCCAAAATTGCCAATGACCCTCGCTTCTTCCCATACTTCGAGGTATAGGTGCATCTATTTTATGAAAAAATATTCTCTTATCTAATTCTCATGTTGTGAATTAGATAAATCTTCTCTTATCTTGCACCTTACCGCGGCGTCCGGTATCATTTGAAAGAGTGGGGGCGTGGCCGCCGCCGGCCACAGAACCACAAGGAGTTGTTCAATCATCGCCATGCTATGATGAGAAACCATGTGGAAAGGCTCCTGGGTATTCTAAAGAGGAGATTCCCTATCCTCAATGTTGGTACCTCCCATAGAATAAGGAATCAAGTGAGAATTCCAACAGCTACTGCAATCTTGCACAACATAATCAAAATGAATGGTGGAGATGAGGCTTGGCTTGACAACCAGCCTAATAACATAAATCCAGCAAACTTTGTGGATCTACCAAATGGTTATGACAACCTCCAAGATAACAACATACAAGATAACACCGTAGCCGGAAGCAATTTGAGGGACCAAATTGCTTGGCAGATGTGGAATGATTTCGAACATCAGTAGCTTTTCTTTTGTCATGTATTAATGTACTTTGTTGTGGTGTTTCATGATGTATTAGTGAACCATGTCATCATCTCTTGTCATGTATTTGTGAACTGTATTGTCACCTTTCATCATGTTTTTTGTGGGTTGTTAATCAAAAACTGATATGCCTCCAAAAGGTTCTCCGAAGTATCCAAAAGGAATTTCCCTGTATCCTAAAGGATCTCCTAAGTATAACATCATGCAGTCCAAGAAAATCACCAAGGGTTCTTCTCCATCAGGTATTTAGTACATTACATTCTTGTATACTTGATGCATCAATTGCTTATCAATAACAAAGAGTGTTCTATGTATTGTGCAGTTGAGAGACAAAGGGCTTCATGGAATGCGAAACTTGAAAAGGATCTAGTTGAGCTGCTGCATGAGCACAATAATAGTTACCATAGAGGTCAAAATGGATGGTCACGTGAGAGCTGGAATACGATGGCTTCACTTTTCCAGGAAAGACACAAGCACTTGAATTTCAGATACACATGTAATATACGCCTATTACTTCGGATTTTTGCAGGGCAAACAACAGATGGAAAACTCAACTTTACATCCACATCAGAACCTTCAATGGAAGACGAAGAAGAGACAGAGAGAGGGGTAGCCGAGGACCGTAGTGATGATGAACTGTAGATTATGGAGGAAGGTGTCCAAAGAAGGGTTCAAGTGGATCATGATGAAAGGAGAGCTCAAGTTGAGCATGAACAAGCTGGTGATGCACGTGCTGCTACTGATACATCAAGGAATACCATTGTTGCGAAAGGAAATAAGCCCAAGAAGAGTCCTAAAAAGAATAGTGGAGATGCTTTAGTGGGTGTGATGCATAGATTCGTTGACATAAAAGAGAAGGAAGCCACCAAGGAGGATGGAAATGAGTTCTCAATCACAAGGTGCATGGCTGAGTTGAGAACATTGCAAGAGATAACTCCTGATGAGAAGCTGATGGCGTTGAAGTTGTTCAAAATTGCTGATAATAGGGAAATGTTTGTCAATTTGGTTGCTGATAAGGATGGCACTGCTCTTCTATGGATTAGAAGGCATATCTAAGATAGCATGAGGTAAGAAATGGTATCCATGTTGTTTTCTACTGTTTTCAAAACCGGTATTTATTAGTGCAGAATTTGAAGATGGAAGTAATAGGAAATTTGTAGATGATGTAGATACCTTTCTAACGATATATCATTTGCGTAATTCCGATGATCCGTCTGAGATCTAGAGCAGAAAACCCAATCTGGTGTTTTCAAATGTTTTCCATGTAGTTTCCTACTGTTTTCAAAACTGGTATTTATAGTGCAGAATTTGAAGATGTAAGTAATAGGAAACTTGTAGATGATGTAGATACCTTTCTAACGATATATCATTTGCGTAATTCCGATGATCGGTCTGAGATCTAGAGCAGAAAACCCAATCTGGTGTTTTCAAATGTTTTCCATGTAGTTTCCTACTGTTTTCAAAACTGGTATTTATAGTGCAGAATTTGAAGATGTAAGTAATAGGAAACTTGTAGATGATGTCGTTACCTTTCCAATGATATATCATTTGCGCAATTCCGATGATCGGTCTGAGATCTAGAGCAGAAAAACCAAGCTGCTGTTTTCAAATGTTTTCCATGTTGTTTTTACTGTTTTCAAAACTGGTATTTATTAGTGCACTAGCAGGTGTGCCCACGCATTGCTACGGGTCAACAAAATCACAAACTATTTATTTTTATTTTCTGTGTAGGCAACTCATGGCGCCGTTAGGTTGGCATGCGGGTGTGGTGGCGTCGGTTGTAAGACGGAATAGGAGAAATCGTGAAAATAACGGGCAGTGGCATATTGGTTGTAATTTTAACGAAGTTAACCTACGGTGGCGACCGTACCATCACCACCAATTCCAATTTAATAGATAGTAATAGATAATTTAAAGATGGAACTAATATTAAACTTGTAGATGATGTCGATATCTCTGTAAGGTTACCTATTCTTGATATTGACAATCTTATGGTCCTATACAACTTTGCAAGGCTTAACTCCAAGGGCGACAAGGTGGGCATAAGAGAAAGATTGGGACAAGTCTATTGTTCGTTGTTTTTGAGAAGCAAAATCATCAAAACCGGAGAAGTTCTTGTTTTATTCTCGTATCGTAGTGCTGTTTCGCTAGAAAAGATTATGTAAAATCTGATTTTTATTGCCTTTGCATTCTGGCCGGATACTATAGCTCACTTGTTTTATGTGATGCCTAACTGTTCTTTATGAACACAAGGCCTTGCATTGCTACTTGTTATTTCTTACTGCTCTATATATTTTTTTAGATGAAAATGGTACCAGTTCTGTCACATTTGTGTCATCTGTTGCAACGTTTGTACAATGAAAACCAGATTTTTACTCAAACAAGTGTAACTAGTTTTTTAGTCCCTTGTGCCAAATGCAACTAGTGTTTTAACCAAACAAGTGTTTTCCACAAAACCCAGTGTTTTCAGAAAAACAAGTGTTTTGGATGAAACAAGTGTTTTCATCCAAACCATTAAAACTCAAAAACCCCAAAAATACTCCCGTACCAAACAGGGCCCTAGGGGCCACATGCAGCCACACGTGTAGTACATGGAGAAGAAACTGTTGGGCATGCGTTCCCTGATCCCTTCCCAGCAGCTGCCCATGATTCGTTCCCGATCCAAAAAAAAAAGAAAAAAAATTCGTGACTCCGTCCATGTCATCGTCTGCTGCTTGGGCGGACGGGAATCGAGTCATCAAGATGCCTTGGCTGTTGGATTACAAAGCCTGCGAATCATTGCTTGCTTGCGTGGCATTGAGAGAACCACGGGCGATGCTTGTCAAAGGATGAGATAATAACAACAACACTGTCCACGGACCGCGGGGCTGTGGAGACCGCATTGAAATGGCTCGGTGCAAGTTTAATTCAGGCAGCAGCTAGCGAGGTGACTGGCTGACTGAAAGAAAAATACACATTCTTCAGTTCAAAATTTCTCTAGCATGAATGTTCTTCAGATTGTTCATATATACGATTGCTTCTACTAATACATTTTGCCTGTAGCGAAAAAACAGCAGATCTGCATTTGAGGCAAAGAGCCCAGCGTGAGCCAGATTTGCAGCAGACCACTTGCAGGCAGGTGCAGGAGGACCTAGCGATTCTACCAGGCCGGTGTCGGTGTACCTGAATCTCTGAAAGCGACACGGATGGCTGGCTAGCTAGCTTCCCCCACTGCCGGCCGGGTGTGGCACACCACAGTGGCGAATGGATAGTGATATTGTTCGCCGAAACAGGCAAGTGTTTCGCGGGGTCGAGATCTCCCTAAACTCTATCAGGAAGCCGAGAGAAACTACGCAGAGGTGGCAGGCAGTTGCTAATTAAATGTCGTTATTGCTAATTGACACATGCTTAAATCTAATCGATCACATGCTAATTTAATCTTAACAATTACGACTCGTAGATCAGTCGCCCGAGACGATCCACTCCTCGTCCTCCGCCTCTTGTGTGTTGCTCGTGCTCGTCCGTTCGGCAGTGACGGACCGGGTCTCTACTAGTCTCCCACAACCTTTTTTTTTAGAAAGCTCGTCCCAACTTTATTAACTGCTGAAATTATGGGGAATACATAAATGTTCGGGAGGAGTTGTCAGCAAAACATAGCGGCCTGCCACCAATGAAGTGGCCATCCTAGCTAGACGATGAGCCTCGCCGTTTGCTTCTCGCTTCTTAAAAGAAAAGATACAATCTTGAAAATCCTCCTTGAGTTTCAGGATATCAGAAATCACCATGCCATGTGCACATCGAGTGGAGCCGCCTTTGATCTCATTCACGACGGTTTGGCAGTCTGAAACAATCAACATTCAGTGAATTTGCAGATCAGCGGCAAGGGCCAGCGCTTCACGGCATCCCATCGCCTCAAGAGCCGGGGGATCTGTTTGATCTTCAAAAACAACAGCTGAAGCACCCAAAAATAGGCCGTCACCATCTCTGCAGACGACACCAGCTGCACCTCTACATGTCGTCTTCACCACAGCCCCATCGGAGTTAAACTTCATCATACCCGGCGGAGGAGGCAGCCACCTTGGAACTGGCGGCCTTCCAGCATGCGGCACAGTTCCCATCTCCTTCAGCAAGCCAAGCTCGGATAAGTACCTATTAATAAAGAGATGAGTGGAGAGAGGGCTCTGAAACTTCCCTTCATGGATCGCCTTCCTACGAGCCCACCAGATCGCCCATAGAGTCACAAGGACGTTGATAAATTCATCATGCTTCAAGGATTGACTCAACGAGAAGAGCCACAACTTCGGATCAGGCATCTCGTCACCAAAAACAGGAACAGAAAGATCATCGTGCTGCATTGCCCATACGCTTCTCGCCATATCTCAATCAAGGAGAGAGTGCCTCCAGGAATCCACAGCCCCATTGCAAATAGAGCACATTGCTGACGTAGCCATTGAGCGCCTTGCACGCTCCTGACCAGTAGGCAACGAAGACCTAGCCAACCGCCAAGCAAAAATCTTCAATTTAGCTGGCACCTTGACTTTCCACAAATTCTTCCACTTTCTCTCCTGATCAAAAGTATCTGAAGGTTTAGATCCACCCTCCAGCCACATCTCTCTTCGCCTCTTCGTTTCAGCTAACATCTTATAAGCTGAACGAACAGAGTACTCTCCGTTCTTCTCATAGTGCCATGCCCAGAAATCCGGCTGACGCCTAAAATTAATCGAGATTTGTTTGATCAGATCAGTGTCCATAGGCAAACAAGATTGATTAATAGTCTCCATATTCCACGATCTTGTAGCAGCACACATCAATTCCGCCACCGCAACAGGTGGGTTGGGCGATATTGGGCATAGCGGCCGCAATTGGAAATCACGAGGTAACCAATTATCATTCCATATATGTGTACTCTGGCCATCTCCTATTCTCCTTATCAAGCCCTGTTTCAGCACATCTCTTCCTTCACACACTGCCCGCCACACCTGCGAAGGTCTTCTTCCAAGAGAAGCACTTAAAAGTGTCGCACCAGGGAAATATACTGCCTTCAAAACTCTAGCACTTAGGGTTTGTGGGAACATCAGCACTCGCCAAGCTTGCCTGGCCAGCAGTGCCAAATTAAAGAGTTCAATATCGCGGAATCCCATTCCTCCCTTATACTTCGGCATGGTCACGGAGTCCCACGCCACCCATGCAGTCTTTCTCTCGCCCTTCTTGCTTCCCCACCAAAAATTTCGTACCATAGATGTGATGTGTTGGCACAAGCCCCTTGGGAGTTTAAAAACTGCCATAGAGTACGTAGGGATTGCTTGCACCACCAACTTTATCAATATTTCCTTTCCTCCGCTAGACAAAGATTTTTCCATCCATCCCTGAACTCATTTCCAGACACGATCTTTCAGTAAGCAAAAGCACCATTCTTCGAAGCACCCACATCAAATGGAAGCCCGAGATATTTCTCCTTAAAAGACTCATTGTGAACCTCAAAAGTATCCATCACCAGAGTCCGGACATGCTGACCTGAAGCTAAGCAATAGCAGTCAACGACGTCTCGCAAATTCTCCGCCTGTTCAGCATTCGCACGATAGAACAGAAGACAATCATCTGCGAATAACAAGTGATTAACTGATGGTGCAGAATCAGCCGCTTTGATGCCTTCAATAATACCCAGATTTGTTGCATGCTTCAGTAAACAAGACAGCCCCTCTACGGCGAACAAAAACAGATAGGGAGAGATGGGATCTCCCTGTCTAATTCCCCTCGTCAGCTTGGTGGAGTCCTCGGCCAAGGTTGTGGCGAGGGCTTGATAACATGGTTGTGGCGAGGGCTTGGGAGTTTAAAAAGTGCCATAGAGTACCATCAACCTTCGGAGTTTAAGAGGGCGTCTGAGGGCGTCGTCGATCTTACCACGGCACCTCACTTTATTAGGGACTAGTACAGTGCCCGTGCGTTGCCACGGCCTTTGAATTTTTTTTGATTTCACATTGATTAGATCGATGAGACGCGAAAACGCACGGCCATTTGGCTTGCGCGGCTGTTTGTTAGGCGGCAGTTCCGATCAAGGGCATTGAGCATACGACTTGTCCAACAACGTCATGTGTGCCGCATCGTTAGGGCTCGGGCCGGTCGCCTTTGACTTCGCCGTGGAGAAGGAGGTCGTCCGGTAGTGCTCCTCCTCGAAGCGAAACCTCCACAAGCAAGAACGGGGCAACAAGCGTGGAGGCGTTGATCAAATTGGTGCTCCAAGAGGCAGCGCAGCGAATCATGACCACACCGAGTCCCTACCCAGGCATGGGAGAAACCACACAGAATATCAACTTGCACAATCATGATGATCCATCGCTGCATCAGCACCTCACTCTGCTTCCTCCACATGCTGCGGGCCTGGGATTTTTTTGATAAAATTGGTGTTGTATCAACTGGTTCAAGTGGTAACGACGAGGTCATCGGTTGTTCGTGCACCTCTCTTCTGTGTCTTCAGACTCTCTAGCGCCTCTAAGAAGATCTAGAAATGACACGTGGTCATGTGGGCAGGGTTGCTTAAACCGGTTCCCTCGTCACACTGACTTCAGGGTCCAACATGTTATCCACCCAGTAGTTGTTTTTCCAATTTCTTCCTCAAGACTGGGTCTCTTCGGGTGCGTTTGGATCTACGGCAAAGTAAAAACTAGCCCTGCCAGGCAAGGCTAAGCGTTTGGTACTGATAAAATATTCTTACTTTTGATGGTAATTTAGCCGGCAACTGACACCAAATCCTTGCTCTCGGAGGAGAGCCGATTTGGCTCGCTCACGGCGGCAAGCGAGTGAAAGCTGAAAGAAAACAACCGCATCATGTGATAGTTAAAATTTGACCAATCAAATCCTACTATTTTATTCACGTTCTGAACTAGCGGGCTAGATAGAACCAAACATTGATCTTGCCTCCGCAAGCTTTAGCTCAGCTAGGATAGTGTAGCCCGGCTTGGCTAAGCTAGCTGAGATAATAAACCAAACGCACCCTTCTTCTCCTCTCTTCCTGAGCACGTGCAACACCTCGCCCCCAGCGCGCCGCCGCGCATATCGCTGTGTTCGCCGTGCGTGCCGCTCCCCTCCAGCAAGCCCCGTGCCCCGGCCCCCCCTTCTCCCAGGCACTTGTGCTTCAGCCGCGCTCTGGACCTCCCGTGCCTCCGCCACGCCCCCCTCCCAGCAAACCGCGAGGAAGCCGGCGTCCCCAATTCCCGTCGCATCGTTGCTCCCCCGCTTCTGCCGCGCGCCACATGCCCCCAAGGCCCAAGCGCACCTGCTCCTGACACGTCCCTCTCCCCCGCACGAGATTGTGGCCGACGGTTGGTCACTGGCAGCGTGTCGGACACCTGGAAGCCCGCGAGGAGGCCGAGGAGTTGGCGACGGTGCTCCTCGACCTCCCGGTGACACGAAATCGTGGCAAAGGACACGGCTGCTGGCGGCAACCGGCGGCGCCATGGGAAAGGATGCGATGGCCTCGAGGACCTCGATTCCGTCGGGATGGGGCCGGGGTGGTTGCGGAGAAGGCCTGCAGTGGCCGGAGGTTGGGAGCGGAGGCGGAGAGACGGCGTATCGAGGCTGAACCGAATCGAGGCGCGTGGCGATGGGTGGAGCATGCCGGCGACGGGAGAGATGCATTGTACGGGAGGTGGGTTGGGTTCTTGGGTGGTTAATCTTTTTTTTAGAGGGTTGGGTGGTTAATCAGGTCCTGGGACTCATGGCTTGGCCCAAAAAAGGCCCGAAGCTGGCTTTGGGCCCAGGAAACCTACGACGGACGAAAACCTACGACGGACGAAAACTAACGGCGACGAAGGAAACCATACTTCTTTTATTATTAGGGATTAGGGACTAGCAGAAACATCCGTGTGTTGCAACGGCACGCGACTGCATGGAGGGAGGAGACCCGAAGGACACCGACGGCGGGAAGAAATCTGGACATTCCTGTGCGTTGCAACGGAGTAACAAAATAAAATGATACGCACGGGCATGGCACGAGGCACGGCTCGGGCCGGCCCGGCCTGAGAAGCCCGACGGGCTCTAAATGGGCCTCAGGTCACACAAGGCCCAGCTGTCTTTTTTTGTCCATCCCAGCCACGTATCATACTCAAAAAGTGTCTGTTGTATAGGATATCACAAACATTGACTTGACCTGGTGGTTCGGATGCGCGTGTGTGAAGGGGAGATCGCAGGTTCGATCCCTGCTCGGCCCCTAGTTTTCATTGCTAATCGGGCTATGCCGGGCCGGCCCGTCGGGCCTCGGGAGAGGGATCAGGGAGGAGGCGTGCGAGAGTTGCGTGGGAGTTGGGACGACGGACGAATGGCGAGGAGTCTGTTGTAGTGCCCAAATCCGAAGTCCGTCGTTGGTGGGTCGAATTCTGCATGGCCTGCCTCTTGAGGCGAGGAGGGCGTTTGGTTGGCTTAGCATGCCTGCTGGCCAGGCCCAACAGGCTCACGTAAATTTTACGTTGTTGGATTATTCTAAAAAATAACCTAAATTTGTTGTTGAAGGCCCCGTTCCCATATTAAGTTACTTTGACGTGTTTTAGGTATATAGGTATAGATACGTTCATATCATTTAATATGGAACGGAAGGAGTAGAATACTTTCGAATGGTACTGTAGTACTTTTTTTGCTGTAAAGCACCGCACTAGCAGCTCAAAACCTTCAAGAGAGGAGAGAACCGACAACGATCGTACAGCTTAACTATCACCGGTGGCCGGCACAGAACTACACAAGCTGACCTTACAGGTTGTAGATCCTAACGTGGTTACCTGCCACGAACAAAAGCGCATTGTATATATTGTCCTCGGTAGGGGTATACAATGAAGCGAACTACACAAGCTGACCTTACAGGTTGTAGATCCTAACGTGGTTACCTGCCACATACAAAAGCGCATTGTATATATTGTCCTCGGGTATACAGTGAAGCGCTAGGCATTTCACATTTTGAATATAATATGACATATATGCCAGTCCTGTTTGTAGGAGCCAGAGCTCTCTGCCAAACAGTCCCTCCAAAATAGAATCCGCCATCGATGGATCACATCAGTTGTCAAGAACACCAGAACCAGTCAGTCATCTTCGCTGTCTTTCCCCCTCACTATTTTCCCTTTTTTAAGAGGGCGTGAGACTTTCTTGGGCGTCTTTTCCCTCCACTATTTTCCCTTTCTTACGAGGGGGTGAGTCTTCGGGGTCTTTTCCCCCTGTCTTACGAGGGCTTAAGACCCTTCCCGACGGCATCTTCTTGCCCTTGATGGCAGGTGATATCTTCTCAGTTACCCTCTCCTTTACTGCAGTGGTGAAATCAATACTAGGCTGTTTAGAATGCGAAAGAAAAAAATGTTATCTTTTATTTGCATCTATAAGATTTATTTTTCTTCATATTATCAGTTAATTCAGAAAAGTGGATGGAGCATCAGCACAAGTGGTAGATGTTTGTATGGATCATAAGCAACCTAAGGAAAAACCAGTATCCAACTTTGCATTTTTTCAACTACAGCAGAACAGTAATATGCAAGATATAGTCAATATCAAGAATTGCAAAATTTTCCAGGCAGACCCTAGCCTATTTACTGTAAGGTAGGCGAACAAGGGTTGTTGACCTACAGGCCTATGCCTCATCTTTGAATGCAGAGAGTTCATGATAATTTTGCAGCCATTGCTAAACAGTTCAAGACAGGGTCAAATGACACAAAGATGAAACCAGTTTTAATGTAACCAAATGATCATGAAGACTGTGACATGAATTACGTATGTTCATCCTTTCATACTGAATGACAAGTAATACTACCATGATGACAGAAGCAAACATAACCCTGTTCCCGCCCCTTCATCAATTTCAGCTTCATGGGAATCCCAAATTTGCAGGATTTGGATATGTCTGTTAGGCTCATGGATCAAAAGATTGCTTGTGGAAACAGGTGGTAGATGCTAAATATGATATTTTCTCTCATAGCATCTTCAGATGTAAGAAAAGCAACAGTTCTTTTTCTGGAGAGGGGTAATGCAAGCTGCCCAGGTAGTCAAGTTTGGCTATAGATGGGCTGTGGGCAATCGAAATAGGGTTCGTTTCTGGGAGGACAATAACTGCTGCATGCATAGCTGGCTGCCGCTAATTGCTGCATCTAGTCCACGCGCAGGAACCCAAAAGCCAACCCCTAAACCCAGTGCTAATACAACACTTAATTTAGGAAAAAAGAAAAACCTAAAACGACAGGTTATTGGGAAGGAGGGAGTACAGATTAACTTTCACTTCAACTTTTATACCTGTTTTAAGGCAAGAAAATCCCAGAGGCAGGCATAGAGTGTGCTCCTGGCAGTTAAGGGGGTCATAAACCTTCAACTGAAACATCATATCATGATTGTTAACCTTTTTTCTTACTCCGTATTTTATAAAAAACAAGCACTGAAGTTCACATTTTAATATTGCACGTAACTTCAAATATACCTTCAGAACAATCTTGGATGATTCAATTTTCTTCTCCAGAAACTGCTGGCCAAGAGAAAGAAAATACTCTTCCAACTGGAAAAAAATTTAGAACACAATATGAAATATATTTTCAAGTATATATATAACGAAATTAGATATAGTTTCAGTTTTCACCTCTAGCATATTCAGAGACCGCATCCCGTTAACTGAAACGATCACATCGCCACGCCTAATCCCAATGATTTCTGCAGTGGACTTGATTTTTACCTAAAAGAGTACCGAAAAAGTATAGACTAAAAGTTAGATACAGATAATGTCAACCTAAAAAGTCTAAAAGGAGTTACATACAGTTGAAGAGATTCATTACCTGATCGACAAGGTAACCACTGTCAATGTTGTGTTTATATAAGATTTCTTCCTTCCTTGAAATATCCAAAAACTGCACTGCTCTTAAAGACAAATCATGTTCTGGACGAGCCATATACCTAAGACAATTTACATTTAACCAACCAAATATAGAAATTGAGCTAGCCTTACATATCGTGTTACAGTTCTCTATCATTTTCAGCAAAAACTATTGTTGTTGGCCCTTGATCGTGTTACTGTTGCTGCTTGTTAGGCAACCAGATGCAGAACGCACGTAGCTGATTTTCCCCTGTAGTTAGTGCATTAAGTACAGCATATATTCAGGGCATTAGTGCTCTTAGTGCACCATGTAATCAGGGCCTTAGTGGCTGTATAAATATGAGATATGAGCAGGGCACAGTTTGTGGCCTCTTTTGCCACTAAGACTAACATATTTGTGGTTATACATATTTGTACAAGACTAACATATCGCTGCTTCCTTCCTTTGTTAGTGGACAACAAATGGTGGTGGCCAAGCATTGCCACTCACAAAGGTTGCGAGGCGTATAGTCGGTTTATGTACATCAGCCTCAGCTTGTGAGCGCAATTGGAGCACCTTTGAGAGTGTTAGTGGACAACTCTCTATGGTCTGTTTTTTTCCTTCAGATTGTAGCAATTAGCAAGTGGTTCAATTATGGTATGTTGTGTGTTAATGTCAGATACACACCAAGAAGAGGAACAGATTGGAACATAAAAGATTGAACGACCTTGCCATGTATCGTACAACACCAAGATTCATGCCAGATTTGCAAGGATTCACCATGAAGGTAACAAAGTTAACCCTCTCTTCCTAGAAGAGTTCCAATGGGACAATGAGTGGGTTGACAAGGACGCCAAGTGGTTCAGCGAGTGCATATGGATGATGATCTCACATGGGACCAAGTAGATGTTGCTGGCACTTCATCATCCTCGCTTCTTCATCGCAATCAGCCTAGGAGAGGTCCTGGGGTTCAAAGTGATGGGATTTTCTATACTAGACGTGCACCAGAAATTGTAGATGAAGATCCCTACATGTGTGATGATGAACATGTCGACGATGATGAGGTGGAGGTCGAAGATCCTTCATCTCATGGTGGTGGTGGAGATAATGAGGTTGGCGAGGACAACTCCAATGCTTTGGAGTTGGATGCCGATGATATATAGGAGTGCTTGGTCTTGGCTGTTCGTAGATTGAAGTTTGGAACCATGTGGTTATTTTGCTGACCTCTAGATTGAATGACCTAGGCTGTTTGAAACTAGCCTTTTGGAATTGGGACTTGGTTAATTTGTTGTCCCTAGTGCTATATCGCCTAATTTGTGTTGAACTTAAGCTATTGATAGTCGTTACTTATATTGCTAAATCTCCTAATTTGCTGTCATATGAGGTATAATTTTCAAAGTGTAAAAGCGTCAGGTTTCTTGTTTTATACCTGAAGTTGCTTTCCATTTCAATCAACTTCTTGATAATGAAGCTCGGAAGCACGGCAGTTTTTGGGCTGGGGCAATCAAAAGTGATTCCAGCAATATTTCCATCTCGATCCATTACCAATGCACCTGAGATACGCTGCATCGAATATGTACAAATGATTTAACACTACAGAGCAATCAAGTAAAGATGCAACACTTGAACACATGTAATTTGATTAATACCTCGGGAAGGTCACAGCTAAGATACAAATAATGGTTGCGCCCGAAATAAGGTTCATTGTGCCATAAGACCTTCCCTGCCGTAGTCATCAACGAAG
This sequence comes from Brachypodium distachyon, assembly GCF_000005505.3. Classification (NCBI taxonomy): domain Eukaryota; kingdom Viridiplantae; phylum Streptophyta; class Magnoliopsida; order Poales; family Poaceae; genus Brachypodium; species Brachypodium distachyon. The sequence continues at coordinate 15,558,517 of NC_016132.3, read as the reverse complement.
AATCTTCCTTTCTTGTCAATACAAAGACATCATCTCCATAATCTGGACTTGACACGAAGGGAGGGCACTGCAATAACATATCAACCGAGATCTCCAGGACAGCAAGGCCATAGTGGTGATCAAAGAACAAAAGCTCTCCGTCCTTAATGACCTTACTTGGTAAACGAACAAGTAGCTTTAAAAACAAGTTAGCTTAGATAGACAAATTGTATCAATAGGAGATTAAAGGTAATACAACAACGAGAAACCTATCCATGAGTTATGCCATTGAATAATCTTGGTAGTTACCCGCTGAGAGCATGGGCAGATCATTATTATATTTCTGAAGTCTAAATCGATATGCTCTCTTTGTGAAGTTTTACCAAGTGCTTAAATGGTAGCAATCTTCTAATTATTCAGCTGTCCAGGAAAGCACAGGATAGCAAAGCAGCAGAATGCAGAAGCATTGCAGCAAACAAGACCAGCGAAAAAGTATGTTGGATTGATTGCTAAACTTTGTTGATTTGCTGATATTCAACCGAGAACTCGGTCAATTTTGCACTTACATTGGGGTTAACATCAATGCTAGTAATGCATAGTTTGCTGGCCAATATTGTACAGCAGAAAGCTTATTCCGCTGCTGTAAAGAAGAAAGCTATTTTGATTTGAGAGTCAACTTTGTTGGCACTTAGGATACCATGCGGCAGCCCATGAGGGTCCCACCTCTTGGCTACCGGCAGGTCATGCTGACTAGCATGTTTGCAGACCTAATAACAGTAAAGAAGTAGATAGGTTAACTAAAAGCGTGTATCAGTAAGTTTTGTGCACCTTGTGATTGAGTTTTCCTTCATAATCACAGACAGTTTCAGAACTGGTCAGTATCCTAGCACGCTCATCTGACTCAGATGGACCAATGATGATTCCATTAAAATTCCATTCTGGCAACCCATCTGGATACACAAGCAAGAATGTCAAGTTTCGCTATGAGGAAATGATTAGGTTAATTTAACTTGAAGGTCCGGGCAATTTTACGTACCATTCTCAGTGGAGGAAATGCTGACAATCGATCTTGCTAACCCAAGAATCATCTCCCTGTGTCTTGAGGATGAGCAGTAGAACTCATCACTAGTAGAACTAGATGAAGTGTCAAAGTCGTCCTTTGTCTCCCTCAGGAGAGGAGGATGGGTTACAGGATCTAAACAAAGAGCGATGAAAATACAAGAGTTAGCATAAAGCAATTCATTGAACATGTAAGAATGAAGAAGTTAGCAGAAAGAAATTTCCTCAGTGAAGATGTAAGAACGAAGAAAACAACCATTGACAGCCAGCTTGTACACCCTATCGCAAGCCTTGTTCCACTCTGAGATCTCTTTCATGCTTCCACCGTCGGGGAATTTGGGGCATCTACGAGGGAGAGGACGGCTGCTCGGGATGAGGGGGAGGGCATTATCATCTGAGACGATCCACTCCTCGTCCTCCGCCTCTTCCGCGTACCTCCCGCTCATCGGCTCGGCAGTCACGGGCCGGCGGGTCTCCACAAGCCTCCCGCCCGCCTCCCAAAACCATGTCGCCTTTCCCCCCTTGGTCGTCTCTGCCGCCGCAGCCGAAGAGGAGGGCTCCTCGGCGCGTCTCCTTCTCCTCGTGCTCATCGGCGATCTAGGGTTTGGAAATTGGGGTTTGGGGAGGAACCAAGTTTGAGGGTGCCGTGGGTCTCACGAAAGAGGGCAGAAGGCAGGGAGACGAGAGAGAGCAGCCCTGCGCGCGTTGGTTGCGTTCCTCCGGCCGCCGCCTGTGTGTAGTTTGGGATTTGGGAAGGAACGAAGTTTGAGGGCGCCGTCGATCTCACGGCACTAGGGGTGTGGCCGTGTGGGGCGGAGCGAGGAGTAGATGTTGTTTTTAATTTTTTTGAGAGGAACTGAGGAAGGCATACGTGTTGTTGTTTTTTTCTTTTTTTTGAGGGAAGGAGTACGTGTTGTAGTCGGCCTAAATCCCAAGTCCGTCATTGGGTCGAATTTGGTCCGGCCTGCCTCTTGAGGCGAGGAGGGCTTTTGGTTGGCTGAGCATGCCTGCTGGGCCAGGCCCAACAGCTTTAAGTCCATTTTACTTTGTCAAATCCCTTAGAGCATCTCCACTCAAGGCCCATAAAGGTCCTCTAAACAGGTTTTGGGGGCGCCGGCACGTAAAAACAGACCCACCAAGTCCTCTCAAACTGTTTTTTTCGCCGGCGCGGCCCAAAAACTTAGCCGGCGCCCCCCGGCCGATCCCAGCCCATGGGGAGGCGAGCGGGGCCGCCGGCGCCACACGTTATTGTGGCGGGCCCACTATGTCAACCACCAATTAATCGTCTCGCTGGTTTCTGACCGGCTTCTCCTCGGCTCCCGAGTCGAGTAATGGCGGTTGCCCGCTGGTTGACACGCGGCGCCGCCCCGCAACTTTTCCCGAGGACAATCTCGTCGGTTTCACACGTCCGCTGGTTGGCATTCCCCGCCTATAAAAAGGGTCGGCCCCGACGGTGGTCTTCATTCCTCTCCTTTGCCTTCCAACGATGTCTCTCCGCTTGCTGTCTGTCCTCTCCCTCCCCCTCTCCTATTCCGATGGACGCCGACTGGAACTAGCCGTGCTGGACACTGACGCTCGAGGAGGCCGATTGCCTCCACGAGCACGATTATCGACTCCGACTCGTACCGCAACGGGTTCAAGCGCGGCCCTTTTTTAAATTTTAGAATTATGAAATGTTATCGTTGATGTTTAATTAAATTTTGCTGTGTTTAGTTAAATTCTGCCATGTTTATTTAAATTTCTTCATGTTCATTTAAATTTCGACGTGTTCATAAATCTCGAGGACTTGGTATTGGGGCCGCGGCCGGGTCGCGGCGGGCCCACAAAAATCAGGCTTATTATTATTCCTTGCCATCGCTTTCCCTATGGATTAATATAAATGATGATATATATCTCGGCCTCTTGGGATACTCGTCGAGAAGTGTTACAACGATATTCCATGCACTTATGAGCGTAAGAAAAAATACCCATAACCGTCATCATCGTCGTGGCCCGCGCGCGCCAACTACATCGAATGTCTTGGCCACCAAATGCTGCACGGGATCCGCCACAGAGCTCATCCTCGTCGCTTTCTCGCAATGTGCACAAGAGAACGAGCGGCACGCCGTTGAGAGAAAGTACTCTGTACAATAATTGTCTTATAGCCAAGTCAGTCAACATTTTTGCTGATGCGAAAAGAGCAAAGATGAGATAGAACAACTTGGCTCTCTAGCAAACAAACTGGACACGGAAGCATAGGTCTTGATAGACCTTAGATAGAAGTGTGTATGTGAGGAGAAATAAAAAAGAGAAGGTAAGATCGATAGGACATCAAATAATAGTAATACGGAGTAGAGTATTTTTTACGAATAAATACAAAGCAACTATTGTACAGTCGTGTAACTTGATTTATAATCACTTGACCCTATTAATGATCTTGCTATAAACCGGAAGCCTCCTAGCGCAGGAGAGGGATAAGTATATAGGAAATTGAGTGTCAGCTCTAGCCTTTGGGCGCAGCAAAGGGCTAGAGCCTAGAGGCCTGCTACAGTGCTACTACTATAGAGCTGTGGCCTGTGGGGTGGTGAGCCGTACTGTCCTGCAGCTGCCTGAGCTGGGCTGGCATCTCAAGTAGGGGGTGCCGTGCAGATCAGGCATTAGATAACACCCGCCACTGCTCAGGCGCTCACAGACAGAGCCTGGATGGTGGATGGGACTTGGAGACGATTGATGGTCTTCATGCTGCTGACCACCGCGCGCGCAAGGGAGAGGATGGGTCCATGCTTGCTACAGCTCGATGCGATGGCGATGCGACAAGGCGTTGCGAGGCGCGGGAGACGCTGCATCTCGGCCTAGCCCTGGTGGTGCAGGGATCTCGGACCCTAGCTAGTGGGAGTGGCTGTGGTCTGTGGCTCTTACCGGGCAACTGGCACGACACAACGACCGGCCATCGATCAGCATGCCTCCGGCCGGCTCGCACCTCTACCACCGGCTGGCTCCGTGCGGGCCCCTCGTCTTGCTGCATGCCAATGGGAGCATGACACCGCCAAGCCATCGTACTGCCTAAGCGACGTCGTCGTCGATCGAGCCTTCGTTTCGCCATGTCTGGAGCGTTGCCGTTGTTTACAAGGCGCGGATGTGAAGCTGACGACGTCTTTCATCATGAACTCGCAGCTTATAGGGGCGTGGGCGCGTGCAGTACGCCGGGGAGACGAGACGGTGGCACCGCCGACCGCGAGTCCCACAAGTCGAACGCGACGTGGGTCATGGACACCAGCAAAGTACTCGACGTGACGGGGGCGCGCGAGTATTTGGTGCGCTCAGCTGAGTGGGACGCCGAATTTAATATGGTCCAGTCTTATTTTAACTCCAGCAAAACACTCCGAACGTGATATGTGCTGGCGGAAAATTGTAAAAAAACATCAAATTAAATGTTAACGTGTTTCATGAGCACATATGTATATAGTGATCATGATATGTTTATTTTCGTGAGCTATACTCTAGTCTCTTTTTCTTTTTCACATGTCTTATTTTTATATTTCTTTTCGTCCTGCTCTCCTATTTCTCAAATCCTTTCTCCCCATTTTTTGCTCTTCCTCTGACTATACTCTCCATCCACCCTGAATGCAAACTCATCTTCTCCCCGTCCTGATTCATCCCGTCACCGGACATCACGCCGGCATGCGCGGCCGCCCGCTTGTGCGCCCCGTCTTCGCCCGTAGATTCCCGCCGCCCGTCCACTCCCGCGCGCCGTCTACTCTCACTTGCCACCTGTGCGCCGCCCACACATCACGTCCGGCCACTGGTCGTCGCGCGCCACTGCCCGTCCGGAGGGCCACCGATGGCTCGCGCCGACGCGGTCCCTGCTGCCTTGCGCGAGGCCACCGCCATCCCGCCCTCAGACTCATCCCATCGCCGTCCAAACCCTCCGGGGAGCCATCGGCGCGCATGAGCCTGTGGAGGCGGCGGTCGGAGCGCGTGACGGAGCCGCGGGTCCGCAACTGCCTTCCGCACACGGACGCCGCCGACGCGCACGAGCTGGTGGAGGCGACCAAGAGCGACGGCGTGCGCTGGCGAGATCCGAAGGGCGGCGGCGAGATCTAGATCGGGTAGGGGGTGGGGGTGAGATTCGTAGGAGAGGAGGAGGAGCGAGGAGGGCTCTGCTATTTTTTTTGAGCGGTACGTGTTTGTTCTGCGCTTGAGGACTGCGGGAGCCGGGATTAAAAGACGTGTGGGGACCTTTTACACCCTGTTATGTCACCATCCTGTTACTCAGGTGGTACTCCAGCATTTGGAACATAGAAATCCAAGCCATCTACTTTATTCTCACCTGCAAACCCAATTTATAGGCCAAACCATACCAAGCTTACCAAGGCCACCAAAAAATCATCAGAAGAATAAGGACCAAACCAAATCAAAAACCCGCTGCTAATTCTTATGCAGTTAGAGTGAATGGGGAGAGAGTGCCGCGCGCGGGGGAGCAAGGGGCAGGGATCGCAATGGGTACCCATTACCCGCTTACCGGCGGGTAAATCCCCATTAAGGCACGGGTTTGGGCAAAAAACTTTACCCACGGGTACGTAAATGAGAAAACTTCCGTGCCCATCGGGTAGAGCAGGTACGGGTATGGGAATGCGTAACCCATACCCATGTACCCGTTTACCCATATACTAACTAACGTGTGAGTGTGATCTTCACAGAGAAGATAGGCTCACAATGTGTATCAGTTTTTGTCATGATGTCTTGCTATTTTTAATGACACATTGTCTTTCTATGTGTTGTTATTGTTTATATTGTGCTAGTGTAGTGTTGTTTATGACAAGATTATTGCTTTTTTGAGAAAAATATTATTGCTTCTAAGAATATATTGTTGTTTACAACTATGCGATCAAATTTTAACATGGGTATTTTTACACGCAGGTACCCATCTACCCTGACGGGTAACGGCTATGGGGAAAAATTGTACCTGTTGGCGGGTATGGGTACGGGTAACGGGTAAGATCAAAAGGAACGGGTAAGGGTATGGGAAGGCACCACCCGTACCCATACCCTGCGGGTGCCATCCGCCAAGGGCAAAGGAACACATGATTCCTGGGCATCGTTTCGTGCAGACGCAGCCCCCGGCAAGGCCACAAGGGGCACTCACAATCTGGAGGGAGGAGGCGTAGGAGAAAGAGGGGATCTGAAGTAGGAGAAGGAAGAGGAAGAGAGCCACTCGACGGCAAGCGGCGGCGCTCCGACCGCGACTGCTTCCCCGCGTAACCAACAGCCATGGCCCCCACCGAGAACAGAGGTATGGACGAGAGAGAGAGAGAGAGAGAGAGAGAGAGAGAGAGATGCCAAGCAAAGGGCAGCCGCTGCCCTGCTGCGGGAATGGTGGGGACTGCGTTGTGATGGAGCGGTGGCACTGCTTGCTGGCCGTGTTGCCAACATCCGGCCACGATGCGCCGTGCGTGGTTAGAATCAATCGAAAAAAAAAACGCTTCGGGATTAAAAGCCAAGTGGTGGCAGCAGTGACAAATTCGTAATTTTGGTGAAGTGATGTACCGCGACCGTACCATCACCACCAACTCCAATTTAATATATTGTTCGTAATTTTGTTGAAGTGACATACCGCGACCGTACCATCACCACCAACTCCAATTTAATATATCGGTATAGATTAATATATTGTTCGTAATTTTGGTGAAGTGATGTACCGCAACCGTACCATCACCACTAATTCCAATTTAACATATTGGTATAGACTAGCTAGCAAAGGACCCGTGCGTTGCTACTGAACAACGAAAAATTGTATCGCAAATACACAAAGTAGCCACAGAAAATCTCAGCATCGCTCAGAAACTTGAGGGGAAGAGAGAATACAGAAAAGAGCAGCTCAGGGGTGGCGATGCTTCGGGCAAAACAGAAGATAGAGAGGAACATAAGCTGGCATGCATGCAGGTTGAAGAGGAGTATCTGCTCCAGAAATGCTCAGCATCGTAGGGCTCACGCAGATCTACAAACGCTGAAACTCACAGCACTGGGAGAAGGGATCGCCGGCTACCAGGTTTTCCCCAATCCTCTCAGTCTCCCCCCGGTTCTGCTTTGCCTCCCTCTCTCTCTCTCTCTCTCTCTCTCTCTCTCTCTCTCCGATTCCGCTTTCCTTCCGAGTTCCGACGTCGCACCGTTTCTTTCCCTTCCCCGCGCCCTTTCTTTTCCCTCCTGTGCGCGGCTTGATTTTGCCTCCCCCGCATCTGCCTCCCCCCTCTCTCTTTGACTTTAATTCACTGGAGGATACTCGATTTTGGTTCCCTTCTACAACGTGTCACCTTGATTTTCCTCTCCCGCATGGCCGCATCTACTCTGTTATGTTCGTGGCGTCGCGTTTGCAGCTCGCAGTTTGGCGACGCCCTATCGGATCCTGCCCCTTAGCTTTGAGCCACCGAGGAGAGCCACCGTTTTCGGAAGAGGTGGGTTCTTCTCGCGCGAGGTGACGGCGGGGGAGAGTGAGACGCTAGAAAAGAAAAGAGACAAAACCGGTTCGGGATCAGCCGCGCGGGGGAAGCGGTGGCACACGGATGTAATTTCCGAGAGTTGACGTACGGCGACCGTACCATCACCACCAACTCCAATTTAATATATTGGTATAGATAGTTTGACTTTTCTATTGGTCCTGCCCATAAATTCTTCATTTACCATCCTCTTGATCTTCCTTTAAAAACCACACCCATTAATGCCCAGCAAGAACCCTCTAGCCCCTTACTGTTTTGGGATCAAGGTGAGAAGGTTGGTTTGGTGATGGATGCGTTTTGGGAACGTGGAGGAGAGGTAATTTGGAGATGGATGCGATCTGATCCAGGAGGGGTGGAGGAGGCGCATCGCGTGTGCATAGTTGGGGACTGTTTTTTCTGGTCTAGAGGAAAAAACATGACTGAACGAGCTTGTTGAGGGAAACAAAGAAGGGACGACAGCGGGCGGCGAGCAACATTAGTGTGGTGCGAAGGAGGAGAGACGCCGATCGGCGGGTGGAGGTGGCGCCAGAACAGGCCGGCGAGAGCAATGCGGCGAGAGCTTGTCTGGTGGCCGACGTGGGAGATGAGACACCGGCGGAGACAATGAGGAGGTGGCTGGGCGGAGGAAGAGAGAGCTAGGAAGATGAGGCGGTGGGCGCGGGAGACAAGTCGGAGAAGGTGCCATGGGCACCGACAGAAGGCTTGCAGGGTCGATGTCGGTCCGGATTTTTGTTCGGGCTGATTTTTGGTCGAGCGTGGCGGCATATCCATAATTTTGGATAAGTGACGTACGACGACGACGCCCGTACCATCACCACGAACTCCAATTTAATATATTGGTAAAAATTATTATTATTTTAAGAAAGGTAATAAATACTAATCCCCCTAATCAAAATAAGTGACTTGGATCCACCTCACTTATTTTCGGACGGAGGGGTACTATATACACCCTCCCTCCCTAAATAATTGTCCCCGTTGATGTGCGTGCCACAAGTTTGACTCGATTCATAGAAAATACGTGCAACATTTATATCTCCAAATATATTTAGTAAGAACTAGATTCAAAGATCTTTCCAATGATACTAATTATGTACCATAAATATTTATATTTTTCTCAGGAGCGAAAATGATAGATATTTAGGGACATAGTAGGAGTGGGCATTCGGTTTTAACCAAGAATTCAATTAACGAAAAATTTCAACCGAAATATGATTGGTTTTAGCTAACCGACAATTTGGTTAACCGAAAACTTCGATTCGGTTTCGGTTTAAGGCGGTATAACCGAACTTGTGAACTGACACTAAAATAGACATCATCAAATCATGAATTTTAGCAGAATTTGCAACACATAATGACTCGAACTCTTAAATAGAGAAACTTTGACATAACTGAAGCTCTTGCTGTCTTTAAGTTGCATCGAAGTTCAAAAACACTTCATACACAGTATATAATAAAATAGATATGAGTGCATAATGACATAGGTTTTAGACTATTTATCATCAATTTGATTTATTCGGTTAACCGAGGTTAGTAACCGAATGTACCGAATTAAATTTGGTTGCTTACATTTAGCAACCAGAATTAGTAACGGTTAATTCTCTTCTGGCTAATTCGGTTTCGGTAAATTTGGATTCGGTTTCGGTTTTACGCCCACCCATAGGAGGGTGTAGCCAAAAGCTTTTTGGCTAGCTGTTTAATGCACATTCCACACACCCTCACTCTCTCTCTCTCTCTCTCTCTCTCTCTTCCTTGCCACCCGCAGCATCTGACCGTAATCCCCACGTGACCACGCGCTGCCGCGTTCTCCTGGACGGCTGACGTCTGACCGGGACATCTTTCCCAACTCCAGCGGTTTTCTCCCCCCCCCCCTCTCTCTCTCTCCCTCCCTCCCTCCCTCTCTTCTTAGCCAACTACGACGGGCTTAAAGAATCTCCACTCGAGACCCCTAAAGGCCCCAAAACGGGCTTGGGAGTCGTCAGCGTAAAAAACCAACCCAGGCGCCCCCCCCCCCCCACAAATAAATTTTTGCGACGTCACGTCCAAACAAAATATCCGACGCCATTAGGCTGAACCAATACCACGGAGAGGAAGGGGGGAGCGGGGGCGCCGGTGGACGCGTCAATGCGGTGGGCGCGCCCTATCAGCGGCCATTGATCTCGTCTTCACCGGCTTCCCCTCAGCTCCCGAGGCGAGTAATGGAGGTCCGTCGGGTCAAAACACGGCCGCGTCCTGTCGATTGCCATGCGGCGCGCCACCGCGCATTTCAAACACATGCCCGGCCGAATTCCCGCCGCATTCCCACTGCCCTTGCCGACCCGCATTCCCCGCCTATAGAAGCCCTGCATCCCCGGCGTTGCCTTGTCATTGCTCGCCGCTTCTGACCTTCTCTCGCCCTCCAACTCCCAATCCACCCCACCCAATGGACGGTGCGACGGCGAACGGATTCCCCCGCCATTTCCTCACCATGGAGGAGGCCGAAGCCCTCCACACCGCCGAGTACCCCTGCCCGCCGGACTCCCCAGTGAGTGACGAAGATGTGACTTCGACAATGTCCATATTTGGAAGGGAAACCTTGCCCCTGTATGGGTTTTGATGAATGATGACAACATGGTTGAGGAACTAATGAGTTACACGGAGTGTTTCAGGTTTTAGTTCCTCAGAAGAGTTGGTTTAACCAGCATCGATGACCCCTAAAAATTGAAGTACAGGTACTGGCGTGAAGTATGAAGAACTCAGTGAAGAACGGTGAAGAACATGAAGCGTAGCATTCTTCATAAGTCTTTTCGTAGCTTTTTCCTTCGTTTGAGTATAGAAACGCCGTACTATTAAGAGGGGTTTGAAGTGTGGAGCTGGTATAGGTGAAACCTATTCTTCATGTTCAGTTTAGGCGAAAACCATCTTCTGTGTGAGTGTTTTTCGTCGGAGTGAAGAATGAAGCATTTGAGGCTTCACAGAAACTTCCGCGTGAAGTCTTCACTCTGATTTCAAATGTGTTTAAAAATCTGTCGCTTTCGTGCTTGACCACCTAATCTAACCGTTGTGAGACAAAGTGATAAAGTGTGAGCTGGAGTCTCAAAGTTCACTTTATCCAACGGGTCATAACGGCTAGATCAGCCGTGGCCAAGGCTATATAAGACGATCCACCCCGAAGGAGTTCGGTTTTGATTCCCAGTAAGTTGTTTTGAAGAACACCTGATGAAACCCTTAGAGCTGAATTGAGCGTGAAGAATGGGATCCCCTCTCTAGCCGAGCACTTGAAGCTTGTTACTCTTGGTGATTGGCATCACCTAGAGGAGTCAGTGTTGAAGAGAAATCGAAGATTGTGATTTGCCATCAACCAGTCTGTGAAGGTCCGGAGATCACCTCAAGATCTACCACGAGTAACTGGGCGAGACTTCGATCTTAGCTCAGGAGGATTGGGTGGACTTGTGTGTCCGCGAGTCTTGTGTGACTCAGCCCCCTCAACGGAGACGTAGGATTGTGCCAACAATCTGAACTTCGGAAACAAATCCCTGTGTCTTCAGTTCTGGTGATTTCGTTCCTCAACTTTTACTCCCCGTGAAGTATAACTGTTTCACTGTGTTCTGTCTTCATTGCTGCTGCTATAAACCTGTTCATCTTTCTTTTTTCCACTGCAACTCTAAAATTGTTAAGTGTAATCTCTGTTGTTGAAGTACTGTGACTGTCTTCAGTCTTGAAGAAAGAATTAAAACTGGTCACATTCACCTTTGTGACATACTCGATCTTTCAATATTGATGGACTTGTATCAAGAAAAGATTTCGAGTGTGTGTTGGCGAACTCGTCAGCTAACAAGGACACAGGGGACACGATTTACGCAGGTTCAGGGCCCTCGATGAGGTAATACCCCTCGTCCTGCTTGTCGGATATGTATTGCTGAGTTGATTACAATGGGCTGTTGCAGAGTTTAGATGCATAGAGTCGATGAGTGCGTTTAGGCGACTTGTATCTAAATTGGGGTGCCCTCTTGGCTTCCCCTCCTGGTCCTTTATATATGCTGGAACTCAGGTCTAAGGTAGAGTCCAAGTCGGTTACAATGAGGAGATGCACTCTAAATAATCTTCATTATCTTGAGTCGCAAGATTTGGCATGCAGACTCCTGGAGTCGTAGTAGGCTTTCTTGTGGGGCCCCAGCTGGGCTGTACCGGGTATACTGGAGTTGAGTACGTGGTTAGTCATAACCACATCAGTGAGTGACGGCTCAGCCTCGACGGCATCCCAACACCGCCACTGCCGCCCCGTGCGAGGTGGTAGGCTGACATCACCGAGCACTAGTTCAACGGCTTGACACCGGAGTGGGACCGCCACACCACAGCACCTAGGCGGCATTCTTCGCCGACCAGCACGCCGCCGACATGGCCCGCTACGAGGGCCAGGGCCCAGTGCCGCCGCCGGCCGGCAGGTGTTTTGGGGCTAGCCAAGGAGGACGCCGGCCGGCAACGAGCCCCGCCTCGAGATCGCGCCGCCTGCGCCGACCAAACGCCACCGCTGGCTGCCGCGTTCTGGCGGCGGCTCCTCCTCCTCCTCGACGTCGCGCACGCCGTCGTTGGTCCGGGCCGCGAAGGACGACCCGGAGGAGCACCCGGGCCACCGCGCGGCGAAGCAGGCTAGCCAGGAGGAGGCCGAGCCTTGCTCGGTCGGAGCGGTAGCACAAGAAGGAGGAGGCCGAGCGCGCGCGTCGCCTCGACGACGTCGTTGAGCTCGATGACGAGGAGGAGGAGGAGGACACCAACGAGGTGTCCTGGAACAACGACCGGCTCGGCAGCGATGGTGAGTAGGTTTGGTTTTTTTCGAATTTTGTAATAATTTCGCCCGAACTAGTTAAATTTCGCCTTTTAATTTATTTTGATTTGGTTATGGAGGGCACGACTAAGAGCTGTCAGATCCCGTAATTTTTTTCTCCAAACCGCCTATAAAACGGCCGCACCGGACGCCGGGGCAAGTGGAGATGTTCCTAGAAAAGAAGGGCTCTTCGAAAGCAAGCCGGTTAGTTAGACGGGAGGGCGGCTTTAGAGTTTTGGAGACGGTACGTGGAGGGTGCGAGGAGCAAGAAGACGAGGAGGACGGGGTCGAGGAGGTGTGTATTTCACGCGCTAATCGCATGTACGGCCGTGCGTTAGCCGAAATTGCATTGCATCCATTAATTCACCGTCATGTCATAAAAACACCCGATTCTCTGAAAACACCCGATTCTCGCGTTCTGAGTTCCCACCTCATAAAAACACCCGATTCTCTGAAAACACCAGATTCTCGCGTTCTGAGTTCTCACCTCTTAAAAAACATCACCGTCATATGCCAGCCTTATGACCAGCACACATGCCATCACTGCCTCCAGCCGCGCTAGTTGTTGTAGCCTTTCACAGTTTGCCATCCATCAACCCACAGTACTCATATGTTTTCCATGTCTGACAGTAAGAAGAGAGAAATGGTGATATCTACGTACAGTATTGGTTTTGGTGCTCTGTTGGATTGGCCTCAAATCAACAAGGTCAATAGGAAGTTTTCACTCTGTTTACTTAGGAAAACAAAGTGGAACTATAAGTAAATTGAGAATTTGAGATTGACCACAACTTCAATATGCAGCTGGTAGACGATGATGGAACCCGAAAATCTGTAAAAATAAATCAGTAGATAATGAAAAAAAATAATTAGTTACATCTAGCGTACAATTCAACCGTTCTCAACTTCTTTTTTCCTAACCAAAGACAGTTCGTTTTTTCACAAACTAACAAATACATTATCCAAGTTACTTTTTAAAATAATTTTTCATGTCAGTTCAATTTATCCCTATCATCATAAATGAGAACATAGGGGAGGGACACGTATCCAGCTTAGCAATTTTTATAGAACCACAGATTTTGAGGCTTATTTTTCAACGAGAAACCATTAATTTGTTCGCAAAACCACGTGTGTTCTGCGTATATTTCTCTCACCTTGTCCATCTGCGATTTTGACAGACAATTTTTCTTACAGGTGCGTCTGGCCTGTCAGATACTATGTCTTTTCCATTGAACCCATTGCCTTTTCCTTTCTTTCCTCGTCATCTCCCATACGACAGACCTTCTTCTCCGACGCCGGTGGAGCACGAGCGCCGCGGCGGCAGCGAGCAGCACGTCGGTTGCGACACGAGCATCATACCGTGCTCTTCCTCGTCATCGACGTCCACCATAGCTGCTTGGCCGGCCCCACGGTGCTTGCGCCTGCACGGAGCCGCTGGCCGCCGCGTCCGCAGGGGAAGTTTCCAGCAGCGGTGCAAGTAGGCGGCGTGGCGGAGCAGCAGGGCGGCGGCGCGGCAGCAGCTCGTGGAGTCCGCCTTGCCTTTCCCTGCTCACGCTTTGCCGTCGGGGCGGGGTGCTAGATCCGACGCCCCGGATGGTAGCACTGTGGAGCAGTAGGGTGGCGGCGCAAGCGGCGGGCATGAGGGCGGCAAGAGCAAGGGGATCAGGGAGGCGCCGTTGGCGGCGGTGGAGTGTGTGGTGTGCCTGCAGGAGCTGGCGGACGATGACGTGGTGCGCGCGCCGCCGGCGTGGAGGCACTTCTTCCACGGTGGTTGCATCGACATGTGGCTGCGCACGCATTCGTAGCCCGGAGCCAGAGGCCAGCCGGCTGGGGGAGCTCTCGCCGCCGCTGCACTTGGACCACATGGACTCGAGGAAGATGAGAGGACGATGAAAAAAAAAATGCAAGGGGTCCAATAAAAAAATACGTGGCTCCCGATAGGCGGGACCCACTCGTAAGGAAAACTGTCAAAATCGTGTAAGCGTCTAATTTGGGCAAGGTGAGACCATTGGACACATAACCTATGATTTTACGGACAAATTAGCAAAAGTGGTGGTTTGGAGAACGAAGCTTCAAACCCAGTGGTTCGTGAAATTTATACACTAATTATCATGGTGTATTAGGTCGTTCAAACCGTTCTCAAATTTTACCAAACAAAACTGGAGTATTTCTACCGAACAAAAGTGTTTCTCGTTCCGAAAGCCAGAAAAATGAGAATTGAAGTTAGTTTATCTCCTTAACATTACCTCGCCCTCATACAACGATCATGAAGTGTTATATTAGTCTCAGCGGCTCGGCCACACTGATGCGGGACAGCATGAGCTTCTTGTTACATGGACTCGATTTGCAGAGCCAGCAGGCCGAGCTGCACAAAACATCTTGAAACCAGGCCATAACCCTGCTGCGCTGCTCGTTCAAACAACGAGCTGGAGATGTCACCTTATGCTGACTACGAAACTATGGCCAGAGGTGCAACATGATGACTCTCAAGGTACCCTTTGACGCTTCTAGTTCAAACAAATGAACTAGTTTTCTAAAAAGTTGTGTTATTTTGAAATTTTAGTTCATTTGGTTGAACTAAGGAGGGTCAAAGGATACCCTGAAGGTTACACTTTTGCAGCCCTAACTATGGCGTGCGTTGCCGCGCTTGTTCACCATTTTCCCTATATATACCAACACTTGTGTTTTTTTTATCATTTAGTGGGATTTGAGAATATTAAATATATGGCTTTACCAAGAAAATTATGGTAGTATTAATTCATATAAGGTTCACCGTATCTAATATGCTGGTTTCAGTAAAAAATAAATTAAAAGGTACAATTTTGCATTTTTTTTCCTTTGGCTCGAGGCTCCCTTAATTTGACCATTTGCTGTAGAATTAGTTCGTCTATTTGTTAATGCTATTTAGAGGACTCCATTGGTTTTGAGTCAAGACATAGACTTGCTCATGTCGAGTGGATGAATGTAAAGCACAAATCTGCATTGTTCTGCCTTTACGTATTAACATTTAGAGCTAACTTATTTTTATTTGATGTTATATGGTTATATTGTTGACGATTTTGGCATCAAGATTGAGATAACGTCTGTTGACATTTTGAGCAGAGCAAATTGTAGCATTTAGGCAAAGCAAACCTTTTTTTAATAGAAAATATCTATCGTCATCTTTGAATCATATTGACTACTCCCTCATCCTAATTCTTGACTCAAATTTGCCCAAATATGGATATATCTATTCTTAAAAAACGTCTCGATACATGTAATATGTCGACAACAATTTAGGATCGGAGGAAGTAATTGGTAATAATATTACTATATCAGTTTCATCATATTTGGTTAGTTTTACTCTTTATAAAGATAAATTATTTTTTGCACTCTCATATAAGCTTTCTTGATGCAAATATCCATTGTAAATATTCACCCTTTATAAATGAAAATGACACAGTAGGGCATTTCCCTACTGTTTTGTGTCAAAAAAATAGAAGTTAAATAATTATTAAACTACTTTGGAAAATGTTGTTGTACTGAAAACTTTGGTTCATGATGTCACCAAAAACATACTCCCTCCCGCCACATAAAAAAAGAGAGCATACTCCCTCCCCTTCGTCTTCCTCCCGCCCGAAACGGCAAAAACCGCTTTAAAAAAAAAACTAGCCAAAACCTGGCTGCCTTTTGTCTCACTCGACGAATACCCTAGTCTCACAGCGCTGCTTTCTACCCCTTCCTCATTTCCGCCGCCACTATCTACTCCATCCCACCCAAACCCTAGTTCGTCATCGTCTTCCTCAACGGTGAGTAAATCCCACACAGGGCGGGGAAGCAAAGCAAGCTGGGAGCTTCGAGTAGTGCTTTTTGAGTGGCGCCGTAACCTCCTTCTCACGCAGGCTTGGGAAAGCAGGGGATAGAGATCTGGCCGCCTTCTTCTCCTGCTCCGTGACACACTGGTGAGAGTGATCGACGACGGACATTTTCGAGTTACGGTGTGTCGACGCAAAGGGGTGAGTTTTCTTTGGTTTCTACTCGTCTTGTTTCACTTGTTTTTATTGCCAAGCGTTTGAGAGTCACGTTTTATTTGGCTGGTTTGGAATTGAGCATTTTTACGGTACTAGATGGGAGTGCCAATCAAATCTAACCCTTGATTTAATGGGGATATATTAGTAAATTCCTCCTGCTAAATCTAAGTACGTAACTGAGCTTTCTATATATCGAATTCCTGGCCAGATTGAGTAGATCCTCTCGCTGCCGTTGAGTTCCCAAATTTGGTGTTAGTCTGTTAGCATCATCGTCGCAAACAGCGGCATGGTATCCAAGATTCACGCGTGTTGCTGTCAAGAAGGGGACTTCTCCATGAATTTCAGATTTTTATACAAGAAAAATGCTACGCATAGCCTAGCCGTGATCTGAATCCCTGATTACAAATCAAATACGTTGCTCTTATTCTACGTGGTGATCTTTTCCAATCTTAAGGCTAGTTTTCATATTCTCATCATTAATGATGTCGGAGACGATTTGTTCCTGGAGCCGGCCGGCTAGCCGGCGGTACGAGCATCACCTCGCCCAGGATTATCTGCTCCTTGGACACGGGCGGAGCTCTCGGTAGGGCGCCCTTGATTTTTGCCAGAAAATTAGATATAGGTCTTGGTTTTTTTTTGAGATGGATATAGGTCTTAGTTAGAGGCACGGTTAGAAGTAAATCCGGCATATTGCGATAATTGAGGAAGGAAAAGGAGAAACTTGCCGATTCACCTTTGATTTGGGTCGTCGGTTTCCTTCCTGGGCCTGGTAATCGTCGTGGGCCTAGCGGTGGGGGAGGACCGGAGGGGGACTTACCGATTCGCTTCGTCGTTCTCTTCTCACACGCTTCTCTCCCTCTGCTGCTTCTCTCGAGTCTCGACTCGAGCCTGGCGGGCACGGCGGCGCGGGATTAGGGTCCGGCCGCCAGAGCAGCTGAACGGAGAGAGGCGGCGCTGATCGGCGGGATAGGAATCCAGGATCCGGCCTTCGACTTCGCCCCTCAGCCACGCTTGTCGGCCTCGGTGGGACAACGCCCGCGCCCAGCAGTCAGCACAGGGAGCAGCTGAGTGCTGAACGGCGGGGGCCGGCTGCGGGAGCCGGGAGGTCAGCGAACGATGGCGATTGCGGGGCTTCAGCGATCTGTGCCATCCTCTACGACATGTCGATCGATGAGCTCGGGGCCTGTCAAATTTCCTCCCGAAGCTCACTTGTCGTATTTCTGCTAGTTTCGGCTGGTATCGTTGATCGTATGCAAATAACCTTGTTTTAACTCTCCTTAAGAAATGAAAAGCATTTTGTCAAATAAAATGATCGAATATTGAGGCTAACCTCTGTACTGTGCGATTGTCTGTATGTCTATACAGCTGCTGTATTGTCTATATTTTGTTTCTAAATTGCTGCGTTTGGGTAAAATAGTCGATTGTACTTATTTAATTATGTTTAGGGCCATATAATAAAACATTAACGTGACAGACTAATACTAATGCTTGCCGATTGTTGTTGCTTTTCTAATCAGCTAATGGCGGATGATGGCCAAAACTTGGGAGGAGCTCCACCTATTGGCACTGGCAGAGAGATAGAGCGGGAGGTTGCCATGGAAGCAAAACCTTCAACGTTCTGTGTTCTTGTTGACATTCGCAGGGAGGATGAGGATGACGATTTCGACGAAGCAGCCAAAAAGAAATACGACAAAGTTGAAAAGGCTGTGCGTATAAAAGAGAAAAAGAAAAAAATCAGGTCTTATTACCATCCCATATGATTCAGGAGAGAGGCAGTCAACTGGATTTGCGGTGTCAACAAATGGTAATGGACTAAGAATCCTAACATGTGCACATGTTATCTCTGATGTCTATACTCAAGGCAATCATCAACAACTTATTCGTGGTGAAATGAACAAAATATTCAAGTTTGGTGTCCATTGTGTTCATCAAGAGTCAGATCTGCACAATGGTTAGTGATCAGATGATTTCTGAGCGTACAAGAATGTCTACTTCGGCAAATGTTGTCGCCTTAGATACCGAGCTTGATTTGCTTGTGCTCGAGGTGGAAGTTGGGGAACTATGTGTGCGTGAAGATGATGAAAATTATCAAATTGCTTGCGAATAGGACCACCCAATAATTCAGTTTGCCAATGAAAATCCTATCAAGATGGATAAGCTTGTCCTGGCGGATGGCCACCTCAGAAATCGGGTGCTAGTACCACATGACAGGTTTCTCTTTGTGATTTGAGTTATGATGCTGTCACAGCCCTATACATCAAGGGATATACCATGAGACCTCTAGAGGTATCTGGGATGGCAGGTGACAATGGATTTTCTGGATCCCCGGTCCTGACTGGTCACGGTCAGTGTGTTGGTGTTTACCACGGTGTCTTTAATCTGAGCAATGGATATGCCATAAGTTTGACGGACGTGAAAGCATTTCTTGGGCAACACAACATGGTACGTTTATGTGACAAAATAGTACTGTACATATGTCCTATTTAAATACTGAGTCTGTATTAATCATTGTTCTAATTTGTATTGTCCATTTCAGTTGGTTTGGGGGCCCAACAAGCCTTAGAGCTCGCCGCCGCCAGCGGTCGCCTCACCACCTGATGCCGCTACCACCCTGCCCGTTCCTGGAACTGAACCAGCTCCTCCCGGTCGGATCCTGCTACCACCCCGCCCGTTCCCGGATCCTCCCCGTCCGATTCTGCCACCAAGATTGGGGGTTCTAGTGGAGGTAGTCGTTTTGGATTTGGTCGTGATGAATCTATTTGAACCTTGTTTTATTGTGTTTGGAGTGTTGATGTTTGGTACTATGCGATTGTACTCTGTTTAATTATGTTTGAACTATGTGTTTTAAATCTAAATTTGAACTTGAACATTATTTGTGGTGTTAAATTTGTTGTCGATGGCCATGAGCCCGTAGTATATTTTGTTTGTTACTACCAGCGTGCCCATGTCATGGATCTTCTTCGGCTACATCCTCCTCTCGGAGCCCGACGAGGACGAGATGGTCCAGGTCCCCTACGACAACGACGACAAGGCCACGCTCGCGCCATCTACGCGTGTGTTGCTCCGCGCAACACCACCACCCGGCCTTTGTCGCCGCGCACAGGGCCGCCGCAGCCGCTGGGTACCACCCGGCTTTCTTCGCCGCTGTCGCCGGCGTGTGCCACCACTTCCCCGCGTGGCCACAGCCTTCGGCTTCCACTAGTTGCCGGAACACGAGCCGGTGCCGGTGCTCCTCGTGCAAGCATGAACTGGAGCGCGCACAGCCCACCTCATGCTCGATGGAATGCCTGACACAACACTGAATGTAAGTTTTCCCCTAATAAACCATGACGGCCCTCATTGTGTTGATTGTACCGGTCAAGTTAAAAGTAAACTTAGGTCAAATAACATATAAATGGTCCTGAATATGATAGATGTTCAGAAGTACCTTCCTTTCATTGTATTCACTTGTAGTAGCTGTTGTTGTCGGATGGTGTGTTAAAAGATACTGAATGTTTCTATGAAAAAAAAAAGAATTTTTCTCTAATAAAAATGCATGTGCAGAGTGTCATCAGTTCAAGAGAGGTCATCAGTTCAAGAGCATTCAGTTTACATGATTGTTGGTCCTAAAAAGCCAAACCTCAGCTATGAGGCGAAAGTGTCTCAGGCCTGATCCTAAAAAGCCAAATCCAGCTGCAATCCCTGGCTCATACTGAGCCACATGTTTTCTACCCTTCTCAATGTCACCAAGTGCACTACCCATGTTTGAACTCATGAAACCATGTGGCGACCATGGTCCTGTAGCACCTTGCCATGTTTAGAATGCAGCGATGGAGCAAACTGACATATGAGCAAATAAAAATGAGGCATATAAGACTAATGATAATGATGCAGAATAATATAAAAAAATGTTCGCCTGTTATAGTTTTGCGTTATCAATTCTTGATGCTGCAGTACAAATGAATTAGATTACAGACGGTATTTAGATTTCTAATATCCAATCTTTAAAATAGCAGATTAGTGCAACTTTACCTCTTCATATGCAGAGGCTGGTGCAACTAGATGTCATCTGTGAGGTTATTTTGCTGTCTTCCAACACTGTTAACTATTTTTAAACAACAAAAAAAGTAGGAAATATTTGCCAGATTTGATACAGTATATGTGCAGATAGGTAGTTTAGACTTTGCAACAGTCACCTTCGTATAGATGTTTCAATCCTGTTCCACAAGTAAATTAGAGAACGGTGGAAACCCTTTATGTAGCGATATCTTTTGTTGTGGTTAACTGCGCTTGCTGATTTGGTTAATTCATTTTGTACTTTTGTTTTTTCAGGTGCAGCACTAATATGGAAATAGTCCCTGAAACATTAATGCCATCTTCAATGGGTGATTTTTGGCATGGGTTCAGGAGCGGCCATGCACTGATCTTCGTTTCTGACCTAATCTAAAGTATGCTTCAGATGGGTTACTTTGATTTCGCTACTAGCATACTCACCATTTGACAGTTTAGCGTTTTTTCTAACTTACACTGCTTGAAATCTTTTCATGTCTTTGTGGCTTTTTTCAAGTCGCAAGCTAAGGCTAAAGCTGGAAGATGTTGAATTTCAGGGATGGTTTTCAAAGCAGTTCAATATTTCTGACATCTTAAATCATTTTGATATAATTTACTCCTCTTAAGGTAAACCCTCTCTCTTCTTGTAATTGGTTCTTTTCTACTATCTGTCCTAAACTTTAAACCCAGACTGGTTAGCAATGTTAGTGACCTGCTTGGATTATTCAAGGATAATTTCTTGGACCCTATTTGGACTTTGAAAAACAACTGTAAGCAGAAAAGACACTCGATGGCTGTTGGCCCAGCCAAGTTATATTTCCTAAATGTGACATGTGCCAACCTGACTGTCAAAACAAATAATAATAATAATAATAATAATAATAATAATAATAATAATAATAATAATAATAATAATAATAATAATAATAATAATAATAATAATAATAATAATAATAATAATAATAATAATAATAATAATAATAATAATAATAATAATAATAATAATAATAATAATAATAATAATAATAATAATAATAATAATAATAATAATAATAATAATAATAATAATAATAATAATAATAAGGCCAGACCCTTTCTCAATGATGATATGTGCACGATAAGTCATGATATGTGCATGAACCTAAAAACTTAGGAAGTGAAGCTGGCCATGCTGTTGCCAGGTGCTGCAGGTAATGAGACAAAATTTTAGGTCTCCAGATTAGGAACAGTGTAGGACCGTTGAACCAGAGTTGTAATTTCAGAAAATAGGTGCTCAAACATGATGCATCTATACTTATGTAGAGCCCCTGCTAACCACTATTACTGATGCTTTAGCTAAATGCTGCTGCTATTTTTTTTCATTGGGATCTGTTCCGCAATTGTTTTAGTAATTCTACTAACTGAATTGAAATTTCCCAAAAGCAATCCTTCTGTTAAGCTTGGTTAGACAGAATAACAGTTTTACCTTTGCGATCAGTACTCACATCGAGTTGTCAGGTAACGAAGCTCACCGCTGATTTTTTTTTCCAGAAAAAAGGTGCTCATATATGCATGCATAGATCTCTAGAAAAAATTGGTCCACCCTGACTACAAGGGAATGTCGAAGTGTGCTTTTAGAGAATGCCAAATTATCAGGAAACAAATTATTTTTCCTCAAGGAGCAACATCACTCTTCAAGTATGTCAAACATGCTTAACATATTATGTAATTTCTTTAAGTTCATTGTATTTCTCGAACACGCAGGAGAGCTGCGTGTCATTGTATTAAGAAGAGCAAAGGAGTGGGTTTAGAAACCCCATGCTGCCACACACATATACACACCCTTTTACATCAAATGGTGTATCTCTCTCTCTCTCTCACTAGTCAAACTTTACCCAAGACCACTAGAGAGGAACTCACGCATTGGCTGGCTCTAGAGCAAGGAGATTGGATATTCCCCGAACTCTGGCCAAACTCCACAGGTGAAACTCATCTTTTACCGAAACCAGAACCCTATTTAGGCTCGGTTGAATCCCATTAAACACACAAGATTGCGGTGATTCCAAATGGACCAAGCTCCCAGAATGATGATGGAATTGAGACCCTTTGTAGTCTGGTCATCAACACCAGAATTTGTGCTTGCCCACCATGCATCAAAGGAGTTGTTGTCAGGCTGGGGGGAGAGGTCCTGCAGGCCGACCTTATGTAGAATGTTGTACCACACTTGCGAGAGAAGACACATGAGATCAGTAGATGGTCAATTGTTTCCTCAGCTTGATTCACAAAGCGGGCAGTGTTCAGGGTGGGGCAGACCTCTTTTAGCAAGACGGTCTGCAGTCCAGTACCTATTGTGTACCACTAACCACAAAGAACTTCCATTTGCCTTGTACCCAGCTCTTCCAGATTCTCTCCCAAGGCCCAAACCTTACAGCCCCAACAAAAAATCCCTCATATGCAGATTTAGCAGAGTACACTCCTAAACTAGAGAATTCCCATATATGAGTATCATCTTCTTCAGGTTGCAAAGTCAAATCCGAGAGAAGGTCCCACAACTTCTAATAATCTGTCAACACGGGTACTGTAATGGCACCCCGTATCCTGCACCCATTTCATCTCGGTTAGGACTTCATACACTTTCCTTTTCCTTGCTTTGTTGACTGATCCAAAAAACATTAGGCACTAATTGATCCAGGCTCTGGCCATGTAACCACTTGTTGGTCCAGAAAAATTGTGTTCTTGCCATAGCCGACCTCTGAGACAATGGTCACTCTAAAGAAAGCTTTTACCGCAGGGCGCACTTTTAAGTTCATTCTACTTTTAATTAGTGAGACCATATAACTGATCTTTGCCGTTGGCTTCCTCCTTTCAGTTACCATTCTTTCTATTTGCTTCTGTTAGGAATATACTCAGTTATTACCTCCACCCAACTATTTGCTATTATATCTAACTGTGTCATGTACTCGTGTACTAATTTAACTCAAGATCATGTTGGAGTCTTTGTAATCTGTAGTGTAGCTAACTGGTAGCGAGCAGGAGACAGCTGATCCACTTCCAAAGAGCCAAGGTATTACTATTATCACCTCATAAAACACATGCTGTCATATTCAGGTGTTCCAAGCATCTGATCGTGTTAGGGCCGAATTGTTTTGAAAAACATTAAATGATTATCAGCCTTTGTAGTTCAGATTGATGATTGTTAAACATTTAATATCTATTTTTCTCAGAAGAGGCTCTCTGTTGCATTTCGGTTTTAGCTACTATTTTTGCCTTTCCCGTTGATTTGATGCAGGGGAGGAATAGCTGGCTGGATGTGTGATCAATGGCCAATGGGGTCATTCTAAATCATGTTTAGTTTTCTCCCTAGATCATAACACATATAAGTTCTCAGTGTTATTGTATGGAAGAGTTGCAGATGAGTGGTAAGCAGAAGCTGCATGAGTACTGGCTATAGTCGCACAGTAATATAAATAACCACAAAAGTTTCATGTGTGCTATGCGCTTTGGACTTAAGCCCTGTTCGGATTCAGCTAGGAGCATAGGACTGACACATTAAAAAACCATCTGGTAGCTACAGGATCAGGTTCAGTAAAAATGATCGCACATCAGATATGTCAACATATTAAAGGAAGCATCCATGTAGTTTTCTATCTTTATGCTAATTTCCATTTCTTTACCAGATTCTATTCATTACTTGAACGTTGTGGTTCTAAATTTAAGTTTTGTTCCACTGCAGAGATTAGGCCCTGAGGAATGCCAAACTGTAGATTTAAATTACATGGCGACCTGGTGATTCTAGAGCAAATATGAATAACTGCCAGCTAATAACTTACTGCTTCCTCCCTCTGGTGAAATTAGTTCAGATTAGGTTGTGATTAGTGCAAGTTATCCAGGTTTCTTGGTTTAGATTGCAAGAGCTCTTCACAGTAGTGTTACCTGAGCTATAATAATTTTGTTTGTGCAAGTAGCCAGGTGGTGTGTTCTGACTCTCATCTGCTAGTATTCAGGTTTCGTCATAAAATACCTTGGGATGCCTGTGAGTGTGGATAAAATCACAGTGCATGACTGGTCTATTCTTGAGGAGAAAATGGAGAAAAAACTTGCTGGCTGGAAAGGGGGTGCTTTATCAATTGGTGGGAGAGTCACTTTGCTTAATGCATGTTTGTCTGCTACTCTAGTGTACCATTTGTCCATGCATAGGGTTCCAAAAACCAACCTTGAGAAGTTAGATAAAATCAGGAGAAAATTTCTGTGGCAGGGAGATGGTCATAAAAGGAAATACCATTTGATCAAATGGCAGTTGATCTGCAAACCTAAAATCAAAGGGGGGTTGGGGGTTAAAAACCTTGAGTTGTTTAACATAAGCCTGCTATGCAAATGGTGGTGGAAACTGGAATCTGAAACTGGGATTTGGCAGTCTATTGTTGATAAGAAGTACCTTAAAAGGGGTGGCATTTATAACATCAAAGGAAAACAATCTGATTCCCCTGGTTGGAAGGACTTGCTTCACATAAGGGAGCTGTACTTGCAGGGGAGGGTGATGATACTAGGTTGGGAGAAGGATTGATTTCTGGGTGACTCTTGGTGTGGTCATGCTCCACTGAAAGAACAATTTCCCAGGCTGTTTGAAATATCCAACAATGTAGGTTGCTCTGTTGCTGACATTGCAGCCAGGCATTGGCGCCTCACTTTTAGGAGGTGGCTTGATGAAAATTGCCAGCATGATTATACCAAATTAAACTCCAAACTGATGGGCATGGGGGTGAATGGGGAGGAGGACAGGCCTCTCTGGAAATGATCTAAGAATGGGAAACACATTGTTAAATCCATGTACAGGCTGTTAACTAGTCATGGCCCAAACAGGTCATTTCATCATATGTGGAAAGCCAAAATCCCATTAAAAATCAAAATCTGGTTGTGATTAATTTGGCATAATGCTATTGCCACCAAAGACAATATGACTGGCAGGAAATGGCGTGGGGACGTTTCCTGCCGTTTCTGTCCTGAAAATGGAACCATTCACCACCTTTTCTTTACCTGCTCTGCGAACGAGCCCTTGGCAGGGAACAACTCTAGTAGCACTTCTCAGGTCCTGAGTTTGACTCCCAGTGGGAGCGAATTTCAGGCTGGGGTTAAAAAATCCCCTCGTCTGCTCCACGCCTTAAGCACAGACCTAAGGCCTGCCCGCTCTCACACGGGCTTCGGTGCCGCTGTGTATGGTGTGGGGCAGGGGTTCGGGGGTTTCTCGACCTGCGTGAGAAGGTCTTCTTCTTAATGCAAAAGCCTGGGGGTTGGCTTACCCCTTTGCAGGTCGAGTTTTTTTTTTCTTTACCTGCTCTGCTGCAAAATATACTTGGGGGGTTGTGGAAGTTGCCATTGGGGCTGGCACTAGACCGTCTTGCTTTTCACAATATTTCATGTGGATTTCAAACCACCTAAGGGCTAGCAGCGATATGTTGGGCAATTTGGAAACTACGGAATATGGCTTGCTTCGAACACCGTCTTATTAGATCACCTGAGGAGTTGATATGTTGTGCCTGTGCCTTCTTGAAATATTGGGCAGGGATTCAGTCGTGGCGATGGAGATGCATTGCGAGAGGGAGCCAGGATCCTGCAGGAAGAAGCTTTGAGACAACATCCTGTACAAGCGGTTGTTGAGACAACATCCTGATCCTGTGCAAGCGGCTGTTGACATGAAGAGGCTGTTGGACAGCGTGGCTGATGATGAGGAGGCGACTTGAGCAAGGTGTTCCAGGTCGTTTTGCAAAAAGTTGAGTCTGATGGCTGTTGGTTTCGAGACTCTCCTAGCAGCTCTTTGGCGACTTGGTTTCGTCTGTAAAATATGGGCAGTTGTTTTGTCTTGTTTTTGAACCTCGCACTTTAGGCTTTGGTGCGTTTTTGACTTTTTGTTAGCCTTGGACGGCAAGTGTGTACAAACTACGTGGGCGTGTGAACTTATCTGTATTGTTCCGTTATCAGTTTGATAGTGGAACCCGACCTCAAGGGGTCGTAAAGGAAAAAAAAAATAGAGTTCGTCATGCATCTACCTAATGACAAAAAATTGAACCAAATTAAGACCGAATGTTTTCAGTACGCACAACCCAATTTGGTGAATCCAACGGCCTAACAAATAAAGAGAAAATTACTTATTTAGCTTCACACACCTGCTAAGTTGTTTTTTTTCCTCACACTAATTTGTTGCTTCATGTATAATGGGCTCTCGGCGGCCGGCGCCTCGTGAAGATATCTGGGGCGGCTCTCCCTACCGGTGGCGGCTCATTGCGAGCAGCGGCTATCCCCGCTGCTGCCCGGCCGCGGCTCATCACAAGCACAGGATCTTCCCGCCCACGCTGGCGGCAGCGCCTCGCATCATCTTTAAATCCGTGCCAATCTTTATGAAACGGAAGGAGTAGGAGTTGCTTGGCAGTCCACTTTTATGGATTAGAAGTTGTCTTAACTAATTGAACTATTTGTGAGTAGCAGTTTGCATGACTGATTAAGCAAATTAACAACTAGGAGTTGCTTAAGTTTTATTATAAGTTTCCTTTCGACGAAGAGAAATCAGAAAGCTTGGATTGCTCGCGAGCATACTGCGCCACATATCTCGCACCGTCCATCAGTTCATTGTCTTTGACGGAAAAGGCACGCGAAAGCAGAAGGTACAGCTCGTGTCCCCACAGCAGCAACTTTGCGACGTGCGTTGTTCAGTCTTTACGGCCGAAAGCCAACTGTAATATTCCAGGAAATCTCTTTGGCTGTTCAGTTACTATGCTGTGGCGTGCAGAGAGTCTGGGATCAGGGCGATGTTTCGATCGAATCGACTTATTCAGTCCATAAGGCCAAAAGCGAACAGCTTTTATCCTATTCAGAACACTATTCCAAACACTATTCGGAATAGTCAAAAAGTCATCCACACGTAATATATATGGTCCTGACTAGTGAGAGAAAACACATACTCATATATATATAAAGAAAGAGAAAACATATATTCTGACGAATATATAGAGAGAGAAAAAACGAAATCTAATAAAGAAAAAAAACACATATTCGTAAGAGACAATAGACATATATATATATATAGAGACAGAAAACACATATTCCTATGGATAGAAAGAGAAAATTACACACCACCACATTTGAGGCACATCTTCAGAAAAGCCAACTTTTTTTTAATTTTTTTCAAATCACCACCACTTTTGTGATCCGTTGTACTCCTCCACGCTGATCGTGTTTTGACGGTAAAACTGACAGTGGGACCCACCTATCGGTGCCACTGTGGCGCCACGCTGTACAAACCGTCCGAGCTGTTCTAACCAGAATGCACCAGAGATGCTCGTTCGACCTGGGTCCTGTCTCGAAGAAGATGAAGGCATCCGCCGTCGCTGCGGTTCTCGCCGCCTCCCAACCGGATCCCAAGCCTATGCCGGCACAGGCCGCCACCGTCGGCCACCCATAGCCCCACGCGAACCATGGCATCCGGCGCCTGGTCATAGAAGAACTCGAGCTGGCCGACGAAGGTGAACACCTCGCCGGTGCTGATGACGAAGTACTGTGGCACCTGCCGGAAGATGGAGAAGCCACGGGTTGCGATGACGTGGAGGCGGACGAGCTCGAGGATCCCGGCCGTGAGCATGGCGAGGATGGAGATCACGGCGGGCTCTACCGCCACCCGCGCCTCGGCAGCTCCCCGCTCAGCCTTGCCGCGCAGGTGCTCGTCGCAACCGCCTGCAAGTGGAATCTCCTCGAGCCGCTCGCCGCTGTACGAGACCCCCGACAAGGAGTCCAGAATCGAGGGCAGCCACAAGCTCGAGCGCGCCCGCGACGGCGACGTGCTGGCGGCGGCGACGGTCTCCGATGCGGGCAGATTCCGGTGTGAGGCTTTGCGGCGAGGGATTCAAAAAGTCGGCGCGGTGCTCCCGCGTGCGGCGTCTCGACACGGTTGCCTCGGGAGGAGGATTTTGGATGCGGCGGCGCTTGGGGAAGAGAAAGGGCGGAGGGGGAAGAAGAGAGCTACCAAGGGACACCCCGGTCGCGTCGACCCCTCCCCGCGCCGCTGCTCTGGCCGCTCGTGCCGACGCGCTTGCCGTCGCTGCTAGCTAGCCGCCGCCTGCGCTTCTAGCGCAGCCCGCACCTTGCCGCCTCGACGGCATCATCAGCCACGAGCGCGTCCCACAGGTGCTGCAGCTCGGCCTGAGGAGAAAATGAGGGAGGGACGATGGGGAGAAGGAGAGCGTGGGGAGGGGAAGAGAGGGGAAGCCCGGGGGATAAGAAGATGGAGACGGGCGGCAGGCAGTGGCCGCAGGACAGAGATTGGACGGCGAGGGGACGGGACCAATTTGTGCAAGACAGATATGGGACAGCTCTTAGAACGTGGCGTCAAGTGGCACCCACAGGTGAGCCTCCTTAATGCAATCAACGGGGAAATCAGTGAGCGACCACAAAAGTGGTGGTGATTTAAAAAAATAAAAAAATGTGGCTTTTTTATAGATGTGTCTCAAATGCGGTGGTTTTGTGTAATTTTCTCGGATAGAAAACATATTAATGAGAGAGAATGAACAATGGATGTACCTATGTCTAAAATACGTCTAAATACATGTAATATTTCGACAAGTAATATGATTTTATTTTGCGAGTGACAGGTAACATGAGTCGGAGGTAATATCAAAACTAGTCGGTGTTTTCCTCCCGTGACAGCAAGTATGACTTATCTATATTTTCGCATCTGTCACGACGCACACATACTGTATTTGTCCAAACGGCTGAATTGATCGTCACGTGAGTAATTAATTACGGGATCAGTACTCTCCGTCCCCTCTGCAGCTATATTCACGCGAACAGCTGTGGGCTGTACTCTCCCACGTCGCAACACCCAACGGTCGGTGGAAAAATGGCCGACGAACTGGATAAGCGGAGCAGTGCGCTGGGGCGTAGTGAATTGAACTATTTTTAAATAGGTACTGCATGAACGTTTAGGCCCAGGAGTTGCTTCACTTTTCTTTTCTTTTTATTATAAGTTGCCTTTTGATGCATCGTAACTTTTTTGAATAGGTATTGGATGATTGATTATGCAAATTAGCGACTAGGAGTCGCTTCACTTTTTTTTATCATAGGTTAGTTCACTAACTGTGTCTTGAGTTAGAAGTTGCTGGACTAAACGGCCTTTTTAAATTATAGGTTCCATTTTACTAGTCTACTACTGACCAGAGGTTGCATTACAAGCCGAATTTTGAAGCAGAAGGTTCTAGGCTAAGCATTTTTTTTTATCAGGCACCATGAAAACAATTGAGGACGAAGAAGCAGTGAGAGTGCTTGAAGAAACTACGGATTTAGTGCCTAGTCGCAGGAGGCGAATTGCACATGATGGTCTTTTTTTAATTACATAACTTGCACAGCAGCTGTCGACAACACGGTGCGGATATTTCGTTTTTTGAAGGAAAAAAACCCTTCATTAGTTGCTTAGGTTTACTCATTCTTGGCTTGTTTTGGCATGGTAATTATGTACATGTTGCAAAATTGAAGCAATAGAGAGGCTACAAAAAGGAGAAAGGAGTCTGTCTTTTTTGTGCATGTTCAAGAAGACAGAAGCTCCCCCTGCGGACACTATCATTATCAAGGATCCTCCCTGCTCTGTGTATATTTTGCTTCTCCCTAGGCGGGGGCTTTAACAATGTGCGTGTTTCCCGACGACAATGAAGCTGGAGTTTGTATTCTTTCATGTGCAACAAGTAAACAAAAACAACCGCCTAACCTGACCAGATCCACTGTGTTTTCTGTTTCCATCATGTGTTATGTGTTTTTACCTGAATTTTCTTGCCTAGCTACAACATGCCCAATTAATCCCCTGGCCAGATCTCAATTCTGGTATGTTCAACGGTTTGGTAAACATGCAAAATCCTGCAATTCTGTTTTGTGCCACCTACCGAGCAATGATCTTGGAAATTGAACTGATCATATTTCGTGAGGTTTTCTGGTATACTGTTGGGATTTTGGGAAAACATGCGAAAACCTGTCCAAAAACCTGGGACGTGTCCTACCGAGGGTTAGGGGGAAGCAACTTCTTGCGACCCAATCAACAAGTGGTTTTCACTCTTTTTTGTGTTGTTCAAATCCCCCGTCCTTAAATATGTTGAGCATGACCACTTAATCTCCAAGGCAGATCTTAGTGTCCCTTTTGTTAGAGGCGGGTGAGAGCAACTCCAACCGTCCCCCCCATCTCGCATCCGGCCTGCCACTTTTTTCGGCCGTATTGGGGGACGCCGGCTAGATTTTGTTTTTAAGGTTTAACCGGTTTCCCGCCGGCGCCCCCCAACGGCTCCCCAAACCAAATTTTACAAATATTGCAAATTGAAACAACCCCATTTGATAAGTTTTGAATCACATTTCAAACAAATTTAATCAAATTCAAACAAATAAACAAATTTAATTTCTGAATTGATGTGAAACCAAGTGTGCTGATGGCGTCTCTCTTCAATTTGAAGTAATCGTCGTACTCCCGGAGGTACTTGGCAATCTTCAAAAAGAGCTTCCGAGACATTCTGAAACGCCGCCGAAAGATCACATCGTTGTGCAATGGATCATCGACGAAGTAGTCGGCGTACAACATGCAGTAGCCTTCCATGCTTTGTCTCGCCTTGCTCTTGCGGCGGCCCTTCCTCGATCCTCCCCTTCCTGGCTGCTGTGCATCTTGGACGATGAGTTGTGCTCCTCTTCGCTGCCGGAGGCAGCATCATCGGTAGTAGCTACTTCCTCGTCAAAAAGCACGGCGAGCATCTCTTCGTCGTCCGAATCCATGGCCTGGGAAAATCGTTGAACACCTTGCGGGGTGGCCGCAGGGTGCTGGAACTGGCCGACGGCGGACGGCGGAACTGGAACTGCGACGGCAAAGGAAGATCTACGAGGCGGCAGGTTTTTGGGTTCGACTGTGTGCTGGAACAGCCGCAGGTGAGAGGGGTGGTTCAGGCGGCGACTCAGGGGTGGAAATCGCCCAAGCCGACGGAGAGGGGCAAATGGGGTATGTTTTTGGGTTTGTGCCGCTGATAGTGCTGGCCTGCGAGGTTTTGCGCCCCCGACAGCCCCCCCGTGGGTTGGGTTCGGCGTGGGGGCGCATGCTAAAAAAACAATTTGGAGAGGCCGACTTGGGTCGGAATTTTCACGTCGGCGCCCCCCAAACCCGTTTAGGGGACCTTTAGGGGGGACGGCTAGAGATGCTCTAAGGGAGGGGGCAATTACTTGCTGCAGATCAATGGGGCATGTGATGTAAGGAGTCAGCAACTTTGATTTAGGTAGCAACCATGGCTAGTTATGCAGGAAAGCAACTTTGCTCCGTTCTTGTGTAGAAGACGACCAACTTTTAACGTTCGATGATTCCAATCTGAAAAGAACGAGCGTGGGTTTGCTTTTTCTCTTGGGGGATTTTTTATGTCAGGTTGCCGGGACAGTTATTTGGGTTGGCGCTCGTTGGGCGAGGAAATTGTACATTCCACTCATTTTTGGTAGGGTCATTGCACGAAACACCCACTCGACGACTTTTTGCGGAAAACACCCACTCGATGTCTACTCCGTTGCGCAAAAGTCCTAATTTTCGTTTGGGCTCGTTAACAAGCATTCTGATGGGTGGGGCCCACAAATCAGAGCCACTCCGACTTGCCACGCTGGCGGGTCGGGCATGGAGGTAAATATTTTCTTTTATTAATATTTCTGCATTTTGCTCTCCGCCGCCGCCGTCCTCCTCCTCGCTGGCATGGCTGCCTCCGTTGCAGCCATGTTCCCCAAGAAAGCGCTGCCGACGAACTCCGGCTACTGCGGGCTTCTCATCCGCCTTCTTCTGCAATCCCCTCCCCAACTCTTCCTCCGACCTCCGCCCTCTACCGCAACCCCTTCTCCTGGAACCGCTGGTTTGGGCTGCTCTTCATCGAGAACCCGCTCGGGACCGGCGCCGCTCACGACAGCGCCGAGTGGCTGCTCCAGTTCGCCGCCGTCGACGAGCTCCACACGCACGCCTCAAGCTCTCTGTGCCATCGTCGCGCTGCCACCTGCTCTGCCTTGCTGCCGGCGTCGCGGTCTCGCCGTCCCCAGCCTCCTGCCGCACTGCCTCCCGTGGTCAGCGCGCATCCGCACGTCCAGCAATCTCTGTCGTGGCCCACGGTCATGCGCGGCGCCGCCAGGCGCAACAGCGGCTGCGTGGCCGAGAAATTGATTCAATTTCATTCCGTCTAGCTATCTCCAGCGGCTTCATGGCCAAGAAATCGATTCAATTCCATTCCCTCTAGCTAGCTCCACCCAATCGTTTTGTTCAACACGGGCATGATGCTGAGCTACGTGTCCCTGGCAACAACGGCCAACAACAACAACACCGGCGCGTGGAAGAAATTTGCGAGCACGGGCGGCGTGCGGCACGTGCTAGCCACGGTCCTGGCGCCGCAGTTCTTCCAGCAGGTGTCGGCGACGCTCTATTGGCCGCGCGGCCGGTGTCACCCTCCCACGCGCTCCTGCTGTGCCTCAACATGCCCGACGGAGGACGCGCAGAGGGGCTCTTCGGGACGCCGCACGACGGTGCACTCTCGTGAAGAGACTCAAGGAAGAGGATGAGCCAACGTGGCAGCCCTTCAAGCCAGCGTGGCTCTGACTTGTGGGCCCTACCCGTCAGAATGTTTGTTAACAAACCAAATCACTGGTTAGGACCTTTGCGCAACGGATTACACGTCGAATGAGTGTTTTCCGCAAAAATGTCATCGAATGGGTGTTTCGTGCAACGACCCTCCAAAGATGAGTGGAATGTGCAATTTCCTCCTTGTTGGGCAGCAAGCCGCGCGTAGGCGGCAATGGGGGACAGGAACTTTCCTTATCGGGGGACGGAACTGGGGCTTTCTATACATAGGGTGTGCACCATCCATAGGGGGAAGGTGCACGAGCTCCCCTCAGAGCATATCCACTCGTTCCCCCTATATTTCATCCGACGCATGGCCATATGGGGAGGCACCTGCGCAACAATTTGTTTGGGATGGAACCGGCACCCAGCCGCACCTCCAAACATCGCTCCCCCAAATTTAGTTTGTCTCACTGTTAGTGTTGGCCCGCGCTGCTTTTCAGATTCAGCCGGCGCCCCCGCTAGCCCCCTGTGAGAAGGGAGTTGATTGGGAGTGCCGGCTAAATTGATGCGCCAGCCGGCTACTTTTTGGTTTTGGGGAAGGGGGGGGGGGGGCAGACTGGGTCAGTTTTTTGGCGCCGGTGCCCCCATAACCCATTTGGGGGGCCTTTAGGGGACGTGGTTGGAGATGCTCTTAGTCCGGTCCTTTAAATATTTATTATTTTCCTTTTTCACTTTTTTTGAAAAAAAAACATGAATATTTTTTCTGTGCAATGAAAGTATTTTGAAATACATGAACAGAATATCTTGTTTGAAACTTATGAAAAACTCTTCGGTTAAAACACACGTGCTTAATTCGTTCCTACCCAATTCTGTAACTGAGGAAAAAATGAAGGTAGGGCGACTGGGTCCTCCGCCCGTGCATGCTTGACGCCATGTGATGCGCTTGCAAATGTCTTCTGAGTTTCTTGCACCTCAACCCTCTCCTTTACTGCTGCAGTAAATTCAAAACAATCCATAAGAAACAGGAAACAACAACAGTGTAAAGTCAATGATAGCTATGAACCAAGTTTAAATTGCAACCCGCCTGAACTTTGGTTGTAAACTCAGAATAGATGCACTAGAATAGAACATAAACATAAAAGATAAAAGAAATGCATTATGTTATTGCAATAATTTGTTCTTATAGGCATAATTTGAACTATGAAAACACTCTTCTTACTAGCTTCAAAGAGCACACACTTCTAACAATCATGTGAATCAATCAAAGTACATTCTAACAACTATGGAACTACCATTAAGCGAAACGTTACTCTCATGTGACATATAATCAAAGAAAATAAGAAATACATATTAGCTTCCACTTCAGCTTTTCTTACCTGATGTAAGGCAAGAAAATCCCAGAGGCAGGCGTAGAGTGTTCTCCTGGCAGTTAAGGGGGTCATAAACCTTTAACTGAAAGATCATATCATAATTGTTAACCTTTTTTCTTATTTTAAAAAAGAAACAGTAAAGTTTACATTTTAATATTGCACATAACTTCAAATATACCTTCAGTACAATCTTGGATGATTCAATTTTCTTCTCCAGAAACTTCCAGCCAAGAGAAAGAAAATACTCTTCCAACTGGGGACAAATTTTGAACACAGTACTAAATATATTTTCAAGTATATATAATAAAATTAGATATATTTTCAGTTTTTCACCTCTAGCATATTCAGAGAGCACATCCCGTTAACTGAAACGATCACATCGCCACGCCTAATCCCAATGATTTGTACCTAAAAGAGTCAAATAAGTTACAATACCAGAAAAGCATATAGACTAAAAATTAGATACGAAAATGTCAACCTTAAAAGTCTAAAAGGAGTCACATACAGTTGAAGAGATTCATTACCTGATCGACGAGGTAACCACTATCAATTTTGTGTTTATATAAGATTTCTTCCCTCCTTGACATATCCAAAAACTGCACTGTTCTTAAAGACAGACCATGATCTGGACGAGCCATACACCTAAAACAATTTACATTTAACCAGTGAAATAAATTAGTTCATTTACTTATTACAATTGTATTTTATTTACCAAATAAATTGCACAGGAAATCATCTAATTTTATTGAATCTAAAATTGCACATGCTTTTCAAAGTAATAAAAGCGTAAGTTTCTTGTTGTTTTATACCTAAAGTTGCTTTCCATTTCAATCAATTTCTTTATAATGAAGCTCGGAAGCACGGGAGCTTTTGTGTTGGGGCAATCAAAAGTCATTCCAGCAATATTTCCATCTCGATCCATTACCAATCCACCTGGCTGCATCGAATATGTACAAATGACTTAACACTACAGTGAAATCAAGTAAAGATGAACACTTGAATACAAGTAATTTGATTAATACCTTGAGAAGCTCACAGCTAAGATACAGATAATTAATGGTTGCGCCCGAAATAAGGTTCATTGTGCCATAAGACCTTCCCTGCCATAGTCATCAATGAAGAATCTTCCTTTCTTGTCAATACGAAGACATCATCTCCGTAATCTGGACTTGACATGAAGGAAGGGCACCGCAATGGCATATCAACTGAGATCTCCAGGATAGCAAGGCCATAGTAGTGATCAAAGAACAAAAGCTCTCCGTCCTTAATGACCTTATTGGGTAAACGAACAAGTAGCTGAACAAACAAGTTACCTTAGATAGACAAATTGTATCAATAGATCGAGATTAAAGGTAAGACAATAACCTTCAACAAGTTGAGTTTGGCCTTACTAGTCTTAACTTATCGAAATAGTAACAAAAAGTTTATAATGTATTTTTTTAACATAAATTTGATGTCAACTATAACCTCATAAAATTTGAAACTAAAACTCAACTAATACATGGAAGAACAACAAGAAAATCTTGTTTAGGGGTAAAATGGACCAACTGAAATAGTTCAGTTCGAGGGAGTAAATCAAACCAAATGTTGTAGGGTGTTAACTAGGCGTAACCGCGTACGTAAGCCAAGGTTAGACCGTTAGAGGAGTAATTTGAACCTTTTTTTTTTCCTAAAAAATGCCTTTAAATAAAAAGAGATCCAAGTGCAAGGCAACTATGGCCAAAGTGACAAAAAGTGTTGTAGAAGGTTACCAACTTAGTATCATGTGCATATTATATATAAGGTTCAAAACTGTATGCAGGCGTGATTACATGATTGATACTATTTTCTGAAACCATGACCTGCACCCATTTGCAAAAAATCATTTCAAACATTTACTAGGAAAATTCCATTCTCTTGCAATCCCCACATGGGTGATCATAGAAAAGAGGATGAAAAGAATAACTGCAGTAAAGAGCGAGAAACCTATCCATGAGTTATTCCATCCAATAATCTTGGTAGTTACCCGCCGAGAGCATGGGCACATCATTATTATATTTCTGAAGTCTAAATCGGTATGCTCTCTTTGTGAAGTTTTACCGAGTGCTTAAATATTGCACTAAAACCACGACAAGTATTTAAAAACGGAGGGAGTAGCAATCTTCTAATTATTCAGCTGTCCAGGATAGCGAAGCAGTAGAATGCAGCAGCATTGCAGCAAACAAGAACAGCGAAAACGTATCTTGGATTGATTGCTAAACTTTGTTGATTTGCTGATATTCAACCGAGAACTCAGGTCAATTTTTTTTTCTTATATTATGGTTAACATCATTGCTAGTAAGGCATAGTTTGCTGGCCGATATGGTACAGCAGAAAGCTTATTCCGCTGCTGCAAAGAAAAAACTATTTCGATTTGACAGAATTTTTTGCACCCGAGCATACTGCTCCCACTATCCAGGCCGTCAGCCAGATTACCCTCAGGCGTCCGATCCGAAGACCCGAAGACGTCGTGAAGCCTACCTAACGACAGAAAACGCCGTGCCGTTTCGGCCTACGCGTAGACTCGCGTCCGATGCGATTCTTCATGCTTTAGGCGAGATCTGGATCAGCACCAAGAAGAGAGGAGCGCCATTGTTTTCCATGGCAACATAAAGACGTCCAGCGCCATCGTCACCGCCATGCAATGGTCGCGCGGTATCAGCCGGGACAGACGAACTGCGGTCCATGTATCACGGGCTTATCCACGTGCGTGAAGACGTACTACTTTCCTCCCATTTTTTTTGGAATTCGTGGAGGAGTTGATGCACATATTCTTGGAATTAGAATAAAAAATAGGGCAACATGTCGCGATTCGATCTGCCCGCCTCAAACTTCAATTCACCATTGCCAGATCCCGTCTTGCATGCTTAATTCCAAAACAAAACAAGCAGTCTGTCAAGGAGAGGGCGATTTATGGCTACTGTTTGTGAATACAAACATCCTTTTCAAGGACCTTGCTTTATTTTATCAGTTCGTAAATTTACAGTGGCAATTAAAAAGAACGCAGATACCTTGGTGCCCAGAGACAATCAATATCTTATGGCTCATGCTTTCAAATAAAAGAGCTAAACCAGGCCGGCGCACTATCTAATTAAGTTGTGGTATTTAACAAAATGAAACGACGACCATGGGAATTTTATCTGGTGCTCGTTTCACATTTAATATTATGTTCATTCTTGACAGCGTCAACCAAGTCGCTTAATTTTCCAAAAAAGAAACAATTGATCGTTTCCACGTACCATTGACCCGCCGCATGCATCTGGATCGGGATTCAGGACCATATTTCAATCTTGGCGATAGCGGTTCCTTTATGGGGGCCGTCGCTGTACTAGCGCACGTCGGTACTGCAGAGGTAAAAAGAGCAAGGTGCTAACGCGCCCCAGTACGACTCCGTCCCTGGATCTGACGCTGTTTGCTCCGTGTGTGCACTAACGGACGATGAGGGGTGGAGGATAGGTGGAGCAATGTAGTAGGGCGTAGTCTCAGCTTTCCCGTCTTTTTTGGCACGTAGGATACCATGCGGCAGCACAAGAGGGTCCCACCTCTTGGCTACCGGTAGGTCGTGCTGACTGGCATGTTTGCAGAGCTAATAACAGCAAAGAAGTAGATAGGTTAACTAAAAGCGTGTATCAGTAAGTATTTAGTGCACCTTGAAATCAAGTTTTCCTTTATAATCACAGACAGTTTCAGAACTGGTCAGTATCCTAGCACGCACATCCAACTCAGATGGACCAGATTCCATTAAAATTCCATTCTGGCAACCCATCTGGATACACAAGCAAGAATGTCAAGATTCGCTATGAGAGGAAACGATTAGGTTAATTTAACTTGAAGGTCCGGGCAATTTTACGTACCATTCTCAGTGGAGGAAATGCTGACAATCGATCTTGCTAAGCCAACAACCATCTCCCTGTGTCTTGAGGATGCCGAGTACAACACATCACCCGTAGAACTAGATGAAGTGTCAAAGTCGTCCTTTGTCTCCCTCAGGAGAGGAGGATGGGTTACAGGATCTAAACAAAGAGCAACGATAATACAAGAGTTAGCAGAAAGCAATTCATTGAAGATGTAAGAATGAATAAGTTAATTAGCTGAAGATGTAAGAATGAAGAAAACAACCATTGGCAGTCAGCTTGTACACCCTATGGCAAGCCTTGTTCCACTCTGAGATCTCTTTCATGCTTCCACCGTCGGGGAATTTGGGGCATCTACGAGGGAGAGGACGGCTGCTTGCGATGAGGGGGAAGGCATCATCATCCGATCCACTCCTCGTCCTCCGCCGCCTCTTCCGCGTTCCTCCCGCTCATCGGCTCGGCAGTCACGGACCGACGGGTCTCCACAAGCCTCCCGCCTGCCTCCCAAAACCATGTCGCCTTTCCCCCCTCCGTCGTCTCTACCGCCTCAGCCGAAGAGGAGGGCTCCTCGGCACGTCTCCTTCTCCTCGTGCTCATCGGCGATCTATCTAGGGTTTGGGAATTGGGGTTTGGGGAGGAACCAAGCTTGAGGGCGCCGTGGATCTCACGAAAGAAACGGGCACATAGAAGGCAGGGAGACGAGAGAGCAGCAGCCCGCCCTGCGCGCGTTGGTTGCCTTCCTCCGGCCGCCGCCTGTGTGCGTTCCGTTTTGTTCCGCTATTCTCTCTCCCGAAATTGCTTCACATCCGAAATTGACACATGCACGGAATACACAAGCCCATAACGAGTCAAACAAACGGGCCATGAAGTGTTATTGTACACTTGGGCGGCCCGCAACCAACCCACCTGCAAATAAATACCGACTAGCCCACAACACAAATCAGGAAACCACGGCCGAACTTTGTGCCCCCCTATAAGCCCCATGTAATTGCGGCCCAAACTTGGTCGGTCGGTCTGCTTTTTTTTCGTCCATTATTTTTTCTTCCTGCGTTGTTTGACCTGGTTCCTCCTGTAAGACAGACTTTTTTTTTTGCGGAAGCTGTATGACGGGTTCAACATGGAGCAAAGCCCTGACAAATTCAGAAAAGCCTCTAAGATTACACAGGATTAGGGC
The DNA here is from genome assembly GCF_000005505.3 of Brachypodium distachyon. Classification (NCBI taxonomy): domain Eukaryota; kingdom Viridiplantae; phylum Streptophyta; class Magnoliopsida; order Poales; family Poaceae; genus Brachypodium; species Brachypodium distachyon. The sequence goes on along the minus strand of NC_016132.3, from coordinate 15,519,188 downwards.
TTGACATACATGATAAATTGCAAAAGCATGGACACACAGAAATGATCAAGCCCTAATCCCTCTCCATCTACAACTCCGATGAACCTGTGCTTGACAAAATGATTCCTTGTGATATATCCAATCTGCATGCTTTATGAGTTTCACACTTGCACGGTGTCAAGATATCTGCAAATATTTTTAGTTGTTTTACCTTTTACCGACTTAACTGCTTGATTTGTCTATCATTCTTAAACATCTTATATCGTACTCCCTCCATCCCATATTAAGGCCCCATTTGATTCAAAGGAATTTCAAAGGATATTTGGAGGATTTCGAATCCTCAGGAATTTTTCCTACGTGGTTCGTTTGATTCAAAAGATTACAAACCATAGGAAAATTTCCTTAGGATTCATTTCTACTAGGTTTTGTAGGAAAAATTCCATCCAATCCAACCTCATTGTAAGAATTTTATGTTTTTCCTGTGCACAATCAAACATCATCTAATTCCTGTAGTATTGAAAATGACATGCCACTTTGACCCTGTATTTTTCCGTCCTGTGAAAATCCTGTGAATCAAAGAGACAGACCAGAACATTTCATGCCTAAGTGTCGCAACTTTGTTTAGATCCGCGTTTTAGTGTATAGATACATACATATATAGACAAAGTTGTGACACTTAACATGGGATGGAGAGAATATTTGTTTCTTTTATTCTGCACTAGCCTCTACAAATTTTTTTGTAAGCAATGCTAACCATTGATATACGTGTTGTAATAGTTACTTTGAGCCACATGTAAGCCCTTTTTGCATGAAATGTTCTGGTCTGTCTCTTTCTATTGTCCAGCTTCATGAGCAATATTTTGTCCCACTACCATGGCCCAAGCCCGCTAATAACAGTAATTGTAATATGAAAATATTAATGCTGGCAAAAATTGAGTAAACATAAATGTTTTCAGGTTATGAGCCCATCCTTTCTGAAGCATGGACAACTTTTGGTCATGGCACGTACGAACACCTAGCGGAAATAAAAATTAATCTCTCTCCGTTTCAGCTATATGTGTAGTGGACTTGTTTGTTCTGAAGCGTAACTGTCATAATATTGTCAGAGAACACATTACTACAAGTGCAACTACTTGTAGCTCTTCATTTTGTTGGTTAAATAATTATTCCATGGAATAACTCTCTCATTCTGCTTGTGTAGGATAGACTATCACTTAACCAACCTTGATCGTTCTGTTCTTGTAAGATCTATGATCGCCATCATTTGGAAATGACCATTACTTTCGGAAGAGATTGCTAGATCAAAAGATCCAGATTGGAAAGACACATTTCCAAGGTACAAGGACAAGCCATGGAAGGAACAAAAGATTCAGATGGTGAAGACTCATTTCCAAGGTAGAAGCATAGGTCATTGTTGTGGTTGCAAATTCCATCTGGATGTGATGTCGGTGAAAGATGTCTTCTATATGTCTAATTATATGTGAGGCCTCATTATATGTTGGCAACCTGATGTGTGTTGACTAGATTAACGTTTTCTCTTATGCGCATGTGCAAAAATACAAACAGAATAACACGAGCTTGAGATGATAATGTTCTCTTTTTGTTGTATTGCTGGTAGTGGTAGGGACAGAAGTTTGAGATGATCATTTGTCCATCAATCCCACTCCTATAACCTCTATCCTTCAGTCTTCTTGTACTACAGGAAACATATAATCATTCTATTTACTGTGGCTTTTGCTGAGAACATATGTTACAAGTGATGCGTCTTTTACGACTTGATTGCCAATGATGAATTGATGCGCAAGGAGATAGAAAAGTAGAATTACCTTCCAGCCATAAATTGTTTCTTATATTTATGAATTTTTCTATCATTATATTATCATTACATGGTCGAAAAGATGGTGGGGCACCATGTGTTCTACCATTTACTAAACAATATATATTCTCGTGTCCAAATAGACGGGCACGGCAACGCGAGCCATCAATGATATAGTGTGACATGTAATCAAAGAAAATACAAAATACAGATTAGCTTTCACTTCAACTTTTTTTACCTGCGGGAAGGCAAGCAAATCCCAGAGGCAGGCATAGAATGTTCTCTTGGCAGTTAAGGGGGTCATAAACCTTCAACTGAAACATCATATCATAATGTTGGCCATTTTTCCTATTTTAAAAAACAAGCATAAGGTTCACATTTTAATATTGCACATAACTTCAAATATACCTTCAGAACAATCTTGGATAATTCAATTTTCTTCTCCAAAAACTTCCAGCCAAGAGAAACAAAATACTCTTCCAACTGAGAACAAATTTTGAACACACTAAGAAATATATTTTCAAGTACATATAATTAAATTTGATATATTTCAGTTTTTCACCTCTAGCAAATTCAGAGAGCAAATCCCATTAACTGAAACGATCACATCGCCATGCCTGATCCCAATGAATTCTGCAGTGGAGTTGATTTCTACCTAAAAGAGTCAAATAAGTTACAATACCGAAAAAGCATATAGACTAAAAATTAGATATAAATAATGTCAACCTAAAAAGTCTAAAAGGAGTTGCATACAGTTGAAGAGATTCATTACCTCATCGACGAGGTAACCACTATAAATTTTGTGTTTATATAAGATTTCTTCCCTCCTTGACATATCCAAAAACTGCACTGCTCTTAAAGACAAACCATGTTTTGGACGAGCCATACACCTAAAACAATTACATTTAACCAGTCAAATATAGAATTAAACTAGCCTACTATTACTAAAAGTGCAATTTATTTATTAGTGGTTAGTAATGATGAAAAGTAGTGGTTAGTAATGATGAAAAGAGTTGTATAAATATCAGCTTGTTTAGTAATAGTAGACTAGAGTTGTATAAAAGTGGAGTGTGCAGCGGATTATCTCACAATTGTAAATTTTTTTAGTTTATTTACTTATTACAATTGCATTTTATTTACCAAATAAATTGCACAGGAAATCATCTAATTTTAATGAATCTAAAATTGCACATACTTTTCAAAGTAATAAAAGCGTCAGGTTTCTTATCCCTTGTTTTATACCTAAAGTTGCTTGCCATTTCAATCAATTTCTTGATAATGAAGCCCGGAAGCACGCCGGTTTTTGGGTTGGGGCAATCAAAAGTCATTCCAGCAATGTATCCATCTCGATCCATTACCAATCCACCTGAGATACGCTGCATCGAATATGTACAAATGATTTAACACTACAGAGCAATCAAGTAAAGATGCAACAATTGAACACAAGTAATTGGATTAATACCTCCTCACAGCTAAGATACAAATAATGGTTGCGACCCAAAAAGGGTTCATTGTGCCATAAGACCTTCCCTGCCGTAGTCATCAATGATGAGTCTTCCTTTCTTGTCAATACAAAGACATCGTCTCCGTAATCTGGACTTGACACGAAGGCAGGGCACCGAAATGGCATATCAACTGAGATCTCCAGGATAGCAAGGCCATAGTGGTCATCAAAGAACAAAAGCTCTCCGTCCTTAATGACCTTATTTGGTAAACGCACAAGTAGATGAAAAAACAAGTTACCTTAGATGACAAATTGTATCAATAGATCGAGATTAAAGGTAAGACAATAACCTTCAACAAGTTGAGTTTGTCCTTAATAGTCTTAACTTATCGAAATAGTAATAAAGAGTTTATGATGTTTTTGTTAACATAATTATGATGTCAACTATAACCTTATAAAATTTGAAACTAAATTCAACTAATACATGGAAGAACAAAAATAAAATCTTGTCAAGGGGTAAAATGGACCAACTGAAATAGTTCACTTGGAAGGAGTAAATCAAACCAAATGTTGTAGGGTGTTAACTAGGCGTAACCGCGTAAGCCAAGGTTAGACCGTTAGAGGGAGTAATTTGAACTTTTTTCCTTGAGACAACTGTGGCCAAAGTGACAAAATATGTTGTAGAAGGTTACCAACTTAGTATCATGTGCAAATTATATATCAGGTTCAAAACTGTGCAAGCATGATTACATGATTGATACTATATTAACCAAGACCTGCACCCATTTTCTAAAATCATTTCAAACATTTACTAGGAAAACTTCATTCTCTTGCAATCCCCACATGGGTGATCAGAGAAAAGAGGAGGAAAAGAATAACTGCAGTAAAAAGCGAGAAACCTATCCATGAGTTATTCCATCGAATAATCTTGGTAGTTACCCGCTGAGAGCATGGACACATCATTTATTATATTTCTAAATTCTAAATCAATATGTTCTCTTTGTGAAGTTTTACCGAGTGCTTAAATGGTAGCAATCTTCTAATTATTCAGCTGTCCAGGAAAGTATAGGATAGCGAAGCAGCAGAATGCAAGACAGCAGCAGCATTGCAGCAAACAAGACCAGCGAAAACGTATCTTGGATCGATTGCTAAACTTTGTTGATTGACTGATATTCAACCGAGAACTCGGTCGATTTTCTACTTATATTGGGGTTAACATCAATGCTAGTAAGGCATAGTTTGCTGGCCGATAGCATTTTTGCAGACCTAATAACAGCAAAGAAGTAGATAGGTGAACTAAAAGCGTGTATCAGTAAGTTTTTACTGCACCTTGCGATCGAGTTTTCCTTTATAATTGCAGACAGTTGCAGAACTGGTCAGTATCCTAGCACGCTCGTCGGACTCAGATGGACCAATGATGATTCCATTAAACTTCCATTTTGGCAACCCATCTGGATACACAAGCAAGAATGCCAAGATTCACTGTGAGGAAATGATTAGGTTAATTTAACTGGAAGGTCAGGGCAATTTTACGTACCATTCTTAGTGGAGGAAATGCTGACAATCGATCTTTCTAAGCCAACAATCATCTCCCTGTGTCTTGATACTGATGGGTAGTAGAAGTCACTAGTGGAACTAGAAGTGTCAAAGTCATCCTTTATCTCCCTCAGGAGAGGAGGATGGGTTACAGGATCTAAACAAAGAGCAACAAAAATACAAGAGTTAGCAGAAAGCAATTCATTGAAGATGTAAGACTGAATAAGTTAGCTGAAGAAGTAAGAATGAAGAAAACAACCATTGGCAGTCAGCTTGTACACCCTATGGCAGGCCTTGTTCCACTCTGAGATCTCTTCCCTGCTTCCACCCTGGGGGAAATTGGGGCATCTAAGAGGGAGAGGACGGCTGCTCGGGATGAGGGGGAGGGCATCATCATTTGAGATGATCCACTCCTCGTCCTCCGCCTCTTCCGCCTTCCTCCCGCTCATCGGCTCGGCAGTCACGGGCCGGGTCTCCACCAATCTCCCGCCCGCCTCCCAAAACCATGTTTCCTTTCCCCCCTTGGCCGTCTCTACCACCGCAGCCGAAGAGGAGGGCTCCTCGGCACGTCTCCTTCTCCTCGTGCTCATCGGCGATCTATCCAGCACTACGGGAAAACGCATCGTTGCCGGTGGCAAGGGGCTTTGCCGGTGGCTTTTTATCGGGCCGCTGGCAAAGAGGCCCTTTGCCGGCAGCCCTGAGAAAAGCCGCCGGCAAAGCCTCGGCCGTCGGCAAATTCTAAAAAACGCCGTCAGCAAATCACCCCCGCCGGCAAAGATTCCCTGCACGTGGGCCCGCGTGCGAGGTTAACGGCGGCCGAAACGGCCGGCGGCGGGAGAAAAAAAAACTCTCTTTGCCGGTGGCCAACAAAAAAAAGCCGATGGCAAAGAGATTCGTTTTTCCCGCCACAAACCCTTCAAATTCGGACGTGCGCGAACGAATTAAAAAAAAAAAAACTAACCCTTTGCCGGCAAAGGGTTATTACTTTTTAATTTTTTTTACCAATAGCCCCCCACGGGAAGAAAAAAAAATAACCTTTGCCGGCGGCCCCAAGAAAAGGCCCGGCAAAGGGTTACTATTTTTTTTTGTTTTTTTTCCCAATTGTCCCCCTAGGGAAAGAAAAAAAATTACCTTTGCCGGCGGCCCCGGAGAAGGCCGTCGGCAAAGGGTTTTTAATTTTTTTTTTGTTTTTTTTCTCCCAATTGTCCCTCTAGGGAAAGAAAAAAAAATAATGACCTTTGCCGGCGGCCGCCAGAAAAGGCCGCCGGCAAAGGGTTACTATTTTTTTTATTTATTTTTTGTTTGTTTTCTCCAATTATCCCTCTAGGGAAAGAAAAAAAAATAATGACCTTAGGCCGCCGGCAAAGGGTTTTTAATTTTAATTTTTTTTTATTTTTTTCTGAAATGTGCCCCCTTCGAATTGTACGGGGAGGAAAAAAATAATAACCCTTTGCCGGCGGCCCCAAGAGAAGGCCACCGGCAAAGGTCCTTTTCTTTTTTTCCCAAACGACCCGTTTGAATTAATTGAACGGAAGAAAAAACAGAAATTAACCCTTTGCCGGTGGCCCCGAGAAATAGCCGCCGGCAAAGGTAGCTTTGCCGAAGGCCAAAATAATAGCCGCCGGCAAAGCTTATTTCTTTTATTTTTTAATTTGTTTTGTGATGTAAATCAACCATATTGTAAACCCTTTTTGGTTTATCATGTCCCCATATGCTAGTACAACACAAACATAGAGTATCTGATGTTGCACTTTCTTCACAAACTAGACGAACCTGCACGGAAATTCCAGACTTATGGGGAAAAGTCGCATTCGGACGGACGGAGCATAATTCTTTAAGAAATTGTGTAGATTTTTGGTTTTTCATGTTCAAATGTCCTAATAGAACAAAAAGGAAGAGTAAAGTGACTTGAGAACACAAGTTTTGGTGAAAAGCTACCCGGAGACGCCACGAGGCCCACAGGAGGGGGCGATGCCTGAAATCACACGAAGGATGGTCTAGAGAACTTGGAATTTTGGATTATGTCATAAAATGTGTACATCAAGATGGTGTTAAGAGGAAAACACAATCCAAGTATCTGATGTTGCCCTTCCTTCACAAACTAGACGAACCCGCAGGGAAGTTCCAGAGTTATGGGGAAAAGTCGCAATTCGGACGGACGGAGCAAAATTCTTTAAGAAATTGGGTAGATTTTTGGTTTTTCATGTTCAAATGTCCTAATAGAACGAAAAGGAAGAGTAAAGTGACTTGAGAACACAAGTTTTGGTGAAAAACTACCCCGTAGATGCCACGAGGCCCGCAAGAGAGGGCGATGCCTGAAATCACACGACGAATTGTCCAGAGAACTTGAAATCTTGGATGATGTCATCAAATGGGTACATAAAGATGGTGTTAAGAGGAAAACACAATCCAAGTATCTGAGGTTGCGCTTCCTTCACAAACTAGACCAACCCGCACGAACGTTCTGGAATTATAGGGGGGAAAGTCGCAATTCGGACGGACGGAGCAGAATTCTTTAAGAAATTGGGTAGATTTTTGGTTTTTCATGTTGACATGTCCTAATACAACACCATGATATAGTAAAGTGACATGGAAACCCAAGTTTTGGTGAAAAGCTAGTAACAAAACACTAAGGAACATTCAAACCCAAGCCTTAGAGTGAGGAAAACCCTCCCCTCTCCCCCGCCTCCCGCCTCCCCCCCTCCCCCGCCCCACCCCGCCTCCCCGGCCGCCCCGCCTCCACCCTCCCTCCCCCCCCCCCATCGCCGGCGCCGCCTCCCCCCTTCCTCCCCCACCGCCGGCCTCCCCTCCTCCCCTCTCCCCCGCCTCCACCCTCCCTCCCTGCCGGCCTCCCCTCCTCCGCTTCCACCCTCCCCCCCTGCCTCCACCGAAGGTATTTTTTTCTTTTTTTTGCATCTAAAATGTATAGTTTTTTTTTCATACAATGCTTTAGTTTGTATTTTAGTTTGTATAGTTTGTGCATGCTAGGTTATGGCTATAAAATGTATAAAATGTATAACTATGCTATAAAATGTTATGCTAGTTTATGGCTATAAAATGTTTAGTTTGTATAAAATGTGCATATATAAAACTATGCTAGTTTGTATAGTTTTGTGCATGCTAGTTTGTATAAAATGTATAGTTTGTATTTTACTGAGAACTCTCTCCATGTTACGTAATTTCGGGTGTTATGGCTATATATGAACATCCTGTAATCTGCCATTTTCTTAAAAAAATTATGACCAATCAAAGTTCGAAGATTTGGCCATGCATGTTTTCTCCCAACCATCTTACAATTGACCACTCATCTTCAAGTCAACGAGCTTATCCTTTTTCACCCATTTAGTTGTCTGAGCTGGTGTTCTTGTTGCAGCTTCCAGAGGATATCGAGTGGCATTTCATTGGGAACCTGCAAAGCAATAAAGCCAAGGCCCTTCTAGGTCAGTGTCTGCATTCTTGTTTGGATACTTTGGCTCTTCTTCTTAACCTACAGCTGGTGTACCAAATCTCTGTATGCTTATAAAATGTTCATGCTCATGTAGGTGACCTCGACCTCGACCTCGACTACTTCATCTACGGTGTAGCTTGGTGAGCATCTCCCTCTATCTCGCCTTCCCTTTTTGCTCTGTCCCGGCCATCGAGCCGATGACACTTGTAGTTTAAATGTGAAAGTCGAGTAACCCTATGCGTCTCCCGTCCGAAAGGTTGGGAGGAAGGGATCATGGTGTACGACAAAGCTACCAAGACAAACTTTAGGATGCATATCTGGTTTCAGTTCTCCATTCATGACCACTCGGGGGGATCTATACTCTCCGGCAAAGGTTTGCAGGGGAAGTTCATGTGCCCACACTATGGGACTGAATTGGAGTTCTATCGGCTCACTCATGGTCGCAAGTATTGTTGCTTCGATCTGCACAGGCGATTCCTCCCGCCTAACCATCCGTTCAGACAAGACAAGAAGAACTTCAGGAAAGGTGTGGTCGTCGAAGAGGGGCCACCCCGTTATCGCACCGGTTCTGAGCTTCTTGCTGAGCTGGATGCTCTTGTGCCCGACCCGACACAACCTGACAAGTTCCTGGGGTATGGTGATACACACAACTAGACTCACAAGTCATGCTTCTGGGAGCTCCCCTACTTCAAAGACATTATTCTTCCACATTGTATTGATGTGATGCACACCGAAAAGAATGTCGCCGAAGCCCTTTCCAACATAATTCTCAACATTATTGACAAGACGAAAGATAATCCGAAGGCTAGAAAAGATCAAGAAGAACTTTGCGATAGACCACAACTAAGCATTAAAAAGGTGCCAGGCAGGTCAGACATCAGGCCAAAGGCCCCGTTCGCTCTCGACAGAGACCAAAAGATGGAAGTACTCCTGTGGTTCAAAGAGTTGAAGTTTCTTGATGGGTATGCAGCTAATCTAAAGAGGGGAGTTAATCTTGGCACCATGCAAATAAACGGCCTCAAGAGTCATGACTATCACATATGGCTTGAGCGTTTGCTGCCGGTGATGGTTCGAGGCTATGTGTCGGAGGATATTTGGCGGGTGTTGGCAGAGTTGAGCAATTTCTTCCGCCGGCTTTGTGCTAAAGAACTATCCCCCACCTTGCTAGAAGAAATGGAAAAACAAGCCCCCGTGTTGCTATGCAAGCTAGAGAGGATCTTTTCGCCGGGCATGTTCGTGACGATGCAACATCTAATTATCCACCTCTCGTATGAGGCACAGATGTGGGGCTCTGTGCAACATCGTTGGATGTATGCCGTCGAGAGACTTATGAAGACCCTTCGAGCTAAAGTAAAAAACAAAGCTAAAGTTGAAGCATGCATATGGGAGGCAAGCTGTCTCGAGGAAGTGTCAAACGCAACGACGAGTTATTATAGCTCCGATATTGCCACGCTGCATAATCCAGTCTCCCGCTACAATCTTGGCAACCCTGAAGATGAGTCCAGGCTGAGCCTATTCAAAGGGCAACTTGGATCTTCTAAAGCCGAGAAAACAGTCACCCTGTCCTACCAAGAGTGGCGATCCCTTACGTTATATATCTTGAACAACCTCGACGAAGTCCAGCCGTACATCAAGTAAGTGCCCAATAAATAATTCCTCTTTGCAATTGATCACAAGTTTGTCTCTAACTCATCTTATTCTCATTGTGTCAGCACATTCACTCAACTCAAGTGGAAGCGAACAAGAAAACCCGATCCTCTAGAACATGATGCCCTTCTTAGAGATGGTCCAAATGGCCCCGGATCCGATTTCATTGAGTGGTTAAAAATCAAGTACTTTCTTTCTTAGCTCCTAGTTTTTTCAACACCTAGAGGCCTTGCGTGCGACTAATACATGATGCTTTCCTGCTTAAACCTGTAGGCTAACAAAGATGCGTCTATGAGCTCCCAATTGAGACAAATTGCCAATGGTTTTGATTCCAAGGTCGGTTCATTCAAATCCTACGACGTCAATGGATATTGATTCCATGCAACAGAGTATGAGCTGAGTCGACCCAATCGAACCTCAACAAATTCTGGGGTGTTCGTAGAATGCGGTGGAGATGACTTCTACGGAAGGGTTGAGGAGATATACGAACTACAATACCGCGGCCCCAAACCTCCAAAGGTCGTTGTATTCAAATGCCGTTGGATCGATCCGAAACACGTTAACAAGGATGACACAATTGGCCTAGTCGAAGTAAAACGAGACAGTGTCTTCGAATGCGAGGATGTATATATTGTGGCTCAACAAGCCACACAAGTTTATTTCCTCCCGTACCCGTGCACTAAAGTGGCTCGCCTTCAGGGTTTGGATGTCGTGTACCACGTGTAGCCACATGGTAAACTACCAGAACCAAACGACCAAGATTATGTGCCGCAATGAGAGCCTGGCGATGAGTTTTTCCAAGAAGCTGGCGGGGACACAAGTGATTTCGTGGTACGGTATACCGATTCTCCGGGCACGGAAGTAGACAATGACGGTGAAGGTGACGAGGTTGATGGTGATGGCGACGACGACGATGAGGAACAGGCCAATGTTGATAGTGATGTTGAGAGTGATCTTGATGCGGCTCTTCTAGTTGATCCCGATGATGAAGACTACAATCCACATGCCCATACTTAGTTAGTTCTTTTGTTTACATCAAGTTGTAATCCGTCCTACTTAATTAGTTGGTTCTTTTGTTTACATCAAGTTGTAAGCCGTCCTACTTAATTAGTTGGTGTTTCTTCTATTTACATCAAGATGTTGTTTCATTTGTTTACATCTACTTGTATAATCCGTTCTATTTACTTGTATTGTACATCAAGTTGTTGTTTCATGTATTTACATCTACTTGTATAATCCGTACTAACTTGTTCACTTTTCCTCATGGCAGGTGATTAAACCATGGTGGGCAGGCGTAGTACCTCTCAGAGGCGTGTTGAAGAGCTATACCCTCCGCCTAAAGTGAAGGCAAAAGTCCCGAAGAAGACCGTTTCACGTAGAGCAAAGGGCAAAGCCAGGAGGGAGCCCGCCTCTCCCTCGCCGCCGCCACTCGATCCATTGTACGATCCTGAGGATGACAGGGAGGAGGAGATTCAAGAGGAGGTGAGGGAGATGGAGATGGAGGCGGGGGACTTTGGTGAGGACGAGCTGCAGGATCACTCTGTTGGTACCTCCGCGGGAGCCTCGGCGGGGGCTGCCTCCAGCTCTGGTACAGACAAAGTGTACCCGCGTGGTCCTACTCGTCTCCCCACCAAGCGGCCCTCTTGTGAAGCTGAGAAGCCGGTCATTCGTCCAACAGCCAAGATGTACCTGTCTTGATCCTAGAATTCAGTTTACATCAAATTGTTGTTTTATTTATTAACTGCAATTGACTTGTCTTATCCTTGTGCAGGGGCTGGGTGGTTGTTGCACTCGGGTGTTTTACGATGCAACCCAAGGCTGTGCTTTCGGTCCTCCTCAAGGACCACTTCCCTGGCATGGTTCTTCTTGAAGGAAAGGAGGAGCCAGAGGTAGCCCGGACATGGGCACACTACGTGGCCCAACCGGACTTTCAAGATAGAGAGAATCTGGTGTATGCGAACAAAGCCAAGCGGGTGAAGGGCGAATTTTGGGTAAGTCGCCTTCGCACAATGCATACATTAGTCAAAACAATTGTAATGCAAAATATATAACTCATGAATGGATCCGTTTTGTCTAATTGCAGCGGTTCTTCAAGCTAGCGGAAGGCATTGATGATGCAACAATTGCACGGCACTTCGAGGCAAGTGTGAAGAAGGCATTGTCCGAGATGTTCTATCACGCGCGTGTCTACACCGTGAGGAAGTACTATGCCGAAGTGAAGAAAGAGAAATTGGACAAGGCACAATGTATCGTGACGCATCTCGAGCACGAACAGTACATGCAGGTAAAGTTAAATAAAGTGCATTTCCTTGCTTAATAAGGGCTAACGCTTAACTTCTTCGTGTTTGGGCTTGTACTTGTTCATTTAGGTTCCTCCGCACTGGTGCGTCTCGCACTTAAATGCCTGGAAGGCACTGGTGGACTCGTGGTGCAGCCCGGAGTACGTGGAGACTCACGGGCTCCTTAGGGATAGGAGGTTGGCGAACCCAAGCGGAATGCACCATCAAGGGAGCGTGAACCTACATGGCTACATCAACAACTATGTATGTGCTTTTCTCCCAAAAAGATCTTCATGTGCGAGCCTCACCCCTAACTATCTTGTTGTTGCTTGTTGTTTCAGGCGAAGGCTCATCCGGATAAAGCACGCCTCACCAGCTTCACAACCGTTGGCTGCGCCCTCAGGGGAAAGGCGAGCACCGTGTCGGAGTACAGTGCGAACGCCCCGCCCGAAGCCTACGCCACCCCGGCTGACCATGCCAAGGTCACAGGCTACGCGGAGGTGTTTGAGGAGGTGCACGGCCCCGGGGCTGATCCTAGCCAGCACGACCTGGATGTGGAAGTGGTTGCGAGGGCGGAAGGAGGCATGAAGCACGGTAGGCTATGCTTCGGGAATGGAACCATTGATCCGAGCACCATTCCCAGCCTACCTCACCTGAAGGTTACTTCCACGAGCTCAAGTGCTAGTATACGCAGTCGTCCAGGTGCACGACAGTTCTCACAGCAGGTTAGTTGTTCTTCATTCACCAGCTCGTGTCTTTTCGCATTTCATTGTAACGACAATGAACTTGTAATGGCATTGCAGGAGGTGGAGAGTACGGTGGCGGCTCAGGTGCAGTCTCAGATGGAGGCTCAGAGGCAGTTTCAGGATGCTCAGATCCAGGCTCAGGTGGCGGCTCAGGTCCAGGCTTAGATGCAGGCTCAGATGGCTCAAATGCAGGCCGCACCGTGGGCTCAGTACGACCACCTGAGGGTATGTTTACCGCACATAATAGCCAAGAAAGCGTGGTATTAGTTCCGTAACTGCAACTCTTTGTCTTTTCAATATGCAGCCGTACCTCGCCGCCACCTCTCAAGAGCCGCCTATAGCACCGCCGCCGTTCGACTTGGCGTTTGTCAATCTCCAGATTCAGCATGCTCCATAGCCTTCTCCACAGACTCCGGTGAGTTCACTCGAAACATTTCAATCTCCATTCATGACTTTTCTTGCTTTCGTTGAGGGTTGGGGTCAATGTCTAATCATCCGTGCAACAGCATCAATCCGACCGTGGCTCGGACGACCCTTCTTCACACGCGAGCCTTGCTGGAGGCAACCCTCCTGGCCAGTCACCTGCTCCTAGGCACTGACTCGGGTAAGTTGCCACAAACTTGTCTCATCTCGAGGTCCGTTGTTTTGAAAACTTACTTTCTTGTCTCCACACGTAGAACTGCGTAACCTAGCATCACATAGTGACATAGATCCCCTTTTGAGAGCCAAGAGGGCTCACTTGGCTCCAAAATGGTGCCTTGGTGGCATTTTTGAGAATTTGGCTCATTTATGCCACCAGGGCACCATTTTGGAGCCAAATGAGCCATCTTGGCTCCAAAATGGTCCCTTAGTAGCACATTTGGGCATTTGACTCATTTTTGTCACCAGGGCACCATTTTGGAGCCAAATGGCCCAAAAATGGCACCAAGGCAGCATGTCGGAGCCAATATTGCTCATTTGGCTCCAAAATGGTGTCTTGGTGTCATTTTTGGACCATTTCAATATGGCTCATTTGGCTCCAAATGGGTGCCTTGGTGCCATTTTTTGGCCATTTTGGAGCAAGATATGCCTCTTGGGCACAAAATGGTGCCATGGGGGCAATTGTGAGCCGACTAGCCCTTTTATGGCTCGTTTTGGAGCCCAACTGGCTCAATTTGCTCCAAAATGGTGTAATGTTGGCTAAGTGGTGCATAAATGCCACCAAGGCACCATTTTGGAGCCAAGTGAGCCTCTTGGGCACAAAATGGTGCCTTATTTTCCTTCAAATTCGAGTTTGTCACTTCAATGCCTTATTTTGTTTCTAATTGTGCAATTTTAACTCTATTTCATAGGTTTATATTGGTGCGTGCATGTCCAAGGATCAATGGATGGTGGATATAGAAGGTTCCCGAGTAACTCTCTTCTTTCTTTTCATGAACAGTTGTATTATGTTGCAATCTTGTGAGACGAACACTTGTAATATTATGTCGTGACATATATATGTGATGTTTCAGACTTGTGAGATGTATGCTTGTGATGTGAAATGGTCGCGTCTATGGGTTGTATGTGCTGTGCTATTTGAAATGAGCTGTCCTGTTAAATATGATTTTAATTGTGTTATATATGATTTTAATTGCTGGGATAAACAGAAAATAAATTAAAAAAAAGGGGGGATGCCTTTGCCGGCGGCCACCCTTCGGAAAAGCCGGCACGTGGCGGCTGCCTGTGCTGCCTACAGGGAGCATTTGCCGGTGGCCTTAAATGGATGGCCGCCGGCAAAGGCATCCCCCCCTTTGCCAGCGGCTTTTCCTTGGGGCCGCCGGCAAAGGCCTCCCCCCCTTTGCCGGCGGCCGCCGGCAAAGGCCTGACGAGCGGGCCCGGCATGGGTGACGCGTGGCACGGCGCGCTCGCGCCACGTCGCCCTTCTTTGCCGGCGGCTTTTCCTCGGGGCCGCCGGCAAAGGCCTGACGAGCGGGGCCCACCCGGCGAGACGGCGTCGCCGTTAACAAGTCCAAACCGTGAAGTTACTTTACTTCGCCGCCGACTGTTGTTTTTGGCCGCCGGCAAAGACTTTGCCGGTGGCCCGACAAAAAGCTGCCGGCAAAGAGGAGATTTGCCGGTGATGCTCCGTGTTGACAGCCTTTGCCGGCGGCCCCGTGGAAAAGCCGCCGGCAAAGGCTTTGCCGACGGGCTTTTGGCCTTTGCCGACGGCCAAAACAACAGCCGTAGTGCAGTGTTTGGGAATTGGGGTTTGGGGAGGAACCAAAGCTTGAGGGCGCCGTGGATCTCACGAAAGAAACGGGCGCGCAGAAGAGGGCAGAAGGCAGGGAGATGAGAAGAGAGCAGCCCGGCCTGCGCCCGTTGGCTGCCTTCCTCCGGCCGCCGCCTGTGGAGTTGTGTTCTGTTTCTTCAAGTCAAGCGAACAGGTAAGTCGAGCAACTCCGTTTCGTTCTGCTATTCTCTCCCGAAATTTGCTTCTCGGACACATGCATGGAATACACAAGCCCATAACAAGTCAAACAAACGGGCCAGCAATTGTTATTGTACACCTGGTCGGCCCGCCACCAACCCACCTGCAATACCGACTAGCCCACAAATCAGGGAAACCATCGGCCAAACTTTGTGCCCCCTATAAGGCCCATGTGATTGCGGCCCAAATTTGGTCGGTCGGTCTACTTTTTTTCCGTCCATTATTTTTTTCTTCCTTCGTTGTTTAATCTGGTTCCTCCTGTAAGACGACTTTGTTTTGCGGAAGCTGTATGACGGGTTCAACATCCTGAGTACGTCAGTACGTCCCCTGCACGACTACATCACCATACCTACTACTCGTATTTTCGTATTTTTTGGATTTTACTCTATTTTATTCATATTTTAAGTATTTATTATTTTCCTTTTCAATTTTTAAAAAATAAATAAAAATACATGGATATTTTTTCTGATACAATGAACGTTTATTTTGAAATACATGAACATAGCATCTTGTTTGAAAAAACACTTTGTTTAACGCACATGCCTGATTCGTTCCTCGAAAAATAACCCAATCATGTCATGGGCTGTTTTTGAATCACCAACACACAAAGCTACGGTTAACGTGTGGTGGTGGTAATCCAATGAACGAAAAGACACAGGCTATCGCGACTCCCACCTCCCGTGCCCTAGCAGCCAATAGCCAGATCATATCCGTCCTCCGGCCGGTGTCCCTGCCTCCTCTGCTTGTAGTTCCTTCGCTTGGTGATTCAGTAAGTCCCCAAAACTTAGGGTTTGGTCAACCAGCAGCGGCGCTATAGTGGTGATAGTGGCATTGTGTGGATCAGGAATAAGATTTTCCCAACTCCTCCTCCACCTCGTCAACGGTGATCTTGCCGGTGGCGTTGAGGAGTACGAGGTGGTTGGTTGCTGCTCTTTTAGAGTGGTGGATCTAGGTCCGGAGACAGAATCAAGCTTCGCTCACGGTGCCACCGACAAGTGCAGGAGGAAAACAACGATGTTTACACACAAAAACTTGCGTGTAATTTTCTTGTACTTTAATGATGGTTCTGTAAAGGTGGATTGATATCCTTCTTGAAAAAAAAATGTGTGGTGGTGGTGCAATCACACTGACAACTGGATAGAAGTATCTCTCGTGCGGGGCGATCGTTTGCTTGCGCGTCGCCACTCGCTGGGGTGTTCGCACCAGCTTGACCACTCAACTTTTTGACTAGATTCAAGTAAACAACCAGATCGGCTAGAAAAAGTAAAAATGTCTCCAAATGACGTACCTCGTGTCCGCATATGGACCGCTCGATCAAGTTAACGCGAGGGGGGAGGTTAGTGTAACAACATTATTAACACTGGCAATAAGGTGAACCCGAATCTTGAATCGCGCAGGCCCACGGCGCCAGGGTCGATCTGCCATCTGCCCGTATCTCTGTTACCTGTGCTACGTACCGGCGGAAGCTGAATAGCGGGCCCGGCAGTATCGTGCACATCCCGATCTCCTTAACTCCGTGGTGTAAGAAAAGATCACCCTTTTATATGCGCACGAAAGTGGCTCCTAACTCGATCGGACCCTGTACTGGCTGACTGGCCCGGCCCGGTCAAGAGGAGAAACGAAGGACTCCACGGAAGAAAAGAAAGGAAGAAAAAACAGAGCAAGCACGGCTCGGCTCGCCACGGAACCATGCGTATGGGTATACGGAGCCTCGTGTAGATTTTGCATTTGCTTGTATGTATGCAAGCTCGTGGGGTTATTCTATTCCTAAGCGGCGCCTGGCTTTGCGATCAGGATCAGTAGGTCAGAAAGACGACGCCAAAAGTTTCAGGTTTTCGTTCCCTTCGGAGCGCGCACAGCCAGCGATGGCAGCACTCCTGGGTGCCGCAATGATAGCGTTGCTTGATTTGAAGACGGTCCCGTCGGCACCATAACCAGCGGATTATTAGGAGGAGGAGAAAGGGGTCCTGAAGAATCCAAAATGCCCGACCCGACCCAGTAGGGCCCTCGAGACAGCGGCAGAAGGAAGACCAGACCGAAACCTCTCTGAAAGCCAGGCTACGTAAAAAAAGGACGCGCAGCTCGTGCTGCGGCGGCAGACGACGCAGTAGCGGAGACTGGAGGGAGACCGAGTACTAGGATGAGCAAAAGAACAAAATTCCAGGAAAAAAAACAAGAAATGGTAAAACTGCATTAGGATGGATGAATTTTACTAAAATATCAAGCACGCCAATGTACAAAGGGAAAAGAAAAAAATGGAAGATGAACAACATGTGACGACGAGGGCACGAGGTAGAGTCGGTATATTTAAGCTGGGGACATGACAGGCACGAGCGCCTACTACGGTACAGACTATAGGGTCGACACGACTAAACTTAAGCTAGTAGTACTAGAAGTTAAAGTCTGGGGGTGCCGCGCCTGAGCTAGCTGCGGCATTGCTTGCGAGGCGCGGCGAAGGAGGTTCCAACTTGGCGATGGCGGCCGGCCGGAGCTGCTCACTCGTCCGGCACTCTGTAGTCGTCGGCAGTGATCTCGGTGAGCCACAGCCCGGGGAACAGCGACTGCAAAGCTAAGCCGTTGCTGTTAGTTCGCGGTCGGAGCATGGAGTGCGTATGATAGTAGTAGTATTATGCTTAGTAATCTCTAACCTTTTTTTTGTTGCGAATAGTAATCTCTAACCTAAGCGAGCATAAAGCGTATCGATGGGATGGAATGATACAGATGGACGGAAGGGCAGTTGAGTAGTAATATGCTACCAGAGGTGAAGGGCAATATGGGGAATGAGTTGGGTGGGGGCTTACATCGAGCTGCCGTTGTACTCCGCGCGGCCGCTTCCTGGGCCGCCGCCGCTGCCGGCCGCCCGTGAGCGCGTAGATGTCCTCCTCGATCTCCTCCGGTGATAGGGCGACCGAGAACGGCGCGCGCTTGCGCCGCCTCTGTGCCGGCGCCGGCCACGACGTCAGCGCCGCGGGCCGCCGCCGCGTGCGCTCCCGCAGCTTCCACGGCTTGTCCGCCTCCTGCTGCTGAGCGGCCGAAGGTGGAGACGGAGGCGGCGCCGTGGGCTCTGGCTCCGGCGGCGGTGGGGCGACCGCGTGCGTTGTTGGCGGCGGGGGCGGGGGAGGGCTTGTTGGGCCGTGGGAGATGCGGAGGCGGTCGGCGACGTCGCGGAGGTGGCCCATGAGCTTGGCCCGGAGCTCCTCGATCCCGCCGTCGTCGCCGGCGCGGGACGGCGCGGACGGGCGGCGGCGATCGCGGGTGACGGAGGCGGGGGACGGCGGCGGCTGCGGCTGCTGCTTCTGCGGGCCCGCCCAGGGCTCGAGGTGGTGCGTGGGTGGCGCGGCGGGCGGCTTCGCGCGCGGATCTGCCGTGGCCGCCATGGTCCCGCGGGCGAGTCGGCGACGACGAGAGGCGCCCAAAAGAGAGAAAGAGAGGCGAGGCAGGGAGGGGTATGGCTTGTGCGGGGTCTCGCGTCTCGCTCGTGTTTTGTTGTTACAGGGGCAGCAGGCGAGGGGCAGTCCGGTAAATGAACAAACCTCCGGCCAGGACTCGCGCGTCGGGTGTCGTTCAATCCCCAGAAGCGAACGCGAACCAGGTCTTATCGCACGACCGTACCTGTACTATCACTGACAGGACGGACCCGTGTCCCGCAACGGGCCACCTGTCATTGCATAAATCGGAGGACGCAGGCACATACGTGAGTACGGGCAAGCCGGGGGTGAAGATCGAAGCTGGCGTGCCGATGTGCGCGACCGATGGATGTCCGGTGACGGCGAGAGAGGCCGATCCCACTGGGCAGGGGGAGCGTATCCTACGATCGTCCGTCCATGCAGATGCAGTGAAAGCTAGTAGCAGCAAGCAGCACGGGTCTCCTCGCTCGTTTATCGTACTTGGTAGTAGTACTCCGTGGCGGATCGATCGACCGCCGCCTCGTCGCCGCCCTGCGTCCCTGGACCTGGTCTTGCCTTTGCCGGTGCGCACATAGCGTACTCGACTCCGATCCTAGTACTACTGTTGTTGAAAAGCTCGGGAAATGGAGCATTTTCCTAGATTCGATGGGTTTTTTATCTACGTTGAGAGCGGTACAGGGCCGCTTGTATCATGCTGGAGCAAATAATCGAAGAATGTTGGCACGGAAGAAAGGAGGAGAGAAAAAGAGACGAGGGAAAACGAAAGAAGGGATGCGTGCGTGCGTGCTGGCTTCGATCGGGTCGGAGAGTGCGGGAGGAGGAATAATAACACGGAGTCGGCGATGGACCGTGCGTGCGTGTGTTTGACTAGAAAGAAAGAACGAGCGCGGCTCGTTTGAGCTGAAGACGAGAAAAAGAAAAAGAAAAGCCACCGGGTACGTACGTACGTATGTAAGCGTAAGCGGGCAGGTGTGCAGCCGACGTGGCGCCGTGTGTGAGTCGCTGTCAGAGCCCGACCCCTCCGCTGGGCGCCACAGGTGCAACATACTCGGACTGTTTGACGAAACCACCAACAAAAGTCCATGACAGTGTCGTTTGCGTGGTTTTTTTTTTTAGCTGTTTGCGTGGTTTTTTTAGTGTAGTTTTGCGTGGTTAAAGGAGTAAAATGCACTTTTAGTCACTGAACTCGTGTTGCCTGTTCAATTTGGTCCTCGTACTCTGAAAATGTTCATATAGGTCATCAAACAAAAACTACGGTGCAATACGATCCTATACGACAGAGAGCGACGAATTTTCTGACGTGGCAGATATCTGATATCGGATCCACAAACTGACATGAGATGAATTGCAATTTAGCCCCGGAATCCTTTCATCTTCCTCCATCTGAAGGGACGCGTAGAGATAAACAAAACTTTTCCTACGCGAACTCCCAAGATCTGGCCGAGGTAGAAGGCCACAAGGATTACCACTAGACGCGCAGTTGCGGATTATCGATGCAGCGCCTTGATGCAGTGCAGTCCCTCGATCTGATCCAGCCGATCCAATCCCGCGATCGTCGAAGTGTTGAACGTACAGCACCTCTGCCGGTATCCACACGTGCGAGGAGGAGCTCCGGCGGCGGACTGCTAGGTCCGGTGCGACGTTTGGACTGAATGGGGTTAGGGTTCTCAACACATGAGAGTGGCGAACCGTGCCCCTTGGGCATCCCACGCCCCTGCTTATATACCGAGTGGAAGTGGGCTCCAGCACTTGTGGCCCATCCACTCTGCGAGTCCAACTCGCATTGTCAGTCCATTTCCGGTTCGGGTCCAACCCGACCAAATACTTGCTCCCGCTCTTAAGTGTGTGACCCCGCAGGCTCATGGCAACTTGGACACGATTGGAGTCCGACTCTCAATCGATCAATCGGTAGCGGCTCCTAGCAGAACGTGCCGACTCCCAAGTACCATCGAGTAATGACGACGTACCTTCCAATGTGACATATGTCTTAGTCTTTTTTGCCTCACGATATACCTTGTCGAACTATAGGCGATTAATCATCATCCCTTTAATAGTTCAACTCTCTTCTCGATCCGTGATATACGATTCATCCGACTAACTCTTAGTCGATCGACCCGGTTAACAGTTAACCGAGTTGCGCATGGCCATGCTTCCCGAATCATATCACTCGAGAGGCCCAGAAAATATCTCTCCAGTCGGAGGGGCAAAATCCCATCTTGGTTATCCACATCACACAGCTTGATTCTCAGTCAACCCGAACTCTGCCTTTATAACTGCCCTGTTACGGAACAACGTTTGACAGAACCTAAGTTGGTGATCCACAACTCGGATTGTGCGATAACCTCAGGTCTAAGGATTACATTGATTGAGACATGCAAATGACGACCTACTCGTTGCATTTCAATATGGGTCAGTCCGACTCGCTAAATCTTTAGCCGAGTCCGTGTAAGCTGGAATGACATCACCATGCCCATGACAAGTGGAACCGAGTCATCAGCCAACTTTCACATTAGTCTAGGTTATGTGTCCAGCACAACCTCAATGACTAAGGACAATTTAGTATGAACAACATGAATACATAGTTCCACAATCAAATCACATATTCAATGATACATATCAGATGTTCAAACAAGGACAACTTAATAATCTTTATGAATACATTGGGAATTACATCATACGTGATTGCCTCTAAGGCATATTCCCAACACCATCCACCTTCTTCTTGACCTCCTAGCCTCCGACCCAAAGATTCCCCATCCTCACCTAGTTACCGCCGGGGTATGCGTGGCCATCGGGGAGTACGTCTCCGTCTGCTCCCAGCAGGAGTCGAGCTAGCCCAGCTCGCCGGCGGCAGGAAGCGCGAGGCCGGACAGGACGAGGAGAAGGCCTTGCCCAGCTCGGTCCAGGCGACGGCCGCCTTGGCCCTGGCCTTCTCCGTCGACGCCCTGCTGCCGCGCCCCCATGGTCAAGTCCTGCGTAGCGTCGTCGCCGGCGGGCTTGCCGTCATGTCCGTCTGACGAGGGGTTACCTTCGACAATGCCCATCTTGATGAGCTTTAGATCAGGGAGAAGACACGTAGCGTGCGTATCGGCGACTCCGTCGGCTAACAAGGACACAAGGGACACGATTTACCCAGGTTCAGGTGACGTGGTTATGACTAATCACGTACTCAACACAAAGATACCCATCATGGCCCACCACGGGGTCCATGAGAAGGACGACTACCACTCTTGGAGTCAACATGCCAATCTCAACGACTCGAGATAAGGAAGTTTTAAACTTAGCATATCTTACCATTGTAATGGGCTTGGACTCTCCCTGAGACCTAGACTCCTCCATATATAAAGGACTAGGAGGGGGGAGCCAAGGCAGATCGAACTCCCACGTGCATATCGCATACACCCATACTCGCCAGATCAACTCTGCGAGCCCTAGCCTCCGCGGCTCCATTGTAATCTCATCATCAATATCAAGCTCAGACAAGCAGGACGTAGGGGTATTACCTTCCGAGGGCCCTAAATCTGGGTAAATCGTATCCCTTGTGTCCTTGTTAACCGACGGAATCGCCGATACGCACGCTACGTGTCTTCTCCCTGATCTAAAGCTCATCAAGATGGGCATTGTTGAAGGTAACCCCTCGTCATTGGCCCTAGCAGCGTCAGGAAATCGGACCCCGATCTGTTCTCTACCGAATCGGAACAATCTTTTCCGGTAGAAAGCCCCATCCCTAGCAACGCTGGCGACTACTCTGACCAAGGAAGTTGCCGCAACGGCAACGACTCGGAGGCTCAGAGCAACATTGCTCAGGTCTTCATGACGACAGCCGCTAACCCTGAGACGGCACAGAACAACTGCACTCTAGAGGAGACGGCTCGCGTCCGGGAAGCCATCAACTTTGGAGCAGCCATAACCAACCCTACCGCCGCAGAGCTGCAACTCTTCAACAGTTGTCTCCTCCAGGCCCGTGGGGATCTGGTCAAAGAAAGACAGGACCTTGACCTGGCGAGGAGGCAACATGAAGAACGAGCGCGACGAACGACTCGAGAAGACTCGCTTAGCGAGTCATCTCGCAACTCGTCTCCTCGCATGCGACCTCACCGCAGGAACCGACTCAATAGGGTGCCAGCCGGCAACCGAACTACTCGGAACCTTGAGTCGAGTTTTCTGTCGGTCGACGATCGAGGTGACATGATCCCCGAAACCCCGGAAGCTGCCATCGTCGCAGCTAGGACCTACCTTCGGACGATCCAACCGCCGGAAGGAGACCCGCGGTCTGACGTCCATAGGCAGATCCTGGAGACCTTGAACAAGGTGGGAGCCTCCTGCATCAGCCAGGAGCCTCGCGACCGAAGAACAAGCCGAGTCAGGACTCCACCTCCCGACGCAACCCGTCATGAGCATCGTTCTCCGCGATCGAGGCGAGACCCCCATCCAGCACGGGAGACGCCTCCTCAGGTCAAAGAACGTGACCGCAATCATCGGGTCGATCGTCATGACTACTCCTCTGAATCAGATCAAGATTCTGAGGTATGCGGAGCACCATGCTTCAGTCACCACATCCGCCGCACCCGGATGCCGTGAAACTTCAAACCACCGTCTGACTTGGCCAAGTACGACGGCACCCTGGAGTCGAGAACCTGGTTGGAGGGCTACCTCACCGGAATCCGCTGCCAGGGGGGCTCCCGCACAACTGCCATGCAGTGCGTACAGCTCCAACTCTAGGGGCCAGCAGGCACCTGGCTAAACAGCCTTCCCAGTGGAGAAATCGCCTTCTGGGACGAGTTGGTGCAAGCTTTTACTCGTAATTTCAGGTCAACATACAAGCGTCCAGTCTCCTTGGAGGAACTCTAAGCCTGCTCCCAGCGAGAAGGCGAGTCCATCCATTCCTATATCCAGCGGTGGAACAACACCAAGCACGCAACCAAGGAGATCTTCGACGAGAGTGCAATCGACGCATTCAAGCGGGGACTCCGACGAGTCGAGCTTAAAGAAGAACTGGGTCGAGTCCGACCTGCTACCATCAACTACTTGATGGAGATAGCGAACCGGTGGGCCGACGGCGAAGACTCGGTACACAATGAGCGACGCCTATCCCCCGACGATGACGACGACCGGGGCCACGAGCGCAGGAGGAAACGCAAGGGCCGCGCCTTCGAGGAAGCCAACACCCCGGAGTTCGTTGCAGCTGGTTTCGGCTCCGGCGACGGAAAGAGCCACTTCGGCGGGTTTTCCGGAGCTGACAAGTGCAAACCGCAGTGGCAACGGAAGCCACGTGAAGGAGGGCAGCTGAGCCTCGCTCAGCAGCTAGCGGCTCCTGCCCCTTTCACGTCTACAAGGATGAACAAGGCAATGTCAAGCCTAGTCATTCACTTATGGACTGCAGGCGCTTCAAAGAGCTGGATTCCTGCTGGTACCAGGGACTCACCCATACGCAAATGCGGGCATGGCTGCACCTCTGCCACCTCCCGTACCAGGGACTTTGGCCATTGGTGCACCGCCACCTCCACCACTACCGGCAAACTTCGCCGGAGCAATTCACCAGAGCCTGCGCCCGTTGTCAAGGAGTACTATCCCACACAGGTGGGCCATATCTGCATGATACAAGCGGCTACCACAGCCGAAGGAGCACGGGAGGAGGCGCAGAACTTTGAGTCGACGAGCATCCGTCCTCGTTCGCCCATCACCTCAACCGTCGCTCAAAACGGAGCCGAACATATTCGCGATGACTCTGCCTTGCTCCACGAGCACCTCCACGAGGACCACTCAGTCCTGCGCCTGGCAAACCAGGTTGCCGACTTGACTCTCAGGCACTCAACCAGATGATAAGAGCATCTCCATGAAGATCTACGACCCAAGAGGAACGGCGCGAATCCTCATTTATCCTTTTTGTGCTACTTTACGCAAAAACTCTTTGTTTTCTTCCTCGACTATGTACCCCGGTACACCATAAAGGTATCATTCTCTGAGCATACAACAGTCTTGGCCATGCCCAATCGACTCAGTTCATAGTATTGGTTGCGCCTCTCCTACAAAGACTGCGCCCAATCGACTCAATTAATGGTCTTGACCGCACCCCTCACACGGGGGCTGCGTCAATCGACTCGTCTGATGGTCTTGACCGCACCTCTCACTTGGGGGCTGCGTCAATCGACTCGTCTAGTAGTCTTGGCCGCGCCCCCTCACTCAGGGGCTCCGCCATGACTCATCTAGTAGTTTTGGCCGCGCCCCTCACTCGGGGGCTCCGCCAATCGACTCGTGTAATAGTCTTGGCCGCACCCCTCACTCGGGGGCTCCGCTAATCGACTCGTCTAATGGTCTTGACCGCACCCCTCACTCGGGGGCTCCGCCACGACTCGTCTAGTAGTTTTGGCCGCGCCCCTCACTCGGGGGCTCCGCCAATCGACTCGTCTAATGGTGTTGACCGCACCCCTCACTCGGGGGCTCCGCCAATCGACTCGTCTAGTGGTCTTGACCGCACCCCTCACTCGGGGGCTCCGCCAATCGACTCGTCTAGTGGTCTTGGCCGCGCCCCTCACTCGGGGGCTCCGCCAATCGACTCGTCTAGTGGTCTTGGCCGCGCCCCTCACTCGGGGGCTCCGCCAATCGACTCGTCTAGTGGTCTTGGCCGTGCCCCTCACTCGGGGGCTCCGCCAATCGACTCGTCTAGTGGTCTTGACTGCACCCCTCACTCGGGGCCGGCGTCAATCGACTCGTCTAATGGTCTTGACCGCACCCGTCACTCAGGGGCTGCGTCAATTGACTTGTCTAGTAGTCTTGGCCGTGCCCCTCACTCGGGGGCTCCGTCAATCGACTCGTCTAACAGTCTTGACTACACTCCTTACTCGGGGGCTGCATCTGACCGACTCATGGATAATATCTGGTTCCCCAACTTACGGGAAAATGAAGACACAAACAAATGCCGCCTGTACTCGGCTCTGGATTTGTTGGTTCCTCTACAAGCAGCTCATAATACGAGTCCTAGATATCTACATCTACTCGTCAATCACTGAAATTCCTTGTGGAACCTCACGTCAATATCTTTACAAATTGGGACCCAACACCCCAAAGGTACGCACTTTAGTTATTTCTATTACATTCAAAATTCTGACATTACATACACTTGGATCTATCCCCTACTGCATACAGTCGTGAATAGACCCGGGGGCTACTCCCATCGGGAGCACTGGCCGCGCACCCGACAGGCTCCAAGCTTAGAACTGCATTCAAGAGATATTCTATTCTGACGTCACGGCTGCGATCAGCTGGCGAGCCGCGAACTCCACTGAGTCGTAAACTGGCCTCAACGGAAGATCTACCGGCACTGACGGAGGTGGAACATGCAACATGTCTAAATTGAGGGAAGGGTAGCGAAGCCGAACAAATGCAAGGGACACAACCGCCCCTTCCACCATTTGCTCCAGCAAAAAACCCTTCTGCAAGCCACCTCCACTAAATCTGCGGATCAAACCCTTCAAGTCTTTCGGACTCGTCAGTTCTGGAAACACGATATTGTGCTCAGTCGCCAAGCAATTTTGACACGACTCAAGGCAGTTCACAGCCCGAGCAACTCGATCCTGCAGCAGCGCCAGCGTGTACCCTCGGTCATGATTGGTCCAAAAGTTTGGGACAACAGAACCCGCATACAGGATCCAGTTCAGCCGGCTCCTGACTCTTTCAGCTTCAGCATGTGGTTCTGCCACAATCCCTAACCAAAAAGGGAGGATGATTAATCAAAAGGCACCTTCATCAAGGACTACAACAAGAAGAATTATTCTGTGGCGACCCAGACCATTAAGGTCCTGGAATCACTGTGTTTATAGTTCTAGTCCCTGGATCAATGCTAGTACACATAGTTCACGATGAAATATCATAATTCATGTCTTTATTACAACGTATAAAAGATAACAATCCAGAGTATTATTACACAACGAAAGTCTAAAATATCAAATGAAGATAAATGAGCTTCCATCCACGCCACAGGCAAGTTGAATGTAGACTCGTGACCGTGCGTACCTCCTTCCTTTAATTATCACTTTCTGCACATGATAGGTGCAGATAGGTACATTGAATGTACTCGCAAGTAAATACCTGTGAGGTTAGGAGAAATGCAAGTACATGCTTATTGGATAGTTCCTAAGTGGCTTCTATGGTTCTTTTGCCAAAACAGCAAGTTTCATTTTGAAATACTCATAATAACTTTTCTTTGCAAAACTCTAAATCTAGAATTTCATAGAAAATAGTTTTGAAAAGTAGATATGGTCTTTCTATGGAATCTCCACGACCTAACTATGTATTCTAGGTCAAACTGACACTCACATAGCAACCCTTGATTTCCCTGACCCATTCTGTGGGATCCATCGAGTAGATACTCATTCTGTGGATGCTTCCATCGAGTCAAAACAATTTTTGGTTTTTGAAAACAAAACTAGAAGATCTCCTCTTAACCAGACTTAGTAGCTCAAAGGTCGCCCGTAACCAAGGGCATGGCTAATCGATTAGATTGACACTCTCGAGAGGTTTGTACACTTTACCCACCAGACACAATCAGTCCAAAGTGTTGCCTAACGACAAGCGTGCGCAACAGGTAAAGATTGTGATGAAGTCTTTCACTAGAAGCTCCCTATACTTAATCCAGGCACTGCCCGCCCCATATGAGCACATTGGCCCCTCTCCGGATGACGATACCCAAGTAAGGGTTTCCCGCTAGTTACTCGACTAAGCCAGAGCCATAATAGCAGGTGGTTGTACAGGTAAGCTTTTGGGTTCCATTGGAAAAGAATTGAACTTTTAGATTCTGGACGGCGGTCCTCACCGAAAATTCTGAGCATCTGCAGAGCCCAATTGGATGTTGCCCTTGTCGACAACCAATAATGGTCTCAAACATACCACTCCACCCAGTTGAAAACATTTTGAGGTTTTGTTTCGAAAACATTTTTCCAAACACATACGACTCGATTCTGAGCACTTAATACTTTGAAAATACTTTTGGGTCCCTCCCGGTACAATAATGTAGCAAGCACTTTGTAAAATCATACAAGTAATAACTTAGGGTAATTGGTGGCATGACTATAACCTATAGGCATACTACTTAGGACATAGCTAATAAATTGCAAACGCATTTTATAAATACTTCATAACAATATAAACCTACACATGCATGCCTACAACTTGTAAACAAAGTAGCATATGCAAAAATTATAGGATTCTAGATGATCAAACGTATCCACTTGCCTGAGCCTGAGTTGCTGTAACGATCAGAATTTCCCTGGCGCTCTTCGCACTCACACTCAGGATAATCTATCGCGAAGAACGAAAGCAACAATGAATAACTTGTTCAACAACTCCAAATTATAACTCCAATAAGAGCCGGATAAGAATTACAAAAACTTAAATTTAGAAAAGCAGCTAACAAGGCACAACTAATACTAATCCAACCGCAAGCACAGATCTAAGGCTAGGGACAAGATTTGGAACCAAGTGGAGACAAATGATAACCTACAAGCTGATAGCAGATAGCGAATCTAACGGGAAGGGGACTATCGAAACACGTCTGAACTAATGGTACAGAAGGTACTGAAACTAATAACGTAACTTAAGGCTTATAACACAGAAAGTTTCATCTAAAACGGAGCTATGAAACAAAAGATACAAGCCTACGAAAGTAGCTAATCAAAAACAGGTTTCTGTGAATACAGTTTTCAATTATTAATCTAGTAGTGTAATCTAATTACATGTTACGTGAAAAGTGTTCTGAGGTGTATAGTTTTAACCAATGTTTACATTACAGAAAGAATAAACCAAAAGAAATTTATAGATTATAAACATTAAGCTCTACAAAATGTTTAATCAATAACAGTGCTGGCTAGACTAAACCGGTGTCCAAGTTCTTTTTAACAGGTAACTAGTTTTGACAAACTTTTAGTTCATTATCTAAATCTAAAAAAGGTGCACAAAATTAACAGGGTGTAACACAAGACCTACTTGTCAAACTACAGAAGCTTACAACCTAAACGGGTCTACAATCTACTCAACAAGAACGTCGAAAGGTATCTAATCTAAAACAGACTACTGGGAATACCGATTTGGAACAATGATGCACTGCTGAAGATGATAGAGACGGGGCTTCTAATGAGATCTAATTTATAGAGAAAGATGTAAGCTACCAGATGCAAAAAGAATTTCCTAAATAGGATCTACGGAACAAAAGATACGGAGTATAGAAGTAGGCTAATCAAAACAGACTGCAGCTCGAAAACAGAGCAAGAAAGCTCACCGGAGAAGATGAATTTCGCCGGTGTTGATGGGAGTCGGCGAAACAGAGGTTTCCGGTGGCAAGGCTGTGGTGTATGGTGTTCTAGGCGTTGATAGGGATCTAAAGGTGGTGGTGCCTCGGGCTAATTTGGGGCGAGGTGGTAGGAATTGCTTGCCGGAGTTTGCGTGGAAACGGCGACGAAACTTGAAATTGGTGGCAAGATTGACTGCGGCTTCGAGCTAGATTTCGAGGGATCGGTCGGGTCTCTCGAGGACGGCAGCTTGGGATATTTATAGGGCTCGGGGCGCTCAGGATAAGGCCGCGGCGGGTGAGATTTGAACGGGATTCGGTTTCGCTTAAAATTCGGACGAGATAGAGTCCGGGAGGGTTTCAATCTTGTTGGGATAGATTCCTTGCTGTGTGGGTCACGAATTAGCGAAGAAATCGCGGAGAAAAACGGTTCGGAGGGTGGTGTTCGAGGTGGACGGCCATGGACGCCGGCGACTCGAGCTTGAGCTCGGGCTCGGCCGTGGCAGGGGCAGCGCGGGCGGGCGGCGGGGCTTCGGGGCTGCGGCGGAGCCAGGGCGGCGGGGCGGGGCCGGCGAGCAGCAGCGGCGGCCGGGCTGGGCTTGGCCATGGACGCAGCCAGAACAGGCTGTGCCTGTGCTTGCGTGAGGAAGAAGACGGAAGAAAGGAGAAAACAAAAGAAAAAAAAGGAAAAGAAAAAAGGAAGGATGGCCGTTTTTCTTCGGCTGCTGCCCGCCAATCAATAATGGCCTTCGCTATGTCACTGACCATGGCAAAGTATGGACGCATATCAAACTCATCCCCAGGATTTATTGGGAGAGCATGGACGTGACTCAGGTCAAGCTCTGGATAATGGATCTTCACATGAGAGAGCACAATCTTGGCTCCCCTCACCATCTTGAGTCGAAGCATATCTCTGACAACCAGCCCGTTCTGGAACTTCTTCATCAGCTCTCCAAGGGTCAAAGGATCATTCTTCTGCGGCCAAATGGATTGGTAAATCAATCCAGCGGGTCTCTGCACAAGCCAAAGTACTCCCGGACTTCTCGACTCGAACCATGAGTAATGCCAGATCGTGACCCCTCGCTTGGTCTGACCACAACGAGGAGCGGTCACTTGTATGGCGGGCATTTTGAATGTCTTTCACCTGATCTTGCTCGTCACGCGAGTCAAGTTGGAAGCCTGCACGAAAAAGCAGGTCATTACCCAAAGGAGTCAACGTGCTTCCCCGACTCAAAAAGACTCTTACGTTGGAGTGCAGTGCTGAAGTCCCGAAGCTTCGAGAAGACAAGCTCCTCCCGCGTCACAGCTGCCTTCACCTTTCTTCGGGCAATCTGGATCTCGGCGGCGGAGTTCCGCGCCGATGTCACGGCCTCCTTGGCCCGAGCCTCAGCATCCTGCAGCGCCTCTGCAGATACTCCAGCTGACCTTTGCCTCTCTCTAGAGCCAATGAGTCAGTCTCTTCCTTCGAATGCGGGGTCCTCATCATTTGAGTCGCACCCGTTGGAACAGTCGAAGGAGCCGACTCTCTAACTGCCGGAGGAGTCGACGTTTCCCGCGTCGGAGTCCCTCTGGTCGACTAACTCACCATTGAAGGACTCGGCGCAGGGTCGGCCCTCTGCACAGGCAAAACTAACTTACTCTCTTTTTGCAGCAATTGAAGAATTCACGACAAGGATTTTTCAGGGTAACTCAAGGTTATCATTTCAGTATTTCTTTCAAAATACACGAGTACATTGTTTACAGGAAGAAAATCAAAAAAGGCTATGACAATTCTAGAAGTCAACTTCGCCAACCTCTTGGTTTGCCGGGTCGCCCAACTGCTGACACCTGACAACTCTCTGCTAAGAGAGAAGTAAGGCGTCAGGTCAGCCTCTTCGCCACTCGCCAGTCGAGGAGGTCCAGCCGCCACCCGGCGCAGCAAATCTTCACCAGCACCGTGCGCGAGTGCCAGTAGAAATACTGACTCAGCTCCCGCAATGTTTTGAGAGTTGTAGTAATTCCCCAATGGACCAGGTGACGACTCGAACAGATCAATCAGCTCGGCCAGCGACTCAGGGATCGGCTGGCTCGGGAGCATCCTTTTCGCAAGACTTGACAGCAACCTTGTCAACTGGCGCAGTCTACTCTTGGCCTCAGCATTCACGGCCTCGACTGCCTCGAGAGCTTCAGATATTGTTTTCCTCCTTGGAATAAACTGAACCTCGGCAGCCGGGTCGAGTGCTCCTACACAAAAAGGAGTCGCATTCAGAGGTGTTTTCGACTCAAAAGAAAAGAAGATCACAGAGTCATCAACTTACCGGCAACAGAGCGTACCGTGCTGTCAATACGGTCACTCCAAGCCCCTTCTCGCTCCTTCTCTGCAGCGAGTTGGGAGTCGAAGGCCTCCTTCGCCTAGCGCCCTTCAGCCGCCAAATCTTTGGACAACTCTGCCGTCACAACAAGGGGCAAATTTTAGAGTCAGCAGCACAATTGACTCACGAAGCAAAATTGCTATCTACAAGCTTACCTTTGGCAGCCAGCAACTCTGTCTGGCACTTCTCCAATTCCGATTGGAGATGATCACGATCGGCTTTCATCGCCTCGAATTGATCGATAAATTCCACCATGGAGGAGACGATTGGCTACAAACACGTTAGGAGTCATCTTCTTTGACTCTTACTCCCATCGGGAGCACAAAGAAAAACAGAATTTCATCATATGTAAATACTTATGTGGCGGATTGAGGAGGATACACCAGTTGACGAAATCACCTCATCACCCTCCAATCGAGCCTGAGGTTGAGTCGACTCGCCGGGTCGACTCCTTCCGCTTGTCCCCAGCGGACATTCTTGCTCAACTGCCAGTACGCGGCATGTTGAGAATGACAGGCCCGTTGAGCCTATACCCCCAACATCCTTTGTCAACTGAGCTTGAGGTTGAGTCGACTCATCGTGTCGACTCCCTCCGCTCGTCCCCGGCAGACACTCTTCCTCAACTGGCAGTGCCTGCCGGGATGAGGATGACATGACAGGTTAGCCCATCACCTCCACACCCTTTGGCTGGGCTTGAAGTTGAGTCAATTCGCCTATCGACTCCTCCCTCTCACCCTCGGTGGGCTCCTTTGGGTCGCTGCCCCATGGGAGGCAAAAGAACATGAAGCCTTCGGGTCCGACTCCACATGAGTTTTGACTCGAGGCAACATCTTGAGTCCATATCGACGCACGGGGACAGTCCTGCGCATCTTCTTGGACTGGTCACATGCCTCAGCAGAAGACACCTCCCAGGCGCGCTTGCTGCTTGGCTCCGCACCAGCATCCTCAAGACCAGGCGTTTGAGGAACAAGGTTGCCGGCTTCACCACCCAACGCACGCGCTGCATTTCTCTTTCCAGAAATCATCGCTCGGCTCATTTGCCTCTGAGAATCGATTTCGGGATTTGTTACGTCCTGCAAGCGACACAAGCTTCGTTACTGGATTCAATCTCTAAGACACCCAACACGGGTTACCTCCAGGAAAGAGATACGGGGTTACCTTTTTTCCGGAAAAGCGAATCCGATCTTCCCCTGGTAGTTCTTCTACAATGGCGGCGGTTTGATCGCGGTTCTTCCTTTCCACCGATCAATCTCCTGAGGAGCATGCGACGCTCGCACTAGCGGAGGTCTTCTCAATTTTCTCCATCTCTCCACGGTTGGCCGAATCTAATCTCACTTGCTTTCGGGCGAGTTTGAGTTGAGGGCGTTAGGGCGTGATGGCAGAAGGAAGGAGAAGAGATAAGAACTGGTTTACCCCAGGGCTTCTTAAACTAGATTAAAAACCCTTTGAATCTGGACCAACCGATTCCAATTCTTGGCCACGCGTCCCGCATCCAGAGGAACGCGAAGAGACGAAAGTGGGAAATAAACTGCTCGCCTTCCGGGCTCAGAGAACAAGGAGGTTATCATTACGCCTCATTAACCGTATACTGAACGGTCACTTCGCTACTGCCGCACGCTAACAGTGCCACTAGCCTGTCAGGCTAGACTGTGCATGGGTCTTTTCGACTGACCGGGGACGACTCTTCAAACTTACCAGGTACGTCACCCATGACGGTTATTATCTAGCATTACTTTTTCGACTCAACAGTCGATGCTATTATCTGTTCACACAGCATTTCGACTCTTGATCGAGTCGTCATATTCGACTCCATGCAGTCTACTAACTTATTGCATACAACCAAAAAAGGGTTGCATCTACTGCATAAAAATATCCCATATACCATGTCCACGACATGCGAGTCGACTGGCCACAATCGAAAAGATCTTCGAGTCACACCCGCAGCCGTTAAGCACTCGAAGATACGCTCATTGCGTGCAATCTGAGTCTCCAGGATCCAATCCTCGAGCCTGAAGTCGCACCAGCTGCGTCACTTCAATAAATATGCGCTCATTGCGTACTGATAAGCCTCGAGGGTCTAACCCTTGAGCCTGGAGTCGCACCAGCTGCGTAACTCTAGTTTATCCATGCTCATTGCATGAAGGTAAGCCCCTTCATTGGGCCTAGAGTCGCACCAGCTGCGTAACTCTAGTTTATCCATGCTCATTGCATGAAGGTAAGCCCCTTCATTGGGCCTAGAGTCGCACCAGCTGCGTAACTCTAGTGTATCCATGTTCATTACATGAAGGTAACTCCCTTCATTGGGCCTGGAGTCGCACCAGCTGAGAAACTCTGGTTTAACCGTGCTCACAGCATGAAGATAAGACCCATAGATCCTCTATTGGGCCTAGAACCGTACCAGCTGCGTTGTTCTAATAATCCACATTCATTATGTGAAGATAAGACCTGTTATCAGGCCTAGAAACGCATCGACTGCGTTAATCTAGAAACTCTCGACTCAAGGAACATTCCCAATATACACTCAATGTGTGATGATAAGACTCCTTATCAAAGTTTGGATACGCATCAGCTGCGTTTATCTAGCTTAGGAATCATTTCCTACATACCATACTCATTGTATGAAGATAAGACCTGTTATTAGGCCTGGATATGCATCAACTGCATACTATCTGGCAAATACCCGCTATGGGGCTTTTCTTATATTCATGTTCATAACGTGACGACTCACAGGTTCTCTGATGAGCCAAGGAAACGCACCGGCTGCGTACTTCAATTATGCTCACAGCATTAAAATCATGACTCCTCGCATACGAGTCGAGCACGTGAAACGTCAAAACTGGAATTCGACTCCGAAAGACCCCAATGGGCCGAGT
The DNA here is from genome assembly GCF_000005505.3 of Brachypodium distachyon. Taxonomy (NCBI): domain Eukaryota; kingdom Viridiplantae; phylum Streptophyta; class Magnoliopsida; order Poales; family Poaceae; genus Brachypodium; species Brachypodium distachyon. The sequence continues at coordinate 15,484,931 of NC_016132.3, read as the reverse complement.
CGAAACTCGCCAGTTGCCAGGCTCGAACCCGGGGACTCGAGCCTGAAGGAGCTAATATAGCCTTTGCCCTAATGCAATCAACTGGACTTGACTCAGCAAGAGTTCCAGGCATATTATGCATTATCCCTATGACTCAAGCTTCAATCAAAGATTCGATGCACTTCCGAATCAATGGCTTCTCAGCTACTCATTGGCATTGGCTTTTCAGCTACTCATCGACACCAACAATGACTTCGATTCAAGCATTTCTTGTTGAGTCGACCCTTCATCATTTGAAGCACAGACATCAGCTCAAGACTCAAGAATTCTTTATGAGTCAATCCTTCATCATTTGAAGTTCAAGCAATCAACTCGACGCGCTACCGAGTCAACATGTCCATCAGCTGCAACTGGCTCGATTCAAGATGGATGAAGTCTTTCTAAAAGTCCCTACTCAAGTCTACGACTTAACTAGGCACTTGGGGGCTACTGACGTGGTTATGACTAATCACGTACTCAACTTGAAGATACCCATCATGGCCGACCACGGGGTCCATGAGAAGGACGACTACAACTCCTGGAGTCAACATGCCAATCTCGACGACTCGAGATAAGGAAGCTTTAAACTTAGCATATCTTACCATTGTAATGGGCTTGGACTCTCCCTGAGACCTAGACTCCTCCATATATAAAGGACTAGGAGGGGGGAGCCAAGGCAGATCGAACTCCCACGCGCATATCGCATACACCCATACTCGCCAGATCAACTCTGCGAGTCCTAGTCTCCGCGGCTCCATTGCAATCTCATCATCAATATCAAGCTCAGACAAGCAGGACGTAGGGGTATTACCTTCCGAGGGCCCTGAACCTGGGTAAATCGTGTCCCTTGTGTCCTTGTTAACCGACGGAGTCGCCGATACGCACGCTACGTGTCTTCTCCCTGATCTAAAGCTCTTCAAGATGGGCATTGTCGAAGGTAACCCCTCGTCAACGCACCAGCTGCGTACTTCGACTATGCTCGCAGCATTAAGATCATGACTCCTCACATACGAGTCGAGTACAAAGAATTGGCGGCTAAAGGGCGCCAAGCGAAGGACGCCTTCGACTCCCAACTCGCTGCAGAGAAGGAGCGAGAAGGGGCTTGGAGTGACCGTATTGACAGCACGGTACGCTCGGTTATCGGTAAGTTGATGATTCTGTGACCTGCTTTTCTTTTGAGTCGAAAATAGCTCTGAATGTGACTCCTTTTTGTGTAGGAGCACTCGACCCGACTACCGAGGTTCAGTTTATTCCGAGGAGGAAACCAATATCTGAAGCTCTCGAGGCAGTCGAGGCCGTGAATGCTGAGGCCAAGAGTAGACTATGCCAGTCGACAAGGCTGTTGTCCAGCCTTGTGAAGAGAATGCTCCCGAGCCAGCCGATCCCTGAGTCGCTGGCGGAGCTGATTGATCTGTTCGGGTCGTCACCCGGTTCGCTGGGGAATTACTACCACTCTCAGAACATTGCGGGAGCTGAGTCAGTATTTCTACTGGCACTCGCACACGGTGCTGGTGAAGACTTGCTGCGCCAGGTGGCGGCTGGACCTCCTCGACTGGTGAGTGGCGAAGAAGCTGACCTGATGCCTTACTTCTCTCTTAGCAGAGAGTTGTCAGGTGTTTGGGCCCAGCAGTTGGGCGACCCGGCAAACCAAGAGGTTGGCGAAGTTGACTTCTAGAATTGCCACAGCCTTTTTTGACTTTGTTCATGTAAACAATGTACTTGTATAATTTGAAAGAAATCCTGAAATGATAACCTTGAGTTATCCTGAAAAATCCCTGTCGTGAACTCTTCAATTGCTGCAAAAAGAGAGTGAGTTAGTTTTTCCTTGTGCAGAGGGCCGACCCTGCGCCGGGTCCTTCGATGGTGAGAGAGTCGACCAGAGGGACTCCGGCACGGGAGACGTCGACTCCTCCAACAGGCAAAGAGTCGGCTCCTTCGACTGCTCCAACTGGTACGACTCAAATGATGAGGACCCCGCAGTCGAAGGAAGAGACTGACTCATTGGCTCTAGAGAGAGCCAAAGGTCAGCTAGAGTATCTGCAGAAGCGTCTGCAGGATGCTGAGGTCGGGCCAAGAATGCTGTGATATCGGCGCGGAACTCCGCCACCGAGATCCAGATTGCCCGAAGCAAAGTGAAGGCAGCTGCGACTTGGGAGGAGCTTGTCTTCTCTCGGCTTCGGGACTTCAGCACTGCACTCCAATGTAAGAGCCTTTTTGAGTCGTGGTAGCACGTTGACTCCTTTAGATAATGACCTGCTTTTTTGTGCAGGCTTCCAACTTGACTCGCGTGACGAGCAAGACTGGGTGAAAGATATTCAGAATGCTCGCCATACAAGTGACCGCTCCTCGTTGTGGTCAGACCGAACGAGGGGTCATGATCTGGCGTTACTCATGGTTCGAGTCGAGCAAGTTCGGGAGTATTTTGGCTTGTGCAGAGACGCGCTGGCGTTGATTTACCAATCCATTTGGCCACAGAAGGATGATCCTTTGACCCTTGGAGAACTAATGAAGAAGTTCCGGAACGGGCTGGCAGTCAGGGTTATGCTTCGACTCCAGATGGTGAGGGGAGCCAAGATTGTGCTCTCTCATGTGAAGATCCATTATCAAGAACTTGACCTGAGTCATGTCCATGCTCTCCCAATAAATCCTGGGGATGAGTTTGATATGCGTCCATACTTTGCTGTGGTAGTTGATATAGCGAAGGCCATTATTGAGTGGCGGGCAACAGCCGAAGAAAAACTCACACTGCGACGTGAAGAACGAGAAGCTTCCCGTGACTCAAGCTGAGGTAAAAGTTATCGGGTGCGCGACCGGCGCTCCCGATGGGAGTAGCCCCCGAGTCCGGTTGCGACTGTGAGGAGTCGTGACTGGACTGAGTCTTGTAGCTTGTAATCCTGTAATCTTGTAATCTTGCAATAAAGATGTGAATTTGACTTGAAAACTAAAAACTGTCATGATAGGAGTTTGATATGAACTCGGATTTGGATCCGATTCCCGATAGGAGTAGCCCCCGAGTGTGTGGTTGACTATAAATAGTCAAGCGCAGACTCAGGTTCAAGTCCATCCAATAGAGTGCTTGCGATGAGTTCTTCAGATGACCTTGAGTCGATGCGCACGCGGCTGAAACACGTGGAGCATCGGGTTCTGAGTGCCCGTGGCAAGATTGCTGTCCTTGAGTCAAAGCTCCAGGCTGCCTGGAGTCGAGAGGATTTTCTTCTTGGAGAGCTGGTAAAGATGAGTCTTGAGCTCAGAGATATGAATAATTCTTCTTGCTGTAGTCCTCGATGAAGGTGCCCTTTGATTAATCATCCTCCCTTTTCGGTTAGGGATTATAGCAGAACCGCATGCCGAAGCTGAAAGAGTCAGGAATCGGCTAAACCGGATCCTGTATGCGGGTCCTGATGTCCCAAACTTTTGGTCCAATCATGACCGAGGGTACACGCTGGCGCTGCTGCAAGACCGAGTTGCTCGTGCTATGAACTGCCTCGAGTCGTGCCAAGATTGCTTAGCGACTGAGCACAATATCATATTTCCAGAGCTGACGAGTCCGAAGGACCTGAAGGGTTTGATCCGGAGATTTAGTGGAGGTGACTTGGTGAAGGGGGTTTTGCTGGAGCAAATGGTGGAAGGGGCAGTTGTGTCCCTCGCATTTGTTCGGCTTCGCTACCCTTCACTCAACTTGTACATGTTGCATGTTCCACCTCCATCAGTGCCAGAAAACCTTCCACTAAGGCCAGTTTACGACTCGGTGGAGCTCGCGGCTCACCAGCTGATCGCAGCCGTGACGTCAGAGCAGAATATCTCTTGAATGCAGTTGTGAGCTTGGAGTCTGTCGGGTGCGCGGCCAGAGCTCCCGATGGGAGTAGCCCCCGGGTCTATGCGCTACTGTATGCAGCCGGGGATAGATCCAAGTGTCTGTAATGTTAGAATTTTGAATGTAATAGAAACAACTGAAGTGCGTACCTTTGGGGTGTTAGATCCCAATTGTAAAGATACTGATGTGAAGTTCCATGAGGAAATACAGTGACTGATGAGTAGATGTAGATATCTTGGACTCGTATTATGAGCTGCTTGCAGAGGAGCCAATAAATCCAGAGCCAAGTTCGGGCGGCATTTGTTTGCGTCTTAATTTTCCCGTAGGTTGAGGGACCAGATATTATCCATAAGTCGGTCAGACGCAGCCCCCGAGTGAGGGGTGCGGTCAAGACTATTGAGACGAGTCGATTGACGCAGCCCCCGAGTGAGGGGTGGGGTCAAGACTATTGAGACGAGTCGATTGACGCAGCCCCCGAGTGAGGGGTGCGGTCAAGACTATTCAGACGAGTCAATTGACGCAGCCCCCGAGTGAGGGGTGCAGTCAAGACTATTAAGTGAGTTGATTGGGCGCAGTCTTCGTACGAGAGGCGCAACCAATATTATGAATTGAGTCGATTGGGCATGGACAAGACTATTGAACAAGTCGATTGACGCAGCCCCCGAGTGAGGGGTGCGGTCAAGACTATTAAGACGAGTCGATTGACGCAGCCCCCGAGTGAGGGGTGCGGTCAAGACTATTAGACGAGTCGATTGACGCAGCCCCCGAGTGAGGGGTGCGGTCAAGACTATTAGACGAGTCGATTGACGCAGCCCCCGAGTGAGGGGTGCGGTCAAGACTATTAAGACGAGTCGATTGACGCGGCCCCCGAGTGAGGGTTGCGGTCAAGACTATTAGACGAGTCGATTGACGCAGCCCCCGAGTGAGGGATGCGGTCAAGACTATTAAGACGAGTCGATTGACGCAGCCCCCGAGTGAGGGGTGCGGTCAAGACTATTAGACGAGTCGATTGACGCAGCCTCCGAGTGTGTGGTCAAGACTATTAGACGAGTCGATTGACGCAGCCCCCGAGTGAGGGGTGCGGTCAAGACTATTAAGTGAGTTGATTGGGCGCAGTCTTCGTACGAGAGGCGCAACCAATATTATGAATCTAGTCGATTGGGCATGGCCAAGACTATTGACACGAGTCGATTGACGCAGCCCCCGAGTGAGGGGTGTGGTCAAGACTATTGTATGCTCAGAGAATGATATCTTTATGGTGTACCACGGTACATAGTCGAGGAAGAAAACAAAGCACAATAAGGCTAAAAATTAAAGCATCCTAAGAGAGGGTTTTTGCGTAAAGTAATATAAAAAGGATAAATGAGGATCCGCGCCGTTCCTCTTGGGCCGTAGATCTTCGTGGAGATGCTCTTATCATCAGGTTGAGTGCCTAAGAGTCAAGTCGGCAACCTGGTTTGCCAGGCGCAGGACTGAGTGGTCCTCGTGGAGGTGCTCGTGGAGCAAGGTGGAGTCGTCGTGAATACGTTCAGCTTCGTTTTGAGCGACGGTTGAGGTAATGGGCGAACGAGGACGGATGCTCGTCGACTCGAAGTTCTGTGCCTCCTCCCATGCTCCTTCGGCTGTGGTAGCCGCTTGTAGCATGCAGATATGGCCCACCGGGGTGGGATAGTATTCCTCAACAACGGGCGCAGGCTCTGATGGCGGCGCGCGTTGGACTGGGTGAATTGCTCCGGTGAAGTTTGCTGGTAGTGGTGGAGGTGGCGGTGCACCAATGGCCAAAGTCCCTGGTACGGGAGGTGGCAGAGGTGCAGCCATGCCCGTATTTGCGTACGGGTGAGTTCCGGGCACCTGCTGGAATCCAGCGTTTGTAGCTGCCTGCTGGGTTCTTGCGATTCGTTGTGCAGCTCTTTGAAGCGCCTGCAGTCCATAAGTGAATGACTAGGCTTCAGGTTGCCTTGTTAATCCTTGTAGACGTGAAAGGGGCAGGGAGCCGCTAGCTGCTGAGCGAGGCTCGGCTGCCCTCCTTCACGTGGCTTCCGTTGCCACTGCGGTTTGCGCTTGTCGGTTCCGGAGAACCCGTCGGAGTGGCTCTTTCCGTCGCCGAAGCCGAAACCAGCTGCAACGAACTCCGGGGTGTTGGCTTCTTCGAAAGCGCGGCCCTTGCATTTTCTCCTGCGCTCGTGGCCGCGGTCGTCGTCGCCGTCGGGGGATCGGCATCGCTCATTGCGTACCGAGTCTTCACCGTCGGCCCACCGGTTCGCTATCTCCATCAAGTAGTTGATGGTAGTAGGTCAGACTCGACACAGTTCTTCTTTGAGCTTGACTCGTCGGAGTCCCCGCTTGAATGCGTCGATTGCACTCTCGTCGGAGATCTCCTCAGCCGCGTGCTTGGTGTTGGTCCACCGCTGGATGTAGGAACGAATGGACTCGCCTTCTCGCTCGGAGCAGGCTCGGAGTTCCTCCAGGGAGACTGGACGCTTGTTTGTTGACCTAAAATTACGAGTAAAAGCTTGCACCAACTCGTCCTTGGAGATGATTTCTCCACTAGGAAACCTGTTTAGCCAGGTGCGTGCTGGCCCCCTGAGTTGGAGCTGTATGCACTGCATGGCAGTGGTGCGGGAGCCACCCTGGCAGCGGATTCCGATGAGGTAGTCCTCCAACCAGGTTCTCGACTCCATGGTGCCGTCGTACTTGGCTAAATCAGACGGTGGTTTGAAGTTTCGCGGCATCCGACTGCGACGGATGCGGTGACTGAAGCAAGGTGCTCTGCATACCTCGGAATCTTTATCTGACTCGGAGGAGTAGTCACGACGATCGACTCAGCGATTGCGGTCGCGTTCTTCGACCCGAGGAGGCGTCTCCTGTGCTGGGCGGGGGTCTCGCCTCGGTCAGGGAGAACAATGCTCGCGACGGGTTGCGTCGGGAGGTGGAGTCCTGACTCGGCTTGTTCTTCGGTCGTGAGGCTCCTGGCTGATGCAGGATGCTCCCGCCTTGTTCAAGCTCTCCAGGATCTGCCTGTGGACGTCAGACCGCGGGTCTCCTTCCGGCGGTTGGATCGTCTGAATGTAGGTCCTGGCTGTGAGGATGGCAGCTTCCGGGGTTTTAGGGATCATGTCACCTCGATCGTCAACCGACAGGAAACTCGACTCAAGGTTCTGAGTAGTTCGGTTGCTGGCTGGGACCCTGTTGAGTCGGTTCCTGCGGTGAGTTCGGATGCGAGTAGACGAATCGCGAGATGACTCGCTGAGCGAGTCCTCTCGAGTCGTTCGTCGTGCTCGTTCTTCATGCTGCCTCCTCGCGAGGTCCAGGTCCTGTCTTTCTTTGACCAGATCCCCACGGGCCTGGAGGAGACAACTATTGAAGAGTTGCAACTCTGCGGCGGTAGGGTTGGTTATGGCTGCTCCAGAGTTGATGGCTTCCCGGACGCGAGCCGTCTCGTCTGGAGTGCAGTTGTTCTGTGCCGTCTCAAGGTCAGCGGCAGTCGTCATGAAGACCTGAGCAATGTTGCTCTGAGCCTCCGAGTCGTTGCTGTCACGGCAACTTTCTTGATCAGAGCAGTCGTAAGCGTCGCTAGGGACGGGGCTTTCTACCAGAAAAGATTGTTCCGATCCGGTAGAGAACAGATCGGGATCCGACCTCATGACGCCGCTGGGGCGTGAGGTGTCGAATGTTGAGAGCGATCTGATCGCAGTGAAGGGTCGTGGCTCTTCGAGTGGGGGCGCGATGAGATCTGGGAATTGCAGGATTCCGGTCTCGTCAGCCCGTATGTGGTAATCTTCGAACGTGAGATTGACGCCAGACTGCAGCGAGTTGAAGGCTGCACGCCTGGCTGGTGAATGAGCGGTGAAGTGGAAGGAGCCGAGAGTCATCGACTCCGCCTGAGTCGATGACCCGCCCGATGAAGATGAGGCCGCTGGAGTCGTAGATCCGACACGCGTCTTCCCCACGGTCGGCGCCAATGACGAGGGGTTACCTTCGACAATGCCCATCATGATGAGCTTTAGATCAGGAAGAAGACACGTAGCATGCATATCGGTGACTCCGTCGGTTAACAAGCACAGAAGGGACACGATTTACCCAGGTTCAGGGCCCTCGGAAGGTAATACCCTACATCCTGCTTGTCTGAGCTTGATATTGATGATGAGATTACAATGGAGCCGCGGAGGCTAGGGTTCGCAGAGTTGATCTGGCGAAGATGGATGTATGCGGTATGCGCGTGGGAGTTCGATCTGCCTTGGCTCCCCCCTCCTAGTCCTTTATATATGGAGGAGTCTAGGTCTCAGGGAGAGTCCAAGTCCATTATAATGGTAAGATATGCTAAGTTTAAAGCTTCCTTATCTCGAGTCGTCGAGATTGGCATGTTGACTCCAGGAGTTGTCGTCGTCCTTCTCATGGACCCCATGGTGGGCCATGATGGGTATCTTCGAGTTGAGTACGTGATTAGTCATAACCACGTCATGCGTTTTCTTGGCTCATCAATGAACCTGCGAGTCACTACGTTATGAACGTGAATGTAAGAGAAGTCCCGTAGCGGGTATTTTCCGGATAATGTGCAGTTGATGCATATCCAGGCCTGATAACAGGTCTTATCTTCGTACAATGAGTATGGTATGTAGGAAATGATTCCTAAGTTAGATAAACGCAACTAATGCGTATCTAAGCTTGATAAGGAGTCTTATCATCACACAATGAGTGTATATAGAGAATGTTCCCTGAGTCGAGGGTTTCTAGATTAACGAAGTTGATGCGTATCCAGGCCTGATAACAGGTCTTATCTTCACATAATGAATGTGAATTACTAGAACAATGCAGCGGGTGCCGTTCTAGGCCCAATAGAGGATCTATGGGTCTTATCTTCGTGCTGTGAACACGGATAAACCAGAGTTTCGCAACTGGTGCGACTCCAGGCCCATTGAAGGGGCGTACCTTCATGCAACGAGCATGGATAAACTAGAGTTACGCAGCTGGTGCGGCTCTAGGCCCATTGAAGGGGCTTACCTTCATGCAATGAGCATGGATATACTAGAGTTACGCAGTTGGTGCGGCTCTAGGCCCATTGAAGGGGCTTACCTTCATGCAATGAGCATGGATATACTAGAGTTACGCAGCTGGTGCGGCTCTAGGCCCATTGAAGGGACTTACCTTCATGCAATGAGCATGGATAAACTAGAGTTACGCAGCTGGTGTGACTCCAGGCTCAAGGGTTAGACCTTAGAGGCTTATCAGTACGCAATGAGCGCATATTAACTGAAGTGACGCAGCTGGTGCGACTTCAGGCTCGAGGATTAGGACCTGGAGACTCAGAAGTACGCACTGAGCGTATCTTTGAGTGCTTAACCGTAGCAGGTATGACTCGAAGATCTTTTTCGACTGCGGACAGTCGACTCGCATGTCATGGACATGGTATATGGGATATTTTACGCAGCGGGTGCATGTTGGGGGTTGAAGCCGCAACCTTGTTCCTCAAACGGTTGGTCTTGAGGATACTGGCGCGGAGCCAAACAGCAAACACACCCGAGAGGTGTCTTCTGCTGAGGCGTGTGACCAGTCGAAGAGGATGCGTAGGACTGTCCCCATGCGTCGATATGGACTCTTCGCCAACACCACTCGAAGCAAGTAAGCAGCTTTTGTGTTTTGGTATTCTCTGATTTTGCCTCGTTCTCCATCGTCTTCATTTTGCTGAAAATAATTTCAGCGCCCCGGCTATGGCGGGTGGCAAAATCGTGCCTCAAGTCAAAGCACATGTGGAGTCGGACCCGAAGGCTTCATGTTCTTCTGCCTCCCATGAGGGTACACGCTTGCGCTGCTGCAAGACCGAGTTGCTCGGGCTGTGAACTGCCTTGAGTCGTGTCAAAATTGCTTGGTGACTGAGCACAATATCCTGTTTCCAGAACTGACGAGTCCAAAGGACCTGAAGGGTTTGATCCAGAGATTTAGTGGAGGTGGCTTGGTGAAGGGGGTTTTGCTGGAGCAAATGGTGGAAGGGGAAGTTGTGTCCCTTGCATTTGTTCGGCTTCGCTACCCTTCACTCAATTTAGACATGTTGCATGTTCCACCTCCGTCAGTGCCGGTAGATCTTCCGTTGAGGCCAGTTTACGACTCAGTGGAGCTCGCGGCTCGTCAGCTGATCGCAGCCGTGACGTCAGAACAGAATATCTCTTGAATGCAGTTGCAACAAGCTTGGAGCCTGTCGGGTGCGCAGCCAGCGCTCCCGATGGGAGTAGCCCCCAGGTCTATTCGCGACTGTGTACAGTCGGGGATAGATCCAAGTGTCTGTAATGTCAGAATTTTGAATGTAATAGAAATGACTAAAGTGCGTACCTTTGGGGTGTTGGATCCCAATTTTGTAAAGATATTGACGTGAGGTTCCATGAGGAATTTCAGTGATTGACAAGTAGATGTAGACATCTTGGACTCGTATTATGAGCTGCTTGTAGAGGAGCCAATAAATCCAGAGCCGAGTTCGGGCGGCATTCGTTTGTGTCTTAATTTTCCCATAGGTTGAGGGACCAGATATTATCCGTGAGTCGGTCAGACGCAGCCCCCGAGTGAGGGGTGTGGTCAAGACTATTGAGCGAGTCGATTGACAGAGCCCCCGAGTGAGGGGTGTGGTCAAGACTATTTAGGCGAGTCGATTGACGGAGCCCCCAGTGAGGGGTGCGGCCAAGACTATTAAGCGAGTCGATTGGCGAAGCCCCCGAGTCAGGGGTGCGGCCAAGACTATTAAGCGAGTCGATTGGCGGAGCCCCCGAGTGAGGGGTGCGGCCAAGACTATTAAACGAGTCGATTGGCAATTCCCCCGAGTGAGGGGTGCGGCCAAGACTGTTAGACGAGTCGATTGGCGAAACCCCGAGTAAGGGGTGCGGCCAAGACTATTAAGCGAGTCGATTGGCGATGCCCCCGAGTGAGGGGTGCGGCCAAGACTGTTAGACGAGTCGATTGGCGAAGCCCCCGAGTGAGGGGTGCGGCCAAAACTTTTAAACGAGTCGATTGGCGGTGCCCCCGAGTGAGAGGTGCGGCCAAGACTGTTAGACAAGTCGATTGGCGAAGCCCCCGAGTGAGAGGTGCGGCCAAGACTGTTAGTTGAGTCGATTGGGCGCAGTCTTCGTATGAGAGGCGCAACCAATACTATGAACTGAGTCGATTGGGCAAGGCCAAGACTGTTGTATGCTCAGAGAATGATATCTTTATGGTGTACCGGGGTACATAGTCGAGGAAGAAAACAAAGCACGGTAAGGCTAAAAATTAAAGCCTCCTAAGAAAAGAGTTTTTCCGTAACGTAGCAAAAAAAAGGATAAATGAGGATTCGCGCCGTTCCTCTTGGGTCGTAGATCTTCATGGAGATGCTCTTATCATCAGGTTGAGTGCCTGAGAGTCAAGTCAGCAACCTGGTTTGCCAGGCGCAGGACTGAGTGGTCCTCGTGGAGGTGCTCGTGGAGCAAGGTGTAGTCATCGTGAATATGTTCGGCTCCGTTTTGAGCGACAGTTGAGATGATGGGCGAACGAGGACGGATGCTCGTCGACTCGAAGTTCGGTGCCTCCTCCCGTGCTCCTTCGGCTGTGGTAGCCGCTTATATCATGCAGATATGGCCCACCGGGGTGGGATAGTACTCCTCGACAACGGGCGTAGGCTCTGATGGCGGCGCACTTTGGACTGGATGAATAGCTCCGGCGAAGTTTGCCGGTAGTGGTGGAGGTGGCGGTGCACCAATGGCCAAAGTCCCTGGAACGGGAGGTGGCAGAGTCGATTGGCGGAGCCACCCTGGCAGCGGATTCCGGTGAGGTAGTCCTCCAACCAGGTTCTCGGCTCCAGGGTGTCATCGTACTTGGCCAAGTCAGACGGTGGTTTGAAGTTTCACGGCATCCGGGTGCGCCGGATGCGGCGACTGAAGTATGGTGCTCCGCATACCTCGGAGTCAAGATCTGACTCGGAGGAGTAATCTCGACGATCGACTCGACGATTGCGGTCGCGTTCTTCGACCCAAGGAGGGGTCTCCGGTGTTGGGCGGGGGTCTCGCCTCGGTCGGGGAGAACGGTGTTCGCGACGGGTCGCGTCGGGAGGTGGAGTCCTGACCCGGCTAGTTCTTCGGTCGCGAGGCTCCTGGCTGATGCAGGAGGCTCCCGCCTTGTTCAAGCTTGCCAGGATCTGCCTGTGGACGTCAGACCGCGGGTCTCCTTCCGGCGGTTGGATCGTCCGAAGGTAGGAACCCGCCGCAAGGATGGCAGCTTGCGGAGTTTCAGGGATCATGTCACCTCGATCATCCCCCGACAGGAAACTCGACTCAAGGTTCCGAGTGTTTCGATCGCCGGCTGGCACCCTTTTGAGTCAGTTCTTGCGGTGAGTTCGCCTGCGAGGGGACGAATCGCGAGATGACTCGCTGAGCGAGTCCTCTCGAGTTGTTCGTCGTGCTCGTTCTTCGTGCTGCCTCCTTGCCAGGTCAAGGTCCTGTCTTTCTTTGACCAGATCCCCACGGGCCTGGAGGAGACAACTGTTGAAGAGTTGCTACTCTGCGGCGGTAGGGTTGGTTATGGGCCGTCCAGAGTTGATGGCTTCCCGGACGCGAGCCGTCTCCTCTGGAGTGCAGTTGTTCTGTGCTGTCTGAGGATCAGCGACAGTCGTCATGAAGACCTGAACAATGTTGCTCTGAGCCTCCGAGTCGTCGTCGTCATCGTGGCAACTTGCTTGATCAGAGCAGTCGCCAGCGTCGCTAGGGATGGGGCTTTCTGCTGGAAAAGATTGTTCCGATCCGATAGAGAACAGATCGGGATCCGATTTCCTGACGCTGCTGGGGCGTGAGGTATCGGATGTCAAGAGCGACCTGACCGCCGCGAAGGGTCGAGGCTCCTCGAGTGGGGCACGATAAGATCTGGGAATTGCAGGATTCCGGTCTCGTCGGCCCGTAAGTGGTAATCTCCGAACGTGAGATCGACGCCAGACTGCAGCGAGTGGAAGGCTGCACGCCTGGCTGGTGAATGAGCGGTGAAGTGGAAGGAGCCGAGAGTCATCGACTCCGCCTGAGTCGACGACCTGCCCGATGAAGATGAGGCCGTTGGAGTCGTAGATCCAACATGCATCTTCCCCACGGACGGCGCCAATGACGAGGGGTTACCTTCGACAATGCCCATCTTGATGAGCTTTAGATCAGGGATAAGACACGTAGCGTGCGTATCGACGACTCCGTTGGCTAACAAGGACACAAGGGACACGATTTACCCAGGTTCAGGGCCCTCGGAAGATAATACCTCTACGTCCTGCTTGTCTGAGCTTGATATTGACGATGAGATTACAATGGAGCCGTGGAGGCTAGGGTGCACAGAGTTGATCTGGCGAGGATGGTATATGCGATGTGTGCGCGTGGTGTTCGATCTGCGTTGGCTCCCCCCTCCTAGTCCTTTATATATGGAGGAGTCTAGGTCTCAGGGAGAGTCCAAGCCCATTACAATGGTAAGATATGCTATATTTAAAGCTTCCTTATCTCGAGTCATCGAGATTGGCATGTTGACTCCAGGAGTTGTAGTCGTCCTCCTCATGGACCCTGTAGTGGGCCATGATGGGTATCTTCGAGTTGAGTACGTGATTAGTCATAACCACGTCACCATCAGCTTCGGCCACAAGGTGCGGCGGCTCAAGGAGGAGTCCCTATGTTCGGCAAAAGAAGACCCCATATTGCAAACGCAGCGGCGACACCGCCGAGCCGAGATCCGTGCAGACGTGCTTCTACGAGTCAGGCTTGTCCCACCTGTCAAAATCATGGTCGTCGCCGCTAGACAATTTGGAGACTACCGCTAGAGGAGTTGCGGGAGCAGGAGTCGCGGCTGCGCACGGAGTTGCGGTCCGTCCCCATTCACCCGTCACCGCATCGCCGCGGTCGTGCTCCGCTGCTTGGCACGGCAAGCGTGGATAGCTCCTGCTCGGGCGCTACGAGCTCGGGAAACATTGTTGTAACTTTGACCTTGTCGGTAGGTGGGCCACACATGTCATATACGTGACATGTCATCAAAATACGTAGTTCGTGGTCGTATAGGATGGTATTGCACCGTATTTTTTTAGTTCGATGATTCAAATGAGCATTTTGAGAGAATGAGGACTAATTTGCACGGACAACTCAAGTTCATTTTTTCCTGGTTAAACCAACTGGTCATGGCCTCATGGGGGTGCTAGCTCGGCAATGGGATCAGCGTATGGCCCAGTGAGGCGATGAATGGGAATGGGCTAGGGCCCGGCCCAGACTAAACTTACATGCCTCGGTCGCGCGGGGCCTTTCCTGGCAAAAATGATCGAAATAGGATCTAAGACTTTTTTGTTTCTATTTTTATGAAATGGAAAACCGGGGGTCGCCCGATTCGAAGAAAGAGAAATCCCTTACCTTGCCTTTTTTTTTCTACTCACTCCGTCTTATATTAAGTGACTTAAATTTGTCGAAATATGAATGTGTTTATACCCAAAAATCATCTAGACAAATATAATATTTCGGAGTAAGTACAATATATACCTTGCCTTTTTTTTAATGTGTACGTGGGTAAAGTTTCATTTCATTCCCCTTTGTCTAACTTTGGTTGAGGCTTGTGGCTCGTGACTTGTGAGAGCCATCGTCTCTCTTACACCAGTTTGCTATAGTATCTACTTCATGGTACACACCTGCTGCGTCATAAGATTAATTCTGGCTATTTCAAATTATCAAATGCACGCAAACCACACTCTTTATGATTTTGTCCTAAATAGAAAAAATATAGTTCCAAATTATTTCCAAGCAAGATCTTAGCCTATCATGTCTAAACTAGCGATGCGTGTTGGGACGTTGATTGTTTGAGTAGTCTTCTTATCACGAAGGTGTGTTTTGACAATAGACTAGTTAGGGCCGAAAGCGGAACAAAAATTGTTCGCATATTCCATGGAAATATGGAAACAAAGTGAAAATTTTGAAAACAACAATTTTCTTGTAGAAATGGAAATGAAAACTGAAAAAGCAACCAACTATCCCAATTGAACCGATAAACATTTGGCCCAATCCAAGCCCATCCCGCCACCCTTGTCAACCAACCATCCCGCCACCCTTGTCAACCAACCGTGAACGTAACCCCTTTTCCCTATACTCGCCTGCCGTGGTCCCACGGCAGCATAGCGTCACCGATTGCCACAACCCTCCATGGTCCCAATTCCACAACTGCACCGCATGACCCTAGCACACACTTATTCACTGGCGCGACCCAACACCTCCATAGCATCACCGATCGTCACCGACGCTTCATGGTCCCCACTCCATCTCCGCATGACCGCGCCTGAACCAAGCACGCGTCTCTTCAGTGGCACGAGCCCAAACCTCCACAACGCTAGCCGCCGAATGCCACCAACCGTACCCCCACGGTCCCGTAGCATCACCGATCGCCACTGGCCTCTCATGGTCCCTACTCCACGTGACCACGCCCGAATATGGCGCATGCCTCTTCACTAGCACGACCCCACATCTGACATCTCCATAGCGTCATCGACCCCTCGTGGTCCCCACTCAACACGACTACACCCGAACCTGGAACGCACCTCTTCGCTTGTGCGACCCCACATCTCCACAACGTCACCGATCGTCATTGATCGCCACCGGCCTCTCACGACCCCAACTCCATTTGACCAGGTCTGAATATGGTAGATGCTTCTTCACTAGCGTGACTCCACATCTCCATAGCGTCACCCATCGCCACCGATCTTACACAAGTCACAATTCTAACAGTTTTAGTGAAACATGGAAATACACGAAGGAATGCCATTTACCACATGTGTATTGAAAATAATTCCATTTTCGTCTGAGAGGACGAACAACAGATTTTTGAGTTTTTCAGAGAAATATTTTGCCTATATTGCAGTAAAAAAATCGTGAACAGCGGAATAGCTCTGCAGTTACTGTCATAATTTTGCCAGTGGAAGCTTGCATCAACAGTGGGGATCGAGTGAGTAAATACAGGCAAAGAAGCATGTCATAAAACTGCGTTCAGAGAGTCAGCGACGCGTGAGCTCATTGGGCACACAAGATCACGAAATAGTACTATTGTCAGACACCGCCGGTTCTCAAATTCAATTTTATTTTGCAAACACATGATCTATATTCTCATAAGTTAAAAGAGGTCGAGTGGGTAAACCATAATAATTTTGATACTCCGTAGTTTAAAGAGTCGCTTTCAGCGATCAGTACCAAGCAAAGATCCTGAGTACACCAGAGTAATGATTAGGAGATCATAAGGATTGGACTTACTCGATCACACATCTTTTTAAAAGACTTTCGTTGGAAATCGTTTCTTTTCATTTCTTTTAATGGACCATGGCATCTAGGAGTATGTAGGAGCGCCCAATATCTGACGGATACCAAACTCTAAAAGTTCAAACATGAACGTGATATCTGAAGCACTTGCATGGTCAGAAGACCTTCTGGCTTGTGTTTGTGGCTGGTTTAACCTGATTTGGAAACACTAGAACAAGGTTTCTTCCAGCTGATTAGATTGTGCCTATTTCTGCATTTCCATCCTTAAACGGACTTGCCAGTCTGAAGTGAGAAGTAACATGGGCGAAAATGGTTAACCCAATTCTGTTTATATAGATAAAAAGAAGCAAGATGCTCTCTAGATGACTGTAGTGCTAACAAACTAATCCTAAACAATTCTTGACTCTGATGAGGTAGAGAAGGACAGCATTTTACTGCCTGACCAACTAAGCCAGAGAACTGATGAACAGAGTAGATATTCGATGCAGAAATCATTATGCAACAGGAAAAAGAAATTACCGGATCAAAAAGCAATGCCGATTAATACCAAATGCTATCAAGAACTGACGAAGAACATAGAGCACTAGCATTTCTCACGGCTGAAATTAAGATCTGAGATTCTTTTACAAGTCTCTTCAGAACTAAGATAGATAGACAGAACAACAGAATCCTGCTTCAGGGCAGGTAAGAAGCAAAGCCCTGACAAATTCAGAAAAGCCTCTAAGATTACACAGGATTAGGGCTTGACATACATGATAAATTGCAAAAGCATGGACACACAGAAATGATCAAGCCCTAATTCCTCTCCATCTACAACTCCGATGAACCTGTGCTTGACCGCAAGTCCGCTTCAATCCCTGGAAATCCATCATCTCCTGCTCCGGAGAGCAACTCTCAGAATCCCCCTTTCTGCACCAATCGAAAACCGAATCAGCGTCTGGAACATCAAAAACAAGTGGCTAGATCAGATGGATGAAAGGATGAAACTTTTATGCTTACCTCGTTCACCTTGTAGCGATCACGGTTAACCTCCGGCAGCGACTCGCCAGGGCAAAGGGTCTGCGATTAACCAGAGAAAAAAAAAGGAACAGGAGTAACTGATCAATATCGGAGAACCGGAGAGGAAATTTGCAAACGCGATGAAGAATCAATTTAGGATCGATCAGTGCTGCTTAATTAGGCTTACGCACATTGATTAGGCGCTGGACGTTCTTGGGCCGCCTCTTGGCCCGGCGCGGCAGCTTCCGGCCGGTCATGACGAGGAAGTCCTCCTCGATCTCCTGCTTGGTGAGCTGCAGCGAGAACCTGCCGCTCCTGCTGGCGCCGCCGTCCTTGTTCCAGAGCTTCCTGGTCTCCCCCGCTTCCTCCGCGAAGTCCCGACCGGCCCTCCGGTCCCGCAGCAGGTAGCTCTGCTTGCGGGGGCATTCCTCCGCCGCCGCGGCTTTCGTCGGCGATCGGGAGCTTTTCGACTGCGGCTCGCCGCCACCCGCGGCCGCCGCCGCCGCCGCCGCTGACTGGCAGAAGGCCATGGGCTTGCGGTACCCCCAGGAGGATGGGAGGTCGAACAGGAGGCGGTTGTCCCTCGATCGCGCCGCGGACGCCGCCGGGGAGTCCACCTGCATTGCTGCTACTGCCTCCGCCGCCGCTGCTGCAGCTGCTGTGGGCGAGGACGGCGGCGAGGACTCCATCGGGGCGCGGGCGAGGCGACAAAGGGAGAGAGAAGGGGGGGATTAAAGGGGGTAAGCAACAACAAATTGGAACTATGCGCCGCGGAGGAGGGTTCTAGTTTCGCAATTGCATGCCCTCCTATTTATAGCGGCCGGGGTTGGATTAGGGGGAAGCAGAGATAGATGAAGAAGCTCTCTCTTCTCTTATGGAGGTGAGCAAAATTTTGGCCAGCAAATGCTGTGGTTTTTGGTTTCTTGTTTCTTTCCTGTGGGTTTGGGCTGGCAACGCCGGCGTGCCGTCTGCGGGAGTCCGGTTCAGTTTGCCCCCGACGATTCCGGGCGCGTGGCTCAGTTACGAGTCACAGGGGCCGTTGGATGGGCATCGATCTGATGGCCGGGAAATACAGAAAGGCCAGCTAGGTACTAGCAGGTTTTTTAGGTTGTTTTTCTTAGTTTTTTTTTAAACTCTATTGCTTGTTCTGTGTCTTCCTTTTTACATCGTAAAGCCTCCTTATTCATTAGATACACTTATTCATTAGATATAGTATTACAGTTACATCTTTGATTACTACGGAAAAGGGGAGTGAAACCCGGACAATGGTCTACGGCTTAGTTATTGGAAACGTAAAGTTGCCGCATGATAATGCAGGAAATATGGAAAGGCATCCGGGAGTCCGGTTTAGTTTGCCTACGGATTTTAGGCGTGTGGCTGCGTTACGCGGAACGTAAAGCTTGTTAGCAAGTT
Organism: Brachypodium distachyon; assembly: GCF_000005505.3. Lineage (NCBI taxonomy): Eukaryota > Viridiplantae > Streptophyta > Magnoliopsida > Poales > Poaceae > Brachypodium > Brachypodium distachyon. The sequence continues at coordinate 15,466,433 of NC_016132.3, read as the reverse complement.
TCTTTTGTAAAGAGGATTGCCAATATTGTTGGTTGATACAACATAGCAATTTTAATCTCAAACAGGGTGGCCTCCGTGGTATAAACCCGGTATCACACTGGTTGACTGGTTCACAAACACGTAGCTGGACTGCACTATACTTTCTAGTTTCTTAAACAATAATTCTAAAATGTGCAAGGTGGCGCGCACACACACACGTCGAACTTGAACACTTGATAAATTTTTGCATAAAAAGAGGTTATGAACTCAATTCGACATATCTCTAACTATTTGTGCTTACGGAACATTCTAATTATGTGTGCTAGGTGTGTGGAGGCGTTCTTCTTATGATCGGGGTTGTTTATATGGACTTTGCAACGATCAAAATTGGAGGGGTTGTATCCTACTGATGCATGCCATGTATTTCACTTGATGTACATGTATCTATATGTTTGTCACATTCGTGTCCCTAACTCACCAAAGTTAAATAAACGTACCCACAAAAGCTTCTTTATGCAGGCATGCATCACGCAATTGCTCAGTTGTCTACACCGTGTGGTGATTTTCACCTACATGACGTTGTATGTCATGGCTCATCGAAGCCGGGTTGCAACGCATTATGCAGTTTTACACACAATTGGTACACATGCACACCCGAGTTAAACATCAACGCTGCAACGATAACCAATTATGTATATTTTAAAGGAATTGTGCATGTATAAGAGGTAGCTAGTTCAATGGAGAGCCGAAGTTTGAATAAATAGAGGCTGCAAATTTAAATTCATCATATGTCTAACGAATTGTGCTTATTGACAATTCCGATTATTGAAAATTACCAATACGTTCTTATGAAATTCATAACAATCGCATGCAATTGGAGAGGTCGTATCGTACTAAATGCATGACACATATTTCATTTCGCGTCCCTTCATCTATCCGTTTTATACCCTTTTGTTGGTTATCTCACTGAAGGGGAGAGGTAGACTGAAACACAAAGAGAGATAAGAGCACTGGCGACAGATATGGCATTTTCTCATAAGAATATCTAACTAGGCTCGCCGGTATAAAAGAGAACTTGTCACTAGTGGTTGTCTTGTGATACACATGGGCCTTTTTCTTAAGAATTATTAAAATAAATTCCTTTAGGCTAAGGGGCCCCACACCAAACTTTGAGATAAACATAGCTTTGACCCCTGTTTTACCATTACATGATACCGCGGGATGGCTTTTACCTCTCAAATTGGTGGCAACCTTAATTTGAACCCCGTTAACAATCTCTATGTAGACCGCTACTATGGTTGGTCAGACAACACAATTTGCAGTTGATCAAATAGTGAAATGCAACAATGTGAACACGATTGCAACCTGAATTGATACATCTATTTACAACCCACGAAAACAGCGCAAGAGCAAATGGGCCAAGTTACCCTGGACTCATTGACACACAAGGATTCTTTTTCTAGGGAACATAGAAAAGAGAATAAACGAACGCAATCCTAGCAGCTTTCATATTTGTTTAGAAAATATGCACAAGCATAAACTGCTTTCAGGAAGCTTTAAACACCACACTAGAAACTTGTCTTCAACAGCGAGATGAATGCTTGATCATTCACACATAGACCTACAGAGAAATTTCCACTGAAGTGAGCCGATTAACTGAGCGGCGTGCCCACGCTACTACTTGATCGAGTCTCGTGATTTCAGTATGATTTTCACTATTAGGAGCTAATGTATTTCATAATACTTTCATGTATGAATCAAAATCGTCTTACCGAACTCAAGACCCAAATAGACCTACCTAGTGATGTAAAACTACCATTGATCATGGAGGTATTGTCGGGCTTGGATACACCAGCGTCGAGATAGCACGACAGAGGAAAACTCGACATGAAGGCCAGCCGCCCAGTGATGTGGTACGTAGTGGTAATAGTACACGCCCCACTCCAAAACAAAGGAGAAGGTGTGTGCCGCACGCACGAGGGACTGCGAATGCGGTATTGAATAAAAGTGTGGATGAAATGATGTCAGGTCTGCATGACCCTTGTGGGCTGAGCCACACACATGATACATGATACAGTGACAATAACAATGGGAAGCAAGGCATTAAGGCGGAGTGAATCCTAAAAGACTGTCTTACTTCAGATTGTCCTTTATAATTTGGGGACATGATAGTGAAATCGACAGTAATAACATATAAACATGCCGCAGTGAGCCAGTGAATATCAACCTGGGCCCAACATACACACTCTAGGAATTGTGTGTGTTGTTAAATAATGCCACAAAGGCCTTTGGTGGTCTTGCTCATACCAATGTGAGGTAGTACTCCACAAAGATGAACTCATAACACGGTAGCCACAAGGTATCCAATCGCTGGAGATAGATAGATAGAGACAACAAGAGAATACTGTTTTAGGGCAAGAAGCAGGCCCTGATAAATTAAGAAAAACCTCTAAGATACAAGATATACGAAGGCTCGACATACATGATAATTTGCAAAAGCATCAATAAACGGAAACAATCAACCCCAAATATCTCCGTCTGCAACTCCGATGAACCAATGCTTGACGCAATGCCCGGAAGTCCATCGTCTCCTCCTTCAGAGAGCAACTCTCAAAACACCCCATTCTGCAGCAATGAAAAATCGGATCAGGGTGTCTGGACTGGAACATCCAAACCAACTGCTAGACATATCAAAGATGAAATTTTTATGCTTACCTCGTCCACCTTGTAGCGATCATGGTTCACCTCTGACAAGGACTCGCCAAGAGAAAGCGCCTGCGGGAAGAAGAGAAAAAGAAGTAGGAATAATTGATTAGTTATCGAAGAACTAGAGATCAATTTGCGAACACTATGAAGAATTTAGGATCAATCCAGGACTCCCATCAGCTTACGCACATTAATCTGGTACTGGATGTTCTTGCTCCGCCTCTTTGGCCGGCGCGGCGGCTTCCGACCAGTCATCTTGATAAAGTCCTCCATGATCTCCTGTTTGGTGAGCTCCAGCGAGAACTTGCTGCCATCGGTGCTTCCGCTTCCGCCGCCATCCTTGTTCCAAAGCTTCGCGTGCAGATTCTTCGGAGCGTCCTCCACGCTGTCCCGGCCGACTCTCCGGTCCCTCAACAGGTAGCCCTGCCCACGGGGACATTCCTCCGCCACCGCCACCTCATCATTCACCGCCGCCGCCGCTGTAGCGCCACCTTCCATCAGGGATCGGGAGCTGTTGGCCTGCGGCTCAACACCCGCCGCCACCGGCGATGAGTCCGGTGGCTTGTAGAAGGCCAAGTGCTTACGGTACCCCCAGGTGGCGGGGAGGTCGAAACCGACCAAGAGGCTTTTGTCCTTCGATTGCGACGAGGATGCCGCTACTTCCGCTACCGCTGCCGCAGCTGTAGCTGTCGCAGGCGTAGTCGGGGGTGAGGACTCCATGGGCGAGCGAGGCGACAGAGAGAAGGCGAATAAAGGGGACTAAAAAGGGGTAAGAAAATTGGAACTACGAGGAATCGCAATGGTATGTCCGTCCTATTTATAGCGGGCTTGGATTAGAGGGGGAGAGGTGGGTAGAGATGGAGATGCTCTCTTCTGGAGGTGGGCAAAAAAATTCGCCAGCAAATGATGAGGTTTTTGTTAAACTCTTTCCTTGTGGGTTTGGGCTGGCAACCTAGCGTGCCGTCTGCGGGAGTCCATGTTAGTTTGCCCAGCCCATTCCAACAACGCGTGGCTCGGTATAGGAAACCTTAAATGGCCAGGGTAGGAGTCAGGTTTATGTGGCTGTATTTTGTTTCCTAAGTTTGTTAAACTATTTTGGTTGTTCTGCACGCGTGGGTCGGTTATGGGAACGTCGGATTGCCATCCGAAGATAAGGAAACACGAAAAGGCCAGCCGAGTGCAAGAATTTTTAGGTTGGTTTTCTTTCTTGTTTTTGTTAAACTCTTCTGCTTGTTCTGGATGTGTGGCTCAGTCACGGTGAACATTAGACCGTCTTCCGATGGGTGAAAATACAAAAGGGGCCAGCCAGGGGATAGGTTTTTAAGGCTGGTTTTCTTGTTTTTTAGTAAACTCTTTGGCTCAGTCACGGGGAGTGTTGGATTGCCATCCGCTGGCAGGAAAGTACAAAAAGGCCAGCAACGTTCCAAGTTTTTTAGTTTTTTTTTGCGAATATTTAAGGTTGCTTTCCTTTCCATTTTTGTTCAACTCTTTTGCTTGTTCTGGGCACGTGGATTAGTCACGCGGAACAGGAACATTGGTGTTCAATCTGATAACCGAGAATTATGAAAAAGGCCATCCATTTTCTAGGCTTTTGCGGTTGCTTTTCTTGTCTGTTTTGTTCAACACTTTTGCTTGTTCCAGGCGCGTGTCCGAGTGACATCGGATGGCTTTGGAAATACGAAGAGACCAGCTAGATGCCAGGTTTCTAAGGTTGTTTTTCTTTCTTATTTTTGTTAAACTTGTTTGCTTCTACTTCTCTTTTTTCCTTTTCCTTTTTTGAACTGAACTTGTTTGCTTCTTCAGGGGAACGTTAGATTACCACCATCTGATGGCTCAGGAATACAAGGTGCCAGGTTTTTCGGATTGATTTTCTTTCTGGTTTTTGTTAAATCTCTTGGTAAGGGGATTGATGAGCAAATGGATGGACATGGGTTGGACGGTTAGACACACATAACATTGCCAGTAAATTAGAGTGTACCTTCAGCCGCTCCTGAAGATGGAAGAAATGAGGATATATTTGTGCTCACGTAAGAACTACGTAATCACTCCGTTTCAGAATTCTTGTCGAAATATTACATGTATCTAGACGCTTTTTAGGAATAGATACATTCATTTTTGAGTAAATTTGAGACAAGAATTATGAAACGGAGAGATTAGTACAGTACATGGATTAATTAAAATGGTACCTGCCCATATATAGAGGTCCTGAATTTGATTATATCTCAAACTATATAACATGGTTCTGCTCACGGCTAATGCACACAACACAAACATATCTTTTCCCTAGTTCATCAAGGTTGAAACTTATCCTAGAAACATAACGTGGCGCATTACATTAATAATACCCATGGGCTTGCACACCTTGGGCGATCCCAATGTCCGTATTGTACGTTGGCTTTGCACTTGCTGAAATAGTAACCCCAAAATGTAATAATGTGGCGCGCACACACGCATGGAACTTCAACATCACCACCATACTACCATAGCAAATATGAACTGATGCATCTCCAAAATGGATATATGAATGTGCAAGAGACACACTGGTTAAATCGAGTGTACTTTTGCACAAGTATAGACGGCATATTTCAAATTTGAAACATGACGTTCACTCCCAATGTCGACGATGAAGACGATGACGCCTTCTCCCGGGCCTGGGCTGCCTATCTTCCTGCCATGTGGGCCTAAACCGCCTGGGTTTACCATGAAAAAGTTTGTTACGGGAGCGAGCCCCAAAACCACGCGGCCCGATCGGACGCGCAACGCAGCAGCACCCAGTATTTACGCAGGAAAGAAATCCTTTCCGTTTTTGAAAAACCTCGAGCGACCCCCTCGATTTCCTTCCTTCCTTGTTGATAGTTCTTCCCTTCCCTCCTCGCCGCGCGCCTCGCGTAGTCCTCATGGCCGCCGCCGCGCACCGCCTCCACGGCGCGGGGAAATCCTCGATTCCGTCCCCCGCGGCCACGGCGACGGCGACGGCCAAAGCGTCCGCTCCCAGCCGACGCCTCCACGGCTTCTCCTTCCCGACGCTCTCTTGGGGCGCGCACCGCCTCCTCCGCTGTTCCAAGGACGGCGCCGCCGCCGCGTCCGCGCCCGCGTCGGGTTCACCTCCCCTGCACCCGCAAACCCCGTCGCTCAAGGACAAGCCGGTGCCGACGCCGCCGATGCCGACGCCCCAGCAGGACCCGGCGGGCGACGGCTCGCGCCCGCAGCGGCCGATGAATCTCCGCCCGCGCCGCTACTACTCCGCCACCGCCGCCGCGTCTCCGGCGTCGCGAGCGGATGGGGGCGCCGCGGCGGGCCAGTCGGGGCCGCCGCCCCCGCCGCTGCCGAGGAAGAGAAGCTTCGCCGTCGCGCTCACCAGGGAGGAGATCGCCGAGGACTTAGCCGCCATCCGATGCGCGCGCCCGCCGCGCCGCGGCAAGAAGCGGCCGAAGCAGAACGAGATGGATGTAAGCATCAATCCATCCCCTGCATGTACTTCCTATTCCTGGTGCCCAATTTTGCTTTTGCGGCGCGGTGTTTAACTCTGCTTTGGTTTGGTTTGGTTTGTTTGTTTGTTTGGAACCGCAGAGGCTGTTTCCGGGAAGCATGCTCTTGAACGTGGACCCTGACGCATACAAGATCGGCGAGGTAAGATGGCGTTCGATTCGCTTGACCATGTACTATTTCCCAGAAGATGGTTTGTTCATGTTTGTTCTCCTCTTACAGAGGTGATCGGCGCCGTGGTGAAGCTGCAAATTGGAGGAACTTCTCAGACGTTCCCAATCTTTTTCTTTCCTCATGTGTGTGATGGACTGATGGTTAACATGTCCATCCCCTATTAATTTTGTTAGTTCTTATGGCTTAGAGAATTGAATTTTGGTAGGTTATTCCTTGTGCCTTTTTGTGTACATACATTATGCTTACAAGGAATTGTTGGAATGATTGGAGTGTTAGTGCTTTCTGGTGTTATGTTTGGGTTTGGGGTATGGTTATTGCGGCGTGTAGGAAGTGATAGTATTCAAAGGTGATGGGGAGTCCTCATGTTATGCACATTGTTTAAATTATGAATAGTTAAATATAATATCCATGAACTAGTTTTACGGTTCAGATTGCTACAAAAGTTACTGAATATGACATGGCACATTGGTTATGAATTGTTCTTGAGAATTTGTATATATTGCTTTCTAGATTTACTGATGGAACATAAATAATTAGGTGCATTGCGTGATGCCATGATGGATGAAATGCTAGCTTTAATTTTTACTCTGGCAGGAGATATATATATATCATATCTACAATAGGACATTGTGACTGAACGAGAAAGTAATGGGTGCCTCATACTTGTGATAGAATAATGACCTATTAACCATGGTTTTCTTTTTTTCGTGACCAATAAGTGCCAAATCAGTAAAAACTTAAGCTAGTTACCACACGATTTTTTTGCATCTTGTCCTAATCTCCTGTTTCTCACGTATTATGGATATTAAAGTATTCTTTTGTAATGATTCATCAAGTTTTGTTTTGTTATTTCACCTTTTCTGTTCATGCTTTTCCTGCATTTTTTACAGATAAATAGCTGGAGTATCTCATTAGAGATTTCAGCAATAACAGTATCTTTTTTTGGGGGAACATTGTCTGTTTTATATTTGGTGTTTCTCTGATCTGCTATTTTGCTTTAGGTAGGAGGTGCCACTTTCAGTAGTCATTGCTCTGTTTAACGGTGTTTAGTTGTTAATTGACCTTCTAATCTTTTTTACTTAAGTTGTACACAGTGAAGAGCATAGAACTTCATTGATTAATTGTTGTCTATGCCTTCACATTTTGGGATTCAGTATCTTCTTCATTTTTAGGAAGGGGATTCAGTATCTTGTTAATCAGTTTTGAGGAATAATTGGATGACATTGTCGACCAGGCTTTAATAAAGTTTATGATCGATAGGTTGGAAATGGTGATTGGGTTCTTCTGTTTTTAGAACCAGACCCTAGTAATGTAGCTGAGCCCTCTTCGTCGGTCATTTGGTATAAATTGTTTTTGTTGAATCAAGGGTTAAACTTGATAACTCTTGATGCCCACATGGTTCACCTGTATCAAGACCATTGCACATAACAGACCTCAAAATTCTTCATAACGCACATAATTGAAACAAAAATGTAGTTGGATCCGTTGATTTCCATGATGCGTTGTGGTTTCTATGATTTGCGTAATGTTATTGGTGTGTAATTGTACCCTTGACAGGCAAATAAGCACTAACCATCAGGAATCAGCCTGAGCAGTGTCCTGTTTGCAGCAGAATTAGTTCAGGTATATATGAGAGTCGCCCTTATAACTTTTCTCAAATATCCATCTTTATGTCTTCTGGGTTTTTGGGTCTTGTTTCCTCGGAAATATGGAATGAGCGCAATGTGTCTGTATTATGCAATGCCTCCTCCACCACACTCGTAATTATGGCTAAGATAAAAGGAGAGGCGTTTGACAGGCTCACGCTGGAGCGGAAAACTTAGGTACATTCTCCTGCAAGAGTAGGCTTGTGTACGCCGCTTGTGGCCATTTCGTTGTCATGTGGGCAAGTGGAGAAATAACCCTTAATGGGTCAGGTCCGGGAGCTCACATGGCAACGGGTCGGCCGGTCCAACATGGCATATGACAGTTAGGCCCCTCCTACCTGTCAGAAATACCATTAAACGCCCTAATCTACCCTATTTGGGTTCTATGAGGCAGCCTGTCCCAAAAACTGTGGTCCAGCGAGACTATTAGTGATAAGTGTGGTAACATGTCAAACAATAGATTATCTCTTAGTGCCATCTCTTGCAACCAATACTCTCATGGATACAAGAATATTTGGTGATTTAAAAAAAAAACTTGTGATGGAAAGATAAAATCTAGTACAATAAGAAAAAAGCATATCTTTCTTGTGAAGAGTTTTTTCTTTGTTTCTTTCTCATCCTAGTCAACAGTTATCTTATGGGGCGTCGCTAAGATAAGATCGTACATTGCACGTGGTCTAGAGGAGTTGTCATGCCACAGATATTAGCTGAAATCTAATCACAATTCTTTTTTGGTGAGAACGTTGAATCCCATATCTTTCCTTATAAAATCCAGGTCTCCTCTCAAAGTGAAAAACCTTTCTTTGGTAATTACATAAAGGGGTTATTCTTACTAAAGATAGCTTGAAAAGGCACGACTAGCAAGTTAGTTCAAGTTTTAGTGTTTTGCCATCACAACAAGATGACTAGACACTTCTGATGATTTCATTATCAGTTTGCCAGGGCCGCTTGGGCCATTATTCAAGCGGCGACTAACCTTCATCCACCCCGTGGTGATGCTAATATGTTTGTTAACTCACCACAAGGGTTAGACAATAGGCTTCATTCGATCATCCTTGGGGGCGGCTGCTCTTTGATGGTTTGTTGCTCAGTAAAAATGATGTTGTGTTTTAATTACATCTCCATCGCAGGTTATCCATTCTCGTGCACACTGGCTTCGTACCTGGTCTTTGCTCCAACGACCGGTGGACAAGGAGGTAATTTTAGCGGCATGTACAGAAGTGGAAGAGTGGCCAGGGAGGTGTTTTGATAGTTCAGGTGGCGGCATAAGGGCAACTCCAGCAGGGAGACCCATTTTGTGTCCGTTTTGGCCTCCTTTTAGTCCGCTGTTAGTTTTGGGTCTGCCACTGCCCCCAACGAGGCCACCCATTTGGTCCACTTTATTACTCATGGACATGTGGACCAGGGGAGGAAAAAGGGGCAAGATGCGGACCAGCGCAGTGCAAAAGATACTGTCCGCCCCGACCCAAACTCTGACCAAATTTGGGTTGGAAATGGGTCATGTCCGGACCAAAAAGCGGAAAAGGGAGTCCGTTTGGCCCAAACGGACAAAATCGGTCTCCCCGCTGGAGTTGCCCTAACCTCCAGATCAACGCACCTTCCCTTCATTTTTTTAGAGATCACCATGGGGCGTTGGTGGGGGGGGGGGGGGGGGGTGTGGAGAACCCTGCCTGAATACCTTTACTTAAAGGTTAGAAATTATAGGGTTTGCGAGTCGCGAGAAAAAATAGTCACGCAAGACATAATGGATACCTTTTGACCGGCTTTCTTAAGCCGATGAGACCAAAGGGTGGCATCGTCTACAACGTTTCTAATTAGTATATGGGATGGTAAATGAACTCAATGGAACACCACACTGTTTCTTGAGTCCCAGGTTTTCAAAAGGATGGTGAGCACCATCCCTGGCCATAGCACGGCCAGCAAGCCTGGTAGGACCGTAGGAGGTTCAGGCTCCAGAGAGAGGCGCCTTCAGCCAGAGGGTTGATACCGAGCTTGAACAAGACAGTCTGATTGAAAGAACTGTGGAAGAAAAGGTGGTCGTTTTTTTCGGAAGCAAGTTTGCACCGGGGGCATCGACGCACCATCGCTTAGTAGTTAGTACTGTCTCGCCTTAGCTGCATCAATAAATTGTAATGGAGTAAAGGGTTTTTGTGACTTCTGTTGTCATTGTGTGCATCTTGTTATGGAAAGGCCGTGTGTGTTTCGTATGTGGTTGTATCGGCTTGATGTGGTGATAAGATTCAATAAAGCTCTCTTTTTGGAAAGAAAAAAATAGCATATCTAACATTTATCTGATTTGTTGTTCGTTTTTTGGTTCGGTCTTTCTCTTTTCCTGCACGTCAACAACCAGATCTAGTTTTGATCGTTGATAACTTGCTTGAATTGCTTTGCTCTTTTATTTGCTACCGTTCCTGTATAACCAGATTGGCCAATTTTAAGATCGATCTCGGCTGTCCGGTCATCGCATGGCACAATTCATGAGGCCATAGCGGTCTGGTTGCCATCGCCATCGAAAGCTGGATTAAGATAAATGTTGATGCAGGGTGTGACTTGATCTCTTCCTGTGGAGGCTCGCCCGTGCTCATTCAAGATATGAACAGGGAGGTGCTTGCCTCGGCATGGGGGTACTATTGCAACTGCTCTGGGTTGATGAAGCTGAGATAAGAGCTTCTGTTTCAGGCCTCCATTTATGATCAAGCTTCAATGCCGCAGTTATGATATAAACTGATTATCTTGTTGCACATTGTTTTCTCTTGTCATCCACTTTGGACAGGTTGATGTTCAGTGATTTGAAGATTGATGTGACCGGCATGTTCACTGCATTTGAGAGGTAAAGTTCGCAAAATTAGTAGAGAGGCCAATGTGGTTGCGGATTCCATTAGCGATTTTGTAAAACGAAGAAGTGTGGTGGGGGTTAGGGATCCAAGTGGGATCCTGCTTATGTCCCACTTCTGATTTAATAGGGATTTGCTAGTTCAAATTTTGTCTCAAATTAATTTTGGCTTAAAGTTTACAAATTGGTCTAAATGTGAGACATTGGTGGGGTGTTAATCGGATCAGTTCCTTCCAGTGCGTAGGGATTTATAGGAAATGGTTGTAATGAATGTGGTTAAGTTATATAAAGTGGTGTGGTTTCAGAAGGGAAACTTAAAAAAGATCGATCTCGGTTGACCCCATGAACTGATAATACTACCCTTTTTTTTTCCAAATAATCACCAGTGGGAAGAGGATTCCCACCTGAACTTTGTGATTGATTCCTTAAGCTTTATTTTTCACTGCACTAACATCCAACATATTTCCAGATCATCTCACCAAAATACCCTCGATTGACTGGACGCAGCAGAGCAGACGTTGGGAATGACAGAAGATGGTAAGTAGCAGCAAGAGAAAGACAAGTGCAATTGCATCCTGTGGTGCAATGGCAGAATGGCAAGGTGGCATCAACGCCATCAAAGCTGCTGTACGTACTTCTCTCCCACTGCAAAATTCAATGCCACCGTGGCGTAGTCATCGTCTCCGTAGCTCTGGAAACCATTCTTTCAGTCAGCGAGGCAACCACGTCTGTGCAAATTACTCCACCTGACTCAAGGATTCAGTTTACTTTAAGAGAACCTTGCTCGAGTATATAAAAACAGATGAACAGATAGCCTTGTCAGCTACCATGGCTAAGGCGATTAAAGAGATCCTACTCCGCCTCCCTGCTGAATCAACCATACAGTCTAAATTGACTTGCAAACAGTGGCTTGGATCGATTAACAACGAAAGCTTCATTCATCATACTTTGGACATCAGAACATGGACAGAAGGCCGAAGATCATGCTTGTGGCCAAGCGCACTGGACAATCGGTCTTCAGTTTTGCTCCCTTAAGATAGTGCATTGCCTGAGACAAAGGTGGTCTGCTCCAAGCCTTGCCATGGGATGAACGTGGTAAGCACTTCTGCAAATGACTATCTCTGCAACCGAGGCACAGGTTTCCATATGGTCTACAATAACCTGGGGCCGAATATGCACCTACCATTGAGAAGCTGGAGAATACATAAAGCAGAAGAGCCTTTGCAGTTGGCAACAAGAAGTCAAGACTGTTGGCCTGACTTCTGAGTTTTGACCCTTTGACTCGTGAGCATGGTCTTGTGTAGCAAACTGCAACACCCATTTTTGATGTGTGATTTGATTTAGTAGTTCTAATTGCCACTGTGGCACTGTGTACTGCTCTTTCTGCGAGTATATTGTCATATAATTATTCGTTTGACAATGTAAAGGTGTGTTCCTTTGAAAAATAAGTGAATGATGGTGAGTTCGTAATGCAGTATTTATAAATATTGTACTCCCTCCGTTCAACAAAAGATGTCTCAAATTTGATCAAATTTGGATGCATCTATACACTAAGTCATGTCTAGATATATCCAAATTTTAACAAACTTGAGACATTTTTTGTTGGACGGAGGGAGTAATACGTTTAGCTGCCATATGACTTTGTTTCTTGATTAATGGAGCCATGGACCTGCAATCTTAAGATGACCCACACATTTGCTGCCTCCTTTCAAGATCATCTGTGTCTGAAGGATTCCGTGTCAGCTGCCTCTAACTGATCCATAAAGGTTGGTTGCTGCTCTTGATCACATTCAGTTTAGTCAGCTGTGTTCTGCAGTCGAAGCACCTACTCCCTCCAACTCATAGAAAGTGTTGTCTTAAATTAGTACAAATTTTGTATTGAGTAGGCCACACTATTATGGATCGGAGGAGTAATAAAGAGCTTACATTATGTATTTGGTACGGCGAAAGCGCTCTCTCACACGTGCTCCGATCCAAGAATCAACGTGCAAGTGGGGAATTAACCAGGTTCCACGCGCAACAACTTGCCAGGTTCCAGTGAAATCAGCATCGTTTTTCTGTCTCGTATTGCCAGTTGCCAGACTCGAGCTGTCGAGCAGGAGATGGCCTGATGTGTTAGTCAACTTTACAAAAATTGAGCAACTTGATCACTTTAGTGTTTTAGATGCGAGCGTCTACGCGTTGTTTGGTTACTTATGTTTCTTGTCCTGGCTCCAGTACGAGTTGCAGCAAAGATAGTACTCCGTATATGACAAATTTAGAATAAGAAGAGTACATGTATGCATTCAACTTTGCAGTAGGTAGAAATGCAGACACCCAAGCACAGATCAAGTACTGCTACTGCAGACAAATATATACTCCCGCCCGACCACCAGTTTGTGATATACTAATTTTTCTTTTGGCCAGAAAGGACATGGAAGCCGATAAGCAGGCAGGGCAGGGTGTTCTGGATCACAAAATAAATGACATGGAAAACAAGGGTCCAAGTAGAAGGGACAGATGCTAAAAGACACGCTTTGGTTCCAGCTGATCAGCTCAAAAAGCCCTAAACAAACATACAAATTGGAGCAAACAGGGTCGTCTTCTCCGTTGGCGTCGCCCTCTCGCAACCAGAAAACATGCCAACTCATGGAGATGACGGCTGCTCTCCACTCTCATCTTCCAGTAATATATTCTAGGACCTCATCTGGATAATAGTTGACCTGTTCCATCGATCTAGCTTGTACGTGTCCTTTAAAAAAAATATGTATGTGCCTCGCCTTTTCTTTTTGTTATGATCAGAGTCAATGGTGTTATTAAATGGACAGTTTAGGCGGTCGTCAATGGTCGATCCATTGATTGTAGTTTTTATTGGTGACCAATCATTGGCAATTGATTCTAGTTGAGCTGGAGTGAGCAATAAGGAGAGGGTTTCTGCTGGCACTATATACTTTGTGCATCTAAACAGATCAAACTGACGGCGATAAAGAATAGAGATCAGATTGATCCGTTAACCACTCCCTTTTGGTAGTAATAGTAGTGGTATTACTAGTAATAGTTTGCTTGTAAAGCAGGCGCATGCTGCTGATCACCACCGTCACATGGTCCATCCCAGAGCAGATTAGTTAACATTATACCTTGAGTCTTGAGACCCGTCCTGAGTTAATTAACGGATATGTCGTCGTCACAGCCTTTATATTCTAGTAGTCCTACATGCTTGCATCAATGCGCATTGCAAATTGCAACAGACACCTGTCGGCCAAATATTGCTAATTCCAGGACATGACGCATGATGGCACTGACAAAGCATAAACCTGCAGCCAAATAGCTCCAACTGCAGCACGCGTGCGATCCAGATCAGTCTAGAACTTATTAAAAAAAAAAGCCAAACAAATGTTGCCAAATTATTTTCTATCCTAGATCCTATTGATTAACAGAAGCTTACGGTAAACATGAACCGGTCTGGGAATCTACGGTCCGACAATGTTGCAAAGCAATGCACGACAGCTCGAGAAACTTTTTGCTCGTTCCGACTCATATTACTTGTTTTAAATTTGCTAAATATAAATGTATTTATGTGTAAAAATTGTTTAGATACATGTAATATTTTGACAAGTAATATGAATCCAAGGGAGTTCGTACAGGTGATTCGGTTCCACCGAATAGAATCGACCTAACAAGTTGGCCCGTATGAAGAAGGTGTACTTCTACTTTTGGCGAACCAAAAATAATGGGATCCCGTGATATATACACCTTGATCGACGCGTGCTTTTGGTGGCTCTTTTCCGTAGCATACATAAAAGGCAGCGCCACCGTGCATATATACCGTGCACCATATTCCGTTGCATGCCTATCACCACATATGTATCCTTCCTTGCCTTCCCCCCTCCGATCCAGCCTACATTCGTGATCGCATCATATCTCTGCTAGTACTAGAACTTTTGCATCATCAGATCCGGCGTAATAAGGGGCACTGATTTTGAAGGAATTTCTTGCAGAAACATTGTGCCAACATAGTTCAATTCCTGCACAAATGTACTAGGTTGCGAGAGCATTTGTGTTTACTCTTTTCCATGACGTAAAAACAACAACCAAGCAACGGAAATTAAGCTTTCTGTCTTCGACGACTAAAAAATATATACTGTTTTCGACTTTGTACCCTACGTCCCTGTCTGATCCACACTACTGGACCGTACGTCTTTCAAGTTGCAGCGCTTTTTGACCCTGGCTTTGGAGTTATTCGCTTGCACAGTTAGTCGCCCCTCCTTTTTCCTTCTATCTTCCCTCCTAGATCTCGATACCAAACTGGATGTTGCCAGTTTGGTTTCCAGCCAAGTCTCTGCGTGCTTTACGTCGCCCAATTGCAGGATTTATATGCCGATCGCGTGACAAGGTTAAGTTCAAAATGATGGTCTCTGATCGAGTGCATGGACGACCGATCGACGAGGTGTCAAACCGTCAATTCATGCATTTGGGCCAAAATTGTCAAATGTTCTCCGCGTAACGGATCCGGCCTCTCCTTTTTTTTGGCAAGTGGATGCGGCAGAATTTACTGCTGTCACGTCCAAAGGGTCAACATGCATACAGTCTCCAGCGTATCCGGTTTCACTTGCAACACGACGGTGATGCCTATCATGCATAGATTAAATTTCAGGTTTAATTT
Source organism: Brachypodium distachyon (assembly GCF_000005505.3). Classification (NCBI taxonomy): domain Eukaryota; kingdom Viridiplantae; phylum Streptophyta; class Magnoliopsida; order Poales; family Poaceae; genus Brachypodium; species Brachypodium distachyon. Next base: position 15,450,967 of record NC_016132.3, on the reverse strand, counting down.
ATGGTAACTTGAGTTCGTAGAAAACAACAGTTTTAGTGGTACACATAGCGACAGACTGATGATACATTTCGCGGCAGATGATACACCCATCTACAACGATGCTCCTTCGATGACAGCTATGTGGATGCGTGCGGTGATGTGTTTGGTTGTATGTATGCCGGCTACTCTGTGCTTCCATATTTTGCCTAAATATATGCCTAAAAAACGTTCAGATGTATGTAATACAAAGTCACTTTTAATATGGATGGAACGGAGGAAGCACATTTTAATATGGACGGGACGGAGGGAGTACATCGATAATATTCTCGTCGACGGGGATGGTCTGTGGCAACTTAATCTTTTCAGGATGTTATTGTTGTTATCTCTATGTTTTACTCGTTGAGGATCACATGCATGCTCCATTCCATTCAAAGTTCCATCAGGCCGTCTCTAAGTACAACTCGTCGTACTACGTTGGCTCTATCCTCTATGCACCGAAGACACATTTTTCTGTACTCATGAAACGAAACCAGCCACAGAACTAGTACGACTTCATGCGTGGGTGTGTGTGGAGGCGCTGCAAGGCTTGCCCGGGCCGGAGTGCCGGACACATGGATCGGTGCCGAGCCTCGGGAACCAACCCAACCCCACACGCGAAGAGCGGCCTGCGTCGGCGTGCGTGCTTCTGCTTCCGCTTCCGGGCGAACCAGCCAAAATTAAAGGACGGGGCAGGGCACCAACACGCGCGACTTGGATTGGAAACACCTGTTCCTTTCGGGCCGTCTTGTTTTCAGACTCTCATGAAAGTGCAGCAGGCCTAGTACTACCACGCTCGCCAGAACCCAGATCAGGAGCTACCCTAGTACTCCACCACCGGTAGGCTCAGAGCTCAGCTAATAGCCAGAGTCTAGCCAGTAGTACTAGGAGTAGTGACGGTAGGCAGTAGCATCCCAGAAGCAGAAGCACGACTAGTACTCGTAGCTGCTATGGGAACTAGGCCTGGAATTGGAGTTGGCCATGTGACCGTGCCCGGCCTCGGAGGAAACACAAGTCATGGGTGCAACAGCTATGCGTGAAACGAAGTACTCCTATACTGTACTCTGGACTAGCATCGGCTCATCGGAGAGTCCCCAAATTCTTCTTCTTCCACGTCCACGGCGCGTGCAGCAGGGCATGGGCCAGAGAGACGACGGCGTCAATGTAAAATGACGCTGGCGGAGCCTGGTTTCCTTTCCTTTCCACGCGCGCGCGCCAGTCAATGTGACCTGCCCCATGGAACGCACGGAATCCAAAGCTTCGTGAGCCAGCCAGCCAGCCTACTTTGGGTTTGGGATCTTCTGCCACAAGAAAGAAAACGCCCGATCGGGTAAAAAGATTTCAGATTTATTTTTCTTTGTCCATTCCTGCAGTCCTGCTTGTATTGGCTCTATTAATTGGTTGAAAGTTGCTATAGTATATTTTTAAATTTGTCTATTTTTATTTCATTTGAACCTTCAAATTATTAATTAGTTGGAATTTGCTATAGTATCTTTTTAAAGTTGTCTATTAAACCTTCAAATGTTGCAGTGTCCTTGTACAATCTAAGTACTAAATCACAGCGACACTTATTATGAATCGGAGTAAGTAGTGCATTTGGCATATCAAACATGGCTCAAATCAAACATACCATACTACTCCATGGAGTAGACGAAAGCAGCCGAAGATACTACGAAGGAGCAAAGAACAACCCCATGCCAGGCACAAGATTATTGGCATCAAAGATATGGTAAAAGAGCAGAGTGGCTGCATCAAATTTAAGTTTCATTGAAAGAACACTAACTTTTGTTCCACTCCCTCCATTCATAAATATAAAATGTTGCAACGTGCATGTTTATACAACGTGCATGTTTATTCAAAACAAAACATATCAATGTCTATGATTTTAAATAGGGTTTATTAAATCCGCCATGGCATATATCTTTATATATATATATATATATATATATATCTTTATAGTATACTTATTTGACATTTTACATATTTGTATTCTATATAATTTGATGAAAATTGAATAAGTTTGACATAAGATAAATATAGAACCCGGGTAGTACTAGTAGCTTTAGCAGGAAAATCCTGGTAATTGTTGCAACGCAACCCAAGTCCAAGGAGAAGAGGGCGGAACGGAACGGAACGGCCGTGCGGAAAGGCGGGAAAACGTGAGCAAGCTCTGCTGTAAACGCGCGGGAGAATGAATACCGAGCCGCCCCGGCCGGGGGGGAAAACGGCCACTTGTGGTTGTGGGCACCGAACAAAATCCCACGGGCCCCCGGAGCCGGAAGCGCACGGACCCGACACGGCGACACCAAGCCAAGAGGCACCTTGCGCCACTCCCGTGGCGATGCCTGACGCGCGCGCTCTGGCCGGACGCGCGCACGGCGCTGGTTTGCCGAATCCAACACCGCACGCAGATGCACGCACGAGCCAATTATAAGCTCACCGGGACAGCCGTGCGCCGGGAGCAAGTTAAACAACTCCGGCCGCCGGCCGCCGGGACATCGGCACGACCGCACGCGCGCCCTGGAATGTTCTTCTCAGTTCTCGCGCTCTTATTATTTTAACGACGGCCGTGCGCCCCTGTCACGAATCTGGGCCTGGCACGAGCACAGAAGCTGCCGCTGCAGATGGCTCCTCTAAAACGCACTCATCATGGATGGCCTATACTAATAAACCCAAGTTATTTTTGTTTAAGATCCCTCCGTGCTTACTGTCATGTCCATGGTTGTCACAACACACGACACATCCAAAGCACTGTTTGGCTTATTCCTGTCCCATCATTCATTCATTCCACTGCCCGCCTCCTTTGGCGCCGCCCGCGCGCCGTCCGGTATATATACTCCGTCCCGCCAGACTCCTGCCTGCCTGCGATGCAACCGAAATCTCCGGTCTCTGCCACAAAACCCAAGCAAAAACACGCATCAGGAGAGGGGCCAAAGCAAATTTACGCGGCAGAAAATCAAACACTAGTTGCGCGCAAAATCCAGAAACCTGAGGAGATAGAATAGCATCAACAGGAAGCGTTTTTGCGATTTTGCGGGGGCGGCCGTGCCAAAAGTGCAAAGACTGAGAGGAGGAAGGGGGGGAGGGGCGTATTAGGAAGAGACAAAACAGGGTCATAGGCGGCTTATCAGGATCGGGTTTGGGGGCCATTAGCTTACATGACCACCCTTGCCAACAGGATTAGCACACTGCTCCTGCGCTCCTCCCCTTCCTCCCCCAGTGCCGCGGCCTCCTCCGGTCCGTCGACCCGCTCATTGCGGATCCGGGGCCGCCGGTCGCCGGGAATGGCCAGGAGCGGCGGCGGCGCAGGATCTTGTCGGTGTTGTTCTTCTTCGTCTTCGTCTTCGTCTTCGGGCGGCGGCGGATGGATCATGGCGGCGGGGGAGGATGCCGCGGCCGCGCCAACGACGAGGCTGGTGGTGATCGTGGGCGCGACGGGCACGGGGAAGACGAAGCTGTCCATCGACGCGGCGCAGGCGGTGGGCGGCGAGGTGGTGAACGCCGACAAGATCCAGCTCTACGCCGGCCTCGACGTTACCACCAACAAGGTGCCCCCCGCCGACCGCCGCGGCGTGCCCCACCACCTCCTCGGCGCCCTCGGCCCCGAGAACGGCGCGCTCCCGCCGGCCGCCTTCCGCTCCCTCGCCGCCGCCGCCGCCGCCTCGATCGCCGCCAGGCGCCTCGTGCCCGTCGTCGCGGGCGGGTCCAACTCGCTCATCCACGCGCTCCTCGCCGACCGCTTCGACCCCGCCAGGGACGAGGATCCCTTCTCAGCCGCCGCCGCCACGGAGAACTACCGCCCGGGGCTCCGGTTCCCGTGCTGCCTGCTGTGGGTGGACGTGGAGGAGACGCTCCTGGACGAGTACCTGGACCGGCGCGTGGACGACATGGTGGGCGGCGGCATGGTGGAGGAGCTGAGGGAGTACTTCGCGACGACCACGGCCTCGGAGCGCGCCGCGCATGGCGCCGGGCTGGGCAAAGCCATCGGCATCCCGGAGCTGGGCGACTTCTTCGCGGGCCGCAAGAGCTTCCCGGACGCGGTCGACGAGATCAAGGCCAACACCCGGCGCCTGGCCGCGGCGCAGGTGCGCAAGATCCGGCGCATGGCGGACGCCTGGGGTTGGCCCGTGCGCCGCCTCGACGCCTCGGGCGCCGTCCGCGCGCGCCTCGCCGGGGCCGGCCACGCCGCAGAGTCCGCCGCCTGGGAGCGCGACGTCTGCGGGCCAGGCCTCGCCGCCATCCGCAGCTTCCTCGCCGCCGACCAGCCTTCTCGCGCCGCCATCACCAACGGCGTGGAAGATTCGCCGCCGCTGATGCTGCGGATGCCAAGGATGCAATGCTGCGATCCCATGGCCGTCTGAGAGCGAGACGATCCACCAAGAGGTAGTTGTCGCCACCGCTGCTGCTTTTGAGAAGGGTTGCAGAGCGAGGGGAAGGGGCTTTTGGGGTGGAGGAGGGTTTAGGCGGCCGCCGATTTTGGAGGGTCCCGGCGGCGCGCGGCCTGCCCGGTGGGGTCGGAGAAGAGAGAGATAGCCCTAGTGTAGAAAAGAGAGAAAAGACAAGAGCCCAGCCAGCTGTGTGCTTGTCAAGTTATTTATTACTCCAACAGTCCTACTGGAGGCAGACTAACCATGCTCTGTGTATTCTTTCCTTGACTAACCATGCTCTGTGAATTCGTTTCTGCTACTTGCTTTCCTAACTGCACCACTGTATCTGTATGCATTAGTAAGCACTAATCTATCCTATCCACTCCACTCTGTTCAAATTTTGAAATACATGCCGTGCCAGTTCGTCGTACAGTCCAGAAAGCTCCCAAAAGGCCGAAAAGGGGATTGTTAATTCGTACGGGGATCACCTGCTCCATTCCATCACATCCCAACCTGCTGCTGCTAGCGTTTGCATTGCATGATGAAGTGGCGATGCCTGCCAAGGTGGATGAATTCTTGGCTGGGAACTTGGGATGATTGGATGGAAAGCCAGGCAGGCGGGCAATGCAGAAGAAGTAAATAAAGTGGTCATGCTTAGCGTGTGAGTGCTGATTAGGGCCGGGGGAGAAGGGCTGTGCTGGACGTGTGGGGACAGTGGGGTTGGCGCCTGCCTGCCGGGTGTTGTTGCTGTTGCCAGCTAGGAAAACGAAACAAAAACCGTAGCCAGGTTTGAGGTTTCCTGCTACTTGTTCATGCCCCCGTTTCCCCGGTCTTCTCTGGAAGCCTGGACTGGACGGAGTAGTAATTTGTGACCTGGAGGAAGTTGTGTGCATGCACGACAGTCCCCGGTCCTGCTTGCACCGCGCGCCTTCAGAAGCCCGAAAGCAGAGAGCCCAATGGCGAAGGCATCCTAGGTCCTGACTTCGAGCGAGACCAATTCGTGCTTTTGTTGTTTTCAGCTTCATTTTTTTCATTCGTATTCCATGTTGCTTTTGGGCTTTTGGCCTTTGCCGCTTAGCGAGGAATCCAGTGCAAGTTTAGCGCAGCTTGCATGTTCCGCGGAGCAAACCATATGTAAACCTTGCATTACTGTTTACCTCCGCGATGCCAGGCTCACTCCCACTGTTCCACACTTCCACCACGAAGCTTTAGCCAAACTATGAGTTTTTATTTTATTTTAACATGCTCATATTTTCTAACTATATGCTAAAATACGTATACCAATCAACTATAACGAAATCACTCTCCGGTGCTCTTCCATCTCGTGCGGGACAATTTGCCAACAACATCTCCCTCATTTTCCTTTCCTATCCCCCCCCCCCCCCCCCCTCTATCTCCCCGAAACCCTTTCCTTCGTCTCACGTCGCCGCCACCTTGCCCCTTCTCCTCGCATCACCGCCGCCCCCTCTCCTCGCCTTTCCATTTATGTTCCTCCCTGATTCTACTCTCCCGTCTTCCGAACGATATGAACTTGAACTCTAGCCGCCATCCACTTCAACCGTCATCGGTGCTACGCCAACTCCATAAATTGCCCCTGGTGCCGCCGACTCCGTCAACCTGCGCCTTTCTCTTCCCTCATGTTCACCGCGCCGTGTGTCGCCTTGTTGGCCGCCACCGTCGCCGGATGCGGATGGCTGCCGCGAGAGGCCATGCGCCCTGCGTTAAGTTGGATGGAAGGTGTACTCTGCCAGTGAGTCGGGTGTGTGGTTCCTTCGAGCTCCCATGTTGCTCAGTTGTCAATGTACCGTTTCCTCCTAACCTCCCTCCTGTGACCATCTTAGTTTCTTACCATTCATCAAGTAAGAGTAGCAGAATGCACGCTCTAGGCGGACCTAATCAGTAATCACCCAGTGTCCTCCATGAACCATGGGATCATATGTTGTGCTCGATAGGGGTTACCAATTAACATGAGCTACAGCAGTAGAAACCAAGAGTTACCGGTGTCCAATGCACACTGCTAGCTGAACGTCCTCGGAGGAGGGAGTACGTGTCAGTGCCACGATGACTTCCGGTGCTCTTGCACACTTGCAGAAGGTGCTTAATTTGCTCAATCGCGTCTTCGTGGGGGCTCACCCAAGCTTCTCAATTCGATATGCACACGTTTAGAGACTTCTCTCATAGATGAAAAAGGATTGCACTGAGTTACCCAAGCTTTTGCATCCTACCAAGTGTGCAAGAGCACCGAAACAAATTGAACCGAACAACCATTCCTTGACTATCTGTTGATCTAAGTTACTCACTCCGTCCCATATTAATTGTTCACAACTTAATAGGGGATGGAGGGAGTAATTTATTCTGGTATATATATGGTTGCAGCAGGAAGGAGCGTATACCGTGATTCTGCCTCACCGATAGGTATACTCCTTCCGTCCAACAAATACAAAGGGGGGAGGACCATTTATGCCCAACCTACAGCTGACACTTCTTTTTTCTTTTTTTTTTGCGAGGAACCTACAGTTGACACTTCAACGGCAGATATCCAACAATCCTTTTGCCAAGAACAAATCAAAGGGAGTACAGCTCGGCATCACAACAGAGACGTAGATATACAAGGCAACATCGGACATCCTCTTGGTTCCTGGCTTCCTGCGCCACAGGTCAACCTTTCAACATTGCATTCAGATCGTAAAATGTTTATATAAAGGAAGAGAGACCACAATAAGAATTTAGAAGATGCAAGTTGTGCGAGGCTTTAAGAAAAATAAATGATCATGTTCAAGAAAGAAAAACCAAATGATCATGTTCGAGAAATAAAAATGACCTTGTAGAAACGAAATCTAAATGTGCTTACCAAGAACGTCCAATGGGCTTCAATATAATCTGTGGAGATTAACATCGCCTAGAATTTCATATAATTTCTTTTGCACACTAACTCTCAATCTCGGCACCTTAATCTTTATTATCATACTCTCTGTATTCATCTTCATCACTTGATTCATCAAAATCTTCTTGGTCCTGGACCCGTTAAAGATGTGATGAATTTATGCTATTTTAAAAACAGGAAGGATCAGTTCATAGAATGGATACCTCGTCATAGCTTGCGGAGGCTGCTGTATTGTCATCGCTTTCTGAATCTGAGCTATCCTCGTCTTCTTCATCGTAGTCCTCCATACCCTATTTTGTGTCATGTCACATCAAGAAATCATTAATCAACAAACCAGATGTTTTTAACCGAGTGTGCGTGCACATATCTGCCTCATTGATTCTAGTACCATGAATTTTATGTTCAGAAACCTTTTGAAACGCGCAAGCCCATCATCTAAGCAGAACATGGGTTCACGGTTCCCATGCCCCACTGTCCTTATAGAATTGAGCCAGAGTCTGCAAGTCCGCCTGACTGCTTATCTGCTATTGCCTTTGCTAACATAGTGACAAATAGTAGTAATGATCTATCCTTATACAATTCAAGAGCAAATTAATATCTTGAGGAAATTAAAGGATAGTTAGCCAGGTAGGGGCAGAGGGAGTAACTAAAATGCGTTTTTTATTACTCTGGTAATAAATTCGTGACATGCAAAAGAAGGCACACAATTTCAAATTCTGCTATCATTTGGCAGTATATATTTTTATACCCCCAAAAAAGAATGTTTAACTTTAAAGGATCATTTTCATGCACATATAATTGCTTTGCTGCATAATAAAAATTACAACATACCAAATCAAACTTCATCTGCTTCATATTGCTTTCCAATTGAGCTATATGCTGGCTGAGGGCCTGCATGACAAGTCATGAGTTTAAAGGAAATCAAGAGTATGCTAACTCTTCTCTGAGAACAGGAAGTAGAGCAACTCCATTTTTCTCATGGTGAACTAACCTCATGGCGTTGCATTGCAACTGCACGCTTCAATGCCTTAGCCTTTGTTAAAAGATTTCTAGGCCTTATGTTAATAGGCCTCCTATAATTCTTCCCACGGTAAAAAATAAGTGCATAACCCTTGGGAACTCTTTCAACTGCAACTAGTATACCACCACTCTCATACTCAAGAAGTCGTGCTGTCTCATTGACAAAGGCCAACGTCTTTTGCTTTGTTATCAGTTTGACAACTTCCCGGTGCTTCCAGTGCAAGTGCATATTTTCAATGACACCATCAAAGACACCACGGATTCCTAACATAAATAAGGAGAATAAACAAATCATTCAATATAAATTGTTGAGCACGTTCCAAGGCAATCGTTCATGAAACTTACCGACAGGTAAATACGCTTTCATTTTCAAACCAATTCTGCGGAAAACAGATCTTTCCTCGTCTGTAATCATTTCTCGATCATCGGATGGGTTTGCAAGGATCATAGAAGCTTCAATCTTTGATAATAACTTCCCTGCTCTATGTATTTTTGCCTGGGCCTGTATATTTAAAAATAAAACAAGAAAGGAGAAATAACCAAGTAAACATACTTAGAAAAGGTAGTAAATTCAACCTCATAACTGGAAGAGCAATACGGAAAAAACAAGTCAATACAATGATATGTGAAATGTTCCAATTTAATTGCAGCTCATTTTGTCTTCTGAAGCTACAGGTATCTAAGAATGACGTATATAAATTGCTTACAATGGAAAGCTTGTGTTCGAGTCTTCTGAAAATCTTTTCCTTTTCTAATCTAGAAGATGCTTCTTTCATTTCTTCTTGCTCCTTAGAAGTTACATCTCTTCCCCAACGGGCTTGTGCCTCCTGAAATTCAGCAAGTGTTCCCACGAGAGCATGCCCATCAAATCCGTCCTCCGGAGAGTGTGCAATGGGAGTGCATCTTCTCTGCTCTTCAACATTCTGGATATCTTTTGTCAGCTCCTCTCTTTCAGCCAAGGCAACTGCTACAGATTGTGGAAGGAAGTCTTTTCCACGATATATTACAATGAAATATTTATTTCGAAGAAGCAGGGTACCCCCTGTTAGTTTCTGAATGAACAAAATTGGAAGACATTAGCAAATGCATGAGGGCGAGCTTGTAGAAGTTAAATCGATTATAGTGCAACTGAAAGTGGGGACATACTTTTGGAACTCAATGCAAATAACATGGATTAAAAAAATGTAAAAGCGTACAAGTTCTCAACGGTGCTCTTATTGAAGCATGATGATATATTGTATATGATCCAGGAAGCAACATATACAGAATCCAGGAAAAAAGGAGGACTTTATTGTACAGAATCCAGGAAGCAAGTTGTATTCATACGTGCTGTTACTACTGTTTAATAATTCAGTAAGTGCTGGGCATGAGTTTATCTTTTTTAGATGTTGACTTGAGCTGAATTCTGTTTAATAATTGCACTTGTTGATGCCTTGGCAGTCTTTCAATGATATTCAGTTGGGGTTCAGCTTAGCTCTCTTTTCTCAAGCAAAGGGTTCAGGTTAGCTACTACTGCCTCCGTTTCAAATTAGTTGTACATATAGGCCTTACAAATTCTCTCAAAATACTTGCACATTTGGATCTCCAAACCTGATTAATCAATGTGCTCTTATTTTTCCTAGGGAAACAATTTTGCTATCATCCTATTGGATGAAGGGAGGTGTGGCTAAGTAGTGACTGAAGGAAGATTGAATGCATGATATAATAAATTGCTATGGGATTATGAAGAGGGAGATCAAGTGGTATTTGGTCCCATTGACTTGTTTTGCCTCTAAAAGATTGCATGCACAACCAAATTGAAATGGAGGGAGTAACTAAACAATATAGTCTGACAAGAACAAGATTTTCCAAGGTCCCTTGACATAACTTTTTGTAAAGTAGCCATGCCTGTCAATGGAAGGGAACAACAACATAATGGTATTCAAACCTTTATTTCGTCTGACATTAACTCATTATTTGTATTCTGGATTCCACGTTTGACGGCTATTTTCACCACCAAACTCTTCTCCCAGAGCTTAATAATAGCCGATGCCAAGCCTTGATGATTCCGGTTTCTCCCTTGAATGAAGATTAGGAAGCTATGAGCAGCTGTTTACTGCCACAGTAAAAGTTATGATGGGGAAATAACATTCGCACTATGAAAAGCAATACCTAGAGCAAAATGACATGGGAGGCTCCTCGCTAACTTCCGCAAATTAGTCAGCTCTGCGTTGGTAAGGCTTGTACGCATTCCAGTTGGAAGAAGTCTAAATGGTGCTTTATATCCTGGAATTGTTTGAGGCAGCAAGTCAGCATCCACAGGTAAAATTCCTGTTCCCCACCAATCCACAAAACGAGGACCCAGCTCATCTAGCATTTGATTGAACTCCAGCTCTTCTTCAGTCATGTCATCTGTATTGTGAATATTTAATCTGGATAAATTATCATGTTGAGCAGTCAAATCCTTCCCCTGATTATCATTCTCTGCAGGGCTCGAGGCATCTGGGATGAACAATGTATTATCTTCCCCTTTCCTTGTAGATGAGGTGCCATCCAACGTTTGAGATTTCGTAGGCCTTGTGTAATTGTTCCCTCGGTAAACAACCATAACACTCCCAGCCCTCCATATGATCAATCCTCCTGTACGCCGCTGATCAATAAACATAAACACCATGTAAGGAACCATTTCCCTTTTGACGAGCAATAGCTCCACATGAATCTCAAATATACCACAACAGCCCAACAAGTTCAATTGCCACAACCAATAACTAAACTGAACACTGCCAATGCCGCATTATTTGATGGCAGGGGCTATACCTCGACGAGCTCGTGGGCAGTCTTCATGTCGTTGGCGAGGTCCTCGTGGAACTTGAGCCGGACCAGCTCCGACTTCCGCCAGGCATCATGGATCTTCTCCGTGACGGCCTGCGTGACCCCGGCCTTGGGCACGGTGATGCGGTCTCGAAGAGTCATGCCCATGCCCCGCAGGCGCCGCAACTCGGCGTCGTCCATCGTGAGCTCCGCCAGCGAGGGCGCCTTGACCCTCTTCCTCTTGGCCCCACCCTCCTCCTCATCCATCCCGCCATCGGTGTCCTGATCTCGTTCCCAAGGGAGGACGGCCTGGTCGAAGCTGGAGGCGGCGAAGTGGCGGTCGGGGCGCGCCCAGCTGCGGTCGAGCAGGTCGCCGAGGCGCTCCTTGCCGTTGAGGGGAGTGGCGGCGGCGGAGGGCTCGTCGTCGTCGGTGCCGAGGCCGAGGTTGCGGAGGCGGTGCACGATGCGGTCGATGGAGGTGGTCGGCGTGGGACCCGGGGAGGGGGCGGGCGGGGGCGCCGAGGGGTCAGCGGGGGCCCACTTCTGCATCCATGGCGCGCCGCGGCTGGGGGCGGGAGGAGCGCGGTTTCCGCCGGACGAGGACGAGGCGGCGGCGGCGGCGGTGGAGGAGGAGGAGGCGGGGCGGGACGAGGAGAGGAGGCGGAGTGGGAGGAGGTGGAGGTGGGGGCGGGAGGAGAGGCGGAAGGAGTGGTGGATGGGGAGCTCGGATAGCGCCATGGAAATGGTGGCTGGTTGGTTGAATCGGGTGGGGGGTTTAGCGCGGTGGCGCCATGGATTGGGGTCAGAGCTTGTAGGGGCTTTTGGGCTCAGTTTGGTGGCGGATAAGGTGGAGAAGAGAAAGAGAAACAGGGACAGTGTGGGATATTTTTTAGCGGGTTTGGGCTTTCCGGTTTAAACGGGTGTGAGCAGAATGTCGGCAGGGCTGCACCTCTAGAGTCTAGAACTGAACCCTGCTTTTTCTGAAATGAACTGAGCAAAATACCTTCAATCGAAACAGGGCCTTAAGAAAATTTCCTATGGACAACTTTCCACTCAATTACGAAGGAAAATTTATTGACTCTAACCTCTTGGAAAAATTCACACAGTTTTGCTCCTGATCAGTTGCAACTATACCCAGTTTTCCTTCAGAAAAAGTACTCCTCCGATCCATATTAATTATCGAAATATTACATGTATCTAGATGCATTTTATGCATAGATACACCCATATTTAGACAGATTTGAGACAATTAATATGGATCGGAGGGAGTAACAGGAACTGACCGTATGAAGAACCTACAGCTGACAAGCTTTAGGTATACAAACTTCACATTCATTGGAACCACACGTGTACGGGCAAAATTTACATGAATACATAACAGAAAACATAAAAACATCAGGTTTCATCTGCCTTCCACATCACCCAAGGGCCCTTCCTCTGATGGTCGAACGGCCGGACCTTGCTCATCACCCGCCCCATCATCGCCATCGCTGTAATGCTCGGGAACCGGCCTTCAAGTTCACCGGATGCGAGGTCAGGCGTTGCTGCTGCTCGCTTCCTCTGATCTGGGTCTTCCTGCAAAGCAGGATCACCACCATCCCGGAGCCATCTTCCGATCCAGGAGTGAAAACTCCTTGCTGCATCATGGTCGTCGACGTCGGCGTCGGTCATGCCTTCACGAAGATCTGACATTCTACTTGTTCCTCCAGCTGGATGGCAGTCTCTGATTTTTGGCCTCTTGGAACTGGGGACAAGTGGATCTGCGACATCATGGCGCAGGCGCTTAAGCCATCTATCAGTTGGCTCAGTGCATGGTAGCAATCGAATTGCATCATTTGGGACTTGGTTTCTCACTCTTCTTAATTGAAATGGTAGGGGGTCGAAGTCCCTGATTTCTGTTCCAGGTGTGCAGAGTTCTTGCTTGCTGGAAGTTGTTCCCGTGGAGGAAAAATATTGGTTGACATCACCACTATGTAATCTGTTTTCTTTATTGTATACCGATGATCCTTTCACGGACAGAGTTGCCAGCTTATCAGGTTTTGCCTTTTCTGCGCTGCCATTGTCCTGTAGTACATTTGTTGGTAAGGCAAATATCAATAAAACATTGAAGTAACAGGTCCAAAACTAAAGATAATATATAGCTTTAAAGAATTGCCATATCGAATAGCATGAAGTAATGCAGAAAGATGTAATATGTACACGACCAAAGTCCCTAAGACCCTACATATGGGAATTACCAAGCAAAGCTGATGATGAATAGAAGTCAGGTAAAATGGTCACGCGAATTATTTTTTATTCATTGTCATATATTTAGTTCAAGAGCAGTACCACGCAAAAAGAGTTCAGCGTCATTCATTTTTATGTGTAAAACGGGACATGAGTGTGATATGCAAGTGCAACTCTGATACCTTTTGCCGCAACAATGGCACGATGCCTGCAAAAATCCAGAACAAAAGTTTCAGTGATACTATTCAACCAATACTTTGTGGCATTCAAAGAAACACACTATGACAGACCAAAATGACATATTAATAATGTTGGAGATTGTCTCTCACCTTCTGATGATATATATCGTGCATCACCGTGCAACCTTTCTGGTGGAAATTGGTTCTGGGCTCCAAGGAAAGAACTGCTAGCATTTGTGCCATACATGCAAACTCCAAAACCACTAGATTTTCCTGAACACAGTGAATCTATGGGGTATGCATTTTGTGATTTGGAAGGTATTGTCAGCATTTCAAATAAACAGGAACCTTTATGTTTTATACAATCTGTAAATTGGTCCACTGGTTGCCTTTCATGGGTCACTGCATCACCCTTACGATTTACTGTCGATATGTTTGGAGTTGGATCAAGTAACAAGTAGGAGTCTGTTACATTCGCTGCACATTCCATTCTGTGTGTATCCCGATAATGGTGCTTATCAGATAACAAAGGACATGCAACATAAAATTTCTCATCATCCTGCTTGCTGTCCTTGGGGTAATTGACTGGTTCAGTCTTGTATTCTGTACCAAGTTCAGGCGCAGAAAACACGACTCCTGAAGCATCTTGTTGTTTATGGAGTCCAGCAGGTGTTCTTGACTTCAGATTCTGAGAAACGCCAACAACTTTTTGGCCTTTGCCATTGTTTTCTGGAAGATTGAACTTCATTTCACTACATCTGCAGGGTGACGCTGACGCCTGATCTGGATTTGCAAAAGAGTGGCCTATATGCTGCTCACTTATCAGGAGATCTGACAATGAGTTATTGTCAACTTTTAATTTCTTCCCTGCAGGACCAGAACTGAGACAGGCAGGGTCTTCTAGGAGAGATATGATGCCTCCTGCAGGTTTGCATTGATCCATGATCTCATCAGTTATTCGAAGAGACTGCAGCTCATATACCTGAGACGAGAATGCAGTTAAGTTGGATGGTGCCATGCTTAGCTTCAGAGTTTGTTGTGGCACCAAATGATCATTGGACACAGCACCAGTTGCAGACCTTCGTTTTGGGTTGATTATCTTGTCAATATTTTTATTGATTCCTAACATAGGAAACTGGCTCTGAAAATCCAATGATAACTTTGAAAGCCTATGAACAGAAAATGTTTCTGATACTACTGCCTTAGCTTGTGAATGCACATCTTTCTGCATTTGCATCACATAATTTTGAGAAGACCCATCTCGCTGTTCAATTAACTTCCGTTTAGATCTTGGCCAGCCACCATGCCCCACATCCCAGGCCTTAGAGCTTACCTGCTGCACATGCTCCACAGAAGGTCTTTCATAGTTTCTTTCCCACATTAGCCTTTCAGCCACTCTAGATTTCTTAAGCTCAAAGGGTGAAGCCCCAAAATCTTTAGTACAAATGCCATTGTTAGCATCCTCCAAAGAACTACAGTGCAAGACTTGGGGTTTGGCACTACTACTTGCCTTGTTCCAGCGTGTCATCCACCTAGAATGCTTCGGACTAGACATTTCTCCAGGATCTCTTTCGCTCAGAACAACTTCAAAATCTTCTTTCTTATTGAATCTCTTCCCAGCAGAGTCTGACATGTTTGAGTTACAAGGTACAGAATCAAGATTGCATTTCTCTTCACAAGCTTACAGTACTAGTTGCAAATGCTTCTGCCAGACATGCAAGAACAAATACCATAATTATGTCCTGCCAAAACAATGATACAGAGTAACAAATAAAATAAACATAAAAAGGGACCAAAGTTCCATTCTTATTATATCAGTTTCCAACTTTCCATATCTGCAAAAAGTGTGCAAGAGAGATAGCTGACCGTACAAAGTGCAACAGGAACATCAACAGTGGTAGAATACCACCAATGGACACTTCAATATGGAAAAAATATACTCCCTCAATCCAACAAAAGGATGTCTCAACTTTGACTAAATTTGAATGCATCCATACACTAAGTCGTGTCTAGATATATCCAAATTTTGACAAACTTGAGACATTTTTTGTTGGACGGAGGGAGTATTTGAATAGTCAATAACAAATTTATTTACTTTACCGATTATCCGAAGGAATCTGTTCTTATACTCCCTCCGATCCATAATAAGTGACTCAGATTTAGTACAACTTTGTACTAAGTTAGCACAAAATCTGAGACACTTATTATGGATCGAAGGGAGTATAACTCTTTGCATATGCTTTATTAAAACTTAATATCTATTTTAAAAGGGATGTAAGCAGAAAATTATTGCAAAAGAAGAAGAAACATCTAGCACTCAATTTGGTGAACCCTAACTGGGACTATCCACGACTATCAGATAGTATTTATGGCACTAAACTTAGCGTACGCCATATATATTAACCACAGCAGGAAAATTGTGCGGACCAGACAATCTAGTTTATCCAAAATAAATACCCAGTTAAGAAGAGCAACTCAACTAGAAACCCATATTACAAAGGGTGATTTAAAATTGGCAGAAGTATCATGAGGGCCTTACCAAGTCCCAAGTGTTGCTCCTACATAATTTTTTGCTGCGATCTGACGATTTCAGGGACTCTATTATTATATGACTTTAAAAAGGGTCGAAGAAACTATTGCAAAAGGAGAAAACATCAGGCACTCAATTTGGTGAACCTTAACTAGGACTAATCCATGACCATCAGATATTATATGTGACAGTATATTGAGTTGTAGAGTCGACATGGTGAATTAATCTGACCAGGCAATTGTGAGGGCCAAACAATCTAGCTTTGTCCAGAATAAATACCAGTTAAAAATATCAACTCAACCAAAAACACAGATTACAATCTGAAAAGGGCAATGTAAATTGGCACAAGTAATATTAGGAGCTTACCAAGTCCTGGGGCAAGAGGACCTCCAAAAAACCACAGATCACAGCTCAACAAGAAACCATCCGAAGAATGTTCCTTCGTATGTGAAGCGGGAATATTTGCTCTGGTGCCAACCTGATAGATATAATCGTCAGGCACTACACTTTATTACAAAAGTCCAAAAGGCCAAGAAAGGAAAGTTTGTCCTGACACTAAACTGATATTTTGTCCTGGTTGTTCATATGCAGAGTCGCGGGAGAGCAAGAGTATGATGATGCAGCACAAATATCTCAGGGACAATTATGGTACTGTGACCGTTTGTAACATAGATACACACCATGGATTTAAATCAAAAGGTAATATTCTATGGTGAACTTTTTTGGAATTTTTTAAATGAAGGATCGTAGTTCAGTTGGCTTTGACCACTTCAGCAACGTGATTTACCGCATACTCATAGTAATTACAATGTACCAATTGTTGAGATGGCATCTGATACTACGCTGGAAAGTCCCGTTTGGTCACTTTTCAAAAGAAGGATGTGCTTTTGAAAATCTCAACACATATCAGATAGATCTAACATGCACAGCACAAGCAGATCATGCACCTATTAACCTTGGGAAATATGTTAGTGAGCTTACCTTGCTAAGCCAGCACAGGCACACGCTCGTGTTCCACAGTCGAGACTTCTGTCAGGATCTGGATTGAAGCACGACAAATCAGCGGCCAGTCAACCTCTGCAAATCAAGATTAAAAAAAGGATCACAATCCAAGGTTTTTTAGTCGCAAGTCTTGCTCCAGACTGAGATTGAGGAAGCAGAGAAACCTCCGAACGGGAATGGTCGGAGCAAGCAGCAGCTAGCGCTCACCTGCCGAAATCTGCGCCGAGGACGACGCCACGACGGCGGGCAGAACCGGAGCGACGAGGCCGCGCACGCTTCTCCCCTGACCTGGCCCCGCCCACTCATGGAAATCTCACCTCCCCGCCAGCATTCTCCGGGATCCGGACGCGAAGGCGAAGGAGATTAAATAATAATCTGTGGGCGACACGGAGACGCGCGCCATGACAGCTTCGTCTCGCCAACCACCACCTGTAGCGCGTGGACCCTGCGACTACGAGTGCTGGAGCCGGCACCGCCCTCTGCTCTCCTCCTCCCACGCCGGGGAAGCCTCCTGGCGAGCAGTCCGGCTGCTCGAAGCTCCGCGAAGGAGAGCTCGTGGTCGGCGCCGGAGGCATCAAGGCCCAAGCGAGCGGAGAAGAAGGGAGGGGCGCAGTCCGACCTTGCGATGATCGACCACGCGAATCAACCAAGCAGTCCCTGCAGGCCTGCAGGGATCGGTCGGTATCCGAGTCTATTACGTATACTTTGTGTCTCGATAAATAAAAGGGGATAAAAATACAGGAGCTCTCGTCTGCAATTACTCCAGACCTAATCGGCGGCGCCATGGAAGAGGAGGGCGACCATTGCAAGCCCCGCCGGCCGCCGCTCCCGCTCCCCCGAGCCCCGCCGCGAGCGCACCCTCTCTCCCCAGCCCCGCCGCGAGCGCACCTGCTCCCCACAGCCCCGCCACGAGAGCGGCCCCAAGTCCGGCCGCGAGCTCTCTCCAGTGACCCGCCTCGTCGACGTCGACTTCGAGCCGATCCTCGACATCGAGAAGTTCCACCGGAAGAGTAGAGAGGATAGATACAAGAATCCCATCCAGTTTGTCTACGGCGGCTTGATTTTGCCCATGGACGACGACGAAATCGAAAGGCAGTTTGAGAGCTCGATGGCGGAGCGCCGCCGCCGTCAGGACGCGGACGGGAACGCCCTGCCGGGTGATGTACCACTACCGCCCCCGTTTCGCCGGCTTACGGCAGCATCAAGGAACGCGACGAGTGAACGGATTATTATCTTCGTGCTTTCGTGCTTGTATGCATAAAAAATGTACTTCCTCGGTCCGACTCTCGAGTTTGGAAAAAAAAATTAGTTGTATTTAGACATGAATTTATGTATAAATACATTCAAATTTAGTCAAAATTGAGACATCTTTTATTTGACGGAAGGAGTATCATTTAAAATTGAAGGACTGCATAGTTTGGTGCAAATGCGCTATTCGACTATGGTAGCCTAGAATTGGTCGATTATTCAGATTAAGTGTGTTCTTGTGTTGGTTTTTCAAAATGTACTAAACCGCAAATACAAATCCTGGAAATAAGTGACTTGGAACACCTAAAATCTCCAAGAAAATACGACACTCCACTTAAACTAAGAGGGCAAGGTACTTGAGGATCGTTTCAGTTAAAAGCAAAGCACATGCGAAACACGTAACTTGGGATATATCACCTCTTGGTGTAGCAAAAATACGACAATCAATGCAGGCCGAGTCCACTCGCACCAGAACCGGTTGTTCTTAGAAGAAAAAAAATTAAAAACGGCGGTCATGTGCACAGACCGGTTTAAATTTGATGGGTTTTTTAATTTACTCATCAAATAATAAGTCTGAAAAAATTGGAATGCATAACTCTTCCTTCACCCCCCCCCCCCCCCCTTTAGCTAAAATCATCCAACTCAAATAATAAGCCTAAAAAAGTATGTTTTGGACCTGCCTAGACCAGCCTACCAAACGGTGTAGTACCGTTTTCTTCAGATATTTCTGCATCAAGCCGGGAAGAAAAAACGTAAGGTAGGACCAGCCTATCAAACGGTCTAGCAGCATTTTTTAGTTGTTTCTGCATTATAAGACGAGAAAAAAAACTGTGCTAAAACTCGAGTACCGAAGGATCTGGCTCCGAATTGAACAAGGAGACCGAGATCAGTGTAGTATTATGAAATAAAATAAAAGGAGTCTGAAGCATAGTTTTGAAAACCGGACCGGTGATCGAACCGGCGATACTCTCGGTTCAGTTTTTTCCGGTCAAACTGCCGGTTCACCAGTTGAACCGGTGTGGTTTTTTAAGACAATAAATAATATATTTTTGTCATAAATGCTGCAATAAAAAGAAAAAATGCAGTGTAATGCAAAATTCATGTCTCATTTTTTTTCCACATTTTCACTTCTACACGAAGTGCCTGGAGGCCCAGCCCAATTGGCAGCACAGCCCAGTTGAAATAAAGGTCTAGGAACCAGCCCAACGGTTTGTACTGGATAAAAAAAAGCTTTTTCTGCAAGAGTAAATTATAAAAAAACACCACATTAGGGGTTAGGGTTTCACATAGGTACCACTTTACGATTTTGTTGCAAAAAACCACCGGATTAGGATAACCCTTCGCTCGCTAGCGTCTAAACCGTTATCTGACAGTCTGGGCCCACTGTCAGGCCAGCGTGTTGTCCAGCGCCGCAGTCCAGCGTGGCTATTGCCCGAACCCGAGGCCATTACTTGGTCGAGCCGAACCCGGTGGGCATCTCGCGAGTCCCTCTCTTCTTCAACCTCGCGAGTCCTCTCTTCTCTGACCGTAGCTCAGGCGATTTCGCCGGAACCCTAGATCTGCCCCATGGCGAAGCCACAGCCACATCCCGAGTAGGCATGGCTTCCACGAGCTGTTCCGCCGTGGGGAGCCGGAGCTCCGGCCGGAGTCGGGGCACATTGTTGTTGCCCGCACTCCCGCCATAGAAGCCAACGAAGCTAGGCTATGAGGCCGAACTCTGCTGGCCACCATCCACCGCGGCGCAGGACTGCCGACGCCAGCGCACGCGCTTCGAGACGTCAGGTTCGCGTCCCTGCTTCGAGACCCAAGCCTCCGCCGCGCACGCGCTGCTCGCGGCGCCCTCCATGGCGTGCCTCAGCATCGGCGCCTTCGCGGAGAAGCGTGCGCGGCCCCCGGTGGCGGCTTATCTGCCCAACCATGCTCCGGCAGATCCGTACGCCCGATTCGGGAGGACGATGCCGTATCCGTGTGCCCGATTCGGGAGGACGACGATGCCGTATCCGTCTGAGTACGACTACCCCGCTGCCGCGATCGCGCCGGACTACCCGTACAACTTGCCGCCGGTGCCCTTCGCCGCCGCGACTGGGCCGTTCGTGCCGGCGGACCCCGTCGTCGCCGCCGTGGTTTTGCACGCGCGCACGGTGGCGGCGGCGACGGCGGGGATCGAGGCTGCTTCTGCGGCTGAGACCGGATCGGTGGCCCATGAAGCCCAGACGGAGAGCGGCCCAGTCGGGTCCATGGCAGCGGCCGAGACAGAGAGCGGCCCAGTAGAGACCATGGCGGCGGCCGAGACGGAGAGCGGCCCAGTCGAGCCCATGGCGGCGGAGAAATGAGAGAGGCGCTGCGACGAGAACCGAAGTTCGACGAATGCTTGCGCCGCCAGATCACGGATCGGTCCGCCGCCGCGCGGAGCCGGGGCGAGCACGACTACGGCGCCTCCAACCTGGCCGGCTACAACTGGGCTTCCTCCGTTATCCGTTCCATGCGCCGTCAGACTGATCCGACTCCGCCGAGGCCTTGAAGGGCCGCCGGCTACACCAAACACTTCCGGGAGTGGTACTTCGAAGAATTGAGTTGCAAACGCGAAACGCAGGGTAGTAGAGTCGTCAGATCGTACTGTAGGCGGTAGCTCTAGTTGGTCTGAATTTTTCTCAGTACCGCTATTTGTACGATGAAAATAGTGATTTAGTAACTTTAGTTACGATTAGACTAATCTAATTTTGTGCGCTAACACTTTCATCGTACGTGCGGCACTTTCAATTTATTTTTATTTTTTTGAATTAGTAGCTCTCCTTTTGTTCCTTTTCTACCCACTCCGTCTCACATTAAGTGACTTTTTATTACATGTATCTATACGATTTTTAGAAATAGATACATCCATGTTGGACAAATTTGAGTCACTTAATATGGGACAGAGGGAGTATATAGCTTTAAGACGAGAGACAATGTACTGGCTCTCTTCCTGGTTATTTACAAAAATCGATTAAGAAAAATATATTAATATGTGCAGTAATATCCATAATGTTAAAGTTTTAGTGTTGGCCGATTCTTGTAAACTTGATAATTTTTTTGATTTGCCATAAAATTAGAACATCTTCTAAAAACAAAGAGTTAATATTATTTTGGGGGCAACAACATTGCTCTGTTCTTTGCTAGGTAAAAAATGAATCGACGGAGTTCAACAAAAAGGAAGTGCTCATTCAAGGTTGCCCGCTTTGATTTTTCTCCACGAAATCGTCACTATCTCGTTTCATAAAATTTTAATTGTCCTACGAAGTGGAGTATTTGTTTTCATTGGACATATAGAATGGAATAGTACATCGAGAGAAGAATTATGGACATGCACAAGTATATTATATTCATCCTCCTTCACAAATTCAACACACGCTAGCTTTTGTACCTGCCAAAACGAAGAACCTGTCAACAACAACGAATCATCCGCCAACCAAATCACGGCAGGCGGCGGTCTCGGCGTCCAGAGTACTCCGGCTCAATCACGGCGGAGGCGTTGAAGTAGGCGAGCGTCTCGGCCCACCGCCCATTATCCTTGAGCATGTGCACGGCGATGGTGTCGGGCCGGAAGTCCCGGCGGAAGCAGCTGGCCGGCGAGGCACCCCTGTAGTTGTACATCCGCGGCGCGCCGTCGTACCTGTTCTTAGCCTTGCCGGCGACGTTGAGCCAGCGGCCCGTCCACATGTCCTCCGGCCCGACGCGGTCGCGGCGGCTGACCTCGGATTCGGCCACCCAGGACACCAGGTCCCAGGAGAGCGCGTAGCCCATCCCGGACATGAAGGGCGGGAACGGGTAGAAGTTCTCCGTGTCGCAGGGCATCTGGAGGCCCAGGTATGCGTCGGCCCGGGAAGCGGCGGAGAGCCAGGCTAGAAGGGCCGGGAGCCGGAGGTACGTGTCGTCGTCGGCCTTCATGACGTAGTCGGGAGGGGGCGTGGAAGGGGGGTTGCGGGCGACGGCGGAGAAGAAGTCGTAGGTCTTGCCGCCGTCCATGTTCTCGGCGCAGTCGAGGAGGAGCACGTCGCGGTTTAGGAGGGACTCGAGGGAGACGAGGGTGGAGTCGGTGGCGGAGGTGACGTTGCAGAGGACGAAGCGTATGTCGATGGCGGCGGCGAGGTGCGGGTGCTCGCGGATCTGGAGGGAGTAGACCGTGCGGAGCAGGTTGCGTCGCTCGTATTTGGATGGCGTCGTCTGGATGCCGATCAGCACGCGCACCGGCGGCGGGGAGGTGGCGGCGTCCGTGCTCGCCGGTGGCGAGGAAGAGGGCTTCGTGGGAAGGAAGGTCGCGGTGGCGGTGGCGGCAGGTTGGTGGGCGCAGTTGGTGGCGGCGGGGGAGAAGAAGGATTGGAGGCGGAAGTCGTTGGGGTGGATGACGAAGACGGTGAGAGCGAGGAAGGCGGCGCCGAGGACGAGCAGGAGGAGGTGGGTGGGCGAGACGGGGGAGCCGGCGCCGCCGCCGCCCAGGCCCAGCTGCTTGTACAACGAGGGCGACATGGCCGCGGCACCAAGTAAGCGGGATAGCGAAGGAAGCTTAGAGGACGAATTGGAGTGCTGCTTCGATCGGATAATTGAAGAAGGGAGGTTTAGAGTAGACTGGGTCGGGGTCCCTCGTGGGCTCCGGCTGCTGATTTGTCGACGGCGAGCTTGCGTGATTGAATAAGCGATCCACGAATTTGCATTATAATGGAAATTGAAATGGGATAGGGGTTAGGTTCTAGACGACGGGGACGGATGCAGGCTGCGGACTGTGACTAATCCAATCCAACCCAAGTCCAACGTAGCGATGCTTCAGGCTTCAAGTGACCATGTCAGCAGAAAGAGCCAGGAAGTGCAGTCTTAAACAGCGATACGGTAACTAGCTACTGGTAAATTGACGGATGCTTGGTGATGAGCATAGGCCAAAACGAAGCTATTGGCGTCTGAACTTCAGAAGGTGGAGGCGGCGGTAGAGATTGATTGTGCCTAAACTTGATAGCGAGTGACCTATCGTCGTCAACGCAAGCGAATTGGATGATAAAATGGATGTAGTTCAGCAGTGTGGGTTTGTGTGTGTGAGTTAGCGTAGGGTCAACCACTCAACCAACGATAATCTTCCGTAGCGCAAGATTGGAGTACAGGACAATATCAGAACAGGGCGAAACTGTTGCAGCTTCCATTCAGAGAACGCTGGAGAATTACACACCACGCGTGAGATCCCAGGTAAAAGACCAAACGGATTAGCTACAATAAGAACTCGCAATCAGGATTCAGGGGATCAACATTTGCATTGCTAAAGAGCAGCAGTATATTAAAGCAGTCAAAACAAAACCATGGCCCGAAACAGATCCTCTTCCATAGTACTGATAATAATGTGCTGAGCAACAAATCTAAGCATAAATAGAACAGTAAATCAAGCTGAAAGTACCAGGCAGAAAGTATGCCTAAGAACAGTCAAAAACTTGACGGGCATCACAATCTTTAGACCAGCAAGACTCCTAAGCAACCCGGCAGCACTGAGTAAATCTAGCCTGAGTAGTTGTACCCTGAAGAGATCTTGAAGACCCTGATGGTTCCATCAGTGTATCCAGTGTAGAGTGTGCTTCCATCGGCGCTCCAGCACAAGCTTGTGCAGTAAAGCATCTATACAGATGTAGTGTAGTAGTCAATAAGCAATACCCATATGAAAGGACAATTATAATGTATGTATGTATGTATGTATGTAAGATTCAACAGTAACATGTCAAATTAACAGAGCATATCATTGAAAAGATTGGAAAACAGAGTGTTCAAAGAAGATTGGAGCTGGGAAAACAGAATGCAAATCCTTGCTAACAGTAGCATATTGTGCTGATAGTAGAAAGCAACAAAAAAAATGATTAACTGATTACACTCAACAGAGCGAATCGCAAAAAACATGGTTATTCATCATAGCAGTCAAACAGGATTTTCATTACACAACATTCACATGACAAGCATTAAGCAAAAGATAGGATCTATCTTAACAAAAAGTTCATACATCTATAACCAGTCCAATAAATATTATTGTGTGCAAATAAAGATCCTTTACAAGATTGGATACAGCCCATGCGGACTGTACTGACTGGCAGCATTTATTTGCAACGCAGGCTAATAATAGGACCTCAGATTTTTACATGCTTCCTCCGTCCAACAAAGGATGTCTCAACTTTGACTAAATTTGAATGCATCTATACACTAAGTTATGTCTAGATACTTTCAAATTTAGAGTGTCTAGATACATTCAAATTTAGACAAACTTTAGACATCATTTGTTGGACGGAGGGAGTAGTCAGTTATATCATATTGTATATATCCACCTGATCATTACGAAATACATCCGCACACAGTTCACTGTATGACAAATATGCACAAAGTTCAATACAGACGACAGATTGATGTTCTAACAAGGTTTAAAGGGAGTGAAAGGATTAGTTAACTAAATAGACAGTTCACTGCAAGACAAATATGCACAAAGTCCAACATAGATGACAGATTGATGTTCTAACATGGTTTAAGGGGACTGAAAGGATTAACTAACATCATAGATGTCAACAAAAGCATTTTGGTTTAAAATGGAATAATGATAGCCTCCTAACAAAATCAGACTACATTGGATTATGATGGACAAACCAGAATGTAACAAAACACATGATACCACATGATGACATTTGAAAAATTAAACAATCCTTCACTCATGAAGTTACATAGTACTATGGATACACTAATTGCACTCAACAATGAATTGCACCACACATTACCATTTTAAAGCAAATATTACTAGCACAGATAAATTCCACAGTACATTATGTATCCCACGCGCCACCATATTCAGACAGCACAACTGATCTAACAAGCAAAATAGCCATCAAGGAAAAGAGTAGAAATATACCTGGTTCTTGGAGACCTGGAATTCTGGCTTGAGGTCCTGCACAACGTGCTTGGACTCCAGGTCCCAGATCTTGACAGAGTCCTCCGTCGCAGCACAGAGCCAGTAGCGGTTGGGCGAGAAGCAGAGCGAGTGGATGATGGAGCCGGCCTCCAGCTGGTACAGCCTCTTGCCCTCAGCCAAGTCCCAAAGCAGAGTGACGCCGTCCTTGCCGCCGGAGGCGCAAAGTGAGCCGTCTGGGCTGACAGCGACGGCATTGACATAGCCGCCGTGGCCCGCGAGGGTGTTGCGCAGCTTGCAGTTGGTAAGGTTCCAGACCTTGACGGTCTTGTCCCAGGAGCCGGAGACAATGGTGGGCTGGAACGTGTTGGGGGAGAACCTGACGCACGAGACCCAGCCGGTGTGGCCCTCGCCGCCGCCGAGGTCCCCGCCGATGGTGTACTTGCACTCACCGAGGGTGTTCCAGAGCTTGATGGTGTTGTCGCGGGACGCGGATACGATCTGGCGGTTGTCGACGGAGAAGGCGACGGAGATCACGTCCTTGGTGTGACCGACGAAGCGGCGGGTGGTGAGGCCGGTGGAGAGGTCCCAGAGGCGGAGCTCGCCGTCCCAGGATCCGGAGAGCGCGAACTGGCCGTCGGAGCTGATGACGACGTCCTGGACGAAGTGGCCGTGGCCGGTGAGGCGGCGGAAGGGGACGCCGTAGTCGGTGGCGACGGTGCCGTCGGCGGGGGACGGGGCCGGGTTCGTGAGGTCCCAGACCAGCACCGACTTGTCGCGGGAGGAGGAGACGATGAACGCCGTGTTGTCGATCGGCGCCGCGATCGCGGTCACCACGTCGTTGTGGCCGCGCATCGTGCCGACCAGGCTGAGCGACTCCTGCGCCATGGCTGCGGCGGGGGAGTTTGGGGGCCGGAGCTCTCGCGGGGAGGTGGCGGCGGCGGCGCTAGAGGGAGGAGGAGGGCTTGGAGAGAAGAAGGCGCAGGCGGAACGTGGAGGATTTTATAGTCTGGAGATGGCGATGTCGCGGCTAGGGTTTTGCGCGATTAGAGGGTGGATGGGGAAATCAGGGCCGTTGGATGCGATCGAACCGTCAGCGCATGACAGTCTTATTTTCGTAAAATAAAATTTGCGAGGATTCTTTTGTTTCTGCTCGGTAGTTAAATGGGTTTCAAAATTTTCTACGTCAAGGTCAATTAAATTCTCGCTGTAGCTGGATCATAATTTCATTGTAGCAACTTGAAGATGTTGCAGCGAAAAAATAATTTTGAAAAAAAAAAGAACGTGTGATGCAAGGAAAGTGCGTTTTGTGGGATTTTGTTTGTATGAAATGTGTTATTCTTTCGAGTTCCACTTCCCTGTATTGAGCTGTTTTCAAAATTTTCAGTTCCTGAAGAAAGCCTAGTTGCAGCCTTGCACGCACTTTGGGGCTTGGGAACGTGTTGCTCCAAACGGGCTTACGGGCCAGATTGGCGAAGGGCAGGCCCATCAAACACCCTGCTTGTGCTTGGGCACGATTTTATTTTTATAAGATGGAAAACGACCAGATCACCCCTTGAAAGTTAGACACTTGGCAACAATTTTTCCTTCACAATTCCTTTCTACTCCGTAGTTACGGCCTTGTGCAACATGTGGAATAGTATAGTAAAGAAGAGGCCGCCGTCGTGCAGAGAGATTACGCGCATTGGCAACAAGACATGGAAACCTATACGAAGGAGAGATTCGTCCAGATATTCCTAACAGCCATGGAGAGGCCGGCCTCCTAGCTAATCCACAGCCTAACTACAACGTCTCCACCTGCATGCAAACCTCTCCACTACAAAATTAACCACATCCACGAATTGGTCCAAGAAAAACAGGCTATGCATGGGGGAGGCAGTTGAAAGAGAAGCCAATTAATTTAGTCCTCATAATGCCAGCTTATAATTTCTTGAAAACAAAAAGGTGACAAATAAAGAAGCCTGTAGCAAATACAGTATGGCTTCAAGATGCAATACTTTTGCCAACAAATTAAAGGGTGGTATAAATTTCTTAAGACTTTTCCCCCGATGTTTTTGGTCTCTTTGTGCATGGACAAGAAAGCAAACAGGAATAAGATGTTCACAGAGCAGAAGCAAAGCAAAGGCCGGCCAGCCAGGCAACAGCAACGGCGCCTACTCCATCTCTTGCTTCTCCAAACCACCCTTATTTTCTTCCAGATGCCCAAATCCTCATCTTGCAGCCGCCTCCTCCTTCAGATAGCTTCCTGCCCTTCCCTATCTTAACCTTACTTAGCCTCTGCCATTCCCTATCCATTTCGTGCCATATGGTTCCAGTGCTCAGCTTTGCAGGTGATGATTAATTGATGAGCCATCTCCTACGTCTGCCTTGGCATTCGTGCGTCGACGATTTTATTTTGATCTCATGATGATGGCGGACCACTTTGCGGTGATGGCCGGGCGGCTGCTCACGGCGTCGACGGTTCAATCCGCCATCAACGAGGCCTCCACCACACCTTCTTCTTCTTCTTCTTCTTCTTCTTCTTCTCCGGCGACTTTCACGGCGTCTATGTGTGATGAGGAGACCGTGGAACAAGGTGTGAGGCCAAGGAGTGGCGTCTTGGTGGAATGCAGGATCTGCCAAGAGGAGGGTGATGAAACCAGCATGGAGGCCCCTTGCTCCTGCAAGGGCAGCTTGAAGGTGAAACTTAGTTAGCATGACAGAGATCCTTCACTGTTTCTGAACATCTTTCATATCTTTTCTGGAGCAGTGGTTGAATTGAATCTATGTGTTTCTTTTTCATTCCAGTATGCTCATCGGAAATGCGTTCAGAGGTGGTGTGATGAGAAGGGGGACACCATATGTGAGATATGCTTGCAGGTGAAATTTTGCCTGGTCAAATAGTACTAATGAATACTAACAATCTCAACTCAGCTATGTCGTTCTCGACCTGATTTATAGTTTGCATATTTACTGTAAAAACAGCAATTCACACCAAACTACACGGTTCCTTCGAAGCTGTTCCATCATGGAAGAAACTCGATTTTCTTCAGGTACATTCTGGTAGTTATCACCCATCTCCTGTGTTTCATGGATACGTTCAGTCGTTCAGATATGCATGGATCGCTAATGGGCTAATAATGCTCTTCTCATCGGCAGAACACCAGGATACATCCAAGCAGAGGCATCCACGAGCTACGAATATGATCACCAAAGCTCCTCCATCAAAAAAGGTGTCATATGTTGTCGCATAATCGCTATAACTGTAAGTGCAAGCGAAGAAAAACTACCGAGCTCCGTCTCTCGTCCAGCAAACTGCGAAAATAACACCTTCAGTATTAATATTGTTCCATCCGCAGCTGATGCTTCTCCTGGTGCTCCATGACGCCATCTCAGTTTTTCTCGGCGATCACGAAGCCTACACCGTCGCGCTCATCACGGTAAAAGACTCTGTAAAATTTGGAAATGAATCGCACTTTTTTCCTAGCCTAGATGCATTTGAAACCTGGGTGAATTTCTTTTTTTTGTTTGTGAACCAGCTGCTGATGCTTAGGACGGCTGGAATTGTGATACCGGTGTACATCATCTTGGTCTCGGTGACCGAACTGCTTCACCGGCGGAACCAAATGCAGGTTTGTGGAACACTTGAGATCACAAGGCTGGATGTTTCGTGAGTTATATAGTTATACTGACGTGCAGCCCGGCTGCGCAGGTTGTGCGTGGTGAGATCTCAGAACCTGTTGGAGGAGCTGGGAGCAGACAGCCGCCGGTGCCGACTCCAACTCCGCCGCCGCCGGCGCAGCAGCAGCTCGTTGTCATCCGCATCCAGTAGATACTGATCAACGAGGCTTGGAGGGATCATCCTTATTTCTAGTTCCCCCACGTCTTGGTTTATACCTTTGCACCGCAGAAAGTTCATTTTATGATCAGCAATTAAAACAGCCTCTGCATGATGTTTTGAGCTTCAGAGGTGATGTCACATGCATATTTCCAAACATACGGAAGATGATGCGGTCTGTTGTTACGGTGTTATCTAATCTTCGGAACCTTTCGTACATAGAAAAATGACGTGCAAATGTACATTCATAGACACTAGATTCAGAAGCAATGAACATGGAGTGAGCATCCTGTACATAACGGATCAATATTTGTGAAATTTATATTTGATGCAAAGAAAAATGCATCCATCACCAGCAATTCGAAAATCCTGAATGCAAAGTACATTTAGCCTTTTGGCTCACTGTATTTGGGACACATAGATATAGAACATTTGGTTATGCACTGAATTCAAAATTTCACTGATCAAATGGGCTGTAACATCTCATCCATATCAACGAATCAGATCACAATTACTGTACGGTAAACAGAGCTACACTTTGAACCTATGACAAGGTGCAACAAGATTCACATCACTGCACGAAACAATCATGTGAGTTAGCATCATTCTTCTGTAAGTTGTCCATCTGTAAATGATGGCCCGGACAACAGATTTTGCGCACTCTCTTTGGAGTACTTACCAAGATTTTAAGCAGTCCAGGAAATATACATTCATGGATGCCACCTCTGGTGAAGTGCAGGGTGGGCAACTGGAAGGCTATTTTTCAGTTCCAGTTCTTTCTTTGCCTGTAAAAATCCACAAATAGAACCTAATCACTTCTCTATGATATTGATTCCATGTACACGTGCAGCAAGAATGATACCCTACCAACCTAAAATGTGCTAATCATATTTTCTTTAAAGAGTGTAAACGGTACGAGTACTTTCTGTTCTTCTGCTGAGCTCTCCAGAAGCAAGCCAGCGCCCCAAATGTACAGCTGGCAATGGCAACGCCCAGGGCAGCTCCTATTGGGACCCTTGCAGCACTCAAGGAGGGGGAATCGTCAGAAACTAGCCCTACTTGCTTCTTCTCTTGAAGAGACTCCATGTAGGTCTCTTTGTAGGATGACACGAGTGTTTTCCCATAGTAGTTAACCAAGAACGGAAATATTTCATCTTCGTTCCAGTCAACCTGCACAGCTCCATCACCAGTCTTGCTAGAAGAACGATAGCAAGACGGGCAGAGTGGCTTTGGAGGCCAGATGACCTTAGGAAATGATGGATCGCCAGTTCCTAAATCATGTTCTTCTTTCATCAACCTCGCATTAACTTTGTTATGTGTACTCCATAGCCAGAGACTGAGATCACGGGCAGACTTGAAGGGAACTGATACGCTGCAGGTAAAGGCTACAGTCAGGCATGCAGTAGATTTTTTAAGCAACAATCTAACACAAATTGTGTTTTGCCGACCTTGAACACATTTCATAGAAGTGCCTACTGCATTCCTCACAGATGAAGAAATTGTGTATGAAATCACATATTGATGTAAAGGTTGATTGGCTTTCTCCATCACCGATTCGGACAGTCAGTGAATGCAGCAAAACCCATAGACCACAGCTGATACACAAAACAGAGTTAATTTGATGCGATGTTAACTTGTCAACAACTGTAATTTCAACCTGTACCTATAGCCTAGTTTGATTTTGGCAAAGTATTAGAAAGAACCCCAAGAATACACAGAAACTTTGCACAAACAGACAATGTTCAAAATGTATGTGGAGAAAAGATGTCACCTAAATCCTCTTGTTTCACTTTTACTTCCACGGCAGAACATCTGCAACATTTTTTATACAAAAGTAAGAAGAGCGCAACTGAACTAAAAAAGGATTGAAGGCACATATATATAATATATTCCTTGTATCCTTGAAGTTAAAAAAAATGATGGGCCATGAAAAAAGGCTCTAGAAGGTGGGGATCACATGTCTAGAGCAAGCTATAGTATGTTTGTTCACAAATGCTGTCAGAAATTAGACTACAGTAAAACACGACTGAAAAAATATACTACTAAATAAAGCAACTTTTGCATGTAAGAGAAAAGAGAGCATATTGCTCGCTCCTGGTAGGATCTCTCAAACACCAAATCAGGGACATCTCCATGCTATTGCAGAAAAAGCACCTATATAAAATAGATGTAATACTGGCAAACCATCATTTGTGCGTTGGGACATTTGTGAGGTCCAAGATACAGAACAAATGAAACAGAAGATGGACATCAAGCCTAGTACAAGAAGACATACCCAGTAACCACGTGGCACTTCCTTTCCACAGATCTTGTGGTTCTCTGCTGCAACATTTTCCAACAATTTAGAACTCTCTGGCGAACTTAGTGAGAGGTTTGAAGGCCAGTGATCATCAAAGTTAATAAGTAGCTCAGCAGATCCTCTTCTACACCTATGGAATAAAAAATGCATAATACAGAATAGTTATTTTTTAAGAATGGTTACACATTCCCCCACTGTAAATTCAAAAGACCACATCATACCTCTTCGATGGATGATGAGCAACCAAAATTTGTAAAAACCTTACAAGTGAATCACGGGTCTCTGATTTGATCATCTACAGTTTGCGAGTAACATTAGCAGTAGTCAGCAAATGAGCAGCAAAAATCACATCAACTGTGAATTTTGATCATTTAATAGAACCTTGTGCTCCAGGATTATCTGTAATGCATGAGCTGTTGCTTCCTCAACATCGTAAATTGCTTGAACAACCTAATAGAACATTTTAAGTAAGCTAACAGGGGTTCTTAAGGACTGAAACAACCTATCTCTTAGTGCATAAAGTAAGATTTCATGCCATTTCATTCGACAAATAAAGTATATAGCCGTACCTGTGCAGGATCTGAAGCATTCTTTGGAAGCGTACTTTCATTCTCATACTTTTTGTCATCCAAAGTGAACGAGCTGCACATACAACAGAAATGCATTAATAAAAATATAACTTGCCTATAATGGTTTTCTCGAACCAAAACATAAAAACATATGGGCAACAGAATAAAGTGCTAGGCTTAAACTCCCGTACCAACACACTTCAGAAACACAGGGGGAAAAGAGATGCAAAATAGGTGTACAAAGGGCTGCTACTTCCACAAATGATAATCAGCACTGCAGCAGAACTTCAAGCTGTAGCGAAATAGTCAGGACAAGAACTTGCCTTTCCAGTTGCTTATTTATCCACTTAAGTAAACGTTCTGCTGTTCTTCCATCATCAATCAATTTTATTTCACTTTTCTCTTGCTTCCGGTCCCACTTAGCAGAAGCAAATTTTGCTGGGGGGCCCCAAAGTAGGAAGGGATAATGGTCGACAGAAAATCTACTGCAAAGATCCACGTTCACCTGTGCTGTCAAACATTCAAATGAAATAAAGCATCACTGCAATTCAATGCACATCACTGCGTGGACAATTAATAGGTTAGCAGCATAATTCGGCACACAGTTGGGTTTCTTGGACAGAATATGAAAATTAAAATAAATCGAATGAGGGACTAATGTATTACAGTACATGAGAAAAATCTCCCATATTTCTAGCTTTCAGGTTGGAATTAAGAAAGAGGACAACTATGAATCGAAGATACATGGCAAGTAAGCAACTCTTCTCTAGGTAATCTCACAATCCAGTCAAAGGTTAAAACAGAATTAACAAAAATCGCCTTGAAGTGTTTAGTTTTCTTAGGTTCTAGAAACTGATGGAAATTATCACCCTTCACTAAAAGTACCGTACCTTTGATGCACAATCAACCCTGGCCATCAGTATTCTCCCAGGGTGTGCAGCATCCGGACCATTAAAAAGTTTCGCAACCTTCTCGTAATGAGGCTGCAGGTAAGTGAGAAATCAAGATTAACGAGAGACACTTTTCAGATCATAACACCCTACTATCACAAGCTCCGTACCTTGTAGTTTCTGCAAGCTGGGCACCTGAACAGTCATGATATGAATTGTAGTTAGCAGGAATTAAATAAGATGGAAAAACATGACATTAAGCAGGAAAGGAATGGAGTACCAAAAGGTATTAAGAGTTCGCATTACTGCTTCGCTTTTTCCGCAACGGACAGAAAAACAAGTGGACAATGTCTGTCACTCGTCGCAAGAAAAGGAATCCAAAAACTTCGCTGAGTGAGAAATCCTCAGTCTCAGGGGAGGTTAGATATTCCTAGGTCACATCTCTATGACTCGGGTCTATGAAGTAGTTATGCACCAAGTGTACTCAGTACTAACTAGAACTATTCCTCCGATCCTAAATTGTTGTCGAAATATTACATGTATCTAGACGCTTTTTAATAATAGATACATGCATATTTGGGCAAATTTAAGTCAAGAATTTAGGATCAGAGGGAGTAACAATAGTCCAATAGGTCATATGTACCAAAATAAGCTTGGCAAGGAATATCTCCATAGTCAACAAAATCATCATGCTCCATTCAGTAGCAATTTGACACATAACAAAACGAAAGTACACACAAGTGTCAACTTGCCAACACAAACATAAACCTAACAGACGCAGAAACTAAACATAAACTTACATACATCTCAATGTGGCTCTTCCATCATTTTTTGTAATCACATTACGCTCATACTTTGACAGCTGATCCTACACTACAGTGAATCAATTGTCCACATTTATGTAGTCTAACCTCATGCTTGCACTTCCATCTCACCCAGAGGACGATGAAAGCAGTGCAATGATATCAATCTCACGGCCTCGCTCTCATCTGACATCTCAAAGTACAAGTGAAGCATTATTGATTGTATATTCGTCGGGTCATGAAACCCCCGTATCTATCTCACTCGTCACTCCATCAGACCGGCAGTCCTTACATCACACAATCCTTCTGATTTTCGACTGACAGATCGAGAACAGCACGAAACCGCGGGGCATATCTCACGCCATCAGGCTACACCCGAATTCTCGATTCCCGTCCATTTCCAGGTTCCAGATCAAGCGTTACAAGTACAACCGAATCGAATCGAACGAAGGCGTACCGAAGCATACCAAAAAAAAGTAACGCGAATCGAGCAGACGAGGAGGAGGACAGAGAGGGAGAGGCTGACCAGTGGGCGAAGAACTCAACGACCGCGAACGACTCCCGCGAGGCCTTGAGGAAGGCGTCGAAGTTTGTGGCGTTGAGGTCCACGGCCGCGTCCCCCTCGGCGGCCGCCCCCGCGCCGTCGCGGACGCCGAGCGACCGGAGGGCGTCCGCGCTCCCCGCGGCGAAGGCGAGGATGGCGACTGCGCCGAGGGCGAGGAGCCGCGCCGACGCCGCCGCGGGAGCCATGGGATCGGCAGGCCCTGGATCTCTCTCTCCGGTTCCGGTACGGGCCCCGGATCCGGTGATCCGCTTCGGACACCTGGGAAAGCTCTCGTGGGAGTACCGGAGTAGGATTAGAGTAGAAGCCTCCGCCTGGGTTTTAGACTAATTTTTCCTCCTCCTTCGCGTAATCACGTCTGGGATCTGTGGGAGTCGGGAGGTAAGACTTGGATTAGGTTGGAGCAATGGGGTCGTCAGTGAAGTTCTTTCGCTGAAAAGTGGGCCCAGATGGATAAAACTAGGCACACCGGACCCACTGGCAGCGATACGGGTTCTTGTGTTGAGATGGACAAATGGGTACATATTTGTGGCGTTGGTAGATTGCGTTGGGTGCTACGTTACGCTTTTCTTTGCAGGTCAAACGATGCAAATTAGGCGGCACTTTCGTTTTGTGACCTTGCTTGTCGTGAAATTAGAATCAAGAGACAATCAGACAAGTTTTTTTAGAGCCAACAATCAGACAAGTGCTATGGATTTCACGAAACTGCGTGAAATTGAGTAAAATGCAACCGATGTCCTTATTCTTTCGCGAAGGTGTCAAGTAGGTTCCTAATCTTTCAAAATGCACATTTGGGTCCTGATTGTTTGTTAAGTGGTTCACCTCAGGTCTCTCGGTTGTATGCGCAGCTCTGGCCACTTGACGTGGCTGACACGTTGGTTTTGGGTCCACACGTCAGGCGACGACGTGGCGTTGCGATCTTACAGAACCAACCCCCCCTCCCCCCCCCCCCCGTTTCCCCCCTCTCAGTTCCTCCGCAGGTGTCCCTGTCTCCACCGTCTCCGCCGTGTGAATCTCAGCCGCCTCCTCCGACCCCGCAGCGACGGCAACGAGCAGGAGGAAGAGAAAGGAGGGCGGGGAGGGAACGGTGGGCCAGGGCTGTCAGTGAGCGACCCTCCTCTATAGCACCGAGGAAGAAGAGGAGAACGTCAGCAGACCGTGAAAATGAGAGGGAGAAACGTGCGGGGGGTTCTGTAAGATGGCAACGCCACATCATCGCCTGACGTGTGGGCCCAAAGCCGACGTGTCAGCCACGTCATGCGACCAGAGCTGTGTATACAGCCGAGTGACCTGGGGTGAACCACTTAACAAACAATCAGGACCCAAATGTGCATTTTGAAAGATTAGAGACCTACTTGACACATTCGCGAAAGAATAGGGACTTCGGATGCATTTTACTCCATGAAATTTATGAACATCAGTCCATTTCTTTTGAAACGGTTTTGTTGCCAGGAATTGTACGTGCGCGCATGTGATCCACCTTAATTTGGATTGCTCTTTAAATGTAATCTACATCACCGACTAAAATTCAAGCAGCTCTTCTTATCTCGTACGCCCAACTAAATAGATAGTGACCATCAAGGCATCAACTGATTTACACTAGCTTCCCTCGTGCACCGTTGCGTCGCTTTATTTCCCTGAAGCACTCAACACCGTGGCCGTACAACTTAGTTGCCAGCGAATCAGCCATCAACATCTCTCACCATCAGGCCATCCTTTTTTTCATTTTTCTTCGACACTCGTACCGAAGTGAGTGTGGAAAACTCGTTGCTCATAGATGCGACAGCCGACTCTTTGTGCACCTTCAAACTGCCAACT
The DNA here is from genome assembly GCF_000005505.3 of Brachypodium distachyon. NCBI lineage: Eukaryota > Viridiplantae > Streptophyta > Magnoliopsida > Poales > Poaceae > Brachypodium > Brachypodium distachyon. Next base: position 15,415,056 of record NC_016132.3, on the reverse strand, counting down.
TATATACATGCGTGGATGAATTATTCACCACCCAACTTAAACAAGAAGAATCTTCTTGTTTACTAGTTCTACATTGGTACGACAGATCTATGTAGTACAATGGATCATGATCTACAGTCAGGACAAGTAGGGGTCAAGCCCACTCTTTCCACCCAAAATCAGCCGGGGAGAGTCGGGATGGCCGATTTTCAAAGTTCAGTGGAATTTTACACCCGATTTCATAGTTCAGGTTTTCTTTTGAACTTCCTCGTGAGTTTTCAGGGTTTACTTCAAGTTTAAACTCTCGCATTTTTATTTTGACCAATTTGGCATTGCGTGTCTCGTGTCGAGACGTTTGGAAGTCCATCCTACCTCCACGGTAGCCAAGATCGTCTTTGTGAAGAAAATAAGGAGAAGCTAAGCATTTTGCAAATATTAACACGGAGAGAGACTGAGAGAGTAGCATAGAGTCGTCGTCCAATCTCTAGTTTCTTGCAATCCATGCCTAGTACTGAGTAGTAGTAATTTCTCAAGTTTTATGCAACCAGGCGTAGCAAACCAACGAACTGGCCGATCCCAGCGTTGGTTCATCCGCCTTCGCAACGAGATCACCCAACGGGCGATCGCAAGAAGTCAACAAAAGCCCTGAGGCTCTGGTCCGACGACCCTCCATGGGCCACAGCCGCCGCGGCCTCCTCCTTCCACGCCGCCGCCCTGTCCCTAATCGCCGCGGCATCCGGCCCACGGCCCATCACCGCCTCGACGCACGCGGCCAGCCCGTGGGCCGTGACGGGCGCTTGCAGCCGGACGCCGACCCGGAACTCCTCGGCGACGAACCTGGCGTTGGTGAACTGGTCCGACCACCACGGGTAGCACACCATCGGCACCCCCGCCGCCATTGCCTCGCACGCCGAGTTCCACCCGCAGTGCGTCACGAAGCACCCCACGGAAGCGTGGCGCAGCACGCGGCCCTGCGCGCACCACGGCACGATCTTGCAGCCATTGGAGTCCGAGGGAAGAAGAAGGTCATGGAGGTCGTCGCGCTCACGGACTACCCACAGGAACGGCCTGCCGGTGGTGGCAAGCCCCTCTGCCATGGCTGACATCTCGGCGCGGCCGATGTCGACCAGGCTGCCGAAGGCCACGTACACCACGGAGCAAGGCCGGTGCGCGTCCAGCCATGCCGTGATGCCGGCTTCGGCGTGGTCGTGGGCGTCGTCGGGTTCGAGGTCCAGGAGCGGGCCGATGGGCGTGACGGGCATGCCGGTGCGTGTCCGGAGCGCGTCGATGGCGGGGCGCTCCAGGGCGTAAAAGGTGATGACGAGCACCCACGGAGAAGAATCCGGCGGCGCCTCGCCCGGTATGCCGGTCTCCGTGAGCTGCGCCCTGAGCGCGTCGCCCCACGCGTTGTGGGCGTGCTCGGGGCGGACCATGAGGGGCAGCTCGTCCATGGACATCTTCGGGAGCCCCGGCAGCGCCACCTGCGCGTCCGGCTCGGCGGCGGTTGGGAAGACGCTGCTGGCATTGGAGTTGGAGTCGTTGTGGTTGTTGTAGAAGTGGTGGTAGAGCGATAGGACGGCGCAGGACTGCGTCCAGAGCGTGGCGCGGCGCGGGACGCCGAGGTCCGCGGCGACGTCGAGCGCCCACGGCACGAAGGTGGTGTTCACCACGCACGTCACCGGCCGCGGCTGCTGAAACCGCCGGACGAGGCCGGACAGCGCCGCGGGGCCTGCGCCCGTGACGTGGCGCAGCATGTCCTCGAGGGAGTCCAGGGCGCCGGTGGCGTCGAGGTCGAGGTAGTGGAAGCGGACGCCGTGGAGGCAGGCGCCGTGGGCGGGCATGGAGCGGAGGGCGCCGGCGTTGGGGAAGAAGAGGAACGTGGTGAAGGTGACGAGGAGGCCCCTGGACGCGAGGCGGCGGCCGAGGCGGAGGAGAGGGTTCACGTGGCCCTGCAGTGGGTACGCCACCAGGAGGACGTGAGGCGGCGGCGCCTGCACTGGCATTGCTGCCGCCGAAGGAGCTTGTTCTTGTTGGCTCATCACGACGTTTACGTCGCCGGCCCGCCGGGGTTTTCTGTCTTAGTGCGTGCAAAGATCGATCGTGCTATAGCTAGCCACCGTAGTATTTGCGCGCGTTTGTATGTTACGAACAACTTGATCTTGTTATATATAGCCGGTGGAGCGAAAATACAATCGTTTGTAGCGATGGATGGATCACTCTCTATTATTTTTATTTTCCTAAATGCTTAAAAGTGCTTATGCACTTATTGTGATTGTCGGGAGCGCACCGTCCTGCGCCGTCCGATTCACCCTGGGCGAGGTGCACCGTGCGATGAAGTCAAGACAGCCTCTGCTTCCACTCCTATGTCAGCGACTGCGGTTTTGCTTGGGAAATACATCGGACCATCTCTTCCCTGCTTTCTCCATTCTCCGCCGGTTTTTCGCCAAGGTCGTCGGTGAGTCTCTCGCGTGCGGACTCCTCGCGGTGTGGTTAAGGCGACTGGAGTGGCGATGGAGAGTGAGGGCAGCATGGAGCGGCTGTGTGGGAGCGCCAGAGCTAGGCGGCGCCGGGAGGAGGTGTCGAGTTCACTGTCGAGTGCGAGCTTCACCGAGGCTGCGGAGGCTTCTGCATGTCGCTGGGCGAGGTGGTGGGTGCTGCACTGAGAGGTTTCGCGTGTTGAATCGGGATGGCGGGCCGCATCGAGCACGGCCAACGGATCGAGCACGGCAGGCCGCATCGGGCACGGCCGACGGATTGGGCACACTGAGAGCATCGAGTTGTATCAAGGTTAGGTTAGATCCTTCTCACATCTTCCCCCAAACCCTCCAGATCTATCCTAGATTTCTCTATCGATTTTTTGGGCGGGTTCTAGGTTTGCCCCTGATTCGATTTCGTTTTCTGCTATGTATCGAGATTGTTGTTGTAAACTAAGAGCCGAAATGCAGATTAGGTCAAGCTATCCTTATGTTTTCAAATCAGACTGGTTAATTTGATGGAGATAAGCAATTTTGCATGTAAAATAGCTTGCAATTTTACCACTGTCATGGGGGATGCCGTGCAAGGTGTTCATCCAAATGTACCCTAATTATAGCTTCTGTTTGCAATCCTCTATGGAAAATGGATACCACCTAATTGTGCTGGTTCTAGGTTTAATCCCCAATTCGATTCGCCATGTGCCATTTCAGTTATACTAAAGCAACTGTGTTGAATTAGAAGTTGTACCAAATTAAGCTAAAATTAACTTCCTAAACTTTGTTGAATCATGAGTTGCTAGACTAAATTTATAGTTAGTTGTTTTTGGGCCACTCAACTATTATTGCTCCATATATAGACTAAAAGTCTGCCTAAACTCTGAAACTAGTTCTCTTTTTTCAGTTCTGTTATTTGGTTGTTATCGTCACTTGTGCTCGATTTTTGTTGCCTATGTATTAACTGCCTAGCCTGATGTTAGCCTAGACTGAATTATTTTTCCTTTCTGTATATTATGGCTCATCGTTTCTTATGCCCACTAGTGCAAAACCAGTTTTATTGTGATAGCTTTGTGCTCTGTCTCTGCCCTGTGTTGTTACAGCAGACGATATGCATGCCAACTTCTACAGTTTTACTTATTGCTTAGTCAGTGTTTTGTTCTATGTCTATCGAGGACATTTACCACCTACTTGTCCTCACTTCCAGCCCTGCTCTTCATGCCAGATGTTTTTTTCATCTCTTTGTTTGCTCCATCTTCTTTGCTCTTCCTTACGGACTACAAAACATAAATTTAATGGTTATGTCTCTTTCCCAATCTAGTCTTTTTCATGGATTTGGAAACTGATTAAACTTCCTGATTTCCTTTTTCCTTCTTTGGGAATATGTAGGACTTTAGAAGTCCTGTTTTTGGTGTTGACCAAAATATAGGTTACCTGGTTCTAGTATACATGAGTGGGAATCTGGTTATCACAGTGTTTTTGCTGAAAGAAAGAGACCCGTTTTTTCTGCAGGAGTGGGGTGCCATCCATGTCCAGCGAGACGACCTGACAGGGCTTCAGCGAGGGATGGTCAGCATGCAGCAGAGGCTGGAAGCGTGCATGGAGATGCAGGTGGAGCTGTAGAGATCGATCAAGCAAGAGGTTTATGCTGCTCTCAATCTGTGTATACAATCAAGGTCCATCTATTACTCTCCTTTGAGCCTCTATGGTAGTAGTTCCAATATAGCTCAGTGTGTCCGACAAAAGACTCTAAATTCTCGACTTAGGGACACTTGAAGACGATGATGGATCGCAATGGAAGCTAGCGAGGAAAGGAACCTGCTGCGTGTGCTGCGACAACCAAATCGACTCGCTTCTTTACAGGTTTTTGCTTCAACTTGCCAGCTATATCTAACTGTCTGCACTTGTCTGCCGACTTGGGTTCGGCACATCAGGGGGACGGATCGAGAGGTGCAGCGGATTAGGGGCGTGGTCGTCGGGGAAGTCGGCGGCGACAAGGGGTGAGTTTGCTTTTGAATAGACTAGGGTATTGTAAATTAAGAGCTGAAACACCTATTAGGATATGCATTCGAATCAGACTAGGGTGCGTTTTTTTTATGGATATGCATCTTTTGTATGTAAATTTAGCTTGTAGTGGGTATGCATTATTTTGCTTTCTTGAGTAAACAATTATGCTCAATTACTGAATAGGAGTTGTATGTTTTAAGTATGCAGTCTTTCCCATTTCATTTTTGTGTGAATACAAGTTGCCTGGACTAATCAACCTTGCTGAAGTAAAAGCAACTTATAGTCCGGAAACTAATACAAGGCTGATGATGTGTTGAGTTAGAAGTTTCTAGACTAAGTGCAGCAACCTTTTCACTTAATAAGTTGCTTTCTAATTAGTCAATTTTTTACTATAAATTGTATTCACAAGCCAACCTTTTTGAGAAGTAGCGCATGATTGATCAGCTTTTTTATTTTTCTGCCATTGTTTACTTAGACTGAAAGCAACTTATTCAAAGATTAGTTGCTTGACATAGCTTCTAGAGGTTGATATAGTTGCTATTTTATTTTTTTTTCTAATAATGACAATGTGCCCATAACACCCATAGTATATGCCTTTTTTTTTACGTATTTGCTTTTCCTAATGGCTATAAATAGTTGCTTGACATAGCTGCATAACGGTTGATATAGATGCTTTTCTTTTTTTTTCTTCTAATAAATGTGCCCACAACATAGTTGCCTTTTCTATATATAATTGCTTCATATAAATGCATAGTAGTCGATTTAGTTGTTTTTATTTCCAATACATGTGCCCATAACACCTATACTATATGCTTTTTTCCGATGTATTTGCTTTTCCTAATAGCTATAGATAGTTCCTTGACATAGCTACATAACGGTCGATATAGTTGATTTTTCCTTTTTTTTCTTCTAAATGTGCCCACGATGTAGTTGATCCATATAGATGTATAGTAGTCAATTTAGTTGCTTTTTTATCTAAGCAGTTTTTGCTAATGTGTATCCGAAATTGGCAGTACCCAACACTAACTTTTGCTTGCAGATTTTGCAAAATTTTACCTATGTGTTTTTTACATTACCCAACATTTTTATTTGCATACATAATCATACAGATATGTGGAAAAGATTCTTGCCTACGATTTTTTTTGTTGCATTCTTAACACTAAAGTAGTCCCTAGTCAATTATGGGTGCATTAGGTCTAATATTGTAACAATTTTCTGAGGATAAGTTGGCAACATTGATTTTTGCCTACACTTTTATGTTGCAAACATTTATCTATGGATTTATACTAAAGTTGCAAATGTGAAGGTCAAATTGTGAACTGTTCTGACCAGAGTTGCAAAGGCGCCTCTGTAATTTGCACTAACCAGCATAAATTGTTGCCCGCACTACATAGACTTTGCAAATATCTAGCTATGTTTTTGTACTATAAAGTTGTCCAGGGTTAATACAAAAGTTGTGAAATGTAAAGGTTAAATTGCTTACGTACATAACCAGATTTTGCAAAGGTGCCTCTTAAAATTTGCATGACTATATAGATTTTGAAAATTTGCATTTTTCAAAATGCTCGTGCTGTTAATGATAAGTTGCTTTTAATCTCTTTGAGCAACTTCTCCGACTTTACTCGCATTTTGCATGACTGATTTGGCAAATTCGGCCATGAGTCGCCTAGGTGTTCAGTTTTTGCAGATTCAGTATGTGCTTTGCATTTAGTTGCTGCACTAATGTTTTTTCCAATGACTGTTTTTAAGAGGTTGCTTTTAACTTGTGCTTCATGTATTTTGTAACAGCTACCATGAACATAATAGAGGATGAAGGAGCATGGGGAGTGGGAATCTAGTGCCTCGTCGCAGGAGGCGGCTTGTACAAAAGGATCTGATTCCAGTTGATCCAATTCCAGAAGTTCATGGTGAGAAGCGAAAGACTCTAGTAGGCTGTGTGTGTGCTGGCAAAAATATCGGGGGATCCAGCATGTGTGTGCTGTCAACTATTTTTTCGGGGGTAGTTTACAGGTTCAGTGTTTGTTTCCAATGGGTGGCTGAAAACTAAAAAAAAATCTACCTAGCAGGAGGCTTTGTACATTTTTTGGGAGATTCAGCATGTGTGTGCTGGCAACTATTTTTCTGGATGAAAACCACACTACTCCATGTATGCACCAGAGCTGCTGCTTGTTTAGGTTTTTGTAGTTGAAAGGTTCAGAGTTTGCTTTCAAATTGTTGCTGGAAACTAAAAGCTAAAAATGACCTGTACAGGTGATACTCCCTTTGTGCAGTTTTATCTTACACGACAGGTTCAGAGTTGCTTTTGAAGGGGCGCGTAGAGATAAACAAAAATTTTTCCTACGCGAACTCCCAAGATCTAGCCAAGGTAGAAGGCCACGAGGATTACCACTAGACGCGCAATTGCGGATTATCGATGCGGCGCCTTGATGCAGTGCAGTCCCTCGATCCGATCCAGCCGATCCAATCCCGCGATCGTCGAAGTGTTGAACGTACAGCACCTCTGCCGGTATCCACACGTGCGAGGAGGAGCTCCGGCGGCGGACTGCTAGGTCCGGTGCGACGGTCTTTTTTTTTTTCAAAAAGTCCAACAAACGCTAGCTTTCAATATATTAGCAGGGAGATATAAATTACAAGGCTGCCAAGGCAGCTAAGGAGAAGAGAGAGAGAAAAAAAAGAGAAAACAAATGCTGATTAAGCAAGTTCTAAGATTAGATCAGGACGGTTCCCGCAAAGTTTTGTCAGGGCTCTAGCGTCGGCGAAAGCCCAGGCCTGAGCCTCGTCCTTGATGAAAGTGATAGATCTGACGAAACGAGGATTCTTCGTCCCGGAAGATACTCTCGTTCCTCTCGCGCCATATGGAACTACAAACGAGAATGAAGAGCGAAGTCATGCCTTGGCGGTGCGCCCCGTCGGTCTCAAGCATCAAGCTCTCCCGGAAGCTGGGGACGGAGAACGTGAGGGATTGCAGAGCTGCCACCGCCCCCGACAGTTGGGCCACATCGCATCGGATCTGATCTTATCTGTCTGCACGCAGTTCGATCGACCTGTTACGTACTGTACCTGTACGTGTCGATTGGAATCTGTACTTGCGCGGTGACGTGACTCGTGCCATGTGGCCTGGTCGAGCTACCGACCGGGTGCACACCGTTCCTCTCAACTGTGCGTGGGTGCTGCCAGTGCCAAAGTGACAAGTCCGGTCACCTCTGTTGTCATCGCGAGCTGTTGTGTCGGCCACAGAAGCACAAGCGGTCTGCTCATAATAGGGGCCATTGGAGCTGTCTGCTGCTGGGTGGCAGGACGTTCAGACGACCTGCTTGCTGCTCGTGGTATGTTTGCTCGTGACCGAGCTATTTTTTTCTTTCCAGATAATGTTTGAGCTGTCGTCTCCCGCAGAGCCACACTCTTGCCACTAATTATCTTTTTTAGAAGATGGATTTTTTTCGAATTTTCGGCGTATGCATCTAAATGGGCTCATTGTGCAGAGACATCTCTGCGTCAATGGGCCAGAGACTACACTGACCGTAAGTAAACCCAGGCCGAAAGGCCGAAAACAGAAACGGTGGATCTCTCTCCCGGCTTGGAAGGCCACGCACGGCGCAACACACGGCCCGATCCACGCTCTTTTGGGCACCAAAACACCACTCTGCCTCGGTGCCACATGGAAAAGAGTCAGAAACGAACCGCGTTTGCTTGCCCAAACGGAACTAAAAGAAAGAAAACCGTGGACTTTGCGATTGCGGCAAGGCTGGACAGGAGATGAACGAAAGCGACTATAGATGGATAAACGGTGTGTATCTCAGTATCTGTGTTGGGCTAATTTCTTGCCGACAAGAATGCTTTTATTCGGCTCATGGAGCAATACTACGTTTTAGACATTCGTTTCCCGAGTAGAGTTTTCATCTTACGTGTTACGTGTACATACTAGCAGCACTTGATTTGCTTTTGCTTCTATTCGACGAGTACTTGTTAGACCATATTTCTTCTTCTTTCCCCTTCGCTTCCGTCGGTCAGTCAGTTTACTCTCACCTCTTTACCCTGTTTTCAGGGGCAACATCATAAATCTTGTCCACAAAGCAATGCAATACTCGATTACCTGTACCTGTTACAGAGGGAATTCGGCAGCGGCTGGTCTCTCTCTTTACTCCGTTCTACTGAGTACTGACTGCGATGTTTCCCGGTCTGAAGTTCTGAACAAAACAGCAACGGTCTAACCGATTTACCGGCTATTATGTGCTTTTCTTCCTAGCTAGGATAAGGTCATGCACTAATGCTAAGCTGTTTACTCAAGTTTTTTTCCCATGGTTTTTCTTGAAAGCCGTTTTTCAGATTAAGCTTGTTAGCCAAGGATCGGTAGTGCAGTACTATACTACTATACTTACCAAAATATCCATCCGTATCTAGGTTCTCTTTTGTATTGAAATGTTTGGGCAGCTATACTACGAGCACTGCAGTACTTAGCAAATCAAATGTTTTGGAACCATGGCCCTTTCTCATGCAAGAGAAATGTTTATTTTCAGCGGGTCACGAAAATTACCGAAACGAGGTGCAAAACTCTACTAGTGATTTCGAAAACATGTTCCTTTCTGAAACCTAGATTCTGGAAATATTCTTGACAATTGTCTTTAATGCAGTACCCAATAAAGAGAATTGATATTTGGTTCATAGAATCCATAAGATGATATTTTTCTTAAGGACCAGATTATTCTTATTTCTCAGACGAGAAGTGAAAAATGCGAAATCCTGTGTCCCATTTCTATGTGAATGTCCGCCATTTGAGAATCAAGTACTCCCTCCGTTCCTAAATTATTAGCTGAGTCCATAGATGAACAAATGGCAACCTGATCCATGTATATACTTGGATTTCTTATCCCAAAAAAATACACTGTACAGTTAATTCCCACACTCAGATATCACGTACCCTTTCCAACTTCCGTTGAACTTGACACCAAAATTTTTACAACAAACAACAATTTGTTTCAGCTAGCATATACAGTGTTATTTCAGGATCTGGAGATCAGGTGATTCTCCTCGTGTATGGTCTCGAGCGCGGGCCTCCTGGACCTGGTGCTGCTGAGCCGGTGCTTGAGCACCCCGATCTCCGCCGCCACGGCGTCGTCCACCATCTCGTCCAGCCGCGGCGCCCTGGGCGACGGCGACGGCGCCGCCTCCGCCTTCTTCACGGGCTCCGGCGGCGCCGCCGCCGCCGCCGCGACGAGGATGACGGCGGAGACCTTGGACGATCTTCGTCGGGCCTCGCGGGTGGCGGCGGCGGCCATGCGCGCCATGTCGTGCGCCGCGAGCGGCGTGCCGAGGCGCTTCATGGGAAACGTGGCGTAGACGGCTCCCATCTCGAGGTCCTCGTCGGCGGAGAGGGCCGCCAGGCGGGCGCCCACGCGCGCGGCCCGCGCGTCCGCCAGGAAGTGGCCAGGCGCGTCCAGCATCAGCTCCGCCGCCGTCGCCGGCAGCGGCACCTGGCGCACCCGCCCGTCTGGCAGGATCACCCGCGCCCCCTGCTTCCCCCCCGGCGCCTTCGCCAGCGTGCACGACAGGTAGTTCCCCATCCCCAAAAGAAGATCGATCGCTAGCTAGAAGCCAAATTGAACAGAGATCGCGTCGTCGGAAGCAAACAAGAAGAGAGAAGCTAAGCTGTTTGCTTGTTTGTTCGTTCGAGTGTTGGAAGAAGGCAGGTGCTTTGGTTTTGCGGCTTGCCGGTGACGCGGCGGGGGCTTTTATAAAGCGCGGCTCGCTCGCCTGGCCTCGGCGGGACGCGAGGCGCGCGAGCTTTGGAAACGCGTGTGGAGGAAGGTGACGGCGAAGGCAAGTCAAAGGGGGGCACAAAGTGCGGGGGGTTTCCCTCCGGGGGCCGGGACGAATGATGTGGTTTGGTCGTCGGGGTTAGCTAGGCTATGCGGTGATTTGCGCGTGCCGCGGCTTAATTGGGCCGGGTAGGCTGCGACAGGGAATTAAGATGCCGGAACTTTTATCCGTGGGTGTTTGGTCTAATTTTAGGCATCCGTTAAAGCCGGGCGAGCTTAACTGGCAACCTTTTCGTGGGTTGAGACGAGGAGGAACAGCGAAGACCTGGACGGTTTTTTTCCCTTCTTCTAAATCTGTCAGGGCATGTGTGTTGACATGAGTTTGGTTGGTATGACTAAGAACCTTCCCACATTCTTCTTCTGTCGTTGTTAAATCTAAGAGTAAATTTCACAAAATCACGGGTTTTGAGGCAAGCTTCTCATGGAGCACTGGTCTATGCTAATTTGTCCACAGAACCACAACTTTTGTGTTCAATTGTTTCAGTCCATCCAAAACACGGGTTTAAACTCGTTTGACACTATTTCTTACAGGTGGGGCCCGCACGTCAGGTGCCACGTTAGCTCAGAGAAGCAGCAGCTCCATCGCCGTCATCGTCGTCTTCCTCCACCACGCTCTCTTCTTCTTCAGCTCCATATCTCTACTCTGTCTCGGTAACTAATTACACCATTGTGGGGATCATGATTTGTAGTGCTGCGCATCAGGAGAACAGAGAGCGTGCCGTCCATGGCGAGGCTGAGGCACGGGCAGCGGGACTCAGGGTAGTTCCTCACGGAGGGGGGCAGCCCCTTCATGGAGACACGGCCGCCGCCGTCCTCCGGGTGGTAAGTGAAGAGGTAGTAGCACTGCGGCGTTACCGGGGTCTTTTTACGAAACAGCCGGTGCGCGGTGCTGTCTCCGACGGTGCCGGTGTGGCAGAAGGACCCGCCGGCGCCGAAACAGAAGCGCTCCGTGCGGGAGCTCCAATGGCGGGTGGGGAGCTTGCAGAAGGTGCCGGCGAGGAGGTTGCAGACGGTGAGGCGGATGGGGAGGGAGGGGCAGTGCCCCCCTAACGGCGGGCGGCAATTGGGGAGGAGGCGCACGAGGAGGAGGCCATGGCGGGAGGTGGCGAGCGGCGCCGCGCGGGAGAGGAACCTCGCGGGGACGAAGGCACTGATCTTGTGGCGGCAGCGGCAGGGGCCTAGTGGGGATCCTGGTATTGGGACGAACACCTTGGCGCCCTGGTCGCGGAGCCGCTCCATGATGAAGAAGCCGTGGGCCTGAGCTGACGTGGCACCTGACGTGCGGGCCCCACCTGTGAGAAATAGTGTCAAATGAGTTTAAACCCGTGTTTTGGGTGGACTGAGACAATTAGACACAAAAGTTGTGGTTCTGTGAACAAATTAGCATCTACCAGTGTTCCGCGAGAAGGCTGTCTCAAAACCTATGGTTCTATAAAATTTACTCTAAATCTAATCTAAAGGGATCATCTGTCGGTGCTAAATATGGCGATTTGAGTACCCGTATACGTGCAAGATGACACATTGACACGAGGAACATAGGGTGGTTGGGTTGATTACTCGAAATCTTAAACAAACCTGCGTGTCTCAGCCGTGAGGAGTAGTCAAGCGCTAGCTGCTTGTTTGATTTATGCTCTTTATGGACTGATGAGTGCGTGCGACTGAGCAAACTCAAGAGTCTGTCTTTGTTTTTGTTTTTATTTTATTATTGGGCACGTCGTTTTCCTAGGTTTGGTGCATCCATTCCAATCTGCGCTACCTAAAACGTGCTGGCTAGCTGTGGTTTGGTTGCCGCTTCACCAAATTTAGCCACTGGAAAGGGCCGCTGGGCCGCTAGTACATGGATGCTGTATGTGGCTGGCTGTGCGATCGATCGAGCTGCTGTGCGGCATATATAGATAGTGGTACACTAGTGCTGTGTGTGTGGTTTTTAGCTTCCTGGCCTTTTTTGGCGCGCAGCAACAGTTCTCCCTTGGAACATAACAATAGTGGTAATCCTTGTCGGGCTTGATTAAATATACCTATCGAGAGATGAACTGAAACTCGGGTTAACTTTCTCCATCTTCCGGACGGGAACTTTCAGCGGTGTGTGCACAAGTCCAAGTTCAGTGTCTCCAGACCCGTTAAACTATGCATACATGCATTATCATAATAAATAATTCATAAAACAAAGTCTTACCAAGTTTGAAAATTTAAATGCAATCTACACACTAAGTCATGTCTAAATACATTTAAATTTTGACAAACTTGAGTCATCTTTTATTGAACAGAGGGAGGACCACAATATACTGTACATTTGTATTTTATCACATCGGAAGAAAAGAAGACCCCTTCATCGGGAAAAAGGAAACTAAGGTCTGAACTAAACTGACAGAGACAGTCTCGTATGAAAAAAAAGAAGTCACTTGCGCAGACTAGGCCAAAACAAAGCAAAAAAAGGTGCCCGGCCCAGGCCGGCCGGTTGAATTGACCCAGCTGGGAAACAGGGGCGAAATTTAATCTTTCATATTTGGACGAGATCGATGGCGAGAAACTGCCGGGAATTAACCCGAGTGGCATGCACCGTCAGAATAATATATACTACAGTAGTTTGGATATATACCACCAGGCTGATCTGATCAGAATTCAGAACACGACGCCAGCTCTATGGCCGTGTGGACTTTGGAGGCTTGGAGTTCATCGGTCCAACACGTTGTTCTGCCACTTGTCACTCTGAAGTCTGAACGCACCGCCGCTCCTTCGGTTTACCGACTTGTGTACGCGTGGCGTAAGCCTAACCAGCTGGTGTCTGAAGTGACTTGATTGAGCCTTGAAGAGGGAACCGGCCGGGTGCTTTTCGACTCCTCGTAGTGTGGCCCGACGCCATTGGCACCGCGGGTTGGAGGGTTTAACTGGAAATGGTTGACTTATGGTTATTATACGTTTGTTAGTGGGAGTGTAGGTCAAAGTTAGTGGGGCGGCAATCAAGGCTAACACGTTGTGTGCCTGTGGCAGCTATACTGTTTACTTCCTGAGTGTGTGCCTCCTCGCCGACACCGTGACCAGGTCACAGGAATATATATGTTTCTTTCCTTTGATGATGTTGTGCTGGATCGATGTGATTCCAGCAAACTCCTGCTCCCTGCGTTTCAAATTAACTGAGGTGGATTTGTATAGAAATCTATAAAAATCTGCGTCAGTTAATTCGGGACGGAAAAAGTACTTGGAATGATACAGTAAAACGGTGTCTAGATTTTCGAAAATTCTCTCATCATCAGGATGCATTGCGTAAGTTGGAATGGTAATTCGAGCCAACCGAATCTAGTAGTTACTCGATATCCGTATCCGATTAATATTCATATCAAATTTTGCTGTGTAAATACAAAAAGCCGAAAACAGATGTCGACGCTACGCCATTTCTTCCTGTTCTTTTTTTCTCTCTTTTCATGGACCGAGCCATTGACACGCATATGCTACCTGTGGCTGTCCCTTCTTGGCCTCTACTCAAAACTTTCTGAACTACACTGACAGTCATAGAGACCAGTCTCACGACATGCTAAGATCAACCAACAGCATTAGAGCATCTCCAGCCCCCTCCCCCCCCCCCTCCCCCCCCCCCCCCCCCTCCCTAAAAAACGTCAAATAGGAGCATCGGCGCTGAAAACCCACCCAACGCACTCCGCTAAATTCAAAAATTTAGCCGGCGGCACCAGGCCACTCCCTACTCACAAGGAGGCTAGTGGGGGCGCCGGCTGAAGCTGAAAAACAGTGCAGGCCACCGCTGTCGGCGAGACAAACCAAATTTGAGAGGGGGGGGGCGATGTTTGGGGGGTGCGGCTGGGTGCCCGCTCCACCCCGAACGAATTGCTTGTGCCTACGCCCCCATATAGCCATGCGCCGGACGATTTATGAGGGAGACGAGTGGAGATGCTCTCCTTGGAGTTTGGTAAATGTATAGGTGCCGTCTGGCCAGGGAAACAGCACGAAGATTTTGCACACGTGGTACCGTGGTTCGTGTAGCCAGCAGGTGTCCTCACTGACTGGGAACCTGGTACTTTTCAACGCTGGTGACTTGACGCGATTGGCACCGTGTTTTGGAGAAGAAATGCGTTTTGGGGGTGAAATGGTTGACCAATAGTGATTCATAATCTACAAATGCAGGATAGGTCAACCTTTGGTGGTTACTGGTTTCTGCGTGCACCTGGCAATCAGGCAACAAGTTGCTTCAATAGTTTTGACGAGAAAACTACTGCTGCTAGCAATAATACATTTGACTAGTGAAGGTTTGTGTCGCACGCAGCGTGGATATATGGTTTAGTTCATTGGTCGATCTGGGGAAGAAGGTTCAGCAAATACTAGTATTAATTTTCATGTCAACCTTCACATCAGAAGGCAACGATGCAATTCCTTCACAAACTAATGGAAACATAAACTATGTCTCTGATTCAAACTGAAAAAAGGCAGGGCTCGTGCCAACCTTGGCAAGGCCAGCCAGGTTTCAGACTTTCAGCTACTCCTGGCATCAGTTGTCGGTCAAGCAGCTTGTGCGGCTAGATAGAAAGCAAGACGCCTCTCCTCAACCGAGTACTCCATGTCCTCAAGCAAAGTCAGCTCCGGTTTGTCATAGTCGAGACAGACATGAACATCTCTTGTGGTAGTTATAGCAGGCGTCGTTGCCATTTGCATAGGAGCGCTCACTATCATCGGCGTCTGGGGAGTTAGTGCTACCAATGTCTTGGGGGTCCGGTTCTTGTCTTCGTTGCCATTGGAGATAGGACGCATGGGAGTCGATGGGATACTATTCCCTAGTGTGATCTGAGCAAATGGTTTCCGAGGTGTTTCAGTCTCACCAAGAGTACTTGCTTTGAAAGACAACTTCTTGATTGGAAGACTGGCAACGTCTAAACCTCTACTACCTGTAACTGTTTTCTTTTTCATCAGAGATGGTGTTAGTTACAATGTCAAATTTAGAAGAATAGCATGAGCTATAGTTAAGTGAAACTTGCCAGGGGACGGAGTACTGGTGTCTTCAGTTTTCTTGGTTGCACGAACTGATTTCGGAGGTTGTATTGGAGTTCCACCAAGAGACAGCCTGCGGTTTGCACTACCTGTTGAGTTTGTGGTAACCTTCTTCTTCGCGCTGTTAGTCTTTGAAGGGCTTGGCTTTGATCCATAAAGCGTCTCCTGCTCAGCTTTGAATTGGTCCTGAAGTTTCTTCTGATCCTGCAATTACTTACTCATCAGATATCATCCACAGATGAAGCTATATAAACAGCAGGAAAGTGCAAAAAAATAAAAAATTAGCAGAATATCAATACCCTTTGCCTCTTCTTTGCGTGCTCCTTCTCTTCACGAACTGCCATATATTCTTCAAGCATTGACAAAAGTCGAACCTGCAAAGGTTGCACGGCATTAACTTTTGACAATATAGGAACAAGTAATGTGTACATGGACAAGTATGACAGCACAAATACAGAGACATACACCATCATAAGTGAATTCAGTACTCCTTTCTTTCTCCCAAGCTATGACTTTGTTTGTCAGAACGTCTACAATTCCTAGTTTATACAACAAAGCAGATCAGCCGCAGCAATTCCAGAACAACAAGCAGAGAAGTGTACAGTGCTTCACCTTGTATCTTGTTAACCAGAACACGGGCTTTTTCAGCTCTCTTAAGCATAATATGTGCGCCCCTTCCAGCATTATATCGGTTATCATCCTAACATAAAATGCAAATAGACAATTAGCAGCAGTTGATGTAGAAACTTTGTCAAATAAGCTTGGTTAAGTCATCATACGCGCAACCATACTTTGTTGTAGTCCTCTAACCAAGCTTCCTCCTGACACGCATTTAGCCACCTTTCAACTCGCTCAAGAATATCCTTCCTGCTAAAAGCATCTTCTTTAACTGTTGCGATGTACGCCTCAATTTGTTCAAGCAAAAGTGAGGGGTCAATAGCACCTGTAATGAAATAGCTAACGCATTCATTTGTCCCTGAATTTTGCAGCAAAGAAATTTACAGGAAAAAATATATTATTTCACCCTCTTCACCATAATATACCTGCTTCAATGGCCTCAATACTAAACTGAGTTACACAAAGTTCTTCGCCAACTAAATGTGCCCGTCGACGATGTTCTTCTAGCTCCGTTTGCTTCTTAAGAACCAACTCCTTCATTCTGCTTGCTTTCAGATGTTCCAGCCTCAACACCTCAGCTTCCACCTGCATCAAAGCATATCATCTCCACGAAGTCTACGAACATATATAGCTAGATAATTTTCTGCAAACAACTCATCGGCTCACATAATTCAGGAAGTCAATGGAAAGTATGTTGGCCTCTGTTATTTCAGGTTCGGTAGCAGCAATATTGCACGTTATATTTCGGAAGGCTTGCTGCTCTTCTATTGGTGTATCCATAAGATTCCATAGTTCTAGCATTGTAGACGAGAGATCTTGCAGCTGCCAGAGCTAACAGAGTTAATAGCTGGAAGCAGTTGCACAATGAAATTTCTAGATTGGAACTGTAAGATGGTAACCTTCTGCATTCTTTCGATTTTTAATTCACGTAGCCTCTTTATTGTCAACGCCAGCTTCTGTATTGTGGTGTTGCTTATGTTCCTAGGTACTTCGTCTTCATCCAGACTGGGGTGTACATCAGATAATGTTTGCTTGAAGTCAATACCAAGTACTTCACATAAAGAATGCAAAGAACTCAGGTATTCCATCACTTGCTTGAGCCGCTCACTCTGTGAGAAATTCGAAAAATAATAGAAACAAACAGCTAATGTGAGAAATAGAAAATGTATTCAGTAACGTACAAAGGGCACAATGCGTGAACAACCTTTTCCTTTTCTAGGGACTGTAGCTCTAGTCTTAACTCTTCTAACTTTCTGCAGGACAGATCAGATTGATCCACAGGTACTTTGAAAGGGACAAAATCTACAGGCCTTATGTTAGATGATATCTTTTTTATCTTCCCGACAACGTCGAGAATTTGGTTCCATCTTTCAACCTTTCTCTTCTTCATCACTTCCAAATATGGGATGATCGCATCCAGCTCCTCACGTAAGCCACATGCCTTCTGGTTAGGCTGAGGAAAAGATATAATGGAAAATACTCGTTATCCCCACAGGAAGCTTCAAGCCTTTGAAAAAAAAGCTAGATTGACAATGCACACAGAATGAACTCATTGCATACTACTTCCTCCGTTCCATAATTCTTGTCGAAATATTACATGTATCTAGACGCTTTTTAGCAATAGATACATCCATTATTGGGCAAATTTGAGACAAGAATTATGGAATGGAGGTAGTATTTGTCAAGCTGTTTTTTAGAAAATATTTCAGACGGTGTATCTTACAGTTAAATTGGTCTGAATTACGACTGGTACTTTGTTTGGATGGAATTGTAATGATATGAACCCGATAAAAATTAAATGAACGTTAGTTCTCATCTGCGAGGATTGGGTTGGAATCCCAGCTATTTCAAAGTTCAAACCCATCAAAAGGAAGCCAGAAGGTTTACTATCGACGTACCTGCATACATCTGTCTACACGAGTATCGATATTTTATTTTTCTGGTTTTGTGATAAGATTCACAGAAGTAACAAAAGCAGATGGCTGCTAGTGTTCCTAGTCGTTGCAGAAATTTTCAACGAAGCTAATCTGCCTTAGGTTGTGGAACTAAATGCCAGTCACCTTGTTGCTTGTAGACAATAGATATGTTTATCATTTTCCTGAGGTTCGGGGAGATCTTTATTGGTGAAGCCATAATATGATTACGATCCATTGAAAGGAGCTTAAAAATACAAGAGGATCATACAGCCGAATTTCAGAATGCATGTTCCTTCTAGCAGTATAGTTTACTTTTGCATCATAACATAATTACAACTGGATAACAGAGTTGTAAGAAACCAAAATTCCTTTCCACAGTCTACACTGTACACAATTAGCACAATATTTTTATCATATTAATACTGTACAATTTTTTCTCAGAAAATTGTGGCACTTGAAAATTAACTGTTGGAGCAGTGACAAACCTGCCTGACGTGAACAGCTGGCTCGCTCATCGCGGAGCAGATAGCGGCGAGCTCGGCTTCAGCTTCAGCGATGGCCTGTCGCAGCTGGGCTCGGCAGCGGTTGGCCTGGTCCACCTTACTCCTGTAGACCTCCAGGCACTCCTGCTCGAGCTCGAGCAGCATCCTGTCCCTCTCGGCATCCTTCTCCCCGACCTCGTCCCAGATGACCTGAGCCCAATCAAACACCAGAAATTACACCCGCGAATCGCATCATCAAAACCGTATCCATCGCAGGCAGCGAGGAGGATCGCGCACCTGGAGCTCGCGCATGAGGGCACCGCAGGGCGTCTCCATCTGAAGGAGCGGGTCCTTCGAATGGTGGCCGTTCATCCCGGCGAAGGCACCGCAGCCTGAAAAGGAGACCAAAATCGAGGGGAATTAGGGTTCGGCTGGATTTGGTGGTAGAAGCCGCGGCAAGGCCTGCTGCGGCTCCGGCTTCCCCTTCCGCTCGACGCGAGTTCACTCACCAGTGTGTGTGCGGCGACTTGGCGAGGCGGAGAGCGCGGGGCGGGGACGCGCGACGGTGGCGGTGGCGGGGATTTCGCCGGCGGAGGCGGCGCGATAGGCGGAATGGGAGAGAGGCCCGGATTGGTTTGAAATGGGGAGGGAGGCGATTTCGGGACACGGGGGTTAGTGTTTGCGTTTTGCCTTCCCTCGGAATTTCGGGGGCAGGGAGTGGGACCGGACCGGAGGAGGAAGATGATCGACGAGACGAAGAACCGTGAAGCCCCTCGCATGGAAGAGCAGTCTGTCCTTAAAGAAGGCCTTTCATTTCGAATTGGACGGTGGAGACAGGAAGCTGCGTTTGAGTTATCTCAGTTATCTCGAAGTAATATGGTCGGAAGGAGTATAATACTTCAATAGCTGATCGGACGATCTCACTAGCACGAATCTCAAAGCACGCTGTCCCTTACGACAACATTGGACACGTGAGAGACGTAGATTTTTTCGTGTGATTATCTCTATTCTATTGAGTTTATCATTGATTTAATAGTAATTGTTGGAAAAATTATAAATCACTTCTATAAATAGATTATCATATTTATTCATGTATTTATTATGACGACATATCCGTTGAAAACCACCTCTATGATGCAACCCGTCTAAACTCCATAAAAAAATTCTAAAAAAAAATACATATGTTAGAAAAGTGATGTTTTTATATGTGTAAACATTCAAGTTCAAACTCAATTGTGTTTGATAGTAGTGGAAACACGATAATAATAGAAATTTTTATACATGATTTTTATGTAGTTCATGTTGAAGTTGCATATTTAATCTTTGGTACTATTATTCATGTATTTTTTATTTTTTATATGTAGTAAATAAATACATGCTCATGTAGTATTTTGAATACTATTTTATTATTTATAAAATACATTGAAAGGTTTATACTTTTATATATGCACCCGATGAAATATTGCAATAATTTAAAATATATTGTATATCATAGTAATATTTATCAAAAATATAATAATTGATTATCCCCACCCGCAAAAAAAATTGATTGTCTTTCTCAAAAGTATTTAATATCATAAAATGCAATTTAATTAAGGAACAAATCAGGTGAGAATCTTTATTCAATGAAAAATTAAAAAAATTAATCCCATCCATAATAAGACTTGAGACAAACGGATAAGATGAAGTTGTAAACACTGACCACTTGAACAAATTTTTTGAAAACCCCAACGTGGTGAGCTTCGCAATGTTTTTTCCTTCAGAAAGTGTGTTTTATGTGATTCAAGGTTTATCTTTTATCCCGATCCATTTATTTAAGATCTAATTTGTACAGTTGATTTATACGGAATAGAGTTTCTCACCTAATACATTTCCATTTAATTATGCATACCAACTTACTAAGTATACGGTACCTCCAAATTGATAATGTAATTACATTCATTATGCATATGAATGATATGTTACAATTCTAATTTATTATGCATATGAAACTATGAAAGATATATTACAATTCTAATTTCTAAGTTTTATTATCAATTCCTCGATCTAAATCTAAATAGAACGTACGGGACACTCATAACATTGCCTTCTCGAGTCACAATAATTAGCCTAGGTGCAAGTTCAGAACAATTCGAAAGAAAATAAGATTTTTTGCGATCACAAAAAGCAAGAAACCATATCGTCCACAACGCATTAAAAAGGACTATAAAACCAGGAGGGGAACCGACAACTCTGACAAACATAACTAAACAACATAATTCATGATCTGTTGGCTATGCATTACAAAGGGCACAACTTCTCCAAGCCAAGTACTTTTGGTGCAGGCAAAATCAATGTCACTGCAATTGCTTATTAGGAGTAAAGTGTTGTAAAAACCAAAAACAAGGATCCCTCAACAAGAGATGGCACTCCTGCTTGTGAGCACGTCCGAACGAACTGCTTAAAATTCAAAAATTTAACTTGTACAGGGTTGAACAATGGAGCTATCTCCATTATCAAGCATTCTCCTTGGCGATTTTCTCAGCCTTGGCAATGACTTCATCAATGCCTCCCACCATATAGAATGACTGCTCAGAAAGGTCATCGTACTTCCCATCCAGAACACCCTGCATATTACAAGGCTCATTAGCCAAGCACACTATTGTTCCCATCCAAGAAATGACTGTTCAATTTTCAAGAGCAAAATACTTCTACAGTAGTGATACTATTGTTCTAAAAACTATTGTTTTCGGATGAAAACAGGAAAACTAGGTTCAACTCTTACCTGGAAACTTTGGACACTCTCCTTAAGCTCCACATACTTCCCTGGAGCACCAGTGAAAACTTCAGCAACATGGAAAGGCTGGCTCAGGAACCGCTGAATCTTCCTCGCACGAGCAACTGTCAACTTATCATCCTCACTGAGCTCATCCATGCCCAAAATTGCAATAATATCTTGAAGATTCTTGTAATTCTGAAGAACCTTCTGAACACCACGAGCAGTGTTGTAGTGCTCCTCACCCAGCACATGGGGAGAAAGCATTCTAGATGTAGAGTCCAAAGGATCGACAGCAGGATAAATACCGAGCTCAGAAATCTGCACAGGTAGCTCATTACAGTCATATTGAGCAAATTATGCACATAACACTATGATAATGTACTATGACAGATGGACAAACCTGACGTGACAGCACAGTAGTAGCATCAAGATGGGCGAAGGTGGTAGCAGGGGCAGGATCAGTCAAGTCATCAGCAGGCACATAAATAGCTTGGACAGATGTAATAGAACCCTTCTTTGTCGTCGTAATCCGCTCTTGCAGTCCTCCAAGATCAGTAGCAAGAGTTGGTTGGTATCCCACAGCAGATGGAATACGTCCAAGAAGAGCAGACACCTCAGAGTTTGCCTGCCATAAGGAGTAAATACACACAATGCTGAGACTGTCCATCATGCTTATGTTCTCAAAGAGAAATAATTAACATGGGGTAATATTATACTAAGTTTACCATAAACGATATCACAGAAACACAAGTGTTGGTACAAGGTCTTGCAGAAATTACCTGGGTGAAACGGAAAATGTTGTCAATAAATAGAAGCACATCTTGTCCTTCAGCGTCACGGAAATGTTCAGCAACAGTCAAGCCAGTCAATCCAACACGAGCACGAGCACCCGGTGGTTCATTCATTTGCCCGTAGACAAGGGCACATTTGCTTTCACTCTGCCACATAATTAGTCATGTAAGGAAGGATAGATTGCATATACAAACTTCACAGCTGAAATTTAGAAATCTGTAACCATTACCTGCTTGTCACCAAGCTTAATGACACCACTTTCAATCATTTCTCTGTACAAGTCATTGCCTTCACGGGTACGTTCTCCGACTCCAGCAAACACAGAGAAACCACCTAAGATAAACAAATCAGCAGTTAGCCAGTTACAATCAGTACACAATAACAAGCAGCTAAATAATATCAATAATGAAACCACCAATAATACCAACCATGGGCCTTGGCAACATTGTTGATCAACTCCATAATAAGGACAGTTTTACCGACTCCTGCACCACCGAAAAGCCCAATTTTCCCACCTCTTTGGTAAGGCGCAAGCAAATCCACAACCTATCAGAAATAACAATCACACTGAGATTAATGCTAGGTGAAGTATGGCAGATATGCTAACAGAATGCATTAAAAAATCATTAAATATCACCACATGCTAAGTGATGGCATGAAATATTATACCTTGATTCCAGTAACAAGAATTTGCTGCTCTGTGGCTTGCTCAACAAAAGCGGGGGCCTCACGATGAATAGGAAGGAAGTGGTTGGTCTCTACAAGATAGAAATGTATCAGTAACAAACCAACCATACAGACATTACCAGACAAGCTCTTCCATAATATGTCCACAAAATTTGTATCAAGAATGTCACTCACTTATGTCACCCCTCTCATCAATCGGTTCCCCAATGACGTTAATGATACGTCCAAGTGTTGCCCTGCCGACAGGAACCTAGGGAAAAAAACAGCTGTGTCAAAACAAAATGAAGCAACGCTATAGGTGTTTACGTTTCATCTTCCAAAAAAGCAATAATTTAATCATATACATGAAGAGACTTCTGCAGCAGACTGCGAAATAATCCCACCAGAAGCATTTTGGGTCCTCCTAATTTCTAAAATTAACTAAGCAAACACCTGACAAATAGATGACTGTATGTTACAGTGTTCTCAATCAAACAATCCGTGTCTATAATCCTACGATGCATAACAATTAAACCTAGTTATATCAGAAAGGTGCACCTATGATCACAATAAACTCCAAATGTTTGATGCGCGCACCAACACACTGCAAAAACCAACATATGACCACAGGCATTGAAACTAGGTGAACAAAATAAATTATAGCACTTCACATACAAGACAGCAAACAGTATATCAGTAAATAAAACACAAGTGAGATGTATATATCAACAGGTGCTACTCGGATTTGTACACCCAGATCAAACATAACACTCCCAGATCTGCATCTCATCAGATCGGGCACGGGCATCACAGGCAGAAATGTACCATCCTAAACTTGGAGCGGGAGCAAGATGTGTCATTACAGTGATGGGGGAGCCGGTGTTGAGGACGCGCTGGCCGCGGACGAGCCCCTCGGTCCCGTCCATGGCGATGGTGCGCACCACGTTCTCTCCCAAGTGCTGCGCGACCTCGAGCACGAGGCGGATGCTGTTGTCGAGCACCTCGAGCGCCGTGAGGATGGGCGGGAGGCCCTCATCGAACCGCACGTCGACGACGGCGCCGATGACCTGGCACACCTGGCCGACGGCGCCGGCGCCGGTGAACTCGTCGGTGATCTTCCCCGGGCCGGTCTTCCCGGCGGAGGTGGGGGGCGGCGTGGTGGTGGGCTTGGACTGCGCCGCCGCGGAGGTGGCGTAGGCGGCGGCGCGGTTGAAGAGGTAGCCCGCCGGGGACGGGCGGTGCGGGGCCGCGCGGGGGAGCGGGGAAGGGGAGGCCCCGCGGACGCGGGACGCCGATCGGAGCAGGGACGAGAGGGCCCGGCGCGTCGCCATGGCCGCGGATCGCCGGAGACGCGGGCTGGATCTAGGGTTGGACTTTCTCTCTCGAGGCTTGCGGCGGCTCCGCTGTGGGAGAGAGGGAGAGAGGAGAGAGGGGGAGGAGGGGAGTGAGGCGTGGGGAATAAAGTGGGGTGTGGTGATATCGAAGGGCGGAATGGGATTTGGGAGGTAGACCTGGTCTATGGGAGCCTGGTAGGCTCCGAGAAGCGAGGGCGGAACAGCCCGTTTGGTCGCTCGCTGGTGTATGAAGCTGGTCCAGTGAACTCGTGAGTGTCTATTTTGGAATGGATTCGTGGTAGCTTGGTTCTGCAGCTGGAGCGGTGGAATACGTTCCATTTTTTTTCTATGCTTGCATTTGGCAACCTTTTAATTTCGTTTGGGGACCTGGTAAATGGTGTTTTGGACTTGTGCGGTGCATTTTCGTTTATGTTTCTTCTTTTAAAACAATCATTTCCGTTGATGCTTTGGTCAAGTTTAATGGTAGTAGAGGTTTCATTCTCGAAGAAATACTCGTTAAAAACAGATTTTGTTCTAGCCAAAAAAAAAAGAGTGCAGGTTCCGTGACTGAGATTTGCTTTGATGTTGTCACACCAACTGTACCCGGCTTATCACGAGCATCGCCTTAAATTAGATCACGGAGCTGGTTAATTTTCTTGTTCTCGGCCCGTTTATGACCTAAGAACCGTACAAAATTGTCTGGCAAGTGAGTGGACATTACTCTCCTAACGGCCCAGCTTCAAAAGAAAAGAAAAACCTCTTGGCGGCCCAACAACCTGGTGGTGGTGGCTGGTGGCTCTCCCTGCTACCCGATCATAGGTTGTGGACTGCTAACACACGCCTAAAGCTTCCTCCCCAGGCCGTGAATCAAAGCCCAAAGTCTGTTGGCAGTTTGTATTTCTTTTCCCTTTATGTTTTTTTTTGCAAGGTTCCTTTATGTTCTCTTCTTTTGTTTTGTTCTGACAAGGTTATTTGGGCTTTTATCTCTGTTCCTAGAAGACCTCTTTCTTCTTTTTTTTGCGATCCTGTCCCCAGAAGACTTGACAATGATCGGTTGAGCTAAGTTTTTCCTAGTCATGCTCTCTATATAGTCGTTGTTGCATAGGGTTTTTTTATCGCACTAATTACCATCATGCATATCTTATTGCCCATCTTTCTGAACTGCAATGTGTATTTCACCTTTCCTAGTGCACCATGAAGATGTAATTCGATATCATCTGACAATCCTATCACATGTTGAATATCATCGTGTAACTAATTCGCTCAAGTGAAGATCGCAGCTATCTGTTCTCGTCTGCAGAAATAAATCAGAAAGAACTTCAATGTCTTGCACATTCGTTTTCTCTGTGCCTTATTATGACTGAACAGTGACGACGGAACTCGCACACAAGACACTTTGTTTTTTGAGAATTAGCACACAAGACACATAGCTCTTCAACTCGCACTTTATATGCCCCTGGGCCGTTGGGGACCTGGGCCTTGGCCCGTCTATCAACCGGAGGACCCACGCACACGCGCATGCACTAGCCGGGCGGCCGGGCCGGTCTCGCTCGGTTCTCTTCTCCGGTCGTCGTGCGATTATTCCTTCACGAAAAAACCAAGTGGTTTATGCAATGCCATGCCTGCATTCGGCATTCCTCGCGCTGACGCCGCCGAAGACCATCGACGAGGTCTCAGAAAGAACCAAGTCCCGGCGGCCGGTGTGTGAACGGCCTAGATCCGCCTCGTGCTCCCCGACTTGGCAGCGATAGTAAAGCAGAGGAGAGTGCAAAAGGAGTCTTCCAGTAATCAGTAGCAAGCATCGATCCTGCATTTTTCCAAGCGAATGATCCAGACGAAGACTGGGTCTGTGCTAGCAGCAAAAAAAAAAAAAAACGTTAGGTGACGGATGCGCCTTTGGACTTGCGCGCGTACGGAGGAGTTGCTTTCAGGGCTTTGGTTTCGTGGTAGCTGGGTGGGACATTCCTTTGACGACCAGCGATGGTTATCTGAAAGACTGAGACTGACATTCGTACGTACTGTACGAGCGTACGTCCAGAAAAATTGGCAGACATTTCGAGCTGGCACCAAATACCCCAAACTTTTAACCCCCAGAAAAAATGGACACGTCAGAATAAAACGGACCACAGATATAGCTGTGTGAGAGAAAAGGCAAAGCTTTACTATTTAGCAGTAGGACTAGTCACGGTTAGTAAGACGCACGGTTTTGCACACGGAATATTCATGGCGGGGAACCGACAAGCGCAAGCTGATAGCGCTAAAGCAAGGCATGTGTTGCTAGCTCGTAAAAATAGCAGCTGACTGCGAGAGATCGACGTCCATTATTGCCGTTGTTAACGTTACGGATGGTCCATATCGTTAACGATCGAGCTGACAGCCTGACACAGCGACAGTGCAACCAGATTTCTGAGAGTGATCTCGAACAAAAGTCCCTCCCGGCCGGTTTTCGCTTTGTCTGAACTAGGAAAGCTGGCTTCCTTATCCGACAGCGCAAAGGGCATAGGGTAGTGCTGCGAGGTCGACGCGACGACCTTTTGTTAATTCCTGCGTTCGATCACTAGGCCGGTCGATCGATCGATGTAGCACGGCTTGCAAGGGAAAAAATCAAAGCCAACGCAGTTATCTTCTTCTGAGAACTTAAAATGGCTTATTAAAAGTTGGCATTTTCCGGTCGCTCGCGTCGCTCGGCGACACGGGCGAACGCTAGCCACTGCCGCCCCCGTCAGGCCCCTCCCCTACCCCCACCTTGCCGCCGTTGGAGGACGGCGGCGGGGCCGTTTTTTCTTCTCTGCGGTGCCCTCTCGTGGCTGGTGTGCAGCGGCTACCGGCGGCGCGGGCTCGACAGCAGCGGAGCGGGCTGCTGGCGGTCGGGGCTCCTCGGCGGTGTCTCCCCCTTCCTGGCGGCGTGAATCCGGGGCCAAGGCATGGCTGTGGCGAGCTGCCTCCAGCAGCACCCGACGACCTGCAGCAGGCTGTGCGGCGCACTCTGTGGCCCGTCAGCTCGGTGGCCTGATGGCGCTAGGCAGTGAGCTTCGGCGGCTCTCACAACCTCACGGTGGGGTGGTGTGGCAGCAGAGCTTCTCTGCTCGGCGGTTGGTGGCCTTGCGGCTGCCAGATATGTTCGGAAGATCCTACTGATGGAGGTGAAGGTGGCCCAGTCGGTTTCGCGTGGTGGGTGGCAAGGCAATGCCGGGCGAAAGCCATGCCTCTGGTCGCTGACCGGAGCCGACAAAGGTGACGCCCGCGGGCGTCATCACCTTCTTTGAGGCGTTGCTATGGTGTTGTTTCTCTCCAACCATCCCCGAGGTGAGCTCCGGGGGAAACCCCAGGTTCAGAGTTTTCTGGACCAGATGATGGCGGCGCTCGGCGTCGTTCCCCTTGTTTGAGGCATCATCTTTGGAGCTGACGCCGGCTGGTGGGACCCGTGGATGGAGGCTTGCGGTCGCGTTGCGACTTGTGTGGCAACGACAATGGTGAGAAGCGGAGCAGGCTCTTGGCGTGGTCTTCGGCGTCGACCGTTTGTGGTCTTCTGTGTTTGTCCTTGCAGCGAGCTTTGTGGAAGCGATGGTGCCGGAGCTGTAGCTTTGTAGGGTTTCCTTCTGTGTCTACTTGTGGTGAAGTCGGAGTCGCCGGCCTGGGGGGCTGTTGCCGATGACGATGACGCCCTGGTGGACGCGTTGCGGCCTCTTGCGGTTTTGCGGCGAAGTGCCTCGTGGAAGGTGGTTCGAGGTTCGGCGATCTACAGCGCAAGGCTTGCCTTTCTCCCTATCGATGCTTGTCGTCAGAACCGGAGTCGCCTTGTCCTCGACGTGTTGGCTAGCTATTTGGCATAGGCCGGCGTGGGCTCTGTCTGGCCATTGGGGCGTGGGGTTTTGTTTGTGGTCGTTTGTGGTGAAGTCGGAGTCAGCAACTTGAGAAGTGATGTGTGATGACGATGACACCTGCGGACGGCTCTGACGGTTCCTTTCCGTGATGGTCTGTTTAGAATGTGTGTTGGTAGTCAGGCCTGTCAGTGTTGCCCGTAGTGTTTGTATGCATATTGTTATGTCTTTTGTCTGGTTTTCCACTAATTAACTGAGCAAAAAGTTGGCATTTTTGACAGCTTCCTGATTTCCAGAAGTGTCACGTAACGGTAGCACCGACCTGAGCGAGTTAAAGAATTTCCTTGGCAATTCACGGAAGGAAAAGTATAGCTAGATTCACAGCCCTCGCTTTCTGCCCTTTGGAGTTACCGAGGAAAAGCCTTGATCGCGTTGCTGAATTTTCAGCTAGCCGATCGCATACGGAAGGATTGCGTTAAGCTTTCCGTAGCTTTTCCTAAAAAAAAAAAAGCTTTCCGTAGCTTCTAATTTGGACAGTTCCTGCTGGATTTTGTCAGTGTATCCTAGCTGACCACAACAAAGACCTGGGCATGTGTGGTGCCAGTTAGAGTATCACGCATGGTTCTGCCTAGACTTGCTTTGACAAATCGTGACAATTAAGTAAGTTCGTAAAAGAAAAGAAAAAACTACGACGTGACCGCCGAATTAACATTTGTTAGCTTGACTCTGGGTGGTACACAGTACGTCGTCTCAAACTACAGGGATAAACAATGTATACTGAAAAAAAAGGAGGTAAACAATGTATGTGACCGCAAATTAAAGCCCATAAATAATGGAGTAAGATAACTACGCATCCATGACAATCGAAAATCCTTCTGAAAGACTCCTACATAAAGCCTGGCCCTTGAGCGTGACAAGGAAGGTTCCTCGAAACTGACGATGCCTTCTTTTAGCCACGGTCAACTCGGCTAATTCTTTTGTCGCGAGCTCGATCAAAGTCTCCTGTCACTTTTTTAAGAGATGATTAAGAGACATACTTAAGTGCCATGATTAGTGTAGACAATGGCGCCATAGCTCACTTGACCATGCATGAGATCGATCTCCAATCGCAGACCAATGATTTAATGGTAGTAGTACTTTGTAAAACCAAATCAAATGAGATCAGATTAACATAGAACTGTAGTGTTTGCAACGTGACGGAGGGTAGAATCTGGCAAAGGTTCTCTGCGTACGTCGACATGTACATACGCAAGCTCTTCGAACGGGTCAATTAGCTGGCTAGACAGGCAGAATCCATGCAGCTCTGCATGACCATGTAACGTCGTCACTTCGGCGTAGGCCTGCTTGAACAGTTATTTATAGTTAGTGGGAAGGCCGACATTTAGTTTTAACTTTTTTTAAAAAAAAAATAACATTTCAGTTGCAGCTCGTTTGGCACCCCTCATTTCATTTCATTTGGTCCAAATGAAATGAAATCTAATTTTTGGCAGGATTTCATTTGGTTGAATTTGCATTCAGGATTCAAAAATCATGTTTGTCTACCACATGGATTTGTAGAGTTTGAGACAATTCCAGAGAAATGATGGCTTGTAGAGAGGAATTGAGTTTAGTTGTATTGTGATTTCATGAAATTGCAAATTGAATTCATGTAGTCAATTTGGTGCCAACCAAACAAGTTAGTTTCTAGAATTCAAAATGAATTCCACAATTCTAATCCCAAACGATGGGTGGCAAACAAGTTGTTAGGGTCGTACCGTTGCTGAGCAGGACCTGTGAATTGATCACAGGAAAAATGTGCATATGATTTATTTGCGGTGAAATTAATCATAAGTCTATTATACTATACATCATAGTTTACCTGTAATCAACCCATATTTCTCTCATCTCATACGTACATACATACACAGCAAACACGAGCAAGAGCCAAGAGCCACTCAAAAGGGAGAAAAATGTGAACGGGAAAGAAAGGAAGAAAGATCAAAAGAGAGTGAGTGAACTGCCGGACCAGCGCAACGGACTGCAACAATCGAGCAATCTTTTTCACGCAGCAATCATCCCGGCCGGTGGATTAATTCAGTTGACTCGCGGTACGTCGACCTATGTCAAGGTGTTGCAGAGCCCCTGCTGCTGCGGCATGGCGTGGGCGGCGTGATCGGCCCAATTATACGTCATCTCTTTTTTTTTTGAAAGGTCAATTATACGTGATCTCAGCCATGTTGCTGTTGGGGAAGAAGTAGCTGCACGTCGAGGCCGACAAGTGCTCCACGCCGCCACCAACGCCGACAGCGGCAGCCTTGCACTGGTCCTGATCGGCCTGCAGCAGCAGTCCACTGAACAGCAGTTCGCCATAAGGGAACAGCAAAGACTGCTCGCCGGTGCCACCGAGCTCGGGCAGGAACACGTCGACGTTGTCCATGGGCCCATGCGCCCAGTCGCCAGCGGCGCCAGAGACGACATCCAGCGCCACGGTGTCCGGCGACGGCAGCACGGGCGCCGGGGGCTCGCTCTGCGCGTGGAAGTGTGTGAGAAGCCCCTGCGGCGGCCATGGCTGCTGATCCATGGCGGCAGCGAAGAAGATGTCCCCGCCGGCGCTGGAGCTTGTGGTGTCGACGGTCGACGAGGAGGAGCCCGAGGCCGCCGGCGAGAGCGCGCACTGGCTATGGGGAGCGGAGAAGGCTGATCCTCCGGTGGCATGCTGCATCCCCATGGCGACGGCCTTCTTCTTGAGCTTGGTGTTCCAGTAGTTCTTGACGTCGTTGTCCGTGCGGCCGGGGAGCTTGGACGCGATAATCGACCACCGGCTGCCGATTGACCCGTATAGGGAGCAGATGACCCGGTCCTCCTCGGCCGTGTACCCGCCGTGCCTGATGTCCGGCCGCAGGTAGTTCAGCCACCGCAGCCGGCAGCTCTTGCCGCACCGCTTCAGCCCTTGCCGAGATTCGATTAAAAATCGTGATTAGATTAATCAACGAGACCATGGCCAGAATTGAAGATGGTAGATAGATCAGGCTAGCTAAGTAAGTACCGGCTTTGTGCGGCAGGGCGATCCAGTTGCCGCCGATGCCATGGGCGCGGACGTAGCGCCGGAGCTGCTCGTCCTCCTCCGGCGACCACGGCCCGCGCTTCACGCTCGCCTTGTCGCAGCACGGCGCGCGCCCCATTGCTGCAAGATTGTTACTGCTAACCTCGTACTCAGCTGACAAGGGCCGGACGGACGGACGACGCCTGGCTTGTTAATTCCGACAGAGTCAAGTCAGTCTCACTCGCTGGCTCACACCCACGGGACGGATGACATGACACGAAGTCGGAACAATCAATCAAGCAGAGAGTAGTGGATCGATCCGTGGATATGATATGGCAGAACAGAACGCACACTCTGTCCGCAGCTTTTATATGTGTGCAGCACAGTTCAGCTGCAGCCTGCACTGCACTGCGCCAGGGTTCTTCGCGACTGCGGCAGATCTTTTATGATCGCGGCCTTCTGACGAGCGGGGCCCGACGGTCGGGCTGTACGTCGCCATCGTATTACTGTTCAATGCATCTCGATCAAATGGCCGTCGTACTCATATCGTACACAGCCACACACTGCCGTATGATGACGTGAGAGGCGTTGACCAAACGAGCTCAGTCGAGTTCTCCCCCGTGGTTTCACACGGACATCACTCGGTCTCTGGTCATGTGGCAAGCACGCGGTCAATCCCTCTTGCTTCTTTTTTACTGCTATTTTTTTCGCCTGCTTGCCTTCGGAGCAAAGTACCTGCAAAACATAGCCAATTGGAATGATGCACTCCCTCCCATCCCATCGATCAAAATAGAACACGAGGCAAAAAGAAAAAAAAGAAAAAAAGAAAAAAAGAAAGAGCAACAGCAGCAAACGTTGCGCATCTGCGGCTGCGCGCCCAAGTCTCGAATTTTGATTCCCTGTCCAAACACTAGCCGGTTCCCTTTTCCTCGTATACGAAAAGAAAGGAGAATTGCCGGGTGGAGAAAAGCTTGGCTTTGCGCTTTGCGCGAATGGAAACCGATCGATCAGCTCGATCAGCCGCTTGTGGTTGTAGCTTTGCATGCGCGCAGGTAGGTCAACCGGCTCTCTCTTTGGTTTGACATCGATCTGCCAGCGCGGTGTTCCGTTGTCCGAACCGCTCGGCGTCTTTCGCCAGGTCGTGTTATTCCACGCACATGCAGATCATATGAACGTCCGTGAGGCCACACGACGAATGTTTTCGGGTGATTTGCTTTCTGTTTCGCCCTACCCACCGGTGGGTTCCGTAATTCTGTTGGGGTGGTCCTGTGTTCTTCCACCCAGCTCTCTTTGGCTCCGACAGGGCAACGCGGGTGCCATGACAGGGACGAGTCGATCGGGCGCGCTGACTCGAAATTAGTACTCCTCTGATTCTAAATTCTTCATTCAAATTAGTACTCCTCTGATTTTAAATTCTTGACTCAAATTTGTTTAAACGTGGATGTATCTATTCTTAAAAAGCGTTTAGATACATGTAATATTTCGACAACAATTTATAATCGGAAGAAGTATATATTTGTTAGCATAACACCCCACTTTATTAACTTAACACAGTTATTGGAATACAAGCTATATCGGGGGCGTCCAGGAGCCACAAACGTCGACCGGCAGTAAGAGTAGAAGCTGCCTTGCAAAGATTATGGGCGTTGATGTTAGATGCATGCCCTCTTCTGGTGGCTGATGAGCATGTCGTCGAAACTCTCCTTGCGTGAATTAAACTCCCTCACCATCACGCTATACATGCACAAGTTGCCTGTCTTGAAATTCTTCACCACATTCGTGCAATCCAAAGCCACATGGATCCATTTCTCATGTACTCCCTCCGTTTTTAAATACTTGTCGTTGTTTTAGTGCAAACTTGTGCTAAACAACGACAAGTATTTAGAAACGGAGAAATTAGGTCGCTGGCCAGTGACAGTGCTTCACAGCAAGCTATGGCCTCGAGGGTCTCAGGTGAGGTAAGACCATCAATAGTAGAGCTTTTTTTTTTCTGAGGGGACGAAATTAGTAGAGCTTTGGGCCCAAGATTTCGATTGGCCAAGCCCATGCTAGGAAACCAACAGGCCCAGGAATCAGACGGGCTTACTCCAAGGTCAGCGGGTCAGGCTCTACCTCTACGCGCGGGGAACCGTACTGGGCTACAATCATTCCTCGAGTATCCGTCGGCCCAGCCGGAACCGAGCCAGCCAGGCCAGGCCAGCGGGCTCCGGTTGTCAGGGCAGGTGCCACCGGCCGCCACCGGCCAGGCTGTGCGATGGGACCCACTATCTGACCAGCGCGGCTCCCTCGGTCTCGTCTCCCCCCTTTCCCCGTCCAGTTTGTTCGGCTTTCCTCCTCGTGCTCAGCGGCGCGCCGGCAGCAGGCAGCTAGCGGTTGCTTCCTCCTCCTCTCTTCCTCCCTCCCTCTTGATCTCGCCCCACCAGGGACGGGGCAGATCGGGCCGCGAGGATGACGGTGATCGACATCCTGACCCGGGTGGACGCCATCTGCCAGAAGTACGACAAGTACGACGTCGACAAGCTCAACGGCGCCAACGTCGCCGGCGAGGACCCCTTCGCGCGCCTCTACGGATCCGTCGACGCCGAAATCTCCCAGTGCGTCGAGGTACACCCTCCTCCACTCTCCCCCGTTGTTTGACTGGCTCCGGTTCTCTCCGGTCCCCTTCGATCTGAATCTGATCCGTCTGTTGTTGTTCCGCGGCTGGTCCTCGCAGAAAGCGGAGTTGGCGAAGCAGGAGAAGAACCGGGCCGCCGTGGTCGCGCTGAACGCCGAGATCCGCCGCACCAAGGCCAAGCTCCTCGAGGAGGACCTGCCCAAGCTGCAGCGCCTCGCGCTGAAGAAGGTTCGCTGGTCCCTACACTCTGTGCCCCTCTCTGAGTTTTGTGGCGGCGTATACTGGATCTGCCATCGCTCTCCGCGTTTACTAGTAGCTACTGCCTTGGAAGACGACTGCCTAAACTTAGGATGTGTGGTTGTCAAATGTTAGTGGTCAGCTGTAGCTAGTCTCTACAGCAGTGAGGTGATTTCTGCTTCATTTCGTGGAATTTAGGATTTGCTGGACTGCTATGTTTGGTATAGTTTGTTGGGGGGGAGAAAGGGATTTCGATTAATGGACTGTTGTGAGCCATATAGGGATTTCCATAGGATTGGTAGGATACTGTTTGCATGTTTGTTATACGGATGCAATCTAACAATATGTAGGAGATATCAAAGGTCTTGTAGGTTGCAATGTACTTTCATTTGTTTGTTGGTATTTGATGATGTCTAGGCTTATGTGCAGACCATATCAAGTCTCGCTATCATCTTTGGGTGCTCGCCATTTTTAAATGCATATCTAGTTTTTCAAGTTAGATTGATATCAAGCAATTCAATCTGTTGCTGCTGTTGTCCTCTAGTCTGTGCTCATCCCTTTTCTTTCAACTTGTCATGCTAATACTATTTACTTCCTGTGCATATCACCGGCATATTTGAATATGAAATCATGATGCCCTTCTACATTTGAGAACTGAGCATGACGTAGCCGGTTTTATGTTCTACTTTTGGTTTCTCTTAGCTATGCCTCTACACGGTTCAATTTGTGATATGCATAATTTGGGTTGCTCAGAACCATGCCAGTTAGATATTTCTTTTGGGTGAAGAAGCCATTTTAGAATTTTATGCTCTGTTTTTTTGTAAAAAATTTGAGAATAAAGAGTCTGGTGACTTTTATTTTTTATTTTTTGTGACAGGTCAAAGGGCTCACAAGAGAGGAACTTGCGACCCGTACGGATCTTGTTACCGCCTTACCTGACAGAATACAATCAATTCCAGACGGCAGTGCTACTGCGACAAAGAAAAATGGAACTTGGGGAGGAGCCTCTGGGTCCCGTACCGGTGGAGGCATTAAGTTTGACTCTACTTCTGGTTAGTGATCATCTCATTATATCACCTAGGCAAGATCTAGGCAGGTTCCATTTACCCCATATGCGCATGTTCAGATTGACTCTAAGCAGCTTCATTTTGTACTTATTAGCTCAATTCATAACTACCGCATCAGTTTAAAAAAAAATAGCTCTCCAATTCTTGAAGGGGCATGAATGTTAAGGTTGCAATTCCATATGCACGTGCGCCAATTTATAAATTTACTCATGTGAGCGCATCCTCATCTTAAGGCCAACATTGTTCTATGCCAAAATTGGTCAGGTGCAGTTTCCCAAGTGCACAAGTTCCTCCATTGTTGTAGCACTCACCTCTGCTTTCTATATTAGCATTAGGTTGATGAAACTTATTGGCATTATAAATTTGAATTGAGCATGCATAAAGAGTTTTGAGCATGGATGTTTTTTTTGTTTCCTTATCACCTTCGGCATAAGCCTGTGAAACCTTTTTGAGGTCACAAGCTAAACCTTTTGGTCCCCTCTTACCGCATAATGATACAGATGGAAACTTTGACGATGAGTACTTTAAGGGAACAGAAGAATCAAATAAGTTCCGCCAGGAATATGAGATGCGTAGAATGAAACAGGTAAAAAAGTTGATTCACTCAATTAATTATTTTCTTCTATTTCATTTTCTTCTTCCACTGGATGTGGGAACTTCCATGTAACCAGACCTTCGTTTGGCAATAATATTCTGCAGGATGAAGGTTTGGATGTTATTGGTGAAGGGCTAGCGACTCTGAAAAACATGGCATCTGATATGAATGAGGTTTTGTGATGTGCTTCTTTTCTATTTCTACGTTGATTACAAACTCTGTACTTAACTGTTGTGGTCATCAGGAATTGGATAGGCAAGTTCCTTTGATGGATGAAATGGACGACAAGGTTGGTTCTCTTGCAACATTAGTTTTTGTTCTTTAATCCAGCAGTTGTCTCAACAGTGCTTAATTTGTGGTAAAATGATGAATGCAGGTGGATAGAGCAAATGCAGACCTGAAGAATACTAACGTGAGACTAAAGCAGACTATTCTCCAGGTAAAACAATTTATCTTCTCTCCGTGCTTTTCTTGAATAGCTCTTCGGTAGTCCAGTGAGCTCATATTTACCTGTTTCCCTCTTGGCTTGTTAACAGATGAGATCCAGCCGCAACTTCTGCATCGACATTATCCTGCTCTGTGTCATACTTGGTATTGCTGCCTACCTTTACAAGTAAGTAACCTCCTTCCCAAGAAACTTACATTTTCTTAGTAAAACACCCCAGTGGACATCCTCTTCCACTTTTTAAGAACTACCTTGGATTTGGACCATCTGCTGAACAAAGATATAATCTCGTCATCTCGTTTTTACCTGTGCGTTTGTTGTTGCAGCAAGTTATTTTGCCTTCATGTTGTCCCGTTAGACCTCTTGCTAATGGTTTTGCTTTGTGTTTTTTTTTTCATCATGTTAGTGTGCTGAAAAAATGAGATGCAACGGACAGTGTATGGGAATCACTCAAGTTACAGTCGAGCAGTCCTGCATTGGCTCCTCTACATGTCATGTCTTCCGGCGATGGGGATTCAACGAGCTATTTCTTTCATCTCTTCTGTGTAATATCATGGTGTTATTATTACTCCTAGTTTATTATTATCATGCTTTGTTGAAGCAGTGAGCATTGTATGTGTGTTATGACCTGATTGATGTCTGCTGTATATTCGGGGAGTAAATTGCTTAACAAGAGTACGTTGTCCTTCTTTCCGAACCATCACCATGCTCATGTATCTTCGTTCCCTCGGGCCTTTCTTTGAGAACTTTGACTAGGGATCGAGTTGAAACCGTCTCCCACCTCAAGCATGGAAAAACTCACAGTTCGCCTGCTTCGTAAACGCCCGTTGCCCTTTCTTTCGCTGCTACCAAATCTAATCTCACGAGGAACTAAAAACGAATACCCGCGGTTTACTCTCCTTCTAGCAAACACTACACGTAAAATCTTCGCTAGGATTCAGAGAGCTCTGCTTTGCGTTTTGGTCTCCAGGCAGTAGCAGGCTGCAGGCTAGACCTAGAACCACATTTTGGCCTTCTAGTCGCCGGCCTTGCTGCTCGCTCCTCTCCAAACCTCGAAACCATCTCCCGCCAACCCCAATTCCCCCTTCCCGCCCCTCCCACCGCCTGCAAAAGGGCCGCGCGCTCTTCCTCGGCCCGGCCACTCCTCCACCCCTGAATCCGGAAAATCTCTGACCGCTGCGGGCGTCTCCCTTTGCGCGGCGCGGGCAGTGGGAGGCGGCGGCAGCGGCGATGAGCGCGGTGAACATAACGAACGTGGCGGTGCTGGACAACCCCACCGCCTTCCTCAACCCCTTCCGGTTCGAGATCTCCTACGAGTGCCTCGTCCCCCTCGACGACGGTACGCCCCTCCCCCGACGGCCGGCTTTCCCCTCCCTTCCCCCTTTTCCATCGATTTGCTTTGCTTGCTATGTGCGTGGCGGCGTGCTAGGGTTTCGGTTTTGTTGCGGTCGTCAGGTGCCGTTTCGTATCGCTCGGTTCTGCCGCCGGCCTCTAGAGGCTGCGATTGATATTGGTGGAGGCGTAGGAATCGACCGCCGGAATATCTCGTGCACTTGTTGTTGTTTGGATTGTAATACATACACCGTGACCATTTATCTGATTAAGCAGTGTGTGATTTTAGTGGAGGAATGCTCTGTTATCTGGTCATGTCTTGGATGCAGAGATAAACAACGAACCTGATTAATTGATTTATTGTTCTACATGTAGTTCGATGTCGATTCATGACCGAATGGACCGACTTAGAGAGGATTTGGTGGAGCAAAACCTAACCTGTTGGTCTCTTGTTGTACAAGGACAGACATAAGCTATATTGCTTGGGCTGTTTTTTCTTCTTCTGAAATTACACCAGAGTGGACATCCATGTTCTTTTCTGTTTTACATAATCAGATAGTATTTCTAGAGGCTGCGAAAGCAAAATGACTCCTACACTTGCTACGTTAGGCAAGAAGCTCAACAATGCACAATCGGTTTGATTATGCCCCTCTTTATTGTCTGGGCTTATTTTGGATATCCTGTCTTTCAGTTCCATCCTGATGCAGGTGGGACTGAACCTATCATCTTAGCAGTTCATTGGTAAATTTGTAAGCGGAATACGCAATTCACCGGTGCTAGCCCCCTTGAGGCCTTAATCGTGTGAATCACTGGTCCTTCAAAAATAATTTGGAAGCAGCCTAGCAGAAGTGCAGTAGTACGAAAATCATACATGCTCTTGTTGAGAGGCTTAGCCAATGGAAGTAGTCAAACTTGTATGCCATTCTGACTTGTCTCGACTGGGACTTGAGATGTCAGCGTCCCTCTACTATTGCTAATTATTCTGATAAAAACGGTTCTACTTGTTGGTTATCCTTCTGCGCTACTCATTGACTAGTGGAGAGAATTTTGGGGACACTAGGATATTTCTTCAGATCCTGCTGTTGCTAAAAAATTCAACGGTTTGGGCTTTGGACCGTTATCAGGGAAACTATTTTAGTTCAGACTTCAGAGATATTTTCCTTTGCTGTAATAGAGTTGTGGTTTGTTCACAATGATGCAAAGGAGCATACATGTTGATCCATAGCGGAATACACTGCCATGGGGCTTGTATGTAGACACTGCCTGCAAATTCTACAAATATACTCCAAGTCTCCAAGGCCCTTATGATATTACTTTATGCCATGAAACAATGCCATTTATTATCTAAATTCAGCTAGTGTTAATTTTCATGCAATATCTACAAGGTCATATACAGATGCACTGATATTATGCAAAAAAAGGGAACTGACATTGCTATTTTCATTGCAAGTTAATTTTTTCACGCGTGCTAAATCTACATATTTACATTCTTGAGGGTCCAGACTTGCTAAAATAGATGAAGCTTGTTGTTTGACTTTTTAGATCTGGAGTGGAAACTCACATATGTTGGATCAGCTGAAGATGAAACCTATGATCAGCAGCTTGAGAGTGTACTTGTTGGACCTGTCAATGTTGGGACCTACCGTTTCGTACTCCAGGTAAAGTAGATGCGTTGTGTTAATCAGTCAAAGACCAATATCTCCATGATGGACAGTACCTGAACTTCTTACACAGTTTCAAGTCTTCATTCTAATATTGTTTGTTACCTAAGCCTCATAGCTCAGAACACTAAATATCCATCAGGGAACTGATGTTCCATTTTCATTTCAGGCTGACCCACCAGACCCTTCAAAAATCCGTGAAGAAGACATCATTGGCGTCACAGTGCTGCTATTGACATGCTCCTACGTGGGACAAGAGTTCATGAGAGTGGGTTACTATGTTAACAACGATTACGACGATGAGCAGCTGAGAGAAGAGCCTCCAGCAAAGCTGCTACTTGACCGGGTGCAGAGGAACATTTTGGCTGACAAGCCCCGCGTCACCAAGTTCCCAATCAACTTCCACCCTGAACCCGGCACAAGCGCAGAACAGCAGCCACAGCAGCAGGAACCACAGGCTGCTTCGCCAGAACCACAGGCGTCCTCTCTAGAGAACCACACAGTCGAAGAAAGTAAGCCCAGTACCGACGCTGTCGTATGATCGGAGTTGGGATGCTAACATTTTGTTATCCATGCCTGTTCTTAGAGTGTCCGGTGTGTCCTGTAATGTAATGTTACAGATGAGATTGGTGGTCGTTCTGTCTTGCACTGGGGTTCCTCGTCTGTAGACAGTTTCAAAATCTATTGTGCTGCAGATGTTGGGTGCCTTGTTATTTCCGTGGGCAAAGAGCACTTGAGCCTGTTCTGTTGAAAACGGTGCGTTTTACTTGGCTAGAGCGCTTCAGTCTGTGGTAAA
The DNA here is from genome assembly GCF_000005505.3 of Brachypodium distachyon. Classification (NCBI taxonomy): domain Eukaryota; kingdom Viridiplantae; phylum Streptophyta; class Magnoliopsida; order Poales; family Poaceae; genus Brachypodium; species Brachypodium distachyon. The sequence continues at coordinate 15,375,635 of NC_016132.3, read as the reverse complement.
CCACCCGTGTGTGCTTTGTGTGTTTGGTAGGAGTCTCTTTTTGTTTAAATTAGATGGAAGCAAGGTTTGCGAATCTAATCTTCCAAGAATACCAGAAACGTAAAAAGGCCCCGAACTATTTTGAGTTTTTTGTCCAAATTATTCTGAGTTTTTTTAGTTCCAAATTTGATACTCCGTATGAAATTTTTGTTGATAGCCTTCCCATACTTCTAAGTAACCGTGGTAAGTGATAACACTGGATCCTGAACCCCTTCGGTAAAAATGTCAATCCTGGCGGGCAACCATTCAGCTGTGACAATGTAGCGAGACACGATGAGAAGCCATGCAAACTTGACGGGAGTCAAGTTCGAAACGTCAAGTTCTTTCGAGCTCCCCACGGAAATTGGAATCCTGTCTCGTTGCCATGCACGCACAAATTACATTACATAGAGCGAGAGCTGCTCCGGTATAACCGGGATCTGACCGAGGACTCGTAGTAAGAGACCGTTGTTTTGTTTGGGACAGGAAAGGGATAGAATCCCTTGAATGCAAAGAGGGCTCTAAACAAAACAAAACAAAACAAAACAGGGCAAGACCAAGACTCCGGACGCGGCGGTGGGATTCGTCCCGAGAAAAAGCGATTTGGGGCCGAGATAACGATACGGTAGGAATCCCGTTTCCCCCACACCACCCGCCGCTGATAGTGACACGACAAGATAGTCTTTCCCTTGTCCCTTGCCTTCTTCTCCCCCGTCAAAAACCCCCGGCCGCGTCCAGCAAGCCCCACCCAAATTACGACGTCCAATGGCGGCGCAGGACGGGCGCGCGCGCGGTGCCATGGAGGATTCGAGCGCGCCGCTGCTGCTGCCGCTTCCCCAGGGCGTGGGAGGAGGAGGAGGAGAGCAGGCGGAGGCGGTGAAGGAGGGCCGCTGCCGGGGCCGGTGGTGGTCGGCGGAGGAGGGCAGGAAGGTGGCGCACGTGGCGCTGCCGATGGCGGCGGTGAGCGTGGCGCAGTACGCGGTGCAGCTGGCGTCCAACATGATGGTGGGCCACCTCCCCGGCGGCGGGGTGCTGCCTCTCTCCGCCTCCGCCATCGCCACCTCCCTCGCCTCCGTCTCCGGATTCAGCCTCCTCGTACGTTCCGTTTTTTCCTATGGACGTCTCGATCGGTTGATTTCATGCATGCGGCCTCTGGTTTTCCGGCTTAAAATTTGATATGCTACCACTTCCTGCATCGATCGCCCCGTCTAATGATGCGTTAATTTCCTGCTTCATTACTTGCCACCTTCAGCAGCGTGTCAATGTAGCTACTGCAGAATTTCTGTTGTTTTGGGGGTTGGACTTGGAGTCGGTAGATTTAACTTGGTTAGTGTCTCCAGTGTATAAAACATATAGGTGTCAGGACTCAGGAGTCTGGACAGATAGTGAGACATCTAGAGATTTTCTTAGCATAGACCATCGAGTACCTTCGATGGGACCTTCAACACAACAGTACCACCACCTTTGTGTAAACTCCTTCGAAAAAAAGCTGTGGAATCTGACCGCAAAAAAAGTATGTTTCCTTATAACATCAGTACATCACGACGAATTTGATTGTCTGCTGCAGCCATATGTCACATTGTCACTAGTGGTAATATCAGTGCATTATTTTTCGCAAAAAGTAATCAGTATTATTACAAAGCGCATGGTTTGGTTAAAACGAACTTCTTTGGTGAAAGAGTTGTGTGGGAAGGTAGAAGGTTTGCCATTATTAAGTCCCTAGCATATGATCCTTAAAGAGGAATCAACTAGAAAGTAGTCCTTTCTCATTATAGTTCAACAAATAGGATATACTAGCTCCACCAAACAGTTATGAACTCACAGTGTTTTGTCAAGTGTAATTTTGTTTTTTTAATCCACCATTATTACTATTACTCAGTGCATAACAATTGCAGCATCACTGCCATATGTGGGCTTAAGGTTGCATGTTACATACTGCTGTTCACATGAATGGAGCATCTAGCATGCATATAGTTTTATGTCTATCTTTCTGCAATTTAAGTGAAGCTGTTTCCTTTGACTTGCACATCTTCTCCACTAGTAATTTGAACATTCAACTTTGCAAAACAGATTGGAATGGCAAGCGGATTAGAAACTCTATGCGGCCAAGCTTACGGGGCAGAGCAATACGGCAAATTGGGGGTGCAGACCTACAGGGCTATAGTCACGCTTACAGCTGTGAGCATTCCAATCTCACTTCTATGGGTATTCATGGGAAAACTCCTGAACATCATAGGACAAGACCCCTTGATCTCACAGGAAGCTGGAAGATACATAATCTGGTTGATTCCAGGGCTCTTTGCATACGCAGTCAGCCAGCCACTGACGAAGTTTCTGCAGTCTCAAAGCCTAATAATTCCCATGCTTTGGTCCTCCATTGCAACATTGGTCTTGCACATTCCTCTTTCTTGGTTATTAGTGTTCAAGACCAGCCTGGGTTTTATTGGAGCAGCTTTGGCAATAAGCATATCATACTGGTTGAATGTATTTATGCTTGTTGGATACATCAGATGCTCAACTTCTTGTAAGGAGACCTTCTCACCTCCTACGCTCGATGCGTTCAGTGGAGTGGGTGTGTTCATGCGCCTAGCTCTGCCATCTGCACTAATGTTATGGTAATCGCAGTAGTGTGATTCAGAATTTCCGTGTGTCGTCTCTGTTTTCCTTGCTGGTCTAATGAGTTTCTTGTAAATTTTTCTAGTTTTGAATGGTGGTCATTTGAGGTCATTATACTTCTATCTGGGCTTCTACCAAACCCAGAGCTGCAGACTTCAGTTCTTTCAATATGGTAAGGATTTCACATAAGGTGATACACAGTTATGATAATATTTGCATTGTTTTTATGCACTTTTTTTTTGCAGCATGACTACTGTCACACTGATGTACACTATAGCATATGGGCTTGGTGCTGCTGCAAGGTATAGAGAAGCTTGACATACTCCGTGATGGGTACATTTGGGGGAAATATTTTACCATTTGATAATAAGCAGTGTGCATTCCGTTTGTTGGGCAGCACTCGAGTAGCAAATGAATTAGGTGCCGGGAATCCTGAAGGTGCTCGATTGGCTGTCCGTGTTATCATGTTGATTGCTGTAACTGAGGCAGCTCTTATCACTGGGACACTGTTGGCATCCCAGCACATCTTGGGCTATGCATACAGCACTGATAAGGAGGTTGTCGAGTATGTCAATGCCATGGTTCCCTTTGTGTGCATCTCAGTTGCTTCAGATAGCCTACAAGGAGTTCTCTCAGGTTAGAATTTTCTACTTAATGATCTGTCAGTTCTACCTTCCCTTTAAAAAGATTGAAAAAAACATAGAGCTTTCAGCTATGCTTGTGAAGTCTTCAAACATTCAATTTAACTGCATGCCCGGCCATTACTCTATACTATATTATATTCACGCTGTAGTTTGATTTGCATAATACAACTCTGAGCTTTTGTCCAATTTGGCAATGAGCAGTGCCAGGTAGCAAGTGATATTACTTTTTTTTAGTCATGTCGATGTCTCAAAGACCTATCAGGTAACATGTCACTTCTTAATTTTTCTCAATGTCCCACGGTTCTAATGCTGTTTGTTGTTGTGGAAGCCAACATTGTTACTTTGGGAGTTACTTGTTTGTTCCTTCAAACATGTACTCTTGCGCTCTTGCGTGAACATGGATGCCCGATGCAGGTGTTTATATCCACAGACATCTGGCAGAGAGATGAAACCTTAAGTGCTCCACTCACTGAGTATGCAATGCCACACCTTCTAGCTAGTGGAACTGCTGTTTGCTTCGCACATATGTTTCACTATTTGTGCATCTGTGCTTGTTGAACACTTCAGGACATGCCAATATTATGTATCGAACCTGCTCAAAGCCTCAAACACGTGCTCCTGCTTGTCATTTCTAACTTACGCTTAATTTAGGCCCTAGCAAGATCCTCATGTATAATGACATCACCTCACTAACTTCCAATAGAGAAGAACCCTGCTTCTGTTCTCTCCATAGGTTTAGTGCAACATGCATTGATTTCTAGTACTTATATATATATATACATATTGTGTGTTGATCAATCAGGTATCGCGCGAGGGTGTGGGTGGCAGCACCTTGGTGCCTACGTTAACCTCGGCTCGTTTTATCTTTTCGGGATTCCAATGTCTCTCCTTCTCGGGTTTGGTCTGAAGATGGGAGGGAAAGGACTTTGGATGGGCATTTCCTCCGGTTCCCTTGTGCAATTCATACTCCTCGCTACCATAGTATTCTTCAGCAACTGGCAAAAGATGGTTCGCTCTTTTATCTCAAAAACTTTGTATCTCATTCTAAACTTCATCATGCACATGAAAGGTAAAGCCAATTTATATTGCACTGAGCCTGTTGCTGCTTTTGCAGTCTGATAAAGCCAGGGAGGGAGTTTTCAGCGGAACTCAAGCGAAGGAACGTTTAATGTCTGATGGAACTATTGCAGTCTGATTTTGTCACAAACTATGGATCCTTTAACCTGGAAGTCTAACGGCATCTTGGTCTTGTAGAGATAGTCTCCCAGCAAAGTGCACTTCTATTTTTATTTTTATTTTGAGAGAGAGAGAGAGAGAGAGAGCTGTGAATGTATACGGAACGAGACTGCTGAAGATGTGCAGTTTTGTTGAAGCTGGGAGAATGATATCCGAGACTCAGCATGTGAGGGTTAGCTTTGGTAGTCATCTTCCACAATTGTTTGCAGATCTACACCAATTTAAAGAATAAATTCATGTTAAAGCCCCGTTTCATAATGCATGCAGGACAGAAATGTTAACCTAGGCACAACACTAAGTTATTTTTCAAAGGCGTTCCCAAGTTTCACAAGGAGGAATGCGACATATTCACAGATTACATGCTCACAGATTACGTATAGAAGAAACCGTTCGCAACAACTACAAAATGAATCAGGATGATATTGGATCATAGAGTTACAGGACTGCAGTACATCGTCCAAAACACCACACAGTGATGGCAAAGAATCAAATGAGTCCAGAAAAAGAAAAACAGGCCTGAGACTCGAGCATATGCGTAGCTCACTTGTAGCCATCATAATAAGATTAGGCATAAACCAACTGGAACAATTTCTCTGTGTGTCATTGACCTCATTTTCCAATAATGATTTATTCCACATTTCGTGTTAAAAGACAGAAAATTTATCAATAAAATAGAAGAAAATGCATCATTGCATCAATGGGGCACCCAGCATTTTGAGGACCTATGAGACTTAAAGGCTTCAAGTGGTGCATACAGAAATTTGAAGACCTTGGAGGCTTCTTTAGTTCAATTACAATGGCAGTCCCAAACTGCTTTGCACCCATATGGTTAAGACATTCGATAGTACCTACATGTAGCAACAACAAATCAACATGTTTAAATTGGTGTACATGTTGCACAACTAGATGAATGCGACAGAAGAACTAATGTCCACTTACGATAGAGTAGCATTTGTTATGATTCACAAACAGAAAATTTGGCATTTATGTCTAAAATTGACAAATCAACTTACTGACAACAGTCATATAAGTTCACAAAAGCATTATACAACCATATATGTCTAGAATCATAGTCGCATATCACACCATAATAACATCTCATTCCACCCCAATACCCCATATACTTTCTTGGCAGGGATCACACGCCCTTGTTCAATTCGGGGAGTTCTTTAAGTCAACTGGTACCACACAGGGGGCAGAGCATGGATTTTCACATTTTCACTACAGAATGATCCATGTACTACCGACTCAAGCTAATCTAAATCACCAATCCGGGGATCTCACATCCTCACCTCTGGGGCCAAGGGCCGATCAGTCCATGACGACCTTGGCGCCAATGGCCTTCATCCGCTCGACGATCGCCTGGGCTTCCTCCTTGGCCAAGCCGCCCTTGATGACCGCGGGCGCCTTCTCCACCAGCTCCTTGGCCTCCTTGAGCCCAAGGTCCGTGAACGTCCGGATCTCCTTGATCACCTTGATCTTGCTCGCCGCGTCGAAGCCCTCCAGCCGCAGCTCGAACACCGTCTTCTCGGCCGCGGCCGCCGCCTTATCGCCGGCCGGGCCAGCGGCCGTAGCGCCGCCGCCACTGCCGCCGCCGAGGCCCGCGGCGGAGTTGAGGATGGCGATGGGCGGGGCGGAGGGGATGTCGAGGCGGCGGAGGAGGAGGGAGGAGAGCTCGGCGGCCTCTGCGAGGGTGAGGGCGGAGACGTCCTCGACGAGGCGCCAGACGCGGTCGGAGGGAGGGGCGCGGGACGGCGGGGCGGAGGGGTCGAAGGTGGCGGGGTCGTAGTTGGTGGGGAGCTTGCGGACGTCGATGATCTCCTCGGCTGCGGCGGTGGAGAAGGCTGCAGGCGCCGGGAGGCGGCCGTGGTGGCGGAGGAGGAAGCGGTGGCCGGAGCGGAGGAGGGAGGAAGCCATGGTGGCGAGGTTAGTTAGGGTTCTGGGGTCAGCCGTCAGCGGGAGTGATGATACGTTGTTGGGGATTGGTCTTTTGGAAAAGCGGCCATGGCCCACACCTTTAGATCTGGACTTCAGCCCATGTAGACATCCCGGCCCATTAAGGTTACCCTAGTCCAACTGTACACTGTACTAGCATATAACCTGTTCTAAAAAAACTTGTAGCATACAACTCCCCCATAAAATAACTTGAATCATATACATATCACCAAATACAAAACAAGTACTGCTTGAGAGAAGGACAAAATTCATAAACTAGAGTAGGGGGGAAATGCAATCGTGCTTGTAAGCTGACCAATGTGTTCATCGCGAGTCATCCAACAGGATGGATAATGAGGAACGATCAATGTAAATTGCTACATCGGTTAATGAATTGAAGTGTGTGGTGTTGCAGCTTTTCTGAGTTGCAGGTTTACACCGTGATAACTGATACACTAGCCATCAAATTGACAGATACTGAAATACATGAGACACTGAAGCCCAAAAACCTAGACAGTAAATAGCTAACAACAAAAATGGATAAACTGTAGGTCTTTTTGTCCCATCATGTTAGGAAAATCTTGCATATGCTTTGGTCTTCTGGCTTTAGCTCCTTTCATCAGAAGATGTGATATGCTTTGGTCTTCTGACTTTAGCTCCTTCCATCAGAAGATGTGGACGATATCGTATGCAAATCTGCTATGTGTCAAGGATGAACTCAAGCAGAAAAAATATCAACACCAGGGCAGTTAAAAGAGGATGGGGAACACACGTACAAATTCAGTATCTGTCAACCTAATAAGGACATAAAGAAGGGTTTAACATATTAAAAAAAGGACAAATCAATTTATCAAGGATACGTCCAGAACAGCACGAAGGACTGCAAATGAAAATTCACAACATTAGAATAACACGGAAAAGGCAAAGCTCATAGTAATGGGCGAAATTCAGAAGAGAAACTTGAAAACAAGAATATAAAGATGCATATGGCAATTGAGTAGAAATAACTGCTGTGTTTGGAACTTTTCACAATATCTATCAAAGACAATATCTGTAACAAAGATACCTAGCCAAATTCATCCTCACAAATTTCAATGGTATTTGTGGAATTGTGGTCCTCCTAAACTTTCTAAAGCTAGAGGTAATCTGCAGTTCTTATTAAGAACACATTTGGATCCAGCTTCCAGCCCCATGTTTAATAGCTTCCTAGATGAACTTAGAGTACAACTGAGACAGCATTATAAATAATAGTATCTGTATAGGACATATTGCAATGATATATCAAATATCATTTAATGAATTAATGGTCAAATTTTTGATAGTTAGGCTAAAAAATAATAAACCACAGAATGCATCATGATGGGAACAATGCTTACCATAAGGCCGCCAAAAACTCCTTCAACTAAAATCCTGCTCCAACTATCAAAGTATGTGTGGACTGAAAACTTTGACTTTGCCAAGAGTCCTAGAGATGCTACCATCATTATCAGAAAGTAGAAGATGAAACCCGTCAGACCCGTGAATCCCCATATACCGGCAACAACTCCACCAATGATCGACAAGAATGTCCGACTGTAACACAAAGAAATTCTCATGTTTAGGACAAACCATATTGGGTGAAGTAGCAAGTCAGGGAAATGTCTAGAATAAATTGCTTATAGTAAAAAAAAAACAGTGTTATCAACACGATGGAAACAGGAAACTGGATATTGTATCATCACACCGAAAAAGTCAAGTCTGTAACCACAGTATTCTGTAAGTCCACTACCGATCGAGCACATTAAATTAATAACTAGGGTGTATTGCTACAATATTATCTACCCAGCTGCCCAAGCATAGGGAATCAAGGATAACATCACTTCTGTACCCCTCCACTCAAAAGTGCCTAGCTGATCTAAGGGGATTTCTCATCCTAAAGGAACTCTGATTTTAGTGAATAGCTGCTCGCAGAGCATATAACTTCAGTAATTCTCTTTGTTAGTCACCAGTCATTGACGGTGTACATTGTACAACTCCAATCTGGGAACCCAATAAACGCACCTCAATCTAGCATGAAAATTTCAGCAGATCCTTTTGATTCAATTTAGCTGACTGGCTGCAGCTACTAAAAGCTCCAATTCACAGTAACATCGCTAGTTATTTCCAAATCTCGCATTAGCTGCAACATCGCATCAATAGTTCTAGCGAAACCACTAAATCCACTCCACTCTCCCTTTCAGACCAATACTTACAGAGAAACATCTAACTACGACCCGTAATTAGGCCATGATCCATAAGATCGAGATACATCCAGATCAATCCTTAACATGAAACTGAGCACACCTCCAGATCAGATCAAGACCAGGGGAAAGAGGCGAGGCGTGGGAGGAAGAGAGAGAGCGAGAGGCGCGCGGACCTGTAGAGGATGGACCTGACGTTGCTGGTGAGGTTCTCCGCCTGGATGATGGGGGCCTCGTCGGAGGAAGTGCCGCCGGCCGCCGCCATCGCCGTAATTTCGCTTTTCCGCACGAGATTTGGAGACGGGGTGATCTGAGCAGCTCGACTCGTCTACGGAGATGCGTTGGTGACTTGGCGGTGGACCCTGTCAAGGGGTATTTTGCATACTCGTCCTCTAGGTGTTTTTATTTTGTAAACCTCGTAAAAAAAAACTCGTAGTAGTAGCTTACAAGTAGACACTAGACAGGAGCGAGAGGAGTTTGAATTTTCAAGCAAATTGGGATGATTTTGAACTCATATCGTATGACTGATTAGAGGGGATGTAATAACACATTCCTTATACCCTTTTCTTAATGTTACGATTAGCGATTTGGCTTAAGGAGGAGCACCTAGCCAAAGATGCATCTCTCAACAAAGCGCGGCGAATGCAAAGCCTATCTTGGTTGGAGATAACGTTGCAAGAGACACTAAGACTCAAGAGATCACTTCTGACATCCTCTTTTAAGAAACATGCATACATAGCACACGCGCACGCACGTACACATACGTATCTATACATAGTACAGGCGCACGCACCTACATATACATGTCACTACTACAGAAAACCCCATCCGGGATCCCTTTTCAGTGACGGTTAAAACGGATCAAAAAACAAACCGCCACTGGAGGCCTCTCGAGACATCAGTGAGCGCCACCAGTGGCGGTGATTATCACCGCCACTGGTGCCCCACCACCAATGACGGTGAATATTGTCCCGAAACAAATCACCGCCACTGGTGGTCCATCACCAGTGGCGGTGTTTGTCACGGCCACTGGAGATGGCCATGGAAACCCTAACAACTACCAGTGGCGGTCGTAAAAAAGACCCGTCACTCGTAGGCCACCTGATACATGATGGTACTACTCAGTCTCAGTGACCTTCCCTGAACCCCTTAAGCACGCCCCGATCATTTGTTTAATACTCAACTGGAACGGGGAACGCACTGAGCACTGAGTAGTAACCACCAGTAAGTGGGCGGCGGAATCATTTTTATGCTGGTCGGAATTCATGTAAACTAGCGAGGTGGGACTAAAGAGGGGAAACTGGTGGGAGAGCACTAGTGGCGGGCCTCAGGTTACCCGCCACTGCTGAGGCCTTCAGTGGCGGTTTATTTTTCCGCCCGCCGCTGGAGATCACCAGTGGCGGTTTATTTTTCCGCCCGCCGCTGGAGATCACTAGTGGCGGTTTATCCGTACACCCGCCACTGGTGACCTTCCTATGTATAAGTATTGTGCGAGCCCGAAGCTGTTCGAGCTCGCGCGTCTGTCTTGGACAAGCTGCGGCTTTGCTCCTCACCGGCGGTGAAGCCCTGCCAAAATTGATGGCGGCGGCTCGAAGGTAGCTCTCCCCCCCCCCATCTCCTTCTTCTTTCTCTCCCTTCTTCCTCCGCTTCTTCTTCTTCAATTTGGCCAAAAAGTCATTAATGGCGCGGTGGCCAGTGGTGGCAAATCCGGCCCTAATCTCTCTCCGGCGGCTCTCCCGGGCTGCCCCCGCTGTCTCTGGAGCTCCCCCTCACCCCAGTGAGGGCCCTCCCTCCCGAATCCCTCTCTCTCTCGCTTTAATTTTGCTCCGATGAGCTCCCTCTCTCTCTAGCTCTCTCTCTAGAGTCCATGGCCGCTGCTGCTTATGGGGGAGCTTAGCCCCTGGGGGTTAGCCCTAAGGTTAAGCTTAACCTTGGGACCGGTGTACGTGCATGTTAAGCATATTAAACGTGTGTTGACACCGGCCTTCATGCCGTGTATTTCTTATGTGATGTGATACCGACCGTCGTGCCGAGGTGGGTGGGGGTAATTTGTTTTTGATGCAGGCATCGAATTTCGTAGTGCAAAATGCTATTTTTTTTTAGCAAAGGTCATGCCGAAATTTTTCATTTTTGTCGATCAAGCTGATTTGTTTATTTTTTAAAAAATTGTGTTGTAACTTGATGGGCCGTGCTTGGATGTACGAGGACAGGTTACGTGTTGAGTGGATAGAGCGGCTGAAGACTTTTGTCGATGCCGGCGTGGAAGATATGTGTAGGAAAGGGGGTGATAAGATGTGTTGTCGATGCAAGCTGTACGAGCCAGAAGAAGTCGAGATGCACTTGCTCATGCGGGGATTTGTGTCTGGTTATTCAAGGTGGACTTCTCACGGGGAGGATGACATTGAAGTCGATGACGGCATTGAGATGGAAAACATGGAGTCTGACGACCAGCCTGGTGAAGAAGCATACCGTGGCGAGGATCCAGTACAGGACATTCCAACCGGTAGGATGGTTGAAATGCTGGACGATCAGCATCTGCAGAATCAGTTGGATGACCCCGAGGATGAGAGAGTGTCCCGTAAGTTCGAGAAGCCGAGGGAGGATGTCGAGACACCGTTATATGAAAATGCTGGCGTGGATAACAATGTGCTAGAAGTAACGCTCGAGCTTTTGCGTATAAAGGCAAAATACAACATCGTGGACTCGGGATTCACGGAGATTCTGAGTTACCTACGTACGGTACTTCCTCCGGGCAACAAGTTGCCTAAGAGCACGTACGAGGCAAAGAAAGTTACATGCCCCCTAGGGTTAGAGGTCATCAGATACCATGCTTGTCCGTTGGACTGCATCATATATAAGGGCGACTACAAAGACATGCACAGCTGTCCAGTATGCAAAACATCCTGATACAGGAAGAAAGACCCCAATCCTGACGGTGGCGAGGAGGAAGAATTGAAGCGTGGTGCGGCAGCAAAGACGGTCTGGTATCTCCCGTGTGGCACCAGGGTGGAGCGTTGGTTCTAGAACGAGAAGGAGGCCAGGTGGTTCATCTACCACGACGCGACTCAGGCGGATATCGATCTTGAGGGCGTGTACCGCAACGATGATGGAGTCCTCAGACACCCCGCAGATGCGGCTCAATGGAGGACTTTGGACGACGAATTCCCCGAGTTCGGCGCAGAGCCCAGGAACATCAGGTTCGGGATGAGTACGGACGGGATCAATCCGTTCAGAAACTTGAGCAGCAAACACAACACATGGCCGGTGATCCTGTTCATATACAACCTCCCCCCGTGGCTTGTTATGAAGAGGAAGTACATCCACCTATCAATGCTCATACAGGGCCCTAAGCAGCCTGGAGTTGATCTGAACGTGCATCTGGAGCTGCTGAAGGATGAGCTCAAGGAGCTTTGGGAGAAGAGTCGAAAGGTTTGGGACGTTCATAAGAAGGAGGAGTTCACCCTTCGAGTAGCTCTCCTGACATGTGTGCATGACTACCCGGCGAAGGGGAACTCATCGTGCCAGTCAACACATGGGTACAAAGCATGCACAAAGTGCGGGGACGAGACAGAAGGGTTGTTCCTGCCAGAATAAAAAAAGATTGTGTACATGGGACACCGTAAGTGGCTGGAGATGAAGGACCCGTGGAGGGATGATAAGAAAAATTCAACGGGAGGGCAGAGAGGCGGCACAAACCGAGGGAGCTGACTGGACACGAAGTATACAAAATTGTCAGGGACCTCGAAGTCGTGGCCGGGAAAGCACAGCCAACTGCTGGTCCAGATGGCGGCCATACGTACAAGAGGAGGTCCGTGTTCTGAGACCTGCCTTACTGGAGGTTCTTACATAGCCGTCATACCATAGACGTCATGCATGTCGAGAAGAACGTGTGCGACAGCCTGTTGGTCTTGATAATGCACCACGCGGACAAGTCAAAAGATGGACCAAAGGCACGGAAGGACCTGCAGTGGATGGGGATAAGGGAGAAGCTATGGCCGATAGAGGGAGAGGCGCCGCAGGAAAACAAGGATGGTGAGCGCACGATATAAACGCAATGCAAACCTGCGTGTTACAGTTTGAGCAAAGCCGAGCTGCATAGAATATGCATGTCTAAATGGCATCAAAGTTCCATCGAACTACTCATCCAGCATCAAAAAACTCGTTGACATGAAGAGCCACAAGCTGGTTGGCATGAAGTCTCATGACTGCGACGTGATTCTCACGCAGCTACTTCTGATTGCAATAAGAGGTTGCATGGAGCTATGGGTGAGAGAGACGGTCATGAAGCTCTGTGACTTCTTCGACACGATCGGCCAGAAGTCCATCACGGAGGACCCTTGCCTGCAACTGAGGGCCGCAATGATACAGATATTGTGCAAATGTGAGATGTTCTTTCCCCCAACGTTCTTCGACATGATGGTCCACGTCGCCGATGAGATCTTGTTGTTAGGGCCATCGTTCCTGCACAACATGTTTGGGCCCGAATGATACAACGGGGTGCTGAAACGATATGTTCGTATCAGAGGGCGTCCCGAAGGAAGCACATGGAAGGCTATCATGCAGAAGAGTGCGTTGAGTTCTGCACTGATTGGTTGGCGGGCCGCAAACCCATAGGGCCGCAACGTCGTGACATACCAATCGTACGCAATGAATGGGTATACGTACTACACCAAGGCTCAAGACCGTAAGAGTACGTACCAAAACAACAGTATAGTGCTCGTAGCTGAGACGGGGACGCTTCCTCTCCCTCCCCGACGGCGAAGCCCTGCCGAATTCTCGCGCCGCCGCCCTTCTCCCTCGCCTCCCCTCCCCTCCCTCGCGCCTCCCTCGCCACCGCCCTTCTCCTCACCTCCCAAACCCTAACCCTAGCCGCCGCCGCCATGTCTTCGCAGGACCCGAGCGGGGGGTCGCAACGGACGAGGAGGAGCGAGAAGCCCCTCGCCCCGCAGGCCCCGCCTTGCTGTTGCCTGGCCCACATCGCCAGGGGCGCGGCCGGGCCTCCTCGACGCCGCCGCCTCCACCGGCCGCCCTGGCCCCGGCCCCGGCCCGGCCGTCTCCACCCTGACCCCGTCCACGACCCTGGCCCCGACCCCGAACCCCGCCGTCGCCGTCGCTGCCCCGACCCCCCCCCCGCCGCCGCCCCGACTCCGGCGACGGTATGGCCTCTCTCTCCCTTGCTGTTAATTAAATTAGGTTGAATTATGGTCAAATTAGGTTCAATTAGGGTTAAATTAGGTTGAATTAGGGTCCAATTAGATTGCTAGGGCTTATAATTTTTGAATTTTGAAGTTAATTAGGCTTTTTAATGTTTAGTTCTAGCTATTCAGGGTTTAAATTTTGTTGTTTATGTTTAGTTCTAGTAACTTAGGCTTTTTAATGTTTAGTTCTAGCTATTTAGGGTTTAAATATTATTGTTTATGTTTAGTTCTAATTACTTAGACTCTTTAATGTTTAGTTCTAGCTATGTGGTTGCTGTTTATGTTCGTTATTGCTGCTCTTGGTGCAAAGACTGATACATGCATGTGATCCCGACCATCGTGTCGGTTGATGTGAGGAATGTGGGCCCGGCCATCGTGTCAGGTCGTTGAGAAGGGTCCAGCCATTGTGTCGAGGGGGTATATGTGGGTGGGAATATTTTTTATGCAGGCATAAAATTCGGGTAGACTCATTTGTTGTTTTACAGCAATGGTCATGCCAAATTTTTCTTGTTTTACAGCATAGGTCATGCATAATTTTTCTGTTTTTTTAAATTACTTTTTTAAGTGTTGGATAGGAACCTCAGGCTCGCGTTGAAGAGGTGTCTGATCAGCCACCGGTTGTGGGGGCAGAAGTCGAAGAAGAAGCGGGTGCATCTTTCTCGGGCTCGGAAATTGCCATGAGCGATGGCTTCGAGCATGGCGAAGAAGGAGCCAAGGAGTAGCTGCTCCTTGAAGGAGGAGCTAACGAGGAAGAAGCCTAGGGTGCGACGTCTTAGGCTACGGAGTCGACTACTCAGTCGAAGTCCAAGCGGGGGGCGAACAAGGCGCCGACGGAGTCGTGGGTCGTCACCAAGCACAATAAAGAAAGCTACCCGAAGGAACCGGTGGAGGCTGCAGAAAGAATCTCGAACACATGCAACGCCATCATACGGATACGCGCTCGAATTTATCAAAGATGGAGCGACGTCCCGGAAGCTGTGAAGCAGGACTGTTACGAGGCGGCATGGAAGCGGTTCGTGCCTGCCAATGATGAGATCAGAAGACGGTTGGAGTGGCGGATGCACCAAGTCATGAGGAAGGGCCAGAGCACATGGCAATATAACTGCAGGAAGCTCATCGGCAAAGACTGGAAGACAGTGGTTAACAAGCACTGGAAGGGGATCTCGGAGGAGGACTGGGAGAGGTTCAAGGTGTGGGTCAGGTCAGATGAATTCAAGTCCAGCCAAAAATGGTACAAGGAGTTTCATGAAAAAAGGCCCTTCGACCACCGCCTCGGCAGTCATGGACGCCCCGGAAAGGAGAAGGTGTGGGCGAAGGAGAACGCCGCATCGGACCAAGCCGGTATACAGCCGAGGGTCCCAACTTTGCTTCGCGGTGAGCGCTCCAGCAAATGGTTGCGGTCATCCATGACCGCAAATCAGTGGGCGGGCCTGGAGTCTATGTCAGAGAAGCAAGAGGCTGCACTCGTAAGGCCTCGTCCTGACATCTTCTTTTATTGGTTGGGCTTCTTATACTCACATATAAGATTAACACCGAGCATGTTGTTTTTTGTATACAGGGTGCAATGGCAGAGTGGGAGTCGGATGGCTCCCACTCGTCTATCAACCAACAGTGGGATGATGCCATCAGCTACGCTCTGCAACGAAACGAGCACGGGGGGCATATGCGAGGTGTCGATTCTGGGCCCTTTCGCAGCCAGATGGCGAAAGAGCAAGGTTCCCGAAAACACAGAAGGGTGTCCAGCAAAGAACAGAGCTCAGAGAAATTAGATGAGAAGATCCGGGTGTTGGCGAGGGAGGAGCTTAGGAAGCTCGTGCGGCATGCAAGGGACCAGCGTGACGTCGACAACTTCATTGATCACGGTGTTTTCCCTCCGGCGCCCATCCAACCAACCCCACCCACATCGGATCCGTCCCCGCTACCCCACAAGAGCACCTCATGCTCCGGCACCGAGTGCTAGCTTGACCCGCTTGGGCCATCCGACGAGAACCTCACGGTAAGCGTCTTCCCGCGCTACGAAAATAGTGAAATACCACTATCATGCTCCAATCTATTAATGATGTTGCCATGTTTGTCATGCGCAGAAGGGCGTCAAATGCCGGCTACACATGCCGACGATGGGGAATCCTCTGGCGCGCGCGGGTTGCTGATGTCGCGTACGGCCGTGGTGCACCACGTGACCCTGCGAGACGACATGGTAAGGGTGTAGGTGGACTCCGTGCTCAAGGGCTTTGAGGACGAACCGGTCCCTTATCCTCCGCACGAAGAGGCGATGACCCTAAGGGATTGCGTCAACTCCTACCTTATCTGACCTAAGAGGTTGGTGGTCCTCGCTAAGGAGCCTTCTCCGTCTCCATCTTCGTCGCCCCGCCTCGGTCCGTCTCCACCCACCTGGCGCCTGACGTCTCCGTCGCCGCTTGGCGCCTCACCCGGTCCTTTGGACTACGAGCCCGCGGAACGAGACTTCTCACCTGCGGCGGAGTGCATCGACGACAATGTAAACCAAAATCCTCCGTCGCCACCCAAACCTAAAGCCCCGAAGCCATCCGCACCAAGACCCGTCCCTCAGGAAGCCGCAGCACAATCGGCCCCGTTGGAGTCCCGTCCAAGTGCCCCATCTGGGATGCAGGTCCCTCATAAACCGGACAGTTTCGATTTCCTGAGACGCAGGAAAAACAAGAGGGGGATAGGCGGCAAGGCAAGCAAGGGCTCCTCCAAGGAGGGGAAAGAGTCGTCTTCTACGGGAAGAAAACCAAAGACTGCGCCGCAGATGAAGGGATTTGGGAAGAGCGACCAGACATTCTGAAGATGCCCACCCACCCCCGTGTTGGAGATAGATTGCCTGATGAATCTTATTTCGTGGACAGACGATTCTCCCAATTTTTGTTGTTCCACCCGGACAACCAATGGTGTCCCAGGATGACCTGTATCACCTGCCACGGGAGATGCACGAGCTCCATGAAAAATACATGAATGTGGCATCATTAGGCGCAGACCTAACAAATTTGGAAATTAGGGTTTGAGTGTCAAAACATTATGGCTTTTTCGACTCCAATACGGAGAAACGCAGAGGGAAAATGACGTTACCTCGGGATTGACTTCTTCGACCAATTTCACCTCTTCAACCGCAAGTGCCTCGACAACGCCATATCAAGGCTGTGGTGTGTACACGACACAAGGGAGGCCTATATGGTGAAGCAATATGGGATGGTCATCGCCGAACCCCTTCTCTTCAATGCCACTTTGCTTGGTCCAGACCCATTGTTGGCCGAAAGTAGAAGGTTGGCCATTGAATACCTCACTTAATTCATGTTGAAACACAAAGACCGCCGTTTTGTATTGATATTGTACCATTTACAGTAAGTTGTTTTCAATTCACGTGAATACATAAATCTTTTTCCGTTGGAAGACTTGCTTGTTATATTATTTGGCTAATACAATGCGCATCCTTTTGTGAAACAACGGCCATTGGGTGACAATCGCCATCTGCCTCGATCTTGGAGGGGTCACATATTTTGATCCATTACGACGCAAGGAGAATGAACCACAATGCGACTTTGAGCCGATCAAATATGTCATCGATGCAGCCTATCGCGACGCGGTGAAATGGCACGGGATGCCTAGCTTCAGCCGCAATCGTGACGCTTCCCTCAGGCACACTTTCAAGTTACCCTGCGAGCAACAGCCTGAAGGATCCGTCTATTGTGGTTACTACTGCGCGCACACTATTCAGCAGTTCATCAACAACTTCCAGCCGAAGGGGAAGAAGACCTTCGGAGAAGTGAGGAATTGGTTTCTGGCCAACGCCGAGTTAGGGCACAACTCAGAAATTCTCGTGTACGAGATCCAGAAGGACATTGGCAAAATCCTCAGCAAAGAGGTTCTCAAATCGAGCAGGGATTACTACGGCGACGGGATTGTGGCCAAAAGTGGCTAAATTGTGTGGAACACTTCTATTTGTGGCTCATTCTTTCAAACATTTTGTATACATGCATGTGACTTGAATGTTTAACTCGTGTGGAACTTTGTAATATATTTACTGCTATTCTGTTTCTTTGGTGCTGTATACTGTGCTCCTGTATTCCTGCTATTTCTGTGCTACAGAATATTTATTTTTATAAATAATTCATTTATTTATTTTTCGGAAAAAAACAGTACCAGTGGCGGTGGCCAAAGACCGCCACTGGAAATATCCAGTGGCAGGTAATTTGCCCGCCACTGATGTACTCCACGCACTTTTCGGGTGATGCCGGAGAAATTTACAGTGACGGTTTGTAGGTCTTCGGTGGCGGATATTTTACCCGCCATTGGTGATTTCGGTGCAGCAGTTTGTGGCGGACGTGATCACGGGCACCAATCCTATTTGGGGTTTTATGATTCCCACGACATATACAAAAGGCCAGAGTCGTCAATTAATGCCTCGCTATCGAGGGGTATGTCGTCCACCTCTGAAAAGATACCCCGTCAATAGCACGACACACATGATGTAAAATCTAAGATTTAATCCTCGTGTGTTCGACGTACAACGAGTGCCACAACTCTTCGTTCGCTTTGCGTAGCTAGTATGGTGTTCTTCTTAGAGAACGTTAGTGGTCTCGCCGTCTCGGCTCTCAATTCTAGAGCGAATTGAACACTCAGTCAAAGTCGAACCGCGCCGATCGACCAAAGTCGGGTCCTCCGATGCCAAAACCAGGTAAAAAGGGTCAAATCCGTGGAATTAATAGACGGCCTTGATCTGTATGAGAACCCTCCTACAGATTGTCCTTGACTCCCGAATCAATCGCGGGTCAGTAGTACAGAGAATTTGGTGTCTCCTAGCTATGTAGAGGAGTAGCAGGTACGATAATGCATAGCACTCCGAGCGTGGAAGTTCTCTCGTGCAGCTGACACGGTGGTTCTGAACTTCTGATTGTCCTTTGTCCTTACCAAGATGCTCTTATGCGTCCTTCTTTGTGCAATCCTACGTACCCTCCAATCCAATCGCGACAACCCCCCAATCTGAAGTTCGCCCTCTCCTTTTTTCTCCTGCCGATCGAGGAATCAACCTTCCTTCTCGCGCGTCCACGATCCTTGCTGGCACGTGCAGACGAAGAATAGAAGAATCTTGGGCGTTGTCGAAGAACCTGATGCCTTGTATCTTCGAAGAGAAGAAAATTCTGATCAGCAGCCAGGAATATTCGGTTAGGCTTTACGGCTTTACCAGCGATCGAGGAACTACCAGGTGACAAGTGAGGATTGGACCGCCGACGGCCGACCGCCCGTAGTTTACAGAATGTGTGAGACGCGTGCAACTGCGATACCCGCGAAATGAAAAGGACAGATCAGCTATAAACGGAGTGAACGGTGTCTATATCGTTCCAACTTCTTTCTTTTAAAAAATCCAGCCAAGGGCGCCGAAGAAAACATGGACAGATCGTCGTTATCCTGAACCCTGTTAACGGCATCGCAAACGACGCGGCGCCAGACGTTCCGTCAAACAGCACGGCCGGCCGGCCCCGGGGCCCGGGCCCTGTCCGTTTGCCCTCCCCTGCATGCATGTACAGCAACGGGGACACCAGGTCATTGTTCAAACACGTGCCGGAGCCGTCGCTCTCCCCGCCGGCCGGCCGTGCAGCGCCGGACTTACTGCAGGAAATGCTCGGTTTGGGTCCAAGTAAAAGGTCTCCCTTTAAAGGCGCTTCAAAAGGGGTTCTTTTGTGATGAGATCCCTTTTGTTATTATATATATGCATGTTGTTTCCCTACTCCGTATTTTACAATAAAGGTTGTGAACCTTAAATTAATGTAACTAAATTATGTGCAAAGTCCGTCAAAAAAATTATGTGCAAAATGATCATTATTTTGTAGGTGCTAGTTAATTAACTATGGTGCTATAAGTAATAGTTTCGCGTCAGTTTTTTTTAACTCGAACCATGTTAGATGATAAAGGTCTCGGCATCTGCAATATGAAATACTCACTCTGATTTTAAATTCTTGATTTAAATTTGCTCAAATATGAATGTATCTATTCTTAAAAAACGTTTAGATACATGTAATATTTCGACAATAATTTAGGATCGGAGAGAGGAACACTTAGTAGTATAAATGACATGATTTGTGGTAAATCTAGTTGCATTGCTAAATGGATGAGCGTTTGACGCGTTAATTTGTCTGTTTGCCACATCCGCCCGCGCCCGCGTGCACATGCAGGTTGCAGGCGGTCCTTACTGTCTCGCCAATCTAACAACCTAATTTAACGTTACGTACGTACGTTCATGCGTACGATCAAAGCAGTGAAAATCCTCTCGTGGGAACCATATATCAGACCGATCGATGGACCGGCCTTAGTTACCATGTCGCTTCGCACACGTGGTCCAGATCTCAACCAATAATCCAACAACATGCATGCATGCATGGTCCCTTTTTAGCTTAACCATATCCCTCGTGCGCTAATGCGCGCGAGATCGACAACGCAACGCAGCATGCAGATCGGCGGTCCAGACCGTGTGAGCTGTGCCCACACACGAACGCAGGAAACAGGGCGTGTTATGTGCGAAACAAGTTAAGTTGTACGATGTCCTGGATACTGGTGCCCCAAGTTGAGTTGTCCGGCCGGCCGGCAGGTATTGACCTTGATTGGCACTACGCTAAATATTAACCCATGCACATGTATAGATGCTGGGATGACGAGAATCATGCATCGACATATATAGGTTTCTTTAGTCATGGGGAACTGGAATACTGGATCGTGTGATGATGCCCCGTGCCGTACGTGCAACCGAAGAAGAAAAACATCTTGTGTGATGCCCCAAGCATATATAGATCGAACCTGCTGCTGCATACTAGGAGTATCTTCGGGATGAACAAAAAAGAATGCCAAGCAGTCCTTTTCTAGAAGGAGATCGGAAGAATATCCAAGGAGGACTACTAGTCTCCTGTTTGGATTTAGTAACCGGCGCGGCGGAACCACCATGTGTCGAGTGAGGATTGGGTGCCGGGTGGTCTAAAGAAAGGGAAACGAGACTGCTCCCTCTGCGTTTCTGACTCTGTTTAGGCCGGCTTAGGGCGAGGTTGACTGGACATTGTCGGATCGGAACGTGCCGGCCAAACGAGCAAGCACGAAACGGCCGCCGGCCACAGCCCTGTCCGTATCGCCCGCACTGCAGCTTGGGGCCACGACAGGCCGACTGATCGATCGACACGTGGGTGCGTGAGCCGCTGAGCCACAGGCCGGGCACCGCCTTTGCCAAAACGGTCGCTCTCGTCCTCGCCGAGGCCTGCGAACCCTCCAAATCGAAGAGGACTTATTACGTGGACGTGCCAGGGGCCAGGCCAAAGATGATAAGAACAAGTACGTACGCGCAAGC
Organism: Brachypodium distachyon; assembly: GCF_000005505.3. Taxonomy (NCBI): domain Eukaryota; kingdom Viridiplantae; phylum Streptophyta; class Magnoliopsida; order Poales; family Poaceae; genus Brachypodium; species Brachypodium distachyon. Next base: position 15,354,424 of record NC_016132.3, on the reverse strand, counting down.
GCGAACATCTATCCACCCTCTTCCAATTACTGGATCGAGGCGAGCAATGCAGCTTAGAGAGATCGAACTGTGCGTTTGATTTTGCGCGAACAGAGAACTGACTGCCTGGTCGACTAACGTGTTCCTTCGCTCGTCCTCTCGTGCATGTCTTAACATCACGATACACGTGTGCTCGTAAGCTTACAGGCTCGTACATAGGCCCCTAAGCAGGTGTCAGTTTGGGTCCTAACTTTATTTTAGGTGGCGCACACGGGTCCAAACTGGTTCTTGCCCGTTTGACCTGCCAACGTGGCAAGTTGACACGGTACACGTCGACGACAGGGGGCCACATTCAAAAGCACGTTCATTTCAATTTTAAATGAGTTTCATTCGTAAAACTGGTTTTGAATTTGAATGTGAAAAGTTTATGAATGAAACTCCTTTGAAATTGAAATGAAACTGCCTTTGAATTTGAATGTGAGAAGTTTATGAATGAAACTCCTTTAAAATTGAAATGAAACTGCTTTTTAATGTGGCCCCCTCTCGACGTATACCATGTCAACTTGTTCGGTAAGAAAGCTTGGTCTAAAAACATCCGTTATATGAGACTATTCTTAATCAAGATTTTGTGAAATTGACTTTATTTCTTTTACAAACTTGATTAAATTTTAAGAAATCACACTTAAAACAAAAGCAGAACATCTTTTAAAAAGGGACGAATGAGCAGTATTGCACTACAAGCAAGTGGAGACGAGACGTTCCAAACTCGTGAAGCACAAAGGGCACGAACCATGAACGGAGACATCAGAAACACTATACTAGCAGGACGAATAATCAACAACAAAAGTTGGTACTCATTCCGGGACTCCGGGTGCCAGCCAAGCCCAGGAAGCGCCGGCCCGGTACCTGCCAGCCAGAACTAGCGTACAAGAAGAATAGGCAGCACAGTGTTATGATCCAGACCCAAGAGAACTCCAGAACTCGGTGTGAGCAAAGCAAAAGCGATCGGGAAAGAAAACGGTGGTTTCCACGGTTTCCGTGGCGCCGCCGCGTCGTACGTGGACGAAACCCACAGCAGTCAGCCAACAAACAGCCTCGTCTCGTCTTCTTCTTTAACACACCAAAGCTATCTATCTAGGCTTCGTTCTCCTCCTTCGGACTCTCCCTTTCTTCTCCTTCCGATCGCTTTCCTCCGGCCGAAAGAAACTCATCTGCGCGCCACTCCCCGTCCCCGTTTGGTCCTTTGTTAGTTATCCATTTTCTTGGTTCTGACCTTTGGGGGCAATGGATAGATAGATTATAAGATAGGCGGCCACCCGCTGAACGCAGAACCTGAACAAATCCCATCTGGCCATCTCTGTTTTCCTGCCAAAATTCAACCCTCGCCTGAATTTCCTGATAACTTCTCGTTGTTTATTGAGATTTTGCGGAGAAAATCTATCCATCTATCCATATATAGGTATGTTGGGAAACTGGCGGCGACCTGTTTGGCTTTTTGCCTCCTCCAGCTCCTCCTGAGTCTCTGTCGACTGCCTGACAGGCGGGCGGTCGGGCGAGCAGTCTCTGTCGCCGCCGCCGATAGCCGCAGCGTCTAGTCGTTCTCTCGTCTCGTTCCTCTCTTTCCGGCGGGCCGCATGGAGCCGCCGCCGAAGCAGAGGGCGGCGAGGCACGGCGACGAGAGGAGGCGGCCTTCGCTGGCGGCGGCGGCGGCGGCGGATGACGCCGTTTCCGCCGCCGCTGAGGAGTACGACCCCTGGACGGCCTGGCTCTACAAGCCGCGCACCATCTCCGTGCTCCTCGTCGGCGCCTGCCTTCTCATGTAAGTCTCCTCGATTCATTCCTCCAATCCTCCCGTCCCGTCCTCTCGGTGTTCCTTCCAATCAAGTTTTTCGACTTTTTTTCCACCTTCTTCTTCGTCTGTCGCGGCCTGCGTTCGTTGCTGTAAAAAGATGAAAACAAAGGGTAGGGCGTGCGTTTTGGGCGGTGGCAAAAGTACAAGAGCGTCCAGGGATATCAGGTGCTGCAACAGTGTCAGAGTTGAATAAAAAGGCAGCCGTGTACCTCTTTTTTGGTTGTTGTTGTTGAACGAATTTTCTACTAGTTCGAATTTAATGGGGGGGGGGGGGGGGGGGGGGGTTTGTGCGAAAGAATGATTCGAGCTTTTGAGTGAATGATTGAAGCATGATAGATGGATGGATGGATGCATTGGTGAGTCAGAAAGTAGAACCTACGATTCTGGCGAGCAGAATCAAAATCTCGTGCCAAAAAATTGACTGAAATATTCCTTTTGTTTTTCTTCCTTTGGCTGCATTTAAGTTCATCTAGAACACCTTTACTGTTGCTTGATGGAAGGATGACCATGACAAATTGACAAGCTCATCAAGCTTAGAGCTAAACCTTGGAGAAATACCTGGACTTGAGTACCCTGGGTGCCAAGTTATCCCAAGGATGTGTCACACGGCCACACGGGACGAGCGATGTTCAGTGATTTGTGCTGAAGAAAATGTGTTTGTGGGGGCGTTCTGCGTTTTCACTTTCTTGTGGTGTCATAGCATTGCCCATCTGACCCCTCCCGGATTCAATTCTTTCCGCTTTCAGCTGGGCAAGTGGAGCTCTAGATCCAGAGGGCGCTTCCTCTCACACCAGCGTGACATCTGTTAAGAGGTACGGTTGAAATCACCTGAACTTTGATTTTTTTTTACTGTCATCTTTTTTAAGCAATGTTTGAAGTTTTACTGCTGGGAATGAATGGACCAATGGATGGATGGATATACTTAGCTGAGAAAAATCAGGTTTCCTTTTCCATTGTTGATGCTGCCTTTTGGACATGAACCCGCAACAATCCTTGTAGCACTGCACAATGATTGGGGAGAGCGAGTGACGCTGACATGATTTCCACATTGACGCTTTCCAGGGGTGTCTGGGCTATGATTGCGGTCTTCCTTGCCTACTGCACACTCCAAGCACCATCAACGTGAGTTGGTTTTTTGGAATCTTTGTTCTTATGTAAACCAAACATTAGTGCTTCATAAGTGCAGTGTGCTGACTGTTTGCTTCATGTTCTTGTCATGCAAACTCCATCTGTTTCATTATAATTTAGGATCCTTGTAAATTCGGTTGATAGCAGTATTATGTTTCACATGCTGAGATATTTTAATGACAGACAATAATTCAGCCATCTGGCAATATCGTCGCAGGATACTTATTAGGCCCCATCCTGCTGTTTGGCGTCTGGTGCATGGGCTGGCGGTTGTTTACCTTGTTGCTCTTACATTTCTTCTTTTCCAGGTTAGCTGCTATATGCATTGTTTGTGACTGTTCTGTTGGCATTCTGCATACCAAACTACTTGATTGTGACGCTTCAGAGTAAATGCGATAACCATGCATGTGTGGCACATCTTGGATATACAGTGGCTTATCCTGTGATTCTAATTCCTTGCTCATTTTCCAGAACCGTGACGATGCTCGGCAGTTCATGAAACACCTTTACCCTGATCTTGGAGTCGGTAATATCTCTGTAAGAATTAGTTTAACATAAAACACTAAATTAAAATCTACAAAAAATGGTGCTAATAAAGCCCTTTTTAACCCTTATGTAGAATTACCGGAGAGATCCTATGGAGCTGATTGCCGTCTGTATGTTCCAGAAAACCCTAAAAACAAGTTCATAAATATTTATGTATGATTTCCATGTGAACCTTCCTATTTGATGAAGTTGCCCTAATTATTGTTGCTGTTATACCACCAAATTTGACGGCTTGAACAATTATATAGGACACATTGTTTGATGAATTTGTTGTGGCCCATGTCTTGGGTTGGTGGGGAAAGGCTGTAATGATACGAAACCAATCCCTCCTATGGGTCTTGTCAATTGGCTTTGAGCTAATGGAGGTTAGATCTGGTCGTCTTGTTGGAAAAACGCATGTTATTGTCTTCTTATTGCAGTCTTTGACAGTGAAATATGCTTATTATGATCTTTTGCAGCTTACGTTCCGACATATGTTGCCAAACTTTAATGAGTGTTGGTGGGATAGTATTATCTTGGACATCTTGATCTGCAATTGGTTTGGTGAGAGATCTTGCGATAGTTAACAACTTAGCATTCATTTTTCATACATCCTATTACCTTCCTGATATGTATCCGTCTGTAGTATATTTATGCATTTTAAAATAATCGAGTGCTTCTTGATTTACATGATTATATACAATTTATTTGAATCAGATCTATCATCTGTAACATGATAACATAAAAAATACTATGTGATATATACAAAATTTGGTCGGGATAAAATGTAGCCCCAGATGGAAATACTGCTGAATGCTACATATAGCACTTACTACTGGACAATAAGCATTTAGTTTCTTTTGTTATTTTGTTTCATGGGTAGTAAACTAGAAAGTGAACTTTCTATTGCAAGAAACCCTAGCAAAGCAAGTCTTCGATTAATAAGAAAATCTCATTCTATAATCATTTCAAATATTGATTGCCCTTACTTTGATGGAATCGCTATCTTGAGTTATCAAGTACTAGTGCTGAAGGGTGTTCAGCTGATCGAATATTCACAACACTGTACGCCCTTCGAAGTTCAGTTAAGCATTCCCATCTAAATCAAGAGTGGCTGCAACACTAGATACCATTTGGTCCGTGATCATGCGATGTTTATCCTTTCACAGGTAATTTCTTAGACAGAAACTCTTGTGTTCTAATTCAGGTATTTGGGCGGGAATGCACACGGTCCGTTACTTTGATGGTAAAACGTATGAATGGGTTGGACTGAGCCGACAGCCCAGCATCATGGGTAAGGTATGTTCACTGAAAATACATTGACAGATCAATGGTTGCCTCGTTTCAAGATTGGATTACATTCTCCTTTAGAGGGATTGCCGTGTAGATATCAGTTACAGTTCCCAATTAGCATGCTAGTGCTCTTTTGGCACCATCAATGACCATGACCCCGTACTTGTCAGATTACTGTTGTCTCATTTGGCTTTCCAAAATTAAAGCATGCATAGTTTGAGATATGACAGCCTCTGGCCAGGTTATAGTGCAAGATGAGTAACTCCATGAAACAATGATGCCAGCCAGTTACTGAGAAAAAGTGAATTGCTTTGACTTCTTGTATCTAAGATGCCAGGCAGACATGTAAGGGCCAATGGGCCATCCCAGTGGGGCTGTCTTGCTTGCTGTCCGAATCTGTCATTTGCCATTATTGATCCCTGATTATTTTTTCATAATTTATCTTACTTCATGCCATTCTCTATGCATTTATCTGGTACTGTATCCACATGTGAATAGTTACAGACTGTTTCAGACAAACCAAACTTGCTAATCAGGCTTGTCCATACCGCTTTCTCCAGCGAAGTTGTCGATATTGTCCTTATCACAAATAGTCCAGGTATGGGGGTTTTAAACAGTGATATAAAGAAAATGTTTTGATCAAGAAACGATACATTTTTATCATTTTTTTACTCTTGGAAACGGGTGGCTTGGCATAGTTAACTTGAGAAATAGTTTCACATAATCTGACGCCGACACTGTGCCGATGTGCATTTTTTGTTGGACCTTGAAGAGCAATTGTGCAGACTAGTTTTGATTCCCGTCTACCGCTTCCATTTTGATTTGCAGGTGAAAAGATCATTGAGCCAGTTCACTCCGGCACAGTGGGACAAGGATCAATGGCAGCCCTTCATGGGGCCGCTACGGTTCGTCCAAGTGCTGTTCCTCTGCGTCGTTTTCATGATGGTGGAGCTCAACACATTTTTCCTCAAATTCTGCCTCTGGATCCCTCCAAGGAATCCCTTGGTTGTGTACAGATTGATCCTTTGGTGGCTGATTGCTATTCCGACCATCCGCGAGTACAACTCCTACTTGCAAGACAGGTCCCTCTCAGTTCTCCTGATCAAATTTGACAGCAAACAAATCATATCTAATCAGTATGTCATCTCTTGATTCCTTGATGGGATTTTTACATCTGGGCCATGATTTTGATCACCTCAGGAAACCAGTGAAGAAGGTTGGTGCCTTCTGCTGGCTCTCTGTAGCCATATGCATAGTGGAGCTTCTTATCTGTATGAAGTTTGGGCATGGTGAGCTCTCCTTTTGTTTACCTCTCTTTGCACAGTACAACCCTTGGGCTTTGATGTGATGCAAAATTCGGCGATTTGGATGCCTAACGTACAGAAATTTCAATTTGGGCAGGACTGTTCCATGATCAAATGCCTACTTGGCTTGTCATTTTCTGGAGCTCAGCCGGGATAGCCCTCGTGATTTTCTTGCTTGCTTGGTCATGGAGGAACCACCAGAAATTCCGGAGAAAGATGCTCTAATAGTTACTACACTCACCATCAGAAATGTTTCTACTCCAATCTAAATGAAAGCTGTTTTTGTCTTTGTTTCCACGTTTGGTACATAGGCTGTATATAGGTGATGTAACTTTAGATCTTAGGGGCAGGAACTTGCTTCGTCACGATAGCACATTGTTTACCAGCATCGTAAGATTGGATAGATTCAAAATCAGTAATAAATATATGAAGGCATGGTTCTAAGTAACGAGCTAGTAAATCAAGACTGCGACATGATCTGGATTATTAAGAGAATCCTTGGACAGTCTTTTTCTTAAAGAAAAGAATAAAGAAAACATGTTTAGGATTTATGTTTTGTTTATCTGCCCATTTTCATTTGGACAGGTTCTGATTTCTCCCAAATTTGTGTTGCCATGGGAAACTTGTGCGGAGCAGCAACAAAATCGTGTCTTTTGGAGTACTTAGCTTATCAAAAAAAAATTGTTTTCTCCCTTTCAGTTGTTTTTTTAAGCTTAAAATAAGATCTTTAAGTGTCACATATTAATACAGTTCAGCAAACACAAAATAGTCCTGAACGGATTGAAGGAACTTTGTTGGTGTTAGTACTAGCACGAATCTTAAAGCCAATCGTACGGATCAGGCTGGCCAGAACATCAAAGCCCAAGCCCTAAACCCTGCGCCTCCGACCGCCGCCTTCTCTTCCTCGCCGTCTTCGCCCTCGCCGCCCCGCTTCCGGAGCCGACTCCAACGGCCGCCGCTATGTCGAAGAAAGGAGGAAGAAAGAAAACAGCGGCCGCCGGTGCTGGGGACGAGCTGTCCCGCTTCCTGCAGCCGCACCTCCAGACTATCTCGGACACCCTCCAGGTTGGTACCCGATGAACCCCGGTCACGGCGCGGCTTTAATCCTGCGCGGAACACCTGGTTTGATTAGATAACATGCTTGTCTGTGTCTGGGTTTCGCAGTTGATGGCGGACGCGGCTCCCTCGGGATTGGAGCGGACGGAGTGGTCGGAGGTCGTCCAGCTCGGCGACCTGGTTTACAGGCAGGCCACTGTCGGTGAGTCCTTAATTCCACGATTTCTTGGACCAAGTTCCTTGCGATGGGGTGAAAATCATGCGCGTGTAGTTAGAATTGTTAGGATTTCTCTGGATGAACATAGATCTGTTCCAGCTGCTTGGCACACCCGGTAGGATTACATCATAGGAAGGATAGGGTTGGGATCTGAATTCGTGCCTGCTTAAGAAGCCAGTCAGTGGCGGTTTATATGCTTCAGCTTCTAGAATTTCTATTGGTGAACGTGGATTCGTTTAAGTTGCTTCACAAGGTAGGATCACAACTTGAGAAGAACATGGTTGTTATATGGATTTCATACTTGCTTAAGACGACAACCAGCAACAGTTTATATGCTTTAGATGCTCTATGAATCAGAACTAAGTTATTTGAATTATGTTTCTAACCAGTGCTCGGGTAATTCATGCAGTCCATGTGTTTGTGATACTTTTTTTGTTAATGATTTATCTCTTGCTTTGTTGACTTATTGCTGTTCCTGTTCTCTGTGTAGCTGGGATGGTCTGGAGTGGAGACTTGCCTGATGTAGAAACACTGAAGGAGAACATTGTTGCTTATTTCAACGTCTTACAGGGTTTCCTTTTGGCTTGCCATGGAAGCACAGTTGGTGCTGGTCCTACTCTCCACAAGTATATCTCTAGTTTTGCGAAGAGCGTGGTAGATTCCAGCATCTCATTGTTCAAGCTAGCTGTCTCTGCTTACGGTACGCAACACATCCTGATATACCTTATCTAGTTTCCACCTTCGCGGGTATTCGGCATGCTGTTCTGTGGGGTCTAAAAGCCATTTGTAAGTAGCTGTAAAAACACACTATTTCTTCTACCTGTTTCTTGGGAAAAAATGATGCTGGTTGATGAATAACTCACATGACCAAACTTACTGATCTAGTTTTCATATAATTAAAATGAAAAGGAGTAACTTGATCCTTCAAAGAAAAGGAGTAACTTACCTATTTTGCAGTGTTGGTTGCCTTTCTTTTGTTGTGATTCTGCGTATGAGTTGGTTAGTAGTACTGTAATAATTAGTAAATGGCACGTTCAAGAGAAATGCAGCATGAAATAGCACGTTCTTACAGTTTTGATCCTCCGAGTATAATTTTGTTCCTGTTTAGTGCATCAGAAGATTCAGATATTGATTTAAATATATTATTTTCATGTTTTAAATGGTCAGAATCAGGGGTAATATTCTTTCTTATGAAATGCAGAATCTGGCAAGCCTGATCGAAAAACAATTATACCTCCGGTGACAGGAACTGTATGGGAAGCGTGTCTTGCTCTTAAAAAGGTTCCTACGACCAACTGTACTGCCATAGGGCGAGCTATGACCCAGATATGCTTATGTTTGAAGGATATTCTCCGGGAGATGAAAGAGCTACCAATCGGTGATTCTGGTGATATCACAGCTGAAAAATCATCTAATGGAGATGTTGACATCAGTTCGGACAAAGATGAATCGTCATCTGATCTCGAGGTAGATGATGAATTCTCTGAGGAGGAGATTGCCATTGCCAAGATGATTACCGCAGTGACATCAGATTCGCTGGTTGTGGTGAAAGAGGCAATTCGTTTCATTACCAGTTTGCTCAAGAGCTCTGGTAACCAACGTGATGCTAGTGAGGATAAGGTTGAGTCGATGGAAAATTTGCTGAGCTGTTGCAGGGAGATTGCTGAGCAGATTAACGATCTTGGGGCTTCCGTGTATACGCAAGAGACATCCGAAATGAAGTCCGCCATAAAAGGACTATACAATGGTATCAATGGGATGCGCAAGGAAATAGGGGACCTCGGTGGCTCTCCTGAGAATATCTTTGCAGCCTTTGGAGGATTTGAGAAGTCGCTGGGAGCTCTCGAGGAAAAGATTGATGAGGATGTAGTAAACGAAATGGAAAACCTTACCATCTGCCGGTCATGATTGCTGAGAAAAGATGGCTCATATTCGTGGTAGCAATGTTGTAATCTGTCTTCTAGTTCTGAGCTGTGGAGCTTCTGTTGCTGAACGAAATGATGATTGCGTAGTTCTTTTCCAGTGTAAAAAAAGTGCTTACTGCTTAGTCTACTCTGTTGCAATTGTTGGGTGTGTTGAGTAAGTTTCACTAGTTATATTGTTACAAGAGTGATACCAGATGAATCGGTGATGTACAAGTTCATGCTGTGTATTCTGCTGGGGTTGGTAAAGCTGGAAAAATTCCGGGTGGGTTGTAGTTATGCTATGTTGCGTCAAGAAATCTCATTTGTGAACTGGAACCAGCTGGGGGACTACTTATTACTGACTTTTTTCTACTAGTGTCCTGCCAGCCGAAATATCAGCCCATCAGACATGACAAATAGCTTGACCTCTAATCTGTCATCATGTTAATTTTGTAACAGATTCTCTTTACCCACAATTCAGCAATTTTTGGCTTGGTTTTGTTGGGGACCTTCTTTATAAAAGAGGACACCCTCAAAAAATTAGCGTATGCTGCAGATATGCGGCGCGCACACGGTATTCTTTAGTATAAGGCGAAAGAATAGTTCGCTTTGTGCTCACTACGCAGCTCCGTGCTCTTCCACCGTGCGCTGCGTTCCTTCTTATACCTCTCCGGAGCGACCGTCCTTCACCGCTAAGCGATGTGGTACTAATCAAACATCTAACCATGCGTGCTGATGCCACAGTTCCTGCGGGCTGCGGTTGCGGTGGGCCGGACGGTCGGCCCAACCAACCGACGAACCAAGAGAAAGTTGGAGCCGGGCCGGGGAAGAAAAGGGGCCCGAGATCCCTCATCCCTCGTGGAAGCTCGAGTTTCGGTGGGAACCCGTCGTCGTGGCCACCGCGCCCGCGCGCGCGCATGCCGAACAAGTTTCGAGCGGCGCGTAAAGCTAACATGTGCCAATGCCATGCGCGTCGCGGCGCGCGCGGGCGAGGCGTGCGCATGCCGCAAGCAAAGCATGCACGCAGCGGCGGACGTACTACGTGACCACCGCCCAACGAAACGAGGCCGTCCCGGACCCGGCCGGCTGGCGCGCGGCCTTGTGCGTTGCGCGGGGGGTCCCGGGCGCGCGCACGCGCCGCCGCCCCCGTGTCGCGCGGCGGGCAGGCATGTGCGGGCAGCGTGTCGTGTCGGGGCGGCACCCCACTGTCTGTCGCTGCCGCCGGCGAGACACGTACGTGGGGCGTTGGGCACTTGAGTGCCCCATGATTACCAAAGTTCTCTCCCGCCCACTGCATGCCGATCTCGTTTGTTCCATGCACGCTTGGCCCGGCCGGGTCTTTCTGACCTTTGCTTGGAACAGAATGGAACAAAAGCTTTCCTTGCCACGCGCGCGCTCCAGGAAAGTAGGCCGGGATATTATCGGCGCGCGGCCGGCGCCGGACTGACCATGCCGACGCGTGGTGAACAGGAGCATGAGCTAGCGTCCTGAACTCGATCCTGATCACTTGCTTCATGGGCATGCTAGGTTGCTGCTAGCTTTACGATCTTTCAACAGGTGGTTCACGTACGTTGTAGTACTGGCTTAGTCGCTAGGACGCAGACGATATCGATCATTAGCCTTGCAGAAATGCAACAACCGCGGTGGAAAAGGTGACTGGTGGTTACGGTAACTGGGCGTGGCAGACAGGCATCATGGACTCCTTTTGACGTCGATTTCGCCCCGATCATGAGTACGCAAATCTGACGACCTACTATTATCTCTGTGCTCTGTGACTGGCCTGTTACCGTTCCTCGGCCTCATGATTTCCGTCCAATATCGTTTTCTGATTTGTCTGTCTGCATTTCACCAGCAGTATCACTAACTTCGTAACCCCTTTCTGACGAAACCTCTTTCTCCTGATATTTTTTTTTGTACAAGTCGCCCCTCGTGTTTGCAAGTTCTTGGTCTGTTGGTCGATAAACTAAGTACTACTAGTATATTGTGCGTCCCAAGTTCGTCAAATAAAGAGAAGTACAGTCCAGTTCTGCCGATGATTCTCCCAAGAAGGTAGGAACAAACAAACAAAAACCGGAAACGCCGGACACACGAGAGCGGGATGCATGCATGCATGCATGAAAAGAGAATAAACCGCATGCGCGCTAAGTTGCAACGTAGTACACAGCAAAGAAGCCGGCCAGCAGACTGCAGTACGCAACAACAACAACACGTACACTGGGGGCAGCGCAAAGGGAAGGAAAAAAGAGATGTTGGACAATGGACAAGACCAACTTTATAAGCTGGAAAAAGCAACGAGTATTCCCCTCCTCTTCCTGTCAGGGTCCTTCTCATGCACCCTAAAGCTGCTGATCATCGTCCACCAGTTAAGCCACCAGCAGCATGCAACAGGTTGACGAGAGAGGACGTTCACACGCCGGACGGCCAGAGCAAGCACTTGAAAGGAGGGAGAATCTATCAGCTTTGATCGCTTGCTCGAGCTTTCTGTCGGAGGGCAACATTAGCAAATTGCAGGTTTTACTGATCACCGAAAGCAGGTTTTACTGTCACTAGCTGGCAGCTGCTTTGCTACTTGCTACGTAGTGCATGGTTTTATGCATTAGCAATTGCAAGATCTGGCTGGTGTGTTTAGGCAACATTTCTGATAGTTTGATATGCACATTGTTCTTCTTGTTTTCCAAGATTACTCTCCTGCCTTGGAATGTACATGAATTTACTAAGCAAGCTATACTGTTTTCGTACTATATGTCCACTAGAATATTTTTACAGTACACATGAGGCATTTCCCCAAAGCATTACATGGAAGTCATCAACGATGTATCAGTAAACAATCATCTTTTACTCTTCTATCATGGTGAGAATCCTATTCTATGCTACCAGCCAGCAAGCCACTTTTCTCTCGGAGAAAATATTAGCAAACCAAATGAATGTTAATTAATTAGCACTATGAACAACGAAGTGCTCGAGACTAGTAAAACTAATTATGGGGACCGTTTCTCTGAGCACGCATGTTACCTCTACTTTGCAATGCTAGCAGCAGGGGCCAGGGAAAAAAAAGGAGTGAAGCTTCCATGCCTGAGTGAGCTGGTCATCAGTGACATGCACATGGGTAGTTCTGGTAAACAAAGTTAACACCTAAACAAGCTTTAACCAACCCTAATCTCCACTAACCCAACAAAGTAAAAAAACTACTGTTACTCGACAAGCTAATGAGCTTCCTCCTAATTAACAAGTGATCACCGGCTGCTTAAAGGTGCATCATGAATTACTTATGGGAGTTATCCATCTGTGTTAGAGCGAGTCGATCGATTGATCCCTTCACGTTACAAAAAAGTTATGTATAAAGATTTGCAGAAGTAAATCATAAGCAACCCTCACATTTGCAGCTTATCTTCTTTGCCTTTTTGAATTTGTCAAAAGGAAAAAGGTCAGGTTCTTGTAAACCCGACATTGCTTTTCACCTTCTAAACCGCTTTAAAACAAAAACTTGAGACTTTGGAGACCTGATGGATCGATCTAGTTGCTTTTCACATTGAGCAAACCGGTTACATATATGTCCCAACTGCTGCTTGGTAAGCAATAAACAGTTTGGGAAAAGCAAATCAGCTATCAGAATCAGCAGGCAATGTATGTGCAAACTGAGCTTCATTTCAAACCATGTGTGTCTATTCAAATCCAGTTCTTTCTTTATTTCTTGACCCGGACACAAGTCCAGTTCTTTGACCAGTTTTTGAGAAAATCATGGCGCCTTTTCTGGCTGCAATTATTTCGTTTCCTCATTCATCAATCATTCTGGTGATGCATATCACTCTCTCCTCCCTCCAAATGGTAGTGGTGCATGCGGCAGAAGCTGGTCAGAAAAGTATACTTATTTGCCCGGCCTCCTGCATTGCAAAAGCGAAAAGAGCTACTAGGGAGCAGGTCGACAAGGCGGTCAAATAGAAAGCCCATTCATTCGATGCCCTTTTGCCCTGTCCTTCTCTATGTAATGTAAGGTCCATTTCGCCCTGCACAAAAGCACAGGTGAACACATGCCTTGCTACTGCTGCATGCCTGCATGGGCTGATTAAATAAGCTGCACACGAAAATGACACGGTGCTCCTTTTATGTTATTAAAATGTACTCCTCCGTTCTTGGTTTTGCACTAAATCCACTCCGATCCTAAATTGTTGTCGAAATATTACCTATATCTAGACTTTTTTAAAAATAGATACATTCATATTTGGACAAATTTGAGTTAAAAATTTAGGATCAGATCGAGTATTTAGGAACAGAGAGAGTAGGTTATTTTGAGTCCGTGTTAGTTAAACATTTTTTAGATCTGATCACGAATACAGAAAAACAGCACACCGATACCACTAGATCAATCATGAAATATACGACATGTCTGCAAACATTGCAATTTTAGGTCTCCAAAGCAGCACAAATTACAACTGAATTTCGATGTAAGAATCTGTATTCTGCAATCTGCGTAAAAAACAACAAACTCAGAGGACTACAATCTAAGTTCTCCGTATACCACCAGAGCTCTCTCGCGCTCCACTGAGTCCACGCAGGATTAATCTATCCACGCATTCTGCTCAACAGGCCCCAAAGCTGCCTCGGGAGCCGTGCAAGGTGCGTTTTGCGTTCCCCACAAAACATGCGCCCCATTCTTCATCTCCAATGGCGGCCACGGACCATTTCTTAAAACCCAGTTCGCTTTCCTCGCGGCCCATGTGAACTTCCGGCTCTGTATATATAACACCACCACTCTTTTCCCCTCTGTCTTCCTGCTCGCTTGCCCCTCCTATGCTCTCTGCTCCTCCTTTCCCTCCCAAGCACCAAGCTTAGCTAGCTCTGTCTTCTTTGTTGCCCCAAATGGAGTTCGGCGCGAGCTCGAGGAGGAGAAGTAATGGCTGCTGCCCGCCGAAGGAGGAGCAGAGCAGAGGAGAAGCAATGGCGCCGGACGGGTAGGCGGAAGCGGCCGGGTGTGGTTGCTTTGGCTCCCATTGCCGGCGGCTGGAGCTTCTTCCTCTCTGTTCTGGTCTCAGCGTGAGTTGAGCATGTAAGAACGAAGGAGGAAGACGAACCGCGGCGCAGATGGTGTGAGCTTCGGTGGGGAATTGAGGCTTCATGGTCCGAGATATATATGTATATCTCTCTCTCTCTAGGTACTGTCTGAAATTAATTAGCACTCTAGCTGATTTAGCACTCGTAGCTAAGTAGTATATCCATTTTCCCTTTTTTTCTGTTATGAGAGATCTCGATGGTGTTATGACTAGTAACTGAATAAACAGTGGTGCTGGAGGTATTAGCCTCGAGTTACTAGCAGCAATGCATCGGTTACACTTACTCCTTGTAATGCATTGTAATCTGTCTGCCTCTTCTTTCTCTCATTTCTTTTGTCCTCCTTTGCTACAAGGTTATATAGTAATTTTTCCTTGGGCATTCATGCTGGTTAACCCCCTCTCTCCATGACTTGTACGTAAACGTAGTTAGAATCCTCACGTTTCGGCACCAAATGCAGTATGGTTTGCGAATTCAGGACGAAAACGGCACAATATTTCCCAAACTGTTGCTTTAGCATGTTTTTACCTTTAAATTTCTGCAAAAACTGGATGTAACGAAGACAGAGATTTGGGTGCGGTTGGTTTCGTTTTAATCTAAAATAGAATCCCGAACTTTTTTCACCGGTTGGTAAAAGGCTTATTTATTACTCCACAGTACAAGCATTAAAGGCATCTCTCTGAACTGAATGGCAGATTGCTTAATTCGCACTCGGCAGCCGTAAGTACTACTGTACTGTACTGCGCGGCAAGCGTCAGAGCCGTTCTGAGCCTCGCAGCCACGCTCCACTGCGAAAAAACTGCATCGATGCGATGCGTGCGACGCAATCCATCTTGCCCCAGAGCTAGCTAGCTCCTCCAGGCCAGACGCATTTACTAGTGATGGACCGATGCGCGCGCACATAGATCGATTGGACTGAACCAACCTCATCTTCTTCCTCCGTTGCATAGAATTAGTAGAAGGGACTTCCAACCAGAAAAAAAATGGAGGAAGCTTAAGCTAGCTAGCTGGAGAGTTGTGGTGAAGTCAGGTCGCGGTTGAACTCGCACAAGCCCAGGCAGGCAACGGTGGCAGGCAGTGGTGCCTCGAGCAGTGCTATGTACTCGTAGGAGTAAGCTTAGCCTTGCTGCGTTGTCTGTTTGGTGCTGGCGTTGCCACCTCCTCGATCGAGATGTACTGTGGCTGGCTGTTGGGCGCAGGGAATATTCAGCGGCTGCGCAGGGCCGTGTCATGCATGCGCTCTGCTGCTAGCTCCAGCAGTCCAGCTCGTCGCGCATGGGCGTGGGGGGCCCTTGTACTCCTCCATGCTCAGCTTTTGCTTTCAAAATGCTGCAAACCATGCCGGTCGTGCCCGCGTGGAGCCGTGGACTCGCGGGTGGCAGCAGCGGTAGCCGGTACCGGCGTGGCGTGTGCTCTGTTTATCTTTATCCCCGTCCGTCCGTGCGTCCTGTTTATCTCGTCTGCCGTATTTGCATTGGACTGACGCGGGCCGCTGTTCGCGTGCCTGCTGCCGCCGTGTTGCGTGCGCCGCGTGCTCCGCTTCTGCTCGTGTGGTACGGTTGTGGGGATGGGGAGACCGGCAGCATGGACGCCGGCCGCCTCTATTCCAACCGTGGCTCGTGACCTCAGCTCGCGGTGCGTGTGTGTTTCGCACTTGCTCCACGTAAATCCCTCTGCCAAATCGATTGCTCAACAGAGCGCAAAATCGTTGCCGCCTCAGTGGCTCAGTGTTGTCACGCGCAACGTTTTGAACGTCCCTACGTGCATGCGACACTGTGCCTGCTAAATGATTACATTTTCTTTCAACAAAAGAAAAAACTATACCATGATACAGTGAGTTCGTTTCATCGATCCATCGTTCGTCGGTACGTGCCTATGCATGATCCCTTCTACGGAGTACTACTAGCTTTCTTGTCGATCGGCTCGAGCCGAGAACGTGCGTACGAGCAGCACGGCGATGTCGATGGAGACTGACGCTTGACACCACTAACCCACGGAGGCACACCGGGATGTGATCGATTCTTCTTCGTGGACCGCGCCTGCCTGCCTGCGTGCATGTCCCGGCCGTACGACACGACACTACGAGATTGGCAGCTGGCATCGGCATGGACATGTTGAGTTTCACTGCACACGGCCAGCGTTTTCACTGTGCATAATATTAAGGTAGCGTCAGCGTACCAATCATGCAAGCTTGTTTGGAGCCTGGGGAATATCCGCACTGATATCTTTCGTATATCCAGCACTAAGATGTTCAACTTGGGATATCTCAGTTAGCAGTAATCATTGTCCTATGTTTTCTAGTGACCTTTGACAAATCTCTGATCAAGTGAAGAAGGTGTATTAGGAACTAGGATCGACTCAGTCTCCTAACTGATCACGATTTTCTCGCTTGGCTCTGCTTAGCGAATTTATTACCATATCGATCGCTTGGACCTGTACTTTAGGATGACAAAGACAGCTCGGATGCGTAACTAAATTAAGGATCTATAACGAGTTCACGATTAAAATGCGTGACACGTTGCTACCACCATGCATGCTTGGTTCGTTTTGATCGATCCCACTTCATGCAAGAGAAATCTTTTTCACCTTGCACATTGTGTTGCGTACCCGCCGTTAAAAATATTGATCCCTTCGAATAGATGATACGTATACGTGGACTGTACTAGTTGAGGCTAGAGATGAAGTATGATGCACTCTACTTCGATCCATGCCGTTGGCCGGCCCGTTGCTGGTAATCTAGTGCTACCGCTTTTGCTGCCGCGCATGCTGCGATGGTCCATGCATGCACGACTCCGGCCGGCTGGGCCTCTGTACGTATGTACGCGTGGGCGCGACAAAGCGCAAACTAGCTGCTCCCTCCGACTGATATTATTTACTAACATATTACATATGTATTTAGACGGTTTTTAAACATAGATACATTCATATTTGAATAAATTTAAGACAAGTAATATGAATCGGAGAGAGTTGGTTGATACATGCTATACAGGTGTGTTAGTTACGAGCCAAAGCGTGCACTGTACGTACAGTATCCTAGTAGCTAGAGGGATGAACTTTCCTAGAGAGATCGTCCGCGTGTTGCGTGGATGCATGAGCACAGATCTGTTGGACAGTTTTCGCGCACACACCAGACGAGAGAGCCGGAAGTCAATGCTTTAAGACGGCAAACAGTGCAAACAGAAGGCGCACGCAGGCATTAATTCCACAAATGCGCTCATCCAGCACGGTAGCGTGGAGTGCATTCGTGCCGGCGGCTCGCGCGCGGCAGCAGCAGGAGGCGGCGCCAGCGGCTACCTGAGATGCCGGTCTCCGTTGGTGAGATGAGCAGGCAATGTCCTGGAAACTCAAGAGCAAACACACATCCGGGTCGCGCTAATTTTATCTTGTGCGTTCATCCGTGAAGAAGTGTTTTGGTTTCATGATACGCAGCACGTGTTAGCACTAGTAGTAGTAGTAGTACGTTGTCAAGGCCAACGGGTGTTGGCACGTACGGGCCGGCATGTGTGGTGCACCCAAAAGCGGGTGTGCCCCGTACGTGCTCTGCGCCGGCGCAGGTTACACAAAAAGAAGAGGCAGGCAGCTGCCAGCGGCCCTGCCGGCCGGCATCCCAGCGTGAGACAGCCAGCCAGCAAGGATTGGATTTGGACGGGACGCCGCGGCATGCGTGGCAGCGCGGACAACTGGACAAGACGTGAGAGATGGAGCAGTAGTACTACTGCCGCAGCCCCGGCCGGCCGGCTCACATCTGCCAGCAAGCAGCGCAACGCCTTTCATTTCATTTAAGCCGTTCTGTGCAGCCGCCGCCGCGACGGGACGGGACGTGGGGCGGCGCGGCGGGATTGACCAATAAATAACCCTCGTGTGGATTTTGGGTCGTCGTCCATCCTGTTTTCCCATTCCCAGCAGATCAATAATAACCCAGGCACAACTGGGTTGTTAAGACTGAATGTATCTGATGTGCCTTGCTAATCAAAATTTCAAAGAGGTCGTTGTAGTATAGTGGTAAGTATTCCCGCCTGTCACGCGGGTGACCCGGGTTCGATCCCCGGCAACGGCGTTTCTAACAGTATTTTTGGCACTTGATCTGTCCGGCAGATGCACAGCGAATACATATACAGCAATCCGGCAACTGTGAAGGTCCAGCTAGTGAGTATCTGTCCAAAGCATGCTACTACTAGTTTGCATGCAGGCTTTCAAAATCTGATAAATTGCTCTATTCTCCACGACCATTTCCCGGCCAGTGGTGTTAAAGTATGGGAAGAACCATCAAGTCCTAAATTATTCAACTGGCGTATTAAAAACAAATGAACTAACCAAGGGAAAGATGTGCACAGTGAAGCATTATTGGAAGGTAGTACTTGTTAGGTCCAGAGTTTTTTTTTTTACAAACACAATACAAATACAGACGCTCACAACACGCGCGTACACCCACCCCGAGTTGATTAGGAACCACACGACGAGGAATCAAACATTCTCACAAGAGCATTCAAACATTCCAATGAACAACTCCAAGGGAGCAAAGCTGCTGGGCTCCAGCTCAGAGCAGATGGTAAAAGAAGTAATGGATACAAGAACCGAAAGTAAAACCGACAAGAGATGCCGCGGCAATAGTAAGTAATTCATCTTCAGGTAATTGAATATCGTCCATTGGATGTCGCTTCTACGGTTGAGATTTCAAGATACTGCAAGCACCTAACTTTTGTTTTGTTTTGGAAAGGCTTCGGCACTTAACTGATGGACTTGACACTTCTAACTGGATAGGCTGAATGAGATCTTGACATGTAGGAGTACTCATATTCCCCACCAAGCCAACCTATCTTTACACTTGACGAAATCTGTGCTAAGTTGCTGACCTGACGCCTTCAGCCCACAGCCCACAGCCCACAGCCCGATCCAGTCGAATTCCTGGCCCATCCACGACGAGGCGGATGGGAACTGCTATTGTTTCGGACTGCTCCGTTTCAACAGCGATCGGGAACAACCTTTTGTCATAGATTCTAATATGAAATTAGACATCCAAGTCGTTGTAGTATAGTGGTAAGTATTCCCGCCTGTCACGCGGGTGACCCGGGTTCGATCCCCGGCAACGGCGACTTTTTTTTCCTGAGGCCTATTTACATTACATATGTCTCTGGTACCTGTGAAGGTCCAGCTGATAAACTAAACCAGCAATGAGCGCATCCGGGCATACTCAAACTCCACCATGATTCTCTGTCTGCATTGAACAACTGATCATGCATTTTTTTTTTTCAATTCTACTTTTTCCAAGCAAGAAGTCGAGAATATATATGTCTCAAGTCAAGACTAGCTAAACTGTACAGGAAAAGCCATACAATTATGTAAGAAGAACAAACTTTGCTACTGAGAAATCATGCTATAGTCTAGAAGCAGGCATCAAAATCTAGCAAGTTCTGTTGTATATTCCATGCCATTCATCCAGCCAACAAGAAGCTAAGACATTCAGCTGCCATACAATTTATAAATAAACTGACAAGAAGTGACATATGCGTCCTCAAGCTTCACATATCCTACAACAGACCAGCCTATCTTTGCACCTGATGCAAAGTTGCTAATTCATCGTTAGGTAATTGAATATCAGTTGTCGGATGCCGCTTTGTACGGTTGAGATTTGAAGATACTGCTTTTGCACTTAACTGATGGAATTGACACCTATAAGTGGAGGCTGAAGATTCAGACAGCTTACTGAATGATGAAAGATGCTGACAGTTGCATATTCTCCACCACACCAGCCTATCTTTACACCTGATGCAATCTATGCTAGGTTGCTGACCTGATTGGGTTCTCTACTTCTCTTGACTTGGACAGCTAAGTAGAGCACATAATTATTCCTAGCTAGTATAATATAACCACTTCAATAATCGGGGAGTCTTTGCATGGCAAAATAAACACACAGACTTGCTAGTAGTCAAAGATCAGTTGGACCTTAGGTTGGGAAGTTGCTCTCTTCGGACCAGGCAACACTTAGCGAGATCTGGGCAAACGAGAGATCCACCACTTCGGAGAAGAGCGCATGGAACTTGGGCACAAACCCGACACTCCACCTCTTGCTCACGCCATCGAAGATCCCTTCCAAGTGGATCTCCATGTTGCCGTGCAGCTCTGTCGCGACCACAAACCGCAACGGTGGATAATTGCCACCGTATCTGCCGTCAAAGAGCGCGATATCGTCGCCTACCCAGCCAATCCGTGCCGCGCAGCGCAGGTCGATGCCCTGGGAAGGTAATTTGAGTGCCCGGAGCTCGACGGTGGCCTCGACGCCATCCATTATCACGGCAAGCTTCACATGCATCATTGGAATTGAGCGGTCGCCATCACATCGAATGGACAACTTGTTAACTCTGGACCAATCAGGCCCACCTGAAGGGTGCTCTGACACTCCTTGGATCAACGGCTGGTAACTATCAACACAGTCACCTGTTCTGTTCATCTTCAGGTCGAACTCAAGCAAGATAGTGGAGCTGATGGCTCTCCGAGGTCTCAACATTGGCAGCAGCAACACACCCTGCAAAATAAATCAATCGTGCTTATAACTTTCTGCCTTTTCATCAACTATATGAATGAAAAAACTAAAGAGATGGAGTGATACATTATCTGATATGGTTATGAAAGTGTCTGACATTCCCCGGTTAAAAATGTAATTCCGTTGTACATCTCGGAAGTCTCTAATTGCGACAAAACCAGATATATCGAGTTTGCCGGGACGATGAGGATCAGAGACAATGATCTCCAGGGTGTAAACTTGCAACATGGGGTAAGGGGAACAATGGCACCACTCCAAACAAGCAAGTGTAGGGTACAGATTGTTCTTAGCCTGCAACATTGATGTATGCAAGGGATTAGTCAGGATTTTGATCCGCAGTAAATAACATCGCAGGTCAAATTAGGCAGGCCAGAGCAAATTAACAATTAGTGACAGCCTAACC
This sequence comes from Brachypodium distachyon, assembly GCF_000005505.3. Classification (NCBI taxonomy): domain Eukaryota; kingdom Viridiplantae; phylum Streptophyta; class Magnoliopsida; order Poales; family Poaceae; genus Brachypodium; species Brachypodium distachyon. The sequence continues at coordinate 15,333,176 of NC_016132.3, read as the reverse complement.
CCTATATAATAAAATTTATGTTCTAGAGCTAAAATCTAAACGTACAAGTATATGGCATATCTATCTAGTGATTTGATTGCAAGCTCAAAACAGTAAGTAAATCTGTCAACTGATAACAGCACAACCTGATACTTATTTGATTTTTCATTTGTTTGTATGTGTGTCTTCTGTACAGCATACTAAGATGCGGTCATGCGGATTGTGAGCCACGCTGTTTGCATCTCTAGCAGCAAGGCTCAACCATACAATGGGAATATATAGGCCGTCCTCATAACAAAAGAAAGTTATGTTTACCAACTTAGCAAACTGGCCAGATAAAGAGCTTATATAGCTGTGTTACGTAAATTGGTCGACTTTCCATATAAGCACAAAAGTTTCCCTGTAGAGATGATGCTAGTTAAGTTCTGCGTCAATGCCTCATTCCTATTGACCAAGACTTCATACCAATAAGAAAAGAAGCAAGTAGTACGTGAGAAGAAATACAGGTGGGCATGTAATCAGGCAGAGGAAGGCATATGTTTGTGTTCTTACATTCCGATTTGTCTGACAGGGTCCAGTTGTTCCACAGTGAGGCGTGCATTGGCATTGCCTCACAAGTGATTGCAGTGCCCGGTTTATCCATGGAATACTTCCACTTCAGCCTCAGTTCATCCACCGAACGAGCTATGGGTTCCATGACCTGCTTAAGCTGCTCCTTGCGCCTCTGTTTCCTCTCCCGGATCTCCTCCTCTGTGGGGAACTTGGGAACATATGGATCTGCCACCTTCACCCAATCATCTTCTCCGGGAGGTGCAAACAGCAAGCTGTACTCACATTCTCCGTCTCCTTCCCCTTTTCCCAGTGACGGCCCAGATAGGGGCAAGGTATCGTGCCTCAGGCCAGTCTGCTCATCCCCCGGTGTTCTCCCCACCGCCGCCGGGTCGCGGGCGTTGGGCTCGGGAGGCGCGCTCCGACCGGGTCGAGAGAACGCAGGCAAGCGCGGGTGGAGAGATCTGTACGCAGCAGGAGTCGGGGCGGCGAAGACGGGCTCCGAGCCTCCGAGCCGGAGCCGGAGGCGAGGGGTGCCTGAACGCGTAACGGCGGCCGGCGGCGCAGGGGCAGGGTCAATCGCACGGTTTTGTATCCGCAAAGGAAAAGAAAAACTCGCACGGTTTTGTTTTGGAAAACCTTTCGGAGTGTTTTTAAGTTGAGATCTCTTTTAAGTTACCGCTGAGAATCACCCGATTGAGATTCTAACGACTACAATTGAAAAGATTTTAATTGAACCTGAGAATCACCCGATTGAGATTCTAACGACTACAATTGAAAAGATTTTAATTGAACCGTTATATTTATATCAATATATTAAATTGTAGTTGGCGGTGATGGTACGGTCGCATATATTAAATTGTAGTTGGCGGTAATGGTACGGTCGCATATATTAAATTAGAGTTGGTGGTGATGGTACGGTCGCAGCCGTACGTTACTTCACCAAAATTACGAATTTGCCACCGCTATCATCACTTTTAATACCGACGCGTTTTTTTATCCAATTGATTCTAACCACCGCCGTACATCCTCGATACCCTCTCACGCGGGCACGCGGCCCGACCCCTGTCCCTCTCCCTATCGCACCTATCCCCTCGATTCATCCTCCCCGAACTCTTCTTCCTCGCACCGCTCGATCCGCCTCCTCCACGAAGTCCAACTCCCCCCTCCATCGCCCTCCTCGCTCGTTCTCCATGCTGCCACCGCCACTGCTCTCCCCCGCTGCGCCGCCCTCTCTCCAGTCCTTCTCCAGTCTCTCTACTATCGATCTGGCCCGCGTGACCACTCCCGTCTCCTCCTCCCGAGTCTCGAGGAGACTCGATTTGGGCATCTGGCGGCCCCGCGCCCCCTGCCCTCTTCGCTCCTCCGGTGCTCCTGATATGGACCAAGCACGCCGAGCCCCTGCCCCCTTCCGTCTTCATCTATCCGGATGGCTGGCTGTAGTATGCGGAGGAGATCGACGGTGTGTTCTGGCAGAGGCGGGGCGAGCCGCGAGTGAGGTAGGTGGAGCTCGGCGGCGGCGCTGCAGTATGAATACGAAGGCGCGATGACAGTGCTGCAGAAGATCGGGAGAGGCCGGGTGGCGTTCAACGACTAGGTGGAGGCGTAAGACGACACGCCGCCAGTTGCGGAGCACCCGGGGCCCGTTGACGGCCAGATCCCAGGGATGAGGATCCGCGTGGGGGAAGACAGCAGTGCCGCTCCTCCGTCCGGCCTACGTCGTCAAGATCCTCCGCGGCACCCGCTCCTCGGCGGGTCGGTCGGGCGCCTCCTTAGTTGGTCGTCGGCGCGCCGCGGCTTCGGATCCAATGCGCGGTGGCGGAGATGGGCATGGCGGTAGCGCGGGTGCCTTCCTCCTGCGACGCAGCAGCAGCTGCTGCTCCCGAGCGGGCATTCTAGCGCTCCTACTACCGACGTTTTTCTCTATTTTTTCTTTATTTTTGCTGAAATCTTGGCCTAATTGATGGTACATGCAGACCATACTTTCTAAATTTAATTAGGACATGGATCTGCTATGAAAATTCCATTGATTTAATTTCCCTCCGTATATGATTTTAGTTTTACCATTTTCCTGGGTCTATTTTTTGACCCGATTGGACTTGATCATATGACTAATCGATGATGTACTGGATCCTTAATTTTCCTTAAAGATCATGGTTGAAACAGGCCCAATATATGTGGCATGGCATCGCAGAGATGCGTGATGAAACGAAGGGAGAGCAGCATCTCGTCGGGGCTAACATAATTTTCATGTGGGTTAAAATTTATAAAATATGAGATTATATCGGAAAAGGCGTTTTCGGTAGACTGAATTAGCGTTTTTTCGATCATAAATTTCGGTAGTTGCTCTCAATATGTAGTTATGTGCAAAAGGCACCACTTTTGAAAATTTAAGTTAGCATGTTTTTCAATTTCTTTTCTTCCGTAGCAACGCACGGGGCTTTTTGCTAGTAGATATAAATTAAATAATACGGAGTAATTATTTGTAAATAATTGAACTACGACCGTTAAAAAAAGTGAGTAAAACTTATCATAAATTCTCTCTGGCAATCAACTTGGGTCACGGTTACTCCAAGTTCCAACATCCCGAGCATTCCATTATTCGTGAATACTATAGCATCTCTTATCCTTTTTTGCTTCTCCACTTTCTTATTTTGGTCTCCAAATTTTCACCCTCCATAACTATTGTCTTGTTGCGTCATATATCCCTTGTCCGTTTATGTAGCCGCTTATCACGTTGTCGCTTTACCTCTTGTCTTGTCTCTAGTCATAGCACATGTTGTCTAAAACCGACGAGCCACTGCCGGAGGCTACAATGGTTGTAGTGAGAGGCCGCCATCATCTTTCTCTCTTTCGTCGGCTGCGAACGGGTCGCACAAAGAGCTTTATGAATGCCTAAGTGCACGGTCGGATCTTTCAAAATTGAGCGGTGGTTTCGTGCTTCGAGATTCAAAGTATGTTGATTTTTCTTAAATCCGTTGGGATTTTTTTTACAAAGTTGTATGGAAGGGCTCTTCAAATTTAGTGATGAATTTCTAAAATGCATGGAAACTTTTCAAAAGTTGTGGGAATGTTTCTGAACCGGTGTGGAAATTGTCTCCAGAATTATTTAGGAATTATGTTGTTAATTTCTAAAAAAGTGTGGGGGGAGAATTTCCAAAGCTAAATCTTAAACAAAATCAGATAATATGTGCTCGTAATGAAAATATTTTGCCGTCAAACAAGTCATGGGACCCACATGGCAGTGGAGCACAACTGCTGACCTCATTTATTTTTTACAGCGGTAAAACATGCCCAAAACAAGAGAGACCAGGGCTTGATTGCACCCTGCCACCCTTGCGGTCCCCCGCGGCCGAGACAGCGACCGGAGCCGCACGGCACGGAGCGACGCGGCGGGCGGTGGTCCGGCCGGCGAGCCCCCGTGTGCCTGCCTTACGTCAGGGTCACATCCACCGCAGCCGCTGCTGTCCCCCCTCACGCCCGCCGTCCATCTCCCTCCATCCGACGGCCGACACCGCCCCGCCCGTGAACGCCCATCGTTCGAATTAAAGCCCGGCGGGGCCCGTGCCCGAGGACAGCGGCTCTGATTAAAAGGAAGCCCCCCGCCACTTTCCACATGCACCCCTGCACTTCTCCGTATTTACGCTACACGGCAGGAACGAATTACGGCTGTTTTTATGGTGTGATTAGCCCGATTATTAAGCTCCTGATTTGCGAGGACGGATCATTATTAGCTTTCGAAAAAGCTCCAGATTTGGGACTATTTTCTTTTCTTATTTTCCTGAACCAGCACGGACACCGAGATCCGTATAAAAAAGCGATTTTATAATTGAGCACGTCCGTACGTTTCCCCGGATTAACAAAACAACCCACACAAGCCGAGCCCTTCCCTTCCTGTCTGCTCCTCCTCCCCACTCTCTCTCTCTCTTGCTCTTCCCGAGAAGCGGACGAAGCGAAGAGCAGCAGATTTCGATCCGGTTCCCGACGCCCTCACAGGATTCCTGTCCTGTAGCTAGGTAGAGAGCTTCCCCCGTCCTCCCCACCGCTCGGATCCGGCGAGCTCGCGGCCGGGAAGGCCCAGATCCGGGGCCGTTCCGGTGTCCTCCTTTTGCTGCGCGCGAGTAAGAGCGAGGTAGGTACAGTACAGTAGCTGCCATTGCCGCGTCGGTTTTCCACTGGTCGAGGTGTTTTTTAGCGTGGTTTTGCTTCGATTTGGGTGTGGTTTTGGTGGGATGCCCTTTGGTTCTCCGCCTTCGGTTTGGTTTGCGCTTGCTGGGTCCAGATTTAGCTGCATTGGCCCGGATTGGGTTGTTTTCGTGGCGGAAATCTTCGTCCTAGTTGCATCTAGAGCTAGATCTTTTCGTTTGCAGTTCGCACTCCTGCTTGTGCTCTGCATTCCGCTAATCTTGTGATTTTTGTTGCTACGGAAGCTTTGCTGTTGGCCATGTCGTCGTCACTGGCGTGAGAGGACTTGGCGCAAAGGAAGATGTGGAAGCAGTTCCTCAGCAAGCTGCCCCGGAAGTCCTCGGGCTCCGGGAGGGACGACTTCGACTCGGGCCAGTGCAGCAACGGGAATGGGAGCTCGATACAGCGCACGAGCAGCTGCGGCAGCATCCCGGCCGGCCGGTCTACTTCCACCATCAAGCGCATGTCGTCCGCCGTCTTCCCCTCGAGCGTCGTGGCGGGCATCGAGCCTCTGGTTTCCTTCAAGGACGTCCCCAACTCGGAGAAGCAGAACCTGTTTGTCAGCAAGCTGAACCTGTGCTGCGCCGTCTTTGATTTCTCGGACCCGAGCAAGAGTTCGGCGGAGAAGGATATCAAGAGGCAGACGTTGTTGGATCTTGTAGATTTCGTCGATTCGAGCAGTTCACGTTTCTCCGAGGCCGTGATTGCTGCCTGCTCGAGGATGTTTGCAGTCAACTTGTTCCGGGTGTTCCCTCCGAATTACAGGTCCGGTTCTGGTGGTGGCGAGGGTGATGAGGATGAGCCGATGTTTGATCCTGCATGGTGTCATCTGCAGCTTGTGTATGAGCTGCTGCTGAAATTTATTGGATCCAACTCCCTGGATGCAAAGATAGGGAAGAAGTACTTTGACCACTCCTTCATTGTAAGGCTGCTCAATCTGCTTGACTCTGAGGATCCAAGAGAAAGAGATTGTTTAAAAACTATTCTGCACAGGATTTATGGGAAATTTATGGTTCACCGTCCGTTTATCCGCAAAGCAGTAAGCAATATATTCTACCACTTTGTGTTTGAGACTCAGCGGCATAATGGGATTGCTGAGCTGCTGGAGGTATTTGGCAGCGTTATTAGTGGCTTTGCATTGCCGCTGAAGGAAGAACACAAAATCTTTCTTTGGAGAGTTCTGATTCCTTTACACAAGCCAAAATCAGTTGGCGTGTACCTCCAGCAGTTGACATACTGTGTGACACAGTTTTTAGAAAAGGACCCGAAGCTTGCGGGCTCAATAATTATTGGTTTACTAAGATATTGGCCAATAACAAATAGTCAGAAGGAAGTGATGTTTCTGAGTGAGATCGAAGAGATCCTTGAAGCTACCAGCATGGTAGAGTTCCAGAAATGCATGGTTCCCTTGTTTCGGCGAATCGCTCATTGTGTCAACAGTTCTCACTTCCAGGTAACTTTCCCTCAAACACAACTTAGCACTTCTTAGCTTTTATTTGTTGCAGTATGCATTTCCATGACCGAAGGAAAAAAAAATCATATGGCAGACGATCTGGCATCATTGACCTGCTGGTGTATCCATGAACTCACTACAGTTGTTTGTTGTTTCTGGTGTATCCACAAACTCACTACACTTGTTTGTAAACTAGAGGTGCATATGCAGTGAAGTCTGAAGATTCGAAATGGTCATGATCACAAACAGACATTCTCCAGCTGTCCTCTAAGGCCCTAACAACTAGGTCATTTTTGGTTGCATCGTGTTTTTTATGTTTATAAATTGCAACGTGTGGACATAATAAATGAACAACATATGCCGGGTAATCTGAAGTAAATGTGAGCAGCAAATCAGTAATAGCTGGTCATCATGTCATCACCTAATGTTGCTTTAGGTAACAAACAGAGCATTCTCCAGCTGTCCCCTAACCCTATGGCCCTAACAACTAGGTTATTTTGGGTCTCGTCATGTTTCTTTATGCTTATAAAATGTGATGTGTGGACATGATAAATGAACAACACGTATCTTGTTATCTGAAGTAAATCTCAGCAGTAATAGTTGGCCACCATGTTATCACCTAATGTGCTTTGGTTAATAGTAAATGGACAGGAGTTTGAGCCTGCACTAAGCATTGAAATGTTTCCAAGTGTAACATATTTAGCTGTCATAATCTGTTTTTTTTTTGTGTGCCCGGGTGTATGTTATAGATATTCTATCACAACAGGTTCCTTAACAAGATGCTTTCTTTAGGTTGCTGAAAGAGCACTCTTCATGTGGAACAATGATCACATTATCAGCTTGGTGGCACAAAACCGCCTAGTGATCATGCCCATCATTGTCCCAGCACTAGAACAGAATAGTCAGAATCATTGGAACCAAGCGGTCCTTAATCTGACTGCCAATGTAATGAAGATGTTTTCTGAGATGGACGAGGAACTATTTTCAGCATGCCTAACAAAGTGCAAGGAGGAAGATGATAACCAAGCGTCACTGGAAGAGAAGCGGAGGTTGACATGGGAGAAGCTGGAGTCAGCTGCAGCTCTCCAACCAGTGACCGGCCATACAGCCGTCCTGGTAGGTCGCCAACCGTCAGCAAATTTAATCGCGACGCTTATTTAGCATATGTTCAGTGGAGGTGCAAAGGGGTGCTCTTCCCCTTTTCGGTGAAGCGCCCCAAGTGAACAACCTTCAGGGTTCACCGTTTTGCTTTTCTTTGTAAGTTGTAACTATTTCCAGTATGTCTATGCTCCAGAGGCAACTCATGCATGTAAGAGCAAGTGCTGAGTGCTGAGACTCTTTACCTGTAAGTTTGCCCTTTTATTTATGAACGATGTCCTAGAGCTTAATTCAAGTGTCCTCATGCACCATGCTGCTTTCATGTTTAGTTGGTTTAGCACATTCTCTCGTGCAAACATGGGATCACCGTGTGGAATTTCGTTTTGAAATATTGCTTTATTATAATGTTTCTGAATTGGCAAATAAATAAATATAAACTACAGGACAGACCAGACGAGAGCAATGCAGTAAACTTGAAACTTTGAAGACACGAGCAGGCGTGAGTTGCCATTAACGCCTTCTACATTTGAAAAGAAGAAACAGCGAGCTTTAAAAGGACTTCTTGACGTGCTCCAAGTCTCCAACTCAGTAACCGCAGAGAAAAACAAAAGTTATTCCGTCGCCGGGACTTGAACCCGGGTCTCTCGGGTGAGAGCCGAGTATCCTAACCACCTAGACTACGACGGATGCTATATACTCTTCTTGTAACACCTTATTTATACGTTCATATGATCAAGTGATCATGCCATTGTAATGTTTGCCAATGTAGTGAAGATGTCCTCGGAAATGGACGAGGAACTATTTTCAGCGTGCCTAACAAAGTGCAAGGAGTACAATGGAAATCAAACGTCGCTGGACGAGAAGCGGGAGGTTTATGTGGGCGAAACTAAACTGGAGTCAGCTGCAGCTCTCCAACCACTCAACCAGTGAATGATTGGCACCCTTATTTAGCATACGTTCAGGGTTCATCAGTGGAGGTGCAGATAGTGTTCCCCCCTTTTCAGCGAATCGCGCTCAAAGTGACCAAGTACTCGGCACTAGTAATTGGCAGCGAAATAAAGCTTCCAAAAATTCCGTCCCCAGGAATCGAAGCATCCGAAGTCCTAACCGCTGGCGACGACGGGTCTTAACTCATAAGAGTCATGGTGTGTTTATGAAACTATCTTAAACACAGTGGTTAATCATTCAAAATAAACATCCCAGTGGAAAACTGAAAACGTTAACTCAGCACAGTTTTACAGCTTTCAGGGAAGTGCAGAGCAAAAAATTACACACGTTCTGCTAAAATGTTCATACTTCATACAGGGATGCAAATGCAGAGAAGATGGCGCCGTAGTAGATGATTTCATAATTATTATTTTGCAGAAAGATGATTTCATAATTGTGAATGAACAAGTCTGGAAGTGCAGCTGTGCAGGACGAGACGAGAGACAACCAAAAAACTTGGGAATTGTTATAAACTTGTCCAAATAGGACATGGCAACAAGGCAGTAGGTACAACTGGATCACATGCTGTTAGTACATCAAACGTGCAGATCGTACAATTATTTCTTCCACTGGGGCAGCCGTTGGACGACGACCTGCAAAAGATACAGCATTTTCAGAAGGGCGCATATGCTTATAATTTTAACATGACCGGAAAGAGTGGCAGGGATTATTAGCGCAATCTTGCCTTGCCAGAATTTTCTTTGTTTCCTACGATAGTCTGGCAAGTGAGCCTCCATGAGTCCGGTTTCTGACATAGATAGATAATGAGAGGGAAAGAGCAGAGTTAATTTGGAAGCTGCACTGTATGTTAACCATAAAGGAGACGACAGCAGAGCTTCACTGCCAGAGGACCCAATTTGGCATTGCCTAGCTAACAGATGATTGAACAATTTACTGCATACCTTCTTCAGGTAACGATTCTCAGCGGCCGTCCTTTCACTCAGGAGCTCCTTTCCATCAATTATCTGCAACAAAGGTTCACGGCACCAATTATCTCTGGCCTCAGTCAAGACAGTTACAGTTCAGAATGGCGCAAGAACAATTAGTCGGATCAAGTAAGTGCATACCTCGACGATGCAAGTGCCGCAGCTGCCCCCGCCGCCGCAGTTCATCAGCTTCCCCTGCAGCGCACACACGACGAACACTCGTTAACAAGGGGAATTAATCCAAACTAAGAAGGTGAGGTTAAGGAGGCTGACGCACGTATGCGGCGTAGAGCTCGAGCTTGTTCTCCAGCATGACGTCCCGGAGGAGCTTCTCGCCGCTGGCCGCCGCCGCCCGGTCCACCGGGTACGACCCATCGGCGCCCGCCTTGGGCTAACACGCCATCCAACCCACACAGACAGACACACGGAATCAGAAGCCGCGCGCCTGGTGCAGGGAGCAGCAACATAGTACTCCGTAGATCAAATCAAGGGGCCTGTTGATTGATTGAAGGAGCTTACCCCGAGGAACTCGAGCTCGATTTGGGGCTTGGGCGGCGCGGGCGAGGGAGCGGCCGGCGACAGGTCGGGAGAGGCGCTGGAGCATCTGACGCGGGTGGCCGCCGTGTGCCGCCTGCGGTGGCAGGTGGTCCGGGTCCGGGTGGCGGTGGGCGGCTGGGGCAGGACGGAGAAGAAGAGCGCCGCGGTCGTGGTCGCGGAGCTCGTGGCCGCCATGGTTCCGCGGATTTCGGTGGGGGCGACGTGGCCCGCGTCGGCTTCGAACAGGCGGCATTTTATCGCTAGACGCCGTTGCTCGCGCGAAGAAGGTGTGGTCGTCGCGCGGTTGGCTGCTCGATCGATCGGTCCGGGTGGAGAAGCTGCTGGAAGTCTGGAACTGGGGAGCAGTCTCGTCTGTTTTTTTTTTCCGGCTCTGCTCCCGCGCTGGGCCTGTGTCCTCTTCCCGTGGGCCGATAGCCCATCGGCCCAGCGCGCTTGCGGCAGCCCGGCCGCGCGCCTCGCGCGTCTTGTGTCTGTAGTTCGTTTTTCCCCCCACCAAACTAAAAAAAACGAGAGTGAACCAAACAGCCCTAGACGATCTTAGCACACACATAGTAAATTTGCTGCGGTTTTTGAGCTGGCTGTGATTTTGACCGGATGATGTTGGCAAGTCAGTCAAAGCATGCATATCTCTCATTCATTTCCAAATTCCCTTTTCTTCTTCTTCTTCTTTATTCTCTGGCTCGTTTACTTTGCCACTGCAAGAGGGTGCGCTAAGGTCTAATTAAGGACGGTTTTCTTTCCTTTACCATGTGTACATTTCTTCATGTGGTGCCATTTCGAGTTGATGTCACTTGTGTATGTACGAACCAACAATCCGACTGCTAGCTACCAGCTAGATTAATCTTGATGCTGCCTGCCGCCAAACAGTCCCCAACAAGGAGGAGAAGCACAGATCGAGTACGATATATCGATGCGGCGTTGGGCAATCGATCGATTATTTGGAGTTTCTGCCAATCGATAGATCCATCCATCGACGAGGACATATGCTTGCACGCAACCAATGGACGCTGATAGGTTCGGACTCAACTACTAAGACTACTCTGATCCATCCATGGCGGATTCTCCAACATTGTCGCCTCTCTGTGTACGTTTGCCAACACGAAGGAATTAAAAGAACCGGGGCCGGAGAATCCCAAGATCTCTCCTCGCTTTGCTGACTCGATAAAAATTCACTATCGATCTGATCCGGTTCCTCGGTCGCACGAAGTTGCGCTGGAAACCGCTAGCTAGCGCCATGGGGGCGATCGATCTCATAGAGCATACAGCCAGCGCCACGACAAAAGAAAAATTATCTTAAGAATTGCTCTTCCTCAACTATGTGCTCTCTCGTCTGTTCTTGTGCAAATTTTTAAAATCAGTTTTGGAATTAATATATGCAGGAGAAATAATATAAACTTTTGTTGGCTGTCGTCGGATGGTCGACGCTGCCTGGGTGGCTCGATCAGATCGCTTTCAGACGTGCATGCATGGAGCTGTAGATCACATCCAAAATAACCGCATTGCATTTCACCACGACTCGTACGTCCTTTTTACCCTCTGTATAGTATATATAATAAAGTTGCGCGGATCCCTTTTTATATATCTAAAAGTTGGCAGGGTGATCAAGAGAGCTAAGCTAATTATAATATTCGCAGAGAAAAATAATAATAATTTACAAAGCTAGTAATTTGACAGCATACCAATCCACATATAGGCGCATACAATATGTGGTGAATCGTACGTGTGGACACCAGCTACCAATGTCTTTCTTCTTGTTCTAAGATGATGAATTGTATGGTATTCTTCTGGATTAATTAAGTTGGTATGGATCTGAATTAATCAAGTGCTGTAGTATAGTACTCTCAGGCAATTCGTTTTGTTTGGTAGTGTGGATATGGTATCATAGGTAGTGTCACCCTGTACGCCCAGAGTACGTAGCAAAAAGTTTGTGCTTCGTAGCACTCCTACTTGTGTACAGGAGGTCCTAGGCTCTTTCTCTTTTTTTCATGAAAAATGAAAGTTTTTATTGATCTCAAACTATATCAAAACGCACACACCTGTTAGGAGAAGGAGAAGTAGTTGACATGCACGCCCGATTTTGTGCCATCAGATTCTTGTAAATTTTAGCTTTCACGGCTGCCCGGCCTGAATATTCCCATTAATGCCATCCATATACGTGGGGATGTTAAACAAACAGAATACACTTTCAATTTATTTTTTTAAATTTAACTTTGGCAAACTCAGCGTTTCCAGCTAGCTCTGCTAGCTGCCGGCCTATGCGTCTAGTTTGTGTCATACGTAAGGTTAGTTAAGAGTCGAGCCAATCAAGGTCTTAGCTTGCATAACCGTATTGTTAAAGAAAAAAAATCCAAGAGGAATCGCTCCTGGCCTTTGCAACGATCACTACTGTTAAATAAACCTTAGCTTAAAATGTGAAGCAAATGCATGCAAAAATAACTAATTCGTAAACAGAGTCCAAGCGAGAGTCAAATGATTTTATTTGAATTTTTTTCTTAAATCTATATGTTCACACATGGAAATTGGAAAACTATAACCTTGTAGCCTGCATTATCTAAAACAGTGCAACCACTACTGAAAAGCATATTTGCCGGGGGGCCGTAAAATTTGCTGAGTGCATTTTGTTGGACACTCAGCCTCTCGCCAAATATACACTAGGCAAATACACTGCTGGTGTAAATCCCTTCCGCCACTGCCATGGTTGACGGAGCATTGACGGTGTATTTGACTTTGATGGGTGTTTTATCGAGGCACTCGCCAAAAAATGTGTTAATATTTTTCCTTTTTCTCTACTGTATAAATTACCACCACTTTTTGAGTTGATCTTCTAAATAGGTCCTTTAGCATTCATACCAAGGATGTAAATTAAAATCACAATTTTTATGTAAAATTAATTATTGATCATTTAGTTCTATTTTTTTTAAAAGATAACAGCTAAAACTTGCCAATTTTTTATTTACATATAGATGCAGGATGCTATATAAAATGTCTTGAAGGGAGAATGCGGATCCAAAGACTTTAAAATATGATGATTTTTTAAAAAATTCGCAAACAACTAACTGATGAATAGACTATTTCTATTCGCTCAATTCCATGACAGGTTCGTTAGTAGTCACCGCATGATTGTCTGTCGTTTGGCATCTAACGGTGGCTAGGCCGCTAGGTGACGGTAGTTCTGGTAATTTGGTCGAGCAGATAGAGGATCTACCGAGTATATGTTGCAACTCGGAGCTTGCTAGCTTTGCATGAAATGGAAAAACATAGCTAGAAGAAAAATCAGAATTCATTTTCAGTTTTTAATCTATGGTGTATCCTAGCTGATCATGGTCGATCATGGCACTACAATAAAAAACAAAACAAATGTCCTAGCTAGAATGTAGCATCGTTTTTTTAGATCGACATGGTGAGAAAATCTTTAAAAGAAGTCGTCGGAACCTCCAATGGTCTCCAGGAAAAAGCATTGATGCATTCCGAGCAACAAGAAACCAACGGAAGAATCGGAGTTAGGAAGAAGAAAAAAAGGGGGCCGGAACCGGTCCCACAGACACAAAGGATCATCCGACCGATCCCTGCTATAAAACTCGACCCCGTGCCTAGCAGGGGAGATCCGGTTTCCAGCCTTCCTATCCATCTCCCCCTCCCAAAAAATTTCTATCTCTCGCCGGTGGAAAATCTTCCAAGCACCTTCTGAAGGAAACAGCAAGTTTCACTTACACACTTGCACACAGAAGCGAGAGGTATCAGTTGCTCAGGACTGGAATCTTTCATCACTTGTTTGGTTCCATCTTCCATGCCTTGAGAATTATTCTGTTTTCAATTTTTCTTTGTTAAATTTCATTGGACAAATAGCACCCCTAGAATCTTCATATTGTTTGCTCTGTTTTCTCTTTGGTTTTAGGTGCCTTGAGAATGATTCTGTTTTCAATTTTCCTTTGTTAAATTCCATTGGTCAGAAAGCACCCCTAGAATCTTCAGTATTGTTTCTCATGTTGGAGCATGTTTGTTGACTTGTTGTATTGCACAGATATTAAAGCAACTTATCCCACCCGACCGGAAGGCGGGGCCCCTCGGAGGGCGTTCCTTCCTTCCGCCCGGATATCCAAGGCCCGCGATGTCGGCGGCGCAGGGCCTTGCTCTGAAGCTCCGCGCCGCGCCGGCGTCGGGTGGCCGTAGAGCGCCGCGGGGCCGGATTTTTGCGGCGTGCGGGCCCGCGTCGCGGCAGCGCTACGGGAGTGGCGGCGTTTCGCTGGATGGCGGGTTCCTCCGCCTCCCCGCCGCCGTGGCGCGCGCCGCCCCGCGGGCGCCTCGTGCGTCGTCGAGTGACTTCGCGGCGGAGGAAGGGGCGGAGGCGCCGCTGCCGCCATGGTCGATGTCGAAGATCCCCGAGAGCAGCATTGGGCTCTACGACCCCTCGTTCGAGCGCGACTCTTGCGGCGTCGGCTTCATCGCCGAGCTCTCCGCCGAGTACAGCCGCAAAACCGTGAGCGCCCGCGACACTCCTGGAGCTGGTTCTCCAGTACTGCGAACAAAGAGACCTCCGTGTGGCGTGGAAGTTTTGGCCGGCTGACCATGGCTCGTTTTTGCTTGCTTGCTTCCAGGTCGTCGATGCCATCGAGATGCTCGAAAGAATGGCTCACCGCGGCGCGTGCGGCTGCGAGAAGAATACCGGCGATGGCGCGGGCATCCTCGTTGCGCTCCCGCACGAGTTCTTCAGAAAGGCAAGCGATGGCTCACTGGAGATGTTTTTTTGTGTGGTTAAGTTATTAGTTGGTGTTTGAGGCCGATGTTTGTTGGGGGTGTGGTTTTCGTGCTCTGGCACTGGCAGGTCGTCAAGGACGCAGGATTTGAGCTTCCGTCGCCTGGTGATTATGCCGTCGGGATGTTTTTCATGCCAAGGGACGATCAACTCCGTGAGAAGAGCAAGCTCGTGTTCCGTGAGGTTGGTAGTCCGGCGGCTAGTTGAATCTGACGACTGACAGTATAAGACTCAGAGGATTTATGCTCATGTTTATGCCGTGTGTTTGGATCGTTTTGATCCATGCAGATAGCGGAGAAGCTGGGACATGTTGTTCTCGGCTGGCGCCGGGTTCCAACGGACAACTTGGACTTGGGAAAATCAGCTCTTGATACCGAGCCCGTGATTGAGCAAGTGTTTGTCACCAAGAGTCAACGTTCAGAAGCTGAATTTGAGCAGCAGGTCGTCTGATAAGCCAACACTTTTTAAATATATCTGCTATGTGTTTTTCATAAATTCATTTTTACGAGTTCCTACTGCAGATGTACATCCTAAGGAGGTTCTCGATCGTGTCCATACGAGAAGCTTTGGGTGCCCAGAAAGGACAAAAGAATTTTTACATGTGCTCTCTATCTTCAAGGTCTGCTTTTCTTACATCTGAAAGCAGAAGGGGTCAAGGATTTCTATTACAGTTTAATATTTCTATACTGAGCATTAGTAGGTCACGATTCAAATGGGAACAGATATGCTTGAAAAACATTTTGAGAAATTAGAATAGAAAATAAAATTTGGATAATATTTCCTTTGTGGTCCGAGCTCCTCCAAAGTCAGCTTCTGCATAGTCAACTTAAATACACATACATTCCCATTCTTTGGGAAGACTTTATTAGCTGAAATACATTATTTCTGTTATTTCTTCAGAACTATTGTTTACAAGGGTCAGCTTATGCCTAGTCAACTCAAGGGGTACTTCTTCGCGGACTTAGGAGATGAAAGCTTCACAAGTTATATGGCTCTGGTAAATACATGACCTTGTCAATCTTATTGGGATGAAAAAAAAATCATAGTCATAGTACAGGCATGCAAAAGATGAACAGGGTATGAGTTTAAAAGTCATGCATGCAAACAGGTGCACTCCAGATTCTGTACAAACACCTTCCCAAGCTGGGACCGAGCACAGCCAATGCGTATTCTGGGACATAATGGCGAGATTAATACCCTTCGGGGGAACAAGAACTGGTAATTTTGCAAAACATTTTTCTTCTCTGATGTATTCTTTTCTCGATATGCACATGGAACTGGCATTTTCAACTTCGTTACACTGTCTGTTTCCCGATTCGATAGGATGAAAGCACGAGAGGGTCTCTTGAAGTGCAAAGGATTCGGTCTATCAAGGGATGAAATGTCAAAACTTCTCCCAATAGTGGACTCCACCTCTTCAGATTCAGGTTATGTGTTTTCTACCCCAATTTACACATGTGAACTCATCGGCACCGTATATGCCTTTCACTTGGCAAATGCCAATATAACCATCCTTGCAATTTATTGATTGAAAGATCCTTGGGAATTCAGGTGCCTTTGATAACGTTCTTGAGCTCCTTGTACAATCCGGAAGAAGCGTGGCAGAAGCTGTCATGATGATGATCCCTGAAGCGTGGCAGAATAATGTGGACGTGGACCCTGAGAGAAAAGCTTTGTATGAGTACTTTTCAGCCCTTATGGAACCTTGGGATGGACCGGCTCTAGTATCATGTAAAAAGATATTACCAGCAAACTCTCTTCATAATATTTCTGCAATCATTTTGATGAATGATTTCATCTGACCTGACCTGGTCTTTCAACACAGTTACTGACGGTCGTTACCTTGGTGCTACCCTGGATCGTAATGGTTTGAGGCCTGGCCGTTTTTATGAGACTTACAGTGGTCGGGTAATCATGGCTAGTGAAGTAGGTGTGGTTGATGTCCTTCCTGAAGATGTGATGACAAAAGGTAGGCTAAACCCTGGGATGATGCTTTTAATTGACTTTGAGAAGCACTGTGTTGTGGATGACGATGCTTTGAAGAAACAATACGCCAAAGCTCACCCGTATGGAGAGTGGCTGAAGACACAAAAGATAGAACTCAGAGATATTATAGAATCTGTTTCTGCAACTGAAAGAATTGCTCCAATGATTTCTGGTGCACTTCGAGTAAGTTTATTATCTTGCCGACTTTTCAAATGTTCTGTAGACCTACTAGTTTGACATTGGAAAAACTTTAACGAACTATTTAATGGTTTCTTTTACACTTTGAAAGGAACCTGTTGGCGTCAATGGAATTTTGGCTCCACTAAAAGCCTTTGGGTAAGCAACATGTCCGATCTTTGTTTTTCTGCCTCATCTTCGTCCTGCTCCTACTTCTTACTCAATTAATTGGCTTCAGTTATACACTAGAAACACTGGACATGCTGCTGCTGCCAATGGCTAAAGATGGAGCAGAAGCTCTAGGATCGATGGGAAATGATACCCCCCTGGCTGTTATGTCAAACAGAGAGAAGCTGACTGCGGAGTATTTCAAGCAGATGTTTGCACAGGTTACAAACCCACCGATTGATCCAATCAGGGAGAAAATTGTCACATCTATGGAGTGTATGGTTGGTCCAGAAGGTGACTTGTCCGAAACAACAGAGCGACAATGCCATCGCCTCACGCTTAAAAGTCCTTTACTACATATTGATGAAATTGAGGCCATTAAAAACATGAACTACCGTGGCTGGCGCAGCAAGGTGCTTGACATAACTTATCCAAAAAAGTATGGCAAGAAAGGTTTAGAGCAGACTCTCGATAAAGTTTGTGCTCAAGCACGTGAAGCTATTCAAGAGGGCTACAAAATTTTAATTATCTCTGATAGAGGTCAGTGAGATTTATAATACAGATACTCTAGACTGCCCAGGCATGATATAATAGCAGTATCTTTGAACTAAGCGCTTCGACATCTACTGCTTTCGTCTTACTACAGCATATTAGTATCACAAATATTTTTTGCGTGTGTCATGAATAAATAAAATTTATAGTGGTTTTAATGTTATTTTCCATCTCAGTATTGAAGGTATCATCGTTCATGTTATCGTTAGGTTAGGGTGATTCCAGTTTCCCTGGTCACCTTTTGGGATTAAGAACCAACACTACTTGACACATGTTCAATACCTGTGTCTTTATTCAGCTTTCCCCAGCTTGATGCATGTTAATTCTGCTATGGGTTTCAATATTACATTCTTGAATTACTTTCCCCATTCTTTGTAGCATTTGGAGACTTGAAACATCAGGTTTTAAACTAATATATTTTTACACGCACTTAGGTGCGGGTTCGAGAAAAAAACTAATAAATTTCATGCAGGTTTTTCTCCGGATCATGTAGCTGTCAGCTCCTTATTGGCAGTTGGAGCTGTTCATCAGAACCTTGTCTCAAATCATGAAAGGACACATGTAGGGTTATTGGTTGAATCTGCTGAACCTCATGAAGTGCACCATTTCTGCACGCTCATTGGATATGGTGCAGATGCTATATGTCCTTATTTGGCTATAGAAGTAATATGTCGGTTGCAGATTGATGGGAGGATTCCTTGTACTGATGGTGAACAACCCTATACACAGGAACAGCTTGCCCAAAAATATTTCAATGCTTCCAACTATGGGATGATGAAAGTTCTTGCTAAAATGGGAATATCCACACTGGCCTCCTACAAAGGTGCTCAGATTTTTGAAGCCCTTGGTCTTGCTTCAGAAGTGATCAGCAAGTGTTTTGAGGGCACTCCAAGTAAAGTTGAGGGTGCCAAATTTGATATGCTCGCAAACGATGCTCTTCGTCTCCATGATTTGGCATTCCCATCAAGAAGTTGGCCACATGGAAGTGCAGAGGCAAATGCACTTCCCAACCCTGGGAATTACCACTGGAGGAAAAACGGAGAAGTACACCTTAATGATCCTCTTTCGATTGCAAAATTACAAGAAGCAGCTAGAATTAACAGCAAGGAAGCATACAAAGAATATTCTAGGCTCATTCAGGACAACAATAAGGCCTGCACTCTTCGTGGTATGCTAAAATTTAGAGAAACCCGTGACAGAATTTCTCTGGACGAGGTTGAACCTGCAAGTGAGATAATGAAGCGATTTTGTACTGGAGCAATGAGTTATGGATCCATTTCCTTGGAAGCTCACACTACCCTCGCTGAGGCTATGAACATACTTGGAGGAAAATCTAATACAGGTATATATTCCACCATTTCCAATTTCTTTTCTAGGGAGCGCATCAGGTAAGACTCGTGTTCAAATAGGAGAACTGGAACTATGATATCATCTGCTGGATCAAACTGTGGATGTTGTATTTACATTCCATTCGATTTTAAGGCTAGTTGTCATTTGGTATTTTCTCCCTTTTAAACCTGTGACATTCTAGACAGACCTCTGTTTATATGCCTGACACCAGCGAATTACTGCTGCATTTTAAAATTCTCCTTACAGATATTTTGACTTTCTATCTGCCACTGTGCTTCTTATATAACTATATTTAGGACTTGCTTATGCAGTTATGCATTCAGAATATCCGGTCACCAATATATATTTTGATAAAGGAGTAGTTTCCAGTAATTCAAACACGTGCTCCTAAGTGAAAAAACTATTACCAAATGTCAAAAAATTCTAAAACGTAAGCATGTAAATGATAGAGCTGCATATGTGCTGGCAAAGTTTCATATATGATAGATCATTTGAGGCCTGTGTACAAAAACACAAATTTAATCACTTAAAAGAAAATGTACTTTGTTTTTCTTTTGCCCAGTGGGGTGCAAAAATAAAAATTATATGAAAATGTACAAGCGTACAACTGACTCGGACATTTATATGTGTGGAAAACAACAGATTTTTAAGACATTTTTTGTATTTATTTTGAACTTACTATTCGTACCGGGAATGCGTGCTCTCGTGATCCATTTTGCTGCTTCTCCTACTTCATTAACGAAACCGATCGATACAATTGTTTGACAAACATAAAAAGGAGCAAACGCCTCCAACCGTTCGGTTGGTAATTAATTCCATTTCATATGTTGATTCGGATGCATATCTACAAAGGCGAGGGAGGGGAACTGCCATCCCGCATGGAACTTCTTGCTGATGGTTCAATGAATCCAAGAATAAGTGCAATCAAGCAAGTAGCGAGTGGAAGATTTGGAGTTTCCATCTACTATCTGACTAATGCAATTGAGATACAGATAAAAATGGCTCAGGTATTCAATCAGGGTGCTTTGTACTATTATTACGACCAAGCTTACAATTTTGAACTCAAAATACCCGTGTAATGACTACTGATAAGGCTCTCTGTCATGTAAGAGAAATTTACTTTTTGTACCTCCAATTGTGCAGGGTGCTAAACCTGGTGAAGGGGGCGAGCTTCCAGGTCATAAGGTCATCGGTGACATTGCAGTTACAAGACATTCCACAGCTGGTGTAGGACTTATTAGCCCACCTCCTCACCATGATATATACTCCATTGAGGATCTATCACAACTGATACATGATCTTAAGGTATAATCTCACGATGGTGTTTCCAATAGTCTTGCTATGCATATGCGTATGATTACTTAGTGCAAGTCCTTGGTTACTTCTTCTTTTTGTGACTTCTACATGTGTATTTCTTTCTATAGATTGCCGTTTCTAGATATTCATCTTCTGTAGTTTGAACCACATGTATTTGCACGTACAATGCCACACTTGCACCAAAGACTTAATTAGCATGGTGACGTTGATGTGAGGCAGACCTGTCTTGCCTGAGCTTCTGTCAGATTTCATTAATCAACAGATGGAGTTTGATACTACAGCTATAAAACTGGCAGCAAAACATATGCAAATATATGCCACCATACAAGGTTTTCTTGATTATCTAATGTTCCTTGTTTGTTTTGTAGAATGCAAATCCAGGGGCCAGAATTAGCGTCAAACTAGTATCTGAGGCTGGTGTAGGAGTTGTGGCTAGTGGGGTTGTGAAAGCACATGCAGACCACGTGCTCATATCTGGGCATGATGGAGGCACTGGAGCTTCTAGATGGACAGGAATAAAGAATGCTGGACTTCCTTGGGAGCTTGGATTGGCTGAGACACATCAGACTCTAGTGGCGAATGGGCTCCGTGGCCGAGCTGTCCTTCAAACCGATGGACAGTTGAAAACCGGTAGAGATGTTGCCATTGCTTGTTTACTTGGTGCAGAGGAATTTGGTTTTAGCACAGCTCCATTAATCACACTTGGCTGCATTATGATGCGAAAGTGTCATACCAACACTTGCCCTGTCGGTATTGCTACACAAGATCCAGTTCTTCGAGAAAAATTCTCTGGGAAGCCAGAGCATGTCATAAACTACTTCTTTATGGTTGCTGAGGAGGTAAGGGAAATCATGTCTCGGCTTGGTTTCCGTACTGTTAATGAAATGGTTGGGCAGGCTGACATGCTTGAGGTTGATCCAGAGGTACTGAAGGGCAATGAAAAACTTGAGAACATTGATCTCTCGCAGATTCTGAAACCAGCTTCTAAAATTAGCCCAGGGGCTGCTCAATATTGTGTCGAGAAACAAGATCATGGCCTTCATAGAGCACTAGATAACAAACTCATAGCCTTATCAAGAGTTGCCCTCGAGAAAGGTAGTCGTGTTTTCATTGAAACATCCGTCCGGAACACTAACCGAACTGTTGGCGCTATGCTTAGTCACGAAGTGACGAAACGATACCACATACATGGACTGCCTTCAGATACCATCCATGTTAAGCTCAATGGAAGTGCCGGTCAAAGTTTTGGTGCTTTTCTTTGTCCTGGGATCACTCTTAAGCTTGAAGGAGATAGCAATGATTATGTTGGCAAAGGATTATCTGGTGGAAAGATTGTTGTGTACCCACCAAGAAACAGTCGTTTCAATCCTCAGGATAATATTGTGATCGGTAATGTAGCTTTGTATGGTTCGACAAAGGGTGAGGCGTATTTCAATGGTATGGCAGCAGAAAGGTTTTGTGTCCGCAATTCAGGTGCTGAAGCAGTCGTTGAAGGAATTGGGGATCATGGATGTGAGTACATGACAGGAGGCATTGTTGTTATTCTTGGAAAAACTGGTAGAAACTTTGGCGCTGGCATGAGTGGTGGTATTGCATATGTTTATGATGTCGATGGGAAGTTCAGTAGCCGTTGTAACCATGAGTTAGTCGAGTTGTATCGTGTAGTTGAGGAGGAGGATATTAAAACATTGAGAATGATGATAGAACAGCATCGGCTAAACACAGAAAGTCATTTAGCCAAATATATACTCTCTAGTTTTGAAGATCAACTTCCGAAATTTGTGAAAGTATTTCCAAGAGATTACAAGCGAGTTTTGGATAACCTGAAGGTGGAAAAGGTGGCTAAAGCAGCAGAGGAAAAAACAAGAAAAATGTTGATGGACAAGAAGGCAGGTGAAGAGACTAAAGCTTCAAATGGAAGTTCAGTAGTTACCAAGGTAAACACAGTTTAAGGGGAATTTATGTCATTTTGATATCTAAGTTGACTATAGGAAGTCAATGATTTCCTTCTGATTTTTTTTACCTATATTATGCATGCATTCTGAGTCTGATTTCAAGTCATTTTGGTATGCAGCAAATGAATGACAGGAAGCCATCCGGCCAACCAACACAAGTTTCCAATGCTATAAAGGAGCAAGGTTTTGTAATATTTGGGCGAGAGGAGGTTTCATGCAGAGATCCAAATGAGCGTACCAAAGATTGGGATGAACTTGTAAAAAATGAGTTGGTTCCAGGGCCACTACTAAGGACACAATCTGCTCGATGCATGGGCTGTGGCACGCCGTTCTGTCATCAGGTGATACAAGTTATTTTAATAGATGAATGCAAATAGTTTCTGTTTTTTTGTGTGGACATTCCATTGATGTACAGTATCTTTGTGGACATGCAATTGCTGTATGTTTGTGGAATGCCAGTGCTGCCAAACTTTGTGTCTTGATGTTCTTAGCCATGAAACAAATGTTGCTATTTCATGGTTTTGCTGATATAATTTTCTTATAAAAAACTTCTGCAGGAAAGTTCTGGTGCTGGTTGCCCTCTTGGAAATAAGATACCTGAATTCAATGAATTAGTTCATGACAACAGATGGAGAGAAGCCTTGGATCGGTTACTTGAGACAAACAACTTCCCTGAGTTCACTGGACGAGTTTGTCCTGCTCCCTGTGAAGGATCATGCGTACTTGGCATTATAGAAAATCCAGTGTCTATAAAAACCATAGAGTGCGCCATCATAGACAAAGGCTTTGAAGAGGGATGGATGGTGCCCCGGCCTCCGGTTCACAGAACAGGGTATAGTTTTGTTGTCACACTTTTGACTTTACTGCATGAGTGAAAACATGTAACAATATTTACGTCTAAACTTATTATATTTTTGCAGGAAGGAAGTTGCTATTGTGGGCAGCGGACCGGCTGGTATGGCTGCAGCAGATCAACTTAACAAAATGGGCCATCGTGTGACTGTGTTTGAACGTTCTGACCGTATTGGAGGCCTGATGATGTACGGAGTTCCAAATATGAAGGCCGACAAAACTCGCATTGTGCAGCGCCGTGTTGATTTAATGACCGAAGAGGGGATTACGTTCGTTGTGAATGCCCATGTTGGAAGGGATCCTTCATACTCCATTGATCAGCTCCGCTCTAAGAACAATGCAGTTATTTTGGCTTGTGGAGCTACAAAACCAAGGTGATTCACCATAAACTTCAAATGGAGTTCAAATTAATTTTATAAACACAATCCATTTCAACAATGTGAAGTCTAAACTATATAGTTCTATTGTTAATGCCTTTAAAATCTGCTAATGCTTAGTGTATTGTCTTGAGCAGAGATCTCCCTATTCCTGGACGTCAACTGTCAGGCATTCATGTTGCCATGGAATTTCTTCACGCCAATACCAAAAGTTTACTTGACAGCAAATTGGAGGATGGTAACTACATATCTGCCCAAGGAAAAAAGGTGGTTGTAATTGGCGGAGGGGACACAGGTACAGATTGCATCGGGACATCCATTAGGCATGGTTGCAGCAAACTTGTGAATCTTGAACTTCTACCTGAACCACCAACAAAGAGGGCACCTGACAACAACTGGCCAAAGGTTAGTACCATCACCATGAAAAAAATGTCATATTTATTACCTTACTCATTTGGAAAATTTGCAAATGCATGAATTACAAGCATTGTGTCTCTAGTCTCTCTATTTATCTTTCTCTTGCACTTTCTTTAAAATTACTGTGCGTTGTTTCATTTTCATTTTGGTGCTTCTGTTATTTCATTTAGTTCCCGAGGATCTTCCGCCTTGACTACGGACACCAGGAAGCAGTTAGCAAATTTGGAAAAGATCCAAGAACTTACCAAGTCATGGCAAAGCGTTTTATTGGGGACGAGGATGGGAAGGTGAAGGCCGTTGAGGTAGTACATGTAGAATGGGAAAAAGTCGACGGAAGGCTTCAATTTAAGGAAGTTGAAGGATCAGAAGAAACCATCGAGGCAGATCTTGTGCTCTTAGCTATGGGTTTCCTGGGCCCTGAAGTGGTTAGTTTTTTTTGTTTTTGTGTGTCTACACATTTTGACATAAGAATAAGAGAAATATGTGTTTAGGTCAAATAACATACATTGCCTACTGCTTACCCATCTGCAGACTCTTGCTGACAAGCTGGGGTTGGAGCAAGACGAGCGGTCAAACTTCAAAGCTCAATTTGGGAACTTCGCAACAAATGTGGAAGGCGTGTTTGCTGCTGGAGACTGTAGGCGTGGGCAATCCCTGGTTGTCTGGGCCATCACGGAGGGGCGGGAAGCTGCAGCAGCTGTGGACAAGTATTTGTCGTTATGAACGCGACAAGCAATAACGAAGAAGAAATCACATCACAAATACACACGGATTTAACGTGGAAAACCTCTCAAACAACGAGAGGAAAAAACCACGAGCGCCAGATAGCGAAACTTCACTATATTGGAGTGTTTACACAACGCCGGGGAGATTTCATAGATGCAACCCATCCCCAAAACGGTGGCCACAAGGGGAACAGGAGAACTAGGTCAAATCAGATCCGTATCGGGGACCCCAGAAGTTCCGGGATTAGGGCCGGAAGTTCCGGTCTTGTTCTGGACCAACTTCCGCAGTCTCCACACGAAGTTCCAGAAGCATCACGAAGGTGAGTCAGATGTTGGGCGGAAGTTCCACCCCACCGGAAGTAGGCCGGAAGTTCCGGTCCTAGAAAAACCTCCTTGAGAATTTGATCACAACTTCAACATTTGTCGAGGGATGAAACCAAGACAAATGATGCTGACGACATTGCTGCCTCAAGTATAGGTCTCTTGCAAGCCGTGGCGGCGTGGCGGCATAAGCAAAACTAAATAACTAGAGTAGATTGATTTTGATGCATTTTAACCTTTACTGGCTTAAATTAGATGAGATTCATTATTAATTGTGAAATGGTAAATAAGGGATCGCAATAGTTCAAAAGAAAGGTGGACATAACTATGTGTATAGCTGATACATAAAACTTTGGAACATAACTATGTATATTCTTTTCTTGTTTATTTTTTCTTGACAAAAATGTCAATTCTGGTAGGCTCTGTAATTGGATTATACACGAAGATCTTATAGTTTTGTTAAGAGTTGGTGGGAAATTTGTTGAAATGATTAATATAAGGGACTGCCTAGCGCTCAGTCAACTGAGAACTGAGTTTTCTCAGTCGATGTACTAGCTAGCTCCCTCTAGCTATTTCCAGTCTGCAACATTAATCCTCTCTTTGTCTTGGCTGCTCTTTTTTTGAGTTTGTGTTGTTCCACCTCAGTCATAAAGTAGTTTAGACTTAGCTAAGAGTTTTATTTCCAGGACAACATAGGCACTCTTATAGCTCCGAAACAAAAACTTTAAAATTCCTATGAAATTGGAAAAATCATAAAACATTGTGCAATTTAAAAAATTACAGTTGAAATTCTCATGCAATTGAGAAACTTATAGTTGAGAAATTACAGTTGGGATTTTTTTAAAATTGCACTGAAATTTTATGTCCAATTTCAAAATTTGCACCGTAGCAACAATCGCAATTTAAAATTTGCACTGAAATTTTATGTACAATCTCAAATTTGCACGGAATTTCAACTCGTCCAAAAAAATCGGAACGCTAGAAAATAAATAAATGTACAAATTATCCTATACTGCTATTTTAAGTTAGTGTACGTATATAAACTTGAAAACAAAGAAATTCAAGAGATATAAAAATTACAAACAAAAATGAAACAAATTTATAATTAGAAACCAAAAGTAGAAAAAAGAAACAAAAAATGAGCGCACAAGACTCAAACCTGCACCCTCCTGCAGGAGCTAGCGCCCACAAATTACCACACCAACTAACCATTTCTGTGAGCACTCAGTTATTACCTAATTTATTCTCAGTACGTTTCCACATCGATTGAGAAAAACAATTTCTCAGGCGACTGATCCCTAACAAATCCGTTAATATAAGCTGCTACTCTGCGGCTTGTTTTGAAATCATTGGCACTACTTAGCGGCATGTGTTGCGGTTCTATGAAAGTCTCTTGTAATTTATGATGCTGGCTGGCCCATAATACCAATGGTTCTGCAGAAAATCAATCATGTGATGATGTTTTTGCTCCCTAGATCTTTTTTTTGAGAAACACGGTACAAACGCAGACGCTCACAACACGCGTTACGCTCACCTACATCTTATATTTCTTCCCTAACCAAGTACGGAGTCTATCTTATCTGCATGGCATTTGGGATGTTATATCACTGTCATAGGCACTTCAAGATTGAATCAAAAGTCATGCGCCATTTTTCAAGAAGATGCCAGTGCCATGCATTTTTTTTGGGTAGCCAGATGTCGGTGTCATATGGTGCAGAAAAAAGCCCAGTAAATATTGTTTCCTGCTTATAGCGTCTAATTCTCATCTTGACTACAAAACATTTTGACCGGAACCCTGTGTATTCATCCTAAACTGATAGTACTATCGTGACCGAAACAGTGCCATCAGGCCCGAGCCCACGGGAGTGCGGCCTGTTCGACCGAACAGGGCCCCAAATTTTGGGGGGCCCCGAAATTTCTATACAAGCCTATTAGGTATACAGCCCATTAGGTATTAGGCGGCCCGTTTACTCGTTTAGGCCGATTGCCCGGCCTGCCGATCGCTCGCTCGTTTGCCTGACTCTCCCGACGCCGCGTCTTCCCGCGTTCGCGTCCCGCGTGCCTCGAGAATCCAGCGCCAAAAAGAAATTTGGGGGCTTCTCGAGACTTCTCGTCTGCTCGACTTCTTCCCAACGCGGTAGCGCCAAAAAGAAATTTGTGCGGGACGCCTGCACGGCCGCACGCGATAGCTCTCGCCAGCGCCCAGCGGCCTGATCTCGTCTCACCACTCGCCACCATCCCTGCTTGCCACTCGCCAGGAGCCCAGGACGGGCAGCAATTTGGCCAGGTCTCCAGGAGCTCCAGAGTCCAGACGCAGGTATGTGCCGCAAGAATCCCTGATTCCTAAAGCCAATAGTCAATAGATTGTTGATGCAATCCGTATCTCTTTAATTTTGTTTTATTTTGTATCTAGTGTTTCAAGATCTAAGAGAGTAATCAGCCATGGAATTTAGAAAGTATGAATCTGGTGCCCAAAAGCGTAAGAAAAAAGGAAGAGAACAAGGTTTGATTCAATCTCAAAAGGGGGCTGTGGATAGGTTTATTGTAAAAGAAACACAAGTGCCCTCAACCTCGGTTAATCAGTCCGTTGATCCTTCTGTCCTTGCAATTGATAATAATGGTCCTACCTGCACTGATCCGAGAGATGGCCAGACAGAAATAGAAGATAATGCTGAGGTAGAGGAAGTTCATATTGATGATAACTTGAATACTTTACCTGCTGCGGATGTTAATGATTCTTTTCAGCCTGATATATTTGATCCAAGATATTGGGGTTCTCTTGATCCTAAGCAGATTGACATTTTAGCACAGAAGGGCCCAAAAAGAGACTTATCAATTAAGAAAGGTCCTAAGGATAATTATTCTAGAAGGTTTTCTGCACTATTCTATACAAGATTTCTATCAAATGGTGAGCAATGTGATAGGGATTGGCTTGTCTATTCTAAGGAACTCAATAGAGTCTTTTGCTTTGCTTGTAAATTATTTACAAAAGGGCATCGAAAAGGTCAGTTGGCAAATGAGGGTTGTAACGATTGGATACATCTCAGCACTAGACTAAAAGAGCATGAGACAAGTGCAGATCATGTTTTGAATATGACCACTTGGTATGAGTTGCGTAGTAGATTGGAAAATCATCAAACTATTGATAAAGCATCTCAACGACAACTTGAGCAAGAAAAGGACCACTGGAGAAAGGTTTTGTTCAGAATTGTTAGCATTGTGAAATTTCTTGCCAAGCATAATCTAGCCTTTCGTGGTACTAACAACAAGCTGTATGAAGACAGCAATGGTAATTTCTTGGGTATGGTAGAGATGTTGGCTGAATTTGACCCCATTATTCAGGAGCATGTGCGTCGTATTACAAATGAAGAAACTCATGCTCATTATCTTGATTATAAGATCCAGAATGAGTTGATACACTTGCTTGCTTCTTCTATTAGGCATGAAATTGTTAAGAAAATAAAGAGTTCAAAGTATTTCTCTGTCATACTTGATTGTACCCCTAATGCAAGTCACCAAGAACAAATGTCTTTAATTATAAGATATGTGGATTCATCTTCAAGTCATATTTGCATAGAAGAATCCTTTCTAGGATTTTTAGATGTATATGATACGACCGGGCAAGGACTTTTTGATGTGCTAGAGAATGAACTGAAGCTTCTTGAGCTTGATATAGATGATGTGAGAGGACAAGGTTATGATAATGGGTCAAATATGAAAGGAAAGCATCAAGGGGTGCAAAAGAAACTTTTGGATGTAAATCCTAGAGCTTTCTATTCTGCTTGTGGTTGCCATAGCCTGAATTTAACACTTTGTGATATGGCCAAGACTTGTGGCAGAGCCAAGGACTTCTTTGGAATCATCCAACGCATATGTACAACTTTTGCTAATTCTACTAAGAAATGGCAGGTTCTGAAAGATAATATATCAGGATGGACTCTCAAGTCAGTGTCGGCTACACGTTGGGAGAGTCGTGTTGAAAGTGTTAAAGCTATCAGATTTCAGTGTGCAAACATTCGGGAGGCTCTACTTCAGGTACCCGATATTTTCGTATTGATACGACTTAATTCCTTTGGGCTATGTCCAACTATAACATACAGTTCTTTTATTTTAATTTCAGGTGGCCGAAACTGATAATGATGTGCTGACACGTAGTGAGGCTTTAGGTTTGGCAAAAAATGAACTTGGAGAGTATGAATTTATAGTGGCAATAGTCATTTGGTATGAGGTACTGTTTGCTGTTAATTTAGTAAGCAAAAACTTGCAAGCAAAGGATATGCTTATTGATGTTGCTATTGAGAAAGTGCAAGGGCTGATTTCTTTCTTCAAGGGTACAGGGAAACTGGTTTCTTAGAGGCATTGAAGACAGCCAAAGGTATCACGATTGAGATGGATATTGAAACAACCTTTCGTAAAAGGTGAGAAATTAAAAGAAAGAGACGGTTTGATGAGAACCCAAATGACACAAATGCTGCCACACAGTCTGCAGAGGAATCATTTAGAATAAGCTATTTAATACCTCTCGTTGATCAAGCAATTTCCTCACTTGCAAGGAGATTTGAACAGTACGTGGGTTTTCGGAAATTTTTTGGTTTCTTATTTACCTCTGAAACATTGCGGTCACTGGATAACCAGAGCTTGAAATCTTCTTGTGATAATCTTGAAGCTTCCCTTAAAAAAGATGGCAAATCTGACATTGATGGCAAAGAACTGTATGTCGAGTTGAAGTTTTTTCAAGATTTCCTTCCACAAAAAAATATTGGCGCCAGTTGAAATTTTGAAGTTTTTAAAGCGGCATGGTTGTTTTCCCAATGCAAGTATTGCGTATAGAGTACTATTGACCATTCCTGTGACCGTTGCATCAGCAGAACGAAGCTTTTCTAAACTGAAGCTATTGAAGTCCTACGATGACACAACAAAGGCTTACTGATTTAGCCACAATAGCACTTGAGAATGAAGTGTTGGAGAAGATTGATTATGAGAATCTTATTGAAGATTTCATTTCAAAGAACACTAAAAGAATGATGCTGTTCAAATAAAATTATTCAATCTGGAGTTCATTAGGTATGGTGCTTAATATTTCAATTGCTATGTAAGGTATTATGACTTGCATTATTATTATAGTTCATTATTCTAGTTTTCTAGTGAGGTAGAAGGGCCCCGATTATAGTTTCGCACGTGGCCTCAGATTTTGCCGGCCCGGCGCTGAGTGCCATCCATTCTTGATTGAGTTCACGCCCCGTGCTTCACCAGCAAGAGCAAGCAGTATTTTTGTCCAATGCTCCTCACTGTGGACTAGTACTACAAGTGTTTCTCAGCAGTGGTGTGTGATGGGATGGCACTCGAAAGGAATTCTTACAACGCGTAGCAAGGTTGACCTCTGAACGCTGAAGACCGATTGTTCCAGTTCCCAAACGTATTGGCCATGGTTAAATGGCAAAAAAATCTTTTGCAAGCTTGGAAAGACTTGAAACCGTTGCGTAGTGAAATTTTGGTCATGAATCATTGAGCAGAAAAAAGAGTAATACCCTGATCTCTACGTCGACCGTCGCAACACATCCAAGCTAGCGTCCCTGTCTTGCGTACACGTACCGTCGACTTTCTTTAGCCGTTTAGCGTCTTTGACGGTCGGCCGAAGCAAGGCAAACATACATATCGCCCTGCGTGACTCCAAATCAGCATCTATTTTTCGAACCAAATCAGCATCTATTTCTAGTCTAGTCTTTAACACATCAACCCATCAGACACGCGGCACGCCCTTAATTTTGTACTACTACTGTGCCTTTGAACAAGTCTCCTCGGTCGTTCTCCATAACGTGAGATTTGCTCGGTCGGTCGGTCAGTCAGTCTCCTCCTTCCTCCTCCGCTGGTCCTCTCCCAAATCCCCTCCTATATAAGTAAACACGCCCAGAAAACATGCCACTCGATCAACATCGCCGGCCCCCAACTCACTCCAGCTAGCTACTTGAGCTAACTACTCCCTAGTACATACCGTAGTACAGCTAGCTACTTGAGCTAACTACTCCGGAGGCTAACTACTCCGTAATATCGAGTAGTACATGGGCAACATCCTGCCGCTGCCATGCGCTTGCAAGGAGACCGCGGCGGTGAGCCCCGCCGCTCTCGGGGCCAAGAAGACGAGGCGGCCGCGGAAGAAGCGAGCGGCGGCGGACAAGAAAGCGGCCATCGTCCCAGTCGACACGGCGGATGATGCTTGGGACGAGAAGAAGAAGGCGGCGATCACGAAGGAGCCGCAGGAGGACGGGGTGCTGGTGAAGGTGGTGATGACGAGGAAGGAGGCGGCGGAGCTCATGGCCAGGCTCCAGGAAGAGCAGGCCGCCGCCGCGGAGCTCGACGTCGTCGTCGGCAACGGCGTGACGACGAGCCCGTGCCGGGTCGACGGCTGGAGGCCTCGGCTTGCCACCATACCGGAGAACTACTCTAGATACTAGTAGCAGCTTTGATCCAGCACTGCAGTACACGCAAAGAGGCGGCAAGTAATTGGACCGAGAGATCGATCGTCATTCGTTTAAGTGCAACCATGAATATTGTTTGCGTAGGTCGTTATGTAAAGTTTCCTGCTTTGAAAGACATGCATGTTTAGGAGCCAATGGAGTGACTAATTAATTTACCTGTCTCTCTTTGAGTGCCTGGCCGTCCAAGAGCTTTTCTTGAAACGTGCATGGATTTGCAGCGGCATGCGCATACACTGAACTGTACTAACGGAAAAGAAAGTGTCCCCTCAAGATTCCGGATTCTCTCTGGTCGTGTACGCACGATGCGAACGAATTAAGACGGAAAATGAAGGGTCCTGCGCGTCAGATTTGGGTCATGTACGACGGCGTGTAACTTCACTCTGCCGCTGTCAATGCGGCATCAGATTGGGACCATATTGGTATTGCTGCTGCATCTCACCTAAGCTTATTTGTTGGTCGTCGTCTTCTTTGCGTCAACGCAATTGTCACGCTCAGACGGCTAGACCAATGACCGTGTCTGACCAGTTCACGTTGGGCAAGTTGTTAGATATACTCACAGTGACATCAGTATTTCCTAGGAAAAATCAAGCATCTCAAACCCAGAGATTTTGAGACACTTGCAAGCGCACTAGCTGACACTTGGCAGTGCTCCACGACATTATACAAATTCACGTCACTAATTTTGGGATGGAGAGAGTAACAAAAACTCGTGTAGAATATGTTTTTCTTGTTGTATTTTCTTCCCTCTTAACAAAAACAAGTTGTTGGGGTGCCATGCTTTAAAAAAAAACTTGTTATGGTGACAATAAACGAAGCCATTGAGCGCCACAAAAATCGTACTACGACAACAAGACAGGACCAACTCTATGATGCCGTTTCATGCCAAGCATCTATGAAATCTTTTATAGGTGTGACTGCCAGTAATGTCTCGAAAGCAGATTCAGAACCAAAGGGAGAGCTCTTTTATAGGCACCTGTTGCACGAACAATCCTAACCATGCATTGATAGCACAAGTTTGAGGGTGGCCTCATGGTGCCCATTGTCAACTATGCTTAGGCCAACCCGAGCTGGCAACTCGCATATGGAAAGACCTTTTACTTTTGCAGCATGGAACACAATTGCCTCCTACGTCAGGGACCCTATTGCTGCAACCCTAATCCAATCCGCTCGTGCCCCCTTCCCGTGTGATGGGAGACCGGCATGCAGATTGCTCAAACCTGCTCGTTGCACCCGATTGCTTCACATGATGTGCAATGCGTGGAAATAGAAGAGCCGTCGCATTTCTCATGTGCAATGCCGGCATGCAGATTGCTCAAACCTTCTTGGAGGTCACACACTTAGTTTCCCAATATTAGTGTCAAGTTTTTGAGGGTTTGCATTCCGTTGTTGCTTTTAGCGGTCCTTCTAATAAGGTGAGTAGTTCGCATGTTGGTTTTTTGGTTTTGGCATATTCCTCCTAAACATGCTAATCCTATAAATATTATGAGTACCTATTTCTTCATTCTTAATGAATAGGCACCCCAAAGAATAACGGAGAGCGTATAGGTATTTTAGAGGATTTTGTTTTGAGAAAGAGTGCATCATCTTCTTTTTTCCTCGTTGGAGAGGGAAAAAGTTTTTTTTTTGAGCGAAGGGTTAGTTTTTGTTGGAGGAAGCTGGCCCGTTATGCCATTCGAACCAAGCCCATATGAGCCAACAGGCCCAGGAATCATACGGGCTTCCTCGACGAGGATCTCGACACAAATCACCCACCACTAGTCCATTAGGCCCTAACGACGCAATCTCGGCCGTCCAATCTATCACCGGAAACTTTTAAAACCCCAACTCCTCTAGGGTTCATTCCTCTGCGCCGTCACGTCTTTCCCTTCCCAGTTCCCACCACCACCCCTCCCCGGCGACCGGCGGCGACGATAATGGTGAAGGGACGCCAAGGCCAGCGCGTCAGGCTCTACGTGCGAGGAACCATCCTGGGCTACAAGAGGTGACCACCCATCTCTCTTCTCCTCCGTTTCTCCGTCCGCGATGCGCCGGCTGGGAGGTTAATCACTGAACTTGGTTTCGCCGGCGGCGCAGGTCCAAGTCGAACCAGTACGAGAGCACGTCGCTGCTGCAGATCGAGGGGCTGAGCACCAAGGAGGACGTGTCGTGGTACGCCGGGAAGCGCATCGCCTACGTCTACAAGGCCAAGACCAGGAGCAGCGGCACCACCGTCCGGTGCATCTGGGGCAAGGTCACGCGCCCGCACGGCAACTCCGGCGTCGTGCGCGCGCAGTTCCGGTCCAACCTCCCGGCCACCTCCATGGTAAGTCTGTTGTTCCTCAAGCCTCATCGTGGTCCTAATTCGTGTGCCCATTGCTGATGTTGTTTGGGTGATTTTTGTTGTGCCCATAACTGATGTTGTTTTGTTGGGTGATTTTTGTTCGTGCAGGGCAAGAAGGTCCGCGTCTTCATGTACCCCAGCAGCATCTA
This sequence comes from Brachypodium distachyon, assembly GCF_000005505.3. NCBI lineage: Eukaryota > Viridiplantae > Streptophyta > Magnoliopsida > Poales > Poaceae > Brachypodium > Brachypodium distachyon. Next base: position 15,299,546 of record NC_016132.3, on the reverse strand, counting down.
AGGCATCTAAGGTAGAATGCTGTACTGATTAGTAATTCTAAACGTTTATGCCTGTATTCCAGTGATTGTGCTGAGCTTTAAGGTTCAGAACTGTGTGTAATAGAATCTAGATCATGGGCACCTAGGGATCACCGCCTAATTTGTATCTGATTGATAAAACGATGCAAGCTTCACTCTTCAGCTATGTGCATTCAAGGGCCTCAATCCATTTGGGGGAAGCTCTTTTGGTAGCTTCGAAAAACCTGCAGGTTCTCTGCGGGGTGCTCGGAAGTTGGGGCCCTAGATAAAATGCATTGGTCTCATAGTACGAGGATGTGCTTTGGTCTATGAGTTTCTCATTGGCCATCTTCTCACAGCCTTGCCTCCAATGACCACTATATTTGTAGAAGTAAAAATACACATGTAGTGAGTGGAAGATTTGTTTGCTGTACTGTCGCTCTTGGATTTGAGAGTCTAGAGTTTATCTTGTACGTGAAATTGATGTATGTACATGGTTGCCCCACCAGTGTTTCCAGGGCATAGTTAGGTGAATATTTGGAAATCATTTTCTATGGTGCTAAGGTTTTCATAAATCTAGAATTAAAGCCAAGGAAATCTTAAACATGAATTGTTTGATTTTTTTTGTTTGATCCTTTCACACGTTAAAGGGCCCCATTGCCTTTTGAGGGAAAGTCTTTTTGCTAGCTTTGAAATACCTGCAGGTTCTCTGCGGGGTGCTCGGAAGTTGGGGCCCTAGACAAAATGCAGTGGTCTCATAGTACGAGGATGTGCTTTGGTTAATGAGTTCCTCATTGACCAGTTCCTCACAACCTTGCCTCCAATGACCTCAATATTTGTCATTTCCTGGTAGCGAATCACTGTATTGTTTATGGAGACTGGTTTGTCTGTTATACCTTGGTATCTTTTAGGTAATCGAGATGTTATATTCCTCACATAAGGTTGTATCATATGATTTTACCGATTGCTGTCATAGTATTTGGAGTTGTTGGTGCAAAGCCCATATGTTATCCTAGACTTTGGGAACTAAAGAACCAACTAAAGTACCAAAAATATTATTTCCCACCAACTCGATGAGATTTTGCCTCGGATGCACTGTATTTGTACAATTCATATCCTCGTTTGTCTTTGGTTCCTGTGTGTTCTCTGTTCTTTTCATGGGTGTCTTTTCTGTTACAATGACGTTAGTCAGTATCAGTTGCCTAAAATACCAATCCTTGTTTTTATTTGCATCGCAGGTCAGAAGTGTGACCTAACAAAATTTTTGACTCTTATTTTGACAGGGACTCTGTTTAGTTGTAGCTGGCTTCAAGGAGGTTTCATATCAGTTTGTCACCCGGTTAACCAAGCAGAAAAGTTTTCTTGCGATTTTGAAGAGTTTAGCTTTTCCTTTTTACTGGACAGGCGGTTGGTTAATTGCATCTTCTGTAACTTGTCAATCGCTCATTTTCTTTGAAACGAAGTATCATGCATTGTTCATGTTTCGATGGAAGATTTATCCTGTCATCAAATGAGGTTATCTCAACCTTGCTTCTGAGTTTGCAACTGTTACGTAGAGATGCTTTTACCATCAATGTGCCATCATATTGTGTCACCGAAGTCTGGTTGAGATGTTGATGGCACGTTTGTAATGCTTGGGTTTTCAAGTTTGTTAAATGTGGATGCGGTAAAAGAGCCTGATAACCCGTTATTCGCAAGGGGCACTCCCCTGATGAACAGAGGGCGAGCAATTGCTATCAATACAACAGGAGATGTTCATGCCGTCTTTCAACTTAACTCGAATAATACAGTCGTTGCTATCTTTTAGTAAATGTTCCGTTGCACTCGCAAGACAACTGTGCAACGATTTTGCAGCGAGGCCCCATGCTCCTGATTTTGCAATTTGCAACGAGTAGCCCTTGTGTAGGATTACCATCGATTTTGCCGTCTTCGTTCCAAGTTGGCGAAATTGATGACATCTATAGTTTTGCCACTTGTGCAAGTTCATTCTTCATACATATGTTGTACCCTTTGTAATACGGAACGGAGAGAGTACGAACTAGTGTATGCTAATTCTAGAACAATATGCAACTTTCACATTTCATCGAGTACCACAAATACAGCTAGTCCAACCTAAACCCAATACTCATACGGAATACTTCCTCCGTCCAACAAAAAATATCTCAACTTTGACTAAATTTGAATGCATCTATATAGTAAGTCAAGTTTAGATATATCTAAATTTTAACAAAATTGAGACATCTTTTGTTGGACGGAGAGAGTACATCATTTTGACAAATTAGTCCAACCTAAGCCCAATACTCACACGGAGTACATCATTTTCGTAATATGGACTTTGGTTTTAACAACATTTGACGTGCACTGGCCGACCTCAGAAAATACGAGTAGTACTTCGACACATCTCTCTTCGCCGGTGTTTGTTTTGGCTTTTGGCAATGGACATCAATCGATTTCACAATGGCGGCGAGGTCAAATTAGGCACGTAACGGTAAATGCAGTACAAGCGCCGGGCACGGCATGTTCTCTCTCCGCCCACCGCACGCGCGAGGAGGGAGATCGATTTGGCAGATGGAGACTACTGGCACTGGCAGCGTAGCGCTGGCGCGATCCACCTGCGCTCCAACGGCGGTTCGAGCCCGAGATCGCCGCCTCGCGCCCCGCTGGGTTCGGTGCCGCGCCGCCGTCTCCATGCCTCCACCGCCGTCCGTACGCACGGTCGCCATCCCCTTCTCGGACCTCAAGGTGAGCGCAGCAGCCAGCGGCGTGCGGAGTCGTTCGTTCGTTCGTTCCCCTTTCGCGTCGCAACGGTGATGTCGTTCTCTGATTCTGATTCTGATTTGGGCGGCGGTGTGCAGGAGCGGGGCAAGGATCTGAGCGGCAAGATCGAGGAAGGGCTCGGCCCCAACGGGCTCGGCATCATCTCCATTTCCGACGTGAGTATTCCCATCGTGCTGCTGCCTGCTGCTCGTCGTCTGTGGCAGCAATGGAGTTTGGTCTTGTACGCCGAGACTGATGGCGTAGGGCGGTTCTGAACTGAATCGAACTGTAAAAGTGCATTTGCTTTCTTGTGCGTTCAGGTACCTGATTTCCCGGTGCTAAGGAAGAAACTTCTGCTGTTGGCACCAAGGTATGTCGTCTCGTTTCATTGCAGAGTTCAAATGGGGTGTGTTGCATGGGGTTTGCTAGTTACCTCTCTTGTTTTCCGCTGTTTGTCAGAGTGGCAAGCCTTTCTGAAGATGTGAAGGAAGAACTCGAAGACCCAGATAGCAGGTGGTAGCCTACTAACTAACTAACTGAGAGATGAGAGACTAACTAACTAACTGGATGGTTTCATCATCAATTGTTGTGCTCGTAGTCAAGAAGAATCTGAGTTCTGATAGAGAAATATTGATGCTTGTGATCGCTAGCTTACATGATTCGTATGCATTTGTCCTTGATTCACAGATATAACTTTGGGTGGAGCCATGGGAAAGAGAAACTAGAGTCTGGGAAACTTGGTAAACACTTCTTCTTGTTATATGTATACTGGAAGAGATACTAACATTGGGAAGCTAATGAATTTCTTTCCCATGTTCATTGTGCACCTCTTAGCACATCTGTTTGCACTTTCTATCTTAGTTTTGTACTTGCCACATGAATGCATTTAAGACAATTAAGCCGGTTACAACACTAGTATATCGAAAACAGAAGCGTGATCTGGTTTTACTTTCTTTTTAAGAAGTTACGTATTTGGCATGCTTTTTCGCTCCTAAAGTGTCCTCTGACTATTTAAATGCAGATACATTCAAAGGCTCCTACTATGCCAACCCAATTTTGGATGTCCCTACCATTGATGATGAGCTTGTAAGTAGGTATAATATTTCTAACATAAGAAAAAAATATCTTTGCTTATGAATAGGATTTGGTACTATGAGATTGTCCAAGTCTGAAGATATTTAGCAAGACCTCAACCTATATTATATTAACAGTCATACTACCCATATTGTTTGTATCACCCATCTTCTAACATGTTAGCCACTTAATCTGTGAAATCACTGTTACATTTTCTCAGGGAAAGGACAGCAATCCTTGCTATTAATTCTTTTAGATGCACCACATGTCAAATGCCTCTTGATTTGAAAAATTACATGTGCAAACTGAATATTGACTCATGTTTGCTTTATCATGACGTCGAATGGTGTTTTAATCTGCAGGTATCCATCATACTGCCGGCCGAATATATGGCCATCTGATCATCTTCCTGAGCTTGAAACAGGTATGATTTAACTGATTCTGACTATGCTGGTATTGAAGAGCTTCCTGCAACTGCTCATTACTATTTGTTCACAGTAGATTAAAATTGTCCTCGCATTTGTAGCATTTAAAGCTCTTGGAAAGCTAATGCTGGAAGTTGGCTTGATGTTGGCTCGTCATTGTGATCTGTATGGTATGTACTGCAGAAACAACACTGTAACTTAGTATGATTTGTCTGGAAATCATCAATTTTGGCAGTTCATTAACTTTATTCATGCAAGGCATATATACTGGTTCTAGATAAGCTATGAGACCACTACTACTACTAGATACAACGTAATGGCTTGTACAACTGTCTAGGGAATGACCAACTGAATACCAATTGTTAATATTGTGTTATGATTTTACATAACAGTCATGTACTCTGTTATACTTCTGAATGTTTAATTATCTAAACATGATAGCAATAATTAAAGGCATCTACGGATTTCTGCTGATATCGGCCACATTGTACTTACAAAAAGGAAAATATTGGTATAAAAATATGAATTGCAGATGTGGTATCCCAAAGTCACTTGAGCAAGCAGACCTCCATATCTATTAGTATTATGTATCTTTCATCTGTGCTTTTATCTTGAAGATCGGTTTGCCAATTAGTCAAATGCATCATCATCTCTCTATTTTTCAGTAATGAGGCAAGGAGTGGGATCATATGATGGTGAAAGTCTTGAGCAAACAATTGCTCGCTCAAGGTGTCACAAGGGCCGTCTGCTGTACTATTTCCCCAGACAATTTAGGTACATCTAGCATATGCGCATGACTCCTAAAAAAGTGTGCGTGTAGAATTAAATTGATCTACATATTTCAGTTATGTTGAAGTTTAAGAGTATTTAAACATGTTCATTGTGGTTCTGCACTTCCTCTAAACTGCCTATCAAGGATAATAGCATTGACACGCTGTACATCACATATTCTAAGACAATTTGCATTTGTACCAAAGCTTAAATCCTTTCTTGCACTTAAACATTCATGTTCTTTGTTCAGATCCAAGATTTTTAGTGTTTTAGATGTAATAATTGATACTTGTCTCTTATGACAGCAAACAGAAAGAAGGTGATTCTGTTTCGTCGTGGTGTGGATGGCATACTGATCATGGATCTCTAACAGGTAAATCACGTCCTATATCTCTTTTTGCCAAGTATGTAGCTGTCACATTTCTTTCGATTTTGTTTGAAAACTTACTGCCTGCGGTTAATAGTTTTGACTGTACATTTATTAGGGCTTACATGTGGCCTGTTTATGAGAAATTCAATCGAGATCCCCTGCCCAGATAGTGCAGCTGGGTTGTACATCAAGACTCGTGACAATCGAGTAGTTAAGGTAATTTCTTTAAATCCCAGTAGCTTTCTTCGCAAATATAGACAATAAGCTAAGCTATGTAATTTAAATTATGCAGTCATTCCCACATTAACACATCTATAAAAAATGGTATACCTACACTTGTTGTGCTGGCAAATAGAGTAACAGACACCCTTAAGAATAGGATCAGCTTCACTCCTTTCTGCTTGAATATATCGAGGAAAATATGCTGACCTTTGTTGGTTAAGTAATTGCATGGATAATTTGCTAACATTCTACTCACTGCTCTGAGCTTATTGGTTTTTGGTTGGATCCTTTAGGTTACATTTGAGGAGGATGAATTAGCTTACCAAATTGGGGAAACCACTGAAATACTATCAAGAGGTCGTCTATGTGCAACTCCACATTGTGTGCAGGTATTATGTCAACCAATATCCATCTTACAGATTGAAATTATAGTTTACCTTGTTTTGTAGTGTAGAAGGTAGTTAGTGTTACTATTTCTTATAAGTTCTCATGCTGGTGCTTTTATTTTCAGGCACCCAGCAGTGAAAATGCTTCAAATGTTGAGCGCTCTACTTTCGCAATGTTCATGCAACCAGATTGGTATGTGCACGTTTTCTATTCAAAATTGTAGTTGACATGTACTCGTGCTATCCATTGCGTATGAATTTTGCTGGCTTTCTTGTGATTGACTATGTTCTCTGTGTCTCTGGGCTTGTTCCTTTACCTCAGTGGTCAGTCTGTGATCTGTGCTGCACAAACACTAAAAATCTATACTCCATTTTCACTTTGGACCTGTTAAACTGAAGTGCTAAACGCGGCACAACCAGATTTTGTAGGGTTATTGTGTGTTCTTAAACTTCAGTTGCATATGCGTTCTCATACTAAATCAGTCTTCCAAAATATTTTGCAGGAATCAGACGCTTAAGTTTCCATCTGAAATTCCTTATCACCAAGAGGTTTGTCATAAAATATTTACATAAACTTGCTTCTATTCTTTTGGCATGAACAGAAACTTGTAAAGTCTGGTTCCGTTCCTTTTCCATTAACTAGCGTCTTTCTCAAACTCCTGCCAGTTGATCCCACCAAACGGAGCAATTACATTCGGGGAGTACTCGGAGAAACTGGTGAACAAGTATTACGAGGGAAAGACTTGAATGTCGAGAAAAAACTCCGTAGACCAGTACAGATACCCTTGGTTCTAGGAAATGAAAGTTTGTAACTAGTTGCGCCTACAGCCTATTGCCAAGATACGCTTTTCCGCGAAAAAAGGAGGAAACTATTTATACATGTACAGCATAATACATTGTAACTGTAAAAAACACATACATGCAAAACCATAGCAGTTGGCGAACTGTGACAATATAAGACCAAATGGTCCACGTGGAGTTGTTATACTAGCCCTTGTCTCTTTAAATATTTACCGACAGGCCATGACCTCGACCCGTGACACTGAAGCCGCACGTTGCCACCGCAGGCACGGCGTGGCTGCTGCCTAATGCCGATCAACTCTTGGTGACTTTTTTTGGAATAAGGAGCAAGCTCCCGATTTCATTAAGAAATCAAGCAGTTCGGTTCAGGTCTTCACACAGTTCAACAGGAAAAATAACAGCCGCCAGTTACTCCTGGAACGGCCAGCATACAGATATAAAGGAACCGCTATTACTATTACAGTTGAGAGAAACTCTTCCTGACCTTATCCTAATTAATCTTTGAAGTTTAACAGGCATCATATCGAATTTAGCTATTGCTAAGCTAGCGAGATGAAGAAAGCTATCGCCCTCTTCCCCTCTGGATTCCCTTCAAGAGCCTCCGTGATGAAAGCGAGGACACAGACACACAAACAACATCCTATCATCATGAAAAAGAAGCCGAAGACTAGGCCGGCGATCTGCAGATTCCGGCCAGCCTTGGTCTTGGCCGGACGGCGGCCTCCGTCGTGGTTGGAGAGCATCAAGAGTGTGATAGCGATGACCGTAACGACAAGGAAGAGGATGGCCGTGAAGCAAGTGAAGACGCGCCTGCTGCGCTGGTCGGGCTCCGCTGCCGCTGCCACGACGCCGTCAGGGTCGCCGTTGTTGCCCGCCGTGGTTCCTCCTAGCCATGCCCAGAAGTTATGCCATTGCCCATTGGGCTGTGGCTGTGCTGCTGCCGCGAGGCCCCCAGCTGCAGCTACAGGTTTATCATCGGCTGGGTTTTCGATGTCGGCCATCTGTATCCCTTCTGCCATTGCCGATTTGCACTGCCTGCCTCGACCGGTACGTAAATTTGTTTTGCTTCTCCATCAGATCTATTATCTCCCTAGCTCCCTCTAATTTGGGTTGAGTCCAGCTCCTGTACGTAGGTCTTTCAACACGGATTACAGCGCTTTACGTTTTCTGCCAGTTCGATAGGCCCTTAAAGATTGACAGGTCGTTTTCTTTTTAGCAACATCGGGGAGGGGAGGCTCCTACCTGAATCTATATACCCAGAGGATTTTTCCGGTAGCTAGGTACTCCAAAAACATATAGAAAGTAGTACCAAGCGCATCCAACGATTGATATCAAAGGGTAGTTTGGTATTTTCGTATCATCAGATCGTATCACTGCGTCCAAACTCTAGCCTGGCCCGACCTAGGCCGATCGACATTGAGCCGCTGGACATCGAGCCGCCGCCGCCGCCGCCAGCCTGACTGCTTCGTCCCCCAGCCCAATCTCCAGAGTGCCGCGGCCTCGCTGACCGCTCCGCCCCCAGCCGGCGTGTTCCCAATCGAGCCCCAGCGTTGTCCCCCGCCGTCCCCGCCGCTGTTCCAATCGAGTCGCAGAACAGAGGTGATTGGGTTGTGGTTTCTCGAGCGGCCGGCCGGCGACGGCGACTGACTAAAGAAAAACAAACCCATCCCTTGATTGATCGGTAGCAGACTCCTTGCCATGTTCATTTGGGCCGGGAGACCAACGTGGATGTTCGTTTGGGCTGGGAGACCAACGTGCTGACATCGGAGGAAACGCAACGGCGGTGGTTCGATTGTAATAGCTACGAGACCAGAGGGGAATCACGTCGGCGGCCTCGTCCGTCCGCCGGCGCGTCGATTAGATCACGAAGAGAACAATTTTTTTTTTCATAACTGCAAAACAAAATCCGGTTGATCTAAAAAGAAGACCATGTACCCTTACGTCATTTTTGACTATGTACTCCGTGGGATCGAGGACGTAGTACCACGCAAATCTAACCATTAGATTGAACAAATAGACGGTTCACATTAAATCCGAGTTACCGTAAAAAATCTCTGTACCTATACTATTTAAAAAATTCTAAAAAATACGGACCATGCTGTTTCGTCGTCTGTCGAACTTCTCTCGCCTGATGCCCCTGTCTTACCGAGCAGAGGCCGAACTCATCCACATACACAGCAGGCACGCCGCTCCCCGCCCCTCCCGTCGTCGCGTCTCAGGTCCAGCAGCCGCACGACCTCTGCCCAGCTGTCGCTCCTGTGCGCCGCCGCCTATGCCGCACCGCCTTTGCCGTCGTCGTCCCGCTTCTGCCGTTGCCGCACCTGCTGGTCGCCAAATCGAGGAGGTCGGGCCACCGCATGGGGAAGAGGATGCAGGGGGCAACATTGCATAGGATCCATCGTCGACGTGCTGGGAAGATGAGGTCGGGGAGCCGTCGCATGGGAAAGAGCCAAAGAGAAGGAGGGGAGGCGTCAACGCTGCCGATGGGAGATTTGGATGAGGGAAGGGCTGCTGCCGACGGGGTAGATGGAGGAGGGAAGGGGTTGCTGCTGCTGCTTGTGCTGAGAAAAAAGGGGATGGCGCGGCGCTGCTGCTGCTTGTGCTGAGGAACGAGGGGATCGGACGCTGCTTCTGCTCGTGCTGAGAGAGAGGAGGATGGAAGCTGCTGCTGCTCATGGTGAGGAAAAAGGGAATCGTCGCTGCTGCTTGTATGTGTGCTCTTCAAGGACAAAATTAGGTTGTTCATTACTGGATGTTAAGATTGGATATAATCTAGAGGTCGTTAGGGCAATGCTAAACATGTGCTGTGGTTTATTAATATAGTAATACATAGGCGAAAAACTATCATTTCAAACGTGTGAAAAATTGCTGAAAATATGAGTGGAGCGGCACAACGGGGCCTCAGTTTAGAATTTCACGATTTTTTTTCTAGATAGTTTATGGAGAATTTTATACGATTACATAATTTTTAGAACGGAAGTTACTGTTATATTCTAAGAGATCAGAGTATAGACAAAATCTTCGAAAAACCTTTTTAAAACGGATGTTTGGTGGTCGTCGAAGGAAAGCAAAGAAATTTTTTCTTGAGTGTCTAATTTTATTTTGTTTTTCCGTTGCAACGCACGGGCATTTCAGCTATTTTCATAAAACATGCAAAGTACACAATTCCTAGAAGTTCGTAAGCCTTCAGGTGACCATGTTCTTCTGACGTACCCCGTACTAAAATAAGTGACGTGGATTTGTATAAGAATCTATACCTATCTAAAAAAATACGAACTATACAAATCCACGTCATTTATTCGGACAGAGGTAGTATGATTGAATGGAGTTCTCACTCCCGATCAATCTGAGCCGGTGCTTGCACACGAATTTGGACCTGCGGCTATCTCTTCACCGGTTTTATGCACTGGAACAAGGCTCTCTTCAAATAAACTGAATCTTGAACCAGGGCGATTGTTTTTTGGGTTAATTGTATCTATGCCACTCTCTATTTCACCGATTGAAAATATGCCATTACAAAAACTTGACTTGAAAAAATGCCACTCTAACTTTGTTATATCTCTAACTATGCCATTCTGTCCACTTAAAACCAATTATTGTTCATAAAATACGTGTATTTCAGCGTGTACAACAATATTTACAATAATAAGCCTATTTACATTCCAGGCGCCACAATTTGGCCGAAAATTCAAACTCCTCAGAAAAATCTATAAAAATTACAGAAAATCATAACTATTTTAATGAGCCTACTGTCCAAAGATGAGCCATTTCTGGGCACATATGAACCCCTAAACCAGCGCTCGTCTTCCGCAAGCCGCCGTTGTCGCCCGCCTCCCTCCAGCCTCCGCCGCCGTCGCCCGCCTTCCTCCAGCCGCCACCACCACCGGTGCCCACCTCCGTCTAGCCGCTGTCGCCCGCCTCCAATTTTTTTAGGGTTCCTTAGGGTCAGGATATTGGAGCGCGTGGCGTAATTAGAGGAAGAGAAATAGAACTGTTTCAGTTGGGATGAAAAAAAACTGTTCGTATAGAGCTATGTATATATGTATTTAGATAGTATACGTCATGGTATTGGACAAAATGGCATGAATAGAGGTATAAAAAAGTTAGAGTGGCATTTCTCCAAGTCAAATTTTTGTAATGGCATATCTCCAACCGGTGAAAATTATAATGGCATAGATCCAATTAACTCTTGTTTTTAACCGTGTGTGCCTCGGTGACTGAAAGTATGGTCGTCTCTAGAACTCGACACCTGGGTCATAAGTGTGAAGCTTCTTCTAAAACTTGTCGTCAAACACGTGCTTGCTAGTACGGACCGTTCTCTTCACCGTCGCCTGTCAAACTTTCCATATATTCTAATCTAAAATCTAAATATTTATCTACACCTATCTAAAAGTACGTAAAGTTACATTTTTTTTTGCCGCACTGTTTCGTCCGACGCGTTCCCGAATACAACTCTTCTTCTCCTCGTTCGTTGTTTCGTCCCTCGTCAAACATGGTTCATCGTCAACCGTCTAAACACATATAGCCATAGCTCTATACGGACAATTTTTTCCCCATCCCAAGTCAAACAATTTTATTCCTCTTATTTCCCACGCGTTCCTCATATCCCGTCCCCAACGGTGGACTCATATTACTGTTTTTTATTTTCTGTAATTTTTATAGATTTTTCTGAGAAGATCGAATTTTGAGCCAAATTTGAATTTTTTTTAACTTTTATGGCACCTGGAAGATTCGAATGTACTGCTGAACGTTGTACATAGAGGTGTTATGGTAAATACTGTTGTACACGTTGAAATACATGTATTTTATGAACGCTTATTGATTTTAAGTGGACAGAATGGCATTGAGATATAAGAAAGTTGGAGCGACGTATCTTCGACCGGTCCTACCTCCTCCGGCAGCAGAGCTCGGTGATTTTGGCGGAGAACCGAGGAGTTGCTCCGCTGGTTTGGACGAAGGGAGGAGCAAAGGAGGAGAACGAGGACCGGATCTCCACCGCCGAACCGGCCGCCGAGCGCCACCCACCACCGCGAAACCGGAAGCCGCCACCGCCTCCACCGCGGAACCTGCCTCTGCCACACTCGGAAGCAGCAGCAGCCACCCTCCAGTCGGCGAGCTCCAGCCCCAAGAGGTGAATTGAATCTGCCCCCTCGATCTTATCCTCTGATCAACAACAATTGTTTCGTCTCCTCCTCCTCCTCCGGCAGCCACCGCGTTTCTCCCCTTGATCTGTGCTGTTGATACCAAAGTTTCCACTTTTTCTAATAGTGCAGGTTGGTTGATAGTGCATAGGCCTGGATTGGTTGCAGCAGAAGTAGCATAGATTCATTTCCTCCTCTGCCCCATCTGTGAATGTCAACTTCAATATCTCTGATTCCTACACTTGAACAGTGAATTCATTGTCCAGCAATCAGTCACCAGCTTCCCCAATGTGGATGACACCAACAGCTACCGGGAGATGTATCTCTCTGGTGGTTTATCAACACAATTTGATGTTCTATATTTAGAGTTGAAATATCTATTGTTGTTGTTGAAATAATATTAGGCAGACGTGTGTTGAAAAGAAGTGGCAAAGTGAGAGATTTTTGTAACCAGGAAGGGTGTACAGTAAGCAAGCAGTGGTGAGGAGAGAACAATTCTTTACCAGTTTGATTGCTGTGATTTTGCGAAAATAAACCAAAAAATTAAGCCTTGATTAGGGACCTTTGCTTAGTTAGAATGCATATAATTTCCATTTGCTTTCAAGTATTTCAGTAGAAGATTTATCGAGACATAATAGACTGCACAAAACTTAAGAATCGTGAAATCCTGCTAGAGCTTGAAAATGTAGCAGCTAAATGCAGTTTCTACAGAATATTTGCTTGCAACGTGACGTGCAATAGCTCCGATATGAGGCTTGATTAGGGGTTCTTAGATTCTTATCATGTGAGTTTCAACAGGTTGGAGATGCTGAAATATTTGTTCTTATTTCCTTTGTTTTTGCCATCTACTATTTCATTGCCAGACGTCTCTTTGTTGTTCCGTGGCAGCGCACGGGTATGTCAAGTGCCGCTGCCCGGGCGACGCGCGTAGGGTGTTCGACCGGATGCCCACTTGGGACCACGTAGCCTCCAACGCGTTCGTGGCCGGGTACGCGCGCAACGGACTTGCCGAGGCGGCCATGGATGGTCGTCTGGATGCAGGAGGAGGACGGGGAGCGGCCACGTTGTCATGCTTGTCTCCGTGCTGCCCGCCTGCGCCAACGCCCAAGGCCTCGGACCATGGCGAGAGATGCACGCTTATGGTGGAGATTGATCTGAAATTTTTTTCCTCATCAAGATGTTCTCTCTCTCTGTGTGTGTGTGTGTTATTTGTCGGCCGTGGCAGCGCACGAGCATTCTGCTAGTATAAGATAAAATTGTCCACATGGAGTTGTTATACTAGCCCTTATCTCTTTAACTATTTGAGCATATATACGCGGGCAACGACGAAGGCCATGGCCTCGACCCATGACATTGAAGCCGCACTTGCCACCGCAGGCAGGGCCGGGCTCGGCCCGAGCCGAGCTTCGAAAATGAGCTCGTTTTGCCTTCGGGCCGAGCCAGGCTCGGCTCGGGCTGGCTCGCGAACTGGAGGCTCGAGAGTTACAGTAGCAGCCCAGCCCAATATTTCGAAGCCCATGGCGACGCGCACGACGCAACTGCCCAAGGCCGAGGGGAATTAGGGCGACGCGAACGATTCCTCGATCTGTCTCAGCCTCGTCTCTCTCTCACGACTCTCCTGGTCCGCCGCCGCTGCACAGCTCCTGCCGGCCGCCGCCATGGACAACGTGCTCGTGCTGGCCGCTAGGAGCAGGTGTTGGGCGGCTCATCTCTTGCCCGCATCGGCCTTATGGCCGCCATGATGCTGCGCCGCCGCCTTCATTCATGCCAACGCCGGTCTCTCCTTGTCGACCTCGCCCTGTTCACGCCCCTCGCTGGCAACGACGGGGCCGCAGAGGTAGGACACGACAGGGTCGCAGAGGTAGAAGACGACGATGAGGTCGCAGAAGTAGACGACGGGGCCATGGAGCTCGATGGGAACCTTCTCTGGTCGTACGACGTCGTCTACGACTCTGCCCTCCAGCTCGCGAGCTCGCCGAGCCAGCCCGAGCCGAGCCAGCAAAAACGGCTCGCCAGAATTTCGGGCCTGGCTTGAGCTCATGACGGGCTCGGATCGGCGTCCACCCCGCGTGGCTGCTGCTTAAATGCAGATCAACTCTCCCTGACCTTATCCTAATTAATCTTTGAAGTTTAATAGGCATGCAAAAGAAAAGGAACTAACTTAAGTCTCACGAGGCACGATCTATCAGAGTATATACACAAGGAAACCCATGAATATCATACGAGTATCAAATTTAGCTAGCTAGCTATCTCTCAAAAGAAAAATTAGCTAGCTAGATGAAGAAATCTATCGTCCTCTTGCCCTCTGGATTCCCTTCAAGTGCCTCCGTAATGAAACCGAGGACAAAGACACCCCAAAAACATCCTACGATCATGAAAAAGAAGCCGAAGACTTGGCCGGCGATCTGCAGCTGCCGGCCAGCCTTGGTCTTCGCCGGACTGCGGCCTTCATCATCGTCGGAAAGAATCAAGACCGTGAAAGTGATGACCATCATGGCAAGGAAGAGGAAGGCCGCGAAGCAAAGGAAGACGCCCCTGCTGCGCTGGTCGGGCTCCGCTGCCGCTGCCGCTGCCACGACGCCGTCAGGGTCGCCGTTGTTGTCCGCCGTGGTTCCTCCTAGCCATACCAAGAAGTTATGCCATTGCCCGCTGGGCTGTGGCTGTGCTGCTGCCGCGAGGCCCCAGCTGCAGCGGCAGGATCATCGGCTGGGTTTTCGATGTCGGCCATCTGTATCCCTTCTGCCATTGCCAATTTGCACTGCCTGCCTGCCTCGACCGGTACGTAAATTCGTTTTGCCTCTCCATCAGATCTATTATCTCCCTAGCTTAGCTCCCTCCTTTAATTTGGTTTGAGTCCAGCTCCTGTACGTAGGTCTTTCAACACGGATTACAGCGCTTTACGTTTTCTGCCAGTTCGATAGGCCCTTAAAGATTGACGGGTCGTTTTTTTTAGCAGCATCGGTAGGGGGGCCTCCTACCTGAATTTTCATAAAACATGCAAAGTACACATTGCAGATAGATTGCAAGGGAGAAAAGAGAGAAGGGAGAAGAAAGAAAACAGAAAATCAACAATCCAGATGATAGCTTCTTTGTCCCTGTGCTTCCATAGTTTCAGTACATTGCCTTGCAACCACAGACGGAGGAATAATAATATTCCGTAATATTACTAAAAACTTTACGATTTCGAGCCAACCAAACTGAACAGAACACAGCTGAAATGTGCATCAACACCATAAAGTGTGTGGCAAGTGTAATGTTGACGAGATTTTGAAGTTCTTCAGCCTTCAGGCGAACAAGATTTCTGCAACATTGACCTTTGCTCCTTTGACCATGTTCTTCTGACGTACTATGATTGAATGGAGATCTCACTCCCAATCAATCTGAGCCGCTGCTTGCACACAAATTTAGACCTCTGTCTATCTCTTCACCGGTTTTATGCACTGGAACAAGGCTCTCTTCAAATAAACTGACTTTTGAGCCAGGGCGATTGTATTTAACAGTGTGTGCCTCGGTGACTGACAGGATGGTCTCTAGAACTCGACGCCTGGGGTCATAAGTGTGAAGCTTCTTCTGAAACTTTTCGTGATACAGGTGCTTGCTAGTAGCAATGACTATCTTCTTATCCCCTGTCCCGCAACCGCCAACGGATCCGATAACCCTGACAAGCTGTGGATCGCGTAGCTCTCTTCCCACATGCCGGGACGACAACTCGATCCGATGACTCAGCGACCAACCACCATTGCCGTAATCCAGCAGCTTCCAAATCTCCAAACTGCTAGCACTCGGGATACCGCTGCGAAGGTCTCGGACAATACACAGCTGGTCATCCAACTCCACCAGGTGCTCTTTTTCAGACTGTGCCCAGGAGCGCAGCACTCCCGGTGTCCAGAAGTGCGGTGACCGGACGCTTCCGAACGTCTCCTCGGCGAGAGAGAATGTTAAAACAGCAGCTCTCGGCCTTCTGACGACGAGAGAAGGGTTGATCAGCCAGTGCAGGAACCCATTGGCAAACACCGGCGGCACGCTGTTCATCTCTGCATGAGTAATCGCAGAGGTTGCAAAATGCAACAAGCTGAAGGGCACGCCATGGGCAGCCGGCCTCCAGCGAGAAGCTCCCGGCGTGTACACGTCACAACTGATCACCTCCTTGTCGTAGAAATGCTGGGTGATCAACCTCAACACCTTGTACTCTCTTGTCCGGGCATCAAATCCCAGTCCGGCAGTGGAAAAGAGCCCCGGACCAGTGTAAGGCGGGAGATGTGTGACTGCCCGTGTGGCTGCATTGCAAACATGGTAAGCTCGCTCCGGGGCGTCGTAGAGAAGGGTGAGCCCGTAGCATGGTTTGGGCATCACGATGTCCACGGAGTTTGGTCTTGGGCTTGGGCAGTCGTCTAAGGTGAAGAGCAAGTCATCTTCTCTAGGGCGTGAGCGTGACGGCGGCGAGGTTAAGTAGAGTGAAGTGGTGCCGGCCGATCTTGTTGCCGTGGGAGAGACCAGGAGTATCTTTGGTGGCTGTGGTTGAGACACTTTGGAAGAGATGGCCATGTGGTGGAGGGAGCAGAAATCCTTGGAGGAGAGGAGTGCGGCCCAGGAGCGGCGGACGGCCCGGAACCGGAGGATGGATTTGATGGGGAGCCGGAGTAGAACCTCTGTTATCAGGTCGTCGGGAAGCGGCAGTCCGGAAAGAGATACAGCGGCGGCCTTCTTCCTCCTCTTGTTGTTGTTGTTGTTGGTTGGGTACTCCTCCGCCGTCGACATTTTCGCCGCCTCGACGCAGGATTGGGCCGGCCGGTACTCTGTCGCGCGAGGAAGAAAGGGGAACGCCGCCGCCTTGTTAAGTTGTTATATCGAGAAGATTTGGATCATACTCTGGCTCTTTCCGAGACCTGCGAGAGTTCCTTTCTGTTTCTTACTCTGGCTCTTTCCGAGAGGAGGCCGGTACGAGTTTTCTCCATGACCAACAAACTCAGAGACGAACTCGCCCCACGCGTATGCATGTATTCCTGGCTCAAAACTCGCGAGGTCGTTGGAGGCCGCAGCTAGCAGCTCCGTCGTTCTGTTCTTTCTATGAATCGGATAAAATGATTTTTTTTCCATACCTTTTATCATATTTTTTTTGTCGGATTCGGAATGGATACGATTGGATGCGGATTATTTCGGCTACGGATTCGGAGCGGACATGGAGTGGAGTGGACCGGATATGAACAAATATTATCGGATAAATAACAACATGAAGGCGGTATGATTTTATTTCCACCGTATAAACAACACAAGCAAATTTTTTTTATCTATTATTCTAATGTCATGCTCGTGGTAAGCAAAGTGTAGCATCAAGCTTTCAGAGCTCACATCAATACGACAACAATAAAGAGTGCCGAGAACGATAAAACCTGCGACATAGCAAGATAAGTATCCAGTGATGGCTTTTGGATGCAGTAGCTGCGACCATGTCGTGCTTGTGCGGTGCAACTATGATTAACCGTTAATTTCAGTTCGTACAGGCTTTTCCGTTAATTACAGTTCGTACAGGCTTCTTACATTGTCGTGTTCATGTTAAATCTTCTTGCTTTCTTCTTATGCGACATACTGGAATTGTTGATGGTGGAAGTTAACTAAGAGTAAAACTACTGTTTTTCTTGCTCAAACTGTCTGAAGTATATTTATGTTCTTGATTCTACTGCTTTTAAACGGTTTAAATTGTTGACTCATGCATATATGACCTTAAAGTGCTTCCAGAAGCAGTTATGTTAACTTCGAGCTATTTTTTTTTCTTGTGCTTGCAGAACATGGATCACAATGTTGAAACAACCACCTTTGAGGATTTTGAGAACCGCCCTTTAAAAAAAGCAAAATGTTCTGAATCAAGTGTTTTGGATGATCAATTGCCATCACCTTCCGTCTCAGCATCATCTCTGGTTTCTGAAAATTCTGAATCAATTGGATCAAAATCAGATGATTAGATAAGTAGTGATTCATTGCTACCTGGCCAAACAACAACCAAGTCGACGTGTTCTCCAGTTTCTGAATTGACGAATGAAGAAAAAAAATTCAGAGGGTGATGATAACCAAACCGTTTCAGCAGATCATGATAAGCCACCAGATGAATCTGAACATATAAATGATGGGGCATATGACTATCTCCCACAAGGTAAAAAATTCACTTATTATTTTTATACTTCTTTACCTACGCTTTTCATTGTCAAGAAATAACGCCAATCTGTTGATTCCATCTTTTTGTAGATTATGCATTGACCGAACTGGATGTATGTGCTCATGTAGTAATAGAAGACTCTTCAGAAAAAGAAATATTGGTGAAGATAGATCAAGTATATGTCAAACAATGTGAATTGGTGTGCCTTCTAGATAGTGCCAAATGGCTAAACGATGATGTAAGTACCCTTACCCTTACTAATAAGAAACATGTTTATGATTATTAATATTCATTAATAATTTTAAAAAATTTATAGGTGATCAGCGCATATATATATATATATATATATATATTGTATAAAGCAAGTACATGTGCAAAATAAGAGTGACACTAAAGTATATTTTGAGAATACCTTTCTAGCCGGACTGTTAAAACGGGATGGTAAATATGGAATACATGGAGCAACCTTTATGACAGAGATTGTTGGAAACTATCTCAATCATGACATGGTAACATCCATACCCATAATTGTCAAATTCTATATATTTACTTACATGTCTATAATTGACACATTATATGGAATTGTAGATTCATCTTCCAGTAAACATCGAGCACTCGCATTGGTATTTAGCTTGACACATTATATGGAATTGTAGATTCATCTTCCAGTAAACATCGAGCACTCGCATTGGTATTTAGCTTGTATCAATGTTGAAAAGTCTGAGATACAAGTACTCGACTCATTGTGTTGGGAACATAATCGAGTTGACCTCACTAATACGGTTAGTTATAACTCTTTTCTGTAAAAAAATGTTGTACATTGATCTTCCGCTTATGTATATTATTTTCTACCTCTAATAAATTTACAGCTGCAAGGACTACAATATCATTTGGACATTCTTAAAACTCAAGAAAACTTGAGTAAACATAATTGGAAAGACTTCGATGTTACTAAATGGACGATTAGAGAACAACTACATAATCCAATTCCGAAAGACAGGTATATATAGCATTTTTTTTTACTAATAACCATATATGAGAAATATTGTGATTCATGTGGAGTACTCAATTTTGTTCGAAACATGCAGTTCATCTTGTGGTCTATTTATGCTTAAATTCATGGAATATTGGACCGGACATGCACTAACACATTCCATTACACAGGTAAATAAATAAATCTTCTGTTTGATAAACATGTATATGCGGGTGCCACTTTAATTGTTATAAGAGTAAATGCTAATATTTGTGTATGCTTTGCAGGAAAATATTATTGATTTTAGATATAAATTAGCTGCCGTACTATTATGTTGGAACACAAACACGGCGCAAGCGAGTACAATGATTGAAGAAAGTGATTTTAGTGAGGGAGATCCAAATGATATTATGATGTTCGAAAGCCTAGATGAGGAAAATCAGCCAAATCCATTGAACTCATTATCTATTGAAAAAAGATACCAATCACCGATATCTGTTGTTTCTAGCATGAGTGTACATGAGTTAGAAGGCGGACTTTGTAACTACATCAAATCAATTAATTCTGCTGAAACTTTAGAGTAAGCCATTTATTGCATGTAATTTTATTTTAGTAATTGAGTATAATTGATAATATACATTATCTTATTTTCTTTGTGATAATGATTTGCAGGAAAGTGTGGGTACAAAGCTCTGACCCATATACAATAAGTTTGACTCTCAAAAGGTTGCAAGGAATGCTAAATGAAAAGTTGCCCATGGAGCGTGATTGCTTCAATTTGGTCGTACGGAAGATCATGTTTGACGATATCCAAACACTGAAAAAAAGAAATAGATTGATATCGAAACATTATCTTGACATGCGATTTTGGGTAATTTCTTACATTAACTGTATTTTTTGTGTCTATATACATGCTAAATATTTGCTCATACCTTTCTAAACACTTATATGTATATTATAACATCCTAGATGATTACTGATTTTGGACGACATCCAAACTACCGGAAAAAGTTAGATGTGGAACAGCTAGCATGTTCAGTTTGTAGCTGGCCTGGTATCAAATATAATGTTTCATCCTGCAAAACGGTGAGGCCACTTTCATATACATGTCAACACAGGGATTTTTTAAAATCTATACATCTAATATCAATTTTATTTCAGATTCATATTCCAATACAATCCAACAATGGATTTATTCTATTCGTACTAGCTAAAGATACCAGAACTGTCTACATTTTGGACCCTACTCCTATTGACCCCATCTATCAACGCAACCCATACGCAAAATATGTGCCCAGACTTCAATGGATTGCTGAACACTTACCGAAAGCCATGTCAAAGACATGCCCTGGGTCTACATGGAATGAAAATATTTTCCTATGGCACCACCATATCATAAATAATATTCCAATTCACAACAGGTAACATTTTTACTCAATATGTATGATACATTATTATATTTTGCCATTGGTTACTAATTTTATTCTTATGTTATAGGGAATCGTCTGGTTATCTTATTACCCTCTTCATGTCCGCATGGGAGGACGAAAAATTGAATCTGCCATTTTCAAAGGTCAATATCATAAGCATTAAATTGTTATCCTTTTTACACATGACATGCTGATCTCACAATGTATAGGATGGATACGAGCTAAGCAAACAAATTTTGGGAAAGCTACTGACATTCAAGAAAAATGAATGCGAAGTCAACATGCCCGCCGGTGTACTGGATATCATAAACTCTATAAGGAATATCCAAACCAATATGAATGTGAAGACCTGAGGATGAAAACACAACAAAGACCAATAAAGAAGCTTCATCTAAAACTCAATGTTTAGTTTGTCTTTGCTTTCAGAAACTACATATGCTGATGTTTTTGTCCATAACCTGATACTTCACTTGGATTGGATGATTGTGGCACTATGTTCTCTTTTAATTAGTTCCCATTGATACTTGTTTTTTTTGCGCATACCACTGATACTTCGCTTGCACAGAGCTCTTTTGTCGAATTCAATGATACTTGCCGAAATGCCAGTCAGGCGTGTTCCAGTACTCCAAATACCTGCAACGCGGAACATTTTCTGCGGCTGGCAGATGACGGGCTGTATAATACCACCTAGACGTCCTAAGTCAGACCATAATTGTGTAGATTCAATCCGAATGTTTTTTTTTTGAGTAATTCTGTTTCATTCAAGGAGGAGAAAACACAGGTACTATAAAAAAAAAGCACGAAAGGAAACAAAAAAGGAGGCTATTTGAAGGAAATTAAACAGGGAAAGAAGACTGAACTATACAAAAAAAGCACCCAGGCAAGGACACCCAATTAATCTCACTGCATGGTATTAGCTGTGAATGCCAAAGACCACAAGGAGATGGAGTCAGACACGATCTCGAGGAAACGCTGTTGCGATCAGTCAGTCTCTTGAAGATCCACCGGTTGCGCTCATGCCAAATTTCCCAAAGACTGAGAATAGCATTTGTCCGGGAGCGATTTCCATCAACTTGATAGATCTTGAACTGATGCATCGTGTGCGTGTATTGCATTAAGCTTACAGTAATCACAGTGAGAGTGATAACATTATCAATTGATCTGACATTGATTAAAAAAATGCAAGCAAAAAAATATTAACAAAATAATATATGCATACACACAAAAATAATACTAGGACCGACCTTATCAACTGGTGCAGCCAAAATAAGTCTAAATTCCAAAATACAAAATATAGGAGTCCTAATCCTACTATGTTTAAGCAACACCTCAAGCGCCTGACAGAGTCCTAATCCTACTAAGTTTAGGCAACCCCTCCGACGCCCTGGCCGAGTCCTAATCCTACTAGGTTTTGGCAACACCTCCAGGCCCTGGCCTTTAGATCCAGGCGTGGTGGGTGTAGGTACACCACAATCCAACACTTTCAACTTCAATCCACGACTCCATGGCGGCAAACAATTCTTCAGCATCGGCAAAAGGTTTATCTCCTCTCCTACAAGCTTTTCTTTTCTCTGTTCCCCTCCGTTGCTATTTCTGTTCAATAATAGAGGGCATATCCTCATGATCAGAGAAATCAGACTCAGCTTTAGCCAATACAACCAAATTATAACCAAATTCTGAGTTGTAACAAACCTTTAACTGCTCACGAATTGATGACACATACTTCAGCACATCATTTGACGTCCATATAGGAAGACAAAATTTCCAGTACCTGGAGCAATTAAGCAGTACTATACATGTTCAAAAATACGACAATTAATAACCAATGCCAAAACAAAAAGAGCACGCAATCTAATTTCCATATCACTAATGCAATGTTGCCCAAACTCAGGTGATGATGATCAGGACATGCCAGTTCAAATTGACGTTACGAGCCCAACACATTGTTCACAATATGATACAGCTCACAATATGAGAGAGGAGAAAAATCGAGCAAGACGAGAACATGACAAAGCTCGACGAGGTATGATAGCACCCGAGCAGAGGGAGGAGATTAATGCCCGTAGAAGAGCCAGTATTACACCGCAGCAGAGGGAGACAACAAATGCCCGTAGAAGAGACAGCATTACACAGCAGCAGAGGGAGGCAACAAATGCCCGTAGAAGAGCCAGCATTACACCGCAGCAGAGGGAGGCAACAAATGCACGTAGAAGAGCCAGCATTACACCCGAGAAAAGGGAGGAGATTAATGCCCGTGAGAGAGCCTCTAATGCCAGAAGAAGAGCCAGCCTTACACCCCAACAGAGGGAGGAGATTAATGCCCGTAAGAGAGAACAGAGGGAGGAGAAAAATGCACATACAACAAACTCCATGAAAAATAAGACGTTTGAAGAGAGGAATGCTCAACAGAGGGCTACCAGGAAAAAACTTTCAGTTTAAGATAGGCAAGGCATAAATTCCCAGCGAAGAGCACAAAGGCAGACAATACCAGCCGGGGAGAGACAGGCACAGCTAGCACGACGTAATGAAAAATTTGCAACCAAGAGGAAGACCCCATGCGCCCAGTCCATTGCAATGCCCTACCCTGATCCAGATGAAGCCAACCTCGTATCAAGCACACAAGCATCCATTGCCAAAGAACCAGGTGCTTCATCGCCAGCAAGCCCATCATCCAACACGCCATCATTCACCATCAGAACCGACGGTAATAATCAAATTAGTGGCAAGTACGCTTCTTATACCCAGATTTTATCTTTTGTTAAGCTTGATCACATTGCAGGTGACAAGGAAACCTTCCTTAGGGATATCATGGACAAGGACGACTCCTCCGATGACTTGATGGATGATGAGTACTACATGTTTGCCGGTGAATGTACGCCCCAGCCTTCAAATCTCACCAATTTATATTATAAGATAATGAGTTGTTCTCTTATAAGAATCTCTATCTCAATGCCTACAGGTTCCGCGGACATGGACATTGACGGACCAACAGATGCAGCTCTGGCAGGCGATAGCATTGACCCATTGGACATCGTCTACTCAAATATTCCAGACAGAACACATATCCTGAAGCACGCTGCGAACTGCGATCACTGCGGGGCCAAGAAGTTTGAGTATGAGACCAAAGGATTTTGCTGTCGGAATGGGCAGATACAGCTGGCAGACCCAGATCCAGAGCCCATCCCGGAGCTTATGAGGCATTGGTCTAGCGCTGATGCGGACTCACGTCATTTTTGTGACAGCATTAGGTTCTTCAACGGTCACTTCTCCTTCACAACACTCGGTGTCAGCCTTGACAACAACTACACAAACATGAGGTCCGGGGTGTACACGTTTCGGGCGCACGGAACGATGTACCATAATGTGCATTCTTTCGGGGTTGGTTCGAAACCCGAACATCTACAACTCTACTTCTATGATGACGACCCCAATCTAAGCCACCGCAATGAGGCTACCAAGAACCTGGACCAAGATGTAGTCAAAAAGGTGGCCAACATCATGAGAGGAAACCCCTACTCCCAGACGTTTAGGAGTCTAGGCGCCCATGCAGGCAGCCTCGCGGAATACCGCATCGACTTGAACACCGACAAGAAGCTAGATCAACGGACATACAACACTCCAATTGCATCAGAGGTGGCCGCTATCTGGGTGGAGGGCACCGACCTGGCGAGGAGGTTCGAACGCAGCATCACTTTGTACGGAGACAACGACGAGAGGTACGGCATACGGGCTACACATGGCTGCTATGACCCACTCTCATACCCCCTCTTCTTCCCAAAGGGGCAGCTCGGGTGGCATCCCAACATCCCCAAACGAGGTGTGAATTGGGAGTTAGGACAACAGTCAAGAGACAACGACGATTCAGGTTGGTCTTTACGACATCATCTAGCATTTCAATTTCTATACCACGATGATAAATTTCTAACTATCCTCTCACCTTGCTTTTCAGAAGAGACGGGTAACCGTCTGTGCGTATCTGTTAGGGACTACTATTGCTACAGGTTACAGACGCGTCCTGCGATATTCAACCCGATACTACACGGAGCACGCCTATTCCAGCAGTACGCAGTCGACATGTACATAAAGATCGAGGGCACCAGGTTGAATTGGTTCCGAGAACACCAGCCACAAATTCGAGCTGAACTATACAAAGGCGTCGTTGATAGCATAGCGGCAGGGGAGACTCGAGCGAGCGAGGTTGGTAAAAGGACGGTGCTCCCATGGTCATTCCAAGGAGGGGACAGATGTATGAAGAGGAGGCACATGGACGCAATGGCCTTGGTGCAGAAGTACGGCAAGCCAGACATCTTCCTAACGATGACCTGCAACCCTAATTGGGAGGAGATAGTCAACGAGCTGTTCCCCGGCCAGACTCCTCAGGACAGACCGGACCTCGTCGTACGGGTATTCAAAGCTAAGCTTCAAGCCATGAAAGACATGCTTTTCAAAGAACACATCCTCGGCGTTGTCATGGCATATGTTTACGTGGTCGAGTTCCAGAAGAGAGGCCTCCCACATGCCCACTTCCTTCTTATCATGGATTCTAAATACAAGCTGACGATGCCGGAGCAATATGACCGTCTAATCTCGGCCGAGCTCCCGGACAAGAATAAGTACCCAGAACTTTACGCCATGGTCGTCAAGCACATGATGCACGGCCCGTGTGGTGTTCTTAAGCCAAACAACATATGCATGAAGGACGGGTTGTGTAAGAACCGCTACCCAAGGCCGTTCAACAGTACCACCATCCAGGGGAAGGACTCTTATCCTGTGTATCATCGACGGGACAACGGTCACAACGCTCATGTCCGAGGTCAGACGCTAGATAACAGATGGGTCGTGCCGTACAACCCTTACCTCCTCCGTATGTTCAACTGCCACATTAACGTCGAGGTGTGCTCCAGCATCAAGGCAGTGAAGTATATTTACAAGTACATCTACAAGGGAGGAGATCAAACATCGATGAATTTTGAGCAGCCTGACAACAACGGCAACATCGACGAGATCAAGAGATATATTGATGCGAGGTGGATTACTCCACCAGAAGCTTTGTGGAGGATCTTTGGCTTCAACCTCTATGATAACTCGCCATCGGTCCTACAGCTGCCGCTTCATCTTCCAGGTATGCATATGGTATCGTTCAACGCGAAAGAGGACCTTAGAGACGTAGCCACTCGGGAGAAAGCATCAAAATCCATGCTAACAGAGTACTTTGAGGCCAACAAAAAATACGAGAAGGCAAGAACCATACTATACAAGGAATTTCCAGAATGGTTTACATGGCAGGCAGGAGATAAATATTGGAAGGAAAGGAAAATACGGCCCCAAGTAGGCCGAATCGTGTCAACCCATCCTGCAGAGGGAGATAGATACTATCTGAGGGTGCTGCTTAATCATGTTGCAGGCTCTACTTCATTCGAAGACATACGAACGGTTGAAGGAAACCTATGTGAAACATTTCGGGAGGCTGCGGAAAAGAGGGGTCTTATTGAGGCTGACAACGCACTCGACGAGTGCCTAACGGAGGCGGAGCAATTCGCGATGCCATCATCACTCCGAAGGCTCTTCGCAACAATATTGGTATTCTGCGAGCCCGGCGATCCGCGTGGTCTCTGGGATAGGCACCTCGAAGGAATGTCAGATGACCATAGACGATCGATCACTTGCCCAATCGCAGTGGAGCAAAAGGTGTTGCTTGACATCAGAAGCATGCTGCAGTCCATGGGCAAAGAAATAACGTCTTTCCCTCTTCTAAAAATGGACGAAACATACGATGACACTGGAGGCGAGGCTAGGGAAATCATCGAGGAGTCCAGTATCGCGGTCGACATTGAGGACGCTTCTCTGGCGTCCTCCCTTAACCCTGAGCAGAGGTCTGCATACGATGAGATACTTGCGGCTGTTGACAGCGGCACCGGAGGAGTGTTTTTTGTCGATGGGCCAGGAGGCACCGGGAAGACATTCATGTATAGGGCCTTGCTCGCTAAGCTCAGAGGTGAGGAGAAGATAGCAGTGGCGACGACAACAGCAGGTATCGCTGCTTCAATCATGCCAGGAGGCAGGACCGCCCACTCGAGATTCAAGATACCCCTTAACATAGTAGATGGCGCTTCATGCAACTTCACAAAACAGAGTGGGACGGCCAAGCTGCTGAGGATGGCTTCGCTTATAATATGGGATGAGGCCACGATGACCAAGCGTCAGGCGATCGAGGCACTAGACAATAGCATGCGCGACATCATGGGCCGACGAGACCGTCCATTCGGGGGGAAGACCGTCGTGTTCGGCGGTGACTTCAGGCAAGTGCTTTCGGTCGTGAGGAAGGGCACACGAGGACAGATAATCGACGTGAGTCTACGCAGTTCATACCTATGGGAGAGGATGCGCCATCTCAAACTCGTGACAAACATGAGGGCGCATAGCGACCCGTGGTTCGCCGACTTCTTATTGCGTGTCGGCAATGGCACCGAGGAGGCCGATGGAGAAGGAAACATTCGGCTTCCAGAAGATGTGTGTGTGACATCTACTGACAAGGAGAGTGACATAGAGAGGTTGATCGACCATGTGTTCCCAACTTTGAACACCAGCATGACCGACCCGAACTATATTACTTCTAGAGCTATCCTCACGACGAAGAACGACAACGTCGACAATATAAACATGCGAATGATAGAGCGTTTCAATGGAGAGGAAAGGATCTACCATAGCTTCGACAGTGCGGAGGATGATCCACACGGTTACTACCCTCCCGAGTTCTTGAACACACTTACCCCGAACGGGCTGCCTCCACACGTTCTCAAATTGAAGATCAACTGCCCCGTTATACTCCTAAGGAATATTGACCCGGCTAACGGATTGTGTAACGGCACGAGGCTCATAGTACGTGGATTCCAAAAAAATGCAATTGATGCCGAGATCGTGCTAGGACAGCAAGCTGGGAAGAGGGTGTTCCTTCCTAGGATTCCACTCTGCCCATCCGACGATGAAATGTTCCCATTCCGTTTCAAGAGGAAGCAGTTCCCGGTAAGGCTGAGCTTCGCAATGACAATCAACAAGGCACAAGGCCAGACTACCCAATTGTCGGCGTGTACCTACCGGAACCGATTTTCTCCCACGGCCAGTTGTATGTGGCCTTGTCGAGGGCAACAGCAAGAAGGAATATAAAAATCCTAGCCGTGAAGAATGATGAGAATGCAAAAAAGTCACAGAAAAGTAAACCAAAGAAACAAAAGACAACCTTGGTATCTACCACGAAGAACATCGTGTATAAAGAAGTTCTCAACGCATGATGGCCCTTGATTAATTGCCTCTTGCAATTAGTTAGTTGTGCAAGTTTGTTATTTAAAGTATTTTAGACATGTACCAGATAATGTTTCTCATACATTTTAAAATAGATTTAAAGCAAACAGCCTACGTTGCTTTTCGAATTTGTAAAGATTTATACCTATATTTTTCATCTGAGAAAATTAGTTTGTGACATTCTTCCATATATCATTTCTTAACCATAACCACAACATGAAGGGGAAATATCTCTTACCTCACAGGCACCAGAGGGAGAACGAGATTCAGCCTGCCTTCGTTGCCGATTTGTATTTGTACTCGGGATTGAGAGAGAGAGAGAGAGAGCGAGAGAGAGAGGGAGGGAGTGGGAGGGGAATCGGTAGGGGAGGAGACTAGGATACCGGTGGTGCTGGGGCTTGGGACGAGCGGACACGGCGCTGAGGATGGGCGTAGCGGGCAGCGGCAGCGAGCAGGGGCAGGGAGGCGGCTATGAACAGGGAAGGTGGGGCTGGGGCTGGGGAGCCGTTGGACAGAGAGCCAGGAGCCCAGGAGAGGTAAGGGCGGCGCTGGGCTGGGGCAGGAGCGGCGTTGGGCGCTCTCCGCTGGGCTGGGGCAGGGTCAGGGTCACACACAAAGTAGATAGACGCTGGCTGTTGAGACAGGATGGAGAAGATGAAAAGAGTTGCTGCTATTTGTGACTAATGCACATGATTAATGTATAAAGACATGAAAAACTAAAATGAAATATTATACTCTCTTCGTCCAATATTAGATGTCATAAATTTGTCAAAATATAGACGTATCCATATACTAAAATACATCTAGATAGATGTAATATTTCGACAACTAATATTGGACGGAAGGAATAATTTAGTTAAATAATTTACTATGAATAAAACAAAACAAAATTATTTCAATTATAATCAACTCATTTGAAATATGGATGGAATATATATGTTTATAAATGACCGAGCAACGAAACCGGATGTTCGAGCAGAGCTCAGGAGACGGCGGCCGAGCTCCTGAATGGTTGAGCCGACCAAGTCGATGGTCGCATCGGCCAACACGACGGCGGCGGCATGCGCCACAAATAAAACAGTCTGTATGGTCAAGAAGGACACCAACAGGGTGGAAAAAGCTAACACGAAACCGGAGATGGCCGGCGCCGATGCATGGTCGGGGAGAGAGTTGGGTGAGATGAGAGATATCGATATTGTTATCTGTTTCATTAATATCGATATTGTTATCTGTTTCATTAATATCAATATTGTTATCTGTTTCATTAACCTCAGTTCTATCGTCGGAGTTCATGTGTTTCTGGCATCCTACAACAAAAAGCCAAAGAAACAAGCTCTGAAGGGTAGCAAATGATGACACTGCACAAACAAAAGTGCAACGATCACAACAATGTCATGCTAAACCACGTGTGTAGGCCGTGACAGCGCACGAGCATTTCCACTAGTATTTTATATAGGTTGAGTACGGGAGGGTAAGTTAGGACACTTGGGCTGATGGACTAACGGGGGCATCCGGGAGTAGGAAAACGAGGTAATTTTATCGGATAAACTAATTGAGAACATCGTATAATCCGTAAAAAGATTAACAGATACTCCACATCCGTTACGTATTAGCAATACCATATATGTGGGATATCCGGTTGACCAATATTCACATCCGCATCCGGCAGATTTCTAAAGTTGCATACCAAATCTACGGATGCGGATTCGAAGCGAAAAAATATCCGTACCAATTTACACGATAACACAACAGCCACCGCATGCAGATTGTCTTTCATGCACCCGCGCGGCTCGCGCGCTGGTTTTTGTTATGGAATGCATGCGCTAGCGTGTGGTTCTGTCGACGTTTGGTCAACAGTCAACGTGCTTTAATTAGAAGGTTCGATGCAGGTAGCTTGCTAGCGCCGTTGCTCGATCGATCTGGCTGTTGGTTTGTATATACATCTTACTTTGTAATATCTGCACTTAATTGTAATATTCGGTCGATCGAGATGTCGTCGATGGAATCCCAGAGTTGATTAATAATTCTCATGTAACGTGTAGCCAGTAGCTAGCTGTACTCTAATTCCCGCAGTCAACTCTCGAAAAACTTGCATCGCGCGCACATGTAGTTAACATTTCATCCGATAATTTTTTTTTTGGCACCAAAAAAAAAACATTTCATCCGGTGCATATGCCACATTGCAAGGTAGCTTGTCAGTTAGTACCACTCGATCCACAGTTCCACAGTGCGCTCTCTCTCTCCAACTAGATCTGGTTTATTTGAACCAGATGCTGCCAAAGTACTGCCTTTCTGTCATAAATAGCAGCTAGCATCTTGCTACCAAAACAGTGCACAGCACAGCTAGCTGTAGGATCGACCGATGGCGTGGAGCTGCAGGGCAGTGTTGGCCAAGCCCATGGGCCTGATCCTTACAGCGTTGCTCTTCTTCCCGGCAGCTCTATCCGCGCCTACGCCACCGCTAATCTCCTTGCCCACCGAGGACGACGGCCTCTCCTATGGCTTCCACGACCACAAATGCCCGGCCCTGCTCAACAACGTGAGCACCGCCGTGCGGAACGCGCGTCGCAGCGACCCCGGCATCACCGCCGGCCTCCTCCGCCTCACCTTCAACGACTGCTTCCCTCAGGTACATCCCCAAATTCCCCCCAGCAAATTCTTTTCGAATTCGGGTTTGTTCCGCTATCTCCTGTGAAACATGGTTATTTTGGTGCAATGGAAAAATAAATTATTTGATCGAGTAGTACAACATGGTTGTAGGGCTGCGACGCGTCGATCCTGCTGACGGGGCCCAACAGCGAGCAGGACATACTTCCCCAGAACGCCGGGCTGCAGCAGGGCGCGCTTGACCTCATCGAGAGCATCCGCGCCAAGGTGCACCGCGCGTGCGGGCCCACCGTCTCCTGCGCCGACATCACCAACCTCGCCACCCGGGAGGCCGTCCTGCAGTCGGGCCTCCCGCGGTACGAGGTGCCTCTGGGCCGGCGCGACAGCATCGCGCCGGCCCGGAGGCAGGACGTCGAGGCCCTGCCGCGGCCCGACTTCGACGTGCACCAGCTCGTCCAGTCCTTCCGGAGCCGGGGGCTCGACGAGACCGACCTCGTCGCGCTCTCCGGCGCGCATACCATCGGCGAGGCCGGCTGCGGAAGCTTCGAGAACCGCTTCTCCTCCGAGGAGATCAACACCAATGGCTTCGTCAAGAGGCTCCTGGACAACTGCACCGTGAACGCCGACAGGCGGCAGGACCTGGACGTGACAACGCCGATGAAGTTCGACAACAAGTATTTTACCAACCTTTATCGGGGCATCGGGGTGTTGAGCTCCGACATGGCGCTCCTCCTGGACGTGAACACCAGGAGCAAGGTGAAAGACTTTGCGGGTGACCAGGAGTGGTTCTTTAGGCAGTTCAGTAATTCTATGAGCAAGCTGGCGCATCGGCAGGGCGCCAAGGGGAACAACGCCGAGATCCGCAACCACTGCTTCGAACGGAACAACGGAGGGCCGTTCGTTGGCATGGGGTTCAAGGCCTCTGCTTGATTAGTCGAGATTGATCTCTCGGATGTATGTTGTACTCCTTCCCTTTCACAAAAGTTGGCGTCGTTAAGACAAGCCTTTAACTAAAAATTACTCTATCAATATGTACGTTATAAGATATGAAATCATGATCATTAGCAAGAACTTTTAAAGACGAATCCATTGCTATAAATTTCATGTATGAAAAAACACATATCAATAGAGTTTTCATCGGTCAAAGCGTTGTCTTAACGAAACAAAATACGCTA
The DNA here is from genome assembly GCF_000005505.3 of Brachypodium distachyon. Taxonomy (NCBI): domain Eukaryota; kingdom Viridiplantae; phylum Streptophyta; class Magnoliopsida; order Poales; family Poaceae; genus Brachypodium; species Brachypodium distachyon. The sequence goes on along the minus strand of NC_016132.3, from coordinate 15,267,967 downwards.
ATCTTTATGAAACGGAGGGAGTATTTGGATGGATTACATTGTTCCCAAACCTTGACCAACATCTGTTTACTTGTTATTAGTACGCCCCTTTCTCTGTGCAGTTTAATGGCTTCTTCTGATAATGTTCTGCAACAACAACGAGCCGCATTAGTTCTTTGTTGTTTTTTTGGCACGACACTCTTTTGCTACTCCCAATGACCGACATCCGATCGTCTAGAATATCACTTCAAAATTTAATACCAAAATTCAATTGTTAATATTCATAGAAAATTTGAATTTTTCGTACTAATATTCATAGCTGAACTTGTCAAAAGAATTTGTTACTGAGTCGAATTTGGAGATCAAGGGCTAGTTTCCCGTTCCTTCCACAGACCGATGCCAAGCCACGTAGTATGATACAAGGACCAAATTCATGGCTCTATCCAGCTGAGGGTCCCTTTTGTTCAATCTCTGACAGACGCCTGCACTGGTACCTCAGTTTCCGGCTTTGCCGAAGCCCAGAGGAACTCTGTTCCAATAGGGGTTTCCGGATTTGCCGAATTGAAGTAAAGAGGAAATCGATTCCAATCGCAACAGTTTTTAGCCGGTTCATCCTGTCTTCTCTCTAGATATACTCCCTTGATTCTAGCCGCACGATTTCGAGGAAAATAAAACAACATTAATAAAGGACCGGGTCACCGGGCTCCCCGCTCCAAGCCAAACAAGAGGTGTTTGCCTGAGCCGCCGTACGTAAACCCTTCTTCTCCATGCCGGACGCCAAACCTTCAACTGAAGGAACTCCGAGACTCAAGGGTTCGTCTTCCTTTCCTTTCTCGCTAGCAACCAGATCTTGGTCTTCTCCTTGCTGTGAAGAACCAGATCTCTCTTCTTTTTTTAGAAGTCCAAGTTCTCTTATTATTGAAAATTGATGGAGCTGAATTTTCTTCGGTGAATCATCGATCTGTGTTTTTGGCCCGTCACCAGTACGGCAGTACCACTGCATACTTTTTGTGAACATCTTAGCACTCAATTTATTATTTGCAAAATCAAATTAAACGAATATCAATTTTACTGCAGACCAGATGAATCCCGATCGATCGAACATTGGGGGTGGCAGGAGGATGACGGCTGCTGTATCCAGTTCTGCAGCGTTGCTCCCGGAAGAGATGTTGACAGAGGTGCTTCTACGGTTTCCGGTTAAATCCATCCTCCGGTTCCGTGCCGTCTGCCGCTCCTGGGCTGCAATCTTCTCCTCCGAGGAATTTCACCTCCTCCACACTGCAATGGCCAAGACAGCGCCGTCGGCAGCAACACCAAAACTATTCCTCGTCTCACCAACAGAATCTGATTCCACGGCGGTGTACTCATGCTCGCCATCAAACCCCCAAAACGACCTGCTGTTCACCCTGGCCAATGCCCCGGCCAACTCCATGGAGGTGGTGAACCCCGTGCCGTGCCATGGCCTAACCCTTCTCCAGCACGACTTCTTGCCAGCTTACTACCTCTGCAATGCAGCTACACGGGAAGTCACATGCCTGCCACCTTCCTTTGATGCCAGTTATTCCTCTACTGGACTGGGCTTGGATGCCCGGACAAGGAATTACAAGGTGGTGAGGCTGATCAATGGGATGCCCCATGACAAGGAGACGATCAATTGCGAGGTCTACACCGGCAATGGCGAGGATCGCTGGAGGCCGGCTGCCACCGGAGTACCCTTCGGGTTACGCAGGATTGCGTGTGCCGCTGTTATGGACGCAGCCGTGTACAAGCTACGGCCTGTGTTTGCAAACGGATCTCTGCACTGGTTGATCAGGCCTTCGCCCTTCATCAGTAAGCCAAGAGCTTCTGTCATATCCTTCTCTGTCACAGAGGAGACCTTCGGATTTGCCCGGCCACCACCTTTCTGGGCATCAGAAGTGCACAAGCCCTTCTGGACCGGGCCCTTGCCATCGGTGGATCGCCTAGTGGAGATGGATAACCAGCTGTGTATAGTCTGAGACCTTCGCCGGAACCCTTACGGTAGCTGTTTGGAGATTTGGAAACTGCTTGATTATGGCTCTAGTGATTGGTCCTTGGATCGTCGGGTTGATCTGTCGGGGTGCGTAGCGAGAGGTTTACGTGAGCCGCAGGTTGCGAGAGTTATTGGTTATATTGGCAACTGCAGGTCAGGGAAGAAGATTATTATCATTGCTACTGTCAAACACAAGATTCACAATACATTTGAGAAAGGGGTCCATACATATGACACTAGGTCTGGAGCTATAGAGACCATTCTTTCGATCACGGAGACGCGCACATCTTTTGGGAGCATGGCCCCTTTAAGTTCAAGATTCGGTTTATTCGAAGAGAGCCTTACTCCGGTGCATAAAACAGATGAAGAGAATAAGAGATAGCCTTGTCATCTACGACCCTGGCTAGCTAAGGCGACTTGAGAGATCTTACTCAGCCTCCAAGCTAAATATCAGTCATGCAGTCCAAGCTTATCTGCAACTAGTGACTCAGATTGACTGAGAGTGAAAGCTTCATTCAGTCATACCTTGATTCCCTTGAACATATAAGAACATGCACAGAAGGCCAAAGGTTATGCCTGTGGGCAAGGGCACTCGACATTCAGGCTTCAGTTTCACTCCCTTGATTGGATGGCTTTGAGAATTTCCTAGCCACAGTGCATTACTCAGCCCTACCATGGGAGAGTGTTCCATATATATATAGACCTATTATTTGTCGAACCTCCACGTGCTACGGTGAGTACTGACCTATGCTATCATCTTCTGCAGATCAATTATACATGGTCATGAAATGTATTAATTCTTGACTTGGCCCAGTTAGTACTGATATAAAGATATACTCCTATGTATCATATTTACTTTTACATACTGATACACAAATTAAGAAATATTGTTACTTAGGACATGTTCTAACTATAGATAGTTTGAAATGATGTTTGTATGATTTGTTTTTGTAATCAAATTGATACTATCAATAGAATAAGTAAATATGAGATTGCTGTTTACAAAAAAATGCAAATAACTGAAAAAGAACCTACAGTTATCTGCAAATTGTAAAAATATAAGCTTTAGAAATTTAGTATGTATATTTGCATCAATAACATCACAAGTATTAGAAGCACATATATTATTTTTTATCCAGCATCTTAGCAAACTCCAGCGACTTATTCAATGTCTCAAGAAGTTGTGGCAAACAACTTTTTTTACATTTAATTTATCTTTGACACATAACATGTTTTTGAAATCTCTCTTTGATTTTACTTTTACTTTTGCTTGTTTCATTTTATTTCTAATTATACAAGGGCAATAGTATTTCGTTCGGTGAAATTTAGGAAGAAGGTCATATTTGTACACGTTGTTTGTTTTTGTTTTGGCAACTAGGGTCGAGTATAGGAATTAAATAACATAATTAAACTCCTTGATGTATTTGATTGAATTGGAACTCCAGAAGCTAACTTGGAAAGGCTGATGTAGGTATAGGGTCAGTCTGGGTAAAAATGTGGTTGGAACAGGAAAGGTAACATGTACTCCCTCTATTCTATAAAGGTTGGCGCGCCTTTGAGGTAGAGCTAATTCAAATCCGTGTCAATCTTTATGATTCGGACGGAGTAACTTTCTAAGTCTTGTTTCTTAATTTCAGCACCAAAACAGGAAATCTTAATTACTACGTTATATGGAGTACAAAAGGAAGAAATAAATTTGCAGACAAAATGGACCGAAAGTTTAACCAAAATCAAGCAGAAAAAAAAACTGTTGAGCGTACAACGTACAATCTGAATTCGGTAGTATTCATAGCTGAACTTGTCCCAGAATGACCCGCACACGCCGACTGCTTCTGCGTCAGTCGGACGAGGTCGGCATAGGAGAGGGGCAGCGCTGGGGAAGGACGCATGGGAAAGGGAGTGGTGCTAGGGAACGAGTAGCGGGAGAGTGGCGGCGCTGGGGCCGACAGGCCCTTCCTGTATGAGTTCGCCGCCTCTGCTAAATTCCTATAGCTCCGACCGCGTGCATCCACCATACCACACCAGGTAGTAGTATTGCTTGACGGCTATTACTCTAGAATGAATCAGCACGGCCGACGAGTCTCACGACGGCAAAGGTGTGCAAAAGCTGCACGCCGCGGCGCGTCTCGAGTATTTTGGAGAAATGACAGACGACCTCTGCCGGGGAACCCACATCGAGCGCGACCATGGCGCCTGTGTGACGACGAAACAGGAGCTGGGACACGACCTCCGACTCCATGACACTGAGGCAACAGTCGTGATGTTGGCCAGTCTGCAACAATATGAGGAGCGTGCGGTGCCGGTGTTAGTCTCAGTCGCGTCAGAGTGGTGGCGATTGAGTCGTGAACGCTCGGTAAATCAAGGCGAGGGGGAGGGCGCGTGGAAATCGTGTGGAAGAAGTTTGGTATTTTTACCGGCTAAAAGAAGAGGCCGCGGGTGGAAAATAAATAGACAAGGGGTTTTCTGCAAAAGTGATGGTCAAACCGAGTCAGCAAAGTACGGCTTACAGGTGGGATCGGTTTGTTAGAAGAAATACCATACCACGACCGTATGTGAGTAATAAAAGTTCAAGTATTCAAAACGACTGTTTGCAATTTCGAATGCTAAATTGGACCGCGCCTCAAATTCCCCTAGATGTCTCGTCTCGTACGCGCGCTCTCCTCCAAACCGCAAAAAATCGTCTTTTAAAAAAAACAAAAAAGAAACAACTCTTCTCCACGAGAAAAAAGAACTCGTACCGGTTTCTTCCTGTCAAAAAAGAAAAAAGAAAAAAAAACTCGTACTGTTACCTCTCGGAAAGATTAGAATACTAAAAGAGAAAAAAAAAAGGAACTCTCGTCGGTTTCGGAGAAGGCATCCGATCCAATCTAGGAAATCCCGACTCCCGAGTTAGCCAATCTCTTTATTGAACGGAGGGAGTAACTATAACTAAGACGGGGTTCCCTTTGTTCTTCCGTTCCTCGCGAGAGAAAAATCGAGCCTTTCCCTGAGGCCCGAGCCGCCGTAACCTCACCTTCGTTCGCCCGCGTCGCCAGCTAAGGAACTGTTCGTCGTAGGCGTCCTCCTTCTCCGCCTCTGGCGGATTCGCTTGGAGTGAGCTCTTGTTAAGAAGCCCTACCTAGCTCGGATCTCTTGTTCCTTTTACTATCTCCTTTCTTTTCTTTGTAAACCAGACCCCATTTTGCTCTCGTCTTTCATTTGTTGTAATCAGCCAGTTAGATCTGTCTTGCTCAAGGTCGATCTGAACCCCCCTGAAGTTATTAGTATTACTGTATTATTATCCATGGGGTGGGGGGAGGGATGGGGATAACACCTTAAGAGCAGCCAGTTTATTTTTTAAGGTAAAATTACAAATAAAAACATTGGGTTGATATACACATATGTACTGTCCAAGGTGCGGCCCAACGAACCCTGTAATGTGTTGATGTCCAGTACCCAAAACTACCACTACTACAAATAGCAGTCTGTTGCTCTGTTTATCATACTGAGAACAAAATTGGGGTTAAGTTCACCACAAAGCTTTTCAAAATAATAAAATTTTGCCTGGATGTTCACTATGCTAACACCCAAATTGTCCCCCCGTGTTGATTTCACTGCAGACCATTCTCGCCATATTAATTACAGCAGATATTGAGGGTAACATGACGCATGGTAGCAAGAGAAAGAGTATCATCCAATCCTATGTCGAATCCGCGAGGATGACAGCGGAAGTGTTCCCAAACAACAACAAGAGGAAGAAGGCCGTTGTATCTGTCTGCTCACTGTTGCTTCCTGACGACCTGATATTAGAGGTGCTACTTCGCCTCCCCGTCAAATCCATTCTCCGCTTTCGAGCTGTCTGCCGCTCCTGGGCTGCACTGTTCTCCTCGAAGGATTTCCTTAGCCTCTACATGGCGACCTCTAAACCGGTGCCTGCACCACCAAAGCTACTTGTGGTCTCGCCCACAGCAAGATTGGACTCCACCGCAGTATACTCATGCTCACCGTCATGCCCCAGATATGACTTACTCTTCAACTTTGACTGTGTGGGCCATGACTCTGTGGAAGTAGTGATGCCCAAACCATGCTGTGGACTCAACCTTCTCCATGATGCTGATCTGCCTGCTTTCTTTGTTTTCAATGCTGCCACACGGGCAGTTCAACGTCTGCCACCTTACAGTTTCCGGGGACGTCAGTCCAGTGCTGGACTGGGATTTGATGCCAGGACAAGGGAGTACAAGGTGGTAAGGTTGATCCTTGGGTATTTTCCAGACAACGACTCGACCAAGTGTGAAGTGTACACGCCCGGAGCTGATTGCTGGAGGCCGGCGGCCGGAGGACTACCCTTTAGCTGGACCCAGTTTGCAGCTTCTGCAGTTACTCATTCAGAGATGAACAAAATACCGCCTGTATTTGCCAATGGATTCCTGCACTGGTTGATCAATCCTTGTCTTACTGTTAGAAGACCAAGAGCTGCTGTTATAACATTTTCTGTCGCAGAGGAGACATTCGGATGTGTCCGATCACCTCCCTTCTGGACATCGGAAGTGCACCTGCTCTCCTGGTCCCAGTCAGAAGGAGAGCACCTAGTGGAGATGGAGAACCAACTTTGTATAGTCCGAGACCTTCGCAATAGAATCCCTCTTCGTAGCACTTTGGAGATTTGGAGGCTGCTGGATTACAGCTCTGGTGATTGGTCACTGATGCATCGGATCGATCTGTTTGGGCATGTCGAAAGGATTTTACGTGAGCCACAGGTTGTGAGAGTCATTGGTTCTGTTGGCAATTGTGGGTCAGGGAAGAAGATAATCATTGCTACTAGCGAGCACAAGGTTTATGACAAGTTTCAGAAGAAGCTTTACACCTATGATCATATTCATCAAGTTCTAGAAACCATTATCTCAACCACAGAGACATACAACATGAATAACAGTTTCCTCCCTGGTTCAAGATTCAGTTTATTTGAAGAGAGCCTTGTTCCAGTGCATAAAACCATCGAAGACCGAGCCACGTCATCTACCCTGGCTAAGGTGACTAAAGGGACTACTGCCCCCAACTAAATGAGCATTGTGGTCCAAATTTCTGTGCAAGCAATGGCTCAGATTGATTGAGATTTAAAAAATCATTCAGCCATACTATAAACCAGAAGAACATTGTCAAAACACTAGAGACTGCAAAATAAAAACCAGAGGTTACTGTTGTGGAAAACGTCTATCACTTGAAGGACTTCAAATCTTGTCAAAACTGTAGTTGTGATGCAGCTTATACTATTTATACAAATCCAAATACTGTGTCCAGCCTATACCTGGCATGGGTGGCCCGGCCCGGCCGGTCCGAAGCCCGACATCCCGGGCCGGGCTCGGGTCTCCCTTTTCAGTCCCAAGCCCGTCCTGAAAGCCCGAAAAAGCCTGAAATGGCTAAAAACGGGTATTTTTAGGAAAAATAGGTATAAAATATCATTTATTTATTTCGAAAATAATTATTTTAATGCGTAAATGGCCTATTTTCGGTGTTTCGGGCCGGGCCGGGCTCGGGCTTCAGGTTTGGCCATCGGGCTTTTATGAAGCCCGGCCCGGGGTTTGCCCAGGTATACTCCAGCCAAACGCAGCCTTTGCCTGTGAAAACCTGCCATTCTTGAAGGTTGCTATACATGGATAAGTCAGCCAAGAACGAGGCAGGGTTGTGAACGGGGCCATTGTTTCTTTCAACATTGTTACCAACATGTTTGATGTAATTCATTGTCCTGTCCTACATTTGTGTTCTGCTTGTAGAAGTATTATGTTTATGTTATGTGAAAACAGGAAGTGATAGTAATCTTTATTGTACTTACATTAAGATTATTATCTTTAATTGGAGATGTGGCTTTATTTTTATACTTTTTATGGGAGGCTTTAGATATACTTTGTTCGAGAGGGATAAAGAAGGTATGAGTTTCAAGATAATACTTTTTAATGGAAGACCCTTCCATCAGATTGCAACAAAGCTCTGTGCGAGGGCACACACTCTGCCGCCGGGGAGAATCGGCTACAGTATTAGAAGAACGCTTGCAATGGATGAAACTACGGACCGAGAAATTTAAATAGAGGTAAATGAGGACGCCATTGGAGAGAGATCTTGCCAGTGCCATTTACTGCTTTCGACCGGGAGTGGCGCATCTGTCTTGACATGGATTCTTGTCGGCCCCAAAGCCGTGACGCGGCCAGAGCCCGAATACACACATCAGATTCCCCTTGCAAGGGTTCCTGGATAGTTTGGCGTGCACACTTCTTGCTACCACGAAGCGCAAGCCCCAGCGTTGGGTTCGACCTTTCGCGGAGAACAACAGCGTCCTCTTATTTTCGAACTTTTTGCTCGTCTAGCCCATTCGCCAGTTTAATTGACAAAAAATGTCCCCTTTCAAGTTGAATGTCAAAAATGGCTTGACGGAAAGCATTTGTTGTCAATTGACATGACGAAAACCACTTATTGCTAATTGAGTTGGTTGAAAGCACTTTTTTTTTCCTCACAAAAAGACACTTTGTGTACCACGGTAGACCGAGCAGCCAACACAATTGAAAAACTCAATTGGTAAGAGGTCACAAGTGTTTCTTTTCAGGCTTTTCGTCAGACCATTTTGGACATTCCGTTTGAAAGGAGGCCATTCTAGTCAATTGAGCTTTGCAAGGGGCTGGAAGAGCCGCGCAGCCACCTCCTTGGCTTATTTCCTCTCCTTGGGTGCAAAAATTCATGAAATCCATTTCCCTGCCGACTGCCGAGTGACTCGATGGAGGCTGGTCGCTGCACAACATCTTCCGTCATGTGTCCATAGGAGGCCGCGGCTGCGCCGAGCACACACGAGCGGTTAACCCACGTTATGCAAAGGAAATTGTTATTTGATCGGTTTGTTAACCGAAACCCTATGGACAGGCCTAATCGATTTCAGCCGAATCTGCAGATATCCAGGATCGATCTCAGTCCCAGATTAGCATCGTTCTTGCTTTGCTTCAGTTTCTTCATTCGCATCCTCTGGACAAAACAACTAATGATTTGATTTTCTTAAATGGGGAATAACACTAAATAGGGTAATTTGTGTCACAAGTTTGCTTAAATGGGGTAAATTTGTAGAAATTCTGTTAAATGGGGTAGATTGTGTCACAAAAGTGAAAATTAGGGGTAAAAATGGAATTAACTCCAAAAGTTTTTTTATTCATTCACTCTTAAATTAAAGTGCAATAAAATTTAGAAAATTGCCCCTGAAATCTTGACTTGGCTGCATCATGTAAGTCATTAGTATTGTTTTAGACTGAAAAAATGATGAAATTATGCTAACCAAGAGGCTACCAACACAGACACAACTTGAACATGCCAGAGATTAAGAACAGTAAACATAACACTTTTTTTCTTGCCTCTAAACATACACAGTAGAGCATGTACAATGCAAGGTGCTAAGACAGGTGCTTACGAAAATAAACCAAACACTTTTTTAAGCACCAGCGCTTATTTGTACAGAGGAGGTGCCAAGTTAGGCATCTACTTAGTCTAAATAAGCATCAGTGCTTAACAAAAACCGGTTAATTTTTCTAAGCATCCAACTAGACATCTTGCATTGTACATGCTCTAACACAGATACATATTACAAAGGGAGTCCAGTTGTGAAAACATGATACCCCTCATGCTTTCTCTACACGAGAGACCAGCGGCGGAGCCAGAAACTGAACAAGGACGATGCTAAGATGGGACTAATGGTGCTATAGTTGTGAATTTTCCATACTAATGAACTAAATACTTAGTAGATTATCCTTGTCAGGCAGCACCAGGCCTGGCTCCGCCCCTGCGAGAGACTGGCCAGGAGGACGAAGCTAATCCATAGTTCAATATGCTTGGTCAATGGTCAGTCACGAAGGTTCTTTAATTTTCAGTCCCACAAAGAAAAATCAAGCAAAATTTACTAGTTGTATCCTGGTAGCAAATGCTCTAGCACTTCAGAAGCAAAAATTCAAGAACATCTGTCCTGACAATGGTAACTCAACAAGCAATTTGATACCTAATATTATTTACCGAAATTGGACAATGATTTAAAGCATGAATTAGAACATGACCCGATGATAATGATTTAGCCAAACAAATATGATAATGCTAATGCTTTTCTCTTTTGTGGATCACTGATTCAACAACAGAATGTAATTCCCCAAGGAAAAATTGGAAATGATATTGAAAAACAAAGAGAAAGCTGCAAAGATAATGAACACAGGTTTCTCAGTCCTATCCATGCTCATCAAGCAAATTTCTAGCGCAGGACAGAACTGAAGTTTAGCAAAGAGACCTATATAACTCTACGTAAATCATGTAAGTAACATACTGACATAGCTCATAAAATTTAATCTAGTTCTGCATCTTTTGATTTGCATTGTGGATCCTAAAACCTAAATGAAGAAAAAACTCGGTAAACTGATCTTTTAGAACCTGCATAAGAAGAAACTAGCAATGCCGGGGATAAGTTTTTCTGATAATGGAACTGAAAAAGAATTTTGTAGTCCATCAAATATACAAACATTGCAAAAAAAAAGAGTTAAAAAAAAAGCTACTCCCTCCGGCCGTAATTACTTGTCGAAATATTACATGTATCTAGACGCTTTTTAAACATAAATACATCCATATTCGGACAAATTTGAGACAAGTAATATGGGTTGGAGGGAGTATTGAAACAATAGCTAGACACAGCAGAGTAACAACTTTGTAATGAGTGAAACAGACCTTCATATACACACAAAGACAACAAATATATGTGTCATCTTTCGGTACGTAAAAATATGTCACTTCTAATAATCCTAAGTTTCTAAATGAGGAATACCAACTGCAACTCTAAATGTTGCATCCTGAATGATATGCCAACAAAGAGAGAACAGAACACCGTTTCACAATTGTAGCAAAAGTTCAGCCGGGGAGTCGCTTGGGTGGAGAACTCACCTATGTGAGACAACAAGGTAGATCCCTTATTCACCAGGAAGATCTATCTTTTATTAGCTCATCAACCAAATGCAGTAATATCCCTAATACGAAAATATTAACAACAAGGATCACACACGTGACACCATGAGTCCTTCAACATTTTTACATATGTTACCCATTTTCCATGTCACCTACAGGGTCAAGGTCAGTTATAACTCGTATAAGGCTAAGCTGGAGTAGCTCATGTGAAAATGGAAACTCAACTCAGCAGATAAAGCAACTGTGTCAAACCAGTGGTCGCATTTCATGGTCTGCAGAAGTGGCCGAAGATGGGTGTCGAAGTTGGATACAACAGCTTTTTCTTACAACAACCCTTCTCAATGTTCCGAAAACACATTTAGCATCAGGGTCAATGAGATGCCAAGCCTAGCAAACGCAAAACACTTTGTTAGCTATCTGTAACATATGATAAGATGGTTTAATTTTTTTTTACTACACGGTTCATCTCACCTTTTCAGCAATACTAAAGTTCCTCAAAGTACTGTAAATCTGAGCAGCCCGTAGAAGAACTGACTATATATTCTCAAAAGGGTCTTTGATCATCAACATGCCTGGAGATATTCAGAAACATTGGGGTTTGAAATGTCCATATCCTTGACTGAAACAACACAACATGTCAAGAGGGCCACGTGGCATCGTGGTGAGCTCATATTTCTATTTCTGTGACATAACAACTCAAAAGTTTAGAGAAACATGAATGCAAGGGCATGATAAGCAAGAAAAAAATGAAATGAGTGAACCTGTATTACCTATCATCAGTTCACCTATCAGCAATCTCCAAATATGTTAAAAAAAACAGTTCCATATGATTTTCTAGTGATTAAGGTGTTTTCCCTAATATGTTGAGAAAAAATAGTTCTGTGGATTTTCCAGTAAGATCTTTCTCACTGTATGTACTACGAAAAATGCCAAGGATCTTAGTCCTTGTGAAGCACAGAAAACCAGCTAAATTTTTTACCTGACAACTGTGAAGTGCCTAAACTCTAAACCACTACTGCGGCCTCTTTCTTTTCTATAAATATTGTACAAGCTAGCAATTTGACTCTGGCCTTACTTCGGTCTTCTGATTACTTCATAACCATGTCTAATAGCAGAAAAGAATTAGGCTTCAATAATTCAACAACTGCCTCATTCGCTGCTTCCAAATGGCTACCTTTGCTGAATTAAATGCCATAAATGGAAATTGGTTTTCTGTCTTGATCCAATGAGAGCCAGCGCCGTTGCCTACAGTCTTAATCTCCGGATTACAGAAGCACCAGGAGGATCCCTTGTTGCCTCCGCCTCTGTTCTTGGGCATTGGTCAACAGCACCATGGACCAGACCAGGAAGGCTCTCGCCTGGAACGCACGGCGTTGGTGCCATTGCTTCGTAGGCTGTCATAGACTGGATGGTGGAGGTATGGCACGAAGCTAGGGTTTCGTGGCGACGAGCGCCGCCGCACTGGGCAGAGGGAGCGGATTTATCATGCAGGAACGAAGGCATTAGGGCATCTTTAAGGGTGAGTTGTTATTTGTCCTTACTATTTGTCTATTTTGGGGGCCTGTGGACAAATATGGATGGATAAAAATCCATGTTGTCCAATGGGAATACCCATTTGTCCAATGCACTATTTTCTCATTTTAATCTATTTTGCAGATATATACTCCGTACATGATTTGAACATAATTAATACTACTCCCCCTCTATGATTTTGCAAGTATGAAACTGATTAGTTGCAGCTTGAGTAGAAATAAATGAAAAGGAATGCCGGGTTATTTTTCAGCATGCATGTATCATACAGGTAACACTCACTACTCACGAGAGAAATAACCATTCACTGCTGATGAATAAAAATTCATCAAGAACAAAAACACATTGTCCTGTGTTATTCAGAAAATGAAAATATATGCACATACATGTGTTCTAATAAAATCAATGGGTGCATGTAGTACTCACTAGTCACTACTCATGGAAAAATAAATACTCCCTCCGTTCCATAATTCTTGTCGAAATCTTACATGTATCTAGACATCTTTTAAGAATAGATACATCCATTTTTGAGCAAATTTGAGACAAGAATTATGTAACGAAGGGAGTACATATCACTGATCATGAACATATCATTCCCATTCTTACTCGAGATACGAAGATGTCGCAAGAACAACAGCAAACGCAATCCATCCAGCAGCTAAAAAATAAGGAAAGAACAAACCTATGTTCGGATGGTCATTTATCTGAATTCCTGGTAGGTTGGCAGCGGGGGCAGAGAAGCCACGCGCGACAGGGGCCGAGAAACTGGAGCGGCAGGGGGGTGGTTGGCGCAGGGGCGGGGGAGGTGTTGGCGGTGGCTGGTCGAGCGGCACGAGCGCAGCAGCATTTGGACCAGGCGGGTCCATGGCGGCGGTGAGTCGGCCTCCGGCGGCCCGACGCCCAACAGCGAGGATCTCCAGCTCCGAAGAGTCGGTCTCCGGCGAGATGCTGACTCCTAGGACGGAGAGGGGTCGGCGGCGGTAGACATACAGAGGCCTCGCCCATTGCTGCAAGGGGTGGGGCTGCGCGCGAGCGCGTCGATGCCGGAGAGCACGAGGGGGCGGTGAGCGCTGCGGGATTGGCGTTCCGGCGGCTAGCGGTGGCGGTAGCCTGACTTGGAGGGCATCTGCCGCGGGAGCGGGAGCCGGCGGCAGCGAGGATGGGGCCCGTAAGAGCATGTATAATGCAAGACGTCAAGACGGGCGATTTCGAAAATAAACCAAGCACTTTTTTAAGCATCAGTGCTTATTTGTATAGAGGAGGTGCCAAGTTAGGCATCCGCTTAGTCTAAATAAGCATCAGTGCTTAACAAAAACCGGTTAATTTTTCTAAACACCCACCTAAACATCTTGCATCGTACATGCTCTAAGGGACCAGGAGAGTCCAATGGGAAAGAGAGAGGGAAAAAGGGGTTGAGGAAGAAATGGGTTGACAAATGTTGGCATGACCAACATTTTGATAAGTTGATGTTGTTTGATTTGTATCCAAGTTTTGCCAACCTTTTAGATTTGCATTTGGTTTGCAACCAAGTACTCAAACATCTAACTTATCTATTTCTCAGTTGGCGAGGTAGCAAAGAAGATCTAGAGCTAGAGGTAAATCATGGATTAGAAAAAGGAAATAGACAAAAGTGAAAAAAATTCCACCGACTGGATCGAGAAGTGAGAGAGAAAGTTGAGATATCCGTGCTCTGCTTCGATGCATAGCCAGAAAGAGAATGGAGAAAAAAAATAAAAAATGACTGCGGCCCACTAAGGATTTTTTTTGGCAAACGTTTTCGCGGTCCTCACTTCGCCAACTTTCCCGCTGGAGTAGCACGGGCGACCCACGACAGGCTGGGCGAGCCAATTTTTCGGGCTCAATCCAAACAACAACCAAAATACCGTGGGCAAGTCAATTTTTGGCATGGCTCATTTTGGTTGTAAAGCAAACATGTCTTAAAATGACTGTGTGATAGGTGGGCCCTGCAAATGATGGTGAACAGCGGTATCCCCTTTCTCGAATTATTTCCCTCGAATTTCTGCCCCATCCCCCGTCAGTTACCGGTGTTACAAACATGTCATCGATGGACGGTCATCAGTGGTGCCACCCACCACTATTGGGTGTAGCCTATGACTCATTTCGGTATTTTCTATGTTCTCTTCTTGTCGGTTCTTAAATATTTTCCTATGTCCCATCCACATCAATTCTTGAAATTCTACTCTGGTTCTTAAGGCGGAATGGAGGAGCTCAAAAAGTACCATCGCTGCAAAGTGATGCATCGTATCAAAGACAATAACACAAGGTTATTTCATCTTAACACAAATGGGAGGCACCACAAAAGTGAAGTTTTAGTCATGTTCCCTATAGCCATGTTTACCGAGAAGCTAGCGAAGCGGTTTTTGATATGAGACATATATAATAAGGCCTTAGGAATTGATGGCTTCCCAACCGAGTTTTACCAGGTTTTTCGGGATGTCATCAAATATGACCTGATGGCTATGTTTATTAAATTCCACGCCGGTCTACTACCGATTCATCGCCTCACCTTTGTGGACATTATTTTACTCCCGAAGGTGAAGGATGCTAATTGGAAGGTGAATGATGCTAATTGGATTCAGCGGTACCATTGAGGGTTCTTCGTCACCCTAAGCTTTATACAAAACGGTCAAAGTGTTCCTTTGCTCAGATGAGTATCAAATAATTGCCTCATGTCATTTTCTATATCTAAATAGAAGACTTCCACTAGACGATTTCTCAACATGCAACATCATCGGGCCAACCACATGCCAACCATGCACATGTCATCATCAAGTCATGCATGTATTTGTTTGAAGTCATGCATGCATTTATTTACATTTTGCACTATTATACAATTGAAACCATGCCACCCAATTAATTCAATCATGTTTATTTATTTTGTGATTTTTTTTTCTGTTTTTATACATCATTTTGTCACGGACTTCTTAGGTTATTGTTTTTAAATGTAAAATAAGAACATTTTTATATAATTTCCATTATTTTAAGTTAATTTTAAGCATTATTTATACATTTGTTTTTAACATGTTTCCGCAGTAAGGTGCGAGGAATCATCTAGTTTCTTAGAAATGGTCACCACAAAGGATGAGAAAACAACTATAATCACGAGTTGGCCACCGGCCACCCACCTCAGTCACTGAATTGTGTGGGTTCCTCGAGCTGACAGGGTACTATAGCAAGTTTGTGGATTGTTACGGTATCATCGCTAAACCACTCACCAGTGATACTCCCTCCGATTGATAATATACAAGTGTCATTTAGTACATGGTTGAATCGGAGGGAGTATCAACTGGGCTTCTCATGAAATGATCAAGTATGCACACCGGTTGGGCTTTAGTTTGCCGTTCACCATAGAGACACACGTGTGCAACACCGGGGTGGGTGCCGTCCTGCCCACCGTGATAATGGCTGTCTGGTCTTACTTGCAACGTAGCCATTTGAAATCCTCACCGACCATTCCTACCTGAGCACTGGGTGATCAACACAGTGGCAAGGAGAAAGCCATCTCCAAGCTTCTGCTGCGTTCCCTCTTCGAAATTCTATTTGCTGCGTGCTCTTCTCTGATGTCTTGGTCAGGTCTACAAAAGCCAGTTGAGGCGGATCTGCTGGGAGCTGGGGCGAAGCAGTTGGTTCGTAACGCGCAAGACCACACATGCTTTTTCTAATCCTCTAAATACGTCTTGGCTGTCGGACTAGCTATCTCGAAAAATAGTGGGTCACATACGAATTTCCTAAATAGATCCTGTCGGAACACACTCTGTAGTCTAAAACGTTTTTTTTTTCAAAAAGGGGGGCTCCCCGGCCTCTACATCGAAGCGATGCACACAGCCAATGTAGTCTAAAACGTGCCCGCGCACCGCGTAGATGCCCCTAAGGAAATACTCCCCTACTTGATAAATTCTAAATCGCATAGCTCACCCTCAGTAAGCCACCTATATATGACTATGTTGGGATCTGCCGTGACTTTCCCATGACACTATCCCTGGCCTTGGGCCATGGGCGCTTAGGCCTGGTTTTCTCGCAATCGATCTCAGGCTGAGGCCGTCAATCGATCGATCTCCTCGGTCTTGGTCGCCTCTTCAGTGCTCCGCTGTTCGTTTCTTCGTGTCATGTTGGCTTCGTCTCCCTTCTCAAAAACCTCAATCCAGCAAATCCTTAAATCGAAAACCCAGATCTCCAATTACTCCAAAGGCCTATGGGCTACAGCCTCCGGCGAGAGGGCAGTGGTTAGACGGCGGACAGTTCACGTTGGGTTGCACCTAAGGCCAACTTCAAACTTACATTCTTCATATGAGAAGTCATGATGCAGTCTCTTCATTGATTGATCTTGAAAGTTTGGCTACAAAGATGGTAGGGACCAAGAAAGAATTGGTTTTTCCTTGGTCTACAAAATTATCGAGTTGGCTTTGTTATTACCGGTGTCAACGACATCGGTGTAAAGGGTTTTCTCGAATATGAAAATTATCAAGTCTACATTGCCCAAAAAGATTGCTAATGGGTGTTTCAATGATTTGATGAAATGTTAGACCGAGCGAGAAAAAAATTGTTTGTATCAGACTTTTTTTTAGATCATCGTTTGTACGGAGAGCTTGACGTGTGTCCAAGCTTTTTGCGGGGGAAAAAACTGTGCCCAGGGGTCAAGAGATGAGCGTACCGCAGCACCGCACTAGTTGTTTATCACAATGTCCCAAAAGGCGGGCTTCGCCGCGCGGTATCGTCATCGCCAATGGAGGGCGGTGGCAGGAAGACGAAATAGGCAGCCGTGAAGGGCGGGGCTACGGCCATGTTTTCACATTCACATTTTCTCCACGTCCTTTGTGGCCATGTTAAAGATAGGACGGAGCACGGAAGTACAGTATCATTCAACCATTCTACAAAGACACATGCGACAGTCGATATTTTACCTGATCAAGTGATTAAGCAAAATTCAACAAATTCTTTACGTTAGGCAAAGACATCCGGATCAAACTAAAGACTACAGTTGTGAGCATCGGTGGATAAAAGGAGCAGCATCTTAGTTGTGTATTGATTTCTTTGTTAATAGTTATAGGATACTTATTTGCCCCAAGACACGGATCCGCTCGATCGAGATTCCTCGTGTCTAATTATATTTGCTCGCTCTGTATAAAAAAAACTATGTTCTCGAAAACAGAACTAAACACCTTTTGGGCATTGGGGACACCTGTTTGATTTTTCATTATCCTTCTTTTCATGAAAACTGCAAAAGCAGACCATATCCTGCCAAGGCTGCAATCAGCCCAACTCTCCCTCACAAAATTGCATGGGCCACGGGAAAGTTGACAGGTCGTGGACAGGCTGTTCAGCAATGTTTCCCTGTCTGTATGCAGTCCGCAGCTACGGATGTGACGTCGGGCCTGGAAATTGCAAAACACTAGCCCATCCATACCTCAGGAGTTATCTAAGTACTAGTAGTACTATCAATCCTTGGAGACCGAACAACTCCGATGGGGAAGCGGCATGTGGGGCTTTCTTGGGCTTGGGTCCACATCCTTTCCCTCTCCAAGTGTGGTGGCCTCTAGTCCACATCCCACACAATTTCTTCATCCCATGCAGCAAATGAACACCTGGGCTCAACGGACAGAAGGGATATGCCCCTACATTAATTCCACCACCATCTCTCTCAAATGATGGCACGCAGCATGCATGCGAAGTGTCGCGGGTCTGCAGCCAACTGGTTATAGTTTTGCGTCAAGAAGTATAGCGTCGCCAGTCGCCACGTCGAACAAAAGAGTCTTGGTACTCCCTTCATATTAATTGTTTTATATTTGTTTAAACATGGATGTAAGAAGACTTGCCGGAAAATGTTACTAGTACTGCATTCTTCTTTTTTTCAGCTTAGATCGGACCTGGCCAGAAAAAAAACGCTATGGGGCACCAGAGAAGAGAGCACCTGGGTGCTGGGAAAGCTCGCCTCCCCACTCTGTTGGCAGAGCTCTCTGATCGAGCGATCAAAAGTTCTGGCACGCTCGTGCTGTAGGAGCACTAGTCTACCATAGCCCCGAACTAGTCTACCAATCAAGAGAGTAGTAGTAGTCGTAGCAGCTGGTAGTATGCATAAATACAAGTATCCTACCGACTATCACCCCCAAGACCATGCCCATCAACTGGTAGTACGCATAAATACAAGTAGTGCAAAACTCTCTCATATGTAAAACCAGATTAGTCCCAGAAATCCTTGAACATTAGTAGTACTGTTATAGAAAAGATCCTCCGACACACATCAAGAGCATTTTAGACATAACAGCTAGACCCAAAAAAACTGGGGATAGGGAAACATGAGATCTCTCCTGATCATCGATACATCAGGAATCATCCTGGAAATCCACTGCCCGTGCATGTCGAAGTGGCGAACAACCACCGGAAGCACCTCCATGGTACTAAACACCTGTCTTGCATCACAGAAGTAGTATGATCTCCGCTGTAGGTTAGGAAATGCCATGTCTTGGCGAAATGCACCAACAAACATTAGTGGAGCGCTGGGAAACATAAAAGGCTGGTAGATCCTGATGTCAGAAGTAGAAATGCCTGGTGGGGGCACTTGGTGGCGTCCGGCGCAAGCACAGACGTGGTGATTGCAGTAGACGCTGTAGCATGGGTCGTAGTAGTACTTTGCTTCCGTCTGGCAGTCTTGTGGCTGACACTTCACGTACGGGAGGCGGTGCGGAAACGGAGGCAATCGGCCCGGCCCACCTCCTCCGCCCCCCGGCCCATCTCCGCCGCCTCCCGGCCCACCTCCGCCGCCGCCGTATTCTTGGCCAGCCCGTCCTCCTGTGGCCCGAGCCTTCTTCTTTGCAGCCGCGGTCTCCACTGTTTCGTGACCCCGAACCCCCATGTTCCAGCCGGCGTCCATTCCCGACCTCCTGGTCCCGCCCGCGTGTAAGAGCACAATTCTGTATTCAGATTAAGATTTTACTGAGATGTAAGCTAAGGCCTGCTGGGTAAATAGAAAGGCAAATAGAAACCTGCTGGGCATCGCTCTTGATGGAGAGAACCCTCGTGGCTGTCCAGCTGATCTGAGAGCGACAACCCCTTTCCTGATTCCACGTCGCCTTGAAGCCCGGAATCCACCACGACCATTCGGTTGCTGAATTGCACAAACAACAAGTTAAATACAAACGCCGAAGGAAGCACACCAACAAAACTAAATCGCCTCGCCTAAACTAGAAGGGGATGAGATGTTTCACTCTAACACGGAGCACGCAATACCTTGCATCCAAATCCGTCTGTTCGGCTTGACACTTCAAATTAGGCTGACGTTGTGGAAACGGAGGAAGCCGGGCTGTCCCTCCTCCGCCTCTGCGGCCCGGTCCTCCTCCGCCGCCGGCAATGTCAGCATCGTCCTTGATGGACAGCTCGTCGTCGCCCTTGATGGCGAGCCCTCTCAGTGCGCTGTCCAGCTGCGACAGAGACAACCCCATCTCTGGTTTGATGTCGCGGCGACGCCCAGAATCCGCACCGCGCGCCCGCTCGCTGAATTGCAGAATCAGCAACTTAATTAGGAAGGCGGAAGAAAACATGTAAAACTAAATCGAAACAGAGAAGATATACGCACGCAGTAGTACGAGATGAGGCATCGGCGACGGCCTTCCCGCGCCTCGGCTGGTCTTGCCAGCGACTTGTCTGGGCAGATGCCCCCTCCACACCCTCGGCTTCATACTTGTCCGCCTCCTCACCCTCGGCATCCTCGTCCGCCTCCTCCCCTTTGCCCGCTGAAAAATTAGGTAATTTTGATGAATATTTAATCCACAAGGACAGTGTGTAAAACATGTAGCATTATATCATGCAAACTAGAAAAATTAAATAGTAATGTGAGACTATTCGCATTTTCTCATCCCACTACATGAATGGGCTTTTGAGATTTTTCAGAAATTAATTTCAGGACCTAACCCAAAATTCCAACAATCCCCCACAATATCTCATAAGCACATAAAATTGCCATTGATCCAAAACTCTGTTTTTGACATACCAATGTTTCAGTGGAGACCGGTTAAGGTTGAACATCCACCTAAACAAATTGCTTCACTCACGCACAACTGAACAATGGACAAACTTTGAATTGTCAGTTTTCTGTGTTAGAGCTTCACTAAATTGTTGTCTGGTACTGGGCTGCCGAATGATACCCCGCGGTGTGGAGCATATAAGTCATTCTCCAGACCTTTTCATGAGCTTACTAGAGACCACCCAAATCTCATAGACTGCGACCAACAGTCAGACTCATATAGGTGTGTTATTTAGAGACTACTCTGTAGGACGGTATCTCCCTTGCAAATTAATGCAACGCGTTAGAATACATTAAGTTAAACAACCTACCATACAGTACACGAGAGTAATGCATCGTCAACGAAGTGGGATAAAGAATGTACACTCTCCTCAGTTATCCAATGACTTGTTTCCCAGGTCCTAATTCACGGGATCTCCGATCACATAGGTTGGTTTACCGCCATGGTAACTCACGTGGGTCGCAATCCCATCTCCCTTGATGCAGATTCTATCACATTCCTTGATAGACCCTTTGTAAAGGGATCTGCCAGATTTTTAGCCGTTGGGATATATCCCAATGCTATTATTCCGGAGTTTCTCATTGCTCTGACAGATTTCAGACATCTCCTGACGTGTCTTGATGACTTCATGTTATCTTTAGAACTGTTCACTTTGACTATCACAGTTTGATTGTCACAGTTCATAAGAATCGCCGGTATTGGTTTTTCAACAATCGGCAAGTCCATCAAGAGCTCACGAAACCAGTCGGCTTCAACTGTGGATGTATCTAATGCTGAAAGTTCTGCTTCCATTGTTGATCTGGTTAAGCACGTTTGCTTGCAAGACTTCCATGAAACAGCGCCCCCTCCGAGTGTGAACACATATCCACTCGTGGCCTTTAGCTCGTCAACATCAGATATCTAGTTTGAATCACTATAACCCTCAAGTACCTTGGGGTACCCAGTATAGTGTATACCATAGCCCATTGTGCCCTTTAGATAGCGCATGACTCTCTCGAGTGCACTCCAATGATCATCTCCTGGATTCTTATTGAACCGACTCAGTTTGCTCACAGCAAAAGAGATGTCAGGTCTAGTTGCGCTAGCCAAATACATGAGTGAACCAATAATCTGAGAATATCTCAGTTGGTCTCTTCCAATTCTGTGATTCTTTCGAAGCAGAACGCTTGGATGATAAGGAGTTGGAGAAGGTTTACAATCAGCATAGCCGAAACGACTCAAGATCTTCTCCACATAGTGAGATTGCACCAAAGTGATCTCACCATTGTCGCCTCTCACGAGCTTGATGTTCAGAATAACATCAGCTACACCAAGGTCTTTCATGTCAAAGCACTTCGATAAGAAAGTCTTAACCTCTTCAATCACTTTGAGGTTAGTCCCAAATATTAGTATGTCATCGACATACAAGCAAAGTATAACTCCCTCACCCCCACCATGGCGGTAGTATACACATTTGTCAGCTTCGTTTACAACAAAGCCGGCAGATGTTAAAGTTTTGTCAAACTTCTCATGCCATTGCTTAGGAGCTTGCTTCAGGCCATATAGAGACTTTAATAACTTACACACTTTGCCTTCATGACCCTTTATTACAAATCCATCTGGCTGGTTCATGTAAATTTCCTCGTCCAACTCTCCGTTAAGGAAAGCTGTCTTAACGTCCATTTGATGGACGATCAGACCATATGAGGCAGTCAGTGATAGTAATACTCTCATTGTGGTCAATCGAGCTACAGGTGAGTAAGTATCAAAGAAATCTTCACCTTTTTTCTGGGTAAAACCCTTGGCCACAAGTCGCGCCTTGTACTTCTCAATAGTACCATCAGGCCTAAGCTTTTTTTTGAATATCCACTTGCATCCTACAGGTTTGCACCCGTACGGACGGTCAACGACCTCCCACGTACCATTAGCCATGATAGAATCCATTTCACTACGAATGTCTTCCTTCCAATAGTCTGCATCCGGAGATGCAAAAGCCTCATCAATGGTTTTAGGGGTGTCATCTACAAGGTACACAATGAAATCATCACCAAAGGATTTAATAATCCTTTGTCGCTTACCCCTAAGAGGGGCTTCATTGTCATACTCCTCAAGAATCTCATCGCGTGTTTGTTCAAGATTTTTCACTGAGATGGCGGGTTCAGGAGCTACACCATGATCCTGATGTTCCTCTGAACTGACGGGTTCAGCAGGTACATCATGATCCTCTCTAGATGTGCTATGCATATCTCTCATGGGAAATATGTCCTCAAAAAATGTAGCATCTCTGAACTCCATAATTGTACCGAGGCTCATGTCAGGTACTCCAGAATTTACAACCAAGAATTTATAGCCAACACTTCGAAATATGTAGCCAAGAAAGACACAATCAACCGTTTTTGGTCCAAGCTTACGTTTCTTGGTGATTGGCACATTGACTTTCGCCAAACAGCCCCAAGTCCGTAAGTAAGAAAGTGTGAGTCTCTTCTTTTCCCATAGCTCGTATGGGGTGACTTCTTTATCTTTTGTGGGAACACGATTTAGGACATGACACGAAGTCAATAGCGCCTCCTCCCACCATGCCTTGGATAAACCAGCAGTGTCTAACATGGCGTTGACCAAGTCAGTCAGCATGCGGTTTTTCCTCTCAGCAACCCCGTGTGACTGGGGCGAATAGGGAGGCGTCCTCTCATGGACTATGCCATGTTCCTCACAAAATTAATTAAACTCACTGGAGAAATATTCTCCACCGCGGTCAGACCGCAAACGTTTAATTTTCTTCTCAAGTTGATTCTCTACTTCAGCTTTATAGATCTTAAAATAATGCAATGCTTCATCCTTTGATTTTAATAAATACACATAACAGAATCTAGTCGCATCATCAATGAAAGACATAAAGTAATGTTTTCCACCTTTGGTTAATACACCGTTCATCTCACAAAGATCAGAATGTATGAGCTCTAACGGTGCTAGGTTCCTTTCCTCAGCAGCCTTGTGAGGCTTGCGAGGCTGCTTCGCTTGCACACAAGTTTGGCACTTCGAACTTTTAGCCACAGTGATTTTAGGGATTAAACTCAGATTTGCTAATCGCGTCATGCAACCAAAATTAATGTGACAAAGTCGTGAATGCCAAACATTAGACTCATTATTAATAGAATTGACGCTGTTCACGACCTTATTACAAAAATCCGAAAGGGATTAGCGGAACAAACCTCCGCACTCATAACCTTTACCAATAAATTGTCCATACTTAGACACGATAACTTTATTGGACTCAAACACTAACTTAAATCCGTCCTTGCAAAGGAGGGATCCACTAACAAGATTCTTCTGAATGGAGGGCACATGCTGCACGTTCCTCAGCTGCACGATCTTTCCCGAAGTAAACTTCAGATCCACCGTGCCAACACCATGAACAGAAGCATGGGCGCCGTTCCCCATCATCACTGAGGAGCAGATGGCCTGATATGAAGAAAACAAGGAAATATCAGCACACACATGAATAGTTGCGCCTGTATCGACCCACCAACCGGTGGACTGACATACAGAAAATACAGTAAATAAATTACCATACCTGCCTGCATCTTCATTGTTGCCAATGGTCAAATTAGCAAACTTTTGTCGAATCTGTCCTCCTTTGCGCTCCTTGCAGCCCAATGGCCAAGTCCTCCACACACAAAGCAAGAATCCTTGTCCTTGTTGCCTCCTTTCTTCTTCTTCTTGAAAGTGGTAGTGTTCTTTGGTACAGCATTATTGAATGCCTTTCCCTTTCCCTTATTGTTACTGTTGTTGTGGTTGTTCCTCTGAACCATGTTGGTAGTGGACGTACCCTCTTGTGTGTTGCCTTTGGGGCCAGCATCTTTTGCTCTCGCCTTCTCCTCAACATCAAGAGTCCCAATCAGGTTCTCCACAGAGATTTCTTATCTCTTGTGTTTTAGTGAAGTAGCAAAGTTCCTCCACGAGGGAGGAAGCTTGGCGATGATGCCCCCGGCGACAAACTTGTCGGGTAGTGGACACTTGAATTGCTCAAGTTCCTTAGCCATAGTCAGTAACTCATGAGCTTGTTCCACTA
This sequence comes from Brachypodium distachyon, assembly GCF_000005505.3. Lineage (NCBI taxonomy): Eukaryota > Viridiplantae > Streptophyta > Magnoliopsida > Poales > Poaceae > Brachypodium > Brachypodium distachyon. The sequence goes on along the minus strand of NC_016132.3, from coordinate 15,243,414 downwards.
CAGATCGGTTTGCAACCATCTTATAGTCAAAGAACTGCTCCATGACGTACAGCTCACTGCCAGCGTCAGATGCGCCAAACTTGGCATTGAGCGCATCCCACAACTCTTTGGCATCCTGATAGTGCATATAAACATCAGCGAGCTTATCTCCCAGCACACTGCAGATCGCACCGACGACTACAACACAAGCCTCAACATACAACTGCTGAGAAGCAATTGTTTGAGTCTTCCCGTGTTGTACCACCCACCATGCGCCCATAGCCACGAGCCACATATGACATTTATACTGCCACCTCTTAAAGTGCAGTAAACACAAGTGGTTTCAATGCGACAACAAAGTGAGACATCGAAAATTGCCTACACGCGTAAGGTTTTTGGATTGTTGAAAAATTAGGTAATTTTGATGAATATTTAATCCAGAAGGACAGTGTGTAAAACATGTAGCACATTATATCATGCAAACTAGACAAATTAAATAGCAACGCACAGCAATAAAACTCATCTAATTTCACGGCATGAATAATAGAACTACTAATCAAAATCAACAAGAAAGAGCAGATTACGTACGGTGCTGTGCTCTTTTCTTGTGTTTGTTTGTTGAGGTCGATGACGAGTCCGATGGCGTCGATGTTCACGCCGGCAGCAGCTGCAGCCTTGACTACCTCCTGAGCAGCGGCCAGTGCCTGCGCTTGCGCCTGTGCAGCAGCAGTTGCCTGGGCTTGGAGTTGGGCAGCCTGCTGCTGTGCTTGGAGTTGTGCAGCCTGCTGCTGCTGAGTTAGAGCAGCAGCCTGAGCCGCGGGATCTCCGAGGTCGTCGGCCATTGGTGATGAAGATGCCGACGAAACAGAGACGTGAAGAAGCGAGCAGTCGCGTGAGAACGCTCCCCAAAAACCTTATCGACCGTCTCCCGGGCAGGATCTCGAAGGTCGGGGTTCCGGAGGACGCTTTGTTGTGGATGTGACACACGCCTTTGCCCCATAAAATGCACATATTTTCTCTCAATCTCGCTCATGTTGACTCAATTAAATGTACACGAAGAGAATTAGTGAACTTGACTTGATTCATTGACCATTAATAATGATTTTTATAATTATCTTGGTGGATAGTAAATATTTGCTGAGAACAAAAAACATACTAGTTACCATGTTGCGTACTACATATTGTCATGTTGTATTGTTACGGTGTGATAGTAAATATTTGCCGAGAACAAAAAACATACTAGTTACCATGTTGCGTACTACATATTGTCATGATGTTATTGTTACGGTGTGGTGTTGTTTTACCGCAGCTGCTCTCAGTACGTGGGATCTCTATCCGTAGTGACCAATTTATTTGGTCATAGTTGTCATGTTGTTTTACTTTTTCTTAGTTGCCTTTTTTTCTACTCTATTGTGACAAGTTTATTTGATTCTAGTCATATTGTCTACTGTCTAGTTGTCACGTTGTTTTATTGTTGTCATATTTTCACGTTGTTTTATTGTTGTCATATTTTTACCCCTAATGATCAGGTTATTTGGTCATACTAGTCATGTTATCTACTGCCTAATTGCATTATATTTGATTCAGGCATTTTTTTTCTATTTTAAAATCCTGCAAATCAAAGAGGATCTCATACCTGGCGCAACTCTGTTAACAGATAATGAATTCTCCTCCCTGCCCCCTCTAAAAAAACAAGGTTGCAGTGTTGCTTGCACTGACTTTGATTGCAGAAATGTACAGTAGTGTAAATAGAAGAGAATGAACGTAGCTTGACGAGAAATGGAGCCGAGTAGAGGTGCTAAAGACGAAAACAAGAGTGGATTTGCATTATGAAAAACATAATATGCCAACTTGTTCGTGATACAAAAAAAGGTACAGCAGCTAGAACCTACTAGATCCTCAAGCATAAACATCACAAAGAATCAGCTATATATGCCCCAGGGATAGGGGAGAGAATCATCGAACAAGGGCAAAAGGTGAACTTCAGCAACCAAGACTATTTCGACCACGCAACTGCGTCAATCTCTGCCTGAGCGCTCCGGTATAGCTCGAGCCTCTTTGCAAGGTTTGTCCTTCGTTCCATAACCGCGGGGTCCTCATCAAGAAGCTTTGAAAGTTGCTTAATCTGCATATCCAGTTATGAAACGATAGTTATTTGACAATTGACTAGACATGAAAGGTTTTCATCCAAATCAACGTACAGTAGTCAATGCACATAAGAGTAAAATGCACCATTGATGGGACTGTACTTAAAACCAACAAATTAGGGGCTTTCTAGAGCATGCGATGCACATGCATTAATCATAGAACATGGTAAGAGTTACATGAACATAATATTTCATCTTAGAATGTGCTAAGAATTACAGGCACACCACCAGCTAGTCTACAGAAGATAAAACGAAACATGATGCAGTAACAGAACACTAGAACAGATCTATAGTATCATTACCAATTAGAACATGTTGTGAAAGCTAAAGACAAAAGACCTGCATGTTTCGAGAAAATCCTACCTCTCTTGCCCCCAATTCAGTAAAGAAATGATCAAGCAGTGAGCGCTTCGCCTCCCGGACTTGACAATAGACAATAGATTTTGGGATGGAGTTCCTCAAGGTTGAACATACCATATTAACATAGGCCAGAACAGTCGTTCCTGAGGTTGAGCAGTAAATAAAAAATATATAAGTTATCAAGCAATGATTCATTCAAATATATACTCCCTCCGTCACTTATTTTGGGACGGAGGGAGTATAAGTTATCAAGTAATAAATATGGAACATCTATAACAGCTGTAACTCAATTGTCATCAATAATTGAAATTATTGCTGCCAGAAGCTATTAAATCAACATGAACTTCAAAATTCTTTGAGCTAGTTCTTGATTTACCGTATCACCCTCTGAAGAAATATAATTGAGCGATTGAGTAAGAGGTGGACTTCTTACCAATTCGTCTAAGATACGAATCATTATATCTATCAAAAATAGAGTGGCTTGGATTTCCACCCTTCTCAACATCCTGAGGAAGCTTCCTGAAGAAATCTACAGTTAAGTAGCTTGTTTCCATATCAACTAGCTTTAATGTGTTTTTCTTGCTTTCATCCCTCATTCTGTCCAATGACTCGAAGGCCGCATTGCCAACTTCCACCCGAAGAGTGGGAAACTGCTTAAGCTCCTGAAAAAAGGTAATTGAACATTTCTAGTCAGCACTTTCCGAACATCATTATTAAGTGTTGTGTTATTTTTCCTATTCTATTGATGTTTATTTTCCTCCTGAATGTGACTTCATAATCACATTTTACGAAAGCAAGAAAAACAAATTAAAGCTAGTTGATATGGAAACAAGCTATACACTGAGCTTTGTTGTAAGTCAAACTTCTTAAAGTTTGACCAAGTTTATAGAAAAATGTATCAACATCTAGAATATCAAATAAGTATACTACTCCCTCCGTCCAACAAAAGATGTCTCAAGTTTGTCAAAAATTGGATGTATCTAGACATGACTTAGTGTATAGATGCATTCAAATTTAGTCAAAGTTGAGACATCCTTTGTTGGACGGAGGAAGTACCAAAATGTATATCATGATGGATTTAATAAAACGAATTTAGGGTCGTCAATGTTGATATATTTTTCTATAAACTTGGTCACATTTTAAGAAATTTGACTTAGGCATAACTAGGACTTCTTACATTTAGGAATGGTGTGTAATTATATTATGCAAAAGAGAGGTCAACCTTCTACACTGAAAAAAAATGATTTCTTCACTTTTTCAGGTGACTTTTCAACAAAGCATACTCAATTGTTTCTTTATAGTTCATCAGTTTACATTGACCTTCAGTACTGGAACTCCAGTCCTCACAAGACCGTAACATGGGAACAAATGACCTCAGATGGGACAGGAATCCAGCAGAATAATGTCATTCATTTTTCACCAGCAATCTTGTATGCTCAAAGTTGTGAACAAAATGTAAGTTCATTTTCAATAAGAACGAGGCTATATGATGCTAGTCTTATTAGAAAATCAGAAGTTATAATTTTATCCTGATTTAAAAATGTATTCCCTCCTAATAGGAAATTAATGCAAGTCATCCTACCACCAAAGAGCGCACATGCCCCAGTGTATAAAACATTACTCTAAATTATGCTTGCATCCTGCAGAAAGCGTAAGAAACTATAAGTGACAGGATCAGTAGGAAGACTTACATGTGTTTCATTGATAGCCTTGTGGACTAGTTCCTTGAGGATTCCATGGACCTGCCAATGTGACAGAAAAATAACTCACATTCTCAAATTATCGATAACAGCTTTGCCAATATGTCAGAAGCTTAATGCTTGGTGGAGTTCTGAGTGATAAAAATAAACAAATTTGAGTTTTGAAGCTCAGATTAATGTATATAGTTAGCATACCGCATCAACAGCTGCCTCAGCAGGACCTCTGATACTAACAAGACAAGATTCTATGAGGCGCCGGTAGCCCTGCTCTGGAGCTATCAAGTGTGGCTGGTATCCATCAGCTTCTGTTATGAGCTTCCTCACATTTTCCATTGACAGTTGCTTATCAAACTGTAACCGTTTAATTGCCACAGGAAATTGATTGTCGAAGACATGGTAAACTTTCTCACCACCGGGGCGCCTGGATGAACATTCGGTTGGTGACCATGAGTACTAAACCAATAGTATAGCACCATCACAAAAGAATACCACATAGGCCAAGTTGCGAACAGTGGTAAGGATTGAGAATGTTGCATGATATTTCGAAACATGTAAAATATCACAAAAAAGCAGCAATTTAGTAGCTCATTTAGCAAGCAATTTTGAGGTTCCTACTAACAACATAATGGTTCTTTCAATGTCGGAAGAAATAAAGAGGGACAGATCCTAAGTGGTAGTGAGTATTGATAAACAAAAAAGGCATGGCGATGCATCTAAAGCCTGGTAAACCTACGTTTATTCAAAAGAAACCAAACAAAAAGCATTCTCTCTGTACAAAATATAAGACAGGAATAGTTACTAGCCAAGAAACTAAAAATAGATTATTAACTTGCGTAACACCATAAGACCAAATAAGTCAAATGAACTCGAATTTTTTACTAGTTCTAGAATACCTATACAGACAAGAAAAGATAAAACATCAATCATTTAAAACTCAGGACAGCCTGCCATACATAACAAGCATAATATTTAGAAGAACTGAGCAGAAGAAAACTTTCATTTGACACATACACTCCATCTAGATGCTCTTTGTATATTCCGTCAAACATGCGGCATATTTCCATAATCGTGTACAGCTTTCCCTGCATGTCACAAAACATGTGATCAGTCATGGTGTATGCAAAGTAAATTTAGAGAACGAGACACTATCCGAAGTGCTTCATACCAGAAAAAAAGAAAGTGGCACTAAATCCCAAACATTACAGTGAAAAAACATCAGTGCATATGCCATAAGTGGTAAAATTGGAAAGGTGACAGGCAGGAACTAAAAAAACGAGAATCGTACTTTACATAGAGCATAAAATAAGTTCATCATATACAAATTGATTAACACCATGAAACAAAGACTTGTGGAAATATATGTGTACTGGATTAGGTCCAGCAAACTGGGTTCTGATTAAATGATAAGCAAATTACAGTCTTACCCCAGCATCATTAGCAATGGGCTTTCCAAGTCGTTTAAGTTCTGTTTCCAGCTCTGCAATTGTCTTCGTTATAAGAGATTGGAGACCTGGGATCCTTGATTTAATAACAGATTCCAAATGCTGCAGACACACCAAAAGGAAGTCAAAGAGCAGAACAACATAAGACATATTCTGCATTAAAGAGGAAAGACATACCTTTGAGAGACTCTTTCCTAAATGCTCTGATCCCATTCTATGAGCAAGGTGCTTGTATTCAGGTGTAGTTGCAAAGTATTCACGCTCTCTACGCCTAGCAGCAATCATGTCCACATTTTTGTTGATGTCTTGCTGGGATCGATTGACAACGCCAATCCATGGAAATTGGAGACGGTATGATCTTCCTTCTAGTATCTGCACAATAAAAGATTAGCAAACTTATGCCTCATTCGTCAACATGCATGATATGTTTATCATCACTACTTGAGGGTGAAGGGGGGGCACAGCCCAAGAATTGGGCAGTTGCTAGAGTGTGTGTTTTTCCAACAAATAGGAACTAAACATTGGACGAATATATCAAGAAAGATCTACAAGTGAAAAGATTAATAGTCCACATATTCATATTGAAAACGGTGAACATGAGGGATAAGTTACAAATAGGTGGGGTATAGTGATGTACAAATGTCCAGAGAGATCGATAGTAGCAACAAGCTTGATTGGTCGTTGGAGTATTGGACTACAGAACAGTTAACAGCTTGTTTGGCAACCCTCCATTCATTTCATTTGGTAGAAATGAAATGAAATCAAATTTTAGATAGGATTCCATTTGGTTGCATTTGAATTCCGAGTTCAAAAATCATGTTTGTCTACCACATAGATTTGTAGAGTGAGAGACAATTCTAGAGAAATGATGGCTTTTAGAGAGGGATTGAGGTTAGTTGTAGTGTGATTCCATGGAATTGCAAATTGAATTCATGTAGCCAATTCCGTGCCAACCAAACAAGTTAGTTTCTAGAATTCAATTCTAGCCCCAAATGATGGGTGCCAAACAAGCTGTAACCTGTAAGTGAAATCCTGGTAAGGAAGATATCCTAACTACATGAGTTGTAAGCATTTAGAACTTGATTTGTAACTGATCTCAACTTACATCAACAGCATCGGTACCCTTGTCCATTAGATCAATTTTTGTGAGCACCCCAAAGGTTCTTTCACCTGAGTCGACAAAAAATAAAATTAATCTCGTAAAATGATATAAACTTGCCGAGGGCATTTGAATTTGATATGAAACACAATTATACTATGTGATTTTGATTTTACATCTATAGAGTTAGCAAAAAATAGCATCAAACAAAAAAAACATACTCCCTCCGATCCATATTAGTTGTCGAAATATTGTATCTAGACACTTTTTAGGCATAGATACATCCATATTTGGCCAAATTTGAGACAATTAATATGGATTGGAGGGAGTATTAAACAAAAAAGTGATTGCCAGCAGTATTGATTCATACTACTCAACAAAGATAGACTATGGGGTATAGGTATTAGCAGTAGTTAGCTCTCAAGATAACACCACAATGAAGCTTCCAAACATATCAAAAGTAAAGAATCTGGGATAATAAGCTTTGAAGGCATTACTAACAGAAGGGAACAAAATATGATATTAACCACATCAACAGACATGCCATTCATTGGACTGGATGCAACAATGGTATACCTTTTGGATCAACTTCTCTTGAAATCTTGATTGCGTCAGAAGTTGCAAGATCCTGATTGGCCGGAGAAACAGCCAGAATGATACAATTGGGCTGAAAGAAAAAAGTTAACCAATTGAATTAAGTTCTGCAACATTAACAAAGTGCATGACACGATAATCCTATCTCAAAGATGCTACAGTATGGTAGAGAGCAGAGCATGCTAGATTAGATATGCACTATTTAAGTACCTGTAAATTTGTGAATAGATAAAGCACCATCTTATCCAGTTAAAGCAATAATACTAAGCAAGGATATTGGATACATATTAATGTGTAACACACAAGCAGGTTACAGCAAAATACCTTCTCAATGAATGCTCGGACCATGTTTTCAATATCCTGAACAATGCCCTCGGACTGGCCCTCTAAGAATTATAAAACCAGTAGCAAATAAAGAGTGCGCAGCTTAAACAAGAACACATAAACAGAAAATAGCTCATAATTTGTAACAACTTACCAACAGCAACTTTAGTAAGCCCCGGAAGATCAATAAGAGTCAGATTCACGACTGCAATGATTGAAAGTGTTAGGACACTAATCAAAATAAAGAAAACAACACAAACAAGAAAGACTATATAAATGGAAAGTAAGGCTATCTTATCAATGGAAGAGATGAATCAGTAGTCAACTGATAAAGGGGTTAGGCTTATGGTAAATCACAGTTTCACAAATCCATAAGCAAAGGATCTTTTAAATGTGAAAACCAACATAGGTGTATTTTTCTTTGAAGATAAGACGGAGGTGTATGACTACGTGACAAAGCAACAACATCAAAGCATTAACCAAATGAGACATTTTACCAGCATTGTGATCTTACCATTTGGAGAAAATATGCTTAAATGTATAGGGACGGATGATATCTGCTTTGAACGACCGGTTTCTCTATCAGTTTCGTCGGCTATCTCCTTTCTCACGAGGGCTGGAGAAAACAGATAAAAAACAACTTAGCACATAACAGACCATTCTGCCATTGCATGTGTTAGCTTGCAATAAGCTACGACTTAGTGCAACAGAATGAATAATTGTAAACCATGATATCAAATGTTTTGATGAGCCTCACAAGCCCAAATTACATTTTAGTCCCCCTCCACATTCAATGATGTAGTTCAACATCATCATGATATCTCTTCAATCAAGCATTTGACTATGATCTCATAATCAAATGGCTGAAAAAAAAAGAAAATTAGAGGATTTACCGAAATCTGTGAATCTCTTCCTAGGAAGATGCATGAACTCTGCATACTCCCTATCCCCATCAATCCTATGGAGCTGCAGGACCAGCGGACGACGAGTGACAATGCCTGCAGAATGAAACAAACAAATAATGCATCAAACCAAACAAAAACAAAAACAAAAATAGCACCAATCTTTACAGCTCTTGCTACTTGAACAACCATACCTGAACCCCTGGGTAGGAAATCCTTCCCCACGACGCTCTCAAGCACTGAAGATTTACCAGAACTCTATCATATGCATCAAAAAAGTACAGGTGTCAAAAATACAGAACCATGTGTCCATGTACCCATTCGTACTGAGATAAGCTTACATAAGTTGATGCAAAATTGCTTTAAACTACGTGGGTTTTCACTACGTGAACATTTAAACAGCACTCTAGTTGATCCCAAGTAGTAGTATCTAGCTTAGCTACACAATTACTGGTCGCCTGGGCAGCTAGGAGCAACAGAGGTAGCAGATTCGAAGTAACAGCGGCCCAAATCTAGTAACCAGCGCTAGGTAATCGCAGATCCAAGCGGCAGCTAAACGGCAACTTCAACAACTAAATCGCGCGGTTCTACCAGCAGCACACACGAGATCCGCAGCTAACCGCACAGCTGAGGCACCAGCACCAGATCCGGCAGGGAGAAGCCGTAAAAGCAATGGGCACGCACCTGGCCTCCGACGACGGCAATGGCCGGGAGCGAGTCCCAGAGGGTGGGCAGGGCGCTGTCCTCGCCGTGGTCGCCGAGGGCGGTGCAGGCGCGCTGCAGCTTGTTGACGAGAGAGATCAGGTTCTCCATGGCCGCCGCAGCTGCCGCCGGCGCGAGATCTGGTCGGATCGGATCGCGCGGCGCGAGGCGTCTGGCGGAGAGAGGTGGGCGGGATCGATGTGGGGAGGGAGGGAGCTGAGACGACTGACGACTGCCGACTGCCGAGCCGCGTCTAGGTGGGCGTCGGTCGGGCTCGAGCTGTATGGTGCGAGATGGTCGTGGTGCTCGGGCGTGTGCGCGTAGGAGTTGGTTTGGATTTGGGAAGGCTTCTTCGTGGAGAAGAAACGGGGAGCAAGTGCCGGGCTGGGTGGGGCCGGTCGGTGGACCCCTGCTGTTGGATCTTACCGCTTGCTCAGTTCGAATTTGAACTTGTGAAGTTGCTGAATTGACCAGATTTAATTCTGTGACTGCTCTTTTTTTTTCTGGCAGATCAAAATAAGCTTCCCTGTTCAACATGACAAGGAGCTAAAGCCTGAATGGTCTAACAATGTGTAGACGGAAAAACCAGCAAATGAAAACAAACACTATTTTCCGCATGACAACAAATCCACCTATATGTAAACATGAGAGAGCGCATCGTCTTCAGTTCTATTGCCTATGATGTCCCCAAGCCAGCAATTTTTTCTTCTTCAGAGAAATAGATGGTGTCGCACGTTTGTACGGGTGGGCACGTCGAAGATGTCGGGGGCGCAAAGACGACTACGACGACAACCGCTCCATCCGCAACTCTCAGACTTTTTCTGTGGGCGAGAGGAACCTGCCGTTTAGCCCAAGCCCACTACGAGGACGAGCTTGGCGCATGGATTGGCCTCCAAAAGAGGAAAACGACTGGCTTTGACCATGCAATGGCAGATGGCCACCTTTTATTTGCTTGTGCGTCGTGGGCCCTGTCTCCCTACAAGAGCCCTAACGGCCCATAAACTCTGCTAGAAGGATCATCCGTTCGAACCGGTTCGCCGCGAACACGGTTTTAGCCCTAGTACACAAGTACTCCTGCATGTGGCCTATACACGATGCAAACGCTAGTGTTTGTATTGTTTTAAAAGAGTAACTTTGTTCAACCTTATGTCCCAAAGTTAAAACCAAGATGTTACATTCCTGATGTTTCCAACACGTTCAATAAAACCCTCACGACAAAGTATTTTTACAATGCAGTCGGTAATATTTGTAGATGCTACTTGAAGTGTTCCTTTTTAATTCATTTCTACTTTTCTTACCTGTGTTAACAAATTCGAGGTTCCACTAATTTTTCTATGGTCAACATGCACTCCCTCTGTCGTCTCATATTAAGTGACTTTTTATTACATGTATCCAGACGTTTTTTATACATAGATACATCCATACCTGGCAAATTTGAGCCACTTGATATGGGACGGAGAGAGTAGTTGTTTTTCTTTTCTTTTCTTTTCTGAGGGGAGAATAGTTGTTTTCCTTTTCTCCTTTTTGCTAGCACCACAATTTGATCGCGCCCCACTGCACCTTCCCGTGCAACACACAACCAACCAGGTCACGAATGCATACCCACGTAACCCACGAGGCCACAACACATGGCCCACCAATCAACTTCTCGTATCAATCAAGGCCCAGAAGCAAGGGATCACAATCGCAAAAGGCCGATGTGATCTCGATCATCGAAAGGCACAACAGTGAGCAGCCCTAGCTCCCGCCTCCCCCCGATCGATTTCCCCCCCGCAGCCAGAACTGCCAGCCTCGCCGCGCCGCCCGGCGCCTGCTTGCACAGCAAGTCACAATGCTGCGATCGTTTCTCGCTCGCCCCCAGCCTATCCTCTCCCATCTCCCTCGTCATCCCCACCACGACTACTGCCGCTCCATGGGCCGTGGCCCAGCTAGGGCGCCGCGCGGACTGGACCCCGTCGCGTGGATACACGTCGTCGGAGGACGACACGGACGCCAACGACGTGCAAGGAGTTGCTGCTGCGCCTTCCGGCTACGGCTACGGCTACGGCTTCCGGCGCCGGCATCTGTACGTGGTGCTCAACGACTGGCAGATGGGGTTCAGCATCCACAAGCTGGATCTCTACGACGGCGCGGAGAAAGTCGACTTGGCATGGCAGGCTCCGGCCCACCGCATGTCCACGGACAGCCCCGATCTCTGGAGCTTCGCCGCCCTGGGCAGCAAGATCGTCTCCATGGGCCCGATAAAATTCGTGGGCGATCACATCCCCTTTGCCTACGACACGGAGACGGCGGGGCTGTCCGTTGTTCCCGGCTTCCCGCCGGCGCCGTCTGGCTGGCGCCACGCCGCGGCCGTCGGGAACACGCCGTACATGTTCGGCACCGACTCGGATGGTCGTGTGGGTTGCACTGACAATGGCATGTATAGCCTCAAAGATGCGGTCATCTGCAAGTAGATTCGATGCCCACTGGTACTGGAGCTGGGACGGCATCGCGACGCCGCTCCCGTTCCGGGTCGGCGACATGGAGTCAATCGCGACGCACCCGGAGAGAGGAGGGCGCCACCTGTTTGTGTGCGCGGGCATGTCGAAGAGCCGGTGCCCACAGACGACGAAGACCGCTTCATCCACACCTCTTAAACCTTCTCCTATGACACCCAGACTAGCGAGTGGAGGCACCTCGGCGGGTGGAACCTGCCGTTTTACGGCCAAGCACACTACGACGACGAGCTTGGCGCATGGATTGGCCTCCACAAAGGAGAAACGTCCGAGTCTGGCTTTCATTGGGCAAGGGCAGACGGCCTCCTTTGCTCCTGCGACGCCCCATCTCCCTACAAGAGCCCCACGCAGCCTGCCTGGAAACTGTGCGAGAAGGATCGTCTATTCCACCCGGATCGCCACGAACACGGTCCTAGCCTAGTATACATGGGCGACAGCACCTACTCCCTCGTGGAGATCTTGTCGCACGAAAAGTTATGGAGCAAGCGTTACAGGAGCGTCGGCAACCGAAGCGCCGTTCGTGTGGCCACGTTCCGACTCAAGTACGACAAGAATGGTGACCTTGTAACCACTGCGAGCCGGCCCGATCGCTTCTTCCACTTCTCCAGATTTGTGGAGGGTTACAAGGTGCATGCATTCTGGATCTGATCGAGGCGTGGTAGATGAATCAAGTCAAATGGTAACAGTTTACCATCTTAGCATGCATTTCTGTTTTTGTTATCGAATTGTCTTAGTTGGATTGAGGTTTGGTTCCTTAAAATTAGTACTACTTGGTTTTACGCAGACACGCCTTTAAGCTGGATTGTACTGTTCGTGATATTCGGTAACATGTAAATTTTTTACAATTTTGATACTGTAAGTCGTATGTTTTTTAGTTAGAGATAAGTCGACACGACTGACCATACCAGATCTTAATCGAACCACAACACCTTTGTCGAGTGTGATATATGGCCTTTGGCAAGTATCCCAGGCACTCCACAAAAACGTCCAATTACATAGTGGTACACCTTTCTTGCATAATGTGTATTCAAATGTCGAATCCGGTAACGGTATTTCTGTCGACCGGGAAACTTTCTAAAATTTAACGAGACTCAGAACATAAAATATCGACATATACTACAATATTTTGCAGTGGATCTAACGATCATCATTCGGAGCTCGGGATCGAGCCGTGTGCCCGGGCAGGGGCGCCCGTGAAAGAGAAGAGCAACACCGTATAGACAGGACAAGGCCATGCCATTCCCCAGTCAAATCAACCCGGCCAAAGGCAGAGCAATTTCCGTCCAGTCAAATGATGCTGCCTCCTTTGACGAGTGCTCAAACCGTGCACTGCTCCAGGAACCAGGACTCGTTCCTGCCGTGCACCAATCAGGCCCGCACACGAGTCACGACGCCAACCAAACCAAGTACCGAACCCAACCAAGCCCCTGGCCCCGTTGCCCGTTCGAGCGCCGGCCAACCGAACCCAACCCAGCCCACCCGGTCCGGAGTCCGGACACGATAAAGTCATGAAAACCGTGACACCAGCAACCAAAGTCGTCGGGAACTCAACAGGAGCCCCCCTCCCCGCAAAGCTTTCCGCCCCCCAGAGTCCAACGCCGCCGTCGCTCTCACCACCGGCAAGCAGCCGCTGATCACCCCGCATCCCACCACATAAAACACACGCACACGCAGACGCCCCCGATGGATCCCCTCGAATCGACGGCCGACGCGGCGTCTCCTCCTGATCCCTCGCCGCGGAAGCGCGCCGCCGCGGCCGCGCTGACCGTGGACACGTCGGCCACGCCAGGGCCCCGGAGGAGGAGGAGGAGCCCGGTGGTCAGGGAGCGGGAGAGCAAGGCGCGGCAGGAGACGGAGACGGCGGACATGGAGCAGCCGGTGAGCCCGGCGGGGCGGCTGTTCAGGGAGGCGCACTTCAACTGCTACATCGTGGCGCTGCTGGGTCTGGGCGCGCCGCTCGACGTGGAGGCCGCGCGCGCCGGGCTCCTGGACACGCTCGTCCGCCACCCGCGATTCTCCAGCGTCCAGGTACGCCTACGGTTCCCCCCGGTCGGTCGTAGCATTTGGGTCTCTTTTCTCTTTTTGTCCTGCCGAGATCGATCGAGAGAGGGAGAGCAGAGCACATGCCCCGTTGACTAGCCGAGCTCTCGACTGCGCAAGCCGGGATCAGAGGCCGGAGCCAGGAGATGTTCATACTGTGCAGGGACGACCGAATTCAAGTTTTCTGACGCCAGTCTGTTCCCTCGGAATGGCTGCCGGTTGTTGCCTGTGAGGATGCAGCGGCGTACACGGCAGGAGAGGCCGGCGCCCCCATCATCAAACATGCGTTGCAGACTTGAAACAGTACTCTCCTCCTATCTACGTGTCGCAAGGCATCAGATCAGATGCTTCAGGCCATCGATGGACGCGATTGCGAGCTTTGCGGCCGATTGATTCCACACGCTAAATTGGCGCCAGTAAATTACGGTGTGGCCCGTGCCACCCATGTCGACACTCGCCCTTCCTTTCCGGTTGTCGCCGTGTCGCCAACGGGAACCGAAAGTTGGTCGCCTAGATAGCTACAGACGGAGTATTTTCGGAAACAAATTCCAAGCCAGATTCGGCTTCGCTGTTGCCTGTTGGTTGTGGCAGACGATCGCTCCGTCTCACTCTCTCCTCCCCAAAGTCCCCGTCCAGGTCCGGCATTTTTTCGTTCGTGTCAGCACGAGGCCTACCGATGTCTGAAACTGGAATACTAGCTCCCTTGGCTGAGGACAGACACTGTGGGGCTCAATTGAAGTACACGTACGCACGAACGGTACGTTGCCAATTAATTTCCGTCCAGCCTTCAATTATGTGGAATTTCATAGCAGCCATTCGAGACGTACCATGGCCATAACCACGACGACCGACCATTATAATTCATGCGTTTGACTGGAAAACTGAGAAGACAGCAGCCGCGGAGACACGCACGGCGAACACGGCAAATCATTCCGGCATAGCCCGGGCTCTGAAAAAATTACAGTGAATTAATTAATTCGTTGCGATGGGTCATGTCGTGTTCGATCGATCTGATCACGGGCGTGTGGACGTACGGGAGCCGTGGATCATGCTGGACCAGACGGCAGTTACACGTCCAAATCAAAGTTCCATAACCAAATCGGGGGCCGGACGGACTCTCTTTGCCTCTTTCGTTCCCGGTTCTGTCTGCGGTCTTGTCACGATCTGGAAATGGCTATCGAGTATCGACTAGACGTTTACCGGGCATAACAAACCGTTTTACGTGACATCTTTTCTGCCCCTCCAAAAACAGTAACTACTGTACTGACAATTACGTGCAGACAGACCGATGCAATTAGTTCTAAATCTAGAGAGAAGAAATCGTAACGTGTGGATCTTCTTCATTGTTGGTAGATGCTGCACCGACAGTTAGGTGGAATCCTATTCTTGTGATAAAGAAAGCGCCTGCTCTCAGTTATTGGCGATGGTAAAGTGCGTGTCATTCTTTTTTTTGTTGAAGTTAGTGGCACTGCTGTCAGCTTGCATCTTATATATTTTCCTTAGTAGAAAAGGTTGCATCTTCGTATCTTTCTGGCTTGATCCAGACCCTAAAGTGCATGTCATTCTTTTTTTTTTTTTTTGCTGAAGTGGGGGTCATGTTGGTTACCATTTGACCAATGTCAGCAAAAGGTGCTTAAGACTGTCTGCCAAGTTAAAACCTTGGTAGCAGATTGGTTTGCACAGGTAAACAGCAAATTTAGCGACGATCTGAAAAAGATGCAGACTTTTGGATGTTACATGATTGAGCTGTGGAGGTTGCCATCATGTCAAGACGAAGAAAGCTTTCTGCCCTGCAAAGGTTGCAGAGCGCAACCCATATGTTTGGAGTACATCAAAGAAATATTCACTTGGTTTGGAAAGTTTGAGGTGGCCAGAAAGGAAGAGAACAGGGCGTTTGAAAACACGGAAGAGCTTAGTATTACTGATGACGGAAGTGCTGCTCTGCATTCTGCCGAAGTGAATCTGGCTCTTAGAAAAGCACTAAAACAAGATACTGCAGCCCGTACGCGACCACTTCTCAGGCAGCAATCAAGCCAAAGATCTGAAGGAAGTCCAGACTTAAGTTTCAGAAAACCTGTTGGCCGTCTCCCGGCCATATAACCAGGCACCATGCGCTTAATTTGTTGTTTTAACGATCATCTCATATCTGGATACTGTTTAATTTTGTCCTTTAACGACCCATGAATTTCCTGACGCCGATAACTGAAATCGATATGGCATTGCAGGTGTTGGACGAGGCAAACAAGAACGCGAAGCCACGGTGGGTGCGGACGACGGTGAACCTGGACGACCACGTCATCTTCCCGGACCTGGACCCGGCGGCCACGTCGGCGGACCCGGACAAGGCCATGGAGGACTACGTGTCGTCCCTGTCGACGCGGCCCATGGACCACTCCCGGCCGCTGTGGGAGTTCCACGTGCTGGACTTCCCGACCTCCGAGGCGCGCGCCGCCGTGGCCATCCGGATGCACCACTCCCTCGGCGACGGCGTCTCGCTCATCTCGCTCCTCATGGCCTGCACCCGCAGCGCCGCCGACCCGGCCCGGCTGCCCGCCCTCCCGGCCCAGCCCACGCCGCCGCCAGGCCCAGGCCGGGGCCTGGCGGCGATGCTAGCCGCTTGGGCCGCGTGGGCGTGGGCGCTCCTCGTGCTGGCGTGGAACACGCTGGTCGACGTGGCGCGGTTCGTGGCCACGTCGTGGTTCCTCCGCGACGAGCGCACGCCGTTCATGGGGGTGCCGGGCGTCGAGTTCCGCCGCAAGCGGTTCCTCAACTGCACGCTCAGCCTCGACGACGTCAAGTTCGTCAAGAACGCCCTGAAGTGTGTAAGATCTTATAGCACCTTCTCATATTTTGTCAGTATAAATCTCTCAGTTTAGTCCGGAAAGGATCGACTGGGTGTTGGCTTGGCTGCTTTCTCATGATCTCTGCTTTGGCAATTGGCAGACTGTGAATGATGTGTTGATTGGAGTGACTTCGGCAGCACTGTCGCGCTATTATTTCCGCAAAACCGGTGAGTGGTGTTGTTCGATTGATCATATATACTCCTAATGCAGTGTACTTACTGAAGAAAAACTGTACTGATTTGATCTGTCACTTTTCTGAAGCTTCAACAGATGACACCAGCGGCGATAGGACAAAACCGCAGAAGGACATCCGCCTGCGAGCGGCTCTGCTCGTCAACATTAGAAAAACGCCTGGCCTACATGTAATCCTAAACTGCTCTATCACCCTGAAAAAAGCACACCCATTGATCATGCCTAAGAATGATAGCTGCAATGTACAAACTACCCTATAGCAAGTTACACTGTTCATGATCAACTCTGAATTCCTGACATCTATGTTTCTACTCTGAGCAGACATTGGCAGAGATGATGGATAATAGTAAGAACAACACGGTGAAATGGGGGAACCAGATTGGCTACATCGTGCTCCCGTTCCATATAGTGATGCACGACGATCCTCTTGAATACATCCGACGGGGAAAGAGGACAGCGGACAGGAAGAAGAGATCGTTGGAAGCAGTCTTCACATATTGGAGCGGGAATCTAGTGGTCAAGCTTTTTGGCATCAAGGTACTGTCTTCTCCCTAATTTTGACATCACTGAATTTAGCAATGTTCTGGAAATCTCTTGACTTACAGATACCAATTTTAATTGACAAGTCTGCATTCAGTGGAAAAAACTGACTAGTCTGCATGGGATTGTGTTCATGACCTGCAATTTTATACAGGCAGCAGCAGCTCTGTGCTACGGCATGTTCACCAACACCACCATGTCATTCTCGAGCCTGGCCGGACCGGCAGAGAAGGTGGAGTTCTATGGCCACCCGATCGTCTACATTGCCACCAGCGTCTACGGGCATCCACATGTAAGTTTTAGCTCGTTAATGACAAGGTCGTTCACTTGCATAGGTTCCTGATTCTGACGAGTTCAAATGTTTTTGATTTGATCTGTTTGTAGGCTCTGACCGTACATTTCCAAAGTTACTCGAACATCGTGAAACTCGTCCTCGCGGTGGATGACGAGCAGTTCCCGGACTCTCATCAGCTGCTGGACGACTTCGCGGAGTCCCTCAGGCTTGTGCGTCAGGCAGCAGCTTCAGTAGAATAGCAGTAAGAGATATACAGACTTGTATTTTAGGTAAAATGTAGTAGAGGGCAAAACAGAGAATATCCATACTTTCAGATAGTACTCGGTAGC
Source organism: Brachypodium distachyon (assembly GCF_000005505.3). Taxonomy (NCBI): domain Eukaryota; kingdom Viridiplantae; phylum Streptophyta; class Magnoliopsida; order Poales; family Poaceae; genus Brachypodium; species Brachypodium distachyon. Next base: position 15,225,431 of record NC_016132.3, on the reverse strand, counting down.
CTGGCTGGCGACTGTACATGTACATTCTCCCAGGAAATCACGAAATAGGCAGGCGTAAAAATTTGTTGTAAACAGCTATAAATTAATGGAAGACATTCAATTGGTTTTCATCGTTGCCATGCTCAATTTGGAGAATTTTAACTGTGATCCCCTTGCCTGTCCGGCCTGTTACACGAGAGCGAGTTCAGTTTCTGTGGTCTGCAGCAGCTGCCTGTCTGTCACTTTTCTGCAGCCAATGAGTGGATGAGATGACAGTGCTGACATGGAAGATTTCCGAGCACGGTGTCTACGGTTCTGGCCCAGACAAGGCTGTCCCAACTCCCGAAGGCAAATCGTGTTCGCGATGGCCGAGCTACGCGTGACTGACGGTACGCCAGAGTCCTTCTTCCCCTGCAAGGATTTCAGGTCATCTGTCATTTACAACAGTTCCCCAACAACAACGTTTTCCGTAGTCCGCCGTACTGCCCACATCGAGTCGTCTCCGTCTTCTACTTCTTCCTCAAAGGCTCAAAGCACCCGGCACCCGCTTGCTCCTTGCTTGCTTCCAGCAGCTTAGACAGACACCAACATCAGAGCACATGACCTCCACTACTATCCAGAGACCCACTCCAAGAAAGAACACGATCTAATCTCACAGTGTAACATATGCAGTCAGTGGTACGTACAAACGATTGCACGAGCAAACCGTCCCCAGTTTACTTTTGCCTCTTTCGCACTCCATCTCCTGCCCCGGCCGGTCACTCGAGCCTCCAGATCTGCGATTTTACACCACCAACCACACTTCCTTGTGCCCGACACCAATCAATCATAAGCTCCAGCCTCACTGAGACACTGCTGTGATGAAGCCTGTGACACACCACCAGCAGCAGCAACAACCTCCTCGACCCCCCCTATCCGACTCTACCCGAAATACCAGCAAGGGATTAAAAAGCTCTGCGCCACCAACTGACCGCAACCTCCCAGCGACCCTTCCTCCTAAACTCTTCTTCTCTCCTTCTCTGGCAACAATCTGCAGATCGAGCCAGCTATCTGAGCGTGCGCCAAGTTCTTCGGAGGTCAGCGTGCCATTGGCATTGCTGCTTGCCTTTGCTGCCATTGGCTCTGTTCGAGGAACAGAGGTTGTTGAATATGGAGCGTGCGGCGGTTGTAGCTGCTGCGCTGGTGGCCGTGCTGGTGTCGGTGCTCGCGCCGGCGGCGACGGCGCAGATGGACAGCTGCAGCGGCGAGCTGCCGCCGTCGCTCGTCGGGAACTACTCCGGGTTGGCCTGCCAGCCGGTCTGGAACAACTTCGTGCTCCGGGTACGTATCTCCTCTTTACTCAGCAACAACAGCTTTGGTACTACTACCCTTAGAACATTGGTCGCGCCTTTGGGTCTGCATATGCATATAATTGCGTTGGTAATTGAGCTTCTGCAGTGCTGTTAGAACATTGAACATTGAACATTGCTCCTGAAGGTGAATGGTTCAATTCAGTAGTGTTTCTCTCTGGGCTCGAAATGGGTTGAGATCTGTTAGCTGTAAGAATGCAGTTTAAGATCCAGTTAAAGTTTAGTGCATGCCATCAATCCATAATTACAAAAGGGGTCCAGCAATCAATAATGAGCCACAGCAACATGATGTACTAATCCAACATGAAGCTCGCATCCATCCCATGGTTTCCTGATGTTACACACCTGTGGGCTCTCGTGTGGGCGTGCAGTACCACCAGGACAAGAACAACGTGCTGCGGGTGGTGCTGTCGACGATGTACAGCACGGGGTGGGTCGGGATGGGCTTCTCGCGTGACGGGCTGATGGTGGGCTCGAGCGCCATGGTGGGCTGGATGGGCCGCAAGGGCCTGCCCCACATCCGGCAGTTCGCGCTGCGCGGCAAGTCCGGGTCCAAGAAGGACGTGGCCGTCGACAGGGGCTTCCTCGTCTCCAACGACCACGACCACACCGTCGTGGTCAGCCAGGCCAAGATCTTCGTCGCCTTCCAGCTCCGCTTCCCCTACCGCCTCTCCCACCAGCACATCATCCTCGCCTTCGGCTCCGGGATCCCCGTCAACAACAAGCTCTCCAAGCACCAGGACAAGACCTCCTTCACCTTCGATTTCACCACAGGTACTCCATCAGTGTAATCGCGCTCATATGCTTGTTTGGAAAATTTTCGATTCGGCCACAAATTTTGAATTGCCATGTGCGTCGGTTAGCAGAAAACTAATGTTGTCGTTTCTTGAAGCAACGGTCGTAATCATGCAAAGTAGTACCAATTATGGTTAGTTGCCAAATCAACCTCTGTTGTTGACATCTTACGTTCTCACAAAGTTCTTTTTCCCCTTGGAATTGATCAACAAAGTTACTACTGTACTCTGTTTTCCCCTTCAAATTTATCTTCTAAGAATGTGGCATGTGCTCTTTGATGGTCTGCAGGGAAAACGTTTGCCGACGGGGCATTCCCGTACGCGCTGAGGCGTGCGCACGGGGGGCTCAACCTGTTCGCGTGGGGCATCCTGATGCCTATCGGGGCCATCCTGGCGCGCTACTTCCGGCGGATGGATCCGCTCTGGTTCTACCTCCACGTCGGCATCCAGTTCGTCGGCTTCATCATCGGCCTCGCCGGCGTCGTCGCCGGCGTCGCGCTCTACAACAAGATCCAGGCCGACATCCCCGCCCACAGAGGCCTCGGGATCTTCGTCCTCTTCCTCGGCATCCTTCAGGTAAAGTTTCTCTGAAGTTTCAGAGTTCAGTCACCCACCAACTGAGATGCTCCAAAACATGTTTGAAATGAACACACCTGAATAATGTTGGATGAATTGGGTGCAGGTTCTGGCATTCTTCCTGAGGCCTAACACGGACTCCAAGTACCGGAAGTACTGGAACTGGTACCACCACTGGGCGGGCAGGCTGACGCTCTTCTTCGCGGCTGTGAACATTGTGCTCGGGATCCATGTTGGAGGCAACCACAGTTCGTGGCAGATTGGCTATGGTTTCAACCTTGCCATTCTTCTCGTGGCCGTCATCGCGTTGGAGTTCATGCTCTGGACGAGGTGGTCTAAGGACAGCGCTCCCACGCCCACGTACTGATCGACTGACCTCTGTTGTCGGCAATGGTGATGCCCTGTTTTTTTAGTTCTTTTTTCTTTGCCTCATGTGTGATATTTTCTTATTCGTTTTTCTTCCTTTGCATTTTTGGTGTATTCTTGATGACGGAAATGCAAGTGTGAGTAGGTTTCTGTGTGGTTTCGTGTTCTATGGAAATGGAACCGGGGAGAAGGTCTCCCTGGTCATCTAGAAAATATGTTGGTGGACCAGCTAAGCATGGTACACGTACACAAGTTTGGTTGCATCACACTCCATTTGTCACACTCTCTTTCAGTAAATGCTACCAGGCGGAGCTAGCAGGGATCATCGGCACGGACGGCTTCAGTTTCTAGTGCAGCACCAGCGCTAGCCTGAGGATAGACAGATCGATGGAGTGGCCTCAGGATTCGAACGTAAATAATGAATCTAATACGGCCTACAGGTAGAGCTAAAAAATGTTATTGTCTAGGTGTCAAAAACACGAAGCGTCAGTAATGACACCGCTGACTGTTTTTTACCACTGACAGTTCTAAATTGTAAAATATTAGCAGTGAGTATTTTGTATTGTACCATTTACTCTTAGAAACCTAGATGTGTCATCGCTCAAAGCCTACATACCTCCTGGTCCAATAGGCCCATGAAAAGCCCGCTAGAAAACCCTATAAAATGTACCCTAGGTCTTCTCCTCCTGCCTCACAACCCCCCTTGTTCCCACCCCCGATTCCGCCGCCGCCGCCGCCACATCGCCCTCGCTCTCTCCAAGATGAGTGCCACCAGTTCCAACCCTGATCCTCCATTCTCTGAACCTCATCGCCTCCGCCACCTCTATCTTCAACATAGCCGCCTCCACCATCTCCTCAGTAGGCATCGCCGCCTCTCTCCCTCCAGATCTAAACCATGCACAACTCGGCCCACCCTCTCGTGGCACGCTGGACTACGCATCGAGGGCATGTAGGACGTGGTATCAAAAGGCGGCAGCAGGGGCCGGGGTGCATGGTGGTGGTGGTTGCACGCTGCCTCCTTTCCGTCCATTGGCAACCACGGGTTTGGCGAGGTGGACGCGGCCTCGTCATTGAGGTATGTTTTCTCTCCTCCCTCCCACCCCCAAAGATTTCCATTGACGATTTATCACAATTTCTTCTAAAAGTTTCATGTTCTGATTTACAATTATTCACATGTGCTTGTTTCTAGATCTATGTATATGGATCATCCCACTTTTATTTCCGCAAGATCTTTCTTCATGATCCATTACAATATATTCTACAATCTTAAGGTTTGTTAGTTGTCTAAACTTCATATATCCTTAAAGATACCTTATCATCCTAAATATCATGACACATATTTTCTTTCTGATCTCGACTGAGACCGTATGTTCTTTATTCCTTCTTTAGATTTATAAATCATAGCACGGAGAGAGTGGCGTTGAAGATAGAGGTTGAAATATTTTCATGTCTTATTATTGTACACGGTAACGGAGAACACATGGTGAACAAGATGAAGGCAATATTAAAATAGGTAATTTCTAGCTTATTTCTCCCCCATTTTCAGTACTTTCCTTGTTTATGTTTTCTATTTATGTTCCAATCAAGTTAATTTTTTACTAGATATCCTTGGTATTTATTTTCAATTTATAGTTGGATCTAATACTAAATGGAAGCGTAGTATGACATGCCTCTTGTTTAGTTATTTTCGCGTATTAAAATATTACTTATATATTTGATATATACGTCGAATATTTTTTTGAAACCGGACCGGACCACGGGTTGAACCGGAACCGGAGACCTCATCGGTCTATTAGGGGCTGTTTGGACGCCTGCACCACGCCTTGGCCCGCACCCCAATGCAAATGTTAGGATGTTTTGTTTCCTGGGCCTTGTTTTGCACCTGCAGTCCAGATGCAAAACGAGGTCCCTCAGCCTGCATTCGGGCTATGGCCGATTTGGGCGTTTTTCTCGTGCAACATTCTCCTTTCCCCGTCGCCGCCTCGTTTCCCCATCGATCCCTTCCCCAATTGCCGCTTCCTTCCACCGAACGATCACTTCCCTCGTTGCCGCCTCCTTTCCCCCACTGTTCTCTTCCCTCGTGGTCGTCTCCCTTCCTCTCTGCCGCCGCATCCACGTCTCGCCCCAGCCCGATGACGCGCGACTAGGCGACGGGCCTTGGAATTCCTCTCGGCGAGGGCGAGGCGACTTGCGGTTTGTCTCGGCGAGAGCGGCGAGGACGATAGAGCGGAGTTATCCAGTGGCAGAGTGGAGGCAGGTGTGACCAGCGGCGAGGGGCGTAGCCGCATGCGAAACAGTGGGCTGCATCTCCTCCTCCGTCACCGCTGCGAGCACCTCTTCCTTCTCTACAACGCCGCCGCCGCCTCATGCTCCTCTGCCTCCCCTACCGGTGCCAGCTGTTCCTCTGCCGCCGCCCGCTCATGCAAGATTCACCAAACAATGGGCTGCAGCTTCAGTTTGCATCCACCATGCTTGCAGCCCGGCCGCTGCATCCTCGCTACAATATGAACTGTGGGCATCAGCCCGTCCAAACACGCCCTTAAGCGCACAGGACCACCCCATCACTGGACTAGGAAAAACCGGCCTCCACACCAACCCTGCATTACTCTTTGACGGACTGCAGCTTTTGCATCCATTCCACACCGCTAGTTGTCCCCCATCGATGTCGGACTAAAAGCATTGCGTAGTGGTGCACTATTCCCAAACTTCTTTTTCTAGAATAAATTCCCGAACTTCTTGCGCACAGGAGCTTCTGCCGAGCCATGGGCCCTTGGCCCATCTCTCTTTTTCTCATCGTTTCTTCTTTTTCCTTTTTCGCTTCTTGGCCTGGCCGCGCGGAGCCCCCGCATGAATACTGGCCCTTGACAGAAGAATACAGGCCCTTGACAGAATATTTCTTCTCTTTCTCATCGTTTCTTCTGTCAAGGGCCAGTATTCTGTCAGACAGTTTTAATGAGCGTCAGTATTCTGTCAGACAGTTAAAATTAACCACATAAATGTTCACCTAAATGGAGCCTCAAAGGCTTAGATAAATAAATAAAGGAAGGAAGAACAAGACGCGGTCTGGCGATCACCCGGAGACGCGACACTGGGATCGATCCATATCTTCTCTCTTGCTGGATGCAATTGTTCGTCGATCGGTGTTGCGTTTCCGGTCGAGAGCGAGCTCAGTCGGGGTCGCTGCTGCTCTCGTCCATCATCATCCCTTTCCGGCTGGCCTTGCGCTGCTTCTCTTGACAATCGCGAAGAAACAAAAGATTCAGGGGACATCTAAAACTTATGGAGTGAGATGGTATTGCAAGTGTTGGTAAAAAGCCAGTACATACTAGCGGCTGATTGATAGTGTATGTATATCTATACCTTCTTGAATTTTCTGGTGCGCACTACGTACCTGCCCACTGTGAGATCGGGGAGACACGCCCCCCAGTGGGATTAACTGCAAACACAGAAAGCAATAGAGCAAACCAAGCTATCAGGAATTCAGTTTTGATGACACACAGTGTGGTATGCATGTACGCACACGGTACGTTTATCTTCTCCACCGTTTTGGGATGCTTTTTCGGGCGGTATGGCAGCTTGCCGCCCGTCATCAACATATAATCTTCTTAATTTTCATTTTTACTCAGCTCAGTCCTCCATTTGGAACCACCAGCTTCCTCCATTTCATCTTCGTCGCCAGGCTTGCTGTCGGCATCATGATGGATTTGCCTTTCTCTGATGCCGACGCGGCAGGCACTGGCGACGCTGTCCGCGCCGAGGAAGCTGGTGCTGCCGAAGTTGAGCACCAAGCTAGCTGAGTAAAAACAAAAAGGAAGAAGATTATATGTTGATGACGGCCGGAAAGCTGTCATACCGCCCAAAAAGCATCCTAATACTGTGGAGAAAAAGATAAACATACGTGCACGTGTACATACATACATGCATGCCACAATGTGTCATTAAAACTGATTTTTTGTGTTTGCACTTAATCGCAACAGGGCGTATCTCCCCAACTTAACCTCACCATGGGGAGGTACGTCGTGCGCACGAGGAAACCCAAGAAGGTATATATACATACACTATTTGATCCCCTGCTACGTACTACTGAATTTTACCTACACTTGAAGTACTGTCCCACTCGATAAGTTTAGATCTTCCCGGAATATTTTGTTTTCTTTGGCGATTGTCGGGAGAAAGTAGCGCAAGACGGGCCTGAAAGGGATGATTGATGATATCAGCAGCAACTCTGGCTGAGGTAGTCAATCGGAGGGAAACGCTACACCGCTCGACGAACAATGGCATCTTAAGAAATGGATCAATCCCTAGGTCACGTCTCCGGGTGGTCGCCGGCCGGCACCTTGTTCTTTCTTTCTTTATTTATCTAAGCCTTTGAGGCTCCATTTAGGTGAATATTTCTGTGGTTAATTTAAATTTTCCGTCTGTACCCTGCCATTGTCACAACTGTTTGGTGTTGGTGCATGTTGGTGTTGGTGTTTGGTTGTGGTTGCGCTATAAGTGTTGTTGAGCTAGCTATTACTTCAGTGAGCCTTGGAGAACTAGATGAAAACAAGAAACCATTCGGCTTCTAGTGAGCCTTGGAGCTCAGGAAGCAAAATAAGCACCGACAATCGTAAAGTTGCAGGCGACCGTGTCCAAAACACCATCGGTTAGGGTTTAGAAGATGCTAAGAATGCACTAAAAAAAGTCTTGAACAACTCATGGATACAATCAATCGTCATGTCATAACAAAACTTTTTGTGACAAGAACCTCGGCATTATCGGAAGTTAAAAATAAACGGTACCAAAACAGAGGACCAAACAGTATCGCATAAAAAGGCTCATATAGTACAGTATGCAGGAATAGTATTTGTTTTCCCATTATTAGCATATGCCATAGATCATCCGTAACCATAGAATCCACCCTCCGGGCGGTTCTGTTATTTTCTGTTCTCAAGTACTAAGCAAAAACAAAATGCGATGTTAAGCTGCTCTCGAAAGAAAAGAAAATGATGTTTTTTTAGTGGGTAAAGAAAAGGATGTTAAGCAGCTTTTTTTGAGCGCTGCAGCTTATTAATCCCTTGTTTGGGCTTCTGTTTCGACTTTTGATGCGATTATTAAGACTGATTCCTGATGCGGCTCATGCCATTGGGTCATATGCTTCTTCTCCCCAAGCCCCATTCCGCCACTGGCCCTTGTCTAGTTCATGAAGCGCACAGGCCTAGCCCACGAATATACAAGCCCAGCCGAGGCCATCAACTTGTTTGGGGCCACCGCGCAAGGCCAATCCACATGAGTTGCTTTTGCTCGGTCCACCGGCTAGCCGTGTGGCTGCAACGGCCCAACCCAATCTACATGCTGTAAAAAAAAAAGCCAAGTACGTGGGCGTCATCTCTTTCCTGACGACGGAGCTTCGCACGCAAAGGCAAAGCACCCACCCATCTATTTTCGCAGCAACCACCACCGCTCCATCCGTCGCTGCACGCCGAGACGTCACCAGGTGTCTTGCGTCATATGTGGCAGCATTAGAGCTAAGTGTTTGTGTCCATATCCATCGGGCCGATCAAGAGATGGCGACACGGTACGCAAGCACGCAGTTGAATCACATATATAATTGGCTGCGTTCTTTTCAGCTTTTACACCGGCTTCTCGTAGAAGGTGTCCTCACCTAACTTTCTGGAAAAACTGCATTTCAGACTTAGCTAGGTTTTCAAAGTAGTTTATGCCAAACTAATTTGGTGGCCTAATCAAATTTAGGTGGCGGCTTCTCCGGGAAGCTGGAAAAGGACAGCTTCTCGAAGAAACTGGTCCAGGAAGCCGAAAAGAACTGGGCCAATTGTCAAGCTGTGAACTGGACCAAAAACTTGAGGATCGATCTCTCTCGAGGAAAAAACGACAAAGGTGGTATTTAATCGGTAGGAACTAGGTAAGCTTTCTTTGCTGGCTCTGAGATCAGCGGCCCAAGCCTGCAAAAAAACGCCTACGACAGTTCATTTTTACGCCCACGCGCGGGCGAAAAGCTGGCGGCGAATTCATCCGTTTTGGCGTGGTCGGCTGGGTCTAAAACCAAACAAGCCCTCAGTTGTTTCTGGTGAGGCTAGCCCGTGCCAGTACGTGCTAGCTTCAGTTACCACTCCATGCTGCAGAGAATAGAACAACAGTTTTGTTATTTCTTAGACGATTGAGAAATAACTATTTTTTAGTCGACGGTAACAACACTTTGATTCAATCATTAAAAATCATGTAAGATTAATGCAGATTCGATGAATAATTTTTTTTTCATTGGATGGTTAAGATTGTCGACCGACTATTTCTCATTTCTCGGACGAATGAGAAACAGACACTTCCATAAAACATGCTCGCAGACCGATCGCCGCTCCATCTGCGAACGCTCTCGCGCGGTGCCAACGAAACGGTACCGGGTGGCCGCAGGATCCAGGGGCGCGTTGCTTGCTTTGGCTGGATCACTCACAATCAGCAACGACGCCACTGCAAATATATAGGGCGTGCTGTATCGCGTCCAGCTGGGTACGCCGCTGATGTAGTTCTTAGTGAAGAAGCAGAAAAACAATTGGCATTCTTTAATTACATTTTCTTTTTAGAAAAAATTACAAAAACCATGTATTTGCACAGAAAAACAGCCAAACGAAACATGTGTTGCAGCTTACAGGACGAAATTTGTTTGCATTGCTACCCTCCCTCCATCCAGGCTCATTTTGTCGCGCTGCCTTTCATTATTAAACGGTGCTCCCGTCGTTTCATAATTCTTGTCTTAAATTTGTCTAAAAATTGATGTATGTATTCTTAAAATTGTCTAGATACATATAATATTTCGACAAAAATTATGAAACGAAGTGAGTACCAAACTACCGACTAGAACATGACTCATCTCTCGTGATATCATCATCGGGTCCAGCAAAAAGACTTCAGTTCCCGGTGCAGTCCGATCGGAGCCGGCGCGCGGGTCCATGCCTCCATTTGCAAACGCTGGGGAGCGCTTGCCTGAGTTCGATCAGCAGACCTACGAAACTCTTTTTTTTCTTCCGGTAAGGCCACCACTTATAGACGGACCTTAGACACACTAGCTAGTAGTAACATTTGCCACTGTAGGATGACAAATGACTCTAATATAGGCTGTATAGTTAAAGCTAAATTTTTTTTATCGCTGACATGTCAAAAACAAAAACCGTTGGTAATGACACCATTGCTGCTGTGGTTTTTACCACCGACGCTTCTAAATTTCAAAAAATCAGTAGTGAGTATTGTACCGATGACGCCTGGAAACATAGATGTGTAATGGATAGGCCCACATTAAGCCCACTGATAGATAGGCCCACAAAGCCCAATGCAAAACCCTAGGTCCACTGCCCCTCCCCTCACAACCCTTGTCCCCCTTAAATGTTCCTACCCCCGATTCCGCCGCCGCCACCTCTCTCGATCTCCAACACCAGCCGGGTCCCCAATTACCACTCCTGATCTTCCATTAATTCTCTAAACATCGCCGCCTCCGTCACCTCTATGGCCCCCTTCTTTTCAGCTGTAATTTCTCCAGAAACCAGCTTCAGGAAGCTCCGAGAAACTGTCTTATTCCCTTCTTTTCGGCTTCTGGGAATTTGGCTTATTTTCTGATTTGAGTAGAAAAAGTCTATAATACCACTGGGCACCAGTTTGTTCAATTTATACCCATGTACATTGTTATGTATACAACTACTCAATGCATACATTTAGGATCTAATCCATATCACCTTCTATTGCAATTTCTTGAATCTGGTCTGCTTCACACATTCATCTATAAGACTTGAACATTATTTTTTTCACCTGTACACACACGTATCTGTGAATACATCTGCATCTGTAGATGAATACTGTACACACACACATATCTGTGAATACATCTGCATCTGTAGATCATTCATCTACGCATATCTCTACAAACCCATTTGGAAAACAAAGATAATTCACTAAATACATAGAAATTTAGACGAGCATCTGAACATGCACGGTAGCTAGATACATAGAAACAAACATCAGCTCTTGTCTAAAAAAGAGAGTAAAAAAGAAGAAGCAAACACCAGATCAAGCAATTCCTACGGGAGGACTGCCGACAAAGCATCCAGAACCAGAACCTTCAATAACCGTGCAATTAGATAGCAAGAGGTTGCTATATGCATCTGAATTTGGAACACATAAGGTGGAGAAGGAACTTCGTGGACGGCGGGGCGACGAGCTTCTGAGCTCTGACCACAGGCCGCCAAGCTCCTAACCACGTACGGGCCGCCGAGCTCCTGGACGGTGACGGATCCGGCTTTATGGGGAGACGGGGAACCTGCATCAGCGGCCAGACGGAGAAGGCAGGGACGACTACAGCCGGATGGATGGAGGGGTGGCGACGGCCGGATGGATTGATGCAGGGGCGGCGTCAGATCCATGGGAGACGGGGAGGGCGGCGCGTTCCGTTCAGGGGAGGATGGTGGGCGCGGAAGGATGGAAGGAGGTGGTGGCAGCCATCGGGGAGATGAGGGAGGGGCGGCGGCGGCACTGACCTAGCGCTGGGAGCGAGCGGAACCGAAGGCGATGGAGGGGGTCGGGAGTCGCTCGGTAGGGTCCGGGAAAAAAGGGTTTGCGGAAACTTGGCGGTGGCATTTTGACCGTAAAAACGGTTCACCGTGAGGGTAAGTCCGAAAATACTACGCGGAGAAGCCCCAAAAACTAGTCGAGACCAGTTTCTCCCGGTAGCTCTTTTTTCACATGATTTGGGTTGGGTTTCTACTAGCAGCCAGCGGAAATTTTTTCCTTCTTTTGGGCTTTAGCTGCCTGGAACCTAAAAGCTGGTCTAGAAGCGCAAAAGAACGGGGCCTATATTCAATGAAGGTGCCACCGCGCTCTCCTCCTCATAGGTGTGGTCGCCGTTCTCTACCTCCAGATCTGAATCGTGCACAACCCGACCCACCCTCCGGTGGTGTGCGGGGACCATGCCGGAGAGGGCATGGCGGACGGGTTTTGAGGCATGCGGGGGTTGGGGGGGGGGGGGGGGTTTGCACGCTGCCTCTGTTCCACTCGACAACCACAGATCTGGCATGACGGACGCGGCCTCGATGGTGGAGAACACCATACTGATGCGTGCACAGCTGCGAGCACCTTGTCGGTTATGTATGTTTTCTCCCCTCCACTTAAAGATTTTCATTCATGATCTAAAAGTTTAATTCCCTGATCTACAATGATTCACCGTTACTTGTTAATTTCTAGAATATCCATCTATATATGGATTGGGCCACGCTTATTCTCAAAATCTTTCATTATGATCCATTACAATCTATTCTAAATTCTTAAGGTTTGTTAGTAGTCTAAGTTTCATATCTCCTTAAAGAGGCTTCTAATCCTATAAAATCATGACATTCTCTTTCTGATCTCGACGGAGACTTTATGTTGTATTGTTCTCTTTATGTCCTTATTTAGATTGGTTAATCATAGTTCTCTTACTTGGCATGAAATATTAAAGGAAACATAAACATGTTTCCAGAGAGAGAGAGAGAGGCATCGAAGATAGAAGTTGAACCATTTTCATCTCCGTTTATCGTACACAGCAACGAAGAAGAAGCGGTAAACAAAATGAAGGTAATATTAAAATAGGTAATTTCTAGCTCATTTTCCCCATTTTCACTCCTTTCCTTTTGTTTATCTTTTCTATTTACCTTCAAGTTAAGTTATTTTTTGTACTAGATAACCTTGAGATGCATTTTGAATATAAAGTTGGATCTAATACTAATGGAAGTGAAAAATTATATCACTCTTATTAGTTAGTACTTCACGTATTCAAATATTTGTCATTTAGTTATTACGTTGTTATTTGATATATACGTCGAATCGATGGCCCTCCATGTTAGAATTTAAACATATAATAGAATAAGAAAGAAGAGTAAAAATACACCTGAGGTCAGTGAACTTGGTGAATGTCCCATGTACATATGGGTCATTTCGCATGCATATACATTATCATACTCTGATGGCGTGACACGTGACACTTGTTGACTACGGTTGACCAGCTACATACGCCGCCAATGTAGCACACAAACTGGGCACGGACCGGAACCCATGCCACGCTTTTGTCGGCCTCTGCCGCCGTCCTTTTGTTCTTCTTCAGTCCTGGGCCCGTCATCGGCATCACTATTCCTTTCCCTTTCTCCGCCAGCTGCCGTCGTGGCAGTTTCCCCAGCTGGCTGCCTCGCCACCAAGACCGGCTGCTGCTGCTGCGGCTGCCTCATTTCAGGGGCCGGCTGCTGCGGCTGCCTCGCCACCGGCGCTGGCTGCTGCGGCTGCCTCATCTCCGGGACGACCATATACATGCTGCGTCTGTAGTTCGTCAATCTAAGACAATGACTTAGTGGTAGCAGCAGTAGTACGTACAGTCGTATACTAAAGATGGAAACAAAACGCTTTGTTTTTCTTTTGCACTCACAATGGATACGAAAGGAGAAAAAAAAATGTACGATACCTGAAATGAACGCGTTTCGGGTTCTAAAGATGGAAGGCAGTTCTAAGACGGACCCGACCGACCAGACCCCGCGCGCTCCGGCCGGGAATGTACGTGGACTCGAGTAGACTAGCAGACTGGACCAGACCGCACCAGAAACCGACCGGCCGAGGGCAATATTGGTAAAACGGAAATATCGGGGAGGAAACTAGACCTAGCTAGCGCTCTGGCGTCGTCGTCACTGACGAGGGATGATGGAATTAATTAGGGTAAGACGCAGGGAGAAGAAGGTTAATTACCTTTGGTGAGCGAAGGTCAAGGACCGAGGAGCGCCTCTCTGGCCGCGTCTGGAGCGGGGATGAAGCCGGCGGAGTTCGTGGGCCGGCCTAGGATGGGCTTGAAGGTTGCCGCCGATGCGGGCCCGGGGCCCGGTTGAGTTGGAGCAGGCGACTTGGATGACGACGAAGCGAAGGCACGAGAGCGCTTCATGGAGCCCCACAGCGGCAGGGAGCCGCCGCTGGAGTTCAAGGATCTAGCCGGAGTTGTGTTCTTGGAGCGCCGGGCTCCTGGGGAAGACGGCGGTCGGGAGAGGAGCACCCTCGTCTTTGCTTGATGGTGGCGTCTTGCTGCTGCCGAGAGAAATAAATCAAAGAAACGAAATGAGGAAAAAATTCGGTGGATCAAACAAGATCCAAGTCGAACATGTATAGTTCTTACCTTTTTTGAGGTCAAATCGAAAAATTCGAACACAGATCTAACTAGCACCCACACCGGCGCACGCAGATCCAGCAGCACAAGAGATCGATCTAACGTACACATACGCCAAGAACACAGCGGGGCGCAAGAGAGGGAACTGGGCCGGAGGGGAGTTTTACCTGATCGGCATGTTCGTTCGTTGCCTGCACGTCCCGAGCCTGATCGTAGAGAAGCCTCTAAGTTCTTTCACGGGCCGGGGGAAAATGATCCTCGGCTGAGTTCTGATCTAATCACTAATCAGAGGCTATGCCCGTAAGCTGTAAGCATCGCCCGTCGCTCGTACACTAGTTTATAAGAAAAGCTTAGCCCGAGCTGCACCCCGTTAATTCTCTAGGTGCCCGCTCTCACTCTCTTCTAGCTAGCTGCTCCAAATAGGCGTTGGTGAAATAGCCCCCATCGGGAGTTTAAGCACGTAAACTTGTATTTTAACTCAAAAGAGAGGTCCCAAGAGTCCGAGTTTGGTTCGGAGATTGTACACAATCTGAATTACATGCAGATAGGTAGTTCTGTCAAATCGAGAGTGGCGGCTACCTTTTGAGTAGTTTTCGAAAAGATCCTCAAAAGTTAGCCTCCACACTCGATTTGTTGGAACTGTACAATCTAACCAAACTCAGACTCTAGCCTATTTGGAGCCTCTCCTTGAGTTAATACAAGTTCACGTGGTTAAACTCCCGGCCGGTGGGGGCTATTTCACAAATGCATATTCTGAGCAGCTAGCTAGCAGAGAGTGAACTCGAGCACCAAGAGAATCAACACGGGGTGCAGCTCGGCCTAAGCTCTTCTTATAAACCATTGTACGGGCAACGGACGATGCTTACGGGTATAGCCTCTGATTAGTGATTAGATCAGAACTCAGCCTGCAAGACTCATTTCCCCCCGGCCGGGACGGCCCGTGAAAGAAATCAGAGGCTTCTCTTCGATCGTGATCGGGACGTGCAGGCAACGAACGAACATGCTGATCAGGTAAATCTCCCCCCGGCCAGTCTCCCGTCTCTCGCGCCCCGGCCGCTGTGTTCTTGGCGTGCATACGTTCGATCTCTTCTGCTTCTCTGGATCTGCGTGCGTTGGTGTAGGTGCTAGCTAGATCTGTCTTCGAATTTTGTCGATTTGACCTCAAAAGGGAAAAGAAACTGTGATTGTTCGACTTGGATCTTGTTTGATTCATCGAAAGTTTTCCTCATTTTGTTTGCTGGGTTCAATTTTCTCGGCGGCAGCAACACGCCACCACCTGCACCGGCACCCGCATCAAGCATCGACGAGGGTGCTCCCCCGACCCCAGCCACGGCGCTCGCGTCCACTCCGACTCCGACCTTCGTCAGGAGCCCAGCGCTCGAAGAACACAACTTCAGCTCCGGGAACTCCAGCGGCGGCTCCCTGCCGCTGTGGGGCTCCAAGAAGCGCTCCCGTGCCTTTGCCTCGTCGTCCTCCAAGTCGCCTGCTCCAACTCAACCGCCCCCCGTGCCCGCGTCGGTGACAACCTTCAAGCCCAGCAACTCCGCCGGCTTCATCCCCGCTCCAGAAGCCGCCAGAGAGGCGCTCCTCGGGCGTACCTGGCAATTCCCTCACCAAAGGTAATTAACCTTCTTCTCCCTCCGTCTTACCCTAATTAATAACAGTAACCCCGTCATTTGGTCGGAGACGACGGCGCGAGTCGCGGCGCCGCGGCATGCCCGTCATCCGCCAGAGCTAGGTCTAGTGTCCTAATCGTTAATTTTCGTTTTACCGATTTTGCCCTCGGTAGGTCGGTTTCTGGTCCAGTCTGCTAATCTACTCGAGTCCACGTAAATTCCCGCCAGAGAGCGCCGGGTCCGGTCGGTCGGTCTTAGAACAGCCTTCTATGTGTTCTATCTCTAATTCTTTAGAAACCCGAAACGTGTTCATTTCAGGCATTGTACCTTTTTTTTTCTATTCCTTTTTTATCCATCCTGAGTCCCAAAGAAAAAGAAAAGCGTTTTGTTTCCATGCATATTAGTACTCCCTCCGTTCCTAAATATTTGTCGTTGTTTTAGTGCATCGTTGTTTTAGTGCAAATTTGGACTAAAACATCAGCAAGTATTTAGGAACGGAAAGGAGGGATTAGGTGCTACTACTAGTACTACCAGTACAGCTACCCTAGCAGCAGCTTAAAAAAGCTAGCAAGGGATGCATGCACAAAGACACTTGATGGGTTTGAAACTGTTTGATCAAAATGCATGTATACATGATGACGAGCAGATCCTTCAAGGAGCGCATATTGATGCGATCCATGGAGGAGCGCGTTCTCACTCTGCCGGGCAGGAGCAATCGGCGCCGGTGGCGAGGCAGCCGCCGCAGGAGCCGGCCCCGGAGATGAGGCAGCCGCAGCAGCAGCAGCCGGTCTTTGTGGCGAGGCAGCCAGCTCGGGAACTTCCCGGACGGCAGCAGCCGCCGCGGGAGGCAGCGAGGAAAGGAAGAACTGCCCCGACGGCGGCAGAGAAAGGTAAGGCAATAGTGATGCCGACGGCCAGCACGGTGCCGAAGAAGAGACGGACGGCGACGGAGGCCGGCAATGACGTGGCACAGACGCTGGCAGCGATGTCGGCGCAGAGGAAGCTGATATTGCCAAAGTTCCGCCTTGAGCTGAGTATGGATCAGAAAGAAGAGGATTTCATGCTGATGACGGGCGGCAAGCTGCCATGCCGTCCGATGAAGCATCCTAGGACGGTCGACCAAAACAAAATAAAGGTGCGTCCATGCACTGTTCATCTTGTGGCAAAATTGAATTCCTTGTTTTCACTACGGGAAAAACGGGCGTTGCCGGAGGCCTGGAACCTCCGGCAAAGGCTTTGCCGACGGCTTTTTATCGGGGCCTCCGGCAAAAGGCGTCAGTACCAAGACCTGCCGGTAAAGGTTTCTTTGCCGGAGGCTTTTTCACGGGCCCTTCGGCAAAGCCTTTGCCGGCGGCATTTCGTGGCTCTCAACAAAAAAAAAAGGAGATAATGAGAACAAACGGCACGGCGTGGATTTGCTGGAGGCTCCCTTTTTGGCCTTCGGCAAAGAAATTCCAACTTTAAAAAAAAATAAAAACAGCACAAAGCTGCCTGCTGCTGCAGCCTGCCGTCAAGCTGCTGCTCGGGGGCCGCTCGTCCGCCGCCGCTGCTCCGGGGAGAGAAGGGGAGAGATAGGGGCGTGAGGAGAGCCACGGCAGCCTGCGTCTGCCCGCCGCCGGAGCTGCTGGCTGCGCCTCACCGCCTCTGCTGCGGTCGCCCTCCTGCACCGCTGCGTCGCCGTGCCCGCTACCCAGCCCCGCCGCGAACCGCCTGCCTGCCGCTGCTGCCCATGACCGCTGCCCCGCCTCGCCGCCGCCCATGCTCTTCGCGCCACCTGCCGCCGCACGCACGCTCCGTCGGTCGAAGCCGGGTCACAGAGAGAGAGGGAGAGAGAGCGCGCGCTGCCGCCGCTTGCCCCGCCGCCGAGAGCGCCCCCTGCTACCGTGCCTCGCGCCGCCGCTGCCGCCCCTCGCTCCGACGCCGCAGACCGCAGCCACTGCCGCCCCTCGCCTCGCCGCAGCACCTCGCACGCCGCCCCTCGCCCCACCGCGGCCTGCAGTAGGGAGTGGGCAGCGGCTGCAGGCATCATGGCCGCACTGCCTCTCACCTGCAACAGGGAGGAGGAAGGGAGAGAGAGAGAGGCAGGGAGGGAGGAAGAAGCGAGAGTGGGCCGCCGTTGTTGCTGCGCCACCACTCGCCATCGCGTTAGTGCTGCTGCGCCATTCAGGGAGATGGGACGGAGGGGGAGAGAGATAGGGAGACAGTGGAGGAAGAGACAGAGAGAGGTGCACGGGAAGAGGAAGAGACACAGAGCACATGGGAGGAGGAAGAGATAAGAGACAGAAAAGAGATGAGCGGCCCGGATCGCGCCACATCACCGATCCGTGGCGCGGTCACGCGGATCGGTGACGTGGCCGAGGTCTTTGCTGAAGGCCAAGCCACCGGCAAAGAATTTCAGGCTTTGCCGAAGGCCAGGCCGCCGGCAAAGACTATTTTTTTTCTTTTTCTTTTGCGTGTATAAAATTGGTAAGGTTTCACCCATTTTAGTTATTTATATTGGCTTGTAATTTTTATCCCAAGTTTACATACCCATAAGATGGCACCATGCAAAAAGTTGTTCATTTTGGATAAAGTCTTAGTATTATTTCATTTTTTTCTATTAAACGGCTCTATAAAATGATAATTAATTATTTTTACATATTAGGTGTTGATTTTAATTCATATTACTCATCACTGATGCTAAATGAAAGCACAGTAAAACAATGAACTCAAAAACTTGAAACATCATTGCGAAACTTGGTTCGGGACTCAAATTAGAAGGTTCATTCTCGAGTCGTGCGATTTGTGAAGAATGTACCCTTTCACTTTTGTGTATTCGTTTGAATTTATCACAATCTTATATATCCATAATATGACTGCATGACAAAATTTGCTAATTTTTGACACATTTTTAGTATTATTGAATATTTTCCCTAAAACGGCTCTAAATATTGATGAATAATAGTTTTACATAAAGGTTAGTGATTTTAATTGACATTACTCATCATTAACAGTAATGAAATCATAGTAAAAATTTCAACTCAAAAAATGAAAAAATATATTGCCAAACTTGGTTCGGGACTCAAATTGGACGTATGAGCGCTAAGTTCGAGAACTTATACGAAGATGGTGCAATTTGTGAAACATGTACCATTTAAATTTTGTATATGGACCAGTAATTTTTATCCCAAGTTTATATACCTATAAAATGACACCATGCCAAAAATTGTTCTTTTCTGACAATGTTTTAGTATTTTTTTTTCATTTTCCCCTATTAAACGGCTCTAGAAATTGATAAATAATTATTTTTAAATAAAAAATATGTTTTTAATTCACATTGCTCACCATAATTGCCAAATTAAACTACAGTAAAATTTTCAACTCAAAAAGAGGTGGTTTACATCATAATTTGAAACAAAAGAGAAATGGGATAGAAAAGAAAAATACGAAAAGAATATCTTTGCCGTATGCCTTGCCGCCGGCAAAGGCCGGTGCTGTTTTCTCGCCGTTACTACAACATCAAGTCCACGTGGCCACCTTCTTTCCTCTCCTCTATCTCTCTCTCTTGAATCCCAAATCGTTTTCACAGTAAAGTTTATCATCCCATCTAGATCTACTCCTAGTGTTATATAGGAACGCAACAATGGTATCAGAGCAAGTTAAAGTGGTAGATCATGCTCGGGATAGAATAGAAAAAAGAGAAAGAAAAGAAACCGAAGAAAGAAAAAGCAAAAGAGAAGAACCCTAACCCTAAAAGAACAACTTACCCGAAAGAAGGCAGTCGCCGGCCGTCGTCTCAATGGCGTCGCCGGTCGCCGGCGCTAGGACGCCGGGAAAGGGTGCCGCCGCCGATCGCTTGACGGCGACGCGCGCACCGTTAGGTGCACGCCCGCCGGCAAGGGGCCGGGGACGACGCCGCTCTAACCACGCCGGTGTGCTCTCCGGTGATGGAAAAGAAAGGGACGGGGTGGCGGGTGAAGAGGGGGCGCGGCAGGGCTGCTCGCCGTCGCCGGTGGGCGGTGCCTCCGGCCGGCCAAAATTCTTTCTCCCCGCCACCGCCGAATATGCTCAGAGAAAGAAAGGGAGGCGGGAGGAGAAGGGCCAGCAGGCCGGCTCGGCCGGCCGAAAACTCCCGCCCCGTCGCCAGAGAAAGTGTGGCTAGGGTTTTCGGCGGGAAATGTGGCTAGGGTTTTCAGCCAACCCCTTATATCCCGGCCGAAAGTGGCGCTCAGCGGACGGCTGTGCTGGCTCCACGTGGGGCTGGGCACGGACCGGCCAGGCCATGGGCCGTGGGCCGCATCGTGCCAGGCAGGCCGGGCGCGCACGAAGAAAGCTCGGCCGTAGGCCACTGTGCGCGCGGGAATGGGCCGTGGGCCTCGCAAGCCTGGTAGGCTGCGGGCGCGCGAAAGGAGGCTGTGGGCCAAAAGTTTTTTTTACAGAGGCATTCTTTTACAGTATATGTTCAGTGTTTGCACATTTTGGCATGTTTTTTGTCCTATTCAAACTGAACCAACGAGGAAATAGAAAAGTGCAAAATTAATGCTTCTGAAAAGTATAAAGTTATAATTTTTGTTCATAGTTTCCGCTGCAAATAGTCTAAAAGTGTTGTTTAAATATGCAAAGAAAATGATTAAAAGTGTTTATTATGTTAATTGTGATCGTGTTGTTTTTTCTTGACCAACGTCATTGAAAGCATGATCATGATTAATGGTTAAAGTGTGCATTTAATTCTATTTTCTGCCCAACGGTGTTATAGGTTAAATTGCACAAACAGTTGTATGAATTAATTTTGACCAACGTTGGATTAATGCATGCAATTGTTGTTATCTTCTCACGTCATTGTGGTTTCAGGAGGGTACTACTTGATGGGATGCCTCAAGGACGTACCAACTCTCAGGGGTGACAACTACACCGAGTGGAGATAGAAAGTCGACCTGGCTTTTGTTTGTGCCGAGGTGGACTGGGTGGTTGACGCTCCACAGCCACCAAAGCCTACAGAGCCAGTCAGGGATGTAAAAGATGATGATGCTGCTTGGGAGAAAAAGAAGAGGGAGTATGCTCCATTGGAGATGTCATACACCCTCGAGAACAAAAAGTGGCTCACTGCCAACAAAAAGTGCATGGCTTTTATAAAGAACACAATTGAGCACGCTATTGTGGGCTCAATTGCAGAGTGTGCTTCTGTAGGGGAGTATCTTGAAAAGATAAAGAGCCAGTTCACTGGTCTTCAAAGATATATGCAGCAGCTGGTGACAGAAAAGTACATAGGAGGAGGACATGGCATAAGAGAGCATATCCTCAGGATGAGCAACATGGTTTCTAAGTTGAAGCCCATGGATGCTGATCTAGAGATCAAGCTTGTAATGCTTGTTCATCTAGTTATGGCTTCATTGCCAAAAAAGTTTGACACTTTTGTTGTCAACTACAATATGCAACCAGAGCGGTGGGATATTGAAAAGACTATAGCCATGTGTGTGCAAGAAGAGGACATAATTAAATCCTCATATGGTGGTTCACTGAACTATGTGAGGGATAATAAGAAAAAGAACTTTGCTCAAGGCAATCAAAGTTCTCCTTCAAAGCCACAATGTAAAGCTCTCATGCAACATCAGCAACAGCAAAAGACTTTTGGGCATTACAAGAAAAATTGCCCGGAATGGCTAAAGTCAATCATGGAAAAGAATGGTATAAACTCCATTTCCTTTGTAAATGAATCCTTTTATACACAGTTTTCGAAATCTACTTGGTGGACTGACTCTGATGCAACTGTTCATGTTGCAAATTCTTTACATGGATTCCTTTCGACGCGGACTACGCAAAGAAAAGAAAGATGCATTGAAGTTGCAAATGGAGTCCAAGCGGACGTAGAAGCTGTCGGCGACATCTCCTTGGAGCTTCCCGATGGATTCACGATCCTGCTTAGAGATGTGTTTTATGTTTCTTCATTACACAAAAACTTGATTAGTGTATCACGTTTGGACAAAGTTGACTATGAATGTCATTTTGGACATGGCAAGTGTGCCATATGGTTTAATAATGATTGTGTGGGTGTTGCCTTCCTTCACAATGAGCTTTATTTATTATCCATACGTGAAAAAGTATATTCTGTGTGTAAACTGAATGAACATGTTGCCGCGTTGAAGAAAGTACAAAAGAAAAGAAAGAGGACTAATGAATCATCGAAATTATGGCACTGTAGTTTAGGCCATATTTCGAGGGGGAGAATAGAAAGACTTGTTAAAACAGAAATTCTTCCTCCATTAGAGTTCTCAAAAATAGAGCAATGCGTAGATTGCATTAAAAGAAAGTATGTAAAACAAATAAAAAAGGGTGCAATACGCAGCAGCACACTCGAAATTATTCACACTGACATTTGTGGACCATTTCCTGTGAAAAGTGTGGATGGTTATGATTCGTTCATAACATTCACAGATGATTACTCCCGTTATGGTTACATTTATCCAATAAAAGAAAGGTCAGAAGCGTTGGATAAATTTAAAATATTCAAGGCTGAAGTTGAAAATCAGCATGATAAAAGTAAGATCCGACCGGGGGGGGGGGGGGGGAAGTCCCTGGACCTTTTGCAAGGTTCCTACAGGAGACTGGAATAGTTGCCCAGTATTCAATGCCGGGCGAGCCTCAGCAAAATGAAGTAGCTGAAAGGCGTAACCGTACCCTTATGGATATGGTGCGCAGTATGATGAGTTATTCCACATTACCGTTGGGATTGTGGATGGACGCATTAAAAACCGACATTCACATTCTCAATAGAGTGCCAAGCAAGTTGGTGCCCAAAACACCGTACGAGCTGTGGACAGGAAGAGTGCTCTCTCTACAACACCTGCGGGTGTGGGGGACCCCAACTAAGGCCAAAGTGTTTAACCCAAATATTGCAAAGTTGGATACCAACATAGTAAGTTGCCATTTCATTGGCTACCCTGAAAGATCAAAAGGTTTTCGTTTCTACTGTCCAGACAGATACACAAAGTTTGTGAAAACGAGACACGCCGTCTTCTTAGAGGACGAACTGATGAGGGGGAGCACGGTAGCTCGGAAAGTTGATCTTGAGGAGAAGAGGGTGCATGCACGTAATCCGATGACCCAGGAGCCATTCTTTTCACTACCTGTTGTTGATGCACCGACAATCCCTGAGATTGTGGTGCCGACAACTGTTGCAACTCCACACATGGCAACAATGAGTGAAGGTCCGGAACCTGTCCTTCAGGAGCCGACTCAACCCATTATTGCACATGAAAGGGAGCTGCAGCAGCCTGAACATGCGCGACATGTAGAGACACAGAACGTGCCAGAAAATGAGGCCCCTAGAAGGTCTCAAAGAGTTAAAAAGTCAGCGATTCCAAAAGATTATAAAGTTTATAATACATAAAGAGTTCATATGGAGAATGATCCCACTTCATATGAAGAAGCCATGAATAGTTCTCACTCATCGAAGTGGCTGGAGGCCATGGAAGATGAGATGAGATCGATGAGTTCCAACGAAGTTTGGGACTTAGAGGAATTCCTAAAGGAGCCAAAACGGTAGGCTGTAAATGGGTCTACAAAACCAAATATGACTCTAGAGAGAATATAGAAAAGTACAAAGCACGACTCGTGGCAAAAAGATTTACACAAAGAGAAGGAATAGATTACAATGAAACATTTTCACCAGTCTCATGCAAAGATTCCTTCAGAATAATAATGGCACTAGTGGCGCATTTTGATTTAGAACTACATCAGATGGATGTAAAAACGGCATTTCTAAATGGGGATTTAGAAGAAAAGGTCTACATGAAACAACCCAAGAGTTTTATCATGGATGGCAAAGAAACACATGGGATGCCGCCTAAAGAAATCCATTTATGGATTAAAGCAAGCCTCTAGACAGTGGTATCTAAAGTTTAATGAGACCATTAAGAAATTTGGGTTTAAAGAGAATGTTGAGGATAACTGCGTTTATGCAAAGTTTAAAAGTGGGAAATATATTTTCCTAATTCTGTATGTGGATGATATCCTGCTTGCTAGCAGCAATGTCAGTCTACTATTAGAAACAAAGAAGTTTTTGTCCTCAAATTTTGATATGAAAGATCTTGGTGAAGCGTCATATGTCTTGGACATAGAAATTCACCGAGATAGGAAAAATGGGGTTCTAGGACTATCGCAAAATGCATATGTAGAAAAGATTCTAAAGAAATACGATATGCATGTGAGCAATGCCACACCTGCTCCTATAGTTAAGGGCGACAGTTTTGGGAAATTTCAAAGTCCCAAAAGTCAATATGAGATCGATCAAATGAAAGCGGTTCCATATGCTTCGGCCGTTGGAAGCCTACAGTATGCACAAGTGTGCACTCGCCCTGACTTAGTTTTTATCACCGGGGTACTCGGCAGATATCAAGAAAATCCAGGCATAGCATGCTGGATAATGGTATAGAAAGCATTGCATTATGCGCAAGGCACAAAAGACCTCATGCTAACATATAGAAGATCTGATTCCCTAGAGATAAGAGGGTATTCAGATGCAGACTTTGCGGGAGATAAAGATGATAGAAAATCCACGTCAGGATATGTATTCACTCTCGCAGGCGGGCTATTTCGTGGAGAATCTCCAAACAGTCAATAGTTGCATCATCCACGATGTATGCAGAATTTATAGCATATTCTGAGGCCACGGGGCAGGCGATATGGTTAAAGAAATTTATACCCGACTTGAAAGTAGTGGATTGTATTGACAAACCACTAAAGATGTACTGCGACAATCAGCTCGCAGTATTTTATACTCAAAACAACAAGTCGAGTAATGCTACCAAACCAATAGAGATAAAGTATTATGTTGTGAAAGATAAAATCCAGGGTCACACTATACGTCTGGAGCATATAAGGACAAAAGATATGCTTGCAGATCCGCTTACGAAAGGCTTACCACCCAGTGTGTTCAAGGAACACTTAGCCGGCTTGGGTTTAAGGGAAAGCCTATGATTCCTGGATAAAAAAGGCCTGAAAAGAAATAGAATTTGTTTCAAACAGAAATGTATGTTGTAGCTGTCTGAATCTATTGGCAATTGAGCTGGGACGATGAAACATGCTCTATGTACTAATCGGTGGTGAAACAAGTAAAGTAAAAAGTATACAGTTAAAAGAAAAGTTGAGATCAAGAGGGAGAATGTTAGGATGATGATCTCCTCCCGAGTGGGCCCAACGGCCCACCGGGCCCTTAGATCTACAGCGCCCTGATCGGGGCGCCCAACCCAATATGATTGGCAGGCCCGTGTTACACTGCGCTATATAAAGAGGTGGGGGCTGGCAGCACGCAACACGAGGTTGGTCGCAGTGCCGCACACCCCACCGAAAACCCTCCGGATCTAGGTTGGCGCAGCAGTAACGGGAAGCCTCGCTAGCAGCTCCGCCATTCGCCGTCGCTCTCCCTCACCGTCTCTCTCACCGTCGCTCTCGTCCCGATGTCTACCCCGTCGAGCTCGTCGTCTAGCCAAGGCGAAGGTATTCCCCTTCCTCTCCTCTCCTCTGTCTCTCTCTCTCCGAGTCCCAAATCCCGTCTAGATCTACTCTTAGTGTTATCTAGGAACGCAACAAAAAATTCTGGTGTTAATTTAAATCGTGTGTCTGTATTAGTACTCCGGCCCGGCGGTGCCACAGCTGTTGATTTTGTACTTCGTGTGCTTAGTGGTGAACTATTATTACCAGCTGCTTCCAGAACTAGATGAAGCATAACAATTTGGCTTTTAATTTAATCGGCTCACCAGTTCTGATTTCTTAATTTTCCATATTGCTCTGCATATGTGTCATTCTACTTTTATATGTAGCTAGGTGCATGTTTATATTGCATGGCCATGCATTGCTAGCTAGCTGAATCAACGATGCTGCCAATCTCAGAACATGAACTGTGTGGCTTTGTTTTGCAGACAAGATGGATCATGAATTCATGGTGGCACATGCATGGAGTCATGGACACAAGGTGCAGTTGCTAGAAATTCTCGGTTTCCTGATCGATCCCTGCGCGGCTGCGCCCCCGTTGCATGCTGGCCGGCGTGGAGGTGGATCCCGGCAGCCGGCGGAGGCGGAAGTGGCAACGCGTCTGCAGATATATCCGAGCTTCTGGTCCCGGACTTAATTCATTGCTCCAGATCACGAGGAAGCTTCGCACTCAAACGCGCCCGCTGACAGGACAAAATTTGTTTGCATATATCGAGTGACCTGTATCTGCAGTCGATATCTTTGACTCTTTTCAGGCGCGCATTTTGTCCGAGCATGACTCACCGCCACTGGTATGTTTTCGTAGCACCAGTGGCGGTTCGCTTCGTACGTGTTTTTAGGCAACATGTTGCCCGCAGGAAGAACTGTACGAAGGTAACTCAAAATATCCGTGAATCACGAGTTCACGATGTTATATTTTGCCTTCATTCGGAGAAGTTCGAGCGTTACTTCCAGTACAGTTTTCTCCAGCCTTACATTTTCATACAACGGCGTCTCTGCGTCCTCCCTCAGCTTCTGGAATTTACGGGATACTATCTCATCGTCAGCGTCATCTAACTGTTTACGCAGGTGCACATCATCTAGCATTTCGGCCACCCTGCCTTGCGGAACTTCTTGATCTTCGCCACGGCATGGTTCGTCGGGTGGATCATCATGCTCCATGTTCTCCATTCTGGGTCGTTTTCAACTTCAATGGCATCCTCGCCGTGACAAGTCCAACGTGAATAACCCAACACAAAACCGTGTAGGAGCAAGTGCAACTCCACATCGCTAGGCAGAAGCATCATTGTGTTACAACAATTGCTACATGGACAACATGTCATGTCGTCCCCTTTTCTCAGCATATGTTCCGTGGCGACATCAGTGAAGTCCTTCAGTTTTCTTATCCACTCTTCGCAATTCTTGTCTCCTCGTACATCCAAGCACGGCTCATCGAGCTAAAACACGATAAACAAACATAAATCAAGTTACATATAGTATCACACAAAATTTCAGCATGACCTTTGCTATAAAATTTACAAATTTTACAAAAACGTGTCAAATAAACACCCACCCACACCCACATGTGAACACAAACGGCACGATGGCCCGTATACATGTACAAACAAAAAAATTCACAAACACGACAAGATGGTCGCGGAACATGCACATTCAACACATATTTTATTGAGAGAGAGCTTAATTAATCACAGAGAGAGAGGGGACCAGAGAGACAGAGGGGAGGGGGCGCGCGCAGCAACCAGAGAGACAGAGGTGAGGGAGAAACGGAGCTAGAGGAAGAGTGGGGGACCTCCCCAGCAAGGGGGCCACCCGGGACAGCTCCTGGAGAGAGATCGTGCTCTCCCGGCAACTGGCGCCATTTCAGCCACATCGAGGAAGAAGAGAAGAGAGGAAGGAGCTAGAGGAAAGGAGAGGGAGAGGAGGAAGAAGGAGAGGGAAAGGGAGCAACCTTCCGGTCGCCGGCGCCATGGAATTTTGGCAGAGCTTTGCCGTCGCCTGTGTGTTGAGAAGCCGCAGCTGGTCCAGAGACGCGCGAGCTAAGGAAGATAAGGCCACAGTAACTTTGCTTTATAGATAACTTACCTGTGGCGGTTCAAAGAATCTGCCCGCCACTGGTAACCGAGATGGGAATCTCTGAGGAGCACTAGTGGCGGTTAACTGACGCGGCTACTGGTACTAGGAGCACTAGTGGCAGTGAAAGCCGCATCAGTGCTGGCACCGCCACTAGTGCTCCACTAACAGTGGCGGTGGAAGCTAACCGTCACTGGTACTCGTTTCAGATTCTTTTAACGACTTACCAGTGGCGGTTTGTTGTTTCGACCACTTTAACCGCCACTAGTGCTCGTGGGCCGGTGACCACTAAAGAGCTCCAGTGGCGGTGAATGACCACCGCCACGGGTGCTAGAGCACCGGTGGGGGTGCTGGTCGTGCGGGTGCTTTCACCGCCACCGGTGCTCTACTAGCAGTGGCGGTGGTTGCTCACCGCCACTGGTATTCGTTTTGGATTCCTCCAACGACGTCCAGTGGCGGTGAATTTTTTGGACCAGCTGTACCGCCATTGGAGCTCGTGCGCCAGTAACCCATTCTGGCGTAGTGCAACTCCCGCTCCCGGGGATATAAATGCGGCACCCCGTCAGTGGCGCTTGTACGACCTAACAAAGCCGTCACTGTTTGTGTGCCCAAAGGGGTACGGGGTTTGGACTTTGGACACCTTCTGTGGCGGGTTTACGAAAGAAAGCCGCCACTCTGTTTGTATGCCCACATGACTTAGGGTTGCTAAGTCTTTGTGGCCCTCTTGGCGGCTTCCAGTATGCTAGCCGTAACTGTTGACCCCCCTCCAGATTAGGTTTTAAATTCATCGTAAATTCCTTGTGTTCCTTGAGAAAACACCTGTCATTTTGAGTGTATTATTACATTTGTTTGTCACAGCCAAGTTTCCAGCAGAAAATTCATAAGCTTTATGCAAAGCATTTTCTTGTTTTATTAATTTATCATTATAAAATTAAATGTTGCTCAAAATAATCTGAAATAATTTGGCATGGAACCTACTCCTACAACAATATGACAACATAAAAATTTGGTGACAAAATACCAAATGAAGCTATTAATATATTCAATCTAGGTCCGTCTGGGGTGGATCTCTATTACTCCCTCCGTACAACAAAAGATGTCTCAAGTTTGTCAAAATTTGGATGTATCTAGACATGACTTAGTGTATGGATACATTGAAATTTAGTCAAAGTTGAGACACCATTGTTGGACGGAGGAATTACATGACCTTCTACCGTAACAAGCCAAATTGAAAATTTTGTATAGTCCACTTTCTTATTTGAACTTGATTTTTTTTATGTGACTTACGTAGCAGTAAAGAAGTTACCATACCAAATTGAAGATTTTTCTGATCAAAATTGAACTTTAGAAAAATAAACTACTACAAAAGCTCAACAAAATCATATAGTTTTGTGAAGCCAACTTTTGAGTTTTGGATTAGAGAATTTAGCGTGACTACTGCATGTAATACTACACTAAAAATATTTTCGTTTTATTTTAGGCAACAAAGCAAAATTTACAAGAAGTTTAAAATCTAATCAGCATGGGTTCAAAAGTGGCGCGGCTTTAGAACGAGAAGGCTGGCCTTGCGTTGCTTCTCCCGACAATCGCAAAACAAGACAAAAAGGTTCAGCTGGGATCTAAAGCTTATCGAGTGACACTTCTAGTGTAAAAATCAGTAGTAGCAGGGGACTTGGATTTTCTGATGCACACTATGGACGTAGCTGCCCATGGTGGGGTTGGGGAGATACGCCCCCGGTGTGATAAACTGCAAACATAAAAATTAACAGAACAAAACAATGAATCAGGAAGTCAGTTTTCTTAGCAGAGAAGAAGAATAATGCATTTTGAATTTTTGATGAACAGTACTGTGGCATACATGTATGTACACGTAAACGTATGTTTATCTTCTTTTCCACCATCTTAGGATGCTTTCTTGGGCGGCATGCATGGCAGCTTGCTACCCGTCATAAACGTAAAATCTTCTTCCTTTTTCTTCTTTACTTAGCTCAGATCGGACCTTTGGCACCTCCAGGCCTCCAGCTTCCTCAGAAGCTTTCAAAAAAAAAAAGCTTCCTCAGAGCGGACATCACCGCCAAAGATCTGATGCGAGCTAAGTAAAGAGGCAAAGGAAAAAGATTTTATGTTGATGACGGAAGGTAAGCTGCCATGCCGCCAAAAAAAGAATCCTAAGATGGTCGAAAAGAAGATAAGTAACACGCATGCATGGAACAGTATTGTTGTTCAAAATGTATTAGGCTGTCTCCTAAGAAAACTGAATTCCTGATCCATTATTAATTTTGCTCTGTTAATTTCTATGTTTGCAGTTAATCACGCTGGGGGCGTATCTTTCCCCGACCTCACCATGGGCTGGTACATAGTACGCATCAGAAATCCAAGAAGGTGCATACACTATCCCCTGCTACTATGGCTTATTACAGTACTTGAAATATTGTCTCACTCGATAAGCTTTATATCTCACATGAATTTTTCTTGTTTTGTTTTGTCATTGTCAGGAGAAGCATCACCGACCAGCGAACAAGATGTGCAAAATATGCCGATCGACCTGATGAACATGAACAGTGATCACGTACGTACCTATGTACCCATGTAGCCATGTTGCTGCTGCTCCCCTTCATACTATTTGATCTTCACCTGTTGATCGATGGAAAGAACTACACGAGAGCAGGTATTTCAAGTCAGGAAGGCAATGACAACAATGTCCCACCTCCATATTTACAGAGGGTACTGCATACAATTTTAACTAACAGAAACGTAATATCTGCGACTTGGAGTTCCGCCCAGAGGGCTTTTGACGGACGAATGCATAATGTTTTGGGGCTATCGGAATGAGTGTTTCCTTTTCCTGCTTTTTATTCAACCCTTAATTTTACGTTTTTCTTTTTTTTGGAGATTATAATTTCTAAACTTTTCATTTTTCGCTCTCAGTTTTAGCTCTTACTGGGTCCGGTCCAAAAAAGTCTCTCAGTTTTGAACTGTAAGCCTAGTTCAAGGATAGTTCAAAACTGTGATACTTAGGCACAATTCTTTTCGGCTTTCAGGATGGGCTTCTCTGAGAAGCTACTCTCCCCCCAGCTTCCTGGAGAAGCCGCATGTAAAATTTGCCGGGCTTTCAAATTAACTTAGGCTAAGCTAATTTGGAAATCTAGCAAAAAATTTAGTACAGCTTCTCCAGGAATATGGGGGAGAGCAGTTTCTCGGAGAAGCCCGTCCTAAAAGCCGAAAAAAATGGGCCTTTGGATCGGAGGTATTACTTCTTAATTTGCATAAAAGTTAAAAAAAAGTAACAAAACTCACCATCGCCTGCGTCGGATGTGTCGGGACGAGCCGTAGCGGCGGCGTGCAGTGGAGGGGGGGAGGGCAATCTGGTTGTAGGAGAACATCGTGGCCTGGATCTGGTCGTAGGGGAATGCGGCCACGCAGATCTGGCCGTAGGACGTGGTGGCCTTGATCCAGCCTCCCCTCCCCCCACCAGAGGGATCTCTTGGTGGCCCGGATCTGACCTTCATTGGTGACACATGGGGAGTAAGAGGAGGGCACTTGTGCCGCGTGGGTAGGAGGAGAAGGGCAGCGTCGATGCGTGGGGGGCGGAGGGCGGCGGTGATGCATGGAGGAGGCAGGCAGGCCGAGGCCTTGATGGAGTAGAGGGGCAGAGGCGTGGGTGGTGGCTGGGTAGACCTGCAGCGACGGCGTGTGGAGAGAGAAGAGAGTGACAACGGCGAGGCGACGACACGCAAGGAGAGCCACTGGTAGAGAGGAGAGGGAGAGAGAGCGGAATGTGATAGGTAGCGTGGGGGAGATAGAAAGAGACACGGTAGGAGAGTACACAAGACTATAAGAAATTTTCCGTGATATATATAATTGGCAGGAAATATTCGTCTGTACCAGGACTCGTGCTAAGTAATTTGGCATGGATATTTCATTTTATGTCTCGCCTAATGATAGTCAAACAAACACCTTTGTACAAGAGAATCATTGATTTTGGTTTATAGACAAGGCGCTTGAAATATTTAAGGCTAGCTAGCTATGGGAGTATGGGACGGTATTCAGGTTGGTTTTCTTTCTAATATAACACGGAAATAAATACTTGCTTTTAGTTTACCACCAGAAATTGTCGATGCGTCAAAAATGGCAGATGGTTAATGTAAGGTAAACAAGAAAATGCATGATTCAGCTTCACAGGATTTGGCTGCGCAATATATAGTATATGTAATGCGAATTCAGATTGATCTTTTTATAATCTGAATCACCCGAGAACAGCCTATATTTCTTTGGGTGATCGGGTCAGATTATAAAAAAAATCAAACTAGAATTTGTTTACATTGCATACTTACTATATATTGGTGCAGCTAGACAAACGAAATCTTGTGAACGTAAATCCATTTCAAGTTTACATTACGTTTACAGTCAGCCATTTCTGAACGCATCGACATATCTTGTTGGCAAACTAAAGCTAGCAAGTGTTTAGTGCCGTGTTACATTAGAAAGAAACGCAACGTGGATACATCTCCACCACCCGATCGATCCCAAACGTACTGCCGAGATCAGGTCACAGCAGGCGCGCGCGTACGCGGAAATCCCAAATCATCGGTCCAGATCATCTGCGCGCGTCCACTGGTTTAAGTTATAAGTCGTCACTTGGCCAGAAACATTCGGCTAATCCTGAAGACCCTGTCTGTTGCGCCTGCGCTGCTGACTTGATGGAAGGCTCCTCCTCCCCGAAGCCGGTCGCGTCGCCTGCTGCTGCTGACTTGATGGACGTTGTTGAGCCGTCCAAGCTTCCCTCGCCGACATCGAAGACTCGACATCCTGAAGAACATGAGGTAAATCTTCCCCGGCGTGAACTTTTCCCCCTGTGTAACTGTACTGTCAGATCTCTTGTGCAGCCGATGTCGCGGTTCGTGTTTCTGCTGTTTGCGTGTCGAACTCATTTGTGTGTTCTTGGCTTTTTGCCCAGTTTCATGGGTGAAGATAGATCCATCATACCTCGCCGATTTCTCTTGAACAGATCTTTGAATGATTGCTTAGGTATAGGATAGAAATTCGAGTCAGGCCTTTTAGAAAAAAAAGGCCGGATAGAATTCAGGCGAAGAAGGGAATAAGTTTTTTTTGCCTCGTTTCGTTTGCTGTGTTTGATTTGACCTCAAAAGGAAAGTGTGTTCTACTTAGATCTTGTTTGGTTCGTGTTTCCTGCTGTTTGCGTCTGTCGTGTCCAACTCGTGGTGTTCTTTTGCGTCTGTTTGGTTCGTGTTCCAAGATCCTTACCTCGCCGATTTGAACAGATCTTCGAATGATTGCTTAATTAGGTATAGGATAGAATTCAGGCGAAGAAGGTAGGGAAGTTTTTTGCCACTCGTTTCGTTCTGTGCCACTTGGATCTTGTCGATACAATTCATGCTCATGTCGTTTGTTCGATTGTGTTTCTTCTGCAGCCTGCTCCCTGTCGCCAATGGCGGCGGCAAGACTCCGACCTTCACGTTCGCCGCTGTCAACCAGCAGGACAGTGATGGGAGCGCCAAGAAAAGCCACGCGCCGACGACGGGCCGGAGTCCAATCATCAAGATCCGGAGGCGCGCGCCGCCGGCGCCGGAGCAGCAGCAGGAGCAGAGACCCACCAACGAGGAGCGCCTCAGCCGCATCTTGTGCAGGTAACCTTAATTCTTCTCCGTCCATCTTACAACCCTAATTCACCCCGTTTCCTACCCATTTTGACCTCGGCCGGTTAATTTCTGGTCCGGTCCGGTCTGCTAGTCCATGTTGCCGGAGCGGATGGGTTCCGGTCCGTTCGGCCGGTCCGTCTTACTCGGTTAGCTGTCACTGCACGTAACTCTTCCATGTTTAGAAACGAATTAAGGTACGGTATTCATTTCCTTACTAGACGACAACAGACTCTCCTGGCATTTCATGCATCTACATTTTTGTACTCCTTTCTATAGGAAGCAGGTTTTAAATTGTAGTTTTGTATCTATCTATCTATGCATCCTGAGACCGAAAGACTACCAGTACTAACTCGTCTAGACCAACGGCAGCCTATAGCTAGCAGCAGGCGAACAACAGTTAGCAAGGCACTAGCTAATATGACAGGATCATCGAGCGTACAAGTAAAGATACTGGGCTAGATAAATAGATGGATATAATGGATGGATATAGTCTCATTTATCTTTATCATCTCGTCCGATCCATGTATATCTCATAAAACGGGACATATGCATGCCTTTTTTGGATCACTAGTTTTTCTTCTAATCGATCGTGTCATTTTTTGGTAGGTTTTGAAACTCTTTGATCATACTGTATATATGATAATGAACAGATCCTTGAAGGAGTGCACATTGACAAGATCAATGGAGGAGCACCCTCACACCGCCGAGCAGGAGCAGCCGGCACCGCTTGTGGCGGGTCAGCCGCAGGAGCCTGCCTTCATCTTCAGGGCAACTAGTGATCAAAAAAAGGCATGCATGTGTCCCGTTTTATGAGATATACATGGATCAGACGAGATGATAAAGACAAATGAGACTATATCCATCCATTATATCTATCTATTTATCTAGCCCAGTATCTTTACTTGTACGCTCGATGATCCTGCCATATTAGCTAGCTCGTGCCTTGTTAACTGTTGTTGGTGTCGCCTGCTGCTAGCTATAGGCTTCTGTTGGTCTGGACGAGTTAGTACTGGTAGTCTTTTGGTCTCAGGATGCATAGATAGATAGATAGATACAAAACTACAATTTAAAACCTGCTTACTATAGAAAGGAGTACAAAATGTATGATGAATGGAATGCCAGGAGAGTCCGTTGTCGTCTAGAAAGGAGTACAAAAATACTACAATTTAAAACCCTTAAGGTTTCTAAACGAATTAAGGTACTGTATTCACTTCCTTACTAGACGACAACAGACTCTCCTGGCATTTCTGTTAGACTTTAATCATGATTCTGTTTCCGTTTTAGATTCAGTTTAGAAGAGTCTTGCGTCTGTTAAGGGATAATCCGAGTATAAGGAGAATTCCAGTTGTGTGGGTATGTTTAAACCTGGGCGGAGCTTTCTCCAACAGGGTTGCGTCGTGTTGGACTCTAATTGGAGTCATGTTGGGTGCGGTTTGTATCCTCATATATAGCAAGCAATGAGAACAGAAAATGCAGCACGTTGAGCTGCACCAAATTCCAGTTTTTCCATCGAGAGATAGAGCTTTAGGGTTTGCAGAAACTTCCGGTTAAAATCGTTTTTCTGCAGATCGGTTTCAAGCTTCGATCCAACAATTGGTATCAGAGCCTTGTGCTCGATCTAGTAACAGATCACCAATGACGGATGAAACAGGGACGTCGGCAGCAGGTGCAGCAAAGGAGTTCGCTCCTGTAGGCCACTATCCCAAGCTCGATCGCAAGGAGTTCGCGATGTGGGCAGTGAAGATGGAGGTGGCACTCGAGGCTCAAGAAATCTTGGAAGCAGTAGATCCTGGTGGTGATGAGTATGCAAAGGGAGCAACCAAGTATCGCAAGGATCGGCAGGCGCTCGCCGCGCTCCACTCGATGATACCGATTGATGTCATGAAGCATGTCGCCGGAAAGAAATCGGCGAAGGAAGTATGGGCAACGATCAAAGTATTGCATGAAGGGCACGAGCGCATTCGCGAAGCAAATCTTCATACACTCCAAAAGAATTACGAGGATCTGAAGATGCATGAAAGCGAGTCAACAGATGAGTTTGCGACGCGGATGATAACCATCGTTAATGGCATCCGTGATTATGGTGAGAAGCTGAACGATTCCTCGATCGTCCGAAGGTTTCTGAGGGCCGCACCAGCAAGATATATCCAAATTGTTACTTCCATAGAACAATGTGTGGATACGAAGACGCTTACTATAGAGGATCTAGTAGGGCGTTTCAAGGCGCATGATGAATGGGTTTGTGTGAGTTTCCGCGACCCAAAGGAAGGTGAGCATCTCATGCTCATGAAAGCGCAATGGCAGAATCTGTCCAAGGAAAAGAGGGGCGGTTCTGATGGTGCAACGAGTGGCACTAGGAAGGAGAATTCACGTCTGGCGAAGAAGAAAGAACAAGCTGGCAGAGATGATCAGGCCGTGGTGCCAAAAAGAAAGTTTGACAAGAAGAAAGTCCGATGTCACAATTGTGGGCTCTATGGCATTTCTGTTAGACTTTAATCATGATTCTGTTTCCGTTTTAGATTCAGTTTAGAAGAGTTTTGCGTCTGTTAAGGGATAATTCGAGTACAAGGAGAATTCCAGTTGTGTGCGTATGTTTAAACCTGGGCGGAGCTTTCTCCAATAGGGTTGCGTCGTGTTGGACTCTAATTGGAGTCGTGTTGGGCGCGATTTGTATCCTCATATATAGCAAGCAATGAGAACAGAAAACGCAGCACGTTGAGCTGCACCAAATTCCAGTTTTTCCATCGAGAGATAGAGCTTTAGGGTTTGCAGAAACTTCCGTTAAAATCGTTTTTCTGCAGATCGGTTTCAAGCTTCGATCCAACAATTTCATGCATCATACATTTTTGTACTCCTTTCGATAGTAAGCAGGTTTTAAATTGTAGTTTTGTATCTATCTATCTATGCATCCTGAGACCAAAAGACTACCAGTACTAACTCGTGCAGACCAACGGCAGCCTATAGCTAGCAGCAGGCGACACCAACAACGGTTAACAAGGCACTAGCTAGCTAATATGGCAGGATCATCGAGCGTACAAGTAAAGATACTGGGCTAGATAAATAGATAGATATAATGGATGGATATAGTATCATTTATCTTTATCATCTCGTCTGATCCATGTATATCTCATAAAACGGGACACATGCATGCCTTTTTTGGATCACTAGTTGTTCTTCTAATCGATCGTGTCATTTTTTGGGTAGGTTTTGAAACTCTTTGATCATACTGTATATATGATAATGAACAGATCCTTGAAGGAGTGCACATTCACAAGATCAATGGAGGAGCACCCTCACACCTCCGAGCAGGAGCAGCCGCACCGGTTGCGGGTCAGCCGCAGGTGCCTGTCCTGAAGATGAAGCAGCCGCAACAGCAGTCGGCGGCCCGGGAAATGCCCCGGCAACAGCAGCCACACCGTGCGGCGGTTGTGAAAGCCAGAACTGCCTTGACGGCGGTGGAGAAAGGCAAAGCAGTAGCGATGGCGAAGGCGAGCCCGGGGTTAAAGAACAAACAGAGGGCGACGACGGAGATCGACAACGCCGCGGCGCAAGCGCTGGCGGCGCTGTCCATGCCGAGGAAGTTGGAGCTACCAAAGATCCGATTTGAGCTGACAAAAGAGGAAATTGAGACGGATTGACGGGCGGCAAGCTGCCATGCCCTAAGAAGCATCCCAAAACAAGAAAAGAAGATCAAAGTACGTGCACACATGCCACATTGTTCATCCAGATACATCATTCTTCTTAGCTCGTAACAACACCGAACTCCCGATCCATTAATTGTTTTGCTTCGTTAATTTTTGTGTTTGGAGTTAATTACGCCGGGGGCGTATCTCCCCGACGTCAACATGGGCAGATACACAGTGCGTATCAGGAAGAGCAAGAAGGTATGCATACAGTATCCCCTTCTACTACTAGCTTTTTTCCTTACGCTACACTCGATAATTAAGCATTAGAGATATTTAGACCTCCCCTAAATCTTTTTCTTTTATTTTGCGGTTGTCAGGACAAGCAGCGCAAGGCTGGACTAAAAGGCATGATGGAGGACGAGAGCAGCAATGACTCGAACTGAGGTTGCTCGGCGGATATAACGCGACATCGTAGTCCGAACTTCATTTGAGTGTTCATGTCTAGTGAGCTTTATTAATTCTGCGTTTTTTAGAACCAATCGTGCTCATGATTAAATACCACAAGTGACATCATCTATGATTTAGTAAGTGATTTTAAATTATTCTTGAGATTTCTTTCCCGCAAGCAAAGAAGCTAGTTAGATCTCACACAGGTATTTTATCCATGCCGTAAATTGCGAGGAGGCCACTTGGCCATACGCATGATGATACAGTCCAGGGTATATATGTCTAGTTCAGTAAAACAATATCATACCTGGAAACATCAAACGTGCGATCATGTTATGACTATATATATAGTTCCGTCGATCTGAAAAAAAAAATCTTACATAACGCAGTTTGGTCACAGAAGTAACACAGCAAATTTTTTTGTATGGAATCAACCTTCACAACATTTCTAGTGGACTCCTTTTGAAGACTTTGGACTCTCGCGTCGCTCCTCTCCAGGGGCGGCAGGGAGGCGATTCCCCCGCCTGCCACCGTCCCCCTCATCCGTCTCTCTCCCATCGTCGCTGCCGGAGAGGACAGACGGGAAAGCCCGTGCGGCCCTCGAGGATGGCGGCGGTGAAGTCCTTTGCCGCTGGTCTGCGGCAGAACGGGCTGGTTCTGGCGGGCCGTGCTCGGCTCGGCGTCAAATGCGTCGTCTCCGGTGGCAGGCGGCGCGGAGGCTGAGGCTGCCGCTGCTGGTGGCGGCCGAATCTGGGACGTCGTGTGTTGGGGCAGCTAGCTGCTGCTCCTTCTTCTTCTTCCTTGAGCTCCCTCTCTTGTTTGCTTCACACAAACAAACACACAAGTGCAAAGAGATTTTGGTGACATGCTGTGTCACACAGCCAACGTCTTTTCTTCCTTCTCTCTATTGCTCTTAATCAAAACGAAGATGGTTACATGTATTTATAGCAGCTAAGCCTGCCACTAACTCTACACTCACGCCACTAACAACTAGTCCTATCTAACTGGATACAAGCACACACACGACTAACTCACATAGCCACTACTGGTGTTTGATCCACAAGACTCGGACATGCAGCTCTAACTAGCTACTAATTAGTCCTGACCGATTCACTCGGCAAGCACTTGTGCAGACAGTTGGCTTCAGACTTGCATGCATCACCATTTCTCACGGCAAGGCCAGCTTCACGCAGCACCTCGGATTCTCTTCATGCATGCCTTCCTAACTGAAACCAGCATCTTGTATGCATCAACCTCTGCACTATCACACTACTACATGCAAGAACGAAAAATAAACATGGGATACATATATCAAGATTAATGCTAACATTGTGCCTGGATCTGCGTGTGCTGGCCGGATCTGGGACGGCTCGTCCAGATCCACGCGGTGGTGGCTGCGGGCGTCTTCTGCGTGGCTCCTAGCTCGAGGGGGACGGCGGCGGCTCGAGGCTGCGGTTTGGCGTGCGCGGCCGGTTCAGTGGCCGGCGTGGGTAGGCCCGATCTGCGGCTTGTGTTTGGCCTGAGGGAGGCCGCCGTCCGCGATGATGCAGGCATGATCTGGCCCTGGCGGGACTGGCCATGCTGCCCTGTTCCACTGATTGTGTGGCCAGGAAGCCGTGGCCTGATCCGGTGCGTGGGGCGCGATTGCGGCGTCCTGGCCAGTGCCCAGTGGTGGTTTGGCGCATGGCGTTCGGCGAGCTTCATCGGCGCTCACTGTGGTACGGTGGCCTCTTATCAGCCTCGGCTATTGGGCTCTATTCGCTCCTGTCTGCGGTGGGTTTGGCGGCTACGGGTGAAAACCTAGCATCGACATGGTCGGTGCCGGCGACGACGGAGTCCTCGGACGTCGCTTCCTTCTTGAAGACGTCGTTGTGCAGATTCGCCACATCCCACCCTTTGCAAACGAGGTGACTCCGAGCGAAAGCTCAGATCCGGTTTCTGGGTCGGGTAACGGCGACGTCCTCGGCCCCGCGTCCTCCTTGGAGGCATTGCCTTTGGAGACCTCGTTTGGCGGTGGAGTTTGCTTGTTGTGGTCTTGGCCAGGGAGGGCGACTTCGTGCTACACGTGCTTGCCGATGCGCGAGCAGTTCCCGTCGGGGCAGCCTCTTCTGGCTCCGGTCGTCGAAAAAGTCCCGCTCTGCCCACCTTCTTCTGGCACAAGGAGCCGTTCCCTGTCCGGCGTCGTTGGAGCAAAGGAGGTCTTCGTATTTGCGATAGCGGCTTGTTTATTCGGTTCCTGTGTTTGCTCTTTGTCAGGGTTTTTCGCAAGGCTTTCCTTGAAAAAGCCGTGCATTTGTATCGGTTTTTACGCCTGCTTTTCCTCATAAACTGGACCAACTCTATTCTTCCGGCTCGACCGTTGCATCCTCAAAATTTGTGTATGCTTGTTGCCTG
Source organism: Brachypodium distachyon (assembly GCF_000005505.3). Taxonomy (NCBI): domain Eukaryota; kingdom Viridiplantae; phylum Streptophyta; class Magnoliopsida; order Poales; family Poaceae; genus Brachypodium; species Brachypodium distachyon. The sequence continues at coordinate 15,185,931 of NC_016132.3, read as the reverse complement.
TGCGGAGCGAAATGTTATCCGGCCATTACGACCGGCCTTTTAGCGCGAGTCAAATTGGGCCATGGGCCTTGTTAGTGGACCAGCTAAGCATGGTAGACGTACACAAGTTTGGTTGCAATTTTATGATACGATGCTACTATACGAATGTACTGAAAGGAAGTCCAGCCGCCCCATGCGGCCGTCGCGAGCCTCGGCCGCACCACATAGCCGTCGCACCTCCCCGCGCCCCCCGACCGCACCACGCCCCTGCCTCTTCCCGCACCTGAGCCTCCTCCTCTTTCCTCGAGCGGCGACCCCATCTCCTTTCTCGGCGAGATCAGCAGCAAGTGGCAGCCATTGCTGTCATCGGAGAAAGAATGGGGACCAACGAAAAGATGAGGGCAGCAAAAAAGTAAATGGCCCACTGACATATGGGTCCCACTAGTCAGTGTAAAGGACAAACTAAATAGGGGCTTTAATTTAAGGGCCACTGCTGAAGTTTGTGTTAAAATAGAGGCTGAAATTTTTTAGTGGTAGGCCCTAAACAACTTATAAGGGCCCTGTTTTAGGGGCTACTGCTTTTTTCTTTGAGCGAAAGGGGCTACTGCTGAAGATGCTCTTACATACCTCCTGGTCCAATAGGCCCAAGAAAAGCCCACCGGAAAACCCTATATAACGTACCCTAGGTCTTCTCCTCCTCCCTCACAATCTCCTTACCCTTATATGTTCCCACCCCCGATTCCACTGCCGCCGCCACCTCTCCCTGGCTCTCTCCAAGACGAGCGCCACCAGGCCCCCCCCCCCCCCCCCGATCCTCCATTCTCTGAACCTCGGTCGCCATCGCCACCTCTATCTTCAACATAGGCGCATCCACCATCTCTTCAGCATAGGCATCGCCGCCTCTCCCTCCAGATCTGAACCATGCACAACTCGGCCCACCCTCCCAGGGCACCCCGGACGACGCGGCGAGGGCATGGCAAACGTGGTATCAAAAGGCGGCAGCGGGGGCCGGGGTGCATGGTGGTGGTGGTTGCACTGCCTCCTTTCCGTCCCCTGGCAACCACAGGTTTGGTGTGGTGGACGCGGCCTCGTCATTGAGGTATGTTTTCTCCCCCTCCCTTCCACCACCACAGATTTCCATTCACGATCTATCACAATTATTTTCTAAAAGTTTCATGTTTTGATTTACAATCATTCACATGTGCTTGTTTCTAGATCTATATATGGATCAGCCCACTCTTATTTCGGCAAGATCTTTATTCATGATCCATTACAATATATTCTAAAATCTTAAGGTTCGTTAGTTGTCTAAACTTCATGTAAGATGCCTTCTCATCCTAAATATCACGACACATATTCTCTTTTTGATCTCGACTGAGAATGTATGTTCTTTATATCCTTCTTTAGATTTAGTAATCATAGCACGGAGAGAGTGGCATCGAAGATAGAGGTTGAACTATTTCCATGTCTTATTGTTGTACACGGCGATGGAGAAATGGTGAATAAGATGAAGGGAATGTTAAAATAGGTAACTTCTAACTTATTCTACGCCATTTTCGCTGCTTTCCGTGTTTATGTTTTCTATTTATGTTCCAATGAAGTTAATTTTTTACTAGATATCCTTGGGATGCATTTTGAGCCATGGTCTCTCTACGAAAATCGTTTCTTACGAGATCTATATTTCAATCCCTGCCACACAAACTGCTTGAAAGGATCTCTTTTGGCGTCCCCACGAGATCTGTATTACAATCCCTGGCTCCCTGCGCGCCTCATGACCCATCTATCTAAAAGGCATCGTGCTTATGAATTATAGGCTAGATGTACCTTCGATCTTGATCCATCTCAAAGCACCACGGATATCTATACTACTAGTACGCGTTGATCCGTCTCGAAGCATCGTTTTCGGTGAGATCTATACTTTGAGCCCTGCCTCACGAAGTGTAAGGGGTATCACTTCTGGAGTCCAGGTAAGATCTACCTACTTCTTGATCCATCGCAAAGTATCGTTGAGATCTGTTCTACTATGAGCCATGGTCTCTCTAAGAAATTGTTTCTGATGAGATCTATATTTAAATCCCTGCCTCGCAAACTGCTTGAAAGGATCTCTGTTGGCGTCCGCACGAGATCTACCTACTTCTTGATCCATCGCAAAGTATCATTGAGATCTGTTCTACTATGAGCTATGGTCTCTCTAAGAAATCGTTTCTGATGAGATCTATATTTCTACTCTTTTTTGTCAAATCAAAAGAATCATTGAGATCTGTACCGCTCTCTCTCAAAGCATCATTCCAGTGAGATCTAGAATTTGGATGATACCTTTCCCTTTCTCAAAATCATTATTCTAAGTTAATTTGATTGCTATAGGTAGTAAATATTCTTTAGCGTTCATCAGGTTTGTTCAAACATGCGTCACTACTTTTTGTCAAATCATTCTTCTTGAGATACATACAGATGCCCAAGTCATACTTTTTTCGAGATCTATCTCATGTCCTTTCTTTGTTTTTTCAGAAAAATCCTTTCTTCTATCTACCATGTGACTCAATTGCTTACTTCTTTAAGGATCTACATATATATCAATGCTATACAAATTATTTCATTTTTTGTTAGGATCTGTGTTGACATGAGCTCGGCGTGTTCAATGCCGACGAGGAAGGCTTGGACGAGCTGGACGGCTCGACGTTCGAGGCAGCATCAACAACCGGCGGCAGGCTTCAAGGAGGAGGAGCCCTCCATCAACTCAGCAGCAGGCGCGGCAGGCTTCCTACGGTCTTCAGGACTAGTGGTTTGTTTCTTGGCCAAGCCCCGACTTGTATCTTGAACCATTGGACTCGTTGATCATCTTCGAGATCGATGATAGGCGTCCGCCCCTGTTGTGAACTGATTGTGGCGAGCCCTTTTGGGATCCGGTGGCCGAGATGTGTTCAGGTTGGTTTTCTTTCTAATATAACATGGAAATAAATACTTGCTTTTAGTTTACCGCCAGATTGTCGATGCGTCAAAAATGGCAGATGGTTAATGTAAGGTAAACAAGAAAATGCATGATTCAGCTTCACAGGAGTTGGGTGCGCAATATAGAAGTATATGTAACTATACGAATTCAGATTGATCTTTTTATAATCCGAATCACCCGAGAACAGCATTCTTTTATAGCCTATATATATTTCTTTGGGTGATCGGGTCAGATTATAAAAAAAATCAAACTAGAATTTGTTTATATTGCATACTTATACTATATATTGGTGCAGACAAATTAAATCTTGTGAACGTAAATCCATTTCAAGTTTACATTACGTTTACAATCAGCCATTTCTGAACACATCGACATATCTTGTTGGCAAGCGAAAGCTAGCAAGTGTTTAGTGCAGTGTTACATTAGAAAGAAACGCAACGTGGATACATCTCCACCACCCGATCAATCCCAAACGTACGGCCGAGATCAGGTCACTGCAGGCGCGCGCGTACGCGGAGATCCCAAATCATCGGTCCAGATTATCTGCGCGAGTCCACTGGTTTAAGTTATAAGTCGTCACTTGGCCCAGAAACATTCGGCTAATCCTGAAGACCCTGTCTGTTGCGCCTGCGCTGCTGACTTGATGGAAGGCTCCTCCTCCCCGAAGCCGGTCGCGTCGCCCGCTGCTGCTGACTTGATGGACGTTGAGCCGTCCAAGCTTCCCTCGCCGACATCCAAGATGAGGTAAATCTCCCCCGGCGTGAACTTTTCCCCCTGTGTAACTGTACTGTCAGATCTCTTGCGCGGCCGATGTCGTTTGGTTCGTGTTTCTGCAGTTTGCGTCGATCCATCGTGTCGAACTCGTTGTGTTCTTGGCTTTTCGCCCAGTTTCATGGGTGAAGATAGATCCACCATACCTCACCGATTTCTCTTGAACAGATCTTCGAATGATTGCTTAGGTATAGGATAGAAATTCAGGATTTTTCGAAAAAAAAGGCCGGATATAATTCATCAGGCGAAGAAGGGAATAAGTTTTTTTTGCCTCGTTTCGTTTGCTGTGTTCGAATTGACCTCAAAAGGAAAGTGTGTTCCACTTAGATCTTGTTTGGTTCGTGTTTCTGCTGTTTGCGTTTGTCGTGTCCAACTAGTGGTGTTCTTTTGCGTTTGTTTGGTTCGTGTTCCAATATCCTTGCCTCGCCGATTTGAACAGACCTTCGAATGATTGCGTAATTAGGTATAGGATAGAATTCAGGCGAAGAAGGTTGGGAAGTTTTTTGCCACTCGTTTCGTGCTGTGTTCGATTTCACCTCAGAAAAAGGAAAGTGCGTTACACTTGGATGTTGGATCTTGTACGTTTGATCCAATTTCCCTCATGTTCTTCGTTTGTTCAATTGTGTTTCTTCTGCAGTCTGCTCCCTGTCGCCAATGGCGGCAGCAGCAGCGTTGGGAGCAGGACCAAGCCGACCCCGACCGGCTTCACGTTCGCCGCTGTCAACCAGCAGGAAGATGGGTGCGCCAAGAAGAGCCACGCGCCGACGACGGGCCGGAGTCCAATCATCAAGATCCGGAGCCGCGTGCCGCCGCCGCAGCAGCAGCAGCAGGAGCAGGAGCAGCGCTCCACCAACGAGGAGCGCCTCAGCCGCATCTTGTGCAGGTAATCTTCTTCTCCGTCCATCTTACAACCCTAATTCACCCCGTCATTCGTCCAGCCAGGTCTCGTTTCCTACCCATTTTGCACGTTAATTTCTGATCCGGTCCAGTCTGCTAATCCATGTTGCCGGAGCGGATGGGTTCCGGTCCGTTCGGTCTGTCCGTCTTACTCGGTTAGCTGTCACTGCACGTAACTCTTCCATGTTTAGAAACGAATTAAGGTACTGTATTCATTTCCTTACTAGACGACAACAGACTCTCCTGGCATTTCATGCATCATACATTTTTGTACTCCTTTCTATAGGAAGCATGTTTTAAATTGTAGTTTTGTATCTATCTATCTATGCATCCTGAGACCGAAAGACTACCAGTACTAACTCGTCTAGACCAACGGCAGCCTATAGCTATCAGCAGGCGAACAACAGTTAGCAAGGCACTAGCTAATATGGCAGGATCATCGAGCGTACAAGTAAAGATACTGGGCTAGATAAATAGATGGATATAATGGATGGATATAGTCTCATTTATCTTTATCATCTCGTCTGATCCATGTATACTCATAAAACGGGACACATGCATGCCTTTTTTGGATCACTAGTTTTTTTTCTAATCGATCGTGTCATTTTTTGGTAGATTTTGAAACTCTTTGATCATACTGTATATATGATAATGAACAGATCCTTGAAGGAGTGCACATTGAAGAGATCAATGGAGGAGCACCCTCACACCGCCGAGCAGGAGCAGCCGGCACCGGTTGCAGGACAGCCGCAGGAGCCTGCCCAGAAGATGAAGCAGCCGAAACAGCAGTCGGCGGCCCGGGAAATGCCCTGGCGACAGCAGCCACACCGTGCGGCGGCGGTGAAAGCCAGAACTGCCTTGACGGCGGCAGAGAAAGGCAAAGCAGTGGCGATGCCGAAGGCTAGCCCGGGGCTGAAGAACAAACAGAGGTCGACGGAGACCGACAACGGCGCGGCGCAAGCGCTGGCGGCGCTGTCCGTGCCGAAGAAGTTGGAGCTACCAAAGCTCCGATTTGAGCTGACTAAAGAGGAAATAGAGAAGGATTTTATGATGATGACGGGCGGCAAGCCACCATGCCCGAAGAAGCATCATAAAACCGTAGAAAAGAAGATCAAAGTACATGCACACATGCCACATTATTGTTCATCCAGATGCATCATTCTTCTTAGCTCGTAACAAAACAGAATTCCGGATCCATTAATTGTTTTGCTTCGTTAATTTTTGTGTTTGCAGTTAATTACGCCAGGGGCGTATCTCCCCGTCGTCAATATGGGCAGATACACAGTGCGTATCAGGAAGTGCAGGAAGGTATGCATACACTATCCCCTGCTACTACTAGGAGTAGCTTTTTTTTTTCTTACGCTACACTCGATAAGCATTAGATATTTAGATCTCACCTAAATCTTTTGCTTTATTTTGCGGTTGTCAGGACAAGCAGCGCAAGGCTGGACTAAAAGGGATGATGGAGGACGAGAGCAGCAACGACTCCAGTTGAGGTTGCTCGGCGGATAGCGCGACACCTTAGTCCGAACTTCATTCGAGTGTTCATGTGTCGTGAGCTTTATTAATTCTGCGTTTGTAGAACCTATTGTGCTCATGATTTGTGGCCCAAGTTTAATTTCTTATTTTTATACTGTTTTAAATAGCACAAATGACATGCATCTGTGATTTGGATGATTTTAAATTATTCTTGAGATTTCTTTCCTGCAAGCGAAGAAGCTAGTTAGATCTGATCTCACACAGGTATTTTATATATCCATGCTGTAAATTGCGAGGAGGCCACTTTGCCATACGCATGATGATACAGTCTAACCGTCTCGGGTATGTATATTTCAGTAAAACAATACCTGGAAACATCAAACGTGGGATCACGTTATATATGACTATATATATATACTTCCGTCGTTCTGAAAAAAATAATCTTCCGTGACGTACGCAATTTGCTCACAGAAGCAACGCGGCAAAAATTTGTGTATGCTCGTTGCCTTTTTTTTAAGAGAGAGTGTATGCTTGTTGCCTGTGCGGAGCGAAACGTCGTCTGGCAATTACGACTGGCCTTTTAGCGCGAGTCAAATTGGGCCATGGGCCTTGTAGTGGTACACAGCAGTGCTTGCCTTTGGTTTGTGCCATGGGCCTTTCAGCTGATTTCTGATTCCGACAGCGCTCCGTGTGCAGCTTCTTGTCAGCAATGGCCGCAAGGTTCGATCCCGTGAGTTTTTTTTTGCGAGATCTGGCCGTAGGACGTGGCGGTCTCGATCCAGCCTCCCCTTCCCCCTACCCGACGGATCTCTTGGTGGACCGGATCTGGCCTCCATTGTTGACACATTGGGAATAGGAGGAAGGGAACCTGCGCCGCGTGGGTAGGAGGAGGAGGGCAGCGGCGATGCGTGGGGGGAGGGGGCCGGAGGGCGGCGGTGATGCATGGAGGAGGCAGGCATGCCGAGGCCTTGATGGAGCAGAGGGGCAGAGGCGTGGGTGGTGGCAGGGTAGATCTGCAGCGGCGGCGTGTGGAGAGAGAAGAGAGCGACAGCGGCGAGGTGACGACATGCAAGGAGAGCCACCGGGAGAGAGGAGGGAGAGAGAAAGAGCGCAATGGGATAGGTAGCGTGGGCCGGGGAGATAAAGAGAGACACGGTAGGTGAGGTGGGGGGTTAAGAGGTGGGTGGACGAATGCTAAGGAAGTTTCTCGTGACTAACCTGCTATATTTGCTTGTGGACAGTCACAGAGTATACAAGACTATAAGAAATTTTCCGTGATATATAAAATTGGCAGGAAATATTCGTCTCTACCAGGACTCGTGCGAATTAATTTGGCATGTATGTTTCATTTTATGTCCCACCTAATGATTGTCAAACAAACACCTTTGTGCAAGAGAATCATTGATTTTGGTTTATAGACAAGGCGCTTGAAATATTTAAGGCTAGCTAGCTATGGGACAATGATATTCTTGCCCACAAATTGTCTAGACTATAATGTTACTCTCAGTTAAAAAAAAAGGGTGTGCAATCCACTTTTTACCACCTGAGATGGATTTTCTGACACTGTTTTACCCCCATTTAGTAGAAATTATAAAAAACTACCCTCCTTTTTAGCTAATTACTTTGTCCCACTTTTTAACCTTTTTACAGTTTTTTCTGGACTATGTCTTGTGGGTACCGTAGTCACCACTCACCAGGCTGATGTGGCGTGTTCAGCTCTGTCGGCGGATATATGACCGGACAGTGAAATTTTGCCACTTCCGGGTGAGTACTCGGTCACCCGGGTCGCGCCGAGAACGCACGTTTGGCAAAGAGACCCGACTCCGGACAAGTGATGAACAGTGTTTTCTTCTCGAAAATTCAACCCCTCAAATGAGAGGGGGGTCTCATATTTATAGGCCAAGGATGGCATCTGAATGAGTTACAATTTTGTCCCTAGGCAATTTACGGTTTTGCCACCGCGAGCCACACAGGGCCCCGGGGTAATTTTGTCTTTCCGTACGCGTCCTTGGTTCCCCGCGCAGTGTTTCCGACGTACGGACAGGCTTCGTCGTTGTACAGATGCCGCGACATGCCACCAGGTGACCCCTTCGCGTCGTGCCACGCTGCGCGATGACATGCCATCCGGGTGAGTTCTCCCGGGCCCCGGGTGACCCTTTGTGTCGCGCCTCGCTATGCCACAATACGCCACCCGGGTGAGTTCTCCCGGGCCCCGGGTGACCCTTTGTGTCGCGCCTCGCTATGCCACAATACGCCACCCGGGTGAGTTCACCCGGGCCCCGGGTGATGGTTCGCGTCGCACCATGCCGCGCCACGTCATGTCATGCCACTGGGTGAGTTCACCCGGGCCCCGGGCGTGACGCTTCGCGTCGCGCCACGCCATGCCACCCATGTGAGTTCATCCCGGTCCTGGGTGACCCTTCGCGTCGCGCCATGCCGCGCCACATCATGTCTCCCGGTGAGGTTCACCCGGGTCTTGGTAGACTTGTCCGCCACGTTGCGTCTCATCCTCGTGAGGCGTTTCGTGGGCGAAGGAGAGACCCCCTTCTCACCAGAAGCTCAGAGACCAATTACATTAACAAGGGCGGTGGCGGCGATGACAATGTAACCGCCGCTGTTCATGTAACCGCCGCTGCTAGGACATCTCTACTTCTACATGCGTGTCCATCTAGCTACGGTTCAGCGAGACGTAGGCCATCTATGGTGCCCATTTTACCGTGGACACACAGGCCTAGTCCATGAGCCTATAAGGGCCGCGCAAACTCACTGTAATGGCGAAGTTGCTTTTGCTCCGTCCACTGGCCTCCACGCGCCGAGCACGTGCACAGACGCGCCACGCTCCGAAACCGCGCAATGCACGAACATAACATGAAAGGCCGGGGACGCCGGGATCCTAGGCTCACGATCGATCGAGCCGTGAACTGGTCACGAACGAAAGTAAGTTGTACACGCAGCATTTGCCTGACCACCTTTAATTACACGGACGGACGCGCCGTCCGCACGCCTGACAGGACAAAATTTGTTTGCGTATATCGAGTGACGTGTATCTGCAGTCTCCGTCCAGGCGTGCATTTGTCCGCTCCGTTCCAGTGAGTAAACGCTACCGGGCTGAGCATGACTCATCTTTTTTGGTATTTTGGTGATGAGAGATCACCGGCCGATGTCTCTTCAGTTTCTGGTGCGGCGCAAGTTCAGTGGACAACTCTGCTGTGACAGATCGAGCCAATGCTTCAGTCCTGCGAGCACTCAACCGCGGCGGCAGGAATTAAACGGCACCGGATGGCCGCAGGGTTCCAGGGGCGCGTTGCTTTGACTGGATCAGCGGGGGCATCTGTTAGCTCATTAAGGTTGGAATTAGAAAGTGTGTCCAAAGTACTCCAATTTTTTCCACCCTGTAGGCAAAGATTAGTTTTCCTCTGATCGGTTGGATTACCAAAAATCACAATTGTTCCACTAAAACAGAGATCACAGTCGTTGTACACGGTCCAGGATTCACACTTGATGACCTTTCTAGTACAAATTTGAATATTTCGAGGCATAATTTTAAAATATGAGAGTATCTCTAACAATCATCTCTCAAAACTTATATCACTATTCCAGAATGATAACGTATTCTAGGCCAATAGTTTGAAGGTGGCATTAGTTATTGATGCATTGGCGTGATGTACAATTAAATTTATAAAGGTAGTTAAATTGTTTTTTTTTAGACGCAACGGTCGATCCCCGTGATTCGATTAGAAGAACAGAGTTGGCCCTATTTATGAGGAAAACCGGGCCCGAAAAACGATACAAATGCACGGCTCATTCAAGAAAAGCCGTGCGGAAAACCCTGACAAAAAACTGAATAGCAAGTCGCTACCGCCAAGACGAAGACCTCCTCTACTCCAAAGACACCGAACAGGGAACGGCTCCTTGCGCCAGAAGAAGGTAGGCAGAGTGGGGCAGAAGAGGTTGCCCCGACGGAAACGGCTCGTGCATCAGCAAGCCCGTGTGGTGCAAAGTCTCCCTCCCTGGCCAGGACCACAGCAAGCAAACTCCACCGCCAAACGAGGTGTCCAAAGGTAACGCCTCCAAGGAGGATGTGGCGTCCGAGGACGTCGCCGTTACCCGACCCAGAAACCGGAGTCACCTCGTTTGCGAAGGGTGGGATGTGGCGGAGCTGCACAGCGACGCCTTCAAGAAAGAAGTGACGCCCGAGGACGGCGTCGTCGCCAGCACCGACCCCGTCGATGCTGGGTTTTCACCCGCAGCCACCAAACCCACCGCGGACAGGAGCCAATAGCTGAGGTGGGCCAGAGGCCACCGCATCACAGCAAGCGCCGGCGAAGCTCGCCGAACGCGACGTGCCAAATCACCACCGGTCACCGGCCAGGGCGCCGCAACCGCCCCATGCACCGAATCAGGCGACGCCAACATGGCCACACAAACAGTGGAACATGGCAGCATGGCCAGGCCCAAATCGGGCCCGCACAGGACCAGATCGGGCCCGCTCACGCCGGCCACCGAGCTGCCCGTGCATGCCAAACCGCAGCCTCGGCCCCCTCGCAGGCCGCACACCACGCCCAGATCGGGCTCGCCCACTGCCGGCCACTGAGACGCCAACATGGCGGCAGCCACACGCACTCCAGCACCCGCCCAAAGCCGGCCAGCCAAGCCGCCAAACCCGTGGACCCACACCACAGCCCAGATCTGGCCTGCCGCCCGAATCGGGCCCAGATCCAGCCCACCGTGCGCGCGCATCTCCGCCGGCCACCCCGCGCCGGCACGCAGGCCCGCGCCTGCCCCGGTCCGCGCCAACTCCCCGCCCCGGTGTCGCACCAGTGGCACCCGGGTTACCACCGCTGCGCGACGCGCGAGCCCCTCTCCCGGGTTCCCGGGAAGGTCTCATCCCGGGGAGCGTCATGAGCTCCCCGGCAAGCTACCAGCCCGAAAGGGCCTAGCGGGGCTTCGGGGAATATTCCCGCTTGGGCACCTCCCGGGAAAATGCTTCCCGGGAGGGGGTTCCCGGGTGCGTTGGGCCCGGGTGCTTCCCGGGGTTGACTTGCTGGGACGGGGGGTTCCCGGGCGCGTGTCCTTGCCTCGGGCGTGGGGCCCAGTGGACAGCGCCACGCGGGCGCAGGACGCGCGGTCCCACCAAGGCAAGGAGCAAGGCGCGCGGCTCAGTAAACGAGCCGACCGACGGGTAGTTACCCGTCCGATCCAAGGAACAGTGATTGTCTAATCCTACCCTAGGGTCTTAAGCCCCTAGCAGCGGAGGTGGCACCCATGCACGCCACGAGCTCACCGGGGGGAGTTGCATGCCTCCCCGTTGGACACTTGTAGCTCATGCACCGTGGCACATGTGGTATCCCCTTGTGTATAAAAGGAGGACCCATGCCAGCAGTCAAAGGGGTTGGTGTTTTTTTTTGGTTAGTCAGTTGGACAGTCGTTCAGTTCCACAAGTTTCCTTAGCTGGCTCGTTAGATCGAGGATCAGTTGGTTCTAGTATACAGCCAGCAGAGAGCAGTAAGGAGTACTTAGACATTGAGAGGAAGCCCGGGAACTTGCCCGGCAACTTGTAAACATTTGATCCGTAATCAATATCAGCTCAGACAGGCAGGCCGTAGGGTTTTACACCTCCGGGTGGCCCGAACCTGGGTAAAAAACGTGCGTGCACTTGTTCTTGGACTAGCGCGCACCCTTAGCACTTGGTCTCACCGGCCCCATAGGGCCTCATCGGCCATGCCGGCGATCACCGGGTCTCCGCCCCAGACGCCCCTACCGAACCTAAAAGGGGGACGTGGCCGCACGCCCCCGGTGTCGGAGCACCGAGCGACGACATCTGGCACGCCAGGTAGGGGGCGCGGGAGTGGACAACGCCGGAGATCGCCGGCAGCCGAAGTTTCCATTAGCGTCGGCTTCGCTCTTCTTCGCCGACGAGCCTAGTCACCATGCCCCCCAAGCGGGCTGGTGACTCCCGCATAGACCCGTGTGAGGCCCCAGCGGCGCACACGCGGTCGCACAACGTGCGACTCGAGTCGGGGGCTCAAGAGAACCCCGAGCCCTCGAGGGTGCAGCAAACGCAGCTGGCTCCGCCGCCTCCTCGACCGTCGATCGACAATCGGCCAAGGGGACCGGCTGCCCCCAGTGCCGGGGGCAGGTGGGCGAGCATGCACGGCGTCGCCCGGGCCAGCTAACGGGTTGAGTCGCGGCCCGAGGACGCCCCGCGGCAGCGGCACCAGGGGCACGTTGCGTCATGGGCAACCCCTGGGGGTTCGCACCCTGCACACCCGGAGGCGTCCGGGGCCAGGGCGGGAAGCAGCCGTTCAGGAAACTGGCTGCCCCCCGTGCGAACCCCGGCTGAAGCCATCGTCGCCGCACGCGTCATAGTGCGGTACGAGCCGCAGCAGGGCACGCCGGCGCACGAGATGTGGGGCGAGGAGTTGGAAGCGCTTCTCGCTCTGGCCGCCCAGCAGCCACAAGGCGAGGGCACCTCGGTAGGCTCCGGCCACGGGCAGAACCCGGAGCGCGGAGACGCGCCACTCGCCTCAGGACAGGAGGAGAACCCTCCCCCTCCTCAGCGAGGCCAAGGAGACGGGAGCTCGGAGGGGTCCTCGAACTCATCGCCCACCGTTCCGAGGGGCGATGCGCGTGGCATCCTGAATGCTCGCCAGCAGGAGGATCTGCGCCCGCGCTTGAAGCACTGGCGCAAGCGCGAGGTGGAGCGCCAGCGCCCACAGGAGCAAGAAGACGCTCCCATGGGCCCCGAGGACGGCTGCACCGCGTTCACGCGCGAGCTGCGGCGGGTGGCGTGGCCCCGTAAGTTTCGAGCGCCTGCGTACGTACGACGGGACCGCTAACCCCAAGGATTTTCTCCTGACCTACACGTGGGGCATGCATGCCATCGGCGCCGACGACAAGGTCAGGGCGAACTGGTTCCCGATGGTCCTGAAGGGATCAGTGCGAACCTGGTTGCTCAACCTGCCCGCCGGGTCCGTCGCCACTTGGGCAGACCTGCGCGAGCAGTTCGTGAGCGCGTTCCAGGGCGGCTATAAGCGTCCGGGAACCATGGCGGAGCTGCACACTATCGTGCAAAAACCGGGAGAGACGTTGCGGGCCTTCGTCAACCGCTTCTCCAACCTCTCCTATTCCATCCGGGAGGCGGAGGCAGCCGCCATTATCAACACCTTCGCCATCAACATCCGCGATCCCAAGATGCGCGAGAAGCTGAGCACGCATCGGATCCGGACGACGCAGGACTTGTACGCCTTGGCGCACAAATGCGCCATGGCTGAGGTAGGGCGCCTAGCGCCCGAGCTAGCAGCCAGGCTGCCGCGAGCCCTGGCGAGGGCTCGCAGAAGAAGGGTTCCCGCAAGCGCAGCGGGAAAAAAGTCCTCGCTGCGGACTCGGGGGCTTCTGCCGCGAGGCCCGCGAAGAAGGCCTCGCCGGGTGGAGAGTCTGGCAGGAAGAAGGGTGACGCGCCCCGCTGCCCCATCCACAGCAACTCTACCCACGATGCGCAGAGTTGCCGCGTTCTGCAACGGATCAAGCAGCAGTGGGAGCAGCGCCACGAGGAGCGCCGCGCCGCCGGCGCTTGCTTCAATTGTGGCGACATCGAGCATCTCTCCCGAGATTGCCCGAACGACCCCAGAGCAGGTCCGAGGATGGCCGGCGGTGGTACCGGCAGGGGTGAACCCCAAGGGGGGCGCGGCCAGCCCCTCGCTGGGCGGGAACGCCCTCCTCGGGGACGCGACAGGGCGCGCGCTGAGGAGCAGCGCGAGCCCGACTATACCGGCGGCGACGAACTGGGCTTCCAGGAGCCTCGTGGCGTCGCCTGCATTCATGGGGGAGCTTACGCTCTCTCGTCCCACGCTGCGGTGAAGCGCCTCACCCGCGACGTGTGCGCGCTGTTGCCGGATGCGGAGCCGCAACAGCCGCTGAGGTGGTCGCACGTGCCGATCACCTTCAGCGCCGACGATCACCCAGCACGGCAGTTGGGTTCAGGGGTAATACCCTTCGTCGTCTCGCCGATCATTAGCAATATGACGGTGACCAACGTGCTGGTGGACAACGGAGCGGGGCTTAACCTCCTGTCCGCCAGGCTGGTGGAAAAGCTCCAGCTGCCGATGGAGCAGCTGAAGCCCACCAAACCGTTCCGGGGGGTGAACCCCGGGATCGTGCGCCCACTGGGATGCATCACGCTGCGGTCACCTTCGGGTCCCGGGAAGCGTTCAGGACCGAGCACATAGTGTTCGACGTGGCGCATACCCCGTTGCTCTACAACGGGATCTTTGGTCGGCCGGCGCTGATCAAGTTTATGGCGGCTACGCATTGCGGCTATGGCGTGATGAAGATGCCGTCCATCTATGGCTGCTGCAGCTGACGCTGGTGACGAGGATGTTGTCGAGGACGATGGCTTGTCGGGTGATGCCCCGGCAACGAAGAAGGCCTGCGCCACCCCGCAAGGGCTTGACGGGGGAGGCGCAGGCTCAAGCTCGCGCCCCGGCAAGGGGCAGGGGCTCCGGGAGGAGGCCACCAAAGTGAAGAAGCTGCCCCTCCAAGCCGGCGACGAGGAGCGCACCGTTACTGTCGGTGCGAGCCTGGCCGCCGAATAGGAAAGCGCCCTCATCACCTTCCTCCGGGTTAATGCCGACGTGTTCGCCTGGCAACCATCGGACCCTCCCGGAGTCCCCAGGGAGGTGATTGAGCATCGGCTCGCGGTGCGCCCGGATGCGCACCCAGTCAAGCAAAAGATCCGGCGGCAAGCACAAGAGCGGAAAGATTTCATCAAGCAAGAGGTGGGCAAGCTTAGGGCCGCCGGGGCAATCAGGGAAGTTTTGTACCCCACTTGGCTGGCTAACCCTGTAGTAGTGACTAAAACAGGGAATAAGCTTCGCATGTGCGTAGATTTTACCGATCTTAATCGTGCATGCTCCAAGGATCCCTTCCCTGTGCCCCGTATCGACCAGATAGTTGATTCTACTGCTGGTTGTGATTTGCTGAGTTTTCTGGATGCTTTCTCCGGCTACCATCAAATCAAGATGGTGGTCGAGGATGAGGAAAAGACAGCGTCTATCACCCCGGTTGGCTGCTATTGCTATACATGCATGCCTTTCGGGTTGAAGAACGCGGGCTCCACATTCCAGCGCGCCCTGCGCGAATGTTTGGGGCCCCAGCTAGGCCGCAACGCGGAGGCCTACATGGACGACATCGTCATCAAATCAAAGCGTAGGGACTCGCTGGTTGATGACCTGCGGGAGACGTTCGACAACCTCCGCAGGATCAAGCTTAAGCTGAACCCTGATAAGTGCACCTTTGGTGTCAACTCCGGGCAGCTTCTGGGTTTCTTGGTTTCACACCGGGGGATACAGGCCAACCCGACCAAGATAGAAGCCATCGAGAAGATGGAGGCCCCCCGCAAGGTGAAAGATGTCCAGCACCTCAACGGCTGTGTTGCCGCGCTGGGACGTTTCATCTCCAGGCTGGGCGAGCGTGCCTTGCCTTTCTTCAGGGTGATGAAGAAGAAGGGTCCAGTCGACTGGACTCCCGAGGCTGAGGCGGCGTTCCAGGAACTCAAGCAGTACCTGAGGTCGCCGGCCATCCTCGTCGCCCCCAAGCTGGGTGAGCCGCTGCTACTCTACCTAGCGGCGACTGACCAGGGGGTCAGCTCGGTGCTGATTGCCGAGAGGGAGGAAGACGTCCCGGGGACTGGGGCTGCGGGGCAGGGGGCTGAGCGGCCTCCGGCAACCGCCTCAGACCCAGGGACCGCCCCCGAGTCGACAACCTTGGCACCGCGGAAGCGGTTGGTGCAGCGCCCGGTGTACTTTGTGAGTACGGTGCTGCGCGACGCACGGACAAGGTACCCGCAAGTATAGAAGCTCCTTCTGGGGATTCTCCTTGCGTCCCGCAAGCTCCGCCACTACTTCCAGGCGCACCGCGTCATGGTGGTGTCCGGGTTCTACCTCGAGGAGGGTGGCCGAATGGAGGATGGAGCTGTCGGAGTTCGACCTCCGCTTCGCCAACTCCAAAAGCATTAAGAGCACGGCCTTGGCGGACTTCGTCGCGGAATGGACGTCCACGGGCGTAGAAGAAAGTGAGCTGGAGACCAGCCTTCCCGGCAAGTTGGATGAGGACCACTGGGTCCTCTACTTCGACGGTGCGTTCAGTCTTCAGGGAGCGGGGGCCGGGGTCGTCATCGAGTCACCAACAGGGGACCAGGTGAGGTTCGCTGCTCAACTCGACTTCGCTAACTCCACCAACAACTCGGCGGAGTACGAGGACCTGCTTGCCGGGTTGCGGGCAGCGGTCGCCCTCGACATTAAGCGCCTGGTTGTTCGCGGCGATTTCCAGCTCGTGATCAACCAGGTGAACAAGGACTACGATTGCCTCAAATGGCATCGTACGTGGAGGAGGTCCGCAAGCTAGAATGAAAGTTCAAAGGTTTGCGCTTCGAGCACGTCAAGCGGAAGGATAACTTCGCTGCTGACGAGCTGGCCAAGATGGCAGCAGAGCGCCGGAAGCCTCCGGCAGGGGTGTTCTGTCAGAAGCAAGTGGCTCCTTCAATCGCCCCCCAGCCGGCTGCCGGGGACGTCCCTTCGGCAACCGAAGGAACCCCTGCAGCAGCAGGGGTCCATGCCGCTGATATGGCGGCATGCGTTGGCAGGGAGATTCCCCCCTGGGCGGAGGAAATCACCCGCTATTTGAAAGGGGAGGCTCTCCCGGAGGATGACGTCGCCGTGGAGCGTGTAGCACGGCAGGCCAAGATGTACACTGTGGTAGATGGTAACATCTACCGCAGGCGTGCGAACGGTGTCAAACTCATCTGCGTGCCGTAGGAAAAAGGGTGCACACTGTTGGAAGACATACATCGAGGCACATGTTCACACCATGTGGCCTCCCGGGCTCTAGCCGGCAAGGCGTTCCGGCATGGCTTCTACTGGCCCACGGCCCTGGCCGATGCGGAGTGACTTGTGAAGACGTGCGAGGCGTGGCAGTTCCACTCAAAGAAGAGCAACCAACTGGCCCAGGCCTTGCATGTCATCCCGTCCTCATGGCCGTTCCTGGTCTGGGGGCTGGACATCGTCGGCAAGCTGCCAAGGGTGGTTGGCGGTTACGAATACTTGTTCGTGGCCATCGACAAGTTCTCCAAATGGGTGGAGGTGGAACCAGTGCGGAAGGTGACCGCCCAGGCGGCCATCAAGTTTCAAGGGCATCGTGTGCCGGTTCAGTGTCCCTAACAGCATCATCATCGACAACGGCACGCAATTCACGAGCGCAACATTTCAAGCCTATTGCGAAGACATGGGCACTAAGCTGCGCTTCGCGTCCGTCGCTCACCCGAGGAGCAACGGACAGGCGGAGCGAGCCAACGCAGAGGTACTGCGGGGACTCAAGACGAGAACCTTTGACAAGCTCAAAGGCCACGGGAAGCACTAAATCGAAAAACTCCAGCCCGTGCTGTGGTCCATCCGGACCACACCTAGTCGGGCAACGGGCGAAACTCCTTTCGCCCTTGTCTACGGGGCAGAAGCGGTGTTGCCCCTTGAGCTCAAGTACAGGTCTCCCCGAGTACGCGCGTACGGCGACACCAGCCAACACGAGCAAAGGGTCGACGATCTAAACTTCATCGAAGAGCTTCGATGCCGGGCTCCTGTGCGAGCCGCGCGCTACCAGCAGGGACTCCGTCGTTATCACGACAGACGAGTCCGTCCCCAGGGGCTTGAGAACGGAGACCTTGTCCTGCGCCGGATACAAGGAACGAAGGCCGGGAACAAGTTGGCTCCGAAATGGGAGGGCCCCTTCCAGGTAGGGCAGGTGACCAGGCCGGGGGCTGTCCGCCTGGAAACCGAAGACAGCCTACCGGTGCCCAATAGCTGGAATATTGAGCACTTGCGCAAGTTCTACCCGTGAAACGGTGGAGCCCGACCATCAGGTGATGCCTCCGATGCATACCTCTCGAACTAGTGTAACCGGGCAGCCCCCGCGTGTAAACCGCTAGTTAATCGTGAATAAAGATAAGTGTTTCGCCCCTGAGCTTTGGATTTGCCTTGTTTATTTGCGTGTTTTTTCCTCTTCTGTCTCCTGCTTTAAGTGCACAAAGGTGTCTTTCCATACTTGGTTGTGAGCAGGGGGCTGTTGTGGCCACGAAACGAAAGCCCGTTGCCGGATTGTTCCGGCACGGGACATGCCGTTGGCGGGCTTCCCGCAACGTGCATCACTAGGCGTGCAGTTGCTCGGCCTCCCGCGCAGTCGCTGCGCCTGGGAAAGGAAATGCTCACATCCAAGTTTGGCATCGACCCCTTTGTGCCCGGGGCCTGGGAAGCAGGAGGGATTTGTCTGTGTTGCTTGTTTTCGTAAGTTTCGAAATTTTTTGCAGCACGTCGGGCCTGGTAAGAGTCTAACCTGCAGGAAAGAGTGGGATCTTGTACACGGTGGTGCCCGTGAGCTGCCCACGGGTCGCGCCATATGCCGGTGCCTTGTGGTGCGGGAGGACCGCAACACAAGGGGCTCACCGCACTCCGAGGCTTCTGAGGTGACAAGGTGCCGCCACGTGTGCCACGGTTGCCTGGTAAACATGGTGGCAGAAACTGCGCCGCATTCGAGGGAAGGGCGCCACGGGTGCCGCGCGAGTCCGTTGCGTGCGGTGGCAAATCCCCCTCCCGCGCCTATAAAAGGCGCGCCCCAACCATGGAACGGCTCAGAGCGAAGCCCGGTTTGGGGCCGTTAAGGCGGGTGGTGCCACGGAGGCGCGGAGGAGGTGCTTCCTGCCGGCGCCTAGCGCGGGCGGGTGCGCTGCCATCGCGCCACCGCTGCATCACCCCATCGAGCCCGCCCCCGAGGGACGCCACAGAGGCACGATGGTAGTGCATACCATCGGCGTCCCGCGCCGACGGGTGCACTGCCGTTGTGCCCCTGCCGCGCTTCCTCAAGAGGGCGGCTCCTGGTCGAGGGTCGCCGCAGAGGCACTGTGGCGGTGCATCCCATCAGCGTCCGGCGCTGACGGGGTGCCCTTGTCGCCACCCTCCATAGGACGCCTCCGCAAGGAGCAGGGGCTGCCGCGGAGACTCTATGGTAGTGCATGCCCTCCGTGCCTTGTGCCGACGGGTGTACTATCATAGAGACCCGACCGCATTCCCTTTGAGAGAGCCTTTTTCGAGCGTGGGTCATTGCGAGGACACCGTGATGGCGCCGGTGCCGGCGCTCGTCGCCCGCTCCGGCCCATCACCGCGTCCCTGCCGCGGCCCTCGAGCAGTTTTGCTGCCGGGCAACAAGGGCCGTCACATCCCTTGGGACGAGTTCCCCAGAAAAAACCAGGTCTCCCCAGTTGCGGGGGCTGTTGCTGGGAGGCTATAACTTCCTCGCCACCCATGCCCGCCGTTCGGGGTGGGGCGAAGCCGGCGGCGAGGACGTTATAGCCGTCTTGTGGCTGTTCCCGGGGCGGAGTCCTCCTAAGCCAGGGTTCCTCCCTGAAGGCCAGGGTTCCTCCCTGAAAGCCAGGGCCCATCCCTGAAGGCTAGGGTTGCCGCGTGAGCGTGGTGGTAGCATCGTCGGCGGCGGTTGCCACGGGCGGCGATCCTGCCCCCGCGCACCTGCTGCATCCCTCAAAGATCGTTTCCCTTGAACAGGTACCCAAGGTGGTTTCCTACCAAGGCAATGCCCCGTCTGCACTCTACCGCCGAGCGTTGCGACGCATCAGACCGAACGAAAAAGCTAAGTGTCTGAACATGAACGCTGAATTCGCTAAGAGCTGAACGAAACTGAGCACTGTGTCCCTGGGTGCGGCCCCAGATCCCGAGCATAGCCGGAGTGTTCAAAGTGACGCTTGCGAGGGGAGTGCGCTCCCCGTGTGGCTTCGCGGGTCCGTCCCGGAGGGGCACGGCTTGGAGTAGTTACCCCGCAAGTGGAGTGGCTCCCCGCTACCGCTTGGCCCCAGGTCGGCGCCACGGGTCCGTCTCGGGTCCCTGGTCCGGTCAAGGGTGAGGCGCACGCGAGTCCCCCACAACACAAGGCAAAATGCGCAAAGGCTAAAAGGGGCCACCCCGCTAGACAGCGTCAGGAATAACGGACTTGTCAAAAAAGTTTACTTAACTAAGAATTAACGTTGCTTTGCCGAGTGTGGTCTCGGAACCTACGTGTGCCTGGGGTGTGAGGAGGACGCTTCCGGGGGGAGTGCGCTCCCCGTGTGGCTCCCGGGTCCGTCCCGGGAGGACACGGCTTGGAGTAGTTACCCCGCAAGCGGAGTGGCTCGCCGCCTACCACTTGGCCCCAGGTCGGCACCACGGGTCCGTCCCGGGTCCCTGGTCAGGTCAAGGGTGGGGCGTGCAAGTCCCCGGCAACACAAGGCGTAACACGCAAAGGCTAAGGGAACCATCCCGCGAGGCAGCCTCGGGAATAAGGGACAAAAATTGAACAAATTAACAAGCTTGATTGACTAAGTGCCGAACGATTACATGGACTAATCAAAATGTGGTTGTTCAAACGGCGCTAAGCGCCATACTTGCAGGGAAAGCAAACAGAAGAAGGTACAATGGAAGCAACGAGTACGGCAGGGGGCTGCGGCAACTAGTTGTCGCCGTCTTCGGCTGGGGGGTCGGCGGGGAGATCAGGCTCCGGCATCATCTGCATCCGCTCGACGACCTCGTCGACGAACTCGCGCACTGCTTGGGTGTGCGTGGGCTCGTCCTCGCTGTCGGACCAAGCATCCAGCAGGGACTCGAAGGGAAACTCTGGGTCCCGGAGATGAATCCGCGGGAGGATTGTCCCGGCAACCTCACGAGCACAGTTGGCGACTTCGTTGGCGCCGTACTTCGCGATCCAGACGTCGAGCGCCCCAAGGTTCCCCACCAAGTCGGAGAAGAAGGGGATCAGCGTCGTGACATCCGTTCCGTCCACCTCCGCCGCCTGCAGCTCAAACTTGGGCAGCAGGTCGCGCAGCGACTGGGCGATCTTCATCAGCTTCTTCGTCTCGAGCTGCCGCTGCCCGATCAGCGTGCCGTGATGAAGCCGAGCGTCGTGCGCGGCCTTCTTGGCCTTGCCGACGAGGCCCTCCAGCCTCGCAATCTCTGTGGCCTTGGCCGCGTCGTCCTCGCCGGCCTTGGCGAGCTCCCCCAGGATGGCGGCCAGCTCGGCCTCGAGCATGGCCGCTCTGTCTTTGGCGCAGTTGAGCTCGGCCTCGTTCCGAGCCGCCGCTCTCGCCGCATCCTCAGTGGCCTTAACCTGCACCTCCAGCATGACACGGAGGCCTTGGATTTTGCCGCGGTAGTTTGCGATCAGCTCGCTCTTCTCGTCCAACCGCGTCTGGGCCGTCGCGAGCACCTCGGCATGCTCCTTCCGGGCCGTTTCGAGGGTTGCCGCCATCGTGTCGAGCCTTCCTTGAAGCTCCACGCGCTGGGCCTCCAGTTGCCAACGGAGCTCGGTCTCCGGGACTACCGGCTCCTGAGCGGCCTCCAGGGCTTGCCGGGCCAGACGCGCCTCCTCTTCTGCGAGGCGCGTTTCCTCGCGCAGCCGGGAGAGTTCGCGCCGCTCTCTCTCCATGGCCTCCCGCACCTCGCCGAGTTGGTTCTTGGCAGCGGTGTGGCGCTCCCTCACCTCGTTGTAGGAGGTGACGAAGGCAAATTGCTGGTCCCGGACGGCGTCCAGGAACCGGTGCCCCTGCTCAATGACGCTCGGATCCCAGGTAAGGGGGTTCCAAGCGACCCCGGCGAGGGTACCGAGGTCTGTACCGGGGAGAGCCCCCGAAGATGATGAAGCCCCTGCTGCCGAAGTGGGGCTAGGCGCGGGGTCGCCAACTTGCTCCTGGGGGTCTTGCCGTCCTTCCCCGGCAACTTCCCTCGCGCCTGCGCTCAGGGACCCCGGGGTTGGAGAAGGCTCCCTGCCTCTGGCGGGGGTTTCCCCCTGTTGGACGACAGGTGAGCCCGTGCCGGCAACGTCCGCGGCTTCGGGCGCGTCGCCAGGTGCCGTCACGGCAGCGGCGGTGTCCTCTGCTGCCGCTGTGTCCGTCGCAGCGGGGCCGGATGTGAGTGCCGTTTCCGACTCCCCCTCCGCCCCCGCGACCTCGACGACCGAGTCGGGGTCGACCACGGCCACGCCCGTTCCGGGCATGGGCGCACTTGTGCCTGAAACAATGAGAAGCATGAGAACTGACGAAGGATGGCGCCTTCAAAGGCGGACAAGAGCGACCAGGGTGGTTAGCTTGTGCGGCCGTCGGGCTTGCCGGGGCGGCCTCCTCTGCTTCGCTTGCGCGGGCAGCAGCATCCACAAGGGTTGCCGCGGGCGAGCGGCCGCCCACTGCAGAAAGGAGCTAAGTTCATGAGCCTAGCTAACAGAAATTGCAGTTGCAAAGAATCAACAAGGACATACCCGGTGCCGGCTCTGTCTCCGTTGGGGCTGAGTCGCCAAGGGACACGCCCGCACCGCTGCGGACCCCTGCGGCAGCGGGGTCGGCGGCGCCGCCAGCGTCGGCGCGCGTCCTCTTGCTTGGTGTGCCGGGCGGGGAATCGCTCCTCGCCCTTTTGCTGGCACCCGCCGGCGATGAGGACTTCGGGGGGTGGCGCCGGAGCGCGAAGCCCTGAAAGACCCCACTAGTGGGCGGCGCCGTGGGCGCCCGCGGAGTCGTTGTAACCCGGAGAGCTCCGGGTGTTGACGGCGATGCTGCCGCAGCGCCGGGAGCCAAACTCGCGGAGGCCCCCGCTACCGGGGCGAAGGCCGTTGCCGGGGTGCCGGTGACCCCCGCAGGCGCTGGCGCTGCCGGGGTACCGGCGGGCACCCCGGGACCGGTTCCCGCCGCGGTGCTGGCGGCCGCCGCCAAGACAGGGGCAGCCGCCGAGGCACCCGCAGCCCCTGTTGCCGCGGATGCCGTCGAGGTATCGATGGGCGCCCCGGAAACGGCCGCCGTCGCCAGGTTGGTGGCCGCTGCCGGGGTGGACGTCGCCCTTGAGGAGATGGCTGCAGCCGCTGCGAACGCCCTCGATCTTCTCACGATCAAGGGCGCGCTGTTGCTGCTTTCCTTGTCGTCGTCCTCTACGGCGACGACTTCCGGGGACGCGGCCACCTGGCCCGCCTCGTCGTCCAGCGACCGGAGGGAGGGCCAGCTGGGCTCGGACCCGCCCTCGCTCTCGTCGAGCACCTGCTTCCCGCGGGATGCTTGCGGGGGAGCGTGCGGGACCCGGGTGGGGGTGTCGTCCATCAGCCCCCACTCGTTGCAGGGCGGGAAGGCGCCGACGATGTCGCTGAGCGCCTTGACGCCGGCGTGGAGAGCGGAACCCCCGGCGGAAACTCCGTTGATTGGAAGACCTCGCCGGAGAGCCCCCTCACCCATGTCCTGAAGGACTTCAAATCCATGCGGTCCGCCTGGAGGCGTGTCCTGTCCCCAGAACCCGTGTACATCCACGCGGGCCGGGAGCGTAGCTGCAGCGGGGCTATGCGCCGATGAACGAAGGTGCGTGCCACGTCGACATCGGTGAGCCCCGCTAGCCGCAGCGCCTTGATCTTCTCCACGATGGGGAGGTGGTCGGCGTCGCGGTGGTACCTGTCCTGCCAGCCGTTCTGGGGTACCGGCAACTCCGTCGGCGACTGGATGAACTCCTGGGGGTCCTCCACTCGGACCCAGCACCAGTCGCCCCGCCACTCGTTTTCGATCTTCTTCCCCGACCGGACGATGAACTCCGACTTCATCTGGTCGCGGGCGCGGAAGACCACCCCTGACGACATCACCTTCGTGTTGTCGACGCGCGGGTAGAAGTAGTGGCGGAAGAGCCCCACCGACGGCATCACCCCCACGAACGCGTCACAGGGAAACTGGAAGGTGGCGAGGAGGAACAACGAGGTGGGGTGGAGCTACGCCACCCGCAACTGATAAGACTCCATCAGTGCGTGGAGGAACAGAGAGAAGGGCGGCACTATGCCGCAGAGGAGAAAGCGCGCGAACACCCGGAAATCGTTGTCCTGGTGCTCGACGCCCGCCGGGAAGATCTGCGTCTCCCCGTGCTCGTTAAAGCTGGAGGCGACGGCGAGCCGAAGCTTCCCCAGCGCCTCGCCATTATAGCTGGGGCGGAAGAAGGTGACTGTGGCATGCATCTCCCGCCTCTTCTGGTCCTTGGCAGCGGCCGCTTTGATTGCCGCCTCGGTCTTGCTTGTCGTGGGCTTCTTCGAGGTTTGGACCTCCTTCCCCTTCCTGGTGGTGGGGGGCGCCATGGAAAGCGAGGGCGGAAGCTGGCAGGAGCGCAGGGATACGAGATGCGGAAGAGGATGGAGATGAAAGGGCAAAGTGTTGTTCCCCTTTTGGCAACAGTAGAGGCTTTATGACGCCCAAACGGCCGGTTCCTTATCCTACGGGTGCGCGGGGATAACTGCTGATCACTGGGATAATGCGGGGAGTGGCCTTAACTACCCTATTTAGGGGGGGGGGGGAGTTAGGGCGGAGATCGCGCGTCCACTGCTCCGCTTGTAACGGCGCCGTACACGGGGCAGCGAAGGGACGCGGGCCCGCGACTGATCAGGGCCCACGCGTCGGTTAAGGGCGTAGCCCGGCAACCGACTAGGGGGAGACCCTTCCGGGAACAGGTGATGCCGGCCCACGCCCGGGGGCTACTGTCGCACCAGTGGCACTCGGGGTACCACCGCTGTGCGACACGCGGGGCCCTCTCCCCGGTTCCCGGGAAGGTCTCATCCCGGGGAGCGTCTATGAGCTCCCCGGCAAGCTACCAGCCCGAAAGGGGCTAGCGGGGCTTCGGGGAATATTCCCGCTTGGCCACCTCCCGGGAAGCTACTTCCCGGGAGGGGGATCCCGGGTGCGTTGGGCCCGGGTGCTTCCCGGGGTCGACTTGCGGGGACTGGGGGTTCCCGGGCGCGTGCCCCCGCCTCGGGCGCGGGGCCTAGTGGACAGTGCCACGCGGGCGCGTGGGGGGCGCGGGACGCGCGGTCCCACCAAGGCAAGGAGCAAGGCGCGCGGCTCAGTAAACGAGCCGACCGACGGGTAGTTACCTGTCCGATCCAAGGAACGGTGGTTGTATATTCCTACCCTAGCAGCGAAGGTGGCACCCATGCATGCCACCAGCTCACAGGGGGGAGTTGCATGCCTCCCCGTTGGACACTTGTAGCTCATGCACCGTGGCACATGTGGTATCCCCTTGTGTATAAAAGGAGGACCCATGCCAGCAGTCAAAGGGGTTGGTGTTTTTTTTTGGTTAGTCAGTTGGACAGTCGTTCAGTTCCACAAGTTCCCTTAGCTGGCTCGTTAGATCGATGATCAGTTGGTTCCAGTATACAGCCAGCAGAGAGCAGTAAGGAGTACTTAGACATTGAGAGGAAGCCCGGAAACTTGCCCGGCAACTTGTAAACATTTGATCCGTAATCAATATCAGCTCATACAGGCAGGACGTAAGGTTTTACACCTCCGGGTGGCCCGAACCTGGGTAAAAAGCGTGCGTGCACCTGTTCTTGGACTAGCGCGCACCCTTAGCACTTTGTCTCACTGGCCCCGTAGGGCCTCATCGGCCGTGTCGGCGATCACCGGGTCTCCGCCCCAGACGTCCCTAGCGAACCTAAAAGGGGGACGTGGCCGCACGCCCCCGGTTTCGGAGCACCGAGCGACGACACCCGGCAGCCCCGCGGAATAGCCAGCTCCACGTGCCGCCCCACGCCGCGCGCCTGCAGGGGAGGGGGAAAAATCGCCTTGCCGCCACCTTCCCAGGGCGTGCCCAGCTTCATTGGCACCCCTCCGGCGGCGGCGTTGCGCGGGAGGAAGCAGGAAGGGGGCCTAGAGCCCGGCGGCGCTAGGGTTCCCTCGTGTCGCCGAGGAGGGCGACACGGGGCCGGGCTCTTTTTTTCTGCACGGCGCATAGGTAATTAAATTGTGTCTGTTAGGGGTACATGAGTGTACAATTTGTGGGTAAAATGGGATCTCATGAACTCTTAATGCATCGACAAATCTTTTCTCGTTACGCAGACGACACCTCTAGCTATTATACGTGTCCTCCATGCGAAATCAACGGTGCCGAGATAGTAGAGTGGGTTGGATGGTTGGTAATGTTTGTGAAAGTGTGTCCCTCCATCCTAGCGGATGGATATCATCCATTACATGCCTTCTTTAGCCTCAATTCCAGCTATCTTCTCTATATGTGGGACATGTGCTGTATAAATTCCTCTGTTATTCTACCCATGGATTAGGCCCATGCATCTGTGAGGACCCACATGTCAGGGCACTGGTTGTTACAATTATTCACAACAAATCAAGCACGTGTTTTTTTCATTCACGCAGAGTGCGGTAGGTGAGTGCTATAAGTACGTGCCGTGTCAGATCTATCTTCTCAAACCTTCTCCATTTTCTCTTACGATCCCCACAATTCAAAGCGCCGCTTCTGTTGAGATCCAAGATCTGTATTTCAATCCTTGCCTCATGACCCATTAATCTAAAAGGCATCGCGCTTATGAATTACAGGCTAGATCTTGATCCATCTCAAAGCACCATGGATATCTATACTACTAGTATGCGTTGGTCCGCCCCGGAGCATCGTTTTCGGTGAGATCTATACTTTGAGCCCTGCCTCACGAACCGTAAGCGATATCACTTCTGGAGTCCAGGTAAGATCTACCTACTTATTGATCCATTGCAAAGTATCGTTGAGATCTGTTCTACTATGAGCCATGGTCTCTGTAAAAAATTGTTTCTGATGAGATCTATATTTCAATCCCTGCCTCGCAAATTGCTTGAAAGGATCTCTTTTGGCGTCTGCAAGAGATCTGTCTACTTTTTTTTTTCAAATCAAAAGAATCATTGAGCTCAGCAGCAAGTGGTGGCCATTGCTGCCACCGGGGAAAGAATGGAGACCAACGAAAAGATGAGGGCAGAAAAAAAGTAAATGGCCCACTGACATATGGGTCCCACTAGTCGGTGTAAAGGACAAACTAAATAGGGGCTTCAATTTAAGGGCCACTGCTGAAGTTTGTGTTAAAATAGGGGCTGAAATTTTTTAGGGGTAGACCCTAAACAACTTTTAAGGGCCCTGTTTAAACTGCTGAAGATGCTCTTAGATACCTCCTAGTCCAACAGGCCCATGAAAAGCCCACCGGAAAACCCTATAAAACGTACCCTAGGTCTTCTCCTCTTCCATCACAACCCCCTTACCCTTATATGTTCCCACCCCCGGTTCCACTGCCGCCGCCACCTCTCCCTGGCTCTCAAGACGAGCGCCACTGGTTCCCACCCCCGATCCTCCATTCTCTAAACTTCAGCGCCTCCGCCGCCTCTATCTTCAACATAGGCGCCTCCACCATCTCCTCAGCATAGGCATCGCCGCCTCTCCCTCCAGATCTAAACCATGCACAACTCGGCCCACCCTCCCGGGGCACGCCAGACCACGTGGCGAGGGCATGGCAAACATGGCATCAAAAGGCGGCAGCGGGGGCCGGGGTGCATGGTGGTGGTGGTTGCACGCTGCTTCCTTTCCGTCCCCTGGCAACCACAGGTTTGGTGTGGTGGACGCGGCCTCGTCATTGAGGTATGTTTTCTCCCCCTCCCTTCCACCACCAAAGATTTCCATTCATGATCTATCACAATTTTTTTCTAAAAGTTTCATGTTTTGATTTTACTATTATTCACATGTGCTTGTTTCTAGATCTATATATGGATCAGCCCACTCTTATTTCGGCAAGATCTTTATTCATGATCCATTACAATATATTCTAAAATCTTAAGGTTCGTAGTTGTCTAAACTTCATATAAGATGCCTTCTCATCCTAAAGATCATGACACGTATTCTCTTTCTGATCTCGACTGAGAATGTAAGTTCTTTATATCCTTCTTTAGATTTAGTAATCATAGCACGGAGAGAGTGGCATCGAAGATAGAGGTTGAACTATTTCCATGTCTTATTGTTGTACACGGGGATGGAGAAATGGTGAATAAGATGAAGGGAATGTTAAAATAGGTAATTTCTAGCTTATGCTCCGCCATTTTTACTGCTTTCCTTCATGATGTTTTCTATTTATGTTCCAATTAAGTTAAGTTTTTACTAGATATCCTTGGGATGCATTTTGAGCCATGGTCTCTCTACGAAAATCGTTTCTCATGAGATCTATATTTCAGTATCTGCCTCTCGCAAACCGCTTGAAAGCATCTATTTTGGCATCCACACGAGATCTATCTACTTTTTTTTGAAATCAAAAGAATCACTGAGATCTGTACCCATGCCTTCTTAATGCATCGACAAATCTTTTCTCATTGTGCAGATGACGCCTCTAGCTATTATATGTGTCCTTGATGCGAAATCAACGGTGCCGAGATAGTAGAGTGGGTTGGATGGTTAGTAATGTTTGTGAAAGTGTGTCCCTCCATCCTAGCGGATCAATATCATCCATTACATGCCTTCTTTAGCCTCAATTCCAGCTATCTTCTCTATATGTGGGACATGTGCTGTATAAATTCCTCTGTCATTCTACCCATGGATTAGGCCCATGCATCTGTGAGGACCCACATGTCAGGGCACTGGTTGTTACAATTATTCGCCACAAATCAAGCACATGTTTTTTCCACTCACGCGGAGCGCGGTAGGTGAGTGCTATAAGTACGGGCCATGCCAGATCTATCTCCAAACCTTCTCCATTTTCTCTTACGATCCCCACAATTCGAAGCGCCGCTTCTGTCGAGATCCAAGATATGTATTTCAATCCCTGCCTCATGACCCATCTATCGAAAAGGCATCGCGCTTATGAATTACAGGCTAGATGTACCTACGATCTTGATCCATCACAAAGCACCACGGATATCTATACTACTAGTACGTGTTGATCCGTCTCGAAGCATCGTTTCCGGTGAGATCTATACTTTGAGCCCTGCCTCACGAACTGTAAGTGATATCACTTCTGTAGTCCAGGTATGATCTACCTACTTCTTGATTCATCGCAAAGTATCGTTGAGATCTGTTCTATTATGAGCCATGGTCTCTCTAAGAAATCGTTTATGATGAGATCTATATTTCAATCCCTGCCTCGCAAACTTCTTGAAAGGATCTCTTTTGGCATCCGCACGAGATCTACCTACTTCTTGATCCATCGCAAAGTATCATTGAGATCTGTTCTACTATGAGCCATGGTCTCTCTAAGAAATCGTTTCTGATGAGATCTATATTTCAATCCCTGCCTCGCAAACTAATTGAAAGGATCTCTTTTGGCGTCTGCACGAGATATGTCTATTTTTTTTTTTCAAATCAAAAGAATCATTGAGATCTCTACCGCGCTCTCTCAAAGCATCATGGCAGTGAGATCTAGAATACGGGTGATACCTTTCCCTTTCTCAAAATCATTATCCTTAGTTAATTTGATTGCTATAGGTGGTAAATATTCTTTATCATTCATCAGGTTTGTTCAATCATGCATCACTCCTTTTTGTCAAATCATTCTTCTTGAGATACATATTGATGCCCAAGTCATACTTCTTTTGAGATCTATCTCATGCCCTTTCTAATTTGTTTTTTTCAGGAAAATCCTTTCTTCTATCTACCATGACTCAATTGGTTACTTCTTTAAGAATCTACATATATATCAATGCTATACAAATTATTTCATTTTTTGTTAGGATGTGTGTTGACATGAGCTCGGCATGTTCAATGCCGGCGAGAATGACTTGGACGAGCTTGACAGCTCGACGTCCGAGGCAGCATCACCAACCGGCGGCGTGACAGGCTTCAAGGAGGAGGAAACCTCCATCAACTCAGCAGCAGGCGCGGCAGGCTTCCTAAGGTCTTCAGGACTAGCGGTTTGTTTCTTGGCCAAGCCCCGACTTGTATCTTGAACCATTGGACTCGCTGATCATTCTTCGAGATCGATGATGGGCGTCCACGTCAGCATCTGCCCCTGTTGTGAACTGATCGTGGCCAGCCATTTTGGGATCCGGTGGCCGAGATGTGTTCAGGTTGGTTTTCTTTCTAATATAACATGGAAATAAATAAATACTTGCTTTTAGTCTACCACCAGATTGTCGATGCGTCAAAAATGGCAGATGGTTAATGTAAGGTAAACAAGAAAATGCATGATTCTGCTTCACAGGATTTGGCTGCGTAATATAGTATAGGTAATAATGTACACAAATTCAGATTGATCTTTTTATAATCTGAATCACCCGAGAACAGCATTCTTTTATAGCCTATATTTCTTTGGGTGGTCGGGTCAGATTATTAAAAAAAAAAGAATCAAACTAGAATTTGTTTACATTGCATACTTACTATATATTGGTGCAGCTAGACAAATTAATAAATCTTGTGAACGTAAACCCATTTCAAGTTTACATTACGTTTACAATCAGCCATTTCTGAAGGCATCGACATATCTTGTTGGCAAACTAAAGCTAGCAAGTGTTTAGTGCCGTGTTGCATTAGAAAGAAACGCAACGTGGATACATCTCCACCACCCGATCGATCCCAGACGTACGGCCGAGATCAGGTCACAGCAGGCGCGCGCGTACGCGGAAATCCCAAATCATCGGTCCAGATCATCTGCGCCCGTCCACTGGTTTAAGTTATAAGTCGTCACTTGGCCCAGAAACATTCGGCTAATCCTGAAGACCCGTGTAGAAAATCCTTTCGCGCCTGAAGCCCCTGTTGCGCCTGCTGTGCTCTGACTTGATGGAAGGCCGCTCCTCCCCGAAGCCGGTCGCGTCGCCTGCTGCTGCTGACTTGATGGATGTTGAGCCCTCCAAGCTTCCCTCGCCGACATCGAACATGAGGTAAATCTCCCCCGGCCCAGTTCCGGGCTGCGTGAATTTTTCCCCCTGTGTAACTGTGTCAGATCTAGCTCTTGTTCGGCCGATGTCGTTTGGTTCGTGTTTCTGCTGTTTGCGTCTGTCGTGTCGAACTAGCTCGTTGTGTTCTTTTGCGTATGTTTGGTTCGTGTTCCAAGGTCCATACCTCGCCGATTTGAACAGATCTTCGAATGATTGCTTAGGTATAGGATAGAATTCAGGCGAAGAAGGGAATAAGTTTTTTTTTGCCTCGTTTCGTTTGCTGTGTTCGATTTGATCTACCTCAAAAAAGGAAAGTGTGTTCCACTTAGATCTTGTTTGATCCAGTTTTTATCATGTCGTTTGTTCAATGGGTGTTCAATTGTGTTTCTTCTGCAGCCTGCTCCCTGTCGCCAATGGCGGCGGCAAGACTCCGACCTTGACGTTCGCCGCTGTCAACCAGCAGGACAGTGGTGGGAGCGCCAAGAAGAGCCACGCGCCGACGACGGGCCGGAGTCCAATCATCAAGATCCGGAGCCGCGCGCCCCCGCCGCAGCAGCAGCAGCAGCAGGAGCAGAGCCCCACCAACGAGGAGCGCC
The DNA here is from genome assembly GCF_000005505.3 of Brachypodium distachyon. Lineage (NCBI taxonomy): Eukaryota > Viridiplantae > Streptophyta > Magnoliopsida > Poales > Poaceae > Brachypodium > Brachypodium distachyon. Next base: position 15,154,565 of record NC_016132.3, on the reverse strand, counting down.
TCAGCCGCATCTTGTGCAGGTAACCTTCTCCGTCCGCCCGTATTACAACCCTAATTGACACCGTCATTCGTCCAGCCATGTCTCGTTTCCTACCCATTTTGCCGTTCGGCCAGTTAATTTCTGGTCCGGTCCAGTCTGCTAGCTAGTCCATGTTCCCGGACCGGCCGGGTTCCGGTCCGTTCGGCCGGTCCGTCTTACTCGGTCAGCTGTCACTGCACGTAACTCTTCCATGTTTAGAAACGAATTAAGGTACTGTATTCATTTCCTTACTAGACGACAACAGACTCTCCTGGGCTCCTGGCATTTCATGCATCATACATTTTTGTACTCCTTTCTATAGTAAGCAGCTTTTAAATTGTAGTTTTGTATCTATCTATATATATGTGCATCCCGAGTAGTCCCAAAGAAAAGCAAAAGCTTTTTGTTTCCCTGCATGCGCGTTATGCCAATACCAGTACCAACTCATCTATCTAGACGAACGGCAGCCTATAGCTAACACAACAGGAAACTCCACCAACAGTTAGCAAGGCACTAGCTAATATGGCAGGATCATCGAGCGTACAAGTAAAGATACTGGGCTAGATAAATAGATAGATATAATGGATGGATATAGTCTCAATTGTCTTTGACTACGCCTGATCCATGTGTATATCTCATAAAACGGGACACATGCATGCCTTTTTTGGATCACTAGTTGTTCTTCTAATCGATCGTGTCATTTTTTGGGTAGGTTTTGAAACTCTTTGATCATACTGTGTGTGTGTATATATATGATAATGAACAGATCTTTGAAGGAGTGCACATTGAAGAGATCAATGGAGGAGCACCCTCACACCGCCGAGCAGGAGCAGCCGGCACCGGTTGCGGGTCAGCCGCAGGAGCCTGCCCTGAAGATGAAGCAGCCGCAACAGCAGTCGGTCCAGAAAATGCCGCGAAGGCAGCAGCCACACCGTGCGACGGCGGTGAAAGCCAGAACTGCCTTGTCGGCGGCGGAGAAAGGCAAAGCAGTAGCCATGCCGAAGGCGAGCCCGGGCCTATAGAACAAACAGAGGGTGATGGAGACCGACAACGGCGCGGCGCAAGCGCCGGCGGCGCTGTCCGTGCCGAGGAAGTTGGAGCTACCAAAGCTCCGATTTAAGCTGACTAAAGAGGAAATCGAAAAGGATTTTATGATGATGACGGGCAAGCTACCATGCCCTAAGAAGCATCCCAAAACCGTAGAAAAGAAGATCAAAGTACGTGCACACATGCCACTTTGTTCATCCAGATGCATCATTCTTCTTAGCTCGTAAGAAAACAGAATTCCGGATCCATTATTAATTGTTTTGCTTCTTAAGTTTTGTGTTTGCAGTTAATTACGCCGGGGGCATATCTCCCCGACGTCAACATGGGCAGATACACAGTGCGTATCAGGAAGAGCAGGAAGGTATGCATACACTATCCCCTGCTACTACTAGCCTTTTTTCCTTACGCTACATTTGATATGCATTAGATATTTAGATCTCCCCTAAATCTTTTTTGTTTTATTTTGCGGTCGTTAGGACAAGCAGCGCAAGGCTGGACTAAAAGGGATGATGGAGGACGAGAGCAGCAATGACTCGAACTGAGGTTGCTCAGTGGATAACGCGACACCGTAGTCCGAACTTCATTTGAGTATTCATGTCTAGTGACTAGTGAGCTTCATTGATTCTGCGTTTTTTAGAAACAATCGCGCGCGTGCTCATGATTTGTGGCCCAAATTAATTTCTTATTTTTATGCTGTTCTAAATAGCACAAACGACATGCATCTATGATTTAGTAAGTGATTTTAAATTATTCTTGAGATTTCTTTCCCGCAAGCGAAGAAGCTAGTTGGATCTCACACAGGTATTTTATCCATGCGCATGTACAATGGTTGATAAAACTGTCTTATTTTAGGTGTGACATGTCAATTAGAAAAGACAACAAAACATGTTGTACAACGGGTTATCTATTACTTATATCTAAAAATTAATTCTTAGATGAATAAAATTAACTAAATAAATGTTAAGAAAAAGCAAAATCTAGTACAATGGGAAATTTGCCTTATTTTTGTCTTATCATTCTTGTGAAGAGATCATCTCTTAATTAAGAGAAGGCTTGTGCATTTTCCTCATTTCTCTCTCTTCCACGTTAGATTTTATCCTACGTGGCATCGCTAAGAGAAGGCTGACGTCGCCCTATTGTACACGTCCCAAATTGCGAGGAGGCCACTTGGCCATACACATGATGATACAGTCCAGGGTATGTGTATTTCAGTACGTAAAACAATATCATACTTGGAAACATCAAACGTGCGATCACGTTATGACTATATATATAGTTCCGTCGATCTGAAAAAAAAAACTGAACTACTGGGCGACCATGCCCACGAAACTTAGCGTACGGCGTCCCGTTACGGACTTGCGGGCGTGGGACGAGCAGGCGCGGAACGTGCGGGCGATCGAAGCCGCGTCGCGAGCTCCCAGCATGCGCGGACGAAAAGAATGACTTGGCCTAGCACTAGCGGTCAAGCTTGCCCGGGCCCATAATTGAGAAATAAAATCAAAAAAGGAAAATAAAAAGCCCCAAAAAATCCTACCGCTATGCTAACACCCATGTACCACAACGTACTGTTCTGGTACGATATTCACAGCAGCAACGCTCCCATCTTCAGATATTTACCGATTTTGTTATGTATTGTATTTATCCTATTTTTTGCAATATTTATTGACGGATTTGATATTTGTCGATTTAGCAATGCATACTTGCTTATCCACGTCTGCTTACCGATTTATCCACACGTATTACTGGTTTATCCACACCTACTTTTCTACTCCTTCCGATCCTAAATTATTGTCGAAATATTACATGTATCTAAACGCTTTTTAAGAATAGATACATCCATATTTGGACAAATTTGAGTCAAGAATTTAGAATCAGAAGGAGTAGTTAATTTGTCTACTTGTTATATTATCCACGCCTACTTGAACTTAATTATGTCTACTTATCCGGTTAACTTTTCGTCTTTACCGAGTTAAATGTGTCTATTTACCAGGTTAATTTTCGTACTTACCAAGTTAAATGTGTCTGACTACCAGGTTAATTCTCCTACTTACCAAGTTAAAGGTGTCTACTTATCCTTTTCGTCTTTACCGAGTTAAATGTTTCTACTTACCAGGTTAATTTTCCTACTCACCAAGTTTAATGTGTCTAATACACTACAACAAAACACAGTTTAAGTAACACAATCATGTAACACATAAAAAAATCTGTTACAAAGTAATTTACAGTAACACATCATATGTGTTGAATGAATAGTCAGTAACACATACTAGATAAGATCTGAAAATGTGTTACAAGGACATTGAAATAGTAACATATAAGTTTGTGTTAGTCCATATGTGTTACAAATTATACCTACCATGGTATCATAGTAACATGTAATTTTGTTTTACTGCATATGTGTTACAAATTGTAGATACAGTAACACATAATTATCTATTAGTACATAGTGTTACTAGTTTGTATATATAACTCCATGATTTTTTTTTCTTAAACACAGTGCTACAATTTTAATTTCGATGTATTCCGCACATCCACATTGATTCTTCACGGCCATCTGCTAACCGCTAGACGCCTAAACCTTTTGCACGCTAAGTATGAAAAATAATATTGTTAACCATAGATACAATATTATACATTTTTAACGGCCCAGCTGAGTTTTGGTTTGGCCCAGAAAACCCATACTAACTTAGCATTCCCAACACAATAAAGTTAAAAGCCAAGAGACGACGTGCTATAAACGACTAGAAATGATTGAGATTCCATGCATAAAAAATCAAGTTTTGCTGATCGGATTTTCATCCTTCAATTAGGCAATTTAGGTGCATTTTCATTGATGGGTAAAGTCATCGTGTACAAGTCTTGCATTCGTGATAACTCCTAGTTGCATAGCTTGGCATAGTTTCTTTTAGAATGTTCACATGCAAAACAGAGTTTGTGGCAACAGCTTTAAGATCTACAATTAAGGCAATCGTATTACTCGTCTTAATGGAGCCCCAATCCACAAGTAGATGCAAGTGAATATATATTACCAAAATCTAATACCTCTGGAAAAAAAATTGATTTGCAAGATATTTTGTCTAATATATCACCCGACCAGACAAAATTATAAAGCCATGAACCATTGAGATAAACAAATACTCTTATAATTAAATCGAAGCGGGTTGACAAAAAAAAACTGAATCACAAGTCGAGGTGTTTGACATCAAAATACAAACATTACATAATACAAACATACATTCGAAAGTGGCGTAAATTAAGTTCACAAAATGGTAAGTCTGACATAATAAATCTTTGACAAATAGTCGCTACGCCAGAATGGGTTACTGGCGCACGAGCTCCAGTGGCGGTACAGCTGGTCCAAAAAATTAACCGCCATTGGACGTCGTTGGAGGAATCCAAAACGAATACCAGTGGCGGTGAGCAACCACCGCCACTGCTAGTGGAGCACCGGTGGCGGTGAAAGTACTCGCACGACCAGCACCGCCACCGATACTCTAGCACCCGTGGCGGTGGTCATTCACCGCCACTGGAGCTCTTTAGTAGTCACCGACACACGAGCACGAGTGGCGGTTAAAGTGGTCGAAAAAACAAACCGCCACTGCTAAGTCGTTGGAAGAATCTGAAACGAGTAACAGTGTCGGTTATCTTCCACCGCCGCTGTTAGTGCAGCACTAGTGGCGGTGCCAGCACTCATGCGGCTTTCACCGCCACTAGTGCTCCTAGTACCAGTGGCCGCATCAGTTAACCGCCACTAGTGTTCCTCAGAGATTCCCATCCCATTTACCAGTGGCGGGCAGATTCTTTGAACCGCCACTGGTAAATTATCTATAAAGCAAAGTTACTGTGGCCTTATCTTCCTTAGCTCGCACGTCTCTGGACTAGCTGCGGCTCCTGAACACACAGGCGACGGCGAAGCTCTGCCAAAATTCCATGACGCCGGCGGCCGGAAGGTTGCTCCCTTTCCCTCTCCTTCTTCCTCCTCTCCCTCTCCTTTCCTCTAGCTCCTTCCTCTCTTCTCTTCTTCCTCGATGTGGCTGAAATGGCGCCGGCGGCCGGGAGAGCTCGATCTCTCTCCAGGAGCTGTCCCGGCCGGCCCCCTTGCTTGGGAGGTCCCCCACTTTTCCCCTAGCTCCGGTTCTCCCTTCCCTCTGTTGTCTCTCTGGTTGTTGCGCGCGCGCCCCCTCCCCTCTGTCTCTCTGGTCCCCTCTCTCTCTCTGTGATTAATTAAGCTCTCTCTCAATAAAATATGTGTTGAATGTGCATGTTCCGCGGCCATCGTGCCATGTTTGTGAATTTTTTTGTTTGTACATGTATACGGGCCATCGGGCCATCGTGCCGTTTGTGTTCACATGTGGGTGTGGGTGGGTGTTTATTTGGCAAGTTTTTGTAAAATTTGTAAATTTTATAGCAAAGGCCATGCTAAAATTTTGTGTGATACTATATGTAACTTGATTTATGTTTGTTTATCGTGTTTTAGCTCGATGAGCCGTGCTTGGATGTACGAGGAGACAAGAAATTGCGAAGAGTGGATAAGAAAACTGAAGGACTTCACTGATGTCGCCATGGAACATATGCTGAGAAAAGGGGACTACATGACATGTTGTCCATGTAGCAATTGTCGTAACACAATGATGCTTCTGCCAAGCGATGTGGAGTTGCACTTGCTCCTACATGGTTTTGTGTTGGGTTATTCATGTTGGACTTGTCACGGCGAGGATGCCATTGAAGTTGAAAGCGGCCCAGAAATGGAGAACATGGAGCATGATGATCCACCCGACGAACCATGCCGTGGCGAAGATCAAGAAGTTCCGCAATGCAGGGTGGCCAAAATGCTAGATGATGTGCACTTGCGTAAACAGTTAGATGACGCTGACGATGAGATAGTGTCCCGTAAATTCCAGAAGCTGAGGGAGGACGCAGAGAAACCGTTGTATGAATATGCAGGACCGGACAAAAGTTTGCTGGAAGTAACGCTCGAACTTCTCAAAATGAAGGCAAAATATAACATCGTGGACTCGGGATTCACGGATATTTTGAGTTACCTTTCTACAGTTCTTCCTCACTGCTACAGAATTGGTCAGCAGTGGCGGGCCAATTTCAACACCGGTGGCGGTGGACCGGCCCGCCACTAAGCCTGCGCCACTAGTGCTGACGAGCACCAGTGGCCGGTACGACCACCGCCGCTGCTAATACCTTTCTCCTGTGGCGGTCAAGAATCACAGCCACTAGTGCTATCTCTCTAGCAGCGGTGAGAAATCACCGCCGCTGGTAAGACTTAGATGAATTAAAAAAAAAGCAGACCCGTGCCTGCACTGCATCGTCACTGATGACGTTGGAGAAAAAGCACAGAGATTCAATTCCGATACAAACACATAGATACAAATCAGACCCAGGCCGTGTGGTCCAACAACAAGAATCAATCAAAACTATAGAAAACATTTCAGATCAAAGCACTAAGACCAGTTCGGAGTAAGTGTGCTTGAACACCTTTGGATCCAGAAAAAAAAAAGAATAAAAGAAGAGAGAAGTTGCAGCCGCCCTCCTCTCCATGCCAGCGGCGGTGCGGACTAGACGTGGAGGCGAAGCCGGCGAGTTGCAGCCGCCCTCCCACCTGCAAGTGGCGCCGTCCTTCTCTCCTCGCTCGTCTGCAACGGAGTTAAGAGAGGGAGGGTGTGTGAGAGGGAGAGAGAGCGAGAGAGAACTCACCTGGATCCGCGGCGCCAGGATCAAGAAACGCCGGATCCAGAGGCGGCGGGGCCGAGCGCAGCCAGACCCGGTCCCATCCAGCCATGGCGCAGGAGGAGGGGAGACCTCGGGAGCGCCATAGCAGCAGCCACGCGCGTCGGCGGAGTCGGGGGTGGGGGCCTTGTCGGCGGAGTCCACCTGCCGCGGGGAGTAGGGAGGAGGGCGGCGGCCGAGTGTTGGAATAAGAGAGGAAGGGGATCGGGCTGTGGCAAGAAAACGAGCGGCCAAGCGAGATACACGTCATCGATCCATGGCACACCAGCTCCACCAATCGCACGCAAGCACACATATTCCGTGTTTTTCAATTCCATGGCGAGCGAGATACAACACTGGTGGCGGACTGGCGGGTAGTACTACGAACCGGCCACCGGTGCTGAGCTAGAGTTTTCCAAAATTCCTCTCCAGCACCAATGGCGGACTCTACTGAACTACCCGCCACTGGTGCTGATTTGTGAAAATGGTATTAAATTCGTATTATATTTTATGAGTATTAAAATTTTTAAAAACCTTTACTTTTGAGTGTATACCAAGGATACTTATTTGAAAGTGAAGCTTAAACTATAAATTGAAAAACTTTGTACACTAATTTGGATAATTATGTGTGATTATGTGTGGCTTTTGTGTACTAAAAAATCTATAAAATTCACTTTTACTCAGAATCTTCCCAAATTTGGTTTGGACACTTCCCTAATGATAAGAAACACACATACAAAAATTCAAGTTCAAACTAAAAATTCAAGTCACATTTGGTTGGTTGGGTTAGATGGTTTCAGAGAGTTCTACCTCAATGGCCCCAAAATGAAGAATTGTTGTGGTCAATTTGGAGTTTTGTCTTCAAAAATTATATGTAAGCTCTTGTTGTATACTAAGTTTCCATGCAAAAATTCAGATCATTTTGAGCAAAATTGAATTTTCTAGCAATTAATAACTTGAATATGAACAACATAATCATATAAATGGTTGATGATAATTTTTTATTTAGGTTTCAAACTTTGAATGGGACAAGATATTATCACTTTACACTCAAAAGGATAGGTGGTTTAATTTTTTGAAAAACATAGAATATAATATGAATTTAAAACCCCATCCAAAATTACTTACCAGTGGCGGGTTCCTTGTGCGGACCGGCCACTAGTGCTGTTTTGTGATATTGGTAATCCTTTGTTGAGTAGCAGTGGTTGTTTTGAACTCAGAATGCCCGTTGGAGGTGGGGCGTTACCAGTGGCGGTTTTGAACTTAGAACAGCCACCGGTAACCATTGGGGGAATCCCCATTGAACACCAGTGGCCGTGGACGGGCACCGCCACCGGTGGTGGAGCACCGGTGGCGGTGGTTTTCTTGTCACCATCTTCACTGCCACGGGTGCTAGATCACCAGTGGCTGTGGCTGGCCACCGCCACCAGTGGAGCACCAGTGGCCGTGATTTTCTTACCCCGCTCGAACAGCCACTAAAGGTCATGCGCCAAAGCCACATTCTGGCGTAATGCCTGCGGGCAACATGTTGCCTAAGAGCACGTACGAAGCAAAGAAGGTTGCATGTCCCCTCGGTTAGAGGTTGTCAGATACAATGCTTGTCCGTTGGACTGCATCATATACAATGGTGACTACAAAGACATGCATAGTTGTCCAGTATGCAAAACATCCCGATACAGGAAGAAAGACCCCAATCCTGAGGGCCTCCTGGAGGAAGAAGTGACTCGTGGTCCAGCGGCGAAGACGGTATGGTACCCCCCGTGTGGTAGCCGGCTGGAGCGTTGGTTTCAAAACAAGAAGGAGGCCAGGTTGTTCATCTTCCATGACCCGACTCAAAAGGATATCGATCCTGATGGGGTGTACCGTAACGACGATGGTGTACTTAGACACCCCGCCGATGCGGCTCAATGGAAGACCCTGGACGAGGAGTTTCCAGACTTCGGCGCAGAGTCTAGGAACATCAGGTTCGGGATGAGTACGGACGGAATCAATCCGTTCGGAAACATGAGCAGCAAACACAGCACATGGCCGGTGATCCTGTTCATATACAACCTTCCTTCGTGGCTTGTGATGAAGAGGAAGTACATCCACCTATCCATGCTCATACAAGGCCCTAACCAACCGGGAGCTGATCTAAACATGTATCTAGAGCTACTAAAAAATGAACTTGCGGAACTTTGGAGTACGGGCCGAAAGGTTTGGGACGCTCACAAGAAGGAGTTCATCCTTCAGGCAGCTCTGCTGACATGTGTGCATGACTACCCTGCGAACGGGAACCCATCTTGCCAACGCACACATGGGTACAAAGTGGGGGGATGAAACGAACTCACAGAGGCTGCCAGTTTCATAGAAGATTGTGTACATGGGACACCGAAAGTGGTTGCAACACGATGACCCATGGAGGAAGGACAAGAAAAACTTGAATGGGAGGACAAAGCCTCGCCTGAAGCCCAGGGAAAAGGCTAGGCACGAAATCTATGAAATTGTTAGGAACTTGGAAGTTGTTGCCGGGAAAGCAAATCCACAAGTGAAAGAGAAGGATGGCGCTAGATCTGTGAGGAAAAGGAGGTCGGTGTTTTGGGACCTGCCTTACTAGAAATTCTTACAAAGCCGTCATACCATGGATGTCATGCACGTCGAGAAGAATGTGTGCGACAGCTTGTTGGGCTTGCTAATGAACAATGCAGATAAGACAAAAAGGTGGGCCAAAGGCACGGAAGGACCTGGAGTTCTTGGGCATAAAGAAGAAGCTGTGGGCGGTAGAGGAAGAGTCACCGGAAGACCACATTGGTGAAGTCACGGTAACGACACGATGTAAACCTACGTGTTACACTTTGAGCAAAGCCGAGTTACACAGAATGTGCCAGTGTCTCCACAGCATAAAAGTTCCATCCAACTACTCGTCCAGCATCAAGAGACTCCTTGACATGAAGAGTCACAAGCTTGTTGGCATGAAGTGTCATGACTGCCACGTGATTATCACACAGTTACTTCTAGTTGCAATAAGAGGTGCCATGGAGCCATGGGTCAGAGAGACGGTGATGAAGCTTAGTGACTTCTTTGACACAATCGGGCAAAAGTCCATCACGGTGGAACACTGCCTCCAGTTGAAGGATTCAATGATAAATTTTTTGTGTGAATGTGAGATGTTCTTCCCTCCAACATTCTTCGATATCATGGTACATCTGATGGTCCATATCACCGACGAGATAATCCTACTAGGGCCCTCCTTTCTCCACAACATGTATGGGCCCGAACGATAGAACGGGGTGCTGAAGCGGTATGTTCGTAACAGAGGGCATCTGGAAGGTAGCATCATGCAAGGCTACCATGCAGAAGAGTGTTTGGAGTACGCCACTGATTGGTTGGTGGATCGCAAACCCATAGGAGTACCCTCTGGATGTGTATTCATCGGGGAGAGAGGACGACTATATGAGAGCACATACAATGGTGCTGCAACATATGTACGAGGTCCAGCCTTTCATCGACATGCATATGGAAGAACTTGAAAACCGGTACCCTAACAGGAGTGCTGATTGGATACACAAGACCCATAATGCAACATTCGCCATGTGGCTCAAGAGTTTTTGGTATGCCAGGGTGGCGGCAAATGAAGAAGAAAGGACCGCTCAAAAGTTTTCGTGGCTACCCGACGGCTGCGTAGTGACTTACCAGTCGTACGCAATGAACGGGTATACGTACTACACCAAGGATCAAGATCGTAAGAGCAGTTACCAAAATAGCGGTATAGTGCTGGTTGCTGAGACTAGTTCTGATAACCAAGGCACTACAGAAGCGTACTATTGCGTGATCAAAGAGATCTGGGAGCTTGACTACACCTTCACCACCATCCCCATGTTCCGTGTCAGATGGGCACGTGATGTCAGACAAGAAGATCATAGATTCTGGACAATGACCCTACCTCATGAGGTTTCTCGTCATAAAGTGGACGTGAAGAAAATCCCGGCAAGATGTGAACCATGGCAGTTTGCTACAAAATGCAAACAAGTTTTCTTCATCGACGACCCGACAAGCAAGAACCGTGTTGTCGTAAGGAGAGGGAAAAGAAGCATAATTGGCGTCGATGGAGTTACTTCACAACAAGACTATGAAGGTTTTCCTGATCCAACGTCAAACCAAGAAGAAGAAGAAGCATCATGGACAATCCAGACAAGGAAGAAGTCAAGACCTGAGGCAAGAGAGGAGGCATACGCTAGAAGCGGCCACAGCGAGACCCTAACATATAAGAGGAAGGAGAAGACCAGAAAGAAGAAGAAGGACAAGATTATGTAATAGTTGAATATTTGTGTATCTTTTTGTAGTTGATGTTTAACGATGCTTTTGAATGGAAAATTGTAACTTGTATCATGTCAAATTTGAAATCAAAAGTCTTAAATATGTTTTGAATTTGAAATAACTTGTTCAAATTTGCAATCAAAAATATGTTCTGAATTTGAAATAACTTGTTCAAATTTGAAATCAAAATGTCTTAAATAACTTGTTCAAATTTCAAATAAAATGTTTTAAATATGTTCTGAAAAATTTGAAGTAACTTGATCAAATTTGAAATCAATTGTATTAAATAACTTGTTCAAATTTCAAATCAACTGTATTAAATAACTACTTGTTCAAATTTGAAATCAAAAATATGTTCTGAATTTGAAATAACTTGTTCAAATTTTAAATCAAAATGTCTTAAGTAACTTGTTCAAATTTCAAATAAAATGTCTTAAATATGTTCTGAATTTGAAGAAACTTGAACAAATTTGAAATCAATTGTATTAAATAACTTGTTCAAATTTCAAATAAAATGTCTTAAATATGTTCTGAATTTGAAGAAACTTGATCAAATTTGAAATCAATTGTATTAAATAACTTGTTCAAATTTCAAATCAAATGTCTTAGATATGTTCTGAATTTCAAAATAACTTTATCAAATTTCATGGAAAAAATTAGCCCACCCAGTCAACACAGCTTTTCGGGTTCGGGCCCAGCCCGACGAACCAGGGAGCTGCCTACTACCTACTTGGGTAGGTTTGACCGGGCCCACAGGGCTTTGACCGAGCCCACCAAGTTTCGGAACGACAACCGGGCCCACAGACCAGGAAAGAGGACAACCGGGCCCACAGGCCAAGAAGAGATGTGATTCGGAAGTGAGAGTGCAGGTGGAGAAGGCTATTTATGCTGGTCAGATTCTTTGTAAACTAGCGAGGTGGGACTAAAACTCCCAACCCACTGCGCGAAAGCTCGCTCTGAGGAGCACTAGCGGCGGTGAAAACGCACGAACCGCCACTCGCATGAAGCACCAGTGGCGGTGAAAACGCAGCAAACCGCCACTAGTGTTGGCGCAAAAAATCCCCTCGCGCGGAGGAGCACTAGTGGCGGTGACTACGCAAGGAACCGCCACTAGCATGGAGCACTACTGGCGGTGCTCGCAAAGAAACCAGCCACTGGTATGATACGCAGGAGCATTGGAGACCCTAAGTTGGTGTACCGCATATCAGTGGCGGTTCTCACGACAAAAACCGCCACTGGTGACGAATTTGCAATAAGCTAGTAAATTCATAATATATTCTCGGGGTTTTTAATAAATACACCACCTATTCTTTTATGTGTATAATAAGATTGTTTATTCTCAGTAAACTTTTGAACCATAAATTCAAATGTTATATACCCTAATTTCTATGATTAAGTGTCATTATGTGTGGCTTTTGTGCTATAAAAATTCTATAAAATTCATTTTTTCTCAAAACATTGTCAAATTTGGTGTGGACACTTCCCTATTGCTATATAAGACCCATAAAAAAATTCAAGTTCAAACAAAAAAACATGTCACATTTGGTTCATGGGGTTGGATGGTTTCTGAGAGATCTACCTAGATGGTTCCAAAATGAAAAAGCAATGTGAAAAAAATGAAGAACCAAGGTGCATCCTTTTGAATTTTTGGACCAAAACTTATATGTAAGATTGTTTATTGATAGAAACATTCCATGCAAAATTTCAGACCATTTTGAGCAAAATTCAATTTTATAGCAATTAGTAACTTGAATATGAACAACATAATCATATAAATGGTTAATGATATTTCTGTATTTAGGTTTCAAACTTTGCATGGGACATGATATTATTAGTTTACACTCAAAAGGACAGGTGTTTTAATTTTTGGATGTACACATAATTTAATATGAATTTAAAACTTGATTCAGAAATTAGTATCAGTGGCGGTTTTGGATGTACACATAATTTAATATGTAGGAGCACTGGTGCAGCACCAATGGCCGGTTTTGCAAATAGACCGCCACCAGTGCTCGTTCCAGTGCTATAAACACTGAGGAGCACTGGTGGCAGTTGGTGTCATAAACCGGTCACTAGTGTTGGATCCAGGAGCACTAGTGCAGCACCAGTGGCCGGTTTTGCAAATAGACCGCCACCAGTGCTCGTTCCAGTGCTATAAACACTGAGGAGCACTGGTGGCAGTTGGTGTCATAAACCGGTCACTAGTGTTGGATCCAGGAGCACTAGTGCAGCACCAGTGGCCGGTTTTGCAAATAGACCGCCACCAGTGCTCGCTCCAGTGCTATAGGCTCTCAGGAGCACTGGTGGCGGTCCGAAGCACCAACCGGCCACTAGTGTCTAGCACTAGTGGCTGTTTTGCTTGGTGAACCGCCACTAGTGCTGGCGAAAAAATCCCCTTAGCCAGCACTAGTGGCGGGTTTATGCTTCGGACCGCCACTAGTGCTGCCGTGGTATAAATAGATAGCAACTAGACTTAGCAAAATTTCGAACCATTCGCCCGCGCGTCTCACAAACCAGCAGCGGCACAGCGAACCCTAACGCGGGCGAAGCCCTGCCCCCCCGCCGACTTGCCGCCGCCGCCATTCCCCTACCCCATCCGTGTCGTCGACCTCGAGCCGCCGCCGTTCCTCTTCCCCGGCCTTCTCCTTCTCGACCCCGTTCCTCTTCCCCGGCCTTTTCCTCCCCGACCCGCCGCCACCGCTGCCGCCGCCATGGTGCGCACACGAGGGACAGGCCGCCGTCGTGGCTTCTCCACGTCGTCGGCCCCGGCGGACCTGCCGCCCTGCGACGAGCCGACGGAGGAGGCGGCGCCGCCCCACCGCACGAGGTCCGAAATCCGGCGGCCAAGCCCCCCCACGACGACACACCGCCGGGGTCCCGGGCCACCGGCGACGAGGTCAGTGCTAGGGTTAGGATTTATTTAAGTTTACTGTTTTCTGTTCTAGGGTTAGGAATTTTTTTCCTTGCTGTTCTAGGGTACCAATGCCAGAAAAATTTTGAACGAAGATTGGGAGACGGTGATTCATAAGAAATGGCCGAGGATCATAGAGGAGGAATGGGAGGAGTTCAAGGAGAAGGAAAAGGATCCAAATTTCAAAGCAATCCAAGAGTGGTACGCGGCGCTACGTGCCAAGAGGAAATTTAACCACCGCCTTGGCAGTCGTGGTATCGAGGGAAAGAAGCCGGTGTGGGAGAAGGAGGACACCGAGCTTGCGGCAAGAGGGATAGTCCCTCCTGTCCCAACAATGCTCCGTCATGACCGGTCCACCACCTTTGTGCGGAGTACCATGACAAAAGAACAGTGGGCGGGCTTGAAGCCTATCCGCGATGACCAGAAAGTTTTAATCGTAAGGCCTCAACCGCCACTTCCTTTTCAGTTTAGCTTCTAACACACTCACTTATAAATTGGCACCGACTTTGTCTTATTTCAGGACAAGGGCGCCGAGTTCGAGTCGGAAGGCTCCCACGACGAGCTCCGTGCACAGTGGGATTCACCACTAAGCTATGCTCTAGGAAGAAATGAGCACGGGGGCCATATTCGAACCTTAGGAACCGGGGCCCTTCGCCACAAAGTCTTTCCTCAAGAGAAAGAAGCCTGGAGCCGTAAAAGAAAGGCCGAGAAGCACGAAGAAATAATAGAGGTGGTGAAAAGGGCGGCGAGGGAGGAGTTTTTCGCTTGCTTGAAAAAAGCAAGGGACTCCGGCCAGACTATGGAGGAGTTCGTTGCTACATATGATGGCAACCGGGGCGCGACACCAAGGCCACCCACTCCGCATGATCATCAGTCGACTCCGAATCCTTCGCCGCCATCGTATAAGAGCAGTGCTGGCTCCGGCACCGAACTCCCGAGTGACCCTGATGGCCCATCTGATGACATCCCGGTAAGCTCCTTACTGGTACCATAGTGTATATATATACTCAATTACGTCATTCTTCACACCGTAACACTAACGTACGTATGTTAATTTGTTTGTCACGACAGAAGAGTATTAAGTGCCGGATATTGATGCCATCCACCGGGAATCCGTTAGGCGCGCGTGGTCTGCTGATGCCAAGAATGACGGTCGTGCACAACACGCCCATGGCCCCGGATCATGTCAGGGTGCAGGTGGACTCCGTGCTCCCGGAATTTGACAAGACGCCAGCCCCTTATCCTCCAGAGGAGGAATCAATGACTCTAGGGCAATGCCGGGGCACGTACATCCAGTGGCCTAGGAGGTTGGTTGCCCTCGCTACCCAACCTTCTCCCTCTCCATCGTGTCCCGGAGCGTCTCCACCGGCTTCCGCTCGACGACTTCCCTCTCCATCTCCCCTTGGCCCATCCCCCAATAAGCCGGCACGTCCGGATTCACCAACGTCGGGGCAAGGAGGCTTCGATTTCGAACCAGCGCAAGACTGCAGCGATGATGACGCTGCACCGGCTCATGTGCCGCCGCCTAATCCGTCGCCGCCCCACCGTAAAGACAGCCAACCCTCCACAACCACCACGACATGCAACCCTAGGATGAAGTGCAATAGCCGAAGCAACTAGATAACAAGAATGTAAAGGGTAAGAATGGATACCACACGAGAGACGAAGATTTCACCGGAGTTCCACCGATTGGGGTAGGTGTACGACTCCGTTTGGAGGAGTGCTCTACCACAAAGGTAGAGACGCCACAAAGGCTCACTCTATTCTCCTCTCACGGCACCACAAAGGTGAGTGAGCTCCACTAATGGCTTCCTTGAAGGCGAAGACCGAACCTTTACAAACTTGATCGGGGCTAGCTCCACAACTCAATTGGAGTCTCCCAATCCAATCCTCAAGCTCCACAATCCCCAAGGGAAGAGCTCAAGGCAACCACTTCCGTCTAGGGCACCCAAAGCCCAAGAGAAATGAAATCTACAAGAGAAACAAGGGAATCAACTTTGTGACTTGGTGAAACCCTAGATTTAGGTCTTCTCGTCCAATCCTCAAAGAATCAACAAGGGGGAAGCTTTATGGAGGGAGATCTAGTAGAATGAAGCTTAGGGAGTTCTTGGGAGAGAGGGGGTTGTTCTTTGCTTCATGCTCGGGCAGAAAAACCGTTGGAGCCGAAGGGGTATCTATTTTGACTCCCCAAAATCTAGCCGTTATGCACTGCGAGTTCCAGGGGCGGAACTTCCGCTGGTCACCGGAAGTTCCGGATCTGTTCCGGCTCAACTTCCGGAAATCCACAATGGATTCCAGTAGCGTTGTGGACCTGGTTGGGCGGATGTTCCGGTGTACCAGAACCCCACCGGAACTTCCGGACCTGGGCAGGCAAATGCACATCAGTTAGGCTCTAGAGTTGGTTCTCTCTCATTTTTTGGGTAGGCTTTATGTGGATGTAAGATGTTTGTTTGTATACATGAAAAACGATTCACCCATTACCCTCCCATGTGGACTCCCTATTAATAGTACGAAGTTCCTACGACTCAATAACCGAAAAAACCGCTAAAACTCCACTACACTTTGTTTTCCAACTTGAGGGCATCGAATCGTTTTGCGCCATTTGATATCAAATCTGAAATAATTAACGCACGATTAGTCCACAACACACGTTGTCATCACCACCAAAATTAACTAGGAGAGAAATGCCCTTTCACCGTGCCACGGAAATCTGTGGCGGGCACGCTGGAGTACGCGTCTGGCAAGCAGGTCTCCCAAACCTTCAAGGATCAAGAGGAGGCCGAGTTTTTGAAACGTCGGCGCACCAATAAGAGGGGGTCCAAAATCAGCAAGAGATCCAGTGACTCGAAGAGTAAAGAGTTGGACTCAACGGGCAAGCAACCTAGCAATCCACCAATAATCGAAGGGAATTGGGAAAACCGGCCAGATATTTTGAATATGAAGCCCCCACTATAGCTAGTGATTTAGTCGACGGAGCCTACTTCGTGGCTAGGGAATTCGATAAAGTGCTGATGTTCTACCCTGGTGTAACATTCCAATTTTTAAAACCCTTCATATGCATTGCATATCATGAGCATCATGTCACCCTTGCATTTAATCACTTTGAAAGCCCTAAATTTTTTTGCCCAGAAAACCCTTTGCAAAAATGCCTTTATTTTGTTTTTGGACTTTGATTCTTACTTTTGAGTATTTGCATTTTAACCCATGAGGGTATTGGTACAAAAAGGGATTTAATGCATATATAAAGCTATCCCACAAGTTGACTTTTGAAACTATTTTGAAAAATAATATATTTTGATAGCCTAAGGGCCCTAAAAGCCATTTTATAGGAAAAAATATTTTTAAATATTTTATTTTGAGGAAATTCTTGTTCCAAAAGTTAGATCATATGAAAATATGATTTTAAAATTTTTGTTGCATTTTATTTGGAGTGATTTGGAGCTCTGAATCAATTTTGAGGTTCAAAAACAGAAATTAGAAAGAAAGAAAAGAAAAACCGGCCGAACCGGACAGAACCGAATCGAACCGGACCGACCGGCACAGCCCCGCCCGAGCCGCCCGCGGACACTGCTAGGCGGGCCCCGCCAGCCTTCTTCAGCCTCCGTCCGGATTCCGCGCCACGCACAACTCCGAGTCGCCCACGACTCCACCTTTGACTTCTCCGCGCACGGGCCGTCTCCTCCAAATCCCTGCGCGTCACCCCGAAGCCCTCCCTTTTCTCCTCCACTTCCCCCAAACCCCACGTTCAATTTTGCACCGGTTAGAATTTAATTGCTCGCCGGAGTTGCTCTCTGCCGTCGCCGTTCTTCGTGTTTCGCCGCCGTTCCGGTGAGTCTCCGCCCGTGCCGACCCTCTCCCCTCTCTCCTCTCCTCGTTCCGCACCTCATGACGCGAGCCGTCCTTGTTTTGGTGTTCCGCCGAGGCCGCCGACCGCGCTGGCCATCTCTCTCGCCGCAGCCCGCGCCCCCGAGCCGCCTCCGCCCGCGCTGCTGGCACCCCTCGCCGCCTCCCGCGTCATCGGCCGCCCGTGCCGCGCCGCCGCGCCCGCGAGCCGCATCCGCGCGTCGCCGTCCGCCGGCCGTTCGCGCCGCCCAGGGGAAAACCCTAGCTCTGGCCAACCCCGTCATGCCATGTGGCGAAGCTTTTTGTTTTTGTTTTTATTTTCGGCCGAATCAATATTGCACTTTTGCAGAAAAGCCCCTGTAACTTCAAAGCATCATAACTTTTAAACCGTTTGTCCAAAATTAATGATCCGCACCTTTCTGGAATCGTCACAACTTGTAGAATATTTTGGCACTGTCTATTTTCAGTTTTGAACATCTTAGTCAGAAGCAATTTACAGAATGCATGAATATGGTTTAAATTTCAAATGAATTGTTTCAAAATGGTTTTGAGCATGTTAGCTTGCTGTAAAATTATTTGAACATGTTCTCTGTCCATTAGGACTAGAAGAGAAGCTATTTTGTGAATAATAATGGCATACAATTTTAAATCTTGCTCTATGTTGCAAAAACCACACAATCTTTTAATTTAAACCCTATCCTTGTTTCATGCATGTTAATTACCTCTTTATTGTTGTTTAGTCTGTCCAAATCATTTTAAAAACTTTTCAAAACAAAAACAAAACTTTTTACTTTAGAAGTAACCTTTGTGTGCATCATCATGGCATATGCATCATGGCATGATTTTTGTATTGATTGTGTGTATGTTTCTTTGATTTTAGATTGTGTGGAGTGTATTCCTTGTTGTTGCGAAGAGTGCGAGAACTACCACAACGTTGGACAAGGCAAGTTCACTTTGATCATTCTCCTAAATATTTTTACTATGCACTAGTTGTTTTATTTGATGCATTAGGAATATTACTCGTACCTCTATGCTAGCTATAAATCCCAGGTAGTCTAGTTTTACCCCGGCCATTTCCTTGCTACCAAATTGCCATCGATTGTAGTTAAATGCTAGGCTATGGTAGTATCGCGGGGGAAATAACTACATTATGATATTGTTATGCCTTTGGCGATATGAAATGTTTTGTTAGATGTAAGGCAAAACAATTGACTCAATGAACCGTCTTGGGTGGGCTGCTTTGAGAATTTTGAGGATTAGCGGCGTCAGGTCCATTTCTATGGGTCCCTCTGAGTCGAGTTCCTGTGGATTCAGGAATGGATCGTCCATGGACGTCGTTTCCGTGGATTCGGGGAGCGCCTACGTTGCAAATGTGGAATGCCACCTGGGGTAACCGAGACTGGACTAGTTTCCTATTTAGTAGCTTCCAGTACAACCACAATGCTATATGGGCTCTGGCGAGACAAGAGTAAGTTGTATGAACCTAGACCCGAGGAATTGCACTGAGGTAGCCATGTAGGGGAAGCGTGATTCTCTCGTGGTTTAGGAAATTACCTCTGAAAATCTCGTAATCGATGCCGTTGCTACTCTACCCTGAGTACAACAAGGGATTAACACGTCGGTTTCTTGTGGGGAATGTGTACAAACTCTCGAGAGTGTCAAAACTAAGTACTTAGCCGTGTCCCTGGCAACGGACAATTTGAGCAACTAGATGTGGAGCTGTAAGGAAAATCTCACTCATTCCAATTTCTTAAATAAAATGAATGGTTTGAACAAGGTAGGAGCACTTGATGAATCCACTCAATGTGCTCTAGGTTAATAGGAGCATCGGTGTTTCTACCCGGTGTCCATTAGTTAACATTATTATAACATTCCTTTATAGTAGGGTAATTTATGTTCTGCTTCCACGCAAATAGCCTTGAACCCCACTTTGCCACATGATGCATATACTTGGTAGGCTCTGATATAACTCCTAGTGAATCTTGCCAATACATTCAATGTATTGACCCTAGTGGCTGCATCGTTTAATGATGCAGGAAGCTCCGACGACGAGTAAGATGTACGTTCTGCTTGTTTGGGTTACGGGCCTACATTCCAACACGCTCTCACCGTGGTGTTGATGTGCCCTTGTATCTTTCGCTTTCCGCTGCTAAACAGTTGTTTTATTTCCAGCTAACCCGTGAGGTTATGCGAGTTGTAAGTACGTTTTAAATTCTGGATGATTCGTTGTAATATTGAGACCTTTGTTCTATGATATTACATTTTGAAACTGTGTGTGCTAGTGAGTTGATACAGGGACTAGCACTAAAGCACAGAGATCGAACTCGTGTACGGGGGCGGTCGCTTCACCTGGACAACCGATGGTCAGCCTTAAGGACCTAAGGACCCTGCCGCGAGAGATGCAAGAGCTACATGGCTACTACATGGCAGCATCAGCTAATTCTTCACAACATGGCCAACAGATGAATGTGAAGGTGCCAGAGTATTATGGCTTCTACGATGACGAATCGGGGGACCTACAAACAAAGGAATTTACCTTCGGTGTGGACTTCCTTGACTTGTTTCACGTCTTCAACCAGAAGTGCTTAGACAACAACATGTTAAGACTCTGTTGTGTATACTTCACAAGGGAGTCCTTCCGCCTGAAAGAACCACACGTTGCCATAACCGATCCTCTCCTGTTCAGCAAAGCAACCATCGGTCTAGAAGAATGGAAACGGGGTTCGAGAGAGAAGGCAATTTCACACCTGGCTAAGTTCTTCGCAATGCACAAGCAACGCTGTTATGTTCTTACACTCTACAATTTAGAGTAAGTTGTTCTCACGACCATTGCTTTCTTTCTCGTTCCACTAAGTTGTTCTCTTTTCGGTTATAAATGTGTGTTCTTTTTGTAAATAGCGAACATTGCGTGGTGGTGGACTTTCCTTTCGAAGAAGCGTCGGTGACGTATCTTGATCCACTCCGACGGAAGAAAGGCTATGAGCTGCGTGACTTCAAAGCCGTCGGAACACTCTTCGAAGATGTCGTCGCTCGGTGCTCCGACACCGGGGGCGTGCAGCCATGTCCCCCTTTCAGGTTCGGTAGGGGCGTCTGGGGTGGAGACCAGATGATCGCCGGCACGGCCGACGAGGCCCTACTGGAGACCAGTGGACGCAAGATTTCCGCCCTAATCCCCCCCCTAAATGGGGTAGTTATGGCCACTCCGCGCATTACTCCCAGTGATTAGGAGTTATCCCCGCGCACCCGTAGGGTACGGAACCGGCCGTTACCAAACGACCGGGAGTCATAAAGCTTCCACTGTTGGCAACGGGGAGCAACACTTTGCCCTTTCGCCTCCATCCTCTGCCGCATCTCGCATCCCTGTGCTCTTGCCAGCTTCCACCCTCGCTCCTCATGGCGCCCCCCACCACCAGAAAGGGGAAGGAGGTCCAGTCTTCGAAGAAGCCTGCGACCAGCAAGACCGAGGCGGCACTCAAAGCGGCCGCCGCCAAGGACCAGAAGAGGCGGGAGATGCGCGCGAAAGTAGCTTTCTTCCGCCCCGGCTACAACGGCGAGGCGCTGGGGAAGCTCTGGCACGCCGTCGCCTCCAACTTCAACGAGCACGGGGAGACGCGGATCTTCCCGGCGGGCGTCGATCACCAGGATAACGACTTCCGGGTGTTCGCGCGCTTCCTCCTCTGCGGCATGGTGCCGCCCTTCTCTCTGTTCCTCCACGCGCTGATGGAGTCCTATCAGCTGGGGGTGGCGCAGCTCCACCCCACCTCGCTCTTCCTCCTCGCCACCTTCCAGTTCCTCTGCGAGGCGTTCGTGGGGGTGATGCCGCCGGTGGGGCTCTTCCGGCATTACTTTTACCTGCGCATCGACAATGCAAAGGCGATGACGACCCAGCCCAAGCAGAGACAGGGCCGGCACCAGGTATGTCTTCATCGATTCCCTGCAACTGCAATTCCTGCTAGCCAAATTCACAAACATGCCTTCTCTTTCTGCAGCGAGCGGCAGCTCGCCCGCGGCAAGACCCTTGGACGCTCCTGCTCGCGCAGGCGAGGTAGCGGAGGCTGCATCAGCAAGCCCGACGGCCGCACAAGGTAACCGCCCTGGTCGCCCCTATTCGCCTCCGATAACACCAACCATCGCCGACCCTCATGCTTCTCCACGGGTGCAGGCACAAGCGCGGCCGCGCCCGGAACGGGCGCGGCCGTGGTCGACCCCGACACGGTCATCGGGGCCACGGGGGCGGAGGTGGAGTCGGAAACGGCTCCCGTGTCCGCCCCCGCCACGACGGACACAGCGGCAACAGTGGGGACCGCCGCCGCCGCGGCAGCACCCGGCGACGCGCCAGAAGGCGTGGACGTGGCCGGCTCGGGCTCACCCGCCGTCCAGCAGGGGACGACCCCCGCCAGAAGCAGGGAACCCTCTCCAACCCCGGTGTCCCGGAGCCTGGGCGCGGGGGAAGTTGTCGGGGAAGGACGGCAAGACCCCCAGGAGCAAGTTGGCGACCCCGCGCCCAGCTCCACTTCAGCAGCTGGGGCTTCGTCATCCTCTGGGGCTCTCCCCGGCACCGACCTCGGCACCCTCGCCGGGGTCGCTTGGAATCCTCTTACCTGGGATCCGAGCGTCTTCGAGCGGGGGCACCGGTTCCTGGACGCCATCCGGGACCAGCAGTTCGCCTTCATCACCTCCTACAACGAGGTGAGGGAGCGCCACACCGCCGCCAAGAATCAACTCGGCGAGGTGCGGGAGGCCGTCGAGAGAGAGCGGCGAGACCTCTCCCGGCTGCGCGAGGAGACGCGCCTCGCCGAAGAGGAGGCGCGGCTGGCCCGGCAAGCCCTGGAGGCTGCTCGGGAGCCGGTAGTCCCGAAGACCGAGCTCCGTCGGCAACTGGAGGTCCAGCGCACGGAGCTCCAAGGTAGGCTCGACGCAATGGCGGCAACCCTAGAAGCTTCCCGGTAGGAACATGCCGAGGTGCTCGCGACGGCCCAGGCGCGGCTGGACGAGGAGAGCGAGCTGATCGCCAACTACCGCGGCGAGATCGAAGGCCTCCGCGTCCTGCTGGAGGTGCAGGTCAAGGCCGCCGAGGGCGCGGCGAGGGCGGCGACTCCGAACGAGGCCGAGCTCAACGCGGTTAAAGGCAAAGCGGCCGGGCTTGAGGATGAGTTGGCCGCTGTCCGAGAAGAGCTCGCCAAGGCCGGCGAGGTCGTCGAGCGGATGCAGATGAAGCCGTAGCCTGAACCCCCCGTCGACCCCCCGGCCGAAGACGACGGCAGCTAGCTGCCGCGGCCCCTTGCTATACTCGTTGTTTCCCCTGTACCTCTTTCTTGTTTGCTTTACCTGCAAGTATGGCACTTAGCGCCGTTTGGACAATGATCTTTTGGTTAGTCCATGTAATCACTCGACACCTAGTCAATCAAGCTCGTTAATTTGCTCAATTTTTGTCCTTTATTCCCGAGGCCGCTTCGCGGGGTGGTTCCCATAGCCTGTGCGTGTCTTGCCTTGTGTTGCGGGGGGGCTCGCGCACGCCTCACCCTTGACCAGACCAGGGACCTGGGATGGACCCGCGGTGCCGACCTGGGGCCAAGCGGTAGCGGGGAGCCACTCCGCTTGCGGGGTAACCACCCGGAGCCGTGCCCTCCCGGGGCGGACCCGGGTTCCACACGGGGAGCGCACTCCCCCCGCAAGCGTCCCTTGTAACACTCCGGCTACGCGCGGGATCCGGGGCCGCACCCAGCGGGGCAGTGCTCAGTTTCGTTCAGCTCTTAGCGAATTCAGCGTTCATGTTCAGATACTTAGCTTTCCGTTTGGTCCAACGTTCCGCGATGCTCTGCGGTTGAGTGCAGACGGGGCGCCACCTCGGCACCGGCTTCGCCACACACCGAACGGCGGGTACGGGTGACGAGGAAGTTATAGCCTTCCAGCGACAGCCCCCGCAACTGGGGAGACCTGAGTTTTCTCTAGGGGACTCGCCCCAAGGGATGCGACGACCCTTGTTACCCGGGAGCTAAACTGCTCGAGGGCCGCGGCAGGGACGCGGTGATGGGCCGGAACGAGCGACGAGCGCCGGCACCGGCGCCATCACAGCGTCCTCGCAACGACCCGCGCCCGAAGAAGACTCTCTCAAAGGGAATGCGGCCGGGTCTCTGTGGTAGTGCACCCGCCGGCACAAGGCACGGATGGCACGCACTACCGTAGAGTCTCCGCGGTCGACCCTGCTCCTTGCGGAGGTGTCCTACGGAGGGGGCGACAAGGGCGCTGTGGCAATGCATCCCGTCGGTGCCGGACGCGGACGGGACGCACCGCCACAGTGCCTCTGCGGCGACCCTCGTCCCGGAACCGCCCCTTTGAGGAAGCGCAGCAGGGGCACAACACGGGCTGGAGTTCTTCGATCCAGTGCTTCCCGTGGCCTTTGAGCTTGTCAAAGGTTCTCGTCTTGAGCCCCCGCAGAACCTCTGCGTTGGCTCGCTCCGCCTGTCCGTGGCTCCTCGGGTGAGCGACGGACGCGAAGCGCAACTTAGTGCCCATGTCTTCGCAGTAGGCGCGAAACGCTGCGCTCGTGAATTGCGTGCCGTTATCGGTGATGATGCTGTTGGGAACCCCGAACCGGCACACAATGCCCTTAAGGAACTTGATGGCCGCCTGGACAGTCACCTTGCGCACTGGTTCCACCTCCACCCATTTGGAGAACTTGTCGACGGCCACAAACAAGTATTCGTAACCGCCACCCGCCCTTGGTAGCTTGCCGACGATGTCTAGTCCCCAGACCGCGAACGGCCATGAGGACGGGATGGCATGCAGGGCCTGGGCTGGTTGGTTGCTCTTCTTCGAGTGGAACTGGCACGCTTCGCACGTCCTCACATGCCGGAAAGCCTTGCCGGCTAAAGCCCGGGAGGCCACATGGTGTGAACATGTGCCTCGATGTATGTCCTCCAACAGTGCACGCCCTTCCTCCTGCGGCACGCAGAGGAGTTTTACACCATTCGCACGCCTGCGGTAGACGCTGCCGTCTATCACGGTGTACATCTTGGCTCACCGCGCTACGCGCTCCGCGGCGTCGTCATCCTCCAGGAGGGCCTCCCATTTCAGATAGCGGGCGATCTCTTCCGCCCAGGGAGGAATTTCTCTGCCCGTGCATGCCGCCATATCAGCGGCATGGACCCCTGCTGCTGCAGGGGTTCCCTCGGTTGCCGGAGGGGCGTCCCCGGCAGCCGTCTGGGGGGTGACTGAAGGAGCTAGTTGCTTCTGACAGAACACCCCCGCCGGAGGCTTTCGGCGCTCTGCTGCCATCTTGGCCAGGTCATCAGCAGCGAAGTTGTCCTTCCGCTTGACGTGTTCGAAGCGCAAACCCTTGAACTTCCGTTCCAGCTTGCGGACCTCTTCCACGTACGCCGCCATTTGAGGGCAATCATAGTCCTTGTTCACCTGGTTGATCACAAGCTGGGAATCACCGCGAACAACCAGGCGCTTAATGTCGAGGGCGACCGCTGCCCGCAGCCCGGCAAGCAGGCCTTCATACTCCGCCGTGTTGTTGGTGGAGTTAGCGAAGTCGAGTTGGACGGTGAACCGCAGCTGGTCCCCTGTGGGTGACTCGATGACGACCCCGGCTCCCGCTCCCTGGAGACTGAACGCACCGTCGAAGTAGAGGACCCAGGGGCCCTCGTCCAGCTTGCCGGGAAGGCCGGTCTCCGACTCACTTTCTTCTACGCCCGTGGACATCCACTCCGCGACGAAGTCCGCCAGGGCCGTGCTCTTGATGCTTTTGGAGTTGGCGAAGTGGAGGTCGAACTCCAACAGCTCCATCCTCCATTCGGCCACTCTCCCGGTGGCTTCACGGTTGGTGAGGGTCTTCTCGAGGCAGAACCCGGACACCACCGTGACGCGGTGCGCCTGGAAGTAGTGGCGCAACTTGCGGGACGCAAGGAGAATCCCCAGAAGGAGCTTCTGTACTTGCGGGTATCTTGTCCGCGCGTCGCGCAACACCGTACTGACGAAGTACACCGGTCGCTGCACCAACCGCTTCCGCGGCGCCGAGATTGCCGGCTCTGGGGTGGTCCCTGGGCTTGTGGTGGTTGCCGGAGGCTGCTCAGCCACCTGCCCCGCAGCCCCAATCCCCGGGACGTCTTCCTCCCTCTCGGCAACCAGCATCGAGCTGACCACCTGGTCAGTCGCCGCTAGGTAGAGTAGCAGCGGCTCGCCCAACTTGGGGGCGACGAGGATGGGCGGTGATCTCAGGTATCGCTTGAGTTCCTGGAGCGCCGCCTCGGCCTCGACAGTCCAGTCGACTGGACCCTTCTTCTTCATTACCCGGAAGAAAGGCAGGGCACGCTCGCCCAGCCTGGAGATGAAGCGTCCAAGCGCGGCAACGCAGCCGTTGAGGCGCTGGACATCTTTCACCTTGCGGGGGCCCTCCATCTTCTCGATGGCTTCTATTTTGGTCGGGTTGGCCTTGCCGCCGCGACGCCGGGCGCCAAGCTCGTGGAGGCCCCCGCTACCGGAGCGAAGGCTGTCGCCGGGGCGCCGATGGCCCCCGCAGGTGCTGACGTTGCCGGGGTACCGGCGAGCACCCCGAGGCCGGGTCCCGCCGCGGAGCTGGCGGCCGCCGGCAAGACAGGGGCCGCCGCCGAGGCACTCGCGGCCCCTGTTGCCGTGGATGCCGTCGTGGTACCCACGGGCGCCCCAGGAGCGGCGGCCGCGGCCAGGTTGGGGGCCGCTGCCGGGGCGGGCGTTCCTGTTGAGGAAGTGGCTGCGGCCGCCGCGAACGCCCTCGACCTTCTCAGGATCAGGGGCACGCTGTCGCTGCTTTCCTCGTCGACGTCCTCCACGGCGACGACTTTCGGGGATGCAGCCACCTGGCCCGCCTCGTCGTCCAGCGACAGGAGGGAGGGCCAGCTGGGCTCGGACCCGCCCTCGCTCTCCTCGAGCACCTGCTTCCCGCGGGGTGCTTGCGGGGGAGCGTGCGGGACGCGGGTGGGGGTGTCGTCCATCAGCCCCCACTCGTTGCAGGGCGGGAAGGCGCCGACGATGTCGTTGAGCGCCTTGACGCCGGCATGGAGAGCGGAGACCCCCGGCGGGAACTCTGTTGACTGGAAGACCTCGCCGGAGATCCCCTTCACCCACGTCTTGAGGGACTCCAAGTCCATGCCGTCCGCCTGGAGGCGTGTCCTGTCCCCGGAGCCCGTGTACATCCACGTGGGCCGGAAACGCAGCTGCAGCGGGGCTATGCGCCGATGGACGAAGGTGCGCGCCACGTCGACATCTGTGAGCCCCGCTAGCCGCAACGCCTTGATCTTCTCCACGACGGGGAGGAGGTCGGCGTCGCGGTGGTACCTGTCCTGCCAGCCGATCTGGGGCACCGGCAGCCCCGTCGGCGGTTGGATGAACTCCTGGGGGTCCTCCACTCGGACCCAGCACCAGTCGCCCCGCCACTCTTTTTCGATCTTCTTCCCCGACCGAACGATGAACTCCGACTTCATCTGGTCGCGGGCGCGGAAAACCACCCCCGACGACATCGCCTTCGCGTTGTCGATGCGCGGGTAAAAGTAATGGCGGAAGAGCCCCACCGATGGCATCACCCCCACGAACGCCTCGCAGAGAAATTGGAAGGTGGCGAGGAGGAAGAGCGAGGTGGGGTGGAGCTGCGCCACCCGCAACTGATAGGACTCCATCAGCGCGTGGAGGAACAGAGAGAAGGGCGGCACCATGCCACAGAGGAGGAAGCGCGCGAACACCCAGAAGTCGTTATCCTGGTGTTCGGCGCCCGCCGGGAAGATCCGCGTCTCCCCGTGCTCGTTGAAGTTGGAGGCGACGGCGTGCCGGAGCTTCCCCAGCGCCTCGCCGTTGTTGCCGTGGCGGAAGAAGGCTACTTTTGCGCGCATCTCCCGCCTCTTCTGGTCCTTGGCGGCGGCCGCTTTGAGTGCCGCCTCGGTCTTGCTAGTCGCGGGCTTCTTCGAAGACTGGACCTCCTTCTCTTTCCTGGTGGTGGGGGGCGCCATGGGGAGCGAGGGCGGAAGCTGGCAAGAGTGCGGGGATGCGAGATTCGGAAGAGGATGGAGGCGAAAGGGCAAAGTGTTGCTCCCCGTTGCCAACAATGGAAGCTTTATGACGGCCGGTCGTTTGGTAACGGCCGGTTCCGTACCCTACGGGTGCGCGGGGATAACTCCTAATCACTGGGAGTAATGCGCGGAGTGGCCTTAACTACCCTATTTAGGGGGGGGAGTTAGGGCGGAAATCTCGCGCCCACTACTCCGCTTTTGGCGGCGCCGTACACGAGGCAGCGAAGGGACGCGGGCCCGCAACTGATCGGGGGCCCACTCGTCGGTTAAGGGCATAGCCCGGCAACCGACTAGGAAGAGACCCTTCCGGGAACAGGTGATGCCGGCCCGCGCCCTGGGGCTACTGTCGCACCAGTGGCACCCGGGGTACCACCGCTGCGCGACGCGTGGGCCCCTCCCCCGGGTTTCCGGGAAGGTCTCATCCTGGGGAGCACCGACGAGCTCCCCGGAAGGCTACCAGCCCGAAAGGGGCTAGCGGGGCTTCTCAGAATATTCCCGCTTAGGCACCTCCCGGGAAGCTGCTTCCCGGGAGGAGGCTCCCGGGTGCGCTGGTCCCGGGTGCTTCCCGGGCAGACTTGCGGGGACTGGAGGTTCCCGGACGCGTGCCCCCACCTCGGGTCGTGGGGCCCACTGGACAGCGCCACACGGGCGCGTGACAGGCGCGGAACGCGCGGTCCCACCAAGGCAAGGGGTAAGGCGCGCGGCTCAGTAAACGAGCCGACCGACGGGTAGTTACTCGTCCGATCCAAGGAACAGTGGTCGTCCAATCCTACCCTAGGGCCCTAGGCCCCTAGTAGCTCACCAGCTCACCAGGAAGAGTTGCGTGCCTCCCCGTTGGACACTTGTAGCCCATGCACCGTGGCACGTGTGGCATCCCCTTGTGTATAAAAGGAGGACCCATGCCAACGGTCAAGGGGTGGTTGTTAGAGGTGGACGGGTCAGACAGTGGGAGAGGTTAGTTGATTGGTCAGTTAGTTGGTTCGGACGAAGCTCGCTCGATAGATGCTTACTGGCTCCAGTAGGCAGCTAGCAGAGAGTGGTGAGGAGCGCCTAGCCACTGAGAGAAAGCCCGGGAGCTTGCCCGGCAACCTGTAAACATTTGATCCGTAATCAATATCAGCTCAGACAGGCAGGACGTAGGGTTTTACACCTCCGGGTGGCCCGAACCTGGGTAAAAAACGTGCGTGCGTCTGTTCTTAGACTAGCGCGTACCCCTAGCACTTTGCCTCGCCGGCCCCGTAGGGCCTCATCGGCCGTGCCGGCGATCATCTGGTCTCCACCCCAGACGCCCTTACCGAACCTAAAAGGATGACGTGGCTGCACGCCCCCGGTGTCGGAGCACCGAGCGACGATAATACATGTGGCTAACCCTGCTGTCCAGCAAAGATGAAGCTGCCGACGTGATCAAACGATTCAAGGCACTGGCAGAGAACGAGTCACGACGGTCACTGCGCGCCCTGCGCACGGACCGTGGTGGTGAATTCACCTCGAAGGAGTTCACTGCCTACTGCGAGGAGTTGGGGGTGACGTGGCACTTGACGGCGCCGTACTCTCCCCAGCAAAACGGTGTTGTCGAGCGCCGGAACCAGACGGTCGTCGGGATGGCGCGCTGCCTCCTGAA
This sequence comes from Brachypodium distachyon, assembly GCF_000005505.3. Lineage (NCBI taxonomy): Eukaryota > Viridiplantae > Streptophyta > Magnoliopsida > Poales > Poaceae > Brachypodium > Brachypodium distachyon. Next base: position 15,125,068 of record NC_016132.3, on the reverse strand, counting down.
GGCAAAGGGCGTGCCGGCGGAGTTCTGGGGCGAGGCAGTCACCACGGCAGTGTACCTGCTGAACCGGGCGCCGACGGCGAGTGTGGCTGGCAAGACCCCGTTCGAGGCGTGGTTCGGGTGGCAGCCGGATGTGCATTACCTGCGCACGTTCGGCTGCATCGGCCATGTCAAGACGGTGAGCCCGCACTTGAAGAAGCTGGACGACCGGAGCCGTCGCATGGTCATGTTCGGCTACGAGCCAGGGAGCAAGGCGTACCGCATGTACGACCCCGTGGCAAGACGAATCCATGTCACTCGTGACGTGGTGTTCGACGAGGAGGCCGCGTGGAACTGGGGCGAAACTAGCAACGACGACAACACTGGTATGACAGACTCATTTACTGTTGAGTATGTTGTGCACAAGGCCGCGCCCACGCCGCGCAGGGCACTGACCCCAGCTCCAAGTGGCGACGAGATCGACCCCATGCTGGCTCCTTCGACTCCAGTAACGCCGCCAGCTCCGCAGCAGGTGGAGGTGGAATTTGCAACTCCACCGACGATCGAGCCAGAGCTGTTCGACAACGACGACAACGTCAATGTGCCTCACCGGTATCGCACTGTTACGAACGTGCTCGATGCCGGTGCTGCACCACGTCTCAACCTCCTCCTCGACGAAGAGCCTGTGAAACACCGTGATGCAGCTCAATATGAGTGGTGGCAGAGGGCAATGTCTGAGGAGATGCAGTCCATCGAAGCAAATGACACCCTGCGTCTCGTGTTACTGCGAGAGGGACAACGTGCCATAGGATTGAAGTGGGTGTACAAGGTTAAGAAGGACTCGCACGGGGAAGTGACAAAGCACAAAGCTCGCCTCGTCGCAAAGGGCTATGTGCAGCGTCATGGTGTTGATTATGATGAAGTCTTTGCGCCCGTCGCCCGTCTGGATTCAGTCCGGCTGCTGCTCGCTCTCGCGGCACATGCCGGATGGACGGTACACCACATGGACGTGAAGTCCGCCTTCCTGAATGGCGAGCTTGAGGAAACGGTGTTTGTGGCGCAGCCACCGGGTTTCGAGGTGGAAGGCCAGGAGCACAAGGTCTATCAGCTCCGCAAGGTGCTGTATGGCCTCAAGCAGGCACCCCGGGCGTGGAATGCAAAGTTGGACAGCTGCCTGCAGTCACTGGGCTTTGTCCGAAGTGAATTGGAGCACGCCATCTATGCCCGGGGAGATGGCGAAGCTAGGGTTTTGGTCGGGGTCTACGTTGATGACCTCATCATTACTGGAGCAGATGAGCATCAGCTGGGAAACTTCAAGGAGGGGATGAAGCAGCTGTTTGCTATGAGTGACTTGGGGCCACTCAGTTTCTATCTTGGCATTGATGTGAAGCAGGACGGCACTGGCATCACTATTTGTCAGTCTGCATACGCGGCGAAGATCTTGGAGCGCAGTGGCATGTCCGGCTACAACTCATGCCAGACGCTGATGGAGACACGTATCAAGCTCAGCAAGTCCAGCACGGCTACGCCAATGGATGCTTCAGAGTACAGGAGCATTGTTGGATGCCTAAGATACCTTGTTCACATACGCCCTGACATCACGTTTGCTGTAGGCTATGTGAGCAGGTTTATGGAGTCCCCAACTGTCGAACACCTTGCAGCCGTGAAGCATATTCTGAGGTACATCGCTGGCACTCTGAATTTTGGCTGCAAGTATGATCGGGGAGCAAACGGCAATGCCAGCATCACAGGTTATAGTGACAGTGATCTAGCTGGCGATGTGGATGACCGTAAGAGCACCAGCGGCGTCTTCTTCTTCCTCGGATCGAGCCCGATCAGCTGGCAATCAACCAAACAGAAGGTAGTGGCACTTTCGTCCTGCGAGGCAGAGTATATTGCTGTAACCACTGCCATCTGCCAGGGAGTCTGGCTGGCTCGTCTCCTCGGCGAACTGAAGATGGAGGAGGCAGCCCGCGTCAAACTGTTCGTCGACAACAAGTCAGCGATCTCTCTCAGCCGTAATCCTGTGTTCCACGACAGGAGCAAGCATATTGACACTCGGTATCACTTCATACGAGGGTGCATCGAGAACGGACAGGCTGAAGTGGAGTTCATCCGGACGGAGGCGCAGCTGTCTGACATTCTGACGAAGTCACTTGGCAAGATCAGATTTCTGGAGCTGCGCTCGAAGATCGGCATGATCGAAATAAAGTAGGTGCACGAGATTAGGGGGTGTTTGTTAGCAGTAATCTCGCGCACGTAGTTTCCTTTTATTCAGCAGATTAGTTTCCTTTTCTGTTTCTGTTTTTTAGGCATGTTCAGGCTCGTCTGCGCACGTTGCTTGCGCATGCAGAGCGGCCGTTTTGGCCGTCGTGGGGTGCCTGGTTTAGCGCCTTGACTCGGCCGTGGGATGGCGCGGGATCACCGGATCGGGCGTGCTAGCTCCCTGTTAGTTTGTTTCCCTTGAATAAGAAGGATAAATAGAACGCCAGAAAAGCTGCGGCAGTTTGAGCAGCACAAACCTCACTGTCTCCTCTCTGTGATTCTCCCGTCGAGTGTTAGGATAGCCACGATAACACTACTAGCTTTTTCTTACGCTACACTCGATTAGCATTAGATATTTAGATCTCCCCTAAATCTTTATGTTTTATTTTTCGGTTGTTAGGACAAGCAGCGCAAAGCTGGACTAAAAGGCATGATGGAGGATGAGAGCAGCAATGACTCGAACTGAGGTTGCTCCGTGGATAACGCGACACCGTAGTCCGAACTTCATTTGAGTATTCATGTCTAGTGACCAGTGAGTTTTATTGATTCTGCGTTTTTTAGAAACAATCGTGCGTGTTTTGGAGGTCTTGATGTGCTTGACTTGGACAAATTTGGCCGCGCTCTGCGCTTGAGATGGGAGTGGCTACGCTGGACTCAGCCAAGCAAACCTTGGACTTCGGTCGCCACCCCCCTCAATGATCTTGATCTCAGTGTGTTTGCCGCTGCCACCTCCATAACTGTCCGTGATGGCTGTTTCGCCAACTTTTGGCATGATGCTTGGCTGTTTGGGCAGCGACCCATGGACATTGCTCCTGACTTTTTCAAGATCACGTGACGGAAAAACAGAAATGTCCGGTCTGCTCAATTCCATTGGGTCAGTGACATTGCCCATGGCGTTACCCTCCTGAACCTTGGGCAGTTCACTCGCCTCTTCTCTATGGTCAATAATGCACTCCTGGCAGTGATAGTATACGCTGGAACCTCACTTCCGATGGCACCTATTCCGCGAAGAGCGCGTACCTTGCCCAATTCCATGGCCTGACTCGTGTCCCTTTTGATCGTTTTCTCTGGCGCCTTTGGGCACCTGAGAAATGCCGCTTCTTTGGCTGGCTGCTGGCCCTTCAGAGAGTGCCCACCGCTGACTTTCTGGAGCGTCGTGGTATCCCGAATGGTGTCCCTTCTGTCACACCGTTGAAGAATCCGCTATGCACATCCTCCTTGATTACTCCTTTGCTAGGGACATATGGACTTTGATTGCCTCTCACTACGACTGTCCCTTGCTCAGCCCCCTTAGCTGGGTGGACACCTCCTCGATCAGATCATGGTGGTCTGATTGCTCCGATGCTTCTCAGGCGCTAGGAAAGACTCGGGCAAAGGCCATGGCTTCTACCATCCTTCTCACCTTCTGGGAGACATGGAAGGAACGAAATCGGCGCGTATTTCAGCACAAGCATCTCCGACCATCTGCGGTTTTCGCCCTCATTAAGGAGGAAGGGGCTCTTTGGATCAAGGCTGGCACCGGTATTGGAGAGCTGATCTCTAGACCTGATGATGTTCCTTGAATTCTTGTATTTCTCGTTTACCTTGTACCTCTCTCCTTCTTATTCATCCTTTCTGTATTTAACTGTGTAATTTTCTCCGCGGATTGATTCTCTCAATTCTTCTATTGGCAATAAATAGCTCGCTGCGGCTGTTTCGTCAAAAAAAAAAAGCACAAACGACATGCATCTATGATTTAGTAAGTGATTTTAAATTATTCTTGAGATTTCTTTACCGCAAACGAAGAAGCTAGTTGGATCTCACACAGGTATTTTATCCATGCTGTAAATTGTGAGGAGGCCACTTGACCATACGCATGATGATACAGTCCACGTATGTCTAGTTCAGTACGTAAAACAATATCATACTTGGAAACATCAAACGTGAGATCACGTTATGACTATATATATAGTTCCGTTGATCTGAAAAAAAAGGACTGAACTACTGGGTGACCGTGCCCACGAAACTTAGCGTGCGGCGTCCCGTTACGGACTTGCGGGCGTGGGACGAGCAGGCGCGGAACGTGCGGGCGATCGAAGCCGCGTCGCGAGCTCCCAGCATGCGCGGACGAAAAGAATGACTTGGCCTAGCACTAGCGGTCAAGCTTGGCCGGGCCCATAATTGAGAAATAAAATCAGAAAGGGGAAAATAAAAAGCCCCAAAAAATCCTACCGCTACGCTAACACCCATGTACCACAACGTACTGTTCTGGTACGATGTTCACGGCAGCAACGCTCCCATCTTCAGATATTTACCGATTTTGTTATGTATTGCATTTATCCTATTTTTTTTGCAATATTTATTGATGGATTTGGTATTTGGCGATTTAGTCATGCATGTTTGCTTATCCACATCTACTTACCGATTTATCCACAGCTCCTTTTCTAGTTAATTTGTCTACTTGTTAGATTATCCACGCCTACTTCAACTTAATTATGGCTACTTATCAGGTTAACTTTTCGTCTTTACCGAGTTAAATGTGTCTATTTGCCAGGTTAATTTTCGTACTTACCAAGTTTAATGTGTCTAACTACCAGGTTAATTTTCCTACTTACCAAGTTAAAGGTGTCTACTTATCCTTTTCGTTTTTACCGAGTTAAATGTTTCTACTTACCAGGTTATTTTTCCTACTCACCAAGTTTAAGTGTCTAACTACCAGGTTAATTTTCCTACTTATTACCAAATTAAAGGTGTCTACTTATCGGGTTACATGTACCTGCTTTACATGTTAGACTAACCTACTTAACAAGTAAAAGGTGAATAATTACCGGGTTAATTGTTCTTGCTTACCAGGTCAAGTGTTTATATCTGTCAAATTGTCTACTTACCAGGTCAATTAATGACTCCTTACCAGGTTAACTGTGTCTCCTTACCAGGTTAACTGTGCATACTTACCAGGTTAACAATATCAAAACTATAGTCAAAACAAACGAGTGATTAAACAACATGGTAATTGGGATCAACCAACATGGCGACTAGGTAATATGCACGACGTGACAACAAAACAACAAAAACAAACGATATCGGGTCACTGTCACATCCTCTCTTCGGCACCCCGAACTAGCTTCGCCGTCGCTGCTGCCATGCCTGCATTGCAGCCGCCATGCCCCATGCCCTTCTCCGTCCACTAGAGCTGCAAAATTGTGACCCTCAAGGTATACCCTTTGACCCTCCTTATGAAGCGACTGGCCCCGTACACGGGTTCGATCTCTGTGCTTTAGTGCTACTCCCTGGATCGACTCACTAGCACACACAGTTTTAAGATGTAATATCGTAGAACAAAGGTCTCAATATTACAACGAATCATCCAGAATTTAAAAGGTACTTACAACTCGCATAACCTCACGGGTTAGCTGAAAATAAAACAACTGTTTAGCAGCGGAAAGCGAAAGATACAAGGGCACATCAACACCACGGTGAGAGCGTGTTGGAATGTATGCCCGTAACCCAAACAAGCAGAATGTACATCTTACTCGTCGTCGGAGTTTCTTGCATCATTAAACGATGCAGCCACTAGGGTCAATACATTGAATGTATTGGCAAGATTCATTAGGAGATATATCAGAACCTACCAAGTATATGCATAATGTGGCAAAGTGGGGTTTAAGGCTATTTGCATAAAAGCTTAGTTGTTAAATCCTCAAATAGAATTTTATCACTATTGGACACGGGGTAGACACACCCATGCTCCTATTAACCTAGAGCACATTGAGTGGATTCATCAAGTGCTCCTATCCTATTCAAACCATTCATTTTACTTAAGAAATTGGAATGAGTGAGACTTTCCTTACAGCTCCACATCTAGTTGCTCAAATTGTCCGTTGCCGGGGACACGGCTAAGTACTTAGTTTTGACGCTCTCGAGAGTTTGTACACATTCCCCACAAGAAACCGACGTGTTAATCCCTTGCTGTCCTCAGGGTAGAGTAGCAACGGGATCGATTAAGAGATTTTCAGAGGTAATTCCCTAAACCACGAGAGAATCACGCTCCCCCTACACATTCTACCTCATTACAATTTCTCGGGTCTAGGTTCATACAACTTACTCTTGTCTCGCCAGAGCCCATATAGCATTGTGGTTGTACTGGAAGCTGCTAAATAGGAAACTAGTCCAGTCTCGGTTACCCCAGGTGGCATTCCACATTTGCAACGTAGGCGCTCCCCGAATCCACGGAAACGACGTCCATGGACGATCCATTCCTGAATCCACAGGAACTCGACTCAGAGGGACCCATAGAAATGGACCTGACGCCGCTAATCCTCAAAATTCTCAAAGCAGCCCACCCAAGACGGTTCATTGAGTCAATTGTTTTGCCTTACATCTAACAAAACATTTCATATCGCCAAAGGCATAACAATATCATAATGTAGTTATTTCCCCCGCGATACTACCATAGCCTAGCATTCAACTACAATCGATGGCAATTTTGGTAGCAAGGTAATGGCAAGGGTAAAAACTATACTACCTGGGATTTATAACTAGCATAGAGGTACGAGTAATATTCCTAATGCATCTAATAAAACAACTAGTGCATAGTAAAAATATTTGGAAAATGATCAAAGTGAACTTGCCTTGTCCAAGGTTGTGGTAGTTCTCGCACTCTTCGCAACAACATGGAATACACTCCACACAATCTAGAATAAAAGAAAGCACACACACAATAAACACAACATTCAATACAAAAATCATGCCATGATGCATATGCCATGATGGTGCACACAAAGGTTACTTCTAAAATAAAAAGTTTTGTTTCTGTTTTGAAAAGTTTTTCAAATTATTTGGACAAGTTATACAACATCAAAGAGGTAATTACTATGCATGAAACAAGGATAGGGTTTAAATTAAAAGATTGTGTGGTTTTTGCAACATAGAGCTCTAATACCATCTGAAGCGATCTCCCCCTTCACCAAGGGTTCGATCTCTGTGCTTACTGTGCTAGTCCCTGGATCGACTCACTAGCACACACAGTTTCATGATGAAATATACAGAAACAAAGGTCAAAGTACTTTATTACATCGCATCATCCAGAATTTAATAGTACTTACAACCTCGCATGACCTCCGGGGCCATCATAAAACAAATATTGTTTCAACATCATAAAACAATATTTCAAAATACTGCAGCGGAAAAGGGTAGAACATAAGGGCCACACTACTCCAAGATGAGAGCATGTTGGAATGTAAGCACATGACCCATGACAAAACGACGAACCTCACTCATCGTCGGATCCACCTGCATTGTTAATTGCAGCCACTACGTGGTCAATACATTTGAATGTATTGGCAAGCTCACTAGAGTTATAAAGGTCCTACCAAGTACATGCATAGTTTGGCTAGGTGGGGTTTGGCTATTTTGCATAAAAGCATCATTATTCAAATCCTATCATTTTTAGACAAATAGTTTTGAATTCTATTGGACACGGGGTAGAAACACCCATGCTCCTATTAACCTAGGCACATTGAGTAGAAACATCAATGCTCCTACCCAGTTCAAACCATTCATTTTATTAGGAAATTTGAATGAGTGAGACTTTCCTTACAGCTTCAATATCTAGTTGCTCATAATCGTCCGTAACCGGGGACACGGCTAAGTACTTAGTTTGACACTCTCGAGAGGTGGTACACTTTACCCACAAGAAATCGACGTGTTAATCCCTTGCTGTCCTCCAGATGGAGTAGCAACGGCATCGATTACAGTAATTTTCAGAACATATTCCCCCAAACCACCTGAGGGACGCGTTCCAACCTACACTGCTACATACCGATGTCACCTCGGATCCAGGTTCATATTTCTTACATCCATCCTGGCAGAGCCCATAATACCATGTGGTTGTACTGGAACCTACTAAACAGGAAACTAGTCCAGTCTCTGGTTACCCCGGGTGGCATCCCACATTGTGACGCAGGCGCTCCCCGAATCGCACGGGGAGGCGACCATGGACGCTCCCGAATCACACGGAGAGACGACTCAGCGGGCCCCATAGAAATGGACCTAACGTCACTACATCCGAAAACTCAAAGCAGTCCACCCAGGACGGTTCATTGAATTACTTGTTTTGCCATACACTAGGAAAACTATATTTGTAATTCAATAGTATCACATTGTAATAACACCACCCGCGTATATTATCATAGCATAGCATTTTACTACTACGATGGCAATTGATGGTGAAGTCATGGCAAAAGTATCCTATACTACTAGGATAGATCATAACTAGCATGGATACAATAATCTAGTGCATAATAAGATAATAGGGTAGATGATCAAAGTGAACTTGTCTTGATAGTAGTTGGAGTTCAAACACTCGTCACAATCGCAAGGTTCGCTCTCCGAGAATACTATACCATCAACAAACATATACACACACATAAACACACAATACAAACATGACAAAAGAATATGTATGCCATGATGCGATGCAAAACATGTGACATGAGTTTGGTTTATTTTATTTGGGTGATCTGCTGATCCAATGCGTTGAGAATTAAACACATGTAATTAGGGTTTTTAAAAAAAAGCAAAAGCTAGGGTTTAAAACCTAAAATGAGGTTTTATTTGCATCTGTAAAACAATTTAATTCATAATATTTATTTCTCTGCCGCATTGGACAGAGGACATTAAAACAAAATTTTGGGCACTGGTTTCATTCAAAAAGGACTTCTAAATAATTTGTTATGATTTAAATGGCATAAAACCCTAATCTGTAATTTGAATGTGATTCAAATATTCAAATTTGAATTTGTACAGTGCCAAGAATTTGATGACACCGAACCGGCACACAATGCCCTTGAAGAATTTGATGGCTGCCTGAGCGGTCATCTTCCGCACTGGCTCCACTTCCACCCACTTGGAGAACTTGTCGATGGCCACGAGCAAGTACTCGTAGCCACCAACCACTCTTGGCAACTTGCCGATGATGTCCAGCCCCCAGACACGAACGGCCAGGAGGATGGAATGACTCGCAGGCCCTGCGCCGGCTGGTTACTCTTCTTTGCGTGGAACTGGCACGCCTCACACGTCTTGACTAGCTGCTCAGCATCGACTAGGGCCCTAGGCTAGTAGAAGCCGTGCCGGAAAGCCTTGCCGGCCAGAGCCCGGGAGGCCACATGGTGGGAACATGTGCCTCGGTGTATCTCTTCTAGGAGTGCGCGCCCTTTGTCTTGGGGCACGCAGAGGAGCTTTACTCCATTTGCACGCCTCCGGTAGAGGTTACCGTCCACCAGGGCATACATCTTGGCTTGCCGGGCTACGCGTTCCGCGGCAGCGTCATCTTCCGGGAGGGCTTCCCCCTCCAGGTAGCAGGCGATATCCACCGCCCAAGGCAGGGTTTCCCTGCTCATGCATGCCGCTACGTCAGCAGCATGGACCTCTGCTGTTGCGGGGTTTCCTTCGGTTGCCGGGGGCGCTTCCCGGGCAGCCGGCTTGGGGGCAACCGAAGGCGCAGTCTGCCTGTGCCAGAACACCCCCGCCGGAACCTTCCGACGCTCTGCTGCCAATTTGGACAGCTCGTCAGCCGCAAAGTTATCCCTGCGCTTGACATGTTCGAATCGCAGACCCTTGAACTTGCGTTCCTGCTTGCGGACCTCATCCCCGTACGCTGTCATCAGCGGGCAGTCGTAATCCTTGTTAACCCGGTTGATCACGAGTTGGGAATCTCAGTGAACAACCAGGCGCTTGATATCGAGGGCGATCGCCGCCCGCAACCCGGCGAGTAACCCTTCGTACTCGGACGTGTTGTTAGTGGAGTTGCGGAAGTCGAGGTCGATGGCGAACTTCAGCTGGTCTCCTGTGGATGACTCGATGACGACTCCGACTTCTGCTCCTTGCAGGCTGAATGCGCCGTCAAAGTACAGGATCCAGTGGCCTTCGTCCAGCCTGCCCGGCAGGCTGGTCTTCGGCTCTTCTTCTTCTATGCCCGTCGAAGTCCACTCCGCAACGAAATCGGCCAGAGCCGCACTCTTGATGCTCATGGTGTTGGTGAAGTGTAAGTCGAACTCCGACAACTCCATCCTCCACTCGGTCACCCTTCCGGTGGCTTCACGGTTGGTGAGGGCCCGCTCAAGGCAGAGTCCCGACACCACCGTGACACGGTGCGCCTGGAAGTAATGGCACAGCTTGCGTGATGCAAGCAGAATCCCCAGCAAGAGCTTCTGCACTTGCGGCTACCGCGTGCGGGCATCGCGCAGCACCGTGCTGACGAAGTACACCAGGTGTTGCACGAGCCGCTTGCGTGGTGCCTGCCGACTCGATGGCGGTTGCCGGGGCTGGCTCAATCCCCGGCCCCACGGGCTTAGCCCCCGGGAGGTCTTCTTCTCTTTCGGCAACTAGTACCGAGCTAACCACTTGGTCAGTCGCCGCTAGCTAGAGTAGCAACGGCTCGTCCGGCCTTGGGGCAACAAGGACGGGCGGCGACTTCAGGTACTGCTTGAGATCCTGGAACGCCGCCTCAGCCTCTGAGGTCCAATCGATCGGGCCCTTCCTCTTCATCACCCTGAAGAACGGCAGGGTGCGTTCGCCCAGCCTGGAGATGAAGCGCCCTAGCGCGGCTACGCAGCCATTGAGGCGCAGCACGTCCTTCACCCTACGGGGAGCCCCCATTTTCTTGATAGCTTCTATCTTCTTTGGGTTGGCTTGAATTCCCCTGTGTGAAACCAAGAAGCCCAGAAGCTGACCCGAGTCCACACAAAAGGTGCATTTCTCAGGGTTCAGCTTGAGCTTGATCCTGCGGAGGTTGTCAAACGTTTCCCACAGGTCATCAATCAACGAGTCCCCGCGCTTCGATTTGATGATGATATCATCCATGTAGGCCTCAATGTTATGGCCTAGCTGGAATCCCAAACACTCGCATAATGCACGCTGGAATGTTGAGCCCGCATTCTTCAACCCGAAAGGCATGCACGTGTAGCAGTAGCAGTCAACTGGGGTGATGAACGCCGTTTTTTCTTCGTCTTCGGCTGCCATCTTAATTTGATGGGAGCCGGAAAAAGCATCCAAAAAACACAGCAAATCGCAACCGGCAATGGAATCTACTATTTGATCAATGCGAGGTACAGGGAAAGAATCTTTAGGACACGCACGGTTAAGATCAGTAAAATCTACATACATGCGAAGTTTATCCTCCCCCTTCGGTACTACTACAGGGTTAGCTAACCAAGTCGGGTACAGTACTTCCCTGATAGCCCCCGCAGCTTTAAACTTGTCTACTTCTTGCTTGATGAAATCTTTGCGCTACTGTGCTTGCCGGCGGATCTTCTGCTTGACGGGGCGGGCGTCCGGGCGCACCGCGAGTCGATGCTCGATCACCTCCCTAGGGACTCCGGGGAGGTCCGACGGTTCCCAAGCGAACACGTCGGCATTCTCCTAGAGGAAAGTGATGAGGACGCTTTCCTATTCGGCATTGAGGTCCGCACCGACGGTGACGGTGCGCTCCTCGCTGCTAGCTTGGAGGGGCAGCTTCTTCACCTTGGCAGCCCCCTCCATGAGCTTCTGGCCCTTGCCGGGGCACGAGCTCGAGCCTGCACCTCCCCCGGCAAGCCCTTGCGGGGTAGCGCGGGCCTTTTTCGCTGATGGGCGATCGCCCAGCAACGAACCTTCACTTCCGGTGACGTCCCCGTCACCGGAATCAGCTGCAGCGGTGGCCTTGACGACCTCGCCCAAACACACCAGGCTGCGTCCTTGAGATCGCACCTGATGGAGAGGACTCCATACGTGGACGGCATTTTCATCACGTCCGTAAGTGCAGTGAGTCGCCGCCATGAACTTGATCAGCGCCGCCGACCAAGGATCCCGTTGTAGGGCAACGGGGTGTGCGCCACGTCGAACACTAGGTGCTCGGTCCTGAACGCTTCCCGGGACCCGAAGGTAACCGGCAGTGTGATGCGCCCTAAGGGGCGCACGATTCCGGGGTTCACTCCTCGGAACGGGTCAGTGGGCTTCAACTGCTCCAGCGGCAGCTGAAGTTTCTCCACTAACCTGGCGGACAGGAGGTTCAACCCCGCTCCGTTGTCCACCAGTACCTTGGTCACCGTCATGTTGTTGATGATCGGTGAGACCACGAAGGGTAAAACCCCTGAACCCAGCTGCCGAGCTGGGTGATCGTCGACACTGAAGGTGATCGGCACGTGCGACCACTTCAGCGGCTGCTGCGCCTCTGCATCCGGCAACAGCGCGCACACCTCCCGGGTGAGGCGCTTCACCGCGGCATGGGATGAGAGAGCATAAGCTCCCCCATGGATGCAGGCGACACCACGAGGCTCCTGAAAGCCGGGCTCGTCGCCCCCGTTGCAATCGGACTCGCGCTGCTCCTTAGCGCGAGCCTTGTCTCGCCCCCGGGGAGGGCGCTCCCTACCGACACGGGCCTGGGCACGTCCCCCCTGGGCTTCTCCTCGGCCGACATCCCCACCGGGAGGCTTTGGCCCCACTTTGGGGTCGTTGGGGCAATCTTAGAGAGATGCCCATATCGTTGCAGTTGAAGCAGGCGCCGGCGGCTCGGCGCTCTTCGTGACGCTGCTCGCGCCTCTGCTTGATACCCTGCAGGATGCGGCAATCCTGTGCGTCGTGGGTAGCGTTGGCATGGATGGGGCAGCGGGACGCGTCGCCCGGCTTGCCGCCTGCCCGCCACCGTGTGAGGCCTTCTTCGCAGGCCTCGCGGCAGCCCCCGACTCCACGGCGAGGACTTGCTTCCCGTTACGCTTCCGGGAACTCTTCTTCTGCGAGCCCTCAACTGGGCTCGCGGCAGCCTTAGCTGCAAGCTTGGGCGCCAAGCGCCCTTCCTCGGCCATGGCACACTTGTGCGCCAGGGCGTAGAGATTCTGCGTCGTCCGTATCCGATGCGTGCTCAGCTTCTCCCGCATCTTGGGGTCACGAACGTTGATGGCGAAGGTGTTGACAATGGCGGCAGCCTCCGCCTCCGGGATGGAGTAGGAGAGGCTGGAGAAGCGGTTGACGAAGCTCCGCAGCGTCTCTCTCGGCTTCTCCACCACGGTGTGCACTGCCATGGTTCCCGGGCGCTTGTAGCCGCCTTGGAACGCGCTCACGAACTGCTCACACAGGTCCGCCCAAGTGGCTATAAACCCGGCAGGCAGGTTGAGCAGTCACGTTCTCGCTGATCCCTTGAGGACCATCGGGAACCAGTTAGCCCTGACCTTCTCGTCAGCGCCGATGGCATGCATCCCCAACGTGTAGGTCAGGAGGAAATCCTTCGGGTTCACGGTCCCGTCGTATGTCCCAAGCACCGGCGCTAGGCACTTGCGGGCCCATGTTACCCGGCACAGCTCGCGGGTGAACACGGTGCATCCGTCCTCGACGCCCATGGGAGCATCCTCCTGCTCCTCCGAGCGCTGGCGCTCTGCCTCGCGCCGGCGCTGGCGCTCCAGGCGCTGGCGGAGAACCTCCTGTTGGCGGGCGTTCAGGACGCCACGCGCGTCACCCCGTGTGACGGTTGGTGACGAATCCGAGGACCCGTCAGGATCCCTGCCTCCTTGCCCTCCCTGCGGGGGAGGGTTTTCCCCATGCCCCGAGGCGCGGGCTGCGTCTCCGCGCCCCGAGTTCTGCCCGCGGCCTGAACCCGCCAGGGTGCCCTCGCCCTGCAGCTGCTGGGCGGCGAGTGCGAGGAGCGCGTCCAACTCCACACTCCACGCCTGATGTGCCGGCGTGCCCTGCTGCAGCTCATACCGCACCATGACTCGCACAGCGATGATGGCTTCTGCCGGGGTCTGGGCTAGGGGCAGTCGATTCTCCGACCAGCTGCCCTCCGCCCTGTCCCCCAGCGCACCCGGGTGAGTAGGGTGCGATCCCGTCGGCGTCCCTCGCGACGCGGTGTGTTCATGGCGCAGCTGCCGCTGCGCGTCTCCGGCCCGTGATTGAACTCGCCGTCGAAGGCGGCATCGTGGCTGCTTGCGTGATTGCCGGCACTGGGAGCCGCTGGCCCCCTCAGTCGGTTGTCCGCCGACTGCGGAGGAGGCGGGGGTGGCAGCTGTGACTGTTGCGCCTGAGAGGGCTTAGGGTTCCCTGAGCCCACGACGCGGGTTGCGCGTCGTGCGATCGCGTGTGCGCCACTAGGGCGTCACGCGGGTCGATCCGAGTCACCAGCCCGCTTGGGAGGCATGGTGACTGGCTCCGTTGTCGGGATAGACGAGGCCGGTGCTGCTGTGGACGTCGGCGCCGGCGGTCACCGGCGAGCTCTCCTCACGCGCCCCCTACCTGGCGCAGCAGATGTCATAGCACGGGGCTCAAACACCGGGGATGCATGAGCACCCCTTTTTAGGTTCGGCAGTGGGCGATGGGGATCGCTCCGGCGATCGCCAGCGAGGCCAATGTGAAGCGTAAGAGCACAATGAACATGAGAACACTTTTTACCCAGGTTCGGGCCACCCTAAGGTGTAAAACCCTACGTCCTGCCTCCGAGTTTGTTATTAGCCAATGAACTAGGATTTACGGTTGCCGGGGGGAGTCCCCGGGTGTTCTCTCTTTCTAGCTAAGTGCTACTTGCCACTTTTGGCTACTACTAGCAGTGAACTGAAAACTCGAACCTCCAACTGAACCGGACCGAACCGAACCCTTTTACCGTTGGCGGGGGTCCTCCTTTTATACCAAAGGGGATACCACGGGTGCCTCGGTGCATGGGTGAAAAATGGCGAACAAAGAGCTAGGGCAGTTCGGCCCCGCTGCGCTGGCTTGCATGCAGGTTGGGTAGCCCTACAACTAGGGCCCTAGGTGCCTAAAATTTACACCAGGCCAGTCACTGTAGGCTGACTAGACGGGGAATCCCCTTTCTGTCGGGGCATTTAATGCTGACGTGTGCTTCACTCCTTGTCCTGACGAACCTTGCACACAGGGTGCCCGCCGAGCGGCCACGTGGCGCCGCTGTCGCTCCCGCTCGGTCCAGCTCCTGTAACGGACACCTGCGCCCGGGAATGCCCTTCCCGACAAGTTACCTTCCCGGGAAGCGCCCAGGCGAGATTTCTCTTGCTGCCCTCCAGGGCAACCCCGCACCCGGCTAGCCCTACCATGCTGGTGACTTGCCGGGCAGCTCGCGGGGTGTTGCCCGGGATGCGATCCTCTCCAGGGAGCAAGCGAGGCGGCCCACGCGTCATGCAGCGGTGGTACCCCGGGTGCCACTGGTGCGACACTCATAGGGACTGGCGACCTTCTCCCATATGGCGTAGCTTTCTGCCATGATGTATGCATTCATCTTCGCCTTCCAAAACTGAAAATCAACACCATTGAACACACAGGGTTTGGTAGAATACCTTTCCATATCTAGCAAGTCTAATCAACCGGTTAAGATAAATTAGAGAGACCTTGCTCTGATACCAATTGTGAGATCGAGATAGGCAATCAGAGGGGGGTGAATGATTGCGCGGAAGCAAATTAAAACTTTTCCCGAAAGTTCAAATCGTAAATCACCTTTCTGTCCGTGATAGTAAAACAGCCATAACTTTTGATTGGATAAACCAAAAAATCCGTATGAATATGCAAAAGAAAGGTACTGAAATTATCTAACCAACTCAACAAGAATCAGATCAATTGGAATTACCTATCAAAAGATATGATCAAATCAGTAACAGCTAATAGAAAGTTACGAGAATTAATCTATAATCGATTTCGAGGAATAACAACAAAGATGAAGTAATCACGATCTTCCTTGATCTCGTGGTAAACCTGCAGCAAAGTATTATGAACTCGTGATAAACCTGCAGCAAAGTGTTAGAAAGATCTAGCACGAAGAATCCACGAAGATCCGAGAAGAACATAGTGAAGCGATCCTCCTTCACAAGGGTTCGATCTCTGTGCTTACTTGTGCTAGTCCCTGGATCGACTCACTAGCACACACAGTTCAAGATGTAATACCAAGATACAAAGGTCAAATGTACTTTATTACATCGTATCATCCAGAACTTAAATTGTACTTACAAACTTGCATGACCTCTTGGGCCAGCATAAACAAATAATGTTCAAAACCATGACAACAATGTATCATGAAGCTGCAGCGGAAAAGTAGAGTATAAGGGCCTCATCTACCCCCAGAGGAGAGAGCATGTTGGAATGTAAGCACATGACCCATGACAAAACGACGAGCCTCACTCATCGTCGGACCCACCTGCATTATTAATTGCAGCCACTACGTGGTCAATACATTTGAATGTATTGGCAAGCTCACTAGAGTTATAAAGGACCTACCAAGTACATGCATAGTTTGGCTAAGTGGGGTTTGGCTATTTTGCATAAAAGCATCATTGTTCAAATCCTATCATTTTTAGACAAATAGTTTTGAATTCTATTGGACACGGGGTAGAAACACCCATGCTCCTATTAACCTAGGCACATTGAGTAGAAACATCAATGCTCCTACCCAGTTCAAACCATTCATTTTATTAGGAAATTGGAATGAGTGAGACTTTCCTTACAGCTCCGATGTCTAGTTGCTCATAATTGTCCGTAACCGGGGACACGGCTAAGTACTTAGTTTGACACTCTCGAGAGGTTGTACACATTCCCCACAAGAATTCGACGTGTTAATCCCTTGCTGTCCTCCGGGTGGAGTAGCAACGGCATCGACTTCAAGAATTTTCAGAACATGTTCACCCAAACCACCTGAGGGACCCGCGCTCCCACCTACACAACTACCTCAGTACAATCCCTCGGATCTGGGTAAACATTTCTTACTCCATCCAGGCAGAGCCCATATTACCATGTGGTTGTACTGGAAGCTACTAAATAGGAAACTTGTCCAGTCTCTGTTTATCCCGGGTGGCATCCCACATTGTGACGAAGGCGCTCCCCGAATCCACGGGAGAGACGTCCATGGACGATCCATCTCCGAATCCACGGAGACTCGACTCAGAGGGACCCATAGAAATGGACCTAACGTCACGACATCCGAATACTCAAAGCAGCCCACCCAGGACGGTTCATTGAATTACTTGTTTTGCCATACACTAGGAAAACTATATTTGTAATTCAATAGTATCACATTGTAATAATACCACCCTCGTATATTATCATAGCATAGCATTTTACTACTACGATGGTAATTGGTGGTGAAGTCATGGCAAAGGTATCATATACTACTAGGACAGATCATAGCTAGCATAGATACAATAATAATCCTGACAATGCAACTAATAAAATCTAGTGCACAATAAAATAATGGGTAAATGGTCAACGTGAACTTGCCTTGATAGAAGTTGGTATTCAGACACTCTTCACAGTCACACAGTTCGCTCTCCGAGAAAGCTATACAATCAAGCAAACATACACATACATAAACGCACCATACAAGCAAAAGAATATGTATGTCATGATGCAATGCAAAACATGTGACATGAGTTTAGTTTATTTTTTTTGGGTGATCTGGTGATCCAATGCCTTGAGAATTAAACACATGTAATTAGGGTTTTTAAGTAAAAGCAAAGCTAGGGTTTAAATCCTAAAATGAGGTTTTATTTGCACCTGCAAAACAATTTAATTCAAAATATTTATTTCTCTGCCCCATTGGACAGAGAACATTAAAACAAAATTTTGGGCACTGGTTTCATTTAAAAAGGACTTCTAAATAATTAGTTACGATTTAAATGGCATAAAACTCTAATCTGTAATTTGAATGTGATTCAAATATTCAAATTTGAAATTAGACAGTGCCAAAAGATTCTACACTTCCTAAGGATTCCAAAAAGGTGTGGATCACTAAATTTGGCCAAACAGATTTAAAGTTATGATCATTTGAAGTTACAGGGGCCTATCTGCAAAAGTGCCTTTTATTAATTCCGGAGAATTAAAATTACATTTTTATTTTATAAAACCGGGTGACACGTGGCAGCTTCTGATAGGCGCGTACCGGTTCACTTAAGGGAATTAACCCGATCTAATCCGAGCCGTTGATCAAAGATCGGACGGACGGGGGCTCTCGGGCTTACCTAGGGTTCCGGCGACCTTCTCCGGCGACGGCGCGGCACGGGCGGCGGCGGCGCGGGGTGCTCCGGCGACGCGGGCAACGCGGGGATGGCCGGGGTCGGCGCGGCGCGGCACGGCGGAGACGGGGACGGGGTCGGTGCGGCTTTCGGAGGCCGGAGGGCTTGCCTAGGACGGCGGAGACGCGACGGCACGGGCGGCGGACTCCGGCGAGGCTTCGGGTGGCGGTCGGCGGGCGCTGCAGTGGACCAAAAACGTCGGCGCGCGCGTCAGAAGAAGCGCGAGAGAGAGGGAAACAGAGAGAGGGCGGCCGCTTCGAAGGTGTCTCACCGCGACGTCGTCGGAGAGAGGAAAAACGGCGGCGGACGGAGCTTCAACGGCGAGAAATCGGGGCGGCCTGGCGGCGTTCGAGCGGGGGCGAGCAGGGGGAAAAGAACGGCGGGGGCGAGGGCTTTATAGGGACGCGCTCGGGGCTGCGAGAACGGGACGGAGCGAGGGGATTGCGGCGGAGACGGCGCGCGGTGGCGAAAACGGCAAGCACGCGGGGATCGCGGCGCCTTCCATCGGGGAAGAAGGCCCTGACAGGCGGGCCCCGCCTGTCAGCGGCCCGGGCGCGCGCGCGGGCGGACCGGGCTGGTCCGGCTCGGTCCGCGGTCAGTCCGAGCCGGTCCGGTCGGGCTAGGCCGGTTCGGTCCAGTTTTCTTCTTTTCTTTTCTTTTTTTTTTCAATCCTTTGATAACTTTTGATTTTGAACTCCAAATTGGCCCAAATAAAATCCAGAAAATTTGTAAAATCTTGTTCTATCAAGATACAACTTTTGAGAGTAGTTTTCCCTCAAAATAAAATATACAAAAATACATTTGCCCTATAAACGCCTTTAGGATAAAATACTTTTTCAACTCCAATTAGTTAACCAAAAATTATGGGATAGCTTATATATGCATTAAACCCTTTTTATACATCAACCCTATTGGTTTGAAAATCCAAAGGTTACAGGGATGTAAACAAAATCTCTTAAAGCCTTTTGTGATTCAAAATTTGAATTCAAACATGCAATTGTGGCATGATGCTCATGGATGCAATGCACATGTAAAGGTTTGAAATTTTGGGATGTTACACATAGATGACACCGCTAACGAATCTCTTTATTGCAACAATGTCGATCGATTACAAAAGATGCAACCATGCATCCAAGAACTCTCCAAGAATTGATCTAAATCCAAAGCTCTGAGTCCTCTCACGTCCTTGCTAAAACCTTAACTAGGACGCCCTCTATTTATAAGGGAAAATTCGCGACCCTAAACTGAGTCTGAATCCAACACGAACTCTTCTGTCCCGGTCGGTATTCTGCCCGTGGGGCCCGCATACGACCTCCGATTAAGATGACTCCAAAATCAAAGTTGTTCGTATTGAAGACGCACACAACTTTCATGTCGACCACTTTTCCATCGAACACTATCTTGATGATGCTACTATTTAATCTTTAAACAGCTCTCATCCGGCCACGGCTGGACCTACATGTCTTCACGTCGATGCCACTCCATGCCATCAACTCTTCTTGTGATGTCTTCAAAACTCGACCATCACGTGTCGAATATCTCCAATACCGTACATCTTCGGTATAAACAACGTACGACAAACCGGTGCCCTCCCAGATCATCGTAGTCTTCACTTTCATTGTTCCTTCGCACGAAGACATTGATCCCTCGACCTCAACTTCTCTCAAGCTTCGTCCCTCAATCCCGTCATCGACCACGTTCCTCTAGCTCCGGCAACACCTGAAAGCGAACACACAAATAACCAGTACGAGCACAAGTCCACGACTTGACTCAGGGTAAGTTCCACACAACTCACGCCATGTTTTCACATAAGAAAATAATGGATCAACACACCACTAGCAAAGCACTAAGTCCAAACAAGATAGAAGTCATCATATAAGTATCCATATTACCCAAAGTATCCATATCAATGTTTCACCTAAAACACTTGCCAATGTTACACATCACCTATGATTTCACAATCTCCCCTTGATGAAAACATTGGCAACGTCTCCTTAACACTAGACATTAAACACTGATTGGCACACACATTCACTTAACTCTCAGATTTTCAAGGTTTTGAAAACAAAACGAAAAACATCAAAATGTTCGAGAAACACCAATAAACACCAAAATATTGGTAAAATATGATATGTATATGTGTTGAAATCTCTCTCCCTTTGACAATGAATTTCATCAAAACCACACAAAAATGTTTATTTTGTCATATTTCATTTTTCTTTGTTGCAATGAGCATTATGAAACATCATGAACATGATAATTGTGCATCCAAGTCATGTAAAAAGTAGTTGTACTCGACATGTATATAAGTATGATGTAATCTACACATGACTAAAAATCAAATCAAGTATTGTTACGATCTATTGCAAGACATGGTCTCCCCCGGTCAACTACATCAATACTTGAATACAAAATAACTTGGAGCACATTATATTAAACAGAGCACTTTATAAAAGCATAATATTTTTTTTCATTGAAATTATATGCCAAGTCAATTCAACCTTGTCTAGCCTATATTTAAAACACCATGCCAAGCCTATGTCCAAAGTGCAATGATTAACAATCAGATGCTTAAGGCAAATGGTAAGCAATCAGAAGCTTAAGACAAAGGTTTCAATAAACACAGCAACTTCCAAGTTCATACCAAAGTGCAATGGTAAGCAGTCTCGTGAAGATGTAGTGCGACATTGGCATATGCATTTAGTAAAAATTGCTTGACACCACGTGTCTTTCTATATTTGGAACCTTGATACCATTATATTTTCATCGTTGCTAGTAGTTAAGTATCCAAGACCAAAGTAGCTAACAAAGTTTAACCATGACAAGATTTAGTTCAAGTTATCATTCGTATTAGAAGTCATGTGATAGACTAATTCATACAAGCATACATATAAAATGACAATGTCCTCAAAACATAAATGTGGTTGCAAAAATGTCATTTCAAGATGGAATACAATGCTCATTACTTTTTCAGATTTTTTTATTTACTAAAGATAAAAGAACGAAAAAGAAGCAACTGAAAAGATATTTTACATATCGTACAAGAAGAACACACTCCCCCTCAAACCATCCCGTATGGTTTGATTACTACAAGTTCACCTCGAAGAAAAACAAACCGAGAAGAATCCAATGGTTTAGTATAAATGTCCGCCAATTGACGTTCTCTATCTATAAAGTTGAGCACAACATTTTCTTTTTCAACATGATCTCTAAGAAAATGATATCTTATATCTATGTGCTTAGTTCTAGAATGTTGCACCGGGTTTTTAGCAATACATATAGCACTAGTGTTATCATAATAAAGTGGTACACTTTCTAAAGTAACCACATAATCTTTCATTGTAGTTATTATCCATAAAATCTGTGAGCAACAGCAAGCAGCAGCTACATATTCACTTTCAGCAGTAGACTGTGCAACAGAACTTTGTTTCTTAGAAGACCAAAGTACTAAAGAATCACCCAAAAATAAGCATGTACCAGATGTACTCTTTTTATCAATTCTACAACCTCCAAAATCAGCATCCAAAAATGCACGCAATATAATACTAGAGGAAGCAGAAAGCCAAATGCCAAAAGATTGGGTGCCATGTAGATACCTGAAAATCCTCTTGATAGCTTGTAAATGTGATGCGCGTGGGGAAGCTTGAAACCGTGCACACAAGCATACAGAAAATTGTATATCCGGTCTAGAGGCAGCAAGATAAAGAAGTGAACCAATCATACTCCTGTACATCTTTTGGTCAACAGGTTCACCATCCTCATCAAGATCAAGCGACGTCGTAGATCCCATTGGTGTCATAATAGGCTTGCAGTTTTCCATCCCAAAACGTCGTAGCAGATCCTTCGTATACTTACTTTGATGTACAAAAGTGCCCTCCTTTGTTTGCTTGATTTGCAGCCCCAAAAAGTAAGTAAGTTCGCCCATCATGCTCATCTCAAATTTCCTGCTCATAGTTTCTGAAAATTCTGACACCAAAGCATGAGAGGCCCACCCAAAGATAATATCATCAACATAAACTTGTACGAAAAGTTGATCATTGCCATGCTTGAGTACAAATAAGGTTTTATCAACATTTCCCATGGTAACCTTTTTGTGAACAATAACACCATCCTCACTTTGTTTATTTTTAAAAACCCAACGTGTACCAATAAGGGTTGACCTGGAGGTGGTGAAACAAGAGTCCAAACTTGGTTACGCTCAAAATTTTCTAATTCCTCATGCATGGCATTGATCCACGATTCATCAATAAATGCATGAGATATATCTTTGAGCTCAAAAGAAGCAACAAATGCAGAATGATTGTGAGAGTTAGAATCGATAAACCTTGACCGTGTAACTCTCTCAGTCATGCTTCCAATAATCTGTTCAGGAGGGTGCCTCGTTTGAATGTATTGGGGTGCTGAAATATTTGACTCAGCAGCTTGCTCAACCCCGGCTTGACTAGTCAAGGTAGTCTCTTGAGGGTGATCAACTATAGCAGCAATAGTAGTAGGTGTAGGAACAGCTACAGATGGTGCATGGACAGCAGGGGGCACGCCATCCTCCTCATCATCTTTATCATCTAAAAATATTCCCTCCCCCTGAACATATGCTCCTACATTAGAAACAAGAGGACTAGAGCCAGAACTAGCCTCATCAAAAGTCACTTCACTAGTTTCCATTAGTTGGTTAGTCTCGTAAACATAAACACGGTAACCACGTGAATGAGCAGGATATCCAAGAAACATGCCATCATATGATCTAGACTCAAACTTATCTAGATTGCTAGATTTAAGAACAAAGCATTTGCATCCAAAAACTCTTAGGTGAGATATAACATGTTTACGTCCAAATCGTAGTTCATACGGCGTTTTACCAATTTTGGATCTCAAGAACACACGATTTGAAACATAACAATTAGTAGATATAGCTTCAGCCCAAAACTTTCTAGGAGTAGAAAATTCATTAAGCATAGTACGGGCCATCTCAACTAGAGTTCGATTCTTACGCTCTACTACACCATTTTGTTGTGGTACATAAGGTGCAGAAAATTAATGTTCAATGACAAGTTCATCGCAAAACTGATTAAAATATAAATTCTTAAATTCAGTTCCATTATCACTCCTGATAGTTTTCAAAGATCCTGGGTGCTCAACACTTAATCTATTCACAAGACTCTTAAAATGACTAAAAGCCTCATCCTTAGATGCCATAAAATAAACCCAAGAATATCTTGAATAATCATCAACAATCACCAGAACATACCACTTAACACCAAAAGATTGTACTCTTGATGGACCAACTGTATCAAGGTGTAGAAGCTGTCCTGGAGCATCAGTCATGACACTAGTAATGCGTGCATGAGAACCTGCAACGATCTTACCATGTCTACAAGGAGAGCATACAACATGTTTTTCTCCCTTAAGTTTAGGCAAACCATTTAAGACATTCATACCACTAATGCGAGTAAGATGATCAAAACCAATATGCCCAAGTCTACGATGCCAAGATAATAAATCTGTAGATGTGTTGGCAACTAGACACCTAAATTTTGCATTTGAAGCAGCATGAAAAACAGCCTTAAAAACTTTCCCAAAGCGTGATATATCAAAAACAAGATCACCCGAAGCATCTAAAACTTTGCAAGCACTCTTCTGGAAAGATACTTCAAGATCCTCATCGATCATTTGTGAAACCGACAATAAGTTGTATTTTAGATTTTCAACCAAAGCAACATCTTTGGATACAAAATTGTCGGTTACCTTTACTGTACCTTTCCCCACAACAATAGAGGTAGAAGCATCTCCATAGGTTACACTTTCAGCCCGAGATGCACGTTTGAGGGAGAACCAATTTTTATCACCGGTCATGTGACGAGAAGAACCGGAGTCCACTAGCCATATGTTCTCCTTCCTCATGCGAAGTGCCTACAAACAAACACATGCTGAGATATCAGTACTGGGTTAGATAAAAAGCTTTTAGGTATCCAGTACTGAGATACACGACGAGTAGGCAGAGCACGAGTTTCTTTATACATTGGTACAGATTGTACATACCTCGTGCAAGTTGAAACGGAAGGTAAAACATTCACCCTAGGCACATAACGGGGAGTAGTAGTTTTATCATGAGCATAATGTGCCTTGAAGGAATTAGATCTAACTTGTTTTCTTTCTTTTTTAATTACTCTAGCTAGTCCAAAACAAGAACCTACACCATGTCCAAGTTTATTACAATAAGTGCAAGTGTACCTACTTCCAGGTTTAGCATGTGATGTATGACCTACATTTGCACTTATTGAAGTATCATTAGATATGATGCCAGCAGATTTAAAAATCACATTGGTTGGCTTGTTAGATGTTTCAAAAATTTCATTGCCAAGTGACTTAACAATAGTGGGTGGATTAGTCTTAAAGTGAGCATGTGTGTTAAAACCAAGTCCGGTCTTGTTTTTATTCACTTTAGACTTATCTAAAATCATATTCAGATTTTTGTGCCCACTAGAAAATTTCTGCAAAGATGCGTGTAAATAATTAACTTGATGAGACAAGGCAATACAATTATCACAAACACCATCAATGATTTGTTTTCCACTTTTACAATTAGCGCACAAAGAAACCTCATGGATATGTAAAGCATTTTCAACATGAGAAACCCTAGCATTTGCATCTTTCAACTTCAATTCAAAAATATGACAATTATTAAAAGAAGCTGAATCTGTCAAATCAGAAGTATCCATGGTAGCATCATTAATTTGTTTACGTTTATGCACAATAGGTTTCTTATTGTTTTCTAATGCAACTCTAAGCTTATCAAGAGTATCATCATGAATAGAACGCAAAGAGGTAAGCTCAGAATATATAGAATCACAAGACTTGCAGGAATCATCATCAGGAATCATAGACTTAAGTTTAGTAATTTCAGAATTCAAGGATGCAATTTTCAAGTCATATTTCTTAATTCTTTTAGTAGCATGATCAAGCAAGAAACTCAATTTACTAGCACTTTTAAGTAATTCATCATAAGAAAGTTCTACCTCATTGTTGCTGTCACTGTCGTAGTCGTCGGAGGAGGTAGCACTCTTGCTACTAGCCATAAGACAGATCCCATTAATGCCGTGCTTGCCTTTGGATGCATCATCTTCATCAGACTCGATATCCACATCACTCAAGCATGGTTCACCATATTCATTGATTACAGAGAAAATACTGTAAGCCACCGTTCGAGCAAAGTCGCCCCTCTTTTTATTCTTGATGTTGAAGGGGCGCTTCTTCTTCTTGTCCTCCCCATTTTCTTCTTTCGCCATCTTGGATAAGAATTTAGAACAATTTTGGTGAAAGTGATTGGATCACCACATTCAAAGCACCTTGGAGCATTGTTCCCACCTCTCTTCCTTGAACGAACATTTTGCAGGGCACGTGTAAAACAAGAGGTGAGGAGTGCCAATTCTTCCTCTGGGTATTGCTCTAGTTGTTCATCAGTTAGTTGAGACAAAGAAGACAGAGCATAGCAATATGTAGAAGTACCATCATTAGAGCTGCCAGGGTTAGTAACAAGTGCAATTGATTTGGCACCGGTTGTCCTAGCAAGAAAATCTAATTCATGAGTTTTCAATTTTGAGTACAGAATATTAAGTGTAAGTGTGCTCATGACAGTAGATTCTCTAATAGATGTAATTTTCATCTCCCATATGGACATATCTAATGCACTCAAAAGTTGCCTAGAAGCCTCAGCATCAGTATAAGTAACACATAATGCACGTAAGTTGCTGAGAATCTTATTAAAGCGTGCAAAGAATTCATCCAAAAATTCACCTGTACCCATCTCAAATCTCATGTACTCCTTTTTGTACATGTCCTGACGCACCTCTTTAACAGAGTTTGATCCTTCATGATAACTACAAAGTGCGTTACATACCTCATGAGCAGATGTAAGGTGAGCGACACGGTCGAAGTCACTTCGTTGTAGACCTTGGATGATGTAGTTCCTCGCCTTGTAGTTGTTCTCCACGTGGACCTAGTTTGTTGGTGTGATCGCATTGTCCGCGGGAAGCTCATAGGGATTGGCGACCTTCTCCCATATGGCGTAGCTTTGTGCCATGATGTATGCCTTCATCTTCGCCTTCCAAAACTGAAAATCAACACCATCGAACACACAGGGTTTGGTAGAATACCTATCCATATCTAGCAAGTCTAATCAACCGGTTAAGATAAATTAGAGAGACCTTCCTCTGATACCAATTGTGAGATCGAGATAGGCAATCAGAGGGGGGTGAATGATTGCGCGGAAGCAAATTAAAACTTTTCCCGAAAGTTCAAACCGTAAATCACCTTTCTCTCCGTGATAGTAAAACAGCCGTAACTTTTGATTTAATTAACCAAAAAATACGTATGAGTATGAAAAACAAAGGTATTGAAATTATCTAACCAACGCAACAAGAATCAGATCAATTGGACTTACCTACCAAAAGATATGATCAAATCAGTAATAGCTGACAGAAAGTTACGAGAATTAATCTATAATCGATTTCGAAGAATAACAAGCAAGATGAAGTAATTGTGATCTTCCTTGATCTCGTGATAAACCTGCAGCAAAGTATTATGAACTCGTGATAAACCTGCAGCAAAGTGTTAGAAAGATCTAGCACGAAGAATCCACGAAGATCCGAGAAGAACATAGATGACACCGCTAACGAATCTCTTTATTGCAACAATGTCGATCGATTACAAAAGATGCAACCATGCATCCAAGAACTCTCCAAGAATTGATCTAGATCCAAAGCCCTGAGTCCTCTCACGTCCTTGCTAAAACCTTAACTAGGACGCCCTCTATTTATAAGGGAAAATTCGCGACCCTAAACCGAGTCTGAATCCAACACGAACTCCTCTGTCCCGGTCGGTATTCTGCCCGTGGGGCCCGCATACGACCTTCGATTAAGATGACTCCAAAATCAAAGTTGTTTGTATTGAAGACGCACACAACTTTCATGTCGACCACTTTTCCATCGAACACCATCTTGATGACGCTACTATTTAATCTTTAAACAGCTCTCATCCGGCCACGACTGGACCTACATGTCTTCACGTCGATGCCACTCCATGCCATCAACTCTTCTTGTGATGTCTTCAAAACTCGACCATCACGTGTCGAATATCTCCAATACCGTACATCTCCGGTATAAACAACGTACGACAAACCGGTGCTGTCCCGGATCATCGTAGTCTTCACTTTCATTGTTCCTTCGCACGAAGACATTGATCCCTCGACCTCAGCTTCTCCCAAGCTTCGTCCCTCGATCCCGTCATCGACCACGTTCCTCTAGCTCCGGCAACACCTGAAAGCGAACACACAAATAACCAGTACGAGCACAAGTCCACGACTTGACTCAGGGTAAGTTCCACACAACTCACGCTATGTTTTCACATAAGAAAATAATGGATCAACACACCACTATCAAAGCACTAAGTCCAAACAAGATACAAGTCATCATATAAGTATTCATATTATCCAAAGTATCCATATCAATGTTTCACCTAAAACACTTGCCAATGTTACACATCACCTATGATTTCACATCCACGGCCACGGTTTCCACCGCGGCCACGGTTGCCTCCACGTCCGCGAGTTGCGGCGTTGGCGGAGGTTTGGAAGCCTCCTCTTCCTCCTCCATACTCAGCAAGCATCTCCTGACGAGCATCATAAGAAGAAAGTTGTGCATAGAGATCGCTTATAGAGAGCGTGTCAATGTTGTTGAAGGAGGTGACCAGCGGGTTGTACTCAGATTCGAGTCCCGCAAGGATGTACTCGACGAACTCGGCTTCATCGAGCTTGCGGCCAACGGCGACGAGCTCATCACCAAGTGCCTTCATCTTGGAGATGTACTGCGCCGCCGTCATGTTGCCCTTCTTGGTGTTGGCGAGGGCTTGATGCAGATTGGTGATCCGCTAGCGAGATTGCGAAGAGAACATCTTCACGATCGCACCCTAGATCTCATGTGCATGCTCCATCCCGATGACCTGCGTAAGGATTTCTTTCGAGAGAGAGTTTAGCAAATAGCCAACCACCTGTTGATCTCTGGTGATCCAGGAGGTATACGCCGGATTGGCAACTTCCGCGGTGGTCTTGTCATCGCGGGTGACGGAGATCTTCTTCTCCAGCTCGGCGTCGGTGGCGTCGAGCAAGCCAGTCATCTGCGCTCCACGCAGAGCTGGGAGCACCTGCGCTTTCCATAGGAGAAAATTCTCCCTGGTCAGCTTCTCCGATGGTGGTGCGCCTAGGGACGCAGGAACACTTGAGGAGGAAGCCATGGATGGCGGGTGGAAGGTAAATGAGAACGCTAGATTAGATGGAAGAGTTGCTCTAATACCATGTAAACGTGGGAAGCGTTTCTACCTCCCTAGGAGGCCGCGTGGTGTATATTTATATACCAAAGAGATATACATGGAGGGTTTGTTTACAATGCACAAAATCAGGAGGAGATCACGACTTGGTTTATAACTTACCAACCGGATGAACATGATCTGTTGGAATCTAATCCTAACACATCTGCTATATTGATCCCAAGAATTTTGATATCACCATTTCCAATGGCTGCTGG
Organism: Brachypodium distachyon; assembly: GCF_000005505.3. Classification (NCBI taxonomy): domain Eukaryota; kingdom Viridiplantae; phylum Streptophyta; class Magnoliopsida; order Poales; family Poaceae; genus Brachypodium; species Brachypodium distachyon. The sequence continues at coordinate 15,096,243 of NC_016132.3, read as the reverse complement.
TCAGGTTAGTTAATTTTCAATGCCAATTATCGCTTCATCTGCTTATGGTTGTTTATGTATGTGTTTGATTCATGAAATAGGGCTTCTTCGGTTTCCTTTGCAGCATTTTATATAGAACAGCGGAGTAAAAATGCGGAAACGTAACGATGGCAATGGTCCTTCACGGAAGGAGAAGATCAGCTAATGGTAATAATGCGGGCAAACCAATCTTTCATTTTTCCTGTATTATTTAATCTTCTTGTGTCAATGTTTGTAAGTAGTTTCAGTAATATGTCGATATCTAACATATCAGAACAAGAAGATATCAATTGTATTGCTAACTGCGTGATGCAATTGTTCAATTGTTAGATACTCTCTTGAAGTCAAACAATGTGAATTAAGTAACTTGTACACACTGGAATGATATTTTGGACTCTTTCTTAATTAGATCGGATCAACTTGATCTTTACTACTTTGCTCATGTCGTGTGCAACTAAACTGAGTCCATACCATCCACATATCTTGACAACTTCTTACGGATTTCTATATGCTTTTATTTGATGAGGACTAACTGCTATAGGAAAGCTATTCAAGAACATGGGTTAAGCCAAGAAGAAGAAATGCTCCCTTCCAATTTATTGATGTCTCTCCTTCAGAAACTGAGGTTGAATTTTCATTTGACTTACATCGTGTCACCACTAAAGCATACGTGTCCTTTTTACCCTACAGTTGTATTAATTCACTTGACGTTCTGAGGAACGTGATTTTGAGTCTTCATTCATTAAATTAAATGATATATCTGAATTTCTATTTGAGCAAATGATAAGCACTCTGGATTTTTCTTTTGGTTATCTGTTCTGCTACAGATGTTTGATCTACTTCTGTCAATCGAGCACTTAAATTTTTTCCCCTCCTGCTTATAGTATTTAACTCCTACACTTATTAGAGCATGAGGCAACACTATGTGTTTGAATACGACAAAACAAGAGAGTCCATGTGACGACCAATGGTACCTTCGATCATGCTTTATCTCAAATTCTGCAGGTATATGTGTTGTCATCGGTCGCTGGTTAAGGTTTCTCTTTTTTTTTCTGGCCTCCACTTTTGACAATGGCGGCGGGGATGCAATAATAGACCTTTGATGCTTATATGGTTAATAGGATGTTTCTGATTTTTTTTTTATTTTCAGGAGGTATAGATGAAATCTGATGATGGAAGCATCATGTTGCTTGTTTCAGTATCCACATGCCTTTAGCCTTTAAGTTTTTCACTCTGAATGGGAGAATGCATGCTTGTTGGCCATCACGTGCGCATCTTCTCAGGTAAACTAGCTATATTTACTTTTCCCTCTGATTGTTTATGTTCTCATTTTTCTGGTAAGGAGGGTATGTTAAAGCAGAGGATACATACATAACACAGTGTTGTATATCAGGGAAAAAGCAGCAGCAGCATGAAAGCATAGGTCTTTTGCCAAGAGGTAAACATGAACCTTGCGAGCTGTTAGTCATGGGAAACATACCTTTCATTGCTAAACTAAAATATACCTTTTGCCTGAGGAATTAGATTCAGTTTTTCTTATAATCTTATGGTAAAGATGCTAATGCATTGCTGATGATTGACCCACTGTGGCGTTTTTAACTATCGTTATGATTACTACAAGTGAGTTCAGGTTTGCAAAATTGATGTATGTTTAATGGAAAATTGCATGATATTCTTTCTCAGTGAATGGTGTTCTCAATCCAGAAGGAAGCTTCTTTGATGATCGTGTCTCGTCTTTAAATTGAGTGATTAAACTAAGAGAACGATCCTTTACACAATCAGGTTTACTTGGGTGAAAATAGGTATAGCCACTGCATTATTTTTGGGGCATCACTTATCCAGTGAAATGTGTATAATTTATTTTGAAATTGCAAAGAAGCCAAGGTTTTTTGTCAATACCAAGTGTTGAGTTTGCCCAAAGATCAATCACACGAAGACTCACATGCACATGACGATCACAAGATTATTTGGCCAAATGAGCGTATCGTGCTCTCTATTTTTCTCTTTTATTTCTTTCTCCCAACTCACGTTACAAGCTTGATCCTGGTGCATGTATATATATGCACACCAAAATCAACTCCTAACACTACTAGGACTCCAACGTAACCTATTAGTATTGCTACTAATTAGCCACGTACTACTAACCTATCTAGACTCAGACACGACGTGCTCATCACCACACGTGCATGTCCTAAACAAACTCAACTCTTGATTAATCTAACAATCTCTCTTTAATCAAGACTTTTTGTCTTCCTTGTGCTTCCCCTGATGTTGACTCATCCGCAGCTTCACAACTCGTCGACTACACTCAACGTATGATCCAGACTCCCAGTCACGCTAGCTCCCGCATGGACTACACCGTCCACACCTAGCACAATACGTGCTAACTAAATCCATAGCTCCACATAGAGACGTGTCCTCATTGAAGAGACTCACCTTCACTGGTTACCACCCCACTATACGCTTGAGTTTCCGTCTTCTTGCCGAGACACACAGATGACACCCGCCACCTTGTCTGCACGCACGTCTTCGCCCTCAGTAATACACCTCACCGGACAGCCCTTCGACCGTGACGCACTTCCACTGCAACAGAGTCTCACACAGACGAGCACTTGGACACAACCACGACTCACAGACGTTGACATGGACATACATACGCAGCTTGACATGATGTCGAGTACTTTCCGACGATCAGGATGATCTCCCGTTACTAGGAGATCGGTCCACTGCGACGATAGTCCTATATGATCTGTTGAACGTCGCTCCACTGCACAGCCACCGATTGCCCGATCCAATCCGCTGAACATCTCTTCGCGCACTGCCACCGTTTGCCCGCTCTTATCCGCGAACACCGCTCCGCCGCCGTTGCCCGCTCTGTTCTGCGGACGCCGTTCCGCCACTATTGTCTGCCCTGAGGCGCTAGCACATCGCCTTCCCGGGGCAAGCGCGTCTTCAAATCTTGGACCTCGCTCTGATACCAAATGTTGGGTTTGCCCAAAGATCAATTACATGAAGACGCACACGCAGACGACGATCACAAGATTATTTGGCCAAGGGCGCGTATCGTGCCCTATATTTTTCTCTTTTATTTCTTTCTCCCAACTCACGTTACAAGCTTGATCCTGGTGCATGTATATATATGCACACCAAAACCAACTCTTAACACTACTAGGACTCCAACGTAACCTATTAGTATTGCTACTAATTAGCCACGTACTACTAACCTATCTAGACTCGGACACGACGTGCTCATCACCACACGTACATGTCCTAAACAAACTCAACTCTTGATTAATCTAACACCAAGTTGCTCTATTTAAAAAAAAAAAGAAACAAAGAAATACAATCTAGCATGCCGTGGAGATGATAAATCAGACTTATGAGATGAAGTTTTGCTGTTAGATGGTCACACCCTGTGCAACTACTTATTTTTATTTGGCTGTTTGCTTTGGATATGACACCTTTCTTTCTATCAAAGCATGCTGATGGATTGTCCTGGTTTCATTTGTCTAATGGAAAATTTTGTTTCTACCAAAATCAATGCTTCATTATTAGTTCAACATATACTCATATAAGACGCGAGAGGAAGATAAATGTATATATTTCCAGTTGAGATACAGACCAATATATGGAATTTGTGTGTTCTGAGTCGGACATGGCTCTGATTTTTTAGGAAATCACCGGGGAGGAGAGAGTAGTTCCAGTTTTATGTTTCATAAAGGTGTGTAAACGCAAAGGGAGGGATGACCATGTGAGTGGAAAGAAGGAATTCTTGGTTTCTTGCCAGTTGTAATTGTACCATTTGATAAAACAGCTGTGGTTTCTGTTTATCTGGTTTGTTTCAAAAGACTAAACAATGTTCTACTTGTCTTGCAACTTCTGAAAGCAAAACAAACGGCTTGGCATTCTGGCTTGGCATTTCTTTTTTTCTATCGGCGAAATGGTTTAGTTTTCACATACCTCTTTCTAAAGTACATGAGAAATTGACCAAATGAATGGTCACACACAATCTATTTGTAACATCTATACACCCAAGAGTCCATAATTTGATTTGCTTCTAACTACACATCTTAAATTCTTTTGCAACAAGTGCGTCCCTATTGTGAAAGTTGGTCGTCTGTTCTTGGGCATTTGTCATATATAGCGGCTCCTCCTAGAGAAAATGTAAGTTTTCTGGTTAATTTGGCCTTCGGCCTATGGCTAGAGCCGAATGCCAGATGTTTGGACACGTAACGATCGAACTACTTCCTGGAAATCGAGACCACTGCCGGTGGAAAAAAAAAGAACAAAACCGAAGCTTTTCACTTCCGGTTCCTTGAGCCAAATGGAACGTCATGGACGGGTTGGCTTTCTTGAATTGACAGTTTCATTAAAAGAGTGCCGATCCATCTAAGCCATACCGCAGTTCGGTTGATCAAAAAAGAAAGAGGAAACGTTGTTCCATAGAAACGCCTCCGGCCGCCGGGATTGGTATCACAGGCATACAAAATTCAATGGTCACCACTTCATTGTGCTTTCCTTTTGCAAAACCAATAAAACATGGGTTAATTTGATATATATCAATGCAATTTTGGAGATTTTGAGAAATGCCACTGTAACTATCATCCTTTGAAAAATGCCACTGCAATTCTCATCCTTCGAAAACGATGAAAAATCTGCATATTTGCAATGATATTTTTGAAAAGATGAAAATTGCCATGCCATTTTTCAAAATGGCCAAAATTGTTGTGGCATATATCAAATTAACCCATAAAACATTTATTATTTCTTACTCCCTCCTTTTCACAAAGGTTGGCGTATTTTGTTTTGTTAAGACAAGACTTTGATCAAAAATTACTCTATTAATATGTAACATATATGATACAAAATCATGATTATTAGAAAGGACTTTAAAGGCGAATCTATCGATATAAATTTCATGTATGTAAAAGCACGTATTAATAGAGTTATCATTGGTCAAAGTATTGTCTTAACGAAACAAAATACGCCAAACTTTATGAAATGGAGTATATTACTAACAAGTTAACTTCATGCAAATTAAACTTTCCTCTTTTGTGACCTCAAATATTTGTGTTCTCTCTATCGTTGTATTGTCAAAATTGACGAGCGCGGCTGCCATCAGAGCATGTTCAATGCAAGGTGCTTGAGGTAGTGCTACAAAATTAAACCGGGTTATTCTCAAGCACCAATGCTTATTTCTATACTAGAGGTGCCTAATTAAACACCTGTCCTACGAAACAAGCAAAAACCGGTTTATTCTGTGCAATCACCTCCCTAATCACAAACATTGAACATGCTCTCTGGATCTAGTGCTGCTGCGTGACTCCAGCGAGCCGCCAGTTCTTCTTTCCCTGGGCGCGCGCGGGCGGGGCCGCGGTGCTGGCCCGATCGAGTTCTCTCTACACTACACCGACCGTGCAGTGTACGGCTAAGGAAAAAAGAGATTATGTGATACTTTTGGGCATCTCTCGATCTCTGATTAAGAAAATAAAATTCAACTTATAAATACACAGAGATGCTTTTGAGCACCTCTCGATCTCTAATTAAGAAAATAAAATTCAACTTACTACCAGTATTAAGTCGTTGCTTGCTGCGACAATTAGTGTGCACTAAAACGAGTTTACACATAATCATGCATGTGTACGCACGCGTGTGTGTACGTATCTCGTGGGTGGGCACATTTTCCGACTTGAGGATGATATACTATATGTACTCATTGTTATACTAGCTAGCTACCTACAACAGACATGCTATATATATGTATATTCTCAATCAATCGATCAGTATTACTCCCTTCGTCCAATAAAAGATGTCTCAATTTTCACTAAATTTGAATGCATCTATACACTGAGTCATGTTTAGATACATCCAAATTTTCACAAACTTGAGATATCTTTTGTTGGACGGAGAAAATATATATATACTTCTTTCGTTTTCATAATTTTTATCTCAAATTTATCTAAGAATGAATGTATTTATTCCTAAAATACATCTAGATAAATGTAATATTTTGATAAGAATAATGAAACTACACAGGGGATTCATGCTAGCTGTTCGGCAGGGGATTCATGACATCAATCCGAGATCTCGACCCCATCGGTCGTCTCTTTATCCTTCCCGGGACCTTTTTTTTTTTTTACGAAAAATCTCAAGAGCCGTTTTATCTAGGGACGCACTATACGCGCCGTATACGTACGCGTAGACATACTGACAAGTGTCGATCTGAGGCGCTCCAAGTCTCGTACGTGGCTGCCACGACAAGTGTCGCGCGCCATCCATGCATGCAGTCATGCACGCCCCTTAGCTACCTACCTTAATTAATTGCCAGGCGTTTCCGTCGAGCTATAGCTCGATACACACGCACGCAGAACCACGCAGCACCAAGAGTACGTAGAAGGACTTGTGAGGAGTAATAGTAGGAGTACAAAACTGGTGATGTCAAGCGCTTAGCACAGGAGTACGTAGCACGCGCTCACCGTGCCAGGCAGCATGCAAATTGCTTCTCGGCAAGTCTCGTCCCAGCAAATTCATTCAACAGTAGTATTTTTTACATCTCAACTTTTACCAAATTTGAATATGCATCTATACAGTAATAACTCATGTCTAGTTACATCTAAATTTTAATAAACTTAAGACATGTTTTATTGGCCTGAGAAAAATAGTATTTATCGAACGAACGGGTTGAAGAGTGACATGTGTCGTTGGACCGAGAAAAATAGTACTTATCGAACGAACGGGTTGAAGAGTTTGAGGTGGATTGGATTTATGCATGTGTGCCATGCAGGATGTCGGTACTCGCTGTGCTGTGCATGGGGTGGGGGGTGGGGGGCGCCCGGCCTCCTCTCCGGCCCCGGTCCCAATTCAGATGCATCGTCGTCCAACCCAGATGTGCATGCCAAAGTAATACTCCTCCACACTGTAGCGTACATATACTCGAGAGCCATATTTGGAATGCGTCGTGGTATGTGCGAACTTTTGTCAATCTGTGATAATAAGGCTCGTTCATATATATCTCGCATTATTTATGTTCCTTATTTGCTTCAAGGTCGCTCCTCTGTTTATTTCCCCTTGCACATGGGTAAATGATGCAGGTTTCCACATTCAGGCTAGCACCTCTTTGGCTCTTTCGGGAGAAAATGACAATGCGGTTTTCACATCCAGGGTTTAAAGTTTAAACACATGCAGACCCCTGCATATTTGCATATAGCCGAAGAACACAGCATGTGGACGTTAGGCGAGAGAGAGGCGAGAGGCGCCAATAATCAGTGTCTGTTGGAAATCCCATTCCAAGAACGGACACAAGACACAGCAGGATCCTGGATTTGGTAACAAATTGCAAATCGAGGAAAGGTGGATCGATCCCCAATCCCATCCCAATATTGTTGCGCTTCTTAATTCGCAAATCACGGCCGCCTCCAGCACAATCTCAACGATCCCGATCGATCGATCCGGAGCAAACCGTTTTTTCACGCCATAGAACGGACCCGATCGATCGATCCAACGGCCATATATGTCAAATTTCATACACACACTTCCACACAAATGTAGCTAGGTTGAAGAATTCATTGATACATGACCGATGGACAAATGCGTGCTTGCATCAGCAATTAATCCTAGAGCGGCTATGTAATCTGGTCAAATTTGGTTCCTAGTAGTGGCTCGATCTGATCGAGCAATGAATGAGTACACCATATGATCGATCGTGTATTCCAGGTAATGTTCACCCTTGCATAGATGGTCTATCTCCAGCAAATAATCTGGCTGTGATCGAACATATTTGGGAAATCATTAATTCCCAGTTTTGGCGTGATCGAATAAATATATTTGACTGGCACTTTAACGGGTAACCGACGCGTATCATTTTACAATATTTTCCTGGCAGCACCGATCGATCGACCCACGCAAACACATCCAGCTGCAGAAAAGCCGAAGAAACGGAATTAAGATGGCAGCAGCCTAGCACAAACCTTGCTATAAATTCTCCTTACTACACGCCATTAATCACCACTCCCCCATCCTTCATCTCCCCTCCCTCCTCCAAAATCTCCATAGAAAATCCAAATCCCCTGGCCACCTAATACCCGCCGCATCAAATTCGATTCCTTTCTTTCTCTTCTTCCTCGACGATGGCAATCGTCTCCACCATGAGCAATTCCTCCTCCACCACCTCCTCCGGCGGCGCCGCTCCGCCTTCGCGCCGGCTCCGGTCGACGCTGCTCCTGATGGCCAACTACGCGGCGCTCCTGATCGGGTCCGTGGCGTCGAGCCTGCTCTCGCGGCTCTACTTCGCGCGCAAGGGGGACAACAAGTGGGTGGTCACCTTCGTGCAATCGGCCGGGTTCCCGATGCTGATCGCCGCCGTCTTCCTCGTCTCCTCCCGCCCCGGCGCCTCCCGGCCCGCCGTGGCGCCGCGGCCCTTCCTGTGGATCTCGCGGCGTCTCCTGTGCGTGTCGCTGATAATCGGGGCGCTCATGGGCGTCAACAACCTGCTCTTCGCCTACAGCACTTCCCTCCTTCCCGTCTCCACTTCGTCTCTCATCCTTTCCACGCAGCTCGCCTTCACTCTCGTCCTGGCCACGCTCATCGTGAGACTGCCGATAACTTTCGTGAACCTCAATGCCGTGGTTCTCCTCACGCTCTGCTCGGTGCTCCTGGCTTTACGGTCGGGAGACTCCGGGGAGAACTCCTCCGGGGGAGGGAAGAAGGGGTATTTACTTGGTTATGTTGTCACGTTGGGCGCGGCGGGGCTCTTCTCGGCGTACCTCCCGGTGATGGAGCTCGTGTACCGGGAGGCGGTGTCGGGCGGGTTCGTGATGGCCGTCGAGGTGCAGGCGGTGATGCAGGCCACGGCGACCGCGGTGGCGGGCGTCGGGCTGGCGGCGACCGGCGGGTTCCGGGATGACGTGGCCAGGTGGCACGGGCCCACCTGGGTCTACTGGGCAGTCGTCGCCACGCTGGTGGTGACGTGGCAGGCGTGCTTCATGGGCACCGCCGGGGTGATCTACCTGACCTCGTCGCTCCACAGCGGGGTCTGCATGGCGGCGGTGCTGTCGGCGAACGTCATCGGCGGGGTCGTCGTGTTCGGTGACCCCTTCGGCGCCGAGAAGGCCGTCGCCACCGCGCTCTGCGTCTGGGGCTTCTCCTCCTACCTCTACGGCGAGTACAACAAGTGCAAGAAGGAGAGATCCGGCGGCCAGGATGATGCGCACAAGAGCCTCACCGCCCGCGGCGGCGAGCTCGAAACCGTCTGAAGCAAACCGGGGACGTGCTAGCCGGGGTACGTTAATTGTGCGCGTGTGAGTGCGAACCATGTGACTGATCATCAGATAGGAGAAACAGCTCGCGTTGCGTTGTTGCAAACAGCAATTGGCAACGGGAACTGAACATTTTCCTTTTGGTGTAGTATAGAACGTACGAGTAACCCGGAAGCAAGGATAGATGATGATGATGTATTAGGTAATTGTGTTATGTAGAGCCCTGTAGGCGCCGTGTCATGTTGCATCAATTTGGGGCAAAAGAGTTTGCATGCATATTGCACCTTACAATACATACAAAGAGTCAAGCATGCTGTGGTGGTGGTGAGATGAGGCATTGAGGCTTGGTTGGGTGGCTGTATGCTACCATATCGAGATGGGGTTCAGGGTTTATGACTCATCGGTGAAAAATAAAACCTGCACATTCTAAACCCAGATACTCCAGTAAAAACATGCTAGCACTTTAAATTAAACCTGACCTACCTACTTGCTTCCATCAGCTTCCATCGATCGATGGAGGACATGAATGCCGACGCTGTCAAGAGTTTACCTAGGGAAGCTACCTATAATTGACTGGCCTGCTCTGAAACTGTTTGATCAATCGCCCCTTGTTGTCATGCGCTGAATAATGCTGACTCCTTATCCTAAATATACTGTGTTTACATTCCTGCAGTACATGCATTTCCCGATAAGGTCTCTGCTCTGGAACCTGTTTATGGAGTATGGACCATCACGTACAGTAGTACTCCTCAAAATTTAGGCATGTCAACAGTACACCGCAAAATTTACCTTACTTTCCTTCGTTCTTGGTCAAAAAAAAAACTTTACTTTCGTTCGTTCGTGCTGTTGCATTGACATGACGCAGTTGCAGACGCTGACACAATTTCTAATATACACGCAAAAAATATCTGCCAAAATATACATGCTACTAAAAGAACAGTGTATATTGGTTTTAACATATTTTTGGATTATCAGTAGTCAAATTTACAAACTTGTGTTGTGTGCTTCTAAAACTTTGCCTATTTTCCAAAGAGTACTCTTTTCCAAATGGGGGTAATTGTGAGCATAACGATCTGAGTTCATGGACGGATTTACTGTACTTGCTGCACCCAGGGCACGTGCACGGGCTCTCCAATAATGTCCAATGGAGCTCCGCTGGCCATTAATGGTGTTACGCATCCAAAAATCACGGTCTAGAAGGAGACGACTTGCTTTTTTTAGGGCAAGGAGACGACTTGCTAAATTCAAAAAAAAAAGAAAAGGAGACGACTTGCTGAGAAACGTGAAAGTGAAACGTATTTTGGGCCAAAACTGACTCTTGGGTTGCTTTGGGCAAAAAAATTCATTTCCCTAAAGACTTTTTTTGAGAGGATCATTTCCCTCAATGTAATCAATTATTTCGTTTTTTAGGTTTTTTTAGAGCATCTATTTTTAGGGATTTTTTTGAGCGAAATCTTTTTTTAGGGATAATCAATTATTTCTAGACTACTAGCTGAAATGCTCGTGCGTTGCCACGGAACAACAAAATAAATGATACATTCAAAAATATGCATCAAAACCTCTCTTTGCTCTTCTTTAACGATCACCAAATATCTTTTTTTCTCGTCAGATTCAGAGTTGTTGCCCGACTCTGGTAACGTTCCCGCTGGCGATGGATTCCCTCGTGGAGTTCCAGTCCAATTCGGTGCAGGAAACGGGCTAACCGGCTTAGTAGGCCTAATATACATGCAATCTTGGGGGGCCCACAATTTTTTTGGGAAAGTTTGACATACGACGGTAAAGGAAACGGTATGTACTCAGATTCGGAGTTGTTGTCCGACTCTCCTAACGATCCCGCTGGTGATGGATTCCCTCGGGGAGTTCCAGTCCAATTCGGTGCAGGAAACGGGCCAGCCGGCTTGGTAGGCCTAATATACATGCAATTTTGGGGGGCCCACATTTTTTGGGAAGTTTGACAGATGACGGTGTAATCTATTCTATACCAATCTAAAAAATACGGACCGTTCCATTCACCGTCGTCTGTCAAATTTCCCAAAAAATTTGTAGGCCTCCAAGATTGCATGTATATTAGACGTACTAAGTAGGCTGGCCCGTTACATGCACAGAATAGGACTGGAACCCACTCATTGGCATCCACGGAAGAATACATAAGCTTTAGATAATAATATGAACTGCCAAATATAAATATCCACCCATCTATCGATCTATAAATATTTTTTAGAGGTTGCGATCGAGTACCTGCTGCTGAGTACAAACTACTGGCCAGCCCCCGTCTCGTCGACAGCCGGAAACTTCGTCCGCCCGAGCCGCAGATCGCTGCGTCAGGTCGTGGACGTTGTCGCCAGCTGCCGGTTTGAGGCCAGGGCAGAGGCAGCTACCGAGGAGGCCGTCCTCATGCGGATGCTGCAGGCACATGCACGTCTGCACCGATGATGGAGGTGATCAGTTATGCACGAGTTTACAAATGCCAATTTCATCTCTCCTGAAAACAGCTTTTTTTTAGAGCTCCTGAAAATAGCTTTTGAACTTTGTGTTTTTTTCCTGTATCCAAGAATTGAGTTAATTGTGTTGAAATTAATAAACCTCAATTGAACATGATGTACTGGTCCAGATCAAGTGATACTCCTGCGGGTAGGACTGAGAGGCTGAGAGGCAGTGCAGGTTGATTACTTTTCGTATTGCTTGAATTAGGAATATATAATGTACAAAAATATGAATGCAATTGATGTTTGAGCCTTCACAGAAATATGTTTGTAATATTGTATTTGTACCGCACGAGACAAGTCGGGGGTGGTGGTGTGACGAGAGGAAGAAAAGGGAAAAAAATGTGCCATTGATACATGGGATCTATCAAAAAATACACGGAAATTTTAAATCTGCTGGTGTTTGATGCTCGTAAAAATAGACCAAAGAGAAAAAGTTTTAATGTATATTTTCAAGTGTATAATTTATTTTGTTGTCCCGTTGCAACGCACGGGCATTTTGGTTATATATATAAATAATAATATAATATAAGTATATAGATAAGACAACTTGATTTCTATCGGCCCAAAGCCCAACTGTTCTGAACCCTGAGGCTAAGCCTATAAACGCATTAAAAGAGGCCCAGTACAGACACCCTTCGGTGGCCCACCTACGCTCGCCTATGTTTCAGAGTGCGGCCCAAAAGCGTACCTGCGCTAGCGACGAGCCCACCTATATAGTGGTCCGCCACGCTGCTTCCTACATCTTGAGACCTCTCGCCCGCGCGCCGCCGTCTCCCAGCCCTAGCTGCCGCCGCCGAACCTTTCCGCGGACGCCTCCTCCTCGCCGACGAGATGGTACGCTCTCAGTTCCCCTCTTTGATAGATGTATTGATCTGCGCTCTGCGGGGTATATCGTTTCATACCTGTACGATGTAGGAAGCATCTAGGTTTGCGATTGTGTGAGGGTTAGAAATAAGAAAGGTTGATGATTATGTGAGTAGGTTGTTCTTGAGGACCGTAAATAAGCATTCCAAGTTAGATCCACGGACATTTTGGTCTGTTTCCGAGAGAAATCACCCGTATTTGTTAGATCTAGAGTGAGGTACTGAGGTTGTGTTTTTTTCCCTTGCTATGGTTCGTGCTTCCGTAAATCACACTGTATTATGTTGGTGTAGCTTACGGTGTTTTGTCTGGTAGGTTAAAATTCCACTCCTGTGACCAATTTGACCGATATGATGGGTGAATTGTACTCGTAGCAGATGGAGGGAACTAAGAAAGCAAGTGTTTACAACCAAGTTGTGTTACTTTCATGAAATCTTTGATCATTTACTACAATTATGTACAAGTGGGCAAATATGAGCTTGAGTGGGCCTGCTTGGATTGTTGAAATTTTAGTGGAAGGGCTGCTGGTATTTAGTTGAACTTTGAGGGGAGTTCAACTAACTAAATACCAGCCCCTCCCTGAAAAATTACAGCATTCCAAGCAGCGCCTTAATCTCCATTTCCACTACCTGAATGATTAGTATAGTGCTTTCCTCTTTGTTTTGGTCCTTCCATGAGATACTATTATGCACATCATATGACTAAATAATTTTTTGATATGTAACATGCAACTATTGTTTGCGTCACCTCCATATTGAATGGTAGATTCAAATTCTCATCTGCTGAGGTGCACAAATGCGATTTGTTAGGTATTCAATCATACATGCACTTTTCTGTTTCGCTATACTTGTAGAGTGTTCTAAATTATCTTGTTTCTGTTGCATGTCTAGACGAAGCGCACCAAGAAGGCTGGAATTGTTGGCAAATATGGTAACAACATTGAAGCTGTACAATACATTACTTAACACAATCGTGTGAATGCATGCTAATTGATTTGTCCTTGTAATATCAATGGTGTGCAGGTACCAGGTATGGTGCCAGTTTGCGTAAGCAGATCAAGAAGATGGAGGTCTCCCAGCATTCTAAGTACTTCTGTGAGTTCTGTGGCAAGGTAAATTCGTCAATGACTTCAGTGATTACTTGTATTGTTTTCGCTGCCTGCTGGCAGGTTCAACTGTGCATTTATGTTGTATCACATAGTGTTTGCTCTCAAGTGAGCAGTGTACTTTAACTTACTGTGTACCAGTTCTTGATTCTGTCTGCTTTACATCATTCTAGCCATGCAGAGATAATGATAATATTGTTTACATTTAGACAGGTTAATAGCCGTAACATCTTATCCTCACTTTATAAAATGTATGACAATTCTTTGTAATTTGAGATCATTCTTTTTTGTTATCCTTATATTATTTGTTGTGTATTCTTTCTTTGTTTCTGATGTATTCTCGAATCACAGTTTGCTGTGAAGCGGAAAGCAGTTGGAATATGGGGATGCAAGGACTGTGGGAAGGTTAAGGCTGGTGGAGCCTATACCATGAAGTATGTTCTGCTGCTGATTACATCTATTTTCTCCAAATACCATGTCATTCTTGTCTCTTATGTTTGCTCATTTTGTTTTTTGGCACTACCAGCACTGCTAGTGCAGTCACTGTCAGAAGCACGATCCGTCGCCTGAGGGAGCAGACTGAAGCTTGATTGCGGTCAATTTGAAAAAGCAGTAGTGTCGCCTGAGGGAGTAGGCTGAAGCTTGATTGTGGTCAATTTGAAAAAAGCAGTAGTTGAATTTTGTAGTCCAGTCAAGACTCGTGAAATGCTATTTACCTAAATGGAGAACCTGTTATGATGTTTATCGATTTGTTGGTTCCTGAAAGTATGTGGCTACATCATTTACCTGGTGTCTCATGATTCTTCCTCGTAGAGGGTACACTGTGCGTAGCTGATTCCTACATCTAATTGAAATTTAGCAGAGAGAGCATATCCCTTAGATGATATATGATGTGAAACAGTCTTGTGCCACTGTCTGCCGGTGCATCCTGACAACATTTGAACCGGTGCTAGGATATGAAGCTGAGCTATATGCAGGAAATTTCTGCTCTTGGCAGCATTTCCTTGAACAACTCTACCCCTTACAGCCCAGCCACGCGTAGAGACGTAATCGGCTTTCTTTTATGCTTTACTGCATTTGTCATTTCTATGGACTTTCAACACGCTTATAAGTGTGGTCACTAGATTATGAATTTTTCAACACGCATTTTATTCTGACTGCATTTAGTATATAATTTGACCAAGTGCTGACCAGATCGAGCTTGGGCACCGTGGATGAGTTGTACGAGAGCTTCGACGGGGAGACTCCGGATGAGCTCAATCTGATCTGCCTGGCGAGCTTGCCGGTCCTCCATGAGATCTCACTGCGGGTCATCCGTGCCGGCTACACGAAAGAGCTGCTCCACGCTTTCTCCAATGCTCCCTGCGACGTTTTAGACAGGTACTCCGTACTTGTTGGAGGAGGAGGCCGGCAGCAACTCTTTCTTGCCAACAACATTAGCTTCGTGCTGAAAGCCTGAAACATGCCGAGGGCGTGCTCGGGGACAAGTGGGCTGCGCGTCGCCGGAGCCGGATCGAGCAGCACGTGAGGGGCTACGTCGAGTGTTCATGGGCGCCGGTCGTGGCCTGCCTTCGAGGCTGGCAACGGCAAGCACCCGGCGAAGATCCTGGCAAAGTTCAACTCGGCGGTCGAGAAGGCGTACGACGGGAATGCGAGCTACGAGGTCCCGGACCCCGAGCTGCGTGCGGTGTTGAGGAAGGCCGTGAAGGAGAAGGTCGTCGGTGCCTATGGCGCGTGGCTGCTGAAGCACCCAAAGCTTGAGAGGTCGGCCAGGTACACGGTGGAGAGCCTGGAAGGGTTTTTGTCGGAGTTGTTCGAAGGTGGAGCCGAAGAGGGCAGAGTTTCCTAGAACTATTGATATGCAAAGAATTGTTTGATAGAAATCAGGCCAAAGAACACAACGCGATCTCAGTGGAAACTCTGATGAAATTCGTCGCTCTCACCTCCCCTGTAACTGCAGTAGCTTCGCAGCACATACACACAGAGACGAGAGACGGTATTTTGTGACGCGTACCACTTTGCGTCTTTTTCTCCTTTCTCCTTTTATTCACAGGTACATGAGACATGCATCGTGATCGATTCTTGCGCCTCCCCCGATCCACTAAACGTTCGTGCCATCCCACAAACCGGATCAAGGTGAGCAGCTAGCTAACTACCTCAACTACCTGACTGAAAATAGGAAACTACTGCCACCGTGTGAACCAGCACACGTCAGGCCTTATTAGCTACAAGCAAGCTGAATAAAACAAACTAACACACTTGCAACAAGTACGCCGTGCGGCTAACAAACTCTATCACGAACCAGATGTGACGGAACAGCAAAAAAAAAATTAAATAGATTTGCAACAAGATCAATTTTACCAACAATCTCTCTCTTGAACTTGTTGCTCAAGTGCCAGCAGCCTGCATCCCAATTCTCCTTCTTATCTCCTGAAACTTCACTCTCCCAAGAGCTTTGGTCAGGATATGGTCTTCAGATTTCACAAATTCGACAGCTATCTTCCCAGATTCAACACATTCATGCACAAAATGGTAACGGGTATCAATCTGCTTACTTCTGTCGTGATGAACTGGATTTTTGCTGAGTGCAATCGCTGACTGGTTATCAACCTTCAGCATTGCTGTGATCGGTTCTTGCCCCAGCAGATCGGCCAACAATCTTGACAGCCATACTCCCTGACATGCGGCCGTGGTGGCAGCTATATATTCAGCTTCACACGAAGACAATGCCACCACCTGCCGTTTCTGCGAGACCCAACTGACAGGGCTCTCCCCAAGATAAAAGATCACTTCTGTCGTACTCTTTCGATCATCAACATCACCGACCATATCACTATCATTGTAGCCGGTCAGACACATTTTGCTGCCCTTTTTCCTCCTATAGCTGCAGCCGAAATTAATTGTGCCTTGTACATATCTCAGTATATGTTTAACAACAGCCAAATGTTCACTAGTTGGGCTCTCCATGAACCTACTAACTATTCCCACCGCATATCTGGTCTTGTATGAATAAGGTACCTCAAACTTCCTAGTATGCTGCAATAATAAGTGGGATCAACAGGAGGAGTCTTACTTTCTTTACTCAGCTTCTGTCGAGGTTCCATTGGAGTCAGAGTGGGATTGCAGTTGTCCATGCCACATTTCTCAAGAATTTTCTTAGCATAAGCTGATTGACATACTGTAATTCCCTCTGTCGATTGCTGCACTTCAATGCCCAAATAGTAACTCAGTTTTCCAAGGTCACTCATACTGAACATCTTCTTCATTTGTGCCTTGAACTCATCGATATCACTCTTACATTCTCCTGTGATAATGAGATCATCCACATAGACACCAACAAGGAGATTTGAACCATTTCCTCTCCTCTTATACATAGCATGTTCAGTAGGACACTTCTGAAAATCCAGTGCCACAAGTGTTCTGTCCAACTTGGCATTCCAAGCCCGAGGAGCTTGCTTCAGCCCATAGAGGGCTTTGCGCAATTTCAGTACTTTTTGCTCCTCTCCCTTCACTTCAAAACTAGGAGGTTGTGAGACATAAACTTCTTCTTCGATTTCACCATTTAGGAATGCAGACTTCACATCCATATGGTGGATTTCCCACCCCTCCTATGCAGCCAATGCAATGAGCAAACGAACAGATTCAATTCAAGCAACTGGGGCAAAGACCTCATCATAATCAATCCCCTGTTGCTGCACATATCCCTTTGCCACAAGCCTAGCTTTATGTTTAACAACTTTTCCTGTTGCATCCTTCTTAAGCTTGTAGACCCATTTGAGGCCAATTGCTTTCTGTCCTCTTGGGAGATCTATAAGTTTCCATGTCTCATTGCTCTCAATGGACTACATTTCTTCACACATTGCTAGCTGCCATCATTTCTCTTTCTCTTCTGTTGCAAATGAGCTCGGCTCTTCTAGTCCCAGCAAGCAATGTTCAGGTTCTTCAGTTTCTTCAAAAAATTCTGTAAGTGACCGCTTGCCTTGTGGCCCGACAGGACCACTTTCAGGAGTTACTGGCGTTGCACTAACCGAACTTGGTGTTGCTATTCTTGATGATGTGACTTGACCTGATCACTCAATGGAATGGGGCTTGCGGCTACAGAAATATATCTCTGTTTCACTACGGCTGCAGAACTCCCTGCATTTTTCTCTGGAGATTCAGGTGTAGCTGGTTCTGAATTCTGTCCGACAACAACGTGATCTGCACAAGGCGAACAAAATTTTCGACAGTGAAGTATGGACAGACATCTGTCCCTTCTTTTGCTGCTACCTGACCCCAATCCCATCTCCTCCCCTCATCAAACACAACATCGCGCGACACAACTAACTTTCTTTTCGCTGGATTGAAGAAACGGTAGGCTTTGGATGGCACTTCATATCCAATGAACACCATTTGGTCACTTCGGTCTGCAAGTTTAGCTGAATGTGGCACTACTCTTTTCACATGTGCCACACACCCGAAAGTTCTCAGATGATCCACTCTCGGTTTTCTCTTGTACCAGGCCTTGTATGGAGTCATTCCCTTCATACTTTTGGTTGTGGCACGATTTAACAGATATATAGCTGTCGAAGATTTTACACGAAGACAAGACAGATCATCCGATCAAGACGTCCACGATGGCGCTGTCGGCGGTATCTTTCCCATGCCTGGCCTTCCATAACAAAGAAAACCAATCTACAACACTCTTCAATGCGTCGGAGAAGAAGCCCATCGCCGACATCGGCGAGCTGGAGAACATGTCCGTCTGCACCACCACGCACGGCTTCATGCTAGCCCGTGACCCAATCTCCAAGGCAACTTTGCTGTGGAGTCCTCACAGCAGCACCAAGATCGAGCTCCCGCCGTTTGAACTCGAAGTCAAAGATCTCATGGACTGCTCATGCATCCTCTCAGACAAGCCGACGGTTCCGGGCTGCGTCGTGCTCCTAGTCGAGCCTGAAGCCACCTTCATACGGTACTGTCGTGTGGGAACGACGATCATTGGGAAAAACATGACTATGACATAGGAGCCGTGGATGTCCCGGAGATGGACTGCTACGAGAAGGAGGTCATATGCCCGATCGCGGCATGCCGGGGCAAGTTCTACTTCAACAGCTTGCCGACCAGCCTCGGCGTGATCGACTTCTCCGGTCCTGCTCTTGAATTCAGTTCCATCACGGTCGAAGACACGATCCAGGAGAGGTGCGGGTATGGAGAAGAATATGGTGCGGCCGATGTTTTCCTCGTGGAATCCAACGACGAGCTCTACATGGTAAGCCGGCTGGTCGCCTCGCACTCCACGGGGGCGACCAATGGCGATGTTGTCAGAATCTATATGATGGATTTCTCCGCACGGAGGTGGTGCAGAGTAGAGGATCTCGGCGACCGCTCGTTCTTCGTGTCCCTGTTTTACTTCGGTGTTTCGTACTCAGGCTGCGGCGGCGACGGCTGTGATGATTTTTTGCAACGGAATCGCGTCTATTTTGTGTTACCCGGCCAGAAAGTATTGCAGATCTTCGATGTAAAGGATGGGAGTGCAGAATTGCAGAGTCTTGATGAAGCTCCGATGTCGGATAAAGCGTTCTGGGTGCTTCCTGCCGATCCGTAGAGTAGTTAGACAGATCACAAGTTTCGTTTCATGTTAGTACTTTTTTTAGTTGTCCATCATATCTCAGAACTTCTGTTCGTGTGTTACTGATAGAGTAGTTAGAGAGATCACAAGCTTTGTTTCGTGTTAGTTTTTCTTTTAAGTTGTCGTCCATTAAGGCTACCTCTGCTAGAACTTTTGGCTGTGTTACTTATGTGACCAGATTGCATTATGTAAGACTCTTTTTTTCAGAACGATCAAACTATATGTCGTTATCTGTTACAGTACTATTGAAGTGATCGATGTTTCCGATGTTTCTAGCTATGATATCTTATTTGCTGTGAACACCACCTTTTCAGTTGACAACTAGAGTAGTTGGCAACAAAATTTCAAATTTATATATTTCAGTACATCCATTGGCCGCTGGCACAACAAACTAGAAAACGATGCGTTTAGACTGGAAGGTGGATGGTGATTACTGAAGTGCACTGCCTGTGGCAGATGAACATTTCAGTGCTGATGATATTCGGTTTCTTGTTGGCTGGCTCTGTAAAATTCCTCCTTTTCGATTCATGTATGGAGAAAAAGGTTAATTTTATCTCCAGGCTGCTAATATGTTATGTGCCATACCGATATTGTTGAATTCTTGCCGACAATAATACCATATGTTTCAGCCTATGTGGTCTTGATGATTTTAAGTTTTGATCGATTGATCTTGCAGGCGCCTATATATGAAGCGCATCAAGTTCTGTCCGATGGTTTTAGTTGTGTGCTTGCAATATTAAAATGCACAAGTATGCTAGGTTCCTCCAGTGGAGTATTCAGACTCATTTACTGACGAACAGTTGCCTGTATTAGCAGGTTTTGCAACAAAATGGGTTATGTAGTTTCTAACCGTTTCTTCTTGCGGCATTCTTCATGGAATGTACAGATGTCATGTTACATTTTATTAGCCTTTTTTCTGTACGATGGAGTCTTAATTTCTCACTGTGCTGACACATCTTGATTTTCAGGAATTTCTCGTCGCATCAGACACAACTTTTTTCAGAAACCATCGCCCCCATTTCATTAACAGTTAACGATCATCAGAGCCTTGCAAAACCTGCGAGACGACAAGCCGGGTAAAAAGCCTGTCACTACATGTATATATCACGGGCCTGCTGCATCAATTGCCTAATGGGCGCAGCGGGACTGCTTGAACCGGAGCCAGCGGTTAGCAAGGTCGAACTCCCAGAGGTGCTCCTGCTGCAGGATATTGCCGATCACAGACACGCCAGGCCACGCCCCTTCCACAACCCCGATGCACTTCACCCCGGGCGCCGTGTCGATCACGTAGCTCTTCCCCGGCGGTGCCAGCGTCGCGGCGCCGGCGAACCGCAGCTCCATCCTCGGGATCTCGGCCGAAACCCCGGTCCAGTTGTAGCAGTACTCGAACGGGTCCATGTTCACCCGTGGCACGCCGGCAAACTGCTTGCTAATGGCTTTCACGACCGCATCGTACGCCGGGGTTGCCAGGATCGTGAGACTCGTGCCGGAGTCGAGGATGGCTCCCCCGTTCTTGCGGAAGTCCCACACGTCCGGGAGGATTTCCAGGCGTTCCCCGGCCACGGTGACCGCGTCCACGGACACGAAGTAGAATGGCCGCGTCCGGGCGTCCTCCAGCAGCACCAGCGGCGTCCTCCGCGAAGAGGAGTCGTCGCCGGGGGAGGAGTCGCCGTTGCCGAAGGTGAGGAAGGAGGTGGCGTTGCGAGGGGCGAGGTGGTCGACGAGGCAGTAGGAGAAGCGGCCGCCGAAGCGCGACGCGGCGCGGGACGCGAAGGAGATGTTGCTGTTGCCCAGGCTGAGCACGCCGTCGGATGACTTGAAGCTCTGCCCGTCGTAGGAGGTCGTGCAGCCCAGCACCACCTCCTGGAGCTTCGCCTTTCGGGTGCCGTCGTTGCCGGAGAGCGACACCGTTGCTGAGTCCAGGCCGACCACGCCGCGCGCCGACGAGTTGTCCTTGTACCTGTCGTCATGCAGTGCAGAGCGTCAGTTAAGTTGGTTGGAGTGTGAGTGAGTGAGTGGTTAGTTAGCGGGCACATGCAGAGATTCGAGCAGGAAGAGTTAGTAGTACCAGAAACACGCACAAGATGAAATCAAATCATGAGCATATTTAACAGCTCCAGCAATAATGGCGAGCTGTTTAGTGCTGGCAGGATCATGGCATAATGTGTTTGGCACAAGAAGCAGCTTGCAAGTTACTCATCTTGCATATGATCGATGCTTGATAGAAGGGACAAGAGAGAATTCCATGTTTTACAATCTAGAACTTGGTAAAAAAAAAAAGCACAGTGATCGATGTAGCGACAAGTGTAGTGAAGTGACAGTGTTAATCGACCTGACGGAGCAAGCTAGTAGTTATTATGAGGTGTGAGCTTACGTATAGTAGGATAGGAGAGGAAATTTCTGGAATCATTTCACGAGTAGGGAGTATGATCAGTACAGCTAATCAGCTATGCATTTCACCTATCTATTCTCTGTAAAGCAGGTGCTAAAGTAGTAGGAGTAGTAGCCAAAAGCTGGCATGGTGAGTTGGATAAGACGAACATGGCCTAGATTCAGATACGGTACGTCCGAGTGATTGGAACAAACGGCAAGCTGGAGCTGGATACTCTAAACTTTGAGGCTACTACCAGTCTACCACTAGTAGTAGCATACTACGACAGCAGCAGCTGATTTTGCATACGTACGTCTACAAATAATTAAGGAGCCGCATAACGGAAACGGTACTCTAGCCTTATGCATAGAATTCAGACAAACATTTCCCGAATCGCATCTCCTGAGTAGGAATAGGAACAGTACAGCGATGCACTTGGTCCTGCCTGTAAAGCAAAGGCTAAAGCAATCGGTGATATATATATAACAGGATCCAAACCAAAAGATGGATTGTTGGATACGATGGCCAAATTAGGATACGGTACTGGTTTCAGACTAGTACTACCAAAAGATCAGGAGTACTAGTACTACCCCGTACTAGTTTCAGTTGGCTGCCTCGCTGTACTAGTCAATTTGGAGTGTGCAGCCGGGCAAACACAAAGATTAATGACAGTAAAAACAAAAAAACATCTATAAACACAAAGATCAAAAAATCGAAAAGGGCATGAACAAAGACAGAGCAGCAGCTTCAGAGGATAGACATACAGATATAAGTACATTTCTGAATGTATATATACTCCGTAGCTGTACTTGCACAAGCGCATGAGCACATGGCGCGCCAACCTGGCTCCGGCCAACCTTCCACCGGCCGTCAAAGCAAAGCAGCACCAACTTGCCACGGCCTTCCTTTTCAACGGGCGACAGCTTGGCTAGCTAGCCCGCGCGCATCGCCGCTGATTTGCTTATCACGCCACCGTGCGCCGCCTAACCGAGAACAACGTGCTTGCGGCGTGCCACATTGGCATCACATGAGCCGAGAGAGCGTGGCGACAACGTGACGCGGCCGTCTGACGCCAAGTGCATTACGAAATAGGGGGGATTAAATGTGCTCGAGGCACTGACCCGACCGCTTTCTTTACTAGCTCCCGTGTGTCCAGTTCGGTTCGGACGGCCATTTTTGGGCCTCGGGGTTGAACAAGATTCCCTAGGATAATAAACAGTCGAGCCGGTAAAATTAAAATCCAAGGAAGCGCAGTGAATGTGGAAGATACTACAGGCATGTTTGTTGTTTTCAACAGTTTCTAGTATTCACTTGCACGCCATTAATGGCCGCAGAAACGGAAGCAGATTAACCGGGCAAATGACTCGGCCGGGGACTTTCGTTTCCTTTCTCCCTTCGTTCGTTCTACCGCGAGAACCGATCGATTCAATGCTGCTGCTGCGCTCTTCTCTGACTGTCCTACGCCGTGGAGAGCCAGCAAGAAGGGCCCGTAAACGAAGTCGCCAGATTTATGGCTCCCCGCCCCACCCACCCAACAGCTAGCTGCGTGCCGCTGCCGCAAACAAGATCTACTGCTATGTGAATGATATTATAGGAGCAGGAGTACTTGACAATGGCGACAGAAAAAACAACAACTTGGCAACGGCAATGGCAAGGGGATGAGCTCTGAACTGACCTGTAGTCGTAAGAGCAGGGGTCGGGAGGGGAGGAGCAGTTGGCGAGGGAGAAGGGGACGTAGGACTTGCAGGTGTCGGAGTCGCACGGGAGAGGTGACCACGACTTGGACCCCGCCGGCCGGAACACCCTCTGCGGCGGTGACGCGGCCGGAGACGAAGACGAAGACGAAGGGCTGCTGCACTTGACCCAGGTGAGGTCGCTGCCGGTGTCGGCCACGAGCACGAAGGGCTGCGCGGGGGTGCCCACGCGGAGCCGCACGAAGTACTGCCCCGTGCCCGTGTACGCCCCCGACGTCAGCGGCATCGCGAACGCCGACGACTCAGCCGGCGAAGTCTCCGCCGCGCGCCGCCGGGCGGAGGACGACGAGGCGGCGGCGAGCTTGGCGTTGATGTAGGCGTGCCGGAAACGGTCGTCCGCCGCGCGCTCCGCCATCGTCGCGCCCGGCGCCGCCCGCTCTAGATGGAGCCGCGCCGACGACCTCTCCCGCCGGTGGGCACCGCCAGCCGCCGCCGCCGCGGCGCCGGAAGCGAGGACGAAGGAGACGAGCACGAGAAGATGGGCGAAGCGGGCCATTGCGAAAGCAAATGAGGATGCTTCCGCCGGTCACTGATCTCTCTCGCGCGCGCACAGCGGCACAGAACAGAGCAGATCTTTGGCCCTGCTTTTTGTCTGTGTACGGCAATGGCGAAGGGAGAAGGGGCTTATATAAAGCGGCCTTGCTGCAGAGATGGATAGAACGCGCTTGATTCGCTTCGGTGCGTGATTACCTGGCGGATCACGGGAATTACGGGTCGGGGAGGAACTATTGCCTGCCCGATTCGGCTCCACCCGTTAATTGTACCGGTGATTACCTCCTCCTTTTAGATGCAAGATTTAAGTGATTGCATTGGATGAAAATTTCATTTCAGCAGAGATACCACGTTGGAAATACTACTCGTATGGTTAGCTACTACTAGGTGCCAATGTGCCATGCACCTTGATTGATGATGATTCCAATCAGGCCGATCGAGCATCCTTGCTCGATTGATTCTCCCCGGCTAACACGTACATTGAACCACACACACACACACATGCGGCCTGATTTTCATTTCTGGTTGGTGTTTGCACGAATTTTTTAAGGCTACTCAACACCAAGTATACGATCACTCATTCACAACATAGTGTCCTAAGTGTCGATTCAAATTTGGGCGCCAACCGGTGGTTGGTACCGAGGCGCAACGATTGCGTGTCCCAGTGTATATCCGGACTCGCGCGCGGATAGTTTTTGAATCAAATCAGACGTGGTTACACTTGGACCAACTCTGGATGTTATACCATGCAAGTGCGACATGTCGCCCACGAGTGTCGGACGTGTTCTTCATGATCATTTGTCTTCCCCTTCTCCATCTGCCAATCCCTTTCTACCTATCTCCCTCCACCCACATTTTATCTGTAAGCTCAACCTCATTTTGTCGCACCTTGTCGTGGTGCCACTCATTTGCCGACATCCTTGATACGCCCGCATCCACCTTTGGTGTGGACAAGTAGGGCATCCCCACGCCACGACAATGTGATCCTCTAAATCCATAGATACACCTATACATTACTCATCAAGCACCACCCGCTAGCTCACCACCGCCACCTTGTCAACGCCACATGTAAGCTCTCTCTTTTTCTTCCTTCTACCTCTTCAGCTTTCTCCACCCCCCCCCCCCTCCCCCACCCGGGCTTCTTCCTCTTTTATTCTTCTTCCTTCCCCTGCCCCTCCTCCTCTGGCTGTATTTCGCGCCATAAGGCTAGGGCTTTCTAGAAGAAAAAGAAAATACCTATTTGCCATATATGCACCGTTGGCAGTTTATTATACCTTTCCTCATTCGGGGTAGGAAAACATCAAGGCCCCATTTGATTCGTGGTTAAGCTACCAAGATTAGCCAATATTATTAACTCAAACAAGTTAGTTTAACTCTGTTTTGTGTCCAAGATCAACATAAATTCATTGTTTGGGCGGCTAGATTGAAGGGTTAGCGGGTGAAAAAAGGAACTTAGGAGAGCCAGTTGTATGAGACTAAGTTTTTTCACCTTTTGTGCTGATCGGTTTAACATAATATTATGGGTGTGACTTCTAAGTCGCCTGTTTTTTAAGAAATAAGCCTTAAATATCAGTCAACGTTTCAAAGCCGTTGAATTAAAATCTGAGGGTCATACCCATTCTCTCATCCCTCACTTGCTATCGTTGGATTAAAATCCGATGCCTAACATGTCGATTGATTTCTAACTAAAAATGGGTGACTTATCAATAGCAGAACCATTATATCATAGGGATTGAAGAGCTTTTTTAATTAGTGTAAAGAGGTTAATTAAGATTGTGCTTGGCATTACATTGAATTCTTGTAATCCTATTAATTTAACTCGTTTTTGTCTATTTTATTGTTCATTCCTTCCTTCTTTAGGACGTTTTTTTTCCCACAATAATCTTTGGTTAAGACAAGTCCCACGCAGTGCAGTTCAGGGACAGGTGGCATCGCCGGGAGTGACTCAGCCTACCTTTCGCAAAAAAAAAAAAGAAAAAAGAAAGAAAGAGAGAAGTAACTCAGCCTACGCTCATGTCTTATATATCGGGTTAAGCCCTCAAACTCGGCCCCTTAATGAATCTGAACCATAACGCCACGCAAATTAAAACGTCTGATCTTTAACCGTTCGGGCATCCCTTTTCGCTCCCCCACGCTTCAGCTGCGTGGCGTGGCACACACGCGTTTCCGTTGCTGATGCATGCATGCGACGACGAAACCAGTTATTGAAGACGTGGCCGGTGCGTACGTGGCAATTGACCAGGTGGCCGGCGGTGGCACAGTGGCACACGTGTACCCGGGCACACGTAATGGCGGTAATGCTCGGTTATCTTTGTCGTCGGTCGCTTCGTCACCAAGGTGACACACGTCCGCATATACGTGCGTGCCCAGCATACACGTCCGCATATACGTACGTACTACGTACTTTAATTTGGTTGTGCCCTCCGTCAGAAGAATCGAACGGCCGGGGCGCGAATCTGCCTGGAGGAAAAAAAAAACTCCATGGTACATGGCTACATCGACCTACATGCATGATTAAACTGGCTAGCTATGACGGCGAGACTGCGAGAAGGATATATCAGTGCGAGTAGGCGACGGATAAATTAAGGGCGGGGTTAGGAGAATATATGGCCAGCTAGTGTAACAGTCTGCACACTGTGTGCCCGGCCGCCTGCCCGGTTGGGTATCGAGGATGGCCTGGGCGGATCGTGATTGTGTCGAAGAAATCTGGCCCGGGCGTCGTATGTTGGGGCCCGTACGTACGTGTATGTCCAGTTGGATCACTCGATTGATCGATCCGTCAACCGGGGCCCTGCAGCTAGCCGGCTGGCGGGTGGTGCACGTTGGGAGTTCTGGTTCGAGGCCGCCGTGCGTGCGTTGCGTACGTGCATGCGCAGTGGGCGCCGGCGCGCGCGCACTCGCATGCATGCATGTAGTATGACCATGCAGCCACCGATAAGATATGGAGTTCTGCTCGCTCGCTCGGGCGCCGTGGCCGGCATGCAGCTGGGCTCGGGTGCAATTTTGGGTAGGTTTATTTCTCCGGTACCGTGCTCCAAACAGCAGGCGAGGCCCGTGGCGTACTTACGTGGGCTCGGCCTATCCCATGATCACAGGCTCACAGCTATCGATCCGGGTATATAGACAGCCGATCAGCCCGGTCTATCAACCAAGGGAGTGAGAATCGATTCCATTTCCCGGGTCCGATCGAGGAACAATCTATCTGTTGCCTCCTTTTATCTACTCCGTACGTCGCTGCAAGCATGCGTGTTGATTGATCTGCGACGTACGTACCTGGATGCATGGCTGGATTAATTATGCATGCATGCATCGTCGATCGAGCGCGCTTTCGATCTCATCATTTGATTCTCATGCGTACGTGCGTGTCATAATTTGCCTAGGTGTTCCACTGGCACCAAGCTTTACTCTATTAATTCCTTCGCGGCGTCGATCATGATGTGACTGTGTGCATGTCGTATCATCGCAACAGTTTTTTTTTTCCTTCGACACGATCGCATTTTAATTTGTCCTTGGAAAACCGACTTAATTAATGTATCATCCATGCACACATGTTTTATTCGCCGCACCGCGCCCGCGCGTTCCCAAAAATGAAATTCAGTGTGAAATTCAGTGTGTGTGTGTATATATATATATATATATCTCTCACGATCGTCAAGTTGGAGGGTATACTGGCATGGCCCTTGCAGGGTGTAGATGAGATGACGGATGGGAAGCGCGAGCTAGGCAGGCAGGCAGGCACATGCAGTCCAAAAAATCCAAATATTCTGTCAAGACTCACATGGGGGGGCTTGGTTAGCTAGAGCAAAGCAAAGGGAGCTGGTTAGGATTAGGAGTAGGAGAGGCCCCGCGGCGCGCCCACTAGCTCCCTCGTTTCTTCTTCCTCTCCAGCGAATCATCCATTGACTGCAGAGACCAGACGACCCACAGGCCACAGGCACTCAGCTCAGCTGGGGGCACACCACGCACCACATGTTGGGTACAGAGTCCATGATAACAAGAATAGAATAAAAGCTGTATGTACTCCAATATGCTTCTGACTAATTAAAAGTCAAGCTTATAATGTCCATAATAGTACTAGCAAGTAGTAGTACTAATATGGTGATCGAGTTCAGTTAATTAACTGCAGATTTAGTCACAGGCTTGGGAAGGGTACCTGTAAACCTGAAATTTCTCCCCTGGTCAGTTCTTGGAGACAGAAGGGATGTTTGCCTGGCTGGTGTACTGTTACAGGCTCTCTGGATCCTAGTTGGCACTTTGGTAGGTGATCACCAGTACAGAACTATATAGGGACAGAGTAGAGACGAGGCAAATCTTATCCTGGTGGAATACGTCACCTAATCCAAGAGAAAACGGACAAAAATAACTTCTCCTAATTCGTATAATACTGATCTGAAATGCCAGATGGTCATGATTGACAGCATGAAGAGTCTCGGTTGGTAGATAATATCAGGAGACAGTATCATTAAGCAGCAAGTACGCAGTTGGAGCTGTTACGGTTTTTCAGAAGCCCTCAGATCAAGTGGTGCACAGCTTAATTAATTAGCACATCCATGCAGGCCTAGCTTGGAATGGGCACCCCACCTGCTGCAAATTGCAATATGCAGGCTTTGGACATCATTCAAGTGCACATGAAAGTTGGCCATCCACCAAATGGAACAGTTATGTGCTGTGCATGTAGAGGACAGGACACACGCCTTCTGATCGTCGTGCTATAAGTTCTGGAAATCACTTGTTTTAACTAGCCGTTTCCCATCGGGGGCATCGTGGACGTGCTTTATCTGGCAAGTTCCTGACTGAACCTGGAACTGTCTTAACTGAAACACCTCTGAAGACGGCCACGTACGGCAGAGTCGTGAGATCATGGTTTTATGATTTTATCTTCGACCATTCGATTGTAGACATGCTCCCTCCGTCCCATATTCCGTCCGATATCAAGGGACTCAAATTTACCCAAATATGGATGTATTTATGTTTAAAAATCATTCAGATACAAGCCATTTAATATGAGACGGAAAGACTAGGAAGTATATGCTTAATTGGCCTCATTTATGAGTGTGAAAATGAGGCATACAGATACCATGGAATGTGCTGTTCTTCTCTAAGAAGGTCCATTGGGTCCAAACTGCACATGAACTAGCTGCAGTACTTCAGTACAATAGGATCGGTCCTGGGTCGTGGACCATTCGTTCTTGGGTCGATGACCTCAGGACGGGACGATACAAAGTATACTGCTAAACTTAAAACTACATGGAAAAAAAACTTAAACTACATTAAAAAACACAACGTACTGACCGCAAACTTTGAAATGTAAAAACTGAGTACATGACATGCAAAAGTATTCAAGTATAAATTTAAATAAAAATCATCGCTTCTACTTTTCCGTCAAAGAATTGTTGGCAAAATTTGGGTGCCTCATTTCTCCATATATGTAAAGTATGAGAGTTACCCTTTGAGCTAATTTCATGAGTCACATTGTAAGCCTCCAAAAAGTTCTCGGGGAAATGTTCAAAAGATGCCAAATCGAAACTGTTGATGATGTCGTGCGGGGGCACAGGCTCCCACCTGCCCGGATCACCGACGCTCGGCTTCGGGGGCTCCAAGACGCTTATTGACACTGAGAAGCGGTCGCGGCAGATTGCCACGGCGGCGTGGGCCAGCCTCCCGTCGCGGGTGAAGCAGAGCAGGCGGCGCTTGTGCGGTGTCTCCCCGATGCCGCACGGCGGCGGCATGGGAACCTCCACACGGGCGTGTCGTCGTCGAGGCGCATGCCCAGCGCCGTGGAGCCCAGCGGCTAGTAGGCGACGCCCCGGAGCACGATGGATTGCCCCAGCTTGCGAGGCTCTTGATTGCCGGGGTTCTCCTTACCTCTGCGCTCCAGCGGGCGGTGTCAGAGGAGTAGGCGCGAAGAAAGGTTCTACTCCTGCCGCGGTTGTAAACGAGGAGCACGCGGAAGAAGGCCGGGTCATCGGATGTGAGGAGCGCGCACACGTTGGCATGATGAAAGGGCATTTCTCTCCTAGTTAATTTTGGTGGTGATGACAACGTGTGTTGTGTTATGGACTAATCGTGTGTTTAAGTATTTCAGATTTGATATCAAATGACGCAAAACGATTCGATGTTCTCAAGTTGGAAAACGAAGAGTGGTGGAGTTTTAGCGGCTCTTTCGGTTATTGAGTCGTAGGAACTCCGTACTATTAAAAGGGAGTCCACATGGGAAAGTAATGGGTGAATCGTTTTTCACGTACACAAACAAACATCTTGCACCCACATAAAGCCTACCAAAAAGTGAGAGAGAACCAACTCTAGAGCCTAACTGGTGTGCATTTGCCTGCCCAGGTACGGAAGTTCCGGTGGGGTTCCGGTACCCCAAAATTTCCGCCCAACCTCCGGACTAGGTCCGCAACGCTACTGGAATCCATTGTGGATTTCCGGAAGTTGAACCAGAATAGGGACGGAACTTCCGGTCACCCGGAACTTCCTGTGACCAGCGGAAGTTCCGCCCCTGGAAATCGTAGTGCATAACAGTTAGATTTTGGGGAGTCCAAATATTTACCCCTTCGTCCCCAACGGGTTTCCTGCCCCGAGCACAAAGCAAAGAACAGCCCCCTCTCTCCCAAGAACTCCCTAAGCTTCATTCTACTAGATCTCCCTCCATAAATTAAGCTTCCCCCTTGTTGATTCTTTGAGGATTGAAGGAGAAGACCTAGATCTAGGGTTTCACCAAGTCACAAAGTTGATTTCCCTTGTTTCTTTTGTGGATTTCATTTCTCTTGGGCATTTGGGAGCCCTAGACGGAAGTGGTTGCCTTGAGCTCTTTCCTTGGGGATTGTGGAGATTGAGGATTGGATTGGGAGCCTCCAATTGAGTTGTGGAGCTAGCCCCAGTCAAGTTTGTAAAGGTTCGGTCTTCGCCTTCAAGGAAGCCATTAGTGGAGCTCACTCACCTTTGTGGTGCCGTGAGAGGAGAATAGAGTGAGTCTTTGTGGCGTCTCTATCTTTGTGGTAGAGCACTCCTCTAAACGGAGACGTACACCTACCCCAATTGGTGAAACTCCGGTGAAATCTTCGTCTCTCGTGTGGTATCCATTCTTACCCTTTACATTCTTGTTATCTAGTTGCTTCGGCTATTGCACTTCATCCTAGGGTTGCATTACCTTTAGAAAATTTAGTAAACCCTAGGTTAAGTGTTTGTATCTTTCTAGAAAAGAAAAAGATTAAAATTTGTTAGTCGCCTATTCACCCCCCCTTCTAGCCGATCGTACCGATCTTTCACCTGGGCCGCGCCCGGGTGAGAGGCGTCCACAAGATCAGAGACATCATCAATGAAGTTCGGCGGGAGCTCTTTCTTGAACAGGATCTTGAATTTCTCTAGGTCATCATGCTCCTGGGAGCCATACGGAGTGATGTAAATGAAGTATCGTAGCTGAAGATGGTGCAACTTCACTGGCATTTCACAAGTAAATAAGAAATAAGACTAAATAGTGTTCTGACATTACCCAAAGAATCTATACTACAAAGTCAAGTTCTCATCACATTCATAATATACTAATATACAATGTGAGTTAAGGCATCTGCAAAACTGGTATTCAAGCTAGCTACAGATTGATACTATCAACAAGTCTACCTCACTTATTTTACATACAAGCTTCTTTTAAATAAAAGCAATGAGCAGAATCGGGTTCTAATATCATTCAGAGTGAAGTAGATAAATTAAGGAATTTATTGTTCCTCCAACAAGAGTGCATATTTGAGAACAAATAGGTCACCTTTGGTATCACTGAAGGCATCTACTGCATACTGCCTGATCAACTGACCATTAGCAGATTTGTTCCATCATTAATAAGGAGATAAAAGATGAAATTTCATACTGTCACAACTACAATCAATAAAAGAACAACCTACAATCAATGTAATGTTTCTATGTAATCTCAGCTGAAAATAGACAGCACACTTAACATCTACAGGTCCTACTGTCTATGGAACTCAGAGGGCAGACGGTTGTGCAGGCGAACCGGTGCAGGCGGCGAGGGTACATCTGGCGCACTGAGAAAGGCCAGCAGGCCGAGGATCCGGTCAGCGAGCAGATGGCGGCGGTCCTGAAGATCAGACTAGGGGCGGTGCTCCTGGAGATCTGATCTGGGGGCGGCGCACCTGAAGATCGGTCTGGGCATTGGGCAGTGCACAGGGGTGGAAAAGACCGAATAAGTCCATCCTAAAAAATCTACCCTACAAATTCCCTAAATCCTAAAAATACTAAAGAATAGGTACGCTACCCGTCTGCTCTGACGTCAGACATCGAGAGGAACAGAAGTCGAATGCTTTACGTGCGAATTCCTAGCAATCAGCCCTCATGCAAGGATGGCTCGTGTAGAGTTTTTCGGGCCGTGACCCTAACACCTACTCTTGAGGACCTTCGTGCACCTACACTACTTTGGGATATCAAACTTATAAGAACTAGGAGTAAAACTTTATTCACTATCACAATATTGGTACAACACTCCTTTTAGTGTCTACCCTAATGTTACACAACCATACTCCTCAATCTTGGTAGCTCACACTCTTCTTAGTGTGGTTGTTGTTGTGGTAGTGGTAGTGGTACAATACTAGTGATGATTGTGGATTTGTGGTACACCTTTGGGGTGGGGAGCACCCCTATTTATACTTGTACAAGACCATGTGATACATCGTACTACAATTCTCTAGAATACTTTTAGATTATTAGAGAAGAAGATATTTACAAGGAGTTTTCTAGTGTCATGAGATAATTGCAATATTTTAGTAGGCTTGAGAGGTTGCTTGCAGATACGATATTTACCATGGAAGGTCCTAGGCCAAAATTCAAGAATAAGTGAGAGTTCTCTAGAACAAAGATACTTGTAGATTATTCTAGAGAATTGTAGAAGGATGTTTAGGATGTACCACATGGTTTTGTACAACTATAAATAGTGGTGCTGCCCCACCCGTTAGGGTGTACCATAATCACCACATGTACTGTATCACAACAACTATATAAGAAGAGAACTGAGCTACCATGGTTATGTTGTATGTGTAATAGTAGGGTAGCCACTAAAAAGAGTGATGTACCAATATTGAAATAATGAATAAAATGTTGAGTTCCACATGTGTGATATCCCAAATAGTGTAGTGTGCAAAGATCCTCAAGAGTGGGTGTTAGAGTCCCCACCAAAAATCTCTACGGTATGCCTTCAAGCGGAGTGTGCAGAACCTATTGACCTGGTACATTGGCAAGTCAAAACCCGGTGTCATCCCTACCAGCTCCAGAGCCATCAAACGAGCAGCCAAGTTGCCGCCGCCGGTATTGTTGAGTTGGAATAGGAAATCTCGCCGTGTCATCAACATGCAAAGACTATTTTACGCATATTACACGAAACCGAACATTAGGAATCACTACATCTCCTTGAGCATAGTCCATATGCCAATGCTGCTTCGTACGCAATTCGATCTCAAGAGGGGTTAGCGGTATCCATTTCCTGCCCCCAAATTTGAGTCGCTGGACTCCAATCCTTGAATAACCGCTACCTTTCATATCTTCTTTCTTGATTGCTGGAGAGCCCCTCACAATCTTTGAATAAGCGCCCCTCACAATCCAAGACGTGTGAAGCGATCCCAATCAAAGAACAATAAATCAAAAACAATTCGTTAAATTTAAGGAGCAAGAACAGGCAAGAACAGTGTTACATCAACGGAAAAGAACATAAGAGATCATTAAGTTCAAATCATCTAATAATCGATTAGAACAAAAATACCGAAACAAAAACGTGTATCATTGGTTAAAAAGAAATTCGATAATCAAAAACACAGTTAGATTCAACAACCAAGAACCAAGAACAAGAACAAAGTTTGTAGCGAAGAACAGAACCAAGAAGTCCATGTAGTCAAGTACAATGCTCATCAAGAATGGAACAAAATGGCCCTAACTTGTTCGATTCAAACCGAATTTTGAAAGGAAATTGGGGAACAATCATGGGTAGAATCACAAAATCTATAATCAATGATAAAAGGTGGTCAATTTTTCATTAGACTGTACCGCCAAGAACAGAATAAGAAAATTGTATACATCCAAATCATCAAGATGTTCGATTCGAAGCTGATTTGAAGTAAGACGGAAACGAATCATAAGCCCTGCAAGTATAAGATCATTTGTGTTAGCAGAGCTATAAAGTGAGCACTGGGTACATCAACTGATATAAGCAGATAACATATCAAGAATCTCTGACCACTTTACCTAAGCCGTCAAAAGGTTGAATTAATTGTGCTAACCTCTGAACATGGGGGAAATTGAGCTTCATTGCTTGCTGCGTCACCACCTTGTTCAGGCACATATATCTGCTCCATCACCACCACAACAATTGTACTCAGCCAGTTTTCCATCTATTTTGGATTGAATCAAATTAATGGACATAGTTGTTATTATTAGCATAATCCAAACTTTTTCTGTTTCAATAACAAGTAAATAAAGTATTTGATTTCTTTACGGTGTTCAAAAGGAAGATTGCTTTCTACATGCAAGAGCAATATAATTTGACTTGGGTAGAATTTATTTCAATGTAAATTCTCTCATGCATGGTTTGTGACCATGTGTTCTGCATCTGGTGCACCAAGTCGACTGTACTCTGAATATCAACTTAATTGGATACCCCAGGAACTGCAATAACCAATCCTCGGTCACGGTGTTCGGAACTGAAAGAGAAACGTTGCCGGCTACCAGAGCATCGAAGACGATCTCGTATACACTTTTGGTGCAAGCATGTCAGGGATATATATTCCCAACTCCTCCTCCTCCCTTCATTCACATCAGTAATTAGCCCAGAAAAATAAACAAGAAAAATTGAAACCGGATATCATCAGTAATTAGCCCAGAAAAATAAACAAGAAAACTTGAAACAAGATATCGCCACATCAATGAATCTATTGAGAAAAGAAGAACGAAGAAAAGCACATCAATAACCCCAGAATCTCAAGGGAAGAAAACTAACAAAAAGCATCAGTCTTCAATGGCGCGGTGGAGATGTCTGGTGTGAAGGCGCAATGATGCGTAGATGGAGTAGGAAAGACATGGCTCTGGAAAATCGCCACAAGCACCACAACGGTGGTGGCGAGTGGGTCACCTCCGACGGCCGCAGACTCATCGCAAACACTAAGAAAAAGAAAGAGCAGGAAGGGAACGAAAATTGACATGGAAAAAAATACAAGAAAGAAAAAATAGAAGGAAAATATTCATCAGATGACTTTGATGACTGTTAGCATAATCTTGAGTGCGTATGAGTCCTAATAGGATTAGGAGTGCTGTCGTGGGTGAGTTTGAACTGGACGCTAGTCCGAGTAGTAATCAGGCTAGTTTCACATCAAGCTTTCCTTGTGTGTTTAGGATTGGAATTAGTCCAGGTCGTGAGTCCTAGTCCTAGTCTGTGTGCTCTTGTACTAAGAGGATGGTATATATATACACGTGTAGGCTGAGGTTGTAACGTGAAGCTTGTACCGTGGGATTTGAGAAAAAAATAAAGAGAAAAATAGAGGGCACGATACGCGCCCTTGGCCAAATAATCGTGTGATCGTTGTGCGTGTGCGTCTTCATGTGATTGATCTTTGGGCAAACTCAACATTTGGTATCAGAGCGGTGTTTCTGTTCGGACGCACCTGTCAACCTCGTCCGGGTGCCGGGGGCTGTTCCCAGCATACCTGTTCACCTCCGACCGTCGCCTGGCTGCTGCGCATGGAGGCGGGGGCTTGGAGGTCACCGGGTCGCTGAGCAGTTAGGGCATGGTGGGACACGGCTGGGAGGATAGGCGACTCGAGCGAGCGAGGTAGGTCCAGAGATCGTGGTTTTTTTCTTTTTTTTCTTGAGGGCTACATGGAGGTTTCAGCGAGATATGGGCCAGATGCAGCGAGGGAGGTTATCTCGGCTCAACTACTGAGATTGTGTCGATTTTCCAGGCGAAGCAGCGGCCCAGCTAGCGGGCTCGAGGCCCAGGCGCGTTTTGACGGCCGGCGATGGCCAAAAAAACCGATCGGACGACCGTGAGCGGTGATGGCCTGAGAAGGCTCGGAGTCCGTTGCGTTTTGTTGTCTCTAATTGGCTTCAGCAATTTTTGAAAAGAATACTTGCTATTTCCCAAAATCGACCTGCAGTCCACGTTATACCAGAACTTTTGCAAAAATCCTCTTGTAGTTTTTCGGAATCAATGTGCAGTCCACGTTCAATTGAATATGTGTACTGCGGGTTGATTTCGTAAATTAACAGGGTTTTTTTGCAAAATGGCCTGCACCAATCAATTAATCAATTACTCCTTCTAATCCTAAATTGTTGTCAAAATATTACATGTATCTAGACGCTTCTTAAGAATAGATACATACGTATTTGAGCAAATTTAAGTCAAGAATTTAGGATCAGGGGAGTAGGATGGAGGGAGTACATTAATTACAACCTTCGAGGATTACGGGCCTGTAGCCTAAAATTTCTCACCAGCCGGTCAGTGCTTTGGCGATTTTTTTAAAAAAATAATACAAGTTTTTTAATCATTTTAAAAAATAATACGCGTTTCTCAAAAATATCGAAAATAATACGGCCTCGACCTGGGCGAGGCCGAATGGGCTCAGTCGGCCTGGCCCAAGACGATTAGGCCTAGTCGGCCTCGGCCAGGCCGCCTGCAGGCCGCCTGCTCAGCTCGCGGCGCCCCCACGAGGCAGTCGGCCTCGCCGTGGCCGAAAGCGGCCTGGTGGGTTCCGGGCCAGAATCTTTCTCCTTTTTCCTTTTTCACTTTCCCTCCCCATCCCTCCCGTGCCCGAGCGAGCCCAGCCAGCTTCTTCCTCCTCTACTCGTTCTCCCAGCCAGCTTCTTCCTTCTCTTCTGTTCTTCTTCTTGTGTTCTTCATTTTCTCCTCAAATGCCCCATTTTCTAGCCTAAATTAGTGCACTTTGATCCCATTTAACCCACAAAATCGCATCCCCTACCTAGTTGGCACCCAAAGACACCTCGATCTACTGTTTTCATTGGCCATGTAGAGCTAATTTTGTGGTGCAAAGTTGGAGCAATAGTGTTGGTTTGGAGGAGTTTGGAGGTGGTGGTGCTCATCCGGTGACTGTGAGGCTCCTCGAGGTTGGGTTCACACGCTTCAAGGGTAAATCCTAATCTCCCACGTATTTATCCTAAAATGTATATGTTTATGAGGATACGTGTGTATGTATATATAGAAGTATGTTTTAGCGTTTGGTAGTGCTCATTATTTTGGACAACGGTTAATGTCGTACTGCTTAGTATTTGATGCGTCTAAATATTATGACCGGTAGTAATATGTTTTGATAGACGGGATTTTTTTATGCCGTATTGTTTAGTATTTGACACTTATTAATATTTTAAATCTGTCGTACTGCTTAGTATTTGACGCGTCCTATCCTTAGTATTTGACATATTTCTACCTATGTATGAGAGAGACATGTTAATATTTTTCGCATTCTTATTCAAGTTACATTTGCAAATAAAAAATGGCAGGACTGAAATACATATGCAATAGAAAGACTGAAATTAAAACCGACAACTTAAAATAAGATAACCTAACTCTAGCCCTACGAAGATGAAGTGCTCTTGCCCTTAGACGATGATGTGCTCTTTCCCTTCGACGGTGCAGTACTCTTCCCCTTGGACGATGAAGAACTCTTACCCGTTTTGCTTGGCATGAAGATATCTTCATCGGATGATGATGTACTCTTCCCCTTGGACGATGATGTGCTCTTTCGCTTCGATGGTGCAGTACTCTTCCCCTTGGACGATGAAGAACTCTTACCCGTTTTGCTTGGCATGAAGATATCTTCATCGGATTCCTCCTCTTCAACCCATAACAATGGATGTTTTCTAGCCCATTGTAGGTATGACTCACTCTTACCTTCACTGTGCTTCTTCCACCTTTCATGCAACCTTAGCAGTTCTTGCCGTATCTCTGCAGAAGTCCTCAATGGGAAATTGCACCTATATAATTGGTGGCCCAGCTTAGTTAGTAGGGTGTCACTACTAATGAGTTCGTCCCATGGAACTATCCTATTGTCTACCTCGAAATCACCGGCTAACCACAATAGCTCACGGGACATACCTGACCAAAATCTACGATCATCTGGGAAGCCGGACGACATTATTCCAGACGAAATGGTGAGACTACACTTCAATACCATGGACGGTCTTTTGTAGTTACAGAAGATACAAATAGACGGGAAACGGTGGCGGGAAAAAAGGCGGGAAACGGTGGCGGGAAAACGAGGCGGGAAACGGTGGCCAGAAAAGGAGGCGGGAAACGGTGGCGGGAGAATGAATTTGAGAGCCTATAAATACCCCATCTCCGGTAGTCATCCAAGCATCCTTTCCACTACTGTTTTTTCCAATATTCCAGTGTCCCCCAATGAGTTTGCCTTGCTCCGACCAGGGCGAGAGGCCGAGGAGGATGAAAGATGCGATGTTGCCTCGGGGGGTGGAACATCTCAGGTGTTGGTGCGGCAAACTATGCAAGGTGAAGGAGGTGATAGATTTTTCAGATAAGCTGGGCATGAGGTTTTTCATGTGCGCGAACTATGAGTATGAACCACCTGTCCCGGTTTCGCCGTACGACAAGCCTCCTGTAAGCACATTTAGGTGTTCTAAAACATGTTTTCTGTGTCATATCAAATTTGTAACAGTAGACTTTTTTGTAGTCCCCTCCGCCCCTATGCATGTGGTATCGTTGGATTGACACGGAGATGCCGGATTGGGCAGTGGAAGAGATCAAAACAAGGTCCCGAAATGCATGGCAGCGTTTCCTCGCGGAGGAGCGTGCGGAAAAAGCTGCAGCCCGGGAGAAAGAGGAGCAAGAGAGAGATGAAAGAGCATAGGGAGGAACAACGTCATTGGATTGACGAAGCACTAAGGAAAAACAGGGAGAAAGCGCTTGAGATGCAAGAGGAGGAACGAAGACGCAAGGATGCTCGTGAGGCAGAAAGGGACAGGCAAAGAGAAAAGGCCGCCGTGGCAAAGGCTGCAGAAGAACGTGGCGATACGAGCGGAAAATGGCCTAAGTGGACTAATTAGTGCTTGTGTTTCAAATGTATTTGCTATCTTTAATTATGTCCAATTGCGGTACCAATATATGTTAATTTAGTCGTGCCTTGGTTCCGTAACCAGCACATTATCGATGTATGTTAATTTGTCCAAATTTATCCAAATGTCAAGTCTTTCAGTTCAAACAAACCGCAAAGAATCGACACAAAAATTGTCCAGCAAATTATCGATGTATGTTACTCTTTATCCAAGTTGTCAAGTCTTTTAGTTCAAAAAACCGCAAGGATTCGAGACAAAAAATGGGCCTCGGCCGTGTATGCGTTGATCATGCAACGAACTAGCGGCGAAGCCTAATTACTTCCAATCGGATTCAGCGTGTTACTTTTATCCAAGTTGTCGAGTCTTTTAGTTCAAAAGACCGCGAGGATCCAAAACAAAAAATGGGCCTAATTACTTCGAATCGGCCGGATCCGAAAGAAAAAATGGGCCTAATTATTTCGAATCGGCCTAGCCCAAACCGACTGAATCCAATCGGCCTGGCTGAAACCGTCTGGGCCAGTCGGCCTGGGCTAAGCCAACTAGGCTCCAGTCGGCCTGGGCCAGGCCGACTGCCTCATGGGGGGCCCGCGGGCTGAGCAGGCGGCCTGCAGTCGGCCTGGCCGAGGCCGACTAGGCCTAATCGTCTTGGGCCAGGCCGACTGAGCCCATTCGGTCTAGCCCAGGCCGAGGCCGTATTATTTTCGATATTTTTAAAAAACACGTATTATTTTTTTAAAATGATTAAAAAATTCATATTATTTAAAAAAATTCTTGAGCCAGAATTGCCTGGCCGGTGTACTTTGGTAGGTGATCGCTAGTACAGAACTAGGTCACCTAGCTAATCCAAGAGAAACCAAACAAGAAGAAGCTCTCCTTCGTATAGGAATTAGGATACATACATGTGCATATACATAGAAGGTACTGAAAGATTGTTCTAACTCTGAAATGTCAGATGATCATGGCATGAAGAGTCTCAGTTGGTCAAAAAGCAGCAAGAACATAGGAGCTATTTACTGCAAGATTGTTCTAACTCTGAAATATTCCAGCTAATACCTTACATAGGGGCTATTTCCTGCCCCAGACATGCGAATCAAACGCTCTCTATACATCCCATCCCATCCCATCCAGCCATCTGATGGAGATCTCCATTACCATGCCGCCTCTGCGTCGTGAAGCAGCCGTAGCCCACGGTGTCCACGGTCCGCCGCAGTACGGCGAAGCTGGCTGCTTTGGCGCCGCCCGAGAACGAAGGCACGTCACTCACGGACGGCGCACTCGCGGGCGTGTTCATGCGGTTCCTGGACCCGGCCGACGTCGTCCGCTGCGCGAGCACCTGCCGGCGGTGGGGCCGCGTGGTCGCCGATGCCTCCGCCGTGCTGTCCAGGTCGTCCCGGCCCCTGCCGCCTCTCCCCAGCTTCTTCCTCGGATTCTTCCACGGCGACGCCGCCAGCGACGTCGCACGCAGACGCAAACGCAAGCGCCATGATGATCCCGGCATCGGCAACCACGGGCCACGCTTCGTGCCGATCCACTCCGGCGCTCGGCTCCTCGGCTCCCCAGACGGCATCTCCTCCGGCGACCTGCTGCCGGCGGCATTCCACGGCATCGTCGGCCACGGGTTCTTCGAGAACTCGCGTCCCGTGGCGTCACACGACGGCCGCCTCGTCCTGGAGCTCCAGGGCGCGGGCGCCGGGCTGGAGCTCTGCCTCTGCGTGTGCAACCCCATGACAGGGCACATGGTTCTGCTCCCGCCCTTGCCCGGCTCCGGCCCCTACATCTGCGCGCTCCTCACCGCCGACGACCCGGCCTTCTTCCGCCTGCTCCTCGTTTACAACCGCAGCCAGGGCACTAGAACCTTCCTTCGCGCCTACTCCTCCGACACCGCCCGCTGGAGCCCGGAGGTAAGGAGATCCCCGGCAATCAAAAGCGAGAAGCTTCGCAAGATGGGGCAAGCTATCATGCTCCGGGGCGTCGCCTACTGGCCGCTGGGCTTCACGGTGATGGGCGTGCGCCTGGACGACGACGACACGCCCGTGGAGGTGCCCATGCCGCCGCCGGACGGCATCGGGGAGACTCCACACAAGCGCCGCCTGCTCTGCGTCACCCGCGACGGGAGGCTGGCCGACGCCGCCGCAGGAATGTGCCGTGACCGCTTCTCCATGTCGATAAGCGTCTTGGAGCCCCCCAGGCCGAGCGTCGGTGATCCGGGCAGGTGGGAGACCGTGCCCCCGCCCGACATCATCAACAGGGGTGCCGTCGTGGATGAGTCCATGACGCTGCGGGGCGTGGCGGGCATCCACCTCAGGTGGTTCTGCCAGAGGACCGGCAAGCTGCTCTTCACGCTCGGCCAAGGGAGCACCCGTGTCGGGACCTTCGCGCTCGACGTCGACACGCGTGATGCCGAGGAGCTCATCGGTGGCCGTCACTGTGCTTCCTGGAAAAACTTTGTCGGGTACGAGATGGACGCCGCCGCTTACCTTGCCTCCATAGTGCCTTCTCACTGACCGTGAACGTGAAGCCTACGCCTCAATCGACTGAGAAATTGCGTGCGTCCTTGTCCAGTGTATTATGTATGTTGTCTATGTGTATACGTTCGTCCGCGTGGTCTGTGTTTTTTATGGAACACTCGTACGGGGTGGACAAATTAACAGTCGATTTGGGCATTGTTTTGGTTCAGGTTTTGCCATGTGTGGTTCGGTACTATTGCATCCGCAAGAAAACTCACTTCTTTGCAAAAATGGGAATGGATTCACAGTTTCACACTGGATTCTTGCTAGCAAGTATTTTGCTGCCTCATTATTCTAGAGTCGCAAGTATAAAAATGCTGGCAAATAAGATAGTACTACAAGTTGATCACTTGAGTGGATGTTTGTCTTGCAAATTGGAAAAGGACCTTCAAGTGGTGCGTGCAATTAAGGGGAGAGTGAACGGTGATCTCTCTTCTACGCTCGTGCCGTGAACAAAATGTATGTGCCTGAAGAGTGGAGCCGTCTGTCACATGTTTTAAGGATTCCACAAGGCCATGCATCTACAAATCGAAACTCGTCATACGAACACCATTTTTTTTTTGGAAATTAAAAGAGGCTTTTCAGCCCAGCTTTATTTAGAAAGCCAGAGGATACAACACCATTTCAATGATTCTTATAACTATACTTGAGATAAGAAATGCTGGCAACAATATCGTGTCACACAATG
The DNA here is from genome assembly GCF_000005505.3 of Brachypodium distachyon. Classification (NCBI taxonomy): domain Eukaryota; kingdom Viridiplantae; phylum Streptophyta; class Magnoliopsida; order Poales; family Poaceae; genus Brachypodium; species Brachypodium distachyon. Next base: position 15,054,018 of record NC_016132.3, on the reverse strand, counting down.
CATTCACAACAGCTCCTAACTAACTAAAATGGGCATGGATTCACACTGGGTTCTTGCTAGCAAGTCAAGTAGTTGCTGGCTCACGATTAATCTAGAGTTTCACGCATGAAAACGCCGGCAAGACTTCCTTGGAGACCAAAATAGTCTGTATACATGAGATAAGAAATAAGCAAGTTGTATGTTTCGCAAAATGGAAAAGGACCTTCAAGCGATGCGTAGACGTAGAGTTGGTGGCGTTTCGTACTCGCGTGCAAGGTGAAAAGTTCGAATCTTAATGCACGTAGAAAGAATGGACGGTCCGCGATCTCGTCTTCTTCCTCCTGCTCCCCCGCCCCCTCTCCACGTCGTCCGTTGACCCGTCCTAGCCCCGTCTCCGGGAAAAGATTATACATTCCGCGGGCGAGAGCGACGAGCCCTGCTTGGAGACCGCGTCAGCTGATCCCCGTCAAGCACTCGCACAGTCGCACTCGGAGCCAAACCCGCACGTCACTCCACTGACGACGCGTCCCGACCAGCGCCAATTGACTCCACGCCGCCCGGCAGTCGCCGTCACGCTCCGCAGCTAGCAGCAGCTTTCGCCGTCGCTGTCGCTCACGACGGCCGGGGCCCCTCTCAGTCTGACCCGTTCCACGATCTCCATCCCCAGGCCCCAGCTCTCCACACCGCAAAACGCAGAGCTTATAAGTTATAACGCTCGCACGCACACACCGGGGACTGACTGACTGCCGGAGATGGCGACGACGGCGGCGGCGCAGGAGGCGGCCGAGGCCGCGGTGGGCGCCGTCGGGTGCGGCTACGACCTCACCGACGACCTCCGCCTCTTCCGCGCCAAGCCGGGCGGCCGGCTCCTCGACTTTGCCGCCGCCGCGCGTGACCTCGTCCTGCCCGGCGGCGCCGTCGTCCCGGCCGTCCCCGCCGCCATCGTCACCGACAAGGGCGAGCGCTCCCGCTTCCGCTCCGACGTCCTCTCCTTCTCCCAGGTAAACAAACAATTTATAATTTCTAATTCCTCTGTTCTGATCTCTGAATCGATTAATTCCTAATTCCGTGGCATGGCATGGCAGATGGTGGAGCAGGTGAACCAGTCGCTGGGGGTTCCGGGGAAGATCCCGTCGGGCCCCTTCAACGCCATGTTCGACTACCGGGGCTGCTGGCACCAGGACGCGGCCACCACGAAGACGCTCTGCTTCGACGGCCGGTCCGTCGAGCTCTACGCCGTCGAGGCCCCGCGCGCGGGGCTGGCGCTCGCCCCCGCCGTCGCTCGCCACGTGCCGCCGTCCTGGGACCCGCGGGCGCTCGCGGCCTTCGTCGAGAACTACGGCACCCACGTCGTCGTCGGCGTCAAGATGGGCGGCAAGGACCTCGTCTGCGTCAAGCAGCTCAGGGGTTCGCCACTCGCGCAGAGCGACGTGCAGGCCCGGCTCAAGAAGATTGCCGATGGCGTCTTCTCCGGAGACGACGGGCGGAAGCTTGGCGCCGCGGCCGGGAAGAGGAATAATGGCGGGTCTTCAAGGGGCGTCCTCCCTGGCCCTGCCGGCTCCGCTGCTGCCTGGCGCAATTTCAGGTCGCCGGTCATCTTCAACAAGGATGTAAGCGCGTGACACCATCTGTCATTCTGTTGCTTGCTCCGTAATTTTGTTCCAGAGTCTGATGGATTAAGTTTTGGTAGGACATTGTTGGTGTCCATATCAGACGAGGCGGCGTGGACGAGGGGCAAGGCCACGACGAGTGGCTGCCGACGGTGGCCGGCGCGCCGGACGTCATCTCCATGGCCTTCGTGCCCATCACCTCCCTCCTCACCGGCGTCCCTGGCCGCGGATTCCTCAACCACGCCATCAATCTCTACCTCAGATGTGCGCACTCACAAAATCTGTTAAACTCTTCTCGGCTCGTGTCTGATCTGACGATCATTTGGGTGTTGTGTTCAATCAGACAAGCCGCCGATGGAGGAGTTCCAGCAGTTCCTGGAGTTCCAGGTGCCGCGGCAATGGGCGCCGGAGTTCGGCGAGCTCCCGCTCACCCTCGGCCCCCAGAGAAGCAGCAACAAGAAGAATCACAAGAACAGGCTGCCGTGTCTCCAGTTCAGCCTGATGGGGCCCAAGCTCCGGGTCAACACTGCCAGGGTTGACTCCGGGGGCCGGCCGGTGACCGGCATCCGGCTGTTCCTGGAGGGCAAGAAGAACAGCCGCCTCGGGGTCCACCTGCAGCACCTGTCAGTGAGCCCAACCGCCATCGCCGTTGCCACCGACGCCGCCGTCTCCGTGTCGGACGCCGGCGTCAACAACAACGAGCGCGCCTACTTCGAGCCGGTGCGGTCGCCGCTGCTCACGCACGCGTGCACGGCGCCGGTGCAGCACGGCGGCGCGCGCGTCGGTGACGACTGCGCTGCCGCCGTGGTCACCGCGGCCTGGCTGGAGGTGCGCGAGGCGTGCCTCAAGAAGGTGCTCTTCCTGCGGCTGGGCTTCTCGGGCGTCCCGGCCACGAGGATCCGGCGGTCCGAGTGGGATGGGCCGCTCGTCAAGGCCCAGAAGTCGGGGTCGATCTCGGCCTTGTTCAGCTCGCGGCTGTCTGCTGCTGCCGCTACGGAGCTGCTGCCGGTGGAGGGGAAGGTGGAGGTGAACTCTGCCGTGTTCCCCAAGGGCCCGCCGGTGCCGCTGCCCGTGCAGAGGATGGCTAAATATGTTGATACCACGGAGGTGACCAGGGGCCCTGATGATTTGCCCGGGTACTGGGTGGTCACCGGCGCCAAGCTCTGCGTGGAAGGCGGCAAGGTCGCGCTCAAGGCCAAGTACTCGCTGCTCATCTCGGTGCGAGAGGAAGAGGACGTTTGGGTTTGAGCCCTGTCCCGCCATTCGCCGCCTCTGTCTGCTCTTCAGCTGTGGATATGTTGTACAGAGTGTGTGCACTCGATGTATTCTTGTAAATTAGAAATTACACACAATAGATCGGCTAGAGCTGTGGGTCTCAGAAAAGAACAGATAGAACTGTAGAAAAGTAGAAATTACACACAATAAACGTATGCAGTACAAGTCATCTACCATGTTTTTCCAAATCTGGCATTTTGTATTCCATTGCTGAAGAACGGAGTCCTTTTAGTTTCCACTGATATGGATTGGCACGAACCAGCATCCATACAATCATTCATCCATTTATATTACAATACCGAACAAAGAACCTGAATCTGGATCTCTGATATCATCCTCGCCATACAAGTTTAGTTGCCGCACTAAGAAATGCAGGTAAACCATACACAGCAAGTGACGCATCAAGCGTATAGTGTGCTCAGTTTCCACAGATCGTAAATCACCGTTTCCTCTAGCTGAAGGGTTAAGACATTAGGCCAACTTAAAATCTCTCTGCAGTATCCACCACTGGCTGTGCCTCCATGCGCTTCCTATCAGATAGATAAGGACCCCTTCTAACTGCATCATTCAGCTGCAGAAAGGGATATTTGTTTCATTGATCAACAACATCTTTTCAAATAACACAAGTTGGCCGATGGATGTATGAGAACCGAGACTATACCTTTCCAATGAGTTCAGAAAGGCTTGATTCGTTAAGAAGATGCGATGATGACAAGGCCTTGTTGATTGCCACGCAACAATTGTATCGTGCTTCCATGCCTATGATAATGAACCAATGTCATCATTAAAATAGTTGATTCAGTACATTAATGTGTACCATAGTTCACGACCGATGTATGATACCAAGAGGTGAGGAGGTAGGTGAACACTTGGACCAATGCTAAACATCATAGCAAACATTTGGGCCAGAGAAATTGACAGATAGATTATGCACAGTCAACAGTTCTCCAAATGCGAAAAGGAATATAGGATTGCGCATGCTAAAAGGAATATAGGACTGTACCAACTTTGGTGGAAACAATTTATGGTCTTAGAAATGAAAAGTTGTGATTTTCTAAAATAATGACACATCTATAATTACTGTATTAGCGTTAGGAGTGTTACTGGTTCCTTACCAAGTTTTGTTGTCTCCATTTTTGGATCTGTAACAACTCTAATTATCTCTGACTTTGAGCAAACTTCCCTCAGGCACCATTCTCGGACAACAAGTCTGGATATTACTCTATAACCCTGCAAACATTCAAGATGATACAATCAATATAATGAGCATAGTCTTACTCTAAGGGGTTATCTTCACTTGATTATTCAAGCTAAGCAAAACTCCATAACGACGGAAATAAGAAGAAAATATTCCATAACAAGTCAACTTCAACAAGCGTAAGCAGCTTACAGCTATCCGAATATCTGGATCCTGTTGTAGGACTGATAGAAGAAGAGCCTATCAAACAGATAAATGAGAAACAATATAAATGCAGAGTACAGTCATAAGGTGAACAGGGTAAAAAAATCGAAGGTGAGACCGTGAGAGAGGCAAAATTAGAGAACTTATGCTGCTCTGACCGAAGGGGTTAACTTTGGACTGTCTGATGCTACAGTATAAACTAGGCGCTTTAGACGCTCTTCTGCTTGATCGCCCAGTTTCATTTGGTCTTCTTGCCGATCAACACCACATATGCTTCCAAAGGCATGCAGAGCAGCCTGAAGATAGTACATCAATCCTAAGACGAATAACTTTTTGAAACTTTGCCAGTGGTAGTAGATGAAACTAGGCAGACAACTTACCAGCTGTTTACCTCTACCCTGTCTATTGAAGGATAGTTGTACCACATGTTTGGCAACGTTTGATGAATCGGTGAACAAAAAGCATGCTCCTTGAGTTGCTATTTCACCAATGGAGCCAGATAGCAAAAAATGTGTCAGAATAATGAGATGAAGTGCTCTTGTTAATGAGACCCCTCTCAACCTGGTGCAGGTTTCAGTACAGCAGAAAATGATAGGAGAGAAATAGGAAAATAACTTACTTGCACCAATTAGACCTAAGGCCTCCAATGCGCTCTCAATTTCATCAGTATTTTGACTTTCTTCAATCCCCAAAATTTTATCTATGGCCAAGAGCAGGTTCGTAACACCTAACATGGAAAAATGTTGATTAGCACATCAAACTAGTTCGTTTTTTACAAAAGTTACAACCCCACTAATGATACCCTCGCCCTGATAGCATAAGATGCATGAAAATGATTCGAGTTAAGGTTCCATCAACGACCCAACAAATGGGTTATCAGAACTCATAAGAACTTAATATAAAAGATGTATTCAGTATCATGTTTGTAATGGAATATCTGTCCATTAAGCATAATATAGAAACACTTTTCCATTTAGTAGAGTAGTACAATACAATGCGAACAGACAAAAAGTAGAGAACACAGTATAATCATAATGATCAATAATTCCCATAATTCAAAAGCTTCGATGTTAGAAGTGAAATATTTAGCACAACTGATAGATTGAAAATGTAATAGCTGAATATAGTACACGCTTACAAGATTGATCTATAGTCATAAATGCATCAGCTGAAGAAAGAAGTCTCCCACTTATCAATGATGCCCTTGAGCGTATAACAGAATCAGCCGTGGAATCGCTACACAAGAACCAAAGTACAGAAAACATAAGATGGCTGAAAGACACAAAAGGAAAAACACAAATACAGAGGCAGCAGCTGAGTACTTGATCACATCAGTTATGTGTTGAAGCAAACTGTTTTTGAGCAAGAAGATATTGCTGTTAGGGTGTTCCGCGAGCTGCAATACAAGTAAAGACGTAATTAGCTAGAATTCCTAGGATATATAACTCGTGTCAGAAACTCCACAAGCTTGCATTTGAAGATCTCGATCATCAACAACTACATAAATCAGGAGATAACAAGGTAAACCAGGCAATTCAATCCAAGCATACAACATATAGCATACCTCATAGAGGACCTCTAGTGCACTCAGGGTTTTAAGCATATCTTTCCTATCTTTTATCTCGTCTTCAAATAAGCTGAGAAGGTTTGAGTCACGAATTGCAGTAGCAGTAGAACTTGACACAGCAAAGAGCTTAGCTATCAAAGATAGAATGCGAATCCGTGCCTGCAGAGAAGAGGAACATGAATAACAGAGAAAACAAATATTTACAGAACAATGCTAAGAGTATCTAGCAGAATAGCTCAACATATATAATGATTCTTCTGTATCACACTATATAACTATTTTGTTAACATCTGACGTTCTGAATACAAGTAGTCTGCTAATAGTCATGCGAATAGTACTGACAAAACAGCTTGGTCAAGGTATTTCAGCTGCTACTACATGTTAAGTTGTAGATTGCTACTGACAAGGTCATGCTGTCATGCATTATCAATTATTTCAAAATTTTGAGTTTATAACAACGGATTATGGATGCCATACCATGGAGGATGACTGAGCTGCCACTTTGTTGAGTTGCAAAGATCCTTGCCCATCTGGTGGGAATATGATATCCTGAAAGTAAAATTAAAATACTGTTTTAGCGTCCACAGTCCCCATTAAGGGGAAGGGGAATATATACTCAGTATATAAGAAGAGGAAAAAATTATACTCACAGTTCCTTTAGGTATTTCTGCCAGACGCTTTAGGACATCCAAAACAATTGCTGAGACCTCTTCATCTCTACAGAAAGCAAACATGACTAATAAAAATATCCCCAAGCACAATGCGTGTCATGTGGCATGACTTGTCAGATGTAAGTTTGTGGTAATAAGAATACCCCTCAATCAAACAGTTGATCAGAAGTGGGTACAGATTATGCTGTACAAATGTGTCCAAAGCCACAGCACTGTCTCCAGCCTTGTCAAGAAGATTTAACACCTGGTATACAACTTGAGAGTGACAATCTGTAGGCATTGGTCCAACAAAGGTATGCAGAAGATATTCTTTGCAAGACGGAGATGGTACGTTTACACAAATGAGAAGCATCGTGCACGAAATGGATTTGCAAGAGTTGGTACACCATAATCATGTTGTGCTTGCACATGAAATTCATTCTGGTTGGCAATGTACTAGATGTTAGAGGGAAAAACGAGTTAACTCCAGCTAAAACTTAATTTGGAAGGTACACAAGTACATAGCTGAAATTTTCAATGTTGCTTGGAATTGTACAGAATTGCTATCTCAAGAAAATAAATGCATTATTTGAAATACTATTTCAAGAATCAACTGATACCATATTTTCTAATGTCCTAAATGAATGAATAGAAGTTACAGTAAGCAAAACAAGGATACCACATTCACAAATAGCAACTGCTAAGAAAATATATTCAGGTACATACAGCTTTGCAGGCTAACTGCCTGATAATCTTTGAGTTTGTGAGCAGCCCAGCTTGAATAAATTCCTGAAAGATCAGAGTATAACTCTTGTGTTTAGATAATCAAATGTGTGCAACTATGAACTATTTACCAAAACAACAATTACTATACAAAAGGGTGTAAATGTATCAACTCATCGACATTTTGTAAGACACTTCAAAACTATGTGTGCTGATCAAGGTAAAGGGTGTAGGTGGCCATGCCAAAAATAAAAATAAAAAACACCAGAGGAGAAAGTCTGAGTATGTTAATGTTACACATACACCATAGTTTGGCAGAAGTGATGCTCCATATCTAGAAGAAAATACTTTGTCCAAGCATGCTGCAAGAGTTTCATCCACCCCAGGTACATCTGCCTGACTCTGCAATACGCTGCAGGACTCAGACGAATTAAAACAGAAATCACGATAATCCACATTAAATGCCAGTAATAGCATCAATTCTTCACAGCATTTGCGAATACCGGAGAAGCAACGGAATGGTTAAGGCAGGACAAAAATTGTACTGTTAGAGAGAATTTCCCTATGCAACTTTGGCACAAATATTTGTAGATAAATTACATGAACCTGAAACACTTGAGGAAGAGAAAAAAAATTACCCTAGCAGCTTAGGCAGAGGGAATTGCTCCAGGAACTGCCTCACCGTGTCATCACAATGCACTCCTACAAAAAAAAATGACATATAGATAAGTCAGTACAAGATCATATGCCTTCCCGAAATGCAACTAGTGCAAACCAACCCTTAAGGTGCCTTCAATAAGCACCATCTGAATTGACAAAGGCATCGTTTGATTTAGTGAGAAAATGAGTTAATCCTCTCCCTGTTCCATCAACCCCATCGGCGACGGAAACACAAGCACATCAGCAGCTATATTACAAATCCAACTAGCACCCCAATGCACGGATTACTAACACTACACTGGGATGCTAGACCACTACGATAACAGCAACGTAATCCCTCGCGCAAATCATCTGAGCACGGAAACCAGGATCTCCTCCTCCTACTAGGCTGCAACCCTACTGAGATCGCAGTCTCTAATTTCCTCTACCACGGTCGGGGTGCCCAGAAAATCTCAACCCGGAAAAGGAAAAGCTCGGCTGGCGTGGAGCAGCGCCGCGGAAACGATCACTGGCCGAGCTTGCGCGGTCCGATTCGATGCGGCAGCCAAAGCAAATTAATAATAAATAAAAAGGCGAGAAGGAACTGGGGAAGACGTGGGGGCAGGTTGCCTGGGTAGGAGGCGAAGTCGGCCGCCGCTCGGAGCAGCGCGTCCATCTCCGCTGCCGCGGGCTCCATCGTCTCCCCTGCTGCTCCCCCGCCGCGCTCGCTGCGGGTTTTGGGCTTTTGGCTGGGTTTGGGGAAGAAGTCGACGAACAGTGTGCTGTGGGCAAAGCGAGTCGGTCGCGTACTTGTGCTTGACGCGTGCGTAGCGTAGGTTGCGTTGCGTGGCGCTCGCTCCTCGCGGGGCAGAACCGCAGAACACAAGAGAACGGTAGGATGTCCTGGGGCTGAAATGGGAAGGTAGAGATCTTCACCATTTTTTTTAGCTAATTTTTTTTAGTCAATACGATTTTTTCATTTTCAAAAATAATACGTGTTTTTCAAAAATTTCAAAAATAATACGGCCTCGGTCTCGCTCAGGCCGAATGGACCCAGTCGGCCTGGCCCAAGCCGATTAGCCCCAGTCGGCCTCGGCCAGGCCGGCTGCTCAGCGCGCGGGGCCCTCACGAGGCGCTCGGCTTGGTCCAGACCGACTGAACCCAGTCGGCCTCGCCTTGGCCGACAGGCCAGTCGGCCTGGCCGTGGCCGAAAGGCACTTGGCGGGCCGCGGAGGGAATCTTCCTTTTTCTTTTCCCTTTCCCTCCTCCCTTCCCATCCCGTGCGCGAGCCCAGCCAGACGCCCCCGAGCCCCTTCTTCTTCCTGCCCGTGTTCTTCTTTGTTCTTCCTTTTCTCCTCAAATGCCCTGTAACATCCCAAAATTTCAAACCTTTACATGTGCATTGCATCCATGAGCATCATGCCACAACTGCATGTTTGAATTCAAATTTGAATCACAAAAGGCTTTAAAAGATTTTGTTTACACCTATTTGAGTTTTGGATCTTCAAACCATTAAAGTTTATATATATAAAAGGGGTTTATTGCACATATGAGCTACCCCATAATTTTTGGATAATTATTTGGAGTTGAAAAAGTATTTTATTTTAAATAGATATATGGCCCTAAAGGCATTTATAGGGCAAATGTATTTTTACATATTTTATTTTGAGGGAAAACTACTCCCAAAAGTTGAATCATGGTGGAATATGATTTTAGAAATTTTCTGGGATTTATTTGGACCAATTTGGAGTTCAAACTCAAAAGATATCAAAAAAATGAGAAAAACAGAAAAAGAAAAGGTCAAAAAAAAAAGAAGGGTAAATCGGACCGGCCCGGCCACTTTGGGCCAAACCGGCCCAGTCCGACCGCACGCGCGCCGGCCCCGCCCGCCCGGCTGCCCCCCGCGCGCGCCTGCACCCGCTGACAGGTGGGGCCCACCTGTCAGGGGCTTCTTCCCCGGAAGGAAAGCGGCCGCGCCGCCGCCGCCATCTCCTCCTCCGGCCTTCCATTTTCATGCCCGAGCACGCCTTTATAACCCCCGCGACCCCCTCTCCTTTTCCCCCCCATTTTCCCTCGCTCGCACGCCGCCAGGCTGCTGGAATCTCTCGCCGGAGCCGCACCCGCACCGCTGCGTCTTCTTCGACCTAGGCGACGACCCGCGCCGCCCGAGCCCCCGCCGACCGCGCCCCCATCTCCGCCGTGCCGGGCCGTGCCTCCCCGTCGCTTCCCCGTCGCGCCCCCGTCGCCGGAGCACCCCGCGCCGCCGCGCCCGTGCCCGCGCCGCCGTCTCCTCCGTCTCCGGTGACCGCCGCCGCCGCCCGGTAAGAAACCCTAGCCCCTCGTCCGTCCGATCTAGATCGATAGCTAGGATTAGATCACTTATAAAACGAACCGGTACGCACTGTGGAGCGTCCGATCTTTATAAGTTAGATCTAACGGCTCGGATTTATTTATAAACCGAACCGGTACCGTCCAATAATAACGCGCCACGTGGTCCCTAGTTTATAAAATGAGAATGTAATTTTAATCCCCCGGAATAATTAAATGGTCTTTTTGCAGATAGGCCCCTGTTATTTCAAATGATCATAACTTTAAATCTGTTTGGCCAAATTTAGTGATCCACACCTTTTTGGAATCCTTAGGAAGTGTAGAATCTTTTGGCACTGTCCAATTTCAAATTTGAATATTTAAATCACATTCAAATTACAGATTAGGGTTTTATGCCATTTAAATCATAACTAATTATTTAGAAGTCCTTTTTGAATGAAACCAGTGCTCAAAATTTGTTTTATTGTCCTCTGTCCAATGGGGCAGAGAAATAAATATTTTGAATTAAATTGTTTTGCAGATGCAAATAAAACCTCATTTTAGGATTTAAACCCTAGCTTTTGCTTTTGTTTAAAAACCCTAATCGCATGTGCTTAATTATCAATGCTTTGGTGTGTTTAAAATAAACCAAAACTCATGTCACATGATTTGTATTGCATCATGGCATACATATTCTTTGTTTGTATGGTGTGTTTATGTATGTGTATGTTTGCTTGATTGTATAGTTTTCTCGGAGAGCGAAGAGTGTGATTGCGAAGAGTGTTTGAATACCAACTACTATCAAGGCAAGTTCACTTTGATCATTCACCTATTACTTTATTATGCACTAGATTTTATTAGTTACATTGTTAGGATTATTATTGTAGCTATGCTAGCTATGATCTCTCCTAGTAGTATATGACACCTTTGCCATTTCCTCACCACCAATTGCCATCGGAGTAGTGATACGCTATGCTATGATAATATACGAGGGCGGTATTATTACAATGTGATACTATTGAATTACAAATATAGTTTTCCTAGTGTATGGCAAAACAAGTAATTCAATGAACCGTCCTGGGTGGGCTGCTTTGAGGAAGTGGAGATGTATGCGGCGTCAGGTCCATTTCTATGGGTCCATTTCTATGAGTCGTCTCACCATTTCTATGGGAGCGCCTGCGTTGCAACCGAGGAATGCCACCTGGGGTAACCAGAGACTGGACTAGTTTCCTGTTTAGTAGCTTCCAGTACAACCACATGGTATTATGGGCTCTGCCAGGATGGATGTAAGAAATATGAACCCGGATCCGAGGTGACATTGGTATGTAGCAGTGTAGGTGGGGGCGCGTCCCTCAGGTGGTCTGGGGATTATGTTCTGAAAATTCCTGTAGTCGATGCCGTTGCTACTCTACCCTGAGGACAGCAAGGGATTAACACATCGATTTCTTGTGGGTAAAGTGTACCACCTCTCGAGAGTGTCAAACTAAGTACTTAGCCGTGTCCCCGGTTACGGACAATTATGAGCAACTAGATATTGGAGCTGTAAGGAAGGTCTCACTCATTCAAATTTCCTAATAAAATGAATGGATTGAACTGGGTAGGAGCATTGATGTTTCTACTCAATGTGCCTAGGTTAATAGGAGCATGGGTGTTTCTACCCCGTGTCCAATAGAATTCAAAACTATTTGTCTAAAAATGGTAGGATTTGAATAATGATACTTTTATGCAAAATGGCCAAACCCCACTTAGCCAAACTATGCATGTACTTGGTAGGTCCTTTATAACTCTGGTGAGCTTGCCAATACATTCAAATGTATTGACCACGTAGTGGCTGCAATTAATAATGCAGGTGAAACTGACGAAGAGTGAGGTTCGTCGATATTTCTCTGGGTCATGTGCTTACATTCCAACATGCTCTCTCCTCTGGGAGTAGATGAGTTTTATTTTTACAGTTTTAGAATAGTCATGTGTTGCAATGTCATGTAATAGTTATGTTCGAATTTCTTAATCAGGGGTTTTCTCTTCGGAGATGTAATTAACAGATCTTTTATGTAAATGTAAGAGTTCTGGAAATAAAGTACTTGCAATGTTTGATCCCTTATTTATTTTGCGCATTTACGCATTTAATCTATATATTATCTGTCTCTATGACGTGGACGCGTATTTCCTGTCTCATTTTCCCGTCATCACGCGCGGCCTTTGACTCGCTGCAGTCTGGCGTTGATCTCACGTTCGGAGATTACCGTATACGGGCCGACGAAACCGGAATCTTGCAATTCCCAGATCTCATCGCGCCCCCACTCGAGAAGCCACGACCCTTCGTTGCGGTCAGGTCGCCCTCGACATCCGATATCTCACGCCCCAGTAGTGTCGTCGCTCAGTGCTCCGACACCGGGGGCGTGCGGCCACGTCCCCCTTTTAGGTTTGGTAGGGGAGTCTGGGGAAGAGACCCGGCGATCGCCGGCACGGCCGATGAGGCCCTACGGGGCCGGCGAGACGAAGTGCTAGGGGTGCGCGCTAATCCAAGAACAGATGCACGCACGTTTTTACCCAGGTTCGGGCCACCTGGAGGTGTAAAACCCTACGTCCTGCTTGTCTGATCTGACATTGATTGCGGATCAAATGTTTACAAGTTGCCAGGCAAGCTCCGGGCTTTCTCTCAATGGCTAGGTACTCCTCACTGCTCTCTACCGGCTGTCTACTGGAGCCAACTAAGCTTCTACCGAGCCAGCTGAGCAAGCTTGTTGAACTGAGCTAGAGAAAATACGGAACCCCCTTGACTGTTGGCATGGGTCCTCCTTTTATATACAAGGGGATGCCACAAGTGCCACCGTGCATGGGCTACAAGTGTCCAGCCGGGAGGCACACAACTCCCCCCGGTGAGCTGGTGGCGTGCATGGATGCCACCTCCGCCACAAGGGGTCTAAAACCCTAGAGTAGGATTGGACAGCCACTGTTCCTTTGATCGGACGGGTAACTACCCGTCGGTCGGCTCGTTTACTGAGCCGTGCGCTTCACTCCTTGCCCTGGTGGGACCGCGCATCCCACGCCCGCCACGCGCCCGCGTGGCGCTGTTGATCTGACCACTGGGCCCCGCGCCTGAGGCGGGGGTATGCGCCCGGGAACCTCCGGTCCCGGCAAGTCGACCCTGGTAAGCACCCGGGCCCAGCGCACCCGGGACCCTCCCTCGGGAAGCAGCTTCCCGGGAGGTGCCCAGGCGGGAATATTCCCCGAAGCCCGCTAGCCCCTTCCGGGCTGGTAGCTTGCCGGGCCGCCCGTAGCCGCGGCCCGGGATGAAAGCTTCCCGGAAACCCGGAAATGGGGCCCACGCGTCGCGCAGCGGTGGTACCCCGGGTGCCACTGGTGCGACAAGTAGCGTCATGAGATCGGATCCCGATCTGTTCTCTATCGGATCGGAAAAATCTTTTCCAGCAGAAAGCCCCGTCCCTAGCGACGCTGGCGACTGCTCTGATCAAGAAAGTTGCCACGATGGCAACGACTCGGAGTCTCAGAGCAACATTGCTCAGGTCTTCATGACGACTGCCGCTGATCCTCAGACGGCACAGAACAACTGCACTCCAGAGGAGACGGCTCGCGTCCGGGAAGCCATCAACTCTGGAGGGGCCATAACCAACCCTACCACCGCAGAGTTGCAACTCTTCAACAGTTGTCTCCTCCAGGCCCGTGGGGATTTGGTCAAAGAAAGACAGGACCTCGACCTGGCGAGGAGGCAGCATGAAGAACGAGCACGACGGACGACTCGAGAGGACTCGCTCAGCGAGTCATCTCGAGACTCGTCTCCTTGCAGGCGAACTCACCGCAGGAACCGAGTCAACAGGGCGCGAGCAGGCGACCGAACTACTCGGAACCTTGAGACGAGTTTCCTGTCGGTCGACGATCATGGTGACATGATCCCCGAAACCCCGCGGTCTGACGTCCAAAGGCAGATCCTGGCAAGCTTGAAGAAGGCGGGAGCCTCCTGCATCAGCCAGGAGCCTCGCGACCGAAGAACAAGCCGGGTCAGGACTCCACCTCCCGACGCGACCCGTCGCGAACACCGTTCTCTCCGACTGAGGCGAGACCCCCGCCCAGCATGGGAGACTCCTTCTCGGGTCGAAGAACGCGACCGCAATCGCCGAGTCGATCGTCGCGATTACTCCTCCGAGTCAGACCTCGACTCCGAGGTATGCGGAGCACCATGCTTCAGTCGCCGCATCCACTGCACCCGGATGCCGCGAAACTTCAAACCACCATCTGACTTGGCCAAGTACAACGCCACCTTGGAGCCGAGAACCTGGTTGGAGGACTACCTCACCGGAATCCGCTGCCAGGGTGGATCCCGCACCACTGCCATGCAGTGCATACAGCTCCAACTCAGGGGGCCGGCGCGCACCTGGCTAAACAGCCTTCCCAGTGGAGAAATCGCCTCCTGGGACGAGTTGGTGCAAGCTTTTACTCGCAATTTCAGGTCAACATAAAAGCGTCCAGTCTCCCTGGAGGAACTCCAAGCCTGCTCTCAGCAAGAAGGCGAGTCCATCCGTTCCTACATCCAGCGGTGGACCAACACCAAGCATGCGGCCGAGGAGATCTCCGATGAGAGTGCAATCGACGCATTCAAGCGGGGACTCCGACGAGTCGAGCTCAAAGAAGAACTGGGTCGAGTCCGACCTGCTACCGTCAATTACTTGATGGAGATAGCGAACCGGTGGGCCGACGGCGAAGACTCGGTGCGCAGTGAGCGACGCCGATCCCCCGACGGCGACGACGACCGCGGCCACGAGCGTAGGAGGAAACACAAAGGCCACGCTTTCAAAGAAGCCAACACCCCGGGATTCGTTGCAGCCGGTTTCGGCTCCGGCGACGGGAGGAGCCACTCCAGTGGATTCTCCGGAGCCAACAAGCGCAAACCGCAGTGGCAGCGGAAGCCACGTGAAGGAGGGCAACATCAAGCCTGGTCATTCACTTATGGACTGCAGGCGCTTTAAAGAGCTGCACAGCGAGATCGCAAGAACCCAGCAGGCAGCTACAA
Organism: Brachypodium distachyon; assembly: GCF_000005505.3. Taxonomy (NCBI): domain Eukaryota; kingdom Viridiplantae; phylum Streptophyta; class Magnoliopsida; order Poales; family Poaceae; genus Brachypodium; species Brachypodium distachyon. Next base: position 15,038,837 of record NC_016132.3, on the reverse strand, counting down.
ACGCTGGATTCCAGCAGGTACCAGGGACTCACCCGTACGCAAATACGGGCATGGCTGCACCTCTGCCACCTCCCATACCTGGGACTTTGGCCATTGGTGCACCGCCACCTCCACCACTTCCGGCAAACTTCGCCGGAGCAATTCATCCAGTCCAACGCGCGCCGCCAGCAGAGCCTGCGCCCGTTACTGAGGAGTACTACTCAGTCCTGCGCTTGGCAAACCAGGTTGCCGACTTAACTCTCAGGCACTTGACCTGATAAAAAGAGCACCTCCATGAAGATCTACGACTCAAGAGGAACGGCGCGAATCCTCATTTATCCTTTTTGTATTACTTTACGCAAAAACTCTCTCTTAGGATGCTTTAATTCTTAGCCTTACTGTGCTTTGTTATTTCTTCCTCGACTATGTAGTCCGGTACAGCATAAAGATATCATTCTCTGAGCATACAATAGTCTTGGCCATGCCCAATCGACTCAACTAATAGCCTTGGTTGCGCCTCTCATACGAAGACTGCGTCCAATCGACTCGTCTAATAGTCTTGGCCATGCCCAATCGACTCCACTAATAGTCTTGGTTGTGCCTCTCATACAAAGACTGCGCCCAATTGACTCGTCTAATAGTCTTGGCTGCACTCCTCACTCGGGGACTCCGCCAATCGACTCGCTTAATAGTCTTAGCCGCACCCCTAACTCGGGGGCTTCGCCAATCGACTCGTCTAACAGTTTTGGCCGCACCCCTCACTCGGGGCTCCGCCAATCGACTCGCTTAATAGTCTTGGCCGCACCCCTCACTCGAGGGCTTCGCCAATCGACTCGTCTAATAGTCTTGGCCGCACCCCTCACTCGAGGGCTTCGCCAATCGACTCGTCTAATAGTCTTGGCCGCACCCCTCACTCGGGGGCTCGCCAATCGACTCGTCTAATAGTCTTGGCCGCACCCCTCACTCGGGGGCTCGCCAATCGACTCGTCTAATAGTCTTGGCCGCACCCCTCACTCGGGGGCTTCGCCAATCGCCTCGTCTAATAGTCTTGGTCGCACCCCTCACTCGGGGGCTTCGCCAATCGCCTCGTCTAATAGTCTTCGCCGCACCCCTCACTCGGGGGCTTCGCCAATCGACTCGTCTAATAGTCTTGGCCGCACCCCTCACTCGGGGGCTTCGCCAATCGACTCGTCTAATAGTCTTGGCCCCACCCCTCACTCGAGGGCTTCGCCAATCGACTCGTCTAATAGTCTTGGCCGCACCCCTCACTCGGGGGCTTCGCCAATCGACTCGTCTAATAGTCTTGGCCGCACCCCTCACCCCGGGGCTCCGCCACTCGGGGGCTCCGCCAATCGACTCGCTTCATAGTCTTGGCCGCATCTCTTGACGTGGTTATGACAAATCACGTACTCAACTCGAAGATACCCATCATGGCCCACCATGGGGTCCATGAGAAGGACGACTACAACTCCTGGAGTCAACATGCCAATCTTGACGACTCGAGATAAGGAATCTTTAAACTTAGCATATCTTACCATTGTAATGGGCTTGGACTCTCCCTGAGACCTAGACTCCTCCATATATAAAGGACTAGGAGGGAGGATCCAAGACAAGAGACAAGATAGATCGAACCTCCACGCGCACACCGCATACACCCATCTTCGCCAGATCAACTCTGCGAACCCTAGCCTTCGCGGCTCCCTTGTAATCTCATCCTCAATAACAAGCTCAGACAAGCAGGATGTAGGGATATTACCTTCCGAGGGCTCTGAACCTGGGTAAATCGTGTCCCTTGTGTCCTTGTTAACCGACGGAGTCGCCGATACGCACGCTACGTGTCTTCTCCCTGATCTAAAGCTCATCAAGATGGGCATTGTCGAAGGTAACCCCTCGCCATTGGCGCCGACCGTGGGGAAGACGCGTGTCGGATTTACCACTCTAGCGGCCTCATCTTCATCGGGCGGGTTGTCGACTCAGGCGGAGTCGATGACTCTCGACTCCTTCCACTTCACCGCTCATTCACCAGCCAGGCGCGCAGCCTTCGACTCGCTGCAGTCTGGTGTCGATCTCACGTTTGGAGATTACCACATACGGGCCGACGAGACCGGAATCCTGCAATTCCTTGATCTCATCGCACCCCCACTCGAGCAGGATCGACCTTTCGCTGCGGTCAGATCGCCCTCGACATCCGACTTCTCACACCCCAGCAGCGTCAGGAAATCGGATCCCGATCTGTTCTCTACCGGATCGGAACAGTCTTTTCCAGCAGAAAGCCCCGTCCCTAGCGACGCTGGCGACTACTCTGATCAGGCAAGTAGCCACGCCGGCAACGACTCGGAGGCTCGGACCAACATTGCTCAGGTCTTCATGACGACCGCCGCTGACCCTCAAGCGGCTCAGAACAACTGCACTCCAGAGGAGACGGCTCGCGTCCATGAAGCCAACAACTCTGGAGCAGCCATAACCAACCCTACCGCCGCAGAGTTGCAACTTCTCAACAGTTGTCTCCTCCAGGCCCGTGGGGATCTGGTCAAAGAAAGACAGGACCTCGACCTGGCGAGGAGGCAACACGAAAAACGAGCACGCCGAATGACTCGAGTGGACTCGCTCAGCGAGCCATCTCGCGACTCGTCCCCTCGCAGGCGAACTCACCGCAGGAACCGACTCAACAGGGTGCCAACCGGCGACCGAGCCACTCAGAACCTTGAGTCGAGCTTCCTGTCGGTCGATGATCGAGGTGACATGATCCCCGAAACCCCGGAAGCTGCCATCATCGCGGCCACGACCTCCCTTCGGACGATCCAACCGCCGGAAGGAGACCCGCGGTCTGACATCCACAGGCAGATCCTGGATAGCTTGAACAAGGCGGGAGCCTCCTGCATTAGCCAGGAGCCTCGCGACCGAAGAACAAGCCGGGTCAGGACTCCACCTCCCAACGCGACCCGTCGCGAGCACCGTTCTCCCCGACCGAGGCGAGACCCCCGCCCAGCACGAGAGACGCCTCCTCGGGTTGAAGAACGCGACCGCAATCGCAGAGTCGATCGTCACGACTACTCCTCCGAGTCAGATCAAGACTCCGAGGTATGCGGAGCACAATGCTTCAGCCGACGCATCCGCCGCACCCGGATGCCGCGAAACTTCAAACCGCCGTCTGACATGGCCAAGCACGATGGCACCCTGGAGCCGAGAAGCTGGTTGGAGGACTACCTCACCGGAATCCGCTGCCAGGGAGGCTCCCGCGCCACTGCCATGCAGTGCATACAGGTCCAACTCAGGGGGCCAGCATGCACCTGGCTAAACAACCTTCCCAATGGAGAAATCGCCTCCTGGGACGATTTGGTACAAGCTTTTACTCGTAATTTAAGGTCAACATACAAGCGTCCAGTCTCCCTGGAGGAATTCCGAGCCTGCTCCCAGCGAGAAGGCGAGTCCATCCGTTCCTACATCCAGCGGTGGACCACCACCAAGCACGCGGCTGAAGATATCTCCGACGAGAGTGCAAACGACACATTCAAGTGGGGACTCCGGCGAGTCGACTCAAGGAAGAGCTGGGTCGAGTCCGACCTGCTACCATCAACTACTTGATGGAAATAGCAAACCAGTGGGGTGACGGCGAAGACTTGGTACGCAATGAGCGACGCCGATCCCTCACTCCGGTGGGTTCTCCGGAGCCGACAAGCACAAACCGCAGTGGCAACGGAAGCCACGTGAAGTAGGGCAGCCTCGCCTCGCCCAGAAGCTAGCAGCTCCCTGCCCCTTTCACGTCTACAAGGATGAACAAGGCAAGATCAAGCCTGGTCATTCACTTATGGACTGGAGGCGCTTTAAAGAGCTGCACAGCGAGATCGTAAGAACCCAGCAGACATCTACAAATGCCGGGTTCTAGCAGGTACCAGGGACTCACCCGTACGCAAATACGGGCGTGTCTGCACCTCTGCCGCCTCCCATACCGGGAACTTTGGCCATCGGTGCACCGCCACCTCCACCACTACCGGGAAACTTCGCCGGAGCTGTTCATCCAGTCCAACGCGCGCCGCCACCAGAGCCTGCGCCTGTTGTTGAGGAGTACTATCCCACCCCGGTGGGCTATATCTGCATGGTACAAGCGGCTACCACAGTCGAAGGAGCACGGGAGGAGGAGCAGAACTTCGAGTCGATGAGCATCCGTCCTCGTTCGCCCGACACCTCCATCGTCGCTCAAAACGGAGCCGGACGTATTCGCGACGGCTCCACCTCACTTCACGAGCACCTCCACGAGGACCGCTCAGTCCTGCGTCTGGCAAACCAGGTTGCCGACTTGACTCTCAGGCACTCAACCTGATGATAAGAGCATCTCCACGAAGATCTACAACTCAAGAGAAACGACGCGAGTCCTCATTTATCCTTTTTTGTATTACTTTACACAAAAACTTTATCTTAGGATGCTTTAATTTTTTAGCCTTACTGTGCTTTGTTTTCTTCCTCGACTATGTACTCCGGTGCACAATAAAGATATCACTCATTCTCTAAGCATCTAATAGTCTTGGCCGCACCCCTCACTCGGGGGCTCCGCCAATCGACTTGCCTGATAGTCTTGGCCGCACCCCTCACTCGAGGGCTTTGCCAATCGACTCAACTAATAAGTCTTGGTTGCGCTCTCATACGAAGACTGTTTCCAATCGACTCGCTCAAAAGTCTTGACCTCACCCCTCACTCGGGGGCTCCGTCAATCTACTCGCTCAAAAGTCTTGACCGCACCCCTCACTCGAGGGCTCCGTCAATCGACTTGCTCAAAAGTCTTGACCGCACCCCTCACTCGGGGGCTCCGTCAATTGACTCGTCTAAAAAGTCTTGACCACATCCCTCACTCGGGGGCTGCGTCAAACCGACTCATGGATAACATCTGGTCCCCCAACCTACGGGAAAATTAAGGCACAAACAAATGCCGCCCGAGCTTGGCTCGGGATTTATTGGCTCTTCTACAAGCAGCTCATAATATGAGCCTAAGATACCTACATCTACTCGTCAATCGCTGTACTCTTCACGGAACCTCACATCAATATTTTTTACAAATTGGGATCTAACACCCCAAAGGTACGCACTTCAGTTGCTTCTATTACATTCAAAATTCTGACATTACAGATACTCAGATCTATCCCTGACTGTGACTGCATACAGTCACGCATAGACCCGGGGGCTACTCCCATCGGGAGCGCTGGCCGCGCACCCGACAGGCTCCAAGCTTACAACTGCTCTGACGTCACAGCTGCGATCAGCTGGCGAGCCGCGAACTCCACTGAGTCGTAAACAAGCCTTAACGGAAGGTCTTCCGGCACTGACGGAGGTGGAACATGCAACATGTCTAAATTGAGTGAAGGGTAGCGAAGCCGAACAAATGCAAAGGACACAACTGCTCCTTCCACCATTTGTTCCTGCAAAATCCCCTTCACCAAGCCACCCGCACTAAATCTCCGGATCAAACCCTTCAGGTCCTTCGGACTCGTCAGTTCCGGAAACAGGATGTTGTGCTCAGTTGCCAAGCACTCTTGGCACGACTCAAGGCAGTCCGCAGCCTGAGCAACTCGGTCTTGTAGCAGCGCCAGCATGTACCCTCGGTCACGATTGGTCCAAAAGTTTGGGACAGCAGGACTCGCATACAGGATCTGATTCAGGCGATTCCTGACTCGTTCAGCTTCGGCGTGCGGTTCTGCCACAATCCCTAACCAAAAAGAGGATGATTAATCAAAAGGCACCTTCATCAAGGACTACAGCAAGAAGAATTATTCATACCTCTAAGATCAAGACTCATCTTTGCCAGCTCTCCAAGAAGAAAGTCCTCTCGACTCGAGGCAACTTGGAGCTTTGACTCAAGGACATCAATCTTGCTATGGGCACTTAGAACCTGATGCTCCGCGTGTTACAGCCGCGTGCGCGTCGACTCAAGGTCATCTGAAGGACTCATCGCAAGCGCTCTTTTTGATGGACTTAAACCTGAGTCTGCGCTTGACTATTTATAGTCAACCACACACTCGGGGGCTACTCCTATCGGGAATCGGATCCAAATCTGAGTCCATATCAAACCTTATTGGATGACAGTATCCAGCTTTCAAGTAAAACTCACACCTGAAGTCATCAAGCTTTATTCAAACTGACATTTTCTTTTTTTATTGCACGATCACAAGATTTCAGGTTTACAAGATTACAAGACTCAGTCCAGTCACGACTCCATCACAGTCGCAACTGGACTCGGGGCTACTCCCATCGGGAGCGCTGGTCGCGCACCCGATAACTTCTACTTCAACCTTGAGTCATGGGAAGCACTTCATTCTTCACGCCGCAGTGCGAGTCCCTCTTCAGCTGCTGCTCGCCACTCTATGATGGCCTTCGCTATGTCAACGACCGTAGCAAAGTATGGGCGCATATCAAACTCATCCCCAAGATTTATCGGGAGGACATGAACATGACTCAGGTCAAGCTCCGGATAATGGATCTTCACATGAGAAAGCACAATCTTGGCTCCCCTCAACATCTGGAGTCGAAGCATATCTCTGACAGCCAGCCCGTTCTGGAACTTCTTCATCAGCTTTCCAAGGGTCAAGGGGTCATCCTTCTGATGCCAAATCGATTGATAAATCAAGGCAAGCGCATCTCTACACAAGCCAAAGTACTCTTGGACTTGCTCGACTTGAGCCATGAGTAACGCCAGATCGTGACCCCTCGTTCGGTCTGACCACAACGAGGAGCGGTCACTTGTATGGCGAGCATTTTGCATATCTTTCACCCGTTCTTGCTCGCCACGCGAGTCAAGTTGGAAGCCTGCACAAAAAAGCAGGTCGTTACCTAAAGGAGTCGATGCGCTAGAACGACTCAAAAAGCTCTTACTTTGGAGCGCGGTGCTGAAGTCCCGAAGCTTTGAGAAGACAAGCTCCTCCCGAGTCGCAGCTGCCTTCACTTTGCTTTGGGCAATCTAGATCTCGGCGGCGGACTTCCGTGCTGATATCGTAGCCTCCTTGGCTCGAACCTCATCGTCCTGCAGACGCGTCTGCAGGTACTCCAGCTGACCTTTGGCTCTAGGCTCTCTCTAGAGCCAAGGCATCAGTCTTTCCCTTCGATTGCGGGGTCCTCATCATTTGAGTCGCACCCGTCGGAGCAGTCGAAGGAGCCGACTCTTTGCCTTTTGGAGGAGCCGACGTCTCCCGCGCCCGAGTCCTCTTGGTGGACTCACTCGTCATCGAAGGACTCGGCGGGGGGCCGACCCTCTGCACAAGGAAAGACTAACTTATACTCTTTTTGCAGCAATTGAAGAATTCACGACAATGATTTTTCAGGGTAACTAAAGGTTATCATTTCAGTATTTCTTTCAAAATATACAAGTACATTGTTTTGCAGGAACAAAATCAAAAAAGGCTATGGCAATTCTAGAAGTCAACTTTGCCAACCTCTTGGTTTGCCAGGTCGCCCAACTGCTGGGCCCAAACACCTGATAACTCTCTGCTAAGAGAGAAGTAAAGCGTCAGGTCAGCCTCTTTGCCACTCGCCAGTCGAGGAGGCCCAGTCGCCACCCGGCGCAGCAGGTCTTCATCAACACCGTGCGCAAGCGCCAGCAGAAATACCGACTCAGCTCCCGCAATGTTCTAAGAGTGGTAATAGTTCCCCAGCGGATCGGGCGACGACTCGAACAAGGCAATGAGCTCCGCCGGCGACTCAGGGATCGGCTGGCTCAGGAGCATCCTCTCCGCAAGACTGGAGACAAGCCTTGTCGACCGGCGCAGCCTGCTCTTGGCTTCAGCATTCACGGCCTCGACTGCTTTGAGAGCTTCAGTTATTGATTTCCTTCTTGGAATAAACTGAACCTCAGCAGTCGGGTCGAGAGCTCCTACACAAAAAGGGAGTCGCATTAAAAACCAGCTTCGGTTCAAAAGATAAGCGGATAACAGGGTCGCTAACTTACCAGCAACAGAGCGTACCGCGCTGTCAATACAGTCACTCCAAGCTCCTTCTCGCTCCTTCTCTGCAGCGAGTTGGGAGTCGAAGGCCTCCTTCGCCTGGCGCCCTTCAGCCGCCAAGTCTTTGGACAACCCTGCCATCGCAACAACGAGCAAATACTAGAGTCAGCAGCAAAATTGACTCGCGAAGCAAACTAGCTATCTACAAGCTTACCTCTGGCAGCCAGCAACTCGGTCTGGCACTTCTCCAATTCCGATTGGAGACGATCACGATCGGCCTTCATCACCTCGAACTGATCGATAAACTCCACCATGGAGGAGACGATTGGCTACAAACATATTGGAGTCATTTTCTTTGACTCTTACTCCCATCGGGAGCACAAACAAAAACAAATTTCGTCATACGTAAAATACTTACGTGGCGGATTGAGGAGGATACACCAGTTGACGAAACCACCTCAGCACCCTCCAACTGAGCCCGAGGTTGAGTCGACTCCTTCCGCTCGTCCCCAGCGGACACTCTTGCTCAACGGCCAGTGCATGGCATGTTGAGGATGACGGACCCGTTAAGTCCATCACCACAACACTCTTCGGCAGGGTTTGAGGTTGAGTCGACTCATCATGTCGACTCCCTCCGCTCGTCCCCAGCGGACACTCTTCCTCAATTGGCAGTGCCTGCCAGGATGAGGATGACAGGCCGGTGGGGCCCATCACTTCAGCATCCTTTGACTGGGCCTGAGGTTGAGTCGACTCGTCATGTCGACTCCCTCCGCTCATCCTCGGTGGATTCCTTTGGGTCGCTGCCCCATGGGAGGCAAAAGAACATGCAGCCTTCGGGTTTGACCCCCCCATGAGCTTTGACTTGATGCAACATCTTGAGTCCATATCTAGGCACGGGGACAGTCCTGCGCATCTTCTTCGGCTGGTCACAAGCCTCAGCAGAAGACACCTCTCGGGTGCACTTGCTGCTTGACTCCGCTCCAGCATCCTTCAGTCCAAGCATCTGAGGAACAAGGTTGCCGGCTTCACCACCCAACGTGCGTGTCGCATTTCCCTTTCTAGAACTCATCTCTCGGCTCATTTGCCTCTGAGAATCGATTTCGGGATTTGTCACGTTCTGCAAACAAATTCAAGCTTCGTTAATGGATTCAATCTCCAAGACACCCAGCACGGGTTAACTTCAGGAAAGAGACACGAGATTACCTTTTCTCCGGAAAAGCGAATCCGATCTTCTCTTGGCAGTTCTTCTTCAATGGCGGCAATCCGATCGCGGTTCTCCTTTTCCGCCGATCGGTCGCTTGAGGAGCACGCGGCGCTCGCATTGGCGGAGGTCTTCTCAATCTTCTCCATCTTTCCATGCTTGGCCGAATCTAATCTCACTTGCTTTCGGCCGAGTTTGAGTTGTGGGCGCTAGGGCGTGATGGCAAGAGGAAGAAGAAGAGATAAGAACTGGTTTATCCCAGGGCTTCTTAAACTGGGTTAAAAACCCTTGAATCCGGGCCAACCGATTCCAATTCTTGGCCACGCGTCCCGCATCCATAGGAATGCGAAGAGACGAAAGTGGGAAATAAACTGCCCGCCTTCCGGGCTCAAGAATCGAGGAGGTTATCATTACGCCTCATTAACCGCATACTGAACGGTCACTTCACTACTGGCGCATGCTAACAGTGCCCTTAGCCTGTCAAGCTAGACTGCGCACGGGTCTTTTTGATTGACCAGGAGCGACTCCTCAAACTTACCAGGTACGTTACCCGTGACGATTATCATCCAGCATTACTTTTCGGCTCAACAGTCGATGCTAATATCTGTTCATACAGCTTTTTGATTCTTGATTGAGTCATCATATTCGACTCCATGCAGTCTACAAACTTATTACGCACAGCTAAAAAGGCTTGCATCCACTTTGTAAAATATCCCGTATACCATGTCCTTGACATGCGAGTCGACTGTCCACAGTCGAAAAGATCTTTGAGTCGCACCCACAGCAGTTAAGCACTCAAAGATACGCTCATTGCGTACAAACTAAGTCTCCAGGATCCAATCCTTGAGCCCAAAGTCGCACCAGCTGCGTCACTGCGGTTAATATGCGCTCATTGCGTACCGATAAGCCTCTAGGGTCTAACCCTTGAGCCTGAAGTCACACCAGCTGCGCAACTCTAGTTTATCCATGCTCATTGCATGAAGGTAAGCCCCTTCATTGGGCCTGGAGTCGCACCAGCTGTGCAACTCTAGTTTATCCATGCTCATTGCATGAAGGTAAGCCCCTTCATTGGGCCTGGAGTCGCACCAGCTGCGAAACTCTAGTTTATCCGTGCTCACAGCGCGAAGATAAGACCCGTAGATCCTCTATTGGGCCTAGAATCGCACCAGCTGCGTTGTTCTAACAATCCACATTCATTATGTGAAGATAAGACCTGTTATCAGGCCTGGATACGCATCGACTGCGTTAATCTAGAAACCCTCGACTCAGGGAGCATCAGCTGCGTTTATCTAACTTAGGAATCATTTCCTACATACCATACTAATTGTATGAAGATAAGACCTGTTATCAGGCCAGGATATGCATCAACTGCATATTATCCGGAAAATACACGCTACGGGACTTCTCTTACATTCACGTTCATAACGTGGTGACTCGCAAGTTCTCTGATGACCAAAGGAAACGCACCAGCTGCGTACTTCGATTATGCTCACAACATTAAGATCATAACTCCTCACATACGAGTCGAGTACGTGAAACGTCAAAACTGGAATTCCACTTCGTAAGACTCCATTGGGCTGAGTAAAACTCGCCAGTTGCCAGGTTCGAGCCCGGGGACTCGAGCCTGAAGGAGATAATAGTCTTTGCCCTAGCGCAATTAACTGGACTTGACTCAGCAAGAATTCCAGGCATATTATGCATCATCCCTATGACTCAAGCTTCAACCAAGGATTCGATGCACTTCCGAATCAATAGCTTCTCAGCTATGCATTGGCTTCTCAGTTGTTCATCATCATCAACAGAGACTCGACTCAAGCATTCTTGTTGAGTCAACCCTTCATCATTTGAAGCACAAACATCAGCTCAAGACTCAAGAACTCTTTACGAGTCGATCCTTCATCATTTGAAGCTCAAGCAATCAGCTCGACGCACTACCGAGTCAACAAGTCCATCAGCTGCAACTGGCTCGAATCAAGATAGATGAAGTCTTTATAAAAGTCCCTACTCAAGTCTACGACTCAACTAGACACTTGGGGGCTACTGACGTGGTTATGACTAATCACGTACTCAACTCGAAGATACCCGTCATGGCCCACCACGAGGTCCATGAGGTGGACGACTACAACTCCTGGAGTCAACATGCCAATCTCGACGACTCGAGATAAGGAAGCTTTAAACTTAGCATATCTTACCATTGTAACGGGCTTGGACTCTCCCTGAGACCTAGACTCCTCCATATATAAAGGACTAGGAGGGGGGAGCCAACGCAGATCGAACACCACGCGCACACATCGCATACACCCATCCTTGCCAGATCAACTCTGCGCACCCTATCCTCCGAGGCTCCATTGTAATCTCATCGTCAATACCAAGCTCAGACAAGCAGACGTAAGGGTATTACCTTCTGAGGGCTCTGAACCTGGGTAAATCGTGTCCCTTGTGTCCTTGTTAGCCGACGGAGTCGCTGATACGCACGCTACGTGTCTTCTCCCTGATCTGAAGCTCATCAAGATGGGCATTGTCGAAGGTAACACCTCGTCAGATAAGCCTCTAGGGTCTAACCCTTGAGCCTGGAGTCGCACCAGCTGCGTAACTCTAGTTTATCCATGCTCATTGCATGAAGGTAAGTCCCTTCAATGGGCCTGGAGTCACACCAGCTGCGTAACTCTAGTTTATCCATGCTCATTGCATGAAGGTAAGCCCCTTCAATGGGCCTGGAGTCGCACCAGCTGCGTAACTCTAGTTTATCCATGCTCATTGCATGAAGGTAAGCCCCTTCCATGGGCTTGGAGTCGCACCAAGACCGTAACTCTAGTTTATCCATGCTCATTGCATGAAGGTAAGCCCCTTCAATGGGCCTAGAGTCGCACCAGCTGCGTAACTCTAGTTTATCCATGCTCATTGCATGAAGGTAAGCCCCTTCAATGGGCCTGGAGTCGCACCAGCTGCGTAACTCTAGTTTATCCATGCTCATTGCATGAAGGTAAGCCCCTTTAATGGGCCTGGAGTCGCACCAGCAGCGAAACTCTAGTTTATCCGTGCTCATTGCATGAAGATAAGACCCATAGATCCTCTATTGGGCCTAGAACTGCACCAGCTGCATTGTTCTAGTAATCCACATTCATTATGTGAAGATAAGACCTTTTGTTAGGACTGGATGCGCACCAGCTGCGTTAAATCTAGAAATCTTCAACTCAGAGAACACTCCCTATCCGCACTCATTGTGTGATGATAAGACTTCTTATCAAACTTGGATGCGCATCACCTGTGTTCATCTAATTTAGGAATCATTTCCAACATACCATACTCATTGTGTGAAGATAAGCCCTATTGCTAGGCCTGGATATGCATCAACTGCACATTATCCAGAAAATACCCGCTACGGGATTCTTTTAACATTCACGTTCATAACGTAGTGACTCGCGGGATCTCTGATGAGCCGAGGAACCGCACCAGCTGCGTACTTCAATTATGCTCACAGCATAAAAAGTCATGACTCCTCACGTAAGAGTCGAGTACGTGAAACGTCAAAACTGGAATGCGACTCCGTAAGACCCAATGGGCTGAGTCGAAACTCGCCAGTTGCCAGGTTCGATCCCAGGGACTCGAGTCTGAAGGAGCTAATATAGCCTTTGCCCTCGAGCAATTAGCTGGATTCAACTCAACAAGAATTCCAGGCATATTATGCATTATCCATGTGATTCAAGCTTCAACCAAGGATTCGATGCACTTCCGAATCAATAGCTTCTCAGCTATGCATTGGCTTCTTAGTTGTTCATCATCATCAACAGAGACTCGACTCAAGCAGTCTTGTTAAGTCCACCCTTCATCATTTGAAGCACAAACATCAGCTCAAGACTCAAGAACTTTTTACGAGTCGATCCTTCATCATTTGAAGCTCAAGCAATCACCTCGATGCACTACCGAGTCAACAAGTCCATCAGCTGCAACTGGCTTGATTCAAGATGGGTGAAGTCTTTATAAAAGTCCCTACTCAAGTCTACGACTCAACTAGGCACTTGGGGGCTACTGACGTGGTTATGACTAATCACGTACTTAACTCGAAGATACCCATCATGGCCCACTACGGGGTCCATGAGAAGGACGACTACAACTCCTGGAGTCAACATGCCAATCTCGACGACTTGAGATAAGGAAGCTTTAAACTTAGCATACCTTACCATTGTAATGGGCTTGGACTCTCCCTGAGACCTAGACTCCTCCATATATAAAGAACTAGGAGGGGGGAGCCAACGCAGATCGAATACCACGCGCGCGCACCGCATACACCCATCCTTGCCAGATCAACTCTGCGCACCCTAGCCTCCGCGGCTCCATTGTAATCTCATCGTCAATATCAAGCTCAGACAAGCAGGACGTAGGGGTATGACCTTCCGAGGGCCCTGAACCTGGGTAAATCGTGTCCCTTGTGTCCTTGTTAGCCGACGGAGTCGCCGATACGCACGCTACGTGTCTTCTCCCTGATCTAAAGCTCATCAAGATGGGCATTGTCAAAGGTAACCCCTCGTCAGTAAGGGTATTACCTTTCGAGGGCCCTGAACCTGGGTAAATCGTGTCCCTTGTGTCCTTGTTAGCCGACAGAGTCGCCGATACGCACGCTACGTGTCTGCTCCGTTTCTAAAGCTCAGCATTGTCGAAGGTAACCCCTCGTCATTGGTGCCGACCGTGGGGAAGACGTGTGTCGGATCTACGACTCCAGCGGCCTCATCTTCATCGGGCGGGTCATCGACTCAGGCGGAGTCGATGACTCTCGACTACTTTCACTTCACTGCTCATTCACCGACCAGACGCGCGGCGTTCTGATCTCGGGGTCTTGTGGTACACAAATATGCTTCTCAAACCATATGGTACCTTGATCGTCCTCAACGAATCCTTTTGCCTTCTCGTTAGCCATATTATCCTTTATCGTCCTAATTTCTGAGTCTTCTTTCTGGGCTTCTCTAATTCTGTCCAGCAGAGTGGGTTGTACTTCCATGTTGGTTAAGTAACCTTCCGGGACAATCTCTAATCTGAGATCCTTGAATTGCTCACACAATTCAGCAGGCAACTCTCCAGCTGTAAGTCCATTAACATAGCCCTTGCGGCTCAAAGCGTCGGCTACTACATTAGCCTTGCCTGGATGGTATTGCAGATTCAAATTATAATTCTTGATTAACTCTAACCATCTTCTTTGTCTCAAGTTCAACTCCCTCTGGGTGAATATATACTTCAAGCTTTTGTGATCGGTGAATAACTCACAATGCTTTCCCATGAGATATTGCCTCCAAGTCTTGAGTGCGTGCACTACAGATGCTAGTTCCAAATCATGAGTGGGGTAATTTCTCTCATGATTCTTAAGTTGTCTTGAGGCGTATGCTACGACTCTTCCTCCTTGCATCAAAACACATCCCAATCCTAGACGCGAAGCGTCACAGTAAACTTGGAAATCTTCCAGTAAGTTGGGTAAAACAAGGATGGGTGCTGATACTAGCCTCTTCTTCAAATCTTGAAAACTTTCTTCACATTTATCAATCCATTCAAATTTCTTCTCTTTCTTCAATAGTTCAGTCATAGGTTTGGCAATCTTGGAAAAATTCTCAATGAACCTCCTGTAGTATCCAGCAAGTCCTAGGAAGCTGCGAACATCTCCAACGTTCTTAGGAACTTCCCATTCAGTCACCGCTGCTACTTTAGCGGGGTCAACGGCAACTCCGTTTCTTGACACAATGTGTCCCAAGAAACCAACTTCGGATAACCAAAATTCACACTTGCTGAATTTTGCATAAAGCTTGTGCTCTCTAAGCTTTTCCATGATCAGACGCAAATGTTCTTCATGCTCTTCTTTGCTCTTCGAGTATATCAAAATGTCATCGATGAACACTACGACAAACTTATCCAAGTATTCCATGAATACTTTGTTCATCATATTCATGAAGTATGCTGGGGCATTGGTAAATCCAAAAGGCATCATTGTATACTCATACAAGCCATATCAGGTGGTAAATGCTGTCTTGGGTATATCTGCTTCTCGGATCTTTAACTGAAAATATCCTGATCGAAGATCGATCTTTGAGAATACACGGGCTCCTTTCAATTGATCAAATAGATCATTGATTATGGGTAGTGGTTACTTGTTCTTTATCGTCACCTCATTTAGTGAACGATAGTCTATGCACATCCTTTGACTCTTGTCTTTCTTTTCCACAAATAGGACAGGTGCTCCCCATGGTGACGAGCTAGGGCGAATAAATCCTTTAGCCAACTGTTCTGCGAGTTGCTTCTTTAGTTCCTTGAATTCATCTACAGCCATCTTATACGGTCTCTTGGCTATAGGTCCACTTCTGGGCAATAACTCAATAAGGAATTCCACATCACGGTCCGGTGGCATGCCTGGTAATTCCTCTGGAAACACATCCGGATATCCTTTCACTATCGGTACATCCTCTAGGCTAACCCCCTTAAGAGAATTCACCTTGGGTATCTCAAGCTCATAGGTTGACTTGAAACGGATTCGCTTCTTTTCCGAGGTTGTGAGTGTAATTGTCCTCTTGACACAATCTATAAGTCCTTCATACTTGGTTAACCAATCCATTCCTGGGATCCCATCCAAACCTTTTGATCCTAACACTATCAGGTCTGTGGGGAAACTATGTTTTCCAATTTCTAGCGTCAGCATTCGGCATTCATAAGCCGCTACCATCTCTCCCCCAGGTGACTTCACCTTCATAGGGTTCACTAAAGTACTAGTTGTTAATCCATTCTTATGCACAAAACTCCTTGAGATGAAAGAATGCGATGCACCAGTATCGAACAGTACGAGTGCTTCAAAAGAATTTAGACGGAAGGTGCCGATTACGATACCTTGCTCCTCCGTGATTTCCTCCACGTTGACGTGGTTCACATTGCCCTTCTAGAATGGATTAGGCTTTGCTCCAGCCTCATTGAACTTCTCCGGACAATCATTGGAGTAGTGCCCCATCTTGTGACACTTAAAGCATTGCACTTGGCTCAGATCCCTGCCAGTGGTGTGGTTCTGCCCTGGGTTGACTCCATTGTTATGGCCACTGCCCTTGTTGTTGTTGATCCTTGGACGCTGGTGCTGATGCTGGTGCTGGTGGTTCCGGTTGCCATTACCTCCCTGGTGGTGGTGGTGTCCTTGACCTCCATGGCGGTGATGGTGTCCATTCCCTCCATGGCGACTCTGATGATTTCCACCATGCTTAACCATCGAAGAGCTGCCACTACCCTCGTACGAGGTGCGCGGCTTCTGGTGTGGACCAGTGTGGTTGTTGCCATGGTGAGGCCTCTTCCTCCTGTTTTCCATCTAATTCTGCTTGTTCTCCAGAATGATGGCTTTGTCCATGAGGAACTGGTATGTAGGAATGTAAATAACTGCCAGTTGAACGGCGAGTTCCTCGTTCAAGCCATCCAAAAACCTTTCCCGGCGTTTTGCATCAGTGTTGACGTCGTCCGGGGCATAGCGTGACAACTTGTTGAAAACTTCAATGTATTCTGACACGGTCCTGTTCCCTTGCCTCAGTTCGTGGAACTCCCTCTTCTTGAGGCTCAGCACGCCCGCAGAGATGTGGGCGGTGCGGAAGGCATCTTGGAACATTTCCCAAGTTACTTCTTCCATGGGAGTGGTAATCTGATAGGTCTCCCACCAAGCTGCGGCAGGTACCTCAAGCAGGTGAGCAGGAAACCTCACCTTGTCAGCTTCAGTGCAGCCCACTGTTACTAGGCATTTGCTCAAAGAACGGAGCCAATCATCGGCCACAATTGGTTCCGAGGAGCTGGTGAAAGTAGGTGGACGCAATCTCAGAAATCTGGTTAACATGTCCACTTGAGGTGGTGGGTTGGGGTGCTGGTTGTTGTGGTTGTGGTTGTTGTTGTCGTTGTTCATCTGTTGGGTCAAAGCTCGCAGGATTTGGGTCTATGCGGCTAGCAGTTGCAGCATGGTGGCAGCGTTGTTGTCATGGCTCTCCTCACTGTTGTTGTCACCACGGCGGGTATCGCGTCTCGGCGGCATCTGTTTTGGGACAGCATAGATGAGAAATAGATAGATGTGGTCTAAAAGGACCTTAACCCAACAACGAGCAAGCAAGGCATAACAATCACCAAACAAGTAAGATCCAACAAGCAAATAACTTGGTCCAGGCATCCAAGCCCAAGAAAAGAAGTACAAAAAGGAAACGAACAAAGTTTTGTTATCCAAAATAATTTACTACTATTATTTGTGGCATCAATAAAACCAAAAGTGACAGCTCACATATTACGTCTACCATGAGTAAGTACGTACCAATGGGTTATTATCCTATCAAGGTCAACTTCAAATCTTGTAGTTCTTCATAACTTCATTCGTTGAAATCTTCACGAACCCTTGTCGCAATCTCGATCCTCAACTTCTCCTTCTTCATCCTCTACGGTAACTCTAATACTTTTGAAAAGGAGAAGAATGTTTCAAAACTTTCAAAATGGAGACAAGAACATGGAAGAGTAGATGAGTTGAGAATATGGGTCACGATCCTACAGGCAACACAATGCTCTGATACCATCTGAAGCGACCGCCCCCGTACACGGGTTCGATCTCTGTGCTTTAGTGCTAGTCCCTGGATCGACTCACTAGCACACACATTTTCAAGATGTAATATCATAGAACAAAGGTCTCAATATTACAATGTATCATCCAGAATTTAAAAGTACTTACAACTCGCATAACCCCACGGGTTAGCTGGAAATAAAACAAATGTTTAGCAGCGAAAGCGAAAGATACAAGGGCACATCAACACCACGGGGAGAACGTGTTGGAATGTAGGCCCGTAACCCAAACAAGCAGAACGTACATCTTACTCGTCGTCGGAGTTTCCTGCATCATTAAACGATGCAGCCACTAGGGTCAATACATTGAATGTATTGGCAAGATTCACCAGGAGTTATAACAGAACCTAGCAAGTATATGCATAATGTGGCAAAGTGGGGTTCAACGCTATTTGCATAAAAGCTTAGTTATTTAATCCTATCTTTTAAACAAATAGATTTTATCACTATTGGACATGGGGTAGACACATCCATGTTCCTATTAAACTAAGGACATTGAGTAGACACATCGATGCTCCTAACCCAAGTTCAAACCATTCATTTTATTAAGAAATTTGAATGAGTGAGACTTTCCTTACAGCTCCACATCTAGTTGCTCATATTGTCCATTACCGGGGACGCGGCTAAGTACTTAGTTTTGACGCTCTCGAGAGTTTGTACACATTCCCCACAAAAAACCGACGGGTTAATTCCTTGCTGTCCTCAGGGTAGAGTAGCAACGGCATCGATTACGAGATTTTCAGAGGTAATTCCCTAAACCACGAGAGAATCACACTCCCCCTACACATTCTACCTCAGTACAATTTCTCGGGTCTAGGTTCATACAACTTACTCTTGTCTCGCCAGAGCCCATATAGCATTGTGGTTGTACTGGAAGCTGCTAAATAGGAAACTAGTCCAGTATCTGTTACCCCAGGTGGCATTCCACATTTGCAACGTAGGCGCTCCCCGAATCCACGGGAGAGACGTCCATGGACGATCCATTCCCGAATCCACGGGAACTCGACTCAGAGGGACCCATAGAAATGGACCTGACGCCGCTAATCCTCAAAATCTTCAAAGCAGCCCACCCAGGACGGTTCATCGAATTAATGGTTTTGCCTTAAACTAACAAAACATTTCATATCACCAAAGGCATAACAATATCATAATGTGGTTATTTCCCCCGTGATACTACCATAGCCTAGCATTCAACTACAATCGATGGCAATTTGGTACTACGGTAATAGCGAGGGTAAACTATACTACCTGTGATTTATAGCTAGCATAGAGGTACGAGTAATATTCCTAATGCATCTAATAAAACATCTAGTGCATAGTAAAATATTTAGGAGAATGATCAAAATGAACTTGCCTTGTCCAAGGTTGTGGTAGTTCTCGCACTCTTCGCAACAACAAGGAATACACTCCACACAATCTAAAAGAACATACACACAATAAACACAACATTCGATACAAAAACATGCTATGATGCATATGCCATGACGATGCAAACATAGGTTACTTCTAAATGTAACAAGTTTTGTTTCTGTTTTGGAAAAAAATTCAAATGATTTGGACAGATTATACAATAAACAAAAGATAACTATTATGCATGAAACAAGGATGGCTTTAATTAAAAGATTATATGGTTTTTGCAACCATAGAGCAATATTTAAACTCGTGTGCCATTATTATTCACAAAATAATTTCTCTTCTCGTCCTAATGGACAGAGAACATGCTCAAATAATTTTACAGCAAGTTAACATGTTCAAAACCATTTTGAAACAATTCATTTGAAATTTAAACCATAATGTAACATCCCAAAATTTCAAACCTTTACATGTGCATTGCATCCATGAGCATCATGCCACAATTGCATGTTTGAATTCAAATTTTGAATCACAGACTTTAAGAGATTTTGTTTACATCCCTGTAACCTTTGGATTCTCAAACCAATAGGGTTGAGGTATAAAAAGGGTTTAATGCATATATAAGCTATCCCATAATTTTTGGTTAACTAATTGGAGTTGAAAAAGTATTTTATTCAAACAGATATATAGCCCTAAAGTCATGTATAGGGCAAATGTATTTTTATATATTTTATTTTGAAGAGAAACTACTTCCAAAAGTTGTATCATGGTAGAACATGATTTTACAAATTTTCTGGAATTCATTTGGGCCAATTTGGAGTTCAAAATCAAAAGTTATCAAAGGATTGAAAAAAAAAAAGAAAAGAAAAGAAGAAAACCGGACCGAACCGGCCCAGCCCGACCGGACCGGCTCGGACCGACCGCGTCCGACCGAGCCGGACCAGCCCGGTCCGCCCGCGCGCGCCCGGGCCGCTGACAGGCGGGGCCCGCCTGTCAGGGCCTTCTTCCCCGATGGAAGGCGCCGCGATCCCCGCGTGCTTGCCGTTTTCGCCAGCGCGCGCCGTCTCCGCCGCAATCCCCTCGCTCCGTCCCGTTCTCGCAGCCCCGAGCACGTCCCTATAAAGCCCTCGCCCCCGCTGTTCTTTTCCCCCTACTCGCCCCCGCTCGAACGCCGCCAGGCCGCCCCGATTTCTCGCCGTTGAAGCTCCGTCCGCCGCCGTTTTTCCTCTCTCCGACGACGTCGCGGTGAGACACCTTCGAAGCGGCCGCCCTCTCTCTGTTTCCCTCTCTCTCGCGCTTCTTCTGACACGCGCGCCGACATTTTTGGTCCACTGCAGCGCCCGCCGACCGCCACCCGAAGCCTCGCCGGAGTCCGCCGCCCGCGCCGTCGCGTCTCCGCCGTCCTAGGCAAGCCCTCCGGCCTCCGGAAGCCGCACCGACCCCGTCCCCGTCTCCGCCGTGCCGCGCTGCGCCGACCCCGGCCATCCCCGCGTTGCCCGCGTCGCCGGAGCACCCCGCGCCGCCGCCGCCCGTGCCGCGCCGTCGCCGGAGAAGGTCGCCGGAACCCTAGGTAAGCCCGAGAGCCCCCGTCCGTCCGATCTTTGATCAACGGCTCGGATTAGATCGGGTTAATTCCCTTAAGTGAACCGGTACGCGCCTATCAGAAGCTGCCACGTGTCACCCGGTTTTATAAAATAAAAATGTAATTTTAATCCCCCGGAATTAATAAAAGGCACTTTTGCAGATAGGCCCCTGTACCTTCAAATGATCATAACTTTAAATCTGTTTGGCCAAATTTAGTGATCCACACCTTTTTGGAATCCTTAGGAAATTTAGAATCTTTTGGCACTGTCCAATTTCAAATTTGAATAATTGAATCACATTCAAATTACAGATTAGGGTTTTATGCCTTTTAAATCATAACTAATTATCTAGAAGTCCTTTTTGAATGAAACAAGTGCCCAAAATTTTGTTTCATTGTCCTCTGTCCAATGGGACAGAGAAACAAATATTTTGAACTAATCTATCTGGCTGATGCCAATAAAACCTCATTTTAGAGTTTAAATCCTAGCCATTGCAATTTATTTAAAAACCCTAATTGCATGTGCTTAATTATCAACGCCTTGGACCAGTAGATCACCCAAATAAAACCAACCCACCCATGTCATATGTTTTGCATCGCATCATGGCATACATATTCTTTTTGTATGTATTATGTGTTTATGTGTGTGTATATGTTTGTTGATTGTATAGTAGTCTCGGAGAGCGAACCTTGCGATTGTGACGAGTGTTTGAACTCCATCTACTATCAAGGCAAGTTCACTTTGATCATATACCCATTATTTTATTATGCACTAGATTTTTATTAGTTGCGTTGTCAGGATTATTATTGTATCTATGCTAGCTATGATCTGTCCTAGTAGTATAGGATACCTTTGCCATGACTTCACCACCAATTGCCATCGTAGTAGTAAGAGGCTATGCTATGATAATATACGAGGGTGGTATTATTACAAATATGATACTATTGAATTACAATATGATCTTCCTAGTGTATGGCAAAACAAGTAATTCAATGAATCGTCTTGGGTGGGCTGCTTTGAGTTTTCGGATGTCGTGATGTTAGGTCCATTTCTATGGGGCCCGCTGAGTCGTCTCTCCGTGTGATTCGGGAGCGTCCATGGTCGCCTCCCCGTGCGATTCGGGGAGCGCCTGCGTCACAATGTGGGATGCCACCCGGGATAACCAGAAACTGGACTAGTTTCCTGTTTAGTAGCTTCCAGTACAACCACATGGTATTATGGGCTCTGCCAGGATGGATGTAAGAAATATGAACCCGGATCCGAGGTGACATCGGTATGTAGCAGTGTAGGTGGGGGCGCGTCCCTCAGGTGGTTTGGGAGAATATGTTCTGAAAATTCCTGTAATCGATGCCGTTGCTACTCCACCTGGAGGACAGCAAGGGATTAACACGTCGATTTCTTGTGGGTAAAGTGTACCACCTCTCGAGAGTGTCAAACTAAGTACTTAGCCGTGTCCCCGGTTACGGACAATTATGAGCAACTAGACATCGGAGCTGTAAGGAAAGTCTCACTCATTCCAATTTCCTAATAAAATGAATGGTTTGAACTGGGTAGGAGCATTGATGTTTCTACTCAATGTGCCTAGGTTAATAGGAGCATGGGTGTTTCTACCCCGTGTCCAATAGAATTCAAAACTATTTGTCTAAAAATGATAGGATTTGAACAATGATGCTTTTATGCAAAATAGCCAAACCCCACTTAGCCAAACTATGCATGTACTTGGTAGGTCCTTTATAACTCTAGTGAGCTTGCCAATACATTCAAATGTATTGACCACGTAGTGGCTGCAATTAATAATGCAGGTGGGTCCGACGATGAGTGAGGCTCGTCGTTTTGTCATGGGTCATGTGCTTACATTCCAACATGCTCTCTCCTCTGGGGGTAGATGAGGCCCTTATACTCTACTTTTCCGCTGCAGCTTCATGATACATTGTTGTCATGGTTTTGAACATTATTTGTTTATGCTGGCCCAAGAGGTCATGCAAGTTTGTAAGTACAATTTAAGTTCTGGATGATACGATGTAATAAAGTACATTTGACCTTTGTATCTTGGTATTACATCTTGAACTGTGTGTGCTAGTGAGTCGATCCAGGGACTAGCACAAGTAAGCACAGAGATCGAACCCTTGTGAAGGGGGATCACTTCACATAATCAAGCATTCTGTAAATTGCTTCTGACAAAGTTGTTCAAAATTTAATTTGGACAGTGTCAAAATATTCTACAAGTTGTGACGATTCCAGAAAGGTGTGGATCGCAAAATTTGGACAAACGGTTTGAAAGATATGATGCTTTGAAGTTACACGGGCTTTTCTGCAAAATTGCAATTTTTAATTTCGGCCGAAAATTAAATAAAAAAGGTTCGCCACGTGGCGTGACGGGATTGGTCGGAAGCTAGGGTTTCCCCTGTCGGCAGCGCGGGCGGCGGACGGCGGCGTCGCGGTGGCGCGCGGGCGGAGGCGGCTCGGGGGCGGAGGCGGCTCAGGGGCGGCGCGGCGCGCGGGCGGAGGCTGAGGCGGCTCGGGGCGGCTCCTCGCGGGAACGGGCGGAGGGGCGCGGCGGCGGCACGGGCGCGGAGGCGGCGCGACGGTGCGGGGAGCACGGGCGGCGGCGGTTGGCGCTGCGGTGCGAAGACGACGAAGGCGACCGCGTCAAAACGTGCGCAAGAGGAAGAGGAGAGAGGGTAGGGGGGTCGGCGCGGGGAGAGGCTCACCGGAACGGCGGCGAAAACGCGAAGAACGGCGACGGCAGTAACGAACTCCGGCGAGAAATTAAACTCTAACCGGTGCGAAATCGGACGTGAGGTTTGGGGAAAGTGGAGGAGAAAGAAGAGGGTGTCAGGGTGACGCGCAGGGATTTGAGAGAGGGCTCGTGCGCGGAGAAATCGAGGTTGGATCGTGCGCGTGCTCGCGGGCGTCGTGGCCGGGGATCTCGCTTGGTAGTTGGGGAAGAAGACAATGGTGGGGCTCGCCGGTCAGTGGGGCGTCCGGGCGGCTCGGGCTGGGCCGGTCCGGTCCCGTCCGGTCCGGTTTGGCTTCGGTTTTTCTTTTCTTTTTTCTATTTTCTGTTTTTGCACCTCAAAATTGATTCAAAGCTCCAAATCACTCCAAATAAAATGCGACAAAATTTGTAAAATCATATCTTCATATGATCTAACTTTTGGAACAAAAGTTGCCTCAAAATAAAATATTTAAAAATACATTTGCCTATAAAATGGCTTTTAGGGCCCTTAGGCTATCAAAATAAATTATTTTCAAAATAAATTCAAAAGCAACTTTATGGGATAGCTTTATATAAGCATTAAATCCCTTTTTATACCACAACCTTCATGGGTTAAAATACAAAATGCTCAAAAGCAAGATTAAAGACCAAAATCAAATAAAAGCACTTTTGAACAGGGATTCTCAAGATAAACTTTAGGGTTTTCAAATGTGATTAAATGCAAAGGTGACATAATGCTTATGATATGCAATGCATATGAAGGGTTTTGAAAATTGGGATGTTACACATGAGGTCGGACCCTGATCTGTTCTCTACCGGTTCAGAACAATCTTTTCCAGTAGAAAGCCCCGTCCCTAACGACACTGGCGACTGCTCTGATCAAGAAAGGTGCCACGATGGCAACGACTCGGAGGCTCAGAGGAACATTGCTCAGGTCTTCATGACAACTGCCTCTGATCCTCAGACGGCACAAAACAACTGCACTCCAGAGGAGACGGCTCGCGTCCAGGAAGCCATCAACTCTAGAGTGGCCATAACCAACCCTACCGCCGCAGAGTTGCAACTCTTCAACAGTTGTCTCCTCCAGGCCCGTGGGAATCTGGTCAAAGAAAGACAGGACCTCGACCTGGCAAGGAGGCAGCACAAAGAACGAGCACGACGAACGACTCGAGAGGACTCGCCCAGCGAGTCATCTCGCGACTCGTCCCCTCGCAGGCGAACTCACCGCAGGAACCGACTCAACAGGGCGCCAGCCGGCGACCAAACCACTCGGAACCTTGAGTCGAGGTTCCTGTCAGTCGACGATCATGGTGAGATAATCCCCGAAACCCTGCAAGCTACCATCCTCGCCGCCGATACCTACCTTCGGACGATCCAACCGCCGGAAGGAGACCCGCGGTCTAACGTCCACAGACAGATCCTGGCGAGCTTGAACAATGCGGGAGCCTCCTGCATCAACCAGGAGCCTCGCGACCGAAGAACAAGCCGGGTCAGGAATCCACCTCCCGCCACGAACACCGTTCTCCCCGACCGAGGCGAGACCCCCGCCCAGCACGGGAGACGCCTCCTCGGGTCGAAGAACGCGACCGCAATCGCCGAGTCGATCGTCGCGATTACTCCTCCAAGTCAGATCTCGACTCCGAGGCATGCGGAGCACCATGCTTCAGCCGCCGCATCCACCGCACCCGGATGCCGCGAAAAACTTCAAACCACCGTCTGACTTGGCCAAGTATGACGGCACCCTGGAGCTGAGAACCTGGTTGGAGGACTACCTCACGGGAATCCGCTGCCAGGGTGGCTCCCGCACCACTGCCATGCAGTGCATACAGCTCCAACTCAGGGGGCCGGGGGGCACCTGGCTAAATAGCCTTCCCAGTGGAGAAATCGCCTCCTGGGACAAGTTGGTGCAAGCTTTTACTCGCAATTTCAGGTCAACATACAAGCGTCCAGTCTCCCTAGAGGAACTCCGAGCCTGCTCTCAGCGAGAAGGCGAGTCCATCCGTTCCTACATCCAGTGGTGGACCAACACCAAGCACGCGGCCGAGGAGATCTCCGACGAGAGTGCAATTGACGCATTCAAGCGGGGACTCCGCTGAGTCGAGCAAAAAGAAGAACTGGGTCGAGTCCGACCTGCTACCATCAACTACTTGATGGAGATAGCGAACCGGTGGGCCGACGGCGAAGACTCGGTACGCAATGAGCGATGCCGATCCCCCGATGGCGACGACGACCGCGGCCACGAGCGTAGGAGGAAATGCAAAGGCCGCGCTTTCGAAGAAGCCAACACCCCAGAATTCGTTGCAGCCGGTTTCGGCTCCGGCGACGAGAGGAGCCACTCCGGTGGATTCTCCGGAGCCGACAAGCGCAAATCGCAGTGGCAGCGGAAGCCACGTGAAGGAGGGCAGCCGAGCCTCGCCCACCAACTGGCAGCTCCCTGCCACTTTCACGTCTACAAGGATGAACAAGGCAACGTCAAGCCTAGTCATTCACTTATGGACTGCAGGCGCTTTAAAGAGCTGCACAGCAAGATCGCAAGAACCCAGCAGGCAGCTACAAACGCTGGATTCCAGCAGGTACCAGGGACTCACCCGTACGCAAATACGGGCATGGCTGCACCTCTGCCACCTCCCATACCTGGGACTTTGGCCATTGGTGCACCGGCACCTCCACCACTTCCGGCAAACTTTGCCAGAGCAATTCATCCAGTCCAACGCGCGCCGCCACGAGAGCCTGTGCCACATCTGCATGGTACAAGCAGCTACCACAGCCGAAGGAGCACGGGGGGAGGCGCAGAAACTCAAGTCGACGAGCATCCGTCCTTGTTCACTCATCACCTCAACCGTCGCTCGACCAAACGGAGTCGGACGTGCTCACGACAACTCCACTTTGCTCCACGAGCACCTCCACGAGGACCACTCAGTCCTGCGCCTGGCAAACCAGGTTGCCGACTTAACTCTCAGGCACTCGACCTGATAAAAAGAGCTCCTCCATGAAGATCTACGACTCAAGAGGAACGGCGCGAATCCTTATTTATCCTTTACTTTACGCAAAAACTCTCTCTTAGGATGCTTTAATTCTTAGCCTTACTGTGCTTTGTTTTTTCTTCCGCGACTATGTACTCCGGTACACCAAAAAGATATCATTCTCTGAGCATACAATAGTCTTGGCCATGTCCAATCGACTCAACTAATAGTCTTGGTTGCGCCTCGCATACGAAGACTGCGCCCAATCGACTCGTCTAATAGTCTTGGCCGCACCACTCACTCGGGGGCTCCCCCAATCGACTCGTCTAATAGTCTTGGCCGCACCCCTCACTCGGGGCCTCCGCCAATCGACTCATCTAATAGTCTTGGCCGCACCCCTCACTCGAGGGCTCCGCCAATCGACTCGTCTAATAGTCTTGGCCGCTCCCCTCACTCGGGGGCTCCGCCAGTCGACTCAATTAATAGTCTTGGCCGCACCCTTCACTCGAGGGCTGCGTCAATCGATTCGCTTAACAGTCTTGACTGCACCCCTTACTCGGGGGCTGCGTCTGACCGACTCATGGATAATGTCTGGTCCCTCAACCTACGGGAAAACTAAGACGCAAACAAATGCCGCCCGAACTCGGCTCTAGACTTATTTGCTCCTCTACAAGCAGCTTATGATACGAGTTCAAGATATCTACATCACGTGAATATCTTTACAATCGGGATCAAACACCCCAAAGGTATGCACTTCAGTTGTTTTTACATTCAAAATTCTGACATTACAGACGCTTGGGTCTATCCCTGACTGCATATAGTCACGCATAGGCCCGGGGGCTACTCCCATCGGGAGCGCTGGCCGCGCACCCGACAAGCTCCAAGCTTACAACTGCATTCAAAGAAAGACTCGATCAAGAGATATTCTGCTCTGATGTCACGGCTGCAATCAGCTGGCGAGCCACGAGTTCCACTGAATCGTAAACTGGCCTTAGCGGAAGGTCTTCTGGCACTGACAGAGGTGGAACATGCAACATGTCTAAATTGAGTGAAGGGTAGCGAAGCCGAACAAATGCAAGGGACACAACTGCCCCTTCCACCATTTGCTCCAGCAAAACCCCCTTCACCAAGCCACCTCCACTAAATCTCCGGATCAAACCCTTCAGATCCTTCGGACTCGTCAGTTCTGGAAACAGGACATTGTGCTCAGTTGCCAAGCAATCTTGACACGACTCAAGGCAGTTCATAGCCCGAGCAACTCGGTCTTGCAGCAGCGCCACCGTGTACCCTCGGTCACGATTGGTCCAAAAGATTGGGACAGCAGGACCCGAATACAAGATCCGGTTCAGCCGCTTCCTGACTCTTTCAGCTTCGGCATGCGGTTCTGTCACAATCCCTAACCAAAAAGGGAGGATGATTAATCAAAGGGCACCTTCATCAAGGACTACAGCAAGAAGAATTATTCATACCTCTGAGATCAAGACTCATCTTCACCAGCTCTCCAAGAAGAAAGTCCTCTCAACTCGAGGCAGTCAGTTTCGACTCAAGCACAGCAATCTTGCCACGGGCACTCAGAGCCTGACGCTCCGCGTGTTTCAGTCGCGTGCGCGTCGACTCAAGATCATCTGAAGAACTCATTGCAAGCAATCTTCAGGTTGGATTTAAACCTGAGTCTGCGCTTGACTATTTATAGTCAAGCACACACTCGGGGGCTACTCCTATCGGGAATCAGATCCAAATCCGGGATCATATCAAACTCCTACCGGAAGTCAGTTTTCAGTTTTCAAGTCAAATTCACATCTAAAGTCATCAAGCTTTATTCAGACAGACATCTTTATTGCAAGATTACAAGATTACAGGATTGCAAGTTACAAGACTCAGTCCAGTCACGACTCCTCACAGTCGCAACCGGACTCGGGGGCTACTCCCATCGGGAGCGCTGGTCGCGCACTCGATAGATTCTACCTCAGCCTCGGGTCACGGGAAGCGTTTCATTCTTCACGTCGCAGTGCGAGTTCCTCTTCAGCTGCTGCCCGCCATTCGATAATAGCCTTCGCTATGTCACCAACCATGGCAAAGTATGGGCGCATATCAAATTCATCCCCAGTATTTATTGGGAGGGCGTGGACATGACTCAGGTCAAGTTCTGGATAATAGATCTTCACATGAGAAAGTGCAATTTTGGCTCCCCTCACCATCTGGAGTCGAAGCAGCTCCCTGATAGCCAGCCCGTTCTGGAATTTCTTCATCAGCTCTCCAAGAGTCAAAGGATCATCCTTCAGTGGCCAAAGAGAGTGATAAATCAGTGCTAGCACGCCTCTGCACAAGCCAAAGTATTCCCAGACTTGCTCGACTCGAACCATGAGTAACGCCAGATCGTGACCCCTCGCTCGGTCTGACCACAAAGAGGAGCGGTCACTTGTGTGGCGAGCATTTTGAATATCTTTCACCCGATCTTGCTCGTCACGCGAGTCAAGTTGGAAGCCTGCACATAAAAGCAGGTCATTACTGAAGGATCCTCCCGCTTACCAGGGTTCGATCTCTGTGCTTACTTGTGCTAGTCCCTGGATCGACTCACTAGCACACACAGTTCAAGATGTAATATCAAGATACAAAGATCAAAAGTACTTTATTACATCGTATCATCCAGAACTTAAATTGTACTTACAAACTTGCATGACCTCCTAGGCCAGCATAAACAAATAATGTTCAAAACCATGATACCAATGTATCATGAAGCTGCAGCGGAAAGGTAGAGTAAAAGGGCCTCATCTACTCCCAGAGGAGAGAGCATGTTGGAATGTAAGCACATGACCCAAAGAAATGTCGACGAACCTCACTCTTCGTCAGTTTCACCTGCATTATTAATTGCAGCCACTACGTGGTCAATACATTTGAATGTATTGGCAAGCTCACTAGAGTTATAAAGGACCTACCAAGTACATGCATAGTTTGGCTAAGTGGGGTTAGGCTATTTTGCATAAAGGCATCATTATTCAAATCCTATCATTTTTAGATAAATAGCTTTGAATTCTATTGGACACGGGGTAGAAACACCCATGCTCCTATTAACCTAGGTACATTGAGTAGAAACATCAATGCTCCTACCCAGTTCAAACCATTCGTTTTATTATGAAACTGGAATGAGTGAGACCTTCCTTACAGCTCCAATATCTAGATGCTCATAATTGTCCGTAACCGGTGACACGGCTAATGTGAAATCATATGTGATGTGTAACATTGGCAAGTGTTTTAGATGAAACATTGATGTGGATACTTTGGATAATATGGATATTTAAGTGATGACATGTATCTTGTTTGGACTTAGTGTTTTGCTAGTGGTGTGCTGATCCATTAGTTTCTTATGTGAAAACATGGCGTGAGTTGTGTGAAACTTACCCTGAGTCAAGTCATGGACTTGTGCTCGTACTGGTTATTAGTATGTTCGCTTTCAGGTGTTGCCGGAGCTAGAAGAACTGGTCGATGACGGGATCGAGAGACGAAGCTTGGGAAACTGAGGTCGAGGTTCAAGGTCATGCGGGACGTTCGTGCGAAGGAACAATGGAAGTGAAGGCTACGATGATCCGGAAGGGCACCGGTTTTTCGTATGTTGTTTATACCGGAGATGTACGGTATTGGAGATATTCGATACGTGATGGTCGAGTTTTGAAGACATCACAAGAAGAGTTGATGGCATGAAGTGACATCGAGGTGAAGATATGTAAGTCCAGCCGTGGCTGGATGAGAGCTGTTTAAAGATTAAACAGTAGCGTCATCAAGATGGCGTCGGATGGAAAAGTGATCCACATGAAAGTTGTGCGCGTCGTCGAGACGAACAACTTTTATTTTGGAGTCATATCAATCCGCGGTCGTATGCGGGCCCCACAGGCAAAATACTGACCGGGACAGAGGAGTCCGTGTTGGATTCGGATTCGGTTTAGGGTTGCGAATTTCCCCTTATAAGGACGTGAGGGAACTCAAATCTTTCGATCTAGATCAATTCTTAGAGAGTTCTTGGATGCATGGTTGCATCTTTTGTAATCGATCGACATCGTTGCAATAAAGAGATTCGTTGGCGGTGTCATCTCTGTTCTTCTCGGATCTTCGTGAAATCTTCGTGCTAGATCTTTCTAATACTTTGGTGCAGGTTCATCACAAGTTCATAATACTTTGCTGCAGGTTTATCACGAGATCAAGAGAAGATTGCGATTAATTCATTTTTCTTGTTATTCCTCGAAATTGGTTTTAGATTAATCCTCGTAACTTTCTGTCAGCTGTTACTATTTTGATCATATCTTTTGATTGGTAAGTCCGATTGAGCTGATTCTTGTTGCGTTGGTTAGATAATTTTAATACCTTTCTTTTCCATACTCATACGTAATTTTTTGGTTCATTCAATCAAAAGTTACGGCTGTTTTACTATCACAGACAGAAAGCTGATTTAGGGTTTGAACTCTCGGGAAAAGTTTTAATTTGCTTCCGCGCAATCATTCACCCCCCCTCTGATTGCCTATCTCGATCTCACAGCTAAGTACTTAGTTTGACACTCTCGAGAGGTGGTACACTTTACCCAGAAGAAATCGACGTGTTAATTCCTTGCTGTCCTCAGGGTAGAGTAGCAACGGCATCGACTACAGGAATTTTCAGAACATAATCCCCCAGACCACCTGAGGGACGCGCCCCCACCTACACTGCTACATACCGATGTCACCTCGGATCCGGGTTCATATTTCTTACATCCATCCTGGCAGAGCCCATAATACCATGTGGTTGTACTGGAAGCTACTAAACAGGAAACTAGTCCAGTCTCTGGTTACCCCGGGTGGCATCCCACATTGGGACGCAGGCGCACCCCGAATCGCACGGGGAGACGACCATGGACGCTCCCGAATCACACGGAGAGACGACTCAGCGGGCCCCATAGAAATGGATCTAACTTCACGACATCCGAAAACTCAAAGCAGCCCACTCAGAACGGTTCATTGAATTACTTGTTTTGCCATACACTAGGAAAATCATATTGTAATTCAACAGTATCACAATGTAACAATACCACCCTCGTATATTATCATAGCATAGCCTCTTACTACTACGATGGCAATTGGTGGTGAAGTCATGGTAAAGGTATCCTATACTACTAGGACAGATCATAGCTAGCATAGATACAATAATAATCCTGACAATGCAACTAATAAAATCTAGTGCATAATAAAATAATGGGTAAATGATCAAAGTGAACTTGCCTTTATACTAGTTGTTATTCAAACACTCTTCACAGTCACACAGTTCGCTCTCCGGGAAAACTATACAATCAAGCAAACATACACATACATTAACACACCATACAAGCAAAAGAATATGTATGTCATGATGCAATGCAAAACATGTGACATGAGTTTGGTTTATTTTATTTTTGGGTGATCTACTGATCCAAGGCATTGATAATTAAGCACATGCAATTAGGGCTTTTAAATGAATTGCAAAGGCTAGGGTTTAAACCCTAAAATGAGGTTTTATTAGCATCAGCCAAATAGATTAATTCAAAGCATTTATTTCTCTGTCCCATTGGACAGAGGACAATAAAACAAAATTTTGGGCACTGGTTTCATTCAAAAAGGACTTCTAGATAATTAGTTATGATTTAAAAGGCACAAAACACTAATCTGTAATTTGAATGTGATTCAAATATTCAAATTTGAAATTGGACAGTGCCAAAAGATTCTAAATTTCCTAAGGATTCCAAAAAGGTGTGGATCATTAAATTTGGCCAAACAGATTTAAAGTTATGATCATTTGAAGTTACAGGGGCCTATCTGCAAAAGTGCCTTTTAATTAACCGGGGAAATAAAATTACATTTTTATTTTATAACTCGGGTGCCACGTGGCGCATTCCTATTTGTTGGTACCGGTTCGGTTTAAGTGAATAAGGACGATCTAATCTAGACCGTTGGAGATGGATGGACGGACGAGATCGATCGGGGGAGCCCACCGGCGGGTTAGGGTTTCGACGGCGGAATCCGGCGGCGGCGCGGCTCGGGCGTGGAGGCGGGCGGCGTTCGGGTGGACCTCGGGCGTCGGGGAGGACACGGAGAGGCGCGGCGCGGCACGGCGGAGACGGGGGCGCGGTCGGCGTGGGCTCGGGCGGCGCGGGTCGTCGCCTAGGTCGAAGAAGACGCGGCGGCGCGGGTGCGGCTCCGGCGAGGGATTCCGGCGGCCTGGCAGCGTGCGAGCGAGGGAAAACGGGGGGGGAAAAGAGAGGGGGTCGCGGGGGTTATATAGACGTGCTCGGGCGTGAAAATGGAAGGCGGAGGAGGAGATTGCGGCGGCGGGCGCGCGGGAAAGCCGGCCGGAAATCGTGGCGGCGGCGCGAGGGTTTCCTTCCGGGGAAGAAGCCCTTGACAGGTGGGCCCCACCTGCCAGTGGGTGCGGGCGCGCGCGGGCGGCCGGGCGGGCTGGGCCGGTCGGGCGCAGTCGGACTGGGCCGGTTCGGCCCAAAGTGGCCGGGCCAGTCCGGTTTACCCTTTTTTTTTTCTTTTAGACCTTTTCTTTTTGTGTTTTTCTCATTTCTTTGATATCTTTTGAGTTTAAACTCCAAATTGGTCCAAATAAATCCCAGAAAATTTCTAAAATCATATTCTACCATGATACACTTTTGGAAGTAGTTTCTCTTCAAAATAAAATATATAAAAATACATTTTCGATATAAATGCCTTTAGGGCCATATATCTATTTAAATAAAATACTTTTTGAACTCTAAATAATTGTCCAAAAATTATGGGATAGCTTATATATGCATTAAACCCTTTTTATATATAAACCTTAATGGTTTGAAGATCCAAAGCTCAAATAGGTGTAAACAAATTCTTTTAAAGCCTTTTGTGATTCAAATTTGAATTCAAACATGCAATTGTGGCATGATGCTCATGGATGCAATGCACATGTAAAGGTTTGAAATTTTGGGATGTTACAATTACCTAAAGGATTCAATGTGCTACCACGACTCAAAAAAGCTCTTACATTGGAGCGCAGTGCTGAAGTCCCGAAGCTGCGAGAAGACAAGCTCCTCCCGAGTCGCAGCTGCCTTCGCTTTGCTCCGGGCAATTTCGATCTCAGCGGCGGAGTTCCGCGCCAATGTCGCAGCATCCTTGGCCCGAGTCTCAGCATCCTGCAGGCGCCTCTGCAGATACTCTAGCTGACCTTTGGCTCTCTCTAGAGCCAATGAGTCAGTCTCTCCTTTCGACTGCGGGGTCCTCATCGTCTGAGTCGCATCCGTTGGAGCTGTCGACGGAGCCGACACTCTGCCTACTGGAGGAGTCGACGTGTCCCGCGCCGGAGTCTCTTTGGTCGACTCCCTCACCATCGAAGGACTCGGCGCAGGGTCGACCCTCTGTATGAAAGAAAAACTAACTCACCTTTTTTGCAGCAATTGAAGAATTCACGACAACGATTTTTCAGGGCAACTCAAGGTTTATCATTTCAGGATTTCTTTCAAGATATACAAGTACATTGTTTACAAAAACAAACTCAAAAAGACTACGGCAGTTCTAGAAGCCAACTTCGCCAACCTCTTGGTTTGCCGGGTCGCCCAACTGCTGGGCCCAGACACCTGACAACTCTCTGCTAAGAGAGAAGTAAGGCGTCAGGTCAATTTCTTTGCCACTCGCCAGTCGAGGAGGTCCAGCCGCCACCCGGCGCAAACAGGTCTTCACCAGCACCGTGCGCAAGTGCTAGCAGAAATACTGACTCAGCTCCCGCAATGTTCTGAGAGTGGTAGTAATTCCCCAGCGGACCGGGTGACGACTTGAATAGATCAATCAGCTCCGCCAACGACTCAGGGATCGGTTGGCTCGGGAGCATTCTCTTCGCAAGGCTGACAGCAGCCTTGTCGACTGGCGCAGCCTGCTCTTGGCTTCAGCATTCACGGACTCGACTGCCTCGAGAGCTTCAGATATCGGTTTCCTCCTCAGAATAAACTGAACCGCGGCAGTTGGGTCGAGTGCTCCTACACAAAAAGGAGTCGCATTCAGAACCAGCTTCGACTCAAAAGAAAGCAGAACACAGTGTGATCGACTTACCGGCAACAGAGCATACCGCACTGTCAATACGGTCACTCCAAACCCCTTCTCGCTCCTTCTCTGCAGCGAGTTGGGAGTCGAAGGCCTCCTTCGCCTAGCGCCCTTCAGCCGCCAATTCTTTGGACAACTTAGCCGTCACAACAAGGAGCAAATATTAGAGTCAGCAGCTCAATTGACTCACGAAGCAAACTTGCTATCTACAGATTTACCTTTGGCAGCCAGCAGCTCAGTCTGGCACTTCTCCAATTCTGATTGGAGATGATCGCGCTCGGCCCTCGTCGCCTCAAATTGATCGATAAACTCCACCATGGAGGAGACGATTGGCTACAAACACATTGGAGTCATCTTCTTTGACTCTTACTCCCATCGGGAGCGCAAACAAAAACAAATTTTCGTCATACGTAAATACTTACATGGCGGATTGAGGAGGATACACCAGTTGATGAAATCACCTCAGCATCCTTCAATTGAGCCTGAGGTTGAGTTGACTCGTCGGGTCGACTCCTTCCGCTCGTCCCCAGCGGACACTCTTGCTCAGCTGCCAGTGCGCGGCGTGATGAGGGTGACAGACCCGTTGAGCCCATCACATGAACATCCTTCAGCCGGGCTTGAGGTTTAGTCGACTCATCGTGTCGACTCCCTCCGCTCGTCCCCAGCGGACACTCTTCCTCAACTGGCAGTGCCTGCCAGGATGAGGATGACAGGCCAGTTGAGCCCATCACTTCAGCACCCTTTGGCTGGGCTTGAGGTCGAGTCGACTCGCCATGTCAACTCCTTCCGCTCATCCTCGGTGGACTCCTTTGGGTCGCTGCCCCATGGGAGGCAGAAGAACATGAAGCCTTCGGGTTCGACTCCACATGAGCTTTGACTTGAGACACAATTTTGCCACCTGCCACAGCCGGGGCACTGAAATTATTTTCAGCAAAATGAAGACTATGGAGAACGAGGCAAAATTAGAGAAGACCAAAATACAAAAGCTGCTTACCTACTTCGAGTGGTGTTGGCGAAGAGTCCATACCGACGCATGGGGACAGTCCTACGTATCCTCTTCGATTGGTCACACGCCTCAGCAGAGGACACCTCTCGGGTGCGTTTGCTGCTTGGCTCCATGCCAGCACTCTCAAGACCGAGCGTCTAAGGAACAAGGTTGTCGGCTCCACCACCCAATGCATGCGCTGCATTTCCCTTTCTAGAACTCGTCTCTCGACTCATTTGCCTCTGAGAATCGGTTTCGGGATTTGCCACGTCCTGCAAGCAACACAAGCTTCGAATAACTGATTCGATCTCCAAGACACCCAACACGGGTTAAATCCAGGTAAGAGATATGGGATTACCTTTTCTTTGGAAAATCGAATCCGATCTTCCCCTGGCAGTTCTTCTTCAATGGCGGCGATCCGATCGCGATTCTTCTTTGCCGCCGATTGATCACCTGAGGAGCGTGCGATGCTCGCATCGGAGGAGGTTTTCTCGTTCTTCTCCACCCTTCCACACTCGGCCAAATCTAATCTCACTTTCTTTCAGGCGAGTTTGAGTTGTGGGCGCTAGGGCGTGATGGCAGGAGGAAGGAGAAGAGATAAGAACCGGTTTACCCCAGGACTTCTTAAACTAGGTTAAAAACCCTTGAATCCGGGCCAACCGATTCCAATTCATGGTCACGCGTCCCGCATCCAGGGAAATGCGAAGAGACGAAAGTGGGAAATTAACTGCCCGCCTTCCGGTCTCAAAGATCAAGGAGGCCATCATTACGCCTCATTTACCGCATACTGAACGGTCACTTCGCTACTGGCGCACGCTAATAGTGCCTCTAGCCTGTCAGGCTAGACTGCGCATGGGTCATTTCAATTGACCAGGGGCGACTCCTCATACTTACAAGGTACGTCTGTAGGGGCGCGTA
Organism: Brachypodium distachyon; assembly: GCF_000005505.3. Classification (NCBI taxonomy): domain Eukaryota; kingdom Viridiplantae; phylum Streptophyta; class Magnoliopsida; order Poales; family Poaceae; genus Brachypodium; species Brachypodium distachyon. The sequence continues at coordinate 15,002,547 of NC_016132.3, read as the reverse complement.
GAGATAAACAAAAACTTTTCCTACGCGAACTCCCAAGATCTAGCCGAGGTAGAAGGCCACGAGGATTACCACTAGACGCGCAGTTGCGGATTATTGATGCGGCGCCTTGATGCAGTGCAGTCCCTCGATCCGATCCAGCCGATCCAATCCTGCGATCGTCGAAGTGCTGAACGTACAGCACCTCTGCCGGTATCCACACGTGCGAGGAGGAGCTCCGGCGGCGGACTGCTAGGTCCGGTGCGACGGTTGAACTGAATCGGGCTAGGGTTCTCAACGCATGAGAGTGGAAAAACCGTGCCCCTTAGGCATCCCACGCCCCTGCTTATATATCGAGTGGAAGTGGGCTCCAAACCTTGTGGCCCATCCACCCTGCGAGTCCAACTCGCATTGTCAGCCCAATTCCAGTTCGGGTCCAACCCGACCAAATACTTGCTCCCGCTCTTAAGTGTGTGACCCCACAGGCTCATGGCGACTTGGACACGATTGGAGTCCGACTCACAATCGATCAATCGGTAGCGGCTCCTAGCAGAACGTGCCGACTCCCAAGTACCATCGAGTCATGACGACGTACCTTCCAATGTGACATACGTCTTAGTCCTTTTTGCCTCACGATATACCTTGTCGAACTATAGGCGATTAATCGTCATCCCTTTAATAGTTCAACTCTCTTCTCGATCTGTGATATACGATTCATCCGACTAACTCTTAGTCGATCGACCCGGTTAACAATTAACCAAGTCGCGCATGGCCATGCTTCCCGAATCATATCACTCGAGAGGGCCCAGAGAATATCTCTCCAGTCGGAGGGGCAAAATCCCATCTTGGTTATCCACATCACACAGCTTGATTCTCAGTCAACCCGAACTCTGCCTTTATAACTGCCCTGTTACGGAACAACGTTTGACAGAACCTAAGTTGGTGATCCACAACTCGGATTGTGCGATAACCTCAGGTCTAAGGATTACATTGATTGAGACATGCAAATGACGACCTACTCGTTGCATCTCAATATGGGTCAGTCCGACTCGCTAAACTCTTTAGCCGAGTCCGTGTAAGCTAGAATGACATCACCATGCCCATGACAAGTGGAACCGAGTCATCAGCCAACTTTCACATTAGTCTAGGTTATGTATCCAGCACAACCTCAATGACTAAGGACAATTTAGTATGAACAACATGAATACATAGTTCCACAATCAAATCACATATTCAATGATACATATCAGATGTTCAAACAAGGACAACTCAATAATATTTATGAATACATTGGGAATTACATCATACATGATTGCCTCTAGGGCATATTCCCAACAACGTCACCCGTGACAGTTTTCACCCAGCATTACTTCTTCAACTTGATAGTCAATTCTATTATCTGTTCACACAGCACCTCGACTCTTGATCGAGTCAAATGATTCTCGAGTCATCATATTTGATTCCATGTGATCTGCAAATTTGCTACGCACAACCAAAAAAGGGTTGCATCCGCTGCATAAAATACCTCGTATACCATGTCCATGACATGCGAGTCGATTGTCCGCAGTCGGAAAGATCTTCTAGTCGCACCCGCTGCGGTTAAGCACTCGAAGATACACTCATTGCGTACAAGCTGAGTCTCCAGGATACAATCCTCGAGCCTGAAGTCGCACCAGCTGCGTCACTTCGGTTAATACGCGCTCATTGCGTACTGATAAGCCTCTAGGGTCTAACACTTGAGCCTAGAGTCGCACCAGCTGCGTAACTCTAGTTTATCCATGCTCATTGCATGAAGGTAAGCCCCTTCAATGGGCCTAGAGCCGCACCAGCTGCGTAACTCTAGTTTATCCATGCACATTGCATGAAGGTAAGCCCCTTCAATGGCCCTGGAGTCGCACCAGTTGTGAAACTCTGGTTTATCCGTGCTCATAGCACGAAGATAAGACCCAAAGATCCTCTATTGGGCCTAGAACCGCACCAGCTGTGTTGTTCTAGTAATCCACATTCATTATGTGAAGATAAGACCTGTTATCAGGCCTGGATACGCATCGACTGCGTTAATCTAGAAACCTTTCGACTCTGGGAACACTCCCTATACGCACTCATTGTGTGATGATAAGACTTCTTATCAAGCCCAGATACGCATCAGCTGCGTTTATCTCAATTCAGGAATCATTTCCTACATACCACACTCATTGTGTGAAGTTAAGCCCTATTGCTAGGCCTGGATATGCATCAATTGTATATTATCCAGTAAATACCCTCTACGGGACTTCTCTAACATTCACGTTCATAACATGGTGACTCGCAAGTTCTCTAATGAGCCAAGGAAACGCACCAGCTGCGTACTTCGACTATGCTCATAGCATTAAGATCATGACTCCTCGCATACGAGTCGAGTACGTGAAACGTCAAAACTGGAATTCGACTCCGTATGACCCCATGGGTTGAGTCGAAACTCGGCAGTTGCCAGGTTCAAGCCCGAGGACTCGAGCCTGAAGGAGCTAATATAGCCTTTGCCCTAGCGCAATTAACTAGACTTGACTCAACAAGAATTCCAGGCATATGATGCATTATCCCTATGACTCAAGCATCAATCAAGGATTCGATGTACTTCCGAATCAACAGCTTCTCAGCTACTCATAGGCTTCTCAGCTGCTCATCGTCACCAACAGTGACTCAACTCAAGCATTCTTCTTGAGTCGACCCTTCATCATTTGAAGCACCAACATCAGCTCAAGAACTCTTTATGAGTTGATCCTTCATCATTTGAAGCTCAAGCAATCATCTCGATGCAATACCGAGTCAACAAGTCCATCAGCTGCAACTGGCTCGAATCAAGATGGATGAAGTCTTTATAAAAGTCCCTACTCAAGTCTACGACTCAACTAGGCACTTGGGGGCTACTGACGTGGTTATGACTAATCACGTACTCAACTCGAAGATATCCATCATGGCCCACTACGGGGTCCATGAGAAGGACGACTACAACTCCTGGAGTCAACATGCCAATCTAGATGACTCGAGATAAGGAAGCTTTAAACTTAGCATACCTTACCATTGTAATGGGCTTGGACTCTCCTTGAGACCTAGACTCCTCCATATATAAAGGACTAGGAGGGGGGAGCCAACGCAGATCGAACACCACGCGCGCACATCGCATACACCCATCCTTGCCAGATCAACTCTGCGCACCCTATCCTCCGAGGCTCCATTGTAATCTCATCGTCAATACCAAGCTCAGACAAGTAAGACGTAAGGGTATTACGTTCCGAGGGCCCTGAACCTGGGTAAATCGTGTCCCTTGTGTTCTTGTTAGCTGACGGAGTCGCCGATACGCACGCTACGTGTCTTCTTCCTGATCTAAAGCTTATCAAGATGGGTATTGTCGAAGGTAAACCCTCGTCAGATAAGCCTCTAGGGTCTAACCCTTGAGCCTAGAGTCGCACCAGCTGCGTAACTCTAGTTTATCCATGCTCATTGCATGAAGGTAAGCCCCTTCAATGGGCCTGGAGTCACACCAGCTGCGTAACTCTAGTTTATCCATGCTCATTGCATGAAGGTAAGCCCCTTCAATGGGCCTGGAGTCGCACCAGCTGCGTAACTCTAGTTTATCCATGCTCATTGCATGAAGGTAAGCCCCTTCCATGGGCTTGGAGTCGCACCAAGACCGTAACTCTAGTTTATCCATGCTCATTGCATGAAGGTAAGCCCTTTCAATGGGCCTAGAGTCGCACCAGCTGTGTAACTCTAGTTTATCCATGCTCATTGCATGAAGGTAAGCCCCTTCAATGGGCCTAGAGTCGCACCAGCTGCGGAAGTCTCGTTTATCCGTGCTCATTGCATGAAGATAAGACCCATAGATCCTCTATTGGGCCTAGAACCGCACCAGCTGCGTTGTTCTAGTAATCCACATTCATTATGTGAAGATAAGACCTTTTGTTAGTACTGGATGCGCACCACTTGCATTAAATCTAGAAATCTTCAACTCAGGGAACACTCCCTATCCGCACTCATTGTGTGATGATAAGACTTCTTATCAAACTTGGATGCCCATCAGTTGTGTTCATCTAATTTAGGAATCATTTCCTACATACCATACTCATTGTGTGAAGATAAGCCCTATTGCTAGGCCTGGATATGCATCAACTGCACATTATCCAGAAAATACCCGCTACGGGATTCTTTTAACATTCACGTTCATAACGTAGTGACTCGCAGGTTCTCTAATGAGCCGAGGAAACACACCAGCTCCGTACTTCAATTATGCTCACAGCATAAAAAATCATGACTCCTCACGTACGAGTCGAGTACGTGAAACGTCAAAACTGGAATTCGACTCCGTAAGACCCCATGGGCTGAGTCGAAACTCGCCAGTTGCCAGGTTCGATCCTGGGGACTCGAGTCTGAAGGAACCAATATAGCCTTTGCCCTCGAGCAATTAGCTGGATTCAACTCAACAAGAATTCCAGGCATATTATGCATTATCCATGTGATTCAAGCTTCAACCAAGGATTCCATGCACTTCCGAATCAATAGCTTCTCAGCTATGCATTGGCTTCTCAGTTGTTCATCATCATCAACAGAGACTCGACTCAAGCATTCTTGTTGAGTCGACCCTTCATCATTTGAAGCACCAACATCAGCTCAAGACTCAAGAACTCTTTACGAGTCAATCCTTCATCATTTGAAGCTCAAGCAATCAGCTCGATGCACTACTGAGTCAACAAGTCCATCAGCTGCAACTGGCTCGAATCAAGATCGATGAAGTCTTTATAAAAGTCCCTACTCAAGTCTACGACTCAACTAGGCACTTGGGGGCTACTGACGTGGTTATGACTAATCACGTACTCAACTCGAAGATACCCGTCATGGCCCACCATGGGGTCCATGAGGTGGATGACTACAACTCCTGGAGTCAACATGCCAATCTCGACGACTTGAGATGAGGAAGCTTTAAACTTAGCATATCTTACCATTGTAACGAGCTTGGACTCTCCCTGAGACCTAGACTCCTCCATATATAAAGGAATAGGAGGGGGGAGCCAACGCAGATCGAACACCCACGCGCACACATCGCATACACCCATCCTTGCCAGAACAACTCTACGCACCCTAGCCTCCGCGGTTCCATTGTAATCTCATCATCAATATCAAGCTTAGACAAGCAGGACGTAGGGGTATTACCTTCCGAGGGCCCTGAACCTGGGTAAATCGTGTCCCTTGTGTCCTTGTTAGCCGACGGAGTCGCCGATACGCACGCTACGTGTCTTCTCCTTGATCTGAAGCTCATAAAGATGGCAATTGTCGAAGGTAACCTCTCGTCAGTAGTCCTCCGAAATGAAATTCTCTTGATACATCCTCTGCATCTTGATGTTTCTACACATATTCGTTGACAAAATTGCATAATATCATGCTTGAACAAACTGAACTAACGTCATAAGTTTTGAAAAGCCGCATGAGCCGACCACGTCTGTAACATCCCAATTTTCAAATTCTTCATATGCATTGCATATCATAAGCATCATGTCACCCTTGCATTTGATCACTTTCAAAACCCTAAAGTTTGCCCAGAAAACTCTTTTGCAAAAATGCCTTTATTTGACTTTGGGCTTCGATCTTACTCTTGACTATTTGCATTTTTAACCCATGAGGGTATTGTGGTAAAAAGGGATTTAATGCATATATAAAGCTATCCCATAGATTGGCTTTTGAAAGTATTTTGAAAGATAATTTGTTTCGATAGCCTAAGGGGCCTAAAAGCCATTTTATAGGCAAATGTTTTTATAAATATTTTATTTTGAGGAAATTCTTGCTCCAAAAGTTAGATCATATAAAAATATGATTTTGCAAATTTTGTTGCTTTTTATTTGGAGTGATTTGGAGCTCCGAATCAATTTTTGAGGTTCAAAAACAGAAAATAGATAAAAGAAAAGGAAAAACAGAGGAAAACCGGCCGAACCGGCCGAACGGGACCGAACCGGTCAAACCGGACCGGACCGGACCGAACCGGACCGGCTCCGCCCCGCCCGAGCCGCCCGCTCTCACTGACCGGTGGGACCCACGCATCATCTTCGACCTCCGTCCGAAAAATCCAGCCACGCACGCCCGCGAACTGCCCACGACTCCACCTCCGATTTCTTCGCGCTCGAGCCGTTTTCTCCAAATCCTTGCGCGTCATCCCGAAGCCCTCGCTTATCTCCTCCACTTCCCCCAAACCCCACGTCCAATTTCGCACCGGTTAGAAAGTAATTGCTCGCCGGAGTTCGTTGCTGCCACCGCCATTCTTCGCGTTTTCGTCGCCATTCCGGTGAGTCTCCGCCCGCGCCGACCCCCTAGTCTTCCTCCTCTCTTCCTTGCGCACGCTGTGACGCGAGCCGGCCGCGATTTGGAGCTCTGCGCCTCCGTCCGCCGTCTTCCTCGGCGCCGGCCGCCGCCCGTGCTCCGCCTCCGCCTCCCGCTCCGCCTGGCCGCACCCCCGCGCCGCCCCGCGTGCCCCGCCCGTGCGCCGTGCCGCCCGCCGCCCTCCGCGCGCTGTCCGTGCCCGCGCCGCCGCCTGGGCCCCCCCGCTCCGCCCGCGCGCCGCCCGTCGCGTCCTGCCCCCCCGCGCCGCCGTGCGCGCGCCGCCCCCGCCGCTCGCCTGCGCCGCCTCTGCCCGCGCCGCGCCACCCCGCGCCGCCGCCGGCGAGCTAGCCGCCGGCCGGAACCCTAGAAACCGGCCAGTCCCGCCATGCCACGTGGCAGGTTTTTTTTTTTTAATTCGGCCGAATTGGATCATGAAATTTTGCAGAAAAGCCCCTACAACTTCAAAATTCCATATCTTTTAAACCGTTTGTCCAAAATTTACGATCCACATCTTTCTGGAATCGTCACAACGTGTAGAATATTTTGGCACTGTTTAATTTCAGTTTTGAACAAATTAGTCACAAGCAATTTACAGATTGGTTGAATAGAGTTTAAATTTCAAATGAATTGTTTCAAAATAGTTTTGAGCATGTTATCTTGCTGTAAAATTATTTAAAGTTGTTCTCTATCCATTAGGACCAGAGAAGAAATTATTTTGTGTATAATCATGGCATACAAGTTAAATAATGCTCTATGTTGCAAAAGCCGCACAATCTTTTGTTTTAAACCCTATTCATGTATCATGCATATTAATTACCACTTTGATGTTGTATAATCTGTCCAAATCTTTTGAGAGCCTTTTCAAAACAGAAACGAAACTTTGTACGTTAGAAGTAACCTTTGTGTGCATCATCTTGGCATATGCATCATGGCATGGTTTTTGTATTGAATGTTGTGTTTATTGTGTGTGTTTCTTTTATTTTAGATTGTGTGGAGTGTATTTCTTGTTGTTGCGAAGAGTGCGAGAACTACCATAACCTTGGACAAGGCAAGTTCACTTTGATCATATCCCATTGTTATTGTTGTTTTAAAATACTTATGCATTAGTGTTGTTGGTAGAGATGCATTGATAGGACTATTACTCGTACCTCTATGCTAGCTATAAATCCCAGGTAGTATAGTTTACCCTCGCCATTACCTTGCTACCAAATTGCCATCGATTGTAGTTTGAATGCTAAGTTATGGTAGTATCGTGGGGGAAATAACTACATTATGATATTGTTATGCCTTTGGCTATATGAAATGTTTTGTTAGATGTAAGGCAAAACAACTAATTCAATGAACCATCCTGGGTGGGCTGCTCTGAGGATTTTGAGGATTAGCGGCGTCAGGTTCATTTCTATGGGTCCCTCTGAGTCAAGTTCCTGTGGATTAAGGAATGGATCGTCCATGGACGTCTCTCCCGTGGATTCGGGGAGCGCCTACGTTGCAAATGTGGAATGCCACCTGGGGTAACTGAGACTGGACTAGTTTCCTATTTAGAAGCTTCTAGTACAACCACAATGCTATATGGGCTCTGGCGAGACAAGAGTAAGTTGTATGAACCTAGACCCGAGGAATTGTACTGAGGTAGCCGTGTAGGGGGAGCGTGATTCTCTCGTGGTTTAGGGAATTACCTCTGAAAATCTCGTAATCGATGCCGTTGCTACTCTACCCTGAGGACAGCAAGGGATTAACACGTCGGTTTCTTGTGGAGAATGTGTACAAACTCTCGAGAGCGTCAAAACTAAGTACTTAGTCGTGTCCCCGGCAACGGACAATTTGAGCAACTAGATGTGGAGCTGTAAGGAAAGTCTCACTCATTCCAATTTCTTAAATAAAATGAATGGTTTGAACAGGGTAGGAGCACTTGAAGAATCCACTTCAATGTACTCTAGGTTAATAGGAGCATGGGTGTGTCTACCCCGTGTCCATTAGTTAACATTATTATAACATTCCTTTGTAGTAGGGTAATTTATGTTCTGCTTCCACGCAAACAGCCTGAACTCCACCTTGCCAAATACTGCATATACTTGGTAGGTTTTGATATAACTCTTAGTGAATCTTGCCAATACATTCAATGTATTGACTCTAGTGGCTGCATCGTTTAATGATGCAGGAAGCTCCGACGACGAGTAAGATGTACGTTCTACTTGTTTGGGTTACGGGCCTACATTCCAACACGCTCTCACCGTGGTGTTGATGTGCCCTTGTATCTTCCGTTTTCCGCTGTTAAACAGTTGTTTTATTTCCAGCTAACCTGTGAGGTTATGCGAGTTGTAAGTACCTTTTAAATTCTGGATGATTCGTTGTAATAATGAGACCTTTGTTCTATGATATTACATCTTGAAACTGTGTGTGCTAGTGAGTCGATCCAGGGACTAGCACTAAAGCACAGAGATCGAACCCTTGTAAGGGGGCGGTTGTTTCAACGTCAAATGGTGGGAACATAAGATCATTGACGTACCATGGTCGGGGTCATACTCCTTGCAAGATAAGCTGTAAAAATGCTTCTCCGTCGATGAATCAACAAGGAAAAAGACCAAAAACACGAAAAGACGCATCATGAGAACCACTGACTCCATGGCATAGGTTGCAACGCTTACACAAGGGCGACGAAGAAGTCAGGACACCAATCTTCTAGATGACGGCATCTCCATCGCCAAAACGCCACGAGAAGCACACAATAACCTAACAAAAGAAGGTAGCAAAACTTGATGGCGGACATTGATCTGCGGTTCCCCTCGTCTCTTATGGCCAACTCAGCCGTGAGAGACAAGGGGAACCACTGGAGATTGAAACTTCCTCGAAGACGACGGCGGCTAGCATCTTCACCACTTTATTTGGGAGGATTTTTACGATACCTTTTGCTACTACTAAGAGATAGAGTAGTAAAATCTAATCAACTGTTTGGATATTTTAGACTTTTTATGTCTAATCTTTTTCGGCCCAAGGAAAGGCCCATTGAGCCAACTGATACGCCGTAAAAGACCTCTTGTGTGGAGTGCGTTTCATAGCCAAGTCGGCTTGTGGTCTCCTTAGGGTTGTCATGTGCGACAGCTCGTATGCGTGTTGTAACGTTTTTTTGCTCGGTTTTCCATTAATTAACCCGGCATCGAAACTTTTTAATTAATGAGCCTCCGTTTCGAAAAAAAAATAACTGGACCGGGGTTGGGATCGAGATCCCGAGAATGGAGCTGCGGTTCGCGGGGGCAGCGATGCTGGCACCGCCAGGGAGATGTGGCACCCGGGGTGAAGTGCGTCGGGGTGCGGGAAGGGGCGTGACCTGGGGTGTCGGTGATCGGCAACATCCATGATTCAGTCTACGCACCGATTTCTAGTTTGTTGTCCCAACGGCCAATGGATGTACTGAACTATATAAATTTGAAATTTTGTTGCCAACTACTGTAGTTGTCAGCTGAATAGGTGATGTTCAGCTCAGTAAATAAGATATCATAGCTGGAAACATAAAAAACTTCTGATCACTTTAACAGTAACAGATAACAACATATAGTTTGATCATTCTGAAAAAAATAAGTTATGTCTTACATAATGCAATCTGGTCACATAAGTAACACAGCCAAAAGTTCTAGCAGAGGGTAGCCTTAATGGACGACAACTAGAAAAAAAAAATACTAACATGAAACAAAGCTTGTGATCTCTGTAACTACTCTATAGATCGGCAGGAAGAACCCACAAAGCTTTATCTGACGTTGGAGCTTCATCAAGACTCTGCAATTCTGGACTTTCGTCCTTTACATCGAAGATCTGCAGTACTTTCTGGCGGGGTAACACAAAATAGACGCGGTTCCGTTGCAAATAATCACCACAGCCTGAGCACGAAACACCACAGTAAAACAGGGACAAGAAGAAGGAGCGGTCGCCGAGATCGTCTACCGTGCACCACCGCCGTGCGGAAAAATCCATCCTATGGATTCTGGCAACATCGCCAAGGGTCGCCCCCGAGGAGAGCGAGGCCGTCAGCCGGCGTACCAGGAGAGCTCGTCGTTGGATTCCACGAGGAAATAATTGGCCGCAGCATATTCTCCTCCATACCCGAAGCTCTCGTGGATCGTCTCTTCGATCGCGATAGAACTGAATTCCGGAGCAGCAGGGCCGGAGAAGTCGATGACGCCGAGGCTGGTGGGCGTGCCGTTGAAGTAGAACTTGCCCCGGCACGCCGCGATCGGGCATATGACGTTCTTCTCGTAGTAGTTCATCTCCGGGACATCTATGGCTCCAATGTCGTAGTCATGTTTCCCCCAATGATCGTCGTCTCCGACACGACAGTACCAGATGAAGGTGGTGTTCGGCTCGACGACGAGCGCGACGCACCCTGGAGCTGTCGGCTTGTCGGAGAGCAAGCAGGCGCAGTCCATGAGTTCATCGGCTTCGAGCTCCAACGGCGGGAGCTCGATCTTGGTGCTGGTATGAGGACTCCATAGGAAGGTTTCCTCGGAGATGGGGTCCCAGGCGAGCATGAAGCCGTGCGTGGTGGCGCAGACGGACATGTTCTCCAGCTCGCCGATGTCGGCGTTCACGATCGGTTCCTTCCCGGACACCGTGAACAGTACCGTTGATGGGTTTTCGGTATTGTTGTGAAAGTTGTTGTGAAAGGCCAGGCATGGGAAAGGCACCGGCGTCGTCGACATCGTCTTGGTGTCTGATTCTAGTCGCTGATAGACTTTTCCGTCGGTATGCTTTCCTGGGCGGAACAGGGATGCTTAAGTAGATGGATTTATCAAGCAGAAAACAGAAGCGCTGCACATGAATCGGTATAGGAATCGGGATCTCGATTTTAGCAAGGAAATCAAATTTAGGACAGTAAAACTGGGCACCCTAGCAGCCCTCTCAGGCCATCACTCCTCTTAGCCGTCAGATTTAATGTCTTCATTATTCTTGGCCGTTAGATGGGAGTGATTATAACATAATCTCGCAACTGGGCCAAGTGTCCTATGGGCTGCTATTCTGGTAGAAAAATCGGTGGCTCAGGGTTAACTGGGCCTTTCTGTCCGAGCAACCGGCCCACGCAGAGATGTTTACCGGAAAGCCCTGAAGAAGAAACGCACGCACGCACAGAACAGTTCGGGCCTTCGGGGGTCTCGGGAGAATCAGGGGCGCCCGGCGAGAGAGACGCAGCGGCTCACCGCTGCCGGCCACCGCAGCTAGCCCCCACCGGCGTTCTTCCAGCTCCGCACGCCTGCGCCTAAGCTCCACGTTGCTCCGCCGCAGCCCGCCCCAACGTCTCCCCCGGCCCCTGCCCGTAGGGCTAGGTCACGGATCCCCGTCCGGTCTCGCCGACTCGCCGTGACACCGTCTGTCCGTCTCCTCGACTCCTACGAATCACCGCCGATTCTGCAAACTTCAGCGGGCAGCAGTCCATCCCCTGCTCCTAATCGGTAGTCCCAACTCGGCAACTCTCCTCTCCTCTGTTGTTTGATGTTAGAGCTTCTGTAGTCCGTAGTTTAGTGTACAAATCAATTAATCAAATGATTCTCTTCTATAATCTGTTGTTTCAATTTAATTTTACACGAGGACAAAATGTATAACAGAAAGATGATATTAAAATATGTCTAAATATGTACGTATTTATATACTAAAATACGTCTAGATACATGTAATAAAAAAATCATTTAATATGGGACGAAGGGAGTACATTTTTTTCCACCACGAACCACCCAATGAGAATTTCATGGTGTGTCCTCTCGTGTCTGAACCATTCCCTAACGATGGATGTTAATTCAATAAATTGGATAGTGGGTGCGTTATTCTCCTTTCTTGATTGGACAATCTTCGCATTTTTATTTCCCTTTGTTTGCGCATCAACTCCGGTTCCTTCCGAAGCCATGGTTATTGAATAATCGTTTTATCTGTGTCCTTGCTCTTTGTTTTGCCCGTTTGAGTACACAACTTACTTTTTGTGTTTGTTTCAGGAATTGTCGGGCTCACTGCCGGGGGCTGATCTTTTGTGAGGATGGCGCTTTTATTGTCTCCTTCCGCTCTTCCGGTCATTGAGCTCACCTCTTTGGTTCACAGCGACTCGGGTTGATAGCACGAAGGTTGCTTCCCTTCCCCTTCCCGACTGCAGGCTGTGGCGGCGCTCCCCTGTCGATGGATAGTTGATCTATAGTTGATAACACATTGGCACCCTTTTTTAGCTGAACTATAGTTGATCGCCTCAACAGTTCAGATCGTGAAAGCTATTGCAATATTTACGCATAGTGTCTTGTCATTTCTCATGAATTTTATCTTCAGTTGTTGACTTCTTCAATTTTTAAGGGTGCATGAAGTGTATTTTTAAGCTGGTCTGGATTACAGAGCTTGTCACTCTTGCCAATTTATTTTAAAAACTATCTGCAGTTTTTTGTGAGGGGGCCATCCAGCTTTATTTCTCTGATGACCCTGTCGAGCTGGCATGCAAACTGGTGGAGCCATTGGACAAATTCTATGTGTATGATTCAAGTTTTCGTTTCATACTGGTTATTCAGTTTTTTGTTTGGATTTTTCAGTTGGGTGTTGAGAAGGTAAAGACTCTGCAGAAGGTGCTTACATGGCAGGAGGAAAAGGTGTAATGTCAGTGTTGAAAACTTGAAGGCAACATATTATGCGATTTTCAAGTGACCAAATCTTGATCTTTATATTGCTTTCAGTTGGAACACGGGTTCTAGAATACTTTTGCGCACATTTCTATTAAACAAATTATGTTTATTTTTTCTTCCCAGTGTAGCAACAGTTGTATTTATTTTACTGTTGTTGCAGTCCTACGGGTACCTAACAAGGAGTTGCAATTACCTCTTGATAACCTTTTCTAGAGGGTTACCTGTTGATAACTTGATCCTATTTGAACTTATTTCTTCTTCTTTTTTGCGGGGAAAATTTCCACATATTTCAACCACTCCAATTTAACATGTTTGAACAAATCTCTATTATTTCTCATCCATGATAGATAGGTTGTCGCAACTGACGCCTTCACGATCTAGTCTGAATGTAAAATCTTTGCCTCCGCCGCCGACTCTGCTTCGGTTCCTCGAGAGTTCCTTCTCCTTGAGGAAAAGCGGAAACCAACTCGCTCGTCAAGTTGGACCATGGCCCCTGTATGGATGCGTTTCTACAGGCTCAAACTTATGGGTTTATTTTCTTTGAGCCCATGGAACCAATTTATATTGTTAAATCCTCTAAAAAATTATAAACAAGATTTCCATCAAAAATAGGAAGCAGGTGCCCTGCCGTATCATTCTGCAGGGCCCAGGAAATTAAGGTGGCAAAGTCTCCGGCAAACCGCTCTTCTGTTTTACCGCCGCCCAGGTGTTTCGAGTAGTGCTGAAAACGAGGGAGTGGATAGGGATCTTCTTGGCCAAAAGCTCCAGAAACATTGGCGCTCCCATCCCCGATAGATCTCTGCCGTGCTGCGTGGCGCGTCTCAGCAAGAGTGTATATATAGTCCACGGCACACGCGGCGCGCATGCGGCGATTGGCCCTCTCTGCCTGCGTCACCGGATAAGCAGCAACCATCCCAGGATCGCCGCGGAGCTTCTTTCTCTTTGACTCTGCTCCTACGTCAGAAAGAGAAGGAAGGAAATGGAGACGAAGCCGATATCGCCCTCGCCATGAACCTTGGTTGGCAAATTAAACTCGAATAATGGAGGACTGCTTTTCACGCATCCTGAACCTTGCTTGGGAGCTACGACGGCACTTGACGCATTTCATAGGTAGTACCAAGTTAATCGAGCGTGTAATCGTTGTTCATGTCGACAGTTCTCTTTCTTAATTCGTTTCTGATTATGCGTTGGTGTTTTTTCTCTGACAGAAAATTTGTTTGGGTGCATCGACTGGATTCCTCAAGGCCATGAAGTTCAGTTCTCTACTTGTTATAGGGAATCATTGCCTGCCACTGAAAGATATGTTCATGGATGGAGTCCCGCGTCGTCCATTAGTGATGCTCCTGCACAAGGGTTGTCCGTTGGTAATACTACTGCAGAAGAGGAGCTATCTGAAGCCATAATTTTCAGAAATGTCTCGTCCAAAATTTGTCAAAGGTTCAGTTTTTCACCTGGCTTCCTTATTCAGATAAAATTGACTTTCGAAGATGGTATTATTGCTTACACCACTAGCTAGCTAATTAAACCAATTTGCAACGGTCTGTGCTGTCAGATCGTATGCCAGGTCTTCGTGTCTTTTGCGTGGCTTCAGATTAGTACAAAGATTGGCATTCCATGTGCGACGGCTGTGCAGTCTCCTTGCAAATGAATTTCATGACAGACTAACCAGGCTAGTTAGTAGTTACTTCCTTCTGGCTTCCAACTGGGGCATCTTGCCATCCCAGTGCTCAAGCCCATGTAGTGTGTATCTCTGTTTACAGACTAAAACCTTATGGGTGCTCACTACAGGTTCTTGCATCGTTTCTGGACAACACTGCAGGGCTCTTCCGAAGATATAGGATGGCTGCAAAGAACTCAAATGTCGCTTTATTCAGTTGATGGCACGTCTCGCTTTAAGGAGCTTTTGCATGATGTCAGGTGAACTGTTTTCCCTGTCTGGCAAAGTACTTATTAGTGAATTTCGTGCAAATTAATGCATTGCTATGGTTTGCAGAACATGCGTAGAATAGTTATGAATTATTACATCCATTTGTTTTCGTAAAGGCGCTGTTTGAGTTGATGCTATCTCCAAAATTGAGTGTTACCATTAAGATCTTGTACACTACTTCCATAGCACAAGATCATAATTATATGGAAATACTTTTGTTTTCGATAAAGTTGTGGAAGTACTTTTGTCACGTGCTTGGAGAATTTGCGAATTAGAGAAAGATCGCAGGAAGTAAGGGTGCTCTACGGGAGGACGAGGCTTGTAACCTCGTCACCCCGTGGCAGGGAATTGGGGCGCCCAAGGCGCAGGGGAAGATAGGGGTTGGGTTTTTGATTGCTTACTTTATTGATTGACTAGGGGGGACTATAAATAGTCCTCACAAACTTGGGGATCAAGCTAGACTCTTACAGAATTGGAATAAGACTCCTAATCAGATTGGAAACAGTAGGGAAAACCTTCTACGGGACGAAACCTTTCTATCTCCAATCTGGACTCTTAATTACTCAAATTAACTAAGCTGACCCAGATGTTGGGTCCTTCTCTGCCCTAGTGGCCGACGCCTATACGTGCGCCCCCACATGACATCTCCCCCTGCATTCTGAACCAGCTCGTCCTCGAGCTGAAAATCTGGGTAGCGCTCCCTGAAGACGGGAACATCCTCCCAAGAAGCTGCTGAAGCCTGCTGTCCTGCCCACTGGATGAGGACTTGCTGTACACCGCGGGCAAGGCGAGCACGGAAGGCTTTTGCTGGCGTAGGCTGGACGCGTCCTTGAAACATGGCGGCAGAATAGGCGGCGCATTCGGGGGAGGCCCATGGTATTTCTTCAAAACACCAACATGGAAGACATTATGGATACGAGCACGAGGTGGCAGCTCCAAGCGATAAGCCACTGAATCAATCTTGCCAAAGACCTTGTAGGGACCATAAAATTTAGGTGCCAACTTACCCTTTGCACTTGCGCCGAGGAAGGCTACTGGTCTATGGTGTAAGCGCAGCCAAGCCCGTTCGCCAACGTCGAAGGAAAGCAACCGATGCTCGCCATCATAATAATGCTTGTAGTGCTGGGCAGCCTGGACCAGACGCTCACGGATGTCAATCAAAAACTGGTCACGGTCGGCGATGTTGCATTCCACAGCTTGATTGCGGATTTCGCCCAATGTATATGTCCATAAAGACGGAGGATCACGTCCATAGACCACACGGAAAGGTGTGTCCTTCAGTGTAGTGTGGAAGGAGGTGTTGTAGCAATACTCTGCGCAAGGGAGCCCATGAAGCCACTGCCGAGGACGGTCGCCCGTGAAGCAGCGCAAATAGATGGCAATGACTCGATTGACAGCCTCTGACTGGCCATCCGACTGCCGGTGGAATGCCGAACTCATATGCAGGCGAGAGCCAGAAGCTGCAAAGAGAGCTTTCCAAAAACTGGAAATGAAAACCACATCGCGGTCAGAACGATGGAGGCTGGAACACCATGGAGGCGAACAATGTCGGTGAAGAAGGCCTTGGCTACCGACTCCACAGTGTAGGGATGCGCCAGCGGAATAAAGTGGGCATACTTGGAGAAGCAATCAACGACGGTGAGGATGATGCTTTTGCCACCCACCTTTGGCAGCCCTTCGATGAAGTCCATGGAGATATCTTCCCAAACACGAGATGGCACGGCCAAAGGCTGAAGTAGACCAGCCGGATGGAGCTCCTCGGTCTTGTTGCACTAACACACCATGCAAGCCCGAATGTAGTCCTGGAGAGCAGCACGGGCTTGCGGAAGGTGGAAGTCGCGGCGAAGCCGATGAAGTGATTTTTGAATGCCTTCATGGCCCTCGTCGTGAGCGGCCAGCAGGACATCCGCCACCAATGGAGATGATTGGGGCACGTACGCACGGCACTCGAAGGTGACAAGGCCATCCACGAGGGCCCAAGGGGACCCTAACTCGCCAACCTCCAACCGCTCACACAATGTGACGAGAGCAGGGTCAGTGTGGGCTGCTTGGCGAAGAGCATCTAAGAGGTCGAAGGCAGGACCCGTGATTGCACAGTCACGGGCGTCGGGGAAGTCGCGTCGAGAGAGAGCGTCGGCCACCGTGTTAAGGCGGCCAGGTTTATACTCCACCGTGAAGTCGAACCCCAAAAGTTTGCCAACCCAATGATGTTGGGGTATTGTCGCCAGGCGCTGGTCGAGGAGGAACTTGAGGTTGTAGTGGTCCGTCTTGACGATGAAGGAGCGACCCCATAGGTACGGCCGCCAGTGCCGTACTGCCTGGACCAGGCCAATGAGCTCGCACTCGTAGGTTGCCAGGTGCGCATGGCGAGGAGTGATCGGGCGACTGAAGTAGGCGATAGGACCCGTGCCTTGGTGCAACACAGCACCAAACCCCGAGCCTGAAGCGTCACACTCCACGGTGAACGGGAGGGTGAAGTCGGGAAGCTGCAGCACGTGTGCCTTTGTGAGCGCGGTCTTCAGCTGAAGGAACGCCGTTCAGCCTCCTCTGACCAGAGGAACCCGTCTTTCTTCAGCAGGGCCGTGAGGGGCGCAACCATGACGCCGAAGTCACGGATGAACTTGCGGTAATAGCCTGCCAATCCCAGGAAGCCGCGGACTGCATGAACAGATCGTGGCGTGGCCCAGTCGATGATGGCCAGCACCTTCTGACTGTCCATGGCGACGCCATCCGCGGAGATAACATGACCGAGATACGCCACTGATTCCTCCCCAGAGACACACTTGGAGCGCTTGAGATAGAGTTGGTGTTGCTGCATGAGCTCCAGGACAACCTTGACATGACGGATGTGGTCTGACCAAGATGAGTTGTACACCAAAATATCATCAAAAAAGGGGGGTGTAATGTCATGGGCGTACATCCCAATAGGGGCACAGCCCTAGGTATCCAAATAAGGGACAATATCCCATTAGCATCTCCTAAATTAGTTAGTCATGAGATAAGATAGGAATATTGAGATATGGTTTGTTAGGAAAGTAGAGATATGGTTTGTTAGGAAAGTACGAGGTGACCCTGGACTCAAGAGGCACGACGACACCATGAAAGGCAGCCGCACCTCAAGGGCAGGGAGGAGGTATAACTAGATTGGTTTATTCTTGCTTCCCTCATAACTATTACAGGGGGGCCCTTTATATAGGGAACACTCGACTTGACATCCAAGAAACTAATCTCTACTTTCCTAACAAACCATATCTCAATATTCCTATCTTATCTCGTGCCTAACTAATTTAGGAGATGCTAATGGGATATTGTCCCTTATTTGGATACCTAGGGCTGTGCCCCTATAGGGATGTACGCTCATGACATTACACCCCCCTTTTTGAGCAGCTCGTCCTCGAGCTGCGGTGGTGGCCACGGCTGAAGTCCGAGGAGGCCCCAAGCTGATGGCCGGCCATCGTTGTCATGGTTGTGCAGCAACTTTGACTTTGGATGATGAAGCACCCATGTCCCTGCCACCTTTGGAAGAAGTGGCCTCTCCCTTGCACCCGCGCCTGAGGGCAGGAACCACCATATTGCTGCAGCACGTCTCACCACCTTTTCCTACGCCCGCCCCGAGAGGCGCTTCTTCCCGGTTGCTGGACAACCAAGGCGCTTGTTCCTGCTCCTCGCAAGCTTGGCAGGTTGCATTACCACCAGGGCTGGCTTTAGTTGTGTCACCCATAGAGGCGGCGACGATGAAAACAGCAGCGGCGGTGAAGGCAATGGCGATGGAGATGAGATTAGCGGTGCTGCAGTTGTTGGCGATATGGTTCTTGGCGTGGCTGCTTTCCGTTGATCCACCCACGCGCGGATCTTGGTGCAAATTGCATGCACCTTATTGAGCGCAGCTTTAGCCTTTGCGATTGGGGCTTGCAGTTCTTCGAACGCAGCTTTAATCCTGTCGCATGTAGCTTCAAACTTGGCGGAAGGAGATAACTCCGTGGCATCAGGCATGATGGAGATCGACTTCTCTGATACCAAATTGTCACGTGCTTGGGGAATTTGGGAATTAGAGAAAGATCGCCGGAAGTAAGGGTGCTCTACGGGAGGACGAGGCTTGTAACCTCGTCGCCCCATGGCAGGGAATTGGGGCGCCCAGGGCGCAGGGGAAGATAGGGTTTGGATTTTTGATTGCTTGCTTTATTGATTGACTAGGGGGACTATAAATAGCCCTTACAAACTTGGGGATCAAGCTAGACTCTTACAGAATTGGAATAGGATTCCTAATCAGATTGGAAACAGTAGGGAAAACCTTCTACGGGACGAAACCTTTCTATCTCCAATTTGGACTCTTAATTACTCAATTTAACTAAGCTGACCCAGATGTTGGGTCTTTCTCTGTCCTAGGTGGCCGGCGCCTATATGTGCGCCCCCACATCACAACTTTCAAATAGGAATTGAACTAATCATTTTTTTTTGTTACAAAAATTGTATATTGTTGGATTAGTTGCTAGGCAAAACAAACTTTTTAAAAAATTGGGATGCACGGACACCTTATAAAGAAATGACATCTGAAGTTCCACGTTTCGAACTACAAATCAATTTGGACGAACCGTGCAATGACACTGAGATCTGGTTAATGTTACAGAAATGGCATTCATTATCTACCTAATACTTTGGTCTACTTGTTCATCCCTGGTAAGACATCTTTCTCAGTTTTGACAGATAACCTTAATATGCCGCAGCTTAATAATGACTCACTGCCTTCCTTACGCAGGCCTTTTTAGCAACCATAGTCCACTTTACTTTGTCAATACCAAAAGGTTCTTCTCCAAAATGGGGCTTACTTGCCATATTGCAAAGATTCATAGCGAGGTAATCCAGGTTAATAGGGGTGGCCATACAAGATATTTCCTATAAGTTTTTGCATTTTCTTGTTGGTTCCACTGTATATTGCACAAGTCCTTTTCTTCTGCTGGGCGCTAGACTTACCTTTCGCTTTGACTAGGCATCGGTGGAGAAGAATGCACGGGAACTAAAACTATACATCGAAGAGCTTTACTGGGGATCTGGCAAACAGGTTTTGCTCCTGGGACACAGCAAAGGCGGAGTTGACGCGGCAGCAACACTTTCATTGTACTGGTCTGAGCTCAAGGGCAAGGTTGCCGGCCTGGCACTGGTTCAAAGCCCATACGGTGGTACCCCGGTGGCTTCCGACATCCTTCGCGAAGGCCAGATCGCTGACAGGGAGACAAGGAGGATCATGGAACTGATAGTATGCAAGCTCATCAAGGTCCACACTGTCTTAATTTGGTTCATGTGTTACTTAGCTAAAAGCCTAAAATACAGTAGCTCATGTAGCAAATTGTTATTTTTTGTGTGTTCTGTTTAACAAGTGGAATTGACTTAGTGCAGGGTGATATGAGGGCTTTGGAGGATCTTACATATGGCAGGAGAAAGGAGTTCATTTCCAGGCACAAGCTGCCCGTGGGCGAGCTACCGATCATCTCCTTCCACACCGAAGCAAGTGTCGTGCCAACGGTGCTCGCGACAATGACCCGCATCGCGCACGCCGAGCTCCTCCCATTGCTGGCGGTGGCACCCTTGCCACGCTTCTTATCCGAGTACATGGAATCATTGCTTGCTTCTCTGAAGCTGCCGGTTGTCATGCCGGTATCGGCAGCAATGGCGGTCAGCGCGCTCCACCTGCGGCTCCGGTACGGGGAGAGGAGCGACGGGCTTGTGACGCGGCGCGACGCCGAGGTGCCGGGGTCCGTGGTGGTGAGGCCGGAGAGGAGGCTTGACCATGCGTGGATGGTGTTGTCGACGCTGAGAAAGTGCCGTGGCGAGGCTGATGCTACCCAGGTGTGCGAGGCTCTGATGGCCATGCTCGTTGAGATCGGCAGGAAGAAAGAATCGCTGCTGATCAGTTGTTGAGCAGATGTTCTTTCTTGCTTGGACTGGATTTTCCTCTGCTTCTCTTTAGTTGAGCTAGACTTTACTACGCTTGCGGAAAATGTTTACAGGACACGGTGATACGTGGTACTTACAATATTATCAGTGTTCTTTTCTTTAAGAGCATATCAAACAACAAATATGATGGTTATGTTTTTGTTCGTTGCTTCCCTGGTCTTCATCGACACAAGTCCTGAAACATGCTTCCTCCGTTTCAGCGTGTAACTTTTGTTTCAGGAAGAAAGAAAATGCTGCTGATCAGTTGTTGAGCAAGCTGTGTTCTTCTGCTTGGTCTGAATTTTCCTCTGCTGATCAGTTGTTGAGCAAGCTGTGTTTTTCTGCTTGGTCTGAATTTTCCTCTGCTTTTCTTTTGTTACAGGACAACAGGGGACAATGTCAGCGTTCTGTTTGATCATCATGATCCACCTCAAATATTAAATCAGTCCTTGAAAAATTGACTATTGATATCCAAATCGACAACTTTGACAGAACGGAAAAGTTTAAATTTGGACATATATTTATGTCCAAATCGACAAGTTTAACAGAAAGGAAGTTCTAATACAGTTCTCCTCAGACGTAAACCTTTCGTGTTTACGCCTTCACATATCGAACACGTAAATGTTGGATCTGTGCTTTCTCCACGACGCATTGCGAGCTTGGACCCACAGGCAGTGTCACACTGTCACTCCACCGAGACGTCTCCTACCTCTTTCCTTAAACCCTCGTGAAATCACCCCGGAGAAAAATATTTCCATTTCTACCCTCGCTTCCTCTCCGCCTCCCTCCGCCGCCAACGCCGCCGCCGTAGCCATGGCGACGCGGCGATGCCTCCTCCGCCTCCTCACGCGCCGCATCGTCCCTCACAGCCCTCAACCGCTCGCCCCGTTCGCGATCGCGGCCAAAACCCTAACCTCCCTTCCCGAGCCCCTCGCTCCCGCTCCTCCCCGCGCCGCCGCCGCCGCCTCGCTCGGCCTCCTCTTCCCCTCGCGCCGCTACTTCGCGACCCGTTCCTCCGGCGACGAAGGAGACGAGGACGACGAGGAGCACTACGAAGACGAAGGGAGCGGGGACGAGTGGGGGGAGGGCGACGAGGAGACGCCCGCGGCTAAGCCCCCCAGCGGGAAGACGGAGGAGGAGAAGCTGGCTGAGGCGGAGGAGATCGGGTACAAGGTGACGGGCCCGCTCGGGAGCGACGAAAAGCCCTTCAAGCCCTATGAGCCCGTCTTCGCCGTCGTCCAGGTCTGATTCTGAACCCTCTCGTTCTGCGATTCGGCTCGATAGTGGGCGTGGATCTAGTGGGTGACTGGGTGCGGTTGCTTGTTCCTGCAGATTGGTTCGCATCAGTTTAAGGTGAGCAATGGCGACTCCATCTTCACGGAGAGGTTGAAATTCTGCGATGTGAATGATAAGGTAATGTGGCACTTTGAGGACACCTGTTTCAATGATATATGGTTTAGATCATGTCCTGGTACCTTAATTTATGACCAAGACTTGTAGGGTAACCGTTTTGATTATGAGCTTAAGTTCCCATTATGAAGCGTTTATCTTCTATTTCATTGGAGATTGAATTATATTACGGAGTACTCCAGCATGAAATTTTTTAAATTCTGAGCTGATACTAGAGCCACATGAGGCATAGACTTGTATTGTATCCAGTGCATGATGTAATCTTTGTATTATGTGGCCACTGTCTATCTTCAAATATTTTGTACCACTTTGGACTTGTTGATTTTGCTCCATTTATGATGGGAACTGAAAACTTTGAATCGTCAGATTACGGGTTTAAATTTGCTCAATATTAGGTGCATTTGTCACTGCACCTCAACCTTGTAATATTTTCCTCCGGCTTACCAATTTTACAAATGAAATACAGAAATACAGACTACTCATAAATTCCTTTAATAATTTCAGTAGCGAGCATATATCTCTACTTGCTTCTTCTAATTCTCATTCCATCGATAATTTTGCTGATGCTTTGTCATCTGAACCACTTGATGCAGTTAATTTTGAATCGAGTTCTCATGCTGGGCTCACAAGCTGAAACAATCATTGGGAGGCCAACTCTTACTGATGCTACTGTCCATGCTGTTGTAGAAGAGCATGTAAGGGGGATTGTTCTTTTAACCTTTGTTATTTTTATTTTTTAGGTTAATCAACTACTTCATTAAAATGGAGTTCATGGAACAGTTTAGGAAGTATAAGCTATATTTGTTGAAACAAGTTTGCAAGGGTATGAGCTTAAATATTACATCTGCATCTGGCAAACTATGCACTGGGCAATATCTATGCGGATTCAGATTTATCTAAATCTGCTTGTACTAATGATAGTACTAATGAATCATTAGTATGTGCGCCAGTCTTCGTATTCATGAACCAATTAGATGAGCTTATTGTTGCACACTTGCACTTGTAAGCTGATAGTACTTGGGGTATTTCTCCATTACTTTGCCATCGGTAAAGCTGAGAATGTACCTGATAGCAGGGGCGTAGCGCCCTGTATGGCAAGGTGTGGCACCTGCCATACCTTGGTTTCGTGCGCCATTAGATTAGGATCCCTTCTTTTCTGTTTTGTGAACGAGAATTGAAAGAAGAGGTAGAAGATGGTGGTGTTTGGACTTTGCACCTTAGGTGGACAGTGGGCCTTTTCTTTTTCAGTTTCTGACCAGAAAGAAAGCATGATAAGTATACAATCGATTCCATGATTATTGCTGCCGTCTTTAATTTCTCGTCTTCCTCCTCAAACCTTCCGATTGGCAAAGCAACCGGCATCGGCGCATCGCCGAGCGCCGAACAAATATCCCGTCTGACAGCTCACGGCCAACCGCGACCATTCCTCACACGGCCACACACCGCACTACAAGTCTACGACGAAGT
The DNA here is from genome assembly GCF_000005505.3 of Brachypodium distachyon. NCBI lineage: Eukaryota > Viridiplantae > Streptophyta > Magnoliopsida > Poales > Poaceae > Brachypodium > Brachypodium distachyon. The sequence continues at coordinate 14,978,853 of NC_016132.3, read as the reverse complement.
CAAGCACTAGATTAAGCTGGTGTCAGAAATTTTATAATTTAGATGAGACTATAGTGCATCCATATGTGACAGGTTATTGTTATTGTTCTTTGTACGAATATATTCGATGAATTGGTGGGGATTTTTTGTTTGGGCTTTACTTATCAAGGTATGTTTCTATCAAAATATGTTCGCGTAGAGATTATACTTCTTGCCGTGCCAATTAAATATTCCGGCGGGGCTGACTTTGTCACCTATGCCTTGATTTCTGTTTTTGTTGTAGATACTCTATCTTCTTCTAACCGAATGGCAATCAACTGCCTTTTTTTCAAAATAAAAATGTTACGCCATATGCTTTAATGTATTCGTTACTTTATCATCTTACGCATTAACACTCCCACGCTACCATTTCGCCACACCAAAAAATTAGTTCGTCCTCCGCCACTGCCTGATAGAAGGATTCCTTGACTTATTTCGTTTGAGTTCAGTAAATCCAGTGCTGTGTATCAGTACACTTTCCTTGATTATGCCACCATCAGCTGATGATATTCATATGCTAAACTTTTTCAAAGTTACGAATGCATTGAACTTTTTGGGAACAGTATATTGGGTATTGTAATCATGCTTATCATATGTGGCAGAGTCTAAATGAATGTGTGCTCAACATATATTTGCATGAGACAAGTACTACATACCCTTTTGGTCCCTCATTTGATGCATTACTCTTGTTTCTACTTTTTATGTTTCCTCCAAACTATCAAAATTTAACTGAAATGACATGTTTATAAGTTATAACGTGAAATGCATGTAATGGTTGAGTCTACTTCTAATGTATGTTAGTTTAATTTTACTGACATCATTGTTCAAACGTGTGCATAAACATTGGTAGTTGCTTGACAGTATTTACCTCCATGCTTTACTGTTTCAATTTTTCTTGTGATGCAGGCATATATACTTTTCTAGAATTACTTAACCAGCGCCCAGTTTTGAACTTTTGATACAATAGGGTCCTTCTGTAGTATAATATTACACCATTTTGAGTTCATTGCTTTCAATAATCTTTCTTAGGCTCTAGACGCAAAAGTTATTATATTCAAGAAGAAAAGGAGGAAAAATTACCGCCGAACAAAGGGACATCGTCAGGTAATTGCAGTATTCACTATTCTCAAAATAAAAGGTTTTCTCATTATTGATCTTATCCTCTAGATTATGTTCTTACTGTCTGTCGTGACAATTTCCAGGAACTGACTAAGTTGAGAATAACGAACATAGAAGGAATAGATAAGTCCTGTCTTCAACAAGAAGGAACAGATAAGTCAGAGAGTGCTGCTGTTGCTGCTTAAATGAAGACAATGAATCAAGGAACATTGTTGTGACAGCCGCCTTCATGCATGTACCAGATATTCTTTGATTGATTCTCGATACACGCATAATATGTTGCTTTTGCTCTCATTAACTAAAGCAAAGATTGAACCAAAGCTGAAGGTCTTGTCTCTGTATCCACATTTTGGTCCACGGGCTTCTCGAGCTGTGCCTCACATGCAACACCGCTATCTTGAAAAGTTTGCGGTCTGAATTCTCTGATGCGGGGTCAGCTCCTGTGGTTTATAGCTACACTGATTTTCCATTCTGTTTTCCTGTACTGCTCACCCTGTTGAACGACTGATACATCACTGTCATGTCTACTGTCCCAGTAATGAATAATGAAACTAAAATATTTGGTATCCATCTGGTTAGAGATCTGACACTGTTCATGCTGCAAATGCTACTGAAATGATGTGTTAAGTTCTTATCCAAGGAATGATGTGTTAAGTACTTATGCTTCTGCGATGGCAATCTAGTCTTTCACAGATGTCTCGTTACTAAGCTTTTCCTTTGTTCTTATCAAATACTACCTTTTTTTCACTGATCTGAACGTGTTTACTCTCTCAGGAGTTATCCGTTCGCTGCATATGAAGTTGGGCACCAGTTTGCAGTAGAGTAGATCCGTTTTGATTCTGGAGCTGCATCAGCCAGCCATAGTGTGGCACTAACTCTAGCAACAAGGAGAAAATGTTAAATTTACTCGGTGGGTATGAGAAATTGTTGTTTGCCTACTGTCACTTTCAGTGAATTGTTAATTATATATTTTATTTTGATGTGTCCATGAAAACCATCGATCTACCTGTAAAACACAAGGAAATTTTGAATCCTACCTGTCTTCTCATGTTCACTCGAGTCAACTTGGCTATTTAAAAAAAAACATACACAAAAGGTTTGTGCGTCCAATTTATTAAGATCAACTTGGTCACACGATTTGCCATATAAACTTTCTCCCCTCGGAATCCACTTTGCAAGGCAATATATATGCAATGATGCAATGGACATTAGCACCAAGGAGTACTTTAGTTTATTTAATCCTTGTGCGATAATTTTATTTACCTCCTGCTCAATAATTTTTAATCTGTGGAGCTTATGGGGAACTTTCTTGATCGCTATGGGGGATTGTACTTTCTTTTGGGTCATTTTGTGTGGTTGTGGTTGTGCAGACTTGCATTTTGCTTTAGTTTGCAAATGCAAACATGCATGTACATTGTTATTCTGCCATAGAATGATATTGAAATGTTGATTATTATTTTGTTTGAAATGGGAGGCAGGAGCTCTGCCTGTTCAGATGAGATGAAAAGAGTATGAAAGAGACAAACAACTGCCCCGGGGCAAGGAAGTATTTCACCTAGTTTTGAGTTGGCTTGTTGAAGGTGCCATTGCTGTTGTCAGATTATGATTTCTTGAATTTGCTTGCTCTTATATATTGAACTTCACAGCATATGCTACAAGTCTATGGATATGCGCATCAGATGATTGCATGAACATAGGCTTCTCTTTCAGACCAAGGGGTATCATATACATGCATGTATGGAATTCCAGACATGCAGTATGGATAAACAATTCGGCTACTATCATGCTAAGCCTACAAAGAAGTCAGCAGATGTCCAGGCACAGCACTAACAAAACAAAAGGAAATGTCAATCTAACATGCAAGTGCCATGGAACCATGATCTTTGTAGATCTCACACTGAAGGCCAGTCTCTTGAGGCAAATTGGAAGCCTTGTTCACCTACAAAGCCTCCACCAATCAAAAGTTGCCACACCTGAAGAAAATACATAGGCAGGGAGAGGGAGGTTGGATGCAGAGTGATGCCTACACAAACAAAAGCACTTTTTCCTAAAGGCAAAGCATGTCCATGCCATGGCACCATTGGTGGGTGCTATTGCATTTGCAAGGTCACACACAAAGCATCACATCCTTGAATTGTAATGGAGGAACTGTTCAGATTGGAGCATATCCTCTTCAAGTGCTTGTTTTGGTTTAAAGATTAGCTGACTTGGCATCCTGCTTCGCATCTCCCTTTCTAGGTGTCATCTCACATCCCCACTTTGTGTCATGGAATGGAAGTTCGAGCTTATCCAATCCCTTCTCCCTATCTCTATACCTTTCACAAGCCTATTTTGTGACAACGGAAAGGTCACCATCCTTCCTTTGTATTGATCAAACCCAGCTTCTTTTGACACTGAAATATATAATAGCTGAAAACAAACATATACATGGCTGAAAATAATTTTTCGGATACTTCCAAGTTGAAGCTCTGGTCTGCATGCTCTAGCGAATTTAAGCTAAAGGCTATTTAAAGGGAGCAGAAGTGTATGATGCAAAGAAAGAGCCTTTTTTTTCTTGCAAGGTCCCATTCACAAAATCTCGACCTGTTAGGCTGTTACCCCTAGATTGGAAAGCTAAAGAGCAAAGCAGAATATGCCGAAATAGTGGTTCGAGCTTTTTCTCTGTGTAAAGCTTTGGCTCAAGAAGATTCTGAGACAATCCTAATCTGATGATTTTTCTGGTGAGCTCCCATCCGTAAAACGTCGATCTGCTGAGCACTTGAAAAATAACTTCTTTCAATGAGAATTATGAAAGCTTGAACTCCATGGAAAGTTCATGTGTACAAAAGCATGGCAAGGCATATGCTGCAAGAATAACCTGTACTTTTACTATAAGGCAGATTCTACGGTGCCCATCACTCCCTAATACTCCAGGGAGTATTAGGCGAGTGCATTTTTTACTTTTCGTATTAGTAGTAATAAAAATAAAATAAAATAAAAAAGCAGCAGATCTCTCGTCTCTCTCCCCGTTTCTCCGATCCCAGGCCGCCTCCACCGCCCCAGGCCCCAGCGAGCCGATGTCCCTCCAGCGCGCAGCCGCTGCCGCCCTCCAGACCATGCTCCGCCACCGCCCCAGCGGGCTGCCGTCGCCGCATTCCAAGTGCTGCGCCGCCACCGCCCCGGCGCGCTGCCGCCGTCGCATCCGCCCTGCCCCGCAGCACCGCCGCGGTCTGCCCAGCGCGCCCCGCCGCCGTGATCCGCTCTGCACCACGCTGCCGCCGCGGTCCGCTCTGCGCGCGCCGCCGACATCCCAGCGCACGCCTGCCGCCTTCCTCTGACTACTCCGGCGAAGGGGAAAGGAAGAAACCGCTCATGATGTTTATTCTTACGTTTTTATCCTTACCTTTCTACTACTCTCCTCTTCTTTGAGTTGATACTCCATACATCTAAATTGGAGTAATAAGGAATGTGAACTAATCTGCACCCTTGGATCAAAGGAAATGAACGGTCCAAATTAATTTTGAGGTACCGTAGAACAGCTCTACTGTAAAGCTTGACGCATAAAGACTCTTAGACCTTTATTTTACAGAGCTCAATTATCAATTGTACTGCAAAATGAACTTTGCTGCAAAACGAATTGCACTCACCAAAAATCATACAGCACAAACACTGGCATCACTCGTCGACGTTTCTGAATTATCTTTCTCAGTTCTCACCAAGTCCATTTCTTTGCCATCACATTTACAAAACATTGTCTAATACCCGAAAAAAAGATTAAATAAGCCATGTTAGCATTATTGATCCGATTTTCATATTCGTATGTATATCTATTCTCCACTATTCTTTAAGATTCGCCCGACTTTATCAAAAGAGGTGAACCAAAGCAAAACCCAAATCTAGCGAACCTGGTCGGTGCACCGAAGCAAAATCCAATTCTAGCGAACCCAAGTCACAAGATCTGTGAGGATAGAGAAAGAAGAAGAGACACATTCCCTGACCTAAATGCTCTTGTACTTATAGCTAGGTTCCATTAGTTTTTGACTGCCTTGTGGCTCCAAGATCTAGTGGGGTTGCGCAGGTACACCACTGGCTGCACTGCACGCTGAAGCAAACTTCTTGTGCCGTTGAATTTGGTAGGGGAAAAGGAGATGGAACTAATAACTAGCAGGTGCACCGTGAACAGCAGCACAGTCCTCCCATTGCTACAGTGCAAGGATTGGATAGTGGAAGATCTGTCAACTGTTAGAAGCTCTACATGATCTTGATCATAAAATCACATCTGAACTTCTGGTTCATTCTGTTCTTGGCCCTGAAGCCTTGTGAATTTGCAATGGAGGGTTTTCAGACACAATGGTTTTTGTTGTATGCATGCACAGGCAAACTACACACCTTTACAGTCTGTTTTAGCACTAAGCCGGTCACTTCTAAAACATAAAGACATAAGAAGAGAAGAAGAAAATGCGTTTCATATTTTCCAAATGGAGCACTGAACTATCACCGCCTAGCTAGGCATGCACCTGCCTACTCCACCCACTAGAGCTGCTAATGGACATTAATTAACCCTTCCAAAGAAAATGCTAAAGAACAAATTTGCATGGTGTTCGGAACTAAACATGTTTAGTCACAAAGCGTGTCCCATGAGCCTCCCTTAAGTGGGTTTCCGCCCTACAAAATATGACACGTAGCCTAGCGAGGCATGTTTTTTGGCATCGGAGTTAGATCCCTTGAGGTAGTGATGCCTCTACCTGATGAAAAATATATAGACTCCCTCCACCCCATATTAAGTGGGTTTTCGCCTTATAAAATATGACGCATGGCCTGGCGAGGTATACTTCCTGGCCATCAGAGTTCGATCCCTAGATGTAGCGATGTGTCTCTACCAAAATTATACATATATTGTTGGGTGGCAATCGTGTCTCTTCTACAAGTTCTTTTTTCAAAACAGAGCTGAATTGAATTGATATATACTCTCGAAACGAAATAAAAGTGTGAAACTAATGCATATATAAACGAGTGAGAAAACAGAAAGGCTCGCGCAAAACCTAGATTGATGCCGTGGACATCCGGACTCTCTTTTGTCGGGATTGGTCGGATAATGTTCGAAAAGTCGAGACATGCTAGCTTTTTAACCTTGGCCTGATACCATAGTCCGAGTAAACTAGCTAAGACAGACAGATCCTAAAACTCAAAAGTTAGATAAAAGCGTGGTTGTCCGAACCCGTGCTCTCCAATGCATGGATCAAAGAGGAGGTATATCCTCCAAATTATCCCCTCTCCTTTCACCATCGACACTTGATCCCTCTCTTCTTCCCCGGAATATCCTTCAAGATTCCTTAAAAGGGAAGGGACATCACAACATCCCATGCACACACCACTTCTTCCATCACAAGATTCAGGTAACCAACCAAAGAAAAGCTGATCAAATATGTCACGGTTGGTGCCTGGAAAGTGCAAGGAGGCTAGCCGGCTTTCGGTTATTTGCCACATCAAAATCACTAATTAATGAAAGCTGAAACCAATGCTAGCTAACTTCAAACACCAAACGCAGCCACTCGCGTGTCTTGACAGCTTATTATTATTATTGTTATGATGTGTTAAGACCGGAAATCAAAGATCTGACTGGTATTTTTGGTGCAGAAAGCTGAGGGAGGGAGCAACCAAAGAATGGCTTTTTGACGTGCTGCACTTTGAATGGCGTATGCAGGAGCCATGTGGATGGATATTCTGTATGAGATCCCGGGATCCTGTAAAGGATGATGGGTGCACTTTCAGGGGCTGCTAAGAGAAGTTAGCAATGTCCTAAGTCCATAATTATTACTCCCTCCAATTTATAAAAAAATATCGTCCATTTTGTATTAATTTTGTACTAAATTAGTACAAATTTTGTACCAAGTGGATGATAGTATTTTTTATTGATCGGAGGAGTGCTTTTCGAGCTAGCTGGACTTTAATTTTGATCATGGTGATTCACTTAAACAAATTTAGAGAGTCTTTTTTTTGCGGGTAAGAGAGTTTTCCTAGGGGTGTTCAGAACGGTTTCAGTTGAAAAACTTGAAATCGTGAGTTTTTTTCTAGTGCAATTTTTGCCTGGATGATTAGACCTTAGAAGGAAAATGAACTAGTTTACCTCTGACGGCTTTCCACGTTTTCAGTGAAACCGAATTTGAAAACCCTACTTTTTTCCAGTATTTCTGTGTAGAACAGGAATAAAAAATTGAAAATAAGTCGACCAGACAAGTGCAAGAATTGTTATTTTTTTACTCACTCTAAAATCCTAATATCGGCTAGCTAATTACTTAGCTCGAGCTGCTTGTGAGTGGTGAGCAGGACGGTCATTAATAAACACTATTCTTACAAGGTAACATGGGGTTCTGAATCAAATCAGTGTCAACACAATAAATAATGATTATGTATAAATTTTAGATGCATAATTAAATTATCCTGAGAAAATCATATGCATGATTAGAAATTTAATGAACACCAACTAAATTCATAGTCCATGAAAAGCTAGACTTAATCTTTATCTTTACTATATAAAAGACTCTATTGACGGCAGTAATCCGTCACGTTCTTATCTTAGAAAAAATAAACTCCTTGCTCCCTTTTGATGCAATGGCAATGTTGTTTGCCATCAAACTTGTGATAAAATTACAATCACATCCACTAATATTATATTATGTACATAGTGATAATGATTTTTCATAGTCTAATTTATCTATAGCAAACATAATTTGTTCTAACTTATGAGTTATGAATAACAACCCTTAACAAGAGCAGAGATAACTAAGCTAATAAAATATATAACGAATTGAAAAATGTGTCCAACTTGTTATTCTTTTTATTAGCGAGTCTGAGTCAAATCGCGATCTTTGATTTTTTTTTAAAAACTTTACTCCCTCCATTTCGATTGCGTATTTGTTTTGTTCCAAGTTTATTGATTCTAATATTTATAAGATCAAATGAGAGTTATAAAAAATGTATTTCGTGAATTTAGTCAAAGTTAAAAAGATAACTTCAAACAAAATTAGTACAGTACGTGTTAAACAGATAACTCACCAAGACGGGAAGCCTATTTCGAGTTTTCGATCGAGGTTAGGTAATCTGATAAATTCTTGATTTAAATTTGTCCAAATATAAATGTATCTATTCTTAAAAACGTCTAGATACATGTAATATTTCGATAACAATGTAGCACGAGTAACTTCCATTTCTACCCGACGCGAGTCAAGCAGCTGAACGAGGAGGCTCACAATCATTTCAGAGGAGTGACAGGACAAGGCGGGCAGTAAGCACGGGGAGAAAGCAAAGTCCAAAACTCAATTCCTTTTTTTCACTTGGGGAATTCTCTCTCGGGGGCCAACCAAAATGGAGCGGGAGCATAAAGGTGTGGCAGCGAGGAATCCCATTAGCGCCAACGATTGAGTATACTAATTAGCAGTATCGGCACGATTAAAGAAAGCAAAAGAATTTGGGCGCAGTACCGGAAAGGCGAGGCCTTGCGCACCGTAGAAATTGGCCATCAGTCCATCACGAGCAGGGCCGAGCACCGAGCAAAGAAGAAGCTTCCCTCTCCACCTTCTCTCTACGCGGAGTCTCTTCCTCCCACTGCCACTGCGCCGTGCTGCGATTTGGTCTTCGGAGGAGAGGAGTTTGCGGGCGGTTGTTTGTTTCTTTGGAGGTGCTGGGGGGTCAAGGAGATTGCGTGCTTGCCATGGTCGAAGCGCTCGGGGATGGATTGAGGCGTGGGGGAAGAGGAGGCTTGCTCCCTCTTCTTCGGTGATCGGTTTTGGGCTCCGTCATGGCGGCGGTCTGGGCTTGGCACAGGTATTGGCCTTTTTCCGTCTTAAGTTTTTTTTCGCATTGTGGTAGAGGCGCCGCCGCCCCGCCTTCCCGGCCGGCGGCCGCACCACCGCGACGCCGGCCTTGCCTACGCTGCCGCGACCCACGGCGGCCCTGCGCTTGTTCATAACGAGGGTGGGTCTGTGTGTCCTCAATGGCGGATTTCTCATTTTTAAATTCGCTCTATCAGTGTCATGTTTGCTGGGTAAAATTTGGTCAAGACTATACATGCAAAAATCCAAAAACATGTCCATCAAGATTACGCCACCCAATTCCTCGGAATGAGGAATATGCTTCAAGATGCCTTTTCATCTATTTTGGTCCATTCCATTTGTCCAATCCTCAGCTGGATCTGCTTCTTTTGACTGTATTTAATCAAACAATATTAAGTTGAGGTCAACCCAAATCGATTGGGCCAACAAAGGAAGCTCTGGTAGAGTTGTAGTCGATTACAGCTTAGCCCAGCAACGGCGCTGCCGGCGCATCTCGGCAGCCTATCCAGGTGACGACAAAGGTGGCAACTAGTAAATTGGGTGTCCCAGGCGTTACGTCATAATCTGTTTATAGCTTATAGTGAAACACCTGGAATTTGTCGGCCAGCATAATAATGGTGGGAGTGGATGGAGCTATATTTGAGTATGGTGGTATGGGATATTATTATATTTTAGTTTGCTGTTCTCTTTTTCTTTGCCGGTTTTAGGTGATCATAACTAGCACGGAAGTTATTGTTTTGATGATTTGATCTGATTTGTTTGGCTGGCCTACTCATCAGTGGGTTGTCTTTTAGCTGTTTTCGATCAACTGTGATGTTGAATTATGTACAATTTGTCGTTGTCATGATTTTTACTATGAAAGGATTCAAGTTTCATGTAAAACAAAGAATCAAAGTTTGTTAACTAAAAACCAGGTTCCTCAGATTAGACTAATTAATCCCAAACATCTAATTATTAAGTAATTTAATACAAAGTTTTAGTTTTCCAATTAGATTTATTCAATATTGCTTTAGCATAGACTTTTTTGTTTTCCCTCCTTTTCAGTTTTGACTTGGGCTCTGCCTTAGGCATTTTAATTACACTTTGGCTAAAGAACGCATCCATCGATTGGTGAAACAAATTTTAACAGTATATGTATGTATTTTCGTAGTGATATAAGTTCTTATCTCTGGTTTGTACTGATAATTTTGTGTCATAATCATAATATTTGTACCATGTCTATCCCCATTTTTTTAGCGATGCAAGTTCTTATGTCTGATTGGTGTGTATACCCATGTTCTTAAGCACACAAGTCATTGTGAAATTGGTCTTTGCAGCACAAAGTGGCTTCACAGAAATGCTACCAAGTGATTCTTCTCATTTTGAGTCCAATTGGTATTTGGAGTTTAGAGTTTATCTGACATCTTTTTTGGAATATAAGATTTTTCATTACCATCAGTATCTAGCATATAAATAAGATTTTCCATGATGACTAAGACTGTTGGGTGTGACAAATCTTCGAAAGCCATGCGACTCGATCTGCTTAAATTATTATATATCATAAGTATCTCTACTATTGTATGCTAGAATGCTATAATAAATAAGATGTACCTGAGCTGCACAATCTCTTCTCAGTTTTCACCATGGTTTTTAATTGAGAAATTGGCTTAACTTATATAGCATATTGCTTCTGTAGGATCTTTTTAGAAAAGGAACTGTAGGAGAGGCTCCAACAGTGAAATGTATTAATAAGAAGAGATATATACAAGTATTTACAAGGGTGAAAGATCCCAAGACACAAGCACACCCGCAAATACATTAGTCTATTTCTCAACTTTTTAAATTGTATTGTTTTGTTAAGACAAACAGTTGGACTAACCTCCTTCTGATATGGTTGCAGGATCTGCTAATCTGTGTACCTGGATTTCCTGCGATCCCGTCATATGTAAAGTCATCTCTGATGAAACATTGTGGGTTGCTTTCTTGACGAATATTTGTCATTGGGTGGTGGCATATTCTCTGATGACTACTTATGTCTGGTGATTATTGAAAGTAAACGCATCTTTCAATTGGACTTTCCTCTCTGGGAATTATCTTCTGTGAGAAGCAATTCCTAGTTTGAGGGCAAATCTCCTTTGGCAAAACCTACATACCTATAGTTCTGGGCACATCTCCTTTGGGAAACCTACATACCTATAGTTCTGGGCAAATCTCCTTTGGCAAAACCTATCTATAGTTCTGGGCAAATCTCCTTTGGCAAAAGTACCTACTGTTCTTCTGTCCTCCTTTGTCATATGCTTTTGCTTCCAATTGCTCCCTGGACAAATCTCCTTTGGCATTAGCTTTAGCAATAGTTTGTTATCTGGGCACATCTCCTTTGGCATTAGCTTTAGCTTCATAGGCCTTTCTGGGCAAATCTCCTTTGGCATTAAGTATTACTGTTTCTTATTTCCTATTTGGGCAAATCTCCTTTGGCGGTTACTGATTACTATATCAGGGAATTCTCCTTTGGCGCTAGCAGTCAAGTGTGCTTGCTGTACACATTGGCCGAACGCCACCTTGCTGCTCAAACCATATCACAGAACACAGCTTATACCAAACAGGTGGGCATGGATTAAATCTAATATTTCTTAACAACATTGGTTGTCTCATACCATATAAAAATAACCAAATGTGGTGCTACAGGATTTGCAGACATGGACTTGTTTGCAGTTGACTCAGACAGTGAGTCGTACACTGGAACCAGTGACAGCGAGGACCAAGAAGAATGTGAATTTACATACAGCGACCATGCACAGAGCATCTTATCAAGCTTGGATGAGAGCATCGGCAAGATTGATGATTTTCTTACTTTTGAAAGGGGGTTTCTTCATGGGGACATAGTCTGCCCTGTGTCTGATCCTTCAGGTCAGTTGGGCCGTGTTGTTGGGGTTTCAATGTTTGTTGACTTGGAGACAAACTCAGGTGATATAATAAAAGATGTGAACAGCAAGCAGCTTTCAAGAGTGAGATCATTTGTCTCGGGTGACTGCGTGGTTATGGGACCATGGATTGGGCGAGTGGTCCGGGCATTTGACCTGGTCACCATTGTGTTCAGTGATGGAGCAAAGTGTGAAATGCTGTTAAGGGACTCTGAGTTGCTGAAGCCCATCCCTCCAATCCGTTTTGAAGATGCACCTTACTTTTACTACCCAGGCCAACGTGTGAGGATTGCTCATCCCTCTGTTTCCAAGTCAGGAACATGGTTGCGTGGATCATGGAGGGCCAGTCGAGATGAAGGTGTCGTGTCTGATGTTGATGTAGGGCTGGTGCATGTGAACTGGATAACCTCGGTGACGAATGTTTGGGGGAATCAATCAGCAAGTCCTTCAAACTTTCAGGACCCAAAGAACCTCAGTTTGCTGTCATGCTTTCCTTATGCCAACTGGCAGTTGGGTGATTGGTGCACTCTCTCTGCTTGCCTCGATGGAAGTCTCGGGACAATGGATGCTGTCAAGTCTTGCTTCTCAACTGAAGAGCATAAGTGCAATTCCCACATGCAGATAGATTTTGGGACTTCCCGGTCAGAATGTTCTCAAACATATGTCGTTGCCAAGACAAAGAGCACTTTTGATGTTTTATGGCAAAATGGAAATCTATCTCTTGGTCTAGAACCCCAGACATTGGCTCCTGTTAGCACCCCTGGTGATCATGATTTTTGGCCAGGGCAATTTGTTCTGGAAAAACTGACAGCAGAGGAGGATGCTGAATGCCAGCGGATTGGGACAGTGAGAAATGTGGATGCACTTGAGCGGACTGTAAATGTAAAATGGACTGTTCCAGTTGATAGTGACATTATCAGGCATGGAAGTAGCCCCACTGAGGAGACGGTGAGTGCTTATGAGCTAGTAGAGCACCCGGATTTCTCTTTTTGCACTGGTGAAGTCGTTATTCGATCAGCTCTTAACATCGATAAGTCTGAAGCCGATCTCACCAATGGAACCATGACCGTTAGCAGGGAAAGTCTGGATACCTCCTCTGGCTTCTTATCATGCATTGGCAATGTTCTTGGGTATAAGGATGAAGGAGTTGAAGTCCAATGGGCCAGTGGTGCGATATCCAAGGTAAGCTTTGTGTTGCTTTGTTCTATTATCATTTGTTTACCCACTTTTACAAGATATATGGTTTGGCCAGAATATTGCTAACTTATCTTTCTACCTTGCTCCTTTTTACCAATTCCAGGTGCAGCATTTTGAAATAATTGGATTAGAGAGGCTTCTAGATAATTCACTGGGATCTATGAATGAGGTGCATACTTCTGTCGATGACGAGGCCGAGCAGGACGAAACTCAGCATGAGAGCACAAAGGTCAGCTTGTGTCTATATCTTTCGTTGTACCTATTATTAAGTTAGAAGTACTGAAATTTAAGCAACTTAATATTTTTCACCCAGAATGCTCTGGAAGAGTCTGCTGAAGACTGCACCGGTTCGTTACGCAGTGCTTTCCTCTTCCCCAAAACAGCTTTTGTTTTTCTGACAAATGTGGCTTCTAGTTTGTTTGGTTCCCAAGGTTCTACATCTTATAGCTCAGTAAGTTCTATATCTTGCTAATTTAAGATTATTATTTTCACAACTCTAAGATGAAGTTGTTCGTTCAGGTTACTGCAGATCTGCAGTATCAAATTGTGAAGACAGCAGAACTACATCCATCTGCAGAAGAACTTTCTGAAGAAAAACAGTCCGTGGAGTTAGTGACGCAGATTCAGAAGCCACAATTACCTTCAGAAAATGACATAAAAAGATTTGATGTTGTGGTAGACTGTTCTGATCATCACTTTGTGAAGGAACGTGGCCACGAAAATGTAATAATTTACCTAGTGCAAATTTCCACCTTTCTTTTGGAGCTATAGTGGATATTGGATCATGTGCTAGTTCTTTGTTATAACTATTAACTCCTGATCTATTAGGTTAAAAGAGGTTGGCTGAAGAAAATACAACAGGAATGGACGATCTTACAAAATGATTTACCAGGTTTGTTTCTCTCTTTCTTTATAGTCTATTACAAGTATGAAACTGAATCTTGTCATTGGCTCATTGCATCTGAAAGTTTGGTATATTTTTATCATAACTTGCTATTATTTTGGAGTCTATCACGACATAATCTGAATAATCTATATGTACCATCACTCTCCATTTGAAACTTCGAATATTACATGTAGATGTGAATCTTTGGTCGCACTGGTGATGCAATCATATAAAATTGCTTTGCGGTTCAAATTAAGTTAAGATGTTGTACGCTCCACAGGATAGCATAGCATGTAAGGGTTCCTCTAAATTCTTGTTTGCCATCTTTATGAGATAATTGCGGTGAGAAAGCCTAGCTCATTATAGTTGCATTGTTCATGTGACATCTTATCTATTGTTCTTTTTACTATGATGAGTTAATAGAGCTGTCAAAGATGTGTGAACCAGAACATGGTTCTTTGGTTGGAGTTATTCCCTTCCCTTGCTGATTAAAATAACAAGTTCGTAAATGACAGCTGGAAATATGTAATTGTAACCTTGGTGCGTAGAATTTTTTTACAAAATTAAAGTGCGGAGTAGTGATTTCATGAATAAAATTATTTTGGACAAATTCAACATATATTGGCATTTATATACGGCCAATACTAGCTCGGCTTCAAGATCACTGTTATGCAAGTAATACTTATGTAGTAAAACAACACTTCATTGTAGCTATTGGATTTAGTATCAAGTACAATATTTTATGAAATAACAAAAATGAGTCATGAAACAGATTTTCTGATACAGCATTTACATGTTCTTCGCTTTTACTTTGCAGATGATATCTATGTTAGAGTTTATGAGGAAAGGATGGATCTTCTGAGGGCTTGCATTATTGGGGCAGTTGGAACGCCTTACCATGATAATTTGTTTTTCTTTGATATTTTCTTCCCACCTGATTATCCTCATGAACCACCTGTAAGTTAGGTTTTCTACTGCTCTTGCCTGTATCTTCCTGTTGACATCGTCTCTCTGAACAGTAACTTCCTTTTTCCAGTCTGTTCACTATCACTCTGGAGGCCTCCGCCTGAACCCAAACTTGTACGAATCAGGCAAAGTATGTCTAAGCCTTCTCAAGACATGGGCAGGAACTGGGAATGAAGTGTGGAGTCCAGAGGGCTCGACTGTTCTTCAACTGCTGTTATCCCTTCAGGCTCTGGTTCTCAACGAGAAGCCTTATTTCAATGAGGCGGGCTACGACAAATTTGTGGGTAAAGCTGATGGAGAGAAGAACTCCATCACATACAATGAGAACGCTTTCTTGCTGTCATGCAAGTCCATGATGTACATTTTGCACAAACCACCAAAGGCAAGTCACCAGCTCCGAACACTTTGTACTTGACAAGTAGTCAGAAAATCCCATGCATGGACAACTATCGAACAACTGATATGGCTCGACTGAATGTTGGTAGGCCTTGCTAAATTATAGAACTAAATATTGTCTATAAAGTTAGAATGGTAGTGATTTTGAGTATAATTTATGATGCCAAATGTTCTTTCTTTTCTGTCTCTCTATATGCATCTCATAACCAACCTTAAACTTCATATTTTACTAAGTTCCGCTGTACCTTTCAGTCGTAAGATATAACATGTGTACTGAATACTGATGGATTTTTTCCCACTTATCTTCATTCAGCATTTCGACAAGTTTGTCAAGGAGCACTTCGCTGGTCGCGCGCCGGACATCCTCGAAGCCTGCAGCGCTTACCTCGGCGGCGATCTCGTCGGCCATGCGCGCGACACCGCATACATATCAGATGACGGCTGCAAGAACTGCTCAACTGGATTCAAGATCATGCTCGGCAAGCTACTGCCGAGGCTCGCCGCTGCCTTCTCCGAAGCCGGGATCACCTGCGGCGAGTGACTTCAGACCAGGTGCGCTCTCCTACATCCGCAGCGACGGCTGCGGTACTCCAACGTGCCATCGGTATTGTATAGGATTTGGAATAAAATGCTACCTGGCGGAGTATATATGACAACACTCGTAATGTGCTGTGTGAATCTTGTAAAGCTGGGAAAACTTGTGTATATATGATTGCTGAACTGTAGTGTGCCCAGAATCCCAGATGTTGTTTGCTGGCACTTGGAGTTGGTTTGTGCTAGTGCCTCAAGAGTGTGATGGAATGGAAGTGTGTATGTAAATTCGTGTGTTCAAATAGTAACCTGTCTGTGTAGTTGACAGCGAAGGTATCTGTTTTGTATGGACGTCCTCAGTTTGAATCACAAACATGGCTTAAATTATTTTATCATCTTCAGTTTGTTTTGTAGCTCTCTCTCTTTTCTTTGCATCCTTCTGCATATCCATCTCCTGTATTGTTCCCCAGTACCCACACAGCAATACAGCTCCCCGTGAATGGCTTCCATTCCACCGGCCGGATCTTGTGAACTGTTTGACTTCATTAATGAAATTAATGAAATCGGGAGCTGAGCTCCTTAATTCAAAAAATAAATGGGCTTTGTGAACTGTTTGACTTCATTAATGAAATCGGGAGCTGAGCTCCTTAATTCTAAAAAAAAAATGGGCCATGTGGTTGCCGATGCCTCCTGCATCCTGGCCCTTGCTGCCTCTCCTCTTCGCCGGCAACAACAAACGCAAAACAAGGACTTTGGCAGATTCTAAAAAAAAAAAGAAGAAGAAGAAGAAGGAATTTGGCATCTCGAACGGCTCTCGGTTTGTCCTAATATACTCCAACGGCCAACGCTCAGCTCCTCGGCTTGCCCCTTTGAGAAATGTCTGGTTTTATTAGTCCGATAAACAAAGTCACAAATGAACGAAGACTGAAACAAAAACAAACAACAAAATTCCTAACAAACTGTACGAAATTACGGAGTGGTATAAGTTTGAGATTTTGGCACGGATGAACTACCAGCATTTTTTTAGATGTGCCCACAATCAGACGCAGAAGGCCCACTTTTCAAAGGGAAAGGGGCATTTTCCCCGTAAATCCCTTTTCAGAATGGCCCAAAAGGCAAAAGCCCAAACTCATGCATTTTACACTCACACGCACTCCAAAGTCCAGTCCACTTTTCTTACTCTCGGAAAAACATTATTTCCTTATTTATAAGGACTTTATAAATATATTTCTCTCTCTCTCTCTCTAGTCCTCTCCCAAGCGAAACGCCCTTCCGCGGCGCACCCAAACCCCTCCTCCCCCATCCCAGCGCCCGCCTCGCCGGAACCCTAACGGGCGCCGCCGCGGGGGCCCGGCGATCGCATTGGCGGGGCCACCGATGGCGACCCACCCCTCCAAGTGAGTACCCCCGCGCCGCCGATCTGGTCGGAACGCCCAATTCTCTCCCCCCTCCCCGTTTCGTCGCTAATTTTGGTTTGGTCGCAGGAGGAGTTACCTCTGCGCGGGGAGCTCCACGTTCGATGATCCCGATGTGGTCGAGGTGTCGCCGACCTCCGCCGCCGCCGCCGGGGGGTGGAGCTCCGGCCACCAGAAGAGGAAGCGGAGTCAGGTATATCTCTTCTTCTCGTTGTTGTTGGAATTGGGAGCTGTGGCGCGTGTATTGAATTCATGATGCGGCCTGTCGATCGCCCGTCGGAGTTTAGGGGAGGAATGGTTGGTTAGGCGATGCCCTTCGATGTTTTTATTTTACCTGCTAAGTTCCTGATTCCAGACTGCACAATTGGAACATGGTTGTTTGTAGCTTTACGTAGTGTCATGGATCGGGCCTGGTCTGCGGGTCGATGGTCTGTTTAATGGTCTGTGATTGTGTTTGGAAATAGGCTGGTACTGGTACCTCGTTATGTTTGCTGAATTTTATTTGTTGTGCCTGTATTTTGATATTCTGTAGGGTTTTTAATGCTTGTGTGTTGGGTCCCTGTGCTACTGCGGTTTCACTATTGTCTGATTGGGGGGATTATAGTTAATTGATTGGTGAAACTGTAATTTTTCAGGGTTTGTTTGGTTGCCTTGTTTAGTTGATATGCTTGGCAGGAGGGAAGCAATCTGGAGTCTGGGGGGAATCTGGAATTGCAACCTATTTTGGCCTCTTAGTTATGGATGAGAGGCTGTTCAGGCTGGGATGGGGAAACTGGAATTCATTTTCAAACGAAGTATAGGGTGTCATAGCCTGTATAATGCTCATTTGTTAATGATCTTAAGTTGTTTTATCTTTTAGGTTGCTACTTTTATGTATTATGTGCTTCTAGATTTCACGTTTGGAGTGATAATTCTAGGACCATTCCCTTCAAGTATTTTAGAACTCCCTTCAAACTTCAGATAGTCCTAGGACCATGTAGCTCTGGAAAAGCTAATACCAGTTGACATGCCGGTGATTTATACACGTAGTTTTGTGTGAAATCCTTTGCAAAAAATACATTGACAAAACCTGTTGACTATTCTATGTCATTAGTTTTCTGTAAATAGTTTGAAACCATTTAAACTAAGTTTGCATTTTGCACATCAATGTTGGCTCTTAATATGCTTGTGCTGTTAACTTCCTGTACCCTGTTCTATTGGTTTTGACACTAAATAATACCACCCATGTCCCCGCTCTGTCATATGTTTTTTTTTAAGCGGACCTGTTAACTATTCAATGTCATTAGTCTGTTTCTCTTATGAAATGCTATTGTTCTAACATACTGCTATTTTTTTTAGAGCATTTGACTTGGTAATCTCAGAGCTTGTGAATACCTTACATTAATACTCTATTATATGAAAATGCTGCTGATGCTAGAACCAAAATTGAGATTGCAGAAACCATTCTGGTTTGGTTAAAAATTGCATGACATTTCACTGATTTTTTGTGTATACTGCTTCAGCCAGAGTTGGGACATCCTATGTAAGATTAGCTTTGTCCATAACTTCATACAATATTAAGCTTATAGGTGTTCTAGTTGTGTCATAGGAAAGCAAGGAAGAGTTTGGGTGTATTGATAGGCAAGATAAGCAGTGGATAGTCTAGGGTAAGACAATGTCATGTTCGAAGATTTCACTCCCACCTGGACTTTTTTTTATGGCTCTTCTTTTATTAGTGGAAGGTGGGTAGTTTATCTGGGGCGGATGCCTCCTAAAGAGTAACGGAGGTGTGCGAACGTAGTCTCAAGCGTTGATTCTGCTCGTGAGCGTAATGGTATAAGCCTGCCTGACTGTGAGACTGACTGGTCGAACAGAGACGAAAGTCGATCCGGGAGGGATTTGAGACCTGAAGTCAGATATTGTACTAGAAATGGAATAGAGGAGGAAGAGGTGACTGCTAGGCAGGCAGTGGTAGCGCATGCTAGAAAGCTAGTAAAGCGAGCTTTGATTGGTTGGGTCAACTATCCAGAAACAATATCATCAATTGAGTTTTTGTGGTAGAATGCCATTGTGCTAGCGAGAATGGCATATTGATTTATTTTGCACTGAATTAATATGTTTCTTTTTTGCCGAGGGAAATAATAGGTTGTTCCTCATGAAGTAATTGATCTTGATGGTGATGATGATCCTGATGGAGTTACGATTATTGGTCAGAAAGCACCAGCTGAAAAGAATAAACAAGCACTTGGATATCCTCTTGATTGGCCGAAGCATGTGAAGGTAAATCTCTTGTCTTTCCTTTCCATAATATTTACTTGCATACTCTCTGACAGGTGTTTATCTGTGGGAACAATTCCAGACCAGTGTGGCTGATGACATTGCAGGACCAAGCACCTATGCTTCAAAGAATACTGCCATTATGGGTGGTTTGAAAAAAGTTATAGAGTATGATTATGATGACTTCACTTTTGATTCATTCGAAGAAGATGGTTTCTTTGAAGATGAGTATGATTATGAGGATGGCTACGACTATGATGCTACACTTTTTGAAAGTGAATATAACTATAATTTATCTGCCAAGTTTGATGACTTGGATATCCCACCTGGTGTGGAGGCTCCTTTACCATGGCTGCAGAAAACTGCTGCTGAGATGTCAAATAAGACCAAACCCATTATGATAGTGGATGATAAAGTTGACGAAAAATACAATGCATTTAAGCAATTCGATACTGTTGACTGTCACAGTGATCATTATTATTCAAAGCCAGAGTTAAGAAGGGTTCAGGTAGTGAAGAAGGTAAGGGTTTTGACATGCCCTGTTTATATCCTTCCATCTTAGTTCAGTACTAAGTTGGTCCTATTCCTATCGACAGCCATCAAAAGACTGGGCGAAACGTATTCAGCATGAGTGGAAAGTCTTAGAAAAAGACTTGCCAGGTAGTTTGCCTTGCTTATGCTCTTTTTTTTCATGAACTTCCTCTTGGTACTGATTTTATTGGTCAGCATCTTGCTGTCATAACTTTATAGTTTAAATGTCTTTTGTCTTGATGAAAATTCCTTTTGTGTCGAAAGACACTGCATTTGCAAGTCATTTCTTGATTATGTTTGGCTTTTGTCCAAATTTAATAGATACCATATTTGTGAGGGCATATGAGGATAGAATGGACCTTCTTAGAGCTGTCATTATGGGACCAGCAGGCACTCCTTACCATGATGGGCTCTTTTTCTTTGACATTTATTTCCCTCCTCAATATCCAAATACACCTCCAGTAAGATTTTGTTGACCTTTACCTCCATGAATAAGTGTTGTTCTTGATTCAGTTTGCTTTTATAGGCAACATCTGATAATGAGTTAATTTTTATGCAGCTTGTTAGCTACCGTTCTGGTGGGTTACGGCTTAATCCAAACTTGTATGCTTGTGGAAAGGTGTGCCTTAGCCTCTTAAACACCTGGTCGGGTAGTGGATGTGAGAAATGGAATCCATCCAATTCAACCATGCTACAGGTCCTGGTCTCCATTCAGGCTTTGGTTTTGAATGCCAAACCTTATTTCAATGAGCCTGGGTATGCTAATTCAGCTAATACACCTAGCGGGGAGAAGCGATCCCTAACATATAATGAAGATACTTTCCTGCTGTCATGCAGGACGATGCTGTATTCTCTTCGAAATCCACCAAAGGTATGGATATACCTCTGCTTATCTGAAAAGCAACCCTACTTGTTTCATTGACAGTAATACTACTTTTGAGAACCAATGTAACCATGCCTAGTTGATAACTGGCATGGACTCTGATAGATCTGTGGACATGAATGTCTGTTCATGAATACATTTTTATGATGAAATTACTTGTGCTTTTGGCATGTGCCTTGAATCCTACACACCTTTAACGTGGATGAATTTTCTGCAGCATTTTGAGAATTTCGTCGCTGGCCATTTCCGCAAGTATGGGCACAATGTCCTCGTAGCTTGCAAAGCCTATCTGGATGGTGCCCAAGTCGGATGTCTTGTTGGAAACGGGGTTCAGGATGTCGATGAGGGTGACAAGAGCTGCTCGCTGAAGTTCAAGACATCCCTGAAGAGATTATTCGAGGAACTGCTTATGGAATTCACCGTGAAAGGAGCAGACTGTGACAAATTCCTATCCGAGAAGGCGAAATCCGCTGCTGCCGCTACTAGAGCGACAACAGACACCACATTGAGGCTATAATGGGTGGGTCTGTGCGCCAGATGAAACGAGAGTAATAATTTTGCCATCCAAAAGTGATTCTAGCTACTCCTCCTATCTTCGGTATGATAGGAGTGAATTTGCCCGAGAAAAAATTCTCGCTGTTTTCCTGTAACTAGTTTGTAAATACCCCTGCCTAGCTCTTCCGGTGAACATAGGTGCCGTAGTCCATTTATATATTTAGGAACAATGTCGAGGGTATTTTACCTCCTAAGCTTATTCCCCCATCTCTGATTAATGTCACCATCCTAGGCTGAATATCCAATGAAGTTTCTCAGCGCATACCTGCCTTGCTCGTTCTCGGGATCTCAGACCGATTGTCTGCCGGTATATCCTGTTATTTGCCTTTTTTTAGTACAAGATGACGATCTGATTCTCCGGCCTGTCGTGATCCCCTTGGATGGTTCTATCATTCTGAACTCGGAATTGTCCTACGTGGGATTGGCAATGGCCGGCAGGTACACTCTTGTTGACTAGCACTCCGTTGCAGTTGTGATTTTCGTGGGATTTAGGTTGTTGATCAGCCCTTACGCTGATTTTCTTCACAACTAGGCACCATCCTGAAATTGTTTTCTCCAAACTGACCACATTCGATTTGTTTCCACGGATTTCCACACGAAGAGAAAACGTGTTGTTCTGTCGTTTTTATTTTATGAACAGCTAATGCTTAGCAGTAAGAATGTTGAGCAGGTTCCATGTGCATTCGCTGATTAAACTGTGAAAGATGTTTCGTATGAGATCCCTGACACGCTAACATGCTAACATGCTAACATGCTCCGTGCATCTGCCACCGTTATCGGCGGAACAAAGTTATTAGTCCAACCAACTTGCTGTTACCAATCCTAAACTAAATATCACCCGTTTTTTCTTCTAAAAAGTAAAACTAATCGGATTAATGTCATGGGGAATAGTAATCATAGCCTCATACTACTATGTCAAGAGATAAAGGTTAATAAGAGCAAAAAGAAGAGAAGATCAAAATAGTCTGGGGCAGGTGACCGAAAGTTGGTCAAAAAATCATCACCAAATACTCTCACACACATATGTTCATTTAAATCAAAATGACAAAAGGAAAATATTGCCATGTACTCACTTAAAATCGTTAAAAAGAAAAAGATGTGTAGTCAGACGGGCCAGTCATAAACGCCTCAGCATAAATGTAAAAAAAAGATACTACTCCTATCAAAAGCAAGTATAATAAACCTAACCACCAAACTACATATCCTTGCTGATGATGATTGCCCTATTGGCTGTGCTATAAGCGAATCTCACACACATTTGATCTTAGTGTTTTCCCGTTCTCTGCTTGTCTTTCAGCTGTTGGGTGTCGATAACTTAGAGATGGAACAAGTTGAGAATATTATTGCTCTTGGCAAAACGATTGCCGCTCCCGATAAGGTGGCTGCCTGGAAGGTGATTGTTGTTGCTGTGCTTTGGAACATTGGACTAGCAAGAAATTGCAAAGTCTTTGATAATCACGTTATTCCCCCCGACGATTGTTGCGAAGCATTGTCTGAAACGCTGGTCTCATCGTCTCAAAGGGATTGAGAAGCGGGCTGCTCTCGCTGGCTTTAATGAATTACGTGGCGATGGCATGAGCAATACAGCCAGCAGCCGGCTGTGCTAATTAATCAAAAATCAAAAATAAAATAACAGGAGAAATTACCATGTACCGACTACCGAGAGTCTGAGAGAGACGAGCACCATGCGGGTGGCTTCTTAAACCAATAAACCCCATCGCAGTCAATCCTGGGTCGTCCACCTTCTCCGATCTCCATTTCCTTCCCCAAAACCAAACCGGGGAAGAGAAGAGGAGGAGATCTCACTCCTGCACCTCCTCCCGCTCCAATGGCGTCGCCACGC
The DNA here is from genome assembly GCF_000005505.3 of Brachypodium distachyon. NCBI lineage: Eukaryota > Viridiplantae > Streptophyta > Magnoliopsida > Poales > Poaceae > Brachypodium > Brachypodium distachyon. Next base: position 14,955,546 of record NC_016132.3, on the reverse strand, counting down.
ACCAACCCTGCCCCCTGCCTTCTCCTCCTCGTCGTCGCCCTGCTGCCGATCCACGCCGCCCTCTCCGCGGCCGCGCCTTCCCCGGCCTACTCCACCCACTGCCCCGCCTTGCCCGCCGCCGCGGACCTCCTCAGGGGCAACGACAAAGACAACGACGACGGCGACGGCTCCGCCCACACGCTCCAGGTATCCTCGCCCACGCTGCAACTCTCCACGGGCTACTTCTCCGGCGGCGGGGAGCGCCTCTTCGGCCCGGACCCGTCCTTCCGCCCGCGTTCCTTCTCGCTCCTCCCTTCCTCCGTGCTCCGCACCGCCGACCCCAACCTCCTCCACGTCACCGCGGCTCTCACCGTCTCCGGCGGCCGCCGCCCTTTCCTGCCGCCGCGCGGCGGGCGGCACCTCTTCCAGGTCGACGGGCAGACACACCGGTTCCGGCCCCGCCTACCGCGCTTCGTTGGCCGCCGCGGCACCCTCACCTTCGAGCTCGACGGCTACTACTCCTCCGCCTCCGGGGACCTCTGCATGGTCGGCTCGGGATCCGGCCGCGCCGCCGACGGCACCCCCGTGCGCCTCGTCCCCGCCGTGCTTCGCCTCCGCTTCCCCAGCCCCGCCAACCTCACCAGCTCCTTCGTCACCGGCCGCCTCCAGAGCACGGACTCCGACTCGTTCGACCCCGTCTCGCTCCTCGCCTACGCCGAGGAAGGGTACGCCTACGCCGAGAGCGCCTCCTGCCCTCAGGTAACACCCGCTGCGCGGAGCGCCCGTGATGTGTTCGACGGGAGGAATTTCTCGTGCAGCAACCTCAAGTCAGCGCTCAAAACGGCGTTCAGACTGGACTATGCGAACGGCGGGCAGTTGGCCGCCTCCTCGCTGGGGATCCACCAAAGGTACATGTTCGTCAACCGAATCCACTGCGCCGCCGACGGTGCTGTGCGTGCCTATGTGGCGTTCTCAAACGTTTCGGATTTTTCCATGTATTACTTCATGGTCGGTGAGAAGGCGATCGTGGCAGAGGGGTTCTGGGATCAGAATGCTAACCGGCTTTGCCTGAAAGGGTGTCATGTGGTGAATTCAGGACCATCCCGTGCCGAGTTGGCGGTGGGTGAGTGTGGGATTGGGATGAGCTTCTGGTTCCCGGCATTGTGGTCGATTCAGGAACGGAGCATTTCTGCAGGGTTGGTTTGGAATACAAGCCTGAAAAGTGAGGAAGGCATTGTTGGACATTCCAATGCAGCTCCGAACTTCAGGGGCAACATTGCTGGTCTGAAGTATAACTACACCAAAGTTGACGAGGCAAAAAAGTATTACAAGGAGTCTGGCCTGAACAAGGCGAGGAAGGGAAAGTTCCCGGATAGCAGTTCTTATCGTGACTTGGCATTCAGGTTCTACTTGCGGAAAGGAAGTGGTTCTGGATACGCATCACCGGTCACTATTGGGTCAATGTTGTATGATGGGAACTCGTTGGTGGTGCCTACCCTTTTCTCTCGCAATGCAACGATGGAGATGAAGCAGAAGGTACTTAATGTCAGCTATGACATTTACTATGTTGGGAATTGGTCACTGGAAACATTTAGTCGTCAGCATATCTCGGCAGAGGGTGTTTATGACACTGAGACAGGCACTCTGTCCCTGGTCGCATGCCGAGAGGTTAACGTCTCATCAGACTGTAAAATTATGTTAACTGCTCAGTTTGCTACTTTGGATGCAAAAGCGACACAGCATGTCCAGGGCAAAATTAAGAGCTTGAGGGAGAAGACTGACCCTCTTTTCTTTGAAACACTGGACATTGCTTCATATGGGATGTACACAGACCAAGTGGAAAAATCAATATGGAGAATGGACTTGGAAAGCACCATGGCCCTGATCTCAATGACATTATCGTGTATCTTCATTGCTGTGCAGCTATTCCATGTCAAGAAGGTTCCTGAAGCACTTCCTGCCATGTCAATCACTATGCTCGTTGTTCTCGCTTCAGGTTACATGATCCCTCTTGTGCTGAACTTTGAGGCTCTCTTCAAGAACAACAACAAACAAACATTTCAGTTCTCAGATGGCGGTTGGCTTGAGGTGAATGAAGTTATGGTGCGTATCATTACCATGGTAACATTTCTGCTACAATTGCGCCTTCTTCAGTTGGCATGGTCCGGGCGATCTGTGGATGGAAGCAAACATGAGATATGGGTTGCAGAGAAGAAAGTGCTCTGGATTTGCTTGCCATTGTACATCCTAGGGGGAGTTGTAGCTTCGGTTGTCCACGTGAGATCTAACCATAGAGGAAGGATGTTAAGGCACGTTGCTCGCATCATGCCGGTACGACATGCATTCTGGGAGGACCTTGTGTCTTACGGAGGATTAATACTTGATGGGTTCTTGCTCCCCCAGGTCATCTTGAATGTGTTCTCAGCCTCCAAAGTCAGAGCTCTTTCCCCAGGATTTTACATTGGTAGCGCCTTAATCCGTGCACTGCCTCATGTATACGATGTGTTCAGGGCCCGGCATTTCGTGCCTAGCTTGAGACCATCTTACATATATGCAAGCTCCCATGATGATCTCTTCAGCCTGGCATGGGACATCGTCATACCCTGTGGAGCAGTACTGCTGGCATTGCTTCTGTTCTTCCAGCAGCGGCTTGGGGGTACCTTCTTCCTTTGTTCAAAGAACAGGAAGTCGAGCGAATATGAAATGGTTTCCACGGCAACTTCGCCGTGAGATAAATAGAGGAAGCTTTTACATGTAGAGTAAGAGAGATAGTTGTTCTGTTTCCTGATGGACGTCATGTTTATTTTACAAGCGCTCTTGTTTTCAGCAAAATTAGTCACATGCATGTATACGAGAGAAGAAAACAGACAGGCAAAGTTCGGTTCTTAATTAGCTACTCCTTTCTTCATGTTACTGTCCAGCTTTATTACCCTTGTTGACCGTTCTGGCTCCAGAGACAGCTCTGGTGGATCTGTATAGCGAATTACTTGAAATCTGCTTCTGTTTTTCCATCTGGGCTCGCGTTTTCATGTGTTCCCTGTGCATGCATCCGAGACTTGCCTGTCTTTGATAATTTGTCATTGCAGATATCGATTCACTAGCCCATGGCTCAATATGATGCCTCTTCAATTTGGTAACTCTACATCGATTTGCTTGTCATTTGTTCGAGATCTCTTTTGTGATCTGAACCGATGGCAGATGTATCAAACCCATGAAAAACGCATACCATTGAGTTACTCAGTTACATATGATTACTTAGGAAATTAGCATTCTTGCTATCAGGGAAAAAAATGAAATATAATCGGGCTTGATGCAATGATCTTAAAGAAACTGCAACTAAAGTGATGCTAGGAACCAACTGCAATGAGCCCTTTGGACTGTCCATTCCAGTTTAGTTGCCCGAGTCGCCTTTTGTGAAGCTAGATTTTGCACAGTGAACCAACTAAACTCGTCCATTCCATTCTCACAAACAAATCAAACAAGGAACTGGTGTTCATGAAGGATGTCTTAACTGCATTATCATACAAGACTAGTGGAGTGCCCGTGCGTTGCTACGGCGGATACCCGATCCAGATGTATGTCTATGAGTATACCCGAAGAGTCGTCTGATTATTCATGTGTAGGTTATGGATATAAGTTTATGCCAGCTTATCCTTACTTATCCTTACTATACACAAAATTAATTTCTAATACCAGTCTCAGCACATGACATGACAAATTGGAGGCAAGGGTTCACCTCAAATAAAAGATTGTACTATTTTTCAATCGGTGGCTCAGATCATTTTCCAGTGTAAAAAAATAAAAAAAGAACGGGACGATGGGTCTGCAGGTTGGAGCTCCACAATCTCCTATTTTTTTTTTTTGACTATTTCCAGGATAAGATACATTGCGTACATGACGGTCCATGAAGCAGCAAAAAAAATATCCGAAAATACTGCTAGCAATATATAGTACTCCTGCAGTCCTGCCCGCAATAAATTGCACGTAAGCAAATACATAACAACCTACTGAATGACAAAACTGCATGAATAAGGAGACTCAAATAGAGGTGGAACACAAAGGAAGTTATTGAAAGAATCTATTTAGCTATAGGAATACTCAAACTGAGTCGTGGAACGCAGAAAATGGGGATACACCAAATAATCTCAGCAAAGCTACCATCACCAATTTTGACATGTTGATGTACCTGAGTAAGATAATTTGACAATATGAAGAGAGTCAGCTTAATGGATTCAGCAAGTATAGCATGCTAATCTTAGAAAAAATGGGACGCTGAATCTAGAATGAGCATGTAGACAAGTTATAACTTAATGTGACAACAAATTAAAGCTTCAAACTGATATTTTTCAGATTAAATTGGATCTTGATTCCTTCAAAAATCTACTCGATCCGCTATAGCGCTGTAGAGAGAAAACATGTAGAGAACATATATGTATTCAGAACAGGCGGTCGAAGACTTTATTGTCTCTCATCAAAATCTATGTAGAAAAGTTAAACCTTAATGAAAGTATAAGTAAATGTTTATAGGTAAATTTTTCCTACGAAAGCATTGGTTGACTCACTATAGGTAGGAGAAACCCATAGTAAAATTTCTCTACAAAATCATTGGTTGACTCATGATAGGAAGAGCACGGGTGAGGACAGTCAAGATATGCAATAATGACCAAGGCCCTGCTAGAATTCCTAAATATTAAAGCTACAACCCTGCTTTGAGCAAGAATGGCATTATTATCACTGTCATTATCTTAAATGTGAACTGTCAGGACCCAACATTCAAATAATTATCTCGGGCACAATTGTATACCTTCTCCTCAGCACATGTCAGTAAGCCTTTTTTACCTCTCTTCACTGCAGCCATGTCATACCAAAACTAACAAAACTTGCAGTGAGATAGTTTGAAACAACACAAAATTGTAAAGATGGTGTAAATTCAGTCAATTGCAGTTGATGTAAATAGTTGATTGAGTCGAGTCTGTACCATAGCGCGGGCGTCTGCGTGTTGAGCGGCGAGTCATTGCCTGGCTCTGCCATCCCAAGAATGAATCACGCATCAGATCAACCTATATAGCAAACATACAAATGCAAATAGTCCATTTGCTAAGGACATATTGTAGGATTTTTGTGTCCTGCAATTTTATTATTTATTGGAATTCTAATACTCGGTTATCTCATTATGGAATCACGTGCTCATGGTTATATGATGCATGAAATGTATGCTTGTTGGATGGTACTTAAATACACTTCTGTGTTTTAAGGAAGCTGACGATTATCAATGGAATACAATATATCTTGTATGAGTATTGAAAAGACTGCCCGGGCACGTTGATAATCGGAAGGAGTTAGGTCATTGATTAGATTACAGCTCTAATGTCGACCTACATGATTAGTGGAATTTAAACATGATCATGGCACATTTCTCACAGGTGCGTGTTCCGAAGATCCACAGTTAGAGTCCCTAACGGATGAACTATATCGTGGTTGGTAGTTTAATCTGGACTCTATCTGGAAACTAGTTTAAATCTAAAGATTTAAAACTAGAACTCTTATCTGTAGATACAGTATAAGAAGGTTTTTACCTCCTAGTCTCAGATTGCGGAATTGTGAGTGGCACCACGAAAAAACGCAGAGGATTAGGGGGTAGACCACCAAAATTTCCAACATTGGTATCAGAGCTCACGGTCCGTTCATGGCGGCCAAAATCCTAATCCGCTGCCGTCCTCGCCGTCGCGCGATCCCGGAATCCTCATAGCTGTACTCTGCTTCACCTAACTCTCATGAGGACTCGCGCTGAAACAGAGGAAGAAAGGAATCGATCTGTGGCTGCTCCCTCGAATCAACTCCGCGTGCTTGCCGCCGGAAGTACCGGAGCAATCTCCGATCGTAGCAGGTAGCAGTGAAGCGATCAAGGCTGTTCATGCTCGCGCCGAACTCACGCCAGGATCACCACGTGATATCAATCACGGAAGTACTACTATCCAAATCCATCAACTCCTCAAGAATCGTTCAGCTCCTAGCTAGTAGCCTCCGTCGATCTATCTCCACCGCAACAGTCGGGAATCACGAAGCTGATCGATCTAACACACGCTCGCGCGGAACTCTCGGCGAATCAGTACAACTCGCCAATCACGTGATTGTGAAAATCACGGAAGTACAACTCGCTGATCGATCGGCTCGTTGGAATCGATGCGCTCTGCTCTATTCGCCATCACACGCGCCGACTGCTGCCAGGTCACGGCCCGCAAGGTGCGCGTGGACCGGGGCAGCCGTGGCTGCAGGAACCGCTGCCTCTCGCCGAAACCGACGCCGCCTCAAACTTCGATCTGGCCGCCCCGTCCTGCTTCGCACAGGAACCGCCGGCCTGCTCCGTTGCCAGGAATCACCGCCACCACCTTCGGGAAGCGACGACGGCTTGCTCCGCCGCTGTCCCGATGCTCCACGCCGGCGGCTGCTCTTCTTCCCATGACGCCGCCGGCCTGTTTGCTAACTGTCGCCAGCCTGTTCTGCCGCCGGGTCAGCCGGCACCTTGCCCGGCTAGCCTGGTCTTCCTCCCGATCGAGGCCGCCGCGAGCAGTACATGGGTCATGGACTCATGAGAATTGGAAACAGATTGATATTCCTGGGCGCTACTCGCCTGGATTGCTCGATTGTTTGGGCTCCTGCAAAGCAGAGGAAATACTCGTGGAAGGGAACCAACTGCTCGTATTCAACTACGATCAGGAATCAGCTATCATGTTCAATCTTTATGGGACAAGTCCGGATATTATTGGTTGAGGCTACTGGTGTAAAGGATATAACATTTTTCCTGAGCTAATCGCACTTATCATTGGAGGAAGATGAACAAACTCCGTGGAACGAAATGATTACACTTAACGGTATGTCTAGTAGTATTTTTTTTCCTTGTACTAAATGTTCGTTTACAACTATTTTCCCCAAATAGTTGGAATATGTTTTCCGCTGCTACATCTTATATAACTAGAACACTATAGCAACTTTAATGACTTGCAAACAATTCCAAAGGAAACATATATGTGTATTTAGGCTTTTATGCTAGATATGATAATACTTTGGAACTGGAAATTTTATCATCAAACTCGCTTAGGAGAAAAGCCATTAATATTGCTATAGGACACTATTTTCACCTACAGTTGAGAAGAAAATTATTGTTCTCAACTGGAATTTGTTGGTTATGACATACTATTTGGAAAGGGAAGAGCAAAAATATTGCTCAACGAAGAATATTAGTGCATCATGGATTTAAATACAATGGTCTCTTTTATTGACGATCCATTGGAAATTGGTAACCCATATTGTTTATCTGGTGGAATAACTTCATAGGGAGGAATACTCATAAGAGGAACACATGCTCAATTTTTTTTATTAACGATGGTATTTACAACTTGGTAATATTCAAGAAATATAATTAAATATCTTGTCGATTATGGAATTCTAAACTCTAAGTGGGAGGACTATATTATTGCTACTTGGATTATTTATTTTTTCTCTAGCACTCCCGCTAAAGGTCAGATGTTTTAATTTTTTTTATCTGTTTCATTGATGCATTTTATATGGTTATGAGTATCTTCTAAAATACAACTTGTGAGGTTTATTATGTGTTCGTAACATTTTATACTGAAGTGGGAAATAAGTTTCTGAAGGGATTTAAGTACTGATTGGTGGGGGAAGTACACACTTCAGGAATATTAATTGAAACTTATGGAATGAGCATGGAATTTTATAATTTTACACCACATTTTACTGTCATGTAATCCATAGTTCAATGAAGGAATAAAACATTTGGATACTCTCTTGTTTTTTTCTTTTGAAAGATGCATTACATACTGTTGTAGGTTCTATGATTAATCACCTAGCACAGTCACTCCTCATGGTTTGGGAACTGGAAAGGAATTCTTTTATTTACATTCTGACAGCATGGAACTGAAATAACTACAAAGCACACCAACATTTTTTTTGATTGGGTATTCTTGTGGATCAAATGGAATCAATTTTGATTTGGAAAGGAAAACTGGTGGAAAGTAAGAACACACTATTTATTATTTTGATCAAGAGTGGAATGATATTGACCCCACAGTAAAGCACAAGTTGAACTCCGGATACTAACTTGATTAGGATAAGTGGGAGTAATTAACTTGGACTATCATATGTGTTCTTGGAGAAAGTCACTCTAAAGTTTAGAGGAATGACTAAAGTCATATCAAATGGCTAGAGGTTATCATTAACGTCAACTATGAGTGAATAATGCGAGAAGGAATAAAGTTTTGGATTTGTTTTTCAAACTTCAGCAAGCTCATAGGTTGTAAATGAATTCTATTTACAAGGACTTACAGCTCAGTGGGAGTTGTTGATGCTAGGCTTATTACTACATGATTCACACAAAGGGAATTTATATACTTTGTGGATTTTTTTCTCCTATTGCAATTATTGTTTTTTTTTTTGCAATTTGGAGCAAGAGGAAATAAATAAAGGTTTGCAATGGAATAGATTAATTTATGTCTCGAAACAAGCTTCACATCAATGGAATTTAATGGTCTATGTTTATTTTTTCTCCCAATGACGGAAGGCGTTTATGTGCAAAGGTATGTCTAATTTAATGTTATTATTTATGCTAATGATATTCATGTTTCTTATGTTCACAAAGTCACATTGATGGAAATGAAAGCTTGGTTATTGTTCCATAAATGTAAAAAAAAACATAGATACCAATTTTTTTTAATAGTTCATCTATGGAAAACTGCAAAACCTGGAATGATACTTAGCGAGGAATAGTTTATGAACACTTAAGCAAAATATTCATGCAACCAAAACCTTAGTCATGTTGTTGGAATTATTGATTTCGATTTGCATGAAGATTGGCATTTTCTGGAAATATTGGTTAATGTCAAGCGAAACCTGGAAGGAGCATTCGAATTATTTGACATATTTACTTCATAATATCAAAGGAATTATATGTACTATTCATTATGTTCAATGGCAACAATCTTCGGCTGTTTTTTTTATTATGCTACATGGGAGAAGTATTTTGATGATTGAAAATCTAGCTCCTTCATGTTAAAACTTCGATGCATTTTAAGCATTGAAGGAAGTCTCATGGCTAAGGGAATTTTTCGCTATACTTAAGGTTGCGGAATATACATCGGAAGGTATCATTATTATCTTGGTAATGTGGAAGTGTCAAAGTGCTATTTTATTGTTGATCTGAAATTATTACACGATGGGATATCACTTGAGGAATTTATACATACTAAAGGTGTACTTAAGTAAATACTTAAGGAATATTAGTATTGGAACCCGGTATCAATATAATGGAAATATTCCATACTCCACAACAAGAGGAAACATATTGAAAGGAAGGTATCACAATATACCTTGTGTTAGTAATGGGCTTAAAGTTTGTTTGGATTTCTAACGTAGTATTAATATGCATGCTGATCCCTTGACTAAGCCCCTTAGTCATGTGGTATTTGGTAAGCATGTTAAAGCTATGGGTTTACGAGTATTTGAATAATCGTTTTGGACAAGTGGGAGATGTAGGATTTTTGTGTTCAGCAACTTTATTATTTATTGGAATTCTAATACTCGGTTACCTCATTATGGAATCACGTGATCGTGGTTATATGATGCATGGAATGTATGCTTGTTGGAAGGTACTTAAATACACTTCTGTGTTTTAAGGAAGCTGGTGATTATCAATGGAATACAATATATCTTGTATGAGTATTGGAAAGACTGTCCGGGCACGTTGATAATCGGAAGGAGCTAGGTCATTGATTAGATTACAGCCCTAATGTCGACCTACATGATCAGTGGAATTTAAACATGATCATGGCGCATTTCTCACAGGTGCGTGTTCCGAGGACCCACAGTTAGAGTCCCTAACGGATGAAGTATATCGTGGTTGGTAGTTTAATCTGGACTCTATCTGGAAACTAGTTTAAATCTGAAGATTTAAAACTAGGACTCTTAACTGTAGATACAGTATAAGAAGGTCCTTATCCCCTAGCCTCAGATTGCGGAATTGTGAGCAGCACCACGGAAAAGCGCAGAGGAATAGGGGGTAGACCACCAAAATTTCCAACACATATTTCCTTGTCGTTGCAACAACATCCATCTTGTCATTTTGACAAGCATCTGGTGTGCACAACATTAAAGCATCAGGAGCGGTGCTGGAAAGGTAGAAAACACGAAATCAACCAACTTGCAATGTAAGGACATGTTTTCTTCTCCCCGCTAAACTGCTCGAGCCAATCCTGAAAACATGCATCTATACACTTTTGAAAATAAATGGCAAATCAAAAGTACAGCTGATCATATTACACACATATCTAAACATAGGAACAACAGAAGAAAAAGATGATTAATTAACTCAGAGCGGACGAACCATACTAATGGGTAAACCCATAAGCTATGGATATCCCTAGATCAAATATAATTGTGCTAAAATCTTCAGAATAAAATCAAAAAGTGTCAATTCCAAAAGATGGCCATAGGTGTCCCATGTAAGAATAAATGTAATACCTAAAACAAATGAATCAAAACTAACCATTGTATTGCTTGTGCATCCTGCATCATGGCATGAGGAACATGACCTCAGGAATCACAATCAATGCATACTCAACATGACCCTCAATCACTGCTGCAACACGAACACAAAGCCAAATTAATTAGAATTGCAATTGTTTGTATATAGTACCGCATATCTGGTTCATAAGCAAACCATGCATCACCTCTTCCTGAAACTTAGCATTTCCAATCAATTCACTGACCATGGACGGGACATACAGCCATTACAGCATGCAGAAAAATAAACTTGTAAAGAAGAGAGAGGAAGAATAGATCAGGCTTTTCACCTTGCATGCAGTAGCCCGGGGAGCTCATCGGCTGCTCTGCTGCAGCGCAGAGAAGCGGAATAGCTCAGCGGAGGTCGCAGGCTGCAGGGCGATGGAGGAGGTAGTCGCCTGCTGATGCAAGGGGCAGCTCGACAACACCAGTTGCCCCCTAAGACGGAGAAGGCAGATGGGAAGCGAGAGAAACACCTGGGACGGAGGGGAACACGATGGAGAGAGGTTAGAGCATGGAGGCGGGCGCTTGTCGGTCGGAGGATGGAGCCAGCCAGGCAGGCGGTCCATCGGAGTACGGAGGCCTGGTCGGTCTCCCGCCGCGTCCGGGATGTGCCGATGTGGCGGGCGCGCCCTCGGAGGTGTCCATGGCTGCGCACCTTCTCCTCGTCCTAGAGTTTCCACAGGGCTTTGGCTCGGTGGTTTGTTCCGCCAGAGATACAACGGGGCGGCGAGGAGCAAGGAGGAGGCGGCGAGCTCGCTAGTGGGGACTGGGGACAGGGCGGCGGTCGGAGGCCGCCGCCGCCGGTGACAGCTGGATGAGGAGGATGGGAGGGGCGCGAGTAGAGGGATCAGCGGCGGCGGTTAGATGCTAGAAGGAGGAGGGCGGGGGTGCGAGCAAAGGGAGGAGGGGCGGCGGGCCGGCGGCGCACCCAGGGAGGGAAGAGACGGCGGCGCGAGCAGAAGGAGGAGGGGCGTGCGGGTTGAAAGACTTTTAGGCGGTGGCATACCTTGTAAATTCCACAAAAGGAAGCCCACCAGGGGAAGCGCATGAAGCGAAGTGCGGGTGCCTGCGGGTCGAAGAGTCAGACGGCGTACGATGGAATGACGTAACCGTAAATTAAAGAATAATAAAAAAATACACAGATAAGCCATTGCAACCAACATATATAATACGGCTACTAGACTCCACATAATTTAAGAGTTTCGGAAGCCAATTTTTCCTCACCCAATTAATACAGCCAGTACTGGTTGCTCAGTGCTCTCACGATGATAGCTGACCTTTAATTGCCACGGAAACGAATTCTCTGTTCACTGGTTGGAGTGAGGATGAGACCATAGCCAATGCAAAGGCTGAGATCAGTGAGCAGCCCCAGCATCTGCAACATTTGTGGCATGGCTGAAGAAACCAGCTATTATGCTACTGTCCAATGCACCTAGGCTAAAGCCCTGAGAAACCAAATGAGGTGTCACTGGGGTATCCTAAAGAATTAGACTTTTCAGGTCCAGATTGGCTGCTACACCTTCTCTCAACAATTACAAATAGAGACGAAGCCTGATTATGTTGATTCTTTGGGGCCCTTGGCATCTGCGCAACATATATCATCCATCGAGAGGTAAGAGCACCTTCGCAAATTCTCAGATTAACACACAAAAACACACATAGTGCCAGATGGAGAACAACAACACAAAAGGTACTAGCAGGGAAAAAAAATGCACCAGTTTCTTAACCTAAAGGCTCAAGCTACCAAAATTTGAAGAAAAACTTCAGAACTGCCTCCAAGGCAGCAATGTATAACACTAAGCAGTATAATATCAAGTTTCAAGAGAAGCCTACTAATACAGGAAATAGATTTTGTCGATGATTGCTTCTCCCTGCTCATGAAAATCAGATTAACCACAGATATTGAGGCATTGAACATGCAGCCTGTCTCCAGACAATGGCAATCAACTGATACATGCATATCCATCAGAAATGAAAAATGCAACCTCAGACCCTTGCCCTGGTTCTTTTCTTCATCTTATCACCACTTGATTTCTTCCCCTTGCTCTTCTTCTCTTCCTTGTCATGTGCATGGTTGCAACCTTCCTTGCATCTCCTTTTCTTGCTGCCAACTTCCTTCAATGCATGCTCACTCTTCTTGCCCTTCCCTTCTTCCAAACTGGCATCCTCCACCTCCTTCTCCAATGCACGCTTCTTCTCCTTACCCTTCTTCAAGACCTTCAGCCCCTCATCAGCAGAAACATCTACAGGAGGCACACTTTCCCTCTTACTCCTCTTCTCTGTTGGCCTTTGGACTCCTTCCATCACAACATCCCCAGACTGTTCCTTCTTATTCCTCTTCCGCTTGTATTTCACAGTCTCCTCCTTCACAACTTCAGCTCCATCATTGGCATCCGCATTTTTCAGTGCCTTCATCTTCTTGTCCTTCCTCTTCCTCCCAGTCTCCACTTCTGCAGCATCGATGACCTCCCCAGAGCCAACTCCTTCCAACTGCCCGACCGGAACCTCTATCTTCATACCGATCTCCGGCACAGCCTGGTATATTGGCAGTGCAACCGAATCCACTGCCTTCAGATGCAGAGCCCTCACATTGGCCCACTTCTTGGGCACCTTTTCCACAGCAGCCTCCACTGCCGCAATCACATTATCCACAATCTCCGTTTCCTCCATGTCCAGCCTACCCACCTTGATGCCTGAGCAGGTCCCCGTCCGCAGGTACAAAAAGGTGGAGTTCAGCACCTTGCTGACCTGCTCCGGCCACCCTGCACGGGCAAGGTTGACTGCAATGGGAGCCTTCTTAGTGGAGTAGAAGGCCTTGCCGAGGATGCGGGGCAGCATTGGGAGGAGCGCGCGGTCGGCCAGGAAGAGGTCATAGGAGGCGGCGAAGCGGCGGCGCGACTCGAAGGCGCGGTAGTCGGTGCGCAGGGCGGAGAAGGGGATGACCTCGGAGACGGGGAGGTTGAGGTAGCGGGCGGCGTCGAGGATGGCGGAAGCGGCGGGGTTGCCGGACCCCGCGCGGTCGTCGGAGAGGACGCAGATGGAGGCGGACGAGTGGGCGACGACGGGGTGCGGCAGCGGGAGGAGGTGCGGCTTGGTGGTGGGCTTGGCCGGGACGCGGCGGAGCGAGAGCTGGAGGACGACGAGGTCGTCCCGCTCGTCGGTGAGCAGGTTCGGGGCCGCCTCCGCCGCGCGCGCCCGCATCCACTTGGTCAGGGGCGCCACGGCGCCGGCCACCGTCTCACGCGGCACCGCGTGCGCCTTTTTCTTCTCATGCTGCACCAGCGCGGACGACATGGCGGCGGCGGGTTTAGGGTAGGGTTGGGACTTGGGAGGCGATTGGAGTCGCCCGCGGTTGCTGGCTGGATATGATATGCGTCGCTGGCGGCTAGGGTTTGGGGTTTGGAGGATTTTGGCGTTGGGTCGGGAAGAAGAAAGGATCGATCAAATCTCGACGATCACGAGAGTCTTTTCTTACCGGTATGCTAATGGGCTATTGGGCCTGGGCTGGTGTGGGCTGGGAATGGGATATGGGCTATTGCTGAAGTTGCCCAATTTCCTATTCTTTTGGTTTCTTCAGTAATCCTGGCCGAACTGCCGAAGCCTTCAGCCGTGCGTTCGCCCTCGCTGTCGACGGCGCGCCGCCATCCTCCTCCGTCCCCGCGCCGCGCTGCGCCGGCCAGGAGGGCGGCCGCTTCTTCGCCCCCTTGACCCCTTCCCGTGCTGTTCCGAATTGCCGTGAGTTCGACACTCGATCTGCTGCTCCTTCTATCCCTGCTGCCCCGGCGCGAGCTTCCTCCCTCGCTGACAAGCTCCGTCCGACTGCGCCAGCGCCCTCCTTGTCTACGGCACTCTGAATTATAGAATTCTGAACCCAAGCGCACTGTGGTGAACATTGTGAGTGCCTCCCTCTTCGGGTGCCCATAGTCATGTTGCATCCGTGCATGACATTGGGGGTGTACCCACTGTTTGATGAAATGCCGCATCCAGCGCATTCGCCTCTACCTTGCTGGTTGACTTTTTTCCTGTGTCACATGCAGCGTTCAAGGATTCCGAGCAACTGTATTGAGGATCTGAATCCTGACATACTTGGCAAATGAGTGCAGGTGAGGGCTTGTGTGTTTGTCTTTGGGTTGGCCTTGAATCCTCTTTTAGGTTCTTGTTCACCTTTGTTGTTAGCTTTGGATATCAGTTACAATGGCCAAGAACTTCGGATTGCTTCATGGATTACCGTTTGTCTACAGCATGACTAAGTTGCAATATGATGTTCACATACCTACTCTTTACTAACTTGAGTTAGCTTGAGTTGTCGCAGGTGGCGCTTTTGGTGGAAATAGGGGAGTGAGGCCAGTACCTCCTGAGAAAGGTGTATTCCCTCTCGATCACTTGCATGAGTGCGATCTGGTAAGTAGTAAGCTTGTGGCCTTTTTCATGTGTCATTATTGTTATTAAATGTGGTATATGAGAGCTACCTATTCAAACAGGAGAAGAAAGAGTATCTTGCCTGCCTGAAATCAACAGGATTTCAGTCTGAAAAATGCCGGCTGTTCTCAAAGAAATACTTGGAATGTAGGATGGAGAGGTCAGTTTGCTTAGTTGCCTACTCCCTCTGTACTAATTTCAGGACTACAACTTAACCTATCATATTGTAGTAATGTAGTGAGTTCAACCTGTTTTTTGGCTCATCGATAGCTAAACCAGTTATTTGTAATGATTTTTTTGCGAGATTATTTGTAATGATTTAGTGTGTATGTCTACCAAGTGACAGAACTATGTATTCACTTCAGTGCATCCAGTGTTAGCTGAAGAATATGATCTTTGCATGGCACCTTGGATACATGCATACACAGCCACCACATGTTTGATTGTTTTGGTCCTGTTAATACCACTCCGTCTTTGTGTGCGTAGAGAAGTGGCTGCAGTTGATTTATTTGATTTGGTTCCCATGCCCAAGGAGCTAATTCTATCTAGTATAACAGTAAACTGATGCATCCAATCTTTGAAAGGTGTATTAAACTATTAGTTAGTTGTCTTAGTTAAAAATTGACGCCTCGATGGTGCATTGCAAAAGTATATGTATATACCAATTGAAGTCATTAGAAATATCTGTAACTTCCAGAGTTTCTGAGTTCTGACTAGTTGGTATTTTACTTGAAATATTTATTGCATCTAGTTTCTGCACCTATATAGTACTCCCTCCGTTTATTTATATAGGGTGCGTATTTTTTTCTGCCATTTTTCCAAATGTAAGGCGCGAACAGGCCCGCCCACCCTCCCGCGATATCCACGTGCGCACGCAGCCGCTCGTCCACGCGTTTGCTAACTGAAAATTAGCGCCGGCTGTTGCATGCAGCTAATTCCAAGTGAGACCTGCCGTTGCATGTGGCCAGTTTCCATCCGTGAGACGTGCGTGCGACCAGACTTGCTCCTCAGATCGAGATCGTTACGTCCGCGTTGATATTCGTGCTAAATAATAGACGCCCTATATAAAAAAACGGAGGGAGTATGTTTTAAGTAAGTTATTCTTGAGAACATTGTCTTTAATAAGGTTGATTTATGTTTTAGTTTTGCATGAAGTCATTGTTATATGACACTCTTTTGTTTCTTGATAGTTCTAGTTCTAGTTCACATGCATGTTAGATGTTAGTATTTTACACCATGATCTGGACCATTTTTAGTTGTTGAGTGAAGAAATGGTTTATTGCTGGCTTGCTGCATTAGCCTACTGCATACCAAGCCTGTCCCATGGCCATGTTCAGTGCAATATATGTGTATATGGACCTTTTTTAGTTGTTGAGTGAAGAAACGGTTTATTGCTGGATTGCTGCATTAGCCTACGGCAAACCAAGCCGGGCCTCTCAT
The DNA here is from genome assembly GCF_000005505.3 of Brachypodium distachyon. Classification (NCBI taxonomy): domain Eukaryota; kingdom Viridiplantae; phylum Streptophyta; class Magnoliopsida; order Poales; family Poaceae; genus Brachypodium; species Brachypodium distachyon. Next base: position 14,939,130 of record NC_016132.3, on the reverse strand, counting down.
CATGTTCAGTTGCTTGCCTCCTCTGGGAGTGAAGTAACCAATGTTGCCAACCGGGCAACCACAAATAGGAAGCTACTTCTTAGCCTTTTGGCAGATTTTTTGGTTCTAGCAGTAGCGACTTTTAAGATATACCCCCTCCGTCCCATAATTCTTGTCGAAATATGACATGTATCTAGACCCTTTTTAGGAACAGATACATCCATTTTTGGGCAAATTTGAGACAAGAATTATGGGATGGAGGGAGTAACATTCAGTATAATTTTTGCAATATATGAAGTTCTTACTTTGGACTGAGAAGAGTTCTTACCAACCTTGATCTCTGAAAGTCACTATTCAAGCTTATAAACAAGAAGAACTTCGCGTTAAAAATTTCAGTTTCTTGCTGCTCTTTCCTTTAGGATTCCAAAACATGATATTCTTGTGCAGTAAGTCATTCTGAACTTATCCTCCTTCCAGGAACCTGATGGCAAAGCAAGATATGTCAGAGCTTGGGTTCACTAATGCTGATGGCGTGGATGCACCCAACGGCAAGAAAGACAAACTGGAGAGTCCAGCAAGTGATTGAAAGAGAGAAAATAGATGTTTATTTTATAGGCAGCTTTGTCTGTATCTTTTGCAGAGTCCTTATCTAGGAAAACCCTTAAAGTACAAAGAGGAGAATAACATGAAAAATGATGAGAGCTGACGCTGAAATGTTGTAGTTTCTTGTTTATTTGATGGAATTTTCAGAGCTAAGGATAGTTGAACTTATTTGGAAATATATTTATTGTGGATGTACATCTCAAACTCTTCGAATCTGTTTGAACTGTTGGTAAGGATGTACCAACTTTTGCTTTCTTTCAATCTGCTCTGTGTTACTATGAGCAAATTCAGAGAGCGTTTCAACCTGCAATGCAGAAGGAACGAGTTTGAAGGTAACCTGCAATGTAGAAGGAACGATTTTGTAGGTAACCTGCAATGTAGAAGGAACGAGTTTGGAGGTTCGATGCCTTGACTGACTCAGTGAGCAGAAGTGATTTCAGTTTGATGTTTTCAGCGTATGGGCAGGTAGTTTAGATTTTACATACGAAGTACAACTTTTCCACCGGCAATCATCACAACAGTTTTAGAATGCATTTAGAGTATCGAGTACATGTACTTTAAAATGCTTTTGGAATATTGAGTGTATGTACAGTGACCATCTGCTGTTAAGTTAAAATTGTACGGTGTAAAGTTAAATATGGTTTATTTTGTAATTGCACATTAAGTGGCTCACATTGCAGGTTCCTCAAAACTTCAATCCTCCAGCAAAAATCGTGTACTATGGAAATTTCTGGAACTGTTTTAATATAACATCAAAGTTTCACATAGAATTTGTTCAGCCAATCAAGTGTACTACGAGAGTTCATCCTGAGCCAGCACGCCTTTACATGATGAATGGAGTCTACCATTGGCCAGCGATCTTCATTAAGTTCAACATCAATCTTTGTAATTCTACTAAGCAGAAAAATCATATCAAGCGCTACACAAAACAGAACAGGCTTCACATAGTACAAATTCGACCAACAGGCTTCACCTGCTTGGTTTAACTATGACACTCCAGCCTAGGATTAATTACCCACGCCGATATTCCAGCTGCTTTGTGTTCTCCAATAGAATCTGTTTCAGTATAATATGGTCAGCAGTCAACATGCAGATATGGCGAAATGAGGAATTGGCCATGTACCCACAAGTTTCAATGTGGCAAAATGCAAAAAGAAAACTGTGAGTAAGCAAGGGCGGACAAGAATAACAGAGCTGAAATAGCAAGGATTGTTCACCTCTCTGATGTAGGTTGCAATGGCTTTGCACCCTTCTATTGCAAGTTCCATTACAGTTTCAAATGTATCCATTGGCAATTTTGCATCCATCTAAAATTTTAACTTCAAAAGCATTAGCCTTGCTTTGGGTGAATAACAATGGAGTGCAGGAAACAAAGTGCATCAGAAAGACAGAAATGTATCACATAGCATAAAATTTGTATGCACAACTGATCTTGTGCTATTGTGCATATAGATTTTAAAAAAGAGAGGCTATGGGAATTCTGAAATTTGGAGCAATCAGAATTCATGATTCTTTTGTAACCTGCAGAAGAGTCACTTTGTCCATCTTTGCAAGAATGCCAACAGTGACATCTGGACCTCCAGCACTGTCTTCTATATAATTCAGATCTGAAAGAGCATATTACAATGGTTGAGGCTTCTTTGTGTCAGATAATTCTTAGCCTGTCATACATGAGAACAAAACTTTGGGTGACATACCAAGCAAAGGACTAGAGCACAGATACCCAGCACTGCAAGATGTAACAATGTCTCGCATTGGAATCCCAGCATCCGCAAGTGCTAATGTTGCAGCATTGATGCATGCTGACCTAGTTCCTGTTATACGGTCATGTTCAAGATAGAAATCAAATTCAGTTTACACAATCATTTCAAAATATGCAAAAACTAATAATAAGTTGTAGCAGGACTGAGTAATTCTGAAAGATTGTCTTCCGTCATTTAGGACATGTATCTATGGACAATGAGTAGCCTTGTCACTTTTGTTTGGCAAGGAAAAAAGTTGGTCGCACAGCAAATAACAGAGTACTTATAAAAGTGCATGTGCAGTGGAGACGGCTCCGAAAGATAGTGCACCTACCACCATCAGCTTGAAGAACTTGGACAAATATATCAATCTGTAAACAAATATGTAAGCATTGGAAGTGGATTCAGTTATCATAACTCCAGAATTATAAGTTTCTTAGCATACAAATGATCACATAGAACTCACCTGGGAATGTGGCATCAGATGTGTTAATATGCTTGCCTCCATTGTTTGTCGAATAACAAGTGAAATTTCTGTTGATCGCCTGTCACATGATTGTAAATTTAGTTAAAAATAAGGTACACTATGATTGACGCAATGTGAATTCACTTTGCACACTCTCTGTTCACCACACAAACACATACATGAATCAACTTATTTTAAGGCATAAATAACTAAGCTACACACTAGCATAATCTGCTTTATTATTTCACATGAGGAACATCCTGAAACTTCTGCATTTGCAATATTTGATTTTGGAGAGAATTGACAAGATACCACTATGCAAAACCAAAGGTTCCAAAATACCATTGAAATAACCACTCATTCCAAAATACCACTCTAAACCAGTTTTTCATGCCAAACTACCACTGCGGTGAGTTGACTGGTAGTCAAACCGTTAAAATGATGCAAGTATTCTTGTTATTCCAATATTGTCCTTCTTCTCTAAAAAGAAGAACAAAATACTCACCTTATCCCTCTCCTCAACTCCAGTCGTCCCCATCCAAGCTCCCAGCCATGGCGGCGGCGGCGTCCCCTTCCAATAATGCGCCCGTGAAGCTCCTACCCCACCGCCCGTGAGGGATCCCAGCCGTCTCTCTCTGTCGTGGCCCCCATCCAATGCTGCCCCGGACGTGCTGCTCTTGCCCCACCGCCCGTGAGATCTCAGTCGTGCCACTCCGCCGCGCTCACCGTCAACCCCCGCAGCTCTCGCACCGTGCCGCCCCGCCCCGCCTCGTCTCCACCGTGTAGTCAGGATCCCCTCTACCCCACTGGACGTCGGCTCCTGCGCCGTGAAGAGTAAGGGTATATATATGGCCATTTTTGTAGCTGTTAGGGGATATTAGTCTCTAGTGGTATTTTGGCATGAAAAGTTGAATTGTAGTGGTATTTTGGAATGAGTGGTTATTTGAGTGGTATTTTGGAACCTTTGGTTTTGCATAGTGGTACCATGTCAATTCTCTCTTGATTTTGTTCCAGGCTGATAAAGTTCTTTGGCTGATACCCACCCTTTGTTTTCAGAACCTTTTAATCTTGAAGAACAACCCAGACATAATTCTAAAATACTACTGCCCCCAATCCAGATAGCGGTAATGATATAGGAATGCGTGAAAAAATATAACATAGAGACAATTATAGGACTATTGTCAATGGTTCAGTTAGCTTGATTAAAAAATCTCTTAGGCTGGAACATACCTGTCACCTTTTGGCTTTCTCCTTCGATCACCAGTACTAAATTCTGCCATTCGATACTCACAACGCACCTGCAGACACATTTCTCAGGAATGCATCCTAACAAGAGAACCTTTAATACTTAATGCACTTGGATTGGTAAAACTTTACCAACGCCTCTTTGCTGTTTACTTGCTGACTTCTGTTCTGGACCTGCATGAGTAAAGACAAGCACATATAACATTAGGATTAACATGGGATTAAGTAAGTCCGTCCTATGGAGGAAAAAATAAGAAAGGGGTATGATAAAGGACTAGTATAGTTACACAACACAGAGATGCCCTGGTTCTGTGAACATCATATCAGAAATAGGAAAGCAAGTAGTTCTCTAGCTAAGGAAGTTCCCTTGATTGTAAAGTGCATCTTAGTGTCTCACTGTGGAATAACCGAATAACGCTCCATGTTCTTCAGGCAAAGTCGATCCTACTGGTTTCCTATAACATGCTAGGAAAAACGCTCGGCTGTACACATCTCCAGCATAATTGACTATCATCTCCAGCATAATTGACTAGTATGCCATTCCATGTCTGGCTTTGAACAAATCCCCAAAATAACTTGAACGCAAAAATTAAATAAAGACCTCACACTAAACCTCACAAACATCAAACATGCCATGTGCATTTTGAAAAAAAAATCCTAACTGCAAAAGGTTATCTGTAAATCCAAACACCAAATAGGCATCCCATCATGCATGCCTTATGCACTTCAGCCATATCCCCAAAACCACAAATCCGAGAATTAACTACAGACTTCACCCTAAAATCACTTGGGACATTTGATCAAACATGTCGCGTGCCCAACACATATGCCGAAACAAGACAAAGGACGGACCCACCTCTCGGGGGCCGTAGACAGCGGCGATGACCCTAGTGTTTCCCATCTCAAACAGCGCCGACCTGCGGAAGCATCAAAACATTCAGATAAAAAAAAAGTGAAAACCGCGCCACCACCAAATCCCTAATCAAATAGTTCCACGTCGATAGGCGCGGAAGTTTTTTTTTACTCACCCGTCGGCCCTGGAGACGACACCGACCTCGCCCTTGAGCTGCCGCATCTGCGAGGCACCGAACGCGAGTCAGAGGCAGTCCAGCGTGAACCGAGCGACGCAAAATAGGAAATGGGGCGAAGAGGCGTCACCTCGTTGGGACGGCGGCCGTCGACGCGGAAGCCGGTGAGTGGGTTCACATACTCCATCGCTGCTTTCTCCTCTCTATCTCTCTCCTTCCGCTTCTAGCTCTGCGCCGCCGTTGTGGCGGGGGTGCGGCGGCGAGGGGTTTTGTGTGGTTTCCGTCTCTTGTTCAGCTGTCCGCAATTTAGGTTTGAGGGGATTTTTGCCTGGGGGACTGGGGCTGGTGCCTGGGGAGTGGGGACCCTGCCTGGGCTTATTTTGGCTATCACTCGTTTAAGATTTGAGATTTAATTGAATTTGACCGGTCATATGAATTTTGACAACTAGGCTGTCAAATTCTGCTACTACTAACAAGGAAATCTATATCTATCTATACCTATCTAAAAGGTATGGACGGTTCTCTTCACTAATTTTTCGTCTCCTGTCAAACCCTCCTGCCAACTCCTCCAGCCGAGCTCCGCCGCCGCGCGTCCGGCTGCGCGCCGCCTTGCCAGCCCGACCACCTCCTCCAGCCGAGTTCCACCGGCACCCCTTTCTCTGCTCCGCTAGCTCCCCTCGCCATCTTCACCAACTACGCCGCGTTTCCCCCGGGCGCAACCTTGCCCAACTTCCCTGGCGCAAGCTTGCAGCCCAGCAAGCCCACCTTTACAAACCCCTGTATACGATTGTAATCTTTCCAAATCAACTCAAATACGATCCCGATGAGTAATGGATTCCAATTATGTTATTAACCACCAAATTTTCGTCTCCTGTCAAACCCTCCTGCCAACTCCTCCAGCCGAGCTCCGCCGCCGCGCGTCCGGCTGCGCGCCGCCTTGCCAGCCCGACCACCTCCTCCAGCCGAGTTCCACCGGCACCCCTTTCTCTGCTCCGCTAGCTCCCCTCGCCATCTTCACCAACTACGCCGCGTTTCCCCCGGGCGCAACCTTGCCCAACTTCCCTGGCGCAAGCTTGCAGCCCAGCAAGCCCACCTTTACAAACCCCTGTATACGATTGTAATCTTTCCAAATCAACTCAAATACGATCCCGATGAGTAATGGATTCCAATTATGTTATTAACCACCAAATTTTCGTCTCCTGTCAAACCCTCCTGCCAACTCCTCCAGCCGAGCTCCGCCGCCGTGCGTCCGGCTGCACGCCGCCTCGCCAGCCCGACCACCTCCTCCAGCCGAGTTCCACTGGCACCCCTTTCTCTGCTCCGCTAGCCCCCCTCGCCATTTTCACCAACTACGCCGCGTTCCCCCCAGGCGCAACCTTGCCCAACTCCCTTGGTGCAAGCTTGCAGCCCAGCAAGCCCACCTTAACAAACCCCTGTATACGATGGTTTTCTTTCCAAATCAACTCAAATACGATCCCGATGAATAATGGATTCCAATTCTGTTATTAATAGAGGAGAGATCGATCCGAACAGATTGAGAAGGCGGCACGCGCATAAGATAAATGCGCACACGATCCTAGTCTTGATCCGATCGATCTCCCACTGAGGTCGTCGACGAACTGAAGATGGCGGAGGCGAAGCACAGGAGCGGTGGTGACCGGCTGAGCGCCCTCCTGGACAAGAAGCTGGTGGGCCCAGCCGCATGCTCCGCCGCCTGCGCCTGGCAAACTAGAGCCTCGACCTGCCGCACCCATGACCATGTTGTCGTCGATGCCTCGATGGACAGGCTCTTCCTCGCGCAGAACATGGAGGTGCACTTCACGATTTCGCAGAACTCGCAGTAGCCACTTCCCGAGGACTCCCTCGTCCCTCCGCGTGCGCATGGGGACGCGGCGAGGCACTCCGCCGCGGCTGCTGCCATCGGCTGGGGGCATGCTGCGTTGGCGCGGGGTGCCGGGGTCGCTGTGAGCGAGGAGGCGGACGGGTGGAGGTGGCAGAGGAGCACCGCGAGGCGACGTTCCGTCGCCGGTGCCGGTGAGCCTGACCGCGCGACATCACGGGTTCGGCTCGGGATGGCGGTGGCGCGTGGCCTTCCCCTAGAGTTCGTGCGCAGCGAGGAGGGGAGAAAACAAGGGGTGCAGAGGGTGGTAGGTGGTTCGGTTGCTTGTTTGGTTGCAGCATTTATCCGGGGACCAGCGCGTGGGAACCCTGATTGTGGGGCTTCGACGTCGAAGGAGTAGAAGGACGAGCGGAAGAGCGACACGGCCACACGGGTATCGCATTGGTTGCTCCGGTGGAGGACGAGGAGGTGGGGGGGGGGGGGAGAGGAAGGGGTCTCGGAGCAGAAGGTAGGTACACAACCCTCCACCACCTCTCTCCCGCCGCCACGGGTCTCTATAATCAGAGTACAAAATAGTCTATTTGAGTGGAGGAATTTTGTTTTTGTTTTTGTTTTTTTGGTTTGTGCTATTTTGTTATCCCATTGCAACGCACGGGCGTTTCGGCTAGTAAGAAGAGAAAAAATGACAGTAAAATAGAAAACTTGCATGTAGGGAGAGATCGTGGAGGAGAAATATAAGGAAATAAAGTACATATTGAACGGATTTATCCTCAATGATCTTGGCCCAAACTCAAACTACAAAGAAGAGAGACGGCGCACGAACACGGTGGAGAAATATGAAAGGAAGTAAAGTACATACTGGTTAGATTTGTCCTAGATGATCTCCACCCAAACGGACCGAATGAACATTTCAGCCAAAGCTATCTCAAATTTGACACTCTCGTGCTTGTGAGAATACATGTGTCACTTGAGAATTATAAGAAAACTGGGTTGTTATGTCACAAGAGTCATTTCTCATGCCATGCCACACACGACGCGCGGGCAAAAGATAGATCGAATTAAATAAGGTGTGACTATAGGTCACATGATTTCTAAGCAAAAGACTTAATTTACACGTCATTGGATTAAAGTTTAGGTGACATCTGCACTCCATCTTTTTCCACATGTTGTTGTTTGGACTAAGATCTGACGGACAAATGCGTCTATTGATTTCTAACTAAAAACATGCGACCTCTCAATCAAATTGAATTAAATATGTAATGAGCATATTATTTTTTTCAAACGACCAAGGCTTGCTCTAGTGTGGTACGTTTTTTCAGGTGTTTCTTAATCCGACTTTGTGAATAGCCATAGGTAACGGTACCTTTTAACGTGCACAAACAAACGGGGTCACAACGAGGACGAACGGTGGCCGGAGCACGGCGAGCCGGAAGACATGCAGGCGGCCGGTCACGTATACACGCACGCGGCTTAATTCTCTACCTATATTTGAACACCGCGTTATGCATGTCCCCCCGCCTCCCGCGCGGATTAAACCACTCCTCGCTATTTTTACAAAGAGGAAACGTTAATCAAGCGATCCGGCGAACAGATTTTAGCAAGGCGGCAGCGGCAGGACAACGCACGCCGGCCGGAGCTAGGGGAAGCTATCAGCTCTTGCAGCTTCCGTTGAATCCTTCCAATCAAGGGCCCGGCGATCGAGCTGCTCAGGGAGCTCCATTGATCGATCGATCGAGCTACCAGGGCTCCGGCCATGGGGTCCTCCAGCCAGGCCGCCGTCCTGGCCATGTTGCTCCTCATTTCCTCCTCCACAGCCCAGGCCTCCTTCTTCGACCCGTTCAACATCTTCCGCGCGGGGGACTTCTTCGGCGACGAGCCCACGCCCCCGACGCGCTCAGAACGCGAAGAAACTGGCGCGTCGGCGGACACCATGGGCCTCACCAAGGTCCCCCCCACGGGCGACCCCAGCAAGGTCTCCCAGGACACCATCGTGCTCCCCGTCGACACCGACGACGACAAGCCGGACGGCGCGTGGTCCATCGTGAGCGACAACTCGGGCGTGTCGGCCATGCACATGGCCGTCATGCGGCACGGCCGCGCCGTCATGTTCGACACCTCCACCACGGGCCGGTCCCTGATGCGGCTCCGACAGGACAACTGCCGCGTCGACCCTCGCGCCAAGAAGCCCGGCACCGCCGACTGCTGGGCGCACGCCGTGGAGTTCGACTACGCCCGCGGCGCCATCCGGCCGTTGAAGATCCTCACCGACACCTGGTGCTCCTCCGGCGCCTTCGACGCCGACGGCAACCTGGTCCAGACTGGGGGATACTTCGACGGCGACAAGGCCGTCAGGTACCTCAGCCCGTGCTCGAAATGCGACTGGAAGGAGCACCCGAGAAGCTTCGCGGACGGGCGGTGGTACGCGACGCAGCAAGTGCTCCCCGACGGGAGGTTCATCGTGTTCGGCGGCCGCCGGTCCTTCAGCTACGAGTTCGTCCCCAAACCCGGGCTAACCAACCATCAATCCATCCCGCTTCCATTCTTGCGAGAAACCACAGACGACGTGGAGAACAATCTTTACCCCTTCGTCAACCTCCTGCCGGACGGGAGCCTCTTCGTGTTCGCCAACGACAGGGGGATCATCCTCGACCACAGGGCCGAGCTCGTCATCCGCGAGGTCCCGCCGCTTCTCGGCGGTGCCAGGAACTACCCCGGGTCAGCCATGTCGGCGCTCCTCCCGCTTGACCTCCGCAACAAGCTCCACGGGGCGGACCCGGAGCCCGAGGTGATCATCTGCGGGGGCGCGCCGAAGACGGCGTTCAAGGTGGGCGAGAACAACACGTTCCTCCCAGCGCTCAAGGACTGCGCCCGGATCAACCTGGCGAACCCGGGCTCCCGGTGGGCCGTGGAGGACATGCCCGTGGGCCGGGTCATGGGCGACATGCTCATCCTCCCCACGGGGGATCTCCTCATCCTCAGCGGCGCCGCCAGGGGTTGCTCGGGCTGGGGCTTCGCCAGGCAGCCCGTGCTCACGCCGCTGCTCTACACCCCTCACGCGCCCATGGGGACCCGGTTCAGGCCCCTCGTGGCGTCCACCATTGCTAGGGTTTACCACTCCACGGCGGCGTTGCTCCCGGACGCGACGGTGCTCGTGGCCGGGGGGAACACGAACGCGGCGTACAACTTCAGCGGGGTCGACTTCCCCACCGAGGTCCGGGTCGAGCGGTTCGCGCCGCCGTACCTGGACCGGGCGCTGGCGGCGAACCGGCCTGTAATCGACGCGCTGTCGATGCCCGGCGACGGGATGCGGTACGGGGCCCGGTTCGCGTTCCGGTTCACCACGCCGGTGGAGCCCGTTGTGGAGGCGGATGTCAAGGTCACCATGTACGCGCCGCCGTTCACGACGCACGGGTACTCCATGAACCAGAGGTTGCTGGTGTTGTCTATGAGCTTGTTCGTGGCGAATGGGTTGGGATACGCTGTGACTGTTGACGCGCCCGGGAAGCCTGAGCTCGCGCCGCCTGGGTTTTATCTCCTCTTTGTTGTCGCTAAGGACGTGCCCAGCGCCGCCGCCTGGGTCAAGATCCAGTAGCGCTAGCTAGGATTATATTACTGTACATTTTGAAAGCATTTTAATTTACGTGCTTTTGGTGCTTCTAGCTGAGAAATACGTCCAACACGTCCGGAATTGCTTCTCAGCTTCATGTGTAAACGGGAGAAGTGTTTTTGAGATTGCTAGAAGAAACAAAAGTTGAAGCAGAAGCCTAAACAAACAGATTGTGTCTACATACATCTAATTTTTGACAAACTTGAGACATTTTTTGTTGAACGGAGTGAGTACGAAGGTTTTAGATAACCAAATAAACCAAAGAAGCAACATTGCGAGATCAAAGAGAAGACGAATACCACGAATGCCGTCGTGAGGAAAAAGCAAAAAAAATGGAGACAGAGCAAGGCCACTCGAGCCATTGCTTCTTTGTTGGGCTCTTTGCACAATGAAAAATTGAAAATTCTTGGGACATACCTTGCTGGTGCTTGAGCTATATATAATGTTCAAAACTAGTGTGTCTGATCTTCTATTTTATTTTTTGCTGTATCGAATTTGTAAGTAGAGTGTGCCGGTTTCTAGACAAATCGATGGAAAGGCCCATTGTTTCAAACAAATAAATTATAAGGGCAGAAATTGAATCAGATATCTTTGGATGAAATCACCAACTGCATTGATTGTATCTGGTGTGTAGATATATAAAAAATCTCTACTACTGCAGTAACGTGAAAAATCTTTGTATTAATACAATGGTCGTAAGTGTATCAATGCACAAGCTTTACAAATAGGGAGTGTCTCTTTCTCGGTCGCCTAACAAATAGTTATGTTTCAATCGTAAACATCTAATGAAGATTTTCTTATCCATCAGACCTATATTAATCTTATGCGAATCTCAATGATTGAATCAACGTGTTGTTATCATTGACTAAGAAATAGTTATTTCTCAGTTACAAATAATACTGACACTGATACCATTAGATCAACTATGGGAACAAAATTGGTGCTCCTGAGATCCATAATAGTATTGATCTTTTCACCTCAATGTTACTTACTTGCTTCTTTTCATTCATTATTTCTGGATCGATTGGTCGGTCTTGATTTACTCTATTCGACCCAAATAATTAATGAAAATTATTTGCTTATTTAGACGAGAGTCATTGTTCTCTAATGATTGTTTTCATCTTGTAATTAACATTGTTGTGATATACATGTATAGGTGGATATGATATGCATGTCTAGGTGCTTATGATTTGGCTGCTCTCAAGTACTGGGGCCCGATCACGATGATAAATTTTCCAGTAAGCATATACTCTTCCAGTTCCAGGTTGTCCATTGTTTCTGAAGAAATATTTGTAACTTAACAATATCTTATTGGTCACTGGTCAGTGATGAATGATAACCACATATTGTAGATTACTGAAGTTGTACTTAAAGGATGCATATATGTTCCTGTATATTTTTCAGGTAGATAACTCTAGAAGGAGCTGGAGGAGATGAAGCATATGACAAGGCTGGAGTTTGTGGCATCCCTCAGAAGGTGGGTTTGGCAAATTCATTCGCGGTTCAGTTAAAATATCGATTCATTTTCTTCTGTTATTTTCCGAGGGCACTACAAGCCATCTTTGAATATATTATCCCGCGAGCAATTCCTTATTTTACTCATTTCTATATTATCTCCTGAAATCTCATGGAGCACCTCAATTGATGAAAATATGAATAGAATTGATATTCATTTAGGTCATACCATTTCTGTAAATTAGACTTGAGATAATTGCACGTCTTTAGTCCTGTCTTTTGGAGTAATTTATTCTGACAAAAGCATTGAATTCATGTTACAGTGGAGTGCTTGGCATGCTGTTCTTTGTTCTGGAAAATCGAAGGTTTCTTTGGCTGGACGATCTTTTGGAGGATATGGACAATTATGTTTTCTTTTAGGCCGTGATAGAGGTGTGTCAATATCATGCGCTTCTCCCGGAGAAGTACCATTATTGATAGCTTCCTTTTCCAACAGCAATTTCCTAATTAGTTAGATATATGGACATATATGTCACGCGAATGACATTCTCTAGCACCACACTAGACGGTAATCAGTTCCGATACACAGAATCGCACAGAAGAGGGACGATCTGGAGGAGGAAAAAGAGATTACAGGGAAAGCACGCAGTGCTCTAAGAGTTCTGATTCTACACGCTGAGCTCGATGGAGACAATGACGATCATATACCCTAGCTGGTGTTTGTCCTTGGGCCATTTAATCACGGACTCTGGGCCTTCTTACTCGGGTGCCACGTCTGGGCTGCATAGGTGCTGGGCCTTCTTGTCCTCCTGGGTCATGGGCCTCTTGGGTCGTGACATTTCCCCCCTCTTTAGGAACGGCTTGTCCCCAAGCCGGGTGCAGAGGAAACTGCTGTTGCATATCAGTTAGGTTTTTCCAGGTTGCCAATTGTTCTGGTAACTCTCGCCACTTGATCAAAACTTGAGGAGTAGCACCCAGACCATGTTTGATGAGACGGCGAGTTAGGACAGCTTCAGGTAGAGCAATATAATCAGATCCATGCAAATGTTGGGAAGTTCCGGACATACCTCAATAGTAGGAGGGACAACCTTTTTCAAAACTGAGACATGAACTATAGGATGAATCTTGCTACTTGCAGGGAGTTGAAGCTTGTAGGCCACTCACCAATGCGCTGCAAGATACGGAATTGCCCAAAGTATTTGAAGGATAACTTTTGATTACTGCGACGAGCGACAGTCATCTGCACATAGGGTTGCAACTTGAGATACACCAAATCACCCACAACATATTCGCGTTCCAAGCGTCCTTTATCGGCTTGGCTTTCATACGCTGTGGTGCACGCAGCAAATGGTGCTGGATTACGTTGCTCATGGCTGCTCGTTCTTTGAGCCAGATATCTAAGTCAGGGACATTAGCAGGAGTTGGAGTCACCACACCCAGCTGCCGTGGGTGATGTCCATACAACACCATGAAGGGGGTGTTCTTCAGTGCGGAGTGGTATGAAGTGTTATACCAAAACTCTGCAAGAGGAAGCCACTGGCACCATTTGTTAGGGCATGAATGGACAAAGCAGCGTAGATAAGTCTCCAAACATTGATTTAGATGTTCAGTCTGTCCATCTGTCTCTGGGTGTCGAGCACTACTCATGTTCAATGTTGTGTCAGTTAACTTGAATAGACTTTGCCAGAAGTGGCTAGTGAACACTTTATCCCTATCAGAGATAATTGTTTCTGGAAGGCCATGCAGTTTGTAAATATGATCCACAAAAACCTGAGCTATATGTGGAGCCGTATAGGGATGTTTCAGAGGAATGAAATGGCCATATTTCTTGTACTTGTCAATGATCACTAGAATAGAATTGTAAGACTGAGAAGTTGGCAAACCCTCTACAAAATCCATACTAATGATGGACCAAGGTTGAGTTGGAATTGGTAAGGGATTGAGCAACCTAGGTAGTTTAGTGTGATCAACCTTAGCTTGCTGGCAGACTGTGCAGTGTTTCACAAAATCATCCACTGTGTGTTTCAGGTTAGGCCAAGCAAACAACTGTTTGATGCGATGATAAGTGGCTGTTGAACCAGAATGCCCACCAATGCCACCATCATGTAAAGCTTGTAAAATATGTTGCTGGGCCAGAGAATTGTTACCTACATAGATTCTGCCCTTATACCTCAAAAGACCATCCTGGAGAGTGTAAGGACCAGCAGTATCAGATGTAGTTGCTAATGCAGTGAGCAGGCCTTTGGCAACATCATCCTCCTGATAACCAGCTATGAATTGAGGAGTCCATTTGGGAATGCAAGTAGAGATTGCATTTGATTCAGTGATGTCAAAACACCTACTCAAAGCATCTGCAGCCTGATTGGTTGGTCCTTTCTTATATTGCAGCTTGTACTGAAGACCCAACAGAGTGATGAATGCTTTCTATTGGATTGGAGTACTGAGGCGCTGATCAGATAAATGGGCCAAGCTCTGGTGGTCAGTTCTAATGATGAACTCCTGGTGCTGCAGGTATAGCCTCCATCGTTTGACGGCCATGAGCATTGCCATACATTCCTTCTCATAAGTGGATCTACCTTGAGACTGTGGGCCCAAAGCCTTGCTAGGATAAGCAATAGGGTGCCCATCTTGCATCAGTACAGCCCCAATGCCATTGTGGCAAGCATCAATCTCTACTACAAACTATTTTGTAAAATTAGGAAGTTTGAGAACAGGGGCTGTGACAAGAGCTGTCTAAAGTGTTGTAAAAGATTGTTGCACTAAGGAGTGCCAAGAGAACACCATTCCTTTCTTGAGGAGGTCAGTCAAGGGTCTACTAATGATACCATAATTGCGAATGAAACACGTATAGTAGCCAGCCAGTCCCAAAAAGGCCCGCACCTGTTTTACAGTTGTTGGCACAGGCCATTGCTGCACAGCTTAACCTTCTTAGGATCCATGGCTACCCCATGGATACCAATGATATGTCCTAGATACTCCAGAGTCTGCTAGGCAAAGGAACATTTGGACAACTTAACAAGGAATTGATTAGCTTGCAATATGTCAAATACTTATTGCAAATGGTGCAGATGCTGAGACAAGGACTTGCTATAGATTAAGATGTCATCTACAAAGACCAGAACAAATTTTCTGATAACTTCCTGAAATATGATGTTCATGGTAGCTTGGAAAGTGGCTGGGGCACTTGTTAGCCCAAATGGCATGACCTTAAACTCATAGTGGCCATTATGAGTTTTAAATGCAGTTTTTGGTTCCTCTCCCACTGCCATCCTGATTTGATGATAACCTGCCCGCAAATCTAACTTTGTGAACCACTGAGCACCAGCCAGTTCATCGAGAAGTTCTTCCACAACAGGCATGGGGTATGTATTTTTGACTGTGATAGCATTGACCTGCCTATAGTCTACACAAAATCTCCAAGTGCCTTCCTTTTTCTTAACCAAGAGAACAGGAGAGGAAAAAGGGCTAGCACTCTGTTGAATAAGGCCTTTTTGTAACATATCATGAACTTGTTGTTCCAACTCATCCTTGAGCAGGGGTGATATTCTGTAAGGCCGAAGGTTGACTGGTTTAGCACCAGGCAAGAGAGGAATTGTATGGTCAAATTGTCTGGCGGGTGGAAGGGCAGTGGGTTCAGCAAATAATTGAGCATTTTGATCTAATAATGTTTGAACTGCAGGGGGAATTGATGCAGGTTGGTGGGAGGACAACTCGGAGCGGACAACACACAGATGAAGCACTTGTTCAACTTGGCCGTTGCTAAGTAGCTTGCTCAATTGGGGAGAGGTGATAGCAGAGCAAGATGTAGTGTCTATTTTGATCCCCCGAAGTGTTATTCGCTTGCCCTGGTGTTGGAACCCGAGTTTCTTTGTCTTCCAGTTGACAAACATAGGGCTGCAATCAGAAAGCCAGTCCATCCCCAAAATAATGTCATAATAACCCAATGCCAACACTCTCATTGATGTACTGAATGTGTGTCCTTGAGTCCACCACAGAACTTGGTTTACATAGTAGTGCTCTGCATAGGTTTTCCATCAGCAAGAGCAACTGAAGCGAATGCGGCAGCTTGAGCCGGAAACTTGAGTAAGTCCACCAATTGATCTCTGATATAATTGTGAGAACTGCCTGAATCCACCAATATGAGAACAGATTGTTTGCCAATAAAGCCTTGCAGTTTAATAGTTTTACTTTTTGCAGTGCCTTGGACAGCATCTTCAGAAATACTCATAAGTTATGTGTCAGATTCTGAGTCACTGGTTGGAGTAGTACTGGACGTAGGTGCAGCATTGGTATCCAACCGTAAGGCCTCTAACAATTCATCCAGGACATGGAGAAATACTTGTTCTGCACACTTGTGGCCTGGACTGAATTTGTCACCACATTTGAAACATAACCCTTTTGCTCGGTGCATAGCACGAAGGGACTCATATTTTCCAGGCAGAGATGGTTTGTCCAATGCTGGAGGTGGACCCAATAAGCCATCTGAGGAAGATGTTTTGATAAAGAACCGAGGATAATCCTTATGCTCAGACTTGTAATAAGGTTTCTTCCGCAGTAAGTCGAGTTCCTCTTCTTGGACAAGAGCAAGAGATACAGCAGCATCAAGTGTTCTAGGATGGTGTAATCTAATAGCTATGCGAATGTTGGACTTCAAGCCATTAACAAAACGATTAACTAAGAACACCTCATCATATCGTGGATTGTGCACTAAAACCTTGTGCATTAATTCCTGAAACTGCAAGTGATAGTCAGCTACTGTGCCGACTTGTTTGAGTTTGAATAGTTGTTCTAAGTGTGTCTCATACTTGTTTTTATCAAATTTCTCAAAAACAGCTAGAACTAGATCAGACCAGGAAGCAATTCTGTGTAGAGATTCATGACTCTGTAACCAGGATTTAGCTAGACCCTGAAAGTGTAAAGTGGCACAACTGGCCCAATTTTGGGGAGGAAAAGAAAACATATGAAAGTATTTTTCACAACAATCCTTCCACCATTTTGGATCTTCACCATCAAAGCGAGGGAAATCTGTCCTAGGCATTTTAGCATTACCAAATCGACTGCCAGTATGGGAACCCTCTCCATGCGCATCAATATCAGCATGAAAAGTAACATGTGGAGCAAACTGAGCACTAGCACGCTCACCTTGTTCCAGGGGACGCCCACGAACTTGGTGAGTTCGATTGGGATGCCCCTGGGTTGGATGTTCATCGCTGAAACGACCCCCCCGTACACGGGTTCGATCTCTGTGCTTTAGTGCTAGTCCCTGGATCGACTCACTAGCACACACAGTTTCAAGATGTAATATCATAGAACAAAGGTCTCAATATTACAACGAATCATCCAGAATTTAAAAGGTACTTACAACTCGCATAACCTCACGGGTTAGCTGGAAATAAAACAACAGTTTAGCAGCGGAAAGCGAAAGATACAAGGGCACATCAACACCACGGTGAGATCGTGTTGGAATGTAAGCCCGTAACCAAACAAGCAGAACGTACATCTTACTCGTCGTCGGAGCTTCCTGCATCGTTAAACGATGCAGCCACTAGGGTCAATACATTGAATGTATTGGCAAGATTCACTAGGAGTTATAATAGAACCTACCAAGTATATGCAGTATTTGGCAAAGTGGAGTTCAGGCTGTTTGCGTGGAAGCAGAACATAAATTACCCTATTACAAAGGAATGTTATAGTAATGTTAACTAATGGACACGGGGTAGACACACCCATGCTCCTATTAACCTAGAGTACATTGAAGTGGATTCTTCAAGTGCCCCTACCCTGTTCAAACCATTCATTTTATTTAAGAAATTAGAATGAGTGAGACTTTCCTTACAGCCCCAATATCTAGTTGCTCATGATTGTCCGTAACCGGGGACACGGCTAAGTACTTAGTTTGACACTCTCGAGAGGTTGTACACTTTATGAAAGGGCGCGTAGAGATAAACAAAAACTTTTCCTACGCAAACTCCCAAGATCTAGCCGAGGTAGAAGGCCACGAGGATTACCACTAGACGCGCAGTTGCGGATTATCGATGCGGCGCCTTGATGCAGTGCAGTCCCTCGATCCGATCCAGCTGATCCAATCCCGCGATCGTCGAAGTGCTGAACGTACAGCACCTCTGCCGGTATCCACACGTGCGAGGAGGAGCTTCGGCGGCGGACTGCTAGGTCCGGTGCGACGGTTGGACTGAATGGGGCTAGGGTTCTCAACGCATGAGAGTGGAAAAACCGTGCCCCTTAGGCATCCCACGCCCCTGCTTATATACCGAGTGGAAGTGGGCTCCAAGCCTTGTGGCCCATCCACCCTGCGAGTCCAACTCGCATTGTCAGCCCAATTCCAGTTCGGGTCCAACCCGACCAAATATTTGCTCCCGCTCTTAAGTGTGTGACCCCGCAGGCTCATGGCGACTTGGACACGATTGGAAGTCCGACTCTCAATCGATCAATCGGTAGCGGCTCCTAGCAGAACGTGCCGACTCCCAAGTACCATCGAGTCATGACGACGTACCTTCCAATGTGACATACGTCTTAGTCCCTTTTGCCTCACGATATATCTTGTCGAACTATAGGCGATTAATCGTCATCCCTTTAATAGTTCAACTCTCTTCTCGATCTGTGATATACGATTCATCCGACTAACTCTTAGTCGATCGACCCGGTTAACAGTTAACCAAGTCGCGCATGGCCATGCTTCCCGAATCATATCACTCGAGAGGGCCCAGAGAATATCTCTCCAGTCGGAGGGGCAAAATCCCATCTTGGTTATCCACATCACACAGCTTGATTCTCAGTCAACCCGAACTCTGCCTTTATAACTGCCCTGTTACGGAACAACGTTTGACAGAACCTAAGTTGGT
The DNA here is from genome assembly GCF_000005505.3 of Brachypodium distachyon. NCBI lineage: Eukaryota > Viridiplantae > Streptophyta > Magnoliopsida > Poales > Poaceae > Brachypodium > Brachypodium distachyon. The sequence continues at coordinate 14,920,305 of NC_016132.3, read as the reverse complement.
GATCCACAACTCGGATTGTGCGATAACCTCAGGTCTAAGGATTACATTGATTGAGACATGCAAATGACGACCTACTCGTTGCATCTCAATATGGGTCAGTCCGACTCGCTAAACTCTTTAGCCGAGTCCGTGTAAGCTGGAATGACATCACCATGCCCATGACAAGTGGAACCGAGTCATCAGCCAACTTTCACATTAGTCTAGGTTATGTGTCCAGCACAACCTCAATGACTAAGGACAATTCAGTATGAACAACATGAATACATAGTTCCACAATCAAATCACATATTCAATGATACATATCAGATGTTCAAACAAGGACAACTTAATAATATTTATGAATACATTGGGAATTACATCATACATGATTGCCTCTAGGACATATTCCCAACACTTTACCCACAAGAAATCGACGTGTTAATCCCTTGCTGTCCTCAGGGTAGAGTAGCAACGACATCGATTACAGGAATTTTCAGACCATAATCATCCAGACCACCTGAGGGACCTATGTTCCCACCTACACGGCTACATCTGCACAATCCCTCGGATCCAGGATTATATGTCTTACATCCATCCTGGCAGAGCCCATATTACCATGTGGTTGTACTGGAAGCTACTAAACAGGAAACTAGTCCAGTCTCTGTTACCCCAGGTGGCATTCCACATTTGCAACGTAGGCGCTCCCCGAATCCACGGGAGAGACGTCCATGGACTATCTATTCCTGAATCCACAGGAACTCGACTCAGAGGGACCCATAGAAATGGACCTGACGCCGCTAATCCTCAAAATCTTCAAAGCAGCCCACCCAGGACGGTTCATTGAATTATTTGTTTTGCCTTACATCTAACAAAAACATTTCATATCGCCAAAGGCATAACAATATCATAATGTAGTTATTTCCCCCACGATACTACCATAGCCTAGCATTCAACTACAATCGATGGCAATTTAGTGGCAAGGTAATGGCGAGGGTAAACTAGACTACCTGGGATTTATAGCTAGCATAGAAGTACGAGTAATATTCCTGATGCAACTAATAAAACATCTAGTGCATAGTAAAAATATTCAGGAGAATGATCAAAGTGAACTTGCTTTGTCCAAGGTTGTGGTAGTTCTCACACTCTTCGCAACAACAATGATTACACTCCACACAATCTAAAATAAAAGAAACACACACACAATAAACACAACATTCAACACAAAAACCATGCCATGATGCATATGCCATGATGATGCACACAAAGGTTACCTCCAAGGTAAAAAGTTTTGCTTCTGTTTTGAAAAGTTTTTCAAATGGTTTGGACAGATTATACAACATCAAAGTGGTAATTAATATGTATGAAACATGGATAGGGTTTAAATCAAAAGTTTGTGTGGTTTTTGCAACATAGAGCAATATTTAAACTTGTATGCCATGAATATACACAAAATAATTTCTTTTCTGGTCCTAACGGACAGAGAAAAAGTTTAAATAATTTTACAGCAAGATAACATGCTCAAAACTATTTTGAAACAATTCATTTGAAATTTAAACCATATCAACCATTCTGTAAATAGCTACTGCCTAAGTTGTTCAAAATTGAAATTACACAGTGCCAAAATAATCTACAAGTTGTGACGATTCCAGAAAGGTGCGGAACACAATTTTTGGACAAACGGTTTGAAAGATATGATGCTTTGAAGTTGTAGGGTCTTTTCTGCAAAAGCGCATTATCTAATTCGGCCGAATTAAAATAAAACAAAATGCTTTGCCACGTGGCAGCGCGTGATTGGCCCGGGGCTAAGGTTCCGGCCGGCGGGGCTAGCGCGCCGGCGGCGGCGCGGCGCTGGCGGGCGGGCGACGGAGGCGGCGCGGGCGAGCGGCGAGGGCGGCGCACGGGTGCGGGGCGGAGCGGCGGCGCACGGGGTGCGGCCAAGCGGCGCGGGCGGCGCGTCGCGCGGGCGGCCAGAGCAGCGCGCACACGGGCGGCTCGGGGCGGCGCAGGCGGCCGGAGGCGGGGAAGAAGACGGCGTAGCGCGGGCGGCGCTCCAAAAGCAAATTGGACCGCGTCACTACAAGCGCAACGAAGAGGGGAAGAAGATTAGGGGGTCGGCGCGGGCTAAGACTCACCGGAACGGCAGCGAGACGCGGAAAACGGCGGCGACAGAGAGTAACTCCGGCGAGAAATTAATCTCAAACCGAAGCGAAATTGATCGTGGGGTTTGGGGGAAGTGGTAGAGGAGTTCGGGGGCTTCGATATGACGCGCGGGGTTTCGGATTTGGTGGTTCGTGCTCGAAGAAATCGGAACGGAATCGTGGGTGACTTGGAGTCGTTCGTGGCCGGGCTTCTCGGGCAGACGGTTGGAGAAGAAGATGAGCGCGGGTCCCACCGGTCAGTGAGAGCGGGCCGGCCGGCTGGGCTGAGCCGGTCGGTCCTGTCCGGTTCGGCCGGTTTTTCCTTTTCTTTTATCTATTTTCTGTTTTTGAACCTCAAAATTGATTCGGAGCTCCAAATCACTCCAAATAAAATGCAAAAAAATTTGTAAAATCATATTTTCATATGATCTAACTTTTGGAACAAGAATTTTCTCAAAATAAAATATTTAAAAATACATTTGCCTATAAAATGGCTTTTAGGGCCCTTAGGCTATCGAAACAAATTATTTTTCAAAATACTTTCAAAAGCCAATCTATGGGATATCTTTATATATGCATTAAATCCCTTTTTATCACAATACCCTCATGGGTTAAAATGCAAATAATCAAAAGCAAGATCAACGACCAAAATCAAATAAAGGCGTTTCTGCAGAAGGGTTTTCTGGGCAAATTTTAGGGTTTTGAAAGTGATCAAATGCAAGGGCGACAAGATGCTTATGATATGCAATGCATATGAAGAGTTTTGAAAATTGGGATGTTACAATCGCTGTGGCCCTTGGCCCGCTGATCATCATCGATGTGGATGGGTGAAGCCGATGGGATGGCCTCTAGCCTGTCCACCCGATGCACCAGCCCCGCAAACTCCGTGTGAAGCGAATTGGTGGAGTTGACCAACCGCGTCACCGTGGAATTAGTCTGACGTGCCTCTGTCAGCAGCGTCGATTGAGTTGTGAGCACATAATCGATCTTAGCGGTGAGGAGATCGATCTGCTTGGTGTGCTCCTATGCCGTCGTAGCGTTGTTGTGCGCCACCGTCGCCGCCAAGGCGACCAATTGCTAGATCTCCTGAAGCGAGAGCTCGGCGGTCGTCATCCTCACCGTCAGCGTGGCCTTGCTTGATTTCGCCGTGGCGGCTCGCTCCAAAGCGATTCAACTGAGCTAGGGTACACCGGAGGTGTTTTGCGTCGAATCTCAAAGAGAAACAAGACCCGTCGCCAAGGATTTCACAAATCGCTCGAGAGAATTTGAGCAGCAGCAGAATTTTTTTTGGGAAGATGGCTCTGATACCAAAATGTCACGGGAATGACATTCTCTAGCGCCACACTAGACGGTAATTAGTTCCGATACACAGAATCGCACAGAAGAGGGACGATCTGGAGGAGGAAGAAGAGATTACAGGGAAAGCACGCGGTGCTCTAAGAGTTCTGATTCTACACGCCGAGCTCGATGGAGACGATGATGGTCATATACCCTAGCTGGCGTTTGTCCTTGGGCCGTTTAATCACGGACTCTGGGCCTTCTTACTCGGGTGCCACGTCTGGGCTGCATAGGTGCTGGGCCTTCTTGTCCTCCTGGGTCATGGGCCTCTTGGGTCGTGACAATATATTGACAATAAACTAGCTTTACATTCTTGAAGAACAGTTTGTTTGGCGTGCATGGAACTATCACAGTTACTATAGAATTAGTGTCACTCAACCAATCATCCTTCTTTTTGTAAATATCTTGATATTTTACTATAAGAATCATCCCCCTGCTTTTATGATGCGTACACTTTCTTTCATATAGGATTTCACCGAAAAGGATTAACGTTAAATTTAACTGAAAAGGCATGGTAAATTCTAGAGTTCAGTACAATTCTGAAATAGTTCTCCAAGAATCAAAAGTGCAGATTGTTGTTAACTTCAGTATATGGCATTGGCAACTTTGCTATCATTGGTTCTTACAAACTTTTGCCTAAATAAAGAGTGTCCTTAACAAGCCAAGGTTCAGTTAGAACAATGTCAAGCCTGAGACCTACCATCACTGAACAATTAGGACATGCTATAAGGAGATGGTAGGCTGCAAACAAGAAGCTATGACATGTGTTTGGTGAGAAAAATAACGAAACTCTAAGGCAGAGAGTGTATTTTCTCAAACGCTCCATGGGAAAGAAAAAGGTGCGGGCGTGCCAGTGTACTAATGTACACAAATAAATAAAACAAAGTAGGGAAACATGTATTTTATTAATCTCACCATGGAGAAACGAAATTGCATGTTCCCTTATACATCATGCGCTTTGTGTGGCCTGCTAGCACGGCCAACATGACATAGACGATTGCGGTTTCTTGGTTCACGGGGCCTCGGAAAGCTCCCGCTTAATTACGTCCGCAGGTCAAGCCTGCAGACCACCTTCGATTAAGCTGCTGCAATGGTGTCGTCTTCAAGTTTTGTCTTCTCCTTGTGCTTGGTGCAGAAGATGGTGGTGATGAATAGGAAGAGAGGGGCGGTACGACCCCGCTCCGTTGATGCTAAGCCACGACCATTCGATCGTGCAGGTGCCGAATGGCATGCTATGCCGTCTTGTCGATGTACGATGAAGTGTCTAGCTGACACGCGCCTTGTCAACTAGACAGGTTGATGAAGTGGCCTTCGCCTCGTCGGTACCCGGCCTGTAAAATGTCCGCCTCATTGGACCGGACAGGATGTCTTGCTGTCACGTAGTGTCGGTGCCCAGCAAGAGCATGTGGTGTGGTGATGTACTTCATCGATACAAGGACATGTCGGTGGAGTGGATTCGCGTCGCCGGTGCTTAGTCAGTGTTGGAGAAGATGCTTGGATGCCGGAATGCCATCGGCAAATACGGATGAGGGAGTAGACTTGATGTTGAAGACGATGATGTAGATGCTGTCGGAGGTGCAAGAGACCTCGCCATGAGTCAATGAAGGATGCGCCCAAGCGGGTGCCGTGTAGCGGTGTCTCGACGAACACCGCGTAGGAGGCCGCCATGAGTAGCGGCATGCTGATTCGAAGTTGGTGAAGAGTGCGCCAATGCGGGCGTCGTGTATGGTGGTGTCTCAGCGGACACCACGTAGAAGGCCGCCACGAGCGACATCGTATTGATGCCAAGTTGGTGAAGACTGCGCTAAGGCGGGCGCCGTGTACATAGTGGTGTCTCAGCGGACACCACGTAGAAGGCCGCTAGGAGCAGCACTAACCCGTGAAGAATGCGCCAAGACGAGCATCCCGTATGGTGGCAGGATTTGGGTCAAGGCTTGCAGGATTTGGGTCTGAGCAGCCAGCAGTTGCTGCATGGTGGCAGCGTTGTTGTCCTACCCCTCCTCATTGTCAGTAGCACTGCGGCGAGGTTCACGTCTCGGCGGCATCTGCTTTGGGACAACATAGATGAGGACAATAGATAGACAGGGTCTAGGGGAAAACTAAGCTCCACAACACAGGCAACACAACAATACAAACAACAGGCATATCACAAGTATAGCAATTCAATCGTGAACAAGACAAATATAACACAGGTAAAAGCATCCACTAAGGTTTTAACATCCAAAAGCAAGTAGTTCACGAGGCATACCAGCCTAAAACATAAGTAAAGAGTTGCAAGTAAACACACGAATCTACATTGCCATACCACAACGACGGCATGGTCAATGACTAACACGATAACGAATAAAATAAGATAAATAGTTTGGCGGGCTTCAAGCTGAGTCTAAGGAAGCGAGAGGAAGTTGGCGGCTCCGGAGGCCCTCGCCCTGGAACGGGTGTTAGTGGCAGGAGTGTTCATCTCCTGCGCCTCCTGAGGCTCCTCCTCCTGTGGCTCCATCTCCTCGTCCTGAGGGGGTGGCGGAGCCGGTGCAGGTGCAGGTGCAGGGGCAGGTGCGGGTGCAGGGGCGGCGTTGGTGACCTGGGCTTGGAGCTGATCAAAGTTGTGTTGCAGGAGATCCTTCTCGTACAGAATCTGCTCCATGAACTCGTGCATGTTTAGAATAGCAGTCCCTCTGCGGGTCAACTCAGTTGCCTGCTGCACCAGTTGTCCTTTGAGTATCCCCACCTGGTCTTCAGCTATGTCCGCTCGGGTCATCTCGTTGTAAAGATTCTTCCCCCTGAGATCCCACCGGCTCAGCGCGTCCTCGGAAGCAGGGTGCTGCCAGGTGCAGCGTCGTGCACAACGTCGCCAATTGCCTTCCGAAGGGGATGTCGTCCTCGGTTGTAGGGTAGTGGACGTGAGTGAAGGGGGGTTCGTCGCCGAAGTTTGGTGGGCCGTTCATCTACAATATTTTTTTGGTGGAAGGAGAGAGTCAGTCATATGCTCAAGTAGGTAGATGAATAAAGGTAACAATGACAAGGTGGTGTGTATGTTATGCAAACATGATGAGTAAATGCAATGGTGGAAACATGACAGAGTAGTATGAGATGGATATAAATGCATATGAAAACTGAAGATGCATGAGAAGGAATAATTTTTGCAAGTGTAGATGATGTAAAACACATGTAGTATGTATGTACTGAACAATGGTATGATTTGCAAGTGTATATGAATATGAATGTAACTCAATATGCAACTCAAAGAGGTATGAAATGCATAGAATAATCCTATGGTCTCTTTTGGTCTAGTCCATGCTAGGGTCACGTTCCTACAGGCAACACAATGCTCTGATACCATCTGAAGCGACCGCCCCCGTACACGGGTTTGATCTTTGTGCTTTTAGTGCTAGTCCCTGGATCGACTCACTAGCACACACAGTTTCAAGATGTAATATCATAGAACAAAGGTCTCAATATTACAACGCATCATCCAGAATTTAAAAGGACTTACAAGCTCGCATAACCTCATGGGTTAGCTGGAAATAAAACAATTGTTTAGCAGTGGAAAAACGAAAGATACAAGGGCTACATCAACACCACGGTGAGAGCGTGTTGGAATATAGCCCCGTAACCCAAACAAGCAGAACATACTCATACTCTTCGTCGGAGCTTCCTGCATCATTAAACGATGCAGCCACTAGGGTCAATACATTGAATGTATTGGCAAGATCATTAGGAGTTATATCAGAACCTACCAAGTATATGAATAATGTGGCAAACTGGGGTTCAAGGCTATTTGCATAAAAGTTTAGTTGTTTTTTTCCTATCTTTTAATCAAATAGAATTTTATCACTATTGGACATGGGGTAGACACACCCATGCTCTTATTAAACTAAGGACATTGAGTAGACACATCAATGCTCCTAAACCCAAGTTCAAACCATTCATTTTATTTGGAAATTAGAATGAGTGAGACTTTCCTTACAGCTCCACATCCAGTTGCTCAAAATTTGTCCATTACCGGGGACACGATTAAGTACTTAGTTTTGATGCTCTAGAGAGTCTGTACACATTCCCCACAAGAAACCGACGGGTTAACCCCTTACTGTCCTCAGGGTAGAGTAGCAACGGCGTTGATTACGAGGTTTTCAGAGGCAATTCCCTAAACTACGAGAGAATCACGCTCCCCCTACACATTCTACCTCAGTACAATTCCTCGGGTTTAGGTTCATACAACTTACTCTTGTCTCGTCAGAGCCCATATAGCATTGTGGTTGTACTGGAAGCTACTAAATAGGAAACTAGTCCAGTCTCGGTTACCCTAGGTGGCATTCTACAGTTGCAACGTAGGCGCTCTCCGAATCCACTGGAGAGACATCCATGCACGATCCCTTCCCGAGTCCACGGGAAGTCGACTCAGAGGGACCCATAAAAATGGACCTGACGCCGCTAATCCTCAAAATCCTCAAAGCCGCCTACCCAGGATGGTTCATTGAACTAATTGTTTTGCCTTATTCTAATAAAACATTTCATTTCTCCATAGGCATAACGATATCATAATGTAGTAATTTCCCCCACGATACTACCATAGCTGTAACATCTCAGAATTTTCCAATTCTGGAATGTTAAATAAAATAATTATTTTAATTAAAATATTGGCTTTGGAAATGTTTTGGTTGTGAATTTCTGAAGGATTTGAAATTTTTAGGACTTATTTAAATTTTTCCACACCATGTTTGAATATTCAACAAAAGAGTGGATTAATATGACTATCCAAATTATACAACATGGTTGGGACATTTATCTAAGTTCAAAGTTATTCTATTTTGGACCCATATGCATCTTATGATTTCCAACGAATTATTCTTTGCATCTAAATAAATCCTATGTTCTTTTTGAAGAATTTATTAGCACACTAAGTTTTCAATTTGGATGCCATGACCATTTGAGAGCATCGTTGGAATATTTGAATCAATTAGAAATGATTTCTGACATTTATTTAAATGTTTTAGAGAGGGAATAATATGACTTTCCTACTTATAAGGTTGGAAACATATTTAATGATGCACCTATGTTTTCTCGATTTTTATTTTGACATGTTAATTTTGTTTTTGAGAAGAAGTTATCAAATATTCGAAAAGAGGATAGCGTGACATCCTCATGTGCAAATGTTATTCCAACATTTAATCCATCGTTGAGAGGGATAACGTGACTTCCCAAATATATATATAGTGGATACATCTGTGATGGTTTACATGGTTTGTGATTTGGTGTTATAAAGCTATTTGGGAATTTAGTGAACCATGTAATTAATATGAGATTTTATTTGGAGTTTAACCCAATGGGGTATTTAGCTAAGAAAGGGTTTTAGTGCAAAGTATGCCAACCCAATATTTTGTTTGAGTTTAAACTAATTTATGAAACAAAGGTTTCATAATAGATTTCAAAACCTATTTTATGTATTACTTATAAAGCCCTAATGACATTTATATAAGCAAAAGTATTTTTACTTATTTTATTTTAAAAGGATTCAAGTCCCAAAAGTTCACACTTTAGAGGATTTGAATTTACAAATTTTCTGGAGTTTACTTAGACTTATTTGGAGTTAGGAATCAAAAGTTATTAATAAAAACAGAAATGGAAAAAAAAAGAAAAAGGAAAAAAAGAGAGAATGGACCGAGCCAACGGCCGGCCCATCTCCACCGAGCGCCCCAGCCAGAGCACGAGCACGAGCTCGTTCTTCCTCCTCTCCTCTGCACCTAAGGAAACCTCTCCTTTCATATTTTCATCCTTTGATTACTTTCCTTCCCGCGCGTCTCTCTCCGAAAGGAAACCACCCCATCAATCCTCACCATCCCGGGAACCCATTCAGGAAATCAATTTGAAGTTTCCTCTTATAATCGTAGTTTCCAAAAGAGGCGCCCCGAATGTTGGCCGTCGACATCCGCGCCCGATCTCCCTCCTCGGCCACTATAAAAGGATTCCACGCGCGTCACTTTGAGCCTTTGCCTCTCCTCTCCCATTCCCATGTAAAAAGTTTGGCCCCAAAACCTCTGTACAGCCGGCTACGTTGACGTCTTCCTCCGCCGGTCACCGCCACCATTGTTGCCGGTGAGATCACCCCGAACCTCCGTTCTTCGATTCCTTTCACCGGTAGACTCATGTGAGCCTTACCTACCTTCGTGACAAGATTTCGTGACCTCTTGACGTCGTTGGCCGCGCCGTCCCCGAACCCATGCCGAAGCCGCGCCCGGAGCTCCGCCCGTCGCCATCCGGAGATGCTACGACCGCGGAAGCCGCGTCACGGTGTCCGCCTTGACGTCTTCCACGGCCCCATCGAACCCTACGTCAACATCGTCACCGTCCTCCTTCAACTCCGGCGAACTCCGTGTCTTTTCCGGTGAGCAACTTTTCCTCTGCAGCAGTTTTGATTAGCCATGTTTAGAAGCCCATATCTTTTGATCTGTGTATCATTTTTGGCCGAATCTTTCTTTTGTAGTTAGAGCACGTCCACCTCTATATACCAGACCAGATTGTATACCCCTTATTCATGATATTCAGTACGGCATCTTCGTTGGAAATTGCTATTCACAGTACGCTGCTTCTGGATTAGCCACCTTTCGAAATTAATATAAATTGTTGCGTTGATCCGTTTGTTTCCAAACCTTCTGTAGATCATCAATTAGATCATGTTCTACACATTAGTGTACATCTTGTACAACTTAGGATTCATCTACAGAGGTGCATCTTCAATCAAAAATCGTATCTGTTAACACTGTCACATCAGTTAGCTTTCTTCCGGAGCTTATATCCTTTGAGGCATTATTTCAAATTAGATTATTCTTTCTGTCATGTCAATATCAAATCCAAATATACATCATAGACCTATTTTAAAACCTTTCCAAGTTCATCCACACTAGTGCATCGTCGTTGCAAAATAGTACCTTCAGCAATTTCCCACACTTGGCCAATTCTAAGCTTTTAGTTACAGAAACTTTGTTATATATTAGCCTTTTTTGTAAGCCTGTATCTTTTGACTCAAAACTCCTATTTAGGTTAAACCAGTGGCTGTTGAAAGCTTGTTAGATCTAGTTTAATTCATCCCATTATCCCTCTATCTTTTTAAGCCATTAGCACTAGTACATTTTCAGTAGAAGTTAGTATCTTTAATCTGTCAGAATCAGACTAGCCAGTTTTGCAAGCCAGTAGCTAGATTTCTCTAGATCCTTTTGGGATGAGACTTGTTGGTTTAGCAAGTACAATCTTAATACTATACATTAGTATACTTTTAATCCCATGTGCTGCCATTTAGCACCATTTTCCAAATAGCCAAAATATCTAAGTTATAACAGTTCCTATAGACTTGAATTCCAGACTTAGCCACACTAGTCCATGCCCAACCAAACTTTGTATTTGTTAACACTGTCTTATTGATTAGCAATGTTCCAAAGCCCATACATGTTGATCCATATTTTCAAACCAGTTCATTCTTTCTGTTGTGACAAGAGTACACCAAACTCTAATTTCTGGACCACTTTGTACACCTTCCAAAGATAATCTACAGTAGCCTATGACCCCTAGAAAATTGTAACAGCCCGTAGGTTACCAAAGTAATTCCGTTCCAACTCCGCTTTTGTCCCAACCTTGTTCCTACCTCTTAGATCTATGCCTAGGATAGCCTAACAGTAGTTAGGTACTGTTTAATTTAAACCTCGTATATTGTTTTGGTTCTTTATTTGGAGTTATGATTTGGAGTTCTCGAATAGTCATTTATTATTGCTTTTCGTTCTTCGTGATAGATTATACGGAGTGCGGTAACCGTGAGTATCGAAAAGAAGAAGAATACAAAGATACTAATCAGGCAAGTTCACTTTGATCATCATCCCATTATTTTATTATGCACTAGTTTTTATTAGTTGCATTGTTAGGATTATTATTGTATCTATGCTAGCTATGATCTGTCCTAATAGTATATGATACCTTTGCCATGTCCACACCACCAATCGCCATCGTAGTAGTAAAAATGCTATGCTATGATAATATACGAGGGTGGTATTATTACAATGTGATACTATTGAATTACAATATGATTTTCCTAGTGTATGGCAAAACAAGTAATTCAATGAATCGTCCTAGGTGGGCTGCTTTGAGTTTTCGGATGTCGTGACGTTAGGTCCATTTCTATGGGGCCCGCTGAGTCGTCTCTCCGTGTGATTTGGGAGCGTCCATGGTCATCTCCTCGTGCGACTCGGGGAGCGCCTGCGTCACAATGTGTGATGCCACCCGGCATAACCAGAGACTGGACTAGTTTCCTGTTTAGTAGCTTCCAGTACAACCACATGGTATTATGGGCTCTGCCAAGATGGACATAACAAATATGAACCTGGATCCGAGGTGACATCGGTATGTAGCAGTGTAGGTTGGAACGCGTCCCTCAGGTGGTTTGGGGGAATATGTTCTGAAAATTCCTGTAATCGATGCCGTTGCTACTCTACCCTGAGGACAGCAAGGGATTAACACGTCTATTTTTTGTGGGTAAAGTGTACCACCTCTCGAGAGTGTCAAACTAAGTACTTAGCCGTGTCCCCGGTTACGGACAATTATGAGCAACTAGATATTGGGGCTGTAAGGAAGGTCTCACTCATTCCAATTTCATAATAAAACGAATGGATTGAACTGGGTAGGAGCATTGATATTTCTACTCAATGTGCCTAGGTTAACAGGAGCATGGGTGTTTCTACCCCGTGTCCAATAGAATCAAAACTATTTGTTTAAAAATGATAGGATGAAACAATGATGCTTTTATGCAAATAGCCAAACCCCACCTAGCCAAATACCGCATGTAGCTGATAGGATATGTTATAACCCTTTGGTGAACTTGCCAATACATTCAATGTATTGACCCCCTAGTGGCTGCAACGTTTAAATGTTGCAGGTGAACCAGGTGAAGAGTGAGGTACGAATTGTTAGGGTTGCGAGTTTACATTCCAACATGTTTCGACTGTGGAGTTGTTATGGGACTCCTGTATCTTCTGCCTTCCGCTGCAATATTTTATTTTCTTTCGAGATAACCCATGAGGTTATGCAATATGTAAGGTACTATTAAATTCTGCATCAATGCAATGTAATATACTTTTGACCTTTGTATCTTGATATTACATCTTGAAACTGTGTGGACTAGCACGGTAAGCACAGAGATCGAACCCTTTGTAAGGGGGAGGATCGCTTCAATAGCCTAGCATTCAACTACAATCGATGGCAATTTGGTAGTAAGGTAATGGCAAGGGTAAACTATACTATCTGGGATTTATAGCTAGCATAGAGGTAGGAGTAATATTCCTAATGCATCTAATAAAACAACTAGTGCATAGTAAAAATATTTGGGAGATGATCAAAGTGAACTTGCCTTGTCCAAGGTTGTGGTAGTTCTCGCACTCTTCGCAACAACAAGGTTCACAATCCACACAATCTAAAATAAAAGAAAGCACACACACATTAAACATGCCATTCAATACAAAAACATGCTATGATGCATATGTCATGACGATGCACACATAGGTTGCTTCTAAATGTGACTTGTTTAGTTTTCTGTTTTGAAAAGCTTCACCAAAGATTTGGACAGATTATACAATAACAAAGAGGTACTTACTTTGTATGAAACAAGGATGGGCTTTAATTAAAAGCTTATATGATTTTTGTAAAGCATGGAGTAAGATTAAATTTGTGTGGCCTTATCATTTACAAAATAATTTCCCTTCTGGTCCTAATGGACAGAGAACATACTCAAATTATTTTTGAGCAAGCTAACATACTCAAAACTAGTTTGAAATAATTCATTTGAATATTAAACCATAATTAAGCATTCTGTAATTTGCTTCTGGTAAAGTTGTTCAAAGTTAATATTAAACTATGCCAAAAGATTCTTCAGGTCGTGAGTATTCTAGAACGGTATAGAACTTACAATTTGGCCAAACGGTTTGAGAGATATGATGGTTTGAAGTTCCAGGGGCTTTTCTGCAAAGTTACTTTTTAATTCGGCCGAGAAATAAATTTTAATTTTATACGGGACATGTGGCGCTATCCTATAGGCTGGTTAGGGTTTTAATCTCAGCCGTTCATGGAGATCCGACGGCAGAGAGAGGAGACAGCTCACCGGGCGGCGCTAGGGTTCGCCGGAGACGAGGAAGACGGCGGCGGCGGCTTCGGGCGGCGATGGCGCGACGACTCGGGTGGCGGTTCGGCTCGGGGAAGTAGGGGAACGGGTGTGGCTCGGCGAAGCGGTCCCGGCGGTGGTCGCGGCTTCGCTCAGGGAGCTCGGACGCGACGTCAAGGACGACGAAGGGCGGCGGCCGGCAGGGACGGGCTCGGGCGGCGACGGCCTCTGGTCTGCGGTGGTCCGAAACAGAAAACGACCGCGTCACACGGTGCGCGCGAGAGAGAGGAGAATGAAGTGGGGGTCGGCCGTGCGAAAAGCTCACCGGGACGACGGCGACGGCGAGGAGACGGCGGCGGCAGAGAGCTTTCTCCGGCGAGGAATTGCAACGAAGCGAGGGCGTAATTGAGCGTGGGAGTTGGGGGAAAAGTGAGAGAAAAGAGGGGGCTTCGGGGTGATGCGCACAGGTTTGAGGAAGGGGGCTCGTGCGTGGAAGAAACGGCGCGGAGTCGTGGGCGTGCTCGCAGGTCGTGGCCGGAGATTTCGGTCGGGCGGTTGGAGAAGATGACGGGCAGGGCCCACATGTCAGTGGCACAGGCGACTCGGGCGCGCGGGGCTGGGCCGGTTTGGTTGGTTAGCAGGCCGGTTCGGCCCATTTGGCCGGGTCGGCCACGGTTTTTTTTCTTTTCCTTTTTCTTTTTTTCTTTTTTCATTTTTTGAACACCAGAATTGATTCAATGCTCCAAATCACTCCAAATAAATTGCAACAAAATTTGTAAAATCATATTTTCATATGATTTAACTTTAGGGACAAGAATTCCCTCAAAATAAAATATTTAAAAATACCTTTGCCTATAAAATTAGCCTTTAAGGCCTTTTAGACTATCAAAATAATTTGTTTTTCAAAACAATTTCAAAAGCCAAATTATGGGATAGCTATATATATGCATTAAATCCCTTTTTACGCTGAAACCCTCATGGGTTAAAATGCAATTATTCAAAAGCAAGAACAAGGGCCAAATTCAAATAAAAGTACTTTAAAAGGGTTTACCCCATTGAGGAGGGATCCCTTGAGCTTCGGACAATCAGACTTGCTTTGTTTTTCTCCATTTACGAGGAGAGCTTGGATTTCTTTGCATTTACCCATTGAGGAGGGATACCTTGACTTGTTGATCTTCATGATTTTTTTTCTTTTCTTTACGGGAACTGCTTGCTTGAACTTCAGTTTGCTTGCTTAGGGGGGGGATCCACCTTCAGAATTCAGAAGGCAGCCGTCCATCTATGTGGACTAGGCGACCCTCATAGACCTTTTGGCTAGTGGAAGCACGCCCTAGGGGTGTCAAGAGGCAAAATTGTGCCATCTCGCTCTTTTGCTTATAGTTTAACCCGGGGCATGCTGCCCCCAGGAACTCAAGACACCTCAAGAGACGTGAGGTGCATGGAGCCTCGATGCTTTGAAGTATCCCAAGTACTTTCCTCCACGGCCTCTAGAAGCACGCACTTGGTACACGCCGCGCATTGTGGGCGTAGTTGCCGCTCCAACCCGTGTTCAAATTTTTTTGCCTCCTTCAAACTAGTCTCGGAGCAGCATAATCTTAGTCACCAGCTTGATGCGACATTGGGAAAGCCTGTTTTTTTGTTGGACTATAAAGTCCGTAGAGGAAACCGAATAAAATCAAACCCAAACCATGCATTGGTGAAGCATGTTGGATTCCGGTGGCAACTGGCCGGCTTTGAAGCGACCGTCCTCGTATAGGGTTCGATCTCTGTGCTTATAGTGCTAGTCCCTGGATCGACTCACTAGCACACACAGTTTCAAGATGTAATATCGAGATACAAAGGTCAAAGTACTTTATTACATCGCATTCATCCAGAATTTAAGAGTACTTACAACTCTGCATGACCTCTTGGGTCAGCATATCAAAATAGAGTTTCAAAAACTAAGCAGCGGAAAGGTAGAAGCAAATGAGCCACAACTACTCCAAGGCGAGAGCATGTTGGAATGCAGGCTCGTAACCCAAATAAACAACGACGAACCTCACTCGTCGTCTGATCCACCTGCATTGTTAATTGCAGCCACTACGTGGTCAATACATTGAATGTATTGGCAAGTTCACCAGAGGTTATAAAAGGACTTACCAAGTACATGCATATTTTGGCTAGGTGGGGTTTGGCTATTGAAGCGACCGCCCCCGTACAGGGTTCGATCTCTGTGCTTATTTGTGCTAGTCCCTGGATCGACTCACTAGCACACACAGTTTCAAGATGTAATACCAAGATACAAAGATCAAAAGTACATTATTACATCGTATCATCCAGAATTAATTGTACTTACAAACTTGCATGACCCCTTAGGCCAGCATAAACAAATATTGTTTCAAAACCATGAAAACATTGTGTCATAAAGCTGCAACGGAAAGGTAGAGCAAATGGGCCTCAACTAGTCCCGGAGGAGAGAGCATGTTGGAATGTAAGCACATGACCCAAAGAACATCGACGAACCTCACTCTTCGTCAGATTCACCTGCATTATTGATTAGAGCCACTACGTGGTCAATACATTGAATGTATTGGCAAGTTCACCTGGAAGTTATAACAAATCCTACCAAGTATATGCAATTGAGGTATAGTGGGGTTCGGGCTTTATGGCGTGGTAGCAAAACATAGTTTATCATACTACAATTGAATGTTACATTATTGTTAACTAATGGACACCGGGTAGAAACATCGATGCTCATAATAATCTAAGGACATTGAGTAGATACATCAATGCTCCTAACCCAAGTTCAAACCATTCATTTTATTTAAGAAATTGGAATGAGTGAGACCTTCCTTACAGCCCCCAAATCTAGTTGCTCATAATTGTCCGTAACCGGGGACACGGCTAAGTACTTAGTTTGACACTCTCGAGAGGTGGTACACTTTAACCACAAGAAATCGACGTGTTAATCCCTTGCTGTCCTCAGAGTAGAGTAGCAACGGCATCGATTACAGGAATTTTCAGAACATAATCCCCCAAACCGCCTGAGAGACGCGCTCCCACCTACACGGCTACATACCGATGTCATCCTCGGATCCGGGTTCATATTTCTTACATCCATCCTGGCAGAGCCCATATTACCATGTGGTTGTACTGGAAGCTACTAAACAGGAAACTAGTCCAGTCTCTGATACCCCAGGTGGCATTCCACATTTGCGACGCAAGCGCTTCCATAGACATGGAGAGACGACTCATAAAAATGGACCCATAGAAATGGACCTGACGTTGCATAACCTCTAAATCCTCAAAGCCGTCCACCCAAGATGGTTCATTAAATTGAAATAAAACCTTTTCAAAGCCTTTGGAGATTCAAATTTGAATTCAAACATGCAAATGTGGCATGATGCTCATGAGTGCCATGCATATGAAAGGGTTTGAAATTTTGGGATGTTACAGACCTAACCCCCTTAAGATGAATCTCGTCCTCGAGATTCGGTTTGGCTAGCAAAGAGGTGCGGGTGGTCTTCTCGAAGATCATCATCTCGTTCCGATGTGGCTTCCTCTTCTGTGTGATGGTCCCACTGAACCTTGCAGAACGTGATAGTCTTGGATCGAGTATGTCTCTCAGCTGTATCCAAGATACTGATCGGTTTCTCCTCATAGGTGAGGTCACTCTGCAGCTGGACTTCTTCTAGGGGTATGTACCCCTTAGTGGTGTGTCGGCCATCTCAGGATGACACTTCTTCAGTTACGATACGTGGAAGACGTTGTGGACATTGGACAGTGCTTCCGGTAAATCCAACTTGTAAGCTACCTCTTCTTGCCGTGACAAGATCTTGAAAGGTCCAATGAAACGGGGTGCTAGCTTTCCCTTGATTCCAAATCTCTTAATACCGCGTATCGGTGAAACTTTGAGATACGCTCTATCTTTAGCCTCGTAGGTAATTTCCCTAAGTTTGGAATCTGCGTAGCTCTTTTGCCTTGACTGAGTTACCTTCAGTCGGTCTCGGATGAGTTTACCGAACCATATGGTTCCTTGGTCATCTTCACGAAAATTATTGTTAACTAATGGACACCGGGTAGAAACACCGATGCTCCTATTAATCTAAGGACATTGAGTAGAAACATCAATGCTCCTAAACCCAAGTTCAAACCATTCATTTTATTTAAGAAGTTGGAATGAGTGAGACTTTCCTTACAGCCCCAATATCTAGTTGCTCATGATTGTCCGTAACCGGGGACACGGCTAAGTACTTAGTTTGACACTCTCGAGAGGTTGTACACATTCCCCACAAGAAATCGACGTGTTAATCCCTTGCTGTCCTCCGAGTGGAGTAGCAACGGCACCGACTTCAAGAATTTTCAGAACATGTTCACCCAAACCACCTGAGGGACCCGCGCTCCCACCTACACAACTACCTCAGTACAATCCCTCGGATCTGGGTAAACATTTCTTACTCCATCCAGGCAGAGCCCATATTACCATGTGGTTGTACTGGAAGCTACTAAATAGGAAACTAGTCCAGTCTCTGATACCCCAGGTGGCATTCCACATTTGCGACGCAAGCGCTCCCTGAATCCACGGAAGTGACGTCCATGGACGATCCATCTCCGAATCCATGGAGACTCGACTCAGAGGGACCCATAGAAATGGACCTGACGTCACATAACATCTCAAAATCTCAAAGCAGTCCACCCAGGATGGTCATTAGGGTTGTTTTTGCCAAGTTTCCAAAATCACTCCACATCATCATTTCACAGTGAATAAGATATCCTCCCACGTTTACTAACATAGCATGGCTAAGCAATATCTAATCACGATGGCTATTGGTGGAGGATTCATGGCAAAGGTAACCCTATAGCTAGTAGGTCAATCATAGCGAGCATAAGTACGAGTAATAGTCCTATCAATGCATTTCTACAAACAACTCTAATGCATAAGTATTTTAAAAACAATAGTAGTAGGATATGATCAAAGTGAACTTGCCTTGGTAGCAGTTGGAGTTCAGATACTCATCACAATCACAAGGTTCGCTCTCCGATAAAACTATACGAAACAAACAATATACACACATAAACACACGATTCACACCACGACAAAATAGAATATGCTATGATCCGATGCAAGCATGTGACATGATTTGGTTTATTTTATTTGGGTGATCAACTGCTCTTAAGCATTGGTAATTAAAAATAATAATGCATTAGGGTTTTAAACAAAAGGCAAAAACAATTTATTAAAACCCTAAATTATAGTTTTATTGGCATAAGCCAAATAATTTAATTCAAAATATTTATTTCTCTGTCCCAATGGACAGAGGATAATAAAACAAATGTTTGGGCACTGGTTTCAATTAAAAAGGACTTCTAAATAATTAGTTATGAATTAAATGGCATTAAACCCTATTCTGTAAATTGACTGTGATTCAAGTATTCAAATTGAAATTCAAACTTCTACAGGTTGAGAGCTTTCCAAAAAGGTCTAGTTTGTCAAATTTGGCCAAAGGGTTTAAAAGTTATAAGCATTTGAAGTTACAGCGCCTTTTCTGCAAAATTGCCATTTAAATCAATTCCGGGATTAAAATTTTATTCTCGTTTTTTATTTAAGCAGTGCTACGTGGCGCAATTCTATTGGTGCGTACCGGTTCGGGTTTTAATTAAAACAGGGATCTAATCTCGGCCGTTGATCCTATATCGGACGGCTCGGGAGCATCGGGCTCACCTCCGGGAACCTAGGGTTCCGGCGAGTGGCTCCGGCGGTGGCGCGGCACGGGCAGGCGGCGGCGGGGATGGTTCCGGCGACGCGGGCGGCTCAAGGAAGCACGCGGGAGGCGCGGCGAGTCGAGGTGGCGGCCGTGACGCGATCGGCGTGGCTCGGGGAGGCCGGCGTTGTCGCCTAGGACGACGCGAAGACGGCGGCGGGCGGCGTGGTTCCGGCGGCTAGGGGGCACCATAATCAAAATTGCACGCGTCAAAAGATGTGCACGGTCGAGGGGCTCCAGAAATTTGAAGTTTCGGCCGAAGATGCTCACTGGCGAGGTCGGTGCGACGCGAAGACGGCGGCGGCGGGCTCCTTGCTCCAGCGAGGCAATTCGGCGGCGTGGGCGCGTGCGAGCGGGGGCGAGCAGGGGGAAATGAAAGAGGACAGGCAGAGCTTTATAGGGGTGCGGGCTGCTCGCTTCGGGAAGGCCGGAATCGGCGGGGTGGCGATGGCGCGGGCGGAATCCGGTGCGGGCGCTTTCCTTACGGGGAAGAAAGCCCTGACAGGTGGGCCCCACCTGTCAGTGGCTGCGGGCGTGCGCGCGCGGACCGGGCTGGCTTGGTTCGGCTCGGGCGTGGTCGGGACGGGGCCGGTTCGGCCCAAAACGGCGGGGCCGGTCTGGTGTCTTCCCTTTTTTTTTCTTTTAGCCTTTTCTTTTTCCCTTTTTCTTATTTCTTTGATATCTTTTGATTTTGAACTCCAACTTGGTCCAAATAAATTCCAATTTTTTTGTAAAATCATGTTTTATCATGAATTCAACTTTTGGGAGTAATTTCCCCTCAAAATAAAATATCTAAAAATACATTTGCCCTATAAATGCCTTTAGGGCTATATAACTATTTAAATAAAATAGTTTTTCAACTCCAAATAATTATCCAAAAATTATGGGATAGCTTATTTATGCAATAAACCCCTTTTATAAATAAACCCTATTGGTTTGAAGATCCAAAGCACAAATGGGTGTAAACCCTAGAGTTTAAATTGAAATAAAATCTTTTCAAAGCCTTTTGAGATTCAAATTTGAATTCAAATATGCAATTGTGGCATGATGCTTATGGATGCAATGCACATGTAAAAGTTTGAAATTTTTGGGATGTCACAGACCTAACCCCCTTAAGATGAATCTCGTCCTCGAGATTCGGTTTGGCTAGCAAAGAGGTGCGGGTGGTCTTCTCGAAAATTATCTTCGCGCTCCCAAGTGGCTTCCTCTTCAGTGTGATGGTCCCACTGAACTTTGCAAAACTTGATGGTCTTGGATCAGGTTTGTCTCTCAGCTGTATCCAAGATTCTGATCGGTTTCTCCTCATAGGTGAGGTCACTCTGTATCTGGACTTCCTCAAGTGGTATCGTATCCCTCAGTGGTGTATCAGCCATCTCAGGATGACACTTCGTCAGTTGCGATACATGGAAGACATTGCGAACATTGGACAGTGCTTCCGGTAAATCCAATTTGTAGACCACTTCTCCTTGGCGTGACAAGATCTTGAAAGGTCCAATAAAATGGGGTGCTAACTTTCCCTTGATTCCAAATCTCTTAACTCCGCGTATCCGTGAAACTCTGAGATACGCTCTTCCTTCAATCTCATAGGTAACCTCCCTACATTTGGAATCTGCGTAGCTCTTCTGCCTTGATTGAGCTACCTTCAGTCGGTCTCAGATGAGCCTAACCTTTTTCTCGGCATCCTTTATCAAATCTGGGCCGAATAGGCTACGGTCGGGGGGCATGAGCCGGGATTCTCGTGAATCGTCCGACTGATATATGCTCCCCCGTCGTGGACTCCATCGATGATGTATGCCCTTCACTTCGGCTCGGATGTCTTGATGATTTTGTAGATTGGTAGAGGAACGCGAGGAATCCATCCCGCTGGACCAAACAGTTGGAGGTGACCTGCAAGCTGGCAGGCACTTCCATATGGATATCACCGGCAATGGCTCTGTGTCACGCCAATGACAGCATCTCGACAGACGCAAATCGGTTGTTGGTGAAGCCGACGACCCACATCGAGCGGGCGCTAGGGCGCACGGCCCGTAATGGCAATCACGAGCACATCAAAAGGTGGTCGCAAAATCATACGATATGCTTTCTGCCTGCATCCCCAATCTGCGGTGTGCGCCGCCGCCTTGGACGCGTTTCTCCGAGAGATCGAGCTGGCTGACCATGGCATTCGTGTGTTAGTTACGTGTATGGGCGGCACGTGCGGCCAGCACCATGCACGTGTCAAGGGCAACACCGCCATCTTGTTCTTGATGTCATCGGTTCTCTGGCCGGCCATGGCTAGCATGCATGCATGATGCATACACGAGACACACCTAACGAAATGCATGCATGCACGAACGTGCACCACATCCCAGCATATGTGCCAGCTCTTGTACACCATCGTGTGTGCTTCTTTCGCAAGCGGGCGGCCATCGACAAACGACGGTGTGTACGGCCATGTCTGATGGCACTGCCGAGCCCTGGTCGGGGTCGACGACGAAGAAAGCGACACATCCTTCCTGGCATCTAGGGCAAGGATGGCTCCCGCGCCGAGCTGTGCTCGGTGTCAATCAGCTCAGCGGTCGCCTCCTCATGAGGGAATAACATCCCACCTGAAGCGAGTGTCATTTGGTTGATGTAGATAATGCCCTTTCTTGGGCGCACACCGACACGTGGTAGGCTAGGGAAAAGCATCCCACCCACAGCCAGTGTCATGTGGTTGATCGATGACGACCACGCCCTGCCTCGGGTGCACACCGACAGGTGGTAGGCACGGGAAAAACATCCCACCTGAAGCTGGCATCGTCTTGTCGATGAAGACAACGCCTTGCTTTGGAAGGCATCAGTACGTGGCGCTCCTTAACATGGCGCCAGTGATGCGCATGACGACGTCCATGTCACGTTGAGAGGTGATCGCGGGTATCGTGCTGCCAAAAGAAGAAAGAAAAAAAAGTAACATGTCGTTCGTGAGGATCACCAGCCGTCTTCGTCGATGAGCTGAGAGAGTGCCGGTGACCAGAGCACCGCCAATAATGAAGTGCTTGACCTGGACCGGCAATATTCTTGCCGCTCGCCGTCGACGTGTATTCGACGCAACTTTGGCTTCCAATCCTAGGCGCCATGCACGCAATGACTCCATGAGGGCCTCCTGCCTTGTGGTGTTGCTGTGTCTTGTGGCTGCCGACTCATTTTCTATTCATCATTCGATGCCCTGTGCTTGACGAAGATACTAAGGCATGGGTTGATGAAGATGCCTGGTGATGCCACCAGCTCTGACCTGCAAGTTGACGATGAGGGAGCTTGATGATGCTTCCTCTTCTACTGCACGCCTTGTCGTCACCATGGTCATCGGGTACCCGGAGGAGACCTGTCCAGCATGTGTTCGTCCTTGGCGGTGGATGTACCTAGGTGTGTGGGCACATGATGCTTCATGATCCTCGATGACCTGCTTGGTGCCTCCGGCTTCGACTAAGGAACCTGGTCGCTCACCTTGCATCATCGGGCGCTCGCTTTCCTGCCCGTCTTCGTGCCTCCTTCATGCACAATAGGATGATGCGCATGATAAGGTTGATGTAGACATGTGCACGGACACCGGCGACTCCCCAGCTTCTCGGGCTTGTGGGCGTCCTAGACTTGGTGAAGTAGTGGTTGTTGGTGAAGCTGACCACCTCAAAGAGGTAGTCGTGACACCACTAGGCACTAGCGACGTGCACTAGAACATCGGGTCAGCAACATCTCGGTCCTCTTGTAAAAAGGCACATAGAGTGCCCCCAGCTCCTTGGAGCTATAGCAGAGGTGGACGAAAGCATGCCTATGCATGTAGAAGACACCCGCTTGCTAGAACTAGATCAGACCAGGAAGCAATTATGTGTAGAGATTGAAGCGACAGCCCCCTTACTAGGGTTCGATCCCTGTCCTTATTTGTGCTAGTCCCTGGATCGACTCACTAGCACACACAGTTCAAGATCTAATACCAAGATACAATAGTCAAAATGTACTTTATTACATCGTATCATCCAGAAGTTAATTGTACTTACAAAATTACATGACCCTTTGGGCCAGCATAAACAAATATTGTTTCAAAACCACGATAACATTGTATCATAAAACTGCAGCGGAAAGGTAGAGCAAATGGGCCTCATCTACTCCCAGAGGAGAGAGCATGTTGGAACGTAAGCACATGACCCAAAGAACATCGACGAACCTCACTCTTCGTCAGATTCACATGCATTATTAATTTGCAGCCACTACGTGGTCAATACATTGAATGTATTGGCAAGTTCACCTGGAAGTTATAACAGATCCTACCAAGTATATGCAATTGAGGTATAGTGGGGTTCAGACTTTATGGCGTGGTAGCAAAACATAGTTTATCCTACTACAATTGAATGTTACAATATTGTTAACTATTGGACACGGGGTAGAAACACCCATGCTCCTATTAACCTAGAGCACATTGAGTAGATACATCAAGTGCCCCTACCCTGTTCAAACCATTCATTTTATTTAAGAAATTGGAATGAGTGACACTTTCCTTACAGCCCCAATATCTAGTTGCTCATGATTGTCCGTAACCGGGGACACGGCTAAGTACTTAGTTTGACACTCTTGACAGGTTGTACACATTTCTCACAAGAAATCGACGTATTAATCCCTTGCTGTCCTCAGGATAGAGTAGCAACGGCATCGATTACAGGAATTTTCAGACCATAATCACCCAGACTACCTGAGGGACCTACGTTCCCACCTACACGGCTACATCTGCACAATCCCTCGGATCCAGGATCATATGTCTTACATCCATCCTGGCAGAGCCCATATTACCATGTGGTTGTACTGGAAGCTACTAAACAGGAAACTAGTCCAGTCTCTGATACCCCAGGTGGCATTCCACATTTGCGACGCAAGCGCTCCCCGAATCCACGGGGAGACGTCCATGGACGATCCATCTCCGAATCCACGAAGACTCGACTCAGAGGGACCCATAGAAATGGACCTGACGTCGCATAACATCTCAAAATCTCAAAGCAGTCCACCCAGGATGGTTCATTAAAGTTGTTTTTGCCAGGTTTCCAAAATACTTCATAATAACTGTTTCAAGGTAATTGAGGTTCCCTCCCACGTATACTAACATAGCGTAGCAATCAACTACTTACGATGGCAATTGGTGGAAGGGTAATGGCAAAGGTAATCCAATAATTTAATTCAAAATATTTATTGCTCTGTCCCAATGGACAGAGGATAATAAAACAAATTTTTGGGCACTCGTTTCAATTAAAAAGGACTCCTAAATCATTAGTTATGATTTAAATGGCATTAAACCCTATTCTGTAAATTGACTGTGATTCAAATATTCAAATTTGAAATTGGACAGTGCCCAAAGATTCTACAGGATGAGAGCTTTCCAAAAAGGTCAAGTTTGTCAAATTTGGCCAAAGGGTTTAAACGTTATAAGCATTTTAAGTTACAGGGCTTTTTTGCAAAAGTGCCATTTCTAATTATTCCAGGAATTAAAATTAGATTTTCATTTTATAATTCGGGTGCCACGTGGCAGCTCCTGATTGGTTGGTACCGGCTCGATTCAAATTAAAATGTGAGATCTAATCTCGGCCGTTGGATCACGATTGGACGGTCGGGGTGGGCTAGGGTTTACCTAGCGGCAGCGGCGGTCGCCGGAGACGAGGGAGACGGCGGCGAGGGCACAGGCGGGCGGCGGGCGGCTTCTCCGGTGAAGCTAACGGCTCGGGGAGGTGTACGAGAGGTGCGGCGCGGCATGGCGGTTCCGATGACGGCGACGAGGTCCTCCGGGAGCGCACGGGGCGATGCCCAGGACGACAAGGAGGCGGCAGCCGGTGACGAAGCTTCGGCTTGACGACGGCGATGGGCTGCGGCACGCAAAAGGAAAAAGCAAGCACGTCAGAAGATGCGCAAGGATGAGGGAAAGCGAACGGCTAGAAATGGGCGGAGTTTTGACCTTAGAGTTCACCGGCGGCGACCAAAACGTGCGGCGGCGGGCGAAGACCTCCGGCGAGCAATAGGGGCGGCGTGGGCACGTGCGGGTGCGGGCAAACAGAGCCGAAAGAGGCGGAGAGCTCCGAGATTTATAGTGCCGCGCTCGGCTTGCTTCTGGAAGGCCTAAATCGCCGGGATTCCGAAGATTGCGGCGGCGGAATCCGGCGCGGACTCAGCGGCAGCGGCACGGGCGCTTTCGTTCGGGAACGAACGCCCTGACAGGTGGGCCCCACCTGTTAGTGGCTGCGGGCGCGCGCGCGTGCGGCGGGGCCGGTCGGGCTCGGTCGAGCGCGGTCGGACGGGGCCGGTGCGGCCCACTTGGCCAGGCCGGTCCGGTCCGGTTTTCTCCTTTTTTTTTTCTTTTAGCCCTTTTCTTTTTCTGTTTTTCTTATTTCTTTGATATCTTTCTATTTTGAACTCCAAATTGGTCCAAATAAATTCCAGAAAATTTGTAAAATCATGTTTTATCATGATTCCCTTTTGGGAGTAATTTCCCCTCAAAATAAAATATATAAAAATACATTTGCCCTATAAATGCCTTTCAAATAAAATAATTTTTCAACTCCAAATAATTATCAAAAATTATGGGATAGCTTATGTATGCAATAAACCCCTTTTATAAATAAACCCTATTGGTTTGAAGATCCAAAGCTCAAATGGGTGTAAACCCTAAGGTTTAAATTGAAATAAAATCTTTCCAAAGCCTTTTGAGATTCAAATTTGAATTCAAAAATGCAATTGTGGCATGATGTTTATGGATGCAATGCACATGTAAGAGTTTGAAATTGTTGGAATGTTACAGAGATTCATGACTCTGTAACCAGGATTTAGCTAGACCCTGAAAGTGTAAAGTGGGATAACCGGCCCAATTTTGGGAAGGAACAGAAAACATATGAAAGTATTTTTCACAACAATCCTTCCACCATTTTGGATCTTCACCATCAAAGCGAGGGAAATCTGTCATTGGCATTTTAGCATTACCAAATTGACTGCCAGTATGGGAACCCTCTCCATGCGCATCAATATCAGCATGAAAAGTAACATGTGGAGCAAACTGAGCACTAGCACGCTCACCTTGTTCCAGGGGACGCCCACGAACCTGGTGAGTTCGATTGGGATGCCCCTGGGTTGGATGTTCATCGCCGTGGCCCTTGGCCCGCTGATCATCATCGATGTGGATGGGTGAAGCCGATGGGATGGCCTCCAGCCTGTCCACCCGATGCACCAGCCCCGCAAACTCCGTGTGATGCGAATTGGTGGAGTTGACCAACCGCGTCACCGTGGAATTAGTCTGACGCGCCTCTGTCAGCAGCGTCGATTGAGTTGTGAGCACATAATCGATCTTACTGGTGAGGAGATCGATCTGCTTGGTGTGCTCCTGTGCCGTCATAGCGTTGTTGTGCGCCACCGTCGCCGCCGAGGTGACCAATTGCTGGATCTACTGAAGCGAGAGCTCGGCGGTCGTCATCCTCACCGTCAGTGTGGGCTTGCTTGATTTCACCGTGGCGGCTCGCTCCAAAGCGATTCAACTGAGCTAGGGTACACCGGAGGTGTTTTGCGTCGAATCTCAAAGAGAAACAACACCCGTCGCCAAGGATTTCAAAAATCGCTCGAGATAATTTGAGCAACAGCGGAATTTTTTTTGGGGAGATGGCTTTCTGATACCAAAATGTCACAGGAATGACATTCTCTAGCGCCACACTAGACGGTAATCAGTTCCCATACACAGAATCGCATAGAAGAGGGACGATCTGGAGGAGGAAGAAGAGATTACAGGGAAAGCACGCAGTGCTCTAAGAGTTCTGATTCTACATGCCGAGCTCGATGGAGACGATGACGGTCATATACCCTAGCTGACGTTTGTCCTTGGGCCGTTTAATCACGGACTATGGCCCTTCTTACTCGGGTGCCACGTCTGGGCTGCATAGGTGCTGGGCCTTCTTGTCCTCCTGGGTCATGGGCCTCTTGGGTCGTGACAATATATTGACAATAAACTAGCTTTACATTCTTGAAAAACAGTATGTTTGGCGTGCATGGGACTATCACAGTTACTATAGAATTAGTGTCACTCAACCAATCATCTTTTATTTATTTTTGTAAATATCTTGATATTTTACTATAAGAATCATCCCTCTGCTTTTATGATGCGTACACTCTGTTTCATATAGGATTTCACCGAAAAGGATTAATGTTAAATTTAACTGAAAAGGCATGGTAAATTCTAGAGTTCAGTACAATTCTGAAATAGTTCACCAAGAATCAAAAGTGCAGATTGCTGTCAACTTCCGTATATGGCATTGGCAGCTTTGCTATCATTGGTTCTTACAAACTTTCGCCTAAATAAAGACTGTCCTTAACAAGCCAAGGTTCAGTTAGAACAATGTCAAGCCTGATACCTACCATCACTGAACAATTAGGACATGCTATAAGGAGATGGTAGGCTGCAAACAAGAAGCTATGACATGTGTTTGGCGAGAAAAATAATGAAACTCTAAGGCAGAGAGTGTATTTTCTCAAACGCTCCATGGGAAAGAAAAAGGTGCGGGCGTGCCATTGTACTAATGTACACAAATAAATAAAACAAAGTAGGAAAACATGTATTTTATTAATCTCAACATGGAGAAACGAAATTGCAAGTTCCCTTATACATCATGCGCTCTGTGTGGCCTGCTAGCACGGCCAACATGACATAGGCGATTGCGGTTTCTTGGTTCACGGGGCCTCGAAAAGCTCCCGCTTAATTACGTCCGCAGGTCAAGCCTGCAGACCACCTCCGATTAAGCTGATGCAATGGTGTCGTCTTCAAGTCTTGTCTTCTCCTTGTGCTTGGTGCAGAAGATGGTGGTGATGAATAGGAAGAGAGGGGTGGAACGACCCCGCTCCGTCGATACTAAGCCACGACCGTTCGACCGTGCAGGTGCCGAATGGCGTGCTGCGCTGTCTTGTCGATGTACGATGAAGTGTCTAGCTGACACGCGCCTTCTCAGCTGGACAGGTTGATGAAGTGGCCTTCGCCTCGTCGGTACCCGGCCTGTAAAATGTCCGCCTCGTCGGACCGGACAGGATGTCTTGCCGTCACCTAGCGTCGGTGCCCAGCAAGAGCATGTGGTGTGGTGATGTACTTCATCGATACAAGGACATGTCGGTGGAGTGGATTCGCGTCGCCGGTGCTTAGTCGGTGTTGGAGAAGATGCTTGGATGCCGGAATTCCATCGGCAAATGCGGATGAGGGAGTAGACTTGATGTCGAAGACGATGATGTAGATGCTGTCGGAGGTGCAAGAGACCTCGCCATGAGTCAATGAAGGATGCGCCCAAGCGGGCGCCGTGTAGAGGTGTCTCGACGGACACCGTGTAGGAGGCCGCCATGAGTAGCGGCATGCTGATTCGAAGTTGGTGAAGAGTGCGCCAATGCAGGCGCTGTGTATGGTGGTGTCTCAATGGACACCACGTAGAAGGCCGCCACGAGTGACATCGTATTGATGCCAAGTTGGTGAACACTGCGCTAAGGCGGGCGCCATGTTCATAGTGGTGTCTTAGCGGACACCACGTAGAAGGCTGCCAGGAGCAGCATTAACCTGTGAAGAATGCACCAAGACGAGCGCCCCGTACGGCGGTGTCTCAGCGGACACCACGTAGAACGCCGCCACGAGCGGTGACATGCATGACATGAAGTTGTTCAAAAGTGTGCCAAGGCGGGCGCCATGTATGGCGATGTATCCACGGACACCACGTAGAAGGCCGCCGTTAGCGACGACGTCGGGTCGATGAAGGATGCGCCAAGATGGGCGCCCTGTACGGTAGTGTCTCGACGGACACCAGGTAGAAGGCTGCCATGTGCGGCGGCGTCACGACGCCGGGTCGATGAAGGACATGTAAGCAGGGCGCCCTGTATTGCGGTGTATTGATAGACACCACGTAGAAGGCCACCATGAGCGGTGTCGTTTGACAATGGGGGAGAGCTGCGGGTCGATGGGCACCTCCCGATGACACGAACGATGCAGAAATCGCCAACAACTGTGCCGCCACCGGCGGCGGCGTTCAGATGGATGTCGGCTAGCTTGTAGATGGAGACGATGCCCCATTCAGCAAGGTATAGACGATGCCCATGTACATCGTGTCCTCGCACACGATGGTGCTTGATGTTGACAGGATGTTGATGAAGACGCGGCGTCCCGCATCGCTCGGGCGGGCACCAAAATGTGGCGCACGGCCCGGACGGCAATCACAAGATTGCTAAGCTCCGAAGACGACGGCATGCCTCCTGCATGCACCTCCATGGCACCTGGGTAGAAGAAAAGAGAGAAAGATAGAGAAATATGTATTTACCATGATGAAAGAAGAGCGCATGCTTTACAACATGCGTTGTACGTGCATGCTGCCCTTGCCTGGCGCCGTGTATGGCGGTGTCTCAGTGGACACCACACGGGCATGGCTACCATGCCTTGATGATGGCATTTGTTGATGAAGAACGCCCGG
The DNA here is from genome assembly GCF_000005505.3 of Brachypodium distachyon. NCBI lineage: Eukaryota > Viridiplantae > Streptophyta > Magnoliopsida > Poales > Poaceae > Brachypodium > Brachypodium distachyon. The sequence continues at coordinate 14,890,511 of NC_016132.3, read as the reverse complement.
CCTAGGGCGTGCAATATGTAGACATCGCCCACGAGCGCACCAACGGCATGGACGGACGTGTGCTGATTATTGACAAGACGGCGTCCCGCACTAAGCGGGCGCCGTAACATGGCGCACGGCCTGCGACAGCAATCAGGACCACGTCAAAAGGTGGTCGCAAAATCACGCGGCCAATCTCTAAAGACAACGGCATGCCTCCTGCCTGCTTTATCTCCATGGCACCTGCACAGACGAGGAAGAGAGGAAGATAGAGGGTTCTTTACGTACCATCATAAAAGAAGAACTCATCTCCCTGTACAGCGTCCCCCTTGGACGAGCACGTGGCCGGCCGCTGTCCTTGATGTCCAAGGACACCTGTACTCTTGTTATGCATGCATTGCTTGACGCCATGCTTTGGACGCGGCGTCTCGCTGACCTCCCTCTTGGTCATGTACACCTCAATGAACCCATCCTTATGTACGGCGTGCGCCGCCGGCCATCTTTGGGCACGTGGGCGCCGCACCTGCGTCCTACCTCGGGATCTTCTCCTGTTCACCCTGACCTGCATCTGGATGTAAACGAGTAGAAAGAAGATCTTATGTGATATGCATGGCGATCTCCTACATGACCTTGTGCGCGGCGTGCGCCGCCGTCTTGGGCGCGCCCGGCCCGCTGCCCTGCATGTAGATTCTTCGTACGTGTAAGGCGCCGCTGTGCTGCCGTGCAGGTCTTCGCCGTCCTGGGCGGCTGTGCCTGGGTGCACAAGTGGTGTGCTGCCGCCATGGGCGCGCCCGTCGCAGCCCTCGTGGTCCTCCTGTACGTCGTCTTGAGGCTTGAGCGCGTATAGCACGGTCGTGCGTCTAGCCTTCTGGATCCCTGTTAGTCCCGTTGCCGCCGACTTAGGCTCACTCTCTGCGCTGCCCTGCGTCTGGCCCTCGATCGATCGATGGAGTCTTGGACCTGTTCGCCTTGACTTGGGGGCGTCTGAGCGCTGCCTTCTTCCTCGATCTCCTCGTGCGTGCGTCTGGGTGCGACCTCCGTTGCCTTCCCGTCTGATTGATGTGGATCGTGTGACTTTGCCGCGACGCCGTATGCGGTCTGCTCGCTGCCCCTGGCGTGTGTCGCCGCCGGCGGCGCCTTCTGCAGAGACTGCTTCTTCAGGCTCCCGATCGATCTCTGGAACTGTTCGCCCATTCATGACCGGGTCTTGGTTTGGGGATGTTGTGGGGTGCGCCGCGCCGCCATCCTGGGCGCCCTCCCTCCTCCGTTTACATGATGGCTTGGCCTTTTATAAGCAGGCAGGGCCAAGCATCACGCGTTGTGCCGTTACGGCCGCTCGACCTGGCGTCCTATATTCAGGCTCGATCTGTTAGTTCTGATTAGAAGATAAGGACTCGTTTAAACTTAAATCGTATATCCCTTTGTATGCTTATCTCTAGCACGGCGCGCGCTGGCTCGCCGATCAGAACGGTGCAGCCGCGCACACACGCGTGTGGGCCAAGGCAGCGATGGCCTATCGATCAGCTTGGACGCGGGTCGCGCATCAACGACGGCTACAAGTGCAACCACCTGATGATCAATTTCCTGTACAAATACGTGCGCATGTCCAGCATGCACGTAGGATTGATATGGGCACTAATGCATGTCGAGCATGTGTGACACATGGATTAATTGATATTGAACACCTTCACGTGTACAGCTGGCTGATGCACGCATACACTTGATCTTTTTTTCTTTCCGGTAACACCTGCACAAGTATGCTAACTTGCGCTAGGCTCTTCTTGTGTTGATCTAATTTTGCGCCAAATTTGGTACAAAATCTCGTCAAACAACATGAGCGAATGAGTGATTGATAATGGAGTACCAATAGAAGCTCGGAATAATCTGCTGTTAGTGGCATGGTAAAAGCATCTGAATACTTATATTCATAGTTACTATGATTGATTGTTCCCAACAAATAAAGTTGCATCATTTTCTTTTCGGTGTAGCTTACTTCTGCTCTGATATGCCATCTCATTTCCTTACAGAGCTCTCCTCTATCATATTAATGGTTTATTATTTTCATGATATAAATTATTTGACATCTGATTTCTCGTCAATATTGACACTATGTTTAGGTAGATTATGTACTAGATGCCATCTTCCCGTGGGATATTGATACGAAAGTTTCCTTCCTATGAACAATGATGTCATTACACCGTTCATTTTCGGCATTGATCGGTGTCCTTGTTACGTGAAGGGGAGTAGAAGGCCATCAGAGAGGGCGGGAAGACAGCCGGTGGAGGGCCCCCGGCTGTCGCCGACACACGGAGGACGACGAGGCTCCATTGCGTCGATGAGCGAGCGACGTATCGTTTTGCATCCCAATCCTTACGTGAAGGGGAGTAAAAGGCAAGGGGTTTTCTGTTAAATGTGTTTAAGTTGAGAATCTTACCTTTGACCTGAACCAAATGTTTTGATCCAATGGCTCATGGCGGAAGTTTGCAGGATTTCATTGAATGGGTGTTTTAATTGTATACGAATACCGTCTTGTTAACTGATATTTCTTTCGTCTTTGCGCTTCTTTTCATTAAGCAGATATTTATTATCCGTTGCAACGAATGGACACTTAGCTAGTCTAAAAAAAATTCCGAGCTAAGCTCTGTTGGACGTTCCAGCCCGGCCCATCAGAGTGAAACAAACCCACTCGACATTTCTTATCCACGAGCCCACTTCTACCCCTTAGAAAAAATGAGTCCACTTCTCTACCACCAGCCGACATCCACGCACTTCACTCCTTCTGCCGCTGCTCGTCTTCTCCTCTCTCTTTCCCCCTTCATCAGCCGCCCGCGGTAGCCGGTACGGCAACGGCGCGGTGAGCTCCAGCCGGCGTTAGCGTCCCCCCTCGCGAGTCGCGAGGTTGGGTTTCTTTCTACTTCGCTCGATGTGAAAGTGTTGTAACATCCCAATTTTCAAAACCCTTCATATGCATTGCATTTCATAAGCATCATGTCACCCTTGCATTTAATCACATTTAAAACCCTAAAGTTTAACTAGGAAAACTCTTTAACAAAAGTACTTTTATTTGAATCTGGCTTTCTTCTTGCTTCGGTTAATTGCATTTTAACCCATGAGGGTTTTGGCATAAAAAGGGGTTTAATGCAGTTATAAAGCTAAACCATATCTTGGCATTAAATTTGATTTGAAACACCAATTATTTTAATAGCTAAAAAGCCCTAAAGGCTAGTTTATAGGCAAAAGTATTTTTAAATATTTTATTTCGAGTGAATTCTTGACACAAAAGTTGAATCATATAAAAATATGATTTTACAAATTTTGTTGCATTTTATTTGGTTTAAATTGGAGCTTTGAATCAAAAATTGGTATTCAAAAATAGAAAATAGAAAAAGAGAAAGGAAAGAAGAAGAAAAAAGAAAAGAAACGGCCGGCCCGGCCAAATGGGCCGAACCGGCCCTCCTAACGCGCCCTACCGCACCGGGCTGCAGCCCAGCACGCGTGCGCCCGAACCGCCAGCCACTGCAAGTGGGCCCTCGCAATCAGCTGTCGTCTTCGTCTCCAACTGCACTCCGAAGTTCCTGGCCACGACCGCGTCCGAACCACGCACGACTCCACCCATTTTCTCCGCGCACGCAGTCCCATCTTTGATTTTGAGCGTGTCACCCCGAAGCCCACGACCCCCTCTCTCTTTTCCCCGTCCACTTTCGCCCGATTGCGCTCCCACCTTGCTGGAATTCCTCGCCGTTTTTCGCCAGTGCTGCCGCCTTCACGACCTCGCCGCCGACGACTCGGTGAGTCCCTCGCGCCGCCGCCTACTTCTTTCTCTTCCTCTCTCCTTGGCGCTGCTTGTGACGCGGTTGATTTTGTTTTTGGAGCTCCGCAGCCGTCGCCCGTCGTCCGCCCGAGCTCCGCCACCGCCGCCGACTTCCGGTCGTCCTAGACGTCGCCGCCGCCAGCCCCGAGCTTCGCCACCGCCGTCATATTCCTCACCGGAGCGAGCCGCGTCATCCCCACCGCTTCCCATCACCGCCGCCTTGCCGGAACCACCGCGTCGCCGCCGCCGCCGCTCGCCGGATCCCTAGCGCCGCCGCCGGTAAGCCCCAATCCTTCTCATCCGTTCGATCTAGGTTGGACGGCCGTGATTAAATCACTTACCCGAACAGGTACCGGCCAGTAAAATCGCGCCACATGTCGCCCATTAAAATTAAAACTTAATTCCCGGCCGAATTTATTTAGTAGTTTTGCAGAAAAGCCCCTGGAACTTCAAATCATCATATCTTTTAAACCGTTTGACCAAATTTAAAGTTCTATACCTTTCTGGAATCCTCACAACATGTAAAATCTTTTGGAATAGTTTAATTTTGAATTTGAACAACCTTGACCGAACCAAATTGCAGGATGCTTAACTACGGTTTAAAAATTCATATGAATTGTTTCAAACTAGTTTTGAACATGTTAGCATGTTGAAAAATGTTTTGAGTATACTCTCTGTCCATTAGGACCAGAGGATAAATTATTTTGTAAATAATATTTCCACACCAAAATTAATCTTGCACCATGCCTTGTAAAAAGCAAATAAGCTTTTTATTAAAGCTCACCTTTGTTTTGTACAAAGAAAACATCTTATTATTATTGTATAATCTGTCCAAACCTTTTGTGAAGCTCCTTAAAACAGAAACTAAACATGTTAAGTTTAGAACCAACCTAAGTGTGCATCATCATGACAATTGCATCATAGCATGTTTTTGTATTGAATAACATGTTTATGTGTGTGTGTATTCTTTTATTTTATATTGTGTGGATTGTGAGCCTTGTTGTTGCGAAGAGTACGAGAACGACCACAACCTTGGACAAGGCAAGTTCACTTTGATCATCTCCCAAATATTTTTACTATGCACTAGTTGCTTTATTAGTTGCATTAGGAATATTATTTGTACCTCTATGCTAGCTATAAATCCCAGGTAGTATAGTTTTACCCATGTCAATACCTTGCTACCAATTTGCCATCGATTGTAGTTGAATGCTAAGCTATGGTAGTAACGTGGGGGAAATTAGTACATTATGATAATGTTATGTCTATGGAGAAATGAGATGTTTTATTAGAGTAAGGCAAAACAATTAATTTAATGAACCATCTTGGGTGGACGGCTTTGAGGATTTAGAGGTTATGCGACGTCAGGTCCATTTCTATGGGTCCATTTTTATGAGTCGTCTCTCCATGTCTATGGAAGCGCCTGCGTCGCAAATGTGGAATGCCACCTGGGGTAACCGAGACTGGACTAGTTTCCTATTTAGAAGCTTCCAGTACAACCACATGCTAAATGGGTTCTGGCGAGAATAGAGTATGTTGTATGAACCTAGACCCGAGGAATTGTACTGAGGTAGCGTGTGTAGGGGGAGCGTGATTTTTCCGTGGTCTGGGTAATGACTTCTGAAAGTCTTGTAATCGATGTCGTTGCTACTCAACCTTGAGGACAGCAAGGGATTAACACGTCGATTTGTTGTGGGGAATGTGTACAACCTCTCGAGAGTGTCAAACTAAGTACTTAGCCGTGTCCCCGGTTATGGACAATTATGAACAACTGGATAGTGGAACTGTAAGGAAAGTCTCACTCATTCTAATTTCTTAATAAAATGAATGGTTTGAACTTGGGTTTAGGAGCATTGTTGTATCTACTCAATGTCCTTAGATTAATAGGAGCATGGGTGTGTCTACCCCATGTCCAATAGTGATAGAATTATTTGACTAAAATGATAGGATTAAACAATTAGGCTTTTATGCAAATAGCCTGAACTCCACCTTGCCAGATTATGCATGTACTTGGTAGGTTCTGATATAACTCCTAGTGATCTTGTCAATACATTCAATGTATTGACCCTAGTGGCTGCATCGTTTAATGATGCAGGAAGCTCCGACGAAGAGTATGGGTACGTTCTGGTCTTTGGGTTACGGGCCTACATTCCAACACGCTCTCACCGTGGTGTTGATGTAGCCCTTGTATCTTTCGCTTTCCGCCGTTGAACAATTGTTTTATTTCCAGCTAACCCATGAGGTTATTCGAGTTTGTAAGTACTCTTAAATTCTGGATGATGCGTTGTAATACTTGAGACCTTTGTTTTATGATATTACATCTTGAAACTGTGTGTGCTAGTGAGTCGATCCAGAGACTAGCACTAAAAGCACAGAGATCGAACCCATGTACGGGGTCGGCCGCTTCAAGTGTCGTCCAAAATTTTCTTTCTTCTTCGACAATCCATCGAGTTCGTGGCGGATTTATTTACTGGGTCTTTGTTGCGCACTGCTTATATTATCTAGAACTGTAATTCTGCTTTCGAATGTCCCAAGATAACCCTCAAGCCCCAATAATTTCTTTTGCCGTATCCAATCCATCCTGTTTGTTGTCGATTTGCTTGCTGTGTCTGCGTTGTGTGATTGCAATGCCATGCGCTTGATTGATTGCTACAGCATGTTGATGCTAGCGGCATGTGCTCAAACCTCAAAGGATGACCACCTCTTGTATGAGTACCGTATCCTTTTTGTTTCTGCATTTTATATGACGCTGCCAAGTGTGTTCTTGAACAATCTGTATCTGCACCCTCAGTTATTATCTTGATGAGTTCTGTATGCATTGCTGTTGTAATTGTTTACTTGCACATTGTAGGGGTTAGCAGAAACATAAATTTTCAGATCAGCAAATGGTTATTTTCCTTTTCTTTTTCTGATTAGCAGAAGAATGAGTTTGCTTCTTCTGATGGAAATATAGCTCTTTTTGGTGCCAATTTGACTAATGGCCTTAACTTGAGATAAAGGCATAATGTTAAGTATGTTATTGAAATTGCTATGCTTTGGTTCACAGAAATATGGATGAGAACCTCAAATCATTATAGGAACTGGGTATACATATATTTCTTAGCTTGACCGGTACAACACTAGTAGGTGCGATCTCACTAGATTTGTAGAACATTACATGGATGGTGAGAGGCTGGTATTGGTTATTGGTTTCCATCACCTCATGCTGGGACTTGTAGTTGTCCAAAGTTTTTTTTTTCACGTGATCTGTCATTTGCATACATTTTTGCTCAATACTTGGATGGATGCTTTTAAATTGCTTTGCTGACACATTTATATGTAGATTGTATTTATTGCTCATGGTCACAGGCTCACAGCTATGTGTATCTATATCCTTGACAATCTTTAGTTGTGGAAGATGGATACACATTGCACTTGGTTGCTTGAGGCACTGAACTCCGATGCTAATGGTAAGTCAGATCTGTAGCTGCTTTGACGACTGCACTATTGATGCTGAACACAACACATATTTGGACATGGCGACATGCCATGATTTCTTGTACCTACTTGTTGCTCTACAGACTACACTCCATAGGTGTTACAGGAGCTAAAGTAATGTTTGCATTTTTACTCTCAAATGCTATTTTTCCACAAAAGAATCTTCAATATTTTTACACAAACTGCCATATATGGCATGCGCGTTCAGATGGGCTGAAAATTGTTCTTGCTAGTTGGACGAAAGTAGCTAGTAGAGAGGCTACCAAAAATGAAGAAGAACTTGAATAATCCTCTGGTTGATATTTTTTTTAGTACTCCATCCGTCCAACAAAGGATGTCTCAGTTTGACTAAATTTAAATGCATCTATACACTAAGTTATGTCTAGATACATCCAAATTTTAACAAACTTGAGACATCTTTTGTTGGACAGAGGGAGTATATACACTATAAACATGACAGTATAACTGTTTTTATGTTAACATCGGGGGAAAGTTAATTTAGTTATGAGTCTCTTCAGAGTATAGACACTATTGATCAACTTGGATAATATGATTTTGTGTAGCGTTTCTGCTACTGGAGTATGTTTGTCTGTACTTTTGCTCTTTTGGATATAATTAGTTCATGTTGAATTCAACTTACTTCTCATTATTCATGGTCTGGGCGTGATGTAATTCTTACATTTTTGTTTTCGGTGCAGCTAATATTGCTGGAAATGGAGGAACATCAGGAGATATGCAGGGTATAATTCTGCCGTTGTTGAATGCTATTTATAAATTGACCGTTCTCCCTCCCTTTTTGCAATGGTCGAATGTTGATTTTGGTTTCTTTTGCTCGAGTTATTTATCTGTTTATGCTCTTCTAGGACATTCCGGATGATATGCTTTCTGAGAAAATAGATGACATGACTGGGGTATATGCTTCTTCGAGCATTCTGTATTATTTGCCTGACTGATCATCGGTGCTTTAGTTGTCCGTTGGTATAACTTCCTTCCATGTGTTATGTTCAGATTGCTCAGAATATCCTTGGTTTGTTAGGACATAGAATGACTTGTGGAATTATGACAGCTGCATTTTCGGTAATGAGGGTTCTTGTTTAGGTCTATTTAAGGTTCCTGAGATATCTCAGTATCTCACTATATAACTTTTCTCTGGTTGCTTAATCAGTTGCCATTAACCACTCCACCTGAAGGGTGAGAAACTCAGCCTGGGAACCCAGCTCAACCTGGGATGTCATTTCTCGACCATCAAATTCATGCATCACAACTTCAGCCACCGGTGGCTATTCCTCGCAACATGGTTTATATATTGCTCCTTCGGTTTATTACTCTTGTTTTGCCACCTTTATAGATTCTTGTAATTTTGAGCACTGATGACAGATTATTCCTATTTCTCTGATGACTCTTTTGGAGTACATCAATCGCATGCACCAAATATTAGAGAATAACAGTACGTGTTTTTCTTACAGCTGGTTAATTCGTTGCTTGTCAAGAGTTATACCATGTATGGCATTCCCATCCGTGGGTACAAATGCTCAGCAGACACCAAGAACAAACTATGCTTACTTTATCCTGAGGTGCTCGTTTCAGTCACTGAAAGAGTCCTACAATCTTGGTTTCAGTGCTTCTTCTGCTCTTTTTGTATGTTAGTTTTTCTCTCCTGCAGTTGTGCTATATGCTTCTAACCTTTGCAACCACCTAATCACCTTTGACTGTTATCTTGTTGGTGTGTAATTTAACCTTTCCTGGTTAATCATTATATTTAATAATGATTTCCCTCTATTATGGTCCTATTAATACAAATATTTTTCTATTTTAGTACTTCTTTGTTTCATTTTTCAGGCCAACACTAGGGAAACATAAATCAGCTAACCATTTAAACTTTTCCCCTTGCCCATAGCTACCTGGAACATGGTATGTCCTGGTTGTGGTACAAATGAGAAAGCCGCGGTCCACACCGTCCAACCCCTCCGCTTTCCCCTCCCTTGAGTGCATTTTATGCCGGTGTGGACTTACTTGGCCACAGGCACCTATACTGCAATCTTACTAATATAGGAGTATTAAAATAGTTAATTAGTACTCCCTCCGATCCACAATAAGTGACACTTATTATGGATTGGAGGAAGTACAATTTAACTTTTGCTATATGCTTCATATACAGTATCTAGGATTGAAGCATTATTACTATATGTTAATGATATTATTTGTTTATTGAAGAGCTGGTCGCTGACCTTTTTTCTGGTGTACTACACTTCATGGTTTGTTTTATGGCAAGCGATCATGCACTGACAGGATGCAATTTGTGTCTGTTCATTTGTGATATTGTTGGAGATATGCCCTAGAGGCAATCATGTGATGATGTTATTTCCTATGTATTCATGAGTTATTGTTATTGTCCTTGAACATCATCACTGATATGTATCAATAAATACGTGATTTGTTTGTGAGACTATGTATTCTATGATGTTGTTCTAATGGTCCCTAGTCATTGAGGTTATGCGGACACATAATCTAGACTAGCAATGTGAATCAGTATGATGACTATGTTTCACAAGTCATAGGGCAAGGTGTTGCCGACTGATAGCATGGACTCGACAATGAGATTGTTGAGTCGGACAGACCCGCACTGAGACACAACGAGATGATTGTCATTTGTTAGTCTCAAGTACGATGTATATGCCAGTCCTAGACCTGAGGTCATCGTATGAGCTTGGGATGTGAATCGGCCTACTTAGGGGTTGCCAAACGCTACTCCGTAACTGGGTGGTTATAAAGGTAGCTTTCGGGTTTGCTGAGAAACATACTGCGAGTCATGGTTGATCAAGATGGGATTTGCCCCTCCTGTTCGGAGAGATATCTCTGGGCCCTCTCGAGTGATCAGATTCGGAAAGCATGGCCATGCGACTTGGGTTAAGTGTTAACCCGTTCGGGAATCTGTATCACAGGAACGAGAAGAGACTCGAGCTATCCACAAGGATGACACGCACTCGCCTTGAGCTCGACACACATATCGCGAGGCAAAAGGAATGTTGCATATGACACATTGTATGGTTCGTCAATATACCTTGTGGTTACTCGGGAGTTGGCACGTGCTGCTAGGCGCCGCTACCAACTATCGACTTGAGTCGGTGCCAGTGGGTGAGTAAGGTGTTACTCGGGCCCGCAGTCCGAGCTCGTAGTCGTGGCCGACTGACCGCGAACCTGAAGGGTCACACGCTTAAGGGGTGGGAACCGAGTTGGATCGGATCCAACTCGTATCGGGCTTGGACTCCTAATGGGCCTCAAGTGTTGAGCCCACTAGGGACGTCTATATAAGTGGAGGAGACCAACCCGTCTAGGGTAACCCTAGTTGAGACGCGAGTTAGACTCGGCCGTCGCACCTCCACGCCCAAAGCCTTGCGATCGGATCTAGCAGTCCGCCGCACGGAGTTCCTCCCTGTACGTGTGGATACCTCGGAGGCGCGGCACCTGCGGCGCTTGGACGAACTGTTCGTGGGATCGGCGAGGAGGAGCAGGCTGTTCGACTACTCGGCATCGACGCGCTACATCGACTCTACTTCCGCTACGGGTCTGCGCGTCTAGTGGTAATCTCGTGATCCATTATCTACAGCATTGATCCGGGCGGAAGCGGTAGAAAATTTTATTTTGTGCTAGCGTAGCATACCGCGTTCCCCAACAGATATACCGTCAAATATCTTATTTGATATCTTAATTGATAGAGGCAAGCTTTTCATTGGATTTATTTATGATCTTCATTAGCCTGGTTTCTCTTTCAGCATCTTGCTCAGCATATTCAGAGAGATGCTGCCACTAGTGATGCATCTATATGAAGCCAAATCCAAAATGAATTGACTTACCAGACCAAATCTTCAAAGTTCAAGAGAAGTGATTTCCAACCAATCATTGACAAGATTGCTAAGAAGCTGGCCGGATGGCAAGGCCAATTTATCTCCAAAACGGGACGTTTGGTCCTCATCAACTCGGTCCTCTCGGCGCTGCCTTCTTACCAAATGGTCTCCATCAAACAACCGACATGGGTTATTAAACAAATTGATAAGTTACACCGTTCCTTCCTTTGGTCTGGTTCAGACTCCCCGGCAGGAGCTAAAAATCTTGTCGCATGGTAGAAAGTTTGTGCTCCTACAGACTATGGTGGGCTTGGAATTCCTGATCTTGCTCGGCATGGAAGAGCCTTCAGAGCTCGATGGTTATTTTCTACTTGGGACGGGGCTAATAAGGAGCTTTTCAGCCACTTCGCCAAAGATAAGGCGACTCTTGCTATCTTTCATGCTGCTACCAAATTTCATCTCGAAGATGGCTCAAAGTGTTCTTTCTGGAATGACCCATGGCTCCTTGATCAACCGCTTGCTGAGCATCTGCCTGCCCTCTTTCATCATTCACGGGCCTGAGGCAATTGTGTCAAGACGGCGCTCCATAACCACTGCTGGATCCGCAACATCAAGCGTGAGCCCTCCCATGAAGTTCTCTTGCAATTCATTAAGCTGTGGAATTATACTCAAAGCATCTCCCTCACCGACATGCCAGACTCAATTTCTTGGAAGCTTGAGTCGTCTGGGAGATACTCTGCTGCCTCTGCTTACCACTTTTAGTTCTTTGGAAGAATTTCCTCTTTGGAAGCTGCTCTCATTTGGAGAATTCAGATCCCCGCTAAAGTCAAATTTTTCTCCTGGACCGTAGCTCTCCAAAGATGCCTCACCGATCGTTTAACTCTAAAAGATATCCCTGCTAATCCTATCTGTCAGATGTGCCGAACCTCATCGGAGACTGCCAACCACCTTTTTGCCGCTTGCTCCTTTGCCTCCCAGTTCTGGGATCTGCTCCTATGACAAGCCAAGGTCAACATTCATTGTTTGCCTCACCTCTCTGATAATTCTCTCTCTGAATGGTGGTTTGATGACACTACAACAAAAAGGCCGTGTACAGACGTCCAACTTGTATGCTAAAGACGCTTAAAAGCATCACTACACAGGAGTAGAGCCGCTTTGCAAAGCGTCTCACGAGCGTCTCGTCCCGCACCGTCTCAAGATCTGTAGAGATGCAGTACAAGCGTGTCTATCCGCCTAGACACATTTTAACAGATCCATGTGTGCATTGTCGTCTCTACGTTGATTGAGTCGCTTTTGTGCCGTCTTTAGACAGACATTTTTTTTGGCTACTGTCGCACCTGTGACACCCGGGGTGCCACCGCTGCACGATGCGTCGATCGCATCGCTGGGTTCCCGGAAGGATCTCACCCCGGCTGGCAGCGTGCAGGCTGCCCAGCAGGGCTAGCGGGGCTTCGAGGAATAATCCTGCCTGCGCACCTCCCGGGAAGGCGCTTGCCAGGAGGAGGCGTTCCCGGGCACAGGTTTCCGCCGCGAGGGCAGGGCAGAGCGAACAGAGCAGCAGCGTCACGTGGGCGCGCGGCAGGCGCCCAGTGTGCAGAGTCGTCAGGACAAGGAGTGAGACGCACGGCGCACTTAATGAGCCGACAGGGGGGGCGTTATCCGTCTAGTCGGGCGAACAGTAGCCGCTCAGGGCTAGTTCTTAGGCCTTAGCCCCTAGCCACGGGTTTGGCGCTCATGCATGCATGCCAGCATAACGAGGAGGAGCTGCCCAAGCTCCTTGCTCGCCACTTGTAAACCATGCACCGTGGCACCTGTGATATCCCTTGGCTATAAAAGGAGGACCCCCGCCAACGGTCAAGGGATTGGTTGGTTCGTTCTTTCTCGATTGGTTTTCTAGTTAGTTCAGTCTTCGCTTGGTTCATTCAACCAGCAAGCAACTCACCATTAGCAGTAGCTAAAAGTAGCAAGGAGCACTCCAAAAAGAGGGTGCCCGAGAACCCTTCCCCGGTAACTTGTAAACACTCGATCTCATGATAATACAACCTCAGACAAGCAGGACGTAGGGTTTTACACCGCGTTCTTGGTGCATTCTTACGCTTCACATTGGCCTCGTCGGCGATCGCCGGAGCGATTCCCATAGCCCACTGCCGAACCTAAAAAGGGGGTGCCCGCGCATCCCCGGGGGTGTGTGAGGAGAGCTCGCCGGTGACCGCCGGCGGCAGCGCCTACACCAACATCGGCCTCGTCTTCCTCGACGACAGAGCCAACCACCATGCCTCCCAAGCGGGCTGGTGACCCTCGGATCGATCCGCGTGAAGCCCCAGCGGCACACACGCGTTTCCATGACCCGCAACCCGCGTCACGGGTTCAGGAAAATCCTGAACCCTTATGAGCGCAGCAATCGCAGCTGCCGCCCCCACCTCCTCGGCCGTCGGCGGATAACCGACTGAGGGGGCCGGCGGCACCCAGTGCTGGGGCCAGCTAAGCGAGCGGACATGGTGCCGCCCGCGCCGGCCAGCGAGTCGGATCGCGGGCCGAAGGCGCGCACCGTCAGCTGCGCCACGAGCACACTGCGTCGCGAGCGACACCGACGGGGTCGCACCCCGCGCACCCGGGTGCGTCTGGGGATAGAGCGGAGGGCAGTCTCTCGGGAAACCGGCTGCCTCCCATGCGAACCCTAGCGGAGGCCATCATCGCCGTGCGGGTCATGGTGCGGTACGAACCGCAGCAGGGCATGCCGGCGCACGAGACATGGGGTGAGGAGTTGGACGCGCTCCTCGCGCTCTCCGCCCAACAGTCACAGGGCAAGGGCACCCCGGCAGGCTCTGGCCGCGGGCAGAACCCGGAGCGCGGAGACGCGCCCCGCGCCTCGCGACAAGGGGAAAACCCTCACCCGCAGGGAGGCCCGGGAAGTGGGGACCCGGAGGGGTCCTCGGACTCGTCACCCACCGTCGCGCGAGGTGACGCGCGCGGCATTTTGAATTCCAGCCAGCAAGAGGATCTGCGTCAGCGCCTAGAGCGCCGGCGTCGGCGTGAGGTAGAGCGCCCACGCCCGCAGGAGCAAGAAGATGCTCCTATGGGCCCCGAGGACGGTTGCACTGCATTCATGCGCGAGCTGCGGCGGGTGAATCGCAAGTTCTGAGCGCCCGCGCTCGGCACGTACGATGGGACCGTGAATCGCAAGGATTTCCTCCTGACCTACACGTTGGGGATGCATGCCATCGGCGCCGACGACAAGGTCAGAGCCAACTGGTTCCCGATGGTCCTGAAAGGATCAGCGAGAACCTGGCTGCTCAACCTGCCTGCTGGGTCCATCGCCACTTGGGCAAACCTGCACGAGCAATTTGTGAGCGCGTTCCAGGGCGGCTACAAGCGTCCGGGAACCATGGCGGAGCTGCACCGTAGTGCAAAAGCCGGGAGAGACGCTGCGGGGCTTCGTCAACTGCTTCTCCAGCCTCTCCTACTCCATCCCGGAGGCGGAGGCTGCCGCCATCGTCAACACCTTCGCCATCAATGTTCGCAACCCCAAGATGCGCGAGAAGATGAGCACGCATCGGATCCGGACAACACAGGACATGTACGCCCTGGCGCACAAGTGCGCCATGGCCGAGGAAGGGCGCTTAGCACCCGAACTTGCAGCTAAAGCTGCCGCGGGCCCAAAAGAGGGTTCACAGAAGAAGAGTTCCTGCAAGTGCAGCGGGAAGCAAGTCCTTGCTGCAGAGTCAGGGGCTGCTGCGAGGCCTGCAAAGAAGGCCTCGCCCAGTGGCGGGTCTGGAGGCAAGCAGGGCGACGCGCCCCGCTGCCCCATCCACGGCAATTCCACCCACGACGCGCAGGACTGCCGCATCCTGTAAGGTATCAAGCAGCGGTGCAAAAAGCACCACGAGGAGCGCCGAGCAGCCGGTGACTGCTTCAACTGCGGTGACATCGGGCATCTCTCCCGAGATTGCCCGAACGACCCTAGAGCGGCGCCGGTAGGGAGGAAGCCCAAGGAGGACGCGGCCAGGCCCGCGCTGGCAGGGAGCGCCCTCCCCGGGGACGGGACAGGGCTCGTGCTAAGGAGCAGCGCGAGTCTGACTGCACTGGCCGCGACGAGCCGGGCTTCCAGGAGCCCCGCGGCCTCGCCTGCATCCATGGGGGAGCTTACGCTCTCCCATCTCATGCCGCGGTGAAGCGCCTCACCCGCGACGTGTGCGTGTTGTTGCCGGACGCGAAGCCACGGCAGCCGCTAAGGTGGTCGCACGTGCCGATCACCTTCAGCGCCGACAATCACCCAGCGCAGCAGCTAGGTTCAGGGGTCATACCCTTCGTGGTCTCACCGATCATCAGCAACATGACGGTGACCAAGGTGCTGGTGGACAACGGAGCGGGGCTGAACCTCCTGTCCGCCAGGTTGGTGGAGAAGCTGCAGTTGCCGATGGAGCAGCTGAATCCCACTGACCCGTTAAGGGGAGTAAACCCCGGGATCGTGCGCCTCCTGGGGCGCATCATGCTGCCGGTGACCTTCGGGTCCCGGGAAGCGTTCAGGACCGAGCACATAGTGTTCGACGTGGCGCACACCCCGTTACCCTACAACTGGATCCTTGGTCGGCCGGCGCTGATCAAATTTATGGCGGCTACGCATTGCGCCTACGGCATGATGAAGATGCCGTCCGTGTGCGGCATCCTCTCCATCAGGTGCGACCTCAAGGACGCGGCCTGGTGCGTCGGCGAGGTCGTCAGGGCTGCCGTCGTAGCCGACGCAGGTGACGGCCCGGCAACGCAGAAGGCCCGCACTACCCTGCAAGAGCTTGCCAGGGGAAGCGTAGGCTCTAGCTCGTGCCCCGGCAAGGGCCAGAAGCTCAGGGAGGAGGCCGCCAAGGTGAAGAAGCTACACCTCCAAGCCAGCAACAAGGAGCGCACCGTCACCGTCGGTGCGAACCTTACTGCCGAATAGGAAAGCGCCCTCATCACTTTCCTCCGGGAGAATGCCGACGTGTTCACTTGGGAGCCGTCGGACCTTCCCGGAGTCCCTAGGGAGGTGATTGAGCATCGACTCGCGGTGTGCCTGGATGCCCGCCCCTTCAAGCAGAAGATTCGACGGCAAGCGCAGGAGCGCAAAGATTTCATCAAGCAAGAGGTGGACAAGCTCAAGGCTGCCGGGGCTATCAGGGAAGTTCTGTACCCCACTTGGTTAGCTAACCCTGTAGTAGTGCCCAAGGCGGGGAATAAGCTTCGCACGTGTGTAGATTTTACTGATCTAAACCGTGCATGTCCCAAGGATCCCTTCCCTGTACCCCGTATCGATCAAATAGTTGATTCCACCGCTGGTTGTGACTTGCTGAGTTTTCTAGATGCTTTTTCCGGCTACCATCAAATTAAGATGGCGGTCGAAGACGAGGAGAAAACAGCGTTCATCACCTCGGTTGGCTGCTACTGTTATACATGCATGCCTTTCGGGTTGAAGAACACGGGCTCAACATTCCAGCGCGCGTTGCGCGAATGCTTGGCACCCCAGCTAGGCCGGAACGTGGAGGCCTACATGGACGACATCGTCATCAAATCAAAGCACAGGGACTCGCTGATTGATGACCTGTGGGAAACGTTTGACAAACTCCGCCGGATCAAACTCAAGCTGAACCCTGAGAAGTGCACCTTTGGTGTGGACTCGGGCCAGCTTCTGGGTTTCTTGGTTTCGCACAGGGGGATACAAGCCAACCCACAGAAGATAGAAGCTATCGAGAAGATGGAGGCTCCCCGCAAGGTGAAGGATGTCCAGCGCCTCAACGGCTGCGTTGCCGCGCTGGGCCGCTTCATCTCAAGGTTGCGCAAACGCGCCCTACCTTTCTTCAAAGTGATGAAGAAGAAGGGTTCGATCGATTGGACCCCCGAGGCCGAGGCGGCGTTCCAGGACCTCAAGCAATACCTGAAGTCGCCGCCCGTCCTCGTCGCCCCCAAGCCGCGCGAGCCGCTGCTACTCTACCTAGCAGCGACTGACCAGGTGGTCAGCTCGGTGCTGGTTGCCGAGAGGGAGGAAGGCGTTCCGGGGGCTGAGTCTGCGGGGCAGGGGACTGAATGGCCCCCGGCAACCGCCTCGGACCCGGGGACCAACCCCGAGCCGGCAACATCAGCACCGCGCAAGCGGCTCGTGCAGCACCCAATGTACTTCGTCAGCACGGTGCTGCATGATGCCCGTATGAGGTACCCGCAGGTGCAGAAGCTCCTCCTGGGGATTCTGCTCGCGTCCCGCAAGCTGCGCCACTACTTCCGGGCGCACCGCGTCACGGTGTTGTCGGGGTTCTGCCTCGAGCGAGCCCTCACCAACCGTGAAGCCACCGGGAGGATGGCCGAGTGGAGGATGGAGCTGTCAGAGTTCGATCTGCACTTCACCAACTCCAAGAGCATCAAGAGTGCGACCCTGGCGGACTTCGTCGCGGAGTGGACGTCGACAGGTGTAGAAGAGGAGGCGCCGGAGACCAGCATGCCAGGCAAGCTAGACGAAGGCCACTGGGTCCTCTAATTTGACAGCGCGTTCAGCCTCCAGGGAGCCAGCGCCGGGGTCGTCATCAATCACCGACGGGGGATCAGTTGAAGTTCGTTGTCCAACTCGATTTCCCAAACTCCACCAACAACACGGCAGAGTACGAGGGTTTGCTCGCTGGGTTGCGGGCAGCAATCGCCCTGGACATCAAGCGCCTGGTCATTCGCAGGGACTCCCAGCTCGTGATCAACCAGGTTAACAACGACTATGACTACCCGCAGATGGCACCGTACGTGGAGGAAGTCCGCAAGCTAGAACGCAAGTTCAAGGGTTTGCGATTCGAGCACGTCAAGCGGAAGGACAACTTCGCGCCTGACAAGCTGTCCAAGATGGCAGCAGAGCGCCGGAAGCCCCCGGCAGGGGTGTTCTGCCACAAGCAGGCGGCTCCTCCAGTCGCCCACAAGCCGGTTGCCGGGGAAGCCCCTCCGGCAACCGAAGGAAACCCCGCAACAGCAGGGATCCATGCCGCTGACATCGCGGCATGTGTTGGCAGGGAGACCCCTCCCTGGGCGGTGGAAATCGCCCGCTACCTGAAGGGAGAGGCCCTCCCGGAAGACGACGTCGCCGCGGAGCGAGTGGCCCGGCAAGCCAAAATATACGCCGTGGTGGACGGGAACCTCTACCGCAGGCGTGCAAATGGAGTCAAGCTCATCTGCGTGCCACAAGACGAAGGGCGCGCACTGTTGGAGGAGATACATCGAGGCACATGCTCCCACCATGTGGCCTCTCGGACACTGGCCGGCAAGGCGTTTCGACATGGTTTCTACTGGCCCACGGCCCTGGCCAACGCGGAGCAGCTGGTGAAGACGTGTGAGCCATGCCAGTTCCACGCGAAGAAAAGCAACCAGCCAGCACAGGCCCTGCATGTCATCCCGTCCTCGTGGCCATTCGCGGTCTGGGGCTAGACATCGTCGGCAAGCTACCGAGAGCAGTTGGCGGCTACGAGTACTTGCTCATGGCCATCGACAAGTTCTCCAAGTGGGTGGAAGTGGAACCAGTGCGGAAGGTGACCGCCCAGGCAGCCATCAAGTTCTTCAAGAACATTGTGTGCCGGTTTGGTGTGCATAACGGCATCATCACCAACAATGGCACGCAATTCACGAGCGCGGTGTTCCAGGCCTACTGCGAGGGCATAGGCACCAAGATACACTTCGCGTCCGTTGCTCACCCAAGAAGTAACGGGCAGGCGAAGCGAGCCAACACGGAAGTGCTGCGGGGGCTCAAGACGAGAACCTTTGATAAGCTCAAAGGCCACGGGAAGCACTGAGTCGAAAAACTCCAGCCCGTGCTGTGGTCAATCAGGACCACACCTAGTCGGGCAACGGGCAAAACCCCTTTCGCCCTTGTCTACGAGGCAGAAGCCGTGCTGCCCCTCGAGCTCATGCACGGATTTCCCCGAGTACGCGCGTACGGCAACTCCAGCCAACACGAGCAAAGGGTTGACAATCTGAACTTGGATCTCGCCGAGATAGTTGGCGATCAGATCGCTCTTCTCGTCGATCCGAGCCTGGGCTGCGGCAAGCACCTTAGCGTGCTCCTTTTTGGTTTCCGCCTGGGGCCGCCACCAGCCAGTCCAGAGCTCCCTGGAGCTCGGCGTGCTGGGCCTCCAGTCGCAGGTAGAGCTCCTCTTCGGGAACGACCGATGTGTCGGCGTCCTCCAAGGCTTCCCGGGCAAGGCGCGCCTCCTCCCTGGCGAGGCGTGTCTCCTCCCGCAGCCGGGAGAGCTCTTGCTGCTCCTTCTCCTGTAACATCCCAATTTTCAAAATTCTTCATATGCATTGCATATCATAAGCATCATGTCATCCTTGCATTTGATCACTTTCAAAACCCTAAAGTTTGCCAGAAAACCCTTTTTGCAAAAATGCTTTTATTTGATTTTGGGCTTTGATCTTGCTCTTGAGTATTTGCATTTTTAACCCATGAGGGTATTGTGGTAAAAAGGGATTTAATGCATATATAAAGCTATCCCATAATTGACTTTTGAAAGTATTTTGAAAAAAATAATTTCATTCGATAGCCTAAGGGCCCTAAAAGCCATTTTATAGGCAAATGTATTCTTAAATATTTTATTTTGAGAAAATTCTTGCTCTAAAAGTTAGATCATATGAAAATATGATTTTACAAATTTTGTTGCATTTTATTTGGAGTGATTTGGAGCTCCGAATCAATTTTGAGGTTCAAAAACAGAAAATAGATAAAAGAAAAGGAAAAACTGAGGAGAACCGGACCGGCTCCGCCCCGCCCGAGCCGCCCGCTCTCACTGACCAGTGGGACCCACGCGTCATCTTCAACCTCCGTCCGAAAAATCCGGCCACGCACGCCCGCGAACTGCCCACGACTTCACCTCCGATTTCTCCGCGCTCGGGCCGTTTTCTCCAAATCCTTGCGCGTCACCCCGAAGGCCTCGCTTTTCTCCTCCACTTCCCCCAAACCCCACGTCCAATTTCGCACCGGTTAGAAAGTAATTGCTCGCCGGAGTTCGTTGCTGCCACCGCCGTTCTTCGCGTTTCGCCGCCGTTCCGGTGAGGCTCTCCCCGCGCCACTCCCCTAGCCTCTCGCCTCTCCCCGTCCCGAACGCCGTGACGCGCTCGCCTTTGCGTTTGGCCGCCGCCGCCGCCTCCGGCCGCCCGCGCCGGCCGTCTTCCCCAACGCCGGCCGCCGCCCGCGCTCCGCCCGCACCCGCGCGCCGCCCGCGGTCGTGCCGCTCGGCTGCGCCCCGAGCCCCCCCGCGCCGCCCCGCACTCTGCCCCGCGCGCCGCGCCGTGCCCGCCGCCCGCGCTCCACCCCGCGCCCGTGCGCCGCCGCCGCCCGTCGCCCTCCGCGCGCCGTCCGTGCCCGCGCCGCCGCCTGCGCCACCCCACGCTGCCCGCGCGCCGCCCGCCGCGTCCTGCGCCCCGCGCCGCCCCCGGTGAGCTCGTCCGCCGGCCGGAACCCTAGAACCGGGCCAGTCAGGTTTCGCCACGTGGCGAGATTTTGTTTTATGTTATTTTATTTTAATTCGGCCGGATTGGATAATGCAATTTTGCAGAAAAGCCCCTACAACTTCAAAACCCCATATCTTTTAAACCGTTTGTCCAAACTTTACGATCCACACCTTTCTGGAATCGTCACAACGTGTAGAATATTTTGGCACTATTTATTTTCAGTTTTAATTAACTTAGACAGTAGCTATTTACAGAATGGTGGTTTATGGTTTAAATTCCAAATGAATTGTTTCAAAATAGTTTTGAGCATGTTATCTTGCTGTAAAATTATTTAAACTTGTTCTCTGTACATTAGGACCAGAAAAGAAATTATCTTGTGTATAATCATGGCATACAAGTTAAATATTGCTCTATGTTACAAAAGCCGCACAATCTTTTGTTTTAAACCCTATCCATGTTTCTTGCATATTAATTACCACTTTGATGTTGTATAATCTGTCCAAACCATTTGAAAAACTTTTCAAAACAGAAACGAAGCTTCTTACCTTAGAAGTAACCTTTGTGTGCATCAGCATCGCATATGCATCATGGCATGGTTTTTGTATTGAATGTTGTGTTTATTGTGTGTGTTCCTTTTATTTAGATTGTGTGGAGTGTAATCATTGTTGTTGCGAAGAGTGCGAGAACTACCACAACCTTGGACAAGGCAAGTTCACTTTGATCATTCTCCTAAATATTTTACTATGCACTAGATGTTTTATTAGATGCATCAGGAATATTACTCGTACTTCTATGCTAGCTATCAATCCTAGGTAGTCTAGTTTACCCTCGCCATTACCTTGCTACCAAAATTGCCATCGGTTATAGTTGAATGCTAGGCTATGGTAGTATCGTGGGGTAAATAACTACATTATGATATTGTTATGCCTTTGGCGATATGAAATGATTTTGTTAGATGTAAGGCAAAACAATTAATTAAATGAACCGTCCTGGGTGGGCAGCTTTGAAGATTTTGAGGATTAGCGGCGTCAGGTCCATTTCTATGGGTCCCTCTGAGTCGAGTTCCTGTGGATTCAGGAATGGATCGTCCATGGACGTCTCTCCCGTGGATTCGGGGAGCGCCTACGTTGCAAATGTGGAATGCCACCTGGGGTAACCGAGACTGGACTAGTTTCCTATTTTGAAGCTTCTAGTACATCCACAATGCTATATGGGCTTTGGCGAGACAAGAGTAAGTTGTATGAACCTAAACCCGAAGAATTGTACTGAGGTAGCCGTGTAGGGGGAGCGTGATTCTCTCGTGGTTTAGGGAATTACCTCTGAAAATCTCGTAATCGATGCCATTGCTACTCTACCCTGAGGACAGCAAGGGATTAACACGTCGGTTTCTTGTGGGGAATGTGTACAAACTCTCGAGAGCGTCAAAACTAAGTACTTAGCCGTGTCCCCGGCAACGGACAATTTGAGCGACTAGATGTGGAGCTGTAAGGAAAGTCTCACTCATTCTAACTTCTTAAATAAAATGAATGGTTGAACAGGGTAGGGGCATTTGATGAATCCACATCAATGTGCTCTAGGATAATAGGAGCATGGGTGTGTCTACCCCGTGTCCAATAGTGATAAAATTCTATTTGATTAAAAGATAGGATTCAATAACTAAGCTTTTATGCAAATAGCTTGAACCCCACTTTACCACATTATGCATATACTTGGTAGGTTCTGATATAACTCCTAGTGAATCTTGCCAATACATTCAATGTATTGACCCTAATGGCTGCATCGTTTAATGATGCAGGAAGCTCCGATGACGAGTAAGATGTACGTTCTACTTGTTTGGTTTACGGGCTTACAATCCAACACGCTCTCACCGTGGTGTTGATGTGCCCTTGTATCTTTCGCTTTCCGCTGCTAAACAATTGTTTTATTTCCAGCTAACCCGTGAGGTTATGCGAGTTGTAAGTACCCTTTTATATTCTGGATGATACGTTGTAATATTGAGACCTTTGTTCTATGATATTACATCTTGAAACTGTGTGTGCTAGTGAGTCGATCCAGGGACTAGCACTAAAGCACAGAGATCGAACCCTTTTACGAGGGCGGTCGCTTCATCTCCACAGCCAGCCGCAGCTCACCAAGCTGGCTCTTGGCAATTGCGTGGTGCTCCCTCACCTCATTGAAGGAGGTGACGAAGGCCAGCTGCTGGTCCTTGACAGCGTCAAGGAACCGGTGCCCCCGGTCGAAGACGCTCGGATCCCAGGTGATGGAATTCCAAGCCACCCCAGCAAGGGTGCCGAGGTCGGTGTCGAAGGTGGCGGCCGACGACGACGAAGCCCCCGCCGCCACCGTATAGCTGGGCGGGGCGTCGTCCGCTTGCGGCGGAGCATCCTGTTGCTCCTCCTCCACAACCTCCCCCACACCCACGCCCGGGGACTGCGGGGCTGGTGAGGGTGCCACGCCCCCGGCAGGGACCGCCCGCTGCTTGGCGGCAGAAGAATCCGCGTCAGCAACGTCTGCGGCCGCGGGCGCGTCGCTGGACACTGTCCCGGTGACGACGGTGGTCGCCGCTGCCGCTGCGGCCGGCGCAGCAGGGCTTGGCGTGGGGGCTGCCTCCGGCTCCTCCGCCATCCCCGTCATGTTGACGTCGGAGTCGAGGTCAACTATCGTAGCGCCCGCTTCCGGTGCGGGCGCACTTGGGCCTGCAGCAGCGGGAAGGATGAGAAGCGGGAAACTAAACGAATTGCCCGGAGGCAGACGCGGGGGCTCAGGATGATTACCTTGCAGGGGGAGCCTCCCCCTCCTCCTCCGTCCCGGCAAGGGTCTCCGGGAGGCTTGCTGCGGGTGGAGCGTTGCCTGCGGAAATAAGGTACAGTTGCAGGATTAATTGGCAAATGGAAGTGCACGTAAGTAAGCGGGGGGGGGGGGGGTTGCCGTACCCGTTGCCGGCGCCACCTCCATCGAGGCTGGCTCGCCGGCGGATGCGGGGGCGGCACCAGCGGCCCCCGTGTCGGCCGGGTCAGCGCCGCTGCCGGCGCCCGTGCACGCCTTCTTGCTCGACGCGGCGGGCGAGGAATCATCCCTTCCCCTCTTGCCGGCGCTTGCCGACGAATCGCCTTCGGGGGGTTGCGCCGGAGCACGAAGCCCCGGAAGACCCCCCGAGCGGGTGGGGCCGTGGGTGCCCGAGGGGGTGCCGCGGCCCGGGGCGCCGCGGGAACCGTCGAAGGGGCAGCCGCGGCGTCGGGGGCCATCGCTGGTGTGGCTTTTGCCGCGGCTCCGGCAGTTGCTGCTGAGGTAGCCGTCGCCGGGTCGATGGCGGTCGCTGCCAGGGTGGTCACCACCGTGGCTCCGGCAACCGCTGCGGGGGTGGTCGCCACTAAGGTGCCGGCGGACACCCCCAAGGCGGCCGCCGTCACGGGGCTGGTAGCTGCCGCAAGGGCGGATGCCACCGCCGCCGCCGTGGAGGTGGCCGTGGCCGCTGCGTGCGCCCTTGGTCTGCGCACAATCAGGGGCGCGTCATCACTGTCCTCCTCCTCGTTGTCCACAGGGATGACCCCCCGGGAGGCAGCAACCCGACCCGCCTCATCGTCGGAGGACGAGTCGTGGGGCTGGCTGGCCTCTGAGTTACTCCCGCTCTCCTCCCGCACCTGCTTCCCGTGGGGTGCGGGCGGAGGAGAGCACAGGGACTGAGTGGGGGTATCGTCCATCAGCCCCCACTCGTTGCAGGGTGGGAAGGAGCCGATGATGCTGCTCAAGCCAGCGACGCCGGCGTGGAGGGAGAAAACCCCCGACGGCAAATTCGTGATGGGAACATCCTCGCTGGAGATTCCCCTCACCAACACCTGGAGCGACTCCTTGTCCATGCCCTCCTCGCGGAGGCGCGTCCTGTCTCCGGCCCCCGTGTACGCCCACGTGGGGAGGGAACGCCGTGAAGCGGCACGATGCGTCGGGTGATGTAGACCCGCGCCACGTCAAGATCAGAGAGCCCGGCTACCCGAAGGGCCTTGATCTTCTCCACGATGGGGAGGAGGTCGGCGTCACGGTGGTACCGGTCCCACCAACAGGGGCCTCCGTCGGCAACTCGGTGGGCGGGAAGATTAACTCCTCGGGCTCATCCACTCAGACCCAGCACCAGTCCGAGCGCCACTTCTTCTCGATCTTCTTCTCCGACCAAACGATGAACTCTGACTTCATCCGGTCGCGGGCCCGGAACACCACCCCCGACGACATCGCTTTCTTGGATTCGATGCGGGGGTAGAAGTAGTGCCGGAACAATGCCACCGATGGCATCACTCTGACGAATCCCTCGCAGAGGAAGGAGAAGATGGCGAGGAGGTAGAGGGACATGGGGTGAAGCTGCGCCACCCACAGCTGGAACGACTCCATGAGCGCATGGAGGAACAGGGAGAACGACGGCACCAACCTGGTGAGTATGAAGCACGCGAACACCCGGAAGTCGGTGGACCCGACGTTGGTGCTGGCAGGGAAGATCAGGGTCCTCCCGTGCTTGTTGAAGTCCGAGGCGACGGCATGCTGGAGCTTGCCCACCGCCTCGCCGTTGAAGCCGGGTCGGAAGAAGGCAAGCGTGGCCCGCATCTCTTGCTTCTTCAGCTCTTTCTCTCCGGCGGCCTTGGCGGCCGCCGCGCTCTTGCCCTTCGAGGGCTTCGCCTCCTTCCCCTTCCTGGTGGTGGGGGGCGCCATGGGGACCGAGGGCGGAAACTAGCAAGGCTCTTGGGCGCAAGATACGAAAAGCTGAAGGAAGAAGGTTGGGGGGCTAAGTGTTTCCCCCTCAGCGCCGCAGTAAAAGCTTTATAACACTCCGCCGTTTTGTAACGGCCGGTTCCGCACCCTACGGGTACGCTGAGATAATTACCAATCAAAAGGGTAATGCGAATAGTGGCCTTAACTTCCCTGTTTAAGGGGGAGGTTACAGCGGAAATCTCGTACCCACTACTCCGCCCGTAACGGCAGGGTCATTGGAAGATGAAGAGAAGCGGGCCCGAGGCGAATCGGGACCCACGCGTCAGTTGGGGGGAAGGGTTAGCCCGGGAACTGGTGTTGCCGGCCCACGCCCGAGGGCTACTGTCGCACCAGTGGCACCCAGGGTGCCACCGTTGCACGACGCGTGGGTCGCATCGCTGGGTTCCCGGAAGGATCACACCCCGGGCGGCAGCGTGCAGGCTGCCCGGCAAGGCTAGCGGGGCTTCGGGGAATAATCCTGCCTGGGCACCTCCCGGGAAGGCGCTTGCCGGGAGGAGGCGTTCCCGAGCACAGGTTTCCGCCGCGAGGGCGGGGCCGAGCGAACAGAGCAGCAACGCCACGTGGGCGCGTGGCAGACGCCCGGTGTGTAGAGTCGTTAGGACAAGGAGTGAGGCGCACGGCGCACTTAATGAGCCGACAGGGGGGGCGTTATCCGTCTAGTCGGGCGAACAGTGGCCGCTCAGGGCTAGTTCTTAGGCCTTAGCCCCTAGCCACGGGGTTGGTGCTCATGCATGCATGCCAGCACAACGAGGAGGAGCTGCCCAAGCTCCTTGCTCGCCACTTGTAAACCATGCATCGTGGCACCTGTGGTATCCCCTTGGCTATAAAAGGAGGACTCCCGCCAACGGTCAAGGGATTGGTTGGTTCGTTCTTTCTCGATTGGTTTGACAGTTAGTTCAGTCTTGGCTTGGTTCATTCAACCAGCAAGCAGCTCACCATTAGCAGTAGCTAAAAGTAGCAAGGAGCACTTAGCCAAAAAGAGGGTGCCCGGGGACCCTTCCCCGGTAACTTGTAAACTCTCGATCTTACGATAATACAACCTCAGACAAGCAGGACGTAGGGTTTTACACTGCAAGGTGGCCCGAACCTGGGTAAAAAGCGTGTGCATGCATTCTTGGTGCGTTCTTGCGCTTCGCATTGGTCTCGCCGGCGATCGCCGGAGCGATCCCCGTAGCCCACTGCCGAACATAAAAAGGGGGTGCCCGCGCATCCCCGGTGTCGGAGCCCCGTGCGACGACAGCTACAAAACTGACTTTTAAAATATTGTAGACAGACATTTTTTTTGGCTACAAAACTGACTTTTAAAATATTGTAAGCAATCGTTGCTATTTTATATATCCAGAACCACAATTTACTATAGAGCATGATACAGCATGACTAGAAATTTTTCTCTTTATTTCTGAAGAGCAACTGTAGTTTACAATATACAATTGAGCTGTACATTAATAAGAAAGAATACGCACTTTAATGGTCAAATCTGTAAAATTCTTTACATTTTCTTCTAACTATTTGGAATCTATCTATTGTTCATGGAGATAATGGCACAGGAGCTCCGTATCATCACTACTCTTGATGTTTTGTCTTACGACCTTCTGCCGTGTTACTTAAAAAATCCTGGCAAACATTTACCCTGCAAAGAAAGCAAACAGAAAGATAAGATATAAATAAATTAACAGGGAATAAATTATACTAATAAATTAATAGCAATTTAAGATGCATGACAAGATATATATACTCCCTCCGTCCAACAAAGGATGTCTCAACTTTGTCTAAATTTGAATGTATCTATACAGTAAGTCATGTCTAGATACATCCAAATTTTGACAAACTTGAGACATCCCTTCTTGGACGGTGGGAGTATATATATACGAAGATTAAATATTGTGCCCACCATGCAAGACATGATTTGGAACAGGTCATTCGATTCATGACCTGTGCTCAATTGATATATTTCTTATATTTGCACGGAAATGTGGTTTATGCCTTGCGCAATTTTTGTTAAGCACTTCAAATTGAGACAATGTTTAGCCTCATTTAATGCGCCGTGCGCCTCACTCCTCGCCCTAGTGGGACTGCGCATTGGGCGCCTGGCGTGCGCCCACGTGGCGCCGCTACTCTGCTCGCCCGGCCCCGCCCTCAAGACGGGAGCCTCCGCCCGGAAACCCCCCCTCCCGGCAGGTGACTTCCCGGGAGGCGGCCAGGCGGGAATATTCTTCGAAATCCCGCTAGCCCTTCCGGGCTGGTGGCTTGCCGGGCAGCCCGTTAGCTGTCATCCGGGGCGAGACCCTCCCGGGAACTCAGCGATGCGACCCACGCGTCATGCAACGGTGGTACCCCGGGTGCCACTGGTGCGACATTCTTTGCTTTACCTTTGTGCATCTAGACCGGATATTATGTTAAGTGTGGGTATTTGTGCAAGATATCAATCCGCACCAAAAAAAAGTCACTTAGTGGCGGTCAAAAGAATCTTTAGATATTTGGTTCATACCCCAAACTTTGGCCTATGGTATTCTAAAGGATCAAGTTTCAAGCTCATGGGGTATTCGGATTCGGATTGGGCGGGAGACAAAGTGGATAGGAAGTCAACTTCCGGAACGTGCCAATTTCTTGGTAGGTCTTTGGTGAGTTGGTCTTCTAAGAAGCAAAATTTTGTGTCTCTCTCCACGACGGAAGCCGAGTATATAGCCGCCGCAAGTTGTTGTGCACAATTATTATGGATGAGGCAAACATTGTTGGACTATGGAATCACTTGTGAAAGTGTGCCTCTTTTATGTGACAACGAGAGTGCAATCAAAATAGCCCACAACCCCATGCAACATAGCAAGAAGCATATTGAGATTCGTCATCATTTCATTCGAGAGCATGTGGCCTGTGGTGATATTGATCTCTCTTATGTTGCCACCGGTATGCAACTTGCGGATATTTTCACAAAGCCACTTGATGAAGCAAGATTTCGGGAGTTAAGGCATGAGCTAAATATCCTAGATTCTAGTGTTGTGGTTTGATAAACTTGTACCCGTACCCACGGTTAACATTTGTCTAGTTTGTATGTGCGCATGGATGTAGGGGGAGCATTGCTCAATTCATGGGCAAGTGCTACCCTTACTATGCTAACATTAATTTCATAGATTGAGCTTCAATGTGAGTTTTTAGTCTTGAGCCCAAGAATCTATATTCGCGGTGTCAAGCTCATGCATACTCAAATATGGTGGCCTAGGCCACTGCCCTCACTTTTGTGAGGTTGGTTCTTTTCAATTCATTGCAAATCTTATAAGTCATTATTTATGACTCTATATATGTTTATTATTGGAGAGCACTCATCTCTTGGCATTTAGTTTTGGATCTTGCAAGAGTGAGTGTATATATAGATCCAAATGTATCACCCTTTGTGTGTGCTTCAACCTAAGCCTGTCTCTTATCTAAGGAATCACTCTATTCTACTCCATACACAAGTATCCTTTCTTATCTAGGAGTGCCTGCAGTTCCATGGCAGCACTGCCACTCATCTCAGAGCGGTATTACCGGTGGCGGTACTACCGGTCCGGTACCGGGTCAGTACCGACCGACACAGCCACTTAAAAGGGTGGGGCCAGCCGGGTGAGGAGTTTTCTTCCCAATTCCGCCCGACCCCAAACCCTAATTTCCAAGTGTTCCGCATTGGAGGCCTCCCCAAGCTCAAGCTTGGATCTACCAGTACTACCGGTTCTTCTCAGATCTGCTCCAAGGAAATCGTTCTCCTTCGTCCTCTCATCCAAGATGACCGGTACTTTTCTTGTTTCCTCACGTTCTAGGGCTCAATTTTTGAATCCCTAGGTGTTGGGTTGAGAATGTATCTTGTCAAGTGGATGAATCCTAGTTTTGGAGTAGGGTTTGTGCTTTAGATGTGTAGTTAATGTACTATTGTGGTGAGTTTTGCCCCGATCTGTGGTTTGAGTCCCTAACCCTAGGTAGTTTCATGCCTTCGGGCACGAGGCGGTACCGCAGCGGCATTACCGCTGGCGGTACTACCGCCCTGGGTCAGGCGGCACTACCGGCCTGGGCTGAATCTCGCTTCAATATTGCTTCCACCACATATCTAATTCCTGTTTTTCATGAACTTGTGTATGCTCATCTGTTCCCTCGGACCCTATTTCTGTCACAGGTGCTAGTTCTAGTCGCGGAGGGAGAAAAGGAACCAAGAAAGCCTCCGGTAGGGGGCTTACCAAGGCTCAAAGGCAGCAGATTATCAATGAAGAGTATGAGCGTCCTCGCAAGGCTCCTCGCACTCACAGAGATCCAACCCCTCCACCACCACCTGCCCCTAAGAGGATTGATAAATGGCACCCTCAAGATTTTGTGGTGGAAAGGAACAAGAACGCTTATCCTGAGGATATGGAAGTCAACACCGGTATCGGGATTGGAAGGAATTTTTATACGGACTTTCAAGAACAGATCTTCAATGAGAAGTATAGGAAAGGTGGAGAGATTAACCTTGTGGTGCAACATCACATTGATGTGGATCATATGAGAGATAAGCGCTACTTTGATGAGGCTTATCAGATTTGTGAGAACCTTGGCTTGCTCCCTATCATGCAATTCAAGCAACACTTTGATCCATACCTTGTTGCTCAGTTCTTTGCCACCGTGCACTTTCATCAGGATGAGGATTGGACCATCACTTGGATGTCTAATGATTGCATCTACAGCTGCACTTGGGATGAGTTTGGTGTCGTTCTAGGTTACCGCAACCGTGGTTGGATTGTCTCTCGCATTGGCACTGGAGTGACCAAGGATGACATGGCTCACCTGTACATTCTGGGAAGAGCCGAGGCTGGTAAGTCCAAAGCTCTCTTGCGCTCTTATGACATCATGCACCGGGTGTATCGGAACACCATTGCTTGTCGTAGTGGCAACTTGGACCAGATTCATGGCTACATGGTTGATTTGCTCGTCATGACACATCAGAAGAAGGATTCTAATGAGAAGCTGAACGTAATGAATTTCCTTTGGCATGAGATGTTTGTTGTGACTATTCAGAGAAGGACTCCTACCTTTGCTCCCTATGTGATGGCTTTGATCCTCCCAAGATTTTCTTGCCACCTACTTTCAGATTCACCATTCATACTGCTAGGAAATTGTTGGTCAAGGAACATGCCAAGTCAAGGTATGGAGATGATGATGAGATTACTGAAGAGGAGGCTGCTGATGATGAGACCGAGGATGAGGACTATGTGGTCCAGACCCGTAGCAAAGCCAAAGGCAAAGGCAAGATGGCCGAGAAGAAGAAGAAGAAGAGCAAGAAAGAGAGTTGGATGGCTGCACTTCATCGCAAGCTTGGTCAGCTATTTTGCATCCATAAAGATCATGAGCACATGTTGTATGAGCTCCACTCCACTAGCAAGGAGATTCGCCGCACCCAGAAGGCCATTTGTGAGAAATTGGACATTCCCTTCACGAGCTCAGGGCGTGAGGCTGAGACTACTCCAGAGGATGAATGGCGCTCCGAGAGCACTGCAAAGTGGGAAGAGCGCTTGACCTTTGCGACCACCCCTTCAGCATCCAGTGAAGATGAAGATGAAGAAGAAGAGGGCAGCGGCGACGAGTGATCCCCTGGCTCCTGCTTTGTGTGCTCCTTGGGACGTTCTTCCCTTTTTGGTGTCTTTGATGCCAAAGGGGGAGAGTAGTTATAGGAGTTAGAGTAGTGCGGGGATTTGCATGGTTTTATTGCTCGTATTTGAACTTTTTGTGAGTTTGTAAGAGACTTAATGTGTGTGAAATATCCTTCGTGGTATTTGTGTGAGACATGGTGAACCTTTATGCTGGTTGGTTTTTGCTAGTCACTATTTTGTATTGTGTGTTGCTATATTTGTGGCTTGCTTTATTCTATATGAGTTTACTATGAAATGTGACTAATTGACTAAATCATGTCTTACTAATCTTGTGTGGAGATGTTGTTTATTTGAGCCCTTATAGACTTGCTCCATCTCAAGATCTCATTGCAAAGGTAAGTTGTCAATTTGTGGGTTTATCTAACTCATGTAGCTTCTTGGAAGCTTTGCTATGTTTTGTGATAGATAAATTCCATGAGTGATTCATTCTTACCCTTGTGCCTCGAGGAGGTATGATCTTCATTATACTTGAATGAATCATTCATATCATTGTGAAGAGCAAATTGAAATATCTTTAATCCTTTGCAATTGAGTATTAGCTTATAAAATCTAGGGGGGGTGTTGATCCTATCTTATATATGCACTGTGCATTCCAAAAGTAAAATTTAAATAGTGCATAGAGCTAGGGGGAGCCCACCTATATTTTATTTGCTAGGTGTTGAGCCTATTGCATATCTTTACTAAGCCTTATTGATATACCTTTATTTGCAAATCTTTGTGTTGTCATCAAGCACCAAAAAAGGGGAGATTGAAAGAGCATTTCGATCCCTAATGAGTTTTGGTGTTAATGACAACTTTATATGTGGATTAACCGTACGCTAAGTGTTTTCAGAAATTATATAGAATCAAGCAAAGCGGTTTGTTACCCTCAAAGGAAAGAAGCGTTGAAGGATTTACGGCTTTTTATTTATATTGAGTCGTAGGAAAATCCGTACTATAAAGAGAGAGTCCATCTGGGAAGGCTTGGGTGAATAAATTTCACGTACACACAACCACCAAATTGCACCCACCAGATAGCCTCAATCCCACCGGTGAAGATTAGCTAAAATCTATTCTTGAACCAAAGGGTTCTGCCAATTTTTCTGTCCATGGCGGCAGTACCGGTCATCCCAGACCGGTAGTACCGCCCCGGTACCGCACCAGTGCTATGACGTAGCAAAACGCTACTGACATATAGCGGCACTGGTACGGTACCAGTGCTGCACTACCGCTCGCGGTAGTACCGCTTGAGCTAGCGGTAGTACCGTCCTGTGCAGAAATTATTGCACATAACAGGCAGAAATCGGGGATCCCTATAAAAGGGGGTCTTCGTCCCCAACGGTTGAATGCTCCATTCTTGATAGTGTTCTTCACCTCCAAAACTTCAAATCTCGAGATCTCTCTCCCTAGTGCTTCCCCCTAGCTAATACTTTGAGGAAGGGTTGAGAAGAGCTCGATTTAGGATTTTACCAAATCAAAAGTTGATTCCCCTCGTTTTTCTTGGTGGATTTTGTTACTCTTGGAATTTTAGGATCCCTAGCCGGAAGGTGTCTCTTCAAGCACTCCGATCTTGTGAGGAGGTGTTTGAGGATTTGGGAAGGAGTCTCCAATTTAGTTGTGGATTCGTGCCCTTCTCTTTGTTTGTAAAGGTTCAGCATTCGCCTTCAAGAAAGCCATTAGTGGAACTCACTTCGCCTTTGTGGTGTTGTGAGAGCTTATCCCACCTTTGTGGTGTGGTGAGTTGGAGAATAGAGTGAGCATTTGTGGCATCTCTCCCTTTATGGTAGAGCACTCCTTCAAACGGAGACGTACACCGATCCCAATAGGTGGAACTCCGGTGAAATCTTCGTCTTCCCGTGTGGTATCATACTTGCCCGTTTACTTACTTGTTTTATTTCATTGTCTATATTTTGCTTCGGCTGGTGCTTCGGCTATTGCACTTCATACTAGCAGAGTTGCATTCCTTTTAGAGAATTTAGTGAACCCTAAGATTAAGTGTTTGTATCTTTTAAGAAAAAAAATTAAAAAATAAAATTTGTTAGTCGCCTATTCAAACACCCCCCCTCCCGAGTCGACCATACCGATCTTTCAACTATTTTTTCTTAGAATTTATACGGTGATGGCTCTCTTT
Source organism: Brachypodium distachyon (assembly GCF_000005505.3). Taxonomy (NCBI): domain Eukaryota; kingdom Viridiplantae; phylum Streptophyta; class Magnoliopsida; order Poales; family Poaceae; genus Brachypodium; species Brachypodium distachyon. The sequence continues at coordinate 14,857,445 of NC_016132.3, read as the reverse complement.
TTATTTATCAAGGCTAATTACTGTGGTTTTGCTTGACGACAATATTTTTAAACTGTATGATTGACGGCAATTTTGTTCTGGAAATGTTCTTAAGTGGTGCTGACAACTGCAAGTACTCATTAGCACAACGTAATTACTACGCCTATCTTTTAACGTCTGCAATGTTTCCTGCAATCTACTCCCATTATGCTTGTCTAGGCCCTCCGGAGATGAGCAAAACATGTTGAACCGTGTGCGACAATGATTCACAATTGTCCATGTTCTTGATTCAGCACTAGCATTTTCGAGGTTTCTTTTGTGTCAGGGAGGCTGCTAACCGGGTAATAGGTAGTATCTCTAATGGGGCAAAGGCTAAAGCCCTGGAGTTGCTGTCTTTCGTTGCGAGGGAGATGTTGGCAACAAAAACACATGTTGAGTGGCATCAGTGCGAGGTAATGAAGAATTTTATGGATCATACATGATGGATGCTTCAGCTTGCAGTCAGGTTTTACTTGCATGCGAGTATCTTCTAATTGATGTTCTAAAAGACAAAGAGTGCCTTCCAGTTATCAATATTTTTTAGCTGACTCCCCCACAGTCTGTGGGTTGTATGATTTTACTTGTATATATGATATATGACATTCTACTGTAGCCTCTAAGGGTCATCAAAGGGATTCATCATGAACCAAATTGCACAGTACCTTTTACTTATACTATCATCACCATGTTGTCATCATCATGTTTTTCCACATGCGCATTAGTGTTCTCCAATAAGTTTTTTCTAAGGTATGATAATTTGTCGATATTTTCTCATCGAAGTAAAGTAGTAACATGAGTCAATATACTATCGCAACATTCTGCTTACGATTGAATTTAACGTTTGGTCATATTTTGAGTAACTGAGCCAGAAAAAAAAATGAAATTCGTTGATCTCTTTAAGCTGTATGGGTGAGGCTTGATAGTAGGTGATTTGAGTGGTATGAACTTCAGTGCTGCTGTTGCTACTACTACCACCTATGGCATTCTTGTGTGACACCCATGTTCTGGTTTTCTGTTTAAACATATGCTGTTTTTAAACCATTCAGTTTCTAAAAAACTAGTTTATAGACTAGCCCGTGTGAATGTACGGTTGGAAAAACTTTGAGTCTCTTTTATGTCCACCAGTAAATTGTCTGGTGCCTGTGCCTAGATGTAGCTGTTGTACGACCAGTTCTAATGCTTGGCAGTAACCTATAGCCAATTTACAAAAGAATATACACTGGCCCACTTGCTAGTGCTAGCTTCCAAATAGCATTTGGAGCTGCTCGTCCCTTCTTCTCAGCACCACACCATCTTAGCGCTCAGACTAGACAAGCTGATGAAGACGAGCGTAGAAGAGCCCCTGCTCGCCACGGGTTACGACAAGGAGGACAGAGAGAATGCCGTGGCGGCGGAGGCGAAGCGGCTGCTGTGGCTGGCAGGGCCGCTGGTGGCGAGCGGCATCCTCCGGAGCGCGCTCCAGATGGTATCAGTCATGTTCGTTGGCCACCTCGGCGAGCTTCCCCTTGCCGGCGCCTCTCTAGCAACTTCCGTTACCAGCGTCACCGGTTTCACCTTGTTCATTGGCATGTCGGGCGCGCTGGACACGCTGTGCGGGCAGGCGTTCGGCGCAGGGCAGTACCACCTCCTGGGAGTCTACAAGCAGAGCGCCATGGTGGCGCTCACGCTCACCTGCGTCCCAATCGCCCTCGTCTGGGCCTGCGTCTCGCAGATCCTGGTGTTCCTCGGCCAGGACCGGGCCATCGCCGCCGAGGCCGGCTCCTACGCGTGGTGGCTGATCCCGTCCCTCGTCCCGTACGTGCCACTCGTGTGCCACATCAGGTTCTTGCAGGCGCAGAGCATCGTTGTGCCGGTGATGGCCAGCTCCGCCATCACGGCTTTGGGGCACGTCTTGGTGTGCTGGGCGCTTGTGCACAAGGCCGGCATGGGGAGCAAAGGCGCCGCGCTGAGCAACGCCGTCTCCTACTGCGTCAACTTGGCCATACTGGCCATCTATGTGAGGGTGTCGGGTGCTTGCAAGCGGACGTGGACAGGGTTCTCCATGGAGGCGTTTAAGGAGCTGCCACGGTTCGCCGAGCTCGCCCTCTCCTCCGCCATGATGGTCTGGTCGGTGCCGATCTCTTAGCTAGTGCATCGTCTATGCTTTCATCTTTCACTTGATCAATGACAAATTGCTTCCATGTTTCAATATATTCAATTTATATACCATATACGTGCAGCTTGGAGCAGTGGTCGTTTGAACTGCTTGTACTGCTCTCTGGTCTTCTGCCCAATCCTGCACTTGAAACCTCCGTACTGTCGATATGGTAATAATTAACTAACAGCAACATTGTTTCTTGCATTTGGGGCCGAGCTTTTACTGCAATCCTTGTCTCTAAGTTGTGTGCATGTTCAAATCTGCAGCCTTAACACTGGCGATCTCATCTTCATGGTGGCATCTGGTCTCTGCACTGCCATAAGGTGTGGTGTCCAGCAACATGCCAACACCTAGCTATTACTATCTTTTTCTGCTCAACTGAACTCTCTGTTTTTCCTCTGAAGCACGCGCGTCTCCAATGAACTTGGTGCCGGTCATCCACAGGCAGCAAAGCGGGCAACCAACCTAGTCTTATGCATGGCCTTGTCTGAAGGATTGGTGATTGCCATAACAATGTTTCTCCTACGCAATTACTGGGGTTATGTGTACAGCAACGAGGAGGACGTTATCAGCTACATTGCTCGAATGATACCGATTCTCGCGATTTCATACTTGATAGATGGGCTCCACAGTTCTCTTTCAGGTAAGTAATTTCTATTTTCTGTGGGAAATGAACTGAATCCTGTGAGTTTGCAATGTTTCTGATACTCTGAAAAACAATGGCGGTGGCAATGGAAATTCCCTGAACTTTTCAGGTGTGCTAACTGGATGTGGCAAGCAGAAGATCGGCGCACGTGTCAGCCTCGGCGCATTCTACTTGGCCGGCATTCCCATGGCAGTGTTGCTTGCATTTGTCTTCCGTCTGAATGGAATGGTACCGAGTACTACTCTCTCCGTTTCATAAAGATTGACACAGATTTGAATTATCTCTAGTTCAAATTCATGCCACGGTGGGAGTAAAATTTTGTCAGCATCCAACTTGTTTAGCACATGGATAAGTGCTCAAACCTGGATATATATATGTAAGATTGAAAACGTTTATGCTTGTAACAGGGTCTTTGGCTAGGCATCCTCTGCGGTAGCATGACCAAGCTTTTCTTACTTATGTGGATTACAATGTGTATAAACTGGGAGAAAGAGGTAAGTTTATTATGCGCACATATGGAGGCCTGTGTATCACTGCAACATATGCGATGCATCCTCTTACTTTATAACTTCTCAGGCAACTAAGGCAAAAGAAATGGTGCTAAGGTCATCTCTTCCGGTAGCATGAAAAGATAACAAGCAGCAGCTACCGGTTCATGTATAAGCTAGGCCCTTCAGATTCGAGGTGCGAGGATTCTATCAGGATGAGATAGGGAAGATAAATTGAGGGCGAAAGAGAGGGAGAGAAAGTTTAATTATGCATGTGTACCTTATATTTGGACATAAGATTGTACTAGAAATTATAAGCGAAAAAGTGGCAATATCCGCGTCGGCTACGGGCCAAGTAATTGACGGCGCGTTAGTTTCCTTTATCGAGAAAAACTGGCAATCCGCGTTGGCGACGTGCCAAGTAATTCTCGCAGGCCTGTCGGAGCTGGGCGCAGGAGTGCGCCTCCGCGAGCCGCATGACGCTGTCCACATTGCCGTCGTGGAGGAAGCGGCGGCACAGCCTGCCGGCGCACATCGTCTTGAGCCTCTCCAACAGGAACATGTCGGCGGCCACGAAGAGCTGCCGCGTCATCGCCTCGTCCGCGTCAGGCGGCATCCGGTCGTTGTACACGTAGTGGAGCAGCGCCTTGAACGCCTCGGGGCTCGTGCCCACGATGTCTACTTCCTTGCCGCTCGTCGTAGTCGTCTCCCAGTGGCCGTAGAGAAGGGTGTCGAACCACGGGGACTGGCTGGCGAGCACGAGCCTGTGCGCCTCCAGGAGCACGCCGCCCACGTTGAACTTGACGTCGAACTGGGCCCGCCCGCTGGCCAGGAACCTGGCGGCGTTCTCGGCGAAGCAGGACGGCGGCACCGGCACCTCGACGAGCCCCGGCTCGTCTGCCGGCTTGAGGACGCTGACGGTGCAGCGCAGCGTGACGGAGTCGTCGTGGAGGGCCTCCGCCTCGAGCCGCTTCCGCGGGACGAAGCGGCGGAAGCCCCGGCTGTAGCTGGAGGCGTCGAACTTGCAGGGTTTTTTGGAGCGGACGCCGTAGACGGCTCAGCCGTTGCCGGGGTTGATGAGGTCGAAGGTCACGTCGGCGTACACGGCGACGGAGGGCATCTTGGCCGTCTTCAGGAACACGGCCGGGTCGCGCCAGTCGAAGATGCTGCAGCCGTCGGGGAAGAAGGCCACGTTCCACGCGAGGCCGTCGACGGTGAATTCGTCCGACTGGATGCGTTCGCCGAAGCCGATGCCCTTACAGGCGGTCCGGCTGTAGTTCCGGATGGTGAAGTCGTGCGTGCCCGACACCCTCAGCACGCCGGCGTCGGCGCTCGTCGTTATCTCGTCGTGGCTAGCTGCTAGCGCGTGCTCCCCATGGTGGCAGATCGATCAATAATACTCCGTATATGCTATCAACTAGCCGACACTACGTAATAAAAAGAGACTGACGCGTACAGTCCTTAATAATTCCCTAAAAAGCTCAACTCCGTCACGTACTTGTACACGATAGGATTTCCGACAAGAGGGCAATTGTGACACAACACGGGACCCGACTCCAACTCTTGCTCATGTTAATTTGGACCAAATTCTTCAAATACATCTCACTCATGGCTTTTAGATCGGGAGAAATAAAGTCTTCCTTTAAAAAAGGAGCTTCATTGTACTTATATGCTGGTAAAATGCAGAGGCCACGAATAAAATCCCTAAAGCTCTAGCAATAATAATGGTAAGACAGAAAACACTCAGTCACTAAAATGCAGTAACCACAACAAATTAACCATAGATGGGGGAGAGCTAGTACGAGGCAGAAACTGCACCAGGGATGCTCACAAAACACATCGAAAGACTGGATGCAAAATTGTAATCAAATCCACACAGATTGGCACATACCACATATGCTGATTCCAAATTCACTATTGATTAATTAAATCTCATGAGCATGTGGCAAAGCACCTCAACAACAGTAATCATTAGAGTGGGCATCTGACTTGCAAAATCATGCCGAGAAAATCTGATTTTGCTCGAAAAGAAAACGGATTCGTTCGATTTCAGACCGTGTTGATTGGGTCAGAGAGAATTTTAGTTTTGTCTTCAAAGACTCGAGCATTCTCTAAAAGCTTCTCAACATTATCGCAAGCAACTCGAGCTCGATTGCACCTCTCACCTGCTTCAGCGGCAGCTTTCTCCGCAACAACGGCACACTCATCTGCTTCCTTGGCAGCTAGCTTAGCTTCAGATGCAGCTTCTTCAGCATCTCTTTTACAACCAAGAGCCCGATCCTTAGCACCGTCTGCAGCAATAACTGCATCTGCAGCTTTTTTGGCAGCTTTGGCATCAGAATTAGCCACCTTAGCAGCTTCTACCGCACCTTTCGCAGCTCTGAGTGCTACAGTTGCTGCTTCAGATGATTGTGCCGAACACGCAAGGGCTGCAGCAACACCTTTTGAATTTTCTGAGCGAATGTAACTCCAGAGACAAAGCCACTGCAAGCACAAAAAAGTAACAAGCTATTGAAATCAACTACTCCATTCGTTCATAGATTTAAGAAGTTCTAGGTTTGTCTTAAGTCAAACGTCCTAAAGTTTGACGCCGAAGACCATAAATATTCAAAACATGTATTTTGAAACAGGTCAAAGACCATAAATAAAAACATGTATTTTGAAACGGAGTAGGCAATATGCTGGGTGAGATTTGCTGCAACAGTGAACTCCAAGCAGATCCTAATAACAGGAAACACCTGGTTTTATGGTACCAGTCTTTCTTATGCTGGGTGAGATTTGCTGCAACAGTGAACTCCAAAATAGTGAGAGAACAACAAAAAAAGAAATCAAGAGACAACAGGAGCGAATTGACTTATAGCAATGCTCAGGGGTGCATCTCTCTATGGAGTTGCATCAATCATGTACCTATGGACTAAGAAATACAAACAATCAAACATTGGCATATAAAAAAACCTAAATCCATTCAAATAGACTGAGTGCCCACACCAAACTAGCCTGTAAGTCTGAACCTATTAAGCGCAAATTTATTTACTCCCTCCGATCCATATTACTTGTCGAAATATTACATGTATCTAGACGCTTTTTAAACATAGATACATTCATATTTGGGCAAATTTGAGACAAGTAATATGGATCGGAGGGAGTAACTTTATTTTACCAAATGCCAACTTCTTATGCATTGCTTTCGGAGAAAAAAATACACAACTATTGCGGGTTTTTCATGCTGGATTTCTTTGAATCATGGGATGGAAGGAAGGTCATGTGGTTTGACCGAAGTCACATACCAGACATAAGGAAGTTGTATGCATACAAGTTGATTGACTGGCATAGTGGCATGAGCATATATCAAATAGCAGGCTAAGCTGTACAGATGAAAAATGTACCACCTAAGTTTCTTTTACTTGTTTTTTCTTACCCGCTTTGATTTTCTGCAAGTTTTGTAATTAAGTGCACACTTCCTCTCTTAGAAATTCCCTCGTTTTTTATTTCTACTACTAGTACATTCTTTGATTGTCTAGTGATAATGAATTGCGTTTTTCTTTTACAAAACAATTGGAAATATTTTGATTATGTCCCATGTTATGCATACTAAAAGCATAGATTCTTTGTTTCCAACTGAATGCAACATGGGAGTGAGCCTTCTACTCAAAGTCATTACCACAGGAGATAGTTGTCAACAATTTGAAATAGTCATGAATAGTGTCATGAGCAAGTATACCAACATCACTAGAACCTGCATCTTGAAGGTAAAACAAGCCAATTGTAATATACCTGAGCAGGTTTAGTACTCCCTCCGATCCATATTAATTGTCTCAAATTTGTCCAAATATAGATGTATCTATGCCTAAAAAGCGTCTAGATACATGTAATATTTCGACAATTAATATGGATCGGAGGGAGTAGCAAAACTAACCTTGGGATAGGGCAGCAGTACGGACCAAACAACAAGCACCATAGAACACAAAGCAATAGTTAACCCCAAAACTGCATTTGAGCCCTTGTCTTTATCTATATCCTGTGTCTTCAAGGTAGAACTTAGACTGCAATCTGATCATAGTTGTAAATCCTCCAAGCACGAGAATATACAGCAACTGCCCCAGCAAGAACCCAGCCGCTGCTCCTGCAAACCGCCGACATTTTGTAGCAACGGTCGCCAAGATTGTTGATGCTACTCCAAATGGGATGTACGTGTAAGGACACATGTACAACAGGGACTGTACGATGCCTGGTTGAGCCACTTGGGCAAACATTGTTTGCCACCATCAAATGGAACATGGTCAACCCAGAAAATGCGACAGTAGCATAGGCCGGAAGCATCTCGATCATGTAATCCTCTAGAATCGGAAGCAATGGGTGAAGAAGTTCGCTGCAGTCATCCTTTTCGTACCGTTCATCCTTTAACTGCAAAATTTTGTCAACAAGAAAGTAAGCAAAAATCATCTAAATATAAGATGCAGCTTATAATAACGTGCCAGAAATTCAATGCTTTAGAGTCAAAGGGCATGCAAGGAAATGTAGGAACTACGGCTACGATAAAAAGATCAGGCAAACAAAAGCATACAAACCTGTGTATAAAACATGATCAACAAACTTAACCCAGGAAGCATTGCCAGAATATAGTGAGATGCCAGCAAAGTATGACACGCAAGGGGACAAAATATCTATACCATGCTCGCGTCGCTCTCAGGGGCGGCTCGGGCGGAACCCTAGCCGCCGCCGCCCCCCACCCTCCTCGAGCTCCCCTCTCCCTCAACATCGCCGGATGATGCTGTCGGGAGAAGCCCGTATGGCGGACGGCGGCGGCGGGGTGCTCGCAATGCGGTCGAGGTCGGGCGGCGACGGCGGTTAGCGCCGCGATGGCGGGCGGCCGTGAGTGGCTGGAGGCGATGGCGGGCGGCGGGGCGCGGCTGGTGGCGCGGGCGCGCGGCAGGAGGCGATGGCAGGCGCGCGGCGGTCCGCGGCTGGAGGCACGGCGGCCTGCGGAGCAGCGGTGGTCGCGGTGGCCCTTTCGGGCGCTGCCGCCGGTGCGTGCTCTCCGACGGCTTGGAGGTGCTTCGGTGGCGCAGATCCGGCGGCTGTGCTCGTCGGTTGGGCTCGATCCGGCCGGATCTAGCCCGGATGGGCCTGCTGCTGGCGGTGGTGCTGTGTGGGTGGTCGGCCTTGCTTTCGGTGTGCTTTCGGTGTGGCGGCAGACGGCGGGTCGTCTACCTCGCTGGATGTGCTCTCTGTCTTCCCAGCTCGCGTTGCTGGCTGCTTCCTTCCGCTGTTCTTGCAGTTTTGAGGAGGTTTGGCATCTGCGGGTTGGGCGACCTTTGTGGCCATGGCATGTGGCGCCGCTCCTTCGTGGGCGTGCGTAGCCGTGTTGCAGGTTGGGTTGAGCGTTGGTACGTGGAGTGGGTGAAACATGTCTCGGCGAAAGCCGTGCTCCGACCTTGGTCGGGGCCGACGATGGCAACGCCCGTGGGCGTCATTTACCTCCTTGGAGGCATCGTTGAAATGGCATTTTCCGTTTCTCCCCATGCTGGCCGAGCTCCGGGGGAAACCTCAGATTCAGTGGCATGGATCGGCGATGGCGGCGCTCTCTGCGTTGATTTCCTCCTTGGTGGCGTCGCTTTTGGAGTTTGCAACGGCCGTGGGATCAGTGGTTGTGGGGCTGCGCGTGGTTCGTTGGCGTTTTTTGCGGCTGCGACGACGATGTTGAGAAGAGTTTGGGCTGCGGCGATGGTCTTGGTAGTTGGTCCTATCCGGCGTGTTCGGCAACTCTCCGCTATCAGTTTTTGCTTCGTCGTTGGGAAGTCGGAGTCGCCATCTCTGAGGAGTGATGTGTGATGACGATGACTTGGTGATGGGTGGTCCGGTCGGTGGGTGTTCTGTTCGACACAAGCCTTGCATATTGACCCTTTGAAGCTCACCATCAGAATCACGCCTCTTGGTCGCTAGCATGATGGTCGCCTGTTTGGCATGGGCCGACACGAGCTTGGGCGACTGGGGTTGGGGCCTGTTCGTGGGCGCTGGTGGAGGGAGTCAGCGTCGCCAGCTCAAGAGGAGTGTTTGTGTGATGACATGACTTCTGCGTGCAATCTCGACGGCAGCTTTCTTTCAGTAGCGCGTGGAGTGAGTGGCCAGGTCGGCCAGGGTGTCCTGTGTGCGGTCTTTTGATTGCGCCATGGACGTTTGTTATGGTTTTCGCCCGGTTTTCCATTCAATTAACTAGGCAATTCTCTTCATCTTAATTAATGGATTCAGTCCTTCGGACTCCGGTTCGAAAGAAAAAGTGACACGCAACGGAAACAACCATCAGAAGAGAGGGGGCCACAGAAACAGTAAGCAAGCATACTAGGCCAACACAAGGGACTGTTTGTTCACGAGCCGACACTCGACCAGACTTTGGGTTTCTGTGGTCCATGCATGCATATATCAAATTGAATGTATATCAAATTACTCTCTACGTTTCACAAAGGTTGACGTATTTTGTTTTGTTAAGACAAACCTTTGATCGATGAAAAATCTATTGATATGTGGTTTTTCATACATGAAATTTATATCAATGGATTCATTTTTAATTTTTTTTACTAATGATCATGATTTCGTAATTCTTGGTCAAAGGGTTGTTTTAACGAAACAAAATACGTCAGCCTTTGTGAAAAGGAGGGGTATATACTACTTATAAAACAAGCCAACGATGCTATACATACGACATATCTCAGTACAATTAAGTCGGACATCTCAGCATCGTACGTGTCGAGTTTCAAAAACAAGCAGATCATACAACATGCCCTTCCAACACTCTCTCTGTGCACCATCGGATATACTACTCCCGCTATTATTCCACAATATTGGTGGAGTAGTAATTAATGCATTGAAATCAGTTTCGATGTAGACTGACTCTGCAAGCAGTTAATGACCACGATGTCGTTTTGGATCTGGTTGCTCACCCACAAATTCCTCATCGAGAATAGAAGGCGGGCATCCCCACGACGAGGACCAGGAAGCATGATAGGAGAGGGACTCACCATGGGTTCCCCTTCCTGCGCCCCGACCGACGGATCCGTGATCGTCCCGCTCACGTTCGCTGCGCCACCATCATGATGTGGCTCTCCTCCACCAGGCATGCCGGCCCCGTTGTCCTGCCCCCGCCCTTCGGCCCGAGCATCGGCCGCTCCCGTGCGGTGGAGCAAGGCGTCCTTGAGCTGATTAGAAAGGGCATCAAACAATCAGAAAAATACACATGGATAAGGTGATCCTGCGAACGAAACGCGACGGGGATGAGACGGGAAGGCTCACATCCGAAGCCTCCTCGTTCCTTTTCACCTGGGAATTCCCCATCGTCCTCGTCGGCAACAGCGAGGCGACGGAGGAGCGGAAGAGGGCTCAGCTACGGGGGGAGGGGGAGGCCTCCGCGAGGGGAGGCGAGGACGAGGCCCCTCGCCGTGGGTGCCGCTGCCGCCGTGGTGTTGTAGAGGAGGAGCGGGGCGAGAAGGCGGCGAGAGCCGACAGGGTTTAGGGGACGGCGTGGGTTTGGGTTGGGGAAGGATGGGGCTTTGCGGGCACGGGTGTGGTGCGTGCGTGACTCGACTCGTGTTGCGGTGGGTCGGTGACCCGGCTGGACCGGGTCAATCTGGGTCGGTCCACCGGTCCAGACGCAGACATTCAAATTCAAATGGTTACTTGTGAAATCAAACACAAAGGACTAGCTGTTCAATTGCCCGGCTGATGAAAGGGCAAAAATTTCAATCTACCTATTGCAAAAAAAAAAACTGCCGCTTTACTCATGAGACTCAATTTGTCCTAATAGCTCTAAACATATAAGAATTTTTTTATTACCACTTTCTTATTTTTATTTTTTTAGTGAATTACCGCTTTTTCTTATTATTATCAACAGGATTCCATTCCATCTCAATCTCAAGATGGAAGGAGAGAAATGAAACAGGATTCCATTCGAGCCAAAAGCCCGGAACGGCATACAACATTTTGGCCCATAACATATAATATGCAGATAAGCGATCCAAAAAGCCTGCTTCAACTACAGAGTATATTGCAACAAAGATCCTTCCTATTGGTAGTTTCTATCTCTCCATCTCTGTACACAAGTCAACACTCTGGTTTTGTGCAGGAAAACATGTACACAAGTCAACACTCCCTTCTTGTTCAGAAAAACATGTTTTCCACCCTTCAACTTGTATCTGAATACAGATTACACATTTCAACTCTATATATAAACCGACAAATATATCTTTAACTCTCAAAACCAGGTGGATGATTTCAGTTGACGGCGCCAGCACATTAGGGGCAGGGAGGTGGTGGCAACCGTAGGCAGCTCGGGCAAGGCGCCAGCGTCCAAGGAGAAGGCAGAAGATGGTGCCGGCGATTGGTGTAGCAGGCGGTCTTCATTGGCAACCCCACCAGAAGCAGTTGTACCACTTGTTGCAGGAGCACCTTAGCTCAGGATAAAAAGAGTCGGTGGAAGCTCAGGAAGTCGGGAGATATCAAACCGTGAAAATCACTCATTAGAAAAACTTCAAACTAACAGATGAACTAATTATAAACAGAATTCATGAAACCAATCTAGCCTAACTGTTGAGCCTTCTAATTCAATCACTGGCTTGTCACACAAGAAATACTACTTGCATGAACATAAACACAAGCTGCAGTATCTCAATGTGATATCCCTAGCTGCTTGTAAGCCCCACAACAAAAGAGTATTCTAGACAATACATCTATCCCTAATCCCTAATAATAAAAGCAGGAAGGTTTCCTTCGTCGTCGTCCGCCGTGCATCAATTTTCATGCATGTTCTGATTTTCCGTGTCTCCTTACGGTCCATCGAACCTTCCTTTTTCGAATTCCACAGCGCTGCCTTCTCGGGCCGCCGTCGCCGACTCAACTGCCCGCGCAGCACCTCCCTGCGGTGACCGCTCTCGATACGTGTCGGTGCCGGATTAGATTATCGTGCAAGAGACGAGCAAAGGGGTCCAGAGCTGATCGGCGCTATCCACCATTCCTCGTGCACTGCACCACCGCGTGCTCTGACACCAGCCACGGCCGGCGGGCGGTGTGGACTGGGTGCCATGTCCATGGCCGCGGCTGCTAGCATCGGCCCCGAGATCATTTTGATTGAATGTCCAATTATATTGTTATGTTTTGTATAAACATGAATTTTCGTGTGCGCATGTTTAAGCGGCCGTGGCAACGCACGGACACTGTACTAGTAAGCTATAACAGATACTCGTGACATCTAAAAGCTATCTTGACAAAAACTATTTTGAACTTTAAAGATCTTAATTATAATATTGTTTTCTGTCAGATGCCAGCATATCTATTGACTGCATGATCAAAACAGATCTATTTTCATAAGGAGGCACCTTCGGTTCCTCAGTATAAATAGATCTCAATATTGTCCAACAACACACATTAAAATCAGTATTTCCAGAGGAGCTTAAGTTTGTGGAAGCTTCTTGTTCAGCTCAAAACCCTCAAAACAGAAACGAAAATTACTTGGAAGTGTTAACTTTCCACCAGACATTCGAGAAGGACCAATGACACCAAATGCACCAGAAACTCCTGTCAGAATTGGTATGGTCGAAACTAAAAAAGCACGTGTATTCTACAAATACAGCTGTACAGTAAGATAATGTGTTATTATCATCGGAATAGCACAACACATAAAAACGAACATGAAGAAGTGTCTCTATATGTCACCTGAAACACGATTGGAGTTGATCCTGTGGGGTTTATATAAACAGCAGACCCAGAATTTACAAAAACATCAGCCTGCAAAGGACAGGCTTTCAGAATAATCGGAACATGCATAACTCAGTTCTGCAACACGGCAGAAAAGAAGAATGCATACATTAGATGCCGCATTCTAAGCATCATCATTGTCCGCCGAAGCTCCAAAAGCATAGCCCCCAAATGCTGTATTGCTACTCCCAGCTGAGTCAATTCATTTTTTTTTCTCCGAAAAGGCAGCAGCTCTAATTTTCGTTAATTAAGACGGAAGAACAATTTAACAGAGTTAATTACAAAGCCGAGAGGGGGAGGGGGGCAGCTATAAACTAGAAAGAACACTCGGGAGGACGAACCCTATGAAACCAACAATTTCCAATCATCTAGAAAGAGGCAGCCGACTTGCATCCTGCAAACTTCCAGGTCATAAACTCATCGAGCGCTAGCTCACAGAGCTTGCGGATAGAGAGGGATTTGAAATGAAAAACCCTCTAATTGCGCTCGAGCCAGATGTTCCGCCATCCAAGCATGACAACGGTACCAAGTCGCTCACGAAGCAAGCTGGAAGAGCAGCGCCGGGCTTCACACTACAACAAAATAGCTCCGTAGAGTAATGCGGTGGTTGTGCCACTCCAAGTATTTGCACCCCCTTCATAGTCACATATTTGGCCTTTTCTCTCTTCACTCTCTTAGTTAATTAGGCAAGACATAATTAAAAAAAAAATATTAAATGAAGGATGGGACATGTATATAACTGTGAAAAGGGGGCATATACTTGGGTGCCACCGTGTGGTTATTGGCTCCGTAGAGACGTTTTACATGCAACGATTTCGACTTCGTCTCACAATCCCAATCCTATGGCACTTAGACACGTTATGTTGTGACGTTTGGTACTTCGTCTCTAACCCGCACGCCTGTCCCTACGTTGCAGCTGCAGCAGTAGAATTATTTTCCATACTTTTTTTTTAGGCCGCATCTCATCTTTTATCCCAGACTCATCCACCCGAAAAGAAATTACTCCGTATCTTCTAGCCCTAGAACGGAGGCCGCCGCCGTCGCCTCCACCATCGGCTCCAGCATTAGCACTCTCCTCTGGCAACCGATGCATGTCTTCCTCCTCCTACAGCCGGCGTCCTTTTCCAAAGGCGCTAACTTTCTTTGTCTTCTAACAGGCTGAGACCACCGGTGGCGCTAGGTATGCTTCCCCACGGCGCACCCCGCCCTGAGCCCCTAGAGTCAGGAGGGATTCGAAGGCCCCATGATGCGGGCCTGCTGTCCGCTTCCTCTTCTGTGCTCTCCTCTGCTCCCATCCGGCGACCCACAAAAGTAAGAAACTGCCACCGGCCTCCTATTCTCTCCCCATCAGATCTCTGCTTGTGTGTTCACGGTTTATCACAATTTTGTTGTTGTGAGGTTAGTATACAATGCTGCCATGGCCGCATGGTCAGCTGCAACAAGTGAAGCTACTGACAGCGATTTAGTGCAAGAACAGAGTACAAGTACCAGGGTGATTCATGTTTTTGTCTGAACCTTCTTGCCCTGATACTAGATGACCTGTTCTTATGTGCTATTGCAACATTTGGGTTTAGATATCTTCTCCATACTATAATCTCGATACGCGTATTGGATTGATTTGCTTTCCTGCTCTCAAAAGCTGAAATAAGCATCAGAGAATCAACTAAAAGTTACATACTTTGCTGCTCCTTAGTTATTATTTTAAGGCAATATTCTTCCGTTTTGCTTCAAGTGATTGATACAAAATATTTGCTGCAAGTCATTGATATAAATCATTGTTCAAGAAGTCGGTAATCGGTAACTACTCGGTCGGGTAGGGATTAGCGATTAATCGGTTATCGGACTGATTAGTCGGTTTAATCGGTCGACCATTATATTACATAGTATATATAATTATATATTGGGCTACTTGCCGCATGAGAACCTTGGGAAGGTGCAGCCATCTAAAACAAATCAAGAGAAGCAAAGGTATCAGTGAAAATGGATGGGAGCAGCAGCAGCTTGGGAGAAAGCAAAGGCATCAGTGAAGCTCTTCAATGCTTCGAGCAGGGGCTGCCCGGCGGATTAATCCCGATTAATCGGTTGTCAGACCGATTAATCGGCTTGGGCGATTAACTGCGGCGATAACTGTTAATCTGCACGGTGGTCTGCCGGCCGATTAATCGCTGAATCGGCCGATTTCTTGAACAATGATATAAATATAACAACGTGACACCTGGGTAATAGGCAACAATATTTTTCTAAAAGTTCATAGCATACGTATCCATGTCCACACGGTTGTTCAGTAATTTTGTTTCCTGTAGGTATTCATTCTGCAAGCAAGAAGCTCATAAACGAAAGCGAAGATATGGTGATCCACTATATGTATACTTCCGATGGTAGAGCGCTTCTGGGTATGTGCACTTGAATTCTAGATTCTATCAAAATTTAAAATGGTTTAGCTACCCTGGAAATTGTCCTGATTTTGTGATTGAGGAGGGCAATAACTGAACATACATGAAGTTCCATTTTTGTTGTTAAGTACCCTCACATGTCATCTTTACCAGTGGATCACATATGGTTGATGATTTAGAAAGAGCCTATTAAACCCCGACAGGAGGGGAGTTACCTGTCCAGTCAGGTACACAGTGGCTGTCCAATCCTACTTGTAGGGCTCTAGACCCCTAGCAGCGGAGTTGGCGTTCATGCGTGCATACCAGCGCACCGAGGAGGAGCTGCACTAGCTCCTGGCTCGCCACTTGTAATCCATGCATCGTGGCACCTGTGGTATCCTCTTGTCTATAAAAGGAGGACCCCCGTCCACGGTCAAAGGGTTCCTTTTTTCTTAACTCCGATCAGCCTAAGGCAACACGAGCAGTAGCCCAAAGTAGAAAGGAATACTTAGCTAAAAAGAGATCACCTCGAGGCTTCCCCCCGGCAACCCTGTAAGCAGCTGATTGATCAGTAATATAAGCTCGGGCAAGCAGGATGTAGGGTTTTACACCGCAAGGTGGCCCCAACCTGGGTAAAAGGTGCGTGCATGCGACCGTGAGTAGCGTTCCTGGTGTACTTTAAGCTTCGCACTGGTCTCGCCGGCAATCGCCGGAGCGATCCCCGCAGCCCACTGCTGAACCTAGAAAGGGGGTGCCGGCGCACCCCCGGTGTCGGAGCTCCGTGCGACAACATCTGGCGCGAGAGGAGAGCTCGCCGGTGGCTGCCGGCGGCAGCGTCTACATCGACATCGGCCTCGTCTTCTTTGACGGCAGAGCCGGCCACCATGCCCCCCAAGCGGGCTTGTGACCCTCGGATTGCTCGGCGCTGACGGGTGCACCAGCATGGTGCTCCTGCCGCATCCCTCCAGAGGGTGCCTCCATAGGCGAGGGTTGTCGCGAGGACGCTGTGATGGCGCCGGTGCCGGCATGCGCCGTTTGCCCCGGCCCACCACAGCGTCCCTGCTGCGGCCCTCGGGCAGTTTTACTCCTAGGCAGCGAGGGCTGTTGCGGGGACGCCGTGGCATCCTTGCCGCCCGCGTCCGGCGGTGGTGGCGAGGAAGCCACGACGTCCCGGCTACGGCCCTCAGGCGGAGCTTCTCCCAAGCAGCGAAGGCTGCTGTGGGGACGCCGTGACGTCCTCGTCGCCCGCGTTCAGCGGCGGTGCCGAGGAAGTCACGGCGTCCCTGCCGCATCCCTCGGAACTGGCTCCCCCTAGACCAGGGGCTCCTCCAAGGGCGAGGGTTGCCACGGCGACGCGGCGGTAGCATCGTCATCGGCGCTTGACGCCGGCAGCGATCCTGCCGCAGCGTCCTCGCCGCATCCCTTGATCAGGCATTTGCAAGGGCAGCGAACCAGGAGAGCACCTCTGGCAAACGCTTAGAGCGTGAGACCAAACGAAAAGCTAAGTGCTTGCACCTGAACGGCAAATTCTCTAAGAAATGAACGAAATTGAACGCTACCCTGCCAAGTGTGGCCCCGGAACCCGTGCGTGGTCGGAGTGTTAGAAGGACGCTTGCGGGGGGAGTGCGCTCCCCGTGTGGCTTCCGGGTCCGTCCCGGGAGGGCATTGCTTGGAGTAGTTACCCCGCAAGTGGAGCGGCTCGCCGCTACCGTTTGACCCCAGGTCCGTCCCGGGTCCCTGGTCTGGTCAAGGGTGAGGCGTACGAGTCCCTGGCAACACAAGGCACAACATGCAAAGGCTAAGGGAACCACCTCGCGAGACAGCCCCGGGAACAAGGAAAAAGAATTAAGCGAATAAAAGAGCTTGATTGACTAAGTAGAGAATGATTACATGAGCTCATGGAAATGTAATTGTTCAAACGGCGCAAAGCACCACACTTGCAGGACAAAAACAAAAGAAGGAAAAACAAGAAAGCAGCAAGGACGGCTGGGGGCTACGGCAACTAGTTGCCGGCGTCTTCAGCCGGGGGCTCCGGGGACGGCACGGGGTCCGGCTTCCTTTGCATCTGCTCGACCACCTCGTCAACGAACCCACGCACTGCTTGGGTGTGAGTGGGCTCGTCCTCGCTGTTCGACCAGGCATCCAGCAGGGACTCGAAGGGAAACTCCGGGTCTTGGAGGTGTATCCTCGGGAGGATCATCCCGGCAAACTCCCGGGCGCAGTTGGCAACCTCGTTGGCGCTGTACTGGGCGATCCAAACGTCGAGTGCCCCAAGCTTCCCCACCAAGTCGGAGAAGAAGGGAATCAGCGTCGAGACGTCCGTGCCGTCCACCGCCGCGGCCTGCAACTCGAACCGGGGTAGCAAGTGGCTCAACGCCTCGGCGATCTTGAGCAGCTTCTCAGTCTTCAGCTGCCGCTGCCCGATTAGCGTGCCATGGTGGAGCCGGGCGTCGTGCGCTGCCTTCTTGGCCTTGCGGAGGTTGCTCTCCAGCACCGCAAGCTCCGCGGTCTTGACCGCGCTGTCGTTGCCGGCCTTGGCAAGCTCCTCCCGGACGGTGGCCAACTCGGTCTCAAGCTTGGCCGCTCTGTCCTTGGCAGAGCCGAGCTGGTCCTCATGCCGGGCCGCTGCTTCCACCGTGCCCTCGGTGGCCTTGACCTGCACCTCCAGCTTGACGCGCAGGCCCTGGATCTCGCCGCGGTAGTTGGCGATCAGGTCGCTCTTCTCGTCAAGCCGGGCCTGGGCTGTCGCAAGCACCCCGGCGTGGTCCTTCTTGGTCTCCTCGAGGGTCGCCGCCAGCGAGTCCAGCGCCCCCTGAAGCTCGGCGCGCTGAGCCTCCAGTCGCTGGTAGAGCTCAGCCTCTGGGACGACCGGTTCCTCGGCGTCCTCCAGGGCTTCCCAAACAAGGCGTGCCTCCTCTCTGGCGAGGCGCGTCTCCTCACGCAGCCGGGAGAGCTCTTGCCGCTCCTTCTCCACGGCTTCCCGCACCTCGCCAAGCTGGCTCTTGGCGATTGTGTGATGCTCCCTCACCTCGTTGAAAGAGGTGACGAAGGCCAGTTGCTGGTCCTTGACGGCGTCCAGGAACCGGTGCCCTCGCTCGAAGACATTCGGATCCCAGTTGATGGGATTCCAAGCCACCCCGGCAAGGGTGCCGAGGTCGGTGTTGGGGGAGGCAGCCGATGACGACGAAGCCCCCGCCGCCATCGTTGAGCTAAGCGGGGGGTCGTCTGCTTGTGCTGGGGCGTCCTGTTGCCCTTCCCCGGCAACCTCCCCTTCACCCGCGCCCTGGGACTCCGGGGCTGGAGAAGCCATCGTGCCCCTGGCAGGAGCCGTCCCCTGCTGAGCGACAGGCGAATCCGCGCCAGCTGCATCCGCGGCTGCTGGCGCGTCGCCGGGTGCCGTCCCGGTGTCGGTCACCGCGGCCGCTGTGGCCGGCGCGGCAGGGCTTGGTACGGGAGCCGTTGCCGGCTCCTCCGCCGCTCTCGTGATCTCGACATCGGAGTTTAGATCAACTACGGTAGCGCCCGCCCCCGGTGCGGGTGCACTTGGGCCTGTAGCAGCAAGAATTGTGAGAAGCGGCAAGCGAAATAGTAGCCAGAGGCGAACGAGGGGGATCAGGGCGGTTACCTTGCAAGGCCATTGGGCTTGCGGGGGGAGCTTCCCCCTCCTTTTCTGTCCCAGCGGGAGCCTCCGAGAGGCTTGCCGCGGGCGAAGTGCCGCCTGCTGAAAGAGAAGGTAAGGTAGTGTGACCAACTGCCAATTTGAAATGCGGCAAAGGAGGAAGGAAGGAGCCGTACCTGTCGCCGGCGCCACCTCTGCTGGGGCTGGGTCGTCAGCAGGTGTGGTGACGGCGCCGCTGACCCGACCGGCACAGGGGCTAGCGGCGCTGCCAGCGTCCGCGCGCGCCCTCTTGCTCGGCGTGGCGGGCAGGGAGTCGCCCCTCCCCCTCTTGCTGGTGCTCGACGGCGAGTCGGCCCTTGGGGGGTTGTGCCGGAGCGCGAAGCCCCGGAAGACCCCCCGGGCGAGTGGGGCCGTTGGCGCCCGGGGAGTTGCCGCGGCCTGGGGCGCCGCGGGAACTGACGACGAGGCTGCTGCGGCGTCGGGGGCTGCCCCCGGTGTAGATGCCGCTGCGGCCCCGGCAGCTGCTGCTGAGGCAGCCGCCGTCGGGCCGTTGGCGGTTGTCGCCAGGATGGTCGCCACCTTGGCTCCGGCGACCCCCACGGGTGTGGCCGCCGCTGAGGTACCGACGGACGCCCCTAAGGCGGCGGAGCTGGCAGCCGCCGCTAGGGCGGATGTCGCCGCTGGGGAAGATGCCGCCGCAGCCGCCATGGAGGTAGCCTCGTCCGCCGCATACGCCCTTGATCTCCGCACAACCAGGGGCGCGTCATTGCTGTCTTCATCGTCGTCGTCCATGGGGATGACTGCCTGGGACGCCGCCGGCTGGCCCGCCTCGTCGTCCAGAGACTGGAGGGAGAGCCAGCTGATCTCCGACTCGCCCCGCTCTCCTCAAGCACCTGCTTCCCGCGAGGTGCTGGCGGGGGAGCGCGAGGGGTCCGAGTGGGGGTATCGTCCATCAACTCCCACTCGTTGCAGGGCGGGAAGGCGGCGACGATGTCGTTGAGCCCTGCAACGCCGGCGTGGAGGGAGGTGACTCCCGGCGGGAACCCCGTTGCGGGAAGGTACTCGCCGGAGATCCCCCTCACCCACACCTGGAGCGATTCCAGATCCACACTCTCGCGGTTGAGGCGTGTCCTGTCCCCGGAACTCGTGTACATCCACGCGGGCCGGGAACGCAGCTGGAGCGGCGCGACGCGCCGGGTGATGAAGGTGCGCGCCACATCGACGTCGGTAAGTCCCGCCAGCCGTAGAGCCTTGATCTTCTCCACAATGGGGAGGAGATCGGCGTCGCGGTGGTATCGGTCCCGCCAGCCGGCGTGGGGTTGCGGCAACTCGGTGGGCGGGAGGATGAACTCCTCGGGGTCTTCTACGCGGACCCAGCACCAGTCCCCGTGCCACTCCTGTCGATCTTCTTCTCCGATCGGACGATGAACTCAGATTTCATCCGGCTGCGGGCGCGAAATACCACCCTCGATGACATCGCGTTCGCGTTGTCAATCCGTGGGTAGAAGTAGTGGCGGAAGAGCGCCACCGACGGCATCACCCCCATGAATGCTTCGAAGAGGAATTGGAAGATGGCGACGAGGTAGAGCGATGTGGGGTGGAGCTGCGCCACCCGCAGCTGGTATGACTCCATCAGCACGTGGAGGAACAGCGAGAATGGCGGCACCAGCCTGGTGAGGAGGAAGCGCCCGAACACCCGGAAGTCATTGTCCTGGTGGTCGGCGCCCGCGGGGAGGATGTGGGTCTCCCCATGCTCGTTGAACCGGGAAGCGACGACGTGCTGGATCTTGGCCAGCGCCTCGTCGTTGTAACCCGGCCGGTAGAAGGCTTGCGAGGCCCTCATCTCCTGCTTCTTTCGGTCTTTGTCGGCGGTGGCCTTGGCGGCCACCTCGCTTCTGCCCGCCGCCGCTTTCCTGGGGGCATTCCCCTCTTTTCCCTTCCTGGTGGTGGGAGGCGCCATGGGGAACGAAGGCAGGAGTTAGCAAGAGCACTTGGGCGCAGGATGCGAAGGAGGTGGAAGACGAAGGCTGTGGGGGGCAAAGTGTTTTCCCCTTGCAGCAGCAGTAAAAACTTTATAGCACCCGGCCGTTTGGTAACGGCCGGTTCTGCACCCTACGGGTGCACGGGGATAATTCCTAATCAAAGGGAGTAATGCGGAGAGTGGCCTTAACTTTCCTGTTTAAGCGGGAGGTTATGGCGGAAAACACGCGCCCACTACCCCGTCCGTAACGGCAGGGTACGTGGAGCAGCGAAGAGACGCGGGCCCGAGGAGAGTCGGGACCCACGTGCCGGTTGGGGCGTAGCCCGGCAACCGACCAGGGGAAAAGCTTGCCCGGGAACAGGTGTT
The DNA here is from genome assembly GCF_000005505.3 of Brachypodium distachyon. Lineage (NCBI taxonomy): Eukaryota > Viridiplantae > Streptophyta > Magnoliopsida > Poales > Poaceae > Brachypodium > Brachypodium distachyon. The sequence continues at coordinate 14,836,074 of NC_016132.3, read as the reverse complement.
GCCGGCCACGCTCGAGGGCTACTGTCGCACCAGTGGCACCCGAGGTACCACCGTTGCACAACGCGTGGGTCGCATCGCTGAGTTCCCCGGAGGGTCTCGCCCCGGGCGACAGCTAACGGGCTGCCCGGCAAGCCACCAGCCCGGAAGGGCTAGCGGGGCTTCGGGGAATATTCCTGCCTGGCCGCCTCTCGGGAAGTCACTTGCCGGGAGGGGGTGTTCCCGGGCGGAGGCTCCCGTCGTGAGGGCGGGGCCGGGCGAGCAGAGCAGCGGCGCCACGTGGGCACGCGCCAGGTGCCCAGTGCGCCGTCCCACCAGGGCGAGGAGTGAGGCGCACGGCGCATTAAATGAGCCGACAGGGGGGGATTTACCCGTCTAGTCAGGTAAACAGTGGCTGTCCAATCCTACTTGTAGGGCTCTAGACCCCTAGCAACGGAGTTGGCGTTCATGCGTGCATACCATCGCACCGAGGAGGAGCTGCCCTAGCTCCTGGCTCACCACTTGTAATCCATGCACCATGGCACCTGTGGTATCCCCTTGTCTAGTCAGGTAAACAGTGGCTGTCCAATCCTACTTGTAGGGCTCTAGACACCTAGCAACGGAGTTGGCGTTCATGCGTGCATACCATCGCATTGAGGAGGAGCTGCCCTAGCTCCTGACTCACCACTTGTAATCCATGCACCGTGGCACCTGTGGTATCCCTTTGTCTATAAAAGGAGGACCCCCGCCCACGGTCAAAGGGTTCCTTTTTTCTTAACTCCGATCAGCCTAAGGCAACACGAGCAGTAGCCCAAAGTAGAAAGGAATACTTAGCCAAATAGAGATCACCCCGGGGCTTCCCCCGGCAACCCTGTAAGCAGCTGATTGATCAGTAATATAAGCTCGGGCAAGCAGGACGTAGGGTTTTACACCGCAAGGTGGCCCGAACCTGGGTAAAAGGTGTGTGCATGCACCCCTGAGTAGCGTTCCCGGTGTACTTTACGCTTCGCATTGGTCCCGCCGGCGATCGCCGGAGCGATCCCCGCAGCCCACTGCCGAACCTAGAAATGGTGTGTCGGCGCACCCCCGGTGTCGGAGCTCCGTGCGACGACAAAGAACCAATCATAGAATGATATACCTTTTGATCCACATCTTTACCATTGGGATCGAGATCAAGAGAGCTTGATGTAGGCATTGGGGTCTTGGCACTCTTGGCGTGATGCATCTTGAATCTCTTTAGCATGTCTTGGGTGTATTTCGCTTGATTAATAAAGATTCCTCCTCTCAATTGCTTGATTTCAAATCCATGGAAGAACTCCAATTTACCCATCATAGACATCTCAAACTTTTCGGTCATTAGCTTAGCAAATTGATCGTTGAACACACCATTAGTAGAACCAAATATGATGTCATCAACATATAGTTTGCATATAAACAAATCACCACCAACCATTATAGTGAAAAGAGTGGGGTAAATAACCTCAATTTCAAAGCCACGATCCACTAGTAGCTCCTTTAGGTGCTAATACCAAGCTCGAGGTGCTTGTTTGAGGCCATAAAGGGCTTTATCAAGTTTGTACACATGGTTATGAAATTGAGGATCCTCAAACCCCGGTGGTTGTTTGACATATACCAACTCATTTAGTGGACCATTTAGAAATGCACTTTTCACATCCATTTGTTGCAAAGTAATGTTATGATGCGATGCATATGCAAGCAAGATATGAATAGATTCAAGGCGAGCAACGGGAGCGAAAGTTTCACCGTAGTCAATACCCTCGACTTGGGAGAAACCTTGAGCCACCAATCTTGCCTTGTTCCTTGTCACTCGTCCAAGTGCATCTTGCTTGTTCTTAAATATCCATTTGGTGCTAATGACATTTTTGCAATCTTTTGGTCTTTCCAGCAATGACCATACTATATTGTGCTCGAAGTTATTCAACTCTTCATGCATGGCATTAAGCCAATCCGGATCTTCGAATGCTTCTTGTACCTTTTGGGGCTCAACACAAGAGACAAAAGCATGATGTTCACAAAAGTTAGCTAATTGTCTACGAGTAGTTACCCCTTTTCTCACACTTCCTAGGGCATTGTACAAGGTATGTTCTTGACGTTGAAGTCGTGAGGCAATCTTCATGGCCCGATGTTCCATAGCTTCTTGAGACAAATCTTGAGGCTCAATGGAAGCGTGAACATCTTGAAGATCTTGATCTTGGACATCATTTGGTGAAAAATCACCAACATCAACATTTGCTTGAACTTGTCCTTGATCAACTTGTTCATCAACATGAGTTTGATGCATAGCCAACAAATATGCCCTCATAAGTTTTAGGCTCAAATTTAGATAAACGAATACCTTTCTTAAGCACGAAACACTTACAACTAAATACCCGAAAGTACTTGAGGTTGGGCTTGCGTCCCGTGAGAATTTCATAAGGTGTCTTGTTCAATATCTTGCGGAGATAAGAGGCGATTAGTAGCATGGCATGCAGTGTTGATTGCTTCGGCCCAAAAGTTGTATGGAGACTTAAACTCCGCCAACATTGTCCTTGCCGCATCCATGAGAGTTCTATTCTTCCTCTCTGCTACACTATTTTGTTGTGGGGTATACGCAACGAAATATTGTCTTTTGATACCCTCATCACTTAAAAACTCAATCAAGGTGTAATTCTTGAACTCGGAGCCATCGTCACTCCTAATAGCCATAATCTTTGCATTGTATTGGTGTTGGGCTTCATTGGCAAAGTCGATGACGGTTTGTTTGTTCTCACTCTTGTGCTTGAAGAAATATACCCAAGTGTACCTAGAATAGTCATCAACAATAACCAAGCAATATTTCTTACCACCAAGACTATCATACGTAGGAGGACCGAAGAGATCTATACGAAGGAGCTTCAAATGCCTCGTTGAAGTGATAATTGTCTTGTGGTGATGTGCCTTCTCATGTAACTTCCCTTCAATACAAACACTACACACACGGTCTTTATTAAAAGAAACATTGGTTAGTCTTAGCACATGTTCACCTTTGAGGAGACTTTGCAAAGATCTCATATTGACATGGGCTAGACGACGATGCCAGAGCCAACCCACATCGACTTTAGCCATTAGACATGTTTCTTCTCTAGTGGGTTTTTTACCGAAATCTACCACATAGAGACCATTTTCCACATATCCAACAAAGGCTACTTTAAGAGTCTTGCTCCACAAAAGGGTCATACTAGTTGTGCCAAAGAAGGAATGAAAACCCATATGTGCAAGTTGAAGTACCGAAAGTAAATTGTATGAAAGTGACTCAACAAGCATGACATTCTCAATGGATGTATCCGGAGAGATGACAACCTTACCTAGTCCCAATACCATTGATTGTGAAGAATCTCCAAATGTAATTTGCTTGGACCTTGATGTACTCATTTTAGCGTCCACAAGAAATTCTTTGCTCCCGGTCACATGATTAGTGCATCCACTATCCACTATCCATGAAGATCCACCGGAAGTGGCCTCCTACAAGTTTAAGCTTTGGTTTTAGGTATCCATCTTTGAATGGGTCCTTTAGCGTTAGCAACAAGGGTCTTAGGAACCCAAATAGACCAATGAACATATTCATACAAATTTGGCATAAACATGCCCATTTTGAAATCCTTGGCACTATTATCATAGGTGGTCTTGCCACCCTTCTTGTTCTTTGGCTTCTCCTATGCCGCCTCCCTTTCCTTCACAAAATAAGCATTAGTGTGGGGAGGTGCCTTGGCCTTCTTGTTGTTGCTCTTCTCATTGGGGTTGTACCCAATTCCCTCCAATTTAAAAGCTTTCCTATGATCATTCAAAAGATCATGGAGGTTCTTCTCGCCTTGGAAGCAAGTGGCTACGCCCTTTTCAAGTTGAGCCTTCAACCTAGCATTCTCCTCAATCATAGATTTATGCTTACAACAAGGGTTAGTTGAAGCATCTTTATCATTAGAAATTAATTCCTTAACAAGAGAATATAGAAGATGATCACAAGACTCTTTGAGAGACTTGTACTCATTTGTCAAGGACTTGTGATCCTTTCCTAGTTTGTCAAAATCCTCAAGGAGGTTCCTATGACCATTGTCAACTTCACTTATCCTACCCAAGTATTCATTAGTAAGGGAAATAGCATTATCATAAAAAATCTTTAACTTTAGCAAGTTTCTTAGAAAGTGACTACTCAATTGCTTCCCTATTTGCTTATTCTTCCTCAAGAGCTTTATTAAGCTCCGCAATCTCATAAGCGGCAACGCACTCAAGTCTTACCTTTTCATCCATGAGCTCATCATGTTTTTCAATAGTAGCTTGAGCTTCACCTAGTTTTTCCAGAGGTACTCAAACCTCTTTTTGGTCTCACCTTCCAAGCTTGCCATGAAGATCTCGAACTCATTCATGTTGTGCTTAACAACATTACTCTCCTCCACACAATCAAATAGAGATAAACTCTTAGGAATGACATGCTTGGTGGGAGAAGGGATTACCGAAGAGGTCTTGGCCATGAGGCACTTGGGTGATTTGTTCTTGTTCTCATTGGGGAGTCGAAGAGAGATGGAAGTGAAGGAGCAATGGCAATGTTCGCCCTCTCCGTGGACTCTTCCTCAACATCATCTTCGTCACCCGAAGTATATTCTTCTTGAACAAAAAGCATTCTTGGTTGCCTCTTCTTCGTTGGCTTCTTGTTGAATGAGGGCTTGGTTTTCCCTTTAAGGATGAGACGACCACCATTCTCCTCCCTCCTCTCATAGATACAATCAGCAACAAAATGGTCATTATTACCACAGTTATAACATTTACGAGATTTTTGGCTCCCTTGTTGTAGTAGTTGGGGTTGAAGGAGTTGGACTTGACAAACTTCTTGTTCTTCCAAAAAGCTTGAGTCGCAAGAGCCATGTGATCATTGAACTCATAGTTGCAATTTTCTTCCGTGACCTCAACTTCTTCTTGTTGGGGTGCTTCACTTGGAGTTGAGGTGGAAGTCACGTTGGCCTTCAATGCAAGGTTTGAGCTTTGTGAGAGAAACTTGATGCGTATGAGGTTGTCCTCGGATGTCTTCTTGAGAATATCCATATCCACAAATTCTCCCATTACTTGACTTGGAGTCAAGCTATAGTAGTTCGTTCTTTGCCTCATCATTGCGGCATGAACCTCTCGGTATGGAGAGATGGCTTCTATGAATAGACGCTTGAGTTCATCATTGATGTCACGACTTCCATGGTCCTTCATCTTGGTTCCAAGAGTGCTGACTCTCCTATATAGCTCAATCGGAACCTCTCCATCCTTCATGAAGAAATTTTTGCATTTGTTGATGACCACCTCAAACTTTGACTTCCTAACACTCTCATTGTTGTCAAAGTGGTCACCAATGAGCTTCCAAGCGTCTCTAGCGGAATCAACACCACGGACAAATGTTCTATACTCCAAGGGTAAAGCCTTAGGAGTATTCCAATGGCATGCTCATTGAGTTGATTGTCCACATACTTTCTTGGTGACAAGTTCTTTGGATCATGAACAAAGTAAACTTCTTCAACAATTCTCCACAACTCCGAAGATGTGCTCTTGAAGTGAGTCCTCATGGAATGAAACCAATCAACGTAGTTAGTGGAGTTTAGCATGGGGGAATCACCTTGGTTATACATAGGTGGCAAATTATGGTGGCGATGATTATATTGAGGTGGTGGAGCCACCACACTATACAACCCATAGCCACCCCTACCTTGGGATTTAGAGGCACTCTCTTCTATAGCCTTAGCCTTGTTACGGGCTTCGGCATCCGAATCTTCCTTAGTCAAATCCACCGCATGTCGTAGCCCGGGGCTTAGACACCGGGGATGCGAGGCACCCCCTTTTTTTGGTTCGGTAGTGGGCGTTGGGGATCGCTCCGGCGATCGCCGGCGAGGCCAATGACGAGCGTACGATGCACAGGCCTGTTTATCCAGGTTCGGGCCACCTGGAGGTGTAAAACCCTACGTCCTGCTTCTGAGTTTGTATTAGCCAGTGAGCAAGTGTTTACAGGTTGCCGGGGGAGTCCCCGGGCGCTCTCTTCCTTTTCCTTTCCAGGTGGCTCGGTGCATTGGGGACAAGTGTGGAGCAAAGACCCTAGGCAGCTTGCCCTTGCTGCGCTGGCATGCATGCATGGTACGAAGCACTGTAACTCGGGCGGTACGTCCCTTGGATTCACAGCGGGCCACTCACTGTGGGCTGACTTGATAGGGAACCATCCTTCTGTCGGAGCATTTAATGTTTGCTTGTGCCACACTCCACGCCCTGACCAGCCCTGTGCAAAAGGTGCCTACCGGGCGGCCACGTGGCGCCAATAGTCTGCTTGCTCTGGGCGCCGGCCCTGTTGTAAGCGCCTACGCCAGGGAACACTCTCCTCGGCAAGTGACCTTCTCGGAGGGCGCCCTGACGGGAACCTTCGCGCTGCCATCCGGGGCAACCCCGCAGCCCGGCTAGCCCTGCCGGGCTGTTGGCTTCCTGGGCAGCTTGCACCAGGCTGCCCGGGGTGCAGTCCATGCGGGGAGCAAGCGAGGCGACCCACGCGTGGCGCAATGGTGGCACCCCGGGTGCCACTGGTGCGACAGTAGCCCCCGGGCATGGGCCGGCAACGCCTGTTCCCCGGCGAAGTCATCCTTGGTCGGTTGCCGGGCTATGCCCTTAACGGAAGCGTCGGTCCCGAGTCGTTCCGGGTTCCCGTTCATGTGCTGCTCCAAGGGCTCCGCCGTTACAGGCAGAGTAGTGGGGGCGAGATTTCCGCCCTAACCCCCGTTTAATTGCGGGTGGTTATGGCCACGTCCCGCATTCTCCTCTTAAATTGTAGTTATCCCTAGCGCACCCGTAGGGTGCGGATGTAACAGTTGCTCGGAGTTAGGGTGGTATAAGACCCCACCGCTGTGCTGAGGGGCAAACACTTAGCCCTCGGTCCTTCCTCCTCATCCCCATTCCTCCTTGCGCCCCTGAACCTTGCTAATCGCCGCCCACATTCCTCATGGCGCCGACGGATCCCAAGAGAGGGAAGGGTTCCAAAAGCTCTGCGGTCGACAAGGGCGAGAAAGCCCCCAAGAAGCCCTTGTCGGAAGAGGACCAAAAGAACCGGGAGATGAGGGTCACGCGGGCCTTCTTTAAGCCCGGCTACAATGGCGAAGGGGTCGACAAGCTTCGGCACGTCGTCGCCACTCGTTCAACGAGTACGGCGAGACGCTCATCTTCCCCGCCGCCGGCGACCACCAAGACAACGACTTCCGTGTGTTCGACTGCTTCATCTTTGCTGGGTTTGTACCTCCGTACTCCCTCTTCGTCCATGCTCTCATGACGGCGTACCAGCTTAAGGTTGCGCAGCGCCACCCCACTTCCCTCTTCCTTCTCGCCATCTTCCAATTTCTATGTGAGAGGTTTGTCGAGGTGATGCCATCAGTAGCATTGTTCTGCCATTACTTCTACCGCGCGTCGAGCAGTCGGGAGCGATGTCGTCGGGGATCTCGTTCCGTGCCCGCGACAAGATGAAGTCGAAGTTCATCGTGCGGAGCGAGAAGAAGATCGAGAAGGAGTGGCGCGGGAGCTGGTGTTGGGTTCGTGTGGATGAGCCCGACGAGTTCATTCACACGCCCACCGAGTTGCCGTGAGTAACGGCAGCTGGCGGGACCGCTACAGCCGGGACGAGGAGCTCCTTCCCATCATAGAGAAGATCAAGGCCCTGCGGCTAGCGGGGCTCACCGATCTGGATGTGGTGCGCACCTACATCAGCCGGCGCATCGCATCGCTGCAGCTGCGGTCCCGCCCCGCGTGGAAGTACACGGGGCCCGGCGACTCCACGCGCCTAGATAGTGTGGGCGTGACACCGGAGGTGATCCAGGAGTGGGTGAAGGGAATTATCGGCGAGGACGTTCCATTAGCGGAGCTGCCCCCGGGGGCTCCATCCCTTCACGCTGGTGTCGCGGGCCTCCACGACATCATCGGCGGCCATCCTGCAATGAGTGGGGGCTGATGTCCGATCCCCCGGTCCCAGCCTCGAAGCCTCCGCCACCCGCAGCCCGTGGGAAGCAAGTGGCCGAGGAGAGCGAGGGGGGATCAGATTCCAGCTGGCCCGGCGACGAGTCCTCCGGCGACGAGGCTGGCGGCGTTGCTGGGGCCAGGACGGTCCTCCCCAAGGCGGAGGCGGAGGACGAGGACGACGTGTCGCTAGTGTGACGACCGCGGGCGCCGGCGGCAGCAGCTTCCTCTGCAACGGCTGCCGCGGCAACTGGGGCTGCGCCAACTCCACGAGGGTCCGCGACCCACCAAAGCGGGGGATCTTCACTGGTTACTCGCTCAGGCTCAACCCCCCAAGGTAAGCTGACGGTTCCTCCCCCTTTCTATTTACGAGTTTGTGCTTGCCTTGATTCCTTTGTTTCTTCGTTGACGCCTTGCAGGGACAACGCTCTGGCCGGAGCCGGCAAGAGGGAGAGAACAGACACTGCACCCGCCGCGTCTAGCAAGAAGCCGCTCACCCGGGCCAGTGCCAGTGCCAACCAGGCCCGCACGCGGGCCACCGACGCCGCCACTACGCCCGCCACCGACCCCGTCCCAGAGGAGGAGGAGCCCGCAGCAGGTACGGTCCCCTCTCCTGATTCCATTGTACACGCTCCTTTTGCACGCTGATCCTTAACCGTGTGTTTATCTTGGCTTGCAAGCGAGACCCAGCCTGCGGGGGACAGTCCGGCAGCAGAAGCCGGGACGGAGGGGGACAAGCCTCCCCCCACAAGCACAGCGACCCCGCAAGGTAATCACCCAGAACTCCCTTGCGCTCATCGCCGGGTACCCCATCTTAGCTTGAGATAGTCATTTTGCTCTTGTCGTAGGTCCCGATGCGCCCACCACAGGGGCGGACGACACCGTGATCCACCTCACCTCTGACGCCGAGGACGGAGCGCTGAGGGACGAGCCGGAGGTGGCCCCTACGCCAAGCCCCGCCGCCCGAGATACGATGGTGGTGGCACCTACCGTTGCTACCGGAGTGGGGCTCGACGGTGCGTCCCCGGCCCCGCCGGCCGGAGGCGCGGACCGCTCAGCAGGAGGCGACTCTTGCCGAGGGCGTGGACCCCCACCAGACCCGCAACCCACTGGCGCGAGGGTAGAGGAAGACGTGGCCGGGGAGCAGCAGGCGGCTCCCCTGCAAGGGGACGATGCTCCTCCCGGCCAAACCATGGCGGCGGGGGTCTCGTCATCGTCCGTCGCTACCTCCAGCCCAAACCTCGGCATCCTTGCCGGGGCGACTTGTGACCCAATCACCTGGAACCCAAGTATCTACGATCAGGGGCACCAGTTCCTTGACGCCATCAAGGAGCAGCAACTGGCGTTCGTCACCTCGTTCAACAAGGTGAGGGAGCACCACGAGCTCGTGAAGGGCCAGCTGGGCGAAGTGCGGCGGGATGTCGAGAGGGAGCGGCAGGAGCTCTCCCGGCTAAGGGAGGAGACCCACCTGGCTCGGCTGGCCCGGGACGAGGCCGCAACGCCGGTCATCCCCGAGGCAGAGCTCCAACGGCAACTGGAGGCCCAACGCACCGAGCACCAGCAACTACTAGACTCATTGGCCGCGGCGCGGGAGAAGGCCAACAAGGAGCACGAGGAGGTGCTCGCAACAGCTCAAGCTCGCCTCAACGAGAAGAGCGAGCAGGTCAGCAGCTACTCCTCCCAGATCCAGGTGCTGCGCACGAAGCTGGAGAGCAAGCCATGGCCGCGGAGGACGCAGCAGCGGCGTCGGCGCTGCGAGAGAAGGAGCTCAATTCCGCCAAGGAAAAGAGCGCCCATCTCGAGTCCGAATTGTCCGTCGCCCGGGGTGAGCTCGTCAAGATGGGCGAGGACAATGTGAGCAAGGCCAAGGAGATCGCGCGGCTCGCGGAACTCCTCCGCAAGGCCAAGCATGCGGTGGCGCTGGCGCGCGGCAACCACGACAAGTTGGCGGAACAGCGGCGGAGGGAGACCGAGAAGCTGCACGAGATCGCCCAGGCCGTACGCGAGCTGCTGCCAAGGTTCGAGCTGCAAGCCGCGAAGGTGGACGGTACGGACGTCAGCACCCTGATCCCGTTCTTCTCCGACATGGTGGGGAAGCTCGGGGCGCTGGACGTGTGGATCTCCAAGTTCTGCGACGGGGAGATAGCGTCGTGCGCCAGGCAGATCGCCAAGAGATCCTCCCCCGGGTGCACTACCACCACCTCGACTTCCCCTTCGAGATGCTGCTGGACGCGTGGTCGGACAGCGAGGACGGCCCCTCCCACACCAGGGCGGTAAGCAGGTTCGTCGAAGAAGTGGTGGAGCGGATGCAGAGGAAGCCGGAGCCGGAGCCCCCAGCGGAAGCCCCCGGCAACCAGCCGTCTTAGTCCCCTGCAAGCTTTGTTTTCATTTTGCTTCTTGCAAGTGGCGCTTGGCGCCGTTGAACAATTATGGTTTTATTAGTCCATGTAATCATTTGCGACTTTTAGGAATCTTGCTTTCTGGTTCTACTTGGTACTTGTTCTTGAAATTGACTCGTGGGGTGGGTCTTCCCGTCCCCGTGTGTTGCGCTTTGTGTTGCCGGGGACTCGCACGCTTCCCACTTAACCAGACCAGGGACCCGGGATAGACCCGCGGTGCCAACCTGGGGCCAAGTGGCAGCGGCGAGCCACTCCGCTTGCAGGTTAGCTACCCCCAAGCACGCGCCTACGGGACGGACCCGCAAGCCGCATGAGGAGCACACTCCCCCCGCAAGCGTCCTTCTAACACTCCAACCACACGCAAGACCCGACCCACACCAACGAGCCAGCGTTGAGTACTAGAAAGCTAGGCGCCTAGGATAATGCACTTAGCTGTCTGTTCTCATGTCGAGCATATCAGTTCTGTACTTGGAACGCCTGATGGAGGGGTGCGGCAGGGGCGCTGTGGCAGTGCACCCATCGGCGCTGAGCACTGATGGCATGCACCCTCACAGCGTCTCCGCGGCAACCCTCGCCTTGGAACCGCCTGCTGGAGGGATGCAGCAAGGGCACGGTGGTAGTGCACCCATCGGTGCTGAGCACGGATGGCATGCGCCACCACCGTGTCTCTGCGGCCTCCCTCGCCTCTGTAGCCATCTCCTTAGCTTTGCTCTGAGTTGCTTCGTGGCCACCATGCCCTTTTTAGGCACGGCGAAGAATCCTACCGCCGCGCGCGCCGAGCTACCACGGCACCCGTGGCGACACCCTCTTGCGGTAAGAACCTTGAAGCGGTCACCATGCACCAGTGGCTCCCTGCTAGACAACACGGCCCGTGAGTACTCCACGAGCATCACAGTGTGTCCGACCTCTATCCTTATCCTGCATGTCAGATTCTTACCAAGCCCGAGATGCTGCAAAAAAAATTCGAAATGCACGAAAAACCGGTACAGCACAGACATCCCTCCTGCCTCCCAGCCCCCGGGCATAGAAGGGTCGATACCAAACTTGGGTGTGAGCACTCTTCCATTCCCAAGACGCAGCTACTGCGTGGTGTGCGTTGAGGGGAACCCGGCAACGGCACGACCCCGTGCCGGAGTGATCCGGCAACAGGATTTTCGTTTCCGAGGCTCCGGCAGCCCCCTGCTCATAGCCAAGGATGGAAAGAGCTTTCTGTGCACCTAGAGCAGGAGACAGAAGAAAGAACATGCAATAATCGAGACAACTTGAAATTCAGAGGAAAACACTTATCTTTATTCATAGAAACTATCGGATTACAATCGGGGGTTCTCGTCTTTGAGCTTGTCAAAGGTTCTCGTCTTGAGCCCCCGCAGCACCTCTGCGTTGGCTCACTCCGCCTGTCCGTTGCTCCTCGGGTGAGCAACAGAAGTGAAGTGGATCTTGGTGCCCATGCCCTCGGAGGAGGCTTGGAACACGGCACTCGTAAATTGTGTGCCATTATCGGTGATGATGCCGTTAGGCACACCAAACCGGCACACAATGCCCTTGAAGGATTTGATGGCCGCCTGAGCGGTCACCTTCCGCACTGGCTCCACTTGCACCCACTTGGAGAACTTGTCAATGGCCACGAGTAAAAACTCGTAGCCGCCAACCGCTCTCGGCAACTTGCCGACGATGTCCAGCCCCCAGACCGCGAACGGCCAGGAGGATGGAATGACTTGCAGGGCTTGTGCCGGCTGGTTACTCTTCTTTGCATGGAACTGGTACGCCTTGCATGTCTTGACTAGTTGCTTGGCATTGGCTAGCGCTGTAGGCCAGTAGAAGCCGTGCCGAAAAGCCTTGCCGGCTAGAGCCCGGGAGGCCACATGGTGCGAGCACGTGCCTCGGTGTATGCCTTCCAGAAGTGCGCGCCCTTCGTCTTGGGGCACACAAAGGAGCTTTACTCCATTTGCACGCCTCCGGTAGAGATCCCCGTCTACCAGAGCGTACATCTTGGCTTGCCGGGCTACGCGTTCCGTGGCAACGTCGTCTTCAGGGAGGGCTCCCTCCTTGAGGGAGCGGCGATGTCCACCACCCAAGGCGGGGTTTCCCTACTCATGCATGCTGCCACATCGGCGGCATGGACCTCCGCTGTTGCGGGGTTTCCTTTGGTTGCCGGGGGGGCTTCCCCGGCAGTCGGCTTGGGAGTGACTGAAGGTGCAGTCTGCCTGTGCCAGAACACTCCCGACAGGACTTTCCGGCGCTCTGCTGCCCACTTGGACAATTCATCAGTTGCGAAGTTATGCTTGCGCTTGATGTGCTCGAATCGCAAACCCTTGAACTTGCATTCCAGCTTGCGGACTTCATCCACGTACGCTGCCATCTGCGGGCAGTCGTAGTCTTTGTTAACCTGGTTGATCACAAGTTGGGAATCCCCGCGAGCAACCAGGCGCTTGATATCGAGGGCGATCGCTGCCCGCAACCCGGCGAGCAACCCCTCGTACTCAGCCATGTTGTTGGTGGAGTTGGGGAAGTCGAGTTGGATGGAAAATTTCAACTGGTCGCCCGTGGGTGACTCGATGACGACTCCGGCGCCAGCCCTCTTCAGGCAGAACGCGCCGTCGAAGTACATGATCCAGTGGCCTTCGTGCAGCTTGCCGGGCAGGCTGGTCTCTGGCTCCTCTTCTTCTATGCCCGTCGAGGTCCACTCTACAACGAAATCTGCCAGAGCGGCACTCTTGATACTCTTGGTGTTCGTGAAGTGCAGACCAAACTCGGACAACTCCATCCTCCACTCAGCCACCCTCCCGGTGGCTTCACGGTTGGTGAGGGCCCGTTCGAGGCAGAACCCGGACACCACCGTGACGCAGTGCGCCTGGAAGTAATGGCGCAGCTTGCGTGATGCAAGCAGAATCCCCAGCAAGAGCTTCTGCACTTGCGGGTACCGTACGCGGGCGTCGCGCAGCACCGTGCTAACGAATTACACGGGGTGCTGCACGAGCCGCTTGCGTGATGTCGACGCCACCGGCTCGAGGGCGGTTCTCGGCTCCGAGGCAATTGCCAGGGCTGACTCAGCCCCCGGCCCCACAAGCTCAGCTCCCGGGGGATCTTCTTCTCTCTCGGCAACAAGCACCGAACTGACCACTTGGTCAGTCGCCGCTAGGTAGAGTAGCAGCGGCTCGCCCGGCTTGGGGGCGACGAGGATTGGCGGCGACTTCAGGTATCGCTTCAGGTCCTGGAACGCCGCCTCGGCCTCGGGGGTCCAATCGATTTTTCCCTTCTTCTTCATTACCTTGAAGAAAGGCAAGGCGCGTTCGCCCAGCCTTGAAATGAAACGCCCCATCGCGGCTATGTAGCCGGTTAGGCACTGGACATCCTTCACCCTGCGGTGAGCCTCCATCTTCTCAATAGCTTCTATCTTCTTTGGGTTGGCCTGAATCCCCCTGTGTGAAACCAAGAAGCCCAGAAGTTGCCCCGAGTCTACACCAAAGATGCATTTTTCAGGGTTTAGCTTGAGCTTGATCCTGTGGAGATTATCAAACGTCTCCCGCAAGTCATCAATAAGCGAGTCCCCGCCTGGAAGCCAGGCTCGTCGTCCTCACTGTAGTCAGACCCGCGCTGCTCCTCAGCACGAGCCTTGTCTCGCCCCCGGGGAGGCCGCTCCCTGCCGACGCGGGCTTGGGCTCGACCCCCCTGGGCTTCCTCTCTACAGGCATCCCCGCCGGCAGGCTTCGCTCCAGCTCTGGGGTCATTTGGGCAGTCGCGGGAGAGATGCCCGATGTCCCCGCAGTTGAAGCAGGCACCGGCTGCTCGGCGCTCCTTGTGGCGCTGCTCGCGCCTCTGCTTGATACCCTGCAGGATGCGGCAATCCTGCGCGTCATGGGTGGCGTTGGCGTGGATGGGGCAGCGGGGCGCGTCGCCCGGCTTCCCACCAGACCCGCCAGCGGGTGAGGCCTTCTTCGTAGGCCTCGAGGCAGCCCCCGTTTCCGCGGCAAGCACTTGCTTCCCGCTGCGCTTCCGGGAGCCCTTCTTCTGCGAGCCCTCATTGGGACTCGCGGCAGCCTTGGCTGCAAGTTCGGGCGCCAAGCGCCCTTCCTCGGCCATGGCACACTTGTGCGCCAAGGCGTAGAGCTCTTGCATCGTCCGGATTCGGTGCGTGCTCAGCTTCTCACGCATCTTGGGGTCACGGACTTTGATGGCGAAGGTGTTGATCATGGCGGCAACCTCCGCATCAGGAATGGAGTAGAAGAGACTGGAGCAGCGGTTGACGAAGCTCCGCAACGTCTCTCCTGGCTTCTGCACAATCGTGTGCAGCTCTGCCATTGTTCCCGGGCGCTTGAAGCCGCCCCGAAACGCGCTCACGAACTGCTCGCGCAGGTCAGCCCAGGAGACTATGGACCCGGCGGGCAGGTTGAGCAACCAGGTCCTCGCCGATCCTTTAAGGACCATCGGGAACCAGTTGGCCCTGACCTTGTCGTCGGCGCCGATGGCGTGCATCCCCAACTTGTAGGTCAGGAGGAAATCCTTGGGGTTCACGGTCCCGTCGTACGTTCCAAGCGCCGGTGCTCGGAACTTGCGGGGCCATGTCACCCAGCGCAGCTCGCGGGTAAACGCGGTGCAGTCGTCCTCCGCGCCCATGGGAGCATCCTCCTGCTCCTCTGGGCGCTGGCATTCTGCCTCACGCCGGCGCCGGCGCTCCAAGCGCTGGCGGAGGTCTTCTCGCTGACGGGCGTTCAGGACGGCCCGCGCATCACCCCGTGTAACGGTCGGTGACGAATCCGAGGACCCTTCAGGATCCTCGCCTCCTTGCCCTCCTTGCGGGGGAGGGTTTTCTCCCTACCCCGAGACGCGGGGCTCGTCTCCGCGTCCCGGGTTCTGCCCTCGGCCTAAACCAGCCAGGGCGCCCTCGCCTTGCGGCTACTAGGCGGCGAGCGCAAGGAGCGCGTACAGCTCCGCACTCCATGCCTCATGCGCCGGCGTGCCTTGCGGTGGCTCGTAGCGCACCATGACACGTGCGGCTATGATGGCCTCTGCCGGGGTTTGGGCGGGAGGCTGCCGATTCTCTGACCGGCTGCCTCCCCCCTGTCCCCCGGCGCCCTCGGGTGAGTGGGGCGGGATTCCGTCGGCGTCGCACGAGACGCGCGGTGCTCTTGGCGCAGCTGCCGCGGCGCGTCTTCGGCCTGCGAGTGGACTCGCTGGCCGGCGCGGGCGGCGTCATGCGCGCGTGCCTGGCTCCAATGCTGGGCGCCGCTAGCCCCCTCAGCCGGTTGTCCGCTGACGGCCGAGGAGGCGGAGGTGGCAGCTGCGACTGCTGCTGCACCCGGGAGGGCTCAGGGTTCTCCTGGCCCTGCAACGTGGGCTGCATTTCGTGTGATCACGTGTGTGCCGCTGGGGCACCACGCGGGTTGATCCGAGAGTCGCCAGTAGGCTTGGGAGGCATAGCGACGATGTCATCGGAGAAGACGAAGCTGACGTAGCTGTAGACGACGGCGCCGGCGGTCTCCGGCGAGCTCTCCACACGCCCCCCCTGCCTGGCACGCCAGATGTCGTAGCCCGGGGCTTAGACACCGGGGATGCGAGGCACCCCCTTTTTTGGTTCGGCAGTGGGCGGTGGGGATCGCTCCGGCGATCGCCGGCGAGGCCAATGACGAGCGTACAATGCACAGGCCTGTTTATCCAGGTTCGGGCCACCTGGAGGTGTAAAACCCTACATCCTGCTTCTGAGTTTGTATTAGCCAATGAACAAGTGTTTACAGGTTGCCAAGGGAGTCCCCGGGCGCTCTCTTCCTTTTCTGCTAAGTGGCTACTTGCTACTTTCGGCTAAAGACCCGAACTCTAACTCCACTGGAGTGAAATCTAGAGAGAACCCAACCCCCCAACCGTTGGCGTTGGTCCTCCTTTTATACTCAAGGGATACCACAAGTGCCTTGGTGCATGGGGGACAAGTGTCGAGCAAAAACCCTAGGCAGCTTGCCCTTGCTGCGCTGGCATGCATGCATAGTACGAAGCACTGTAACTCGGGCGGTACGTGCCTTGGATTCACAGCGGGCCACTCACTGTGGCTGACTTGACAGGAACCATCCTTCTGTCGGAGCATTTAATGTTTGCTTGTGCCACACTCCATGCCCTGACCAGCCCTGTGCAAAAGGTGCACGTGGTGCCAATACTCTGCTTGCTCTGGGCGCCGGCCCTGTTGTAAGCGCCTACGCCAGGGAACACTCAGCTTGCACCGGGCTGCCCGGGGTGCAGTCCTTGCGAGGAGTAAGCGAGGCAACCCACACGTTGCGCAATGGTGGCACCCCGGGTGCCACTGGTGCGACACCGCACTTGGTGGCTTGGCATGGAAGGACTCGATAGAAGAAAACGAGGCTTTGTTAGGTAGGTGCTCACTAATCTTTTTGTCCACACTATCTAGAATCACTTTTTGCATGCTATCCAAAAGCAATTTGATGGATTTAAAAGTTAGTGGAGCATTATCATCTATCACCTCGGTTTCTTGGGGTTTCACGGTGGGTTCCCCATCATCGCCGGCCATACTCTTAAGAGCGGTAAAGCCCTAATTAAGAGACGAGGCTCTGATACCAATTGAAAGATCGGTATGGTCGACTAGAGGGGGGTGAATAGGCGACTAACAAATTTTACTTTTTAATTTTATTTTCTTGAAAGATACAAACACTTAATCCTAGGGTTCACTAAATTCTCTAAAAGGAATGCAACCCTAGTATGAAGTGCAATAGCCGAAGCAAAGTATAGACAATGAAGTAAAACAAGTAAGTAAAGGGGCAAGTATGATAACACATGGGAAGATGAAGATTTCACCGGAGTTCCACCTATTGAGATCGGTGTACGTCTCCGTTTGGAGGAGTGCTCTACCATAAAGGGAGAGATGCCACAAATGCTCACTCTATTCTCCAACTCACCACACCACAAAGGTGGGATAAGCTCTCACAACATCACAAAGGCGAAGTGAGTTCCACTAATGGCTTCCTTGAAGGCGAATGCTGAACCTTTACAAACAAAGAGAAGGGCACGAATCCACAACTAAATTGGAGACTCCTTCCCAAATCCTCAAACACCTCCTCACAAGATCGGAGTGCTTGAAGAGACACCTTCCGGCTAGGGATCCTAAAATTCCAAGAGTAACAAAATCCACCAAGAAAAACGAGGGGAATCAACTTTTGATTTGGTAAAATCCTAGATCGAGCTCTTCTCAACCCTTCCTCAAAGTATTAGCTAGGGGGAAGCACTAGAGAGAGAGATCTCGAGATTAGAAGCTTTGGATATGAAGAACGCTTTCAAGAACGGAGCATTAAACCGTTGGGGATGAAGACCCCCTTTTATAGGGATCCCCGATTTCTGCCCGTTATGTGCAATTTCTGCACAGGGCAGTACTACCGCTAGCTCAAGCGATACTACCGCGAGCGGTAGTGCAGCACCGCTACCGTACCAGTGCCGCTATATGTCAGTAGCGTTTTGCTACCTCATAGCACTGGTGCGGTACCGAGGCGGTACTACCGCGACCGGTACTACCGGCCTGGGATGACCGGTACTGCCGCCATGGACAGAAAAACTGGCAGAACCCTTTGGTTCAAGAATAGGTTTTAGCTAATCTTCACCGGTGGGATTGAGGCTATCTGGTGGGTGCAATTTGGTGGTTGTGTGTACGTGAAATTGATTCATCCAAGCCTTTCCATATAGACTCTCTCTTTATAGTACGGATTTTCCTACGACTCAATATAAATAAAAAGCCGTAAATACTTCAACGCTTCTTTTCTTTGAGGGCAACGAACCGCTTTGCTTGATTCTGTTAGCATACGGTTAGTCCACATATAAAGTTGTCATTAACACCAAAACTCATTAAGGATCGAAATGCCTTTTCAACAGTAAACATATCGAAACATTGCAAATAAAAACAGGACAAACAAAGCAGCTGCTGCCTTGCCCTGGATGACAATTTCCCAGAACTTCAATGTCCATACACAGATTTGATGCTATAGCACCCGAACCAAGGAAAGAAGTAAGAAGTGGACACATACCGGGAGCTAAATGTGTTCCATGCCCTGAAGTGCCTATGATGCAAAAATGCAATATATCATATGACACTTGAATAACCCCAAGCTGCTAATAATGACCACAACTTTCTAGCGATTGACGTCGTTGGTTTTGTCCCAGATATTTGATGATGCACCCTTCTCCCTGCACACGAGCTATGCAAAAGGGATAAGCAAGCAGGTCTGATTTTGGTTTGATCTCACTGTTCTAGTCCGATATTTTACTTTACTCATGGCCTTAATTAACTCTCAAATGATCACAAAGAAAGGAGAACAAGATAATGGATGTCCATCAAGTTTTAAAGATTCACCAAGCACTAACAATATATGCATCCGATTTAATGTTAACAGCTTTTTCTCCAAAACCATTCTGAGCATATGCCTGTATCATCTCATTCCATGCAACTATGTACTTTGTCATCATGCAGTCGAAGGAAAGGTGTGCGCCATCCATATTGCCCCACTTGGCACACATATCAATCAGGACGCTGCCCACATAGACATTCTGATCATAACTGTCTTTCACAACCTGCGCATGTATCTGCCTACCTTGAGGTCCTGAAGACAATCTAGCACTTGAATTGATCCTACTAGCGTAGGAGGATTCTATGGGCATGAATCCCTTTTCTCGCATCTTTGTAAAGAAATCGAAGGCTTGTCTGCTCAAAGAATGGATGGCCAAGCCTGATATAATGTAATTCCAGCACACCACATCTCTCTCGGCCATCCTGCTGAAAATGCTCTGGGCAAGATGAATACATGTCCGCCAGACCACTAGCGACGAACATGTCGTTATGTAGCAGGAGCCTTGCTGAAGCAGAATGCACCTGCATGACGAGTTCTAAAATCCCCAACCTAGAGCACGAACTGAGGATCACAACCAAAGTTGTCCAGTCAGACTGAACATTATCTGCATCCCCCTAAACAGCTCGACTTTGTCCTGGAGTGTTCGCCCTGGCAGTAACCAGATAGTAGTGTGCTCCATGTGGTCACTCGGCCTTGATATCTTGTCGAACATTGCACGAGCAGAGGGAACATCCTCGCCCTAATACAAGAAGCGAGCATGTTACTGTAAGTAACCTCGTCAGGCTCAAAGCCTGACTCTTGCATCCGGTTATAAGGATGTTCCAAGAAACAATACTGACGCTGGGCAACGCTTCAAGACCTTGAGAGCCTCGTGCATCTGCTTGAACTTGGCGTACATATCGATTGACGAGTTCCCCACGTGTTGGTCCGATCCAAAGCCTTTTCTGGCAATGATCAAGGCGTGAATGGACTGCCCAAGCCGGAATGCACGGGCGGCAACGTTGTCCTCACTCCTCACCGGCCAAGCACGCTAGAGACGCCCACGGGCCACGGGATCAACACGAACCCCGCTCCTGCACATTCTGGCGAACAGTCTCAGCGTGTCCGCGGCGGATCGGGCCTGCACCAGCCCTCCCATCATCGTCGTGAATGGCACCTCGTTGGGGCGAGCCATCCCGGCGAACAGCCGCACCGCGTCGGCGACGCTTCCGCACTTGGTGTTCTCCACGAAGAGGTTGCTCTCGAGCCCGCCCCGACCTTGGCCACGTGGCGAGGGCACGAGGATCTCCCGCAGCATCCGGTGGCAGAGCTCCAGCGTCTCATCCGCGCGGCAGTCGGACCGCGCGAGGGCGGCGACGACGGTGTTCCATACTTCTATGAGACGACGTTCGGCTCGGGCGTTTCATCGAGCAGCTGCAGGGCGGCATCGAGGTCCCCCGCGAGGGAAGCGGACGAGAGCGCGGTGTTGTAGGCGAAGGCGCTGGGGCGGGACAGGGAGCGGAAGCCGGAAGGGCCGGAGCGCGTTGCGCGGGAGGCCCGAGAAGGCCTGAGGGAGCAGAGCTCGACGGGGCAGTTGACAAGGAAGGTGCCGGCGACGACGCGCCTGGGCACGGCTGGGCTTGGGGCTTCGCTTGATGCAGGCCTGGAACAAGCTGGCGGGCCGTGCCGCCGGGTTGGACTTATGCTCGAAACAACTTGCCGGCGGCTATTCTTAAAATAATAATATAATAATAATAATAATAAAAAAACTTGCTGGCGGCTGCGTGCATTTTCGGCTCGCCGGCGTTCAGATAGGGCAAGTCCCCACCGGTTCGTGCCGTAACAAGATTGCAACGGATAATAAATACTATCTGTTTAGTGAAAAGAAGCGCAAAGACGAAAGAAATATCGCTAACAAGGCGGCGATCGTATACAATTAAAACGTCCATTCAATGAAAACCTGCAAACTTCCGTCATGAGCCGTTGGATCAAAACATTTGGCTCAGGTCAAAGGTAAAATTCTCACAAGCCACTTAAACACGTTTAACAGAAAACCTCTTACTTTTTACTCCCCTTCATGTAAGGATTGGCATGCAAAACGATACGTCGCTCGCTCATCGACGCAATGAAGCCTCGTCGTCCTCCGTGCGTCGGCGACGGCCCTCCACCGGCCATCTTCCCGCCCTCTCCGATGGCCTTTTACTCCCCTTCACGTAACAAGGACACCGATCAATGCCGAAAATGAACGGTGTAATGACATCATTGTTCATAGGAAGGAAACTTTCGTGTCAATATCCCATGGGAAGATGGCATCTAGTACATAATCTACCTAAACATAGTGTCAATATTGACGAGAAATCAGATATCAAATAATTTAAATCATGAAAATAATAAACCATTAATATGATAGAGGAGAGCTTTGTAAGGAAATGAGATGGCATATCAGAGCAGAAGTAAGCTACACCGAAAAGAAAATGATGCAACTTTATTTGTTGGGAACAATCAATCATAGTAACTATGAATATAAGTATTCAGATGCTTTTACCATGCTTTTACCATGCCACTAACAGCAGATTACTCCGAGCTTCTATCGGTACTCCATTATCAATCACTCATTAGCTCATGTCATAGCTTCTTGCTTGCAGCCTACCATCTCCATATAGCCTGTCCTAATTGTTCAGTGATGGTAGGTATCATGCTTGACATTGTTCTAACTGAACCTTGGCTTGTTAAGGACACTCTTTATTTAGGCGAAAGTTACTCTTTATTTAGGCGAAAGTTTGTAAGAACCAATGATAGCAAAGCTGCCAATGCCATACACTGAAGTTGACAGCAATCTGTACTTTTGATTCTCGGAGTACCGGGGACGACAAAGGTACCCAAACTGGAAATTAAAAAATAGTATAGATATAGATGACATTCGGATTTATTTGGAGGAACGCAGGTGAGCATGCGCCCTTTTATATCTCGCTCCTGCTCGAGCACAATTTTCTCTTAGCGTCGTATCGGAGATCTGAACAGACGGCGAAATTTTTTATCTTTGAATTTCGGTGACTTCCGTCCTTAAACTTTTAAAGCCAATGTGGTTGACCAAGTCGTCCCACGTGTTAACCGTGTCCAGACAGTCTGGGGTGAATTCGGGGGAAAGTCATGTGGCACTAAAAATTGATGATCCACCTCAAAATAAATAAATTGACGATCCATTCTTTTAAAGGTAATTTAGAGTAATGCAGTACTCCCTACATTCCAAAATACAACTCATATAGATTTGTGCACTTGAACCAATGCAAGTCTCGTTTCTAGTGTCTGACCACTCATATTGGGTTAATAATAAATGGATGTAAATAGTTATTGGCCGGGTGCGAATATCAATAGAAAATGAGGTGTATTGTGAAACAAATGGGAAAAACCTATACACGTTATATTGTGGAATAGAGGGAGTAGCACACAGATTCAGTGCTTCCAAGCCCCAACCTGTCAAGGATAATAGTCAGGAAAATAACATGACCAGTCAGTTCCAATATTTGGTTAGTTATGTACTGTATCCCCAAGAAAAACTATAGTAGCAGTAACTTAAGTTGGCATCTTACTCCCATCAATCTCTTCTGTTTCCTTAGGGCAATGAAATGGTTTAACTAAATTACAATAGATAAAAGCCCAGATGACGCCCGGTGCATCAGGTATAAATAGAGGTGATACTATAGCAGCGGCCACACAAGCTTGCCACCAAACTTCACTAGCATTGTAGTAGACGACCACATGGACAATGTAGAGGATGATCACCAACACAAAGGCGATATTCTGCAGAAAGCAAGAAAAAAAAACAAATAGATTAGGTTTCAAACATGTTTGCAAAAGCAAATTACCTACATGGTTAGCTAGGGTGCAAAAGTTTCACATTATGTATATCAAGCATCATTGCGGGCTGCTGTGCTAGTTCGTTCTGTAGACAGGATAAGGGTGTGGTGGTTTCGTTCATTTTGAGTAACAGAATTGGAAGGTTATCTCTCTGTGGCTCTGAAAACAGAACAACACAACCTTAACATTCAGGCAAGTACACATGTTAAAGACCCCTCAAATATTAAACATGGAATCTGTGAGAATTCCTTTGGCCAATGTTTCAACGTAAATGCTATTTTGTAGGAGACCACGTGAAAGGGATTTGCTGTCCCTATCCCCTCTGTTTCCCCATGGAATCGCCCACGCCTCCGCACTAGTGGAATTTCTCCCCGCGCCTTGCTCCCTTCTTCTCGCGAATGCGATGGCGATGTCTCACGCCCTCGCCTCCCTTGCTGCTGCCTCCACCGCCGCAACCGCCGCCGCAGCCTTCTTCTCTGTCCACCCTGGCAACGGTAGAGATCCTCCTCTTCCTCCACCCTAGGTCTTCATCGCGAGGGAGATAGCAGTGACACAGAGAAGAGAAGGAGGGCACACGGACCAAGGGCTTCCTCCGGAGCTCATCAACCCAGCCCCTCCTCCAGCTTCTTCCCCAGATAGGTACAGATCAGCTTGTCCTCCTACAGCTTCCATGCATTACTCGCTCTAGTTCCACGGTTTCTCACAGACCTGCTTGTAGGCAATTATGTTGGAGTTAACCTTGTTGTTTAGAGCTTTTTCATCATGTTCATTTATTTGTGCCCTTCAGATAGCAAGCTGTGGCAGCACACACACGCAGAGATGTGTTCACGTGTGTGCATGCAAGCTAAGTGAGTTTAGTACTTTAGTTAGTTGAATTAGCTAGTCCAGTGGAGAATGGATGCATGTGTGGGCATCGATAGGATAAGTAGCATGTAGGTAGGTGTGCTGTTGCTGACCGAGTTGCATGGCCGTTAGAGGCTTCAGGTGTGGACCGAGTAATCAGCAAGTTGAGGAGGACTCCGGCTGAATTGTGTGGCCGTATCCAACATGATTATTCATGGCTTTCTACCGGCTAGTGGAGAGCAATTAGCGGATCAGGGCAGTAGTGTGTGCGTGTGTTTTCCTCTCTACTTAAGACTTGTAATCAGCTGAGTTTACAAGTGAACAAGAGAAAAAAAGGCATGAGGTGTGCCAAAGCCTCTGTGAGTTCATTATGTTTGTGTGTCTTCTTCTACCTCTGGCCAAAACTATCAAATTATACCGAAGGAGGTGAGGAGAAGCTGTTCGTGAGAGCATTGCAAATCTCAGCATGAAAGATTGAGCTTTGATTAATTTCATCTTCTTAGGCAAAACCGTTGAGACATCTCGGCGAGATCAGAGTATTCGTCCTTATCCTGCAATCTTATAAGACAAGATAGTCATGCCGGCATATATTTGGTATGCCGGCTTGGTATTAGTTTGATTTAACGATGCCGGCATACATGATTATGCCAACTTTGCATTCGTCATCTCGGCTAAAGCGTGTCGTCATAACTCTACTCGGGATCAAACCACCCCCCCCCCCCACACCCACACACACACAGAGTTATCCTAAGTAAAGAAGAAAAATAAGTAAAAGATGATTAGCAGCACGAACCTGAAGTCAGAAACCTTGTATCATTCGGCTGGCATTCTATAGCTATGCCCGAGCAAGCAAATAACACCCTTTGTCCTACGCAAGATTCATGACTTTAATAATTTATAACTAGTTTAAACTTCAAATATGTTTCAAGAGAACTAAGAAGGGTACAAAAGCATAGTCACCATTGGACAAAGCAAGGGAGACAACACTTCTAGACAATTTTGAAGCAACTTCTTCAGTTAGCTCACTCCAGACACCTTGACTAAAGTCACGAAAGCTGTCTATTTGCTCTTCAAATATACAATCCGAATGCAAGATACCTAATCAACGAAAAATGATACAACACAATTATGAGTGCTCCACCATAGCTACAAAAACATGTTGGAGAAAAGAAAGAACCAGCAGACCTGAAATCGTAGACTTTTTTTTTTGGAAAGGGAAATCGTAGACTCAAGTGTCTCTCCACCATCGTAAGCTCTTTTATTTTTATCAGAGCTTCTTGTCAGGTAATCACCACTTCTTTTAATGCGTGGCATATTTCCAACACTGCAGCAGCACAAAAGAAATTCCAAATGAATAAGTAAGCCACTACTACAAAACGGTGCATATGTGACGAGACATCAGTGGCGGGCCTTTCGCGTCCGTCACTGATGACCGTCATCAGTATCGGTCCTTTTAGGCCCGTCACTGATGAACTCTCATCAGTGACGGGCGTCGTACGCCCGTCACTGATGATCAATCATCAGTAACGGGCCCGGGAGGCCTGTCACTAATGGTTCAATGCGAAAATAACAAGTGGCGGGCTTTACATCTAGGCCCGCCAGTGATGACCCCTGGAAAGCTTTGAAGATTGAAAAAATTATAACTAATTCATAAAAAATCATAAAAATGTGTTTTTTTATAAAGTCTTATCTTTTTGTTCTTAATATAGTGGAACAATAATATCAGATGTTAACATTTCAAAAATGACCTATGTAGTACAAACTTGTTATTTCCCATAGTTGAAGTTTATTTTTAGGCCAAATGACCAAAATTTTGTCCATTCCTATGCCACATTTCATGATAATGTATCCATTTTTTTGTACAACAGTGCATATTGTCATGACAAACAATATTGCTAAAGGGGTTTACAAATTTTTAGTCAAAAAATGATTTTCTATTTTCCAAATACAAAAAATGAGGTATTTTGTGAAGCAATTGCTCTTAATATTGTTCCAAATGGCACTTAACCAATTTTCAAACAAAGTAGGACTTGTTTCAATGTTAATGTCCAAAGATTTTGAATTTTCTAGCTTTCAAGATACTTTTATGTGTTTCAAACCAAATGACCAAAGTGTTATATAAAAGATTGATAAATGGTGCAAGAAATGGGGTGATTTGTGCGTGTTTTGTGAAGGAAGTACAATTTATATGGTTCAAAATGACCTATGTCAATTTTCACACAAAGTAGACCGTAATTTTAAACTTATAGACCAAATTAGTTATATATAATACCTGTATATTATATAACAAATTAAAAAGAATAATATGACACTTATCAGTGACGGGCCTTAGGCTAGAGCCCGCCACTAATGCTGGGCTGAAACACCAATTTAGGCCCAGTCGGTTCCCAATCGTAGGGTTTGGAGGGCGCCCTATAAAAGCCCTAGCTCCTCTCCTCCCGCACATCCCTCCTCCCCCGCCGCACATCTCCTCACGGTGACACCGCCCCCCGATTCTCTCCTTCCTCCACCCCGATCTCCCTCCCTCCTCCTCGATCTCCTCCCTGATCTGGCTCCCTCCTCCTCGATCCTCCCCCGCCCCTCTCGCTTCCTCCACAGCAGCGCCCGCTCCTCTCCGTTCCTCCATCTCGCACGACGCCAGGAGAAGCAATAGCCATGGAGCCAGAGGATCTTGAGTATCTCCATCTCTCTCTTTCTCCCTCTCTCTGATCTCTCTCTCTGATTTCTCTCCCACTGAGTTCTCTCTCTTAATTTCTGCAGATGGAGTGCCTCCATGGAGTGCAGCCGATCCCCGCCACCGCCGGGAGGCGAGGAGGCCGCCGCCTCATGGGGACGAGGAAGCCGCCGCCCACGAGCCCGCCTGCCTCCAGATCTGCTTCCATCGACCTCAGTTTGTACTCTTCCCCTCTCTTGCTTCTCTCCCTCTCTCTTCCTCTCTCGGTTCATTCTAAAGCCCCCTCTCTCTCTCTCGCAGATTTCTTCGTGGCTCGCTCACGCAGCATTTTTGGCAAGCAGATTTGGTGTTTTGCTTTGGTAATATAGGATCTGTATGCAATATCTGATGTCGGATTTAATGCATTGGTGTCCATAATGCTGCTTGTGTATGTACAAATGTTGTGTTATTAATTGTGTCATTTGATTTGTGATCCAGTGAATACGCAGGCCTGGTGCCTGCTTTTTTTTTAATTCTCAAAATCAATATCAGTATCGGTCGGGGAATTGAGACCACCACTGATGCTGCTGATATCAGTAACGGTCGAGTCGGGCCGCCCGCCACTGATGATATACACATCAGTAACGGTCGCAGCGACCGTTACTGATGATACCCATTATCAGTAACACGAAGTTAGTAACGGCGGCCCCGACCGTTACTGATATTGTTTTTTGACCGTTACTGATAAATCTTTCTGCAGCGGTGAAGCATATAAAAGCATAAGCAGCAAACGAAGGTTCTATGAGCAACTCTAGCAGCCGCCCTATCCGATGCCCCCATCCGACTCCCAGAATTCAGCCGCTTCACATATCCGGATATCCCTTCCGGAATCCTCAAACTCGGCGGGCAGCTCGGGGCGCTCCCCAATCCCCAAACGGCTCCAACGGTAAGCTCCCTCCCGCCAAGGTATACTCTTGCTTCCTCTCTCTGGCTCGCGCTCCCGCTGCCGCCGGACTAGACGCGGCTACACGGACCGGGCCACCGCCGCTCCACGACGGACGAGAAGGGGAGAACAGGAGGAGGTAGAGAGAAGGAGGTCGGGCACCCAGAAAGCGAAGTGGATACGGCGCCCGGCGGCGGCTGACGGAAGCTGTGGCGGCGGTTGATGCGACCAGGGACGGAATCACGGAAACACAATTTCGATGAGCAGTTGAGGCGAGCAATAAGTAGGCCGGCGGCGAGGCGGCGACGAGACGAAGCGGAAGCGCCTGGCGTCTGACAACAAGGCAACAAACAACCGAACAGACAATTAAATTTGCCCTACCTTGTCGTAGTTCTCTTCCTTTCTTTTTTTTTAGCAAAACCTTTCTTGTTTATTAGAACGTCATTGTTCTCTTCCGTTGTGGGCACGCGGTCTGTGGGCTTGCAAGTTTCCTGGATCCGGGCTTAGGACAGTTGGGCTTAAATTAGTCGGGGCAGCCAACAAGGGGAACAGAATCAGTAGGCCTGTTTACCAGCCTCCTACCTATTCCTTCCATCCCATATCAAGTGACTCAAATTTGTTTAAATATGGATATATCTATACCTAAAAAACGTCTAGATACATGTAAATAGAAAGTCACTTAATATGGACGGAGGAAGTATTTGCTAACCCATCTAGAAAAAAACTTAATTGCTAAGATTTTGGATGGGGAAATCTAGAAATCATATGTCAGCTTAAAGATAAAAACATGCCGCCGTCAGCAACCAGCATAGCTGCCTACAAAAGATTGAAACAGAGCAGTCAGTTTAAAATCATCATGTAATATTGATGCACTTCAAGCAAACACAGGTGTTGCTATGGCTACCTGTGGTCGGAGATATGGCGGCGGCGGTGTGGATCGGGAGATCGGAGCCTGACGGGCGGAGAGATCAACATTATTACATTATTTGTATGGTCTAACCATTCAGGTGGCATCTAATCTTCGCCCACTATGAATTTAACATTGTATTTTTTTTTAATAGAATTTAACATTGTATTCACCGGCTCTGTACCTGGTTGTTGCTTTAGAGAGTAGAAGACAAGCCAATGGTGGAGGCTGCATATTTGCAGTTGTAGCAAGCGGTCAAGAAAACTTTTATTACCTGTAATGGATGGCAGCATAACCTGCGTCTGTCGGCTCCTTGATGCATGTTTTGTCGCTTTGTAGGTCGTGGATTTTTTTTGGCTATGTGCATCTCGTTAGGCAGAGGCCATGTGTAAACTTTGTTTATTGGCTTGATATGACTTCTCAATTCAACAAACCTCCCTTTATTGGAAAAATAATGTACATCAGGAGCAACAAAAAGACAGCCCCTAATTTCCTTTTTCCTATGATTTCCAATTGAGAGGGCATTTTTTACTCCCGGCCGCACCACACCTCCTATCTCGACCCCACATTCTGCATTGAAATTCATGCCCGGCAACATAAAAATCTCTTCTTCCCCATCCCTTCTTCCCCGTTGTTCTCTGTCCTCGTCCAGGTCATGGCGACGGGCGGCGCTGCTCGCGGCCGCTGTTGGCGTAGGCCACGGCGGCTGGGGCAGACCAGCTCGCGAGCGGTGCAGCCCGCAGCTCTCTCTCCTCCACATCTCTCCCTGTCTATTCCTCTCTCCTCCACATCTATGGCCTCCCCCACTCTCTCTCTACCCCATACATATGCTCCATGTGGCCGCGATATGTGGCGGCCCGGCGATTCTCAGCCCGTGGCGGCGGCATGGTGGCGGCGGCTATCGGCTACCACGCCGCGGCGCCATGCCCCCCCCCCCCCTCTCTCTCTCTCTCTCTCTCTCTCTAGGTTCTGCAATTTCTGTATATGCACTGTAGAACGCGGGTGTAGTACGCTCGGAGTAATTGAACCTTTCCCTTTCCAATTTGCTTGCAGTATAATTTTTTTTGTTTCTCAAATTGCAATATTGAATTTCGAGTCCATATTACGTGACACGATAGGCTGATTTGTATCGAAACTGTAAAAATAAATCATATTTTTTATCACGAGAGTTTGGTCTACGTTATTTACAAGCTACTACGGGAATTAAATACTGAGATTGATGCCGGATCCGATATTGGTCCACTGCTGCGTATCACAAGGCAATAATATTGCAGTATCCAATTGGCCTTTTAATTAATTAGCATCGATCGAGCAATGATCATCATGTACAGGAAAGGGGAGGCATGAAATTAAGGACGATATCCTGTTGAAGAAAGCTTAAAGCTCGTTCTTGTTTTTTTTTTCTCATGACGCGTGCTTATGATTTCGCAGGATTAATTTGCATTTGTATATAGGTTATTAATTGTTACATGCATCCATGTATGTACTCCCTCCGTCCCGTATCAAGTGACTCACGTTTGTTCAAATATAAATGTATCTATACCTAAAAAACATCTAAACATATAATAAAAAGTCGCTTAATATATGGGACGGAGGGAGGGAGTATATATGCAGGACATGAAGCCTGTTTGGTTCCATTCCATAATGTAACCGGGTCCGAAGGATCCCTGTTGACAGAGAGCATGCATGCAGCCCATGATCAGTTGATCACCATCAAATGAGATGCATACGTACGTACTGTACGTATGTAGTGCACCAAGATCATATATGCCTGATCCAGGTAGCTCTGACTACGTATATTTGCTAGCCTAGCTTAGTTAGCAAGACCAGCTGCTGAATATTGTACTCCCTCCGTCTAACAAAAGATGTCTCAATTTTAACAAACTGATATCTTTTGTTGGACGGAGGGAGTGAGATTCTGCACCAGAAACACTCCAGATCTGAAATTAATGGCCGTCGCAAATTGCAACTGAAACTCAGAAATGGTATATAGAGTACATATATTAGCTAGCCAGCCAGCATCGACCTCACCAAATCAATGACCAGTCTCAATCTAATCTGCACGTACGCCTGCATATGCATTGCATTACACACAAAGAATCCAAATTAAGGATATCGACACACTGCATGCACGAGCCAAACCCTTCACATCATGTGGCATCAATGGATATGCATGCAAGCTAGGATCTTAACTGTAGGAAAAGGATCATCATAGCTTGAGCTCAAGGTCCACATCTTGTTGATCATCTGAGTTCATACTCGGGGATGGTGAGTCTACCGGCACCGACTGGTTTAGATCATAATGTCCCCTGAAGCAAACAGAATCCTGCAGACGATAGATAGATATCAGTTTGAACGAACATTAATGCATTGATCCTACAGCACTAGCTAGCACACTTGATTAATCGATTGCATAAGATTCAGGTCCTTGTGTATTTGTTGGAAAAAAAATTAGTGAAGTGTATGTCCAGCCAATTTAGGTCGGGTCATATATATAATTAATCCATATTCATTATGGATGTGTGAATCATTTTGATGCAGAGGCCGGAGGTCTCGACATCCTTTAAAAAAAATTCCATATTCATTCTCTTTCCAATTATTATCGTGAAATCAACAAGTGACACAATCTGAAGTTGTCGGACCGCTGCCACCAATTGAGTCTTTTATAAAAGTGAAGAAATGAAATCACCATATTCATGCACCTTTCCATTGACGAGTAAATCATCTATCACTTGAGGTTTGATCTTTAATTAGTGGGTTGGGGTTTCAACCATCCCACTAATTTACCACCCAAGCTATATTTTGGTCTCATTTTTACAATATGATTTGACTAATTTTACTTTATAATCTAGCAGCGTCAAATTATAGCCCGTGCACTATAGATATCATTATAATTAATATCCAGTCCCACCAAAATAAGCGGTACGTCAGCAGGTATTTTTTGTTCTCTGAAACTAATATATACCACAATAATTTGCCCTCAACAAAAATAAGTACATTGTATTTAGATTATTTTTTCTTGACTAGTATAAGAAAAAGAAAAGAGAATTAGTAGAATTTAGCATTACGCTGGGAATTTATATCCCTCAAGTCAATGTGGTACCTTGGTCATCACATGTTCTTTTCTGTAGATACATGGATATATATAGATGGCATGTTGAGATAACTAGCTAGAATTTAGAATTTTAACAATTGTTGTGCACCATATTTTCTAACAAACATATGGTCAGGCAGCTCGGGTCCGAATATATAGAGGCAAAAAAATTTGGTTTGATCCATATATTCAAATCATGATTTGCATTGAAGTGATATACTCCCTCCGTCCCATATTAAGTGTCGAAATATTACATATATCTAGGTGTAGATACATCCATAATTGAACAAATTTGAGACACTTAACATGGGACGGAGGGAGTATATTTCTTAAACAATCTGATTCAATCTGTCATTTCTAACAAATGGATGATCAGGGCGGCGGAATATATACCTCCGGTTCGAATAGAGGCAAGGTGATGGCGCTGCTGCTCGGTTGGTATGGTGCTCCATAGATAGCCGCTCCATGGTAATTAGGCGGCGATCTGAAGGTTTAATTACCGCATTAACTTTCTGCTTAGATCGCCCCGATCCTTGAATTAACACACAGGTTAACGGTAGATATGATATATACCTGATGAAGGGTGTTGATGGGGATTCTCCGTATCTCCTGTCTCCTGATCTGCCTCCATTATATGCCATCTGTGTACACGTCGACATTACAATGCATGAGAGGCTGGTTAGGTTGCACGTACACTTGGGCATAAATTTATGCAGCCTAGCTAATAATTAAGGCCTTCGATCACGTGCATGGAAGAATAAAATCTGAGATCTTTAGTTGCAATGATACTATTGTTCTTCTCTGCGGCTTCACACGCATACAGGTGATCAAGATTTAATCATGCATATCCTTGCCAGAGAAATATTTAACCCACATGTCATGGATGATCTTTTTGTATTTTCGCTAGCCTAATATACACATCAATTTTGTGGTACGATCGATTTTTTCGATATTTTTTTATGTCATTCGATCCTTAATTGCACCCGAATCATAACCGCAATAATGAAGATGGACCTTTAACATACAGATCAAGTTTGTCTATTTTTAAGATCTCGTGGGTATCAGTTATCAAACTATTTAAACAACTAGATTATCTTAAAAAAATAAAAATTGCATGCTTCATTTCTTAAGTACACGGATGTGTCTGAGAATATATATAGTACATACTAACCTAGCTAGTTAGCAAGAAAATTAGAACACTCGGCGATCAATGTTTTGGTAAATTAATTAGGCCTACAGGAACCGGTATGAACGTATAGCGCTAGCACTCTTTACTTAGTCGATATATTAACACTTAGTGAAAAAATATTCGAAAAAGCTGCATATATATACCAAAATTTTTGGATGGATCGGGTAGGGCGAAGAAACGTTGATGTTAGCATGAAAGGAGTTGGATGGACACGAAGACGAAACCGAGTTAGACGACCGTGCATCTTCCTGCTCTCCATCAATCAGTTGCAGAACCCCAAAGGGAAAACAACATCGAATCAGTAATTTAATTACAGCTATATCAACCAAGAAATCACAAAACTAAGAGGTCAAATATATGCGTGAACATGCAATTAAATCGATCGGTTACCAGGTTGATGCCACCAGGAGGCGGGTGGTGCAGGTACTCGGCCATTTCACTCTGCAGCCTGATCTTCTCCAGCTGGGCGACGCCGAGGCCCCTCTGCGGCTGCCTCGGCTTGTCGGCGGCGGCGCCGGTGGCCTTCTTGCCCCTCCTGGACCCCGGCGACGACCTCACCCTGCCCCACTCCATGCTGTCCCCTGAGTTGCTTGCACTCATGGATGGATCCTTCCCAGCTACCAGCAGACCAGGAGACCTAGGTAGCGAGGTACAAGACGACCAAGAATAATGGGGGTCAAGAAAAAGGCAGAAGGAGAGCTGGAGAAAGGAGAAGCCTGGGTGATGTGGAGAGGCCGGCCTTGATCTAAAGTGAAAGGGAGAGATCGCCTTACACGCCCAGTATCTCCCTCTTATTGAATGCAGACTCCAGCCTGCCTAAAAGAAAAATTGATCTCCTTTCTTTTTTTAAGCTAGATATATGTATATAGCGATGTGTGGCCGGGAGCAAAAAACAATTCTCCATTTTTATATTAGCAGAAGGAGCTATATTATATGGAGTGGCGTGGCCTTCATTGGTTTATGTAATCAGGCAATCAGCACCATGTGACCCCAAACCCTATCACTAAAACAAAAGGATAAAATGGATTTAATTAGATTATGTGTTCCACGGTTTTGATTTGCTAGGACATGATCGTGGAGGATCTTTGTCATCAAAGTGCTCCCTGCTTGATAACTTTTATAAAGTAATTTACAATAAGGTTCTGCTCTTTTTAATTTACTCAGCACTGGCACATAAGTGGAAAGGTAGGCAGCTAATTACTACTAAAGAAAAGTACTGTGTCCCCGGAGAGCGTTGGATCCCTGGTCTATAACCCGTAAAACCTAGAATTTGGGACTCACGATGTGTCAAATCTTTGAGTGATAGTAAAACCTGAATAATCTTGAACAACTCATACTTTTCTTCTACGAAAATGGGTGTTTTATCGATTTGAATCGTTGTACCAAGCCAGTGCAAGTGCAAAAGAGTTCAACATCTAGTCTCTGCATAGCAATTAAGATGCACATGACCGAACAAACATAAGAGTACACACATTTGTAAATTTTTTTTTTGCGCATACTCCTATATGATATGACCGAAGCAAAATAAATAGCTAAGTTGTCTGATTTTTAAGTAAAAGGATTAAATCTAGAGCCATTGACGAATCAAAAGCTGTTGGCTTAGTATCTAGATTTCATTTTACCCTTCTTTTTCATCATCCGTTCCGAATCTTAAAACACAAATAATATCCAACGGCTAAGGAATCAACTTATCTCTGACTAAAATTCATGCAACTTAGATATAACTAAACCGAAATAAATAAGAACTATGAGGCAAAGGGGCTTCTGTCTACAGTTTAGACCGACATCCATGTTACGTGAAGAACTCCTCCTTAGGCACCCGCGCGCTCTAGCAGCGAGCACGCACACCACCATAGCCAACTCTTGGTTTTTAGCAAGCTGAAGCAGATGCCATGTACGAAGCCAATGTGTAAAAGAGTATATAACCTATAACTAAGAAAAAAAAACAGTCTTATCAAGAATTGCACATGCCCTTACATGTAAGATTGACACCCTTTAGCCTTAGGTGCAGGTCCTGTGCGTCAGTGCGTGCAAGATCTTGTTGGCGATTCGGGGAATCAGAAACTTCGCTGGCTGCGCTTGGATCAGACAGACTGATCAGAGGCTCGATCAGACATACATGCATAATATACGGCCGGGGCAGGGGGCACCGTGGGTGGGGTGGGATCACAGTTTAGGTGAAGAGGATCCTCCTCGACTGAACACAAACCACACACTCTCCCGGCTCCCACTGCAACCATCTCATTGTTAAATGGTTTTTAAATGGTTTCACGCGTGACCTGGATAATCAATTAGCTAGCTTGTGTGCAGCATCAGCCAACACTCGAGGCACATATATATACTACGATTATGCACCCGTGGAATTGGTTTTCTGTTCCATGAAAGCTAAGCGCCCATTTGATTCAAAGGATTTCAGAAGGAAGCTCGGAGGCTTTGAATTCCAATAAAAAAATTATACTTGGGTTGTTTGATTCGTAAGATTGAATCTAAATGGTTTTATTTTCCTAAAAAAAACTGCGCTACATTTTATAGGAAAAATTTCATGCACTCCAACCACCTTGTTCAAATTCATTTGTTTTTCCTGTGTTCAATGAATCACTATCATGTTGGATTAATTCAATTGGACATGCCATTTCAATTCTGTGTTTTTTCCTATCCCGCGCGTGAATCAAAAAGACCCTAATTAAGCATCAAGATGATATAGGTTAATCGATCAGCTTCCATGCATGCTCTCAACCGAAGTGCCGGCGACTTGTGTGGCATGTCCGTTCCGAAATATTTTGTCTTAAGTCAAATTTCTTAAAGCTAACCAAGTTTATAGCATCTATAACTCGAAAATTAGTTTTATTAAATCTGTGTGATATATACTCCGTAGTATATTTATTTGATATCATGGATATTAGTGCATTTTTCTGTAGACTTTAAAAAGTTTGATAAAATAGAACATCTTATATTCATGAATGGAGGGGCCGGTACTAGTTAATTGCATTCTGTATGAAATTAGCGTATCATGCAACATTTGCTCTGCCGGTCATCGAATTCATTTCAGGTTCACTTCATATATAGCACTCCACTTACAAATGCAGGCGTGCAAATGGATCGGCCAGCTAGCAACCGAAACTACATGAAACAAAAGTTATATACAGATCAAGGACCGGCCAATCGATCGGCCGGGGCCTGATATGATTTTCAGTTTATATATTAATTAAAGGAAAGGATATGTGTGGAGATTTGCAGCTAGCAAGGCCAGCACCGGCTCCCTCGAACTCCTTAAAGGGGACAGCACCTAATCCTTGATGCATGGCGATCTTAATTGTCAATTCTTTGCCAAGTTAATGAGTACTACTCCTTAAAGATAGTACTACTATGCAATATTGTTCCCTAATTAGTGAGAACTCCATGCGTATTGAGTAGGTATAGGGATCGATCGATAGTGATCGAGAGCAATATGAAAGCTAGTGTGATTGATTAGAAAACAGCAGCATGCAATGCATGCTCCTCCATATTCTAGTTGCGTGTGTAGCAGCTTTTAGTTTCCAGACTATAGTTAATTATATTGGTTAGGCATGAGAATAAACTAGCTAAGTCAGCACCAATTTGGAGTTTAATTTCTTTGATAAAAGTTACCTTAGCCCGGCCAGCCTACAAGTGTAGGAAAGATGAAATGAGATGAAGTGTAATTAAGTTTGCTCTTTAATCATGATCCTGTAGTTACCTATAGTTTAGCTTGGACCAAGAGACCGTGAAGCATGTTGCGCATCTCCCTTCCTATCTACTCACTCTGTTCCCTTTTATAAGATGTCAAAGTTTGTCCTATGTCAAACTGTATTTATAAACAATACTAATCTATGTCAAATTTGACTTGCTACGAAGCTAGAACATCTTATATTTTAGGAACAAAGTTAAACAAAAACAAAACATGAGTAAATACTTAGCAGTGTGGTTTTGGATTAGCTATATACGTGTTCCTCTCACGAACACGAACATCATCCATGTTAGGTTTCGTTTGCAGTTACTCAATTGTGTTATGCTATATAAAAACCTTCTATAACAAAACTACCATGCGGAAGTAAAAGAAAGATGATGAAACAAGCAATGGATAGACAAAACCTCGCTGGACAAATGAAATTATTTTGTAATGTCAAATGAAGCTTTTCGTAAAAAAAACACATATGAAATTGCTAAAGCCCTTAAAAAACCAAATCAAATGGAGCCTTGATCGAGTTGTCATGCTAAACAGTTTTGCATGTCGCCAAAGGAATTTTTTTTTTAAAGGGGCACGACATATGGAGAGAAAGCAACCTTGGAGGAGAGTAAACAAAGGAAGAAAACTCAGAACCGCTAAGCTGCTTGCTGCTAATGTGAACGAACCTAGCTGGCTGGCTAGCTAACTTTCTGACGCCGTAGTTCAAGTCGTCTCTGCATTTTTCATGATTAATTCGAGTGGCGCCATCGTGTGCTAAGTAGTTTTGCTATAGCGCCTTGATTATCATATGTTCCATCTGATGGATTGATGGATCCATCAATCATCGATCAACCCCTCGTGCCATGCATCAATCACGTCAAGTCTATCGACATGTACAGGCCTTAATTAATTAATTAAGGCCCCGTTCGTTTACTCTCACACCGGCCGGGATAAACCGGGATATTTTAGTTTCTAGCTCAAATTTCCTAGAATCCCCGCCAATCCCTAGCGGGAAAACCACAACCAAACAAGGACTAATCAGGGTATTAGCGTGTGTCAGCGTGTTGAACATTGGCATCTTTTGAAGTCTCGAAGAGACCGTGCTCCGTCGTTGGTTTGACTTAAAAATTAATGGTGTGTTTGTTTTAGGGGCGAGCAAAGGTGGATAGAGATAGCCATGAATGGCATGGACAGGGATATCCATTTTTCGCGTTTGGTTGCTTAAGCTGGATGAGCCAGGTTTCTATTTGATAGGATGGACAAGAAATAGGTGGATGTGGCATGGTAGTTGCAGTAGCTGCCTCATTTGAGATCAGACGGTGAGATCAACCAGCATAGCAATCGTCGTGGTATTTCTTAACATCAATCAACATGGTAATCACCGGCAAAGGACTACTCTCTAAACAAGAAGAAAGATCCAGAGAGGACCACTGGACCAGAAGAGAGATCGAGAGAGAGCTGGGCCGTCAGAGCACAGAGTGGGGCACCAGACAGAGATGAGGGCTCAAACGAGCCGCGCCCCGCCTACAGCTTCTCTCGGTGACGAGCTCCCGGTGTTCTTCTCTACAGCTTCTCGCGCTCCTCGTCGCCGCGCAGACGCGCGTGGCCGGACAGGAGCCTGACGGAAACCGGAGGCCGGAGGGCAGGCATGGCGGGCGGGGCCGGACGCCAGGCGCTGGAGCAGAGGAGGAGGAGGCACGGGGTGCTTGTCCTGCGGCAGGAGAGGAACCGGAGGGTGGCGGTCGGCCTGTAACACCCCGATTTTCAAAACTCTACATATACATATGCATTGCATTTCATAAGCATCATATAACCTTTGCATTCAACCCCATTTAAAATCATAATTTTCAAACTCAGATGAACTCAAGAACAATGTGCCCTTTTATTTGAATCTTTTCTTTTACCTTTCTTTTGTCAATTGGATCTTAACCCACGAGGGTGATGTCATAAAAGGGTTTAACGCAATAAAGGTGCTACCCCATATTTTGGTGTTGGATTTGAATTCGAAAACACTAAAATATTTTAATAGCTAAAAAGTCCTAAATGCTAGTTTATAGGCAAAAGTATTTTAAAATATTTTATCTTAAGGGAATTCTTGTCCCAAGAGTTGAATCATATGAAGATATGATTTTACAAATTTTGTTGCATTTTATTTGACTCGAATTGGAGTTTTAAATCAAAAGTTGCATTCAAAAACAGAAAATAGAAATAGAAAAAAAAAAGAAAAAAAGGGGGGTATCGGACCGACCCAATCAGACCGGCCCACTTACCCGGGCGCCGCGGCCCATCTCCACACAGCGCGCCGCCCCTGCCACCGACAGGTGGGACCCACCTGTCGGCATCGCCTTCAACCTCCAACTGCCCAGACCAAGAATCCCAGCCATGAACCCGAGTCCACGCGCACGATTCCTCCGCGCACACGACCCCATCTCCGAAGCCGTTTGCGTCATATTAAAGCCCTCGATCTCCTCTAGTTTTCCCCCCTCCTCTCTCGCGCGATTCGCCCCCAGGCTGTTCTAATAGCGCGCCGCCATTTCGCCACTGCTGCCGCCGTCTTGAGCTTTCTGCCGACGAACCCCGAAGAGATAGCCGACGACACCTACCCCTTCCTTCTCCTCTTCCTCTTGCGCAGTTTTTGACACGATTACTTTTTATTTTGGAGCACCGAAGGCCGTCGCCACCAAGCTCACCCGAAGCTCGCCGTCGAGCCACCGTCCGACGTCCTAGGCCCCGCCTCCGTCCGTCCCGGGCAAAAGCGCGGCCACCATCGAGTTCGCAACGTCAAGCCGCACCCCTCCATTCCTTTCCCGAAGCTCGAAGCTCGCCGGAACGCCCGTGCCGCCGTACTCGAGCCACCGCCGCCGCCTCGCCTCGCCGGAGAAGAAAGCCACCGCCGCCGGTACGCCCCAGATCCGTTCCGTCCGTCCGATGGCCCATGTTTTAACTTAACCGAACTGGTACCAACTAATGAGAAAGCGCCACGTGTCACCCTTTTTAATAAAACCTTTTCTCGGCCGAAAATTAAATGGTAACTTTGCAAAAAAGCCCCTGAAACTTCAAATGCTGGTATCTTTTAAACCATTTGGCCAAAAATTATGATCCGCACCTTTTTGAAATCCTCACAACATGTAGAATCTTTTGGCACAGTTTAATTTTGATTTTGAACAAATTTAACAGAACCAATTTACAGAATGCTTAGTTATGGTTTAAAATTCATATGAATTGTTTTAAAATGATTTTGAACCTGCTAGCATGTTGTAAAATGTCTAAAGGTTATTTTTGTAAATAATCTTGCCTCACCAAATTAATCTTGCTCCATTTCTTATAAAAATCAAATAAGCTTTTAATTAACCTCACCTATGTCTGATACAAAGTATTTATTTTTCTTATTAGTTTATAATCTATCCAAACCTTTTGTAAAGCTCTTTAAAACAGAAGCTAAAATTGTTAACTTTAAAACCAACCTAAGTATGCATCATCATGACTAATGCATGATGGCATGTTTTTGTATTGAATAGCATGTTTATGTGTGTGTATTCTTTTATTTTAAATTGTTTGGAGTGTGAACCTTGTTGTTGCGAAGAGTGCGCCACAGCTTTGGACAAGGCAAGTTTCACTTTGATCATTTTCCTAATATTTTTACTATGCACTAGTTGCTTTATTAGTTGCATTAGGAATATTATTCGTATCTATGCTAGCTATATTTTGTTCTAGTAGAGAGTAGGATATCTGTGCCATTACCCTTCCACCAATTGCCATCGTAAGTAGTTGATTGCTATGCTATGTTAGTATACGTGGGAGGGAATCTCAATTACCATGAAACTGATATTGTGGAGTATTTTTGAAGCGACCGTCCCCGTACACGGGTTCAATCTCTGTGCTTTAGTGCTAGTCCCTGGATCGACTCACTAGCACACACAGTTTCAAGATGTAATATCATAGAACAAAGGTCTCAATATTACAATGAGTCATCCAGAATTTAAAAGGTACTTACAACTCGCATAACCTCACGGGTTAGCTGGAAATAAAACAACTGTTTAGCAGCGGAAAGTGAAAGATACAAGGGCACATCAACACCACGGTGAGAGCGTGTTGGAATGTAAGCCCGTAACCCAAACATGCAGAACGTACATCTTACTCGTCGTCGGAGCTTCCTGCATCATTAAACGATGCAGCCACTAGGGTCAATACATTGAATATATTGGCAAGATTCACTAGGAGTTATAATAGAACCTACCAAGTATATGCAGTATTTGGCAAGGTGGAGTTCAGGCTGTTTGCGTGGAAGCAGAACATAAAATACCCTACTACAAAGGAATGTTATAATAATGTTAACTAATAGACACGGGTAGACACACCCATGCTCCTATTAACCTAGAGTACATTGAAGTGGATTCTTCAAGTGCTCCTACCCTGTTCAAACCATTCATTTTAATTAAGAAATTGGAATGAGTAAGACTTTCCTTACAGCTCCACATCTAGTTGCTCAAATTGTCCGTTGCCGGGCACACGGCTAAGTACTTAGTTTTGACGCTCTCAAGAGTTTGTACACATTCCCCACAAGAAACCGACGTGTTAATCCCTTGTTGTCCTCAGGGTAGAGTAGCAACGGCATTGATTACGAGATTTTCAGAGGTAATTCCCTAAACCACGAGAGAATCACACTCCCCCTACACGGCTACCTCAGTACAATTCCTCGGGTCTAGGTTCATACAACTTACTCTTGTCTCGCCAGAGCCCATATAGCATTGTGATATACTAGAAGCTTCTAAATAAGAAACTAGTCCAGTCTCAGTTACCCCAGGTGGCATTCCATATTTGCAACGTAGGCGCTCCCCGAATCCACGGGAGAGACGTCCATAGACGATCCATTCCTGAATCCACAGGAACTCGACTCAGAGGGACCCATAGAAATGGACCTGACGCCGCTAATCCTCAAAATCCTCAAAGCAGCCCACCCAGGATGGTTCATTGAATTA
The DNA here is from genome assembly GCF_000005505.3 of Brachypodium distachyon. Lineage (NCBI taxonomy): Eukaryota > Viridiplantae > Streptophyta > Magnoliopsida > Poales > Poaceae > Brachypodium > Brachypodium distachyon. The sequence continues at coordinate 14,795,244 of NC_016132.3, read as the reverse complement.
GTTGTTTTGCCTTACATTTAACAAAAACATTTCATATAGCCAAAAGCATAACAATATCATAATGTAGTTATTTCCCCCACGATACTATCATAGCTTAGCATTCAACTACAATCGATAGCAATTTGGCAGCAAGGTAATCGCGAGGGTAAACTATACTACCTAGGATTTATAACTAGCATAGAAGTACGAGTAATAGTCCTATCAATGCATCTCTACCAACAACACTAATGCATAAGTATTTTAAAACAACAATAATAATGGGATATGATCAAAGTGAACTTGCCTTGTCCAAGGTTGTGATAGTTCTCGCACTCTTCGCAACAACAAGGAATTACACTCCACACAATCTAAAATAAAAAAAACATACACACAATAAACACAACATTCAATGCAAAAAAAATCATGCCATGATGCATATGCCATGATGATGCACGCAAAGGTTACTTCTAAAGTAAAAAGTTTCGTTTCTGTTTTGAAAAAAAATTCAAATGGTTTGGATGGACTATACAACAACAAAGTGCTAATTAATATGCATGAAACAAGGATAGGGTGTAAAACAAAAGATTGTGCGGCTTTTGCAACATAGAGCAATATTTAACTTGCATACCATGATTATACACAAAATAATTTCTTTTCTGGTCCCAATGGACAGAGAACAAGTTTAATTAATTTTATAGCAAGATAGCATGCTCAAAACTATTTTGAAACAATTCATTTGAAATTTAAATCATATTCAACCATTCTGTAAATAGCTACTGTCTAAGTTGTTCAAAACTAAAATTAAACAGTGCCAAAATATTCTACACGTTGAGACGATTCCAGAAAGGTGCGGATCACAATTTTTGGACAAACGGTTTGAAAGATATGAGGCTTTAAAGTTACAGGGGCTTTTCTGCAAAAGTGCATTACTAATTCGGCCGAATTAAAATAAACTAAAAAAAATAAAAAAAATGCTCTGCCACGTGGCAGCGCGGGATAGGCCCGGGGCTAGGAATCCGGCCGGCGGGGTCTAGCTCGCCGGCGGCGGCGCGGGGCGGCGCGGGCGGGCGGCGGGAGGCGGAGGCGGTGCGCGGACAGGCAGAGCACGGGCGGCGGGCGGCGCCGGGGAAGACGGCGGACGGAGGCGCGGAGCTCCAAATCGCGGCCGGCTCGCGTCACAGCGTGCGCAAGGAAGAGAGGAGGAAGATTAGGGGGTCGGCGCGGGCGGAGACTCACCGGAACGGCGGAGAAACGCGAAGAACGGAGGTGGCAACAACGAACTCCGGTGAGCAATTAAATTGCAACCGAGGCGAAATCGGGCGAGCCGTTGGGGGGAAGTGGTAGAGGAGTTCGGGGGCTTCGATATGACGCGCGGGGTTTCGGATTTGGAGGTTCGTGCGCGCAGAAATCGGAGGTGGATTCGTGGGCAGTTCGCGGGCGTGCATGGCCGGAATTCTCGGACGGAGGTTGAAGATGACGGCGGGGTCCACTGGTCAGTGAGAGCGGGCGGCTCGGCTGGGCTGAGCCGGTCGGTCCGGTCCGGGTCGGCTGGTCCGGTCCGGTTCGGCCGGTTTCCTCGGTTTTTCCTTTTCTTTTATCTATTTTCTGTTTTTGAACCTCAAAATTGATTCGGAGCTCCAAATCACTCCAAATAAAATGCAACAAAATTTGTAAAATCATATTTTTCATATGATCTAACTTTTGGAACAAGAATTTTCTCAAAATAAAATATTTAAAAATACATTTTCCTATAAATTGGCTTTTAGGGACCTTAGGCTATCGAAACAAATTATTTTTTTCAAAGTACTTTCAAAAGCCAAATTATGGGATAGCTCTATATATGCATTAAATCCCTTTTATCACAATACCCTCATGGGTTAAAATGCAAATATTCAAAAGCAAGATCAACGACCAAAATGAAATAAAGGCGTTTCTGCAGAAGGGTTTTCTAGGCAAAACTTTAGGGTTTTGAAAGTGATCAAATGCAAGGGTGACATGATACTTATGATATGCAATGCATATGAAGAGTTTTAAAAATTGAGATGTTACAATTTTGGAAACCTGGCAAACACAACTTTAATGAATCATCCTGGGTGGGCGGCTTTGAGTTCTTGAGATGTTATGCGGCGTCTGGTCCATTTCTATGGGTCCCTCTGAGTCGTCTCTCCGTGTATTCGGGGAGCATCCATGGACGTCTCCCCGTGGATTCGGGGAGCGCTTGCGTTGCAAATGTGAAATGCCACCTGGGGTAACCGAGACTGGACTAGTTTACTGTTTAGTAGCTTCCAGTACAACCACATGCTAAATGGGCTCTGGCTTGATCGAGTAAGTTGTATGAACCCAGATCCGAGGGATTGTGATGATGTAGCTGTGTAGGTGGGAGCGCGGGTCCCTCAGGCGGTTTGGGGAATTACCTCTGAAATTCATGTAATCGATGCCGTTGCTACTCTATCCTGAGGACAGTAAAGAATTAACACGTCTATTTCTTGTGGGAAATGTGTACAACCTCTCGAGAGTGTCAAACTAAGTACTTAGCCGTGTCCCTGGTCATGGACAATTATGAGCAACTGGATAGTGGAATTGTAAGGATAGTCTCACTCATTCCAACTTCATAATAAAACTTGATGGTTTGAACTTGGGATAGGAGCACTCGTTGTTGTCTATTCGATGTCCTTATTTTAATAGGAGCATGGGTGTGTCTACCTCATGTCCAATAGTGATAAAACTATTTTGTTTAAAATGATAGGATGAAACAAAGATGTTTTTATGCAAATAGTCTGAACTCCACCTTACCAGATTTTGCATGTACTTGATAGTTTCCGATAAAACAACTAGTGATCTTGCCAATACATTCAATGTATTGATCCTTGGTTGAATCGTTTGATGATGCAGGAAGCTCTGACGAAGAGTGAGGGTACGTATTTGCCGTGGGATTACGGGCCTACATTCCAACATGCTCTCACCGTGGTGTTGATGTGACCCTTATATTTTTCGCTTTCCGCGGTTGAGCTTTTGTTTTAATTCGAGCTAACCCAGGGGTTATGCCAGTTTGTAAGTATTCTTAAATTCTGGATATTGCGTTGTAATACTTGAGACTTTTGTTCTATAATATTACATCTTAAAACTGTGTGTGCCAGTGAATCGATTCAGGGACTAACGCTAAAATCACAGACATCGAACGCTTGTACGGGACGGTCGCTTCACGGCCGTGGCGGTCTGGGCCGGACGGGACGGCAGGCGCTGGAGCAGCCGGCAGAAGGGGAGAGCGGCAGCAACGGCGCTGCGCGGAGGGATTCTAAGCGAAAGAAATCAATCTCGTATAGCACCTTGAGGAAGTCATCGAGGAAATCAATCCCGTACAGCACTTCGTCTCGCTCGAGGAAGCTGCGATGAGTCGCGCGGGGAGGGAAGCTGCAGATGGCGGGCCCCGACGGAGGGGGCGGGACCAGTCGACGGCAGGGATCGGGCGGGCTACAGAGGGAGGAGACGCGGAGGAGCCGACGGAGGGGGCGGGACCAGTCGACGGCAGGGATCGGGCGGGCTACAGAGGGAGGAGACGCGGAGGAGCCGGCGAAGGGGCGCGGGACTAGTCGGCGGCGGGGCTCGGGCGGGCTACAGCTGTCGGGCGGCGAGGCTCGGGAGCCGGAGCTGCAAACGGCGAGCGGAGGAAGAAATAGAATAGAGAAAACGGTTCGGGAGGAGAGAGTGGATGAGCCCATCCGGCCGAATTTTCGGGATATGGCTGGCCAGGATATTATTTGAGAAATATTCTCTTTTGTTGGATGCCCTCGACCACCCCATCCAGTCAACCAAATGAGTGTCATCCAGCCAAAAAAAATGGATATTCCTGTCCCGTCCACCCCTATCCAGGCAACCAAATGCACCCTAAGCTATAGATCTTCCCTCGTTCCCTGCACGCACACGGCACAACAGAAAGAGAAAAAGAAAAACATGCTCTGTACAAATTGAAGTCTGAACTGAACTGAACTGAAAGAGTGCATGCCTGGCCCAGTAACTCACGTGCCCGGTGACCGCGCGTCCCTGGACCCAAGATGGCCCATAGAAAGCGTACAAGCCCGGCCCAGGAGTCTACCGGCCCGCGTTCCTCACTGCAGCCGGCCAGCATCACCACCCATCCTTCGAGTTTCAGTTCCAGTATGAGCAGTGATGATGTGATCGACCCAAAGCCAACACTGTCTTTCTTTCCCCTGCTGCAGTGCACTGAACTGAACCCTGGAGGGAAGATCGATTTGACGAGAAAAAAGAAGAAGAAGACAGGTGTCATTGCCGCAGCAATAATTGGGGCCGAGAAGGCAAAGCCACAGAGGCAGGCAGGGAGGGGAATCCGCTTTCTTTGGTGATGCAGAGGCAGAGGACTTGTGAAAAGAGAAGCCATAGTATCACACGCTACCGTCCGTCACGGAGCAGTCAGTCAGAGTGAGGCTGAAGTCAACTCAAGAAAGAAACTGGACCTAGTTGGTTAGCCTCTACATGGGCCGCCTTTGCATGGAAAAGCAGATGCTCTAAAAGCTATAGATGGGAAAGAGACGGACGGTACAGGGAATGGCTTTGGTTGCACTGCGGCGCTCCAGCAGCGGGGTGATGAACCGGAACCAGCGCTGTGCTGCTTACTCTTTCCAGGAAAAGAAGCTCAGCAGCTCAAGCAGCAGGGTTACCGGGCATGGCGATTTTGGGCACAAATCTAACTAGCCAGCGCCCGTGAATGTATGAATGGGATCGTTGGAAGGAAAGAATTATCTGATCTGATCTGCACGCACAGTGCGTTTGCTGTGGACGGCGTTGGGTTTTGCTACCTCTGGCAAGATCGATCGATGGTGTAACGCGGCTCACAAAAGACATATCTATTGCCCACCATATCTGAGGATGGCCTGAACTGAACAACGTGCAATGTTTGTTTGTTTGGCTTCAAATGCTCTGCAGCTGAACGTCATCTGACAGTAGTAAAATCAGTTTCTACTAGGTCATCAGATGGATTTTGATGTAGTAGCAGTGAAACAGGCAGCCAAGGGACAGGGGAAACATGCGTCATGCCCTGGGACCGACCGACTGCTTACCTTAGCTAGATCTCACGGAACAGTTGGTACAAATCATCATCGGAGCCTACAGTGAAACCTGGGCCACTGACTGGGCCTTCGATCAATTATCGCTAATCTGAAAGGCTGCTGTTGCAATGCAACTTGCAACGCAATCCACCTAATCCGATCCACTGTCCTCACTATCGGGCCGGGCCCGCTAAGCTCCGGAGGAAGAAGACGTGATGAGAGAGACAGACCCCCCGGCGCGTCAGGAGCCGCCGACGCCGTCCCAGGCGAGCCCGAGGCGGCCGGCCTCCTGCAGCGCGCGGAGGAGCTGCGCGCCCTTGCGCCGCCCGCGGGCGCTGCACTCCCCCTGCATCGCCGCCACCACCGCCTTCACCACCTCCGGCGGCGGCGGGGACGCCGCCGACGCCGACGCGGCGGAGGCGGAGGCGCCGTAGATGGCGGCCAGGACGCCGATGGCGCACTCCCGCCCGCGGCCGGGCATCCCCTCCACGGCGCGCGCCAGCACGGGCGCCGCCAGGGCCTCCCGCCGCACGGCCGCGGCGCCGCCGGGCGCCGTGCAGATCAGCTCCAGCGCCGCCAGGGCGCGCTCCGCCGTGGCGCCGGCGGGGCCGGAGGCGGCGACGGCCTCCACGGCCGCCGACGCCGCGCCCGCCGCCACCGCCGCCTCCCTGTTCCCCTCCTCCAGCAGCACGACCAGCAGCACCTTCGCCGCCAGCCTGGCCGTCGCCGGCTCCCGCACCGCCGCGACCACCCCTGCCACCACCCCCGCCGGCGCCCTCGCCGTCGCCGAAGACGAAGATGAAGAAGACTCCATCTCCCGCTCCACCGCCCGCAGCGCCGCCACCACCTCCCCCGCCGCGAACTTCTCCTCCGCACTCACCAGAGCCGAAGCCGAAGCCGAGGCCTGCGGCGGGTGGTGCACGGGCAGCCGCCACTGCGTGAAGCTCTGCGAGGCGGAGGAGGACGAGGACGAGGAAGACGACGACGGCACGGCGTTGCCGGCATTAGTCTTCTGCTGCTGCTGCCACTTGGAGGGCGAGGGCAGAGCGGCCACGGGCGACGCGTCGGCGGCGCAGGGCGTGGCGGAGCCACCCTTGGCAGAAGAAGAAGAAGCGCCGACGCCAGTGCCAGTCCCCGCGGAGCCGAAGCTTACATTGTTGATGTTGCCGTTGTTATTGGGCGTGGCCGTGGGGCTGAGCGCCGGGTGCGTGCAGGTGCTGAAGATGCCGCAGGAGAAGAGCGCCCGCGGGGACGCCTTCATCCTCGCCGCGCCCCCGCCCGGCTGCTGCGCGCCGCCGCCGCGACTCATTCTGCCACCTCGCGCGCGCAAAGAGGCGCAGGCGCCGCCACGTATAGGAGACGGGTAATGGTGGGAGGGGAGCTAGGGGTGGCCGGCCGGCCGGGTGATATGGAGGTTGGTGGAGGCCCAATGCCAACGGAATTGAATGCGCGCGCGGGGTTCTGGCTGCTGCGCTGTCGACGAGATTCTGCCGCGGTGCCCCTGTGGCTCGCGTTGGTACTTAAACCAGTGAGCCCGAGACGACGAAGGCTTGGATTGATGGCGGCTAAAAAAAAAGGAGAGAGAGAAAGAGGATTTACAGTCCCCGCAAAATTACGGGTCCCGAGATCTACTTGGAGTCACCCAAGTTTGTTGGTTCACACAGCTTTGGGCGTAGAAAAAGAGACAAGTCTAACCCCAAACCCCAAAAATGGTCATGGTCTTTCAAATTCGGTGATAAATGGGCATGGTCTTTTAAATTCGGTGATAAACTACGACCGAGTTCAACAATCTAATTTACTACTCCCACGGAAGCAAGCAGTGGAGCTCCCGTGGAGCGCGTACATTTTTACTGGGACGAAAACGCGGGACAAACAAGGCAGCAGCAGCAGCGGATGGGCACGGGTCAGGCAGGGAGGGGTACGGGGAGCTAGCGATCCCTGGAGCAAAGCATTAGCAAGCAACAAAGCATGCCGCCGCGCCCAGCAGCATACGTACGTGGCAGCCCCCGCGCTCCTCCGATTGGCCTCGCAGTGCCGCTGAGCCACTGATCACGGCAGAATCCCTCGGGGAGTGAAGAGGCCGGGGTCGACCGGTGACGTGACACTGTCTGTCAGCAGGCCTTGGAATAGATCGTCGAGCGGAGCGACTAGCAGTGCGCCGTCTTGTGCCCCGACGACGTACGTAGGCATATATGCGGCGGCGATCTGAAACGAACGAATTGGAGGAGCAGCTGATCGAGCAAGCAAGCAAGCGATCATGCCATTCCTGGCTGTCCTGTTCCTGCCACGCGCTAGCTGGGGGGCTGGCCGCGAGAGTGACTGCTGATCGAGCAAGCAACCATGCCATTCCTGGCTGTCCTGTTCCTGCCACGGCCGCTAGCTGGGGGGCTGGCCGCGAGAGTGACTGCTGCTCTGCTGCTGCGTCTGTGCGTCAGTGGATCTGCATTATTGGTGTGTGTGTGTGGGGTGGGTGGGGGGGGGGGGGGGGGGGATGAGGAGAGTAGCAGCGATCGGCCTGCATTCTGGGAGCCAATGGTCGATCTTCGATCATCCGTCCCAGTTTGTTTGTTGTGCGTAAGTTAAGCCAGTGAATGAATCGGATCGAGCGATGTCGAGGTCATCAGCTCGTCCGGCCCCTCTCCTGCAGGGGCGGGTGGTAGCGATGCAAATTGCACATGTTTTTTTCTTTCTTAACAGGCCCGGCCGGACTGTAGCGCGAGGAGTAGTACGTGTCCGCGTGCGTGTTCATTACCTGGACACGAAGTTATGGACGCACGGTATGTCCGGGGGGGTGTTCATTTAATCCAAGTCATCACATTCTCAATGGCGGCCCATGAATGAATAGATCCGCAGCATGTCCATGCAGTACGTACGCGCGCGCGCGTGACATCCATAACTCCACTGATCCATCCATCCATCCTTGTCTTGTCGTCGTGTCACGTCAAACAAACGAACCAAATACTATAACTCACATTCCGTCCAACCCCAACCCGTAGTATAGCACTAGCACCGTCCTGGATGGAGTTGTTTTGTTTGGGACCGGCGGCGGCGGAGGGGACCCGAGGCCACGTGAACGGAGGGTGCCCGGCCACTGGGGCTTGTTCCGTCCGTTCAGGCCCGTCCAACCCCCCTCGCGCTGCCAGACGTTATGGGGTTCCTGAATCCTGACTGACGAACGACGGAGATCACATATACAACGCAGGCATATATATGGCACCACAAGGTAGCAACGCACACACTTTGAATTTTCGTTTCGGTTCATGTTGGAAGTTTATGTCCGTTGCGTCCATGCATCCGGGATCGATCGATTGATCGGGGTTTGGAGTCTTTAATTTCTGATGTGGGTGTGTGGTCCGGCTCCGGGCCCCCGGCGCTGTAGGTGTTGTCAAGCTCACTGGATCAGTCTCGGGGGTAACGTACGTACGGTGGTCCTGGACCTGGCGGTGTTGCCGTGCCGATGGTCCCGGTCGATCCATCCAACCATCTATGGCCTACGTACCCCCGGTGTCCCGCCGTCGGGGCCCGCCTCGATCGATCATCAATCCACACACATTCAAGCTCTTCCTTCCTCGTGACGTACGGTGGTGCCCCGAGCCAGGCACTCCATCGGCGTACCGCGTACGTGCGTTGTTGCGTTACGTGTTGGCCCATCGAAATCATGGAGGCTGGCTCGAGCACGTAAACGAGCGAGGGATGGGGTCGCGATTTAAAATGACCGGCCGGGTAGCTAGGCAGGACGGACGGGCGAGTCGAATTTATGCGTGTTCGTTTGAACGCACGTACGGAGGAAATCCCAAGTTTTTTTTTTTTGAGAAAAATCCCAAGTTTATTATGCTTTGGTTTTGAGCTTGGACACCGGCCATCGGCCTGCATGCCTTAGTCACGACTTTTTGGCCTGGCCCAGGCCCAGTGGGTAGTTGTTCTGCTTCTACAGTTCCCATTGGATTATGCTCAAAAAGTTCCTCCTGGGGCAGATACAGTGCACGTGGTGAACCCATTCCGGCCGGCACCGGCTGAAGCCTGCAGCAGCGGCAATAGCGCTTGCCTTGGATTTCAGCACACGGCCACGCGACGCCTGCCTCCAGATTTACTGAACTGCGTACACAAACGTTCTCGGGTTTCAGCACATGGCCTGCTAGAGCCCGTATACTCCTCGTCCCTCTCAGTTACAGGCAGATCAGCTCGAATCAAACGCTACAGCCTACAAGCCATCTGCAACCCTGCGGCATACTCCATGTGCTCTCCTTCAGCCGTTCGTCAGGGAGTTGAATCGATGGACCGAGCCTGCTCAAGTCAAGTAGCCACACTGCCATAGCGCAAGCCACTTTACGTCGGGATCAAAAGGTAGCAGCGTACGCGTCACTACCAACCGATTAAGGTCCGACGAGGAGAATATACATCCATAAGTGCATGCGTGGCAGAATGATCAGGAGCTGTTGCGACTTGCGAGAGCTAGAGCTGCTGGTAGGCAAGCAATGCACATCGCGTGGAGAGGGAGAGGCCGACCAGATCTCCCCAATCAAGCGGCAAGCGCCAGCCGCACTCACATTGATTCCCTTGTCGACGACCGTCTCCAGTGCTTCCGAAGAAAGATCTTGCCTCTTCCAGTCGACCGGCCCCTGAATTTTAACATTCTTTGGGTCTTCTAGGCAGCTCTAATCAAAGTATGCCGTACGTCTGGAGGACTGGGATAAGGATCCAGGACACACGTTTTGGGAGATACTGTTTTATCATGTCCAAGTAAATTATTGATCCCGTCTTCTTTTCTCCACACAACCGGCAACGCCACCGGCTTCAACTGTTTCGCGATGATCCACCCAATCCTGTTTTAAGATCTCCAAAAGGATTTTTCAGTTGAATGTCTCCTAGTGCTAGCAATCAGCAATGAATACTGTTGGAGATATGCCGTAGAGGCAACCATGTGATGATGTTATTTCCTATGTATGCATGAGTTATTGTTATTGTCCTTAAACATCATCACTGATATGTATCATAAATACGTGATTTGTTTATCATACTATGTATTCTATGATGTTGTTCTAATTATATCTGGTCATTGAGGTTATGCGGACACATAACCTAAACTAGCAATGTGAATCAGTATGATGACTATGTTTCACAAGTCATAGGGCAAGGTGTTGCCGACTAATAACATGGACTCAACAATGAGATTGTTGAGTCGGACAGACCCGCACTGAGACACGACGAGATGATTGTCATTTGTTAGTCTCAAGTACGATGTATATGCCAGTCCTAGATCTGAGGTTATCGCATAACCTTGGGATGTGAATCGGCCTACTTAGGGGTTGCCAAACGCTACTCCGTAACTGTGTGGTTATAAAGGTAGTTTTCGGGTTTGGTGAAAAGCATGCTGCGAGTCATGGTTGATCAAGATGGGATTTGCCCCTCCTATTCGGATAGATATCTCTGGACCCTCTCGAGTGATCAGATTCAGAAAGCATGGCCATGCCACTTGGGTTAAGTGTTAACCCGTTCAGAAATCTGTATCACAGTAATGAGAAGAGAGTCGAGCTATCCACAAGGATGACAAGCGCTCGCCTTGAGCTCGACACACATATCGTGAGGCAAAAGGAATGTTGCATATGACACATTGTATGGTTCGTAAATATACTTTGTGGTCACTCGGGAGTTGGCACGTGCTGCTAGACGCCGCTACCAACTATCGACTTGAGTCGGTGCTAGTGGACAAGTAAGGTGTTACTCGGGCCCGCAGTCCGAGCTCGTAGTCGTGTCCGACAGACCGCGAACCTGAAGAAGGGTCACATGCTTAAGGGGTGGGGACCAAGTTGGATCGGATCCAACTCGTATCGGGGTTAGACTCCTAACGGGTCTCAAGTGTTGAGCCCACTAGGGACGTCTATATAAATGGAGGAGACTAACCCGGCTAGGGTTACACCAGTCTAGACGCGAGTTATATTTGGCCGTCACACATCCACGCCCAAAACCTTGTGATCGGTTCTAGCAGTTCGCCGCACGAAGTTCCTCCCTGTATGTGTGGATACCTCGGAGGCGCTGCACCTGCGACGCTTGGACGAACTGTTCGTGGGATCGGCGAAGAGGAGCAGGCCAAACGACTACTCGGCATCGACACGCATCATCGAATCTACTTCCACTACGGGTCTGCGCGTCTGGTGGTAATCTCGTGATCCATTATCTACAGCATTGATCCGAACGGGATCGGTAGAATTTTTATTTTGTGCTAGCGTAGCCTAGCACGTTCCCCCAACAAACACAGCACTCTTGATCTGAATCCGGTAGACGAGACGCTGCATTGTGTGTGCGCGTTTTCCTCTGGGGCTGAAAATTGCTGCTCTCCAGCCGCCTCTGAACCGACCGTTACAGAGACTGACCAAGCAGTATTTCTGAAAACTGAACTGGCGAACAGGACTGAAAATGCTAAAGAACGACACCAGTTATCTCAGCTTCTGAAGAACATGTAGGAAATGGCATGCAGAGGCCGGATTATACTCCTTTTCGAAAGAAAAAACTGTAGGTAATGGAAGCATTAGTAGTTTACCGTAGGCACCTGACATTGAGAATATCACCAACAAAGGTATTCGCTATTCAGCCAGAGTCAAGGTCCATCCAAACTGTTAGCTAATATAATAACCCCTGTCTACTTCGTCTATGTAGCTTCAGCATAGAAGGCATGGGGGCAGCAAAACACCATCTTACCATAATAGCATCCCAGTGATTAGCATTGCTTCAATGCACAACAGTGCAACACAAGATAGATTCATATGCAACAATACGACTTAAGGATATACGTAAGACAATCGGGGAAAGTATCATACAGGAAGCAGTAGGCTGCCTGAGTTGATCTCTCATAAACAAAAGGGACCATCTACAATGGTGAGACAAACATTGCCGGCAAAATGGGTGTTCTACGGCATGACACATATTTCACTACACACGTAGATAAACTTAGCAGCAGAGATACTTCAGAAAAACCATCACACCCTTCAGCAGCACTTTCGAGTTACTCGGCCCATACTTTCGTGGTTCAGGAGGCTGGGTCACCTATTGGGTCTGACCTTTCTGTTCCAGCTATCTCGGGGCTGCAGGTAGATTGAATATACTTCAGACCAAATGAATAAACACACTGAAACTGACCAATATGGTAACTAAATGTAAAAGTTACTTCTTGCAAAAACAACAGAGGTTACTGTCAAATAAGATAGCACTAAAAAATCATAAAAGAATGCCAAGTTTCCTAGTTCATGCATATTCCACATTTGTTTTTAATATATGCGAATTTAGCGGCTTGATTAATGACACCATGGATACATTTTACAGCATACCTACATTTGTTCTTAATCGTTCTGATTTTTCCCCAAAATGGTCTGGCATCACAAGTGATTAATTTTACATATATGATAAGGGCCATAGCACAAAATGACAAAAGATAAAGGACAATGCCCGATTGTAAGTGTGCTCAATTTCAAACATAACAGTCTATTTCAGAGGTTATTGAACAACAGTGATGAAGAACTTTAGCATGCGACGTAATTGTGTGAAATACCACAACACCAAGGGTTGATTAGTAAGCAGCAATGCCAACACAATAGGAAGCTCGGAACAAACAAAATGCATGGCAAATAAGAGAATAACAAATTTTGCTAGAAAAATAATTGTCTAACACAGCCTTCAGAAATAAAAGATGAACACGTATTACATACAATTAAAGATTGCTAGTGTTTGTGCACATACCCATTCCTGCAGCATCAGAGCCTCTCATGATTCTCAGTTTCCGACAAGTAGTGGTAAACAAGCTGCAAATGGTGGACGGATAGTAAGAATGCGTGAATAGCTACTGAAACATAGAAAAAGGGTGCACGGCAACTCATTCAAACAATTTATATGTCATAAGCTTTTTTTTAAGAATATGGCATAAGCTTGTGTAAACAGAAAGACTAATAACATACAAATACAGATCGACTATAAGAAAATCAGGTGCATATGATGCATATAGATTTATCTTCATACAATTTCCTCAAATAACCAAAAGTTTACAGAAGACCTATCCACACATCAGCCAGACGGAACCCTGATTCACAAAAGGGCAAGCCAGGCTTTTTGGTGAACTAGAATGACTCGATTACTCAAAATCATTTTTACAAATGGGACATATCAACATTTGAGTAAGTTGCTGAGTAGTGTAATTTTGAGATTTTTTTAGCTGCTTCCAAGTACCATCTTAGAAGGGCTGGTCTATAGCATAAACCACTAGTTGAAAAAGTGTGGGCTACCATATTACAAGTTTTATCAGGTTCCATCAGTCTGTTATGAAAGATCTCCAAAGTTATAAATCACAGTTACATCAGCAGCCAGAGGAATATTGTTATCCAAATGGCACAAGTATTCAAAGAAAAAGAAAAAGAAATGTCATAAGACCTTCAAAATTTTGAATAAGTTAGGCTGCAGGAATCTCACAAACTACACAAATTTAGGAACTTACTCCCAAGGAAGATCACCAACGAGCATCCAGTCAGCATCCTTGTCTTCATAGGTAAGGACGTACTCTTGGTCCTGAAGAGCATCAGCCCTAGAACCATCAGTAAGCCTGTCTCTTGTAGATGTTTTGCAGGAACTGCTTTTGCCTGTAATGCCACGAGTTTAAACATAAACCAGTTTCCTTGAAATACACATCTATATTTTAGAGAAGAGACACCAGAAAACACTTCCATCTATATTTTGAATAAGTTAGGCTGTAGGGTTCATAAGCAAGGTTAGAAACTTAGAAGTGTTTCTAGTAGAGGACGAAATACTATTCAAATCAACTCAACGGAAAATATTCTCCATATAAACTTTACACTCCAATTCCTTATATAGTTAATGGCATGTATCATTGTCTCCTTTTGTGTTTCTGCCATTTAGAAACAAAAACAGACTAGCACATCTAGTTAGTAATATACTCCATCTCTATTTTCTATCTTCTGAAAAGGATCCTAGTCACTGACCATTAACTAGTCAAAACAAACTGATAGCCGTAGCTCAGCTAGCAGAATTCCCAAGTAACGACACATTATTCTCTGAATGTTACCAATCTCTGAAGTCTGAAGTACTTGATTGAGCTCAACTAAGCAGGGAACGCAACGGAAAATCTCATTTCTACTTCATACTTACTGCAGCTAAGATATTAACTTGGACTACCTCCGTTCCTAAATTGTTGACGAAATATTACATGTATCTAGACGCTTTTTAAGAATAGATACGTTCATATTTGGACAAATTTGAGACAAGAATTTAGGATCGGAGGGAGTATTTCATAATAGTGGTTGGCATCTAAAAACAAGATGGGATAGAACATCAAATACTATAGCTAACCAGTGATGAAGCAGGTGAACATCTTCTCAAGCTCAAGTGAAAGATTCTCGTAGCTCGAATAAGTCTTGAGGTCGACCTTCCTTAAATATGGGGCTCCATCCATGCTGACCTTAACATAGCAGCATTCTGCCTCACTTCTACCTTCACCTTCTGCCTTGGTCTTTGTGGCACTCGCGGCTAACGTGTTCTTACGGTAGTTCCGAACAGGCGGCCATCCAACAACTTGCGCCCTGGTGCATAACATTTTAAATTAAACCAGACCGGACCAAACATGATCTGAAAATGGATGATTACTTTTTAAAACGCCATCCACCTCAGGTTTTAAACTTTTTAATTACCCAGAGACTACATGACATGATTACTACTTAATTCCATATATCCATATCACACAGCTCAGTTATGTCTTCCGCACTAATACTAGTCCAGGTGGAAAATTAAGAGAAGCAAGTAAGCACCAACCGGCTGGTTACAAGAACGTACTACACAGGCTTACATGACCCTGTTAAGTGGCAACATTAGCAAGAAACCTGCTCTTCTGCCTTTAATTGACACAAGTAGTTGCTCAAATCGAGAAAAATGAAGAGAATCATTACTAGTACGTATTACTGGACATTACTGCGTAAGCTGCAATCTAAAACAAAACCAACTACGCAAATCTGAAGTATTAACCACACATCAAGCTACAAACTAAAACCTCATGTAGTAGCAGATGCTCCGATTTAACCAACGAGCTCATAAAAAAGTGCAGCAACACGAAACCAATCGAGCTCATAACCCGGACCGAGGCGCGCTTACTTGGCAGCGGGTGGAGCTCCGGCGGCGGCTTCAGCGACCCCCTTCTCCTTCTCCCTCACACCCCCAGCAGCAGCAGCAGCGGAAGCGGCAGCAGCGCCCCTGTCGAGCGAGTCGGCGAACCCGCGCTTAGCGCCGCCAGCCCTGTTGGTCGCCGGAGCGGGGCCGAGGGTGAGCGCGGCGTCGACTGCGGGGTCCGCGCCGCGGCCAGGGGACTCGCACCCGGGCAGCCCCAGGCGGAGCGCGAGGTGCGGGCCCGCCGCCTCGCCAGCGGAGGCGGATGACGAGCAGGAGGAGGACGCGGCCGGCGCGGTTGCGGCGGCGCCCAGGCCGATGTAGTCGCGCGCTTCGAGATGCGGCGGCGGCATTTGGAACCCAACCCGTAGAGGAGAAGCAGGCGCAGGGGCTAGAGGAGAGGATTTGAGGAGGAGAAGTGGGTGGGGGAGAGATGAGGAGGAACCTCTCTTTTTGTTCGCTTGGGGAGGAAGGTGGGGGCGTGTGTTAAAGAAAGCAGCGAAGTGGCCGACCGCTCGGGCGGCTCTTTATTCTGCTCCCCTTTTCTTGGGCGCGGTTTTGGGGGCCTGCTGGGTTGGCTGGGTTGGGTTCCCCGCCCGGGGTGCGCCTAGTGATTTTCCTCGGAGGAGGGGACACAGACCGTGGTACAGTAGGAAAGAAAACGTGTGTGTCTTGCGGCTGTGTGGCTGCTTGCTTTGCTTTACTGTGTGGCTGACTTGACCCGTTTGGTCATTTTGAAAGTCAAAAGGTGAATTCGGGGATGCCGAACGTATGAAACTCTGCAGACTCGATATCATTAGCTTACATGTCTGAAAAAATAGAACGATTTGAATCAACGGAATACTGGTCAGTAAGAAAATAATGGTTGGAAACTACAAGAGTACTTGTTTTGTTTGCAAAAGGCTGAAGTTTAGAACTCTTAGAACTATGTTGTTCAAAGTGTTAATGCTTGATGTGCCCATGAATAACTTGGAATAAGAAATTCCTCGCAAAAATAAGAACTCGGAATAAGAAGTTGCACCTGAATTTTTGCAGTTCATTTGCTAATAATCTAAATAAACAGTTTTCAGATGTTTCATGTCTACAACTACAAGATCTCGTGTTACCTCAATACACTGAACGGCACAAGACCTTGTCATTAATGTAGTATCTTGAAGGTGTCCATGTGTATGTATTTGGTGCTTGCTGTGACTCGTGGTTTAGTGGAAAGTGGAGATCGAACTCGTGACAGTGTTTGTTTAATCAACCGTGAGAACGTTTGCAGGTGCAGCACATCGGAAGAAACACTGAACACACTGACAGAGGTACCGGAAGTGAAAAGGTGACAAATTTCATCTCTCAGCCTCGAGTCGACCTTGACCAAGAAAGAAGTAAAGCCGGTTTTCCTTTGCAGCGACAGGATCTTGAGGGTGGATTTCCCTTTCCGGTTTTATATTCCAGGATTTCAGACAGCTTCTGCGCCACTCTCTCGTATTCCTTCCTAGTACCCGGTGGACACGCACCCGCACCATATTGACACACTGACAGTGGCCCTGGAACGCGTACTATAACTGAGTTTCTTTTTAGTCATGCTCTCCGTTTGTGCCATAATTATTCTTCCCACTAGTACGACCATCCACGTTACGGCTGGTAGTTACTCGTGCGAGCCTTCGTGTGTGGCTGGCGGGGCGTGTGTACGCTACGCACTTGTGTCTTGAGAAGAGGCGCCGGCCGGCCGGGTGGGCAGGAGCACGGCGATGGCCGTTGGGGTAGGACCGACCGGCACGGGGGCGCGAGTCCACCCGACAAGCGCCCGCAGACACGTCGCTCTCGATCTTAATTCCGGACCCCGGCCGACCCATCCGGAACCCATGCACACGGCCATTCCGTGTGCCGTGCTCCGCGGGTGGGTTCCTCACCACGCGCGCGCTAGCTCGTCCGCACGCGTCGGCGCTAGCTGATCATCGCTCGGCACACATATACTGTACATACGGGGAAGGAGGAGGGAGGCAAAAGCAAGGGAAGATGTTCACGCACCCGGGTACGAGCTGGTCGGTACACCACCTCCACCAACCAGAATAATTGCCCAACACACCATGCTTGGACGTCTCTCGAACGAATCGGGGGGGTATTCGACATTCTTTTCCGCTGTGGTGTGCAGCAGCTACGTAGGAGTACCAAACTCCACTGTGCCATCCATGCCAACCGGAGAAATGCTTCCCCATGGAACCACAGACACAGTTTCCTTGTTTGGCCAATGAGGAACGAATCTCATCACTAGGTAGGTGGTGCTGCTGCTGCCACCAAACCCGGGACAAAACGCCATGCATGCAATGCGACCGCACATTCTCACCGAACAGCTAGCGCGCACCTCCATGATCGATCGGCCGCCGGCGAAAGGTTTGCAAGTGTTGCAACCCTAGCGTTGCACTGCATTTAATCCAGACCTAGCGACCAAGAATCGACGCATCTCGGTGGTTCAGAGAATTGATGGCGCCGCACGGCGCGCGACGAGGGCCGGCCCCGGGCTTCTTCTCATCGGTCGACCGGAGTAGTACGAGTGTACCACTAGCATTTGCTGATCGATTTGCCGTGCCGCGCGCTCGACATCGCCTGCAGCCTGCGCTGCGCCTGCGCAGGCGTGCGCGGCGCCGTAGCAGGCCAGCAGCACCTGCAGCCCTGCTCTATAGCTCATCGACCATCGATCGATCGGCACTACGTACCAGTACAAGCAGCTGCGAGTGCATTTACTGGCCTCTGTGTGCTGATACACGTACTCCCCGGCCGGCCTTCCACGCGCGCATCATCACAGCACCGGCCGCTCGGTCACCTCGCCGGCCATCATACATTGCCACAGGTGCTCGAGAGCGCCCGCATTAACTTCCTTCCTCCCCTGCTCTGGCTACCTCCCGTAGTACTGCTCTATCGCTCCTGCAACTGCCAAGGATAATTGCACAACAGATGACCAGAACAGTGAAGCTGCAGCCTATACTCGAGATATGGAGCCAGGAGTAATGGAGCGCCTACCGGATCGATGCATTTAACATCTCGCAAGAGGATGAAGGAACTTCGGTATACTCTATGCGAGTCTATGTCAGCTGTTGCTCTACTGCCTAATCACACGCTTTGATTTGATAAATAAAAATCGCCAGACCGGTCAACAATTACACAATAGTAGCCGCGTACGTGAATGAATGATCTTCCTCCATCCATCATCCGTGTTGATCATGCATAAAGCCTACTTCCTCCGTTACATAAAGAAAGATTGACACGGTTTTAAATTAGAACGACCGGTTGATGATTTTGGCCGCAGCAGAACAACAAACTCGATGGATGGATCGATGTCTAGCTCCGCGCGTCCAAAAAAACCCTGGCGCTCTTGCATGCATGCCGGCCGGCAAGCGAGGCCCGTGCAGCGGCAGCCATGATGACGATCCATATCCATCCAGCCCCGCCATGTTCCTTTCCAACGTTTGCCCGGCCCCGGCTGCCCGCCCCATCGGCGAGGACAAAAGAGCAAACTGCATGGAGTGAGAGCCATCCGGCCCCATGCCCCCGTGCATGGCGAGCCCATCCATCCGTGCATCACCAGACTTCTTCAGTTCTTCGCCATGGCAATCAATTGTTTGTTGCTTGTCCCCCGGCCCCGTGCCGTGCCCAGGCATTGCGCTGCTGCGTTTTTTCCGTGACCGTGCGTGGCAAATGACTTGCAGGGCCGCGTGGGTGCTGCCGGGCTGCTGGGGGAGTCGGTCGGAGTCTGCTCTTGCTGGATGGCATGTGAGTACTGGGCTGCTTTCACAGGTCAACGGACGGACCTGCCATACGTACGCGCCTGTCCTGGCCCGTGATAGCTACGACTCGATGAACCGTTCTGCTTTTTTTTTATCGTAGTTTGTAAATGTTTTCAAGACGTATACAATCTTTTTTTTGGACGCTAAAGAAGTTTGTGCGCAATTTACAAGCCAGTGATATACTATGTGTCTCGGTGTTGATGTATTCTGTTAACACTGTTAAGCTTGTTTTCGTGAGCCAGCCCGTTTATCAGCTGTAGGTACATTTTTTAAAATTTTGCTGTTGAGAAATCAGCAACTTGTTCCGATCCTAAATTGTTGTCGTTAATTGAGTCATTAATTTAGTTCAGAACTAAATTCATGACAACAATTTAGAACTAAATTCACAACAACAATTTAGGATCGCATGGAGTAATTTTTACTTTTTTTTGCGAATTAGTTAGTTAGAGATCAGTCAACGTGTTTGGCCGTCAGATCTCAATCCAATGACAACATGTGTGACAGGAGAGAGAGTGGGGATGTCATACAGATTTTAATCCAATGGCTTCAATGCATCAACTGAGATTTAAGTTTTTTCTTAAAAATCAGACGCTTATGACCACACCTTTTAAAAAATATCTCCATGCTTTTTTTGAGTCACATGTAGTTTTATCCAAACTCGACATCTATTACAGTGTTTTGGATTAAATGCAAGAAACTAAAAAGCAACTCTTGGAACTAAGAACATCATTGAAGTCTTTAAAAGCAAACTTCTCCATCGTATCTATCTTTGCCACATGGAGTGCCATCGGGGCTTCAGTAAAGACGTTGCAATTAGACTGTAGTAGGGACGCCGCTACTCGAACACCTACACGAACTCGATTACCTTTGAAGGTTTCAAAAAGCCCTCTCAAGTCACCCGTAAAGAAAGATGGGACATGAGCATTAAACGTACTTGGATGGGATGGTCCCATGAAGATACAGGCCATCGAACCATAAAATCTCCCTTCTCTAAAGGCGAAAGATTTGAGGCCTCATTCTTGCATCCACGTGTTTGCATCTATGCCGTTAGCGTGTCACGATCCCTACCATCGGTTGATTTTCTTTTTCTCTGGCCGATCGCCGTGTGGCCCACTATCAGCCTCGAAGCCCTTCTCGATCCTTCCCGAGCCTTCCTCGAACGCTCTCTTCACTGATCATCTCTCTCTGCATCGCCAACGTTGCCGTCCGCCACTCCTGGTCTGACCGTGTTTCAATTCGTGTACCACTTTTCGAAATTCGGTGAGGAGGTGTTCCGTGTTCTTTTGGGGGGTTTTCTGATGGATTTTTGGATATGTCTCCGCTGTTATTTTCCCAAGGAATTTAGGAACCAATGCTTCGATGTGTTTGATGTGCATACTCCACTATTCATTTTTGTTTTGATGTACTTTGGTGGATTTGTTGATGCCCCAGGTCTGAAGAAACCATTTCCTTTTGTTTTTGTTTTGCTGTACTTTGGTAGCCGCCCGTTCTGGCCATGGCGTTCTTCTAGGGCTGAACTGGCCGATGAGGTTCAGGTGGTGGTCGTGGTCGGCTAGGCGAGATGGCCGCGTGACGCCGCCGGCGCCAAAGCGAAAGAGTCGGCGCAGGGCAGGGCCACAAGCGGGCCGTGGATACCGGCCACCAGTGAGCGCGCACAGGGGTGCCCGAGAGAGACCAAACCCGCCGGTTTGTGTTCTACATCCCATCCATTTGAGATTCAATCCAATTTGTTTCTTATTGCTCCTCAAGATCTCCCTCCTCCTCTTCTCCTTGAGATCCAAGTTATTTTCGTGTTGGTCAGTGGTCTATTTCTTTTCCTTTGTGCCATTAGGATCCACCAGATGATGCATTGCTTACCTCTCAGGTTGGATCTTTCCTACTTCTTGTTCTGTCCTAAAGAACTAGCTAGAGTCAAAATTGTTGGTGAATTTCGATTCTGAATCTCAGTGTACACAGGACAGCATTAACCTTGTTTTAGATTTCGCTGTAGTGCTTCAGGCTGTGTATATAGGACAAATTGACAAGTTTGTTCGAGGCTTCTTGCAATTTGCAGGCTGTGAATTAAGGTTCTGGATGGATGGATGGATGGTGCTGCTAGGAAATTATAATTTGCTATGTGTATGCAAAGTTGGGAGAGAGAAGAACCTTTTCCTCCAATTGTGCAGCAAATTCAGCCCTTACACCATTTCCCTTTCTTGTGCAATTTTGTTAATCTGTTCTTGCACTGATGCTAATCTCTCCGGTGCAGTTTTAGCTAGAGATCATCCTGACCTTATGGGCTGAAATGATTATTTTGAGGTGGTGGTGCTTGATTTTTAGTTCTCTCCTTAGTTGGGCTTGCCCTTTGGTAGTCTGGCCTGCTGGAATATTTGCCTTAGCTTTCCCAACCGCTTTCGCTGATTACGACAGTGCTAATCATGGTGCTAAATATGCTCCTATGTAGTTCGTGTGCTTGTGAGTAATTATTGTATGTTTAATAGTGAAAGATTTGGATTTGGATTTCATGCTCTCCAAATTATTGTGGTGTAACAATGACTGAAGCAAACCCCACTTCTGTGCTTAGTACATCTTTGCATTCCACAGTTCCGAGGACGACATGGTTCAGGGTTTATTAACATGATTTAACTTTACACTTGACCAAGGTTAGTGGTTTTTATTTTCCCTAAACTTCTGTCTACTGTGTTTGCGCTATCTTAGAGCCGAGATATGTCATTTAAAGATGTGATCATGTTATATTGTTTCTTCCCGTAGTGAGAAAGCTATCTTCTTTTTCTCGACGTCTTCGGATTTTTGTTAACCTGCTCCAATGTATCATGGATATGTCGTTTAGTAGTATGAAATTCAAGTTCATCGGTTGTGTTGTTCCTCTTATTATTTTCTATTGAAACCAAATGGCATGTAATGGTTGTTGTACAAACTTGCAATTCCTAGATCTTTTGATTGGTTATTTATGTTACTTAAAGATACTCCTGTAATTGCTCTAGAGAAAATTTGTGTTGGAAGGAAGCTAGATAGTGCTGAGAGGTTCCCTTCTACTAAGCATGTTCCTTCTGTTATTTGAAACACCTAATGGTGCTGACTTCATGATCATACGGAATCAAAGAAATTTCTCAATTCTTTTGTAATAGTTGAAAAATAAAATGATGCTAATTTGGTACATATTTTTCTAGAGTTCACATAAAACTATAAATGTTCCATATGCATGTATCATTTGAGTTCATTTCCTTGTGTCAAGAATCAATACATCATGTTCGCGCTTTCTTTCAGTTTGTTATGTTGATTGAAAAATTCTGATTTCTCATAGGAATACTGTGAGATTTGTTTAATAGAACACAAGTGCCTAAAATGCCCGGTGCTTCTCTTTTTTACAGGTGAAGCATTAGACAGGTTTGTTGGTTCCTTCTATGTAAAGCATTGACTGATGATCTTGAAGGTTACAGGTCATCCAAAAGCTTTTATTGAATTGTTCGGTTTTAACTGATGAATCTTGAAGGTCACAGGTCATCCAGAAGATTATATGAATTGTTCAGTTTTTCTTTGTTAGTTTTCTCTGGTAACTATGCTCCTTAAGATAACCATTTTTCGGTCAAGAATGATACCGATTGTATGGGAAATACTTCAAGAAGTTAGACTTTTTCGTTTGTTAGTTTTCTCTGTTAACTATGCTCCTTAAGATAACCATTTTTTCTGAAGTTTTAATTTACGGAGATCTTCCGATTGGTTGATTGTTTGGTTGGATATTGTTGGTGGCTCTGTGAAATCAAAGCTTCATTTTTTTTTTCTGTTTTTGAGGACATGGCACTACATATTTTGGCTCTAGAATTGTGTTAATTATTGAATTTGCTACTTTCCTGCAGAACTATGAAATTACCTTGGAGCCAAACAAGTACGGAAAATTTTGGAAATATGCTATCGTTCTATACGCATCATTGTAGACACGCATTCTTACATGCAAGGTGGTTAATTTATTATGCTTTTATTGTCCAGGCATGAAAAACGATGTTGGTTATGTGCTTAAGCAGCCCCGCTCTTGTATAAATATAGCAAAAATCCAAAATTTCAAAGATTAATAACTCAAGACTCATAAAACGACGGCGCAGCGAAGCGCGCTGGCCCGTCTAGTCTTGATCTGAACATCAAAGAAAGACTCAAATGCCATAGAAAAACCATGCCAATAAAAGCACTAGGACACACTAGCAACAACTCATCATATATGTATGAGCGGTTCTGCGAGGAAACGAACCTAAAGTTCGCAAGATCACACACATCGAACCTGTGGATGAAAGATATCTCTGCTTCGTCCGGTAAAGTGTCGTCACAGAAGAGGAAGAGCCATGGCGCACAATTTATATTAATTAAACTTTCTTAACCACCAGGCGCCCCCACACACACCACCGCGACCACCCAAAACCTTTTTTGGAGGAAGGCCCAAGCCCAGTTAGTAGACTCCATTAAGCTTTCTAGGCATACAGCCCGTTAAGCCGTTTTTTCCCCTCTTTTTTTGGTGAGAGAGCCCGTTTGAAAGTGCCTAGCAAGAATAGGCCCAGACTTACAACGAGTATCACCGAAACATTTGCCAGCCATTTTCTCCGCCTCCGCATTCCCATCTGCCATCTGTTTTACTGTAGTTCTTAAAAAAAGGGAGCACATGGCCGGTCACTTTTGATGACAATCATGCTGGACCTGCATGGCCGCATCATGCCTTTGGTTAGTGGCAACACCAGAGTAATCTAATCTCGCGTTTGTTTGCAACAACACTCTCTTCTGCAGTCATGTTATACAAAGTGCACATGTGAATGCTTTATCAGGTTAATTAATAGAAGCACGCCGGGGAAGAAGACACTGATAACTAAAAGTGTTAAATATAATGATCACTTGATCAATTCGAATGGGAACGAACCAATTACGAACAGTAATCTTTAATTGCAGTGTAACACAAGGCCTGCATTTTTTTTTAGACTCGAGTTTTTCCCCCCACACAAAGACATCACAAAATGCTGACTAATCGAACATCGAGAGAGATACATGAAATGGGGAACAGGAAAGGTATATACCAGTTAATCCAGTGCAAATGTGAACCAGACAGCAGGATCGATGTACGAACCGGTCGTCGTCGGTGCAAATTGTCCTGAGAACTGGTTCCTTTCTCAATTCTTTTGTAAAGGATTCTTTTTTCTTTTTCTTAACGTAGTTGGTGCATACACGAGTGTCAGCATCAGCTAATGGGATTAGTTGGAGGAGGAGCTTTAAGCAAAGCATTCACGACATGCATCATGAAACGCCAACAACATTGTTTCTGGTAGACCTGCGTGTGGAGGCTGACCGATTGATCAGTTGTTGTAGTCGCTCCAACAACTGAGATTTGTTATTACTAGATAGATAGGAAACGCAGGGCGTACCTAGCTAGCTAGCTATAGATTTTCTAAAAAAAAGCCAAATCTATATATGCATCGTATCCGGCCGACTCGACTAAAAATCTAGATATTCACTCTAGTTCAATACTGAAGATGCTTAGGCAGTACTGTACGTATCAATAGTCCACATGTACTCAATTACTAGTACTCACAAGCTTTAAAAAAAAGGTCTCGGGCCTCTTTGATTCGCAGGATAAAAAAATACAAGAATACGAAAACTGTAGAATTGCAATGTCATGGCCATTCGAAACCTACATGATTGTGGTTAGACCAATGTTTGTTTGATTGAGCACACGAAAAACAAAGGAATTTGAAAAAAAGATTGGAGTGGATCGAAAAATTCCTACTGTAATGCAATAAAATCCTTAGGAAAAAAATTCATGGGATTCAATCCTACAAATCAAACAACTCATATGAAAAAAATCCTAAGGATTCAAATCCTCCAAAATCCCTATGAAAATCCTTTGAATCAAAGTAACGCTTCACTCTAGTTCAATACTGAAAATGCTTAGGGAGTACATTCTTTCTCGCCAACGCCAATCATATGGGGCTGGCAAAGGGGAAGAATAATCGGACGGCCATTTCGACTAAAAGACTAAGCAGCCGAACCACAACATGATTAGGTTGTTACATTTTGTCTAAAGAACAAAAACACGATTATGTTATAGTTACTCACAAGCGGAAGGAATTGAGCACGTGGGCCACTCTTCCCTTTGTCCCCGCCGGTCGCTGAATATTCCGTTGTGAAAAGCCAGCAGTAAGCACAACCGAATGCACGTGCACGTCACTGCATACGGGACCCACATGCTTCTCGCGATCCGTCTCAGTACAAATGATCCATGCTTCTTGCCGTTGGATACAATCAGCCGACGTGGTAACCACTACAACGACTCGCCGTCGCCGCCGACCGGGCCAACTATTGCGCAGGTAGGTAGGGCGCTGCTGACTGGGGCCCAGCCGTCATGCACCACCTACCGCCAGGCGACACGGAGGCCGTTAAATCTGGCATCTGGTGGTCTCCGATGAGCGCCACGTAGCAACCTTGAGGATCGAGGCCCGACTCACGACCGGTCCTGCGCCACCGGTTTAAGCTGTGCGTTATCGCTGACTCACAAATGACCCTATTTTCCTGGCTAAATTTTCTTGGGTTTTTTCTTGTTGTCAGGTTGCACTTGGAGAGAAACATCGGCTTCTGGTGAGAGGGACACGTTAGTACAATAAGCTTGGGCTGTTAATTGATGTCATATCGCAGAAAGTCGTGCTCTGGTGTGTGATTACCCTAGAGACCTTGAGGTTGCCATGCTGATTACTACTGGTTCTCACTATTTCTTCCCATTATATTTATTGGAGAAAGTGTCAAGATCCGGTCATAAAAGAATTAATCAGTCACAAGTATACACGTCTTCTGATTCTAGAACACGTAAGCGTAGAAAATATGGTCCTTTGAGAACTTCTACTACAGTACTAATATCATTGTTCCTTTGTCCTTGCCTGTAAATTTTTCATTCAACACATAAAATAATGTTCAAAAGTTCTACTGAAAAATGCATAGCTATTTACACGAAGAAGGAAACGGTATCATTGGAGCTTGGTTTCAACCACTGCACAAGGCACCCGTCGTTGGGGGAGGGCGTGCTTGTTCCTCTTCCTCCTACCACGGCATAGCACAGCCGAGGTCCCGATCCGAAATTCCCCACGATCTAGCCGTGCTCTCTCCCCTCAACGGCGCTCCCTTCCTCCACGGTGCTAATCCCGGCCGGTTGCGCCGCCGCTCTGTCTCTCCCTCGACGGCCGCGCTAACCCTGCCCGGCTGGCGTCGCTGCGTCACTACAGCGCCAACCCAGGGGCCAGGGCCGGCCGCCTCGCTCCGTGACTTCCGCGACGGCAGTGATCTCCTCAGCCGTTGCAAGCTGTAAGTCAAGCTTCATCCCCTTTCTCCTACCTCACCTCGCTCTCCTCTCCTCTCCGCCCGCCCCCAAATAGATAATTCCCACTGCTCTTCACAATTTCCGGGTGCACACGTTCTAGATCCGCACCTGTAACCCGCACGGCTGCTTGCCTCCGATTGATTTCCGTTCCAATTGGGGTTCCTGGAGTTGCAGCAGCCGGTTGTGCTTTTTTTTTTTGCATGTTGGGCTGGATGAATGGGATTTTGGGGGCGAAAATGAGGTGAATAAAAAGTGGGCTGCTTGGTTGAAATCCTTTTCGAATTGCTTTGTATTTCATAGTAGCATATTTCCTAATTAGTTTTATTTGCCAAAACTAGTGGGTATGCACCCTTGTGCCGCTGTAGCTCCGCCCCCAGCCTGGTAGGTGATCCTGGTTTTGGCAATCTGGAGTAGCTAGTTGATTTAGTCGGTTGGTGTGGGGAGATGTCTCCTATCTGTGTCTCTGCGGTGCTCTTGCAGATCTCGCTGGCTGAACTACTGTAGTAGAAGAGGTTCTAATTTTGCATGTTATGTGGATGGATGAGCCTATGTAGTTTTATTTTGAGCTGATCAGAGGCAATTCTTGCAACTGGTTATTTTGCAGGTACAATTCCGCTTCATTTGTCCGCATGATCAGAAGTGATAGTAAGAGCAGTGTTCCTGGACTAAAACGCAAGCGCTTCTGAGAAATTTAGGAGGCATACATGCATAATGATATTGGAATGGTGTCTAGCAGAAGGAATTCCACAGGGGCATTCCACCGAGACGGCCAGGCCAAGGACTGGTCCCAGTTTGCTGACCCCTCGCCATCTCCTAAATTGCTATATTCGCAGTCGTACGTCGTGATGAGGGGGCTGCTGGCTTCGTTGGCCTCTCTGGACTTTGTTTTGTGGTCAAGCAGGCTCAGATCCACATGGCGATCGCCCGAGAGATCAAAATCTAAGTGCCTGATCTGCAAGAGAGTTGCATTTCGGCTGTTTGTATGTTTCTTGGTCGGCATCTTCATTGGGTTCACGCCATTCTTCTCGGTTGATGTCTCCCAGAAGATAGTCTCAGAGCTTCCATTCGATAATGGGGTGGTTGAGAGGGAAATGGTGGATGGTAAAGTTAAGGAATTGGATGCAATCGTAGTGCAGAAAGAGGTTGAGGTGATTGACGAGCCTGAGGTTGAAGAGAGTCCTCCGGTTCCTCCAATGTTGGATGATGAGGTTGATTTTGTCGAAGCATCACGTGCAATACCCGCTATTAATGATTTGGTCATCCCAGTGAGGAAGCTTCTGATAGTGGTGACAGTCACTTCTGTTCGGCCACAACAGGCGTATTACTTGAATCGTCTAGCTCATGTTTTGAAAGGTGTGCCACCTCCTCTTTTATGGTTAGTGGTGGAATGGCCTGGTACTACCTTTGAGACAGAAGAAATCCTGAGGTCTTCTGGGGTTATGTACAGGCATCTTGTCTGCAGGAAGAATATTACCAGTGTACGGAAGATTGCTGTCTGTCAAAGGAATAATGCAATCTATCATATTAAAAAGCACCACCTTGATGGTATAGTGCATTTCGCTGATGAAGAGCGATCATACATGGGTGATGTATTTGAAGAAATGCGGAGAATCAGGTGACAATTCTCCACCAAAACATCATTTGCTCTACCAATATATTGAATAAATTATGAATGCATGGATGATTCAAAACGGGAATTTGAACCCTTTTGTTGTATAAATAAAACTGTGGAATTACCCTGCCAGGAAAAAGGGATTATGCTTATCAAACTATAGAAACATTGTTCCTTTGCTCATGTATATTGTGTGAGTGAAACGTTACATCTTCCTTGCTTATGACAAAAGTCAGTGCTAGGTTGGGTGTTACATGTTCCTTGCTAACAAAGTTAGTGAACATTGAGTAGAGTGCTAAATACTTCCTTCTCAAGGAATCTCTGGGCATTTCTAGTATGTACACTTGTACTGCAGTTGGATATTGATAACAGACAACACAGTGGGTTTCAAAATTGCATACCCATCACTTGGATTTCTGGAAATTAGCGGTATCTTTAGTAAACCATAGCCAAAACAGAAAGCTTTGCTCCTAGAGTTGTGTGCTGGGTCTGTATTCTGTATTTGCATTGCAACAGAAAGCTCTCTCCTAGAGTTCCTTACCTTTGAATGGTTGAACTTAGCTTATACTGGTGAGTATCAGTGGCACAAAAACCTTTCCTATCTATGGACTATGATGTGAGTGGAATGGGCCTGCTGTACCTTGTAAAAAAAGAACTCCCTCTGATCCATAATAAGTGTCATTGATGCAGTACAAAGTTGTACTAAATCAGCGACACTTATTATGGATCTGAGGGAGTATGAAAATTATTAAGATCGACAATCCCACTTAGAACAGGACCTAATCTAAGTCTTGCAGTTTTAATTCATTTTAAACTAGTTGTTTGGACTACGCCCAAGATGCTTAATGAGTGATACTGAATCAGGTCTAGGAAGTTCTTTGTTTCCAAACCAACTCATTGTTATGGCAAACAGTATGAGGTTCCAGCCAGTAGCTTTTTAATTATTTTTAAAGCAGTTTTGAATTTGATCTTCACTGCCAAAATATAATAGAAGGTACTATAAATCTATGCTGTGTTTTCAGTTTAGCATAGTGAGGACTGATGAGAGTACCAAATTAGGTGCTATAACTCGAGAAGATATGCAAAATGGCGATAATTTGTAAAGAATTTAATTAGTTGTGAGTAGTCTTTAAATGGTGAAACCTGTGAAGTAAATTTGCTGTAGGAGGTGAAACATCATCCTAAGCAATAATGGATTATCCAGATTCACTTTTTTGGTTGCCTTTACACTGCTTATCAGAAATTTCAGATGAAAGGAATCTCCTTCTCTCTGTTACAAGCTTGTTCTTTTTTCTGCAGGCGCTTTGGCACATGGCCTGTAGCAATCCATGATGGAAGTAAGTACAGGGTTGTTTTAGAAGGTCCAGTGTGTAAAGGTAATCGAATCACTGGATGGAACACAATTCAGAAGAAGGGTGCACCTCGTCGGTTCCCTATTGGTTTTTCTGGGTTTGCTTTCAACAGTACAATGCTCTGGGATCCTCAGAGGTGGAACCGCCCAGCTTTGGATTCTGTCATCGTCCACTCTGGTGGAAGAGGCGGTTTGCAGGTGAGTTTTGTTTCGCAACGCTGTGCATAGTCAAGCACATTAGAATAATTCAATGGAAATATTTCTGTGTAATTCTGTCGCTGCTTGGTTGGTTTTCTATCTACAAGATCTCCATGGAGCAAACTGCAATCAGTTTCTATCTGAGAAATGGCCAGTGTGGCATGAAATGAAACATAATATTGGTTAGCAAATGGATAAAATTGTTATGAAGGCAAAATCAATGTAAACTGCCACCAATAGTCTCTTTAAGCAGCTAAGTCCATTAGTATATCAGAAGAAAATAGAACTGCATCATGGCTATTTTTTGTGACCCAATATCAAATTGATCGGCTGACCTGAATATTTAATCGTTGCAGGAGTCACGATTTATTGAGAAGCTTGTTAAAAGCGAGCGTCAGATAGAGGGTCTTCCAGACAATTGCAACCGAGTTATGGTCTGGAATTTCAACTTAGAACCTCCCCGACTCAACTATCCCGCCGGATGGTCATTGTGGAACAACCTTGAAGTCGACATACCTGTAACATAAAAGTTGCCGCTGCTGTTGCTGCGTTGTGTCCGCTATTCAATCTTGTATACAGTTTTCATTTATACATAAAACTACGTCACAGCTAACACGATTGTGGATATGTTTGAATGGTTAAGGAGACAGGCTCGGAATCTGTTGGGATTGCGCTGGTCTGAATCCTGCTGTGGACGAACCATCGCTTCCTTTTCCAATCCTTTTCTGTTGAGCTTATCAGCCAGGGGCTCCTTAGTTCCCTTTTAAGCATTTTTTGAAAGTTAAGCTAGCTATAGGTGAAAGTTAAAGTGTTCATTCGCGCTACTAGTCCACGGACGATCCCATGCCGTCTTGTTGTGGTTGGACAATCTGAGCTTATTGTTGAGAATAATTATTTAGGATCAATTAGGATTAATTAATGGTTAATTAGGTAGTTAATATTGTAACTGTTCGCGTCCCAATTTTGGGAAAATTGGGATGCGAATGCCCAAAACTTGGGACACCAATGCATGTATTGGTGTTCCTTACCCTTGTATAAATATAATCATCATTCAATGGGACAAGACACAGATTTTATTCTAACACGTTATCAGCCACGTTTGTTCTACAATCACAAAGGTGAGGAGCATGGCAATCAATGATCTGCCTCTCGTTTTTCTTGCCCTTCTCGAGTTCTTTGGCAAAGGAGCACCTTGCCGGGGAGCTTACCGTGGTTGTCGCCGCCGCTGGACTCGCCGGTGGGCCCCTTGACGTCGGACCCGTTCGGGTGCACGCCATGCCCACCACAGCCACACCGCCGGCCGCCGCACCAACGGACACAACGACGCCGGCCTCCCCGCACTACACCCCTTCGATGGATTGGATATTGTTCGGACCGGCACCGCGCATGCTCGGCGAAGAAGATGATTTCGTCCTCGCTCTTGCGCCACCTCCACCGCCGCTGTACTGCCCAATCCACGAGCACAGGCCGTGCCCGACGCGGGATGGCATGGCGCCGCCGCTCTCCTCCCCGACTCAATCCACGCCGGCCGCCGATCCCGCTCCATCAACCGACGACGACGTCGGAGAGGTGCTGGACAATGTTCATCTCGAAGCCCGGCGGCTTCTCCGCAAGTTCGCGGCCGCCATGGCGGCTAACCGTACCGGACCGGCCGGTGGCGGGTGGAACCCGGCCGCCCTCGGTCTCTCCTCCTCCAACGAGGGGGGGCCACCCTCTCTCTAACAACGACGGCGACGCAGGGGAGGGGAAGCAGCGGCGGAAGCGGCATCGCGGCGACGACAACGGGGCGGCAGCGGCGGGATTTGGGGGGAGCAGTGGCGGCGGCAGCGTTGGGGCGGGGTAACCCTAACCCTAACCGCACGCCCCACCCCCCTTTGTACCCTTTCGCCCCCCCCCCCCCCTCGGCCCGACCTGGGCCAGCCGAAAGGCCGCCGAGGCCCAGGACCACGCCCGCGCCCCCCCTCCACTGGCTACGGCCATTTTGCAGAAAAGTCCGGAACTTCTGGCTATTTGCGATTTGGTCCATGTATCTATTTAACAGTAGTATTTTACATACTTATAGGTCCCTGCACTTATATTTATTTAGATTCCAGTGGTTTTAGGATGGATTCCTATTAAAAGACATATTCTTATGTAAATGTCAATGTAAATATTGTTGTGTTCAATGTGTTTGTATGATACACATCCCCTATTACATGTGATATTTACTCCTTTGCAATTGAGATCTTAGTTCTTGCATATCTGAGAGTTTTGCTTCAACGATTAAGTCCCAAAATGGCATAAAAAAAGCCCAAATTAGACTTGATTCAAGAAAAATCTCCATTAGTGATAAGCAAAAATTATCACCATGTGACTATCTCAATTTAATATATGCGAAACACAAGGTACTGTAGACTTTCAATAACGGTAAAATGCTACATGGTGTTGAATGTTCCGTGGGAACGTACAGCTTATTGAAAGCAGCGAATTATTTCACGTAGTGCTGAGAGGTCTACATTGTGTCGAATACACACAATGACTACCTTCAACGTGCTCTTCCAATATTAAATTAAAAAATAACACAAGGTGCTACAGTCTTTCAATAACGGTAAAATGCTAAATGGCGTTGAATGTTCCGTGGGAACATAAACCTTATTGAAAGCAGCGAATTTTTCGCGTAGAGCTGAGAGATCTACACCAATAAATCGGTGATTATCTTCAAAGTGTTATTTGAGGTATACACTATATGAATTTAACATGGATTAAATCTCATGCATTTTCTTGCAATTTTATTACAACAATGACCACAATATTTTGGCTTTACCTACTAGTAATTGACAAAATCTATGGTTTTTCAACCCCATGTAGGACAAAATGACCGGGAAAGAGTTTGAGGAACTCGCTCTCGACGGTCGAAACTATCCAACTTGGGCAATGGACGTAAAAGTGAGCCTTGCGTCATGTGGTCTTTCAGCGCCATACAACCTCCTCAAGAGGGACAACCGCCCATCGCAGATTTATACAAATATAATGCCTTATATACTATAAGAAACCACATCCATGCTGATCTCAAATTAGAGTATCTCATGGAAGAAGATCCACACACACTATGACTTGCCCTCCAAACTAGTTGCAATTTTGCGAGAAGGAACCTTCTGAAGCGGAAAAGATTGAAAAGAACTTATCCACTATGCTTCTGTTCGATGGGATCCTCCAGCAACAGTATTGTGCACGCCAATTCAATAGATATTTTGATCTTATCCATGTTTTACTTCAAGCCAAAAAGCATGATGAACTTCTAATGAGGAACCATCATCAGCGTCCTGTAGGCGCTGCACCTTTGCCTGAAGTACATGCTAATTTTCAGAAAAACAACAAGTTCAATGGATCGACTAATCGACCAAACAACTTCAAAGGCAAGCAAAAGGGCTACAAGAAAAACAAGCCACGTGTACAGGAAAAGGGGAAAGGCACTTTCAAACCATAATACGACAAATCTAAAGTTTGTCAGAAATGTGGGTGCTACAAGCATATTACAAAGAAATGCCGTACCCCTCGTCATTTGGTAGATCTGTACCTCCAATCCGTAGGACGCAAGTGACTTGCTCATCAAGGACCAAGATTTGAATCACACTTCAATTTCCAATCCGACAATTTCAAGGAAACCGGTTGTTCACATGATATAAAGGAGGACCCAAGCAACAAACCGACAATCCGATCGTCTGAGGATCTAATGAGCACGGAGAACATGATCATTGAATTCACTTCAAATAATATGTTTGGAGACCTAAATTAGTTCACCTATCTCCGAAATAGATATTATCTATATTTACGTTCCTAAATATTGTTGTAAATAAATTATAGTGACCGTTGTCATCTATATTGCAATATTACATTATTGTATCAGCACTTTGGTACCTACATATTTGACATATGTATTGTAAATTACGATATTGTATTATCAATTTCATACATAAATAAATTTGTATGTATTCTATATATCTATTAAGAATGATATTAAAATTCTTCATTTTTCATATATAGTTTTCTACGGGAGTCAATCCAAAATGGACGAAAAACTTTTGCCTTGTGGACAACGCCACCACAAACATATACTTAGGGAATAAAAATATTTTCAAACCCTTACTAAAACGCAAGGGAATATTTTGACAATCGCTGGACGCGATACTTGTTGGCTCTGAACGTGCCGTCATCATACTTCCTATGGGTACACAAGTAATAATCGAGAACGCTTTATTGTATCCCGATTCAACTCGTACTCTAATAAGTTATAGGGATATCCGTCAAAATGGGATTCATATTGAAACCCACGATGACAACAATGAGGAATTTCTCTTATTTACAAAACATAACAGATATGGTAAACAAATTCTTGAAAAAATTCCTTCTTTACCGTCCGGATTGTACTATACATACATAAAACCTGTAGCCCATGTTGCGTATAAAATAATTTTTCAGAATGTCAATACATTCCAGACTTGGCATGATCGTCTTGGTCACCCCGGTATCGGGATGATATGGAAAATTATTAATAATTCCATTGGTCATAATCTTAATAAAGCAAAATTCCAAAATCTCAGGATTTTTTATGCACCGCATGTGCACAAGGCAAGCTCATTTAAGACCTTCTTATCTTAAAATACAAGCGGAACCACTCCAATTCCTTGAATGAATTCAAGGGGATATTTGTGGCCCTATCCAACCATTGTCTGGACCATTTAGGTATTTCATGGTCTTAATCGACGCATCTACAAGATGGTCTACTGTGTGTCTACTTTCCACACGTAGCCATGCATTCGCAAATATAATGAGCCAAGTGATTAAACTAAAAGCTCATTATCCAGAACATCGAATTAAAATAATTCGAATGGACAATGCGGCTGAATTCTCCTCACGCGCCTTCAATGATTATTGCATGGCATTAGGAATCGAAGTTCAGCACTCAGTCCCATATGTCCACACACAAAACGGTTTGGCTGAATCTTTTATTAAGAGAATTAAATTTATCGCAAGACCTTTATTACAGAATTGTAATTTAACAACAACTTGTTGGGGTCATGCGGTTATACATGCCGCTGATTTAATTCAATTGCGACCAACTGCATATCATACTACTTCTCCCCTTCAATTAGTACATGGAAATCCACCAAGTATTTCCCATCTGCGAAAATTCGGCTGCGCTACATACGTACCGATCTCACCACCACAACGTACATCAATGGGACGACATAGAAAATTGGGGATCTATGTGGGGTACAAATCACCGTTAATTATAAAGTACCTAGAACCTCTCACAGGGGATCTATTCACTGCCCGGTACACTGATTGTATTTTTAATGAGGATCATTTCCCGGCATTAGGGGGAGAATTAAAGTACCAAAAACAAGAATGCCAGGAAATCAACTGGAATGTCCAAGGCATTTCAGCCTCAGATCCGAAAGATCGGTATGGTCGGCTAGAGGGGAGGGTGAATAGGCGACTAACAAAATTTTAATCTTTTTTTTCTAGAAAGATACAAACACTTAACCTAGGGTTTACTAAATTCTCTAAAGGTAATGCAACCCTAGGATGAAGTGCAATAGCAGCCGAAGCAACTAGATAACAAGAATGTGAAGGGTAAGAATGGATACCACAGGTGAGACGAAGATTTCACCGGAGTTCCACCGATTGGGGTAGGTGTACGTCTCCGTTTGGAGGAGTGCTCTACCACAAAGGTAGAGACGCCACAAAGGCTCACTCTATTCTCCTCTCACGGCACCACAAAGGTGAGTGAGCTCCACTAATGACTTCCTTGAAGGCGAAAACCGAACCTTTACAAACTTGACCAAGGCTAGCTCCACAACTCAATTGGAGGCTCCCAATCCAATCCTCAAGCTCCACAATCCCTAAGGGAAGAGCTCAAGGCAACCACTTCCGTCTAGAGCTCCCAAATGCCCAAGAGAAATGAAATCCACAAGAGAAACAAGGGGAATCAACTTTGTGACTTGGTGAACCCTAGATCTAGGTCTTCTCCTCCAATTCTCAAAGAATCAACAAGGGGGAAGCTTAATTTATGGAGGGAGATCTAGTAGAATGAAGCTTAGGAAGTTCTTGGGAGAGAGGTGGCTGTTTTTTGCTTCGTGCTCGGACAAGAAACCCGTTGGGGATGAAGGGGTATCTATTTGGACTCCCCAAAATCTAACCGTTATGCACTGCGAGTTCCAGGGGCGGAACTTCCGCTGGTCACCGGAAGTTTCGGCACTGTTCCGGCTCAACTTCCGGAAATCCACAATGGATTCCAGTAGCGTTGCGGACCTGGTCCGGAGGTTGGGCGGAAGTTCCGGTGTACCGGAACCCCACCGGAACTTCCGGACCTGGGCAGGCAAATGCACACCAATTAGGCTCTAGGGTTGGTTCTCTCTCATTTTTTGGGTAGGCTTTATGTGGATGCAAGATGTTTGTTTGTGTACGTGAAAAGCGATTCACCCATTACCTTCCCATGTGAACTCCCTCTTAATAGTACGGAGTTCCTACGACTCCATAACCGAAAAAGCCGCGAAAACTCCACTACTCTTTGTTTTCTAACTTGAGGGCATCGAATCGTTTTGCGCCATTTGATATCAAATCTGAAATACTTAACGCACGATTAGTCCACAACACACGTTGTCATCACCACCAAAATTAACTAGGAAAGAAATGCCCTTTCAAGATCCACGTACTCAAGAAACTGAACAACAAGTTCAGAAAATTATAAATTTGCAACATATTGCAAACAATTTACCAAACGCATTTGTTGATTACAAAGGTGTAACTAAATCCTATAATCATGCACAAAACGTATCCGAAAGAGTGGAGGTACCTATAAAAACTACTCAACCTCCTGCACCTACCGTTCAAAGGAAGAGGGGGAGAGGTACGACAACTAAAAAGGATCAAGCTTCCAGCAAGCAACAAAAGGAACAAATGAAGGAGCCGCGGCAAAGAAAACAGAAGAATAAACCTTCTGAACCTCCTTCTACAACAACAAATGTGAGTCAACATTTAATTGACCGAGATCAATTGGGTAATAGACACCCAGTGGATAACCAACATCCACAACTCAGATCAATAGTGCACTCAATTACTGATGCTGGGACATCGGAAAACCTAGACTTGACCGCAACGGGAAATCGCGAACAGTCACCAAAGATAAACGAAATTTCCACAAATTACTTAGACACTGGAGAAATATACAACAGAAAGACTACGTTTGTCGACACTTATTTCTCTACTAAGATTGCAAACAACCTTCTAAATAATCATGATCCAAAGACCATAGCTGAGTGTGAAAAACGCTCCGACTGGCCTAAATGGAAGGATGCAATTGAAGCAGAAATAGTCTCGCTCAATAAAAGAAAGGTATTTACAGAAATAATACCTACACCTCCAAATGTTTTTCCAGTGGAATTCAAATGGGTTTTTTGTCCAGAAAAGGAACGAAAACAATGAGGTGGTGAGATACAAAGCGAGACTAGTAGCACAAGGGTTCACGCAGAGACCCGGCATTGATTTCAATGAAACATATTCTCCGGTTATGAGTGGAATTACTTTCCGATATTTAATCTCATTGTCTGTTCAAAATCGTCTATCTATGCTGTTAATGGACGTCGTGACTGCATATCTTTATGGGTCATTAGATTCGGACATTTACATGAAGGTTCCCGATGGGATCCAAATTCCGAATACTAACGCAAGACGCAACATGTACTGTGTAAAGTTGAATAAATCTTTATATGGTTTAAAACAGTCGGGTAGAATGTGGTACAACCGACTAAGTGAGTTTCTCATTAAAAAGGATTACTCTAACAATGATGACTGCCTATGTGTATTCATCAAGAAATTCAAAACAGGATTTTGCATTATCTCTGTATATGTTGATGATTTAAACATCATTGGCAACAAACAGGATATAGATGAAGCTCGTAATTATCTAATGACGGAATTTAAAATGAAAGATTTGGGTAAAACCAAGTTCTGCTTAGGTTTACAATTTGAGTACCTTCCTTCGGGAATATTGGTTCACCAAGCTACATATATCCAGAAAATCTTAGAGAAATTTAACATGGACAAATCCTATCAATGCAAAACACCTATGGTAGTTTGATCTCTAGACGTAGAGAAAGATCCATTCAGACCAAAAGGTGATGGAGAGGAAATTTTAGGATTTGAATTCCCATATCTTAGTGTCATTGGAGCATTAATGTACCTAGCAAATTGCACCCGGCCAGATATTGCATTTGCTGTAAATTTACTAGCTAGACACAGCGCAGCTCCAACAAAACGTCATTGGTAGGAGTCAAGCAAGTTTTTCGCTACCTACAAGGCACTAAAGATCTATGTCTATATTTCCAACAGGAAAACCAAGACTCTGAATTAATCGGATACACTGATGCTGGCTATTTATCTGATCCCCAGAATGCCAGATCCCAGACCTGTTTCGTGTTCCTACACGGTGGGACAGTCATATCGTGGAAGCCTTCTAAGCAAACTATAGTGGCTACATCCACAAATCATTCAGAAATAATAGCTTTATACGAAGCATCTCGTGAAAGTGTATAGCTATGCAAAATGATTAACCATATACAACAATCATGTGGTATTGGTTTGATTGAATCACCAACAATTATCTATGAGGATAATTCTGCTTGTGTTGCCCAGATGCAAACAGGTTATATAAAAAGCAATATAACTAAACATATTGCACCTAAACTATTCTATCCTCATGAATTACAACAAAATGGGGAGAAAAATATCTTGCAAACCAAATCACGTGATAACCTCGCAGATTTGTTCACTAAGTCCTTACCCAACTCCACATTTAAAAAATGTGTACATGGGATTGGTATGCGACGACTTAAAAATTTGCAAGCATTAGGGGGAGTATTCACCTGAATTTAACCTGTTCATAACATCATATTGCACTCTTTTCCTATTATGAGTTTTACTCACTAGTTTCTCATAAAAGGTTTTTAATGAGACAATATTAACATAAGATTATATGTCATATTTTATATTTTCCCCACCGGGATTTTTGTGGATAATATACAAGGCATATTTATTGTTCATATAATTCAATATGAATTATCAAGAGACAATATTCAAAATATGTTATACCATTTTCTCCTTATTTTTCCCATTGGATTTTTAAAGGGAGTTTTTCATAACATATCGATATTATTATTATTTCCTCAATATTTTTCCCATAGGGTTTTTAGAGGAAATTACAAGATTTCATGATGATTCAAGAATATACAAATCAATGGAGCAAATTGATCAAGGGAGAGTGTTGAGAATAATTATTTATGATCAATTAGAATTAATTATTAGTTAATTAATGGTTAATTAGGCAGTCAATGTTGTAACCGTCTGTGTCGGGATGCGAATGCCCAAAACTTGGGACACCAATGCATGTATTGGTGTCCCTTCCTCTTGTATAAATATAATCATCATTTAATGGAACAAGACACAGATTTCATTCTACTTATCGATCCTTGTTAGTACATCACAATGCATATGTTCTTGCATTGATGCATTCGATTGTAAAGTCCCGAGGCTAGAAGAAGCTACCAAGATGGCCATACCAACCCAACTGCTAATGCTACTACAGTGGACTCCTCATTGGAAGATAGCAAACTTAACATTGAAATGTTACGAGCTAAACAAGCTTAGCCTAGCTAGGCAAGGGCAGCGGAGAAACCGAAAGGGAAGGCTGGACTGAATGACTGAAGAATGCACCTGCTGCCTCACGCTTCCGGGTGTTCCGTGTTGGTACTCCGTCAAATAATGCATGGCAAATTGCCCATCATGCAATTGCAGCCCCGAGTGCCCGTCTGATTTGGCAACGAAGCTATATGCAACTTTTTTCTAGAGCACTAGTATGTAAATTAAAGAATGCTAAATACGGAGTACTCAGGTGATAGCTCTCCTTCTTTTCTTGCGAAAAGGGTACAGAGTTTTTTTTTTGCAGAAATTATGACCCCGCATCTCAAAGGAATAAATGTTTACATGTTCTGCTGCAAGCTTCAAATATTTTGTAAAAGATGGTTATAGCAATGACAAAAAATCATCAATCTGTTAACAGAATAGTCATGTATATAAATACTGAGAGGAATAAAAGACCAAGTGGGTCGATATGTCCGAGTGGTTAAGGAGACAGACTCGAAATCTGTTGGGCTTTGCCTGCGCAGGTTCGAATCCTGCTGTCGACGTTTATTTTTTGTTTAATTCTTTTTGAGCCCAACGGAACAGACGTCCATGTATTGTTATGAAAAAATGCAATGCAGATAATTTGTTCACTGACAAATGAACTTGTGTGAAACCTTTTCCGACTGTTACATCGCATGTACTCGCTCAATCATCGTGTCTAAACAAATATTGATCTATGTTGTCAAAAAAAAACTAAACAAATATTGATCTTGCACGTTTGCTAATATGAATTCGGTAGCACAATACAAGTCTTTAAATATCTTTGTCAAGACCATTGATCTTGCACGCTTGGTTGTGAGGTGGGGCCTTTCCCATGTACCTAATTGGGCTTACCTCTCGGGCTTCGGAAGCCAACGGCAACTCAACTTTCATCTATGGTGGACAAGGTGGCGAATAAGCTCCAGACATGGTCCGTCCCTATGCTTACTCTTGGGGGATGGCTCACCCTTGTTAGATCGACCCTCTCAGCTACGCCGGTCTATGTCATGATGTCTCTCAACCTTCCTATGAAGACCATTGCGGGCATAGAGAAGATATGTCGTGTGTTCTTGTGGAAAGGCAGTTCCCCTCGCAAGATTGGTGGTTTAGGCATCCCTAATCTGAAGCTTCTCAATCTTGCACTCAGAACACGATGGGGGTGGCTATGTCATGTGGACCCGACGCGTCCATGGGCTGAATTCAACATCCAAATCCCGGAACAGGCCAGGGCACTTTGTGAGGCGGCGATTGAGGTGGCAAGGGGGAATGGTGAAGCTCTACATTTTTGGTATGATCCTTGGCTACCGGAGGGGCGTTCACTTGCGGATTTGGCGCCTACGCTGCTATCGGAGATCTTGCGTAGGGCATCCAGGCTTTCTGTGGCCGAGGCTTTGCATGCCAATGGTTGGCTTCGGGCCATCCACCCGGAGCTCTGCTTTCAGGCGCTTGTGGATCTTCTGGTGGTTCATGACCGCGTGGCTGAGGTGATTCTTTCATACGATGATGATCGTTTCCATTGGAAATGGAGCGACAATGGGACCTACACGGCCTCGTCTGCGTACGCGGCTTTCTTCCGGGGTCGTGTGCTTGCTGCGGGGGCTACTGAGGTCTGGTCCTCCAAGGCGCCAACTAAGTGCAAGACATTCATGTGGTTGGCTCTAAAAAATAGTTGTTGGACGGCGGATAGGCTTTCGAAGCGGGGTTTGCCCCACCCGGCACGCTGTCCTTTGTGTGATCAAAGCAATGAGACCATTGACCATCTTCTTCTTGGTTGCGTCGTGGCTCGGGAAGTGTGGTCGACCTCGCTGCGGGGCTGGAACAGGCTTTGCTGGCTCCCTACTCCGCAAGCCTCTCTTGCCGAATGGTGGACGAGCCTTGTGGTGCAAGGCAAGAAAGAGAAGAGGAACCTCAACACTAGCATTACTCTCATCTGCTGGTGCCTCTGGAAGCACAGGAACTCGGTGGTGTTCGATGCAGCAACTCCGAGTGCTAGAAAGATACAACAAATGATCAACAGTGAAGGAAGGGCATGGTCGAGCGCGGGTCTTTTTCATAGTGTAGATTTTTCGCTTTCTAGTCTAGTGGATCCCTTGTGGAATGTAATAGAATGGTCGCTTTACTGGCGCCTACGGGCATGTAAATGCGTCGCGGAATCCTCCTTCAATATATGATACACCTGCTTGGGTGTATTCTAGAAAAAAGAAAAGAAAAAAAAAACCATGGACTCGAATGGCAGTTCAACAACTCATGTTTCCCTTTTTTTATCCCTTTTTAAGCAGAAGGGGGGGGGGGGGGGGCTTGTCAATTTAAGGATGATCTGGTCCACGACAAAAACTTAAAATTCGTTTTATGTGCTTTTGAGCTAGTTCATGGTCAGAAAGTTAACTTTCATAAGAGCGAGTTGTACCGTGTAAGAGATTTTGCTCAAAGAAGTGTTTGTTCTAGTAAAATTTTCGATTTTAACATGGGTAGTCTCCCCTTAACTTATGAGGGAATTCCAGTGGACGTTAAAAGACTGAGCAATTCTCATTGGGAACCTAAAGAGGAAAGAGTTGAAAAGAAGTTGGAAGGCTGTAAAAGTTTTTTTTAATCTATTGGAGGCATGTATAACAGTATAAGTAGTGTTTCTTTGCACATGTCAGTCTTTCGTCAAAGCAAACTAGAGGAGTTATCAAAAGATTGGATAATTACAAAGCCAGATTGCTCTGGCAACAACATCAGGACAAAAGAAAGTATCTTCTGGTGAATTGTCGATCACACGTAGAAGGATCTGACTGAGTGGTATCAAACATACCGTCTCTTTGGCGGCGTTTTGACATTTGATCCGCTACGAAGTTGGGTTCTCTCGTAAAATCTAGTGTTTGAGATTTAATTCGCAGCAAAGCTAGGTTCTCACATAAAATCCTTCATTGCAACTCCAATCTATGTTAACATCGTAATCTTGTAAAGTTCCATAGGTTCTCTTTGATTCGTAGGATTTGAAAAATAGGATTGCAATGCCATGCCTATTTGAATACAAGATTGTGGTGACATCAATGTTGTGTTTGATTGAATCAAGGAAAAACAAATGAATCTTCACTAAAGGTTTGAATGAAAAGATTTCTTTTTTTATAAAATACAGTGCAAAAGAACCCTAAAGAAAGATTTCCCACCCGACTCAACTTTCAAATCAAACAACCCACCGGAAAAAAAAAATCTAAGTATTCCAATCCTCCAATATTTCAATGCAAGTCCTTAGGAACTTTTCCAATCCTCCAATATTTCAATGCAAGTCCTTAGGAAATTTTGCTATCTTTGTTGTTTGATTTGTAGGATTGAATTTATAGATATTTTTCTTAGAATTTCTTTGAACCACATTTCATAGGAAATTTTCTATTGATCAAACCTGTTGGAAATTTCTTACTATGATCGAATCAAACAAACTTTTGAGTAAACACTTATATAAAAAAAAAGTTGGCATAAACACAATCCTATACAATTTGGGGCATGATATTGTAGTCACGTGCTTTTCCTATTCCTGTGCATTTACAACCCTTATTGTGCACCTGGGAATGAAGCTTTTCCCCAGGCTGGATACATTTCTTTGCGGCAACATCACAATACGCGGTCTTAATCTAATATATTTTAGTCTTTCCAAACTAGCAAAAAATCAAAC
Source organism: Brachypodium distachyon (assembly GCF_000005505.3). Classification (NCBI taxonomy): domain Eukaryota; kingdom Viridiplantae; phylum Streptophyta; class Magnoliopsida; order Poales; family Poaceae; genus Brachypodium; species Brachypodium distachyon. The sequence continues at coordinate 14,752,417 of NC_016132.3, read as the reverse complement.
TAAGTAATCCTGGATTACAGAGTGACAGAAAACCTGACAAAGCTGTCAAAACAGGATCTCCATATTATTAGAGACGTCGACATACACTTGTAGGTTCCAAATTTGGTACACTTCAGTAAATTATTTTTTTGCAATTTCTGTAAACGTAAAACTGTGAAGCTATTCAATCTAGTATACAACAAACTATCCTACTAAATTCAACAACAAAGATGCTTCAAAATGTACACAAATAATATCTTCACTCGTTGTGTGATTATGAACTTCCCACACTCGCATCAGTTCGAATTCTGAAGAAACATGTTCAGGCTTCAAAATTGTTATCTTGGTCTCGGTCGATGCAGTGCATTAAAAATTAAATGGGATGTCAAATTCACTGCTATACACGAGCGCCCAATGTCTGGAGCTGATAAAAGGAAAATTGATGTTTTAGGGCAACACATTTCAGGGTTCCGCAATGACAAGCAGAATTTAAATCAATATACTTCAAACCTGGCCAACAAGAAGATCCACTTGTTCTCTGTACATATCCTTTAGGTCAACAATATCATTTCGTAACTCTTCTAACTGCAAAACAGCACAGATTTTTTTTCATAATAAGTATGAAAGAAATAGAAGGTAAGGGTCTACGGAACAATAATACAAAGATATCCGAAAGTGTATCGTGCACACACAATGTCGCATTGAATTCACATCCCTTTGAGAAGACACTAATACGGACAGGTTAAATTAGGCAGCTTATGCCAACTGTCAGACAACTAGTTCATTGTCAAGCTTATGCATGGGTCCATTCCATTGTTAACAGAAAGTAGTATTGGTAATAGGTCATATTAATTGAATTTACTAAAACATTTTTCAGGACCATCTTATACGGCAGCTACAGAGTGTGCATAAAAATGTAACCAGAGTCCCAGCCATCATGGCAGTTCCAACCGGTGGTTAGCAACCAGTAACCACCCCGTAAACTGAGACCAGGTCACCTCTAGTTTTCCTTTACCATGGCAATTTCTATACAGACCCTCATTTTCAACAAATTACAGCGAATAGATGTTTACATTTCAATAACCAAAGTTTGAAAAACAACATCAAATCTAAAACCAGACGAGTTACAGGTTTTATGACTGAAACAGCTGGGTTTGTGGGCTAGGTTGCAATCACCAAAAGTCACTACAAGCTACTTAGTGTAGAAATTCCAGGTTACTAATTAGTGAAGTTAATTACAGGATTCCACTATGTAAGCTCGCTACCACAATTTGATTCATGAAGAGGACTCCCTTTTCCATATGATATGAGACTAAATATAATGACGGATTATATATTGTTGGTGTATCTTGTGGTACAAGTCAATAACACAGAGAGTAATGGTGAGATGCACTGCATGTGAGAAATACCTCTTCATCACGTTCACCCATAAGTTCTAGAGCTTGAAAGTGTCTTTGTTTCAGTGCTTCCAGTTCAGCCCTTAGGCCAGGCAGAGCAGCAGCTTCAGTCCGCAATTTTTCACACTGCATACGAAACCAGTTCAATTAGCACCCGCATATATAATGAAATTATAGTCTAGTTGGTTCACAATGATTTACTTGTTCTGTCAGTTTCACCAACTCCTCCGCCAGAGAATTCCGAATAGATTCTAATGAGGCCTGTAATATAAAAGTGACATTTATTCAGTGCCAATTGCAAGAGAGATTAGCGTACTAAAGCATGAAGGCCGAAGTATTAGAACAATTGCATACCCAAGGAGTCTACGACAATGCTCTCAAGGCTGTAGCACAAGTAGTACAAACATATCATATCCTAAACCTAACCTAAATGATGAACATTTGAGGGTGACCTGATGTCATGATAAAAGAAACATCCTTTTGGAAACATAAGTCACAGAACTATTTCAAGCTATTGCTTCCACTTCATCAGAAATTAGGATATACGAGAATGACACACAAATTTGTAGTAGCTAACACATAGGCTTTTAAAACCAGTATGGGACTGAAGATTGTTTGATAGAACATGAAACAGATACGGAAACGTTGCCAGCATAGATGGCTTCAAATGGTGTAGGCCATTCTAGTGGGCAAAACATGTAAAGGTAAAACATCTTATGAAAACACAAGTCGTGGAACTATTCCAAGCTACCGCTCCTGCTTCTTCACAAATTAGGATATATGAGAATGACACATGAATTTGTAGTAATTAACCCGTAGGGTTTTAAAACTAGTATGGGACTGATGAGTGCTTGATACAATGTCCAGGGAGTAAATGGCCCACTACATTCTAGATGATGCTGAATGATATAAGTTAGGTAACCAGGCACCTCATGAAAACAGCCAAAAAAAAACGCTATATGGCAACATACAGTTGGGCTCAGGGTTTGCCAGCAACTTGATATAGTTTCACCAATTTTTAAAGGGAGTGTGAAATAGTGTGTGTATGCACAAGCTAGTGCTAAACTTAACTAGAAATATTTTAGACATCCATAATGCACAAGTTCAGGTGTAAATCGGCTAAAAATAGCTTTCTACTCCAATATACTTTATGAAATAATAGCTTGAATAATCAGCAAATGTCAGTTTCCAGAAGTAATATCAAATTTATATATATAGCAAGAAAATAAAATAAAATAGTTTAGGAGAAATATTAGAAGGATGCATCCGCACATATACATACCAAGCGTGACATGTAAGAAGCCAGTTCTCCGTCCTTTTGACGGAGTGCTGACTCGAAAGCACTTGGAGTCATGCTCCTCAGATAGTATGACATATTATTTTCTGCTGACATTCTCCTCTCCAATGATGAACTATCTGATAAGTCCAATGATGCTTGAAGGAAATGACTTTCTTCCAGGCTGCCAACACTCAAAGCACTAGAGAGCCTTCTGACAGGAGCATTTCCTTCAAGAAAAGCAAAGAGGAAACCAACAGAGTCACAGGTAAGGCAACAAAAAAGAAAAGCTGGATTGAACTTACAGAAACTAATCAGAGGCCAAGAAAGAGCATACTTGTTTGATCTGGAAGCGGAATTTTAGGTGGCTCCCGGGAAGATGTTTTCTCAAGTTCTGCTCTGGCAGCCTTTTCCCTTTCAAGGTCCTGAAATTCAGAAGTTGCAATTGACGCAAGAATTTAATAGACACATTAAATTGTTGCCAAGTTGGTAATGTATGAACTAGAAGATCTAATGGCAGGCACATGATTAGTGACATTTAAAACTAATTTTCTTCACGTAGGGAAAGCAACGAAGTAAACAAATACCGGTTGATCCTAAAATAGGCCTGCTATAAGATAGCCTCCAAAGTTCAAATTTTATGTCATATGTTAAACAAAGTGTTTCTAGGTCTCATCAATGAAATTGGCAGCAGAAACATTGCTCCGTATACATGTAGTTCCAGTTCTTTTCAGGAAGTGATTCACAGAGAAAATTGACTACCGTCTCAAGCAGCCCCCTGTGTTCTGCTGCTTCTTGCAACTCCTTTTTGTGCCTAGCTCTAAGCTCCTTTATTTCTTCTTCAAGTTGCTTGGCGCGTCCTTCTTGTATTGCCGCCTCCTCCTTAATTGCAAGGTACTCCTGTCTACTTTCAGATGCTCTCTGCCTCTCTTTTTCAAGAGATCGGCTCAGCTGTGTCTGCTCTGTTCTAAGAATTGTAATCTGCACAAGACACAAAGTTCATTTCAAAATAAATACTTTTCTTACTAAAGGCCCCAAATTGTTGCCAAAAACCCGGGTTGACTTACAATAATGTCACAAGTTTTTGTTTTTAGAAGAAATTATTGCACAAACCTGGGTCTCCAAAACAGTTATGCGTGATAAACTTTGTGACAATCTCTCATTTATGGACCGCTCCTTTTCTCCCGAGGCAGCAGCTTTTGCTTCTGCTTCCTGCATATTTGAGTAGGACAGATAAAACTATGTCAGTGAAATATTTATGTTTGTGTTCCTGACACTGCCCGACTGCACTAAAGATAGATAGCACCCAACCACTCCTCTTTATCTGTACATTTGCAGAGGCATAAATAACTACAAGAAAACAGTTATTAATGACTTAATGTCAAAGTTTATGTCCATTTTGTTCTGCTGTCCCTGCTCATTGCACATTTATAACAATTTAAGGTCCATGTTGTAGTTCTAGTTTTCTCCATTGTTTTTCTGCACATCACTGTTAAACCAAAAGTTCAGAACAGAATTGACCTGAAGGCGAGAGTTTAAGGTTCTCTCCACACCAGTCCAAGCTTCTTCCCTTCGAGCAGCTGACTCCTGTTAAAATTAAAACACAACTGATTAGCCAACTTACAACAGCAGAAAAACTCAATTCACAGACTCGGATGCATACACCAACTAACAGAAGAACAGCGAAACAATTACAGCACAAGGAAAATCCAAAGCAAGCACTCATACCTGCATGGCTTCAATTTGCCTTAGGAGTGGCCTGGTCGACTCAGGAACTTGTGTAACCAGTTCATTATAACGAAGTTCACTGGCCTGAAGTATTAAATAATGAAAGAAATTGAGAATTGGTCCATGACTACAGTACTCTGTAGTAGCAGCTAAAACAGAAGAGCTTACTTGGTACCGCTTTTGAAGATCATCATGATCCCTTTTTAGCCTTTCTTCCCTGAAAGCTGCCTGAAATGCCACGAAAGAAATACTTGCAATCAGTGAATCGAAAGTGGGCAGCTAAAACAATAATTATCAGATGAAGTTTTTATCCAGGAGTCAAATGTAGATTATGGTTAGATCAGCACAATATACACACTATTTGTACCGAGGATGTTGAACTACAGATGCACAGGTGCAGACGAATATTTTCATAGCATACCTCCTGTTCTTGTCTGGTGAGAGCATTCCTCAACTCATCAATTGTGTTAATCAGCATGTTTTCTTTTTCACCAGCTTCTCTCAAACGGCTCTCAAGCTCAACTTTGGCTTCAGTGTTGACTCTTGCTTCAGCTAATGCCTCAGCCTCTTTTGCTGCACTAAGAGCATTTGTGTAGAACTCCTTCTGAGCTGCAAGTTCAGATTGATTTCTTTCTATTGTTTCTTGTAGCAACTTCTCGGTTGCTGCCTTGTCTCTTTTAATACTCTCAACCTTTGTCTCCTCAACCTGTAAAGTCAGAAAATTGCTGAGTTAGTGACTGCACTTGAAGCCTGAGAGCAAACAAAAAGGATGAAGATCAACTCCATAATCTCTGAGTGCAATATTTCAGAGTTGCCCATCAACCAAGTAAGAAAGAAAAAAGCATGTCTGACTGTAACGAACTCATGAAACTGTAAACAAGCTGTACGGGTGATGCAAACTACTGTTCAAATGGAACAAAACAAATAGGAATAAACAAACAATAAAAAATAGCTTCAGAAATGATTTTTTTAATCATGCAAACAGCAAAGAAAAATACTTTATGATATTAAAGCAGATAAGAAAATAATTTAGTTGGGGTCAATTAATTTATTTATTCATTCATTAATAAAACAAAGTTGATTTTCCTTTTTACCTGGATCTTTGAGTTCATCCGCTGTTTTTCTTCTTCAAGCTCACGAACCTAGCTTCAACCAAAAAAAAGAAAGCAAACTTGATTACTTTGGTAAAACCTACTTTATAATTTTGATGAAGTAGTATGGTTATAGAGTCATATCCCATGCCTGCGTCCTCAGTTTCCGTATAGTAGCTTCTTGAGCAGCTTGTTTTCGGGATAGCTCTTCGCCTGTTCCATTGGTAAAAACAAGATGTTAGTGTCATTGCCAATCATGGTCCAGAACATACTAAAAAGGTGAACATGATCACATGGGGGGCTATAGTATGTACATGGTCTAAAGCAGCGGATGGAGGAATAACGGCAAACTTACACATTAGGGCATTAGGCCCTTTTCACAAAGAAAATGTGCATGCCTAATACCTAGTTATCTACAACTACCATTGGTAGCCAGATCAGAGCCTTACAGCAGAGAGCCAAGGACTTCAGCTCCAACCAAAGCAGTAAGGCACTCAACCAAGGCTAGCTTAAAGACACAAAACTTCCAAATATCACACGATAAACTGCAGAGTACAGGCCCATACAGAAGTGATAGGTGGTTTAAAAGTTTGTGATGTCATTTTTATGGTCTTATATCCATGTTCTGGAGGCAATTACATATTTTTCTAATCTTACTAATATGTACATATTCATGCATGATCATTGAAGTCACGATTGAAATGACTCTAATCAATAAAGGGTGCTCGACACGGTGCAACATAACGTATGGTAACATTAATATTTGGAATGTTCACTGGATGTCTTTAAATAATAGAAAAGGCAATTTCATATTGTTTTCAACAATACAACAGAACATATTTTGACTTAACATTAGTTAAAATATGTTCAGTAAGCATAAAAATCACAATTATGCATACCTTCAGCCATAACCTGACTGATAATTTCGTCCTTCTCTTTCAAAAGAGCAGCCGCGTCACTTTTCTTATTTTGCTCTCTCCTCAATGTGTCTCGTTCTTTGGTTAGTGCATAAACCTACACACATTGAGGCATGCACATTACAAACATTTCAGTGCTATGCACAAGATTAATTGTATATATGAACAAGGACACTGGCAATATAAGTTATGAACCCGGAAGGGACAAAAAATGACATAGAGGATTATGAGATTCTGACAATAGCATTCTAAGGAACCTTACTAATGCAGCTCATTGCCTCACTCTAAACACAACTTTAGTATTAAATATCAACTCAATTTCTTGATGAACTGAATTAAGAGAAAAACAAAATTAACCATAGTGCAATAAATGTAATTGCGCCCCAGCTAGTCAAAGGGTTCAACAATAGAAGAATTGCAGGAAAAAGAAGTTCAAAGTGTAGCTAAATAGCTTGATTATTTTACCATGATTTTACCATTAACATAAAGTTCAAAGTTTAAAGCACAGAAGAGAATCTTTGATTATTTTACCATTAAAACAAAGAATGCAAAAAAAAAGAATAACAAAATAGAGCCACTGCATAGGCCTGGTAATGGTGCAGGTTCGTTCGGTTTTTTTGGTGCGGGTTTTGCATGCGGGTTCAAACAGTGCGGTTTCAAATGGATGGGATAGAAAATCGGTCTGGGCTGGTTTGGTATTAGTACAAATGCGGTTTGGACTGGTGCGGTTTGGTTTGGACCGGTCTAGAACTGAATTGGGCTCAGACCGTGGTCTCCAACCTTGGTTTCAGCCCATGAACACCACTTGGAATAACAAAGACCATGATGGCACGGCCTCAACTTCCCCTTGTGATGGTGACGGGGTTGCGCTCGCCGCCACCTGCCAGCTTCGGCGTTCCGCCGCCAGACGCCCTTGCCTAATCCGGCGCTCCGTCGCCGGTGCCCCCTGTCTCCTCCTCCTTGTCAACTGTCACCGGCTCCCCCACATCGTTTTCCTCCCGATGTCGTCGCCTGCCTGCTCCGGCGTTCCACCGCCAGCCGCCCTTGCCTGATCCGGCGCTCCGCCGCCGGCGCCCCCTGCCTCCTCTTCTTCGTAAACTGTAACCGGCTCCCCCACATCGTCTTCCTCCCAATCTGCTCCCCAACATCATTTTCCTCCCGATCTGCACGTCGCCAGTGTCCCCAAGGTCCAACACCCTCCGCCACCGGTCGCCCTTCAATCTCCCCGCTTCTGCCTCCCTCCGCCTATCTCCATCGAAGCCTGACCGTGGTGCCGGAGCCTGCGGTTTCTGAATTGGTTTGGTGCGGATTGGATGGAGAAGTCGTACGGTGCGGTGTGGTTTGGGTTTTCTAATTTCACTTCTGGTTTGGTTGCGATTGGGAAATACACGTGAGATGTTATGGTGTGGTTTGGATTCGGTGCGGGCTTAGCCCCATTACCAGGCCTACCACCGCACAAAAAGCATGAAGATTGTAATTAGTAATTACAATATTGTATGTGAGTAATATCGTATATTGTTTATCAACCCTCTGGTCTTAGCGGCATTTAGCGCACTTGTATCTATCTGTTCTCCATGATTATTAGTCCTAAATCAGGTTGCCGTATGCAATACGCAATGATCAACTGTCAATAGTAGCACTGAGTAACAAAAGTAATGTGTCTCACCTTCCTTTCAAGAGTTGCTACTCTTTGGTGATATTCATCCTTGAGAGCATCCATTTCTTCTTCAGCTGACTTACCCTGTACAGTAAAAAAATTTATTATAACACTCATCAAAGGCTAAAGGAGCTGCCAAGCAACTCAGTATTTATCTTGTTTATTTTCACATAATTCAACTCAAAATTGTGGTGATTACTAAACCGAAGGCATCCTTTTTTTGTTAATTAACTGAAAGACATCCCAAATGTTTATGTCCAGAAGGCAAAAGATAAGGAATCTGCTTAGCAAACATACCTTGAGCTCATCAATTGCTGATTTCAATTGCTCATTTTCATTCATCAGTCTAGCAATTTCATCAGCTTTGGACTGTAGGAAAAATAAAGTGTTGTTAGAACCTAAATAGGTGGTGAAGGGTCATGTATGTTGCAAAGAAATGACTAACATGGGGCCATAGGCCATTCAAATTATACAATGTTTTGACGATCATTGTTAAGAACGCATCTGAAGCACATAATACCTCATGACCGGCTCGGTGCATCAGAATATAATACTCAGAAAAGAAGAAAGATAATTGCATGATATGCTCCTTTCTGACACTACAAAGCACTTTGAAATATTAGATAACTGTACATATTTTATGTTTTTTTCCGTAAAGCATGACACCCCAAAAAAAGGAAAATATGAGATGAATCCACATCACGGGTAAACTAGATTCAGACTGAATAAAAAGGTACATATACAGACAATTTAGCAAGCACTCATTGGTTCAAACAGATTGCACTAAAGGTTTGCTTCCAAGTTGAATCATCCAGGAGTAACTTTCATAATGTACAAGTTCAACCACACATGCATCAAGGGGGTATTTAGTTCGAGGGATTGCCTCAATCCAAGATGAGTTGCCTCAACATGGGATGATCAATCAAATTGGTGGGATGACTCAATTCCCATTAGTGCCAATCTCATGCATATGAAGGATGAAGTGGTGTTGGACTAACCGAGTCTATTCCTCAACCCAAACAAGTGGGCTAGAATCGGATGATATACTCACTGTCTAGTTCCTCAACCAAACATGTTACTAACTTAATTGCTACAGTAGATGCTAGAGCATGTGGATTTTGGAAATGATACCTGGGACTGCCTTGCAGCACCTTGCAATGCAGCATCCATCATCTTCATTTCACGTCTTAGTTTCTCTAGTTCAACAACAGAACCAACAGATTCTCGAGAATTTATGGTTGTTACAGAGTCATGAATCTTTTCTTCTTTTCTCAAATCATTTGCATGAGAACCAACTTCTACAAGACCAACAGGAACATGTACAGAAGCGGGTGCTAACTCATTTTGCGAGTCTGAATCATCATCCATAGTTATCGACTTTGAGGTAGGGTTTTCAAGTTGCAACACTGTATTATCCACATTTTCAACAACAGATACTGCATGTGCTTCTGTTTGACTGTTTTCTTCTTCATTCTCAGCAGCGTCGTCATGTAACTTGACTTCCACATGACTGGCTTTGTCATCGATAACATTGCTCTCATGTGGGCTGATTATTTCCTTTTGGGCATCAAATTCTTGACCAATCTTATTGCCTTCATTTACATCATCTGAACTGGCTACCGTGGAATCTGCTGGCTGTGACTGGTTACCATTTGTGTCATCCTTTCCATCATGAATAGATTCTTCTGCTCCAATAACACTTGATTGATCTAATTTATTAGGTGAAGATGTTCCACCACCAGGTATGTCCCTGCCGGACACTCCAAGCTGGCTCGGTAAAGCTTCGTCATTGGGATCAGAATATTCATTACCTTCGTGACCCTGATTTTCCCTCTCAACTGAGTTACTAGTTTCAATGGAGCCACTAGAATTTTCTTCGGCTATAGATGGATGTATCGGGGACTGCGGTGTCTCTGATACTTCAGAAGTTGCCCCCTTAGATGTAGGTGACTCAGTGGAGCCACCATTATTTTCTTCTAATGCTGAAGGATGTGTTGGAGCTTGCGGTGTTACAGATTGGTCAGGAACATCCACCTTAGATACAGGTAGCTCAGTGGAGCTGCTGACATTCTCTTCTAATTTTGGAAGCTGCTTTGGAGATTGGGTTGTTACTGATACTTCAGAAGCATCTGCTTCAGATGTAGCTGGCTCGGTGGTGACCCTATGATTTTCTTCTTCTGCTGACGAATGTATTGGCAATTGTTGCTTTTCTGATACTTCCGTAGAGTTCTCCTCACCATTTTGTCCCATAAATGCCATGACAGGATTAAAGAATCCTATTCCATCAGAGTTGGATGTACGTGATCCTGATCCTGGATCACCCAAAAACACATTTTTTGGGTCTCACGTTAGCCATGTAAATGAACAATTAGAAGCTATATATTCTCCAAATATGCTCATCCTAGCGATGCTACTCAGAACAAAAACTATTGGAAAAAAGTTATGAGAATAGGCATGAATTCACTGCCTCCAAGTTCCATTACTTCTCAAAAGGAAAGAGCAATACAAAATCTGTTGTAATGCCAACGCTACTAAGAAGTATGTATAAGTTTTTATGATCTGGCTAGACCAATCAATGATCAATAATGCAGCAGCTGATAAATACGAAACTTAGGGACTGGGGTTTTGCTTGACCAATTTACAGAGTCCGAGACTTAAGCAATAATCTATCTACATAAGAAGCTGCGAGAGCAATGGAACCAGCGATGACCTGAATTCAAACTTCTGCTTCCTACAATCACATCAGTCAGTATACACTATCGATAGCTAACTAACCAATCATCGCATGAACAACGCTACAAACAGCATTACCGCCAGTGACAATCCCATGACCCAGTGCAGTATTCAACCAAAAAAATCCCATCGCAGTTCCCAATCGACACTTGCACGCAGCCAAGCATGCACCAATGCTGCCCGGCTAGGCGGCTACACGGGAGGAAAGGGGTCGGGTCGGGGGGGGGCGGCTTTAGCATGAGTGGCGCATACCTTCCTCGTCGTCGCGCTTCTCCTCGAGGCCGAGCGCGCTGTCGAAGTTCTTCTCGATGTTCTTCACGCTCTCGCTGATCTTGTTCACGGCGCCGGCGATGTCCTGCAGCCCGCCCAGCGACACCTTCCCCGACCACCACGCCATCCCTCACTCCCCTCCGGGTCCGGCTCCGATCACCAGCAGCCGCCCGCACGCCCGGCTAGATCTCGCGCATAGATCTGATCCCGGCGCCGCCCAATCGACCGACCCACCGCTCCCGCTCCGGCCGCGCGGGATCAGATCCTGATCCGCCTCGCGACCTCGGCGCCCCCCGACCCGAATTGGGGACCGACGCCCCAGGCCGGGAAGGGAGACGGGGAGCGGGAGGTGCAGGAGCGAGTGTGGCACGGGGAGCGGGGGAGAGCTGCGCAAAGCTCCCGCCGTGGAGATGTAGTAGGGAGAGAACTAGGGTGGGGTTCGGCGGGAGCGCACGACGACGGCGAGGTTTTGGTTAGTGCGTTTGGCCGGTGGCTGGCTGGTGGCGTGGGGGCGCCGCGTCGTCGGTGCTGGCTTTCTCACCGGTGCGCTGTGCGCGCGCGGATCGGTGGATCTCGGCCTGAACTGAACTGAACTGAACCGAGGAAGGTGCGCCTCCCTGTGCCCTCGCATCTTCGTTAGCCGCGCCAACCTGTGTACAGTATACCCACAAAAAACAAACGGCCGTACTGTATGGTATTTCTTTTCTCGTTTGGGCCAGAGGGCATCAGTATAGACGGTGGATTCAGGCCCGCCGAAAAAAAGCGGGTCCATGTTGGTAGTGTTGGGCGTGCAACAACGGCTTGCTTGTCGCTCTGGATCTGGGCTTAAAGCTGGCAGCCTGGCCCGGCTCATCGCATTCACATATTTTTTTAGTCGCGTCTTCTCGCTCCCAGCACACTTGTGCGCCATCCTGCCTGTGGCCATGCATCGTGAAGATATCGATTCGCAAATCCGTGCATGATCGATTCGCTGTACGTAGCGTAGCGTCAATTCCTTTGCTGCTCCATTGTCGTAGAAGCGTACCCTGCATGCATGCGCTTGCCCATCGCGGATGAGGATGTGTATATAGCACGTACGCAAGGCTCAGCTAGATCGATCTCAGATCTGGATCCACTGTATATATCGCGCCTGTACACATCCCTTCCGCCGTATTTACCGGTTAATTAGTATCCCCGGCCAAGCGGAAGGTGCTTAAGATCGACTAGCAATACGTTACACTACAATATACGTACTCTGCCTGCCCACGTTGCATATGTATCCTGGTGCTGATACGTACGTACGTGCAACATTTGCAAAATGCAACGGAGTACGTGGACGTCCTTCTCTACCTATCTCTCTTTACTTTCCTTCAATGATCAATACGGAGTACGTTACGTGCACTGTCCTAGCACCTAGCTAGAGGGCTTCTGGGCCCACCGGCCCACCATATCTCAGTGAGACCGTGATCGATCGATCGATGCCGTCGGGGACATCTGGTGAGATCTTTTCCGACGCCCGTTCCCAGCTGGACAACCCCACGCAAGCTCCGGTGCCACGTTGGCCGCGCCATGTCATCCCTCCCAAGAATCAAGCGATCAGGATAAGCCTATCCGGAACCCTGCCGCGTGGCGCGCTCCCAATGGGGGCCTCGCCCATCCCCGCCAAGCCTCTCCCACCCAAACCTGATCAGCCCCGCAGCAGCACACCTTCCAAATATCCCCAGCACTGGATCAAGTTCGCGCACGTAACCCGCAGCAAAAAAAAAAAGAAAAAGAAGCTCAGAACACATCCCACTGTTACAACAATGGTGTCGCTCGTCGCCGTCCAGCCGTCGGCCGCCGTGAAGGGCCTGGCCGGCAGTTCCATGTCCGGCCGCAAGCTCGCCGCCACCGCCCGGCCGTCCTCCCTCTGCCGCTCCACCCGCAGGTACGCACGTGAAGCGAGCTAATATGTCATCGATCGAGCGTATGTACATACGTATAAATAACCGTATATATACGCGTGCGCGTACGCCTGCAGGCCTGCACGAGGCGTCGCGGTGCAGGCGAAGTACGGGGAGAAGAGCGTGTACTTCGACCTGGACGACATCGGCAACACGACGGGGCAGTGGGACCTGTACGGGTCCGACGCGCCGTCCCCTTACAACGGGCTGCAGAGCAAGTTCTTCCAGACCTTCGCGGCGCCATTCACCAAGCGCGGCCTGCTGCTCAAGTTCCTGCTCCTCGGCGGCGGGTCCCTGATCGCCTACCTCGGCGCCACCACGTCGCCGGACCTGCTGCCCATCAAGAAGGGGCCGCAGCTTCCCCCCACCCCCGGCCCACGCGGCAAGATCTGATCTGATTTGATTAAAGCTTTGGTTTCAGTTTCTTTCTCTCTCTCTCTCTCTCTGAATCTGTTCCTGCATATGCCTGTGCTTGTGTACCATGGATCTGCGTATCTGGACGTTAAGTCCTTCGTTGTATGTACTCATATGGCGTGCCTAGCTGCACGTACTATCAGCAACCGGAAGGATGCTTTTTACTGCTCATTTGTTCCTGTAAATTGATTTACTCATACGAGTGGTTTTAATTTCCCAATGCATAGAGCCATGGTACAGTTACAGTTACTTATTACAGTGCCGATCTAGAACGCCAGAAGCTAACACAGATCGATCTCCAAGTTCAGTGATATGTTATTACCCTCTTAAATTGTACGTGGGGAGAACACTAGCCGAACCCAAGCATGGTCTGCAAGTCAAGTCTAAGATAACAAACACTTTACTGGAACCACAAAACTTTGCTACAGAAGTACAGTAAGAAAATCTGGAGGTCCATTTTCAGGTCCAGTGTCAGAATCTTGTGGTTATTTCATGTAAATTTAGCAGGAGAATCGTCATCACATTGTCTTGGCAACTGCACCAAATTGGAGGTATTGGTGCCTGAAAGCTTGAAAGCTTACATAAACCTCACAATGCATGCTGCACCCTCAGTTTTTGCGGAGCTATTTACGTGCAGTTTTCCCCGGAGTCTCTGCAGCAACATCAACACCATATTGATCGTCTTTTCCCCTACGGCAGCGACTAGTGTCTAGATATGGGGCTCCTTGTTCCACCCAAATTCTCAAGCTTATCTAGGTAGGAGAACCTCTTGGTTGCGATCGACGAAACCTTTGACAGCTTTGCACCCCGAGGTTCCTGTGAATCCGACATCATGGGCCCGATATCTCCGTCCCGTGGGCCCACGTAGTCGAATAGTGTCGAGTTCAGAGGCTCCATTCTTCCCAGCCTCTCCACCTCGTCCTTGGCATCTTGGACGACCGTGTCTGTGTCATCTGATGATAAGCTCGGCATTCTCGTCGCCTCCGCGTTCTTGGGGTCTTGAGCAAGGGAGTCGGCGCGAAGAACGTCTTCGATGCGAGACATAACCGTGTATGCTAGACTCTCAAGAGTCCTGGAGTAGCTCTCCAAAATGGCACTGCCAACATCCTGCAAAAAAATCACAACGAGAAAATGTATGCAATGAGCATGAGTAATAAAGTACTGTAGGAAATCCGAAAATACAGTGGAAAATTGAAGATGGTTGCCAGTACCCTGTTGTACTGGATTTTGCTTATGTCCAGAGCTGACTGAGAAATTCCGGGGAATCTGTGCTTAAGGAGGAGAAGAACATTCTCCGCCCTCCCCTCAAACCGTCCCCGCTTCTCATGACTGACACCATGCCCCCACATCTTGGCATCCTTCTGCGTCATTTTCTTCTGCCAAATGACAATCGAGGCTTCGATTCGGTTCTTCAGATCAACGATGCTGTACTCGGCTGACAAGTCTACTGATGCTATGAGTTCTTCTGGGTCAAAATATTCGTCAGTTATAAGCTTGTACATTGAGTCTCCAAGGCTAGACTTTCCATTCTATCAAGCATAAAAAAAGAAGATGCTGTCAAAGTGAGTCTCGATCCCTCTAAATGCAGTGAACCGAAGTAAAGAAAAATGTTATGCAATGTTGCTGTGTTCATATGGGTCACCTTAGGCAGAGACTCCATATAGGCTTCTGGAACATCCATCTCCATAAGAACATTAGCATTGATGGCCATTGTTGCCTTATGGACTTGGCCGACGAGCTCCCTCTGGTGTAGAAGCCACCTCCTCGACGAGTCCGACAGACCATTAGGAGGGACCCTGACAGTCGGGAGCCACCACTTGTCATCCTGCTTCGGCGCGTCTCCCTTCTCCGAGTCATCTGCGTCTTTCGACACGTACCAAAACTCCTGCTTGTCCCTGAAGCTGTCAAGATAGCTCTGTGCCCCCACAACAGGAAATGTGCAGCCATAGCATATTAGCAATTCATCAGGTATCTCCACGCATGTCATTCTCGTAAATGATTTCAAAGAAGAATGTGGCAGAGCTTTACAAGGAGCATCCCGTCGAGCTTGCGCAGTGCGGGGATGTTCATCTGCAGATCCTTACGCTGCTGAGTCATCATTATCTGTTTGGGGGGAGAGAGAGAAAAATAGCACCGCTGTAATTGGATTTGCATAAAGATGTTCCGTGATACAGAACTACATCCAGGTACTTGTGATAAGCAAGGATCCTCTTGTTTCTGACCTCCATGGTGGAGCCATCCTCGGACACCTGACGTGAAGGAACGAATTCGACGATGTGGTCGGCAACGGACAGAAGCCAGTCAATTTCTTTTGTCCATCGGGCCTTCGGCTCTGCGGCCATCGGCTGGAGACGCCGCTGCTCACCGAACACGGAAGCTGCAATGTGCCACGTCATGAGAAAGAAATCATAGCTGATCGTGTCAGTATCCATCAGAACCCAACGGACAGAATGGGAAGATTTGAAAGACAGGGACTGTTATTGGAAATGGAAAGATCGGAAATGGAAGGTAAGGGAGAGATTACCTGCAAGATTGGTGATGGCGTTGGAGAGAGCGAGGGCAGAGGACACCCCTTTGCCGGTGCCGGACATGTCCTCCCCCAGCAGCAGCTTGGAGAACTTGTCCCTCACGATGTCAGCATCTGGATACATGCAATCGATCACGAAAACATAACAAGGCATTTCTCTGCATTTGACGACAGAAAGTCAGACAGACACTAGAAAATTAACAATGGTGAGACCTGAAGGCGGGCCCTCGTTGCGGGGGGGAGGCTTGGGGGGCGGCGCGGCGGAGGTGGAGGACCTGGGCGCGTCGGACGGGCCGCCGGCGAGCGGCGGCGGGATCAGGTCGACGGACAGCTTGCCCCTGGACCCGCAGCTGCTCCGCGAGAGCGCCCGCCGGGCGCAGGGCAGCGTCTTGCCCGTCGTCGCTGACGACTCCATGGGGCTGCCCGGGTCGGCGATGTCCTCCGACGCTGTGGACGACACCGAGAGCGGAGAAGACGGCGTCGACGAGGAGGACGAGGAGGAGGACGATTTCCGCCGCCTGAAGGAGAACCTGTCGCGGCCGTGCCCGGTCTTCAGGAACGGCGGCGCCATCACGCGCTCATGCCAGGCATGCCGCTAGCTAGCTAGCAACCAATCGCCGCCGCACGCATTCTCACGAACGCCCTCCGCGCGCCGACGACCGCGGGCCGGCCCGGCCGAGGTCCGACGGACGGACGGTGCGTGGCGCACGCGCGGGGGTGGCTAGATTCGCGGAGGCGGGTCTGCGGGAGGTCGCGCGCGCGCGGAGAGGGAGGAAGGAAGGAAAGGAGAAGAAGGGTTAATCTGCCGTGTGGATGTCGCGGGGCGCGGCGGCCAGCTTGGAAACGTTGGGTTTGTAGTTGGGCATGGCTCCCAAACATGGAGCGGGAGACTGCTGGTTTATCGTTGCGGGCTGCCTGGCTGGGTGGCCGGTAATTGTACGCGATTCCTATTTTTAATCCTGGATTCGCTTGGCCGTGTGGCCGGTTAATTGGGCGCGTGACCGTGCGGCACGGTAGAACCGCCCGTGGTTGTCTGTCCGGTGTCGTTTGGATCTGGCTCGAACGAACAACTGGTTGGATTTCCGGACCACGACGAGTATCCAGGCGCGGAGGAAGCAGTTATTTTCAGTCAACAACACTTGTATAGATCTCACACATATCAGAGATTGGATTAAACGATTGTTAGCGTCGGCTTGAAAATAATTATTTCTCAATTGTCTTATGAATAGCAAAGCTGTTTGAATTATTTGTCCGATTACAAGCCTAGCAAGCGGATGTGTTCCATCAGTGCCTCCTCTATCTCGGATAACTTGATAGCTTCTCCCTACCATGACGCCATCTTCAATGCCGAAGCTAGCAGCTACACCCCATCTTCAATGTGCCGCCGTTGGATCAAGATATGACAGTTGGTGTTTCAACTTATCTTTAACTAGAAAAACAACTTTTCCGTAGCAATACCTATTAAAAATAAGTTATCGATCAGAATCTTATTTTAATAAGATTTAACACGTTTTTTAAATGGGTATGGCTATTTCTAAGTCGCAAGTTTTTAAAAAATGAACCTTAAATATCAGTCGACGTTTCATAACTGCTGGAGATCTGAGAGTCATCCTCGTTCTCTCATCTCTCACTTGCTATCATTGGATTAAAATCCTATGACTACTCTAACTAAAACATGGATTTATTAATAGCAAAACCGTTTTTAAAAGGACGGGTCTTCTGTAGTGAACAGACAAACAGCCAATTTATCGGAAAAGATGTTAAAAAAACCGCTTGCTCGAAAACAAAATATGACTTCTCAACGAAACCAAGCATGCATTCCTTGCATTTTATTGCTTTCTCACACGACATCCCAGCAGGCGCACGCGCACGCACACGCACACGCACACGGTCCAGCTACGACGCAGCACCCACCGCGAGACAGTTCGGCAAAGACAATCGTCACGGCAACAAGATTACAACAGTGAGCAGTCTTTCTGTCCCAGTCAAACCAGCGCAAACACTTGGAAGAAAAAAACTGGGCCGAGCCGCCGATGCGGATGAGGATCTGCTCTCTGGACCGCGCCACGCCTATGCCTACGCGCCGCGGCTCGGCTCGCCACCGCCGTCGCCGTGCTTTAGCCCGAACTCCCGGAAGCCGATCTCCATGTCGGCCATGGCGACGAGCAGCTCGGCGGCCTGCGCCGGCTCGAGGATCTCCACGGCGCGCTTCAAGGTGCGCAGCCGCAGCGCGTCGGCCCCTGCCACCACGGCCCCGGCGCGCCTCACGATCCCCTCCACGTCCAGATCCCCGTCTCCGCCAACGACGCCGTGGCCCTCCTGCAGCCGCGCCATCTCCCTTGAGAGCGCGTCTTCCTCGGCGACGGCGCGGCGCTGGAGCTCGTCGATCTGGGCCAGCTGGGCCGGGCTGAGGTCGCCCAGGTTGCCCGACCGCACGCCCAGGAGCAGGTCAGGGAGCTGCGCCTCGAACCGGCGGCTGGACTCGGTGTACAGCAGGTGGACCACCGTGGTCGGCCGCCACCCGGCCAGCCAGTAGGCGGCGCCACGCTCCGCGGGGCTCGCCCAGGGCGCCGACAGCAGCAGGACCGGGTCCAGCTCGGCCCGCGCGGCGCAGTAGTCGGAGAAGTGGGCCACGAAGCCGCCCGCCAGCTTCCCCAGCTGGGCCGGGTCGTCGCCGGCCCAGCGGGCCGACCGGAGGTCCCGCCGCAGGGAACGCAGCCCGCGGAACCAGAGCCGGAAGCGCCGCTGAGCCGCCTCCAGCTCCGCCTCCATTCCCGCGCTCATGTAAGTAAAACCCCCCCCCCCCAGCAAGGTAAAACGGACTTTCTCGCGCGTGCATCGGTGCTATTTATAAGTGGCGGCAGCGCGATCGCAGCCGTCGAGATGGACGAACTGACGGCTGAGGATGGTTCCTGGCCTGACGTATCAGAGGCTGATACATGGCGCGCATGCAGGGGGCACATCTGTGGGGGGCTGGGAGCCCGGTGGCCAGATGGCTCTGGACGGCGACGGCGTCACGCAAGAGGGAGAAAGCGGCAAGCAGCTCGCTTTACACTGACGTGTGGGCCCGTATTCCGTCGTTATATAACGGTATTGCGCCGCAACGATCGAGGTGATGATTAATCTGAGCAATAATTTGTCCTTTCTCCTCCTCTCCGGCTCGTGCCTAACTCAATTGTTCACACTATGGGTTCGACTCTTGCACACGCCAGGGCGAAAAGAACGACATGGACTGCGGCTAGATCGAGTCGGGGGCTGCAGAAAGAGAAATGTTTAGTTTCGTGGTAGCAAGCTGCAGTAGGAGTGCAGAACTATACTTGCATTCAGGAGTATTTAAATATTCAAACACCGAGGGCTCGTTCGAGTTAGTTGCTCCGATTCATATTAGTTACTGAAATATTATAAATATATATAGACATTTTTTAAACATAGATACATCCGTATTTAGATAAATTTGAGAACAAAGGTCAGAAGGAGAACATGATTTTAAGATTGTAGAGTAGAAATAGAAAACGTAAGAAACCCACATGTGCCAAACAAGGTGTAAGAGTTGAAATCTTGTAGAAAAATCATCTAAAACGCATGTAGAGTGAATGAGCCCTGAAATAGCAAACACAAGATTGAAATGTCATGATATGTTGTTTTCTACAGGAAGAAACCACCTGAATAAACTAATCGAGTTGGAAAAACATTAAAGGAAAAACAGACTCAATCTAGCATTAGAGGAAAAACAGAGAAAAACATTACGTGCATTGGTATAGTTATCATGGAAACAAAGGAATTTTTTCAAGTGATTAGATTTAGATGGAAAATTTACTTTGGAATTGAGAGCAGTAGAGATGCAAACGGGATCCCATTGATGGTCAACTTTTAGTTCAATTCTCAAGTCTTTTATCCAAATTTTTGCTCAAAATTTGAATTGAAGATTTGAAAAATGAACTAGAAGTGGGTTTTCGCGGAATCTGGTTTGCATCACTGCAGTGCAAAGTGAACCATAGGCAAATTTCCACTAAAATCTAATCCTACGAATGAAATAAGCCTACATAGAAAAAATTCTGAAGGATTAACTCATTTGAATCAAAAGAGTCTAGGAGATACTCCCCCCATTCATAAAAAGTGTCACACATTTTGTACTAAAATTAGTACTCCCTCCGTCCAACAAAAGATGTCTCAAGTTTGTCAAAATTTAAATGTATCTAGACATGACTTAGTGTATAGATGCATTCAAATTTAATCAAAGTTGAAACATCCTTTGTTCGACGGAGGGAGTACATATTTTGTACTAAATGTGGGAAACTTTTTATGTATCGGAAGGAGTATGATTATTTTTATACGCACCCCTAATGCATCCACGCCTTAGAAGATCGAAGATGTTTTCTGATGGTGTGTACTGGGGACGATAGGTGAATTAAGAATGCATGTTATTTTGTCATATTCTCGGTGTGTGAAGACAATGTGGATAGTGTCGTCTGCTAGTGCCCCCGGGGTCAGATTTCTACTTTCCATCGTCAATAATGGAGTTATCCATGTCGGGTTTGGCGGGCGTCCTGGCCTGACGAACAAACAAAGTAGAGAGAGTGTCGCTCTGACTTTGCCGCCCGAACAAACAGGCGTACGTTCCTTCCTATTCTACTCCGTAGTTTCCTGGTATTGCTACGTTTGCTGCACTCTGAAAAGCACAAATCCTTTGCAAATTTGGCCAGAAAATATGGACGGAAGTTCACGAGATGTGCACTGTATGGGGAAAGCCGCCGGCGAAATGGCCGTGTCTTCTGCTCTGATGGATCCCGAAGTGATTGGATTCCCAAAAAGTGAAGGATCCTTCTCTGACGGGTGCAGTCCTGGATAACGCGGCGGATGGTCGCCACCTCGTGTTCGTCGTGACCATACAGTCAAGCACGCAGGCAAACCACGCTCCGGTCGCTGTTGCTCATGTACGCCAGAGTTCTGTCAGGCAAAACAGAATTTCCATGGCTTTCGAGATGGCATTCCGTAGACTTTCCCTGCCAGGCCAGCAGACGGACAATGGCTCAAGGTGATCGACAGAAAGCGGCATCAACGTTTCTCGGAGTCTCGCATTCGGAGATCAGTTCCAGCCAAACACTCGTGTCTGCGATCTGCATAACCTGTGGCCCATGTTCTAGGACCTTATCTATCGTACATTCATACTGTCCTGTCCCCAGCATACTGATCATATCTAGTAGTACTACTAGTTCTGAAACACCAAGAATTGAAGCAGACAACTGCATTGCCCATGGGCTAAACCATCGGAGGATACTGCATATACACGTGGGTAGATATGTAGAAGTAGAATAGAGAAGAAGACCTTCAGGCTGCAATACAGCTCTCCAATGCAGGTCAGAGTGCACCGCAGGAGGATGGCAAATGTTCACACATGTTGTGATTAGTACTCGTTGACTTCAAGCAGCACTGACATTTGCTGAAAATTCTTCTGATAGATACCTACTCTTGGAATGACACTCAACGGAATCAGAGCAAGGACACGCATTATTCAAAGCCAATAGACTATCCATAATTTGAACTGATAGCCGGCGTTCGACTGGGCGATGGAGCCATGATAACATGGCACTAATATTAAGCGAAGGCAAACAATACAAGCTAACGCAAGTGATGAGCAGACACTGAGAAGAAACGCTGCGCGTAAGAGGGTGGAGAACCGAAGATATCGCGGCCCGGCCCAAATCGAGTCCACATGTTTTTTACTACTCCCATTTCTTCGAAGGCATCGTTTTATACCGTTTGAAACTACGCATGCAAATTGAGCTACATAATCTAGGCGATCACTAATCCGTTCGGTTATTTTTGCTGGCTGCTGTCACCACAGAACATGTGATTGGCAGATGAGCTGATAGTTAATCACCGAGAAGGAACATGACTGGAGGATAGAATTCTCCGAACCGAACTTGTCCACTGCTGTGTCCCAGGCAACGTGCCAAAGTATAAACAATTTTCAGCCTGTCACCTAAATCCAGTAAGGAAGTCACTGTTCTGACCGGTTCCTTTACGCGCGTCTTCTTTGACCTCCGTCTCCAGCGTTTTCCATCTGCTGCCCTGACCAATGCGCTGCAGCTTCTTCATCCCACCCCCCGTCTACCAAATGCAAATTGCACTAATACCAAGTTTCCGTTCGATCAACATCAACATCAGTTCAGTAAGATGACATGGTCATGGAAGCAGATAGTTCTGCACCTTCAGTCCGGCCAGATGAACCGGCAAGCAGTCACTTGCTGTTGCTGGACGTTGCCCCGAGAGAAAGAAAAAGTAAATCCGCTACGATTTCAGGCTTCGCGTGTCGCGACAGTGGTCTCGACCGCCTCAGTATCTTTTACCCTTCCGTATTATACGTAGAGTTTTGAAATTGTATGGAACTGCATGTTCAGTTAGCCTCAAAAAACAGGCGCGGTTCTGAAGAACTGTATTCTGCACTCAAAATAGCACAGCTGCACAGGCAGTCAGGCACGCGCGGCGCGGCTGGTAATCTTTTGCCCACGCCGTGCGTGATCCCGTGATTACGTCATGCTCCTGAGAATGGAAAAGGCTTCAATGCCGACGCGTCTCCAATAACTTGGGTCAGTCCCGTCTGCAGGATGAACAGCACGTCCCGCTTGCCTGCGTCCGGTGCGGTCGGAGCTACACAGGCCATGGACGTGCGGTCCGTCCATGGAGCCGTGCACGGCAGGACTCGCAGAGTCGCAGGCAGCAGTTTACTCGCTCTCGTCCGTCCGTCTCCTACCTGTCGGGAGCACTATCACTCCATATGTCCAATCCGATATAGTATAGCCATCGGCCAAGCCGGCTAATTTGTCCGGTCATCGCGCCGGAAACGCTGCGGCTCTTCCGGTCGTAAATCAAACCGGCCCGGGGACGCAACGTACATGGCGTGTAGCTCCTGCCCCAGCTCGCGCGTAGCTCCAGCGCCGAACTGCTGCTCGTGCTGGCTGGCTGCTGCTCCCCTTGGTCAGATCTCACGTTGCTTGTGTGAAGAATCCTTCCTTCCCCGGCAACCGACCGACCCGCCGCACAAGTTTCCGCCGGCGTTTCCCGGAACCGTTCGCAAAAAGCTGGGTGCGCACCAGCAACCAGCAAAGTCCAAGGCCACCAGTAGTAGTACAAGTGCGTGCGTGTGTGTACACAACTGCCGCACAAGGCCGGCGTGAAGCGGGGCGGGTACACAACTAAAGGCAAAGGAAAACGCCACGGAGATCCGGCGGGCGACGCGTCGGTACACGGTACCGGCCGTCCGTCCGGCCTGGAATTGATTGGTGGAGGGGACCCGCGTGGTAGCGTGGGGTACACGCAACGCAAGCTTTGCAAAGCCTGCGGCGTTGGACGCGGTCCGAGCCCGCCCCTGCGGCGCCGGTGGTTCCCAAGCCCGACGCGTCGGCCCGGCCGTCCGGCTCGGTGCGTGCGTGACAGCCCGAAGTAGCCCGTACTGACTGAGTATCTCGCTGGTCGCTACGCTATCGCGGCCGCCCGGCCCTCCGATTCAATGTTGACGGCTCCCGAGCGTGCCGTTTCCTCGCCGCCGGTCGCACGGGGCAGCCTAGCTATAGCTAGCAGGAGAGGACCACGTACGTACACGCGGTTCCCCTGACTTCTCTCCACGGCCGCGAGGGATTTATGGTGTTCTGTTCACCCACCGGTGCAGCGGGCACGGTTCCGTCGAGGATTTGACGCGAGCCCGTAACGTACGTACTGCTCTGTTCCCACGACGGCACCATGGCCGCTGCTATCTACCGGTGGAGTTTTACTTTCACCTGAATTTCACCGAAAGAACCATATTGTCAGTTCCAAAGCCCAGACGGTGATGATGACGCCAGGGGACAAACCAAAACGGTAAACGGATGATGAACCTCTAATCTTGATTTGCCACAAAATATACAGTAACGAATGATGTTTGATGGATGAATTGCCATTGGCGAGTGCATCCATCCACCGATCAATCCGAAGGACCGGCGCCTGCAGGCGGCAGCCGGCACCTGCTGCACGCCGATTAAATTTTGCCCACGCCGTCCGTCCGTCCGTCCTCTGTACCGAGCGACGGCACCAGAGGCGACAATAATTGCCCGCCCTGCCTGCTTGCACGCGGGCCCCGCGCCTCAGTCTCTTCACCCACCCACTCCACCGCGCCGAGTCTAGCTAGAAGCCTAGACTGGAGTACAGAGCGAGGAGCAGCGGTGTCTTCGGTTCGCGAGTCTCCTCTCCCTTCCCCATCATCCTCGGCGCGTTTCTCTCTCTCTCCTCTCCCCTCTTTCGGCGGCCCCGAAACGCAAACCGACCAACGGCGACCAGCTCACCCCCTGACACCGCGCCGCCCCACGCGAAATCCCCGCCTTGCCCCTGCCGCGTGCCGCCCCGGCCTGCTCCCCGGGGTAGGGGCAACGCGGTAATTTCCCACCCCCGCGCCAGCCACCGTATTCCGTCCGGTCTCCGGCTGTCGCCTGTCGCCGCGCTCTGCTTTGCCTGTGCCTGGCTGGCTGTCATTATCCCACCCGCCCTCCGAAACCCGAAAGTAATCGCCGGTTACCCGGTCAAACGCAATCCAACGGCGGCACGTCTCCGATCCGAATCCGGTCACCCACGACACACGAGAGCGAGCGAGATATGCCATGCCGATGCCGCCCCCCCCTCGCCGGTCACGCGTCACGTGCCGCGTGCGTGACGGACGGAACCCGGACCCCTCGCGGCCGGCGACCCCACCTCCCCCCTTCCCTCGCCGTGTCCTTTTATTCCAACCCCGAACCCCCCACCGCTCACATAGCCCACCGTCACGCGCGACTTCCCCGAGGCTCGCTCGGTCCTCTTCTCTCGGCGGGCGGGCTAGCTAGGGTTAGGGTTTGCTCCTGCGAGATCTGGTTCCGATGGAGGTGAGGGAGATGGCTGCGGCTGCTGCTGCGGCGGCGGCGGGAGGAGGGGGAGGAGGAGGAGGGGGAGGGTTTGGGAGGCTGCCGCCGCCCAACCCTAACCTGCCCTACCGGGAGGACTGCTGGAGCGAGGGCGAGACGGCGGCGCTGGTGGACGCGTGGGGCAGCCGCTACGTGGAGCTCAACCGCGGCAACCTGCGCCAGAAGCAGTGGCAGGAGGTGGCCAACGCCGTCAACTCGCGCCGCGGGGCCGCCGCGCGCCGCCGCCCGCCGCGCACCGACGTGCAGTGCAAGAACCGCGTCGACACCCTCAAGAAGAAGTACAAGGCCGAGCGCGTCCGCGGCGCGCCGTCGGGCTGGAGCTTCTTCGACGAGCTCGACCGACTCGTCGGCCCCACCCTCAACTCCGCCGCCAACAAGCGGCCCTCGCCGGCGATGGCCCCGCACCTCGCCCTGCCCGTCCATCCTTCTTCTACCGCCGCGAGGAAGTACCCGTCGCCTTCTTCCTCGCCGTCCCCGCCCCCGCCCATGGCTCTGCCCCTCCCCAGCTACCGCCGCGGGGCGCTGCTCCCTGCCGCTGCGTTCATCCAGCAGGAAGCCGCTGCCGCCGCTGCAGCGGTGTCTGATTCGGAGGACTCTGGTGATCATCCTGGTGGTAACAACAACAACAACCACCATGACAACTTGCGGAGGTCACCGTCGCGTTCTGTCTCGTCGGCGCGCTCCGGCGGTAGCAACAAGCGTCCCTTTCGTCGCGAGGCTGGCGGTGATGGGGATAGTGGTGTCAGCGAGCTGGCGAGGGCAATTGAGGCTTTTGCAGAGATGTATGAGCGCGTGGAGAGTGCGAAACAAAAGCATTCGCTAGAGATGGAACGCGAGCGAATTGACTTCCTGAAGCAGCTGGAGGTGAAGCGCATGGAGAACTTCGTCGATGCGCACGTGAAGCTCGCAAGGGTGAAGCGCACGAAGAAGAGCGGAGGGGCTGCATCCAATGGTGCTGGTGGAGTGGAGCTGATTTCATCCGTTGCTGCGCTGCCTTTCCTTTCCAACTCCAATTACCTCTGATGCGGACGAGGGTTTTAGGTAAAGTATGTTTTAGCATTTCAGTTTAGAACATTGCTGTAGATTGTTTTTGTTCGTTTATGTGATCTGTGGCTACTATTGTTTCTGTAATGCTAATGTTGATGTGCTAAAATTACAAGTTATGTGGCATGATGTTGGCTGTTAGTTAATGTTTCAGACTTTCAGTGATAGTGACAGGATTGGTATGCTTGTGTAGAGGCATAATTTAATCTGACATTCTTGTATACAATGACATTTTAATAAGTGGAACTTATTGTTACTATGTTTGGCCTTAATGGTGGGAAGGTCCACACATGTAAGCTGTTGTGTTCTGAGTATATCCATTGATGTTTATAGGTTGTGGAATAAAGGTACTTTCAGTTTGTTTGGGGAAGTGCTGATTTCCTGACAATGCAATTCAATAAGCCTTTCCTTCATATGGGTGTAAACAAGCTTGGGTGAGCCCGACTTGATTGTTCTGAGCAATATGTTACATACATGTCCGTTTATCTACAGTCAAGGTTTAATAATCTAGCTAATCTCGATAAGGATCTTGGTAAACAATTGGCTCGAGTTGCTGCGGAGGATTAGCAACAAAAAAGTTTAGATACTGTTGCTTCGGAAAATCTAGCGAGTATGTCTGAAGTTTCGTTGCCGAAGTCCGACCACCCCATATGTTGTGCATTTTGGACTATTTTATGTTACAATGGCCTTAGCCCAAATGTGCGATAACCTTCATAAATAAGGCTTTCGGTCCTGTTGAGCATTGATATTCACATATAAGATCTATCCTGGTGTAGGCTTTGTGAGATTCTATTTATATTTTGTGTCTTCAGTAGATAATGTTTGGTGGATGTTTTCGTCGTGTGTTTTTCTATTTAATTTTGTGCATTGATGAGATATGTTGACCATCTCGTTATGATTGTAGATTTAAGTACTTATGTATCTTATCGTTTGGTTCTCTGGGTTTTTGGGTGTGATAAAATTTACAGAATTATAATTGTGCAGCTCTGTTATGTCATAGGTGTTATTAAAAGATTGAACTAACTAATCATAGTTTCTATCTTGAGCTTTTAGTGTTTCTTATTACTCCCTCCGATCCATAAAATGTGTCGCCCACCTAGTACAAAATTTGTGCTAACTTAGTACAAAATGGGCGTCACCTTTTATGGATCGGAGGGAGTACATTTTTGTCATGACAAATGAAAGACCATAATGTATGGTCTAATAATAGTTTTTCTTCAATTCTGTCTGTATGATGAAAATACTTATATTCTTTTCCTGGAAATCATGACTGGGTGACATATGATGGTATTGCCTGGAATCTGTTAGGATCAAATTGATACCGACGAACCACTTGGTGACTCAGAGTTAAAATCGATCTGGGACACTCTCTGTGCTGTTTCACTAGGAGTCACTTGGATGCACATGCGCTGGTTTTCACTTCCTTTCCGTACTAGAATTCCTTTCTCATGTCTTAGTGAGAATCGTTAGGGTGAATTATGTCCAGCCTAAGAGTACGTGTATCGCCAAAATAAGCATAAGCTTGAGTCAACAGGTAACCTCTTAGTTTCTGGTCCCATTTATCTACAGGTAACCCAGCTCCTCAGAGACCGATAAATAAGCTTGTTTAATGAAACTTAACCTTTTTTTTGCTGTAAGCCTAACAATTACGAGTCAGTATTATTATATAAAGATATATCTTCTATACTTGTCTTGGCATGTAAGATTTATCAAATTGCTTTGTAACTGAAGTTTCCAGTACTGAAATTTTGACATATCTTATCCATTGTAAATCTTTCCGATCGCTGAACCCAGATTTCTCTTGATTGGCTTTCCAAAGAATGTAATGCATGCTTCCTTGTGGATTGTTGTGTGATTCCCATGGATGATCTGCCTTGCCTTGTTCTCTGCATGATTGCTGATGGGCCTGTGTTAAGCTTTGCCCCTGTTAACTGCTATGTTTAAGCGTAGACTGATAGAAAATCAGTTTGTTTGGAGCCTGTATAGCAAATTTGTAATGTTACTGTTTGGTGAAGCGATCAATTGACTCTTGTCCATTGTCTCTTCTACAGATTATCATTTGAAGATGATCAGTTAATGACATGGCGTTGCTCTTGCTCTCCAATGATGGCGTGCTCCACCTGCCCCCACCATCCTTGGGATATTCTGAAGCGAAAGCTCGTGTTCTTAGGTGCATTGTAGTTTTTAGTCTGGTAATAATTAATTCTGAAGAGTATGAAAGGTCAAAGACTAAAAATTGTTAGTGTAAATCCATGTTGACATTGAGTCGTTGAGGTATGTTCGTGCAATTCATCTATTATTTTGTTGACAATGTAGGCATGCAACTCTGACCTTCTGTTTTATTAGAAAAAATATGTCAAACTGTTCCCTGTTCTTCCTATTGTCTGGATTCATGTGCATCTGGATTTCCTTGTGATCATGTGCAGATTTAATACTCCCTGTTGTATCTTCTCTTTCATTGTGATCTCAGGATCCGACTTGTGAAACTATTCTTTACCAGTTGTACTCCGTAGTTCGGTGAAGTAGCAAGTACTGGGGAAATCCAGTGTTATTTATCTATCTTGATTCTTGAGCATAGTTTTGCACGCTATCTGTTGTAAATAAGACAGGACTGGATACTTGTCTTGAAATCCTCCTGTAGTCTGGGCACATGCGACATGCTTTACCAGATTACAGCGAATACAGTGGAATCTAGCCCTGAGCAAATACTATGCCGAATTTCTGGCTGTGTCTCGTCGCTGTTGTTCTTGTTCCTGCCTTCGCTTCGGTAGCAGAGGAAGTGCGTGATTTCTCTTCGCTTCGAGCGACTGGCAACGGAGATGCTCTGATGCCCGTGCCCGACTGCCCGTGCTTCGAAAATAATACTTTTCAACTCTTAGAAAGCGTATGCTCTCAATTTGTTTCGAGTTCCTCCAAAGTTCTAAAAAACTTGAAAAACATGTTACGGAGTACCATGCAAAACCGGTTTGGCCAGCCAAACCTTTTCGACCAGGCGGCTTAGCGTGGGATTGAAGCTGCGGAGAATAATCGAGCTTTCCCCCACCTTCCTTTTCGCCTGAGATCCTTCCACGACGAGCGCGCACAACACAAAGTCACAAGTTGGCCGTTGCAATTAGGCAAACCCAAAGGTTGTTCTTCTCCGTGCTCTCTCTCTCTGCACATGCATAAATTGTGTGCTCCCTTCGCGTGGAGAGATGCTCTCCCTGGCTCACCTAAAACGAACACCGTTTTTTTTTAATCTCCGCTGCAGCAGCCCTCGTACTACTAGTAGTACTATTATACCGTTTATTACGTCGGAAAATCATTTCTAGGGTTTTTTTATTCACCGAACAACTTCTGTTTTGTCCAAGTACACGAATTTTATTTTAAACATAGTGGCCATGACTTCGTATTTTGATTTCGCCGTGTGCGTATTCAAATTCACAATCCAGCAGACTCTGGGCCTATTTGTTTGGACTTCTGTTTCAGTTTTTGGTACTTTTAGCAATCTCAAAAGCACTTTTTCTGTTTAGCACGTCCGAAGGTGCTTCTCAGCTTCATGTGTAAACAGTGTTTAGCATGTTCGGAGGTGCCTCTCAGCTTCACGTGTAAACAGAAAAGATGCTTTTAAGATTGCCAGATGCAAAAAAACTGAAATAGAAGGACAAACAAACAGGTCGGTAGAGTATAAAACGAAAACACCAGCTCAAGAGGAAAAGGAAAATATCAGCAGCAGCGGCTGTAGCGTGGAGTTTATAAATACGTGGTACACAGTATCGGACCCTGACCCATTTCTGTTCGTTCGTCGCCTCCTCCCCCGGCTCGCCCTCCCCGACAGATCGACGACTCCTTTGACCTCTCTCGCGCTGTCTTCTCCTCCGTCGCCGCGCGAAGCTCGAGGCGGTCCCTCCCCCCCTCCCCTCTAGGCTCTCGCTCCAGCCCCGGCCGGACTCCATGGCCAACAGCAACCTCCCGCGCCGGATCATCAAGGTGCGCGCGCCCTACCCCGCGATCCGATCGCCCCTCACCCCCCCAGATCTACAGCCGTTTCTGAGACTCTAACGCGATATGATAACCTTATCGTCTGGTTATTCCTTGTGCGTGGTGCCTAATCTGTTCGGAATTTGGATCTGCTGCAGGAGACGCAGCGGCTGCTCAGCGAACCAGGTTCGTTTTCCTAGAATTCGATGCTCCTGTTGTGTTGTCCGCGTTCGAGCCTCGGATGTTTGTGCTGATTCGTGTGTTGGGGGGGTGCGTGCAGCGCCGGGGATTAGCGCGTCGCCGTCGGAGGAGAACATGCGCTACTTCAATGTCATGGTCCTTGGTCCGGCGCAGTCTCCTTATGAAGGTAAAACCTCCTTTTCATTTTATTTCTGTTGGAATGTTTCGTATGCCGATAACCCTGTAATACTTTGGAGCACGAATGCGTAGTTCTGTGGCAATTTAGGACTGTAACTGTGGTCACCGCGTCCCCATTTTCGTATCTATGGCTCTTTTTGTTTGTAAAATGCTGCAAATATGTAGTAAAACATCACAGATGGATGATCATATCAGGATGGTCACATAAAGGTGTTGTTCTAGTGCTGCCGGAACTATACACTTCTAAACTTATGTTTGCTAGACCAGCAATCCGACCATCTTGTACCCAGCTGTTCCAGTGGTAATTGTACTCTTCTGTGCCTTTTGGATTCTATACTTTGAGATTCTGCTTTGTTGAATCCATCACAAAATATAGCTTGACAAGTCCATTTCATCGGTTATCTTAAGCTCTAGTGAACCTGGTTTTTTATTTGTAGAAGTTATTCCACATAGGAAGACTGCCTTTTGTAGAGTTGCTTGTGCCGAACCAGTTCACCCAAAAGTCTAAGCTGATGGGGAAACGAGTGCAATTCATTTCGTACTTCAACACTCCCCCTCATGGATCAAAAGTGCCTTTTTATTATATTGAGCTTGAACTCGGGACCTCTTGGCTCGGATACCATGGAGAGTTGCATATGGGCCGAACCAGTGCCCCTAAAAGCCTAAGCTGATGGAGAAATGAGGGCAATTCACCTTATACTTCAACAGTTATACCTGCTATTAGTTTAGATATGATATGGGGCACAAGTTTGTAGTTTCCTTAACATGCTAGATCTACAACTGTACCATATATCAGTAACCTATGGGAATTGAATGTCTTGGGTTTCCTTAACCTTTGCGATTACTGAAGTTTACTGATATACGGCACAAGGAACTATCTACCATGTTTCCATGCAACATGGAGTAATGAAATGCGGTGCATGTATATGATAAATGGTACACAGAACGACCTGTTTTCCTATTGTTAGACAGTACATTTGTCACTATGTTATCTTATTTATTTAAGCTTGGTTTACTTATCTTTGTATACTGTATTTGCTTATGACATTTTTAATTGGGTGAAACATTATTTTGTTTAGTTGTCTGTGTCTGGTCCTCCTGATATTTCTTCTAATATGTGTTGGACAGGTGGAGTTTTCAAGCTTGAACTTTTCTTACCTGAGGAATATCCGATGGCTGCTCCAAAAGTAATTTTTTGATCAAGTATTAGTGGATGGTTGTTTAAGAAGTTATTAGTTTGACACATATTGTGATGGATTTTCTTGTCCCGGTAGGCTCCTTGATGTGGAATTTGGTTCATTTCCTAGTTGTAAGTTGTAACTGAAATTTGAGTTCAAAATCTGGCAGAGCGATCTTCGCAATGATTTTATCATGCTATGGTGCGACAGTGGGATGGACGTTTAATTATGCCTGTGGTTAACCGAAACCAGCAATTTATTGTGACATCTTATTTTGGGCAGCGCCCATGTTTGTTGTTGATATGTACCATTAATAGATTTGCATACCATCTTTGTGATCAGGAATACTGAATGCCCATGTTTAGTATTGTGTTAATACTTTTCGTATCCATACTAGATTTCTCTCTCCGTTCACTTAACTAATCTCCTTTGCACAGTTCCGTACTTTACTTTACTTAATTGGCAATGCTATATTTGGAGTGTACTGACATTGTGATATATCATCTGAGACTCAGACTAATACTCCCTCCGATCCATATTAATTGTCTCAAATTTGCCCAAATATGGATGTATCTATGGCTAAAAAATTGTCTAGATACATGTAATATTTCGACAATTAATATGGATCGGAGGGAGTAGTAATTTCCATCATGTTAAATAAGAGGTAGCTGAATATTTTGTTCTCAACTCCTGTCCTTGGACTGTTTTACTCTTACGGATATCAACATGGTTGTTTTAGTTTTAGTGTGACACTGTCGTCTAACCAAAGTAGTTACACAATTCTATTTGACTTTTCTGTATGTTGTCTCTGTTGTGATTCTTTCTGATGGACATCACTCTTTGGTTATTCCTGACGCAGGTTAGGTTTCTCACAAAAATATACCATCCCAACATTGACAAGGTAGGGAACTGATATTCTCAATGGAACTTCATTCGATAACAGTTTCTCATTTCGGATTGACTTGCACTGCAGCTTGGTAGGATATGCCTCGATATCCTGAAGGACAAATGGAGCCCAGCTCTTCAGATACGTACTGTTCTTTTGAGGTAGCAACCTCTTCTGTCTTCCGTGGCATGTTTGGCCAAATAGTTTCATTATAGTTCATGATCGTATCATATTATCGTATTTCCAGAGGGTTGCTTCTTGTATCCACTATTGTATACTCTTTTTTTTTTGCCTCTTTACAATGTTTGGTCTGCAGCATTCAGGCACTGCTGAGCGCTCCGAATCCAGATGATCCGCTCTCAGAAAACGTGGCAAAACACTGGAAATCCAATGAAGCTGAAGCTGTCGAGACAGGTAACTGAAAATTCAGCCAACAAAGCCGCACGCTAACACTGCACTTTGATACACTAGCATGTCATTTTGCTCCACTTTTCATTGCTTTTTGTACCTAACATGTCAATTTTTTTTTTGCTTTGCAGCGAAGGAGTGGACTCGCCTGTATGCCAGTGGTGCTTGACAAGCCAGCGCTGTTATGCATGTAATAACACCATGTCATATCTGGGCCTAATCGAAAACCATTTGCTTGATAAGAACAAACTCGAAGTGTTTTGCGATGGAAGAAAGTGTCCAAAGCTATAAACAGTTCGAGTTCCTGATTGTATTTGAGGTGCATGTTCCAGCACCTGCCACTGCTGTGCCACTCTAGCAAAATCTGTTGCCGCTTATGTAACTTGCTGTGTCCTTTCTTCATCTTCAATTATTTCCCAGTTAACTCGCCCGCAGCATTCTGAGCATGTAAGATATCCAAACATAGTCACCGGTAGTCCGATACCCTGTCTGTGTTCTTCCTTGAAGAACACTTCTGATGAATTGCATTTGCGTCGGTACATGTTTTATGGGTTCGTTGGCTGAATTAGTAATTGACAATGAGACACTCCTCGGTTCCTGTTTCTCTTTCCTTTTGCCTTGGTGGAGCCAAACAGAGCACTCTTTCTGTGGTGCAAAGTGAAACGATAACAAGGAACATAATTACATAATCATTCTTGTCTTGTAACCGCGCTATTGGGGATTCAGTTCTGCTGGACGGATATTTTATTTTTAGGGGAAAGGCCAGCTTTATTCAACACCAACTTGAACAGGAATACAAGTAATGCATGGGGTACTTAAAAGCCAAATATGATGGCCAACAGAAAGCGGTAACTCCGCTCTAACTAGATTATGAGCATCTCTATAAAGAGTTCTCTTCTCACGTCTGAAAACAGCATCACGGAACTGATCCTTCCTTGCCACAATATCCTTAATGATCGCACTATAATAGCAAAGATCATCTTGTTGTAGACTCTTGATAACCGTTAAGCAGTACGAAACAACACAAACTTTTGAGATGTTAAGGTCCAAGGCCAGAGACAAGCCTTCATTACATGCCAATGCTTCAAGTATTGTAGGGTCGGTCATGCCCTCGATTGTAATCGAAGAGGCTCTCATGAATCTTCCACATTCATCGCGACAGACCGCAGCACAAGAACCACCTGCACCTGACCTTGCAACTCCAGCATCCGCATTAATTTTACACATACCAGCCGACGGAGGAGACCAGCGGTTGGTGGGCGGGACAAGGCGACCACCACCAGGAGGAGGCTCCGGTGTCACAGCATGGACAACATCACGAATGAGAGACAAATCATCAAGGAAACGTTGGATAAATGCAAAAGTGGACAGCGGGTTTTTGAACTTCTCTTCATGTATTGCGAGCTGGACGGATGAGCAGCATAATCTGGGCCAGGCCACGACGACACGCGTTACCAGGCTTTGAAGCGGCCCGGCCCACGATAATTCACGCATCCACATATCCACTATACCCGGCTCTTCGCGTTTTCTTCTGCAAGGGTCACGTCTCTGCTGCGCCTGCACAACATCTGCACTTGCATTGCGCTCCCAAACAAGGGTCCTCTTGCTTACCAGAAGACGACGACTTGAGGTTGTGTAGCTCTCCCCAGTTCTGACGTCACGTGAACACTATACCCCCGATGTCCAGTAGTTTCCCCATGGTCTCCTCAGTTTGGAACTGTCCGTGGATTTTGATCGAACACCTACCCTGCCCACACCCTTTTTCGTTGTCCATATCCCGCTCTCGACATACATCGATCGGCCCGGCGTCTACATGCATGCCACGCACCCTGGTACACCGTTCCATCACATCTCGATGAATCCAGTACGTGGTAGTCCTGTAGTCTAGGAGTACCACGTCTTTAGAGCGAGAGATGCATTGCACCTCCCACATAGAGTATGAACTTCCCCTGCTTGCACTTGTCACTAGGAGTTGTACTGACCATAGCTATGGTCAGTATTCCTTCCGTTTCATAATTTTTGTCGGACTATTACATGTATATAAACGTTTTTAAAAAATAAATATATTTATTTTTGGATAAATTTGAGGCAAGAATTTGGAACGGAGAGAGTAGCTGACTGGGACGCTGGCATTGCCATTGGCATGCACATGCCGGGCCACGAGCGAAAAGAAGAGGCTTTCTCTCTAGCTCCGTCTTATCTGCATGCATGCGACGTACGTACTTCAAGTCCTCGAGAGCCCACGAGGACATGCATGCATGCGCAGCGCGGAGGGTGGCCGGGGTGGGGTGGGTGCGAATGGATAAAGGGATAAATAAGCTAGCTGCCAATTTCACCAATTTTCACCAATTGACTTGTCTAGTCGGGGAAACGTGCGTAGGCGGTCACGAGTTGCTCGTTTGCTCCTGGCGCAAGTAAATACATCCACCTGGCGCGAACGGGCAGAGAGATTCTCTCTGCACACGAGATGCTCAAAAGCTCAATCCTCTCCTCTGTATGCCGCCGATAGAAGAAGCTGGTAATTATTGCATGATTCTTTGGAGCCGACAGCCCCCCGTGGCAGAGGGGTGGCATGGCAGGCGCGCAGGTACGTAGGTATTGGTGGGTACAGCCCGTTCCACGAATGGGCGGTCCATAGCACGCAGCTAGCTCCCCGGAGGGGGGCAGCAGGAAGAGACGGTGCCTCAGTGCCTGTAAAAATCTGTAATGGAGCGCTCGCTCGCTCAGTGAACCCGATTCCGATCCACTGGGGTTAAGCTCAAACTGGTTCAGGGTCGAAATATTAATTGCTTGTAATAAGATGCGGCTATTCCCGGGCTCCTATACTTTCACCGTCCAGCAAAAGATGTCTCAAGTTTGTCAAAATGTTGATGTATGTAGACATGACTTGATGTATAGATGCATTCAAATTTAATCAAAATTCAGACATCCTTTGTTAGACGAAGGAAGTACTTTATTTTAGGAACAATGATCACACACGACGTACACCGCCGTGCGCACACACTCACACGGATGACCAGAATCGTGAAAACGTTTTGAGATCGACGAAGTCACTGACGCTTCAGTGTGAAGCGTGAACGGATTGCATCTCCTACTGCCAAAAGAAATTCGGCTCAAATGAGACACGCCGAGGGTCAAACCTGGGGTTCGATCCTTGGTAGGTTTTGGGGTGCAGCCACCACCCTAAACCATAAAAATGATGACTCTTAGTCAAATTGTATTAATCCATTCCATTCCAAAAAGAGTTCGACAAAAATTTGCTAAGCTCGGTATCCACAGTTGAATGTCCAATAACCCGCCACGCAAGGGCGGAATTTGCACCGTGAACAATATTTAAACTATGAAAATACACTTATCACAATCCAAAAAAAGAAGGTCGATATCTGCATACAGCATGGTAGGTTCCCGGTGGAATTTTATTATCGAATGTGGGGATTCAGAAAACGGTTTGCTATTAAGAAGTCGCTTGTTTCTTAGTTAGCGATCAGCTGACGTGTTTGAACATTGGATCTTAATCCAACAACAGCATGCGGGAGAAGAGAGAGTGGGGATGACACTTAGATCTTAATTCAAGAGTCCGGAGATTTAAGTCTTCTGTTTAAAATTCAGACGCCAGCTAACTCCGAATACGGTTTTGGTATTGAAAAATATCAGAATATTCGTTAAAAAGAAAACATCATATCCGCGCATAGAGCCGTCAGCCAAACGCGGTGTGCCGTTCAACCCTGCAAACTTCGCCTATTTCCCCCATGATTTCACATTTTCACTAGGAACATCTTGCACGCCACTTGAAACTGAACGTCCGCATGCAGCGTCGACTTTTCAAAGACAGACCCCCCTCCACACACACACACCACAACCAGCTTAATACTAGCTCGATCCACCCATCCATCTATCAATGATCATGAAACGCAGGTTCGCCGCTCCCTTTAATTTTTTTCTGTCACATCACACGACAGGCCAGGCAGGGGCAGCACAGTACGGCACGCCTTTGGCTCGCGTGGCCTATCGTATGTTTAAGTCCTGTGACCTCCCCGATTCGTGCCCTTTTGCTGGACAAGTGGATCCCGCGCGCATCCAGGCTTTGCTTCTGTCTGCCTGGTCCATCGAAACTGTCAATAATGCAGACGACTCTAATCGAAGGAGAACGGTTTTGTATCCCCAGGTGAGTGATCCACCGGTGGCATGCTACTAGTTGTACTAGTACTAGCTTACATAGGAGTACCGTGTAACTTGGTCGTTCCAGGATTCGCTGCCTGCTTTTGAACCAAATTCGAGATTACTGTCTCTACTTGCAGATTGATCGGTCGAGTTGCCGTTAATTGCAGGCTCGATCGGGACATAGCTATCTCGCATGTACGTAGTAGTACCGATTGTAGTGTAGGTACGTGTGGCCAAGAATGCATGAACGTAACTGATCGCTGAGAGATAAAAGGGCAGGCAACTGGGGCAGGGGGCTCGAAAGGAAACAACCGGAACGCATGGAATTGGGGCGGGGCAAGCTGATCTGGGCCCTCTAGTGGCTCTGGCGCTGCAGGTCGATCGATCGTGCTCGACAAAAAATGGTTCTGGCTTTGGTCGCAGTCGCCACCTTGTTAGTTCGAAACTTTTTCCACATGTGTGCCCCGTTCCAACTCCAAACTGGAGTGCCTGATCCCTGCATGCATTCCTGTCAGGTACTTCCTCCGTTTCACGAAGATTGACATGATTTTAACTTAGTTCTGATTTAAAATCGTGTCAATTTTTATGAAACGGAGCGATTACATGAGTACGTATAACGTGTCTGCAACTCGCAAGGGAGCATATGGACGTACGGGTGGTCCAGGATTTCCACCAGAGGTGGAATGATTCCAAGCCAGGAGCAGGAGGGCCGTTTTTCCCGGTTCGTCGTTCCGTGTACCTACGTCTGGAAGCGAAAGCAACTACTGTACGATTATACCGTAAGTCCATCGATCGAGTCATCGAGAAGCATGTGTGTATCTGTATACTTGGATGATTCGATCGAGCGTGGTATGCAGTTTTCGGCCGAAACGAGAGGGCCGGGTGCATTGATTGCAGGGAGTATAAAAAGCCGGCGCGGCTGCAGACTATATTGGCACGTTTCCGGATCGATTAATCACCGACTGTACGCACGCACTCACGTAAGCGTGTGTGACGTCGACGGGCGCAGAGACATCGCGGTGGTCCGTACGTACACCGAATTAACCAACGAAAGCATATCCTGCGTGTGCATGTACGCTTGCTCTCTACTGATATTTCGTTTTTGTTTTTGAATCATACAAGACCGCGATCGATGTACATACTTGAGGAATATAGCATATATGTAAAACGGGACCGGATAATGATTTTATATAGTACCATATTTTATTTCACAATTTCCATTGGTTTGGAAGCGGCACGGACATGATATGAATGCAAAAACAAATAAGGAATACGGACGGATAATGACGTGAAAAAACATGGTACGGTAACGGAGCGGCGCTGGATCAGACGGGGACAAAAATGGTCAACTGACAGAAGAGAAATAACCACAACATCTTAACGGAGAACCACGTCTTTCTATATTTTACAGAGACATTATATTCCTTTTTCATGTTTTGCTATTAAGAAGTCGTCTGTATTTTTTTAGTTAGAGACAAGTCGACGTGATTGGTCGTCACGGGTGGAGCCAGAAAAGGAAACCACTGGGTTCATTACACTATAATCATGGGGTTCATATGTGTAGGCTCGGATCCAATTCCTCATCTGAACCCAATGTCTACGCTGTAACTCCGCCCCTGTTGGTCGTCAGATTTTAATCCAGCGATAACACGTTACGGAGGGGAAAGTGTGGATGACCCTCGGATCTTGATCCGATGTCTCTGACATGTCCATCGACATTTAATACCTTTGTTTGAAAATAGTTACACCATTTTTTCCTTTCAGTTTGAACGTTTCTCTCTCCCTCTCTTCAATTTAACGGGCCACCTCCGGCTGATAGATCATCTTAGTTAACGAGAAGTGTAGCATACCAGTAGTATTATGCACGTGCGTATAGCAGCAGCTAGTCACACACATATTTCTCGACCCCAGATCGAATCGAATCTGAATCGATCGAGCCCCTGCTCGATTCTGGCGGCCCCGCTAGCTATAGCTTTCCGTACGTAGCCCTCCCTGACGTATCGAATCGATACGTCAGTTGTCCATCGATCGATCAATCGAGCGCGTACGTACCAACGTGAACCGAGACCAGATTTGGCATATGCAGCTAGCGCATGCACGCACGTGTTCGTGCTGTGTGCAGTGTGTCCCGTGTCCCGCCATCGATGGATCGACCGATGCGACGGCGCCCCGGACAGGCCTAGGCTGCAGATCCCCGCCCGGGACGCCGCTCGGACCGTACGTGCTATATGCTCAGCTCGCGCGCGAGCACGAGGCTCTCTTCTACGTGTGCCGGCGCCCTAAGCGCGCGCGGTCGATCGCCATGTGAGGCCATTTCATCGTCCATGCATTATGTGCACAGTTCTTTTATACTACTGGTACTTCCTCCGTCCCGTTTTGGTTTCAGATGCATTTATATTTATTTGACAAATTTAAGCCATTTAATATGCATGCTTGTCGGGTTCCGCACAAAAATCCACCAGATCAACCACACCGCTATTTCCCCATGAGCAATGGCAGAGAACACACCAGAATGCTGCTACTGTTCTTCTACTGCCACTGAGACTAGATTCGGGAACGGCCTTATCCGGTCGAACTAGCTAGGAGCCTGGGCTCGATAGCAAACGCGACCGGACCTCGTGAATGACGGTGGTCGTCGATAGATTAATCCTAGTACGCGCGCCTACACGTACGTCAATAATTGCCCCCACGCAACCAACAATTATATGAGCAGCACGCACGCGAAGTCCGGACGGCTAGACTATTTGGGCTGGTCGATCGAGTGGTAACAGGCATCCGTGTGATGAAGCCCAAGGCTCGTGGGAATCTGTCTGCGGGACGCCAGGAGCAGCAGCCGCGGCGGCGGCGACAAAGTCCGAGCCGATCGAGTGGATATATATGGCACCCGGTTCCTTATTTTTGCTCGTTTGGTACGTGCAATGTTTATCCTGCAAGAAGAAACCGACGTGCGGCTCGAGCGCGGGTTCTCTCTCTCTGCTCATCCGTCCAAACCAGCTTTCCCGTCAGTCGCATCAGCACGTGTCGTCCGGCCTCGCGTGGTTGCGTGGATAGAAAAGGATGTACAAATGTACCGGTGCTGCAAACTTGTTTTTCCCTTTTTAACCAACCGATGAATGCCATTGCAAGGGGGCGACAAGGCGTGAAGATAAGCACCAATTAGTGGCTGGGCAGCAAATGGCAGGTAAACCCAATTGTACTATTATTTGAGAAATGAGAAGCCTTACCCGTTAAAAAAAACAATTGTACGACAACATGGGTGGGAGGGAAGGAGGGAGGGAGGGAAATGAACGATGAGGAACAAAACCGGATGCTTTAATTTGGCTAGCTTTTTTTTAAGGACTAATTTGGCATTTTGGCATGCTTTCAAAGAAAAAATTGCTTGTAGGGTCAACATGTAGGTTAGCACGAACCTTACATACATACTACTCCCTCCAATACTAAATTATTGTCAAAATATTACGTGTATGTAGACGTTTTTTAAGAATAGATACATCCATATTTTGACAAATTTGAGTCAAGAATTTAGAATCAGAGGGAGTACTATTTGTCACGGAAAAGGAAAGCATGGCACCCACGTGAACTGTCACCTGTCATTGCAAATGCCTAATTTAGCACCCTATCTTTACTACTACTTAATTTCGAGTTTGGTACGTACGTTCATCCGTCGCACTCGTCCCACCCGTCCGATCCCCGCACCCCAAGAAAACCATCCCTATCTGAACCCTAAAAAAAAAACAATCCAACAATCAATCACGGCCGTAATTAGCTCCTCTCTCCCGCACCACGTTCCACCGTTCTCCACGCACCCGTTCTTTCCGTTCTCTCGATCCACCTCCTCCTTTCTAGCCCTCCAGATCCGCCATCGTCCCCATCCCATCCCCTACTCCAGAGACGTCTCGTCACCAGCGCCCCTCCTCTCGCACGACACAACGGCGGATGACGATGGCGGCCTCCACTGCCAGTTGGCCCCCGCCGAGGCCGCGCTCGACGGGGGCGGCACCGGGGCGCTCGACGTCATCAGTGTCTCCCGCGTGGGCGCCCTCCGCCATTCCTCTTCCTCACACATGAAGCAATTGCGGACGATGAAGACGACGGCCGTCGCCGCCTGTTGGCCACCGTTGAGGCCGCGCTTGGCGGGGGCGGCACCATGCTGCCGACAGTCATCGGCGTCCCTTGCGCAGGCGCCCTCCGCCGTTCCTCTTCCTCACACATGAAGCAGCGGCGGATGATGAAGACGATGGCCGCCGCCGCCTGTTGGCCACCGTTGAGGCTGCGCTTGGCGGGGGCAGCACCATGCTGCTGACAGTCATCGGCGTCCCTTGCGCAGGCGATCTCCATCGCCGGATACTCTCCCCTGGCCCTCATGGACCACTCGTTCGGCATCCAGCACCTCAAGGTAACTAACCCTATCCATACCTCTCTCCGTCTTACTCCTCAATGTGCCCCTGTATTGATTGAGATTTCCTTCCATCGATGGGCACTTAGGAGTAGTTTAGACTTTTGCCAAGAGTAGACACTTCTTTCTTACTCATGGTCTTCTGGCAATCTGGCGCGGTATTTTGAAACAAAATAAATTCATGTGGTGATTTATAATTTTGTAGTCCGTAAAATGTGCGGAAATCTTTGGGTCATGACTTGATTACTGCAATATTTTGGTAAAAGAGCGTCAAGTAAAATGCATGATCTTTTAATATAAATGAAGGTTGTTGTAGGAAATTTTTATGTTGATGCTTATCTGAGATAGCATAATTGGACATAATTTCGATAAATCATAGGCGGTTCGTCAATCACTTGCTAACGAATTTGATCGTGATTCCATTTGGCTCATTGGTACCTGGAACTCACTCAGAAGACTCAGAATATAATTCATGTAAGTAGTAAGTAGGAATAAATAAGTTTTGGATGCACATGTTTTGTTGTTTTGCTCATTCTTTGTTTACAAATTTCATATGTTTCATATTCCCTTGTTTCTTATTTTTGAAATGCTTTGTTCTTAACTTCAATTATGTACAACTGTAAGTCTGGCAATATATCTGAATTTTAACCCATTCTCTCTGTCAAATAGATTTTGATAGAGGAGAAAGTCAATTATTTGGGGAACATGTGTGTAACAAGTTTGATCCCCTTTTTTCTTTTAGAATGTTCAAAGAATATATGTCAATTATATGGGGAACACCACTGACGACACAATGTAACAGGGAAGAAAATTATATGTTTTTTTAAGACTAAGGTACTGTATACTTGCTGCTTATGCTATCATGAAGCATGAGAATGAAACCCACCTGAAGTGGGGTTAAAGGTGAACAACAAATAGACTGAAATATGAAGCTGAGTTTGTGAGAACTGAACTTTGATTTCTGCAGAGCTGCTCATAATACCGGTAACACATTGTCACTTAGTACTCTAGAATCTGTGTTTATTTATTTTTCCAAGTGACCAATATTTTCTAAAAGCATTATGGTTTTCTGGTTGCACTAATAAGCTGACATATGAGCAAAGTTTCACTGTCATGCTTTGCATCTGTAGGTTTGTTGTGTTATCCCAAATCTATAAGGGCCATGTTTCGGCCTTCCGGGGAGGATGTTGGTGATATTGTTGCTCCTCTTGGGACTATTCACACTAATCTAGGAATTCCCATAAACATGATATTTCATACGTTTTGTTTGGATGTAATAAGGTAATATCTGCATTTTGAACGTATCCCTTTACTGAGTTTGGTTGCTTAATTTCAGTGGTGTAATTTTGGGGCTTACTAAAATTTGAAAAAGGCAATGCTGCAAATGCGTTGGAAACTCAAACCATCCGGTTACGGTCTTCTGAACCCTGAACAAATTCATTAGCCATAAGTAGCTGAGTCCTTCAACTTCCATTTCTTGTATATCACTAATATAAAAATGTATATGTTACAAGTTGTCTATATTAATCTACCATAACCTCCAGGATACATATAATCTACCTTATGTGATTCTATCCTACTGTACAAAAGAGGTACCAAACTGTGCCAGTTGTTAATATCAACTCAAGTCCTTGTAGGAATGAGAGGCTTGAAAATATCTGGGAGGCTGTAGAGAATGGCGACATCGTTCTTGTATGCTGTTAGTGAAGGTTTGCTCCTACCATTTCATCAGCTAATAGATGTGGTAAGTGTTTTTGTTGTCACTAATCATGATCTTTGTTTCCAATTTGCCTTCCAGGCATATTTTTATTGTAATATACTTGAACAAGCTTGCCCTATTATAGGTTGGTTCCAGTTTACCTTTCTTTGATGTTATTTAATGTGGTACTTTAGATAGATCTGTTTGTACCGCATCCTATGTATGAACCAAGTTCTGTATTCTTGAGTTCTCATATTATTTATCGTCGTTTTTCAATGTTTTGGTATTGTCGAATTTTGTTATCATAGCAATTGGGTATGGCCGATATGTATTCCGTGCAAACGATATGCACCTTCTTTTCAATATTCGTTTCCATTATATGTTGAACATCAGCCGTCACGAAGCACGGACATTCCACTAGTTGGTTTAGTAAAACGGATTGTAACTAGGGGTGGGCGTGGCTCGTACCGGCTCTGAACCGCACCAAACTTCACGTACCTAGGGTGCAAGGGAGTAAAAAGGTTCGATCCATTGGAGCAGCATCCGTGATCCACACGATCCAATGGATCTTTTGGTTCGAACCTAAATTGCCTGCGCATACTGCATACCGAAAAGAACAGCATGCTTCGTCTTGCCAGAGGGCTCTCGTCGGCTGCTCTGCTGCAGGCCGGAAAAGCCGAATAGCTCAAAGCTCGAAGAAGGTTGCCGACAGCAGGGTAATGGAGGAGTTATTTTC
Source organism: Brachypodium distachyon (assembly GCF_000005505.3). NCBI lineage: Eukaryota > Viridiplantae > Streptophyta > Magnoliopsida > Poales > Poaceae > Brachypodium > Brachypodium distachyon. The sequence continues at coordinate 14,708,733 of NC_016132.3, read as the reverse complement.
GTCGCCTGCTCGGCTGCAGTGCGCGCCTGGGACGGAGGTAGAAAAACTTCAATCTCGCTGAATCGACAGCAGGGTAATGGTGGAGGTTGGCGGGGAGTTGGGGGCGCCGGCGCGATGGAGACGAATCCACCCGGTGGCGGCGTGGGATGCGGAGGCGGCCGCCGATGGTCTTAGCGGCGGAGTCGTCTTGGCTTCGGCTTTGAAGGCGGCGAGCCGCTGAGGGGGTGGGGAGGGAGCGGATTTGCAGGCGGTGCGAACTGTGATCACTTGCACTGAAGGAGACGGCGGCGGCGACCACGGTGGGGCTTAGCGGCGGCGGCGGCAGCAGCAGCAAATCGAGGAATTGGAGAGATCAATCGCTGCCTCGGCCTGAGGAACAGGAAGGTTCGAACCGGTGAATCAATGGTTCAATTGGATAGGATTTAGTTGTTCCGATTTTTTTTGTAAACCGAACATCCGATCCGTAGATACCACGTTTCTCTTGGATCAGCTCGAACCGTACCACGCACAGCACTAATCTTCCATATCTAAGGAGAAGAACATGCTACTGCTACTTGATTTCTCTCAACATGCAAGCATGCCACATCATCACACTATTAATTTGTTCATATCTATTTAGTGAAACACTCATATTTTTTGCACATGCATGCATGCTATTTTTCATCAAGCTATTTTTACTAAGTGAATGATCTATAATTTATCATACAATTCCATTATACATTTCACTGAATACTCTTTTGTTGCTATTTTTCATTCATGTATGTTCTCAACAACGTGGGCTCACGTATGTTAACTAAAAATTTCCACGACAACGTACGGGGCTCGTCTAGTTGTAACAAGCGGACGTGAGCTGTTACCGAGCACGGCTCGAGCCCTGTCGTCTGATCTGAACCTTGATGTCTTGATGATGCATCGGGGGTTGGCACCGTGTAGAATCTAAACTGAACTGTTTCCTTCTTCCTCTGAAGTACTTAACTTCTTATACGGCACAAAAGGCCCCAAAGAAGCGAAGAGGGGGGCTTTTTTACAACGTTGTCACTTAGTACTCCAGTTAACTTGTACTCTAGAAGTAAGTAACACACAAAGACAATCGGAACAATAGGGCCGTTAATTTACAGTACACCAGGCAGCATATAGCGTGCGATTCAAGCTGTTAAACTGCCGGTGACAAAAGGGTGCAGCACACTTGCAGGCTTGCAGCTACGAGCCTACTACTACTACTAGCGGAAGTTACAAATGTTTTCCCAGAAAGGACAAACTGAAACCGGGACGAAGCAGAGCATGCGGGAGAGGCATTTTCGCAGGCGCATGCCAATTTTGGGCTGGGAAAGCAGGCAGGCACACGTACAGCTAGCTTTAGTTACCACATCTGGATTACACATCAAACGACCGACCAACGATCGACAGTAGCCGCCGGCCGGACATCAGCTAGCTTAGCTAGTGCACTTGTGCTACGTGCGGCGGCTGGACGACGACGCAGGCGGCGCTGCTGCTGCTGCTGTTGCTGCAGCAGTGATCGGCGGCTGTGGGTTCCTTGGAGGCGGTGATCAGAGCCGTCGGATTAGTATCTGCGACGTTGCGCAGCTCGTAGGGGCCGAGGCGGTTGTCGCCGAGGCGGGTCTTGTAGGCAGCCGCCTTGTACTCCCCCCAGGTGAAGTCCCTGTAGAGGCTCTGCTCGCCCTCCCTCATCAGCTCCGGCAGCGGCGCGATCCTCTGCGCCGGCGCCGGCCCGCCGAAGTAGATCACCGACAGCCTCGACGCCTGCGCCCCTTCCGGCGCCACCACCCTGTGCTTCACGCTCCTGAACCGCCCGTTCGTCAGCACCTGCAAGCAGTCGCCGACGTTGACGAAGAGGGAATCCGGGTCGGGAGCCACGTTGACCCATGGCGCGTCGGGTCCTTGGAGCTTAATCTGGAGCCCGGCCGTGCGGTTGGACCGGAGCAGGGAGATGATCTGCGGGTCCGTGTGCTCCCCGAACCCCGTCATCCCCGCCACGCAGTCTTCTTCCTTGGTCGGCGGGTAATGGTTCACCCTGACAAGCTCTTCCTCGCTTCCATCCACCATCCTTCTCAGCGCACATCTCTCCTGCATCCCCAGCCCCTCCGCCATTAGCTCCAGCACCTTCCCGCTCGCGTTCCTCACCGCTCCCGTGTACTCCTCCAGCGCCGCCCGGAGCGATGGCGGGAGGGAGGAAGCTCCTGGGATGGAGCTGGAGTTTGAGTTTGAGCCGAGGGAGAGGAGGAGGTACTCGAGCCAGCCGACGTCGCCGTTGGAGCCGATGCTCCTGCTGCCGTACCCGAAGGGCCTCCGGGCGGCCGCGGCAATGGTGGCGTCCACCTTGTCTTCGTGCGGGAGCGCGAAGAAGGCCATGGCGCGGGCCTCGAGCGCTGCGGCGAGCGAGCTGGGGATGCCGTGGTTGGTGGCCCGGAAGAAGCCCACGCCGCGGCAGGCATCCGCCACGGCCCTCGCCGCGCCCGGGGACGACAGGTCCACCGTCGGGATCGCTGCTGCTGCTGCTGCTGCGGCCTTGGGGGACTTGGTCAGCGGGTTCGCGTGGTCGATGGAGCTCGGCGCCTTGATCGCCACCATGGCCGGGTCCCGAGCAAAGCCTCGCGTTCCACTAGGAACTCTCGAGTGAGTCAGTGAGTGAGGGAAACAGAGTAGGAACAGGGGAGAGGAGCTGGCTTCGCGGGCTGAGGCAGAGGATGTTTTGCTCTGTTTTTCACGCTTTGCACAGATGCACTTGTGGTGGTGATCTTGATGCTGTGATGAAGGAGCTACTGGCTCGTATATATAGGCGACAGGAGCATCAATTTAACTTTGAGCTCCTGCAGCAAGCCCGCAACCAGGTGCTCTCGCTATTTTTTTTTTTATTTTTTTAAACTTTGAAGTGTTCGTTAGTCAGTTTAGCGCGAAACTGCAAATGACCGCAGAAGAGACCAGAGACACAACCTGCGTGTGCATGCTTATGCAGTATGTGCTCGACGGACAAGAGATACTCCCTCAGTTTAATAATTTTTGTCGAAATATTACATGAATCTAAACATTTCTTATAAATAAATACATTATTTTGGGGGCAAATTTTGAGATAAAAATTATGAAACGGAAAGAGTATCTTTTTTTTAAGGCAATTATACGACGCGGCGACGGCGCTTCCCTCCAAGATATGTTACTTTAGTGTTACTTAAACCAGTTAAATGGATATGCGTACCGGATTTACAAAAAAAATGCATAAGCTATGTTTTCCTGATATTTCCCTTTTTTGCATTAATTAAAGAACTAGCAAGGTGTCCCGTGCAAAACATCTTTATTAAAGATATTTATTATTGTATTTGTATTATTTTTAAAGCACAAAAAAATGACAAAGGCATGTCACTGGTATGTGCTATTAGACCAGTATGAAAATAGGAAATTAAAAGTTCCTTCACGAACCATGTTCACGATTGATTTTTTCGAAATGCAAAATTAATAAACCTCACTACACATATACACTCAAATAAAATTTGAAGAATAGTAGTAAAATAAACCCTTATATGGGCCGAGCCGTAAATCCTATGTGATGGCGACCAAGTCAACATTCCGCAAGCACGAGTCAAAGACACCTACGTGGCGCGGTCAATCCTACGTGGCAGAGGAAAACTAGTCAACAAGTCAAGCCTCTCATGCCATGGTCAAGGGGTCAAATGAGTTAGAGTGGGGAGCAAGAAAAGTGAGAGGAGGGCCCTTGGTCCATGGTGGACCATGGACCAAACCCTACTTTTCTCTCATGGTGCACACAAAAGCTATGGACCAAAGGACCTACTTTTATCCTTTTGCCTCCACTTTTCTCTCTCCCTCAAGGGTAGCCATGGTCATTTGTCATGGACCCCTAGGCTTTAAATACCCCACATGAGGGCATGTATCATTCACTCTCACTTGAATAAACTCAAGGGAGAGGGCTAGAGTCTCTTGCAAAGAGCTCTAGTTTCGAGATCCGGGAAGACGCGTTCGGCCCGGACTCGAAGGAGAAGGGGTTGGGTTAGAGTTCCGAGGGAATCCTAACCTCGATACTTGGAAATACGCGTTCGGTCCAAGTACGAGCGGCCCCGACGGACCTCTCGCCTAAAGGTGTCTTGGGAAGATCCGCTCGGCCCAAACCCTCGGCTAACAACCCCCTCGAAGCTTTTCCTAACATAGGATTAAGTCGCACCTGCAGGGTCGACCGAACATATTCAAAAAATATTGACGTGTCAACTTGTCCAAGTGTACGACAACCTTCGCTATAAGGCCGGCGTACACGCCCTACATTTACACCCGCACTTGTGCCATCGAGCATTGGCACCCCTTACTCTAATTGTTGTCGAGAACAACAACAATAGCTATAAAGGCAGATCAACTAACAAAACCTACATCTAGGAAAGCACATTTAACTAATCACACTACTCTTAGAAGTATGAAATTATTGTGTTTTGAATATGACGCAACGTTTTATTTTTATGTGGCTTTAGATCGTAATTCACAATTTTAAGTTTACAATGTGAGCCTGATTGGTTGATCAATGTGTGCGTTAAACTAATTGATTGTTGTGAGATGATGGTCGCACCTGAGATGACTGATCATGAGACGACTGATTGTGTATATTATTATTTACAAAAGTTTAAACTTCACAAGCTGGATTAGTCAATCACTTGTTTGCACTGACGTGTTGTGTGTATGCCAAGCTATATAAGTAGATTTTTTTAATAATAAATCCTTATGTGAGGTCTTTTACATGATTATTTTATCTATACTTGATCAAAGTTTAGATCGTGAGCTAGTCATTTGCCTTTTGGCTTTGTAGTGATATTTGATTAGTAATTGTTTTTTATTCGATATCTAGTTAGTCGCTCATATATGATGTTAATTAGTATCCATAGTTAACTTTAGGATCACATGTTAGCATGTAGAGTTGTAATTCTTTAAATGACCGTTAATAACTCACCTTTGCAAAAATATAGACGTAGATTATAATGAATAGAGGTGAGCTTACTACTTTATATTCTCTTATCTGTCGAAAACATTGAAAAAATGGTCATGTCATAACCATTGGTGGAGCTAGCCTAAGTCTATAGCCTATGTGCTCGGGCTTAAGCTTCACAATTCTGCCACGTGACACCATTAGAGTCGTTGCTTCCCTTTTGGATACACAACCCAGAAACCTGGGCACGTGTCCATGGTGCCCCCAAGGTGGATCTGCCCATGGTCGTAACTTTTTTTAATCATTAATGCAATATGTTCTGTTTACGTGTTAGGATGTACAATTATAATTCTTTAAATGCTTGTTAATAAATAATCCTTTCATAAATATTGATTATGACGGATTGAGAGGAGGTTACTACTTCATATTCTCGTAATCCTAAAAAATGTTTTTTTAATTCTTTAAACGCTCGTTGATAATTAATCCTCTTGCATAAATATAGATTATGATGAATGGAGCTAGGTTTACTACCTAATATTCTCATGATTCAGAAGACATATAAGGGAAATAAAGTTGAGAGGTCTTAACATATTGATCGTGCAACGGTCTTTGCATATTGTTTTTGACACCATACAAATCAAGATCTAATAGTTTCAATAATTCAGATTATGTGGATCAACGCTAGTGCCCTATACTGTGCTTTATTATATAACGGTTTAAACAATTCAGATGATGCAAATCAAACTGATTGGTCATTTGTGCGTTTGGAATCATGTAAAGAACTATTTGGCCTATCTAGCATATTGGGCCTATGTTGGTCTCAAATCACTTTGATGTTTAGTCTTTGACCCATCAGATATATCCACCTAATTAAATCGTAGTCATCAAATATGAGATTTAACGGTTAAAATAATTTAGATTATGTGGATCAGCATGGTGCCTCCCCTCATAGCCCTCCTCGTGCTTTCATAATATAGATAAAAGATAATGAATAGTTTACTACTTAATATTCTCGCGATCCATTACAAAAAATAATGAAAAAAAGTTGTGATATCATACATATTTGTCGTAGAACGTAGTATGTTACGTTTGGCACAATACAAATAGACTTTTGGCTTATATGGAATATTAGGCCTATGTGGGCCTTGAATGATGTTTTGTCCAACCCATTAGATATATCCTACTCCCTAAATGTTAACCATCGAATATCAGTTCTAACGGACCAGATAATTAGGATGAGGTGGATGAGTGCGGTGCCTCTCCTCGGTGCTGCTCATATTGCTTTTTATATTTACTTATTCCGATCCATAATAAGTGTTGTTAATTTAGTATTTTGTACAAATTCAGTGACACTCAAATCGAAGGAGTAACGATAGAATAGATAAAACAGAACTAACGCTCGCAGTTCAGCTAGTTTGCCTCCGTGCGCGACGCCGTCTGCATGGTGCTGCACTGGACCTAGAGATGCATGCATCCTCTCTTTTTTTTCTTGCGTAAGACTGCATTGCAAGCACAACAGGAGCTGCTCAGCTGGGCGTCGTGCGCGCATCGTCGTGCCGCGGCATGGTTTCCTAGATAAAAATAGATAACATAATAGATTGACAGATACTGCTGTTGAACGCGCATAGAAAGATATGGACTGGTGGGAACTGGTGTTAGATCTGCCGAGAATTTATCGTACGTGTTAATTTTTTTTTTTGAAAGGAAGTTTTAATTGCTCTGCTGTTAATCGATCTTCTGTACCGTCCGTGCAAAGCGCGTATAAAACCAAGAGTCCGGTTCTTTGTTTTTAATGGAAATCGTGAGGGGCGGGATTTAGTGCGATAACGTGACATGTTTTAATGTGACATATTTTTTTAACGGAAATCGTGTGGGACTCTAGAGGATTTAGCAACGTAACATATGTTTGGACAAACAATTTATGATCCTCGGATCTTCTATCCAACGGTCAAACTAATTGAGGTGACGTGAATCAACGTGAAACCTCTCCTCAATACTCTTCATATTGCTTTTACTATATAACAGAGGACTGGAATTTAACTCCAGATGGATGTCGAGATGTCATGCCGCATCTGTATGGTCCATAGCAACGATTAGACGACGCATCCGTCGATAGCACATAGCAGCATAGGAAACCATTTTATTCTTCCTTACGACCTTTTTTTCATTTTACAAATACATTATTTTAGTTCAGGCTACAAGATCATACTATCAACGATGAGCTTGATTTTTGGCAAAGCCTTGCGTTAATAAGTCTCCGCTGCTCGATCCATGAGAACCAAAATCAATTATCCATATAGCATGGGCTAAAGGCTAAAGCTCATCGTAGGTTCCCAATCCATGTCTTGGTAGGCCGTGCGTGTATCGGCCTTGCTGGAATCACGCATGGCTGGCTGACCCAAGGTTGCAAAAGGCATCCCACAAGAGATACTACACAGGTACCAAGAAAATTAGTGGTCAATGTAAATGAGAGAAGAATGACACAACCAAATAATGGTCGTTTGAAAAATAACATGTACTACACGGATATCAAGACAACAAAGAAGATGACACGTGGGTCTATCAAAAAAAGAAATAAATAAGAAAAAAATTGAAACACATTGAAAAAAGGAGAGAAATTTTTTAGTACTGGTACTAACTAGTACCTTGTTGGAGATGACACGAGTGAATATAGAAATAGGCCCAATTAATTTTTCGCTTGAAAATTATTACTTACTCCGTCCAATGTGAAGTGCCTAAATATTACATGTATCTAGAAGTATTTTAGTATATATGGTGTGGCTATTTCTAAGTCGTTAAAATATTACATGTAACTAAACGTTTTTTAGGAATGGATACATTCATTTTTAGGCAAATTTGAGACAAGAGTTATGAAACGGAGGAAGTATTATATATTGGATTACGATCCGATGGCTCACATGTCAATTGATCGCGACTTATCAATAGCAAAACCGTTTAGTATATAGATACGTTTATTTTTAGACAAATTTAAGTCGTTTGAAGAGAGGTGGCCAGAGCGAGTAGATAAAGTCATAAAGAGATGGAGATGGATGTTGCTGCAGCCCAAAAGCTACATAGACGTGCATGTCTCCTACCTGGGAACGTGACATTCACCTGTGGCGCGCAAGCTACAAATACCGTACAAAAACTGTCCGTACGTATTGCGCCCATACACAACTACTCCCTGGTGTAGGTGTGTCCGTGCCGTGGTCCACCGATGTCGCTGTTGCATCCGTACGTACGGGTGTTGTCTCTTCGCGTTTATTAGAAGGAGAAACATACCAGTGCAGTTGTGCAAAGACAATTAAGTTGTTCGGATAGAATTAAGCGTTGCCGGTTTTGGTATAAGAAACTTGTACATTTTTTAGTCAGCGAACAGTCGATTTGCTTGACGATCACATCTTAATACAACGACAGAACGTGGGAGAGGGAGGATAGGACAACTGCGGATAGACCGTATTTCAATGGATGTGGCTATATCTTAGTTGCCCAATTTTTAAGAAAAATAGTGAAATCTCAGTTGATGTATCACAACCGTTCAATTATTATTTGGAAGCCATCCCACTCTTTTCCTTTCATCGTTCGTTCTGAATGTTAAAGCGTAAAAACATATCCAATGGTTGAGGAATCATCTGATCTCTAGCTAAAAATCAGACAATTCAGATATAGCAAAACCGTATTTCAATGGCTTTGATGTCATGATGTGTCAACTTAGATTTAAGCGTTTTTTGCTTAAACTAAAAATCAAGCGATTGAGTCAGCTGCGACATAGTCACATCTACACTACTACAAAATGGTCTATATGCAACGGCACATCAGTAACGGGTCCGGCGTGACCGTTACTGATGAATAACATCAGTGTCGGTCGCGGCCGCGACCGTTACTGATGAACACAACGGGCTTTGCCCGTCCCCGCCCAGCCGTACATCAGTGGCGGTCGCGCAAGGGGACCGCCACTGATGAACCACGCATCAGTAACGGTCGACCCAACGCGACCGTTACTGATGTGTCCACGATTATCAGTAACGGTCGCCCGTTTCCCGATCGCCACTGATGCGTCGCGATTTAAATTCGTTGGGCAGAGCCGCAGCTCGTCGCGCTGCGCGTCGTAACGGACGAGCTGTGGCTCCTTCACTTCCGGCGACAGCGAGGCGCTGCCCGACGACGCCATGGCCGCCGGCGAGCCCCCCAGGTAGCCCCTCCTCCCTCCCCCTTCCTCCTCTCTCCCCCTCGCGTCGGCGGCGCCGTCTCCATGGCTGGCGGGCGGCCATGGCTGCCGATCTCCATTTTTGGAGCTCCGACGGCCAGCGAGCTCTGATTCTCGACCCCGAAGCTTCCCTCTCTCTCCCGATCTATCTCTCCCTCCCGATCTCTCTCCCGATCTATCTCTCCCTCCCGATCTCTCTCGCCGGCCTCCAATTTCTCTCCGAAGTTCCCCAATTTCAAATTTTTGAGCTCCGCGGCCGCCGGCCAAAATGCAGCCTCCTCGTCGTCGCCCGGAGCTTTCCTGTCGCTTGCGAGCTCTCTCTCCCTCTCGATCTTTCTCGCCGGCCTCCAATTTCTCTCCGAATGTCTCTAATTTCAAATTTTTAGTTAGCTCCGGTTAATTAACACCTTAATTCCCTTGTCAATGATTATGCCAACTATTTTGCTTTGTTTGTTTTCTTGTGTATTGTGTTGTAGATCGAAAGACCGTTTTTGGATGTACGCCAAGGAAAGAATCAATGCTCAATGGATAACCGAATGGACGGTCTTTTTTGGAGTCGCGAAAGGTGATATGGAACAAAAATGACTTTTGATGATGCATTGTCCATGTCGCAAATGTGGAAACACATGCATGATGAAGCCTGAAGATGTTCAGATGCACGTGATGGCATCGGGTTTTGTGGAAGATTATTCTCGCCGGACTTGTCACGGGGAGGATGTGGTTGATGTCGGTAGCGGTAGCGAAGATGATGATGTCCTGCGGTATGATCTGGCGAATGATTCCGAGGAAGAAACAAGGGTCGATGAGGAGGCTAATGTGGAAGGTGAAGGAGCTCCACGAGACAGGATTACCGAAATGCTAGATGACCCGTACCTACGGGAGCAGCTGGAGGACCCCGAAGATGAAGCAGAGTCTGCTCAGTTCAAAAAATTGTTGGAGGGCGCAAATACACCCTTGTATGATGGAGCTGGCAAAAAAAACCACGTGCTCGAAGTGACGCTCGAACTTTTGAGGCTGAAGGCAGCATCATGCTGGCAGACAAGGGCTTCACGAACTTGTTGAGTTACCTTGCTTCGGTTTTTTCACAACCAAACAAGTTGCCCAAGAACACATAGGAGGCGAAGAAGATTACATGCCCGCTTGAATTAGATTGTGTGAAACATCATCATGTCCAAACGACTGCATGGTATACATTGGAGAGTACGAGAACCATGAGAGCTGCCACATATGCGGTGCATCGAGATACAAGAAGAAAAACGCCAGAGCTGGCGAAGACGATGGGGAAGAAGTGATGAAGGGCAGGCCGGCAAAGACTGTCTGGTATCTTACGGCAGGTGGCCAAGTTGAGCGTTGGATGCAGAACGTTAAGGACGCGAGGTATCTCGTCTATCACGATCCGGCGCAGGCTGCATTCGATCCTGACGGGCACTACCGTGTGGAGGAAGCTGGGGTCCTAAGACACCCTGCCGATGGGACTCAGTGGAGGAACTTCGACACGACATTTCCTGATTTTGGGGCAGAGCCCAGAAACCTGAGGCTCGGTCTCAGCACTGACGGGATAAATCTTTTTGGAATTATGAACAACAAGCGCCAGTGATCTTGTTTGTTTACAACCTTCCTCCATGGTTAATCATGAAGAGAAAGTACATCCACATGTGCATGCTCATACAGGGTACAAAGCAGCCGGGAGCTGACCTAAATGTGTATCTGCAGCTAGTGAAGGATGAGCTGAAGCAGTTTTGGAACCCTGGCAGAGTGGTTTGGGACGCAAACAGGAGGGAGTACTTCACGATGAGAGCAGCACTTCTGACCTGCGTGCATGACTACCCCGCGAATGGAAATACTTCATGCCAGGTGACACATGGCTACAAGGCCCGTACAAAGTGCGGGGAAAACACGACATCGGAGAACTTGCCCGCTTCATCCAAAATTGTTTACATGTGCCACCGAAAGTGGTTGGATGCTAAAGACCCTTGGAGGGATGACAAGGAAATGTTCAATGGGAAGATGGAGCACGGGACAGCGCCGAAAGAGAAGTCTGGTATGCAAATCCTCGAAATTGTGAACGATCTTGAAGTTGTCCCCGGAAAGATTTCTGCGAAGAAATATAAGGAACCTGAAGGCGTCGTGTGTAAAAGGAGGTCCGTATTCTGGGACCTGGAGTACTAGGCACATTTGGAATGCCGCCACAGCATAGATGTAATGCACGTGGAGAAAAATGTATGCGACAACGTGCTGGGGTTGTTGATGAACAATCCAGAGAAGACGAAAGATGGACCCAATGCACGGAAGGACCTACAACTCATGTCTATCAGGAAAGAGTTGTGGGGCAAAGATCAAGTGTCGGCAGCCGACAAGAATGGTTTCTTGACGGTGACCACGCGGTGTCGTCTTTCATGTTACAACCTGTACAAAGACGAGTTGAATAAGATGTGCCAGTGTCTGGAGGGCGTTAAAGTCCCATCGAACTACTCGTCGAGCATCAAGCATCTAGTTGACATGAAGAGTCACAAGCTATCTGGCATGAAGTCTCACGACAACCATGTCATACTCACTCAGTTACTTCCAGTCGCAATCAGAGGTATCATGGAGCCGCACGTAAGGGAGACAATCATGAAGCTTTCTGATTTTTTTGACAGCATATCGCAGAAGTCAATCACCATTAGACGATGCCAAATATTGAAGGATATTATGATACAGATTCTGTGCAAGCTCGAGATGTTCTTCCCTCCATCATTCTTCGATACCATGGTCCATCTAGTGATCCACATATGCGATGAGATCTTGTCCCTAGGGCCCTCGTTCCTGCATAACATGTATGGCCCTGAACGATACAACAGGGTTCAGAAGCGGTACGTTCGTAACAGATCGCGTCCGGAAGGTAGCATCGTGAAAAGCTTTAGGGCAGAAGAGTGCATCGAGTTCTGCACGGATTGGTTGGCCGATCAGAAATCAATAGGTGTTCCCGAATCACGGCACAAGGGCAAGCTCGATGGCGAAGGTGGCCTTGGACATACATACCTTAATGTCTATGGAAGAGGAAGGGAAGCTGACTTTGAAAGAGCACATTTGGTTGTGTTGCAAACTGCCGATTGCTGCCGGCCTTATCAGAAAATGCACATGGAACAACTGCAAAATGAAAACCTTAAAAGAGCAGAAGTCTTGATCCATTGGGAGCACAATAAAACATTCGAAAGGTGGCTGAAGAATTATTGGTACGGCAGGGAGATGACCAATGTATCAGAAGAAACGGTTGCATGCTTGACACGGGAACCTACTTATCACGTCTCTACTTGGCAATCATATGCGATCAACGGCTATAACTTCTACACCGTGTCTCAGGACCGTAAAAGCACGTATCAAAATAGTGGTGTAGTCATGACTTCTGAGACCGCGACCGACGACAACAGCAAAACCAAAGCGTTCTTCGGCGTTATCGAGGAGATCTGGGAATTGGAGTACTCGATCACAAAGATCCCAATGTTCCGTGTAAGATGGACCAAAGGTGGCAAAGAAGAAAGTCACAAGTTCACGACGATGGTGCTACCACCTGAGATCCCTCGTGAACAAGTCGACGTGAGAAAAATCCTGGCAAGAGAGGAACCATGGGTCTTTGCTAAACAATTCAAGCAGGTTTTTACATAGATGACCCGGCAAATAAAGGCCGCGTCATAGTAAGAAGAGGGAAAAGAAGCATTGTTGGAGTGGACGGAGTTACTTCACAAGAAGACTACGAAGGTTTCCATGATCCGACGATCGCCGCAGATGATGAAAAAGCGGAACGCACGATATTAACGAGGAAAAGGAGAGGGAAAAGAAGAAGTGATGGGAGCGAGAAAATACCACAAAACCCTACCTCAGAAGCAGTTCTGCGAGGAGTCAAGTTATGACTTACCGAAGGAAGAAGAAGCACTAGTAGTCACATTGTAAAAATGTACTCGTACTGAATATTAATGCAAACTTTGTACTAAGTGAAATTATGTGATGAATTTTTGTGTATGCATGTGATGAATTTTTTGAATTTAATTTAGCAAAAATACTAGAGAAATGCATGAATTTATTCATCAAACTTTAAATACATGAATTCCATGATGTACAAATACTAGAGAAATGGAGTCCATGTCCTATACTCATCAGTAACGGCCAGGCTGCTATGCGTCCGTTACTGATGAGTGCCTATACTCATCAGTAACGGTCAGGCTTCTACGCGCCCGTTACTGATGAGTAGATGGGCATTGCACTTCGGTGAACATCAGTGGCGGGTGCTTTCTAGCGCGACCGTTACTGATGATCGAAGGATCATCAGTAACAGTCGCCTCCCTTATCCGCCCGTTACTCTTGTGCATGGGGTATATAAAGGAACACTTAGTGAAATCTAGGGTTATTCCGCCCGCGCGTCCTCAACACAAGGAGCGACCAACAGTGGGCGATTAACCCTAGAAGAGCGAAGCGCTGCCGGATTTTTTCGCCGCCGCCACCGTCGACCCCGAGCCCGCTGCCCCGCGTCGAGCACCGTCGTCCCCGAGCCCGAGCCTCGTCCTCGCCATCGACCCCTTGCCCGTCGACCCTGACCGTCGCCACCCCGACCGCTGCCACCCCGCGCCGCCTTCTCCCTCCTCCCTGAGCGCCGCCGTCTCCCTCCTCACCGAGCCCGCGCCGTCTCTGTCCTCCCCGAGCGACAGGTGCACGCCTTCTCTACCTCCTCTGCCTCCTTCTCCTCTGCCTCCCTCCCTCTCCTCTGATTTAGCTTCATTTAGGGTTAGGGTTAGGACTTGTTCCAGTTAATTTAGGGTTAGGATTTGTTGCTGTTAATTTAAAGTTAGGATTTAGGAAAAGAAGCATGTTAATTTAGGATTAGCATTGTAGTTTGTAGTAGTGGATAATTGAGTTAGATGGGCACACATATTGTGAATTTGATATAGGGTTAGTATATTGTAGGGTTAATTTAGGGTTAGTACATTTCCATTGTAATTTTTTATATATAGCACACATGAATATATGCATTTGATAATATATAGCACACATGAGTATATGCATTGTAGTTTTTTATATGCTATATACATGATGTTTTATATGCTATTTTGGAGAATTGAGTAATGAATTGTGAGCCCGACCATCGTGTCGGGTCATTGGAGAAGGGGCCGGCCATCGTGCCGAGGGGGTACATATGCGGGTGGGTTTTTTATGCAGGTTTTGAGCTATTAGTAGAGAAAAATTTCTAGTTTTTTAGCATAGATCATGCCGAAATTTTCGGCCGATATATATTTGATGGTTTTGATGGCATAGTTCGAAATGGGCAAGAGTAGCCAGAAACCTGTTCTTGATCGGGAGGAGGTAGATCGTGTCAATGAAGAGTCTTCATCGGGAGAGCAAATTGCCAGCTCTGGCTCAGGTAGCTCTCGTTCAGAAGAGCGCGACAACGAGCGACGGGTGGAAGACAGTTCTGAAACTCCCGGTAAGAAGCAAAGGAAGAAGACGCCGAGGGGGAGCCACAACTGTTGGAGATATGCCCTAGAGGCAATTATGTGATGATGTTATTTCCTATGTATTCATGAGTTATTGTTATTGTCCTTGAACATCATCACTGATATGTATCAATAAATACGTGATTTGTTTGTGAGACTATGTATTCTATGATGTTGTTCTAATGGTCCCTAGTCATTGAGGTTATGCGGATACATAATCTAGACTAGCAATGTGAATCAGTATGATGACTATGTTTCACAAGTCATAGGGCAAGGTGTTGCCGACTGATAGCATGGACTCGAAAATGAGATTGTTGAGTCGGACAGACCCGCACTGAGACACAACGAGATGATTGTCATTTGTTAGTCTCAAGTACGATGTATATGCCAGTCCTAGACCTGAGGTCATCGTATGAGCTTGGGATGTGAATCGGCCTACTTAGGGGTTGCCAAACGCTACTCCGTAACTGGGTGGTTATAAAGGTAGTTTTCGGGTTTGCTGAGAAGCATGCTGCGAGTCATGGTTGATCAAGATGGGATTTGCCCCTCCTGTTCGGAGAGATATCTCTGGGCCCTCTCGAGTGATCAGATTCGGAAAGCATGGCCATGTGACTTGGGTTAAGTGTTAACCCGTTCGGGAATCTGTATCACAGGAACGAGAAGAGACTCGAGCTATCCACAAGGATGACACGCACTCGCCTTGAGCTCGACACACATATCGCGAGGCAAAAGGAATGTTGCATATGACACATTGTATGGTTCGTCAATATACCTTGTGGTTACTCGGGAGTTGGCACGTGCTGCTAGGCGCCGCTACCAACTATCGACTTGAGTCGGTGCCAGTGGACGAGTAAGGTGTTACTCGGGCCCGCGGTCCGAGCTTGTAGTCGTGGCCGACTGACCGCGAACCTGAAGGGTCACACGCTTAAGGGGTAGGAACCGAGTTGGATCGGATCCAACTCGTATCGGGCTTGGACTCCTAATGGGCCTCAAGTGTTGAGCCCACTAGGGACGTCTATATAAGTGGAGGAGACCAACCCGTCTAGGGTGAACCCCAGTTCAGACGCGAGTTAGACTCGGCCGTCGCACCTCCACGCCCAAAGCCTTGCGATCGGATCTAGCAGTCCGCCGCACGGAGTTCCTCCCTGTACGTGTGGATACCTCGGAGGCGCTGCACCTGCGGCGCTTGGACGAACTGTTCGTGGGATCGGCGAGGAGGAGCAGGCTGTTCGACTACTCGGCATCGACGCGCTACATCGACTCTACTTCCGCTACGGGTCTGCGCGTCTAGTGGTAATCTCGTGATCCATTATCTACAGCATTGATCCGGGCGGAAGCGGTAGAAAATTTTATTTTGTGCTAGCGTAGCATACCGCGTTCCCCAACAACAACTTGAAGGAGTTCTGTCACGTGGTCACCCGGCACTCTAAGAGGGGCTGCCCGGAGTCGCCTGAGAGGGCACAAAAGGCCTTCGCAACGACCTGTGGAGCCGTTGCACGTAAGTATTGCAAGATCACCGACGAGTGGAGTGACATCTCCGAAGTCGTTAGAAACACGTGCATCGCGGACGTTGCAAGGAGGTTACAAGTCACTGACGAGTGGCGCGAGCGATTTTTAACGGCCGTCAACATAGCAGTCCGCAATGGACTTGCTAATTGGAAAACCACCGCTAGAAAGTGGATGGACAAACCCTACGAGATCATCAAGAAGAAATGGCCGTCGGTAACTGATGAGGCCGAATGGGAAAAATTCAAGAAGGAATCATATGACCCTGCCTTCATTGCGAAGAGTGAACGCATGAGAGCGTTGCGCGCAAGGAAGCCCTTGAACCACAGGCTAGGGAGTGCTGGGAAAGAGGGGAAGAAGAAGGTCTGGCGCAAACAGTACTGAATTCTCGAGGCGGCAGGCAGGGTGCCTCCAGTGCATGACATGTTGGAGGACCAACGTGCTAGAGAATATGCACGTCCGCACATGACACCCGAGGAGTGGGCGGGCATTGAGCCAATGCAGCCGCCTGTTCAAATTTTTACGGTAAGGGTTCATGTGCATTTAGTTGTTTTCGGCTTTAATTATGACACTCCTGATCCATATAGACTCACGTCCTGTCTTATATGATAACAGGCAAATGCCCACAAATGGGAGGAGAGCAAGATGTCAGAAACCTCCGACAACTCCGTGCAGAGCAAGAGGTGGGAGTCGGCTGTGACTGCCGGCTTGCAAAAGGCGGAGTACACGGGCCGTGTTCTAGGAGAAGGCGAAGGGGCCTGCTGGGATGATTATTTCCCGCCTACTCCGAAGCGAAGCAGGGTCCAGAAAAAGCTCCCCGCTTCTTCTGAGATAATAGAACAAGCTAAGGCGGAGGCGCGAGAGCAGGCATCTATCGTGTCTCAAGAGGTGTCGCGGGAATATGCAGTGCAAGCCGTCCATCATTTGGTGTCGGCATTGGCCAAAGACCACCCCGCCCTTGACGCCATAATCGGGGGAGGAGTGGAAGGTTTGAGGAACCTCCTTCCTCCTCTTCCTCCTCTTCCCCCGCGAAAGAGCACCCCGCTGAAGAGCAGCGCCGCCTCCGACAAACGTATGGAGGACGAAGACACCTACACCCCTGGTTACAGCCCGGCTCGTAGCATGGACAACCCCCCCGCTAGCCAACCTTCCCCAAGCGAGGGCATCCGGGATAACGATCCGGGTCTGAGCGACAACATCCTTGTAAGCAATCTTTTCAAACTCTTTTTCACTCCTAACCTTCATGAATAAAGATCTTACACACATATGCCTTCTTCTTGTTACGCGCAGGCACCGGTGAAGTGTCGTATCCACGTTGACAAGCCTAGGAAGCCTGTAGGCGTCATTGGCCGTCTGATGCCCAGACAATCACCGCCACTGGTGCACGGCATTCTCATGAACGACGCACAAGTGAGTGTGATGGTGGACTCCGTCGTTGAGGAGCATTGGGATTATACTATCCCGCTACCTCCAAAGGAAGGTGTGGATATCCTAGGCGATTGTCCAAACTACCGCATTATGTGGCCTAGGACCTTGGTATCTCTCTACAACCAGCGCCGGCCCTCTATGACTCCATCTCCCTCCGTCCACAAAGGTACTTCTCATTCGCCGCTCGGCCTTTCCCCTAGGATACTTCCTCCCGTCGATGCCGGCGGAGATGAAGAGCGGGCAATGTCGATGCCTGCACAGCTCAAAGATAGCGAGACCACAGGGTCAGCACAGGATGGAAGCGTCCCTACCACCTTCTCTCTCTTGGGTGCCGCTGAGTCCATGGATGGCCGCAAGATCGATGGCAAGTACAAGGCAGAGGAGCAGAAGGCATGGGACAGTAAGAGGAGGCATAAAAAGAGGGGGTGCGGCGGCAAGACCATCAAGGAGTTCTCCAATGTCACTTAAGATGAGATGCACCACGTGCCAGACATAACTGGAGTCTGGGAGGACAATAGGCCTGACATTCTCATCAAGAACCCAAATTAAGGCCAGAGATTCGAAGACGGATCCTATTTCGTGGCTAGGGAGTTCGACCGGGTGCTTCTTTACTATCCTGGAAGACCGATGGTCACCGAAGATTCCCTGCGTGCCGTGTCCAGAGAGATGCAATAGCTTCATCAGTTCTACATGCAAGAATCAGCTGGTTCTCAACGGCATGCCCAACAGATCAATGTTAGAATCCCAAAAGACTATGGCTTCTTTGACCAAGAAACCGGGAAGATTCAGGAACGTCTTATCACCTTTGGTGTGGAGTTCAACGAACTGTTCCACCTCTTACACCGCCAAAAGTTTGATATCAACCTCTTAATTTGGAGTAAGTTCAATTTTATATATGGAACCGTTTGTTTTTTCTAATTCAGTCTTTCTTATACACTCTTAGATGTAAAATTTGTTTCTTTTGAAAACAGAGACCATTGGGTGACACTACTCATTTGTTTGCCTTGGTCCGCGGTGTACTACTTCGATTCACTACTTCCGAAGAAGTGTGTTCGAGGTAGGTTCTGAAAACCCATCAAATCACTCATTAACACTGCCTGGAAAATGGTGACCAAGGAAAAACTAGCTGGTAAAGGTTATAAAGACGAGTCTCACCACAACCACAGGTTCCTTTGCCAGCAACAGCCGCCCGACAGTGTGTTCTATGGCTACTACGGCTGTCACGTCCTTATGAAGAATGCCAGCATGTTCAAGCCAGAGTGGAAGGGGTCAGTCGCGGCGATGTAAGAGTACTGACGGCCCCGAATGACAATGTGACACCGACCTAAATGGGTCGTCTATAACATTCAAAGGGAGTTCGTCCATCTCATAAACAATGAGGTCATCAAGCCTAGTGGAGACTTCTTCGAACGTGTGGAACAAGTCGTGTCTTGGGTTCACCCACGACAAGAGATTCAAGCTTGAAATGAGATACATTTGTATTCTTTATATGCTTTCATGAAATTTTGACACTTTGTAATTATGCTTTTATGAAATTTTGAAACTTTGTAATCAATGTCGTGAAGTGAGATACATTTGTAATCTTTATATGCTTTAAATGATGCGGCTTATATACATTGTATGCTTTAAATGATGTGATGTGATGTGTTGTGATGTGATGCGGCTTTATATGTATTTTTCTGTGATGAGATACATTTTTCTGTGCTGTATATATATTATTCTGTGTATTTTCTGTGGTTTTAATTATTTTTTTAAATACCGAAAATGTATCAGTGTTGGTCGCTCGACCGACACTGTTGTGAAAACGCGACCGTTACTGATGATATATATACATCAGTAACGGTTGGGCAGGAGCGACCGCCACTGATGTATATATACATCAGTAACGGTCGTGGCGACCGTTACTGATGGGTATCATCAGTAACACGAAGTTAGTAACGGCGGCCCCGACCGTTACTGATGATGTTTTTCGACCGTTACTGATAAATCTTTCTGTAGTAGTGCTAGGCTATTGCATGCTAGCTAGACAGAAAAAAAACATCTACTCCTATTGGTTGATGAAAATGCCTTAACTTGTGCAGGGCAAATTAATCTAGCTAGCTAATTGGATACTCACGATATCCTGCATGCATGGGATTAAACGAAGGTCTCAGATGAACCAGAAGACGCGCGCGGATCTTGATTGTGCCGTGTGGTGTCAATGGGACGATGCGCCAACCGATCGAAGGCGGAGGAGGGGCCCGGAAACGAAGCGGTCGACACGTACCCGCATCCGTACGTCGAATATACCGGCGGCCTTCGCATTATTGGCTGGAAACGTGGATCCACGCCAAATACCGGAGTCAAACTCGAACAGAGGTCCGGCGCCCGCTCGCTGTCGACCCCCCGGGCATGCAACCATGCATGCATGTATGTCGCACACCCCACTGCACGTACGGCCGGCTCGCGTGTATATATACGTACGTACCATGTGTATATGCCGGCGCATGCATGCAAAATGTTTTGAAAATTATTCCTTTGTTTGTTCGAGACAGAATGCACGTAATCCATGCACCCCATGCACGCACGGGCACGGGGATGGGGTTGATCACGTAACGTACGTACGTACGCGAGCCAAGTGTGGGGTTGCATGCATGATGGGTTTAAACGGTCAGACGTGCACTCACGCACACGCCTCTCGGTCGAGCAGAGAGAGTTACGTTGGCTCCTCCGTGACCGTGCATGCCATGTGTTGTCGATGTGACGATGTGCCAAAGCGATCGAGATCTATAGCTAGCTAGCCAGTACGTAGCCAGCACCAGCTAGCTTCATTGTGGGGGTTACGTACACGAACACAACGTAGTCGATCTCTGCATGCATGGGCTCGATCGATCGGGTCGACACCAAGGCGGTCCGCGCGCGGCGCCGGCCGGATCCACCAAATACCGGAGTCTAGCTCGAACAAAGGTCCAGCCTTCACGCGCGCGCTGGCACCCCAGCTGGCCTGGTTGGCAGGCACACCACGTATGCATGCATGCAGGCATGGCGGCCAGCGGCCGGTGCATGCCGCACGTGTGTCTGGCGTGGTTGATCTGGCCGCCATGCCGCACGTGTGTCTGGCGTGGTTGATTTGTATAGACGTGGGTCGGTGCATGAATGCAATTAACGCACGAGGCTATACGTTCCTACGGCCGGCCAGGTGTACGTACGCAGGGCCGGCGCCATGCATGCATTGCATTTGGTTGGTATGTACTCCGTACTTTTCGCACTGCTCATGAGGCTACGTCCGTACGGCCGGCGACGGGGCGGCGCTGCGACACCTCTGGATCCCGGGGCCAAGGCGGGTGGCAGCGGCGTCGGGATGTGAGAGGAGCAGCGGGAGGACGCATGGGGAGAGGCGGCGGGATGGGCCGCCGACGGGTAGACGGGAGGGGAGCGAGTGTCAGCAAGAGGGCGATGGGATGAGGAAAAAGCCTCGCGCGTGCGGAAGGAACTGAAAAAAACGGAGTAGGCACTCCCCCGCGAAGTATAGGAGGCCAACAGGCCGTGCTTTGTGGCAAGGCCCGAAAGCCCAGAGGGCTTAGCCTGACTGCGCCTGGCCCGTCACGGAATTAATCACAGCCTGTGCCGAGCCTGGGCCTCAACCTCAGGCACCTGGGCCGGCCCGATTTTTTTTTCTTTTTTTCTTTTCCAATATTTGTGTCACTAAATCCCAAAAATCTGGTCTAGCCCAACAGTTTGGCCCATTGTCTTTCCAATTTTGGCGTTTTCACCTCTTTTTTAATTTTTTTCCCTAGTTGGGCCTTATGCTACATGGCCTTTTCTCAGTTCCAGCCGAGCCTTAACGAGCCCAGGCCGGCCCGTTGGCACCTATGCGTGCGGAGCCGTGGGATTGAGGGCTTTGGCGGCTCTCCGAGGGACCTCCATCCCGAAAAAAAAAAAAAGAACCAGAATCTCGCCCCTGACCCCGAGTCCCGACCTCAGCCAACCCCGATCCCCTCCCTCCCCCTTGCATTCGCTCGCTCCCAGCGTTAGGTCAGCGCCGGCGCCGCCCCTCCCTCATCTCTCCGGTGGCTGCCGGCTGCCGCCTGCCGCCCCCTCCTTTTCCATCCCTTCGCTGGCCACCAGCCTCCCCACCCATACCGAACGCCGCAGCGAAGCGCGGTACGTCTCTGCTCGCCGCTCTTCCGAACCCTAGCCATATTTCCCCACTCGCGCCGCTCTCTCCTCCCGACCCCGAACCCTAGCCGCCCGCTCTCTCCTCTCGTCTGTCGAAGGCCACCGGCGGCGGCGGTGACCCAAGGCGGCCGGCGACGACGCAAGGCGACCTCACGACGCGGGGTAAGCTCCTCATCTCCATTCTTGGTCCGTTTCTGTTCTTGATCTGTTTTCTTGGCCTTTCTTGATCTGTTTTTTTGGTCCGTTATGTATCTGCTATGCAGAGGAAGGGACGGATCTGCTTATTTCTTGGCTATCTACGGCATCCTCCACTGTCTCTTCAGTTCGACTTCTTGCAAGGTAAGCATTTCGATCCGGTTTTATTCTTCCTCCCTTCTCTGTTTCTTGATGTTCTTGGCTGGAAATGCTATATGCTCCCCACTGCTATGCTTAGTTAGAATATACCTTCTTTTGTACATGCAGTCACTGTATGCTCACGGTAGCAGTAACATCTTGGTGATAACTAGTGTTGATATTTGTAGTAGTGCCAAACTTATAATCGATGTGCCGATTTTGGATTGTCTTGTTTTGGACAGTGCAGAAGTTTATTTGTGTTGTACCATGGGTTTCATTCAGTTTAGCTTCGATGATGTGTTATGGTGTGCGCAGTTGTTCTCCTTCTGTTTACAGGACATGAATCTTGTATTGGTTGGATCTATTGAGAAATTTGCTTTGTAAGAACTGTTGTGCTATCTGTCTTATTCTGAAATTAGCAGCATTGCTAGAAATTATGTCTAGTGATTTTATTCTGAAACTTGGTGATGATTTGCTCTGCCGTATCTCAAGTAAGACAGTAGTGGCTTGTTTGCGGCTAATTTATTCCTTCATCTTAGAGTATTAATTTGTTACTATTTCATCTTCCGTGTAGCAAGTTAAAATTATGTGCCACTGTCACCTGTATACTAATTTGTTACTGATTTTATCTTAGAGTATCAGCAAGTTGTGGTAGCAACAACAGCAAGATCTTCTGCCTCTTCTAGCTGAGTGCAGTACTGCTACTACTTAATTTGGGTCCTGGATGCATGCATGTATTTGTCTAATTTTTTGCATGATCATCTTGATTTTGTCTTCTTGGTCTGAGTTTTTTGTTTCTTTGTTTGTTCATGTACTGTTTTGACCAATTGGATAGCTTTGTTTGTTCTTAGATAAGTAATTACTCTTATGTACTGTTTAATAATTAATTAGCTAATTAATCAACGCCACTGAAAACCAGGTACAAAACTGCCAGGGGGGAGGGGTCGGGATGAATGGTTTTCAAAAGTTCAGTGGGGGCATCTTGCCCGGTTTTAAAGTCCAGGGTGTTTTTGGACTTCTTGATAAGTTCAGGGGTGTAAAATGGGCTTACTTCTTTCATGTTTGACAGTGCCTTTTCTTTCTGCCATCATTGTAAAGGGTTATCGTTGGGGAATGGAGGATGAGTATGAAGACGAATACTATGATGAAGATGAGTATGAGGAAGGTTCAGGAGCGGTCGAGGAGGAGGAAGGGCCACCAGAGGGTCAGCAGGAGTTCCTTCAGGTTAGGGAACGATTAAAGGAGCAGATTAGGCGACGGGCACAGGGAGCTGGTGCCAGCACAGCTGGCCGCTCATCTTTCTCGCATGATAGAAGACCTCCAGCCAAGTAAGTGTCTTGAATTTCAATGCGCCTCTTCTACACTTTGTTGAGCATTTTGTTTGATTGTGCTCCAGGAACTTGTACAGTCGTGAGAATAAGGTAGTCTTAGAATGATTCCTTACATTCTATCAGAATCTTTAGCGTGTTAAAGTGAGATTTTTAAGTGTGTACGGAGGAAATATATTAAGTTTTTTTGGCAATTTTGCTTTGAAACTGGGAACGTTATCATAGTCAACACATTGGCATGATATCCTTTCTTGAAATATTGTTGTCCACTTGCAATACTGATTTTAGTGTCGTTATGGGGAATAGATTTTACTGTGGTTGCAGGAAAATAGGGAACGGTTTTCCGTATGTTCCATGTGCACAAATCTTCCAACACTATAAGGGTGTTTTCTTCTAATGCACTAGTGTTCGTTTTTACACTCCATGCTGCTTTCTTTCGTCCTACTTTTTTTTCTCTACTACCCATTCATTTCTTTTACTTTATTTGGTGCTGCTGTGGTATTTACTGAGATGGGTGTGCTCTCCTTCATTATGTATGTCACTTGTCTAGTTTTGGCTCCTTCTTTGGGCCATCCAAGCCAGTGATATCAAAGCGAGTGATTGAAGAAAGGAAGTCAATGAAAGAGCTACAGAACACAGTGCCCAGAGAGCGAAGACCTCCCGGAGTATGTGGCACTACACCGATCCTGATTATTCTTGGTCTGATCCAATACTTACTGATTCTAGTCAATACATGTATGTAGAAGGACATCCCATCATCATCTTCAAAAGTGCAAGCTAAAACAAATGGATTTCACCAGAAACAGAATTTTATTAATGAGGTACAAAGGATATATCTTTGCTGCATTTTTCATTTGTTTTCTATAGTAAATTTTGGTCACTGTAGTCACAAAATAGCAGCTACAATTCACAGGCAAAAAAGAAGGCCGAGGCACTTAAGGATAATCGGGACTATTCGTTTCTACTCTCAGATGATGCTGACATTCCATCTCCAAAGGCAACACCTGCCGCTAGGTCTGCCTTGACTCAAAAGTCTGGTGAGTTTGAATTTCTATTTCATGGAACTTTGTCTTTTCTGTTTAGTGGAGAGTGCTGATTGTTAGTTTTTCATTGCTGAAGATCGCCAGTTGATGCATTCAGCTGTGAAGGGCAGAGCACCAACAAGTCATCCTGCCAGATTACCAAACAGAAACGGGTTGAACAGCACATCCTCCGCTCTAAGACATGCTGAAAGCAAGAGAAAGGAAGCTTTTCCAAATAGAGAAAGGGCTTCATCACTTGACAATGGAAGGATGCATGGTGCTGTTAGAAATGGGTCCAGCTTGTCGACAAGCAAAGCTGCAGGTCAGAAGTTTCTGAGCAAGGGTCCTACTACAAGTAAGCCTGCTTTGAAGGATGTAAACGAACAATCTCTGAGGAAGAATCACTTAGCTTCAAAACACCTTTTATCACCAAATGAGCGACCACAACCGTCACAAAGTCAGAGGCTCCAGTTAGGCTCTTATGGCCAGAGACCACAGCAGTCGTCACAGAGCCAGAGACCACAGCAGTCATCACAAAGCCAGAGGCCACAACAGTCATCCCATAGCCAGAGGCCACTGCAGTCATCGCGGCCTGACAGACCACAACAGTTGCCACAGAGTCAGAGGCCGCAGCAATCGTTGCAGAGACAGAGACCACAACAATCTTCACAATTGCAATCCTCACAGAGCCAAAGACCACAGTCACAAAGCTACAGACCAGAGCTTCTGCAACGGCAAAGGCCTCTTTCCTCTCAAGGTCATTATCCTGAGCAAAGAAGAGTTCAAGCAAATGATAGAGTAAAGCAAGTAGAAAGGCAGGCGAGGCCTTCGTCAAAACCCATGGTAATATTTCTGTGAAGCCTTTAGTTGTAAAATGAAGCTCTGATGCGATAATCTGTCATTTATTTACTTTCGTGTTATGCCATTCGGTGCGATAATTTGGGATAATATTATTCCGCTAAGTTTGTTTCTTCATCGTGTTTGTGTTTGTGCCTGTAGCCATCTCGACAAGCATCTGCCAATGGAATACGTGATGATCGCGCAAAGAAAAAACAATTGGCGAAAAGAAGATTTGATGATGATTTTGAAGATGAGGAAGACCCAATGGCAATGATCAGGAGCATGTTCAGGTATTATTTGTTATCTTTTTTTGTTTATGTTTTTGGTTTTGAGGAAGCACTGTCATCGTTTTCTGGGCATCTTGCCAGTTATCGTGGTTTAGTAGTACATTTCATTCGTGCATTGTTTTGCTGTACAAGCTGGGTTAGTGTCTACTAGAGTTTGGATAATTTACTGATCATGGATCTTGAGATGACTATGCCATGAATTGTGTGTGTCGACGACAATACCTGTTGAAATATTTACTTGTGCTTGTAGTTATGAATTTTAGGTTAGTGTTTTTTTTATAAGATCATTTGATTTGAAATTTTATGATACAAATTAAGTTTATGCATCATATCTTTCAAAGAAAACTATTATAATTCTGGGCTTCCTGCACAGGTATGATCCTAGGAAATATGCAGGCAGAGATGACGATGACAGTGACATGGAAGCAGATTTTGCCACTATAGAAATGGAAGAAAAAAGAAGGTATCTATGTTCTTCACATAATGCACGCTTCTCTTCAAGATTTGTGTTCTGTTCTGTTGCAAGACATAGAGGTCATTTGGGTGATAGGAATAATTTTCTGGATACTTTACTGACAGATGGGGTGTAATGCACATGCCAGTGAGAAAAATCTGCAGTATTATATTTCACAAATTATTATTGGGAAAAAGTGTATGTCCCTGATCAGTACGGTTATTTTTAGTCTACCGTCTCTAGTATAAATATTTATGCCCTATATACAAGTGTCGGATTGATTTTGGCATCATGGTTCGGAACCCATTTTCAGAAAGTGGAACTGAAGGACTGATGTTCAGTCACAGTTTGCAGTTTATTAGACTTACTTTGTTGTTGCTTTTCTTGGTCAGCGCCAAGATCGCAAGGCAGGAAGACGAAGAGCAGCTTCGCCTGATCGAGGAAGAAGAGAGACGCGAGCAGGAGAGGAAGAGGAGAAGGGTGGGAAATGGCCGATAGCAGCTGGTTAGTTAGCTCCAGCAATGTGTTCATTTCTCCGGATGTTGGTACTGCGAAAACCTGAACGGACGACACCGCCGAATGACTGTCGTGCAATGCAGACAACATCGAGGCTTGCCAAAGCTTGTGCCCTCAATTGAGCGCCGTGGGATTTTTCAAGAACATATCAAGGGAAAGAAATGGCATGGCAGCAGGTAATTCTTGCAGATGTGGCATGGCTTTTGTAGTTCTGGGCTTCTCTCGGGCTTGTGTTGATAGTCTCCAAGGTGTTCTTTTTTCCTGTGTACAACTCGTCATATTGCTGGGCTGTACTAGTACATGATATCTCGTCGTGTAAACTGATTTGTTCTCGTGACGTGGTCATAAACATGCCATAGCCAATTGGCATCTTTGTTGAATTATTTGGATGTAAATGTACTATCCTAATAAACAGTGCATTTTTTTGAAATAAGGTTTTCACTTCTCTGGGTATCGTTAGGGTTAGACAGGGCATTTCAAACAGTTTATTCGTCATTTTTTTGGGAATGGTTAAAACAAGCATCAGTTATGTGTTTGCAAATGTTGGAAACACAAATTTTTTTGGGGAATATCAATGCTTTTTTTTGCACAAGGTTTGATCCGTGACCATGTTTTGAAATACGCAATCGCGCATGCTTTGTGAAACAAGATATTTTCATCACGCAAAATCTGCCAAAACCATAAAACTAACACATGCTTCAAAGGTTGTGCTTTCCAACATGTTGAAGGTTTGTGCTTTGCAACATGTTTGATCCAAAACTGGATTAGTAAATGCTTTGTGCTTTGTAATGAATTGGAGTATGTGTTTTGCATTACGCTTACTAATTTTAGTGTGACGCACAACACAATGTATCTTCTCAGCTCATTGATTAGAGCATATGTAGCAGATACCGTATGTGGGTAATCCGCAAAACTATTATGTGGGTTAACTAAAAACGTTTTTACAGGGTCATTTCACATCGGGGAAAAACAAATGCTGCAATTTCAAACCGTGAATTCGGGTGTCGAATCGCATCCTCAGAAACAGCAAAGAACACCATCAAGAATACAAACGCGTCATCACATTCTCAAGTTCATACAGTTCATCACAGGACATAGAAAATAAACGTTAACCTCCTCGCAAAATAAATAAACGTTGACCTAATATTAAGAGGAGCGTTTTTAACCTAAGCAAAATGCAGCCGTCTTCTCGTAGGTGCAGCTCACTCCTCGTCGTCATAGCCTCATAGGTGTAGGATTCAACATTTTATGACGTTCAAATCCTACGCTTTTTTATGTTATTGTATTTTTTATACAATGCGAATCAAAGGCTGAAAGTTGCTGTTTCAGCTGCTCCTTACAAGTGTATTTCCCATCCGTTTGTAACTTGTGACCCCGTGAGAATGAAGCCTCAATAATTGTAATTTACTCTTAATTTTTAGGCGGGGAGAGCAGTAATAAGCACTGTAACTTGTTCCGATCTGTATATATCCTCTGACGATGAGTAATTTCATGGCCTAACACGGCTCACGCATGCCTACCGCATATATATACCATCAAAATCACAACAAGTGCAGCTAGCCGCGAAACATAAAGAAAAGCAGTGAACCTCCTGCCCTGTCTCAGCTAGCCCGGTTTCACTGTTTCCCCCCAAGCTCGATCGTCGCGACAAAAACACAAGGAAAGGCCAAAGTTCCGTTCCGTTCAATTCAATTCAATGGCGGCGATCACGATGACGGCGTTGCCGAGCTCCGTGGATCACCAGGTCGTGATCCCGCTGCTGAAGTGCCCCATAGCAGCAGCAGCAGCAGCAGCCATGATCCCGACCGTGGACCTGTCGTCCCCGGGCGCGGCGAGGGCCGTGGCGGAGGCCTGCCGCGGCGTGGGCTTCTTCCGGGCCACAAACCACGGCGTGCCCAGCTCGCTCGCCGCCACGCTAGAAGCCGACGCCATGGCCTTCTTCGCGCTTCCCGACAAAGACAAGCAATCCACAACGACGACGACGACCCCGGCCCCCGGCCCAGGCAGCGCGCGCCCTTCGCTGGGGTACGGCAGCCGGCGCATCGGCTCCAACGGCGACGTCGGCTGGCTCGAGTACCTCATCCTCTCCCTCGGCTCAAACTCCGTGCTCCCGGCGTCGCTCCGGCTCGCGCTGCACGAGTACACGCGTGCCGTCAGGGAACTGAGCGGCCGGGTGCTTGAGCTCATGGCGGAAGGGCTCGGGATCGTCGGGGAAACGGAGCGAGGCGTGCTGAGGAGGATGGTGGCTGGCAGCGAAGAGGAGCTGGTACGGGTGAACCATTACCCGCCGCCGACGACAGAGCGGGACGAAGACGACGACGGCTGCGTGGGAATAACGGGGTTCGGGGAGCACACGGACCCGCAGCTCATCTCCTTGCTGAGGTCCAACCGCACGGCGGGGTACCAGATCTTGCTCCAGGAAGCCGACGAGGCGCGATGGGTCAACGTGGCTCCTGACCCGGATTCCTTCTTCGTCAACGTCGGAGACACCCTGCAGGTGCTGACCAACGGGCGGTTCAGGAGCGTGAAGCACAGGGTACTGGTGGCACCGGAGCGCGGGGGGAAGGCGTCGAGGCTGTCGGTGATCTACTTCGGCGGGCCGGCGCCGGCGCAGCGGATCGCGCCGCTGCCGGAGCTGATGCGGGAAGGGGAGCGGAGCCTCTACAGGGACTTCACCTGGGGAGAGTACAAGGCTGCCGCATACAAGACCCGCCTCGGCGACCACCGCCTCGGACCCTTCCAGGTGCAGCTGCTCCCCCCTGCCGCCGCCAAAGCGTGAAAGGAACGTACGTGGAGTTTTGTTGTGCAGTCCATATATGTGGAAACTGGAAAAAAGCACTTGTCTTTTGCCTTCTTTTGCAAACCCAAAACTGGCACGGCCTATGATAGCCTAGCGCGATCCTTAAGGATTGCTAGAGCATGATTCCTATATATGGTGCCGACGCCCACATTGTTGAAGCCATTTCCCGAACGATGGGCATGTACCTTCTTTCCTTAGTAATAGGGCTTAACCACCTTGTCTGGAACTCGACCGGACAGTGCAAATGGGTGGATCGTCATAAACGATTTAGGATATGATTGTTGTCATTTGGATGATTCCTTTTAGGCACTGCCCGAAAATTCTGTAGCTCATGTATTAGTCTCGTCAGCGGTGCCACCTATAGCAAGCTAACAAACTGTCATGAAAAAGTAGTCGCTGATGTGGTGATTGGTCAACATTGACGGGTTGCTGACCTGTCCGTACTGACGACATGTTACTCTTTAATCTCAAAACCAGTCAGTGTTTTCTTCTCCGTTAATCTGAAAAGATTTTATCTCTTTAGGTTTCTCTTTGGTAGCGATGATCAATAAAAAGCTTTCTTTAAAAAAAAAACTAAGCCTAGCTAAAGTCATTGCTGGCTAGTGGCACGGGTCGAGAGCGGCCTGCCGCGTGCAGGAATCGGGAAAAGACGTGCGGGCGGTCCACGTGCTCCATCGATCTGGTTTGAGAAACAACCTTCTCTACGTATGCAGGAATTCTGCGGCTGGGTTTTCTTTGTGAGATCTTTGATTGTTCTCGACACTGACGAAAGAGAAGATAAAATTGCACGACTTTAGAGACCGTTGTAGGAATATTGCATACATACAAGCAGGCCCAAGTGCATACAGGGGCTCGAAACACAGATTTGTCATATGCATATATGTATCCCTGGCAAGCTTGCGAGGTGAGAGAGTGCTCCAGTTTGGAGCTAGCCAGTGGCACAAAACTATAGCTTCGGAGACACTCAGACCGAGACCCAAACCAGCCGAGTATACATGTAGCTTTCATCGAGCACGGCCAGCACTCTAGCTAATTCCATGCGCTCCACTAGCTATCTTTCAGCCCCTGCTGCAATTGTCTGGCCTTATATATTTTCTCCTGGTTTAATTTTCAATCAGTTCTTAAGCATGTGTACTTTTTTTTATCTTATTTACGGTACCCTAGTATTCCAAAAAAGGGTGAGGGAGTGCCTATTAAATCTAACCGTCCATGTGTTGGGGCATGTATGGACCTTTTCGGATTTCACCTAGGGCGAGTACAAGGCCGCTGCATACAAGACCCGACTCGGCGCCTTCGAGCTCCTCGACGCCGCCAAATCGTGAAAGGAACCAGCAGCGTCACGAGTGCGCTTGGTATCCGTCAGCGCCGTGATCGTGATCGCCGCCATTGAATTGATTGAACGGAAGGAACTTCGCCTTTTGTTGTGTTTTTGGCGCGACTCACTTGGGAGGGAAACAGAGCACCGGCAAACAGTGAAACCGGGCGGTAGGGTAGCTGGGACAGGGGAGACAAAGGTGGTTCACTGCTTTTCTTTATGTTTCACAGCTGCACTTGTGGTGATTTTGATGGTATATATAGGCCACATGTACCTCAACAGGTGGATGGACTAATCGCTTACTCGGACGATGAAAATCGTTGAGAGACGAAAAAAGAAGATTCCTCCAGAGGCTAGAGTTTTAGGGTGAACGGTACCGGCGTTCTTTCCCGTTTCAGTTTCACCTCGTCAAGTTAAGTGGATGCACAATCAGTCCGTAGAAGTACTACCAGCTTCATCGGTTTGGCACGTTGTCCTAGGAACCCAATCACCGGGTTAACTGGGCCGGGATCGTGGTCCGTATACATCCCTGTCTCGACCCTAGCTGCCAACCCCCTCGCCATGAAACCCTCTCTTGATCGTCCCTCTCCCTTTAGAGCGCTGCGGCGCCCACCGTCGCAACCGAGGGTCATGATATTTGAAAAAACGGCCGAAAAGATAAAAAAAACTTAGCCTATAAACCGTGAAAATGACCATAACGGTGGTATTTCATGACCGTCCAAAAACAATTAGAAGACGTGTGCCGAGGTTACAACGTCAAGAAATCAACCAAAGAAAGCAAAAATGTGGGATAACCCATGATAACACCGAGAGCTGAAGTTTTTCATGATTGAGTAAAAAAACTCGAAAACGTGTACTGGGGATCAAGATGTTGCAAAATCAGCCGAAACACAAAAAAAACCCGTAGACTATAGGCTACAAAACGTTCAGAATGGTGATTTTTCCTCACACTCCAGAAATAATCGCTGAAAAAACTGTGTTAGGGGTCCACATATCGAAAAAATATGGCTATTACCCCCAAAAATGGCTGCCACGGAGATTCTCCATGAACGGCCAAAAACAACCCTATAATGTGTACAGGGGGTCACGCTATTGGAAAATTAGTCGAAAGCCTTCAAAAGCCCACGAAAACGTCTAGAATTGTGAGTTTTGATGTGCCAAAAAGTTCAAAAAAAACGTGTACCGAGAGTCACGGTATCGAAAAATTGTCCAAAAAATAAAAAAACAAGGACCATAATCCACGAAAACGGATAGAATATTTTTATCCACCAGCCAAAAATGGCCCGAAATTGTGCACTGGAGTCACGATATTGGAAAATGCACCGAAAAGCAAAAAAACGTGGGCTATAACCCTCGTATACAACTAGAACCGTGAATTTTCATGACCAACCAAAAACAGTCCGAAAACATGCGGTCAGGGGTATAGCCCTCATAAACGGCTACAACAGCTGAAAATGGCCTTAAACCCTGCACTGGAGTCACATATTGGAAAATGGGCCGGAAAGCAAGTAAACGTACCCTAGCTGCTCGAGATGGACCTCTTCTGTTCTGTTCTGCATCTGAGTTTTTCTTCGTACGAGTGAGATTTGTGTTGCTCTCGACATGGACGAAAGAGCAGATAAAATTGCACGACTTTAGAGGCCGTTATAGGAAGAATGCATTCAGGCACGGCTCTAGGAGGACTCGAAACGCAGATTTGTCATATTCATATATGTATCCCTGGCAAGCATGCGAGGGAGTGCTCCAGTTTGGAGCTAGTGGGACAATCGACACAAACGGAAAGACCTAAAGGGCCTGAGACCGTGACCAGAGCCATAGTACGTAGCTTTCCTCCAACATGGACAGGGCTAGCTAGCTCTAATTCCATGCACTCCGCTAGCTGTCTTTCAATCCCCGCTCCAACTGTCTGCCCTTGTATATTTTCCATTGAATTTTACGTATTTTTGTCTGTATTATCATTGGCCGGGTTTCATTATCAACCAAAGAATTCTATACTTGCTTGCCGCACGTTTCTAGCAAGAACACAAGTCTAATTAAATACCACGTCTGAAATTCAACACACATCCACACGAGCTTATTACCCTTGTTTGCCAAGGGCCTAAATCATCCATGGATATCGATCAATGCAGCGCAGGAGATATTGTCTTTTGTTAACCGGTTTGTGAGCCTCCAATTCCGAGCCTGCAACGGCAATTTTCTTTTTTTCTGAAAGGAAGCTGCAACTAGTATATATGTTTCCGAGTCTGCAACTGCAAGTCTGCGAGTAGCGATCGTTTTCCAAATTTTGGTGTAGCGAGAAGCAACTTGCCTGAGTAGCTTAGAATGAAGCAACTAGCAATGGGATCTCACATGGGGGAATTCAACCGTTCTCCTTCCAAGTATCAAGCTCCATTCTAAGGTCGATGGACAAAGGCAGGCAGGCAGGCGGCGAGCAATAGCAAGAGGCACCCACCTGGAGGGATCCACTTGACCATAAGAAAGGGCTCGAATCGGGGACGCGGCCCAATTAATTTGTCGTACGTCCCCGTGCCTTTGGTGCCATGTGGCTGAAAGGGATTTTGGAACCTTCACGATCGTCGATGGTTGTGGGATTATTAAGCTCGTGTGTTCTCTGAGGCTCTGAGCCATGCAAGGGGATTCTGTGTTTGTAAAGTTGATCGACGTACGCCACGGCCGTGTCCTTTTCAGGCAGGAGCTCTAGCTTTTCCTAGTGAAATCAAGGGCCGGGAAATAGGTGAAGTCTTGCATGGTTGGACGGCACGTTTATTTGGCTGTCCACGGACGTCTCTTTGCGAGGTCTGATGTTTTCTTCTGTGACTAGCTAGGCGACTAGTGAGATGCTTTACAATATAACTACCAAAGACATGCGTCGAAAACAAGCATCCAATTGAGAAATGTTGGACATGTCATTTTTCTATGGGAAATGAAGGGCCCATCTTTTTCTAAGGGAAAAAGAAGAAGACGAAGGGCCAATACAGGCAATGGGCTTCATTTATCCCAAATAATTAGAATCGACATGTTCACGTGTTGTGTTCGGCCTAGGCTGTACAGAGTAAGCAGGTCGTCCGGTCCGTTTTAAAGCAGCCCAGTACGGCCCATTTACTTTGAAGCAGTTTTTTTTTTCTCTGTAGTCAATAGTACTACTACTAGTTCGTTGAAAACGCTTGTTTTGCTCGTGATACTATTACATTGACATTTTAAATTTGAAGACGATATGCCAGGGTGGATTTTGCTTTTTCACGAAGACCTACACCACTATCCTGTGCAACATAGAGTCGTGCATTTCTACAAGATGACACTTTACACGTAGTACGCTATAGTCGTGCATCCGCTTGATCCAGTTGAAATTGAAGCCATACAAAAGTAAAACCACTTTACATGCCAGAAATTAAGCACAAACCGTCGCACGAGTTATATACTCATATGGTGCCGATCGATCTGAAAATCAAATGCATGAATCGCGCCCTCAACCAGTAAAACGATCCTCTTTCAATCCAAAAAAGAAAAAAGGAAAACGACCCGCTTATAATTAATAAGTATACGTGGGCGAGTCAACCCGGCCGACCGGGGACGCGCACCGAATCCATCCATCTCGACAAATTATTTTTTAGAGAAAAAGCTTTTCTTCTCGTCTCGACAAATTACAATCCACCGTTTATCTCGTCGTCAGCTTCAAGGACGAGATCAAGGGCTTGTAATTAACTTTCCGTCGAAACAAGGGCGGACCACAGGAGATCGAGCACGTACGTACGGCCGGGGATCGATCAAGAGGTCGGCAGCGGTGCGCGCCAAGCATGTACACCCCACGTTTAAACACCCCCCCCCCCCCCACCCCACCCCCACCACTAACCCGGCTAATCTTGTCCCCTTTTTCTTTTTCTTAATCGTTCAGCACCGGCCAAGACAGCCAACCGGCCGCCACTTCCGCGTGAGAGACCGACCGGCGCCGGCCGGGCGGCTTGGAGTGGAAATCCATGCAAGTTATAGTGCACGGAACAAATTAAGGCACCACCAACAACTAATACTGGGGCAAAAATATACGTATTATGGAGTAGTATAACAAAGAAAGGCGCGCACTGCAACTACCAACCGATCTGACCCTCTTTCTTCATATATTCCCTGCACGTCGCTCTCTAGAGCTACACTAGTACTCTCCCTCAAAAAAGAGCTACACTAGTTCTCATTCCATCCAATCCGGCCGAAAATATTTACAAAGAAAGGCAGCCACTACCCCGCGCCTATATAAACCACCCGCGCGCTGCTCGCAATGGCATCATCCGCAGTACATTGATCCACCAATCCAGCATTCCAGCATCGATCCATATATAATTCTACTCACTCGATCGCAGATCATTTGGGTTGGCATTTGCATCTCGCGCAGGCTGTACGTACTTACTGCAGGCTAGCAAGCAGCTTAATTTGTACGTGGTGTGACCAGTTCCCATGGGGAGGAAGGCTTGCGTGCTGGCCATGTGCTTGGTCCTCCTGCTTGTTCTCTCGTCGTCTGTGGCGTCCGCCGACGGGCAATGGGATCACGGGAGAGAGGGCATGGCGGCGCCGGCGGGAGGCTGGCGTTCGATCAGGAAGGCGTTGCGGGAAGAGACGACGGGCCACGTCGACGATGCCGGCGGCGACGTCGGCGGCATTGGCGAGTCCAAGAGGAAGAGCCCTGGTGGCCCGGATCCACAGCATCACTGATATCAATCTCCGTACGTGTTGGAGTGGTACACGGAGACAGGGGGGCGCCGGACGGGACTCGATCACTCGAATTAAGTCCGCCAATGCATGCATCGAGCTTAGATTTGCTTGCGTTTCTTGTCTTTATATATATATACCAATAAAAAATAGAAAGAGGGAAGAATCATGTTTTCCATGCATATATATACTAGTACAGTGCCCGTGCGTTGTCACGGCCTCTTAAACATGTGCACACGAAAATTCATGTTTATACAAAACATAACAATATAATTGGACATTCATCAAAATGATCTCGGGGCTGATGCTAGCAGCCGCGGCCACGGACATGGCACCCAGTCCACACCGCCTGCCGGCCGTGGCTGGCGTCAGAGCACGCGGTGGTGCAGTGCATGAGGAACGGTGGATAGCGCCGATCAGCCCTGAATCCCTTTGCTCGTCTCTTGCACGATAATCTAATCCGACGCCGACGCGTATCGAGTGAGGGGCAACTGAGTCGGCGGCGGCGGCCCGGGAAGGCAGCGCTGTGGGAATAGAAACAAGAAGGTTCGATGGAGTGTAAGGAGACACGAAAAATCAGAACATGCACGAAAATTGATGCACGACGGACGATGACGAAGGAAACCTTCCTACTTTTATTATTAGGGATTAGGGATTAGAGATAGATATACAAGGTCGTCGTCATTGTCGATATACCTACGCGACATGCTGTATACGATATAGCGCCATGTTGTACACGAGTACGATCGAGTCCACGCAAAAGGAATAAATTTTGACTTTTAATTACTCCGTCGTGCCGATCAGGTTTCAGGTTACATGATTTCTGTATCTGAGCTGCTCTAGTCCAACTGACAAGAAGTACGGTCCATGGATCATCGATCAGCATTTTACTCCATCGATCGAACTACTCCTGAGCTCATATGATCTTTTCAAACTGCTCCGTGCAGTAGTAACTTTCGGAGCATTTTAATTACCCTCTATCCAGCTTAGAACAATGGATTTGATCGATGGCGTGGACACTGATTTTGACCATGTGGCATCCACGTCACTAATGTTGTGCCCACGCGGACCAGCTGGTCATACCTTGTACAAACTGCTAGCCAGATCGTGGTTTAATTCAAGGACGAAAATATATATTCCTCGATTAACGTCATGAACGATGCACAAGGCATAATTAATCCAGAAACCTTTCAGCGTAACCCATGTTATCTGCCGTACCTTTCTTTTCTGCCGACGAAGCAGATAATTAAAAGGATATGCAGCACGAACACGTTAAATTAACTGGTGCTAAAAGAGGAAAAATGACTCTGCCTTTCACCCCCTTTCTTTTTGACCGCTTGCAGACAAGAGAGAAGACGATCGACGACCAAAATGTAGTCTAGAGTACTCCTTATCTGTAGAACGCCCACAATCAAAATGGTCTGCCATGCATGCCATCATCAACCACTTTCCACGGTTCCACCAATCTCAATGTGCGCCGCCACGACAAGAAACCGTATGACGGCAAAGCACTCGATTGGATCGTGTATGTGCTGATATATAAACACATCAGATCACGGTGGCCATTATAGCCAAGTGGACAGTTTGGTTGGACTTGGACTTAGCTTAACAACTGTCGTCCAGCAAAAGCGCCCTAGGGGCCAAGCATGCACATCATGCTCGAAGCATCGAACGCGATTTGACTTTGAAGTGACATATGGACTGGCCATGATACTCCTATTTTGACAGAAAAAACAGAAAGGAGCTAGCCAATTAGCTAGTGTAGCTAGTTAGAGGCAGCCCTGTTTGCTTTGTCGGCAAAAGGGAAAAAGGTGATGGGGCTGACCGGATTTAAGATGCCTGCAGGAAGTTTGGATTAAGTTGGAGATTAAGATAGAGTACCTTTGCAAGCATGTACCTAAGCATTTCTATTCAGGGTATTGGATCAAAGCATTAAGCATGCATTGATGCATGTACGCTAGTTCTCCGCTAGGAGAGGCTGGCTATAAGG
This sequence comes from Brachypodium distachyon, assembly GCF_000005505.3. Classification (NCBI taxonomy): domain Eukaryota; kingdom Viridiplantae; phylum Streptophyta; class Magnoliopsida; order Poales; family Poaceae; genus Brachypodium; species Brachypodium distachyon. Next base: position 14,671,453 of record NC_016132.3, on the reverse strand, counting down.
TTTTCATTTCAGGTAGTGCTACATTTTTATTGGTCACATCTCCAGTGTACCTGTAGGGTGATAAAGTGGCTGTTCTTTTGCTTTTGCATTCAGCAAATCTGCAGTGCAGTATTGGGGAGGTCATATGTAAATCCATATGAAAAAGTAGAGTGTTTTTGCCGTTTGCTCATGGGCATCGTGGTCCAAGTATGCATGTATGACGACCGATCGAGCCTCTAGCCAAACGACTAGCTGATCCCAGGTCACGTTACTACGACAAATCAAGACGGAAGTTTGTCGTTCACGCACACATACTCATCTGTCGGATATGGTATGGCATGCCGTTGCCATCAATCACAGTCACACTGAGTGACTCACTCAGTCAGTGTGACTCGGCAGCAAGCAAGAGAGGTCATTTCACCAATCACCACCTAATTCACTAGGGGCTTCCAATGGTTCCACATGCATGCACCCGTCGCCGGCAGTGCCCGAGTTTGCCAGAGCACGGGCTCGGGCTTCCAAAGGTTCCACATGAATATGTTTTGAAGTTCATCTCTGTCTATATCAACGGCAGGGAGGGGCAAGAAAGGAGTCTCCGGCGGCTCTTCGCCGACGGTCCGCAGCACCGTGGAATTTACACCAGCGAGGTACTGGCAAAAAAGGTTTGACTCGTGTCTGTACTGGCCACACAGATGCACCAAAGGTTCGTTGCTCTGGAAGCCCTAAAAGCTTCAAAACACAGTGATATGTTACAAGTTACAAGGACTTCACAAAACAAACTGGGAAAAGAAAATGAAGCACAACAGCTCCCAGTCTACAAACTCGAACTGGCATTTTCAGTCCTCAGAATTACCATCAACTCCGAGCTCAGGTAACCACGTGAGATGCGAAATGAGCTTCTCGTGACATTTATATAACTACTGAATGTTCCTTGCTCGCATCAACGCTTCTATTTTCTCAACATCTTCAGGTGCATCCACACCATGGGCGTCATGGTCCACTTTGATAACCTGCAATCATGAAAGGAAATGAGGGACTCAGTTCATCAGAACAAGCAGGCCCGAGCCCACGGGAGTGCGGCCTGTTCGGCCGAACAGGGCCCCAAAATTTGGGGCCCCCCGAAATCTATACAGTCTATTAGGTATACAGCGCATTAGGCATTAGGCGGCCCGTTTAGGCCGATCGCTAGGCCTGCGGATCGCTTGCTCGCTCGCTCGCGTGACTGCCCCGACGCCGCCGCGTCTTCCCTCGTTCGCGTTCCGTGCCTCCAGAGTTCAGGCCAAAAAGAAATTTGGGGCTTCTCGACTTCTTCCGTGTGCGATCGTGCTCGCTGACGGCCGATCGTTCTAGTTTTCTCCTGACCGGCCAGCCGGGCTGATCTCGTCTCGCCACTCGCAAGGACAGACAGCAATTCTAGTCTTCGTCTTCGATCAGTAGCTCCAACGCAGGCGTGTTTGCATCCTAATCCCTAAACACAATAGTCAATAGATTGTTGATGCAATCCATATCTCTTTAACTATGTTTTATTTTGTATCTGGTGTTTCAAGATCTGAGAGTAATCAGCCTAATCAAGTAATCAGCCATGTCATTTAGAAAGTATGAATCTGGTGCCTAAAAGCGTAAGAAAAAAATAAAGTTTACAAGATTTGATTCAATCTCAGAAAGGGACTAGGATAGGTTTATTATGGTTCATTATTCTACTTTTCTAGTGAGATAGAAGGTCCCCAGCTACAATTTCGCACAGGGCCTCTAATTTTGCCGGCCCGGCCCTGAGAACAAGGCATAGGCTGCAGATATGTGACAGCCAATACACCACAGAAAGGCCTGCGATATTGAGCAAATATCAGCACAATTCTTATATTGCCACTATAGCAATACAGGTCCATGACGCCATGTACTGACATTCCAATGGGCTGTCAAGGCATGGTTTCTAGATGGTAGGTAGTATTTTCAAGCATGCAACAGTATGCGAATCAATAACCTAACATTTCAGGAGCTATAGTGAACTGACATGTGAAGAAGATTGATGGATACAAACTTTTCTTTTATACATGAAAATACTGAAGCACAAACCAAATTACCTTCATCCTGTAGCCATTTTCAAGAACTTTAAGTTGCTCCAGGTCCTCTTCTAGTTGCAATGGAGTTGGTGCAAGCTGTGGATAGATCTTCAGAAACTTCGAATCAAAGCACTACACTTGAAAGGTCCCAGTATTAATTTTGGGGAGCTTCAGCATGAAGGTATATTTAGGATTTAATGAGGTAAAACCCATCAATTATCAGAAGGAAGGGTTGATAATATACCGAGATTCCAAGGTGGAGATGATACGGAAACTGAGGATTGGCTTTCCCTGATCTGAAATGTTCAAATTTCATAATTGTAGGTGAAAATGAGGTGAATGGAAGAGTTTAATGTCCAAACAAATGTTATTATCTCACTTGTTAAATGGGATCAGCCCTCTTGAGAAGTATATTGCATAACCCTGGTTGTCCACAACACATTTCACCCGGTTTGTGTCGAAAGCATCTTCAGGTTTTAGTGCCGTGACAGCTGTGCTGAAGACTGCATCAGGAGCTCGCTGAAATAAAAGGGAACCACATCATGAATGTAAAGAAAAGAAGTTGATTAAGAAGAATAGGTGCAAAATGAAAGGAATAAATATAATTACAAGGCCAAAGGCAAAGCAGAGTCTGGAATACCAATGCATTTAGTACGGTAAAGATACAATGTTAAGCTCAGCAAAATCCACTAAGGGAGAAAACGCAAAAAGCTCTGTCTTAAAGCATTGATAGAAGAATAAGTTATATAAAGAAGGATCAACCCAAATTATTTTAAACTAAAATAATTTTAAACTAAAACGATTTTGTTTAGTAGAATATCAAGAAACAGCAGGATTAGAGTTTACAACCACAGTAGGAGAGGGCTCCTACTGTTTTCGTCAATAAAAGGTTAGAGTTTCATAAGTAGCCACCTGCAGTGCCATAACAACACCATCTATTATCTCTGGTTCAATAAGAGGCTCGTCTCCTTGAATATTGACAACAATGTCATAACATTTCTCGAGCTTTTGAAGTGCCTCACAGCAGCGTTCAGATCCTAAATTTGAAAGCACATGCCAAAAGTACATAAGGATATTTACCAGGCAATTATGAAAATTGACTTGATGACATGACCATGAAAGCATTACCATTTTGGCATGATACCGATGTCATTATAACATCAGCTCCAAATCCTCTACAGCACTCAGCAATTTTTTCATCATCCGTTGCCACGACTTAGGAAAACAAAGAAATACCAACAATGTTACTCAAGCATGTAACTGCAGATAGAAGCATCTCTACAGTCTCGCATAAAAGAAACTTTAGATCTGCATACTACAGGGAAGTTTTGCACAAAGATATTAAAAATAAAATAAAATAGAAAGCTTACCAACATGGTCCAAAGAAGAGGCTAGCATAACTCTTTCCCAAGTTCTCTGTAATGATCCAAGGTGCTAACAGTGAGTTTAAGGATGATCTAGTCAAGACTGCGAAGTAAGTACAGCGTGATTTATGGACTATACTGACTGTTCAGCTAAGAAAGTGCCCGGATAGTAAGTAACAATGAACACCATTTCAGTATTTACCGCTTGCAGTCCCATTCCCCCAATTCAAACTCACGTTGATCTGCCACAAATGTTACTCGATGCTTTAGCCAGTATTGATGATCAATTGATCACTAGACTCACTATCGGTTAAAGTTAAGTACTTAAGTCCATTCCAGTGAGAGGTGTCCTGTCGTCATAAAATGCACCACGTTGATGAAATTTTGCCCACTTAAGAAATTATCTGAAGTCTGAACAACCCAGGAAGGATTCTTTAGGGAAATCATAGGCTTATCGGTTTAAGCTCAGTACAATAAGCAACCATGACCATATTTTTCTGGTTACTAATTGGACAGAAAAACACACAAGAATACATGAATAAACGAGATATGCAGTAGACTGTCCAATCGAAGCACATCTCCTAAAAGCTTCACTGACAACTTGCACCTACAGGACGAGACACCACACCAGCAAAGATAATAGACCTGACAACTAGGCCAAATCCACAGCAAACGAACTACTGTTATTACTCGACCTCATCCCACAAGGCCACAGCTGCAGACGAAAGGCTCCGCACGAACATACATCCACTTCACAGTTCACATTGGTGTGAGTGCGTACGGACCTGTATCATGGGCTTGCCGAGGATGAGCGCCAGCGGCTTGCCCTCGAAGCGGGAGGAGGCATACCGCGCCGGTATGATACCCACCGCCAGGGTGCGGAACCCGCGCGGCCGCCGGTACAGGTAGGCGGCCGCCGCCGCGGCGCCGAGGGCTAGTCCATGTAGGACCCACGCGCGGCTCCCCGAGCCCGAGGACTCCGACGCGGGCGCGCAGATCGTCATCGCGTCGGCGAGATTGACGACGATGGCGCCCTGGATCCGGCGCGGGGATGGAGACAGAGACACGCTTCTGAACTTTACTGTTCGAGTTCTTTGATTCAAGCGAATTCTCAGCTGTAGGAGGAGTTATTTTTTTAGGGGAACTGTAGTAGGAGTGGGAGGTGTTTATCCGATGGACCCACGAGGCCACGAGCACGCTGTGTCGGTGAAGCGGTGAAGCCCGGCAGGGTTAGGTTAGCCCATTGGGCCTAGACTACCGGGCTTAGTTGCGACCAAGGACGAGGATATTGTTGCCCACCTCGCAGTTTCCCTCTTTCCTCTCGACGAAGCCCACACTCATCTCCTCTTCTTTTGTAGTAAATAAAAAAAAAACACCACGTTAGATGTAGGGTTTCACATAAATACCAATTTCGTTTTAGTTGCAAAAAATCACCGGATTAGCGTAACTCCTCGCTCGCTAGTGTTTAAACCTCTAACGAGTCTGGTCCATCAATCAGGCCAATGTGGGTCCATCGTGGCAATATCTCTTCTTCCTCCCTGCATGCTCTCTCTGTTCCCGATCTAAAGGCCGATGGGCTCATGGGACATGGCCACCGAAGAGCCCGCGGCAAGCGGCGGAGGCGCGGCGGAGCAGCGGCGGGCAGGGAGCAGCCGCACGAGCGGAGGTGTCAGACCTCGCGAGCGGCGCGCATGGGAAGCAGCAGCCTGCTGCTCGCGCGGCGAGCTGCGGGGAGCAGCGGCACGAGCGGGGGCGCGAGGCACTCTCCCTCCTCCGCAAGGCGAGGCTGTGTAGTGGGAACGGGGAAGCTCGAAGGCAGCCTCGCGGGAGAAGGAGCACGGACGGCGAGGACAAGGGAAGTAGAAGGGGCGGCATGATGAGAACCAAAGGAGAGAATAGAGAATAGAAGGAGAGCACGCTGGCAAGCTGAGCTAGCAAGACACGCTGGCCAGATAGCGGGCCATACCTGTCAGAAACAGGCTTAGACGCTAGCGAGCGAGGGGTTACGCTAATCCGGTGGCTTTTTGCAACTAAAACGAAAATTGGTACCTATATGAAACCCTAGACTCTAATGTGGTGGGTTTTTGTAATTTACTCCTTTTTGACTGAGAAACTGAAGTCAGAATCCTTTGTTTGGAAGAACTGGAACTGGAACCCAGATCGATCGACAAGCTGACTACTTCCTCCGTTCCATATTAACTTGACAAATATATTTAGATTCCTTTTGGATATAAATACATCCATATTTGATCAAACTTGAGTCACTTAATATGGGACGGAGTGAGTATTATTTGTGGTATGAGAAAGAGTGACATGCGGACTATTATGTGCATTCCCTGCAAAAAAAATACTATTATGTGCATTAACGTGTACGGAAATGAATATGAACCTGTCGGTGCAGTTTACCCGGCCGAGCCACTACTGAAAAATCTGGCTTTGCCTAAGGCCTAGGGCTTCCGGCAAAGGCATTGCCGGAGGCTTTTTTTCAGGGCCGCTGGGAAAAGGGTTCGATATGGAGCCCAACCGGTGAAGGCTTTTTTGTCGACGATATTTTCTCGTCACAAGGCTTTGCGGGAGGCAAAAAGAATGCCCATAAGTAGGCGGACAGAACGCCACATGGCAGGCCATTTGCCGAAGGCCAACCTCCGGCAAAGTAATTATTGGACTTTAAAAAAATATGCAAATGGCTGCTGCTCCGCTGCGCTCGCCACTGCTCCACCGTGTGCGCCGCCATGGCTGCTGCTCCGCCGCCGCCGCTCGCACCCGCCATGGCTGCTGTTCTTCCGCCGCCGCTCGCCCCGCCATGGCCGCTGCAGCTGCTTGTGCCTCCTGCTTCTGCTCCGTCGCCGCTGCTCCGCCGCCATGGCCGCTGCCTGCAGGGAGAGAGCTGGGGGAGGAGGAGCCGCTGGGGAGGAGGAAGAGCGGCTGCTAAATCCCGTCGCTGGGGAGGAGGCACAGCTCCCGTTCGTCGCCCTGGCCGCTGCCTGCAGGAGAGAGAGGAGCTCGCGGAATAGAGGAGCGGGAGACTCACAGGAGAGAGAGGAAGCTGCGGGAGAGAGAGAGACTCGCAGGACCTGCGGGAGAGAGAGGAGCTCGCGGGCAGCACGCGCCGCGCTCGCTGCTGCCTCCTCCCTGCAGGCCGCCGCCGCTGCCTCCTCCCTGCAGGCCGCCGCCGCTGCTGCTGTCCGCGCGGCCCCGTCGACGCCGCCGCTCTGATCCAGGGGAAGGGAGCAGAGAGGAGGGAGGCCAACGGACCGGGAGAGATGAGAGAGGAAGAGCACGGGGACAGATGAGAGACAGGGGAAGGAAGCACAGAGGAGAAACACAAAGGACACAGCGATGTGCGGCTCAGATATAGCCACTTCATCGATCCGCAGGGCAGTCACCCGGATTGGTGACCTGGCAAACCTCTTTGCCGGTGGCTTGGCCTCCGGCAAAGATGTTTTGTCTTGTTTTTGTTTCTTTTTGTTTTGTGTATACATTTGCAAGGTTTGATATATTTTAGTTTTGTGTAGTAACTTGAAATTTTAATCCCAAGTTTATATGCCCATAATACGACTTCATGACAAAAATTGCTATTTTTGGACAAAGTTTTAGTATTGTTTCATTTTTCATATTAAATGGCTCTAAAAAATGATAAATAAATATGTTACATAAAATGTGGTGATTTAAATTCATATTGCTCGTCATCAATGCTAAATGAAATTACAGTAAAAAGTTCAACTCAAAAAGTGGTGGTTTACATCATAATTTGAAATTAGAGAGAAAAGGATATAAAAGAAAAAAGAATTGAAAACCTCTTTGCCTGAGGCCGGCCTCCGGCAAAGAATCTAGTCCGATTTCTCGCCGTTACCGCAGCGGCAAGTACACGTGTTCACCTTCTTTCCCGACGGCTTTTCTTTGCCGGATGCCGTTTTTATTCTTTGCCCGAGGTTTTTCTTCGCCGGAAACTTTTTGTATTCTTTGCTGCCGGAGGCCCGAAAAAAGGCTGCCGCAAAGACCAAGGCCTCCGGCAAAGACAGATTTTCCCATAGCGAGTCTCCACGACACAGTGTCATGTGAGGAATTTCGGCATGTTTGACGAACTGATGTTGCCACATGGTCCCGATAAAAAAAAAAGATGTTGCCACATGGGAGAAGCGGAGAATGCCCCCCTTTGCCGGTCGATTTCTTTCTTCAGCTAGAGCGACTCCTGGGGCCTGGGGCTCTAGTGCTTAACTTTACAAGAAAGAGCTCACTCTGGAAATTTGCGATGCATTTTGTCCAAGTAGCGTGTCATATGTAACTTCTAGTCTAATACAAACATGAACTTGATAGTTTTATCAACATGGAATGAACGTTCAAACTGTATTTTATAGGAGACAATGGGTAGAATTCAGCCAACTACTACTCCCCCTGTCCCAAACAACATATACTACTGGATGGACTCGGCGGGATGGTCCAAAATGCGAACCCCACCATTAGTCAAGGGCCTCTCCGCTGGTAGCGGTTCAACCGCGTATCCACAATGCCGGCGTGCGTCAACAAGGCCCAGAGATGCGTGATGAGCTCGCCGCCGGTCGCCAGCTTCCGGACGTGCCCGGTCACGTTTTCGGACGGCGCCACCGACAGCAGCATCTCCACCCATACCTCGTCGAGCACCTTCCACCGCACCTCCGGCGTCTTCCGCAGCAGTTGAATCCCGAGTTTAGCACCCTCGACCAATGTATCTCCAGAAACGGGATCTCCCTGTCCACTGTACAAACTCTCCAGCCAGTCGTACATGTCGTCTATACGCCGGCATCCTCTGAATATCTGCTGCGCGTTGCTCTGCACCTTCTGGAAGAGCAGCTGCGCGTCGAAGCTGTGGCCCGGCAGCAGCTCCGGCGCGGACGACACCAGGTAGCAGCAGTAGTCGGAGAGCACCGTGGCCACCTGGTGGCTCTTGATGAGACGGCCGCCCGACGGCGTCGTCCCGAACTGCATGTGGCACATCGTGGTGGCGACGTGCCAGATGAGGATGCTGTGGACAGTGCTCTCCTGGTCGATCGCCCAGGAGAGTTCGGCCAGCATCTCATTGCGCTCCAGCGCGCACTCGCCATGACGGAGCCGCCCCCGCCCGGACTTGAGGGACCGATATATTGCGAGCTTCACCGGAGCAGGCAAGCTCTGCTGGTGCGTCGTCTTGAACCGGAGAAGGAAGTTCTTGGCCGATTCAGGGAGCGGCGCTCGCAAGATGCACGAGTTCTCCGTCTGGAAGCACGCGTGCAGGAGCGAGTGCTGCCCCAGAGAGTTGTTCCAGTACCGCGTCAGTCTGACACGGCACATGAGCCGCAGGAGCGGCTCCCAGAAGGGGTGGCCGTGCCAGCACGGTTCGAGCACGTACCGACACAGCATTTTCACCTTGAACCAATCCGAGAACAGCAGAGCGAAGTACTGAAATGATTCCAGGATCAGGAACAGGATTATGACCATCCTTGTCAACCAAATGTCGAAGCCGGTGGTGGCAATTTTGATCGCGCAGCTCGCCGTGCTCTGCTCAGGTGGTTGGTAGCGGAGCAGCGTCGAGGATAGCAGGACGGACAGGCTCGTCGCGACGACGGCGGCAAACACGGCCGTGTCTGGGATGAGAGTCTCTTTGGGTGATGGGTGCCTTGTGTAGTAGAAATCGAAGAGGAAGCCCAGCTCGACCTCGACGACGCGGAACATGCGCTCGTGGTCGTGGCCCTCGCCGAGGAGACCCTTCCAGACGAAGTCACGCGTCTTGTTGAGGCGCGCCTCGTGGATAGGGTACCCGCCGAGGCGGCGCCGGAGCAGCTTGAACAGCGCGAAGGAGAGGCACAGATCCCTGCGCTTGCCGGCTGCCTCGTCGCCGCCGCCCAGGAGCTCACCATCGCACCGCCACACCAGGTCAACCGTGACCAGGTCGTTGGTTCGTCGGATGCCGTGCTCGCCGAGACCTTCCTGGTTCGTCTCGCCGGCGACCACGTACTTGTAGCCCGTCATCTTGACGGCGTCGTATTCTGCTCCGCAGAATCCGTGCTCCTTGAGCATGAAGTCCGCCATCAGCTTGTTGTCGAAGGTGAGGACGCGGTCGCGGCCGGAAAGCAGGAAGCTCCTCAAGCGCATCCCGAGCTTGGCGGCGCTCAAGAACCAGAGCACGAAGAGGGGAATCGCGAGCTGCTTCGGCAACGAGCTGGCGTAGGAGATCAGGAGGGTGAGCACGTAGATGACCTGGAGGGCCTGGTTGAGCATGGTGCGGGCTTGCTGGTCGAAGTCCTCGAGGCTGTAGGCAGCGATGCCGTCGGCGCAGCCTAGGATGAGCAACAGAAAGCACCCCCAGATGACAACGAGCTCGTTGCGGAAGTAGGCAGACTGCATGAGCCCGATGGTGTAGGAAACGGCGGGGTAGCTGAGCATGAGCGCCGCCCAGACGATGAAGCGAAAGGAGCCACTAGCGCTAGCGCGGCGGCCAGAGCCGAGGAAAACCAGCAAGGCGAGCAAGCCGCAGCTGAGGGTCACCAGGACCTCGACGCGAGCCAGGCGTCCTACTGGGCTGGCCGCCCATCCCAGTGCTGTTCGGGTGACATTCCGAACGGATAAGTGAGACAACATGTCGTCGCCGGTCGGCGTGTTTACTCGAAGATGGAGATGAAGACTATTTCGACTTCGGGAACGTGGTAGGATGCTCCGCGCACGGAGTTTTGGCTTACAAAGCGAGGAGAAGCTCCGGCTACACCCCTAGCATCGTTCTTGTGCGACTCAGATTTTTTTTTTTTGAATAACAAAACCAACTTTTGCATTTTAAGATTAAGATAAGATGCACAAATCTAAACTATCCATCTATTTATCTATCTACCTACTGTACTATATTAATTATAAACTTTCTTTAGCTCTCATATTAATGCACTGTTTTCGGATGCAGAACTTCTTGTCACAAGGGTATACTACCGCACAAATCCCTTTTGCCGCAGGCCGGAAGCCTTTGCCGAAGGCTTTTTTTCAGAGCCCTTCGGCATAGGGCTTCCTCGGGGCCTTTTATGGCAAAGATTTATGTGCCGAAGGCCTTATTTTGGGCCTTCGGCAAAGCCTTTGCGGAAGGCCCAAAAGCGGGACGTCGGCAAAGAAAAGCCATTGATGATCCACTGGCGTTAACGGCAAGGACGCGAGGCGTGGCTCGCTCCGGCCAGCCCTTTGCGTCCTCCCGCGCGCCAGACAAGGGCCCACTTGTCGGGCCTTTGCTGAACGCTACCTTCGGCAAAAACGAGCCCACAATCGCCCACAAAACGACCTGCGCGCGTCATACCAGGGCTTACATGTCGGTTCTTTGCTAATGGCCCGGCCTACGGCAAAGAATGGCGCAAATGGTGCATTGGTCGCAGAAATAAGGTATTTGGCTCACAAATGCCACCATGGTACTATTTTAGAGACAAGAAATTTATTTGGCTTCAAAATGATGCCTTCATCGCATAAATGAGCCATTTGGTTCATTCGTGCTATCACTCAACCATTGTGGAGCCAAGAATGAGGCATTTGGCTCCAAAGTGTTGACTTGGTAGCAAGAACGAGTTTTTTGGCTCAGAAATTATTCTATGTCGCTATGTGATGCTATGTTGTGCAATTTTAGGGTGGGGACAAGTAGTGGGACCACAAGATGATAGAAGTTTGAGGCAAAATTATCGGAGTTAGGCGCGGGCGGAGGAGGGGATCGTCCAAGAGGGTTCCCTCCAGCCGGGCTTGCGTGTGAGGAAGTAGGCTCCAGCCGGGCTTGCGTGTGAGGAAGTAGGCTCGTTAGAGCCACGACTAGATCGATACTCCACAGATGATTAGACATTTACCCCAACTCTCAATTAAAGCAAGAAAAGTTTCTGAGCGAAGTCACATGAATGTGTGGAAAACCTTCAAGCTGAAGAAGTGACATGTTGAACAGCGGTGGTGTCCCCCCTGTTTGGTACTAGCAACGTACACCTGCATATTATTTTTGAAGTGACAAATAGTTGCAGTTGAGAAACTAATACCACGCTATCTTAGCTGTTATGTGTGTGAAACATACCGAAAGCCGGTCATACTGAGCATTCACTGCGGCCTACATCGTAGCCTGCATACGCCCCACGATACGCTCCTCCAAGGCTTGCTCTGAAGCTGCAAGCTCCTACAGTGTCATAATAAAGTCATCACCGTTCCAATTAATGCAATCATGTAAAGACCTGAGATGGTGAATGAAAACAACAAACCTGCTCCGACATCTGTCGTGCATGTTAGTGCGTATACTTGGACTTGAGCTCGTGCTTCGAGCCCTGATATGAGCGAGGCTTGGAGCGGTGGCCGGATCGATGGATCCGTCCCCATTAAAAAACCTACCGTGCTTCATGTCTCCTCCCTCCCTCATGACCACTTCCAGATCCAGGTCGTGGATCGTCTCAGGCTCGTGCGCCTCCTGAGCCATTGACACATAGTTGGTGTATTTACTGTAGGCCTCCTGGCAGCTGCCGTAGGCTTCGGCCCCAGCAGTTGAAATGTAAGCCATCATGAAATCGCTAATAATCTTATTGCCTTTATGCTATGTTCGTGGCACCAAAGTTATGAGAAAGTAGACAAGTGAACCCATGTACTATGTTCCTATTTTAACCACTATGGTGATTGTTGGGGGCACAAGGCAAACACTTGTGCATTGCAGGTTGATTGACAGGAACTTTGGACTTAAATATTGTTTCAAAACATCTCGCCAAGAGTTCGATATTGAACCCCGAGTTACTCTTGTGTGTGGAAAACACGTTTGCTATATCATTCCGCGCTTGGAGTACCAACAAATCGGCACACACATGGATTGGTGCCATCACTGTCCAGAAACATTAAGATGATTAGTTACGCCAAGAGCTTGGAGAAGCTTGGCTTTGAACTGAGTTCAGAGTTGACGACAGACTTGATCCTACAATCATTTCCTAAAGTCAAACACTCTTAAGTTTGACCAGTTTTATAAGAAAAAATAATTATAATTACGACTTCAAATTAATATCACTACATGCATAATGAAATATGTCATATAATATATTTACTTGATGTTGTAGATGTTGATGCAATTCTCTAACAGCTCGTTTGGCATCCATCCATTCATTTAATTTGGTAGAAATGAAATGAAATCCAATTTTTGATAGGATTTCATTTGGTTGAATTTGAATTCCGGGTTCAAAAATCATGTTTGTCTACCACATGGATTTGTAGAGTGAGAGACAATTTCAGAGAAATGATGGCTTTTAGAGAAGAATTAGAGTTAATTATAGTGTGATTCCATTTTATTCGAGATTCAATTTCAGTGACAAATTCCGTGCCAACCAAACAAGTTGGTTTTTGGAATTCAAAATGAATCCAGAATTCTAGGCCCAAATGATGTGTGTCAAACGAGCTGTAAAAGATAGGTCAAACTTAAGGTAGATTGAGTTAAGCCAAACCCATAACTGGACTTATTGTGGAACGGAGGAAGTAAACTAAGATCGTCAACGAAAGACAAATGTACGTGGACATGTGCCATCGGTATTTGGCTCACACCAAAATGCTAATGTTAAAAAATTACAAATGTGGCATAACAAATACTGAAAAGAATTCTTTTAACCTGGATAACAAATACTGAAACTTCACTCATGTAATTTTGCTATAAGTGTTATGGGTGATTACTACAAGCACAAAATTAGAGAGAAAAGTATTTTTTTTGTAATGAATAAAAGTATACCAAATAAAAGAAATCTAGCCGCACAAATGTGCTGGTCACTCCGCTATCCTGGACATGAGAGGAGGCTGGCCCGGCATATATAAATCACGAAACATACATATATTAAATCATTCCCCAATCAAAAGTGCAAAATTTGAACCTGGTATAACCCATGTAGTTTCAATTTTCAACTATCCTAGTGAACTGATCCCAGCTCAGGAGGTCTGGTTTCTTATGGTGATACCAGGCAACCCAAGTTCAAGTCCTAAACCTGATATGTGTGTCACATTTTACTCGATTATTTTAAGATTTAACCAACGCTATTCTTTCAGTGGTAGGACTCAGTCTTTCGGAGTTGCTCATAGGGTTGAGCGTGCGTGCGTTCGTAGAGATGAGCGTACGTGCGTGTTCTGAGTGACTGCGTTTTTACTGTGTTCTAAAAAAAGTTTTCAACTACCCTACGATGATTCTTTGTCTCGTGTGGGCGCACATTAGCTGTCGTTCTCAAAAAAAAAAACTTTCAACTACCACATAGATGATTCTCTTGTCTCGTGTGGGCGCACATTAGCTGTCGAGTACCGCTACATCTGTTTCTTAATACAAGAAATTTTAACGAGTGTCAATCAGCGGTTGTTTGTTTCTTTTAAAGGAAGGACCGGTTCATAGGAATATCAAGAAGCAAGGCAGTAGGTGAGTGTATACAGAGAGCCAGCAGGCTTGTTCGTTCTGGTGGTTGATATGTATGGACCAACAAGCAAAACAGTCGGTCAACATCGATCGTTCGATCGATCGAGAGCCAATAAACTTGTTTGTTTTAAAAAAGACTAGCACAGGCCCGTGCGTTAAATTCATGTTTATACAAAACATAACAATATAATTAGACATTCAATCAAAATGATCTCGGAGCCGATGCTAGCAGCCGCGGCCACGGACGTGGCTGGCGTCAGAGCACGCGGTGGTGCAGTGCACGAGAAACGGTGGATAGTGCCGATCAGCCCTGAACCCCTTTGCTCGTCTCTTGCACGATAATCTAATCCGACGCCGACGCATATCGAGAGCGGTCACCGCAGGGAGGTTCTGCACGGACAGTTGAGTCGGCGGCGGCGGCCCGAAAAAGAAGTGCTGTGGAAATAGGAAAAAGAAGGTTCGATGGAGTGTAAGAAGACACGAAAAATCAGAACATGCATGAAAATTGATGCACGGCGAATGAATACGAATGAAACCTTCGTGCTTATTATTAGGGATAGACAGTGGTTGATAGCAACATGCAAAACAGCAGATCAACGTCAAAAGAACCGACAAAAGCGCGTCGGAAACATGTGACACATTAGGCTATGATAGCACAGGACAAAAGCGTGCCCCATAGCTTGTCGCCATGGCCAGCCCTAATCCCATCCCGTACGAAGGCCAGGCAGCGCGCACGAACAGCTAGCGGGTTGCCCAGAACTAAAGGTAGGAGGTCTCGAATGCTCAAAGCACTCAGTAGCCCTGAAGCTGGTGGCAGGACTTGATTCGGAAGTCTGAAAGACGGCGGAGAGAATACTGAATAGCTCGGGGCATGGCGACGGCCTGGTCTCTCTGGAGGAGTCTTTACTAGTACTCTAGTAGACCACGACAAACAATAGGTAAGTATTATACAGCTTACTGGCTCATATTTGTGCTCGTTGGTTTAATTTTCTCTGGCCAACTTCTCATACTTAGGTTTAGGTTTCGAAACTTGTGCGGAATCCGATACTCCAAAATGATTTCACTCGTACTTTGGACCTAAAGTTTTCAGATTTAAACTACATTGACAACATCTAATTCGACACTAGGAACATAAGCGCTGTAACATACGGAGTCTGCTTCAATACACCCCTAAAAAGTTATTAAAAAGGTATTTTTCGTACTCCTCTGTTCCTATGCACTAAAACCACGACAAGTATCTAGGAACGAAGGGGTACTTAACACTGATTATATAGATAATTGGACGGCTCCCCTTGGGATCAAGTCGTTTGATCTCTTCTCGTTCCTCTTGGAGGTTTGCTCGTCCAAACGGGGGACTAGTGTGCGCACTGATCAGTTTAAATTGGGAAATTGTCTTGCCCCGGTCTTGTAGAGGACTTGCAATTATTCATTTGCCATCGCATTATCTTTTTGACCAGTGCCATCTGCATTATCTCAGGATTGTGGCTGGCCGGATTAAAACATTAGAAGACAGGTAGTACAAGTGAATGAGATATACTCTCTCCGTCCAACAAAAAATGTCTCAAGTTTGTCAAAATTTGAATGTATCTAGACATAACTTAGTGTATACATGCATTCAAATTTGGTCAAAGTTGAGACATCCTTTGTTGGACGGAGGGAGTAAGATAATCGCAGGAGATCTAATCCATTTAGTTGCGCGTTTACAATTTGATGACCAGACAAATAGTTTTACTTCCTGCTCGCTTAGGGGCTGCCAGCCATTCTAAAGATATGTTTTCGATGGAATTGAGCTGTTCATAAGAAGACCTGTATCATCTGCTTAAAGCATTCGAAAGCTATGATGCTGTGATGGTCCAGGAAATTAAGAGAATAATTGATGTGTGCAATACGAACGGAGGCAAACTAGTCACAATTCTGATGAGATGCGGGGATGTTCTTCCGGTTGAGATAAAATTAAGCTCAAAGATCTGACGCAAGGATTAATTTTCCATTTATTAATAGAATTGGCAATATTAGCCTTTCTAATTAAAAGGTCAGTTTTAATCTTATCAATTGATCTGCTCCGGGATCCGTAAACCCGTAATATAGGGGTCTTTCAACATCATGGCGTGTTGCCTCCAAATAGATCGCATTGAAAAAGGTTGTGCACCTGAACATGAAAGGGGACATAAACGAATTAAGTAAACCTAGCCCACCTTGAACTCTTTGTTCCAAAACAATTACTAGAACTACTATTATGCCGGCTCAATTAAATTGACATTGAGCATCGTTGGTCCGTTGCTTTCTTGTTAGATGCTTCGGCATGGATGTTCAGTGGTAGGTTTTTAGTAGACTTGTTGGTAGTAATTGCTGAGGTAATGAGTAGTGAGGTTCTTACCACCTTGCAAAATAGAGAGAGTTATTTGCTTCAACTACCTCAATGAAAAGTGGGAGAATTCTTTCCCTTTTTAGAAACAACAAAAAAAGATGTGACATGACACGTACTAATCATAAGGGGAAGCTAAATAATCAATGGAAATTCCAAAAAGGCAAGAGAAATCAAAGAGAGGCTACTCATTTATGAAGCATAAATGGGTTAATAAACCCACCATACTAGGGGCATTTGGTCCTTCCTATTTCATATTCACTCTTTGGATAGAGCAAGGGCATGTCTTTGTCATTTCCGAGCTGCCTAACTCATGGTGGTGTACTGTCAGATCGGAGGACAAGTAAACCCTTGGTCACCGCCTTAGGCCCGGTTCGGTTACTCCCTTCCCGGGGGGATTGGGAGGGATTGATGAGATTGGTTTGTTTGTTCAAATGCTGAAAAAACGATTGGTCTCAAGCTGCCGTATAAATGATCAGGGCAAGAAGAGTTGTCAGTGAAATGAATTAATTGGGAGGTCTCTGGAGGAAGAACAGAAAAGGCCAAACCAGCACAAAATCAAAGTAAATTTAACCTAGGACATCAATTACAGAATAACAAGGCTAAATTCTGGGACGGATTCAATCGGGCTTTTACTCTGGTTTTAATTCAATCCTAAACGAAGGGGTGCTCGATTATCATGGGTTAATGGACTATAGAGCCCTTTGAGGTAATTAAATATGTGTGTTTTAATCCCCACCGTTGATGTATATATCAGAATTTGTAGGTTTTACAAAAAGGTGCGCTAACCTAAAAGTACTAACTTCGAATACATTGTCTGCCAAACTGACACCAATTCAAGGAGCAATACCAATAGGGATATGGGTATTTATTTTAAACATATTCCCTCCATGCCACATATCAACCATTTCTAGTTTTATTCTAAGTCAAACCCTTCTAAAGTTTAGCAAATTTCTGAAACAAGTATTTACTTATGACATCAAACTACTCCCTCCGTCCCACACTACGTCTAATTCTAACTTTGTCTTAAGTCAAACAATCTTACGTTTGACTGAATTTTTAGGAAAAAAATACTACTCCCTCCGATTCTAACTTTGTGCTAAATCCAAGACACTTATTATGGATCGGAGGGAGTAATATTTATGACTTTAAATTAGTATCGCTAGATGCATAATGAAATATATTTTCATAATATGTTTATTAGATGTTGTAGATGTTGACACAACTCTCTAGAAGATTGGTCAAACTTAAGATGGATTAACTTTAGACAAACCCAGAATTGGACTTATAATAAAATATATTTTCATAACATATTTATTTAACATTATAAATGTTCATAGAATTTTCTAAAAGATTGATCAAACTTTAGATCAATTGACTTAAGACAAAATTAGAAATGGTTGCTTTGTGGAACTGAGTAGTACTTGGATTAGAACTACCTCTTATATGTTTGTTGTTCTAGTTAGCTGAAATTACCTGGTTGTGTACATATTGCCGAGCATATTTTGATCCGTATGTTTCGAATTTCTCTATTAAAGATGCTCAGCAGTTTAACTATGTAATAAAATTATCCAACAAAATACTTGTGCGTCATGGTTTTGTCTAATGTTACAAATCGAATCCAGGCTGTGTTGTCTCTGATGTACAAGAAGAGTGAATAGGGTCCTTAACCTCAGTGAATTTGAAATGGCAAGCCATAAGTTGGTGGCAGTGGTTGTCCGCGCAGAAGGTTTGTCGGCAGCAAGTGGAACTGTTGTCTTCGTCGGGCTGCGCTTCAACGGTGACACGCAGTACACAACCAGGAAAACCCACACGGTGAGTCCAAGTTGGAAGGAGTGCTTCTCATTTGACGTATCAGATCCGGAGAGGCTTGACGATCTTTCCCTCGATGCCAATGTATACAGCATTGATGAAAGAAGCAGCAGGTCCAGAAAGGTCAACCTTGGCAAGGTCCGGCTCCAAGGCACACGCTTCGTTCCATTAGATGAGGCGGCATCTGAGGCCTACACCTTGAAGAAACGGAGGAAGCTGTCCTGGGGTGGTAAAGGGAAGCTGGTCCTTAAAGTTTCCCTTGAGAATGTCAACCGCAGCAGTGATTCCACCACAGGGGATGCTGCTGCCGACGATTCTACTGTGAATAATGTGCGGGCTCAGGTCTTAACGGACGGTCAAAACAATGAGCTCCGCCGTTTGGCGCAGGTGTCCAGACGACCAGACTTCGCAGTGAGTTCTATTAGTCCATCCCTTGGTGCTGGACAAATGGTGGATGGCCGGCTTTCGCCTGTTGGGCACAGGGATCCAGTACCTGCTAACGATCTTGTGGAGGTGATGTGGTACATATTTGTCTCTGTCGTCAAAGGTAGAAACTTGCCGGCCATGAGCTCCCAGGGGTCTCTTGATCCTTATGTTGAGGTGGAGTTCGGCAGTTACAAGGTGGAGACGGAGAACCGTACCGGAGATCAGAACCCGGAGTGGGGGGTTGTTTTTGCCTTTTCCGACGAACACATCCAGTCATCAAAAGTACAGGTTATTCTCAAGAGTAGAGATGAAGTCAGACCTGATGTTTTGGGGAAGTTATCCATCGATCTCAGAGACATCCCCATGCATCAGCCACCAGAGAGTGCATTGACCGCCCAGTGGTACAAGTTGATGAATGAAAGAATGGAGACAACAGATGGCGAACTGATGCTTTCTATCTGGAAAGGCACCCAAGCCGACGAGGCTTTCCGTGATGCTTGGCACTCGGACTCTGCAACTCATGTCCATCCCAGTCCAATAACCTCCGAGCTCAGGTCAACAGTATACTCTGCTCCAGTAATGTGGCATGTAAGGCTGGACATAATACGAGGTGTGGTCCCTGCTTCTGCCGGCAATACACGTCTTTCAACTCTACGTGTGAAGTCACAGATAGGACGCCAAATTCACAGGACGAGGCCAGCTGACATAATCAATCGTTCTTGGAGTGATGAGCAAACATTCTTCTTCATGGTTGCCGAACCATTCGAGGATGACCTAATTTTGTCCATTGAGAGCTTTCAAGTAAACGAAGATATCAGCTTTGTGGTACCTTTAGCTTCGATACAGAAGCAAACCGACGGCCGAGAAATCAATACCCAGTGTATTGAATTTCAGAAGTTAGATGGCTCAAATGGTAATAAGACGGTCGCCAAGGTTGATATTCGTCTCTGTTTGGAGGGACGGTATTGGGTACCTGTCGATTCCATTTGCTACAGTGGCGACTTAAGGTCGACGTTGGATCAGCACTCGAGCAGTAAAAAGATCGGTTTGGTTGAGCTGGGCATCATCAGAGCGGAGGCGCTTGCGCCCATGAGGACCATCGGTGGGAGAGGGACATACTGTGTGATCAAGTATGGTCGGAAATGGGTGCGAACTCGTACCATTAAGGATAGCCAAAGTCCGAGGTTTAACGAGCAATACTCATGGGATGTCTATGACCCATGTACTGTTGTTACCATTGGCATTTTCGACAATGGCCACATCATTGAAGGCAGCAGTACTGATGTTCCCAGTTCCAAGCACACCATGATCGGCAAGGTCCGCATTCGCCTCTCCACTCTTATGCGTGGCCGGCTGTATGCGCTCTCGTATCCGCTCACCGTCGTCAGTCCAGTTGGCGTCAGGAGAATGGGTGAGCTCCATGTAACCATCAGATTCTCCTATAAGACATTTCCCAGCATGTGCCGCGCGTACTTAAGGCCACTGTTACCGGCGCTGCATTACACCATCCCGATAGACGCCATGACGACTGGTCTTCTTCACACTGAAGCCATATACACCGTGGCAACTTGTCTAACCCGGCAGGAGCCACCACTACGGAAGGAGGTCGTCCAGTCCATCTGTGAGGGGGATTGCGACATATTTAGGATGCAGAAGACCAAGACCGATTCAACGCTCTCCAGGTTTGTTGCATTCTGCCGAGATATAGCTATGTGGAAGGACACCGCCACTACAGTGCTCTGCCATGCTATTTTCCTTATGGCTTTGAGTAATCTGGAATTTCTTATCGCAACGGTTGCGGTCTCTCTCTTTATGCCTATGAGCTCGAACATTGGGCTGAGACATACGCTCCCAGAGCACCTGGATCCATCCATTTCTGGCGTAGGAGATGCGCACCTCGGTGACCTTGACGAAGAGTTTGACCAGTTTCCTGGCATCAAGACACAGGAAACTGTTACAATGTGGTATGAGTACGAACGATTGAGGACCCTGACAGAAAGGTTACGGAAGGATGCCAGATCTATAATGGTTCATTTGGAGAGAGTGGAAGCATTATTTAGCTGGAGGGATCCCACAGCCACGAGCATTTTCTTCTTTTTCTGCATGGCAATGTCAGCTGCATTGGTAATTTCCCCGACTGCGGTCATGTGCATGGGTGGACTTTATGTTATGAGGCATCCAAGGTTCCGGGGAGACACCCCGTCGGCGCTTCTCAACTTGTACAGTCGGTTGCCGTGCAAGCACAAATGCATGATGTAAACCAAGATGAACACTACTGTTCCAGTGTTGCAGTTTGCAGTAATGTGCCTCCGTGTTCTCCCTAGCAAGCAAGCATTGCGCAGCCCATAAGATTGAAGGTGTTGTAGTACACTACAATGTTATCTTCCTTCAGATCTGTTCAGTTTACAGTATTCATCATCAGTGATTCAGTTTTCTGGTACCTATTTCTGTTCTTGGACTCTCGGTCTCCACGTTTGAGTGGAAGTTTGTTGGTGATCATGTAAGGCCCGGTTGTGCTTGTGGCTGTTGTCCTGTTTTGAACTAAGTATGTTTAGTTACCAGTGCGGTGATCTTGTGTGCGTAACTACTGTGTATTGTTAGACTCGGGTGTTTTGATGATCTTGTGTCTGTATTATTAAACTATTGAGTGTTTTGATCTAGTACAGACTACAAACTCTTATTCGGCTTCCTAAGCAATGTCTGTCATTGTCTTGCTAAAGTAACCTGTTCTCTGATGTTACGAAATCGTAAGATAAGGTCAGCTGGATAGGTGAGAAAATTACAGTCCTGGTATACGAACTGTAGTTAAGTTGCAGACCTTTTAGCAGCAAAATTTGTTCTAGTTCATACAGCACCTAATACGGAAACACATGAATCTGAATAAAGATAAAACAGCTGCAGTTTGCAGAGGAAGAATACGAGCGGGCAAAGAGGCGTGCAAATGAAGACGACGAGCATCCCCATTTGGGCGTCAGCCGCCGTTCGCGCTGTCGGATCCGGCGTCAGCACGAGAAGAAGCAACCGCAAGCGAGAGAGGAAAAGGCACAAAGAATGCAGCGGAGGGGCAGGCGCGAGTGCGTATGGAACCTGTATCATGGGCTTGCCGAGGATGAGGCGAGCGGCTTGCCCTCGAAGCGGGAGGAGGCGTGCCGCGCCTGTATGATGCACGCCGGCCACCGCCAGGGTGCGGAACCTGCGCGGCCTCCGGTACAGGTAGGCGGCCGCCGCCGCCGAGACCCAGGGCCAGCCCGTGTAGCACCTACGCGCGGCTCCCCCAGCCCGAAGACTCCGACGCCGGCGGGCATACCTGCATCGCGTCGGCGAGAGAGACGACGGCGGCGTGGATCCGGCGCGGGGAAGGAGAGACACTCCTCTACTGTACGAGTTCTGTTCCTCGAGCGAGTCGCGCTGTGTCGGTGCAGCCCAGCCCGGTTAGGTTAGACCATTGAGCCTCGACTACTGGGCTTAGTGGAGACCAGGAACGATGACATTTTCGGCCCATCTCGTAGTTCCCCTTTCCAATTTCTTCTTCTTTTTTGACTGAAAACCCCAGACTATTTTTAGATCGATTGACAAGCTGAATATTATTTGCTGTCGAAGAGAAAGAAGAAACCCTTTCGAAAAAAAGAAAGAGAAAGAAGGACATGCTGACTATTGTGTGCATTGACGTGTACGGAATGACAAAAATGCTGTCGGTGCAGTTTACCCGGCCGAGTCTCCACGACACAGTGTCATGCCAGGAATTCCTTGTCAACAAAGCCACGCTTGATTGATTCGGCATGGAGATCGATCATGGGTTAACACTTCGCAGCACACGGAGTTGACCAATTGCACACGGGTACGCGTCGTACGCGTGCACGAACGCTTGATAAGACCACAATTGTAGAACCCCGCAAGGTTACAACATCATCAAAAGTAGTTAGTACCACCGTCTGGTCCACGCGAGCCTGCCATCTGTTGAGACAGCCAAACAAATATCATGATTCACGTGTAAATAATTTCCTCTCATAAATTATCCATTATCCCAACAGCTCTCGATCGTAACGTACTACTCCTGTCACGTTTATGCACAATCTTTTTCACCTACATGTCTACAATGCTCAATTGTCTAGGTCGCCGTGTTCATCTTCTCGTGATGCTCACGCCAGATTTGACACTCTGACCATTGTACGGATATCAACTAACGTGCAGTGCGGGGCATTGAACCAATGAAAGTTGTCTACCGATGCAGTTTACTTTTGCCGAGTCAGATGACAATGTGAAGGCTTCTATTTCTTGCTAACAAAGCCATGGAGATCATGGGTTAACACACAAGACACGGCGTTGAGTTGTTGACCTATAAATTGCACACGTACGCGGTACGCGTCGTGCGCACCGTATGCACGCATCACGAACGTTAACTGCTCCCATAAGACCGCAATGACGTTTGCCGTACCTTACAAAAAATCATTAATTAGCACCGCCGGGCGTCTGGTCCATTTGCGCCAACCAGATCTCCCTCGCATCCGTCGGGATAGCGAAGTAAACATGATTCACGTGTAGACCCGTTATTCTCAATCCTCGCACTACAAGCCATGGACGAACTACGTGAACGTGTAAACTAGTTTGGACTAAACTACGTTGGAAGTCAAGCTAAATTTGTGATGTGGCTTCTCCAGGGAGCTAGGTGAAGACAGTTTTTAGGAGCAGGGACGGAGGCAGGGACCAGGCCAACCCTGGTCTACTTTGCTCTCTGCATAATTTTGTGATTTAATCATATGAGCTTCATATTTTATGTTTTGGTCCCTCTCATAAATAATTTTTTCTATTCTGATTTTTCTTATAATTTTTTTCTGCTCCCGCCACTGTCTAGGAGAAGCCCGAAAAGATCGCAGCCGTCCGTGCATACATAGGAGCCAACAACCGCCTGGGTGTATCGGACAATCTTCGTGGCTTGTGTCACCCACGGACCGATCACCGGCCGGCCGGAGAGCAAGCAGGAATATGCATCGCCATCGGGCACAGGATCACACACATGGCTGTGCTACTGCGTTGCTCCATATTTCCATGACACGATCTCAGATTCCAAACCGGTCGCATCGATTCTCTGCCGCTGCCTTGCGCACGAGACGGCGACAGGGCAGCGTGGGACGTGCTCCCACATAACACATGAAAGGGATGGACGGGGCGTCGCCAGCCACGTAATAAAAACAACAAAAACAGACCCCTCTCTCGCCTCCGTGTCAGCCAAGCCCCTAAACAACGGCCGCCACAAGCCCTCTCCGCCACCAGGAATTTTTCGTGTGGCAGAGACGAGCAAGTGACCCGTCAGCACCGCACTCAGCATTTCAGCCATATACTCTTTCAGTCACCAACCCCATTCCAGCTTTCACAGGACAAGGCTCGCAGCGTGGCACCTCAGCTCGATTGTTGCCTGCTTTCACTTTCCCTCGTGGCGTGCCTATCCACAACGCCTCCGTGGCGTCTCCGTTCGAGCATTTTGGCTTGTTGGCGCCCCACACGAGAATTTGGAACCGTGTCCACGAGAATTCTGGAGAACTTGGGGGCCATTTTCGTGGTGGAGGCGTGCGTGGAGCAAGGCAGAGGATTATATTCGCATTCCAGTCCAGCCGCGGGAAATGACGTTTCAGAGCGAGAAAGATCTGATAACAGTAGTGCAGCAGTATCCAGATTAGTACAGGACAGTATCTTAATCCGTGGGTGGACGCAACTTGAGATTGGATAATAAGCGACGACGAGATGTGGGAGGGGCTACTACGACTTTGACAACTGGGGTTTACTTTAAAGCGGAATTGTCGGCTTGGATTCCTCGATCAGCCCGTTCATTTTGAACAGGCAACTGGCGTCCTGAAAATGCTCTCGTCTGGATCCATCCAGTGAAGTCTGCGCCTCTACAGGAGCCATGCAAGATGTATCTGGATCGAGCGGCCAAACTGGCCTTCAAAAAGTACTGTAAAGCATATCAGGGAGAGACGACAGTACGAGACACGATCTGCCAATCAGCCGTTCCAAACGCACACGCTAACTCTGGAAATGAAAAATATCGCAGGGGCCGGGGGGCGGGGAAAGCGCGGGTCACGAGCCGGGGCCGGGGCACCCAAAACCCGGCACACGCACCGGGAGAGAGTACTACGAGAGAGATCTTTTTACTTTGTTTTTCTATATTTTACTCCGCGCACCGTCCTGCATTCTATTTCCGCGATGCAACGGACGGACTCGCCGCCGCCCGCTTTATTACTCCTCCTCACCCGCTTTTAAAACTTCCGTTTTACACGACGACTACTAGTAGTAGTACTCTCTCCTCTGCCCTTTCAGCAGCTCCTCGCTTCCATTCCTCCCCGCCCACGCCTCCCCTCCTCCTTTGCTTCCGTTTCCGGTCCTCGCGGCGCAGCTAGCTCCTCACGACTCCCGGAGCGGAAAAACAAACCCTAGCGCGATCTCCCGCGCGGAGAACCGATCGATTGCCATGGCGTCCCCGGCGCGGCCGGCCTCCGTCTCCGGACCCTTCGGCCTCTCCCCAGACCTCGCCCGCTGCTCCTTCGACCAGGCGCTCCGCCGAGAGGTCAGCTCGATCTGCCCGAGATCTCTGTGCCTGTTGCTGCTTGTTTTGTCTTCTCCTCTGGAGTAGGTGTCTTCGTGCGTCGTGCGCGCTCGGTGGGTTAGTGGGAACGGGTCGGTCTGCCAGTCTGGGGGTGGTGCAGTTTGCGCCCTGCCCTCTTTCCGATTTGCTGTAACGACGGGGGGAAATCGGAGCGCATCGTATGTTGTTTGTGTGTGGTGGTAGGTTTGGGGGTTCGCTTGCTAGTTTCTAATCTTAGGATTTTGGATATGCTAGGTTGCGCTTTCTGTTGGTTGTGTTGATTCTGACCGATCTGGGTGGACGAAAACATTTTGATGCGGAGATTTCTGGTTCATTTTGGGTGGATAACGCGATTCGCGGGTGCTTTCGTATGATTAGGGTTCCATGGTTGCTGGCCTGGATTGGTAGCAGCAAAACTTGGGAGATTTATCCTAGTTTCCTGGTTCCATCCATGTCTGTAGTCAAAATTATATACAATGCTTGAAAAATGAGGATTGTGGCTTCATTACTGTTTTATTCGTAATATAGCTGCCTTGCTTTTTAGATCCACACAAATAGCTGAAGTGGCTTGTCAGGGTTGTTAACATGACATCTCTAATGTTCTTCAGCTGATATTGATATAGCAGCTCAAAATCAGAAATCGTGCTATTCGTTAGATGTGCAGCTATGAGGGTAGCGTGAATGATGCTTACACTGGCTGTAGGGTTGTGAAATCTTTTATGTTCTTACCTCACCTGTACGTTTAGGCTAGAAATTCCTGTGGTCCTTACTAGCTATGTTTTCGATTCTTTGATGGAGCAGGATTTTCAGGACAGCAGAATACTGAGATCATTTGTTAGCTTCCATGAACAAGAAAACCATTCCAAAAAAGTTATAACGGAAGCTATAGAGGATTGCATGAAGAAACAAGCTGAAAATTTGGTGAATTCACTGGATGTCATTAGTGGAAGGCTGTCGCAGTTGGAGTTATATTGCTATAAGCTGGAAAGGTCCATTGGAGAATTACGAAGTGATGTGATGGATTACCACAGTGAAGCAAATCTTAATTTCAATTGCCTTGAAAAGAATATGAAAGAGGTGCGTCTTGTTTTACATTGACATTCAGTCTACTTTACAGATGCACATACTGTCCCCATTAGCTCCTGTTTTCTTTAGTGCTTTACTTGCTACTGAATCTACTTTTGTTGGCCAGGTTCAGACATCTGTACAAGTTTTGCAGGATAAGCAAGAGCTTGCTGAAACTCAAAACAAGCTAGCCAGGCTTCAAATGGTATATGAGGAGCCTGCACAAAAGAGTGAAGGTACTGCCCCATCAGTTTTTATGGCGAACGAAAATGATAGTAGTTTTCCAGTTGCAAAACATGAGCTTGCCCTTGTACCAGTGCACCAAGTAAATGCTATACAATCCCCTGGTATGCGATTCCAAAGTTGCAATGGGCTTATTCTACAGCAACTTGTGCCTGTCTCTTTGGGGGCTCAACAAGATCAGCAGCACTTGAACCAATCTACTGTTTACTGTATGCAAAATCAAAGCCATCCTGAGCACAGGCAGGCCCAACCATTTCAACCTGCGCCACAATCTGTGCAGCCACAGACCCAAAACCCTCAGCCACAGACTGTTGTTGAGTTACCTCCAATTAGTCAGGCACCAGAGTACTACCTCCAAGCTCAGCAGCAATGGCCACATCAAACTGGCCAGGATGTTCACTCACAGGCAAGGCAACAACAACCACACGTGGTACAGCAGCAGCAGTACACCAACATTCAGCAGGTTCCAGCTCAGGTAGTTCAACTGCAAACATCTTCTCCACAGTCCCAAAGCGCACCTCACGTTACGATGTTCTATCCTCCATATGGAACTCAGCAACCCGCCTGTGGTAACACTGAGACTCATCCTAGAAGCACGGTTGTGCAGCCTTCCTACTCTACAATTTCCTCATCCCAGCGAAAGCATCATGAAGTTGCTCCTATTTATGTGCAAAGCAGCGCAATTTCGGCTCCAATGCCAGAGCATAACCTCCAGCACCAGCAGCCGCAACAATTTCATTTGCCTGGCAATGGCTCATTTGCACCTCAACCAAACAAGGTTGGTCTTCGTGGTGTTTCACCATATGCAGTACAAGGTGGTGCCCAGGTCTACAACACTGTTTATGGTAGCCCTTCCAGCAATCCTCCTACTGTTGTTGCTGTCCTTCCTCAACAAAGACAGGTTAGTGCTCCGATGATGCTTCATCATTTAGGACCCCAGGTTGTGCAGAATCACCCAGTAGACATGGCTGACAAGGCTGCTCGAATGGGTTACCTGAATGATCAAGTTGAGAGCATGGCGCCACGGATGGTCACTGCAGGCCAGCCTGTGGAGTTCAACACCTTCCATGACGGGCTGAGCTCTTGTGGCAATGGGTTGATTCCACAGGCATGGTCTGGTTAGTCGATGATGGAGAAGTCAACATGGGATCACTCCATCCGCTATTCGTGACATGTGAATTATTATATGATGATGATGATCCTATTATCATCGGAAGCTTTTCAGCTTCACCACGGTATTTGCTCTGGCATCTTTTTATAGCCAGCAGATTGGCACATATCCTCCAGCTTACTTTTTTCAGCTGGATGATCGTGATGAAATAAGGCCGTTAGATTAGTCAAATGATGATTGTTGGCATGTGTCCTACCTTTTAATGGACATTTTATGCTTGTAACCTGTTGTGGACTTGCATTTGCATGTTTGCGATATGAAAATATGAGAAATTTGTTGTTCTTCACATTCTTGTAGCGTGTAAACTCTTGACAGTGGTATTGCTAATTTATCCATAGTCTTTCCAGACCTCTGAGTTATACTATTGATTTTGAATTCTGCATTTTCACATCCTGCTTGTTCACTACCACTAAAACCTGGGGAAGGGTTGGAAGCGTGAGTCCGTTGGCTTCAGATGGGAACTGACTGCACTGCCGTGCAAGGACTTCAACCGCAAATCACAAGTGATACACGGCAAAGCACTCTGCCGTTGCACAAGATATTATTATTACGTGGGTACAAACAAACCAATACTTCTAAAACATACAGAAGGTAACCGCGATCTGCAGAGTCATGATATGCTGATTGCGAACTGTGATGGAAATGGAGACAACAGACCGGCTACAATAACTTAGGACACTCATGCCCACATCAACTCTGCACTTCCCTACTAGAGGCAAAGCCAGAGGCTAAGACACTCCAGGAGTACGCCTGTCTGCCTGCCATGGATGATACTACAGCCAGCAACTTGAAGATCTTTGCGAGTCCGCATCAGGAGGCCCCCGTCTAGGGATAACATTGCCTCGCCTCGAGTTAATAGTCCCTGAAAAGTGTAGACAGCAGTAGGCCTTGCACAAATGTTGCTCTGCCACTGGCCTGTTCCCGCTTTTGCTCCCTTTCTTCGCTGGTGAGGGATGAGTCAATACTGCCAAGGGAAACAAGAGGATGAGATAAATGAATTCTGAAGTTCCCCTGAAGAATTCAATGTGGTAGCAGAGAAAATAAAAGCCATCCATAACTTCAGTGATACACTTCCCTATTGTCCTAATTTCCTAAAGATGCGCCAAGTGGAACAAAACAAAAGTTTGTTGCTACATTTTCCTTCTCAAGTCAAACCAACATGTCACTGGACTAGACATAATTATTTACTGCAAGGCTATTATCACCGGCAAACATTAATTTGTCTATCTAGAAGAATTGAGTTCAATTCTCCATGGTCGAAACAGATTTCCATGTGATCTGAATGGACTATGGTAAAAATGCAACGGAACTAAAAGATCTGTGGTGACTAGATCAATGGATAATTAGTCCACAGAAGTAAATCTTTGGTGTTCTGCGGAAGTGTACGGGGAAAGCCGAAGAAGGTGTTCATTAAAACTGCAAGTCTACGATGTTGACTGTATACAACAGTGCTTTTATCTAGCATGAGTTAGTATATACCTTGACTGCCACGGCTGAACATGCGTCTCTTTTAGCACGGATGCATCACTGGGAGCAGAAATAGGCAATATCGATGTTTCCTCAGCATCTGGTGTTGGGATGCTAAGGCCAAATGATGACAGGAGAGGATCGGCTGAAATATTTGTGGCGTTGTTGTTGCTTGACCTATGTCCACCACCTCCTAGAAGCAACTGCAAATGGGCTTCTCGCAGATCCCGGCTCAGCAAAGAGAGGGACTGGCTGCCTGGAACGGTGAATCTGCGCAACCTGCGGCGATTCTGCACATGGTCCAAAGTTAAAGAAGTCCATTGGGAAGAGGAGGAGAGTGTCGGTGGGGATTGATGTTTACCTTGAACAAGTAGCCATGTTGCATGGTGATATGATTAAGCATATCTCTTGTAATCTTATGAGAGCAGATGGGACAAGGCTGAAACGACGGAGGAAACCATAAGAACAACAAACCAACCCGTAATTTAGATTACTATACTACAACATAAGCAAAATCACAAAAGTTTCTAAATTTTGATCTCTACTTTCAGAGATATACAAAGCTCGTAGTAAACTGATATGTCAATTTAGTCAAGGACCTGCATAGAGTCACATTGCCATTTACTCGACACTGCTAAATCAGAGGACAAGTTGAATTCTCTTTAATTATTTTGTGCTCCCAATAAACAAGAATGTTCTGCATGTCTGCTACTAATAGATAGAACGGCCTCTACAGCATGCAACGATGAAGACTTGCATACTTGGAAAGTGACTGCAGTGGACAGGAAGGAAGGTCATTGTTCCTCTTTACTCTAGCTTACATGATAACCGCTCAGGCTTTGTTTCGTGTTAGTGTATTTTTTTAGTCACTAGTGTTGGTATTTGAGGGGTTTGGGTGTTCACCCAAAACACTCAAAAACCAAAAAAGTGTTTTAATTTGGTACAAAAATGGAGTGTTTTGTGGGGGAAAACTACGGATAATCCCCTCTAAACCTTTCCTACCAAACAACCATTTGAGGTTTCTAGTGTTTTTCAATTTGGAGTGGATAATAGCCTAGAAAACACCCCAAAAACTCTAGTACCAAACAGGGCCTCAAGTGTTTCAACTAAAAAGAGTTGTCTCCTCTGCGAAGCTGCTATGTGGCACTTGCCTCCGTTGGTAGATGCTCACAGCTAGAATCTGTTCCGATCAAACTAGGAATATTTCCCCTCCTAATTCCTATTCCCAGCGACCACCTAGCAACAGTTTATGACAAATTGTTTACCAGCCCGAACTTGCGTTCTTTGAGCGAGCAATCAAGCTAACATTCCCCTTTTCTCCATCTCCATGATTTATGATCGACCTTTCTGCTCCTAGAACACTGACCAAGACCAAACATCCCACCCTTCTGCAAGTCTAGAATCATTTGGCAGACCAGAGATTATGCAAACCATGACATTCTAGCCAAGAGGCAGGAGATCAACACAGAAGGAGCAGGTTAAGAGAGCTGGCGTTTCTACTTCAGGTCATATTCTAGCTGAACGAGAATTTTTTTGCTTCTGAAAAAGAAGAAGAAAATGGCCAAAAAGGACTAGTTCTTCAGGTCAACCACCTTCAACACGAGTTCAACCACTGAAGCTAGAGACTCCATCTCCCCTAATCAGTAATCAGCCAAGCAGCAGACCATAAGCAAAAGTCACAGGCGAGATGAAATCAAAGCGCTCACCGCGGCGTGGGGCTCGAAGGGGTGCTCCTCCTCGAGGTGCGCGCAGAGGGAGGCGACGTCGTGGTCCTCGTAGCAGTAAGGGCAGGCGAACTCCGCCGCCCTGCCCCCTTCCTCCTCCTCGTTGTCCATGTCCAGCTCCTCCATCCCCCGATCTGCAGCCAAGAAATTAATTTAAGAGCAGGAAACCGTAGAAATCCTGGCAGAAGAAGAAGAGCGAGCCAGTCAATCCCGGGCCGGGAGGCGAGGTCGCAAGCAACGCACGTACCGCCGTGGCCTAGCTGCGCGGCGTAGAAGCGCTTGGCGGCGGCGAGGCGCGAGATCCAGTGGTCCGAGTCCATGTCGGCCGGTAGATTGACAGATACTGTTGATAGGCAAGGCAGAGGCCCCTCTGTAGTTTGTTCTTCTCCTCCTCCTCCTCCTCGATCCCCCCTGCTCCGGTGGCTCGAGCAGCTTGTTGGCGGAGTGTTCGATCTCCCGGCCGAGAGTCGAGAGCGGAGGTAGGGAGGAGCGGAGGAGGAAGGGAAGCTGGGCTTGTCTCTCTGTCGCTGTCTTATCGGGAGGCGAGAGATGTGGACGGAGGGAGAGAACTAGAGAAGCATGTTATTGTGTATACCCGCCTTGCTTTGCTTTTTTTTATTTATTCGCCACCGGGTCTCCGTCGTCCCGCGTCATCGTCGTTTACGGTTTACTACCCTTCTTCGTCTCACACCAGCCGTTACTTAAATTATGGCGCGGACGGAGACAATGCAAGGTGAGGCCGCTCTCAGCTGCCCATGGCGTGCTGTGTCAGGGTGGGGCTGGATTCTCTGGGAACCGCCCGCTGCGAGCGATCCGCCCTGTGTGTTACTCCAGAGAGTAAAAAGGAACAAAAAAAAGGATCCGCAGCACGTGTAGCAGGCGAACGTGTCACGCAGGCGAGACCGAGGGCCGGGCGAAGGAATGGGTTTTGGGACCTGGCGCGAGACCACGGGCGGTGGATTCGCTACATGCGGTGAATGGCGGAATGGAGGTCGGCCGTGTGTGTTTCAGTCGGCAAGCAGCAGGGGAGGATGCAAGATGCACAGAACCGGGCTTGGGGTGGTGGCTGTGGCCTTGTCTCTCCGGTGATGCGTTCTTCGTTCGTCTTGGGCTCTTTTGGTCGTTGCCACGGCACGAAACTGATGCTCATGCAAGGAGCGGTGGCGGCTCTCGGGAAACAGATACGACCGGGTCGTGCCATTGCTGTACTGGATCCAATCGCGAATTTTGTTGGATTCGATGGCAGCTCTCCATCCCATCCCATGTTTGATGACTAGCATTGGGTCCTTTAAAAGGACGTACAAAGACTTTAACACCTCGTTTGGCCCGTATCATTGGACCTCAAATTTTTGAATTCCGGAAATCAAATTGTTTGGTTGGCATGGAATTGGTCACAAGAATTCAATCTCAAATTACATGAAATCACGATGTAATTAATCTCAATTCGTCTCCAAAAGTCATTATTTTTCTGGAATTGTCTCTCACTCTATAAATCCATGTGCTAGGCACACACGATTTATGAATCCGAATTCAGATTCAACCAAATGAAATTCTATCAAAAAATTGAATTTCATTTCATCTCTACCAAACAAATAAATGAAATGAAACAATGGATAGCTGTTAGTTTTGTCCTGGGTACTAAAAGGGGGTAAAAGAAAAACAAATGATCTCTGTCGTCAGATGGACGCTTTTTCCCTCAGTCCTGCGGCAACAAACTCTCGGAACGTCGCTCCCACCGCCGTGACCCGCCGCCACAGCCACGGGAAGTGGCCATCGTTGGAGGAGGTGGAAGGAAAGAAGAGCGCGCCGGGCACGCCGCACGCCTTGCAAGCGTTGTCTGAAGGTTGGCGAGTGATGGTGTTCCTGGCCCTCGTCGACGGTGATGGAGCCCTGGCTCGAATGAATGGAATTGTTGTTGTTGCCGTCGCTATTCCCGTCACCTGCCTCTGCTCTGCTGCTCATCGGAGAAGCTGCAAAACCGGAGGTAGCTTCATCGCCGAGCTCCCAATGGAAATTAGTACACATCTTTTGTTTTCTGAATGTTGCAAACGGCAGTTCTGCATGCTATAAGCATGCATTTTGTTTTCCTGCGGGATATTTATGTTGCCATGTATTTGTGGAGCAATATCGCAAACAAAAAAGAGTATATATATATGCGACGCGATCAATCCATTTCAGCATCTACTATTATTCATGACACTAGGCACAAAAGTAACGCTTAGTTATTTGTCGTGTTTTAACAGCTCTTCAAGCAACACGAGTCGCTGAATGAAAGATTCCAACCCTCAAGATTTTACAAATGAATACCCAGCTCCCAAAGTGTAAAACCGTATAACAATCTACTACACTTCCCACACACCGGAGGGCCTCTTCATCAGCATCATCTAATCCAGGATCCCGGAATTTGTTCGCCACAGATGCTGCAAAAGGCACACCTCCGATCGCCGCCGGGCATCATCACACACACAACCCCAAGAAGCGTTCCTCTGCACTCGCCCTACTGCCCTAGGAGCCTCTTCACGCCGGTCTTCTGGTCGGCCGTGAGCCTGGCCGGGAACTTGATGTCAAACTTCACCCTCAAGTTGCCCTTCTTGGACGGGTCCTTGGGCAGCGGCATGCCCTCGCCACGGACCACCTCCTCGTACCCCGGGTGGATCACGGAGCTGATCGGCACGGTGATGCTGCGGCCGTCCAGCGTCGTCAGGTGCACGGTGTGGCCGGTGAGGGCCTCGGCGAGGGGGATCTTCTGCGTCGCGACGAGGTCGTTGCCGTCCCGGGTGTACACCGGGTGCGGCTTCTCGTCGATGATGAACACGAGGTCCGCCGGGATCATGTTGGGCTGCTCGTTGCCTTTCTCCGGGAAGGTGATCTTGGTGCCCTTCTTCCACCCGGGCTTCACGGTTATCGTCAGGATCTCCTCCACTGGGATCGTTTTCCTGCACGGTCACCATGAGTGGCATTTAGTATTTTGTTTAGCACACAAAATAAAATCATTGTTCTTCTTTTTAACACATCATGCATCCAACACTAAATTCAGAATGTTTGAGAATGATAAATTTAGAGATGGACAATCCCAAGAACAGTCCAAACAAATCGCACATGGCTGGGTTGCTAGATGAAACCAAAAAAAAGATCATTTGACTGCTAAACATGTAGCTCTGCTAGTCTATCCATTGTGGCAGTGAACCAAACATATTTTAGGGGCCACCTGCTAATTTGTTTTTCTGTTTGTTTGGCTGCAACCGATGCATGATGCATGTATCCTCCTGACACTACAAAATTCTAGTACTAAACAAATCAGACAGAGATAAGTGGTAAATTGCACATTCAGGTTTAATTTCAACGAACTACGGCAATCTCTGGAAAAGTATCCTTCTGAGCACTAATTTCCTTTTCGTACTAAAACAACCCAAGAAGATAATTGCACATTCAGGTTTAAATTTATACTCCGTAGCAACTAGAGACGATCTACAATATGCAAGCAGGATCTACGGGCGCCTGGAGTCTTCTTAATCAGCAATACCAAATGACCAGTACGACAGAGACGTGAAGCAGAGAGGGAAGGAGATACTACTCACCCACTGGCGTCAGCAATCTCCCTGGAGATCTTCATCTTCTTGGTAGTCCCCTTGTAGAGCTCCTCCAGCGTGCACGGAAGCTTCCTCTCGATCGGCGCCGTCTTCATCGCCCTCCCGCCGCCGGCGTGCATCCCCATCATCCCCGGGTGCCCGTCAGCGCCGCCGCCGAACGCCGAGCTGAAGACATCGTCGCCCCCGAACATGGACGACGAGAACCTCATGCCGCCCGTCCGCATGCCGGGATGCCCTCCTCCCATGCCGCCGAACGGGCTGGACGAGCCGAAGAACTCGGCGAAGATGTCCTCGGCGTTGCGCGGGTTGAACCGGAAGGTGGTCGGCCCGTCGCCGCCGGTGGAGAAGAACGTGGCGCCTCCGGGCCCGGCCCCGCCCGCGCCCGGCGGCGGCACCTGCCCCTTGAGCCCTTCCTCGCCGTACTGGTCGTACACCGCGCGCTTCTGCGGGTCGCTCAGCACCTGCTCCAATCACAAACACCGGTCGAGAAACGCGTCAGGCGACATTGCGGACAACGAGACGAGATGAATCGAATTAATCTGATCTCTCGTCTGGGGTGATTGATTAGTCAAAATTGGCTGTTTGGTCACGTACCTCGTAGGCCTCGGAGATCTGCTTGAACTTGTTCTCGGCCTCCTTCTTGTTGTTGGGGTTCTTGTCCGGGTGCCACTTCATGGCCAGCTTGCGGTAGGCCTTCTTGAGGTCGTCGTCGCCGGCCGCCTTCTCCACTCCCAGGATCTTGTAGTAGTCCATCCCCATGGTTGTTTCTTTCTCCTCCCCTGCCTTCTTTCCTTGTTCGAGCTCTGCCGCTTTCGATCGATTGTGCTCGTGCTCGCGTTTGTTGTGTTGTTTGGGGGCACGGGGCGGCGGGAGGAGGGAGAGAAAAGGGGGAGGGGAGAAGCGTCTGGAGAGGGATGGGAGTTGTGGAATTGGAAAGAGAAGACGACTGTAGAAGGTTCCAGAAGCTGCGCGAGTGTGCGCGGGCTATCTCGGCCGTCACGGAACTCTCTCGTGCGATGGGCCGTGGGAGTTTAGCATGGGCTGACGATAATGAGCCTGGACGCGCATCAGATTTTTGGGAGTTTAATATGGGCTGCTGATATGGTGGGCCTCTCACCGCCAATTAGATTGCGATGATTTCCCGGAGCACATGCAGTGGATGATTATTTTACGTGCGTTTCTAGTTTCTACGTCGAGTTAATTGCCTGCGTTTATCTTTTCCTTGATATATATGGTGCACTGAGTTGATGTCAGTTCGGAAGGCGTCTAAAATAACTCATCTATCTCTTGTCAAACCACCTGCTAAGTCACAGGATGGATAGGAAGGTAAGATCGACTGCAAGGGTGAGCCCAACTGTTGAAGAAAGTTCAGAAGAATCGGTACCATCAAAACATTTCTACTGGCCCAGAGCCCCAGATGAAACACATCTCACCATATCTACAAAGGGCAGGCCTAAGCTGCAAAAGTAGCATATGTATATACAAAGCTGATCTTCTAATTCAACGGGAAGCAAGCTAATTTGTTGCCCCACAATCAAATGTAACCACTTCCATCACCCGGCTACCTCTTCAATAGTTCCTTCGCTCAGCATTTGGCCTCTTGACTTGAGACGAATTTGTAGATAATAGAAATTACTCATGGCCTCGAACCGGTTCTTCCTGACATCTCTTATTCACTGAACTCTGAAGAATAGGATGTTCCATCTTCATTGTCATCAGTGTTCCCCATTCCGTCCTGACCCCCACCAGCATCGTCGTCGTCGTCGTCATCCTCATCATTGCCGAGTCCATCATTGCCACTCATCTCAGCATCATTGTTGTCTTCATCAATAGGGTGTTCAGCATCATAGTCAACCCCGTCGTCCTCAACCTCTTCATCACCTTCTTCGTCATCTTCGGACCCATCATCCATCATCTGAAGGGGGCTGGACCCAGAATTGTCCTTTGAATAATCAGGAAGCTGCTCATTATAGTCCTCATTCATGGGCTCACCATTCTCTTCTTCTGATTCATCCGATTGAGATACTGAATTGTTTTCATCATCCTCAATGTATGCTCGTCTCTCCAAGCCCCACTCTTCTGCGCCAGAACTTTGTGGAGAAGGCACGGTTGTAGGCTTTGCATTTCCTAGCATGCCAAAGGACCCCAATAAGTTTGCCTTTGGAACTGATCTGGATCCATGCTCAGTTGGCTGCCTAGGCCTAACAGTTCGAAGTCCGCGACCGCAACCGCGGCCACGGCCACGGCCACGGCTGCGGCCACGACCTCTACCTCGGGGAGCTTGCTTGTATGGGACTTTCAACGACACATTGTTGTCATCCCTTAACTCACTCTTGGGAGAGCTGCCAATACCTCTTGGGACCCTGCCACCACGACTACGGGATCTACCTCCCCTGCCACGCCCTCGACCTCCCCGTCCACGGCCTCTATGGCCAGTGCTGGGAGTCAGCCATGCTTCATCACGTTGAACAAAACCAGTAGCTCCCACTGATTCCATTTCTTGTTTGTTCTTTACAGCAGTACATCTTGGTGGAAACTTCTGTTGCATGCAAAAATTGAGGTGTGATGAATAAAGAAATGTAAAATATCCAAATAAATCATCATATAGTATCAATACTTAATATAATTTATCCAAGAGATGGAAGAAGACACCTATTACCAGCAAGACATGCAAATACCACGAAGAGGTGATGCAGTAACTATAAGCTAAGAGACTCACCATGAAATCCCCAGCTTCTTGCTCCTTTTTTTTTTTTGAGGAATCACCGGGGGGGAAGTCTCCCCACTCTTGCTCCTTATTTAATCCTGCCTTTTGATCAAGTGTACATGAGAGGGCAGAATCCAGGTCTAACAATCGTAAAGTAACTGCAGCAGTAGTGTTGGGCACCCATGGAAGTACATCAGCAGATCCAGAACGTGCAACAGAGTTCTGATTAGAATTATCTTGTGCCATGGAATTTAGCAACTCAGCTGTTGTTTTGAAGTTAGATGACAAGTAATTCCTTCTTATTGCACCTTCCAGCACAGTTAACATCTGCAGAGCCATGACGCAGCATATTTCAGGTAGGCATAAATAAACACCCGTACAAGTTCTAATTAAATTACTCAGGTCTATCAAAAGTCTGCTAGTGGGGACTGCTAGAACACTTGGGCTAGCAAACTGAAGCAACTCAGCAGTGATCCATCGTGGTTGAAAGTAGTATTGGTCTGACTCGATATTACAGTTAACACCATTCACATCTCTCCTGTCTAGACTATACATCACGAGAACAAAAGAACCCCATGTACAGTTCATTTCGTGAAATAATTTCTATGCATGAATTCTAAACATGTTCTTTGTTAAAAGGTGGATCCAAGTGACGTCACAAAGCCAAGCCTTTATGTTCAGCTGTAGATTGGTCCTTTTCCTAATTAGTAATACAGTAAAACTGATGGCCGTAGATGTCTACCAAACAAATAAAAACTACTAGGTGTATTGAGTATATAGAAAGGGAAAGGATGTGCAACCTGGAAAACTTCTTTGGTAGATGATGTAGAATACAACTTTAGACCCCATGATTTTCTATATCCATCCGTCCAAAATGGTTGGAGAGCTTCGGCTGGAATTGAGACCTGAAATACACAAACAAAATTACAGAGCAGAACTACTTACAATAAACAAAATAGGAACTTAATGCCAGTGACCAAACATGTTACTCGACCTCAATGGAAGCTAACAGAAGCTTCAGCAATCTCAGTCTTATGGGAATAGAATCATCTGAAATTTGCATCTTCCAATCAGGATCTGTTCTCCATTTTTCGTCACATTGTGATGCGTGTTCCGAGAGACTGTGAACGGATTTGAATGTCTTGTGGCAAGAAGAACAGTGCATTTCTTCAGTTGAGTAAATCTGGTAGCAAGAATCACACTGTTGTATCAACTCAGAGCACCGTTTCTTTCCATATTTCATGGCGCATGTGGATTGGTGATTGTTGCACTCCCTCCACATCCACTTCAGAAACATGCTAGCCCTTTTCAAAATAGCAACCTTCTCCAGATCATCGCACCCAAGCTCTATCTTGAAAGAATCCGAATATACCTTAGTGTTATCAGACACAACACCTGAAAGGGTGCTGCATGGGCTTCCAAATTCATTACTATGATTTGGGCTTATGATTTCACTACTTCCATTTCTCAAAATACTTCCGGCTGGGTGTTCTACAGTAGCACACTTCCTCCTCCCTATAGCATCCTTAAAGGCTGACTCAATGCTTTGTAACATTGAATGCAGATGTGATTCCCGGATGCCACGAGTATCAAGAGAAGCTACTAAAGCATCAAATGCCTGCATTTTAGTGAGTCATGTTAAAAAGAAGAGTCTGCAGATACCTTGCAAACCAGATAATGCAGTTGGTTCTAAGCGAAACATAATAAAAGAAGACACAATCTCTAGAACAAAGTGGTACTTGCTGACACATGCTATATCTGATGAAGAAGATCTATAATGCTAATTACTCTATTACATAAAGAAAATCATAGATCGTTGTCGTTGGCAGTTCAGAGCTGCTTACTGGCCCAAACACAAAGAACAATAGCTTTGAAAGTTACAAATTCCCATTTCTATCTGGCCCCAGCTAAACTCAATGTAACAACAAGTAATACGCCAACTACAGCGATTTTTCGTAACTGGACCATTGCTCCCTGCTGGCCACTAACCCAAGGTTGTGTTCAACAACATGATATTCCCAAACATGCAAAACAATCTTCAGAAGTGATGCATTTTAAGATATCAAGAGCTAAAATTAGAATGGAAGAATCAGAAGTTGAGAACTACTCCCTCTGTTCCATAATTCTTGTCGAAATATTACATGTATCTAGACACTTTTTAGGAATAAATACATCCATTTTTGGGCAAATTTGAGACAAGAATTATGAAACAGAGGGAGTACTCTCTAAGCAATTCAACTAAGTATGGATGGTTTAAGACTTTAAGTCATCGACCGGAAATTGCCTACTTTTCAAGTTTCAACAAGATCCATTGAATAATTCCATTTTACTCTTATCACTTATGCGTTCCCACACCCCACCCCCTCCAGTGATATGGACATAATCCATCTTACTTTGAGGTAAGAAATAACTTTCTCCTTTTGAACACCATTTCCTACTCAACACACTCCCACAAAATTAAATTACATAGGGAGAATGAATAACACACTAAAAGGACAAATGCACCAGCTGAATTGAATCATGTGTAAGCTTTGAGAATATTAGGTAGCATGATTGCATTTATGAGTTAAGAATAAAATAATCACCTCAGCTGAGTCAATGAGCCTCCAGTATCCATCTCTAGATTCAAAAAATATTCTTCCAGACCCAGGGTCATTAGGTGATGCAGAAGTAGAAAACTGCCAATACCGATTCAGTCTTCGATCTTGTCCCAGCGGTAGTGATCTGTAGACATAAAGTTGTTCTGCTTTGTGACCTATGAATGACTTCAACTGTGATCGTGTTTTGTCAGACGAAGCATATTGCTGAACGGACAGGCTCTCTGGATTAGATTCCCGGCTTACACCATTCACCTCATGAACCATATTACCAGCATTAAGCTGACTATGCTGGCCGACAAGCAAATCATTGTTTACTGAGCTGGCCTTTCCATCATTCTCTTTAATGAGGTTCTGTACCGGAGGAAGATTGCATTCACCAACACTATTTTCCTGATCAGCAATGGCCTTCAAACCCATGCAAGAGTCATGTTCAATTTTGCCTGCAAAGTCTTCCCTTGAACGCCTTTTATCAAGTTGTGACTCTGCCCACATTTGCTTTTTCAAAGCATTTGCAGCCTCAAGCCGTTCCTGCGAAGTCACTTGTTCAGATGCTGTTCAACGGGAAAAAAAAAGACAGAGATATTAAGCAAGATAAATACCTCAAGAATTGCACGCATCGAATTTCCTTCAGTGGCAACATTAACCAGTGCAACCAATGCATTGAGGCGTTCCTCGACACTAAGATCACAGTAGTCACCATCAGCTAGCCCCTCAACCCAGGATTCCCCTTGGTTACTTTCATCAATCTCTGTGTCTTGTGCAGAGTCCGTTGCTACCTCATGATAAGCAGATGAAGCTCCAATAGGTGGATCACTTGAAGTACTTGCTGCAGTTGCTTTATCTAACATACCCGACGAGTTACTTTGAGATCTACTGTGAGGGCTTGATGGCATTGATGTGTTGCCCAAAGTATTTAGTTCATCATTTATGTCACAAGGTACAGTTGGTATGCCACCATCGTGTGCTCTAATTACCGAAGCCTTGACATTCTTTTCCTCAACATTCACTTCATCGCCATCAGGATCATCATCAGCATCATCACATTCAGAATCGTCATCCCCCCTATCAGCATCATCAACGTCCTTTTCAACTTCTTCACACTCTGAAAGTGCATTCTGAAACAACTTTATCTTTTCCCGTGCTGCTGACAATACAGCCTCAGAATCAGCTGGGTCTTTTCTGTAAGGAGCTTTAACACAATATGTTGAGGGTGCAGTTCTTTCAAAAAGCTTTGTGTCCCTTGACAATGCAGCAGATATAGATGCCTCAGGTGTCTTGCTTGTCGTAAGGTCTCTCAGTCCAGATTTCTGAAGGAAACAGTAATCAAACCAGTAAGGTTACCTAAGAAAGCAATGGAAGGTAAAGGCTAGTTTGGAAGAAATGTAGGGTCGCAAATGTACCTGAATTTTTTCTGCAACCTCCAGTATGGAGAGTCCTTTGTCTCCTTCAAGTGATAATACATGGAAAGCAGCAAATTTCACCGTTCCAGGTGTCAGACGGTGCCTAGACCTGCGGTTGGTATACCCCCTTTCTTTCATCAAAGCAGCAGATTTCAGAGCTGCTGAACCATTTCGTAGAGTGGAAATAACATCCTGGCTAGTACGGCCCTGTTAACAAATTTTGCATTGAATTGGTCCGAGTTCTTGACTATATGCATTATTTTCTTGTCATGGACAACAAAAGAGCACAATACAGAAAAGCTAAAGCACTGCAAATATGTACTCTCATTTTCAATTGTCATTCAGCAGAAATACTGCTGCATGGGAGGTTTCGTATTCAAGTTTAGTGTATCAACTACTTGTCATATGCCATGCTGCTATTCAAAATTTAATCAAGGGCAAAGAATCCTTACCAATACCACATCAAGTCATCCCCTGGTGTATCCTGAACAGTTAGGTGTTTTACTGTAAACAATAGTCAGATGGTCACGTGCAACCTGACAGGTTTTGCCAGTGACTATATATGGTCTCATAACTTACCCTCAAGGCTCATTTAGTATTTTTCTGACTCTTAAGTTTGAAAATGGCAAATCAAAATTTGCATTTGGACAAAACAAGCGCTTGCATGGATTTTTGGTCCATGTCAACAAACTAAGCCAGCCTCCACACACTATTTTCCACATGCTCTAGAGATATAAAGTACATATGCCATGAAAAGAATGCAGGACTATTAGCAAATCGATGAAAACAAATCAGAATTGGTAAGTCGTTTAAATTCCATGAAGTTGACAATATATCAGTGGGTTTTACTACCAGCCTAACTAACAAGG
Source organism: Brachypodium distachyon (assembly GCF_000005505.3). Lineage (NCBI taxonomy): Eukaryota > Viridiplantae > Streptophyta > Magnoliopsida > Poales > Poaceae > Brachypodium > Brachypodium distachyon. The sequence goes on along the minus strand of NC_016132.3, from coordinate 14,629,659 downwards.
GAGCATGTAGATAGAAACACTTCTTCTACACATTATACTTCTGAAATTGTCACTGTTGAGCTTGGTACTAACAAGCAGTATACCTAATCTCAAGTCAGTCTGGGTCAGCAGATAAAGGGGTGCCAAAGGCCTCTTCAAGCCAAACAAAAAATTAGTTCTAATGGTTTAACAAAAAGTGAGATTATCCAACAGAGACGTCATAAACAAGAACACCAATATAATGGAAGAGGGTAAGAGCAATGAAAGATAAGCCACCATATATATTTGACGTCTCAAAAAAGAATGGCAACTGTCTAAAATACAACCTCCTGAAATATGATAGTCTCAGGAGTGTCTACTACCACCCATTGAACTAAAACAACTTTAGGACCTGCTTGGATTGAATGTGTGTGCGTGCGCGGTGGTGGTTGGGCGGAGGGAACAGGGCCTTAGGGGGTTAAGGGCATCCACAATAGTAGACTAAGTATTAACTCTCCATGCCATCTAGAGTCAGCAGTAAAATAACACATACAATGGGTTGTGTCTTTAAACTGACTCTAAATGATTTTTTAGCATTAAATGAGATGGTTTACAATAGTAAAAAGGTTAACTCTTAGTAGACTCTTGGCTAAGAGTCTTGACTCCACGAAGAGTCAGTTCTCTTCTCTCTTATATTTCTCTTTCCTCCACATCAGAGATTTCAAATAAGAGTATCTTTGAAGATGCCCTAAATAGCCACTTTTGATAAGTTCTAGGGGTTTGGTTAGACGGTTTTTAGTTTGCAGTGTGGAGTACAGTAGTAGAACAGCCCTATAGTTCATGGGGTCATAGACATGCAGACTTTCTCCTAAATATAACTGTCAAAGCTCAAATTATCTTACAGCTCGTTTGGCATCCATCATTTGGGCCTAGAATTCTGGAATTCCTTTTGAATTCCAGAAACCAAATGAAATTCCAGGAATTCAATCAACTTGTTTGGTTGGCATGGAACTGGCCACAGGAATTCAATCTCAAATTCCATGGAATCACACTATAATTAACCCCAATTCCTCTCTAAAAGCCATCATTTCTCTGGAATTGTCTCTCACTCTACAAATCCATGTGGTAGACAAACATGATTTTTGAACCCGGAATTCAAATTCAACCAAATGAAATTCTATCAAATGAAATGAAAAGATGGATGCCAAATAAGCTGTTATATATTTCAAATCTTCAAAAGTCAATACCTCATTATCATCATGGCAATATACATCTTCAACGCTCCTTTTCTTTAACTGGGGACCAAAACCAGCAGATAAACCAAATTGGCGCAATATTTCAGGCCATGTATGATAAGTCAAGTGGCGCTGCCAGGTAAGTATGTTGAATCCCCAAGCATATGCCTAACAATAAGAAATCAGATATCAACAAATTATACCTAACACTGGTTTCCAACAGAACAAAACCTATGTTTTAGAAAACCAGGAGATAGACACACACACCCCTTCAACAATTTGTGGATGTCCACCTCCAGGATTAGCAGAACTGCTCTGATTCACACCGAAAGCATCTGAAGAAGTCCGGGCAACATTCTCGATATCTTTTATGATGGATTTTAGAAGAGCAACATGCAATTCCGCCAACAACCTCGAGTCCTGTCAAATGAATACCAGTAAACGCCTACAGTCAGCAATGCTATAGTATGAGCTGTTAAATTTTCTTAAGGACAGAAGTAAAAGCTCTGAAAACTTGTCATGATCCAACAGTCAAATGCTAGTTCAGTCTTTACGCTTTAGCATACTTCAGCATACATGAATTGGATATAAAAGCTGAGGAAGCAGAGACAGTCATGCACACAATCTAAAGTACAGGTTAGTGGTTATCACACCATAATTTGACAATAACAACAAAGGAACAAACAGATGCCATGACTGGAAAAGCCTAGGATCTCTCAGTATTGATTAGAGTAAACAATACAAAGATTCAAAATTAACATTATGCATTGAGCAAATCACTTACATAATCATGAAGAGACTGCATGAACTCATCGAGTGTAAATGATGGAAGCCCAAGAATATCGGCGAAGGTAAAAAAGAACTTCCACACCTGAATTTCATTAAAAAGCGGCTTTGGTTAAAAAATGAGCAGTATAGAATAAAAAATGAAAAATAATGACATAAGTGGTTATTTTTTATACACTTCAGCTTCATAATGTGTTCTTTGTCTACAAAGGGTAGCAAAACTCTTTTTAAGTGCAAGTTTAAAGCTTCCAATTACCAGTCTTTAATTCTTTATACACTTCAGCTTCATAAACGTGTTCTTTGTCTACACAGGGTAGCAAAATTCTTTTAAGTGCAAGTTTAAAGCTTCCATTTACCACTCTTTACGTGTGTCTGCTACACAGGGTAGCAAAACTCTTTTTAAGTGCAAGTTTAAAGCTTCCATTTACCACTATTTATGTGTGTGTGAGAAGCTTAGGTGGAAAAGAGAAGTTAACGAATCAGATCGGGAAGTACCATCAAAAGACTTCCAATGTTATTCTCAGAACTTATCCACGGTTTTACTGAAAATGGTATCTTCAGTCTCACAACTTCAGCAGGAAATTGTGTCAGCATTCCTGTAAAAGGGCAAACCCCAATGTAGATGTTATATCATGCGACAACACGTGAAACTTAAACAGAACTAGCGGAAAAATAAACTAGTCATTTTTGTGATATTTAGCTCGAGCAAACAAAGTATTTTATATAATCCAGGCTAAGCACTAAACAGTAATGAAAAAACTTTATCCAACTTTTTTAACCCTGATAATAGAAATAACTATTTAGTTAGCCAAGTTTTCATACGGAAAGGACATACTGATTTGTTAATAAGCAGTAATGATATTTATTCTTAGAAAGGGGGTATTTTAATGGATAGATTCCTTCTTAAAAAAGGGGGAACAGCAAAGGGGGCTCAAATTTATAAACATATGAAAATAAAATAATAAATACTCCCTCCATCCGGTATTAAGTGTCGCAAATTTTTCTATAGGTACGCATATATCTACACACTAAAACGCGTCTAGATACATGCTTATCTAGACAAAGTTGTGACACTTGATACCGGACGGAGGGAGTATATGTTTGGAGGTTTCCATTCTTATATTAGATATGATAATCCAAGTATCATCAGAACTTCAGGCTTAAATGTACTAATGTACTAGGAACTAGCCAGATCATATATTTAAGATGATGATTTTTTTGACACAGACCTTGACTTATGACATAAAATAGGTAATTATCCCAGTTGAGAAAAACAAAGTTCAGTATTGAATCGACAGATGCTTCCTTTTTCTTCTTATCGAATGAAAACAAAGGAAGCAAAGACAGTATATGCAGTCTAGAAGCTTAGATCCAGGAATCATGGGCACACCTCTAAATGAATCAAGTTGCTGCAATGTATCACTATCAAGAGAAAGCATTGAGGGCAATCCTTTGCTCCGTGAAACCAGTTCCATTAGCTCTAAGCGCTCATCTTCCATGAGTTCCAGGTATTCCCGTGCAATTCTACGTGCTGTAGCCTTTTCATTAGCAGCCTTTTGCCTTGCAGCTTCTTTCTCCTTCCGGAGCTCCTCTTTTTGTCTTAGTTTTTCAGCCTGTGCATAAAAAAGATTATAAACTGAACAGTGCCAATGGTCTAAACTCTATTCTTGTTGCATTGATATAGTGTAGGAGCTAGTGAACTAACTCTCAAGGACTGTTTCAACAAAAACTTCTCCTTGCGCTTGTGTTCCCGCCATTGCTCCTTTTGGAGTCTCTCTTCTTCCCTCTGCTTTTCACGCATCAACCTTTCCTCCTCTTTCTTTTTTTCACGACCATGTCTCTCCATTTCCCTCCTCATTTGTTCTTCTCTCTGCAAATAAACTAAAACGCTAAGTGTCTTACCATGAAAGACATAATTGATCTTCTATAACAAAAACAAGGAATACCTTTCTATTCAATACATCTTGCTTTTCGAGCTCCTTTCTTATTCGTTTTTCATGCACATCAACTTCCTTTGCAATCTTTGCTTCCTCGCTATGCTGAAATAAATATGATATGAGAAAAAGATCGTATATCAACTAATCTGAACAGAAGAAGAAATATAGGTGTATCCATGAAGTCAATGAAAATCATACTTTGCGCTTTTTATCCAATCGATACACATCTTCACACCGATAATCCACTCCTTCGGAACATGCAAGGGGTGTTTTAAATCCAGCGACTTGTGGAATGCCAAACTGGCCTTCGATTGGAGCAGCGCTAACATTAATATAAGATGAAGCTGCCTCATAGTCTGTGGATCCGGATGGGAAGATCAATGGTTTTCCATGTTGACTTAAATGGCTAGGACCAGATATTTGACCATGAAATGCGTAGCTAGGTTCATGCTCAGCACCATGGAGAAAGCGTGATCCTGTAGACACAGAAGATATCCTCAAATTTGAAGCTTCCGTTGGAGCATCATGAAAGCGCTGCTGGCTTGGCCTCTCATACACGCTTGGCTGCTCCGGAAGAAACTGGTACTGACGTACTGCTCGTGAACCAAGATGAGGAGAATTTCCATCCATGGACTTCCGCTTCCGAGTAACTGTACTTGGAACAGAAGGGTCTATGGTAGGCAAGAATTCTGATGCCTGCAAAGGGGAAAACAGAACACAAAAACACTGTCAAACTAAAAGCGGTAAGGCAAGAAGACAAATACAACAGGAGAACAAAAACAATTGTAGAATTGAGTATAAAGTACAATTAAGTATTTAAGCGTGATGTGATCAATCATGAGAGAGGGACACAAATGTTGTAATCAAGCTAAAAAGAAGAATTAACCATACATATATTGTTCCATAAACAAAGTAGGTGATATGATGTCTCTTTGGGTTATTCCCTTAAAAGCAACAATACACATACAAGGAATAAAGAAGTCATAATCATGAGGCATCCATCAAATTCATCCATTTAATAGAGCTGATGGTGGCAAGGCACAAGTTACTGCAAAAAGCCCTGTTTTGTACTAAGTGAAATGAGCAATCTACATCACTAACAAACATATTTACATGACCATAGTAATATAACTTCAAATGGTGTACTCGAACAGGATCATATACAATATCAGGAGACAATATCAACACATCAACACACTTGAACTCAGGGCAAATAATTATCCAAAATGATTAGATCCTAAATTTACTTCATAGGTCCGTGGTTCCAATACAAAGACTTACTAGTTTATAATCTAAATTCCTTGCGATCATTTTACGAAGATGACACACATATTAGCAGTTCTGTATAAACCATATGATTTCCTTTGTTAGCCTGCTCACAAGATTGGTTGATTTTGTTCCTGAACAGCTGATCGGACCAACCGTGCCAGGAAACCATTATAAACATAACATACATTATAACGTAAATCTTTTGGCCAAGTCTAGTAAGCTCATCTTGGCTCTAAACACCAGTTGGGACAAATACACCGGGATGTCTCTCTTTTTTGCTCTCTACTTTCATACCAGAACTACAACAATATTGGCATCAGTAGTTTAACACTTTAAGTATTACATCTCTTATCTGTCTAAACCTAATTCATGCAACCAATTTTATCTATGAACCCTGCTTGTGTTCAAATATTTGCAGAATTAACTGATGCATCAAATATGCAAGCAGTGAGCTGTGCCTCTGCATGAAACAGAGTTTGCTCTTTGCAGTCATTGGAGCACCATGATAATTCGTAATGTATGTGAGGCAGATTAATGAAGGTGCAAACTGTGATAAATGAATAGTCCTTCTGCTCAAACCATCTACAACAGGGGTGCATACAGCTCTGTGGCTAGCAAAACACAACATGTGTCTGCAAATGTAATGAAGCATACGTTCATGAGCTTGGGATCATGCCCAGAGTACCTTGGTCTCATAAGATCGAAAAGGCTGCTTCCGCTGCTCTTGAACTGCTCCAGCACATGAAAAATGAACAGCAGAAATCATGTCAAAATATTGGAAGTATAACATGAGGAATTGGCATCAATACACTGTCTTAACACTTTCCAAACACAACAAAAACTCAAGTTTACATTCACAATTTCCTCAGGTATGTCATTAAGCATACAAACATATTAGGGCACTACAAAATTACAAAATGGAAGCAGCATGGGCATTGCTCATACCAATAGGTGTCCCAAATGCACCAGGAGGAAGCGGATCGAAGTGCACACCAAGCACTGGCCCATCCTCCCTCAGTTGCTCCCCTATCAGCTCTTGGACATAATCAATCATCTGGTGTGCTCCTTGCATGGGTTGCACTGCTGCCAGCGGAGGCAGCATAACTTGATGTGGCTCATAGTATCTCCTCGCAATCTCTGTAGCAGAAATCCTTGGGACAGCCGACGAGCGGTCACGGCCACGGCCTCTCTGCGAGCAAGGCAGCAGCTGCTGACTGTAGGTGCTACCGGAGCCCCGCGCTAGTTTGCTGTTTGGCACCGACGGCTGCAGCACAGACGGCGACGGTATGACTGGCACAGAAACCTCCTCTTCCCGCTTCACCGGTTGCTTCCGGTCCTTGAGCCGCCGGTGGCAGAACCACATCTGGAGCTGCCTGTCCGTCAGTTCCAACTTCGCAGCCAGTTCCACCCGTGTCGTCTCGTTCGGATACGGATCATCTGCACCATCACAAACCGAACTAAATCCTCAGAAAAAAAAACTCACAGTTCCGATCAAAAAATCCTGTAAAACAAGCACTGTCGAAACCCCAAAATTTCAGAATCATCGGGAAACCGTCCACCAACCTGCATAGGTCTTCTCAAGAACCTGCAACTGGTAGGGCGTCTTCATCACGCGCTTCGCCGTCGGCCTGCTCCTGAATCCAGAGGCACCGGCTCCACCACCAGCAGCAGCGGCGGCGGCGGGTGGCGACGACGGCGCAGGGGCAGGGCTCCCCGGCGCCTCCCCGGCTCCCTCATCCCCGGAGGAATCCATCCCCTCCGAGTCCGATCGATCCAGACCCAGACTCGGCGACTCGCCAACCCCCGACGACGCGAAACCAAACACCGCAGAACAGAAGAAAACCAAACCAAACAAACAAACAAAACCTAACCCTCCTCCGCACTCCTCCTCGCCAAATCCCGCGATAAATAGCCCGGCGGAAGGAGGGGAAGAAAAGTCGAACCGGACCGGCGATCCGGGGCAGTAATTCCACAAACACAACAAGGAAGAGCAGGCGCAGGAGCGGAACAACGGGGCGGCCTCGCGTGATGCGAAAGCGGAAAAGGACGGAGACGCTGCGGCGATTGGAAATTAGCAGCAGCAGCAGGATGAGGAGGATTAGGAGCAACACGGGAGGCCACTCGATCCGAGTTGGCCAGGATCTGGATCGCTGGCTGCTGTTGTTCCATGCTAATAAAAACCCTTTTTCCTCCTCTCCTCCTCCTGCTGCTTCCTTCCGACTTTATTATTTCGCTCCTTACTTCTTTCTGATTTCCGATGCTGCTGCTGCTGCTGTTGTTGTTGACGAGAATAATGAGCGGGCGGATTCGCGATTGGTGTGTTGTGGTGGCCTTTTTTTTTGGTGTCTGTGTTTGGTGTAATTTTTCTTGGGGAGTTTGGATGGGGATGCGCTCGTGCGTGTTCATAGATGTTCCTGGGCTGGGCGGGCGACGGAGAACTGGTCGGGGATCTTCTGTGGTGGATGGAGACGTCGCAGATGCTGTTCGTGACTTTTTCCTTTTGTGCAGGATGGGGATGCCTGGACCCACGTGGCAGTGCGTCAGAAGGGAGTACAGAGTACGTGACGGGTCTTTGCCGTCGTGATGGGATGGATGGTCCCGATGTAGCCCCGAATGAACCAGTGACACGTGCTGTTCAGGTCAACTTTAATACGAATAAATAAAAATTATGATACTAGCAGCATGTAAATGTGGAATCACATAAAACTTTTGAGAAAACGATTGACGTTTTCAATAGCACAAATACCTTGATCACCGTATTAATCAAGGTGTACCGAATTACGTTTCGCATATCTTCGATAGTTTGTGCCGGAGCAGTTTGTAAGAAAAATTGTCCATGTAACCACCAACGATGCATCTATATCGAATAGTTTGTCAATTTGCTCACATGTCCCTGCAAAAAAAAATTGCACGCGTGCAATGCCCCCTTGAAAAACTCAAACTCAATCAGATACAGTTTTTATGATTCATGAAGTTAACGCATGACTTGTAAACTTTTTTTGGAATACAACCGAGCGGATGTATCATACATTGAAGAAAAATACCGCGAAGCAGTACAACGCCATGGGTGGAAATACTACTCACTCAAACCTCCTCTCACTTCCACTCGACTATACCTTCCAAAGGATGAACGCTTGAATAAGCCCACACTATGCCGCAGAGACCCCTCCGTCACAATCCTCTGAAGAGTGATCGTAGCATCCACCTGTGCACCATTGAAGACCTCATCGATTCGTTAGGAATGATCTCACCTAATAACGATTAGCATTAATTAGCCAGTCGCTAATCACGCCAATAATTACGAAATTAGCCATAAAACATGCCTTAGCCTGTCGTTGATCATGCCGCTAATTAAGCAATTAGCCATCAACGTGCGATGATCGGAAGCAGAATCTCGGCGATTCGAGATCGGCCTTGAACCCACAACACCAATATAAAGGGAACACCCACGGGTTCATTCCCAACGTTCCACTGAAATACTACCCAATCACTTAGCGGCGCTGGAGGGCAACCCAAGGACCGATCCCCGTCCAGGTCAGTGTCGGTGGCGCCCCGAGGGTCACCGCTACCCTGCACGAACACCTACGTCAACAACAACATCTCCCACGACGACATCAGAGGCGTTCGTGGCTGTTCCAACCAATGGTTAGTTTATTTCCGCGTCTGTGATCGTGTTTTAGACTAATGTTATAAGATCATGTCATTAGTTTCAATCTAAGCATGTTCAGTTTAGTCTAACACGTTCTGGTGCTTCCAGATCGATCATCAAACCAAGATAATACCAGTTGACAAATCGTATCTATCATTTTGCACCACAGGACGGCTAGTCCACCACTCAGCATGAGCACTCGACACCAATGGATCTGGAAAGTGCCAAACCGAAAGCACCGAAGCCCAAACCTGACGAGCCACCACGCAATTGAGCAGGAGGTGGTTGATCGTCTCCGGAATCTGATCGCATAGAGGGCACCTCGTAGGATGCAGCAAGCCCCCTCTTAGCCAAACGATCTGCCGTCCAACAACGCTTCTAGAGGACTAACCAAGCTTGCATAGCTTACAATCTGAGGTCTATGGGTCAGTTAAAAGCACATGAACAATGCTGTTTGGAAAAGCCAACTCTACCGATATTCACACGCCCATAGGCCATAGCGTATGGTGTACTTTTTTAGCCACGAGGAATTGAAGCAAAATTACGGGGTACAAAATTCAGGCCCTTCATCGCGTCAGAAGCTCAATAGTACCACCTTCCATCCGGCTACACATTTATCTGAAAATAAGTCAACAGTACGGTGCGCACAAGCAGATACAAGAACAGACCTTATCAAAGTTCGCCATTCGGCACCGGAATTAGATTACACAACTTGTCCGACCACTGTATCATTTACAAGAAACGGAACAAGGAAAACCGAACAACCGAACCCAATTTCGCAATCAATCAATCAATCAATCAAACAAATCAGTGCTGCGAGAGCGGGAAGCCGATGCCATGGCGGGTGGTCGGGAACGCGACGAACAACATGCTGCCCACGACCCCGATCGCTATGGGCAGCACGGTGAGCACCTGCCGGGCGTCCTGGGACGGCACGGGGCAGAAGCAGCCCACCACGTTCTGATCGAACAGCGCCACGGCCGCGAACACCATGACGGACACCACGGCGTGCACCAGGTCCAGGAACCTGACCCTGTACTTGGCCGCCTGGGATGCCTCGAGCGGCGCTCCGCCGTCGATCACCCAGAGGCCCCTGAGAGTCGCGAACCCGTACCGCACGGCGCCGTTGTTCCCCGTTTGCTTGTCGTCGCGGAAGCTGTCGGTGAAGCTGAGCACGAAGCAGGACAGCGCGCAGAGGGAGACCAGGGCGCCGGCCATGGCGCGGTTGGAGGGGAGGCAGTCGCCCTGGTTGGTTACTAACGGGGAGAGGAGCTGGAAGGCGAGCACGGTGCCCGTTGGGAGGAGCGTTGCCAGGTGCGCCGTGCTTTGGTATGTTTGGCTGATCGCTTTCTGCATCGGGCTCATCCCGGTCCCGCCGTCGTCCGCCGATCGCTTCACCAGGAGAGGCTGGCGCTCCTCTTCCTCGACGTGCACCCCGTGCTCTTGCGGTTGCGGCTGCGGCTGCTCCTCCACCACCTCGCTCCGTGGCGTCGCCATTGCCGCAGCCGGGTCTTGCGTTACGCTTCGCCGAAGAAGAATGTTGCCTCTGGAAGAATCGGGATGAAAAAAGCTGGTGGAATCTTAATGATGTGTGGTGCATGCAATGCGGATTTGCAGAACGGGAAGGGGATTTTAAAGGGAGTTCTTACGGGGAGAGCACGGCGCGTCGTGACGACATGGATCGGGCGTGCCGTGGCGGTTTTTGGTCGGCGAGCAAGCACGTACGTAGGACGCACCTGCACTTGGCTTGCAAGAAACAAGAACCTTAAAACCGAAACAAAGCCAGCCACCCCGGGGGGGGATGGAGTCTTTCCCGTTGCTTGCAAGACAGACGGACCGAAACGCGGGACGGGAGCCTTGCCGATTCAAGGCTTTGGGTTGCTTCGCGGCCTACTCCAGCCACGTACGTACGCCTCGACACGGCCAGAGCTAATTAAGCTGAGGCACTACTGGTCGTGTTAAAAAAGGAAAAGAGATTAGGCACTGTTGTTGAGTAACGCAAGGGGCAATTAATGGCGCCTGTTATTGAGTTTGGAGTCCGGTCTTTTGTTATTGTGTTCTTGTGTGCGTGAAAGAAAGGATTTGGCACGATGCGTATTAGGCAACGAGACCTTTTTTGGGGATGGATGATTAAGACGTGGGTACGTGTCGTCGTGTGCAAGAGAGTGCGCCCTTATCTACGTGCGCGCGACTACGGCGCTGCCCAGTGGGGCCGGCCAGCAACGACTCGACGATGTGCTAGGGAAACAGTTCGGCGTCTCGACCGGCACGGCACGGCACGGCGAGCAAATTAATCAAGCATTCACGTATTCTGGGTCCGGTCATGCTGCTCATCGATCGTCTTGGCAAACACAATGTTGAACACTACAAATTAGATGGCACATCTTGTACGTGGCAGCCACAAATTAGATGGCACAGAATCTTGCAAACACAATGTTGAACGCTACAGGAAAATCTATGGTGTGCAGAGTTAATACTATTACATAATGCTATGGAGGACACAGCTAGTTGGCCACAACATGCTTCTCATACAAGGCGACGATGTCCTTCTTGTTGGGATTCTTCAACTGTAGCAGCTGGGCACCAAACCCATGCTTCGTGAGCTCCTGCTTCAGTTTCAGCACAGTGAACTTGGTGTAGTCTTCAGTCTCCGTCTCCTCGACCTGCTGGCTCCCGTTGTTAGTATCTTCTCCGATAAATACAGACCCGCCATCCTCCGTGTGATGCTTAAACGGGCTTGTAGTGCTTTTTGTTCTTTTTCTCCGCCTCCCATTGTTGTCATCGTCGATATCCATATCATGGACAGACTCGGTACCTTCACCCCTTAAGCGCCGTGAATATGAGGCCTTAACCTTGCTGTCAAGTGCGGTTTCATTGAGCCGAACTGATGTCAGCTCCTGCTGGAGCATATCAAGCTTGCCTTGAGTTGCTTGCAGCTGCAATGACAGGGCCTCAGCCCTCTTATTGGCTTCAGCGCAAGCTTCACGTTCCGTTTCCAGTAGATGCTCAAGCACTTGAACTGTGCTGGATCTTTGCTGATTATTCTGTTCTAACATCTCCCCGATCTGTTTTTCCCTCTCATCAACCCTTTCATCAAGCATCGTGACCTTGGACAATGCATCCAACTCAGACTGATGAAGTCGCTCCATTTCTTCCACCATCTTATTCTTCTCCCTCTCTAGACTCTCAACCTGTCTCTCCATTCTTTCTATTAACGCAAGTCTCTCCATTGCTAGTCGCTGTGCTTCGCCCTTATCTCTCTGGGCAGCAGCAGCTTCTACACGAGCTAAGTCGGCTAATTCTACTGCACGTTTAGCCTCCCTTTCAGCTTCTTTGCACCTCCTGTCTGTCTCATCGAACCTTTTGCACTCTGATAAAAACTTTTCTTGAAGATGGTTTTTTTCTTGTTCCAGAATCTTCACTTCCTTCTCACGTGACTGAGCTTCAGTTTTGATAGACTCCAAGTTCTCAGTCAATAATCTAATCTGTTCCTTCAGAGTCACCGAATCTGACTCATAATTCTTCACCTTTGCTTCAGCAACCTGAATTTAGTTCATTGCAGACATGAGAGGTTAGATCACATCACCTACAAGAAATTTGTATTGTACTGAAATGGAGAGAAGGAGGGAAATGGTTACCTCAAGCCTTGAGATCAGGCTTGTAGCATGGACTTCAGTTTGGTTAATTTTTGTGCTGAGTCTGGCTATTTCTTCATCCTGTTGAAGAAACAGAAACAGCAAATGTAAGCAAACCAGGCACCTGTAAGACTTGAGGTAAACAACTGTAAACAGCTACAATTGGACAAGAGAAAGCATTACCTTCTCAGACAGTTGGCTAGCAAGTTCTGCCCTTAAAGCATCTTCCCTTTCTTGCACCTTCTTATTTGTGCGTTCCTGTGCTACAGCAGCTCTCTGAAGAGCTGTTTTGGCCTCACTGGAAGCATATTCGCATTTACGTTTCCACTCGGATGCTTCCTCTTGAGCAGACTCAGCCTGCTCACGCACAGCAGATAATCTCCCCTCACTGATATTCGCCCTAGACTCCAACGAAGCAATTTGGGATCTTAACTTGCTTTCCTCTTCTTTCTGCTGTAAAATGCTATTATCGTATTTACTCTTCCAATCAACAGATTCTCGTTTTGCATGTTCAAGAGCAGAAGACAAGCTCAAACAGCGTTCTTCCAACTTACTACCCTTGTTCTGAAGTTCAGCCAGTCGAGCAGAGTAATCCTTTGAAATTTTCTGCTTATCATTAATAGACTCCTCGTATCGCTTTAAATACTCTGCTCTGTGCCCCTCACTTGCCTCGAGTTGCTTCCTAAGCAATGCTAACTTATCGTCGCTTGAATTGCATTTCAATCTCAGGGATTTCCTTTCAGCATCTATATGCTCCAACTGTTTTCTGAAAAGTTCCAGCACGGGACCCGCTAAACTGCAGTGATTGACAGAAAATGAAATTTAGTTCCAAGTCACAGATATAAGGAAAATGGAGGGAAATGGTTAAGATGTTCAAATATTTCCTAACAGTGTCAGTACAAGATTTAATATCATGCCGACAAAATGAACAGCATAAATTCATAAGTTCCATGTCACCAAATTGATCAAGTTCACTGCACACATTTTATGGTATGTTACTGTCATCGTGTCACAAAGACACAGACAAACACTAAGAGGGAAGAGGTGTTTACCACTGCTGCAGAAACGTAGCTAGCTTTGTCCATTTCTTCGGCCCATAAGAAGTTGACTCGTACTCCGTGGCGAGGCCATCAAGGAGCTGCATTATATAAAACATGGAATATGTTTGTGCATCATTAAATTTTGAGCTAAAATGGAAAGAGCATTCCAATGATTTGCATGATTACATCCGTGGAAATGTTTAAAATAGTCTCACCCTGACTACATCATCCAATTTTGAATCAGGACGGCTACATGCTGCCCGTACTTTTGACTCCATGTTCTGTATTCTATTTGTACATTGCAAATCAGCCTCCAGATAAGTATTCCTTTTGTAATCCTGCATTCATATTAGTACGGTTAAGCTTTCTGGCAAACTTCTGCACTGATGTATTTTAACAATTAGCAGGCATTGGAAGATGGAACATCAAAGAGAAAGACAAACAATAGCAGACATGTTCAATTAAAGTAGAAGAGGAGCAGCAAAGTCACCTCAAAAATCTTTCTCAGAGAAGTTTGTAGAAGCTTTTCAAATTTCGAACGAGCTGAACCAGCACCAACAGCAGAGGCATTAAAAACATTAATAGCCTTATTCACTGCAGCTTCATGTGCTTCTCTCAAAGCATCCTGACAAAATGAAAGGATCAGAACCTTCCAGTAAAGCGGAAGAACACAATGCATCTTGTTTATTAGAAATACCTACCTCTTCTACTGACTTTTTCTGGTTGAATGAAGACCTGTAAGTATCCAGAGCAGAATCATATGCCCTACGACATTCTGTTTCCTCCACACTCTGCACAACATAAATTATCAGTTAACTTCCTCCCTAACAAAACCAGATACCTAAACTGCAATTGAATAGTAAAAAGCGACACAACAACTACAAAACTAAGCTAATGGTTGTAGTTGCTCACCGAACCACTCATGTCACTTAATATCCTCATGTGTGTGTCTCTGTTGTTTAAATTAATAGTTTAGTTATTTGTCAAACTGTTTCAGAAATTCATTCTCTCATATTTTATCTTGCTTCCTTACAGTAAGCATACTTAAGGTGCGCAATTAACTGACAATACTGCACCTAGAACATCATAGCCACCTAAGAATATTAAGTATAACAAAACCTAGGGCATATAAATCAACCATCATTTGCTCCAAAGATTACCTGCTACAAAGGAGCACTGCAAATGGTTAAACTAAAATGGACACAAAAACTTGAGAGTGCAATTCAAATGATCATACTGCAGATTAGGTCAGTTTCTCGATAGCATTATAGGAATTAATCTACAAGAAACACTAAGACTTGGATGCGCAATACATATAAAAAGATCAAAACAATATGTATATTGTGATTTTGTAATGATATTATCAATCCAGACATACCTGCCATGAGGAAGATATTGTCGGGACTGCACCAGTATTAATGGCATCAAGAAATGATTGTGTCAATCCAGCAAGGATGGGGCCAGTCATGGTACTAGCTCCAAGTTGTTTGGGTCTTGTTCGATCAAACACAAATTTTGTGAAAGCATCCAAACCAGATTTGAACTCTGGACGAAAGGTATTCAGCTGCAAACAGGGAGACAAACTAAGCATGCACAAAGAAATCAAAATAAATAGTAAAGAAATGAGAACCTTTATCAACGTCAACCATTTAAACTAATGGACCATAGTGAACATGCAATATGATTCTAACGTGTAGAAAACTAAAAGAGAACATGTAGAACATTCATTTACTATTTAGTTCATGCTAGTTAATGTTGTGAGATCTTCAAAGGACTTTCCAACATTAATTTTTTACTCTAAAGCCACAATAAGCACTCAATAATCTGCATGGGTATTTGTGCACACACGGCTTGACAAAAATGTGATTCTATCTCAACAGTATGATATAAATAAATTCAACTTCTTGTGCACATGCCAATAGTAGCAGGTTCTCCATTGCAGTTG
Organism: Brachypodium distachyon; assembly: GCF_000005505.3. Classification (NCBI taxonomy): domain Eukaryota; kingdom Viridiplantae; phylum Streptophyta; class Magnoliopsida; order Poales; family Poaceae; genus Brachypodium; species Brachypodium distachyon. Next base: position 14,614,205 of record NC_016132.3, on the reverse strand, counting down.
AACAGAACAATACTTACATCAAGTTGGTCAAGGCGCTGGAGATCTTTCTCATTGTTCACCGGTCGCACAAGTGTAAAGCATTCCCTGTCTGGAAAAAGAGCACGGATTGACTCCCGTATCTCCAGAGATGTTAAAAAGAAGATAAATCAGTATCTTTAAGATATGTTACAAGAAGATACAGCGCAATAACATGTGTGCTAGTTACTTCAGCAGAATTGCATTTGAAAAAAACTTTGAACCCATACCGCGTTCTTAGCTGATACATCTCTTCCTCCACCTTGAACAGACCTGAGCGCAAGTTCAAGATAATCTCGTGGTGTAATTTTTCTGTTGTCTTCTGCCAGGTCCAGGTAGAAGTCCTGCAGGTAGCAAACAAGGATGTCAGTGATTATAAAAGAGGTACAACATGAATTGCAGGTCATGGTTAAACATCAGAGATCTTTGATAGTGAACGATTAAATTAAAATACAATTGAAGCAGAATGCAAACAGCTTTTTTAGGACAAAATAAACCCAATATCTTACCCTCAACAACCAAACAAAGACTGGTGAGAAGTGACCAAGTTCAGACGCAGTGGACCTTCCACCTGAGGCCCTAACGCGTATATGCTTTGTCATTTCTGTGACCAGTGAAAGACGATCGATTGAGGCTTCATCTATCCCTCCCATCTGGAGGAAGCAACAAGGTTTCAACACATCAGAGTATGCATGGAAAAAGACCAAACCAGTTTATTGATCGACATCATCAATATTACTCAGGATATGAAAAGCTCTTCAACATAGCGGAACAATGCTCGGTCATTCATAAAGAAATATACCTGGTTGTATATGAACATGCTTGATAATAGAACAGCTAGTGAAAATATCTGGATACTATAGGTGCCCTGTCAAAAAGGAAATAGTGAACATGAGACAACAGAACAGAAAGCAGAAGGAAATATATATGGTAGTGCACAAAAGCAAGCAAGCAGCCATGAAAAAATCATCAGGAAAAAATTGAGTATTAAAGTCCATGCTTTCTAATTGTAGTTTGGAGTAATATTTGTTTATACTAGCACCGAACTGTATTAACATCTAATTGTATTAAATCGCAAGAATATTTTTTCCTGGATGGTTTCTCATTGGAGTTCCATCAGAGTAGGTTAAATAGAATACAGAAAACTTACTATTGATGCAAAAAAAACGCACACTGTGTGTACACTTTTGCTATATACTAGTATTAACATGGAATAACTTAGAATAGATAGAATTGGCATGAGAAATTTGCATATCCCTCAAGTCATTGTCATGATCTTGTCAATAAAGGAAATACTGGAAGTAGAAAATCTTTTGACCATCTCATCATCACAATTTAACTACTGATGCAAATAAACAATGAAAAATATCAAGTACTATCATTTAGCAGACGATGAGATTGTCCTTATCGGAAATATGGATCAAGTTTAAGGAAAAGCTACACAACATACCGTTTGGTCGTAAGCATCAATTCCTTCAGTGTCCAACAAGACAAGATTGTATTCAGTTCCATCAAGACCAGTTCTCTTCAAAGGTGCACTCCACATCCAAAGTCCCTTGGTGCAAGGTCGATGTGTTGATGCAACTTGAAAACCACTGCTTCGGCCTAGAAGCTACATACAGAGGTCATAATTTATTGTTTGGTGACAAAATGGAGAACAGGGTAGAAAAGCATGAAGCAAACAAATATCATTTCGCCAAAAAGAAACAAAGGTACAATAGCAAAATGAAGTTACAACTCAAGCTCCAATGACCCAAGCATCCAAGAAAAAATAATATTCTAGCGTTATCTCATTATCTGATGGATTAGCAGGATAATGATTTTGATATGCGGCTCATCTGACAGAACTGATTGAATTAGTGTGAAGACTTTTGATTCAGTACACGGTACACATGATCAGATGTATACCAGTGTCACATAATCTTGAGATTTAATAATCAAACATGTCAGGCTGTTCTCTGCAGTAGAGGTATAGAAGTATTCTACCACTCAAAATCATGTGGCTATGGGCTTATGGCCAGATGCACCTAGCAGCAAGTGCCAATGCATTAGAAAGATGACATGAACACTGTGTCTAAATTTCACGACATTATTTTGATTAACTTTTGCAGTGTTCTTATCCAGTGAGCAGCAACTGTGCTTGTTTTACCAGTTTCATAGTTCCATTATCCCAACAGATATGTGAGGCTCCTTGACATCCTATTCAGATAGTTATCAGAAGATCACAACCTTGCATCCAAAGCTTATCCCTAAATGATGGTAGCTAAACTGAGAACTGCATAACCTAGCTTAGCACTCAGCTAAACATCACCATGTATTTACCAGTTTCATAGTTCCATTATCCCAACAGATAGGTGAGGCTCCTTGACATCCTATTCAGATAGTTATCAGAAGATCACAACCTTGCATCCAAAGCTTATCCCTAAATGATGGTAGCTAAACTGAGAACTGCATAACCTAGCTTAGCACTCAGCTAAACATCACCATGTATTCTCCAATCCATATCAATGCAGTACACACGAAACTTCTCAAAATTGAAGGCACTGTTTCTAAGGCCAGGCGGTGGTTGCGAATTTTATATGCGCACCTGAAGCAACCAACGGTTGGACCTAAGCACAGTACGCAATTTATGCGTCTTTTTACTATGGAATCCTCGCAATGAACACAAATCCTCTAAACGTATGGACGCGAGTAGTATTCAGCCTTAGACACCCATGTCGGTAAATCCGATAAAAAAAAAAACCTGACGAGCGCATGCTCCAATTCAGCAGTAACTAAACCCTAGAATCTTAAATCCAACCAAACCGCGAGTTGCTAAATCCATCCCATGATCTTCCAAACATTCTCACGCTAGGGCCAAACACACCGATCTACCAACCAGCATAAGCAGCGCCTAAACCTTAGGCGCACATTTGGTGCGCCCAGCCTAAACGCTCCTCCACCACCACCAACAACAACAAAAGGGCAAGCGCGCGTTTCGTACCTGGTTGAGCACGAAGCTCTTCCCCTGGCGCGCGCGGCCGCAGACGGAGACGACCCCGACGGGGCCCTTGACGAGCTGCAGCGCCGCGACCGCCTCCGGGTCCATCACGAACTTGCCCTTCTCGTCGCAGTAGGCCAGCCGCAGCGGCCGCCCCAGGCCAGCGCCGCCGTTCCCGGAGGGCGCTACGGCGGGGGGCGCGGACACGGAGGCGCCATCCTCGGCGGGGGCGCTGGGGCTCCCGCGCAGGCCCAGCCTCTGGAGCATCGCGTGGTTCGGCCGCCGACGGCAGGGGCTTTTTTCTCTCGCCTCGCGCGACTCCTTTTCAAAAAGGAAGAGAATGCGAGAGATGCAACCGTGCGACAAGGAAGGTTTCAGGGTTAAGCGACGAGGAGGCCACGCGGTTGGGTTCGAGTCGACTCTGCGTTGGAAGCGACGTGGCGGTTGGCTTTTGGGGTTTGGATGCCTTGCTTTGCCCGCTGTCGTGCTGGACTTGGGTTGGGTATTTCTGACGAAGATGCAGGTTCTGATGAGAAAGTACATGGTCAAGGTATGAGTTGACATTCATGAAGAGGCAGGTATATCTTTTATATTTGGTATTTCCGAAACCTGTACTTTTCATTTTTGGTATTCAGAAACAGAAGTTGCTCACGATCGAGTATCGAAATTCATTGATCTCATAGGTTCCACATTACCTCGAGCCCATTCTGACTTGAGAGGACATGTCAATCTCTCTTGCCTCCGTTTTCTTGCTTTAATTTGTTCAGTAAATATTATACAATTTGTTATCTTTAGTAGACATTGCAAGGTAAATCTAATTTATGGTTCATGGTAAGACTGCTTTCTCCAGATAAGACATTGAAAGGTAAATCTTTACATTGAACTAAACCTGCTTCCTTGGTGGGGAGTTATAATCTTTCTCATTCCTTTTTATTTGTGTCATTAAAGGAAGCGATCGATTCAACACTTCTTGAAACATCCAATGATGTAATTTAAGTTTCCCACCTTTTGAAGTGGACAAAGTACCTTTGCATGCATATGTCAACAAGCGTATCGAGTTCAAGCCCCATGATCTGATTTTGGCGTTGAAAAACTTATTTCTTCACATCGGGTTGAGATGATGTGCAACAATTTTATGACTGGAGCAACTTTGCTGATTTGATGAAAGCCACATTTATCAGTATTTTTTCTGAACAAGTATAGTAAGTGTTTTTAGGTAAATTACTCCAGTGTCAACTTTATAAGGGCCCCACTTTCTATAGGCTCATAAGCTAGGTGTGTTTCAAGCGGCATGCAAAACTGGGACAGATCTATGACAGGCTTGATGAAATCCCAATGCTATATTTGTGCCCATTTGTGTGTTTTCTACAGCTTTCTCTATGTTTTTTTGTTTCCTAAGCATATATGCAAGGTTTATAAGAATATATGCATTGTATATGTTCAATTTTTCTTTTCATTTTAAACTCTGTTTGCTGGGTTCTGTTTGTGCAGGTTAGTGTCCTCTCAATCTTGTAGTTCTATTGGTGTCAAATGAGGGGGGTTTGATTGATATTGATTAGATTTTTTTGCTTGTGAAATGGATAGACATGATAGAGAATCTCACTTATATCTTTTTTGACGCGGAAATCTCACTTATATATTGATTGTTGCCATCTTGATGCATCATTGCGCAAAAAGTTCCTACTTGCTTGAAAGGATACACTCTTCACAGCACATGTGAAGTAGAATTTCATTATATTTAAATGCATTTAGCAAAAAGTTCCATTGTCGATTTGAAGTAAAGTTTACAAGAATCAATATATCCAATTTTATGTCTTCTCATGAATGTGACAGAAATGTAAAAAAGGAGATAATATACCTGAGTGGATATACCAGGTCACCTGGATTAAGGCAGTGTATATTCCAACTTTTGAAATTTTAATAAACAAAAATGTTTGAATGTTTCTATGTTCTTTCTATATGACAATTGGGAGATGGTGATGCTAACACCAGCTATTTCCATTTCCACGAGGGTGCTCGTCGGAGGCACAATTTTATTGCGCAACTCCATCATGCGGGTCAGGATTTGGTCGATCAGGATCGCCTTGAGGAGGCGATCACTTCCTTTTTTTGAGGAAGTCTTGGACTCCCCCGAGGAGAGGTCGTGCACTCTAGATTTTGAGTTCCTTCAAGTTCCACGTCTGGATTTGAGTGTTTTGGAGGAACCTTTCTCGGAGGAGGAGATTTGGGCTGCCATCAGGGCCATGCCTCGTAACCGCGCCCCCGGCCCCGACGGCTTCACCGGCCTATTCTTCTCCTCCTGTTGGCCCATTATCAAGGACGATGTGGTCGAGCTCTTCCGATGGCTCCATCGGGGTGGGCGCGCAGGCTTCCACAACCTTAACCGTGCGCTCCTCTCTCTCATCCCCAAGAAGAACTGTCATACGGAGGTTCGGGACTTCAGGCCCATTAGCTTTGTCCATGGCATTGCCAAATTGGTACCCAAGGTGTTGTCTCTTCGCCTAGCACCTCTTCTGCCGTCCTTGGTCTCTCCCAACCAGTGCGCCTTCATTCGTGGTCGTGCCATTCATGACAACTTCATGTTGGTGAAGCAATTGGCGAGGTCGTTGCACATCTCTCGACAGCCTGCGGTGCTTTTTAAGTTGGACATTGCACGGGCTTTTGACTCCGTTTCTTGGGCCTTTTTGCTGGATCTCCTTCGGCATCTTGGCTTTGGTCGTATGTGGTGCGACTTGATCTATTTGTTGCTTTCCACCTCAAGCACTCAGATTATCATTAATGGTCGTCTAAGCCGTGAGGTTGTGCATCGTCGAGGCCTGCGTCAAGGCGACCCTCTGTTTTCGATGCTTTTTGTTGTGGTGATGGATGCCTTCAACAGCGTCTTCCTTGCGGCGTCGCGCGAGCGGCTTCTTTCCCAATTTCGGGGGGTCCCCCCGGGTTGTCAGGCTTCTTTCTATGCCGATGACATGGTCGTTTTCATCAAGCCCAAGGTTGAGGACTGCACCATCTTGTTGGACCTTCTTGAGCTTTTTGGAAAAGCTTCGGGACTCCGTACGAACATCCTAAAAAGCTCGGCCACCCCGATTTGCTGCTCCACCGAGGAGACTCAGGTCGTTCTTCATTATCTTGCTTGCCCTGTGCATGAGTTCCCCATCCTCTATTTGGGAGCTCCTCTCTCCATCTCCAAGCTCTGTCGCCAAGACTTTCAGCACATCTTGGACAAGATTGATCGTAAGTTGGCGGGTTGGCATGCTGGGATGCTGTCGAGAGGGGGTCGGCTTGTCCTTGTCAAGTCGGTCCTTTCGGCTATTCCGGTGCACACTCTCTTGGCCATTGACACGCCCAGTTGGTTTGGCGATGCCATTAATAAGAAGCAGCGGAGCTTTTTTTGGAAAGGTTGGACGGATGCCCAGCGGGGTCACTGTGCCGTGGCTTGGGCCAAGGTTTGCCTCCCGATCCGTTTGCGGGGTCTGGGGGTGAGGGACGCCAATCTGGTGAGTACCGCCCTTCAGCTTTGTTGGCCTTGGTTACAGCGCTCTGAGGTCGAGAAACCTTGGGCCTCCTTTCGCATCCGTTTCAGTTCACGGATTCTTGCTCTATTTCGTGAGGCTTGCTATTCGGTTGTCAGAAATGGTCGCTCCACACTGTTCTGGTCGGATAACTGGATGGATGGGAAATCAGTTGAGTTTCTTGCTCCGGTTGTCTTCGCGGCCGTTGGCCGGAGGATCACCCGTACTTGTTCTGTTGCGGATGCTCTTGCTGGGAGTGCTTGGATTAGGGACATCTCGTGTCCCCTGAATGCCCAAGGCATGGTCGAATTTCTTCAGCTCGTGGGCACCTTGGAGGCCGTGGTTCTTATTCCGGGCCAGGAGGATGTTCTCCCCTGGAGATGGTCGTCCTCTGGTGTCTACTCCGCCAAATCGGCATACCTTCATTTCTTTGAGGAACGCCCGACTTTCCCACCTTGGTCGCACATTTGGCGCTGTTGGACACCGTTGAAATGCCAGATTTGGCTTTGGCTTGCATGTGCCAACCGCTGCTGGACGGCGGACCGGCTGGAACGCCGACATCTCCCCTTCAACGCGCGCTGCCCGTTGTGTGATCAGGCGCCAGAAACCATGACTCATCTTCTCATGGACTATGCCTTCACGAAGTCGGTTCTTCACGAGGTGTTGTCCAGGCCTGGGGCTCTTTGTTGTCTCCCACTCCCCTCGGAGGACCTTGTTGAGTGGCTCTCGGCCGGGGCTAGACGGCTCCAAGGCAAGGTGTAGGCTGTTCGGTCGCTCATCAACCTCTCCCTCTGGTGGATTTGGAAGCTTCGGAATGCCTGCATCTTTAAGGGGGCCAACCCGACGGTTGCTTGGCTTGTCGAAGACATCTTAGCGGAGGCGGACTTGTGGCGTCCCGCCGGTGCGCGTGGCCTTAGCCAGCTTGGCTGTCTCCCTCTTCATGCTCGTCCCCCCGATGTTGGGTCTCTCCCTCTGAAAGGGCATTTCCTCCCTAAGTGTTTTGGTGTTAATGACAAGATTACACATGGACTAACCGTGGGTTCGAGTGTTTCAAATTTGAGATCAAATGGCACAAGACGGTTCGTTGCCCTCAAAAAGGAAAGAAGTATAGCGGTGTTTAGCGGCTTTTAATTATATTGAGTCGTAGGAACTCCGTACTATAAAGAGGGAGTCCACATGGGAAGGTAATGGGTGAATCAACTTCACGTACACAAATCTACCATATTTGCACCCACATAAAGTCTACCCAAAGTGAGAGAGAGTACAGACATTTCAGAAAATCATTTCCAGTGCACCCAACTCTCCAGGCACCAGAACTTCCGGCCCAACCTCCGGGTGAACCTCCGGGTGCTCTCTGTTACCCTGACTGGAATATGCGGAACTTCCTCCTGATCGCCAGAACTTCCAGCTAACCGGAGCTTGCAGGGGTGCAACCGGAACTTCCACCCGTCACTGCGCGAAATACACATAACGGTCAGATTTCGAGGCCACTTAAAGGGGCTTCGTCCCCAACGGGTTTATGGACCTAAGCACAGCCAAGAACAGCCCCTCTCTCACCCCAAGAACACAAGAGCTTAATTTCCCTTGATCTCCCTCTCTAGCCCCCCCCCCCCCCCTTTGATTCATGTTTTGAGGATTGGAGGAGAAGATCAAGATCTAGGGTTTCACCAAGTTAAAAAGTTTATTTCCCTTGTTTTATTTGTGGATTTTGTTACCCTTGGGATTTTGGGATCCCTAACCGGAAGGTGTCTCTTCAAGGCCTCCATTCTTGTGAGGAGGTGCTTGAGGATTCGGAAAGGAGCCTCCAATTAACTTGTGGAGTTGTGCCCTTCTTCTTGTTTGTAAGGGTTCGACGTTCGCCCTCAAGGAAGCCACTAGTGGAACTTACCTCATCTTTGTGGTGTTGTGAGAGCTCATCCCACCTTTGTGGTGTGGTGAGTTGGAGAATTGAGTGAGCCTTTGTGGCGCATCTACCTTTGTGGTAGAGCACTCCTCCAAACGGAGACGTACACACCGACCCCAATAGGTGGAACTCCGGTGAAATCTTCGTCTCCCCGTGTGGTATCATTCTTGCCCCTTTACTTACTCGCAAAGCTTAATTGTTTATCTTGTGCTTCGTCTATCAAGCAAATTTCAATTGATTATCTATTGCTTGTGCTCGTGCTTCGGCTATTGCATCATACTATGGGTGTTCATCATTTAGACGTTTTAGTGAACCCATGTATTGATGCTTGTATCCCATAAAAGTCAAAATTAAAATTAAAATTTGTTAGTATTCTATTCCCCCCCCCCCCCCTCTAGTCGACCATACCGATCTTTCACCCTCTCCTTGTATAGTTGCCTTAGGCGTTTTTCTTCTTCTTCTTCGTTTCTTCTTTTTCTGTTTTCTTTGTTTTCCTTTTGGCCCCTCTTGGGGTTTTTGTTGTTGCCTGTACTTGCGCTTCTTGCGCCTTCTTCTTAATGGAAAAGACACGCTGCTCGGCGTGTTCGAGAAAAAAAAACAAATGGGAGCGGCAATGCGCGCAGTCTTCCAGCCCTCTCATGCCCCCAGCGTATGTGACTGTTCGATCATATTGTCAGGCAAAATCATGTCGTCCTTTCGTGGGTCTTCGAGTAGATGAGAAAAAATGAAGCCTCTTGGTACATTAGGCCTCGCCTGGACCAACCTGGGTCGAGATGTAGTCGAGTACTGCTATGGAATCCAATCGATCACTCGAACTACTTACATACTCAGCAACCCGCCTCCACTAAAATCACACACACACCTGAAGTCCAAAAGTTGAGGTACTAATAAACTAGCAAAAACATACTCAAAACCTCTTTTCGGTAATTGTCTAGGATATGTGTTAGTTTGTGTAGATATAACTACCATATCTAATATAGAAAAAACTTTCATATCTCGCGTCTCCGTAAATTGACAAAGCTTTCTGAAAGATGAACAGTCGTGACATCTCTAAATATTAGTGTCTTTCCTGTCATTGTATTGTCAAAAATTGATGGGCGCAGCAACGCGCGCCATCATGATCTAGTGGACGAACAAGTACAATCGTACTTACAAGGACAAGGAGGAGGCAGCGAGATGCTACGAGATATTCAAGCGAAATGCCCAGCGATCTGATGAGAATATCGCAAGCACTGATGGTGATTTCCCTGACGGCCTAACCTGTTTCGGTGACAGAACTCGGGATGAGCTCCCCAAAGGTGGTTATGGGCGTCCCTGCAACAAACTATTTTGGATTTCCCAATTGCTTGAAAGTGCTAATGCAGTTTTCGATTGAAGCGGGCGCCCAGTCTCTGCGCTTTCCAATTCTACCTGGACCGGCCGTGCCATGCGATCCAGTTAAGACAGGGCCTCGTGCTGTCGGGTGGGTGGCCCCCACATGGCAGCGACATTCAAGCCATGTCTTTTCAAAGCTGGGGAAACACACCGCTTGTCTCTTCCTATTTCCCCGTCCCCATTTCTCCCCTCGCGAAAGTCGACCGCGCCCCCTCTTTCCCCTCGCGATTCTGGCGAGCTTGGTGTCGGCGAGGCGCAGCGAAACAGCAGCGCGGCCGTCGGCAGTTTCGCGAGGGGCGGAGCCGGCATCGGTGTGGAGTTTCGTGAGGGGGCTGTGCGTTGAGGGCTTTTTTTCGGTCTCTGGTTGATTTTGCGCGGGGCGAGATTTTACCGGCGGGGGCGATTTGGTGCTCGGGGGCTCGTGCATGTCTTCTGTGGAGTCGCTGAGGGCTACAGGAAGCCGACCCCATTGCTGAAATCCGGAGTTGCTAGCCGCAACGTCCCCGGCGGGTACATCCACCACCGTGGCCGCATTGAGCACGGCGGGGATGCGTCCACCACGGCGGGCGCATTCATCATCTTCCGCTGCGACTTTTGAGCGGTTAGATCTCCCCTCCGTCCATCTCTACTCGCCCTCGATGATCCCCCCACCTGTACCCCCAAACCCCCGAACACGCAGTTGTGCATCAACCCCAAATGTTGCCTAATGTTGCATAGATTTCTAGCGCTCCTTCTAGTGCTAACCCCGCACAGCCTCACCCTGAGCGTTTTGGCTTTTGATTTGATGTTTCTAGCAGCAATTTTTAGGTTGATTCCGTGTTCTAGGGTTTGTTGCCTTTGTTTTGTTGTAGTCCTAACATATTCATGTCTCACATATGTGTTTTCTGCTCCACGTTGTGCCAAAGGTTTGGCATTCTAGGGTTTTTTGCCTCAAGGGAATGCATGCAATTTGTTTTAGAACTTTGCATCAGGACTAGCTGTTTAGGCAAATTTTGAATGGATGAAATCTAATGGAAGAAATCTACCTATCATAGTTGCGCTGGGTTTACTGTTCTTAATTTCTGCAGGTCAGGAGTTGCTTTTACTGTTCTTACTTTCATCAATTTTTTAGGCAAATCTGGTAGTTCATTTTTGCTTTTAATAGGAGAAGAAGTCAATTGAATAAGGCAAATTGTAGTTCGACAACATAAGTTTAGTTGATTTTCCTACTTGTGATGTAACAGCATAGGATAAATTTTAGTTGCTTTTTAACTTGTTCAAAACGGTTCGGGCTGGAGTTTTAGCAATTGCTTTTTTTTGCCAGGGATGCATTAATGGGTAGGCAAACTTTGATGCACATCTAGGATTTTTGTTCTTAGGGATTAGAATATAGAACTCAATTTTTTGCATAAGTTGCTTCTTCCAGATTTGTGTTAAGATGTATTTACTCTTAGGCAAACGTTTTTGACACAGTAGTTAATTTTCATTATGTTTTAGTAAAATCTGTATAGAATGCAAGTTATATAGGATGTTGAGGCATGAACTGCCTTTTCCATTTAATTTAGCACAACATTTGTTTTTTGCTTGTGTTTTGGACACTCATTATGTGAGTTCCTTTTTATTAGCAGGAGCTAAAATGAACACAATTGAGGAAGGACCTGAATATTCTAAAACTGGGGGTTTAATTCATCGCCGCAGGAGACACAATGTAAACGATGGCACAAGAAGAGTTGTTGACAACATACCTCAGGCACAACAGCTTCCGATGCTTAATCAATTCAACTAGTTCACATGCAAATATGCTCCCCCCCCCCCCCACCCCAATTCTCAACGTGCTTTCTTTCTTACATGCAGGCTGCTGGTGGGATTAATGTCGCGGATGCTTCTACTGAGACAACAATCGCTGAGGCTTCTAAAGAGGTTGCAAAGGAGATTGGAGATTTGCAGGTTGCTAAACGCATACGCCCTAGAAGGACAGAGAAAGAGGTAACACGACATTTGCTTTCAAGCTCTTTTTTTGGCACAAAGCATTGTCCAAACATTTTTAGATTTTGAAGCTGCTAACACATTTTTTTGGGACAATTATTGTTACTTTTTTTTGGATATAACGTTTTTGTTATTCTTTTTGGCAATTACCTAGGTTGGGCGGAACAGGGTGTCTCCTGCTAGGCTCCACAAACTTAATGAAGATCTATCACCTGAACAGAAGAAATTGATCAACAAAAGGCATTTTGGCGGGTTACTATTTCTGCCTTCTAAGACTACGGCCTGGTGCAAAATGATTGGCAACATGGGAGGGAAAGCTGGCGACAAATTTCTCAGGGCTTGGTTGATCGCAGCGATGACCTGCTTTCTTTTGCCTAACCACAGGCCTGAATGTCAGTCCACGGTGCTACCCGTCCTTCAGAAATTTGGATGCTACTGGCAACTTAAATTTCTGTCAATTTGTTGTTGATCAACTGCAAGAAGTCTGCAAGAAGTTGGGCAACGAAAAGAACTCGGTCTGTTGTTGTGTATATAACCTATTGGTGAGCTTTTGATCCATAAGCTTCTCTAGTGTCCTTGTAGTTTTCTTTTCTTTTCATTTTCATGGCATAACTGAACCTAAACCCAACTTAAAACTCATATGCAGAACTAGTATCTCGACTCACTGGTCACCGACGAGCCCTTGAGCAACTGCCCTGTGCGTATCCAGACATGGATGACACAAGCCATAAATAAAGTGATCCAACAAGATACGGAAGGACCCGGAGTTTATGGGAATTTGCATGTAAGTTATTCTAAAGTTGCATTCTCAGCACATTCTGCAATCCAGAGGCTAATCTATCCGCTTGTGCTTTTTTTCAACCCCTGGAAGCTAACTGTGTCTTTTGGTGCTATTTGAATGTGCCAACAACTTAGAGTTGCACCAAGAACTGCAACAAATGTTGTCCTAAATGTTGAGTTGCCAGCTGAAGGTAACTTGTTCATGGGTTTACAACAGGCCAAAAATTTTGTTTCTTCAAAGTTGTCGGTTTCCTACAACAAAACGGTATGTGCCCTGCACCAATCAGCCTCCATTTTTTGCCTTTTGCATTTATTGTATGGCAAATTTTCATTTTCTTGTTCATAGATTGTCCTATTTAATTTACCCCTTCTCTGCTGTTTTTAAAATCCACGGAACAAGAGGAAATTAGCAATTATGATTGGAGAATTGTGCACAAGAATTTCAGACAAGATTGCAAATTTTGTTGAGAGCTTAGGCAAACTTTAGGTGTAGCCCAAATTGCCTTTATTTTTATTTAGTCTCTTGCACTTCTTATTAGTTGCTTTTTTAAAAATTTACTTGTCCTTGCATAATTCATCTACGTGTGTGCAACTTTAGGTGTCTTTCAGAAACCTTTCCCCTCCCTAATTAGTTGCTTAGCTATATGTTCAGATTTTTTAGGTTGTCTCTTTTCTTGTCAACATAATTGCTCACACACGTACACCCCTTTTTGCTCTCCTCCCAACTTAGCTAATTTGTTTTTTATTTACTTAGTCGATCACAGATCGCCTTATTAGTTGTTCTTTTACAATCATTTAGCTGCCTCTCGCAGAATCCCATCTATGTGTGTGCAACTTTAGGTGTTTTTTCAGAATTCTTTTTACCCTACCTAATAAGTTGCTTGGCTATGTATTTTAGAATTTTTTTAAGGTGTCGTTTTTCTTGCCAATATAAATGGTCACCCATATACACCCCTTGTTGTTCTCCCCAACTTAGCTAATGTAGTTGCTTTTTATTTACCTAGTCACTCACACCTGTCTTATAAGTCGCTTTCTACTTACGATTATCTAGTTGCCCCCTCCCTAATTAGTTGCTTAGCTATAAGTTCAGATTTTCAGGTTGTCTCTTTTCTGGCCAATATAATTAAACACGCATATATACCTTGTTTCTCGCCAACCTAACTGACGTAGTTGCTTTTTATTTACTTTACTCGCTCACACACTGCCTTTATAAGTTGCATCTGGTTTTGCTTATGATCATTTACTTGCTTCCTCCCCTAATTAGTTGCTTAACTACAAGTTCACTTTTCTGGTTGTCACTTTTTCTGGCCAATATAATTGCACACACACATATATCTTGTTTTCCCCAACCTAACTGACTTAGTTGCTTTTTATTTAGCTCACACAATGCCTTTATAAGTTGCATCTGGTTTTCTTATGATCATATACCTGCTTTCTAAAGGTTTTTCAGAACCCCCCCCCCCCCCCACACCACCACCACCACCACCCAATCATTTTTAGGTTGTCACTTTTCTTGTCAACATAATTGCTCACACATATACGTCAGTTATGTGTGTGTGCAGCATGTTTGTTTCCAGCAACACCCTATCTACATTTAGCCATCGTGCGTCCAAGTTGCCTCAAATTATTCAGGAGTCATACTGAAGTCCACACACTAATTGAAATCAGCCACGCCTTATGCATTGTAGTGGTTTCTTGCACACGTCAAAGTGTCGAATCTCATCCCCAAGAATGGCTCCTGCGGCTGCGACAGTGCCTTATCTTCCGGCTCTTGCTCAACACCATGCCTATCACCATGCAAAGCTGATTCTTGGTTCAATGTGGTTGTTTCTGGTTCAGCGTGTCAGATCCCAAGTGCACATTATGCCCATCATTATTTTGGGACTCAGCAACATTAGGCTCATGGAAGTTTGCACTGTCGTTTGCCCTAATCTGTACAATGCAATGGGAATAAAGATGTCCCCAACCCCTCTACCGCGGCTTCAACATTGAGATTGATAGGCAATTCATTTAGGTTGATCACATCCCTCAACCGCGCCTCGCCCTCATGCTGTTAGGCATCCGTGTTAGGCAGTTTTTGGGTGCAGTAGAATGGGAATAACGATGTTGCAAACCCTTCTTCAGTCCCAGCGTCAACAATGAGATCGATAGGTCACTTTTAAGTCAAGTTCCTTCTTCAGTCCCAACGTCAACATTGAGACCGATAGGTCACTTCTAAGTCATATTCGTCCATCTGCAACAAAATAGAAATACGAAAACAACCAATAAACTCGTACAACTGAACCCAGCAACTATTTGTACATTTATTTTTGCAGCAACACAAGAACCAGCAACTTGTCCCCTTTCTCGCATTAAATTGTCCATTACTTATGTCCTTACTTCTGTTTTCTTGCAAGTCACAACTCATAACCCCCACTAATGTGCTTTGATCTCTACAGGTGTTTCTCAGCAAGGAGGGCCTTTATGTGTACAGATGTGTAAAAATGCAGGTGATGGGTTCATTTACAGATGCAGTTTGGTAGGTTTGTGAACATGCACAGAGGATCAGATGATGGAGATCAGATGGAGGGGAAAGTAATATCTGCAATGCAGCAAGCAGCAACATCATGCCTAGTGTTTGGGGGAAACAACAAAGCAACTTTTGCAACTACAACCATGGATGTTTTGCATTTTGCTACAGCATGTTTAGTGTGTTTTGGTACCGTGTCTAGCTTAGTGTTGTGCTGTCACAGTTGTGTTGTCTCAGGTAACCTTGCGTCCATCTACAAACTCAACAACTAAATAGCTTAGTGTGCATTTGCTTTTGCTTTTCTGAAATTTTCTTTTGCTGTTACAGGCCTTTTCCTCCCTGAAGCATGACCTCCCTCCTGGCCCAGATTTACAGTTCTGGGGTTAGTGATATGGTCTTAAATTTGTCCTAATTTTGTGTCCTGGCAAAACCAAAAAGCAACTAGTGTGTGTTTTGACCCCTAGTTTTTTTTTACCCTAGATCAACAAATTCGGGATGGGGAAGGTTTTCATGGAGATTAGCAGATACCTATACCAGTTTTGCTTGCTTTTGGGGTAGTCCGGTCTAATGCATCTGTAGGGTTTTTTGCCTTGGAATTCATGGATGTAGAACCATGACGGTCAGGGGGAGAAGATGGGGTCGAAGGGGATAGAAATCACCCAGATCTGCGTTTGAAGGATTGAACTTGCCTTTTTCTGTTCGTGAGCACTGTTTTTTCTCACCAGGCTGGCGCGTGCCTGAAGAAACATAGGTGCGGGCGGGGGTGTGAGGTGAATCCCTGAGAAATAGGGATTGGTCAGGCGTGGGGACCGAAATTGCCTTTTTAGGAAACGGGGTACCACGACTTTCCATATATGGATGTGCCCTGTGCACCCTAATAGTGCACGGGCACCCCTAGTGGCGTCCTTCGGATTTTTCCAGGGCGACTCTTCATGCAATGACTTGACTTAGAATAGCGGCAGTAGTAGTCTGCATGTTTCGGGGCAAGGACTAGATGCATCTTCCAGGGCAAAGACAATGACAATTATCCTATGTTAATTAAATTCCCTCAATAGACTTTATGCAATTGTGCCATGGCAAGGATTATGAAGTATAATCGTTATGATCTAAGGTGTATGAACTTGAAATCTCTAGAAATGTTGGTCCCGCGTCGCTGCTCGGAAGTTCGGAACTCCTTCGCTGGCTCTCCACCCACTGCCTGGGCTGCCTTGAGCTGGCAGGCCAGCTGCTTGTCGTGAACCTCTTGACCGTCAAGACGTGCTCCGCGATTAACACCTGGAGATGGGCAGAAAATCAAATGTTTGGGATGATACGTGACTCCCTAATTCATTTTTCACGCGGTTCTGTCCAGGCGAGGTAACCATTATCCGGTGAAAACGGCCGTCCGGTGAAAACGTGAAAACCTTCCACGACAGCCGTCAGATTCGTAGCACCCGGCCACTTAATTATAACATATTTTGCACATACCCCCGGCTCCTCCTTCCTAGAATCTGGAAAACCTGTTGCTGTTGGTCGGTACAGACTACAGAACGCTCCGTCTTCGATCGCATCTTCAGTCTTGCACCTCGATGGAGAATCCCTGTCCAGCGGCCGTGTGCCCTCGACCAGCGCAGGCCAGATGCTCTCGACCTCCTCCGTGAATGTTTCCTGGCCCTCCGCCAGGCTTTTGGGGTTTGAATTGGATCTACATTTCAATCGAAACTCCAAAGACACACCGCATATATATGTACAAGTGCACCCAACATTTCTAAAGATTTCAAGTTAACACACCTGAGACCATAACGATTAGTATATCATACAACGACGTCACAGTCCTTGCCATGGCACACTTGCATAAACACTATTGAGGGAATTTAATTAACTTAGATTAATCATTACCATCATGGATGCCATAGTGTAGGCCCTAGATAATGCATCTTGTCCATGCGCTGGAACATGCAGACTACTACTGCTGGGAAAACTTTCTAGTCATGGCACTTGTAGAAGACACCTGGAAGATGCCGGCGTAGACTGTTGCAGGGATGAGTCTGATAACCATCTCTGGCGAACTCATCCTTGTGTCTGTCACCGAAGCAGTTTAGTCTGGCAGGGAAATCTTTACCAATGCTCGCCAAAAACTCATCGTGTCGCTGAGAATTTTGCTTGAATATCTCATAGCGTCTCTCTGCCTCCTTCTTGTCCTTGTAAGTAGGTTTGAACTCAATCATCCACTCCTCAAACCTCTTCTTCATGGCGTCTTCCTTTTGGGCTTCCTCCTCAGTCATAACAAACATCTTCTTGCGAGCTTGCGAACCCCAAGTGAGACAGGATTCATGGTTAGATAACAACTAAAAAATTGGAGATCCAAAGATGGACTCAATGGATGCATACCTACTCGCTCCCGTGCATCCTCTTTCAAATACCAAATTCCTCCTCCGAGAGTGAGAGATAAGAAACCCGCTGCAACAATGACATGCGACTTCTCATACATGGGCAACCTGTAAAAGATTAAAACCTGAGAAAATTTGGATGAAACAGCTGAACTACTAGCATATTTCTTAATTTCTTTTCAAGACTTATATCTCCCACCTTCTCTTTTTCTAGTGCCATTGCTGGCATCTTGACAAGTAATCTGTCCTACTAATCCGGTATATCATGCCTTATTGGACAGTTGACTACCAAAGCAGCATTTCACAGGGCAAGAGTAAAACATTGGTCTACTGATAACTATAACGGAGAGCTAGTTTTCTAAAGCGCATTACCATGCCAGCAGTTAAGTGATACGACAAGCAAGACCTCAGGCTCCACAAATCATTTGCTTGATTTGAAATTCAATAATCTTTCACTAATACTGCTTTGAACATGTAAACTGACAAGCAAACGAAATGCAAACATGTTATGGCAGGATTTGAATCCTATAACCAGCCATATTAATGACAGACAAGACGGAAAAATTATCTTAGCGAACAATTTGCAGCTTGGCTGCGAATAATGTCATATTCTAGCAAGCAGACCACTCATGTACATCATAAACTTAGGTTTGATTATCCTGAATTATATTTGTGACTTGTGAGACATTGTGGCATACAAACCAAATTGCACTTTGAGCAGTTATAGAGTCAAGCACAAGACAGTAAAAGAACACAATTAATAACAGCAACGAATCTTTTTCCCCACAAGAGCCTGTTGAAATATTTTCCTAAAGCCTGCTCACCTATTGTTTCCCGCTCAGGACGCAATCAGGTCCAGCAGGGCAGACAAAATTGGATTGGAAAAAAATCCTGACCTTTGCAAGAGAATGTGTGAAACCAGATGGACTTCGGTTTAGATCGACTTCTACCTTTTAAAGCTCACAGAACCCAAAAAAGGATGGATGGCGACTAGAATTTACTAGTAGTATTTTAGATATCGAAACATCCAATTAAGCAAGTAGCTGGTATAAGGATTTTGGGGTAGAGGAGCAAAATTTAATTGGAAAGTACCTGCTAGAGAAGCAAAATCCCCTCACACCGCCAGCAAAGTGTCTCTGCACTAGAAGGGGAGATCGGTCAGTCACACCGAGAGAGAGGGAGGGAGAATAATCTGGTCGATAGGCCTTGTGGATCCGGCGAGACCTGGCCACATATCCGGCGGGAAGAGATCTTCCTAATGAGGAGAGCGCCGAAGATTCGAAGCGGCGACATGATATGTCGACTCTAGGGTTCGTGTTGCTTCCCTTTTCCCCTCGATTGGTAATGGCGCGCGCTAGTCGTCGATCGGCCGGCTGATCCGGGCGCGGGATCGGCAGCCGTGCGATGCCTGTGATCGATCGAACTTTTTTTTTTTTGAGCGAACGTGATCGATCGAAACTGGTCCAGCGCACGCGGCACGCCAGAAAAGAAAGAGAGTTCTCCAAAAATGAGAAGTTATTTCTCTCCTGGGCCTATTGACTCTGCCCTCGGTCCTGTATGGGCTTTTACATTTGAGCCTGTGTCGGGCCTCACTTTGTTTAATGCATATCGGGCCGGCCATTTCATGCCTGCACTTGTGCAGCAAGTTTCATCATGACCATCGTTCTTCTGTGCAGGTGCTGCAAGTTCCGTAAAAATCGCAAAAAGAAAGGTCAGCAAATTAACTAACCAAACTTGTATAAGTACATTAGATTAGCTCCAGATAGGAAAAGAGAAAGGTTGCGTCTTGGATTAACCAAACACGGATGAAGACTTTGTTGCACGTATTTTTACTCCTGCTAGCTGCCTAGCTCTGCATCTGGACATATGTTTTTTTTTTCTGATATGCAGCCATTCCATTATTGGTGTTTACCAGATCATGCAAAGTAAACCAGTTACCTGTCTGGATCCGAACCAAAGACACGTCCCATCGTTGCCAGATTAGCAAAAGACGGTTTACGCAAGTGCCATGTGGCCCTGCCGGCCGGAATTGCACCGATTTGGGTTTTCCTTTACGCAGGGTCCATTTGCAACAGAATCTTTGTAGACGCCGTTTGGTCGGGTGCGATGCGTGTCCCTGTTCGAAATCTCAATCACATCACTCTTTTATATACAGAGAAAATAACTCAAGATTATGCTAGTACTAGTACTAATAGGTACAGGGGATGTTTTGCTGTGAATAAAAGAGTGCTTTAAACGAATGGGGACAGCACTGAGTTGGGATTACAAGAGAACACAGCTATGCTAGATCAGTAGATGGTCCTTGTAAGCCGGGAAAGTGTTGGAGGTAGGCCAATCCAAAGAAAGTGAAAGCAAGATGCTACCGGACAAAAGGTTGAGCTGAAAAAAGGAAAAGGCCCGGGCTGACACTACCATAGTGTTCAGCGTCCAAATTAATTAGCTAGCTAGGTTCCCTATCTGATTGCCTAGAGCATTTGCTTAATTAATCATTTTTCAAAAAAAATTGCTTATGATCTCGCAGAAATTAGCTCCGCTGATGGCTACTCCTGCAAGTACTTACTCTGTCGTTCCTGTAACCCTTAACCTCTAGTAGTGGAAAAAGGCACAAGGTGCTAGATTGAAAAAAGTTTGGTTTTTGTGTTGGTACAGCCTACTAATAGCTAGCTTGTCTATCCTTCCTGTAACACTTAACCTCTAGTAGTGCATTTGCCTGTTTGTGGCAGTAGTACTCCCTTGGCAACCCCACAGGGCGCAGTACTTGTTGGATTCAGATGCTTGCCCATTTAAAGCGCTAACAGGCTGTGTACATTTGTAGGGAGTGTCTACAAGCAATAGACGGCCAGTTGCAAAGAGACACTATAGCGACCCCGGCGCACGAATCACAAAGGAGATCGAACGGAGTCAAAAGCATGACAGATTAAAACCCATGCGACCGGCTCCCAGGTCGTCGAAGCCCGGCGAGGAACTCCAAATTAAACTCGTTTCATCAGCAAGTCGTTTTGCCAATTTTTACCGTCCATGCACGCACGCATGCATATACATGCACACCTTTTCTGGCTATGGAGATCAGGGCCGGGTTTGCATGGCGCGGGGTCCTAGAATCTCGCCGATCTCATGCGTCTCTCGCTTTGCGTTTTTGGCGTTCGATCGTGATGTGGTCACTCGCTCTGTCACTCACTCCACTCGCTCTCCTCTCACTGCCAAGATCTGCCGGCCCATTCGCTGGCCGTCGCAGGCTACGTAGAGCTGCTGTCTTGCTCGATCGATCGATGGAATCCGGAAATGCAATCAATGGGGCGCGCGCGTCACCCCGCCACCCCGGCTTCTTCGGGAAAATTCCTGCGACTCCTTTCGACTTCTCGCAGGGCCCGGTTGGTGCTTCAGTTGCATGCATGCCGGGTCCGCCCTGGGGCGCCCTGCGAGACTGGCTTGTAGCTTAGCACATGGTCCATGGCTAGAGCAGAGCTAGCAGGGCATGAAGGACCAGCTGCTAGCTGCTGCGTGAATGCACATTTGCAAACCCAATGCCTAGAGCTGCAAATTTTTTACCCCATTGATCCTTCTTACTTCAACCAAATGAACTAAAATTTTAAAATGACATAACTTTTTAAAAAACTAGCTCATTTGTTTGAACTAAGGAGGTTCAGAGGGCAAAATTTTGCACTACCCATGCCCTGCCAATCGCATACACGCAGCATACATACACCACACCGCCCAGCTCTCTGCACACACACTGCAAACGTAGCAGGAGGATGGTGGTGACTACGGTGAAGTCGATCGGAAGTTTACCCATGTCTGGTAGCTAGTGGTAGAGTAGTGCTAGGCCCGTAGATCACTCCTCGTGCGTGCTAGCTATAGTTCGTGAAGTGGTTTGCGTGTCCCGGTATGTCCGGAAAAATGCTTTGGAGTTTGCATGCAGTACACACTTGCATTCTGGGTTGGTTGAGTGCTGTCTCTTCTTAGCCTAACAAGGAGGTCAACGAACCGTAGAGTTATCCGTTGGAGTAGACTCATACTTTACACATTTTGAATTTTCTAGCGAAATGCCAGCACTTCTTCTCGTTCTGTTCCGTGCCGTGCCGTGCACGGCGGTAACACTAGCAACGATCCACACCGTTAGTGATCGAGGTGGGTCAGCAGCTAGCTAAACTTAGCTAGCTTTGTCTTTGTACTTGTTGTGCTCGATGATGCCTACCATTTTATTGCTTTGAGCTGTGGTAAAGCAGGGGGAGGAAGAGAAAAGGCTTTTATCCTGGGTTTAGGTGCGCAGCATTTGCTAAAGCTAGGTGCGCAGCCTTTTGCCAAACCGGGGATCGGAATCATTAGGTCGGGCATTCACCATAGCAAATAATGCCAGAAACGCCCTAGCTAGCTATATTGTTTGCCTCGACTCAAATAAATCCAGAAACGTCGTACCACCGCTGATTTGATGCCTAGAGATTCCCCTGGGCGTGGCAGTACGCACGTTCAATATGATAACATCATGAAAAAAATGAAGAGACTCACATAGTAGATGACAAAGCTACAGATATACATAACCTATGTTTGTGTTTTTATTCCTTGCCATCGGTGTCGATCGATCCTTATGATATGATCTGGCCCTTTGTTTCTTTGCCCTGTGCGGGAAACCTTTAACTCGAAGCGGCGTGCCAAAAATAGGAATCCCTTGAAGTACGTCTTGTGTTAATCTAGCTAGCTTGCGACTCTACGTGAAGCCATGTCACTAGCTTTGATGTGTACGCCTTTTACCTACCCGCATCTCGCATGCATCACATGATTCGTGTACATTTCCGTTTCCCGTTTCCTAACATAGCATTGATCTTTCCTTTTAGCTAGCTTGGGGTCCTCTAAGATCGAATGGGTACCAGTGCTACCGCATCGGAGGCAATAGCTAATGATTTCCTCTACAAAATAATGAAGGCAATAGCTTGTCACCAGTAGCTCCTAATCATCATGGCTGCCACAAACCAAAGGCGCATTAATCCTATTGTGTCCATGTAAGCAAACACAGCGCGCGTATCTTGCCCTGAAAAAGACAATGTACCATGCATCCTAGTAGAAACGAGTCTAGTCCAGCACTATAGGCCTAGTCGATCGGATATTAATTTGTAGCTACGCCCTTTTTCTTCCTCTTCTGTCACAATCCAAATTAAAACAGCACCACAAATGGTGCAGCATCAATCGATATGTTCATGCATATGAGTAGTACTATACCCGTACCAAAGAATTATGCATGCATGCTATCGTCTTTAATTAACCTCTTTTAATCCCGGTAGCTATGATCTCTCGCCTCTTATCTCTATCTCTCTCCGGGCAGCCAGTATGCAGTGCGATTTATAGCAACGTTAATGGGGGGTAGTAATTAAAAGGGGCCGGCGGCCAGCCGGGGCATCGATGGAGCCGGACGGGACGCAGGTGACCGACCGGCCGGCCGGCTCCTCATGGGCAGGGCCCGGCCAGGCAGGCAGGCCGCAGGTGGAAGATCGATTCATCGATCAGGCATTCATTCAGGGAAGACGACGACACGGCCATGCATACCATGTGATCGACGCCAGCCGGCCGGCGGGCCGGGGCCAGATTATTTTGTTTCAGTTCACGCACTCTGAATTTTCTGGTGTTGTCTAGCGCTAGCTAGCCGGGGCCGCCGCGCGCGCCCGGGGGCCGGCCGGCATCAGCATGGGGGGAGTTAATAATGCATGCGCGCTGGAAGCCCCTTTGTTTGTGCTTGCTTGCCCGACCGAAATGGATACTGTTCCGTGGCGCGTGGCCGGGGCGCACCGCGACCGTGCTTGCATCTTGCCTTTCATTTTTTTTTCCCTCCTAAACCAGTGACTAAAGAATCCCGGCAATCTGATTAAGTCTTGACTCACAACTTTATTACTGTACCTCTGTAGCTCCCTCGTTTGAGTCGGCGGCGGATGAGGATAATTTTTTCGGCCCCGGTCCTAAATTAACAAGCCGCCGATTAATCCTCCCTGGTCCCAAGACTGCCACCAAAGAGTCCAAGTTCATTCATGCACAATTCCCGAGCAGTTTCTGAAATCCGAATCGTTCTGTCCGGTGGTGATCCATTTTATCCAGCAGGCTTTGGCACGTACTACTACAGGCTGATGCCTCCAACACATGTCACGTCATGTGTGGGGTTCTTTTTTTTTTTCCTTTCTCTTTGCACATTTTTGGTGAAGATTCTGTGGAAGCGTACGTAGCCTGCTGGCGCAACATTTCCGAGCCTCGGCACGGCGACGAGGAAAGGCGGTACATGCTTGCGACATAAAGAACCTGTTCTCCTCGGCGCGTAAAACGTGCTTTGTCCCCATGTGACGGACCGCAAGTGGTACGGGCGCATCCGCCTTGGCCCTGCCCTTGTAACTCGTGAAAAGCTAGAGATCGTTTTTTTTTTCTACTACACGAGGCCGCCGGCCCCTGCTTTATTCACGTGTGTTATAATTGAGTGTGCTGTGTCGAGTACGTACGTGTTTTCCTCACCTCTACGGTGCGACAGCAAAATGATGAAAAAAAAATTGAGCAAAAATAGCTGCGGCTTCAGCTTTTCCCGATTGACGTACTACATTCCCTGTTGGCGATAATCTGATAGTGAAACATCGGTGCAACCCACGCACGTATCACGTATAGTCGTGTTCCCACCAGGTAGTACCGACTAGGAACCACAACAAAAGAGACACAAAAAAGACGAAGCATGTTATCGATTGTAGATATACAGGGGGCTCCCACATTATGGCATCACACGGCACCGCACGTACGTGTACGTACCTGCTCGTCGTAACATCGCAGCGTTATTAGCAACGCCTTGTCTCTCACGGGCGCGCGTGTGGGTCGTGTGAGAAAGGCAAAACGGGCGGATCGAACGCGCGGCCACCGATCTTTTCCTTTGCCCAATCATACGGCGAATCATGACGCAAAGGCTGCTGCACATTGCATGAGGGAGGGATTGACGGGGCCGGCCGCTAGCTCCGTGCCGGGCGGGCGCTGCTCGCTGCCTGCTGCGCGCGCGCTAGGGAGCGTCGTCGTGATCGAATCGGCCGGTCGGGACGGGACCCGGCCGTCACGTGCGCTGCTGAAAACGCTGATGCGCCCGGCCAGGGGGCTGTTCATCTTTCCTCGGTCGGTCCCCCGTCTTTTCTTTGGGTTGGATCGTGCACACTCGCTGCGTGGAGCCAAAGAAAGCATACAATGGATAAAAGATCAAAATCGGTTATCTTGCTGTAAAAAAAAAACCCGGCACGGGGAGTGTACGTAGACAAAATTGATCCATCCTTCCATGGGTGTTCAGCAAAAATTAAGGAAAGCGCACAACTTTAAATAGAGTTAAACCCACTTCTTTATGCTTCTACGACGTTGAACGTGACAAGATTACAGCCATGTAATGAGATGCAGGTCTGGATCAAGTTGCGGCGGACGGACGGAAATTTATGCATATGTAATAGTGGAGAAGGACGTGTTCTGCGGTGTGACCTGCTCCAACCAATGATCAGGGGTTGTTTGGTTATGCTCTTAGAAATATTGTTTCCTGAAGGTAGCTTGAAATACCGATGGCTTTTTTCTGATCAAGCTAGCTGAAAAATAGAGTGTTTGATTCGTGTTTTGCCATGCCTATGCGACCGATTTTGGAAGCCTGACCCGCAGGAGCATGCCTGAGCGAGGGGCCTCCATGAGGTTAACAACCAAAAAAAGTCCCGACAGCTCCGAACCGGCAGCAAAGCACGAGGCATGAACTAAATAGCATTTAGAAGTCTATCGAATTCACCATCGCAAGGAGGCGACGGCATTGGTGGGACAATGCCCGTGATGGCGACGAGATTTAAATAGTTTTCAAAGGAAATAACATTTCGGCAACCACATTTAACGTAGAATGACGTTATAAGTAAAGGAACGAGATTTAAATAAAAAATTATAATGGTTGAACTTTCAGATAAATAAACGTTTCGCCGATTTAGGCCTACAGGGACCGATAGTTCACCTCTCCTCGCATGGTGAACCATCGTGGATGGGCAGCACTCGTGCCAATGCTCGATGGTCCGTGCCAAAAAATTTCGCATCCGACAAGCAGAATTTGGAGAGCTACTGAGCTACGCACGAGCGTGAATCCGTGAATCCTCAGACGATCGATGAATCTGGCATTTGAAAATGGCCGTATGGATCAGGCGAGACAGGATAGACTTTGCCTCCTGCACATGCCTTGTCGTGATTAATTCGTTGTGGACTTTGACCTGCACTGAAAACCATGCATATTTGTGGATCAGGCGAGTACTGTTTGCATATTTGTTCACTTGGTCTTTGTCACATTCAGCGAAGGCTAGTGTACGTAGTCAATCAAAGTCTAATTTGACGGGAGACCCGGAGTTTCGCTGTAAAGATATCAAGTGTAGAGCTCTGAATCCTTAATAGAGTAATTTTTTTTTGTAGAACTTGGAAACTCATTAGGGTTGGATCGGTCGGTAGTACTTCGACAGTACATTATGACGCACGATGGTTCGACCATCTTGGTTCGTCGGAGTTCAAATAACCTTTAGTCTGAGAAAGGAGTTAGTACGACAAGTAGGCTTTCAACTTTTGATTTTCACAACTTTGAGCAAGTGACAAATATCTTTGCTAAAGGCAGGCAGGCAGGGACGCAGGAGTGACAATAATACACAAAAGAGGATTTCAATTCAATAAAGCTTGCCTTGCCACCAAAGACCGTTCGTGTTCATAGTGCAGAAAAGCTCGGGTCAAACACACGTTGCGAGCTGATGAGAAGCAGGCAGGCAGCTTTGCACGGGCAGGAAGTAGCCGGCAGCCGTGGGACCCACGGCTCAGAGTGCATCCTAAAGTCCCCTCGTAATCTTGCTCTGCGTGGGGGACACCGACAACGGGCCCACGAGTGGCACAGGCACAGGCGACGCGTCCTTTAATCGAAAGCAAACAACTGAAACCCAACAGGGAGAGATGCAGCAGAGCAAGAAGCAATGAGCAAGCAAACAACAAGCAGCGGTTCGAAATGACATCTTTGCCCCCCGTCCTCACTCTCTCATGCAGAAATGACATCGCTGCCCTCGTCTCTGTCACTCACTCACTCTCTCTCTCTACTGTATCTTCCAGAAAAGCCGAGCTGCTTAGCTCCTGCCCCGTCTTGTCATCCTCGATGTCTCACCACCACTGGCTCTCCCAGATATAGGATTACTCATCACTCACCCGATTTATAATAACTCGTGGCTAGCTAGGCTCCCGTCAGAAGCCAACAAGCCTTTTTGACTGTTCGACCACCTTTGAACGCAGCTGGGCGGCGCGGCCCACCGACCAGCGGCCCTAGGAGTACTCTTCCCAGGAGGTGGTGTTCAGAAGAGACAGCCAGACCCGGCAAAGCTAAAGCAGCAAGCAAGCATGCAAGCAACGACACGGGATATATGAATTACTACGACGGGAACCGCTCTCCGTAGCCCGTAGGCCCGCCCGGCCGGACACCATCATCGTTTAGAGCAGAAGCAATCGGGCATATGATGCGAGTAGCACACTGATGATTGCCCTGTCGATTAAGCTTATCTCGCGCGCCCGCGTAACCCGGGCGCATTTTGCGAGCCGGTCGGTTCCATGGATCGACCGTGTCCTCGCATGATTTAAGCAAGACCGCGTGCATCCTGGGCTGAGGTGAGCCGAGGATGCCTTTTTCACGGCACATTTACCACGATGCAGGGGCCGTGCAACGCAATGTCAGTAGCAGAGGCGCTCGTGATCCATGGAACGGAAGAGCGCCCGGGTCCCCAGGCTGGGTGCTGCTGCATGTGGGAGAGGAGCTGCCGCCTGCCTGCGCAGCTAGCTAGCCTGCTTCCTGCATGCAAACGGCAGCTCTGACCCACGCCCGATAAAAGCGAGGAGAAAGTTGGGGCTAGGCCGTTTCAGTTCCGCGACTAGCTGCTAGCTGCTAGCTATAGCTGTCCAGTAGACTCACTACAATAGCCTACACGCTGCTCCTTTTCTACTCGGCAATTTATTTCTTTCCTTGCCCTGCTATGCATGTCTCGTGGTGGTAGCTGTAGCTACATTTCAATAGCTCCTGGTAGTACTTTGTTGTATGCACACTTCTTTCTCTGCCATGCATATTACACGAGTAGATTCTGTTCTCTCTGTATATAGAGCATCTCTTTCTACATGTATGTGGATGGGCATATCTGGCGTGGTGACTGCGAGCTGCTTTTGGTCGTTTTTTTTTCTTTTTCTTCCTTTCCCCGACGACGCTGGCAGCGACAGCGCCATCAATTATTTTCCTTTTTCTTCTTCTGAGCTCGGTGCATTGGCATGGCAGCGACAGCGCCATCAAATTTGGCAGCGGCAAGGGGCCGGGGGCACAGCTGCGCCCGTCAACAGTAGTCCGTCCTGACCTGAGACAGGCACAGGGGAGCCGCTGGTATCTTGTTCCTATCTTGGAGGCTTCGCAATTGCACCTCTCCCCGTGATACGCCCGGGTTTTGTGATCCGTACACACACATACACCGGGTCTCCTACTATACACATGAATCTAGCTAGAGCGGCGTACTCCCTGCATTTCGTAAAAAATGTCGCCCACATTTTTTGAGATCGAATTTTGACCAACGGTTAGACCAATTGTATGTAAAT
Organism: Brachypodium distachyon; assembly: GCF_000005505.3. NCBI lineage: Eukaryota > Viridiplantae > Streptophyta > Magnoliopsida > Poales > Poaceae > Brachypodium > Brachypodium distachyon. The sequence goes on along the minus strand of NC_016132.3, from coordinate 14,586,190 downwards.
TATATGTTACCAATTTTATATCGTTGGAAAGGTTTTTGAAATACGAATCTAATGATATAATTTTTGTAACACATAAAGCTCAAATCATTAGTCTAATTATTGGTCAAAACAAAATCTTGAAATGCGTGCGTGCCATTTTTCGTGAAACGGAGGGAGTCGTACTCCGAATTTTAATTGCCCGCGTCAGATCTTCGATGAACAGGCCCCGGCCCATTCGTTCATGACGTACGCCGTGTACAGTGATCAGTCTGTACAAAAAATTCAGTAAAGTAATTTAGATTCTGCAGCATATATATAGATATCGACCGGTACACTGAGTAGACAGACATATCTATCCCCTGTTAAAATAGAGAAGCACGCATGGATAAGACCATCGTCTGCAACACACACAGCAACAGCATCATGGAGTACGATCGACTAGATCAGAGGCTACTACATACTCGTACGATGCAGCCAGCCGGACTAAATTAACCGCGGATCACCACCGACAGGCCGGGGTCGACACGTCCCCGAGCTACAAAGAAGTGCAATAAATGGGTGGTTTCAAACTTTCAATTCAGATAATTAAGTAGCGGCGGCCGGCAACGGAACCGTACGTAGGACGGTAGGAGCACGTACGTTGTCGCCCGATATTATACCGGTCGCCGTTTCCATGCATGTAAATATGAAGACAGACCGCCACGTATCCCTGCATGCAATGCATGGGATTGCAGATACGAAACCCCGTAGTACTACGAGGCCAGTACCCGTATACGGGACGGCGAATTAAAAACGCGACAAATCGAATCGTGGTCTTGAAAACCCAACGCCCCACACGGACCCGGTTATTATCCGAGGACCACGCGTTGATGACGATCCATATCGATCGGTCGAGATCAGTCGGTCGACGATGACGACGCGCTAAGCCATGGATGGATGCATGGACCACCGGCGGGAGCTGCTAGGAATGGCTTACTAGCCGACCGGGCCAATAATGGCGAGGTTGCGTGCCACCGCACGGACATTAACACGCACTTCTCGATCGCTTGAGCCTCGCAGTCGCAGCTAGCGGCAACCGGCAACAGCTCAACAAACGAAACGGAGCGAGAGGATCAAGCTATAGTACACGGTAGAGTGTCCCCGGCCGTGTTAATGTTTGAGGGCGGGGACACGAGAAGATGGCTACAGGGCGACGGGAGTAATGCCCGGCCGGGCTGCAGGAGGTGAGTACGTACGTACGGTTCGGCCGCCGGCTTTGACCCCCGCAGCTATTAATACACGACTAGTCGTCTGTGCTATGCTCCGGCAGCTGGTACACTCCCTAGACAAGAAGCTGGTGCTCCCTGCAGGGGGTGAGATACTGATATGTACGTACGGGGGTAAATACACCGTACATATATACTACGTACGTACTCAATACTGAATGCAGAGCTGCTGCTGCTGACTTGTTGCCGTACCTCCGGTACTGGTGATTTTTGTTAAGGTACGTCACTTGTAGCTAGTATAGTTGTGACGGTAAATTCAACGTGGTTTACGTCGTGCGTTTACTGTAGAGAGACGGCTGCGATGTGATGTACTGACGGCCGGTGCTACTCGGCCAGTGACTCGGGGCATGGGAGGCAGACGACGAGTACGTATTATACTAATCGATTTCCTGAATTGATTGATGTAATACTTGTTGCAGGAGTAACAGATTGTCGGCACTTAATTTGGCTACCGGCACTTGCTGCAATTAAACCAGAGTTTTGGTTAGAGTCTCATTGGATCTGGATGGATGCCGTGACACCACCGGGTGCGGGCGTGTACAGTGAGAGCTGAGCCAGTGAGAATGTGAGATGCACCCGGCCATGATCGAAGAGGTGAGCGAGCAAAGTACGGCGTGCATTAATATGGGCTTCGTAATTTTGGAGTACATGTGCTGTTAGAATAAAACGGTGCTGCTTATCCTCTACGGAGTATACTCAGCTTGTGAATATTTTTTTTACTACTACTGCTAATCCCTACTGGTACTCCAGTACACTACGGTCGGGGTACAACGACGGTGGAGTACAGCTGCTTTCCCTGCGGCTTGTGTCTGCGTCCACCCATTCCCCATCTCTCTCCTCTGTCCCTGCCTGCTCTGCGCCACCATCACTGTTCTCGCCTCCCGCCTCTTCCGCTCTCCTTTTCACCTTTTCCCGTTTCTTTAATCCCCCAACCCCAGTCCACTCCCTCCCTTCACCCGCAAAATATCCGCTCCCCCCTTTTCTCTCGTCCCGTTCTCCCACAAACGAAGCGAAGCCGGAAAATCGCAGAAATAGAAGGGTTGATTGATTTCTACCCACGCACCACAGCAGCGGGACACAGCCGTTGGCCGCGTCTCTCATCCCTTTTGGCTACTAGTAGTAGTAGTCCCCGGCCCAGCCCGGCGCAGAGCACCTCCATAGAGCCCCAGGACCCCCATTCATGGCCATTACCACGATGTGCTGTCGCACCACCACCACCCCCGCCGCGGCGCCGTCCGGACTTCTTCGTCTTCCTCTCCGCTTCCCATAGCCGCCTGAGATTAGCCCTAGCTCTCTCTCCCTTGCTGTTTTGCTTTGCCGCGAGCTGCCCCCACCCTATCTAGTTCTAGTTATCACCTCGCCTCCCACCCAGCCGCAGCCTGCCTGCTTCATTAATCGCTTGGCCTGCTGCTGCTTCCACCTCGTGCTTCGGGCTAGCGTGGTCTCTTCTCTGCGGCCCACGGTGTGCGGTATGGCGGGGATCGACCTCAACACGGTGGAGGAGGACGAGGAGGAGTCGGCGGCGGCAGCGGCGGGTACCGGCGGCGACTGCTCCTCCTCGCTCCACAGCCAGGGGAGCTCCGCGGCCACGGCGTCGGCGTCAGCTTCGGCGACGCCTCCTCCGCCGCCGCCGCCGCGGCAGCAGGCGTGGCCTCCCAGCGCGGTGTGCCTGGAGCTGTGGCACGCGTGCGCGGGGCCCGTGGCGCCGATGCCGCGAAAGGGGAGCGTCGTCGTGTACTTCCCGCAGGGCCACCTCGAGCAGCTCGGCGGCGACGCGGCGGCCGCGAACGCGCCCGTGCCGCCCCACGTCTTCTGCCGCGTCGTCGACGTCTCGCTCCATGTGCGTGGTTTGGTTTGGTCGCGCTTCTGAGCTCAATGTGTTTGGTTTCGTTTCGTTTGCTGAGCTTTGGTTGGTTTATCTCATCGCTGCTGCCCGCGCTTTGTGTTTGCAGGCGGACGCGTCCACGGACGAGGTGTACGCGCAGCTCTCGCTGCTCCCCGAGAACGAGGTACGGCCTTTTGATGCCCACAGACAAGCCGTAATATGGCATGCGATAACATTTGGTTTTCTGCAAGACGTTGGTGAATGATTTTGTTTCTGACGCACGCGCTTGCAGGAAGCGGTGAGGCGGAAGCGCGAAGGGGCGGAGGAAGGGAGCGGCGGCGAGGACGGCGAGACCGGCAAGCAGCGGTTCTCGAGGATGCCGCACATGTTCTGCAAGACGCTCACGGCGTCCGACACCAGCACGCACGGCGGCTTCTCCGTGCCGCGCCGTGCTGCCGAGGACTGCTTCCCACCTCTGGTGCGCGTATTGCCCAAGAGCTCGGTTGTTTTTGAGTTCTTAAGTGTCTAGCCGCATTGTCTTCAATTGGTTTACTGGGACTTTTTTCGTTTGGGGCGCGCAGGATTATAGCCAGCAGCGGCCATCTCAGGAACTCGCAGCCAAGGATTTGCACGGCACGGAGTGGAAGTTCCGCCACATCTATCGAGGTACAGCTGAACAAACGCATTATGGATTTTACCTTGGTTTTGGTTGTTTGCAGTGCATATGAGCTGTGTTCGTACATGCCGAGTTCTCCACTCACTAGCCTTCTGTACACTGCATTCATTTCCCATTCTGAGTAGGTGCTGTGGCTGAACTGCTGAAGCAGCAGCGCGCCTGAATCATTTGAGCGTGATTGAGTAATGATTCAGGCGCCCTGTGTACTGCTCAGTTGTTCACTCAGGACCAGCACTGCTGGATTTTTATCAGCATTGAAGACTTGTAAATACATGTATACACCATACATCATCTTTGCTTGCCGAGGACCTGGAGCTGTTAACTGTACTTATGTTTGACCATTTGACCTTGGAATATCCATCTTAAGATTTGTGGTTTATGATTGTAGACAATATGTGTGTATTCAGTATTCTTCGTGCTCCCCGAATTTGCTTTCTTATGTGCTACGCCATATTTTCAATACCTTTTGAGGATTGCTTTACTGATGGTAATAGTACTTGCTACTTTGCTAGACATGTTAGCTGTAGTTTTTAGGGGAGGTCTGGTCCCTATTTAAGGAATGTAAAGGACAACCATAAGAAGGTAGGCTCTCCTTGATTGCTGATAGATCCACATCTGACTGATTGTGATGCAGGCCAGCCGCGCAGGCACCTTCTAACCACCGGATGGAGTGCATTTGTCAACAAGAAGAAGCTTGTCTCTGGGGATGCTGTACTATTTTTGCGGTAGGCTAACAGGATCGTGCATATCATTTGCACATGATGTTGCTGCTCCTTTTTAATCAGTCTTCATCAATTTTCAGAGGTGATGATGGAGAGCTAAGACTGGGAGTTCGCCGTGCGGCTCAGCTCAAAACCGGATCTGCTTTTCCGGGGTTATATAGCCAGTGTTCAAATCTTGGTACACTAGCTAATGTTGCACATGCTGTGGCTACAAAAGGCATGTTCCGGATCTACTATAACCCCAGGTAAGCATGAGCGTGCCGGTTGTCTTATTATTGCCTTCTGAAGTTAACATTAGGTAAATTTCAATTATAGAACCAGTATACTTTTAGAAAAGTAAGCATGTGTTACGGTATATTTTGCTGGTGTTTGGTGGGCATCAAGGTCTTAGTTTTTATGGTCGTCAAACTAGGTACATTCGAACATGTTTCATTGAATTGTTTTTCCCTTGCCTACCTGTGTTCTTAGTGAATTTTGAAGTTTTGAACTGAACTGGTGTTGCTTTGACCACTATTTTTTATATTTGTTCTGAGAGTTGATTCCTACAGTATTTTTGATGATGTCATCGCCTTAATGTGTTTTTATTGTTTAAGTCGATAAGATAGAATTAAAAATACTGATGTACTTTGCAGCTAGCCCCTACTTGTCTTGATGCGTTATAACAGTTTCTGATGCCAGTTATTGTTTCTAACAAACTGACAGGTTAAGTCAATCTGAATTCATTGTACCCTATTGGAAGTTCACAAAAAGCTTGAGTCAGCCATTTTCTGTTGGTTTGAGGTTTAAAATGAGATATGAAAGTGAAGATGCTGCTGAAAGAAGGTTTGTATGATGCATCTATTCTACTAATGACTCAAATATCATAGCACTTGATTCGTGATGCATATGATATCATCCTACAGGTACACAGGGATAATTACTGGAACAGGTGACGCGGACCCTATGTGGCGTGGATCAAAGTGGAAATGTTTGCTGGTACGGTGTGCTTTGTCCGGTTTCTTGCAGTAGATGGTTAGCACTTAGCAGTATATGCTGTTGTTGCAGCACATCTTTCTGATGTCTACTGTCCAAGACTCCCAAGTAATACTGTCAAATCATGCCTAATGTAAATACAGATTGGTGCCAAAAATAACATAGTTGGCATCGTATTGTTCTGATGACAGCAAGTTGAATAAATTAATTTCATGTCGACAATGCACAAGTGCCAGGACAGCAGCCGTACACCACACTATTTTTGTCATCATTTGGACTTGCATATTAGTGCCAATATGCTAATTGTAAAGTGATGACAAAAATGACAACGTATATGTGATTGGGCATTTGTATTTGAGTCAGTAGGTTATTTATAGTTCAGATGGCAAGCTAGGTTATGATTGGTACCTGCAGTACTTACCCCTCAAAACTAAAAAAATGTTGGTAGTTATTATATCATTTCATTAAGTTGCAGCTTGGTAGATTCACTTTCTATTTAAGATCACTACATGTAGATCAAATTAAAGTTCTGATTACAAGCAAGCTAATTGTTTGTATGTGATATATTTAATCAATATGTAGAGTAAAAGTTTGAAGCATCGGTAGTTTTTGTACACAGTTTGCCGACTCATCATGCAGATTTGACGCCTAGATCATACTTGAGACACCTGATTGTTTGTACTTGACATCACATGTGTGTAGTTAAGGTTTGGAGAACAGATTGTTGTTTGCATTGGAGCCAGTCGGTTATTTGTATGTTACATTAGATTTGTGCATAGAATTAAAAGTTTGCTTGCTTCATGTATTCATGTAGCTCACTTGACCTGCTCTTGTTATTTAGGAAGTATTTTATTGCTAAGAAAACAACATGAACAGGCAATTATGCTCTTCTTACTAACAAAAGGGTCCACAATGTTTTATCTCTTCAAAGTTAGGTTACATATACCATGTTGGATACGATCTGATATGTGTATAAAGTTAATTGCTGATGACATCTTTTCATCTATATTGCAATCTGACTATAGAGATGTCAGGAAGAGAGAATGATGTCATAAACATGAGAAGCTGGTGTTATTTGGGCAATTTTAATGCAAAAATCATGTTGTCTTTTTGTAGACTGTTGCGTTTGACTTCATTACCTAGAGCCTTTTGCATTGCTGGGAATCTATGTTAAATTACCATATTGCCTCTTGACAGGTAAGGTGGGATGATGATGTTGAGTGTCGACGTCCAAACAGGGTATCTCCCTGGGAGATTGAGCTGACCAGTTCAGCTTCAGGATCCCATCTGGCCACACCGGCTTCAAAGCGACTGAAACCATGTCTTTCCCATGTTAACCCAGAATACATGGTTCCACGTATGTCTCTTATTATAGTTAAATGAAACTGTTATGAAATTATTCTCTGGTGATCTACCCCGCTGAATTCTCCTTTTTCTTTTGGAAGATGGAGGTGGTCGCCCTGATTTTGTGGAATCTGCACAATTCCGCAAGGTCTTGCAAGGTCAAGAATTATTGGGTTACAGAACTCACGATGGTACTGCTGTTGCTACTTCACGGCCATGTGAAGCAAGAAATTCGCAGTACATTGATGAAAGGAGTTGCTCCAATGATGTAGGTAACAGTGTCCTAGGGATTCCAAGACTTGGTGCTAGAACACCATATGGAAACCCAGGGTTTCCCTACCATTGCTCAGGCTTTAGGGAGTCTCAGAGATTCCAAAAGGTCTTGCAAGGTCAAGAAGTTTTCCATCCTTACCGAGGAAGTCTGGTTGATGCACGCATCAGAAGTAGTGGCATTCATCAACAAGATGGTCCATACGCACCTGGTGCGGCAAATAAATGGCATTCACAACTTCATGGGTGCGCTTTTCGAGGGCCACCAGCACCAGTCCTCCCGTCTCAATCAGCATCCTCACCACCTTCTGTCCTAATGTTTCAGCAGGCTAATTCAAAGGTTTCTCGATTTGAATTTGGCCATGGCCACTTGGATATGAATGAGGATGATAGACATGCTAGGTTTGACTCTACTGAAGGTGTTGGAAGATCAGCACAAACATTGTCACTCCGGCCTCATCTTGCTGCAGAAGTGATGGATGGTCATGTTGCAGTTGAGAACAAGAGTGTTGGAACAAACAGCTGCAAAATATTTGGCATCTCCCTTGCAGAGAAGGTTCGAGCAAGAGATGAAATGGGTTGTGGTGATGCCAACTATCCATCTTCAGTCCAGTCCTTGAAGCAACAGGTGCCGAAATCCCTTGGCAGCAGTTGTGCTACTGTAAGTACTTCATGGTTTGCAAACTCTTGTGCTTAATAGGGTGAACGTTAACTGAATATTCTGCAGGTTCATGAGCAAAGGCCTGTTGTTGGCAGGGCGATCGACGTCCAACAATGGATATGATGAACTGATCTGTTAGTTGGATTCACAAGCCATCTGGAGGTGAAGAAGTTATACGCCTGGTATCATCTTCATGTTGACTCTGACTATTCCAGCCACATATGTGCTGACTAGAACTTCAATGGTTTGCAGAGACTTGTCATGTTGTGTCTCTGGTTGATGAGTGGGTCTTTTGAAGACAGGTGGATCGATGATGCTTGTCGAACTTGTATCTTAGTTGTAACTGATGGAGTTCTTATTCTATGAATTAGTACCTAGATGGCCATTGTTAGCAGCCTTCGTTGCTGCTGGAACTACCAATGTGTTCATATAATCTGCATGCTATATAACCTGAAGGCTTGGCAGGTGACTCCCCGTGCTGGGGTAGTGCTGTCGCACGAAGCCCATGGCTGGGAACACTACGCGTTTTGTTCCTGCTGCCGCTGGTGGGGGTGCCAAATCCCCTCTCCCCCAGTCCCTAGCTCCGGTCTTGAAGCCCCAATTATCTTCAATGTGATTCGTTCAAGAATGAATATCAGAGGATAATTCTGATGTGTCTGTTTCAGTGACGTTCAGAGCATGCTGCACAACTATGTCTTGACTGTTCAGTCACTAATCATCTTGTTTTGCTATGATTACTCGATCATCCTTTTGCTATTATTACTGGCTGCTTATTAGTTGCCATCATTGTAAAAACTCTGCACTAATCACCCTTTCATCCCACCAAAAAAAAGAAAAGGAATCGTGTCAAAAAAGATGAAAAATAATAACTAATCCCAGGATTTGGCACTACAAAGATAACGATATCACAACATATATATTTATATACGTGTAGAAGTAGAACTTCACCTGTCCATCAATTCTCCCACCCTTGGAATGCTCCGCGATATCCCTGCAGAAATAAAAAAAATGCCTTCTGCTCATCAGGTCATCAATATCGCACGCGCTGCAACAGCTGAGCAAATGGCCTGTAGCAAGTAAGTTGCGGACCATTACAATTTTTTCCAAGCATTTTTTATCAAGCAGACCAAGAGCTATTTCATTCAATGGAATAGAACACTGCAGACGAGTGTATAGAAGAGTTTGATCAATACTTGGATATATTTCATATAGCTAAGCCTGCTACATTAGTTTAGCTTAACCGACAGAGGATTCACATTTCTTACAGAGAACGCCAAAGACGAAAAGGTGACAGCCAGGCTGCAGTGATGGTCCAGATCAGTACGTCCTGAACAGTTCTAAGAGCTAGTATCCTACATACCGAACTTGCCACACCCTCCTTTTTTTCTCGCAACACCCATTACAAATGGTCGCTGTCCTCATCCATTGGCTCCTCCTCGTCATCATTCAAGTCCGAGATATCCTCTACATCTGAAGCAATTGAATCAGCTGCCCCTGATGAACGGAACTCATCGATTTCGACTCGGAGCATGGAATCGCAGACAACATTCCCTGTGTGTAACATCTTCGGGCAACCTGGTTTAACAAATAGATTGAAGTTAGGACCTTGTGAATGGAAAGAACCAAGGGGTGCAGAGAGTAATGGCATATACCTGCAATAGGGCACCGCGGAGGTTTGTTGTTTCTGATGTAACTCATAATAGGATTCTTGTCATATATGTGTCTGCACTCCGTACTGTAGAGGGAAAGGAAAGGAAGCATATAGTGTCAGTATTTGGAATTGAAAAATATTCAGTATGTGGATGTGCACAATTTCTAGCTTTCTAATATTGTGTCCATTGGTAAAACTCCTTAATTGAGGAAAATAAATCAAAATGAATGATCAGGAGTTCGATTGGTAGCACTCCTAGTTGTTCGATTGACAATTCCGAACTGGTTCTACTGACGAAATGACAGGGTTCGTAGTAACAGAGAAAACATGCTTGCTTATAGCATGCTGATCATGAACAAAGGTTAACCAAATCCTGATGTTTTTTATAGCATGTGGATCATACAAGGGGCTAAAGGGTAGAAGCAAAACAAAAATAGTACTCCCTCCGTCCCGAAATAAGTGACGGTAGATTTGTATAAGATCTTATACAAATCCTCGTCACTTGTTTCCGGACGGAGGGAGTAGTAAAAATGTGAAATAGAACTGTAGGCCACCGACTCGGGCACAGAAATACTCGATATTTGCAGACTGGAAGCTAATCTTTAGAACATGATGTGGTGCTAAAAAACCTCGACCAGTTATTGTCTGGTGGAAATACAATGAGTATGTAGCTCAAGATTCAACCTTTTAAGTTAAACGATGGCACAATTTTCAAAGAGCTGTGACATAAAACCGAGCAGAGCGCTAACTGCTTACCAGCGAACTGGATCTGTCAACTCAATTATAGGCTTCATAGTTATTGGGCATTTGATATTTAGGACGTTCCTCTGGGTGCTAGTCATAACGAGCTCCTCTTGTTCGTCTCCAGGCATGGGCTGACCTGCATGATGAACATCCTGCAGAAAAATAACACATGTAGACAAAACTGTCAGCCATTTTGAAATCAAGCACATACGGAGTACATTCTTTTCCAAACAGATAGCCCAACAGAACTTTAACATCTTTTGTGTGGCTCTTTCAACATAATTGTAAATAATCCTCCCAACAACCACCAATACAAATCTGCGTAGCACGTACCCAAACAGCCTCTCTGAACTGCCGAACGAGCTGCTGGCAATGTCCCGACACTCGTGAGTTACCCTTGATTTTGGTAACCTCCGCCTCAATTAGCCTTTTGAAATCCGTAGGCTTTGAACAAAAACAAAGGCCACACAATTAGCCCACATTGCTCCCAACTCGAACGCCCCCAACAAAAGCATGACAGGCCATCGCACATTCGCACCTGATCAGACGGCTGGTATATCTGAGGCACCGCCTTGACCGCCTCGGCGAGGAATGCGCAGTCCTCGTACGAAGCCAAGAGCTCCAGCATTTCCTTCTCGACCTCCTTCACCTGGAAAAAAAAATCACGGGCTTCAGGGGTTAGTGGTTTTCGATTCGATTCCAGACGAGATTGGGGGGCTTGTGGGTGCAAAATGTGGAGCGGTCGCGTGCCTTATCGGACATATTTGCCTTCTCGAACTCGACGGCGATGGACCTCATGGTGTTGACGGCCTTGCGCATGTCCTGAGTGTTTGGGGATTTTAAGGGGGTTAGGGTTTTGCGGATTGAAATCAGAGATGGGGTTGGTCTGGTCGACGGAGAGAGGCAGGGTGGGTAAGGCTCTTACCGCGATGAGAGATTGGGCCTCCTCCGAGCTAGCGTCAGCAGCGTTGGCGAGCTTCATGGCCGCCGACGACATCTCCGGCGAGCTCCCGCGGTTCCCCTTCTCTGTGCGAGAGAATGGAGGGAAAGTGGTAGTTGGTGGGATGGGCTGCCTGACTACTGGCTTTATGGACCACGAGAGCAGGTTTACAAGGCCCATTATCCGTTAGTGGGCTCCATGATTGTCGAGGCCGAATTAGACTCCCGTTTTTTCTCCATCTTTCGTTTTCCCTTCACAAAACAAGGCGGAACGAGTAAGTGTTCATTTCTGGGTTCGTCACTGAGGACAAAAGAAGGCATTCCTGCATATTTGAAAAATCAATTCGCATCTTTCGGAAAATGCCACCGTGATGGCATCTTTGGACACTCAATTTTTTGAAAAATCAGAAGATTTGTAGTGATTTTCTTAGAAAAAATGAAAATTGCGTGAGAACTACAACGACATAAGCTCCATCCGTCCAAAATGTAGTACGTATAACTTTTGTTGGAAGTTAAGTTTTCTAAAATTTGACTAGGCTTACAACAAAAAGTACTTATACTCCGTCTATAAAATGTCAAACCAAAAATTATAAAAATATATTTCATAGTGGATTTGATGATCATCATTTCGTACCATAGATGTTGATATTTTTTTCTATAAGATCAGTATGCCATTTAACAAAACTTATACGTCCCATATTTTGAAACGGAGCAAGTATGAAATTAACCCTTGGGATTAAACGGGACGAGAGGTGGCCTGACACCCACGATCATCGTGAGGCAACTAAGCAACCATAACACGCGAAAATGTTACTCCCTTCGTTTTATAATTGTTGTCTCAGATTTGCTAACATATGGATGTATCTATTTTTAAAAAACGTCTAGATACATGTAATATTTCGACAAGAATTATGGAACGGAGTAGTCAGCTGGGCAGTTTGCCTTCGCCCACTAGACAAGTGCACAAAACCAAAAGGCCATCCAGGGCTTGAATCCAACGGAACGAAACGAACTGTCAAGAGGGAGAGTTCTAGCTAGCAGCCGGACAGCACAGGTCTCCTCTCCTGAAGTCCGTCTCGATCATACCAAAGAAATAATAATCGACCCGTGATGGAGTGTACGATAAGTTATTACTGTATCATAATTACAGTGCAGGTGAGCTTTATCCTTTGGGAAAAAAAAAATTCAGAATCGAGTTTGGAGTAGCAGACATATCTAATGCAAGTTGCGGTGTGGATACCATCAAGCAATCATGTACTATAGCAGCAGCTCCGGCACAGCAGCATGTGGCGAGGCCAGGCGAGGCCGGTATAAACTTCTAGCTCACCTCGAGGAGCATCAAATACTGCGACACCGATAGATACACGGTTCTTTAATCAAACCGTGCTCCTGCAGTTCGATACCGTTGATTTGTCGTCCGGTTATCCGTTAAGCCTGCACATTATTTTAAACGATGATATTTCCTTCTTTAAAAAAAATGCCATGCACGCATTTCGCGATCGAACTGTGACCAATAATTAGATCAATAATATGTTGATTACATGTTATAAATTTCATATTGTTGGAGACATTTTTGAAAATACGAATACAATGATATATTTTGTGTACCACTGAAACCTCAAATCATTAGTCTGATTATTGGTCAAATGAAATCTCAAAATGTGTTCGTGTCCTTTTTTGTATAAGGAGGAAGTATTTCCTAAAAAAAAAGAATCCACAATGCACGATCTCTTGGTCGTTATATCTCTAAACAAAGTTGCATTGATTAATTTAGTAATAGTTGTATCTCCAAAAGACCCCATTGGGAGAGGCCTAAATTAATCTCACGGGAAATCACGCTCTTGTTTCTGCGTGGCAGCACGGAGTAAAAGCAACGGATACTCTGCGCTCTTGTCGTATTGACCCGAAGTTTCTCTTTCTTTGTAGTGTGGCAGTGCAACATCGAGATTTGAGAGGCATGGGTAGTTTTAGTACTCTCTCTTTTTCACTGTGTCAGGTGGGTTAATTTTTATGTGGATAACAAAAAAATGAGCAGAGTGTAAGAGGTTGTATTCGCATGGGAATAAGACGAGAACATATCCTGTGCTCACACTCCTTTGGATGCTACAAACCTTGCTATCAACGCACGGTAGTACTGATAGAAGGTTTTCGAAAAATTGAAGATAAATCGAATGGGTTCGTAAGATGCAGGTAGCTGGAATAGTAAATGCAGACATGCTGTGTGACTCTTAGCGGGACCCGGCCGCTCTACATTTTTGCATTAGAGAGATGTTTTGCATGGCCAACAGGCCAATCAGGTCCGAGAAACCAGTAGTACTCGAGCATCCAGCGGGTCACGCACGCTCGTCTTACAAAAGTGTTGTGCGTACGACGTTGGTCTGTCCCATCTGCATCCGATGCTCTTTCTTAGGTCCGTCCGAGGACGAGAAACGAGGAGTACTTGTTTATGCTGGGACGACGAATGTTGCTTGGTCGAGCGCGCGAAGTTTTGGCATCAGGCAATTTGAAATCGTGCGTGCATATCCTCGGTTCAGACTTCAGAGATAGAGATAGCGGTGCAATGGCCAGTAACAATGCAGGTTTTGCCTTTTGTTTTGTTCTTTCCAAGAGAGCAGCACATGGCATTTTGTCAAGGTCACATTAGATTAAGAACAAAGTTGCACCGATTTCTCTACAGCAAATTAGATTCCCTGATACTGTATGGTAGAGCTCTTGTCTTTCTCGTCAGAAAAATAACAAAAATTCCGTCCGTTTGCTGCAGACTTGTTTTTTCCACTTTTGAAATAAAGGACAGACTCAAGACCTAGGAGGTTGATCTGACATGCATGTACTTAACTAAGCTTTAACTTTTCCTAAAAAAACTTAATTTTAACTTAACACGTTGCAAATTGATCCGACCTCCATCTCACGCAATGCTATACTGCAATTTGAAGCTAGAATTATGTACTAAAATGACTGAACATACGTCAAGATCACACGGCCATCTTGGACATATTAAACTGCTCGCCTATCTATGCACACTCACCACTCTCCTCTCCTCTCGTATCGCCACCCTAAGATTTAAAAATTAGGCCTAGATCCCTCATATCTTCTTATATACTATAAAGTACTATGTATTTTTATGTTTTGGCCTTTCTAATACTAATATTTTCTACTTTGGCCCCTCATCTTGGGTCCACCCCTGTTCACATCTTTACATCGATCCCACGCGATTCCAAAACCCAACCAAACCCTTCTCTTCAGACCTGCACGATTTCAAAGCTTTGCGTACGACATTTTTGTTACAGAAAAAGAGTATGGTGCTTTCTTTTTTGTACTATAAAATTTTCAGCCCAAAGTCCCAAGCCCAAGTGCCGTGTGGGATCCCATTGTAAAATCCACGCTTATTTTTGCATTGCTGAATTGACTTATTTTATAGTATGTTGTGAAACATATTACATACAAAACTAGAGAAAAGTTGGTTAGCCAAACACAAAAAAAACAAAAAAAAGTTGATTGAAAAAGCTAAATTATCATAATCCACCTCAATCTCAAACGTCACATCGAAAGGTAATCGTGAGACTGTGAACCGTGCATCCGGTGCCTACAGCACCGGTAAATATGACTTTCGCTCGTACTTACGTCCTATATATAGGAGCATATCATATCACCACCATCTCCATCCCTGCATTCTCATCACTAGCTCACACACACACTTCTCACTAGCCAGCTAACACAAGGTCTATAGCAATGGCGACGGCGAGAAGCGTGCTGCTGGCCGTGCTGCTGTCCCTGGCGCTGCTGCCGGCGGCGCTGAGCCAGCAGACGGCGGCGCCCATGGCCCCGGCCCCGTTCAAAGCGTCCACGCCGCTGAACATAACGGCGGTGCTGGAGAAAGCCGGGCTGTACACAAAGTTCATGCGGCTCATGAAGTCCACCCAGCAGGACACGGCGCTCAACAGCCAGCTGAACGGCTCCAACGCCGGCTTCACGGTCTTCGCGCCCACCGACACCGCCTTCGACAGCCTGAAACCCGGCACCATCGAATCTCTGCCCCAGCAGAAGCAAGTCTCCCTGGTCCAAGCACACATCATCCCTTCCTTCTTCTCCATGCAGTCCTTGGGTACCGCCAGCAACCCCGTGCGCACCCAGGCCTCCGGCGCCAACGGCGCCCCTTCCACGGTCAATGTCACGACCGCCAGCAATGGCCAGGTGAAAGTGTCCACGGGGCTCATGAGCACCGTGGTGGGCGCGGCGTTGAGGGCTGTGAAGCCGTTGGCGGTGTATTCGGTTGATAAGGTGTTGTTGCAGAATGATCTGTTTTTGCCTGAGCCGTCGGCACCGGCGCCCGGGACGAAGGGGCCAGCGGGGGCGCTGGCTAGTGCGGCTGCTGGTGCTGTTGTTGGCGCCTCAGGGTGGAGCTTGTTGGCTGCTTGCGTCTTGTGAGAAGAAAATGG
This sequence comes from Brachypodium distachyon, assembly GCF_000005505.3. NCBI lineage: Eukaryota > Viridiplantae > Streptophyta > Magnoliopsida > Poales > Poaceae > Brachypodium > Brachypodium distachyon. Next base: position 14,570,706 of record NC_016132.3, on the reverse strand, counting down.
AAGACATCAGAGAGTAAGAGTAGCTAGCTGTTTGTTGTGTTAGATTTAATCTTGAGTTTGAGTTAAACTAGGTTTGTAGGCGTGCTAGGGCGAGTCATGTCCGGATTGTAATCAGGTTAGTTTCCTTGTGAAGCTAACCTACGTGCTGTTAGTGTTCTTGTCATCTTGTGTGTTTAGGATCCTAGTCTGGTTAGCTGAGTCTGTATCCGGATAGGATACTAGTCCATGTGTGGTGAGGTGTTTGGTTCGCGCGCGTGTGTACACATGCAGGCCATAGCTTGTACCCATGTCGTAAGATTGAGAAGAGAAATAAAGAAGCAAGGCACGACTTTTGGCCCTAAAGATTTTGCGATCGTGTGCGTCTTAATGTGATTGATATTGGGCAAAGCTAACATTCTTCCCAAGCTTATTCTATAGAGGAAACCAAGAGCTATTTCATTAAATGGAACAGAACACTGTTTCAGACCAAGAGTTTGAACGATACTTCGATATATTTCAGCTAAGCCTGCTACATTACTTCAGCTAAGTAGCTAACCTACACAAGACTCACGTTTCTTACAAAGAACACCAAAGATGAAAAGGTGCCAGCCAGACCGCAGTGATGGTCCAGACAAGTACGTCCTGAACAGTTCTAAGAGCTAGCATCATCCTACATACCAAACTTGCCACACCCTCCTCTCGTACTCATCGCCGTTGTCCTCATCCATTGGCTCCTCCTCGTCATCATCCAAGTCCGAGATAACTTCTATATCTGAAGCAATTGAATCAGCAGCCCCTGATGAACGGAACTCATCGATTTCGACTCGGAGCATGGAATCGCATTTAACATTCCCTATGTGTAACATCTTTGGGCAACCTGGTTGAACAAATAAACTGAAGTTAGGACCTTGTGAATGGAATTGGAAAGAACCAAGGGGTGCAAAGAGTAATGGCATATACCTGCAATAGGGCACCGCGGAGGTTTGTTGTTTCTCATGTAAGTTATAATAGGATTCTTGTCATATATGTGTCTGCACTCCGTACTGCAGAGGGAAAGGAAAGGAAGCATATAGTGTCAGTATTTGGAATTGAAAATATTCGGTATGTGCACAAATTCTAGTCTTCTACTATTGTGTCGATTGGTAAAACTCGTTAAATGAGCAAAATAAATCAAAATCAATAATCAGAAGTTCGATTGGTAGCACTCCTAGTTGTTTGATTGACAATTCCGAACTAGTTTTACTGACGGAATGACAGGGTTTGTTAACAGAGAAAACATGCTTGCTTATAGCATGCTGAATTGCTGATCATGCACAAGCGTTAACCAAATCCTGATGTTTTTTATAGCATGTGGATCATACACAAGGGGCTAACAGATCCTGACGATTTTAATGAGATTGAAAGGGTAGAGGCAAAACAAAAATAGTACTCCCTACGTCCGGAAATAAGTGACTTGGATTTGTATAGTCTTACTTCCGGATGGAGGGAGTAGTAAAATGGAACTGTAGGCCACCGACTCATGCGTACAAAACTTGATATTTGCAGGTGGAAAGTTAATCTTTAGAACATGATGTCGTGCTAAAAAAATTCAACCGGTTATTAACCAGTGGAAACACAATGAGAAAGTGAGATTTTTTCAGCGATTGTTTACTAAATAGTATGTAGCTCAAGATTCAACCATTTAAGTTGAGCGATGACACAATTTTCAAAGAGCTTCGACATAAAACCAAGCAGGGCACTAACTGCTTTCCAGCGAACTGGATCTGTCAACTCAATTATGGGCTTCATAGTTATTGGGCATTTGATATTTAGGATGTTCCTCTGGGTGCTAGTCATAACGAGCTCCTCTTGTTCATCTCCAGGCATGGGCTGACCTGCATGATGAACATCCTGCAGAAAATAACAGTACACAAATATGTCAGGCATTTTGAAATCAAACACAAACAGATACATTCTTTCCCAAACAGATAGCTCAAAAGAACTTTAACATCTTTTGTGTGCCTCTTTTGACAATACCTGAACACCAAACAAAAGCATAATCATATATAGCAGTGCATAACTGTAAATAATCCTCTCAACAACCACCAATACAACTCTCTGTAGCACATACCCAAACAACCTCTCTGAACTGCCGAACGAGCTGCTGGCAATGTCCCGACACTCGTGAGTTACCCTTGATTTTGGTAACCTCCGCCTCGATTAGCTTTTTGAAATCCGTAGGCTTTGAACAAAAACCATAAAGGCCGCACAATTAGCCAGATTTGCTCCCAATTCGAAGGCCCCCAACAAAAGCATGACAGGCCACCGCACCTGATCAGACGGCTGGTATATCTGAGGCACTGCCTTGACCGCCTCGGCTAGGAACGCGCAGTCCTCGTATGAAGCCAAGAGCTCCAGCATTTCCTTCTCGACCTCCTTGACCTTTAAAAAAATTCACGGGCTTCAGGGGTTAGGGGTTTTCGATTCGATTCCAGGCGTGGCGCTCTTGTGGGGGCAAAATGCGGAGCGGTCGCGTGCCTTGTCGGGCCTGTTTTCCTTCTCGTACTCGACGGCGATGGACCTCAATGTGTTGACGGCCTTGCGCATGTCCTGCGGGATTGGGGAATTTTCGGTATTAGGGTTTTGCGGACTGAGGTAGATGGGGTTGGTCTGGTCGGCGGAGAGATGCAGGGGGGATAGAAGGCTCTTACCGCGATGAGGGATTGGGACTCTTCCGAGCTAGTGTCAGCAGCGTTTGCGAGCTTCATGGCCGCCGACGACATCTCCGGCGAACTCCCGCGGCTCCCCTTCTGTGCGCGAGGGAATGGAGGGAAACAGTTAGTTAGTGGGATGGGCTGCCTGACAACTCGCTTTTATGGACTTTAAGAGAGCAGGTTTACCAGGCCCATTATCCGTTAATGGGCTCCATGCTTGTCCAGGCCGAATTAGACTCCAGTTTTTTTTCTTCTTTCACCCAAAAGTTCATATTGTCTTCGCCAACTAGCCAAGGAGAATTTTTTAGTGCGACCGTTTGGTCTGTGGATCGGAGTCACAGCAACACAGTAACACCCGAAAATGCTAGTCAGCACTCAGCAGGGACGACACAAGAACGCAGCACAGGAAGCAGCGACCGCCGGCGTACGTAACGCAATTCTGCAGTCAGGACTGACAAGTCGAGCTTCCAAAGACGGTACACTACAGACACCAAAATCCAACAGCCTGAATGAACGGCTAGGACTTTGGATCCTCATCTCATCCGATCCGGTCGTTCTGTATCTCATGTGCCATTCATGTGATGGCCAGCTGCACCTGCCTGCCCTGCTAAGCCTAGACAAGTGGACAGTGGCAGTGCCAGCCAGGCAATAAGACCAAGCTAGAATCGTCTTCCTCGTGTTCACTTGTGCATAACTTTCAAGCTAGATCGACCAGGCAATAACACCAAACATGCATGGTCGATTTCAATGGAAAGAAATATAGAAAATGTCCGAACTTCATGTCCCACCCATACACAACGGTATCGCGGGATCACATGAGATCAAGCCTTAGACCTGTGATTTAGTATGGGACAAATGAGTGCATTTTTTTAACCCTTCAGCCTGAAATTCGCCTCCCGAAGGAGTCGAACCAGAACCAAAGGGGTGCTACTGGATCCCCTAACCACTGAGCTAGAGACTCGTTCGCCGAAGAACAACTCGACAAGTGTAAGCTAACATCTATACTACGCACTCCGTTACATATTAAGTAACGAAATATTACATGTATCTAATTTATTTTAAGTGTAAATACATACATATTTGAGAAAATTGAAGTCACTCGACAAAATTGAAGTCACTTGATGCCGAAGGAGTACGACTTTAAATTAGTCATGCATCTCCTTGGATCACGGTCTCAAGAGGAAGAAGGGTGCCGGCTAGCATCAGGACAGCTAAGGTTCACCGCTCTTCCCTCTCTCCACAAGTACGTCTCGAACTCCCGATCACACAGATAAATCGACCCGTGGTGGAGTATAAATTTCAAATTTACTGTATTACTGCACTGGTTACACTGAGCTTTAATCCTTCACCCCAAAAAAATCAGAATTGAAATTTGTAGCATAGCAATATCTTTAATTCAAGTTGCCATGTGGATGCCAGCAAGCAAGCATGTATAGCCAGCAGCCCCGGCTCATCAGCATGTGGCGAGTCAACTTTAGCTGAGCATCAAATGCTGCGACACCGATAGCTATACCATAGTTCTTTAATCAAGCCGTGCTACTCTTGCAGTTCGTTATACTGCCACTGATGTATTGCCCAGTTACCCGTGTAAATTAATCTCACGTACGGGGAACCACGTTCCGGTTTCTGCACGGCGGCCGGTGCTAATTATATTCCTCGGTTTCAAAATAAATGATATGAATTTGTATAGATTATTATCCACGTTCAGTTATTTTGGAACGGAGGAAGTATAACACATACCTTGCTCTCTTGTCGTATTCTACTACTCTTTCTTCGCAAAAAAAAAGTATACCACTGCTCTCATATGTAATCAGCCTCTCTGACTTGACCCCGAATTCCAAAGTGTGGCGCATCCAGGTTCAGAAGAAACAGAGGAGCCTCCGCATCTGCATATCGCGAAGGAGGATGCGAGATCGATCGTTCGCTCGGTTGACCCGTGCAGTGCAAGAGGCAGTTTTAGTTGTTTACGCGAGTCAAGGAGAGATCTCTCTCCTTGGAGATTGATACTGAACGTACAGTAGTAGTTTTGGTGCCTTGATTACAGAGTTTGATACTCCTGTTGCTATATGGAGTGCGAGTTTCCGGCCGGGGACATTTTTTCTGTGCGTTCGATGGAGCTGTTTTCTGTTTTGCGGCCACGAGAGCAGATATAAATTTCCGGCCGTTCTTGATCGCCTTCTCCTCCTCCTCCTCTAGCGTTTGAGCAAATGCAAGTTAATAGTATGCCGGGGTGTATAAAAGCCGGAAGCAAATCATTGCGGCGAGCAAGACGCGGCCAAGTTGATGCATGAATACTATAGCTTTATCCTCTTGTTCCAGCAAAGCAATTATACGCCGGCTCCAGCAGCCGGACAGTTTTATTGGAAGCCGCTGGGCTCTGTCTGCAGCTGCCACAGCCTCCTCCGCTTCGTCGTGCCTGGGACGACTAACGATAATAGACAGACATGTTTGCTTGGTCGTCTTGCACCAAGTTTCGGCATCCTGCCTGCTCCTGGCAATTTGAAATCGTGCGTGCAAATCCTCCGTTCAGAGATAACGGTGTGCAACGGCTAGTAACAATGCAGGCTTTGCCTTTTGTTTTGTTCTTTCCCCAGAGGCCCACATGGCATTTTGTCACCGTCACATCAGATTCAGAGACTTGCTCTCAAAAAAAAAAATCAGATTCAGAGACAAAGCTGCACGGACTTCCCTGCGGCAAATTGGATTCCGTTGCAGACTTGTTTTTTCCTCTCTTGAAATAGAGGACTCAGGAGGTTGATCTGGCACGCATGTACTTAACTTAACTTACTACAGATTAAGCCGATCTGCATCTTGAGTACTTTGAAGAAGAATTGTAAAATGTACAGCTACCAATCTGTCAAGATCGATCCCACGGCCAACTTGCCATTAAACTGCTCCCCCAACCCCAATCTATGCGCGCCCCACCACTACTCTCAACTAGTGTCGGTAGCCATTTCATCTGGTCAACAGTATTACCAGCCAGCCAGACTGTTTCCCATCTTCACTTCCCAAAAAATTCCAAAACCCAACCAAACCCTTCTCTTCTCTCTGTTATTATATACTCCATCCCAGCATCCCTGCACTCTCAGCACTAGGCCACACACACAGACACACACCAGTAATCCCCAGCTAGCTAACACAAGATCCAGCAATGGCGACAGCCAGAAGCGTGCTTGTGGCCGTGCTGCTCTCTCTGGCATTGCCGGCGGTGCTGAGCCAGAAGCCCGCAGCGGCCCCGGCGCCGTCCCCGGCATCGACAGCGCCGAACGTGACGGCGGTGCTAGACAAAGCCGGGCAGTACACCAAGTTCATGCGGCTGATGAAGTCCACCCAGCAGGACACGCAGCTCAACAGCCAGCTGAACGGCTCCGACACGGGCTTCACGGTGTTCGCGCCCACCGACAACGCCTTCGACAGCCTGAAAGCCGGCACGCTCAACTCGCTCTCCCAGCAGGAGCAAGTCTCCCTGGTACAAGCCCACATCGTGCCGGCCTTCTTCTCCATGGAGTCCTTCGAGACCGCCAGCAACCCCGTGCGCACCCAGGCGTCCGGCGCCGACGGGCCTTACACGGTCAATGTCACTGCCACGAGCAATGGCCAGGTGAATGTGAGCACGGGGTTGGTGAGTACCATGGTGGGCACTGCTTTGAGGAAGGAGAAGCCGTTGGCGGTGTATTCGGTTGATAAGGTGCTTTTGCCGTATGATCTGTTTGGGCCTAAGCCGCCGGCTTCTGCCCCGCCGGCGCCGGGGAAGAAGGCGCCCGCGAAGGGCGGGGCTAAGGCGCCTGCGGGAGAGGAGGATTCGGCGCCGGCTAGTAAGGCTTCTGGTGGTGTTGTTGGTTTCGCGTGGAGCTTCTTGGCTGCCGTCGCCGCCGCCTGCCTGTTGTGAGATGAGATGAGAGAGAGATCTAGTAGCTGTTCTTCCTTGCTGCTGCTTCTTTTCTGTTCCCGTTCTTCTTCTTCTTTCTTCCCGTTCCTTCTCTGTTTTTTCAGCACCGGGAAACTCTGAGATCCCGTGCGGATGATGTTTGACCGTTGAATTAAAGAGATTTAATTCCGCAATGATCTAGCCGTTGGATTATTTGTTCTCGGTTACATTTTAGCCTAATTCACCTTGCCTGTTAAGCGCTAGTTTATCTCAAGTACTGTCTGACCCCGGACAGAAATTACAGATCGACACACTCGGACACCCCAGTGAACAACAGATGGGCTGCGTCTGGGCCTTCTCTTCCATGGGCGGGTTACATAAGTTCTACCATGGGCTAACGCGATTCACCAGGCCTCAAGGTGGTCAACTCCTCCTGCGCGGGCTTATATAAGATGGGCTTGTATAAGCAAAGAGAAAAAGAACAACCTTTCTCAAAAAAAAAAGGAAAAAGAACAACCAAGAAGAGGATCAATAATTTCACCCAGAATAAGCAAAACGGTAATACTGACGTCTGACGATGAACAACCAAGGCCCCGTTTTGCACAGAATTTTCCCAGTTGCTGATGATCGAAACTGTGTTTAGTGTTTACCATGCATGAAAGAAAGAAGAGAATCCCCCTCCTGCTTAAGTTGGTGTGCCTCCTAACGGTGCCCCGTGTGATTCACGTGCTGCAGAATTACGGGATTTTATCAGCACAAGGCCCGGGCCGGCCGGGTTCGGTGGCGCGGTAGACGGGCCGTACATACTCACTCATTTCTAAATACTTGTCGTAGTTTTAGTTCAGATTTGCATTAAACATCTAAAAGTATTTAGGAATCGAAGAGAATACAATCGAGCAACGGAGCAAGGAAACAGACAGACTGGAGCAGAGTGCTGCAGTGTGTTGGAACTTGGAAGAGTGAGAGGGACAGCACGTCCATGTGTATGAACGTGTGGCTGGCTGTCTGCCAAGGGCTAAGCTAGCTAGCGCCAGGCAGGTTTCGGTGGCCAGTCGCTGTTTGATTCCGGGGGAAGCTTGTGCATGGCACCACCGCTGCTGGAACAGAAAAAAAAAGAACCATTTTTCTTACGTGGACAACACGAAGGATTTCTGTCCAAAAAAAATTCTTTGGAAGTTGCATGCCGCGCACGGAGGATCGGTCGGATCGGACGTCGTTCCCCCGGGCCGCTACGCCGTCGCCGTCGTCGATCGCCGCACGATATATACCATCCCCAATGCTTAATTCCTTCCTCTGTCGGCTCGGCGACTGCTGCTGCTTCCGCTGCTTGCGTACGAATAAACGTTCCGGCGTACAAAGAACAAAAAAGAAAGAAATTTAGAACATGGATGTACGGACCGATCGAATTAACATGCATGTATATATATTTACGCGGAGTCGGAGATATAACAATCGAGATGGATCGAGTTCCTTGTTTGCTACGTCTATTGTCGCCCGGCAGGCAGGCCGGGCGTTGGGCAGGCGCTGTCGCACTGACCAATGATTTCGACGTGGACAGCCGGATTGCACTAGGCTAGAACGGACGACCATGTATATACATGCATGCATACTGTCGGTGACCTCAGACGACGACGACGGCGTACTCGATCGTCCCTGTGAACGAACCGGCGGCCTTTGCATACCGTCGATTTGCGATTTTAATATTCAGCGTCATGCATTATTAACGGCCTAAAATACACAAGGACCGACGCTGTCTCTTTTGGCCGTGTGATCATGTTCGCACCAACTTTGTGCCAATGGTATTATATACATCCACTGTCAAGCTGGCACTCACCACCCACGTAGTGCAAGCTAGTCACCTGACCGACAAAAAAAGAGGCATGCGTGATACCACAACACACACCGTCGCCATGCGTGTGTTACAGACGGACGACCCTTTTGTGTACGTGCTTTGGAGGTAAAACATCAACGTCGTAGCCAGAGCTTTGCTACGTGATCTGGCTGGCTGAATGCCTGACTTCGCCGGCGTACAATGCAGCCACGAGCAGTGACGACGAGGACGAACTTTGAGACACCGATTCTTCATTGTAATTTTCTCTTTGCTTTAGGGTTGTTTCGGCATCGCTGTTTGAGGGCTCAGTTAAGTCTGATTTTTTTTTTCAAAGTTGGATCCAACGTTAAAAAAGAAGAAGAGAAATGAGAAATTTACCTGCAAGCATGTTCAATTTTTTTTATCAAGAGATTGCCCGTTCGCTGAATTCAGGTCCACGCAGGCAGCTCGTGAATCACATCGCCCCGCCAAAGCCGAAGACGTCAGGAGGAAAGAAAAAAAAGGTCTCCGCGAGATTGTGGCCCAAGAACGGCCCGTGCCACCCACCACCACTATAAGTCTATTAAACACACACCGCGAGCCGCTGCACTCTCTCAGATCTCCGTCTAGCTTAGCTTCGCTCCTCCCCCACCAACCCACCTTCTTCGCCAACAATGGCGCCGCCGTCGCGGGTCCTCCTCCTAGCCGCGCTCTTCCTAGCCGCCTCCACCATGGCCACAGCCCAAAAGGCCAAAGCCAAGCCCGCCCCCGCAGCCGCGGACGGTCCCGGAGCCGCCGCCGCCGACGCGGGCCCGCCGACGAACGTGACGTCGGTCCTCGAGAAGTCCGGCAAGTACGGCACCTTCCTCCGCCTCCTCCACGAGACGCGCGTCGACACGCAGCTCAACAGCCAGCTCTACGACAGCTACAACGGGCTCACCATCCTCGCCCCCACCGACGCCGCCTTCGAGGACCTCCCCTCGGGCACCATGAACGGGCTCTCCTCCCAGGACCAGATCCAGATGATGCTCTACTGCGTGCTGCCCCGGTTCTACAGCCTCTCCATGCTCGGCACCCTCAACGGCAAGGTCAGCACCCAGGCGTCCGGGTCCGACGGGCCGTACGAGTACAAGATCAAGCCGTCCGGGAGCAATGTCAATGTTTCTACCGGGGTTAAGGGCAACAACATGCTGCTTAGCACCATTGTGAGCAAGGAGTTTCCTCTGGCGGTTTACTCTGTGGATAAGGTGCCGCTTCCTTACGCGCTCTTCGGGCCACAGCCGCCGACGCCGGCCCCGGCTCCCGCGCCGGCGCCGTCGAAGTCGAAGAGCAAGAAGAAGAAGAAGGTCATTGCCGACCCGCCTGAGTCCGACTCTGATGACTCCACCGCCTCCGACACCAAGTCCGCCGCCGCCGCCCGTGTGTCTGCGTCCAGGTGGGTCGCCGCCGCCGCGCTCGCCGTCCTCGGCGCCGCCGGAGGAGTCCTGCTCTGAGAATAGAAAGGAAATCGCTTCGAATTCGGTGAGAATTGAAGACGGTGGCGTTCTCTGCGTGATTGAGCTGGTGTGGTGTATACGTAGTAGTATACGATGCTCCGCATTTGATTGATTTGATCGATTCGGTCGATTTGGTCGGTCGGTCGATTCTTGTACCAAGAACACTTTGTTGCTGTGTATGTGCATCGGCTTTATTCTTTCTTCTTTTTCTTCTTTTCTTGCTGCTGCTGATTTGTATCTTGTAATTTATGTGATATACACTCCTCCTACACACTGCTGCTTCATCTTGCATTGGATTCTACCAGTAGTACTGTTTGCTGCATTTGAGATCTGGATCTCGCTTGAGTTTGCTTGTGTTCGACAGATCGAGATCTGGTCTGTTCTGGTCTGTTCTTGCAAATAAAATAGAAGCAGGGACAATGCAGGCAGAAAACACTGAAACACCAACGTGGGTTGTGGCAGAGGAGGAGGGGGCTGCTGCACGGGCAGCAGATCTTGGATTGCCAGCGATGTCCCGCTGTCGCCATTTCGCTCTTAATTTTCCATCTGAAAAAACACGCTGCAGGCTGCAGTGTCCATTTCACTCTGAAAGCGACGCTGTACCAAAAGCAAAGAACACAACGTAGGCTGCTGTTTCGAGTTTACACCAGCATCGTATCGTATTGTTTGCTTTGTTTAGCGAGAATCCAGAGATGAAACCCTTTTCCCCAAGATTTCTTCCCGAAAAGGAAGCGGCATCAAGACGGAAATCATTTTTAAAAATTATGCCCAGCAAAAGCATCAACAACCTCTTGTTGGATCTGTAGTCATCTGTCGGCGGATTTTTCTTTATAGATGTAGATAGGTAGTATCCCTTTGTGCTTTGGATCAAGTGGGAGCCGTGCAAGGCAATACGGCCGGGAGAGCATTATTGCCAGCGATGGGTACGTGCCCTCCAACTCGTTTTAGAAAATGTCGGGTACGCCGCCCGTTGGAAGGAGGCATCTCATCTTTCTATCTCGTTTTGCGCTGGCCTTGCCGTTTGCCCCACATGGAACCCACATGGAACCTACCAAATCGGTGGCTTGGGTTGGGCCTCGTTGCATATGGCCGTCCGGGCGTCCGTCAATACATGTGATCCTAGTCATGGTGGACCGAGTTAAGTTTCAGCAGATCGGCGGCGCCGGCAGAGGTTCACGTCCAGTGCGTGTTTCAGAAAATGATTCATGCAATGCATGGTGGTGCCAAATAGGATAGCCGGTAATATAGAAGAGAGGGGAACTGAGAAAAAGAGGTGATTGCACTGATGCACTCCAGCGCTTGCATCCGTAGTTCCGTACACACAGTCTGTAAACAAAAATTGCCACATATGGAAAAACTGTGTACTCCTCAGTGATCTCGTTTGGACCATGGACCCTACTGGGCTGATCATGTAGCCACCCATTGGGCCGGCTTCACACTCTCGGTCACGAATGCCGATGTTCCAGGTAAACAAGGATGGGAATGTTTGACTCCAGCGGCCCGATTCGATTGTGCGTCGAATTCGTCCGTTGGTTTCTCGCCGAAGTTTAGACGGGGTTCCGTGTTTTCCACGAGCCGATGGGAATCGAGAGAGAAAAAACAGTCAAAGCACTTGTGGCAAGGCCCAGTTTTAGCGGACCGGAATTGGCGTACGAACGGAGCAGGCAGCAGCACTTCACCTGCCATGGGCCGGCTCAGTTTCACCCTAGAGAGCCGAGCCTTGCAACAACAGCAACCGGGATCCAGTCTTCTATTTTTTTTTGAGGGGAACCGGGCTCCAGTTATGCTATGGCCTTTCAGGGTGCCAATACTGCGAGCCCAGCTACCCGTCGTAACATCGACACAGCTCAAATCAGGGAGAGGAGCACCTCAAGAAAGATAGAAAAAAACACAGCGCGAGTGCGCGACCGACCATGCATATCTGATGTCAGGGCGGTCCCAGATTAATCCGGTGGTGAATTGGCACGCCCGCGCGCGCGAGAGAGAAACGGCCGGCGCCGCGGCTTTGTGCAGCTGTTTTGGGGTTCTCAAATCCCGGCAGCCTAATAATTTGTCTTGTCGCCGCGCCGACCGCGCGCGGGGCGTCCCGCTGAACTCAAGTGCATGCTCTACAGATAAGCATGAATGGATAACGGTAGACTCGACCGGAAAGATCATTTGTTTTAACTTCTCTGGCGGCCGCCGGCCGCGTGCGCACCAGAATTGCTGGGCGTACGCAAGTGACAGATCGATCGAGACAGCCGGCCGGGTAGCATGCATGACGCACGCTCCTAGCTCACTGCTCACGGAGTCACCGTGGTACGCGGACGCGTGGCGGATAATCGATCGATCTCGCCAGCTCGCTAATTAAGCTGCCGACATACGTACTCGATTCACTCCACGGATACGCCGAACCAATCGATTCACTCTACGGATACTTTCTTGGAGGACCGAGAACGGAGGGGCTACATTGATCCTAAATCTTAACTCAAATTTATCTAAATATGTGTATATTTATTTTTAAAAAAGTCTAAATACATGTAATATTTTGATAACTATTTAAGATCGAAGGAGTACACTGATTCTCCTGTCATCACCGATGGAGTCCGAGCTAAAATGCCCCCACTAGTACAAAACAAGGCGGATCTCTAAAACCCGCCACTAATGGATCACACGTGAAGCCCAAAAAATCAAAAAACCACCCATCAGTGGCGGCCTTTTAAAGACCCACCACTGATAGCAGCACCCTATCAGTGACCCTACTATCAGTGGCGGGTTTTGTTCCAAAGCCCACCACTGATGAGCCACCTTGGGGCCCGCCGTCGCCGAAAACAGCTGGATCTGGCCACCCTCCACCAAATCGGCGGATCCGCCCTTGTTTCCACCAGATCCGTGCGCTGGGCGGTGCGCTCGACCTTGGCTGACAGCGACGGTGGAGGGCAGCTCCCACTGCTGCTGTTGAAGTTGGACATGGTAGGCCTCGTTTTCTTCCAAGACAGGTCCCGATGTCCCTCCCTCTCTTCTGTTGTTACTTCAATCTCTTATTCAATCCTTTATGATTATTTCAATCTCTTGTGAAGCTTGTGATTTTCAATCTCTTGTGATTTGTATGCTTATGATTACTTCAATCTCTTTGAACTGTGTAGGTCCTTGACTTGGAAAAGAGAAGGGAGATCTTAAATGGACTGGATATATATTCATCAAGTTTAGTTTGTATTTTGTTTATGATTTGAGATTCAACAAAGCCTCCGGGCTGTACGGTGTGGCTAGGCAGCGATTTGTGATATGCTTGTCTTGTAATTTGTTGTCTGTGATTCGTTGATTAATTCATCAATTTTTTTGATTAATTCATCGATTTTTTGATTCGTTGATTCATCCATGCAGGCATGTGGCCTGCTTTTATTTTTAATTGACGAAGATGCTATGTGCCTGTGACCACCACTGAGGGATGACCTATCTACGGCGGGTTTTGCACACGACACTGATGGGAAACCCATCAGTGGCCAGTAGTTAGCGGCGTGTGCTGCGAACGACGCTGATAGCAGTTTTTGCCTGCCACTAATGGCATGTTTTGTACTAGTGTCCAATCGATCAGGAGCGATCACAAACTCAAAACGGCAAAAGTATAGCTGGCAAGTTATATCACTGAGCTCGTTGCCATATCTCTTCTCGACCTTCTAATTTTTTCTTCTACTCCCTCCGTCCAACAAAATATGCCTCAGCTTAGACCAAATTTGAATGCATCTATACACTAAATCATGTCTAGATACATGCAAATTTTGACAAACTTGAGACAATTTTTGTTGGATGGAGAGAGTATTTCGCTTTAATTCTGCGTTATCTACAATACTCCGTATGACAGATCATCCCCGTGCATCACGTAAGGTGTTGTCGCTCTCATCACATCTGTCAGAGGATCGATGCGGAGCGAGACAAATCCTTGCCGAATCGTCCGCGAGGGTGGAAGTTAGCTGTCCAGCTAGCTATCACCCATGCGTGCATGCACACGCCTGGGTGACATCACTGTATAGCAGTATAGCCACTTGGAAGTTGGAAACACTTCCGTGCCCAACCTCTGAATGGCGCCTACGTACGTGCCTGCATGCCCGGCCGGCCGTTTGCATGGTTCAGTGATTTTCAAACGAGCAAAGTACTCTCCCGTTTCGTAAAAAATATCGTTCATTTTATATAAAGTTAGTAGTTATTTTGTACTGAATGAATAATATTTTTTATGAACCGGAAGAAGTAGGTACTATCCGGCCTGATCGATAGAGCAAACGGTTTTGGAGAAAGGAAAATGTCTTTCAAAAAAGAAAAGAAAGAAGAACGTGAATTAGGTGCATTCACGTCACGACTCACGATCGAGGGAGCTGCCAAGCTGACTCGATCAGTACGTGCAAACATATGTGGGTATTTTTCTTCTTCTAGAAGGTACTCCGTAATTCATGCATGCATCGTCGCACCTGCAACCACCCCGGCGCCTGGAATCGGACTTTCGGTCCACGTGTCATTTAGAATTTCTGGCTAGCTAGGTACCTTGCTGATCGATATGCCTGCGATGCCTTTCTCCTGGTCTGAATATACTCCGCACCATGCATGCAAACGTACGTGTGTACATATATATATACATATATATATATATATATACATACATACATACATACATACATATATATACATACATACATACATATATATATATATATGAGCTGGTCAACCAATTAATTACACTCTCCCTCCATTCCTAAATACTTATCCTAAATACTGCTGCCAGTGATGTCACTGAGGGAATATTACTGTATCAATAATTAACAACGGTATAATACGTACAGAAGGAAACGGCCACGTACGACGCCGTCGACGTCGTAGCGGCCGGCACGAAGGACGTTACGCGCGTACGTACTACAAGTCGTCACGCATGCCATGCATATGCACACGCACGCACGTCATATGTGTAGTAGCTAGGGTTAATTTATCTTTCGGTCGATATATGGATATCCGTATGTTTTTGACCCGGCCTCGGCCGGTGTCTGTTGTACGCGTACGTGCAGAGATGGACACTATAAGGGACAATTTTAGTACAGCACACACGTAATACTACACGCACGACGACTTGTCCCGGTCGTCATGCATGCGCGCACACGTCACCGTCCGGCCGGCCGGCTAGCTAGCCGCCAGCAGCCCTAAGCAAGCTCTTGCAGGTGACCGACCGACCTGGTCGTGTCGTGCCGTCGCGCTGCACCTTAAAAAAAAAAATCTACACAGCGAGCGAACTAGACTGCATCTTTCGAACACCTACACCGGCTTTCAATATCGTTCTGACTCCAGAGTTTGACGTGCGCGCATGTTTCCGGACCTTTTGCGTGTACATCGTCACCTGGCCCTCTCTATCACTAATCTGTATACCGGGGTACTAATTTGTTTCGAAAATCATTTCGGCCAACCAAAAATCGTACTGTAAGGATTTATCACGATTTATTCAGTAGGCAAAGGTATCATTTTTTTTGAGTCTATTGAGGCTTGTAATACTCGTTCCGTTTCTAAATTCTTATCGTGGTTTCAGTACAAAATTGAACTAAACACCACGACCAAAATTTTAGAAACGGAAGGAGTACCTTTTTTTATTGGATGTCATGTTTTTGTTGCATGACAATATTATTTAAGAGGCGGAAGAGTCCGTTCCCCGGCCACTTTTTAAAATAAAAATAAAAATACTACAGGATTCTGATTAAGGGTGTATATACGAAACAAGTGTGGTAAAGAAAAATTGAAGAGGATTGACTTGTTGTACCCAATGACGACGTCGTTGCACCATGTAAACATGCGAACATATCACTGTTCGTACACCTCCATTCTCGTGTTTCACTCGCACCCGTCCCTGCCTGGTGGCCCACCCCCGGGGAAATCAACCAATCAATCAAAATCGTATTCTCAACCGTATTCTTGCTCCATCGTCATCCGCCACGTAACCCTCGTCACCACTTGGGCCCCGCCCCAACCGCGGCTGACGCGCAGCCACGTCACGCCCCGCCCCCTCCAGAGCCCTGCTATGATGACGCCATCCCCATCCCCAGATGACATCACCGCCCCTTTATATATCCCCTGCCCTTTCTCGTCTTCCCCCACGGACAAACAAAGTAACAGCCGCACGCATCGACCCGCGGAAGAAGGAAATTCATCCGTATAGCAGCTAGCGATCGAGCTGATTAAGCTAAGCTAGGCGTCGTCGGGTTACAAATTCTTCGAGATGTACCAGGCGATCCCCTACAGCGCCGGCCGCCTCCCAAGCTGGCCGCGCCAGCCGGCGGCGCCAATGGCGTCTTCCTCCGAGGCAGCGGCGGATGATCACTCGGCGGCGGCGAGGGCGGCCGGGGAGGAGGAAGAGGAGGAGGCGGTGAGGAGGGCGGTGGCGGAGAGCCCGGTGCTGGTGGTGGGGCGGCGGGGGTGCTGCCTGAGCCACGTGGTGAAGCGGCTGCTGCAGGGGCTCGGGGTCAACCCGGCGGTGCGGGAGGTCGACGGCGACGGCGCCGCCCTTGCCGGGGCTGGCGGCGCGCTGCCGGCGGTGTTCGTCGGCGGGAGGCTCCTCGGCGGGCTCGACCGGCTCATGGCCGTGCACATCTCCGGCGAGCTCGTGCCCATCCTCAAGGACGCCGGCGCGCTCTGGCTCTGAACAAACAAGGAGAATTATGAGAAAGATGCTTATGGGATGACGATGGAGTAGTATTACAACGGTTTGATTAGAGAGTTCATATTTTCTCGGTTTCTCCTAGCTATTTTTCTTCTTTTCACTCTCTTCTTCTATCTTTCTTTTTCTCTCCCTCTTGTTCCTGAGATCGATCATGCATGTGAGTTTAATTGCTGCTGCTCTGCTGCTAGTAGGATTAGCGTAGCTAAGATAGATAAATAGGCTTAAATTCTTTTAGGGGAGAGAAAAATTAGTTATTATTAGACGATGTTGTGTTTATGCTTACGGAGTAGTATATCCTAATTATTCTGTACTTCTGCTTGTTTTCGACCATATATGTCCCTTGTGAATACAACCAAGAGTGAATGAATGAAAGAGACTTGTACATAGCTTCTTCTTCTTAATTTCATTTTGCAGTATATATTGTGAATCTGCTCCATTTCCAAGTTTCCCTTTTTGTGAACATACAGTACGTTTTAACCATGTCACCGGCTCGCACAAGTTCTCCCGGCATAAAATGGCTCGGTTTGAAGCCAGTCCACGTCCGGTTGTTTGTTGCGCCTGATCTTAATTTTAATTTCGTCCGCGGTCTAATTAATGTTTAATCGAGCTGACGCTGCAAATCACACGCATGATGTGGGGTTTTATTTGACTGCAACGACAAGGACGTTCGATCGCATCACCGGCCTCACATACGTGGCGCTGCCGGGAGCCGATTACCACTCTGGTTATTCGATCTTTATTGGCACGAATAATTAAGTCAAGGAACTCTGATCAATCAGGACGATGTTAATACGTACTGCCTGCGTGTACTGTGGCAAATCGAACACAAGCAATGCGTTCCAAAATACCCCTAAATCTGACTCTAAACCCCTTAGCCTTAGCCATGCATGGACTTACTTTTCATTTTGAACTGACGACTTAACTTAATTCTTCTACTCCGAAAGATCGGAGCCCCGGTCGAATTGAACCACCTACGATCCAATCATTACTCCTAAATGATGATCTGTATATGGTGCGCCTAAATTGTTAAAGATAAATTAAGCAGCAAAGCAAACATGGGGAAGAAGACAACCACATGCACGATTCAAGATCACGCGGAACGGGCTAGCTAGGAAGCGTAGCTTCACACGTCGCCATGTCGGCCTATTTGTGCATGGCATGCAAGTAGGAACCTTGCAACTTTGACAGGACACGACCCAACGGCACGTTCTATAAGTGAGAATATAGGTCGCTATATATGCCAGACGACGCACGGGATCGAGGGAATGAACGAGACAATGGGTTATGGGTTGGCATGCTGTTGCAAGTAGGCCCGTAGGGAAAAGAAAATCATAGGATGCAAATGAGTTGCCATGGCCAAAATTGAACCACACGAAATGGGACGCATTATCCAACCAACCAAAGAAAATCGTGCACGTATATATATGTGTGTCCTACGTTGGAGTAGACTGGCCGGAATGGTACTTGCTAACAAACTCAGGATAAGGTCGATCGCCCTGTCTTAAAAAAGAAGGAAATTAAATCTAACTCGTATAATATGTGCTTCCATGCAAATTTTAATTTCTCAGCTTGAACGGGTTGAAAAACTACTACTGCAGAGCTGATGCCGTGCTGATGTATTGATGCTCCGGCCGATCGATCATGGGGAATCGACTTTTCTCCTAATGGGAAAATGACATGATGTGTAATCAAAGAAAAATGCCCTTGATCGAGCTGTTCAGCATGCATGGTTACTACATGAGCTGGTAATTAAAGGTAACACGTCACGCTCAAGCACAATTCGCAGAGATATATTCAGATGAGCTCATTCACCAGAGTGACTGTGAGTAGGCACTAGGCACACGATAAACTCGAGAAGCACGTGGCGAGGTGAAACTCACAGTAGGTGGGAAAGAAAAGGACGCGGTAAAAAAAAATAAGCTGATGAAAAAGTCAAAGAATTTGCAGAAGACTAATCAAAACACACGCATGGTTATACTTCCAGGTAAGTTGCTTCTGATTGTTAGCTAAGACGTCACTGTTCCAAATGCGTAGATTACAGAGTTCAGATTCATGTTGCCGACAACCAACCAAGACAGAAAATTAACTGACGTCAGGCTAATGGCGCGTCTAAACCGTCAACGGGACGCTTTATTAAATTAAACAGAGCAGATGTAACCAGGTGACAACTCCAACGTACTTTGTTCTTGCCTACGTGGCGCGACGAAGGCCAAGGTTGTACGTACGACGTAGGATAGAAGATCTGGGAAGATCACATCCTGACATCAACGTGTTTGACAAAGTAGCTAGTGGTTGGATGACAAATACTTGTACTAGCACCAGTAATGGCTTGCCACGACTCCTGAGTTGATGTCATGCACTTGGACATGTGCTCATCAAAACACGTCACATTTGGTACATGCAGTCCAGCCCATCTTAATTAGTGGAAGGAGAGTTTGGCTACACCCTGCGATTAATTAAGACTTGGTCCTTGTGCAGCAAAGATTGCCCGGAAAAGCCAAATGACTTTGGTTAATAAATCTAGACTTTGGCTATAATCTAGCACTCACTCCGATACATAAAAAATACAAAATTTGTATTAACTTAATATAAAATGGGCGACACCTTTTATGGATAGGAAGGAGTAGTAAAATTAAGTTGTCTGCGGTTGCTGAATTGTGCTGGCTAACTTATTATGTAGTCTGGTGTGAGAAAATACATACCAAGGAAAGAAAAAATTGGTTAGTCAGACAACAAAATAGACAAAAACGGACGATAGAATAAACGGGATTATGATAATCTGACTTAATACCAAACTTAGCTTAAATATATGTTTCGAACATTTGATCTACGGTAGAAGGTCTTCGTGAGCTTATTTATCAGCCGTAACTGTGGGACACGGATTCTGAGGAAGGACTATCAAATAAAACGGAACACTATATGTGCAGTGTTCTCCATTGTAATACGTGGTGAACTGACCTGCAATGTTGAGTTCAAGGCTTGAAGCATCTTATCCAAACACGGGAGATGAAATCATGGGATGGGCAAGAGGTGCTCCTGTCATGCAGTTGGCCCATGACAGCAACCGGTAGTTCGGCTGCAGATTAGATGGCCCCTGGAGTGATGCAAGGGCCAAATCGTGTATAAACTCCATGATAATATCTGGATATTCGACATGGGCACAGCGTCGAGAATCAAAGATATGCTCAGAACGGAAAACCCTGGACAAGAGGGAAAAAACAAATGAGTGATGATGATGGCACGCAACTGGGGGCACACAGAAAATAATAACAAAAGAAGGATAGTACCTTCGTAAGGATAAGTGTACTGGTCTTTCCAGATCAGACGATAATCTCAGGAGCAAGCTTCCAGAAAAGGTCTTGTTTGGACCAGCAATTTCGCCAAGGCAAAGGGAAATGATGAGGTTCAGATGTCATACCTTTGCCACACGATGATCTGGCACTTTTCATTCTGTGAGTAGACTGAATTACAGTGCTCTTGGTCATTGAGGTGACTAAATATGTTTGATCTTTACCAAACCATATAGGGAAAAATAACTGAATCGGCAATAACGTCCAGAAGTCACAACTATTAATGGCCCAGGCTTTGTAGTTGAGTGATTTGAATCTACTTGCCTTCGAGCCCAAGAGGGTTTGCGTGGAGCATGAAAGATACAATGGTGATCAGACTGAACAAACTTCGTGCAGTGATACCGTGTTTCCCGCAGAACCAACATAATAGTCAGTAAAGTAGGGATGCAGCAAAAAGGTACACAGAGACAAAACAGGAAGACTCAAATCTTTGCATTAGCTTTGTTTTGACAAGAACAATAAATTAAGGATGGAAGTATGGAAGATACTACAAAGATGTGACTAAACTCAGTTCATGAATGTACAGATTGGCATTATGAGATTACACAGCAACCAGCCTTCTGGATTCCTGGTCAGTATGACAACAGTTCAATATACTAACATAGGCATAGCCCCAAACTGGCACAAGCCGAAAAGTGATGCGAAGGGCTGCGAAGCAGGCTTGCCATAATCTGAGCCATACTAAGATTTTTATCCAGACCTCCATAACAATGGGCATGGGAGCTTCGAAAGACAGCTTTCCAAAGGGCTAGCTACATAGATTCATGAAGTGAACAAAACTACTGTAGGCATTAGTGTTACAGTAACAGATCAGTGAAAGCCAACTCACACCTCTTCACTATAAATTTGTTTCTTCCGTTTCTATAGTGAATCAAACCATGAATCAAAATCAGCTGATACATTTGAGGAACCAGAATGAGGAGGCACACTGACATTTGAGATGTTCTGTTGCCCTTGTACAAGTGTAGTTTGTTTCTGATCATTTAAGAAGAACGAAATGTCCGCAAGCAAATCATCGACTGAATCATCAATAGATGTTGTTACATCAATCTGCTTGGCACATCTAAAGTCAGTGTTGTTGTCTGAGTCGATAGTTGATCGAGAAGTTACACTTGAGGCAGCAAAACCTTCAATCTCAACAGGTAAAGAAGTCTCCGAAAGTAAGGCATCTAGGGCGTCATCAAGAGGAGCAAGTGCCAGCGATTTGGACGAGCTACTAGCTTTGAATTTCTCATTTGACTCACTGACCTTCGTTCCTTCTAAAGTTGAACTATTTCCAAACGACTTACCTAGGTTGGAGCTAGAAAGGTGAGTTCCTCCAAGGGAATTAAGAAGCATGTCAAGTTCTTCTTCAGGACCAACCAGCTCAAGCTTTGACTGTTTGCCATGACCTGAGCTTGTAACGGTATCTGTGATTCTCGTATAGTTTTTATCTTCTTCAGTGTCTGAATGCACAAGTTGATGATCTGTTTTCATTTGATCATCAGAAAGGATGCTGCTGGCATGGTCATGACTAATTGGATCTTTCCCAGGCTTTACATCCTTGAAGTTACTTTGAACCAAACTTTCTTTAGCACCACAATCCAACAATGTGTCACATTGAATCACTATTTCATTATCTTCTGATGCAACAGCCTAGGAATAATAAGATGAATAAATCAGATGATCCTTGGGATATCATGTCAAGAAGGATGGGTTTCAAAAGGCTCGAGCATACAGACATGTTTAACAAAACAGATCTTAATTTCAGTAACTCAATATTTATAAATTAGGCACACATGACTCCTGCAATTAGAACCTTGTAGAAAGGGCAGCTTTATCAATGCCAACAGGATAATATCAGCTTTAACTTTACCCACCTCAGAATTGTATGAAGTATGAACCATGCACAACACAATCATGGACAGGCTGGTTGACCGTCCGAGTGCAATGGGTCAATGAAATAGGGATCAAATCTCCACTCAAATTCATCAACCCATCTAATAATGTAAGGATGGCAACTGTGCTCCAACAAATAAATAAACCCGCATAGCACCAAGGGTGGAAAACACCAACCAGATAACTCTGAAAGCTTATATAAACTTTATTGCTTCAACTGACGACAGACCATGTAGTGCAGGCAATTCCCATGATCCTGAATGTACCCGCAAGCAGTGGCCAGAATTGTCAAAAGGTCAGATACCAAAGCACCCTGGCCTTGTTGCAGAATGAGTGATGGTTGGGAAAAATGGTTGCAGAACAAGGCAGACACTTGTCAGCAGTAGCTAGGAGGTGGCAACTACTAGTCATGATTTGAGAAAGCAGAGTTTGATATTTAGATTGCAGCAACGATACATTAGGTTTGCATACCAAATGATGAAATGAATATGTTCATGGTTGTGCATGTCAGGGAATATGGACTTAGATCGCATAATTAGACTTCAGCACCCATTTGTATTTGACATAAGCTGGAGCTCTCCAAACTCTCAAGACCACGTAAATCCGTTAGCACCTCATAATAATAAATGCTCTCCCGAGTCATGAATTGTTCTAACTGTCAACATTCCTAATGCAACTAAAACCCCACTTCTGTTTTTACTAAAAAGAAGGCAATACATTCAACGTTTATAAAATTACAAAACTGGAAACAATAACCATAAACAAGAGCTCACCAGATCCTCAGGTAGTAGATCTTCTTCTATGAAAAGTCTCTGAGAGAGCTTAAGCTTCAAAAGTTGGGTGGCCAATGCATCCAGATCCATGGAGAGAAAAGGTACCTGAAAGTTGAGGAGAATATGTACACCAGCATGATGAATATGTAAAAATCTGATGGCATTGTAGGCAAGAAGCCACAAAACCCTAAACAACAGTGCTTCAAGAGTTTATATATGGACGGTAAATTGAAAACTAAAAGGATCTAGTAATCTAAACAAACCTCTATATTCCTCATACCATTTTTTGTTTAATAGTGTACCCCAAAGGCACAAACTTCAAAGGGGCACTCAGCCAAGGGACCGAGGGAAATTCCCGCTATAATGCCATTCATTTTTGAACAAAATATATGCTTCCAGTAAATTACACATATCTATGATTTAGCACCTACCCAAGCAAGCCCTAAAGCAGTGTGAAGAGCGTAGCATAGTACTGCATTTGAACAAGAATGATATAGCATAGTAGCAGATTTGTACCTCAAAATCTGGTGCTAAATCATCCTCTAATATGAAATTATCGTCTTCAATCCAGGACATAATCCCATCCCCTTTAGCTTCAAGCATAGAGGTAGATGCCTGCATAAAATCTAGAGAAGCAGCCAATCAACAATCTTAGCACCACTAGAACAAATCAATCTCACAAAAACTAAGCTCACTTCCGAGCAAACTCATGCTGTAATTTTCAATCTGCTGAATATGAAGCAAAGGGTGAGTACTGAGTAGCGAACTAATGACATGGTAATTCATCGCGGTGTGAATTTTCTACACTGGATCAGATCCATCTACAGGATATCCGCTCCTTCAAATGCTAACAGGAAGTTGAGAACATAGTATACTACTGAAATGCAGAGGATACATTAGGATGCTTGATATAGGTGATTCTAAGTGGCATTGGCCTTAAGATGATTCGGAATAAAACATTCCTTAGTTTAATATTATTCACAGTGCGAAATTTAGCCATCGTTAGAGGAAGGATCGCAAGGATCACCTAGTTGACCTAACCATGGTTGAAGCGAACAACTGAATGAGCTTAGACTGCTTAGTCCATGAGCAGAGATGGTTGAAAAACACACGCTGAGACTAGAAGTGAGTGACTGTGAAATCTCGCGGCGCACACTTACCAAATGGCGAGTTCTGGGAGGCGAGCTGGCCCGACACGCCGAGGCCACGCTCCTCGCGGGGCTGCGTCCGCGCCTGCTCGAGGAGGAAGGCGAAGTCGGCGCCCTTGCTGCGCGGCGCCACCTCGCCGGTCCATTCCGCGGCGGCCGCGGGGTCGTCTGCCTCGGGTTCGTCCTCGTAGCGGTCCCAGTTAGAGGGGAGGTTGCGGCTGCGAGGGGCGGATGAGGAGGAGGAGCCGCTGCCGGCGGCGGCGGCTGCGCGCTTCTGCTTTTGCGCTGCGGCCGCGGCGGGGGTCTGGTGGGTGCGGCGGCCGTGCACCGTGTGCGAGCGCTTCGACCTCGCCGCCGCCTTGGGATCCATTGCGGGGGCAGCCGGCAGCGTCGGGGGAGGGTTTCGCGGTGGTGTGCTTCGGCTTCGCTGCTCAATGTTGTCTTTGCAGTTTAACCCCTAGAACTCTCCGAACTTTGCGTCCGACTCCTCCCTCAGGCCTGCCCTTGCAAATTATCAGGGGCATTGCTTTGTAATTCTATACTCTAACGAGGGCTTCAGATTTCCACGAGCTCAACGAGGCCTTTATTCAGTCTACTTCATGGGCCTTATGTGGCCCAATACGAGAAGAAAGCAATAAAACGCCTGCCGCTACCATCATACCGCTTCTTCCTCGTCTCGCTAGCTCTCCCCGTCACCCCGGATCAGAGCCACGCCTCCGCCCTCCGGCACCAGGAATCCTCATGATGCTCCCCATCCGCCGTCTCTTCTCCTTCCAGGAGGGTTTCTCTCCACCGCCATCCCTGATCCGAGGATAGTCAGTTCGTTCGCGGACGCCGTTTCTTGGCGAGATGGGATCGGCCGCGAGAATCGTCGGCGACCGGAGAGGAGGAGGAGGGGGTTGAGGTCATGCGCGTATGCGGCGGTGTTTATGGCGCCGGAAGGGAGGGGAAGCGCGGGCCGGCGGCCGGCTAGTCTGGTAAGAGGAGGGCAACTGGAATTACCGCTGAGCTCCAAGGATCCATACTAGTTTATGGACCTAAGGAGTATGTGTTTGCACGTTATGCAAGGAGTAGAGTACGGTAGAGAGTCTAAAATCGTAGAGAGTCTAGTATAGTATGTACTCCCTCCGTTCCATATGGTAGTGGATATAGGGTGTCTAGGGTTAGAGGGGGGAGCTATGCCCAGGCCGCAGGTATGGAGTGGGAGGAATGACCGGTGGGGTAGCCGATTGTGTGGCAACTATCGTTTACTTTGAGCTTTTTATACTGCTATTAGATACTCCTGATCTTGGCTACTTTGTATAGGGGTATGTATATTGTATAAACTAGCAAACCTTATACTACCATGGCTACTTTGATGCATGCCTGCAAGATTTTACATGACGTGTTCATTCCTATTTTTATACTACCATGGTTTGATGCATGCCCGTAAGATTGTACATGCGTGTTAGTTCCTATTTTTTATACTGCCATAAAGCAAACCTTATTTTGTAATGGATCTCCAGAAATAATTCTGATCTTGTAATTTGTGTTAGTACAGCTACGTTCTTACATATCTAATTTAGTAAGTGCCCAACACGTAATAGAGGTAATCATCAATTTTGCTAGATGCGCTATAAGCTGCCTGAGGAGGTGGAAGATGATAGGAGGAGGACGACAAGCTAGGTGGGCTCGTGAGAGGAATAAGGGGCAGGTCAAGCTGCGCCTGGATTGCACTTACACACAGTGAACCGTCCAGGTATAAATTCAGTCGACCGTGATCGATGGGAATATGGCAATGTTCCTGGTGAAATTTTCCTTTTTCAGTTTTTTGTGTGCGAATTTATCAGTCTAATCATAGGCTGCTTGCCTGCTCCCTTAGACCCTTAGGCCTTATGACATATGGGGACAATGAGCTGCAGGCCTTGACTTGTTCCCTGAAACCTGCTTTGTAAGTGTAGCTAATTTATGTTTTGTCATAATGTGTAGTTAAGTCCCACTGGATATAGTCTGATTAAAATTGACAATTTTTATTATTATTAAGGGAACATAATGAAGGTACTCGATTTCTTTTTATCGCACCCAAAGGTTTTTTGGGAAGTCCTCAGCTAAAATGTAATAGAAGCAAATGCTCTGTTAGTTATTTCTTATGGTTTGTCGAACACCGGTGTCCTTTCAGGAGTTATGGTGTCAAAGATGTTGAAGTTAGAGATGTGCTGTTAATTGATCCCTGTGTTTGGTAGCTGTAATTTGAGTAGCAACTGCGGTTGGGAAAGAGGAGACAGGGTGTGGGGACCGAGTGAGGGCGGTGTGGGTGGGGTGTTATAGAGGGCAAGCAGGCTACACTGGAGTAGGCTTGGCCCATTTAAGTCCAGCTGAAACCTGGCCTCTACTTCGGCCTGTTATGTCCTGTTAAATAACTTGGGCTCTGGGACAGAGATCCCAAGATGCCATTCACTGACTACTACCTTGCCAAATGTCCAAGGGAAGCTAATCCAGTGGCGCATAAGATCGCGAGGAGGTGCTATCAGTCTAGAGTTTTTTGTATCTGGGACAATGATCCTCCAGTTTTATTTGCTGTTTTTTATAAACGATGTAACTACATTTGATGATGAATTAAGCTAGCCAAATGGCATTCCCTGAAGAGAACCTTGCCTCTCCTATCGCCTTCCCAAATCCCAAATCCCAAATACTACGTTGGAGTCCTCTGCTTCCACTGTCCAGATTCTCCTCCAGGATCGCGCTGGAGTTGTCATGGCAGATTTCCTAGCCGCGCGACTGCATAGCGAGTGGAGATTTTATAGCAACAGTCATGCAAGAGGAGGAGGAGGTGGTGGGTGGAGGTCGTGGCATTGTCCTAGTTTCCAGACAAGCGACACGCGGGGGCTGGTAGGCAGGAGGGGGATGCGACACTAATTTCTATTTCAACCTGTTCCATTATCTGGTAGTTTTGTTATCTACACCTTGTTGTGCTCAGTACTGCTACTGTAGTTCCTTTATTTGGAGGAAATGACAGTCCCAACCTACCATTTTGCTCGTTGAAGTGCAAGATGTCATTAGGAACTAGACATCAATTTTAGCGGGTAGAGGTGAGGTTTGAACCCAGGCTGGCTAGCTAGCCCATCATCCATTCCATGGTGCTAGCCATTAAGTTCCTGGATGACTTCTCGAGATATCAGCCAACGAACTAGCCAAATTTTCTGGTTAAATTGAGCTAATTTCTGACATTCAAATATGAGTGAACTTGCTAGTGGTGGATTGCTTGGTACTTTTGAGTTGTCTTTTATGTGTGATCTAAGATTTCAAATTTGTAGTCCTTTTCATTAAGGCCCTTATGAGTTATGACCCCTTTACGTCGAGTTATATCAAGAGAAGGGGATCAGTACAATATTGTCGAGGTCTACTGCATTAGGTGGATCAATTTTTATTTCTTTTTGTTGCTAGGTTATAGTGGTTTTTTGACTTATGTTATCAGGAGCTACATTTTGTTTGGACAGAGAAATCATTCTACAGGTACCCACCTTTTGTGTGCAGGTTGTTGAGGTAATAATTTGGTTATGTCGTTTTACTTCATTCTATATCCAGTAGTGTACAGAATATTTTGTGCTCTGGCCTACGACATGTCAAAACTGAATTCTTGTTGTTTGTGCCTTTCTTTTTTGCAGGCAAAAACTCCATCATCCATATTGAAGAAAATCTTTCCAAATCCTACTTGGCGGATTGTTCTCAATTATCTTATGCTCTTGTTTCACTTGTGGCACATGAAATTCTGGTAATTTTTAATTAGTCTTGAAACATTATGTGTGTGGAATGATATTATTATAATCATATAATTGCATCGTATGAGCTACTAAAGTAGACAACACAGTGCAGCTTGTTTGGCTGATATTTTTATTGGTCCCCTATGTTCTTCGTGAAACTAAACTGTGCATTTTTTTCTTGGTCCTATTTACATGATATAAATGTTTTTTTCTTCTGAATTTTGTAGAGAGTTTTCCAAAATTCATAGGTCACTTAATGTTTAAATTTGGAATTCCTCACCATTTCCTACTAAATCCAAAGAAGACCTTAAGTGGAAGGGATTAAACCCATGTGGATGGGAATCAACCACACCCCACCATTTTCCCTAGAACTTATTTCAATTCCACATGAACTTGACATATAGATTTCCGCATGTAGTTTTTAAGTTCTTGATATAGTTGCTTCGTTAGTGACCAAGGAAAAATTAGCTAGGTTCACTTTTAGTTGTATACTATGAATGTGCATTTGTGTACTAGAACCAAGAACATGTGTTTATGTACAATATAACAATACATGCTTCTTACATACTATACATAAATCCATATTTTTCTCGGGCTAAATATTTACATGCAACTATTTTTCTCAGACTAAATTTTACATGCACCATGTGGTAGGCATATGTATATACCATCAGGCCCTGCATGATCGACGATGTTATAGGACTTGGGTAGGGCCAAGCAGGACCAACTCGTGCCAACAAACAGAGGATAGGCTAACACTCTGGAAGGTGTCCGAAGTCCGAACTCCACCCGAGGGTTCCACATCAGCTTGGATTAGCTCTCCTTGATATTTTAGGGGCACAATAGTCTTTTTGTATAGGGAATCTTATTTTGAAACCCACCGGGGACCTGTAACCCCAAACCAACCGTACTATTTAAGGTGGGTAAGGGAAAAGCCCCAGGAGGAGGAACAACTTCTCACCTCGACACACACAGATCAATGTGACCTCGAGAGATCAGCTCTCTCGTCTCGCTCGAGCACTCTGATGCAAGATCAATACAACCACCATACACAGGAGTGGGTATTACCTCGATTGTGAGGGCTTGGACCTGTCGAACTTCCTGTCTTAAGTGTTACCATTGTTGATCCACCGCCGCACTACAATGAGTATGCAACGAATAACATGTCAAAATTAATATAAGTAACATACGCAAGGATGGGACGACAACTTCTTGACCTTCCCATATATGCTTTTGTAGATGAACTCGATGTATTGGAGTGTCACACACTGCATTTTAGAACGGCATGGTTTGCATGTTGATCAAAAACACATTTCAACATGTTGCTACGAAGCTGGCCATCTCTTTTTTTGCAGATGGTTGTTACTTGTCTAAAAAGCCTGAAAACGAGACAGCAAATAAATAGCGACATAACTAATTGGCGATCAAGTTTGTCGAGGTATAATATGTTAGAAACTTTAGTTGGAAGCAAAATGATCAAACTAAACTAAGTTGTGCAAAATAACTAATTCTTTTTTGCAACCTATACATTCTGGATCACTCGATTGCCAAACAGATGAAAGCTTTGGCCTAACACATGCCCAATTAGATCGTTGACGAGTTTCCTTCTATTAATTAGTGGTCCAGGATTGAGAAGCTAAGGAAGAAAGTATAAGGTAAGTTTGAGAGATTATTATCAACTAGACCGACATCCTCAAAAATTTAAATTACGAAAGCCTATAGAGATGGAGAAGAAACCTTCTCGACGACATGATTGGCGAAGACATCCATGACTAGTGTGCGGGCATGAGGCATGATTTCTGTACATAGCATAACTATCTCTCAATTAGTTGATGTTCTTAGTTTCTTTTGTATAAAATGGCTCCAAATCGATTAGTCCTACACGTAAAATACATCAAAAGATAAAGGTAACAAATGGTTGAGCAACATAAAGTTAAAGTCACAGTTACTTGAAGCAACCCAAACAAAAACATGATAAATAATTGTATAGACATACTAAATGGAACTATTGCTTATTATTTCTAGTTCTAACAATGGACATGAGAGTTAAATATGTCATGTGCAGTTGAGAGCAGGCACTTGACCCTTGATATCATTAGCCTCATAGAAGAGTTCAGTTCGGTGGATAATTGATCTGCTGAAGAAGTGAGTGAAACATTGAATTCCTATTATTCAGTAGACCGCCTAAATTGTAGATATTGTGTGGTGTGTCACAAGAGTATTCTTGAGCAAAATCTTTCTATGCACTTCTTCAAAATTGAGAAAAAAGAAGATTGCACATGCACTGTGGTTGGTACTCCAAAGTTATTGGTATCTCTCTCACTCTCTCTGTGCCAGCATCTGTAGGGACCTTTTGATGATATGGAGCAAATATTTACACATCAACCACTTATACCCGAATCTTAAAAGGTCTCTACCGATGCTGAGAGAGAGGGAGGGAGGGAGAGAGAGACCAATAACACTGGATTGCAAACTGTAGTACATGTGCAATCTTCTCAATTTTCAAGGAGTGCGCAGAAAGATTTTCTCAATATTGCACTCATGACAGACTACACAATGTCTACTATTTAGGTGGTGTATTGAATATTAGGAACTCAATATTTCACTTCTTGAGCCGATCAAAAGTATCAACTGAACCCTTCTTTGAGGGAGTCATGTAACTGCTCTCAGGTGCACAGACATATTTAACCCTCAAGTCCATTGTTAGAACTAGAAATAATAAGCAATAGTTTCATTT
Organism: Brachypodium distachyon; assembly: GCF_000005505.3. Classification (NCBI taxonomy): domain Eukaryota; kingdom Viridiplantae; phylum Streptophyta; class Magnoliopsida; order Poales; family Poaceae; genus Brachypodium; species Brachypodium distachyon. Next base: position 14,540,567 of record NC_016132.3, on the reverse strand, counting down.
ACTATGTCTACGATTATTTATCATGTTTTTGTTTGTGTTGCTTCAAGTAATTGTGACTTTATATTGCTCAACCATGTGTTTCCTTTTGATTTATTTTACATGGAATACTGGTCCATTTGGGAGCTGTTTTATACAAAGGAAACTAGGAATATCAACTAATGGAGATATAGTTATGCTATATAGAAATAATATCCCATGCGTGCACACTAGTCATGGATGTCTTTCCAATCATGCCGTCCAAAAGGTTTCATCAACTCTAAATTGGTGGGAGATTAATCTTAATCAAGTCCTGCCTATCTAGTATACCTGCTTATTTGCTCTATGTTATCAAGTTCCCTAGTGGGCTATTTCTGCTATTAATGCACATATGGCTCACTGCTTGTGGGAGAACTACGAGGGGCACAGGAAATTCATCTGGCCAATTGGGATTTGGTAAGTCAGAAAAAAGAGATTGGGGGTTTAGGGATCCCTAACTTGAGAGATCTGAACCTATCCTTGCTTGCCTCCTGGATAAAAAGGTATCATCATGATAACAATAAACTGTGGGAACAACTGATTGATTTTAAATACGATACTAGAAATCCAAATGTGCTTGCTTGCTTCGATTTTAATATTTCTGACTTTAGAAGGGTGTGATGTGGGCCTGTAAGGCTACTAAGATGGGTTATGTCTGGCAAGTGGTGTCAGTGTTTGGTACAGGCAATATTTGTTTCCTGGTAGTGTACTGCAGTGAATATACGATGGTATCACAAGAGACAGAGATTTCGACAGGTTCGGGCCCTTGGGATCGAGGTAGTAACCTACTCCTATATTTGGTGATTGTATTGGTCTTGCCTCAAGGTACTCGAGTGGGTCGCTTTTGATCTGTGTACAAAGGTGTGGCTTGTTGTGTCTTGTTTGAGGTTTTTCCCTCACCCGACTTACATAGTGCGGTCGGGTTAGGGTTACAGGTCTAAAGTCGGTTACAAGGAAAGATTCCTTATGCAAAGGACTAGAGTGCGCGTAAAATATCTAAGAGCTTCCTTGACTTCTACTCCATGTCGATGTGGGACCCTCAGGTTGAGATCAGACTCCTTCAAGAGGATTTGCTTACCCATCTGGTTGTTGGCCGAATTAGGCATGTTTGGCCATACCGAGCCCTATGACATCGTCAAGTGGGGAGTGGGCACCCTGTTAAGTTTTGGTAGGATCATTGGACTTGGCATACCTATCAGCATGCTTTTGGGATATACTCCCTCCGTCCCAAAATAAGTGACGTGGATTTGTATAAGAATCTATACAATTCCACGTCACTTATTTGGGACGGATGGAGTATGTTATTTGCAAGCAACAGCATAAAACCCTGCGGGAGATTTGGGATGGTTCTGGACTCAAACTAACCTTTAGACGCAATTTTGATAATGACTTGCTGCTTCAGTAGGGGGCTTTACATCAGATTGTCTCTGTGCTTCAGTATAGTGAATAGGAGTACACTGTTTCTTGGAAGTGGCCTAATTCTGGGATATGTAATGTGCAGTCTTTATATGTGCTCGTTAACTTTCGTGGTATTATTCAGCTTGTGGTTCCTGCGGTGTGGAAGCTTTGTGTGCCCCCTAGGGTACTAGTTTTCTGTGGTTACTAAATGACAATAGACTCCTCATTAGTGATTATCTAGCTAAAAGACAACAAATTCCTGATAAAACTTGTCTGTTCTGCAGTGGAACTGAATCAATTAATGGATTAATCATTTTGTTCTTGAGTGTTTATTTAGCAGCTTTCCGTGATGATTTGTCCAGCTTCTGAATTGATAATAAGAGAAATCTGTGCACCAGTATGCTATCTACTGCTGTGTTATGGAAATACAGGATTTGTATGTTGTTTGGAAACACAATGTTGTCTGGTTTGCAGGTTCTATGGCACAAATTGGTGCGACTGCTCGACACTTGGAGACTGCTGTGCCCGGAAAGAAAGGTTAGCTGATAAATCTGGCAAGAACAAAAATCTGGGAACCACCCTGGCTTGGCTGGGGGTGAAGAGAAGGACTATGGATGAGATGCCAATTGCCAAACTGCAAGCATCGACTGGAGAAGATTGGGGGCTTGCATTGACTATCTGACTTAGATGTAATAGAGGAGATGTAGAAATGTTTATCTTCTCTTGCTTCCTAATTTACCTTGAGCTGTTTTCGGTGCTCGCTACATTACTCATTTTCTGATTTACCTTGAGCTGTTTTCGGTGATTAGTAATGACTATGTTGTTTCTTTCTAGTAATGGAACAGGGGCTTTTTTTTGCCCTGTTGCTCTAAATAAAATAAAGGGTCAGCTGGAACCTAATAGTCCAATGATAGAGCGGTATGCCATTACTTTTTTTTTTGACAGCCGGTATGCCATTACTTTAAAGATGCATTGTCTCTCCTATTCCTTGAGTTTCATGTTTCGCGAATTCGCGGTGGTGTGCAGTGACAGTGTGCTTCGCCTAATCGGCTTCGCTGGTGAGTTTTGTTTTTGCAGTTCAACCCCTGTCTCTCAGTGCTCTTCGTAAGAAGACTCTCATGGGCATTCCATTGTGATTCTTTTTTTCTTGAGTCTCTGACGACCTCACGGCTGTTTCGCGGAGCCCAGAGGCGAAACGCCAAAACCCTTTCGCCTCGCTTCCGTGGCTTGACGGGCGGCGGAGATGCGCTTCACGGCGTCTCCGGTGGTGGAGCTCCCGGTGGGCGGCGCCGTGCTGACCTTCGAGCAGGACAACGACTCCTTCGAGGTGGGCACCTCCGTCTGGCCCTCCTCCCTCGTCCTCGTCAAGTTCGCCGAGCGCTGCCTCGGCGACCCTTCCCTCCCCTTCGCCGACGCCCTCCGCTTCGCCGGCGCCCACGCCGTCGAGCTGGGATCCGGGTGCGGCCCAGCGGGCCTCGGCCTCTCCCGCCTCGGCCTCTCCGACCTCGTGCTCACCGACATCGCCGCCGTGCTCCCCGCCCTGCGACGCAACCTCCGCCGCAACCGCCGCCACCTCCAGCGCGTGCCCCGCCTCGCCCAGCTCCACTGGAACTGCCCCGCGCAGCTCGCGCAGCTCGCCTCCGCGCGCCGCTTCGACCTCGTCGTCGCCGCCGACGTCGTCTACGTCCAGGAGTCGGTGCCCCACCTCGTCGCCGCCATGGACGCGCTCGCCGACGCCGACCGCGGCGTCGTGCTCCTCGGGTACCAGATCCGGTCCCCCGAGGCGCACCAGGCGTTTTGGGAAGCCGTGCCTGCCGCCTTCCCGGTGATCGAGAAGGTGCCGCGGGAGCACCTCGACCCGGACTACGCCTACGAGGAATCCGATGTGTTTATCCTCCGCAGGAGGCCGCGGCAGTGAGATATGCCTCGATTGACACGCATCTGCTCATCATTTACATACAGGTTTGCAATAAGTGTTCATTCAGTAACAGTTCCAGAGCTTTTTAGTTGTGGTGAGGATATCTGATAGAAACTGCTGAATGTTGCTTGATGGAGAGTCAATGCGTTGGGTTGGTTAATTGAAATCGTTGTGAGTTAGATCGAGTTGATGAGCGGATCTCTGCAATAAGTTACAGAACATCCTTGCAATGTGTGGAGGCTTGTTGGATTTACTTAACTATGTAGTAATACTCCGTAAATGTTATTGCTGGAGTTGACACAAAGAGAATATCATGTTAAATAAGATGTTTTTCGACGTTTTGTGTTGTTTTTCGCTGATTTGTGTCGTGAACATGTTGGATTTTTCATGTCCACGATTGTTCTTATATAATGTATTGTGTACTTGGCAAGAGGAATTAAGTTCTAGACTTTTGTGTTACTATTAACTAAGCATCTTAATGCTCAGCTCATTTGTTGGAATCAAACTCCTTGTTAGAGTAACATAAGCTCTGTGTCAACGCCTTTTCTGGTTGCTATATGAACCGATTGAAGCTGGAAATGCTCTTCTTCCTAACTAGGGTAAGGGATACTTAAACGTGACTTAATTGAGCCTACACATGCCTCCAGTATGCAACTCATCAACTTGAGTACATTGAGAGGATTATGCCATGTCTTCTGTTGTTTAAGCAAATCCATTGTGGTTTATGAAATATTGGTAGAGAGCAATGGTTGAAATGCTTTATGGTAAACTGAAAGAGTGGTAAAGCACCATTAGTTCTTGGAAGCAACCATGCTTAAAGCAGCTTGACTTAAATATCATTGTTTTGTCCTGTGCATGTACCTTGAATACCTTGAAACAATGTGGAATGCACCCTTGGATGAGGCTAATCAGATTACTTCTTTTTTTACTGTTTGGTTTTGGGTCTAGGGAGGACTGAATTCAGAAGGGGGACAGTTCTCCATCACAGATGTGACGTTGAAGCCTGAAACAAACTGTGATGCTGAGTAGACTTTCGAAGTGTATCTCTTGGAATCTTAGGGGCCTGCACCACAGAGGCATCAAACGATGATTTTTTATTTTTTATTTTATTTTTTTGCTTTTGGGGAACGGGATGTTTTTATTCAAGAAAAGAAGCCTGGTATCTGTAACATTTTGTATGGTCAGTCTCATGTTGAGCAATCGAGCTGTCTAGTAATCTTTCAACAAAGCGCGGGTATTGAATGTGGGACTGCTGGCTGGGCAGAACTATAGTTCCTCAAAGCTTTCTTTTACCGGAACATTGGCCTCAGCCACACCCAATCATGTTGACTTGACTTCATCATATACATGTTGCTAGAGTTGATGCAAGATAACAACATTTTAAGGATAAACATTTTGGAATTTCCATGTTCATGGTTGTGTTTTATTCGTTGCATCGTCTGATCGACAAGATGGAATTACCCTGCAGACTTATGGTTACTAATACTCAACTTTGGTCTGGAAACCAAACCTTTTCTGAGAGTGAGGAATGAACTGTATTCATGCCTTTTTGGGGTTCCTACATGAAGTGATGGAAAACTGGAAATGTTCCTCGTCCCAACAAAGGTAAGAAAAACTCAAATGTGACCTCAACACTGAGCCTCGCCATGCGTCAAGTATGCAAACTCAATAGTTGAGTCTGCTGAGAGGATTATTATGAAAACAAGCCTGATATTTGTAACATTATGATTTATGTATGGCCAGTCTTATGTTAAGCCTCGCCATGTGGCTTTTAGCAGCTTGAACTTAAACGTCATGTATGACGAAACAACGTGGAATCCAAGTGTTTTTTCCCTACCAAAAAAGAAAAATCAACGTGGAATCCACACTTGGATAAGGCTAGACAAATTCCATTTGGTATGATAATAAGGTTTTATTTGATTTTATATGCTTCAAGACAATTTTATACAATTTCGGGGGTATCATATTTTAAAAACCCTTCCTGAAAAATCAAACATTTTAAAGCATCGTACTAACTACTAAGTTGGTTTGACATGTTTTCAGACATTGAAAATCCTAATTTTATGAGAGACCTTTATGAAACACAATAAACAACGTCTTGTACCGTGTTTCCCAAGATTTCGTTGAGGTCTCAACTTGTGTTCTCGTACGACAGTTTTCTGCTGGGCCCGTATGTCAGGCCGAGAGACAAGCATCAGGGTCGCCGCAAGGAAAAAGGAAAAATCAGCTTAGGGCGAACTCCTCAGCGGCAAACGACCACCGTTAGATCGAGATCCAACTGCAGGCTCGCCGCCATCTTTCTTCCCCAATCCCCCCCTCCTTTTAAGAACCCAATAATACCCCCTCTGCGAGCCCTCCTCTCGTTCGCCGCCGTCTTCCTCCTCGCTTCCTCCGCCTGCGGCGCCGCTCTGCCGCTCCCTCGACGACGCAGGCTCCGGCGCAAACCAAGGCAGGCTTCGCCGCTCCGTCCCTTCCTCGCCGGACGTTGTAAGTCAATCCTCATCCCTTTCTCCTACCTCACCTCGTGCTCCTCGCCCCCACGCCCAACCCTAGCCGCTCCCAAATAGATTAACCCCACCGGCCTACGTAATTTCTCGGTGCGCTAGGTCTAGATCCGCCCCTTGCCCAGCGCAGCGGCTCTGCCTATGATTGATTTCTGTTCCGATTAGGGTTACTGGATTAGCAGCTATCGATTGTGTTTTTGCATGTTTGGCCGCATGGACAGGATTTTGGGGAATAAGACGAGGAGAATAAGCAGTGAGCTGCTTGCTTGAAATCCTTTTCGAATTATTATTGAACGTACTTTATGGCAGCATAATGCACACACAACCAATCTTGTTAGCCAAATCTAGTGGGCGTAAATCTGTTAGCTCCCCTAACGTAATTTGCGAACTGCTGCTGTGCAGCTGTTGATGTCTCTTTGTTGAATCTTTTGGGGTAGGGATTACCCGGGTGGTTGTACTGGATTAGAAGAGGCGTTGAACAATCATGGGGTAGTCTGCTCTAAATTATGTGTGCTAATCAAAATAAGTCTCTTAGGTCAGATGGATATCAGTAGCCTTGATTAGAGCAGGGTGGTTCTACTGGATTACAAGAGTTTGTGAACAAACATGGAGTAGTTTGCTCTAGATTGTGTGCGCATCTAATCAAAAGAAGTCTCTTCGGCCAGATGTATATCAGTAGCTTTGCTTAGAGCAGCTGAGATGTTTTACTGGATTAGAAGAGTTTGTGAACAAACATGGTTTAGTCTGCTCTAAATTATCTGTGCATCTATGACATTCTGGTCGGTACTTTTTGTTTTGTTTTGGGTTGTCCTCTTCAAACAAAGATTAATGTTCTAAAACGGTGTGCAGCTTAGGTTTTTAAATGGATCGAATAGTATTCTTTTCGGGCGGATATAACAAGGCCTACTACCCCAGAAGGAGTGCCCTCGTGCAACAGGCAAAAAGTTGTTTCTTTTTGTGCTATGTTGTTTGGTCTCTTTTGCAGTTGCAGGGGCAGAAACAATAACATTCTAGTGGGAGACACTTTCATCTCTTTACTTCTGGCTTTAACTGTTTTGAACAGTGTGCAGATATAGGTTAAAACTGATCAGTTTACTAGGAGCAAGACCTAGTCCCGATGATGCCTTGAAGTAGATCACAATTCTTTTGGTCTTGTTTCTATTCAGATTGTTCTCCTGATATTAACAATTTTGAGTAAGTGTGCAGATTAGGTTAAAAAGGAACTGGGATTAGGGTTTTCTTACAAGAGCTTGAGCTTTATAATGTTGCAATCACACAGTGAGCGTTACAGGGGTAAATTCACAGGAAATTGTACTTGTTGGTGATATTAAAAGATGCATAGTTCTTGCCAACCTGGTTTGGTTTAATCCTATATGTTCCCTTCGCTATTTTGTCTTCTGTAATGCACTGAGGTATTCCAGTATTCCTTGCTTACTGTTTTTGCCAGAGAACGCAATCATGCATATGTAGCACATTAATTCTTGTGATGTGGGTAAGGTTTATTGACTCTTTTGTTTCTATTTTCTTGGTTTTGTACAGCAGCTGAAGTGAAACCATGGCGGAGCACTTGGCATCAATTTTTGGTACTGAGAAGGACAGGGTCAACTGCCCCTTTTACTTCAAGATTGGAGCATGCCGCCATGGGGATCGCTGCTCCCGTCTGCACAACAGGCCAACCACGTCGCCAACTATTGTGCTTGCTAACATGTACCAGCGCCCTGATATGATCACCCCAGGAGTTGATGCGCAAGGTCACACTATTGATCCTGAGAAGATGCAGGAGCACTTTGAGGACTTCTATGAGGATATCTATGAAGAGCTGAGCAAGTTTGGTGAAGTTGAGACCCTGAATGTGTGTGACAATCTTGCTGATCACATGATCGGGAATGTCTATGTCCAGTTCAGGGAGGAAGAACAGGCCGTCGCTGCTCACAATGCCCTCCAAGGCCGCTTTTACTCTGGCCGCCCAATTATTGTTGAGTATTCCCCTGTGACCGACTTCCGTGAAGCAACCTGTAGGCAGTTTGAGGAGAACAGCTGCAACCGTGGTGGCTACTGTAACTTCATGCATGTGAAGCAGATTGGCAGAGAACTCCGGAGGAAGCTGTATGGGGGACGTTCCCGGAGGAGCCACGGGAGAAGCCGCAGCCCAAGCCCGCAACACAGGAGGGACAATCGTGACCGTGGTGGTGACTTCCGCCGTGAAGGTCGTGATGGCTACCGTGGTGGCGGCGGTGATGGTGGTTACCGTGGCGGTGATGGTGGTGGCTACCGTGGCGGTGATGGTGGTGGCTACCGTGGAGGGGGTGGTGGTGGACGGAGGGGTGGAGGTGGCAGGGGGTATGACAGGTACGATGATGGAGGAAGACGCAGGCATGGTGGCAGCCCACCAAGGCGTGGGAGGAGCCCTGTCAGGGAAAACAGTGAGGAGCGCAGGGCCAAGATTGAGCAGTGGAACCGCGATCGGGAGGAAAAGAAGTGATCTCTGTTACTGTCATCTTCGTTCAGTCGCTGCTATACTATGTTGCTTTTTTAGTCTGTTCCTTTATTGCTGTGTAAGTCATACATTGGTGTGTTGGTCGAGTAAAACATGATTCTACTATTCGTTTTGCTTCGTGTAAAGAGTCGATTATTTCTCAGTATTTGTCGATGGATCTGTTATAATATTATTTTTGTAGTCGGTATTCTACAGCTATTGATTTTATCTGAATTCCTTGGTTTTACACAAACGTTGCTCTGCCCAGCATTTGCTATTTTACCAAGGATGGAACCGTTGTTTGGCCCATGGGTCCCGCTGATCATCCTCAATTCAAACGTCTGGCACGTTTAGAAGGAACCTGTGTTCTTCTGATGCAGCAGCACGTTCGCCTTCCTTTTGTTTAAAGCCAGCAGCAAGCTAATGTCAAACCCTACCTGTCTTCACGACGCCGACTAGCCGGCGCCGGGGACGACGACAAATGTAAAACATGAAACCCGCAGAGGCCTAGCCCGAAGCCTCGAATTTCTGACTGATAACAAGGAAAGCCTCCATTTTTCTGACTAATAACAGGAAGAGCCTGACACGAGGCGGTTTTACAAAACAAAAAAAAGGACACTAGACACCCAGAGCCCTGAATGTTTGACTACAAATAACTTTCGCTCAAAAAAAAAGAAGACTACCAATAACTTCTTTTCTTAGCTGGACTACCAATGACCAAGGCTAAAAGTTTGAAGCCTCGTGTCAAACATTCAGGGCAGAGTCTGAAGGCCTGCAGAGAAATATACGGAAAGAGAGTTTAAAAACTACTGTATTTGTGTACCGGTTCTCCACAAGTTGAGAGACGAAAAATAGATACCGGTTTTCTCCGAGCTCATTTTCAAGATCTGACCGATAACTCCATCTATGCATGCTTCCTTTGCTTCCCGTATTTGTTGGTATCGTACAGCAGTTTTGCTGTACAGTGCCAACCATGCTTGCTTGTTTCTCACGTACTCCGTTCCTAAATACTCGACGACAAGTATTTAGGAACGGAGAGAGTACATTTTTCCTGCTTAAATTCGAATTGTATACAGCCGCACTCGCAAGGTCCTATCAGACGAGCATAAGCTGATGCAAGGCATGTTTAGAATTAGGGCCTTTTGTTAGCTCCCACCTACAAGATTTTCATACAGCGTACAAGCAGGCTGTAACAATCTATAAATTCACCAATTAGTTTTCCCAGTGAGTGATTATATTAATAAAAACACAGAGCAAAGATAGAAAAGAAAAGAACGACCAAACCAGAATTTATTATTGTTACAGAGGAAGAGGACAACCAAACCAGAGATATGAGTACTTGGAGCACAACAAATGGACTGGAGGAGAGTACACATTAGCTGGAGAGATGAGGAGCATCACGGAAATATCCTGGACTATGTTTTTTGACAAGATCAATCCCCGCGTGTTCTGATATGATCCATAGGAGGGTTGTGAGCTCCCCGCCACGACCGAGCTGCTCAGCGTGGGACTCCCTGCTGCATCGGATCGACGCGTAGATGAGCAGACGCACCCAGCCATCCAAGATGAACTTCAACATGTTTTCCATAGTCCTAGGAATAGGATCCTCCAAGTCTGGAATCCAGTGTGCAAGTTTTGGACCCAAGGTGTGTTTACCTCTCAGACGCTCTTGATGAGGCAGTAGTAGGCTCAGCAGCAATCGAGCTTGTTTAGTTCCTTCCCTTATAGTAGCAGTATCTGGGCCCGTAAGAGTAACCTTGCCTTCTTCCAGCATCCGCGAAGCATGCTCCTTCTTCGATGAGTACCTCTTACTGACCTCCCTCTTCTCCCGTATCCCCTGCAGAGCACGGCGGGTTGTTTCATACATGCTGCGGAGCTTAAGTCCCGGTAGCATGCTGGGGCGTTCAGCAACGAGGAACACCATGTAATCCGACATCCCCTTGATCGCATCCGCATGTTCTTTAGCCTCTTCTCCTTCGATACAGGGGCTGCACGAGAGGAAAACATCCGTGGCGATGTGCCAGATGAGGATGACCTCTTGGAATTCAAGAGGGAGGTCCTTACCTCCGCCTTCTGATTTTGGAGACTTGATTGCATAATCTCGTTCCTTGTGCAGGCTGGCACTGCGGCTATGCCTCCCGTGATGATGAACTTGCTCGTAGGGGGCTTCAGGCGGGGATTGATGATCATACATGAAACTGGCGTGGCCATTCCTCCCGTGAACAGCATGCTGCTCGTTGGGTTCAGGTTGGGATTCATGATGCATGTAAGCAGCATAGCCAAGACTCCAGCGATGAGCTTGTTGCTCGTAGGGGTTGTAGGGGAGTCCAGGCGGGGCATTTGCAGCTTGTTGCGGAACTATCCAGTCCGCGACCACGGCCACCGAAACGGCCGCCAGCGGCAGGGCGGCAACCGCTGCCCAAGATAAGGGGGAAGGATGTCGAGAGGCCGGGTTGACTCCACGGGTGAGGTCGGAGTCGGAGCCACGTCGCCCACACTTGTGGAGTGACCCCCGCGCCGTGGTGAGGGATGCTGGGATGACCCCACGGGTGAGGTCCGAGGCACATAGGTGGGGCGACCCCCGCCGTTATGTGATGGACCATCGCCGTACTCACCGTTGGAGACGTTCGTGGGGTCCACGGGAGTGCTAGTATTAGGGAAGAACTTTGTGCATATATTTTCGAAGACCAGCTTCATCACATAGTGTGGAACCTCAATTTCCATCGAGTGGTACTGGTAAACTGGTTCAATCTCGCTTCTCCCCACTGCTTTGTACATGTCACCAGTAGTGCACTCGTCCAACAAGTTGCGCTGCCCAATGTTGCGCGCCCACCTCCTGTAGCTTTTGACCTCCTTGGCACTTTCACATGTCCACAACCACAAGGAGAGCTTGGAAGGATACAGAGACACAACAAAGCAGCGGAGCTTCTTCCATAACCCCTGGCACAAAAATTCATGATAGAACCAACAATGCGGCCGAGCTTTCAAGAATGAATGTGTCCAGGTCGAAGCTAGTGCTCTGAGCAGCCATCTGACATCGAGGAGGAACGTCGTCCACAGCAATATCTGAGTGATGACGAAATCTGCTGTCTTCATGCCACCTCTAGGATGCAAGTAAAACAGAACAATCACGGCGGCTGTGAGGGGCGGCGAGGCCACACGGATGGCATAGCCAACCCAAGTGTTGACAACGGGTGTCTTGGTGTAGAGGATGTCATACATGAGGGAGATTTCCATCTCCACCACCTTGCACATATTCTCCCAATCATCAGAGAAGATGCTTCTGACGGCATCACGATCTATGTACTGCACGGAATAATCAGAGAAGGCACCCTTGCAGATATCGAACAGGTCCTGAGCAGCCAACAGGGCTTTCTCATCGTCATCTAGCTTCTTGCCTCCACCATAATCACCAACGAAGCTGCTACTTAGCTGCCGGCACTTGAATGAGCTCCATATGATGTCCAAATTCCCTCGGCGCAGAGCAATCGCACTCTCCGCATACTTGAAAATGCCCAAGAAAAATGTGATCCAGGAAGCCTTCTTCAAGATCCCAGCAGCACAGTTGACAAGTATAAACCTGTACAAAACATAGATGACTCCAATGATCTGGAAGGGAACAAAAAACATTCGTCGCTTCCAGGTCTCATTGTCCTCCATGGAGTAGGCGCTGATGTTGTCCGGTCGAGCGTGGTGCTGCAGGAGGAACGGCAACCAGAACGCAGTGATCAGCTTATCGTGTGGCGAGGTTTCAAGGTACAAGTTGCTCAGGACATACATCGGGACCCATTCGCTCAGCTGGTACATCACCCACACTGACTTTCTCTGAAAACCATGAGCTTTACGCCGGCGGATCTCTGAGAAGACGGCGAGGACAAGATACGAGACTAAGCTGAGAATCACCACTCCCCGGGGCACCCAGATATTCAGAACCTTCACCGCATCTTCCAGCCTTGCGGCAGCCTTGCACTGTAATCAAGATTAGGTAGTTACACTGATATCATATCCAAGCCAAAAGCATCTAATTAACATGGTCTACTCTAGCTAAGTTAATCGATATTGCATCTGAATGCTAAATGCTAAAGAGATCCGCTTAAAGGACGAGATCGAGGATACCATACGTACCAGAGCCGGAGGTACGCCGTAGCCCATTTCAGTCGAGACCGAAGTGTATGAGAAGACAGCTGCTCTCGAGAGTCTAGAGATAATAACGTACTACTTGCCTAGTTGCCTGCAGATGGTTTGCTAAATTTCGCAATTAGCATTATTTTTAGTATTTGTCCCCATACCCGTAAACTACAGCAATTATGCATCAAGATTCGTTTAAGGTCCTAAGAACGTATAGGTTTGTCTGGGAGTTGCCAGGGTTTACCTGTTGACCTGAATTAAGGTGCCAGTCTATTGCAGATCCAATCTGTCAAAAACTTGTCCTACTTATGGAGACAGCTCAACGTCGTACTCAACTCAATTTTCTAGTATATACCAACAGCCAGAAACAAAACTAATGGTGAGTTGGTGCGTAGGTGCTGGAGTGTAGTGAAGTGGACAAAGAACTGCTTAGGAAGGAAACAGGGCACATCATCTGCTTGACGCTTGCACATACATTTGAATCTAAGACATGAATATGCATTAGCTACAACAGATTAGCTAGAGAGCATATTAAAAGTTACTAAACAAACTATCTCTCAGCTAACATTTCATTTCTTTCATGTGGTCCTAAATTGCCAGCTTATTCCTCATACTAGCAGGCATATAACCCACTCCATTATAAATTGTACTCCCTTTGTTCCTAAATACTTGTCGCCGGTTTAGTGCAAACTTGTACTAAAACAGCGACAAGTATTTAGGAACGGAGCAAGTAATAGTTAAATACCTACTTTTCTTAAAGAAAAATCACTATACTATAGAAGACCGAATGCAGACCCCTCTTCCCATACCTTACTATAATAAAGGGCGGCGCGAGGGCCTACCGTGTAGAGGGCGGTGGCGCCGGTCCACTACCGGGGCGGCGTCCGAGCATGGACGGCAGGCCGCAGAGGGTGAACCTGCAGCAGTGGATGCGCTGCTCCGCCAAGCAAGGACCAGGGTTCATGACGGCGCGCAGCGGCGGCAGGGACGGAGAGGCCCCGCGCCGGCGCGCGATGCGGACCCCGCCAGAGGCGGAGAGCACGGCGGTGGTGCGGCTGACGGCGGCATCCAACTTCCAACGACGGACGGCCCCCGCCATCGCCCCATGGCAGTGTTGGCTGGTGGTGGTAGGCTAGGTTTTGACCGTGGGAGGAAAACCCCACCTTCCGGAGGAGCTGCGCGGGGAGGCGATTGGGTTGAGCAGCGAAACGTGGGTGCGCTCGGCGACGTCGATTAGTTAACGTAACTGGAGGCAGAGGCGGACGCCATCGGGTCGGAGCACAGTGAGGAAGACGGGGTTTACTCGTCCTCCGTTTTTTCAAATAAAAATAGGAGTAAGTAAAATGGATTTGCTACGAACAAGTCTCATGTTTCTATGCTAATCAGTACACGAGTTTAACTGTCGAATCTTAATCCAATGACTGCATTGGGGGAGAGAAAAGTGTGACGTCCACTCAGATCATGAATCAACAGGTTTGATGTGCCAATTGAGATTTGAATATTTTGCTTAAAATCAGGCATCTAAGATATAGCCATGTCCTAAATAAAATTACTTGTATTAGTTTGGTACCAGTATCGTAGAGATATGTTGACTTTTTCATATATTTTTTTTATTTTTGGGTTATACATAAATCGTTATATAGTTTGGGTTTTTATCCTATGTTAATTAAAAAAAATCTTCACTTGGTGTTCGGTCGAACCAACTAAGCTAAGTTAATCAATAGTCGCAGGAAACCGATAACTGGAGCCGATTGGACCGAAATTTCAGTCGGTCCGGTCAATCACCTCGGTTAACCGAAATACCGGAACTAACCGAATCGTAGCCCAGCCCACCAAAATATAACCCAGCCCATCTGTGCCTCTTGAAAACGCCTACCTACTCATCTAGCCCACTCCCAGATCCCCCGACGCACGAGCACAATCCCTCGACCCCAACTCCACTGCTCGTCTGCTCCCGACGCTAGAACGTGCGATCTCCATCCCTCATCTCCTGATTCCCCTCCCTCCTTCCTTTGTTGTTCCAGATTTCCTTCCTCTCTCTCTGTCAATTCCCTTCCTATCTTGCGGATTGCTTTCCTCCCTGCCGATTTCCAATCTGGATCTCCAATGCCCCGACCTCCCGGCGGCCGGCGGCATCACGCCGACTCCAGCAGCTGCGAGCGGCGGCCGGTGTGGACACACGGACTCCAGCAGCCGCGTGCAGCGGCCGGCGGCGCCCCGCCGTCTCCGGCAGTCGTCAGTACTCCGGCTCGGCGCATGAAACACTTTTTTCCTCTGAACTACAGATTCCGGTTTTGTTCGGTTAGAACCGAAAACCGAACCAAACTTTTGAATAACCGATCGGTTAGCAATTCTGGGAAGAACTGATTGGTTAGAATTTCCTGAAAACCCGAAGAACCGAACCTATTGGTGTTGTCATCTGGCGAGTTCATGCGCCACATGCTCGAAAGAAACTAGCAGCCTGGTTGCGCCCAACCCTAATTAACAACCGGCATAATTATAACACATGTTAACTTGGCATGAGATCAAGTAGGGACGGATGTATGTATTGCGTATAAAATTATTGGGCTGGACCTCGGCGGGCTGGGCCGGCCTTAGGCCTTGCCTGTGACGTGCCTGCGCTTCAATCTCAAGCCGGCCCGGCACAGATCGTTTACATTTTTTTTCTTTTTTAGCATTAATACATTTTGCTCATTAACCTACTCAATTCTGACTCAACACAACTCATTTTTATATTTGGTCCATCATCTCAACCAGTTTTGGCCAAATCTAACATTTTTTTATTTTTTTTCTACCTTTGGCCTGAGGGGCCTTGCTGGACCCCGTTGGGTTTAACGGGCCCAAGCCGGCCTGTCCGGGTTTGATGCGGCGCCTGGGCCTGGAGGAGGAGTTTTGGTGCCGGCCCGGCTGCCTATTGTCAGGCTTCACCGGGCCGTGCCCGGGCCAGGCCCGTTTATCCCGAGCTGGGCCTGTGCCGGCCCGTTGGCCACCTATATACTTTGGCCCATCTCGGTGCAGAGCGCCCTAGTCCCCTCCTCCGTCTCTCGTCTTCCTCCTCGCGCGAGCGCCGCCACCCCTGCCTCCCCTTCCCGCTGCCGGGCGCTGCAGCCCCCTGCCTCGTCTTCCTCCACCGAAGGTATCTACACTTCGATTCTCTCGACCTCCCATCACCCCACGAACCCTTGAGCTCCCCGTCATAATCTTCCCCAATTCGTAACTGAGGCAAAAATCACGGTAGGGCGGCCGCCCTACCTTGCCCTACTGGGTCCTCCGCCCGTGGGGGCAGCTGAACCCCGATCTCCAACTCTAGGTAAGGTCTGCTGCTGATGGGCTTGATTTGATCCTGACATTTTTCTGTATTTGTTTTGAATAGAGATGGAGAGGGTAATGAAGGATGACACCATCCAGGAGAAGGGCGAGCGCGCCAGGATGGTGAGACAGCAACTCTCTCTCTCTCTCTCTCTGATCCGCTTGGTTTTGTAGTTGATTTGGGTTTGCTTCTTTCGATGCTGGTTTCCCAGCTTGTAACGGATAGTTGGGGAAGTACCCAAATTAGGAAGCCTTTATTAGCTTGTGCTTTTACAACTTAGAGCGTGCAATGAGCTTGATTCTTCTGTGATGAGGGTGTGTTGTAGTTTGGTTAACTTATGCAAAAATATTGTGCAATGAAAGAGTTCATGGCACTGATCTACACTGTCACGTAGACTGTAAAAGTTATGATTTGGGAATTGACCTTTTTTTTTTGGTTATATACGTGTTTCTTGTATATCACGTCCATGGATTTCATCTCTTCACAGGCATCTTTTGTTGGTGCCATGGCAATCGCGGACTTAGTCAAGACCACATTGGGACCAAAAGGAATGGTACGTCCATAAGTGCTTCAAGTAGATGATTTTGCTAGTGTGTTTTTAGATGAATTTGGATGAAAGATGGCATTCATCTGAATGCTAGTGTATTTTCCATAACAGTTACCTGTTTCCTTATTTATGTTCAGGACAAGATCCTTCAATCAACTGGCAGAGGGCGGAGTGTTACTGTTACAAATGATGGTGCTACTATTTTGAAATCTCTTCATATTGACAACCCTGCTGCGAAGGTCCTAGTTGGTATCCTTTTCTTTGAATCTATTCATTGATGATTTTCACGCTAAGGTGATTATTGTTTCTTGATCTGGCAATATATGCGTCTTATATCTTCTCCTGACCCCACTTAATTTTTACGGCCTATTAATGTTCTGCCTAATAGAAAGAAAATTCAATCCTTAATGAGTATATTAGACATCTCGAAAGTTCAAGATGATGAAGTTGGTGATGGAACAACTTCTGTTGTCGTTTTGGCTGGAGAACTTTTGAGGGAGGCCGAAAAGTTGGTCAACATGAAAATTCATCCAATGACTATTATTGCAGGTACTCGTCATTTTTAACATCAATTGTTCAATATGTTATCGTAACATTTGAGTATTGTGTAACTCTTAATTGACACTTCACTGCATGTAAGTGATTCTTGGTTGGGTAATGATCCAATGACAAATCATGTACTCCCTCCGTCCCATATTAAGGGACTCAAATTTGTCCAAATATGGATGTATCTATACCTAAAAAGCGTCTAGATACATGTAATATTTCGGCACTTAATATGGGACAGAGGGAGTAGATAATCAGACATTTAAGTGAATCTTTGTTAAGTAATGATTGAATAACAAATTGTGCAGATCATTTGGATATTTGAATTGTAGAAATCGCCTTTATGCTTGTATAACTTTTAGTTTTTTAATGCTTAAACCTTGGTTAAAAAGCATCTTCCTCAGTTCAGGTAACAGTCAGATTTTATTTTTCAAATAAGACTACTTATGTTGGTGATGAGCAACTATAAGTTATGTTTATTTTCTCTTCTTTTTCCTGTTTGTGTTTTTATTTCTAATGTCATTTAGTTTGCCAGTTTTTGTGGAGATGATAACACATCATGGAGCTATTTACAGAGCTGGAACCAATCTTTTTGTTATAATTGAGCATATCTAATGCTTCATTTCTTTGTGAACCAGGTTACAGAATGGCTGCTGAGTGTGCCAGAAATGCTTTGCTACAAAGGACCATGGACAACAAAGGAAATACAGGTGACTTATTTAGTTACTTTCTCATATGTATAGCTATATTTGAACTTCTGCAATATGGTAAACATCTTTTATTAGTAATATGACATGGAGCACTATGTTAGATTGTGTAAGTCCTGGGCAAGTTGGCATGGATATCCATTTTGCCTTTTTTAAATCCTCCAAACCTCACTTCCTGTGGTACTAGCAAATATGATCTGGTACCATTGAGAGCTGCCTGTGTTGGGTTTTTTCCGGGGCATATAGTTGTGTTAGTTAGGTGAAATTTTCAGTCAAATGTATAATTTCACTTTCACTCCTTATAATTTATCGAGGATCAACCTCCATTTGTGCTGCAGATAAGTTCAGATCTGATCTCATGAACATTGCTATGACCACCCTTAGTTCAAAGATTCTCTCACAGGACAAGGAGTACTTTGCTGAACTTGCAGTTGATGCTGTCCTAAGGCTTAAGGTATGAAAAAATCAAAATGGTTGGTTGGAAGTATGCAATCATATATCTTTTCTTTTTGTTGGATATATAGTTTTTCTAGTGCACAGTTACTCAGTGGCTTTGTTACTTGTTATTGTTTAAACATTGATCTGATATCCTCTGCACTTGTCACTGGTGGCAGGGTAGCACTAACTTGGAATCAATCCAAATTCTCAAGAAACCTGGAGGTTCTCTTAAGGATTCCTTTTTGGATGAAGGGTATGTTCTTTCGCAAACTATATTGTAGGGAATTTGTTCTTTCGTATCCAAACTTAATCTTTTTATTACTATCTTTAGACGATTAGATCATAATAAGGTGTTTTCTAAGTAGATCAACTAACGCTGCATGCCCCTGTGTGAATACTCGGCCTACATTAAATCATTTGTATACCATTTCCAGGCAGACAACCATGATCATAATACTGTTCTCAGTTTAATGTTCTGATTCTGTTTTGTAGGTTCATTCTTGACAAGAAGATTGGCCTTGGGCAACCAAAGCGAATTGAAAACGCTAATATTTTGGTTGCAAACACTGCTATGGACACAGATAAAGTCAAGATTTATGGGGCACGCGTCCGGGTGGATTCAATGACTAAGGTTGCAGATATCGAAGCTGCTGAAAAGCAGAAAATGAGAGAGAAAGTGCAAAAAATCATTGCTCACGGAATCAACTGCTTTGTCAACAGGCAGTTAATCTATAACTTCCCTGAAGAACTTTTTGCTGATGCTGGCATACTCGCAGTCGAGCATGCTGACTTTGAAGGCATTGAACGGCTTGCTCTTGTCACTGGCGGTGATATTGCGTCCACTTTTGACAACCCAGAGTCTGTTAAGCTTGGGCACTGCAAGCTCATTGAAGAGATTATGATCGGTGAGGACAGACTAATTCATTTCTCCGGGGTTGCAATGGGGCAAGCTTGCACCATTGTCTTGAGAGGAGCAAGGTATGTCTTGTTGTGCTAGCTACTTATCATGCAGTATCCCACTGTATTATTTTCGGGCATTTGATTCTTTTCCACTCATTGATGTGTTCTTTTGTCTACAGTGAGCATGTGCTTGATGAGGCTGAGAGGTCCTTGCATGATGCCTTATGTGTGCTTTCCCAGACAGTAAATGACACCCGTGTCTTATTTGGTGGTGGATGGCCTGAGATGGTGATGGCGAAAGAAGTGGATCAACTTGCACGGAAGACACCTGGCAAGAAATCTCATGCTATCGATGCTTTTTCGCGTGCCCTGCAAGCCATCCCAACAATCATAGCTGACAATGCTGGTCTGGATAGTGCTGAGCTGATCTCCCAGCTCCGAGCTGAGCACCACAAAGAGAACAGTACTGCTGGAATTGATGTCATCACAGGCAACGTAAGTTCTTGGAAGTAATTAGAATTTGTATTGAACTTTACTCAGGTTTGAAACTGAGCACTATGGTTTTGTTGTTCTGCAGGTAGGAGACATGCAAAAGCGGGGGATATGCGAAGCGTTCAAGGTGAAGCAAGCCATTATCCTGTCGGCAACCGAGGCTGCTGAGATGATTCTCAGGGTCGACGAGATCATAACCTGCGCGCCGCGCAGGAGGGAGGACAGGATGTGATCTCGTGAGCTGTGTGTTCAGATGCAGAACTATGTATGTTGCCATGTTTTGATTTGGGGTATGGCGGTCCACGAGGTGTTTTGAGTTGACTACATTTTGATTGTGTTATTGACCGACCTCCCCAAGCAAATGGAACTTGCTTTGAAACTAGCTAATGTTCCTTAGGCTTTCTCTTTTTTTGTTTGAAAGAGAAAATGTTCTGTAGGCTTTATGTTGTAATACCGTAGCCTTTGGGTATTGAATTTCCATGTGCTTATCTTATTTAGTGATCTGCAGTTGCTCTTGTCGATGTGGAATGTATCCAGGGTTAATTAAACAGCCAGGTAGATGGTTAATGCCTTGCGCTCTTGTTACAAGGCTTTTTTGGTGTACCCAGTCGTTTGAATTTGAAAACTTTGCCGCTTTGGAAAGTATTCTGGAAATTTCGTGGTATTTGGAAATTTTGAACTCTACAGGCCGGGCCATGCCTGTTTGAGTGAAACAAGGCAAGCCTGGTCCAAGACGAAAGCATGAAGCCCAAGGCCCAGCTAGTCCCGTGCCAAGACAAATGGGAAACGAGTTTGAGAATTGAATCCAAATCATATGGCTAAATTCTACCATCTACAGAGACACGTGTTCATCTGAAGCCACCGTTTTTGTTGTGTTGTCTGGCTTCCAAATGTTTAAACCAGCTCCAATTGGAAAAATCAAGCATACATAGGCGAAATTCCGGGCGTAAAATGAGGGGTAAATGGTAAATTAGCCTAATCAACCACACGACATTTGGAAAAAACAAAAGGCCCAACACTCCAATACCTTCGTCACCATTTCTTGAATGAAAGAAAGCCACAACACCGGTTACCCTACGGCCTCTCGGGTCTGGAATCACACGGCGCCGGTGACTACACATATGCAAAGCGAAAGAGAAACGGACGCTCGTGCAGCTTTCACTACGTATGTGTGTGCGAGAGAAGGAATAGAAAAAGGCTTTGTTTCTTGGCTGGCAGATTAAATGAACGTGGCACGGCACAATGTGTATTAGTACGTGGTTCGATATAGAGGCGGATAGATAAGTACTACTCCCTATAAACACCGATTCAGGTTGGGGTTATAGATAGACACACATAGCCACTGATTTTAACTATCACGAGGCAGGCGCGTCGCGTGACGCTGTGCAAAGGCTTCCTTTCCTTCCAGCTGTGTGACCTGGCCGCTGCTGTAGCTGTAAACCTGTGTACTTCCGTGTGGTCCGCCTCTCTCAGTCCTCGGTCGCGCTCCTCTCCTTAAACTCTTCCAAACCCCTCCCGGCCTCGAACAGCCCCTCTCCCGTTCTCTCTGCCGGGCAACAAAGCAAGATCACCGCCTTTGAAGGTACCGTGTGATTTTCCTTTCCGATTCAAATGTTTCCTCTGGATCTGTCTATTATATCTGTACTGTATCCATCCAATCTTGGCGAGATCCGGTACTACTAATGCTATTGCAGGTCGATTTTTTCCAACAATTTTTTGTTGGGCATGTCCGTGCGTCGTACGATCCGTAATTACTTTTCTTCCTACGTTTTGGGTTTTGTGGGTGTTGCATGAGTGGTTCGATTAATTGACGCGGCATTCGTTTAATCTTACTATGCAGTGTTGTTTGGTGATATTTGGGCAGATGGTGTTGAACTGTTGAAGCGGTTGCTTGTGTTTGGTTTTTAATTTTGGTTTTGGGTGTATGTAAATTCAGATCTGGAGAACAACGAACGGTAGTATACGGTCGCACGAGAGCTAGCGTTGCGTTGTCGTACACAGTACTCCGTACTTCTTTACATGTGACTCCGTACTTCTGTAGTTACTAGTCTGCTGCGAATTCGCATCAGTGCCCTTTTTCGAATTCCCGTGAACGTGAGTCAAGCGTGGTTTTCTTTTGTGTTGGATCTTGGTTGAGACGCGGTTATTTTAGGCAGGTGCTGTAGTTTAGTTAATCCGTTCCTTCTCGTTTCTCGGTGCGCGATTTCGAAATTCCGGGTAGCGTGGCCGATGCATGGTATATGCGAAAGTAACATGTGAGCCAGACACACACGGCATCATTATCGTCACTTCAAAGTTTTCTTTTGTAAAAAGTGTGCATATTTTTTTTTATAACATGGGAAAAATACTACTCCCTCCGATATTACATGCATTCAGAAGCCTTTTAAGAATAGATACATTCATATTTAGACAAATTTGAAACAAGAATTTAGAATCGGGAAAATATATACCACTAATTGCGAGCTTGAAAAAAAAGGAAGTCAGGTGAATAATATTACAGTTCAGAGTGTTCTGCTACTCCGTAGTACTTTTTTTATATTGTGCATCGGGGCCATAGATGGTCATGTTTTTCGGTCAGCTATCTCTAGCCATTCATAATTGCATTCCTCCAAAAAATTTGTATAGTACAATAAGTTACATCCATCTGTAGCAATTAATGATTAATTCTTCTATGCTTCTAAAAATTCTGACGATTAGAACTCATTAGAAACATGTGACTAAAAGATGACTGACGCGTCTTGTACAGAACTAGATTCTTTTTTTGCCACACATCGACCCCAATTCAAACAGGTCATTATCCAGCCAAAAAAATCAAAAGAATCCAGGTGGCATCTTCTCCAAAAGAACAAAAAAGACTGACAGTCTGACATCATATATGCCCACAGATACACCTAAATTCCTTTTGTTTATTTATTTATTATTCCGATTACAACTACACAGAAAACAAAACAATATGCCCAGGCTCTTCCATCCATCCTCCCCATCTCCTCCTCCACGGTTTCCTCTCCACCGCCCCGCACCGGTAGCTGTCTTTCCTCTTCCCCTCCCTCTCCCCTGAGCCCTGACCTACCCGAGCTCCTCCAATCCGCCGACCCAATGCGGTTCCCTCTCTAAAATATCTGCTCCAGTCCACCGCCGCCGCGCCCTAGAGCTCCCGCGGAGCGCCGCCGCCGCCTGCCGCTGACGCCGTACGTTCATCGCGTCGCCTGCCGTCTCGACCCCCCGTCTGCGATCTTCACAACTGGGGTTTCTTTAGGTATGAGTTTTTTTTTAATAATTCGTCCGGTGATTAGTTAAAGCCCTGCTGACATCCTCGGAATTAATCTGTGCTCGCCTGGCATACTGTATCTAGATCGGATATGACTGCTATTCAGACGGTTGGACATTGGTGTTTTTACTTGTTTTTTTTTTTTGGAAACGACGGGAGATGCTGTGTGAGTTGTGAATTGTTAAAAGTATGTTTTTTTAAGCCCAGTGATTACCAAGATCTCATGGGCATTATTGCTGCCCAACATCCAGTTCGCCATTTTAAAAGCATCCATTCAATTTTTGTTCTGCATCGATGATAAGTGTGTTGTGCCAAGTTTTGCTCTGCATCGATGATAAGTGTGTTAGGTTTGATCAGTGGACACCTCATTTGCATTTTTACTGCTTGTTCTTCTGGAAACGGCTAGTAGATTAGGACACTTGAAGCTCGATGGCTTCACTTTATTCATGTAGTATACTAGTTTAATCGAAATTTATGTCCTGTGGTGTATGTGATTATGCTGGCGTTAGATTTGTGTGTATTCATCCTCCAGCATTAGTATACAATTTTACGCCACCATTATGCCCGTCAAGATCGCTGGTCCTTATAGTCCTGCATACAGCTGAAGAATGCTTTTTGGTAAATTGTTGTGGCCATTGTTTTCTCAGACATATCTAAACATAAAAATTTCTGGCTAATGTTGAGTATAATTTATTTTGTTTCTCCCTCTAGCTATATGTATTAAGAGTGGCATGCAATCAGATGTCATTAAACTGATCTTATAATTGTGATTACTTGGACATGTTGCTGGGAACTGCTGTTACTAAATGTGGGCTTGGTGTTACTTTATAGCTACACTTTTCATGCTCTAAAATTACTTGTGCATGTGCTCGCGCTAGTACTGTATCTCTTGCATACTACAAAAGTTGAATAGCACATTGGCTTTTAGTCATGAAGTGATAATGGGTACCAACGGTCCACCTGACACATGATACCTTCTGTTCATGTCAGTGCTTTTGAGTGCAGTGTTTCTTGAGCTTAGCGAGTTAATAACTTAATATTATGGAACGATCTCAAATTAGTAAGCAAGAGCAAGGCTGGCAGTTGTACTTGGTTTGTTACAAAAAAACGTCGTTAGCTGAGAACATATGTGTTATTCAATATTTCAATTGCTGTCTTTTTGCATAATTTGATTTTCATTATTTTCGATCAGGCATTACATATTTGGTTTTGGTTATTTCATATAGACTATCGTTCTTTTTTTTTCCTTTTCTTTTTGAGGAAGAGGCAGACCTACTGCCCATTCATAAAAAAAAATTATGTACAAAAAGGCCCTGATTTAAGGGCACACATCCCAGTTGAGTTCTCTAGTATTGAATTGAGCTCTCATGCGGAGCGATGAAGGCCAGTTTCATCCTTGTCCAGAAGATCACTTCCAAAACTGACAGGCGTTCATTCATGAAGACACACCACTTTATCTTCTTCTAAACATTCCACCCGACATAGAGCAGGACCCTGCTGAGAGCTCCTCGCATATGCTCCGATTCGTGCTCCCATTGCACATTGTGGGCATCTGATGGTCCCCTTTCTTTTCTTCCCGATCTGCTATTTTCTGTGCCAAAAAAAGCACAGACGGATCCTCATCTTCTCTCCCTCGAGTATGAACTCGGAGCTCTTGTGACCATGGAGTGATGAAGCCGCCCCATGTCATCCAGGCTCTATCCGGACACTCGTCCTCCGCCGTCGGCCCCTTCCTCCCGCGCCGCGCCCCTTTGCCCTCTCATTTGCGATGCCCCTACTGCCGTGCCCATGCTCCTCCAGCAGCCAGACCCCTACTTCCACCAGGCCACCACCAATTCGGTCCCCAACCACTGCCGACTAGCTGACGAGCAGCAGGTCAGGTCTGTGGAGTCCCTCCCTAATGAGACGGAGCCTGAGTGGGCGCAATTTCCTGTACGTGGCTGTTGGTGCACCGGACCCGCAGATTCTCACCCGGAGCCCACTTGCATCGTCACAAGGGAGCAATCAGCGCTGACCTGCAGCTCCTTCCTCCCTTCGGACGGGGCTTGCCCTTCTTTGACCTCAAAGTAGCGGAGCACAAGGACGTGAAGAACGGCAACTGCAATGGGCACCAGGCGAAAGCGGAATCGGGGTGCGCGAACTCGGTGGCCGCTGGCTGGGATCATCGCCAAGTACCGTGGAGGACACAAGACCGACACAAAGTCGGGTGAGCGAACTCGATGGCCGCTGGCTGGGATCATCGTCGAGTACCGTGGAGGACACAAGACTGACACAAAGTCGGGTGAGCGAACTCGGTGGCTGCCGGCTTGGATCGTTGCTAGGGGAACGCGGGTTCAATCCTTCGTACACACGCAGGAAAGAAGATACATTTAAGAGATGTGGGCCATCCAAGGATCTCTGCCGTCGAAAAGACATGGAGCACCAATGGGAGCAAAGAAAGGGTGTAGGTAATTTGCCAACGGAATCCGAGAGGTGAAGTCTTGCTTGCAAAGCCTTGGTGAATCTTTTGACCAAACCATGCCCAAGAAGGGGCAGGCCAAACAGGTGGACCAGAGTTTTAGGGCCCAACCATTGCTTGCTCATGCGGACCAATGTTCCAAATAATCCTTTAAGTAGATTCAATCTTTGCATTCTAGCACCTGTGTATGAGAGAGGACATTATTGGCATTTCTCATAAAGCAAGGAAAATATTGGTATTTCTCTCACCAAAAATCTACTTGCCTAATCTACGGTCCCATCTTTCTCTTGCCTAATCTATGGTCCCATCATTCGGCCATTACATTACATTGGCCATTAGAGCGGGGTTCTTTTGCCATGATTTCCAATGTTGATGAATGTCCCATGCTCTTGTGGCGTTGGAACCCGAGGTCTACAAGTTTCCTAGCAACGTAGGAAAAATGACTACTATCGTTGTGCCAACTGGCATGCTGCTTTTTCATTTGGAGAAGACGCCAACTATTGTGCATGCCAGGTTGTAGCTAGTACCCGCTATGTGGCTCAAGGGACGACACAACGGTTTTTTTGGTACCCACCCCACCATTAAAGGTTCATTTCCCAACAATGTGATTTAATTGTTAACTCAACAGTTCAAACTCCCAGCTCAATTTGCTCAATAAAAACTTGAGTTGGCCTAATAATCTCGTTACTCAGCATAAAGAGTTCACTTTGTTGGACAAATCACAAATGTGAGCAAACATATAGATGTAAAATATGGTGCTATATACTAATGTTTCTTTGAATAAACTCCATCTTTAAGCAATTTTGCATGGAACGCATGATCAATCTAATGTGTAACACCATGAAATCGCACAATATTACGGGCTAACCAAGTACTCGGCAACTCGACTTGTTAAACTCGCTAACTTAATAACTTGGGCAACTCAACTCACTAGTGTTTGAGGTTGAGCCGATTTCTCGAGTACTCGTTAAGCTCCCGAGTTTGGACTTTGATTTCCAGCCCTAATCATGGAGTTAATGGCTTTGTCAAGGAAAAGGAAGACCACCATCGTTTGAAGACTACCTTCTCCGGGTTGCTGACCGAGTCCATGCTATTGGCGGTGTGGAGTGCGGTGGCCGCCCGTGTGGGGATTGCACCTTCGTCACATTCATGCTAGTTGTCGATGCCATCACGTTCTTCCTTAACGTCGGTGGCCGAGCCATGGTCATGCTAAAGCATCTGGCGGGTCGCAACCAACCATTGAAGAAATCGTGTTGATCTCTCAAGCAACACGGTATCCACATCGCAACTTGTCGTAGAAGTGGGCATACCAAGGATGACAACCCTTGTGCTTGGTCATTTTGGACATTATGATAATTAACTTCCATGTTAGATATTGCATTTCGGCTAGATACTATGTTTGTATATATATATCCTTTTAAGCACTTTTTTCTTTACATTGTAGGCGTGTCCTCTTTCTGAGGAGCCACTATTACAAATTTACCATTTCATAAAGCAAGAACATCGGAGTAGTCTTTCACAATCTTCTTCCCCAATCCCCGGTCTACTATCTTGTTCTTCTCCTAATACCTGCCCCATTCAGCCATGGCGACTTGCCTCAACACAGTAGTTACCCCAAATCGATGCTCTCAGTGATGTAGGGGGTGTAAATATAACCGCAAACATGCGGAAATAGGTGCTATTGTATTGTTATCGAAAGAGGTACATGAATCCGGAAAATGAATTTGGAAGTGGATAGTGCTAGAAACATGTATGGAACAGATACAAATACAAAAGCGGATGTCTATCAAAACACAAAAAAACCTTGAACCGTGGAAAAAAGCACAACAAAATTGGACGACCAGGGGAGGGATCACGAATAATGGGTGGAGAATGGCTGCTGCCGGTGGTGTGCCACGCTAGTTGATTCTGATCATCGAGTCGTGGGAGTAGGACAACGTGTAAGAATGGGATCGGGAGGTAAATAGATACATCAACATCATTAAAGATTATGGTGGATGGGCTATGGAAATTCCTGTTTCGCCTGTATTTCCACTAGAAACTGTTCCATTTCTAGGTAAAGTTTTTGTACTTTTCCATTTCTGTTTTCCCTGAAATGAACCGAAACATTGTGTTTCAAACCCTAGGTTGATGAACTTAGGGGTAAAAACATTATGGAAACTTTCGATCTACTTGCTCCATTCCTAAATATAAGATGTTTTACCAACTCTAAATCTACCAACTTTGCATGCGTGGACATGTAAACCGCACTAGGTGGGAAAAGTTCAGTCCAAAAACTTGGTAGGCGTAAACATGTTGATCCAAATCACGTTTTGGAGCTCTAATCTACCACGTGGCTGTTGACGTGGCGAGTGCATTGACTACAGGTCTTTTTCCTAGCAAGCTGGGGCTATGGAATTTTGCACAAAACCCCCCTGCACAATTCCTTCTACCATCCGATGGTCCAATGAGCGTCACACGTTCTCGTAAAAAAACGGGGAGACATATATAAGGGTAGGCCTGACGAGCTAGCACGTCGGCACCAGCTGCGACGCACGTATCCATCGTCAAGTTTATTCCTACTTCTTAGCACGGACCAGTCACGTCGAGTACCTTCACCGCCTCCGGCAACCGGCGATAGGCTTCGCGTTAACATTTGGATCACCCTCGCGAAGCTCATCGCCGAACTTGTTCTGCTGTATTGCCTGGTATGGATACTTGATGAGTGAAATGTGATGGAATCAAATCTAATATCCTGTCGTGGTTGATGAAGAAGCTCAAGAAGAGTATGGAGTATGAGAGGATGTTCCACCAACATGTATCCTAGCGCAATTGAGAGAAACATCACAAACGCAATCTTTGGCCAGCACGGTGCCAACACGGTCAGTGCAAGGCGATGAGTGTTGGTGAAGGAGCGCTTGATCAACACCCACAACTCTACCGTCACCGGGTTTGCAAACATTGACAATGATGATGATGATATTTGTTTCTGGCACTATATGCTTCTGTATTTGTTTTCGCTGAACAAAATACTTAAACAAATGTGATAGCACTTAATTCTATCCATTTCAGCCCTGTTTTCACCCCTAGATGTACTAGTATACATTTCATTTGCTAAATGTTTTTGTTTCATTAATATAAATTAGTCACACAGTGTATTCAAAAGAAGGAATTTGTTAAGAGGCAATCTTCTGTGACCAACACGCGACATGTCTTATAGTTGTTTCCGACTCACGACAAGGCTTATTGCTGTTTTCCTACCAACCATCCGTGACTCATGAGATATGATGTCCTGATGATTGATCGTTTCTTTTTTGGCGTGGGTTTGGAAATACAGGGTAATCAAGTAGGGAAAAATACTCCCTCTGTCCCGAAATAAGTGACGTGGATTTGTATAGATTTCTTATACACAAATCCACTTCACTTGTTTCCGGGCGGAGGGAATATAAATGTTTTTCATTTTTTCCTGAAAATGTATAGGCAAACTGATGTGTTTTTATTTCCGTCGTGTCTAGTTGTTCTTTCTGCATGAGAGATGAGCACATCAGCCCTGTTTCATTATGTTGATTGGGAACACTGTAGCTCTAGTATTTGAGGCGTAAGCTATTTTGTTTGTATATGTTCTGTTTGAGATCTTCTGTTTCTTGTTGGTCAACCTAATATGTCCAGAATGTGTAAGCTATTTTCTTTATTCAATATGTTATTTGGCATATCAATGTTTCTGTCCTGTACTACTACTTGAAAAAACAGCACTCTGCATGTATGCTTACAGTGCTTAAACTGAGTGCTGACTATAATAAGTTAATGTGATTTGCAGGAAGAGGTAGTGAGAAAGCATAATTACTGATCCAACTTGCTGTGATTTTACTTAAGCAAGGGAATTGGGGTTTGGCAGTATGTCACATAGAAATATGGCTTGGACACATCAGGTTGCTGATCCTGAATCAGAGCGAGGACTCATCCAAGTTCAACCTGGAACTTCCAATGATGTAGGATCTGGTAGTAGTTTCTCCAACCAGGGTGCGCAAGTTGGTTTTGGAGTTCCAGGAAATGCTACTAATACTGGAGTCCGTGATTTGCGTAGTTACTATGAGGGCACCAATAACCAGCGCCAGCATGTTCAGAATGCATACCAATCTGTAGGTGTTGATCAGAGTTCTGTCTACCCATCTACTATGTACAATCCCTGCTTTCCAATGCCAGCCACAAACAGATATGTTTCACACACTCAAAGTGTTGGAGTGGGAAACCCACTTGGAGTTGGAGTGGGCAACCCACAACACTCACCTTTATATCATCAAGTTGCCACAGGAACTATGGGTGAGAGTAGCGGCAGCAGCAATTTTGGTGACACCGATAGAGAATTCATCAAAAGGAAAAATGCAGTAGCTGAGACTGGCCATCATTCTGTTCATGGATTTGCAAGCTCCAGTTCTTCTGCTCATGTGCCTCAGAATCCTACACATGGGCCATGGAATGCTTCATTTGAATCGCATGTTTCACCAAATACTGCTTCTACAGATGGACTGGGTAGGCCAAATCCAATGGCTGCTCACCCGACATTGGTGCATCCTGGTAACTATGTAGTTCCAGCTGGTCACATGGCCACAAATGCTATTACTGATGGAGTTCCACACTGGGGATGTCACATTGCCGCAAATGGTATTGCTGAGGGAGTTCCACACTGGGCATTTTCAGTGGCTCATCCTCCAGGTTAGTAATCCTTCTGATTAATATAAGTGAAACTTGTTTTGATATTATTATGCTAAGTGGGATTAGAGCCATTTTCATTTGGTTGTTAGTGTATTTGATTGCCTGAGTAGTGGCTTACTATTTTTGGTAGTTTCAGTAGTTAGATTAACAATAATTTATGACCTGGCTATAGAATGGAAATCTATGAGTATGAAGTTTGGAATGGTAACAGGAAAATCTTGCTTTTTACAGGTCAATTTGTCCATCGAGGAACCGTAGGCATGCCAAATGGAAGTCTTCAGGATTATCAAGCTGGTCCATCTGCCATTCGTCATGGGCCTTTACCTCATTTCAGCCAGATTCCTTTGCATAGCATGCAGACTCCTGCCCTGCTTAATCATATTCAAATGCAAGGACCTCAGCGACCGAGCAATGCAGTGCATGGTGTAAATCCTTCTGGAATCGGGCCTACCTTGGATCCAAGAATCCTAGCTTTCTCATCCAATCCTGGACTTAATATTGGACCTCCAATTCATCGATTTCATACAAACCAAGTTAACAATGGGAGTTTAAGAATGATGCCATATGAGGTGACTTCACGTATCCATACATTTTCCTCCTGGAATGTTAGCAATTGGCATGCATGTAGCTCTACTTGCATAATTAGTGCTTAAAAGTGTACCTTCCTTACTTTTTTTGTATCTACCTGGTATTTCTTACTTAGGAAGCACACAAGATGTTTTAGTTCTTTGCATGTATCATTTGGACTTGAATCCTTTGTTCTGCAAGGACACAAATGCTTCGTAGCCATGCCGGAAACATGATTTCATTTTTTGAATAGGTTAATGATTATGAATACAATTGATACAAGAATTTAGGTGCATATGTGTTTGTCATCAAGAAAACATTGCCTGTTATAGCTCTCCTTAGTTGTTTATGTTCTGGACATTTTTCTTTTGCTTGAATTGCTTCAAAATATGTGTTTGTCGTTAAGATGAAAATCAAATTCCCTAACATTTTTAGCTAACCCTTTTTTCATATGTGCTCTTTTGCTGCAATTGATGTTGCATGAATAACATCTCTTAATTTTGGCCAAGATAAATGAAACAATTGTTTTCCATTGAGACCGTTATTATTGTTAGCATTGTGTCTGGATTACTTTCTGCACCTAGTTGCAAATAAGTACGTCCAAGTTATTTTCTTGCCTTGTGAGCAATTGACACCAAAATTGGCATCCTTGTCACTAGCTGTATTCTATAGTTGGCCTTCTTTTGTGAATGATTTTCTTTTGAATCTGGTAATGGATGTGGCCTGCAGAATGCTGCATCAATGGATCTTTCAAGATTTTATGAAGCAAGGCATGTTATTGATGAACATCTAGATATGGGGTTGGACATAGACAACATGACTTACGAGGTATGTAGCAGAATGCGAGCTCATTCAGATTGTGAATTTCTTGCAGTAACTTTAGTGGGTGTACATGTAACTGATAAAGTGTGGTAATTCTCCTGCAGGAGCTCGTAGCATTGGAAGAACAGATTGGAGATGTTAATACCGGTTTGGCAGAAAGCTACATCAGAGAAAATTTGAGGTTAAGTCGTTATGTTCTGGGGTCAGATTGCATGCCTGATCAGTCCCCTGAGGAGAATGATGCTTGCATAATATGTCAGGTCATTCCCCTTCACATTATCTCTTTTATTATTCACCACTGAATTTTAATTTCTACTTTTTGTAAATAATTAACCTGCTATTACTTGCACGGTGAATATCATGGTGTTCCAAGAATACCCTGTAGCTTATCATGTTTAGAAGCAATGTTTTTACTTAAAACAGTAAATATACCCTTTTGTATTTTCTGATATATGACGGCGAGATAATCAGATGTGTAGTTTCAGTCAATATCTGTTTATTTTTTCTGAAGTGTATTTGCTCTGTGTGTTGCAGGAGGAGTATCAGGCCAAAGAACTTATAGGAACCCTTGATTGTGGTCACAAGTACCATGGCGCATGCATAGCCCGGTGGCTGATGGTGAAGAACCTGTGCCCCATCTGCAAGACAACAGCTTTGCCAACAGATAGAAGAAGCGGGTGACGGATGCCAATAATGTTATCGATTATTTGCCGCAACAGAGATTCATTTAAATTTTGTACATAACTTGTTGGGTGATGTTGGTTGTTACCTGTAATTTCCGGTTCGCTTTCTTGAGGACATAGCCTGGCTTCCTTAAAACTGTACATTCAGAGTCGATCATTTAGTAGACTGCTTTAGACCTCCATGGTGCCTGAACAGCTCTCATCTCATCATGGAATTCCTAGATCGTTCCTTATCATATCTATTGTACATTGTAATTATCCTTATTTGCCTATGCGAAAACAAAGTTGAGAACTCAACAGTTCTTCAGCATATTCTGAGGTTTTAAGAACTAGAACAGATTTCCTGGTTCTGCAGTGATCGATTTCCTCAGTGTGGTCTAGCTGTAGGAGGCGATGCGCAATCAGCACACACACACACACATTCGTTTCACGTTCATCTTGAAATGCAAGCAGTACTGTGTTGATTTGATACATTGTCGACTTACAATTTGATGACAAGAAAGTCGATACAACACAAGAATGACAGAAAATTATGTTGCAACTCACCACATACATGCAGGGCAATTTTAACAAGTGAAGACAGCTTCAGCAATAAGCATATCAAGAGGTAAAAACATTCGAGCAAAGGCCTATATGAAAATCATGATAACCTCACACTTCCATATCCCTAAACTGTACCAGCAAACCTTTAGTCTTGAACGAATTAATGTATCAAAATGGCAAAAGTGAATAAGGCAGACTCCACAGCACATGAATGAATACAAAAGAGGACTACGATTGCAATAACATAGTATCCTCCTACTGATGTATATTCTATCTTCCCGAGCTAAGACGAACAACAGGCGGATTTCTTCACGGCGGACACATCATCCTTTGAGCCGACACTGATGGTCTTCCCCTTGGGAGGAGCAGCAGGGTCATCACCGATGTCGAGAGCTTTCTTGCTCACTACACGGTAGATCTGGGAGAGCACCTCGGTGAAGGCATCCTCCACATTCATCGCCTCCAGGGCTGATGTCTCCATGAAGAATGTGTTCTCTCTCTCGGCAAACGCCTTTGCATCCTCAGACTGGACAGCCCTAAGGTGGCGCAGATCGGCCTTGTTTCCCACAAGCATGATGACAATGTTGGCGTCCGTGTGGTCCTTGAGCTCCCTCAGCCACCTCTCCACGTTCTCGAAGGTGACGTGCCGCGTGACATCGTAGACAACGAGAGCGCCCACTGCTCCACGGTAGTACGCGCTGGTGATAGCCCGGTATCTACAGAAGCAACACGAAACTGATCATCAGTCGTTGTGCAGGGAATAGCTGAACAATGAAAGCGCAAATATAATGGTTCTAATGAAACACAGGGCACCGGACAGTAATGTGCTACACAGTTCCTAGTCGGTATCAGCAGCAGTTCCTCCTCAAATTACATGTTCCCCCAACTCAATGCTCCAGATAGTTTGCATGTATAACCCACCCTAGTCTGTATCAGCAATAGTCCTTATCCTACACAATTTGTTTGCAACCCCTCATTCCTGAAAATGTGATAACCTGAATGTAAAGCCATGAACCGAAACAATGCCAAATCTAGCAGTTTCTTATCCTTCAAAGATCCATCAATCCAAGGAGTTAAAGCATAGTACTATGCTGCAACATTCAAGGATCACCCAAAATGGGCTAGCTCGGTAGCTCCTGAGATCCACATGACAGGCCAACTGCTAGCTAAATAACTAACAATCCAAACCTCATAAAACAAAACAAGCAGGGGATGGGTAAGAGGGGAATGGAATCAATGAACTCCCACAGCACGGATCTGGGGATTGGAAGGGATGTCAGGCAAGACATATCACCTCTCTTGGCCGGCGGTGTCCCAGATCTGGGCCTTGACGACCTTGTCGTCGACGTGGATGCTGCGGGTGGCGAACTCGACCCCGATGGTGGACTTGGACTCGAGGCTGAACTCGTTGCGGGTGAAGCGCGTGAGCAGGTTCGACTTCCCCACCCCGGAGTCCCCGATCAGCACCACCTTGAACAGGTAGTCGTAGTCGTCCTCCGCCCTGTACGCCATCCCTCTCTCTCTCTCTGCCCCGATGCCTTCCCCTTCCGTCTTCCCCGGCGGCGGCGAGAGGGATTGTGCCTTGTGGTGCGCTTTTCCTTCTCCTTCCCCTCCCTCGGCTTCTTCTTCTCCCCGCTTCCTTCTTCTTGTGCTCGGCGCGTGCGTTGCTGCTGGGTTTGGGTTTTCACGCGCCGCGCCGCGATTGGGATCTGCATCTGGCTCCCATGGCCTAAGGAGGAAGATAATGCGTATGGGCCTGCTGGGCCCAGATTAAGAGGCCCATGAAGGAAAATGAAGCCCAGTGCACGCAGCCCGATACGCGAAGCACTTTGCTGAAAACACAAAATACATCGCACTCACGCGGTTTCGGGTAGCTCCCACCCACCCGGCACAGAAAACAGCGGCGGCGGAGCGAACGGCAAATCGTCGACCGCCGGTGGCTGGATCTGGTACGGCCCCCCTCTTCCTTCTTCTACTCACGCGCTTTCCGCCTTTCTCTTCCTTCTTCTGGGCGCGGGGTTTCTCTCTCGCGGTACCGGCGTCCGCGGTGTCCACTGTTCATGCGCGCGAAGTGCTCGACGCATTGCTTCTGTGCCGGGGCGGGGCGGAAATGTTGTCGTTCCGTGGCATTTCATGGTGCATTTGGATGTACCTAGCATGCATTCGGCACTGATGGCGTTTTTTTGGCTGGATCTCGTTCTGCAGGAGGATCGATCGATGGCGGCAGAGGAAAAGTCGCAGTCGTCGTGGTCGGCCATCCCGTTGGACCTGGCTGGCATGGTGCTCCGCCTACTCCCCGGGTACGCAGACCGTTCGTGCTTCGCCGCCGTGTGCCCGCAGTGGCGCTGCGCCGTGCGGCAGCAGCAGCAGCAGCTCCTGGTGCCCCGGCCAGTGCCGCTGCTCGCGCTCCCTGACGGCACCTTCTACAGCCTTCCTGAAGGTAAGCACCACCGCTTCCCGGGCTGTGGCTTTGGCGGGTACGAGAGCGTATGCGGCAGCTGTCTTGTCTTCACGCGCGACGACGGTTGCTTCCTGGTGGACCCCTTCTCCAGGGACACCGTGACGCTCCCTGCTCTCTCTTGCGTCCGGCTCCGTCCTCCAAGTGCAGCCGCTAAACGGACAGCTGAGGTTCCATATGCAGCCGGGAAATGGTCAGAGGAGGAAAGAACGAGGTTTGCCTATCCTTACGTCACATGGATGCATATCTGTGACTCGGACAAGCTGCACATAAGTAAGATAGTCCTGTGCACGCCAAACCTTGCAGCGGCACTTGTCGGCAATGGGCACGTCAGTCAGATTCTAATGTGCCGGCCAGGGGCCTTGTCGTGGTCAGTACGTGCATACGATAAGTGCAGGCGGTTTCAAGACATGTCATTCTATCAGGGCAAGCTCTACATCCTTACCTGCGACGAGGACCTGCTTGTGGTGAACATTGGCCAGGACCTAAGCACCGGCGACCCACAGGTTTCTCGGATTGGAAGGGTCATAAAGAGTGATCCCAGGCTCTCCGTTCTGTTCGTAGACAACTTAATGATCTGCAAGAAGCACTATCTGGTTGAATCTTGTGGCATATTGCTGATGGTACGCAGGAAGATTTGGTGCCAGCTCCCTGAACGTGGAGTGGATAAAACTGTTGCTAGAAAGAACGAGTTTGAGGTATTCAAGGCTGACTTTGAGCATTCACGGTGGATCAACGTGACGATGACCATGGGGGATGACCAAGTGCTGTTTCTGGGGCGGAGGTGCTCCAGGGCCATGTCCATGTCTCAGTACGGGATGCCAGGTGGTCAGATCTTCTTCTTGGATGATGATGAGAAGAATCGTGTGGAGTACGACTACGCTGAAAAGAACACTTCTATCAGTGTCTATGATATGAGATCCGGCGTGGTCCTTCATCCAAGGATATCCTGGAAGCGTAGCGACGAGATGTGTCTCGCATCGTGGCTCTTCCCTCAGGACTGAAGTAAGGGTGTTACACTGTTGTTGCTATACCTTTGTTCTTAAATATAAGATGTTCTAGTTTTGCCCTAAGTCAAACTTTTTAACGTTTGACCAAATTTAGAGAAAAATGTACTGACACCTACAATATCAAATAAGTATACTATGAAGATATTCATCGTAATTTAGAGTTGTAGATGTTGGGAAAAATTATATAAACTTGGTCAGACTTTAACTTTAGGAAGTTTTTTTTTTCAGGAATAAACTTTAGGAAGTTTGACTCAGGACAAAGCTTGAACATATTATATTTAGGAAAACTTTAACTCAGGAAAGTTTGACTCAGGACAAAGCTTGAACATCTTATTTAGGAAAACTTTGACTCGGGACAAAGCTTGAACATCCAGATGAGCTACTCTCAGGTTACCTGACCATGCTGTAGATGTTGTCCAGCGGTTATTTTGCAAGCTGCTCTCAATGTATCCTATCTGACCGTGGTATATACGGTGCTTGGTATGGTGTTCACACTGTTCATTCGTTCCCAAGCATGCAAGCCGTGAAATGCGTTGGTTGTATTTGCAGTACATGAATTTGATATGTCGCTCTGGTAGGTGCCGTCGCATCAGTTCTTAATTATCTGAACTTATTTTATTTTTGTGCAAAATTGTCTGAACTTATTACGGTGCTTACTGCTATAACTACTGCTATGAAGCTGTAAACTGCATCGAATTTCTACTGCTGTGACATTTGCTGTGCTTATGAAAGATCCTAAATTGTTTATCTGTCCTCTCCTTTTTTTTGTGGGAAGATCTGTCTATTATTTTTGGCATGGCGGTCTCTAACTCCCTGAACTAACTTACTAACCCTGAGTGTTAGACTGTTTTATGCTCAAGTTGCCATCTTGTGATGGTCCTGTGCTGCTAAATTGTGTGGTTTGATTGAACTTTGAGGTTCAGTCAGTGCTGCAGAGTAGTTTAACTGTGCAATTGAAGTTAATTTCTTGGTCCATTGGTCGATGGAGCGCGACATAAATCGAACTTGCCATACGTCTACCTGACAAGCCATGTGTCTTAATCAACCATGGACACGAAATATGCACGGAGTTAATTTGAAATGCTATTTTAGAAACAATGTAAATGCAAAGATCGATATGCAGCAGTAGTAGCAGAAGAATGAACTGCATGTGTGGTTAGGGTGCAAAAATAAAATAAATTGTAGGACTGCATTTCAGAGCATTAGAGGTGCATGTCTGCTGACATTCCCTTATTTCATACTCCCTTTGTTCCTTAAATTAAAGCCTATATTGTTTCCTTTGACCGAAGGTTTGACCAAGGATTACTTCATCAGTGTGTAACTTATGTGATCCTTATTTCATACTCACTCCGTTCCTTAAATTAAGGCCTATATTGGTTCCTTTGACCGAGGGTTCGACAAAGGATTACTCCGTCGGTGTGTAACTCATGTGATATAAATCATAATCACAAACAAGTACTTTTGAATACGAATCTAATGATATGAATTTTATTTCACAATATATTAATAGACTAAATGCTCGGTCAAAAAAAATATGCACCTAATTTAAGGAACTTACGTGTCTCAGTGTGATAAAAATTTCTCTGGACGAAACGAGCGGAAACACGAGTGAGAAAAAAAAGGGCCGTTTAATCCGATAACTGTGCCACATTTCAAGTGTGGAGATACGAAGGAAACGGGCGGCCCATTAGGCCTGGGCTGAACGCTTGCACAGTCGCACTCACACTTGGTTCCTCACTCCACCGCGGTACCGCTCGGCTAGACACGCTCCTCTATTTGGCTGAGGCTATTTTTTTTTAAATAATACGATTTTTTTAATTATTTTTAAAAATAATACGCGTTTTTTAAAAATTTCAAAAATAATATGGTGTCTCACTCAGGCCGAATGGAGCCAGTCGGCCTGGCCCAAACCGATTAGGCCCACTCGGCCTCGGCCAGGCCGACTGCAGGGCGGCTGCTCAGCGCGCGGGGGCCCCACGAGGCGCTCGGCTTGGCCCAGACCGACTGAGCCCAGTCGGCCTCGCCTTGGCCGACAGGCCAGTCGACCTAGCCGTGGCCCAAAGGCACCTGGTGGGCCGGGCAGAATCTTCCCTTTTTTTTTTCCCTTTTCCTTCCTCCCTTCCCATCCCGTGCGCGAGCCCAGCCAGACGCCCCCGAGCCTCTTCTTCTTCCTGCTCGTGTTCTTCTCTGTTCTTCCTTTTCTCCTCAAATGCCCCCATTTTCTAGCCCAAATTACTGCATCTTGATCCCATTTAACCCACAAAATCGCATCCCCTACCTAGTTGGCACCCAAAGACATCTCGATCTACTGTTTTCATAGGCCATGTAGAGCTAATTTTGTGCTGCAAACTTGGAGCAATGGTGGTGGTTTGGAGGAGTTTGGAGGTGGTGGTGGTGCTCATCCGGTGACTGTGAGGCCGTTCGAGGTTGGGGTTCACACGCTTCAAGGGTAAATCCTAATCTCCCACGTATTTATCCTATAATGTATATGTTTACGAGGATACGTGTGTATGTATATATAGAAGTATGTTTTAGCGTTTGGTAGTGCTCATTATTTTGGACAACGGTTAATGTTGTACTGCTTAGTATTTGATGCGTCTAAATATTATGGCCGGTAGTAATATGTTTTGATAGACTAGATTTTTTTTGATGCCGTATTGTTTAGTATTTGATGCGTATTAATATTTTAAATCTGTCGTACTACTTAGTATTTGACGCGTCTAAATAGTATGGCCGGTAGTAATATGTTTTGATGGGCTAGATTTTATTTATGCCGTACTGTTTAGTTTTTCAAGCTAATATGCCGTATTGTTTAGTATTTGTCGCCTATTAATATTTTTAATATGCCGTACTGCTTAGTATTTGACGGTCTTAATATTTTTTATATGCCGTATTGCTTAGTATTTGACGCGTCTAAACATTTTTTTAGGCATCAGAGATGTCCGGTGTAGTGAAATTTGTTTTTTTACTACGGTTCAGGTACTGTCTTAACAACTGAGCACGGAGCTGATCTGAGTTAGTTTAAGTATGTGGAGTTGGATCTAACGGCCCCTCAAACATGGACGTTTAGTCAGTTGCAGGAATGGTTGGTAAGATGTTTAGCGCTCAATCTTGAAACATACACCGTCCGTGTGCAAGCATTGTGGACCAAGTCAAGTTCAAATATTTTCTGGGTTTTGAGGCCGATAGGCCGGGCTTCAAAGTGGGTGCGTTGGTTAGAAAGTTGCGAGAAAAGGGGAACTAAACCTGTCGCCTTAATCCAGGTTGTCGCTCATGAGACCAATCCAGCTGAAGGCGAGGGTGAATCAAGTTATGACTTGTCCAATGCAAACTCTGTGTCAAATGCTGGAGGTGGTGGTTATGAATCAGGCCAGAGCTCCGGGGTAGTAGGAGAGGATGAGTACACTAACGAGGCAGATGCGGACGAAGAAGATGGTCACTTGCAGAACCAGATGGAGGATGAAGATACAGATGGTCGTAGTTCTTATGACGATGAGTCTCATGAGTCGAACGAAGAGGAGGTGCCGATTCCTGCATCATGGAATCAACACTTCTCTTCAGCTATGACCGTGAACGATGGGCACGGCTCTGCATGGCAATATCATCGGAACAACATTGCGAAGGGTGCCAGATTTCCTGACAAGAAACATCTGCAGGATGCGATAATTGCTTGGGCAATGTCCACGCAAAGGGTTTTCAAAACAACAGTCTCTTCACAAAAATATCTGACAATGGAGTGCGAACAAATAGATTGTCCCGGGAGGGTGCATGGCTATGTTCCTAAATATGACACAGATTGGGTTGTGAGTGACTTGGTGTTGCACAATGTGTCATTCCTAGTGTCCCTCAAGACCATCGTAACCTCTCGTCGACGCTTCTTGCTCGGTTTCTTTACACGGAGATAGTGGAGAGCAAAGCAATGGAAGTGAAAGCCATCATGCATAAGGTCAGGGTAAGGTTTAAGTACAACATTTCGTATGGCAAGGCTTGGAGGGCTAAGCAGAGGGCTCTTGAGGAAAGATTTGGTTCGTTTTTCGACTCGTACGACTCTGTTGTCTGCCTCCTCCATACACTGCAAGCCCGTAATCCAGGCACCTATGTCGACATCCAACACTTCCTGCACCCAGAGTATCCAAGTGTGAGGGTGCTGCAACGACTGTTCTTCACTTTCGGTGTATGCGTCCAAGCTTTCCATCATTGTCGACCGGTGATATGCGTAGATGGCACTTTTCTCACTGCCAAATACAGGGGGCAGATCTTGACCGCCATTGGTCAAGACGGTAACAATCAAATCATTCTGCTCGCATTTGCTTTCGTGGAGGGTGAGAACACTGAAAGTTGGTTATGGTTTTTCAGGCAGCTCAAGAGAGCAGTTGTGCATGATAAACCAAATGTGTGCATCCTTCATGACAGACATGCAGGCATACTCAGTGCGATAAGGACACTGACAAACCCTCGGCCTGATGAACAGACTCCATGGTAGGACATGCAGAGTCGTTGGTGCATGCGGCATTTGGGGGCCAACTTCTTCTCGCAGTTCAAGAACAAGTCACTTATGAATCTATTCAAGAAACTCTGCAAACAGAACCAACAATGGATGTACACTAGGATACGTGGTTATCTTGATGAGTTCACGAAGAAACATGTTAGGGAGAGGACAGCGGCACGAAACGCAGCGCTATTTATTCAGTGGTATTTATTCATTCATCCCTTGCATGTCCATTTTATTTATTCATCCCTTGCATGTCCATTTTATTTATGCAGTTTGAAGTGGGCTGGCCTTTTACCTTTCGCACGACTTGTTGAGGCAACTCGTGCGGAAATGGTAGAGGGCGAGCGTCGAGGCTTCAACTCTACACGGCTACAAATTGACCACTCGCTGCTGAGCTGCTTAGTGGATAGATGG
Source organism: Brachypodium distachyon (assembly GCF_000005505.3). Lineage (NCBI taxonomy): Eukaryota > Viridiplantae > Streptophyta > Magnoliopsida > Poales > Poaceae > Brachypodium > Brachypodium distachyon. The sequence continues at coordinate 14,499,781 of NC_016132.3, read as the reverse complement.
AGGCCTGAGACACACGTTTCACTTTCGCTGGGGAGAGATGACTCCTACTCTCCAGGATGTGTCGATGCTACTGGGACTACCATTGGTGGGTGATCTCATAGGACCGTTGCAGGCACCAGCTGATTGGCAGGAGGGTATGGCAGTACGTTTTCAAGGTATGTGTTAATTTGTGCCCTATGTTTTAATTTCTACTCTATGTGGAACTATGTGTTCATTTGTGCCCTACGTTTTCAAGGTATTCTTGCCGGAGCTGGGCCACTCACCTCGGAGGCTCACGGACCTAAGCTAGATTGGTTGCTCAATTACCAGGTTAGATCGATGTGTTTTAAGTTAATATATCTAAGAGCATACCTCATATACTTGCATGGGTTTACTAACACTTGGTTTTTGTTGCATGCAGATTCAGAAGTTTGGGTATCCAGAACCCAAATGACTGAGCCTCAGATCACTCGGAGCCTTGAGGCATATATAATGTGGCTTCTCGGCAAGGTGATGTTCACCGAGAATCACGTCACCACCATTAGCGCACGCTACATCCCTATTGCAGTGGAGATCGCGAATGCAACTTGTGGTGACAACATCACACAGAGGAGTTGGGGTTCGGCTGTCTTAGCGGCTACGTACCGAGGTATGTGCAACGCTTGCCAGCTTGCGTCGCCCAAGTCAGCCCTGCTTGGATGTCCTTTATTGTTGCAGCTCTGGTCGTGGGAGAGGTTTTCTATCGGCCGATCAGAAGTTACGGGTGATCACCCTAACCCTGAGCAGGAGTTGTTTGACTTAGAACACATCGACCTGCCTACTTTCACGACAATTTGGACACGTAACAAGGTATGTCGAATGTGATATTTATACATTAGTTTACATAAACCATGAATGAACCTAACTTCTTCTTTTTTTACAGAGACGCTTTGCAGACAATCAGGTCAGGAATTACTACCCATCATTCAACGAGCAGTTCGACGTGTTGCACTCTGAGGCGGTTGTCAGGGAGCCGTACACACAGGACGCCATCGATGATAGATACCCTGACGGGATGTCCATGGTCTGCACGAGAGATTATGATTACTGGATGACAAAATCAAAGATCATCTTCGACGTCAGCGTGGAGGAGATGGCCCAGCAGAGGGTCATGAGGCAGTTTGGGGCACGCCAGTTGGTCGTTCCTCCACCGACGGAGGATCCACTTCCACAGATCGTCCACAGGTATGTGCAGTTCTACAATTTATGATTGTCGTCCAGAATTGTCCATAATTTAATTGTTCAACTTTCTATTGCGATCTCAGGTTTACCAGGAAGGGAAGTACCAGGACCCAGACTCAGTGGCTGTAGAGGGTTCAGTCATACGTCACAGAGTGGGAGACTGCGACGACACGGGTTTGGCCATTGAGGTCTTTGATCTCGATCTATTCAACGGCTATTTGCAGAGGTACATGACAGCTACCCGATGGAGCATCATTCAGCACTCTCACCCCCAGGAGATAGCCGAGCCAAGTTTGCAAGATATGTACCCTAGCCAGTCAACTTCAGGCTCTAGACAGCACGCGGTAAGTATTTTCTCTTAACATAATGCATGTGTTTGTTACGTACTTTGCCATATATATGTAATACTCTTCGTACCAATTGCAGGCTCAGTTGACACAGGATTTACAGGCTGAGTTCGCTGCGTATGGACGTTCACTTTCGACCGGTCCACTTCTACTACCACGGGAGCCGCGCCAGTCCTGGCTTAGGAATGGAGGAGAAGCTACACTCTGTTTACGCGGCTATCACGTGCACCCGCACTTCGGACGTCGTTCACCACTAGGCATCCGTACGGCCCCCTCGTCCCTCCACGCACCAGCAGCGGCCACGTCCGCAGGAAGCACCGCACCTCCGACACCACCCGCGTCCACGTCCACCAGAGCAGTCGATGCCCAAGCCACCACCTCCTGAGCAGGCCGGAGGTTCGTCGTGGCACCAGCCGCAGTCTTCTTTCGACTATTGGCACCAGCAGCAGCCCTCTTTTGAGGCTGGAGGTTCGGCGTGGCAGCAGCAGTCCCCCTCTTTTCAGGCTGGAGGTTCGGCGTGGCAGCACCAGCAGAGTCCCAGGATGAACTTTGAGTTTCGTCCACAGACCCAGCCACAGGGTATGTATATTTCTATCTATTGTGTTCATTACCATGACTGCTACACAATTCTAATGCTAAGTACTTTCCCACATGCAGGAGCCTACGGGCATCAGTCGTCGTTGTCCGAACCCTCGTGGGGTAGTGAGCAGGATCACGTTCAAGGAGAGGACTATTCTGTCCAGCACGGCTGGATGTTCAATACTCCGCCACCAGAACCCACACAGGAGGATACACAGTATCATGAGGATGGGTCCGTGATTCCTCCGTGCAACGTTGTGCCACCTCATAGGTATGGCTGGACCACGCCACAGGCACCCCCGGAACACCGTCCAAGACGTCATGCCTGATATTTGCATGTAGGACCTATGTATGAGACATATTTCTACCTATGTATGAGACATATTTCTACCTATGTATGAGAGAGACATGTTACTATTTTTCGCATTCTTATTCAAGTTAAATTTGTAAATAAAAAAGGCAGGACTGAAATATATATGCAATAGAAAGACTGAAATTAAAACTGACAACTTAAAATAAGATAACCTAACTCTAGCCCTACGAAGATGAAGTGCTCTTGCCCTTAGACGATGATGTGCTCTTTCCCTTTGACGGTTCAGTATTTGGACGATGAAGAACTCTTACCCGTTTTGCTTGGCATGAAGATATCTTCATCGGACGATGATGTACTCTTCCCCTTAGACGATGATGTGCTCTTTCGCTTCGACGGTGCAGTACTCTTCCCCTTGGACGATGAAGAACTTTTACCCGTCTTGCTTGGCATGAAGATATCTTCATCGGATTCCTCCTCTTCAACCCATAACAATGGATGTTTTCTAGCCCATAGTAGGTATGACTCACTCTTACCTTCACTGTGCTTCTTCCACCTTTCGTGCAACCTTAGCAGTTCTTGCCGTATCTCTGCAGAAGTCCTCAATGGGAAATTGCACCTATATAATTGGTGGCCCAGCTCAGTTAGTAGGGTGTCACTACTAATAAGTTCGTCCCATGAAACTATCCTATTCTCTACCTTGAAATCACCGGCTAACCACAATAGCTCACGGGACATACCTGACCAAAATCTACGATCATCTGGGAAGCCGGACGACATCTTCCCACACGAAATGGTGAGACTACACTTCAATACCATGGACGGTCTTTTATAGTTACAGAAGATACAAATAGACGGGAAACGGTGGCGGGAGAACCAAGCGGGTAACGGTGGCGGGAAAAGGAGGCGGGAAACGCTGGCGGGAAAACGAGGCGGGAAACGGTGGCCGGAAAAGGAGGCGAGAAATGGTGGCGGGAAAACCAGGCGGGAGAATGAGTTTGAGAGCCTATAAATATCTCATCTCTGCTAGTCATCCAAGCATTCTTCCCATTACTGTTTTTTCCAATATTCCAGTGTCCCCCAATGAGTTTGCTTTGCTCCGACCAGGGCGAGAGGCCGAGGAGGATGAAAGATGCGATGTTGCCTCGGGGGTGGAACATCTCAGGTGTTGGTGCGGCAATCTATGCAAGGTGAAGGAGGTGACAGATTTTTCAGATAAGCTGGACATGAGGTTTTTCATGTGCGCGAACTATGAGTATGAACCACCTGTCCCGGTTTCGTCATACGACAAGCCTCCGGTAAGCACATTTAGGTGTTCTAAAACATGTTTTCTGTGTCATATTAGATTTGTAACAGTAGGCTTTTTTGTAATCTCCTCCGCTCCTATGCATGTGGTATCGTTGGATTGACACGGAGATGCCGGATTGGGCGGTGGAAGAGATCAAAACAAGGTCCCGAAATGCATGGCAGCGTTTCCACGCGGAGGAGCGTGCGGAAAAAGCTGCAGCCCAGGAGAAAGAGGAGCAAGAGTGAGAGCTGAAAGAGCATAACGTCGTTGAATTGACGAAGCACTAAGGAAAAACAGGGAGAAAACGCTTGAGATGCAAGAGGAGGAACGAAGGCGCAAGGATGCTCGTGAGGCAGAAAGGGAGAGGCAAAGAGAAATGGCCGCCGTGGCAAAGGCTGCAGAAGAACGTGGTGATACAAGCGGAAAATGGCCTAAGTGGACTCAGTAGTGCTTGTGTTTCAAATGTATTTGCTATCTTTAATTATGTTCAATTGCGGTATTATCAATGTATGTTAATTTAGTCGTGCCTTGGTTCCGTAACCAGCACATTATCGATGTATGTTAATTTATCCAAATTTATCCAAATGTCAAGTCTTTCAGTTCAAACAAACCGCAAAGAATCGACACAAAAATTGTCCAGCACATTATCGATGTATGTTACTCTTTATCCAAGTTGTCAAGTCTTTTAGTTCAAAAAACCGCAAGGATTCGAGACAAAAAAATGGGCATCGGCCGTGTATGCGTTGATCATGCAACGAACTAGCGACGAAGCCTAATTACTTCCAATCGGATTCGGCACGTTATTTTTATCCAAATTGTCGAGTCTTTTAGTTCAAAAGACCGCAAGGATTCGAAATAAAAAATGGGCCTAATTACTTCCAATCGGCCTGGCCGAAACAGACTACATCCAGTCGGTCTGGTTGAAACCGACTGCACCAGTCGGCCTAGGCGAAGCCAATTGGGCTTCAGTCGGCCTGGGCCAGGCCGACTGCCTCGTGGGGCCCCGCGTGCTGAGCACCCTGCCTCCACTCGGCCTGGCCGAGGCCGATTGGGCCGAATCGGCTTGGGCCAGGCCGACTGGGCCCATTTGGCCTGGGCGAGGCCGAGGCCGTAATATTTTTGAAATTTTTGAAAAACGCGTATTATTTTTGAAAATAATTAAAAAAATCGTATTATTTAAAAAAAAATAGCGTGCTATTTGCTCTGGCCTCTGCTACTGCGTGCCGTTCTTCCCGCACATCAGCAGCGGCAGCGGCGGCGGCGGCGAGTCGGGCCCCACTCCGACAACCGGACAGCACTGGTACGTGGTACCTGCATCTTTCTTCTTCTCATGCACACCCCCCCCCCCCCCCCCCCTGCTTTCCTCCTCCTCAGCCTCAGGGGCTTTCTCTTCTTGCTTGCGCGGTGTCCACTGGCCAATGCACGCTATGTGTTCAATCCAATGCTTCTGAATGGGAGAGATGTTGTTGTGCCGTGGTTTTTACATTCTTGGTGCATTCGGTTGGTTGCAAATGAAGCAAGTAGGGTATCGATCATTCCCTGATGTTGTTTGCCTGCCTGGCTTGACTCTCTTTTGCAGGTCCGATGGCAGCCGGGACAAAACCACGATCGCAGCCGCCGCTGTCCTGGGCGGCCATCCCGCTGGACCTGGCCGGCCTGGTGCTCCGCCTCCTCCCCTCGTATGCCGACCGCGCCCGCTTCGCCGCCGTGTGCCCGCAGTGGTGTGCCGCCGTGCTGCAGCGCTTCGTGCCCCCACCACTGCCGCTGCTCGCGCTCCCCGACGGCACCTTCTACAGCCTTAACTGCCTCAAGCCGTTCCGCTTCCCGGGCTGCGGCTTTGCTGGGTACAAGAGCGCAAGCGGCAGCTGGCTCGTCTTTCCGCGTGGCGACGGGTGCTTCCTGGTGGACCCCTTCTCCATGGCTACCGTGACACTCCCTGCTCTCTCGTGCGTCCGTCTTCGTCCTCCGAATGCAGTCGCTAAATGGTCTGACGAGGAAGGGACAAGATTTGCCGATCCTTACGTCACATGGATGCATATCAATGAACTGGACAAGCTGCACATAACTAAACTAATCCTGTGCTCGTCAAACCTTGTTGCGGCACTGGTTGGCATTGGACACACCAGTCAGATTCTAATGTGCCAGCCAGGGGCCGTATCGTGGTCGGTACGTGCATACGATGAGTGCAAGTCATTTGAAGACTTAGCATTCTACCAGGGCAAGCTGTACGCCCTTGCTAATGACGAGAACCTCCTTGTGGTGAGCATTGCCAAGGACCAAAGCACCGGCGATCCACAGGTTTCTCGGATTGGACAGGTCATCAAGGGTGATCCCTGGTATTCAGCTCTGTATGACGAGTACAACATTATGGCCTGCAAGAAGCTCTGTCTGGTTGAATCGCGTGGCACGTTGCTGATGGTACGGAGGCAGATTTTGTGTCGTTTTCCTGAACTGGGAGTGGATGGACGAAGAGTGGGTGTTATTGTTGCTGAAGACAACGAGTTTGAGGTATTCGAGGCTGACTTTGAGCATTCACAGTGGGTCAATGTGACGACCGTGGGGGATGACCAGGTGTTGTTTCTAGGGAGGAGGTGTTCCAGGGCCGTGTCCGTGTGTCAGTACGGGTTGTCGGGCAATCACATCTTCTTCTTGGATGACGATGAGGAGAAACATGTGGAGTACTCCTACGACGAAGAGGACACTTCTTGCGGCACCTATGACATGATATCTGGCATGGTGTCTTCGTTGAAGCCAGTGATTTCCTGGAAGCGCCATGATGAGATGCGTCTGGCAGCATGGCTCTTCCCTCAGGACTGAAGTGGAAGTGTTACGCTGTTGCACTGCTGCCAGCAGCCAGGTTATCTGATCATTCGGTAGAGTTCAGTGGTTGTTTTTGCAAGCTGCTCTCAAGCTATCTATCTGACTTTGCTATGTATGGTGGTTCGTATCATCCTACGGTTGCTCCATGGTTCCCATGCACGGAAGCCGTGGGATGCAATACTGCTACTAGACTAGTATTTATCTGAACTTGGCTATATACGTTAGGTGCCGTGCATCAGTACTTAATTACCTGAACTTATTACTTGCGGTGGTTACTACTAGTACCACTATGCAAGATGTTAACTGCGTTGATTCTCAACCACTTTGGTGTTTTCTGTGCCTGACTGCATGTGAAAGTTCCTAAAATGCATCGTTGCTTTCGGTCTGTCTATTATTATCTTTGGCATGGTCCTTGACTCCATGGAGTAACTCTAACTCTGGAGTCTGGAGTCGAAGGCTGTTTCATGCATGCTGAAGTTGCCACCTTGTGATGGTACTTAACTTGTGCTGATGAACCTTTTGTGCAGTTGCTGCTGCATCTGTGGTTTTGACTGTATTTGGAGATTCAGTCGTCAGTGCTTCACAGTAGTACTGTACTATCTGTGCAACCGAAGTTTCCTAGGACTGCAAATTAAGCGTCTACCATATTATTTTAAGCGAAGGTTGGTTGTATTGAATCTTGATGTAGGAGAGTAATCCGAAACTTCATTTTGTACCTTTGAAAGATTGTACTGTTTTGGTGTTTGATCGATAAAATCGAAGCCATGTTGATTGCGTAATGTTATGGTATTGTAGCCAAGGAGTGGATGCAAGAAGAGAAAATGAGATGTATTTTCGTCGTATCTTCATATAACATATTGGTTTTAGTCTTATTTTATTTTCCTTAACAACGCATGGTTTCTGACTACTGCATGTTATGATCGAGAGTATCAACCTATCTTCCATTTAGGAAAACAAACAGCCGACCAAATCCGGCGATCCGGTGTCGCAAGTGGGCTCGCCACATCCAGCCCAACTACAGACTCAACTTCTCAAAATACTTCCTCCGGCCAACAATTCGAGTTTGTCAAAATTTAGATATATGTAGACATGACTATAGATTTTTTTAGGACAAGACATGACTATAGATGCATTTAAATTTAGTCAAATTTGAAACATTTTTGTTGGACGGAGGAATACTGCTGTTTGGGTTACACAAGGCCAGCCGCCCGCCAGCGACGTTAATACTTACTGGACCGATCAAATATGGGCTGTTTTATCTGCTGGGCGGCCGGGCCTGAGTTGAACACTTTGCGGTTAGTAACTTGGTTGCACCACTGTTCCCCACGATCTTCTTCTGCTGCCCTCCATTCCCGCACAACAGCGGCGGCGGCGGCGGCGCGGCGAACGGGAATCCGTCACTGGGCGGCGCTGGTACGTGGTACCCTCTCTACCTTCTCCTCACGCGCTTCCTCGCCTTCCTCCCCTCCTCATTAACTCGTAGCGGTTCCTCTTCCTGCCTCCGCGGTGTCCACTGCCTGTGCACGCCAAGTGTTCGATGGAATGCCTCTGCGCGGTGGAGATTTTGTTGTGCCGTGGTTTTCTTGGTGCATTTGGTTGCTTCCGATGATGGACGAAGTAGGTTGGCACTCTCTGATGCTTATGCCTACCTGGCTCGTCTATGCAGAATTGATGGCGGCGACGGAGACGAAACCACACCGGCAGCCACCGGCGTCGTGGTCGGCCATCCCGCTGGACCTGGCCGGCCTGGTGCTCCGCCTCCTGCCCTTGTATGCCGACCGCGCCCGCTTCGCCGCGGTGTGCCCGCAGTGGCGTGCCGCCGTGCAGCAGCAGCTCGCGCCCCCACCCGTGCCGCTGCTCGCGCTCCCGGACGGCACCTTCTACAGCCTTCCCGACAGCAAGCCCCGACGCTTCCCGGGATGCGGTTTCGTTGGGTACAAGAGCGTCTGCGGCAGCTGGCTCGTCTTCCCGCGCGACGATGGGTGCTTCTTAGTGGACCCTTTCTCCAGGGTCACCGTGTCACTCCCTGCTCTCTCGCACGTCCGACTCTCTCCTCCAAATGCAGTCGAAACATGGTCCAGTCGTAAAAAGCCAGGAGTTGGCGAACTTTACACCCCCACATGGATGCATATCAAGGATGATGACAAGTTGCGCGTAAGAAAGATAGTCATGTGCTCGCCAAACCTTGTTGCTGCACTGGTCGGCACTGGATACAGCAGTCAGATCCTAATGTGCCAGCCAGGGTCCTTGTTGTGGCCGGTACGTGCATATGATCCATGTAAGAATTTTGGAGACATGACATTCTACCAGGGCAAGCTCTATGCCCTCCCCCACGACGAGGACCTCCTTGTGGTGAACATTGCCCAGGACCAAATCACTGGCGATCCACAGGTTTCTCGGATTGGACAGGTCATCGAGGGTGATCCCTGGTATGCAGGTTTCTATGAAGACTATGACATTATGCGCATGAAGAAGCTCTACCTGGTTGAATCGCGTGGTGCGTTGCTGATGGTACGGAGGAAGATTTTGTGTCGTGTTCCTGAACCTGAAGTGGATGAACAACCGGAGGGTGTTGCTGTTGCTATACGGAACAAGTTTGAGGTATTTGAGGCTGACTTTGAGCATTCACGGTGGGTCACTGTGAAGACCCTGGGGGATGACCAGGTGTTGTTTCTAGGGCGGAGGTGTTCCAGGGCCGTGTCCGTTTGTCAGTACGGGTTGTCGGGCGATCGCATCTTCTTCTTGGATGACGATGAGGAGAATCCTGTGGAGTACTCCTACGACGAAGAGAACGCTTCTTGTAGCACCTATGACATGAGATCCGGCATGGTGTCTTCATGGAAGTCAGTGATTTCCTGGAAGCGCCACGATGAGATGCGTCTGGCAGCATGGCTCTTCCCTCAGGACTGAAGCGCAAGTGTTAAGCGTTACACTGCTCCCAGGTTATCTGATCATTCGGTAGTGTTCAGTGGCTGTTTTTGCAAAGTGCTCACAAGCTATCTATCTAACTTTTTGCATATATGGTGGTTCATATCATAGTATGGTGGCTCCATGATTCCCATGCACGGAAGCCGTGGGATGCAATCGTGCTACTGCTAGTATATATCTGAACTTGGCTATATACGTTAGGTGCCGTGCATCAGTACCTGAACTTATTACTTATGAGAGTGTGGTTACCACTACTAAGTACTATGTAAGATGTTGACTGCGTCGATGTTCAACTGCTTTAGTGTTTGCTGTGCCCGTGAAAGATCCTAAAATTGCATCACTGCTTATCTGTCTATTGTAATCTTTTGGCATGATGGTCTCTTACTCCATGTAGTAACTCTAACTCTGGAGTCGTAGGCCGTTTGATGCATGCTCGTGCAAGTTGCCATCTTGTGATGGTATTGAACTTGTGCTGATGAACCTTTTGTGCAGTTGCTGCTGCTTGTGTGGTTTTGACTGCATTTGGAGATTCAGTCGTCAGTGCTTCAGAGTAGTACTACTCCGTATAAGTTTATTATCTGTGCAACCGGAGTTACTTGGCCGATATGGAAGAGGGGCGACATAAACCGAACCTGACAAGCCATGCCTTCCGTGCCGTGGATTAATCATGGACCGGAAACACGTACGCAAGGAGTTACTTCGAAAAGCCATTTAGAAACACGGTAATGCAGAGATCGATATGCATGGAGCAGAAGCAGAGAGGAGTTATAACAAGTCTGCAGTACTGGAATGAACTGTAGGTGAGGTTTTGGACCGCACGTGAGGTGAGAAGACTCGTATAGTCTGCATTTTTTTTCTACATGTCTTTCATGTACAATAATGTTTCGCGTACGTTGACTAATACAGTAATACTACCGAGTACCACTACTATAGTACCCATATCATCTCACGAGAAAGGGAGAGATGGCTAGAGATTGTAAAGGCATAGTAAATCTAGGAGCCGGACCTGAGCGGTTTCCAATACTGCTTATCTGGCCATGTTTCCCGGGACCGATCGAGTATTTATGCACGTACTCTGGGAGACCATGCAAAATGCTGACCATGCATGTGGTAGTTAGCAGTTGTGTGTGCTAACTGCGTGCGTTAGTATTACATCGACCGTTGACATCACTTGACACGATCGATGGATCGATTGATTTGATCGCGCGGTTCATGCAGCCATGCATCCACCATGCTTCAGCTTCCCAACAGGAATTAAACCTTCTTTAACGTAGAGCTATCTAGATCTAGCCTAGCTATCAGATCGGCCGGGAAAACAAAATGACCAAGGCTAAGAAAAAACGGTAAATTGAGCCAACCCGAAAATGTGCGCGTGCACTGCCTCTGCAGAGAGTTCCGGTCAGTATAATGCAATGCATGCATGAAACACCCACATTAAACTTGGACTCGAATCGATCGATATTTGTGCTGCAGGATTGCAGGAGGCACTGAGGCAGTGTTGTGTGGTGCCTCCCCCATAAATACTGTCGCGTCTGGCACGGCATGCATGCATGCAGCTCGATCGGTTGAAAGGGAGATTCCCGACGACGAGGCAGGCCGGTTGCCTTCAATGGCAGGGCAGCCCTGGTTGGTCGGTCGTCCGTTTCGGTCCACGTACAACCAACGTTCCCCATGCATTGCATTACCTCTGCCATGGGCTGGCTCCCCGAAAGCCAGGAGAAGAAGCTTATCTCTCTGGGCCTCATCCCTCTGCTTCGCGTGCAGGGAAACATACAGCAGGCAGCAGCTAGCTGCTATACGGACGTGCAGTTAGTTAATGCGTCGCACGAACTGCGTTATGTGTGCAGGCAGTGGGAGTTGCACTGCATGCTGAACCACGTTTAATAACACTGCTGACTGTTAACCGTACGGCTATCAGAAAAACGGCACGCGAGGGGATCGGACGTAAAGCTGGTGAGATCGAGATCGACCGAAGCGTTGCAACGAAGGCTGGAACCGAATCGAAAATCAAAGAACACGAGAGAGGGAGCAGCAGGAGTATATGATCGGAGAATGATAACTGAGGAAAGACAAAGATGCATGCAATGCATGGATGGACTCAACACGCCAGCTAGCTAGCATGTGTGAATTGTGTTGTTACGTGCGAGAACTACATGATGTTGTTATATGTATAAAATGGTGCTTAAATTATATTGTTTTGTCTTATCTTGGTGCTGAAACGGGTTGTTTTTTATTCATATTGCTGCTGCAACTCTGGATTGGTGCTAAAATGCTGGTGGGCTCGGGTTCCCCGAAGGGGACGAAAAAACCAATGGGGATGGGGCTGGGAGAAATCTAAAACCCGCGACCAGGGACGGGTCTGGGATGAGGGTCACGGGGACGGGTTTGGGCAGCCACTACCTGGCGGGTTTCGTCCCCATTGCCATCCGGATACGAGAGGCTTATTTCATTTGATTTGACCCATCACTACTAGTCTTCTACTCTACTGCTAGCACCGCCATTTAATTCCTCCCGACCCCGTGCAAGCAATGCTAGACGCGCCCATGCATGATGTTGTTGTTCTCGACAACAATTAGAGTAAGGGGTGCTAATGCTCGATGACACAAGTGCGGGTATAAAAGTAGCGCGTGTACGCCGGCCTTATAGCGAAGGTCGCCATACACTTGGACGAGTTGACACGTCGACATTTTTTGAAATGCTTCGAGGGGGTTGTTAGCCAAGTGCTTGGGTCGAGCTGATCTTCCCAAGACACCTTTAGCGAGAGATTCGTCGGGGCCGCCTCGTACTTGGACCGAACGCGTCTTTCCAAGTATCGAGGTTAGGATACCCTCGGAACTCTAACTCAACCACTTCTCCTTCGAGCCCGTGCCAACCAAGGTTAGCTCGGAACCTCGAAACTAGAGTCCCCTAGAAGGCTTCCTTGAGGCCGGTCGACTTTTAGTCGCAAGCAGCGCGCAAGAGCGAACCTTAGAGGGAGCACTCTAGCCCTCTCCCCTTGAGTTTATTCAAGTTGAGAGTGAATGATACATGCCCCATGGGGGTTATTTATAGCCTAGGGGTACATGACAAAAGACCATGGCTATCTTTGAGGAGAGAGAAAAGTGGGCGCAAAGTGATAAAAGTAGCTTCTTGATCCATAACTTTTGTGTGCACCGTGTGAAAAAAGTGAGGGTTGATCCATGGTCCACCATGAACTAAAAGTCTCATCCCCACACCTTTCTTGCCCCCTACTCTAGCTCATTCCACCATTTGACCATGGCATGAGAGGCTTGACCTGTTGACTTGTCTTCCTTTGCCACGTAGGATTGACTACGCCACGTGGGCATCTTAACTCACGCTGGGAAATGTTGACTTAGTTGTCGCCACGTAGGATTTATGGCCCGACCCATATAAGGGTTTTATTTTACTACAACACATGCATAGATACAAATTCCTATTATAACTATGCGACAAATAAATCTCATGATGCAGTTTCTCTCTAATAAATTAAGATAACTCATTCGGTGATGAAAGATAGAGAAGTTTGACGGCATCCACGCTCTCTATTCCCTCTATCCTGTCATACAAGAGGCCTATTTCATTTGCTTTGACCATGCCTTTGACCCGTCACTCCTGGTCTTCTTTTCTACTGATGGCACCACCGTTTAATTCCTCCCGACCCCGGCCCGTGCAAGCAATGCTAGACGCGTCCATGAATACGTAGATACAAATCCCCATTATGACTATGCCTCAAATCTCGTGACGCTTTTTTCCTCTAATAATTCAGATAATTCATTCGGGGACAAAAGATGGAGAAGTTTGACGGCATGCACGCCCTCTATCCTCTCCGTCCTATCATACGAGAGTGTTATTTCATTTGCTTTGACCATGACTTTGATCCTCCACTACTAGTCTTCTACTCTACTGTTGGCACCGCCATTTAACTCCTTCCGTCCCGTGCAACTCATGCAAGCATGCTAGATGCGCCGCATAGATTCAAATCACCATCATAACTATGCGACAAATCTCGCGACGCGTTATTTGTATAATAAATTCACAGAATTCATTGGTAACGAAAGATGGAGAAGTTTGACGGCATGCACTCTCTCTATCTTCTCCGTCCCTATCATACGCGAGTCTTATTTAATTTGCATTGACCATGACTTTGATCCGCCACTACTAGCCTTCTACTCTACTGCTGGCACCGCATTTAATTCCTTCCGTCCCGTGCCACTCGTGCAAAGCATGCTAGACGTGCCGCATAGATACAAATCAGCATTAGAGCATCTCTAGCAGTTACCAAACCCGGCCGATCCGAAGTGGCCGAGTTCGGTTGAACTAAATCCCAGTTTTCGGTTCAACACAGTTTTGCGCAGATCAGTTACCGATCTCAAATCCAAACTATTTGAATATGTAATTCGCGCGTTCATACAAACATAAACCAAAACAAACATACATATAGATTCATCGGAGTTTTGCTTAAAAAAACATACATATAGATAGATTCTAATAAATACTACTAGCCATCGCCACCGGCGAGCCTACTTGTCGGTGCGGGAGCGGCAGATTGCCTCCGCGAGGTCGGCCTCAAACTCTGTCTTCCTCCTGGCCGCTTCCGCCGCCGTCGTCTGCTCGGACTCGAGGCGGTCCGCCTCGTCCACCTCCGGCACCGCCTCCGGGAGGAGGCGGCGGGAAGCGGTTGTGGAACTCTCCGCCTCCGCCTCCTCCATGCCCCAATCTCCCTCCTCCTTGTCCTCCTCCATCTCCGACGTCGGCACGGGCGGCAAACCCGCAGCCGCCGCTACCCTCTCCGCCTCCTCCCGCTCCATGCCCCAATCTCCCTCCTCCTTGTCCTCCTCCATCTCCGACGTCGGCACGGGCGGCAAACCCGCAGCCGCCGCTACCCTCTCCACATCCCACCGGCGGGCAGAGTCCCTGCTCAGGTCGCGGTGGTAATACCACCTGAGCATCCCCCGCCGGCGAGCACCTAGGCGTCAGCGCTCGTCGGGGGAGAGGAGGGCGTCGGCGGCGGCGGTTCCGTTTCCCCTGCCGATGCGAGGAAGCGTTACGGCTGCCGCGGCGAGGGTTGGAGGAGCCGGCGGGCCTCATTGCGACGGCGGCGCGGTGGGGAAGGGCGATGAAAGATTGAGAAGTTTGGCCGCACGCACGCTCACTATTCTCTTTGTTTTGTCATACAAGAGGCTTATTTCATTTTATTTGACCCGTCACTGCTAGTCTTATACTCTACTGCTAGCACCACCATTTAATTCGTCACGAGGTCATTTAATTCATCCCGACCCCGTGCAAGCAATGCTAGATGCGCCCATGCATGCATAAATACAAATCCCCATTATAACTATGCGATAAATCTCAGGACGCAGTTTTTCTCTAATACATTCACAGAATTCATTCGGCGATGAAACATAGTGAAGTTTGACGGCATCCACGCTCTCTATTCTCTATGCCTTGTTATACGAGAGGCCTATTTTCTTTTCTTTGACCATGCCTTTGACCCGTCACTGCTAGTCTTCTTTTCTACCGCTGGCACCACCATTTAATTCCTCCTGATCCCGTGCAACTCGTGGGAGCAATGCTAGACGCGCCATGCATGCGTATATACAAATCCCCCTTATAACTAAGCGAAAAATCTCGCAACGCAGTTTTTCTCTAATAAATTCAGATAATTCATTCGGCACCGAAAGATAGAGAAGTTTGAGGGCATGAACGCTCTCTATCCCCTCCGTCCTATCATACGAGCGACGTATTTCATTTGCTTTGACCATGACTTTGACCCGTCACTGGCTCACCGCTAGTCTTTTGCTCTAGTGCTGGCACCACCATTTAATTCCTCCCAACCCCGTGCAACTCGTGCCAGCAATAGTAGAAGTTCCATGGATGCATACATCGATACAAGGGGATGTATCAGGTGAAAACAGGATTCCAGTGAAAATCTGAAAACTTGCGGGCAAAGCCATTAGATGGAAGATCGACGGACTAAATAAAAGGTGGGACGTCCCGTAGTTGCTCAGTTGCTTTTTACAGTAAACCCCCGCCGAACTGATGGAAAACCCCTCATGTGCTTCATCTTCTACCTGCTTGCGCTCACCTCCTCCCCTCCTCTACCGGCAGCCCGGCGCCCCTCAAGCTCAACTCAGCTCGCACCCGCGCATCGTCCTATCGCCACTGCGCACTTGCGGCTGTCTCGTCACCCTTGGAATCCGGCCCTCACAGCCTCCACGCAACACTGGATGGAGCTCCCGCACGCAGGACACGTGCTTCTCATCTTGTTATGTAGGGTCGACCAAGCCTGACTAGCTGATGGGCGTCGGCCAGGCATGCGCAGCCTGGCGCCATGACACACGGAACGAGCACTAGCAGCTCATAGGATGGACCGAGTCGACCAGCTGCTGGGATCCGAGCTGATAATTATCTTGGTTTTGTGAAAGAGATTTCAAATTTCTGATCTAAATTGCTCTTCTGTTATTCGAAGTCAAATTAATTATGGATCTAGACTTCCGTTGCCTTAAGAGACACATGTGATTTATCTCATGATTTTATGTCGCGCAAATTAATTTTTTTGAGCAATTTTGGATATGGTTAGGAGCTGCTGCTCATGGTCTCTTTGTACATTCAACAACATCTGATCTGATAGACTAGACCAGCGAGCAGTGCATCAGTACGACTTCGGGAGTTGAATGTTTACCAAGCTCAAGGTTCTTTGGGCGCGTGATTTCCCTGTGCAACGACGAGCACATCCAAGGAAAGGAAAGGAGCGGTATGGTTTTGTTCCGGCAAGAAAATCAACAGATGTTGTTGGGCGCCGGCGGCCCGTGGGCCGTGGGTGGAAGGTCCGTCCTTGGTGCGTTCCTCTGCCCCGTCTGCATGCCCAGATTGTGCCTGCCATTGCCGATTTCATTTTGTGCTGGATTTGTTGGAAGCTAATGAGCCTGTAGAAAGGGGATTTTGTTTAGAGGAAGAAGAAGGGCCCCGAGGAGACCGATGAATAATGAGAGAAAGTTTCGAGTTCGGCGGGCAAAGCAAGGGGGTTTCCGTAAATTGTGTTTTAGGTGGCTACGGGGCCATCCCACCTTTTCACCTGGTTCGTCCATCTATCATCTAATGGCTCTGCCCGCAAGTTTTCAGATTTTCACTGGAATCCTGTTTTCACCTGATACATCCCCTCGATACAAATCCCCATTATAACTATGCGACAAATCTCGTGGCGCAGTTTTTTCTCTACTAAATTCATATAATTCATTCGGCGCCGAAAATTAGAGAAGTTTGATGGCATGCACGCTCTCTATCCCCTCCATCCTGTCATACGAGCGGCGTATTTCATTTGCTTTGACCATAACTTTGACCCGTCACTGGCTCACCGCTAGTCTTCTGTTGTGCTTCTGGCACCACCATTTAATTCCTCCCGACCCCATGCAACTCGTTCCAGCAATGGTAGACGTGCCATGGATGCATATATCGATACAAATCCCCATTATAACTATGCGACAAATCTTGTGGCGTGGTTTTTTCTCTAATAAATTCATATAATTCATTCGGCACCAAAAAATAGAGAAGTTTGATGTCATGCACGCTCTCTATCCCCTCCGTGTTATCATACGAGCGGCGTATTTCATTTGCTTTGACCACGACTTTGACCCGTCACTAGCTCACCGCTAGTCTTCTCCTCTAGTGCTGGCACCATCATTTAATTCCTCCCGACCCCGTGCAACTCGTGCCAGCAATGGTAGACATGCCATGGATGCATAGATACAAATCCCATTATAACTATGCGACAAATGTCGCGGCGCATTTTTTCTCTAATAAATTCAGATATATAATTCATTCGGCGCTGAAAGATAGAGAAGTTTGATGGCATGCACGCTCTCTATCCCCTCCGTCCTGTCATACGAGCGGCGTATTTCATTTGTTTTGACCATGACTTTGACCCGTTGCTGGCTCACGGCTGGTCTTCTCTACTAGTGGCAACACCATTTAATTCCTCCCGACCCCGTGCAACTCGTGCAAGCAATGGTAGTCATGTCATGGATGCATAGATACAAATCCCCATTATAAATATGCGACAAATCCCACGGCACAATTTTCTCTCTAATAAATTCAGATAATTCATTCGGCGCCGAAAAATAGAGACGTTTGACGGCATGCACGCTCTTTATCCCCTTTGTCCTGAGCGGCGTATTTCATTCGTTTTGACCATGACTTTGACCCTTCATTGACTCACCGCTAGTCTTCTACTCTACTGCTGGCACCGCCATTTAATTCCTTCTGTCCCCATGCAAGCAATGCTGGACGCGCCCATGGAAGCATAGATACCAATCCCCATCGATCACATCCACACACCACGCACGCACGCACGCACGCATGGATGCATGGCCAAGTCCAAGAGAGCAAAACAAAAGGAAGGAAGGAGGCCAGAGGGGAATGGTGGCATTAACTGCCTTGCACACACTCTTGGGGTAGTAGGCAGTTGGGCCGAGGGGGGAGCGCCATTATAAGGTCTCCAGCAGCAGCAGGAAGAAGAGAACCATAGCCACAGATCCACAGGGTTCTTTCTTCTTCTTCTTCCCCACTGAACTGAAGCCAGGCATGGCGTCGTCGAACAAGCACTGGCCCAGCATGTTCAGGGCGAACCCGGCCTGCGGCTTCGAGCAGTACCAGCCACAGTCTGACTTGATGAACAACGACAACCCCCACAGCCATGGCTCCTCCCCCTCCTCCCTCCTCAGCGGCTCCAAACCCTCCTTGCTCTCCTCAGGTATATACGTTTTGCACCGTGGATTCATACATATGCTTGCTACTGTACTATGTATTCACTTGCTGCTGCTGCTGCTGTTGGCTAGCTGTTGCATGATCCTTGATCCCTGTAAGATTGTAATCATGCATATATATTCCTAAGAGCTAGGTTTAATTTCTCCAGCAGTACTGATTGATCGATCCATGGATACTAATTGGTTTTCATACTCCTTCTTTTAATGGCTGGATTTTTTTGTAGGGATGGATCAGGAGGGACGGAGCACGGAGACGAAGGCGCGGTGGAGCCCGCGGCCGGAGCAGATCCGGATCCTGGAGGCGATCTTCAACGCCGGCGTGGTGAACCCGCCGCGCGACGAGATCCGGCGCATCCGGGCGCGGCTGCAGGAGTTCGGCCCCGTCGCCGACGCCAACGTCTTCTACTGGTTCCAGAACCGCAAGTCCCGCACCAAGCACAAGCTCCGCCAAGCCGCCGCCTCCGCCGCCCGCGCCTCTTCTTCTTCCTCGTCTCCGGCGCCGGCGCCGCCCGTCACCCCGCCGCCGCCGCGGAAGCATCTCGTGCTCGGCTCTAACAACTCGTCTTCGTCTTCTTCCTCTGACCGCTCCTCCGGGTCCTCCAGCGGCGGCGGGAAGGCGGCGTCCGTGGTCAAGCCGCCGTCGGCTGCCATGGCCGCCGACCTGTTCGCGCCGCTCTCTGGGTGCAGCCAGCTCTACTACAACCGCCATCCCATGCTTACGGCGGCGCCCGAGCCGCAGCCGGCGCCGCTGACCCTGCAGTGGCCGCCGCCGTCGCAGAGCCAGCAGCAGTACAGCTATTACCTGCCGGCGACGGAGCTCGGCGGCGTCGTCCTCGGCTCCGGCTCCGGCCACGCGCACGCTCACGCGCAAGCGCCGTCCATGGCGTCCCCCGGCGCCGCCGCGCTCCTCGACGGCGCGTTAGGGCTTACACAAGACAGCATCGACGGCATGAGCTCCTACGCTGCCGTCAAGGGGCCCTGTGATACTAATGGCCAGTTCTCCATCAATGCCGCCGCAGCTTCAGTAGGAGTCTCCGACGCCATGATGAGCGCCGCCGTGTTCACGGAGGAGGAAGATAAGGCAAGCTGGCTCGGCGGCGGCAGACTGCTGCACTACGCCTCCGCCGCCGCCACGTCCGATGTGGTTAGTACGGCTGCACCGCTGAGCGTCAACGCGGCCCCCAGCTCTGCGTTGACCGATCAGCTGGTGCTGCAAGGTATGTACACTCAGCACGTAATTAATTTGGATGCATGCAGCACATAATTTTCCATGGATCATCATGCATACGCTGCTAGTTGCATACTATATGCTAAAGCGATTTTTCTACCGGAGCCGGAGCCGGAAACTACCGGAGTTTTATGGACCCTTTGCCGGTGTCAAGATTCGTGCAGCCGTCCAACACACTAGCATATACAAGATTGTACTCCATCATGATTGTTTGTCCCTTCTCTTGCATGTTTATTTCGTTGGCGTGTCATCAGCTAATTCCATGCATATATATGCAACGTTTGTGTGTTTACTCATACTTTCATGTGCATGCATGTAGCTGAGAGCTGTGCATGGGCATGGCATTGTGCTGCTGCGCCTGGCATGTCTCGATCGATCTACTGGCATGACATGCATATGGTGCATGCAACCTTTGGCTCTACCTAGCCCTTTTGACATGAATGGAGAAAGAAGGGTACTTGCCACTTCCATGATAGTACCATGCATATCGATCAGCAACCACAGATATCTCGGACGATGACATGCATATTGACATGTCTTTCCAGCTACGACCTACGAGTACAATGACTCCGTAGCTTGCATTGCATTGGATATTCGATATTCCGTATAGCAGTACACGTATACTGGTACGATCATGATGAATAGCTCCAACAGCTGTTCCAATATATATGCCTCTGGCTAGAGACATTTCCATGTCAACAGCTGGGGTTTGTGCATATGTTGCAGACAATGAGACAAGGTTAGGCCATGTACACAACCGCACGCTAGAGACCGATCTTGTCATTGCTATAGCTACGCATGCAAACATAAACATGCTCTGTAGTAGTGTAGTCTGTTGCATGCATGCACGCAGAGACATTTCCGTGTCAAGGATAGGGGAACATGTCAGCTCTTCGGTAGCTGTTGAAGCTTGGATGTGCCAAAAGATTGTGAGCTGTTGCCCATAACACAATGCATGCAGATGGGTTATTGTGAGCGAAGCGATGTGTCGATCGGTCGAAGCGTGGGGTACAATTTTCTTGGTAGGAAAGTATCACATCATGCATACTATAGTACAGTGCATCACCTAGCTAGCTAGTGCATTGCACACATGCACATTTTATTTAGCCAGGCAACAAATATTGCTTTGGGAATTAAAGATACTACTCCCAGTAGCTAGTGGTAAACTGTGGAAAAAGATCGAGACTAATGTGTGGACCAAATGATCCCAAAAATGGCACATAAGTAGCTGCAAAGTGCGAAGGCACTGTTATTTTTGATCATGTTCATGAACTTAGGAAGAGACCTCTTTCTACATTAAGATGAATTTACACGAAAGATCATGCATGGACATGATCGATCCGGGAGATATATAGCTAGCTAGGATTGATCGAGTGAATGCCGATATGTCTTCAGACAAGAACAGTGCTCGCTAGCTCTCCGTGTAGTCACGTCACTGTACTTCCAAGCTACGTACTACGATCGATCGGTCAGGAGCTAGGGGGTTTGATTTGCACGCGTACGTTGTTGACTAGATTGAAGTGACGGCGGTCAAAATCTGCCCCGATCGATTCCTGCACATCCTGCAGCACTTGAATTCCGATCGATCGAGATTGGACGTGTGCATGACATCTTAACTGAGAATTTTGCCTCTGATAATTTGGGAGCAGAGCTGCTGGACGCCGGGATGATCGGAGGAGGAGGCGTGCCCATGGCGACGGTGGTGGTGATGGCCGCGGCCGGGCCGGACGCCGGCGCCGCCGTGCAGTGCTACAGCGTGCCGGCGATGGCGCGGCTCGACGTGGCGCGGCTCTTCGGCGAGGCAGCGCTGCTGCTGCGCCACACCGGCGAGCCCGTCCCCGTCGACGCCGCTCGCGGGGTCACCCTCGACCACGGCGCCCTCTACTACGTCCTGGTAAATCATTAACCCCCATAATGACCTGCTAATAAACACTATCAGTAATTAGCATTCGGATTAATTTCTTGCTTAATTTTAATCTACTCCGGTTAATTTGCTCTCTTCTTTTGATCTGTTTTGTGCAGGTGTGACGAACTGAAGATCGGTCGACGCTGCGTGTGCTTGCTTGCTTGCTGGGTGAAGGAGATCGAGGGAAATTCGGCATGAGTTAATTTACCGCCAGTTGCTATCAGACAAAAATTGGTGTCCTCTACATATATATAAGCTCTCTCTATATAGCTGCCAGTACATTTTGGTTCAGTATGGATCTAGCTTTCAGTCTTCCTGTAGTGTTTAATTTCCTGTTTCAATAAGCCGCCCCCATGTTACTGGTAGACTGCTATTCAGTGGTGAGATTAAGACAGATTTGAACCTCCTCGTATTATCAGAAGAAGATTTTAGATGGACATTATTATGGGCAGCATGATGTGGACTCTGGCGACAGGTATGCAGGAGAAAGAACACATGGTACAGTATGGTCTGCACTCTGCAGGACAGAGGAGATTCCATGGGTGTTTCTTTCAGAGGCGCAGCTGAATTTATTTTATTTTATTTTTGCGAGAAAGAGATGCACACGCGATAGATAGTTGTTTTGAACTTGCAACGTGCTGGGGCCTGATCGCTCGGTTGATTGATGTGGTTTGAAATTTAGATATCAAAATTATTTCTGTCCTAAGCCGAAATTCCGGAAAAATCAGGCATTGGCCCTACAATCCGATCCTTCATATTTGAAGGATTCACCCAGAGACGATTCTTCACATTTGTCGTGACCGCACCTTCTCGCAATCTTCACAGCATCGATCTGGCTCCATGGGCGAGCTTTGGGATGGCATCATTCAGGGCCTCCCCAAGCGAGCAAATAGAAATCTTAGCGGTCGTCTCGTCGGATTTGGAAGGAGTGCAACAAGAGAACTTTCAAGGGGTTCGACGATGTCGGCATTGCAAATGGTCCACTTGGTTTGCGAGGAGTGCCATGGTATGATTGGGCATGCGACCCGATGGGATGAGGCCCCTTATCTCTCTCGTTTTTTGGTTTTTTGCTTCCTCCTTTTTTTCCAGGATTCAATCTTTGATCCTCTCTTTGTATAGTGCTTTTGTTTCATCGAATGACGGAGGTCGACCGTAATTTTCCTCAAAAGAAAAAAAAAAGAAATATTGGAAAAATCTCTGAACAAACCTCATCATTCATGATCAGGCAACTTGTCTCTAATTCTCCTCTTACGAAGATGGAACTGGAAGTGGTCAGCTAGCTGGTAATGCAGTTAAGAGAAAATCCTTAATTTCCTTTGAAAAACAAAACTTATTTGACACTTGGCCGGATCATATCTCCTTTTGCGTCCAAAGAAGAACTCTGAACTCTCTGGCAAGTGTCAACCCAAATGCACACAACAAACTGGAAATACCACCCAATCAATTTCATTTACATATGCTAATTAATCAAGCACACTTAGCAATTAAATCATACCTTTGCCATAGTGTCATACAACCTGCTAAAACAGAAATCTCAAACCATCAGGAGATGAAAGCTTTCTCCTGTCATCCATACACACACACACAGCCATATCATACATTTACCATAAATTAACTACTTGATCATGTCATGCACCGATAATCCTCCCCTATAAAATATCAGGCGGGAACAGGTAATCCCAATACTCCCCACCAATCTCCTCCAATTCTATCACGGATCGAGAGCTCATCACGTACTGATCTTGCATTGGAATCCCACGATCTCTGTGCACTGACGAGGCAGCGAATGACACCATCTGATCCTGATCCGAGGTGATTTCCCTGAAATCATCTTCTGCGGCGCCGACGACAATTCTCGCATGATCGGCGGCAGTAGTAGGAGAGCTAGCGCTGTGGACCATCTTCTTCCTCCTCTTGCGGCTCGGGGCCTGGTCGTCGGCGGCGGGGGCCGCCGCCGCCATGAGGTCGAGGTCGAGGAGGCGGCGCTGGACGAGGTGGAGCGGGTGGTTGAGGCTGGCGCGGGGCCCGCGCATCCGGAGCGCCGCCGCGTCGTAGGCCAGGGCCGCCTCCTCCGCCGTCGCGAACGTGCCCAGCCACACCCGCGCGCCCCGCCGCCGCGTGTCCCGGATCTCCGCCGCGAACTTCCCCCACGGCCGCCGCCTCACCCCCCTGTAGCTCTTCTTGGCGGTCGCCGGCGCCGGAGACGAGGACGACGACGCCTTGCTGTCGCTCGCCGTGATGGGCGCCGGGTGCTGATGATCTTCTTCCTCGTCGGCGGAGGGGAACGGCGGCGGCGTGGAGGCGGCGTCGAGGTTGAGGAGCTCGTCCCACTCGTCGGCGCCCATGGAGATCCACCGCCCCAGGCTCGGCAGCCGCCGCAGGATCGCCGGCTTCTCCTCCTTCTCCTCCGGCGCCGGTGCTGGGGCCGTCGTCGTCATGATGCTCGCCCACACGTTCTCCAGGATGCTGCTTCGGTCTCCCTGCGGCTGCGGCTGACGCGAATGCGACGTCGGCCCAGCTGGTGCTCCGATCGCCATGACTAATAAGTAACCTCTGAAATTCTGAATTAATTCTCCCCGTGATCGATCAAGAGAACAACTGTTCGTGCTAGCAGCCCGGGGTTATATACGTCTCGACGATTATCCCGTGGTGTCATGGCTGACACGGCCGTACGTAGTACATGATGGCTGGCTTAGTGGCTTGCAGTTGGCGACTTGGCGGTTCCTGCTGAAGCAAGTCAGTGTGTGACCCAACTGTGAAGCTAGCTAATTTAGCTGGAATGCAATGAAAGACGATCCTCGATCGAGTGGCCTGGAATTTACTAATCGGCGCCGCCGCGCCGGGCAAGATCTCTGCAGGAATTCAGGGATGTTCGTATCGTGCGTACGTGCGTACGAGCGCATGGGTTTCTTTCTTGCGGCGCGCGGCCGGTTTAATTTGGGCGCCTGGATAATGCATTCTTTTATCATGCAGAGTTGACTAATCGCATGCATGCATGGGTGGATACGAATTCATATCTCTGTACACACAGGTTGACCCACAGCTGCATACAATCTGTGTTCTTCTGTTAATCAAAGACAGTACGCAGTATTCATCCGTTTCATAATTCTGGTCAAAATCTTACATGTATCTAGACACCTTTTAGGAATAGATACATCCATTTTTTAGCAAATTTGAGACAAGAATTATCAAACGGACTGAGAATACTGTACTACAATTCTTTGCTGTATGTTCACCGCCAAAATACAAACCTAGCACTCTGTTATGTATTTGTGATTTATTTACATTGGTAGTCATAGAGGTTCAATTATGAATTTTGACGCAATTTGGTGCGGTTAAGTTTAGGAAATTAGGACTTACAAGTGACAGCTGAAATTTAGCACTGTTCATCGGTCATTTGGACTCTGAAGATCGAGAATCCGACTGCGAATATTCTAGTGTGTTTTGTCAGCCATGAATTGTGCTACTAGCACTAGAGTATTAGTATTTGTCATACAACATCCCCATCGGTTCTCCAAAACAATAAGCTAACAAGTAACAACCACGAGCAAAGCATATGCATGCATTCAGGAGCACACAACTTGTCCATCCTTGACCAATTGTCCAATTAAGTACTGACTGATTTCCTTGCTAGGCAAGGAAATCTGCTAATGATTGGGTCATCAAGACATCAACACTGCATTGCATACATAGGTTGATTTGGCTAATAATCAATTTCCTCCCTGAATCAATCCCAGTTTAATTTGCTTCATCATCCGCTTCTCAAGCCATCCCTGCAAAAAAGTCCTGCATGCAACGCACACAGCCACTTGTTACCATCATTGCATTGCGTTCACAACGATCGATCTTTCTGCGTACGTGTGTCTTACTCTTATCTTGGAACGCGCTCGATTGATCAGTTAATATAATCAATTCTCAGTTATCTGACGAGTCAACTTGGCCTAACAAAATGACCCAATCCTGCCTGAACGTTATTTTTCTTCAGGGACACATATATATATGCAGCAAGTTGCATGGTAGATTGCTTGCTTCCGGTGTGCAGTTTGGTTTATGTCAGTTGGAAGTCAATTAGCAGGATAGTTAATTTTCCTTGTGCTTGATATCGAGTTCGGTGCACTTCTCCGTGTTGAAGGTGGAGGAGAAAAACTGCGTACGCTTGAAGGTCCTGAATTTCCGGAGGAGATCGCGTTCTGCTGCATGCATTACTTTGCCAACTTAATCAAGGCTGAGGAATGTCCAGATGAGAGATGACACGGATGCTTCCCGGTGCAGGAACTGACTACGGCGTGACAGTCCATTGCACGTTCGCAGAAGATTGCTTCAGGCAAATCGAGTGGGGGTTCAGACTACCCAGCCCAATAGATTAGCCCATAAAGTCAACCGGCCCAAGCCTAGTCACTGATCTGCCCAACTACTCGACAGCCCAATAGTTGTTGGGTCCTTCGGGGCTACCTAGCATACTGGGCCCCCAAGCCCAGCCTCGCTATCCGTCTCTTCTCAAAAATAAAAATAAAAAAATCTCACTGTCTATCAAATCGGAGAAATCGCTCAAAAAAAAATCAAATCCGAGAAATAAATAAATCTCACTATTTTCCCTTCCCCGGCCAGCGCAGCGCCTACACACCTCGTCGTCGTCTTCGGCTCGAAGCATCCAAGTCAAACCCCAATCAACCAACCGATCGATCGAGCCAGCCATGGGAGGAGGCCACGACCAGGACCCGGAGGCCGGCAAGGCAGCGCCGCCGGGCCACTCCACCTCCGGCCCGCTCCCGCCGTCGGCGCCGCCGCACCTGCAGGGCCAGGACCCGGCCCAGTACCAGTACGGCACCTTCCAGCCGCCCGTCGGGTACCCCCAGCCCGCGCCGCCCCCCGGCTTCGGCGGCGGCTACCACCAGCAGCACCAGCCTTACGCGCCTGCGGAGACCTACTACGCCCAGGGGTACCAGACCGCGCCAGGTACCGATCCGATCGTCTGCCTCTTGATGTGATAAATGGGGAATTTGCGCGATCTGAGGTTTCC
Source organism: Brachypodium distachyon (assembly GCF_000005505.3). Lineage (NCBI taxonomy): Eukaryota > Viridiplantae > Streptophyta > Magnoliopsida > Poales > Poaceae > Brachypodium > Brachypodium distachyon. Next base: position 14,473,393 of record NC_016132.3, on the reverse strand, counting down.
ATTGGGGGTAATCGCTGTTATGCTTATGCTCTCTCAACAAGTCATCAGCGATTTCATCCAGTGTTTGCGTTGACGCAGATGCTCACTCACGCGTGCTCGTTCTTGTGTACGATCGACCCAAATTCGTGTGCACGGCCTAAATTCCAGCACTCACCATTGTTTTCCTCTGATGGCAATTTTGTTCTTGTAGATGGATGCTAGGCGGTAGGCGCAGGTGGAATTAAATTCAGCACATCGCTACTACTTGTACATGTTTTCTAGCCTATAAACGGGTTGACTGATGTTTACACTGAAACTAGAAGTAGTTTTATGTACGATGTACTCCTTCCTTCAGGTAGTGTTACTGTTTTCGTGGTTGTCATTAGTATCTACCAGTGGCATCAATTGAGGCGTGGGTCATTAAGTCGAATACATTTTTTGAGAGACTGTGAAGACGCCTAATTCTACAAATTCTAAGATAGCTGAATTCAGTAGACAGAGACGATGATGCATGCCCAGTGTCGAAGGTTATTGCTGTTCATCTCTTCGTCACCTTATACTTGTCTAGTTGTACAAAACAAGACTTTTTAGAACTTCAAAGCTTATACTTGAACAAAGCGACGAACCAATGTACAACCATTTACACTGAGATATAGACATCCATGTTATATGATCCATGGGCGGGCCCAGCTTTATTCAAGGGTATTCAAAGGGTATTCGGTTGAATACCCATCAAATTTTGCAAAAAAAAATGAATATGTACACTATGTATTCTGTATGTATGCATGTAAATTAGATTTTGGGACTAAACTCAAGGGTATTCCAGCATTGAGTGTAAAAATGGACTAGTCCATCTCTCTCCTTCCTCCTCCAAGTTGGACCAATGCTCCAAATAGGATTTTGGATCGCTGAAAACCGAACTATATGCTCGATACATGTAGTCTCGTATGACCTTTATTGATGTCGATCTACACCTCGCATCTCCTCGCCTCCTTCTAAATCCCCAAACAGACATGTCTCTGATTCTAAAACCCTGGCGACTGCTCCTACCTCCTCATTTACTCTGCTCCTCAGTGTCCCCGCCTTTGGGTTGACCGATGCTCTGTGATTCGTTGCTTCCGCCATCCCGCGGTTTCACATGTGCGCTGCGTTGCGCACAACAGAACAACGTCTCAAACTCTCGATCAGAGACGCAAATATTTGCAATTTTGATTAGCAAATTTTCAGAACAATTTTGAATACCCACGGTCAGAATCCTAGGCCCACCCCTGATATGATCATCTGGTTTCTGGCTTCTCAGGGTATGGTCCTGTTGCTGAAGGAAGACCCATAGTTGAAGGAAGACTCATGAGAAGGCGGCGCCTTCCATGCTGTGGACTCGGCATGGGATGGCTTCTGTGAGTGCCTCTGCACGTTTGCTATTGTGTCTTACTTTCTGAAGTTAAACCACTCTTCTCACATAGTTCCATTCTCTCTCCAGGTTCATTGCTGGGTTCTTCCTTGCTGCCATTCCATGGTATATTGGAGCTTTCGTTCTAATCTGTGTCCGTGTACATGACTACAGAGAGAAACCAGGATATGTTGCCTGCACTGTTGCTGTGAGTTGCCTTTCCAGTAAAGTTATGCAATACATAGAAGTAGTACATGAACTGTTTAAAACCAGCTAGTTACAAGCAATGGCTGTTATATCACATTTTAGCAGCTATAGCACTTCTCAATGAAATCTCTGATACATGAACTAATTTCGTGTTGAATTTTTTCTGTATCACAAACAGGCTGTAATTGCAGCGATTGTTATACCCCTTGGAGTAACAAAAGGAACACATGATTGGTGAGCTGCCAGCGAGCCTTGGGAGGGACTGTTACTGAATACAAATGATCGTTTCTGTTAAGTTTATAGACACTGTTGGTTGTATTGCATGTATGTGTATATGTAATATGTTTAAAGTAAAAGTGTAGAGCGACGCCGATGTCATCCTGTATCAATATTTCTACCCTGTAATAAAGCAAGTATACGACATATTTCATGACAGGCCATACCAGAGGGTACCTTTATGTTAAATTCAGCACTCTCTGTTTATGAATGATGATGTCTCAAATCGGTTAGAACACTGAAAAGTATATCCATATTGTGGTTAAACCAAATTTCATGTTATTTTCAAAAGAAAACTAAATTAATGCGTCATCTTTTTTTTATAGGGCAATTTCATGTTTGGTCTCATCAAAAGTACGGGAGAGAAAAAGAAACGACAAACAACAAGAAGCTGAAGCCAACAGTAGCTGTAGCTTGCTTTTGCTGTCAAAAAAGAAGAAGCTGTAGCTTGCCGTAAAAAAAACAATAACAGGCTATTTATCATTAGAAAAGGCCCAACTACAGGGACCCACTACACGGCAATCATACATAAAGTTAGAGCCCATAAATGTCGGCCCATTAGGGTTTTCTCGCCCACATATAAATAAACCTCCGCCTCCGACTCCTCCCCCGTCGGCCGCCATCTCCTCCTTAGGTTTAGGTCTCCTCCGTCTCCGGTCTCCCGAGCTCGCGAAAATGGTCGCCCACAGGGTAAGCTAAGCTGCTTCTTCTCCGTGTCTCCTCTCGACACGCAACGCTTTTCGATCTGTTCTTCCCGCCATGGCTGATCTCCGCATGTTCGCGAATTATTTCTATGGCGCAGTTCCACCAGTACCAGGTGGTGGGTCGCGCGCTGCCGACCCCCGGCGACGAGCAGCCCAAGATCTACCGCATGAAGCTCTGGGCCACCAACGAGGTCCGCGCCAAGTCCAAGTTCTGGTATGTCTCCTCCCGTCCCGAACTGCCCTGCCGATCTCATGATCTTATCTGCGTGTTGTTTGTTTTATCGATGGTTTCGTGGTGCTTATGTTCCTTTTTTGTTTGTTTGAGCGCAGGTACTTCCTGAGGAAGCTGAAGAAGGTTAAGAAGAGCAATGGCCAGATGCTAGCCATCAACGAGGTATCGCTTGTTCGCCAGATGCAATTTAACCTGCGCTGAAACACGCCGGATACAATTATATCATGTTCTTATTTGTGGTGAAGAGCTTGGTTTTTATTGCTGCATAGGAGTGGTTTAGAGTGTACGGGCCTGGCTAAACTTGTTAGGTGTGTTTTCTGATAAAGGCCTTCTGCTAGTAGCTTGCACATGGGCACACAACAGGACTGTGATAACAAGCAAGTTTGTTATAGAAGAGAATCCAGTAGTTAGAGAAAAGATAGTTAGAGAATATATACTCGTAAACAAAAACATATAGTTAGAGAAGAGGATCAAGTAGCTAGCTTGTAGTATTAGTTGCTGTAGTTTTGGTGTTTCATCCAAACCCTTTAGATTTGGTTGTTAGGACCTCATCTGTAGAAGGAGCTAAGAACATATATTTTCATCACACAAGAAAAACGTATATCTGTTCCTGTTCTTCTGTCATGCCAATCCTGTCCCGCCTGTGCAGTCGAGCCGTCCCGGCCATCTTTGCAGCAGTATCTCCCCATCGTGAACTGCTGGTCGCGTCTACTTGGTATCCAAGCTTATGATATCTGTTATGCCTGATTCCGTTGGGTTATGTTCTTTGGTGGAGTTAAATGTCAGCAATGGCCAAATGCTTCCCTCCACTAGAAGGCGGTCATGTACAACAGAGATCATAAGCTCTGATACCATGTGGATGAGATTGACAATTCGTGATGAGTAAATACTGTCAGGAAGATCACCGGGTCGGCTTGGCTGATAGGGAGGATTTATTCAGGATTGGATGACTATGGACCTTAGGAATAGATTGCTAAATGTTCTTGCTCAATGAAATATATGTGCAGAACTCTTGTAGAGCTGGTTGCAACATCAAAGCAAAATGATAGTGATGAAACCGCTAATGATAGAAACTAATAACTCTATCCTTTGCCATCTAAGGGGATCTGTTCTTAATTATTGCTCTGTACCCTTTACTTGTTGTGACCTGCATGGTCCATGCCCATGGAAGAAGCGTTCAGACACCATATTTTTTACTTTGTATATATATTTAGGCTATGATAATTGCTCAACATCTAAGTGTGTTCTACATCTCTCAGATCTTTGAGAAGAACCCAACCACCATCAAGAACTACGGCATCTGGCTGCGTTACCAGAGCAGAACAGGCTACCACAACATGTACAAGGAGTACCGTGACACGACCCTGAACGGTGCTGTGGAGCAGATGTACACGGAGATGGCCTCCCGTCACCGTGTGAGGTCCCCCTGCATCCAGATCATCAAGACCGCGACTGTCCACTTCAGCCTCTGCAAGAGGGACAACACCAAGCAGTTCCACAACTCCAAGATCAAGTTCCCGCTGGTCTACCAGAAGGTGAGGCCGCCCACCAGGAAGCTCAAGACCACCTACAAGGCGACCAGGCCGAACCTATTCATGTAATCAGGGAAGCCCCAGCCTATTGTTCTGTGTTTTAGCGCATAAAAAAGATTTTGACTATGGAAGTTTTGGTGCACTATGGTCTGTGGGTTATGCAATTTGATGTTTTTGAGACGCCACTTTGAATGATGCTTTGCCAACCCTCTTGATATTATTCTTATTAGTAATCAGCGTATCAAACTTCTGTCTGCTTGCCTTAGTTTTGATGAATGTGTCCGGTGAATGGAGATGTTGTACGGTACTTTGATGAAAGCATCTGTCGCAGAGGTCAGGCTCTGTGGATATGCATACTGGTGTTGGTGTCAAGTTTCAGAAAGAAGGTAGTATTAGAAATCCTAGCAACAGCCAACAGAAATCCGCTTTAACGACTGACTAAAATAAGCATTCATAGGATGCTCTTATAACTTCTGCATACAATTTTTTTTATCAAGAGTGGCGATTGCATCGTGTATCCCTGTCTAATACTTGTCCTCACGAACTTTCTCCCTCAGCTTTTCTCTATCAAGAGTTCTTGACTCAAGGTGCTTTTGACACAAGGTGATTAGACAGGTATTTACGAAAATAAATCAAGCACTTAGCATCAGTGCTTATTGTATGGAAGAGGTGTCAAGTTAGGCATCTGCTTAGTCTAAATAGCTTAGTCTAAATAGTTAATTTTCTCTGTGTCTAACTTAGCATCTTGCATAGTTAATTTTCTCTGTGTCTAACTTAGCATCTTGCATTGTACATACTCTGGTGTCTCACATTGGCATTAAGCAGAAAACAACAGCTCCTTGCTCAGGATACTTGGACATAATGATGTCTCACATTGGCATTAAGCAGAAAACAACAGCTCCTTGCTCAGGATACTTGGGAATTCCTGGATATGCAAGCATCCTTTCTTTCATGTGATTAATTCTAAAACTCATTTGCATTCACATGACCCAAAAAAGAAAAGAGGAAATACAGGGACAGTCAAAAGGACAGTGTTTCAGTGTACAACTACTAGAGACCAAAATGACAATGCAGGCCAAAGACGATCCAAAAACTTTCACCAAAGTCCAGGTCCTGCGACGGCCAAACCTCTGCATCAAATCCAGTGCTGATTCGAACCATAGACCTTGAGGACCCACAATACTCGCACACAAAAAAGGCAGGGTGAAAAATGGAGATAATACTCGGCAAAAACATGAATGGGTGAAAATTGACGGAAAGCAGGATTCACATGCAACAAGATCATCAGTTGAACTTAAATAGCTGGTCAATTAATTAATGGGATTGATTTGACTGACAGGAGGCAAGACATATACTCACTCCGTCCCACATTAAGTGACTTCAATTTGTCAAAATATGGATGCATTTATGCCTAAAAAGCGTCTAGATAAATGTAATAAAAAATCACTTAATATTGAACGGAAGAGTATAATGCATGCCGCCACCAACTAATCACATGGTTTCATGCCTCAGTGTAGCAGTTTCATCACGGACGTATTTGTCAAACGATGTTGGCAAATAGTGTTGCAAGCCATCATCGGCAGAAGCATGGTTTAGTCAATTGGCCAGGCACGATAGACGAATTTATTACTCCCTCAGTCTCATAAAAGATGTCTTAATTTTGTCAAAATTTGGATATATCTAAACATGACTTAGTGTATAGATGCATTCAAATTTAGTCAAAGTTGAGACATTCTTTGTTGAACGGAGAAATAGGACAATTTCAAACCTGTAAAATTCACATCTATTGCGGCCCAGAGTAGAACTCCAACTGAAAATCACATGATGCATGACTGCATCGATCTGCAAACACTCAAAAGCCATACGTACGTACGTGCCATGGTAATCCTTTTCGAAGAAAAGAAAACGTGCCATGGTAACCGAATGCTTGGGACTACCCTGATCACTGTGGCTGTGCCACGCACGTACGAATCACTGCTTGAAAGAAGAAGCAAATAGAGGCAAATTATGGAAGAACATGGCTGCAATTCAGTGATTGCCAGCCGTTGGATGGATTCCTACCTCACCTTATCTCCGTCATCCCCGAACGCCTGTTGAGCTCCGTTACAACGAAAGCGGGCAGCGTAGTTGGAAAAATGGTGGCGTTGAGAACTGTAAGAAGCTTGTGGTTCAGACTGTACTATGGAGAGCCAGTGCATGGGAGCATTATGGAGAGCCGCCGACGCTAGCTATATATGGATATGAATTACACAGCGTTGAAATATATGTGGATTGTCTAACTCTTTCTATCAGATCGGTCTTTTGGTTGCGCATGAAGCTTTTCACACGGGATAGCTCGGTTAATTTCTGCATCTTGATCTGATCCTGGTGATGGTCCCTACATACATATATAGATCCATGTTTGTGTACGTGTCGTTAATTTGCTGCATGTTGGTGGCTGCTCTTGGTCGTGAGCGTGGTAGTTCAACTTCAAAGATGCAGCTGAGTGAGCTAGCTTGGGGCTCAAGTACGTAGAGACGATGGCGATGCCTTGGGGATCACGTGTGTGGTATATATGATCGGCGGCATGCTGCCTCAGCTCGATCGTCTACTGCAAAAAGAAACGGAGGAAGCTTCCGGCCAGGACTAATGTGGTGCGCTGATCGACCTAATCGATGAAATGTGCGCACACGGGAGAAAATCTGCTTTTGAATTTTGACCGTACAAGTACAACGGCGGTGACTTGACACGTGTGTGCGTAGAAGCAACTGTTTGCTTGTTGTCACTTTCTATCTTCTGGTTTTTCACTCTAGCTAGCTGCCTTTGGGATCACGGTGTGGTTATTATATGATCGGCTTCAGGGCTTCTTCTTCCTTTCGAATGCAACGACAGCCGCCTAGCTAGTGCGAAAGAAATGGAGGAAGCTTCCGGCCAGGACTAATGTGGTGCGCTGATGCATGGGTCGCGTAGCTAAAGAATGAATGTGCCGATTATTTAATGCAATAGTACTCTCTGATCCCTGAACTAAAATGAGTAAAATGAGGACAAGAATTTCTGATCAGAGGAAATACTTGTTTTCTGACGGGGTTTTTTTTTTTTTGATCGGGTTGTTTTCTGACGGGGTGTTTGTTTTGAGAGGGTTCAATAGTACTAGCTTGACAGTAATAACGGCCATGTTATTCGACTGGCAATACTAGCAGCCTATATTATGGTGTTGTGGGCCACAAGTAGCTAGCCCAGTTCGATCGGCAATAACGGCCCAGGTTATGATATACCTGTCGTACGTTAGCGAGCGAGTGAGGGGATCTGTGGATGTAAATACAATTGTTTTTGATTTGGTTGCAGAAGCAGATCTGAGTGATAAGTTGTTGGATTTTTGGCTCTAAAAATATATTATTCCCAGGTAGAGGCAGGCAGGAGCAGGACCAACTCGCACAAGCCCAAGCTGATCCTTAGCGAATGGCGGATGTTGGAAAGAAATATCAATGGACCGATCAACCCAACAGGCATGATTACACCTCAGATTGCTGCCTCCTCCTTCGTCTTCTTCTTGCGGACCCTGTCACAGTGTCACTAACCTGCAGATGAAGACACCACTTGTACTGCAGAAAATCCCCTGGGAGCATTGTGCAGAAATTTCCTTGTTTCATGAATGGTAGGCAAGAACAGAGTCGATCTATATGTATGTACAGGCTGTAACCCATCAAGAACTCATGAAAGGAGAAGCCATGGAGGGGACAGGCGTGGTATCGCTGCAGTGAAATGATCCCCCATCATTTCTCCAAGGTTTTGACCACTTCATAGTGACAATCCAGCTGGCCCGGTGCTCAAAGTTTGCGAATACCAAAGCATATGTAGTAGTACTACAGGTTACTAACATCAGCATGAGGCAGACCAGGGCTGTCATGTATAACATGATTGCCAACACTGCATTGATAATTCTACTTGCAATCTGCCATTTGACTTTGTTCTTTAGGTTGGTGCATGCAGAGAGATCGATCTGCCTTCACCAAATATACCAACTACCCCAAAGCAAAATTAGCAAATTAACAATACATGTTTTACTTACTACAATGGTCCACGGAGAAATAGCACTTCCTCCGTTCCAAAATAAATGATTTGGATTTGCTTAAGAAGCTATACAAATCCGAGTCATTTATTTTAAACGAGGGAGCAGCAGACTAGCAGCTAACGGGGGAAGCAGAAGGTAGTGGCAAGGAGACTGCAAGGCTGCCACCCATCCAAAGCCACACTCTGTTTTCTCCAACTCTGTTGATTCTTCTTCCTGTGGACTTAGTGTGGGTGCTGGCCCATGGTCTAATGAGTGCACTCCAAGAATAACAAACGCAGCTCATATGCCTGTCTTTTCTGCATTTTCTTTCTTCTTCCTAGCTACGAGTACTAGCTAGCATCGTCTTCTTCTTCTCTGCCTAAACCGTGGCTGGCAATGGCAATGGCATCCGCATCGCATAGCATGTGACCGGGGTTACGTGCGCCGTCGCTGGATTCTTTCGCTTTGGGATAAGGAATGAATGGGAATGATTGCTTCCCCTTTGGAGAAAAGGCTAAAAAGAAGGTTAGGCTGGTCGGTTGGTTAGCCATTAGTGAGTACAAAGAGATCGGGAGATGATAATCGTGTAATCATCCTCTGCTATAACTAATCAACTTGCTTTAATTCCTACCACAGCTTCAGAGCTTCTGTTATGATCTCAAACACGTAATTATTTCCTCATCAGGAGGACGACACACGCACGTATAATAAGCCAGGAGCGTATCACGGCAAAACATATACTTCCTCAATCCAATAAAAGATGGCTCAAGTTTGTCAAAATTTGGATGTGTCACGGAGGGAGTATATAATTCTTCAGGGAGAAATTAAGCTTGATGCTAGATCAGCAGCACGCAGAACTGAGATACGAGTACTACTAGCTGTATAATCATGGATATTCTGATCGTCGCTTTCTGCTTGTACGTCCGGCAAATTTCGCTGCTTCTTGACCAAATTAAGCAGCAGGACCATGCACAATTTGTTCTGTGATTGACAGGGACTCCCTAACAGATCCTCCCATTAGCAACTACTACTCCTACTGCAAAGCATCAGCATTGACATGACACCTTCTCCTACGCCATGCAAATCCATGTATCTCCTTTACTTTACACCCCTTTTGTTTGTCCCTGATCCTCTAGCTTTTCCATGCCAAATCACATGAGATAAAGCCATCGATGATGGCTGCTTAAGATCAGACATCGATCGATATATCCAGGAGCCAGGAGGCATCTTGCATGGCTCCCTGAAGATTAGTTGAATTTTGAACTTGCATGGAGTTGTTGGGAGAGGACAGTACACTAGACAATGCTGGACCTAGTTACTCACTAGCTTGCTCCCGTCAAGGGTTTGTTGCGGTGGTCTTAATTTGCATCATTAGCCCGCTGCTTAAGCAATCTGAACTGCTCCATTGCCAAGATCTGGATCCCAGCGGTTTCGACATGGATGGGGTCTACTGCTCTGCTACTACTGACTGAAATCAGTGAACCTTAACACAATGTCCATGTGCTGCTAGGAGCTATATATAGAGAGAGACACACACACAAACTCTTAAGCTCAAAATAAATAAATTGTTTTGACTATTATCTATTGTGCCTTATCAAGTAATCTGTGTACATTGAGTCCCAAATCCACGATCAAGTAATCTTGATGCATTGAGTTCCAAATCCCAATGTGTGAAATCATAAGTGATGTGTAACATTGGCAAGTGTTTTAGGTGAAACATTGACGTGGATACTTTGGATAATATGGATACTTATATGATGACTTGTATTTTGTTTGGACTTAGTGCTTTGCTAGTGGTGTGTTGATCCACTAGTTTCTTATGTGAAAACATGGCGTGAGTTGTGTGGAACTTACCCTGAGTCAAGTCGTGGACTTGTGCTCGTATTGATTATTTGTGTGTTCGTTTTCAGGTGTTGCCGGAGCTAGAGGAACGTGGTCAATGACGGGATCGAGGGACGAAGCTTGGGAGAAGCTGAGATCGAGGGATCAATGTCATGCGGAACGTTCGTGCGAAGGAACAATGAAAGTGAAGACTACGATGATTCGGGAGGGCACCGGTTTGTCATACGTTGTTTATACCGGAGATGTACGGTAGAAATATTCGACACGTGATGGTCAGTTTTGAAGACATCACAAGAAGAGTTGATGACATGTAGTGGCATCGACGTGAAGACATGTAGGTCCAGTCGTGGCTGCATGAGAGCTGTTTAAAGATTAAACAGTAGCGTCATCAAGATGTCGTCCGATGAAAAAGTGGTCCACATGAAAGTTATGCGCGTCGTCGAGATGAACAACTTTTATTTTGGACTCATCTCAATCCGAGGTCGTATGCAGGCTCCACGGGCAGAATACCGACCGGGACAGAGGAGTTGGTGTTGGATTCAGACTCGGTTTAGGGTCGCGAATTTTCCCTTATAAATAGATGGCGTCCTAGCTAGGGTTTTAGCAAGGAAGTGAGGGAACTCAGAGTTTTAGATCTAGATCAATTCTTGGAGAGTTCTTGGACATTGTTGCATCTTTTGTAATCGATCGACATCGTTGTAATAAAGAGATTCGTTGGCGGTGTCATCTCTTTTCTTTTCGGATCTTCGTGGATTCTTCGTGCTTAATCTTTCTAACACTTTGCTGCAGGTTTATCACGAGTTCATAATACTTTGCTGCAGGTTTACCACGAGATCAAGGAAGATCACGATTACTTCATCTTTCTTGTTATTTCTCGAAATCGATTATATACTAATTCTCGTAACTTTCTGTCAGTTGTTAGTGATTTGATCATATCTTTTGATTGGTAAGTCCAATTGCGCTGATTCTTGTTAAGTTTGTTAGATAATTTTAATACCTTTTTTTTGCATACTCATACGTATTTTTTGGTTCATCCAATCAAAAGTCACGTCTGTTTTACTGTCACGGAAACAGCTTCGGCAGATCGCTTAGCCCCGTTCATCTTCAGCGCAAGGGCGCTCGATCAGTGAGCTATTACGCACTCTTTAAAGGGTGGCTGCTTCTAGGCAAACCTCCTGGCTGTCTTTGCACCCCCACCTCCTTTATCACTGAGCGGTCATTTAGGGGCCTTAGCTGGTGATCCGGGCTGTTTTCCTCTCGACGATGAAGCTTATCCCCCATCGTCTCACTGGCCGACCTTGACCCCTGTTATTTTGGGGTCATATCTAGTATTCAGAGTTTGCCTCGATTTGGTACCGCTCGCGCAGCCCGCACCGAAACAGTGCTTTACCCCTATTCTCGCAAAACCGCTCCACAGAACCGCCGTTAACCATTGGTCGTTGAGGAGGCGTATTCTCAAAGGACCCATATCTACTGCTGTGTTAATGGGGGCATGGTTTGGTAATACCCCAATTTGACCACTATTAGTGGATAAAATGATTTCTTTCACTTCACAATCCCAAATAATTCGCTTAGGAGTCAGTACATAAAGATTTAATTTCATTTCTTCGATTTGTTCTCCTCTTCTAAGGTTAGATAGAAAGGTGATTTATAATTTGAACTTTCGGGAAAAGTTTTAATTTGTTTCTGCACAATGATTCACCCCTCATCTGATTGCCTATCTCGATCTCACACAATGTTTGTATGGAATCATTATCGGGTGGTGTGATCTGACTGTCGCCAACAGTTGAGATCTTTACAGGCCTACACATCTTCTTCTTTTCTTGTGAAGTTGCTGTAGAGTGTAGCCATACATGTGTATATGGATGGTGTCAAGAACCAATGCCGCCACGACGTCTCTTCAGAAAAAAAAAAAGAATAGAAGCTAAAAGCAATGCGATGACCCAAATTAAAGCAGAGATACTTTGGTCTAGAAGGACTTGGGGCACACTTTGCCTAAAAACTTGCACAGTTGAACAACCCCTGCTTTTATCGCAATTTCTTTTTGCAAAGAAAAATGGTAGCTTAGATGCTGATACAACATCCAACAATATCTTGCTCTTTGGGTGCTTGCTGCAGCTCCCACCACAAAAGCCACCCCCATTCATTTCATACCACCATCATATCATACCTCAAAGAGCTGTAAAAGCACAAAGCAGAGCCAAGCTAGAAATGTGCTCAAAAGAACCCATCCCTTCCCAATATTCCACATTCCGTTCCCCAACAGCCCCCAAAAGTCCACCATAGCTACTATATGGTTGCTAAGCAGCAAAAGCAGCTTGCTGATACCCAAATCATTCATATACAACTAAAGGAGGTAGCATAGCATAGGACAACCCTCCCAAGTTATGCTCCTTAGACCAACTAAATCTTATATTCCTGAACTTGCTCGCCCAGATTCTTTCATTCGGCCACAAGTTACCGAAGAACATCTGTCGCCGCGCGCATCACTGGAGGATTAGCATTTAGCAGGCGGCATTGGTTTCTGCAGTTTGTTCTTGCTCATTTGTTTACTGCAGAGAGGCTTCTTTTTTTTTTCTCTTCTTGCAATATATGCTACTAGTATTTAAGGTGAGAGGGAAAGCTTGGAAGCAAGGAATGGCTTGCAACTGACTGGAGAATGAGGTGGCACACCGTGGCAGTGAGGAGGATCAGAGACTAGAAGCTTGCCCTGTTTTTCTTCATCATCTTCTTCTTCTTCTGCCATTGTTAGCGTAGGCGCATCGATCGAATCGATCTTGTTTCAGTTTGGTCTTCTGCTGTCCAAGAGGTTCAGTTCAGTCCAGTTGCTTGCTGTTTTCGATCTTGGTTGGTGGTGTTTGTTCCTGCTGAAGGGGACCTTGAGTAAATCGACAGGCTCCAATGCTACTGTTTGGAAGAAAAAGACTGCTCCCTGCACTGTCAGGCTGTGTGGTTCTCTTGCTTGTAAACCCAATCCATGGCGCTTCAGATAACTCAGCCGATCCAAATCAAAGAGACAATGCTATGCAGCCATTGGAGGTAAACAAATAATCCATTTAAGAGATCTTTTTACATGTTTCTGTTCATCTTGACAAGAATCTGAATATGTGATGGCAAAAGTTGTGTATCTATCAGTATCACTGACTGCAAAAACAAACACTTGGATATTGTACGTCTTGCAGCTGACGCCCAGACTCTCGCTGCAACTGAAGCTCCACGCCTTCCTGCTCTGGTCATCTGTCGGCTTCCTGATGCCCATTGGAGTCCTTCTTATCAGGGTCTCGAGCAACGTCAGAAGCCCGAAAACCGCCAAGGCCCTGTTCTACTGCCATGTCGCCTCACAGGTACTACCTCTGAACTTTCACTGAACTCCTACTCCTCTGCAATTCTTACCTGAAACTGTTGATCGTTGAACGATTTGAAACTGAACAATGGACGCGTGGCAGATGGCCGGCGTGATCCTGGCGACGGCCGGCGCGGCTCTGTCGGTGAAGAACTTCGAGAACGCCTTCGACAACGCGCACCAGAGGGTCGGGCTGCTCCTCTATGGCCTCCTCTGGCTCCAGCCGCTCATCGGCTTCCTCAGACCGGACAGGTAATTAAGCGCAATTTCACAAATCCAGAGCCTGGGGTTGTTCGTTCTTCTTTGGCTGATGATTTGAGAAATTCTCTGATTCTGATCAGCAGGGGATTGAAGGTGAGGAGCGTGTGGTACTTCGGGCACTGGTTCCTGGGGATAACACTGTGCGTGGTGGGAGTGGCCAACGTGTACACGGGCCTCCACGCGTATAAGGAGAGAACCGGCCGGAGCGTGAAGCTCTGCACGGCGCTCCTGACTGTCGAGGTCTCGGGCATGGCGCTCGTGTACCTCGTCCAGGACAGGTGGGACCACGTCGTGCGGCAGCGGCGGCGGCGGCAGGAGGAAGAAGAAGAAGCCGGCGGCGATGAGCGGTCGTCGTCGGAGGGGGCGGCGTACCCGGCCAATGATCATAAGGAGGTCGCCGTCGTGGTGCCGTAGGGACGACGATGATGGTGATGAGAGATTTGTGTGTCTTAGGGAAGGCATGATCTTGGATTGGATGGTGTGTTCTGATTAGTGGCTGGTTGATTGAAGCTGCCATTGTGTGATTGGACAGCTTGCTTTTCAAGAGTAGATCATAGATGTATAGATGATATATACAGGAATTTATAAGAGCGAACATTCGCCCTTTCGTCTCATGGAACGAACATGGTTAAACCAATTAATAAAGCCCCAAACGGCCGGATCATACGAGGTATTGATGATATCAATGACAAGCTTGCATCCGGCATGCAGACCAGTGAGGTCTCGTTCGCTCGTGAGTTTCCGGAAAAAAAATGTAAAGGGCACGAACAACTTGAACAAGATGAAGCCCTTTCCACCACTCGATCGATGGTGACAAGATGTGAAAACCGATTGTCCGTATAAGAATTTTTCGCCAACTTCAAAAAAGATAGTGTCGGTAGTTATCCACCGTCAAAGAGAATAGAGTTTAGAGAGAACTAGTGACGATGCGGCCAAAGGAGAAGACACTCAGATCCCACCGTTCCTTGAGACAACCCCACCCCGAGAGCAACACCATGGCCAACCTCGAATCAACCACATGAAGACCGTTCGACAATAACAGGCTCACAAGACGGCGCCTACAAGAAAGGACGCTACCATTTCATCGCCATCCAACCCGACAAACCAGATCAAGGATTTATGTGGATCAAACTAATACACATTCAAAAAAAAACTCATACACTTCAAAAACATAAATCACAGTCGCTCTAGTATTTGACGATTAAGAAAACTTAATACCTGCGCTCCATAATTTTTGTTTTAAATTTGTCAAAATATGAATGTATCTATTCTTAAAAGACTTCTAGATATATTACGTAAGGCAAGGGAGGGAGTAAGTCTTTTATTTTGGGACAGGGGAGCAGTAGTATTATTTAGCGCACGGCTGAACAAATTATCCCTTTTGAGAATCCTAAAGTCAACGAGTGGAGCGGAATCGTTGATTCGTACTACACCTGAACACATCCTAAAAACCTGCAGCCTTCACTTCCACTCCCGAGTCCGGCGATTCCATGGCGTCGCAGGATCACCACCACGACGGCGGCCACTCCCACTCCCACGACGAAGGCGGCCACCATCACCACTCCCACGGGTGCGTTTCAGTTTGACCCTCCTCCGCCCACCTTCTCCTCCCCGTGCGCACAGGTGACTCAACCCAGCTTTCTGTTCGATCGGCTCCGCGCTTGCAGGGATGCCGCCGCCGCCGGGGGCCGTGGTACGGGGGCGGGATCGTGGGTCGGCGAGGACGGGCGCCTGTGGCACTCCCACGACGGCCTGGCGCCGCACTCCCACGAGCCCATCTACTCCGCCGGGGACTTCTCCAAGCGCGCGCCGCCTCTCGACTCCCGCCGCTTCGCTGACCGCGCCTTCACCGTCGGCATCGGCGGGCCCGTCGGCACCGGGTACGCCCTGCTCCCTCCCCCTAAAGTCTCTGCTCCCCCCCTTGCCATCTTGGTGGCGTGGCGATTTGGTGGTGGCTGTGATGGATTTAGCGGCGAGAAAGGAGCCGCCGTCTCTGTTGCATTTTGATCTGAAATTTGTTTGTGTTGCTTCCCACGTAGCGTTTGTCGAAATTTCAGCTACAGGAACGATGTAGGTGCAGTTGAGCAGAGCTTTGGTGAGAAATGCGTATGCTTAATGCTTGTATCACACCTTTAGCTACTTAAAAAAGTGTTTAAGTCTGCTGTAGCATTAAGGGTTGAAGTGTGGTCTTCAGCAGAAAAAAAGATTGGTTCCTTTGTGTTTCCTGGTGTGTTACTCAGTACCCATTACTGGTCAGGGTCATACGTTTAGGGTATTTTTCTGACTTTGCCAATAAAAATGCCTCCTTCCCTGTGCATACAAAATTGTGTCGTTCCTGCTGTTGGGATCATTTTTCATACTCCCTCCTTCCCAGAATAAGTGACATGAATTTGTATATATTCTTATACAAATACAAATCCACGTCACTTATTTTGGGAAGGAGGGAGTATATGCTTAGCATTTTGGACTAGCGAATTGGTCTGGCCAGTTTGAAAAAATTTGTGCATACACTTTTCGCATCGACAAAATAACCTCTGGTGGTGAAACAATGGTTTCTGATTTCCTATCTATCCTTGCTACTCTGAAATAAATAGATGGGGTCATCTTCTATCTGTTTTTGCCTTCTGCAGGAAGACAGCCCTGATGTTGGCACTCTGTACGTGTCTGCGTGACAAATATAGCCTTGCAGCGGTATGCAGCATGCTTCTGACCTCTGATTCTTTTAAGAAGTTATCTACTCTCCCTGATTTAACTAGGCAATACCTCCTCCGCATATTTGGGCATCAGATTTTTTTTCACCATCATAAGATATATTCATTTGGTTCTGTTTCTGAATTGCAAACAATTAATTCGTAAAAAAAATTTATCTCACTTGCTGCACTTACGATAAATCAACTGAAAGCAAAACTTAAACTTTCAATGTATTTCGGTGGGCGAAAAATTGAAATATAATTACTTGACATCATTATGATATTTTCTGAAATACAGACACGTAAAAGTCTCCACCATGTGTCCGTGTATGCTTGAACTACATTACACATTTACACCCTTAGAACTTTTTTTGTGCGTGCAGGTTACAAATGATATATTCACAAAAGAGGATGGGGAATTCTTGGTCAAGCACGGAGCTCTTCCTGAAGAGCGTATAAGGGCAGTAGAAACTGGAGGCTGTCCTCATGCAGCTATACGTGAGGACATAAGCATAAATCTGGGTCCTCTGGAGGAGCTATCTAACCTGTACAAAGCCGACTTGCTACTGTGTGAATCCGGAGGAGGTATTGTCTTGTTCGCTCCCACATTGAAAGGTTTATTACCATGTATATTTGTGCAAACCACCCTATTGTCCTGTCCATCATGGTGCAATCTGGAATGAAAGACTCCTACTAAGTCATGTCAGCAATGGAAAGCTTAGAAAATGTGCTGTAAACTTGCTCTAATATTGGATAATGAATATGGAGCACTGCTATGCTAGTTTAATATCGCGAATATCCTTGTACTTCTGGATAATGGTTCTTCTGAATCTCAATCTTGTCTGCCAAGTCCTGCCCCTTTTCCCATTAAATCACGAAATCTGTAGTGAGGCACTAAAGAAAGCCATCTGTACATTTCTTATGCAGACAACTTGGCAGCTAACTTCAGCAGGGAGCTAGCAGACTACATAATCTACATCATCGATGTCTCTGGTGGGGACAAGATACCAAGGAAAGGCGGCCCGGGGATAACCCAAGCAGATCTCTTGGTGCGGCCCTATGACACTCCCAGAGCCCTTACATTAAACTGCAAACCTGTACCATCACATTGATCTATCTTGCCACCTGCTAGTGATCGAGACGAAATCCACAAAACTTTTTCACCAGCATGGATCATTTGAAACACGCAGGTCATAAACAAGACAGACCTTGCCCCCGCAGTCGGAGCCGACCTGTCCGTGATGGAGCGGGACGCGCTTCGCATGCGAGAAGGAGGGCCTTTTGTGTTCGCCCAGGTTTGTCATCTGCTCGGTTCTTTTTTTCTCGTCGTGATCTCATGAACTCGACAGCCACTCTATGTAACTCACAGCCTTGCACACATGCCGTCTATTAACCTTGCACTTTGTGGCGCTAAGCGCAGGTGAAGCACGGCGTCGGCGTGGAGGAGATCGTGGACCACGTGCTGCGAGCCTGGGAAATGGCCACCGGCGCCAGCCGCCGGTAGGGGCTCTTGACCGTGGCCGTTTTCGGGTTGCTCACGAACAGACCTGTGTACACAATGGCTTCCGAATAAACTCTGCATCATTTCGGTGCTGCTGAAAATCCGTGTGTGTATGCTTGTACTGATCCACGGGGATTGTACACCTGCGCTAGCGCTACCATTGTTTTTCGTTGCGAGACCCGAAAGAAAGAAAGCTCATCTGTATTTGTTGGAAAAAATCTGGAGCTACCAGCATGGAGCCTTGGAGAGAAATCTGTATTGACCGAGGCCCAATAAAATGATACTGTACATCTCTTTATACGTGCAGCTAATCTGCCTGTGCTCATTATACTGCACGTTATAACTATGAATCGTACTACCTGTTCAGAACCAAAAATATGATGAGACTTTGTACTGTATTGGAGAGGGAAGTAAGAAGACACAGGGAAAGCTCGCACAGTAGTAAGCAGATGGTCTAAGGAGGAACAAAAAGAACAACAGAATGGCTGGACGACTCCGCTGGGGATCGAACCCAGAATCTCTGGTTCCGTAGACCAGCGCCTTATCCATTGGGCCACGGAGTCCTTGATGCTAAACCCTAAACCGTAAGCCCTAAAGCCCAAAACCCTAAACCCTTTCTTCTTAGCTCACAAAACTCTCATCATTTGCACTGACAAAAAAGTTCGGTTTTTGTTTGGCAGCGGTTGAAACTTCAACCAAGAACGAGCGACGAGCAAAAGAAAGAAACAAGAAGAAGAAGAAGAAACGTGTCGAAGTGTTAGAAAGGCTCGAGGCACACGCCGAGGCATCCTCCTCGACCGCTCCTCGTATTACAATTAGGACACCCGCAATGTGCTAGAAAACTTGTTCATAAGCAAAAAGATGACCCTTAAAGATACCTTTATACATTGTGGAGGTTGTCCACAAGCACAAAAGTTTAAGGGCAACGCATAAACTTGTGGGCCATAAGACAAAAGGTATTACTTTTTAATAGTTTATGTACACGTGTAGGCTTACCACTTGCCAATTTTTCTGTGTTGTGGGCCCATCTTAAGGACAAGTTTAGCCACAAGCATTGTGAAATTTTTAGGTAGCTACAAGATTGATAGAAGGGTCCCACGTTATTGCAAATGTGACCTTATACACTGGTGATGCTCTTACTGACTGAACTTCTGATTGGCTGTTTGTTTTGTCTACTGCAGCACCTCTTTCAGAGGGATGCCTCCCTTTAGCCACATCAATTACTTCATATTATTATATTACTTGTTCCGGAGGGTACAAGAATTTAGGATCGGAAGGAGTACTCCCTCGGTCCCATGACGCAAATTTGTCCAAATATGAATATATCTATACACAAAAAGCGTCTACATACATGTAATAATAAGAAACACACCATTGAACACCGGTGAAAAAACTGAGATGGCAGCCAGTGTTCTGCTTGCCCCCATCTTTCTAATTCGCGACTCCAGACGTGACGAATATGCAAGATCAAGATCTGGTATCTGATTGAACAGACAATATCCTACAAACCAACATCTATCTGAGGTTACATTACAACTGATGCTCTGATATGACAACACTGATCGAACTGAATCAACACTTGTCTAGTGCAGTTCCTGTTGCCTGCACACAAAAGGCAGCAGTCAAGAGAAATTCCGAATTGCCGCTACACCTCCTGATTTCTTATTTGAGACCTCGAGTTTGTCCAGAGAAAATGGGCGTCCTAGCACAGTTAGCACTTATGGTGAACTGTCCTCGGGGTCTCGGTCAAGTTTCTTGAAGCCGTCCCTAAAGCCTCCGCAATGCTCCTCACCTCGGCGATCATCGCCACGGCATCGTTGAGCTTGTTAACAGCAGAACCAACTCCCTGCAGCCACAAACAGAATTCAATATAGTTCAAAAAGAACTCAATGTGATCCAAAATGTTCTGGACCAATGTTGGTTTAGCTTTGGGGCTACAGAGTTCGCACTGTCCTACAAGCTGCTCTACCGTCATGAACAAGTTTCAGAGATGGATATACATACCACGCCGGCAGCTCCTGCGGTTACTGCCATTGGTGCGGTCACTGAACTTAGCCCCGATGCGCACATCACTGGTATGCTGACGGCCCGAGAGATGGAGTATGCGGCGGCCAATGTTGGTGTTGCCTACAATTTGTCGAACACTACTTATGAGTCGGTTCCTCTCCAGAAAAGAAGAAATTATTAACTGGTTGATACATTAAATCAAGGGTGCTTGATGATAGGGGTTCTATCTAGCATTTTTTAGCTACCTTTTCGATTAGTCCAAGCACTCCGGGTTTTGTCGGACTAGAACACTTCCCACCTTCGGTCTGGATGATATCAGCACCTTCCTCCTCGAGCAGCTCTGCAAGTCTCATCTGTAGTTTTGTATACAAATATTCCAGATTAAAGCACTTCTCAATTATCATCTCGGACAGGCTTGTTTATTGAAACTGCAAAGAGGCTGATCCAATGATATACCTGATCTGGGAGGCTCAGTGTGTGAGGAACTGTTACTGATAATGTGATGTCTGGAAGCATCTTCCTCGTCTCCCTGGTCAGCTTCAGTATCTGGAATCGACCACACATGTATTTTTATTTTCAGATCATGTTTATTCTCACAGAAAAAAAAGATGACCCATTAACATAACTGACAATTTGAAAGAGAAATAGTCTTATTGGTACCTGTTCAGAAGAGAACTCGATGCCCATGTCGTAAAAAGAATCATAATTTCCAATCTCAATCTGCATGGAGAAGAGTCTGTGAAGGCTGACGACTAGCAGAATAAAAGAAAAATGAAATGCGGTTAATCCGAATTCTGCAGCCTTTTTATATGAAGTTAGACACTGACCATCTTTGCACCAGCTTCTACTGCAGAATGGAATGCTGAAGGATCTACAGAAGAGACACAAATCTACAATATGCAATATCCAGAGTACACTCAGCAATTCAGCATAGCTAAACTCCACACTTGGGTGAAGGAAATACAATAGACAACTTCCTCACCGGAAGGTTAGTAAGCTCCATAGCGAGCTTTACTAAGTCCTGGTCACATGCTATATCAACATGGGTGGCACCTCCCTGAAAACATTGTAAAGAACATGCCAAGTTTGCGATGAATAGTAGTCTTTTAAGTATTTATGCAATGTATATAGAAATGTACAGGATCATTAAGGCTAAGATATAGAGGCGCTCGTACAGAGTTCCTCCCTGTAATTGCACGTTCATACAAAATTCACCAATATTAGAAAAGTTTTAATCAAGTCATCGTTGGAAAAGAGTATCAGATTGAGATGATAGCAACAGTTGCTTCCTGAGTCCTGATTTCCAAGATGTTGACTGAATGTTAAGAGGATACTTTGATGCTGCAGCTAACTTGAATTGATAATGACATCTCCAAAATATAGTTCGCAATTAATGCACTGACTGACGGATAACCGTGCTACTTTTGGTTCTTCTGAACAGATAACAAACGAATTTTGGACACTAATCTACATTGCCGTCTTCTTGTAGACTTCCTGATTGACCAAATCAGCAGTGACACAAGCTTAAATTATTTACAGCTCCATAGTACATCAGCAGACAACTCAACATCATTACGTTGTTTGGTGGATTTTTACGGGAACCAAGCAATACTTTCTCTCTTTCATCAACACCTTCGACCCTGTGATGTCAATCCATTCAAACTTTAAATAACTTTATGATTTTTTTTATCACTATTCAAAATATTAAGAGCGTTTTACACAAACTGTGACGTCAGTTGACATCACAGATTGTGAGTGGAGTCACCAGATTGTAGACAGAAATAAAACTCTGGAAAGTTGTTAGATTTATCCAAAACAAAGTTCATGCTTCATACTTTCATCCACCAAAAAAGATTAGAACTTAATACATCGTTCCATCCATCTGCAAAAGATATTTTTTTAAACAGCGGGCTCCCCATTGATTTCCATTAAAAAGGTAAAACCGCTACCAATACAGGGTTCAGACAACAAATAAGGAACAAAAACAACAGTTCAAAACACCACCATAGCACCAACAAGCATGCATCAGTGGATACAACAGAAGATTAGACGGAAAGCAGCAGAGATTAAGAGAACATGAAAGATAAATGCACTATGTAGTATCCACACCTTATCTGCTGCCGTGACAACAGACGCAACACTGCTCCTGTCGAAATTCTGAAGCCCTGAAATGATCTGAAGGTGCAAAAGGTATCACTATCAGAGTTCAGTAAGTAGAGTCACGCTTCAATCCAGAGATAACTTCTAGTCTTGTACTGTTCAGCCTGAAGAGAACACACTACTCTGCATCTCAACTTCAGACATGAAAGCTATTGCTCTACCAGAACTAGTTGCAAATGAAACTTACAACATCTTAAAACATAGCATTAACAGAAGTACTAACACCAAAAACTGGGTAAGGAGATGGAGAGTGAGAAGACCTTGAGAGCCCTGTTCTCCCGGAAGGGCCTGAGGACAGCGTCCTTTGTAGCAGCGGAAGCTGCCGAAGCTCGAACAGCAAACACGACTCCTGGCGCTCGCCGGCTCGCCA
Source organism: Brachypodium distachyon (assembly GCF_000005505.3). Lineage (NCBI taxonomy): Eukaryota > Viridiplantae > Streptophyta > Magnoliopsida > Poales > Poaceae > Brachypodium > Brachypodium distachyon. The sequence continues at coordinate 14,450,869 of NC_016132.3, read as the reverse complement.
AGACCGGCCGGCCCTTGGCGGTGGTGAAGGACTGCACCTGGAGAAGTCCTAGTGAGCCTGGTGCTGCCATTCTTGCTGTGATGCTGAAGGTTTCTGGGACTGAAAGAGATAAGGAGACTGCACCTAGTGCACTACACAGAGAAAAGTAGAGTGGATATGCTATCCTCCACGGTGCAAATATCTGACACCTGGAAATCCCATCATGGTTGAGCAAGAGACCCCTCAATGTTTACAAGGTTTACAAATTGCTCCTCTGCCCTCAAATTAGTATCACAGCATCTCGATAAAGAGGTCTCTTTGTTTTGCTCCTCCGCCCTCAAATTGCTCCTCTGCTCCTCTTTTTTTTGATAAATGATGCCATGTGTAGTGTCATCATGTTGTCATGACCAGATGTATACTAATTTCTGATCACTTCCTAGGATTTAAAATTTTGAAGATAAAGTGTGCTAATTCATCAGATCAGATAGCACCACACTTGGCACAGAGAACTGAACCACTAGCAGAAAAAAAAAGACATCATTGATTGGCAGAGTACATCATAACATCAACAAGAGTGAATCCATGAATTGCTGCTACATTGGCTTCAAATAAACACTTGGGAACGTAGACGAGATCGAATATTATTCAGGAGAGATAAACACACACATAACATTCCATATCCCAGGGAGAAATTGTGACGAACACCGGTCCTGCCTTACTTGCGAATGCCGTTCAGGCGCTCGACGACGGTGATCAACCCCTGCAAGCAAAGATCCCCGTCGCCGTTCGCCGCCATCGCCGAGAACATCTGCCGGAACAGCGCCGCCCCGGGCAGCACATTGGCCCCAACCTCCTCCTCCTGGCCGTCCCCGACCTCGAGCGCCATGCCGAGGTCCTTGATGATGTACCGCACGGAGCCCCCGGTCGCGAAGTCGCGGCTCAGCGCGCGCTCGCCGAAGAGGTCCATGACGCGCGACCCCGCCGCGCCCTTGGCCACCGCGCCGAGGAACAGCCGCGTGTCTAGCCCGGCGGCGCCCGCGAAGGCCAGGGACTCGCCGAGGCCGACTACAGCCCCGGCTACGGTTATCTGGTTCGCGATCTTGCTGCTCTGCCCGCTGCCGGGTGGGCCCATGTAGTTAAGCTTCCCGAGGTGCGCGAAGAGGGGAGCCAGCCAGGTTACCACGGCCTCGTCGCCGCCGGCGAGGACGGCGAGGGTCCCGTCGCGGGCGCCAACGTCGCCGCCGGAGACGGGGGCGTCGACGGCGTGGGAGCCGGCGGCTCGCGCGGCGGCGGCGACCTCGCGCGCGAGGGCCGGGGAGGAGCTCGTGCAGTCCACCAGGACGCCGCCCCGGCGGAGCCCCGCGAGCGCGCCCGTGGCCGCGTCTAGGACGACGGCGCGCACGTCGCCCGGGTTGCCGACCATGGTGAAGACCACGTCGGAGGCCGCGGCCGCGGAGGCGGGGGAATCCGCGAGGCGCGCGCCGGCGGCGACCAGCGGCGCCGCCTTGGCCGGCGCGCGCGCGTAGGCCGTCACGGCGTACCCGGCGGCCAGGAGCCGCGCCGCCATGGCGCCGCCCATGACGCCGATGCCGACCCACCCCACCCGCGTCGCCCCCGGCCGTACCTCCGCCGGGAACCCACCAAACGCCGCCGGCGCCGCTGCTTCTGCCTCCTCCATGACCATGGCTGGCCACACACCTCCACCTCTCAGCTCAAGTTCCCAACTACCCGAAGCTACTCCTTATTTTTTTTCTGTTTCTTTTTGGCACTTGCACACGAGACAGCGACAAATAAACAACTCACTGCGCCCAAAACGTAGCCATCTAGTATTGCGCCACACTATCACACGACATCATGATGCATCATCATCCCAAAGATCATGTGTTCCACGAAGAGACGGAAATTAAACAAGAGCAGGTTGCAAATTCCCCAAGTTTTGTTCCACAAGATTGAAAATTTTACAGCGGCTGCGGTTGATCCAATCTATCGAAATGAGAAGAACTAATAACTAAAGAACAGAGAGGATTAAATAAAACAAAGAGAATTGAAGAACTAATTGAGGGCGATCGAAGAGGCGGCCAGCTTTAGAGCTGGCAGCCGCAGCAGAGGAAGAAGCAGGAGAGCGCGAGCCCGAGGACGACGGCCTCCACGACGTACATCACGCGGAACGCCACCGCGTCCAGCGCAGCCGAAGCCGAAGCCGAGCCGCCGCGCAGGCTGAGGAGCCCCGGAAACCGGTTCCACCGCAGCGACCGCGACAGCGCCGCCGTGAGACCCCTGTACGAGTACGACGATCCGCCGCCGGCAGCCGAGGTCGCGGCGGCGGCGGCGGAGGAGCCGGAGCCAGAGCTTGTTAGCTGCTTCCGCTGCCGTCTGCGGGGAAGGTACTCCCGCGTCACGAGCTTGCGCAGCCACCCGCGGCGCCGCGCCGCCGCCGAACCGGAAGCCTCGGTCTTATTCTTCGCCGGCGACATGGGCGCCGTCTCGGAAGTCGCTGCTGCTGTTGCCGCCGCCGCCGCGGTCTCGACGATGGACATGGCTCTTCCCTGGTGGAGCAGGAGTACCTTGGGGCGGGGGTTTTTGGTCCAGCGGCGTTCTCTTTCCCAGGTAGGAGTACGAGAAGAGAGAAAACAGTCTTTTTGGTTTGGTAGGCTGGAATTGTTAAGTAGGGACGGGGTTGAGACTTGAGAGAGACGGCGGACTTTATGGGACCGTGTTCTGAGTTGTGACTGCATAGATGGTAATGTTTCTTTCCAAACTCACGATTGATTTGATAAGAGCATTTAGGTTTAAGTCTAATGGTTAGCTCACCAGTAACCCTTACCTCTAACTTTGATGAGGTCTTCTTCATCGGCCCAGTTGTTCCTTGTTGTTACAAGATCGGCGACAGCTTCATCTCGAAGCCTAAGGATTGGGATGGTGCTCGACTTTGCCATTGCCGCCACACCCACGTCATCGACTACTTCTTCTCAAGACAGCCTTCGTGGGGTTAGCCTTCGCCATCATTTCGCATAGCCGGTGGTACCTCGGGACGGCCTATAAAGTCCCGTCCCCCCCCCCCCCTCCTCTCTGTCGCCGTTTCACGACACGGATGATACTCCGGTTTACGAACCTCAAGTTTTGCCTCTATCGATGTGGTTTGCCCCGACACGTACGCCTCATCCAACCTCCTAGAGCATTGTCCTTTTACAAACTAGCTTGGTGACCTTGCCTCTCTTTTTTTCTGACCGCAGCCCCCATGGATTTGGTCGTAAACATGAATCACTCCTGAAGCGTCATGTACAAGTCAAGGCAACGGCGGCCCAAAGGCCACGTATAAAGCCGGAGTACAAACTGTTAGATCTTAAGCATCATGGGATTAACATTAACGTGTGCTCGACGTGACTAGAGTAGTGAAACAGAGGGATTAGGGGAGTTCATACGATTGGTGGAAGATGAAACCATTGTCGTAGGCTTGGTGCAGAGATGAGCCGTGGGGGTAGCAGTGGAGGTCGTGGTACGGCAGATGTAGCGGCGTCCTTCCGGTCTGTACCGGCACTGCCCGGTCACCAGAATCGACATCGTGATCGTGGCATTCCCGTATCCTTCAGCACCCCTAGATCGATAGGGTGGACTTCTCATGTCAGTCGATGGATGCGAGAGAGAGCTGTCTAAACCCCTTTTATATGGCGCTGCGTGATCAGGGGTGGGGGGTATCGCCCCGGATCAGGGGACGAGGGTCACGAACTTTGGTTCGTGGACGTGTACCCTCTCCTAGCCGTTTGGTTCGGTCAAGCCGAGATCAACCAACACAAACAGCTTGCGCCGCACGCCGCCGGCCATTAACCCTCGCCAGCGCGCGCACACGGCACACCGGAGCTAGGCACGCTCGATACGGTCGGTTGTTTGTGCGCCCACATCTAGCTTAGCTCTATCTAATCTTTGTCAAAGAAAAGAAAAGGTTCTAATTTTCGTCTCCATTGGACGCTCCAGCGCGTGATTAAAGCATCGCGGCAGGTTACGTTCTAGCACTTTCTCTTTCCCATTTTCAGTTTGGTTCTTGCTGTATAGCACCCGTCGGCGACCAGCTGGGAACCGGCGACACGTGTCATCCTCTGTCTCTCTCTTTTTGATCAGCTAGCTGGCATGTTGGTTAAGCAAAGCGTGGTAGCTGTCTGTTGTTTGCTCTACAAGTTTCTTTTCTTCACCTCGATCGATGTCTGTTTCTTGCTTTCTTGATTTCTAACTATATTATGTACTTTTTCCATCCATAATAGTAATACTTCCTCCATCCCAAAATAAGTGACGTGAATTTTATAAAAATCTATATAAATTCATGTCACTTGTTTATTTAGGATGGAGGGAGTACAATTTTATATTAAATTTAGAGTAAAATACACCACTGGTCCGTGAACTCGGTAAAAATGAACACTTTAGTCCACGAATTCGGAAAACGCACATTTAAACCCCTAAACTGGGACTATTGTGTCACTTTAGTCCAAAGACGGTTCGGCGAGGTTTAAACACGCCACGTGGCCGCCATGTTGGCTTCGGCGACCCCTTCACCGGCGTCCTCTGGTCAAAATTGAGCGTTGTGGACTTGATAGGAAACTTAGGCGAGACGGCGGTGGCAACGGCATGGTTCTCAGGGTCCCAGGATCCCTTTTCTAGGCGCGGCTGCCTTGCCCCTCGCGGGCGACTCGGGCATGGTGATTTTGCCAAAAAAATCCTAAGAAAATCGAATAGAAGCCCGCGGTCCTGGCCGAGGTCGGCGTGGCGGCCACATGGCGTGTTTAAACCTCACCGAACTGTTTTTAGACTAAAGCGACACAATAGTCCCAGTTTAGGGGTTTAAGTGTGCGTTTTTTAAGTTCGTGAACTAAAGTGTTCATTTTTTTCGAGTTCATGGACTAGTGGTGTATTTTAGTCTTAAATTTATACTGAATCTGAAACACTTATTACCATGCAGTGCAACTGTGTAAGACACTATATTGTTCCAAGGCAAGCTTGACAACGATTACTGGTAGCTAGATAGCTAGCCATAGCAGTACCGAGGATTGTAGTGTATGTACGTGTGATCGAATCTCTTCAACAACAACCGGAAGAGAAATTGAGAGGAGGTGACAATCCTGCCTAACTGATCGACAACGAAAGCTTAATTACGAGCTTCCTAAAAATCGCCTTTAATTTCCAGCTGCAGAATATATGCCTTGCGGCCCGCCAAAAATCATCGCGCGCACTCGGTTTAATTTCTCAATGCTGAGACATTTTTTCCCTTTTGAGGATTAATTACATGTTTTATTAATGGGTAATCCCCCTTGTTTTCCTTCTTGCATGCCAACAGCTGGAGAGAGCTATCTGTCTGCTCAGATCGATCGATGTGATGTGAGTGACGATGGAATATGGCCACGTACTCGCATATATCTCTCTCTCCCTTTTCTTGCCTCTTTTGACAATGTGATGACCACGGCCCGCTTGTGTTGCTAATAATAGCTGCTCCAGTTTTTAACAAGACATCGATCTCCTACACGGCGGAAAAGATTGTCTTTTCCACGTCTTTTTGTTCTTTCTCTCTTCTCTCTATCTGAACAAACAGAAACATATATATCCCGTATATCCATATATTTTCTCCTCCAAAAAGTTTACTCCGTAGAACAATTTCGTGGAGTGAATGAAAAAGATGAGAAACTTCCGTTTGCTAATTAACAAAGCAAGTTGTAGGGATCAAAAGTTTAATCACAAGGGCTTCACGCCCCTGTCCTATGGCCTCTAGCTAGCTAGCTGCTACAGGCTTCTGGAAAATTGCCTTCTTTTCAACTGATCGAGCTCGACAAGACAAAGAATGGCCGCTGCATGGGGCAGTGCGAAAAGAGCAGAGGAAATCAAAGTGCTTCAAGACATCCTCGGCCGTTCTTTTCTGCTCGCATAAAGTGCTTAAAAGCGTGTGCAGGGGAGTACATAAACTACATAATCCTGCCTACTTTTGCATATATATGCATCTGAACTTTCTGACGAAAGAAAGATATGTTCAGGGGCAAGAACCCCCTGGTTCAGGGTGTGTAGAGGAAAAGTTGGTGACGCGATATTGCGTGGCCTTTTTTTTATCGAGACCTTGGTTTCTTTTGTCCCCTCGTAGCATCAAAGCCAGTAACACTGGAGTTTGCCGTTTGCGTGAGTGCGATCGTGGCGACACCACAGCACCTGGGGTGGCGCTAATTAATCACGGTTAATGCTTAATTAGAAGACTAGTGTATGCTAGAATTTCGTGGTCTATCATCAGAAGATGGATTAAAGTTGTTGGTTAGTGCAAGTCAATCATGTCAGGACTCTACCTACCTCCCAATCCACAAAGTCATGTACGGAGTAGTTTCCTCGGATGGTAATGGAGTTACAAGGTTCCTTCTTCTTAAAACAAAAGGGAGCCCAGCTTGCAAATATAAATATTGACTGCTTCATTCAAAGGATTGGTCTCGCTTCTTTTAGGCCCTTTATTTTTCTTTTATAGATCAAGGTTTCGCTTCCCCCGCAAAAAAGAAAAAGAACAAATCAGGCCTCGCTTCTTTTAACGGTGAAGGCCTTGCAGCTGTGTCCGAGAGTGCTGGGCTAAACCAGCAGCTGGACCATGGGCCGGAGGCAATGTCACCAGGCCGAGGATTGAAACCTCTCCAGAGTCTCAATAAAAACCTGTAAGAGAAAGCTGATCGACGTCGTACCATTATGGGTGTCCTTATCTTTTCTCCTCTCTAAAAAAAAGGTTGACAAGTAATTTCGTGGAGTAAAAGGCAAAGATTAGGGACTTGCGTCTGTTAACTAAAAGCACATTGTGTTGTGGGATCAAAAGTTTGATCACGTAAGCTTCACGCTTTTCATTATATGTCATCTCGCTACAGGTTTTGATAAGACATCTCCTTTACAACATAAACATCAGCTTTCCACATCTTTTCGTTTCTTTCTCTCCCCTTATCTTTTCTCATCTAAAAAAAGCCAGAGCAATTCCGTGGAGTAACAGAAGAATATTAGCTAGGGATTTTTGTTTTCTAGCTAATCCAGCAAATCGCCAAGATCAAAAGCTTAATTAATCACGCTGGGCTAGCTTCATGTTTTCAGTTCTCTGTCATCTCTATCCAAGCCGCTACAGCCCACAGGTTTTCCGGAAAAAACTGCTTTCAACTGATCGAGCTCCTTTACACTGAGTAACGCAAGCAAAAAGTGCTTAATCCGTTCCATATCCTCCGTTCTTTTTGCACATCCATCTAAAACCCCTGAACAAAAAGGTGCCTTCTTTTTAACTGACTGGCGTTACTTTGCTGGTATCCGGACGCAAAGTCGCTTTTTTTTATCTGGGCTCGAGGAGTTTTATCTTGCAATCCGGCCCACAAAGAGGCCCACGCGGGGTTCATTCGATTCTTGACTTGATGTTCAAACCCCGGGGAGGAGGATGGGCCAGTGCTGTGGAGTCCGGCTCTCGGGGAGTGACAACAACAACAACGACGACGACGACGACGAGAATGCTTCGCTGACGCTCTCCCCGTGCTCCTCGCCGGCTTTGAGGCTGAGCCGCCGCAGGAGCTTCTCTGATCCGGTTCCGCCGCCGCCACCGCCGCCCGTTGGCTTCGCCGCCACGCCAACTCCACTCTCCGCAGGTCTGCGTTTTGGTCCTCTGTAGCGGTTGTTCAGCATTATTTGTCTGTTGTTCGTCCCGATCCGTGGTAAAGTAATTGGTCGGTAGACTTCGTTAATTGGATCGTCGTTTCGGTTTACAAATTGGGCGAGCGGTGATTCCAGGGGGTTGAGATCAGTTACAGGTTAGTGAGTCAGGGGAAGTCAGTTACAGATTAGCTCTTTGTGTGGGCTTCTCTGCACACAGTCACCCCGCGAATGCTGCATTTCAGCCCTGCTGCATCTTCTGCTGCTGCATTTCACAATAGTGTTACTGACAAGATTAAATAGATTGACCCTCTGTACACATGGTGAAGGATCCGGAGATATTTGATCTCTTTCCAGTACAATGATGTAACTCCGATTTCCTGGAAAACAAACAACTGCCGGGAATGGAGATCTAATCTACTCTTCTATAAAAAAATATTATAATCTGATTTGCCTGCAAGATATATCGAGAAACAACATGAACACATGTTTCCATCAGTAAGAGTCAGTAACTATTTATTTCATACAACACTGATCTAATCTACTCTTTTAGAAAGAAATATTATAATCTGATTTGCCTGCAAGATTGAGATTTATTTCAAAAAGACGATTCAACAAGTAATGTGTTCTCTTTTGGGAGAACTGATCCTGTGGCCTCTGCTATGTTACCATGAGTCTCAGTACGAACATGGAAAGTATATGTCTTTTCCCTTCAGCCCTGACATGCCAATTTCCCATTAGAAAAAACAGAAATAATTCAATGTTGTACTTTACTCCCCCAAAAATATACGAGCTACCTGTACTTTCCCAAACAACTTCAGGAATATATATGCATTGATTTGTTCTAATAATGCATAAAATTCACCATTTTAATTTCAGATAGCATGGTTCCTCTTTCTGCTACTAAAACATAAAGGCATGTGATTACTTTCCAAGTAAATGCTGTAAAAAGAATTTATTTCTGTCACTATCTACATGCTAAACTCAGGACACGATAATTCGGATGCCTTTCTTCACCACCTAATGTTACTGCACAAAGGTCTAGCCACCACTAATATGTATACATCTAAATGCATAAAGCCAAGTATTGTAATTTCATATAAATTTAAAATTGTAAATCCTTCTCAGCCGCTATCTGGACACTATTTTACCTCAAGGTTTCAATCCGCCGTAATTAGTCCTCTTGCTGCAAGCCTGCAAGCAACAGATTCAGTTCCCAAACCTTCAAAAAGATCACAATTCAACAATAATCCACAAATTCACAACTCACCTCTAAATCGGGTCCCCCAAACAAAATCAACCGTGATAGCAGCATGGAGCTGTGCTGCTGGGAAGTATGGAGCCCAGCCGCCAAGGTAACAAGGCGAGGAGGAGCGAAGCCGCCGTCTTCCAATCCCCACTCCTCTTCATGTATCTCTCTTTCTCTCTCTTTTTTGGATCTAATAACCTAAAGCAGCATCTTCCAACAACTTATAGATCTCTGATGGATGGATCGATGGATGAATCAGAGACTCAAAGCTGAAACATGTGCTGATCTAACACAAAAACTGCCTCGTGGGCACGGGTTCAGGATCCGCACCTGCACCTTCAGTTCAATGGCTGGTTAGTGGAGATCTCGTCAACCCCGTCGTCGATGGCTCTGAACAGGCGCAAATGGCTTCCGGCCGCCTCACACCAACCGGCACCTGCACCACCTCACACCAACCTCACAAGGCGCACCTCACCGAGCACCGTGACGGCCTTGGTTCAATCATCTCCGCCAGCTTCGTTACCATCACCTCCTTGTCCTGCACCTTCAGAGTTTTCTTCTCCTTGAGCTTCTAATGTAGTGATGGGGAGGATGACGTGCACTGCAGGAAAAGGGGAGATGTGAGATGGGGTGGCATGAAGCAGACGGTTCTATCGAGCAGGTCTAACTTCTGGTGCCAACTCAACGTGAAACGAGAGTCACGTTATGTGTGGGAGAGGGGGGTGACGTACCCATGGATGCCAAAGCCCATTTGATAGTAAAGATCACGGGAAAAAAGTGGAGCGAGAGGGGGATGACGTGCCCATGGACGCCGAAGCCCATTTAATGAGACACCACAAGAAACTCTAGGTCGCTTTGTTATGTAAGACTCGGTAAGGCCGCGAGAACAGTCAGGTAAGACGGTTGGGAACTTGGGATCGTTCGGAAAGATATGGAGACCGGGAGAGTATCTGAGAAATCTGGTGATGTACATTCTTACTGTATTTGGAACACTCTCATCCCTGGAATGAACAACGAGTCTAGGGTGCAGCGCTGCTCATGGTTCTAAAACTAGTGGGCATTTGATGTACTTGTTGGGTGGCTCTATGATGATGGGTTAATGTATTACATATACAACTGAATCTTATGCAAAGAGAAGGTAGATTGCTAAGATCTCATGGTGTTATGATACTCTCCTTCAGTACAACTGTCTATTTTGACCCATTTCTTCCTCTAACTCTGAAAACCTATAAAACACAACCAGTTTTGCTAGCAATTGTTTGTTCCTTTCTTTCTTTCAAATAATCATATTTTGTTACCATGTAGCTTCTGTTTTTCTGAGAGCAATTTTGCCTTGCAGTAAGCTGCCATAAAGAGATGGACTCTCAGGAGGTGTTTAGTGCTGCTAGTCTTACTGATGATCTAGTGGTTGAAATTCTGTCCCGAGTGCCGTTGAAGTCTTTTTGTCGTTTCAAATGTGTGTGCAAGGCCTGGCTTGCCTTCTCCTCTAATACACATTATCAGCAGAAACTGCCAAAATTTCCCACTGGTTTTTTTAATGGAGGCAAAGGCGGGTCTGCTATCCAGCTTGTTAGCCTCTCCCCAAATGATGAGCAAATTGATGGATCTCTTACATTCTTGCCGCACTACAAACATTTGGAATTTGTGGACTCTTGCAATGGTCTAGTTCTTTGTAAGTACAGGAGCACCTATACTTCTTCAGATATTTGCCGCTTCGTGGTGTGCAACCCGGCAACACGAGAGTGGATGACACTGCCTGATACTTACCATGAGACGTATCTGTATGAATTCCAGTATACTACTATCTTGGCCTTCGATCCATCATGGTCACCACAGTTCTCTGTCTTGTTCTTTAAGAAGAAGTTTGGTGTTGGTGGGCGATTTGGTATCAGCAAACTTTTGGTGTTTTCTTCTGGCTTATCCACATGGCTTGTGGATAAAGGATGGAATTCTACAATAGCGTTACCGATGGATAAACAGTACTTTTTTATAGGTGGAAAGTTGCATCTGAAGACAGTTAACAATGATATTCTGGTGTTAGAGGGTTTTGATGCAATGAGGTTTGGCATACCACCCCATTATTTTAGTATTGAGTTACCGCATGACGTTTGGTGTTTCGAGGATGGTTGCTTTGGCCAATCAAGGGGGTTCTTGCAGTGCGCATTTCCAGAGAAGGGTGATCTTGCAATTGCAGTTTATAGTCTTGACACTTATCATCCTAATGGGTGGTCTCTGAAACATCGTTTTAGTATGCAAGATGCATTTGGAAGGGATGACTTTCTTCATAGTGATGATGGAAGCCTGCAGTGGCCGTGCAATTATCATGTAGTATCTCTTGACCTTGAAAGAGGGGTTATCTTCCTCGTCGATAGTGCGACTAAAAAGCTTTTGTCGTACAACATCAAAACTGGGAAACATAGCGAGATCCATGATGATTATGATTGCCATTATTTTGGTGCACGCTATGCCAACCAATACTATGTGGCATCCTACTCAAAGCTTCCAGGCTGAGCAGAGCAATGTATGTGATGTAGTGAGCAGCAGCATCTCTTGTTGTCTTGTGCTGTATTATATTGTGTGTACTCCATCCTTTCTTTATTTTTTCATTTCAGTGCTGCATGCCTCTGTATCTCCTCTATCAAGCACAATAAACCTGTGAATGTTTAAGGTTTCAAATAAATAAATAAAAACCCTGTTAATGTTTCAGGTTTCAGTTGACAACAATGCCCAAGTTGTGGATGTTTGTGTTTGTTTTCCACCATAAAGAATTATTAGGTTGGTAACTTAAATGGAGTTTGGGGATGATCTTAACTGCCCAAAGAACATTCTAACTAAGCAAACCCGCTGCTGTTATCATTTTTCTTTTTCTTCTTGTTCTTAATGAACATTGCCAGTTTTAACGAGAAATTCACATTTCCCTTTTGTGAGAAAAATGGGCTGCTGGCTAGTACTCTTAAAAATGACCTTGTTTTGAGCCAATTTGGTGGTGAATGGTTGCTTTGGCCAATCATCGGGGTTCTTGCAGTGTGCATTTATAAAGGAGACTGGTCATATAGCAGAAATCTGGAATCTTGATACTTATCATCCTTACAAGTGATCTTTGAAGGATTGCATATAAGGTTTTCGCTCTTGACAACATTGTTGAAGACGGCTGGTTCTGTTGGATTGCATATAAGGTTTTCGCTCTTGACCGGAAAGTGAGGTAGGTCCTCTTCCTGTTCGACAAACAATCTAAAGGAGCTTTTGTGGTACAACAGAAGCAGTCGGAAACTTAGCAAGATTCAAGATGATTGCCTTATTGACACCGGGACTTACTCTTATTACGTGGCATGTGACTCAAAGCTTCGCTCAGCCCGTCCTTAATTTTTTAGGTTTTGCTATTTCTTAGACGACCATTCTTAGGCAACTGAGAAATAAACGCTCCCTAATTGTTTTTACAATTATCAAAGTTGGCAATGTCTATCTAGTGGAATCAAGAGAAACTAAGCTGCAACTGCACGGCAGCGGCCAGTTGTGCAAGCCTTGGATGGATATCGATCATCTTAATGAGAAGGCTAATTATAGAACCAGCTGCAAATAAGGTAATGTCAGCAGCTAGCTATGACGCATTAATTAACTAGTTGATGATAAACTGGAGCGCTGGTGACATCGATCTTAATTAGGAGTAACTTTCTTCCAGAATTGGCTCTGCTATATAAAGCACGATCCATCAAGCTGCAGGCAAGCATTGCTACCCAACGCCGAAAACACGCAAGAACGAAAGGCAGTTTTTAGTTGTAAAGCGCAAGAAAGAAATCCTAGTTTTTCAAGTCTAATTATGGCACGGCTTGTCAATAAGAAAGACGCCAAGGCTGTCTTCTTGGCAACCATTCTAGCCACCGTCATGGCCATGTCGTCGTCATGTCACGCCGCCAACGGTAGGCCAAGTGTTTATATAATTGGGTCTTGTTTGTGTATCATATCGACTTGATATATAACACGGTCAATAATAAAGGAAAACTGAAGAGCCTATTTTAATTTGCAGATGAGTGCTACGATCTGCTGCCGTGCACGGCCAACACTTGCAGCGTGTACTGCAAGCAGCTGGGGTACAAGGAGCCCAAGATAGGGTGCTGGCGTACTCGGAACCCCAAGGCAGGCAACTACTACGGCACTTGCTGCTGCAACCAGCATCCGGTTCAGGCCATCGTCGACGGACGTGCTGCGGCGCCGGCGCCGGAGATGGATCCATCTCCAGCACGGTTTGATTGATTGATTGATTCAGCAAAATGTACTATACTTGCTTGGATCGGTCCTGCAATACAATAAAGGGACAATGAAGAGTCTGGCTATATCTCGGTCGACTTATTTTTAAATAAAAAGGATTAAATCTCAGTTCACGTATCATAACCGTTGGATTCATATATGGATACCATTTCACTCTCCGCTTTTCGTCATCGTTCATCCCAAATCTTAAAGCACAGACCATATCCGATTGCCGAGAAATCGACTTATCTCTAACTAAAAATATGTCGTCTTAGATATAGCAAAACCGTACATAAGTTGCGGGTGATTAATGAGTTCGTCCATGTTAATTTGATTCAAAGAAATTGCTAATCCCTCCGATACATAAAGGTGATTGCGTTATTGGCACCGGCCGGGACTTGCTCTTAGCATGCTACTCAAAGCTTCCAGCCTCAGCCATCAGTCATGTATGTGATGTAGTGAGTAGTAACATCTCCTGTGTTGCAGTTCGTGCACACTGCACCCTTTCTTATTTCCTGATGTAATTCGAGATGTTGCATACCTCTATTTCTGCTGTTTCACACCATTGTCGGTGCCGGCGACGGTGACGCTCTCGGGCATCGTTTCCTCCTTGGTGGCGTCGTTGAGGAGCTTTGATCCACCTCCATGCCTTGTGTTCTATTCTCCGGGTGAAAACCCAGATTTGGCTTGCCAGGTCGGATGACGGCAGCGTTGTTGATGTCGCTCCCTTGTTGGAGGCGTTGTTTTTGGAGGGTAAATCCTTGGCTGGAGCATGTTCATGCGACATACGCCTTGGCTTTAGTGGTTGGGTCATGGGCACGCTGACACCGTGTTAGTGCGCGACCTTGGATGGCAAGGGTAGTGGCTAGTAGAGGATCATGTGCCGTGGCATCTTGGTCGCATGGGTGCACTCGATGGGTATCGACCGGCGGTTGTGGATGTTCGTTGCGACCAACAGGGGAGCGGCGAGATATGGTGGCGCAATGTTCGGGACGAGCGCGGCGATCGGCAGCCCGAGACTTCTGCGGTTGACGAGACGCCTCATGGGCTTGTCTTTGAGTTCTGCGAGGCCGGCGGGCCGCGACGCGTTCTTCGCTATCCTGTACTTTTGTGTTTTTGGCATTTAGGCCTGCGGTTGTTTGGTGGTGTTAGTTGTAATGATAGTTTTGCAACTGTTGGTCGTGTTCTTGTTTTGAGTGTTCGGTTGTGTTGGCCTGTTTTTGGATTTGTAAATACTTTCTTTCTATCAATGCATCGAGACGCAAGTTTTGCGTTTTATCGAAAAATAAAAGATTCCAGCGAGTCAAATTCCAAACTGTGGATATCTTGGTCATGTTACACCACACAGGAAACAGAATGTTAGGCACGTTTTTCCTAGTTATCTGAACGAAAGAGTGAGGAAGGTGATATGCTGAACGTTCCCTTGATCAACAAGTGCTCAGGGTAAATAAGGCCATCCATCTATTTATCTTTTCCGTAAGACAGAAAAATAAAATGATTTCCTAATCGCATTTTTTCGGACTGTCAATCGCGGTCTGACGGTTGCACATGTGACCAAAGTCGGAGGCCGTAAGCAGCGGCCGAGCTGCGAACAAATTCTTGGGCGGGCGAAGCTAAAAGAGAACATAAAAATTTTGCTCTCAATTATACCATTTCATAGCATATTCGTCGTTTCTCAAATTTTTTGTTCTCATTAGTTACATATATAATATACTACAAACAAAAGAAGCTATACCAAAAGATGCTACCTAATTAGCTAGACCAGCAGCTAGACAAGTTTCATACACACTTGAATACTTGATACTACAAGTCATGAAACAATCCACCAATCTGTGTCTTGCAATGAAGTTTACAAATTGCAAACTAGGGATTTGGGGAAAATACCCGGATAGATAAATTGGGGAAGAGGAGGAGCAGCGGGTACAGAGCAGCCTGCCGGGGTGAGCGGCGGCGAGGCAGGGCAGCGCACGGGCCACGGGCGCAGGGCACGCAGAGGCGCGGAGCAGCGGCGGCGTGCCGGTCTGGTTCTGGCGGTGGCTGGGTTGCACTGGGTTCAGTTTCGGGCGAGACGACAGTGGCGAAGCAGCCAGAGAGAGGCAGCGTAAGGGGCTTATTTCTTCTGTTGGGCTGGGCCTTGAGTAGCACTATATTTTTTTTGGCCAAAATCTAGGAGGTTTGGCCTTAATATAGCTCCGCCAGTGGCCGTAAGGCCGAAAGGCTCCACATATGTTCTGTTCTTTTCGAAATCAGAAGGAGCTTTGTGACTCCCCTATTGCCAGCACTCGACATTTCCTGCACCAGCATTCTCTTGGCCAAGGGAGGGCAATTTTAAGAGTTAATTCCTCCGGCATTCCCCGTAAGGATTCTTAGCTTCCACGACGTACGCACTTCGTTCGATTGGATATCTGCAAGCCATTTGGCATTTGGAGATCATACGTTATAGTTATATACTAACATCTCTTGATCGTAATTACAGCAGCTATGAAGCATTGATTAACGGAGTAGATAAACTGAAACTGAAGTGGTAAGTACAACTAACTATTTTGAACTTTGAATATTTTGATAATTTTTTGCTGTAAATTTAGTGCTGTATAATGGTTGAACACCCTGCATTTTGGAACGGAGGGGTTAAGTTGGTGATGTGCTACAAATTTTGTGTCATTAGATTCATTTTAGAAATATTTTCAGTGCTGTAAAGTTTATAACACATAATCCATTATATTATTGGTCTGGTTGGTTGTCAAAGTCAAACATTAAAACGCATCATCACCGTTCAGAGTGAGTATACAATAAGTTTGATGAATTTACTTATCACTCAAGAGACAGAAAAGGAAGAATATATTTTTTAGGGGGGCGGAAGAATATTTTGTAGTAATCAACATACGCGGCACCGGCAAGGCAAGTGGCCCAAAGTGAGACAACAAATGGGTCGTATTTACGTTTCAGGCCTTGCTCAGGTGCGCCAATGCTCGTGCTTTTCTCTCCTTCGGCCCGTCATTTGGGCTGGATTCTTGTCCCTCATTTGAATGTGTATCTTGGCAGCACATTACTTAATTAATCAAGCCCCAAGAGGCCAAGATAAGCAAACAGTCAACCTCGAGTCAAAGCGTTTTGACTCTGACCCATGAGCATCTTTGACATGTATCGATCTGCTCATTCCATTTGACCTGCGTATACATCAGCTTCCTGTCTCTGTTAATTAATTTACTTTTACCGCGACAAAACCACCGTCGCCAAACTTAATTAACCATTATTTCAGCTGATCTCGGCTTCGATCCATCTCCCTGCATGGTTCACACTCGGACTCAGCACCTCTCACGTGCAACCATGCATTTCGGTCCAGCAGAACAGCATGTGCTCTGACTTTGGGGATGTGTTTCTCATCTTGTGTGAAAATTCAGAGCTGCTATAAGGAAACAAAATTGTGCTCAAAACGAAGCAATGGAGAAGGAGCAGAGATTAATTTAGGCGGGCGGGGTGCAAACTCAGAGGAGGAACAGACATCTACTCTCGTCGATCGATCTCATGGCACACATGCATCTGCTCGTGCAAAGACTGTTGACTAAATTGAGTACTCGATCGATCCACGAGGCAAGTATATTAATCCTCCTGCAAGCTTACTGAGTTGTTAATTATTAGTTTATCACTACTCCCGTTGGTACTGAGAACCGTTGAGGAAAATGTGGACAAGAGAGTTGACCCTCGAACGGCGAACATTTGATGGGCAAAAATGTGGGTACAAGAGTTCATGCACCAGCATTCCCTCGTCCTTAATTTCTGCGGCATTCCCTCGTCCTTAATTTCTTGCTATCAAGAGTTGTGCTTCCCTTGGCCGGATATCGATCGATCTTAGTTAATCAGAGGATAATTATAGAACCTGCAAATAAGGCAGTAGGAAATCAATGTCAGCAGCTAGCTATACGATGCATTAATTAACGCAGATGATAAACTAGAGTGGTATTACCTCCGTTTCATAATTTTTGTCGAAATCTTACATGTATCTAGACACTTTTTAGGAATAGATACATCCATTTTTGAACAAATTTAAGACAAGAATTATGAAACGGAGGGAGTAACATATTAACTTCCTTCCAGAATTTGCTTTGATATATAAGCACGAGCGAGCAGGCAGGCAGGCTGCCGGCATTGCGCTCGATCGATCCACAAGAATTGAAATTCTAGTTTTTCAAGGCTAACTTTAAACTCACTCACCTCTCCTATCGATCCTATCCTAGCTATGGCGCCGCTCGTCAAGAAAGACAGCAAGGCTGTCTTCTTGGCAACCATCCTGGCCACCGCCATGGCCATGTCGTCATGTCACGTCACGACGAACGGTAAGCCAGAGTGTTTGGGCAATAACGGTTTACATTTCGAGAAAGGAAAAGGAAGCAATTGAAACCTCTTTTGTTGGACGGAAGAGGTATTAATTTGAGGTATTAATTTGCATATGAATCTGGAGTACTTACTCTTTGAGTTTATATAGTCAGTATGCATAATGTTGATATTATGTACAGATGCGTGCTACTACCTGCTGCCGTGCACGGCGAGCACTTGCGGCGTCTACTGCAAGCAGCTGGGGTACAAGGAGCCCAAGACAGGGTGCTGGCGTACTTTTAACCCCAAGGTGGCGAGTACTACGACACCTGCTGCTGCAACCAGCATCCGGTACAGGCGATCGACGGTCCTGCTGCGCCGTCGAGATCGATCGATATCCAGCTCGCGCTTGAGTGGTCGATTCTCGATCATTTCAGAGGCGGCATGATGTCGATGTTGCTACTAGTAATTAATTAATTGGACGGGTCCGGCCAAATAATTAAACGATACTAGTAATAAACTAGCCACAATGCGTACGTGGCGGGTGATTAATATCAGTTTGTCCCAGTTTGAATCGAAGAAATTACGACAAGTGATCTGCAGCCGCTAGCTAGGCTAGGCCAAAGTATGCGCACGCAGTTAACTTGGATCCATCCGTGCATCCTGTCTATGCAAGATCTTCGAGAGTCCTGAACGCCAACATATAAGTTGATCAGTACTAGTGTAGTACGTACCACTGATCAGTTAACTGGCTACTGAACAGTGTGTATGATGTATGTGTGTGTGTGTGTGGAGAAACTAGAGCTTCACAGAGTTGACCCTTCTCATCCTCGACCACGCGTGCAAGTGAGCTGACCGAGCCTGTGCATGGCAGCTGATCGCTTCACTTGCAGCCTGGCTGCAGCCGGCCGGGGCACGCAGCCGGAATCTGAATCTCTCACTGACAGGCTGCCGCGGCAGGCATGGATGTGCCACGCACTGTACGTACGTGCATCGATCTACTTACACCACGCGCATGCAGACGCTAGCTTGTCTCTGCCGCAACGCGTTTTCGCCGCACCGATCGAGGCTGCAGCCTGCAGTACGTGCCCTCGCCCCAGTCCCCACCATCAGCAGCAGGAAGACATGGCTGTGCCTTGGACCGTTTGCGTTCTCTGTCTGCTGCCTGTATAGCTGAAGCTGCAGCTGCATTCGAGAGTGTGTCTGAAACGCCTTCACGCCTGTCGGCCGATCGACTCAGCTTGACTTAATTAGCCGTGCAAGGCTGCTGGTTCTGCAGTGCGGATAAAAACATCAGCAGCAGCAGTAAACTTCGTGGCGTGAGAACGAGATACATCATTGTTAAACTCAGGAGGAGCACACACTGCACATATATGGTCGTACACCCTGTAATTCTGCTGCCGGTTCATCAGTTCATGGACTGTATATATATGTAACGATCACTACTGCTAGAAATCACAGTTTTACCTAGGACAAAAATCTTCACCTAGATCTCATTTCTCTTTTCTAGGTAAAGTAAAGCTACAAGCAGCGTAACTCTAAGTAAAGAATATTTGCACCAAAAAATAAATCTGAAGTATACCATACCTAGAGTTAATTGCAACCCTAGGCAAAGAATGTCTCGCTGGCCGAAAAAGATGCTCACGGCACCACCGCACCACGCGAGACAGTGAAATATCCTCCCATTTTTTCAATGAAAAACAAATCCAGTCTCCTTTCTCCTCTCGCCCTCACCACGCCGCCCTGCACTGCCCCTCGCTCCGCCGTACCCGCGCCACCCTGTCGTGTCCACCGCCGCCAGCCTATCCCGCGAGGATAGCCACCCTACCGACTCCCTTCTCTCCCCCTGTTCCTCCCTACCTCCGCACCTCTCCCTTCTCTCCCCCTTATCTTCTTCCTGCCTTGTGCGGCCGCCCTCCTCCCCAGATCGCTGGTAGAGGGGATCCAACCCCCTTCCTCTCCACCAGATCCGGCCATCCCAGGTCCGGATCCAGCGGACTGGGCGGCGAGGAAGGCCGGCGATGGGCCCGCCTTCCCCTGCTGCTCGAAGAGCCTTCAGCAAGGCGCCGGTGGATCAGGCCGTTCCCCCTGCTCTGAGGCAGTTGGGGTCGTGGTCCGCTGCTCCGTCCTCCACTGCTCGCAGATGACCTCCTTCCGCAAGAGCAGGAGCATCACCAACAGCGGTATCTGGCTGTCCCAGGCATCACCGGCACCTCCACTACCGTGAGCACGCGATCTCCATCACCCATTCCGGCTATCCATCCATGGTGAGCCCATATCCCTTTCCCCCCCTTCTACCCAAACGAATTTGATCTTTTCTCACTACTAGCTTGCGGTTGTTGGTTAGATTCGAATTGATCTTTACTATTTTACATGCTTCGCTTTGGTCACTGAATTTTTATCTGAATGCAATTCCAGTTGAAGTATTACCACACCATCTGAATTGCTGCCGGCCACAAGAGTCAGTTGTGCGTGCAAGTATGGAGGT
The DNA here is from genome assembly GCF_000005505.3 of Brachypodium distachyon. Taxonomy (NCBI): domain Eukaryota; kingdom Viridiplantae; phylum Streptophyta; class Magnoliopsida; order Poales; family Poaceae; genus Brachypodium; species Brachypodium distachyon. The sequence continues at coordinate 14,430,968 of NC_016132.3, read as the reverse complement.
CAGTGAGATGATCAGCTTGGTGCAATCTTGTACTGCAAGGTGACAGTACCTTGCATTTGTTGTTGGAGTTTGCATCAACCAAAGTAGTGCCTAATTTGCTGGAGACCTGTTGGTGATATATAATCAATATATGTGCATTGCGATTAAATGCAGTCCACCATGATATCTTACTGACTTTGTTTTGATTTGTTCTCACCTATTCATGCCAACTCATTTAACTGCTATATGTTGTTCCCAAACTATTAGCTGCTTGATAGACAAGTACTCCAGTACAGGAAAATGGATATTATTTTTCACAAGTGCAATTGTAATCCTCCGGCGATATGACTGCTTATCATAAAAAATGAAAGAGAATAAAAGGTTACATCTTAAGTGAACAAATGTATCTGGTATTCTGGTTAACATAAAAGGGATGCTGCTTTGTTTTTAAGATTTGATGTGTCCCCTACTTCACCATGTTCTTTAATGTGTTCATGGAGTATTATTACATAAATTTCTTTTGCAGTTAATCCAATAATAGCTTGCTGATGCTTTCCTGTGTTTGATTTTGTACATGTGCTAGCTTTGTCACCATCCTTCTGTAGGTATGGTGCTATCTTCAATTTGATATCTTCTTATCTTCTCAGTACAACTTTCGCATAGGTGACTACCATATTTATTTATCTTGCATTGAAATTACACGGAAATCTCTTATCAGTTTTTTTTTTGTGTAGTGATTCTTCCAATGGTGAGTTAAGTTCAAGAATGACATTGCTCCTTAAAGAAGAGGATGTGATTTAAAGACATGCTTTAAATTTTAGATACGTGATTGCATGTGTGCACTTACTAGTATGACCAAATTGTCATATTTATAGCTGTTGTGTTGCTGTAACGGGCTTTTTTGGTGTAGCAACAACACTTGCTACTGATAATGAACATGTTACTTGAATAAAGACTGAGGTTGACTAAATTAATTTGTGTTATGTGCAGTTTCTTTTGGTTATATTTCTCCATTTGAACTTTTTTGAATTATGGTCATAATGAATTCAAATATGGTCAATGCGGATTCATATATGGCAAATATGAATTCAATATGGTTCCCTAGAGTGTATTTCAGATTCTGGTAGGTAAAGTTCTCTAGGGGAAGATGATGATGTGGCATACCGGATTTTGGTCCCACACCTACAACTGCATGTGATAACTTTTCCTAAGGTTTCAGCCCCTAGGTAAAGAATGTTCCTTTAGAGTTATTAAAATGCCCCTAGGTAAAGCCTTTTTTCTCCACCATACTATACCTAGAGTTTTTTTCCTAGTGCAGTCCCTAGGTGAAACCTTAGGTTAAGATTTTTTTTGCTTTCACCTAGAGTATTTAGCATTAGAGAAAACTAGTGCAGTCCATAGGTGAAACCTGAGGTTAAGATTTTTTTGCTTTCACCTAGAGTATTTAGCACTAGAGAAAACTGTGTATTCTAGGAGTGGATGTACGCTCTACGCATTAAACGTCACTCTACGTATAGCTCCTCACTCACTGAATCTAGCTCCCTCCCAGCTGCTGTCCTGTCATGTGTGCTAATCGGTCATCAGAGATTTGGATGCCCTGCCCCCAATTAGCAAAGTTAAGAAAGACGCATGCAGCACTGTGTGTGAACTGCAAAGATGATGTTGCGGGCGGCTATAGCTCGATGGATCGCTCTTGCATGCAAGAAGATTCCCCTGCGTGCAACGCAAGGCCGGCTAGCTGCCTGCGGCATCATGCAGACAGCCCGGCCCAGAAAAAGAGGCAGATGATGCTACTGTACTAAAAAAGTAAAGAAAAACAAGGATGTGCAAGTCAAAAGGGTCCCTGCAGGCAGGCATGTAGGGCGATTATTTGGGAGTAGACGCCATGCATACACCTGCCACATGTATATAAATCAAACTCTTGTTCTTGTCTTCGCCTCTCCTTGGGTCTCACTCTCACAGAAATGCCCTTTGCAACAGGGGTCATCTCTTGACTTTTGCTTGCACACCAGATTAAGCCTACGTATAATACTCCAAGCTGTTCTCTTGACAAATACCACCAATAAGTGGAGTACTTTACTGAGAACTGCTGTTTTACTGCAAGTGTTCGGAGAAGCCAAAGTTCTGAACTTCTAAATGCCACGGGCATCTATCTATGCTTGTGTCCAAAGTACTACTACTGTGCAGTCCTTAGGCTCAAAAGAAATTCAGTAATAATATATATTGATTCAGGTACGAATATTATTACAAGTAATTAACCGTTGCCACTTTAGAACCCTTGCAGTTTTCTTGGCTAAAAAGCGTAAATCTTCACAAGATAACCACTTCAGAATTAGCATCAGAATCGTTACAATTTTCTCGGAGAAAAAGGCGTAATAAACTTTGGCAAGATAACCCTGGTCCAAGATCCGCAAGAAGAACAAGTCTAAGATAACACCAAACTGCAAGCCCAAATTGCAGAGAGACAGGAACAATTCATAATTCCTCTGACCAAAAAGGCGTGGCTTGGACCCTTTATGCATGCTGCATTGGCCATCAGCTCCAACTCCCAGCTCAAATCACTTTCAGCAGCATCTAACAACAGGATGTGAGCTTTCATATTACAAAAGCTTTTGGACGCAGAGAAAGCGAGTTCTTCTTCAGATTTACAGAAATGCTTTTGGAAAAAGTGCAGAAGAGGATTGCAGAAGGAGAGATTTTGGAGTGTGAGATCTTCCTACCCATTATCAGCAACCAGCACTTGAAAGCTGGATCCTTTCTCTTAACCTTTCTTTTAGTTATCTATGGCTTTGGGACTCGGTCATGATGATGGCTTGGCTCGGTAAACCCGGGACAGTTTGAAAACTTTGGCATTTTCTGGCTTTTTGACATGATCAGTGATCACAACGTGCTTGATTTGGACGTGTTGTTGCAGTGGAATGCATACGGCTGCTGTACTACCGCTGCTGCTGCATATGCTTTTCTAGTTAAGACTTAAGACTGTAGGAGACCCCGTTTGAACACGGAAAAGATTCTCCAGCTTTTCAGTGGTCCTGTCCAGCTTTTCTCTGTGCATCTGATGCTAATTTGGCTGGAGAAGCAAATGGGATGTTGTTTTCATCATATGAACTTTCAAATTTCCTCAAAAAAGGAAGTTTTCAAAGATTCTTGTTATCTCCTGAAAAAAGTTTTCTTATTTTTTTTGGGGGGGAAAATCTGTGTTGGAAGGAATTCAGGATTTTTTTTTTTGCGGGGAAGGAATTCAGGATATGGCTGGGGTGAATTCAAAGATGCATTGCTGAGTTGAACAAGATGTTTTTTTTTACAGTTATATGGACTTATGAATGTTTATTCGCTCCTCGGATAGACTAAACAATTAGATTAAGGCTGACCATTTGAAGACAGACTGACAGAGATGCGTGGTGGACATTGGTCCAAGTTGAACATGTTGGAACGCAGTCCAAGAGCTGAACTTGACTTGGGGGTGAGCTGATTAAGTAAACTAGTCCAGTTAACCAGATCAAGTCAAGCCTGTGAAATCAACCATAAACATTGCATGCTCTCTTGGGTCATGATTGCATCATGCCGTGCAAAGCATCAACCTTCGTTTTTTATCCTTAATTAACTTGTACCCCTGTCTACAACAGCCTACGTACATAGGTCTAGCTCTTGCCCCAAAATTAAGCAAACTCGTACAGAATCTGCACTTGTTTTGACTGTTGACATAGAACAAAGGAGATGTAGAGTTGATCACGGACGCAAGCGCTCTCGAGTTAAGAACCTTTGGTCTTGTGCTTGCATGGGAATCCTACAAAGTTCGAAGTTCTTTTCGGGTGAGATCTAGCTTGTTTGGCGGCCTAGAGCCTAGAAACCCCATATGATGTAGCTAAGCAGATAGTACAAATCAATACGTTCGTTGAGTACTTAGAGCAGGTACAGTAAGCATAGCCAGTTGGCTATTGCATATGTCCCGTCACTGAAATTTCCATGTGTAAGAGAGGGAAATCAAGAGAGAGAGGAAAGCGGGCGACAGCTGAAGCGCATGCTACGAGAAAAAGGCAGTTGCATGCAGCCCATTCACTAGCCCTTCGATGACAGACTGTACTAGCATTGAGTAGTTAAATGTTTATATAATAAGCTAACAGCCGGCTTATTATATGCATGCTTATTTATATTGACTCTATATATGATGTGGCATGTGTATATAGCCAACCTTATAGCCAGCTTATTAATCTTGCTCTCACGCAAGTACAATCTCCAATCCATGCATCTTTCTGCACTTTCGAATCACATGCCCTTAATTAATAACTAATCCTTTCAGCCTTTTTCATGACAAGACGTTCGGTCAAGTCAATTTAGCTTGCCAAAACGTTTTACGGAGTATAAGAAATTGCAGTCATAAATCTCATCGCATAGCTGAAAATCCATAATTAACAACAACATGCTATGAATCGGTTGGGAAGACAACCGACAGCCGCTGGAGACGACGGACAGTCGATCGAGCACCGGGTTCCAAAAGCGGGAAACAGATGAGCTGCCCCGTACGTTCCAAAGTGAAGAAGAGTCGTCGTCGTCGACCACCGTTGTCCGAATTTTTCCGGTGACGTGATTCGCGACCAATTAGTTCGTACCGATTCGTACAGCGCCTCGATCGATCGGCCGGGTCAAGTCAACATTCTCAAGCCTGATTAGTCTCCATGCTTCCTCATCGATCAGCTAATATATCCTCCATCCATCTAGAATTAACCATCGCCGCGTGCCCGCGTGCTACGACGGAGTTCATCACGCGACAGAACATCGGCAGAAGAAAAGAGATCCCGGAGATTCATTCACGCCGATTCTCGTAAAGAAATTCTTGATCTCTGAATATATATGCAGTATAATTAATAATCTCTGCTGGGGTTTCTGGCATGGCAGAGGCAGAGGCTAATAGGAAATTCACGTTAATTTACTAGTAGTAAGTACTATCATATAGAAGATGCTACTGCTCATGCGGGTTAGGTAAGGATTTGCGTCTAATTAATTAACATGGGTTGAACCAAAGAGATGGGCGAGTAACTATTTTACTCTGAAACTTTTGCACAAGTCAAACAAACCTCTGCAGTTGCACGCATGAGAGCCCTCGCCCAAAACATGCCAAGGATAAAACAGTTAATTGAGCTGTTTGGACTCAGGCTAACATTCATATGCTAGCTAGATTAATGACTAATTATATCTATTGTTTTGTGTCTGCTTTGGGTTTGTAGATTAGCAGTTGGCTCCTGCCTGCCTGGTCTGGAATTTGACTCTTGCTTGCTCCGTTCTGACTTCTGACTCCCACTTTCCCAGTGTGTACCAAGGTCGCGTCAGCTGGCAAATTCATTAGCTAGGAGTGTGCTTAAATATTAACTGTCCTTGTTTATTTGCGGATATCATTTGTCCACACCATACATCTCCAGATCTGCGTTTGACTTTGGTTTGGCCAGATGCTACCTACGGGAGTAGCTAGCTGAGTAGTATATGCCACTGATAGCATGAAATGAGTTTGTTTATGTTCTTTATTCTGACAGAGCATGCAGCGATGCCGAAGACTCTATGCAAACCGCCGAATTAACAAACAGTGACAAAGATTCCTACCCCATTGTAGTCCTACCCCTACAGAGTATATAATTGAATGCATGATTACGTCTCGATCGATCACGAACTCTTTCAACGATGTTTGTGTCTGAACTCTGAATGTTGTTTTGCGAATAGCATTTGAGTTTTCTGACCATCCAACGTACCACCTACTATACCCTAGATGGAGCTGGAGTATATATAGCATATGTCTTGACTGATTATGCACTTCCATTAGACCAAGCGTTGATGGGCTTCAACATTAATCAACGATGCATGTTTGACCTATATATGTAGCCATCCGAGTATGTATGTATATATAGTGCTCCAATTATTCGAGTTAGTTACGTATGTGCACATTCTTGCAATCTTCAAACCCATAATTGATTATTGACGATGGTTGTTGAATGTTTGAGTGGTATATACGTATACCTATTTTAAAATATCGGTTTTGATAAATAGAAGTCGTCTGTTTTTTTAAGTTAGAGATAGTTCGGTGTGTTTGTCCATTGGATCTTAATTTTATGACAACACGTTGGACATGAGTGATTGGAATGACATTATAATCTTAATTCAATGGTTTTGATGCATTGACTGAGATTTAAGATTTTTACTTAAAAATCAGACGCTTGAGATATAGACACACTCTTAAAATGTATTTTTTTTACCCGGTTAAATAATTAATCCATGGAATCGGGAAACACAGAGTATAGTTAAGTACGTATTGATATTAAACATTCCGATCTACCTGGTCGTATTGCTTCGAGAGTGTGAACTCAAAGAATACGCTCGTGAACACCCATGGATCGATTATTTTCTAGAATACACGTATATGCATGGATTGATATCGCTGCACGAAATCGATTGACCGATCTCAAGGAACTAATTTACGGGTATGGCCATTTTCAAAGTCTCCTGATTTTTAACTAATAGGCCTTAAATCTCAATCGACGTTTCAGAACTGTTGGATTAAGATCGATGTGAGAGTCATCCCCGTTCTCTAATTTTGGAAAATATCGTTGATTAAAATCCAACCGCTAAACATGTCGAGTGATCTCTAACAAAAACCTTTAATCTACACACAAAGACCTAATTACATTAGGTGCACGTACCGGCGGATCGAGCAGCTAGCTAGCTAGCAGCCGACAACGTAGACAATCGATCGAAGGGCAGGCAGGCATGGATGGATCCCGCCGCCGCGGCAAGCCCTCGTCGTCGGTCGTCCGTCCGTCCGTCTTTCCCGGCCGGCCGGCCGACCGCCGCCTGAGACCAACACAGGCCGCGGATTAGGTTCGGCCCGCCCGCGACCAAACCTGGATCGCTCTGACCCGGACTCCCGTCCCGGTCCGCACCACCGCCGGAGAAACCCACAGCCCTCGGATCCCCATCGGATGGTTCTCCGCGTATCCATGCATGCATGCAGGGTTAGGCGTACGACCTTACGTCATGCTGGCGTCAGCCGTGAGGGCACGTATGTACACGTGGCCAGCGGGAAAGCAGCGGCACACGGTCAAAGCGAGCCGGGATCGACCGAGCTAGCTCTAGGGCACGTGTCGGTGGGCGGTTTTGACGTGCGCCGCCTGTTTGACCTGTGCGACCGCTGCTGGCTGGCTGGCGCCGGAGCGTCCCCGGCCGTACGTACGTCGTCGCTGACCTTTTGGACCACATCAACGTACGTACTCCGTCTTATGGGGTTGGTCGCCTGTGTATTATTAGTACGGCTGGGAGCACGCAGTCGACCAGCACGTACGTATTGGTCCATGCATGTTGTTGGCTTTGCTCCCTCTCCGTCCCAAAATTAATAAGTGATGTTGAATTATATAGATCCATATACAAATCCACATACTTTAGGACAAGGGATACTAGATTTGTACCGCTCTCCATGTTTTAAGAAACGGCCGTGGCATCAGGTAAGATTATTTGATGGATCGTTAGAGCCATCCATGTGTTCCATGGGGCCAGAACTATCACTGGTTATACATTGTCATATCGAAATCGGACAATTAAGAAATACGAGGCCAAATCGATCTCAAACCTAAAAATTTCAGGAGTACGTACGATCACTTTAGTGTTGCTTCCCTTGAGTTAAATTGTTGTTTGCCCCAGCTTCCATTCCATGCATGTTTCTAGCTCTAGCACAGGAAAAAGTTACCGTTAAGTAATTGCTGATGATTCATGTGCATATATACAAGTAAGTATATATACTAGTATAACTTAAATTACTCCTTGTTACAAGTAATTACTCTTCCTTGTTAAAAGAGATCGATCCGGCGCTTTTGTTGACTGTGTAGTGTGTACACAGAAAATCCAAAAAATCCAAAAACTGACCCGCGCTGCTCAAGGGATTAATTTCCACTCCAAACTTACCAGCTTGTATTTTTTTTTGACACATTTACCCTGTATCTTTGGAAGGAGAGGGAGTATGGAAGGCAAATAAGCCCGCAGTGAAGTACTCCAAAATTACCCTGTATTTTTAGTGCAAACTTGCACTAAAACGGTGACAAGCATTTATACGGAGGGAGTAGCAAATTACCAAGTAAGCCCTTGGGCAGTACCCATCCATCCTTTCCCCACACATGATAATCTATCCAACATCACACCCTAGCCAGTAGCCACACCGATAGATCGATCACTAGCCAGCTCTCTCTCTCCCTCTTCCTCTTGCACACCACGCTTCTCTCCCCCGGCCTGCTGCTTCAACACTAGCTAGCTGCCTAGCTCCCCTAGTACAAACGCCAAGAACCAAAGAGAAGCAACGAACCCCGAGCCGTACGAATCGATTATCGATCCGATCGAGCATCCGCCGATGTCGGGCGCGAGCCACCACCTCTCCGGCGACTTCTTCCACTTCGGGCACGACGACCTCGCCTCCCTCTTCGCGTCCTCGACCCAGATGCAGCAGCAGCAGATTCAGCAGCCGTGGCCGTTCCTCGCGGCGGACTACCTGCTGCAGCAGCACGCCAGCGCGCCGCCGCCGCTGGACTTCGACGACGCCTCCCCGTTCGACTTCGACTTGCCGCCAGCGGCGGAGGATCAGGTGAAGAGGGAGCTGCTGCAGGCGGCGGACGGCGCCGGCGCCGTCGGGATGCCTGGCGGCGGGCCGGGCGGGACGGGGACGCCGCACAGCGTGTCGATGTCGTCGACGTCGAGCGGCGCCGGCGCCTGCGCCGGAGGTGGGGAAGGGGAGTCGGCGGGGAAGTCCGCCAAGGAGGAGGGAGAGGGCGACGAAAGCATGGAGGGATCGGCGGCGGCCAAGGGCGGTACTGGCGATGGAGAGGATCAGAAGGGCAACAAAGGGTAAGCTCATGAGTCTCATCTGATCTGATCTGTTCTGAACTTCTGAATTTACTTTGATTTCCTGCAATAAGAAAAGAAGTTTACTGTTGTTTCGAATTTCGATCGTAGATGTGCTAGGTCTTGATGATTTATGTGCTTATTTGTGCGAGAGGTTTCGTCCGAACGATCATTATAGCTAAGCTAGGACGGTCGCTAGCTTGTTCTTGTTTGCTTGCATTTGAATCTTCCTAGCCTTCTCCGTCGATCCAAACTTCTCGATCCGTGCTTATTAACTGCATCCCCTTTCCATTCAGAAATAAAAAAAAACCAACCTAATCAATTACAACTAGATCCACTATATCCATCCACGCATGTGTTCCTCAATTAATCCCCCTCTCGATCGATCTCGTATTTGGTTTGGTCAAGCCACGCACGCACGTATGAACTGTATGAACTCGATCTGCTTCTAGGGTTTCCCACCAGCGTGTCTTTGGGATACTTCAAAATTGCACAAAAGAGCCTGATCTTTTAGGTACTCCGATCCGGAAAGTACGTACGTCGTTGATGAAGGCTCACAGCTTTTTGCCTATGCTAGATAGACTTTGCTCTCTTGTTCCTTTCTTGATTTCTTCCTTGTCTTCACATCTATATATGCTTGGTAGTACAACTTTCAAGTAGTCTTCCCATTTGACTGCACCAACTTGGCGCAATATCAATGCTGTGTGCGTTCTTAATTAATTCGGCAGCAGAATCACGTTAAGCTAGCTATGACATGCATGCATGCATCATCTATGTATACTGCGATGAAGGAGTATATCTGTTTGCTGATAGCGATGATTTAAGAGCTATCCCCTCCATTTACCACAGGAGGACAATGTTTGTTTTTCTTAGTTCTAACCTTGTTGAAGTTTGACCATGTTATCATAAAAATATCTATAGTAGGTACCAAAATCCATAGCAACATACTCGGCGCATCAAATGCTTGGTGATGCATTTCCCAGTACCACGGGGAATTGGGTTTACCGGACAAAGAATATTGTCTTTTTGAAATTTCTGAACTTGAGCCACAAATGAACATCAAACCCTCCAATTAGGAGAGATAGCTCGGTCTATTACACTATGGTTGAATTTCCGAATTACATACATGCAATACATAGTCATCTTGAAAAGGAAAAAAAATTGAAATCAAATTTTGGTCAAACAATCCCGTCCGCAAAATGGCCAAGATTTTCCGGTTCTCGTGGTTACCGCAATCCTGACCCTCCAGGGGAAAAAATGATCCAGTAGCCAAAACCCTTGGTCATGTTTGAACACACCATCCTTTTCCTTCCGCGAGAACTGAAAATCGAAAACTTCTTTGAAATACTCTTAATCTGTCCAGTACCTTGGAAGGAGCTGAGAAAGTAAATCAGATCGATCTGGTCTTAACTTAAACGGTTTTGTTATTGAGTACTCGCTTGACTTTTATTTAGAGAGATCCTTAAAAATCAGGCGCGTGAGATATAGGTACACCATAATTTAAAAGCAAATTGCACATTAACTAAAAGCAAAGTGCACATTAACTATCCATTTCTTTTTTGTTCAACATTTTTAACCAGCCATTTCGCCCCAAGGTAAGCCCTTGGTCGCCCATATATGCACACCCGGTCAGAGACTCAGAGTCAGCTCACCGTACCGTACCTATCCATCCTTTTCCGGCCGGTTTTCCCTACACCTGATCAGCACTTCGGCACACACTAGCTGGCTATAGCTCCCTCTTCCTTCCTTACCACACCACACTTCTCTCCCTCTCTATCTCTAGTCTCTGCTTCACCCCTAAGCTAGCTTCACCGACCCGTCCATGTCGGGAGCGAGCCGCCGCCGCCACCCCTCCGGCTACTTCCAGTTCGATCTGGCGTCGCTGTTCGCGCCGCACGCGCAGCAGCGGCCTCCTCCTGGCTCCTCGACCTCGCCGACGCCGTGGACGCCGTTCTTCGCGGCGGAGGACTACTTGTTGCCGCAGGCGGGCGCTCCGACAGCGCCGACGCTGGAGCTCGACGGCGACGCGTTCGCCGGGGAGTACGGCTTCGACGACGTGCCGCCGGATCAGGAGGGGGTCGTCGTGAAGAGGGAGCATCAGCCGGCGGCGGCGGCGGAGCTCGGCGACGCCGGGATGATGATGCCTGGCGGCGGGACGGCGGGTTGCGGCTTATCGGTGTTGCCGGCGACGACTTCGAGCGGCGCCGGCGCTGGAGGGAACGAGGAGGAGGAGACGGCGGCGGGGAATTTCGACAAGCAGGAGCAGGGCGTGGAGGGGTCCGCGCGCGAGGGCAAGGGGGACGACGATGGAGATCAGGAGAAGAAGGGAAAGAATGGGTGAGCTCAATCTCATGTCATCTGATTTTGATTTGAGTTCTCTCGATCCATCGGAAAAAAGTTTAATTACTCGTTCGATCATATGCACAGATCATCGGACTGTCTAGATCACGTAATTAATCTCGATCGATCTGCAGTACTGCACGTGTTCGATGGTTCTGTTCTGACTTCTGCTAGAGTTTCATTCATCTCGACTCGATCGGTCAATTTATTTCTGGTGTGTTGCATATATATGGTCGAATTCTTCTTCACGGTTCAAACTCCTTGCTTCCAATTACTTGGGAAACAGTAACAAGTTCATACGAGAGACTAGCTTGGCCATCATCGATCGATCCGAATTAAAACTAGATCCACCATCATGGATGTGTTCTTAGTTAATTCCCTTGATTTGGTTTGGTCAAAGGGGACGCTACGTATGAACTCGATGATCGATCTGCTTCTAGGGTTTCTCACTACCAGCTAGCATGTCCTGCTTGGAATACAAAACTGTACAGAAAGAGCCTGGTCTACCATACAAAACTCCAGCTCACGGTTTTTGGCAATCGCTCTTGTTCCTTTCTCGATCTCTTCCTTGTCTTTACATGCATCGATCGGAGTCGTACTACGTGCTTAGTTCCAACTTTCAAGTCTCCCCGTTGACTGCACCTACCCGGCCGGTCCTTAATTAATTCGCCAGCAGAATCACGTTAAATTAACTAGGAAATGACTTCAGAGCTAAGCTAGCTAGTTATGCCACGCCCATGCTTGCATCATCTATCTATAATCCGAGGATGAAATTAATTGATGATGACCCGATCGATGGATGAAACTTGCTGACACCAATGATCCGGTGGATGAAACATCTAGATGGACCGATTGAGGGGGGATCTAGCTAGTAGTCATATTAGTAGTGCTAAACCATGCATGTTTGAATGGACCAATCTGCCGCACGCGCGTTCGTACGGTGTGAACCTAATTCCATGTGCTTGTCATGTGCGTCGGCTGTGCCGTACACGCGCACTTACCTACGGAGTTGCTCAGAAAGGTATGTATGCCTGACCTTGTACGTATGCAGTAGTACAGCCGCCATGTTTGAATGGACCAGCCAACAATTCATCCCTGCAGCTAGTATGTACTCTGTACTGACGTACTCTCTCCGTTTCTAAATACCTGTCGTGGTTTTAGTGCAAAGGAGTACATAAGATTTCTATATGTCACACAACAAAATATGCATATCATATACATTGCCGAAGTCTTATATTCACCGTAATATATACCGGCCTCTAGTTTAATTAAGTTGTTGGATCGGTTGTTGCATGCAGGAACAACAATGGGAAAGGGAAGAAGAAGGGCGGTGCAGCAGAGAAGGACAAGCGGCCTCGGCAGGCGCGGTTCGCGTTCATGACGAAGAGCGAGGTGGACCACCTGGAGGACGGCTACCGCTGGCGCAAGTACGGCCAGAAGGCCGTCAAGAACAGCCCCTTCCCAAGGTATACATACCTTCAAATCCATCGATCGATCGAACCAGTTAATATATTAGCTAGATAGGCTAGCTACTGATGGGAAATTGGGAATTGAATGCATGCGTGTCATACAGGAGCTACTACCGGTGCACGGCGCAGAAGTGCCCGGTGAAGAAGCGGGTGGAGCGGTCGTTCCAGGACGCCGCCGTGGTGATCACCACCTACGAGGGCAAGCACACCCACCCCATCCCGGCCACGCTCCGGGGCAACCAGCACCACCTCCATCTCCTCGCACAGCACCCACACTTGCACAACAACAACAACCCCAATTACTTGCTCCGGATGCCGGCACCGCCGGCTGCTGCCGCTGCCTTCTTCCCCCCAGGTCCCGGCGCCAGCTTCCTGCAGCAGCACGCCGCCACATTGCAGGCAATGCAGCAGCAGCAACAGCAGCATGGTCTTCGTGGCTTACTACCGGCTGCCAATATGGCCGGCGGCGTCACGATCACGAGCTCTGCCGCTGCGACGACGACGGCGTCGATGGCGGTGGGGAGTGGCAGCAGCAGTGCCAGTGCTCCGGCTCCGCCGCTGCGGATGGAGCACCTCATGGACTACGACGGGCTCCTGCAGGACATGCTGCTGCCATCTTCCACCTTCATCCAGCACAACGATGACACCACCGGCAATATCAACAACCGCCGTTGATCGATCGGTCGGCGAGAGAGATGGAGCTAGCATTCGAAGATCGATCGAGTGGTCTCTCGATTTGTTCGCTCTCCTTGACTTTTAATTTGGTACTGATATATGACGTGCATGAGCATGATGATGCATATGCATGCATGGATCGGATCCCTATGATATGACCATCGATGAGATGCTTGATCGATCGATGATGATGCATGATGTGAGATCTAGCTTAATTAGCAGCAGCAGGAGGTGTGTAGTAGTACCAGTACTAGGCTAGTTGTTGTACCATGTACTCCGTATATATGCTCACTAGCTAGCTAGCTAGTTCGTACTAGTGTGCCATTCCATTTTTGCACTTTGCACGACTTGATAAAAGTGCAGAATCGGTACGTACGGTGTGTGCTTAATTTGGTTCATCGTACGACCATGATGCATGCAAGGGGCCAGGGTTATTCTCCTTGCGAGGTCCACATGCTCATGATTGTTCTTGATGACAAGATAATTAAGGATCTTGCATGGCTAGCTTTTGTGATGATGTGGAATCGATCCGGACATATCACGTACGGTTGGTCGATCCTGACCAGTAAACAAGTTGTTAATTAGGACCTGGGAAGGGGAATCCATCGAGAGATTGATCGATAGCGTTTTTTTGCTTCTTCTTAACAAGGACGATTTGATAATCTAGCTGGTGCACAATTAAAGTACAGCAATTCAAATACGTATTGAACTTTGATCATGCTAGCAGCACCCGCAATCCCTAGTTCTAGCTATCACATGATCAGCCTCAATTAGTATATATCTAAAAGAGGTTGTATATATGATCAGGGCCCATATGATTATTGTGTCACGATTAATGAAATTTTGGAGGGTATGCGCGCGCATATTGGCCATAGTATGCTCTATCAATTCTAGCGTGCGTTTGCATACATAACTAGCACGCCCGCCTGACTAAGTTTGTCTAATTATGACTGTCGGTGTATCTTTTTTTTTTCAAGAATGCGACCCAGCGGGCGCATCATCGATTAAAGAAGGAGATGGCCAGAAAAAACCAGTTACAACACCACGGAGTGGCCGTACAACGCCAAAAAGGTTACACGATACAAATGCAACGCCACACGGATTACAACACACCATACAACAACCGACGACAAGGACTCGCCTTGTATCGTCTCCCGACAAGAATGGCGAGGGGGCGATACACCGAGCTTCAAAGCCGCATCACAACCCAAGAGGGAAACTTTCCGAGACCAACTCCAACTCCGGGAAGGCACAAGCCAACGCACCGCCCGCCCATAAATGCCTAAGAGTCGGGGAGAGAACGGCGGGACCGAACCTAACCAAAGGAGGCGTCGACCTAGAAGGAGCTTCGACGACGGCGTACATAGCGCCCCGGAAGCCCAAGCTCCGAGTGGTGGCCGACCGACTCCAACTGTCACACTAAGGACTCCACGATCCACCTAGACGACGCCCCCAAGAGGGGAACAACATGGGTGTGCCGCCGTCGCCTAATCCGAAGAACGGATAAAGGGTTTCCCCCGGTGCTCGAGGCAGGGAAGAACGGGCAGCGCCATGACGATCGTCAGCTTCACGCAGGGATTTCTCCCGACCCTGCCGTCCGCCCCGACGCCCATCACGCAACAAGGAGCCGCCTTTTGGCCTCATCGCCGTAGAGAAACGAGATCCACGTTGTCGCAAGAGTAGGAGGCTGCACGCCATCTCACCACCACCGGGACGGGACTGGACGGTGAGGACCCAGCCCACCGCAACCTGGCCGGCCTCCGGCACCACCACGGTGCGGGCGCCAACACATCAGGCTCCACGCGCACCTGGAGTAGCACCAAGATCAGCAGGCCGCCTAGGACCAGATGGGCCCTGAGCGGGCTCGAAGTTCCCGGCCGCCCCCGCTCCTGCCGACGCCGTGCCGCGCTCGCCGCCGGAGCACGCGCACCGTCGCCAGAACCTCGCGCCCGTCGCTACGCGCCAGACGGGC
This sequence comes from Brachypodium distachyon, assembly GCF_000005505.3. Taxonomy (NCBI): domain Eukaryota; kingdom Viridiplantae; phylum Streptophyta; class Magnoliopsida; order Poales; family Poaceae; genus Brachypodium; species Brachypodium distachyon. The sequence continues at coordinate 14,415,665 of NC_016132.3, read as the reverse complement.
GCAGCGCCACCGCCCAGGCCACCACCCACAGATCTGGGCCTTGCGGGGCCTCCCCGGCCACCACCCAGGGATCTGGGAAAGGGGCCCCAGATCCCGTCGCCACGCCCCCGATCCGCCCATTGGCTGAAAGGCGACGCGCCCGAGCTCGCTGGAGGGAGGCCGCGCCCAAGCCGCCCGTGTCGCCGGAGGGAGGCCACGCCCGAGCCGCCCGCGACGCCCAGGAAGGCGGCGCCCGCTAGCCCCACTGCCACCACGCGCCACCGAGAGGGCGAGCCGCGAGGGGAGGGAAGCCCGCCCCGCCGCCACCTTCCCTGGGCGTGCACGGGCTTCGGCGGACCCCCTCCGGCGGCGGGCGATGTGGGGGAGAAGGGCGAGAGGGGGCTAGAACTGGCGGCGATTAGGGTTTCCCCCGTGTCGCCAGAGGAGGGCGACGTGGGGGCTTATCTACCATTCAACAATCTGTTTCTCATTGTCGGTGTATCTAGTGTAAACTTTTACTTGGTGCAGACTTGCAAATTAACCATGTGATCGAATCACCTTTGATCTGCATTGTATGTTTTAGATCTGACGTTTCACGTGGATAATTTGCTCATCTGCACCGATTAAAGGTTTGTGCTCGATACATAATTAATTAAGATGGAGTTATTTAGTTCAACTTTCTTTCCCTTTTTTGCACATTGTTGTACATTGAATGATCAGAGAAATTGCCACAGTAAGTGTACATATATACTCCATGCATGCAGTACCTTTTTGTGCGGAGGCGATCACCATTTTTGCCCACCTCTGATGTACTCCCAGGTCCTACTACGAGTACCACGTACACACTTACGTGTCGAGAAAAAAGATACTACAAGAGAGACAGAGAGAGGCCGGTCCAGAGACGTAACGTGACCACTGACCAGTGCAGCCAGCCCAGTAGCAGCAGCAACGTGATAGGCTCCACGGAAGAGAGGACTCTGTTGATTGGAGGCTAGGGTCAAAAGGCCAAAGCTCTCGGTACCAATAACGGCATCTACCCCTATCGTATTTTTTGAGCACGTGTACTCTCTTTACTTAATCTCTCTGTCACCAAAAGTTAATCCCTCTGCCATCCACCCATGTACGTACACAGCTGTATCTCCCATCCCCTCTCTCTCCCTCTCTCTCTCACCCCATCCCTCTCTCCTGCCTCGTCTCTCTCTCCCCAGTCTTCTCTCCTGCCTCGTCTCTCTCCCCTGAAGTAGCTAGCAGCCCCGCCATTGCAGCAGCAGCCATAGGTGATGTGAGCCCAGCGGGAGCCGGCCCCTCCCACCGCAGCAGACGAGGTGAGGACGCTCTTGATTGGAGATCTCTGGTACTCCTCCCAATCGACGTTTCCCTCCCTCAAATCTCCAGCTTGAGGTTGTGCATCATCTGTGATACCATGAGGGGAGCCCGATTTTGTATTTTTTTCCTTTTGGATCTCGTGGTGGTTTCTTTTTTTTTTTTTGATACATGACGAGGTGTGGCCATGTTGCTTTGTTTTTTTATTGTTGTTTCTTCTTTTAATTGATAGAGAGCAAGAAGAAAAGTGTAAAAATCTCTCTCTCTCTCCTTCTCCTTTTCTTCTTTGTATTGATGATATATTTGTCATGTATATTCATGTATCCGTCATGTACCTCCATGTGTTGTATTTGTCTCTTGATGCTTTAGGCAGGTATCTTATTTGATGTGCTAATGTATGCAAATAAGATTAACATGTACCATGGGTACATGGCGAGGTACTAAGTTTTGACGATCTTGTACTATGATTTATCCTTGGTACATGATGTACCATAATGTACTACTAAATATTGACAAGGTAGATGTCGATACTGTGATTTCTTTTCCTGGTACATGAGATTAATGTTCATAATCTTGATTTCTTTTGGCGGGGTACTTAAAAAACTGATAAGGTGCATTTCCCAACAATGTACTTAGAATGATGGATTTCTTGGTTTTTTCTTTGAGTTATGTGCCTACCATGATTTGTTTTCCTGGTACATGAGATTGATGTACTCAGTTTTGATATTTTGACAAAGTACTTAAAAAGGGACAAGGTACATAGCATCAGTTGATGTACATAGTCTTGGTATTGACGAGATACTTCATTTTCTTCTAGTACATGACGTACTGTTACGAGTTGATGTACGCAATCTTTATTTTTTCACGAGGTACTTAAAAACTTAGAAGGTACATTTCATGTATCACAATTTACTTAAAAACAAGTTAACGAGTTACTAAGTACTAACGAGGTACTACATATTTACGAGGTACATTAGGTGGTACTTCAAAAGTTCATCCGAAAAGAAAGAAAAAAAAACAAAAAATACACCGAAAAGGAAAGAGAAGAGGAAAAGAAAATACGTATGTGACTGACAAAAAGTAGAGCAGAGAAAAGAAAAGAGAGAGAAAGGGTAGAGCAGAGAGAAGAGAAAGATAAAAAGGTGTCAGCGGTCACATCCCAAAAAGTCAGACTGTTGTACTATTTCTCTGTTAATCACCTCTGTCTAATGTATAGAACATAGCAAATTACAAACTGGCACATATCTCAAAGCAGCATCCTACGGCTAGAACCATAAAGGTAGGTCGCGTTATTGGCACCGCCTCCACGTTGAAGGCAACCCGGCCACTGCACGCGTAGACTTTGATCCTAGCTGCTGCATGCATATGCATGCCTAGCTTTGTAGGAGTAGTATCGCTGTTTGCTGACCGTCGGATGGATAAAGAGTCCACGCTCCTTAGTTACTCGAGTAGCTTTCTCCCTCTCTAAATACTCAAGTTTAAAATGTTCTACTTTTATACTAAATCAATTTTTTTTAATTTGGTCGAGTTTGTAGAAAACAGGGAAACTATCTATATATTCCTGGCCAGGTGAGAGACTAGAGTAGACAGGACAACGCATTCCATTGATCGGCCAGTACGGTGTTAATCGCATTAATCTCATTTTAGCCATCAGCGTCGATCGACCACCCACAAAATTTAATTGAGACATATGCATGCATGCCATTAATAATCGACGTACGTCAGGGAGATCGATATATGGAGCAAAGCTTTGAACCGAAAGGAAATTAATCGACCGATCGATCGAGATATATGGAACGGCGATGGACGTGGACACGTGGTACGGCGAGCGTTTCGGTTCCATTAATGCTAGCTAGCTGCATTTGCAAGCCAAGCCAAGCCACCGACCGCCGCCGGCGAGAGCGACGGCGTACGTGTCTGTGTGCCCGGCCGGCCGTGTGCGCAATGCATGCATTCATGCAAGCCCAGCTGATCCATCATCCGTGCATGCATGCATGCAGCCTCGCTAGCTTCGGGAGGACTCAAACGGCAAGCATTGGCCAAGCAATCGCGGGGCCGGCCGGCCGGTCGCATCCAGTTTAATGTGTGGCAAGGGAAATGTATATCGAGTTAGAGAGCTATAGCTTTGTTCGTACGTGCTAGACCAAGTACGAGGATCTCTGGTACCAGAATTCCCCGTATGCACGTGACCGAAGAACAGCACTTCTTGTACAAATCCACGTCACTTATTTATGGACAGAAGAATACTTAATTATGTCGTAACTAACTAAAACCAGGTGTTGTCATATAAAACTATAAAATCAGGCTCTCTCTTTCTTCTCCGAGTTCGACAGCTAGTCTTCCTCTCCGGACTGTCAGTGTTGGGATCGCACCGGGGGAGAGAGTGATTCACCTCCAGAGACGGAGAAGAAGATTTTGATCAGTGCGCCGAGAATAATTAACAGTCCTCATTAATGTGCAACAATGTTCGAAACATGTTACCCTCTTGTTCGTATACTTCAAGAAAAAAAAATACTCATGTATTTGTCACCACAGTGAAAGTACTAATAAATGAACTTTTACAGTAGGTCGAAAATTAATAAAAATACAGAAAAAGGAAAAATAAAAGTGAAGAAGAATAATGAAAAGAAAAACGAAAACTAACAAGAATTGGGCCGCGATTAGTAATGGGCTTGGGCTCCTTTTTTTAGGGGTGTGGGCTTGGGTTCGTAAACACACGAAATTGAGCTCCCGGCTACGTATTAAATAACCTCGCGGGCTCTACAGCCCAGCCATGTCTAAACCCGACGACGGGCCGCGTCTAAACCCCGAACCACCACCTACCTTCCCTCGTCTCCGAGCCTCTTCTATCCTCTTGTCGCTCGTCTCGTCTCCGAGCGGCAAACACCCGGGCCGGCACCGGCAGCTCCCCTCGCGGTGTGCAAATGGCGCCTCCCGCCTCCGCCTCAACCTCCGCGCCGGTCTCCCTCTCCCTCCCGCTCCACCCTTCCCCGTACCTCCGCCTCCCCGCGCCATTCCCCCGCCTCCATCCCCGCCGCCTCGCGCTCGCGCCCCCCCGCCCCGGTGCCGCTCTCCTCTCCGGCCCTAGCCACGCGCAGCAGCAGCAGGAGGAGGACGAGGACGAGGAAGAGGAGGAGGATTATGAGGAAGAGGAAGACTACGAGGAGGGGGATGAGGAGCTTATGGATGAGGAGGATATGGTGGAGGTGGGATACGTGAGCGGCGCCCACGGGGTGCGCGGCGACGTCCTCGTGTCGCCCCGCACCGACTTCCCCCAGCTCCGCTTCGCCACGGTACCCTCTCTCTCCCCCCCAGCTTCCCTCGCAGTTCCTGCTAGTCTGGTCGGTTTGATGTTAGTTGGCGCTCGAATTTCACATTCCCCGTTATCATTTGTCTGTTCGAATTCGGCAGCCGGGGAAGAGGTGGCTGCGGGCTCGTGCTGCCGGGAAGATGCAGGTTAGGGAGTTCGACCTTGTTCGAGGAAAAGCCCACACGGGGAAGAAGGCTTGGATCGTGCGCTTTGATGGCGTCGATTCCTTGGACGAGGTCTGTTTGTTTCTGCTGCACTCCAATAGAGCCACTTGTTCTGTCTCATCCATCTGTCTGACTGAACTAGTAATAATGTTAGCGTAGTTACTGGCCATGTTTAATTTCTGGAACGAACGTTGCAAGTAATCATCTAGCTGTGATATGAGTTGTCATGTGTTTGGTTAGCGTCTGATGCAAATTCGTTCCAAACTCTTCTTAGGCCAGGCAAATAGTTGGTTCAGCGATACTTGTGAAATCTGAGGATAGGCCAGAAATGGAGGAGGACGAAATATATTCGCGTGACCTCGTCGGCATGAGTGTTATTGTCAAGGTACATTTTCTTCCTTGATGTTTTCACTCCATTAGTCTGTGGTGCTTCATTTGTTTATTTCAGTAAAAACAAAAGAAACCACAATGTGAGCAAAGGTAAAAGCGCAGCAGTATCTACATTGTAAATAATTGATGCCTATGCAGAACTAAAATACAGTTGATAATTGGATGAAAAGTAGATGTAATATGTTGCTTGCTCTCTGGGAGGTTGGGGCCCTTCAGTACTTAAATTAAATGAACACATATCCTGTAAAATAGCACTATGGTTGTGTCCTTATGTAATGTTGTATATGATACTTCAGATTACATGGCATTAAATACCAGTACCATATACCTTTTCCTGTAAAAAAGCTGTGATATCATATGCAATTATTATTTTATTGGTACTGTTGGAACCAGTCATTGTTACCTTGCCACATTGTTCTTTCCACCCACTAAAAGTAAACACCCCCATCAAAATGTTCACCGGCATCGACACAATATGATGCCTTTTTTCTCCGTGGGAGGTTTCATCACAATTTTGATATCAAAGTTAATGTTTCTATTTTCCTTAATAGGACACGGGAAAGCTTGTTGGAACAGTTGCTCAGGTCTTCAACTTTGGAGGTGGCGATCTTCTCCAGGTTATGGTTGGCTCTGCTGAGAGTGCTGTTCAGCCAAATTCAGAAAATCAGGATTCAACTCCATCCCGTGAGCATGTGTGGATTCCATTTGCTGAAGATATTGTTCCTGATATTGATATGGAGAGTAGAGAGATGTGGATTACACCACCAAAGGGGCTTCTTGAGATCAACAGGCGTCCTGAAAGATCAAAAAAAGAAAGGCGTACGATGGTTAGGTCCGCGTCTCCTTTTCATGCATGCCATGATCCCTTCTACAGAGCATAACTTGAACTGAAAAGAAAGAACATGTCAGATCTTAAGAGTCACAATGTTGATACAGGCAGCTTTCATAACTATTGCAGATAGTAGATGCATCTTATATTCTTATGCAACCGTTCTTTTAAAGAGCATTTCTGAAGTGTACACTGAACTGTCATGCTTTAGGTTCTAACCAATATCAATGCAATGATCTGAGTCATTTGTTATTGCCTGCCATGTTATTTTTAAACCTGACCATTTTTTTTGAACTTTTACAGGATTGGAAGGAAAAGAAGAAGCTACAGCGTCGCATAACTGCAGCGAAGAAGATACTGCAGGAAATGGAACAGGGCCATATTCTGGAAGGTTTGCTATCAGGAGACAAACTTGAAAAGGCTTCACTTGCAGAACAGATTGGGTCCATTGACTTTCAATTGTTCAAGCATGCAATGCATTGTGTCAGCAAGCAAATTGACAGGTGCATATTGTGCGGTGTGAATCCCATTATTCTCTGTCCTGCAGATTTTCAAAAGAAGCTGATTTGCTCTTCACTTTTCACAAAAGACTTTCTGTACACATATTTTTGCAGTTCCTAATGCTCCTATATGTAATCATATCAACCTTTATGTTATCTTAGTAAAATAATACTCCCTCCGTTCCATAATTCTTGTTGAAATATTACATGTATCTAGACACTTTTTAGGAATAGATACATCCATTTTTGGTCAAATTTGACACAAGAATTATGGAACGGAGGGAGTAGGTATTAGTGATTTCTTAATCTAGCTGCAGCTTACTCTTCGAAACTTTGCAATTTTCAGCACATCAACAAACGTTCTTGTAAATTCCTCTTCACCAAGAAAAAATGTGATGAGAATACCTTACAAGACCCTCATGAACCATGGAGAAAAAGGGAAGCAGGTCTTCAGTAATGAATTTAACATAGGCCGTGAGATCCTTCGGAAGTCAAAAGCAGCAATCATACTTGTTACAAGTTGCTCTGACTCTGATGTTCTGGATGCTGAGTTTCGGAAATTGCTTAGTTCTTTTAGTGAGTTAATGAAGGTACGCATTTTTCGTGGATGGCCACTGCAGGTTTTTCTGTATTTGAGCTGAATATTTTATGACCATGCTGCCATAAGGACAGACTGACAGGTACAGTTCTTGGTTGTTTCATGTGTTGCCTAAAGTTGCGAAGAACATAATAGATGTAGGGAAAGTTGAGAACTGCTAACTATCATGATTCTTTATGTTAAAGGTTGACCCAGTCTCCTTTGCTGCCAATGTCATTGTGCTATGATATAATTGGGCAGCTCACTTTATTACAAGGAATATACTTTGGTGAATATATCATCCGAACTACTAATCTGCTCATTCGAGGACAAAATTTACAGTGGATATCAGTTGGTTGCTGTTTGTTTGCTATATTTGTAATTGGTATCAGCTGATTGCTTCCTATTAGTTCCACCTACAAAAACTACTAATATATGGACAGTCCATTTTTGCTTGATGCAGGTTGATGAAAATCATCTGTCTCCCCCATTCATTATTGTTTCTCCAGCCGATCATGTGGATTCAGTTAGGAACTACTTGGTGGAGAATGACTATTTTGGTTTTGACACTCAGAAGGTAAAAAAAAGGGTCAACCAATGTGACTATTTGTTTCTATTTTTTTATTCAATAACTTGGCAGTCTTATTAGATTCCACATTCTTATTGGAACTGCACACACTATGTTCTTGTGCTTTCCACAATGATCATAGGCCAGCCCAGAGAAGCAATGCTTCAGCTTTGTTTCAGACTGTTCTAAAGTGCACGGAAAACCTGAATTTTGTTCTTTAGTATACAAGCTTGCTGGTATGTTCATCAATCCAGTTGTACACATATTGTTTCTGTGCTCTATTCTTGCATACTTTTTCCGCATTCGTCATGTGGATTCTTTGTATATCCAGTTTCTCCATAGCGTTGTGAGAATCTTTGTTGCTTTATCCACAGTAATTTGTCCGTGTCTGGATATTAGATTATCAGTCTTAAGAGAGTTGGATGGCAAATAGGGAAAGATCCCCGTTATGTTCAGTTATTAATATAGATTCTCCACCGATATAAAGTTCTATTCGTTTATAACATGGTATCTCAATATGGCCAAGCTCTGCTTACAATAAATGTTTCATGGAATGAGCAGGTATGGGTCCTTGAAGAGATGAAACTTCCAGTTGTCGGTCTATCTTCTGAGCTAAAGAGTAAAAAAATTCTGCTGAAATCCCCGTGGGAGATACTTCAAAGGCCAGCAGGAACTGGAGCGATTTTCAGCTCGCTATCATCAAATAAAATTTTGGACGCACTGAATACAATGGGCATAGAGTATGTACAGGTATGATCATGTGCCATTGACCTAATTTTCCCTCATTTCGTGCTTCCCTCTCACTTATTTACTTTTTGTTGTGTTGAATTAGTATTTGTTTGAAATTATGGAAAACTCCACATAAGGTCTGGTTTGTTGGATGAAATATACATTGCCTATTTGAAAATTCTGGTTATATCCAGTTACCAAACTTCATCTTGCTCTGCAATCTGCAACTGAAAACTTGTTCTGCTAAGCAACAGCAATATGCATGCCAGCATTTCAAATCTTTTGCTGTTCGAGAATTTGAGCTTGAACAATCTAATGACGAGCTGACATCTGAAACAAATTTTACTTTCGACAGATATGCAGCTTGTCTGGCGGACTAGTCCTCGGGCATCCTTTGCTCTTCGGCACTGCAAGTTCTCGTGGCGTGGATGTCGGCATCAAGCTCCACAAGACCAGCAATAAAACGGATGATCATTTTGATTTGTTTCTTTCCATCGACCACTTGAACAAGATGTGCAGAGATGTTAGCAAGGTCAGGTTCTCTGCCCACCCTGAGAAGCATGAACATGTCGAGCATGCTGACAGGCAGTGGGTCGCCGTCCAGCCAGAGATGGTGAACTCTCACCGGCTGATTACAGATGTTTCAAGTGTTTTGGATTCTTGCTCTCCTGAGAAGCTATGCGTCATAGAGATTGTTGAGTAGTGGTTAGTGAACTCTGTGCCCTTTTTCTGAAAAATGTACCGTAGGACTGTACATAGGCACAACTAATATGATATATATATATCCAATGATTTTTATGTACCGGTATTGATTTTTTCCGGATGCAAGAGAACAAAATTTAAGGATTCCTTTGTTGTACTGAAATAGTACTCACAACCAGACTGAGGATTAAAAATCACGGCTAACCCATCACAACTAGCAATTCATCACAGCTACGACCATTCCATAAAAGGTGTCTGGCAAAGGAACTCCAGAACTTAAAATTCCTCTTGAACAGAGATACTTCACCTCTGAGAGGATTGTTTGAATCTGTTAACACAAGCAGCAGCAGCAGCAGCAGCAGCAGCGAGCAGCAGAACTCGCTGTAATATATACAAAAGCGCCTGTTCCCTAAATCCTAATTAAAAAGAGGAGAAAATTCACTGTCTTTCTTCCCTCTTCTAGAAAGAAGAGAAGATTGGCACACAGTATCTACAGCAATGGACATGGGCGATGCTCGCCGTTTTCACAGCCAGAAGTTCTTCCTTGGCATCCATGGCTTGCATCACTTGATCATCTATGGACCACCGACTTACGCTCTGAATTTGTGCCTTGAATGTCAATCATGGCTGGTCTCACTCCCTTCTCACGCTCAGCAAAGGCAGGCACGGCGAACCCGACTGGCCATTGCTCTAGTACATCCTTGTGACTGCAGCAACCTTGCTGTATCCACTTGCAACCGCGGCGATCCCATTGAACGGAGGTATGTAGTAAGGCGAAGACCGCATGTATGGAGATATCTCTGGTGCAACCTTGGCATCCATGGAGTGATGCCCTGGCCTGTACTGCATGCGATCCTTCTCAAGCTCTTCCTGACGCTGTCTGTCAGGCCGCACACGATCCTTCTCAAATTCCTGCTGATGCTGTCTGTCAGAGTAGTCTGACTTCAGGTGGTAGGCAGCTGCTGGAGGAACTGCCGGATCCCTGGCTACTCTTCGTCCATTGTGTCGATCAGAGACGCTTGGATTGTCCGTTTGCATTGCTGAGCTAACCACTCTCCCTGGTCTAGCTGCGACAGTGGCAACGATGAAGTACATTAGATTGATGCTCTTTGAAGTACACAAAAAAACAAATAAGTAAGTGACAAATAGTAAATAGAATCAGTTACCTGTTGGGATTCTTTGAGGAACTTGAGAGGTTGGACCATTTGTTGGAAGAATTGGCGCAGAATGGACTGTTGTAGTCCTGCAGATTGTCGAACAAATCATCAAATTTCAGAAACTGCCAAGATCACAAGTACGCAAGCACTTAAGATCTCCATGTATACCATACATGGATACATCTTTGAAGTATTGCAAGCTTACTTTGTGAAAAAGACCATTAACTAAGGCGTTTTGGTTCTTAATCAATTTTAACACAGGCTATGGTGACATTCAGAAGAACTGTAATAATGTAAGCTTACCTCGGGAGAGAAAAATGTTTCCTGTCAGCCGCCCCGCTCCTTCCTCCATCTATCTCTAAGTTCGCAAATTGCCTCCGGAAATTGTCAACAGCGCTGCATAACAGAAAAATCAAGAGTCAAGGGCATAAGTTGTGAATAATGCTACACAGACAAAATTACAGAGGGATAAGAGACTACAAGATATGTCAAGGTAGAAACCTAGGATATAGAAAGCTTGTCTTTTCGGAACCGTTCATGTAATCCTTGAGAAGTTTTGGGTGATACTCCAATATCTCCCTAAATATAAGTTCCTTGACGTCTTCTTTGGTAAATTTTCTTCGCTCAAACTCAAACTCCGTTTTTGAAATTGGTTGTTGGCATGATGGTTCTCTCTCCACTCTTGCAAGACGTTTAAAATAGGGATGAGCCAATGCCTGATTATGCACAGAACAATTGTTAGAATAATATATAAACCGTAAATATATGATTTGAAGCAAAACAAATGACAGCACAAAATATTAACATGAAAATTGTGTTTCATTAAGATATGACTACCTCTTCAGCAGTTGGTCGATCCTTAGGATCAAATGCTAGAAGCCTTTCTAAGAGCTTGAGCGCTGAAGGATCTGCATTGGGGAATTTTTCTGAAAAAGGTATTGGCTGTTTCCTCCTCATGCTGCTCAGATACTTCCTTGCCTTGTCATTTCGAATCTGCAGTAATCAAAGTAAGGAGCAAACAACATTTGAGAATTGGAACAACTTATGCTGGAGTATTCAACATGATACCATTTCCACAAATAGTCAATCATACCCGAGAAATTGTCTCTGTTGATGGTGTACCTAAGAGATCAGTCATCAAGTCCAATTGGTGAACCACATTTTTACCAGGGAACAAAGGCTTTCCTGTCAAAATCTCCGCAAAAATGCAACCGATACTCCAGGTATCAATAGCTGGTGAATACTGCAATGAAGGAGTTAGCTTAGTATCATCAACTTAACATAGGAACTGAAAACAAAAGATAGCAGATTTGACAGACATAAAGTAATGATATGAGCATGTACACAAATATAGTGCCAAAACAGGCACCCTGTTAAAACCAGTGATGCTAGACCTCTTTAAAACCAGTGATGTATCCAAACATAACAAAGGGACAATGAAAACCTAATAATAACCATTTAGGATGTTAATTCAGTTCCAATAGAACAACACAGCCTGCGAACTAGATAATTTGGGGAAAACTCAAGTATGAGCAGGCATACCACATTCACAATATCGATTGTTTTAGCAAAAAGGCGTGGTATGATGTTATGGGATTGCATTGTATGTCTCACATGATGACCATGAACCATGATGATGACACAGTAATAAAGCATCTATCAGCAAAAACTGCATCAAAGGAGAAACGAAAGGAAACACATAGCTACAATTTAAACATCTTTCCGTAGGATGCACAACCCTAACGTAGGAGAAAGAGAAAGTGGCGCAAAGAATACCCAAATATGCAAAACCACAGGATGAAGAAACTTTAATTACCTTAGTAAAGAAAGAACCACAGAGCTCGGGAGCTCTGTACCATCTAGTGGCAACATAGTCCTACAAGTTAAGTTGGAGAAGACAGTGAGGCTTAAGTTGCAAGTAGCGTTCTTTGGTACGGAACACAGCACACTATCCAATTTATCCAAAAGAATTAACAAAGTATAAGTATTGTCAACTAAATCTAGTAAAATGTAGAAGTAACATACCGTCCAGAAAACTGTTGTAGGGGTGTCATTGAATGCAACTCTTGCTAGTCCAAAATCACATATCTTCAGTTTGCAGTTAGCATTTGCTAATATATTTTTTGGCTTTAAATCGCGATGATAAACATTGGCTGCAGCCACATAAAGATTAATCATCAGAACATAGATAAAAACAATATTCAACGAGCAGTCAAGCAATAAAGTACTAGTCAGAACTGTTGATGCTCATTCTAAACATTGAAGTACTAGAAGTCCTTTCAAGGTAAAGGGGGGATATCTAAAGATCCGTACCAGTATGGATATATTTCAGCGCACGAAGCATCTGATAGAGAAAGAACTGGTAATGTTCCTTTGTTAAGTCATCATTAGCCTTGATAACTTGGTGGAGGTCTGTATCCATCAGTTCAAAGACAACATAAATGTCTCTGAAATCCCTCCTCGATGGCGGTAGCATTATATGTTTGATCTGGACAATATCAGGATGCCGTAGAAGCCGGAGAAGCTTGATCTCACGGAGGATCCTAGCAGCATCGGATAGATGCTCGAAGATGTTCTGTATCTTCTTTATTGCTACCTTGTCACCAGTCTCTTGGTCAATAGCTGAGCATACAACACCGTAGCTTCCTTTCCCAATGATTTCTAGGATTTTGTATCTGCTGGCATCCACATATTCACTGAAGAAACCCATCTCTTCCGAATTCTGAAAATCAGTCGGAAAAGTTAGCCTTGTGCACTGCACGCAACAAATTTTCTTCCTCAAAACTAAAATGACATATTTAAAGGCAACTTGGAAAAAAAAAGGCACATATCTTATAATTTGAACTCCTAATAATACCTACACCAACTGATGAAACGCCATAATCAGAGCATGTAAATAACAAAAAGCAATCATAGAGATGAAATCGCACGAGGAACCCATCTGCGTCAACCCTCTCTAAAAATGGTAAAGCGGCAACTACCAGATGCTTTCGCAGAAGCTTCCTCACCACTAAAAAAACAGTAGTCCCTGGTGGAACAAGATAGCACTGGCCTTTGCCTCCTGCTGTGGTAAACCACTGATCGCTCAACAACTCTTGCCGCAAGGCAACTCTTGAAAAAGCTACCCCTTCTCGGCTAAAAATATCGGAAAACATATTTACGCCTCCTTGATGGGCATGAATTCCGAGGAATATATGTGCAGCGCTGACTGTCTTTCCAATAAAAGGAAAGAAGGGAAGAGACTACCGCGCCGACTTGGATTAGGATAAACATACCCAGTCACCGAATCCAATACCCATCATTTACCAAGACGACTCCTCACCGAATCCACAGGGAGCAGACTGTAGCAAGCGAAGAATTTCCGCGCTGCTATCTTTGGGTTAACGAGGAAGCGTCAAAAACAAGGCGGATTTGCAAGGATTCAATGCCTTGAGCAAAGAGAAACCGGATATCTTGCAGATATGCCGAGGATTTCTGGATAATCCGGATCTCCTAACAAGGCAAGAAATCGCCGTGAATCCGGAAAGGAAACAATTCATGGTGGTGCCTCTGCCTCCTCCCGGCCAGGAAACGAATTCTCTTCCTGTTTGTGTCACCAGAGCCCGCCGCCATCCGAATCAATCGCACACCCGGAAACCCGCATCTTTATCCAAAATCCAGCAGAGCATCTCTATCCATTCCATCAGCACACACGAACACGAGCCCGCAGCACAAGCACAACAGAGCTCAGGCGCACCCAGAAATCCACGGGAAGGCTACCAATATGGCAAGTAAAAGAGAAAGGAGGAAGTTAAATCTCTCGCTCCGGAACAGAGTATCCGAGGAGCATCTCTACCTTGTTGTTGCTCCGCTGCTCCGCCGCCCGGGCATCCCCGCCGCCGCCGCCGCCGCGGGCAGCCGCATTTGCCTCCGGCATGGTGGGGAGATCTCGCCGGGGGAAACGGACGCGCCTCGCCGCCCCACGAGGTCGTAAGGAGAAGGAGGAGTAGGAGAACAAGTTCAAGTCGAAGCAGGGAGGCAGGAAGCACGGTGAGGAGAGAGGAGCAGAGCAGCGGCGAGGTGGGTGGTATTAGTAAAACGACTTGGGCGCATAAAGACGGTCTTGCCCCTCTAGTATCTCCCAGTGGCAAGTGGTACAACGAGTAGTTCTGGGGAAGTAGTAAGGGTATTTCTGGTATTTGCGTTATTGGATCCGGGTGTTTGGTGTGTTTGACGTCGCTTTGCGTGAGAGTCCGGACAACAGAAGTGGTGTGGTCCTGTGGCAAAGCCCGGACCCGGGCCGGCGTGACCCGCTAGCCCGCAACGATTTTTTTTTCTTTAGAATGTTTTACAAAAAGGAGAAATCTTTAGAACACGAGGTACGCGCATACAACTCACGGACACCGCGCTCGCACCGCGACACGGCGCGTATGAGAAAAATTGTTGAGCGGGTTACGGTAACGTAAAAGAGGCGCTAAAGGAAAGGAAGCGAGTCGATTGCTGATGAATGCGTGCTTGTTTTCAAAAGTGTTGGTACAGGCTGGATAGCCGTGTACTTACTCATAGCTAAGTATGGCAGGAAAGATAACGTGAAAGATAAGGAAGCGAGTCGATGTGCTGATGAATGAGTGTTTTTTTTTTCTTCCAAAAAATGCTGGTACAGTCTGGATAGCTATGCACTTACTTGTAGCTAAGTATTACCGGAAAGATAAGGAAGCGAGTCCGAAATACCTGTGCACTTACTTGTAGCTAAGTATTACCGGAAAGATAAGGAAGCGAGTCCGGAATACCTGTGCACTTACTTGTAGCTAAGTATGACAAGAAGGATAAGGGAGCGAGTCCGGAATACCCGTGCACTTACTTGTAGCTAAGTATGACGAGAAGGATAATGAACTGAGTCCAGAATACCCGTGCCCTTACTTGTAGCTAAGTATGACGAGAAAGATAAGGGAGCGAGTCCGGAATACCCATGCACTCACTTGTACCTAAGTACGACACGAAAGATATAAGGAATGCCACTATAATTTGTGTACGCGTGGACGCACTCGCAGTTAAGTTTGATGGGAAAGTAAAGAAAATAAAAATGACGTGCCGATGAATGTGAATTTTTTTTAATGACAGTACAATCTGTGTAGGTATACGCTTGCTGTCATTGTACTCCCTCTGTCTCATAAAAAATTATGGGAAGGAGGGAGTAGGTAGCTAGGCTAACGGGATGGGAGTTGAGGAGCTAGTAATGTATACTCCACAATTGAGTGGAAAAGGGTATAGAGTAGGGTGTAACTTCACAATTGAGTGGTCTCATTTGAGATCTATGCGCTGTGGTCAAATCATGCACTTTTGGACCAATTAGCAATATACTCCACATAAATGTTCAATCCTCCAATGTACAAGTTTGATTTAGGACTAATTCATATGCCTATTTTGAAAAGAAAAATGCATACTTTTCGACCCGACAAACAATCACTCTAGTATATTTCGGCTCTAGCCCGGTCACATGTTTCTAAAAATTGACTTAACAAACCAAGCACCAACAACAATTTCCATAGTTTTCGCGCAATATATTTTTACAAGAAATGGGAAATAGCGGGAGCTCACATTATGAAGTAAAAAAAAACTGTGCAATGAACACGACCTGCAAATTAATTAATCACACATCATCCCCTCTCTTGTCATGACCTACGGAGGGAGGACTACACTTTGGCCAACATGGCCATTTGGAATATGCCGAAGACTAGCCCCATATAAGCACCCGTCTCAAATCAACACCACAGTGGCACAGTGTAGCTTAAGCGTTTGATCATCCTTGGGATCGCGTATGAGTGGACTAGAATCTCAACGAGTATATATCCATGAGATCCCCAACAAAGTACTAATAATAGAATTCGGCAGCATTTGGTGGTGGTACCATTTTGTGTTAGCGACATGTTCTAGCCAGAAATATATAATACTAATACAATAAAAAAAACGTGTTTGCTATAGCGACTGCTAATTCTTGACTGGTGGGGTGGATCGGGGTAGGTGGCGCGTTATCGTTGGCCGTCAAAAGTCTTCTGAGGCTGACGGCCCAACTAATCGAGGATTCGAGGCGTAAACTCTGACGATGTGTGGCACGCGTGCTTTGTTCATTTTGTTACCTCATCTGGCTCGTTAACTAAGCAGGTTTCTGAAATTGTTTTAGGAGTAATTAACAACCTAATGGACCGGTTGAACGTGTTATCTCATATACTCTTCCCTTGGGAGAGCTGCAGGGAGTCGATGGTGATGTATGTCGATCGTCTAATAACTTTGATCTTACATTATTCGCAAGCTTGATTAATTAAATGGCATCCATGACCGACATTTCTCTCGTCTCCATTATTAGATGAAGGATTCGCAATGACGTTATTTGAAAAACAAAATTGATGAATTGATGACGCGTGCACAGGTCTCTTGATGAATTGCTTTGAGCGGTTGTCTCTATTGATCTGGACCGTTGAACTCGCCGGGTTGCACGGAGAAGCTAGGTCCATATATGAGGGTGTCGGTGGCAGCATGCAGGCAACACGACGTTAACTGGATCGAGTAGTAATTAAGCGTGTGTGGTGGTCAACAATTAAGAGAACTGAAACGAGTAGTACAACTAATCATACCGGTGGTCGATCGATCTGATATATCTTCGATGACTTTAAAATTTACTTGGATTGCGATCCAATTAAACAAGTTGGTAGCTATAAGGCGTGAAAGACAAAAAGGCACTCCAGTATATTTATAACTAACATGGAGAGCATATGAGCCACACGATGGATCGAACGCTTTTCTGGCCGTTCCGTAAACAATTATTATCGGCCGGCGAGGACGATCGATGGGCTCTATCACTCGATCTATATATATGGCACGGGGGTCAACGACAACGAGCATATACACGTTTGCAGCTGGGGCTGCATGCCGTCTGCTGTCATGCATGTTTGCTTATCGAGCCAAGCCTTCTTCAAATGCTCTTATCACGTTACCGTCTTTCAATTCCTCAACATCAATTATTTTGTTTACAATAATATAGTGTCATATACGGAGTAGAACCGATGAGAAAATTAAAGACCATATACTGTATAAAACCACCTCTTATGCTACGCAATATAGATGCTCGATCGAGGCGAATGAAGCACATACTAGTATATAGAGTATATAGGAGTATGTATGTTACACATGCGTGAAATCGATGGTGTTCTCAATCTCACAGGTTAATTTGTCAGCCTGAGCCTGGGAACACATTTCTATATGCAATAGTACTATGCATGCCCCGCGCGTTGGAGTAAAAAATATGAAGCGGCATGCAACACGCTGGCGCGCACGTTGCTTTCGTCCCAAGCACATGCGCGCCACGTGTGAAATGGCTTCGACCGATCGATCAAATGCGTAGATATAGTATCGTTGAAATTCAATGCGTTTCTCGTTTCCAAATGAACGAAATCAGTGGCGGGGACACAGGGACGTCAAGCCGTACTGTAAATCAATCGTGCATGCATGCAAATGCAATAGCCAAGAGGTCCATCCATCTCTGTATTTTTTGGTCAACTCTTTCTTTCATTCTTTCTTGATCAGAAAAATGGCTTCATGCAAATGCAATAAGCTACGTACGTACGACAGAAAAATGGCACCGCCGGCCGGCCGGCCTACGTTGAATGCTTGGTGCTCCGTAATCCATTTCGCGCGCCCTGCTGCCTGTACGTGTACACGTACGTACGCTAGGCCGCTCGCTAGCTCTATTAATTTCGTCAGGGCACGGCAGGGAAGTGACCGCCGAACCGAATCGAATCGAGAACAAAGAACCTAGTACTTGTATATCTACGCTAGTACTCCTATACATACGTAGTGCAGTAGTGGTATGATTCTGAGAGAAAGCCAAGCCCTTCGCTAGCTACGTGGACTAGGCAGCACAACACCGGCCGGTCTCAAATTTGCTTACCAATAAACCAATCGTCGGTAGACCTAGCTCAGTACTATACCACGGAGTAGTACTGACCTTCCGTTTGCGAGAGTCGGTGGTGACGACTTTTGCTTGCCCTTTGCCCTGTTCGCGGGATGACTTAAATTTGATTTCACGCGTTTAAATTAAGCAAATGTGGAGGGCAGAGAGATAAAGAAACCGTCCGATCCGTTTTTCACGGAGGGGCGATCCCGCACCACTTCCTCCTATGGCCATGGTGGCGGCGCCTGCTGTCGGGGGATGACCCCGGATAGGATCATGACGACGCACTCTAGTCGAGATGACAAAGGCAAAGTCGGCATGGTCAACTATGCCGGTATCATAAAGCCAAATTAACACTAAGCCGGCATACCGGGTATATGCCGGCATGACTATCTTATCTTATGAGTTTGCAGGATAAGGACGAGCCCCTAGATCTCGGCCCGTGCCGAGATTCCTCAACGGTCTTATCCTGACCACGCGGCGCAAGAAAAGCAGCGTCATCATTATCGCGGGAAAAGCAGTCGCCGCTTACGTAGCGGTGCCAGACGACTGCACAAAAGAAGCACCGAAAGAGAATCTCTGACGGGAGCCGGCAGAGGTCAACAGTACTTGTTGCAGGGTGGCAGGTAAAGTAAAGTTATCTTGTCCCCTGCGGTGCCATCCGGAGGGAACCAAGCCACGTGCCTGGCGGGGCCCAAGGAAGATGATGTTAGAACTTGGCCCGCATGTCAGTGTGACATAGTCGGCCTATAAATAGAGCACTACCCCTCCCTGGAGAAATGGAGAGCACTTAGGCATCTAGGGTTTTCCCCTTCTTCTTCTTCTTCCTCAAGAATACAGCTCAAGGAGCGTCATTGTAAGATCTTGTCTATCTCGGCTAATACAACAAAGCAGGAGTAGAAATTTTACCTCGGCAAGAGGGCTCCGAACCTGGGTAATCCGCGGCGCGCTCGTGTGTTTGTGCGTGTTTTCCTTCACGTCCTCCCTCCTCCGGTTCATCCTTCGTCCATCGGTCCCAAGTTAAACAATCCTATGGCATCTACCGTGACACCACCACGACACCTGCGATCGTGCCTCGTGCTTATCTTGGCCGGAAAAAAGTGACACCGAGAAGCCGCCCATGGGTAGCCGCCTGCCTCTCGGCACCGTTGCACACGGTGGCCGACGGGAAGTGCCGCTGCTGGGGCGTCATCAAGCTGCACCTATATATGTACTGCTAGTGCATATCAGCGCCAAGATCGAGGAGAGCCTTGCCAAGCAGCATCAAGCGGAGGAGGATGCGCCCGTGCTGTATGTTCCGCAGCGGCATTTTCAGGTGGATTTTCTGGCGGCAACGCTTGGTTTGGTTGCCCAAGGCGCCATGGCAGATCTCACCGTGTGGGGTGGACGGTGGTGGGTGGTGTATCGTCTCGAGCTCGTCGGCGGGAGGGCTGCAGATCGGCGCGCGATGGTCGCTAATCGGTGTGTGGTGGCTGTGGAATGCAGAGGTCTCGCAGCGTTGGCCAAGCAAGGTGGCTCGGCCGTGTGTGGATTGGCCGAGCGGCGACTAGGACGCCCTCTTTCTCGTTCCTGTCGTGATGGATCCGGGAAGGGTGGACGCAGATCTTTCGCCTCGTCAGTGGGCACAGTTGTGGCGCCGGCCAAGGAGGTGAGGGCAGATTGGGTGATGCCCTGGCTGCCTTGGTTGATGGCACTCTTGGTGGTGGGTTTGTCGTCGCTTCTGATGGAGGTTATGGATTTGGCCAACGCGGCGCGGCTGTCGGTGTTGTTGTCGGCGTCGTTCCGTCGGGTGGTTTGTGGTCATGTTGGTGGTGATGCCGGCGCCTGTCAGTGACTTGACGTTGGTGGAGGCCAGCTTGTGGCTGGACCTGGACATGCCGCCTGACTTGCGGCAGGGATGGGTGTTGTCGACGCAAGCGGTGGTGTTGTGGTAGCCATTGTGGTTGCTGTCGCTCTGCTGGCAATTGGTGATGTTGTGATAGTTGCTTTGTTATCCGGTGTGGAACCGGATCAAGACTTTCCTTCTGCATCAGACGGATGCAGATGATATTTGGAGTTTTGGTGCAACCAATTGGAGATAGTTCCATGAGAATTATTCGTCTGGTTTGGGTTGCGAGCCAGTAATAGGCTAGGAGGTCTGTGTTCTTTTCTAGCTTGTTATGAGTTTGAATTGTAAAATATGAGTTGAAACTTCAATGATAATATCAAGACTGTGTGCATCGATTGATGCAGAGACCGGGAAACTTCCTCCTTATCGGAAATTAAGCAAATACGCCGTGCCACATGACCTCATCGACCGACCGACACTTGTGTTTAGTCAGCGTTGGCTGAAGCTAGGATTCATTCATTCATGATGACGCATCGTCAAAAATTGAAAACTGATGATCGAATGATGATGATGCACTCTATCGTGTTTGAGAAAAGAGAAAAACGAATTAGACGCATGACGCATGTGAAATGGCTCCACGGCCCGATCGACCGGCAGGCAGGAAGATCGAGGATGGATGGATCACACGTACGCGTTTAGATATATAAATGAAATGGATTTATGGATGGATGGATCAGACGCGTTAGATATATAAATCGGCCGGTGGCTGGCGGGGACTGGGCATGCACTGCAGCGAGCGATGTCATCAACCTAAGTACGGCGCCGGGGGCCGTGAAACCAAGAGCGCGTCTTGTGTTGTGCCGCTTTTCGCTGATCATCTCGCGAGGAAGCTTCTCTATTGTCCGTCCGGCCCGTCCGTGCGAGCGCGCGCGTCCAAACACATGAACAGCTTTTGGTTGATTGAATGAGCTAGCTAGAATGCTAGATCGAGATTCCTTCATATGCCTGCCTGCGTTAGTTAATTTGGTGGACCTGTCCGAATATGCACGGCTGAAAAAGGAGCCTAGCTACATGAATGCCTAGGATCGACAACAATGCCACGCCGCCCGGCCGGCCTACACGTTTAATACCAGCGCGCGGTACTCTCCGTATAAATCTTGTCCTAGAGCAGCAGGAGCAGGGAAGAGACCATACCGAATTAATTGAATATGCTACGTACCCCACGCAGCAGGAAGATACACACAAAAGGCTGGAGAGAGTAGACACTCACTCGATCCCCTAGGGGCACACTGCATTGAGTGAGGGAGTAACAATCATCGCGCCGAAAATATCTAATCTACTCCGCTAGCTAGTGGTATCTGCAGCCAGCCAGAGCCACACACACACACGCAGAGGCACCGCTCCATCGAATCGACCGCAAACAACGCGCGGCCCATTCTTTCTTTCTTTCTTTCTCGTCCGATGGCTCCATGCCGTGTGTATCGGGTCCCCGCATGCAGCAAAGCCACGAGATCAAGACAGCAGCCTCAGTAGCATGCATATATGATTGATTGCAGCACGTGCCTAGCTAGCTGAACGATGCCGTGTCCCAAGGGCGCCGCGCGCCCCCCCCCCCCCCTCCCCACCCACACGCGCGCGCACACATATATATATATATATATACACATGCTGGTATATGTGTATATATATATATATGTAGGCCTTGCGTCGTTGCCTTGCTCATGCAGAAATTCCGCACATGACCCACGCACGCTTATAAATTTTTTTGGCTCTACGTCCGCATGTCACGTCTTAATTTGTGCAATAATGCCATAGTGGTACTAGCAAACACAGGGTCCGGCGTGCCCCACGACGGCGGCGTGCGGCCTTGGCGTTTGGCACGCACGTAAACATCGCCGCGGTACACGGTCACTCCTCACTAGCTCGTCCGTCCGTCGGTCGGTCGACGGAGACAGGGAAAATCTCCATGTCTCCCTGCTTGCTCCTCCGGGCTTGACTTTTACGAGCACCCCAGTACAAGTACTCCTACTAGCAAAAACCTTTGTTTCTTGTGCTTCTGCTGATGCAAGCGTGTTTTCCGTGGTGATACGGAAGAAGATCCTCCTGCTTTGATTCCTCTTCTTCTTCCTATTCCTGGGGGTATACGTTGATGTCAACCTCGGCCCGTCAGCTTTCGTCCGGGTCGCTATATAGCTGCTGCTGCTGGCGGTCGAGCAGACGAGCACTCAGCTCGGGTCCAAAATTATTTGGACGCGGACGTGCGCGTTTATACGTGTGGACGGGGCGGGCTCAGCTGCTCGCAGCGGTACAGTGGAAACTGTGTGAGTGCTAGCTCGATCGTGCCTTTGCTGCGAGCGATGGAATGGACGGATGGCGCCTGTCGAGACCTCTCGTACGTCGTCAGATACACGCACACACACAGACGTATCTGTCTATGTATCTCCTGTCTGTTAGTATCTCTCGTTTTAACCACACTAGGTAAGATACTAAGCTTCTTCGCAAAAAAAAAAAGGGTAAGATACTAAGCTTGTTCAAGTACAAAACAAAGTGGAGCAGCCGCAGTAGGGAAGGAACCATTTCTGGCAGCCGCTTTCTGTTCTGGGCCGATTTGACGGACGGGCTGGACCCAACACATCATCCTCTGTCGTTCCAGCGAGTTCGTACTCCGTAGTTTCGTACTAGGTGTGCCGTGGGCCGGCGCTGCACATGTTTCCTTCGTCCTATACCAAGTTATTCAATTTTCTTCAGACATGGATGTATGTCGTCTAGACACATGTGCTCCCTCCAATTCTAAATTGTTGTCGAAATATTACATGTATGTAGACGCACTTTAAGAATAGATATATTCATATTTAGGCAAATTTAAGTCAAGAAAAATTTAGAATCAGGATGTAACATTTGGTCAGGCGGATGGAGTACCAATACCATCTATCTGTAGCGATGAACCGGGCTGTTCGCCCTACGAGGCTACGAGCCAGTAGTAATTTCAGGGGCCGCTAGTCAGTCCTGGGACATGTATGTCCAGCAGTACATATTCCAGGTACACGTCACCAACACGTAACAGCCGGATATGCGGCAGGTGGTTGGTTGTCCCAAAGAAGCAGATCAATCGATTGAGCACCCGGAAGTAGTACTGAAGTCAACACCCGTAGATGCAAATACTCCGTATATGCATGCACGTCAATGTCAGCCAATCGGTCGATAAATGTGCAGCGGATAAACCTGCCACGTCCCCTAAACAAATCAAGCTAGTCGGGGACGTACACACTCGGTCGGAGCTGTCTGGTCAGTTCTCCTTCGTGATTTGGAGGAGGATGACACGTCGTTCCAGCGTTTGAGACATGTTGCCTCCTTTCTCTTATGAAAAACAAAACATAAACGCAAAAGAGAGATAACAGCGTGGTGTTTTATCGAAGGAATCTCCCTGAAATTGCTTCAGCACAGAGGAACCAACGATTTCCTGCGCAGGCTCAAAAAACACGTCCCGCGGCGGTGAGACAAGAGCGAACGAGTTGTTCGGTTTCACTGAAAGTGAGGCCCAGGTAACCAGCAGGCCGGCCGGGTGCCACAAACCGCGCGGCCCATTGGACTGGCACCGCGACATGTCAGTCAGCCAGTCCCTCCGTTTAAGCGAAGCCCAATGGACACTTGGGGCCTTTGTTGCCTTGGGAAGGTAATGCAGCCACGTCAGTCAGTCCCTCCCTTTAAATTGTTTGTTATCCGACCCGAGAGAACACGAGGGAATCAGTGACCCATGCGGCCATGCCATAGCAGGCCCAGCTAGTTTGTACTCCATCTCTAGGCTCTAGCCCAGAAAACACTACTCGTACGATTGCCTCTGTAAAAAAAAAAAACTCGTACACGACCGTGCAGGCTTTACATGATAACCAGACCGTCCTCGGCTGTCGCAGATAAGATACAGCACGAGTCACGCTGAATTGACTAATGAGTTGAACGACTGTCTCGTGGTATACAGTCACGAGAGACTTGTGTCAGCAGTGCAGAGGTATCAAAAAATCCCACACAGCAGCACACTACCTCAGTTCTCTCCATCCATACATACAATCACGTCCGTCCATCCAACTCATCCCGACACCCAACAAACCAGGTACCAATCCATCCGTCCATCTCTCAGAGGTCTCAATCCATCCATCCATCCATGTTTAATCTGGGAGACCGGGACAATCACAGCATGCAGCAGGACCCAAGCAGCAAAGCTCATGCATGAGTCGGCCAGCTAGGTAATCTCTGGACTGGAAGGGACTGTGGACTGGTCAATCGGCCGTCACATGGGGCGCCCCGATTCTGGCGCTACCAACATGCATGGCAACCGATGCTCCTTAATCATTTAATTAATAATCTGTTTTAGATTAGTATTTTGTTAGTAGTAGTATTCGTATGATGGTCTTGGTGTTGCATGGTGGTCCTGTACTTGCTTGTCTGTCTCGATCCGGATGTATATTAGGCCATTAGCTAGCTAGAATTCTTTCAAGCTTTCTGCTAACAATTCATTTTGCCCTGGAATATTGATAGATATACAGTAATTTCTTCGTCCAATAAAAGATGTCTCAACTTTAACTAAATTTGAATGCAACTATACACTAAATCATGTCTAGATACATCAAGTATCTTTTGTTGGACGGAGGGGCACATAGATACATAGGCCCTGCCTGTTTGGCGTGATTGAGATTTTAGCGTTGCTAAAGCAAAGCTATGATCATCTCTTTGAGAATCCAACACCTCGCGTGCAGCACGAAAAGTGATCGATCGAGGGGGGCAAAAAAGAGGAAAGAAACCTTAGCTATAGCAACATTATGATCAATCCATTTTATCATCATTATGAATTAATGGCACGGCGAGCTGGCCGGGCTTGTCGATCAGGACCAGCGCTAGCTTAGCTCTATATGCATGGACAGGTCGGTCGGTCGATGATCCGTCGGAATCAGACAGCGAGCGTACACCGCATCTTCAGACACATAGCAAAGCAACATGATTAGTTACGTTAACCTATGATTAAGCTATACCTATGTAGTACCACACCACAAGCAGCTTATCTGGATCGACCATGATGGTATATATCTGTGCGTGCGTGCAAGGTACATGAGAGCCTTGAAAGATGATCAAGTCTCAAAGTTACATTGATCCTGGGCATGGTCCAGGCCAAGCTAGATTAGCTACACGTCCCTATCCATCATATTGCTTCTCTCCACACAGTGGTGACGTGTTGCTAATTTCTCTTGTCGCAGTCCTGGCTACGTGCTTTACTGTACGTCCCAGCAAACATTCCCACTATTACAATCTCCTCGCTATAGAAACAAAATGCAGAAATGGACACTGGCACCATGTCACTAGTAGCCAATTGAGCCTTTACGTGCGTACAGGGAGACATCGATCTTTGGGTTTATTTTGCACGGTAGAAATGCGAATCTATATACAGTATAAAAACTTTCAAACCGTTTGATAATCTCGCACTTGTCACCTAAAAACTTACTTTCTCCGTTTCTAATTAATTAGCGTCGGCTGTTTTATAAAAATAATCTATAAATTTTCGAAATAAACCTGCAGTTCAGGGAGATACGGAGAGCTAGCTGCTAGATAGAGTATGGTTTAATTTGCTTGCGCGTTAACTAGCTGAACGTGCAAGGGATCGAACAGAGCACAAGAGTTGTGCCAAAGCGACGACAACAGAGGCCACCAAAGAGTCCAAATTAAGACGGAGGCGATCTCCTCCTCAACATCTCCCACCAAACCAGCCACTACAGCAAACAACGTCAGAGTATTAATTTGTTTGTTAATTTCTCGTTAATATATGCTCTCCCTTCTCTCAGCTTTCTCTAGACACAGGGTCATCCGACCTCGGCCTGTCTGACACTTTACAGTATAAAAAAACATGGAGAATCTTGAGTCGGATAGCGTTGTTCGTTAGAATGCTATTGGATGCATGAAAGAGCAGAGAAACCTGTGACAGGGGTTGTTGGAAACAAATGCTTAATTTACTAAGTAGTACCGATTAGTGAAGACAAAACAACCAAAAAAAGAAACTAGTGAAGACAAAACCCTTTTTATTTTCCGCACAATGCTTGATCGAGGTCCTCAGTTTGTGTGCGCTTGTTGGAGACTTGGGACATCTTTTGGATTCTCTAAGAACAAGAAGTACTCCCTCCGATCCAAAATTGTTTGAACTAAAACAATGACAGGAATTCGGAGAGGGTACTTTTTTGTGGGAGGAACTTCATTTCTCTGTGGCCTTTCTTTCTGATCCCCTCTAACAGGGATTAGCTTGTGCTCTTACCAAATTAATCCAGCTCCTCACAAGCCCATTCTCTCTACTCCCTCCGTCCCATATTAAATAATCTTTTATTACACGTATCTAAATGATTTTTAGACACAGATACATTTATATTTGAGCAAATTTAAATAGACGGAGGGAGTATAATCCACTGCGAGAACGCCAGCATAGCCTCGTGAGAATGAAGAGATCTCCCCAAGTCCAGATCAGAACCCAATCATGCGTCCCCAACGGTGTGAGTGCCAACTGCTGCTGGCGCTGCTGCTGCTGCTACTACCAGTGCAGTGATTCATGCACTGCAAATGGCTCGAAAGGCTATATTGCTAAGCTGCCGGCAAAAGGGCCCCAGCTCATCTCCCGGCCGTTCAAAGATACTGCTGCTGCTGGCTGGTGGTGCGTGGCGTGGACCAACCCAGCAGCAGCAGCACATGTGCGAGGCTGAGGCAAGCACAACAGCTAGCAGCAGCTACCAGTGCCCAAAAGCCCCAAAGCTAGCCTTTGATTTCTTTTCTGTAGGCCAAAAGCTAGCTGTTGTTGGCTTTGGCCATGGTGATGGACTCATGGTGCACCACCGCAAAGCAACCCAGAAAAATGGAAAAAAGGAGGAGCTTTGATCGCACTCGGCCACTAGAGTAGAGAGGCAGCTAGCAATTAGAGCTGGGCAAGTAGCCAGGCAGAGGAGATAGGGACCAGAAAGTGTCTGATTTGAGGTAAGGAGATTGCATTTAGGGCAGCCATTGGTGGTGGTGGTGGTCTACTCCCTACCTGCTTGTCCCCCACCACACTCTGTTTAAGTATCCCTAACATTGTTGCTTGGACAGTGTTCATGTCAAGCACCTGAATGCATATATACCTGATGCTTTGTTGCCAAACTTGATACAACTTGGTACCCTATGGTGCTATCTAATGACTGGTATATTAGTATATCTCAATCCAGAGTTAAAGTTAACTCAAAACAAAGCTTTAATAAGAGGTTAAAGCACTCAAGTTAGTACTATTTTCACACATTGGCCGAAAGAGAAACGAATTGAAATCCTTCTTGCTTCTTGTACTACTCACATTACACACTGGCTTATGGTACGAGCAGCAGGGAGTTAAGAAACTTTTAATGCCCAGATCCCATCGCATATGCATGCCTTAACAAGAAACGCAAGTACCAGAATGAGAGACAAACTGGATGTACTTCCCCTTCATCTAATGACCCCCTAATTGGAAGGTTTCTGGAAACAGTAAGCAGAGCTCAAGTAAACAACTGATATTTTGAGAATACTAGATTCTCTACAGACACATAATTGAGGTGTCACAGTCCAACAGAAAAAACTGAGAAAAAGATGCTTGACAGTTTTTTTTGGCACTAGTCATTAGCAGTTAGCACCGTACCATGATTGCACACAGAATATGCTCCCAAGTAAGATAACCTTCTCATATGTAGCATCCAAGCAGGGAAATAGGATGTAAGATATTGATTGGGGAAAAAACTCGACTATTGCAGCACTGCATAAGATTATCAGGGGAAAAAGGAAATAGCACAACCAGGAAAGCAAGCAACAAGAGATTTTTTACACATACTCCTTCCTCCCTAATCTATCTGATGTAACTTAACGTGCTACTATCTGTTGCCCCTTGTCCACATCACATTACAGAGAACCAAGCATGAAACAAGCTCACTACTACTGTTGCACAACAAAGCTCACTACAATTACACAACAAAGCTCATAAACTTAAGAGAGTCACTAGCTAGCTATAACCAAGCATACCAGCAGTTTCGGTCTCGGCCGGAATCAGAAGCCGATTCCGGTGGCATTGAGGGGCCTATGCCGGTCCTTCCAGAAGCACGCGTCGGGTGCCAGG
Source organism: Brachypodium distachyon (assembly GCF_000005505.3). NCBI lineage: Eukaryota > Viridiplantae > Streptophyta > Magnoliopsida > Poales > Poaceae > Brachypodium > Brachypodium distachyon. The sequence goes on along the minus strand of NC_016132.3, from coordinate 14,387,542 downwards.
CGCGCGGATGACCGCAACGGCTCTGATTTGCAGCGCTTCAGAACGAACGGTGCGTACGTAGACACACTGGCAACCATCGGCAGCTCTAGCTTAAGTTTCTTCTGCTCCACGGCTGGTTTCGGTGGTGGTTTCTGGACTATCTGAGGTGGCACAGATGCGGAGTTCACCAGTGCTGGCTCTCCACTCTCTTCTGTGGCCTTTGCAATGCTGGTGTCCTGAGCATTGCTGATATCCTTCAGCTCCTCCGGAGCAGCAGCGTTGCTACCAGTAGCATCCTTTTGTGGGCGACCATTGCGGCCTTTCTGTCCCTGGTAAGACTTCCAATGGACAAAATCGGTGCTACAGACCCATGTCTCCCTGGACACTTCCATGGAGAGCTTGGGTTCACACATCATCATAAGGAGGCAATCTGGCAATTCACCGCTCTTCTTCCTCTGCACCTGCTGTTCTTCCACAGCATCCTTCTCATCAACTCTGCTTTCTAACTTCTCAACGTCCTTGTTAATTTCCACCCCTTCTGTTGTTTCTTCTTCCTCACCATCCTTTGTTGCTTCTTCCTTACCATCATCATCTTGGGATTCCTCTACGCTGTTTGGTGCAACAAGAACAACGCAATCTTTTTCTGACTCTGGCTCGGAGGAAATTTTCTTCCTGGATGACATCAAAACCTTAGGTTCTGCAACAAGATGCTCCTGCTCAATCGTGAAGCTCCACCTTCGTCCATCCCTATCGATTGAGAAGCTAGCCCTCCTTGAGTCCTTTAAGCTCGAGAAGCTTGATCGCCGCGCATCCATTTCAGCTGAAAAGCTGTGTCGCCTGTCTACCCGATCACTGCTCGACGAGGCCCTGCTGCTGCTAGGGACGCGCCTCCTACTGCTCAACCGTCGCAATTTACGGTCCTCCTTCAGTGCTGCTGATGGGGAGCTGCTGCTGATCGATCTCCTCCCCTTCATCTCTTCCTCCTCTTTCTCCTGTCTTGGAACATCAGCGGGCTCCTTAGAGTCCACCAACACCTCCACCATTCCCGGCACTTGGATTTCGCCCTTCGCATCTTCTCCTGCCAAAGCAACCTCCAAACCCGTGTCTTTGCGAACAATTCGCACCTCCGCAGGCTCATCCTTCCCCTCTCCGTCCTCTCGGCAACCTCCACCCTTCTCTTCCTCCCCCACATCTCCATGTTTAGAGCTCTCTTCTTCTGCTTCTGCCTCTACTTGACCTACATCCCCGGCCTCACTACCACAATCTTCAACGACACCGCACTCTCGGCATGCCACTTCTTCAGCAGAAACCGTTGAACCACGAGCTTCTTCTTCTTCATCGCATTCCTTCTCTGCATAGGCCTCACCCTCGCCCCCTTCTTTCTCTTCTTCCTCGTTGCCTTTACCCTCTCCATTGTCTACATGGCCGACATTGGTCGCAGCAGGGGAACCCCAGAAGCGCGTGGCGAGCGCCGCCATCCGCACGGGGTCGGACCTGCAGCGCATCAGCAGGAGCGCGTTCCTTGGCGGGATGCAGACGCTGACTCTCCCTTCCTCCTCCTTGCCCCCCACCACCAAGATCTCGTCGTCCTTCTCAACTTCAACCTTGCCCACCACCATGCCCGGTTCATCCTCTTCCTCGTCGTCATCCTCGACGTCCCACCCCTGCATCACGAGCCCGACCCCGGACTCCTTGGCCTCGTCCGCGGGCCCAACGGCGGCGCCTCCCTTCCCGGCCTCGTCGTCCTCCTCCTGGATCGCCAGGAGACACCGCGCCACGGCGGCGCCGCAGAGCCAGCTGCCGCCGCCAGCCGGGGCGCGCCGGCGCTTCTTGTTGTCGCCACCAGCGGAGCCGCCGCCGCGGCGCTGCTCCCGGGACGGGGAGCAGAGCGAGCGGCCGCCGCAGGAGCCGAAGGTCTTGAGCGCCTCGCAGATGTTGACCGGGATCTGGTAGACCCAGCCCCCCTGGTTCTGGCCCTGGCCCTGACCCTGGCTCTGGCTCTTCCCCAGGGGGAAGCCATCCCTGTCCTCGCCGGCGCGGCGGAAGCTGGACTCAGACCCGCCGCCGACGCTTACACCACCGCGCCTGGACCGGGACCGCAGCGCGGCGGCGGCGGCGGAGGAGGAAGATGCGGCGTGCTTGGGCTTGCGCTTGCCGCCCTTGACGCGGACCTGGCCGATGCAGGTGACCTTGGGGGAGGAAGGCTCGGCAGGCTCCAGCCCGCCGCGCCCCCGCCTGCCGCCGCCGCCGCCGGACGCGCTCCCGGGCGGGAACATGGGCGACTGCCCTCCCTTGAGGCTCCCGCTGTTGCGGAGACGGCGGCTGAGCGAGGGCCGGAGCAGCGCGGCCGGCGGCGCGTCGGCAGCGCCGTTCCCGCCGCCGCGGCCGGGGCTGAAGACCTTGGAGGAGCCGGAGGCGCGGAGGCCGGAAGAGGAGGAGGAAGGCCGGGAGGTGAAGCAGATGAAGAGCTCCGTTCCGCCCCCGCCGCCGCCCCGGTCCGAGTGCTTCTTGCGGCGCATGAGGGGGAGATGCGAGTGACCGGCCTTGCCTTTCTTTCTTCTTCAATTCTTGGATGGAATAGATGGATTTATTGGCGTTGTTTATTTGTGCGGGGTGAGGTGGAGACAGTGGAGCGAGCTTGGGAGTAAGTGCAGCTGCAGCCTGCAGCTGTAGTAGGGTTTGCGAGTGAGAGCTCGAGCTCGAGGGAGAGCTGGCTTGTTATTGCAGGGCGGCTGCTGCTGCTGCTGTTACTGTTAAGCGCACTCATGATGAGTGTAATCTGCTCGCTGCTGATGATGGTGAGCGGAGACTTGGAGAGGGGAACAAAATGTGTAGGGTTTCCTCGAGCTGGCGGTAGGTGGGTGTGGGGATCATCAAGCTTGGCTGTGAACAAAATGTGTAGGAGTAGTTTTTCTCTTTCTTATTTCTTCCGGAAAAACAGAGTACGACACATTCTGATTCACGTGACGTTTGCTGAAGAGAGAGTGAAGTCTTGGGGTTTGTACAAATTCAACTAAGGCATCGCTGAGAGAATAATTCGCGGTCTGTTGATCATAAAAACAACCTACCTTACATAATTGTTGTCTCAAATTTGCTCAAAAATAGATGTAGTTTTTCTAAAACGTGTCTAGATGCATGTAATATTTCGACAAGAATTATAAGAATTATGGAGTGAGTACAATGTTATACCTGCCATCCTATTTGCATCTCGAACTCTCAGAAAACACTTCTATTCTATTCTGGGCAGAGCACCCGCACCGAGTCCAAGTCTCCGGCACAGCGACACGGGCGGGCCTGTTTAAAATCGGCAAATGCATTCAGCATAAACCTAGCTCTGCTCGCTCGCCGCTCGTCACGATCTGAAGCGAGTCCCATTGAATTTCCCCGCAGGCTTCTGCAGGCATGCAATCAATACCCCTTTTCCTTCCACAGCCACAGGAACCGTAATTCCGTAAAGAATGTCCTCTTTCGAATTGTCACCGAGCAGAGATAAAAAAGAAGTCCTTTCTTCAATTCCATCCCTGCAAGACGCAACCAAACAGCAAGAGAGAAACGAGGGGGCACTGAATGAATGGCGTGTGACAGCTACACTGAAAGGCACGGCTTGCTTTGAAGCGGGGTCATACATAACGCATGATTCTTCAGTTCTATTGCTTAGGCCAGGATTCTTCAGTGCTGAAGGAGCATTACGGAGGCAATTTTAAAGCTTGAAGAATCAGAGTAACCTGGCCTATCGCTTCTTCTGAATTCTCCATGAAACCTTTTCCTCATGCGAGCCCCCAGGCCCCCCAACCGAAGCGTTCTGATTTGCAAACAACGGCGCAGGCTCTTCTCTCCATGCTGTCAAAGGTTTGGCATAACCCGGGAGTGAACAGAGAGCAGGCCTGAATTTGTGCTTTTAGCCCCAAAATACCCATTTGATCCTCTTGAACTAGCTTGGTTTGGCTGGCTGGCACTATTTGTATTCTATACAGGCTCACGGCCACACCTCACGCTTAAAAGACTATGAGTGAACTCCTATACTAAATACAGGAACCCCCACTTCGTATTCTCCAATGCTGCTAGAATTGGAACTGAAGCAATGGACAGGACAGAACATACTCTTCAGTTTAATAGTGTTAGTAGGATAAGCTACAAGGTAGCTCCTCCGTTCCTAAATACTTGTTGCTGTTTTAGTGCAAACATGAACTAAAACGGCCACAAGTATTTAGGAACGGAGCGAGTACTTGCTTATAGCACAGTTGACTTGCATCTAACCAGCACTCAGAAGCATACTGGATGCATAGCAGCATGAAACTGAAAAATGAGAATTCGAAGTACAATTCTAAGGGAAGGGACCTGAAATCCTTGTGATGGAGCTGCCTGATCCATCATACTCGTTTCAATCCAAAACACAACAGTTTATTGATGTGATATGCAATACTGAAATCTAGCAGAAAAACAAAACTAGCAGCCCGTGCAACATGAGCAAGCCAAAACCTGATGGACTTGGATCTACCCGTTTGCTAGTACAAGTCTGGTCTGTTCAAGTTGGAAAGATTGAAACCCTATACTTGTAAGATTCTAAGTAGGATGGACCAGGACTCCAGTAGCAACATATTCAGGCCAACAGAGCACATGATTTACAAATTGATCCACTGCAATATAACTTAATGCAATCTAGACGTTTCTGAGAACCAAGGCATTCCATGAAAGATTGAAAAAACACTCGAGCATACACGCTTGCTGAAAAAAATATCGTCGATAAACCACTAGAAGTGATATTAAACTGCCAGCATAGTCATTAAATCCAATCGATAGGTGCTAACAAATTTAGCACATCCAAGCATAAAAATTGAAAATCAACAGTTTTCTGATAGATCAAAACGAGAACACAGTATCGATACCACGCAGTTCAACTCTTCAAGTAACCCATCAAAACAGATCATAAACCAGAGAAGACATATATCTAGAGAAGGCAAGATAACCAATTATACCCTTCAGGCAACAGTAGCTTCGGCATTCTTCTCACCCACACCGCCTGTGGCAGCTTTATTGGCCTCTGCCTCAGCAGCTGCGTCCATCTCCTCTGCAGTGGCGTCGACATCATCTGTAGGTAACCGAACCTGCTCCTCCTCCGGCAGTGGCTCTTCAACATAATCATTCTCAAATGCATCATTAGGCACCGAGTAGATCCTCACCTGTGGCTTCGCAGGATCTTTCACAAGCACATACTTGCCTTCTTCAAACTTCATGCATATGTCCACAATTGACTTGACAATACCCCACATGTTTGCAGTGTTGAGGTTGATCTGTGCAGCAAAATCCCTTGGTTTGTACCCCATCACGGTGAGTATGGAATGGTTGTAGTGATCACGGGGGTGAACTCGTGACACATAACCCAACTTCATCATGTCAGCACCAGAAAGCAAAGCCTGGCAAGTCCAGCGAGCAAGTTTGTTGGCATTGTTCTTGAGCTCTGTAGCAAGCACAGCCCCGCGCTGGGTCTCAAGCTTCTGCCTCCAGTCAACACCAGTAATCTTAGGATCAAACTCATTGAGTGCATTGAGCGTGAAGAACTGGCGACCACCGCTTGCATCAGCACTGGCAGCATGCACTTCACAGCGAGCAATAATGCTGATCTCCTCATCCAGCTTCCAGCGGCGATAGCGGTAGCCATTGGATGCCGCATCCTCGCCCTCAGATGCAAACGGGTTAGGCTCATCAAAGGTAACCTTCTCGCCTTCATGAACAAGCACCTGCTGCGAGAAGTTCTGGTTGATGTAGGTCGCCTCGACCGCAAGAGCATGTGCCGAGTTGATGTCATCCTTATTCTCAGGGAGCTGCTCCTGGGCAGTCTCATTTACAGTGAGCAGATCGAGCTGAGAGCCATCACGCTTGTCAAAAAAGAGCTTGTTCCCAACGCGCTGCACGACAATGTCCCATGACAGGATGCTGCGAGGCGTGCACATGAGAGCAGCCAGGATTGCATCGGTGGCGAACACCGTGGCCTTGTCCTCCTCGGCGAGGCGGCGGATGACAGGGTCGTCGGTGGTGGTGACCTTGAAGAAGTTGCGGGACTTGAAGCGCTCGAGGCGGCGGGCGGCCTTGGGGTTGACGCGGTCATAGGCGCGGTCGTAGAACTCAACGGCGCCGCAGACGAGGAGATCCTCGGGCTGGTCGTTGACGGTGAAGGAGAGCTTGGTGAAGTTGGCGAAGGGGATCTGCTCACGCATGGTCCAGTCGGGCTGGATGTCGACGGAAGGCTTGGCGGAGGAGGACTGGTTGCCGCGGAAGCCCTGGTGGTGGTGCGAGCGGTGGTTCTGGTAGTGGCGCTCGCGGCGGGCGCGCTCCTTCTCGGCCTCGCGGCGCTTGGCCTCGACCTCCTCGTCGCGGCGCTGGGGGAGCTGCGGGCGCTGGTTGAAGCGCCACTTGGGGCCGAAGCGCGGGTGTCGCGGCGGCGGCTTGGCGTCGACGAGGTGGAACGAGGAGTCCTCGGCCGCGGCGGCGAGGGAGTCGTCAGCGGAGGTGAAGTCGAAGACGGAGTCGCGCGAGGCGGCGGGGTGCATCCCGGGGCCGCCGGGGTTGCGCGTCCAGTCGGCGATGCGGCCCAGCTTATCGGAGCGGGAGAAGGGCGCGAAGGGGATGGAGGCCGTGGCGGTGGCACCGCCCAGGGACGGCGGCGCGGCCGGGGTCTCAGGAGGGCCCCAGCCGTCGGGGTTGAAGGGGACGACGCCCACGTCGAAGCCCATGGTTGCGGTCGGCGGCGGCTTGGATCCGGACGGAGGCGGCAGCGGCGGCGCAAGGGTTCGGTTAGGGTTCGCGATGCGGAAAGAGGAAAAGGGGGCTTTAGGGCTCGGGAAAACGAATATTTATTTCTCTAGTGCTTAAAAGGGCTTCTTCGACCGGGAGTTCGGCCCACATGTCAGAAGCACCCGATTCCGGCCCGTTCTCAAGCTTTTGTTAACCTGGAGTCTGGCCTGGATTGTGCTTTGTTGTGCAACTCCTGCCAGCTGTCCGGTTCTGAAGTTGCATCAAGATCCTAATCGAACACACACAATCACGAAGCACAGTAAAATAGATGAACATCAAAAAGTAGAGAGGAACATGAGCTTTTCATTAATTTCTGATCTCAAGTGTACGTACAAGGGGTAACCTCCTCTCTTTTGTATAGAAACAATGGATAAGAGCCCACAACAAATTATTAGGTGGAGGAACGAGTCAACAGGGGGTTGGTGGGGGGCGCACGACTCGGTGGCCACTCCACCCCATCGTTGGCTCCTCAACACTCCTCCTTGGGCCGATACCCGTATACCATATGCCTCAAAAACTCCGAAAAAACCCGGTGGGAAAAACACATGGAGAAAGAGCGCATAAGATACGTTGCTATGTTGCATAGATTGCCTCGTTAAAAACCACAGGTCTGTGAAGATTTATCGATGAGTATGTGAAGTATTTCCCCCTGAACCTTGCATTTCCCTAAGTCTCAACATACCGATTCCACGCACACACCTTTCAAAGGTGGATGCCGGTAGTGACTTGGTGAACAAATCAGCAAGATTTTCACACGACTTAGTATGCAAGACCTTTACCTCATTCATCTTTTGCAACTCATGTGCATAGAAAAACTTAGGATTTATATGCTCGGTGAGATTACTCTTCACATAACCCGTTTGTACTTGTGCAACACAAGCTGCATTATTTTCATAGATAATGGTGAGGGTCTGGACGGTGTTCATCCCACAGGTCTGCTGAATGTGGCGAACCATCCGTCGAAGCCATACACACTCACGTGATGCTTCATATAGTGCTATGATTTCCGAGTGGTTCGTCGAAGTCGATACAAGACTTTGCTTTGACGATTTTTATGAAACAACTGTTCCACCACATAGAAAAACATATCCAGTCTGAGACTTGGATGTATGCGGGTCCGACAAATACCCAGCATCGGCATAGCCTATCAAAGATAGGTCTTGATTTCTTCTATAAAATAGCACAAGATCTTTGGTCCCTTGCAGGTACCGAAAGACATTCTTAACACCTTTCCAATGCCTTTTGGTAGGTTCAGAGCTGTACCTAGCCAGCAAATTGACGGCGAACGCAATGTCCGGTCATGTACAATTCGTGAGGTACATGAGCGCTCCAATAGCACTCAGGTAAGGAAATTCTGAACTTCCTCCACCTTTTCTTTCAGACTGAAAGGGTTCGTGTCCTGCTGTAATGACCGCCCAATCATGGGAGTCTTTGAAGGATATGCCTTGTCAAATCCAAATCTTTCCAACACCTTTTGAGTGTAGGTAGACTGGTGCACTAGAATCCCATCATGGGAATGTTCCAGTTGCAAACCTAGACAGAACTTGGTTTTACTCAAATCTTTCATCTCAAATTCCGACTTCAAGTAGGAACTTGCTTCCTCAATATCCTCAGACGTACCGATGATATTCAAATCATCTACGTATACCGAGATTATACAGAATCCATCTTGGGATCGCCGTATAAATACACATGGGCAATCTTCATTGCTCGTTTAGCCCTTTTCATGTAGAAAATCGCTCAGGCGATTATACCACATTCTACCCCACTGTTTAAGTCCGTACAGTGACTTCCTGAGTTGAACATTGTATAGACCTCTGTTTGCTCTGTCTTGGTTCGGAACCGGAAGACCATCAGGTATCCTCGTATAAATGTCCGAATCCAAGTTACCATATAGTAAGCTATAACAACATCCATCAATTTCATTTTTAAGTCCATATCTAAAGGTAATTCCATCCATGACCGGGGAGTAGGTTTCCTCATAATCGACCTCAGGTCGTTGAGTAAACCCCTGAGCAACTAACCTTGCTTTGTACCGTACTACCTCATTATTTTCATTTCTCTTGCGGACAAATACCCACTTATAGCCGACAGGGCGTACGTGGAGAGGGGTTCGGCACACAGGTCCAAAAACCTCTCTTTTCTGTAGAGATAATAATTTGGTAGCTATTGCCTTCTGCCAATCTTTCCAATCCGACATCTTCTTACAATCAGCGAGCGAGTTAGGCTCGGGGTCAAGATCGATGATTGCGGCAATTTTCTTAGCAAAGTTTATGTCGACATTAGCAGTCGCTCGGTTTATTGGTTCTCCCATGTTAACATAATCTATGGCCATTTCGTCATGGGGCGCATCATGCGCATCCTCTGTCTCCATAGGATTTCCCATTCCTGGAGCAAGGTCCTTTAGTTTTTCTGCGCCGATGTGTGCGCTCACATCTCCGCTGGGTGCTTCCACTGTTAGAAGGTTAAAGTCCGGAATTTCTTGCGCTGGAGATTCCGTACTTGTGCCAAGTCTCAATTGGCTCCCCTCACTCTCTCGGGACTATTTAGTAACCGAGTGTGACAAATCCCCCTTGTCCTTTTTCGTCGGTGAAAGGACAATTCGATCCCTAAGTGTTTTGGTGTTAATGACAACATGACTCGTGGACTAACCGTGTGCTCGAGTGTTTCAGATTTGAGATCATATGGCACAAGACGGTTCGTTGCCTTCAAAAAGGAAAGAAGCGTAGCGGTGTTTAGCGGCTTTTTATTTATATTGAGTCGTAGGAACTCCGTACTATTAAGAGGGAGTCCACATGGGAAGGTAATGGGTGAATCCACTTCACGTACACAAACTACCATATTTGCACCCACATAAAGCCTACCCGTCCGAGAGAGAGCCACCCAAAGTCTAACTGTGTTGCCAGGTCTGTTCCAGGCCCGGAACTGCCGGCCTACCTCCAGTAGGGCGGAACTTCCACCCAACGTCTGGCCCACCTCCGTGATGCTACTGGAATTCATTTGTGTTTGGCGGAGGTTGGACAGGAACAAGGACGGAAGTTCCAGGGTACCGGAACTTCCGGTGTATGACCGGAACTTCCTCCCCTGCCAGACTTAGTGCATAACGGTTAGATTTCGGGACCCACATAAATAGTCATCCCCTACCTCAGGATGAACTTATCCGAAGCCCAACTCTTTCCACACCATTTCTAAAACTTTAAAGTGCTATATCTTCCTCCATAGAGCTACCCCCCTTGTTGATTCTTTGAGGATTGGATGAGGAGATCTAGATCTAGGGTTTCACCAAAGCAAAAAGTTGATTCCCCTTGTTTCCTTCGTGGATTTTGTTACTCTTGGGATTTTGGGATCCCTAGCCGAAAGGTGTCTCTTCAAGGCCTCCAATCTTGTGAGGAGGTGCTTGAGGATTCGGGAAGGAGCCTCCAATTAAGTTGTGAAGTTGTGCCCTTCTCCTTGTTTGTAACGGTTCGACGTTTGCCCTCAAGGAAGCCACCAGTGGAAATCACCTCACCTTTGTGGTGTTGTGAGAGCTCATCCCACCTTTGTGGTGTGGTGAGTTGGAGAATAGAGTGAGCCTTTGTGGCGCCTCTACCTTTGTGGTAGAGCACTCCTCCAAACGGAGATGTACACCGACCCCAATAGGTGAAACTCCGGTGAAATCTTCGTCTCCCCGTGTGGTATCATTCTTGCCCCTTTACTTACTCGCAAAGCTTAATTGTTTATCTTGTGCTTCGGTTATCAAGCAAGTTTTTATTGATTATCTATTGCTTGTGCTCGTGCTTTGGCTATTACATCATACTAAGGGTGTTCATCATTTAGACGTTTTAGTGAACCCATGTATTGATGCTTGTATCCTTAAAAGTGAAAAGAAAAAATAAAATTTGTTAGCCGCCTATTCACCCCCCCCCCCAGTCGACCATACCGATCTTTCAGTCGGGCGTCCCCGAGTACTTGGGATTTGAGGAACCAGATTTCTCGTCCTTTTAGGCCTTTGGACTCGAGCGGGTAGACCCATAGGATCCTTGGGTATCTCTACCCTTTCCGGTACATTGCGCGCAGTCACATGTGATTTTGTCACACTTCTCAAGTCACTAAAGTGATCAGGCAGTTGATTCGCTAAAGCATGCAAATCTATTATCTTTTGGACTTCTCTATGTGTCTCACTTGTGCGCGGGTCATTTGCGTGGATCCCCGTGGCTTGCCACGTCAATTCTCGGCTTTTCTCATCAAGAGGTTTATTTCCTCCCCCTAAAGTCGGGAAGAGATCCTCGTTAAAAATGCAGTCAGCAAATCGGGCCGTATGACAGTCTCTTGTCATGGGGTCTAGATACCTGATTATGGACACAGTCTCATAACCAACGTATATCCCCGACTTACGGAGCGGTCCCATTGCTGATCGCTGAGGGGCTGGTATCGGTACATATACCTGGCAACCGAACCTACGAAGGTGGGAAATTTTCGGTGCCGACCCTTGCGCTAGTTGGACAAGTGAATGGATGTTGTACGCCGTGGGTCTATAGTTGATGAGATTTGCGGCGTGCAACACTGCATGCCCCCAACACGTGGTTGGTAAATTACAACCCCGAAGGAGTGGTCTGGCAATGAATTTAATCCTCTTAATCAATGCCTCCGCTAGTCCATTTTGCGTATGGACATGCGGTACAGAGTGCTCAATCTTAATGGCAAGTGCCATACAATAATCATCGAACGCTTTTGAAGAAAATTCTCCAGCGTTGTCCATTCGAATAGACTTTATACGATGATCCGGAAAATTATTCCTCATTTGTATGATTTGCGACATCAACTTGGCAAAGGCATGGTTCCGTGTAGACAACAAATTAACACAGGACCATTTAGACGAAGTGTCTATGAGCACCATGAAGTATCGAAACGGCTCCGAAAGGGGCTGAATCGGACCACATATATCCCCTTGGATGCGTTCCAAAAACGCAGGGATTTCATCCCTCACTTTCAATGGTGATGGTCGAATGATTAATTTCCGCGTCGCGCATGCCGAGCACACGAAATCATCATGATTGGGGAAAATTTTAACATTCACCCCATGCCCATTTGAGTTGTTAATTATATTTCACATCATTCTAATACCCGGGTGGCCTAATCTATCATGCCATAAGCAAAATAGTTCAGAACTTCTAAATATAGTCTTTTGAAGAAAATTCTCCAGCGTTGTCCATTCGAATAGACTTTATACGACAATGTAGTGTACACGGGCGGCGCTACAACCTTAGTGTAGTAAAGCCCATTGTCGAATGAAGGGAATTTTTCAACAACGTGCTTACCGTGGGCATCGCGCTTTGTGATAAGTAGGCACTCTTTGCCATTATCATCATCGGTCTCCACATGGAGGCCGTTTGCGCGGATGTCCTTAAAACTCAAGAGAGTCCGAGTCGACTCTGAGTACAATAATGCTTCCTCAATGAGGAAAGTGGTTCCCATGGGGAGTATGATAGTGGCTCGTCCAGAGCCTACTATTTTTGACTCGCCCCCTACGATAGTCATTATACTCCTCGGAATCTTTTTAATGGACTCGAAATAATGAGTTTCTCTCAAGATGGTGTTTGTGGTACAACTATCCACAAGGCATGTTTCCTCCATTCGAGCGCCACGTGTTCTAAAATATAGCATCTAATTATTTTATGAAGCGAGGAAGTAGCAACATAATTAAGTAAATGCATTACATATTTCAGAACATAACAGGCCATCAGTATTAAATAAAGGAATTAATGGATGAACTCACAAATCATCCTAGCGTTGAAAGAACAAGTTTTGCTTGCTCAGAGCATATACAACCACCTCAGGTGATTTTATATCATAGAATCATCAAAATCAATTGACAAATGAATCATTAGGAGGGCCAAGTGCACTTGACGATGGTGTCCTCATCCTCCGCATATGTCACAGTTCGGCATGGCCTCATCCCATTATCAGCTATCACGGTAGCAATAGTCGGGAGAGACGTGTGTGAAAGCACACATAGCACAAACTCAACGGGGGTTGGCCAAGCTTAATAGAATCAGTTAGTGCTTCCATTTTGCGCCTCCCCCTCTGAGTTATAGCGAGGTTAAACCTCGCGCTATTACATAACCTGAAAATACTTATGACATGCGAGGATGAACAACACATGTGGAACCAGGACCATCTGGTAAAGCATAACACTTTCCCAACATGTATGTACTTGTCCAAAAGTACAAAGGGATGGTGCAATGCCTAAATGTTCTCCTCGCAGGGTGGTGGCGGTAGTCAACAAGACACCAAGCCGATCAACCTCCTCAAAAGCTACCAAGCTCCGAGAACAAATCCACATCCAAAAATCAAGTCCAACCATTTTAGGTCGGCTCCTCGAACTGCAGGTTTGTGATTCATATCATTAATGCGAAATTTTACGAGATTTCAACATATAATCTCGAGGTAACCTCATGTAACCCAGCGCATAAATGTGATAAAATGATATAGTTGTTCATAACAACGTTCCAATATTTAAAACATACGAGTTCATGTCTTACTTAATAATTAAAAGCAATAAAGCATATTTACAATTAATCAACAACGGTAAAACATGGTAATACAAGCATGTGCATAGAGATGGCAAGTTAAACGTTTCCTAAACATGAAAATTAGCCCCAAAAACACATTCCTGAAGCCATTTTGAGCCAAAATACGAGATTTCAGCCAAAACTGACAATTCCAAGGCCTTAGTCGCAAAACGCAGCACAGTAAACAATGCGCTTAATTACAGAAAGACCAAGGGCCGAAATGCAAATCTACCATCCCAGACCGAATCTGGCCCGCCCGCTCGCCTATTGGGCCGGTGGCCCAACTCCCTGCCTCGCCTGGCCCAGCCCAGCCGCGCCAGCCCTCATTAGGGTTTCTCCTTGGGTGGCGGCGGCGGCCTGTGCCCGCGACTGAGGCGGCATCAGTGGCGGCCTGCGCCCGCGCGCTCGTGCCCGCAAATGGAGCGACGGCGGCGGCCCCGCGCACGGGGGTTGTCGAGGCGCGGCGGCGGTGCCTGAGCGGCAGCCTGCGCACAAGGTGGGGACGGCGGCGGCGGCACGCGCTCGTGCCTGGCACGCTCCTGAGGCGGCCCGGGCGGTGCGCGCGTCCAGGGCCGGCAGCGCCAGCAGGGGTGCGCAGCGAGGCCTCGCACCAACGCGGCGGAGCCTGACGGCCACCGGTTCGATGGCATCGGGACTGCAGTGCACGCGGGGGCACGCGGCGACACACGCCCAAACATGTCTGGCGGCAGCGTTGGCGAGGCGCGATATCTAGCAGCGGCACTCAGCGGAGGTGCTCGTGGCCAGCGGCAGTTCCCGCACGGCCAGTGCTTGCAGCAGCCCGCGCACATCCAGAGGGCAGCGCTCGTGCATTGAAGCAGCTGGTGCGGCGTCGTGCGTGAGGTGACGACTTCGGAGCAGCGGCCAGGCCAGCGCCTAGGAGCAGCGCTCGACGGCGTGCTCCACTGCAGCGGCTCCATGGGGTGGCTTGGGACGGCTCGCGGCATGGAGCCTGCGGTGGCCGGCGGTGAGCACAACAGTGCGACACCGTCTCCCCATGGTTATGGTCAACAAGTCCCTCCTGCGGCGAGGATGATCGGCATTGGCCGGCGACTTGGTCGGCAACATCTCGCGAGGGAATTCCATACCGTGGGTAGAAAAATCCGAAAGATAATCTAATAGCAAAAACGGAATCGTAACACAAAGAGGAATCCATTTTTGCAATAAAATTTCGGATCCAATACCTCCGTGATTTATGTCGAGAGCCTGCGTGGAGTAGGCTCGATGAAGGCTGGGGGTAGAGACTCGTGCTGATAACGTGTTGTGCAACTCTTGCCGGCTGACCGGTCCTGAGGTTGCACACCAAGATCCTAATCAAACACGCACAATCATGAAGTACAGTAAAGTAGATGAACACCAAGTAGAGAGGAACATGAGCTCTTTATTAATTTCTGATCTCAAGTGTACGTACGAGGGGTAGCCTCCTCTTCTTTATATAGGCTCAATGAATAAGAGTCCACAACAAACTATTAGATGGAGAAATGAGTCAACAGGGGGATTGGTGGGGGTGCACGACTCGGTGGCCACCCCACCCCGTCGTTGGTTCCTCAACATGCTTGACCAGGGCGTGTCAAACTCCAGAGATTCATCCAGATTGGTGGCGATTAGCAATGCTTGATCCCCTCTCCAAAAATAAAAGAGCAATGCTTGCTCCAGTTTTTGTTTGATTCGATGATGGGACTGTGTTTCGAAAATTCGTCAAGGAACATGTTTGAAAATCAGCAATTTCGCAAAACTACGAGTCCAAAGACAACAAACTCCCATAGCGCCAAACTGAGTTACTCCTACATGATAACTCTTGAAATCCTATGAAATTCAAATATAATACGTAACCTACAGCAGTCGGGAAAACATCAATAGTTCAGATATTGCCAGGCACCCAGGTTTCGAACATCAGACATGAACCGTCTCAGCGCAGCACCAGAAGAAACAAGCACCGCAGGTTAGAAGAATCTGGTTCTACTCATCTTTTTTGTTTCAGGGAATCTGGTTCTACTCATCAGTAGTGGCACAAGGAAGAAACATCTCACAGGCTCACATTTTTATTTTGTCTGCGCAGACACTCAGTGCCACGAAAATGTTCCAAATTCCATCACAAATCGTTACAGGTACAAGACATGGAACAGCAGAACGCAGTAGACGCGGCATGTCTCCAATGCGGTTCAAAATTCAGCGAGCATTAAGGGGCATTAGAGTACTTATTACTACAGCCACAAAATGGCGCGGGCTTATCAAACGGCATGGTTCAGTTTGGGAAAAAACATGGAGCTACTCGTCATGTACTCATTCCTTGCTCTCGTCCTTGCCCTCGGTGGAATCCTGGTTCTGGCTCGTAGCCTCAGTGGGTGAATTGCCCCCCTCTGCAAGGCAAAAGTGACGCTTGAATCGATGACAAAATAAACATTTAGGATTTCTTGCTTGACATCTTGTAACATCAAGTACCTTCATTGTCAGCAGATGCATGAAGAAATCGACGTGAACGGGCTTGCTGTTGAGTAGGCTGTAACAAAATTGATAAAGATGTAAGCCAACAAATGAGTATGGTATAGCATAAGTTAACTTCATAACTATCACTACATTCGCCTACAAATGAGCCTCTTAAGCAAAAAAAAAAAAGACAACAATGAAGGGGACTTTTCATTTAAACTCAATCCAGTTTAAATACTGGGCCAAACAACAGAAAAAATATGGACATGAACTCTATTGATTATTAGAATGAAAAAACACCAAATACCCTAATCAAACAGCTAGCAGCTAATGCCATAGAAAAATTAAGTCTCTACGGTAGCAAAATACAAGGCAAGTACATTCTCATGAGTACCAAGCAATGAGGGAGAGTTTCAGTCAGTACCTGTAATTTTGGTCGAAGTGCTTCAAGTGGTCCTTTAGGTTTAGGATGTCCTCCTTGCTGCAGGAAACCAAGGATCAAGGGAGCAAGATTGTAGTGTAAGAGTTAACATTGCTTCCAAATATCAGTTTTACTTTTAGCTTTTCAAAATAACAGTACGATACCTTGCCCAGAGCCCAATCAGCAGAATCAAAATAAGCTCGCTCATGATCCTGATAGACATAATGCAGATGAAATTATATGGATATGGAGCTAAAAATAATTTAACTTCCCTTACTGCTTTATAAACAGATGATGAAATTGTATATATGGCAGAACGTAGTAATATACTAAGCCATTGATACCTTGGATATAAGTGGTGACTTTTTGGGCAGTACTCCACCATATTTTTTCTTGATTGCTGCCTCCTGCAAGTATCCGGTTAAGTTACATCGTGGTTATGGATATAATATTGGCAGTCTTAAAATGTAAGCTAAATTAGCAAAATAATACAAATGATAGCATGTAAGTATACATAAATGCTAAAGGATAAATAAACGTTACGATTGTTAACAAAAGATGATACCTCTTCCTGTGGTGAAGGCATATCAGTTCCTTTATTCTGGTTGGCAGTTTCTACTTTCACGTCTGAAACATCTCCTTCAGGCCTCACTTGACCAGCCATATCATCAGATGGCTTCCCCGACATACTGCACGAACAGATGCCCAAACAAGCTACAAGGAGATCAATTTCTTATCAGCTAACTAATCTCAAAGCCACCAAATATTTAGCATACATACACAGCAGTACATACATAAATTGGAGAGGAAATCTGAAACATATTCTGGAAAATATATTCACATTTGAACCATAATGTAGCAGTTATGATGAACATGTTAGCATAAGTAACTACTCCCTCCGTCCCATATTAAGTGACTTTCTATTACATGTATCTAGACGCTTTTTAGGCATAGATACATCCATATTTGGACAAATTTGAGTCATTTAATATGAAACGGAGGGAGTACTAGGGAACCAATGTAAAGGACATGCACAAAATTTATCTTTTGAAAAAGGGAGAGATGGATAGTGCACAAACCATTCATGGGTATCTCAATTGTTTATTTTTTGTGTGTGGAAAAAAGAACCAGATGCCAAGTTTACAGGCCCAGTTCTTTAACAGGTCTCAGAAGTATGTTCTAAGTCCTAACGTTGAACTTAACATTGGTTTGGTATATCTTACACCAAGATAGTAGGCCGGTCGGGTACTAAGAGTGGGACACATTGAAACTGAAAAGGTGGGAATCTTTTGGACAAGGCCATTGTTCTTAACAGTTCAGAGGACTGAATGAATGAAGATCAACATGTACTACTATATAAATGCCATAAATTGCTCCCAAGACTTCCAGGTACTCAATGTCAATGAATCCAGAAAGTATAAATACAGCACTGATGATTTACCACACTCTGGTAAAACAAAAATGCTAAATGACATAAGTACATAACAAGTCCAGTCACTTAAGATTTATGACGTACCACACAAACCCCATGAAAAAAACTGCAATATTGCATATACCGCGAAGAAAGAGTTTGTATATCACATACATGTTTTGAATTAGTTTGTTGGCACGCACGAGGTTTTCCAGTACATAAGTAACAAAGCCAAACTGAACTATTCAAATATCTCCACTTACGGAAATTTACGATAACCCAGATTGCACGCTCAGTAACAGGAAAGGAGATGTTGACCTTGCTAGAAAACACGGCTGTGAAGTACTACTATTCAATCCAACAATCCAACAATCCAGGTCAAATAACCAGGCAAAATTACACTCGATGTAACACAATAGTACTGGAACAGACGTCACGGGCGGAGGACCCAGTAGGGCGGCCCCGCCCTACCTTGATTTTCCCCTCAGTTACGAATTGGGGGAAGATTAAGGAGATGAAACGGGGAGCTAAAGGTGCGGGATCCGTTCGTGGGGTGATGGGAGGAGAAACGGCCGGGAGCGGAAGAATCGAAGGGGAGATCAACCTGCGGTGGACACGCCCGCGCGAGGAGGAAGACGGGCTGGGGCCGCTCGGCAGCGGGATGGAGAGGAAGGGGTGGCGGCGCTCGAGGAGGAAGACGACCGACGGAGCGAGGGGGCTGGGGCGCTCGGCACCGAGATGGGCAGAAGAGAGAGGGCGTGTCAAGGAAAATAAATTAGCTCTGTCTGGCCCATGTGCAAAAAAGACAGCCAGACAACTCGCATCTAAGTTTAAAAAAAAAAAACTCGCATCTGCCATTTCGATCTATAATTCTCAAATTTTCATACGATTTTAGAATGAACTTGTTTGGCACAGAATTAGGTATAAGAATTCAGTTTGAAATTTTATGAAATCACGCTATAACTAGCCTCAATTCAAGTCGGGTCAAATATTGTCGAAGACGATTGCGTGACGGTACTTATGGATCCACCACGCCATGAGCAAAATGATCGACGAGGTGACCTTTCGTGAGGCACTCAAGAAGTACCGCACAATCAAGTGCCACCATTTAACAAACACGTCTTCGCTACAGAGGGACCAGCAACGGATCAGATCGATAACAACACATCACGTAGAGGGTGCGCGTATCTGGTAAGGAAATGATCCATGGTAAATGACCGAGCCACAGGACCAACATGTTTTTTATACTATAAGCTATGTATTTTTGTACCTTGGTCCCCATACAAATTTTTCATGGCTCCGCCCCTATCCATGATGTAATGATTGGTCGCACAACAAGCACCTCAAGGCGTGTTGCCGCAGACATCTTGGCACCCTCTCAGTCATCCAACAATGTTCTAACAAGAGAGATAAATGAAAAACTTCACCCACTAGGAGCCCATGATTTCCAATTCAGCTTCGAGAGTTTGATGCCATAACTCCGTAAGAGGAGCCAGCAACAAGATCTGGAACATAACCAGAAGTCTGTTAATAAGGAGCTTACTCCCTCCGTCCCATAATATGAGGCACACACGCATCACTAGATTGTCAATTTAGCTAAATAAATATAAACTAAATAATAAAAAAATCATTAGAAAGTTCTTTTGATAAGGACTAATGGTGTTTTTTTTTGTTAAAAAACATACATATTTAATTAATTAAATTGAGAATCTAGTAATGCAAGAGTGCCTCATATATGGACGGAGGTTCCTGCTCCGTCGGTCAACTCACCCAACCAAGTAGTTATTCCTCGTAGCTCTCTATGCTCTAGACTGGCCCCACAAGGTCGCCAAACCAATATTGCTTCAAGCTAAGCACGCTGAACCGAGATGTTTTATTGAGACGAGATTCCAGAAAAGAAGATGCACCTTGTTAGCAAAGGTTTTCTATCAATCTATTGAGCTTGGGCGAGGATATCACAACCGAGGCCACACAAAAAACGAAGTGGGTCAATCCGCATCCTTCAGATCCAGCGGACCCATAGGCTCGTCACAGTCTTGGCGAGGTCCGTGACCCTATGCTAGAAGTTATTTTATACTCTCTTCGATCCATAATAAGTTAGTACAAAACCCAAGCGCCTATTATGGACTAGAGGGAGTAGAAAAGGTATACAAGTATGACAGAATCTAGACCAATTGCCCTGTGTTATCTGTCGGTAGCCAACGTTCTGCTGAGACCTGTTGACACCAAAATCTTGGTGCAAAATCCAACAATAAGATCAACAAACGGGAGCAAATATTAATCATAGAATAGCACTGAACACTAATAGACCAAAACTATACCATACATGAAGATCTGTCAGCCATGTCACAACTCACAAATCATTCTTGCTAGTTAAGTGCCCGTGCGTTGCAACGGAAAAATGAGCATTCTAGAACTTAACAAGAAGAATGACAAACATGAAAAATTGATGCATGGTCATCCTCATCAGATAAGGAGACACCACTGCTTATGAACATGTACATAGTCCAAGTCATATAATCAATAATTGTGACAATATGAGAGGAAAAAAAATACAATGGACCAATATACAATCCAAAATTCCACATGAACGATTATTATCGAAGAACTTGGCCATGGATCCTCTTCTCACAATTGTAAATATCACAAAGCATCCATGTTGGAGTACCGAAACAAG
Source organism: Brachypodium distachyon (assembly GCF_000005505.3). Lineage (NCBI taxonomy): Eukaryota > Viridiplantae > Streptophyta > Magnoliopsida > Poales > Poaceae > Brachypodium > Brachypodium distachyon. The sequence goes on along the minus strand of NC_016132.3, from coordinate 14,367,266 downwards.
TCAAGACACTCGTGTTCTCCAACAAAATTATTGGAAAGAATGCAAAATTAAACACATCAAGACAACCGTCCATACCTCATCGAATATTTATTTTGTAATGCATGCTCTGGTGTCCTGTGTTAAGAGCAGGAAAGCAATATTATCTTCGCAACATAATGTGTAGTGTCCTTATGGTCTCCCTCAACATCTTCCCTTGAGAGATGTAAGAAAATCATAAATCATCTAATTACTACTGAAAAGTAAAATGTAGAATATACACAAAATCAGCCCATTCCCCTTACTCTTATATGCATCATGACTGAGTGATAAGAAATTGCATCGCTACGAAGAGATTATTATTTTTTGCCGATACTTACTCTCATCTTGAGAGGAAAAGAGACTTCTTTTTTCTGTTCTGTATCGAACCACAACATTTGAACTCTACGAAGATTGCCATAGCTCATAACCTGCAACACAAGAAGTATTTGTAGATGATAGATCTATGAACAGAAACAATTGGAGTGTCAATCTAACCATCAAACCTTGATACAATTTGCCTTAAACAATTTTGACTACAGGTAACCTAGGTAACCAGCTAAAGTCTTGGTCCTAATTAAGATGGATCGTTATGATAGCTCATCAAACTATTCTAATATATCTCAACTTATACAGATTGTACATAATTTTCAGATTGTTTAGCGAATTAAACTTAAAACATTTATAATAAACATTTCTCTCTAGTGGGTTTAGTTATCAGTATATTGGTGTTATTACGACAATATGGAAAACGGAGCACAGTAGGAGAACCATGTTTGTCTTTTCAACCTGGATGAAGTATATTTTTCATCTCCCAGTCAACATCCATGCCAAAAGAATCATGCAAAGCTGGTAAAAAAAAGGAATCATGCAAAGAGCAACTAAATGTAATACAGAAAAAAATCATCTGTTGATTCCTCAATTCGCTGCATCATCACAAAAGGAGACAAGCAAATGAATGCCAGGACGGACCGCAGATAGATCATTCAGTAGATGGGATACTTATTTAAGAGATATTCAACAGGATGCCTAACACTAAGATAATGTTCAATCTACAACAGTTGTTACCTTCTACTTTACCAAAAATCGAATAGAAAGTCATTTGATGAACAAAAAATAGTAAAGGAAAAACAAAAAGAGGGAGAAGGGAATGCACAGACCTCTTCAGAATTTGTAAAAATTGATAGCTCCTTCTCAATTAACTCGGCCACTGACTTCACATATTCATCTTCCCCGCATGGATGCCGTTGTATTAGAAGTTCAGGCTGTACAGTCAAAAGATGAGATTTCATATGACAAGTCAACTTACTTGACCAAATGCTTTGTTAACTTACTTGACCAGCATATGATGGGTCTAAAACAGAGCCAAATATCATATTTGTAATAGGATCAACAAGATCATATATAATCCCTCAAAAAAGAAAAACAAGATCATATATAACTTCAGCTGATGCATTCACCTGAAAGTGAATCAATAATACTGGATTCAGTTCACATATAACTTCACACATATATCCAATTGGATCAAAATGTATTAACTTTCAGGGAGCTATGAAAGCCAGCAATTTTCGATTCTCACTAACATGTAGGAAACAAACTTTGATGGTAGCTATGTATACCCACACACACTGTAGTTTATATGCAGAAAAAACACACACGTCAGGAATACCTCCACCAAAGTTATATCATTGCCTCCAGTGATAGACCAGACAATTCCTGTTGCTCTTTCAATGCCAATATCCAGTAGCAGAGACTTCAAGCTCTAGCATTAGCACATATAGGACAGACTAATAAAACAAGCAAAAGTGAAAGAGAAAACAATGATACAGATGCTATTGTTTGATTAAATAACCGGATGGAATTGACGCTAGTGAACCATTAGTAATCAGGAAAATACAAACATAAAAGGCATGAAAGAGATTGAAATATCAGTTAAAATCAGCCTAATGCCGATTTTTCTACTGGATTCCATAAAGCACAAAAGATTACAAAGAGCTAGAGTCTACAAAGAGCCAACAGAAGAAACCATTAAGACACACTCACACATACTTATCAAAGAATAGTGAAACAAAGATTTTTCTACACAAGAGGATGGGGAAGCAGTAATCGAGAACTCACCTTACCACACAATATTGATGCCTCCCACTTCGAAGCAGTCATCGCGGACGTCTCGAGCACCCTTGCCTCGGCTGGCGGCATCGGGCACTCGATGCGTTGAGAAGGGGGAGAGCAGGTGGCGTCACGGGGACGCGGCGCGGCGGAGGACGGCTCTCCCACGGCGGCAGCACAATGAGGAGGAGGCGGATCTCGGCCTGGCGGGCGGCAGCCTCGGCGCGCATCTCGGCCTCCTCCTCGCGCTCCTCGGCCTCGCGCGAGGAGAAGGTGGATCAGGGCGGGCCGTGTGCGAGGAGGTGGAGGTGGATCTGGGCGGGTGTGTGCGAGGAGGAGGAGGAGACAACGCTGGCAGAGAGAGATCGGGGCGGTGGCGGTGCGAGCAGAGGAGGAGCGCGAGGAGAGGCAGGTGGGTGGTGGCAGCGGCGCGCAGGGCAGGAGGAGCGGTGGCGCGTGGGCAGCGGGCTGGGCGAGACACGAGAACACGAAAGAGAAGAAACAAATCGGAGTTCGGACGGTGGCATAGAGACGTAATTTCTGTGAAGTTGGGACGACGTACGAGCCACCACGGACGCAACTGCAAGTTAAGTAGCAGTAAAGATTCTTATTACGATGAAACGGGCTTGGAAGTCTGTCAGGATGATGCATTACAAGGTTTTATTTATCTGCACTCCTGAGTACCTCCTGCTCCCCCTCCACACCTACAATGAGGGGCAGCGAACTCTTGCCAACTTGATCCAACTCAGAACAGCAGGATCACGTTGATAACTGTGACGCAGATGATGGCCAAGGTCGCAATTATCGATCCCTGATCAAAGGCTCTCCCCAAACCTCCGGCCCGGGTGAAGTGCTGAAAGGCAAGATACGCTGCTAGTGCCAGAGACACTATCGCACCACCTTGAGTTCCCCTGTACATGGAAAGTGAGCACATGAGCAAAAAGGTAAATGACAATTTTCAGAATCAGGACATAAACTGAAAACCTAAAATACTCTATGGAGTGGTTCCTGAATAGTCAGTTGGATGTACTTGCTGCTATTCACATATGACACAGTAGTGTACAGAAACATGATAGCGAGATGGTAACTCAAGTTAGTTTCATTGAGAACATCGATATATTAATACGAGTTATTAATAATGCCATGGTGATATTTTCATAGAATTCAATTTTGACAGATGCACTAGTTCTAGTGATGCTAAGATCTTATTTCCAAACAGTGCAATGTGATACTGTGATGTACCTCAGATTCATCATCTGGTAAGGAGCAACGTTCAGAAGCAGCATTGCTGATAATGGGAGCTCCAGTTCACCTGTGATAGTGATATGAAGGTATAAAGTAACTGTAAGCCTACACCATCTTGAACCTTTATATGATGAATCTTATTTTACACTACCTGGAATGGAGAAGAACAAGCGCACCAAAAGAGCAAGAAAAGCAGTCCACAGTCCATAGTCACTCCTAAAATTAGGAATTGATGCCATAGAATAAGTAGGCCCTCAAGACAGTGTTCTTATTTTAAAACGAACAAACATCAATGAGAAACAAAGAGAAGGAAAAGGTATAGATAATTCTCTGCACCAAATAGCAGCATCTTACTTGATCCATGAGACCACACTGCTAGGTGCTTGAAGAGCAAACAGGGGCACGAGGAAAGATTTGTGTATGCCTGTGCCTTTAGCAAGCAAGAGCACCCTGCAAAAAGAACAATCATTAAATCATTAAAGGGTACTGGGAGTTTAACACTGTATTTACGTGGCGATCTAAATCATTTCACTTCACTGAAAACCCAAATAAACTGCACAGCACAACTTTTCACCAGGCAGCAGCACTAGCTGAGTTTGCAGAAAGTACTTTGTGTTGTGTTCAACTTTACATGCCTATTCATCCTCAAGAAGAAAACAAGTAGTGGTGCTATTTCAAGTCACGACATCGACAGCTACAGAAGAAAGATTACCTTGGTGCTCTGCATTCATATATTTTTGCATCGCATGATGTCCTTTTTACTCGCTATATAGAAAGATTAGCAGCGCGTGATCATTGATCAAGAAAAGTAAGTAGTACTCCAATTGTCGCTGTAGCGTGCCATGAAATTTTTGAGCAAGCGACATCAACAGACCGCAGAATCTATAACGAGGATCCCGCATTTTACAGTCGGATGCTAGCAGTTAGCCACGGTCCTCGCAGGCAAAAGAGCGAACAGTTGCCGAGCTGGTGAACCCAAAAAGGCAGAGTACTTTTGAGTGAGGGAGGGGGGGCACTCACGCGGTGGCCGCGGCGGAGACCCAGTGCATGGTGGTCGGGCTGAGGTACGCCGACGACGCGCGGCACACGGCGGCGGACCCCCGGCGCCCCGCGCCCGCGCCCGTGATCATCATGCCCGGCGGCTGCGGCTTCAGCGGCAGCGAAGCGCATCCCCTGCATACATACAGTCACGCATCACCATGAGCACGAGGCCGATTACGCGGGCGTCAGTGCAGGCGCGAAACCCGGGCGAGGACAGAGGAACCCACCTGAGCGCGCCCGTCCGCAAGGCGGCGGCGGCGGTGGCGAGGACCGGGGAGGGTGAGGGGCGACGGGCGGCATTCCCGGCGGGCAGCGGCACCCGCGGCGGGAGCACGGGCGCTGACGAGGGGAGAGCGAGGCGCAGCGACATGGACATGGTAGCAGCGGGGACGGGCGGCGTTGGTGCTTGGTGGTGGCCGGCTGGCTGGCTGAGCTCTGGAAGACGAAGTTGGTTGGACTGTTTTGGCGTTCCGGAAGGGACTGGGTTGTGACAGCGAGAGAAGCGATGGGACAAGCGAGGCGACGAAGATAATTGAGTCGGGCCGGGAGTACTCGGGAGTGCGTGTGGGCAAGCAAAAGCCGGATCACGAGGGGGCGCACGTTCCCGCCCGGGAACCAACGGACGGAACGGCGGGAAGGGCGTTGCCTGCCGACTGCCGTGCCGTGCGGTGGCCGCCTTGCTGCCCTTGCGTGATCTGGAATTCTCAAGAGCTCGGGCGCGTGTGATTCCTTTGGATCTGAGCTGTGGGAAAGGTGGGCCTCGGAAAGTAAACGGACGGACGATGTTGCTTGCTATAGCGTGCAGGGCCCGGGCGGCTCCGCTCCGTGGGTTCCTTTTTGGGCTTTGGTTGTACCGCAGGCCCAGGTCGATCGGTACCGTGGGTTTTTCGTTTTGGTTTTGCGGTGATCCGGTGGGAGCAGCTAGAGTCCAATGTCTGCACGATGGACTCATCTGAGGACTTTTTTTTTCCTTTGACTAGACGGTTTGAGGACGGGGCGACGGGCTGCTGCGTATCTGGAGATAACGAGCCGCACTCTACCTGCTTCCGGCCCACTCTGAAAGGCTGCGCAACCCAGTACAATGAGGCCCATGGCTGCTTGAGCGCGGAGGCATGCCTCCTCGTGGTTTCACTAGGCCCAAAACTGACGCCGTCTCAAGCCTGCACCCTCCAGTCCCAGTCTCCAGTAGCTGGCACTACGCAGTTTCGGTTCAGAAGCAGAAGCACACGAATTTCATTTCTACAGGTTCTTACCGACATCCACGCACGATACGGTGAGGACCAAGAAAATACAGTGAAAACAACAACTGCTAAACATACACGACACAAGACGAGGCGATCAATCCCCTTCACGACGTTTCCGTTTTTTAACAGCTTCTGACGGCTAAAACAGCAACTTCCAGTCCGAGTAAAAAATATCAGCGACATCAATATCCTCAGCCACGAGAAAATCAACGGCACCCAATAGCCCCTCTCCACATGGCAAGTCTGAGCTATCTCCACCGGCTTGAGGCTCTCGCTGCGCCAACTGTGCCGATATCTCCACTCCACCAATGGCATCCCAGCTTCAGATTTTTCTAGCCATCTCTCTCATCATCTTCCCTTCTCTGTACCCACAGAGCACCGTTAAATAGCTACCTCCTCTGCCCATCTCAAACCATCTCCACGCACACCAGAGCCAGCCTCACACTCTTAGGAGAGCACGGTACAGCAGTACATCAATGGCGACCGCCACCATGGCCCTCTCCTCCTCGACCTTCGCCGGGAAGGCGGTGAAGAACCTGCCGGCGCTCGGAGAGGCCCGCATCACCATGCGCAAGACCGTTGCCAAGGCCAAGCCGGTCTCCTCAGGCAGCCCGTGGTACGGCTCCGACCGCGTGTTGTACCTCGGCCCGCTCTCCGGCGAACCCCCGAGCTACCTGACCGGTGAGTTCCCCGGCGATTACGGGTGGGACACCGCCGGGCTCTCGGCTGACCCCGAGACCTTCGCCAAGAACCGGGAGCTGGAGGTGATCCACTGCAGGTGGGCCATGCTCGGCGCGCTCGGTTGCGTCTTCCCCGAGCTGCTTGCCCGCAACGGCGTCAAGTTTGGCGAGGCCGTCTGGTTCAAGGCCGGCTCCCAGATCTTCAGCGAGGGCGGCCTCGACTACCTTGGCAACCCGAGCCTCGTCCATGCCCAGAGCATCCTCGCCATCTGGGCTTGCCAGGTCGTGCTCATGGGCGCCGTCGAGGGGTACCGTGTTGCTGGTGGTCCGCTCGGTGAGATCGTCGACCCTCTCTACCCCGGCGGCAGCTTCGACCCCCTTGGCTTGGCTGACGACCCTGAGGCGTTCGCTGAGCTCAAGGTGAAGGAGATCAAGAACGGCCGCCTCGCCATGTTCTCCATGTTCGGCTTCTTCGTTCAGGCCATCGTCACCGGCAAGGGTCCCCTTGAGAACCTCGCTGACCACCTTGCCGACCCCGTCAACAACAACGCGTGGGCCTTTGCCACCAACTTCGTTCCCGGCAAGTAAGGTGTCAATGAGAGGCACATGTGTATATGCAAATCGACTATGCTCGCGACCAAGTGTGTGTAGCTGGTTTCACTTGTACTACCACGATGATGATGTAAATTAATTACGAGGATCTTATGAACAAAAGATTGTCAGATTTTGAAGTAGACACTTTGTGATGTCCCCCAATGTTTTATCAGAGCAATACATACTCTCGTGGAAGTGAACAAACTTACCGTAAAAATGACGTGTACCGCATTCCTTTTTCAGGGATGGATATTCCAGAACTAACTACAAAATCTAGAAATACCCAGGCCAATGAAAAGGACATAAAAGAATTTTGATGGGATTAGGTGATTTGGTCGATAAGAAAGATCCCAATTAACAAGGAAGTATATACAAAAATAACAATCTTAGTCATACTAATTTTGCAGGGCACGCATGGGGCTGCTTCCCGGATATAGAATACAGAAACTCAGAGGCAACAATTAGAGCATCATATCTGTGATCACAAGATCTATCTGTCATCTTTTCTGCACGCCAAAATAAAAATGATGTTTTTATTATACAAGCAAAGATTAAAAACAATCATCTAAATTACTCAAACCCAATAACCTCGCGTAACAATGTTCCCCATTCCGCTGACTTTTATTTTCATTAATTATGAAATAATTTCTTTCCTCACACGTTCATAAAAGAGTGAATTCTATTTTTTGACCCCTCAATTTATGTTTCTTACAGCTTTGGTTTCATTTAGTGTGATTTCTTTTTTGACCCCATTTAGCAAAAGTTCAGTCACTAATGATCCCACTAAAGCTTTTAACCCGAATCCTTTTGTTCTTACAGGTGGATCGTGCCATCTGGTTTCACCCCGTCACGGTCAATACTATAAAAGCACGGATTATATAAAGTTACTATGTACATGAGCAAAGGCTAAATTATGGCCCCACGACTGGCTAATTCATTTTTAACTCCATATGTGGACAATACATGTTGATCGAGCATGTTTACTATCAGTTTACCAACAAAAAACTTCTTTTGACTATTACCTTCGGAGGAAGCAAATTAACACTTATTAGTTGTACAACAAATTGTAAGTGCACATGCAGAATCCTCAATAACTGATTAAACTCAATAACTTATTAGTTGTACAACAAATTGTAGTGCACATGCAGAATCCCCAAGCCCTACCCACGACTATATCCCATCCCCTTGAGGATGTCCCTGCGCCAACTGTACCCGGATGGCCGCTGCACCAATGAGATGGTGGCATCAGATTTCTCAGGCTGTGTCTCTCTTGCCAGCACAGATCAATTCCCTCTGTCTTCTCTTCTCACTTCTTTAAGTAGCTCCCTCCTCCTCCCTTCTGAATCCATCTTCAGTCCTTCACACTCACAGAATACTATTAGAAGCATAGAGTTCGACCACCACCGTTTTAAGAGCTAGCGCAATGGCAGCCACTACCATGTCTCTCTCTTCTTCGGCCTTCGCTGGCAAGACGGTGAAGAACATGCCGTCATCGACTCTCTTCGGTGAGGCCGGGGCACCATGCGCAAGACCGCCGCCAAGGCCAAGCCAATCTCCTCGAGCAGCCCGTGGTACGGCTCCGACCGTGTGCTGTACCTCGGCCCGCTCTCTGGCGAGCCCCCGAGTTACCTAACCGGTGAGTTTCCCGGCGACTATGGGTGGGACACCGCCGGGCTCTCAGCGGACCCCGAGACCTTTGCCAAGAACCGCGAGCTTGAGGTGATCCACTGTCGTTGGGCCATGCTTGGCGCGCTCGGTTGCGTCTTCCCTGAGCTTCTCGCCCGCAATGGTGTTCAGTTCGGCGAGGCCGTCTGGTTCAAGGCCGGCTCTCAGATCTTCACTGAGGGGGGGCCTTGACTACCTCGGCAACCCGAGCCTCGTCCATGCCCAGAGCATCCTCGCCATTTGGGCCTGCCAGGTCGTTCTCATGGGCGCCGTCGAGGGATACCGTGTTGCCAGTGGCCCGCTCGGCGAGATCGTTGACCCTCTCTACCCCGGCGGCAGCTTTGACCCACTCGGCCTTGCCGACGACCCCGAGGCATTCGCAGAGCTCAAGGTGAAGGAGATCAAGAATGGCCGTCTCGCCATGTTCTCCATGTTCGGCTTCTTTGTACAGGCCATTGTCACCGGCAAGGGCCCACTTGAGAACCTCGCCGACCACCTTGCTGACCCTGTCAACAACAATGCGTGGGCCTTCGCCACCAACTTCGTCCCCGGCAAGTAGTCAACGAGATCGACCATGCAACTATGAAGTGTGGATAGCTGGTGTGATTTGTACTACCATGATGATGATGTATACAACGAGGATCTCATGAAAAAGATTGTTTGATTCGAAGGCCACTTTACTCTCTGATATTCTGCATCTAGCCATTTGGTATTTTATCAGAACAATACTCTCTGACGTATGTTTTGCACTTATTGTAACCAATGACATGTGCTTACCAATCGCATACAAAACTGAGCACGCCGCCAATTGTCGGATATAGAATACATAAACTCAGAGTTAAAAACTAGAGGATCATGTCTATTACCACAAGATCTACCCACCAGCTTTTCGACATGTGTATATATGAAAACGAGGCCCTCATTAAGAGGTCACTTTCACTAATTGGTCGTTTACCATGAAACAAACTAAGAATGGAAAGAATCATCGTATCAAAAATATCCTGAATTACCAACCCAATAATCTCCTTGAACAATTACAGTCTCATATCCCTGAATCATTTCCATTAACTTATTGCGTCATACTAATCATGAGGAAGAGAGAAATTAAAAATAGGTATTCCACAGAAAACGTCAAAAGACAATGACCACAAAGCAATAATGAATAAGCAGTAATACTTAATGTACTGTTCACCGTAATGTTGTTGTCGGTGTCATTTTTCTTCAGTAAGTTCAGTAACTGAATAAACAGGCATCTGGCACGTGTTTGTTCGTGTCTTGCGGTCTTGCCTGAGTCACTACTTGTTAGTCAGCTGCTTTAGTGCGCCGCCTTTGACTGCTTCGTGGGATGGCACGAATCAAGCGTCAATGGCGGCATGACCAGGACACGATCAACACCGTGGGATGGCACGTCAGTAAGACTCGTTCTGTCTGGTATTTTCATTTTCATTTAGGCGTCAGTTAGCTAGTACAGGCCAAGTTTACAGAGTCTGTATAAGAAGCAAATAAAGCGGATCAGAATAGCTATGACAGTTTATGCAGCGCAAATCACTTGTGTCCCTGTGCGATTGTTCATCAAACTCAGCCCAATCACACATCTCCACGGGGACTCCTCTTAGCCCTACCCACAACTTTATCGTATATCCACATGAGGCCCTTGCTGCGCCAACTGTGCACCAATGGCAACGCAGCTTCAGATTTTTCAGGCTCTCTCCCCCTTGCCAGCACCGTACCGGGCAATCCCCTCCGTTCTTTCTCACTCCTTTAACTAGCTCCATCCTCCTCTCTTCTGATACCATCTCCAGTTCTTCACACTCATCCAATACTATTGGAGAGCACGGAGGTCAGCAACCACCGGTCTTAAAAGCAAGTGCAATGGCGGCCACCACCATGTCTCTTTCTTCCTCGGCCTTTGCCGGCAATACGGTGAAGAACCTGCCGTCGGCAGCTCTCTTCGGCGAGGCCCGGGTCACCATGCGGAAGACCGCTGCCAAGGCCAAGCCGGTGTCCTCGGGTAGCCCGTGGTACGGCTCTGACCGCGTGTTGTACCTCGGCCCGCTCTCTGACGAGCCCCCGAGCTACCTGACCGGTGAGTTTCCTGGTGACTACGGGTGGGACACCGCCGGGCTCTCGGCTGATCTTGAGACCCTGATCTTGAGACCTTTGCCAAGAACAGGGAGTTGGAGGTGATCCATTCCCGCTGGGCCATGCTTGGTGCCCTCGGTTGTGTCTTCCCTGAGCTTCTCGCTCACAATGGCGTGAAGTTCGGCGAGGCCGTCTGGTTCAAGGCCGGCTCCTAGATCTTCAGTGAGGGTGGCCTTGACTACCTCGGCAACCCGAGCCTTGTCCATGCGCAGAGCATCCTGGCCATATGGGCTTGCCAGGTTGTGCTCATGGGCACCGTTGAGGGATACCGTGTTGCCGGTGGCCCGCTTGGTGAGATCGTTGACCCTCTCTACCCCGGCAGTAGCTTCGACCCACTCGGCTTGGCTGATGACCTAGAGGCATTCGCCGAGCTCAAGGTAAAGGAGCTCAAGAATGGCCGCCTTGCTGTTTTCCATGTTCGGCTTCTTCGTACAGGCCATCGTCACAGGCAAAGGCCTGCTCGAGAACCTCGCTGACCACCTTGCTGACCCCGTCAACAACAACCCCTGGGCCTTCGCCACCAATTTCATTCCTGGCAAATAGGCCGTCATCGAGAGCCACACCTAGGAGCTGTGGGTGGCTTTGAGATCAACCATGCTCGCCATGAAGTGTGTAGTTGGTTTCAATTGTACTACCACGAGATGTGAATTACAAGGATCGTATGAAAAAATTTGATCGATTTTGAAGAAGGCCACTTTGTGATGTCGTGCATCTATTGCGCACAAATGCTACACCAATCAGTGATCAAACTATCGGCAACTCATATTTACATGTACTCCTCCAATACCGCTAGCATGCCCGCCTTGTTGCACTCCACTGCCGCATCCCTCAACGCGGCGTTCGCCTCAAGCAGCCTCGCCGCTTCCGCCGCGGCCACGCCCTTGATCAGCCCCAGGATTCAGGAGGCTCGGTTCCTGGCGTCGGACACGTACGTCTCTGCCTCTTGGGCGAGACGCGCCGCCGCCAGCAGAACACTTGTCCTTTAAAGTTCAGCATTCGGAACACCGGATTCAGGATGTGGACGATGAGTCATGTTGAGCATGAGTTTTAGGCTAGCAATTAGGATGGTGCATTGCCAGCGGCCCATTTTCCTCGGAGAAGGGGAATTTGAATTTCTCCTCAAAACTGGCAATGTTCATCAAGAACCAGAAGAAAAACAAAAATGATACTAACAACAGCAGCTAATTTGCTCAGTTAGAATTTTCTTAGGCAGTTAAAATCATTCCCAAACTCCATCCATTCCTATTACCAACCTAAGTACAGAATTCTTTATGGTGGAAAACAAACACAAACATCCACAACTTGGGCATTGTTGTCAACTAGAACCCAAAACATTCACAGGGTTTTTATTTATTTGACACCTGAAACATTCACGGGTCTGTTGTGCTTGAAAGAGGAGATAGAGAGGCACGCAGCATCTGGAATGACAGAATATAGAAAGGGTGGAGTACACACAATATGACACAGCACAAGAGAACAAGAGATGATGCTGCTCACTACATCACATACATTGCTCTGCTCAGCAATGGAAGCTTTGAGTAGGATGCCACATAGTATTGGTTGGCATAGCGTGCCCCGAAATAATGGCATTCAAAATCATCATGGATCTCACTACGTTTCCCTGTGTTGATGTTGTACGAGATAAGCTTATTAGTCCCACTATTGACGAGGAAGATAACCCCTCTTTCCAAGTCAAGAGATACTATCTTGTAATCACGCGGCCAGGGCAGGTTCCCATCATCACTACAAAGAAAGTCATCCCTTCCTAATGCATCTTTCATACTAATACGATGTTTCGGAGACCACCCGTGAGAATAAGCATCAAGACTGTGAACTGCAATTGCACAGTCACCCTTCTCTGGAAATGCGCACTGCAAGAATCCCATTGATTGGCCAAAGCAACCATCCTCGAAACACCAAACATCATGTGGTAATTTGATAGTAAAATAACAGGGTGGTATGCCAAAACTTATTGCCTCCAAGCCCTCAAACACCAGAACATCATGGCTAGGTGTCTTCAAATAAAACTTTCCACCTATAAAAAAGTATTGTTTATCCATCGGTAAATCTATCGCAGAATTCCATCCTTCATCCATAAGCCATCTAGATAGTCCAGACGAGAACACCCAAAGTTCGCTGATAACATTACCAAATCGCCCACCAACATCAGACTTCTTCTTAAAGCACAAGACATAGAACTGTGCTGACCATGATGGATCGAAGGCCAAGAAAGCAGTATACTGGTAGTCATACGGATATGGCTCACGGTAAGTATCAGGAAGCATCCTCCACTCTTGTGTTGCCGGGTTGCACACCACAAAGCGGCAAATATTTGAAGAAGTATATCTGTACTTACAAAGAACTAGACCATTGCAACAGTCCGCAAATTCCAAATGCTTGTAGTGCGGCAAGAATTTAAGAGCTCCATCAATTTCGACGTCATTTGGGTAGAGGCTAACAAGCTGGATAGCAGATCCGCCCTTGCCTCCATGAAAAAAACCAGTAGGAAATTTCGGCAGTTTCTGATTGTAGTGTGGATTGGAGGAGAAGGCAAGCCAAGCCTTGCAGACACATTTGAAACGGCAAAAAGTCTTCAACGGCAGTCGGGACAGTATTTCCACAACTAGATCATCAGGAAGACTAGCAGCACTAAACACCTCCTGAGAGTCCATCTCTTTATGGCAGCTTACTGCAAGGCAAAATTGCTCTCAGAAAAACAGAAGCTACACGGTAACAAAATACAATTATTTGAAGCAAATAAAGAAACAAACAATTGCTAGCAAAACTAGGCTGTGGTTCATAGGTTTTCCGAGTTAGAGGAAGAAATGGGTCAAAATAGCCAGTTGCACCGAAGGAGAGTATCATAACACCATGAGATCTTAGCAATCTACCATAACTTTGCATAGGGTTCAATTGTGTATGTAATCAATTTGATTTTCCATGTATGATTGAAGTATTAATACATAAAATGCCCACGAATTTTAGAATGACAAACATACCTGCCTACAACTGCACACTGACACATTGTTCATTCCAGTGATCAGAGTGTTCCAAATACAGTAAAATATCACCAGATTTATTCGACTCTCCCGGTCTCCATATTTTTCCAACCCATCCCAAGTTACCAACCGTCCTACCTGATGGTTCTCGCAGCCTTACCGAGTCCTACATAACAGAGAGACCTAGAGTTTCTTGTGGTCTCTCATTAAATGACTCTCTCCACTCTTTTTCCGAGATCTTTACTATTAATTATTAAATGGGAGTTGGCACCCAGGGTGATGGTACGTCATTCCCCTCCCCCACACGGTGTGACTCTCGTGTCACATTCAGTTGGCACCAAAAGTTAGACGGACCTGCCCGATATAACCATTTGCTCCACGTCACCCCATCGCACATCTCCCCTTTTCCTGCAGTGCACGCGATCCTCCCCACCACTACATTACAGGCTCAAGGAGGAGAAAACTCTGAAGCTGCAGGAGGAGGAGGTGATGGTATTGATGCCAGCGGCGATTATCGAACCGAGGCCGTCACGGTGCGCTGGGCGGTGCGACTTGTGTAGTTGGTGTGAGGCGTCTGGAAGCCATTTCTGCCTGCACAGAGCCCTCAGCGACGGGGTTGGCGAGATATCCACCAACCAGCCATTGAAGTGGAGGTGCAGGTGAGGATCCTGAACCCGCGCCCACGAGGTAGTTTTTGTGTTAGATCAACACATGTTTGAGCTTCAAGCCTCTGATCCATCCATCAGAGATCTATAAGTTGTTGGAAGATGCTGTGCTAGGTGCTTAGAGCCAAGAAAAAGAGAGATACAGGAAAAGAAGAGGGGATAGGACGACGGCGGCCTGGCTCCTCCTATCCTTGTCACCTTGGCGGATCGGATCCATACTTCGCAGCAGCACAGCTCCATGCTGCGATCGAGATTGATTTTGATTTGGGGATCCAATTTGGAGGTGAGTTGTGACTTTATGGATTATTGTTGAATTGTGATCTTTTTGAAGGTTTGGGAACTGAATCTGTTGCTTGCAGCAGGGGGGTGACTAATTAAGGCGGATTGAGACCTTGAGGTAATAAAGTGTCCAGATAGTGGCTGAGAAGGATTTACAATTTTAAATTTATATGAAATTACAATATTGAGCTTTATGCATTTAAGTGTATACATATTAGTGGTGGCTGGACCTTCGGGCAGGAAAATTTTGGTGGTGAAGAAAGGCATCAGAATTTATTGTGTCCTGAGTTTAGCAAATTAGATAGGGACGGAAATAAGTTCTTTTTACAGCATTTACTTGGAAAGTAATCACACACCTTTCTGTTTTAGTAGCAGAAAGAAAAACCATGCTATCTGAAATTTAAATTCTGAATTTTTATGCATTATTAGAACAAATCAATGCATATATATTCCTTAAGTTGTTTGGGAAAGTACAGTAGCTCATATATTTTTTGGGGAGTAAAGTACAACATTGAATTATTTCTGTCTTTTCTATTGGGAAATTGACCTGTCAGGGCTGAAGGGGAAAGTGATTCTCAAGTCATAATCATATACTTTCCATGTTCGTTTTGAGAATCATGATAAAATAGCATAGTATCAGTTCTCCCAGAAGAGAACACATTGATTGTCAAATAATCCTTTTGAAATAAATAGTTACTGATGGAAACATGTGTTCATGTTGTATCTCAATCTTGCAGGCAAATCAGACTATAATATTTGTTTATAAAAATAGTAGATTAGATCTCAGTTCCAGTGTTGTTTATTTTCCAAGAAATTGGAGTTGCATCATTGTACTGGAAAGAGACCAAAATATCTGTGGATCCTTCGCCATGAGAATAGAGGGTTAGTCTGTTTAACCTTGTCAGGAACACTACTGTGAAAGGCAGCAGCAGAAGAAGAAGAAGCAGCATGGCTGAAATGCAGCATTCGGCGGTGACTGTCTGCAGAGAAGCCCACAACAAGAGCTAATCTGTGACTGACTTCCCTTGACTCCCTAATCTGTAATAACTGATCGCAATCTCCTGAAATCACCGTTCGCCCAATTTGTAACCCGAAACAACGAGTCAATTAACGACATCGACTAACAAATTACGTCAGGTTACCACGGATTGAGACGAACGACAGATAAATAACTAGGGTTTGGACGGATATATAAAACCAGGGGGATAATGCTGAGCGAAAGCCTGAACGTATACCTGCAGAGGGTCGAGTTGGCGTGGCGGCGAAGCCAACGGTCGGGGGCGGCGGAATCGCATCAGGGCAGCTGCACCGGCGGCTCAGCCTCCACGCCGGCGAGGAGCACGGGGAGAGCGAAGCATTCTCGTTGTTGCTGTCGTTGTCGTCACTCCCCCAGAGCAGTATTCCACAGCACTGGCCCATCCTCCTCGGGGTTTGAACATCGGTCGAATGAACTCCGCGTGGGCCTGTGGGCCGGAATGCAAGATAAACTCCTCCAGCCCAGATACAAACAATCGACTTTGAGTCCAGATACAAGTAAAGCAACGCTTGTCAGTTAAAAAGAAGCACCTTTTTGTTCAGGAGTTTTAGATGCATATGCAAAAAGAACGGAGGATATGGGATGGATTAAGCACTTTTTGTTTGCGTTAATAACTTGTCGTGTGCAAGTGGAAAGGAGCTCGATCAGTTGAAAAGCAAGCAGTTTTTTCCAGAAAACCTGTGGGATGTAGCGGCTTGGATAGAGATGACAGAGAACTGAAAACGTGAAACTAGCCCAGCGTGATTACTTAATTAATTAAGCTTTTGATCTTGGCGATTTGCTGGATTGACTAGAAAACAAAAACCCCTAACTAATCTTTTTCTGTTACTCCACGGAATTGTTCTGGCATTTTTTTAGATGAGAAAAGATAAGGGATCCGAGTGGAAAGGAGCTCGATCAGTTGAAAAGGAAGCAGTTTTTCCAGAAACCTGTGGGATGTGGCGGCTTGGATAGACATGACAGAGGACAGAAAACGTGAAGCTCTGTGTGATTGAGCTTTTGATCTTCACGCTTTGCTGGATTAACTCAGAAAACGGAAATCCTACCTACTCCATCCGATTCATAATTAGTGTCGGGTTTAGGGAGTAATGTTTTTCTTTACTCTACGAAATTGTTTTGTATTTTTCGTAGAGGAGGAAAGATAAGGGGTCCGAGATAATGGTATGACGTGAGTCTTCTCTTGGATATATATGCCATGAAAGTTTTTTAAAGATATATAGATGCCCCCTCGATAAAAAGATGTAGGTGAGTGAAAGAAACGAAAAGACGTGGAAAGTTGATATTTATGTTGTAAAGGAGATGTCTTGTCAAAAGATGTAGCTAGATGACACGGAGGAAGCGCGAACAACACATGATTAAACTTTTGATCCCACGATGTGCTTTTATTAACGAAGCAAGTCCCTAGTCTTTTTCTTTTACTCCACGAAATTACTTCTCTTATAGGTGCACAATGGTATGACGTCGACTAGCCTTCTCTTCGAGGTGCATAATGTATGTGGCGAGGTTTTCTTACTCGGCTTGGTAAGATTGCCTTCATGTCATTGCATTACAAGGTCTTTTTGAGGCAAACGACCATATGGTTAGATCTTTAATGCGAAGTTGTAGCGGACGATTTACTAGGATGCGCCTTCATTGGAGAAAATCTTAGCATTTCTGGATTAAACATATTATCGGCTTTCTGTTATATGATTATTTTTTAATGAAAGGGTGAAACATGTTATGTAGTACTAAAATACAGAGTACTACGGTGAAATGCAGCCAACAAAACAATGAATGAATAGATATTTGTAGTACGATGCTAGAATGACGACACATGTCATACGTCTAATGGTCTTGTACATGTATAAATAGGGGTGCTCCCTCACCCCATGAGTACAACAATCACACAAGTAATGAATATGGAGTAGTACGATAGCCATTAAAAAAATGTTATATCAAAATCGAGATAGTATCGATAAACTCTATAAAGTTGAAACCCACTAAATGCAATAAATTTAGCAAGCTGCACATGCAGCCTATCCATCTCAGTAATGCAATAAATTTAGCAAGCTGCACATGCAGCCTATTCATCTCAGCAATGCAATAAATTTAGCAAACTGCACATGCAGCCTATCCGCCTCAGCAATTTTTCACGTCATCATGTAGGATCAGTTATCACTAATCAACCATGCACTAATCTGGACCAGCACACCGCGTCTGCTCGCAGCATTCCGTTGCAGGCTTCGCCAGCGCCAAGGAATTCTGGGCCAAGTTTGCAGCCCACCCAAAACTGTTGCCCACCTGTAAGTGCTGTCACGCACGCATTGTTCTAAAAAAACCCGTTAATATTCGTTGTAATCCCTCTAATTTAGGAACGAACATCCCTTCGTTTCCTATCCTCCTCCACAGCCCCGTTAATATTCAAATTAAAATGGAAACCATTGTATGAATTAAGAAACAATGTCCTGTCGTTTCCATTCCTCTTCCCCTCTGTCTTTTCCAATTCCACTAAATAATTGTCCACGTATCAAGTGCGATAAAAGGCAGCTGCTGGGAGGGCTGTAGTACTACCATGGGAGAGCAGCGACATGTAGCAAACTCAAGGCCGCCAACTTCGTCCTGGCTGAAGTTTTCTCACCAGTGCTGCCGTCACCGTTGATGACGAGCCGCGTTGCCGCCGGAGATGCCGTTGGGCGGCTGGGCGGCATGCCGTACCGGTCCACCTGTGGAGCGTCGGGTGCGCCTTCGCAGAGCGGCGCGTGCGTCGGCCCGTGCGGGAGCAGGTCCACCGGATCTTCAATCTCCGCAGCTTGCTGCCCAACGCCTCCATCAAATATTGTTTCGGCCGCCACCCTGTCCCACAGGTGTTGAGGTGCGTACAAGAACCGCCACCGCCTGTTGCGGACGCAGGTGCGTACGGGAGCCGGTTGATGGGGACATTCGTGCCATTCGTGGTGCCAGACGAAGCCGCATTCAGGTTTCTTTAACGCTGCTTAGTATTGACCCAATGCGATGGGACAAATGAATTTCAGATTATTAGGATTTCATAAATTCAGATATTTGCGCTATTATATGTTTGCACTATTATATGTGTGTAATCTGGAAACGGAGATGCCGTTCATATGATTGTATTCGACGATGCTTTGGGCACTGACTATAGTATTGATATAAGCAAAATTATCAGAGGGTGCGCATTTTGCTATGAACTTCCATCTCTGATATTGCAATATGGAAGTTTACAGTGGTCCACGAACCCAAGCCCAACACCAGTAGATTTTTTTTAACATATGCTCCCGCAGCAACGCGCGGGGTATCATCTAGTTTATTAGAAAGTTAAAACTTTTGATGTGCTGTGTGTATTGGTATTTGTATTGTTGATCTTTGTTGTATTTGGTGATCAAATCACTTCTCAGAAAAAATCACGAATCAGGAGGCGCGCAAAGTTACGCCCCAACCTCTAGTTGAATATCATTATCAAGCAAATAGAGCTAATGTCAAACTCAACAATCCTTCATTGCAATTGCCAAATTGTCTTGTTTTTGGCAATTCCAACAATACAATATGTACCCAAAAAAACAAAAAACAAGACAATAAAATGTATTCTAACAAAACAATGAATATCATTGCCGTTGCAATTGCCGAACTGTTTTTGCCAATGCCAAAATAGAGCTAGTGAAATGAATGAGCGAGCGAGCATTTGATCGATTTTGGCCTAAACTCAACGCAGTCTAATGGGAAAATCATACCCGTCAATGTCAAGGAATAATCCAAACAGGCGAAGAATAATTTGAGGGAGCTCTGTCCGAGAACTAACACCACTAGAGGTTGCCATTATATCATGATGCGTTTCAGACCAGCGCCGTTGTCATTGCAGAAATACTGCCGGTGTCCGGGGGCCTGCACTGATCTTCGTCGAATGAACGCCAGTTCGTCCAAGAAATAAATCCCTTCCCTGGAACCGGGGAATAGAAATGTCTCACACAATCCAGAGCAAACACGAGCAGCAAAGAGCATTCGCCCATCTCCTTCCAAGTTCAGACCTTGATCCTGCCGGCAGTGGCCACCTTCTGTGAACACTTCAAAAACGAAAAACGCAGGTCTGATCCTCGTCCCAAAATTATTCGACAAAAGCAATCCTCACCACCATCAGACTCTGGCCTCGGGACTCAACAAGGTACCGCCCACTCACACGCTCGGACGTGCCTTTGAGCGGCTCATTGGGGGCTGTCTGTCATCCCAATCTCCAAGACGTGTTCTTTCGGCACGCATACGAAGTTCTCCTCTGTGGTGAGTAAAAAGAATATTCCCCGATGATGGAGGACATCCTCCAGCGCGACGGGCGCGTGCTCAGGCGAGTAGCGGATGTACCCGTGGCAGGCCCAATTTGATGGCCGCGGATTCCCACCTCCACCTGCCAGAATGCAATCTGAGGCACCACGTCGAAACTGTTTGCGAACTTGTCCGTGCCCACCCCGTCGACGATTGCAGCTGCCATGCACCGCCTGCCCGGTGCCACCGGCGAGCATGAGAGCGTCGCGGTGAGGATGAGCATGGGAGGAGGGGATGGTTCTCTATTTGGCTCTCCGCCAACCGCCGCCCAGGAGACAGAGTCCACGAGGGGGATGCGGTGGTCGGAGTACATGTTGAAGAACGCGTGGCCACTGTGCTGCCCTTGGGCGATGACAACCCACCGAAGAAGAGGGCTGACGTGGTCATGACTAACCACGTACTCGACTCGAGTATAACCGTCACGGGTCAGCTGGGGGTCACAAAGAAGACTAATACAATTCGAGGAGTCTATATGAAGACAAAGGGAGCCTAAACATATTATACTTCGACATTGTATTCGACTTGGACTCTACCTGGGACCTGATCTCCTGCATATATAAAGGAACCAGGAGGGGGAGCCAAGATCAACCAATCAAGCATAGAAGCCGCCTAGGCGCACTCGTGAGATCGAATCTGTGCATCTAGCCTCCGCGACTCTTTTGTAATCAACTCATCAATATAATCCAGACAAGCAGGATGTAGGGGTTACCTTCCGAGGGTCCCGAACCTGGGTAAATCATGTCCCCTGTATCCTTGGTCCTTGTTAGCCGACGAGATCGCCAACACATACACTCGAAACTTTTCTAGATACAATTCCACCAATATGGACATTGTCGAAGTCACCCCTTAGTCAAGAGCGTCGCCGGTGTCGCTCCCGACGCCGAGGCGGTGAATGTCAGAGTGGGCGATGCAGTAGCATTCTGACCTGCGCTCCGTTTCCGCGCGATTGGTGGAAGGGATTTAGTGCGCCGGTACGGTAGCAGAAGCCATGGAAGGAGACACGGACTCTGCAGCGGCGGAGCGATGACTTCACGCCATACTAACCCAGTCGATGAGGCAGGGTAGGTGTCTGGCGATCTCAGCGAGCAGTTCGCCCGAGAGCTCCCGCCATGGCGCAATAGCACGAGCCGCCATTGGGTAGAGAGGAAGAGGGGGGTTGGACACTTGGACTTGCCGTTGCGCTGCGCTTGGTTTGAGAAGAAGATGGGGATCGCGAGGTAGAAGAAGAGGGGCAGAGACAATTCTTTTTTTAATATAATTGTTTCTCATTGCTGAGCTGGCACCGGCATGGACAAAGTTGGGCTGCGGCCCATGGGATCGTGAACCAGTTTTGCGAACACGTGGAAAAAATGACGTAATAAGTCCAATAATTTAATGAAAATAAAGCAGGGAAAGACGATCTTTGTTCCGTGGGATTGTTGGCCTGTGGCATGGTTTGAGTAATTCAGAACGTGTGATGATTGTTTCTATTCTTATCATGCTTTCGGTAACTACTAAAAACCTCATTTTCATATCGACCTGTGGGAACGCTGATGGATAGGTCTTATACTAACAAACGATCGACCTTTGTTTGCATACGCCCTTTTAGAATTTATAACAAACATGATGCTACTTTTTATAGTACTTCTACTCCCTCCGATCCATATTAATTGTCTAACATTTGTTCAAATATGGATGTATCAATGCCTAAAAAGTTTTTAGATACATGTAATATTTTGACAATTAATATGGATCGGAGGGAGTAGTACACTTCCACGTGAAAATAGCTGCTCTGTGCATCCTTGTGTTATACAAACCTTTTCCCTACTCGCTGTTAAAAAAGGACGTAGTTCTTATCTTACTAGATGGAAAACAGAAGAAAGTGAGATCTCGTCTAAGTTCGTTGTCCTACCTAAGTCAAATTTGAAGAAGTTTAACAAATCAAACTTTTTTTTGAGGAAAAACAAATCAAACTTTTTAAGGTCTCAAATTTACAGAAGATGTATCAATATTTACACCTCTATATTAGTTTTATTAAATCCGTCAAGATTTGGTATTGTAGATGTTGTAGTAAGACGTTTTCATACTGGCAACAACATCTAGCTGAAGGAAGAAGATGAAAAATGTGCACCTGTTAGGTGTAAAAACTAGGTCTGAAGAGTTACAAGACTGTTGCTCCGCACACTTGTGGAGATGTCGGATGTTAGAAAGGTAAGAGTTAAAGAAGACTCTTCTGTGCGTGCACGATTAGATGCGAGCAGATGCAAACAATTGTGGAGATGTCGGATGTCAGAAAGATAAGAAATAAGTCTATGACATCTGTGGATGAAGCATGACGACAAAGTAGTGGAAAGGGCTTGACATCATTACTGTGGGCCCCGCGACAATCGGATGGCTCTACTATTGGACCATGAGCATGGTTGAGAAAGTAACTTCAGACACGCAAAGTGTATACACTCTAACCATGAGCACGGTTGGGAAAGTAACTTGGGGCCTACAAAGTAACGTACACAATATCATCTTGGACTCTCACAAAACACACACACAATATTATCTTGGACACCATGTGGTCAACCTCTCCTAAACACCTCATAGAAGCGTCACGAGCAACATGCCGCATGGGGCCATCGAAGCTGGCGCTATTCTATTGCACCACAAAGTCATTGAATCCAACGCCCTCTGTCTTTTGGAAAAAAAGGTCCTCTTCCACGTGTGCACGATTAGATGCAAGCAAATACAAACACATGTGAAGAGTCGGATGTCAGAAAGACAAGGAAGAAGTCTTTGATGTCTATGGATGAAGCATGAGGACAAAGTAGTGCAAATGGTACAACATCATTGGGGCCCATGTCAGACATATGGCGCTATGCATGGAACATGAGCATGGTTGGGGAAGTAAGTTCAGGCCTGCAAAGTGTATTCACTCGGACTGTGGCCATGGTTGGGAAAATAACTTTGGACCTGGAAAGTAACACAATCTCATCTCGGGCTCTTGCAAAACACACACATGATGTCACCTTGGAAAGCACACCATCCTAGACACCACATAGGATCGTCATAGAGCAACCTAACGCATGGGACAATCGGTGGTCACACTATTCTATGACACCACGAAGTCAGAGCCCCACGCACCCCACCCTTCAGTCTTTGGGGAAAAGGGTCGTCCCCTCTCTATGCGGACTTAGATGCAAGCGGACACAGACACGTGAGAAGAGACCGAACACAAAAAGGGAAAGGAAAAGGTCGTCGATGCGTTTTTGTGGACGAAGCATGAGGAAAAACTAGTGGAAACGGCAGGACAACGTCATTGTGGGGCCCATGATTGACAAATGGCGATACGCATGGAACGTGGGCATGGTTGGGAAAGTAATTTCGCAAGTGGTTTACCCAAATATTGTATTCAAGAGCTACATGTTATGTCGATATTTTTACTAGGCAATCAAAAACAAAACATGGTATCCTTATCCAATGTAATTGTCGAAATTGGTTCTAAAAAGGGCGTAGCCTACTCGCATGAGTGTATTCAAAAGCATTTCCTCGTGCCAATATCTCTAGCAGACAACTAGGACTATGTCCTAGTATCCTTATCCGACGCACTTGACCAAAACAATGGATGTACAAAGAGCGGAGCTTACACGGCGAGTGTATCTGAAAGCATTGCCTCGTCCCGATATCTCTAGTAGGCAACTAGAACTATGTCCTCGTATTCTCATATCTTACGCGCTTGACCAAATTAATAGATGTACAAAGCACGCAGTCTACTCGTCAAGCGTATTCAAAAGCATTGCCTCATGCCGATATCTCTAGTAGGAAATTATAACTATGATCTAGCATCCTTATCTGATGCCTTTGACCAAATATAAAGGATGGGCGCAATTTACTTGCAAAGTGTATTCAACAGCATTGCCTTGTGCTCATATCTCTAGCGGAAATGCCTTGCATACGCGGACGGCGTACGATATGTGTACTACAACACACAGACACATTTCCCAGTGATGCAACTCCAGGGCCTCACATACTGACTTAGTACTAGTATGAGTCTTGTCGTATGAAATTGTTGTACAATTTGTATCGTACGTGTATCACTTCTCTATCTCTAGCAGTCGATTAGAACCAAAGCTTGATATCCTTATTCAACGCGCTTGACAAGATTAGTGGATGTAAAAGGGACACGATTTTACTCGCGGAGTGTATTCAAAAGCATTAGCTCGCACCGATATCTCTACTAGGCGATTGGAACGAGGGCTTGGTATCCTTATCCAAATTGATTTATAAAGGATGTGGTTTACTCACAGAGTATACCCAAAAGCATTGCTTCGTGACCGATATACGAGTATGTAGTAGGCAATAAAGACAAAGATTTGGTATCCTTATATACGACGTCGTTGACCAAATTTTGTAAAAGGACGGTTCATGACGCGACCGAATCCTAAACGCGTTCGTCCAAATCGAAGCAACAGATGACACACGGGTGAAATTAATGTATACCCATCATTACAAGATACGCGATAAATAATACTCCGTCCTGTATCGGATGGATTACTATAGACAAAAACAATTTCTTTTTACTTTCCCATAACAATCATCTGGACAAGTATCAAAAAGCAAAGAAAGAAAAAATAGGCAAAGCTACCAATCATACATTATCTGTTTCACATCACCCCTCGAAGGCTCGAATTCCATAAGCCGATGAATTTGTTTCCCGTGGTTTCATAATACGGTCAACCACTGTGTTATTTCACGGATTGTGGAATCGGTTTTCGGAGTTGCTTGTGAGCACGAAAATACGTGTAATTGCATGTGACAAGGTAGTATAGTGCTAGTACTCCAGTATTATTATTGGAAGGAAAATCTGGCGTATAGGAGTAATAATTAATTAACACGGGCAAGGAAAGGAGGGGAAAA
Source organism: Brachypodium distachyon (assembly GCF_000005505.3). Taxonomy (NCBI): domain Eukaryota; kingdom Viridiplantae; phylum Streptophyta; class Magnoliopsida; order Poales; family Poaceae; genus Brachypodium; species Brachypodium distachyon. The sequence continues at coordinate 14,342,360 of NC_016132.3, read as the reverse complement.
AGGCGATGGCTGCCTCCCCCGTATTTATGCGTCCTCCCCGCAATGGATCCGTCAATCCATGAATCCATCCATCCACCCGTCCGTCGGCCCAGCTATATAAGGCTAGGCGCAGGGGAGCAAGGGGGAGGAAGGGTTTTGGAATTAGGCCGCCGTTGTTGTTGCGTCTCTCAGAGAACCGAAGTGAAGCACAGCCGGAAGCCGAAACCGAAGCTAGCCCACCCCCGCCACAGCACCGCTCCGCCGCGCCGCTGAGTCGGTCTCCCGGTTTGGAAGGGGAGTAGGAGGAGGAGGAGGGATCCAGGCGGCGGCGGCGAGGATGAGCGGCGGCGGCGCGGGAGGAGGAGGGAAGGGGGCGGCGGCCGCGGGGCCCGTCCCGCAGGCGTCGAGGAAGCTGGTGCAGGGCCTCAAGGAGATCGTGAACCGCCCGGACGCCGAGATCTACGCGGCGCTGCGCGAGTGCGGCATGGACCCCGACGAGGCCGTCAGCCGCCTCCTCTCCCAAGGTCTGCCCATCTCTTCCCCCTCCCCGCGCGCCACTGATTCCGTGCCTTTTTTGATGTCTCTTCGCGGGCTACTCCCTCGATGCGCGATTGGAGGGGGCGCCCCCGGCCCCGACCCCGAGGTTCCTCGCCGCTAGGGTTCTCAGGAGGTTCTTAGGACAGCGTGCTTTCGCCGATTTGAAGCGATTCGTTAGTCGTTGCCGCTGTGGCCGCTTTCTCTGCGTGTCCCATACGGACTAGCTGGAATCAGACGAGCCTGCTTTTAGTTTTCCTTTCTGGCCTCCTGTGGATTAGTGACAATATAGCTGTTTTCTATTGTAGCATTAGATAGATTTATGAGTTATTTTTTAGGCTCGTGCAAATCAGCTCTTGCTTCTACATTTGTAGGTGTCTGTTTAGACTGCCTGCTAAATGCTGCTAGTGGCAAGCCCTTCCTATTTTGGGTTAGGTGGTAGGTAGATTCTCCTTGTTTTCTGTTGTTCATCCATTTCTTCTGTTGTTGTTGGATGGAGAGGAGAATCCGGGAAGTGCGGGACTTCAGGAGAAAAGGGGGTAACTGATATCTTTAGCCGACTGGTTTTACTGCAAAATGCTTTCGCGGTAGTTTTAGCTACTGGCCAGGAACTGATGATATTGGTAACATTTAGCTACTGGCCAGGAACGCAGTTGTGCTCATAGATTTGGGAAAGGAGATGGATTCTTGTATTCTTGGCTAAAGCTTAGTGAAAACACTTCTGTTCTGCTTGTTTAATTGAGTATGCTTGTCTGAGATCGGTTAGGTATTCCTATATTGCTTTGGTAGTTGTCATTTTCAATATGCCTCTATTCTACAGTGGGAGGGAAAGTGGCACAATCGGATTTGCTATTTTTGTATACTTGTGTTGTTATGTGTGCTTTTCTGAGATGAGGGATTTAGTTTTTTCTTCATGGACAAAACACTGAGGGGATTTTGTTGAGTTCGTTTGAATAGTACTCCCTCCGTCCCATATTAAGTGTCGAAATATTACATGTATCTAGACGTTTTGTAGGCATAGATACATCCATACTTGGACAAATTTGAGACACTTAATATGGGACGGAGGGAGTAGTTTCTTTTTCCCTGTCCTGTACTTATGTGAAATCTGGAGGAATTTCTGGGATAACAAGTTGATGCGGACAAGGACTCCTTGCACATTTTAGGATGTGCTTCTCTTTACATCTGGGTTGACATTTGCTTAGTTTGATCTTGATAACTATGAAGGTCAGGCACACCTTTGTGTAACTTTTGTCGACACCATTGGCCTCCCTGTAAAGTGCTTTTCCTAATTGTATGAGGATTAGTGAAACCGTAAGATGTCTTATAGCTCTACATTACTTCTGAAGGTTGTAAATTACGTTCTTGAGCTTACCTGACATGGCCAGAACTCTTTGAATTTATGATTATGATCTCTCTTGTTGCTCAGAATTTGTATGTTTACCTTATTTGCTTATAGACATATTGTAGTTTATTTTGGTTACATTTGTATGTTTACCTTATTTTGTTTGTTATTATCTCCCCAATATGTTCTCGGTTCCTTTTTTTTTATCTTCTTAGATCACATAATATGGTTGTTTTCTTGTTGGGTTTTGATTATTTTGGTGACCCTAAGATAAATTATGTCAGCTGGCTCACCATTATATGAGCGTCAGTATCTCATGTACCACTGTTTTTTTTTTCAGATACCTTTCAAGAGGTAAAGAGCAAGCGTGATAAGAAAAAAGAGGTCAGTCCACCCAGTATTCTCCCCAAATATATATGGCACATGCGCTATACCCGTGCAATGTTTCCTTTACATCATAACATTTTACCATGGCTGTTTACTTGGTTTCTCATGAATTTGTAGCTAACCTTCTGATGTTTGCACTTTATTAACATGAATACCCAATTGCATATGTACAGAAAATACATTGTCCACGCAAACGATTATTTTGCACCAAAAGTTAACTTGTTTGGCTATTATTTTGGTTTTTGTTTGAAAGTATTAGTCACGATGGAACTAATAGCTATAGTTATCTGCACTTACATAGGTTAAAGAGACTCCAGAGCCAAGGTCTCGAGCGGCAAATAATGCTACCAATCGAGGTGTTAGAGGTGCCCCAGATCGAGGTGGACGAAACAGTTTTGCACACACTAGCTCCACTGGTAATAGAAAAATGAACACTGTTTGCATCTTCAACGCTGTTCATCTTGTCTGTCATTCGTTTTCACCTTTTTTCATTTAAAAAAAATCAGATAATGCGACCGCAAGGTCATCAGTCTCTGGGCCGGGTATGCTATCTACCAATTCCATTCAGAAGCAAACGGTTCCAAGGTAAGGGCACATTTTCTTTTGCTTCATACGTTAAGGAAATTATAACTTGGCTTGCTTTTTCTGCAGGAATACTTGGTATTAATTTGATCTACTTGTTTCTCTTCCTTCAAACCATTTTATGTTGTCCCTTTAGATCATTTGTGTTACTGCTGATGCCCCTGCCATGTTGTTAAAACACTCTACAAACAGCACATGTTCTTGCAACACATGTTTAAAATATTATTTGAATGGAAATAGATAAGACAAGAGATAGAGACTGATAAGTATCTTTTCAGTTAGGGATATATTACTCAGGGATCAAGTAAGTCCTATGTAAGGGGCGCATGTACCATGTATTAATCAAGCAATTGAAGATGAATTTAGGTAGTGTTTTGTTCCAGAGCAAGGTGGAACGGAATGAAATGGTTCTATTCCTATAAGAATGGAATGTAATGGACGGTTCTAGTTTCTATATTCTAAGAACCAAACACTTAAACCACTGGTTCCACTTGGAACCAACTGATTCCTACTTTTTTGAGGAATGAGATGGTTAGGCGTATTGAGGGAATATTCCCTTTTGAGGAACCATATGGTTCCATTCTAGTTTTCCATATTCTAGAAACCAAACACAAGAATCATCTCACTTTTTGGAACCATTCCATTACATTCTACTCCATGACCACAACCAAACACTACAACCTTATGATAAGCCCCACATGACAGTTTACGAATCTATTTTTCATAGGCATCCTCATGGAGGCAATTATCAAGTTTCTCCAGTCTTTTGGTTGAGCAGAATTATCTGATTAAGTCCTATTTTTTATTCAATAATATTTTCAATATTGTGTTAAGTTCGAGTTTACCAATATGGTCTTCAGATATTGATTATTGTGTGACACTGGATGTCTGGGAACATGCTAATTTATCTGATTTATTATCAATGTGCTTCAGATTGTTTTCTTTCCACCTGTTTTGATATTCATGTTCTGTTTTGTCTGCTGTAGTTCCTCTGTGAACAAAACTATGGTTGCTGATGGACCATCTACACAACCACAACCATCATCTGGGTTTCAGCACGGTTGGTCTGGGACACCAGGTCAGTTGTCAATGGCTGATATTGTGAAAATGGGCAGGCCACCACAGACTCAGGGGAAGCCATCCACCAAGACTGTGGTCACAGCGGACAAAGGATATGCTGGACAATATCCTTCGTTGCCCAGCACTGTAAACCAGAATTTAAAACAATCTGCAAGCTCAGTTCCACCTACAGAGCTTGACCAGGGGCTACCTTCTGCACAAGATGTTGTCCTTGTTAAGGATCACAGTCACCCAGCTGCTGACAACAAGCCGAAATATGATAATGATTGGTCTCCACAGGATGATCCAGTATCAGGAAATCAATCATCCCTCCCTGAGACATCCGGTGACCCATCATTTTACGAGGCGGCATTACATCCATCTACGCTGGTTGCTGATGAGGTTTACTCACATGAAAATTCTTATTTAGATGGGAACATCTCAGCTTCACTGAGATCAGTAAATGCTTCTGAGAGACACTTGGACCATTACGGAGGGAATTCTGAATATAATGACGGATCATTGCAGAACTCAAATACATATCTGCCCCAGAAGCATTCTCGCATACAGGATGATGGTGAGTGTAAATCTAAGTTAAAAAAACATACCGAGTTTTGCTTGCTATACTTCTGAGGGCTAATATTTGTTTGGTTGAAACATCCATGTAATATGTTCCGTGTGCAGAATCTGGTGGTTGTCAACTTTTACGCTTTGATAAGCAACACAGCATCATTTACGAGTTAATGATTTGATATTCCATTAATAGATATTGTATGTATATCTATTGTTCATGCTTGTGACCATAATCATGGGAAAACTGATTTAGCTATATTTTGATTTGATACAACAATTCAACTATCTAGGGGTGAAGTGCAATTGCTTTGTCTAGTTGGTACAGTTACTATCCACTTTGTATGTCTGCTCGTACATTTTTCCCTTGGCATATATTCAACGCATCTGTATTGTATAATAGGCTTCATGATTATGAAGGCACTAGCAACAAAATAGGAGGCAAATATTCACTGCACAATGTGAGATGACTAGTAGTTGGTGATCCAAAGAATCGAGATAGCGATAATTTTGTTCTAAATAAATGTTTAGACTCACATTTTTTTAAATAACAGATATCAAGGTCACAGCAGATCGAAAGTACCCCGATAAAACACATTATTAATTTCTTTCTGAATAAACTTTATACTGGCAAGTCATTCATGAAGATTGATTTCTCTCTTGTTCTAACTGTGGTTTACATCCCCATTTTCTGACCGTGCCATTTTTGTGCAGTTGAGGAGGAGCCCAATGCTGACTTGCCATCATCAGCAAATTTTCAGGGTCTGAGCCTACATGACGAAGAGACCTCTACAACAAAGTTTGCTGAAGATAACCCAGCAGTTATAATTCCTGATCATCTTCAAGTAGCAAACACAGGTTGTGCTGGATTGAGCTTTGGCAGTTTCGAATCCGGTGCATTTTCTGGGCTCCTTCCATCAAAGAGCATTGACAACAATGTGGAGTTGCCTGTTGAGGAGGAATCTGAACCTGTAGATCAAATAGATACAAGGTTATTTTTTTTTTCTGCTTCTTTAGTTTACTCGACAGGAGCATCTTGTTACTCGTGTCATGACTGGAATGCCTTTTATACCTCGCAGGGATCAAGATTACTATGACAGTGCTGCAGTGAATTTGTCAACAAATGAGAACCTTGACAACATTATTGGAGCTAACACGGAGAATCTTGATGTACCTTCTGTTCCACAGCCTGATGTCCCGAGACAGGAAATACTTGATGATCCTTCTGGTGTTCAATATAATCTGCCATCAGTTTCAAGTCATGCATATTCTAACCCGGCACAGCCAAATGCAATGGAGGCCATGCAAGGAAATAACCAAGCACACTCTTTTAACCATCTGACGAGCTTGCTGGTACAGTGCTCCCTTCTCTTATCCTTTTAGTGTAACTTCACCTTTTTCATGTTCATGTGTCATGGAAGTTCAGTCGTCTATGTGTTTTACCATCTGGCTACAATAGACGTAATATATAGCACTCGTTAGCTTTTCCAATGAACAGTGCGGATGTACTGCAATGTTTCAGCAAGAAAGGGTTCCTGGCTGAATCATAAATCTGGCTTTGAATCCAGTTCTTGGGTTCATACACATAATAGGAGAGCTGATTTGCACTTCCATAGGATTTTCTGCAAAGTTGTCACACCGAAACCAGTACTGCATGGTCTGTGAAATACTTGTCTAAAGGAATCAGAACAGCTAACATAGCCAGTTTAAAACATGCATGGGTAGGCTTATATGAATTTGGGGCTATCTTATGAATTAAGAGCCAGACCATAGGAACCCTTAGAACAGGGTTTCAATGTATTGTTGCAATCTTGCCACTATGAGATGTGCCAAAACAGTGAAGCTGCTGACCTTGTTATAGTAAGTTAAGCCATGTATGATAGTTTAATAGCTGGTGAGCATGATTTGGCCTTTGGGCATCAGATGCTTTTACCTTGGTTGCATCCTTATCCAAAGTAGATCATTGCCTCTCTTTTCTGACCAGAATATCTTCAGCAAATCTAAGTAATTAACTATTTGGTCTTTAGCTCTTTTTGCTTTGTATATGTATGACGAGCAAGCTTGACTACTTGTAAAAAAAAGGAAAATAACTCCCTAAACTACCACCACTTTCTCACTTTGCTGCCTTGTTTTTCTGTGATGGGCCTCCTGGAACTTGGTCTCTGTTTTTCACATTGCTACTTTTCACCAGTAGACCAACAGAAATGTGTGGCAGCTCACACTTGTTTTGCCATGTCACCGTCCACCTAATGGAATCTGTTGGTCTAATGTTAGAAAAAAGCTATATGGGAAATGGAGACAAGTTTAGGGAGGTTGAGGCCTGAGGCTCAACGCAAAAACAATCCAGGCAGGGAAATGAGATGGTGGTGATAGTTTAGTGGGTTCCAAAGCATTTTTCTCTTTAGTAAAACACAAAGCTCGAACCATTTTAGAGAAAAGCATGATGGCTGTATAATTGAAACTTATCTGGCACTCAGTTCCTGAATGCATTTTGTTTTAATATTTTGCATGTCAACCAAGATATGTAGAAAAGATTGCATGTGCCTTTTTACCATGCCACTTCTTACCCTTGGATGTTGTGTTACTTAATCTGCTCGATAGCAATAAATGTCAACGGAAATAATCAAAGGAGGTGTATTCCAAAGGGACTATTGATGCTTTGTTATATTGAAATGGTATAATAACATGCACTTATGAACAAAATTTGAATACTAGAATGGCATGTATGAAGGAACACAAGGGGTGATTGCACTGGAATGTGCACTTCTGTGCAGACAATGTTCTTTTATTACAATTTCCTGAAACAGTAGCGGGGCTATGCTAAAGTGGTTTCACTTCAAACCTTAAAAACCATTTATTGCATGAACTTTGCTGCCCTCATTAGGGGCAATGAAGGAAAATTACCTAGCCCACTGATTACTGGATTCCACTGATCAAGTCAGGCCCGGATCGAGTTAAACCTGTTTTTGAACACCCCTGAAAATAAGGATCTGGCAGGGGATTGCCCATGAATATCTTCTGGACTGGTTGGCCTGTTCTAGTTTTTTCATACATTGTTCCAATCCATGACAAACTTCTTCCTTGCTGAAAAGAAATGATAAATATATCATCTTCTGCATATTTGTATATTTAGTTCAGCTTGTTATGCTAAGAGATAACCCTTACTGCTCATTGTTTCTCCAGCAAACAAATACATTGCACAGCAATCTGTTGGGGTCAAATATGTCACCTCTTCGGGACTTGGACTTCAGCTTATCACCTTTGCTGGCAGCACAATCAATGGGTACAAGATATAACTCAGCCGCACCAACAACTACTGGGCAAGCCATCTCCATGCAGGAGGTAATTTAAACCTTTGATAAATATATCTCACTGCTCCATTGGGTTTGTATTTCATATAATTTAAACTTCAGATTCTACAAAAGCCTGAACAGTCTTTACTTCTGTAAAGATGAATTTTGTGGTTGTGCTAGCATTGGAAAATTATACTCCATGTATTCATTCAATAATCACATCGATTATTAAGCTAACCAGAAAATCCATCTGGGAATTAAAACATGCCATGGTCAATTTACTTGCATTCAGTATGTACACTAAACTTCGCTTGTTACTTCTTTTCTAGGGGCAGCTGTTTTTTACTTAATTGTTGTATTTTATTGACATGATAGTGCTCACAATCAGAGGTTGCATATATATATATTGCTTGGTCTTAATCCTCTTGTTTTCCTTCACAATTTAATAGCACGTGTATTTTTCCAGCCTCTGAAATCAGGAGTTTTCTCGAACAATCAATCTACGCAAAATCTTCCAAGTACCAGTATTCAGACGGGCCCTCCTCTCCCTCAGCAATTAACTGTCCATCCTTACTCTCAGCCAACTCTACCTATCGCACCTTTTACAAATATGATGGGCTACCCGTATCTGGCGCAAAACTACCCTGCTTACCTACCATCAGCCTTCCAGCAAGCATACTCAAGTAATGGGCAGTTCCATCAGTCTGCCGCTGCTGTACCTGGAGCTGGCATGAAGTACGCGATGCCACAATACAAGGGCAACTTGTCAGCTACAAACTTACAACAACAGCAACCTTCGTCGGTTTTAGGCTATGGAGGCTTTGGAAGCTCAAGTAATCTTCCAGCAAATTTCAACCTTAATCAGAATGCTACCTCTGCATCAACAAATGCTGGGTTTGATGAAGCATTGGGTGCTCAATACAAAGATGCCAATCAATATATGGCCGCTCTCCAGCAGCAGGTAACAGCCTTTGTGTGTCCTAAAAAAAACTGGTTGTTCTCTAGCCCTGATTAATCCTATTTCTGATGATTGATGTTTAGTTATTTGATAAGTGCTAATTTTACTATTCCTTCTTTCCAGGGTGACAACTCTGCGATGTGGCTCCATGGGGCTGGTTCAAGAACGGCGGCAGCGCTGCCTCCTACCCAATTCTATGGCTACCAGGGGCAGAGCCAGCAGGGTGCCTTACGCCAGGCACAGCAGCAGCCGCAGCAGCCCTCTCAGTTTGGAGGTCATGGCTACCCGGCATTCTACCATTCTCAAAGCGGCATGACGCAGGAGCACCACCCGCAGAACCCGTCGGAGGCAAGCCTGAACGGCTACCAGGCAGCGCCGTCGCAGCAATCTCACCAGAGCTGGCAGCAGCACACCAACTACTGAGCCCTGGAGTCCCTGCACCCTTGTTATGGTGCTGGTCCGCTGTGGCGGGCCAAGTCCCGACTCGCCTGCGGAGAGTAGGCAGCTTGGAGTAGCTGAGCTTGTTGCTCGAGCGCCGAGGAGTGTCCATGCCTCGGGCAGAGCGTTTTAACATGTTGCGTGTGTTGTCCGGACTGATGAAGGGTTGTGCTTTGTTTCGGTTGCGTTGCGAGTTATATGTGCGGAGCAACAGTCTTGTAACTCTTTGAGGACCTAGTTACCTAACAGGTGCACATTTCTGATTTTCTGAATACCGTCTTACTTCATCAGTTCATCTTCCTTCCGTTGGAGGTCGTCAGTATGAAAAACCCTCTTACTAGCATCGACAGTGTCAATAATTTTACTAAAGAGATATACCTTGACAGATATAATTAAACTCATTAGAGTTGTGGACAATGGTAGAATTTTCTATAAACTTGGTCAAACTTCTCCAAGTTTAATTTGGTCAAACTTGAATAAGTTTGACTTAACACAAAGCTGAAACATGTTGTGTAAGCTGCATCCGTTGCCTTTCACAACAACAACAAAAAAGAAAACATGAGGATTTCGTGCACGTCCCAACTCTGCAACGGACTTGATCCAGTGGGTTTTCATTTCTTCTTTTTTCCAGTGAAAGCAAGAAAAAGGTCCTTTTTTTAACAGAGAGTACGAGGAAAAGGTCTGTATGCCTACGCGTATGCACAGAACAGCTCATATTTCCCTAAAAAAAAAAAGAACAGCTCACATTGTACTGCTGCTACTCTAACTACAAAAATTCAAATTTCAAAAGAATGGGGCAGCGCAAGGGAAAGGAACTGCTCTGAAACAAACGTTCCTCTCGCTGGGTCCCCTGTCCCCACTCCCCAGAACGGAAACTGCACTGCATTTCTTCCCAATCTCTGGCTTCGTGCCAGTCGCTTTCCCCGCCGGCCCCCAACCCGCCTTGGTTTAAACGGCGGGCCAACATTGCGCTCCACTCTGGTGACCTGAGCCATTGTGCTGCTGCCCTGGTGAAGGTTTCTGGGGTAGTGGATGGGGCGCTCGGCGCTAGACGTGGTGGAGATCAGCTCCGACGACGAGGAGGCGGAGGCGGAGGCGGAGGCGGAGACGAAGGACGGTTCAAGGCCCGGGAAGCTGGTCATGCTGTGTCGCGCCTCGGATGGATGTTGGAGGTCTTCACCGATGTCGTGGCGGTTCGTGGTGAGCCCGCGCCGCAGCCGCTGCCGCTGCCACCGCAGCAGAAGAAGGGCAAGCCCCGCGGCGTTCGTGCGGGCGGGGATGGCGACGGCGGTGGCGGCGACGACGACGACGATGACGACGATGACTGCGTGGTTCTGGACGGCGACCCTGATCGGCCGGTTGCCGTCGCAGGCCGGTTCCCGACGGGAGGTTGCGGCTCGGGCGAACTGGAGATCGTTGCAGAGAAAGGACAGGTATATTAATTTGGTTCGTTCCATTTTATTCATCTGCTTGTAGCATTGTCATTGCATTTTTTTTTGTGCACACAAGAGAAGCATTTGTGCGGTATGTTTGTGCTGAATGTCAAGCAGTTGTGCAGCATGTTTGTGAAGGCTATCTTGTGCTGATTTCATCATTATTTATATCGGTGGTTATGGCCTTATGGGTAGAGATTAGATTTTCTGTAGTATGTGTGATGACTATCTTGGTCTTATGCTAATTTCATCAGACATAGTAGTGTACTGACTTTGGAATCGAATGCCAAATGTGGTTTAGACTTCAGAAAGCGTGCATTAATTTAGTATCGTGTGTTTGCTACAAAAGGCGCTCCCTGATAATTCAGATAGTATGTGGCCGTGATTAAAGATGCATTATTGGATCATCCAAAAACGATACGATATTTGGCTTGAATCGTTGAAATGAATGTTGAGATCTTTTGTGCAAGTTGTACTATTTAGTATTTACATTAACTGGCTATGCTTCTGCAGATAGCATGCAGGGACTTCCCTCACTCGCGCCATTTATGCTCTCAATTCTCCTTCAACACTACTCCCCATGTGAAGCATTGTAGCATGGTAAGTAACAAGCATTTTGACTCCCTGATGCTGAGTATAGCAGAGCACATAGTAGAGCTTTTTTAATGCGATTGTGTTTCTGTTTTTCGAATGCAGTGCTACTGTTTTGTCTGTGATGCTCCAGCTCCATGCAGGTATTGGGGTAATGGTCTCACGATTGATGATCATTGTCATGCTACGGACAAGGAAACAAAGTGGAAAACACTGAGGCAAGCTTTCAAGTGCAAAAGCCTGACAGCATCTCATCCAGAGAAGCAACAGAATGTTGTGTACCCAACAATGTTGTCACCCAGGCAGCAGGAATGTGATGAAGAGTACACATCTGAGGATGAGGAATATTACGGGCCAGCTGCGGAGGGCACGCTGTACGTTGGGAACCTACGCCATCACATTGACGATGAGTACCTTGCTCAGCTCTTCGAGAATGTCGGAATCGTTGAGTTCTCAGAGGTGAGCCTTATGAACTCTTCATCGTCCTTATTCTGTCATCAATACATGATAAAGCGCCTCAAATCCCCGACTTCTTGATAATTATAGTTCTATACATAACTAAAATTGACCATGTAACCACTGTAGCAACTTTACACAGTTCTGGACCTCCCTGTAAATGCTGTGATTGGGTGGGGTGATGTACTGTTGTGTGCTGTTGGGGCCTGTAGGGTTGAACTGCTAGAATCTAATTGGCGGCTTTGTGACATTATTGTGTGATGTGTCTGAAACATAGTTTGAAAAAGACAAATGAACAAGTTTGCTGAAGACTTGCTCCCTCTGTTTCATAATTCTTGTCTCAAATTTGCCCAAAAATGGATGTATCTATTCCTAAAAAGTGTTTATATACATGTAAAATTTCGACAAGAATTATGGAACGGAAGGAGTAATTATTACTCAATTAGCGTGTATCTGTCGGGGGGATGACCCCGGGTAGGGTCATGACGACACGCTCTAGCCGAGATGACGAGAGCAAAGCCGGCATGGTCGAGTATGCCGGCATCGTAAAGCCGAACTAACGCTAAGCCAGCATACCGGGTGTATGCGGGCACGACTATCTTATCTTATGAGTTTGCAGGATAAGGATGAGCCCCTTGATCTCAGCGAGCGCCGAGATCCCGCAACGGTCTTATCCTGACCACGCGGTGCAATATAAAGCAGCGCTATCATTACCACGGGAAAAGCAGTCGCTGCTTACGTAGTGGTGCCAGACGACCGCACAAAAGAAGCATCGAAAGAGAATCTTTGACGGGAGCTGGCAGAGGTCAGCGGTACTTGTTGCAGGGTGCCAAGAGAAGTAAAGTTGTCTTGTCCCCTGCGGTGCCACCCGGAGGGAACCAAGCCGCGTGTCCGGCGGGGCCCAAGGAAGGTGACGTTAGTACTCGGTCCGGATGTCAGCGTGACATGGGCGGCCTATAAATCGAGCACTACCTCTCTCTGGAGAGAGGATGAGCACTTAGGCATTTACGGTTTTCCCCTTCTTCTTCTTCTTCCTCAAGAATACAGCTCAAAGAGCGCCATTGTAGAGCTTGCTTATCTCGGCTAATACAACAAAGCAGGAGTAGGAGTCTTACCTCGGCAAGAGGGCTTCGAACCTGGGTAAATCTATGTGTGCTTGTGTGTGTGTGCGTGTTTCTCTTCACGTCCTCCCTTCTCCAGTTCCTCCTTCGTCCATCGGCCCCAAGTTAAGCCATCCCATGTCATCTGCCGTGACACCACCACGACAGTTGGCGCCCACCGTGGGGCCAGCAGCGGCACTGGCTGGAGTTTTCATCCGGACGGGAAGCTTTCTCGCCACTGGAGAGCGCGTGGTCTTCGGTTTGGTCTAGAGATTTCGGCTCTCTGGGCTTCATCGACAACAACGCCGTCTACTTCAACGACGCACCGCTTCCCAGCGCGGGCCGCTTCATCAACTTCGGCATGCATGAGGTTTATGTCGCTACTGACCATCCCTGTAGGTACCTAGAGCGGGTGGTGATGGCCGAAGATCCTCTCGCCATCTGCACGGTTCGCGGCTGGCATGCCGACTGCCCCGCTGACCGTGTGGAGGTCATGGTGACGGCTCATGGCGTCGATGCTGGAAGAGGCGCTACAGAAAGTGGCACGGTCCCAACCAAATCCGGCAGAACGGCGAAGCTCCCCTTGGAGAAGCCGGAAAACATTGCTGCTCAAGCCGGCACGTCGGCCCTGCCGCCGAAGCCGACTCAGCTCCAGGCCCCCATTGAACGGCTGACCGCGCCGGTGGCGTCGAACGCTAACCCGACCCAGCTGCAGGCGGAGTTGGAGTTTGAACGACAGAAACTGCTGAAGGAAGCTGTCGACGTCGCTCACGCTCGGCAACAACTTGATATTTCGCTCCGTGAGTATAACAAAGCCCATGGTCTCAGTTCTACCGCGTTGACTAACCCTAGCCGAGTTGGGGAAGTGCGTAACCGTGGCAAGAACTTGAACGCTGAGATAGCTAGAGATGGCAGGGGTGTGCCCGCAGTGTCGGCAAGTTTTGCCTCGTCACTGAAGCCGAAATACAATACCCCTGTCAAGAATCTCAGAACTGCTGAGAATGCGGCCGAAGAGTTGCCGAATCTTACAGGAGAGGCACTCCGGCAGCAGCAGCTGCACGTGAATGAGCTGCTCCGCACAGCTAACGAGCAGAATGAGGCATACATGAGAATGCACGGCAAGCCCGGTGCATCTCAGGTTATTCACTCGGCAGCAGATGCTGGTGGCCGAGTTGACAGACAAGCGTCTTCGCCTGGTGGCAAGCGAGACAAAAGTGTCAACTCTGGCTGAGATAAGCAACTAGAGCGTTATGACTCGGCCCTGGCCGAGAAACAGATGGTCAGAAGGGTTGATGACAGTCAGAGTGGCCTATGTCCCGGCGACAATCGCCGAGACCAGCAAGAACATTACTCGTTTGATCATGGACACCGACCTCGGGGTCCGGCACCCAATATTGCTGCAGGTCAGCTGTTGTCGGGCGCAATCCCCTGTATCGAGGTGAAGACCGCCGGTATGACCGTTACGATGACGGATACTCGGCCATGGCTGACGACGGTTATATCAGGCTAGAACGTGATAATCTCGGCCCGCTCGGAGCCCGAGTTGGGAACAGGCAAGTATCGCCCCTAGATGCCCGACATCGGCTTGACATAATTCATCTGTCTAAGCTTTTGGAGGAACAAGGCCCTCCGGGACCGCGTTGTTTTGCACATCGGATCATGAGGGAGAGACCAGTCTCGGGTTTTGAGCTGCACAGGGGTACTAGAACATATGACGGCAGTACTAAGCCGGAAGATTGGCTAGAAGATTATGTCACTGCAGTAAGTGTGGCAGGCGGCAACCGCAGATGGGCGGTACGCTATGTACCCTAGATGCTGGTGGGACCGGCAAGGATCTGGCTGAACAATTTACCGGAAGGCAGCATCAATTGCTGGATAGACTTTGAAGAAGCTTTTGTCAGCAATTTCACTAGCACTTACAAGAGGCCAAATCGCTCTCAGCAGTTGTCCATGTGCAAGCAAAGAGACAACGAGACTGACCGGGATTACCTGACAAGATGGAACAATCTCCGCAATTTCTGTGAAGGGATAGTGGAATCGCAAGCCATAGCGTGGTTTGCCCAAGGATGCCGGCACGATAGCATGTTGTGGCAAAAGCTGTAAAGAGAGATGCCGGCTACTCTATCTGAGATGATCAGGATCGTCGACATGTATGCGCTTGGCGATCCGACTCAGCCATCGCTGATGCCGGCAGAACCACAAAGGGAGCAGCCAACATACAATCCTACCGGAGCATTTCGGAAGAACGATCATCAAGATCACCGCAACAAGAGAAGGGATGACAGGCCGGATTACCGATATGGGCCAGCCCATGTCGTCGCTATTTAGGATCAACCTGATGCCGGCTCTAGCCAGCGTCAGAAAACAGGGAATTAGCAGTGGGTCAAGAAGGGAGAACAAAAGAAGCCCTGGCAAGATAAACCGAAGTATACGTTCGAGGTGATGTTGCATCAGTCTTGTCGTTTTCACACGACTAACCCCAACAAGCCGCGAATCAGACAACGCGGCAATGCAGCTGGATGCAGCGGGCCGAGAAGGGTGAGGCAAGTCGATTACCCCCTCCTCCACCGCTCACAGGTGCTAACGCACAGATCCAGGGACCCCCTCAGGCAAACAATGCTGTCAACAAGGTGGAAGGCCAAGATATCTCGGGGTATACCGGAAGAAATGAGTACAAGGAGCATCACCAAAGCTACATGATCTTTCATCACTGAGCCGACTGACAAGCAGAGTCAGCGCAGGCGAGAGATGAAGGTCAATGCTGTAATGCCGGCTGTTCTGAAGTTCATGTACTGGTCAGAACAGGAGGTCAACTAGAACCGGGCAGATCACCCCAAGGTTATGCCAAATCCTGGTGGATATGCTCTGGTGGTTGACCCGACACTCATTGGGCCCGACATTAACGTCAAATTCACTCGGGTTCTCATTGATAATGGGAGCAGTATAAATATCATGTACCGGCACACGATGCTCAAGCTCGGCATTACTGATAACATGCTTGAGCCTAGCCGGACTACCTTTCATGGTATCGTGCCGGGAGTGTCTTGTGCCCCGGTGGGCAAGATCCGAGTCGATGTCCTATTCGGCACCCGGGAGAACTGTCGGACCAAGAACCTAGTGTTTGAAGTGGTGGACCTTAGCAGTCCGTACCATGCGCTACTCGACAGACCGGCATTGGCTAAGTTCATGGCGACTGCCCACATAGGCTATCTGAAGATGAAGATGCCGGGGCCAAATGGTACCATAACCATTACTGGCAACTACAAGCGTTCATGGAGTGCGCAACGGCCGGGTCTGCTCTGGCCGAGTCACTGGTCATCGCTGGCAAGAAGAAGAAGTTACAAGAAGCTGTTGTGATGGCTCAGGCGGCACAAATTGGCCTCCCGGCTATGACCAATCCCCATGGAAGTGTGGCTTTTCAGGCAGCCAAGGAGACAAAGAAGGTACAGGTCGACAGTGAGTTCCCGGATCGCACCGTCATCATCGGTGCCGGCCTGGGTGAAAAATAGGAAGGCGAGCTCACCAACTTCCTCCGTGAGAATCGGGACATCTTCGCATGGTCAAATCAAGACCTGCCGGGTGTGCCGAGGGAGTTGGCTGAGCACTCATTACATGTCAGACCAGACGCAAGACCGGTGAAGCAGCCCCTTCGACGCTTCGCCGACGACATAAGGAAAATCATATCGGAAGAGATATCTCGGCTTCTAGCTGTCGGCTTTATCATGGAAGTGTTGCATCCCGACTGGCTGTCAAACCCGGTCATGGTTGAGAAGAAGAAAGACGACCCAAATGCTGCCAAGGTATGGCGCATGTGTATCGACTACACTAGTCTAAAGAAGGCATGTCCCAAAGATCCTTTTCCGTTACCTCGGATCGATCAAGTGATTGACTCCACTGCCGGGTGTGAGTTGCTGTCTTTTGTAGACGCGTACTCTCGTTTCCACCAGATACCGCTGAACCCTACTGATCAAATAAAGACATCATTTATCACCCCATTCGGGGCTTATTGCTATCGTACTATGCCATTTGGTTTGAGAAATGCAGGGGCTACTTACCAAAGATGCATGCAGAAATGCTTGCACGATCAACTCGGCAAAAATGTGCAGGTATATATCGATGATGCCGTTATAAAAACCAAGGAAAGCGCCATGCTCCTGGATTATATCCGGGAAACATTCGCGAATCTGAGGAGATTCTGAATGAAACTAAACCCGGGCAAATGCACATTCGGTGTGCCGGCAGGGAAGTTGCTTGGGTTCCTGGTATCAAGCCGAGGTATCGAAACGAACCGTGTGAAAATTGCCGCCATAGAAAGAATGAAACTGCCGAAATGCCTCAAAGATGTGCAAAAATTCACTGGATGCCTAGCATCACTAAGTCGTTTCGTTAGTCGGCTAGGCGAAAAGGCAATGCCCTTATACCAGCTGATGAAGAAAACCGACAAATTTGTGTGGACGCAACAGGCAGACTTGGCTTTTCAAGAGCTGAAGAAGATGATTGCTACAACACCGATATTAGCCTCGCCAATGGAAAATGAGCCGATGTTGTTATACATAGCAGCAACAAACCGAGTCGTCAGTGTTGTCATCGTGGTAGAAAGAGATGAAGACGGCAAATCGGTGAAAAGGCCGGTATATTACTTGAGTGAGGTGTAATCGTCGTCTAAGCAGAATTATCCCCACTACCAGAAAATGGCATATGGCATTTACATGGCGGCAAAGAAGGTGAAGCATTACTTTGATGTGCATTAGATCTGGGTTATATGTGAGGCGCCCGTCTCGAAAATCATGAATAACAAAGACGCGAGCAGCCGGTAGCAAAATGGGTTGTCAAATTTGCACCCTATGCGCTGCAGTACGACAGACGGGATGCCGTGAAACCTCAGGCTCTGGCGGATTTCTTGGTGGATTGGGTCGAGATGGGTATGAACCACCGCCCCCGGAAACTAACTACTGGAAGATGCATTTTGACGGCTCTAAGAGTAAAAGTGAGCTTGGTGCCGGCTTAGTTCTGACCTCGCCAAAGCACGACCAACTTAAGTACGTATTGCAAATTCACTTTGCAGCATCCAACAATGTTGCCGAGTATGAGGCGCTTGTGCACGGACTGAAAATGGGAAAGGAAATTGGAGTCCGCCGAATTCAATGCTTTGGTGATTCCGATCTAGTAGTCCAGCAAGCCTTCAGCAATTGGGATGCGTTGGATGCCAATATGGCGCTATACCGGTTCCATGTTCAGAAAATCAGTGGCCACTTTGAAGGGTGCGAGTTTCACCATATACCGCGGGCGGAGAACGAGGCAGCCGACACATTGTCAAAACTCGGCTCAACACGACAGGCCATTCCAGCCGGTGTGGCATTGGAACATTTACGCAAACCATCCATCAAGCCATCACCAGAACCGGAGTCGATCTTTATCCCGGCGAGCTCAGAAGCTGACGTCATCCCCATGGACATTAATGGTGGCAGCGGTTCCGGTAACCCGGGGACTGAGCGCCTTAACTCGGCAGAAGCAATGGCGGTTGAGCCAATGGAGATAGACGTATCAGATGAGCCGATTTTTACCACTCGTCCCGTGCCGGCTTGGGCACAACTGATAATGTCCTACCTCAAGGGCGTACACCATCATCAATGGCGAGCTATACTAGAGGAGTGTCACTAATGTTCTCCAGCGATGCGTCGAGCCGGAAGAAGGGCAAGAGATACTCCGGGATATTCATCAGGGAGAGTGCGGCCATCATGCATCTTCAAGAACGCTAGTGGGCAAGGCATTCCGGCATGGTTTCTACTGGCTGAGTGCACTACAGGAAGCAGAAGACATAGTCAGGAAGTGTAACGGCTGCCAAAGATATGCCAGCAAGATTCATATGCCGGCATCCGAACTCAAGACTATTCCAATCACTTGGCCGTTTGCTGTTTGGTGTTTGGATATGGTGGGACCTTTCAAGCGAGCGCGAGGAGGCATGACGCATATCTTGGTCATGGTCGACAGGTTCACCAAATGGATTGAAGTAAAGCCGATACGAAACTGTGACGGCAAAACTGCGGTTTCATTCCTGAAGGACATCATCTTGAGATATGGCTACCCGCACAGTGTCATCACGGATAATGGAACAAACTTCACGGAGGGACCTTTTGCGCGATTTTGTGCGGAAAAGAAAATTCGGCTGGATATCGCTTCCGTAGCACATCCTCAATCCAACGGACAAGTTGAAAAAGCAAACGGCATGGTTTTAGCCGGCATAAAACCTCGGCTGATTGAGCCATTGGAGCGTACTTCGGGATGTTGGCTAGATGAACTCCCGGCTGTACTGTGGAGTCTCAGGACGACTCCAAATCGCTCCACAAGGTATACGCCATTCTTCCTCGTATACGGGGCGGAAGCTGTCTTACCAGCCGACATTGAACACGACTCTTCGCGAGTGACCATGTATACCGAAGCCGAGGTAAAGGAGGCCCGAGAAAATGATGTCGACCTGCTCGAAGAAAAACACGGGAATTGGCTCTATCTCGGTCGGCCATCTATCAGCAGCACCTAAGGTGTTATGACAGCCGAAAGGTCAACCCACGAGTATTCCGGGAAGGAGACCTCGTTCTCCGACTTGTGCAGCGCACAGCCGGCATGCACAAATTGTCACCCCCATGGGAAGGACCCTTCATTGTGAGCAAAGCGTTTCACAATGATTCCTACTATCTTATAGATGCACAGGATCCGAAGGCAAACAGGATGGACCGGTCAAGCGAGGAGACCAAGAGGCCATGGAACGTAGCTTTGATTCGTCCGTTCTATACTTGAGAGATGAGTATTTGTATTGTTTTTCTCCTTATGTTCAATGTTTCGAGACAATGGAATTATCTGTCAGGTTCTCAAAAGAAACTCGAGGACTTCCATGTTATTTAAGTGCTGTATTGTAATCAATTATCTTTTGTATGTCGGCATGGCTTAGTTGTGTAATCTTATGTCGGTTTAGTAGTGTGTCGATATTGAAAATCCCCTCTATGACTTCGCTGCTGTTCGCAACCCGGCTTCATGGCAAGCTAGAGATGGGTACGAGATAACCGAACACATGAAAAGCGATTGCGGAAACAAACAAAGAAGTGATCCGAGATGCGCTTTGTTTCACTTAACTCGGCATTTCTTTCCTAGCTCGAGTATTGCCAAACGCATTTTTCGAGTTTAACTTTTCGAAAGGGTTGTTCTATGACTTCGCCGTTCATACGTTGAACGCCGACAAGGCAGACAAAAGAACCGAAGTCATAAAATTTCGCCAACAGGAAAAATAGACTCGGGGACTCAGTTGGGAACTCGATATTTAAAAGACTTAAGGAAATTAAATTAAAAACATTGTGCTTGACAACTAATAGTATCTCGGACTATTTACATGTGCACCCGGCATCCCGGGGATCTGATAATTTTAAAATTATTTTTGCCGACATAACTAAGAAGAAACAGAGGGATTGTTGGCGCCAGAACTCGGAGCATCCGTTGCGGTGGAAGCCGACTCGACGACAATCTCTTTGTCGACTGGTTCTTCCTCATCTTCGTCAGCCATCTCTGCCTTCGCCTCGAATGTCAGGCCCTCCACAAATTTATGCAGATCGGCATACTGGATGAAGGAATAGGCCCGCTCCTGACGCTTTGCGATCAGCTCAGGGTCCGAGAGGTAGTGGGAGCCGGCATGCATCGACTGCAACACGTCGAGGTTGATGCCGTCGTACCAAGACAATACGAACAACAAGGCCTCGTCGGCGCCGACACGCACGGCCGATTCCTGCCCCTCGTTGAGGCGATCCTCCACCTACAGCAGGCACATTGCCAGTTCTGGGATGCCGGTCGGAGCTTCTTTTCCCGGCCACAGAGCTCGGAAGGCTCGAATGCCAGCATTCAGCATGTTCACTCCGAACGACTTCAGAGGCTTTACCCGGCTAGCAATGCCGGCCAGATAATCAACTAAGTCGTATTCGAAGGGGTTGTTCCGGCTGGATCCCTCTTCCTGCGCGCCTTGATCTCGGCAGCTTGGGCGGTCTCGATCGATTGTGAAAAAAATTGTGACAAAAGCACAAAAAATAGTAATGAGTCTCGGCATCCTACTACTATTATTCGGATAAATGATCACAGAAAGAGATTTGGACAAGGGCAACTTACTAGTCAGCATATTGTCGATCTTGACGAGCTCATGCCGGACAACATTAAGCAGCCGGGTCTTTTCAGCATCCTCCTTCTCGGCGGCGGTGGCGCGGGTCTCAATCTCGGCGACCAGACCTTTGCATTTATGCACCTCGCTCTCCAGACGGATCTTCTCATCGGCCTGGGTAGAGAGGGCCGAGGTGAGTTGACCCACCTCGGTCTTATGCGCCTCCACTTGCGTCGCGATTTGCGCCTGCAGCCGGGCCACTTACTCCTGGTGCTGCTCTGCTAGCCGAGTCTTCTCATCTGTTTGGCAGACGTACATTACAGAGGTTGGAGTTTAAGTTGGACGAAACCCGAAATAGGGATGAGGTGATACCTTGGACTTCGGCGACGCGCTTCAGGAGCTCCGCCACTTGAGCGTTGTCCCCGGCTGTGAACAAGAGCATGTATTAGCTTTCGCAGCACATTGATACTCGGACAAAGGTTTTATGACGGTAAAAATGTACTTACTCTGGCTCTGGCGATCGGCTATCAAAGCCTTGTGCTCCGCCTCCAGCTTCTTGTGCTTTGCTAGCAAAAGCTTGAAAGTGGCGGTGCGCTTATTCATGCAGGCCTACAAAATAGTTGTCCACAGATAAGTTTGTTACAGTGGAAGGTTCACAGAATCTCGGGGAGTAAGTGTTTGAAGTTTCTAAGCTTCAGGCCGACTATTCTAAACCCGACCCGAATCTCGGGGAATATGTGTTTTAAGTTTCTAAAGCTTCAGGCCAACTATTCTAAACCCGGCCTGAATCTCGCGGAATAAGTGTTTGAAGTTTCTACAGCTTTAGGCCGACTTTTCTAAACCCGGCCTGAATCTCGAGGAATAAGTGTTTGAAGTTGCTAAGCTTCAAGCCGACTATTCTAAACCCGACCTGAATCTCGGGTAATAAGTGTTTGAAGTTTTTAAAGCTTCAGGCCGACTATTCTAAACCCTCCCTGAATCTCGGGGAATAAGTGTTTGAAGTTTCTAATTGTTGCAGAGTGTTTGAAGTTTTGTGAGATAAGCTTCAGGCCGACTAATTCTTACTCACCCTAAACCTCGGGGACTAGCAGTATGGATACTAGAATTAGAGTAAAAATCTGTAAAGGAGTTCTTCATACCTCTGCAGTTCGGCTAGACTCGAATAAGGTGACTCTCGCCTGGTACATCCGGGCCGACACAGACTCCGGAGTCGCCGCAGGCGCGGGTCCCACCAGAAGGCTTTGCTGCGCTGACTGGAGGCTGCTGGAAGTCACCTCATAATTATCGGCGCTGTTCCAGTCCATTACGAACTGGCCCAGCGACCCCCAGCTGTGCCCGCTGGTCGTCCTGAGGGGAACTCCCTGATGCCTCCGAGTAGGCTGCGGGCCGAAAGAACCCGAAGGTGCCGATCCCGACGGGATAGCGGAGCTCTTAGCCTTTTTGGCTTGTGCAGCAACAAGCTGAGCAGCTTGCGGTTGCGGTGGTGACGACGGTGCTGTTGGAGTCGGCTGCGGTCCTTGGGGTTCTTGGGGCCCCGTTGCCCGCTGCTGCGGAGTCTTCGTGGCCTGTGGCTTCGTCAGTGTCTCGGCTGCCGCCGAGGAAGGAGCAGTCCCGGCAGCCGAGGTCCCGGTTGCGGACATCCCGGCGGGGGCGACGCTCGAAGCATCGATGGTCGGGCCGACATCCCGGACGGAGGATGTCGGGTCCACAGCAGATGGAGCAGCCTTGGTCTCACCCGTGGCATGGGTCGCAGCCTCGGTCTCACCCGCGGCATGGGTCGCAGCCTCGGCACGGGGAGATGGAGCAGCCGGAATCTCAGACGCGATGCACGTCTGAGATTGCGTGGCCGTCAGAGCCGCCCTGCAGAAATAAAAGTTAGTCGTTTTCATGACAATGAAGAAGAAAACCGACATCAAGGATTGAGATAGTGTTAGCCTTACCCAGCGATCAGGGGCTTCGGCTTGGGTCCACGGCAGGCAATCTTCTTCCGCTTCACAATTTGCGGAAAATCCTTCTCGGCGGCGCGTTTCGGGATAGCGCACCTCTCACGGGCCGGCACCACACCGGCAGCTGGGCCCGACGCCTCAACAGCGGCCGGACCCGACGTCTCCGCGGCAGCAGGCTCGTCAGAGTCGACTGTTTCTGGAGTAGTGCAAGTGTAAGCATCCTCGTGACGAATGTTATAGTGACTAAGAGAAGATGTCGAGGATTGTTACCTTCAGTGCGACAAGGCCGGCATGGGCGATCGGCATGTGATCCTCTGAGTCTGGATCCTCATGGTCGATGGTCCTGCGCGGGCTCCCGAAGCGTTTATCCGGGGATTTCCCGTCTTCGTTGCTTTGACGGGCAAACCTCTGCACAGAAGAATCAGGTGCCACCGGGTTAAGTCTTAATCAAAGGAAAGCCGGTATAACCATATGTCGGATGAGAACAGAAGTTACATATAAGCAAAAACTTACCGGGGGCGCACGGTGCTTCCGGCTGTATGCCGGCATACCCCAGTTCCAGTGCTCCGGCATACTGGTCTTCGCAATTGCTTTAACCCGGCGCCGGACTTCAACCTGGTCAAGCCGGATGGTTGACACCCGATCCGGGTCGAACTGACCGCCGTAGAAGCACATCTTGTGTACCCGGCGCTGGAGCAGGCACAGCCGCCGGTATACAAAAGTTGCCAACAGATCATCGGCCGTCATCCCGTCTTCCTTGAGCTTGAAGATCCCGGCGTGGATTTCGTTGATCTTGGCGTTGCTCTCCTTCGGATTGAACATCCAGTTCTTCTTCTCCTCCGACGGGCCGACTACAAATCCTGGCAAGTTGATCTGTCGTAGCACGGGGCTTAGACACCGGGGGTGACTGGGACCCCCTTTAGGTTCGGCAAAGAGCGTCGGGGATCGCTCCGGCGATCACCGACGAGGCCAATGTCAAGCGTGAGAGAACAAAAGATCGTTTTACCCAGGTTCGGGCCACCCTGAGGTGTAAAACCGTATGTCCTGCTTCTGTGTTTTATTAGCCGATGAACAAGGGTTTACAGGTTGCCGGGGGAGTCCCCAGGTACTCTCTCTTTTCTTGCTAAGGACTACTTAAGTCAGGGACCGAACCCTTTGACCGTTGGTGATGCTCCTCCTTTTATACTCAAGGGGATACCACAGGTGCCTTGGCGCATGGATGACAAGTGGCGAGCAAAGAGCTCGGGCAGCTTGCCCTCGCTGTGCTGGCTTGCATGCATGGTGAGTAGCCCTGCAGTTAGGGCGCTACGTGCCTAGAATTCACAGCGGGCCAGTCACTGCGGGCTGACTGGATGGGGAATCCCCTTTCTGTCGGAGCATTAAATGCTTGCTTGTGCTTCACTCCTTGCCCTGCGGGCCTTGAGCACAGGGGGTCCGACGGGCGGCCACATGGCGTCGATGCTCTGTCCATTTGGTACCATCCCCATAGCAAGTGCCCGCGCCCGGGAACACCCTCCCCGGCAAGTGACCTTCCCGGGGGGCGCCCAGACGGGAATTCTCCCGTTGCCTTCCAGGGCAACCCCCGCAGCCCGGCTAGCCCTGCCGGGCTAGTGGCTTGCCGGGCAGCCTGTGCGGTGCTGCTCGGGGCGCTATACTTGCGGGGAGCGGGTGAGGCGTCCCACGCGTCATGCAACGGTAGTACCCCGGGTGCCACTGGTGCGACAGTAGCCCCCGGGCATGGGCCAGCAACGTCTGCTCCCGGGTGAACTTATCCTTGGTCGGTTGCTGGGCTACGCCCTTAACCGACGTGTGGGTCCCGAGCCGCTTCAGGTGCCCGCTACAGGCAGAGTAGGGGGGGGGGGAGATTTCCGCCCTAACCTCCCCTTAATCGCGGGTGGTTAAGGCCACGTCCCGGATTACCCCTCTTTAAGCGTAGTTATCCCCAGCGCACCCGTAGGGTGCGGATGCGACCGTTGCTTAGCGCCGAGGTGCTATAAACCCCCACCGCTGTGCTGAGGAGCAAACACTTAGCCCCTAGCCCTTCTTCCTCATCCCCATTCCTCCTTGCGCCCCTGATTCTTGCTAATCTCCGCCTGCATTCCCCATGGCGCCCGTAGCCCCCAAGAGAGGGAAAGGTTCCAAGAGTTCCGCGGCCGACAAAGGCGAGAAGGCTCCCAAGAAGCCTCTCTCGGAGAAGGACCAGAAGAAACGGGAGTTGAGGGCCACGCAGGCCTTCTTCAGGCCCGGCTACAACGGCGAGGGGCTCGACTAGATCCGTCATGCCGTCGCCTCCCGATTCAACGAGTACGGCGAGACGCTCGTCTTCATTGCCAGCGTTGACCACCAGGACAACGACTTCCGGGTGTTCGCTCGCTTCATCCTCGTCAGGCTGGTACCTCCGTTCTCCCTCTTTCTCCATGCACTCTTGGCGGCGTACCAGCTCCGGGTCGCGCAACTCCACCCCACCTCCGTCTTCCTTCTCGCCGTCTTCCAATTCCTCTGCTAGGGGTTCGTTGGGGTGATGCCGTCAGTGGTGTTGTTCCGCCACTACTTTTACCTGTGCGTCGAGCAATCGGAGGCGATGTCGTCGGGGGTGGTGTTCCGTGCTCGCGACAAGATGAAGTCGGAGTTCATCGTGCGGACGGAGAAGAAGATCGAGAAGGAGTGGCGCACGGATTGGTGCTGGGTTCGCGTGGAGGATCCCGATGAGTTCATCTACGCGCCCACCGAGCTACCCGCAAGCAACGACAGTTGGCAGGACCGCTACGGACGCAACGCGGAGCTCCTCCCCATCATCGAGAGGATCAAGGCCTGCGACTAGCGGGGCTCACTGATCTTGACATGGCGCGCACCTACATCAGCCGGCGCATCGCGCCGCTGCAACTGCGGTCTCGCCCCGCGTGGATGTACAAGGGGCCTGGGGACAACACCCGCCTCCAGAACGCGGGCGTGACCCCGGAAGCGATCCGGGGCATGGGTGAAGGGGATCACCAGGGAGGATGCCTCATTCACGGATTTGCCCCCGGGGGCTCCATCCCTCCACGCTGGCGTCGCGGGGCTGCACAACATCATCAGCAGCTACCCGCCCTGCAACGAGTGGGGGCTGATGTCCGATTCCCCTGCTCGAGCCCCGCAACCTCTGCCGGCCGCAGCCCGCGGGAAGCGAGTGGCCGAGGAGAGCGGGGGGGAATCGGAGCTCAGCTGGCCCGACGTCGAGTCCTCCGGCGACGAGGCTGGCCACGTTGCCGGGGCCCAGACGGCCCTCCCTGTGGCGGAGGAGGTGGACAAGGATGACGCACCCTTGGTGCGAAGGACGAGAGCGCCCGCGGCAGCGGCCGCCTCTGCAGTGGCCGCAAGCGCTGGGGCGGCTTCCACGGCAACCGGGGCTGCGGCAACCCCACGAGGGCCCGCGGCTCCTCCCAAGCAGGGAATCTTCGGGGGCTACTCGCTCAAGCTCAACCCACCGAAGTAAGTCGACATCCCCCCCCTTTCTTACAAGTATCGTGCTAGCTCCAGTTTCCTTACCCCTTTGTTGACGCCTTGCAGGGATAGCACCCCGGCGGGAGCCGGCAAGAGGGGGAGGACGGACACTGCTCCCGCCGCACCAAGCAAGAAACCGCGCACCCGGCCAGTACCAGTGCCAGTCAGACTGGCACGGGGGCCAGCGGCACAGCCATCATGCTTGCCACCGACCCAATCCCGATGGAGGGGAAACCCGCAGCGGATAGCCCGGCAGCAGGAGCCGGGACAGAGGGGGACAAGGCTCCCCCTTCCAGCATGGCGGCCCCGCAAGGTACTCGCCCCGAGCCTCCCTGCGTTCATCGCCGGGTACCCTAGCTTAGCCCGAAACACTAATTTTGTTCTTTGTCTCAGGCACTGTTGCGCCCTCAACGGGGGTAGGTGACGCGGTGATCGACCTCACCTCTGACGTCGAGGACGCTAGGGCGGGGGACAGGCCAGAGGCGGCCACCGCGCCAAGCCCCACCGCCCCCGACACAACGACGGCGGCGCACACCGTCGTTACCGGAGCGGGGCCCGGCAGTGTGTCTGCGGCCTCGCAGGCCGGAGGCACGGATCCCGTGGCTGCCCGACAGGGGGCCTCTCCTGCCGGGGGCGCGGTTCCTCCACCAGACCTGCAACCTTCGGACGCGGGGGTGGAGGAGGAAGTGGCAGGGGAGTGGCAGGTGGCTCCCCTGCAAGGAGACGACGCCCTTCCCGGCCAGACTGTTGCGGCGGGGCTCTCATCGTCGTCCGCCGCTACCTCCAGCCCAGACCCCGGCATCCTTGCCGGGGCGACTTGGGACCCAATCACATGGGACCCGAGCATCTTCGACCAGGGGCACCAATTCCTCGACGCCATCAAAGAGTAGCAGCTGGCGTTCGTCACCTCATTCAACAAGGTGAGGGAGCGTCACGAGCTTGCGAAGAGCCAACTCGGCGAGGTGCGGCGAGACATCGAGAGGGAGAGACAGGAGCTCTCTCCGGATACGGGAGGAGACGCGCCTGGCTCGGCAGGCCAGGGACGAGGCTGCAACGCCTGTCGTCCCTGAGGGAGAGCTCCAACGACGACTGGAAGCCCAACGCGCCGAGCACCAGCAAGCATTGGACTCACTGGCCGCAGCGCAAGAGAGGGCCAGCAAGGAGCACGAGGAGGTGCTTGCTACGGCCCAAGCTCGCCTTAACGAGAAGAGCGAGCTGGTCAGCAGCTACTGCTCCCAGCTCCAGGCGCTGTGCATGAAGCTAGAGGAGCAGGCCAAGGCCGTGGAGAAGGAGCTCCAGGCAGTGGCGTCGACACGGTGCGAGAAGGAGCTCGACTCCGCCAAGGAGAAGAGCGCCCGTTTCGAGTCCGAGCTGGCCACCGTCCGGGACGAGCTCGTCAAAGCGGGTGAGGACAACGTGGCCAAAGCTCGCGGAACTCCTCCGCCAGGCCAGGAATGCGGTGGTGCTGGCACGCAGCAACCACGACAAGCTGGCGGAGCAGCGGCGTAGGGAGACCGGGAAGCTGCTCGAGATCGCCCAGGCCATGCGCGAGCTGCTGCCGAGGTTCGAGCTGCAGGCCGCCAAGGTGGACGGCATGGACGTCAGCACCCTCATCCCCTTCTTCTCCGACATGGTGGGGAAGCTCAGGGCGCTAGACGTATAGATCTCCCAGTTCTGCGACGAGGAGATAGCGTTGCGCGCCAGGGAGATCGCCGAGACGATCCTCCCCCGGGTGCACTACCACCACCCCGATTTCCCCTTCGAGACGCTGCTGGACGCGTGGTCGGACAGCTAGGACGGCCCCTCCCACACCAAGGCGGTAAGCCGTTTCGTCAATGAAGTGGTGGACCGGATGAAGAGGAAGCCGAAGCCGGAGCCCCCGGCGGAAGACCCCGGCAACTAGTCGTTGCAGCCCCCTGCTAGTCCTTGTTTTCTTTCCGTGTCTTTGCTTTTGCTTCCTGCAAGTGTCGCGCTTGGCGCCGTTGAACAATTATGGTTTTCATTAGTCCATGTAATCATTCGCTACTTTTATGAATTTCGTTTTCCGATTCTACTGGTACTTGGTTCTTGTTCCCGGAATCGACTCGCGGGGTGGATCTTCTGGCCTTCGTGTGTTATGTCTTGTGTTGCCGGGGACTCGCGCGCTACCCACTTAACCAGACCAAGGACCCGGGACGGACCCGCAGTGCCAACCTGGGGTTAAGTAGCAGCAGCGAGCCACTCCGCTTGCGGGATAGCTACTCCCAAGTTTGCTCCCACGGGACGGACCCGCAAGCCGCATGGGGAGCGCACTCCCCCCGCAAGCGTCCTTCTAACACCCCAGCCACACGCAAGACTCGAACCACACCAACGAGGCAACGTTAAGTATCAGAAAGCTAGACGGCTAGGATCGTGCACTTAGCTGTCTGTTCTCGCACTTGGAACGCTTGCTGGAGGGATGTGGCAAGGACGTTGTGGCAGCGCACCCATCGGCGCCGAGCACGGATGGCATGCACCCCCACAACATCTCCACGGCAACCCTCGCCTTGGAACCACCTTGAGAACACCTGCTGGAGGGATGCGGCAAGGGCACGGTGGCAGTGCACCCATCGGCGCTGAGCGCCGATGGCATGCACCACCACCGTGTCTCCGCAGCCTCCCTCGCCTTCGCAGCCATCTTCTTAGCTTCGCTCTGAGCTGCTCCGTGGCCACCATGCGCGCCGAGCTACCACGGCACCTGTGGCGACACCCTCCTGCGGAGAGAACCTTGAAGCGGTCGCCATGTACCACTGGCTACCCGCTAAATGACACGGCCCGTGAGCACTCCACGAGTGTCACAGTGCACCCGATCCGATCCTCATCCTGCATGTCAGATTCTTACCACGCCCAAGATGCTGCATTTTTTTTTCAAAATGCACGAAAAAAGACGCAGCACAGATGGCCCTCCTGCCTCCCAGCCCTCGGGCACAGAAGGGTCAATACCAAACTTGAGTGTGAGCACTCTTCCAATCCCAAGACGCATACACTACGTGGTGCACGCTGCGGGGAACCCAGCAACGGCACGATCCCGTGCCGAAGTGATCCGGCAACGGGATTTTTGTTTTCGAGGCTCTGCCAGCCCCCTGCTCACAACTAAGGATGGAAAGAGACTTCTGTGCACTTAGAGCAGGAGACAGAGGTAAGAACATGCAAATAACGAGGCAACTTGAAATTCAGAGGAAACCACTTACTTTTATTCATAGAAACTAGCGGATTACAATCGGGGACTGCCCGGCTACACTAGTTCGAGAGGCATGCTGCCGGAGCATCACCTGTGGGTCGGGCTCTGCCGCTTCACGGGTAGAACTTGCGCAAGTGCTCAAGGTTCCAACTGTTTTGCACCGGCAAGCCTTCTTCGGTTTCCAGCCGGATAGCCCTCGGCCTGGACACCTGCACTACCCGGAAGGGGCCCTCCCATTTCGGAGCCAACTTGTTCCCGGCCTTCGTTCCTTGTATCCGGCGCAGGACAAGGTCTCTGACCTCGAGCTCCCGGGGACGGACCTGCCTGTCATGATAACGGCGGAGCCCCTGCTGGTAGCACGCAACTCTGACAGCAGCCCGGCATCGAAGTTCTTCGATGAAGCTAAGATCGTCAACCCTCTGCTCGTGTTGGCTATGCTTGCCATACGCGCGTACCCGAGGGGATGCATGCTTGAGCTCGAGGGGCAGCACCGCTTTTGCCCCGTAGACAAAGGCGAAAGGAGTTTCACCCGTTTCCCGGCTAGGTGTGGTCCTGATTGACCACAGCACGGGCTGGAGTTCTTCGACCCAGTGCTTCTCTGGCCTTTGAGCCTGTCAAAGGTTCTCGTCTTGAGCCCCCGCAGCACCTCTCCGTTGGCCCGCTCCGCCTGTCCGTTGCTCCTCGGGTGAGCGACAAAGGCGAAGTGGATCTTGGTGCCCATGCCCTCACAGTAGGCTTGGAACACGGCGCTCGTGAATTGCGTGCCGTTGTCGGTGATAATGCCATTGGGCACGCCGAACCGGCACACGATGCCCTTGAAGAATTTTGATGGCCGCCTGAGCGGTCACCCTCCGCACTAGTTCCACTTCCACCCACTTGGAGAACTTGTCGATGGCCACAAGCAAATACTCATAGCCACCAACCGCTCTCGGCAACTTACCGACGATGTCCAGCCCCCGGACCGCAAACGGCCAGGAGGATGGAATGACTTGCAGGGCCTGCACCGGCTGGTTACTCTTCTTCGCATGGAATTGGCACGCCTCGCACGTCTTGACCAGTTGCTCGGCATCGGCTAGCGCTATAGGCCAGTAGAAGCCGTGCCGGAAAGCCTTGCCGGCCAGAGCCCGGGAGGCCACATGGTGGGAACATGTGCCTCGGTGTACCTCTTCCAGCAGCGTGCGCCCCTCGTCCCGGGGCACGCAGAGGAGCTTCACTCCGTTCGCACGCCTCCGGTAGAGGTCCCCGTCCACCAGAGTGTACATCTTGGCTTGCCAGGCTACACGCTCCGCAGCAACGTCATCTTTTGGGAGGGCCTCCCCCCTCAAGTAGCGGGCGATGTCCGCTGCCCAAGGTGGGGTTTCCCTACTTACGCATGCCGCCACAACAGCGGCATGGACCTCCACTGTTGCGGGGTTTCCTTTGGTTGCCGGGGGGGCTTCCCCGGCAGCCGGCTTGGGAGCGACCGAAGGCGCAGTCTCCCTGTGCCAGAACACTCCCGCCGGAACCTTCCGGCGCTCTGCTGCCCACTTGGACAGTTCGCCAGCCGCGAAGTTATCCCTGCGCTTGACGTGCTCGAATCGCAAACCCTTGAATTTGCGTTCTAACTTGCGGACTTCATCCACGTACGCTGCCATCTGCGGGCAGTCGTAGTCTTTGTTGAACTGGTTGATCACGAGTTGGGAATCCCCAAGAACAACCAGGCGCTTGATATCAAGGGCGATGGCCACTCGCAACCCGGCGAGCAACCCTTCGTACTCAGCCGTGTTGTTGGTGGAGTTGGGGAAGTCGAGTTGGATGGCGAACTTCAGCTGGTCTCCTGTGGGTGACTCGATGATGACTCCGGTGCCAGCCCCCTGCAAGCTGAACGCGCCGTCGAAGTACATAATCCAGTGGCCTTCATCCAGGTTGCCGGGCAGGCTGGTCTCCGGCTCTTCTTCTTCTATGCCCGTCGAGGTCCATTCTGCAACGAAATCAGCCAGAGCAGCAGTCTTGATACTCTTGGTGTTGGTGAAGTATAGATCGAACTCCGACAACTCCATCCTCCACTCGGCCACCCTTCCGGTGGCTTCACGGTTGGTGAGGGCTCGCTCAAGGCAAAACCCTGATACTACCGTGACGCGGTGTGCCTGGAAGTAGTGGCGCAGCTTGCATGATGCAAGCAGAATCCCCAGCAAGAGCTTCTGCACTTGCAGATACCGCGCGCGGGCGTCGCGCAATACCGTGCTAACGAAGTACACCGGGTGTTGCACGAGCCGCTTAAGCGGTGTTGACGCCGCCGGCTCGACGGCGGTTCCCGGGTCTGAGGCGGTTGCCGGGGCTGGCTCAGCCCCCTGCCCCACAAGCTCAGCCCTCGAGAGGTCTTCTTCTCTCTCGGCAACTAGCACCGAGTTGACCACTTGGTCAGTCGCCGCCAGGTAGAGTAGGAGCGGCTCGCCCGGCTTGGGAGCGACGAGGATTGGCGACGACTACAGGTACTGCTTGAGATTCTGGAACGCCGCCTCAGCCTCGGGGGTCTAGTCAATTGGGCCCTTCTTCTTCATTACCTTGAAGAAAGGCAAGGCGCGTTCGCCCAGCCTCGAGATGAAACACCCCAGTGCGGCTACGCAGCCGTTGAGGCGCTGCACGTCCCTCACCCTGCGGGGAGCCTCCATTTTCTCGATAGCTTCTATCTTCTTTGGGTTGGCTTGAATCCCCCTGTGTGAAACCAAGAAGCCCAGAAGCTGCCTCGAGTCTACACCAAAGGTGCATTTTTCAGGGTTCAACTTGAGCTTGATCCTGCGGAGGTTATCGAACGTTTCCCGCAGGTCATCAATCAGCGAGTCCCCGCGCTTCGATTTGATGACGATATCATCCATGTAGGCCTCAACGTTTCGGCCTAGCTGGGATCCCAAACACTCGCGTAAAGCACGCTGGAATGTTGAGCCCGCGTTCTTCAACCCGTGTCGTAGCACGGGGCTTTGACACCGGGGATGCGCGGGCAGCCCCTTTTTGGTTCGGCATTGGGCGACGGGGATCGCTCCGGCGATCGCCGGTGGGGCCAATGCGAAGCTCGTCAACACGCAATGAACACGATCGCGTGTTTTTACCCAGGTTCGGGCCACCCGGAGGTGTAAAACCCTACGTCCTGCTTGTCTGAGCTTGCATTGACAGGAGAATAAGTGCTTACAGGTTGCCGGGGGAGCCCCCGGGTGCTCTCTTTTTGTCTAAGTGTCCTTTGCTACTTTGGGCTACTGCTAGTGTGATACTACGAGTTGGTCCCACGAACCCTTTGACCGTTGGCGGGGGTCCTCCTTTTATAGCCAAGGGGATACCACAGGTGCCACGGTGCATGGTTTACAAGTGGCGAGCAGGGAGCTCGGGCAGCTCCTCCTCGGTGCGCTGGCATGCATGCAAGAATACTAGCCACACGTTCAGCTTCACGTTGTCTCCTCCTTCCTCGATCCAGCAAGCGAGAGGGAGAGGTAGACGAGATCCCGGCAGCACGACGGCGTGGTGACTATGGTGAATATTCTCACGGGCAGGGCTACGCCGTGCGCGTGAGAAGAGGAGGAGAGGAGGGCTCAGGGGAGAGAGATCCAACTGAAAGCTTGGGGTGTCTCTCTCCCTTGCCCCCCCTTCTATTTATATAGGGGTAGAGGAGGCGTGGCCGGCCAGGACTATCCCGTGGCCAGGACTCTCCGGCGGCCAGGACTCTCCTCCTGGCCGCATGGGCCCTGTGGGCTAGCCCCTCGGCCCATTAAGGCCAGGGTGCTCCCTCACAGGCCCATTTAGCCCAGGGATAGGTGGGCCTCAAG
Organism: Brachypodium distachyon; assembly: GCF_000005505.3. Taxonomy (NCBI): domain Eukaryota; kingdom Viridiplantae; phylum Streptophyta; class Magnoliopsida; order Poales; family Poaceae; genus Brachypodium; species Brachypodium distachyon. The sequence goes on along the minus strand of NC_016132.3, from coordinate 14,309,082 downwards.
GTGGAACCCTCCGGATCCCTCCGGAACCTTCTAGAAGCTTCCCGGTCAAAACCGGGAAATATTCCAAACTTTCCAGAACCCTGAAAACAACTTTCCATATATAAATCTTTATCTCCGGAACATTCCGGAGCTCCTCGTTGCGTCTAGGATCCCATCCAAGACTCCGAATCATAATTCGATATCATCATCATTTATCTCATCTAACCCAAGCAACATGAAACGTTAAGTGTGTGACCCTACGGGTTCGAGAACATGTGGACATGATCAAATATCAATAACCAATAGCGGGACCTGGATGTCCATAATAGTTCCCACATATTCCACGAAGATCTCATCGGTTGAACCACTATGTCGAGGATTCAATTAATCCAGTATCCAATTCTCTTTGTCTCGCGATATATTACTTGCCCGAGATTTGATCGTCGGCATCGCCATACCTAGTTTAATCTCGTTACCGGCAAGTTCTCTTTACTCGTTCCGTAATATAATACCCCCGCAACTAAACACATTAGTCGCATGCTTGCAAGCTCATTAGGATGTTATATTACCGAGAGGGCCCAGAGATATCTCTCCGTCACAAGGAGTGACAAATCCCAGTCTTGATCCATACAACCCAACAAGCACCTTCTGGGATACCTGAAAAACACCTTTATGATCACCCAATTACGAGATGACGGTTGATGCCCACAAAGTATTCTTCCGGTACTAGGGAGTGGCATGATCTCATGGTCTAAAGAAATAATACTTGACATAATAAAACATAAGCAACTTAAACTTAAGTGACACGATCAAAAGCTATGTTTAGGTTTGGGTCTGTCCATCACATCATTCTCCTAATGATATGATCTTGTTATTAAATGACAACACATGTTTATGGTTAGGAAACCTTAACCATCTTTAATCAACGAGCTAATCTAGTAGAGGCGTATTAGGGACACGGTATTTGTTTATTTATCCACACATGTATTTGAGTTTCCAATCAATACAATTATAGCATGGGCAATAAACATTTATCAAGAACAATGAAATATGATAATAACAAATTTATTATTGCCTCTAGGGCATATTTCCAACAGCTCCCCGGCAGGAATTCTCCCCCGAAGGCCCGCTAGTCCTGCCGGGCTGGTAGCTTGCCGGGCAGCTTGTACATTGCCGCCCGAGGTGCGATCCCCGAGGAGCAGGCGAGGCGACCCACGCCTCGTGCAGTGGTGGTACCCCGGATGCCATTGGTGCGACAACCCGAAAGGTATGCACGTGTAACAATAGCAGCCAACCAGGGTGATGAACGCCGTTTTTTCGTCGTCTTCGACTGCCATCTTAATTTGATGGTAGCCAGAAAAAGCATCCAAAAAACACAGCAAATCACAACCGGCAATGGAATCTACTATTTGATCAATGCGAGGTACAGGGAAAGGATCTTTAGGACACCCACGGTTAAGATCAGTAAAATCTACAGACATGCGAAGTTTATTCTCCCCCTTGGGTACTACTACAAGGTTAGCTAACCAAGTGGGGTACAATACTTCCCTGATAGCCCCCGCAGCTTTAAGCTTGTCCACTTCTTGCTTGATGAAATCTTTGCGCTCCTGTGCTTGCCGGCGGATCTTTTGCTTGATGGGGCAGGCGTCTGGACGCACCGCGAGTCGATGCTCGATCACCTCCCTAGGGACTCCGGGAAGGTCCGATGGTTTCCAAGCGAACACGTCGGCGTTCTCCCGGAGGAAAGTGATGAGGGCGCTTTCCTATTTAGCATTGAGGTTCGCACCGACGGTGACGGTGCGCTCCTCATTGCCGGCTTGGAGGGGCAGATTCTTCACCTTGGCGGCCTCCTCCTTGAGCTAATGGCCCTTGCTGGGGCGTGAGCTCGAGCCTGCGCCTCCCCCGGCAAGCTCCTGCGGGGTAGCGCAGGCCTTCTTTGCAGCGGGGCCGTCGCCCGGCAGCGAGCCTTCACTTCCGGCAACGCCCTCGTCGCCGAAGTCGGCTGTGGCGGCGGCCCTGATGACCTCGCCAGCACACCAAGCTACGTCCTTGAGATCGCACCTGATGGAGAGGACCCCGTATGTGGACGGCATCTTCATCACGTCGTAGGCGCAATGAGTTGCCGCCATGAACTTTATCAGCGTCGGCCGACCAAGGATCCCGTTGTACGGCAACGGGGTGTGCGCCACATCGAACACGAGGTGCTCAGTCTGAAACGCTTCCCGGGACCCGAAGGTAACCGGCAGCGTGATGCGCCCCAGGGGGTGCACGATCCCGAGGTTCACTCCCAGGAACGGGTCGGTGGGCTTCACCTGCTCCAACGGCAGCTGAAGCTTCTCCACCAACTTGGCGGACAGGAGGTTCAACCCCGCTCCGTTGTCCACCAGCACCTTCGTCACCGTCATGTTGTTGATGATCGGTGAGACCACGAAGGGCAGAACCCCTGAACCCAGCTGCCGGGCTGGGTGATCGTCAGCGCTGAAGGTGATCGGCACGTGCGACCACTTCAGCGGCTGTTGCGCCTCCATGTCGGGCAACAACGCACACACCTCCCGGGTGAGGCGCTTCACCGCGCTATGGAATGAGAGAGCGTAAGCTCCCCCATGGATGCAGGCGACGCCGTGGGGCTCCTGGAAGCCGGGCTCGTCGCCCCTGCTGTAGTCGGACTCGCGCTGCTCCTCAGGGCGAGCCTTGTCTCGTCCCTGGGGAGGCCGCTCCCTGCCGGCACGGGCTTGGCCGCATCCCCCCTGGGCTTCTTCTCTGCCAGCGTCCCCGCCGGCATGCTTTGGCCCCGCTCTGGGATCGTTCGGGTAATCCCGGGAGAGGCGCCGGCCACTCGGCACTCCTCGTGGCGCTGCTCGCGCCTCTGCTTGATACCCTGCAGGATGTGGCAATCCTGCGCATCGTGGGTGGCGTTGGCGTGGATGGGGCAGCGGGGCGCGTCGCCCGGCTTGCTGCCAGACCCGCTAGCGGGTGAGGCCTTTTTCGCAGGCCCCGAGGCAGCCCCCGACTCTGCGGCGAGGACTTGTTTCCCGTTGCGCTTCTGGGAACCCTTCTTCTGCGAGTCCTCAACGGGGCTCGCAGCAGCCTTAGCTGCAAGCTCGGGCGCCAAGCGCCCTTCCTCGGCCATGGCACACTTGTGCGCCAAGGCGTAGAGCTCCTGTGTCGTCTGGATCCGGTGCGTGCTCAGCTTCTCCCGCGTCTTGGGGTCGCGGACGTTGATGGTGAAGGTGTTGATGATGGCGGCTACCTCCGCCACTGGAATGGAGTAGGAGAGACTGGAGAAGCGGTTGACGAAATTCCGCAACGTCTCTCCTGGCTTCTGCACCACGGTGTGCAGTTCTGCCATGGTTCCCGGGCGCTTATAGCCGCCCTGGAACACGCTCACAAACTGCTCGCGCAGGTCTGCCCAGGAGGCTATGGACCCGGCAGGCAGCTTGAGCAGCCAGGTTCTCGCTGATCCTTTGAGGACCATCGGGAACCAGTGAGCCCTGACCTTATCATCGGCGCCGATGGCGTGCAGCCCCAACGTGTAGGTCAGGAAGAAATCCTAGGGGTTCACGGACCCGTCGTACGTCCCAAGCGCAGGCGCTCGGCACTTGCCGGGCCATGTCACCCGGCGCAACTCGCGGGTGAACGCGGTGCAGCCGTCCTCGGCGACCATGGGAGCATCCTCCTGCTCCTCCGGGCGTTGGCGCTCTGCCTCGCGCCGGCGTCGGTGCTCCAGGCGCTGGCGGAGGTCTTCTTGTTGGCGGATGTTCAAGACATCCCGCGCGTCACCCCGCGTGACGGTCGGTGATGAATTCGAGGACCCCTCAGGATCCCCGCCTCCTTGCCCTCCCTGCGCGGGAGGGTTTTCTCCCTGCCCCGAGATGCGGGGCACGTCTCCGCATCCCGGGTTCTGCCCTCGGCCTGAGCCAGCCGAGGCGCCCTCGCCTAGCGGCTGCTGGGCGGCGAGTGCAACGAGCGCCTCCAGCTCTGCACTCCATGCGTCGTGCGCCGGCGTGCCTTGCGGTGGCTCGTAGTGCACCATGACACGCGCGGCGATGATAGCCTCCGCTGGGGTTTGGGCGGAAGGCTGCCGGTTCACGGAGCGGCTGCCCTCTGCCCTGTCCCCCGGCGCCCTCAGGTGAGTAGGGCGCGACTCGGTCGGTGTCACGCGCGATGCGTTGTGCTCTTGGAGCAACTGCCGCTGCGCGTCGTCGGCCCGTGAGAGGACCCGCTGACCGGCGCGTGCGGCATTGTGGCCGCTCGCACGACTGGCTCCAGTGCCGGGAGCCGCTGGCCCCCTCAGCCGGTTATCCGCCGGCGGCCGAGGGGGTGGTGGGGGGGGCAGCTGCGACTGCGGCTGCTACAACCGGGCAGGCTCAGGGTCCTCCTGATCCTGCGACGCGCGCTGCACGTCGTGCAACCGCGTGTGCGCTGCCGGGGCGCCACGCGGATCGATCCGAGAGTCACCAGCCCGCTTGGGGGGCATGATGACTGGTTCTGTCGTCGGAGAAGACGAGGCCGATGCAGCTATAGACGAAGGTGCCGGTGGTCACGGGGGAGCTCTCCTCACGCGCCCCCTACCTGGCACGCCAGATGTCATAGCCCGGGGCTTAGACACCGGGGGTGAGTGGCACCCCCTTTAGGTTCGGTAGAGGGCGTCAGGGATCGCTCCGGCGATCGCCGGCAAGGCCAATGTCTAGCGTGAGAGAACACAAGATCATTTTACCCAGGTTCGGGCCACCCTGAGGTGTAAAACCCTACGCCCTGCTTCTGTGTTTTTATTAGCCGATGAACAAGGGTTTACAGGTTGCCGGGGGAGTCCCCGGGTACTCTCTCCTTTCTTGCTAAGGACTATTGCTATTTCTGGCTAAGACTAGTCAGGGACCGAACCCTTTGACCGTTGGTGATGCTCCTCCTTTTATACTCAAGGGGATACCACAGGTGCCTTGGCGCATGGATGACAAGTGGCGAGCAAAGAGCTCGGGCAGCTTGCCCTCGCTGTGCTGGCTTGCTGCATGGTGAGTAGCCCTGCAGTTAGGGCGCTACGTGCCTAAAATTCACAGCGGGCCAGTCACTGTGGGCTGACTGGACGGGGAATCCCCTTTCTGTCGGAGCATTAAATGCTTGCTTGTGCTTCACTCCTTACCCTGACGGGCCCTGAGCACAGGGGGTCCGATGGGCGGCCACATGGCGTCGATGCTCTGTCCGTTTGGTACCATCCCCGTAGCAAGTGCCCACGCCCGGGAACACCCTCCCCGGCAAGTGACCTTCCCGGGGGGCGCCCAAACGGGAATTCTCCCGTTGCCTTCCAGGGCAACCCCCACAGCCAGCTAGCCCTGCCGGGCTGGTGGCTTGCTGGGCAGCCCGTGCGGTGCTGCCCGGGGCGCTATACTTGTGGGGAGCGGGTGAGGCGACCCACGCATCATGCAACGGTGGTACCCCGGGTGCCACTGGTGCGACATGATCCTGTCGGCTTCAGAGGAGTTCTTGACGTAGAAGAAGGTTTTGAGCCACTTTTTACAAGACTCAAGACCTTGAATCCGGGGAAAAACCGAACCCCGGCGAGGTATGACGGTGGCGGCGCCGCACTGGGTCATCGGCTTAGCGGCGCCGGGATTTTCTTTGTCGAGTAAAACTTGGGGCCAGAACATGAAGTATTTGGCCCACAAGTCGACGGAAGGCCAGAGATCGAGATAGGCCTCGCAGCAAGTGACGAATGACGAGAGTGTGAGGATGGCCTTCGCCGGAAGATGGTGTGGCTGAAGGCCGAAAAAGTCTAAGAAGTTCCTAAGTAAGTTGCTGGCCGGGAAAGCAAAGCCGCGTTCGAAATGAGCAAGGAATACAACATGCTCACCAGGCTCTGGTGTCGGCACGGTCTCGTCACCAGGAATCCGGCACTCCACGTCCTCCGGAATCCGCCAAGAGCGGCGGAGCCACGCAATGTCCGTTGGGGAGACGTCGGAGCCCTCCCAGCTGGCTCGCTCCGAGCCCGTCCTCTCTTCAACCTGCTGAGCAGCAGGGTCGACGGCGGCGGGGTTGTGGGAAGAAGAAGCCATGGATTTGGGAGTAGATCTAGGGTTTGCTTTTTTGGTGAGAACGTGCTGGTGCGAGGCTTGAGCGAGCAAGGAAGAGCGGCGGAGAGCCAAGCGAGCGCGCGTGAGCTGGCAGTGGCGAGCTTGGTGGCTGAGAGCTAGGAATCGCAGCGGCGGAAGAACCTGGAGCTAGCTGCAGTGGCGGAATGCGCAAGGTGCGAAGAGGCAGAGGAGAGCAAGGAAGACGAGGAGTGCGAAGGGTTTTTTACCCTCGCCCTCCCCCTCTACTTATACCCGTGGCACACTAATGGGGCGCGGATCCCCCGCGCCCACGATCCCTGTGGCCAACGGGAAGAATGCGCACGATTTTGGGGCCATTAACCCCATTAAAGCGCACGCGCTCGGTTACCGCGCGGCGTGGCGCCGAGAATCCCGCAGGATCCGGGAAGATAAGTGTCTGCGTGGGAACCGAAATTCCCCTCTTAATGGCCCTGTTGGCTTTACTACCCGATGGGACGACGCGCTTGCCTCACAAAGCGCACCGGCAGTAACTCGGGTCTTATCCTCCCGTTATTTTAGAAAACCGCAGAATACAAGCAACAGGTGGCATCAATGTCGGCAGAAGTAAGTTTTCTACTATTGGTCATGGAGGAGAAAAGAGTCTCGGCCAAGGGCTGAATAAGCGCGCCGACCCAATATGTCGGAATAACTTGGTCTCGACTAAGAGAACTCGGGGTCATCTCGGCATCTTTTCCGGCTAGGCCCTTGTAAGCTTCGATGGTTTGTCTATGGGAAACTGTCGTGGCCTGACATTCTTCCCTGCCGGACCGCAACAGCTTCGGGGACTAGTGTCGAGGGGATGACCCCGGGTAGGGTCATGACGACATGCTCTAGCTGAGATGATGAGGGCAAAGCCGGCATGGTCGAGTATGCCGGCATCGTAAAGCCGAACTAACGCTAGCCGGCATACCGGGTGTATGCCGGCGTGACTATCTTATCTTATGAGTTTGCAGGATAAGGACAAACCCCTTGATCTCGGCCAGCGCCGAGATCCCTCAACGGTCTTATCCTGACCACGCGGCGCAAAATAAAGCAGCGCTATCATTACCACGGGAAAAACAGTCGCCGGTTACGTAGTGGTGCCAGGCGACTGCACAAAAGAAGCACCGAAAGAGAATGTTTGACAGGAGCCAGCAGAGGTCAGCGGTACTTGTGGCAGGATGCCAGGGAAAGTAAAGTTGTCTTTTCCCCTGCGGTGTCACCCGGAGGGAACCAAGCCGCGTGTCCAGCGGGGTCCAAGGAAGATGACGTTAGTACTCGGCCCGCATGTCAGCGTGACATGGGCGGCCTATAAATCGGGCACTACATCTCCCTGGAGAGAGGACGAGCACTTAGGCATTTAAGGTTTTCCCCTTCTTTTTCTTCTTCCTCAAGAATACAGCTCAAGGAACGCCATTGTAGAGCTTGCTTATCTCGGCTAATACAACAAAGCAGGAGTAGGAGTCTTACCTCGGCAAGAGGGCTCCGAACCTGGATAATCTGTGTGTTCTTGTATGTTTGTGCGTGTTTCCCTTCACGTCCTCCCTCTTCTGGGTCCTCCTTCGTCCATCGGCCCCAAGTTAAGCCATCCCATGACATCTGCCATGACACCACCATGACAGTGTCAACCATTGTTTGTGTTGTGTGGGGAGGCTGTCGATCACAAGCTCTTACGGATTTGTGCCTTGGGTGTGCAGTTATAGCTTCGTAGTAAACTGTTGAAGACTGCATGTGTTGTTTTTTCGCCTTCTATATCGCTGTGCTATTCATGAGCTATGTGATTTTTTGTTCCATCAGTATTGCTGGCAGGCAATTAGACAATACGGTTATCGGGATATGTTTGGGTCTTCTGTTTGTCCTAAACTACAGTTTCTGCTTTGCGGTGCAGATCCTTTACGACAGGGAAACAGGCCAGAGCCGTGGATATGGGTATGTCACCATGAGTACTGTTGAAGAGGCTGAGATGGCTGTGAATACATTCCATCGCAGAGTGAGTATATTTGGTAAATCATAACTTGATGCGGCTAGTTTCCTTAAGTCGAAGGGACCTGTTCTCCAATCTTAGCTGCATTTCGTTTGCTCGTAGTTTTGCACGTGATTTATATGCTTACATTGTAAGCATGGAATATCTGCCCCCAGTTTGCATCTGCATAATTTTACTGAAATAGGTTCCTGTGATAATGTGCTTTGATATTGGTTTCACATTCTTAAATCCTTTTGGATGTACATGACAGTGCCCATAGTATCTGATTTGAGGAACACCTTAATCTGAAGCCAACCTAATCATCCTCTTCATTCTTTTGTGCTGGCTGCGTTTATGAGCTTATTCATTCAGATACTATTTACATATAAGAGCGTTTGATCGTCGATCTAATTCCTAGCTAGAGAATGCAGCACATTTCCTGATTGACATTTGATCTGGGCAGGAGCTGTATGGCAAGCTTATGACTGTGGAAATGCGATCTCCCCATCAACATAGGTCTCCTGTTAGGATCTTCGTGGGCAATCTGCCCTGTGAAGTGGATGGCTCTATGCTGAACCTGCTGTTCAGCGAGCATGGCCAAGTGGTTGACACTAAAGTTGCCTACGGCTATGTAAAAGGAGTTTGGCGCTCTCGGAGATTCGGTTTCGTCACAATGGCGACGAGAGAGGAATCGGACGACGCGATTTGTTACCTCCATCGACGGGTTAGTAGTGTAGATAGTTTGGTTTTCCTCTCCACTTGTATGACAGATTTGGGCTTTATGTTTTGGGCTTTGAGCTGTGCAGATTTGGAAGGGATGTAAGCTGCGAGTGGAGGTTGCAAAAGGAGTGCCACGGCGAGGCTCTTAAGAGCGGGGGACTCACCGGTTCAGATTTGATTTAATTAGTCCCTCCTTAAGCGAGGCTCTTAATGTAGCTTTCTTGCCTGCCATGCTTCTCTAGCTAGATGATGTGCTAAAAAATTCATGCCACGTCAAACTTCTTTAACTTTGATCGATTGTCGATGTATAAGATGATTGTGGAGATTGATCAAATGAAGTACGAATTATTAGCTTTGTCATCAAGTACATTTAGTAGCCCATGTATTTTTTGCTACTCCGTACCATCTTGGATATTGTCATATTGGTGACACGCCAAATACACATTAGCTTGTGGTTGTGGAGTGCATATTTTTTGCTACCTATCATTTCATAACGTCCTTGTGTAAACAAAACGCAGAACTCAGAGATCTCCATTTGCCTGCCCTCCGTTTGCGGCCGCCCGTGCTGGCCTCGGCGGCAGTCCGACTTGCTGCCGGTGGAGATCCACCTCGTGAACTCGGCATTGCTCGTGAGGCCGGCGCTGTTGACGAAGACCGGCACGAGCAGCCCGCTGTGCTTCGCGCCCTTTGCCCCCGCCTTCTTCTTGTGCACGTCCAAACTCTGTGACGGAAGATTTATTTCTTCTTGCACATAGCCCGCACAGTACTACCCCTCGAACTGTGAAATTCGGATTTCAAATTTCAAATTATGGTAAAAAATACTCATATTAATTCAAATTTCAAAAAGAATGGAGCGAGGGAACTGCCCTGAAAACAAACGGTCCTCTCGCTGGGTCCGTGGGTCCTGCATCTCGCGAAATCAGCAGAACGGATTACTGCGCTGCATTTCTGTAGTATGTGTTATGGCTATCATGTGCTGATTTCATCAGACATGGTGTGTTGGCAGTTGGCTTTGGAATCGAATGCCAAATGTGGTTTTGACTTTAGAAAGCATACATTAATTTAATATTATGCATTGCGACAGAACATGCTCCATAACAATTCAGATAATGTATGGACGTGATTAAAGATGCATCATTGGGTCATCCAAGAAATATGCAACATTTGACTTGAACCATTGAAATCAGGGGAATGCTGTAGTACGTGTTTGGTTCCATGTGTACCTGTTGAGCTCTTTTGTACTCCCTCCGTCCCATAATAAGTGACGAAATATTACATGTATCTAGACGTTTTTTTTGGTATAGATACATTCATATTTGAGCAAATTTGAGTCACTTGATATGAAACGGTGGGAGTAGAAGTTATGATGCAATATTTGACTTGAATCATTGAAATCAGGGGAATGTTGAAGTGCGTGTTTGGTTCCATGTGTACCTCTTGAGCTCTTTTGTAGGAGTTATACTATTTACATTTACACTGGACGCGTTTCTGCAGATAGCATGCAAGGACTTCCCTCACTCGCGCCATTTATGTTCTCAAATGTCCTTCAACACTACTTCCCATGTGAAACATTGTAGCATGGTAAGTAACAAGCATTTTGACTCCAATGACGCTGAACAGCAGAGCAAGACAGTAGAGCTTATTTAATAGGATTTCGTTGTTGTTTTTCAAATGCAGTGCTACTGTTTTGTCTGTGATGCTCCAGCTCATGCAAGTATTGGGGTAATGGTCTCACGATTGATGATCATTGTCATGCTACGGACAAGGAAATAAAGTGGAAAACACTGAGGCAAGAATTCAAGAGCAAAAGTCTGCCAGCATCTCATCCAGAGAAGTACCAGAATGCTGTGTACCCAACAATGTCACCTAGACAGCAGCAATATGAAGAAGAAGAGTACGCATATGAGTATGAGGAATATGAAGAAGAGGAGTACGCATATGAGTATGAGGAGGAATATGAAGAAGAGTACGCATATGAGGAAGAGGAATATTACGAATCAGATGAGGCCACGCTGTATGTCGGGAACCTACCCTATGACATTGACGACTGGTACCTTGCTCAGCTCTTTGAGCACGCTGGAATCGTTGAGTTCTCAGAGGTGAACCTTTTTAGCTCTTCACTGTCCTTATCATGTCATCACATGTAATAGTGCCTCAAATCTCTGATTCCTTATTAGTTTATTATACACAACTAAAATTGGCCATGGAACCACTTGGTAGCAATATACAGGCAGTTCTGGTCTTCCCCTATTGTTGCTGTAATTAGCTGCGGTGATGTCTTCTTTTGAGGTCGATAGGGTGGAGCTGCTAGGATCTAATTGGAAGCTTTGTGAGCTTATTGTGTGATATGTTTAGATTTCAGTTGGTAGATCAATGAGCTTGCTTTAACCGGTGTTTTGTTGTGCGGAGAGGCTGCTGATTACAAGCACTTACTGGATTTATGTCTTGCCCCTTGGATTGGTCATTATTACTATATTTTTTTAGGTGTGCAATTGTAGCTTCTTAATAAACTGTGAAATGATTTAAATATTTTTCTTATGAAGACTGGATCTGTTGTTTCTTCATCTTTTAGGCTATTCATGTGCTATGTGATTTGTTGCATACTTTCATGAGTATTGGTGGGAGACAGTTAGACGTTACAGTTAGTGGTATATGTTTGTTTCTTCTCTTTGTCTTAAACTACAGTTTTTTAGATGATCAGGGAGCAAACAACCCCCCGGTTCCTAAACTACAATTTCTACTTCGCGGTGCAGATCCTTTACGACAGCGAAACAGGTCAGAGCCGTGGATCTGGGTATGTCATTATGAATACTGTTGAAGAGGCTGAGCTGCCTGTGAAGATGTTCCATCGCATGGTGAGTATACTTGGTAAATGATAACTTGATGCGGCTAGTTTGCTTAAGTTAAGACATCTGTTCTCGACTTCTCGTACCTTGGCAGTTTTTCGTTTGCTCATAGTTTCGCGGTGATTTATATGCTTCCATTGTATGTATGTGTGCATGGAATGTCCGCCCCCAGTTTGCATTTGCATACCTTAACTGAAATAGGTTCCTGTGATAATGTGATGCGATATTGGTTTCACATTCTTAATCCTTTTGGATGTACATGGCACTGCCCTTAGTTTCTGAAGGAACACCTTAATCTGAATCCAACTTATTCATCCGCGTTCCATCATCTGCCTCTTCATTCTTTTGTGAGTAAATTTCACACAACCATATTTTTTGGGGCTAGGGGTTCATCGGGCCACAGTTATCACTAATTGTCTCACAGAGTCACACTTTTTGGGGCACGTCGTCTAAAAAAACCCAAATCACCCAGATTAGGCCATTTGATGGATTTCCCAACAGATAGGTCCCACCTTGTTAGGTGCCACGTCGATGGCGGCGGACGAGGGGAGGCCGGCGGACGCGGGGAGGGCAGCGGATGCAGGGATGCCGGCGGACACGGGGAGGCACAAGTGCGGACCTCGTCTGCGGCGTCAATGGCCGCAATCGATTTTCAATCGGGGGAGCGAGCTAGGGTTCATGGCAGAGTCGAGAGTGGGGAATAGAATAGAGCGATGGTTGGGAGGGGATTCGGGTAGACGGCTCGGGTTAACAGGTCTGTGAGCGGACGTGGAAACAATGGGTCGGGTCGTCTGACGTGGCACCTGACAAGGTGGGACCTGCCTGTCGGCAAATCCATCAAATGGCCTAATCTGGGTGATTTGGGTTTTTTGAGACGACATGCCCCAAAAAGTGTGGTTCTGTGAGACAATTAGTGATAACTGTGACCCGATGAAACCATAGCCCCAAAAAGTGTGGTTCTGTGAAATTTACTTTTCTTTTGTGCTAACTTTGTTTATGAGCTTATTCATTCAGATACTCTTTACACGAGAGTGTTTGATCCTCGATCTAATTCCTAGCTGGAGAATGCAGCACATTTCCTTATTGACATTTGATCTGGACAGGAGCTGTATGGCAGGCTTGTGACTGTGGAAAAGGCATTTGCTCCTGGAGCTAGAGTTGCCCGGGCAGAAGAAATGCCGTCTCCCCGTCATCATCAATATCCTTCATTTAGGATCTACGTGGGCAATCTGCCCTGGGAAGTGGACGACTCTATGCTGAAGCTGCTTTCAGCGAGTATGGCAAAGTAGTTGACGCTAAAGTTGTGTACGGCTACGTAAAAGGAGCTTCGTGTGTCGAAGTATAAGTGGATTGCCTAGTCTCTTACATCAGATCGGTCTTTCGGTTGCGTTGGCTAGCGCATGAAGCTCTTCATGTTATCAGAGCCAATTAAATTGCAGCGCACTTTCGATCCACGTCTAGGCCTGCGGGAGCCACACGTGAGGGGAGTGTTGAAGTATAAGTGGGTTGCCTAGCCTTTTTTATCAGATCGGTCTTTTGGTTGCGTTGGCTAGCGCATGAAGCTCTTCATTCGGAGATTCGGTTTCGTCACCATGGCTGCGAGGGAAGAATCAGAGACCGCGATTTGGTACCTCCATCGACAGGTTAGTGCACGTATAATTTGGTTTTCCTTGCCATCTGTATGCCAGATAAGCAGATCTAGATTTACTGAGGTTGATGCTAATTTTGGCGCACGTTTTTTACCTGTCCTGATTTTGTGTTTTGGCTTTTGGTTGTACAGGTTTGGAAGGGACGTGAACTGCGAGTGGCAGTTGCAAACGACGTGGCACGGCGAGGCTCTTAAGAGCGGGGAGGGAATCACTGGTTTAGATTAGATTTTGTTAGTCCCTCCATTATTTTTCTTGCCATGCTTCTGTAGATGAAGTGCTAAAATCATCTTTCTTCCCATGCTTCTCTAGCTAAGATGATGTGCTAAAATCATCTTCTCTAGCTAGATGATGTGCTAAAATTCATGCCGCGTCAAAACTTCTTCAAGTTTGATCGACTGTCGATGTACAAGATGATTAATTGTTGAGATTGATCAGATGAAGTACTAATCATTAGCTTGGTCATTAAGTACATTTATAATAGCCATGTAATCCTATTGGTTCCTAGGATCCTTGTGTAACAAACAAACAAAAAGACAGAAGTCAAGACATCTCGAGTTCCCTCCTGCCCTCCGTTTGTTGCTGCCGGCGGTACTGGCTTCTGGGCGGCAGTCCTGGACACGACGAAATGCAGGACACCGTCCCGCCTGAACGCCCATACCTGGATCTCGTCGTCCTTCCCCACCCCACTCTCACCGATGAATCTCCGGAACTCTCCCCGGAACTTGAGCACCGTGTTGCCATTGGAGACCCACCTGGTGAGCTCGGCGTCGATCCGGAAGCCGGCTCTGTTGACGAGGACTGGCACCAGCAGCCCGGCCTGCTTCTCCCCCTTGGCGGCTGGCTGCGGGTGCGGGTGCGGTTTCAGGCGCGCCCAGGGCTCGTGCAGGCCGGCGGCGCGGCGCTCGTCGTCGGAGAGCAGCGGCGCGAGGCGGCGTGTGACGTCGTCGCGGGGCAGCAGGAGGCGGCTCTGCTGTGACTCGAGGTCCGAGGTCCGGATGAGCTTCCGTGTGATGTAGTGCAGCGGGAGATCGGCGGGAAGGCCCAGCGATGGGCGTATCCATGCCGGCTCCGGAGACGGCACCCGCGGCCCCGGCAGCGGCGGCAGCGGCAACGGCGGCGCCGCCATGACGTAGGGCAGCGATGGCGCCGCGGCTCGCAGGGGGACGGCGTCGATGGGCTCCTCGGCGGTACTCGTCACCGAGGTAGCCGCAGCGGTGTTGAGGGTTTTGGGTTGGGCGGCGGCCATTGGTAGCGTTGCTGTTACTCCTGCTGCTGCTGAAGGCGTCTCTCTTCCGGTCCCGTGGCCATCGGCGACACTCTGTGCGCTCGAATTGGATTCTGCGCTGCCGTGGCTGCTGACGATGATCGTCAGCGAGTGCGCCGTCATCCGGGAGATGCTGCTGCTGCTGCTGCTGCTGCTAGTGCTACTGTTGGTGGCCGGCGGCACCGGCATCGTTCTGGGTCCGGCGGCTGTTTCTTGATGAACAGAACCGCCGGATGAAGATCGCTTGCGCTTCTTGGGTGAGAGCTGAACATGACTGGTACTACTGTTCGCGGGGGAGGACGCGTGTGGCGCCACCACCGCCGGCGCCGGGGCGGCCACGTGTGCCGCTACTGCTGCGGCGGCGGCTTCGTCCTTGTCGTTGGCGTACTGGCCGGGCGTGAGCGAGAGAGACAGCCAGCCAGCTGGCGCTACGATCCCGGCCAGCGACACCGCCGGTGGCGGCGTCCGCTGCTCCATCTGAATCTGATCGAGTTCGTCGATCGATCGTCGACCTTCGGAAAACATCCTATCGATTAACTCTGTCAATGCCACGCTCGCCGGTGATAGCCGCTTAAAAAATATATATCCTGGGACGTGAGATCGATGCTGTCCTCCTGACGGAATGGACTCGGAATCGGAGTTCTTCTTCTTCTTGTTTTTGCAAGGGCGGATCGGAGTTCTTATTGACGATCCGTGACCTTGTTCGTTTCCGTTTCAGTTCTTTTTTTTTGGACATGTATAATTTTTTAAAATGCATGCACATTTATTTGCTTGTCTTAATAAGTGAACATGAACATTTCTACATTTCGTTTTTAAGTAAATTGTTTTAAATTTAATTTTTTATTTCGCTAATTATTTTTGCCTTTCAGTAATTAATTTTCAATCTTTCTTATTAAGCCATAATTGCATGAGCATTTTTTTGCCGGGAACACGAGAACATTTATTTCAAACGGCATTTTGTATCACTATACTCTCTGGCATAATCATCCCATCCTCAAAGCTTAACACCCAAGTTGGGCTTGTTAGACGAGCTGTAGAGTCCAGGTGCATTACTTGTTGATAAACATGTATAACAGAATTAGGTATGATAATTATCCGAGTTGTTGTGGACATATCATAACCAACCTTGTATCTATCCTGTAAGCCTACGAGCTATATATATAGATTGAGCCGGCATCCTGTTGATGTACGGAATCCTCAAACACATCCCTCGCGTTTTAATATGGTATCAGAGCCTCACTTCTGAAAATCCAACACGATGACATCTCCCAGCACTGCCGCTGCCACCGCCCAATCTCAGCTCTCGGGCACTCTCGGAGCCAAGACCGGCGGCTCTGTTTCCATCGGTTCGATGGCCACAGGACCCATCTCCGTCCCGTCCATCGCACAACTCGTCACCGTCAAGCTCTCCCGCGACACACATCTGCTGTGGAAGGCGCAGATCGTTCCGATCTTACGCGGCCACCAACTCCTCGGGTACGTCGACGGCGAAATCGAGACTCCACCGAAGCACGTCCCGGCGTCCACCGCTGACGATGCTCCATCGGTCGTAAACCCGGCATACACTGCCCGTTACACACAGGATCAACTCATCCTGTCTGCCATCCTCTCCACGCTCTCCCCGGAAGTGCTCTCCCGTGTGCTCGGTCTGACTTCATCGGGCACAGTATGGGCAGCACTGGAGCGGATGTTCGCGTCCCAGTCGCGGACGCGGGTTGCCCAGATTCGGCGACAATTGGCCAAGCTGCAGAAGAAGGATCTCAGCATGGCGGACTACTTCGCACGAGCCAAGGCGCTCGGCGATCAACTTGCTGCCGCCGGCCGGCCACAAAGCGATGAGGAGATGATCGTCTTCATCCTCACCGGCCTCGATAGCAGCTACGACGCCTTCGTCACCTCCATCAACCTGCAAGTCGACGACATGACACTCGACGAATTCTACTCCCATCTACTCGATCATGAATCGTTCCGTGAGGCCAGCGACGCCAACTACCAGATCACGGCCAACATGGCGGGACGAGGCAGCAGTGGAGGAAACCGCGGCCAGGGCCGTGGAGCTGATGGACGTGGCAACAAAGGCAAACAACAGCAGTCCTCGGGAAACCGAGGGCAGAACCAGGGGAACGCAGGCGGCGGACCCTCTGGCGGTGGCGGCAACCGGAAGAACAACGCACCACGCGTGCAATGTCAGCTGTGTGGCAAGTATGGCCACGTAGCCTTCAAGTGCTACCAGCGCTTCGACCACAACTTCCAGCCCGAGGATCAACGCTTCATCAACAACGTCTCCTCTGGACATCAGCAAGGGTTCGATGGCGCCTGGTACACTGACTCCGGCGCCACTGACCACATCACCGGTGACCTCGACAAGCTGCATGTTCAGGAGCAATATGGTGGACGTGATCAGGTGCACACGGCAAGTGGAGCTGGTATGGCTATTACTCACGTTGGTCAATCCTATATTCATACTCCACATAAGCCTCTTCTTCTCCAAGATGTTTTACATGTTCCACACACACACAAGAATTTACTTTCAGTTCATCGACTCACCAGAGATAACAATGTTTTTATCGAATTTCATCCTTATTACTTTCTCATAAAGGAGCGGGGTTCGAAGAAGGTGCTGGCTCGCGGACCATGTGAAAGAGGGCTCTATCCTATCTCCACCGGCCATAGAAGCTTCTCAAAGTTTGTGTTCTCAGCAAATAAACCTAGTCTTGCTAGATGGCATTCCAGGCTAGGGCATCCATCCTCAGTTATCGTAGATCGAGTCATAAATCAGTTTGATCTTCCTTGTGTTAGGGAACAAAATAAAGCATCGGTGTGTGATGCGTGTCAACAAGGGAAGAGCCATCAGCTTCCTTTTCCTAGGTCGCATAGAGTTTCTTCAGCACCTCTTGCGCTTGTGTTCTCCGACGTCTGGGGGCCTGCGTGTCCCTCGTCTGGAGGTTTTAAATTTTATGTGAGTTTCATAGACGATTTCAGCAAATTTACTTGGTTGTTTTGTCTTCGCCATAAATCTAAAGTTGAAAAAGTCTTTCTCCAATTTCAAGCTCATGTTGAACGACTCCTTAATCGTAAGATCCTTAAAATGCAGACCGACTGGGGAGGCGAGTATCAGAAGATCCACCCCTTCTTTCGCAACATTGGCATTGAACACCATGTCTCCTGTCCACACACACACCAACAGAATGGTTCGGCTGAACGCAAGCATCGCCATCTAGTAGAGACAGGAATCACCTTGCTAGCCCAAGCATCCATGCCACTTAGGTTTTGGGATGAAGCTTTCCACACCGCCTGTTTTCTCATTAACCGCATGCCTAGTCGCACTATCCAAATGCAGTCTCCTCTCGAACGTCTGTTCGGTGTCAAGCCAGATTACTCCTTTCTCAAGACATATGGCTGTGCATGTTGGCCGTGCCTACGCCCATATAATGATCGCAAGCTCCAATTCCGTTCCAAACGATGTGTTTTCCTCGAATACAGTAGCCTACATAAGGGGTATAAATGTCTACACATATCTTCTGGCCGCATCTATATCTCCCGAGATGTCGTCTTTGACGAACAAGTGTTCCCATATTCTGATATATCTCCTCCCACGACACCTGACATTCTTCATAATCAGCTACTGTTATCTCCCACATCGTTTCCGTCATCCTCCTTTCAACCCGAGGCTGTGGAGCATGGTGTAGATGATCACGTGGGCAGTGGACAGACCGGTTTCCCTAATGTTGTGCAATTTGATCCGTTCTTTCCTTCTATGCAGACTACAGGCACAGCTGCTCCGCTGATCAACGACGCTACTCCGGACGAGTCCATGCGCATGGGCCATGCAGGCGTCTCGTCTTCGGACCACATGGACGACGACACGGCTCCCGAGACGGGGACACCTTCTCCCGCGCCAGCGCCCGACGCGCCTGATTCCGCGTCTGCTACTGCGTCTCCATCCCACGGCGCCCACGCGGATCCAGCCGCATCGGACAGCGCGGCAGCTCCGGTGGAATCGTCAACTCCACCGGCTGGGTCTCGCAGCGGCCCCTCGGCGGATTCTCTGCGGAGTGAGTCGCCCGTCTTCTCGCCTGCAGCTACGGCTGCCCCTGATGCACCTCCGCCCCGATGTGCACTCGCCGCAGGGACAATACCTGGCGTGCGAGGATTCGCACCGACGGCACCATCCCATATGGTCTGCCCCGTCGCCGTGCCAACATCGCCATCTCCGAGCCACACGATCACATAGAAGCTGCCTCGGATACAAATTGGCGTCGTGCCATGGATGAAGAGCACCAAGCTCTACTGGATAACCGAACCTGGCATTTAGTTCCTCGTCCGGCTCACTGCAACCTTATTGATAGCAAGTGGGTGTTCAAGCTTAAATATCGGTCGGATGGCAGTATTGATCGGTATAAAGCTCGGCTCGTCGCCAAGGGATTTAAGCAGCGATATGGTGTGGATTATGAGGAGACGTTTAGTCCGGTGATCAAGCACACGACAATCCGTCTAATCTTGTCCATTGCAGTTTCACAAGATTGGTGTCTTCGTCAGTTGGATGTCAAGAATGCGTTTCTCCATGGCGTTCTAGAAGAAGATGTGTTCATGCGACAACCCCCTGGATATGAGGATCCCACACTTCCGCATTTTGTCTGCAAACTGGACAAGTCGTTATATGGCCTGAAGCAATCACCGCGCGCTTGGTACTCGCAGCTCATTTCCAAACTGCAGGAGCTTGGTTTTCGCCCGTCTCAAGCTGATACTTCATTGTTCGTCTATCAGCAAGGGGGAGTGACTATATTCATGCTGATTTACGTTGATGATATCATCATTGCAAGCTTGTGTTCTGCTGCTGCACAGCGCCTGGTTCATGATCTCAGTGCTGCATTTGCCCTGAAGGACCTTGGCAGTTTGGACTACTTCCTTGGCATTGAAGTGTCTCGCTCCAAAAATGCCATCATGCTGCGCCAAACAAAGTATACGACTGATCTCCTTGCTCGAGTCGGTATGAAGGATTGTAAACCTGCGTCCACACCCATGGCTGTTGCTGAAAAATTGTCCCGAGATGAAGGAGTAAAGCTGCCACCAAATGATGCTACCCGATACAGAAGTCTGGTGGGAGCCTTGCAGTATCTAACTCTCACAAGACCAGATATCTCTTTCGCTGTTAATAAGGTCTGCCAGTACCTCCAAGCCCCAACGGATCTTCATCTCACAGCGGCAAAAAGGATACTTCGATATGTGAAGGGAACTGCAAGTACGGGACTGAAGCTTAGCAAGTCACCGTCTAGTTTGTTGAGCGGCTTCTCAGATGCTGACTGGGCAGGGTCGGTGGACGACAGGCGGTCAACCAGAGGTTTTGTGGTATTCTTCGGATCGAACCCTGTGTCATGGGGCGCACGGAAACAGGCCACGGTATCACGATCAAGTACCGAGGCTGAGTACAAGGCATTGGCAAATGCCACTGCAGAACTTATATGGTTTCAGTCTCTTCTTGGTGAACTTGGAGTGCGACAGGAACGAGCGCCGGTCCTTTGGTGTGATAATCTCGGCGCCACTTACCTCTCTGCCAACCCAGTTTTTCACGCAAGAACGAAGCACATCGAGGTGGACTATCACTTCGTGAGAGAAAGGGTAGCTCGGAAAGCACTAGAGATCAGGTTTGTGTCAACTAATGATCAGGTTGCAGACGGGCTAACCAAACCAGTAGGGACACAACAGCTTCGTCAGTTTTGCTACCATCTGAATCTCGTTGGTTCAGATTGAGGGGGAGTGTTAGACGAGCTGTAGAGTCCAGGTGCATTACTTGTTGATAAACATGTATAACAGAATTAGGTATGATAATGATCCGAGTTGTTGTGGACATATCATAACCAACCTTGTATCTATCCTGTAAGCCTACGAGCTATATATATAGATTGAGCCGGCATCCTGTTGATGTACGGAATCCTCAAACACATCCCTCGCGTTTTAATAGGGCTCCAGATTTTAGATTGGAGCCCGATCATTAAAATATAGCATTGTATCTAAAAATATATATGAGTAATTGTTAATTTTATCTATAAATGCTTAAATTAATATTTTCAAATGCTCAGGACCTGTTTCTTCATGTCTCGAGCTTTGCATTTTAGAGCCGGTTTTCACAAAAGCTTGACCGAAACCCGACCCGAGGTATGCCTGGATGGCTGAGTCTAGATAGATACTCGCTCCATCCCATATTAAATGACTCAAATTTACCCAAATATAGATGTATTTATGCCAATAAAGTGTCTATATACATATAATAGAAAGTTATTTAATATGGAACGGAGTGAGTATAACATTAATTCTAGCTGTGAAGCCGAATATCGTGGCCGGATATGACAAGCACATGATACAACCACCAGTAGTGAGCAACTAATCGCTACATTAACGATTGTTGCTCCCATTATTCTAAACCGATCGAACTTGGACAACATGAACTCTTTTAATTTCTGCATTTGTGATTGTTTCTTCTATTGTGGAGTTTTTTTTTCTCTATACCTAAACTTCTGTTTTCCTTTACCAATGGAAATCAACGGTCTGTTGTGTTTGCAAGGAAAAGGTCGCGGACGGAGCACAAAGATACAGTGTGTAGTAGTATTGCTACGAAACATTAGAAAAATGATGTTGTTCTTGACACAACAAGAGTAAGGGGTGTCAAAACTCAATGACACAAGTGCGTGAGGGGGTCGTTAGCCTATGCGCTTGGGGCGAATTGATCTACCCAAATCGCCTAGCACGAGTCCCGAAGAGGCCGCCTTGAACTTGGACCGAACTGGTCTTTCCAAGTAGCAAGGGTAGGATGCCCTTCGGGCTCGAACCCGAGCCCTCTTCATTCGAGTCTGGACCGAGCCGGTTTTTCTGGAATCTCGAAACTAGAACTCCTAAGAGGCTCTAGCCCTCTTCCCTTGAGTTTATTCAAGTTGAAAGTGGATGATACGTACCCTTTGGGGGGTATTTATATCCTAGGAATACATGATGAAACACCATGGCTATCCTCGAGGGAGAGAGGAAAACGAGGGTAAAGTGCTAAAAGATCCCTTGGTCCATAACTTTCGTGCGCACCAAGTGAGAAAAGGAGAGTGTGGTCCATGATACACCATGGACCAAAAGACTCATCTTACACCTTTTACACTTTTGCTTATACCCCCCTTACT
This sequence comes from Brachypodium distachyon, assembly GCF_000005505.3. NCBI lineage: Eukaryota > Viridiplantae > Streptophyta > Magnoliopsida > Poales > Poaceae > Brachypodium > Brachypodium distachyon. Next base: position 14,287,436 of record NC_016132.3, on the reverse strand, counting down.
AGCTTCCTTAGCCCCTACTCAAGCCCTTCCTTCACTTTGATCATGGCATGATGGGTTTGATTTATTTACTCTTTTGACTAGTGCCTTGTTTGCTTAACCGCGCCTAGTTAGCAAGTTGATCGGTCCTGAGAAATTGTTGCTCTGGTCGTCGCCACGCAAGATTTATGACCTGACCCATATAAAGGTTTTATTTTACTACAATAATAGCCCACTTGTAGGCATTGATTAATGCCTTCGGGCCAATTCCTAGCCGAAGACTCGTAGTCATTGTCTTGCTTCTCGAGTTAGTCCCTTTGAGATTAGGAGTAGTTTTCCTGCAAAAAGTTATGACTTTGCGAAGTCATGGTGTCAAAAATCCACTCCCGCAGGAGGTTCTGTGAATTTCCCGTAGTCTTGGATGATTTTCAGCAAAGTAGCAGGGCTTCGGGGACTTCTTGGCGAAGAAACCGATCATATGAGTACGTTTTTGCAAAATCTGCAGACTTTTGGGCCTACCTGAATTTTTCAGCGGCTTCTTTACAATTTTCCAAGAGTCCGGGGGCTTCCATGCGAAGTTTGTGAAGCTCTTGGGCCCTTCCAATTTTTCCAGGGGCTTTTCGGATTTTTGGGGGAGCTCGGGGGTCCTCCCGCCAATCCCTGGTCATCTGGCCGAGTGGGCCGTACGCACACGCACAGAGGAGCTCGAGCGGGCTGCGCCCGGCTCTGCCCAAATTGGCGGCGGCGGCCATCCTCCTTTTTTTTTTGGTAGACGTTCTCGGGCCGAGGCCCACGGAAGGCCCGTCAGACCGAGGCGGCCTGCGTACCGGTTCGGTCACCAGTCGGACGGTCGGCAGGGCTTCGTGCGGGGCGGAACCGACGGTGGACATCCGTCTTCAAGCTCGGTACGGGAACCCTTCCCGATCTCTGGCGCCGAGCAGAGGGAGGGCCGGGGTCAGCTCCCTGCCGCCTCCTCTCTTTCTCCTTTCTTTCTTCCTTTTCCTCTTTCTCTGAAAAGGAGCACAAGAGTTCTCTGTCCATTGGAGGGCATGTGTCGAAATTTCGTTGGTTAGACCCGAACGCCAAGGATGGCCGTTGGCCTATAGAATGGACACCCTGGACTGTGGTGACGCTTGTGCCCTCCTCGATTTCGACCCTTGCGGTGTTGAAGACCATTTCGGCTTCACCCAAGGTAGAGGCGAGGGAAGGTGGCGCTTAGACAATCCACAGAGCTAGCTCGGCGTCCGAAGGTGTCGCGGATAATTGAAGGACGCTGGAGTGCGACCTTCCGCCTTGCCTTCGGGCGTCGAACCGAACACCTTGTGGGCGTGCTCCCGTGCGCGAGCGTGCGGGTGGCAACGCGGCGAGGGTGCGTGCGAGGCGTGCACAGATCGTTGCGCACGAGGCATGCGCAGCCCGGCGGCGTGCCTTGGCATTCGGTCGAACACCCTGCATGCAGTAGTGTTTTTATTTTTATTTTTCTGGTCGTGGCCTTGGGCCGTTGGGGGGAGTTTGGGCTGTTTGGCTCCCCCATTCTTTTTGCCTGCTGTTGCGCCGGGCCTTGGGCCGCGGGGAGAGCTTGGCTCCCTCTTTCTTTTTGTTTTGCGTCACCGTGTCGTAGGAGAGGAGCCGGCCTTGGGCCGAGAGCTTGGCTCGCCCCTTTCATTCTCTATTTTTGCGATCCTTGTTACTTTTGGCCATTTTTACGACCTCTTGGAGGTTCTTCCCGCATATTTTCCATAGCTAATCTCTTGCAGATTTTTATAGCTTTGTACTCATATTTTTGCGGTGCTTTACAGGAGAAATGAATGGCATTGCCCCCTCACTTCTTGCTTGGCGAGGTGGGTGTGTGAAATCATAGGTGATGTGTAACATTGGTAAATATTTTAGATGAAACATTTATGTATATACTTTAGATAAAATGGATACTTGTGTGACGACATATATCTTGTTTTGGATTTAGTGCTTTGCTAGTGCCATGCTGATCCATTAGCTTCTTATGTAAAAAACATGTTGTGAATGAGTTGTCTTGAACTTATCTTGAGTTAAGTCATGGACTCAGGGTAAAATGATTAGTAGTAACGCTTGTCAATTAATTAATTGTGAGTTGTCGCGAGTGAGTTGCCTTGTCAATTAATTAATTGTGCTCTCAGTTGACAAAAGATGATTAGTAGTAACGCTTTAATTTCTCGACCTTTGTGAATCGAATAATCTTGTTGGTCCTCGCAAGATGGACAAATATTGGAGGGAGGGTACTAGGAAAGCTTTAAGATATAGCATCAGTTTCACATGATGGCTCGTGGCCTCGGGCAACTGAATCGAATCAACTGATAGGCCGGGTTGGTTGCCTTAAATCAAGATGAAGCATCGAAAATTGATTGTTACGAAGACAAAATAAGACTTGACTGAATTGAGAGGTAGTACTCTCCGTCAAGTCTTATTTCAGCACTAATTTCTCCGGTGGAGGGTAGCACTAGGCTAGAGACAGATCTGAAGTACACCAACCAACAATTAATTTAAGCTTCCTAGCTAGTGGTTCCAAAAGAATATCTGTAAACGAAGGTTTCCGAGATCAAATGCTTCCTACAGTTCAAACATCATGAAAATCATGTTTTGAAGTTTTCAAAAAAATCTGAATTTTTTTTAGTGTTAGTATAGATGTACAGTAACACTACAAAAAGCTACAGTTCAAACATCATGAGAATCATGTTTTGAAGTTTTCAAAAAAATCTGAATTTTTTTTAGTTTTAGTATAGATGTATAGTAACACTAAAAAAGCCAATGCTGGAGAGCGTTTTGCTCCACCCCACGCGATCTAGAACGTTAGCGGCGTGATGCGCGTTAAGCACGTAGGAAGAGCAGGCACATGATTTTTCAAATTTATGGGCCGCATGATGGACCTGACACCTGACACAAATTTATGGGCCGCATGATGTGTCAGTGGGGGTGCAAGCTCGGGCACGCGCGCCGGAGCATGCTGGCTGCGGCCGGCCGGCGAACACGGCCATGCAGACGATCGATCGAGGAGCACGTACACCGGTCACAGCCGGCCGGAGCGTCGGCGCCCGTGCGGCTCTTCTTCTTCCTGGCTGCCGACCGAGCCGATTCTCACAAGAGCAGGCAGCTCGGCCTCTTTGATTTCTCGTCGGCGCGCACGGACGCGGCAGCGCGAGGAAGAAGACGAGCCGAGCGGGCATGCATGTTTCACTTTCCGAGAAGCTTCCTTCCTTCCGTTCGAGCAGATATCTTAGTGTACGTTTGCGTTGTTGTTGTTCTTGTTTGTCTGTCCAAGGCACATGATCTTTCCTTGGTCGCGAATCCATAAAGGCTAGCTAGCTGCTGCTCCGTAACTACGCTGCTGCTACACGTACGTAACTCCGATGTATACGTGCCTACACAAGACCATGCATGTTATCAAGTTCTTTCTTGCTTGCACATTAACGATTTCGCTGCAACTTGGCCGATCGATCACTCCTTTCTGGATTCAATCCTAGGTAGCTACTCCCCATGCATGCCCCTGGCCGAGCTGCTGCCGGCCGGCGAAGAAGACGTACAAATTAAGGAAGAACTTTTTGGTTCCCGAGAATGGATTTTCTACCCTCGAGCGTCTTGCTCATCCGTCTCCCCCGTTCAATTTGCGTCGGTAATTCCTGCCCCTAAGAATATGTTGAAAAATTAAGAATTTCGAGAATAACAATTCAATGAATAATTTCAGAATATAGATCATGACGACAGTTATCATTTCGGAGTTTTTTAATTTCCTGACAGACTGCACACGTCTCCTCACGTGTTTTGATAACTTTGCGTTATCCTTTGAACTGTTTACTTTAGTAATAACCGTTTGATTATCACAGTTTATCAGAATAGCCGGCACTGGTTTTTCAATCACCGGCAAGTCAATCAAAAGATCTCTCAGCCACTCTGTCTCAAAGGTGGCTGTATATAAAGCAGCAAGCTCTGCTTCCATAGTTGACCTCGTCAATATGGTCTGTTTGCAAGATCTCCATTATATTACACCACCACCAAGTATGAAGGCATACCTGGTTGTGACGTAGAGATCATCTGCTTCCGAGATTCAGTTCGAATCGCAATATCCCTCAAGCACAGCTGGATGCCCTGAATAATGTATTCCATAACTCATCGTACCTTTTAGATAGCGCAATACCCTTTCTAGTGCAGGCCAATGATCTATACCCGGATTTGACGTGAACCTACTCAATTTGCTCACAGCAAAAGAGATATCAGGCCTCGTAGCGCTAGCTAAGTACATAAGGGAGCCGATTATTTGAGAGTATCTCAATTGATCTTTCCCTTCTCCATTGTTCTTTCTAAGTATCATGCTGGGGTCATATGGTGTTGGTGAAGGTTTGCTGTCAGTAAAACCAAAGCGACTCAAGACCTTCTCAACATAGTGGGATTGCAACAAAGTAATTCCACTCTCATCTTTAATCAGCTTAATGTTGAATAATATCAGTCTCTCCTAGATCTTTCATATCAAAGCAATTTGATAGAAACGACTTGACCTCATTTATCACTTTTATGTTTGTACCAAATATCAGAATATCATCCCCGTACAAACACAAAATAACACCTTCGCTCCCACCATGGCGATAATACACACATCTATCAGCCTCATTAATGACAAAGCCTGCAGAAGTTAAAGTTCTGTCAAACTTCTCGTGCCATTGCTTAGGTGCTTGTTTTAGTCCATATAAAGATTTTAGTAACTTGCACACCTTTCTCTCTGCACCCTTTACCACAAATCCATCTGGCTGATCCATGTAAATTTCCTCTTCCAACTCCGTTAAGGAAAGCTGTCTTTACGTCCATTTGATGAACGACAAGACCATAGGAGGCAGCCAGGGATAGTAGTACTCGAATGGTAGTAAGTCTAGTATCGGGTGAATAGGTGTCAAAGTAATCTTCACCTTCTTTCTGAGTGTAGCCTTTCGCCACAAGCCGTGCCTTATACTTTTCAATGGTACTGTCAGGCCTTAGCTTTTTCTTGAACACCCACTTGCAGCCCACTGGCTTACAACCGTGGGGTCGTCAGATATCTCCCAAGTCCAATTAGAAAGAATGGAGTCCATCTCACTCTGGACAGCTTCTTTCCAGTCATCTGCATCCGGAGATGCATATGCCTCTGCAATGGTTTTGGGAGTATTCTCCACAAGGTACACAATGAAGTCATCACCAAAGAATTTTGCAATCCTTCGTCTCTTACTCCTGGAAGGAGCTTCATTGTCATCCTTCTCAACATCATTCTCAAGATGTTCAGATTCATTATCAGATGTATGGATTCAGGTATGCTAGACTCAGGTAATATTTCAGAAGAAATTCTAGCAATGCTATGCATATCTTTCATAGGAAAAATGTTCTCAAAAAATGTTGCATCACGAGATTCCATAATAGTGTCAACATGCATATCAGGTATCTCAGATTTAACTACTAAGAATCTATAGCCCACACTCCGCTGAGCATAGCCTAGAAAGATACAATCCACTATTTTCGGTCCGAGCTTGCGTTTCTTGGGAATTGGAACGTTGACCTTCGCCAAACATCCCCAAGTGCGCAAGTAAAAAAGTGATGGCTTTCTTCCCATCCACTCCTCGTAGGGAGTCTTCTCTTTATTTTTGTTTGGAACTTTATTCAGGACATGACATGAAGTCAGTAGCGCCTCCCCCACCATGCCTTAGATAAATCGGCTGTCGTGGTGGTGTCACGGCAGATGCCATAGAATGGCTTATGTTGGGGCCGATGGACGAAGGAGGAACCGGAGGAGGGAGGACGTGATGAGAACCACGCACAACACAAGAACACACACACGGTTTACCCAGGTTCGGAGCCCTCTTGTTGAGGTAAAACTCCTACTCCTGCTTTGTAGTATTTGGCGAGATACCGAGATCTACAATGGTGCACCTTGAGCAGTTTTTTTGAGGAAGAAGAAGAAGAAGGGGAAACCCTAGATGTCTAAGTAAAGGACCCTTTCCTGGGAGGGGTAGTGCTCCTATTTATGGACCGTCAATGTCACACTGACATGTGGACCAAAGGCGAGCCTTATCTTCTATGGGCCCCGCCGGGCACACCCCTTGGTTCCCTCCGGGTGACACGGCAAGGGACAAGACAGCTTTACTTTTCCTGGCGTCTGGCCACACGTACTGTAGCCACGCGCCGGCTTCCGTCATCGGTTCTCTTTCGGTGCTTCTTTGCGCAGTCGTCTGGCACCGCGACGTAAGCAGCGACTGCTCTCCCGTGATAAAGAGGGTGTTGCTTTACTTTGCGCCATGTGATAAGGATAAAACCGTTGACACGTCTCGGCGGTGGCCGAGATCGGAGTGCTCGTGCATATCCTGCAATCACATAAGACAAGATAGACACACCGGCATACATTTGGTATGCCGGCCTGGTATTACTTCGGCTTAAGGATGCCAGCGTACATGCCTGTGCCGGCTTTGCCTTCGTCATCTCGGCTAATGCGTGTCTTCATGACCCTACCCGGGGTCATCCCCCCGACACTAGTCCCCGAAGCTGTTGCGGTCCGGCAGGGAAGGATGTCGGGCCGCGACAGTTTCCCACACTCAAGCCACCAAAGCCTACCAGGGCTAAGCCGAGAAGGATGATGAGACAATCCCGAGTTTTCTTAGCCGAGATCGGGTAATTCCGACATATCGAGTCGGCGTGCCTATTCAGCCCTGAGCCGAGATTCCTTTCTTCCTCGTTGCCGGCAGTAGAAAACTCGTTTCTGTCGACATTAATGCCACTTGTCGTTTGTACTCTGCGCTCTGCTTAAATAATAGGAAGACAAGACCGAAGTACTGCCGGCGCGCCTTTCGAGGCGAGCGTGTCGTCCCATCGGACAGGAAAACCGGCAGGCCATTAAGAGGGGGAATTTCGGTTCCCACGCGGATCCTTATCTCCCGGATTCAACAGGATTTACTGCGCCACGTCGTGCAGTAACCGCGCGTGCGCCGTTAATGGGGTTGATTGCCCCCATGATCGTGCGTGGCCTTTCCGTTGGCCACGGAGATCGTGGGCGCGGAAGATCCGCACCCCATTAGTGCGCTGATGGTATAAATAAGGGGAGGGGCGGAGTGAAACCCCTTCACCTTCCCCCCGAAACCCTCGCTCTTCTTGGCTCACGCGCGCCTCGCCATTGCCGCTAGCTCAGAGCTCCTTTGCCGCCGCGCCTCCTAGCTCCCAGTAGCCAAGCTCGCCGTTGCACCCTCGCGCGCACTTGCTTAGCTCTCCGCCGCCGCTTTCTTGCTCGCTCGCACCTCGCGCCACCATCTCCTCACCGGACCCCTAAACCTAGATCTGTTTTCAAGCGATGGCTTCTTCATCCCGCGATGCCGCCGCCGCCGACCCCGCTGCTCAGCACGTCGAGGAGGAGACGGGCTCGGAGCGAGCCGGCTGGGAAGGCTTCGACGTTTCGCCGGCGGATATCGACTGGCTCCGCCGCACCTGGCGGATCCCGGAGGAGGTGGAGTGCCGGATCCCCGGTGACGAGGTTGTGCTGACACCCGAACCCGGTGAGTGTGTCGTCTTCCTTGCTCACTTTGAACGTGGATTCGCTCTCCCGGCTAGCGATTTCACTAGGCAGTTCCTAGATTTCTTTGGCCTTCAGCCGCACCACCTTCCGGCTAACGCCATTCTTACTCTTTCGGCATTTGTCACCTACTGCGAAACTTATTTCGGCCTCTGGCCTTCTATCGACTTGTGGGCCAAGTATTTCATGTTCCGGCCCCAAGTCCTTCCCGATAAGGACAATGCCGGCGCCGCTAAGCCCATGACTCAGTGCGGCGCGGCCACCGTCATACCCCGCCGAGGTTCGGCCTTCCCTCGGATCCAAGGTCTTGAGTTCTGCAAGAAATGGCTCAAGACCTTTTTCTATGTCAAGAACCCCTCCGACTCCGACACCGACAAGATCAATCTGTCGGGATTCGTAGTCGGCCCTCCGGAGGAGAAGAAGAACTGGAAGCACGATCCCAAGGACTCTCTTCCCGAGATCAACGAGGTTCATGCCGGCATCATCGACCTCAAGGCGAACGGGATGACGGCCGACGACTTGCTGGCGACATTTGTGTACTGGAGGTTATGCCGGCTCCAATGTCAGACACACAAGATGTGTTTTTACAACGGACAGTTTGACCCGAACCGGGTTTCAACCGTCCGGCTAGACAAGCTCAAAGTCCCGCGCCGAGTTAAGGCGATCGCCAAGACGAATTTGTCCGAGCACTGGGTCTGGGGCATGATCCCGTTCAGCCGGAAGCACCGTCCGCCCCCGGTAAGTTTTTATTTGCGTATGTTTTCCGTTTTTATTCGACATGATGGTTATGCCGGCTTCCATCCGACGACGACTTATCTCGGCGCAACCTTATACCTTTGTGCAGAGATTTACCCTTCAGCGCAACGAGGACAGGAATTCTCCGGACAAGCGCTTTGGTGGGACATCTATATACTCCAGAGTTAGTACATCCGTGAGGCTCTTCATACTCAGGATTTTGGTGGGACGGCCAACCAAATTCAAAAAGATTAGCTATGTCTCAGTGGAACCCAAATGAGTTTTGCTTGGAAGAATTAGGGGGAAACCCAAATGTTCCTCAGGTACCATTTGAAGAGGAGCCAATGTGCTAAAGTAACATGCGGATCCAAAATAGATATACTGGGCTGTTAGTGAAATACCTTGCCCCGGTTGCACACACTCGAGTGTGACAAACAAACATATTGATCGATCGTGTCACGTGGGGAATTGTATAACATTTAACTATGCCCTTGGATAGGGTCCATCTGAGCTACTACTAAGTATGAAACAGCTGATGGATCTTTCTCTCATCTTTGTTTCCAAAATCCGAAAACAGTTATAGTCACGCAAATGGGCGCATTGCCCTATTAGTAAAAATAGAATCTTATTTATTTTTAGACTTTCAAGACTTTGACATGGTAGTTCTTCAAGGCTTATTGTGTTGGGAGCCTGTCGTCAAATACTCTCTCCTTAGCCTTGTCAGCCTGCAAATAGACACAATATTAGTTATACATATATTCCAGTTCACAAGTGACATCAAGTAAGCTAATTTTGGAAATGAGAATACAGATAATGACATGAATCACTCTTTTAACAAAAAAAAAAGTTGTTTGAAAAAATCAAACACGTTGATACGAACTTGGATACACGTGCGACCTCGCACAACATGCCAAAGATCTTTTTTAGTTATCATTATCCCACGGTTATAGTGCTGAGGGTTTAGGTCGAGGAAGCATCAGTTATACTAGCAATAAACCATTCAGCAGCAGGGAGGAGAAGCATCAGCCATACCAGATGAATAAGAAACGGAGAAAGAACTTACCATCTTGTCCCATTTTGTAGTAGCAGTTATCACAGATAGGAGAGTGACCTGTGTGGCTCCTCCAGCTATCATGCCAATCCAAAATCCCAATCCTCTTAGTTGCATTGCGAAACCAAAAAAGAGCGCAACGGGGATCCCGACAAGATAGAACGCACCCAGGTTAACATATGCCCCTAAATGCTGCCATCCACCGCCCCGAGCAACACCTGACACAGTGGAAGTATTATATATATGTATATATATATATATACCACAAATATGCAATATTAATAAATATTAGATACGTTAATATTCAAATTATTTCGGCTAATATTAGGTTATATGGTAAATTAAATATTTAAATATTATGATTATCTTTTTGCAGGATCTTTTAAGGCCGGTGAGGCCAACAGAACTACCGACGGTTTTCGCAGTGATATAATAATCCTACTCAGTACTCACCGTATTTATTACTATATTGCTTCAGGAGTAGCTAAGTTTATTTTCCTAAGCGTCTTTTAGTCAAGTTTATATGGGTGATTTCTTATCGTCTTCCCAGGCAGTTCCACCCGAAAGGAACACTTCTCTACGGTTACAAGGTTCTCATTTCAACGCCATACACACGGTTTAACAGAGAACTACACGCAGAAATTTCTCCTATAGGATTCCTAGTATAAGCACCCACCCATATAAACATGCTAAAAAGACCGAGGAAAAAACTAAACTACTTCATTTCACAATATAGCTTACATACGGTTTTCCCTTTCGGAAACCCCCGAAGGGTTCACACAAAGATAAAGAAATTATCTTACTACCTTCCCAGTTTTATGTTACAAATGTCTTGATTACACAGGCTTTATTACAGTGGGAAGTGGTACTACTACTGCTAGAGAGCAGATGGTTTTCTGGCTAACTGCCCTGAACTACTTGCTGCTCTGAAGGCTTATGTTGTGCTCGATGGTTGTGTGTCCTTTAATGCTGCAAAGAGCCTCCTTATATAGGCACCATGGCTAGCTCAAATAGTGCTCCCATGCATTATTTACCTCACCTTTCTCCATGTCTATGATGCACCTCCTTTATAGGCCCCAGGCTTCTTTTATAGCCTTTGGATGCATGCATGCATAGTGATAAGGGGTCTTTTGGCTGCCACTTCTCTTTGGTTGCATACGAACGTGGCTTCCTTCATCTTGGGAGTAGTCTTGCGCTTTAATGATAGTGTCTTCGACACACTGCAGCCTTATTATCTGCTTCCTTGGCTATTCTTCGTCTGCACACCATAAATCATAGGATCCCATGCATTTTTGATCTTGTATGCTGATGATGGGTCTTATATGCCTAATACATGCTAATGATGGCTCTTAAGATTTAATATTTTTCATTATTTTTAATTATTATTTATTTATTTTTATTTCAGTTTTGAATCATATTCAAATCAAATTATATTCTATCAACTATTCGGGTATAGGTGTCCTCCCCGCCCGAATAATTGATAGTACACACACACACACACACACACACATATATATATATATATATATATATATATATATGTATTACACTAGAACTACAAACAACAGTATAAGAGTCCGAATGATAAATAAATCGAGCAGTTAAGCACGCAATCTCAATTGTGTCAGCAATTAGAAGAGTCCATGACAAGCACACAATTTTAACCGAGTAATTCATCTAATTTAATTGATGATGCTACTGAAAATATTTAATGCCAAAGACATGGGTACCTGAAAGGACTGCCTGGAGGCTGTCTGTAATGAATGAAATGGAGAGTAGGGGTACCATTCTGGTGACATAATTTATGACCTCCTCCTCGTTGCTGAATGCAATTCCAATGAAGTGGCGCAGTGCTGGAAGAGTTATGCTCACCAAGACTGCTCAACAAGCCACAATAGACAATGCAACACCTACCACCAAGCGGGCACCATTTGGGTTGCCAGCACCTAGTTCATTCGAGACATGGACACTGGGAACATGGATTAAACATAGTTAGCTTGTTAAATTCGGTAGAAACAGGTATAACCGAGGATAATAACAAATGCTCTCTACCTTGCAGCTGTTCCGATACCGTAAGGAAGATTTTGCAACAGTACCCCTGTAGATATGCTGTTGAAAGGGACATTAATTACTTTGTTTAACGCCATAGCACAGCATGCAAGGATATCATATTAGAATTTCTACTAATGCATACCATATAGAAAGCGCAGAAGTCTCAAGTGCTGGATTTGGTAGGATTCCAGAAAGCAGAACAAGCAGCTCCATGGACCACCACTCAAGGCTGTGATCAAGGAAAGTTAGATTAATATCTAGAGGGGCGAAGATACAAAATTTGAAGCTTAACTGAGTTAAGATCTCACAAAAAGAAGAAGAACTGAGGTTAAGATTGCTATCAGAATAACACGAGGTTTTCATAACCTAAAGTAATATATGCCCAGTGGTTTGCAAGTGAACAATCTGTACTATATTCATACCAAATGGCTAAAATAACTACCATCGTATTAAATATGTTTTAACTCGTTGGTGAGACAGTTCTAGCACACAGCATAGTTCTTGCTAAACTTGATCAGAATCTAAGCAAGAGGATAGCATCATGTTACCAGTACTGTTTAAGATGTCGTGTGTACCTAATAACAAAAGGTTGCCAATTTCTTGCAGGTTATCCTACTACATACACACTGGACCCCTATGTGGTCTTTACTTCAGCATGTGGAGGCACAAGAGTCTTTAAGGTATCCGGGTGCACCACTTGGAGATGGTAGCACAGGTTATGTTAGACCGATTTGGATAGCTAGCGGTCAAGCAATAAGATTAGTGTGACAAAAGTGTAACATGTAAATATTTGAACTCCGGGCATAACCCATCGTCTCCGTGGCCCCCTTTGGTTTTAGAAGACGCTGACATCATCTTGTTTTTGGAAGATAGCTCTTTCTAATCAAGAAACCTAGTGGATCGAGGTGGGTGTTACGATAAGAAAAAACCAAACTAGTAGGTATGAATAAACGTAAGTAGAAATACATACAAACAGACATGTTTTACGGAGATCTTATGATGTGGTTTTGTGGAAATTAGCAAAATGGTTTTGTGGAAATTAATAATTCTCCATGAGAAAATTTGGACTCTAATCGACATAAATTATTTAGTCTGTCTTAAAGATAACATTAGTGTTATAAGAGTATATAATTAGGAACGGTGTGTAGTGGAGACCATGTCAATGTCCACGGGGACAAGTAAACACAATTAAGAGTGCACAAGCATATATGGGTATTGCTGCATAGGATGATATTTAGGTGGCGAAAATACAGCAACATTAAATAAAATGTAAAAACAATTTACTTACCAAATCATAAGAGCGGATGGTACAGCCAAACGCATGAAACTACCAATCCCTTTAAAAGCTTCCCACGAGAGTGGAGCACGCGTTTTCTCACAAGAAGGTGAGAACTTAATGTAAAGACCAAGAACAGTCACTTCAACCCAATCGCATACGCTCACGGATAAAGCAGCTCCAGCATTACCCATCCCAACTTTATAAACCATATGAACCAGCACAAAGGAATAAATACAGAGAGTGTAATCAAGGAGCTAAGAACCATTGGAAATATTAGACTTTGACACTGCAGAAACTTTGAAAAGCATTGAGCAACACTGAAGGCAAATAAACCAGGGATAAGCCATAGAGCATATTTCCCAGCCTCATTTGCTATTTGTGGTTCCTGGCCTATGAGAGGAAGTACTCCCGGAATGAAAACCCATAGAATGGCTATGGGCACACTCGCAAAAAGTACAATGATGGACCTGTAAGTGTATAAAGATAGCTTATGATACTGCTCTGCTCCATAGGCCTGCCCACATATAGTTTCCAGTCCAGTTGCCAGTCCTATCTAAAGAAAAAACTCCATCGATCAGTAATGAATACATATACATATTGTTTAGGAATAAATGGAAGTTCAAATAGGATAAAGTGCAGAGATAGTGCTGAATGAATGGCAAGAAAAACAATGATGTATTGTGATGGGTCATGATGGTAATATATATAAAGCGCAACCCAGACCTGACCTTGACGATCGATGCGGCTCAAGGCCATTTTTAGAGGCCACGGGTAGACCCATTTCAAGAAAATATGGTGGCCAATCACTGGCCAATTTTAAGAAAATGTTGACATCTACAATATAAAACTAATATTATTAGAATTATAATGAAATATATTCAAATATCGTATGTATTTGATATTATAAATGTCAATATTTATTTGTATATACTTAGTCAAATTTTAAAAAGCTGACTTTGACTAAACCTAGAATGCATGATAATTTGGGATGGAGGGAGTAGTAACAAAAAATGCTACCTAAGGGTGCATACAAAATTAGCACCAGATTTATTGGCTTTCCAAGATAAAGCAGGGACTATTTGATTTGGAGGAAACCCAAAGGATCAGAATTCCCGTCGAATTGGTCACTAGGTATCGTTTCATTCGTAGGGATGAGGCAAATGAAAATTTCCTTTGGATGCCATTTCAAAGGAAAAAACCGTACGAAATTTAACATCCACGTTGACCTCATTATTTGATTGGTATGTGTAGGATCGAGGCAAAGACAGTGTACGTATATTAGTGTTGAAACATCATTAGTTGGATTCGTATGTTTTTACAGTTTCAGCAAATCAAACAACTCATATCACATTTCTCCTGTACTTTTCAATTCTTCACTTTACACGTGTACAATGTACGTATATTTCTAATGTATTCTTCAGTTCCCCACCACTTGTTATATTCTAATAACGCGAAAGAGCCTGGCAAGGCCATGTTCTTACAACACATAGGAAAGTGACCAAGACACAGCTCCACCACAGATAGCCTGCTACGAGGATGCCATTTTGAGGTGCACCACCACATGGATCCAAGCTTGGCGGACCAGTGTCGATACGAGGGTAGATCATCGCCATCTCTAGTCTTCATCTAGCCATCCGAATGTGGCTACAGGTTGCCGCTCTTGCCGAAGAACCCCCGAAGGAGGGAGGACCATTGCAGGAGAACAAGGAGGTCCGAGACCTTAGGCTGCTGCCCTAGCAAGCACCTTCTCTCACCCTACCCCGGAGCAGTGCAATACGTACGCTGGCGCATCCGAGGAGCGGGGCGGGGTTTCCTATGCTAATTTTAAATCATGCACATCAGATTGAGGAAGAACATCTCTCTCTCTCTCTCTAGAAAACATTATCGATCTCCCGTTGATGAGCTAGCGCATCCCGACTCTCGCATATTATATGCAAAAGGAAGAAAAAAAAAGCACATATATAGATCGGGACGATCGAGATCTCACGAGGATGCTGAAGCCGGAGACAGCGGTGAGGGAGTTGGCCATGGCGGCACCAGCGAGCGCGACCTCGCCTAGGTGCCCCACCATCATGGTCGAGATGAGCTGCATCGTGAGCTGCAGCAGCCCCACCGCGATCATTGGGGCCGCCAGCGCCACCAGCCGGCCGGACTCCTCCACCGCCTCCCTCCACCACCGCCGCCGCTTCTCATCGTGACTACTGTCCTTCCCTCTCGCGGGCAGCAGTGGCGCCTCGGCAGAGGAGTACATGGAGAGCGGCCTCCGGACGGGGTCGATCGCGGGCAAAATGATTTGGTCAACTCAACACCAAGGCCCGGGGCTCGTCTGTGGAAATGGTACTGTATGAAAATGTACTCCGTAGGAGAGCTAGCTAGCCACCAAGGGCCGGGTTGGGATGCTCCATATTTGTCGTCGTCTCCCGTGCTTAGCGGACTCTGTTAAGCACTTGTTTACAAATGTCAAAACAAAAACTTCACAACATGAAACTCATGTGAAACGGGAAGAACAAGCTATATACACCTCCAAGGGAATTTCAAACAGTCGCCCGCGTGTGACGAATTTGACAAAATTTGTCCAAAAAAGCTCCAAAAGAGAACACACAATAGAACCCTAAAAAGGCAACCAAACTGGGAACTAGTCGCCGAAATGGAATCAAAACGTTGACACGCATCTTTTTATGTACTCCAACTTATTTTGAACCGGGCTACTGTGTGTTATGACTTATGTAGATCGGAAGGGATTAAATTAACCACACGATACACTCAAAGCTCACGTACGTGTTTGCACCCATGAAACCACAAGAATTTAGGATCGGAGAGAGTAACAATTTTTTTATTTGCTAATTTGTTTTGTTTCATTTTTTCTTTTTTTAGGCAATAATTGCATGAACATTTCCCCCCTTGAATACAAGAACATTAATTTCAAACTGCATTTCGTATCACCATACTTGGACAGAATCATCCCATCCTCAAAGCTTGACTCACACCCAAGTCCGGCTCGAGATTTGAGATTGGAGCCCCATCATTAAAATATAGCATTGTATTTAAAATATATAGGTATAATTGTTAATTTTATCTATAAATGCTTAAATTTGTATTTTCAAATGCTCAAAACTTGCTTCTTCGTGTCTCAGGCTTTGCATTTTAGAGCCAGTCTTCACAGAGAAAAATGCACCGCTGGTCTAGTGGTGAAGCCGAATATCGTGGATGATGTGCATGCACATTGTCGCTATGGATACTACGGATACAACCACTGCTACTTCCTTGAGACTTTACTACAATCTGCAACAACTATTTCGTCTAGATCCTCTATTTTGACAATACTTATGTAAATCATAACAATATGTCGTGTCACTCTCAAAGAAAAAACAATACGCCGTGTCATCTTCCATTTCCCTCCCGAACAAAAGAACACCTTCGAATTACAAGCCGAGTGTTAATCTGCTAAGGCCATTCTTGGACTTCAACTTGTGAAACCGATTCGGGTATGGCCCTTAACCCCAAAACCGAAAAGAAACCAAGTAGCATAGACATGGCCCAGGTGGCCGGCCGGCCCAGCCCATTTCCAAACCCTTTTGTTTTTTCTATCGTACCCCCTACTACTCGGGTAATGCCTCCATTTTTATCAAAGAACTAGCCGAAATGCCCGTGCGTTGCACCGGAATAACATAATGATACGCTTGAACCGATGCATCAAAACTTTCTCGTTGGTCTTTGACGACCACCTAATATTTCTTTTAAAAAGATTTATTTTTCTGAAAATTTTGTCTCTATACTACTCTTTCAAAAGACAACAATACATTTCCTTCTGAAAATTATATAGCATTAACCAATCAAAACAATATTAGGACTGAATAAGTCCACTCCTTTTAGTTCTATCCACTATCTCACTTCACCCATGTAAAAAAAGTTAAAAGCGGCAAAAGATTTACATATGCGTGCGGAGCGTACCTAAAGAACTTTTTTTTTCTGGTTTCGATCGCAGTGGCATGGCCACACGCGACAAACATGGCTAATGGAACCGAGGTGTGTCGATCAATTGATCAGACATAAATTGCTTCATTCTTCCACGACAACTTAACTGCCCACTTCTGCAGACTGTAGTTCTCGTTTAGATGTGCCGCAGCTTTGAGGCAATGATCGGGCGAGGTTTCCTTGCTCCACTTGGGGACATTGCCTCGCACAAAATACAAACACCTTTTATTTTCACAAAGTCCAGTGATGTTGTGAATTTTACCTCAGACGAAGACCTGATTGAATGTGCTTTCCCATCCCGCTGATGGACATTGCAACTTACAAGACTTGCCGCCCTATAACAAAAACTGAACAAAAAGCGCTGACAGATTTAAGCAATTTCCCTAAGCAGCAGCTTGCCTGGCGCTTAGGATGACAGCTGAAAGATGGAATGAGCAACGGCGGGGTGTCAATCGAAGCATCTCCAGCAATCAATCATGGAGCCAGGATGACCAGTTGCAGAAGTAAGATATATGAGATGTCATCTCGGTTCATTTAGTCAGGTGCCAAACGACCCTACACTTTTTACTTGCAGAGTTGAATTTTTGACAAACCAAGATACATGAGATGTCATCTCGTTTCTTTAGTCATGTTTTCGAGTTGGGGAAGAATGCAAACATAAATCCAACTAAGAGAACAATCAGTAGCACAAAGGAGCTAGAACGCTGGCACTGGTGCCCTGTGTTCTCCTTGAATCATTAGCCTATTGAGAGTGACTGTCTTTAAGGACGCATCTTGCAGGTGCACACGCCGAAGTTGTAGGTACCATATAAAAATGATTGCCGTGTGGTTAGTTCCTACAGCTAGGTGTGTGCTGCGCTGTGTCCAGTGTCCACCCCACAAAACAGAATAATCTCACACCTCCATGCTAGCATCATTGCATGAAAGAACCAAGACAGTTACTTCTTGATGCTAAACTGGTCATCACCAGTCTAAAATCTAAATGGATGAAATAATAGTGCAACCTGATTCAGAAGACAATAATGAATTTGACAAGCTGGAAGCATATAAATTTTTGCATTTACCT
The DNA here is from genome assembly GCF_000005505.3 of Brachypodium distachyon. NCBI lineage: Eukaryota > Viridiplantae > Streptophyta > Magnoliopsida > Poales > Poaceae > Brachypodium > Brachypodium distachyon. The sequence goes on along the minus strand of NC_016132.3, from coordinate 14,269,756 downwards.
GACTGCTAGCAAGAAGGCCGCCTAGGAGAAATGCAGGGAGCTTCCTCAATTGATCCACCACCAAGGAGCAGCGCCTTGCGCCTCCAGCACGAAATCCCTAGCTTCCTCGTCGACGCTTCCTCGGGCCTTTGTACCGCGCGCCGGGAGGGGGCAGTGGCAGCGGTGCCCCTCCATCTACGGGCGAGAACGGTGGTGCGCAACCAGGGGGTAGCGGCGGTGGCTGCATCCCTCATCTGCAGGAGAGTACGGCAGTGGCTGGGTGATCGGACCGGCGGTGGCTGGAGGAAGAAACGGTCGCGCGTGCGGCCGGCGGTGGGTGAGCGGTGTGCTGATCCCAGCAACCAGCGGCGGTTGTAGGAAGAGAGGGCCCTGCGCCATGCGCGTGCGACGTGGATTGTTTATTTCGGATTTTTTTCCGTTCGCGTGAGAGGTTTTTTCCGTTCGGGATAATCTGAGGCGTTGATGTAGATTGAATCCAACGGTCCAGAGCGAGTGAACGGCGAGCAGTAGGTACTACGGTAGCAGAGAGAAAAAAGGGTGGTGCCTCCGTTTGCCTGCTTTCCCCACACATTGCCGCAATTTCAAATCAAACACATCGTCCTCAAAACCCCCCGCATAGCCCACCGCTCTCTCCCCCCGAATCGACGCGACCTCGCGAATCCCTCGCCGCCACAACCCTAGGAAGCTTCTAGAACCCCGGGGACACCCGCGGCCGCCGAGATGATTCTCCGGACTCCACAGCAGCGGAAGCGGCGCGCCGACTCCGATGCCGACGCCGACCTAGCCGCCGCCGCCGCCGCCACCTCCGGCCGGAGCCCCGTCTCCGACCGCCGCCTCGTGCTCTACGACCGCCCCACCGACCTCGTCGCCGCCGCCGCCGCCTCTGGGGCCCCCTCCGATGACATGGTCTGCACGTACCACTGCCGTCAGATGGTGAGACCCGACCCCCGCTTCTTCCCTATCTCAAACCATTTACGGTCTAGCCGCTCTTTGTTTGGGTGTGATGCTATGCAGTTTCTGTTATTTCAAGGTCATTAGGTCGATAGTGATGCCGAATTTGTTACGGTTAAGTCAGGGTTAGTCACACATCCAGGCAATTGTATATAGTGATCTGTTGATTGGATTTGAAGGATCTGCAGAGCAGTCAACTACACGTAGTAGAAATGGAGAATCCTTGCTTTTTCTGGATTAGTTATATGCTGACACATTGAAGTTTCCTCCGCGTGTGCATTTTTCTGACAGGTGAAATCGGAGTTCATGGTGGCGCTGCATACCGCGGACAACCAAGTTCATGAGTATCGAGTATTACTTGATACCCTGGAGAAACAGTTATCCAAGAGTGGTACCACTTTTTGTTTACTTGGGATTTTATTTCTGAGTTGTTTTCATGAATACGGTTCATTTAGCTTTTAAGTAATTCTAATTTATATGGTTTGCCGAAGCATGGAATAAGCACTTGGGATATGCATGAATGTGGTTGCCAGATAGAATACAAGTATCCTCCAAGTTATATCGTAGTAGTATGTCAACATTTTGTTGGGAGTAGGAACTACAAGCTAGGACGAACATGTACTCATGGAGTGCTGGTTCAGCTTTCTGTTCTAAGTAACCTGGGGTTAGAATTTAGATTAGCATTATTCGTTTACGAGCCATTGGATGTACATACTTACAAATAGATAAATTAACTTGTTTTTTATTACCTCAGAGGATGAAAGGGCTGCGTACCAGGATAAATTGAACTATGTTGAACAAGAACTAGCAGCAACAAAAGGGCGAGAGAGTGCATTGCAAGAACGGCTATTGAAGGATCTGGGCGACTATCAGGAGCGATACCGTGATCAAGTCAAGAAAATAGGGGAACTTGAGGTATACAATTTTTCCCATTTGGCACGTGGATGAAATCTCATCGTCGTGGTGACAACCTGATCACAAAGCCTAATTTTTGTGTGGTTTCTCATACTGTCTATGAATTGACACGACTAATCGCAGGTTTGCTGGTGTTGCAGGTTCAACTCAATAAAGAGATTGATTCTCGAATTAATGCTGAATCATCATCAGCATCTGCAAAGGAGTCGGTCAAAGAGTTGGAACGGACTTTACAGAGGTTATCAGAAAATTCAGACAGGGAAAAGAAAGCCCTTAAGAAGGAACTTTCTTATATGCAAGACGACTCAAAACTATCTTTTTCAAAACTAAATGCTGAGGTTTGTATTATTAAACTCCTGTGAGCATTTATCTTTCAAACCCATGTTGGCTTATCCATGTGAATATGCTTTGGGATAGCTTGAAAGAACGAGGCTCAGGGCGCAAAACTCTGAGAATGAAGCAAAGATGTTAAATGAGCAGTTGGAGGACTTGAGAAAGCAACTAGATGAGGTAAGCTTATTGATTCACATGATTATTATGCCGATCAATATATCCCACTGCTGCGAGAGTTCTCTTCAGATGCTCTAACTCGTTCTTTTGCTTTCTTTTTGGTACAAAAGCTACACTGATTAACATCTTATTACCGTGCCCAGTCTCTCCGTGGAAAGAATGAAATGGAGCACAGGCTATTGGATTCTAGTGCTTTGTCTGCTCAGCGTAATCCAACAGACGATCAGAAGTTAATAAGACTTTTGCAAGAGGAACTCCGAAATTATGTGAGGATTTAGCAGTTAGTTTCTCCTTGATGATTGATAGCTGATGTTATGTGAATGTTGTATTAGTATGTTGTTTCATGTACTGCTTGATATGGAAAGCAAATTTGTGACTGTCAGAAAACTTTGCAACCTATCAGCACTTTGTGGCTCTCTGAGCTGCCATAAAAGTAGGAAGCTCAAGCTATGTAGGAAGTTCCATTGTTAGCACACGTCTGGTTGGCTTGATGACTTCTTTTATTGGTGACTGCATACCACTTGATGCATTTTGTTAGTGCATGGTGTATAAACATCATGTTTCCCCCTCAATCCTAGACATACCTGAGTGTTTTGTTTATATCTGTTGGTATACAGGTTGTCAGTAATAACCTGTGGTACAATTTTCCTAAAGTTGTTGACCTGTATGATTTCTTGTCTAGGAAAGTGAAGTGCATGAAGCTAGAAGATTAAAATCTTCCCGCACAAATGTTGAGCTACTAAATGAAAAACTGTTGGAGGAGCAGGGGCGAAGGGAACGAGCCGAAACAGAACTATCTAAGCTGCAAGAAATCGAAGCTAAAGCACATAAGTTGGAGCTTGAATTAGCATCATGTACATCACTACTCAGCAACATACCTGACGTGTCTTCTTACAGCAACATTGCAGATTTGCAACGGTATGTGTACACCATCACTTTACCAAAATATAATTCTGCTACTCCCTCCGTCCAACAAAGGATGTCTCAACTTTGACCAAATTTGAATGCATATATACACTAAGTAATGTCTAGATACATCCAAATTTTGACAAACTTGAGACATCTTTTGTTGGACGGAGGGAGTATAATTTATCATGTTAAACACTATTCAGAGTACTATCTTCTCCTATGGTCATAAACAACAATCACACTTCAATATGTTTTTTGCCTGAAACTTGTGAGCAAGGATGATATTGTTGACAGGCGCATCTAATTCTGCAGTGCATTTTCCATATAAGATTTATACTGTTCTTTGAACTATCAACAGACAAGCATTGGCAGACTTAAACAAACTTGGTGAAGTAACATCACGTTTGAAAGAATTGGAGGTTACATTGGAATTTACCGAGATCAGCAAGCAACGTGCAGAAGGTGAAGCTACCCATGCCAAAGAGAGAGCTGAAAATGCTACTAGGGAGGTCAAGCGAGTTGAACTTCTGGTATTGTCTTGCTGTCCCCTATTACACTTAGAATTAAATTGTGACCTATTTCTAGTATTTTCGTCTGTGCAATGCGTACCATAAATATACCTCTAGTCCCACACTCTCATGGCATTTATGCTGCATAAGTTAATATTAAGAGATTTGTGCAGTGATGAATCTTCTCTGGATGCACAAATTCATGCAGCTTTACTTTCCCCTTTGTGAACAGCTTACTGCAGTCAGTGAAGAAAGAGATAGATTAAGAAAGGACCATGCTATGTCGACTAGCCAAAAACCTATAGGTGGAGATGACACATCATCCAAGGTTAGGTTTCATATTCCTAACATTGTCGGATTTGCTGTGCTGTGATTATAACTTCTCTTAAAGTTAATGTAAAATGCCTTTCTGGAGAACAATCCAGAATATGGAGTCAGGTCTATTGCAAATGGAAAAGGCAGTAAGAGAACTAGAGAGCACTGTACACGAGCAGAGAGAACTAATTAGTCAACAACATGCTGAGCTCAATCTGCTGAATGAAAAATTGAGCATTGAAGCAAGAAAAGCAAAATCTTTGGAGCGAGAAGGAGATCAACTGCGCTCTCAGGTGGCATTACTTGAGTCAAAGGTACGTACTAAAATCAATTTTTAATCGGTATCTTGGTATAGTCAACCCAGTTTTTTAGAGCAGTTTATTAAAAAAAAAAGGCAGCATGTACATAACCACTATTATCCTAAACTATGCTTCTTTGCATCTTTCTCTCATATATTTCAGAAACGTCTTATACCTAAATTAAATTATCCTGGGTAAGTTATGAAAATGTTTGCAGTTATCATATTGGTGTAGATTTAGTGACATCACCGGTAGAGTATCTGAGGTTTCTTCCATTTAGTAGAGTGAGTGTTTTGTCTAGCTTCTCTCTTGAGCAGGCCTGAGTTACTGTAGTGAGTACTGACTTTGGGAACTTAATCACTCTGCTGCTTGTAATCGAAAGCACGAGTTAAGAATTGTTATGTTCCTTTGAGCTTCAGTGAAGCAGTCGTGGATTGTTTTATGCTGAGTACCTGTTGTATTCATATGTGTTACTCCCTCCATTTCACAAAGGTTGGCGTATTTTGTTTCGTTAAGACAAGGCTTTGACCAATAATTACACTATTAATATGTAACCTATATGATACAAAATCATGATTATTAGAAAGAACTTTTAAAGACGAATCTATTGATATAAATTTCAGTTGGGAACTACCCGGGGAGGAGTTAGGAGCAGGAACAAGGAGAAGCGAGAACCACTTAAATGTATGTAAAAACACATATTAATAGAGTTATTATTGGTCAAAGCGTTGTCTTAACGAAACAAAATATGCCAACCTTTGTGAAAGGGAGAGGGAGTATCATTTAGTATAGTGCTGTCACTGAAGCTGAAGTTTTAAGTAGACATATCATTTTTTTTCCTGCAACAATAGAGCTAGTTGGGAGTGCAATTATGACTAAGTACACTGCAGACTGCACTTATTTAACTTGCAGTTCTTTGCTCTGTGGTCCATGCTTTCTTGAAAGTTCTTGTCACGCTTGACAGCTGGGTCATGGAGATTACTCTGCCTCAAGCACAAAAGTACTTCGTATGGTAAACACTCTTGCCGTGGAGAGTGAAGCAAAGCAGATGATAGAGGCACTGCAAGCTGAGCTAAAGAAAACAAAAGAGAGGCTGCAGGCAGTTGAAGAACTAAAAGGACAAGCTGGTAGCTAACTTTATGAATTATTTGTATCATTCATGATCTCCACATATATTGTTCGAATGTTTGTTTCTCATTTGTTTACCATTTTTTTCAGTTCAAAATTTTGTGTAAGAATTATTATCTAATGGGTGCACTCAAATTAGTTTCAACTAAATTTGCTCATTCTATGATTTCTGATAGCTTGTTTTTCTTTGGCCTAGTTGCATTTCTAACGAGAATAAACATCAGCATTTTCTGCCAGATGACTCATCTGTTAATATCGTGTGCTTAGTATATTCAAGCTCTGAGTCCTTCTCTGTTTTTTCTTTGAATGCATACATAACTGGAATAATTATTTTACCTGCAGATGCTGGAACTGTAGTAGATGCAAATATCGCTGAGAAGCTAGCACAACTTAAAAGTCAAATTGCGACACTAGAGAAACGTGAAGAAAGGTACGCTAGTTTATTAATTTATGTTTGTTAGAAGCTTCTGTATATACTGTTGTTCTTGATGACCTATATACCTGCTTTGAAAAAGATACAAGGCAGTTTTTTCAGAGAGGATTTCAGTCTTCCGAAAGGCTTGCTGCTCGCTCTTCGGTTATCAGGTAATTGTAGCATGTAGTATCAAACTTGATGATGGGGGTTTACTCTCAGTCTATCATCCTTACCCATGACATTTTTTTGGCCGTGGCCCATGCAGAACTTTATTTGGGCAGCTTGGCCATCTTACTGTTCAAGCTACTTACAGTAGCAATAGTTTTACATGCACCATTCCTAAATCAAGTCAGCTGTTCTCCTGTCATGAACTTCTGTTGATAGACTAGCAACTTTTTGAGAAAGCTACTATCCTGCTTTGGGAATTATTAATCTTAAAAAAGTCTTGTGGTTATAAGTAATAAGGAAAAATGTATTATAGAAAAATATAAGTAATAAGGAAAATGTATTCTAGAAAATATGCAAAAGTCCTGTTTACATTCCTCGATTATCTTCAGAGTCAACTTTCAACCCTAACTTCAGGTATCACATGCCAGATAGACCGCTTCCAGATCCTCTCATCTCTTGCATGATGGGGAGGATCAGCATTCAGTACTGAGTTATGTCCTTGAGTAGCCATACATCTTATTCATATCAATATGAGTTGGTCAAAAATAGTTTCAGTAACAACCTAAATTCCACAAAACTTCACATGGATTGGGAGTAACTTCTGCAACGTCTTAGTGTCAGTTTAGGCGGTGTTCAATCGACCTGAGCCTGGTTTGGCTTTGACTGCGGTAAGGAGAGAGTTGGAGAAGAAAGATGATGTATTGGTGAAGAAGTGGTTTGATGAACAACGTGGAGCTGGATACAATGGTGGATTCTTGTTGGTATCAAAATGGGAGAGGGGAAGGTGGCTGATGGATGTGTTAAATAGTTTCCTTTCCTGAATTATCAAGCAATGTAATCTCACATGCCAACTAGGATGCCATGCCATTCTCATTATTTCTGTCTTCAACATTTCATCCAATTTTCCCTTATTACTTGGTTCTAACTATGCTCAGCTGTTTAAACATCATTTTTTTTTGGTTTACAGATAGTGATGAATGACCAACAGCAGCCCAATGGGATCCATGTGACACGTTTTATTCTGCAATCAGTATATGCCCAAAGTGATGATGAAAAACTTGAGTTTGTCTACGAATCAGGAAGCACCAATATTGTGGTAGGTTTATTAAATTGCTGAAATGTTCTTTTATATAATTTAACGGGACATTTATTTCTTGTTACTAAAAAATGCAGGCAAATGGCTACACGTCCCAGCAAGAGATTGCACAGCAGGTATTTGGCTTATCTATTGCATTGGAATATTTTTCTCTGCCAAAATATTGTACAAATAACCTATAGCGTTGTTCTAGGTGATAAGAGTGAGTAAGAGGCTTCTTTGTTTATGTCCTCCTAGGTTATTAGAGTGAGTAATTTTATATACATTGGTCTGCAATAAAGTAATCTAGGCGATTAGGTAGAGTAAAACTGGAACACATTGCATTTCAGTAAAGCAATGTCTTGGGTTGCTGACCGAAGGAACAAATCTCGTTGTGTTTGGAACACATTGCATTTCAGTAAAGTAAATGCTTGGACTCTAAAAATACAAATCTCATTGTGTTTGGAGTACTTGGTCTAGGTACTCGATGCAGTCGTACGATTATGGTTGAAATACAAGTAAAGCTAAGTCTGGAACCGTTTTTAGTTTGGAATTGAACCAGAGCTGGATTTACTTCCTATGATGACCGAACCATACTTTTCAGGTTGAGGTTTTCATAAAAAAGATGAATTCCATCCCGGCCTTCACTGCTAACCTGACAATGGAATCCTTCAACAAGAGAAGCATATGCTGAAGACAAGAATTGAGCGAGGAACAACATAGTGATGTAACTGTTCGCAGGTATGATGCTTTATCCATGGATGAAAACAGTATTCCCTCGCAGACACTCGAGACTTATCATGTTTTATCTTTGCGTTCTTGCAGCATCTCCATCAAATTGTAATGTTGTAGCAGAACAGATCCGTATTCAGGCGGGCACCCCAGAACCTACCTAGGTTTGTCCCATTTTCTATGTTTGTCATATTGCAGTTGGTATGTTAAACAAACGATTCATTCTAATTCCAGCAGCTGAAGGGCACTACAATTTGTAATTTAAGTTTGAGTGGTCTAGTGTTGCTGACGGTGTATGCTATTATCGGACATACATACATGGAACAAAAGGAGATGAATAGTCGCATAGTAAGTAGTTTTACTTGATCTAACACCAACTAGGGAGATCTAATTTTGAGATGACGCTAAGGCATTCAACTGATTCCTGCGGGTTATGTTTCCGCACATTATTCAAGCCATGTAAAAATATCTAATATTTCTTACTCCCAAAATTTCATATACCACTTTAACAACACTTTTTTTAGATGAAGCTCAAGGCATTCAATTCGATCCCACGTGTCATATTTCTGCACATTATTCACACCCTTTACTGGGTATGACTGCAGATACGAAAAGTAAGCAATATAAGGTAGGTGGTAAAAAGTTAGCAACTATCCACTACAACGTAACCTGATGCTGATTCTGATTTAAAGAAACACATATGAATACTCACAATGACATACAACCTCTGCAAGCAAGGGAAGCACTTCAGGAAGTCAACAACCAAATCAAAGTTAGGACCAACAGAGTGAAGAAACAAAATCTTCATGGCGTGCATTTTGGTTGTCAAGCTGACAGCAACCTTTCCCTAGAGAACAAAGATACACAAGTGTAAATAAAAATAATAGCCTCTATATAGGAATATCAAATGCGCGATTGACCATGTTGCTACCTTACAAAAATGTGGTTCCGAGGTGGAGAGTGGACATGCTATTAGATATTAAACCCAATATTTGCAGTTTAGGTCCCTGAATTACCCGAACGGTCGTAGGACCAACTAAGGGATGAAACGACATTATTCTCTCAAGGCAAGGTGCATTCTCGAAGACAAGCTCTTGAGAAGAGTTCGATGAAGCATTGAAGGTGATGCTCCTGATAGTTGGGCAGCTAATGCATAAGCGACCAAAGGTTACATAATGCAGTGAAAGGTTATCTAAAGTTGTGCATTCAGAGAGCATGTTGGGAAGACAGTCCTCGGAGATGACGATTCATCGCACAAGATGAGTTGCTTAAGGTGCGGAAAATTTGGAGACGGCGACACAACCAAGTTGGGGAATTGACAGGCCTGAGTTTGACCGTGCAGAGTGTGGGTGCGAAGCGGAGCACGGCCGAAGGCAGTGCGTAGTGTGCCACCCGAGCGTTGGTGGCCTCAATCTCCTGGAGGTTATCGAGAGATTGGGAGTGAAGCCAGTTGTGAATCTCTCCCAAGCGTCTGGCGAGCTGGAGAGCGAAGCAGCGAGCGTGGCCTTGATGGTCAAATAGGATCTTGGAGACAACGACGGTGATGTGGGCAAGGTGATGGTCAAGCACGAGGTTGAGAGGTGTGGAGTGTCAGAGGGGAAGCCAATAGGCCCAATAGTGGGAGAGTACCTATGTGCGCGTGCCGTCCTTAATGGGGAGGAGAGAAGTGAGGAATTCGAACCACTTTTCGTGCGTGGTTGACTGAGTGACTCAGTGAATAGAAAACCTATTCTCTTTGTGTATTGAACAACACATACACAAAATGAATCCTACACATACACGGTGAATAGAGAGGTCTTGCTCGCCTCGTGAGCTGCTTGAGTCGACTGATTTGGTCGGCTCACGCGAATTGCCGTTTCGGCCTCTTTTCCGGTCGTGGCTAGCTAGGCCCCTCCACCAACACCCGCAAAAAAGGCTTTGGGCCCGTTGGCAGCTTGGGGGTTGGCCCTGACTCCTGAACCAATCACACCCTTGAGCTCCCAGCTTGCGATGGATCAGTTCCAGCTTGTGGCTAAGCGATGGCCCAACGTCGTCGCGGATCAATCGAGTCTTCTTGGCAGATCAAGCCCTCAGAGCACGTGCTTCGAAGCCACGCAAAAAGTAATAATAGGTCGGGCAGTCCATAGATGTTTGCCTGCTACTACCTAACATGGCAGTGACAGCAACCCACCAAAAGGATCGTGTTTTCAAAAAAAGATCAAAAAAGAGTCTTTGAAACAACAAAGCGGAAACCCTCGAATCCCGAGCGCCAGCCACATACGTGCCGCCCAATCGCCCCATGAGGTGACTGCCAGAAGCGACGACAGCTTGCAGAGTATGGATGGCGATCACATCAGCGGCCTTCCTGACGACGTGTTGGGCGAAATCATCTCCCTCCCCACCAATGACGGCGCCTGCACGCAACTTCTGTCGCAATGGTGGCGTCCCTTCATTGTGACACATTCGTCGTCGATTTCGACGAAGGCCGCACCGCTGCCGCGGTCTCCAGGATCCTCTCCATGGCAATGTCTAAAAATTTGGTAATGTCTATATATGGTATCTGGATCCGTTGGTAAGATCGGTAAAAAACCTCCTAAAATAAGAATGTGGTGATGTGAAATGTCTCGATGTGTTGGGTTTGAGGCTAAGCTTACGTATCCAAAAGTTTGTCAAGACAAAATAACTAGAGTTGACAAAGAGGCATTGACATGCCATAAAAATTAATAACTAACCAAACCAAGATCAAATTTTTTATAGGGCCAAAAAATCGGCGTAGTACATTTTGGCAATAATCCAAACAAACATCCCCAACTCCATTCCTTAATTCCCAACTACACCAACTCAAGTTAAGCCACCACACCGCCAAAACCGTACGACACGCCGGGCGCCTCATGGAGGCGGCGGAGGGCAATAGCTATGCACGCTTTAAAGAGGGGCATATCTATTCTAGCCTAAGTCCGAGAAGTACCTCTGGGGAGTGATAGGGCCCTAACCATCCATGTCGTTGGTACCATCGTATCCCTCATCGTCACCAAGCAAGGAGCGCACATGTTGATCCCCTCGTCGTTGGCTTCCCTTTAGCGCTCTGCGCCTCTCAACATCGAGGTTCATCATTACCTCACCATTTCTGATCACAACCTCATAACTGCCGTGTTCTCCAACATCCTCTGCGACCATCATGGCCCCACTCGCTGCTTCTCGCTTTACCTCACCTTCCTTCCTCGGTGCTTGGCAGAGATTGACAGTTGACTTTACTCCCAGTTCGTCGCTAACCTTCAAGCCATCTAGGTCACCAACACTGTGGTGGCGCACTGCCCACTACCATCGTTCCAAGCTCCACTTCGCGCCCACGCTCCGCGTGGTAGACCGTTGTCAATTCCCCAACTTAGTTGGGTGGCTGTCTCCAAATTTTTCACACTTTCTTTGAGGACTCTCTCCACAACATGCTCACCGAACGCACAGCTTTAGGTAAGCTTTCGCTGCATGACGTAATCTTCGGTCACCTCTGCATTAGCTCCCCAACTCTTAGGAGCATCACCGACAATGCTCCATCAAAAATTCATCAATAGTTGGTCATCGTCACATCGATAATGCCCATTGAGACATTAATATCACTTCATGCCTACGGTGGTCCTTCTATCGTCCAGATAAACCAGGCACCTAAACTGCAGATATTTGGGTTTCGTATCAGATAGCATATCGACACTCCACCTTAGAACAACATTTTTTTAGGTAGTAGCATGGTTAACTCTGCATTTCACATTTCTATATAAAGACGATTGTTCTTATTTACACTTTTTTATTTTAGTTCCCTAGGGATTGCTTGCTGTTAGCTTGACAACAAAAATGCACACTATGAAGTTTCTTGTTCTTGACTCTGTTGGCTGTAACTTTGATGTGATTGTTGACTTCCTCGAGTGCTTTCCTTGTTTGATGAGGTTGTATGTCATTGGGCGTATTCATCTTTGTTGCTTTAAATATCAAAAACAGCATCAGGTTACAGTGTAGTGAATAGTTGCTTACTTTTACCATTTTCTTTATATGTAGAATAATTAGCTTCATTTTCATGTGTATAGTAATTTAGATTCAATCTTACTCTGCAAGAGAAACATAAATGTTTGGAATTATGTTTAGATATGTTAAACATAAATGTGTATATTTAGATATGTTAAATACGATGCGGAATTATGTTTGGCAAATTAGTTTGGACACACTAGCACACAAGACGTAAGTAATAAACAATTAGGTTTCTTCCAACTTAAAGGACTGGTATATTTAGATAGTGGTAGGATCATCCACCTGGCCTCTACAAAGACTGGTATATAAACTGAAAACACGGTTCTATTTATTATATTACATGTTCTCATGCCAAGATAAATTTAAGAAAGTATAGGTGGCGATCTAGCACGACGAATGATAGACTCATGGGCCAAGGACTATTAAAAGTCAAGAAACAAACTCCAGAAAATAAATTTCTTTTCTGGGTAACTGAAAGGATCCTTAACAGGAGAAACATCTAAATGGGAAAATAAAACAGGACTATAAATGGAGCCAAAATAATGGCATTAGAAGTTCTTTAGCTACATGAAAAATCGCCAGATTGAAAACAAACATGATGCATTATTTATAGCTCTTTTTACTTCTAACGGAGGATAAACATTATGGCAGTAATGTATACCTACTTCGTAATAATCACAAATATGCATAATTGCAGCACAGTAAACTCTACTATATGAGAAGGAACACACTTTTGCCTGTGGAGTTGTTAGAGGGAATTAGTTTTAGATAAATAGCTTAAGCCATATGAGATACCACCAAACTCAAACATGCATCTTCCTTGTTTCCCCAGCCTTCATAGCCTACACAATAGCCCTTAAGTGCCAGACCTACAATTGTTGGATTGTTACCCAACCATTAATCATGGAGAGAATTCCATATTTGCCAGCCAAAATTTGCCTATATGTCAAAATGCCATTTGAAATTTCTGGTTTCCAAATCTAACACTCAAATTTTGCATAGTGTACAAATTAACCGCTACGGTCAGTTGACCGTTAGTCAACGGTCAAATTGCTGATGAGAAGACAGTTTCTCCCATAAACACTGTGTTGATTTTCTCCATGCAACATACTCATTTCAGAGAACTTTTCATTCCAACATTTTGACAAGAGAGTAACACACAAGTTTGGAATAAGTTTCATCAAGAAAGTAATAAATAAATATAATTTTAGACACAAAAAACTAAAAATCTCAGCAATACTTAAGTTTATTTAGCTAAACTGATTACACCAATAAAATATAATTTCATTAAAAAATCGGCTACACCTATGAAATCTATATAGCAGCTACAAAATTGGCAAGAAAAAGAACTATGCTTCAAGAAGTATACCCTGCTCGAAGTCGCAAAGGACCATTCGTTGACGTTGGGGATGCCTTTGGCCAAGGGGTATATTGATCAATATGCAAAAACTAATACTCCCTCCGTCCAACATAAGATGTCTCACGTTTGTCAAAATTTGGATGTATCTAGACTTGTGCATTCAAATTTAGTCAAAGTTGAGACATCCTTTGTTGGACGGAGGGAGTAATATTTTAGGTCTTGTATATGGTCAACTGACAGTAAACTAATTGTAGTGGTTAATTTGTACGCGATGCGAAAATTGAATGGTATATTTGGAAACTGGAAATTTCGAGTGCCATTTGGACATCTAGGTAAATTTTGGATTGTAAATATGGAATTCTCTCTTAATCATGCACATTGGGCAGAAACAATGTACGGAGGGAAAAAAGGCTCCATATAACACATAACATCTAAACAACAGGACTACTCCAGAACAGAGCTAGAGAACTACTCAAGATCACAAAACGCCGCTCTAAAGAAACAAAGGGATCCCAAGATATCTTCCATCTTTAAATTGAGTCACTAACTTCACAAAATCGAACCAGTTAGTGAGATACTAAAGCTTCTATTTCTCATTTCTGGGCTGGAGTAATGAATGTTAAGGATCTGTTCTATATGTTTTGTCACAAGGAAATAGGTGATGATAAAAAGACTTGTTTTGGGGAAGATCCTTGGCTTGGGGACACTTCCTTTCAATTTCGTTTTGCTAGATTATATAATCTCAATAGTAGGTACTCCCTCCGTCCCATATTAAGTGACGAAATATTACATGTATCTAGACGCTTTTTGGGTATAGATACATCCATATTTGAGCAAATTTGAGTCACTTAATATGGGACGGAGGGAGTATTATATTGCTGTTTCTGTGGTTATGAATGAAGGTTGGGGTTGTTTTAAATTTGCGAGGCACTTATCTGGTGATTTTGTATTGCTGTTTCTAGTAATTTTGTAGAAATGGTCCAATTATGTGATCAGATTGTGTTGACCAATACACCTGACAAATGTCATTGGATATTAGATAAGAAAGGTTGGTTTGCAGTTAAATCTCTATAATTTTCGTATCTCTCAACAGGTAGTCTTTCCCTTTGAGAACTTTTGGAAATTAAAGATGCGTCTGAAAATTAAAGTTTTTATGTGGCTTATTGTTAGGAATAATATGCTTACTAGAGACAATCTTTTGCGGCTAAGGAATGTGTTTATTTGTGGCCCTGAAGAAATTATTGATCATATCTTCCTTCAATGTTCCATGGCTAAGTTTGTTTTTAGGGTTATCTGTTGTACTTTTGGTTTTAGCAAAATACCTACTTCCATGTGGCAGATGTGTGATTGGATATATATTTGAATGCTGGTCAATTTGGAAGGCAACAAACTTAGCTTGCTTTCAAAGTAAATTCTCTTCAGATCCCACTAATTATTTTTCTCTGTGTGCCGTTGGATTGTATACTGGGTCTGTATGCAGAAATCTGATGACAATGAGAAAATGGAAACTGGGGTTAAGATGATGCAGCTGGTGATGAAGGAGATCATGTGAAGGCATGGCTGGAGAGTGAACAATCTGCTGGAATGTGGACCAGTTTAAGTTTGCTGTAGAAGTTTGTTTCAATTTCTGAGATTCTGATGTGTTCTGTTCATGTCCCAGCCTGCTTTTCGCTGGTAGCTGATGGTTTTGGGTGCTGTATGCCTTTATATTTGAGACTTTAGAACTTCCAAGCGTACTTTGTAGTGTGGTTTCTTTATATAAAATCGGGAGCACTGGAACTGGATGCCCCTTGATCCAAAAAAGTTCAGGCATCGCAGATCTGAACCTACATGGAAGTTTTGAGTTCAAAAACTCACGATTAGTGCATATGGTAAAAAGTTAGTAATAACTATTCACTACGCCATAACCACATGCTGATTTTGACATTTAACTAAAGCAACCAATTTGAACATTCACAACTTCTCCAGGCAAGAAAAACACTTGAGTAGTCAACAACCATACCCATGTTTGGGCTAGTAGGGTCAAGATGCATAATTTTCATGGTGTCCCTGGCGGTGAGGATATCACTGTCAGCTTTTCGACGCCGCTTTAAGGTGACTGCAGCTTCAAGGCAAGGTTATGGAGCTATATATGCAACCTCCAGGGTGAATTTTCTGTGCTTGCTGGAGGCATCGACAGAGGTGATCGCTGGGAGGGTGCGGAGGGCAATGGAGCCAGCTTGAACTGCTATAGATAAGCGAGGCACCGCGTGCCGGTGCACCCCGACGACAGTGTCCATGGCACCATTGCTCAGTTCAGGAAGGAGTTACTGTCGACGGCCAAGTTTGACCCTGAGCAATTACCAATTGTTTCTTATTTCTGAATCCAGTTTCATTCATGTACCTTGGACGAACAGACATTCAATCCACATCCATGATCTTTTCTATGATGTAATGCAACCTTGAGGCTTGTAAACAAGCAAGATATCAACTTCAACACTGCACCCAGTTCAATTAAAAACAAAAATTCATAGGGATTGATGAGACAGGCATGCCTGCTGCAACCCTGCTCCATAAAAGAAAAAAACATTGAAATAAAAATCTCAACTTAGCTAACAGCACAGGGACCGTTATTGTTCTAACCTGTAAGCCTACACAAACCAGTCTACACTTGGTGAAGGTAAACGATGGTTAATGAAAGAATCAAGCAAACGAAAACAAAAACGGATATTTGCTACATTCTAACAACCTTTGCAAACATTTAGAGTATCTCACTAAAGCTTTGATATAAGTAGCAAACTAACATGTCTGTGTGCTTAATTTTTTTTAATGAGTAAAAAGCCAAATCAACAAAGTAATTTAACCGGGCATCTGTGACCATAGAATCCTGGAAAATATGAACTTTTCAGAGTTTCAAATAGATTGATAATTGGAGATCAACATAGAGTAATAAATAAATGCCGACGAAATATTGCGACTTTGATTCACATCTACCAAATCCACCACTCAACATCTTCCTCATGTATTCAACCCAGCACCATTGAACTAATTCATAAATAATCTTTGAAGCCCAAATGTCTTGATCTTGTGCCATATAAAACTTGTGCTTTCGATAGAGGATGGTGCAATCTTTAGATAGTCTATTCAACTATGTCCCAGGGATCAGCCCTTGAGAAATCATGGCCATATCGATCATCCATGATTCCTGGCAAGGACCTACTGAGTTCAACACGGGCATCTTGAGAAGCCCTGTTCTCCACTTGCAACTGCCTACGGTGATATTGCCGTCGCTTGTCGCTGCGGTTGCTAATGACTTCAATTTTCATCTCCTTTAGAACTTTTGCATTCAAAATAATGAACTTTGCAAAGTCGACAGCTGCCTTGTTATTACCATTATAATTCTTTAACACCACTTTTTTGAGATGAAACTCAAGGCATTCCACTGGATCCTGTGGGTCATAGTTGCGCAAACTATCCATACCCTTTTCTGGGTATGACTGCAGATAAAGAAAAGAAGCAATGTAAGGAAGATGGTTAAAAGTTGGTAACAATCTACTACACCATAACCTGATGCTGATTTTTGACATCTAAAGCAAAAAATATGAATACTCACACTAACATACAACCTCTCCAAGCAAGGAAAGCACTTGAGGAAGTCAAAAACCATATTAAAGTTAGGACCAACAGAGTCAAGAAACAGAATCTTCATGGCGTGCATTTTGGTTGTCAAGCTGACAGCAACCTTTCCCTATAGAATAAGAATAACCAAGTGTAAGTAAGGATAATTGCCTCTCTATAGGAATGCCAAATGTAGGACTGACCATGCTGCGTGGACATGCTATCAGTTGTTAAACTCAATATTTGCAGTTTAGGTGCCTGGATTACCCGGATGGTCGTAGGGTGATGAAGTCCCTGCATGAGCCGGACGGACGTAGGACTAGACCATGGATGAAATGATATTAATTGCTCAAGGCAAGGGGCATTCTCAATGACAAACTCTTGAGAAGTGTGCCATGAAGGTTCAAAGATGATGCTCCTAATAGTTGGCGAGCTAATGCATAGACGACCAAATATTATACCACGTAACGAAAGGTTATCTAAAGTTGTGCATTCAGATAACATGTTGTGGAGAGAGTCCTCAGAGATGATGACTTCGCACAGGAAGAGCTGATTGAGGTGAGGAAAATTTGGAGAAGGCGGCACAACCAAGTTGGGGAATCGACATCTATGGAGCTTGACCGTGCAGAGCGTGGGCGCGAAGTGGAGCACAGCCGGAGGCAGTTTGTAGTGTGCTGGTCCAATGTTTGTGACCTCGATCTCCTCGAGGTTATCGAGGGATTGGGAGTGAAGCCATCCATCAATCTCGCGCCGACGTCCGGCGAGGAAGGCGAGGTGGAGCGAGATGCGGCGAGCGGGACCTTGATGATCCGATAGGATCTTGGAGACCACATCGGTGATGGTTTCTAGGTCGAGCATGGCAAGGTGATGGTCAACCATGAGGTTGAGAGGTGCGGAGCGCCAGAGAGGAAGCCAACGTCGGGAGCATACCTGTGTGCGCACGCCGTCTTTAGTAGGGAGGAGAAAAATTATGGTACCAAGGATGGCATCGGGGAGGCTGCTGATGAGATCCTCGAGGCTCCGCGGATCTTCAAGGTGGCTACCGCTCTCCGGTGGTTTTCCATGGTCATCAACCGGAATAGATCTGCCCCTCTTGAAAGCACGCAACGTTGCCGCCTCAGCCTCCTCCATCGGCGGCGGCTGGCTTGATGTAGGGTTTCGAAGGTGTGTGGTTTGGGAATTGAGAAAGGGATGAGCTAGGGATGGTATATTTGGATTGATGCTTAACATGACAATTGTTGGGCCAGGCCTAAAATTTGGTCTTGTGTCTGCCGGCCCACAATAAGCTCCAGAGCTGCGGTGGATCGGTTCCAGCCTGCGGCTAATCAACGGTTCCATCCATGCCCGTCGCAGATCAATCGGGTGCTCCAAAGCCACGCAACAAAAACAAATGGGCCTGACAGTCCATGGCCGCTAGCCCGCTAAAGGCCCACCGATCTTCGTCGTAGCCTCTTACTGTATGCTCTTTCCTCCGAAAGGATCGTGATCGCCAACAACTATTAGGAGCATCATCAGTGGCCGCCAGAAGCGGCGGCGGCGGCCAGCGGACCATGGAGGAAGATCACATCAGCGGGCTCCCGGACGACTTGCTGGGCGAAATCATCTCCCTCCTCCCCACCAAGTCCGGCGCCCGCACGCAGCTCCTGTCCCGACGGTGGCGCCCCCTCTGGCGGCGCTCGGCTCCCCTCAACCTGAGTACCGCGACCAGTTCCTCGATTTTAGCGAAGACCGCACCGCCGCCGCGGTCTCCAGGATCCTCTCGGCCCACCCCGGCCCCGCACGCCGCGCCTCGCTCGGCTTCATCTGCTTCATCCCCGACATGGACACCTGGTTCCGCTCCCCGTCCCTCGCCAACCTCCAGGAGCTCGAGTTCGCCTACATGATGCGTTGCCCCGGCGGCGGGGGCACGATGCACCGGCTGCCGCCGTCCGCGCTCCTCCGCTTCGCGCCCACGCTCCGCGTCGCCCTGTTCCGCAGCTGTCAGTTCCCCGACCTGGCGGCGCCGCCGCTGCCGCCCAATTTTCCGCGCCTCAAGCGGCTCGCCTTTCATCGCCTCTCGGATGACTCCCTCCGAACCCTGATCTCCGCGTGCACCGTCCTGGAAACCCTTTCGCTGGGACGCGTCGCCTTTCATCGCCTCTGCATCTGCTCTCAAACTCTCAGGAGCATCAGCGTCTATGCTCCTATGGACACCAAATTAGGCATCGTCACTTCTCGAGAGCTAGTCATCGAGGACACCCCTTGCCTTGAGAGGCTGCTGCCATTTTACCCGGACAGTACAACTGGTCCCTCGGCCATCCAGGTGATCTGGGCACCTAAGCTGAAGATGTTGGGTTTGCTCTCCCAAGACATATCCGCACTTAACCTTGGAAGGACAGTTTTTCAGGTACCAACGTGGTCGATCGTGCATTAGGGCATTCCAGATGCATGCTATTATTCTTATGTGCACACTTGTTCTTATGTTCTCCAGAAAATGATTGCCGTCAAGTTGATGACCAAAATGCTCACCGTGAAGACTTTGGCTCTTGACTCTGTTGGCCCTAATTTGGATGCGGTCGTTGACCTCCTCAGATGCTTCCTTGCTTGGATAAGCTCTATGTCCTTGTGAGTATTAATAATGCTTTGCTATAAATGTCAAAATTAGCCCTTGTATTTTTAACTTGTTAGAATCTACCTTTATATTGTTTCTTTTATTTTTCTACGTACATGCAGTTGCATATACAGAAGGGTTTGAATACTGTGCGGAGGAATTATGACTCCCTGGATCCAGTTGAATGCCTTGAGCTCCATCTCAAAGAAGTGGTGTTGAAGAATTACAGTGGTAAAAGGAGACCACATATTGACTTTGCGAGGTTTTTTATTTTGAATGCGAAAGTGCTAAAGGAATTGGAGATCGGATTTCTTAACAAACAAACCGACAAATGGGCGTGTTATCAACGTAGGCGGCTGCAAGTGGAGAATAGAGCTTCTCGAGATGCACGAATTGAACTAAAAAGCAATTTGCCTACGAAATTCACGCACAACAGGCATATCCATGATTTGTCAATGGCTGATCCCTTTGAAAAGTCATTTGTCAATAGGTAGAACTTGTGAAATAAAAATTTGGAGGAAAAAGCGGGCAAGCTTCCTTGAGAATCTCTTTGAAGATGCAATTCGGAGGGGCAAATAAGCAAGATTAAGATATATGTTAATCAGATATTGCATTGTGTTTGTCTCCAAAAGTCAATCTATTTTAAGGTCTGAAACTTTCAATCTCAATCTATTTTAAGCTCTGATAATTTCATATATTTGGCAATTTGTTCCTTCCAGAAATCTGAAGCAGGCACACATGTTTAGTTTGTTCGTAGCACAAATATGACACCAACTCATAGTTTGCTGCTTGGTAGATCAAAACTATGCTTGGGGCCTTGGGCATTCGAATTCGGTCCACAGTTGCGTTTCCATGTAGCAGAGACCGGATTTTATTTGTTTGCAATTGCATGATTCTTCATTAATTATCTTACCATCATGAAGTGTTTGATATGCATTTCTCTTTTTGAGCATATATTGTTGTATGTATCAATTCTTCCCCAGCATAGTGGGGGATCCCCATACTATCACAGGAGCACATTGCACGGAGATTGTGCCATAAGGTAGATGGTTAACCCGAGTCACAGGTTGTGACAGAGATTCGGCCTTGCATAACGGCTACATAGCATTTGAATTTGGAATTGTTGACTGATTGTATATGTATCAATTTGGAATTGTCGACCGATTGTATATGTATCAGTCCCCTTCTTGTAAGAGCCAGGGTATCCTTCACTTGCCATCACAACCACCATTGCAATTTCAGGCCACTAGGTTAGCTAAACCTTGCCTAATTCTCATTTGCATGCAGACAGCGGAACTTGTGAGAGATCGGATTCTAACCGCATCATCAGAACTGAGGAAAAGAAATGGAATTAATAGATCAATCCACAATCAGAATTTAACTAAAGAAATTACAGTTGACAGGTTCACTAGAAAAACTAAAACCAAGAAGAAACTTTTTGTGAAATTTGCATATTAAGATTCTTTGTTGCACTAGAGAAACATGAGGACATTTGTGAATAAGGAAAAAAAATCATATCAGCTAATATTTAAGAAAACATTTAAAACAACAAGGGCATTTTGGACTGTAACTATGAGTTAAAAATGCTGGATAGTTGAATCAAAGTTCTTACGCCTTTAAGCCTAAAAATTGGAGATCCCACAGATGTCAACATAATAGATTGTGCTTCTGCAATTACGTGGAACAACAATGTATCGATAGGTGGCACAAGACGATTAAGGAGGAAAATAATAGGCGTGCAAGTTTCAAAACAAGCAAGCTTGAGCAGTCAAAACAGCAGGATACATCTATTCTGTTTCGCAAGTAAATGTACATAACAATAAGACACAATATCTTGATGGCATTTGTAACGGATACACTCTGTTCCAATCTGAATGTAGTGGTTAATTTGTATGTGATGCCAAAGTTGAGTGGTATATTTGGAAGCTGAAAATGTCGAGTGCATTTGGACATCTAGGTAAATAGGGAATTCTCTCTTAATCAAGCACATTGTACATCAAATATATATCGGGAAAAAACTTGAAAAAAATATCCAGAACAAATAACATCTCAACAACAGGACTACATAACAGAGCAGAGAACTACTGGAGAACGCAAAAACCCGCTCTAAAGAAACAAAATGATCCCAAAATATGTGCAATGTTTAAATTGAATCACTAACTTGCCAACCGACGGAGGATCAACCTCCTCTTATCGTGTACTCAAACACTCCATAAGTCATCTGCAAAGTTTTTTTTTCTGGTAGAGATCTTTGGTTGGTATTTTAAAATGCATGAATTTAAAGCAGGTTAACGACATACCTTCGCATCATATTTATGCCCACGGCAAATTCCAGGGGTATACTATATGGAGAGCCACAAAATGTAGCAGCCAAATTTTCATGCATCGAAGACCTGAACCTACATGAAAGTTTTGAGTTAAAAAACGAGCGATTTGTTTAGTTTCCAAGAGCAATCAGAAAGATGGTAAAATGTTAGCAACTATTCAGTACACAATAACCTCATGCTGATTTTGACATTTAATTGAAGCAAGAAATTTGAACACTCACAATGACATACATACAACTTCTCCAAGCAAGGGGAGCACTTGAGGAATTCAACAACCATATCCAAGTTTTGGCCAGTAGAGTCATGTTCATGGTGTCCCTGGCAGCGAGGACATCACTGTCAGCTGCTCCACGCCGCGGCACGAGTAGAGGAAGATACCCGGTTATGGCCTTAACGCGACAGCAGCTACAAGGAAAGGTTATGAAGCTATATATGCAACCTGCAGGGTGAAGTTTCTGTGCCTGCTGGAGGCTTTGGCAGAGGTGATCGCTCGGAGGGTGTGGAGGAGAGCAATGGAGCCGGCTTGAACTGCTATATATCAGCGAGGCCGAGGGGATCAGCGTGGTCCACGCGCCGGTGCACCCCGATGACAGTGTCCATGACACCATTACTCAGTTCAGAAATGAGTTACCATCGACGACCATGTTTGATGCTGAGCAATTATCAGTTGTTCTTATTTGTTAATCCAGTTTCATTCATGTACGTTGGACAAACAGACATTCAATGGCCACATCCATGATTTTATCTATGATTTAATACAACCTTGAGGCTTGTAAACAAGCAAGATATCAACTTCAACACTGCACACAGTTCAATTAAAAACAAAGATCCATAGGGATCGATGAAACAGGCATGCCTGCTGCAACCCTGCTCAATAAAAGAAAAGAACATCGAAATGAAAATCTCAACTTAGCTAAGAGCAAAGTGACCGTTATTGTTCTAGTAACCTGCAAGCCTACACGGACCAATCTACACTTGGTGAAGGTAAACTAGATGGTTAATGAAAGAATCAAGCAAACAAAAAGAAAAACGGGTATTTGCTTGAGTACATGCTAACTCAATTTGCACCGAATTAGAGTGTCTCGCTAAAGCTTTGATATAAAAAGTAGCAAAATAAACATGTGTCCGTGTGCTTTATTTTTTTAATGAGTAAAAAGCCAAATCAACAGAGCAAATTAACCATGCATCCCGGTCAACAATATAATTAACCAGGCATGTGACCATAGAATCCTAGAAAATATGATGGAAATATGAACTTTTCAGAGTTTCAAATAGATTGAGTATCATAGATCAACATAGAGTAATAAATAAATGCTCACGAAATATTGCCACTTTGATTCACATCTACTAAATCCACCACTCAATATCTTCCTCATGTATTCAACCCACCACCATTGAACTAATTCATTAGGAATCTTTGAGGCCCAAATATCTTAATCTTGTACCATATAAAACTTGTGCTCTCGATAGAGGATGATGCAATCTTTAGACACCCTATTCAACAGTGTCCCAGGGATCAGCTGTCGCACCAGTGGCACCGGGGGTACCACCGCTGCGCGACGCGTGGGCCCCATTCCCGAGTTCCCGAGAAGGTTTCATCCCGGGCAACGCCTATGGGCAGCTCGACAAGCTACCAGCCCGAAAGTGGCTAGCGGGGCTTCGGGGAACATTCTCGCTTGGGCACCTCCCGGGAAGCTGCTTCCCGGGGGAGGTTCCTGGGTGCGTTGGGCCCGGGTGCTTCCCGGAGTCGACTTGCCGGGACGGGGGGTTCCCGGGCGCATGCCCCCGCCTTAGGCGCGGGGCCCAGTAGTCAGATCAACAGCGCCACGAGGGCACGTGGCGGGCGTGGGATGCGCGGTCCCACCAGGGCAAGGAGTAAGGCACACGGCTCAGTAAATGAGCCGACCGACGGGTCGTTACCCGTCCGATCAAAGGAACAGTGGCTGTCCAATCCTACCCTAGGGGTTTTAGACCCCTAGCGGCAGAGGTGGCATCCATGCATGCCACCAGCTCACCGAGGGGAGTTGTATGCCTCCCCGCCCGACACTTGTAGCCCATGCACCGCGGCACCTGTGGCATCCTCTTGAGTATAAAAGGAGGACCCACGTCAACGGTCAAGGGGTTCGGCGTGTGTTGAGTTCGGTTCCACGTTTACAAAGAGTGGTAAGGAGTGCTTAGCGAGTGAGAGGAAGCCCGGGAACTCACCCGGCAACTTGCAAACTCCTAATTCTAAATCAATACCAGCTCAGACAAGCAGGACGTAGGGTTTTACACCTCCGGGTGGCCCGAACCTGGGTAAAAAACGTGCGTGTGTTTGTTCTTGGATTAGCGCGCACTCTCTAGCACTTCCTTTCGCCGGCCCCGCCGGGCCTCATCGACCGTGCCGGCGATCGCCAGGGGCCCTGCCCCGACGCCCCTACCGAACCTAAAAGGGGCCGTGACCGCACACCCCCGGTGTCGGAGCACCGTGCGACGACATCTGGCGCGCCAGGTAGGGGGCGCGGGAGTGGAGTCCCTTGGTAACCGCCGGCAGCGTCGGCAGCACCAACGTCGGCCTCGCTTTCCTCACCAACGGGACTAGTCGCCATGCCCCCCAAGCGGGCTGGTGATCCACGGATAGACGCGCGTGAAGCCCCAGCGGCACACACGCGGTCGCACGACGTGCGGCCCGAATCGGGGGCTTAGGAGAATCCCGAGCCCTCGAGAGCAGCAACCACAGCTGCCTCCCCCGCCTCCTCGGCCGTCTGCAGACAATCGGCCAAGGGGACCGGCTGCCCCCAGTGCCAGGGCCAGTCGCGCGAGCAGGCATGGTGCCGCCCGTGCCAGTCAGCGAGTTGAGTCGCGGGCTAAGGATGCCCCGCGGCAACGGCACCAGGAGCACACCGCGTCGCGGGCAACCCCTGGGGGTTTGCACCCTGCGCACCCGGAGGCGTCCGGGACCAGAGCGGGACGCAGCCGTTCGGGAAACCGGCTACCCCCCGTGTGAACCTCGGCGGAAGCCATCATCGCCGCACGCGTCATGGTGCGATACGAGCCGGCGCATGAGACGTGGGGCGAGGAGTTGGAAGCGCCGCAGCAGCCGCAAGGCGAGGGCGCCCCGGTGGGCTCCGGCCGCGGGCAGAACCCGGAGCGCGGAGATGCGCCACCCACCTCACGACAGGGGGAGAACCCTCCCCCTCCGCAGGGAGGCCAAGGAGATGGGGGCCCGGAAGGGTCCTCAAACTCATCGCCCACCGTTCCAGGGGGCGATGCGCGCGGCATCCTTAATGCCCGCCAGTAGGAGGATTTGCGCCCGCGCTTGGAGCGCCGGCGCAGGCGTGAGGTAGAGCGCTAGCGCCCACAGGAGCAGGAAGACGTTCCCATGGGCCCCGAGGACGGCTGCACCGCGTTTACACGCGAGCTGCGGCGGGTGACGTGGCCCCGCAAGTTCCGAGCGCCCGCGCTCGGTACGTATGACGGGACCGCCAACCCCAAGGATTTCCTCCTGATCTATACGTTGGGCATGCATGCCATCGGCACCGACGACAAGGTCAGGGCAAACTGGTTCCCGATGGTCCTGAAAGGATCAACGCAAACCTGGTTGCTCAACCTGCCCGCCGGGTCCATTGCCACTTGGGCGGACCTGCGCGAGAAGTTCGTGAGCGCGTTCCAGGGCGGCTATAAGCGCCCGGGAACCATGGCGGAACTGCACACTATTGTGCAGAAGTCGGGAGAGACGTTGCGGGACTTCGTCAACCACTTCTCTAACCTCTCCTATTCCATCCCAGAGGCGGAGGCAGACACCATCATCAACACCTTCGCCATCAACGTCCTTGATCCCAAAATGCGCGAGAAGCTGAGCACGCATCGGATCCGGACGACGCAGGACTTGTACGCCCTAGCGCACAAATGCGCCATGGCTAAGGAAGGGCGCCTAGCGTCCGAGCTGGCAGCCAAGGCTGCCGCGGGCCCTGGCAAGGGCTCGCAAAAGAAGGGCTCCCACAAGCACAGCGGGAAGCAAGTCCTCGCTGCGGACTCAGGGGCTCCCGCCGCGAGGCCCGCAAAGAAGGCCTCGCCGGGTGGTGGGCCTGGCGGGAAGCAGGGCGACGCGCCCCGCTGCCCCATCCATAGTAACTCCACCCATGACGCGCAGAACTGCCGCGTTCTGCAGGGGATCAAGCAGCAGCGGGAGCAGCGCCATGAGGAGCGCCGCACCGCCGGTGCCTGCTTCAACTGCGGCAACATCGGACATCTCTCCCGAGACTGCCCGAACGACCTCAGAGCGGGGCCGAGGCCGGCCGGCGGTGGTGCCGGCCGGGATGAACCCCAAGGGGGGCGCGGTCAGCCCTGCGCTGGTCAGGAACGCCCTCCCCGGGGAAGCGACAGGGCACGCGTTGAGGAGCAGCGCGAGTCCGACTGTACTGGCGGTGACGAGCCGGGTTTCCAGGAGCCCCGTGGCGTCGCCTGTATCCATGGGGGAGCATACGCTCTCCCATCCCATGCCGCGGTGAAACGCCTCACCCGCGACGTGTGCGCACTGTTGCCGGATGCGGAACCGCAACAGCCGCTGAGGTGGTCGCACGTGCCGATCACCTTCAGCGCCGACGATCACCCGGCACGACAGTTGGGTTCAGGGGTAATACCCTTCGTCGTTTCGCCGATCATTAGCAACATGACGGTGACCAAGGTGCTGGTGGACAATGGAGCGGGGCTTAACCTCCTGTCCGCCAGGCTGATGGAAAAGCTCCAACTGCCGATGGAGCAGCTGAAGCCCACCGATCCGTTCTAGGGGGTGAACCCCGGGATCGTGCACCCGTTGGGACGCATCACGCTGCCGGTCACCTTCGGGTCCCGGGAAGCATTTAGAACCGAGCACATAGTGTTCGACGTCGCGCATACCCCGTTGCCCTACAACGGGATCCTTGGTCGGCCAGCGCTGATCAAGTTCATGGCGGCCACGCATTGCGCCTATGGCGTGATGAAGATGCCGTCCGTCTATGGAGTCCTCTTCATCAGGTGCGACCTCAAGGACGCGGCCTGGTGCGTTGGCGAAGTCGTCCGGGCCGCTGCCGCAGCTGACGCCGGGGACGACGGCTTGCCGGGCGATGTCCCGGCAACGAATAAGGCCCACGCTACCCTGCAAGAGAGCTTGCCGGGGGAGGCGCAAGCTCGAGCTCGCACCCCGGCAAGGGGCAGGGGCTCCGGGAGGAGGCCGCCAAGGCGAAGAAGCTGCCCCTCCAAGCCGGCGACAAGGAGCGCACCGTTACTGTCGGTGCAAACCTTACCGCCGAATAGGAAAGCACCCTCATCACCTTCCTCCGGGATAATGCCGACATGTTCCCTTGGGAACCGTCGGATCTTCCCGGAGTCCCCAGGGAGGTGATTGAGCATCGGCTTGCGATGCGCCCGGATGCGCACCCCGTCAAGCAGAAGGTCCGGCGGCAAGCACAAGAGCATAAAGATTTTATCAAGCAAGAGGTGGACAAGCTTAAGGCTGCCGGGGCAATCAGGAAAGTTCTATACCCCACTTGGCTGGCTAACCCTGTAGTAGTGCCTAAAGCAGGAAATAAGCTTCGCATGTGTGTAGATTTCACTGATCTTAATCGTGCATGCCCCAAGGATCTCTTCCCTGTACCCCGTATCGATCAAATAGTTGATTCCACTGCTGGTTGTGACTTGCTGAGCTTTCTGGATGCTTTTTCCGGCTACCATCAAATCAAGATGGTGGTCGAGGATGAGGAAAAGACACCGTTTATCACCCCGGTTGGCTGTTATTGTTATACGTGCATGCCTTTCAGGTTGAAAAACGCGGGCTCTACATTTCAACGCGCCCTGCACGAATGTTTGGGACCCCAGCTAGGCCGCAACGCGGAGGCCTACATGGACGACATCGTCATCAAATCGAAGCGTGGGGACTCGCTGATTGATGACCTGCGGGAGACATTCAACAACCTCCGCAGGATCAAGCTCAAGCTGAACCCCGATAAGTGCACCTTCGGTGTTAACTCCGGGCAGCTTCTGGGCTTCATGGTTTTGCACAGGGGTATACAGGCCAACCCGACCAAGATAGAAGCCATCGAGAAGATGGAGGCCCCCCGCAAGGTGAAAGATGTCCAGCGCCTCAACGGCTGTGTCGCCGCGCTGGGACGCTTCATCTCCAGGCTGGGCGAGCGCGCCCTGCCTTTCTTCAGGGTAATGAAGAAGAAGGGTCCGATCGACTGGACTCCCGAAGCCGAGGCGGCGTTCCAGGAACTCAAGCGGTACTTGAGGTCGCCGCCCGTCCTCGTCGCCCCCAAGCCGGGCGAGCCGCTGCTACTCTACCTAGCGGCGACGGACCAGGTGGTCAGCTCGGTGCTAGTCGCCGAAAGGGAGGAGGACGTCCCAAGGGCTGGGGCTGTGGAGCAGGGGGCTGAGCGGCCCCCGGCAACCGCCTCGGACCCGGGAACTACCCCTGAGTTGGCGACTTTGGCGCCACGGAAGCGGGCGCTGGAGTCGTCATCGAGTCACCGACAAGAGACCAGTTGAGGTTTGCAGTCCAACTCGACTTCGCCAACTCCACCAACAACACGGCAAAGTACGAGGGCCTGCTTGCCGGGTTGCGGGCGGCGGTCGCCCTCGACATCAAGCGCCTGGTTGTTCGCGGCGATTCCCAGCTCGTGATCAACCAGGTGAACAAAGACTACGACTGCCCTCAAATGGCATCGTACGTAGAGGAGGTCCGCAAGCTAGAACGAAAGTTCAAAGGTTTGCGCTTCGAGCACGTCAAGCAGAAGGATAACTTCGCTGCTGACGAGCTGGCCAAGATGGCAGCAGAGCGCCGGAAGCCTCCGGCGGGGGTGTTCTGTCAGAAGCAAGTGGCTCCTTCAGTCGCCCCCCAGCCGGCTGCCGGGGACACCCCTCCGGCAACCGAAGGAACCCCCGCGGCGGAGGGGGTCCATGCTGCTGACATAGCGGCATGCGTTGGCAGGGAGATTCCCCCCGGGCGGAAGAAATCGCCCGCTACTTGAAAGGGGAAGCACTCCCGGAAGACGACGTCGCTGCGGAACGGGTAGCGCGGCAAGCCAAGATGTACACTGTGGTGGATGGGGACCTCTACCGCAGGCGTGCGAACGGTGTCAAGCTGATCTGCGTGCCACAAGATGAAGGGCGCGCACTGTTGGAGGAGATACACCGAGGCACATGTTCACACCATGTGGCCTCCCGGGCTTTAGCCGGCAAGGCGTTTCGGCACGGCTTTTACTGGCCCACGGCCCTGGCCGACGCAGAATGGCTGGTGAAGACGTGCGAGGCGTGCCAGTTCCACTCAAAGAAGAGCAACTAACCGGCGCAAGCCCTGCATGTCATCCCCTCCTCATGGCCGTTCACGGTCTGGGGGCTCGACATCGTCGGCAAGCTACCGAGGGCGGTTGGTGGTTACGAGTATTTGTTCGTGGCCATCGACAAGTTCTCCAAGTGGGTGGAAGTGGAACCAGTGCGGAAGGTGACCGCCCAGGCGGCCATCAAGTTCTTCAGAGGCATTGTGTGTCGGTTTGGTGTGCCTAACAACATCATCACCGACAACGGCACACAGTTCACGAGCGCGGCGTTTCAAGCCTATTGTGAAGGCATGGGCACCAAGCTGCGCTTCGCGTCCGTTGCTCACCCGAGGAGTAATGGACAGGCGGAGCGAGCCAATGCAGAGGTGCTGCGGGGGCTTAAGACGAGAACCTTTCATAAGCTCAAAGGCCACGGGAAACACTGGGTCAAAAAACTCCAGCCCGTGCTGTGGTCCGTCCGGACCACACCTAGTCGGGCAACGGGCGAAACTCCATTCGCCCTTGTCTACGGGCAGAAGCGGTGCTGCCCCTCGAGCTCAAGCACGGATCTCCCCTAGTACGCGCGTACGGCGACACCAGCCAACACGAGCAAAGGGTCGACGATCTAAACTTCATCGAGGAGCTTCGATGCCGGGCTCCTGCGCGAGCCGCACGCTACCAGCTGGGACTCCGTCGTTATCACAACAGGCAAGTCCGCCCCCGGGGGCTCGAGAACGGAGACCTTGTCCTGCGCCGGATACAGGGAACGAAGGCCGGGAACAAGTTGACTCCGAAATGGGAGGGCCCCTTTCGGGTAGTGTAGGTGACCAGGCCGAGGGCTGTCCGACTGGAAACCGAAGACGGCTTGCCGGTGCCCAATAGTTGGAATATTGAGCACTTGCGCAAGTTCTACCCGTGAAGCGGCGGAGCCCGACCCTCAGGTGATGCCGCCGATGCATACCTCTCGAACTAGTGTAGCCGGGCAGCCCCCTTGTGTAAACCACTAGTTATTGTGAATAAAGATAAGTGTCTCGCCCCTGAGCTTTGAATTTGCCTTGTTTATTCGCGTGCTTCCCCATCTTCTGTCTCCTGCTTTAAGTGCACAAAGGTGTCTTTCTATACTTGGTTGTGAGCAGGGGGCTGTTGGAGCCTCAAAAACGTAAACCCGTTGCCAGACCGTTCCGGCATGGGACATGCCGTTGCCGGGCTTCCCGCAACGCGCATCACTGGATGTGTAGCTGCCGGACACCCCGCAACGTGCACCGCGCAGTCGCTGCGCTTGGGAATTGACATGATCACATCCAAGTCTGGCATCGACCCCTTTGTGCTCGGGGGCTGGGAGGCAGGAGGGGTTTCTCTGTGTTGCTTGGTGTATTTTCGTAAATTTCGAAAAAAAATGCAGCACCTCGGGCCTGGTAAGAATCTAACCTGCAGGAAAGGGTGGAATTTTGTGCACTGTGATGCCCATGGGCTGCCCACGGGTCGCACCATGCACCGGTGCCTTGTGGTGCGGGATGACCGCAACACAAGAGGCTCACCGCACTCCGAGGCTTCTAACTCGGGAGGGCGCCGCCACGTGTACCGCAGTCGCTTGGCATGCGTGGTGGCGCAGACTGTACCACGTTCCGAGGGAGGGGTGCCACGGGTACCGCGCGGGTCCGTCGCGCGCGGTGGCAAACCCCCCTCCCGTGCCTATAAAAGGCACGCCCTAGCCATGGAACGGCTCAGAGCGAAGCCGGGTCCGGGGCTGTTAAAGAGGGTGGTGCCACGGAGGGTGTGCGTGGGCTCGTCCTCGCTGTCGAACCAAGCGTCCAGCAGGGACTCGAAGGGAAACTTCGGGTCCCGGAGATGAATCTGCGGGAGAATTGTCCCGGCAACCTCCCAAGCGCAGTTGGCGACTTCGTTGGCGCCGTACTTGGCGATCCAGACGTCGAGCGCCCCAAGCTTCCCCACTAAGTCGGAAAAGAACTTGGGCACTGGGTGACCTTCAGCAGCTTCTCCGTCTCGATCTGCCGCTGCTCGATCAGCGTGCCGTGATGGAGTCGAGCGTCGTGCGCGGCCTTCTTGGCTTTGCTGAGGCGGCCCGCCAGCTTCTCGAGCTCTGCGGCCTTGGCCACATTGTCCTCGCCGGCCTTGACGAGCTCCTCCTGGACGACGGCTAGCTCAGTCTCAAACCTGGCCGCCCTGTCCTTGGCGAAGTTGAGCTCGGTCTCGTGCCGAGCCGCCGCTCTCGCCGCGTCCTCGGTGGCCTTGACTTGCACCTCCAGCATGACGCGGAGGCCTTGGATCTCGCCGCGGTAATTGGCGATCAGGACGCTCTTTTCGTCCAGCCGGGACTGGGCCGCCGCGACCACCTCGGCGTGTTCCTTCCTGGTCGCCTCGAGGGTGGCCGCTACCGAGTCGAGCCTCCCTTGGAGCTCCGCGCGCTGGGCCTCCAGTTGGCGCTGGAGCTCGGTCTCCGGGACCACAGGCTCCCGGGCGACCTCGAGGGCTTGCCGGGCCAGCCGCACCTCTTCTTCGGCAAGGCGCGCCTCCTCGCGCAACCGGGACAGTTTGCGCCGTTCTCTCTCCACGGCCTCCCGCACCTCGTCGAGCTGATTCTTGGCGGCGGTGTGGTGCTCCCTCACCTCGTTGAAGGAGGTGACGAAGGCCAATTGTTGGTCCCTGACGGCGTCCAGGAACTGGTGCCCCCGCTCGAAGATGCTCGGATCCCAGGTAAGGGGGTTCCAAGCGACCCTGGTGAGGGTGCCGAGGTCAGTACCGTGGAGAGCCGCCGAGGACGATGAAGCCCCGGCTGCTGATGTGGGGCTGGGCGCGGGGTCGCCAACTTGCTCTCGGGGGTCTTGCTGTCCTCCCCCGGCAACTTCCCCTGCGCCTGCACCCGGGGACCCTGGAGCTGGAGAAGCCCCCCTGCTTCCGGCGCCGACCGCGCCCGCAGTTACGGGCGCGTCGCCAGGCGCAGTCGCGGCGGCGGCGGCATCCACTACTGCCGCTGTGTCCGCCGCAGCGGGGCTGGACGTGAGAGCCGGTTCCGGCTCCACCTCCGCCCCCACGGCCTCGACGACCGGGTCGAGATTGACCACGGCCGCGCCCGTTCCGGGCATGAGCGCACTTGTGCCTGCAACAACGAAAGGCATGAGGATCAGCGAAGAGTGGCGCTATCGAAGATGTGCAAGGGTGACCGGCATGGTTACCTTGTGCGGCTGTCGGGCTTGCCGGGGGAGCCTCCCCTGCCTCGCCTGTGCCGCGGGAGCATCCAAGAGGCTTGCCGCGGGCGGGCTGCCGCTCACTGCGAGGGAAAAAGGAAAGGTACGCTCATGAGTTTGGCTAACAAAATTGCAATTGCAGAAGAGTGACGAAGACATACAAGTTGCCGGCCCTGCCTCCATGGGGGCTGGGTCGCCAAGGGGCACGCCCGTGTCGCTGCCGACCCCTGCGGCGATGGGATCGGCGGCGCCGCTGGCATCAGCGCGCGCCTTCTTGCTTGGTGTGCCGGGCGGGGAATCGCTCCTCGCCCTCTTGCTGGTACCCGTCGGCGAGGAAGACTTCGGGGGGTTACGCCGGAGCGCGAAGCCCCGGAAGACCCCCCCGAGCAGGTGGCGCCGTAGGCGCCCGCAGGGTCGTCGTGACCCGAAGAGCTCCCGGTGTCGACAGCGAGGCCGCCGCGGCACTGAAAGCCGAGCTCGCGGAGGCCCCCGCTACTGGGGCGAAGGCCGTTGCTGGGGCACCGGTGACCTCAGCAGGCACTGCCGCTGGCGGGGTACCGGCAGGCGCCCCGGGACTGGTTGCCGCCACGGTGCTGGCGGCTGCCACTGAAGCGGAGGCCGCCGCCGAGGCACCCGCGGGCCCTGTTGCCCCGGATGCCGTTGAAGTGCCGACGGGCGCCCCTAAAGCTGCCGCCGCCGCAAGGATGGTGGCCGCTGCCGGGGCGGACCTCGCCGTCGAGGAGAGGGCTGTGGCCACCGCAAATGCCCTCGATCTCTTCAAGATCAGGGGCGCGCTGTCGCTGCTTTCGTCGTCGTCCTCCACGGCGACGACCTTCGGGGAATCAACCGCCTGGCCCGCCTCGTCGTCCAGCGACTGGAGGGAGGGCCAGCTGGACTCGGATCCACCCCCGCTCTCCTCGAGCACCTGCTTCACACGGGCCGCTTGCGGGGAAGCGTGCGGGACCCGGGTGGGGGTGTCGTCCATCAACCCCCACTCGTTGCAAGGCGGGAAGGCGCTGAGATGTCGCTAAGCGCCTGGACGCCGGCATGGAGGGAGGAAACCCCCGGCAGGAACTCCGTTGATTGGAAGATCTCGCCGGAGATCCCCCTCACCCATGTCCTGAGGGTCTCCAAGTCCACGCCGTCCTGCTGGAGGCGTGTCCTATCCCCGGGACCCGTGTACATCCATGCGGGCCGGGAGCGTAGCTGCAGCGGGGCTATGCACCGATGGACGAAGGTGCGTGCCACGTCCACGTCGGTGAGCCCCGTTAGCCGTAGCGCCTTGATCTTCTCCACGAAGTGGGGAAAGGTCGGCGTCGCGGTGGTACCTATGCTGCCAACCGTTCTGGGGTACCGGCAACTCCATCGGCGGCTGGATGAACTCCTGGGGGCCCTCCACTTGGACCCAGCACCAGTCGCTCCGCCACTCTTTTTCAATCTTCTTCCCCAACCGGACGATGAACTCGGACTTCATCTGGTCGCGAGCGCGGAAGACCACCCCCGACGACATTGCCTTCGCGTTGTCAATGCGTGGGTAGAAGTAGTGACGGAAGAGCCCCACCGACGGCATCACCCCCACGAACGCCTCGTAGAGGAACTGGAAGGTGGCGAGGAGGAACAGCGACGTGGGGTGGAGCTGCGCCACCTGCAACTGGTAGGACTCCATCAGTGCGTGGAGGAATAGGGAGAAGGGCGGCACCATGCCGCAGAGGAGGAAGCGCGCGAACACCCGGAAGTCGTTGTCTTGGTGCCCGGCGCCCGCCGGGAAGATCTGTGTCTCCCCATGCTCGTTGAAGTTGGAGGCGACGGCGTGCCGGAGCTTCCCCAGCGCCTCGCCGTTGTAGCCGGGGCGGAAGAAGGCGACTGTGGCGCGCATCTCCCGCCTCTTCTGGTCCTTGGCGGCGGCTGCCTTGATTGCCGCCTCGGTCTTGCTCATCGCAGCCCTCTTCGAGGCTTGGACCTCGTTCCCATTTCTGGTGGTGGGGGGCGCCATGGAAATCGAGAGCGGAAGCTAGCAGGAGTGCAGGGATGCGAGATGCGGAAAAGGATGGAGGCAAAGGCAATGGGGGCAGAGTATTGTTCCCCTTTTTGGCAACAGTAATGGCTTTATAACGCCGGCCGTTTGGTAACGGCCGGTTCCGTACTCTACGGGTGCGCGGGGATAACTCCTAATCATTAGGAGTAACGCGCGGAGTGGCCTTAACTTCCCTATTTAGGGGGGGAGTTAGGGCGGAAATCACGCGTCCACTACTCCGTTTGTAACGGCTCCGTACACGGGGCGGCGAAGGGACGCGGGCCCGTGACTGATCAGGGCCTACGCGTCGGTTGAGGGCGTAGCCCGGCAACCGACCAGGGGGAAGGCTCTTCCGGAAATAGGTGATGCCGGCCCACGCCCGGGGGCTACTGTCGCACCAGTGGCACCGGGGGTACCACCGCTGCGCAACGCGTGGGCCCCATTCCTGAGTTCCCGGGAAGGTTTCATCCCGGGCAGCGCCTATGGGCAGCCCGGCAAGCTACCAGCCCGGAAGGGGCTAACGGGGCTTCGAGGAACATTCTCGCTTGGGCACCTCCCGGGAAGCTGCTTCCCGGAGAAGGTTCCCGGGTGCTTCTCGGGGTTGACTTGCCGGGACGGGGGGTTCCCGGGCGCACGGCCCCGCCTTAGGCGCGGGCCCCAGTAGTCAGATCAACAGCACCACGAGGGCGCATGGCGGGCGTGGGATGCGCGGTCCCACCAGGGCAAGGAGTAAGGCACACGGCTCAGTAAATGAGCCGACCGATGGGTCGTTACCCGTCCGATCAAAGGAACAGTGGCTGTCCAATCCTACCCTAGGGGTTTTAGACCCCTAACGGCAGAGGTGGCATCCATGCATGCCACCAGCTCACCGGGGAGAGTTGTATGCCTCCCCGCCCGACACTTGTAGCCCATGCACCGCGGCACCTGTGGCATCC
Organism: Brachypodium distachyon; assembly: GCF_000005505.3. NCBI lineage: Eukaryota > Viridiplantae > Streptophyta > Magnoliopsida > Poales > Poaceae > Brachypodium > Brachypodium distachyon. The sequence continues at coordinate 14,234,531 of NC_016132.3, read as the reverse complement.
CCTTGATTAAAGGAGGACCCATGCCAACGGTCAAGGGGTTCGGCGTGTGTTGAGTTCGGTTCCACGTTTACAAAGAGTGGTAAGGAGTGCTTAGCCAGTGAGAGGAAGCCCGGGAACTCACCCGACAACTTGTAAACTCCTGATTCTAAATCAATACCAGCTCAGACAAGCAAGACGTAGGGTTTTACACCTCCGGGTGGCCCGAACCTGGGTAAAAAACCTGCGTGTGTTTGTTCTTGGATTAGCACGCACTCTCTAGCACTTCCTTTCGCCAGCCACGCCGGGCCTCATCGACCGTGCCGGCGATCGCCGGGGGCCCTGCCCCGACGCCCCTACCGAACCTAAAAGGGGGTCGTGACCGCACATCCCCGGTGTCGGAGCACCGTGCGACAACATCAGCCCTTGAGAAATCATGGCCATATCGACTAAGCATGACTCTTGGCCCGCACCTATTGAGTTCAACACGGGCATCTTGTGAAGCCCTGTTCTCCACTTGCAACTGCCTACGGTGATATTGCAGACGCTTGTCACTGCGGTTGCTAATGACTTCAATTTTCATCTCCTTTAGAACTTTTGCATTCAAAATAAGGAACTTCGCAAAGTCGATAGCTGCCTTGTTGTTACCATTATAATTCCTTAGCACCACTTTCTTGAGATGAAGCTCAAGGCATTCAACTAGATCCCATGGGTCATATTTCCGCAAATTATCCATACCCTTTTCTGGGTATAACTGCAGATAAAGAAAAGAAGCAACATAAGGAGGATGCTAAAATTTATGCAACAATCTGCCACATCATAACTTGATGCTGATTTTTGACATTTAAAGCAACAAATACGAATACTTACGCTGACATGCAACCTCTCCAAGCAAGGGAAGCACCGGAGGAAGTCAACAACCTCATCAAATTTAGGATCAACAGAGTCAAGAAACATAATCTTCATGGTGTGCATTTTGGTTGTCAAGCTGACATCAACCTTTCCCTAGATAACAAGAATAAAGAAGTGTAAATAAGAATGATTGCCTCTATATAGGAATGTCAAATGTGCGATTGACCATGCTGCTACCTGAAAAGATGTTGCTCCAAGGTGGAGTGTGGACATGCTATCCGATATTAAACCCAATATTTTAAGTTTTGGTGCCTGAATTACCCGGACGGTCGTAGGACGGCGTAAGGCATCAAGTGCCTGGATGAACCGTACAGTCGTAGGACTCACTAACATATTGGATGAAACTAATCTCTCAAGGCAAGGGGCATTCTCAATGACAAGCTCTTGAGAAGTGTCCCATGAAGCATTGAACATGATGCTCCTAATAGTTAGGGAGCTAATGCATAGGCGACCAAAGTTTACAAAATGTAACGAAAGGCTATCTAAAGTTGTGCATTCAGAGAGCAAGTTGTGGAGAGAGTTCTCAGAGATGATGACTTCATATAGGATGAGCTGCTTGAGGAGCGGAAAATTTGGAGACGGCGACACAACCAAGTTGGGGAATTGACAACGCGCTAGATTGACTTTGCAGAGCGTGGGCGCGAAACGGAGCATGGCCGAAGGCAGTATGTATTGTGCCGCTGCCTTGTTGGTGACCCGGATCTCCTGGAGGTTATCAAGGGATTGGGAGTAGAGCCATCCGTCAATCTCGCCCCTGCGTCTTCCAAGGATGGCGAGGTGGAGCGAGAAGCAACGAGCAGGACCTTGATGGTCCGATAGGATCTTGAAGACCACATCGGGGGTGTTTGCTAGGTGATGGTCAGCCACAAGGTTGAGAGGTGCGGAGCGCCAGAGGGGAAGCCAACGGTGGGAGAGTACCTGTATGCGCATGCCATCCTTAGTGGGGAGGAGAGAAATTATGGTACCAAGCATGGCATCGGGGAGGTTGCTGATGAGATCCTCAAGGCTCCGCGGATCGTCGAGGCGACTGCCGCTCTCCGGTGGTTTTTCTTGGTCATCAACCGGAATAGATCTGCCCCTCTTGGAAGCACGCAACGCTGCCGCCTCCGTCTCCTCCATGGGCGGCGGCTGGCCTGGGATAGGGTTTCGATGGTGTGTGGTTTGGGGATTGAGGAAGGGATGAGTTAGGGATGGTTTATTTGGATTGTTGCCTAATAAACCATGCCAATTTGTTGCCATGTTTTTGGTCTTTGGCTGTTTTTTTTTTGGCATGCCAATGCCGTTTTGCCTGTTCTAGTTTGTTTTCTTGCCAAAAGTCGAAGGACTCATAGATGAACCAAAACTTAATTTGGCCAATAATTTGGTACCTGGATTTTCCGTAAGGTAAGCTGGACTCGAAACAAACATGTATGGACATTTAGCTCCACTGCATAATTAGGAGAATTTTTACCCATGTTACAAGTGGAGCACAAGATTGGTGTATAACTATTCGTGTCTACCACGTTAAGCTTGCAGCTCGCGGTGGATCGGTTCCAGCTTGCGGCTAATCAACGGCTGGACGTGGTTGCAGATCAATTGGGTCTTCCTGGCTAGGTCAACTCCTCACATCACGTGCTTCATAGCCACGCAACAAAAAAAAATCGGTAATGGGCCGGGCAGTCCACGGCCGCTAGCCCGCCTAGGCAGCCAGGCTAAAGGCCCACCCACCCTCGTCACTAGACTCTCGTACAGGATCGTGAATTCGTGATCGCCCCATTGAGGCGACTGTGACTGCACCGCCGCCGTGGTCTCCAGCACCCTCTCGGCACACCCGCAATGGTGTCAAACGGTGACAAGATTAGAAGATAACAACCAAGCAAATTGTCCATGGTATGCATTCAAGCCATTTAAATATAGAAAACCGATAAATCAAATAATTGTTTCTATTTTCGCAAGTCGTGTGAAAATGAAGTCGGGAAACTATTAACAATTTTGCTGGAAGTGTTTACATACAGAAAAAACACAACATTAAAATTTCAAATAATTTTGTTTGTGAAGTAGAAAGAAATAGTGATCCAGGCAAAGTATCCAGTGAAAACTCTCATTCAGTGCAAACCATGCAAACTTCATAAAAATCACATTTAGAATTCTAAAAAAATACCATATGTTGGGACTGTGATGTTCTACAAACCTGCAAAATTTCAAGTTCAAAATCAAAAGCATTTGGGAGAAATTAAAAGGAGAAATTTACAATGAATAGTGTCAAACACTGAAAAACCACTATTCATGCAGAATTTCTCTTTTTCGCTGCTACCAAACGAAATTGAGTTTTGGACTTGAAATTTCACACATATATAAAACATCACTTTTCTAACATATGTGATTTTTTTTTGAATTTTTTTAACAATTTTTGATGGAGTTTTCACGGTTTGCACCGTAGAGGTGGTTTTCACCAGATACTTCGCTTGTCTAAAAGGCGAAGTATCCGGTGAAAACTCTCATTCAGTGCAAACCGTGCAAACTCCATAAAAACCACGTTTAGAAGTTTCATAAAAATTCTAAAAAAATACCATATGTTGGGACTGTGATGTAGAATGAAGTTCTTTCTTTGCCTAGAATGTGTGACCACTTTGTTAGCAAGTCCTATGAAAATCACTACTTTAATTGCGAATATACTACCATAATATTTGCAACCCTCAGCCAATAATGCATTTTTGGTTTACAAGAGTCATATCTTCACACATTTAGGATCTGTTTCTTTGCGACAAAAGACATGATAAGACCATGTTTTTTCACCAAAACAATTTATAGATACACAAATATAGCAGCTGCAGTTTGAGGTGCTACAAGCTTACAATACCACATCAGATGTGAGGATAACAGCAATACCAACTTAAAATAACACATAAATATTAACGTTCGGGATTACCCGAACACTCCGGTGGCTTATCTTGGTCATCGACCAGAACAGATCTGCCCCTCTTGGAAGCACGCATCGTTGCCACCTCCGCCTCCTCCATGGGTGACGGCTAGCGTGAGGTAGGGTTTTGACGGTGTGTGGTTGGGGATTGAGAAACGAAGGAGTTAGGGATGTTATGTTTAGATTGTTGCCTAATATATTGGTCATGTCTAAAATTTGGTCTTTGGATATTATTATTTTTGCATGTAAATGTCGCATAGTCAGTTTCACTTTATTTTCTTGCCAAAGTTGGGCAACTCATAGGCAAACCAAAACCTTGGCCAATAATTTGGTACCCGGATTTTCAGTCATGTAAGTTTGGACTCTAACCAAACATACTAGGTACATTTCGCTTCACATTATTATTATTTCTACCAGAATTTTTACCCATCTTGCTGCAATAGTTGGGCTTATGTGCCTTCGATCTTGCTCTGGACTTCAATCTTGAGTATTGTGTCTGCCACGTTCGTTAAGCTCCCACCGTGCGATCCAACTTGCCGCAAATCAATTATCAACGGCTTGATATCGTCGCAGATCAATCTGGTCTTTCTAGCCAGATCAAGTCCTTGGAGCACGTGGCTTCGAAGCCATGGAAAGCGGGGTTGGCGTGCCAGCGCTGGAGGAGATGTCATGTACCCCTGTCAGGCTTAGAGGGATGGTCGGGGCAAATGACCAAACCGGCGACTCATGGGGCGACGGCAGCGATGCCACCCGCGGATGGTGAACGACAACCGGTCAACCGGATCATGGGCTAGTGCTTGCCCACGAGTCGTCGGCAAGGAAGACAACCTCTGTTTTTACTTAATTTTTTATCTTTTCGGTTTACATGTTTCAATTGTAAGTTCAAACACACAGATCAGAACAAATTATTGGAGCACCAACCTTGACTCGAAATAGCAATGGGCACATGATAATGTTCATCAGAATAGTTGATTTGAGGATAAGGAACGGTTCAGAGTTCATATGGTAATGTTCATCTGAATAGTTGATTGCGCGATTGCACCTCAACCTCAAGAGTTAGATACTTTGCCTTCAGAAAAACATAAGACAGCTACAAGAAGGTTAACAGCCATGGCATGCTCAAAGTATGCTCAAATTTGAACATGCTACTGTTGTAACAGTTATGCTTCGGAACTGCGGTTAGACTTTTATCTCTTTATTTCACTTGGCACTAAAAGCTTGCCGTAATTTCGGTGCTTCAGGAATACCTCATCAGCAGTTAGCCATCTGCTCGTGTTTCAGAGCCCTCCAACCGATATCACGCCTGAAGAATCCTTCTGGCCAGTCAATAGCATCTGCTGCATCGTATGCTCTTGCCCTTGCTTCTTCGATGTCCTTGCTCTTTGCAGTGACACCGAGAACTCGGCCTCCAACAGCCACAAGGTTGCCGTCTCCATCCAAAGCTGTTCCAGCATGGAATATCTTAACAGCTGGAGAAACCTGCTCAGCATTGTCCATATTTTTTATTACAGTCCCCTTCTTGTAAGAGCCGGGGTATCCTTCACTTGCCATCACAACCACCATTGCAATTTCAGGCGACCAGGTTATCGAAACCTTGCCTAATTCTCCTTTGCATGCAGATAGCAGAACCTGTGCGAGATAGGATTCTAATCGCATCATCAGAACCTGAGAAAAAGAAAAGGATTAATAGATCAATTTCACAATCAGAATTTAACTAAAGAAATAACCAAAACTACTCCCTCCATTCCTTAAAGTATACCTGGGCAAACCCCGGGCCGGGCTTCGTAAAAGCCCGACGGTCAAACCTAAAGCCCGGCCCGGCCCGAAACACCTAAAATAGGCCATTTAAGCATTAAAATAATTATTTTCGGAATAAATAAATGATTTTTATACCTATTTTTCCTAAAAATACCCGTTTTTAGTAAAAAAAATCGGGCTTTCGGGCCGGGCTTGGGATTGAAAAGTGAGGCCCGAGCCCGGCCCGGGACGTCGGGCTTCGGGTCCGGCCGGGCCACCCATGCCCAGGTATACCTTAAAGATTGGCATATTAGCTTTCATTAAGACAAGACTTTGACCATAAATTACTATGTCAAGGTGCGGTTTATATGCCATGAAATCACAAGTATCATGAAACACTTTTAATCTAGCGATACTAATTTCATGTCATATAAAACACAACTTGACATAGTAATTTGTGGTCAAAGGCTTGTCTTAATGAAAGCTAATATGCCAATCTTTAAGGAACGAAGGGAGTAAAACCAAGAAGAAACTTTTTGTGAAATTTTCATATTAAAATTCTATGTTGTACTAGAGAAGCATGAGGACATATGTAAGAATAAGGAAAAAGATTCACATCAGCTATCGAATATGTAAGAAAACCTTTAAAACAATAAAGGCCTTTTGGACTGTAACTATGAGTTTAACGCTGGATCGTTGAATCAAAGTTCATATGCCTCTAAGCCTAAAAATTGGAGAACCCACAAATGTCAACAAAATAGATTGTGCTTCTGAAATTACATGGAATAATAGAACAGTATAGATAGGTGGCACAAGATGATTGAAGAGAAAAAAAGATGGGCATGCAAGTTTCAAAACAAGCAGGCTTGAGCAGTCAAAAAGGCAGGATGCATCTCTTCTGTTTCGCAAGTAAATGTACATGACAATAAGACACAATGTCTCGATGGCATTTATAACAAATTCACCCTGTTGCAAATGTACATTGCTTTTGACATGAGCAAAGTCCACAAGATGTACATCCGATCACTAGATTCTATCACAATATGCAATTAAAATGTTATGGAAAGACAGTACTAAGATGTTGTTATGCATATATTAGTGATTCAATTCACTAATGTCAGATATTTCAACTTACTTCAATGTTAACTTACCCAAGGCCTAAAACTACATTTATACCTAACACATAGATACACCATCCTCATTGTGGTAAAGGATCTAATAGGTTTCCTTTTCTCAGGAAGACCAGGAAAAACACTAGACTCCTTGTCAGGTAAAGTGAACTGTTGCACACATATCTACAAGGAAAACTTTATTATGGCAGCACCAAAGTATGACAAAAAATTGTACTGGGAAGGAATTCAAATCCATTGCATTGCATTGTCTAAATTCATTACTGGCGGAGCTTAGTTGGGGCCAAACTGGGCCATGGCCCGCCCAGGATTTTTGCAAAAAAACAATTACCATCGGTAGTCATAGGGCCAGCCCAGCAGAGGAAACCAACCATCTTCACCGCCCGCCTGCCTGCCTCCTAGTTCTTGGTCGCCACTGGCCCGTCCCAGGCAGGGGCGCCCCGTGCGCTGAGCTGCTGCCTCTGCCTCGTGACGACGACGGACCAGCGCGACGAACTGAAGCCAGCCAGAGCCGCCCCGCACGTCGCCGCTGCTCACCCCCCTGCCCTGCGCTGCGCCCGTTCGCTGCCTCGCCGTGCCCACAACCCTTGCTGCTCCGCCGCCACTGCTCATTGCAGCTCCGCCACAGCTCACCCGCTGCTCCTCCTTTTCCCCAACTTCTCTATCCAGACAGTATTTGTTTTCTTTCTTCCCCCAAATCCCTAATTTGCAATTTGTCAATTTCATAGCACGGCACTGATTGGATTGTTGGTTTGGTCTCTTGCCATCATGGCTAGAGTGCTCGGAGGTGATACATATCTTGGTTTGGTCTCTTCACTGACCCTTTTGTGTGTCAGATACTTTCATCCAAAAGTATATTGGTTGATTTTATACCCCTGTGGATAATAGGTGGATTTGCGAGGTCATGGTTTGGTCTCTTCCCATCACGGCTAGAGTACTAGGAGGCTAAATATCGTACGATTGAGAACAAAATTTTGCGTTTTCTTTTAGCTTGGCCCGCCCATGAATTTGTTCGTAGCTCCGCCGGCTGAACTTCATCAAGAAAATGAGAACATTTTGATCATACTGTGACTATGAAAAGGAAATCAAGCTTGTAATGACCAAACTGGGAGTTATAAATCCTAAGATCTAGATGACCACTAACCTGGCATTCAGGATCCCCAAATCGCACATTGTATTCAATAAGCTTAGGCAGCCCAGATTTCTTCTCTATCATAAGCCCAGCATATAATACACCAACAAACCTGCGTCCTTCAGCTGCCATACCTTTAACAGTTGGGATGATTATACTTTCCATGACCATGCGCTTAAGCTCTTCTGTCACTATTGGTGCAGGCGAGTCTGCACCCATACCACCCGTGTTTGGACCAACATCACCATCACCAACTCTTTTATGATCCTGTGCTGATTCAAGTGGCAAAGCATTTTCACCATCTACCAATGCAAAGAAAGAGGCTTCTTCACCCTCTAGATACTCTTCGATGATGACCTGTGAACCAGCAGAACCAAATGACCCTTCAACCAGCATACAGTCTATTGCTTCGAATGCCTCATCCAAACTCATAGCAACGACGACGCCCTTTCCAGCAGCCAGTCCATCAGCTTTGATAACAATAGGGGCCCCTTGATCCTTGACATATTGTTTAGCTTCCACAGGATCCATGAATGTGCGATACTACAAGTAAGAGAAAAAGGGTATTTGTATTAGCTTAATCTGTATGCCTTATTAGTCCCTTTTCTGTAGCAACAAGATAACTTTTCAGAAAGGTATATCTCAAGGAAATGTCAAGGATGATGAACAATAGTTAAAACTAAGCTGGTTACCATACTTATATTATATTTTATGTAACTAGTAGTAGCATCAGTTCAGTTGAATATGAGCATGGTTCGTAACATTGTCTCAAGACAAAGAAAATATGCCTATACCTAAGTTCGTGTACAGTTCTTAAACATGGATAGCATATCATGTAAACAAATCAATGTAGACCTAGAAAGATTATTGCTCAATGCAGATGCAAAATACCTTAGCAGTTGGGATATTATACTTATCACACAGCTTCTTCATGAAGTCTTTTGATCCTTCTAGTGCTGCAGTCTCTGATGAAGGACCAAAGGTTGGTATCCCAGCTTTGACAAGGTCATTTGCAAGACACGCAACAAGAGGAGCATCAGGGCCCACTACCACCATTCCCACTGCCCTCTTGTGGCAGAACGATATAACAGCGTCACTACTGGAGATGTCCAAGTCCGATACACAGGTCGCATCTCCGGATTGAGCAATACCAACATTACCAGGGGCACATAAAACAGATACACAAGAAGGCAAACGGTTCAAAGCATAACAAAGCGCATGCTCCCTTCCTCCACCACCAATGACGAGTACAGTTATCTTATCTTCTGAAAAACAGATCAAACTAAAATCAAATATTGTTGTTGCAGCTTGTAAACTAGAAGAAAGTTTTTGGTTTTGCATTTCATCTCACAGATTAATATTGCGGGTTTGAACATATACATCATATTTATATGGTACTATAGTGCTCCAGAAGAAATTACACACGACTGATCCAAGAGTATTTACCTGCAACGATGCTACCATCCAACACTGAAGCTTTCAAGCTTGAGCGCAGTCTTTCTGAATTCAGAGCAATCAAGTGAGGAGAATCACGGACAACATGTCGTACAACATTACTGGGGATATTACTACTCGACACCCGAGAAACAGCGCAAGATGCCGGAGGCCTCCAGCCGCAGCAGAGGTGATTATTAGACAGCGCATATGGATCATGACCGACTGCAAGCTTGAGAGGGCCCCTGATACTGTAAGCAGCGAAATCCATGGTCCTTCTTTATCCCGGATTCAAGCTACATCATAAACAAAATCCCCTTGAGACATCATAAACAAAAAAGCTACTTCTTACAGCGAAAAGCAAGCAACCAAACTCGTAGCAGTACTACACCAAACCTGCACTGCAGAAACCTACATACATGAATTCCGTATAGGTCGGCTGCGCGCACGCCGAGTATCTGAAAGATTCAACAGGAACATGGTGGCCGTTTCCTTTCCTGGCTGGGTGGGCGTGGATGGAATGGAACGAGTGCAGAAGTGGCGCGGCTAATGCGCCCTAGGCGAGCACCCCAAAGAAAGCAGGAAACGGGAACGAGACAGAAGACTTACCGGTGGTGGGGGGTACCGGCAGGCGACGGCTGGCTCCTCCTTCAACGGCGCCGGCGGTGGGCAAATCGGGGAGAGCAGCAGAGGCGCCTGGGGGAGATGGGTACGGGACTGCGGGAAGTACGAGCGAGGGATGGGGGTAAAAGTTCGGGCAGCGACTGGGTGGCCGGCGGCGGCGGACTAGCGAGCGGCGCTGGCCGCCGTGGCGGCGTCGAGTCTTTTTTTTTTTTTTGAGAGGATGGCGGTGTCGAGTCGAGTCGAGTAGCCGGAAGAGCATACGAGAGTGGGCCTTTAGTAGGCCGTAGTCTTGGCCCGTGGCCCCATACGAGGTAGCGGCTTTATTTCTGCGTGCCTTTAATCCCAACACGTGGCCGTCACGTCAGCTTCGATCATCCTTTCACCGACATACTCTCGTCAAAATTAAGTATTGTAACCTTGATAGCAACCTTAGGCGATGCGACGGCTACAACAGCGTGGTTCTCAGGGGTTAGGATTCCCGTCTGGGCGAGGCCGCCTTGCCCCTCACGAGCGGCTCAGGCATGATGATTTTGCAAAAAAAATCTTGAGAAAATCGAGTAGCTGTCCGCGGTCCTGGCTGAAGCTGACGTGGTAGCCACATGGCGTATTTAAGCCTGGACGAACCGCTTTAGACTAAAGTGACACAGTAGTCCCAGTTTAGGAGTTCAAATGTGTGTTTTCTGAATTCGTGGACTAAAATGTTCATTTTTGCCGAGTCCATGACTAGTGGTGCATTTTACTCTTTCTCAAACAACAAAAGATTGTTGCTGCGGTACCGTTAGCTTAAACTCTTGATACTTGCACGACACTCCACACAGCTCACCGGACGGTTAATTATTGGTTACTGTACTGCTACCAAGTCGAGTACCGGCGGTTCGCAATCATCTATCGTGGCGGTCGATGACTCCTTGGTTGTTTGTTTGCTCGAGAGAGACTTACACGTAACCCCCTTCTCGTTTTGGACGTTCTCGAGTCCAGTTGCATGCATGCACGAAGGTCGATTGTGATACGGACTTACGGAGTAATTCAGATTGGTCAAGGCCGTCCGGCGGCTCGGCAGGAACAATGGAAACCGAACGCAAATAATGGACGCGCGCCGCAGGGGATGGAATGCACAGGATGCAGACCGACCAGAAGATAACGATGAAATGGCGTTAACAGCAGCTAGTCGTTGCGTGACGGCCATGTCCTTCCTTCCTTCCTCTCGGTCTTTCTTTTCTCAAAGATCTTCCTCTCTATACTAAGATCGACCGAAGAGATGGAAGAGCCAGGCGAGAGAGATTGCCTGACGGAATGACTTGAGGGTCGTCGTTCGTTCGCTCCCTAAGCAAACTTGGCGAAGGCACCCTGTCTCATTTCCATACTTACATTCCACTCTTTCATACTCTCTTTGTTTCTAAATTCTTAAATTAAATTTATTCAAATATTAATGTATTTTTTAAAAAAACGTCTAAATACATGTAATGTTTCGACAACAATTTAAGATAGATAGAAGGGAGTATGAAACTAAAGAAAAGGAAGTGCCCTCTTTCAAACAAAAAAAAAAGCAAGGAAGAGCAGCCAAGTGCTGTTGACTTGCTCCCCATCTGAACCCAAAATATATTCCCATGAGCTCCAAAGAAAACATAGTTAATTCCCTTTCGAAACAATAAGAAGAAAATATAGTTAATCCATCATCGTGCAATAAGACAGAGCACGCACAGTTTGTCCACATTAATTATCTTCTCGTCAAGAAAGTACTATCCAATCCAATTAGCAGCATGACAAGAGAATATCTCCCCATCCCCTTTGGTCAATCATTCGATGCGTTGCTTGTCTGGTTCGTCCTCCCAGTTCACACCCGCGACGGACCATCACATGCCATCCGATGCGACGGAATAAAGACGGGTCCTTTTTCGCGTGCACGCGATGCGTTGCAGAAAATTAATTAAAGCTCGGTCGCGTTAATTAATTTCTACAGGTCCAAGCTGCCTGCCTCTAGCATTGGGCCTCGTCACCTAAGTGGCATCTGAATTTTTCAGCTTGGTTCACTCGTAGGAAGTCAGTGAAGCAGCCAGTCTTGGCAACCTGGATCTGAACCATGTATTCTTTGTCTACCGGTTCAAAACGGAAGTTTTGCAAATTTTTAATGGACCGGAGTTTTCATCTGATACGTCGCCCGTTTTAAACATACATATCCGTGACTAATTATGCATGTCGCTCTTGTCACGTTGTTGCAAAATGAGGAAGTCGTGCGAGCACTGGTAGCTGCCTAAAGAGAGAGTACGAGAATTCGTAGCACGTACTTGTTCCTCCGCGAGGCGTTGCCAAAAGATGGCACATATATACCACTCTGAGATAAGCAAACCTCTTAAATATATGCACCTCCGGATCCAGGTTAAGGCTACTCATAATGGGAGTAACTTAGATAGTAACATGCCAACTAGTCATTAGTCATTTTGGTGACATGGCATGGTATTAAATGAAGGAAGAGAGTGAGGTGGTAATTAGATATGTTACCATAACATCACACAAACTAAACCAAAATGAATCTGCAATCTAATAAATGACACAATGCATGACACCACATATATGTTAATACCCATTATGAAGGTGGTAACTTAGACTAGTAACATATTATGTTACTCCCCACTATGACCAGCCTAAAAGGTGTGGGGACAGCTGCCTCCACTAAACTTTTTAATCTTCCTACACTAAATCAATGAAATAGTGAGATTGTCCCCACTTAGCTTAATCATTTGTCTCCATTTCTCTACTTTTGATGTATATATTCAAGTAATTGTAATTTTTGACCCCTCTAAATTAATTTTCGCGGTCCACCCATGCCTCAGCACCTTCCAACAACACAACTAATCTCAGTTTAGTAACATCACTAGCCTGAATACATACACGTCCTTGCATAACTAGTAATCTAGCATTATCAAACCCCTGTTTACTTCCGAGCAAAGCAACCCTATGTCCAATACTTAATTCATCCATAGATTCCATACTGTCATTGTCAGGAAATTCCACATATTTGAGATTGTTTTTGCCGCGTGTTCTTTTTTGCTATCTCGGACAGGTCTACAAAAGGCGCCTGATGCGGAGATGCTAAGAGCTGGAGCAAGGCAACTGGTGCATAATGCCCATGACCTGATGCACCGACTGGGGGATCACGGATGCTTGACTTCGGCTGAGGAGGCTGTTTACTTTGCTTGCTGTTATGCTGATCCTTTTGTAATGATGGTTGTCTCGAAAGTGTTTTTTCTCGTATGAACTTGGTAGGGCTAAATTTAGGGGGGACATGTTTTCGTCCCGTAGTCTGTTTCCCGATTGCGAGACTGGTCAGCGGGTTTTCTGTCCCAATAGTTTTATTCTCTCCCCAATTTCGTTTTTAAACTCCTTGGTGTGGATGTGGGTGGACAAGCTTTGTATTTTCGTTATGTGAGTAATGGAAAGGGGAGAGATCCCGGTTAAAAAGAAAAAGGAAATTCCACATATTACCCCACAAGTCATCGAAAAATGCCACATCACTACATAAACCTATTTTCCTCCCGCGATGCACGTACAATCTCGCGGGGGCACAACTCGTGCCTCAAATGCAAAGACAATCAAAGCATGCAGTACTCCAACATAGTGAGACTATATATCCTAGCACTTTATTTCTGCATCGTCACATGATATTACATCTGAAATTCGCTAGGCAACGCAAAGATGCCGATGCTTTATAGAATTGCAAAAATAATAATCAGCACATGCTGAGAATTCCCTCGCCACCACGAGATAGGGAAGGGATTAATTGTAGACAACACTACACATAAGAGAACACCCTTCCATTTAACAAGAGACTTTTTCTTTTTCGAGAATATCATTTAGCAAGAGACTGACTGAGAATTTCCGCTCACGGACCAAATATTGCCACTTCAAAGATAAACACCCCATCTTCCTGCACAGATCAACCATCGAGACAAGCAAACCCTTTAGATATACACACAACAATGCACCTTTCTTCCAACAGTACACCTAATCTCAATTTAGTAACAGTACCATTATTCTGATACGATTAATATACAATGTCCTGGCAGAAACATTATATGAAACCCCAATTACTTCCACGCAAAGCAACCCCAAGGTTCCGTTTCTCCAGTATCCCGTCTCTATCCATCAGGAAAACTTCAGATACCACCCGCAAGTCCTCACCAGATGCCACGTCACCACGTAACCCCCCTTCCCCTGACGCACGCACCACTTCGCGGCACTTCTTCGGGGCTATCCTCATCAGACGGCCCACCTGGCACCGTCCAGGCATCCGACGGCCAGGAAGGGGGAGCTTCGGCGTGCAGCGCTCTGTCCCTGGACCGCTTTATAAAAGAGGCACGCCGGTGGTGCGCGTCGTGCTGTGCTCCCTGCTGCAGCGTCAGTCGGCTTTGGCTCCGGTCTCTGCGCTCTCGTCTCCTTCCTGCTTCTGCTTTCGGGTTTCTGGTGAGTTCTCTCCTCTGCGCGGTGGCTCGTGGGCTGGTTCCCTCGAATTAGCGGTGGGAGCGGGTGATTCTCGTGTGGGTTTTGGGCAGGATCTGCTTGCTGGTGTATTTTGTGGAAGCGATCTGGTTTTGGTTTTCCTCCTGGAGAGGCTTTGGTCGGATCGTGCTGGGTGTTGCTGCGGGTCAGATTGAGCTTTTCTTTTTTTGTTGTTCTCCTGTTCGTGGTTTAGGGGGTTGATTCTAGGCCTTTTTTAATCGTGTTCCGTGGCGTTGTTTCGCTTCCAAGTTTCGAGGAATTTTTTCGGGTTTGTTCCCCTTCCAGTCTCGGTGTCGTCCTGAAACCCTCGATTTCGTTTCCGCTAGAGCCTAAAATTCCTCCTGAAGCGGCGACTGATTCCTGCATTATTCGTGTTCGTGTGTGCAGTACTCGATCCAGTCGCAGTAGTGTCAGTTAACTATAGCGAATTACCATGTTACTTTTCCCCATTAGGATTAGGATTTACCCAATCTCGTTTCCCTTCAAATTTCCTCCAGAACTTCGAATTAATCCTTCCGATTTGCTGCAGATCGCAACCATGGGGACCCGCAGAGTCGTCCTGGTGCTCTTCGCGGCCGTGCTGCTCCAGGCCCTCCTCCCCGCCTCGGAGGCGGAAGGCTTGGTGCGGATCGCGCTGAAGAAGCGGCCGATCGACCAAAACAACCGCGTCGCTACGCGCCTCTCCGGCGAGGAGGGGCAGCACCTCGGCGGCGCCAACTCCCTGGGCTCTGAGGACGAGGGCGACATCGTGGCCCTGCAGAACTACATGAACGCCCAGTACTTTGGGGAGATCGGCGTTGGCACGCCGCCGCAGAAGTTCACCGTCATCTTCGACACCGGCAGCTCTAACCTCTGGGTGCCGTCCGCCAAGTGCTACTTCTCGGTGCGGCTTTCGGTCTTCGCCTTCGTTTCTTTCTCTAGGATTTGGTTGTTTGTGATACTGTTTTGACTTTGTTTTGGTGTTGATTGATGAGTGCAGATTGCTTGCTACTTCCACTCACGCTACAAGGCAGGGCAGTCAAGCACTTACAAGAAGAATGGTTAGCGTCTTAAAACTTCTCACCAGCAGGCTAGTTTTTGTGCTGTGCTGTAGCAGACAGGTTGCCTGCCTATCAATTTGCTTACTGTTAAAGCCAGTGAATATAGTATGGAATACATCCTTCTCTTAATTGTGTACTTCACAATTCACATGCATTTCCCCTTCACCAGCTAACCGTCCTACTGATGTGAGAATGATTATTTTTTATTTAAATTAGAATTAAAATCTTCATGGTATTTCTTATCTACTTAGTTCCAGGTAGTGGCTTAGCTTATAGTATGTGTCATATTGACATATGCCTGTTTGTTAACCCAAAATTGGCCTTTGTTCTGAAGAGATGTTCAGTATTTATGGATGAATATATGGTTTGCGGTACCAATCATATTGAATTCTGGAATTAAATCTGTATGCGCTGGGTCCAAGTCATGAAAAATAGTTTCCGAGAAACCCAAAACCCATATTAGATGTGTAGACCTTTCATGGTTAGCAACGTCCAGCAAGATTGTTTGCTTGACGTTAGGTGCAACATCCTTTTTCAAGGATGTTAAAAAATAACTGATGTGGATGTAGTGCCAATCGGTGTAGTCTGACATAGTGCTGGAGTGTCGCAGCAATATCTTTCTTTATTGAGCATATTAAATACATGTATGTACCGGAGTAACTACACTAAGCCTTAAATTTAACACATGCCTGTAAATTGGTCTGTTTATTCTTCAGCACTTGCAACTTTAATCAATTATTAAGCACAAATCATCATGTTTAGTCCTTACATTTTTGTGTCATGGAGTAAACATTTTTTTATAGAGTGATATATTGATAAAATCTTCTGGCATATTCTTATTGTTTTTATTTTTGTTTGCTTTGATTAATTCATCTCTTTAAGCGTCCTTAAGGTAGCCCATTCGCCATTTGACAATGTTGTTCTATCTTGTCTCACCAGGAAAACCTGCTGCCATTCAGTATGGCACAGGTTCAATTGCTGGGTATTTCAGCGAGGACAGTGTTACAGTAGGTGATCTAGTTGTCAAAGATCAGGTTTGTGTCTCGATATTTCTAAGTTGATCTCTTGATCTAGTCCTGATGGCATGCATCTTATTGGATATCTTTTTGTTAATATATTTTTGGTTCATTGTATTAGGAGTTTATTGAAGCTACAAAGGAGCCAGGTGTTACTTTCATGGTTGCAAAGTTCGATGGCATCCTTGGGCTTGGGTTTCAGGAAATATCTGTTGGGAAAGCAGTACCTGTGTGGTAAGACAATCTGGAATTTGTTAATTTATTTTGCATAGTTGAATTACCATACAGAAATGATGTTGTATTGCACATATTGCCATTCAGTGCTATTACAGTTCTTTCACTAGCTGAAGGACATTGGCGCTCCATAGTGCATATGTGCATAATGTAACATATATATAGGTTGTTGCCTTGTCCGCATCCTAACTTCCTAAGTATTGACCTGATGAAGAAAATAGCTATCTCCCTTTGTCCACTTGACACAATTACCGTGAAACTTGGCTCTACTTACTCTCGTGTGTCCCTATTTCTTGTTTCTCATGATATTTAATTGGATATTATACTGGATCATCATGCTATTTAGGCTTGTAACTAAGATACAAATTCTGTACTTATGGCGATGATGCTTGTGGAACTGTGCTACAGTTTGGTTAATGTTGTATTTCTTCTGTTTCACTGTGGAAACCAGTGTCATATATGCCATCACACTGAAGCTTTGCATGTCCTGTGTATTATAGTAGATTCATGCTCCCAATGATTTGTCAATGTTGCAGGTATAAAATGATAGAGCAAGGTCTCATCAGCGACCCTGTTTTCTCTTTCTGGTTCAACCGACATGCCGGTGAAGGAGAAGGTGGTGAAATTGTGTTTGGAGGAATGGATCCTAAACACTACATAGGCGAACATACATACGTCCCAGTCACTCAGAAGGGATATTGGCAGGTTTGTCTTGTTTCTTGCATAAATTAAGTAATATATCCAGTCATTGGATATTTGATACAATAATACACATACTTTTTGCAGTTTGACATGGGTGATGTCCTGGTTGGAGGGAAGTCCACAGGTACTGCAGTGTTTGTATTGATGTTCAAGCCTTTTGTGTCTCAATCAGAATTTCTTACATATCTCCACACCTGTGTCATTTATCAGGTTTTTGCGCTGGTGGTTGTGCCGCGATTGCGGATTCTGGAACTTCATTGCTTGCTGGCCCCACAGTAAGTTAGCAGATCTATGTTTATGCTTATCTTCACAGTGTCAATCTGTGTCCACTTCTGCAATTAAAATAGCTATTGTATGTCGATGTCTACTAAATATTGCAACTTTGCTCAGTTCGATGTACTCTGGACAAATATCCTAGTGATGATACAATACACTTATACACATACTGATGTTCTAAAACATTATGAGCTTCTAAATTCACAGACTGGACACCTATTGAGGTGCTTAAGAAATATGATGGTATAGCACCTGACATGTACTCCCTCCGTTCCATAAAGATTGGCACGGTTTTGCACTAGAGTTAGTTCAAAGCCGCGCCAATCTTTATGGAACGGAGGGAGTACTTGCTAGTCTCAGCGTTTAGCCTTACTTTAAATCATGTATCTGAGATACATGTGAAGTGTCCTAATCCTAATTGTAGCTATGATAATTTCAGGAGTTTCCGAGAAACAATAACCTTCCAAGCTAATCAAGCTAATTTTAAAAAGAATGCTTACACAATCTGTATGACTCATTTTGAATGTTGTGTAGGAGTTGATCTGAACCACGCTGTTATTACTGATGTTCACTTCTTTGCTCCATACCTGAGTTCAACTGAGGAGTTTTGACAAGTTACTATCTCCATGTAGGCCATAATCACTGAAATTAATGAGAAGATCGGTGCTGCTGGTGTGGTCAGCCAAGAGTGCAAAACAGTGGTTTCTCAATATGGACAGCAGATCCTAGACCTGTTGCTAGCAGAGGTTTGTATATTTCCGTATCACATGTTTGCTATTTTGGTAGGTAGTTTGATTAATTATGTTACCTATGAGTGTGACTAAACTTCCTCTGGGGTCATATTGCAGACACAGCCAAAAAAGATCTGCTCTCAGGTTGGTCTGTGCACATTTGATGGGACTCGCGGTGTCAGGTGAGATCATTAAATACTTTACCATTTCTGAATTTTTAAAATAGAACATTTGCTATTCAACTGGTATCTACTCCTGTGAAGTCAAGTTTTGCTAGTACTATTATTATATCACAGTGACCATGTTTGTTAGTTGTTACGGTCTAGTTATGGCTGACCAAAGTGTAGCTAGTACCTATTATGTCTCATTTTTTTTCCTTCTGCTACTGCTGTGACTCATTTTCCCCCCTAAATCTCTACTATCGTGAACTCATTTTCCTATTGTGAACTCATTTTCCTCTTCTCCACCTGTTATGTAAACACAGTGCTGGAATTCGGAGCGTAGTTGACGATGAAGCTGAGAAATCGAACGGTCTCCACAGCGATCCCATGTGCAATGCCTGTGAGATGGCTGTTGTATGGATGCAGAACCAACTTTCACAGAACAAGACCCAGGATGTCATATTGAATTACATTAATCAGGTTAGCTTAGTGACTTCTGCACAAGTCGCTCTACCAGTGCGGTGATACTTATACTTAACGTAACTGTACCATTTTTGCAGCTATGCGACCGTCTCCCAAGTCCCATGGGAGAATCATCCGTGGACTGTGGCAGCCTTGCATCCATGCCTGAGATTGAGTTCACCATTGGAGGCAAAAAGTTCGCGCTGAAACCAGAAGAGGTGCAACTTCTTCCCCTTGCCTTTTCTCCCCTAGTGTTTTCCTTATGGGCCTCCTGACAAGCTTATTCTTGTACATCGAATTGTCTGACACGCTTTAGCTGTTCATATATGTGACTAGCTTTTTTAGCCTGGGATTGATTTTTTTTCCCCTTCGGCTGTGCAGTACATTCTGAAGGTTGGTGAAGGACCTGCTGCCCAGTGCATCAGTGGATTCACAGCCATGGACATCCCTCCTCCTCGTGGTCCTCTCTGGTAATATATGGTTCCTGTCCTCACATCATCATTCGTTTTAACACATTTCAGTGTGTCAAACCTAATATCTGGCACTATTACCGAGGATGCTAAAAATCCAGCTTGAAGTGCTGGATATTGCTTGACCAGAGAATAAGTTACAAGTTCCCTGTTCCCCCCAAGTCTTGATCTCTGCTTCTGGCACACTGACCCATCTTCCAATTGCAGGATCTTGGGAGACGTTTTCATGGGTCCCTACCACACCGTCTTCGACTACGGCAAGCTGAGGGTTGGCTTCGCGAAGGCAGCCTGAAAAAGGCAGGGTGGAGCGCCCCGTAGCGGAGGCGAACAAACGCATGTGCCGGGGGAGAGATTGGCGTTCTTAAAAGCGTAATTTATCCGGCAATTGTGTGTATATATGTTACTGCTTGCTTTAGTGATGCTTTCCAAGACACTCTGATGAGAACTTGTCTGTTTTAATCTGGCAAGAGTAATTCTGGACGTGTTTGCCGCCACTATTACTACTAAGACTTTATTAACTTCTGTTGCGTTTGCACACTAGTAAATCAATGTATGGGAATCTGTCCGAGTCCGATGTTACGCAACGGTAATTAGTTTCTTTGGCAGTACGACGGCATGTCAGTTTGGTCGACATTTTCTGGCCGATTCACTATACAGTGATGATTAGGGATAGCTGTAACAAGTTTGGCCAGGCTGTCTCAACGGGTATTTTCTCTGGTCACCAGAGGACCTTCACACCATCCTCAACAACTTCGGCGACCCTCTGAGAACCGACCTGGAGAAATCAGAGGTCTTCCTTATCTGATGCAGTGAAACCCAGACCTTGGCGGGGATTGAGGCCTTCCCGGGATGGCGGGGCTGTTTTCCCTCGAGGTGCCTGTGTCTCCTGAAACATTCCTGGCCCAAGGACGAGGTGGGTTCCCACCTTTGAGAAATAAATAGTCCTACTCATATGATACGTGGCTAGAGTAGCTCTCAAAACTAACCAATTAATTTCAAAGTATCAGAGAGAGAAAAGAAAAACAATAATCACGAGTAAAATACAGTGGACCTGGCCACATGTCGCAAGATGAATTGTTCCTAGTCTTCTGCTCTCTCTTTGATGCATGTGCATTTGAGTGATCAGAATGTCTTCGATCATACGATTCCCAAAATGCAAAAGTAGGAAAAACATATTATTAAAATGTCATGGCATCCTTCTTAAAATGTCATGACTTCTTGAATTATATGGTAATTCGAAGCTGAAACACGTGGATTTAAAAGAAAAAAATGAGGTCTAACTTCTTTCTGGATACCCTACAGATTTGTGGTGTAGAAATGCAATCCGAAGTAATTCAATACTCTCTCCGTCCCAAAATAAGTGACGTGAATCTATATAAATTCTTATACAAATTCATGTCACTTATTTTATTTCAGGACGGAGGAAGTATTAAGGTTTCGTTCCTTTAATTCAAAAGGGATTCATTCACATTAAAAAAATCATGGATTAATATGTTCCGGAATTTCTATTTTGACCCTTCTAATGCAAATATAATTGATTTTTGGTAAAAGTTACTAGTGTATCTTTCTCTTCTGACTTCTTGTTGCTTAGACATGACAATAGAAATAGAGCAAACTGCTTGGAAGTATTTGCAGTTTGGAGGCAAGATCCGCATAATATTTGTACATTTTTTCTCATGTTTTTTTTCTGCAACAAATGGAATACATAATGTTGTTACACTGGTATTCAAGGAATTTTCGTCCCAAAATGGTTTTCACCAAATAGTCGCCCTTTATGCAGAGTGATGGATCTAGATGTTTTTTTTTGGGTGTATGGATTTAGATATATACAAGTCCCAACAGCTTTTATCGGCACAATTAGTAAAATCTTCTATCCCAAAGAAATACTTGACGAGCAGAGTAACACCCACCCACACCACATACGGCAAAAGAAGACACGTTTGTGCAAAATTCTAAAACCATCGAGAAATGACTATTTCTAACTGGCACAATGCATTGGCTCACGCACGCGGCTTCACGTGTCGAGGTCTCTAGTTTTACGAGTCTAGAAATAGTCAACCGATGTACGTGGGGGCGACGAACGAACAGAGAGCTTGGAATGGTCGCCCCGGCGATCACTCGGTCAGCTGCGCATCCTGGTCCATAACAGTCTGACCGATCCAGCTTTCTTCTCCCCGCCGGATCACTCGCTCTCCCCGCCTCGCCCGCGCACGAACGCATGCATGCATTAGGAGACGCGCGGCGGACTTCCTCTCCGAGACTCTGACTTGCATCTCCACTACTCGCATCCTATGCCTGGGTGAGTCAGGTCAATAGTCGCCAGCATGCACTGCTGCCTATTATAATGGCGGTGGACTCCAGATCCGTCGCCACGCGTCCTCCCCCGCCACCTTCTTATACCACGCCTCCACTCCCATCCATCCATCCATCGATGGAGTCCTCCTCCATCGCCGCCGGCCATCTGTTGATTAATTGATTCTTGATTCTTTGAATCTCGTGCGTCCGTCGTCGATGGAGTCGCGGCCGTCGTCGGGCTTCGTCGCGGGCGTGAAGCGCGGCAGCGTCGGCGAGATGGACTTCTTCGAGACGGAGATGCGCAAGGAGAAGCGCGACAGGAAGGAGCTTGCCGGCGCCGGGGACGACGACGGTCTCGGCATCAAGAATGGGGACGACCTCACAATCGACGTACGTGATATTGAATTTTTGTCTAATTTTGCATCACATTGCATTGATTTGAGGTGATTTGATCTCATGAGCGAATTGTGGGATCGGATTTGGTTGTGTTTGTTGTTGTTGATTGCAGATGGGGCTGCACGTGGGGAGGAGGACGACGGTGAGGAGGAACAGCGGCAGCGAGGAGTCCACCGTCGACGACGGCGGCGTCTCCTCCAACGACGAACTTGATCATCATCACTACATGGAGGCCAAAGCCGAGGTACGTTACGTGAGAAATGAGGAACTCCCTTCGAGATAAATCTACATTTTGTGACAAATAGTAAGACAGATGGAACCAACACAAACAATGTTGACTTGGTTCTCGTTCATTGTTCGTCTCTGATCTCAGTGCTACTTAATTTTCTCCCAATTCACGTTTCACGGTCGTCGTTGCCGTTAGATAATTTTCTTTTAACGATTCAAGACCACTTATCTCCTATGTCGTTATTAGATAGGAAAATAAATAAATAAATCAACTTTTGAAAACGTTGGTTAAGGAAATTGACACTATCTCATTTACAAATTACAGCTGTTTATTTATCAGTCAACAATCATAGGCGCTCGATTAACATTTTCTCATCATTTGTATTTCCATAAAATTTGCACGAACCTCAATAATTGGATGAAACGGTTGTTAGAATCGACTTAAAAATAGTAGAAATAGCAAAACCACCAGAGAAAAACATGTGACTACACTAATTAATGTCGAGGTTGTCTAGTTGACTAATTTTTTTTGTAAACCACATTTCTTAGTCTATGCACATCAACATTCAACCATTTCCCGTGATATCCCATCTCAAAATTAAGTCACCCCATTTGACAAACAAATATTACCCTCTTTAAAAAACATCTTTTTAGATGATTGGGATTTTTTTTAAATCGTGCAACCAGAAAACACTACTAGCAAAAGCGAATACTGAATGAAGTCCTATTTTTTCGAGCAGTTGGCAGCGACGAAATCGGAGCTTGCGCGGGTGAGAGAGGAGAACAAGCGACTGAAGAGCATGCTGAGCAGCGCCAACAGCAAGTGCAACTCCCTCCACATGCACCTCACCCACCTCCAGCAGCAGCAGCAGAGGTCCAGCAGCAGCCATGGCGGCCACAGGGTTCACGAGCTACTCGACCCGGACAAGCACCACCACCTGGATCAGCTGCCGCTGCCGACGACCACGGCCCTTAACATGCCGCGGCAGTTCATCAGCCTCGGCTCCGCGCCCGACGAGCCACCGCCGCTGCCAGCCAGGGCCAGCAATGGCAGCCTCGACTGTGCGCCGTCGTCCAGCAATCCAGTCGGAGTTGATGGCATGGTCATCGGCAGCAAGGCGGCCGATCTCGTGCCCGTGCCGCCGGCTTTCGATTACCACCACCACCACGGCGGCGGCGGCCATGACAGCAGGGCAGCCGCCGGCGCAGGTGGGAGCAGCGACCCGGAGCAGCAGAGCTGCTGGCTCCCCGGCGGCAAGGTCCCCAAATTCCTCCCCCCTGGAATCAAGGGCGTCCCCGAGCCCGCGGCGCCAACGGTGCAGCAGCAGCCGCCCGAGGCTGCCGCCGCCGCCACCATGCGCAAGGCCCGCGTCTCAGTCCGTGCTCGCTCCGAAGCCGCCATGGTAAATCAAGCAACGCCCTCCTCCTCGTCTTTCCAACAAACCAATCGAATCAAGAAGCTGTGAGATGATGTTTATTTGATTATGCAGATCAGCGATGGGTGCCAATGGAGGAAGTACGGGCAGAAGATGGCGAAGGGGAACCCGTGCCCGCGGGCATACTACCGGTGCACGATGGCGGCGGGGTGCCCGGTGCGGAAGCAGGTGCAGAGGTGCGCCGAAGACAGGACGGTGCTCATCACGACGTACGAAGGGAACCACAACCACCCGCTGCCCCCCGCCGCCATGGCTATGGCTACCACCACGGCCGCTGCCGCCACCATGCTGCTCTCCGGATCCATGCCCAGCGCCGACGCCGCCGGGGGGATCATGGCAGGGTCCAACTTCATGGCACGCGCCGTGCTGCCCTGCTCGCCCTCCAGCGTCGCCACCATCTCCGCCTCTGCGCCATTCCCCACCGTCACGCTCGACCTCACGGCGCCTCCACCGCTCAAGGAGGCGCTGGCGGAGGCGGCGGCGAGGCCAGTGGTGCTGCCACAGCTGTTCGGGCAGAAGCTCTACGATCAGGCAAAGCTCTCCGCCGTACAGGCCGTGGCCGGCACCAATGGCAAGGCAACGGTGGATGGCGGCGGCGCGCAGCTCGCTGACACGGTGAGTGCAGCCTCGGCCGTGATCGCGTCCGACCCACAGTTCACCAGGGTGCTCGCGGCCGCCATCACGTCCTACATCGGCAACAGCAGCGGGAGCACCGGCACGG
Source organism: Brachypodium distachyon (assembly GCF_000005505.3). Classification (NCBI taxonomy): domain Eukaryota; kingdom Viridiplantae; phylum Streptophyta; class Magnoliopsida; order Poales; family Poaceae; genus Brachypodium; species Brachypodium distachyon. The sequence continues at coordinate 14,210,022 of NC_016132.3, read as the reverse complement.
CGCAGCCCATGGCGAGCGGAGGCGGTGATAGCTGTAGTAGAGACGACGAGTAGGATAGCATAACGGCAAGGCGATCAAGACTGTCTAGCTGCAGTCTTTGCATTGCTTGGAAGGTTTATTTTAGTTTTTGGGTCATGAGTTTAGTTTTGCAAAAAAAAAATCTTAGCTCTTCATCGACGGGGTCAATTTTTTTTTTGCCCGGCATTTTCTTTTTCTTTCTTCTGTAGCAGCAGCTCCTTTTGGAGTAACAAAAATTTGTGTTAGATTGATGAGAATATGAGATGAGTTTGTTCGAGACTCGATTTTCGACCCAAAAATGGTTTATATCTACCTAGAAACAAGAACAATCACATGATACACCAAAACCAGACGTACGACAAAATTTTGGCAACAGTACCTCACTAGTAAAGGCTTGACCTAAATGGACTAGACCTCGTTCAACAAAAGGGAAACGAAAAGAAGAAGAAAAATCTGGGCTATTTCCTATTCTTAGGATCTGATAAGCAGACATCATGCTTACTTGTACAGTTGTACTCATAGCGCTTGGATCTCCCCACCGTAGCCGTAACGTTTCAAAAGCCGTTCATCTTGTCGCCAGTTTTCCTTCACCTTGACATCTATCTGTTCAAGACATAAAATGTGGCAATTAGAAACTGCTCAAGAACTACCAGCAGAGGGGGTGACCATGGCTACCAAAGAAAGGAACAAGTTATGACCTCAAGATAAACTTTCTTTTGAAGGAAGTCCTCAATGTCAAGCCGTGATGCTGTCGCCAATGTCTTTATAGCTTTCCCGTCCTGCATTTGAGAAACATAGTGCAGCGTCCTTCTGTCTGTTAAAATATTTTAGCTAGGATGGTTTCACAGAATTGCTTTGTTTCACCAAATATATCATATATGCCCTTATTTTTGGCCTTGTTCCTTTTTCGAATAACCAATTTAATCTTTCATAGAAAAGGTGAACCTTAAATTCTATTTCATCTATTTCATATATTCCAAATGCTATAAGAAAAGCTTTTGCACGAAATTCCCAAAATGGCATTTTGCAAGAAATCCTTCAATTTCTTGTTATGCTCGATTCATTTAAACTTGTAGTTATGAAATATCCTAAATATTCCAGCATGCACAGATATGGTTAGTTAACTGTTTTACCTTCCCAAGGATTATGCTTCTTTGTGATTCCCTCTCGACAAGTATCTCAACTTGAATAAAATCCTTGGCGCTAGGCCTGCTTTTATAACCTATCACATTGACCTGTCATAATAAAAAGTTACATCAGGCACAAAAGCTAGCAAAATGGATAAGCTTCTACACTAAATCACCAAAAGATATACCTGGCATGCATATGGAATTTCCTGCCTATATTGAAGAAAAATCTTTTCCCTTACAATCTCCCCAACAAAAAATCTCTCAGGGTGTTCACTAGCTATGTCCTGGAACAAGAACATAAAATAATAATTAATGACTTACCGGCTGTAGCTTAAACATCAAAGTGAACTCATGGCAAGGACACAACACATGTTGCAGATCACAGAGCATATATTTCTAACTCCGTTCAATAGATATACAACAAAACTGTAAAACAACATCTAGCCAACAAAGGGTAACACTATGATTTCAAGTACAGAGGTCAACAAAATCCGTATTCTCTATTCTGAAAAATATTTCCTCACAACTGATTTGCAACAGGAAGTTACAAATGTGTTAATTCAATTATCATGGTTGTTAGTTCAAAGAGTCAGCTTATAAAGCCATCACTGGATGGTAACATTCTCAAAACTATGCTTCGCTTATAAGATAGGAGTAGTTTCTGGTCTTAGTCTGCAACTTATGGTTCTATGGTAAACAGAACTCACATCAATGCACAGTTGATTTATTACTACATCTCAGTAAAAGACTGATCAAAACAAGTAAACAACATTTGTAGGATACAAATATGGCACAAGCACATTAGCAACCAGGCTCAGATTCTTGACCAACATGACAGAACTGCTGATTAATTCATACGAACAAAAAGTGTTCATTTATTGCAGCTTAAGACCAACGAAAGAAAAAAAGGTTCATGCAAACTAAGTTGCGTTGCACATAATACTTGATTTGCCAGGTTCACATGACAAGGAGAACGCTTGACAAAAATATGCAGGAAGATGCTATGAAACTTTTTGCATCTTCCATGCTGGTACCTTGGGGTAGTAAGCAGGACCCAGAGGAAGCTTTGACAATATCCACTCCTTGATATCGTCCACTCCATGACCAAATTTAGCACTTATTGGTATAACATCATCCACATTAGTGAATTTCTGATACCACTGAAAAAAAAGGTTGTCAAGAAATAAATAATGTTTGCATATACAGAAAAGCACGAAAATCATCTCCTCGCTTTTGTAGAAGTTTCTTACCTCAAGTCTTTTTGCAATTTCTCCTGGTCTTATCATATCTTTCTTGTTCAGTATCAATACGATAGGAACCGGGGTATCTTTGTTTCCCACACCCTCTTCCAGCATATCATCTATCTAAAATCAGAGGTGAAGTCATGCAAGGTAGACTCAACATATTCATTTGGTTCTTTAAGTTTTGTAGAAAATACCTTTTCAGGCACTTTGCAAGCATCAACGACAACAAGCACACAATCTGCATTACCAATAGCGCTCCTAACATTCTTCATCATCATCGAGTCTAGCTTGTGCATTTCCTTCTTAATGACACCCGGCGTGTCATAAAGTATTATCTGCAAACTAAATGATAACTCAGATCAGCAGTGAGAAATCATCCTTATACCCTCCACATGACGAGAAACCACCGAGGATATATCAATTCACATTGCATTCAATTGAATTCTACAGGGAACTTAGAGACTAAAAGGTCATACCTGGTACTCAGGTTCAGAACATATGCCAAGAATGCGATGACGCGTAGTTTGTGGTTTATCTGTTACAATCGAAAGCTTCTGACCAACAATTTGGTTTATGAGGGTGCTCTTGCCAACATTCGGCTTCCCCAACACAGCAACGTAACCTGTGGAAACACACATCAGACACACAATGTTGTAGCACGCCAGTTGCCAAATTGTTGAGATGCATAGTAATCTCATTTTGAATTCTAAACCAGACAAAATGTTTCCTCTTATAATTCTCTCGGAAGCCTGTTCAGAACTTCTTGCAGGAGGCACTCAAACAAAGTACAAATATAGCAAATTAGCAAGCACAGAAGCCTCACCGCTGCGGTGATTGGCGCACTGAGACGTCCCCAGCTCCTCCGACTCGTACTCGTCCAGCAGTGCCAGGCTCCGGTCCGGCTTCTCGATGAGCTCCAGACGCGGCCTCATCACCTCCGTATCACTCTCCTCCTCCTCCTCCTCCTCCTCCACCTCCTCTTCAACTGCCGAATAGGTCAAGCTCCCACTCGACGACACAGCCCCAGCCCACCGCTCGCGCCTCGCGGCTCGGACGCTGCTTCCACACGGCGGAGTAAGAACAGCTCGGCGGGAGCGACACGCCGGCGGCGCCAGGAGCCGGAGCGCGAGGCCTAGCTCCATTGCGAGGAAGAGAGGAGGAAGTGGGCAGCAGTATGGTTCCTGCGCGCTTGCAGCAATGGGAGGAAGGAGATAAGAGAGAACGAAGAAGGAGACGACGAAGCCTTTTGATTTGCTCCCGGCCCAGGCCAAAATAAGAAAAGGGCCTGGACCAGGCCCAACTCGGAAGAGGACCCAGTTTTCAGCCCATTAGTCCATTGCGGTTAAACCGCCGCGGAGCTCATGACAAAAAGACCGAAGCGGCCGAGCAAAACCCAGGTCCAAAACCCTAGTGCTGCTCCTCCCTCCCTCTCTGAGAAGGCTCGTCGGCGGCGGCGATTAGCAGCAGCCATGGGTAAGGCGAAGGGGAAGCAGAGGCAGGACAAGTTCTACCACCTCGCCAAGGAGCAAGGGTACCGGAGTCGGGCGGCCTTCAAGCTGCTGCAGCTCGACGCGCGGTACCGCTTCCTGCCGACGGCGCGCGCCGTGCTCGACCTGTGCGCGGCGCCCGGCGGATGGGTCCAAGTGGCCGTCAACCACGCCCCCGTAGGCGCCTTCGTCGTCGGCGTCGACCTCGTGCCCATCCGCCCCATCCGCGGCGCGCACTCCCTCACGGAGGACATCACCACCACCAAGTGTCGGTCGTCCATACGGAAGCTCATGGACTCCAAGGGCGTCGGGGCCTTCGACGTCGTCCTCCACGACGGGTCGCCCAACGTCGGTGGCGCGTGGGCGCAGGAGGCCACCACGCAGTCCGCGCTCGTCATCGACTCCGTGCGCCTCGCCACCATGTTCCTCGCCCCCAAGGGCACCTTCGTCACCAAGGTAACAAAACGTACACCGCTAATGTTGTCTCGTTTTAGGTAGGTGTAATCGTGGCATTACAGAATATATATCAGGTATCAGGCATTTGTCTCGCGAGTAGAAGTTATCTTCTTCACTGCAAAAGTGCAAATATGTGATGAAAATATATTGTTCGTGTGTTTATTGAGACTCATCCCCTTTAGTTCTTCAGTCCGCTATGGAATGTATCCATTAACTACAAATGATTATTTATGTTGTTCCCTGATGTGAAGTACATTTATCATATCAGCTGTTCTTTTTTCCTTCAACAGGTCTTCAGGTCTCAAGATTACAATGCTATCATGTTCTGTCTCAAACAGGTGTGTATTGGCCAAAGGTTTTTTTAAGTGTTTGTTTATGTATCTATTTTATAGTAGCTAATTGATGCATGAAATGTACCCACTTGCAGCTATTTGAGAAGGTTGAGGCGACTAAACCAACAGCCAGTCGTTCCACGTCTGCTGAAATTTATATTATCTGTCAGAAATATAAAGCCCCTGCAAAGATTCAACCAGAACTTCTTGATATAAAGCACTTGTTCAGTGTGGATGAAGAGAAGAGCGTGGTATGTTGAAATATTTTTCACAGCCGCCAGCTTGATTTTCTCTAATTTTCTGCGTCAAGCATTTCGTTAATGTTCCTTTTTGTGGTGGTTTATGCAGCCTAGGGATATAACTAATCCTGGAAAGAAAAAGAGAGAACGTTCTGGGTAAGTAACTATTTTGCTGAGGTTTGCCTGTTCTTTTCTTTTCTTTTCTTTTTCTGTACTGCTGTTTTCCTTTTACGTCTCAACATATGCTTGAGGGATCTGGGTCATGCTACAATATTTTACTTGTATTTTAGTGTGTTGTACTATAGGTAAGCATGCAGGGAATAACTAAATATGATTTAGAGAACATTAAACATTACTAGTTCTATAATTTTATCACTTTTATTGGTTAAACCCCAATAGGTAATTTCTGGTACAGTGACTGGTTCTATTGGTCCATTCATCAGTGTCCATGACAGTGGAGTACTAGGATATAATCAAATACTAACATATATCCTTATCTGCCATTTCCTGCCCACTTCCACTCTCAGGGTAACAACACATTTGGCAGTATCATAGTAGTTCATCCAGTTGCAATCTGATTGGTCTTAACTTACTAAGCATTATTTTGACGCCTGTTTTAGCTAATCTTTACTCAAAGATAACTACTCAGCTAAGCATTTCAAATTTGAGTGTGGTAACTTTGCCTTTTGCCTATTGCCTTTTGTAAACAAGAACTAAAATTAGATGTACCTACTTTTTGTATCTATAGGATCTGTAGTTCCAAATTTAGAATTATAGTCCAGTTTGATGGGAGATATGCTTCTTAAAATTCCTGTCGTATACAATTTATGTAGGTATGGAGAAGGAGAAACGGTATTGGGGAAAGCTGGTCTGGCATCAGATTTTATATGGTCTGAAGCTCAGACACCGATCGAGTTTCTTGGTTCTTTTGGTGCAATTTCATTTGAAGATCCAGCGTCACTACCTATCAAGAATCATGAGCTTACTACTGAGGAGGTATTGGAATAATGTCATTGCTTTGTATGTCTACTGCCTAACTTGTATTCTATCACAGTTTTAACGTAGGCTGCTTGTACTCTTTGCTTTGTGCCAGATAAAACACCTCTGTGAGGATTTATATGTGCTAGACAAAAATAGCTTCAAGCATATATTGAAGTGAGTATCTTTCTCCTATATTATTTTCTTTAATTTATTCAAGATTATGACTATCCAAACATGTCTTCCGGTTAGACATGTACAGAGATTGGTCCTGTCGATCTCATATCATACTGTTGTACAATTATGTTAGATGGCGTATACGCATAAGGAAAGCACTCTCAGCATCTTCTCAAGTTACCCCAAAGGCTGATGGTACCACGTTGGATGCCAAGGTCAAAGATGATGACCAACTTTTACAGGAAATGGAAGAATTGACGAGTGTCATTGATAGAAAGAAAAGGAGAGAGAAGAAACGTCTATCAAGACGTCGCGCAAAGGTATTTACACCATGAAACATAAATGTAATCTTTGCTGCATGTCGTGTCAGTTTGAATTGTGTGCTAATATGTAAGTCCTCATTCCAGGATAAAGCACGTAAGGCAACAGGAATGCAAATTGATGCTACAGAAGATGGATACTGTGATCCTGACCTGTTTTCAATTGATGCTATAAAGGTATCCTACTCATTCTTTAGTCATTTCTGCCTATCTGCCTTGCACCTGAGAAAATGCAACATTCTTGCTCCTGTAGTTTTTACTTAGCCATTTAGCCTTTATTATATTAGTTAAACACACTTTTTTTGAGAGATAGTTAAACACACTTTGAAAAGTAATTTTGGCTCCGTTCAGATTTATCTCAAGTTTCCTTCCCGGTATGATATAACTTTTAGCCTGTAATAAGTTTGTGCTTGTGAACTCAGTGATATATATATGTGGTTTTCATGGGTACTCTTTTATAGGGTGGAAAAGGACTTCAAGCTCTAGAGTCAACAGAGCTTAATGTGGAAGATAGCATTGGAGACAGTGAGGATGAAGAGACTCAAACTCATGAAGACTCTGATGAGGAAATGGATTCTGATGAAGAGCAGCAAAGGTAAATTTTCAGACACCCACATCAATAGATAGTGCAGTAGATCGGTCACAATTTTGTACCATTTCAAAATTTTCTGCAAGTCCAAGAGATATCTGTGTAACACAGTATATTTCAAACCAGGTATGATGCTCAACTCGAGGAAATGCTCGATGAAGCTTATGAGCGTTTTGTGACTAAAAAGGGCGGGGAAGTAAAACAAGAACGTAAACGTGCCAAGAGAATCAATACCGATGCTGATGCAGAATTGTTAGAGGTAATATCTGACTCTAATCAGCATGAAAGTCACCTCAACAAAATAGCAATTGAACACACATTCTTGCAGTAGATAAAGGACTTAGCTTGCTCTGTTCTTTTGTCTAGATTATAAAAAGTGTAAACTACCGGAAGATATATGATAGTAGATGTTCTTATTATGCTACAACTTGATAGGGAGGCGAAGATGATGGTGATGATGTTGACATGGATCAAGTTTCTGATGAAGATCAAGATCAAGATGAAGACACCAATCCCCTTCTATTATCTCTAGATACAGAGAAGCCAACAAAAGAGCAGATTGTAAAGCAGTGGTACAGTCAGGATGTGTTCACAGAAGCAGGGGCTGGCGGCCTGACTGAGCAGAGTGATAGTGAAAATGAAAGAGAGAAGCCACGTAAGAATTTGAAAAAGATGGATTCAGGAAAGGAGATGCGGGCTAAAGCACAGATGGATTCAGGAAAGAAGGAGAAACTGGCTAAAGCACAGCGCTCGCAAGAGGATGAATTTGAGATAGTACGAGCAGAACCAGTCCGGACTGAAGAGGACTCGTCCTCATCTTCTGATGATTCGGATGATGAACCAGAGGAGGACCTCGATGATGACACAAAGGCTGAAGTGCTAGCCTATGCACATAAAATGTTGAGGAAGAAGCAGAGGGAGCAGATACTTGACGATGCTTACAACAAGTACATGTTTGATGATGTAGGATTGCCTAAATGGTTTGTTGAAGATGAAAAGCGACACACCCAGCCTATGAAACCTATCACCCGTGAAGAAGTAGCTGCCATGAAGGCCCAGTTTAGGGAGATTGATGCCCGGCCATCCAAGAAAGTAGCAGAGGCTAAAGCTCGGAAGAAGCGTGTTGCCATGAAGAAACTGGAGAAGGCACGCCAAAAGGCAGACATTGTCGCGGACCAGAGTGACATAAACGAGAAGTCAAAGGCGAAGATGATTGACAAGATCTACAAGAAGGCGGTGACGACCCAGAAGCCTAAGAAGGAGTATGTTGTTGCAAAGAAGGGGGTTCAGGTCAGGGCTGGTAAGGGTAAGGTGTTGGTGGATCCGCGGATGAAGAAGGACAAGAGGACCAGCGGGTTGGGGAAGAAGGGGAAGGGCGGCAAAGGAGGCGCCAAAGGTGGCAAGGGGAAGAAGGGAGCTGCCGGCCAGAGGAAAGGAGGCGGGCGAGGGAAGGGTGGGAAGAAGGCAGGCAAATCCCCGCATTGAGTAGTTCTGCAACTGGCATGGCTCCTGCTGAATGTTTGCCTGTTGCTCTACTGCTAAATTTTGAATGGCCAGCTAGACGGCAACTCAAATGGCTAGCTGTTTTTGTTATACGTTGTACTATGAACGATTTCACATGTGTCTGAAAGTTTTGTAAGCTGAGTTATTTTGTTGGACGAATGGGGACAATAATATGTGATTTAGGACCTGTTTGAGGTCAATGCCAAGTAACATATTATCATTGCCGATTTCTCTTAATCTGGCCAACTTCTTTATAGATTAACTTGGCTATCCCAACAACAAATACACCCAAAAGTTGGGCAATAGATAGAGAAAACCCAAACTGGTAATCAAGGTCGATGTTGTGGCAATAAACAAAAACACTAGCTTAACACTTCGTTAATTTTCCTTGGTGTGTATGCCACACGCTCGCAATCCCTTCTTTGATGGGATTGGGAATCTGCACGCATTTCCTTTTCAAGGGAAAAGATGGGGTGGGGGGAGGGGGGACGCTTTGAATCCCGGACGCAACAGACACCAGAGCACCCCTGGAATGATTCCATTCCCATCTCCGCCAAGTTGCCCCATCATCAGACGGGGGAACCGAATCCGGATCCCGGCCTTTCGGGTCACCAGATTTGGAATCCAGCAGCTCTAGGTAATGCAGTGCAGTGGCAGAATCCAGCAATCCAATCCAGGCTACTTGGCGGCGACAGGAATCCATCATCGTCAAGCAGCCAGCTGCTGGCAAAGAAGATACCAACTAATGATGGCTCAGGGCTTCAAAGCATATTGGCTTACCGTAGCTTATTCAAAGATGTTGTACTGCTTAAGGATCTAATTCATTGAGGAGAAAGTTGACCATATAAATATTCCAGGCTGGCTGGAGCTTCCACATCAGATGGATGGATGATTTTTTTTCTGAGAACCAGAAACATATCTGTAGATAGAAAGCTAGTCATGCAAGAAGATAATGTATTCTGCACAATATATATGCCTTCTTTTCTCCATCTCCCCTTTTTATTTGAAGGCGACAACACTGTGTGGTCAGACTAGTATCTCCCATATTACAATTTTTTTTTTGTCGAACACCCATTTTACAAAATGACATGTTCAAAACAAGCTTCAGCTTTCGGTACTCGAGAGTAGAGATTCCAATTTTGATTGCAGAAAGGAAGAAGAAAGGTCTACACCTTTTATTCAGTGTTCCATGTAATCCTGGAAGAAGATTGCATTTTTGTTCACCTTAGCTAGCATCTCCCTGGAAGCTTTGCTCCGATGGTTAAAAAATATCAAATGGAATCCTGCATCTTTCCTATGGCTTTTATGCAGATATGATTCCCGGCGAGAGATCTCACGGATGGATGGACCGGTCCGTGCCGCGAGAATCAGAACACAAGTTGCGCCCGCCGCCAGCCGGTCCAATGCACCCGATGCAAATCCCAGGACTCTGTGAGCAACAAGAGAAAAGCACGGGAGCATGATGGCGTTCTGTCAATTCCCTTTCCAAGACCATTGGAGATGGAAAGACGATACACACAGAGATAGATATATTCCTTTGGTCCCCAGGGGGTGTTCATCGTCTGTTACCCCCTTTGGAATTTGTTCTACGGATCGGTGACCGGGTGGCGGAGATCGCGCCGATGTAAAGAATGGATGTTCTTAGCCCACATCCTGACTTTTCCTCTTTCCAAAATGCATGGATCGATCGACAAGCGAAACACCCTGAAATTCTCCAAGAGCATCCCTGGATTTCACTGCCGGAATAAAAGATTCAGGGCCCAATTACCCTTATGATCCATGCTTTATAATCCTTCAGAGATAGTACTCACTCCGTGTCTCGATACATGTCGATCGTTTTCGAATATGCGTTGTTCAAACTTTTAAAAGTTTTTGGCTATCTCAACATGCATTTTGTGAGATGAATTAGTACTTAACTCATGCTAACGGGGTGCTTGGTGTATAAGCATTAAACCAGTTAGATTTCAAAGAACTTAATGAGCATTGGAATCAGCGGTTTTGGGCTTGCGCACCTTGGCATGGCAGTCCTGCTCTGAAGCATCTTGCAGCCTATTGGCCGATACGCACGCCTTACGAGAGCTCTCATCTGCTCTCTCTCAGGACTCAGGCAGGCATCAACCTTCTGATCCATGTCAGAGATCATGGTGAGACATCACACGGTCCAGAAGAGATGCTCTCCATTGGTGATGTGAGCACTGAACGGGGTGTTTAATCGAAGACGGGGAGATTATATGTATGATTATATGATACATGGACCATGAACCATGGACCATGGACAGATCACAGATGGAATACCTCTTACAAAGCCATGTCAACAGGTGATCCATGCCTTATATATATGCATGTTCTTTGATTCTAATCCATGGGGCAAAAACTTGAGGCCAATTCTTCAGCTTTCCATAAAGTTGAGGCAAAATTTGGTCACAAACAAGCATATGAGACTGCCAAGCATGTTGAGCTAACTCAGTAGCTAGAAATGTGATCAATATGACCTGCTACTTGAGAAGCCGAGGCAATTAATTAAGCAAGATATGCAATGATCACCAAAGGCTTCACAAATTTCTACTTGGAGCAAAGCAAGATACAGCAACAGCAGCAGTAGTAACTTAGCTGGAACCAATTATGGAGATGATGCATGCATCCAGAGCTCTCACTTAAAAAAAGAAACAAATGAGCACCCGCCCACGTTTTTCCTATGGGTAACTTGATGCTAATTACCACCGTCTATCTTCCTTTCTCTTTTTGAAATAGATGTGAGGAGCACTGTCTATTCCTTTTCCGACGCCAATGCTTGAGAAAAAGTAAAGGTTGGAGGATAATGGCATATTGGCATGGGAAAAGTAGACTGTTAATTTGCTGTGGAAGATCATGCACTATCTGCATATGTCCGATTGTCCATGACTGCATGGCTAGTGATGAACAGTTGTTCGTTAGGTAGATGCATGCAGAGATAACTATATATGGACGTATTGGACAGGTGTCATCGATGCACGCGAAACTAAATCATTGACATTTGTCAGTGGTCGCGGCGCCATATATATTCATGCATGCATGCATGCATGGCGAAACTGACAACGGGTGCAGCTCCGGCCGTCTAGCTATACCCAGTAGCTTAGATATATCTTACAAAAAATAGCTCTTCCTTTCGCGAGTTTTATGCACCAACCAGTTTTTGCAAAAGTTTTATGCACCAACCAGTTTTACCCGAGTCGGCAATGTTCATAAAAAACGGCAAAGGCTTTGGCGAATTCTTTCGTTCGGCATCTTCGGCAAAGGGCGTCGGCACTAGCACCTACCGGTACAGGCTTCTTTGCCGAAGGCCTTAGGATGGCTTCGCCCGAGACCAACCTTCGGCAAATAAAGTCCAAATAAAAATAGACATCGGGTTGGCATGTGCGATTCATCTAAGCGGCACCAAATTAACCCTTGCAAACATATGATCTTAATGAACGTTTTGCGAGTGAAGAACGTTTTGCGACGATTAAGAGGCTCTCCAAAATGCAGGTATAGTAGTCATATACAGATTACATTGCACGCTGATGCTGTATCTAAGTATGTAATCAACTGTTTTGTGAGGACACTGCACCAGACGAAGCCACTTCTAATGGTTAGTTGGTTTCTATGGTATGGTTATATCTCGATGATGTAGATACATAGGTTTAGATACAACTTTAGATGCCATGCATTGGGAATGCCCTCATGAGCCACTGGTCATCTGGACCCAGTGATCAGGCTGTAAGTTAAATTTTCATCACAAGCTTTCCATGTCCCTCGCACAAAAAACCTGCGAGAACCTTATTCTCAGGCACCTTTAACCCATAGAGAGAGACAAGACGCGCCCCCAGGGCCTATAAATAGCAGCCCTTGCCAGCAAGAGAGATACCAAACCACCAGAGCTTCTCAAGTGCCAAAAACTTCAGGACTCCAGATATATACAAGAAGGCTAGCATTAGTTCAAGTAGAATCCCACCAGGGAAAAACTTAGCTTCCACCAAACATGTCTTCTGGGTCATCTCGCAGCTCCTCCCCAGGCTCAAACTCGGCATGGAGCAAGAAGGAGGACAAGATGTTCGAGGATGCGCTTGCCTACTACGGCGTGGGCACCCCCAACCTGTGGGACAAGGTGGCCAGCGCCATGGGGGGCAGCAAGTCCGCTGAGGAGGTGCGCTGCCACTACGAGGACCTTTACGATGACGTGAAGTTGATCGAGTCCGGGCGGGTGCCATTTCCCAAGTACAGGACGCAGGGGTTCTGGACCTGAGGTAAGAAGCTCATGATAATTTTCAAAGCAGACTGTACAGATATAACAAAGATGCATGCCCTGCTTCTAACAAGCTTTGGGTTAGTATACGTTTACCAGTTAGTGCCATATTGTTCTGTACACTTGGTTTTAGAGCATGTCATGAATGACTGAGTCATTGGCATACATGGTTGAACTCAAAGACAAAGCATGCATGGGTATTTGAGTAGTAATACGACATGCTTTGCAGATATAGAAGCAACTACAAGCTGGTGGTTTACATTTTGCAATGAAGACAATATAACTACATCTTAATATCTCACAAGGCCACCATCTTTTTAGTTGTGTTGCTAGATTTGTGGAGCTCCGCACTATCTACACATCCATTTGCCTAACCTTGTGTTAAAACAAAGCAAAAGATAAAAAGAGCAGTCTCTTCTATTTGGGTATCTATATCTGTGTCCACAGTTCACATAAGCTTACAGTGTAAGTGTGTTCTTATCTTTTCAGGACGAAGCATGGTGAAATCCAGTGGGCAGTGGACAAAGTTGTATAAACTAGATCTCTAAGAATGGACTGATGTTCTAGGAAGCAAAGTAATCCAGCATTGGTTAGGGAATAACAGGAAGAAAAGAAGCATTGCGTGTACATATTATTAGGTGATGTGCAAGATTAAGCCAGAGTATTGTGTGTGCATATTATTAGGTTATCTGCAAGTTGAAGTCCCCATGCTGTTGTAGATTCTCGTCTACATTCATGAACTGCATGTAGTATTCATTATCTCCTGAAAACCAAGTCGTCAAGTAAACTGTGATGTAAAGTCATGTATTTGTGTCATTTATAAGAAGTTGTGCCTGTAGCATTGTGTTGCCTCCAATAACTGGTTTAGCTGGCCACCATGTTCAGTTTGGACTCCACAAATTCACAAAACAGAGAATCCTTGCAACCACTACTTTCCTAAAAGAGAAGTCACTAAATTTTGTTCAAGAACAGCGGTAAGAGAATGTAACGACAGAATAACCACATCTGAGCCCACCAATATTCGGTGTCAAGAATCATAAAATCAATGGTGGTACTGGTACTAAAGTAGAATCAAGAACAGTCCTACGGATTGGTTAAGATACGATCATTATTCCGTCAAAACAGTAGAAGAAGTTGCAAGCATTATTCAGATACTGCAAAAAGAGGGTATAATCTAGTTCAACCAATTGTACATATAAAATTGCTCTAACTTATACGACGCTGAACAATGATATGAAAAGCAGACATAGACATTCGGATTCCATATCATTTCCAACCACAGAACTTCCCCTCGTCTCTACAAGTATCGGGAGAGGATGAAATTAAACTATATTGACAACAAAGGCAGGTCAAGTACAATCAAGATACAAACATTCATATTGTGTGCATACACAAACAAACACACAGGTCACATCATGCTTCACAAATCTGGGCAGCAGCTACCACATTGTCATCTAAATTAAACAGCTTGAGCACAACAAATACAGACTACCATCGCACGGATTATTACACATACCTAGCTAGGAGCTCGCATTGCTCTTCTTCTTCACCTTCTTGGCTGCGGCGCCCTTGCTCTCCATGAGGCGCCACATGTACCACGTGCCGACGGACCGGTACGGGCGCCACCGCTCGCACAATACAGCCATCTCCTCCGGCCTGGGCAGAGACTTGAGATTGTACAGCTCCTGCACGCCCTTGCGCACGCCGAGGTCGCCGGACGGCAGCACGTCAGGGCGGTGCAGGGAGAAGATCATGAACATGTGGACGGTCCACTCGCCGACGCCCTTGACCTTGGTGAGCTGAGCGAGGAGCGCGGTCTCGTCCATGGCGGCGACGGCGGGCTCGGAGAGGTCCCCGGAGGCGAACCTGGCGGCGAGGTCGTGGAGGTAGGCGGCCTTGCGGGCGGAGACGCCGATGGCGCGGAGGTCGGCGGCGGCGAGGGCGAGCACGGAGGCGGGGCTCGCCGTGGGGGACGGGAGGAGGGCGAGGAAGCGGGCGTAGATGGCGGCGGCCGCGGAGGTGGCGAGCTGCTGGTAGAGGATGGAGCGCGCGAGGGAGTGGAAGGCGGGGAGGGACGGGGATGAGGTGGTGAAGGTGGCGATGGGGGGTTCGGTGGAGGATATCACCGCGGAGAGGAGCGGGTCGGCGGCCGCGAGGTGGCGGAGCGCCGCCGCGAGCTCGCCCGGGGCCGACAGCGCGGGCAGCAGTACCGGCGGTGGTTGCACGGTGGGCGCGGCGAGGGATTTCGCTTTCGCGGGTGGCGTCTTGACGATTTTGCGGGAGCGGAAGGAGATCCTGGCTTGGGGAGCGGCCGCGGCAGAGGGGCGGGGCGGCGCCGGCGCCGGCGACGACCTGGTCTTGGCCATTGCGGTGGGCTACGGTGTGGGCAGCGGGGTGGACCGTGGAATGGAGGGAAGCGGTTGGGAGCCCCTATCCTAGCCCACGACTTCGCAGATGGGCCGGCCCATTTCTCTGTAGTTCTTTTTTAAAAATTTCTTCGCTTTTTCAATCTTTTTTCACTTTCACATTTCCTATTCCTTTTTAGTTCTTAGTTTTTTTTATTTATATACACATTTTATGATGTAAATGTCTGAATTTTATAAATATTAATTTTTAATTCATTGATATCTTCCCTTCTTGGAATATGAAGTATATTCTTGGAACATCTGACATTCAATAAACAAAGTACAAAGTGATCATATAAATATATGATCTTCTTTGACATCGGGGGTACTACATTGTCAACTATCATATCCATTGGAGCTAATCTATAATCAGTTGTGGTGAACTATTTGGAGTCCGAGGTGTGTTTTTGCTAGCTTGTGCATCAAATATGTTCTACTGTTTTGTTTGAACTTCTGGGCTAGGCTCGAGGTGTGTTCTTTAGACAGTGTTAAAAAAAATCGAACCAGGAAAAAAAAGATGGATATCCTGAAACGGCAAAACAAGACAAATTTAGCCGTTTATTTATTGTCGGTTCGAGACAAAAATAAAATGGAGAAGAAGGCGACGCTGCTCGTCTCTCCGACTATCTGGCACAGGCAAAGACTCCTCGCTACTTCCCACTGACCGGTGGGGCCCTAGAAGCCAACCCCTCTGTTCCCACTGTCTCTCCGGCGCTTCCTTGCTTTCTCCGATCTTGTCGCGGGGGGCGGCGGGAGCTAGCTAGCGAACCTCGGCGAGCGGCGCGATGAACGGCGGCGGCGGAGACGAGAGCGGCGGCGAGGACCAGGACGTCGGCGGCAGCGGCGAGGGCATGCGGAAGCCGCTGCTGCGGAACACGGGGAGCTGGTACAGGATGACCGGGCCGTCGTCGGCGGGGCAGCAGTACTCGGCCGGCTCCTCCTCCATGGCCGTCATGGGGCGCGAGTCCCACGTCTCGGCGCTCCTCTGCACGCTCATCGTCGCGCTCGGCCCCGTCCAGTTCGGCTTCACCAGCGGCTTCTCCTCCCCGACCCAGGACGCCCTCATCCGCGACCTCCACCTCTCCATCTCCCAGGTCCTCAATCTCTATTGCTCAGATGCTCACCTACTCTTAACTCTTTACCTCTTAATTACTCGCTTCCTTTGCGCTGCCGCTGCAGTTCTCGGCGTTCGGCTCGCTGTCCAACGTCGGCGCGATGGTCGGGGCCATCGCCAGCGGGCAGATGGCCGAGTATATTGGTCGGAAAGGGGTGAGCAATTTTGATTATTTTCTCCCTTTGTGCAGTCATTAGCGAGTAGTATCTACTAGTAAGCTAGAATTAGGGGGTTAACCTCAGTCTCGAAGCTCGTGAATTTCTTAGTTGTGTTTGCCATCGATGTGGCTATCAAAGTGTAGTAGTTGGTATGGCGAAATATGTGTAGTTGAATCGTCTTTTGGGCGAAATTTGAGCATTTTTGTTCAAATGCTGGCAACAGATCAGTAGGTACACCAAAGCTGTACTCTTCTGATTACTCTAATGTGCTTGCCAATTGGATTTTCAGTCACTAATGATTGCAGCGATTCCTAACATCATTGGTTGGCTTGCCATCTCCTTCGCAAAAGTATGGCGTGCACCACGTGTTTCTTGATCTTATTTTTTGGCCTTTTGCCTCTTGTAGACATTATGAATTTCATGCTGGTCAATGATTGCTTTACAGGACTCCGCATTTCTTTATTTGGGACGGTTGCTTGAAGGATTTGGTGTTGGTGTCATATCCTATACGGTTCGTATAAATAACTTTTTACGTATGCGAATATGTGTATAGCATTCTATGGCTTTATGATTTACAGTTTGAGTACTTGGCAGGCTGTAATAATGTTCAGAAAGAAAAATCAACTGAGATAGTGAGATGCCAATCTTGGTGTCATATTCTATACGGTTCATCTATCATTGTTACAAAGTTTTTGATTGCTATTTTGCCAAAATATTCTTGGACTAGTTAGATTGACTCTTCTTTTCGAGAAAGGTTACAAAACTAAGAAACTCTTGATATCTGAATTATGTGATGCCATACCAGGTTCCCGTATACATAGCAGAGATATCTCCTCAGAACACAAGAGGAGCGCTTGGCTCTGTGAACCAGGTGTGCATATCCTCACAAGCATCTCATCTTTTGTGAGATGGTACATGGATTGTGTATATTGGGCTCATTGTGCAATTCTTCATTTCATAGTTGTCTGTCACCACTGGTATCTTCTTGGCCTATTTGCTTGGCATGTTTGTTCCTTGGAGGCTGCTTGCAGTACTAGGTAATGCAACTAAATACCTAAGATGCATTGCTGGATTTTTGAAAGGCTGTGTATTACTGAAGCTTGTTCTTGTTGCTGCCAGCACCCAGTTAATATTTTCCTGTTGCGAGAATTTTCATTTAATCTGTGATGACTGGTTTCTGATTCAAATGTCTGGCATCCATTCTTGTAGGAGCCTTGCCTTGTACATTGTTAATACCTGGTCTGTTCTTCATTCCAGAATCTCCAAGATGGCTGGTATTTATATGCACAAGTTCAATATGAAGTAGTGCATCACTCTGAATGAGATCTGTAATGTCATTTCTTTACGCATCAATTCCAGGCAAAGATGAACTTGATGGATGATTTCGAGACTTCTCTACAAGTTCTGAGGGGATTTGAGGCCGACATCTCGATGGAAGTGAATGATATAAAGGCAAGCACTTGCTTCTTTTTTTTTCTCCTTATTGACTTGGAAATCCTTGGAGTATTTTCAGCTTAGTATAATTTTGCTATAACATTGGTCAGTTGTGTATATGTACCTCGTTGTTCTGGAAGTAACAATATCAACTTTAGTTTTGAACATTCGGTCGGTGTTGTGCAGAGAGCAGTAGCATCAGCAAACAAAAGGACCACAGTCCGTTTTCAAGAGCTAAATCAAAAGAAATACCGCACTCCCTTACTAGTAACTTCCAAACCATTTTTCATCTTTTTGATCCTTGCCATACAAAAATATGCACATTTTGTAAACAGTAATTACACTACATGTGAGCAGATAGGAACCGGCCTTCTTGTACTTCAAAATCTAAGTGGGATAAATGGGATACTGTTCTATGCAAGTAGAATTTTCAAAGCTGCAGGTAAGTTATGCAGTATTTTTCAGCTGTTTAGGCATAGTACTATAGTAAGTAAGTCATAGGTTTGATATTTCAGATGGAATTTGGATACTTTGCTAAATTTAACTGGAATGTAGGAGAGGTATTTGCTAGATAACCAAAGTGGCAAGTGACCCTTTGACAGAAAAATATTCCATGGGATACTGATGCAGATTTAAAAACACTAAGTAATTCAGCATTATACTAGCTCCAATAAAGAATAGAATAAATAAGTTCATGGCATGGTTCTTCATTCTCCTGCCTCAATGGAAGATGCCGCTTCATTATATATTATTCCTCCGTCCAACAAAGGATGTCTCAACTTTGACTAAATTTGAATGCATCTATACACTAAGTCATGTCTAGATACATCCAAATTTTGACAAACTTGAGACATCTTTTGTTGGACGGAGGGAGTATATAACTATTCATGTTTGCTAGGATCACTATTCTGTAGTAGCTGCTAAGTATCAGTAGACGACTGTCATTAGGTTCAACCGCAGTTTTCTTTTTGCGGGGTAAGCACAGTAGTGGTATTGCAGCTAATTTTACCCTGGAAATTTAACATACAAAATTATTTAGGTTTCACAAACGGTGATTTGGCCACATGTGCACTTGGAGCTATTCAGGTATGTAACTTTTGTCTTGCAGTCAATTTGGTATGTTTCAAGGAAAGTTAGATCATGTATTCACATCTATATGTAATTTATAGTAAGTCTCTGACAGCATTGCCTTAGGTTCTTGCCACTGGCGTTACAACCTGGTTACTAGATAAGGCTGGCCGGCGGATTCTTCTCATTGTAACTTCCTCCTCCCTGTGAAACAACTCACTAGTTTGTAAGCTGTCTGTAACTGTAATATATTTCACAGTTCTCAAACCAAATTTCAGGTCTCTAGTGCTGGGATGACTTTAAGCCTTCTTGCAGTTTCTGCTGCATTTTTTCTCAAGGTATATTCAGGTCTCAGCTCTCTTTAGCTTAGTATTCTGGTAAAAGATGTTGGACGGCAACATTGTCACAGGGTTTATTTTCCCAATCCACTCGAAACTATCATGCTGTTGTGATGATTATTTGTTTCAGGATAATATGTCCCATGACTCTCACTTGGAGTACATCTTAAGTATGGTGTCCTTGGTGGCTCTTGTGGTATGTCTATCATCAGATCATTATCACATATGTGGAACCTATGCCAAAAGTCTTAATTTGGGCAATTCCTTCAGGCTTTTATCATTGCTTTCTCCTTTGGCATGGGTGCCATTCCATGGCTCATAATGTCTGAGGTAGAGTCGCTACTGACCTTGTAGCCCATATGATGTTGACATACATGTCATTTAAGAGCATCCACACTGAATTCTCTCATTTCCAACTCTCTGCATGCGTTTTCAGATCCTCCCGGTCGGCATCAAGAGTCTCGCGGGAAGCTTTGCGACGCTCGCCAACATGCTCACGTCCTTCGTGGTGACGATGACCGCAAACTTTCTGCTCAGCTGGAGCGCCGGAGGTCCATACTCCTTTCCTTGCACACCCTCCTTTCTGTACTGTCACTAGGTTTTCTCTGAACCACCAGAACCTGATGCAAAAGTTACACATGTGTTTTCTTTCTGAGCAATTTTCTCCACAGGGACCTTTTTGTCCTACATGGTCGTGAGCGCCTTCACCGTCGTGTTCGTTGTCCTCTGGGTGCCAGAGACCAAGGGAAGAACTCTGGAGGAGATACAATGGTCGTTCCGATGAGCTTCGGGAATCGGCGGGGCCCTCCGTCATCGTCTCGTGTTAGCTGTGGCTCTTCCAAGTTGAGGAGTAAGTAGAACCGTGGAGTAAAAGGCAAGGTATGATCTGCACAGCCTGGAATGTTGGCTCATTGAGTATCCTAGTCAATTCCAAGTGAATATATATACTCCTAGGAACAAATATGTTAATGTAGTAGTTGTGCCGGGTTACACGAGATTATTATTATTTCTGAATGCCACATCACTTTGCTGCGAGGGACGCATGTGTTGTCCTGATCGAATACAGAAGAACGGCGATCGGATCTCGCAGGTGATCCGCAGCGCATGTGTTTTTTTTCTACTTAGTTCAAATTGGCCAGATCGAAGAAAATAATTTAAAAGAAAACGAAAGGATTGCTCCCGCGCCAGGTGGGGCCAAGTAGCCAGCGGCTGACCATTTGGTGGGTACGTACATAAATTAGTTGGCTACTTGGCGCCAACGTGCGCTGCATTTTCTTTTCAGTAGAGAAAAAAAAACTTTATTCAACGTTTCGAAGGAAAAAAATGCTTAAACGAAGAGGCATCGTTTGGATTTTCTTTGGTTTAGGTACAGTGTAGAAAAATGGTTTATGTGCTTGGAGTCTCTTTTAAAAAGGAAGAAAAATAGATTAAGAGAGTGAGTTTATCCAGGAAAGGAAAAAAAAAGAAGAAAAATAGGCAAGCATGGTATTTATCTCTTCTCTTAAGACAAAGGACAAAAATAAAGCTTTGTCCAGCTCAGCCTAGATCACCCCAGCCTGGGTGCCTGTCATGTGGGGCCCTGCTGCTCCAGCTCACGTCGATTTCAACAAAAATGACCTTGTGGTGAAAGGAATTCAAAGAATGAACTCGTTGCGGAACTATTTCACGCCGGTAACCCTTTTTCTCAGCATCCAACAACTAGGCGTTACACAAGGTAGCACAACGCCTAATCAAAAGCGCTATGTAACAGCCAGCGTGGCACGAGATGCCAGCGTGGCCAACTTGAGCAGGGTCATGTAGCGCCCAAGTGCTGGGCGCTAACATCTTACGCCCCGCACCTTTTCTGCTTAGAACAAGCGGCGCCCATTCCCCTCTCTCTCGCGCGTCCGCCGCAAGAACTGGGGCGGCCGTTCCCCTCTCTGGCCCCAAGTAAATCCCTTAATGCTCAAATATTTGTCGGTTGATTTGTTTCCCCTTTCATCCCCGGCCTCTATTGATCTCGTTTTCCTTCGAACCCTAGAACAACCGAGGCGTAATCCTCTCGCTTGAGCCCGCCCGCCGCAAGAACAACCGTCCCAGGTAAATATTGGTCCAATTTCTCGATGGATTTGATTCCCTTCCTCCCCCAGATGTATTCTATTGCTTTTCCTTCAATTTCGTGCGGAAATTTGTGCGTATTTCTTCCTAGTTAAGCCAAACCCTAGATGTGTTAGGAAGTCCGAAATTCCTCCGATTTGTACCTAATTTAGTCAAATCCTAGAACAGTAAGGAATTGTGCATACTTTACGCAAACCCTAGAACCCGAACTCATCATAGTTTGTGGTTGGTTAAATGGCTAATCCTAGAACAGAAGACTGTCCTTTGTATATTGCTCATTTGTGGTTGGTTAAAGGGCAGATAGAAGGGAATAATTTTATATCCTTTACGGTAATAGTGGTAAATTTGGTTAGGTAATAGTGGTAAATTTTATCTCGTTGACATTATAATTTTGCAGCCGGTAATAGTGGTGAATTTTATCTTAGCATAGTGTCGAAATTATAGTATTAGTTTGCTATAACATTGACTTTACGGTACCCTTAGCATAGCGTCAAATTTATTTTCTGCAAATTATAGATTGTGGTATGGTAACAGTGATTTGGCATTCCGAAATAGATGATGGAACTATGCTTCATCTGTTTAGCTAGTTGTACTTTAGCTGTTCATTGGAAATAGATGATGGGAACTATGCTTTATTTGTTTAGCTAGATGTACTTTAACGGTGATGGATAGACTTTAGCTAGATGTACTTTAGCTTTCTCTGGTAATTCTAAATAGACATGATGTGCTAACGGTGACATGTTTCATACAGTCATACATATGGATATAGGATATGGGTCATGTTAAACGACCATTATCTTATTAGTTGTTAATTATATTGTAGATACCATGGCGCTTCTTTCTGAGCACTACGATCAGCATCACCGTGCGCATATGATGCGGGACAAAATGCGGGTAATTTAAAGTTTCACTTGCTTTTATATTTACAAGTTTAATTTACATCGACATTGTAACCTTTGGGCTTATTATTTCGCAGGAATTAAAACCCCTGAAACTGAGGTCACACGGTGCCTCATCAAACATCATGCGCTACGATGAGCGGTACACGTAGTACATCGAGACGACAGGTCTCCTCCCCTTCATACATCTAGTTACCCGGTCCACACCATCCCTCAATGCTGCTGCAATCACGGCCCTTGTGGACCGGTGGAGGCCTGAGACGCACACATTTCACCTCATGACTGGGGAGATGACGGTGACGCTACAGGATGTTTCTATGATCTTAGCACTTCCCATCGAAGAAGAACCGGTATGCATGGACACCAACTCTTCGGGATGGCGCGAGCAGATGCAGGTTATTATTGGAAGCCCCCCCCCCCCCCCCCCGAGGCCGAGGACCCCATTCATGATAGAGTACCGGCGGGGGCTACTTATACTTGGATCATGCAGAACTTCGCAGAGTGCCCCCCTGATGCAAATGAAGAGGTGGTTCAGCAGTACGCTCGCGTTTACGTGTGGTACATTATCACGAGGACACTCTTCGTCGATGGCGGTGGCAGGACAACCCAATGGATGTGGTTGAAGGCACTGACTGTATGGGATGCGAATTGGAGCTGGGGTATGGCTGCGCTGGCGTATCTATACCGACAGGTAACCATGTGTTCAAACATTGTTTATATTTTTGTACATATTCTTTCATTGACGGTCGTCTCAAGACCAAATAACCAATCTGTCTATTTTGTTGCAGTTGGATGATGCTTGTCGTAGGATTGTTCCTGAGAGTGGGATTGTGGTCCTTTGCTCCTGCTTTCAATATGGAGCTGGGAGCGCTTCCCAGTAGGCTGGCCGAAGGTGCTGAACTTTCATCCTTGGGATGATCATGGCAATCCGTTGCGCCGACCAACATGGGCATACAAGTGGGATCGTGTCTCCGAGAGCACGAGCTCGACAAAAATTATGTACAAGCAATACACTAACGAGTTCGATGCCCTTACTCCGGAGCACGTAAATTTGTCTGCATTCTTCCTTTTGTTTACATATTGTCGTCACATTCTTCAATCCAGTAAACTATGCTACTTTGTAGGTTGTTTGGCAGCCATACGGTGCGGGGGAAACATTCGGTCGGACCTTCGAGTTTGAACTTAATCCGAAGTGCCTGCAAGAACGACATCTCTGGGTGATGCGCTGCCCAATGATATGTTTGTGGGCCGTTGAATTACATTTGCCACATCGTGTCATGGCACAATTTGGATTGTTTCAGACTAACCCGCCGAAGAGGAAGGACACGGGCATCAGACTTCATGAGTACGACGGCCTTCTCTATGTATTTACCATTATCAAGTTGTTGGCCTGTCGTTCTTATATTACTAATAGAATTCTTTTTAATTTGTAGCCTTGATAGGAAGAAGTGCAAAAAGATCCAGAATTGGCCTGTGGTTCATGGGAGCCATGTCGACAAGTTTAAGCGGTGTCTTGAGAAGGCAAATGAAGCTTGAGGATCACAACTTCGAGAGCATTGCCCACTGGCCTTTACCAACTACGTGCATTGGTATCTCGCCAACACACGTGCCACCATATGTCCTCCGGCTTACGACCCAGAAATTCTGGAAGAGCCCGTGCTATTCGACGAGGTTGCAGACCTTGAGTACAACCGACTCTTAAGGGAAGGGCACCAAACAGATTTTGCTCCTGTCTTGAAGTTTGTGGTATGTTCTGTCCTCCCTTTATTTCTATTTGCTTTGATAGGACTCGCCCGTTCACCCTCCACTAATGATTACAGCGTGAGGAGATCAGGAAGGATGCCGATGCGTGTGAGTCGGTCTTAGAAAGCACGGCTAAGTCACAGAACGGTGATGGTACACTCCGAGACTTTGTGAAGGTACGATTATAAGAATCATTTACATTTAATATAATGCAAGTTTCATACTTATTATTTGTTTGTTTGTCAAATTATAGCGAACCGGACAAAGACTACGCCGACTTGCCAACATTATAGGATGCCGTGACACTGAGATTGTATCACCGTCACAGTCATCTTCCTCCTCGCCTTCTGATGATGTAGAAGCCTCCCCAGCTGACCTAGAAGATGATGGATCAATGCAGGTAAGTTGTATTGCAGAAAGTCAATATATGAGTAAGCACACATAACGCTACAACTTGTATTGCACAAAGTAAATATACATTACCTTCCTATTTTTTACAGGAAGGAGATGATGTGGATGACGACACCACGTTGGGGGCATGGCAACGATCAGCGTTCATACTCAAACCTAGGAAGCCGTTGAAGCGCTATACCCCTTCAGATTACGAGAAAAGAAGGAAGATTGTTTATGACGATGAGGACGAAGATCTAGAACAAGAAGATGAGGACGCAGGAGAGCAAGAGGCTGAAGATGAAGATGGAGGAGAGGAAGAGGAAGAAGATGTTGAACCTCGTCGCTGACGGAAGACCGCGGTTGCGAAAGGCAAAGGCGTTAGACGGTCTACTAGGACGTGCACGAAGAAGTAGACTAGCAATAAAGCTATCTTAGTTTGGACCATCTATATATTTTTATGAACTTGTGTGGATGATGTGGTCTATGTTGCTAAACTTGTGTGGATGATGTGGCTTAATTTATGCTTGCACCTGATGATTTTGTTAATGTGGCTGGAAGTTTGATTTGAGGATATGTTTATGTTTCCTTCATTGATATGAATTTCCTATAAGTATTAACTTCTGAAATTTCTTGATAATTTCCTGTTTACAAGCTTTAGCGCCCCCCAATGTGGTGCTAAACCTGTAAGTTTCACGCCTCTGGCCTAGGCGTTATGTGTTAATTTTGCGTTTTGTAACGTCCCAAACGCTACTGGAATGAATTGTCATACCATCGCGCCTCAACGGCAGGCGCAACATCTTAAGGTTTCACGCCGCACGTATCGGCGCTATCCCTTGACTTTGCCGTTCCGAGTGACCCAAATGCTACTGGAATGAAATGCGCTATATACTAGTGCCTTCAACACGGGCGCTATATGTTTACGTTTCACGCCTCATCGTCAGGCGCTATCTCTTGACTTTGCGTTTCTAACGGCCCAAACGCTACTGGAATCAAATGCGTGATACCATAGTGCCTTCAACAAGGGCGTTAAATCTCTACGTGTCACGCCTCCAGCTGGAGGCGCTATCCCGTGACTCCTTGCCTCACCTAGTGATCCAAAGGCTACTAGAATGAAAGGTGCTATATAATAGCGCCTTCAGCAGGGGCGCTATAGCTTTATGTTTCACGCCTCGCCTTAAGGCGCTATTCCTTGACTTTGCGTTTCTAACGGCCCAAACACTACTGGAATGAAATGCGGTATATACTAGAGCCTTCAACACGGGCGCTATACCTGTACGTTTCACGCCTGGTCCGTAGGCGCTATCGCTTGACTTTGCATTTCTAACGGCCCAAACGCTATTGGAATCAAATGCGTTATATACTTAATTGGCACATATAGTTCATGGTTACAATGTAGTACTTCCATGACATTGCATAGTGCAATTCAATCGTTATTTGGACAAACCATGAACGGCATTATGCCTAAATAAGTCATACATGGTTCAAATAAGTCTTGGGTTACAACAATTAATATTACAGGTCTTGATATGACTAAGTGCTTAGAAATAACACGACAACACGTAGGCAACAATACATAGTGAGGATTACATGAACACCTAGGGCTAACAAATAACACCAGGTGACATAGGGCTTAGAACAGTACAGATTACATGAACACCTAGTAGCATAAAACAACAATAGCAATAACACGTAGTCAGCATTGGGTATGCTTGTACTGGTCAGCTGCATGCACCGATCCATCCAATCGTCCAGCATAGCAAATCCACTCGTGCACCCGGGTAACATTACCTCCACCATGAGGTAAATTTGGATAGTGATCGACAACCTTGTGAAGATGCACCATAACATCAAAGATATAAGTCCGTCTTGATAGTGGTGTTGCAGGAGCTGCCAACGACTGCTCGATGGAGACCTCAATGTCTTCGTCATCAACTTGGGGAATTGTGGAACGAAATGGCTCTGGCACCTCCAGCCTGACCTTCTTAGGTAGCTTCCAAGGATCACGAACCCATGCTTGAAGCCTGACGCAACGCAAGTCCACAAGCGTTAGGTACTCCACAAACTCTCCACCAAGCTGGTTCACAATCTTCTCAACAAAGCCTCTCTCGTAAGCATCTTCCGGTAGGCCATCGAGCGAGAACACAGTGCAGAATGGAAGTACCGACTCTTCGCCGCGGTACGTACGTGTCCAACGATCGAACTTAACAGTGCAGCCATTAACCTCAAGTTGCATCGAGTACTTCAACGCAGCCGTGCAATCTTCAGCACGATTGAATCGAAAAAGGGAGTCAGCTGGGGGACTACTTACTTTGCAACTAATTCCATCCTCAATCCCGCACTTCGGCATGATTGCATCCAACACATTGCGGATCGTCACCCTCCGAGGCGGAAGCTCAGCACCTGGAAGGATGGTGACCAGCAGTGCGCAATCCTCGAGCTTCTTCTTCAAATCTTCCATCGCCGGAGTCCTGGAGACCACCATGCGAACCTGTTCAGGTCGCAGATCGGGGTCGCCGCGGCGCATGACCTCACTGGAGCTGGGGATGTGTGGACAGGCCATGACAACACATGGAGCTGGGGATGTGTGGCAACCTTGGGTAGACAGTATCGAACAAGAGGGAAGTGAAACTACTTACCTGGTACGCGTGGTTTGGGTTATATAAAATTATATATACGACCATAATGCCGACCGACAGGGCGCTGAACTAGTACGTGTAGCTCCCACCAGCCACGACGCTAGTATAGCAGTGTAGCACCTAGCTGTTCGGTGTTATACGCTCGCAAGGGGTTTTTTGCAAAAATCTGGAACTTTTACTAGCTATAAGCGGTCCCAAACCTAACACGAATCCTATCCTCTCGCATACGACCCCGGCGCCTCTCCTCACGTCGCTGCCGCCTCCGACAGTCCTCCACGCCGACTCTCCATCCCAGCATCGCCGCCAGCGCCGGCACTTTCTCGACCCGACGAGTCCGGGTGGGAGCTCATCCGCGGGAAGGTAAATCCGTCCATTTGCTTCCCAAATGTCCTCTTCAATGAAGAATTTTGACCAAATTTTCAGTAGGATATCGATGTGGAAAGGGATGGGGGCAGCTGCCTTCAAGGATGAAGATGAATCTTCAATGATGCAGTGGCTTAGGCCATCGGTTGATGGCACCGTTAGCTCCGTGGAGAAGGTAATGAATCCCATCTTTTTTCACCATCAATACGCAATCGAAGTGGAAGTGAACTATAGGAGTTCTTATTTCTGTTTTTAATTACAAAATTTTAGTACACCATGGATATGGAAGAGCATGGGCAACAGGGAGAAGGTGATAAGTGGCTTGTCGGCAGCCGTCCTGATGGAATAATCATGTGATTAAGCAGTTGAGGGCTCTCATGGAAGCACAAGTCAATGAAGAGAAAGGCAAGAACAAGAAATTAGTAGATGGCATGATGCAGATGAAGGCTAGTCTTGAAGCAGAACTTGCAGAAGGAAAGATGCTAATGCAAGAGCTAAAATCCGAGCTGGACGAAAGGAGGAAGAAAGACGTGGAAGTTTGAGATTTTGCAGTGGTTTCATGCAGTGTGGCACTCACATTGGCTGCTGTCTTGTTCTCCCTGTTTGCGAAGAGGCCTTAGTTCGCATTAAGTTTGTTGTATCCAATTGCTTTTGTGCTTTCATTTGTAGTCGACTCATTTGTAAGATGTGTACGAGACAATGTTTGTTAGTCTGTTATGTACTGATTAATAAGAAACATCCCAGCAGCCCTTAGGGAATTTTTATGCTATTAATTCGAGTTACATTATGGGGGCAAATATCTCTAGTACTTGGTTCGTTCTGCCTAGTTTGTTGACTTAGCGCCTTATCCCAATGCGCTATACCTTTGACTATAACACCCCAGGTCCAGGCGCTATGGTGTTTGATTCGTTCTGCCATGTAACATCCTTCCACGCGGGTGCTATGCGTTGCATGATAACGCCTCACGTCAAGGCGCTATGTAACATTCTATTTCAGTACGCATCATGTGCTATGGCATGAAGAATAACGCCAGTGCACTGGGCGCTGTAGATGGAACATAACGCCTGGGTCGCAGGCGCTATACCTTGACTTTGTGTTTCTAACGGCCCAAACGCTACTGGAATCGAATGCGTGATACCATAGCGCCTTCACCTCGGGCGTTAAATCTCTACGTGTCACGCCTTCATCTCGGGCGCTATACGTCTCTGAACCCAAAGTTCTATCGTCTATCTATACAATGTGAACCATCTGACATACGTAAATGATGAGCCATGGGAAACAATAAGCAGTTCAATAGTACAAGCCTTCTTGCTACATAAGTTCCATTCATACGAAATAGGGATATAGGTGCAACGAAATACATAGGGACCTAATACAACAATCTAAAAAGAAGGGGGGGGGGGGGGGAGCCGCAGGGCAATACATATGGGGGTTAAAGTACCTAATACATTGCATCTAAGGGGAAGAAGGGTGGAGCCAGAAGGCAATACATATGGGGGTTAATATTGGTACTACATTGCACCCAACTCCTAGCGCTAGTAGTTGTGGTGGAGCCAAAGTAAAGCCGCAGCTCCAAGGAGGAAGATGACGACGCCACCATGGTTTGCATGCACGGCTTGAAGGGTGTCATTGAGTGGATCGATTGGGCCGCCCAGCAGAGCAACCCGGACGACGTTACCATTGTGGTTGCCCACGACGACAAGACGCTCATGGGAACGGCCCTCGAGGCCTCGGTCCCCACCTGCAAAACCTGGTTGGGGCCTCTGATTGCAACACGCGATCCAAAACGGAGGCGTGGACTAGCTCCCTCATTGTAAGCACTTACCACATCGTTGTAGTTTAGGCCGGCCGATGCGTCCATCGTTGCAAGGGACAGCACGGTCGGTCGGCCTACCGAGGCGTTGAAATGCAGTGGCGTGCCGCCGATGTTGAGGAGGACGTATAGGGTTTCCTCGTCCGGCATTGGGAGTGGCGATTGGTGCGCCGCAACCATAGCAGGAGGGAGTACGGGCATAGCTTGGACGACCGGTGCAGCGATAGGAGTTGGCGGGGTTGGGTTGATGATGGCGATCTGACGCGGGGAATCCGGGTTGACGACGACGGCGATATCCACAGCCGGCTCGGGGGCACCGAGGACAGGCGGCGGTGGTTGCTCCATCGCAGGGGACCGGCTTGGGGAAGCAATGCCCAAGTTGGGGAGACAACCCGGGTTGTGGAAGGAGAATGGGGAGCAAGGAAGAGGGGACCGGTGCTTCTCTTCTTCTCTTGTGGTGTTGCGGCTGTGTGGTGAATGGGGACCAAGGCCCGGCTCGGGTGTTTATAAACCCGTCTTCTAGGGTTTCAGTTCATGGGCGGGACAGCCGTTGGACTGGAGGACAATAGACTTCCGCGGGTAAAAGAATCTGGAGCTCAACGCCCACCGACAGTGCGCGAAACATCATGTTTCACGCCTGGTCAGTAGGCGCTAAGCACCGGGCAGCCGTTGGACCGGAGAACAAAAGCCTGTATTGGGTAAAAGAACCTTCCATCTCAACGCCGACCGACAGTGTGCCGAACACCATGTTTCACGCCTCTTGTGTAGGCGCTACACACTGACTTGGCCTTTTCCCATGCCCTCAAATGTTACTGGACATCCGTGAGTAAATTTGTTTGTCGCTTCACACCTTACGTGTCAGCGCTGAAAGTAGTATTGTCGCGTCTCTCTTGTAGGCGTTATGGGTCCTAATTCTGCTACGAAACGGTACTGGAATGAAATGCACTATATACTAGCGCGTACGTTTCACGCCTGGTCCGTAGGCGCTATCCCTTGACTTTGCGTTTCTAACGGCCCAAACACTACTGGAATGAAATGCGCTATATACTAGCGCCTACAACGCGAGCGCTAGACCTATACATTTCACGCCTGGTCCGTAGGCGCTATCCCTTGACTTTGCGTTTCTAACGGCCCAAACACTACTGGAATGAAATCCGCTATATACTAGCGCCTACAACGCGCTATACCTGTACGTTTCATGCCTGGTCCGTAGGTGCTATCTCTTGACTTTGCGTTTCTAACGGCCCAAACGCTACTGGAATGAAATGCGCTATATATTGGCGCCTTCAACACGGGCGTTATGCCTTTAAGTTTGACGCCTCGTCGTCAGGTGCTAGTGTCCGGAAGGTACAGAAAGAAAGTAATATATAGATTGTTGTCTGACACAGATGAAGACATATGATAACAGATGATATGAAATCATTACAGCGACAAAGTTCAGCACATATAGGACATAGTTCTCGACACGGTACAGAAAATAGAACATACTTGTCCACACGGTACATAAATTATGACATAGTTCTCGACACGAGCTAACTATTGAGTCGGACAAAGTTCAGCACATATTGCAAATACTAGTACGGAGTGCAATCGACGACTCAGTAGTTTAGGACATGAGCTAACTATTGAGTCGGACAAGGACCCTTGCCCTTCCGCTTCTTCTCATCCTCCTCTTCTTCCTCTTCCATTTGACGACGATCTTCACGAAGCACCTTCTTGTTGAATTCCTTCTTCTTGTGAGCGTTTAACTTTTCTGCGGCTTCACTTGCCTTAACAAATTGAGCGTGACGCATCCTTCGCGCGTGAGACTCCTTCAGCCCCTGGATAAGCAAGTACTCCCGGTGAGTTTCGGCAAATTTCTTTCTCATGCTCTCTTCATCACCTAAACTTCTTCCCCAAGCTTCATGCTTCTCAGTTATCTTTCTTATTCTTTCCATGTCCTCCTGCTTTTGCTTCTCCTTTGCTTCCCTTGCTTCCCTCTCTCGCATAGCTTGCGCAGCCCTCAGCCACCATAACGACCCCTCCTCCTCGTCCCACTTGGCTGTTGCCTTCGGAGGTTGAGACGCTGCCATACCTGCAAAAACAGCTGGGTTAGTTACAAAGCAGAAATTGCATAAGTAAAAACAAAAAAAAATACGGAATTTTTTTACATACGGAAATGGGCCAGCTAGGTAAGAGAACATTCCACCAGTTCTTTGTTGCCTTGGAGCATGGAAGCCACGTCCATGTCGCCTCGATCTCCCTCCCCTCCCCCATTGGTTACCCCTTCCTACGGTCACCCTTTGTTGCCTACGAGGAGCTTGCTGGGGAGCACCTTGGGGGCTAGGAACATGTTGGGTACCTACGTGTACTGTACTTCCTTGTTGGCCACCACCTACTTGGCTAGGAAATTGTTGGCTACCACTTCCTTGGCTAGGACCGGTACGGCTTCCACAACCTTGGCTAGGACCTTGTTGCCCACCAAATCCATGGATAGGTACTTCTTGCGTTGTGCTTGCCTCATTTCCTTTCGATCTCTTGTTACCACGTTGCGTACTGCAACCTCTAGTATTGTGTCCCACGCCGTTGCAAGTTCCACATCGGGCAGAAACACTTGGCTCATGAAAAATATCGTTGCCCCATTCTCGCCGACCTCCAGAAGACCAGCCATCCATGTCACCCCTAAAACGCTTTGTCTTGCGTCTTCCACGTGAAACAACTTTAAGCTCTAGATCCGGCCAAAGTTGAAGTCCGTGATACTCGGGCCACCGTGATTGGTTAAGATATGGGTGAAATCCGCCCTCCCATGTCAGCTTAGTTTTCTCAATAGTCACCTCCGACTCCCTCACGGTGAGCGGATGGTTATAATCCACATGTCTTAAGCGTGCTGCCGTGCGCAAATGGGAGCAGGCAAAATGAATCAATGAGGGCCTCTTGCAGGAGCACTCGCAAGTTCTTAGCGAGACCTCGAACGCCCTGCCTCCATGCTGCACACCGTCACTTGTGGCCCCTCCGGGCTCATTCACTTGGTAAATCCATTCATCGCTATCAAAGCATACAGCGGTTTGGGAGTCCGCTTTTCGGGTCTGAAATGTAATCCATGCATCCACCTTCGGTGGGTACATGTACTTCTTCTTTGCCCTATTTTTTCCAGCAATCTGCCTGTTTGTTTCCTCGGAATATTTGAGGAAATACTCGTTCATCTTGTCAAATGTGTATTGAACAATAGCCGTGACTGGCAATGCACGAACACCTCAGAGGACCATATTAAAACATTCTGCCATGTTACTAGTCATTTGACCATACCTTTGGCCCCCTTCGTCAAATGCTCGGGCCCATTTCGACCTTGATGCCAAGTGCTTATTCAAAAATTCCAAACCCCCCGGAGAAAGGTGTCGCGAAGTCAGCAATGCATTGATCAAGTTTGAGAAACGACGCTCAGAATAGGCCTAACAACAATGCTTAAGATAATCCGACAACTCCTGCTTCTTGTAAGCCCTGTAAAAGTTGGCAACAAAATGCCTCATGCACCATCGATGATGCAATGGAGCAAATCCCGGCAACTGAACCTCCATTGCATTGAGGATGCCTTGGTGGCAATCTGAGATGACACAAACTTCCATTTGTGGAGGTATAACCTTCGTTCTCAATAGCCCTATGAACCATGCCAATTATCGTTATTCTCTGCAGAAACCAAAGCAAAAGCCAGTGGAAACAACCGGTTGTTCGCATCATTAGCTATTGCAACCAAGAGAGTGGCCTTGAATTGTCCGGTCAGGAACGTGCCATCCACGGAGATGACCGGCCTGCAGTGCTGAAAACCCCTTATGCACTGCTCGAAAGCCCAGAATGCATGGCCAAAGACTCGGACATTTGCACCGTTGTAAATTCTAGTTCTTAGGCAAAAAGGCTCTACCACATGAACCATGCCTAGGTTGGTATGAGCCATGGCTCCCAACAACTTAGGAAGCCGGTTGTATGCTTCCTCCCAATCACCATACTACATCTTGAATGCGGCTTGCTTGGCCTTCCATGCCTTCCCGTACTTCACCTTGTAATGAAAAAGAGCCTCCACAAGTTCGATTACTTCTTTGATTGACATTGTCGGAAGTGACTTTATGGAATTTGAAAGCTTGTAACCGATGAATTCCGAGGTCAGTTGGCGGTGATCTATTTTCTCATCCTTGGCATCTATGTTTTTTTTTCCTTTGCACATGTGAGTTGCACAACAACTTGAAATGTGCCATTCAGGCCCTCCTTTCAATGGTCTTGCACGCACAATCCATGGACAACCATCTTCAACACATTTAACCGTGTAACGAAGCTTCGTGTCGGCATGAATCACCTTGTATGAATGATGATACGTAACCGAGTAGTCCTTTATCCATACCTTATATTCCAACAGGGTTCGGAACCTCATTCCTGACTCAATGACATACTCATCCTCATTCATATCACAGTATGAAATGGGTCTTGGTCCAAGCGCATTACCCTCGTCGCCGTCAACAACGGCGTCATCCACAAAACTCATATCACGGAACAATGGTATCCGATAATCACGGCCTAACACCTTCTCATGAACTTTGGCTTCTTCCGTTGTGAACCCATCCTCATCAACTTCTTCCTCGGGACCATCGTCATCCGAATCAACTGGATAAGACCTATGAAAAGGGAGGTCCCGATCCATGTCCTCTTGCAAACCATATGCTTCCAAATCACCAACATTATTGTCATGCAACTCATCCTCCCTGTCATCACCCAAATTATCATCATTCTCTTCGGACGATGTAATCACATTTGAGGGTTCCAGCATCCGAGGCTCCGTCATGGGTGCCGGACTCCTATTTCGAACATCAACGGAAAACTACAAACATTCCTTTGAAAAATATTTGCACTCTTAGGGTTCTCCAAACTAAACCTACCAATCTTGGGTTTCTAACACAGTATGGTTCAAAACATAGAGATTTCCCGGTAAACATGGAGTTCCCCAACACACTATGACTCAAACGAACTATATACAATCATACCACAACTAACCCCTCTCCAAAAACCATGAAATCCAACGAAATCTGTGGATTCTATTCGGACATAACTAAACGAAATGGGGGAGGATACCTTGATGCACTTCGACGGGGGGGGGGGGGGGGGGCGAAATCCCGCAACTTAGCAGCCGGATTCAACGATTTTGCGGGCGCAGTCTTCAGGTGGCCGACAGAACACAAGTGTTGTTCTTCGGACTGGACGTGGGAAAGAGCTCTAGGGTTTCGGTTCGGGCTGATATAAGCCACGGGTTATGTAGCGCCCAACGTCTGGGCGCTACATGACCAGCCTGGTGGGCCTCGAGTTGGCCACGCTAGCATCTCATGCCACGCTGGCTGTTACATAGCGGCTGCTGATTAGGCGCTGTGCTACCTGGTGTAACGCCTAGTTGTTGGACGCTGAGAAAAAAGGTTACCGGCGTGAAATAGTTCCGCAGCGAGTTCATTTTTTAAATTCCTTTCGCCATGAGGTAAGATACGTTGAAATCGACCCAGCTCACACTAATAGACCAGTGCTAATAGACACCCAGCCTGACGAGTCTCTGTCGTGCAGGCCCCACCGCTCGGGGTAACTACCAACGAACGAGACAAGGGAGACGAGGCGACCCCACGTCGCCCCACCTCTCTCGCTCTCCCCATTTCAACGGAACAAGCACGGTCGCCTCGCCCTCTTCCCATCTTCTTCTTCTTCTTCTCCTTCTTCCGATCTTCTCCTTCTTCCTCTGCTCTCCCGCATCCATTCCCAATCAGACTCGCGCGCCCGCGGCGGGGGATCAAGGCAGGCGCCATGAATGGCAACAGCAGCAGCAGGGGCGGGGGAGGGTACGAGAGCGGGAGCGACCAGGACGGCGGGATGCGGAAGCCGCTGCTGGTGAACACGGGGAGCTGGTACAGGATGGGGATGGGGTCGCGGCAGTCGAGCCTCACGGCGGGGACCTCGTCCATGGCCGTCATGCGGGAGTCCCACGTCTCCGCCTTCCTCTGCACGCTCATCGTCGCCCTGGGACCCATCCAGTTCGGCTTCACCGGCGGCTTCTCCTCCCCCACCCAGGACGCCATCATCCGGGACCTCAACCTCTCCATCTCCGAGGTCTGCCAGCCGCCCCGTTTCCCTCGCCACATTATGCACCCCATGCTTTCTTCCTCTTTGGGTTTCATTCGCGCACAAGCCTTGCTTTTTTTTTTCGTTTTCGTCTCGAAATCTGAACATCTGTGTGTGCAGTTCTCGGTGTTCGGCTCGCTCTCCAACGTCGGCGCCATGGTCGGGGCCATCGCCAGCGGCCAGATGGCGGAATACATTGGCCGCAAAGGGGTGAGGATAATTTTTTTTTGCTCGGCTCGGTCTTCTTCTATGCAGTTACTGTTGTGCTGTTTAGGAGCAGTAGTTTCATTGGACCGACAGTTCAGAAGCGTCAATGTCGCTGCTGGTTTGATTGATAGCTCCATGCCACCAATAAAAATTGTACTAACCCTGAATCAAGTAAGGCACGACTGGATAAAGTGGGTGGGATTTTGCAAATCAAGCGTTGACCATTTCCTCTTCTCGGTTGATACTGAAAAATTATGGGCTCCAGAATTGCTGGTAGAGTGTGCTACTTTGGGGGTTGACCTTTTGAGGTTTATGTTTTGTCTGGCTCATTGATATGGTAATCAGGGAACTGGAATGGGCGAAAATGTGTGGGTGGAGCACTTTTGGTGTGTCAAACTTTTGTATTTTGATCGCATTTTTTTGCAATAGTTTAGTTGGTAACTGAACTAATGCTCTTTTGTTTTACTCTAACAAGCTTGCTAATTGATTTTTCAGTCGTTGATGATTGCGGCGATTCCTAACATCATTGGTTGGCTTGCCATCTCCTTCGCGAAAGTATGACAGCACATTTTCTTCCTGAGCTTATTTTCACCAGTTGCTACTTCTGACATATGGGCTTGACATTTATCAGCGTTTGTTTTACAGGACTCGTCCTTTCTGTATATGGGACGATTGCTTGAAGGATTTGGTGTTGGGGTCATATCCTACACGGTTCGTATAAGAACACTCCTTGTCTTCTTACTTTTTGCATAGAAAGTTTATGCATTCAAGTGAGATATCAGTATGTTGGGGACAAAGTGGTCCATCCCCATTATGATGCTTATTTGTTGCTAAATGAATCTTTGTACTGGTCTTGATCTGTGAATTATGTGATAACAGGTGCCAGTGTACATAGCAGAGATTTCCCCTCAGAACATGAGAGGCGCTCTTGGCTCTGTGAACCAGGTATGTTTATCCTGACAGGCATGCATCTCTTCGTTTTGTCAGACTAAGACTTCGCTTGTTTATATTGGACTCATTATGCAATTGTTCATCCCACAGCTGTCTGTAACAATTGGTATCTTGTTGGCCTATTTGCTCGGCATGTTTGTTCCTTGGAGGATGCTTGCAGTGATAGGTAACATAACTATATAGTGATGTATTACTGATATTTTGTTTCACTGTCAGGTTTCATTGGACCCTGATATATAAGTTCACGAGATTAGTAACAGAAAATGCCAAGTGACAAATATGACTAGAATCCTGAGATATCCTGGCAAAATATTCCATCTCAGCTTTTAGAGGAAAAGTCACTGTTATTTTGTTGACTTACTGAGAGTTTGTATATGCCTAGTTTCTAGACCTTGATTTCTGATTCAAATTTCTGGGAATGCTATCTTTTAGGAATCTTGCCGTGCACAATCTTGATTCCTGGCCTATTTTTCATTCCAGAATCTCCAAGATGGCTGGTATGTGTACCCAAGTTTTTTTCTTTTTCTTTTGAGGCCTCTCTTCTACGATACAGCTGTAGTATATGTATACACAAGGGTTGATATGAAGTATTTCATCATTCTGAACATTTTAATTAACCACTTTCTTGCGTCCAATCTCTAGGCATCATTCTGAAATTTTTTTATTAACCAATTTCCTTGCATCAATTTCATTACATCCAATCTCTAGGCATCATTCTGAATTTTTTTATTAACCACTTTCCTTGCATCAATTTCTAGGCAAAGATGAACAAGATGGAGGATTTCGAGACCTCTCTACAGGTTTTGAGGGGATTTGAGACTGACATCACGTCAGAAGTGAATGACATAAAGGCAAGCACTTGCCTTCTTTCTTGTGGGCTGACTACCTACAAATCCGTTTGAAGTACTTCAGTGAAACTAGTAATATTTGCCTTTGATCGTTTGTTACATTATGCAGAGAGCAGTAACATCAGCAAACAAAAGGACTACAATCCGTTTTCACGAGTTAAACCAAAAGAAGTTCCGCACGCCCTTGACAGTAACTTCCTTAAATTAGCCATTTTACTTCATACCAGAATTCATAACTACATTTTGTAATCGTGATTGTGCTATAACTTGGCAGCTAGGAATTGGCCTGCTTGTACTGCAACAGCTAAGTGGAATCAACGCTATACTGTTTTATGCAAGTAGCATTTTCAAAGCTGCAGGCAAGTTTTGCAGCTTGTTAGTAAATTTTATTTCTGTGCAATAGTGAGATAATGCTATATTGTAGTCAATTTTAGCTTGTATATTTAACATGAAAATCTCTTCAGGTCTTACAAATAGTGACTTGGCCACATGTGCTCTTGGAGCTATTCAAGTGCGTAACTTCGACAGATCTTTTCTTCCTCTTAGTAGTTCATATTAAGTTGCTCACAGCATTTTATTGTCAGGTTGTTGCCACTGGAGTTACAACCTGGTTACTAGACAGAGCTGGACGACGGATCCTACTTATTGTAACTTCCTCCTCCCTATGAAACCATTTTGTTACTCTAGCTGTCTGTGACTATAATTTAGTTCTTACTTCGACTTCCAGATATCTTCTGCTGGGATGACTCTAAGCCTTCTTGCCGTTGCCGTTGTATTTTTTTTCAAGGTATGTTTAGGTTTGTTTAGCATTAACAGCTCGTTTGGCACCCATCATTTGGGCATAGAATTGTAGAATTCATTTTGAATTTCAAAAAATAACTTGTTGGTTGGCACGGAATTAGCCACAGGAATTCAATCTCAAATTCCATGGAATCACACTATAACTAGCCTCAATTCCTCTCTAAAAGCCATCATTTATCTAGAATTGTCTCTCACTCTTCAATTACATGTGGTAGACAAACATGATTTTTCAACCCGGAATTCAAATTCAACCAAATGAAATCCTATCAAAAATTGGATTTCATTTCATTTTGATCAAATGAAATGAATTCTTGGTTGCCAACGAGCTGTAAGTTCTTTTATAAATGTAATATGATAAATGCATGTCCTGCACTCTTATGCAATAGTATATTGCATGACTTTTATATTTTTGTTATCCCGGGCCTTTTCAGTCAACCCACCAAATATTTTCTCATACTATCATGGTTTATTTATTCCAGGACAACGTTTCACAAGATTCTCACATGTATTACATATTAAGCATGACCTCCTTGATCGCTATCGTGGTATGTCTGTCCGCCAACTGAATTGTTTGGTTTGAAAATTTACATCGTAAATATGCAAGCTGTGTCTGAAATATTAACTTAACACTTACCTTACTTCAGGCTTATGTAATCGCCTTCTCCTTTGGTATGGGTGCTATTCCATGGGTCATAATGTCTGAGGTATAGTGCATAGCAACATATCCCATATAGCATCATAACTAATGTGATGGTTTTGGCATGTCACAGGAGCATTCGCATAATCATACTTTTGGACCTAACATGTTTTCAGATTCTACCGGTTAGCATTAAGAGTCTTGCAGGAAGCTTCGCGACACTAGCCAACTGGCTGACATCCTTTGCAATGACAATGACAGCAAACTTGCTGCTCAGCTGGAGTGCCGGAGGTTCAAACTCTTGTGCTTTCACTCCTCCTTCCTTAGAGTGCGATTATAAACCATGAACCTGACG
Organism: Brachypodium distachyon; assembly: GCF_000005505.3. NCBI lineage: Eukaryota > Viridiplantae > Streptophyta > Magnoliopsida > Poales > Poaceae > Brachypodium > Brachypodium distachyon. The sequence goes on along the minus strand of NC_016132.3, from coordinate 14,170,908 downwards.
CAACTTATTCATGTTTACAATTTCAACAGGGACTTTTGTGTCCTACATGATCGTGAGCGCTTTCACTCTCGTCTTCGTCGTCCTTTGGGTGCCAGAGACAAAGGGAAGAACTCTCGAGGAGATACAATGGTCGTTCCGATGAGTGCCGTGGTATTCCCATACGCCGTGATTCTTGGGAGTTGGGTATTATTGGTTTGTTTTTTACAACTCCAAGTCGATTACTGGATGAAGCCCAAGAATTCTTTCTGTCCATAAAACGTTGTTTGTATATTCCTGCACAACATTGTTCCCAATTGATTTTGTAAAAGGCTTGTGAAGCGACTCTCATCTCATCAGATTGCTTTTATTTGCTGTAGCATGATCAGCAGGGTTGTCGCAGAAATAAAATGTAAGCAGGATACTGTACTATTTTTTAGTCTTATTAGACAACTCGCCCGACCTTAGGCTCAAATGCACTTGTCCTGCCTGCCACGTTTCTGAGATTGTGTAGGACGCAGCATACAAAGATTAATTATCTGATCTCCCATCTTCTGTAACTCATGGGGAGAGGCTACTTGTGCAGGAGGACGAAGGAGGAGATTTGGTGGGCCCTAATAGCAAAGCAATCAAGCTTGACAGTACTGTTGTCGTTTGTTTGGTTGTGAGCCAAGTTTTGAACTCTTTTACAGCTGTATCGTCTTGGTATGACCACTAGAATCAAAGTGCTTCCTTCTGGAAATAAAAGCAAGCAAGCAAGCTGGAAATTGAAATTCCTCACCATCGCTATTGCTTTGTAAAGAAAGAAGTATCCGATTCTGAGCAGCTGAAAGAAGGTGGTGTCTCGATCTAAATGATGCAGATAGCAGTATGGCACAAGCAAGGAGCTAATCCATGGTGTACCCTGGCCAAAAGCACATGGTGCTGTGGCATGTAGTACTCGGCTAGCTATAAGAGTTGCAGTATCCTCTGCAAGCAGAAACACAATCAGGTTATCAGGACAAAAGAGCTGGGAGGCAGGAGGTGCACATAAGCACATTGTTGGTGTGCTCAGTCGCCACCTTGAGGTAAATCCTACTAAACGTTTATCTGTTTTTATATATTTAGAGTAGGGTTTTTTTTTCTGCAGTTCATTCTTCATTGTACTGCCGTACCATAGAATAAAATGTGAGCGGTTGTCAATGTACCATTATAAGGAGGCTATGTCATACTCATAGGGCTGCTCATAATCGGGTTGAGTCCAACCTGTAGAAACCGGCCATCCAACGATTTGTTCATCTCTCTTTGCTAATCACAACCTTGCCGACGGAGCTAATACAAAAGGTTGAACTAACGGTTTTTACGGGCTGGACTGAACCTGATTATGAACACCTCTAGCATGTCATGTGCCTTGGTACCATGGCAAACTTGGATAATCAGTTTTGTTTCACCATTTGCTAGTGCCAAGTTTCACGCACGCACACACACAAAGCCCATGCTACCAAGGTTGAAAATTCCCAGATGAGGTCGATAAATACACTTTCCATGTTTTGTAAAAATCTAAGGAATTTTTTTATAAATAGACTTGCAAATTAATTTGTGCTAAAAATAGAGGTAAATATACCTTTGGCCTATTTTTTTTTTCAGAGTCACACTTCTCCTCAATATTGAAATCTAGGAATGTTTCAAGTTCTTTTCATAAAACTTGGAATTGTTCTTCTTGAACTTATCGGAACAACCAGATTTTCTTGCAAGGGCGTTATTGTCATTTGACTATGGCCAAATTTGTCGGACGATCTTTCTCAGAGTGATAAAAAATCCTTGTTACCTTGTTTCAATTTAATGGTATATAGACAACTGTCCAAACAAAAACACTCATGATAATGTCCGAATTTGGCAACCAGGTCGATATCATGTCATCTATCGCCTGCACCACCGATGGTTCGGAGCTCTTCTCCAAGCATGTGAATGGGTTGTTGTTGCATGTGGACACTCTCCTGGTGGCGAACGCCATATTGATGGGAGTCATAGTCGGGTTAGGCGCCTATCGGCATCGCTATCGCCACCATCCTTTGATCCGCTTCATCTACCTCGGAGCCACCACCTTGTTTCTACCCATCGTCTCCTATGTCACCTCCACCCTTGAAAATCCATACACCCCCATTGTTTATGTAGCAGGCAACCGATTTGTAACAGCAAACTGTTACACAGATGATCACGTCACCCTTGTTGTATTGTGGATAGGTCTTGTTCAGATCGTCGGTACCAATGCCACTGCAATAGTGGCTAGTGATTCTAGAGAAGGACGAAGCATTGCACCACCTGCAGTGCAGCTTGTTCAAGCAATATGGACTTCCTACCTCGCCTACATCACCATAGAATCAGGTCTTCAGCCATCTGGATATGTCAATTGGTCACCAAATGGTGGGGCTATGCATACGCATGATGATGTCTTTCTTGCACTACCTTATGCTCTCATCTTGGCTAAATTGCTTTTCAAGTACTATGCATGGTACAAGGCTAGGCGATCATTAGTGCTTGGACAGAATCCTCGTCTCATTGTTGGGTACATGGAGCAGCTACAAGATGGAGTCCATCATGCCGAGCTAGCAAGTGAGCATGCACCTCCCCCACTCATAGTGATGAAAGAGGACACCATATTGGTAGAGAAACTGCAGCCTCGTGGTTACAGCTTGACAACAACAGGGATCTCGAACAACAACAACAATGGCTTAGTTACCATCGACAGAGTTTGGCAGTTGGATGACACATTGCTTCCGAGGCCAATGGAGCAGCACAAAGATTTATGTCTTTCATTCGAATTGTTCAAGCTGCTACGGTGTCGGTTTGCAAGGTACACAATCAGTGAGGTTGGATTTATGAAAGCTAGCAACTTTATGAGGCATGGTTTGCTCAAGGATAGTGATCATGAAAGGGTACTTGGGGTGATTGCACATGAGCTTTCGTTTCTTCATGACTATTATTATACATCCCTCCCAATCTCATATTCGGAGAGTTGGCTACCCATCTTGAGCGTATCTATTTCACTCTCAAGCATTGGCTACTGCTTATATGTCATTATCTATCTTTCGGTGATAGATGGCGGATATCCAGGTGCAGATCCACAGATTCACTGTTATGCGGTTATGCGCCGTGACCCTGATACATACGATATTCCCTCGACACTTTTGAATAATGAAGAGAACTTCGGAAGATTGTATCCCGAGCTTGTGTCAGTGTATCTACTTGTTGCACTAGCTGTGCTTGTTGAAGTGAGGGACATTGCTTCCTACATCTGCTCCAACTGGACTAAAGTAGCCCTGATCTGCGGCCACGTAAAGCATATTGCATGGCAGCGATCTCCCCGACGATCCACAAATGCGTTGGCCTCTTGCTACGCACCAGATGCAAGCTCTTGAAGCATTGGGAGGACAAGATGAACCAGTGCTCAATCCTAGTGCTTCGCCCGAGGAGAAGCCCGGTGACTCATCTTCGATGTCTCGTTCATTTGCCTGACCAGAAGAAGAAGGTGCCAAGAGCGGTGAAAGTCGGCGTCGTTGACATGATGAGAAAGTACCAAAGAAGAAGAATCAGACAACAGATTAGCAACGGCGCAACATGGTCGACTCTGCAGCAACGAGCTTCTCTGGACGTTCCATGGAGGCAAGGGTGCAGCCGAAGCCATTCTCGTGTGCCATGTCGCCACAAGCATCCTTGAAGCGAGACGATATTCACGACTTCCAAACCCAAATCAGCAGCCTCTCTCCGGGTCCGACCATAATAAGATCGCCGCCACTCACCTGTCGCGATACTGTGCCTACCTGGTGGCCTGCTTACCGGAGCTACTCCCCGACGACGACGTGTGGTGCAAGAACTTGTACACGGCCGTCAAGAAGGAGGCAGCTCTAGTCCTTAAACTTAAAGGCAAAGAAGTGGAGTGTTGTCTGCGGCTGGTTGAGCTGCTGAGCGAGCAATCGAAGCACCAGGTGCTCAAGGATGGCGCGGAGCTTGGGAAGCGGCTTGCTCAAGGAGCAGAGGAGGCAGCGTGGAAGGCCCTGGCCGACTTCTGGTCGGAGATGGTCGTTTGTGTCGCCGCTGCTTGCGACAACCTTGATGAGCACGCGAAGGCCGTCGCCCGGGGCGGCGAGCTGGTGACGCAGCTCTGGGCATTGCTGCTCCATGTTGGGAGTGTTGACGACGAGGACACCGCCGCTGCCACTGCTCATGATGCTCCTGATGCTGTTTAATTAAGCACGCTATATGTATGTGCAGTTTTTTTACTCTTCATTTTGGTTAAGATCTTGAAATGAGCTGTTGTGTGTAATGGTCTTTCTTTAGTTTTTACAAGAGTCCATTGTTGTTGTGATTGTATTGTCACCAGGATGATCAAGCAGTATTCAAAATCCACTTTGAATTTCTTTGGTGGTTTCCATTTCCCCCTAATTCTTCAAGCTATCTTTGTTTGCAACGTCCAAGTCAATTTCTGGAGACCGAAAATCTTTCTGTCAATACAAACGTTGTCTGTATATTTTTGGTGCAACATTGTTCCCGGTGAACTTTGTAAAGGCTTGTGGTCCTTGTGTGTTGACTCATCAGATTGCTTCGAATTTGTATTCAATGGTGTAGCATGATCAGCCGAGGATGTTGCAAAATAAAAATGTAAAGCAAGTGCTTTATCTTATCGGGTGCGCCTAGGGCTCAGTCGACTGAGAAACTGTTGTTTCTCAGTCGACGAGTTGGCCCCACGCCCCACGCCCGAAGGCATCAATCGCCCGATGCCTCGATCCCCTCCGTGAGACCGTGACTAATGGGCTTTTTGATGCGGTTAGACTAATGGGCTTTTGCTTGATATTAATAGAATTGAATTTGTACGTCCACAAAAAATAAAAAAATATCTACTTGCACATGGTTGCTCTTTAAGTTTCATTTGCGCAGATTGAACAACTTGGATATAATAGTCGTGATTATAATTTTCTCCGTCGCACCCATAATTTATTTTAGAGATTAAAAAAATTCACATCAACCGCCATGACAATTTCTGTAAAAAGGAAGAAAGGAAAAAGGCAACAAAAAGAATAACGATCAAAAATTTTAAATTGCACTTGAAATTTTATATGCAAATTTTTAAATGCACGTGAATTTGCAGGTAAAATTGCGTGTGAAATTGTATGTGAAATTTAAAAGTTGCACCTAAAATTGATTTGCAATTTTTTTATGCTGAAACTATACATTGCACATTTCTAAAAACAAAACAAAGCCGTTCCTTGGCATCCCCAAAACGAGCCTCCGATGATAAAACAAACGCATAACCCAGGTCACCACCATAGATCTAGACGAAACCCAAATTCGGCCAGTCCCCCTAGCTCAAAAACAAATACAAATACCTCACAACTTGCACGAATCGCGAAGTAGATCCAACGGACCACGAAGTCGACTGAGAACTTATAATTTGTATCCAAAGTGAAATAAAGCAAAGTGAAAAACACCACCAACAAAAAAAAGGCATAACAAGACAAATCCTAGAACCTGAAATATATATCCAACGTGTCTATACGGAATAAGAAAATAAACCATACAGCCGACAAAGTATAAAAACAATATAAAGTTATATAAAAACACATCAACCGCCGGACAATTTCTTTAAAAAGGAGAAAGGAAAAAGGCAATAAAAAAATAACAATCAAATTTTTAAATTGCGCGTGGGATTTTTATTTGCAATTTTTTTAAATGCACGTGAAATTGCAGAAAAATTGCAATTTTATGGGTTTGATATATAACGAAATTACATTGACAGCTAATTGGAGATTAAGAAAAATTAATAAAAGTACACTTATAATTATTAAACGAGGTTGTGGTTGCAAGAAAATTAGCACAATATTTTGCTTGTATTATTATAGAAAACACTAAATTGTAACGGCAAAAAGTAGCAGAAAAAAACACTTGTAATATCGTTACTAAAGCTAAGTTGCAGCTGCAAAAATTAGCACGCGAAATTACACTTGTCTGCTAATTAGAGATTAAAAGAAACAAAACTATGCTTGTAAGAATTTCTCGGGCGATTCAAAAATAGCAAAACCATATTTTTGTATAATAGAAAACAAACCGAGTCTGGTTGCTGCCTAAATTTTAAAATATTTGCCGTGCAAATTTAATTGTAGAACAAGTGTAATATTTCCTTGAAAAAAATGTAATTTACTTTATTGAAATTCCCCAGGTCGCTTAGTTTGCCTCGGTAAAAAAAAATACAACCCTCACGTGAGCCATAACAGAACAAATAAGAAAGCCCAAGGTTAAAATAAAAATTAGCCCATAACACAAAGCAAGATATATAGGAAAAAAGGCACCAGACCACCATAAAAAAGGGGACCAGCCCACCATCAACACCACCACGGCCAACTACAGCCAGCCCAGGTTTCACATCGGCACAAAACGGAACAGATCGCTCGAACAGAAAAAAGAATCCGAACGATTCACTGGAGAAAGAAAAGGGAACCAGATCGATGGGCTAATCTCGTTTCTCAGTCGACTGAGATCTAACAAAACCGTTATCTTATCTTTTGGAGATAGGTAAACAGGAGTTCTTGATAACGTCTTGGTCATTCTGAAACAGAAAAAGGTTTTGAAGCCTGCCTCTTCGGAGATAGACTACTGTGTTCTAAAGTTCAGAGTTGAACCAATCATCTGTCGATGAACCTGTGAACTTCAGAATCTCTTGTTTTCGGTTGGTATCCTCAAAGGAGCCCATCACTCCATCTGGGATGGACTACTCTGTTCTAAAGCCCATCAGACAACATCCGGACAGCCCATTGGATGTTGACTGCAAGAGCTCGTTTGCATCTCAGTAGTCAAAAGAGCCCTGCCATAGTGCCATGCACATCCTGAGTTCCTGACCAAGCTCATCTGTCCATTACTTCTTCCGTCCCATAAGTGTTTCAAATTTATCAAAATATGAACGTATCTATATTTAAAAAGCGTATAGATACATGTAATATTTCGACGTTTAATATGGACGGAGGGAGTACCTTTTAAAATTGTTTCAACTCATCTAAAAAGTTCTCCATGTATCGGACAGGGGAACGGGCCCCATCTTGGCACTAGCTCAGTATGGTGCGACCTGACCTGATACAGAGAACTTCGATGCAGATTAGGTGTTCCGCATGATCTTGTTTATGCTGAAGGCCTGCTAAAGTGAGATGAGACGATTCTTGCACATGGATACAAGGTTCCTTGCCTAATCTAAACTGCAATTTCTTCGCTTTCCAGCCTCAGTTAAAAGAAAGGAACGTGTGCCTCTCTTGTTGCAATGATGACCACATTGAACACATCAGGCCAATTGAAGGTGTACTTGCATGATAACAGGACTTAAGGTTCCCATTTTTAGTACAAAAATATTCTAGGACAACTTAGCTTTCAATTTATGACACACTTACAAAGTACAATAGACATGGCAGTGTCATAAGTCCGAGTTATTGAAGACGAATTATTCGGGTACAAAATCCCCTCCGGCAGATGCTGAAAACAGCATGGTCAACACTTTCATCATCTGAAACACCAAGTCGAAGATCATTGCTCTTCTAAATCAAAGCCCGTGACAGTGAAGCAAGTACGCCTAGACATGACTATAAATAAATTGCTGGTGCCGGCTGCAATGGTCTGTTCTTCATTAATATCAACGGATAGCAGTACCATCTTCCTCACAAGCGAAAGGGAAGTAAAACCATTGCCCAGCTAAATAAGCACAGAGTCATTGTAAAACAGGAGGCAATTCACCCTCTGATGAAGTGGACACGGATGACAGAAGAAGTATTACTAGCTGATTTCCATCACGGCATCGTTAAGATGGAAAAATAACAGTGTATATATCAATGTCAGTAACACAGCAGTATAGCAAAGGAAGCGGAAAACAAAAAATCGATTGAACAGGACAAATACATGCTCCATCGTTCAGTGGACAGAACCCAGACACATTCTGTCAACAGCATGAATCCCTTTGCCATGTAAGAAACAAAAAATAGAAGATGAAAATCGGCCCCTCCTATGGACCACTGTCTACTGAAATGGCAATCGGCAGCAATGGCTTTAAATGAGACAAATGTACATACAGCATACTACAAGCTTATCCTTGACCTCATATCATATCAGCACTCTGCTCTTGTAAAAACTTACCACGGGCGCAAGGTGGGGAGGGGACCTCACACAGGCTCTCCCAGACCTGATGATCCAGATCCCTGAAGTACACATAGATCATTGGTAAATCCGATGGTGAATGTTGCAGATCTGCAGAGCAGACTTGCAGCAAAAAGCCTGGAGATTCTTGCAGCGCAATCGGGGTGTCCTTGAAAAAGCAGTACTGCCATCAGTTATGTCACTTGTAACCATGTGTGGATTACTGGATTTGGTTTTGATCCATGCTAGCAATCTCTGTATCTGGAGCTCCAATGGAGGGTGGCTGTGGGGGTGGGTGTTGTTATTGCTGCTTGTGGTTGTGGGTGGGGAAGCCGTCGACGAGCTCCACCGGGTAGCGGTCGATGCAGTCCTCCCAGGGGCTGTTGGCCGCCGGCTTGACGTTGCGCAGGGCGTGCCAGACGGCGCTGTTGCACTTGAAGCCGCTGCCGAAGGCGATCTGCCAGATGCGGTCGCCCCGGCGGACGCGGCCCTTGGCCTCCATGTAGGCAAGCTCGTACCAGATGGAGCTGCTGGAAGTGTTGCCGAACCTGTGCAGCGTCATCCTGGACGCCTCCACGTGCACCGGGCTCAGATGCAGATTCTTCTCCAGCTCGTCGATCACGGCGCGGCCCCCGGCGTGGATGCAGAAGTGCTCGAAGGCGAGCTTGAAGTCTGGGATGTAAGGCTTCACCTTGGCGTTGAACAGCTTCTTGGACACCAGCGTGGCGAAGAAGAGCAGCTGCTCGCTGAAGGGGAGCACGAGCGGCCCCAGCGTGGTGATGTTGGTCTTGAGCGCGCCGCCGGCGATCGCCATCAGGTCCTTGGACAGCGACACGCCGGTCTTGCCCTCGGCGTCCTGCTCCTGGTACACGCAGTTGAATGCCTTGTCGTCGGCGCCCTTGTGCGTGCGCACCACGTGCCTGAGGCTGTACTTGGCGCGGCGGCGGTCGGCGCCGCGGTTGGAGAGGAGCACCGCCGAGCCGCCGACGCGGAAGAGGCAGTTGGGGATCAGCATCGACTTGCGGTTGCCGAAGTACCAGTTCTGCGTGATGTTCTCCGTGCTGACCACCACGGCGTAGGTGCTCCGGTGCACCTGGAGCATGTCCCTGGCGAGGTCGATGGCGATGACCCCGGCGCTGCAGCCCATCCCGCCGAGGTTGAAGCTCCGGACGTTCCCCCTGAGCTTGTACCTGTTGACGATCATGGCGGAGAGCGACGGGGTTGGGTTGAACAGACTGCAGTTGACGACGAGGATACCGACGTCCTTGGGCTTGACGCCGGTGGCGCTGAAGAGGTTGTCCAGGGCGCCGAACATGACGGACTCGGCCTCGGCGCGGGCATTCGCCATGGTGGGCTCCGGCGGGATGGCGTGCATGCCTTCGGGGCAGTAGGTCTCCTCGCTGAGCCCGGAGCGCTCGAGGATCTTGCGCTGGAAGTCGAGGGCGTCGTCGGAGAAGCCGCAGAGGCCCGAGTGGCGGAGGAACTCCTGGAAGCTGACCTTGAGGTGCGGCGGCGGCTTGTAGCAGGCGAAGTCGACGAGGTAGACGGGACGGGGGCGGGTGAGCGCGTAGACGGTGGCACCGAAGACGAGGACGGCGGAGAGGAGGAGGACAGAGACGAGGTTGTACTGGAGGTGGAGCCAGAGCTGGCGGAGGTCGTCGGGGTCGGTGCGGCCGGCCTCGAGGACGATGACTGCCATGAGCGGGAGCAGCAGGAGCGTGATGAGGTGGGTGATGAGGTAGTGGTACCCCAGCTTCACGTACTTGAGGTTCACGCTCTGGAGGAAGTCCGGCAGCCGCCGGTGGCTCGGCGTCGCCGCCGCCGCCGCCGGTGCCGCCATGCCTCCTCCTCCGTTCATGGCGTCTCGGATCGCCCGCCTAGATCTGGAAGCGCCGAATCGGGGGGACTACAGAGTCAAAGATGCGGGCCGATGCCGATGCGTGGACTGGGTGGAATGGAATGGAATATCGCCGTTGGCTGTTGTGTGGTCGTGTGGGGCGGCGATGGTGGGCGGGCGGGCGGCCGGCGGCGGGGGATGGTGGTGGTGCGGGAAATGGAGGCGCCGGCCGATGGCGAAAGCGAATCCGGCGGCGCTGGAGGCGGAGGCCGTTGTTGGGAGAGCCGGGGAGGGGATAAATAATGGCGAGGTGGGAGAAGACTCAGAGGAGGGTTTTTTGGATTCGTGCTCGAGGCATTTTGCAGAGGCACCCTCGTAGAAGTTGATATTTCTGGGTCCTAAATAGTTGGATTTGTGATTAATTAGTTTGTGTTTGCTGAACTTGGATCAGCTTATGCCTAGGGGCTGTCTGGATTGTTATTTTTTTAGTGCAAGGGAAGGTATTTAATTTTATTTCCCGGAAAGTTGAATTGCATAACATTCCAAGCCGGGACGTGGGGTGTGCGGAAAAATGGACCCTGAAACTAGAGATTAGACGCTTAGCTGAATAACATGTGGTAAGAAAAAAAAACTAATTGCATAAGGTGGATTATCGTAATCCACGACAATATTGAGCAACCTCCGGAAACATCATATGAACATGCTTAGGTTGTTTTAGCTAACATGGAAAATATGCGTATGTTTTCACACCTCTAGTTCCACGTACTTCACCTTTCCCAATGTCAACACATTGATGTTAAGATTCAGCTGTACCGGTCTTAAAGAGATGATTGTGGGTATCAATGGTAGAGACAACTCAAACAATACGGAAATAGTGACATGAGATGAGGCGGTATAGCCACAAATTGAGGAAGGACCACGGTTTGTTAGGCCGAGGTTGTAGAATGACCGGCAATCGAGACATGAATACAATGTGTTGGGAGTCGATGGCCACATAGACCGGTTTTGAAAACAAATGAGGAGCGAGGCTCTTCCGAGGGTCGAGTGGCGACTGGGCGGGCAAGGAGATATATATAGAGTGTTGAAGTTTAGTTGGACCTTGAGATGTAAGAATGGTAGCGGAACCAGGTTGCACACATGCACGTCTTGGAGAAACCACGGGCACTTGTATAACATGATATTCAAAGGTTTTGATTGATTATGAGTTGGTCAGAAAAGAAATTAGAGTTCGTAAAATAGCACTGACATGCTAAAGAATTGACAATCATCCGAAGAAACACTTTTTTTTTGTCACGGTAAAAAAATGTTTAATGTACTTTGGCATCGATCCGACGGACCCTTGAAACGCAGGACTCTCCCCGGCGATAATAATAGCTTTTCAGTGAAGTCCCGAAACATGTATCTGCGTTTCTCACGGGGACGTGTGACTGCAAAATGCAAGGAAGCCACCCGCGGCCGCGAGGCCAGACAGACAACACGAGACAACACAAAGGGCAAAAAAGGAAAATAGCGAATCTGGGGCGGTCAGAAAGAGCGAGAAAAGAAAAGAAAACCTCCCTCAGGCATCCGGGTTCACCGCCGCCCAGGCTGGTGGCTCTCTTCTTCGTGGGGCGTTGAAAAAGAAAGAGGAGGAAAGCTGGGTGGCTCTTGGCTTCGCTCCCTCGCGCACACGCACGCACCTCAGCGTTGGGCCACCAACAGCAAACAAGGAGCACGCGGCGGCGGCGGCAACGAGGAGGAGTGCCGTGGCTGGTCACGGACGGATGGATGCCACGACGAGTGCGAGTCTGGCAGAGAAAACGAGGAGAGAGACGTCACCACGATCCGGACACGAGAGAATGACGCGGCATATATTGGCATCTGTCTCTGCCCCTCGCCGCCCGCCACGGCCTCTTTCCTTCGGGGCTTCGGGCCGATCAGACCGAGGTGGATTAGCGCTTTATATTACTACCTGGGACGGGACGTTCGCGCGCGGTGTTCGTTGTTCACGCCCGTCCGGCCGGCCGTGGACGGCACCCCCATCATCCGCCCGGTGAAGCGCCGATTCTGACTTGACTTCCACGGAGAAGGCCGCGGCTCCGTTCAGCCAGCCTCGTGACACGTTTCCCGCTGGAGGAATACGTGCTGGAGTGAGTGACTTTTCGTAGCCGGCCGCCGGAAAGTTTCTCGAATGCTTTGACATTTCTTGCTCACTCTCGCTGCGTCGCCCTCGTCTTCTGCTGACCGTCCATGCTGCAGGTGAACAGCGGCGGCGGTGATATCCCTGTTCCTCCTGTCAACGTGGCCTCTCGTCTCGTGGAGATCCACTTCCACGCCCAGAAGAAACACAGAGACAGCAGGGCTCGTTACGGGAATGTTTCCTTCGTCGACCCAGTTACTATATTAATGCCGTCCATCCATTCGTTCGTTCGTTCGTTCGTGGAGAGAATCGTAATGATGATCGGGAGGAATGTTCTTTTCCTGGGCAGGGCCTGCTATAGACGCACTGTTGCCAATTTATGAACTATGATGCCAAGTCCTCTTCTTCTTTCTTTTTCTTTTTTTCCTAGGCGTTTTGGAACTTGGCCGGTCTGCAATAGCTACGTTACATGGACCATGGTCTGGCATTCTCATGTGGCCGGTTTCCTGCGCCATCCGCATTCAGATTTCAGAGACCAATTTGACAAATTGGTTTTCAGGTTTCGTGCCAGCACTACTTCTCTGCCCAACACTGATGTTCTGCACGAAATTGCTAGCAAAACTCTGCTTATCACCCATGTCTTGCACGAAATTGCTAGCGGCACTCTGCTTACCACTACTCATGATCAGACCGTACGTTCAATCTTGAATGGACACTCTGATGCGACCTTGCCCCTAGCCGCTGTCCATTTCCTTATCTGAGAAGAGTCGGATGGGAAACAAAAGTGAGGATGATCTCGTTGAAGCGACCGATCGAGACTTCGAGAGTAACCAATTGACCGACTTTTCATTGTAGTAGTTCTCTCCACAGACTTTGAATCGCACATTAATAACTTTATTATCTACCGTCTGAACAGCCGTCTCAACGTTGGGTTAACGAACACGCGATTAGGAGATCAATTGACAGTTCAGTTACGGTCGATGACACCTACAGCTTAACGTACTCCACTCCAGAAAAGCAGCCTGTCTCGTCTCCACACGTGGATCAATGTTTGCCGTCACTGTAGAGATTTGAAAAGAAGATAGGGAAAGAAGAAGAAGAAGAAAAATCTTCCTGATCGACCTGTCCTCGCTTCTGGAATAAGCTGCTTTTCTTCCATCTGACGCGAGCAACCATAGCACGCACATCTTTGAGGGGAAACAAGAGAAATGTTCAGCCAAGATCGGCACGCAGTAGAACCTCTGATCTTGTTCAAGTAAATAAATTAAGCCACGTTATGTTTCAAGGGCTCCACATGCATGAGAAAAATACTTCAACATTTGCATGGCCATCTCTACCCATTTTTTTATGCAATCCTGACCGAGAGCGACAGCTCATGTTCCAAGTTGCATCTTTCTGCCCGCCTAAAGTTACTTTAATTTTTTTCCAGGGTGGGCAAACGGACAGGTAGTAGTGCCTTTTGCAAGATGGATTGAAAGGCGGCATTGTTGTCTCCGAGAAGTGAGCAGGCCTGGGCCTGCACTGCATCTTTTGGCACGTGCGCTGGATGCCTGCTGCTGGGTGGCTACAGGACAGTTAATTTGGAGACCGTGTGTAAATAAGCTGACAACACGATCCACTAGGAAAATTGCAGAGAGTGCACCTTTCTATCTGTGGGAGGCAAGAAATTACCTGAAAAACTGGTTTTTGGCGGTGCAGCAACCAAATTAAACAGTGGATAGAAATGCTTTTCTCATGTCAGTTTAGATTTATTTTAGAAACAATATTCACACGGTGGATTTAATGCCTGTTCTGCACTGGAACAGTGAAGGTCAGTAGACAACGAGGAGGAAATGCTGGCATCGTTTTGATATTTCACCGTGAGAGGGACCTTTGCGTTCGAAAATTAATTTTCTTACATTTGTTTTACGGAAACATAGTTTTAAAAAATTAGGCTCCTCGCAAAAAGGAAATTTTGGGAGAATCCATAGACCCATTTGTTTGTACAAACGAATCGTGGGCTCGTGGATACGCTAAAAAAAGCCCCTGATTCACATGGACCGCGCACCTGAAGCCCATAATCTGGACGTGGCAATAAAAGCGGCCCAACAACTGCGAAGCCATTCGTGCCCACGTAAACCCCCGCGTGGCCGCGCAACACTACCGCCAACACCAAGCCCATCCACTACTTCCCGCCACGTGGGTAGACTAAACCCTCTACACGTGTGACCTCTAGAAAAAGTTGGGGCCTAGTACTCCGAATCACTCTGCCCCGTGGGTCGCACCCCCAGAGTGCCGACTATAAAGTCCCTTCTGCTACTCTGTCTTTTCCTCTGGTTTCATTCACAACTTCCTCTGCTTCTGCGACACGAGGAGACTACCCGAACCAGACGGAAACAGAGAGTCGAATCCAGAGACGTCTCCTATCTCACCTCGTCTCGGATTCTCATCACCGACGATACGATGCTGCGCGCGGCGGGGAAGAGGCTCCTCGGCGCGGGGATCCGGTCCCCGCGAGCGGCCGGCGGCGGGGATGCTCCCGCGGCGCCCGCTGTGGCGGTGGGGGCGGCGAGGAGGGGGTACCACGAGCGGGTGGTGGACCACTACAGCAACCCGCGCAACGTGGGGGCGTTCGACAAGGAGGACGCGGACGTGGGCACGGGGCTCGTGGGCGCCCCCGCGTGCGGGGACGTCATGAAGATGCAGATCCGCGTCGACGAGGCCTCGGGGAAGATCGTCGACGCCTGCTTCAAGACCTTCGGCTGCGGCTCCGCCATCGCCTCATCCTCCGTCGGTGAGCACGGCACACCTTTACCGCCCAACTATTTGTATTTGTATTCCGTTAGATTTCTCTCTGGCTAGCCTCTAGATATTCGGGTCCCCCCTCCAACGTGAAATTGGATCATCTCATCAGGGTATCTGCAAACTAGAATACGAGTAAATTTAATACTTGGTCGCATCACTACTCATCTGACAGTTACACGAGCTTTCATTTGCATTCATGTTTTTTTTTTCAAAATTGACGGATACGTCGGTCTAGGCTAATCAAGGGGGTTGTGGTTTTATCCTTATCATCGCGGGAAAAAAAATGAAACTATAGGATATCGGTCGTCAGGATAATGGTTCACAATTTTGCATCCAACTGTTGACAACTGCAAATATCTGTGGACTGTCTTTCATAAACTCCTCAGAATATACAGTTAAATTGGACTACAGGAGCAACGGTTGTTCACAAGCCCTTTTAAGCCATTCAATTCATTAAGCATTCAGGTCTGAATCATTGAGCATCAATAACAGATAAATTCTTCATGTCCTCACTCTGTCCAATAAAACATGTCTCAGGTTTGTCAAAATTTGGATGTATCTAGACATGACTCAGTGGATAGATGCATTCAAATTTAGTCAAAGTTGAGACATCTTTTGTTGGACGGAGGAAGTATAACAATCGGATGACCAGTGATGTCAATTTTGCTGCTCTATGATTTTGCTAATTGTTTGGTCCTAGCAATGTGGAGGGAGCATATAGAGGGTCATGATTTTTTATTTGTATCTTTGTGATATTATGATCTGGACTCCATTGTGTTTGCAGTTAGCACCATGTTGGTAATTTAGTGGAGTGTGAATCAGTTGAACAGACTGAAGACACGGTTTTGGTTCACAAATTTCACTGAATTATCTATATGGTCTCGAAAAGTAACAGTTTTATGGCTGGCCAAATATGCTTAGTTTATGCACAAAGGTGTATTGCTCTGTACATGCAATTCTGTTATTCATCTTCTGTTGATGTGATTACCATACGGTGTGGTGGTCATTGTTCTGTACATGCCTTCTTTTACATCTGATGATGGTTCCCTCCTGCTAGAACATATCACCTGAGGCTTTTTAAGCTTTGTCCCTGTGATCGATGTCTGATCAACCTTTTGCACTTGCAGCCACTGAGTGGGTGAAGGGAAAGCAAATGGACGAAGTGATAGCAATCAAGAACACGTGAGTTGTTCCATTGACTTAAGATGCAGCCGTTCACTATGATCTCGTTGCATCCTCATTTGTGTGCAATTAATTATGCTTCTTGTCAAACCCTGTGATTCCTGGGAAAAAATTGTAGTCACAGTGAATCCTTCAAACTTTTGCTGACTTACAGCACGCTTCTTGTTCTTCACAGTGAGATCGCGAAGCATCTGTCGCTGCCGCCGGTGAAGCTCCACTGCAGCATGCTCGCCGAGGATGCCATCAAGGCTGCAGTGAAGGATTACGAGGCGAAGAAGGCGAAGCCGTCGCTGAAGGCAGACGAGTAGGCAAGGCAACCCATAAAGACGGCAGCCAGCTAGCTCGTGCTATTGACAGGGCGTGTACATATACTCCGTATAAATAAACTGCTGGAACTGGTGACCCTTGTATAGTGTGTCGTGTATCCGGCAAATAAGCTGCTGTCCGTGGCCGATAGCAGTGTATTGATAACAGGTTCCATTTTGTACCAAAGATGGAGAGAATCGCGCCCGAATTCATATGCTTTGTTGTTAATTTGCCCGCTCTATTTCACTTGCTCTGAACAAACAATGTGATCTCAACTGGTCTTCCGTCATTCGGTCCGTCAGCCGCCTCAAACTCGTCTAGAAATGGCTGCGGTTGTTCCGAGACCTCCACGTAAAAACAAACGCAAGTTACTGGCGTTCTCCATTGCTGCCAAGTGTTAAAACCAGACGCTACTCCATCCAAATCTCCAACCCACGGCTTCACGCAGTCGAGGTGGCAGCTCACGTGCACGCCCACGGCCACGATGTGCACCTTGGAGCGTCGCGGCCGCGTCTTCGTGCTCACCCTGACCGCCTCGGCCACGCCCTCATCTCCTCGATCCGCTCCGCCCTCTCCTCCATCGCCACCACCGCAGACCCCGGGTCCTGCAGCCTCGTCACAGTCGCCGAGGGCCGCTTCTTCTCCAACGGCCTCGACACCGCCTGGGTCGGCACCTCCCTCACACGCCTCAACTCCCTCATCGCCGCGTTCCGCCTAATCGCCGCAGACCTCCTGGCACTGCCCATGCCGACCGTGGCCGCCGTCACCGGCCACGCCTCCGCCGCGGGGCTCATCCTCGCGCTCTGCCACGACACCCGCCTCATGCGCGCCGGCGCCGACCGCGGCGTCGTGCTCTACATGAGCGAGGTCGACATCGGCGTCCTCCCGCCCCCGGGATACTTCATGGCCGTGCTCCCCGCCAAGATCCCCTGCGCGCGCGCGCTCCGGGATGTGGTTCTCCGGGGCAGGAAGGTTAGGGCTCACGAGGCTAAGGAGATGGGCGTCGTGGACGTCGTCTGCCCTGGCGCTGCCGAGACGGCGGCTGAGGCCATGAAGCTTGCTGAGCGGCTTGCGGCCAGGGAGTGGGACGGCGGCGTGTACTCGGCCCGGAGGATCTCCTTGTACCCTGACGCGTGTAGAGCTGTTGGAATTGTTGTCAAGGAGGAGAGCGATGGGGAGATGGTCAAGAACTTCGCTTCTTCCAGAATCTGAGGAGAACGGAAAATCACGGTTCTCCCGTGGTAGTCGACTCTGCAACTTTGCTTCCCACCAGTGTCCTGCTTGTTAGTGTTGTGTTGATTGGTTCGCGTATTATGTACCAGTATTGGTTCTCAAGCGGTCACATCAGTTTTTTTCGGTTTTTCCATGACGTCATCCGAGATAAGCATAAATATGGTATGGATCTAATATCTAATTAAAATAGCAGAAATTTTACGGTTTAGATTTTACAAAAGTTACCATACGGTTCATATTTTTTTAGATTTTGCAAAAGCCATATCTAGCTGGAGAGTTCGTATGGACTAGGAAGAGTAGGAAAAAAGTGGTAAAGTAGTCTCAACAAACTAATCCAATCAGAGCCAGGCTAGGCAATAGCATCGTATGGAACAAATACAATATCGAGTTTACATGTGATTCCTTTTCCTAAATCTATACGAATACAAAGATTAACACGACATATCCAGTAGGCCAGTAGGGTGATCCGTGATCCGAGTACGCATGTGAATCACAATACTGTTGTGTTCCTAAATAGCACAACGTGCACGAAAAAAACATAGTATTTACAACCTTTAGTCAACCCACATCAATAATACTCCTTGAGAAAAATTTAGACAGTAGAATTGATCCTTTTACCACAAGATGGATCTCATGCAAATCTAGCATATCGTCAGTCACAATTGCCAGAAGGAAAAATTTAGACAGACAGAATTGATCCTTTTGGCACCTCAAGGGGACGCCGGGGACGGGAGGGAGCTTGTGGGCGGCGAGGGACGACAGAGTCGGAAGGGAGCTTCTGGGCAGAATCGTCCGGCGAGGGAGGATCGGAGGAGACGCCGAGACGGGGGGCGACTGACAGATGATAACGAGTAGAGGCCGGGAGGTGGGAGCGGACGGGCGGCGGCCAAAGCGTTGGCAATAAGACGGTGAGCGGCGGCACGTGTGGGATCCAAAATCGCACATGCGGCTAGGTGAGTGAGGAGTCGAGAAACAATCAAACAACGCTAGGAGAGTCAGGTGACTGAGTGCGCATGAGAAGAATAGACCGCCATGTAGGAAATTTTATTCTTGAGACATATATTTTTGTAAAAATAGTAAACTCGCTGAACACAAACAAAATACACATCGGGTCGAAACCGGACGTACCGCACGGCTTTGTGCTGTATTGGATGACGATACACATCCTTAGCGCCGTATCCGAGCAGTCTTATATGAATCATAGTAAAAACAAGCTTTCGTGCCATGGCACAAACATAACTCATATGAAAATTCAGTAAATGACTTGATGTTGATCAGAGAAGGTAGAGCAAACAGAAAATCAATATCTGCAAGGGGGTGATTTTTAAAAAATAAATAGAAAAGAAAACAGAGTGTTGCCAACAACAATAGAAGAACACAAAAAAAAACCACGTAAATACCAATGGATGATGTGTCTAATAGCTAGAAATACTAATTAAAAGTCGATGCTTATTGCATCATCCGTAAATAAATAACTAATCTCCCATATATTGTGTTATGAACTTAAACAAAACGAAGAAAATCCATTAAAAACAAGAAATATTTTTTTTGGTTAGGTAAAAATACAACAAATCAAACATTCCAAAAAAGAACTGAACAAATCTAAACACAATACATCAAAACTATATACAAAATGGATGTATTAGATAACAAAATTATAAATACTGAAAAAATCATCCCATTAAACGAGTCTAGCCGCGCAATCTGCATGGGTCACCCCGCTAGTTGTACAATATAATGCAGTAGATTATGGTGTAACATTTTCTCTCGCTCGTTAAAGCGTAGCTGGACCCAGGCCATTGATGATAACAACAATGACATATCACATGCAGTCTTAGACATGCATGATCAAAACGAGAAATAATTATCTCCAAGTCGGCGCTAACAACCGTCCGATCAAATCACTGGCATGTGCGAGATTGACGCAAACACAAAGTATGCATTTCTTTTGACCTGGCGGCTATGATTGTCAACTATTGAGAAATAGACACTCCTTTAATTATATAACAGATAATGTTGTGACCCTATCCGACGGGATATGTAGTGTGTTTATGTTTCGATAATTTGTTATAATTCAGCGGTTGACAAGCGACTCGTTGTCCAAATGTAGTACAAAAATATATGTGTATCTCAAACTCTCGACCGACTAGTCTTAAGGATCCAAGATCCAAAACACCGGCGGATCCATAGGGTGGCCAGAAATACAGCCCGTATGCATATACACTAGTGTATCTTAAATCCACCAAAAAAGAAGAATCAACCTGAGCAAATAACCCATCTTCCCGGCCAGTTCTCGTTTTCTTTCTGTTATCGGGCCTTGTAGCAGCCTAACGATTGATCACGAGCAGTTGATATCGTATCGTATTTTTGCCGAGCAGACGAGCATGAGCAGCTACATCGCATCGTATGTCTCGTCATGATCATCGCTGACTGCCAGCGGACGACAAACATACGCTTCATCAACGCGAGCATGCGACGGGGAAGCAGCTTACACGGAGTCGGCGACATTTTTCTCCGTCTTTCATTGAATCGAATTAAGATTTGCTCATTGATCGAATTGAAATTATCGCAAAATTGTTCCAAATGCCGTTTTTTTTCTCTTCCCAAATTGAATACTAGTAGTATGTTTGAGGTAAAAAATGTGCCGGTTATAATTTATATTGGGATAAAAGTTTATACATTGGACCATCCTGTCTTAGAAACCTAGATCCGCCACTGATCCAAAAGCCTTTTTCTGCTTGGATACCTCCCCATGTTCAGACGCGCTCTTGATCCACGTTATGTACCCGTTGTTCTCGCCGTGAAATTTTCCTTAAAAAGTAAAGAGGCAATTGGTGACGGTGGTTCGTCATTTTCTTCCATTGTAAAAAACGTCTCCCGTCCTTCTAATACAAACAATTGAAACCACTAAATGATTAAAACAATGACTATGTTTGCCATCAAATCCAGATAAAATTACTAGCAAATGCCACTAACTTGTAATATTAATTTAATTTGCCTTCATCGTGCAGTCTATTTTGTTTCATCACTAGCATCATCACGGTTATTTGGCTAGTTTTCTCCAAATTTGTGTTCGAACGTGACATATACTCCGTACACCGTAAAAGCACGCAGAACAAATCTAACAGTGCAAATGTTTCTAGGCACAACCTTAGCTGCGATTAGTAATTAATTAGAACCTGATTAGACTACACAATCACAAATTCAATCTTTACAATTTAGGTGGGGACAAGTTCTTTCACATCGGAGTTTGAAGGATGAGGGACCAGGGAGTGTACACGTCAAGCCGCCACTGGACGCGTTTCCACCGATGCCGCTGCCTCTGCCGGCGGCGGCGTCTCCACAACCACGGCCGACGGCGCGGCGGCCTCCATCTTGGCGGCGCCGAACTCGAGGTCGTCGTCGTAGTAGGCGACGCGGTCCCTGCGCGGCCGGGGCCGGAGGTGCTTCTTGGTGCACACCTGCCCGACCAGGCAGGACACCACCAGCAGCGCCGCGATCACGCCAAGCACCACGAACACCGCCGTGTACGACCCGCCGCCGGCCACGGACGTCGTCGCCGGTCTCTGCAGCAGCGGCCGCGCGTGGGCCAGGAGGACACCCGCCGCCGCCGCCGAGGAAGACGAAGACGAAGACGAAGACATCGGTCGGTCGATTTCCTTGCGTGTGCGTTTCTTTGCTTGCCTCACGATCATTCATTCAGATGGAGGTAAGGCGAAGGGTACTTATTTCTTGCGGTTAATGTGCTTGGAGTGAGCTCAAAGGATTTGAGTTAGTGTGCGAAGGGAGGCTTTCTTTTCTTTCTTGGATGTGCACCGGACGAGCTTGCCAACTCTGCAATTCGGAATTTCCGATGATCCGATCCTTCCGTGCATTGCACTGGTCAAAATTTTCTCTAGCATGCATTTCGCCAAGGCAAGGCTCTTGCTTGCCGATGTCGAATTGCCATGATGCTTCCTGCAGCATGTGTGTACGTAGACCATCATCTGCACTTTTTAGGCCGTACCAATCACTAGATTTTGTATGAAGATAAATTGGTACCCAGCTTTCCCGTATCTTAATTTGGACGATGAAGATTTGGATGAAGACACATGTCGTGCAGTACGTAGCTACATAGGCCACGTCTCGAATATTGCGGACGCGGTTGAAGGACGAACGCAACCACGCAAAGACCAAAGACCGTGACGGTTTCCCTTTTCGCCCTACCGTGGGTCGGGTCATGGCATCGTATTCCAGTTAGTGCATCGCGAACAACCCATTTTCCCTGAGTTTTTTCCTGAGAGTCAAACCTCTGCATGTATAGTACTCCTACTTAGCTAATTACAGCTGATGACCGAAGTCTCAATACATGAAGTGATGTCATGGATGGAAGTGAAATGAAAATACAATTAAGGTGATGATGATCATCAGAATTCAGCACAGAGTTGGCAGCTGTGCTGCTAGTACTGGCCGTCTCTACACTGAATCCCTGGCGTGACTGGCCTCGCGTAGGAGTACTACGATGGATGATTAACTCGCGTAGGAGTAGTACTACGGTCTATGGTGCTGTCCCAGCCCGAAAGCTATATATATAGCGCGGGGAAGCGCAGGTTGCAGTTTTCGAGCACTGTAGCTACCCTGTCCTCTCGCGAAATCGAACGCCATCACCTCTCTTCGTCTATGCCTCTGCTCTGCTTGCTGCGTATGGCCAGTCAGTGAGATAGAGTTACTGCCCCACGAGATGGGAACGGGACGGAGAAGAGTAAATTCCTGGCTTCCCTTTTCGCTGCTTTGATTTCGTTACAGAGAAAGGAAGGAGCGTTTTACCAACGGTGAGAATGAGATGAGAAAAGCTTCTTCCTTTTTCTCCCGGGCTTGGCTAGCTGCCGGACACGCCTATCTCACCCCACTCGTTTCTCTTTTTACCTGAATCCAACCTAGAAAATTACCTACAAAGAGTCCTCCTCTCCTCGTGCCACGCCATGGCGCCGCTGCCATTTCTTCATCCTGATATCTATCCTAGCAGTAGCTGGCTAGTAGCTGACCCTGGTCGATCACTTGATTAGCGTGCATTTTCTACGATGATTAGCACCAGCAGCCCGCGGCGGCGGCGGCATGAAGGCGCGGTCGTGGCGGCGCCGGCGGTGGGGTGCGGGTGCCGGTCGTGCGCGGCGGCGACGGTGGCGGACTGCGTGGCGCTGGGGTGCTGCCCGTGCGCGGTGGTGGGCCTGCTGGGCCTGGCTCTCGTCAGGGCCCCGCTCGCCGTGGGCCGGCGGCTGGCCAGGCGGCGCCGGCGGAAGACGCGGGCCGTGCGCGGGAAGCCGGTGCGCGACGTCGTCGTCGTGGATCAGCCAGAGGGTCCGGAAGCGACGGCGGCGGCGGGCAGCGGGGATAAGGGCTTCGCCAAGGCGGAGGAGGAGCTGGCGCCGTGGCTGGAGGAGATGTACCGGGCGGGCCACTGGGGCTTCGGCCGCCTCGACCTCCAGGTTCCCGGCAGCGAAGAAAACCCCGTCAAGGCAGCCGGCGGATTAACTACTCGTCCTCCTTGACGATCGGCGCCGTTTGTGTGTTTTTTTTCTTCCAGACGCACCATCGATTCTGAAGGACTGAAGCTCTGAAAAATTACGTGCAGAGCAAAGCTAGGCTTCTGAATCAGAATTCTCTCTCTGACCATTGTCCTTCCTAGCACCTAGCTCTAGTTCACCGGTAGTGTAGCTCGTTTGTTCTGAAATTGATTACCGTTTTACTTATGCATTTCTGCCACTACCACCATTTTTTATTGTTCTGCCGATTACGCTTGTATTATCAGTTCGTTTGGAGTAGATAATTTACAGCTTGCAGCTCGTAAAAGGAATTTACCGTGGAGAAAGAAATAACTGTTGGTACTTTGAGAAGAAACTTTTGGAGTTACAAATACTGTTGGTACACAGAAACGTTTTTTTTTTCTGAGACGGTGAACAAAGTAAGGATTCAGCCAGTGGATGTGTAAGACGGCCCATGTACGGATCCCGAGAAAGAAAATAGCCCAACTCCGCAACAGGTTGCTGAAGAGGAGTTGAGACAGTCAGCCCAAGCACAAAAAATCGTTGCGCAATTTGCCCTATTAAAAAGCTATGAAGAAGAGGATAGGGTATCTCTTTCCGGCAATCTATTGTAACACTATATACTAATGCATGTAAGATCTTAAGGTTAAGGATCAAGCAACCAGCTAACCTGTCAGCTAGCAACATGTCCACCCACTAGTAGAGACACTGTTTTCTTTTTCCATGGTTAACACATCCAATGCTGCGTGCAGCTTACTGAAGCAAGGCATAATTGACTTGGAGCCAGAGCATCACGATAAACACATCAAACATGGCGGCAATGGCACGCCACAAGCACAGGCTCAAATTAACTTCATTTGTTGGTCACCCGATGTTTCAAATGCAAATGCAGCAAGATACGATATGGACGAACAAAACCATAAGCCAAAAAAGTTTCATCATGCATCTATTATCCCAAACTCGTCAACCGACAGATAAGAATTTTCTAAGGGACAGGGATTTTTGGAACACAGGTTCCAGTGGTATCGGTTGTACCGACCAGTAGTTTGCCTCCTTTTTCCCATGCATGCAGGATGTGTTGTCAGCTTTTCGGCCCACTACTTTGTATTGAATAGTGCCATGTACTGGGCTGGCCCAGGTCCTCATCTGGTGGGTACATTCGAATTTAACAACGTCGCTAGTAGGCTAAGGCCTTATTTGAATTTTGGGCTGGAACAAGATGTAGTCCGGGTAGCGCTGGGCCGGCACATGTTGTGTATATGGTCCTGGACCATATCGAAATAGACGGGCCAGTTCGAAATGTACCGGGCCCCTAACTCCTGGTATGGCCAACTCCGCAGCGGATAAAATGTAAATCACTTCAGGCTCCTTCCCCCATGGCTCATGCTTCTCTTCACCGATGAAGTCTTCTTCTTCTGATTCGTAGTCGTCGTCCGAAGATTCCTCGTCGTAGTCGTCAATGGCGGTCGCTAAGGAAGCGTGGAGTTCTTCGTCGCTTGCTCGACGGGCTTCCTCCCTTGCTTCACGAGTTGAGAGTTCGGCGAGGTAGGTCTCGTTGGAGGCGAGACGGGCAGCCTCCATGTCATATGACGCCGCGTGCGGGTGGCCGAGCACGGAGCTGCTGCCCCCGACAGGAGGCACAGGAGCTGGCGGGGTGCGTGGGGTAGCGGCAGGCAACCGCGGTGGTGGTGGCGGAGCTCTGTCCGAGATGAAGGAGACGGGCCACGTGTGCCTCGGCTAGCACTACTAGAAATGTCATTCCTTGGGCGACGCGACGAGGGAAGTGGTGGCTCGTCTCCGACGAGCCACCGGTACAGCGAGCGCTTCCTACCACTACCAGCCATGGTTTTTAGGTGTGAGCTCTATGCCTGTAGTCGGTTGGCTGTAGTCGGATGAGTAGAAGCCCGCAATATTTAAGTACAAAGGACCCCTATGGAAAGAGCTGCCCGGGAATTGTATCTCACAGATCGAGCGTTAATCCAATGAGACTTGCCGGCCGAGAGAAGTTAAATTCCCGGGAGAGAGGGTAAGGCTTTTTTTTTCAAACGAACACAGGGAAAACATGGGGCAGGGGACATCGCAAGAGAGACATAAATTAGGGACCCGCTAACCTATGTCGGGCAAAATAGGGCGATCTTTATTTGTAGAATTAAATAAAACAAAGCTACCAAATAATTGCTGGAAGTAATTTACAGGCCGGGGATTTGCATGCTGAGTCTTAAAAAATAAAACTGTTGGGTTGAAATTTGCAGCAATTTTCGTCCAAGAACAGGTCCATTTCGAACTGGCCCGTCTCCTTCGTTATGGTCCAAGACCATATACACAACCTGTGCCGGCCCAGCGCTACCCGGACTACATCTTGTTCCAGTCCAAAATTCAAATAAGGCCTTAGCCTACTAGCGACTTCCTGTTCCGGCTAGAAACAAAACATCGCTGGATATCCTGTACCGGTCTAGGGTAACGCGCGTTGCCATGCTGGGCCAGAAAGGCACTGCCAAGCCTGAAAAAGCACTGAAAGTTGTCAGAACTTTCCCATGAATACCGGATATACGTACTCATGTACTAGTAAACTGATTTAAGGTAGCGGTCGGATTGGACATTCAATGGCCCAGATTCCATGATGCGTGAGTACCATGTTCTAATAGGAATTTTCGTTTTCTAAGCTAGTAGTAGGAGTATAATTTGTGAGTCAACTGAACAGATAAACAACCATACAAGCTCTCCTACAAAGGACATTCGGAGCAAAGCAAAGAGATGATAGAAAAGGCACATGGATGGATCGCATCCAATAATCCATTCTTGCTGAAGTCCACTGGAGGATTTCTTTGCTGCCATCCAGCTTGTTCGCATTCGAATTCCTTTGCTCCTCCCAAATTCTTTCCGTTCGTCCCAGGCCCACTCACCGCCCGCCACGTGTCATCCGGCCCACTCACCAACCGACCAACCATCCGGCCACAGCTCCCTCCAGCCGCTGACAAGCCAACCGTAATGCGAGTCCGGGCCCACGCGTCATCCACAAGGCCGTCCCTGCGCTTTGCGTGCGTCCCGCGGTTCGCAGCGCAACCGCATCCTCTTTATGATATCCCCGGCGCCATCGGACGAGAGCGAGCAAGCGAGCCATGGCGGAGGACGACGATGGCGGCGGCTCCGCTGGAGTAGAGAGCCTTCGAGAAGAACCCGAGGTGAGCGCCGCTGCATCTGAAGATGAAGAGGAGGAGAAGGAGGAGGAGGAGGAGGAGGGGGTGGGATTCACCTTCGCCGCCGCCGCGCAATTCGCTGCTGCCGGTGGTGGCGATGGCGGGGTGTTCGGCGGCGGATGCGTCCGGCCTATGTACTACCCGGTCTTCGGCCGGCCGCGGTCGCCGCCGCCGCCGCCGGAGGAGGAGGAGACGCCGGAGTCGGCGACGTTGCGGGTGCCGCTGGCGCAGCTCCTCCTGGCGGAGCGTGGCTCTTCCTCCTCGTCGACGCGGCAGCCGGGCCAGGACGATCTCGAGGGGGTGTCGGTGGAGACGTACTGCCTGTGGTCCCCCGGGTCCTCGCCGCGTGCGGCGCACCCTTCTTCTTCCCCGGGGGCGGCGAGGTGCCAGAAGAGCGGGTCCACGGGGTCGGTCCTGCGGTGGCGCCAGCGGCTCGTCGGGCTCGGCCGGAGCCACAGCGACGGAAAGGAGAAGTTCGTGTTCCTGGCGGCCGACGCTGGCTCCTCCCCTGGCCGCAAGGAGGGGGCCGATGTCTCCCCCGGCCGCAAGGGAGTTTCCGGCGGCGGCAGCGGCGGCCATGGGTGGAGTAGCTCCTATTACGGGAGAGGCAACAGCAGGGGAGGATCAGGAAGCCGGAGGTCCACGTCGTCGTCGTTCCTGCCGTATAAGCAGGATTTGCTCGGGCTCTTCGCCAACGCCGGCGCCCTCCGCCGGAGCTATCACCCCTTCTGATTTTAACCGGTTTAACTGCCTCGCCGGTCGTTTTACCTTGTTTGTGGAGATCTTAAGTTGTGACGTCGCTGACCCTGGTGTGGCTTGCTATGCTGATTTTTTTTTACTTTTCTTTTGAGATTGTGATTATGGTGTGCATAAATTAATTTTTCTTTTGCTTTTGTACAACACGAAAGAATTTTAACATACTTCTAGCAGATGCTTGTGTGCAAGTTCTTGTTGACATGTACGTACTGTCCGGGTATTCAGTTCAGTTGAAGCGTCAGAATGAGAAATCAACTGAAGAACCAAACATTGCAGACGCATCGGAGCTAAACTAATGCAATTCATGGTGAAGCATCATGTCCCTCCAACTCTATGATCATCCGAGGGCGTGATTGTTACTACTTACTTAATCAATTTAAGCAACGTCAAGCTGTGGTTGCACTTGCAGTACGTTGGTCAAGGTGCATCTCCCTTAATTAAAGCCCTGAATAAGCCGCCATCAGTTCCGGTGAATGAACGGCCGCTGTCCAACGTACCTGCATCTCTAATCCTTTCCCTGCTGCTCAACAGCTCTACAGTAGCAGCTAAGCTAGCATTACTCTTCCTGAAACTTTACTCTTTTGATTATTGTTAACATGCATGCCTCGCTGTACCTCATGACTCTAATTAAGCAACTCTGATTCGGTGACTTTAGCTTAGCTTAGCCGATCCTCAAGCCTTACGAGTAATGCATGCCTTTATTACCACCTGTACGTACTCTCTTTTTATCAGTCTTGTATTTCTGTACAGAAGGATCAGAAATTCAGAACGCTGATTCTTCCTAGAGGATTGGGTTTTTTTTAAAAAAAATTGAGAACAACCAAGAGGATTAGTGGGCTGTGTGAGAAGGTGCATCACAAACTGGCCCAACTAGAGTAGGAATTGTTCGATGGCACTACATATAACTTCGGCCCGACGGGCCTGAAGAAGAGAACCCCCACTGCTGGATTCCAGCCCGGTCGGGTAGACCGTTTCTGCCCGTCGAGGCCCCGTTCTGTTCTGGCAGAAATTTGAACTCAAATTCCAAGCCAATCCCCACAGGTAATTCGCTTACCGAACGAGGCCTGGGGAAGCGATCTGTTCGTGAGGCGATTCTTGGCAGCCGCTGGATCCTTGACATCAGGGCAGGTTTCCTGCCTTCGATGATGCAGGAATTTAGATCTCTCTTGGTGCTGGTCATGCATTTTCAGCTCTCCGATCACCGTCCTGATGCCATCGTGTGGAAGCTTACCGACCATGGCTCCTGCTCGGCGAATTCGGCCTATAGTGCGCAATTTCACGGTCTTGTCAGGCAGCCTTTTGTGACCCTAATTTGGAAAATATGGACCCCTGAGAAATGCCGTTTTTTCGGCTGGGTCCTTGCACAGAACGGGTGCCTACGGCGGACATTCTCACTCTGATAGTTATCTCTAACGACAAATGGTGCCCGTTCTGCCACTCGACCGAGGAAACAACCATTCATCTTTGCATGCGGTGTGCTTTCTCTTCGGACCTTTGGAGGATGGTGGCTGATTGGACTGGCTGCCGTATCTGGAATCCCGGGGCTTGGCCTACCTTCACTTCAATCAGACAGTGGTGGATCTCCATCATCGAACGTGCCAAGCTGCATGGAAAGCAAATGGGCAAGGCGGTGGCGACAATTTCCTTGCTTGTCCTTTGGGAATCTGGAAAGAACGGAATCGTCAAATCTTTCAAAACAAACTTAGGTCCAAGAATGATGTTCTCAGCATAATCAAGGAGGAGCCCGCGGCTTGGAAGCAAGCAGGCGCAGGATTGGCATGCTCTACTCTGGACTAGACGATGTACCTTGATTAGTTTTAGCTTTCGGATTTCCTAGTTCTCAGTCGCCTGAGAAATTGTATTTCTCAGTCGACGGTGTGGACCGTTGGATGAACCAGCAAGATTCGTGCTTGTTGTCAGACGACTGGTAAAAAATAAATAACCGAACAACCGGACATGCACAATAACAGCATGTTGGCTTGGTGGTTAGTACGCTTTGCCATCAATTGGAGGTTGCAGGTTCGAATTCTTGGGAGCTCATTTTGCTGTTTATTTTGTTCTTTTTTTTGTTGTTTCTTTTTTCTTTTTCGTTTTTTTTGTTTATTTTTGTTTTCATTATCCTCTCTATTTTGTTTTACTTTTGTTTCTGATATGCATGTCTTGTGTTAAGAGTAGGGCAAGTTGCATGTTTCTAAATTAATAATGGCGCAGTGATGCTAGTACTTCATCCGATCTATATTAATTGTCTCAAATTTGTATAAATATGGATGTATCTATGTCTAAAAAACGTCTAGATACATGTAATATTTCGACAATTAATATGGATCGGAGGGATTAGTTGACATATTTTTTCATATCTTTATTTTTTAAAGAACCGCACACTTCGAGTTTTCAGGTTTTCTTTTTTGCAGCTGCAACTTGGTATCTTTTCATAAATTACAAGCGAAATTTGTGTGCTGAATTTTTGCAACCGCAAATTAGTTTAATAGCTTCAAGTGTATTTTTAAAAAGATTGCAACTCTATGTCTTTTCATAAATTGCAAGCGAAATTTTTGCACTGACTTTTGGAACTGCAACTTATATTTTAATAATTGCAACCGTAATTCATGTGCTTATTTTTTGCGGTTGCAACGTCGTGACACGAGCTGAAAAAACGCAATCCACACACAGGCACACCCATGCATGTACAGGTCCACACACACCCATGCATGTATGCATGCACCGGTCCTCACACACACACACACGACATGGAACTTGCCTGGCCCGTCGACTGAGAAATTTGTTTTCTCAGCCGACTGTGCCGTAGTCAGTCCCTTTAGCTTTCTTCTTAGTTTTGTTCTGTTTTCCCCCCTCCTCTCTTCTTTTTCTTTTCCTAAACTTTGTTCCCGGACCGCTATGCGACCCTCTTTGACAATAAAATGGATCGCTGCGTTTCGTCAAAAAAAAAATCATTCGCAGCAAGTGAAACTATGAACCCGCCGGTCACGGATGCTCATGTATACCTGCATTTTGCCGTGACAAATTGCCCAGCCTCATTCCTGACTACAACTCCCGACCCTGCTAAATTTCAAGCGAGCATCAACCGCACCATCCGTGTTCAGTTTTATTTTTTGAGGACACCTCAAAAGGGGCAGGGGTTCCTGCATTTCATTATAGAAGAATTAGAGTTGCCCGGTTTATTAGGGAAAACCGGACAAAAACCAGATACAAGAGGACGAAGCCCCTAACAGTCAACAGGAGGAACGACACAACGAACAAACGCTCCGCCTACACGCCAACACACCAACGGGAGAACCGAAGAAGAACCCCGCCATATCGAAGCACACATCGCCCTTCCACTGAGCAAGCCAGATCCGGCATGACTCCCCAGAGAGGGCCGAAGGACCTTGACGGGCTCCAAAGGAGCACGGAAGAAACATCGACAGAGCCCCGCACCACCGAACCGCACTCGCCACCACCACACGAAGGGGAGAGAAACCAAATCCGCGAAGAGGAGTAGGTTTGGGCCGCCTTGACGCAGGAGGACGTGAGGCGCAACTCAAGAACCCGGCATCAACCATTGCATCAGACCTCCTGAGGACCAACGCTTTCCAGGGCCGCCGCCCCCACGCCCAGAACCCGACCGCGCCCCACGCAGCAGCCGCCTTCACTCCCTTTGCGAGGCCGCCGCCTCGACATCCTTTCTCTGCTTGACTGAGACCAATCTGCGCCCCAAAACGCTAGATCGGCGGCCTAGACAACCAAGACGCGACCCGGAACCGCCGTCCCGGCATCCACCGCTGAAGCAACGCCGGCGAGAAGCCACACGAGCCACAGCCATACGCACGGGGAAGGGAGACGAGCGACTGCACCAGATTTGCAGCCGGAAACGCCTCCGAGGAGCCCGCCGTTCGCCATCGAGGCTGGCTAGGCCGTCCGCCGGCAAGATCCGGTGCACAACCACTCTCCGGCGCCAGATCCGCGGCCGGACATGGCCACCAACGCCCGGCAGCACCGGGGCCCGCCGCCGCCCAGCCGCCCGCGCCGCGCCCGGCCGACACCTACACCACCACGCACCGCAGCAGGGAGCGCGCCAGCAGTCGACGAGAGGAGGCCGCCCCGCCGCCACCATCCCAGGACGTGCACGGCTTAGCCGGCACCCCCTCCGGTGACAGCGGCGCAAGGGAGAGGGCGAGGAGGCCCTAGGCCGGCGGCGGCTAGGGTTTCCCACGCCAGAGAAAGGCGACCCGGGGGACTCACTGTCTTGGAGGCTTCAGTGTTCAGTTTTATCCACCCAAACTCAGGTCGCATACATTCACACTCCTTGGATAACCGTAGCCCGATAGACGTACTAGCCATTGCAGGCGATTCAAGTGGCTTTACTAGTACATCAACAAGTTCCATTGGTTTCCGAGGTTGGTTGGTACTGTACTAAACAATTTTCAGACCATTGCTACTGTTGTTTTTCAGAATTGCTAATCAGTAATCAGTAGCAACTCTAAAGAAAGAAATGCATGACATGGCTAGTCAAACCCTGCTTCAGCCTTACGCAGATCATGGGTAACCACACCCGGCTGGACATCTGAGCTGTCCGAGGTCGCAATCAAAGGTTGAGATCAGCCTCGGTTGCACCACAGCCACATGCAAGCAAGCATCTAGCTAGCTCCCGTGTGCACCGTGCATTGGAGAAGCTTACGGCTTACTCCTACTGTAACTCACAGAGGGCTTCTCGTATAAGTAAAGCCCGTGGTTCCGGGTTGAGAGGGGGAGCTGAGCTGAGCTAGCCACCCAGACAGACAGCCAAGCCATGGCTTGGGAAATTGCACAAGCGCGGCAGAAGAAGCTGAAGCCTCAATAATCTACCAATCTAAGTAGGAGTAGCAAAGCTATATATGTCGAGCATGGATCAAGGCGACGATGGCGGCGAGTTCACCTTCTCCGTGGCTGCGCCTCTAGCACTAGCGGCCGGCGGCGTAGGCGTCTTATTCCCCTGCAGCAGCCGACGGATCGTTGCCGCCCGGCAGTACCCGGTCTTCGGCCAGCCGCGGTCGCCGCCGCGCCGCGGGGCACCGGAGCCGGGGACGATGGCCGCCCAGTCGCCGGCGCCACGCTGCCGGAAGAGCGGGTCCACGGGGTCGGCCGTCCTGCGGCTCGTCGGGCTCGGGCGGAGCCACAGCGACGGCAAGCACAAGTTCGTCTTCTTCGACGCCGGCGGCGGCTGCTCCGAGCGCAAGGCGAGGGGCGGTGGCGGCGGCGATGTTGCCTGGAGCTATTACGCGAAGGCCGGTGCCGCCGGCGGTGGCGGCGGCAATGGCGGGAGGCGGCGGACGTTCCTCCCGTACAAGCAGGACCTCGTCGGGCTCTTCGCCAGCGCCACCGCGTTCCGGCGGACCTATCACCCGCTCTAATTACCGTCCCCCTTTTTTCCCCACTGTTCTTAGCTACCGGAGTCACTCTTTGCAAACTTGGTGAAGTTGATCGATGTGGCGTGTTATTTTGCATGAATTGTACTGTGTGATTGAGATAAGGGAGATAAATCTGATCGAGTTCTTTATTGCTACGTCATTGGAGTTGGTAACAGAGCTTGTAGCCAGCTGATTAAGTTTTTATATCAGTCTGATCCAGGGTGTTCTTTTGCATATATCACTGTTTGATTGGTAAAATCGTTCAAGTTCTTTACTGGTACGGAGTATGTAATTATCGGGGTGTGTAACAGAGCATGCAGCTGATGATTAAATTACTTGTCTTTAAGTTACTTTGTACCGAGTACTATCTTCGTTTCTAAATGTAAAATGTTTTAAGTTTGTTCTAAGTTAAAAAAAAAGACAATTCAAAATTTATAGATACTCCGTACTAATATCTACGATAAGTACTCTTATTTCTTTGGATCTCTCCAAATGAGTATTACTACGAAGATATATATCAATTTAAAAAAGCTAGTTTAGAATTATAGATGCTGGTATTCTTTTTATAAGCTTGATCAAAATAAGTACAACTCTTATTTCCATGGATTCGTCCAAATCAAAACCAAAGAAATCCAGCTAGCTACTGCATTTCGACCTTCTTCTAGCTAGCTGGCTACTGCTTAAAGACTTGATCAAATTAGTTGGAACGTACGGTCGTTCTCCGTCTTCTTCAATTCACCAACTCTCCTTAATCCTTACCCAAGCTTTACTCATTATATTAGTGGCCACAGACTAATGTGACCGTGCAATCATATCATATATCCAAGTCTGCCTTAATTAATCTTCACTGCATAGCATGGACTTAGCTAGCTTGATTTGTATATTCCTTCAAACTTTAAATAGCAAATATGTAAAATTTAGTAATACTTATTAATAGCTTGTGCACCTTATTCTGATTTTTTTCTAGCAATTAGCCACTCTCTTGGTTCTAAATGTTTTAACTTTCTCCTAAGTCAAACATAAAATTTGACCAAGTTTACAGAAAAATCTAACAACATTGGTTTTATGAGATCCTTCACAATATATATCTTGATACTATACTTATTTGATATTATAAATATTAATTATTCTTTTATAAATTTAGTCAAACTTAAGATAATTTGACTCAGGACAAAGCTATAACCTTATATTTAGGAACATACGTAGTGGTAGTTAGGATCGTCACTAAGACTAAACTAAGAATACTAGCTTATCTCCGTACAAGAAATCGTCTAGCAAGTTCATTTAGACCTTCAAATGAAATAGTTCTACCTCTCATGGCTCCTTAAAATCAGATCCAGACGTTGAGAGCGTATGCTCCAAGATTAATTGGAACGTACGATCATTACCATACACATCTCCTTCGATTCACCAACTCTTCGGCGCTTCGGCCTGGATCCTTAATTTCCCAAGCTTTTACTCTTTGTAATTAGTGGTACAAAATGAGTCTGGTCATGCAATCATATCATACATCCATGTCTGCCTTAATTAATCCTCACTGTAGCTAAGGACCTAGCTTGATTAATTTGTCCATGTTTCTTCCAGCCTACGACACAAGCGCATGGCTCATATCGACCAAGTGCAAGTGTTGACGTGGATAGCAGCAATAGTGATCGTCGTAGTGTTCCGGAGAGGATACACGGTAGGAGTAGCTTGCTCTTTTCTTTCTCATAATAATTGATCCACGTCAGAGCAAGCGTAGATTTTTTTTCCGCTTAGATATTTATGTAATACGAAGTACAGTTTTTTTGTGCCGGCATATAAATGGGGTTCTTTCTTTTTTCTTTATACGGTCACCGTGAGAGGCCTCGCCTTGTTTTTTAGAACTTCGAAATGGCTGGTTGTTCCTGCATTTTATAAAGAAAAAAGAAAGAACCCCATTTATAGAGAAAACAAGGCCAAAAACCTTACATTTGATCGGTACAGAGTAATATGTAAAACAATCCTAACACAACGATTGACTCAGTCCTGCCTAGCAAGTCTCAAAACAAGACCTGGAATCTTACATTATTTTTTAAAATGCAAGCGATAACAATGTTTTTACGGTTTTGCTATTTCTTAGGCGACTGAGAAATAACTATTTCTCAATCGATAATAACAACCTTTTGATTCAATCACTGAGTGTAAGATTATTGTAGGTACGATGGATAAGAAAATCTTGATTGGATGGTTACGATTGTTGACTAAGAAATAACTATTTCTTAGACGACTGATGAGAAATAGACACTCTTGCTAGGCAGCTACGAAGTAGCGATGTCTTGCTTTTCCAATTGTTCTCATCGGCGTCAAGTGCAGATAACACCGCCATACGACACGGTCGGTCGAGCTTGGCTTGATTAGACTCTCCATGGGATTAATCAACAAGCAAATCAAGTTTAGGACGAAGATCACGACGGCTCTTGCTGGATAGTTTGAAAAGAAGGATCGTGACGGGTCTCAGTAATTACTCCTAGGTACGTTGTCGTGAGCGTGCGACCAATGGGTTGGAATGGAATTGGACCGGACGGGTCACCGTGGGTCCAACAGGAAAGGATCATCTGACGTCTCTTAATTAATTGCTACTTGGGATGAGATCGATCGGCGCGTACGTTCGTTTCGGGAAAGCTAGGCTGTAGCTAACATCCCACTATCCCAGGCTCCTCTTTTATTTATTTCCAAACAAACATCATTAATTTTATTTTTCTCTTTTGAAAAAAAAACACTTTTTTTAGAGGTTTTGAAAAAATACACTTTTTTTAGCGAATGAAAAAAACACTTATTAACGTTTATTTCCAAACACACATCCCTGCCCGCACCCGCACCCGCCCCCGACGGCCGGAGGCCCAAATCGCCCGATGGGCTGTAGCGCCTGATGAGGATCGACGAATTTGACCGGGCAAAGGACAAGATGGACTGCGGCCTGCGGGAAGGAAATAGGGGTGGAGGACATCTGAAAAAAAAAAAACTGGCCACCAAGTCATCTTGAGTTCTGACGGGTGGGCCCGATCTGTCAGGATATGGAAAATACTGTATGTGTGGGCGATCGCCCCTCTCTCTCCCCGTCCCACCGCTTCCCTCTCTCTTCGGGACTCCGGCTAGGTTTGCCCACCGCCGCCGCCGCTGCCCCCAGCTCCGCCGCTTCCCCACCACGCGCTCCACCGGCCCGTCCCAGCCTTCGCCGATTAGACATAGCCTGGCCCCGACCCACTCCCTGACGACGTCTAGGAGCACTCCTCCTTCCTCCCCGCCGACGCCGACCGCGGCTCCGTGGCGGGCGCCTGTCGCGGCTCCGTTGACATAGCCGTGAATATGTTTCAGGATCCTTTTTTTTGTTTTGTTTTTGATGGTGTATCAGGTGGATGTTTTGTTTGATACGCTTCTATAGATCCAATGTTCTTCTTAAGTTGTACTTTCACTAAGAACTAGTGACTCGGGAAATATTCAAAAGGAAACTGTTACTCCAAAGTGAACATAAGTGCCCCATCTTGTACTTGTTTAGGAACTTTAGTTATTTTTCATACCTTTGCGGTTTTGTTTCAGGACAGTTGATACTTGTTCTGTGCTGTAAATTATTGATCTAGAACAGAATGGCATGAACGTCCTAACCTTTCTTTGTGCAGGATATGTATGATTTTCATGGCTCTGGACAGACCTTCAACACCTCGCATTTGATCGTGGCATGGCATGGCATAACATGATCAGGCTTCTCACCATGGGTTTAGGGAGCGAAGGGTATATTATCTTAACTTCATGGGAAATGAGTTTGGGCATCCTGGCCAGTCTGTACAATGTTATTGGCGTACTGCATTCTGTGTTTTGTTCTGAGTAATAATTGCATTATTGGCTTACTGCATTCTGTGGTGTTGTGTTTTACAGTGATTTGAACCATGTTTTTTTAATCGTATGCATTATGTAATCTGTGCCTCCGAAGAGGATGTTAACTTCTCTTTGGGCAGAATGGATAGATTTTACAAGAGGTCCGCAAAGTCTTCCAAATGGCTCTGTCCTCCCTGGAAATAATAGCAGTAATGATTTTCTCAGGCTATATTTAGTCAAGAGTCAAGACACCAGATTTCATAACTGACTTTGTTTGAGTAAAGCATCGATCTGTTCACCGTGAGTCCTTGGCAATTTTGGATGAGTATTACATCGGATTACTGGCTAGCATATCAGATTAGTTTTCACCATTAGCAGCTACCAGTGAATCAACCCGAATTCTACAACAACAAATAGCATATCAGATTAGTTCGGCAACAGGCTAAGAACAAGCAAATTGTTATCTAGAAGTCTAAAAGCCTAAAGTTACGATCTTTGGTGATTTATTTTCTGGTTGTGCCTGAACACATGCTCTTTCTTTCTTCTTTTAATCTTATAGTAGCTATCACTGGTTAGTGGCATGTAATCTTTCTATCTCTGCCTTATACATGATAATGAGATTTTACAAGGAAGTCAGCTGAACCTACGAAGGCCTTTTCTGAAAAGGACCGGCTAAAGGCACTAGGAACATAATAACTTCATTTGACAGCCAAATAATTAACGGGTGGTCAATCCAGATGACTCCATCGAAAGAATGGCTAGCTTAGCTCTTGGAGGTTGTTAGGTCCTGCTTATTTTGTTGGCTTTGTTGTACACGTCAGACATTTAAATATAAGAGAAATGTTCCTGGTTATATATATCCTTATGATAAGACTTATGGTATGATCAATGGGGCTACGGGAGAGACTGGCTTGAGTCCAATTATTTGAGATACCCAGACGCTACAGGTGATACTTCTAGGCTAGCTCGATAAGAAAAGATTTTTAGTTGGTTAGCTTCATTCTGGAGTACCAAACAGCTCTAATAAAACGCTATATAGCATGGTATAAAATAGGTTGTGGTGAGGCCTCCCCGCTGCAACCTACAGCGATTTTAGGAACTAAACGTATTCTATTTGTACTTCATGCTCTTTAGTTTCCATTTCTGCTCTATGACTGTATCGTTGCATTTTGTGTACTGTTGGTGTTGTAGTGGATAACTCCTCTGTTTATATGGTTGGTTCATTGTTGTAACTTCACCTAATCAGCCAAAATGGAAAAATAGGCCCACCAAAAGATGTTTAACAACAGGCTGCACAAGTAAAAGAAAGGCTATATTCAGGGGCGCAGCAAGGCGCGTGATTCCTTCTAGTATATATCTATACACGAATTGTACTACCAGTCTTGCAATAGTTATTGCATTACTTCAAATTCTGTTGAAGTTATTGTGGTTCATCGATTTCGTCACTACTCAAGTATGCTTCTTGTGGAGTTGCAGTGTAAATAACTACTTTGCAGGCTTACAAGTCCTTTATTTTTTTGATCAGTTTTACCAACATGAAGAGGAGATTGTCAAAAAAGTTACAAAGGAAGATGACAATGCTTGGGTAGGTTGTGCATCAGTAGTTCTTTTTTCAATCAACTGCAGGGTCGTAGATGAGAGGTCTTAGATTCTTAGTACAATGACCTCGCCTGTTCATTTTTTTTAACACAATGCCAGTCCAGAGCTGTCTTTAGTGGATTTTGGGTAAACAGCAACAGGAAGATAAACTGAAGGGGTAATGAAACAGCAGCAAAGTGGCTCGATAATGCTCTCTTGGTTAGTATATTCCACCGAGTTTGGGAATCCTGGTGGTATTGAGGCGGCTAATCTCTGAAGACGCACACATGTAATGAAGGCTGAAATTGTTTGTGAGGTTCCTTCCAGTTCTCCCATCCCATATTTATTCAAAATTTTCAAACTGTAGCAACATTCACAACTTTACTGACAGGTGGCAAAGCAACTCAATAATCCAGACAAGATGCACCTAGCTCTGCACTATGATCCCTTGAAGAATCGAGCTGTTGCCCCTTTGCTTGCCGAGGGGCTAGAAGGCAGGCTACAATGGACTCTCAAGGTCAAGATCAGGAGATCCTAAGTAGGCTCAGCGGGTAATCTGGCTCTGCCCTGAAGATGGTGAATGATGCAAAACCCAAGAGACCACTGTGGTCTTGAGATCAAGAGACACGCTGAAATATATATCGAAACTGTACATAGAGTTTGTTTGCTTTGCTGTTCTTGTAATAGGGTGCCTACTGACTCAACAATGGCCTCAAGAAAAGTCTAGCTTCTATCAAATCATTCATTCTGCATTCTGTAATGAAACCTGTGTGCTTGTCGATCTATGGGAAGCTGAGATAACCTACTGATTAGCACATACTCAACAATGGCTTGTTTTTGTGGAAGTAGGGATATTAAGAAAGACTTCATACGATAAGAATGTATCAAATCATTCGTTCTGTAATAGTTGTCATGTACTAACATACGGAGTAATGCACAAGCACAGGTTGCAACATAATGCACGTAATCAACGTTTAGTCAAGTACAGGTAACAGTAGACACCGAGCATAACCTGTCCGCGTTTCAGGGGTCGATCCGTCAGGGGGGTGATCTAAGCCAGGAACCAAACCGGAGAAGAGTTGGCTGACGCCGCTCGGTACTGGAACAATCGGCGGATGCTGTCGCCATTGCCCGGGCACATGCCATTGTCACTGCACAGGTATGATCGGAACGTAGGACTCAGTGATCTCGTGTCGTCCAGGTAGTAGACGCCCTCCTCGCAGCCGGGAAAATCAGCAACGTCGTAAGATCTGGAGCACCCATGTGCCAAGAAGATCATGCGGCCGTTCAAGCCAGGCAAGAGTGTCCAGGTCAGAATCTCGACCTTGCCGCCGGTGGCCACCTGCCGCCGCTGCTGCTGCAGGTGCCGTGTGATCTGAAACACGAGGAACCTGCTGGCCTGGCCGTGTCCGAAAGTGGATTGGACCACTGAGCATCTGACCACCAGCAGGAGTTCTCCTCGGCTCTCCACAAGATAACGCCCGGCCAAGACCTCATTCTCGCCGCATTCAACTGGCTCCCGGGGTTGGAACAGATGAAAGATCTCCTGAAGCGTCCCCATCGCCATCGCTTGTTCTTGCCGTATGCTGATAAGATTTTCCCCGCTGGTCAAGAAATGGAAGAACCCTCCCTGATGCGCTACGTCCTCCAGGGTGACGGGCGCGTGCACCTAACTCAACCGGGCGTAACCCCTCGCCGCCGCGATCTGGTGACGCTCAGCTCCGTCCTCGACGAGCCAGAAAGCTATCTGCGGCATGAGCGGGAAATGGCTCGTGTCGGCGCTCTGGATGATGGCGGCAGCGACGCACGGCGCGTCCGACCCCACAGGCGAGGAGGAGAGAGCGGCCGCGAAGATGACCATCGGACCTGCCTCTGGGTCGCGGTAGGCAGCGCCGCTGGGTTCTTCCTCCCCAACTTCGACCCGCACCCACGTAACAGAGTCGGGCACGAGAATTCGCCGGCCGTTGTGGATGTTCTCGATCTCGTGTCCCCGGTGATGTTGAAGGGCGAGGAACAGCCATCCGCCCTCGTACGCTCCAAAGAAGCGTGCGCCGCCGGTGTCGCCCGCAACGCGTAGGCGATGGGTCTCCCCATGGACGACGCAGTACAAGTCTGAGATGACTCTGCGGGAAATCCCCGGCTGCTGTGCAGGGAGCGGCATTGTGCGCCCACGAGGAAGGAGGAGTCACGGGAGCAACCGCTGGCGCTGGTGCAGCGGCGGCGGGATGACCCTCCGCCACGCCAAGGACATGCTCACCCGATCTACCATACACGGCAAGTGTCCAGCTATCTCGGAGAGGATATCCGCATCCAAATCCTGCCACAGCAGGTTCGGACGCGCCATGGGGGGTCGGCTTGGGGAGGAGAGGGGAGCGAGAGGGGTGCGCTTCGGCGCGAGGAAGAAGAAGGGGGCGAGAAAGAAGATGGCCGTGGGGGGAATTTTTCTTTTTCGGGAGGGTTTGGTTTATTTTCTACGGTAGCTTCTGGAGGAAGGAAATACCCGAGCGCGCTCGTCCCTCGTTATTGGGCCCTTCGGTCGGTTGATAATACCTGGCCCATGATCAGGTTGGGCCGCTGTGTGCACTGGAACATGTTGGGCCGCTGGAGATACACAATTAATTGATCGTTCCTGTCCGTTTCGATTCTCAACAACAAAAAGAAAGTTCGTGTCCGTTTCCGGCTAGGCAACGTTACCTTACATATCCTCCTTTAAATGGCTCAGACCGGTGGAAAAACAGTACTACGTCGTTTTCCTTTTTTCTATATACAACAACTCAATCCATGGAACTAGCATCTCGCGCCGATGACATGCTGCCGTCTTTACCCATGGACGTCATCTCCGAGATCCTTTCTCGGACGCCGGTGAAGTCCGCGTGCCGATTCCGGTGCGTGTCCAAGGCGTGGCACGCGCTTATCTCCGACCCGGCGTTCCTCGCCACCCATAGGGAGCCGTCGCACCTCATCGTCGCCAACTCCACTAGCGATGCTGCTTATGGATCCATAGACTGGTGCTGCCGCGACCTGCGGCTAATGGATCTGAACGGCAACATCGTAAGGGTGATGAAGCGTGCCGGTACCTTTCTGATGACGGGCTCCGGCGCCGTCGATGGCCCTACCTGCATCACCACCAATGGTTCTGTCGTAAGCCTGATTGATCTGGCCACTGGGAATGTGCGAGCGACCTCCCTAGCACAAGAAGAGGGGAGACGCGGTTACGAGGATTTCATCTTCGGCGTCGGTTGCGCCGTCCCATCTGGCAAGTACAAAGATGGTTTCCCTTGCAACACTGCACACCTGCAATGTCCTCACGTTGGAGGGTGCAGACGTCGAGTGGAGACAGGCACAATCGTGTCCAGCCCAAGTCTCTTTGGGCTATCGCCAAAGGTTATCGGTTACGGTCAACGGTGTCATGCACTTCTTGTACAACTCGGTAACACCCCGGGGGGATGAGGACCACATACTCCGTTTCGATCTCGAGAGCGAGGAGTGGAAGGAGTCGATCAGAGGTCCAATGAGAATTATGGAACCAGCTGATGGGTGGCCACAAGAGAGAACATATATGATCGAGCTCGATGACATGCTATGCATGGTTGATCTGGAGGAATGCTTTACCCATTTGTGGCTGCTGGATGATTCCGTCGAGAGCACTTGGGTCAAGACATACACGATACCAATGGCTCCTACAACCCGTGCAGAGGTACCTTTGAGGATGATGCGTGATAGTGGAAAGCTGCTAGTGTATTGCGCTCCTAGCCCTTATTCTTCCACGGCAATTCCGATGTTGCAAGTCTACGATCCACTCACGGGGTCACGCACTCACCTTGTGACCTTTCGAGACCAAGGCCGGGAGGACGCCGTTGGTATTTGCCTCATAGACTTGAAGTATGTTGTCTCTCCGGTTGTTGAGCATGAAGAATTCAACCGTTCTCTTATTTAATTAGTGATATTTTGACAGAAGAAATATATGAGGTTTGACGTTATGATGTCAAACCAAAGTTTCATCAAGTGTAAATATCAAACCAGTTCTTCAAATCTAGTTTCAAATAATCTTAAATTTATGTTTGGATGTTATCTTCCTGATCAACGCTCTCAAGACGTAGTCATATTACTAGTCATGCATGCAGATGCACGAACAGATTGATAGTTGCTCCGGCGTACAGTATAACTTATCATGGATGCAGATTGGTTTATGCTTTGATCGTTTGGAGAATTCTCCATCGAATTCCAATTAACAAAACACCAACAAGTCTGGAGTAAACAAATGCACGACGGCATGTATTGGACCAACCAGATGATGTCCCGTAGTTAAGATACGTGAGTGAAAAATGAGAAGACAGAATGTATTTTTCTCTCAAGGGAACAGAATGGCTTTTAAGAAGACAGGCTTTGGCCCAGCTCGTGAGTGGAAATGAGAAGACAGAATGATTTTCTTTTCAAGGGAAGAGAATGGCTTTGGCGCAGCTCGTGAGTGGAACCTGTCTTCGTTAACGGGCCTAGCCTGGCCCGGCTCACCTCTCTCTCTCTCTCTTCCCGATCGGGTCGCTTCGCTCTGAGACGAGCGAGCCCATTCGTTTCTCCGCCAAGCCCAGAAGCCCTGGGCATTCGCAACATGGCCGCCTCCGCCCGGCCCATCCTACTCCACCACCACTGCCAAGACGGCGGCCACCGCTGGGCCACGGTGAGGTGCTCATGGTCTCGAGGCGTCAGGAGCTCGACGCCTCGACCACGGTCCACCACGGCCACGAGATTCCGATCTGTTCGCTCAATTTTTTTTATTCCGATCCTGTGTCTGCTGCGTGATAGCCAGCCAATTGATTGACGCAATCCCGATCCAACTTGTTCGTCAAGGCAACGTGAGTACGTGACCGACCCGGCCCCCTACGTGCGTGTCCTTTAAAAGGCCTCGGCCCATCGGAAATCAGCACTACGTCGTAAGTACGTTTCTCTTTCTTTTTTTTTCTGGAACAAGCACCGCGCAACGACGGTAGGCTGCCGTGCCGAGTTGTGGGAAAAGCCCGACCGACCTGGCCCGGCGGCCTGAAGGCACGCGGGCCAATTTAGGCCCGTTCAAGCTGTTTTTGAACCAAAAAAAACTTCCGTTATATTACATTGTCGACACACAATGTTTGTGAGATTTTGCTAATTTCTCTGAATTTTAATGGTTGTATCCAGCTAAGATTGCAAATTCAATTTACCAAAACTTTGATATATTTTTTCTTTCTTAACAAAAGCACCGGACCTAGGTTTGGAGAAACTCCTCTCAAAATCTCACGTAAATATCCAGTCATACCTGTCTTGTGGGCACGACATGTTAGATTGAGAATCAAATGACATGTTGGAGTCGTGGAGATCGCCGGGACCTCACAAAATGGAACCTTCGTGTCTCAAGGAACCCGCAGGAAGGAGGTGTCAGATCGGATGGTGGTGCACCGGGCAGTGGCCGGCAGCGAGCTCTTGCTCTAGAGGTCTTCCGTGCCGTCGGAGTTGTGGTCAAATACTTCCCATGATGTGCAGCGAAGAAGACTAAATGTATTTAAGAACGGAAGGAGTAAGTGGGTGGGTCAGTGGGTGGAATACACTGATCGAGATTACGAGAAAAGTAGGGAAGTAGAGAATGAATCTTTTGCTGTGGTTCCGAGACGATGGAGAAAACCAAAAATACATGGAACGGGTTGGAGAAAACCAAATACTGGACTCGATCGGGCCTCAGGATCGGGCCCTTGCCTGCGACGTTTACACGTTCCAATTGCTAATATGCACGTGCGGTGTAAAGCAGAGCTCCTTTACATGTATGGCCAGATTTATAAAGTTAAAAGTATAATCCGTCCAAATTAATCGTACATGTCGAACATAACAGGAAGACTAGTGGGCCGGAGCCTTGCAGATACCAGCGTCCTGGATGATGTTTGACGCGTGGTATGGAAGAAAACCTTCTTGAAAATCTTCCAGTCAGAATACAAATTTCTATCCTGTTGTCCGATTCAAAATTGAAATAGCAACTCAAGCACCACAACATCTGACATCAGAAGCTTCATCTGAGAAAAATGCAGCTAGAGATGATCAATTAGTGCCAACCATTGTCATAGCATATTTGTTCAGTCATTCTACTTAACGCTTTCAACAGTTCTGAATTTTAGAACCGCGAGGCCTAAACAAACAGGCTCCTCCTGTCAAAAGAACAAGAGCAAGTTTAGCTAGCAGAAACACAGAAACACAAGGGCTGCTGAGTTTTTCTGAACCTATATCAAGTTTAGCTACACCAAATGACCAAAGGTCTGAATTCTCATGTTGTCGTGTCCGAGGTGGCGACACTTCTGAAGAGGTGAACTGTGAGGCGGCTGTCAGGAGTCCTTCTCTGATCTCATCGACTACGTGTTGGTATCCGGGTAGCGCGGCGCAGCTTCGGCTGAATTAGCAGAAAACAACGAGGTAGTTAGACATCGTGTCACGGGTACTTCAACTCTTGTAGAACATCAATAATCTTGATCTCAAAGTTTTGCAAATTAACAAGACACAAAACCTGAAAACATTATAATGTGCAGGAACTAGCTTTCGTGCTCTATCGTAGGAAACAATATGAAACTTCTTCTGCTCAAAACATTTACAATATGATAATCAAATAGATACCAATGTCTGCTTTATAAAGCTGGAATTAGTTGACTGAGCTGATTTGGGTTCTAAGGATACAACCTAAATTTAGTTTAGAGATTATACAGTGCATTTATGATATGCTAAATCAAATACAAATCAGTAGCTTGTCTCTAAGGCTGAAATGAGATGACAGAACTGATCTGTGCTTTAAGCCATTAAGGTTCCAAAATCTCTAGAGGCAAACAGTACCAAATGGAAGAACTGAATTTATCCATATCAACCCAATCACAAAAAAAAAAAAGAATTATCTGTACCGTGGATAGTAGTGCCAAACCGACAACTTCCATATAAACCCTGAGTGTGAATATGTGACTTATGAAATGATTGTTTTCCCAGTAACAAACTAGCTTTAGTCCATCTTTTAGATTCTGTACGCAGATTGATAAATCCACAAGGTAAAAAACTCGCAGAACATTTCTCACTTTTCATTATACTAATTTTACTTATCCAG
The DNA here is from genome assembly GCF_000005505.3 of Brachypodium distachyon. Classification (NCBI taxonomy): domain Eukaryota; kingdom Viridiplantae; phylum Streptophyta; class Magnoliopsida; order Poales; family Poaceae; genus Brachypodium; species Brachypodium distachyon. Next base: position 14,125,953 of record NC_016132.3, on the reverse strand, counting down.
AACAGTTTTCACACAACTCTCATAAATCACTCCCAATCCTAAACAGAGCATATCATTGTTGTTTCAAGCACAAGTAGATTAGCACTCCAATAAATAAACCCAAGAGATCATGCTCATGCAGAAATAGTATCTACCACACATGTGCATTTCTTGCCAAAAGCCATAACAAATTCAAGACCGAAATTAGATCACTGAGCTGATATGATTTTTTTAGGTTCCAAAATTTCTACTAGAGGCAAATAGCATGAAACCAAAAATTCAGTCATTTAATTTAATTTCAAAAGATTGCCAAATTCAGCTAAGATTTTGCTAATTTCTCTGAATTTTAATGGTTGTATCCAGCTAAGATTGCCAAATTCAATTTCAAAAGAAAAAAAAGGAAGCATTGCGTTGTTGTTTTAGGGAAGATAAACTGAAGGGGTATGGAACAGCAGCAAAGCGGCTCGATAATGCTCTCTTGGTTAGTACTACATTCCACCTAGTTAGGGAGTCCTAGTGCAGCCTATCTGTTTACAAGCCTAATGTGGCCACTGGCCAATCTCTGAAACTGTACATTGTAATAAGGTGTCAATGGGATTCTGAGATAACCTGTGAATCTACGGTAGGAACCACATAGGAGATGAGGTGGTCGATGAGCCTCGGTACCAGAACCATCTGCGTATGGTCTGGTGGGGCGACCAAACGCCGTTGTCGCTGCACAGATAGGGTCTGGGCGTACGAGTCATTGTTGTCCTGTCGTCCAGGTAGTAGACGCCATCTTGGCCCCCGGGGAAATCAATGAGATCAAAACACCTTGAGCATCGACGCGCTACGAAGATGATGCGGCCGTCCAGCCCAGGCAGCTCTGTCCAGGTCAGAAGCTCCATGGTGGCCACCTGCCGCTGTTGCCGCTGTTGCTGAAGTTGCCGTGAGATCCGGAACACGAGGAACCTGCTCGTTTGCCGAACTTCTTCAGGGCCGCGGTAGGCAGCGCCGGCGGGTTCTCCATCTGGCATCCAAGACACGAAGTTCGGCACAGAGATTCGCCGGCTATTGTGGAGATTTACGAGCTCGTTCCCCGTGTGCCCTAGACTGTCGAGGAACAGCCATCCTCCGTCGTAGGCTCCGAAGAAGCGAGAACTGCTGAAGTCGAGGGCCACGCGGAGGCGATGTGTCTCGGAGTGGACGGCGCAATACAGCTCCGCGTCGGCTCGGCGGGGCATCCACGGATGATGCGGAGCGAGGGTAATCGGGCGACCACGGGGAAGGAGGAGCCACGGGAGGAGCCGCTGGCGCTGGTGCAGCGGCCGGGGGACGACCCTCCGCCACGCCAAGCATAGGCTCAGCCTGTCCACCACGCAGGTAAGGTGCCCAGCTATCTCCGACAGAATATCGGGATCCAAGTCTCCCCACCGTGGGTTGTTCGGACGAGCCATGGAGGTCCGGTTTGGGGAGGAGAGGAGCTCCCCACCGACCTGCTCATCGAGATCGCCAGCCGCCTCCCGTGCCCCGTCGACCGCCTCTACATGTCCAAGCTGGTGTGCCACGACTGGCGCAGGGCTGTCCCACCGCCGCAACGCCGGCGGAAGCTCCCCTGGCTCCTGATGCCGTACCGCCGCACCAAGTTCCTCCCTCCGCATCGGCCGGACCAGAAGCGGAGGGCCGAGTTCCACTGCGTGCTCGCCAACGGCGGCCTCCACCTCCACCGCCTCCGCATCGGGCGCGACACCGGCGGCGCGCGCTTCATCGGCTCCTACGACGGCGGCTGGCTCTTCCTCGCCCACCGCCCGAGCAGAGGCCACGCGCTCCTCAACCTCCACACCGACCGGCGCATCCCTCTCTCGGACTACGCCTGGTGGTCCGGAGCCGGTTTAAAAGGCACTCCCGATCCCAGCCCCAATCTCCGGCCCATGCTCATCCTCGCCGCCACGCTCTCTTCCCCGCCGCTGGCGCCGAACGTGCCGTGCATAGCTGCGGCCATCGCCGACGGTCTCGGGGCCGACGGCACAACTGATTATCCCTGCCTCAGCGTGTGGCGTGCACCACTAATCGCGTTCTGGCTGGTGGAGGAGGGAACCGAAGCCGAAGCCGATCGTCGTCGTCGTCATCGCCGTCAGGAGGTGAGACCTGCGACGGGCTTCAACCTGTATTCCCGAGCAAAGCCACACATGGACGTCGTGGATGTCATACATTACCGTGGGATCTTCCATTTCCTCACCAACAAGCATGATCTCATCGGCGTGCTTGAAGACGACGCGGTGGAGTCCCTGAGGACGCGTGAGCTACGCTTCATGCACATCCCCTTCCGGCCGGGCAACCTCGCGGACGGCGAGCACGTCGACGGCCGCTACCTCGTCGAGTCCCGCGGCGAGCTCCTCATGGTCATCAGGACCATTGTTAGCCATGCCCTCATCGCCGACGCGGATGAGGTGCCATGGACGTGTTTCAGGGTCTTCCAGCAGACGCACCGCCACCTACCCGGCGGCGTGATCGAGATGACCTGGACCCGTCTGCCCACGCTGGGCGGGCGGATGCTGTTCGTCGCGCGGGGATGTTCCAGGTCCTACGACACGGCTGATTTCCCCGGTTACCAAGACGGCGTCTACTTCTTGGATGAGAAGGGCTCCAGAAGCGCCGAGGCGATGTGGTCCCCGCCGCTAGAACCCTGGGGGCGGTGTTACAGCTGCAACGACAACGGGAGGTGGGTGCCGCCTATCGACGACGACGTCCGCCGCTGGTTCCCGCACCGAGCTCCGTCCAACTACTCGTGCCCCGTTTGGTTTCTCCCCTGAGATCGACCACCAGCAGGCAGGTCTGCTTCGGTTCTTCTTTTTCTGTTGATTTCTCATGGATGGTGTTGTTTGTGTACTGCTACCCGTACATTACATTCTGTTAACTGTCAGTCTTGTTGATGTGTGTAATTTGATCTTCAGTGGAGTACTTAATTTCTGGTACATTCTTATAAATTGGTCTCAACTTTGGCTGAGCAAATCCTAATTAAACGCAGAATTAGTTGGCGCTCATTTATGAACGAATCGAAATTTACACTTGATAAAACTTGGTCTGTCAAAATATCACTCAAGCAAAAGAGGGAGGTTGAATTCTTCTGGCTCAACCATTGTAAAGATCTTAGATGAGACAACATACTTCAAGTCCATGCGACAGATACCAACTTTGCCCAGACCGTAGGCTCGAAAGTTGATACGGTGCGTGTGTGACCCCGTGAGTGGATCGTAATCTTGCAACGTCCGAGTTGCCGTGGAAGTGAAACGGCGAGGAGAGCAATGGAGGAGCACTTTTTCACCATTATCACACACCATCCTCAAAGGCATCTCTACATAGGTGGCAGGAGCCATTGGAATCGTGTATGTCTTGACCCAAATGCTGTCGACAGGATCAATCAGCAGCCATACGTGGGTCACGAGTTCCTCCCATTCAACTATGCATAGGGTGTCATTAAGCTCGGTCATTATGGGTTCTGGCATGTCATATGGATCCGTCAATTTCACTGGACCTTTGATGGACTCCTTCCATTCCTCGCTCTCAAGATGAAAGCAAAGTATGTAGTTCTCATCCCCTTGCGGCGCCTCCCAGTTGTAATGGAAGAAGCGCATGACGCCGTTGATGGTGACCGATGAATATTGGCGATAGCCGTTGAAGAAAACTTGGGCTGGAGACGGTTGCGCATGTCTCCACTCGGCGCCGTCTTGTAACGTGAGAACCTGGCAAGCTTGCGATCTTGCAAGGAAGACCAGCTTATAGTTGCCAGATGGGATGGCACAGCCAACGCCGTAGCTGAAAACAGAGTTCAAAGCATTATAATCTCTCATGTTCTCTGCTTTAGAGGTGGCTATCACGTTCCCGGAGGCCAGATCAATGACGTTGAAGGTGGAATGATGGAGGGTGACGCAGGCGGCGGGGCCATTGACGGCGCCGCCGGAGCACATGGTCAGAAAGGTGCCCGCGCGCTTCATCACCCTTATGACGTTGCCGTCCAAATCCAGTAGCTGCAGGTCGTGACCTCTATATTTGTAAGCACCCATGATGTAAAAGTTGAGGTTGCTTTCCAAATCCATTAACGGCGAGTCGCGGTGGTCTCTGGGTTCGTCGGCACCGATGGAGTTGACGATGAGGAGAGGCAACGGCTCCTTGTGCGTGCCGAGGAACGTCGCGTCGGAGATGAGCGCCTGCCATGCCTTGGACACGCACCGGAACCGGCACACGGACTTCACCGGTGTACGAGAAAGGATCTCGGAGATGACGTCCATCGGTAAACACGGCAGCGTACAGTCCGGTTCCACTCACGCCTAGAGCCTGGTCCGGCTCGGACGGGCAAACTAGGCTAACGGATGGAGCTAACGCTGGCTCGGGCCGATCAACCTGACAGGTGGGCCCGGTCGGTCAGAAACGCGCTTATACACGGCGAAAGAGAGAATCCCGGTGGTTCTGTGCGAAAATTAGCAAAACCGGTGGTTTCCGTTTAAACTCACTGAAATATGGTGGTTCCGTGCAATTTACTCTTTATTTAACGTTAAGTATGACTGATGCTTTTCTTTTCTTTGGGAAGCACAAAACACGTTTCGCATCAAGCCGCCCCTCTTCCTCTTCTTGTTCCCCACCCGACCTGGAGCGGGACGCGAAGTTGGTGATCCACCACGGTGACGGCGGCCGGCGCGCCACCCCTCTTGCTGCGCAGGAGGCCAGCTATTAGCGACCTACTACTCTGGATTCACTCAACTCAATATATGGTAGCAATTACAAATCAGATCCAGAGAGGGATGAGTTCAGAAGAGAATTGGCGGGGATGAGTTGAGAGATACAAAAGGTGAGGAAGAGAGTTCTGTTCGTCGTCGTTTCCTCGATGCTAATGACGTCTTGCTATGGGTTACTTAAAGTCTCGCCGTAGATCTGCTATGATGCCAGCTGTCTTCAACGCACCATTCACCCTCAGGATAGCGATTGGGCAGCCTGCGATTCCTGATGCCGAGACGCTCGGTCGGGCCTGGCCCCGGTAACTCTGGCTCCAGGTCGGAACGGGCTTCAGTTGAAGTCTCCTCTGAGATGGGCTAGATTTCCTCTTGAGCCGGGCCATCTTCCTCTGGCTCAACCTCCGGTCTAGTGATGCTAACATGCCCTCCTTCTTTACCACCAGCTTGTCCCCAAGCTGGAGGGACAAGCTGGAGCATCAGGGTATTGCATCCGCAAGGCTTGCTCATTCTCCCAAGTAGCCAAAGACGCCGGCATGCCCGTCCATTGGACCAGAATCTGCGGTACCAAAGCAGCTCCCCTTCTGTATTGACGATGCTCGAAAATTTGGCCAGGCTGAGTCACCGTGTCGTCCTCCACTGAAAGCTCAGACAGGACCTGCTCTGAAGGAGGCACCCGTTGTTTCAATTGAGAGACATGAAAAACTAGGTGTACCTTGGCAGTGTCTGGCAGCGCCAATTCATACGCCATGGAGCCAATTCGACGGATGACCTGATACGGGCCAAAATAGCACAGGGCCAGCTTCTGATTGGCGCGTGTGAAGACTAATTTCTGAATGTAAGGCTGCAGTTTTAGAAATACCCAATCACTGACCTGAAATTCCCGTTCGGTGCGATTCTTGTCTGCTTGATTCTTCATCCGTAACTGAGCTCGGACAAGATGCTGTTGTAGCTGGGCACGCATCTGCTCTCTCTCGTGTAACCATTCAGCTACATCTGGAACAGCACAAGCTTCAAGGCGGTCAATGCCCAATTGACACGGTGCGTGGCCATACAACACCTCAAACGGGGACTTCTTCAAAGTGGAGTGAGGACAGGTGTTATACCAAAATTCGGCAAGAGCAAGCCACTGCACCCACTTCCTTGGATAGCCATGAACAAAGCAACGCAAGTAAGCCTCCAAACACCGATTCACTCGCTCCGTCTGGCCATCGCTCTGAGGATGATAAGCCGAACTCATACTCAGTTGTGTGTCAGTGATGCGAAACAACTCTTTCCAGAAAGTGCTCGTGAAGATGCGATCCCGGTCTGACACAATCGAGTGCGGCATGCCATGCAATTTGTACACGTTGTTCATGTAAGCCGAAGCCACCCCAGCAGCAGAGAAAGGATGTGCCAAGGGAACGAAATGGGCATACCTGGAGAACTTGTCCACCACCACCAAAATGCAGTCGAAACCCGACGAGCAAGGCAACCCCTCAATGAAATCTATGGAAACTGTCTGCCAAGCATGTTGATGGACTGCCAGCGGCGCGAGAAGGCCTGGATATTTCACACGCTCGGCCTTAGCTTGCTGACAGATAGTACATCCAGCCACAAAGTATTTTATCCCCTGTTTCATCTGCGGCCATGCGAACGCGCGCTTGATACGCTGATAAGTCACAGAGAAGCCGGAGTGGCCCCCAATTGCACTATCATGAAGCGCATGCATCACCTTGACTTGCAAAGCCGAATTGGTACCCACCTAGATCCTGTCCTTGTACCGCAACACCCCGTGATATACAAAGAAATTGGTCGGAGGTGAACCAGCAAGAGATTCAGTTAACATTTGTTGCGCCTGTGAGTCTTGCCGATAGCCCGCCAGTACCTCATCCAGCCAGGCAGGGGTAGGCACTGAAATAGCCACCAATTCCTCTGTGGCGCCATGCCATTGCCACCATAGAGCGTCCGCCACGCGATTGTCTTGGCCCCGCTTGTAGATGATCCAATAACGAAGGCCCAGCAGCTTCATTAGAGCTCGATGCTGCCATGGCGTCGAGAGTCACTGATCGTCCAAGCTCGTCAGGCTGCGTTGATCATACGAATGACGAATTCCCTACGCTGTAGATATGGCCTCCAACGATCCACAACCATGAGGATGGCAAGACACTCCTTCTCGTAGGTCAAAAGTCCCCTGTTCTTTGGTCCCAATGCCCGACTGAGAAACGCGAGTGGATGCCCCTTCTGAATCAACACGGCGCCAATTCCTGTAGCACACGTGTTTGTTTCAATTTCAAATTCATGCTGGAAGTCAGGCAATGCAAGCACTGGGCCGAAATGAGAGCTGTCTTCAGCGTTTGGAAGGCAGCTTCACATTCAGAAGTCCATTGAAACACTCTGCCCTTCTTTAGTAAATCTATCAAAGTGCGACTGATAACACCAAAATGATGCACGAACTTCCGATAATATCCCACCATGCCGAGGAAACTGCGCACCTCCTTGACGTTGTGTGGCCGCGCCCAATTCTTGATATCATTGATCTTGTCCTCATCAGTCGCCACTCCACCTCGACTGATAACATGGCCCAGAAATGCCAATTTCACCTGAGCGAAGCGTGCTAAGCTTTACTTTCAACTGATGTTCCTTCAGTATAGCAAACACCTGACGAACCAGTTTCAGATGTTCTTCAAATGAAGCACTATAGATCAATATGTCGTCAATAAACACCAAGACTCCCTTCCTTAATAGACTGCCCAAGATGGTATTCATCACACCCTGAAATGTGGCGGGGGCGTTAGTCAAGCCAAATGACATGACCTTGTACTCGTAGTGCCCATGATGAGTCTGGAACGCTGTCTTAGGCTCATCTTCCTCTCTCATCCGAATCTGACGGTAACCCGAACGCAAGTCCAAACTAGTGAAGTAGGCAGCCCCATGTAACTCATCAAGCAATTCATCGATAACGGGAATGGGATATTTGTTCTTTATCGTGAGCGCATTCAAATGCCGGTAGTCAACAAACATCCGCCATGTCAAATCCTTTTTCTCTACCAATAGGACTGGCGAAGCGAAAGGGCTGGCACTGGGCTTGATAAGCCCATTATGAAGTAGTTCGGCCACTTGTTTTTCAATTTCTGATTTCTGCTCGGGATTATAGCGATATGGACGAACATTCACGGGTTGAGCACCTGGCAAGAGGGGAATGGAATGGTCAAACGAACGATGAGGTGGCAGTCCCTTAGGTTCCTCAAATAACTCTTCATATTCCTGAATCAAGGCTTGTAGTTCTGGTGGAATTTCGTCTACACCAGCAGGAAGCACTTGCTGAACCAATAAGCAATGTGCAACCGCCTGCAGTTTCTCCCGGTGTGTTAATTGACGACTTGAGACAGGTAGGCAAACAGAGGTGTCTGACCGAATGCCTTGTAATGTGACCTGACGTCCTTGATGCTTAAAACTCATCCACTTAGCACCCCAATCCACTTCCATAGGACTATGAGTTGCCAACCAATCCATACCCACTATCATGTCATAGCAACCCAGGGATAAAACCTTAAGTGAAGTCTGAAAAAATGCCCCTTGACAGGTCCAAGAACACTGGGGTATCTCAGTTGTCCCTTGCAAGATTCCACCATTTGCAATTTTAACGCGAACTAGCTTAGCTAGGGGCACTAGACCCTTCAGCTTGCCACTCAACTCAGCACTAATAAAGCTTGTAGAGCTGCCAGAATCCACTAGAATGATCACCTCGTACTGCTGTACTTTTCCATGTAAACGCACAGTCTGCACTCCTTCAGTACCTCTGACCGCTTGCTCTGAAATCGACAACAACGACTCAGTGTGGTCTTCATCACTGTCCTCGGAGAGTGTAGGTTCTGCAAGTTCAGGTTGCTGAAATAATGCCAGTAGCTCCTCCACCACATGAAGTTGAACTGTCTGGCTGCACTTGTGTCCTGGCGACCATTTCTCTCCGCAAGTGAAGCAGAGTCCGCGTGCTCGCCGATAGTTCTTCAGGGCATTAAGTTTGTCGCCCGAGTGCTGTGGTGCTCGAGCACTTTCTGTACCTCGACGATCTTCAGTCACTGGATGAGATGTAACCCGTGGCGTCAGATTTGACAGCGCTGGAATTGACTTCGGTTGCGCCCGTCCCCAATTGGGCGATTTTCTTGCTTGCGCCCATCACGGTGCGATCGCGCACTCTCTAGCGTCTCCTCCTGCAACAAGGCTAGAGAACCAGTAGTATCTAGATCGGCAGGTCACTGAATTACAACAACAACTCGAATCTCATCCTTTAACCCATCTATAAAATTGGTGGTAAAGATTTCCTGATCTAGGGTGGGACTATGAGCCAGCAACTGATGCATCAAAATGTTAAACTGCTCTATATACTCATAAACTGTACCAGTCTGACGCACCCTATTCATTTTACGAATCAACGACTGATATTGATCACGCCCAAAATGGTGACACACCAACTCACAGAATTCCCCCCAATTGAGACTCTCAATTTTATGTTCTGTGGACTGGAGCCACAATAACGCTAGACCAGAAAATCTTAACGATGCAACATCCTTCCAATCAGACTCGGGAGTACGCATCAAGAGGAATTGCTTCTCACAACACCTCTTCCACCACTTGGGATTACCCCCATCAAACACTGGAAACTCAATTGGTAGCGTGCCCAACCCGTTCTGCGACGAATTCACAGAACCTGACGCAGAACCAGAACCCATCCCGGCGTGCTAAACTCCAGACGCTGAGGAACAATCAAATCACCTGAGGGGCTGTAGTGGGGAAGCGAGGACGTACCCTTGGCCGGAGGTTGCTCGGAAACCCCAGAGTTTCCCAAGGCCAACCCCCGATTTTCCAGGTCTTCACGGTGCCCACTGGGGCCTGCATGTCCGCCTCCTGTGACCGAAAACGGGGTACCAGGGCCTGAGAGGAGCGGTGGCGAATTGCGGGTGAAATCCACCAGTCCCCGTCCGACAAGAGCGGTCGGCGACGGCTTGTTGACAATGGGCAGTCGATCCTTCAGGGATCCCACCACCGCGGTGAGTTCGGCTACCTGGCGGTCGATCTTTGGCCGCCAGGTTTCCAAGTTTTGCTGCACCTCCCGGAGCTCCCCCATGGAACTGCGCATGTCATCGACCTTGACGATCAGCGACTCCAACTTGGCGACGGTCTTCTCCTGCAGTGCCAGCTTCTCCAGGATGGCATCGAGTTTGCTTTCCATGGTTGCGGCTCAACAATACACCACAGATTTCCCGAGGATGGAGCTCTGATACCAGAATGTTAGCGACCTACTACTCTGGATTCACTCAACTCAATATATGGTAGCAATTACAAATCAGATCCAGAGAGGGATGAGTTCAGAAGAGAATTGGTGGGGATGAGTTCAGAAGAGAATTGGTGGGGATGAGTTGAGAGATACAAAAGGTGAGGAAGAGAGTTCTGTTCGTCGCCGTTTACTTCGATGCCAATGACGTCTTGCTATGGGTTACTTAAAGCCTCACCGTAGATCTGCTATGATGCCAGCTGTCTTCAACGCACCCATTCACCTTCAGGATAGCAATTGGGCGGCCTGCGATTCCTGATGCCGAGACGCTCGGTCGGGCCTGGCCCCGGTAACTCTGGCTCCAGGTCGGAACGGGCTTCAGTTGAAGTCTCCTCTGAGATGGGCTGGATTTCCTCTTGAGCTGGGCCATCTTCCTCTGGCTTAACCTCCGGTCTATGATGCTAACACCGGCGCCCCACACCTCTCGTAGCTCCTGAGGAAGGACACCCATCCGTCTCGTCGCGATGGCGTATCGGATGCCACGACGCATCTCGACCCCACGGGGTTTCAGCGGCAGCGCTGGCCCCCCGAGACGGCGACCACCGCGACCTGGCGCATCCCCCATGGCTACATGGTGCTGCCCCCAAGAGACGTATGTAACATCTCAAATTTATCTGATGGTTCACTAGTACATGATACGAGCTGACATAGAAATTTTGTTATGGTAGCATAATCTCATGCATTGCATTAAATTTTCGGACATCGGATACTTGACCTACGATCACCCTATTGTATAACCAAGCATGGTGTAACTAATCCTTGTCTTTTTAATCTGAGAAGTGAAAAACAAAAGAACCAATCCGTGAGGTCTGATACTTCTCTTTCTTTTTAGAGCAGAATAGAAAAACAACACTTAAAGTCTCTCTAGTACCCCTTTCCCCTCTCAATCTAACTTCTCCGTCGTTCTTCTTCCAGAGGAAAGGACAGACCTCCCATGTCTCTTCCTCTCCCAATTACAAATTGCGCATGTTGTACTACTGCATTGCCCTTCTCCTCTGCGTCATATCCACCCAAGAAACATCTACATGCAAGAACATTTGGGCGTTTTTCAGAGAGGGCAGATCCACGGCAAGACAAGTGTGAGAGCAGAGAAAAATCGTTGTGCCATTGAAGGTTCTTTCCACATCCTCCCCCATCAGAGCCGGCCAGTGCCGTCATGACGATCCATGCTGCACCATGGACCACCAGCAACACGAGCAGTGTTTGCTCCAACAGCGGCTGCGGCCACTTGGATCACCGATGCCGGAGAGAATAGGTAGATTGAATCTTGTCTCCACACTGTCCAGTAATCTTTTGGTACCATCTCCGGTGCCTGGCTGCTGCATATGAGGACATTCTCAACAGGTGTGGTGTTATTTCCTTCCGACATCCCTTAGCACAAGTTTTGCCATCGACCACGTCTCAGCATTTTGGTGAGCCACTTTTCTCATAGCACCAGTGTTGTTCAGTTTTCAGACTAAAAACCATAACCGAGCTTAGTTAGCACCTATTGCAACCTTTGCAAAGTCAGTAGTGTCTGTTTGAGCATTTGATTAGAGCACCGCGAAATCAGTTGAAACCCCTGTTACGAAATTGCATCTATGGATTTTAAATCCCAACGTAAATAGGTAAATTCAGTGACTAAATGACTCGTTAACAGTAGGAGATTGGTGAAGTTAAATAAAATTTGCACATCATTTTCCTGGTGAGCTCTAGAGAAATGCCTTTGTCTCTGTCTGTAGCCGCATGCTTCAAATGGCCCTGCTGTGTTATCCTCTAATTTAACCGCAGAGGGTTCAGTTAAAGGCAGAGAACTAAACCAACATGTTAATTGATATGTAACCCCTAAGTGCAGAATTTCAGTCAAATAAAGCTGTTGCTAGCTGATCCCTTTGATACTTAGTGAGTTCTCCGAGCTCTTAAAGTGAATGGTTAATTTTAATTTGTTTGTTAGGAAAAAGATCTGAAAGTTTCCTGTATTTTATTTTTGTCTCACCATCTTGCAAAACTGAATCTTTCGAAGTAACTTAGTCACTGCTGATGGTCACTACCTGCATGCATGTCACTATCCCACATGATAAAAGCAAAATCAGTTAGCATTAAGTCTCTGCCAGATTGATTTCGTGTTTAGTGTGCAAGACCTTGGTGTACTGAGATTACTTGGGATTTAGTTGTGTGTTGTAAGACACTGAAAAACTAGATCCGACAATTATTAAACATTCAGGTATAAGCAAGTGATTAGCTTAATTAAGTGAGAAACTCCCTACCTTCCAGAAATCCAATCCTGGTACCATACTCTTAGTGATTCGATCCTCAGGAACTGTAGTACTATCTATTTGTTTGTCAAATTGAGATGCCATGATGTTGTTTCCTACAGCATGTTAGACTGGTTAAAAAAAATGAGAACATGTCCAGATTCCTATAGTGTTTCTTCTAAAGTAAAAAAATGGCACTTGCCAATTTGATTAGGAGACAACAGAAACCTTGTTATTAGTTTTGGGCTAACAAGAACCCTTAGCTTCATATCTTCCAAGTAGGGAGCACATCCTTCGATTTTACTTGCTTGAGTAACCTGCTGATCCTTATTCAAGGATGCGGCATGACAACCACTGAAGTGTATCTATTAAGGGTGAACATGTAATCCTGATTAGAGTAGATATTAACTGAATGTGTCACTGTCTCACGGAATAAATTAAGTTAACTTGGTACTGCTATTTCTGAACTTTAAACTTGTCTAGTGTTTAGATATCTACATGGGTGTTACACTGATCCTTAGACCATACGCGCAACAAATAAAAAGATGATTCAAGGCTTTGCCACCTGTGACCTGTAGATTTCACCATGAGAACTGCAACAAAGTACAGATCTCGATAATCAGATCTGGTAGATTATATAGAGGAGCTGGTCAAACTTAAACTTATGCAAGTTCTTGGTCACTGCATGCTTAGTAATAGTAAGTACTATATAGAGAATTATAAGCTTATTTATGTTAGTAACTAGCTACGTAGCACTGCCCTGTAAAATTAATTTCCTTCATTGACGAATCATGAAAGAACTTCTGTACATCGATAGTGTCCTGACAGAACCCATTGAGGGATTCAATAGAAACAATTTAGTACCAGGTGGGTATCATGTCTCTCACTTGCTAGTTCGAGTTAATTAATTCTTATTTTGAGTATCAACCTGAAAACTTGAATGTGATCTTGGCACACATGTAATGCAGACCAGTGTTACATAGTATCGAGTTCAACATGAGGAACTAAACTCAATTGAACTAATTAGCTAGACACCGTCTGTATTAAAGATAGAACATGTTCCTTTCCTTTTAACTTACTTAATTGTAGAACTGAACACATAAACTTGTCCATATATATATCATGAGTTCATGTGCTTCAGTTACATTGAGCAAATAGATTCTTAGACTTGATTTGTTCTTTTGGAGGTTATTTGCTTCTTATTGGTGTTTCGCCTATTCGGTCGTCGAGATGCAACTTCGGTTACAAGGCAAGCAGAGCTTGTTGCATTCATCCATTAATTTTATACTTTCATTTACTGCCTTGCTCTCAGATAATTACTGCTCTATTGTTCTGCATCAGAACTGAAACTAGTATGTCTAGGAATTGTTTCATTGTTTCTGGCCAGCAGCAGCTGGGATTAAACTGATGCTTTAATCAACTTAAACTAATAAGTAAGAGAGGCGTGGTAGCATGTCGTGGCAGACAGTGGCAAGCTGTGGGTTCCCCGAGCCTTACGTCGGATATCTAACTTGGTGCCTCAAACCATACGTCGAGTATCTAACTTTTTGGAGGCCACTGGGTTGATCACCGACATGCTACTAATAACCCTAGGGCCCTTTCGTGAGCACACTAGGAGTGCCTCCGGATCAGTTTTTCCCTCTTGAGGACTTGCTACCCTCATTTGGGGATAACCTCTGGGACGCCCGCTGGTGCTTGCCAACGACCGGTCCCTTGTGAAAATTTGAAATTGTCAAGATGTTTGTGTGGATATCTTATTGATGTCATTGTGGACCTGAGGTCATGTGAAAGCAAAAAATCGATAAAGCTGTCATTATTTATGCTACGGATGCTCATGGTCATTTGTATTACTATTATCTTGTCATATGTTGCTGTTACTGTTCTATAACATGTTTCAAGAATTTTACTACATGCTTACTTTTCTTAATCAAGCACGATTAAGTCTTGCGAGTACAATTGTACTCACCTAGGATTTTCCTAGATTTGCAGGTGAACAGGTGAAAATGACAATCACGTATTGGTGCTTTTCTTGGTTTACCTTGGTCAGCTACTCCCGTGGGTATTTGTTGGGCTCTTGTGAGATGGCTGGTGGTCGCCAGCTAGGGTATTTTATTTGTCTTATGCTCCTGAGTTTAAGTTTCTCTTTCATTCCTATTCGATCGTACCTACAGTCGTTTGCTTGTAAGTTATTTAATTGCCCTGTGTTTGAGACATGTATTATGAATATGTAATTCTTATTGTAGTAGTTTGTGTTGTGATACTATATTTTGTTTAAGCACGTCATGCACAATGCGTGTATGATCCTGGAGTGCATGACGTGTGTTTGAGTGTTTGGAATTCTCTTGTATGTATGAAGAGGATGTTGAGCAAAATCGGGACTGCTAGTTATCGCCTCCACTTGTTGTATTCTTATACCGGGTGGATGGTCGGGTCCCAAGGCAGTGGTTTGTTCAACAATTCCTCTTGTATCTACAATTGAAGGTCATTCACTCGAACAAAAAGACTTTGGGATTTATTTCAACTCTTTAGAGATTGCAGCTCCTTATTTCGGTCTTATTCCAATTGTGAGTCATACGTCGTAGTTGCGTATGTAGAGTTGGATAAGAGAAAGTCGTGGACCGTTGTGAGTCATACATCGTTGGTGTATGTAGAACGGGTTTGACTTGGGCTTCAACGACCGTTGTGAGCACATACGAGCGGCGTCTCGTATGGTTAACGGTGTGGGCCACCGAACTCGGTTCATTGCATCTCCTTAGTAGTTGGTTTAAGTCCCGGGCGCTAACAACGTAGACCAGACGGCGACCATCATTCTGCCGATGATACTGTCCCGGGCGACGGCGAGAGATGATGAGTCTGACATGTAGGCCATCATGTTAGAACCGGGCAAATTAGTTAAATGGGATAAACGTTGTCACAAGTTTACAAACAAAACTAGATATCAGAAAATTTAAAGTGGGACACACACCATCATAAATTTAAATATGGGCCTAAAAGTGGAATTCAGTCTAGACAGCACACAGTAAATCACCTCCAAGGCATAAACACCTAATCTTCGTGGATTTACATAAGATTGTTTGAGCCACACGGGGAGTTAAGAACAAGAGAGAGGAAACGTTCCAACGGGTGATCAAGTATCTCGAAATCCAAATTGTTGGTATTTTAATGCACAAACAATCAAATAGAATATGTGAAGTACACAAGTAAGCAGATGCATCATTGTATCTCTGTTGAAACAAATCTCTGCTCTACTGAAAAAAAAAATTGCACTGGAGCGCAAGCATGGCCGCAAGAACAATAACCCGATTTTCTCTTTTCTTCTTATCAGTTTAGACCAGACAATTTACAAGCATGAATTATTTACAAGGAATTCTGAGGTAGGCAAACATTCTAATGCCTTGTATATGAGTCTCTGCACCTATGTGAGAATACATTCCAAAAGGTTCATTATGATTCGTCGGGCTTTGGTTCAAGGATCACGGCAATCTTTTCCTTCTGATCTCCACGCAAGACTTCCACGGTCACCTGCAATAGCATGCACATGAGCACCTTAGCAGCTATCAATGGCGTGACAGCTTTGTTTCTTATAAATACATGGAAAGGCTTACCGTCTCTCCAACTTTACACTGATCCAAAATCCGGTACAGATCGCTCCCATTAGCTACCTTCGTGCCGTTCACAGAAGTGATTATATCCCCGAGGATAAGCCGCCCGTAGGAATCCCGTTTGGTGGATTGCAAACCCTGCAAACGACATCCCATGTAGAAATTTCAGATGCACAAGTGCTGTACTGCAGGAAATTGTCTAGAAAAATACATTATCTGAATTATATGGAAGAAACAGGAAAGCAGAGTTGTTTTATCAAATTGTATCCACACAGAAGTTTAAACTTGTGCCAAATGAATTTTACTGCTATTTTTCTTAAGCTATTCTTAATTCTATTAATGGGAAACACAGGAGAACATTCTTCAACAGAGGTTATAATGTACTGGAGTAACAACTCAAGATCTTCTCATTCCATCTGTACAATTATGAACTGAAACTGACATAAAATTAGAACGAGTGCTGTGGGAAAATTGATGAATGTTCGACCAAATTTGCAGTAAACCCATTTATAATAGCTATAGACAATACCGCTTTGCCAGCTGGTCCGTTTGGAGGAGCATCCAAGACAAGCACTCCACTTAATCCAAGCTGCTCTACAGATTGATCAGGGGCAAATTTTATGCCCAGAATAGGTCTTGTCACTTTCCCAAACTTTATAAGCTGATCCACAATGCCACCAACCTGAATATGTTTGAAATACATGTTATAATGAAGATAAAAAGAATCAGGACAGATATGAGACCATAAATTATGTCGAGTGACATACTGTATCGACTGGTATGGAGAACCCGACCCCGGATGATGCCCCTGAAGGTGAGTATATAGCAGTATTTACACCTATCAGGTTTCCAGAACTATCAAGAAGCGGGCCTCCACTGTTACCAGGGTTGATTGCTGCATCAGTCTGTATTACATCCTGTATGGGACGTCCTGTTGCAGCTGAACTAATTTCTCTGCGCAATCCACTGGGGGAAACCAGCAGAAACAGCAAACATAACCGTCTCAGTGCATCACAAACTGAACATAAGAATCAGAGAAAAGTAATTAATTCAACCAACCAATATACCTGATAACACCTGTTGTAAGAGTGTGGTCAAGGCCAAACTGCAAATACAAAAGTAAAGAACGTTAGACTATTGGCATCAGTTTCTTAAGGTAATACTTACACATTACGAAAAAGAGTGACCCCAAATCATTGAATGTTATAATAACCTCTTTCCATCCATGAACTATACTCCAAATTTTAACTTGCTTCGCGCAAAATCTGTTTGGCATATTGGTGGTCGGACATGATTAGTTGTGTTATTTATTACTCTGAGATTACCAAATCACCAGAAATATTATAATCACATCTTTCCATCCATAAACTACAGTCAAAATTGTACCAAAGCATATGCATAACTATTAGCTTCACACAGAATCTGTTTGGCATATTGGTGGCGGGGCATGATTAATTTTGTTTACTTGTTTGCAATTCAGTCATCTCCAATGCTATTTCTATGTCAACATAATCAGGGAAAAAAAACAAGCTGGCCAAAAGGTTATTTAAGATCAGTTTGAAATTGAAATGGAAATAAATAAATACATAAATAAGGAATGCAGTGCACATTGCAAGTAACAAAAACACTGAACAATAGTCTTTGAGACATAGTATAAATGTATAATGTATTCCGTGTCAAACTTCTACATCAATCTACATGTACAGATAATTCATAGTGTAAGAAGCACTCACTGGGTTTCCTATGGCATATACTTTCTGACCAACCAATAAGTCTGCTGACACACCAACTGGCAAAGGCCTCAGTTTATCCTTTGGTGCTTGGATACTCAGAACAGCAACATCCTTGTCTTGGTCAAATCCAACAACTTGCGCTTCATAGACTGACTGATCAGCAAGCGTAACCCTGTGTAAAACTACAGCGGTAACTTCACTTCGCCATAACAGAATTCAAGAGCATCGTATCATAAATATTCACCAAAGTGGTAAAAATATTGACACAGATGGATGTCTAGGTTATATTATCTGCATATTTGAATATATTGACAGCATGTAACATTACAAGGTCATTGTTAGCTTTGAACCTTTGAGCATGAAATGTTTAGCATTAACTACTCAGGCCTAACTACTGGATGAAAAGGGAATGCAAAGTATAGCCATTCTAAAGCTTCAAAGATGTGTGCTATCAACAACTACAATAACTTGCCTATTGCCTACAATCATTGGACACGTGAAGCTAGGAAAAATGATTCGATTGATAACAGGTAGCTGGAAGTGGTCACAGTTCATTGGGATGTTTCCACTCAGCAGACACATCACCCCCGCTTATCAACATCCAGTTGCAGTTTTGCAAGTCCTTTCCCATGTCTATTCGTTCGAGTTCTTAGAAGTCCACAGCAATTACTCAATTTTATGAAGCTTCAAGGACCGTAAATTCTACAAGAGTTGTCATACCATGTTTCCATTCTTGCTAAATAAAATCATCAGTAACGAGCTCTGTTTAAGCAACCTGAGATCCGACGCGCCTCGGATGACATGGAAGTTGGTGACGACGTGGCCCATCTTGTCCCAGACGAAGCCCGACCCAGACCCCTGCGGCACCTCGAGCACGTCCAGCGTGAAGGCATCCTGCCTACACCAAACCGAACAGAGGCTCGCTTTTGCATCAGCACAACGACCCAGCACACTAGCACGCCGAGAAGTTAACCGATCGAGGAACGCGAAGGAAAGTCCTACAGCACTCCTACCTCACGGCGAGGTTGGTGATGTAGACGACGGAGGGCGTGTTGTCCTTGAAGAGGCGCACGGTGGCGAGCTCGTCGGCCTGCAGCTTCCGCGGCGTGGCGACGACGAAGGCGGACGCGGCGCCGCCCCCCGCGTCGCCGAGGATCAGCGCGGCCGAGGCGAGCGCGACGACCAGGGTCCCCGCGGCGGACTTCAGCGTCCGCCGCGCCGCCTCCGCCGGGGCCGCCAACAGAGGCGGCGGCGAAGCGGGGGGCGCGAGGGAGCGCGAGGCGGCGTCGGGCCTGGTGGTCGACGCCGCGGCGCGCGCGAGGTGCTTGAGGAAATGGCGCGGGCGCTGCGGCGGGAGAGACGGGGAGGGGGCGAGGAAGCAGCAGGCAGTGGTGGCAGCGCCTGCGCCTGCGCCGGCGGCGGCCATTTTTGATTTGGTGGAGGGAGAACAGCAGCAGCCGCGGCCTCCGGAGGAATCGGATGTGTGGATACGCACGCTGCTCTGCTCGCTACTACTGCTAGTGCTACTTCCCAAAAAAAAAAGAGTTTAGTCCTTGCTTATTGTCATTCTTTTTGCGACGCTTTTTTTTGTTGACTAGCGCTGCTATTGGTGGTGTCTTCGTCTTGCTTCGGGTTGCTTCTTTCCTGCTCTTTCCCCATGTGTTTTGTGGTCTACGGTGGATGCTTCTCGATAGTTCAGGCCTGCGTTTGCATTTGGAGGGATGCTTGGTTAATTAGACGGTGATAAAAATTCAGAGTAAAATCTGTGCAAAAGGATTTAGAACGAAAAATCGCTTGGAGGATGAATCAATTTCTTGGATGACAATAGCTCCTCCAAATACATGTACCAGTACCTTGAGGACCGACAGTACACCTCTTCAGTTTGGTTTCTCCCTTGAGGGCTTGAGATCGAGTGCACATGCATGCTTAACTTGGCAATGGTGCTATGCTTATTTCATGTGTTCTGATCTCATGGTGTTGTGTGTGCTTCTGCTACTGTATTTTTACTTTGTTGTACGTCGACTTTGATATGTATGATCGTTGTTGATGTGATGCCAGTTAACTGCTTTGCTTGATTGATCATGATGTTGATAACACATTAAGGGCGTGTTCGGGAACGGTCTGGCTTCACGAAACTCCCTCGATCCAGCTTCCCGCAGCGACTCTGGCGTCCCGATCGGAGTTAAAAACGTTCGGCACTGCTCTGAGTTCAATTGGGCCGAAAGCCCATTCTCATCGGGTTGGCCTGCTAAGGAATACCAACATACTACTTGGGCTCGTGGCTGGTGCGTCCTCCTCGTCATGCGATGTAAAATCCACCGCGACCCCCCTTCGACGGCACCGCTGCCCGAAGCTCGTGATTCCAGCGTCCCGATGCAAATCATCAAATTGTCCCAAATCGATTGTATTTGGTTGATCGGATTTCAAGATTAATTCATTCAAGAACAGGGGAAGGAAGAATTGAACTGATTTGTTAGTTGGATCGATGGGTACGTGGGTTGGTGCGGTAAGAGTTGGTCAGGATCTCCCGTGAGGGACGATGAGCTCGGAGGAGCTGCTACAATGGAGCTGGTTCGACAACGGCGGCTGGATCTGCAATCGGAGGAGGTCGGGACCCGGCGGTTGCACGACCCCTGAGCGTCAATCCGTGGAGCTGAAGGGGGCTGGGCGTTGCTCCGGGGTGCAGGATGGGGCCCGGGGCATCTCTGGCCGTGGGAGTGCCTCGGGCCAGGGTTAGTGTGGCGGCGGCCGGAGTCGAGGACCGAGGCTGCATTGGGCGGCGATGGAGACCCTCCCGGTTTGTTCAGAGGCGGCGTTGTGCTCGGTGTCAACTCGAACGAGGAAGAAAAGACCCAACCAAACGTTATTCACTTGGCGGTGGCAATTCGCTCGTAGTTTTGTGCTGCTCCAGGTTTTGCCGATCTGGGAATCGTCAAAAGGGTAGCTCCGCGTTTTGTACAGCAGATTTGTCTAGCTTCACGGATCTAAGCTTTCCGGAGTTGGCCTGTTCGACACTGCTCCACATCGGATTTCTAAGAAGTTGGAAGTTGGACTGCTTCCGAACACACCCTAATAGTCATCCTTGTATCCCACTTTGGGAGCTTTCACACACGTTTGGTTTGTGACTGACATCGCCACAACAAACATTAGGCAAGTGCGGCTGCCACAAAAGGTTGAGCAAAATGTGACTGCCACAAAGTTGAGCAAAGTGTCACTAACATACGCCCATCAAAGTTGTTCAAGAGAGAAGAGGAGGTTGAGGGAGCGAGTTGGGTCAGGGAGGATGCGTGAGGCGGACGAACGATTGTTTTTTTTTCTTATCGAGGTTGTATACCCACGAACATCATTGTTCACATGGGCCGACGTGTATGTGGTCCAATATATGCATAAGCGTGCGACACAAACAGGACAAACCTTACATATCAGGAATTGGCAGAGAGGCCCGTACGCGAATGTAAGGCAAACCAGTCGACTTCGATGATCAACGAGATATATATATATATATATATATATATATATATATATATATATATATATATATATATATCTCTGTGGACTAAACATGAACCTACCTAACTTCCTGAAGGGGCGCGTAGAGATAAACAAAATTTTTCCTACGCGAACTCCCAAGATCTAGCCGAGGTAGAAGGCCACGAGGATTACCACTAGACGCGCAGTTGCGGACTATTGATGCGGCGCCTTGATGCAGTGCAGTCCCTCGATCCGATCCAGCCGATCCAATCCCGCGATCGTCGACGTGCTGAACGTACAGCACCTCTGCCGGTATCCACACGTGCGAGGAGGAGCTCCGGCGGCGGACTGCTAGGTCCGGTGCGACGGTTGAACTGAATCGAGCTAGGGTTCTCAACGCATGAGAGTGGAAAAACCGTGCCCTTAGGCATCCCACGCCCCTGCTTATATATCGAGTGGAAGTGGGCTCCAAGCCTTGTGGCCCATCCACCCTGCGAGTCCAACTCGCATTGTCAGCCCAATTCCAGTTCGGGTCCAACCCAACCAAATACTTGCTCCCGCTCTTAAGTGTGTGATCCCACAGGCTCATGGCGACTTGGACACGATTGGAGTCCGACTCACAATCGATCAATCGGTAGCGGCTCCTAGCAGAACGCGCCGACTCCCAAGTACCATCGAGTCATGACGACGTACCTTCCAATGTGACATACGTCTTAGTCCCTTTTGCCTCACGATATACCTTGTCGAACTATAGGCGATTAATCGTCATCCCTTTAATAGTTCAACTCTCTTCTCGATCTGTGATATATGATTCATCCGACTAACTCTTAGTCGATCGACCCGGTTAACAGTTAACCAAGTCGCGCATGGCCATGCTTCCCGAATCATATCACTCGAGAGGGCCCAGAGAATATCTCTCCAGTCGGAGGGGCAAAATCCCATCTTGGTTATCCACATCACACAGCTTGATTCTCAGTCAACCTGAACTCTGCCTTTATAACTGCCCTGTTACGGAACAACGTTTGACAGAACCTAAGTTGGTGATCCACAACTCGGATTGTGCGATAACCTCAGGTCTAAGGATTACATTGATTGATACATGCAAATGACGACCTACTCGTTGCATCTCAATATGGGTCAGTCCGACTCGCTAAACTCTTTAGCCGAGTCCGTGTAAGCTGGAATGACATCACCATGCCCATGACAAGTGGAACCGAGTCATCAACCAATTTTCACATTAGTCTAGGTTATGTGTCCAGCACAACCTCAATGACTAAGGACAATTTAGTATGAACAACATGAATACATAGTTCCACAATCAAATCACATATTCAATGATACATATCAGATGTTCAAACAAGGACAACTTAATAATATTTATGAATACATTGGGAATTACATCATACATGATTGCCTCTAGGGCATATTCCCAACACTTCCTACTTAACCTTAAGTAGGAACTATTCCTAAACAGACACACCTGACCACCCCCAATCCCCACACCCGACAACCCCCGATCCCGACTTCCTCCGGCGCGGGCGAGCGAGCGGCGGAGGAGGCCGACGCGAGGGAGCCCGCGACGCCGTTACGCGCTACCTCCCCCGACCGGCCTCGGCTACCACCTCCTTCCTTCGGTGTGGGCTAGCGAGCGGCGGCGGAGGCCGACACGAGGGAGCCCGCGACGGCCGCGCGAGCCACCTCCCCCGACCGGCCCCGGCTACCACCTCCTTCCCCAACGCGGGCGAGCAAGCGGCGGCGGAGGCCGACGGGAGGGAGCCCGCGATGCCGTCACTCGCTACCTCCCCCGACCGGCCTCGGCTACCACCTCTTTTCTCCGGTGACGCGGGCGGCTTCCTCACATGGTAGGGAAGTTCACATGTTGTTTTCGTGGTAGTTCACATGTTCAGATTTGGAAGTTCATTAACTGGCAGGCTGCAAAAAATCGGGTGTAGTAGTCTTGTTAATCTGGATTAGCAAAACTTTCTGGCCAAAAATCTTGTACCAATGAAGTTCAAGGTCTATAAAATGAAAATTCACTCGTCTGTCGATGGAAGTTCAGAACGTTCACGCCCGTAGACCTCCTTCTTCTCTGACACGGGCAAAAATTACAATCGGCGGATGTTCAGAGACCGTCGGGAAGTTCACCATATATATAACGGAAGTTCACTCGTGTATCGAGGGAAGTTCAGAACATTCCTCGCAATCCCAATCCCAACCTCCGTCAGAAAGTTCATAATTTGTAAAAACACACATGTGTATCTAGGGAAGTTCAAAACGTCCACGCCCATAGATCTCCTTATTCTCTGGCGTGTGATTATTAACAATCAGTACAATATTTAAACAAAGATTTTACCTTATGTTAAGTAACTAAAGTAATACCATCCAAATGCTA
Organism: Brachypodium distachyon; assembly: GCF_000005505.3. Lineage (NCBI taxonomy): Eukaryota > Viridiplantae > Streptophyta > Magnoliopsida > Poales > Poaceae > Brachypodium > Brachypodium distachyon. The sequence continues at coordinate 14,102,522 of NC_016132.3, read as the reverse complement.
CATCAGAAAGAAAAGGACAGATGAAAAAGGGACAAAAATTTCAGAATCTCAGTAGGAAAAAAGGACAGATAAAGGAATAAGAGCCGCTTGAGCAAGCAGTAAAACAGCGGATTAACTGTTGTATACGTACTTCCTCACTCGCAAAGAGTCCTTGCAAACATTCAAGATAGGTGTAGATTTCAGTCTCCACTTGTACAATGTCTGCTCTCCGCTAAAGCAGAAAAGAAACTTGTTAAGGAACAAAAACAAAAAGGGTAGCAGCTTAGAATCGTACAAGATTCATTAATACCTCAAAAGATAGTTTTCTTAGAGCAGGCTCCAATTCCCAAAACTTACTTGGCACCTTGTTTACAACAACCTCCATACAATCTTCCTGTAAATCATATGAAACAAGATTAATGAATTCCTTTATTTTAAAACTGTGAATTGCTAAATTCACTAACATCTATCTGAACAGCAAAAGCTACATCAGAAAATATGAAATGACTTACGTCTATCTGAACAGGAAGAGTAACCTTTGAAAACATGAACCGATACACATCACAGTCCAACTTGCTAGAGGCCAAAAACTCATCAAACTGTTCATGCAACCTTATTTGATTTACTGCAACATAGTACTGGGAAAAAGGGAGTTACATTAGCAAATTGAAGCTGTTCAACGCAAAAGAACAAAGAAGGAAGACGAAGAGGGCATCAATAAATCACTCTGGCAACAATAAAATACTAAGAATAATTCTTTTATTTGTCCAGAAAGTTGAGGAAAGGTGGCATCATGGGATGACATAACATGACAGTGGTGAAGTGCCGAATAAGGTCTACTTTCTCAAATTTCATTAAATGTGACAACTGGCTATTTTAATTAGTGATGCCATCCTGATATCAACAAAGAACAGTGAATTTCAGAAAAAATAAATCAGCCATACATACCTTAGACTCTTCAAGCTTAGACTTAATCAAAGCATGTGCATAAGGTTGCAAATGAAGCGGGAAATCTCTAATAAGCGGTGCAACTGGCTGCAAAAGAAAAAATGAATATTAATCATGATGAAGTTCAAACAGGTCCCAATGTAGCATGTGGACAAACCTCTAAGCATTCTTCCCTTGCCATTAACCCATCAACTACATCCAAAGTTTTTCCATGTTGGCCTAAACAAGAATGAAATAAATTCATTGCACCATGGGCAAACAGTTCATGATACAATATGACATGAGAATAATAATAATAATAAAGCCCTAAGTTCCATGAGTCACCTGACGTATCATGGGATGAAATGTAGGCTCCCAGAAATATAATACAGAACGAAGGAGAAGCTGAAAAGGAATGAAAAATGTTACGGCTAGTATGACGATAGATAGCATCTAAAGGATTTTATGGACACAGGAAATACTCGCTTCAACAGATTGTGCCACATATTTAGAAAGTTCAGGAGGTATCTCAGAAGTTCGTTTGAGGTGACTTACAACATCATAAGCACGATCAGATCCCTGAAAGTTACCAGGATAAAAATGATAGTTCTCTAACTTATTAGCATAAAAATGCAAGAATTGAGAAAAAAATACCTTAATGTAAGGTTTAAGCTTAATCAGTTTGTGAAAAAGATTGCGGATTTTTCTGTTACGTATCACAGCAGACATCGAATAGAATTTTCGCTTCAAAAACAACAAAAAATAACATGTAAGACAATATACATAAGAGGATACATGCATGTACCAATTGACATCCTTACTTCTTGTCTAAATGAGATCATCATATAAGGTGCGCACAGCTGTTGATCGCATAGTTAGATCTCAAGTCAGGACTCAATTTCTGAAAGAGACTTTCCTTGTCCACGTCAATGTGCTGCAAGTGTAATGGCAGATGACTTATTGATCTCTTGATAACAAAGATTCATCATACTATTGCAACTATCTAACTTTCACAATACATGGACAAGCGTGTTTTGTGGGGAACTTTTGGTAGTTGTTCAAAAATTACCTCCGCAAAATGATCAGTTTCATCCAGCACTCGCAACATGTCAATATAGGCAGAAAGATATCTCTCACATTCATATTCCAACTGGTCGTGATAAAAGAATATATTGCAATGAGTAAAATAATACCAAGGTGTATGTAAGGTTGAGATGCTTATATCTTCAAAAATAATCATAAAACACACCTCCCAATGCCATGGGTTTCCCAAGGGAACTTCTTTAGCAGTAGCAGAATATGCCTTTGCTCGAAAGTTTTCCTTCTGGCACCGTAGCCACACTTCAAAACTAGTTTCAGCATTACAGCTGTTTCTGTCACTCCAGAAAGCCTGTCACAAACAAATCAGTGAACAAATGGTGATGTCATCAAGGTTCTAGGGTGAAGTAGTCAAATAGTAAATAAACACAGATACGGTATACCCAAACCTGGAACAATCAAAAAACTCTACGGGAACCATCCAAAATATAGCATGGGACATGTTAATAGCACTGACTCAACTGAGCGTGTTCGATGTTCCATCCCAATAAACTGAACGTTCCAACCATAAGACTCAATTGTTCCAGTATTGAACATAAATTGTTCCTGGTCCAAAATATGTCATTGGACCATGTTAATAATTCTACGGGGACAACCCTTTGCGTGGGATGTTCCATCCTAATGAATTGGAAGTTCCAACAATAAAAATAAGATGTTCAAATATTGAACATCAATTGTTCCAGGACCTAGTTGTAAAATGGTTGTGTAAAATAACTATGCACTCGAAAGTGTTGACGACTTGCCTGATTCTGCACATAAGCACAGGTATACAATTCTTGACAAAGGACAACAAGGTCCCTGTGAACATTATTGGTTGCGCTCAAATTCAATTTGTCACTGCTAACATTACTTGCACTTGAATTCAGTTCACATTTTAGGCGCCAAATTGCACATGGCAGCTTATCATCTAGACGTTGGATCAGACACGGGAGCAGATTATCCATAATAAATACTCTAAGCCGTGCATCTTTGCTATCCACTGCAAGACAAACAAGAGCACGGCAAAATGGAATGGCTTTAGCTGTTGCTGCATCACCCACGAAGTAACCAAATAGGCTCATCCTCAACTTCCCAAAGACATCATTCATTACAAGGTACCTGCAAGTTAGTAAAATATTAGATACTACGGTTAATTAAATCAAAATAGGGTGATTATAGTACATTTAGCACCTAAAGAGAGAAGTTGGTCGCATGGAGTCAATATCCTGAGCAACATCCAACAATGAAAGCGCTCTATTTTGCTCTGGTAACGCTACAACTTGAAGCAAACCTGAAAAATCACGAGTGAACTCAAGCAGTATGTCCCTTTCCAATGTATTCATTGTTCCCTCTAATCCGCACAGTTCACCAAATAGGGTGGTACTCCAGCACATCCATGGTACAGAAGCCTGAACCATGATTGATAAAGTATATTTCCACAGTGCCTTAGTAAGTGCTGTAAAAAGACGTCCACCCATTCCTCCCAGAATTCACGGGGGCAATTCTTGATCAAAGGAATAACTGTATGTTTGATAAGTTTTCTCAAATGTCTAAATTCCAGTGGCTCCAAATATTTTGATAAAGCAACACAAATAGAGCCATTTAATAACCATGGAAATGCACCCTCAATAGATGCACATAAACCAATCACTTTGTACCTGCAAAACAGCTAAATTAATTATGCAGAAAAAAAAACAGAAAATAACAACATGATTATCATAACTGATAAAAATGATGGGGCATATCTGAGTAATAAAATATTTTAAGTTGGCCAGTGTTCCCCTAGGTGGCCCGCTTGTGATGTGCGGTTCCTAAGTTGCTGGTGGTGATGCTTTGTTCCAACACCTCAGTACTTATCCTATTTCAAATGACCTTCGCGGATGTATTTAAGTATAGGAGTGCATGCGTGCATGTAATTGATCTGGTAGAGAACTTGTGCGGTTGTTCAGATTTAGAATAAATATTTTTTACAACTCAAAATCAGTGATGGCATTGAGGAAAACATCTAATCTTAACCTTGACACATCTAAGGAAACAGTTAAGTGGTACTAACTACATACTATGCATGTTACTTTACCCTAAAATCACAAGTTGAATATCCCATGACAATCTCACAAACGCTGCACTTGTACAGATGCTCTCCAACTACCAACATGGCATCATCAATGAAAAACGAAAAGAAAAAAGAGCAGAATAAATCCAAAATAGTATAAGCAACGTACCTACCCACTCTCTCTGATTCCTTCTATCAATGCTCTTGTCTCTTTTTCTTGGGAACCTTCCTCGTCCTTAGTGCAAATTGCAAAATAACTTGGCCCTTTCACGCACTTGTTTCACATTATAAGCATCAGATGGACACGAAAGTCCATGTATGCATTGAAGCAGCTGAAATTCAAAACATTGACTGAAATTATAATGAAAATAAACAGATAAAATTAAATAATTAATTGTAGGATCTGTTTGGTACTTTACAGTTGCACAAACATGTTTAGCAAAACGGAAAACATTGGCCGACATACATTAGGCACGTTTTTTGCAAGAACAGAAGTCAGACATTGAGGTCACAAATTTCTATGGTGCAACAAATCTATTGCAACACTCTAAACACCTACCAATAGCAGTGATAATAAAAAACCATTGCTAAGCTAAACTATAGCCAACATTTACCTCCAAGAGCAGAGGGAGGATCAATGGTAAAATGGTTAATATGTAACGTTCACAAGATTTTAAACCAGTGAGCACGTCAATTCTGCTTCTTTTGAGCTCCACCTCACAGAATCTGAACAGGTAGTATACCATCTTCAAAAACTGGCCATCAGAAAATAGACAAGTCAGCCCTGACTCATGGTGAAAATATTTATTTCTCCAGTCCGGTAAGGTCCAAATTTTGTTGAGAAGGCTAAGCAAGCAAGGAAGTATTTCCTCGTATTGATGTATCCTGTCAAGAAAGAAACTGAATAAGGTTAACAATCACATTTTGTACATGTTAAAAGAGGTAATGCTCCGCTTCTAAGAGATAAAAAATGTTGAATACTTGTAACAATCTCAATGGTATAACATTGGACACAAATCTCAACGATAGAAATACACATAGTATGCAAGTATTTTAATGTGCACAGTCTAAAATCCTTGTGCATATTTTTAGGGATGAAGAGAGTAGTTCAATGAAGTTTAAACCAAATAACTTTCATACCCTGAATAGGATATTAAAATAAGGAATGCTTGACATATGATATTATGCTCCATAAGAATTCTCCCCTTCCCTTGATGGCAAGACATCATTTCACCATTAGCCTGCATCATCAATAAGAAACATACAGGAAACAGAACATATAAAAGATTCAAATAAAGTAAAGGTACACTCCGTAAAATAATTTGTCACACATTAAAATGCTTTTAGCAAAGCAGAAACATATGCCAATGGAATAGAAATCATTCTGGAATCCCTTAAAGAGTCATTCAACCTGAAGTGAATTGTTGAGTAATGGCAACAGTTCTGGAATGGTATATGTATATCTAATTGAAGTTGTTCTCAACAACTACCTAGAAGACAAGCAAAGTTGTTTTCTCCAAGTTGTTCGAAACAATCAGACATAAAAGGCATATTAATATATTAAAAGCAGCAACAGGCTATATTGTTATTTCTCATAGAAGTTAGTGAGCATAGGCTTACCAGCATTGCAGGGTCAGCAACCTCAAAAAATTCTTTGCAGGCATTATTAATATTAGCAATATCACCAATTCTATCTTGACAACTCATAAATCGAACAAAGCCATAGTTCTCAGGTAAGCTGCCACTGTACGTTTCAACCAGATGCCGCTGCTTCTACCACTACTACATTCTGAATTGGTACTGATGTTGGATCGCGGGTTGAGACTTCCTTCTCCCCCTGCTGAAGGACAAAGAACAATGAAAAAATAAAAACGTGCATGAATTTTACAAGGTTAGATAACATCTTCTCAACACACAAATCTTTAAATCACACGAGAACAAGATATAGTTATGGATGTATAAAAAGTAGAAATATAAGAAAGTACAGATTTATGTTTGATAGACTATTCACTGGCCTGTTATCATAAATCTTTAGTTACCGCAGCAGACCATAAAAATCTTCAGATGCTGAAGCAGTGATCCAGGTTACTGTTAACACAGAAACACACATACATATGTTCGTGTGGCCAGGTGGGAAATACTATCACACCAACACAAAATAGATTCTTACAGAACATATTCACGATACTATGGAAAGCAAATTACTACCAATCAAACAACAACAAAGCCTTTCAGTCCCAAGAAAGTTGGGGCAGGCTAGAGCTGAAACCCACAAAAACCAGCAAAAACTAGCAAGAAAAGTCGAAGAAGGTAAATGAAAGCAGAAAAAGAAGCGACCAAGCCTCTAGCTGAGTTGGTTAGCTACCCAGTAGCACTCCTCAGGTCTTGGGTTCGACTCCTGTGGGAGCGAATTTCAGGCTGGGGTTAAAAAAAATCCCCTTGTCTGTCCCATGCCAAAGCACAGGTCTAAGACCCGGCCCAGGTTGTGGGGCTGGGGTTTTCTCGACCTACGTGAGAAGGTGTTCTTCTTAACAAAATGCTTGGGGCTGTCTTACCCCCGCAGGTTGATTTTTTTTTGAAGTAGAAAAGGAAAGAAGAAAACAACAATAATAGACATAAGAAGTTTGTAAAAGGTCAGCTGGGTAAAATTTTGCTACAGCGCAAAATCTGACATTGCAAATAAATACTTCTAAGGTCGTACCACATGATATTTTTGCAATCGAACATATGGTACTCCCACGCTTCGTGTATTTTTTTTTATACATTTGTACATCATATTGAACTCGGAGGATCAAGCTAATCCAGCAGGTCATGCTATTAATTGATTTTAATGACATTTCTCTGGACTTTCAAACAAAGGAAAGTAAACAATACATAGATCCTTGTTAGCAACCAGAGCACAATTGATCTGGGTCCCTTTTGTTACTGATTCCCCAGATCCCTTCAGAAATTATTTATTTAATTCAGTTACTAAACAGGAACTCATTGTATTATTCACAGTAATCAGTCAAGATTCTGAGTGTAAGCAGTAAGCATTAAAAATATTGTAACAGGAGTGTATGGGCGTTTCACCTTTATCATTTTCTACAGTATTTGTTTCCGTGGCAGCCAACACAACAAGCAAGCAGCGCATATGCTTGTTGTTTTCCTTATGATTAACTGTGCTCTCTGTTGGGTCATCAAAGATATGTGTAGCATCCATTAGAACCATATCATCAAGGGACCCAACAAGAACCTTTCTTAAGTCGGCCACTTTTGTGCCGCTGAGTTCCTCCTTCCTAAAGCATAGCAAATGCTGCAAGTACAAACATGATAACATGTTAATGTTGTGCATGGTAACAGACTACTGCTCCACAATCTTATACTACCTCCTTCCATAATTCTTGTCGAAATCTTACATGTATCTAGACACTTTTTAGAAACAGATACATCCATTTTTGAGCAAATTTGAGACAAGAATTATGAAACGGAGGGAGTACCACATAAAAGAGCGAGTTGGTGGTGGCCGGTCGTGGTTCGTCGCCTGCCCTATCACGCACCGCGCGGACAGGTGGGTCCCACTATACCCACCGCGTCCACGCAACTCTCCTGCTCTCCCCCACCCCCACCATGGCCTTGCCAGTCCAGACTGCACATCGCGGTTCAACTCGGGGCGCCGCCGATGGAAGATTCGACCAACCACACCTTCTCTGTGTCTCGAATGGAACGGGATGGGGCAAGAAATTTGGAAGAAAAAAATCTGGAAAAAGTTAGAATAAATTTACATAGAAAGACGTGGAGAGAGTGTTGGGCAGGTGGCCCTGTCCTCGCCAGTTGCCGGCTGCTGTGCTCCGGCGACCTCAGAGAAAAGGAGTAAATTGCACAGAACCACCACATTTCGGTGAGTTATCACGAAAACCACCGGTTTTCCTAATTTTCGCGAAGAACCACCGGCATTCCGTGAAGTTTTAGCATTTTGCACTGATTCTTGGGTTTGCGGCACGTAAGCAGGTTTCTGACTGACCGGGCCCACCTGTCAGGTTGACCGGCCCGAGCCGGTGTTAGCTCCGTCCGTTAGCGGCGTTTGTCCGTCCGAGCCGGACCAGTTGTAAACCCTAGACCCGACTGAGTCTCAGACCCGCCCATCTCTTTCTCTCCACTCCTCTCCCGTCGCCGGCGATTTGATGCGACGGCTACCGGTGGCGGTTGCAGCGGCGGAGAAGGCGTCGACGAAGCTGAAGGAGGCGACATGGACTGGCTCGAGCCGTTGTCCTTCGTCTTCTCCGCTCCGTCGACACAAGCGTCGCAAGCGGCGGTAGCTTAGGAGTCACTCGGTGGCGGGTCAGTTATGTCCGCGTTCGTTGGGTCGCTAGAGACGAAGCATTGGACGGATTCGCTGGGTGATGCCAGGTATGTGACCCAAATTGCTTATTCTAGGGTTTGAGTAGCTGCAATTTGTAGGGTTTGAGTAGCTGCGATTTCTAGGGTTTGAGTAGCTGCGATTTCTAGGGTTTTGATTTGGGGAAAGTTGGTAGGTAGTAATTAAGGGTTTACTATATGCAGCTTAGATGATGAAATTTGGTCAATCGTAATGCGTTTCGATGGGACTGAACCCACGGTGAAAAAGCAACTGGGTCGTTCAGATGTTAGATTCGAGAACCTGATAGGACTGAACCCACGGTTTATCTGACAGTGATGACAGCATAGAGATTGACATGGGTGAGTATTAGAGGAACCCATTGTATGCAGAGCAGTTGAGACAGTCTGATGAAGAGAATGTGCAAAGTTTTTTACGTACAATGAGGATGCAGCAGGAAGATCCTTTGCATCACTGTGAAGGGGATACAAAAGAAGAGGATATATATGATGTTCAGTGGACTGAGTTGGAGATGGGCAATGAGGCAGAAGCAGTTCCAGAAGAACTACCAAAGAAGATGAAGAAGACCAAGCTAAAAGGACCCACTTTGAGGTCACATTCAGCAGCTGAGAGGGTTGAAGAGCCAGATTTCATGCCATCTTCAGATGAAGACACTGACCCTGGCCCTCTTGATGAGAAAGAGGATGATGGTGCAGAGTTGCTAGGTTTTGTTGCGCCCATTAGGAATAAACCAAGGGGGAAGAAGATGAAAGAGAGGATATGGTATAATGAGGATAGACTGAATCCTGAAGTATAGTTCTGCCATAAACTTTGTTTCACTGATGTCTATCAGTTCAGAAATGCTTTGGTAAACTTGCATGTCAAGCAGAGTAGGAACTACAGGTATCACAGAAACTGCAAGGACAGAGTCATTGTTTGCTGCAACCAAGCTGGATGTCCTTTCTATATGGTGGCCTCCCAAGTGGGACAAGAGAACATGTTGCATAAGAAAGATACAGCTGAACCACTCTTGTGGTGTGACAAAAGAAACCTCCAGGGTCAATTCCAAGTGGCTTAGCAAAGTTTATGAAGACAATGTGAGGTCGCACCCAAATATGAAGATTACAACAATTATTGATGATGCCAGGAAGAAGTTTGGAGTGGACATACCAAAGCATATGGCTTATAGAGCTAGAAGCAGAGCTAAAGATGTTGTCTTGGGGGATCATGTGAAGCAGTACCCCAGGATAAGGGATTATCTTCAGACAGTGATTGATACAAACCCTGGTAGTAGATGCATTGTGCACACCCAAGAACAAGCAACAACAGCAAACCCTATACTTAATCCAAGATTTCATGATCTATTTTTCTGTCTAGGGGGACCACTGGAAGGGTTTTGGAAGGGATGCAGTGTCCATATTGTCATATCAGGACTAGATGGCTGTTTTATTAAGCTCACAACAGGAGCTCAGATCCTTGCTGCCACCGGAAGAGATGGGAACAACAATATCTATCCAATTGCATTTGGAGTGGTGGGGAAGGAGGATATATCTTCTTGGTGTTGGTTCCTACAACAACTCAAGTATGCTCTTGGTGGGGAAAGTGGGCAGTATGGCAATTGGACCATCATATCAGACAGACAAAAGGTACCGTTAAATGCAAATCATTACTGTTAAATGCAAATCATTAGTGCTAAATACAAATTTATTACTGTTAAATGAAAATCATGGTCTATTTTACTGTTATCACAGGGACTTTTAAATGCTGTAAAAAAGATATTTCCAAATTGTGATCAAAAATACTGCCTTAGGCACATGCATGCTAATTTTCAAACAGCTGGCTTTAGGGGAGGAGATCTTAAGAAGTACATGTATGCTGCTAGTTATGCCTACACCAAACATAACCATGATATTGCAATGGAAAACATGAAAGCTGAATCTGAGGATGCTTGGGCATGGTTATCAAAAATCCCTGTGAGTGCTTGGGCAAGACATGCAATGGATACCAATTGCAAAACAGACCTAGTGGTTAACAACTTGAGTGAGGTGTTCAATAGGTTCATTTTAGATGTGAGGAACAAACCAATAGTCACCATGATTGATGTTATTAGAACCAAGCTGATGATTAGGTTTCAGAACAAAAGAGAAGGTGTTCAATCTAGTAGGTGGGAAATCACACCAACCTACTCTGAAAGATTAGAAAATGAGAAGAATTTCTCCAAGTTCTGTGTGCCGGTGTGTGCTGGTCCTGGTCTTTGGCAAGTAACCAGTGGAGAGAAAACCCATGCAGTAAACCTAGAAGTAAGAACATGTGGTTGCAGGAAGTGGGACATAACAGGCATGCTTTGTAATCATCCATATCATCCATCTACAAAGCTAAACAACACCCAGAGGATTATGTCAGTGCTTTCTTCAAAAAACCAATGTACATTGAAGCATACAGCCCAATTGTGTACCCAGTTCCTGGTCAGCATGCTTGGACAAAGACAAACACAAGAGACATTGATCCCCCAATCTTCACAAGGCATCCAGGGAGAAAGAAGCAGAAAAGAAGGCCAGGACAATTTGAACCACCTCAGCCCAAAGAAACAAGCAGAATGGCAACAATTACTTGCAGCAACCGTAAAAGACAGGGGCACAGGTACACAAATTGTAGTCTTCCATTGAAGCCTCAACTGCTCATTAGGAGAAACAAGCATCAGGTAATCTGCATTTCCATGGTTTGCATCTATTACTGCTTTCATGTACAACAGCACTAACAATAGAATTTACTTGACACAGCAAAACAGATCAATGCTAGGAGATAGTGCAGCTGGACCTAGTTCTGGAGCAACAAGAACCGAAACAACAGCATCACCCCCTGCCCCTGTAGCAAGAACAGCAGCAAGACCAGCACCAGCTCCTGCAAGATCTGCACCTGCAAGGCAACCTACAGCTGCAAGATCTGCTAGGTCAAGTTTCACTGCTCCCAGGCAAGCTCAGGAGGCTAACACAAGATCTTACAACACTGTGCCTGGAGGGCCTGGGATAGAAGGAAGCAGGATGTGGAGGTACTTTACTGCATCACATAACAAGTATTCTGCTACAGGGGAGAGACTCAATGGCAACAATGATGGTCAATGAAATGTAAAGATGATGATGGTAGATGAAACAGCGATGCTTTTTGTGTAATGTAATGATGGTTGTATGAGACAATTTGACATGATGGCCTGTGTGCTGTATTTTGTGGACTAAAACTTGGATGTGAGCAACATGTGATGTTGTATGCAACATTGGAACTATGGTTTGCATCTTTTCCTGTCATTTGTGTGATTCTGTATGTGGAACTGTGTATTTGTGTTTGTATGCTTTCAAAATATCAAGAAAATGAACATATATGCTGTCAAAATTCTCTATGCTGTCAAAATTCAGCAAAATGAACATGTATGCTGTCAACATTCAGGAATTTGAACATATATGCTGTCAACACTCAGGAAATTGAACATGTTGTGAATCAAAATACCAATAACACAGAAGTACTTCCATTACATAAAACAAAACAACTAGAGTTTCACAAATATTAGAACATTACAACAGAGTCTCACATTTAATACATCAGGTTCTTAATAAGGATTACAGTACATCCCACAGTGACAAGGTTCTAAATTATTACTACTTCAAATCTTCATTGATTTCAGCTACAACCCCAACATAAGCAACTCTTCTGCAAGCCTGACCTTTGCCTTCTATGCCTACTTCTTCTCTTCCTCTACCATTTTCTTCTCCTCCTCTGCCTTCTTCTTTTCCTGCTCAAGCTCTTGCATTGCCAACCTAACTTGCTCATGCATGACACTGTTCCTTTGATTCAAACGATGCATCTCATGCCGTTTAGACTGCTTCAGTTCATCAATTTCTTCCCACATCTTCGTCAGCACGTGCTGCATTTGTCCTGGCCACTCAGGATCGAGCCACTGGTAGAAGTTGCACTTAACCCCGTCCTGCCAAATGAAAATATTGTCGCCACAACTCACAAATTTCACACATTACGCACAACAACCCTGCTCACCTCAAATCCACATGCTAATAAGCGTCGTCCCGCGTCAGTCCCTTCGTAAGCAACCCGAATCTTAACCAGGCAGAGGCAGTGGCAAACTACATTCTCGCCGGCTCCAGCTGCGAACTCTCGCATGTGAATCCAACGTGGTGGCTACATGAACAAAATCCAAATTAACTTGGGGTTGATGCGACCTCAATTGCTACACCTAACCTAACCTAGATTCCCAAACCCTAACCGTACAGTCCAGCGTACTAACCTCGTTGGGGGGGTCGTACAAGATGTACTCCTCGTTCGTGTTCGTCCAGGAAACCATGGCGCGGCGGAGCTCGGGCGACGACTGAGACGGCGGCGGCGGCGGACCGTGGAGACGGAGCTCGAGCTGTCGGGGAGAGAGTGGCCGGTCGGTCCACTTAGGTCCACTTATCATACTGGCTCACCTGGTCCGGCTCGGACGGACAAACGCCGCTAACGGATGGAGCTAACGCCGGCTCGGGCCGGTCAACCTGACAGGTGGGCCCGGTCGGTCAGAAATCTGCTTACGCGCCGCAAACCCAAGAATCAGTGCAAAATGCTAAAACTTCACGGAATGTGGGTGGTTCTTCACGAAAATTAGGAAAACCGGTGGTTTTCGTGATAACTCACCGAAATGTGGTGGTTCTGTGCAATTTACTCCAGAGAAAAGTACGAGCGTCTACAAACTTGCAGAGAGAGAGAGACTAGAGAGGTGGCTGTCGGGCACCTCCAAACTACTCCGCCCCCAGCTACGCCCTCGATCCTCCTGCCTCGTGCCTCCCGTGCTGGATTTGTGAGGAGAGAGGGGAAGGAACTGGATAGGAAAGCCGCTTCGCTACGTGGCTGGCCACCGCCCAATGGTGATGACGTGCAGCCCCCTGAAGAAACAATATTTAGTGCTAATGAAAATTTGTTTATTATGAAAACAGCCAATTAGCAACAATTTGGGGAAGATGGCAAAAAACAGACCAGACATAAAATTGATAAATATTCTATTATTATATGCTAGACATTTTTAGAAGGTTCAGGTGAATTCTGCCATATAATTGTGCATGGATCTGTGCTTATCTAGCCAGGCTGTTGTATTCTCGCATGCTAGGTAAGATGGTATGACTTCAAACTGATGCTGCAGGGGTTCATTTCTCTCGCAACAAAAACATATTTTTTATTGTTCACGTGTTTTTTTAGAAAGTTTTTGTGACTTTGTAGAACCCGTGGTAAAGCACGGGCATTTGGCTAGTAACACCAAATGAGTGTCATGATGCTTTGCACAGAAAGTATGGCGAAAACTCAGGAAACAAAGGAGCGCATCGTACTGTATGTGTGATAGCAAATGGTAAAAGAAACACCGTTATCAATATAACATTTGCTCCAAGGTCATGTTTAACTATGTAAATGTACTCAGGTAAGGTAAGTATCATTCAATGAACACTGGGTTATCCATGTAAAGAACAGTGGCCATCAAATAATGATGATATGTTGTCGAGATGATTGTGGGGTTTACAAAGATAGTAGATTTTATTTCATAAAAGCCATGAACAAACTCCTACTGTAAAAATGAAATAAAATGGAACAATTCTGCTGCCTTTATGGTATGCCTTCGACAGAAGAATCAACCTAGACTCTAGCCAGAGATTATGTCATTATGTCTACCGGATAATAACAAGGTACTAAATTATGGATTAAACCAAAATACTTCACTTTTTGGAGTTCAATAAGAGAGCAAAATATAAAACCCCTAATGCCGAAATGGAGCAAAGGAAATTTCAGTTCTTGTTCATTCAAAAGGGTCGCATCGCAGCACGATAAAATAAGGGACGATTTTGGGTCGATAAAGGAAAGTAGAATTCACGACCAGAAGCATCCTCACGCCATGGCACTGAACTTCAACCGGCAACCCCTTGCGCACCAGCTGAAGTGACGCTTTCACCAGTGCGTCCACGTAGCTTTCCTCCTGGTGTACCTGTGGTGTAAAATAGTGATTCAGATCATCACTAACTCTCTATTTGATCCCAGGAGAACAACATATTAACAAATTCAAAACCAGATATCGGGAATTAGGACGCGAAGGACGGTGCGACAAAGCGGCTATGATTAAGGTGACGAACCGATTTTGTCCCACGGCTGGGCGAGGCAAAAGCGCAGCGTCTGAAATCCGGCAACACCGGCCCCGGATCCACGGTGGACCCAGCAAAATCCATGGCTAGGGTTCGTCAATGGAAGCGTGGCGGCGCGAGAGAATACAGCAGGGTGGGGATCGGTGTGTTCGTTGTTCGTTTCCAGTCCAAACGTTTCCGTTCCGGCCTCTGGCGCTTTCACAAACGAAACGAAGAAGGAACCAGCAGCAGGCCCGGGCGTCACCCTCGGGCCACGTGTCCCTCCACCCACCCCTCCAAAATTCCCTAACTGCCAATGCCTCGTGTTTGGTAGTAGAGCTCACAATTCAGCTCTAGAATTATCCCTCGACAGAAACTTGCCGTTCGACAACAACTGGAGAATGAATTGAACTGTTATACAGAATGTCATTATTCGCATCATGTTACGACCTAAGATCTATGATGTTAGTACGGAGTATTATTTTTACTGTTTGTACCTAGTCAATTCCATCAGTATGCTCCTAGGTGCCTGTAATTGTGATCTGTTTGCCAGAACCAAGAGGTGTCTTTTAGTGGAAACTTTCATGTTCGTATTTTGTTTATTCCATATTGCTCGTAGCTCCTGTAATTGTGATCTGTTTGTCAAAACCAAAGTGTCTTTTGGTGAAAACATTCGGAGCAATCGTTGTTTTTTTAATGGTTTTTCCACTATCACAGCAGCTCTTACAGCACCTCCAGACCGTCTACCCTTTGCTTATATATATATTCGATTACCGAGTTTGCTATCTTTATGGCATTGATTGTACAAATTCGTGAAGAGGGCTCGACGAGTAGAATAAGGAAAAGCTGCTTGGTCAAGAAAAAAGGGTAGACTAGCTCCTCTAGAACGGAGTCCAACATGGAAAAAAAAATCATGTACGAACTGCATAGCTGACAGTTAAAGAACCTCAAGGTACCTACGACCTACGTACTGCTAATTCTCATCTGATTCTGATCCAACGGTTCATATTGATCCCACAGGTCAAAAATGAAGCATAAAGTTGCAATGACTGATGACCCTTTGGACCACTCTGAAGGGTTGAGAAATCTCTATTGCTGGTTCAGTTACCAAATAGAACCAATATTCTGGTGATTCAGCAGTTGTTTAGAAACTCACCGGTCTATGGTAACTAGAACTGAGACCCGTGTAAGATCGCTATCCTTTCGTCTCAGAAAAAAATTCACTATCCTTTTTCATGAAGACTGCTTCGGACTCAGATGCATATATCACGGAAACAGTGGCAGACCATCTAAGCAGCTACTCCCTCAGCTCCTAAATTCTTGTCTCAAATTTGCCCAAATGTGAATGTATCTACTCTTAAAAGGCATCTAGATACATGTAATATTTCAACAACAATTTAGGATCGGAGGAAGTATTTGATAACTTTCAACACCTTCTGGGTAACTACTCGTCGTCGTCGTCGCTATCAATTACCAATCTGTGCCTTCTTTTAAACCCAGACTTTTGACTAGCACCAGGGCTTATCATGTCCATGGCTTCAGATATGTCTCTGTCATCGACGATCCTTTGCACAGTATTTTCATGATGATCCAGCTCAGGCTCACTGAAATCATCCAAAAGTTCAGTTTCGCCAGCATGACCATTGTTATTATCGAATGAATTTAACCCCAGATGAAGAGGAGCATCCCTGAAAAGTGACAGGTTCCTATTATAATTGAATCATCGTTGAATAATACTATGGTAAGGTATTCTCACTGATATTTTATGTTTTAGCTATTTTAAGCTTTCACTATGCATAAACTATATAAGAGCAAACAGGCAACCCCAAATATTAAGCTATTTCAAATATATAAACAACTTAAATTAGCTTACATGGCATTTGAACCAATAGTCCGATCATCTGGACCTGTGTTCTTTGAAGATCCTTGGTGTTCTTGTCTGTTGACTGTAAAATCTGACGTTGATGACCTCTTCTTTTTTCCTCTACTGTTTAAACAAAAAAGAACTTGGTTTAAAATGTGTGTGAGCCTGTGAGGGAAGGAAATCATAGCATATGAATTACTGCGGTTTAATAATAGTCACCATGAACATTTCAATGACCAGTAATTCATCTATATAAACCTGAATGGGCTCACCTAAGCATAGATCCTATGATCTCATCATCAGAATCCACGTCTTGCAAAACATCTTGATGCTGTGATGTACCCGGCGAAAGCTCCACCGAAGGCAGCTTCTTATTTTTGGTCCTGCCATAGACAAACAGATAAAACAACTTCATATGGGAGGGGAAAATGCAACCTAAAGTCCTAAATTAGTTATGAACATTTTCCTAGGCCATAACTGTTCTGTTTTGCAGAACAAATGATAGTTCAAACATCCCATGGCATTTCCAGCGTAATCACTGGCAGCTTCAAATACAATGAACCAAAAATATCTAGATCTCATGATTTAGATTATATAGTGGCGACATGTCAGGCCATTATCTTTTCACTAACTCGGAGAATAATTAGCTCATGAAAGCAACTTAACCTGGGGAGCTTACCTGATTTTAAGTGCTTGCAGTGATTCATCATCAGATGATATTCCATGATTCGCATTGTCAGGATTACTGCTTAACCCATGTAGCCTTTTTCTTCTGTGCCTGAAAATGCAGGCTAGTCTTAATGACAAGTAACTACAATTAGCTAATGAATCACACTGGTTTTTTTATCACAGATGTGCTTAGGGCAATGGATGTACTTGTTCCAACATCTTTGGTATGCTAAGTTATTTATTTGACTCTTACTGGTAAACTGTGCATAACTGATTGTTGAGCATGTAAATAAACTGAGGTTCATGACCACTAAGGAAGAATGGCACAGCTGATCGTTTATAACACTCACCTAGTGCTTTCTGGCTTAGCATCAGCAAGGAAGTGGTCTTGTGGTTGTGTATCCAGGTCTCCAGCTGAAAGAGGTGCCTCTGGAACTTTTGTCTTCTTCACGACATTCCTGAGACCTAGCTGTGTAAGCTTTCGAGAAATTTGAGCAGAAGATATATTTCCACTGGGATCTAAAGCTTGAGCAATTAGATGACTGCATTTGCGGTCATCCTTATGTCTGCAACATAAAAGGAATAAACATTCAGGCAACAACACATGACTCGTGACAGGGTAACTAAACATTAAATAATAATAAGTAAGAAAACAAGAACTTTCTAGCAATAGCTTGGCAAAGTTATGTTATATGAATTGGTTAGTGATCTAGTTCTTTCTTTGACATAACTGATGACTTACTTCTCATAAAGATCTCTGATAAGCTTCTCTTGCTCTTCGTTAAAAATGGAGCGCCCTCGTCTCTTTGGGACCCTTGAATGTTGAGAACCTCTTGATACAATATTCCTAAATTTAAGTCGATATAATCAAAGAGGCTAGAAGAAGCTAAACATTCAATTGCAGATATGGAATAAAACAAACCTATCGTTATCCTCTTCGCTGCCTGAAAGTGATAGTAATATGTTTCTTTTATTTGTGGCACCCATGCTCTTCTGAGTTTCTCCTTCACGCTCGCCAGAAGATGAATCTCCATCCCTATTTATACGTGCACACCAATGGAAATGACTCGTTTTATTCCCACTACATTAATGGACATAAACAAGACAAGCTTACTCAGCATCATATGGTTCCGGTGGTATAACATAGTCAGCTTCATCGTCACCAAGAGAATCTGCTATGTTTATTGGACCTCTCCATCCCTTACTTGAACCAACTTCAGCAGCCTTGTTGTTAACATCTCCCTTGAGCTCATTCAGTAGAGCATCAGCACCAATGCAATGGCACTCCTTCCGTGACTTCCAAAAGAGTATCTCAACAAATAACAATGGCTGTTTTTTCATTGTCCTCAGCATCTTCCTTACAATCTTAGAAAGAAAATTTACAATGTTTGCATACTCCTTTGAACTAGACAACTTCTGTTCAGCTAATATATCATAGAAAGTAGTAAGAAGTGACAGCTGCAAAAGACAGTATAATGTAAGATCCCAAGAAAATACAGCTCTGATGAGAAATATGTAAGTGTGTATTATTACCTGATAGAGCATTGGCGAGAGTTGTAGATCTTCACAGAATCTTCGCAGCATGCATATGATGTAGTGATTTGTTCGAAAGGAATTAGTCTTGTAGTGCTTTAACAACCAGCATATATTTTGGACAACAGAATTGTTTGCAAGACTGGATATTAACCGGGATACATTAAAATCAACTTCACTTGTAGCTGGGGGACAATCATCAATTGAAGAATCTGAAGACTCTTCCTCTTCATCAATCACATTTCTTTTTATTTCACCACTGCCTGCAACAGATGGATCACCTCCAAGCTGTGTGGTGCTCTCCAGATTAACCACGTTATCCACATGCACATCTGGTAGATCTGTTCCATGGGAATCAACTTTTCCTTGCTCTAAGAGAGTAGGTTCTGCTACAGGATCCTCATTTCTCAAATCTGGAAGTGAATCAGATGCACATTTAGTCCCATCTGTTGGATCAACATAGCTTTCTTCCACATTTTCTGTTTTGGATTCAGTATTCTCTTTTTTGTCATTTGATGTCTTCCTTTTTCTGCCCTTTCTTGTCCTTTTCGCGACCTGAATTCAGGGAGTGATTAATAATCACATCAATAGTGAAGTAGGCTCAATTGCTTCAGGATGGTTGTCATCTTTAATTAAACAGCTACAAATTGGTAAAAGGCCATAGTTGCTAATAAAAGAAGATCTACACCTGATGTGACTTGTGGTTGACCATAAAAGCAAGAAGTTAGGAGGAAAAACAGCATACCCTTAACGTGCCACGTGACTGAAGCTTCTCCATGAGTTGCAGCATGATATGAATTGTTTCTAATAAATCCGCAAGAGCACTGATAAGAGCAGACAAGTTAAAAATGGTTTTAAAAGTAGAGTATACATTTAGTTGGTCACATGAAAAAACAAAATAGCGTGGGACCCAGTCATCCAGAAATAAACTACAACTCAAACCCTGAGATACCCACTCACAAAAATGACGTTTTGCGGAATGCAACAACTTGCTCACTCACATGATCCCAATCATCATTTGACGACACAAGATTCATAACTTGTGCACAGACAGGCCAAATGTATTAGAATGTGTGCCCACTGCATTTTCAGGTGCAATGAATGAAGAAAATTAACGTGCGCCCACTGGCCAAATGTATTGAAGATGTATGTTGAACTTTGTAAACCAGGGAGACAAGTAGAGACTATCCCTAATTTTCAAAATGGAAAATGCTACATGGATAGCTGCTTGAAGTACATGTCATGGGAACAAGAACATAGCTCTAATGGGTCTCTAAGTTGTGATTCTGTGGAGCACCCTTTCTACAACCAGAAAAGTTCCACAAATTGCAAAGAAATTTCTACTAAATACATGTCTGTAGAGCATAATAGTGATTTAGTGACTTTACTAGCATATTCTGAAGATTCGTATTTAAACAGTAAATAAAGATTACAGAGCATATTATATAAATATCTGAAAGGGTCTATCGTATAAACCTTTTTGGTTGCTTATGAGTATCAAAAGATCTGAACAAGTTCAGCAGAAATTGAGTGAGGCCTTGTTCCGTCTGATCATAGAACAGCTTATACAGTAAAACGCGGGCTGTTTGAGATTCCCTTGAATCTTCAGGAAGAACTTTTAGCACCAAATATATCATGCCTATCTGCAACAAAAATATTTCAGTGTGTGAATTTGGAATATGCATATAGTAAAAGATGGAGAAGCCATGAAAACGCATTAAAGGAAGACCTCAAGGGATTACTGGAATTAAGAAGGCACGCCTTAAAAAAATCTCCTTTTCATGCAACCAATATATTGTGATTCTCATCTGAAGCCAAGTTTTTGCAGAGTTCTCAGACAAAAAATAAATATAATCAAATACTTGTCAAGCGTAGATCAGTTTATGAAGTTCATCAAATGGTATCTAGTTAGGTACTTACCGTTACCACTGACGTTTGTGACGCACTAAACCTAATAAATATGATACTCCTACTACTTTCTGATAGTTAAACAACTTCAAATTTTGCTTAGTTCAGAATAAACAGTAACAAACCCATCTCCAGCCTAATTTTAACCTCTATTTTGCTTTTAAGACGAGTTTAAAGTTCAGCCTAAATTTGGTT
Organism: Brachypodium distachyon; assembly: GCF_000005505.3. Lineage (NCBI taxonomy): Eukaryota > Viridiplantae > Streptophyta > Magnoliopsida > Poales > Poaceae > Brachypodium > Brachypodium distachyon. The sequence goes on along the minus strand of NC_016132.3, from coordinate 14,081,838 downwards.
TACGCACAGATGTCCAGGAAATATTCTAATATACCTGAGTTGTATATAAACACTTCTCAAGAACAAGAAACAGAGCCAAGCTCTATGGAAACAATGGATCAAATTCAAAGCTCGGCCTGGCTGATTCTTCTCAAACTTCACTTGTTTGAACCATTACTATTTCCTTTTTATAATATCAATCTCATCATAGAGGAATTGCAAACTGTTCTCAAGCTCATGGCTCAGAAGAAAAACGGGAGACAGAACCACAGAAGTATGGAACTTTTGCTTATACCAGAACCAAGTATTGTCCCTGTGGTTGCAAACTGGGTGGCTTACCATGTTCTTCATCAAGGACCCAGCTGCTGAAAGCGTTTTATAATCATTAGTTTGCTTCAGGTCATCATAGGTCTCACGCCACCTGGAAATGACTATATTGAACATATCTTCGTTCAATGTGGCTGCAACAGGTCCACATATGTCACCACAGAATGGCAGATTCTCATCATGTTCATTGCTTGGAGAAGTCCCGGACAGCTGAGGCCCGGCATTAGATTTCTGACAACATGAAAACAAGATGGTCACATTTCTGCATGCATAGTTCTAATTTTCTGGTATTCAGTGTAATTAAGATAAGCTAATGAAGACATCACTGATCTACAACTTAAGTTTCATATATTGCATTAGCAAAGGTTCCAGTCAACATTGTTGTGCCAGCAAAAAGACTTTACCTCAAGTGAAAAGATTACGAAACATCGACTAGATATAAGGAAATGCAGCATCAACAACTTATGAGTTCAGTTCCGAACCTGGGCATTTGATGCTTTCTCATGTTGAAAAGCTAAGACAAAGCGAACAACTTTGAAGAATGTAGTGTTATCAGATTTCTGGATAGAATGGTGCTCCTTCACGATATCATCGCAAACAGACTGCATCAGCACTGAAAAGCACTGTGTTATCCAAAGCTAACACAAAGACAGGATATATTAGTTCTGGTAAACAGAAATGAACAAGATCAAGTTACCATTGTATCCTCCAGATAAAAATTGATCCAGAAAACTTCTTAGCTTTTCCATAATTCCCACCTTTGGAATGTAAAGCAGCTCATTATCCCAGGCTATCCTTTTCTGAGGGCCTTTTTGGACATTACGTATTTTCCGGAGGCTATTTGCAGATGCTATTGCTGAGCTGGGATTCCCTTTGCACAATGACGTAGATCCATCCTGTTAATCAAGTGTAACAGAAAGAATATAACAAAATAATTTATCTGCTAATGATGCAGGATAAAACTAGTAGCATTTGACAATAGATGGTACCACTGAAAGGCATGTAAAAATTCCATTGAGCGAGTGATGCTCCGCATTTTGTTGCCTGAACATCCTCTTCTCCCTCTCTTCCTTCTCCATCATCAATCTCAAAGAATGTACTGATGTATCGATATCTCCATTAACTTGCTCCTATGAAATACCGACAGAATAAACACAGCTTCAATTGTAAGTACACAGGGAAGGGGCCACCTAAAGTACCACCTAAATTTGGAAAATAAAAAATAAAAGACAGGTATACCTTCAGACCTTCACTACAAACTCTGGCAATCAATTCTGGGTCCCTGCCTAAGAAGAGATAATGAAATATTTCCAATAAAAGAAGGTTTTCCTGCTTGAGATAACCAGATGGCTCATCAATATGCTGAGTTAGAACTAAAATTAGATCCATCACATTTTCTTGAAACATCAGCTCTAAAAAGCTGTCAGCAAGGCAGAGTAACTGGGTGGCTTCTCCAGATGCCTTCTGAGGCAATGTGATTTCTTGAATAGCCAAGACATTGCGAAACAAAGTAAGCACCAGCTGAACTAGCTTCCAGTCATCTTCCGTGAATGAAGTTCTGATTGCCAATGAAAATAAGTCATGAATACTCTGTTTACTAGAATGAAGGAAATATAGGAACTGGAACTGGTAAATAACTGTGAACAGAACGGAATGACAGTGACAGAACATGTATTTACATAGCTACACTTTGTACAACAAAGGTTTTTTTTTTTTCAGGATAAGTATAATAACCATCCGTGCATCAAGTACACTTGAAAAAGTATATTAAATGATGCTCCTTGGTTTCACTTGTGATTTAAAAGAAAATGATCCCAGTTTCAGAATTTGCTGTTGACCTCAGTTAAATTTTCTTTCCCAAGAGCATAGTCCATTGTAGATGAAGGTAGTAGCTATCATTAAATTGGTATGCAGAGCAGGCATAAAAAGTTAGACATTGTCTCATACACAGGCAGAACTCAAAGCAGCAATGGAAGAGAATTTACCTTTCCAAATGATCCAATGGGTCTTCAAGAAGAGACACAATGACTGCGATTGCAACATTGCGTGTCAGTGCAGCCTTCAAATCCCACAGATACTCTATCTGCTGTGCAACATCCTCCGATGAAGGCTCCACAGGCATGGTAAGGAATACCAACACTTTCACTTCAAAAAGAAAAGAAAAGGAAAGGAAAACATTAACATTGTCGTAGAAATTAGTTACGAGTATTAAGTTTCTCAAAGGACCAATGGTCAAAATATCCATCGTGGAGACAATTAGAGTTGCTCAGAACAATGTATATATGTGAAATATGGCTAGAGCTGGCTAACTCTTCCTTGCATACCCAAGTTTATGATTTCGCTGAAGTTCAAAACTAAAGATTATCCTCAGGAAAGGAAGACTACATGCTGAAAAATAGGTAGAGGCAACTGTTATTAAAAATGTAGCCAAAACGGCAGGAACTACTGGTTTAGTAGTAAGACTGTAAGAGTTACAGAACAGGGCCGCACACTGGCATAAATTATGACCTGCTCGTTGACATTTTTGCACATATTTTTTTCCACAACCACTGTCGATAGATAAAGGAGCAAAATGTGCTTATACTAGAGATTCCTAATTTAATTTAATAGGTCGCGAGTTTCAGAACGTGTAGGTTGTTCTGCGTAAGTGCAAACACAACTCTAATTACAAACATTCCAGAGTTTTGTTTTAGAAAGGAAAAAAGAAACAATTTACCTGCTGTGATCACCAGGTTGCGATCCGCCTGGTAATTCTCGATGATGGGAACCAGATCTCTAGACGCGATCTTCCATTTGCAAACCTGCTTGAAAACCTCCCGCTGCTCCTGGTCGTCCCGCCGCAGGAACCTCTGCAGGTCCTTCAGATTATCTGCAGAAACGAAACAGAAATCAGCGAAAAACACCACGTGCCGGACTTGAAGCGGGCGCAGAAGAGGAGTGGGGGGGACGTGTGGGTGGGGAGTCGGCGGTACCGAGGCAGTGGTCGCCCTTGACGTAGCCGACGACGGCGCCGTCTTCGTCCTCCTCGGAGGCGCCGAGGCCGGCGCAGGTGAGCGAGAGCAGCGCCGAGTCCATGGCGACGGGCGGCGGAGGTCCTCCTCCCACCCGCTCCGCTAGGGTTTGGCTGGCCGCCTTCTGGCCGGCGCGGGGAGTGAAGAGAGCTTGCGGGAGCGAGCGGGGAGGGGGAGACGAACCGCGGAATGGCGCGAGCAGCGGTGGCGGATGGATCCAAAGGCGGAGAGATCGGTCTCGCGGAGGGCAAGACAAGGAAGTTTGGGGAATTTCTGGCGGCGCGCGCCATTTCGGCTGGGATTTTCCCGCGCCTTCGGCTCCGCTTAGTGGGCCTCTCTCTGTCCATCCGGCCCAATATTCAGACGGACATTATCCATGGGCTTTCGGCCCGACTGTCAGCGGAAGAAGAGAACTCGAGAAGATCAGAGCAGAGCGGAAGAGAAGAGAGAAGCCAGCGCAGCGACGATGTCCATGGCTCTGCCGAGCTCGCTCCGCGCCCTTGCCCCACCCGTCCTCCTCCTCTCGTCCCCCACCGCTCGCCTCAGGCCGGGGGCGTCCCGCGCCGCGCGGGATCTGCTGCCTCTGCCCCGGCGGAGGAGGGGAGCGGGGCTCGTGGCGCGGGCGGCGGGGGCGGCGGCGCTGCCGTCGGACGCGGAGTGGCTGGCGCGGCTGCCGGAGAAGAAGAAGCCGCTTTACACGCACAGCCTGCCGTGCATCGAGGCGTGGCTGCGCAGCATCGGGTTCGCGCAGTCCCGCGAGGACCGCGCCGTCTGGGTCGCCGAGATGCCGCTCTGGCACGCGCGCCTCAGCCTCGACGTCACCGACCTCCACATCAGGCATGACCATCCCGTTACTCTTCTGTTGAATGTTTCTGCTTGTTCGATAATTTGGGAATGACGCCATGGTTAATGGAGTGAGTTGTGTTCAATTCTTGCTCATGCTTCAACTGGAATGCTGCTAGTTTGTTCATGCAAGTATGCAAGTTAGTTACCCCAATCTAGCGCTAATCGACATGTCAGGTTTCTCAATTTGTTTTATTTTTGTCTTCGCGAGGTGTACTAGTTCGGCTAGTGCTGCAAATTGTTCATTGAAAATCAAGCTGTTAATGTGATAACAGGCTTAGGGTGTGTTTGGTTTGAGCCCCAGTCAGCCCAACCAAACTTTTGACACGACCAACGCAAGGGCATGCATCAGTGCATGACGAGAAATTTGGTAGGTTGTTGTTGTTTGAATTATGGGTCTGCTTGGTTTGCAACCAAAGCTGACCACGCCAAAAATGGATAGCCCGTAAAATTTGGTTGTCATTTCGATGGACACCAAAACTTGGGCACGCCAAGCCAAACCTATCCTGTACGAGCCAATGTTATTTCCACCAATGCATGGGCAAGTTGGAGGCGCTGAAAAGCTTCGCCAAACATTTGGCAGCCGCGCTCCCTCTTCTTATCTCGGTCCTCCTGCCGATTAACCAGCAGACATTTCAAACAATTAACCACTCGTTCTCAGCCGCCTAATTGATTATGTTTAGCACAGCCTCAGTTTCCATTTAAGCGGCAGTGGGTTCAAATGCTATGATTATACTATCAGTTTGATTGTGCTAGGTGGACTAGTTGGTTATGTTAATTGATCATTTACCTTGAATGGTTGCTAAAAAAGTTCATTTACCTTGACATCATATTCATAGCATGATTACATATGCACTGCGACGTCTGTATTTCTTACATGCTCATTTTGTTTCTTCTGGAATTTTGTATTTAATTATAAAAAGTCAAACTTGTCTGAGTTTTTTATGGGCTCGTCAGTCTAGTCTAAGTTGCAAATTTTTGGCAAGTCAATTATTTGCAACCGAATGGGGCAGAACAGCTTTGCCAAAATTTTGGCGGGTACGGTGGCTATAATCCAAACAACATCAACTTAACGAAATTATCGGCCCTTACTTTTGGTCATGCCAACTAGTTGAGGCTGAAACCAAATACACCCTGTAGCCAGTGCACCAGCCAAAATTTTGGCAAAATCATCAGGCTTCCATTTGCTTTGCAACCAACTGTCTTAGCACAATTTTTGCAATTTGGATTGGCTAGTTGTTTGATTGATTCCAATTCAGTTTCCATGACAATCGACTGAGACCATTAGTCATCACCAATTCATGACAGCAATGTTGCAGCATATACAATGGATAAATCTTGCTACAAAATAGACATTGATCTATGTGAAAGGTTTAGATCCGATAGAAAGAAGTGAATGCTGACAAGGTAATTAAGAAACTGAAGACGACAAAAATTGTGCCAGGCTGGACGAGTACAAGAGCTCTTGTACAAGAGGTAAAGGGGAAAGAAGAAGAAATAAACAGGATTGAGCAAGGCAATGGACTGGGGCCAACCAGGGAACGATCGAGCCAGGCTGCCAATTGTTTTTGGCACCCTCAGCTTGCCTGGGATTCGCCGCAAATAACATGGGTGTGTTCAAGTTGGGCTGGGCAAACCAAAGATTTGGTGCCCATCTCCATCCAAACAACTACCAAATCTCTTAGGCTATCCACTATTTTGGTATGGTCACAATTGGTCGTAATCCAAACACGCTCTTAATCAAGCTGTGAATGTGATTGTACATTTACAGTTCATTGAAATATCTTGCTCTTTTTAGAACATGACTCTATGCACCACCCTGATTCCCTGAATTCCAAGATTGAACTGTACCTCTGTACTCTGAAAACAGTATGGAACATGGACCATTTGCTCACCGACTGAATTATTATTTGCAAATACAGCATCACTAACCCTGCCACCTTTGATCATCTTAAACAGATACCTGAAAAGTGGCCCCGGGAACCTTGAGAAGGACATGGAGAGAAGGTTCAGCTACGCGCTAAGCAGAGAAGACATCGAGAACGCGATACTGGGCGGACCTTGAGGCTCAGGATGAGGATCCTTTTATCCGAGCATGATCATCCACAAGACACTCGGCAGAGAGCAATTCATGATGCTTTTAACCTCCGTTTCGAAAAAAGAAATGATGCTTTTAACAGTTAACAAGAAACTGACCGGAGATGTTTGCTCCCGGGTTTGCAGAGAAAATGATCAGTGTGCTCAGCTGCCTGGACACAACTGAGATCGGTATAAGAGGATCTATTTCAAAATTTATGTGCAGTTCATCATAATAAACTTTTCTTCGTTTGGAAACGAATTGCTTGTGACCAGTATTGTTGAAGTGGCCTAGTACGTCTATTCTCTGGCAAGTGGGGCCCTTGGTGCTTCGGTCCAGTTTTGAAGAGGCGGGTACGCGAAGCAACTGGGCGTGCTATGCAGCAATGGTCCAGCTCAATCAGCACCCGGATTGATAAAGCAGGCGTAGGCCCCCTGAGCTGGCACCTAGTCACCCCCACCTCGTGGGACCCACCGCTACAGTACCCCGGCCCACGTGTCCCAATCGAGTCTCCCGGCTGCGTACGCAAGCGCACATGGGGCAAAGCACACGTGGCGAACAGGCCAGGCCACGTCGTCTCCGGAATTAATTTAAATATATTTCCTGCAAGATCTCGCTGGGTGCAGGGGAGGCGGAAACGGCCACCACGTCACCCACATGACCGGGATGCTGCGCTGGCCCCTCGAGGGACGCGCGCGGCGACGCGTAGGCCGGCGGGCCGGGCGACACGTGGGCGTATGGAAAACGGAGGGCCTGTGGTGGGCTGTGACGCGTGATAAAAGAAATGGCCGCGCGTCCACTCACCGTTGCCCAGCTCACCCTTCCCCTCCACTTGCAGAGTGGCCCATGCCCCCGTCCGGCTCCCCTGCATGCTGCACCCCAGAACGTACACCGGCTATTGCTGCTCGCTACTCCAACAAAAGATGTTCTAAAAATAATCCAACAAAAGAAAATAGGAAATGTTTTTTTGAGGAAAATAAAATAGGAAACCTCATTCATCACTTGGGTGGTTAGCAACATAGCATAGGAATCATGTTAGCAGATTATTTAAGAAAACATGTAGAGAAAAATGTGCCATGCTTAGAAGATTGAGTTAACGGGACGTGGCCATGCGAACATGGATCACTTCAAATCGGGCACAACAAAAATTGTAATCTTTTAACACGACGTGTATTTTTCTTCTATGTATTATTAAGCATCAGTTTATAGCACATAGCCCAAGAGTTCATGGCGTATGTCGATAGAACCAGAGTTCGCATCAAGGCTTCTACTTCCTTCTCGGAGCAAACTATTACATAGGCAATGAATGTGGGCACCTAGCTTCTCCGAGTGTCTCTTGTTCAGCGGTAGATCGCCTCCGCTATGCAAGCAATTAGGTAGGCATTGTGCCTGACTTTTATTGAGTCTTTTCACCAACAAGAGATGTATTCCTCTATCCCTATTTTGTCTGATCACTCAAGTATTTGATCTTGATGTTTTTAAGAGTTGTCGGCGTTCGATATACTTGGGCCCGTTCGGATCGCGTCATGAAGAGTGCTACGCCAGGCCTGACGGTAGCCGGACGTGCTGTTTGGTTCGCGCCTGCCTGGGTCAGGCCATCAGAATTGGTCGCCTCAGCCCGGTTGATGCTAGCATTAGTATCAGCAGATTTTGTCGGTCATTTTGCTCGGGACTCCAACCAAATAGGCCTTCTTCAAAATGCGTGATGATTGGAAACACATGGTACCCGTAGCCAACTGCCTATCCTAGCCAGGCACGCGCCCCCGGGGGACCAGTCCTTATCACATACACGTGTCTCGTGACGTGGCTCCCTCCAGCCTTCGGTTGAGGCGCGCCTCCCCCCTCAACTCTCCCTCCCCTCGCCTCCACCACCTCCCCCTTCCTTCCTCCCTCTCGCCGCCCACCCCTTTCCGAATTACACATCAACCTCGCCTCCTCCTCCTCCGACCCCCGGACGAATCCATCCACGAAATCTCGCCGCTCGCCCGGAAAAGGACGAACCAATCCAGGTAAAGAGATCGCTCGATTCCCCTTCTCGTCCTTCCTTCCTCTGTTCTGTCCTTGGCTCGGCCGCGCCCCTAATAATGCTCGCCGATTTCTCCGCCGTGGCCGTAGTTTTGTTGTCGCTAGGCGTCGGTAAGAATGCGACGGGGGAGAGAAATCCCAAGGAGCTTGAGCTTCCTTTGTTCACGGGCCGCTTCAGGAACCAATTTTCGGGTTGTCCCGTGTTGATTCAGTTATACGATCGAGCTACGTACGTGCATGCTGCGAGAGATGGGTTTGATACTTTGATCTGAGGGAGTCCCGTAGAGTTCGTACGTCGGGTTTCAGAGACGGTAATGGCCATTACGGACACCAGAGTCTGATTAATTAACAGGGGCCGTGCGAGATTAGTTGGGGAATTATTACTAGGTGTATAATATTCGGATGTTCAGCAGAGCAACGGTAGTACTGCTGTCGGTTGGTTCTCTGAACTTTGTAGGGCTGCCTGAAACTCTTCATCTTTCTTGCGCATGCATTCGGGGTTGAAGCGGTGTTGCTATTGGGGAGAATGCTTAATGCATTTGTCTAGGTAGGAAGTGGAAACTGTTTGCTGTAATGATTTGCAGGCATGTTTTTTTGTTTTTGTTTTTTTGGCATGTATGGCGATTTGCAGTGAAGTTGTGAGATCAAAATTCTGGGAAATCAGTGTGTTCGTTTTTTCAGAGTCGTCCCCTTTAGATCTGCATGGAAAGGTATTCCATCGTGTTGGCTGTAGACCGTACCTGACAAAAGTTGACAAGAATAACTTGGCAGCCGGTTGGTACTTGCTGAATTGTGAATACTTGGTCAAACTTTAGAAACTTTGCGCCTTATATTATACTCCCCCCGATCCTAAATTGTTGTCGAAATATTACATGTATCTAGACACTTTTTAAGAATATATACATCCATGTTTGGACAAATTTGAGTCAAGAAATTAGGATAGGGAGTATTTTGGAATGGAGGGAGTACTACGGAACCCTTCCCTTGCATGGCCTTTGGGTGGTCCAGACCCAAAACTAACTTAGTTCAGATGAGAAAGCTTAGTTCAGCTATATTACTTTTGGTAAATTGTATGTTGTGATAATCCTGACTTCTACGTGGATGGCAGACTGCAGGTAGTTGTTTATTAAAGCCATGGCGCATGATGAAGCTGTGGTCACCCACAAGACAGGAAAAACAGCTTCACCTCCTAAGGTAAGAACAGTTGATTTAGTAGTACTCGCTGATACTGAGATATGCTTTCTTAGGAAGGAATCTCTGGTTTACAATACTTGCGGGACTACTGTGAAACTGCTTGACATTCTATGACATCTTTGTGGGAATTAGTTACTTCCTTCGTCCAACAAAAAATGTCTCAAGTTTGTCAAAATTTGGATGTAAGACATTTTTTGTTGGACGGAGGGAGTATATGTTATTTGGAAGAAATTTAGTGCCAAAGCCTATAAGTCTCCTAAATTTTGTACTTAACATCACTGGAATTACTGTTCTTCGAAAATTAAAATTTATATGTAGTTTCGTCAGCCATTCAATAAAAATTGAGATAAAAAAGGATGTAAAAAAATCTCCAATATGCAGTATAGTACTTTGAGATCTTACAGTGAATCACAACACCATCTATTTTCTCAGTGGAATATATTATGTGCAAAACATTTGACTGCTTACCACAAATGCCTTATGGATCACCATATTTGCAGGATCAACCAGCTCCCTGTCCATACCCTGATTGGTCAGCCATTCAGGTTGAGTGTTTTGCCGTTCTCTTACTGCCCCCACACTCCAAAGACTGGAACACAGTAACTAAAGCAATGCAGGTGAACCTTTACAGGCATACTATGGCTCTGGTGTCCTGCCACCGACATATTTTGCCCCAGCGATAGCTCCAGGTCATGCACCCCCGCCGTATATGTGGGGTCCCCAGGTATTTGATTGATTTTCTTACCTCTGTCACATGATGTTTAATATAATTTCTGACATGCAGTTCTCCTGCATGGTTCAAAGCTCATACACTGTATTAAATTTAAGTTGCCTCTCTGCAGCCTCTAATGCCACCCCCTTTTGGAACACCATATGCTGCTATGTACCCACATGGTGGAGCTTACCCACATCCGCTTGTGCCCATGGTAAACATCAAATCCTCATGTGCTTCTGTGCACTTATTCTCAAATAAACTCAAATTTGAAGCATTGAATGTTTAAGCATAATGTGTTTCTTGGTATTTAAAGAAAAAGGTAGATGGTTGTTATCACCATTTTGGGCTCTTCCATTAATTTTATCATGACATAGTAGTATTGTGGTTTGGAGGAAATAAGGATGATGCGAATTTAAAATGTTCCGGCACACAGTACTTTCGGAACAACTGAACACCGCTGAGCAAACAATTAAATGCTGTAGGGAAATTTTTCATGAAACCAGAAGATTGCTTTTTTTTTTGCGAAATACCAGAAGATCATGTTTAGGATAGGTTTGCCATGTAGCTCATCGGAAGAAAAGAATTAGTTGTATAAGATAATCAGATTCCCATTTCTGATGACTCATCATGCCCATGGATCATACTCATTTCCTTAGTTTTATATTTCTACCAGCATCTTAACCTCTTATGTTGATATCTTACGTGAACTGAACCTCTATGTTTCTCGTTAAGACAATTTCTAGTAATCTGATTTTTTTTCTTGATGCTTTGAAGATGGCAAATCCATTGAGCATGGAGCCAGCCAAATCTGCAAGCAGTAAGGAGAAAAGTTCCAATAAGAAACTAAAGGAAATTGATGGGACTGCAGTATCTACTGGCAGTGGTAACAGTAAAAAAACAACATCATCCAGGTTTTTACATGCTTTTCTTCTCTTTGTGGATTTTCCTATTCATCTCCTGTTACTCTTCAGTAAACTGAAGTTATGTTTTTCTGATGGTAAATTCAGCGAGGCTTACAGCGGGGAAGGCTCCAGCGATGTAAATGATCTGAAGGTACCAATTTGTGTGTGCGCTTGCCCATGCTTTAAGTTTAATGCCTGAATAGTGCTGAATTGTCCAGTCAAAGAATAGTGCTGAATTAGACTCTTTTTTTTTTGGTTTCAGGTGAGCAGGACTCCTAGGAAACGGAGCATGGATGGTGGACTTGGTATTTCACTTTTCTAACAACTTGTTTAATATTCATAGGTTTAAGTTATACCTAATTTGATTAGTCATCCTACTGCAGTTTGCCATATCGTACCCCTATATGGTTTTTTGGTAGTCAAACTTGCATTTTTTTTCCTCTTTATTTGTTAAATAGCTACACTTGCATCCTTGAATTGCTTCATAATTGTAATCAAGTCCTGCTATAAGCTTCACTGTTTGCAAGAAAGTGGTTAACCCCTTAAGCCTTTCTCCAGGCACAGAAGCAACTGGCGCTGCAAGGAATGAAGATGTTTTAATGGGAAATGGGGCAATTTTGCCAAACCACTTGTTTCCAGCTCCAGTCATTAAACCCAGCGTTAGTAATGCTGCTAAGTCTGGAGCAATGGGCACACCAATATCTCCACCACCAGGTGTTATAATTCCAAGTCACACAGTGGTGTCAACTGAATTATCAACTAAGGTATATCCAATCTTTTGTTGTTCAGAGCCAGTACTAAATAAATAAAATTCACCGAACAATTCAATTCTGATTTTTTTTGGGGGAAGGTTATTGTTATTCCTCCAATAGTATATGTTAGACCAACTTGTTTTCATGGATTAATTTTTTATTGTTATTTCAAAATTTCGCTCTTCCAGGATGAGAGGGATTTAAAACGTGAAAAGAGGAAGCAATCAAATAGGGAATCTGCTAGGCGATCAAGGCTGAGAAAACAGGTATACATCTTTGCCCTTTTTTTTGGATTAACCGGTAGGTTCTCTTGCATGTACTCTTTGATCAACGCAGCTGCAATGAGAATATCCAATCCTAAAAAATGCAAGCAATATATCCTGGAAAGATGGACATGAAACCTGTTTTGAATTATCTCTCATGCCATCTACAAACTGTCATGGACATCATAGTACAGCAATGCAGTAATAAATCAACCAAATGATTTTGTGTTCTCTTGGTGTAGGCTGAGACAGAGGAGTTGGCTACACAAGTAGAATCACTTACAGCTGAGAACACATCTCTACGATCTGAAATCAGCAAGCTAACGGAAAACTCCGAGAAGCTCAGATTAGAGAATTCTGCTCTAGCGGTACTGAACCCTTTTCACTGACACTGCATCCTTAACGTTCAATAGTTCATTCTGAGCCCCTTGTCTCAATCTACCTTTCTCTTAACGGAACAAAACATCACTTCTCAGGTGAAACTGAAGAACACCACTGTACCGACCAACGTAGAAATGCCCGTGGACAAACCAGCAGCTGTTGCATCCTCCTCTCCTCGCATCGTGGAAAATTTCCTGTCAATGATCGACGACACAACCAAATCAAATGTAAACAATCACACGGAGCACAGCGAGCCCAAGCTTCGCCAGCTCCTCGGCTCCAGCGCGACAACAGATGTTGTTGCTGCAAGCTGAATTGATTCGCCCTTTCTTCTGGCAAAGAGGACTGATCTGATACCTTGCATGCGGCCTGGGGATTCTGCAAGCTCATGCTGCTCACGTAACATCAGCGCGTTACAGTTGTAGGTATTTACTTGGTGAGTATATTGAGGAACTCCGGCCGGTGGTTACTATATTTATGTCTACTCTAAAAAAAATCCTGTGTCTAGCTATATATATACTGTTCTTGAGGCAATTGATGCTGAAGCATCATGGGCCATTTCTGTTACTGTAAGGTTAATCAGCAGTGTTGTAACATAGGGGTGTTGTGCTTCAAGCCAACCTTTATTACTAACTATCTTTTGAGATCTCTGAAACTTTTGGGCGTCATACAAACTGGAACTGTGAAGCAGTATATATATGCAACAGGTTATGGGAACATATCTAGGTTAATTGTTAAACTTGGATTCATGTTAGGTAGAAACAACATAAGAAAAAGGAACTGGAAGCTCCAGTTAAACCTTATTTTAATCTACCACATGATTTGGATAAAACATTGGTTTCTCATAAATTACACTAGATGTCCTTTTGGGGGTAGTGTTTTGTTTGCGAGCCCTTTAGTGATGGGAGGTGCACATCAGCAACGTACCACGTCACGATCGCATCTGGGTTCTGGATCCGGATAGCAGCTAGTCATAGTGCTTTTATTCTGCGGTTAAGTGGGAGATTAGGTGAAATCAAAAAGGGAATCCACGACAGTCGACAAGTCAGTTTCTTCCATTCCAAACCTTTGCTGGGAGCCTGGGAACAAAAGGAGGAGGAAACGTGCGAAGCGATCGAAGCACTTGACCTTTCTTTGTCACCTGAGTTTACCGTACGTAGCCGGCGTCGCATGGCAAAAGGTGTTTTTCTTGGGATTTGCTATCTCTGCCATGAGAATTAACCAGCAGTTTCATGAAATTTAGGAATGGCTTATACTATTTTTTATTTTTTAGGAAACACAGTAAAGACGCAAGCACTCACACACACGCACGTACACTCACCCCTGTGAACGCACACCCTATTCCTACAAGGACTGAGCCACCGGCCGATCATCTTGAAATTGACGAAGTCACCACATGCAACTTGTAGTTGACGGGTACGTCACTTCCACTGAAAGCACAACGCTGGTTAAAGTCTGGAATAAATTCAGGAAATACGAGCATCCATAGTCTGTGACTTGAATGAGGGTGGGCTAGTTCCATCACAATGAACCAACCACCTGAGATACGCTTATTCGCAAATGGCTTATACTAGAGTCAGGAGAATTAACGTGCGAACAGAGTCACTGGGAAACACCGCTTCAACAACCTTCAATGGTGACCTTATTGCGGGTAAAGCCAAAACGCTTGCTAACTCTAAGCTGCAAAAGACAACCATATGATAAGATCGACAAGTCCCCCTCTTCTCCCCATTTTGCTTGAGAAACCTAGTCAAGAAATAAAAATCAGCAAAAAACCCCGGGTCCCTATTGCATGTAAGAACATCCCCGCATGCAACTCCAAATAATTTTAGAATGTGGCAAGAGAAGAAGATATGATATGCATTTTCCTCCTCCTTGCAAAGAACACACTTCGCGTTGTTTCGCCCATGCCAAAAGCAGATGTAGTCATGTCGGGACACGGCCGTGGATGAGTTGCCAGAGGAAAATCTTGATCTTGAGCGAGCCCCCGTTGACCGGATATCTTGAGAGTGCCGTAGAGAATATCCCAGATTAAGATTTGCATTCATCGATCCGTATGAAGAAGACGTGGGATGACTCTAGGGACCATCAGATTGATGAGACCAGGCTTTGTCAAGACGAAGATGGTCACAAGCTCCCCCAAGAGTTGGCACCATTTCTTATGGAAAGGTTGGCTGGATGCTCAAGACAGTCAATGTGCCGTCGCCTAGGACAGGGTTTGTTTACCGGCGCGTCTCGGAGGTCTAGGAGCGCGTGATGCCAATCTGGTGGGCACCGTGCTGCAGCTCCAGTGACCTTAGTTGTAGCGCACGGATAGTGCCAACCGCCAAGCCTTGGGCTCTCTTCATGTTTCGGTTTAGCCTACGTGTTTCCGAGCTCCCTCGTGAGGCCTGCGAGCCGGTGGTGGGCAATGATCGCTCTACTTCTTTGTGTTTCGGCAAGACAGCTGGATCGATGGCAAATCTTCTTTGTGTTTCGGCAAGACAGCTGGATCGATGGCAAATCCATGAGGTGTGCCAATTTTGCAAATCAACCGAGAAACGAGAGATAATTGTTGTTCCTCGACTAATAGTAATTTACAACTCCTTCATTCCATTTCTTTTGAAAATAAGGTAAGTAAGTTTTACCTAAGTCAAACTTTTCTTGCAACTCTAAACAGATCTTATCCACAATAGATACGAAATAGTCGACATCACATTTCTAGAAAGCATGCAATTTCTATAGCTAAGACACGTGCAACCGAAGAATAAACAAACAATTGCATAGTTTGGAGCCCCAGCTGGTTGAGAAACGGCAGCCGGAGACGAAACGGGTCAACAATATTGACCCGCAGGCAACGGAGGCGCCTCGTCGCGGGGGGGGGGGGGGAAGGAAACGCCAAAAAACGCTTTGAAACTCGACCGTTGCTCGCCAGCTCCACGGGAACCCGACGCCGGGAATTTACACGCGCACGCAGACATAGCAGTTTTTTCTCGCAAACCCGTCCAAAATCCTTTGCTCTGCAGACTGCAGTAGCAACGCCTTTCCATGTGTTTTGCTTGTAATTCCCGGCTTTCCAAAAGCGGTGCCCTTTCCTCCCTCCCCCGCACGTGTCCCGCGACCCCGGACGGATCTCGCCTCGGATCCTTGAATCCTCCCCCCTTCCGCCGCCGCCGGGCGCTAGTGCAGTAGTATACAGTAGTCTACTTGCAGCCAGTAGCAGCGCTGTTGCTGCCAGGGACAGTGGTCTCCTCTTCTTCTTCCTCTTCCTCACCGAGTGGCATTCCGGACTTGCGGTTGCTGCGCCCGAGCGACTGAGCGGGCGCTTCTCCCCTGCCGCCGGCCGGGCCGGGCCGTGCCGTGGCCCGTGGGCGTGGGGAAGAAAAGGAGAGGGCTTTGCTTTGCTTGCTGATCTCTGCGTGCCGTGCCCGTGGGTTGGTTGGTTGGTTGGTTGGTTGGGGGAAGAAAAGCAGAGGAGGGAGGAAGAGGAAGGCTCACGGTTCACGGGGTCTGCGCTGCGCAGCGCAGTGGCGGGGGAGCCTCAGCCAGCCAGCCCAGCCGCCTTTGCTTTTACTTACAAGGAAAGTGCCGCCTCGGCAACATACATCCCAACTGCCCCTTACGGCGACCGCTCCCCTCCTGCCGCGCCTACATATAGTAGTATCTCGGCTGCGCGTCCGCACTGCTCGATCTCTCTCTCGCCCCATCTCCTTGCTGCGCCGTCCGTGCGTCCGCTGATCCTCTCGGCTGGGCAAGGTTGGTCTGTGGATGAGCATGGGGCGCTACGCCGGCTCCGCGGATCCGAGGGCGCCGGAGCCGGTGGAGGTCGTCAAGGACTGGAACGGCGTCGCCCACGCCGTGCTCCGCTCGCCCAGGGGAGCCACCGCACGGGTATTGTCTTTGCCTTTGCCTTGCCTGCGCCTCCTCTTCAAAACCTCCCCTTCTTCTTCTTGTTGATCTCCATTCGGTGTGATTTATGTGGTTTCCTTTCCTCGGTTCGTTGCATTGTGTTGCTGCCAGGTGAGCCTGCACGGCGGCCAAGTCGTCTCCTGGAAGAACGACCGCGGCGAGGAGCTCCTCTTCACCAGCAGCAAGGTCAGTCTCAGCCATGTCCTTCCTGTGTCTATGCATCTTGCTACGCAGAGGCTGGGGAGTTTCCCCTTTTCGAAAAAAAAAATCTGCTTGATACGACAACTATTAATAAATCTCCGTCTGGTTGATTGATTAATGTGGTGTGAGGAATTTAATTCGGGGAGCGTATACGGCGGGCGGGCAGCGCCAGAATTCCCCATTTGGACGATTAGTGTATAACCGGCATTTGTTGCGTATGATTATGCCGAGGTGGAGGATGGCTTCTTTAATTGGAAGCTGGATGCATTTTCAGGAATTATATTGGAGATAAAGACAAGTGTTTCCCTTTTGTTTTCCATAGTCTACAATGATGGCTGTACAAGACAAAGTAGGAATTTGCTATCCTCTTAATTGTGAATAGGCCCTTTGTTTCATATGTCATACACTTGACACTTTGTACCGGGACCACTTTATGGTCCTATAGGTTCTTAAATCACAATACCTTCATTCATAGTTCTTTTGTGCTTTCTCCGAAAATACATCAGGGCCTTCCTTCATAATTCTTGTGCAAGCTCGGTCCAAGCATCGACCCTGCCATTTGTCTGACTTATAGGACACATGTGGGGCTGCAGTGGCTCTTATGTGCTCCCTTGTCTTACTAAACACTTACCGTAACCGAAGTTGTCGATGTGCAGGCAATCTTGAAGCCGCCAAAGGCGATGCGTGGTGGAATTCCGATATGCTTTCCTCAGGTATCACACTACTCCATCCTATAAAAGGTTTCTACTCCTATTTGATCGCCCACACATTAGGGATCACGACTATTCGATAGTCAATTAAGATTGGGGCTGCTTGTTTTTCTTGTTTCTTATAACTGCAATTTTTTCTCAGTTTGGAAACACTGGGACGCTGGAGCGACATGGATTTGCAAGGAATAAGATCTGGGCCTTAGATGATGAGCCTCCTCAATTAAATCATAGTGATAATGGCAGCAAAGCTTTTGTTGACCTTATCCTAAGGCCATCTGATGAAGACCTGAGGTGCTGGCCACATTGGTATGCATTTGTATCCATTAATCTGTTTCCCCTTTTCCCTGACTGCACATACTTTCTGTTACTACTAAATGGGGCCAGATGTCAAAGTTCTTTAGGCGAGTCTTGGAAATGCTTGGTTGAACATCTGAAGCCTGGTATCTTTGATGATATTTTCTTGGCAATATTCCAATGGTTAGATTTGTGCATAATTGATGAAAATGTATTTTAATAGCACTGATTTACATACACGGAGGGTAAAGTCTATGATGAATATGGTGAAAATTAAGCGGCACCTTAAATTGGAGATATGTAATCGCTTTGAGAGTATAGAGGCTGAGAACATGAGAATGAGGGTGGATTTCTTATGGATTGGGCTGTCTTCTCATTCTTGTTTCATATTTAGTATTCCTTTACTGTTCACATGCTTTACCTGATGACTTGTAATTTTGGTTTGGTTACAGTTTTGAGTTCCGCCTGAGAGTCTCTCTTTCAAAGGATGGTGACCTGTCACTAGTATCGCGTGTCAGAAATGTTAATTGCAAGCCATTCAGTTTCTCATTCGCTTATCACACCTATCTCTCTGTTTCTGACATCAGGTCAGCCATTGTTTACCCAACATAAGTTCTTTCTTGTTCCTCTCTATGCTATTGCTTTCTATTGATGTCGTATAATGTTCATAAATGGTTTGTCCTGTGTTGTTAATTTCAGTGAGGTGAGAATAGAAGGCTTGGAGACCCTTGATTATCTTGACAATCTTAGCCAGCGAGAACGTCATACAGAACAAGGAGATGCCATAACATTTGAGTCAGAGGTGAATTTAGAAACAAACTTCACAGTGATCTATATTGTACACATTAATCTACTGATACTAGCCGAATCTCATATTTTCGCATGTCAGATGCTGCACTTCCCTTCAGTATAGTAGAATTGTATTATTATTTTTCCTACAGTAGACTGGTGCTAACGCCTGGTAAATGTGCAAACCCTTTGCAGGTTGACCGAGTCTATGTTAGCTCACCAAATGTAATAGCTGTTCTTGACCATGAGAAGAAGCGCACATTTGTCATAAGAAAGGAAGGACTTCCTGACACTGGTGAGATAATACCCTCGTACTGTTTCCCATCATCCAGCAAACCATGGTAACAATACTTTGGAATTTCCATCTTATTCATTTTATGCCTGACAGTTGTGTGGAATCCATGGGAGAAGAAATCAAAGACTATAGCAGACTTCGGCGACGAGGAGTACAAGCAGACGCTGTGTGTCGATGCTGCTGCTGCGGAGAGATCGATCACACTGAAACCAGGGGAGGAGTGGAGAGGGAAGCTGGAGCTTTCCGCGGTTCCATCGACAAACTGCAGTGATCATCTTGATCAACCTGGCATCATGTAATCTAGCATGTAGTTTGTCATGACAGATTAACAATGCTATGTAGTACTATAGCCACCTGTGAAGGAAAGACAAATGTACTACCTCTTCCATTTTGACATTTTGTACATTGGATGAGAGTAGGTTCCTTCCTCTGTGATCGATGAACCAGTGGCACTATTTAAATCTTCGCCGGTGTTTCGACCCAGTTTCTGGAATCATATAATCTACCTTTAAATTGTTTTTGCTTTGGGCACAATCAGTTGCCATGTGGCTGCCTCAGTGCTGTTACAGGGCATGCTTGGTTTGATGCCCCATCTCACTCTGCAGAGATGTTTGCAAAACCATTGTTCCAAAATAAATTGGCAGAGCTTATGTGGATGTGGCCAAAGAAAAACAGAAAGAATTGTTGGCAAAGATTTGGCAAAACAAAAACCAATCCAATCCATGAGCCAGAATTAGCAGAAATTAAGTAGCGGCCGGCAAAATTGGTAGAAATCAATGTGCCGGCCTGGACGAGATCAGCAGATGATCCATCGATGCTCGAATGGCAAAATTTAACTGCATACTCAAAGCCAGCTAGTTCCCTAAATTAACCCCAACACGGATACAACGATATCCACATGCATGTACCCAACCACTTTTACTCGATCCATCTATTTAGGGCTGAAATTGAAAGTTTTCAAATTTGTCCTGAATAGTCACCTGATACGTCGCCTAATATACAGTATATCATATGTAGAGAGGCATATAGGATTAATTACTACATGAGCAGCATGAGCGAGGAGGCCAGCAATAACATTATTAGGCAGCAGCTGGCGGCGTCGCCGGCCATGGCGGCGGAGTCTGCAGCGGGGTCATCGGTGGGGTTATCGACGGGCGGCGGCGGCGGGACGGCGGAGACGTTGATGGCGAGCTTCTGGCCTTCCTCGCAGTGCTTGCCGACGCCGCAGAAGTAGTAGCGCTGTCCCGGCTGCGTGAGCTCGATGATCGTCGGGCCGTTCTGGTATCTGTTGGTGATGTTCCTCATGCTACACGCCTCGAACAGCTGCCGGCTAGGCACCTCCACGATGTTGTACACCCCGCTCCTGTACAAGAACACTGCCACGTGGCCCCATAATATATCCGCATTCATAGTTGAAGAAACTTTTACTAATCTGGAGAACAAGAGAACTCTGAATTTTGACGAAATTAGGAGGATTTATGCTGATTGATTTACTGAAGAATTTAATTTATCAATTTGAAGAACAAGAAAACTTTGAATTTTGACGAAATTTGGAGGATTTGTGTATTACTGAGCTTGTCGCCGATGCTGATGTTTCTGGTGCGTGCCCACTCGGCGTAGTAGGTCCGGTTGGGGGCCATGCGCCAGCCCTTGGCGGCGCCGACGATGTGGTAGATGCCGGCCGACGAGCCGGCGACGAGGGAGGCCATGACGGCCCAGGCGAGCAGCAGCGACAGGCGGTCCTTGTTGCTCGCCATTGTTGTTGATCACCCGGTCTGTCTCTCTTCTTGATTCACCAATTAGCTCCCTGGCTAGGCCAGAATCAATTATCTTGCTTAGTTCCTTTCCCTTCCCTTCTCTGTACATGTGGAAGAAGCCAAAAACTAGCTAATTGAGACATTGAGTTGAATAATCAGTCCATGGGATCGAGGACCTCTTGTCTATTTTTTGCCATCAGGTTCCAAACCTCTAGCTATCTCTTCACTAATATTGGCAAAAACGTGTTATAGGCACCGGTCACCCGTTTGTATATAGCTAAGCCAATAGAGAGTGCTTAATTTTTTTTTAAGGAATATGCACGTGTGGTTTTTTTTGGAAGGAACTAATTGCGCGGGAAACATCTTTATATGTCTTTAATTACTTTCGCTACATAGATACTATCGTTATATTATTTCAAAAAATACCTAATCACTAATAGAAGAGAAGCTAGGGTGTTTGTGAATTGTGAGGCAGAGTGCGATGTCGTAACCAATGTCAAGGATCTACCAGTTCCCCCGGCCTTCGGTTGCCGTCTTGGCTTCGCGAGGTGGGTGGGCGGGGGTGTGGGTGAGGGGGGGGACCTTGGGTGGTCCTCATAAACGTATCAAGAAATCTTAGTAATATAAATTATGTGTTTCTCGTCGATGACGGTATGGTCCAGGATGCGGTGTCTTTGAGAATAAAGGCACTATGATTTTTCCTCTTCAGTGACGGTACCTTAGCGGGCGGAGCCATCTAGTGTGAAAGTTTTTCCGTCTACCGGTTCATTGTGTCCGATCCTGCAAATATTGGGTCAGTATCCTCCTAGAACCGTTCATACAAATCTGATGAGTTTTTGTTAGTGTGTCCTAGTGCTTCTGTTGTCCTAATATGTCTTGGGTTTGGAATTCTTCTCTGGTGTTCTGATTAAGATCTTGTGGTTCGATGACCTATACATAGAAAGAAAGAAAATCCATGCAAATGTTCGATTGGTTGATTGCTACGTAAGAAGATCCAATCCATGGCCATGGTGTTACACGTGGATGATGCTTCATAAAGTCTTAAGGCATTCGTCCTAGCTCGGTACAAAAACAAAGCCTATTAAATCAATGGCCCAATTGGAACTCCTTCAATTAAGAAGATCAATCAATTATATATTGAATTAGGTGGGCCTTAGACCAATTCGTAGCCCGATAAACATATCCCTCTCATTAAAACTTAATCGTTAAATATAATATCCGATGGCCAATATAATTCAGGTGATGTGGATTAGATCATAATGTGGTATTAAAGTTTAATTTACAACTATTTTATCGATACTCAGATTGAAATTTAAATTATTTAAATTGTGAGCGAATCATTTTTATTTTTGACTTTATAGCAGTATTTCATCAGTAAGTGTTTGATTCGCTAGCTAGTAAGTCGATCGTATGCATGACGTTAATTAGTAGCTGGCCGTATTTAAAATTTTGAGTCATGTATGGAATATAGAGTTGTGATTTTTTTAAATATCCGAAAATACCTCTTTTTGTAAAAATATAGATATAATGATCCATGGTTTTAGCTGAGCTTACTATTTACAATGAAAAATAAAGTTGAAATGTCATACTCCCTTGGACCCATATTACTTGTCTCAAATTTGTCCAAATATGTATGTATCTATGTTTAAAAAACATCTAAATACATGCAATATTTCGACAAGTAATATGGGTCGAAGGGAGTAATATGTTGATCGTTTAGCATAATATTTCACATTTGACATCGTAAAAAGTTTACTTATTACAACGAAAAATAAAATAGAGTGGTCGTAACATGTTGCTCGCCTAACGGAAAAATATATTACATTTGACACCTAAAATAGAAATCTTAAAGGCCTAGGTGGATGTTAAACTAAATTTATTTTAATACCAATCCAAGCCTAACAAACATACGCATAGTGTTAAATCTTGGCTGGTAACTTTTAGATCCAACGTCAGGTGTCTACGTGTTTAGACTTGGACTCGTTTCCCTTTTTTTTTAACCAAAGCTAACATGACGGCTGCCACGTCCACGTCACATGTACCAATGTTTGCAACGTACCAATACCGACTCAATAATTTTGAGAAAACGTTTGACGTTAGCTAGCTGGCCGCGTGAACAAAGATAAAAGTCCTGGCTATGTGTGTATCAATATAATTTTAGTGGGCCTCAAATCAATTTGATGTTTTGTCCCTAGCCCATTAAATACTCTCATTAAATTTAACCATCAGATATTAGATCCAACGATCCAAATAATTGAGGTGATGTGGCTCAACATGGAGCCTCCCCTCGGTACCCCTCATATTGCTTTTAGTATATAATAGAATAGATATGCACGTGTGGTTAATCGATATGTTTGGCTTGGCTGCACAACCTTTGTTTTTTTGTGAGATAATACTCCTATGTATCACAATGGTCTCAATGGACCAGCCAGGTTAAGTCTTTGAGACAGGAGTGGGGTGTGCTGTTGGATGTTGTGTACTGACCTACGCGTCGGATTACATTACAAACAATTATAAAATTGATGTGGAATTTAATATATGGGTTTAAAAAAAAGGGCTAGCTACGAAGAACTCTCCTCCCTATTTCGTCGTATATTTATTTGTAGTATTTTTAATGTTATTTCCCTCTCTTAAACCATAAGTCGAGAACATCAACACTGTTAACTCACGATGGTTTTCTGAAACTAAAACCCCAACCATCATGGTTCCTTGATTTTTACTCCGGGTTTAGGATGGTTCAGCACAATTTAGGGTAGACAGCAATAGTGTTCGGGTTTTTTTTGGTCATGTGGAGACTGACTGGCGGGCCCAACTATATTGTTTTTGCTATCAAAGACCCCCAAATATCTCACAATTGGGTTTCTCTATTCTTAATTAGCCAAATAGTAGCGATTATGTGTTTTTTCTTCAAAATTTATGGTTATCCAGCTAATAGTAAATCTCCATTGTTGAGGTTCATGATATTTAATCTTTATTTTATTTTTACGGAGAATAAACACATAGCTCTTATTTTGTGATGTTCGTGACTTATCGATTTCTATGTCCAAGGCTACACATATATGCAATCCACTATGTCGTGCTGCATCACTATGTTGAATTTGAGATTCATCTCGACCGTGGACCAAGAAGTAGACATTTTTTGCGGGCATTTGCTAGGAACTTGTGGGCTCCCGTGCAATCAGCACCTTATATTGTCATGATATTTGTTTCGGTGTGATATATAGAGGAATTCAGCGATTTTTTTCTTTCAATATTCTCATTTGCTCGAACAAGAATGGCAATGACTCACACTTAAACGGTAGACCTCACAAAAAATATAGGAAACAATGCAACAACTAGTTTCTAGTATTGTTGATACAGTAATACATATACTGTAGCATATCCGGCACACGCTGTGCTATCTCCTGATTCCGTTGTACACCGACTTGTACAACACACACGGCAATGTACTTACGATTCAATTAAGCCATGGCGGTTAGTATAAGTAAATATACAAGCCCCCCGCGGCCGGGCTATTAAAAAATTCATGGAGCAAAAAATACATACATCATTAATTCCCCTCTATAGTTTCTTATAGTTTCTTGGCGATCTGAGGCTCCACCGACAACGCCGGTGGCAGCACGGGCACTGACTCGGCAGAGGCGGCGGAGACATTTACGGCGACCTTCTGCCCTCCCTCACAGTGCCTGCCGACGCCGCAGAAGAAGTAGCGCGGGCCGGGCTTGTCAAGCTTGACGATGGTTGGGCCAAGCTGGTACCTGTTGGTGACATTGTTCATGCTGCAAGCGTCGAACAGCTCCTTGGTCGGCACCTCCACAATGTCGTAGACTCCGCTCTGGTACAGAAACACTACACCCACGCACCAGGAAATTTGACACCAAGAACAGAGCACAATGCAGAAGATGGCATGAGCAGATCAACGCCAATAATTTGAGGAGTTAGCATGATTCTCGGCCTCTGCATCGAGAGATGCACATGGACGAAGGCGGAGTAGAAGTTATGGAAAAAAGAAGGTAGCTTACTGAGCTTGTCGCCGACGTGGATGTCCCTGGTGCGAGCCCAATCCCCGTAGTAGGTCTTGGTGGGGGCGATCCGCCACCCCTTACCGGCACCGACAATATGGAACACGCCGGCCGACGAGCCCACAAGAGAGGCCACGATGACCGAGAGGAGCAAGAAGGAGAGGTGGCCCTTGGTCGCCATTATTTTGTTCTGTCTCGATTTCCTGGCTTTCTCTTCTTTTATTTATTGATCTCCCCCCTAGGCCAGAAGAACCTACCTCCTTTCCCCTTTCCTTCCCCTTTTGCGTGGAAGAAAAGAATGCAATGGTGGTGGGGAGGCGCTAGGAGACCTTACTTGACATTGACAAGGGAGACGCTTGAATCCCTGGGAAGCTGCCTAGTTATTTTTGTTACTGGCTCCTGTCTCTCTTCTCTAATATTAGCAAGGGAGTATGCATAATTATTGCAGCCGAAAAATGAGCGTACCCCTGTGCTTCTGCTATGTTTGGCTGCTCTGGCGGTTCAAAGGAGACAGGTCTTCAATTTGGTTCGTAATTTGTACCGGTACGTCTGGTATTGCTTTTCGTTCTCTTCTTCCTGACAGAGTGTTTACTTATTTATCTTTTGGAGATGCAACTGCTACATGATTTTATTCAGAAGGCAACAGACAACCAAACATGGAGCTATAAAATTACACAGGGTCTTGGTTATAGTTTAAGATCGTTTTAGCGTTTGTGGTTCAGTTATCCCATGATCTGGTTGTACTACTCATTATCTAATAGTAGTAATGTAGTACTAATAATGAAGCCCTATATACTTATTATTTTTAAGGGCTGGAGATTAGGACATATGCATTGCACAATATCTTGCCAAATACAAAATGCAACTCGGTGCTTCTTTGCACCGAACTGTTATTTTTTAAGCGCAAGATGCGCAACTGAGTCACACACATCAAATGCAAGATTAATTGCATCATACTGGACTGTTTTTTTAGGGGTCATACTAGACTGTTAGTCATTGCATACCGAGTTGATTCCCATTGGATATGTACTGACCAAACATATCATGCGGCTCTTTAGCTCAAAAGTACACCAGGTTTGAAGATATATATTATACATCGGCCCTTCCGGGCCCCTAAATCTGTACAGACCCCACCCCCTAGACCCTCCTTGAGATGCTGGCTAGTACTACGTCAAAGTGCGTTACAAACAGAGTTTACCTCCCAAGAATAGCTAGCTAGGATATTTCATACCCTTTGAACAATTCGCTTCGGAGTTTCGAGCAAACATCAAAGTAGGTCTCTTAGGTCGCTTGAATTGGACAGCTGCATGTTTCGACCGCCGCGATGGCTGAACGGAACCTAGGCCTTGATATATGTTGACGCTTAGTTGTCCATTCAGAAGGCAGAATGCTCGAGACGATATACAGCCATCTAAGAGGCTTAAGAGTTAAAAACAGCAAGGAAACTGTATGATCAGACTTTCTCATTCTGTAAAATTCTCAGCAGCTTGTTTAGACTAGCTCAAGCACTTTAATGCTGCCACTAGAGTTCGCAGCTACCACCATATTTGACCTCCCTCTCCAGCAAACACTGGATACAAATTGCTGATTATCATCGTTCGTCTCTTGACCGGTTATCGGGTCAATAGAACCAAACTTATGAGAAGTTATTGGCATGGGAAAGGTTTTGTAGTAAGAATATACCTGCAAACCAACATGCACATGAGTTCCTCAACGGAAAGGTTTAAAGAAGCACACTTCAATAGTCAATTGGCCAGCTAGATATATAAAGTTGTGAAATGAATTTCAGATTATGAAGGTTTCACGAATTAATAATTCCTGAATGAACCCCTGAGATATTCCAAGTTAAACCATCAAGATATAATCTATCCTCATCATCCTAGACAACCTGAATTAAGGTGCTGCAGATTAAGGGTGACAGCATCGATACTAGAGCGTTCGGTCATTAGTAGGGGCAGGGGGGCAGGGGAACTGTCAAAACAATGGCGAATTGGCAATTCTCTCAGGATATCAATTTGTTAACGGCGCTCCAAAAGTTTTCCACTCAACAGAACTCAATTAGCTTGACATCATATCCAAGTAAAGGAAGTGCAGAGTGAGGATGACGAGGAAAATATATGCATTGAAAATAATACTCACTTCATTGTTTTCAGAACCACATGTTATGTATCCATCATGAACAGATAAGCCTACAAAATTCTGCAGGAGAAATTTAGTGAGGTTGATTATACACCAATTCCATAAAATGAATAGAAATGAATAATTCACTGAACTTTTTTATACCTTCTCATTGGTATGGCCACTCAATGTCAGACTGCAGGCACTACTAGATAATCCACTGGAATTAGTCCGGTTGAGATCCCATATCTTCAAGGTATTGTCAGTTGATGCAGAGATAAGTGTTTCTGGATCCAAGAATCTTACATAGCTGACAGCTTTCCCATGTCCGGAAATGGTACACCATGGGATTCTCGTATGCCTCAGATCATAACAGTATGTCTTGTAATCAGCTGAGCCAAAAGCTAACATACGGGAGGAGTATGGGGAGAACTGTACACAGCATACGTTGGCGACATTTCTGATTGTGTCAACACAATTTTTCTGGTAACAGTGATAAGACATAACTTGCATTAGAAAAAATGGTATCAGGAGCATGAATATGGAAATAAAGAGCAAAAAGGAGTAAGATCAAAAGTTTGTAAAGAAAGAAATGGCAACTGTTGCTGCTTAGAAATAGTAAAAAAAAAAACATAAGTTGATTGGACTAGTCTGGTGTCATTCAAAGATAGCTTGGCTGGTCCTTCTGACAGGAAGGTCATCTAGGGTCCAGGAAAAACTGGATGCATCTTGGATCTGGCACAGCTGGCCTAACTTACATTCATGAGCTTTTAGCCAGCCCAGCACAGCAAAGGTCTGGAGTACTACTTTGGTGTTTCTGATGAATGCAAGGCCAATCCAGATAGGACCAATTTGATAGTTTGGTACTTCTATGTCTGTAACTCCTGAAAGTCACTTGACTGTCTATTATCTGGCATACTTAACACTGGACCAAGAAAACTATGAGTGACATAGCACCCATGTTTTAAATACAGAAGACTCTAACCAAGACCAACTTGTTGACACTAGAGAAGAACAAATTGTGTAGTTAAGCAACATGCCTGGTTAATACTCCAAACTTTAACGCAACAATCATCGCTCCCGCTTGCCAATTTAGTTGGATCCACCTCTGAGAAACTCACAGACCAAGCTCGTTTCCTGTGCTCTGTAAACTGCGTGAATCCTTGACCAGTGCTTGCATCCCATAGCTGCATTCCAAGTTGATAATTAAAAAATGGCAAAAAGAAAGTAACAAGTGCATGTCCAGGCCGGTGAGCATGTTAAAAGAAGCAATGACTCGTCCAAAGTACCGTAAGAACAATAGAACAATGACACTTGGAATAGCAGTTAAGAGTGGAACAAGTTTTGGTGAGCAGCGAGTACAAAGTGTTTAATGTTGATGCAAAATCGGTACTACTATTTTTTTTTCATGATGTGGATGTACATAGAAATGCAAAAGCAGAACACCTGCTGTCCCCCGTCAAAAAAAACGTACATAGAATCGAAGTGTTGAAAGTGTGAATAGATTGTCCATCTTTCCTGAACAGCTTTAGCTTTCCAGGTGAAACTCAACACAAGGAAATGATATCGCTACCCTAGATGTTAAAGCTCACTGATTCAACTTTAAAGTACTTTGCTTCAATAATAGATGTGCTTGCACTCTCCCTCCCGAATCATAACCATAATGATAACAAAGAAATGCACCCCAAACATAATAAACGAATATGGCAGACATCAAATTCTTCTCCCCCACTAAAAGTATGAAGACATGGTACACCCAATCAGTAGAAGATTACTGTACCAATCAGTACTATGCTAGATCCAGAAGTACACAGTTGGTACTTGAATAATAACAAAACACCAAATTATCCAAGATATGTATAAACCTCACTGAATCAGATAAATGCTGCCACTACAAGAAAGCTAAGGAAAGAACTGCAACAGATGAAGAAAACATGCCAACTTTATCATAGCCGATAAGTTATCCTTACAAATAAAATATGGTATGCGGCGAGTACATACCTGAACAGTGCCGTCATAGTCTGTTGATGCCAAGTAGTTCTTTATATAGCTGTTCCAACAGACACAACTAAGCTTGGACTTGCTAGGCATCTCTATTAAAGGATAATGAATATCAACACGATCATTTAAAAGAGCATCAAATTCGAATATTTTAATTTTCTTTGAAACCCCAGCAGCAGCAAAATATTCTTCATCACGGTCAAAACTCAAGGAACAGATCACATTTGGTGAGTTAAGTATATCTGCATTCTTTAAAATTCCTCGTACTTCAAACCTACTATGCCGGGCATATTTGCACAAACCATCAAAAAAGCATCCAAGGCGGTCTGTTTGCTCATTCATGGCATCAGTATCACCATGAAGTTGGTAAAAGTTGTCACGCACCCTCAAAGCATCATTATCCGAACGTTTAATTACATTAGTCTCAGACGTGTCAATGGTGGACCTCATAGAGTAATATGCATTTTCAAGTTGCTCCAAATTCCTCATCACCCTCTGCTCATATATGCTTGACCTGCATATTGGTGGTAGCAAACCTGACAACGATCCCCCTCTCAGGGCATCTGAAGAAGTGCCTGGCAAATCATTAGAACTTGCCAGTACTCCCATGTCCTCTAAACTGAACCCATTCCTCAGCGAATGTCTTCTCTCAACCTCTGCAATATCTGTTTGTAAGCCTGCAAGATCTGCTGATAACTTGCTAGCCTGCATTTCTTTTTCTTCTTTCAGTTGAGACAAGAAATTCAGTAATAAACCAGATTCTGTGTCCTCCTCATTGACAGCAGCTGGTACCTTATTATCTAACAACGACAAATCCCGACCCTCATTTATCAAGTCACATCCTAGAATGTCTCTGACAGAAGAAGAAAAATGTTGTTAGGTATATATTGATGTTGGGCTAATTTTTCCACTCTGCAGGAAGCAAAGACTTGTCATCTTAAAAGACATAAAAGGAATTGCTGCTACATTTTTGCATGTGAGGAAGAATAAAGGATTCATTAGATCTCAGAACAACAAGTCTACATGAACTTAGTTGTTCTTTCATGGCACAATAAAGTAACAACAACCTCAATTCACTGTAACAGATCTCTAGAAAGTAGAATCAGAGAAAGACCTGTTCTACAAGTACATTTATGGACCAGAAGAAAACAAAATGCACCTCCCAAGGGAATAGTAATTTCTTATTGTACATTGAAATAAGTATGTCCTGGGAGCTCTTCCTTTCATTAGAAAGGTTCTGTCTGACTAATCAGCAAGAAAATCCCTTTTTTCTAGCCAGGGAGAGATTGAAAATGCTCACCTTGCCTTTGGTCGAGAACGAGGATCTGGATGCAGTAGCCAAAGACAGAACCCAGCCTCCCTAGGACTTTCTGAAAGAAAATTTGGAGGCAGGATCCGATGGCGAAGATCTGACATTGCAGCACAATGCAGCTCCCATGTTTCACAACAGCAAAAGAGCTGGTACAAAAATCAATACATTAACTGTCTGAAGACAGAATCTAGCGGAATTACATGAAAAGAGAAAAGCTATTAAAGTCAAATAAGATTTCCAGTATATGATACATGTGTTAGTGCATAGTTGAATACATTATAATGGTGCCAGGCTATATAAGGTTGATTGGACATGGTTAAAAAAAATGATGGTAGTATGCATTCTCGTACAGCCTAGATAAGCACATAATACCAGAATATGATACAATACTATTTCCCTTGAGCTCAAACACAATTACACAACTCAATCAGATATATATCTCAAACAAATAATATTCGGATGCACAGTGTCACTTCACTTCTATGAGCATGCAAAGTGTTCAAACTTCAGAGACCACCTAAAAATCCTATTGCAGGACATGTCATGAAAATAATCAACATACCTCAAATAGAATAACCCCAAGGCTGTAGATGTTTGATGGGAATGTGCCTTTCAGTTGACTGAGCTCTTCTGGGCTTCTATACCAGCTATCTTCTAGCAACCTCAAATCAAGTACCGATTCTTGGTTGCCGTAATTGGATAAACGTTGGGCATAAGATGCATTATTGCCATTGCCATAGTAAGGTTCGCCGAAGTTAAAACGTCCTCTGACGGTGCAACTAGAATTTCCCTGTCCGGAAGCACCAGGATCAACATCTTCACTTTGGTTGCCCCCTCTGTGGTCAGTCCGAAAGGTATGTGTCGGTCGCCTGACGGCAACAGAACCTTGATCACCGACCTTTTGATACTTTAGGATTGAATTTGGATTTCCATTGCCATTAAACTCTTGGTGCGCATTTTTCTGATCGAAGCGTCGTTTCCTATTGAACATGTCATCTGTGGCAATATCCGGTTTGGCTGGGGCTGATAAATCTTGTGTAGCATAAGAGCCGGTATATTTTACTTGGTTTGGAGGTGAGACTATAAAATATGAAGGGCGTACATGTTGCAAAGTTAAACCCCGTGCATGAGATTTGTCTACATGATCAAGGATCTGCTTGAACAACTGCATTTTCTCAAACTTGCTCGTCACTTGGCCTGTGGGCCTAATTAGTTCCCTCAGGCTTGTTCCCTCATTTTGAGATTCAGAAGCATTTCCACCACCGTTGAAAAATGCACCATCCAATCTGGCCATAGAATTGTGTGTTGAGCTAGGAATCTTAGAAATCCTATCCATAGGGACTCTAGGTCTTACATTAGCTTGTGCTTGTATCTCCTCACGTGCACTTTGGTAGGTAACCCCTTTACCCTTCGACGCAGTCTTAAATGGAAACCCCTGAACCCCAGATGAAGGTGTGGCAGTTTTATTCCTCATCTGATCAATAATTCTATTTGAGAAACTACTCACTTTCAGACCATTCTCTCTTTCAAATCGTTGCTCGGTTTGATTCAGCCGTGAAGACGGAATAGGCTGCTGCTGATTACCAAATGACATATTGAACTCGCTATTAGCATTGTCACCACGACTGAATGGCATTTCCTTGCCCGAAGCATCAATGCTCTGAGAGATCATACTGTTGCCAAGGTTCGCAGCCAAATTTTCCCTGCTAACCATATCGGCAGTCCTCAAGTTGTTCTGAGCGATTATACTGTTGGCAAGGTTCGCCGCCAAATTTTCCCTGCTAGCCACATTGCCAGTCCTCAAGTTGTTCTGAGAGATCATATTGTTGCCAAGGTTCACTGCCAAAGTTTCCCTGCTAGCCACATCACCAGTCCTCAAGTTCGCAATGTCGCCACGACCCGCTGCTAAGTTTTCCCTGCTGGCCACATCACTAGACCTCCATGCCATCCGCGTGAAATTGCCCCACAGGCCCCTCACAACAGCAGGCCTCTCCCC
Source organism: Brachypodium distachyon (assembly GCF_000005505.3). Lineage (NCBI taxonomy): Eukaryota > Viridiplantae > Streptophyta > Magnoliopsida > Poales > Poaceae > Brachypodium > Brachypodium distachyon. Next base: position 14,049,986 of record NC_016132.3, on the reverse strand, counting down.
GCCGCTCGAGCTTCCACCAGCAGAGGCGTGAGGCTGAGCATCAGAGCTGATGCAATTCCCCACCGTGAGCTCCTCCACCCTCTCGTCCGTGCCTTCCAAGCAGCACTGGGTCACGCTGTCCGGCCTCGACACGGAATTCGACAGGCCCGTGCTCGCCAACCCCCTCGCGCCGTCAGTGAACCCGCCCGCCGAGTTGAAGAAGGAGAAATGCTCGGACCAGTCAAGGTCCCGCGCGATCGGCAGCGGCGTGGGGGGCATCTCGAGCGCCTCGCTGCCCCCCGACGGCTGCAGCGGCCGCTGCAGCTGCAGCGCCTGCTGCCCATTCTCCTTACCGCCCTTAATCTGCGCATCCCCCGCCGCGCCGTCGCCGCCAACCACCGCCGCCGTCGTCCCTTCCATCGCCTGCCGCCCAAAACCTACCCCGCCAGAACCGCGCGCCCCCCTCGGGATAAGATCACGCCAAATCTAACCAACATCCTCCTCCTCCCCCTCCTGATTCAGTGGTCGCCGGAGTCGGGGTTGGGGGAGAGCGGGCACAAACAATCTCGCTCCGGGCCTCCGCTCCGCCGCCTCAGCACCACCACAGCCCCCCACCGGAGAGGGACCACGAACGAATCAGGCAAGCGATTAGCTGCAGCACAAAAACACGCGCCAGAGAAGAAATCATTAGGAAAATCCTTCGACCCCCGAACGCACTTGTACCAAATCACGGCCACACACACACGCACAGAGAGACAACACACGGTACCAAAAGGAGCCGCCGACACCGACGCCGCGAGGGGTGGTGCTCTCCTCCGCCGCCGCCGCCGCAGCAGCAGCGGGGGAGGAAGGGGAAGAAGCCCTTCCCGAAACGGAAAGCCGCCTAGGTTTCGTCTCCCTCGGCGAGCGAGCGCCGCGGAAGAGGGTCAGAGGAGAAGAAGAAGAAGAAAGCGGTGGGACTGGGGAAAAGAAAAGAAGAAAAGAAAATCGGCTGCGAGTCTGATTGCTTTATCTTCTTCTTCTTCACGAGTTTGGCTGGCTGGCTGGCGAGCTGCGAATCGCGATGAGATGATGGATGCAGGCAGCCCTCCCTGGCCTCTTGTTCGGATTTATTACGATCTCGTTTGTGGTCGCGGGCGCGTTTGGTAAAAGAAAAGCCGTTGTTCTCTCGCTCCGGCCGACCAAGAAGAGTCAATCAGCGTCGTCGCCTTGTGCTCCTTTTTCTTTTTTTTTTCTTTTCTACACTCTCTCGATCCATATTAATTGTCAAAATATTACATGTATCCAAACAATTTTTAGCATAGATATATTCATATTTAGACAAAATTGAGACAATGTAGTTCCTGCTTACTCCAATGTACTAGTATACTCCTTGAGTAGAGACGAAAGGGAAGTAGTGCGCAAATTCGAACGGGTATTCAAAATGGTTTCTACGAGAATTTTATTTTTCGTTTTAACCTCTCTGATTTTTTTTCATTTTAGCCTGTCTAGATCTAATCGCGGTCTAAAGGTTGCCTGAGCAAGACTTTAATTACCCGTTTAGTTCTCACTGTTTACTGTTGTCACCACCTGATTGTGTACCGATGGACGGTCAGAAAGCTTCCGGCGTGGGCTTAACAAGCTTTGCCTCAGATCACGATCTGCGTGGGCCGTGTGAGGGGTCGGTCTCTCTGGCCAACGGAGAATGACGTCCAAGTTCCAACACGAATCCTCTCCTAGCCATGCAAATATAGTTTTTTATATACCCTTTCGATGTTGTCACAGGAAAAGTCATCTTACACCTCGTTTGGCAACTAAGAATTCATTTCATTTGATCAAAATATTCATTTGGTTGAATTTGAATTCTGAGTTGAAAAATTATGTTTGTCTACCACATGGAATTGAAGAATGAGAGACAATTTTAGAGAAATGATGACTTTTAGAGAGGAATTGCGGCTAGTTATAGTGTGATTCCATGGAATTTGAGATTGAATTCCTGTGGCTAATTCCGTGCCAAGCAAACAAGTTGTTTTTTGGAATTCGAAATGAATTCTACAATTCTATGTCCAAATGATGGGTGCCAAACGAGCTGTAATATCAAACTAGTTTCGTCATTAATCAATGAATTCATCTAGGGGTGGAGAACGTATCTGGTGATGCGCTCTTTAAATCATACGGAGTGTTACAGTATAGGTGTTTAATGAGGTGCTTACAAAAAATATATCGACTTTTTCAGGTGTTGGTGTTTCTATTTTACAGGTGCTTAGTTTAATGTCTCTCGTACATGCTCTTAGGGCATCTTCAAGCGTGAGTTCCCATTTGTTCTCCACATTTGACCAAAAATGAGGGTGGGAAAAAAATATCAAGTTGTTCAATAGTTACCTTACTTTATCTCTTTATGAGTCTTTGACATGTGGACAAAGAAAACAAATGAACAAGTTTTGGATGAGTTTTACATAAATGGGGACTCCCCATACTCTCCCCGAATTTGGGGAGAAATGGGCAATGTGGACCACTTTTGAAAAAAAAAATTTCTATTAAGTTGTGTATTTTGCTCCTGAACCCCATATGAACAAATTTGAACAAATGAAACATGGAGAAACAAGCTGTCCGGCCCGGCAAGGCCATCTGCCCATCCACGTACACAAGCAAATCAAAATTAAGCTGCAAACCCGCGAGTAGTAAGGAGACAACCGTCTTCGGTCGTGAGAAAGCTAACTTTGTGCTCATCTCGACCGGATTTGGGATCAACATGCTGTACGTACCGTGTATCATGCCCGTGTAATATGGTTATGCAATTAATTTGCTAAGTACCGGCGCTATGGCCCTCGTCTTTTGGGTTTTCAGTACGAGCTTCTCGGAGAAGCTTCCAAGAGAAGCCGCCCTAAATATTTAGCTAAGTTTCTAGATTAAGTTAGGCTAACCTAATTTAAGCTTAACAAAATTTCACATTCGGTTTCTCTAAAAATCTGATTGAGAGCAGCTTCTCGAATAAACCCATCATAAAAACCGAAAAGAAGAGGGCCTGTATAGCCTTGGCGAATGACGCCCACACGGACGCGCAGAATACGAGACGCAAGAGAACCCGACTTACATGGAGTGCGCATCGCCACAGTCCATAGAGCTCCTGATTCCACGTAGCCTGCCCTCTAGTTTCTGAGGCCACGGGAGCCCTTCCGTCACGCGCGCACGCACGCCTGCTTTAAATTAATTGTGGCCTCTCCGTTACTTCAAATCTCTCGTCACTACTCACAGCTTTCCTTTTCTTTCAGATACGGAGGGAAGGGAGGAAGTACCCCCGTTTCCTACTTTATCTGGGCATCGCGGTACGTGGCGCGTCCTCAGCTTGAGAACGAACTCCCGCGGGCTGCATAGGTTTGTAGGATCTCCAAGTTTGGCACCTGTGAGCCGTGGACACGGTGGATCTGTGACGCGGCCAGGGAAAGCTGGCAAAACGAAATATCATTGCGAGAAACGGGAAAAATGAAAGAAGAGAAAAGGTCGACGTTACGGGCCGGCGACGATGACGCCAAAATAACCAACCGGCCGGTGGAGTGGTAACAGAAATTCCCTTGGCCGGCCGGCGGAAACAGAAACACGCATGCATGCCGGCAAATCTCCTGGTTTCTCCTTTTGAGTAAAACGGGCATGCTGCGTTCTCTTCTCGGCACACCACACCAGCAAGCAATGGGGCATGGGGGGGTGGAGGCGTCGTGCATGCGTTTCGACCACTCGGTTCCCCTCCCTCCGAGAAGATAACATAAACTAGCTCGTCTGGCTAGATTTTTTATTTAATTCCAGGAGAACGTACTGAACGTAGGACTAGTACAATGTGTCGTCATCTCTAACCATAGTACTAGTACTACCCTATACCGTTGTATAATCCTGGAAAGGCGAGCCTGAAAGAGTAGAGGACTCATCAGAGAAGAAAAAAGAGAGTAGAGGACGGTACGGTGAACCGAAGGAAGTACTCTCCGTGCTCCCGTATTTTATGGTTTTCGATTCGCATCGCGTGGTCGAGCGTGCGTGCCAACATGGATGCAATGCACGAGGACGAACAACCAAGGCGTCAAGTGCAGCCGCCCGGCCACCGACTGATAAGTGACCCTTGGCACCACCTAAAAGCTTTACTAGTCCTGGTGGCGGTGCCGCGGTTTGCACCGGACATCATAGCGCTGAAGAAGATCCAAACTACAGGTCCTGCTGCTTTCCCGACGGTGTGTTATTTGCATAAACATAAACACTTATTAAAACCCAACAAATACTCAAGAGTATTGTATGCTATAAATTATCTTTTATACAGGGAAAAAGTATATTTCCGTCTCCAAATGCTCTTTTTTAGATTCTTCGCAAAAAATATGTTTTTTTTAGAGAGAGAATCGTCTCCGTATACTGTCTCAATGTACTCTGTTTTCTTCAACCAACTGGGCTGGTCGCGGACTACTTTCGACTTGGGCTGAAGATGGAGTGAACCGATCATCATTAGCTTAAGGCAGGCCTTCTCTCTAAAAAAAAAAGCTTCAGGCAGGCCAAAACTAATTGGGCCCAACTAAAAGCCAGGCCGAGAGCCCATCTCATCACGCACGCCCTCGGCCCTCCTCCCCAAAAATATCATCCAGAACCCAAAATATCCAATTCGGAACGCCAGGAGGTTTATCCCCAACCCCAAAGAGAAACACCACGCGAGCCGCTCTTCTCCCCCCACTGCGGCCACCAAGCTCCGGCGAAATGGACGCCAAGCTGCTGCTGCTCCCCTTCCTCCCTTCCCCCCTCCACCCGCCGCAGCAGGCGACGCCGCCGCCCAAGTCCCTCTTCCTCGGCGCCTCCCTCCCGCTCCGCCCGCTCTCCTCCCCGCCGCCGCCGCTCCGCACGCGGCGGCTCGCGTCCGTGGTGGCGCAGGCGGCCGCCGTGAAGCGCCGCAAGGAGGTCCCCTTCGACAACGTGATCCAGCGGGACAAGAAGCTCAAGCTCGTCCTCAAGCTCCGCAACATCCTCGTCTCGCACCCGGACCGCGTCATGAGCCTCCGGGACCTGGGCCGCTTCCGCCGCGACCTCGGCCTCACCCGCAAGCGCCGCCTCATCGCGCTCCTCAAGCGCTTCCCTGGGGTCTTCGAGATCGTCGAGGAGGGGGTCTACTCGCTCCGCTTCCGCCTCACCCCGGCCGCCGACCGCCTCTACCTAGACGAGCTCTACCTCCGGAACGAGTCCGAGGGCCTCGCCGTCACCAAGCTCCGCAAGCTCCTCATGATGTCGCTCGACAAGCGGATCCCGCTCGAGAGGATCGCGCACCTCAAGAACGACCTCGGCCTCCCGCCCAACTTCCGCGACACCGTCTGCGTCAGGTACCCGCAGTACTTCCGTGTCGTCAATATGGACAGAGGACCCGGGCTGGAGCTCACGCATTGGGACCCCGAGCTGGCGGTTTCCGCGGCGGAGGTCGCCGAGGAGGAGAATCGGGTCAGGGAGGCTGAGGAGAGGAATTTGATCATTGACCGCCCGCTCAGGTTCAACCGGGTGAAGCTGCCCAATGGGCTGAAAGTGTCGCGGGGGGAGGCGCGGAGGATCGCACAGTTCAGGGAAATGCCGTACATTTCGCCATACGCCGACTTCTCGCACCTGCGGTCTGGCTCGCCTGAGAAGGAGAAGCATGCTTGTGGGGTGGTTCATGAGATTCTAAGCATGACGCTCGAGAAGCGCACGCTGGTCGATCACCTGACTCACTTCCGGGAGGAGTTCCGGTTCTCGCAGTCTCTGCGGGGGATGCTCATACGCCACCCGGACATGTTTTATGTGTCACTCAAGGGGGATAGGGACTCGGTGTTCCTCCGTGAGGCATACAAGAACTCGCAGCTGATCGAGAAGAGCCATCTCGTGCTGCTTAAAGAGAAGATGAGGGCTCTTGTTATGGTTCCACGCTTCCCTCGACGGGGCGGGCCTAGGACTGGTGAGGAGACTGAGGGTGACAATGGCGCCGTGCGAAGATTGGATGAAGGAAGCGACTCGGAAGATGATGAAAACGATGATTTTTCAGATATGGAAGATTTGATTGGTGGACTTTCTGGTGGCAAATCCGATAACGACTACCACTGGGGTGATGGTTGGGTTGGCGAGAGTGATGGCACGCCACCGGACTTCGGAGATGGGGATGACTCGGGTCCACAGGAAGTCAAGGTGACAGCGGAAAATACAGACAATTCTGACAATGGCATTCCTCTATTGCCTGATGGCAGAGAAAGGGAACGGTGGTAAATTGAGCTATTTTGAGATTTAGTTCATAGGGTTTTTAATCTGTATTACTGGCTCATTTTATCCTATCTGATCGCAAAGCCCTCTGTCTTTTGATGTGCACTGCTGGCTAGTGTTCTGTATCACCAAGCGCATCAGTAGCATTAGTTACAGTAACATTTTGATCAACCTGCATGATAACACTGAAATTGTCTTAATTGTGGATTGTACTCCTGTGATGTATAATCACAATACACATATTTGTAAAACTATATTTCACATGAATGGCAGATAGTCATGGTCACAAATTTATCACGGTTTCAAAAAAATTGGGTGCGTGACTGATCATACCTGTGATATGTTGGTCTCTATGCAAGGACTAAGTATCAACTGTCAAGAGGCGATGTCTTAATATACCATGCATTTTGTTAGCTATGTCAGTCTTCTCCTGGGAAAAATTGTATTCGTTGTTTATACAATCAAAAGACTCTAATATATTGAATGAGCAAGATGTGTCTAAGCTCTGAACTTGTACAAAATTATGGCTGTACTGAAGGTTTTAAGATGTGACCAATAACCTCTTCAAAATCTGGGTAAGTGCCACCGGGACGGGAGGCATCATTGCTTGTCAAAGCAACTAGGTGGAGACAAGAAATTCAAATCACTGCAGCATTTGAATGTCCACACTGAAACAAATCAAAGAAAGAAGAGTGAATTCCATTTTTGACACTTAAGTTTCAGGTTTTTGACAGCTTTGACCCCATTTAGTAAAATTTTCATCTTTTGACCCCATTTAACAAAAGTTTTACCACAAATGACCCCATTTAATTTTTTTAAACCTCATTGTTCGATCTGAATGCATATATCTGCTGCAAACAAAGAGGAGCTAGCGAGATCTTAGTATGTCTTCTGATAATCATGTCTGAGATAACAAAATTAACTTGTGCTAATGCCCGCAGAGGATTCAACATCCTTTTTCTAGTGTCTTGTTGCACGACATGATTACCATGGCATTCAGCGCATTTAGTGTCATAGTGTGTAGCAATATATGTCGTTGTTGTATATTCAAATTTTGGGAGCTAGTTAAATCTATTTATGCTAGCACCCTTGCAATCTGTTGGACTATTTAGCCACGTAAAAAAAATTGGCAGAAGGGAATTTATACATCCTTACATGTGTTTACGGTGTTGTTCTGATCTTCCTGATCCTTCGCCTGCATCTTCACCTGCTTCAGTATGTCATTCAGGACTTAATTAGTGTCGATGTTATGGGACACGGTGACCTTTTGCTTAAATTGAACCCAGCAGTTCCGGTAGAGCGCCAAGGCAGCTGTGATTTTTTCCACGCCGCCGAATCCGTATATGAACAGCTAGCATGCATAGATCTTGGCTCCCACCATAAATGATTCGCTTCTAAAGCTCCTTCATGTCCTTTTCTACTCTCACGGGCTCTAAGATGCCGACGAGTCCAAGGTCAAAAATTAAATGGGGTCATCCGTGGCAAAACTTTTGCTAAATGGGGTCAAAAAGCGGAAATCTCACTAAATGGGGTCAAAGTTGTCAAAAAAACTGCAAGAGGCCTGCATGCACTTCAGTTTCTTTCGTGAGTGAATTCCATTTTGCTTGGGTTATTGTTTTAACTTGATCACGGTCTCACGAGGAAACTGGATTCTGGGATATGTTTCATCTTTGGCCCTGGCGTACTTTAGACCAAAAGACTACATGATCCTGGAGGGTTCTGAAAAACATGCACTCTGTCACCTGAATTGCCTGGGATAACTTTCAGAATCATTCGGAAAATGTACTCTGTTCAGAAGCATTTGCTGGTTTATGAGTTGAGCAAACAGTCCAAATCGTCAGTGCGTAAGTCCCCCATTTAGTAGTCCGCCGCCGGGACTATCACCCATATGCTACAAGGATCACCAAAACGCCATGAACCCATATGCTACAAGAATCACTATGGCGTCTACGTGCGAGGAGCGCTCTACGTGCATTGCCAGAACAATTTCTTCTACAGAATATCATCGTCTGCTGACAAGTACCAAGTGATCAAGCCCCCGGCAGGCATCGGATCCGGCCATTACACCCAGGGCTTTATCTGGGGAAATCGAAGAACAAGGTGCATTGCGCGTCGATACACCATGGTTACGATCTCCGGGTTTGGATCCTCGATGAATCGCTTGGACGATTTGAGTGGAGGGTGAAGCATCGGATTAACCTCAAGCTCGTGATGCCGCGACAGGATCATCATCATCATCATCATGTTGACTGGTTCTTAGAAGATAACAATTACTATTCCAGCCAAGACAATCCTAACGAGGAAGCGGCAGCACCAGTGGGTGAGGAGGAAGTTCGACGTAGTTCTTGTTATGTTGATTTTCTTGGGTTCCATCCTTGGGAAGATGTTGTGTTCTTGAGCGACACGTTGACACGAGGAATGGCATATCATTTTGATAGCTTCAGAGTTGAGTACTTGGGCAAATTAAGCCCAAGGAGCTATGGTGCTAGTATGGACTATGAGAAGGAGGAACTTATAAATGAGTCATATCCGTTCACGCCTTGCTGGACGGGAGAATTATCTGGGAATAACTGATTTTATTAGAGTCCCATCATGCCTCAGTTATTATAGTTCTTCAGTCCGAAAATAAGTGATGAGGGTTTGTATAATAATCTATACAAATTCAAGTCACTTATTTCGGAACGGAGCGAGTATGTCAAAACGATGTGTACAGATAAATGGATGGTCTACTCATGTAAAGTCGATGTATGTAACATTAATCAGTCCATATTCTTGTAAATTTCACACGCTCATATCAATTATTATTCAGTTTAATTCTGAATATTTGAAATTACTTTACAAGTAATGCATATAGTATGAAGTATCTTGATCCGAGCCGGTGGAAACAAGCAGGTCTTCTGGTGTGGATGTTGTCCTCCGCACGAGTCGGATCAAGTAGGCATGTACCGGCTTAATTCCTAACAACACATCTATATGATCAGAGCCGGCTTCCTAACTGATAGCCATCTTATAACAAATTGAAGTTTGGTTTCTTGATGAATCCTCGCGTGGTCGATCAAAAAGACTCGAAGTTGAAGCATGAGACAACCTTGAGCACATAGGGGGAGCATATATCCATGGAGGAATAATCACGCTTATGACATACCATGGGTCTTACCCAAAAATGATGTTCTGTTGGAATTTCAACACAAAAGAACCCGTGTCCGAAAATTCAGCAAAATCTAACCCCTACAAGTTAATTTGAGATATATTATTGCAATTCTCTCGTATTTGAAAAATGACAGTGCAATTAACAGCATTCATAAAATGTATTTGAAAAATTACCCGTGCCCATGGGTCGTATCCGTTCACGCCTTGCTGGATGGGAGAATTATCTGGAAATAACTGACTGCGAAAGTGAGAATCCCATCATGAATTATATATCAAGGATGTGTGCATAAACTAGCTAGCTTGTCTAGTACTCGTAAGTCGTTGGATGCAACATTAATCAGTCCACGATTCCCGACATTCCTCTAACATTTCACATGTAAAACAAGAGAACTAAGTATCCATTATTCAATTAAAATTTGAATTCAAGATGTCACCGTCGCAAAACTAAAGTTGCCGCAGAACACGAAGACATGGCACAATCAAAGCCACACGAATCCCGAACAGAGAAATAGCAGAGACATTCGTTCCAGGAGACGAAAGGACGAATGTTCGCAAGACTAAAGTTTTTTGACCGAGTGGGCTGTAAGCCGAGTTTTAAGTGCGGAGTACTACTGGCCTTACGTGTACGTGCCGCGACGGATTTGACTTTTCTCCGACACGTATGTATTTGATCAACGGCCTTGGACTTCGACGGCCTTTATAGCTGCATAAAGCACTTAATTTGCTACTGATGTAGCCCTGACTGATCTCCATCTTAACAAATCCAGGTTTGGTTCCTCGATGAATCATCGCGTGGTCCAATGGACTGGGGGTGTTGAAGCATGAGATCAACTATATAGCTCGGCTATTCTGCAACTGCAACCTACGGTTCCCGTCCAAGGAATCCCGCCTAAAACCAACCAAACTCACGTCCTTCCGCCAGTCAGTGCATTTCCCCCCGCGCGCGGGGCAATGCATTTCGCACCATGTTGGTGGTGCATTTGTACCCGTGCCGGCAGTGCATTTGTACCTGCGTCGGCAGTACACCGCACGCAGCTGCCGGTGCACCCGTGTACTGCCGTGGGGGCAGGCAGTGCATTCGGCGGAGCACCGCCGATGCACTAGTGCACTTGCCGGAGCGTCCCAGTGCACTTCCTCGGGCCGGTGCACCGCCGCGTCGCAGGCAGTGCATTTCGAAGTCAACGGCGAATCGTGCTGCTGTCACGCCGCCGGCGACGGACCCATGCCGCCGCCCCTCCCGTGCCGCCGGTGAGTCGCGATCCACCCCGTGGCCTCCTAATGCTGGTGCGCGCGGCCTATAGAAGGGTGGTTGCAGAATAGTTATTCTACAAGCAGTTGCAGATTATCCGAAAAATGAATAATCACGCGTAATTACAATCAGATGATCAGATGCGGTGTTTGCTGAAGAATAACGCCAGCCTTGAACTGGTGTAAAGAAGGGGATGCAAACACAAGATTTTTTCACCTCAGTGCTAGTCATCGACGGTGGAAGAATTTTGTGACGCAATTGACTTCGGAAGGGGCTGTTTTGACGGAACATGTGGACAAGGCCAATGCTGCAAATGATTTTTTTGAAAACCTGCTGGGCACGGGAGTCGTAAGGCAGTTTGGCCTAAATCTTGATTGTCTAAATATTGGAACCTTGGATTTGAGCTCTCCGGAGGAGGATTTTACCAGCGAGGAAGTCTGGGAGGCTATCAAATCCTTGCCGCAAGATAGGAGTCCTGGGCCAGACGGTTTTACTGGAAAATTCTATTCTTCTTGCTGGCAGATTATTTGTGGGGATGTTATGGACTGCTTTCAGGCGTTAACTCGCCTGGATGCTAGGGGATTAGGGGCTGTGAATCAAGCTCTAATCTGCCTTCTGTCCAAGCGTCAGGATGCTAAGGAACTGAAGGATTTTAGGCCTGTAAGTCTGATTCACAGTTTGGGGAAGTTAATTGCGAAGGTTCTGGCTTCCCGGCTTGCTCCTAAACTCCTTGATCTCATGGGGCCCCACCAAAGCGCTTTCGTGAAGGGACGATGCTTACATGACAATTTTCTGATGGTGCAAGGTGCCGCAAGGAGGCTACATTCTACCCGACATGCTTCTGAAAAGGCCTCGATGTCGTCTAGAGGGGGGGTGAATAGGTGTTTTAAAACTTCTACGGATTTGGCTCTATATATCCTAAATGCGGAATTAAACTAGTCGGATATTTTCAAGCACAAATCCTAAATATGCTAGGCTCAATTATAGTACACCAACAACTTAAGCAATAACGAGATGAGAACTTAATAAGCAACAAGCTAGCACGATATATATATATATAAGACAGCACAAAGCACATATAAGATAATATATGACTTCAAGCACAATGGCTATCACAAATTAAAGCACAAATGAATGAACTCGGTTTAGGAATACCCGAGGCACGCGGAAACGGTGATTTATCCCGATGTTCACTTCCTAGGAAGCTAATCACCGTTGGAGAGGTGCGGGCACCACAAGAGGTAACCCGAATAGCCGTGAAAGAGCACACCCAACTCCTTGAGCCTCCCACACCAAAGTAGGAGCTCAATCACTAAGATGGCTAGCTTCTTCCTCCACTCTGAAGATGGCAAGCTCCACAACCACTTCACAAAGCATCACAAAGGAGAACCTCGGCCATCTTCACAATCTCCACAAAGAGGTAACCGAGGCAATAACCACCAAGCCGTCTAGAAGGAGAACCTCCAAGAGTAACAAGCTCACGGGCTCTCACTCGAACTAATCAAGGTAGAGAGCTCAAACCAATGCATCAAATGCAAAGTAAGAACACAAGAAATGCTGAAATCCCTCTCTCCCAAATCTCACCCAAATCAACAAATGTAATGGAGAAATTGGAGAGGAGGGACAAAGGAGGAGATCCACAAATGAACCCTCCAAATAGATCTACAAACTCCCTTCAATTTGATGGGGGATTTGGAGCTTGGGGGAGGTGGAGAAAGCTCAAAGGAATGGGGATTTTTTGGGTCTAGGAGCTTACCTTCCCGTTGGGGAAGAAGCCTCTTATATAGGGTTTCCCTCGAATCTGCCCGTTGGGGCCAAATTCCACAGCCCGGAGGGCTCCCGGAAGTTCCGGACCAAAAAATCGAACAAGAAAAATGCTACTGGACTCACCCGGAGGTTTGCCCGGAAGTTCCAGCCTACAAAAAGCTTCAGAACCACTCACACGAAAACGACAATAACTTTTGCATACAAACTCCGATTTCGATGAACTTGGTCTCGTTTCGAAGAAGACAACGAGCTCTACAAACTCACGTGGAAATCCAACAAAGATCAACCAAAAGAGATGATGCAAAATATGCAAAGGTTTGAGCACTCTACGCACGACGTGTTCAAGTTACTATCCGAAAGCCCCTCTTGATAGAATGACTATCGAACCTATAAACCGGTCTCTCACCAAAATCCTTGAGACCGGTAAAACTAGGAAAACCTAGCTAGAATATATCTTTGCCTTGAGCAATCCACTTTAGGTTGATGTTGATGTTCATGTTTGTCTCACGATGGAATACTTCTTTTGATCACGGTCACTTAGTGAAGATACTCAATTTGCTCCCACATACTCCAATGTGGGAGACCTTCACTTTAAGCTCATCTTCACATGTACATTATCATCAAATGGATGGCAAGCTTCAAGCATGTATCTTCTCGGGATGCTTATATTGAGCTTGTCCTTTGTCAATCTTGATGACCGTCTCCATATGGGCTATATAAGATTGTTTCTTCAAAGCTCGCCCATATGTATCACCTAACCCTCAACCAAAAATAACATAGACATAATATGGGTTAGTCCATTAGTGCAATATACAATTGCTTACCATATGATTCATGTATATAATCCTCGGAGTGTTTTTCTTGATCTTGCTCTTCTCAACCTTGATGAAACATCACCACTTGATCTCATCTCTCATGGGCTATATGCAATCTTCCTTTTTGATCCAAACCCATGAGTTTCACTTGAATCCAATCTTTGCACTTCTTCTTGGTCAACCTTCATATTTGCTTTACTTTCCATCTTTATGATATCTTGAAGCCAATAATGAACTCTTCACTTAACCTTCATTGCTTCAAGACTTAATCAACAAATGCACTACACTCTCATTGCCATTATTGGGGTTCACCATCAATAACACTTTGGTCTTCTTAATTCTCTGTCACAAAATCTTGAGACACCAAATGGATTCTTCACTCCATTACTTGCTCCATGACTCAACTCATGAGCTCAACATAACCTTATCTTGAAACCATATGTTGAATCTCTATCTTGTAATCATTCTCTCAAGATATTAATCCTTCACAGGAACTTCACTTTCTTCTTCTTGACGATATTTGATTCACCCATTGAAATCCAATAACTTCATGCCTTCAATTCAATACTCTTTTCTTACTAGCATTCCTTGAATTAAAGCTCAATGCAAACACTTATGCATACGAATTGTCATCGGATACCAAAACCACACATCCAATTGTCAACAACTCAATGTATATCTTTATCTTCATGACATTTATCATTGAATTAACCAAGTGGTCTTCATTCATTTGCCTATGAAACATTCCTTCAAATATATTTCAACTAAAACATTAGTCCATGGGGATTGTCATTAATTAGCAAAACCACACATGGGGCAACATGCACTTTCAGCTTCCATCCTCCTGAAGTTAGATATCACCAAAGCATTCGATTCACTTAATTGGGGCTTTCTATTCGAAGTTCTTATCAAGAGGGGTTTTGGAAGAAAGTGGATGTCGTGGATTGGAGGCTTGTTAGGCTCAGCCGCGACTATGGTATTGATGAATGGCATTCCGGGGAGGCTCATCTTCAACAAACGTGGATTGAGGCAAGGGGATCCATTATCCCCAATGCTTTTTGTGGTTGCGATGGATGTGCTTAATGACCTCTTGGTGCATGCTTCAAACTTAGGCGTTCGATTGTGGTCTAAAGAATCGTACTTCAATTTTCACGGATGATGTGGTGATGTTTCTGAAGCCCAAACAGGAGGACCTCCAAGCTTGATCTGCGTTGCTTGCTGATTTTGGCGAGGCCTCTGGACTTCATGTGAATCTGGCTAAGTGCTCGGCACACCCTATTCGGTGTTCGTTTGATCAGTTGGAGGTGGTGGCGAATGAGATGCAGTGTCCGGTTGTCGGCTTTCCTTGCACCTATCTTGGGCTCCCTCTTGGCTTGCAGAAGGTCTCGGTGACGCAACTTCAGGGACTGGTCGACAATGTTGGGAAGAAGCTTCAAGGTTGGTGAGCTTCCTTGCTGTCCACCGGTGGTCGTCTCACTCTTGTGAAGTCCACTCTCTGTGCACTTCCTATCTATTCCATGATCTCCTTGGATCTTCCTGTTAAAACCATTGAAGCCATTGAGCGTATCTGTCGAGGGTTCTTATGGAAAGGGAGAAAGGAGGCTAAGGGGGGACATTTCTTGGTTGCTTGGAGTTCTGTCTGCATGCCTAAACTATTGGGTGGTTTGGGCATTCTTAATCTTCGCCTTCTGAATATTGCGCTAAGGACGAGATGGGGCTGGCTTTAGAAAACTGAGAGTTGGAGACCGTGGGCTGATCTTGGTATCCAAATCTCAGATGCTTCACACGATCTCTTTGATGCTGCTATCAAGGTGCAGATTGGTGATGGTAAGGGAGCTATTTTCTGGGATGACCCTTGGTTGAATGGTGCTAGACCGCGGGACTTGGCGCCTTTAATCTATGAAGCTTGCGGCAACAACTCCAGAACCATGTCTGTCGCTTCAGGGCTGCAAAACTAGGCTTGGGCGAGAGGTATTAACCTCAATCTCGGCGAGGCGGGTCTCTGGCGATTTCTGCTGCTTTGTGAATCGATTCAGGGAGTCACATTGGGAGAGGAACAGGATTTGTTCCAGTGGAAGTGGACTCGGTCAGGCATTTTCTCGGCAAAGTCAGCCTATAAGGCTTTCTTTGAAGGACGAGAGGAAATGGCAGGACTGGACCTCATTTGGAACTCGGATGCGCCGGGCAAAGTGCAAGTTTTTCATATGGCTCGCGTGTCGGAACAGATGTTGGACGGCGGACAGGTTGGAGCGACGAGGGATGGATCATCCAGACAAGTGTCCCTTATGTGATCAAGAGCCGGAGACGATTTCTCATTTGCTCCTCGGATGTGTGGTGGCATGACAGATTTGGTGGAAGATCCTATGCAGATGGGGTGCTATTTAGTGGCTGTCGGATGAGCACTCTACCATCGTCGAGTGGTGGGAAGACATCCATTTGCGAGGGAAGGCCAGACGAAGTATTGCGACGAGCGTTACCTTGGTTCTTTGGGTGATTTGGAAGCATAGGAACAATATCGTTTTTGAAGGAGTTTCTCCCAACTATACTAGAGTTCTTTCGAACATTAGTGCAGAAGGTAGAGCTTGGCGCGATGTGGGGTTATGTTGATGTAACTGGAGTGGGTTGAGTTGTACTCTACCCTTCGGGGTTGTAACAAACCGCATCGCAGTATTCCTCTTTAATGGATGATACACTCGCTTGAGTGTATTTTAGAAAAAAAACTGGTGTATGGCCGCACAACGAGCCACTGGCCAAAGATGCTTTTTTTGAATCCGGTTGGTGGTTTTGCCTAATTGATTGTCCGGAGACGATTACTCCCATACTACTCCGTACACACAAATCCCGTAAGTACGTATGTACTGAACCACGTGATCCTCGCCAGCTCGATCATTGGTGGAGTAAATTACAAAAAATCACCACATTAGGGGCTAGGGTTTCAATTCGGTACCAGTTTATGTTTTATTTACTAAAAACAACCAGATTTGTATAACCGTTTAGTCGCTAGCGTCTAAGTCTGAGGATGGCCCACTGTCAGGCCTACGTGTCTTGCCTACGTGGCCATTGACCGCGTCCTCGCCATGAAAGCCACCGAAGACGACGAGGACGACGTCGCCGCCCTGGCCACCCGCGCGCAACAGCTCCCAGACGCCGTTGCGACCACCGTGTTCCAAGAAGAAGCCTCACGGACCACCATCGCCGCATGCACTTCCCATCTCCGCGGACCTCTCCCCCTCCCCGTCTCCACGTAGAGCAACGACGGGAGAAGCGGACCTCGCCTCCGCTGCGCTGCTCACCGCACGCCGCCGCTCGCCCTGCTCGTCCCCACCGCATCGCGCCCCTGCTCCCCCTGCTCGTCCCCGTCGCCTCGCGCCCCGGCTCGCCCCCGCCGCGTCGTGCCCCTGCACCCCGCGCGCTGCTGCTCGCTCCCGCTCGCCCCCGCCACGCCGCCCCCCTGCACCCCACGCGCTATTGCTTGCCCCCGCTGCGCCGCGACTCTGCTCGACCCCACTGCGACGCACTGCTTTCCAGCAGCTCTCGCGGGCCTCCAGAGCGGCAGCTGCGGGCACGTGCGCCCGTGCGGAGGTGACGGCGGCCCCTCGTGCGGGCCTCCAGAGCGGCGGCTGCGGGGGCGACGGCGGCCCCTTGTGCGGGCCTCCAGAGCGGCGATGGCGTGCGCATGCGGAGGCGAAAGCGGCGGCTCACGTGGGCCGGCAGAGGGGCGGCCGTGGGAGACGGGGATGGGAGAGACGATTGGTCAAAGTCAGATAGGGCAGCAGTTGATGTGGCGCCAGCTTGGACCTGACATGTGGGTCCAGCTCGTCAGTTTCGTGCTTAGACACTAGCGACGGAGTGGTTAAGCAAATCCGGTGATTTTTAGTAAAAAAACGCAAACTGATACTGAAGTGAAACTCTAACCCCTAATATGGTGGTTTTAGTAATTTACTCATCATTGGTGCCATGCCATTCCATTCACATCGAAACTCCATCTCCCCGTACGTGTACGTGCCCCACGTACTTGACTCCTCTCCCACGCGTAACTCTACGTACAACGTATGTATATCTCTCTGACTGATCGACGGCCTTTAATTAGCTACGCACACACTTGTATTGTATTACTGCTGCTACAATGTACGGAGCAATATGCTATTTGCTACCCCGGCAGGATCTGCTCAGTTGTGACGAAAGCGTTTCTTTCTTTCCAGCAGTACTTGTAATAAAAAGGACCCGACGCTATGCCGGTTCGACCGTTCGTACGTGTGGAGCGCGCCAAGCAAACTTTTCATTTTTTTTTCTTCAGCCCCACACACCACCCGTACTGTACTCCCTCGGTCCCATGATATGATCACCGTAATATGAGTCACGCACGTATCTCTATCTTCAAATTGATTAATTAAATATATATGTTTTTTAACAAAAAATACATCATTAGATCCATTAACAAAGGAACTTCCTAATGATACAATTTTTTAATTATTTAATTTATATTTGATTAGCTAAATTGACGATCTTAGGATTAGGATGCGTACGTGCCGCCCCGTATTATGGAACGGCGGAATTACTATGCTTTGCCGTTGACCGGACGACGACCAATGACGATGGCCCGAATCTTCCACGAAAAACACGCCCAACTTCGTCCCATGTACGTAATAACTAGTATAGCACCCTGGCTGGTTTTACTGTACCATGCGTTCACTCGGATCCACCAGGAGTGATCAGCAGCGACTGGTCTCTCTGAGACTCTTGACCGATGAGAATGACTGACAGTGCGGGTTACTGCGGCCAGACACGCCACATGATGAATTTTCGGATTTCCTCTCGGTCAATTTCCAGGTGGAAGAAGCTCAGTAGTAGTATACTCCTATTAATTAAGACCCTGGAATGGAATAAGTGGTCAGAGAGCTTAAGAGCATATGGTCTTCAGGGTCAGCCAGAAGACCGGTCCAAGCCGTACGACGGATCACACAGATAAAACAGACACTCAGATCCGCAGAGCACTGTTCTAGGAGTATTCTCTGCTTAGTCTTCGACTCTTCTCTTCTCCGGTCTCCGGTCTCCAGTCAACCTTTCAAACTTCCCATCCAAGAACAGTATCATAGCGAGCCCGCCCTTTTTACTCGTTCCAACCCTATAAAACCCCTCCTCCCAGCACGATCCCATTCGGCCATTCCCTCTGTCATGCACCACACTCACCACACTCTTGCTTGAATTTAATCTCATGTGGCGCCACTGAACCTGACCAGCGGCGATGAGCGGCGGCGGCGGCGGAAGCGGGCTGGCGACGGAGCTGGACAGGCTGCTGGAGATGGCGAGGGAGCTGGAGGCGCGCGTGGAGCGGGGCTCGCCGGCCACCGCCAGGGACCTCTGCGCCGCGCTGACCGCCTCCGTCGACAACGCTGTCCGCCTCGCCGGCACTGGCACACCACGCGGAGGCGGCGCCATTGCCGCCGCCAGCGGCAAGGCCGGGAGGAAGAGGGGCGCGATGGAGAAGGTGAGGCGGCAGGTGAGGGTGAGCTCGGTGCACGACCTGGCACCGCTCGACGACGGCCTCTCCTGGCGCAAGTACGGCCAGAAGGACATCCTCGGCGCCAAATACCCAAGGTCAGTCACAATTCACAGCCATGCCATGCCTACTGATCCTGAATTCCTGATCTTGAATAATGAACTGTGTTTAATTAATTTTGGGTTCTGCAGGGCTTACTTCCGGTGCACGCACAGGAACACGCAGGGCTGCCAGGCGACGAAGCAGGTGCAGCGAGACGCCGGCGACCCGCTGATCTTCGACGTCGTCTACCACGGCGACCACACCTGCGCCCAGGGTTTGCAGCACCTGCAGAGACACGATCAGCGGCAAACAGCTGCTGCTGCCGCCGGCCAGGAGCAGCAACAGCAGGATGAGGGCTTGCCGGTTGGCGCCGGTGGGATGCAGTGGCCGCTCGACATGGGGTTCGAGGCTCAGCTCGACGAGCTGTTGTTCCTGGATCCGTCAGAGTTCTTGCAGCCAGGGTTTCAGAACCTGTAGGTGTTGGGATCAAGCAGTAGAATGCAGTATGGTGAACGTACTGAAGAGTAGTACTGAACACTCGAACTAGTATTAGGTTCAGAGTTTCAGACTTGGCGATCACTGGAGGCACAATTTGAATCTGAGCAGTTACCTCTATTCTCGTATCACTACAAAAGCAGTACCATCACTAGTATATTCTGGAATCAGCATATGCACGAGGAGAGATTGTGGAGATTCTGGTAACCTGGCTTTATAAACTAGATGATACCCCGCGCGGGATATTAGCATGCCAATCACTTCAGAATGATGAGAACTCTGAGAGGATTCTTCCGAACCACTATTGCACATGTACCAAGAAGGAAGCTTGCATGCGAATTACACAAATAAATTGTGGTTGTCCTTGAGTAACCGGCATACCTTTTGACAATCCTAGATTGTTTCAGTTTGCAAATTATGAAAACAAAAGCAGAGCTAAGTAGGAAGCTTTTCAAATCGATGAAACGACTGTATTATATCATTCATGTGATGTAATGTTCCATAACATTTTTTCCAACAAAGAAGTCCTGATTCAATAAGAATACAATTGGTCATGCTAACTACATGAACAATGAAGCACATCATTTTATTATTTTATTATCCACCAGTTGACATCAAGAATGAAGGTAGAGTCATATGTTCATGTGGGACCGACATCGACAAAATAAACTCTGTTAGGAACCAACATTGTGATGGTCTAAAGCTATGTTCCCGTTATGAAGCATCTCACATACATGGTTCATGGACCATAATTTAACCTTGAAAGGAACATAACTGCTTGGGCATGCAAGCACACTCACAACGCAACTTGTAGAAACCCTGCCTAACTTTAAATGTATCTATAAACCATGAGATTAGTTTAACTAAACATGATATATCATACAAAGATAGAAGTAGGCCCAAAGAAAATAATTTACTTCTCTTGCAATAACACTTGTACAACAAAAGTGAAAGGCAAAATCTAAATTAAACTTTATGAGATAACCAATACCTTACATACAAATCAGTCTACTATGTATAATTAGTGTTATTGCTCCAGATCTACAACAAACAACCAGAACCATCTGAATATATAACAGTCCTGAAAGGTAGTTGTACACACCAAAGAATACACCATTTTTGACAGACCGTGTGTGCACTTCCCAAAAATGTAACCATAGTTTAGCATGAATAAAACTACGGGCATAAGACACATGGTAGTGTGTTCGGTACAAGCACGCTTTGCTGGCCGTATGCAGCAGACTTGAGAAAAAAATGCCAGATTAAAATAGCAGCAAGTAAGTCAGATCACTGAAGTGCTTCAATGTTCATCAAACAACTTGTCTACAGATTTTAGAAAAGAATCTGCACAAAGAAACGGTAAAGCAATAACAAAAATATTGATGAAAGCTTGTTTCAACAAAATCAATTGCATGGATCTGAATGAACTATAGCAGCATAGATATAGTATTAGTCTTTGTTAGAAAGCTGCGATACAAAAATGGTCCCTCTTTTGTGGTAACTGACCTGAATATTGTCGTTTCTGATTTCAGTAAATGGAGACATGGATGGTTGTTGGATTCAGTAAAATCACTTGTGGTATAAATTAGCAACCTGGGAAAAATGGCAACACATTACACATGAGATAATTGAATGCAGGTTCTAGATCCAGCAAATTCACTTCTGATCTGTGCCATATTTTATCCTCTGTAACTCAATCAACTAAAGAGCAGAGACAGGAAAAATAATTAACATGTGTGACGATAAAGCAGTAATACAGTAGCGTCAGATTGAGATTAGGGGAAAAAAATCTGGCCTACCTTGGTACTGCGAGGTAACTGAAGCGGGGCGCCAGCGACATCTCCAGATTCTTCCCATCCAGCAAGCGTAGTAGCAGCAGAACATGAATCGTCGCTCGCCCCTTTGCCCTCCCTACCGTGGTATCCCCTCCCTAGCATCTGCCTCTTGACGCTGCTCGCGTCGCCTTCCATCTCAACGCCATGGCGAGGAGCTCGTATGGATTTCGAGCCATGCGGTGCTGCCGGTGATGGACGGGAGACCCAGTTTGGCCTGGGGGGGTTAGACCGAGGAATGCGGCTTCGGGAGGTGCATTTGAGGATCTGCAGAATGTGGAGAGTTTCCCAACGGAGCCTATTAAAGCGAGAAAAACTGGAGCTACTCCGTACATAATTCTTTCGCCGGTTACTCTTTTTGGAGGAGACGAAGAGGAAGGGTAGCAGTAATAATGGTGAAGACGAACGGTGAAAAACAACGTGGAGCTGGAGGGAGCAGAATCCGGGGAGGAAGATGACCTCGTTTTTTTTTTTTTTTTTTTTTTTGCCCTCAGATGATCTCGTGCACCCGTGGAACCTGGAGGCTGTTTCCCCCTTCCGTTGGGCTACAAAGGCCCAGACGAAGCCCATGTTCATGTTGGAGACGTGAACGGGAACGGGATCGGGGCGAACGGAGGCAACGGAACGGAAGGAACAGGCCGCAGGAACAGGGGGTGAGGTGGCTTCACGAGAAGTCAGGAAAATCAGGCAGTGGGTTGCCTTTACTTAGATGTTTGGGGAACTGAGATTAGTTGAGCAAAAGAAATTGTAGTAATGTACACTCCTTATGATGTCACCATTATAGACACCAAAAGGATTTCTCGAGAATTTGGGGAACTGACAAGAGCATAGATCTATCTAGACACAACTTTTTTCCTTGCTGTCCTCAGAAGCTTCAGAATTGCACTGCTCTGTCTCCTTCAAGTTTCTAAAGGGCCCCCTCAGCCCGAGCACGATGAATAAGTTGGTGAGGGTGAGCAACGGTTCCGCAGTCCCGTGCAGCAGATCGACATTAGACAGCGAGGTTCCGTAGTGAACTTTTGCTGCAAAAGGATAGCAGCGTATCGGTAAATAACTATTGCAAAGATATAGATATGTAGGATTCACTGGAAACTTATGATGCAAATACCATATATCCCAGCAGGTAGATAAAAGGGCGGTGCAATGTGCATGAAACAACAGGGAAAGAATTAATAACTTGAGAGATAATTTTCTGCTAGCTAGTACTCCCTCCGTCCCA
This sequence comes from Brachypodium distachyon, assembly GCF_000005505.3. Taxonomy (NCBI): domain Eukaryota; kingdom Viridiplantae; phylum Streptophyta; class Magnoliopsida; order Poales; family Poaceae; genus Brachypodium; species Brachypodium distachyon. The sequence continues at coordinate 14,027,716 of NC_016132.3, read as the reverse complement.
TAATTCTTGTCGAAATCTTACATGTATCTAGACACTTTTTAGAAATAAATACATCCATTTTTGAACAAATTTGAGACAAAAATTATGAAACGGAGGGAGTAATAGCTAAATAGCGAGAAACCAAATAGCGGTCCAAGCGTAAAGTATGTAAAAAAACGATATAGTGGTCCTCCCTGAACACTGGACAAGTATATGAGCATTGCGTGTTTAATTCTATTTAGGCATGTGAGAAAATTATCACTTGCACAAATGCAAATTGCAATGTTATGTAGAACATCTAAGAAACACATTTTGCATGTGGCTTGATGGCCGAGGTCTTGTTTTGTTCAAACAGATCTGACAGACACATAATTTGTGTGGCATTGTTTCAACTTGTCCAACCATACCATTCATCTAATTACTCGAGACAATTCCTCACCATGAAAACTATATTAACTTCCATTCACAGCATCATTTCTAATAGGAGTACTAGCAAGCAAAGGATAGGCTTTCTGAAAACCAGTAAATTACCCAGGAGTGCATCATTCACATCTCCAACCATTTCAACAAAAGTTGTTTCTAAAAACGCTGCTGCTACATCAATGTTGCAACGCAAAATCTTGCATCAGTCATCACCGTCACTTTTGCAGCTGTATTCCTGCGCTTCAGTACCACACTACTCACAATCAGCCCTAAACATACAGCTATTGTTGCCCTCGGCCCTCCCAAGTTCCAACCACAACCAGATTGACATACAAGTGAAACGAGAGAAGAAGAGGAAGAAGCCGGGGGGCTGGGGGCGGGAGGAGGACGCGTACTGGTGGCGCCGACGAAGGCGAGGAGGGCTGGCGACGGAGCTGGACAGGTTGCTGGAGATGGCGAGGGAGCTGGAGGTGCGCGTGGAGCGGGGCTCGCCGGCCACCGCCAGGGACCTCTGCGCCGCGCTGGCCGCCTCCGTCGACAACGCCGTCCGCCTCGCAGGCACTGGCACCCCACGTGGCGGCGGCGCCATTGGCGGCAAGCTCAGGAGGAAGAGGGGGGCGATGGAGAAGGTGAGGCGGCAGGTGAGGGTGAGCTCGGTGCACGACCTGGCACCGCTCGACGACGGCCTCTCCTGGCGCAAGTACGGCCAGAAGGACATCCTCGGCGCCAAATACCCAAGGTCACAATTCACAGCCATGCCTGTGATCCTGATCTGAAACAATGAATTGTGTTTAGTTGACACAAGAGCATGACAGAAGGATTGATACGAGTCCAAAATAATGAACTGTGTACCTGACTAATTTTGGTTTTGCAGGGCATACTTAAGGTGCACGCACAGGCACTCGCAGGGCTGCCAGGCGACTAAGCAGGTGCAGCGAGACGCGGTGACCCGCTGCTCTTCAACGTCGTCTACCACCGCGACCACACCTGCGCCCAGGGTTCACAGCACCAGCGCCAGTAGCATGCTTCTGCAGGGCAGCAGCAGCAGCAGGGCTCACCGGTGGGCGCCGATGGGATGCAGTGGCCGCTCGAGCCCATGACGCCGTCCTCGTTCCCCTCCTCGGCGCGGCATTGGGGCTGACATGGGGTTCGAGGCTCAGCTCGACGAGCTGTTGTTCCTGGATCCGTCAGAGTTCTTGCAGCCGGGGTTTCAGAACATGTAGGCGTTCAGAGTTTCAGACTTGGGTGATCAGGCACGGAGGTACAATTTGAATGTCAGCACTTGTCAAAGTTATCATGTCAATATGGAAACTGGAAGCTGTACCGTTACTTGTTATACATTGGACACCGGAGCAACTTACTGCAAGTACTGGAGGAACTGCAGTGCAGCCATACTAACTCCAGTCTGTCCTGGATCAGCATATGCACAAGAAAAATCTGTGGACATTATGATAATACGCCTTTATAAACTAGTTGAGAAAATGAATTGTACACTCCTACAATGTCATAACTATGCGTGAAAGGAACTCTAGAGAATCTGGGAAACTGGTAAAAGTATATCTATCTACTCAGAACTTTTTTCCTTGCGGTCCTCGGAAGCTTCAGAATCGCTCTCCTTCAGGTTTCTCAAGGCTCCCCTCAGCCCGAGCACGATGAATAAGTTGGTGAGGGTGAGCAGCGATTCCGCAGTCCCGTGCAGCAGGTCGACATTAGACAGTGAGGTCCCATAGTGAACTTTTGCTGCAAAGGATAGGATGGTACCGGTAAATAACTATTGCACAAATATACATAAGGTTTGTAAGAGTCGATGAAAACTTATGATGCAATTACCATATATCCCAGCAGGTACTGCTCCGGGGATAAAAGGCCGGTGTCATGTGCATGAAACAACAGGGAAAGAATTAATAACTTGAGAGATAATTTCCTGCTAGCTACCAGCTAAACAGTGAGAAACCAAATAGCGGCTAGCCTAAGTGTGCAGTATGTAAAATATCCATAGTGCTGCTCTGTTAACAAGTGTATGAGCATTGCAAGTTTAATTCTATTCAGGCACGCAAGAAAATTATCACTTGCAAATAGCAATGTCATGTAGAACATCTAATAAGTGACACACTTTGCATGTGGCCTGATTGCTGAGGTCTTGTTTTGTTCAAATAGATCTGACAGCCACACAATTTGTGTACCATAATTTCAAGTTCGCCCACCGTATTATTCCTCTAATTGCTTGAGACAATTCTCAATTCCTCATCATGGAATCTATATCAATTTCCATGTACCTCCACTACCAGGCAAAGCATAGAACTCCTGAAAACCACTAAATTGCCCAGAAGTGCATTATTCAGGTCTCTAACAATTGAACAAAAGTTGTTTCTGAAAATGACAATTCTCAATTCCTCATCATGGAATCCATATTAATTTCCATGTACGCCATCATCTCCACTACCAAGCAAAGCATGGAGCTCCTGGAAACCACTAAATTGCACAGTAGTGCATTATTCAGGTCTCTAACAATTTGAACAGAAGTTATTTCTGAAAATGTTGCTGCCGCTCCATCATCATGTTAAAACGCAAGCCGGTGTATCAGTCACCACCATTACTTCTGCAGTTTTATTCTTCAGTTCATTGGGTCCAAAATGAACTGTTCGCTGCTCTCCCAATCACAACCCAGATTGACATACATGTGAAACGAAATAAGAAGAAGAAATGGCGGGGGGTGGGGGGGACCCGTACTGGTGGCGCCGACGAAGGCGAGGAGGAAGTAGAACCCGAAGAGGGTCAGACCGGGCGCCGTCTTGGACCTTGTCAGGAAGTAGAGGAATCCCAGGTAGGGGAACAACGACACGGCGAAGAGCTGCGAAGCGACGCTCTGTGAGTCCATGGTCGGCGCCCACGGGTCCACGGGGAGCAGCCCGCACCGCACCACCGCCGTCATCCTGCTCCTCGTCGGCGCTCTCAGCATGGATGGAAGGACGCGGCCGCCGGATCTCGCGGCGGGGCGCGGCGGGGCGCGGCAGCAGGCGGCGGTGGCCAGCATTTGGGCAAGGCTTGTGGTTTGGGTGGCTCGCGTTGCTCTCTCCGGTGGATGACGCCCCCAAATGGGCTGCCCCGTCAGCCAAGGCCCATAAGGCGAGCTCCATCAGAATTATCCAAGCCTAGCCTGCAACTGCAAGCGAATCGAGACGAAATCCCTCACCCATGTTTCCTCTCTGGCTCTCTCTCTCCCCCAACCCAAAATAAAAAGAAATCGCCCGTTCTTCCTTGCTGTGTTCAAGTGAATAGGCGGGGAAGAGACCATTATAAGCGGCTGCAAGACGACGAGACCAAACTCTCGCCCCAAAACCCCCACCCGACGGAAAATTCTCGGAATCTTCCTCCGCTCCGCTCTCCCCCGCCGCGCCGCCATGGCTCCGCTACCGCTACCGCCGCCCCGCGTGCCTCCTACCCGCCCATGGGAGGACCTCCCTGAAGGCATCGTAGAGAGCATAGCCTGCCGCCTGCTCTGCGACGTGGATCGAGCCTTCATGGCCGCGACCTGCGGCAACTGGTGGCGGGTCGTCGCGGGGCTGAAGCATCCTATTCCCCCGCTCGAGCCGGTGTCTCCTCCGCCACAGCTACCGCTCCTCCTCCTCCCGTGCAAGCGAAGCTTCTATGTCGCTCCGGGTCGCTCGCGTACGGCGAATTTCATGTGCATCCTCGGCGGTTACATCAACGGGGGAGACGGCATGCATTGCCTGAGAATCCGCCGTGACACGGGAGGAGCTCGGTTCTTCGGATCCTTCGATGGAGGATGGCTCTTCGTAGCCCAGGAACAAACCAACCGCCACCGACTGCTTCACTTCAACACGAACACGCTCCTCATGCTCCCGGATTTGGTTTCCTCGACGGGCCAGACAGATCCTGCTCCCATGGTGATGCTGGCTGCTACACTTTCTGCATCGCCCATGGATGAGGCATGTTTTGGAGCTGCAGTTGTGGAAGTGGATATGGGGTTGGACAGACCAGACATTGCTTTCTGGCACATGGAGGAGGCTAGCCATCCTGATTCGGTCGCAACTGGTCTGATTGCCCACCGATTCCACGGAAGCTATTTGATTGAGGATCTTGTGTTTCACCATGGTGTCTTCTGTTTTCTGACCAGTGAGGAGAATATTTTGGCTTGTACATGTTCACTGGTAGAAGATCCTCAAGGAGGCGTTCGTCTGGATGTGCATCAGGAGTTCCTTGAGTTCCAGGAACGTGAAGAGTGTTTGGGTGACTTTTATCAGTCTTGCAACTACAGAATTGCTTCTCGATACCTAGTGACCTCCAGAGGAGGTTTGCTGATGATAGTCCGATATGTGAAGCACATAGGGTGGCAGGAGGAGACGCAGTCAGCAGGCTTCGGTGTCTATGAAATGGCAAACAAGGGTCATGTGCTGGTATGGAGCAACTTGAATCTACTCAATGGTCGGCTGCTATTCTTGGGAAGAGGCTGCTCCAGGTGCTACGAGTCCTCTGCATTCCCAGATTGCGTGACAGAGGGAATCCACTTTCTTGATGACAGGGATTATGATAAAGTGGAGATGATGCGGCTGATTCAGTGGGGTCGGCTCTACAACTGTGAAGATAACGGCATCTGCTCGTGGTCGGAGTGGGCGCCGCCCGACCAGGTCGAGTTCAGATTCCAGCGTCTCGCCCCCAACCAGGCATTTTCACAATATAGCTCTCCAATGTGGCTTCTACCCGACATAGAGCCACATCTGATGCGGCTTGAGTCGACCAACTGAAGGTGCCCTGTCCATTTGCATTACATTTGGTTATCATCGATGAGCACCAACTTAATGCTCTAACTGATCCCTAACATATTACTGCATGTGGATTTGCAGGTTGAGGTTCCAACCTCTGGCTAGAATGTGGAGTATGCCTTTCCTTGTCAGCGCAAATTGATACACAACGAAACAGAGCGTGTCGTAGCAAATTATTCTGCTGATAACTCAACTTCTGCTGTTCTGTACCAAAATAAGTTTGTTCAGCTAGATGTTTCTGTGGTTGTCTTGGTGATCATGATAGGGTATTTTTTTTTCTGGTACATGAGTGAATTCTAAACATGAGAGATCGTTGCTGAAAATGCTTGGTATTTGTGGAGGATACAAAGATAAGAGTTTAGAGGCAGTGCTCTCTCTGTATGTCTGTGCTGTACTGCTGTTACACTTTGCTTGCTCCATTATTTGGTGATAATATGAACACATTTCCTCAGATTCAGGTGACATAATCAGGTAACATTTCGGGGCTGGTCCTGCGTGAGTCTTAACATTTTTTCCTCTGTACGCTTCTAAGAAAGATAATATTCATTTGTTGTGTTTTTTTGGTTCAGCGTCGGAAGAAATTGGCAGTAGCTACTTGCTTTACTTGCTACTGTATAGGACTAGGAGTAGTACTTACTACTCCTCGAATATAAAAATGCTTGCACGTTGTCGCCCTTCATCAATACGCAGTAGGAGTACTACTACTTTAGCTCTCCATGTGAAGTGGAACTGCTCCACACCACAAGCTGGACAGTGTTCTGATCTCTGGGATGTGACGGCTTCTGAACTACATTATGAAACAACCGGCTAGATCGGTCGTTTATGTCCAAATATCCTGCGATGTGAGCTGATGTTACATGGAAGTGGAAGTCTGGAAGAGAACACCACAGTAGCAAGATTAATTATTGTTGGAGGTGCTGTTGTGTTATCCCAAAACGTAGACAGATTTTTGCAGGATGGATGTCAGCTCTACTGTCTTGAGGTGGCCGTCCCATTATGCTTAATACAGTTCTCTCGGCAATTCCTAATTACCATATGGCATGTATCAAATGGCCAAAGGAGTATTGAGAAAACTGACAAGCTGCGTAGAACTTTCTCAGGGAAAAGATCAAACAACAATGCCAACATTGTCTTGTTAACTCCCAACAACAAAACGTAGGCGTCGCCGCTCGGGACTTAACAAATAGTAGCACACAATGATGCGCTACTTTGTAAATTCCTAAGCGAAGTAGTACTTCAGTCATAAGACAATCCGTGCTACAGATGGCTCGGTGGAAACTACCTAAAACGGAACATCACTCACAAAAATAGAGCAAGGGACGCTCCTCTCTGGAAATCACTTACCCCTCATCTTCAATTCGTTCAGTTTTCAACGAGCTGCTTATTGGGAGAAGGGACTCATATTTCTTTTTGGTATGACAAATGGATTCCTGATGGGAGGTATATTCTCTTTTGCGACAGATCGTTTCTGCTCAGTGGCCTCTCAATTTAGCATTTTCTGGGATCTGAAGCTACACCCCCAACCTTTCTCCAAGTGCTAATGCCGAGCTGCAACACCTTCTCATTAAGTTACAGCACAGACAGCCAACACCCCTTCAGACCGATATTAGACAAGCCATCTTCACTAACAAGACAGCAACAACTTCAGACTTTTATGAGTGAATTCCATTTTTTACCCCCTAGTTTCAGTCTTTTGACAGCTTTTACCCTATTTAGTGAGATTTTCCGTTTTTTTACCCCATTTAACAAAAGTTGTTCCACAAATTACCACATTTAACAAAAGTTGTTCCACAAATTACCCCATTTAAATTGTTGACCCAAATCCCTTTCGTTCTGATAGATGGCCCTTCCGATGTCGCTAAACTGCAAAAGTAAAGATTACTCTAGTTCTGCTGCTTCTGCAGTTCTGCCGCCGATCAATGGATCTCGCACACCAAGTCAGCGAACCACGCGCCGGGCAGTACTTGTAACCACCGATGCGTACTTCTTGTTAGCTTGGCGCGGTCATCCCATCCACCAGCTAGCTAGCTTAGCTCGAGAGAGATCAACGGCAAGATGTTCCGAGCGATCCACCATGGATGATCTGGTATCATTGAGGATATAGTGCTGCCACTTGCTAATTGATGCCTTTTTTTTCACAAATAGTTATGTGTTTTAAGCCAGATGACTTTGTCAAGAACTAATATGTATGAGACATACGTACTGTTATGCCGGAAGAATGTCCATCACCAATTAAATTGATTTTGTTTAACACTAAGATATGTAAGACATACCGTAGTTTTCTTACGGTACTTAATCTGCTTAACAAGTTCATCATCTAGCTTTTGGAATGAAGGGGATTTGGGTCAAAATCTTAAGTGGGGTAATTTGTGAAACAACTTTTATTAAATGGGGTAAAAAAACGAAAATCTTACTAAATGGGGTAAAAACTGTCAAAAAACTGAAACTTGGAGGTAAAAAATAGAATTTACTCTTGCCTGATCACCTTCAGAGGCATAAAAATGGGCTCCATATAATTTTGTTTGGCATCCGGTTCTGCCATTAAAACACAGGGTGTCACGTGGTTAATATTTCAGAACCGACCTAACACCAAGAGTTTCATGTTCAGAGAGCAATGGAAAAATGTGGAGAGGATCATAGGGGCTGTGATTTGTGTCTTGTGGAATATGTGGACCATATCATCTTAAGATGCCAGACGGCACATTGTCTTTGGACGGAACTAATCTCATTGAACATGCATCAGTGGCTGATTCCTTAGTACTACATTTTGTTGATATGATGTGTAATAGGGTGAGCAGACTTGACGACACTTGATTACTTTCGGTCATTGGATTTAGGCCCTAGGGCTATACATGATTTTTGTTTCCTTGAAACAGTATATGAACATCAGGCTTAGCCAAATGACAAGTTATCCACGCGTTCGTGACAGACTTTCCAATATGACAAGTGATCCACAAGTCCACCAAACGCTTTGTAATAATTCTTTTTGTGCACTTTTTTAGTATTGTAATGTAATAATCAAGCGGCCCATATTGTATTCTTGTTGTGCAAGAGATGAGTTGGAAGCCTCGTATTCCAATTGGATTTGGGGTAGACTCATGACAAAGCGGAGGGTGTACGTGCATTGGCCGGTCCATGAAGGAGGCTGGAGGCGGCGTACCTAGCTAGATGATCTTGGTAATTGTCATGGCACGATTATCAACTGTATATTTGGTAGCAAGCAACGCATGTATGTCTCCGTAAGTTTTTTTTTTCTATCCATTGCAATACACGGACGGACACCTTGCTAGTTGGTATAAATTTACACTTGATAAAATTTGGGCCTGACCTTATGTGTCAAACCTAGCTCAGTATTTCGCATGTCCAACATCACTTGTTTTAAGGGGAATGACCCGGGCCTCTGCATTCCAACATCGATCACTTGAATAAGAGTGAAAGATTGAATTCTTGTGGCTCGGCTATTGAAGAGATGCTAGATATAACACACTTCAAGTCCATGCCACAAATACCATTGCCCACATGGTAGTCTTGAAAGTTGATAAGGTGCGTGCGTGACCCCGTGAATGGGTCGTAAATTTGCAACGTCGGAGCCATCGTCCGGGAAGATGGACCAGGAAAGAAAAAGACGAGCAGCTTTCCACCATCGGGCATCATCCTCAATGGCATCGCTAGACCGGTGGCTGGAGCCATCGGGATGGTGTATGTCTTGACCCAGGTGCTATTGACAGAATCTGCGAGAAGCCATATGTTGGTGTGTGGATTGCTGGTGCGCTCCTTCCATTCGACCATGCATAGCTTGTCGTTGAGCCGGATCATAGATATTCCCCTTCCTCGTGGCCTGCCTTCAGCCGGCAACATTAGACCTTGCATTGACTCCTTCCACTCTTCGCTCTCAAGATCAAAGCAGAGTATGTAGTCCCGGTCCACCTGCGGTGACGGGAAGCGGTAGAAGAAGTGCATGATGCCATTGACCGTAACCGATAACTTCTGGGGGTAGCCAGAACCAGAAGAAGAGACTTGGGCTGGATCAGCTGCAGGCAATTGTTTCTGTCTCCACCCGACGTCGGCCTCCAACGTGATAACCTTGCAAGTGTGCGGTCTTGCAAGGCAAACCAGTTTGTACGCGCCGGATGGGATGGCACGCCCAACGCCGTAGCTGAAAGCAGAATCCCTCACGCTCTCCGTTCTCAGTCCTGCAGAGGTGGCGAGCACATTTCCGGATGCCAGATCAACCACATTGACATCAAACTTATTCAGAGAAATGCAGATGGAGCCATCGTCGACGGTGCCGGAGCCGGAGCACATCACCAGAAAGGCGCCCGCGTCCTTGATCACCCTTATGACGTTGCCGTCCAAATCCTTTAGCCGCAGGTCGCGGCCTGGCCCTGCAGATCCGTTGTTAGCCGGGACGGAGTTGACGAGGACGAGGCGCGGCGGCTCCTTGTGCGTGGCGAGGAACGCCGCGTTGGAGATGAGCGAGTGCCACGCCTTGGACACGCACCGGAACCGGCACACGGACTTCACGGGCGTCCGAGAAAGGATCTCGGAGATGACGTCGAGCGGTAAGGAAGGCAGCATGTCGTCGGCGGCGGCGAGCGATTCTGGTTCCATGGATTGAGCCGGACTAGAGAAAGAGAGAAGGGCGTGCTGCTTTTTCGGTCGGTCGAGCGTTTTTTAAACAAGGACACGCATGAATGTACGAGGCCGAGTCGGTCGCGTCGCCTTGCCAGAAACGGACACGAACTGGCCGGGCCGCCTTTGACGCACGAGTTGCTGGATCAGGATTGCACCCATCAAATTGGCTGGCATCACACATGATGTACTACTCGATCAATTGGACTGCTGGTTGCTGGTAGTTCGGCCGGGTTCCAAGGCTAAACCAAAGCTAGCTAACCGAGCTGTCCTGTCCAGAGTCCCTACCCGTGGTAAATTCGGTTTCTTCCCTAAAAAAAAGCACTGTACTACTACTGTAATTTGGTTCCAAAAGTCAATTCGTTTTCAAACATTCAGTATGAACGGATCGCGAATTCTATGGCAGATAGTTTTCGCCTTGGGCATGGAAAGCATTATAAACAGCAAGTCATAACCTGATTCGATTCAACGGCGAAGAAGTACCGGACTTCCTCGGAAGGATTAATAATGGCGATGGAAGGAGAGCGGCAGGAGGAAGCGGTGGGGTTCCCCCGCGGGTGGGACTGCGGGAGCCAGCTCTACGACTCCGTCGAGCTCGCGTCGGTGTACCGTGCCCTCGACGGCCACCTCGCCGTCGTAGCTCCTCCGGGACCGGGCAGGAGGGCGGCGCCGGCGCCGGGGAAGACGAAGACCGGGTGCGGGCGGAGGAGGAGGACGGGGAAGGCCGTGCTCCACTCCATCTTCAGGTCCATCACCTGCAGCAGGAAGCTGTAATTAATCAAGAGAGGGTGAAATCAAATCAAGATGCATTCTCGTGTTCTTTACGACAGTTTGTTTTGTTGATCGAGTGAATTAACCGTGTGAAAACGGTTTGATTTGGATCCATTTTTTTTATCAGCGTATCTATCTATTTCGAGTTTTTTGGTTTACTCTACAGTTCTACGCTTCTACTGCACGGAGAGAATTGATCGACCGATTTTTTTTTTGTGAACTTCTTTTTTGTGTGGACTGTTGCTTATCTGGTAGTATGAGGAAAAGTTTCAACGCGATCTGTCGTAGCTGATATGACTAATACCTACGGTAGAACCGTACTGCATCAAAATCGAAATTGGCAGCGCATCTGATATATAAAAATCAATCTCTGTGCTGTACTCCTGAAATATTGGACCTTGCATCAAGAATTCAAGATTCAGTTAGGCTGTCAGAGTAGAAAGATCCATGGGTCAGTCAAATCAGATTGCTGTCATTCTGCTTCTGAATGTTACGAATAAAATCACGAGGCAACAAACTCCAAGCAGCAGGAGCAGATTTTAGTATATTTATCTCGTGTGTTGTGTATGACCACAGCGAGTAAATGAAGCTTCAGGATGCTGCTGCTATTGTCGTCGTCGTTGTTGTTGTCCAAACATTCATTCCAATCATGGAAGCCCCTTGCCGGATTCGGCTGGGCAGTGGAGCCCAGTTCATCAACGAAGTAACCGAGGACGGTTTTCGGGCACATGCTTCGCACAGAAATTTGTTGCACATGCTCCTTACGAGCAAGTGAATTCGCACATATGGACCACCGGTTTTCTCTGACACGTTCCTTTCAGAAAAATCAAATGAAGCATTTGCAAGGATTTGGGGTGTGGGCTAACTGGGAATGCCGAAACCCTCTCCTCGGCTGCCAGTTTCATACATACTGGAGTAGCTTTCTTCCTTCTCGAGTCTTTTCTGTTCTGCAGTTTTGATGTCCTGAAGAGCTGGACAGTTAGTTCTGAAGCTGAACTTCTACTGACAATTTGGAGGAAGGGTAGTATGACTCGTTAGTGTCATCTTCCAGCCTACATACAGTTCTCACTAAAACCATCTCCTGTTGTAGCATAAGGCAGGGGATTGAGGCAAAAAACAGAGGAGAAGAATGGTGCTACAAGAGCTTAGACTTGTTGAAGAACACTGAAATCAACACTTATGTAGAGCTATGGAATTCAGAGATCAGTTTATACATCTGGTCGATACGGATGCGAAAACCCATGGCAGATGCTGTATATATGCAACTACTGCTAATTTTAATCAGTACTAATTCGCTAGCACGCCCAACCTTTTTCTTGGGCCATTTTATTGTCCATATCCTTGTAACAATAGTAGGAGTAATGACATGTTAACTGTATCCTCTTCTTCGTGATCACTGACGAAAAATCCAACACCTGCTGCTGCTACCTGCAAATCCTAAGAACTCAGAACACGCGGTTGGTTTCGTGTGCATGGTTCCGCTCCGCCTAGAAGCTCAGCATCGACCAGATGAGCTCCGGGTCGAAGGACGGCATCCGCTCCAGCGAGCACTCGATGGCGTCCGCCGAGGCCGCGCCCATGGAGAGCGCCGCCTCCGGCGACCCGTACGAGGAGGTCGTCGTAGTCGTCTCCGACGTCGCGGCGGCGCTCTCGGAGACGGCGGCCGTCGGCGGCGGCGCTTGGCTGACGATCTTCTGCTGCTGCTGCTGCTGCTTGGTTTCCTCGCGGAGGCGGCGTGCGCGGGCGCGCTTGCGCGCCATGCGCACGCGGATGGCCTGGATCTTGGCGTCGACGGCGTCGCGGAGCGGGCGGAGCGCGTCGGGAACGCGCGCGGCATCGGCGCTGTCCATGACGCCGGGGAAGTTGAGGCGCGCGTACTCGCCGCGGAGCCTGTAGGCGGCGCGGTCGTAGGCGTGCGCCGCGGTCTCGGGCGAGTCGTAGGTGCCGAGCCAGACGCGCACCCGGTTCTGCGGCAGCCGGATCTCCGCCACCCACTTCCCCCACTGCCGCTGCCGCACGCCCCTGTAAAGCTTCGCCCCCCTCGGCGGCGCCCCATCGTCTTCCCCGGCGCCGGCGGCTGTAGGGAAAGAAGTGGTGGCAAAATTCGCGACCGAAGACGACGAGGAAGAAGACGAGCTGCAGGGGTGGGTGGCGGCGAAGGAGCGGAGGAGCTCGCTCTGGCGGTAGTAGACGCTGGAGCCGAGCGGCGCCGGGATGGAGGCGGGCGGCGGGAGGTGGGAGAAGACGGCCTCGAGCGCCGTGGCGCCGCCGGGGGACAGGAGCAGCGACGACACCGCCGAACCCGGAGTCGCGCCCAGCGCGCGGAGGCTGCCGCCGTCCATGGGATGGATGGATGCTGCTCTGCTCTGCTCACCGCTGTAATAACAACAGGCAGCCGGTAGGTGTTCTTCCAGGATAAACCGCGGGAGGAGGAGGAAGATCGGGAGATTTCACGGGCGAGGCGGGAAGCGCATGGTTAAGCTTCTCGGGTGATTTGAGTTAGGACTAGTGTTTGCTCTGGGGTTTTGTCCTAGCCAGGTGTTGTTCCCCTGTGGCCTTTATATAAGCCATCGAACAGGAGCAGCGTTTTCACCATTATACCCCAGGCTTCCTCCTACTACCCTTACGTATGGACTCGAGCTCGTTCACACTGCCAAGTATAAAGTGGTTAACCAAGCCAAGTCCACTGGTTGCAGACTTGCAGTGGATTAATTAGGGTGACGCCATTTGGTCAACTCGCTCGGCATGTTTATACACACATCATCACCATGGTTAGTTAACCACCACAGAAACACCAACCGGTCGACGGGGAGAAGAAAGATTAGATCACCAATTCACCATCTTTGACGGGTTCAGCTTCCACCGGAGCTTATTAGGCGCAATTCAATTAACACTCGTGTCAACACCCATTAATGAGAGCAAGAAACTCCTTATCATTGTACGTGCACAGCACAGATCACTGGAGAATAACCGGCGAACAAGAGAATGTGCGCGGCAGGACGAGCAGAAGGCATTCTGAGGAACAGTTCAATTCATTCTCCAGGCGTTGTTGAACTGCATCTAAGCTTGATTTTCTCGATGGATAATTATCCTAGATCGAGTTGAGTTGTGAGATACTACGAGTGTACTACGTACCAAACACGAGGGAATTGGCAGTTTGGGGATTTTGGAGTCAGGGTGGGTGGAGGGGACACGTGGCCCGAGGGTGACGCCCGGGCCTGCTCGTTCGTTCTTCGTTTGTGAAAGCGCCAGAGGCCGGAACGGGAACACGAAGGAAGACAAAGGCGACCTCATCACATCCCGTAGCATCTCTTCTCAGCCGTGGAAGGAGAAGACCCCCCAAAAAGCAAACTTTTGGCATTTATGGGGATTAGTTGCGGCGACAGCGGCGTTACGGGACCCCACGCGCCACGTCGCCTGGCTGAAACGAACGGGAACATACAGCAGCTAGAGGCGGTGCGTCACATCGCCGGCCGGCGGTCGCTGCTGCTGGCTGGATCGGACGCGGTCGTCCACCGTGTAATACGTGATCCGGGCGAACGGGACGGACGGCCCGCTCGTCGGCGGCCCCGCGTATCTCTCGCTCATCGCGAATGAACGGTCCCGATCTTCTTCGCGTTTCAAGCATGGGGAAGGAAGGAAAGATTCAAAGACGGGAAGGGAAATAAAAAGGAGTTGCACGATTTCGGTAGCCTGCACCGCTTTGGGTTGCCCGGTTTGATTGCGTGGCTCGATCCTACCACGTGTCCCGCCTCCGGTACGTCCCACGCGTACGTGCTTCCGTGCCGCGACTCCCTTTTGTTTGTTTCCACCGGTGGGAGACTTCTCTTCTCCTCCTCCGTGTAGCTCACGGGGCCGGGGGCCATCTACATTTGTCGCCGGATCGAGTGGTCTTTGTGCAAACCGGACTGTTCATCACATGTAAAACTAGCAATAGATAGATGGTGTGGCCGATCATCTATCTATCTGATTTCCCGACGCGTCTCAACGCAAAAGCCCTCACCAGCGATATTATGTTGCTGCGCATAGTATGTTTAATCTCTTTCTTAGCTTGAACCAGACGTCTATAGATTGCGAGCGATTCCCGTTGCGGCCACTCCATCTTCTGGTCCCCCATGGAAAGCTCGAAGCTGGCTTGGTGCGGGAAGCAACTGTAAAGTGCTCGTTTGTCGTCTAGGGACGACCTCGTTCACACTTATCCTGTCTATTCCCTTGGATGCTCGGTCAAGCTAGGAATTTGTGTTCCGCGAAGGAAAATAAATAAAAGAAACAGAAACAGGAACAAGATAATCTCGTTCGCTGGCAAAAGGGAACAGTGTGCAGATCTTGACACGTCGCCAGATGCCAGACAAGACAATTAATTCCACCTGTAAAAATAAAATAAAAATCGGAACAAATGCAATTAACTAAAACCATACGTGTACTCATCCAAGATTTCACTTGCACTTGCACTGCTACTGTTTGCCGATTCAATTAGGTCCCTCGAGAAAACGACATTATATTTGTCCACAATGAATTCGAATAATAAGTGAAGAAATCAAAGAAACATGATTGGCAATTATTCGTCTGGAAGTACTGCAGACGGGGCCCACCAGCAGGCCCACCGGTAGCTAGATGCCAGCCAGCTCGACCAATGGGGGTCGCTGGGATGTGCATGGCAAGTCAAAGGGTGGCCATGCAATGCAACTCATGGCCAGGAGGACCAATGGCGTGTGACTGTGAGTGCACCCACATGAACTGACATTGTCTCTGATCTCTCTGTGAGCTACAGCGACTCCTCGACCGACCGCAACCTACCTCTCCAACGTGTCACCTTCTGAAGAACGTACGTCCAGCTAGCTCCCCACCCCATGGTCCACTCATCACTGACCGTCTACAATAACCATCCATCTAGAGGACATGCATGGCCCATGCATGACAGTCCAATTGTTCACACGATATGTTAACAAGTGAGCATCCCCTGTTTCTGGCCTGGAGCTGCAGTGGTGGTTTGTGCATGCACCAACCCCTGGACTTCATTATTTTCCTGAGATTATTCCCTGCAAGCGAAGGAAGAAGGTAGCCAGATCTCACACAAGTGTTCTGTTCATGCTGTCTAGTACGGAGTAGGACATAAAGCCAGTTATCTAGAGGCAACAGAATTAGCACGAAGAACGTCGCTCTCGGCGACAGATTTAGATTCGTACGAAGCCCTGGCTGAACGGAACGGAATGAAGAAGAATCATCCGAAATACACTTATATGCCCCTCTTTTTCCTTTTCTCAAACCAAGCAAGTAAAGGAAAGGAAAGGGACGAGAGGGCCAAGAGAAAGGCAGTGAACTAACTTTACAGCGAACGCCAAGCTCGTGACGGACGCCAGCAGCTCCAGTTAACCAGGCACTATATACGAACCAACGACCAAAAGGCAGCATTGAAACGCAAAAGGCAGGAGCTACAGCTACGTCTGAACATCGACCGCGCGTGAATGAACGCCCCGGAAGTCAAAATGGCCAGTCGATCGATATCTGTCGACCCCTTCTTCTTTTTTTTCTCTGCTGGTCTCTGCCGCTGCATGTCGCTGTGAGGCGACACCGACCCTGTCCGGAATTCCTCGAGTCTGCAATCTCCTGTGACTCTGTGAGTACTACTACTATATAGGAGTATTCAACAAGTTCATTCGAAGAGGTAATTTTTGTTCGAGAAAAGGGGCTGCTCGCTGTCAAAAACATTCGGTTAATGAAACCGATGAAACGAGACCAGGGCCAGAGTGTCAACTTGCAGGGTGTTCAACTTGCGTTCATCCAATGGATTTGTGGCCTCCGGACCAGTTGATTGCAAGCCGCTCGTTTGATTCAAGGTCGTCAGTTCACCCCGTTTCTCAGGGCCGTATGCGTATGCATGGGCTGGATCGTTGGATGCCACTTGTCTGTCTCTCATCTACGATCGACTGGCTCACTTGTTTCAGCCCGGACCGCGTGCGTGGGACGACGACGATGATCCGTGGAGACACGCAGGACTAACTTGAAGCTGCACGAAAATGGCGAACCAACAAGCCTTTTCCTTGGAGCATGTACGGCGGATTCTAGAACATGGACACTCAGGACCGATGGTCAGATCGAGCATTGTGATCAGCGTTCAAGGCGGTCAAAGCTAGCAGAGACGTCGCGGTCGGGACCCGGGACCGCGAGTAAGTACGTACGTGTCCACGCGGGGCTTGAGCCCGGGTCCGATCGTAGCGACCGCCCACGGCCGCCCTTTACCCCGCCGCGCAAACAACCAAGAACCGGTCTTCCTTCCACCGGGGTCGCCTTCGCCCGTCGCGCTCGGGCCAGCACCAGCGCCGGACACGGCCAAAAGAACGCTTTTTTCCTGAGTTCCTCCAACACAACACACACCCGACCCACATGCCTGTCCGCTTCCATTGTCTTGGACATTTACGCCGCGCCTCTACGGCTTTTCCCGATCAGGGATAATAGCGAGGAGAAAGGAGGAAGCGAGCGAACGTCGTCGAGGCTACGGGCCACAGGTGTCGGCCGCGCGGGCGAGATCGAGGTCGGCTTCTCTCTTCTCTGTGTGTCTCCTGGGCGCCGGGGTCTACATCGGGCTGGCGTTTTGGGTCAAACCCGTAGAAACACCGGGCGCGCCAACGACGCTGATGCACGCTCCGTCGATGTGAAGTCAGACGTGCTAGCTGCTCCTGGTAATCGTTTGCAAGTAGATTCTGCTGTGCCGCCACGTCGCCGAGACGACGCTCCATCGACGTGAAATCAGATGTGCGACTCCTGGAGTAGGATGGTTGCTCCGTGTATAATTAGGAGGGAGTTTGTTGAGAGGCGACAATTAAGTCGGTCAAGTGATGTTTGCACTCTGGACTCTGGGCGTCGCATTATCGGCGGAGAGACAGACAGATTTGACAGAAGGGGGTGGCGTACGTGGCGCTTCACCAGGGAGGGAGAAGAGGAGACGAGAAGAGAGACTCCGGCTCAATGATTGAAGCCCGGCCGTACTGTCAATCCACTTGGCGGTTCGTGAGCACACGCAATGTATAACCAGCGAAACAAGAGGAAAGAAGTGGGAAAAGCGTTAACCTGTTTTATTAACTAAAAAAGATCCATGCCAATGAGTATTTCTGAAAGTCTTTGAGGCTCTTAATTACTACGAACCCTCTCGAGCAGGGAAATGGATTCAGATCGACTCCCATCGACGGATCGAGCGTGTAAAGGTGGCACAAGGAGTCAAAGACGTTAGACGTAGTAGTACGTCCCATTAGCCGCATATTATACACGTACTGTACCTGCTAAGTCACTCGTTCAAACTCGAAAGGCCCCGAATTAACCAGACCGTACAAAGGTACTACTCGTACCACGTACCCCAACTACCTGCCTAGATGTGGTATATACTCGTGCCAATTGGGTTTTCCTTGAATCGACGCCACTTGTAAACACATGCCATACAGGTGATATTGTCCCGGACCAGGAGTACTGTTTTCAGACGAACGATGGGTTCCGTCTCGTCCGTTTTGCCCTTGCGTGTTTCTAGAAACAGTTGGAGCAGCAGTAAATGGGACTTGTACTGTGATGGGGCCACGTATGTATACGAAACGGGCCTGGGTCGTGGGCCGCCACGTATGATTAGGCACGCTCGGGCCTCGGCAACAATCATCGGTTGTCACGGGCGCTTTTATTTCCCGGCCGTGATCCAGCCTAGGTACGTGCTGGGCCTTCCGTACTCGAAATGAGTTGGTTGCTGGCCCAAAAGCAGGCGTCCAGAATCCTAGGAAGAGAAAGCAAGCAAGAAAGAACGGGCCCAAAGAAGAAGAGCCGGAGAGGAAGTATGCGTTTGCATGACATGGGGCTGCATGGACGTCGGGATTCGGCCCGTGGACGGACAATCTTGCGATGCTCCAGCCCAATCAACAGAGCTGGTTGTTCACGAAAGAATTACGACTTCGCTAAAAAAAAAACCCCGAAAGAATTAGGACCCCTCAAAAAAATAAAAACCCGAAAGAATTTGGATTTTCGGGTGCGTTTGGATTGGTTACAAAGTGCACCAAGCTAAGTTTTTAGCTATGACCAAATATTTCCCCTCAAAAGAAAAGCTATGAGCAAATGTTTGGTGTTTTTGTTTGATGGTATCCTAATTTTTGACATGCCAATCACAGTTTGACATCTCTAGTTAAATTTTTTTGGCCGAAAGTTAGCCAACTCATGAGATTTTTTGACCGCTCAAACCAAACAGGCCATTCACCTCCAAATACACGTGACCCGCCACACCCCGTAAATATAGTATCTTCTACAGTACATTTTTAGCTTGTTTTATTTTTACAACACATTCTTAGCTTGTTGTTGAATAAGGATCTTGCAAAGTTGGCGACGTATCTGATTGACGGCCGCACATCATGGCCAAGAAAACATGAGTTAAAATTAGCGCACATAAGAGTGACCAATGACATTTCAACAGCATTTTTCTTTTCTTTTCTTTACACTCACATGGTCATCTTCATCGTCGCTCGAGTCCTAAAGCCGCTCCTGGTGTCCGGAAATATTATTATTTCCTCCGGGCTCTCTTCACCAAGCTCAAATGAAATACCGCCGTAATCTACATACAACAGACCTACTGCCTAGTTCGCGCATCATACCGACGCCTACATCGAGCTAATAACTTTAGCTACTACAAAGCTGGGGGGGCGCCCCCTTCCGGCGGCCGTTGCTGGCACGGGCACGGGCAGCCCGGCTCTTGAGCCTGGTGAGCTCGACCACGACGACGCTGACGTTGTCCTTGCTGCCGCGGGCGATGGCGAGCTCGACGAGGAGCGCGGCGGCGTCGGCGGCGGTGCGGCCGGAGACGGACTCGGGGAAGGCGGCGGCGGCGCGGCCGTCGAGGCAGCTCCTGGCCACCCTGCACGCCATCTCGTTGGACACCACGTCCCACAGCCCGTCGCTGGCCAGCACCAGGAACTCGTCCTGCTCTGTCCGGTCGCACACCGTCACCTCCGGCTCCGCGCTCACGTACGGCTTCAGGTAGTAGTCCCCTGAAAACAGAGAGTTTCAGGTGGTGATCAGCTAAAATGAAAACAGAGACGATTTGTAATACAGTATGACGCTGCATTGGATTGGAACTGTACCGATGGATCTAGAGGTGGACAGAACTCCGAGGACACGGGACCCGTTCCAGTTGATCACCCTGCCGCCCGCTGCTTCCACCCTTTGCAGCTCGTCTGGTCGATCTGGCTGCCGTGTCAGAGTTAAATGAAACTAGAATTAGATTGGATTTCTTGCTCCCCGCAAGAAAAAAGATTGGATCTCTTGTATTGAACACTGCACGTATCGATGGTGAAAGAAGTTGGCTACGGATGGAGAGTGGTGCTAGTGCTGGGCGCCCGTAGCACTTTGGTTACGAGGATAGCCACACTATACAACTTCCAGCAATACGGGAGTGTTATCGGCTCTAGCATTTGAAGGTTGATTACACCACACATTTTTCATTTTAGCATGTTCAGTGGGCAAGAGCTTTTTTCTTTTCTTACCATGAACAAACCAATGCTGCATCGTCTGTGCAACTAGGAACATCCAGGTACTCCATTTCTGAACAAAAATCAAGCGACACTGTGACACCGAGTCACTGACCGACCCGTCAAAACTTTGCCACCACCACCAGCAGGGCAATTTGGACTTCTCCCTGAACTTGCTCCACTACCAGATCAGATCTATGCCTAGAAAACATCCTCCTTGAAGAGGATGTCTACTGTACTAAAGATCTATGGCATTGGAGGCACGAAGAACACATGGCTTCAGAGTTCAGACAATTTTAAATACGGAGTACTAGAAGCAAGCTTCGTTATTCCGTAGTACGTACTATACCAACACGTACCTTGTGGTCAGTGGACAGGGGCACGGCGACGCCGGCGCGGGAGAGCACGGCGCGGGAGTCGCCGCAGTTGGCGACGACGATGCGGCGGCTGCCCACGACGGCCACGACGGCGGTGGACCCCACGGTCCGGGATCCCGACTCGTCGACGTCCGCGTCGTCCCGCCCGGCGGCGGCGGCCTCGACGACCTCGCCGTCCACCCTCGCGAAGCTGGCCGCCATGGCTTCCTTCCAGCAGCAGCGCACGCGCACATCCTCTTCGTCGCCGATGGCCCCCGCGTCTGCTCGCAGCCGCCGCCGGGCGAGCTCCTCCGCCAGCACGACGTGCATCCGCTCCCTGCACGCCTCCGCCACCCGCGCCCCGCCGTGCCCGTCGTACACCGCGAAGAAGTCCTCCTCCTCGCCCTCATCCGCCGCCGCGTCCCCCATGGAGACCTCCCCGTCCGGCGAGGCGGACAGGAAGGTCCGCGCGACGGCCACGGCGTCCTCCATATCCCTGCGGCGGCCGATCACCGACACCGCGCCGTGCGAAAGGCACGCCGGCGCCCATCTCACCCCTCTTCCCACAGCACCATCCTCCTCCTCCTCCTCCTTTGCCGCCTTATCGTCGCCCCGCCGGTGCCGTACGAGCTCGATCCGTCTCCGCCTGCGCGCCGCGGACCCGGCCGCCGCCGCCGCGACTTTCCGCGCCAGCCCTGCCTCCTCCTCGTGCCCCGCGCTCGCCTCCTGCCTCATTTCATACCCCTGCCAGAGATCGATCTGATGAACGGAGAAGAAGAAGAAGAAGGAGGCGGCGGAGGAAGACGAGGCGGGTTTAATACGGCCCCATGGCGTGGCGAGACGAGAAACGTTACCAACCGTCTGATTCAAAACGGACGGTGGGATCCGCGACAGCGCGAAGGGGTTCTGTGCCGGGACGTGGACGGGGGAGATCGGCGGTGGGCCGCGTCGTGGAGCTCCCCGATGCGCAGCTTCTGATACCCGGAACCGAACCAAACACCCCTGCACCCGGTCCATGGACCATGGACAGGGTTTTATGTCCGTCAGCGAAACGGTGTTGGTGGGGAACGTGCATGGAGAAGGATGGAGTATGGACCATTTGGTGAGGCGTGGGGCCCGGGACGAAGGACGAGCGGGGGGTTACGTGGAGGCATGTAGAGGACGGGCCTTGCGCCGTGCGATTTGACTCTTCTCGGGACAAATGTTAGGGGGCACGAACCTTTACGTGCAGCCGCAAGGCAACCACGAGAGTACGAGACGGGAGATATAGTACGATACTTGCTTGATTCCAGGGGGAAACACTGTTGTTTGGTGGAAATCGGGCACGGCGGCTGAAGATTTTGTTTGGGGATCGAGGTGTCGAGTTCGCCGAGGCCACGTACGTAGCACGAACTCGGTCCGTGCATGCAGTGGCAAAGAAAGAAAAGGAAAGCAGAACGAAGAAGAAGTGACTGACCTCCCGGTGTCTAAAAGTATCTTCTGCAGGGAGAAAGGAGTCTGAAGCGCGGTTCTTTCACTTTCAGATGGCCCCCCTTTTTTCTTTTTTTTCTGCGAGCGTCGTCAGGGGCGCGTGCCGGGCTGCGGCAAACAGCAGCGGGGCGAACGCGTGTCTACGCAGGGGGGGCACGGAGTTCCAGGAATGTGTTGGCTTCTGTTTGAGTGCAAGAGCCGTGCCCAGCTCCCGCGCTTCTGTTTGAGTGCAAGAGCCAGATCTCGGGCCTCGGGCCCCGCTACCTCTGGGACACTTCATCATCGGTCGTTCCATGACTGCACGTACCCGCTGCAACGTGGAGGAGAGGAGTTTAGGGTGCGTTTGGTTCCTTTACTCAGCTGGCCCGCTAGCATAGCTCAGCAACGCTGACCTTGCCGTGTCTGCACGTTTGGTTCTTTGTCTTTGCTAGCAAGAGCCAGCGGCTGGTTGTTTGGATGTGAGCTATTACTTTTGAGAGCAAGCAACTAATTTCAGTTTGTGTCTGCACATATACAACTAAATATTACATAGGTTCTGACAAAAAAATCATTGCAGCTTCAAGATAATTTTCTTTAACAAATATTTCGACATCACAGTTATTTTATCTCGAAAGATAAATGAGCAAGCTTATTATTACAGACTGAATCACATTACGCATCATGCAAGGGTGTTATTTCCCTTCGAGGAAAAAAGACTACCAAGAACAAATTATTATCCTAAAGTTTGGCTAAAAACATATTAAATCGAAGATGAATTTTGGATCCATTGCCTCACATACTCTTGGATCGAAGACATCGGTCTTCCCTTTAGCATGACAGCAACATCTCCGTTGGTGGCTAAAGCTGTTTGTAGAGCGAGTCGCATCAAGAGAGGGTACTCCTTCATATCATCAATGATTTTGAACAAATTCTCATTTGGGTGGTGGCATGTGTGAAACACGTGGTTTCAGACATACCACGTAGAGAGCGTGTCATGTCTTCAACCACATCATCACGTCTCACCCTTTTACCTTTATCACGCTTGCCACCTGTGTGAGACCCCGAGACCGAATTTATGCACTTTAACCCCAAATGCTAACTCGCGCATAAATTAAGCCCCAGTGCCTTCCTACGATGAACACTTCACAACATACACACAATGTGTTCACCGCAGGTTGGAACAAAAATGATAACATTACATCACTCTAAGACTCAAGATTAATTCAAGCTCATACAAGGAGCAAAATATCAAGTTATTACAACTCACTGACACATGTCCACAATCATCATTACACCAGCGGAAGCAAATTAGGCCCGAGTACGGACAAATTACAATTATTGCCTAAGAGGCTGAAACTGAAAGAAGAGCTCGCCACAAGTTCACATAACCCTGCTCTGGAATCTTCTGGCTAAACGTCGAAGCTGTCGTCCTCGAACACTCAAACTCCACGAAGTAACCACTCACCTGCTCCTTTGGGAACTCTGGAGAAAACAACGTTGCAAAGCAACTAAGTACAAAGTACTCGCAAGACTTACGGGAGATCTGAACTAGATATGCAACAAGTCTCAAAGGATAGATAATATGGTGGGGTTATGCAGCAGCAATATATTTGGAGAGACTCACTAATGACATCGTCTAAGCAGAGGATAAGAAGCGTCTACTAACTGAGGTGATCTTCCAATAACTAACACCAAACAAACACAACCTCTTATCACCCCCCTCAACCCCTTGTGAGGAAATGATCCAAAGGCACTCAAACTTAAGCAGTTTTAAACATATCCGTGATTAAGGCTAATTACTACTCAAGTTTATGAGATTAAGTTGATTAAAATGATTAAGTTCCCTATGATCAAGTAATGACCAACCAAGTCGTCCATAACCGCGGACACGGCTTTCTGAAAGATTTATCCCTGCAGGGTGTGCCAATTTACCTGTACACGTTCGTCCAACCCTTGTTGCCACTCGAGTAGGAACACACAAAGACGTGTGTCGGTAGGATTGGGTGACACGACGTTTCCAAGCTCCACAACTAATCCAGGGGACCACCCAACTGAGTCTAATCCGAGACAAGAGCCCGGCCGAAGCGTCGTACGGACTCAAGAGTTGCGTGGACAGCTGGTAGCGGTTCAGAACCCGCATGATAACCACTCCAGACTAGTGCCGCAATCTTATATGTGTGCAAAGTACCAACAAATCTCCAAACACAACACCAGGGTATATGCGATATGCCAAATGGAACGCCCGAACTATGTGTCCCCTGGAAGAGCTATGAAACAAGTACTAAGCCGAGGGGGAAGCCATATCTTCTCCCACGAGCGGTTAGCACAAAGTTTCTTGGGTCAGCGAAAACGAGAACTCAGTCCTTAGGTCGACGCCAATGGAACAAAACACCAATGCGTTAGCACGGCCTCCCATCGTTGCCTTGTGCACATAATATAACATGTCACAGTTTAATAATTGCAATTAAATACAGAAAGTAGCATGTGGATGTAGCAATTGTATAACCCCAAGTAAGGACACTAGACTAGCAAGCTAAGAAAAACTTCTAATGACCAACTAGGGCAATAACAAAACATGTGACATGGTAATAGGATAAGGAACAAGACAACGGGCATTTGAGTAGAGCTGACTAAAAGTATGCAATCCTAGAGGCATCGTAACAAGAACCGAGAACGTAACTTAATGCAAGAATGAGAGAGAGGCATTGGGTATAAACAACATGTTCAAGGAATGGTTGCTTGCCTGGATTCTCGGTCGCTGGGCACCGAGAGAGGGGATCCGAAGAAGTGTGGGAACCCGGAACGTCGACGGAGTAAGTCGGAGTCGCTATAGTAAAGAACCAAATCACCGAATACACAAATAAGATAAAAATCAATAGGTGCAATGCACAATACAACACGAAATGGCATGTGACATCATGATGCAATAATATGCAAGCGAATTGATTCCATTAGCAACAAAGTTAACCATTAGGTGACTTAATTAAAGTAAACAACAGCTTTAAAGGACTCAAATGACCTAACCAAGTATGCTATTGTGTTCTACAAGTTACAGGGATCAACTTTGATGTTTACACTAATTACAGAAGAGCTACCGGTTTTAAATTAGGGATTAAACAAGTTCATACATTTGAATTTCAAATCTGGGACAGATTTGAAATTCAAAACGTCAAAATGGAAAACTAACAGCACATTTAAATTCCTTACATTTTTCTGATTCCAAAACATATATGGTTTGCTCAATTTGGATTTAGCATGCATTTACTAGGATTTAAACAAGATAACACAATTTTCTACAATTTTAAAAAAAAAATCCGAAAAGGAAAAAAAACCAAAACACACCCGGTCAGGTCCTAGCCACGGTCACTGACATGTGGATCCGGGCTCGCTGACGTAGCGCTGATGCGGCACAGGCGCATGGACTCGTTCCACCGAGCGAGCAGGTCGCTGACAGGTGGGTCCGCGGGGCCCACGTGTCAGTGGCCGGTGAAATCCCAAAAATGGGATTTTTATTCCACGCGAGGGGGAATCGAACCCGCGTCGGCCAGATCTAACACGAAGGAGCAAGCCACTGCGGTGGAACATCGGATCTCAACAGATCAAGGGCGTGTGTTCTTTTGAACCAACCCAAGCTAGGTGTTTGCAAGAGCGACGACCACACGGCACGGCGGAGGACAAGCTAGCGGCGGAAAGAGCAGCAGCGCGCGGAGAGAACCTAGTTGACGCGAAGGTCAACACACTTGCCTTAGCGAAGCAACGACGCGACGACGAGCAGCAGCTCGCCGGCGGCAAGCCGGAGCGCGGTCATGCGGCTACGAGGCTACGGGCACCAAAACGGGCGCGGAAAGGAGCGAGAGAGAGAGGAGCTCACCCCGAAGCCGTAGGAGGAGGCTGACGGGGATGTAGTGGACGGTTCGCCGGAATTTGGCTGTAGACGGGCGGCGGCCGGAGTCGAAGAAGATGAAGTGGACATGGATGTAGTCGATCCCAGCCCAAATTGCTTGCACACGCGCGTAGAGGAAGACGAGGCGCAGCCGTTGACGCGGTTGGTTTGTCGCAGTTCGGTCGTAGGCGGCGGCGCGACGCGACGACGTCCACGGCTCGGAACAGGCGACGGCGGCGGCGCAGAGAAAGGGGAGAGGCCCCGTCTAGGGTTTCTCCTTGAGCTAGGGCTGCAAGGAGGGGCGCAGCGCGGCTTATAAAGGCGGCGTGGAGCTCATGTCGCTATCAGCGTCGACGTGGCACGCGGGGAACACCGGGCAGGAGGACGAAAAGCAGAGGGAAGAAGAAGACCGTGAGAGATGGCGTACTTCGGCAAAGGCGTTTTCGCTGCGGAAAGCGGGATGCGGCACGCGCAGGAGAAGCGGGGCTGCGCTGGGCTGCGGGACGCGCGGGAGAAGGTGGGCTGCGGGCGCTGCGGGGCTGCTGGGCCGAGGCGGCTGGCGCGCGCGAAGGGAAAGGGTAAGAGGTAAGCTTTCTTTTCTTTTCTTTTTCCTTTTCCCTTTTTCTGTTTTCTGTTTTGCAAATAGTTTTTGGATTCAAATTTCAAACACCATTTTGAAAATCTGAGAAGCAGGGGAATTCAAATATGGCACTACTATTTGGGAAATATTCAAATGGGGTAAAGGTTTAAATCAAAACCCATTTGAATGACATTTGTAAAATATAGGAAAAGGAATTTAAACTCAAAGAAGGAAGGATGATTCATATTTGAATCTTCTAGCAAATTCAAACAACAAGATTTCAAACCACAAGTTAAAATGTAATTTTCAAATTTATGTGAAGCAAAGAAGGGATGACATGGCATGGATGCAAATGTAAAATGTTATGCAACATTAATTAAATTACAAACAGGTCCAACAAGGGTTTAAATGTAAGATGTTGCTCTTGGACTGTTACAACCTGTAGCACGCTTTGAAGAGCTACATTCATTGTTCAACTCCTCAGGAAGGCAATCTGAGTCGTGGTGTGTACCAGGATCAGCCTCACCATTGGTTGCACTCTTATCACCGATGAAATCGTTGTCTTCAGCACATGTGTTCTCAAATGGTGTTTGCAGGACCGTGAATTCGCCCGTGGCATGCTTGTCTTGAAATATAAATTCCATCTCATCAAAACAACTAATGGGCATATTTATGTATTTTGCCCTTTTGTCTTTGTCCTACACGAAGTATAGAAACATGATTGTTAGTGCACTGAAGATTAAATTAGGAAGTAAATTGAAAATAAATTGGACACGGTTCTCACATTTTTCATCTGGACGACTTCGGTCTCATCATATAGTATGATCTTATGGACATCATCAAAATTGGCGCCACTTAAGCTCTTTGCCTCTAGAATAACCTTCCACTGACCTTTCAACTTGTGGAATTTGTGGTAAACTTGCCGGTAAGTGAAGTTTGTGGAAAACTTTGCATTTATTTGTTTTGCACACTCCTCACGATGTGTCTCTTTAAATACAAGTTGTCTCCCCTCAGCCTGGATTTTCTCCTTGTAATATCTAAGCATTTCTTCCACAACTTGGGGCTGCCACACCACATTGTTCCCTGCCATATTCCTGCAGAAACATTTAATTGACTTTACAATGATTTGAACAACAAATCCATAAGATGCCTGGCATTTGGGAATTGGTCTAATGCAAAAGAAGCTACACTCATTTTAAAATAAAATTACGCTACATTGCTAGAGTAAATAAAACATATATAAACCATTCTTTAAGGTGCATACATAAACCATTCAGTAATGTCATACATAAATTTGAGCAACACACATTAACCGCATCTAACATTATGTCTGTTTCTCCACATGCTATATGCCATGGCGTCCCTCTCTTGCAGAACTTGCCTTTGTTCCTCACGCAAATCTCGTTGGACACGGCCGGCTGATCTTGGATAATGATCGAACCAGTTCTGCTCACTATAGACTAGCTCATCGGGTCCTCCATTTAGCAATATACAATTGTGAAGGATGCAGCATGCTATAACAAGTCGTACTTGGGAAGGAAAAGGATAATAAGGTCTAGTCGTAAGAACTTTGAATCGATTCTTTAAAGTTCCAAATGCTCTCTCAACGGTAGTACGGAGAGATGAGTGCCTTAAGTTGAAAAGTTCATTTGGTGTACGGGCTCTATTCCCCCTCCACTCACGCAAGTGATATCGAGTTTGGCGGAAAGGTGGTACGAATCCTCTCCTTGCTGCATACCCAGTATCCGCAAGATAATACTTACCTAACATGACATTATAAGCAAAATTGATTAATCTCTCCATTACTATAGGTATGTATGTAAAAGATAGCACATACCAACCTTCCGGGACTCGGAGGCCATTTGGATGCTCAAGAGAATGTCTTAGAACGGTTGAATCGTGTGCTGAACCCTCCCACCCAGCACTAACATATGTGAATATCAAATCAAAGTCAACCACAGCAAGAACATTTTGGGTAGGAAATGGTTTCCTACCACGAAATCTGTCTACCATTCGTGATGGAACGTTGCATGGAACATGGGTTCCATCAATAGCTCCAATGCAGTCCTGTACATGCAATGGTGAAAGAAGTAAGCAAACTACCGTACGACTATGTTTTCTTACATGAAAAAAGATAGCATCAAGACCAGCATACCTTAAAATAGGGATCAAATCGTGGATTGCCTTGAATTTTGGATGGTATGTCGAACGTGCGATGTCTAAGCATTTCTGGTCCAAGTTGTCCAATTGCAAATAACACTTGATTGAAGTAACGATTCACTGTCTCGTCGGATCTCGTGAAATGAAAACTGATATCGATATTTTTCTTATGATGCCCTACTGTAGTGAGGAACATGGCAATTTGTTCCTCTACGGTACAGTGCCAAGTATCCTTAAGTGATCCCAAACTTCGTAACTTATGACATAGTTTGAAGAACACCGATTTTTCCATACGCAATTCCCCGATGCAATGTTTTTCCTCACCACAGTATAATTTCCGTAGATATGCCATCCCTTCTTTATTTTTCTCTAGCAATGAATATCTTACGGGGTCACTAGAATTGTGTAGATACATGATCAATGTCCAGTATGCCACTAAAAATGCACTGAAGAATGCAACTTTTCTATTAATTTCTGCCCTGTTGTCCATCTATGATGAACTAAAACATGAACATAGGTTACACACAGTGTTACTAGTACTGTACGAAATCACAGAAAATATTAGACAAAGCAATGTTGATTTAAAAGGAAGAAAAAGTCGGTGGTTTACATTTCAATTCTTGCACTCATAACGAAGTTGATGTATGCATACCTTAAACTACAACATCAGAGAACATCCAACTAGTAGTAATTAACACATCCAACCAGTGGTAATTAACACACACTTTTAGTTTCAGATTTAGGTACTACAACCAACAATAAATAGAGAGAGAGAGAGAGAGAGAGAGAGAGCAAATACACTAGACAGATGGCCATCAACCTCAATCACAGAAAATAGACAAAAAAATATGTGGGATATGTGAGTGAACCTGAAGGATTGGGTTGCTAATTGCAGCTGGTCTCGCAGAAGATTCCAGACAGACGAGCTGAGCGATTTTGTGTAATTCTTCAACTCCAGCCCCAATCTTGGCGATGAATTAGAGCAGTGACTGTTTCTATTTAAAGGGGGGGGGGGGCACCGAGTCCATGGCGCAGATCCAGGGAAGAGGAGGATTCGGGATGGAGAGGAGAATCGAAGATCCAGGCAAGCAGAAGAGTAGGAATTGGGATGGAGAGGCGAATCGAAGATCCAGACGAGGGATCGAGACGGAGGAGAAGATCCGGGCAAGCGGAGGAATTGGTACGAGCTGTTGAGGATGAGGTCGTGGGTTCCGTGAGGAACGGTGAATTTTTTTTTTCACGCGAAGCGTTTTCTTGCCGTCGGAGGCGAGCCGATCTCTCTCTCCTTTGTGGGCAAGGATTTTCTCGTCCGGTCTGGCCAGCTCGCCTGAAAAGCTAGGATTTTTTTTGGGTTTCAAACGTCGGGCTTTGCTGGGCCAGGCTAGTGATCTGTCCTGCATGCTCCTTGCGCCGTGATACCAGAGCCATGTCCCTGGTGAAGCTATTACCCTTCCGCACCTTCTGTACTAAGCTAGTACAAATATTATAGTAAGCTAGTACAAATATTATAGTAAGTGGATGACATTCGTTTTTTATGAACTACTCTCTCCGTCCAACAAAAATGTCTCAAGTTTGTTAAAATTTGAATGTATCTAAACAAAACTGAGTGTAATCAAACTTGATACGTCTGGAGGAGGAAGAGAGCAGTAAAAAAAGACACATTCTTTCTCTCTAGCAATGGCGGCCCTACGTCACGGATCACGATCTCCAGCTCGTACGTCTCGCATGCGCACACTCCCTCTCTAATCAGGCTCTCTCTCTCGTTGAAAAAAAATTCAGGCTCTCTCTGCGTACGTGGTCTGCACCGTACGTCTAGGTGCCGCTAGCCTACGGGCTCGATCGCTGCACGCGCGCGCCGCGCCGTTCCAAGCTGAAGCTAGTGCCACGACTAGGAATTAATGATACTGAACCATGTATGTGCGTGTCAGTCAGTCACTGCGAGCTGCCGGCCGGTTCTGCACGTTGGGTACGATGGACGGGGCCAGGTCCAGTCTAATTACTTGATCCGTTGGACCATTGAGAGATCGGCACGAACGAGCTAGCTATGCCACGACGATCATGTAGTAATAAATATCTCACTGCCACCAGACTCTCCAGTGTGATCTGTACGGGTGATGCTCTCCATCAGCCCATCTCCTGCTAGCATGCAACCGTTATTTGTAGAGCAACAGAGTGTAGGTACAGCCCATCCGGAGTATGTATCGACTGAGCACGTGGCACTTAACCCTCGTTCTTTTTTCTTTTACAGTGTACGTTCTGTTGTTTGTCTTAAGTAGATCAAACTTGTAAGATTTAACTGAATCTAAATTCATACGAAAAATATGCCAACACATCTATAATTCTTATAAAATTATCTCTATTAAATCTGTCGAGGAATAAACTAATTCCCGGCCACCTCGATACGTACCGTACGGCGTGGAGTTGACGGTCTTGCGGCGCAAGCACTCAATCTCACAAGCATCAAGAGAAAGAGATAAACGGCAGCTACATACATGTGTGTGGCTGGCCGCGGTTCCGTGGTTGCTGCCAATGCCATGGCCGTAACGGGAATAGAAAAAGAAGGGATAACTAATGCGCGTGCTCCCGATCGATCCATCAACGTATGCATGCCTAAACAATTTGGCACGTAACGTACTGCAATTATATACTCACCTGCGGGCTACGGGAACTGAAGAGGAATATATCCATCTTTGTCTGAGCCAGCCAGTGCCAGCAAAGGATGCGGCTGAGTACTGTTGCACGATTGGTCGTGCAGTGTTCAACTAGGAACATGCGTATCTATACCAATCTAAAAAATGCGGACCGTTTATTTCACCGTCGTCTGTCAAACTTTTCAAAAATTTGTAGGCCCTCAAAGATTGCATGTATATTAGAGATACTAAGCAGGCTGGCCCGTTAGCTGCACCGAATTGGACTGGAACCCGCTCATCGGCATCCACGGAAGAATACATAAGCTTCACGGCATCCACGGAAGAATACATAATCTTCAGATAACAATATGAACTGCCAAATATAAATATCCACCCATCATCGATCTATAAATATTTTTTAGAGCTTGCGATCGAGTACCTGCTGCCGAGTACATACTACTGGCCAGCCCCCATCTCGTCGACAGCCGGAAACTTCGTCCGCCCGAGCCGCAGATCGCTGCGTCAGGTCGTGGACGCCGTCGCCAGGGCAGAGGCCGCCGCCGAGGAGGCCGTCCTCATGCGGATGCTGCAGGCACGCACACGTCTGCACTGATGATGGAGGTGATCAGTTATGCACGAGTTTACAAATGCCAATTTCATCTCTCCTGAAAATAGCTTTTTTTAGAGCTCCCGAAAATAGCTTTTGAACTTTGTGTTTTTTTGCTGTATCCAAGAATTGAGTTAATTGTGTTGAAATTAATAAACCTCAGTTGAACATGTTGTACTGGTCCAGATCAAGGGATACTCCTGTGGGTAGAATTGAGAGGCTGAGAGGCAGTGCAGGTTGATTACTTTTCGTATTGCTTGAATTAGGAATATATAATGTACAAAAATCTGAATGCAATTGATGTTTGAGCCTTCACAGAAATATGTTTGTAACATTGTATTTGTACCGCACGAGACAAGTCGGGAAAGGTGATGTGACGAGAGAAAGAAAAGGAACAAAAATGTGCCTGGTGTTTGGTGCTCGTAAAAAAAGACCAAAGAGAAAAAAAATTAATGCATATTTTCAAGTGTACAATTTATTTTGTTGTCCCATTGCAACGCACGGACATTTCGACTAGCATACCTATAAATCTCGAAGTGGAGAAGCATTGGGCAGATGACACGTACACACATGCATGTAGTAGCGAAGGGACAGTTTATCAATTTCGTAGGGAATCGGATTGCTTTCGTTACAACGGAGAAGCAGATTCCACATCTACACACACATGGCTCATAGATACACATACACGGCCGTCATCATTTGCAAACACAAACAGAAATGCATCATGTGGCCTGGCTTTTACGGCATGCCCATGCATATATGGAAGTCGGAACGGATCATGCATGCTAGTATAATTAGCTCTAGTTGTCGAAACTTGATTGCTGGTAAAGAGCCCTGAGTGCGCCGTTTACGTTCTTGTAACCCCTCATTTGGCTGATGCCATGCCTCTTGATGAATGAAATTAAGCTCCAGCTTCCTGTCCAAAAAAAAGGAGAGAGCTTGTTAATTATCGGCCACACTATGTCCATTCAGTCTGTGTACAGTACAGCCATGCAGACAAAGTTCAGTTACGAGCTTCAGAAAACAACCTCATGGTCAAAGGAGCCAGTTTAATTAATCTGAAGAGAATTACTTGCTGTTTAATTGGTCAGTTAATTACCGATCCACCCAGACTCTGGCTCTGAGAGTCTGACGGCTGAACCCGGCATGGTGTCTCACGGCGGGTGGGTGAATCAGATCCACGTACGTGCGCCCGCCGGGCCGGAGAAAGATCAATCTTGGCGTGGCTTCTCTGGCGCACAGGTTGCCAGATGCACTGGAGGTATAGATTCCCCCGGGGCTCGTTGTAATCGTGAGGCTTCATTTCACTAGCTAGCTCTGTTTATCCTGGGGATACTCATGGGGGAAATGAGGCATAGGGTGTAGCACAGGTTCACAAGTGACGACTCTCTAGATACAGGATGGCGTTAAAAGGCAAGCAAAATATATAAATAGGACACGATTTATGATGGCATGATATTATGCTGATATAGGCAACACATGCATGATTCATAATTACTCCATAACAAAGACATACTTACCTATTACTCTTCTCTAGATTACCATAACTTCCGCTGGAATGCATGTGACGGGTATCTCTGCATCGCCTCCTATATATGCCATTCTGATCGGCGCAGAGCTCTTCCTCTAACAGACAGCAGAGAGGACCGCCATCACCGGGGTAAACTCGGCCTTCTTCAAAGTGCTCTTCATCGGGCACCACACCGGGGGCCGATACCATCATGATGATGGCATCATCCGATGAGCCGAGCTGGACCGCACTTCGGACCTCGGGTCTCAGGAGTGTTTTAACCAGCACATGGGTGAGACCAGAACCACTGAGCTGAACTGGTCGGCCTTGTTCATGTCTCGGCTTTGTTCTATGTACTGTCAATCAGTATCAAACATAGGAAGAACATGTACTACCCGCCTCGGGTTCAAAGGCAATTTGTGTAGGAGCCCCGTTTGTGCCATGTTAAGTTGTGTGGATGCCTCTTCTTCTCCTTCAGTTGAGATCCTTCCACAACAAACCGAACAGAATCAGGCGAAATAGCTTTATGATCCTTCTCTTCAATAGTCTAGGTCCAAATTTGTGCAAAGATAGATCCGCTTCAGCTTGTGGTATCAGGAAGATTTTATCCATTCCCTGCCATATATCCTGGTGTCAGAACAAAAATGAAGCAGAACCTTCTTTGGTGTATCTTTTTGTTTTTTGACAATCACCCTTGGCATTTTATTCCATTGACAACATACGTTCTGATCGAACAAGCTCACCACAAAAACAGGGATAACTACAAAGTTCTTAACAGGCAAAACCAAACTAAGAGGCTCATGTGCGCACACATCTGCTGCTATATTTCCTTCACAGCGAGTGAAACTGAGCCTGAATCGCTGAAGGTCGGAGACTGCAACTTTCATCTCCCTGAATATCTGGACACACACCAATCACTGCTTCATATGAGTGTGCCATGCTTAGACCAGAGCCTGTGTTACAATCTCTATTATGCCATAGCCATTCGCCCTAGCAAACAGTACAGCATCTCTGCAGGCAAGTACTTCAATTATGAACAGGCTTTCAGAAAATATGTGGATTCAGATTAACATAGTTCACATTTCTAGCACGGAAGAAACATGACAGGCTTTCAGAAAATAACATGTTAGCTCAGCAGATGACACACATACAAATAACCTGTTCATGTATACAGCTGATGAGCAACATGCTTGCTGGGAAACCTCCACGTGAGAAGAGGGCCAATTTCTGCTGAAAAACTACATGCAGAAGCAACAAACTGTGGCCACCGTGTATAGAGGAGCATGTATCCTTGTGATTTTTACTCGAACCTACACGGCAACTTCTGCTCGTAGGGAACAGAATTCACCTTGTAGAGAGCATCATGCAACATTTAGGAGAGTGAGAAAAAATCAAGTTGCTGCCCCTAGCAGCTAACTGAAGGAAGAACAGTATGTGCAAAAATAAATTTACCTGCCCTCATAAAAATGAACAGCTCTAGAAATTCTGTGGAAATAGACATCTGTACAGATATATCTCTAGTATTAGTTTATTTAAGTTGATGACTGATAATTAGTTGACAAACTTCATCATCAAAGTAAAGTTCAGTGTGTGGAAAACATGCAGTTGTAGAACTTCACCGGTGTATGTATGTAAACTAGTGTTATACACAGTACGTTTGATCCAGTAATCCTTCACATATTTACAGATTCTAACTCTATTGTAAAAAATAAGATGACATACCATTTTGATGTCCAGAACTTCACATGTATGCTCTGGAACCGACTCAAGGGGCTCCGTTACCAGCTTCTGATAACTATGGTATGAATCACCAATAGTCATCACATGAGCACACTCCATCATCTATACAATGAAACCGAACAGTATCCCTTACAACTATTTTTCGTCTTGTCACAACTGATATTAGTTTGATAGCAACATGGCAATCATCACATATCCTGAGATTTTTCATGATACGGATAGTTTCTCCCTCAGGGCTGTGAATAAGGCCGAATGCAAGAGCCATTTTCTCACTGTGATACATAAGATGTTCTTCCTTTTGTTCAGCCTCAACATCATGTAGGACAACCGCACAATTGGGAACATATCCGATCACTTTAATCTGGCCTATTAGCTCTTTGAGTTTTATGGTAATCTGGTTTATCCACTTGTGATTCTTGTCCTCTGATGTGAAAACATGGACCTCACTTCCTACTTGAATCCAGCTAACACCAGGCTCTTTCCTAACACCCCTCTCTCTCATCAGCTTCCGGACCTTAACGACACCATCCCATCGGTTTGCTTTTGCATACATGTTAGAAAGCAAAACATAGGTTCCTACATCATTGGGCTTCAACTGAAGGATCTGCTCAGCTACTCGATGACCCAGACCATAGTTTTTATATACCTGGCAAGAACTCAAAAGTGATTTCCATGCAACAACATCTGTGCCAATGCAATTACTCAATATGAATTGTTCTGCCTCATCTAGCCGTCCAGCTCTGCACAGCAAACCAACCATGCAAGTGTAATGTTCTCTTCCAGGTTTTATTCCCATTTCCTTCATCATAATGTTCAAGTAGTACAATCCTTCGTCTACAAGACCCAACTGAGCACAAGCTAACAGCACGCCAACAAAGGTCACATAGGACGGGACTATTTCGGCGAGCAACATATCATGAAATACACACATGGCTTCTCTTGCAAGACCATGATGAGCGTAGCCTATTATGACCGAATTCCAAGAGACCACGTCTCGCCATGGCATAGAAAGGAAGACTCTCCATGCATCATGGATGCTGCCACTTTTTGAGTACATGTTCATCAGGGCATTACAGACAGACAGAGCACCCCAATGCCCAGTTTTCATAGCAGAGGCACTAAGTGCATTGCCATTTTTCAAGGCTGCAAGACCAGCACAACTGTTGAGAGCCACCGCATAAGTGAACTCATTAGGTCGGACTCCTTCAATTTCCAAGTCTAAGAACAACTGCAATGCATCTTCAAACCGCTCATTTTGGGTATAAGCAGTCATAACAGCTGTCCAAGAAACAACATTCTTTTCCGGTAAAACCTCGAAAGCAGAATGAGCATCACGGGCACAGTCACATTTCCCATACATGTCAACAAGTGCACTCCCCACATACACATTCTGCTCGAGCCTTCTCTTCAATGCCTGGGCATGCACTTGACAACCAAGCAGCAACTCCTTCGTGCTAGCACAATGGCCAAGAACTGCGACATACGACACATGGTCCCATTGCTCAACTTCTCCGACCATACTTCTCACAATACGTATCGAGCCATCAAACTCCCCCAGATCAAGAAACCCATTTATCATTGAGTTGAACGCGAAGATATCGAAACCAGACACATTCTCAAACACCTTCACTGCATCCTCGACGTGGGCGCACTGGCAGTACATATGCAGCACCGCGTTGCAAACGTAAGGGTGCTCCTGTAACCCAGACTTGACAGCATATCCATGGCACTGCCTCCCCATGCCGTAGCTCCGGACATGGGCCGCCGCGGACAGAGCCGTCGACAGGACGTACTCGTTCAGGCTGAAGTCGGCCGCCTTGAGCAGCGCGAGCGCGTCGCTGTGGCGCCCGGCGGAAGCGTAGCCGGACATGAGGAGGTTCCCGGAGACAGCGTTCCGGGAGGGCATTGCGTCGAACATCTGGCGGGCAAGGCCGAGGCGGCCGCACTTACCGTAGAAGGCTATGAGGTGGTTGTGCTGGATGACGTCGAAATGGGCGGCTCTAATCATCTGCGCGTGGATTGCCTTGCCTGTGCATAGTTCGCCGGCAGCCGCCGCCGCGCGAAGCACAGCCACGGCTGCGTGGCGGTGGAGGGCGGCGCCGCCGGGACTAGCCATGGAAATGGCGCAGAGGCTACCAATAGGAAGGGAATAGAAAATGGGTGGCAAATATGCCGCGACCATTACACGCTTGTCTCGTATGTGGGCCGCGGCCCATTAAGCGCTTTTATCAATTTTGTTTTTATTTCTTCTTGTTTTTCTTCTTGGCTCATAAAATACTCCTATGTAGATTTTACTTGGGTACTTATTAGGCTTGAACTTTTCGCGGGATACCAATAAACAGTGTTCCCCACACGAAATATTCACCGCCTCAATGCAAAAAAAAAACAGATAGGTTTCCAACGGTTTATAAAAAAAAGTATAGTTCAAAATCGGTTTTGTACATAGTAAAAGAATGCATTCATTCACGAGTAACTTAAATTAGCACAAGAGCATCCATGTTTCTAGTGGTTGATCAGTGAATTACATTCCCTGATCCTCCTGAAACCTATCCAAAGAGCTAGAACAGCAAAATTTCCTATTAAAAGAAGTCAAAATAATATAGTCATCAGAACTATCTCATCGATAATCTATTCATAGAAGCTTTGTTTGCTAACCCTTAATCTTTCCAGCCATCCTTCGTCGATCTCCTTGAAGCTAGGCCTTTCGATGATGGGTACAACGTAGGATTGGATGGCGTCGATGGTGCCTCCTCATCGCCCCAATCGTCTCCCCAGTTGTCATCCCACTGATCAGGTTGATCGGCTTCTTTCTTTCCTCCGATGGAAACCGGTAGCTCTGCGGCGTCGAGCTTCTGGTATGCTGATCCGCCGTCTTGCTTACGTGCCCTTCGAAGTTTGATGCATATTCCCGCCAGTCCAAGAAGAACAAATACAGGCACCAGCACGTAGGTCGAAGTTAGCCGCATTGGAATCACTCGTCCTGTGTTCCTTGTGACTGCAACTGCAGTATGAAGATTAATAGTGCATGTTTCTTCTGCCACTTTGAGAACTATCCTTGTGTCATTCACGGCATCACTGACAGAGACAGTCACCTGTGTCTGATTTAGTAGTTACAGAAAAGAAGAGAAGATCAGTACAACAGTCGGACAACATGAAAAACAGAATGCCAAAGGTCCAGTTCTATATAAAAGTTGATTTAGTAGCATATCGAACACCCTGCCGACCCAAGGAAGACAATGTTAACAAGCACTATGAAAATACAAAAAAATTAGTGCCACTAAGAATCTACATAAATCTCAAGATAGGCTCTACTGTAATTCATGTCGAATACAACTCTCATGATCAATAATGTAGATATAGACAGAAAACTGGAATTGCTGGACAAACTTCTACATCCAAAGGGAAAGGAAAATGGCAGTTTCTTCCGAAGTACTACATGCAGAAGCAAAATACAGTAGACATTTCATATTGAAAAAGTTAGGCCATAAAAATTCATCAATATAATTGTCTCCAAAGATGAATGAAGTATACCTCATTGTGATTGTTTGCTGCAACATGGACTATCTCTTCGGCTACGGTGACATATTCTGGGGCTGTGATGCTAACCTCAAGTAAGTCCATGCCTTTGTTGTCCATCAAGAGTGATAGGGCTAACGAATCTGGTTTCAATTGTAACAAGTTACTTATGTGCAAATTCAGAAAAAGCTTGAACGAACTAACACGATTAAAGAGAGCAGAACAGGAAAATATATTGGCAAAATGTTGCTCTTGAGAATAAAAAAATGTTTGATTTCACCGCAGTTAAAGTTAGGGTACTTTTGTTTTGTAGCGCCCCACGCCCCTGGCAGGCCCAGAAGCTTAGCCAAAGTATGTCATGACCAACTAGAGTAGTCAATAGGTAGCCCAAGTTTTGGCTACATGTTGACACTTGACAACAAACCGACATATTATTGGCAACCTCTTGCTGCCATGCTAAAACCACTTGTGTGTCAAATTCGATCAACATTGCCAAAGTATGGTAGCCAATTTCGGCAAGGTGAAACAAAAATACTCCAAATATACATCGAGTAAATTGCATTGTGAACTTCTTTTTTCCTTGTAGATAAAAATCTTTCTTAATGGTCCCAATCAGATCCAGCCATCGGTTGCATAACAACAAAAGTGACATGGAAAGGAACTAAGTGGCCTGATTAAACAACTTTAAGATTCCCAAAATGGATATTAATGAAAACCAAAATAAATGTGAACATTTTTCCAATGCTAATTTAGGAAGTAGAACTGGTAACTCTTGTATGGGGTGTTAATATTAATGAAAATTTTACTAGTTTAACCGCCATAACATGACAAACCTTCAAAAGAAAGAAGAAGTTTGGTCTAGCATGTTTATATGCCTGATAGAGACAAGCACATATAACACCGTAAGCGTCTGCACGCAAACAGAGTAAAGACTAAATGGATGGAAAATCACCTTCTCCAGGAACTTTCAAGCAGGCGATGAACTTCTTGCTTTCAATGAGACATCTATGAGATGGATCACACTCCTTGACAAGAGGATCCTGCAAAAAGCCTGTCAAGGATTTTGCTATGCTGCTATCTTTGCCATCTGGCTTCTGCACTGTCTCGTCTCCTCCCGTGCTAGTTCCTCCTACGGAGATATCCATCCCATTGTTCTCGGCAATTATGTTCTTGGATCCCACCTCCTCATGCGCTCCGTGCTGTGTCTTAGGATTTGTCTCGCCACTTTGTCCTATTTCACCCACACCTGAATCTGCTATAGCGGTACCGTTACTGGTCCCTCCCGGTAGGATATCTGTACCATCCTGAATTCAAAAGGAATCGACGTGTCAAAAAAAGGAGCCATTTAGGTCAGTCACCGCTGGTGCTATGAGATTTAACTGACTCAAATTAAGTTTGCACGGAAAAATTTCAATCCGGTGCGGAAAAAAATTTATGCCATCACAACTATAACAGAAACAACGATAAGTCCCTCTCCCTATTTTTTTTTTATAAACGATCTCATGATCGGATTCCACTATCGGGGATAACAGAAAAGTTCAACCGCACAGGGGTCTGCAATCTTGCCGCCGTAAAGTCTCACAAGAGCACACATAAGTCTACCACACAGATAATTGTGTTCGCTGCAGGAAATTAACACGATAAGTTTGCAAAATAACTGAGCGAAACATCCAGCGCCAAGGGCTGGGCAACAACACTGGAGCAGTTTGGTTTCAAGATGATACGCACGCAACTTGAAATCAAGCAAGCAATCAACCTCTGCCCCAGCTCCTCCCCCTTTCTCACGGAAAAGGAGCCCCGGATCGGACGAGCCCAGCCAGAGCCCCACGCAGCGCCACATCACAGCGCACGATCCCCTGCTCCGGTAGGGAACGACGTGGCGGATCGGGGAAAACCAACACGCCGCCACGGGTTCAGGCGAGAGAGAGGGGGAGAGCATAGCGTTGCTCACCTCAGACGCGGCGACGACGGCGACGACCGATAAGGCGAGAAGGAGGAGGAGCGCCCAGCCCCGCCGCATGACCGCGCCCGCGCGAGGCCGAACCGGGCCCCGGAGATCTGGAGGCTGGTGGGTGGGGGCAGCGGAGGCGGAGGCGGAGGCGGAGGAGACCCGAGGGGAACTAACGGGCGAATCGAGGCGCCGGCTGGGATGAGCGACTTTTGGGAGCAATAGAAAAATCACACGCGGGGCGGGATCGAGTGGCAGCCGGCGGCAACGTTGAACATGAACAGCACCAAACCAGCTGTGCATCTTGTATTTTTCTTCCCAGCTCGCTGATCGGTTCAGTTTCGGACTCTGGTCTTATTATTTTTGAACACATACATGCTTGGAGTGGAGACCTAATATGATGCTAGTACTCCACTGCAAAAGTTTTATTTTTATGTTATAAGTTGTTTTTGATATGCTATTCGTAGAGTTTGTATACATTGTGTCTATATTATCCATGATTTTCCCGCATGTCCGGTGTTTTTGTCTAATCCAACCTCGTGCATCTGTCGCATTGTTTCCCTCGCCGTCTCTTAATCCCCACGCCATTCGACGGGTTCGAGGTCGTCAACCCTGTCGTTGAGACGGATGACTAGTCACTCTCACAACACATATCTCTGTAGTCTCATCTTTCACATGGATCTGCTTTACAGGCACTCTGCGATGCATTTCGCTGAGGCACGTAGTGTGACATTGTCGCCTATCCAGGTTGTCTTAGATCTCGTAGATCCTATCTTCGACCGGCTCGTCCTTCGTATCTTTCGTGATCTTGTTTCCCGTCATGAGCTTGTGAAATTGTTGTCGAAAATGTGTGGTTGCATCACCATGATGTAGCGGTTTTTCAATGCCAGCCGTCAAATGGTATCTCGAGACCCACTCCAAAATAGTTGGTTGTTGTCATTTGAGTCCCGAAGCTAATGACCAATAGATGATGCTTAAAAGAAAGGGTTGGGACTTTGTACAGTGGGTGTCCGGAGACAGTAGTAGCAGGTCCAACAATTAAGTTACTCCATTTTGTGACGGAGGGAGTATATTTATGCTGGCATTAACTGCCGCATGTCCTAGGAAAGATGAAAACCCTGTCCCGTCCAATAGATGTGGGGCAGGATCCGTCATGGTGAAGAAACAAGACTTATACTTCCGCAACGTGGCACTTGCATTCGTGCATGACCACTGGAGTATCTGAGATGATTTCTCAACTCATGCAAATTCATGCTGATTTTTGAGATCATTGCTTCCCTTCAGTGTCATACGGAGCAAAACTAGATCATGATGATGGACTCATGGAGGACTTCACTCACAAGCCTGAGGCTGCTTACAGTGACGCCTGAAATAAAGGACTCCGGCGTGTATTTTGTAAAAGAGACGCTGAATTAAACGATCTGAAAAGTTTTAACACATTTCGCCGAACAGTCCCCATTTTGCGACACCCAGGAAAAATGATAATTTCTGTCATAGGAATGCATTCCAGATATATACAAAAACGGGAGAAGACTGCAGCAAAGTTTCAGATCTGAATAATCTGGGTAGGTAAATTTCCCCCCTGAAATACTACTCCTGTAATCATATCCAGTACATGGAGAAGCCAGCCGTTTAGTACTTTTACAATGTACAACCAGGCGAGACGGCATGCTTAAAAACTAAAGCTAAAGCTGCACATCCCCAGCCTTAAAACCTTGATTGAAGTCCTTCATGAAACAAAAAAAAAAGGATAGCATTACTAGAGCACTACCAATAAACCCTACTAATAGCTAATTTTGCTTGGATGCGCGCCGATAGTTCCCTTCTTAAAAAAACCCGGAAACGGCTTCGTCATGTCAGCTGCAGCAGCTAACGATGATCCATCACTAATTTCGATCTCTTCTTCTTGGTTGAGCAGATAGATGGATTGATGATGAATCCATGCCAGAGTAAAGGAAAACAAAATGCCAAAAAAAGAAAGAAAAAGGGGGCACCAGAAACCATTCACTGTGCTGCTAAATGTGGATGCTGCTGCCGTTTGCATAGTACGTGGTCACCAGGCCGTTAAACGGCTTCTTCTTGAACAGCTTCGGCTTGCCAGTCCCAGTGCCTGTGATGCACCTGACTGCGCCACCAGTACGTTGCAGCAGGTGGTCTAGCTGTCCAGATGCTGCTGCTATCAATCCTGTCAATTTATTAGACAAAAGCATTGTTCAGCTTCGCCAAACAGAACCGATTTCAAATAGAACGAAACAGCACGTGTATCAGACAAGATCAGGTATGGTGCTTCGAGGCTGTTTTGTACCTAAGAAAAGTGGTGATGGCTTTCCAGGTCTAGAGTTGAACTCAGGATGAAATTGCGTGCCAACGAAAAACCTATGATTTGGTAGTTCAATAATCTGTACCCAGTAAAGCATTAGGCATCAGATATTTGAAGGAAAAAATTCCAGTGTGTCACTATTTGTGTTGAAAAGTTAGTAAACTTACCTCCATGCGCCTCCCGCTTTCATCCCTACCCACGAAAGAAAGGCCTGCCTTCTCAAATTCTGGCACCATGTCAGGATTCACCTGAAAACAAAATGGAAAATGGGTTTTACCATCAAACTGAATTGACAATAGAAAGTTACATGCCATCATACTCTACTTGACATACCTCGTATCGGTGGCGGTGTCTTTCATCTACATAGCTAGCATTGGAATACCTAACACAGTCCAGATTTCGAATGATTATTTCCACAACTTGAAATGTGAAAAGGGCATACAAAGTAAAATAAAATTGCTGTACAAACAATGGTTGAAGATGAGGGAAAAGGCTTTCTTACAGTTTAGCAGATTTGCAGTTATTGACTTGGAAAAATGTCCGCCTGGAACCAAGGCGCATTGTTGCTCCCATATGGGTTGTGGAGCCCTGCAGAAGCATTATTGAATGTTCAGGGAAAACATAAGGTAATTACAACAGAATCTTTTATAACTAAATACAATAGTCGGTAAGGTATATTACCTCTGGCATGAAAATAACACATGGTGTTTTTGCAGCTGGATCAAACTCTGTACTATTAGCGCCATGAAGCTTCATGACAGAACGGGCATACTCGATCACTGCAATTTGCATGCCCAAGCAAATGCCGAGATACGGAACTTTGTTTTCTCGTGCATATTTTGCAGCAAGAATTTTTCCCTGGACACCTCTATCTCCAAAGCCTCCCGGAACTAGTATACCATGCGCACCCTGAGGTGGAAAACTCTTCAAATTTCTGCATAATGGCATCGCCTGAAATGTATGACGTGCTTACCTTTAGTAGAACCCATGCTTTTTCGTAGGCATCAGGCGTCTGTACAATGAAATATTACCCAAGAATCAGTAAATTCAGCATTCTAGAAATTGGCATTGTTCGTCCGAAAAGAAAGTGGCGATGTGCTGACCTCCTTAGCAGTAGAATCTTCAAGATCACATGAAGGAACCCAATCCACCACGAGTTTCCTGTCCAAAGCAACCGATGCATGCAGAAGAGCCTGGTACATGTATCAGAAATCAAAATTGATATGGCCACAAGTTTTTCACAAGCTTATCTGTTCTCTCAAAAATAAGGATGGATTCCCATATTTCACTGAAAGTTAACAATGTAAGAAGCATGCCAAGGAGCACTTGAGCAGTTTAGTAAATCACCTTTAACACAGACAGGTAGGAATCTGATATACCAGTATATTTTCCAACCATGGCAATCCTAACCTGAAATTATTTTCAGGCAATAATATTTAGCACCAGATAAGCATTTACATGTCTCAAGGTAACAATTCAAAGGATCGAACACCAACCGGAGTTTTCAATTTATCAAATTTGCTAGCTCTTTCAGTCCATTCAGCCAAC
Organism: Brachypodium distachyon; assembly: GCF_000005505.3. Taxonomy (NCBI): domain Eukaryota; kingdom Viridiplantae; phylum Streptophyta; class Magnoliopsida; order Poales; family Poaceae; genus Brachypodium; species Brachypodium distachyon. The sequence continues at coordinate 13,983,389 of NC_016132.3, read as the reverse complement.
TTAGGTTCTTGAGGCACTCTTCCCACACTATATGTAGAGAAGCATGAGTGTTAAGTAGACCTATAAATGAGTCAAATTGATGATCTTATCATATTTGGGTCAAAGGACGTACCACCAGAGGCCTAAAACATTCAGAATAGCTTCATGGGCTTTCTGGTCCTGTAAAAATACCAGTATACATTGTTACCTAAGCATATAAATAAATTGGAAGCAGGTAACCGGAGAAACTTTGTGACACGTGGCATACTCTGAGCAACAAGGGGATGTGCCAAATGTTTGTGACATCATGGAGATTAACAATATTTGAAATCTGCCAGAAAAACTCAAAGTGAGCACCATTGTTGCATTGTAAAACCTCAATTTCCAGTACCCTTGGAATAGAAGGAAACACTAGTTACCGGAACTTGGCAGAATTGTGAGAGTTTCAGTTTCACGTTTTCTTCCAGCGGCTGTCATAAAGCAGAACAAGCACAGCGTTGAAGGATTCAAAACAGGACGGAGGGGCTTAAAGGAATGAAAATACAAAAGAAATGCTGCATGATACCTGGGTACTGCGGCATGCCAAGATATCAGGCATCAATCCCAGTCCTCTTAATCCACGGACACTGTGCTGGGTGGGCTTGGTTTTCTAGATAAATGACAGTTTGCATTATTGAAAGGAAACAATGCAAATGAAAATGTGCATTGCTGACAATAATATTTTCAGTACTATGGTTCTGGATGAGTAAGGATTACCTGTTCACCAACTACATTTAGAACTGGTACAAGACTAACATGAACCAAGCAAAAGTTTCCATGTCCTGAAATGCATATATCACATCAATGGGAGCTCAATTTTACATGGAAAATAAAACACTGAAGCTAGATATTGTAAAGCATGATCAAAGACATAAGATAAAAGGGACAGGCATTCACTGTTTCTCACCTACGCGGTACGAAAATTGACCTAATGCTTCAATAAATGGCATTGATTCGATATCCCCTGCACAAAAAAATTCACTGTTATTATGTGATGAAAGATTTTGCCTCCCACGCCAGCAAACTTACAAAAATATGGGGACAGCTGAACAAAAAATATGTTCTATGACACTTAAAAGCTCATGATGTTATAAACTGGTGGTGCTGTTTGCTGCAGTAATTTATTATGTTGTTCTTACCTATAGTGCCACCAAGCTCTATGACGCAAACATCAGCTGGCTCTTCTGTGCCGTCAACTGGATTCAATGCCACACGTTCAATCCACTCTTGTATTGCATCTGTAATGTGCGGTACAACCTGATGGAGGGAGTTAGTTCAGTAAAGTCATTAATAAATAGTAATAATGGTATTTTCAGCGTAAGAAATGGAAAAAAGGGAAACTCTATCCTAATTACCAGCACACACCTGAACAGTTTTTCCAAGATAGTCACCTCTTCGTTCTCTGTCAATAACAGCCTGTAGTTCGAGCAAAAAGGAAATATAGCTATGAGATGGTGAAACGGACACAAGTGAATTTAATTTAATTTTGTTTAAAAATTCTTAGTGTAATAAGGAGGGGAGGGGGTATCAAATTCAAGGTATAGCATATTCTCCTGTGGTCCTAAATTTCGAAGACTTCATAATTGCCAACAGCAACATTTGAATTTAACGGCAGTTCTAGTCCTAGGCCGCCCAGATGATAGTCAAGGTGAAACATAAGCCACAAATGCTGGTAAAGTGACATAAGAAAATATTTGTGGGTTCCATGAAATATTATGGCAATAATCCTGTACTGTTATAAGAAACATTAACCGGATATTCCCAGTCTGTAGAACTCAAGGTAAAGTGTGAACCACAAATTTTCACTATAGTAGATAGCAAGTTATCCTGGAGTCTTATGTGCATCAAGACAGAGACTGTTTATTCCGGATCACCTGGTAGATCTTCCCCGTGGTTATGTTGTTGTCGCGAGTCAACTTGATGTCCAGAAACCGTTCATAATTTCCAAGGTCCAGGTCCACCTTTGACAGAAAAGGAGATAACGAAATGAAAGTCCATTTAGCCGAAGACGGAAATTTTGCAATTATCGCATACTTAGCTCGGCTTTAAGAATACTAAAACGTTAGAAGAAGAGAAGAAAAACAGTGCCCAAATTTCAACAAGTCATTTTCTAAAAAAAAAATCAACAAGTGGGCAGGTGTGCCAAGCGCTTAAAAAAATTGGGTGCTGACGTGGAAGCATAGTGTAGGTGCCCAGGTGACATTTTATCATCTTTATCCACGGTGCACTCTTCAGTACCCTTTCTTGATAAACACAGATAGGCTTTCTTGGGATGTTGCAGTGAGGGGCAGGCAGGAGAAAGGAGATGGTGAAGCACTATTCTGGTAATAATTTTGAGCTGAGTATACCTCACCACCGTCGTCCAGCACAAACACTTCGCCGTGCTCGAACGGGGACATGGTTCCGGCATCGGTGTTGAGGTATGGATCTGCACATGGGGGCAGAGCCAAGTAAACAAGATCAGGAGAGAGCCACTGGTCCCAGACTAAATTATTTCATAATCTAATGAATGGATAATAAAGCAGTAGTACTCGCTAGGGAATCAGATACACATGACAGGAGACAATGAGGAAAAAAATTAGTTTGTTAAGAACCAGGCCCAAGAAAGGTGCCGCGGCACTTGGCCTGGGTGAAGAGACAAAAGCTTCAGTTAAGACAAATCTTGGGAGGGAGGGGGGCAGCAGCAGGTGACAAATTTGACCTGTATTGCTTACTGGTACTCTATGAGTATAAAATTACACCTGAGAAGTTCATGTGTACCAAAAGACAGTGACACTGGCCGACGCAGCAGTATCTGTATCAGATTCAGATGCCTAATTTACCAAAAGCAACGACGAGTAACTAAAGATCGTCAGCAGAAAAAAAATGAGCCGCGAGAAATTGCTGTTTTAACAAAGAGGAGGAGGCAACGAAAAGGGAGACGCTTTCTACACGGTGGACTAGCAACAGGAACAGACTAATTGACGAAAAGCACGACATGGCACTGTCGAAACAGGAGGAGGAAGAAAGAAGGATTAAAAGCTAAACTAGTTGATTAATTGAAAGCTGTATCGTTGTTGGTGAGACCATCAGCCAGGAACTTGGAATCAGGCCTCCGTTAGGACGGAATGCCGTTGAGAGTTGAGAGCCTCTGTCAAGAACAATCGCTCAAAGTCTTCTTGTGCATTTTCCTCAGCAGTCAACTCAACCCCAAAGAAACAGAGCCCAATTTTAACTTGTCAACCAGAGGGAGGGAAGGGCATCACTCTTAAACTTCGGTTAGCTACTACTCCTAGTACTGCTAGTTCAAAACTCCCAATCAACCTAAACAAGAAGAAGAAGAACCAACAAGAAAAAAAAATGGGACACGTACACGGAGAGATTAAAGAAACCGAAATGGGTTTTGAAATTAAAAATAGAGTAAAAGCGGAGCAGTTGCTCTGCACGGGGAGGCGTGGCGTTCGTGGGTGGCCTCTGCGCGATCACGTGGCCGCCATTACCAACGAGAAAGAAAGAAAGAAACGGCCGTTATTTATTTTTATTTTTTCTCTTTTATTTTCCCTCTCTCTCTCTCTCTTCTCCCGTTTTGACCGGCGAAATAGGAACCCCCGGCGGCGGCGGCGGAGGGGGAAGAAGGAGGAAGAAGTTACCGATCTTGATGGAGGTGACCCGGAGTCCGCAGGCCTTGAGGAGCACGCCGATGCTGCTGGCCGTGACGCCCTTGCCGAGCCCGCTCACCACGCCGCCGGTCACCAGCACGTACTTCATGGCCGCTCGATCTCGCGCTTGATTGCTTGCTGTTCTTCCGCTTCTGCTCACTGCTGGCCTTGTCAGCTAGTAGTCGCAGCTCACTGCTGCTGCTTCAGTGGCTATGGCTAGTTTCGTCTTGGGGAGAAGGAGGAGGAAATGGGGGGAGGTTTGGTTGGGGAGAGGACGGAGGGGGGCAGGAGGACGGTTAAATAGGCGTTTGGGGGGTTTGGAGGGAGGGAGCTTTGGAGCTTGTGGAGGGGACAAAACAAACAAACACTCTTCTTTTTTCTGTCCCGCTTCCTCTTAGTATAACTGAAAGTGTGATCAGTGTTCACTCTCTGACTTTCTCCCTAAGCTTTCTTCCTCTCAAATTGTCATGGATGGTAATTTATTCACGGCAATCTAGGGCGGGAGGGACGGAGGGAGGACCACCTTTTGATTTGCATGTCCTTTTCTTGATTTCTCTTTATTCTTTCGTGTATCTCGCTAGAAATTTGAGATCTTTAAGAAAAAAAATTATGTTTTTTTAGCTATTGTATCAGCTGGGATTGATTAGGCATCTTCCAATGCTTGTCTCTTAGCACGTCATCTTAGACATTTTGCTGGCATGGCATCCTATTAATGATGAGTCTATTATGCTAGCAATTGTTTCTTCACCCAAACTAACACAAAGTCATTAATTCTCTCTCACAAAACTCTTAAATAAGTGCTACTTTAGATACAATAATAAGAGACAATGCATTAGGGGTATGGTTTCTTAGCATTTATCATGGGCTAAGAGACAACACCTAAAGGCGATGCATTGGGAACGGTGTTAGATCATATAATCTTCTTATTGCACGTGTTTGAATACTAGCTCGAGCTTTTGGGTGAAGTACGTGGGGGTCAGAGACACAATCAAGACCATGCACCAATAAAATGAGGATTTTATTATATTTATTATAACGTTTTTACAATAAATTCAGCATGCATTACATAGTTTCGGAACCACGTATTTCGCTCATCTCTTCGCGACGTCTCACCTCAAGCTGTGATCAAAATTTGATGGGCGTGCCGTTTATTTGGATATCAGACCTAATCACTTCAATTGATTGGGATGTTAGTCGTATTTACATGTCAATTCAAGCGTGCATTCTTCTTCTTCTCCTCCTCCTTTTTTCAAACCAATCTAGTAAAGGTCACGACTAGTTGGGGGAATTTAAAAAATCCTACAAGAACAACGTCATGTGTATTTGGCCTTTGCAATTCGATCTAACTTTTAAATATAAAGTTTACTACTGTGCTCGAAAATTTGCCGGCGAAAGTGCAACTATTAATTGAAGGCATACAAATATCAAAGTTGTGGCTTTTAGCACTAAAAAAGAAGGCATCTCCCAGGCTGCTAGAATTTAAGCCAAGCCCAAAGACCAACCAAAAAGATAAGAAAAAACAGCCATCAACTTTTCTATGTCAATGAGAAGAGAATCTGACCACCAGCGGTTGACACTCGTCTCCAAATTAAGATCTAAGAAGGAAGTTTCCGTTTTTGCGACTTTGGGAGATCTGCTAGCTTGCTAGCTAGCTAGACATCTTTTTGTTCAGAATCTATTCCATCCAGACCTGCAAGAAAGTCTAAATGTACATTATGTCTCGATGAGTATTGTTTTGGTTGTCGGGCATTAACAGGAAAAGCTCCACGTATATATTCCCTCTCCTTTAACTATCACACGTTGGCTTCACTTGACAATGGGAATCATACTTCCATTATTGATGCAAGCTCAAAAACGAGTATTCGGACCCAAATATTGCGCAAAATCCAATCATCTTATATTCCCTTGTGTATATATAGCTGACCGATTGATTGACTTAAGTGTCAATTGTTGTCATCATCATTCTGTGCAGCTAATGTAGCGCACTAGTACGTGGTGTACTTTCCATAATTTATCTCGCCCTCTTTGAGAATATGATTCTGTGGAGAACCAAAATGGCATCTATTAGTTTCTCCGGGCATTGCGAATGAACGGCGTAAAAAATCACTTTGTGATCTGAGCCCTTTTTGTTTTATTTTCCTCTTTCCGTATAACAGACAAATATTCTTTCAAGGGAATTTGGCATCGTCAAATGCACGTAGCACAAAACCGTAGGGTGTTCAGATATGAACATATGCCGACTAATAGTAGATTAGAACCTATTCAGCTTAATTACATTCCCTGTATATATATGGCTGATCGATTGATTGACATAATTAAGTGTCAATTGTTGTCGTCCACCATTCTGCGCAGCTAATGTAGCGCACTAGTAGTAGCGTGGTGTACTTTCCATGATTTTCCTTCCTGTTTGGAGAATCCGATTCCGGGAAGAACTAAAATCGCATCCATATCAAATTTCTCCGGACATGATCGATGAAGAACGAACGACGTAATAAATCAGTAATTAGTCCCTTTTTTCTTTTTCTTTTCTTTCTTTTTCATACAACAGGAAAAAAGTCTTTTGGGCATTAATTTTGCACCGTGAAATGAACATAACATAAAACCGATCAAAGGTTTACGTTCAGATATGAAGATATGCCGACTGATAGGAGATTGCAAGTATACGTTGCCAACTGTCAAGCTAGGTGTCAAGTCATGGGGCTTTGTTTGCTGTCGATCAATCGATACCCAGCGAAGAAAGCGCGCCGTGCATACATAATTAACGTCGATTAATTAGTTAATTTAGGCAGGCAACCAATCACTTTCTCTGAATCCTTTGGTCATGTCCAGTGTGCTGGCTAGCAAGAGCTAGCTTGCAACATCTTGTTTACAGCTCTATAACTCGATTGATCGACATTGTGACATCCATATATGTGCATGCATCCATCGGATTCTCACACCTTTTCGATTATATGCTATCGTGCTCTGATACGGTCTTCCACGGCAATGATTTCCTCCAGTGAAAACTTGGCAGAAAACGGGTCATGTTTTTCTTACCATGAAAACGAAGTGGGTACGCAATTAACTATACAGATTAATTGGGCTAATTACATGTGCATGGTTCCGTGGAAGATCATATACTCCAAAGGTGAGCATTCAAAACTTGGCGCCAAAGCTAATTCCTGCATGCATGCAAGTAGCCTACCTACCTGTCTGAATAGATCGGTCTGACCCGGTTTACGCACAATCTAACTTTGCAGCTAATTGCTACCTACCAGACCGGATTTACTTTAGTCGGGCAATCAATGTATACAAGATCACCATGAGAGTTACATGAGTTGATCACAAGCCATAATTACTCACCCTTGAGCTGAATGTGTCCAGCTGGATCGGTCTCTAAATCGTGTGACGTCAGTTTCACTTTCGTCACATCGGATTTCTAATCAGGTGGGGTGAAAAAGATGTATATACCGATGGCATAAATCGATCGAACTGGTTGAGTACAAATATCTTCCTTGGAACCATGACAGTGACTTTTCCTCAATCGATTTACAAAAATATCGGCCGACATTATTCACACCCATATCATGAAAATCCTTTAATTTACGGCTTCGTCTGTACCTGCGCAAATAATTAATCAACTTATAATTAGATCCGATAATTCTCGGTGCAAACTTAAAAACAATATATATTTCCTCCTTCCAACAAAAGATGTCTCAACTTTGATTAAATTTGAATGCATCTATACACTAAGTCATGTGTGAGATACATCCAAATCTTTACAAACTTGAGACATCTTTTGTTGAACGGAGGCAGTATTATTTCTCGGTCATCTTATAAATAACAAAACCAACATAACTTTTCATTGACTATCATCGATCTCACCGTTGCATGTGCAACATGCATAGACGCTCCCTTCTGCCCCCCCCCCCACCCCCCCCAAACTAATGACGCTTTCGGCATCATTATCCGGGCCCGGTAACCTAATCCAGCTTGCGCTACCATACACAATCTAATGAAGCCCAGGGGTCGCTGTCCGTCTCAGCTGACGCGTCGAGGTCTGGTCCGGCCCGGCCGGTATGTAGTTGGTTTCGTCACGTACGTTATCCATCCATCCACCGTATCCATAGCTTCAAAGCTTCAATTCGCCACCTATGTGTACGTAGTTTTCCCTTGATTTCCTTTGCTTCGGTCGCCACGTTCCTATCATTTTTCCTCTCCGGCTGAGAGTACTCGGCGAGCGGGCCACTGTTGCTGCTATAGCTTGTAGTCTTGTGTTATGTCCTATTCGGTCGTATGTACGTACCGACCATAACGGTCGCCGTAACAGACTAACTGATGTGTTACATAACGCGTGCTGTAACTAAACACGTACGGCCTGTTTTGGGTGTTGAGTGGGAGAGCAATCATGCAGGTATAATCGATCGGATTGGATGGCGATCGAACGTTCACAAATAAGAGAGGTTTGCCAAGCTTGGCATGTGCGCACAACAATCATTTCATAAGACAGGGTGCTCAAATCATTGTACTCCCATATATTACAGATTTGAAGTCTATAATTGGTATTCCCTCTTCTTACTAAATGTAATTAAGAAGTGTTAGCTTTGTAGCAAGTCTGAACACTTCTGAAACTTTGGCTAAGTTCATAGAAAATTCTACCAACATTTATGACCCTAAATTAATTCTATTTAAATCCATCACGGTACATGTTTTCTAGTATACTGATTTGATATTTTAGATATTGAAACATTTTTTTATAAAGATTGTCAAAATCCAAAAAGTTTGACTTAGGACAAAGTTAGGACTTCTTATATTTAGAAATGGAGGTAGTATTTTTCTTTACTACAAAAATTGAGTACCTTTCTTTTAGAAACATAGTATAGGCTCCAAGGCTCAGATGTTCATTACAAGCACCGACCATGTACGCAATTGGATATTAACAAACCCCAAAAGAGCGTCGATGGTGTATATTTTTTTAGGGTAATCGATGGTGTATATATGACCGGAGAATACCCAAGTTCTCTGAACCTCGTCAACAAATGTCGGTGGCATCATCGTGCTCTGATTGTCTGGCCCTCGATCGATAAATTGATTGTCTGTCTCTAATTTTATAACATAATCAAAGTTGGAGAGCATCGGAATGTAAAAAAAAAATACTCACATACTTACACTGCTTGTTTCACCCGGTCCATCAACATATATTATGCCCCGGAGAATAGTCGAGCTTGTCGAACCTCGTCAGCAACTCCCAGCGTCGTCACCGTGCTACGATTTGCCTGGTTCCTCGATAAATCGATCATGTGTCTCAGGTTTATAACATACTATTCAAAGTTGGAGACAATGATATCGAAATGTCAACAACATCGAAAAAACTCACATGCATGCTTATTCACCCCCTATGTGCATATAATAGACGAGGGGTTTTAATTCGTCTACCCTACCAATTCATACATAGTAGCCATCTGATCCAACAGATGAAGTAGAGGCCGCATTTAGCCAAGGCAAGGCTCCACGTTGCAGAGTTTGCATGTTATGTGTTGTTCTCTTGCGTCCACCCCCTGCACCTGCACCTGCATGCATGTGAGCAAGCTGATCGATCGATCGATGCATGGACCTTGGACCGGACATCCCAGAGAGCCTACTGACCCTATATCTGTGGACAGTGATCGTGCATGTACATATCAATGCATGCTGGTCCAATAATTAAATGTACGTAGCTATATACGTACTCTAGCTAGTAGGAGTGTACGTAGTACCGGAGGCGCAGCACATGTTCGCGTAGGTTACGCATCTGACCATGTGCATGCATGCATTGCAAAGCCCTTATATTATATCCAACCAAACGTCCTGCACGTATTCATAACCGGCAGGTACAGTAGCTAGCTAGGGAAGATATTTTTTAATCATCGTTAATACTCCCCCTACCATATCAAAGTGGTTCAAATTTGTCTAAATATGAACGTATTAAATGGCTCAAATTTGTCTAAATATGAACGTATGTGTATATTAAAATACGTTTAGATACATGTAATATTCCGGCACTTAGTATATTGTCTTCCAGAAAAAGATCAGAAGGTTCTCCCCATAATAAAAGCTCCGTCCCGTTAGTTCTTTTTAAGGTATAAAGTGGCAGTCCGTTTAGTTGTGCATTTGCATGGGACGACCACGGCCACATACGGTACATGTCCCAGTTTCTGTTGGAGGAACACGGACGTGTGAGTGGTTCTATCTTCCAAATTCATGGGCATGCATGGGCAAAAAATCGTAACATGCGTCATCGAGGTGTAGAAGACGACGAACCACAGCGGTGTGGATGATTCGTTTCTTCCGTTCAAAGGAAAGCATCATCGAGGATAAGAGATTCTCGATCTTTTCTACTTCGCGTTTGCCTGCCCATTTTCAACTTAAGTTCCTACTATAGTCTATAGCGACGAACTGTACGTACAAGCCGCTGTGGTCGGCCAACCCTTTAGCTCCTCGAGCCTTGCACGATTTTGACTCTCCTCCCTCCGGCCGGCCCCATGCATATATGGATGTATCCATGGAGTATACTACTGGCTAGCACAAAAAAGTGTAATAAGACCTATGCATGCGTCACCAATCTTATCCCGTGGATAGATCATAGATGCATGAGTACTTGTTTAATTAGCACTAGCACTAAAGCTAGCTATATAACGGTCGGCCGTAGTTTTGTGGATTTCTAGCTCAGCTAGACTGGGTTTGGTCGGTTCAACCAGCAGCTTAAACCTGGAGCCCCGGGGTGTACGGCAGCTGTCTGAGTAAACCCGATCGAGAGAGAGAGAGTGAAAGGGACGACGGCGACCGTAGATTCGTATGTATGCTTTCCGTCCTGTACCGCTGTATGTACGTACTTGCCTTTGGACGGCCACGGCCGTATCCGGACCGGAGTTTTTCTGGTCAACCGATTCCTTCCCTTGGTCGCCTTCTTTCCCTTGGCAACACGTACAGGATCCATCTCGACTCGAGAGTTATAATTAGTTCCAACTGTGTGTCACGTCCTTGTCATAGCTAGACTCACAGTCAAAATGCATGGCGAACGGACGGTGATCGATCGAACGGCCAATAATATCGCCATAATATCGTATCTTGTACAGGCCGGGTCTGTCGATCGAGCACATTTCGGTGGATCGAATTCCATCATTAGCAGGTACGTACTTAACGGTAGTTGGTGCTAGCAGATTCGGAGTACGTAGTATGCAACTATTTTTCCTCTTCTCACTGTTAAATTACCGACAAATGCAACAAAGGGCCGGCCGTCTTCGATTACTAAGTCGACCAAAATAGCATGTAGTTTGTGTATCACGAAGATCATAGTACGGACAGATGAGTTGTATTGATAAAAGGTTTTCAATGGTATATACTGTGACCCTAATCATACTACGAACAGAGCATGTAGTTTCTGTACTATTCGTGAAACTGTAATCCATGGTTAAACTAAAATTTTGAAACACACGAACATTCACGGAGGGAGGAGCCGGTGGTCGCAGAGCAGTTGCATGTGGCCATGTGACGCGATGAGACGTGGCAACAGTGAGCGATCGGCGATGCACGGGAACAGAATCGAATCCGGGGTGGCATTTCCGGAGTGAGGTAGGGCCCACACATGATACACTGGGCCCCGTACGAGGTGCCACGTACGTACGTGCAGAGGGCGCCGTGGGAGTGGGCCCACAGTCAGAAGCGCCTGCAGCAGAGCAGGTGGTGGGAGGCCCTACCACGTTGCGGACAAGGCCGACAAGGGCCTCGGTGGGTCCCATGGCACCACGTGGCCCTCCTAAGGTTGGGTGGGCCCCCACCACGACCGTTGGTAGTTACAGCAAGTGGCCACCGCTCTTGTATCGTCTCTCTCTCTCCTACTATGATCCTTGTTGTTGTACCGGACGACAACGAACTAACGGAAACGATGGGTCTCGATCTCTCCTAGTCGTCCTTCTACCACTCGACCGATCTCTCTCTGCGTGAGTGCTGAATCCTGAACGCTGCTTACAATAATTGCAAGGTAATGATCATTTCCTCACAAAATAAGGATGAACAGATCCTCCATTTGCAAGTTAATTAAGTTACGTGAGTGCGGTAAGCATGCATGTCATTTTGGTTGGTGCCATGGAATCTTGTGCGGACTGTACGTGGAGATGTTGCAGCCAGCATGCATGCAATGCAGGGATTGTCACTGGCTGGAACAGTGTATATAGTACTGACCGGATCACTGGCGGTAGATACTCTCCTTGTCGGCTTGCACCCATAGTGCTCATTCACGGGCAGCCGGCGGGTTGTCTCAGGAATCACGATACGCTAGCTGCAAATGCATGCATGCAAGTCTCCAACACTGTAGCTAGCTAGTAGCAGGGGCCTCCAAAGAGAGGCGCCCAGGCAGCAGACTGACTGATGCTTCAGCGTGCTCTAAAATCCGGGCAATGGCGACGCCGGGCCATGTTACTCGATCGGGTCAAATTAAATGAAAATGAAAATGCAGCTTGCTGAAGGGTACGGCCGGGCCGGCCGCGCGGTGGTCGTTTCGGTCATGCTCTCGGCGTGTCGAGGGACGCGCACGACACAGTACGTGCACCGACCCGCCGAAACGGAATAGCTTCATACCACACGAACCAGGAGTCCAGGAGTACCGCACAAAGTTGGCCAGTGGTCACACTGGTCCGGAATCTGTCCGCGACGACGGCCGGTCGCGGCACGTTCCGTCGTGGTCATCCCGGCCGGGCCGGGGCTCGATCACTGTCGCATCTACCTAGCTACCTATAGTACTTACCTAGCTAACTTGACGCCCGCCCGGTCAATTTCCTGAATCTCCGAACCAGGGCGGTGGCGCTTTAAACAAGCTCCGCGCATCTGTCAGCCCGGCGACCCGGCCACGCCCGCCCGCGCCGAGACAGCAGTCCGGTCCGGCCACGACCAACGCGACCCTTGCATAGACCGGTCACTCAACGATCGATGTACGTATATAGCGCTAGCACGTAAGTTCGTACCTCATGTGGCTGCAGCTAGCCTGCCTGACACGCAACGCCACGCACCAAACGCGCCAGTCCACGGTCGGTCGCGGTCGACGTGGCCCATGCAAATTATAAATGTCACCTCCACCACATGTATGAGATCTTCTGCCGTCGCTATCTGTCGTCTGCGCTGCGCGGCGCGTACGTGTTTGCCACGGCTTGGTCCACCTGTCAACCGGCCCGGCGCGCAGGGGGTCAAGGTCAATCGTATTCACGATATCCGTATCGTAACAGGGGGCCGCCGGGTTTGGTTTAAATTAGGTTAGATGCAACCGTGTCGACGTGCAGTTCCCTGTTTCTTAATCCCTGGACTGTGGTCGGCGCATGTCCCGCGCGACTGATCCACTCCAGAGTCTCCAGTACGCAGGCAGACAGGCAGCAGTGGCCAGCACGCGTTTTGGACGCCGTGGCGACTGGCGATCGGTCGTTGGTTCGTTCGTTCCAGAATGACGTCGCACGGCATGACCGAATGATGTCGCCGTCAGGTTATATTTAAGCACACGGTCACCGCTGCCAGGATTCCAGAGTTTGGTGTCGGCCCAAAACCGTTAGAAATAGCCAAAAAACCGACATATATATAATTCGTATCGGTCAACCGTCACGTAAATACCGTCAAAACTGGAGCGTCGGAGAAAAACCATTTGCGTGTCGGTGACCCGTCACAAATAATATTTCTAGCGGATACTTCTGACGGTGGCCGACAAAAAAAACATTGTGGCGTCCAGTTTCGTGGACTTTTAGTTTGACGGCTAAACCGTCAGAAAAAAAACGACATGAAAACAATTTGTGTCGGTTGAGCTGACATAAATATTTATTTTCTGTGTTGGTTTATTTCTGACGGGCGATCGTCATGTTTAATGTTTTTAGCACGACGGTAATTAAGCTGACGGTGGGCTGTCAGAACATGGTATTTTTCGAACGTTCTAGTAACCGACAAAGAAATAAAAGTGCCCTCAGAAAAAAGTGCTTTGGGACGTTGCAATAACCGACACAAAAAATGGACTACCGTCAGAAAAATGGAATTTCACAAACCGGAATAAATGCTTTCTGACATTGCGATAACCGACAGGAAAATTGACAACGGTCAAAAAAATAGAATTTCACAATTATAAGCTAAAAGCTGCACAAATGAAACAAATAGCTCCAAATCATAATATATACAACCACATCCATTAAATAGATGCATGACATCCACACAACATGCATAGATTCATCATCCAGATCATAACATATTTCACACATACTCTTGAGTCCATGCATAGCTAGGTCCAAGCATACTACTACCAGATTCAAGTCCACGCATCCAAAAGGAATGACTGCTACAGAATACATGACCATTAATTGTTAGAACTCAAATTCCCAAAAAGAAGATAGTTTGTGATCTTAGTGGGCATGGCCAGCACTAGCTATAGATAAGCATTGTTAGAACTCCAATCACCAAAAAGAAGACAGGTAGATGACCATGTTGTTAGAACTCCAATCACCAAAAGGAAAACAGGTTGTGATCTTCTACTATTCAGTGGGTACGGCCAACACTAGCTAGCATCACGATCAGCTTCACGGCCAGCACAAGCATCATTGTCGTGGCCAGCATCAATATCACTGTTAGCATATAAAGCTTCACTGTCATCATCAGATCCATTCTCCTCAGCTAAAATGTCACCCCGATTGTTGCCCAAGCCGATAGTTGTAGTGTCATTGATCTCCACATTGACAACATTGTTGTTGCCATTGGTACTGGTTCCAGCACCATCCATTCCATCATTATGGATTGATTGTGAGCCAGCATGTGAAGAACCAGGAGCTCCCTACAAGAAGCCATGATAATTTGTTAATGTGCTTGTCCATTAGAAAACAAGATTTGAGATAATAACCGAAAAACGAAAAAGGTATGTACTTTATCACATAAGAAACCAAGATTTGATATAATAACAAGATATACAAGAACAGCCATTAGATGCGTGACATCGACACCACAGTGTAATCTTCATCCAAATCATAACCAGCAGTACAACAAGTCATAGACTTCACTTTGTGTCCATCCAAGTATCTCAACTAGTAGCTAGGTCCAAGTTTTAAGTTACTACCAGATTCAAGAAAAATACAAGTGCACACATCCAAAAGGCAATGGGTGCTACAGATTCACACTTTGTGTCCATCCAAGTATCTCAACTAGTAGCTAGGTCCAAGTTTTAAAGTTACTACCAGATTCAAGAAAAATACAAGTGCACACATCCAAAAGGCAATGGTTGCTACAGATTCACACTTCTAGTCCTCCCAGGATCCAAAGAAACCAAAAACTTACTAAAAATGATGCTATCCGAAGTGTTGCAATTTTGAACATGAAGCCTCACTGCTGCACTGATTGTTGGCCGTCTGCCATTACGAAGATCATTAGTGATCCAGATTAATTAAATATGTCATCCCAATTACAAAAGGTATTGCCGTCGATTTTCTTGTCACCATCAACATTTCAATTAATATTATATATGCAAAGTTGATGAATAAACTTACCTGAAACTGCGCTTGCACCTCTTGTCAACGACGCAATAAGTGTGCAGGTGTTTCTTTTCCAAACTCAGCAAAAAGTATCTTGCATTCATATGTACAGTTCCAGCATGAAGAAAAAATAATTAGGAAAGGCATTCATATATGTTGTAGGACTTCATAAATTGAGCAGATTTCTAACTTTGGTCACTTTATGACCAAAAAGAACAGCTATGTCTCATCATATCTATTATCTATCAAAATTAAAGAAGACAAGCCAAGTCTTGCTAGCTGGAATGAAATCAATGTTTCCATGGTGATACAGTCTAAAGATGGACAGGATTTAAAATTTGTAGAAACTGAATACAGTCAGTTTAACTATTTGGGTTAGGACTTCTTTACCATGATTAGTTCGTGGTCAACCTCTTGTTGCTGGGTTAGATGCACATTGTGTTGTGTTAGGCCCTCGTTAGCACGTCGGAGTTGATGGTTCTCTTCGGACAAGTGTTGATAAGAATCAGAAGTCGATGGCCTAGATTTTTTTCCTTTAGCTGCAGCAATAACATTTACCTTTCTCACTGTGCCATCTCCTATAAGAAGGCGGCCATGAGGCAGGCCACCGCCCTTTGTGTACAAGACAAGTCCATCTACTTCTGTCTGCTCTGGATCGTCTGGATGTGCAGCTTCAACTCCTTCCTGATAGTCCCTCTATAATATATAAATAGCAGTTACATTCATAGCCTCACACATAGACACACTCACACAAAGTAAACAGATTAGAGTATACCATGCGTTTTTGTGCTTTCTGGCTGGGGATTACTCCACTACTTCCATTGTTGTTCATATTCTTAGCACCTGATTTCATCACGGCATATGTGTTCAAAATTGTAGCCTTTTCGGGTCCATGTACAACTTCTTGCAAGCACTTTTAGTAATTAGTCATCATGGTTCTAAATCTGAAAATGAAAACAATGATTATTGTACTCAAGAACAATAGAGAACACTTACAATGAATTGTTGTGTCTCTGCAAATGGGCGTAAACCCAAGCAAGATCTTCATTAGACAAGCGAGAATCATGGGCTTTTGATCTTTTTTCCTTGAACTCATCACTATCCCAGTATGCAGCAAGAAGGGGCCAAACATCCTCTTTGCACCATTCTACCCTAGCATTTGGGTACTCATTCTCATTGAGTTCTCTACGACATGCAAGAGTGTCATCAAGGATCTCTCCTTGGTTCTCATAATGCAGCTTCACAGCATCGACACGAACTTGGTACATTATATTCCACACTCTCTTCTTACAATAGTTCTCAAGAACACGGGCAGCCTCTCGCTTGTGCTCATCAGCCACAGTGAACAAACGCTGCAAAGTGCACAACAACAAATTAGTTCACAGAAATTGTGTGTAGGTCTTATATGTGACTCTAATTACCCAAAATTCCTTCTTCACTTTGTGTGCACATGTCTCTCCTTGGTCGTTAGTCTTCTCATAGTAATCTGCCCATGTCGTTGCTGGATATAATTCTCCATTGCCATCCGTCAAAGCACCATGGTATTGTCGTTTCAGAATACATCCAAGCTGGGTGGTGTACTTGTAGTCGCCACGAGTATAGTCCCTATACTTGAATTGCCTACAAAAAATATATTTGTTTAAGTATGAGAACTACAATAAGATCAAAGACAAACAATATGCACATTTAGGAATTCACTTACATGTCACCCTGAGGTATAAGGACTACTTTCCGTCCTCGTAGAGATTTCTCAGCTGAGTTCTTGACCTCTTGTGCCTCCCTCTTGTTTCTACGGCCGCTACTTTAGCCCTTTTAGTACGAACAGAATCAGTGCCTCCAGAGTTAGCCCCTAAGTCTCCATTACCCACTGAGTCGGTGCCTTGTGAGTTATTCCTTCGTTGTGCTGGGCTGATCTCCATGGCGAACTGGTCATTTCTTTCAGCTGCAAAACCACCAGAATTGGTTCTTTGGTTGTTCCTTTCGCTGGGCTAATCTCCATGCCGAGCAACGCTCCTTTGGCTGCTGCTTCTCCCGGTACCTTGGCTGTTGCCTCCACCAGTACCAGCTCTAGTACCTGTACGCGACTTCCTTACTCTCTTGTGTCGAAGCCCCTCCATCTCCAATAATCAAACACAAGCTTTGTTAGCTGCTCCTACCAATGTTAAAATTAATCACATATATAAAGCACATACAGAATCAGGGAGAAATAGCAAATTGAGACAATACAAGTGAACATGTAACAGTAGCAACATGATATTAGATATTACAGCTGTTCTCAAGAAAATTATAGTGCGCCAACAAAATTACACAAGCTACATGACAAATTAAACACACAACAGTAGCAATATGATATTAGAAATCTTCTGGGTCATAAGGTGTATGATCAGCAAGTGGGACTTCAAGCTCATCGTCTTCATCCACTTCATCTTCTGTTTTTTCAGCATCTTCACCATTGTCTTCACCTTCAAGGTTGGAGTTGGATATTTGTTCTAAATCTTTGGTATTAGTTATCTCATCTGAGATAAGGGATGTCAGATTATCAGGATTAAGATCCAAGTCAATATTGAAATTTTCATGTTGTTCTTCCTCTTGAAACACCGGGGCATCATCTATGGGCCCTTCGGTGGGGTTAGATTCAGTGGCATTGTCACTTGTCTGCACATAGCCACGTGGAGGGACATGATAAACCACTTGCCAATCTATAAGATCTGACCTTTTCTTGCATGCATATGACAAGTAATATACTTGAGTAACCGGACTTGCCAAGACAAATGGTACAAAACTCTGCAGCCTAGATGTGCGCTTAATTTCTACCAGCCCTAAATTTGGTGAGCGTCTAACTCCGGTTGTTGGATTAAACCAACGACAATCAAATAATACAAGCTGTAGCTGCATGCTGCCCTCCCATTTAATTTTGATGATGTCTTCAATGACACCATAATACTAAGTGACATTGCCTTCATCATCGGTACAAGAGACACAAACACCAGTATTTATAGAAGCGTTTCCTGATCTCTTGTTCTCATACTTCTCGGACCGAAACCTATAGCCGTTGATATCATATATTCCATATGATGTAACTTTTCGCGGAAAACCATAAGATAGTTCGGACAAACAATTGTCAATTCCAGAGGTCTTCATGCACTGCAAATGTAATATGATATGTAAGTTTTCAGTGCATCAATTTTGTTTGAAGGATTTATTTTGAAAGGTTAGAAAGATTACTTCATTTCTGTACCAATCAAAGAAATTGGGTCCATTTCTTTTGCCACGACCAATTTTCCAGCCATTTAATCTTAAGTCACGACGCTGCTTGTCATTTGGTTCAACTCTAGTGCTCCTCCATTCTTCCTTTTGAAATTTGGTAAAACGATAAAACAAAGAACTCCTCCTGATTATTGAAAGACATGGATAGGATTCTCGGAATTGGATTATTAACAAGAAGACTTACACAAAGAACTCGTCCATCTCTGGTATGTTGGTTAATATATACAAGGCAGCAGCCTTGTAATCATCAGGTTTGAGTATACGAGATCCTTGAGGGTTCGTGTATCGGCCTTGGTATTGAACGATATCAATGGTGCATGAACTATCATTGGAAGGGCCATTCTCATCATACCGAGGAGTCTTATTTCTGGCTGACCGAACACCAGCCTTAAAATAAAGTGAGAGAAAAAGAGTTGCCTCCTCAACTAAGTAAGCTTCAACAATGGAAGCCTCAACACGTGCCTTATTGCGTACCTTCTTCTTAAGATCCCCAATAAACCTAATATATGTTTTATCAACAATTTAGCTTGAAGGATGAGAATAAATCATAGCACATTGTGTGTTAAAAATTGGACATTTACCTTTCGAATTGATACATCCATCGGCTCTGGACTGGACCTCCTAGTCTAGCTTCATAAGGAAGATGCACAATTAGGTGCTGCATAGGATTGAAAAAAACAAGAGGGAATATCTTCTCCAATTTACAGACTAGTGCTGCCACATTCTGTTCTAGAGAGTGCACAATATCCTGGCTCAATTCTTTTGCACACAGTTGACGATAGAAATGACTCAGCTCAGCCAAACTAATCCATATATCTTCTGGAAGAAAGTCTCTAAATGCTACAGGGAGTAAGCGTTCAATAAATATGTGAAAGTCATGACTTTTGAGGCCAAAGATCTTTGATTTTTTTAGATTAACACCACGCTTGATGTTGGCTGCATACCCATCTGGAAACTTTAGTTTCTGAAACCACTCTAGGACAACTGCTTTGTCATCCTTCTCAATGCAGAATTTGGCCCTAGGCTTCTGTGACTTCCCATTGTTGTTTGGATCAGACAAATGCAAAGCTGGATGGTGGCAAATTTGTTGTAAATCAAGTCTGGCCTTCCAATTATCTTTGCTCTTCTCAGATATATCAAAACATGTGTCCCATATTGCCTCAGCTATGTTTTTTTCATTGTGCATTACATCAATGTTGTGACGGAGAAGTAATTTATTGAAATATGGAAGCTGCCAAAAGCAACTTACATGGCTCCAATTGTGTGTTGAATTTTACCCTTTCTTATCATCTACAAGTCTATTCATTTGGTCTTCCACTTCAGCTCCTGTCAAAGGCCTAGGTGCAATATCATGTATAGCTGTAGCCTTTCTAAATGCATTCTCTTGGTTTCTGAATTCATGGTTTTTAGGTAGGTAGCGTCTATGACAGTCGAACCAGCAAGCCTTTCTACCAGCTTTGAGTCGAAATGCTTTGGTATCAGGCAAACAGTTTGGGCAAGCAAGAACTCCATGGGTGCTCCAACCAGAAAAGTTTCCATAAGCAGGAAAATCATGAATTGACCACAAGTACGCAGCCTTCATGGTGATTTTTTTTGTCCGAAGCATCCCATGGATCTACCCCCTCCCATAACTTCATAAGTTCATCCACTAAAAGGTTGCATTAGAACTTGAGTCAACTTCTTTCCAGGGTGTTCAGGCCTAGAGATTACCATGGAAAGGAATATGTATTCCTTCTTCATGGCTACTCCAGGTGGAAGATTAAGTGGAGCAACAAATACAGGCCAGCATGAATAAGAGGCAGCAGTTAAGTTGAACGGCGTAAAGCCATCAGTTGCAATAGCTAGGCTAACACTTCTAGGGTCACTAGCAAAATGTTCGAAGTCTTTGTCAAATTTCTTCCATGCATCCCCGTCACAAGGGTGCACCGTCTTCCCTGATGTGGACTTCTTACGAGACTTCATTAATTTTACTATCTCCGCGTGTGCATACAATCTTTGTGGTCTATCCGTAATGGGGAGGTACCGCAATATTTTCCTAGGGACTTTATTTCTGTCATTCTCATATCTAGGGGTTTTACAGAAGTCACAAATGTCTTTATGTTCATTCTCTTTGTAATACAACATACAATTGTTATAAAATACATCAATTTTGACATATGGCATTCCCAAACCTTCTAACAATTTATTTGAACGGTAGAAGTCTTCAACCAAATTAGAATCAGGAGGAAGAAGCTCATGGATTAGCTTTAGGGTATCATCATAATGTGCAGTAGACATGTCATCCGGGCTACAGTTGACAAACTTGTATGCTGTGTGTTGTTATGAACCTTATCATCAACAGTGTCAAGCATCCTATAAAACGCCTTAGCATAAGGTGTTGGCTCCTCATTGACAATGTGTGGTGTATGTTCAGCGACTATGTCATGTAACATATCATTCATGCGGTCCGCTACATTACTAGCGTACCCCATATCAACATCATTTTCATCATTCACAATAGGTGTCTCACCATGGGCTAACCATGTTGTGTAGTTCTTCATAAACCCCCATTTGGCCAGATGCAACTCTACATTCTCCCTTATGTGCTGATAATCATTGTGGCACTTCATGCAAGGGCAGCTAATGGTACCATTTTCCACTAAATTTGGCAGAGAAAAGGCACGATCTAAGAACAACTTGGTTTGTTCTACCCATTCAATTGAGATACTTCTACAACTCCAACCACTATACATCCATTCACGATCTTCCATCGATCACACTGTTATGTTCTAAAAGAAAAAACAACACACTCAATAAAAATACAGCATACATGCAAAGGAGTGTAACATATATATCAAAGCATCGATGCATTGCACATCACCATATAACAAGAAATAGCTACTCGAAATTTTAACTTTGCAGGATACATTTCAGAATGTTACAGAGTATTCGATTTCTTGGTACTTACCTCGTCAGATTCGCAGGAGGCTGAACACAGAATGGAGCTTCGGTGCTACATGCGTCGTCTTGGAGGTGCGAGCGTAGGCCAGTCAAGAGTCCGGGGCGGAGTTGTATGGCGCGGGAGGGAGAGAGAGCAGTAGCTTCGAGTGGCGTTGGGGGGGGGGGGGGGCAGAGCGGCGGCAGGAGGATGGGGGAGGGGAGAAGCGGCAGCAGGAGGATGGGGCGCGCGGCCGCAGCGCGGGGAGTCCGAGGCGGAGTTGTGTGGCGCGGGAGGGAGAGAGCAGCAGCAGCTTTGAGTGGCGTTGGGGGAGGGGAAGAGCGGCGGTAGGAGGATGGGGGAGGGGAGAATAGGGCGCACGGCCGTGAGTGGCGGTGGGATCCCCACGATGCGCGGCCGTGAGTGGAGGTAGGATCCCCACGACGCGCAGCCCTGAGTGGCGGCGGGTGTGAGTGGTAGCTGCAGGAAGGGTCGCGGGGGAGGGGAAGAACGACGGCAAGTGGGGGCTGCGCGGGGAAGGACAGGGGATCTGGGGCGGGCGGCTGGGTGGCGTGGTGCTCGGGGGAGGAAGGGAATAGGAGAAGAGAACTGTTAGGTTTTGGAGAGGAGAAGATGCGGCCGCATATTTTTTTTCCTTGTGTGCGTCTGTACTGAGACTTATTTCTTACGTGGTTTCACAATTTACCGTCAGAAAAATATATTTTCTAAAATCAAAAATCTAAAATCTGAACATAAGTAAGCAACCGATTAGGGAAAGAGTTTCTGAAGAAACCAATAACCTAAAATAAAGTTGCAACTGAATGATCGTAAAGCAACTGATTTCATATAGGCACCATGCTTAGGTAAGAAAAAACAGAAGCAACTTATAAGGTGGTGTGTGAGCGACTAAGTAAAAAAACAACTACATTAGTTAAGTTGGAAAAAACAACTACAGGGGGAGGGGTGTGGACTATATTGAAAAGAAAAGGCAACAACCTAAAATTTCAACATACAAATAAGCAACTAATTAGGAAAAAAGTTTCTAAAGAAACCAATAACCTAAAATAAAGTTGCAGACACTAGATGAATTCTGAGGAAGCAACTAAATGATCATAAAGCCACCGATTTCATATAGGCACCATGCTTAGGCAAGAAAAACAGAAGCAACTTATAAGGTGGTGTGTGAGAGACTAAGTAATTAAAAGCAACTGCTCCCTCCATCCGGATACGGAGGGAGTACATTAGTTAAGTTTGAAAAGGCAACTATAAAGGGGAGGGGTGTGAGAGCAATTATATTGACAAGAAAAAGCGTGAACCTAAATCTCAACATACAGATAAGCAACTAATTATTAAAAAAGAAGGGTCCTAAGAAATAACATAAAACATAAAGTTGCTTTAAAAAAAAGCGACAAACATTAGCTCAAGCATACCAACTATGTTAGCATATTGCCAGTTATATTAAGAGAAGCAACTATAAGGCGGTGCGTGAGCGACTAAAACAATTCAAAGCAACTACATTAGTTAAGATAAAAAAGCAACTACAGGGGTGGGCGCGTGGGCAGGTATATATGCTTAAGAAAAAAAAGGCAAACATAACCTAAATCAAGACATATAGAGAAGCAAATAAAAGTTGCATTGCCGAAAAGCCCCCATCCCCCTCCCCTATATTAGCCAAGGCCTGCAACTACAACTATATTAGCGTACTGCCTCCTTATCAAAACGAGGCACCTACAGGGCCTATATAGGGCATAGAATGGTTGAGTATATTGAAAACCCAGCGCACACATGGGTTGAGTCCAATGTTTTTTGAAAAAGCAGGGGGGGGGGGGGGCACCTCTTGACCTGTGCCTCTGGGACGCCTACATTGGATCTCAGTATTCTCGGGCACCTACAAACAAATAGACAGTACAGACATAAATTAGCAAAGATGATTAGCTAGGGACTTTACAAAAAGCAACATCAGGGCGCGCGGGGGTGCAAAAACACCAAACGTGCAACACATTGTCGACCCTGAATAGGATGCAACTTTTACTCATTTTTAAACAAAAAAGCTGCTTTTACTTTAACTGAATCAACAGAATCTTAATGATGAAAAGAAGCTGCTTCATAAAATTGACAATCTAATGCAATTCCTAGTGAGAACTTTACAAACAGCTAAGAAAAAATAAACTAAAAGCAAATCTGGAAAAAAGGTTAGCTAGTGTAGCGACTTCTAGTTCAAAATTTGGGATGAGGGATACAACTAATTACACATTTGGTCTAGCAACTCACGGTTCAAACAAAGTTGATTTGGCCTAATTTGGTACGGCAACTTCTATTTCACAACAGCTACTTGAGGAAAAAAGATGTTCGCTAAAACCTAGAACTAAATTTGACATGCAGCAAAATCAAATTGGAGGTCACCCCTAGAACCAACGCAATTAGGTGGTATCCCATTTTGTCATAGATGTTTGCAAACAGCAGCTTGTAATTATGATGCATTTGGGATAAAAACAGTGCACCATCTATTTTTCGAATGTGTAGTTGCAAGGTCTATCTAGCTAGGGATTTCTACTTTCTTTAGTACAGATATTGGCTCTTCATATGAATCTGTTGCTCGATAATGGGTTTCCAATAAAAGGCACTCATCCATGAACTCTATCCGTGCTGCTGTGCCGTGGAGTTTATGGAATTTTGTGACGGTGCGAACCACCGCCACGATAATAATTTGGAACTTTTTCAATTAAATTCTGAAAAGTAGTATATAACTATAAAATTTTACCATACTCTAAACAAGTACTGGCATAAATCATCTAATGTACAAATGTTTTCATACAAAATGATCTAATGTTTTGGGATCAAAAGGATATATTAAAATTCATTTGCATTACAAACCTCACACTTTCACTCCAAAAGATCATATCACTCTTACGACATGCCACCATTACAACAGCATGTATGGTCATATTTCTCTCAAATGGCTTCAAGAAATTATGGCAACCTTACTAGTACCCAAATGGATCCCTGGTTGATTTTCATTTTTTGGAGCACATTTGGGTGTTATTTGAATTAAATTTGGTTAAAATACACGTTAATTCTAAACAATAGCCAACAAGTATAAAAAATTACCATAATCAAGTAGAATATACGAAATATAGTCTTATGCATGTTCAATTTATTTCAGAGTGTTTAGAGCAAAACTTATGGTAGTTGCTTCATAAAAGTGGTAAAAAACAATATTTGTGACAGTGTTATTTTTGTGACGGGGACACCATAACCGCCACAAATATTTGTTTTATGTGACGGTGAACCGAGACATAAATTGTTAAGACCGACATGAAAAAGCATATTTTCCGTGACGGGCACCAGCCGCCACAAATATTTGTTTTAGGTGACGGTGAACCGACACATAAATTGTTACGACCGACATGAAAATGCATATTTTTTGTGTCGGTTTCCAACTGCCACGAAAAAAAGTATTTTCTGTCGAATCTTTCAAAGCCCGCTCCGAAAATTAATATTTTTGTGTCGGTAGTGATGTAGCCGTCACAATAATTATTTTTGTGACGGTCGTTCCAATCCCCGTCACAAAAATAAAGCACCGTCACCAAACTCTGAAATCCTGGTAGTGCACCGTGTTTTTTTTAATAAAAAAATCGAAGGAGTAATGGGTAGATATGGGTGCCGGCGAGATCTCTCATGGACACGGAAGCGACGCTGATCGAGGATGGTTCAGAAAAAGGGGATCTACTTAATTACGGTGTACTATTTTTAAAGCGATCGGGTATGCCCTTTAGCTACCTAGTGCTTCGTGCGAAAATGGAGTGATATTGCGTGCATGACGACGACTCTCCTCCGCTAACCGTTTGCCGAAACACACTGCAGGTCTGCAGCACGGCGAAGCAGTACACGTGTCGGTCGACGCCGCGAACCTGCAGTCTACGGAAAACACCTGATTTTTCCGGATTCGGCCGGCCGTTGCGGAGCCAGAAAACCTATATGGCTGATCGATCACGACATAAAGTTTTCGACGTCGGTCGGGATCCATGGATCGATGGGTGAAGACGACGTACGTGCTGCTGGCCGGTCCGGTCGTTCCCGGGGAGGTGCGTGTTCGTGTCGTGCCCGGGGACGCGCGAGGTCACTGTTGGTGGCGTCCAACATCAAAGATCTCTTCCGTGCATGGGGGCTAGCTGGAGTCGAGCGGCTGGGATTGGACCGGCCAGCTGCCACCTGGCGCCAGAGGGTTGGCTGTCGGGGCTCCGGGGTCGGTTTGGTCAGGGGACACGCGGGGAAGGATGATACGTGCCACGTGTTAGGCGTCCGTTGCGTGCGCGTACCGGCCGGCCCGGGAGGAACGGTCGTCAGTTTGTAGATTTGAGATGCGCGCACCTGCGTCGGCATTTCCATAAATCCATAATGCAGGGCCCTTGGCACGCACCACGGGCTTGTCTTTGTTGTCGCACCGCCGCGCGCATGCAAGTTTAGCTTATATTCGTTCGTATGCATGCCTAATTGCCCATGCGGCTTAGGCCTGGCCCAGGCTTGTTCGATAAAGTCGGATAATTCTGGATCTGTCCCACTGGTATTTCTATCTGTACAAGACTACAACGGATCACCTTTCGACAAAAAAAAAAGACTACGTACCAGTGCAACGGAGAGACTCGAGAGAGGATCAGCAACAGAGATATACATGGGCAAGCAACGGGCATAGGTACTGGACTAGTGATCCGGGCATTCGCAGTAGCAGACAGTAGGTCCCCCGCGCAACGACCTGGACGCGTGCGTGGGCGTGGCCCGGCCGCCCAACGGCCCAACATAGCGCTGGAGCCTGGCGGTTAAGGTATGCCGTTTCTGGGCCAGACCGGAGCGCTGCGTCCCATGGACACGCTGACGCTCTGGCCTCGCCGAAGACGGCATCGGCATTTCGGGTGTGTTTTGGATTGGAGCTAACATCTATCCTACTAATTTTTTTGGTTATTGATTAAAAGTTGGTCTTTGTTTGGATGGCATGCCAAAGCTCTATAGTTTGGCCAAAGTTAGAAAGAGCAAGCAAAACCATGACCAATATTTTGTCAAGCCAAATTTTTGGTAGGACTAACTTGAACTCAAACCATACAGACCCTTCAACTGCCTCCGACCCCGGCCAACCCCTCCTACAGTCCTATCCTATCCTAAATTCCTAAATATCCTAATCCAGTTATCCTTCCCCGGCCTCCATCACTTGGGCACGCGCGATCGTGCGTGTGCGCTTGTCTGCCGGCCGGCCGGCTTGCATTGGGCCCTGCCGCCCCGAACGTCGTAGGCCGCCGTTCATTGATCGACGCGACGTATACGCGATGTATGCATGTATTGATGAGACCGTTGATATACGGACGCGTCGTCTTGTCCGCGCGCGGCCGGTGGCGCTGGCTTCTTCCAGCGGTAGGAGACATGCATATGCAATTATGCATTCACGTCCGATCGATCGAGATGTCCCTGGCTGGCCGGCCCTGTACTGTTCGAACATACGTACGTCGTCGCGGCCCAGCTACGCGGTCTGATCGATCCATTGCCGACACGCACGGGTCAGTGCACCCCGCACCATCTCCCGTGTCGGGTAGATCGACCGGGTCTTCTTCTTCTTCCCAAGCGGCCCCCTGGGGACGGGCTGTCGCCGAGCCCAGGAACACGGCGGCAGCCGGCCAGGTACTCGTCCTCGACAGCGGGATCCCATCGATGGAGATCGGTATAGGGCCCAACCGCTCGATCGTTCGGCGACTCTTCCACGCATGCATGCGGCTAGCTAGCTTGTTCTCGTACGTGTCGGCTGGCCTCAAACCAGACGAAATCATGTCCCGGCCGTTGTCACCGCCCACCGCATGCACTCTACGTAGGTACGCGGGTCCGGAAATTTTACTCGAAACTTGCGACTCGATTAAAGTTTATTTGAATTGCACTCGAAGCTAGCTTAATGTGTTGAGCCGAGCTTAATTCTGAACACGTCAATGGAACGAGTGTAACAAGTGAGAGTCGATCAACAAGCAAACGATTTATTTAGCAGCGAAGCCCCACCCAGTACTACATGATTTATTTTTTGCATCCTCCACCAGCAGCGTGAGTGTCAAAAGAAAATGACGTACTCCAGCATGGGAGAGCACCAGTTGTTTTTCCACCAGTGACAGCCCAACAGGCCTGCTCCATCCGACAGCGAAACCGCGAGCCCGTCGGTGCGACTAGCGCGGGCTTTCTATGCATTTTGTACCTGCAGGATTTGGATCGATGGTTAGCCCAACTGGCGGCCCACGCATGAAACAGACACAGTTTTTTGAACGTCGCAGTAAACCAAACCAAGTTTGTTGATTCTAAAAAAAAAAACAAGTTAGTTTGTTTATTTCTCAAAAAAAATTGTTTATTCACCTCAGGATCAGTTTTTAAGCTTCTACCTGTCGTGGTTGTCAAATACTAGTGCCCATTCTTTCTTTTTGGCCCATGTTCCATTTGAGATCACGATTTGCCATGCCATGTCAAAGTATAAGCATGCATGTCTCTACGGTAAGTAAAAAAAGCTTCGAAGGAGCCATTAGAAAAAAGATTAGCAGGAAAAGCAGGGAGAAAAACCAATAACGCGGCTGTTTCTGCTAAGAAATCGGACGGTTAGCAACAGGTTCCTGGTTCGTGTCCGTAGATCGGACGACAAACTCCCGATCGGAGCAGAGAGCTTCCTCCCCTGTTCGCTCGCAGCAGCAGAGCAGCTCGCTTCCACCAACCCCCCGTGAGAAAAGAGAAAACAGCGCCCCAGATCCGGCGGCCGGACGCGCCCTCCTCCTTCCCCAACCAACGGCGCTGATCCCCTCCGCCATCTCCGTCCATCTCCAGATCTCCTCCTCTCCCAATTAAGGTAAACCTCTCCCCCAAAACACAAAGCAGGGCAACGACAAGACCCTTCGATCTCATGGCTTCCGCGCGCCGTGCAGGTGCAGCGAGCGGCGATGTCGGACGCGGTGGGCACGCCGGAGGAGGGAGGAGGAGGGGCCGGGGCCAGGGAGCAGGAGCGGTTCCTGCCGATCGCCAACATCGGGCGCATCATGCGGCGAGGGGTGCCGGAGAACGGCAAGATCGCGAAAGACGCCAAGGAGTCCATCCAGGAGTGCGTGTCCGAGTTCATCAGCTTCATCACCAGCGAGTATGTCCCTGATCCGCGCTTCTTCGCCCTTCCCTTCAGTTCTCTCCCGCGCCCGCCCAGATGCGGAGCTCCTTATTGTTGCGTGCGTGCGTGTGATCCCGATCGGCTTCCCCGGGTACAGGGCGAGCGACAAGTGCATGAAGGAGAAGCGGAAGACCATCAACGGGGACGACCTCATTTGGTCCATGGGCACGCTCGGCTTCGAGGACTACGTCGAGCCCCTTAAGCTCTACCTCAAGCTCTACCGGGAGGTACCACTATCATCGTCCCCTCTCTGTCCGCTGGCGAAGCTACTAGTGTTACTGCCACTTACTAATTTTGCACCGCTCGGTTGCTCTACTCACGTGCTATGACTGTGAGAGGAAGGTTGGGGGGGGGTTAAGTTTAACCGAGGGAGTGAGGGACTCGGCATCTTCTATGTCTACACGCTATGCTTCTGATAGGCAGGCAGGAGCGAACAATTGATGTAAAGCTGGCTGGGTCGCGTTCGACCCTTGCGAAAGGACACTGTTGTTGTGGCTGTGCTAATCACGGCTTGACTTTAGTTGGGGGTGTCACATGGGTTGATTAAGTTGCCACTCCCTCTGTCGATCAATGCTTGATGGAGTTGTCAACAGCAGGGTGGTTGAACATGTTTGTGGAAAATAAATGTCCTAGGATTTTTCAAGTCCAATGTATGGATCTTTAGGGGGGAATTTTGCCTGTCTTTGTTGACAATGAATCGTGAACTAATTCAATTAAAATTGTGTCCATTTAGCGACTACAAGAATCTGGATAATGCTGGTTGTGAAATGACCCGGTTAGCAAAAGTTATGAAATATTTTAGTTACTCAGTTTAGCCTTCATCATGCAATGAGTCTGCTGAATACTAATGTATTAATGTTGATGTTGGATGTACCAACTACACCATTGACGAACAAAATATGCCGTGCCCTTGTTGAACTGAATGTTAATGTGTGGCCCATTCTGTATAACTTGTTGTTCAGCTGTGTAATGGAATATATATAGCAAAATAACACGATCTTAATTTTTGTGGCCAACCACAAAACTTGTTCTGTGTTTTTTCTAGTATTGTTCTGCCAACCTCTTAAAAGTTAATTTCTATGCTGATGAGTTGTTTTTGCTCTTCTTTCATGAATAATGATCATTCACGAATACTCTTGATGGCATTGAAGATGGAGGTATTTTTCATTGCCTCGTAGGACTTGAACTACTTATTGATCTTCCATGTGTTGGTGATTCATTAAATTAGGCACACAGGTTTACTGAATTTAGTCTTCATGACCTCTAAATCTTCTAGGGTGACACAACAAAGGGTTCGAGATCTGAGCAGGCAGGAAAAAAAGGAATTGTACTTAACGGACAACCTGGATCATCGGTAATATTACTTTCCTGTGTGAAGTTTCAATAAAAAAAACGTTCTTTTACTTTCTTCCTTGCCCCGGTTATATATTATTTGTGCTTCACATATTCTCACTATACTATGTCATATCATTTCTTGGGGAAGGAAGTGCTCTACTAAATTGTGACATAACTCTATTGGCCTTTCCTGAGCATTCTGCTATTCATATAATTATTTTCTTTTGTTTAGAATACTGGTTGTACTTTTGAAATCCAGCTCACTTTTCTCATTAAAAGCTTTTCAATCTTACTTGGTATGACTCAATTCTATTCTAAGGGTTTTCTGCAACCAGATTGCTACTTAGTCACGTGCAAGTTTTATGTTGATAAAATATAACAAATCAAATCTCACTGGAACAATTTATTTCTTGACAGTTCAACGGCATGTAGGATGGAGGAGGACGGCACTGACCGGCACACGAATCCCGCCTGGTCAAACATATATCATCCCTTGGCACACGAACCGGTGTTGCTGGGAAAAGGACTCCAGCACGCTGTTTATTTCTGCGCAAGCAGGATGCTTCCAGTACTGTGTATCTATGGATGTTAGTTCCCTGTCTCGAAATGCTCCTTCCTGTAATTCTGTGTGTGTTAACCGGTAATGTGCAAACTTCCTGTGGTATCTCCAAGTTCAGTTCATCTGTTCTATATATCTGCAAACAGCATTGCCCGATTTCGACGGTCGATGGTGCCCTGCATGGTAAATTGAGAGAGATATCTTGTAGCTGAACTCATCTTTGCTCCTGGGAGAGCAAAGCAGATTTGGCAACTGTTATAAGATATGCCTGCGGCTTATGGTTGACTGGGTCTAGAACCGCAGTCTTTAGCTCCTGTACGGTGTTGACTGAAGAAGAGCGTGCAGCTTTTCTAGCTGCTGATGTCCAGTTTTGACCGCGATAGCTTGTTCTCAATTATGGTTTTCACTTTGATAACATGCAATTCTTCTTCCATAGCAAGGTACCACACGTGTGGGCGGGCTCATTGTCTAGCTAGAGGATGAAACTAATAGAAAATGCTTTAGTATAGAACCGGAGGAGCAAGTACGGTTTACTTCCTAGCCTAGCTAAATCTTAAATCAAGTAGGATTGCAGGAGTGCGAGTCGGTACTCATTCCGTTGCAAAATACTACTCCCTCCGGTCCACGATAAATGCCTCAAGTTTAATACAAATTTGTACTGTACTAAATCTGAGACATTTATTATGTATCGGAGAGACATAAATTTTGTCGAGGTTATATAAAAAAAATATTACTTCTCCGTCCAACAAAGGATGTCTCAACTTTGACTAAATTTGAATGCATCTGTACACTAAGTCATGTTTAGATACATTCAAATTTTAACAAATTTGAGACATCCTTTGTTGGACGGAGAGAGTACTAATATTTTCTATACCAAATCAATATGATATGAAAATACATGTCATGAGATCTTGGCACCATGAATGTAGATACATTTTGCTATACTGTACAAGGTTAGTCGAAGTTAACAAAAAATTGAGAGTCAACAAAAGTTATACAGTTTATATGTTACAGAAACGGTGGAAATACTAAATAGCTTTCATCTTCTCCGTTTTCTCTGACACTAGCAGCTTAGAGTTCCCCAGGTGCAGTTTCTACGACTGATTCAGACTTGAACTCTTGTGTTTTCAAACAGAGAATCATTTGCCGCTACATGCCTGATTTAGAAGAGTTCAAAGTTGTAGATTGCACGACTCCGTCAGCATCTCGGCGGTCAAATTTCCCGCCGGTACGTGACGGCTCTTCAGCTACTTATTACTGCCACCTCCCTCTCCTCATTGTTGTTCTTGTTCCTGTTGCTTGCATTTCTTCTACCTCTGAGTTCACACATTCGATGTCGGGGGAGGAGGAAGAAGGGAAGAAAAAGAAGCCCGCGACGACGGTGAAGATCATCGAGACGGTGTTCGTGGAGGCCGGCACCGCCGAGGACTTCAAGTCCGTCGTGCAGCGGCTCACAGGCAGGGGCTCCGCCGCCGCCGCCGCACCGGAGCAGGACCAAGCTGGTGATCGGAGGGCCGCTGCTGGCACGGGGAGAGGAGGGAGCTCCGGTAGTACCGGTGGTCGCAAGGCAAGCGGCCACTCCGACGCGAAGCGGAGCGGCTGAGATTGATCGATGCGTCATGGATAAAAATAGAGAAAAGTATATTTTTTGTTTTCCGATTTGACAAAACATACGCACTCGGTCCTTTAATTTTTTCCATGTAATTTTCGTCCTCTAAATGTTAAAAGTAGACGTTAATGGTTCCTCGGCACATCCAAATTGGTATTAGTGCCGAGATACCATAGTTATTGACTCAGTATTAACATGTCGGCCTGTCCATTTAACATGTATCCGTTGGGTGAAGTTATAGTTATCCACATGCCATATTGTCCGGACACATGTTCATTTGGCATTTTACCCTTGGAGATGTCCTGATCCAACGGATACATGTCAAATGAACGTCATCTGTCCATCTGACATGTGTGAACCTTTATTTTGTGCCAGTATGTTTTATGTGGACAATATCCAGACTTGCCAAACAATGCAAATTTTAATTTGAGTATAACATGTCTGGGGACAAATGCACACCAGCTTTGATTTAGCGAGCCCCGATTGGGTTGGTTTTCTTTGTCCACGGACAAGAACAGACTGATGCCATTGATATGGCCTTGGAGATGCCCGCGTTATTTTTGCCCCTAGAGGATAAAAAGCTGATGCAGTTGCCCTGCAGGCTGGCTGGCTTCGTTGAAGTTGAACGAACTCACATTGCTCCAGGGCGTCGCCTCTAAAATGATCCATCGCCACCGTCCAACAAAAAATGTTTCAATTTTGACTAAATTTGAATGCATCTATACACTAAGTCATGTCTAGATACAACCAAATTTTGACAAACTTGAGACATCTTTTGTTAGAGGGAGTACAAGATTTTGTTATGACTGAGCTGGATGATCAGTTTGACCTACATTACATGGTCCGGCAAATGCTGCACAAACACAGCATCACCGGGGCCCGGGGGAACTAACTTTATTCTGGAACGGTAGTCCAACCCAAATCCGACAGCAGCTCACAAGTTCAAACAGGTGCACACACACAGTCAATCCATCAAAAACACTCATCTGCCCAGGCCGACACAAATGACTGATCTATGAAGATTGCCGGAGCTCCGGGCGCACGAAATCAGCGTCGGCGGTCACCGAGATATCGACGGTCGGCCTCAGCTCGGCACAGACTTCGATGGCACCATGGACAGGGTCTGACATGAAGTTGCTGATGAGGTCCTGGTTGATCGGGGCATCCTTGTCCACCGTCACGAAGGCTTGCTGGGTCAGGATGTAGTCAAAGCGTGGTGCCCACTTCCTTGATCCCAGGCGTGCAGTGGTGGAGCAGTTGTCGACCATGAAGGCCACTCCACGGGCGTGCATGAACGGGTTCAGGGAGTCCACAGACTCAATGACGCTCTCGTTAATGATCTCTGAGTAAGAGTGACCCTTCTTTCTTAGGACCTCGATCTACAGCATAGAAAAACCAGACATGTTAATGATCACTTCTCATGCACGTAAAGAAAATTTTCAACTGAGGGTAATATACAGCCGAGATATGGCAAATGATTCAAATGGGGTGTAAGGCTATCATATGCTAGTGCAGTAGTCGTACGTAACAAGAGAATAGGAACCTGACCTGGGCCATCATGAGTGCAACATAAACTCCAGCCGTGAAGGGGTGAAGTGGGCCAAGGTCACCATCTGGGCGGGTCAAGCGCACCTTCTCACCAACCTTCCACATACGAGTTTGGTCAATTTTTCCCATAGGGAAAGCAGGAAGACCTTCCTTATCCTGTGAAATTGAGTGGATGTTAATGAATAATAATCTTGTTTTAATTGGTGCCCAAACTCCAAACCTAATCATGAACAGAATCAAAATGGAAAAGTGGAGTTCTAATAGCACAGGTACTTACATAGAACCTCCGCCCTGCCAACACAACACTCCGGATTTCACTTCCGGAGGCAACATCTTCATAGCATTCATAAAGTATATCCATGCAAGGATAAAATGATGCACTGTACGCCTTGTTGAACTCCTTTTTGCCTTCCTCACTCAAGGAGTTGTACACTTCAAGCATCCCCTGGTAAAAAGGGGGAAATTAGTCTAATGAGTAAAGACGTTAAGGGGTAACAAAAAGATAAATAATGGTGTACCTTCTTTGAGATAGTTTTTGATATAATTCCGGTGATGCCCTCTACAGTACTTTTGTATGTCAAGGCCTCATCCATCCCTTGCTCAGTGTATCTCCTAAACAAAGCCTCCACGATGCCATGGACAGCACCCAGCAAAATTCCTGGACCAAAATTGGTTAGTTAGTGCAACTATAACAGGGAAAAAAAAGTCGTGGAGAGGAAAATATGTTCACCTCGCTCCCCGAAGATGTCACTCTTGTACTCCTGTTCTAAAGTAGTAGCAAATGTGAAAGGAGATCCCAGTGCAACTGACCATCCTAGAGCAACATCAGTAGCCCTTCCATCAACATCCTATGCAACAGAAGAGCACATACGTAAGTGCTGAGTGCATAACTGCATGTCTTTACACCAAATTGATAACTGTAATTTTAGTTTTTCAATGATAGAACCATACCTGGTGAACAGCAAAGCTAGCGTTGATGCCAGCCCCATTTACTTCCTTGCCCTGAACATAAAGTCTTCGGACTGATGGGCCCATTCCCTTTGGACATACAGCAACAACACTGATGTTTTTGGGGAAATCAAGGCCATGTGATTGCAAATGTCCAAGGAGAAATCCATGTGATAAACCAAGAATACTGTTCGGTTTCATGTGAGAGAATATTTTCTCATAGTTGTCTGCCTGCAGAGAGTAAACGAGAATTTACAAGGATAGAATAAAGTGATCTCGTCACTAGATATACCATGCAAAGAATGGTTGGTTAAATTAAAACAGCAGGACACAAAATGACATCAACCTGAAAGGCTGGAAGTCAGCCTAATCTCATGAAGAATTTCATAAAAGTAACATGCTTGGGTGGTTATGGCAAAACGGAAAATCATGCAGTTGATGAGCATGAAGCATACCTGTGCAGAATCAGATATGAGCAGCAACACAAGATCACTGCCTGAAATCGTCTCCCATATATCTCCCAGGGTTCCATTCTCTTCAGAGAATCCAGCTCCACGTGCTTCCTCAAAAGATTTAGAACCTTTCCGGAGACCAATCTGAAAGCAAAAGGCAGATTATATAAATGACGCCATAGTGGTAAAGTACATATCAAATGAGACAGAACCCCAGAATATATGCTGGCTCAGGATTTCCATGTCAATGTTGTATGAGGCCAAATGCTCACTTTAAAAGAGAATCAGTGATAAACTTATCCCCAGAGCAAGTTAACAAGCTGAAGAAGCGAATAACTATTCGAGTGTTCATTCAGGGCTTCAAGCCCAGAGTCCAGAGCTTTTCATTTTAATAAGTAGCATTTATGTAGAAAAAGTCGTTACCATATTTACGCCTTTAAGTAGAAAAAGTCACTACAATATTTAAAGCAGGGAAACGGATCAGAAGAGCTAACCTTAACAACAATGTCAGACTTTGCTTCAGCTAGGGAATCTCTCAGATTCTGAGCTTGTGCTGGACCCTGCAAAAAAAGGCAATGCTGACTCGGTTATCAGCAGAACTCGGAGTTGGAAATCCAGGTGATTCTCTTATTCGCGGGGAAATACAGGTGGTTCTCTTAATCTGAGAGAACAAATCTGTGTCAAATCGGTCAAATCCACTTAACATTAACAGCACTAATTTGTTTATCCGTATTCAAGTATAGTGTGCGCTGGCTTATCAGAGACAGAAATACTGTGCACCAAGGGAGGAGCAAAGTTGGCAGTGTTTTGAGTGAACCTGGGAGCCCCATCCGATGACTCCGATCTGCTTGACGCCCTTGAAGGCCTCGTGGAGCAGCGGAAAGAGGTTCCTCCCACCCCTCACGATATACTACAGCAGAGAAAAACAAAAAATCGTGAGAAATCGGAGCAAAAAAAAGGAAAAAACCCAGAGTCAGCAGTTAGCAGGTAGCAGCGCGGGGTGGGGGAGAAAGAGCGGGACCTCCTCATGGCCGGCGAGGGAGACCTTCTCCTTGTTGAACACGGAGGTGTCGAAGTCGAGCGAGGGCATGGCGGCGCCCACGGAAGCCGTCGTCGTCGGTGCCGCGACCATGGCCGCGACCGCGCGTCGGCGGGCGGCGGAGAGGACCCATGCCGGGTGCGAGGCGGGGAAGGCGACGGAGGAGGCGGTGGGGATCGGCAGCGTTTTGGGCACAGCCGCGGCGGCGGCTAGGGTTTTGGGGTGGGAGAAGGAGATGGTTGAGGCCGCCATTGTGTTGTCGCTGCTGGGTCTGCGCTCTGCTGTGCTGCTGCTGTTCACGGCGGTGGTTGGTAGCAATGGGCTTTCCGCTCGCGGGGCGGCCTGGATGGATTTATACGACTACCACCGCCGTCCGATGCGCCGCGACTTGGACGGCTGCGATTCGATTCGCTCCCGCCGGGTCACGTGCACCGGAGCTGCCGTGGCGCGCGCCCCTCTGCCGCGCAGCACGCAAACTGTTTCTTTTCTTCTGGTGCAG
This sequence comes from Brachypodium distachyon, assembly GCF_000005505.3. Lineage (NCBI taxonomy): Eukaryota > Viridiplantae > Streptophyta > Magnoliopsida > Poales > Poaceae > Brachypodium > Brachypodium distachyon. The sequence goes on along the minus strand of NC_016132.3, from coordinate 13,946,891 downwards.
TATCTTTTTTGGCAGCGTTTGCAGCTAGCTACAGCAGCGGCGCATGGAGATCCGCGAGCTCTCGCGTCATTCTTTAACGCCGCCTGCTGCCTCTCGCGGCTCTGTCGTTTGAGTTGCCGCTAGAGGCGTGCTCATCACTTTATTAATCAATCTCGTAAAGGTAGGCCAGGTTTCGCTATCACCACGATTAATCAGATGATGATAGCCCAATAAAGGTTTTGGGCATACTCGTCGTCTGATGCTAGCAGAAACACACACTTAATTTATAAGTATTTTTGGTATACTCCACGGAGGCCGCCCACAGTGCAATGCATCACCGGCCTAAACCAGATTGAAGACCTGTCCATGAGCGAGCAGACGTGACAGCAAATTAATGACCACGAGTTTGATATAATTTGAGAAGCTGCAGATATATACGGGGGGAATTGATCGAACGCATATATGGTGCGTGTCAGCGTCACTAGTAGTCACTCTCCGTTGCGGCATCTTGGGTGTGTGTGTATCTCTTAGAGTGGGACGGATGGATTCGCTCGCTCTAAAGATTACACTACGAAAAGATCCGTCTTTAAGCACTGGGAAAGACAAGTTTTTTTTTTGGTAAAGTGGGAAAGACAAGTTGACACTAACTGATAACTGACACAGCGTTAGAAGAAAAGGAATGAGAAAAGCTGGCGAGCGACCCTAGGTGCAAATAGGCCCAGGGTTAACGATGGGCCCGAGATGGGTATAACTAGCTTTAGGCAGCCCAAAAGGAAACAAATTCATCTTAGGCCGAGCCTCAGTTTCGGCCCAAAAAGGCGTTCGAAATGAGTTGATTCCTCGTGGACACACGGATGTCCTCACTTACAAGTTCGAGGATACTCCAGTATCCATGAAGCTTGCACGTTCTTCTCAAAATTTAAAATAAGGCATGTACATAGCTGATTTAGTGCTGAGAGCCGGGAACAACGAACTAATGTTTGAAATCTAATTGTTCTATAAAAAAAATTGTTATATTTTCTTTTATGGTGGGGGGTTGTTGGCGTTTGAGGCAACATCGTCTAAAAGATTGGTGTCGTGACTTTATCATTGTTCTGGGTGTAGGGCCGTGACCTACTATATCGAGTGAGTGATTCTTACGGATCATCCTTTTAGCATTCTTTCCCCTTGTCGATTAACTGATGGAGCAACGGTTTCACAATTTGGCTTGCGAGAGGTGTGTTCATGTCCATGATGCATTCAACAATAGGTTACCGTTGTTCTTGTTCGGCGTCTCATGCGTTTTTCAAAATTTATGAGGTTCGTTTAATCTAACTTGTGCAATCATAGTGTTTTATAATTTTATCGCCGAATACAGAAAAGAACATCGACATGTGAAAGAGAAGATTTAGACTCGACTTTCCAAAGACCATGATTGAGTTTTTTCGTTTTCTCGAGAATCTTTTCTGTTTATTCATTTCGATTGTATGGATCTATTTATTCACGTACTAATTGTACTTTCTTCCGGTTAATCAACAAAATCGGTTCATTTAAATAAAATTAGGCACGTGGTAACAAGATAGTCCAGGCACTCCACTAATTAAGCTAGCAAGTGGCTAGCAAGCTTGGCCTGATCGATCCATGCTCCACCGCTAACGTTTTCGATCATATCAGAAGCTCGGCCGCCCCACCAAGCGTGCCACGACACCACCACCCCCACGAGACAAGGATGCCAGCACTTGCAATTTTTTCAGAAATTAACACACGCATGGCACTGATCAAGCTGTGCAGATATGACAAGGACAGAAGGTGACGTACTTAGGTGCATGCATTAGAAGAGCGCTAATGATCAAGGGCGGAACAAAACCGAGATGATCGAACCGGGACTCGGCAGAAATCTCTTCGATAGCTATAACCCGAGCCATCAGGAATTCAGGATGCACCATACGTGTTGCTGTCAAAAAAAAGAGGTTGCATTAATTAGCTAATTTTTAGGCCAATGGCCAGTAAATAAGAGACATCTTGAGACCCCGGGGTGATGTGAACGTACGGCGGTGCATGCATGGTTACTCCGGGGTAGTAATTTGCATCTGAGTTGAACTTAATTTTTATTTTTTTGAAAGGTGAACTTAATTTTCTTTCCGGCCCGCCGGCCAATTACGACGCTGTTTCAATTCAGAGCTGCTCTGTTGCAGGTGTAGCGGCAATTAACGGAGATAATTAAGCGACGTACGTAGCACAGCATCAGCAACGTGATCCGACGTACGTTGCCGAACCGGCCGTTTTGTAAATGGGACGCGGCACGTACGTGTACGAATGCAGCTGGTTAATTTGACGGTCCATCCAACCGGACCCCGGCTCGATCGTCCCGACGACGATGTCACCACCGGATTAAAACAAGCCGGTCGGTGCTGCATTAGGAGTACTAGAAGTCTTAATTAGCCGACTTGCGCTTTCGGGCTGGCTGGCTTTCTCTGCACACATACAAAGAGCACGGCCACAAACTGGGTAATGCACACCACCAGCCCCGCCTCCTTGTACACACACACGTCAGTCACGCACGCACGTACTGTACTTAGCTTAACCCCCCCGCCCCCCCCCCCCCCCCCCCCCCGCGCCAGCGACGACCGATCGTGGCGGCGCCACAGCTCTAGGCTTCATCTAGGTAGCTAGTCGCCCTTGATAAAGCCGCTCCATCTCCAACATCAAGCACCTTTTGATCTCCAACATCAAGCACGTTGGAGGATGGGGGAGGCGATGAGGAGCGCGGTGAAGCGGCTGAGCTTCGGCGGTGGGGATCGTGCGGAGGCGGCGAGGGAGGTCGGGAGGCTGGCGCGGGCCGACGAGCGCACCAAGCGCGCGCTGCCGGAGCTCGGCGTCGTGCCGGTGCTCGTGTCCATGCTCGGCGCCGCCGACGCCCACAGCGGCGCGCGGGTGGCCGCGGCCGGGGCGCTGCTCGACCTCGCCAGAGGAACCCACAGGTCAGCCAGACACCACTCTTGTTTCCCTGGTGTGCTGTTGTTTCTGCACCATCTCTTCTTCTTCCTCCTCTTCTTGCCCATGCAATTTGTCGATGCAAACCCGGGCGTGCCGTGTGCTCAAGAAACCGGTCGGCCGTTCCATGGATTAGCCAGCAGGCGATTCGGCCAAACCGATCGAAGCACCATGGTTTCAGCCAGGCAGCACCATGATTTCAACAATTTGGGCATATCGGTAGTACAAGCTCATCCTCCTGTGTTCTTGCTTGCATCAGGCAGGCAGGCGTTAGGTACGCGTGTCAAACCCGCAGATTTTGTGCGCTTGTGCCAACATTTTTCCTTGGAGTCGTCCCGTGGGCTCGCTCGGATCACCATCAGTAAGTCAGACTCGTTTGACACTGCACGAGATGTCAGCACTTCTTTATCCGACTCCACACTTTCCACAGTAGTAAACGATTCGGCCTTGTTAGTTCCGAGTAGTTCGTATTAGGCAGGCCAGCCGTACAGTGTTGGGCAGGGTTTCCTGCAATTTTTACCAAACTTCCCCCTTCTAATCGTCCATAGCCTTTTTTGTCCCATCGCTGAAGATCGAAACCTTGTCACGTATGCGCGCCTAACCTAACCACGTGCTCCATTTAGACCCAAAATTTCCCATCAGATAAAGAGGAAGTGGATTTTTATGATGCAGGCTCGCACTCATCATCCACGATAGTGATCTTTTCCTCTTGACTCCTTGAGTGATCTGACCAACAACTAATCGCATAAACCACAAGTGCACGTAACACATGTATATGATCCTTGGAAAATCCATCTAATCTGTGCTTGCTTCAAGCATTAGTGCTTGCGGCATGGAAAAAGCAATAGGACGGATAACCCCACCCAAAGATTAAGCACTTCATTCATAACCACGTTTTAACTGTTTATTTTTTCAGAAACAAGGTGCACATAGTGAAGGCCGGCCTGCTGAAGAAGCTCCCGGGGCTCATGGCCGACGCCGACAGGGGGCTCGCCACGAGCCAGGAACTCGCGCTGCTGCTCCTCTCGCTCTCCTCGCTTGCCGACACCGACTTCCCGCTCTCCCCCGCCGCCGAGCTCATCCCGTTCCTCGTGGCCGCGCTCGGCGCCCCCGACGCGCCTGCCGAGACGCGGCTGGCATGCCTGGCCGCGCTCCGGAACCTCTCGGCCAAGCTCGAGCACGTCCGGGACGTGGCCGCCGCCCGCGGCGCCGTGCGCGTTCTGCTCGCGCTCTGCGCCTGCGCGCCGCAGCCGAAGACGACGACGAAGATGCCGACCATGGCGACGGCGACGGCGGAGGCGGCGCTGTGCGTGCTCGGCGACATCGCGGCGGCGGGCGGCGCGGCGGGGCGGAGCGCGATCGCGGAGGACGAGGAGGCGCCCGGGGCGCTCTTGGGCGCCATGGCGCGGCACGGGAGCGCGGCGTGCCAGGAGCACGCCACGTACCTGGTCATGGCGCTCGCGCACGGCAACAATGGCGGAAACTCGATGAGGCGGCGGATGCGCGAGCTCGGCGCAGTGCAGGCGCTGCTGGAGGTGTCGCTGCTCGGGAGCCCGCTGGCGCAGCGGAGGGCGGCCAAGATCCTGCAGTGGTTCAAGGACGACGGGCAGAGCGGCGACAGCAGGATCAGGGCGCACTCTGGCCCGCGCATGGAAGGCGCCTCGTCGTCGTCGTGCGGTGGCGCCGGCGGCAGAGACGGGGAAGACGGCGAGGGCCACGGCGCGAAGGCGGCCGGGGACGCCGTGGACAGGATCGTGAAGCAGAGCCTTGACATGAACATGAGGTCCATCATGCGGCGAGCCACGGCGTCCGTGGACATGACCAGTGCTAATACTAATAAGTTGCTGGTGGCGAGTTCTAGCTCCAAGAGCTTGCCTTGCTGAAACCACACACAAAATGCTCACATTTCTTCCTTCCCTCCTCCCTTTTTTTGGGTCAAGATTTACGAGTTATTTTCATCTTACTATGTAAATTGAGAAATTGGAGTAAAATTAACACAATGAACCCAGGAGAGAATTCTGTGAGAGCAGAATTCCTTGGTGATAAATTGAGTAGAACGCTGTAATATGGAAACATATGTTTGGTCAAGGAAACATATGAACTTTCCTATAGCAATGAACTGTGTAATATGGAACTACATCGCTTGGTTCTCAGCTTCTGCTAGCGGCGAGCTTTTGCTGTTGCAGATGCTGCTGATCCCGCTGTGACTGGAACGCGGACGCCTTCTCCTTGATCTCCTGGAATGCCCGCATAGTGTCACCATCGAATCCACCCGCGAACTGCACGAAGCAAATCAGATTGAAATACCATGTAGGAGTGGAAATTGTGTGATTAGGGTCGTTGAGTGTAACTGTGAGCAAATGCAGCGGTGGTGTTTCAATTATCTGATTTTATTAAGAGAAAAGTATTTTTTTCGTCCCTCGACTTGTCGGAAAATTCATTTCTCGTCCTTCAAAAACAATTCATACTTTTTTCATCTCTCAACTTTCAAAACCGGACACTTTTAGTCCTTAATGCTATCCGAAGCGGTTTGTCTAGCCACGTGTCCGGTTTGCACTTAATCCCGTGACCGACGAGGCTGTTGAAATTGGCCGTCGTCGTGCTCTGGATCTCGTCCAAGCACTGGTTTTACTTCTTTTCCATCTGCATCATCCATATCTTGATTGAAAAAAAATAAGTGAAAAAACTATGCGAAAACCAGACACGTGGTTAGGGAAACCACTTTGGATGGACTGAGGTACTAAAAGTGTCCGGTTTTGAAAATTAAGGGACGAAAAAAGTACGAAATTTTTTTGAGGAACGAAAAGCGAACTTTCTGACAAGTTGAGGGACGAAAAAAATACTTTTCTCTTCTATTAATGAGATTGGGAGCATCGCTCCTTCTAAAAATATATGCCGTGGTGGTATGTACCTGGTGAACTCTGAAGGCGAACCGAACTCCCTGGAGCATCAGCTCCTCTTCGTCGGGGCCGCCTTGGATGGCCTCGAGCTCAGACGAAACCCTTCTCAAGTACTTCCTTGCTAATTTTACTGACTGAATCTTGATCTGCACAATAAGACTGAACTTGTCACTGGAATGCCATTTTGTTCAATGAAACAGTGGACTGTCAGCAGATCACACAGCAGATCCAGAGATACAAGCACTTGAAATTCACAGATTAGTAGTGTGCAACCTAGGAAACTGCATATTTCTACACCAAATCTGCAGGCTTTAGTCATCCTGAAAGTTCAGTTTCCTTAGTAACTGGAGTAACAGGCAAAATTACGAATTACAGAGGAAGATACACAAGTAGCAGTTAAGTAGAGGACATTTTCCAGGAAATATGTCAAGGGAATACTAGTCTTGTAGCAGCAAGCTTTCACCAAATGAACAGATTTGTACTAAACATGGCCAGGATCAACTAACAATTTTCTGTCCTACTCGTTCTAGCAACAAATTTGCATGTTCAAATGATTGATCTGTCTACCTGTCATGTGCTAAACTGAACTGACCTGACTGATGATTCCAGTGTCCTGCATCCACTCAAAGGGGATCTGGTACCCGCGGTACCGGCTCATCGCGCCATCACGTACACGGGCAAGGCTGTACACTCCATGCTCCAACCTGCCAAAGAACCACCCGAGGATGAGCAACAAGGAGCTAGCTAGCAAACGTCACAATAAGGTAGAAGAAGATAAAGATGCGGGAAAAGAGGGGATGGTGGTTAATTTACTTCTCGAAGAGTGCCTGCATCTTCTTGAGAGCAGAAGAGCATGGTTGCCGGGGATCGTCACAAAATGCCGCCGCTTCCGTCTCAACCTTCTTCAGGTCGCGGTACCCGAACGCCGCCTCTCGCAGCGCGTCCGCCTTCTTCTCCGGCCAGTCGAAGTGCTTCAGCACCGCTCGTTCGTCCACCTGGAGTTACGAAAAATGGGAGGTTCAGGGTGATGAACAATGATCAATCCCAGACAGTGCTCTGCAGGAGGCTGAATTTGATTTAGGACTCGGAGAGTGGGACTGTCGTCGGCAGGGCTTACCAGGCGCGAGAGCTCGACGTCGAGCCACTTAACGAAGGTGACGACGTCGTCGATGTCGGCGAAGGCCGCGCCTTCCACTTCCTTGATCAGGAACCGGATGAAATCTCCCTGCCTCTCCACGTCGGACCTGATCTGCAACAATAACATCCCCGGCTAGTTCAGACTTCAGAACTGTCTGAATTCAAAATTCGCCTCGGTTCAAGAGAGCTTGGCGCGAAGCAACGGTGCTATCTTGGGTCAAAATGTTTACTCACTGGTCCAACGGCTAGTTCAGAAAAGCAGCCCATAGCACTGTGCAGCCTGTGCTCACCACACTAGCAATAATACTACTACGAAGAAGAAGAATTTGAAAATAAATAAGTTTTCACTGGCCAGTGTGCTCTGGGTGGGGCCCATGGACCAGTCTGACAAGAACCACTTCGGATCCTGTTTTTTCCCTTCTTCTTTTTTGTTCCCAACTACAGATTGTCTTATGTTAATCCCTCCTCACAAAAAACCAAGAGAAAGAAGCAAAAATCCAAGAGAAAGAAACCCCCGCGTGCCTGCAAGTCTAGTGAAATGCGGCCGGGGTGGTGAACTCGAGAAAGATGAACAGGCGCCCGTTTCTGTTCACCTGTATGCCGTTGGTGTATGCGTGCACAGCTCCAGAAAGACGAGAACTTTCTGGCCGGTGCTCTGCTCTTTGTTCAGTAGCGCAGCAAAGCAAGCAACCGCATCCACATCCACTACTTGTGGTTGGCAACAACTAGTACTGCTCTGCACCGGTTTTGGTGAAAGATTTTTCGGTTTGGAGAATTTTGGAGTACCGAATGATGTTTAGAAACAGATTAATAAACAAGAAAGAAATCAATGTGCTAAATTAAATGTGCAGTATGAATTTTCTGGAGGGGATTTTTGGTTGTGCTTACCGCGAGAAGGTGAGAGGAGCGGTTCTCGATCTCGCCGATCATGTCCCTGGCGGCCGCGGCGCCGGACCCGCCGTGGCCCGCCTCGCCGCCGCCGCCGTCTCTCTTGGAGTCCCGCCGCATGAGCGAGTGGTAGAACTCCACCACCTCGGGGACGCGCCTGACGCATGGGCCGGAAAGGGGCGGCGGCGGTGGGGGTGGCGGCGGAGGACCTGCTAATCCTCGTCCGCCGCCGCTGCCGCTGCCGCTCGAGGTTGACGGTGACGAGCCCCCGCTCCGGCATCCCCGGGCCGGCATTGATGGCGGCGGGGGAGGTATTGGGGGAGGAAGCTTGGCGATGAGCTCCGGGTCGCGGCTTCTAGAAGCTGCCGTGTCTGAAGCAGAGGAGCAGGATGGGGTCGAGGACGAGGAAGACGACGAGCTAGCAGGGGAAGCGCGGGACGAGCAAGAGAAATAGGATTTGCTCTTTGAAGACACCGGCAATGGCGGGGGCGGCGGCGGAGGTGGCGGTGGACGAACGGACTTCTGCGCCGGCTTGGCCGAATCAGAGCTGTGACCCGACGACGAGCAATCGGCGACCACTTGGACCGGCGGCCGCGGCGTCCTGAGCTCGGCCACCTCCTTCTCCAATTGACCAATCCTCTGCGCCTTGCTCTTATCCCCGGCCATGGCGGCCGCGAGCTGCTCCCTCAGCCGCGCGTTCTCGGACTCGAGCTTGCTCATGGCGTCCCGGCACCGGCCGAGCTCGCTGCTCTTGGCGGCGAGCTCCGTCTCGAGGAACGGCACGATGGCGACGGTCTCCCTGAGGATCTTCTGCTCCAGCAGCTCCGTCCGCAGCCGCGACTCCCGCTCCCGCAGCTCCTCCACGACCCTTGCCAGCTCCCCGGCCTCCGCCATTGCCGGCGCTGACGTGGCGCGAGCGGGCTGCACCTGCGCTGAGGAGGAAGAAGACGAGCGCGGGAAGTAGACGCCGAAGGACCGCGCGAAGGAGGAGCCCGTCGCCGCCTTGGCCCCCGAGCTTGGCGTTGCCGGCGAGCCCGAGGACTTTCGGCGCGGCGTCGGCGTCGTCTTCGTCGGCTCCGGCGGGGGTGGTGGCGGCGGAGCGGGCTTGCGGGAGGAGGTGGAGGACTTGGGGGTTGCCGGGCTGCGCTGGAACCCCATGGCCGCCTTGACGCGGCCGGCCACCATTGTTTCCGCCCGCGGGGCTAGCTTGGCTGGCTCCGGCGGCTTTAGGCCGTCGAATACGAAATGGGCGGCTAGGATCGCGCCACGGACATGGGCGCTGTTTCTCGTCCGTGTTCTCCTGCTCGTGCTTCTCCTCCTTGTCGGGGCTCTCACTAGCTCCGCTCACTCAATGCTCTCCGTTTACTCTGAGCTCACACTCTGCGTCGTGTAGTAGCTGAGGTGGGGTTTTGCAAGTCGAGGAGGAGACTGGGAAAGGCAGGGCACGGCGTCCGAGGAACGGTCTCTGTCTGGCCTGGTCTGAGCGTTGCGAGGAGTGAGTGAAGAGGCAGTAAAATACTCTAGCCGGGGTGTGGAATCGGAACGTTGGGAGGTGCATCTGTCTTTGCTTTGCACGTTCTGAGATGAATCCGTTTGACCTTTTTTTTCTTCTGCTTTGCACGTTCCATTCTCCTCAACAGCTCTTTGAGTTACTAGTGTACTATCATATTGCTTTCAGAGGATCCGAACGGAAAAGTGCAGAGAGATTACGTAACTGTTCGCTTTTACCTTTTCTCTGCTTCTTGTGATGGCTGATGGAGTGTTTGTTTCAGGAAGTGATTAGACTCTCCACTAGCCACTGATCTGGTGGAAAAAAAAAGGGCTCGGATTTGAAATGGGTTTGACCCGAAGAAGGTATACCCCTGTCCGTTTTCATTTCAGCAGCCCGCTTCATTCATTAGCTACGAGACGCCCAGCCATCAAAGAGTTTTCCGGTTCAAATTTAATCCCTCCATCTCCATGGATTTCACACGCGCACGCAATTGAATGCGCAGAAAATGCTCACAGATGCTCACAACAGTCAGTACTGGATTAATGTGTTTTCGTCGAAAATACTACTCCACTTCTAGCCCATCCCACAACTATACTCACGGCTCCACGGGCCACGGCACGATCTCGTCGAATCCTGACGACAGGGACGCTGCTACATGTAGCCTTTTTTGGCATTTTTCACTTGGATGCTCGCGTCGGGGAGGAAAGCCCGAAAACGAGTGTTGTCAGTCTCCGGCACACGGCACAGGGACCACCTTGGATCTTCGCAGCGCGTCAGTGCGTGCGTGCACGGGTGCTCGGCTGCTCGCGTTGCAGTTTGGACTTTATTTGGAGCGTGTCAATATGGTGCGGGCGACAGGTAGATATTAAAAATGTACTGGAGTATACAGTTAAACAGGAATCAAGATACGAGGTTTGGGTACGTATTGGGCATGGCTGCCGGGTGCAGAGTCGGAGATGCCCTTAACGATAGCTCCATGGATGTTTTTTTTTTGTTTTTTTGTTTTTGTTTTTTGCGATCAGCTCCATGCATGAATGCTTGGAGCAATGGGATCGAGGGGAATAAATGAGCATGTGTATAGTTTTGTACCAGTAATTTGTTAGAAGCGGTCGGTCGAGACGCTCTCCGGAGCCGCGGTGGATGCCGATTTCACGTGACCTTCCGCGGCTAGCCGTTCAATATATCCGACTATGTTCCGTTTTCTTTCCGCGATCTCCCGGTTTGAAATATGCCCCCGTTGTCTTCAGATCAAAGTAAGGGCGTACAATACAAGCACGTACTCCGTATACGGTATACGTACGCCCGCTGGTCATCAATCTTATACGGCGTACGTGCGCACGTAGGTACGTATGCGTACGTGTCAGGGGGGCGGATCGAGCGACCAGCACCATCATGCATCGGTCCTGTCCACGGTTTTTGGCCACTTACTTGGCCGGCCGTACATGTTAATTAATTAACCAACTGCCAGTCGATCGATCGTTGCGATTATTACAGTCGATATACGATCGATATATCATATCATTACCAAGAATACCATAGATGCAAGAGGCGATCGATCCAATTATATTAGCGGCCGGCATTGTAGCCAGGGAAACGCTTGGTGCCACTGCCGACGTTTTCGTAACTACACTATCCAGTAGCGCAAAACGGCAGATACTCCACTCCACTAAGGAAAGCAGTGGCATCGACGCAAAGGATCGATCGATCTCCAAACTCCAAAGATGCAATAGATATCGATTGGCCGGGGTCAAGCTAGGTTGGTGAGACTAATTATCAGTCCCCCATTCATGCACGCATGGCGTGTTCATCACTTGAAGCAACCACGATTGCCCCGGACCAAGTGTTCATTCTGTCTTAAAACAAGATGCAACATTCTTTTTCTTTTCTTTCTTCTAGTGCGTGTAATGCAGCACATAATAATAAGTGAAGCCAGCCGGAAATACCAGGCCAAAGGTTTGGATGGGTTGAGAACAGAAGCAAGTTTCTTCAATTTTGGAAAGCTGCGAGTGTTCATATACATGGCCTTAAAGGGCTGCAAACGAAGTGTAGCGTGGGCCGGGCTTTTATATAAACAGTTATGGGTTTACTGGTCCGGCTTATTTCGGCCCAAAGCTGAAGAAACCGAACCGGACGAGCAAGGCCCGACAGGGTATATTTTGGATGAGTCCACGGGCTCGGCCCAGATAATTAAGCAGCCTGCATACCATGGATCCGTATAGTCCTCTAAAAAAAAGGATCCGTATTCCGTGCAAGTCAAATCGCCAAAGTGCCCAAAAAAAAAAGTCAAATCGCCAATCTTGGACGGACCGAGTGACCGCCGATTGGTTAGGCAAGATAGCACTGTCCACGTCCTCTCCAAAAAAAAAAGATAGCACTGTCCACCCTCGGAATTCTATCCTGGGAACAAGATAATACGGAGTAAACATGTGTATGCGTTAAGTGATACTCGTTTCGTTTCTAATACTTGTCGTGGTTTTAGTGCAAATTTGAGTATAATGCGTAGAAACGCTCAAAATCCAGTACTCCGTACATGTTTCGTTCCATGTGCAGTTGTTGTGGTGCGATTGCAGTTGGGTGAGTGTGGGCTTGTGTGCATAGGAAAATAGGAGTAGTCTAGTAGAGCCGGCCGATCGAGTGTGCACTTGTGAAAGTCGAGTCTGAAAGATAAAGATTCCATGAGAACATCACGAAATGTCCGTAACCGAATTCCCGATGGAGCCCAAACAAGAGGGCCGTGCATGCCATTCGCATGGCCTGCTCCATCCAATGATGCCCTCTGGTGTGTCCGTTCCGCTGTCCTTCGATCCTGCCTCCTCCTGATCTCAGTCCTGATGTTTAATTTGGCTCTTCGTCTCGCACGGTGTTTATGTCATCGTGCCCTCCATATCCCACTGTCACGCCATTTCCACCCCACGCACACAAGTAAGGCCGTGAAAGCAAAAGGTAATCGATGCCACCCGCCGGCGCCGGACACGCCACTCCACCATGCCATCGCCGCCGCCCAGCCCCGCGCCGTGTATATATATAACATGGAACCAAGCTGCAAATCAAGCAAATCCACAGTGCAGCCAGCTACCAGTGAGAACTGAGAACTCAGCTCACAGTGAAGTGAGTGAAGTGTTCGAGCTTAGCAAAGCTAACATGTCGGAGAACCAGCAGCAGGGTCTTCTGGGATCGTCGTCCTCGAACACGGCGGCGTCAAGGTGGAAGGAGATGCACGGGGAGAGATCATGGGAGGGGCTGCTGCGGCCAGCCCTGGACGTCGATCTCCGACGGACGGTGATCTGGTACGGGGAGATGGCGCAGGCGACCTACGACGCCTTCAACCACGAGCGCGTCTCCCCAAACGCCGGGCTCTCGCGGTTCCGCCGGGGCCGGTTCTTCCACGGCGCCATGCTCCCGGACCACGCCGGCGCCTACAAGGTCACCAGGTTCCTCTACGCCACGTCGTCGGCGCCTGGCCACGCGGCGGCGTTCATGGTGAGAGGACGTGGAGGACACGTCAGCTGGCGAGCTGCTGCAGGAGGACACGTCAGCGGGGGCGGGTGTAGGGAGTCCAACTGGATCGGGTACGTGGCGGTGGCGACGGAGGCCGGGAAGGCGGCGTTGGGAAGGCGGGATATCGTGGTTGCGTGGCGTGGCACGGTGGAGAGCTTGGAGTGGGTTGATGACCTTGAGTTCGCCATGGTGGCGCCGAGGGGGATAGTTAAGGATGGATGTGAGGACGCCCTTGTCCACCGTGGTTGGCTCTCCATGTACACCTCCACCCACCCTGCCTCCAGCCACAACAAGGACAGCGCCAGAGACCAGGTAACATAATAAAAAGCGATCCATTGGTCAAAGTCTTGTCTTGCCGAATCAAAATAGGTCTTACATTTTTGGACGAGGCTGTTGTTGGCTCTTAGGTGTTAGGTGAGGTAAGGAGGCTGGTGGAGATGTACAAGGAGGAGGAAGTGAGCATCACCGTGACGGGACACAGCCTTGGGGCGGCTCTGGCCACGCTCAACGCCTTCGACATTGCCGAGAACGGCTACAACACGGCCATACGCGCCGGCGCTGCCCCGGGGCCGCGGGCAACGACATTCCCCGTGGCCGTGTTCGCTTTCGCCAGCCCGCGCATCGGCGGCGCCGGCTTCAAGAAAAGGTTCGCCGCCGCCGCAATAGCAAGCCCCCTCCGGGTCCTCCGCATCCGCAATGCCCGCGACATCGTACCCAAGTAAGTTGTTCCAAATTCTAGTTTCAGAAACTTTTCTAACGTTATCAAAACTGAATTGGCTGAGATCAACACTATCAGGTATCCGGCGTTGTTGTACCACGATGTGGGATGCGAGCTAACGATCGACACGGGCGCGTCGCCGTACCTGAAGGCTCCGGGGAACGAGCGGGTGTGGCACAACCTCGAGAGCTACTTGCATGGGGTGGCCGGGGTTCCGGCGTCCGGAGCACCGTCGTCAGGGTTCGAGCTTGTTGTGGCGCGGGACGTGGCGCTGGTGAACAAGGCGTACGACGCGCTGAGGGAGGAGCACGGGGTGCCGGCGGGGTGGTGGGTGCCGCAGAACAAGGGCATGGCCAAGGGCGATGATGGGCGGTGGAGGCTGCTGGACTGCGACGAGGAGGATGAGGAAGACGATGCATGCTGTCGTCACAGTGAATAAATGAACAGAAAGTAATTCTTACTAAGAAGAAACTACTCCCTCCGATTCTAAAGTTTTGTCGTTGTTTTACTGCAAATTTGAACTAAAATCATGACAAGAATTTAGAATCGGAGTGAGTACACATCCAGTAATGTTGGTTACTAGGTCTCTACTACATCTTGTTGGTACAATATCTTGTTGGTACAATATCATACACTAAAAAGAAAAATTGAAATTAAAATGAGGACTCCAGTGTTCAGGAAATCATCCTAGCTAGATAAATCCTTTGTTGGCTGATAGGGACTGTACTGGGAGTTTTTCCTGAACCTACGTAATATTCATATGATCTCGATTAAATAGAAAAAGTATGTGTATTAAGTTTAAACTTTGTTATTCTCCTTTTTGGAACAGACGACCACGTCTTTTTTTTTGGAACAGATGACTTCAGAAGCACGGGATCAGAAAATGTGAGCACGCTATTCAATGGTTCAACTATTAAGATAATCAGTGCGTAGCAGTACAAAAGAAAGTATTAAACCCAAAAAGGTGTCGTTTTTCTCTTATTCATCTTGTCTCTCTGTAAAATTAAATTGAAACGACAAATTATCGAAAGGGAGATCATCAACTCGTCACATATCCATTTGATTTGTACACAACTAATCAGAAAGTCATTTTTATCTGCACGCTAATCAACTAGTAGCTCTAAACTAAAGAACAAAAAAAATTGGGGTGAGATCAGTGGACAGAGGAGCAAGCAAAGTTGCAGTCACAGAGGTGATTTACCGATTGGGTACTGGGAGTGGGAGTTGCCGAGTCAGGTCTGTCTAGAAGGGCGCCGCCGGCCGCGTCTGTCTAGGAGAGGCCGGCGGCTGCGGACTGACGACTGGCCGGCGGCCTCTTCCTCGCAAGTCTCGACGGAGTCTTTTTTTTTTTTTTTAACGAGTCCGTGTCCCCCCGATTCGATTCGACCCCTGTCGGCCTCATGGTCTGGCCCAGGGTCCGACTGGGCTGGTCCCCGGGCCGAGGCCTAAATCTTCCCTGCAGGCTGCAAAATATTTCCACGATCCGGGCCGTGGCTTGGGTAGCCTGGGCCTGGCTCCGCCTATCAAATTCGTGGCTTTCAGACTTTTGACGTGTCTTGCTGCAACATGCATTTTCCTCTGAGATGTGCACATCGAGGAAGAATAACGAAGGAGCAAATTTTCGATTCGCTCAAAGAAAAAAAAACATAGAGCAAATTTTCGAACATAGAAGTCTCTCCTCTTGGCGGTGCAAAGCACAAAGTTGTCCATAAATAATTCCTACCGAAGAAATGATCATTGCAAAAACTTTGGGCCCTGACACGCTCGAGTTGTCACCAAAATCGATGGGTATTTTGGAAGAACAAACAAATCGATGCGTACGTACTCCCCAATCTTTCGGTTTATTTACATCTCTTGTCAGATTCGACTTATTTTGTCCGTAAGAAGACAATTTGTTTTCCTTTCTACCTTTCACAATCACTGAATCACACAGCCTCATCCGGCCATCTAGTGTGGCAATACCTACTAACTCAACCAATCGATTAGATTTCCTCGAAGTCTTTGAGCTTCCAGTGTCCTCCAGCGCCCCTGACCATGCCCTTGTTGCTAACCACCCACCAGTTGGCCGGCACGGGGTACTCGTCCTTGAGCGCGTCGGAACCCTTGTTGACTAGCGCCACGTCACGGTCGACCTCCAACCTAAACCCCCGGCCCTGGCCCCCCTGCTCCCCGGCGACGCCGTGTAGGTAGCACTCGAGGTTGTGCCACGTCTGCGGGGTGCCCGGCGACCGGAGGTACGGCGACCTCGACGTGTCGATCCTGAGCGCGGCCGTGGCCACGTCCACATACCCGATCGGCGGGTACAACGGGACGATGTCACGGGCGTTGATGACGTGGAGGGCACGTAGGTCCGAGAACGAGGCGAACGCGGACTTGAAGTCGTCGTTGCCGACGTGCGGGCAGGCAAACACGATGGCCGTCACGGGGCACGGCGGAAGCTGGGAGGAGGAGGAGGAGGAGGTCGAGGGGGTGTTGAGGCCGTTGGATACGATGTCGACGGCGTTCAGGATGGCCAGCGAGGCGCCGAGGCTGTGGCCGGTGAGGGTGATGCTGGTCACCTCGCCCTTGTGTAGCTCCATCAGTCGCTTCACCTCCTCCAAGACCTGCATATGCATGCGTGCACGCTTGAGCAACAAAGGTACTCCTATTTTGGTTGATCGATAGATGTACCTACCTGATTAGATTGATAGTCCAAGAATGCAACACACACAGCTTTCATGTATCCAACAAAGAACAAACTAATTAATTAATTAGCATGCATGACTAACATTCGGAGATTGAATTCTTGATAGGAACCTTTCTCAAAAAATAGTTCAATGTAGCTAAGTAGACCTTGTCAACACACAACACGCCTCACTAATAAACTGTTTAAACAGTCGTTGACAAGCTTGTGCATCTGTTGACCGACAATGGCTCCTGTAATCCTGCAGGCAATTTAGCCTAAGATTGAATTTTTTCGAGATGAGGATGTTTTCTAATGTTCACCTGGTCTCTGGCGCTGGTCTTGTTGTACTTGGAGTCCTCGTCGCTGGCCGTGTACACGGTCAGAAACCCATGGTGCACCACGGCGTTCCCGTGCTCCTCCGCCGCCGGACCCAGCACCGGCGCGGCTGACGCCGGCAAGAAGTCTAGATCGTTGACCCACTCCAGGCTCTCCAGCGTGCCGCGCCACGCCACGACGATGTCCCGCCTCCCCAGCGCCGCCACGCCATCGTCCGTCGCCACCGCCACATATCTGAAAACCAAAAAATGCAAGCAGGAACTCAATAACATACTTAAGATTAAATTTGTCTACCCAAAGATCCAAGCTGAAAGAAAGAGGAGTGGGACATCATACTCGAACGGTTTTGAAATGAAAATAGAGCATAATTATGTGCCATTTTACACGTACCCCATCCAGTTGGACTCTCTGCACCAGGGCTCCTCCTTGAGCTCCGGCACCGGCAGCACGAGGAACGCCTTGGCCAGCCGGGACGCCGACGTGGACTCCCGCGTCGTCGACGTGGACGCCAGCTGGGTAATCCCGCACGTGGCGTAGAGGAACTTGGTGACGGCGTAGTTCCCGGGGGACGACACGTCGGCGCCAGCGAGGAGGTCGGCGTGGCCGTAGACGCAGGCGCCGGCGTGCGGGGAGCGGCGCTCGGTGTTGAAGCCGTCGTAGGTGGCCTCGGCGAGCTCGCCGTAGGCGATGACGGAGGCCCGCAGGTCGGCGTCCAGCGGGTCCAGCAGCCCGGCCCACGAGCTCGCGCCATGGAGCTCCCGCCACCGGTTGGAGATGCTTCCAAGCTTCGGCGCCATGTCTCACCCTGTCCTCTCCGTTGGTAACTTGGTGTTTGTTTGTTGATTGGTGATCTACGACTGGGTTTTGGATGGTAGCTAGCTTCATGTGTTTCTTGTTTCTTTCGGCTTGGGTGTGTATTTATATATAGAGTTCTAGACTTCTAGGTATGGTGTATTGCCAGTGGCATGGGCGCCTGGCAGCGCTTGAGCAGAAAATTAGAGAGAGAGAGATGGCCATCACGGGAAAAGATGTTGCATTAAAAAGGGGCTAATTTCGTGCTTATACTTAGGCTCCGGCCAAACTAAGTAATCCTAGGTATAAACTTAATTAGTCAAGTCCAACATGATTTAGTACAAATTATACTAGGTATAGCTTCTTCAGGATATCACCCTTGATTAATGAATGTCTCAAATTGCCAACTAAATGTGTTACCGTTGAGAAGATACAAAAAAGATAAGGACATGGAACGACGGTAGAGATCAGACAGAGGAGCCAGATACAATGTTTGAAGGGTTGTTTCGATGTTCTTAGTGCTATCCTTGGTTATTGATTAATTAGTAAAATAAACTAAGGGTGGAAAAAAAGAAGAAGAAGAAAACGAAGAACTTATTTTTTGACACTAAGAAAAATAATAAGTTGATTCGATGTGATTGGTGTGACTCTGTTCTAATCTGATTCATAGATGTGTCGACTTCATAAGCAATTGGCATTTCCATGGTTAGCTCATACAGTAAAAGATTTAAGTATATCTACATCGCACAAGACGTTTTTTTACATGCCGGATTCCTGGTCATCTTTGAAATCTTCCAGTAGATCAACAACCAATACATCTTCTTCCACGAAAAACTCCACGTGTATAAGTTTCGCCCAAATTACGCGCGTGTATCTTCCTACGGCAGTTAATTTTAAGCTTATCCGTTATCACGATGCATTCTACGAATAATATACTACTTCCCCCGTTTCATATTTTTGTCTCAAATTTGTCCAAAAATGGATATATCTATTCTTAAAAAGTGTCTAGATACATGCAATATTTTGACAAGAATTATGAAACGGAAGAAGTACCGTAACAGTTCTGTTATTTCTTAGGCGGCAGAGAAATAACTACTTCCAACTCAACGTTAAAAATCATCCTGTGACACCTATCTAATTATTGAGATCCTACAAATACAAAAAGATCGGTCGAGTTTATTGTATACTCGCTCCGTCTCATATTAAGTGACTTTATATTACATGTATCTAAACGTTTTTTTAGACATAGATACGTTCATATTTAGACAAAGTTGAGTCATTTAATATGTAATATGGAACGGAGGGAGTACAAAGTAGTAAAAAAGATCTTCAGGCTTCGGAGGTCATTCGGCAGTCGTAGGCCAGCAAGGACGAAGAGTGATACGATGCAGTGTGCGAGCAAAACGGTATTACGTACGTACACATGCCTGACCATGCATGCCCACGTACGCAGATCAAACTACGTAGTATCCGGTATAGATCCCGCTGGCGAACTGAATGATCATCCATCGCAGCTAGGTAGCTAAGCTGCCACTTTCGGTTTCATGATCAATCACACACACCTGCCGTGGAATCTGGTCAGTTTTCAGTTCAGTCCGTCAAACTTACATCTCCCATTTGAGCCGTTCCGGAAACGCTGGCGGCCGGCCGACCGGCATGCAGCACCTGGCTCTGACTGGCTGGCTGGCCATCATCGATTTCGCAAGTGTTGTGGTCAGCTGATCCTGATCCGCAGCATGCGTGCAAGCCTCGGTTGCTTGCACGCGCCAACGTCTGACCAACGTCGACCCCTGCCTGTGTGCTGCTGTAGATATGCACGGGAGAAAAAAAAAAAAGTTAACCTGGCTTAATTCTCCTCCGGGCGAAAATTTCTATTTTCCGGCAGCTGCTTATCGCCCCCAACCCAACGGGATCGAAAGAAGAGATAAGAACTCAACTCAAGCGTGCTTGCTGACACGTAATCTGCCGTCAGAAGTATATTGGCTTGGCAATTTGGTGCAATGAACCGAAGTAGAGCGTATAACTATTCTGTGGTAGAAACAGCCCGGTTGCTTCCAGCCAACCACACAGCTGAGCTGAGAATGCCGTCCGTGTCAGAAGTAGCGCTCCTCGTACACCCTGAAAAATGAAAATACTGTTCCTGGAGATGATATCGATTCCTTTCTCTTGACGATGGCAATGTATTTTAGCCCCTGTGTTTCCTTTTCCGCGAGTCTATATCAGGGCCATGTGTTGTCCTGTGTGATGTGAACTTTTTTGCCCTTGTACTTTTCCCCAACGAAAATGCAAGTGTCAAGAGACCGTGCAGTTAATTTGCTGACCCTTCGTCTCAAAAGCACCAGGTTCCGTTTATAATGCTGTAAAAAAGAAACAGAGAGGGAGATTTCTTGTTAGTGACGACAGCTCAAGGCTGGATTGATCCAACCTGGCGGAACCGTTACCATTGGCAGTTTCAGGTTCCATGAAGTGGTTAGGATAGAGACCTTGAAGGCACATGCATCTACAAATTGGGGCTTTATGGAGGAAAGTTTGGTCGTCGAAAGGGGCCATGGATGTCCCGGATTGGTAATGCATCCGTCATCACGCCCCGTCCCTAAAGTTGGTGTGCTGGTTAATTGCCTTCTTCCAAGCTCCAACTAACCAGAAAAGGCAGAGGCCTAGTCTCATCTCATCAGCAACGTTTGTTGCTTACACACTTGGGCTGGCAGTTGGCATCGATCCCCTATGCGGTCTCGTCTTAGCACGCATGCATTAACAGCAGAACGTGTTCTTAACAGTGCATAACGGAATTCAATTGCTGCCGAATCTCTCTAAAGAACAGCACCACAGCATCAATGACAGGGTACCACACGGAATCGACAGATAGATGACCCGTCCTTGTAGAACGCAGATGACAAATCAAAGCGATTTCCACTGATACCTAATCGACAGATCAATGACCTATCCTTGTAGAACAAAAACAGCAAATCGAAGCGATTTCCACCAAACCTTCTGTTTGCTTCATGATGGTAGTGTACTTGCAAGTTCTGCTCAGTTTGGCATCAAGCCGCTACATTTTATTGTGGAATACTGAGGCGTCAATGCCCCGAGCAAAAGGGGGCAGGGGAAGCAGTCGAACCAAAAAAATCCCATCAAGTTCATGTATGAATCGTTAGAATAGAGCAGGCTGCTTAGTTCTCCTGCGCAAACTTGATACCCTTCTCGATGGAAGACATCAGCTCGCCCTTGAGGCTCTCGAGACCCTCCTTCTCAAAGGCGGACAGCTCACCCAGCCCGATCACTTCCTCCACTCCGTTCTTGCCTAGCCTCACCTGTAAGATCAAAGGACACTAGTGTTCAGCTTGCCAACCCAATGTTGTGGCACAAATCAACAATTTTCCAATAAGCATTTACAAAAATTTATTCTCAAAGCATGTACATTCCTACTTTCCGGAAGTACCATGGATGTGCCAACTACTCAGAACTTGTTATGAGCACTGTTCAAGGATTTCATGAAAGGTTAAAACGGCCAGGGTCTGGACAGTTCCAAGGATCAAATGTAAAACCAAAACTGCAGCAGGCTAAAAACAAAAATTTATTCTCAAAGCAAGCACAATGCTACTTTCCAGAAGTACCTTGGACGTAGCATACTACTCCATATCTACCAACAACCCTGAACTTGTTATGAACTGTTCAAGGATTTCATGAAAGGTTAAAACGGCCTTCTGAATTTGGCCAGTTTTCAGGGATCACTGTAAATCAATTGATTCAGAATTTTCACTCAGTTTTTGAACTGATCTTTTCAGAACAGTCCAGGGTAGTATTTATCTTTACCACTAATTGATGCTTAGCAAACTTATAGGCAGAATGGCAATACTTCCATACTTTCCAGTCGACACATGGCAAACTCTCTACAGAGATGGCAACTTCATAAACTCAAGAATCAACAAAAGTTGTGTTATTGGAGTAACTCAAGAATCAACTTCAAGTATATATCTGCAACTACACTACTCTGATGAGAACACTAACTAACACTCTGTATAATTGTTTTTGGAGTAAAAAAAACTGGACTAAGCTTATAAAAAATAAGCATGCAGCAAAATATGTATAAGAGTGAAAATATTGGTAACTTGTGCATTTAATATGGAAAAAATGAAAACAAAGAGGAACTATGTACAAAT
Source organism: Brachypodium distachyon (assembly GCF_000005505.3). Classification (NCBI taxonomy): domain Eukaryota; kingdom Viridiplantae; phylum Streptophyta; class Magnoliopsida; order Poales; family Poaceae; genus Brachypodium; species Brachypodium distachyon. The sequence continues at coordinate 13,925,353 of NC_016132.3, read as the reverse complement.
CATCTTGCAGCACACAACTGCTGAACTGTGTTATACAAGCACGAAAGAAAATCACCTTGGAGGCAAAGAATGGCAGGTCTGTTACGGTTGATTGCACAAAAGAGCACTCTATGATGTCAGGAACTCCGTTGAGCCCTTTCAAGCATGCATCTCCAAAAACTGCACCAGCATAGCTGGGACAAAGGATAAAATCTATCAGTATATAAAACAGAAACAAAGTTTGATCAATATTGCATCAGTGTGTTACGTAAAACAGAAATGTACTATGAAATTTCTCTACATATATATCATTTCATTTTCAGATAATATTTCCCGCTTCGAAGTGAGTACATATTTCACATCAAAAGAGTAACTGTAGATTAATAAAGTGGAATTAGATTATTTTGGAAATAATCTCTACTGTCACCGGTCAGCAAAAGTTCCTCAGGCATGGAGGGTCTATTATAACTCATAATCTCAGCCTTTGGTAAGGGACATCTCGGTTTCATTTATACAGTTAAGTGTAAGTGCAACGGCTGATGACCGAAAACACTGCAAGTCGCCCAATTTTGGTAGAAACACACTGATGTAGACATACAATCAAATGGAAATGGCAGCAACTACACCACACTACTTAGTTAGAGCATATAGATCAGAAACTTTGGTCATATGTTGCTAGCACAGGATATTAGCAATTCAAGAAAAATGGTGAACAAAAGAGTAAACCAGGCCAATGTATAAGTGGACAACAGCCTAAGGATCGAACCTACTTGAGATGTATCACGAAATTAGTTTTCCTGAGAAAAGTATATGAAGAAAGGCCAGGACGCCCTGCTGATGGAGCTAGTTACAGAGTAGAGAGTACAGAAGAAATTATATTCTATGCTACTTTGACATTCTGTAAATATCACAAACACAGGAATAATTCAACAATAGCATGCTAGTTTCAAGAGCATAACCGGTAGAGAAAGGATATTCCAGGAATGTCCATGTGCTTTATAGACTTACGCCATCGATAGTGTTGCGGAGCCCTTTCCGGCCTTTGCTTCAACAACTTCCGTTCCACCGTCTTGTGTCCTCTTGGTGAGGGCCTTGAGGTCTTCGTGGGACAATGCATTGCTTGAAGGAGTAGCCTATATCAAATGTAAAGATTGAGTTGTTAGCATGAGAGATAGGCAGCACGGCATATGGTTCACACAGCACAAAATTAATATGGCATCAGTTGCATAGCATTTCAGTGATAGACAGACGGAAAATTATTACAGGAGATTGGGATACTGTGTTAACTCATATCCAACAAATGCATTCTCTTCACTAAACCTCATTGCATGTTTTGCCAGCAGGGTTCAAAATAATTTCTCAAATCTGTGCTATAAAGTTCTATTACAACAAGTGGCAATTAGGTTTGTTATTGAAGGAATTTGAGGGGAAAAAAAAGATACTAAGATGTAACACCTGTGAGAACAGTGGCAGGATAGTAATACCAGCATGGCCACCGACAACAGGAACATTCACCCCTACAAAAGATCACAGCAACCACTCAGATAGGAAGGGCAGGGAAATAAATCCGGAAACGTAAGCTCAAAGTTCCCTGTAGTTGTCAGGTAAAATATCATCTCAATACCAGTAACGGGCACGTTCGCCTTTCCAGCATAGAATGTCTTGGCACGAACAACATCAAGAGTGGTAACACCAAACAGCTTCTTCTCATCGTAAGTACCAGCCTTCTTGAACACCTCAGCTGCAATCGGGACAGTCGAGTTGACAGGGTTGCTGATCATATTGACAAGAGCCTAAACAAGCATACATATGACAAGTCCACAATTAGAATGATATATATTAAACAAAAATAACTTCACTAACGACACCTGACACCTTGGAATACTGTACTCCAAGAAAAAACCCCACCGGTGCCACCTTGTCATAGCAGCATACCACTATACAGTGCACAATAGCATGGAAACAAGAAGCTCAAAGTGCAAAACAAAGTCTGAGCAAGCGTGGGCGCCTAGCAAACAAAGTCTGAAGCAAACCTGCCTCCTAGAAACAGCATTCAACATTGTGGCAGGAAAGTAAGACCTCATTTGACAGTGGCAATTTGGTTGGTTCATTTGGGGCAAACAAACACACTCTAGCAACTACCAATCCTAGGTGACTCTGTGACTGCACACTGCCCCAGACCATAAATAAACACAAGACTACACCCCTGGCAGGCAAGGACAATCAATTCCAAGCAGCCAAAAAGCAGAATTTCCACATTTGGGAACCAAATCTACGTGCGTCTACTGCAGATCTACAGTGACAGTGGCGGAGTGAGCGAGGATTTATATGCTTACGTTGGGGCAGTACTTGGAGATGGCGGTGCAGAGGCCCTTGACAATGCCGGCGTTGATCTTGAAGAGGTCGTCCCTGGTCATGCCGGGCTTCCTGGGCACCCCGGCCGGGATGATCACCAGGTCGGCCCCCTCCAGCGCCTCCCCGAGCTGGTCATCCCCCACGAACCCCTTGACCTGCAGCGAAAATTCCCCAAAACCCCAGCACCGTCAGTCAGATCCATGGAACCCAAGCGAGGTAGCGACTAGCGGGGAGGTGGACGCGGGGTAGAAGAGACGGACAAGGGCGGGCGAGTTGATGTGGGAGACGTCGGCTGCGACGCCGGGGGTGGCGGCGATGTCGTAGAGGGAGAGGGAGGAGACGAGCGGGTTGAGCTTCATGAGGAGCGCCAGGGGCTGGCCGATGCCGCCCGCCGCGCCGAGGATGGCCACCTTCCGCTCCGGTTGGCCCCCCGCGGCGGAGGCGTAGCCGCGGCGGCGCAGGTGCTGCGACGCGGATCTCAGCAGCGACGACCTCATCTCGGCGTGCGGGCGTGGGATTTGGATTTGGATTTGGGCCTCGGCTCCTCTCGCTTGAGCTCTCTCTCGAACGCGCAGGGAGCGAGTGTTTAGCTGTGGTGGCCTGGAGCTGGAGGGGTGGGTAGTGGTCTAGTGGAGGCGGCGGCTTTAACAGAGGAGAGCGAGCAATGAAGCGGCGGATCCGTGGATGGGATCAAAAGTTTGCTGAGGTTTTCGACGTGTCCGCCCCTGTGCGCTGTGCGGTGCGTTTTGCCTGGCCGAGGGAGTGACAACCTGCGCACTACAGTTGTTTTTCATGGCGACTTGCACGATGGCACGGCAAAATGAGCAACAGCAAGCGTCAAGCTGGACTTCTACGTGCTCGATGGCAGGCCAAAAGACTCAAGCTTCAGGGAGAGAGGCAGGCGCAAAACATCTCCGACAGCAACCCTACGGCCAACGTGGCCAGGCAGTGGCGCAGGATCAATCGACGTAGGAAATTGAGCGAGTTTCAAAGTTCGCGTTTCAGCATTAAGGTTGTTCCAATTCCTGCCTATCTACTCTCCAGAGTCTAGACAATCTTCAGACACAGCTCAGTTTAACGGAACACGACAGCGGCAAACGGCATGACGAAATATCAAGCAGACAAGGTATATAGCATCTCCACAGTAAAGCCGAATGGCATAATATAATTCAGATGAACCATGAAGAGGTAAAGTAAACACAGCAAGGTGCGAGCGCCAACAACAAATCCATGGCAAACAGGTAGAACAATGTCACACAGCAAAGAGTTTTTCAACCCATCAGACTAGGCAGGAAAACATCCCGCTGACGGAGCTTGAATCTATCAAGCATCCAACCTAACGAGACTCTTGTAGAAGCAACACTCAATCTCAGAGTATGTGATAAGACTCATGATCCTCTCTCTACTCGACAAGATCGTCATCGTCATCAGGCAGTGGTTGCGCTGCAGCGGCCGCAAGCTCAGCTTCATGCCTGCAAAGCAATGGTCAAACACCATGAGCAATTCAAACTGAACATGCAGCCTCTAATCCAAACAAACTGAACATGCAGCCTATAATCCAAATGGACATGAACAGGGATGGCACTCACTGTTGCTGCATTGCCAGGTCCAAGACAATTTCCGGAGGCTTCAGAGCAACAGCCTCAACAAAGTGAATGTTGGCATCGCTAACATCACAGACCACAAACAGTTAATAACAGAGCATACATGATGATAGATTATAAGATAAGATGAACAGGCAAAACAATAGAATAGATAGACAGTTACCCAGCCAATTTCCTTGCAAGGTAAAGGAAGGGCTTCTCAAAGTTGTAGTTGCTCTTGGCAGAAATTTCATAGTACTGCAGGTTCTTCTTCCTGTGGAATGTAACCTGCTTAGCTTTAACCTGCCTGTTCTTCACATCAACCTTGTTACCACAGAGGACAATGGGGATGTTCTCGCACACCCTGCAAAAGAACAAAACTGGCTATCAGAACTCAGAAGACAGAACTTCACATTTCATGAAGTTGATTGCTACAGAAACAAACCTGCACAAGTCCCTGTGCCAGGTAGGAACATTCTTGTAGGTCAGCCTTGAAGTGACATCAAACATTATTATCGCACACTGACCATGGATACTGTAAAATAATTAGAGAAGAACAATCAGACAAACTAATGGAAACTATAATTTGCATAATCAAGTACATGTAAACCAATATACATGATAAACATGGAACAGAACCGCTGTTTAAACAAATGAGGAAAAGTGGGCACATTTGCTTATTGCATATGAGAAATACTAGTTTTTCTATGAAACAATAAGAACATCATATATCATATGCAGAGATATTAGATGAAACTGCACAGCATTTTCAGAATTATACACATAACACTTACTAATATCCATCCCTAAGGCCACCAAACTTCTCTTGCCCAGCAGTGTCCCAGCAGTAGAAACGGATCTTTCCACAGTTGGTGGTGAAATCCAATGGGTGAACTTCAACACCAATTGTTGCTGCAATGGAAAATACATGGCAGTTTTGAGCTGTTATTCATGCCAATAGGTGTCAAAGAGAAATTTAGTCAAGTTCACACATACGTTCATATTTCTTTTCAAACTCTCCGGTGAGATGCCTCTTCACGAATGTGGTTTTACCTGCAAACAAAAAAGCAGCAAATGTCAAAGCAAGTTGTGAATGATAGGATCACAAATGGAAACCACGGAGAGCAAACAAAACTACATGTAGTAACAAAGATGAGTACTGCTGTAACATATGTTGATTCAATTATTAACGACATGTGGAATGCAAAACCAGCAGACACTATTCTCTCAAATGTAATGATTTGATTTAAAAAAGAGTTGTAAGTGCGAGAACTGTCATTTAAGCAATACACTCGAATGCACAACTTCTACTTCAAGCTAGGTTGTTTATTTGAACCACACATCATATCTCAAACATTTCAAGCATATTCCTTGAGGGAATGATCAATCCACAAGAATTTAGTCCTACTTAAATGAAGACAAGCTTAAACTAATTCTAAAATGCTTATCAGGGCAATCGCTCTAAACATCACAAATTCCAAATTCCATCTGGTTATAAAAATTTCATGGTATCTATTTTGATGGTAATTACATATCACAGCTTTTTTAGTAACTTCAATAGCAAATATAATTCGGTGGCGCTGTGCTAGATGAAATCCATGATCTAATCGATTTGCATGCGTATAAAAAAAAACTACCACCTGCCAATCAATAACCAAACCCTAACATCTCACGAGCAACCCCAGATATCTTGATGCAATCAAGAGACATAACATACCCCAAGATTTCGGAGGCCACATAGAACTATCAAGTCCATAACCGATCAGATCTCGACCGAGTACACTAATCAAACAGATCACGGCATCCTCAATCAAATCCATATGACACATAAGAGCCGAGGAACTCACCAGTCCCGCCATCGCCGACGATGACGAGCTTGAAGCTGGGGTAATCGACGGTCCCCTGGTTCGGCAGCGCCTGGAACACAACCCAAAACAGCAGAGATCAGACACACACGACACCGGATCCCGAGCCACACACGGCGAAATCAAGCGAAAACCATTGGCGGTCGAGGAACTCACCATTGGAAAGAGGCGGCGACGGCGGTGCGGAGGGGGGGCGGCGAGGAGGAGCAACAAAACCCTAGTATTCGAATTGGAATTGGGCGAGCCCGTGGAGGCGGAGGAGGGGGGTTATATAGCTGCGGCCGCGTTTATTGATTTTTTTTCCTGGTCCTGGGTTTTATTAGCTTTGGATGGACGCAGGAATTGTGGCCGCTGGATCTCGGGCGGCGCGCGTGGATCGCATCACACGCTAGCTTTCGTCCCACGCGAGATTTCCGGCCGTCGGATCCGGAAGGTTCCGTTGGGGCGGCCAGGTGGGCTGCTTCTCTTTACTGCCCAAGGCCCAGTTGAGAAAGAAGAAGAGCCCGTGTGATTCCATCGTCCATTTGGGACTTGGGCTCTGGCCTGTAGGCAGAATCTGGTGCTTTCTGGAACAAATAAACTTGCTCGAAAAAGAAAACTAGGGAAAACAAATGAACAACTGGCGGATGAAATGATAACCAAAACAATTGGCCACGAAGGATTGCATCCCCTAAAAGAGAGATTGACTGTGGGATGGGAAATGAAATGATTTTCATATTTTTTTTATGCTTCCTTAATAATGCTAGGTCCGTTGAATCAAGAGAGGTGTGATCCTAGCCAACGTGTCTTTTTTTTTTCGAAAAGATCAAGGTCATGTAGTAAATCAACAACTATCTTTAAAGTGAAAGAAAATTATGCACAGGTTCTTGCAGGTACCATCACAGAGTTTGTGGTTTCAGGGATTGAAATATCAAAGTCTCGCTTTTATTACACCAACCTTCCAAGAAAAGGCAATGTTCTCGTCCCGTAGAAAAAACAGTCAAAAAAAGGGCAATGTTCTGATTTTGCGTCATCTTCACACATGTGTTTGGTAGCCCATGTATTTCCGTTGTAACCTAGGTGGAAAAATAAACATTTTTGTTGGAGCATGAATTCATCTTGGAACCGGTGTGTTTGGAAGAGTTTCACTCCATCTAAACTTCAATTGACCTTTAGATCAACTTCACCTATGTATGAACTCTCGAACAGTAAGATTTGTGTTTGGCTAGTAAATCAGCTCTAGTTTGGGGATTCCCCCACTTTTCGAAAAAAGCTCTAGTTTCAGCTTTTAGCAAGATTACTTTTCAAAAAGTCTATCTTCTTCTATGTTGGTAACCCATCGCTGCATGGCCGGAGTTCTATGGATGGATCGTTTTGCCTTCGATATCGCTATGCTAAGGCAAAATCAACTGATCGGTGCTGCTAGCGCTGATTGTTCCCCTTTCTATCTTTCGCTAGTTTGCTCATCAATTAACCCACGCACACATACATCTCTGGCACCTACGAAAGCGCGCCTGATAACGACACACAACAATGTGGAATGAAACACAAGACTTGCATAATCCTCTGTATCAATCTTGCGTATTCATAATTCACCATGTGGCAGTTAAAGGGACCAGAAGCTGAACAGTTTGTTTACCGGACACCTCAAGTATAATTAATCAATGAAGGGAGATCTCACGGTGTTTAGCCAAATTCACAGCTCGAAATTTCTACTAGTTATAGCAAATTGTGAGCAACCTCAGTCTAAACCGGACCAGAGGGAGTACAAACATAATATTGTACGGTACACCAAGAGCTACTTTGAGATTGCTGCTGTTCATCCGTTCCTGCACACCAGGCACCACCACAAACGCATGGTAAAACTTTCAGGGAGCCAGCATGCATGGCTTATGCAGATAAGCGTGAAAGGAGGACGGGGAAGTGATGAGCGGGCGCATGAACAGGCACGCAGAGATCATGTTAAAGACGGTTACGACATCAGCCCTGGTGGCATCAACACATAGGAACTGCACACATCTAAAAAAAAAAAAACAACAACAACAACAACGGAACTGCACAACAAGCATATGAATCAGAAGGAAGAACCGGAAGATGGATTTCGATTTCAAAACAGTAAATTAACTGAACCAACCATGCACGAAAACTTCGTGTACAATGTACTTTACCAAATAATACTAATTAACTCGATCCTGTACAACTGAACTACCAATGACAAATCAATACAGGTATAACTCTTTAATCAATCAGAAATCAACAAAACTACTGACTACCAATTTGCACTACCACCAATGAAACAACTTACTACTACAACTGTTTGGATCAAAAGACGATCGATCGAGCTTTGGATTGCACATCCATCGGGCGATCAATGCATGACTAACTAGAGGAGGAAGAGCTAGGAGGAGCAGCAGAGGAGGAGGAGGCGGTGTCCGGGATGATCACGGGCACGGGGAACCGGTGGATCTCGTCGGCCCAGGGGTTGCCGACCATGTTCTCCCTGGCCGGGTTCACCGTCCGGAGCGCCCTCCACACGGCGCTGTTGCACTTGAATCCGGACCCGAACGCGATCTGCCATGTCCTGTCCCCTTTCCTGATCCTGCCTTTCGCCTCAGCGTAGGCCAGCTCGTACCACAGCGAGCTGCTGGACGTGTTCCCGAACCGGTGCAGCGTCATCCTGGACGGCTCCATCTGCGCCTCCGTGAGCTTCAAGTTCTTCTCCAGCTCGTCCAGCACGGCCCGGCCCCCGGCGTGGATACAGAAGTGCTCGAACGCGAGCTTGAAGTCCGGGATGTAAGGCCTGACGCGCTTCCCCCACGCCCACGGCACCCGGCGCGCCGCAAGCGTGAGGAAGAAGAGCAGCTGCTCGCTCAATGGCAGCACGAGCGGCCCGAGCGTCGTGATGTTGGTCTTGAGCGCGTCCCCGGCAATGTGCATCAGGTCCTTGGAGAGCGAAACCCCAGTCTTCCCGTCCTCGTCCTGCTCCTGGTACACGCACCGGAACGCCTTGTCGTCGGCGCCCCTGTGCGTGCGCACCGTGTGCACCAGCTGGTACTTCGCGCGGCGCCGTGCCGAGCCCCGGTTGGAGAGGAGCACGGCGGCGCCGCCCATCCGGAAGAGGCAGTTTGGGAGCAGCTTGGAGCGGTCGTTGCCGAAGTACCAGTTGAGCGTGATGTTCTCCATGCTGATCACCACGGCGTACGTGTTGCGGCGAACCTTGAGCAAGTCCCTGGCGAGATCCACGGCGATCACCCCGGCGCTGCAACCCATGCCGCCAAGGTTGTAGCTCACGATGTTCCCCCGGAGCTTGTAGTGGTTCACCACCATGGCGGACAACGACGGGGTCGGGTTGAACAGGCTGCAGTTGACGACGAGGATGCCGATGTCTTTCGGCTTCACCCCGGTCTTGGCGAAGAGGTCATCAAGCGCGCCGAACATGACCATCTCGGCTTCTTTTCTAGCGTTGGCCATGGACGGGTTGGGCGGCACGTTGAGCACGGCTTCCGGGAGGTACGTCTCGTCGCCGAGCCCGGACCGGAGGACCGTCCGGCGCTGGAAGTCGACGTTCTCCGGGGTGAACGTGCCGAGGGACTCGGTGCAGGACATGAAGCGTGCCCGGCTGCACTTGCGCTCCTCGGCGGGTTTGTAGCAGGCGAAGTCGACGAGGTAGACGGGCCGTGGCCGGGTGAGTATGTAGGCCGTGCATAGGGATACGAGGAGCGTCGTGCAGGCGATGAGGGATCCCAGGTTGTGCTGCTGGCTGATGATTAAGGTGTCCCAGAGCGTGGTGAGGTCGGCCATGGTGAAAGTGGAGAGGTGTGATGCGAGGAGGAGACCCGGGAGTGGGGCGAGCGCTGCGAGGTAGGCGCCGTGGGTGATCAGGTAGTGGTACCCCAGCTTCACGTACTTGAGCTTCACGGATTGTAGGAAGTCCGGCAGCACGCCGCCACCGCGTGCCGGTGCCGGTGGTGTCTCGGCCATTGCGGCGGCTCGGCGGGCCGACGGCGAGGAGCAAAGATTGCCAATCGTGGCTGGCTGGGGAGCACAAAGATCGTGTGCTGAAAAGCCTGAAGCTACGCTGGCTCTTGTTTCGTGGGCGTCTCTGAGCTCTCTGGGTCGTTGATTCGATTGATTGGGAACTCGTTGGCTTTGGCTTTGGATTGGATTGAGGCCTTGAGACGGGCGTATTGGTAGCTTTATATAGGAGGATCGATGGACCGCCGGTCGGACACGAATCGGAACCCACGGGGAACTGGAGTCCGAGACGAGACCACCTGCAGGGAACAGCAGAGTAATAACTTTAAGACTCGTAATCAGCAGCCTTCGAGTACTAGTTAATTTCGATTTGCTTAATTAATCTGAAGCGGGTTCGGAGAAGAGAGGAGCAGGACCTGGTTGGTTGGTTGGTTGCCGGATCGATCGACCGAAGGCGACCGGGCTGGATCGAGGAAACGCAAAGCCCGGCACGGCACGGTACGGCCGAAGCAGCGACAGTCCTGGAGCTTCACGCCCACGGCGTGACCCGCGCCCCTGGCCGGGGAACGGACGGGAAAGAAAACGCGAGGCGGGTTCACGACGACGGGCAGGGCCTTGGGGGACGAAACGACGGGTAGGCGCTCCAGGAAAGGAATGGATTCGATCTCCCGTTTCCAGGCATTCCAATCTCTTCCAGCAACGTGGTGTCACGTCCGTCCGTCCGTTCCGCCGCTCGTCTGGCTATTTCGGGGCCTGTTGCTTCCTTCGCTCCTTCCTCGTTCAGTCGCTCGCGGACTGTTTCAGGTAGGCAGGCAACCGCTGGCACGTACAACCGCCTTCACGGCTCTTTCATCTTTGGCCTGGCCAAAAGTTTCCCACGTACGGCGATCGATGGCTTGGACTCGTCCAGTGTCGGCTTCTCCGTGGCCGGGACCTTTGTGTGCCACTCCTTGGACCGGGTGATCATCTATGTCCGGTCAGCTCCATCGTGTGAAAAACATGGACTGCTCGTTTACATTATCAGTAATGCATCCATCCGATGGATCACACGTCGGTTTCACCGGGCAGGCAAGTTACTGACCATCGATGTCACTTGGAAGCCTGCAGCGGCAAGTTTCCTTGCCCTTTCCGGTGAGTGTGAAAGTGTGGTGCCGCTGGCCCAAGGTTTGTGGTAACCATACCAGATACTTTAATCAACTTTTTCTTTCTTTCTTTAATTTTGAAGATGATTAAGATCCTTGTGATGAGAATGGCAGTTTATTTGCATGCATATTTTTCGCAGATTGTGTAATGTGAATTGTGAGTGTGACAAATGCAAAATACCAAGTCTTCTTTGTGATGGACTTCTAAGTGTTTTATAAACGCAAAATGCCAATCCTCCCCTCCTCCTTGACCAGACGGTCCGGGAGATGATATTAATTAGGATGAAATTTCCAAATAGGATTATTTCCGAGAATGAAGTCCCCTTTCATTCCATCCATAGCCGTGAGATCTCGATCCAACCATCTAGATAGCATCATTGTTGCTATATAAACCCGTCCAAACCAAAACACAACCCACACCCACCCCACCCGCCACGCATAGCCGTCCGATCTCGATCCAACTATCTAGAGAGCATCATGATTGCTATATAAACCCACCTAAACCCTAACATGACACCCACCCCGCGTGCCGCCGCACATTGCCAACGTCTTGTGGCGCCTCCCAAAGCCTGACACGACCCGACACCCACCCCACACATCTCCACACATTACCGACCTCTTGTGGCGCCTCCCAAACCCTAACATGACTCGACACCCCACCCCACGTGTCACCGCACATTACCAACCTCTTGTGGCAACCTCCTCCCAAACCGTAACACGACCGGACACCCACCCCACGCACCGTGACACATTACCAAGTCCTTGCAGTGAGAATGGCAGTTTAATTACATGCATATTTTTCGCACATTGTGTGATGTGAATTGTGAGTGTGACAAACGCAAAATACCAAGCCCCTTTGTGATGGACTTCTGAGTGTTATAAATGCAAAATGCCAATCGCCCACTCCTGGGAAGACGATAGCAATTAGGATGAGATTCCCAAATAGGATTATTTCCGAGAATGTATTCCCCTTCCATTCCATCCGCAGCCACCCGAAAAAGATTCTAGCAAAGCTGACGTTCTACCCGTAAGATCCCGATCCAACCATCTAGATGATCATCGCTATACAATCATGTCCAAGCCCTAACAAAACACCTTGCACGCCGCCACGCGTCGCCGTTAGATCTCGATACAACCATGTTGATTAGCATCGTAATTGCTATATATATAAACTCACCCAAAACTTAACACGAACCACACCCACCACATGCGCCGCCACACATAGCCGTCAGATCTCAATCCAACCATCTAGATGAGCATCATGATTGCTATAAAATCCGGTCCAAACCCAAACACGACCCACACCCACCCGACGTGCCGCCACGCCTAGCCGTCAGATCTTGATCCAACCATCTAGAGAACATCATGATTGCTATATAAACCCGCCTAAACCCTAACATGACCCGACACCCACCCCACGCGCCGCCGCACATTGCCAACCTCTTGCGGCGCCTCCCAAACCCTAACATGACCTGACACCCACCCGCATGCTGCCATGCATAGCCGTCAGATCTCGATCCAACCATCTAGAGAGCATCATGATTGGTATATAAACCTGCCTAAACCCTAACATGACCCCACAGCCACCTTGCACGCCGCCGCATATTGCCAACGTATTGTGGTGCCTCTCAAACCCTAACACAACCCGACACCCACCCCACACATCGCTGCACGTTACCGACCTCTTGCGGCGCCTCCCAAACCCTAACATGACCCAACACCCACCCCACGCGTCACCACACATTACCAACCTCTTGTGGCGACCTCTCCAAAACCCTAACACAACTGGAAACCCACCCCACGTGCCGCGACACATTACCAAATCCTTGCGGTGAGAATGGCAGTTGAATTACATGCATACTTTTCGCACATTGTGTGATGCGAATTGTGAGAGTGACAAACGCAAAATACCAAGCCCTCTTTGTGATGGACTTCTGAGTGTTATAAACGCAACATGCCAATCGCCCACTCCTCGTTGACCAGACGGTCGGGAAAACGATAGCAATTAGGATGAGATTTGTAAATAGGATTATTTCCGAGAATGTATCCCCCTTCCATTCCATCTGCAGCCACCCGAAAAAGATTCTAGCAAAGCCGACGTTCTACCCGTAAGATCCCGATCCAACCATCTAGATGATCATCGCTATTGCTATACAAACATGTCCAAGCCCTAACAAAACACCCACCCACCCTGCGCGCCGCCACGCATCGCCGTTAGATCTCGATACAACCATGTTGATGAGCATCGTGATTGCTATATATATAAACTCACCCAAACCTTAACACGAAACACACCCACCACACGCGCCGCCACACATAGCCGTCAGATCTCAATCCAACCATCTAGATGAGCATCATGATTGCCATATAAACCCATCCAAACCCAAACACTACCCGCACCCACCCGGCGTGCCGCCACGCATAGCTGTCAGATCTTGATCCAACGATCTAGAGAGCATCATGATTGCTATATAAACCCGCCTAAACCCTAACACGACCCAACACCCATCCTGCGCACTGCCGCACAAATTGCCAACCTCTTGCGGCGCCTCCCAAACCCTAACACGACCCGACACCCACCCCGCGCGCCGCCACGCATAGCCGTCAGATCTCGATCCAACCATCTAGAGAGAATCATGATTGGTATATAAACCCGTCTAAACCCTAACACGACCCGACACCCACCCCGGGTGCCGCCGCACATTGCCAACGTCTTGTGGCTCCTCTCAAACCCTGACATGACCCGACACCCACCCCACACATTGCCGCATGTTACCGACCTCTTGCGGCGCCTCCCAAACCCTAATATGACCCGACACCCACCCCACGCGTCGCCGCACATTACCAACCTATTGTGGCGACCTCCTCCCAAACCCTAACACGACCGGACACCCACCCCGCGCGACAGGGTTTGAGAGCCGATAAGTTTCAATAGAACATTTTTTGTCGACGTGCTAGATCTGATAGCTAACAAGTTTCAATAGATTTTTTGTGGTTTATGTGCTGGGAGCCGACAAGTTTCACGTGCACATTCTTGTTCTAGCACCTGAACACATAACCTGCCAAACCACAAATATTAATTGTGTGAGACCCACTTTTTTTGAAAGTGTGAGGCTCACTTTGTCATAAGTTACCCTCCAGAACAGACCCAGGGAAAAATGTAGCAATGTGTGAGCACGTCCAAGAAGTGTGAGACCCACTTTGTAGCAATGTGTGTACTCTTGTCAATTTTCTTTTTCAAATTCGGTATGTCATTGTTTAGACAATTAATATGAGTTTGTTTGGATCCAAATCTAGAGAATATATATTAGTACCATACATATTGGAATGCATATATAACTTGGAAGTGATTAATTGCAGTGCGACCATGACTTTGCGACCTCGCGCCGATGGCGAGGAATATGATTGGGCTTATAGATCCATCATAGGGTTACTTACGATAGAATATTTTGTGGTTGACGTGCTAGATCTGAGAGCCGACAAGTTTCAATAGAACAGTTTTGGTCGACGTGCTAGATCTGATAGCTGACAAGTTTCAATATAATTTTTTGTGGTTGGCGTGCTAGATATGGAAGCATACAAGTTTCACGTGCACATTCTCGTTCTAGCACCTGAACCCATAACATGCCAAACCACAAATATTAATTGTGTGAGACCCATTTGTTTTAAAGTGTGAGGGTCACTTTGTAATAAGTTACCCTCCACAGCAGACCCGGAGAAAAATGTAGCACCATGTGAGACACGTCCAAGAAGTGTGAGACCCACTTTATAGAAATGTGTATACTCTTGTTAATTTTTGTTTCTCAAATTCGGTATGTCATTGTTTAGACAATTAATATGAGTTTGTTTGGATCCAAATCTAGAGAATATATATTAGTACCATACATATAGCAATGCATATATAAATTGGAAATGATTAATGGCAGTGCTAATGGTGAGCTAGCTAAGGACTAATATGGATATCTCGATCTGGATCGTATAAACTCGTATTAGTTGTCTAAATAATAATTAGTTGATGGAATTTGAAAAGAAGAAAAGATATTAACAAGACAACACACATTGCATAGTACTTCCATATATTGACCAGAATTTGAGACACATGTTTTTTATAAATTTTAAAAAACTAGGCTTCTCTATTATCGAATAACGCCAGGTACAAATAGTTCTCCATAAATGGAAAGAGACACAACCTGGAGTACAACCATAATTACTCCTACGGAGATATTGTCTTTGCGGCTGCTGGTGCTGTGTCTTCGGCGGCGAGTGCTCTGCAAACTGAAGCTGCCGCTCTTATCAGAGGTATACTATACGCTGGGAATCTGGGTATGGGTAAAGTTATTTTGGAGACTGACTGTCAAGTTTTGCAACGAGCCATGACTTCGACGGACTATGATGCATCATCGCTGGGAGTCATGTTTAGGGAAGCCAAGCTTTTACTTTCAGTTAATTATATCGAGTTTCGTATTTTGTTTTGTAAGAGGGAGTGTAATTAACCTGCCCATTTGTTGGCGGCACTTGGCTTTGGAGGTGGTCTCGTTGAACCTATCGATGGCTCGACACCTTTCCTAGTGATGTAGTCCGTCTTGTGGCCGGCGAGTTGTCCGAGCCTGCAAGTTAAAGGAAATGCAAGCGTTTCCTCTAAAAAAAAGTATCACGGGCACATTCTCGTTCTAGCACCCGAAGTCTTGAACCCATAACCTGCCAAACCACAAATATTAAATGTGTGAGACCCACTTTTTTTAAAAGTGTGAGACCCACTTTGTAGTAAGATATCCTGCAGAGCAGACCCAGGGGAAAACTTGAGAGGGGCAAATGTAGCTATGTGTGAGACACTTCTGGCAAATGTAGCTATGTGTGAGACACATGCAAGAAGTGTGAGACACACTTTGTACCAATGTGTGTACTCTTGTTAATTTTTTTTTTCAAATTCGGTTCACTGATATTTAGACAATTAATATGAGTTTGTGTATATCCAAATCTAGAGAATATATATTAGTACCATACATATTGCAACGCATATATAAACTGGAAGTGATTAACAAGGTACTACAGTTAATGGTAGTGCTAATGGTGAGCTAGCTAAGGACTAATATGGATCTCTGATCTGGATCTGTATGAACTCGTATTAGTTGTCTAAATAATAATTAATAGATGAAACTTGAAAAAAGAGGAAAGATATTAACAAGACAGCACACATATTGACCAGAATTTGAGACACATGTTTTTTATAAATTCAAAAAACTAGGCTTCTCCATTATCGAATAATGCCAGATACAAATAGTCCTCCATAAATGAAAGAAAACACAACCTGGAGTACAACTGCTCATACTGAGCATTAACGATTTATAGTTAAAAAAGACAGACATGCTTTACAGCTCTTCTTCTTCTTCAGTAGGGTGGTCCGAAGAAGCCGGCGCTGGGGCCGAAGGGAAGTGCATGAAGATTGTTATTGTGTGTCCAGTTACAAATGCATTTGTTGCTTAAAATCTGGCTTAAAATCAAAATCTTCCAGAACAAATACTTTTTTGTGTATTTAACGAGATAACAGGGAATTGTGGTTAACGGGCAGTAACCGAAAATACCATCCAGTAACTAAAACTTGGTGTAGCAGGTCAAACAGCAACACACGCTGACCAGCGGAAGGAACTTGCCAACGAACCTCGACCCAACACGTGAAAACGCAAAACGGCAATGCTGGATAGATAGGCAAAAAGAGGAGGAAGCATCGAACCCGCAAGTCAGGTGCTTGCGCAGTTCAACAACAAACAACAAGACCTCTTTTCTGATTGGTCAATGCAAATTATGATAAGGTGTGTTGGTGTGTGGTTAGATTTGGTTCCTTCCGACAGCCAATTTTTAGTTCAACAACCATGTTGAGCTAAGCTAGCTAACCTCTGCAAACTATCCCCAATCTGAGACTCTGAGTGGTTTATTGACTCACGGAAGTATAGAATACAAAATTACTAGTACTGCTTTACAGGGATTATATATACAAGTGTGACTCTTATCTATACACCTGGCGGTATGGTTGACTTGACCACAATGGAAACACACCAGCATAATCTACCACAAATTCGTTTCCTCTGCTTACTCCATGTGTGGCAGTAGCTACATGGACAGAGACAACTCATGTAACTTAACCATCACTCCATAGTTACATTGCTAATTTTGCAACATGTGCTGGGAGTTCCATATGTACACCAATACAATGACAGCCCACAGAACAAGATATGTCCATCAATAAGCAACCCCGCCTGAGAACGTGTCTCCGTCGTCATTGGTCAGGCTCTCGGTTAACCAGTAACCATCCCATGAGCCTCCAACTCTCTACAACAGCAAGCAATTCAAAAATAACCAGTAGATGGAATGTAGGAAACACGGAGATGTGCTGATAGAGAAAGGTACCTGAATCATTGTAAATTGGAATATCTCCTCTTCCTCTGGCCGAGCTCCTCGAACCCAAACTCTCTGCTTATATTGGTTCTGTCGGCACAATGAGATGAAACATATCCTCTATTAAAACTGGGTAATGGAGTCTGTTAATCATGAATTCATCTCAGCATGATGGATTTCGTCTGCTTTGTGTTAGTTTTTCTCATTCAAGTAAAGAAAATGGCGCCAAGGGGAAAAACCTCTTCAACCCACAAACTGCTTAATATCTTTCTTTCTTTGTGGGCAAGCAGCACTCTGTAGGTTGAGTGATGAAATATCCGCCGGAAACGCTCGAACTGAAACAGTATAGGCGGCAAGTAGTAAGGATGGCAACTCTTGATTATCAACGCAGGTCAGAAGGAAGACATCTCTGGTGTACCTGTCCTAGATCAAATTGTCGTCCAAAATAAGTTGATCTTTCAAATGGATCAAAGCCTGCAAACTAATAAGACCACATAGACCCGTCAGACTGACCAAGCCGACTTTCAAACAGAAGAAATTCCATAGAAATGCCTAAATAAATGAATAATTATCATGCCCTTGCTATTATTAGCCTATTACCCGGTACATGACCTCTATCCCATAGTCTTGGCGAGGTCGGTCATTGTATTTTAAGGCCTCAAGTTGGTATTCCACAGCTTCTTCTGCATTATACTGAAAAAGGGAATACCATGTTTATTGTGTGCTGGCAAAAAATATTTGAATATTATGATATTTCAAAGTTGTTTTCTGTTAGGGAATTACATTCAACCTGGGTCCCAAAGGCTTTTTCTTGCGTGTTTCAAGCCTGCAGCAGCATGGATATACCGAGTCAGAGAAATCTTGTACAGAAATAACTGATACACATGTGCAGTGATAGCTTAACTGTTATACCTAGAAAGACCATGTAAGAAATACTAGCTGATACACATGCAGTGACAGCCTAACTGTTATATATGGCACGGCAGGCAAGAAACACTTGCTATCACAAATGCTATGCTTATGTCATTTTGCAAGATTCTACATTTTTTTTTTCTCGAACACGCCAAGCAGCGTGTCATTTTCATTGAGAAGAAAGCGCAAGAAGCGCAAGTACAATTAGGCAACAAAAACCGGGACCCAACGGATCCCCAAACAAAAAAAAAGGAAAGAAAGAGAAACAAAGGCCAAAGGCCACTATACAGGGGCAGAAATCAAGATTCTACATATTCAATAGAAAGTATGGCACTATCTAAGGTTGAAGCTTCTAGAGATAAATATGGAGCTACCTGAGAACAACAATGATTTTATAAGATGATACAACAGAAATTCATTCCATTAGCACCCTGCCTACAAGAACACCTGATAGGCAAAGCTAAGTGTCTCACAAACTTGCTAACTATCACCTCTTCTCACTGCAATTTGTGTTAATATGCCAACCCCTTTGATTCTCAGCCATTTACGCAAATCTAAGGTAAGGCTGGAAGAAAGATTTCCGTGGAGATTACATTTTACAAAACTTACTTCTACCCAAAATCAATAGATCAACAAGCTAAAAATAAAATGTAGCACTAGAAGCACATCAGCAGTTGACAAACATCACACATGGACGAAATGGCTAGATCAACCCGGATATTCGGTTAGTTGCTTGCCCCTTAAAGCTAGGACTTCGACTAGATAAGATTTGTCATTAGGAATAAGATTGAGTTTGCTTTCTGCAGGAGATAAGAGATCATCTCCACGTGCTACATGAAGGGGATTGAGGAGCTGTGCTACCCTGTGCCACACCAAGAGACGGCACACAAATACCCTCCTTCTTCTCCTCTGTTTTACATTCTAGCATGTAAATCTAGTTTGCAAATGCTCGCATCCAGAGCAAGGAAACACGAGAAGAAAGCTGCAGGGTGAAACGGAGGGTACGTACCAATCGGAGGAGAGGAAGTCCGGCACGTCGGAGGCGGAAGCGGAGGCCGAGACTCTGAGCCGGGGTGCCGCCGTAGCCAGGCCCGGCCGCGCCGACCCGATTCCGCCGCCGCGGATTGGGCACGGCAGGAGACCGATCGGCTTCGCGGGCGTCGCAGGAGCCAACGACGCCATTGACAGCCACTGTAGTTTCGTTTCTCTTTTCCCTTCTCTCCGGTTTATTCAGGACCAGAAAATCCAGCCAAAGAAAAAAGAAGACCGAGGAGTGAATTTTCCTATTGGGCCGGGGGCTCCACGTCTTCCTCCAAGGTCCTGGAGCCCGGCGAGGCCCATATGTCAATGGAAGTTATTATAGATTCGTTAATCCCCAAGCTTCATAACTGCTTATCCATTCGCGCTCCGGGAAGCAAGCGGTCACCATGGCGCCAGCTCCTCCCCCAAACCTCTCATAAACCCCGCGGCGGCTTCCGGCTTCGCTTCCCACCGCCATGCCCATGCCCGCCTCCTCCAGCTCCTAGGATGCCGCCTCCGCCGACGAAGCCCCACCTGAACCCTCCCTTGCTCCTCCTCGGCTCCCTCCGCTCCTCGCAACCCCTCCCGCCCTCGCGCCCGCGGAGCGGGCGCCTCAGCTCCAGCCCCGGCCGGCCTCCTCGCGCGGTCGTTTCGGTGTCGTCAGAGTCGGCGGCGGCGGCTTCCACATCCTCCGCCGACACGAGCGCGGCGCTGCGGGAGCTCTGCGCGCATGGGGAGCTGCAGCAGGCGCTCTGGCTGCTCGAGTCCTCCCCGGAGCCGCCCGACGAGGACGCCTACGTGGCGCTCTTCCACCTCTGCGAGTGGCGCCGGGCCGCGGAGCACGGGCTGCGCGCGTGCGGGCACGCCGACGCCGCGCACGGCACCTTCGGGCTCCGCCTCGGGAACGCCATGCTCAGCATGCTCGTCCGGTTCGGGGAGACGTGGCACGCGTGGAAGGTGTTCGCGAAAATGCCCGAGCGGGACGTCTTCTCGTGGAACGTCATGGTGGGAGGGTACGGCAAGGCGGGGTTCCTGGAGGAGGCGCTGGACTTGTACCACAGGATGCTGTGGGCTGGGGCGAGGCCCGACGTGTACACGTTCCCCTGCGTGCTGCGGAGCTGCGGGGGCGTCCCAGACTTGACGATGGGGAGGGAGGTGCACGCTCATGTGCTGAGGTTCGGGCTCGGAGTCGAGGTCGATGTGTTGAATGCGCTCGTGACCATGTATGCCAAGTGTGGTGATGTTGAGGCTGCACGGAAGGTGTTTGATGGCATGTCATTGACGGACTGCATCTCATGGAACGCGATGATTGCCGGGCATTTTGAAAACCATGAGTGCGAGGCGGGGCTGGAGTTATTTCTTCACATGCTGGAGGATGAAGTGGAGCCGAATCTCATGACGATAACCAGTGTGACTGTTGCATCTGGATTGTTGTCTGACCTTGATTTTGCAAAGGAAATACATGCATTAGCCGTAAAGAGAGGCTTTGCCACTGATGTTGCATTCTGTAACTCCTTGATTCAGATGTATTCCAGTCTTGGGAGGATGGGGGAAGCATGCACAGTATTCTCAAGAATGGAGACCAGAGATGCCATGTCATGGACAGCCATGATATCAGGGTATGAGAAAAACGGCTTTCCGGACAAAGCTCTTGAAGTGTATGCACTCATGGAAGTAAACAACGTCAGTCCTGATGATGTTACTGTAGCAAGCGCTCTTGCTGCTTGTGCTTCCTTAGGGCGATTAGATGTTGGCATCAAGTTGCATGAGCTTGCCACAAGCAAGGGATTCATAAGGTACATCGTGGTTGCAAACGCACTCGTTGAAATGTATGCGAAGTCAAAGATCATTGAAAAAGCTATTGAAGTTTTTAAGTACATGCCTGACAAGGATGTCATATCGTGGAGTTCAATGATTGCAGGCTTTTGCTTTAACCATAAGAACTTCGAGGCTCTATATTATTTCCGGCATATGCTGGCAGATGTAAAACCCAATTCTGTTACTTTTATTGCTGCTCTTGCTGCTTGTGCTGCCACTGGGTCTTTGAGGTGTGGTAAAGAGATCCATGCACATGTTTTAAGGCAAGGTATCGCATCTGAAGGTTATGTACCCAATGCTCTTCTAGACTTGTATGTGAAATGTGGCCAGACAGGATATGCCTGGGCACAGTTTGGTGCACATGGCACAAAGGATGTTGTATCTTGGAATATCATGCTTGCTGGTTTTGTTGCTCATGGGCATGGAGACATTGCTCTATCATTCTTCAATGAAATGTTAGAAACTGGAGAGCATCCGGATGAAGTTACGTTTGTTGCTCTGTTGTGTGGTTGCAGTAGGGCTGGAATGGTTAGTCAGGGTTGGGAACTTTTTCATAGTATGACTGAGAAGTACTCAATTGTTCCAAATCTCAAACATTATGCATGCATGGTGGATTTACTGAGCCGTGTTGGGAGATTAACAGAAGGTTACAACTTCATAAATAGAATGCCTATTACACCAGATGCTGCTGTATGGGGAGCCCTGCTGAATGGATGTCGGATACACCGGAATATTGAACTTGGCGAGCTTGCTGCGAAAATTGTCCTTGAGTTGGAACCTAATGATGCTGGATATCATGTTCTTCTCTCTGATTTATATGCCGATGCTGGCATGTGGGCTGAAGTGTCTAAGGTGAGAAAAACCATGCGAGTGAAGGGATTGGAGCATGACTATGGATGTAGCTGGGTTGAAGTTAAAGGAGCTATCCATGCATTTCTTACAGATGATGAATCACATCCACAGATCAAAGAAATAAATGATGTTTTAGATGGCATATATGAGCGGATGAAAGCATCTGGGTTTGCTCCTGTTGAATCTTATTCTTTAGAAGATAAAGAAGTGTCCAAGGATGATGTGTTATGTGGTCACAGTGAAAGACTAGCTGTTGCTTTTGGTTTGATCAATACCACACCTGGCACCTCAATTTGTGTCACAAAGAACCAGTACACTTGCGAAAGCTGTCATGGTATATTGAGGATGATTTCTAAGATTGTTCGAAGAGAAATAACTGTCAGGGACACCAAGGAATTCCACCATTTTAGGGATGGAAGTTGTTCATGCGGAGGTTCAGGCTAAGGAGAATATAGTATGTGGCCTGTGCAATTATTCACCTCGGTTCCGAACCAAAGTACAGAAGTCTTTTGTAACAAGCATTGTGAACCTGATATAGAAATAGTCATGAGCAAGTAGCAGGACAGACATCTTTGATACAACAACATGCCCACCACAGGACTGATTGCTGCTTAGATAAACATATCTTAGGTTTTGGGTCATGTAAATTTACAACTTGGTACATGACAAAGAATGGTGAAAAGTTATCCGAGATGCTGGAATTCAGTTTCTACATCTCGACCTCACAGAAAGTAATCTATTTATTTCTCTCCTCTTATCAGTTAACTTCCAAAAGGTCCTGTTATTTCTTTCTTAATTGGTCTACTGTTCCTTCCTTGCAGTCTCCTGAAGTAGTTCTTCTTGGAGATGATATTTGCTTCCAACAACTTGCCAAAGAAATATCAAGTAAGTTTAATCTAGTAAGGAAGGGCCTGATAGTCAATTGCAGTTTTGTTGAATAGGAGTAGCTGTAATTGTAACAGCTGTCAAGTGTCAACTATAGGCTGCATACTGTAGAGCTGCAATTTTTGCCGGTTTCATGTTATTAGTAATAGTATATGCTGGGCTGTTGGCTGTAGCCTGCTCTGTGTGTGTGTGTGTGTGTGTGTGTGTGTGTGTGTGTGTGTGTGTGTGTGTCTGTTTTCCTGGCCCATGTATCTGTTGGCTCCTTTCTGGGAACCCTAACTAATAGAGAGAGAGTTTCACCCCTCTCAGCCGTCACTTACCTTCATGGTATCAGAGCATAGGTTGCTGCTGGTGGAAATGGAAGAGGTGGATATCTGAGAGGAGGGGAAGGCTTGCTCACCCCTCAGGGCGGAAGTAGAGGTGGTGGAGAAGTAGATCTGAGTGCAGGAGGAGGTCTGGGCGGAAGTAGAGGTGGTGGAGAAGTAGATCCGGGTGCAGGAGGAGGTCTGGAAGAATGGGAGATCAGGGAGTACTAAAGATGTTGAAGCTGGCAGAGCTTCTCTCTGTCAAGGCAGAGAGCACATCGGCTGCAGGTGCACTCGTGCCACAGGCTGAAGTGGTCCAGAAGATAGAGCTGATGTCTAATGACATCAAGCTAGAGGGGGTCAAGAACTACTTGAGTTGGTCCAGAAGAGCTCTACTGATCTTGAGGACCAAGGGGCTGGAAGGCTATGTCAAGGGTGGAGTCAGTGAACCAGAGGACAAGACAGGCTCAGAATGGAAGAAGTGGAGCATCATTGACTCCACTGTGGCGGTGTGGTTGCTGAACTCATTGACTCCATCAATTGCTGCAGCAGTGGAGACCTTGTCAAGTGCATCAGAGGTATGGAAAACCTTAGAAACAATGTATTCTGGGAAAGGAAATGTGATGCTTATGGCACAAATTTAAGATAGAATAAATGAGTTGAAGCAGGGGGATAAGTCAGTGATGGATTATGTGGCAGAAATACAACACTTGTGGGCTGATTTGGATCACTATGATCCTTTAGAGTTGTCACATTCAGAGTGTGTTGCTGCTGCTGCTAAGAAATGGATAGAGCGAAGGAGAGCGATGAAGTTTCTAAAGGGGCTCAGTTCTGAGTTTGAAGGAAGGCGTGCTGGATTGTTCCACCAACCAGCACTCCCATCCTTGGAGGAGGCAGTTGCAGCGATGGCCCAGGAGGAGGTAAGGTTGAAGTTAAAGAAGGATGGAGAAGCAACTCCATCACGTTCAGCCTTCATTGCAGCAGAACGTAAGGAGACGAGGGAGTGTTATAATTGTGGACAGATAGGCCACCTAAGTCGCTATTGTCCAAAACCACGCAGAGAAATGCGTGGAAGGGGGAGAGGACCTAGCAGAGGTGGATCCTATAGAGGTAGAGGCAGGGGCTATTCTGGTGGCTCTGTCCATGTTGGTGATTCCAAAGCAAATCTTGCAGTTCCAGAAGAAGGAACATCAAGTGATTCTCAAGGGGAGTCAAAGAGGAAAAACCAGGAGGACAACAGCTTTGGGAACTTCGCTCACTTTGCCTACACCGATGAAGGTAATGTTGCAAATGCATCCATATCCACACACAAATCATGCCCAGATTGGATACTTGATTCTGGAGCATCCAAACATGTCACGGGTAACTCAAAGGAATTTGAATCATACATTCAGCATCCACCTACACACAATGAAACAATTCAAACCGCAGATGGCATCTCTCAACCTATAAAGGGACTTGGAACTATTCAGTGCACTCCTGTCATTAAGTTATCATCAGTTTTACATGTTCCGGCCTTCCCTGTAAATTTGGTGTCTTTGAGTGCTTTGATTGATCAACTAGATTGTCGAATAATTCTTGATAAGAAGATGTGTTTGATTGAGGAGATGATGACTGGAAGGAAGCTCGGGACAGGAACCAGGCGTAAAGGATTGTGGTATATGGACCGTGAGATGCCCAGCACTACCACAAGTTTAGTACCAGCTGCAATACTAGGTGAAAAGGAAACAATGGCAATCATCCATCACTGTCGGATGGGGCATATGGCTTTTGATAAGATGTATAAGGTGTTTCTTGATGTAATGTGTGGGGTGGACAAGAGTACACTCAAGTGTGATGCATGTGAGTATGCAAAACACACGAGAACTTCCTATGTGAGTAAGGGGCTTAGAAGTATATCCCCGTTTATGTTGATTCATTCAGATGTGTGGACATGTCCTGTTGTCTCTGTCAGTGGTATGAAATATTTTGTGACATTTATTGACTGCCACACTCGTATGACGTGGATATATCTCCTGCGACATAAGGATGAGGTGTTTAAATGTTTTCAGGATTTTTATGCCTTTGTGAAAAACCAATTTAGCATGCAGGTACAGATGATAAGGACCGATAATGGTACTGAATATGTGAACCATCAATTCAGTGGCTTCTTGTCATCTCAAGGTATACAACATTAGACCTCTTGTCCTGATACCCCCCCGCAGAATGGAGTTGCAGAAAGGAAGAATCGACACATTTTGGAAGTGGCCCGATCACTCATGTACACCATGAATGTTCCCAAATTTTTATGGAGTGAAGCTGTAATGATTGCAACATACCTGATCAACCGTATGCCTTCAAAGGTGATTGGCATGAAGTCTCCTTGTGAGATGCTACTGGGGGAAAACAAATTCCTGGTTCCTCCAAAGTTATTTGGATGCACTTGTTTTGTTAGAGATCATAGACCATCAGTTGGAAAACTGGATCCAAGAGCACTTAAATGTATCTTCATTGGTTACCCCGCAAGACAAAGAGGTTACAAATGTTGGAGTCCCACTGAACGGTGAACATTTGTAAGGATGGATGTTACCTTCCGAGAGGCTGAGCCTTTTTATGGGGAGAAGACAGATTTCAGTGCATTATTTGAAGATCTTGACCCTCCCAAGTGCATAGAGGATTGTCAATAGGGGGAGAATACGTCCAATTCTAGGGAAGAAGAACACCAATAGTGGGATCCATACCAGTTGATGTTGAGGAAATTGAATTACCAAATGCCCAGAGATGGCCAAGACCGAATCAAGAGAATAACCTTCAAGTGTACACAAGAAGGAAAAGGTCTATGGAAGAACAGGTGCAGGGGGAGCAAGAGAAGGAAATCAGCTTCAGGGGGAGCAACATGAACAAAATCAAGAGCGTGAGATCTCATTTGGAGGAGGCCAAACTTCAGATGACACAAGTACTAGCATGGACTTGCCGATTGCCCTGAGGAAAGAAACACAGGGAGCAGGAAGAGAACCACCAGACAGGTAAGGGTTTAAGCATGGCATAAGTAACTATGTTTCATATGAAGCGTTGTCTTCATCATATAAAGCTTTTGTTGCATCATTTCAAATTGCTGCAATACCAAAAGACGGGAAAGAAGCAAAACAAGACCCAAGATGGAGGGAAGCCATGATGGAGGAATTAGAGGCTCTAAGGAAGAATAAAACCTGGGAGCTAGCTTATCTTCCAAAGGGAAAGAAGGCAGTTAGTTGTAAGTGGATCTATACGGTAAAGCAGAATCCTGAAGGGAAAATTGAAAGATACAAGGCTAGACTAGTGGCCAGAGGGTATAGTCAAACTTATGGCGAGACGTTTGCACCGGTGACAAAAATGAATACTGTGAGGATTCTAATATCTTGTGTTGCTAATTTTGGTTGGCCACTACATCAATTTGATGTCAAGAATTCCTTCCTACATGGTGACTTACAAGAGGAGGTGTACATGGAGATCCCACCTGGTTTTTCTGCATCCGAGGCTGCAGGAAAGGTATGTAGGCTGAAGAAATCACTCTACGGTTTAAAGCAATCACCGAGGGCCTGGTTCGACAGGTTTAGAAAGGCTGTATGCAGCATGGGGTATGGACAATGTAATGGTGATCACACGGTGTTTTATAAGCACTCCGAACAATATATCATTGTCCTTGCTGTCTATGTTGATGATATCATAATTACAGGAGATAATGAGCAGGAGATAGCAAGATTAAAGAAATGTCTAGGTGAGGCATTTGAAGTTAAAGATCTTGGTCAGCTAAAATACTTTCTTGGTATAGAAGTTGCCAGGTCAAAGAAGGGAATTGCTTTGTTTCAGAGAAAGTATACTTTAGATCTTCTGAGTGATATGGGAATGCTTGGATGTCGGACAGCTCCAGCTCCAATTGAGCAAAATCATAAATTGGCTGCTCAGCTAGGTGAACCTGTTGACCGAGAAAGATATCAACAGTTGGTTGGTCGACTTCAATATCTGTGCCATACAAGGCCAGACATTACATATGTTGTAAGTGTTGTCAGCAGGTATATGCATGATCCTAGGAGTGGACATCTTGATGTTGTTTATCGAATCTTCAGATACCTCAAGGGCAGTCCAGGGAAGGGGTTGTGGTTTAAGACTAATGGTCACCTGAATGTGGATGATTACAGTGACGCAGACTGGGCTAGCTGCTTGGATGATAGACGGTCAACCTCAAGTTTTTGTGTGTTTGTAGGGGGAATTTGGTATCCTGGAGAAGCAAGAAGCAGCCTGTGGTGTCTAAATCAACGGCTGAGGCTGAGTATAGGGCCATGTCTCAAGGTTTAAGTGAGATATTATGGATAAGAGGCCTCCTACTTGAGCTAAAGGTACTGAGACAAGGACCTCTGAATTTGTGGTGCGACAACAAGTCCGCCATTTGTATTGCAAATAATCCTGTTCAGCATGATAGGATCGAACATGTAGAGATAGACAGATTCTTCATCAAGGAAAAGTTGGATGCTGGTATTATCAAGATTACTCATGTTAGCTCAGGACAACAAGTTGCAGATTGTCTAACAAAAGGGTTGGGAACTAGAGAGTGCAATCTGGCATGTGACAAGATGGGCATGATAGACATGTTGCCGGGCGCAGCCAAGGGATACATCCGGAGGTTCTGCGATGTAGTAGAAGTGGCCCATCGGAGATGATAAAGACAAATGACTAACACCCTGAAACAAAAATGGATGAGATGGCGCTGAGGGAGGGGTAGGAGAAGTTAGGGTTACGCGTGAAAAATAAGTAAACGATTATCGACCGTTGGATGGAGATCGGACGGGCCAAAAATGTAGCGGAAGTTTTAAAAAATAGGGCAACTTTTTATTTACTGCCATGCCATATATGGGCAGAAGCATGGAAAAACAAAGGGCGATGGATAGGAAATTAAGGTTACGTGTGAAAAAAAGAAAAAGACATAGACATCTGAATATTCCTCTCTTAATTTGTGGTTGTGTCCGGCCACTTCATCACGTACACGGCCGTCTAGTCATAGGCCATGTTCGTTCGGGCCTCTGTTTTAGCTTTTGGTGCTTTTAGCAATCTCAAAAGCACTTCTGCTGAGAAGCACCTCCGGACATGCTTTTGATGCTTTTAGCTGAGAAGCACATCCGGAGATGCTTCTCAGCGGGATTGTTAGAAGCACCAAAAACTGAAACAAAGGCCAAACAAACGAGCCCGTAGGCTCATAGCTGCATCCAGGATTATCGATAGAAGCAGTGACGGAAACCATAAAATCGCATTTCTCAAAAAAAAAACACCATAAAATCGCATAATCGAAGGAAGTTCTAACAGTATACAAGAAAGTCTGACATGTGTATACAAGAAAGTCTGACAAGAGTAGTATAAAATCTCGACGTGTCAAACACGGACCGATGCATTTTGTGCGCGTGGCTTGCCCGTCGTCGGCCAAGGTAGCGAGCTTCTTCCGATACACCCGCGTCTCGCGCTCCCCGCCCAAGCAGAAACTTCTTCGTTAGTGCCAGTCTCCTCCAGCACGAGCGAGCCTTGCGCTCAACTTCTTTTTCCGGACAGCGAGACACTTGCTACCGCCAAATATCTAGTGGAGTACCTCCGACGTGCCAAACTTGCCAATCTTTCGCGTGGTGGTTCCACACGCCAAGTTACCTGTGCTACGAAGTCCCGGCGCTTGGCCAACCAGCTAAAATCCAGCGTCCGAGTCCAAATCAACCGCCCCGATCTGTCTGGCCCGCCCGCAACCCCTTCTCCCCCGGAAAGCTAACGCTTCCCCCAACTCCATTCCCCTGCCCCGGGCAAAAAGGGCTATAAGAATCCGCCAAAGAGCCGAGAGATTGAAGCGATCCTGCTCCAAACTCCAGAGATCGATCGATCGACGAGCATGCCGGTCTCCTCCGCCATCAGCTGCTGCCAGCAGCTCAGACCTCCGGGTCCACCTCCGGCGCCGAGAGAAGAAGGCAGCAGCAGCAGTAGTCGTATCCCGCTGTCGCGGCGCAGGGCGTGCTTTCTCGCGGCGGCGGCGGCGTGCGTGGTGGCC
Source organism: Brachypodium distachyon (assembly GCF_000005505.3). Taxonomy (NCBI): domain Eukaryota; kingdom Viridiplantae; phylum Streptophyta; class Magnoliopsida; order Poales; family Poaceae; genus Brachypodium; species Brachypodium distachyon. The sequence continues at coordinate 13,896,253 of NC_016132.3, read as the reverse complement.
GTGGCGGCGGGAGGGGCCGGAGAAGCAGCGGCGATGGCGCGGGGCGCGCCGCACGAGCACGAGGCGGCGGCGGCGGTGCGCGTGCAGGCTGGGGCGGCGGCGAGGTGGAGCGAGCGCAGGCAGTGCCCGCCGTGGCGGGCGAATTCGCTGGAGAACGTAGTGCCGGAGAACCTGCCGCGCCCGTCGGCGCGGCGGAGGTACAACGGCGTCGGGGAGAGGGATCCCGCGCCGGCGCCAGCCGCGTCGCCTGAGGCCGTGCTCCCGTTCCTGGCGCTGCGCTCCGGCGGCATGGGCTGCTTCTCTCTCTAATCTAATCTAATCTAATCGAATCGAATCTAATCCCGGCGGCCCATTTACGATTGTAATTAGATTATTAATCAAGGGGTTGGCTAGATTAGCAAATTAGCGTAGCCCTGTTGTACTGTATATACTGTACTCTACTGCAGCTTGATTAGATTCTACCGCTAGCAAGACAAATAATCCGTCCCACATATTAGTAGCTGGGAGGTGCAAATATTGTCATTCTTTGCTCCTAAAAAGGGGCTACTGTAACTGTAAATTTGTAATTGATCGGTGATGTATACTATAGTAAATTCTATTTTCGTTCTGATTGTGTTTGGTCATGTCGCTTTCTACGGAAAGTAGTTTGACCACGAAAGAGGAAACCGGACACTAATACATTTTCAGCTTTTGCACGAAAAAAAAAAGAGGTTTTGAGAATTTTACAGATCGATCTATGGGGCTGAGATTTTGAGAACCTGAGTCCTGAGGTCAGTTGGATTGTTGCGCGTTTGGTAATTGGGGCGTGCTACTACAGCATCTTGGAGATGAACGTAGTACTGCTGCCCTTGTTGCTTCAGCTTCTCGTAGTAGCAGTAGTACAATGGCCTGGAGTGAAGTACAATATGGCCTGGATGAGCTGCCTGCAGGGGTTCCGTGCAGTACGACAGTGACCTTGCTCGTCGTCGCCGCCGGTTCATGTCGACGTCGACATGCCAAGTTATCGGTGCATTGAAACCGCTGAAAGAATTGTGTTCTGTGATCTCCATGCAGTGTATTCCAATAGAAAAAATATCGTTTCGCTTTCAAGGATTTCACGCATAATGTGAGAAATTATCCTCAGGCTATTGTGGAACTCAGCTTGGAAACGGCGGACCTGACGCTTCATTCCAAGCAAGGCTTGATTTTTCTTTTCTTTTTTACTATTTCTTAATTTACAGTTGCGTCCGTGGTAGGATCGTACATCGCCCAAACTTCACAAAAATTACATCAGTGTGCCACCGTCCGAACTCCCGAATCGTTTTTCTCCTTTCTTTTCTCGCATCTCGCCCGCTGTTCGCATGCCACCACTCCTCCCTACCCCGCGCGCCGCCACCGCCATGTGGTTCGGCACTGCCCGGTCCTCGCAGACGCTGCCATGAGACGCAGTCCATCCGCTAAGGACGGGCGCCTGAGGAGAGCGCCGCCGGCCTGGCCTCCTCCTCCGGTTCCAGACGCCACCACCTCGTCCCCCTCGAGGAAAAGCGCACGACGACGACCTCGTCGGATTCGGCCTCCCCCAGCCTCAACGCCGCCGGGACCGGGCTCCTCCGACCCTGCCGCGGCCGGATCCGGCTTGCCCCGACCCCTCCCTGCATCGAACAAGCGGCTTATAATGGATGGATCTAGGTATTGCAAGTGGCCTTTCATATTCTGTCGTTGCCAATTCCTAGCTAATTCCTTTGCGATGCTCATGATGCTACTTTACCTAGCTAATTCCTTTGCGATACTCATGATGTGCCACAATCGACCATTTATTCAAGTTCCGAAATATGTCTGATGCCATCTCAAATTACTGTGAGCCCAATGCCCACTTGGAAAGAGTGTTACACAGAAATCATGTGCCAACATGTTTTCATAAGTAGTCCTATTCTGGAAGAAATAGCTCATAAGGAGTATGTGTTAATTTTCAGGTCTGTTTCTCAGGTATCAGGTGAACTGATCTCTAATATAGGCTATAGTTTGTCAATTTTGATGCTTACATACTCATTAGCTATGATACCTAATTTGGGCAGTGCTAGCAATATATATACTTTGTGGATTTTTTATATCATGTATGCGTACTAAAGTAAGTATTTAATATTTTGAATTTGATGGTATGATTGGTTAACGACCTCCTTGCAGTTGATAAGAGCATTTTCAAACCAAATTTCTGGTACAGGACTCCTCGTGTCTCATATTATCATCTATCAGTAATGAGATAACAATGTTCAATGTGTATATATTTTTGGTGATTTTCTAAAAAAGTGCTATCTTAATGTATTGTCTCTGATTCTTTTTTCAGGTCTAATCATCTTATCAGTTACTCACTTTTGGCGAATAGACTGCTGGTCCTTTGGTTTGTTTGCTACAGTGGGTTTCAGAATAGAGGTGCAGCGGTGCAGGTCAGAGTTGTCCAATGATTCGATTCTCTTTGCAATTTGTTTTATAGATGAGGAATAGTTATTCTATTCCGCTTGTTGCACGAATTGTAACAGTTATGGCTGTATACCTTATCTATTAAAACAATGCAAATGGATCCATATTATCCATCTAGCCCATTATCTTATTTGTAAATTTTTTACTGATTGGTAAGATCGAGGAAGATAAGACTCTTTGGTCTTTGCATCGGCATGTCGATATGTAATTTGGGGCTGTTCTTGCCTGATTCAGTTTGCCTTTTTTCACCTATATATCATGTTATCTGAGACTGTATACATGAAGTGATTTTTTTTATTGTAACCGGATGTCCAGGGGTCAAAACAGCTAAAGAGTTATTTTTGTATAGTATGAAATAACATCTTCGCACCATAGATATTGTTGGTGATTTTGCCACTGATAATGCATGGCTTAAGTTTCCTGTATGGACTCTTGGGAACTGGAAAGCCATACTTGACAGCACTGCGGCAACAAAGGCCGGTTTCTCATTCTTTAGGTCATGAGAGTATCTGTTATGTAGTTAACTTTCTTATGAGTAGTCAAACTTGGATAACCATGTTATTATATTTCTATAGTGCAGCAAGGTACTCATATCAGTTTTCCAGTGATGTGTAGTTCATGTTTGGTTTTCAATTAAGCAATAAAAGTTAGTAGTCATCTCAATTGGTTTTTGCTTCAAAGTTGAAAAAAAATAGTTAGATAGTTAATGGCTTAATGCACCAGAATTCCATGTTTGCTTTTGTTTTTATGGTAAGTTAATGTCCATATGCATGCAGCACCGAAGGAAGGAGATGGGGCGCCAACTAAGAAAAGGGGAGAAAAGAAGATAGAGCCGAGACGACGAGGAAGAGAAATAGAAGGATTACATTGCTATTGAACCAAATCGTATTCAGTCTTCTGGAAAGACTGATGAATGGAATGGTCGCCTTCTTTACCGCATAACGAAAAGATACACAGATAATTTTTTTCCTTTAATGTAAGTAGAGGTATTTTATATCGTTATATATGAATATTTGTGTAGGATTTCTATAATGATTTCTGTAATGATTTCCGTACAGCTGAAGATTGCTAATGAATTGTTGAAAGACAATCACATTTGGGATAAATATTGTCATTGTCACATGTCTTCACCATATAATTTGATGTGCCGTCATCCATCATCATCATGTAGTTAAAACAAAGTGAGATACTTGCCTTAAAAACCGAGAGAGCAAGGAATCAGAAAGAGAAAAGTGGAGGTATGTGTTATCTTCTAATGTTCATAACACATATTGTTATTCTACTCACAATTTATTTTACCGTAGCAAAGCACGGGCTCCTAACTAGTTTCTCCTTTTAGGCGAGTAAGCTTGAACGGTTTGGACAAACGTTGATTTGGCCACTCCAATTTTTAAAGGTCTACAGGTACACCAAGGCCCGAATCTGGGATTGTCAAAAAAAAAGGCCCGAATCTGGGAAGTGTCGAGTTGGGCTAACTGCATCAGCCCAAGTAAAAGTGGCGGGCAAGCAAACCTTGGTTGCATAAGTCAACTTGAACCAAAAGGTTCGTGGGCTCTGAAATTACCGGAGCTCGGTGCTGGCTTGCTGACACCCGCACGTACGTACGATTACGAAGGGGTGCTGCTTTGGCGGCTGTCTTTTATATTCCCCTGCCCGATGGATCGGACCGACCCGCCTAGCACGACCGGTTCAAACTTCAAACCCGATGATCACGACACACGACCACCCGCAAAACAAACCGATAATCCGGCGCCAGCCATCGGATCATTACTGCATCCGCCGGCAACAACGAAGGCACCAGCCGATGGACCAGAGTAAGCGTCAGACATACCCAGGAGCGATCACATCAAAGTGAGTGACCCGCCCTATATATGTCCACCGCCCAGGCAAGCTCAGCTCCATCCCATCCCAATTCCCACACTACAGCACATCACAAAACAGAGCTCAGCTCTGGGTCAAATTTCAAAAAAAACAAAACAGAGCTCAGCTAGCTCACCGAATTAACACCCCGTTCCCATGGCCACCAGCGTAATCACCAGCCTCGTGCCTTTGTCCAGGCCGCGCCGCACCGTGCAGATGTACTGGGCGCGGAGGAACAACCACTACCGGCGCCTCGGCAGCGGCGGCTCGCCCTCGCGGCACCTCAAGGTAGCCCGCCTCGGCGGCGGCGCCGGCCCCGGCGCGCCCCGCAGGACGCGGGCGCCCGGCGCTGCCGTGCGGCGACTAAGGTGGGTGGCCACCATGCTGCTGTCCCCGGCGCGCGTGCTGGCGCGGCTGCGGGACGCGTACGTGGACGCCATGCTGGCGCTGGCCGCGGCGAGGACGTGCGCGGCCATGGCCAGGCCCCGGGTCGGCGCCGCTGCCGGCGCGGAGTACCAGACGGCGTCCGCGCTCTGGGCGAAGCGGGTGCCCCGGGCGCGCACGGAGCGGCATGGGTCGGCGTCGTCGGCTAGCGAGTTCGAGCGCCGGATGATGGCGCACATCTACAACGCGCTCGTCACGCCCGAGGTCGCCATGGCCTGAAATCGAACCGGTCTGTCGTCTCGGCCTCAACCTCAGTACTCCCGGAGTGTAATTTAGCTGCACGTTCTGGCTATCGATCAAGTTTGGTCAAGAGAGTCAAGCCCACCACCGGCATGTGCTCGTGCGTGTTCCGTCCATGGTTAGTGCCTTAGTGGTGAATGTGTAAATTAGTGTCTTGGGATTCGAGATGTCAGTGTATGTAGGCGTCTGGATTAAATTCACGGGGAAGAAGTGCACGAAAAAAAGGGTTGAGGTGCACGTTGTGTAAAGTGTAGAAGTACTACGTACGGCACACATGTTTCGACTTTGAAATAGAACTATGTACGCCTCTTATTTATTTGTTTTCAAGCTTCTGGTGTGTGCGTTTTTTAAAAGTGTGTGTGGCAATGTGGGTGGGCAATCTTGCAACTTTGCAGGAGTCGTCCTCTGTCCGTCATACAAAAAGGAAAACGGCCGAACCGACTTTCCTTTGCAAACTAGGAGGAGGGACGGAGTGAGCCGCCTGGTCACTTGCTCCTGTCTGTGCAAACGAACATAATTCTCTGCCTTCTTATAAAAAAAACTGGATTTGCTAGGGAACAGTCGCCTGAGAAATTTGTTTTCTCATTCGACGGCCGAAACAAACTAAGCTAACTACGTAACGAACTGATTTAAATGATCTATGGTAGTTGGTCTGGTGGTCTGTGTATGTTCTGCCGTCCCAGAGGTCCCAGGTTCAAACGCTCGGCCATGTTTTTGTTGCTTTTTTGTTTTCTTTTTCTAATTTATAACTCGTTTAGTTTTTGTTTTTCATTTTTATTTCTATTTGTTTTCAACTTTATATATGTGCAATAATGCAAAATAGCAGTATAAGATAATTTGTACATTTATTTTATTTTCTTGTGTTCCAATTTTTTTTGACATATTCTAAAAACCATAATGGCAAAAATATTACATGCGCAAAGTGTGCAACTTCATAGGTTGTAAAATTTGAAAGCCTAAATTCGCAAAAAAATTTAGTCGTGCCTTTAATTTTCTATGTTGCACGGGATTGCAACTTTAATTTTTACAATTGCACCGTAATTTCTTTAAAAGGGAGGAAGGAAAAAGGCAACAAAAAGAATAATTCTCATTTTTAAAAAAATTTGCTTGCAATTTTTAAATTGCACGTGAAATTTTAGGTGCAATTTTAAAAATTGCAGGTGAAATTTTATGCGCAATTTAAAATTGCATGTGAAATTTGTGTGCAAATTTCTGGACGATTGTTCCTGAACAAATTTGCTATCGTGTTTTATGCAGGTGAAATTTATACGTCATGTACATGATAGCCATGGCTCAGCGTCGAGTTCTTTTCAGTCGCATGTGCATGCACATGCATGCATGGATTGTTTTTCCGTCCAAAGCCAGATGATTGATTTGAAACAGACGAGATAATATCAACGCTTAGTTATTTACGCTAGCTAAGGGGTATCGACTGAGATTCTAAAAATCTCAGTCGCCTGATCCCTAGCCACTCCCAAAAAAAATTCCAGGCGAGTGTCAAAACGAACATAAATTCTAGTTTCACCGAGTTATCAGAAACATAAAATTCTACTTCTAGTTTCAGCGAGTGTTGAAAACATAAGTTCTGGTTTCCAGCGAGTGCGAAAAACATAAGTCCTGGTTTCAGCGGAGTGTCGAAAACATAAGTTCTAGTTTCCAGAGAGTGTGAAAAACATAAGTTCTGGTTTCAGCGAGTGTCTAAAACATAAGTTCAGTTCTGGTTTCAGAGTCTCCGGAAGAGCGCTCGTTAGTGTGGGCGGAGACAGCAATGCTCGGAATGATTGTACGTCCTCTGTTTGTGAGATTTGCTTCTTGTGGATCTGGGCTACTGATACTCGCGTCCTAGGCTGCTGGCTAATGTGGTGCGTCGTTATCTTCTTCTAGGACATTTCTCTTATTCTTCTTTTCTTTCTCTATCACTTTTGTGGTCATGATTAAAACTTATGGTTCCTAATTAACTTTTCTTACTTCCAACTTCGGCTAGAACATGCGAGACCAAAACCTTAGCCACTTTGTTTTTTCATGCGACTGCCCTTCGGCCTTCGCTAACGAGTTAGACTTTTTTTTAGAGGACGCTAACGAGTTAGACATGCCCTCGATACGAAGTGGAGATGTGTTCAAACGGCCCATTTAGAATAAAGGCCCATCACGCAGTCCATTTACGACCACTTTGTTGTTTTTTCTTCAAACGCTCTGATGCCAAGCCCACCAGCTGCTCGTATGTAAAGTTCAGTGTTGGTTCGGCTGCTTTTTTACGTCATCTGCACATCCAGGGAAAGAAATCACGCACTCTTAAAAAAACAAAAAAACTACAACAGACATAAAATAATATGGATCAACGTAATTAAATAAAGAATGGGATACAATAAGATATTCCCTCCGTTTCATAATTTTTCTCGAAATATTACGTGTATCTAGACACTTTTTAGAAATATATATCCATTTTGAACAAATTTGAGACAAGAATTATGGAACGGATGAGTGAGTACAACGCAAAATCAATCGCTCACACCAACACCTAGAAGAAAACAATATAAAAAACAATATAACGAATAATAGCAAGAAGCTCGGATCAAGTTTCCCGGGACAGACATAACAAGCAGGCACCGTCGGAAGGAAAATGGACGTAAGACAAGATCTCACGACGCACCCACTGCCGGAGTGGCGGAAAAATGAATATCCGTACACTACGGCACACCGCACACGTTTGTGCGCGCCGCCGGCCGTCGAAGTCGAAGGATGTCTGGCTGCATGTTGAAAGTCATTCTTTCAATTTTTCACATATCACGCGTGCATTTCGACACACGATCATGCATGGATATTTTCTGGTCCAGCCTGCACGTCAGAAACAGCCACACAGTCACCGTCGCGCGCGCTCATGCATGCATGCATGTTACGTGCAATGCAATTAGCAGAAAGCACACACGATCCGTAACTAATCCGATTGGGATCGCCCAGCACGCACGCAGATCTAGTCACAGAGGATTGATCGGTCGTTCCTGATTAGCATCGGTCGCCAAACTTTCCCGGGAGTTAAACACGCGCACCTACAAGAAGACTGTCCGGTTCGTTTGGGCGTCACAAATCACAAGCTGCGCAACATGCGTCTAATGAAAGTCCAAAGCAAAAGCTCGACCTCGACGTGAGTCCCGACGTGCGTGCATGCATGCATTGCCTTGCACGTACGTACGTCCGGCCGTGGTGGGGCGAGTTAAATTAGTTAAACGTGTAACGGGGAAGGAAGAATTATGGATGGAGATTGCAGGGTGATCGAGGATGGCGTGTGCCACCTTAATTTGTCTGTGTGTACTTACCTCGTTTTCTTTCTTTTGCAGAGACGATGGCGTTGGGTTAGATGTCAGAGAAGACAGAGACGGACCGTGAAGTGAAACCGAAGCAAAGCTATACTGTAGCTCACAACACGCCCATACATTCATCCTATGAACGCACATACATTCATCCTATGAACGCACACACAGCTTATTCATATGAGCACCTCCGACTTCTGACTGAGACGACGTAGGCATCGCAGACGCCTCGCTGTTAACACAGGTACGTCACCTACCACTAAAAAAATAACGTCGGTTAAATCCTGAAATAATCTAGAAAATGTGACACCCATATCAAGTCCGGGAATTGAACTTGTGTGTCATATATACTCTAGTATTTGTATCCATCTATTTGTCAACCTTTACAGATAAAAAAAAGTTGATATGTACTTGACCACGCTCTCTAGTGGACTTGATGCGCAGCTCAATAATTTTTATTATCAAAGTGTGTCGCAAGAGTTTAAAATTTAAGAGCAAAGAATAGTGTTGTAGTAACATAAAATCCTTATATGGGCCGGGCCGTAAATCCTACGTGGCGACGACTAAGTCAACATTTCCCAAGCATGAGTCAAGACGCCTACATGGCAAAGAAAGACAAGTCAACAAGTCAAGCCTCTCATGTCATGGTCAAATGGTCAAATGAGCTAGAATAGGGGGCAAGAAAGGTGTGAGGAGGGGGCCCCTAGTCCATGGTGGACCATGGACCAAGCCCCTCTTTTCTCACATGGTGCACACAAAAGTTATGAACCAAATGAGCTACTTTTATCATTTTGTCCCCACTTTTCTCTCTCCCTCAAGGGTAGCCACGGTCTTTTGTCATGGACCCCTAAGCTATAATACCCTCCATGGGGTCTTGTACCATTCACACTCACTTGAATAAACTCAAAGGGAGAGAGTTAGAGTGCTCCCTCTAAGGTTCGCTCTCGTGCGCCACTCTCGACTGAAAGTCGATCGGCCTTGAGGAAGCCTTCTAGAGGACTCTAGTTTCGAGGCCCCGAGCTGGCCTTGGTTGGCTTGGGCTCGAAGGAGAAGGAGTTGGGTTAGAATTCCGAGGGTATCCTAACCTTGATATTTGGAAAGACGTGTTCGGTCCAAGTACAAGACGACCCCGACGAACCTCTTGCTAAAAGGTGTCTTGGGAAGATCCGTTCGGCTTAACCCCTTGGCTAACAACCCCCTCGAAGCCTTTCCTAACATAAAATTAAGTCGCACCCGCAGGGTCGACCGAACCTATTCAAAAAATATCGACATGTCAACTTGTCCAAGTGTACGGCGACCTTCGCTATAAGACCGGCGTACACGCCCTACTTTTATACCCGCACTTGTGCCATCAAACATTGGCACCCCTTACTCTAATTGTTATTGAGAACAACAACAAATAGAAATAAACCCATGAGAGGATACAGCTGAATCAGGGGCGAATTACAGCACAAACTGAACCTACATGCGAATCCCATATTTGGCATTGCCTTGCCATGAGTTGAGCCCTCCTATATCATCTCTCGTCATGATTCCCCATCCTAAACCGGTTGTCACCAAGTGAGGCATAGGTTAGCCGGAGCATGGTGGATGTGGTTGTGGCTCTCCGCGGCGACCACCTTTTGTGTCAACCTCTTCCTCGCTGTTTTTTTTTGGCACACAGGAAGCGCGGCTTATTGGGAAGGGGGATTTCCATAGTGGACTATTTTTATTAGTGTTTCTCGTCGCACACTGTTTAAAAACTTACATGTTGTGAAGTTTTATACTTTCTTTGTCCCAAAATAAGTGTCGTATTTTTTCAAATGACATTATTTTTAGAAAAGAATATATCTCCTTCTATACAAATCCACGTCAGTTAGTTCAGAAAAAAGAGAATATGATACTCTTAAATACTATGGTTTTGCTATTTCTTAATCAGACCCCTAAGAAATCTACGTTGACACTACCGTCTGATCGATCACTGATATTTGTACGAGTACAAAATAATAAGAAGATCGTACAGATATAATTGTACAAGTATTTAGGAATGGAGAGAATATACGCTCTCTGTTAAGACATTTTTGAATTGGCATGAGCATCTTTATAGCAGCAAGGGACGTGAGCAACCGAGCACTCAGCATAGCATACGTACGTATGCGTACGGAAGAAAGACGGTGACAGCTGTCTTTTTTCTACACCCTCCGTTGTTTAAATTTGAATGTCGAACTCCACACGCGAGCCACAGCCGCGCGGGCCCCACCGGATCCTCCCTCTCGGCCAGCGCGCCGCCGCGACCCACCATATAAAGCCATCGCGGCACCCAGCAACCAGAGAGACGACGGCATCCACCTCGACCCCTCTCCTCTCCACGCCCAAATCGGCACCGACTCCAGATCACGCGCTGCTCCCCGCGCGACTCCCTCTCCCCTCCGGTGGCACACACGGCGCCGATTCATCAGGCGGCTGGCTGTTCGACGCCCCCACGCTTCGAGCAGTAGCGTACGTAATTTGGTGATTTTAGTTGGGTTTGTTGGTTTGAACAGTGAAATGGTGGATGATTTTGGTTGGGTTTCGCGTGCTGCTCTCTGCTTACTAGGTAGTAGGGGTTGATTCAAATTTGGGAGGCGAGTTCCTGCTGGGCATTCGCTCGATCGGCTACCGGGTGTCTCGCGGGTTGTGTGCTGTTCGAGGTTATCGCCATCGACCATGCGTGGGTGAACCGTGAACGCATTAGTTGACTGGGTTTGATTTTTCCGTTTTAATTTGCCGCAAATTGATTTTGTTTGCGGTTGTGGATACGCAGTTTCAGCATTTCTGGATGGATGTCCAGGGATTTTACTTCAATCCATGACAATGTCTTCGTTCAATTTGTTTGGGCAATTTTGGTGCTATTGCATCTAGTACGAAGTTTCAGATCGAATTTGATGGTTTGGGTTTCGACATTGTGTTGAGCAGTGTGTTTCTGTAGTTCCTCTGCTTTAGAGATTTATGGCATTTTTCTTCGTTTGTTCGTGACATTTCCGATCGATTTGTCTGCAGGGAGTACCAGTACTTGTTTGTGGAGCCGCACTGCGGCAGCGACAAGGCAAGGATCAGACGCCATGGCCATGCAGGAAGCTCTCCTCCATCCAGCACACGCCGACGGCGTCCACTCGGCGGTGGTCCTCGGGTCCACCAAACCGCTGGGCTTCGGAGACGGCCGCCTCTCCTCCCCCAATGGAGACGGCCTCTTCTACGGCGGATACTCCCCCTTCACGCCCAGCCCCAGGCCGTCGCCGCGCACCACCTTGCTCTCCCCCTGGTCGCCCTCCTCCTCCTCCGGGTCCCACGTCGACAACGGCGACGGCAAAGCGGCGACGGAGCACCGGCTGCGCCTGGCCCGCCTCGCGCTCCAGTACCAGGACGCCGCCAACCGCTACGAGCTCTGCCTCTCCCATCTCGCCGACGCGGCGCGCGAGGCGGCCGCGCTCCGCCTCGAGAACCACGAGCTCCGGGTCGCCAACAATGACCTCGCCGGCCGCTTCGCCATGCTCGGCGGCAACCAGAGCTCCGCCATCGCCCTGGCCGACGAGCTCCGCCGTCTCCAACTCGGGGTGGCGCAGACCGTGCCGGCTCCTCCGATGCCGATGCCGATGCCTCCCGTCACCCCGGCCGAGAAGCACGCGGGGCTGCCCAAGAGCATCTCCATCCGTTCCAGCGGCTACGTGAAGACGACGCAGACCGGCGGCAAGCATCGCGCGGGGAAGCCGATGAACTCCGGCTCGGTGAGATCAAACCCCAACTCCTCCATTCACCATTGGCTCGGTGCTCTATGTCAATGCAATCCATGACGCTCACCTGTTCGATCATTTGCCGGTATCGATGCAATGACAGCAGCAGCGCGTGTTCGTGGGCGTGGACGGCGCGAAGCCGGCGGCGGAGCTGAACGGCGGCAGCGGCGGCGGGGAGAAGGGCGAGGTGGTGAAGGGCGGGCTGGAGTTCGAGGTGTACAGCCAGGGCATGTTCAAGACGGAGCTGTGCAACAAGTGGGAGGAAACCGGGGTGTGCCTGTACGGCGACCAATGCCAGTTCGCGCACGGCATCGCCGAGCTCCGCCCCATCATCCGCCACCCGCGCTACAAGACCGAGGTCTGCCGCATGGTGCTCGGCCGCGGCCTCTGCCCCTACGGCCACCGCTGCCACTTCCGCCACTCCATCACCCCTGCCGACGCTGGACACCACCTCCTCCGCCCCTGATTATTGTGCATGTCAGCTCACCATCCGATCGCCACTCCCTCGCTTCCTCCCTGACTCCCCCCCTCTCCTTATCTATGCAACAGAGGAAAGCAAACCAAAAAACCAAGATGGGACACGTAAATAAGGTAAAATCACATGCACAAAACAAACGAGACTTCAGTTAATAGGATTAGCACGCAGGCAAAAATGTGAATATGGTTGTTGAGCTGTTTTTATCTGTGGGATACATGGGGCATGGGGCTGATCTGGGTATCAGATAGGCGAAGTATATGCTGGGGTTGAACTGGCTCATCAGATAGGTGAATTATATGTTCAGGTTTTTTTGTCACAAGGTTTATTTTATAGCCATCATAGGTTACATGATCTTGTTTCTGGTAGCTTCGTTTGGAGAGAAAGTGCTGGAACTGTCTGTAACCGTTTGAGTATTTCATTGGTATATGTTATTTGGGCACTTCTGGGAAGCGCATGCAGGCCACTTCAGTTGTACTGTTTCTGGACAAATCGGAGAACTCGAGTTGTGATTTCTGAGCAACATGTCAAGCATAGATTGATGCCATGTTGTTTGTGTCTAGTTCCTGTTCCTCTGTGTTTTTCCCAGATAATTGAGCTTGCTGTTCCAACTCCCAAAATGCACTCTGTAGTCTAGCACAGTGCTGGTTCATCTGCGATGATGGCTGGTGAAGTGCTGATTCATCTGCTTTATTTTTGCGCGAAGAGTGATTTTAATCAGCTTTTTAACGAAACCAGACAATGACTTCAAACTCTTGTTGTCCTCGTAGACAGTGACTAATGAGGATGTACAAGTGATCGTTCTAGTACTGTACTGCTTTTGCACCCTGCGTCTAAGAATCTTTTGTTGTTGGACTTCCATCTACAGCTCTGATTTCTTCAGGATCTAGAGTTTAGGCCTGCCTGATCTGAATTCGACGTGAGGAGCGTGACAACCTGAGGTTGGGAAGTAGAGAACGTGCAAGTGTGCGTGGTAAAACGATGAGGAGCGAGTGTGATCTTCAGTCTTCACCGTTTTCCAGACACTGGGCTAGTCGAAAGGAAGCAAACACTTTCGTGGTGAGCTGATGGATCGTTGGTTCTGTGAGCGTTGGGCCGTATTTGGGCCCGTATTACCGGGCCGCCTATTTAGTTAGTTTTGGGCCCGGGTGCAATGTTGGATCTTGGATGCCCCAAAGCCAGTTTAGTTGCTAGATGAAAAAAAAACAGAATCGAAGGTTGTTGGATAAAACAAGCCTTCAGTGGCAGGTTTGTTGGAAAATACTCCAATTATGGCCATGTCCTAAACCTCACCGATGAAGAATCACAAAACACAAGCACAACGCACGTTTATTCTCAGGCCTGCCCTGCCCGCCTCAACACTACACGAGCTGCATTACTTTACTGCAGCACAAAGCTCAATCCATTTTCGACAGTGATCGATGGACCGGACCCCCCTGCGTTTCACAGCCCACAGAAGGCCTTGAGTTTGTCCTGGTGGCGAACCCCTTCCTCGGAGACGCAGAACCTCACGAACTCGTCGTAGTCGTAGTCCCTGAATCGCCGCCGCGGGTGGCCGTCTTCCTCGTCCACGAGCTCCTCAGGCGCCCGGACCATGGATTCCCCACCGGGCACCGAGAAGAGCATCGCCGAGTACCTCGTCTCCTCCCCGCCCACGCTCACCCTGTGGAACGGCGCGTACACACGGCCATTCGACCACGCCTGCATCGTAGCACAGCAAAAATCAAAGGTCAAAATCAGAAATCACAGAGTTCAGAATCGAGAGTCCAGAGTCCATTGTATACCCTGAGGGCGTTGCCGGCCATGACGACGAGGGACTCGGGCTCCGGATGGACGAGGACCCAGTCGCCGTCCCTGGTCTGCATCTCGAGCCCGTCGACCTCGTCCTGGCAGATGACGCTGAGGGAGTTCGTGTCCTGGTGCGACCCGTACCTCACCTCCCTCTCCTTCTCCCCGGCGCCGGCCACCGGCGCCCCGTACTCCGACATCCGGAACAAGTGCCACATGGACGACGACGGCAAGCCTTCTTCCTGCTCTCCGGCGGCCACCCCGAGGAGGCCTTCCATGACCATCCTCCTCACAACCCCCTCCAGCTCCGCCATCCGGCTCGCCACTCCATGGACGCTCTCACTGCCGCCGCAGAGCAGAGCAAGAACCAGTGAGTGTAATCTTTGCTGATTAATTAAGAGAAACAAGGACGCAATTAGACCGATTGATTTACCAGAAGGCGGCGGTGTGGTTGGCGCCGGAGTCGGGGAAGAAGACGAGATCCGCGAAGGCTTGGACGGGCCCGGGCTTGTGGCCGTCGACGATGGCGAGGCTCTCGTAGGCGGGGAGGCCCGGGAGCTCGCCGAGGTAGCCGTGGAAGGGCTTCCCCGGCCCGTAACTGTTGCGGCGCTTGGCGTCGGCGGGGAGCGCGAAGACCGGGCGGACGGCGCGGCCGAAGAGCCCCGCCCGGAGCTCCGGGGTCAGCGCCGGGTACTGCGCCTCGAAGCAGCCGTAAGTGCGCAGCGCGGCCATCACGTGCGCGCGCGCCGCCGCCCATCGCTCCGGCGCCGACGGGGCCACGCCGCTGAAGTCGATCCTCGGGAGCTGATCCCCCGCCGCCGCCGCCATTGTCGATCTAGCCGAGCTTTTCCGGTTTCAGGTGGTCTCTGATGAAAAGCTCTGCTCTGTTTGAGTGGCGTGTCTCTCTCAAACTCTCTGAGTTGAACGTACGAAGCCGCCATGGTGGACTTGGTGCGTTTGAAAATGGAAAGATTCGATCTCCCGGAAAAAGAAAGAGAGAAATATGCATCCATCAGACCAGGAGGCAGGACCGGTCATTGCTTCTTTTTTTTTAGGGTTCGGAGAATTAGATTCCTTTTGCTCTTGTTCAAACTTCAAACCACGGCCAAAACGTGTTGGTACAAATAGTGCATGTAGAGGAAATTAATAAGTGTACTGCCGCAAGCATGTGGAGCCTGAAGCTGGGCAAGCCTGTCTCGTTGATGCCTACTAGGAGTACTCTTTTGTGTTTTTCAGGATACCTTTTGTAAATCTCAGTTATCTAGAATTCGGACGTTAAGATGTTACTAGTATATACAGCTTGAAATGTACAATTTTTCAGTAAAATCTTACACTTCAGTAGATTATACTACTGGAGTATAGTCAATGACTCAAGGATGGGTTTATGTTGACCACAAATAAACAATCTGGATACCACTGTTTTGCATGGACTATATGGATCAGTACCCGGCTGCCAATTAGCCATTGAAACTAAAACCGATGTGACCGGCCTGACGACGAAGCATATAACCCAGAATTCTTTCTTTTAGAGAAAAGGCTTAAAACCCAGAATTCTCAAGTCTTGATAATAATGAAGCTTCTAGATGAAGGACGTCGACGAATCGTAGAGCAAACAGTACCCAGCCAGCCACGTGCATACATACATACTACGTTTTGTCAAACGCACGGGACGGAAAATTGAAGCCATTTCTGAAGTCTGAGCCATATCGACGTCGTTGGAAACTTGGAATGAATGAATGACACAGACGGATTATGTAAAAGTTTACCTCGACAACGACACGCACCAAAAAAAAAATACAAGTTGAAGTACTCATAGAGGATTGAACAACTTAAGATTCCTTCCTTGCTTACAAGGCACGAACAAACAAAGAAGCAGTACTTGGATCTGCTTCGTAACAACAATTAGCGCTAGAGAACGTAAAGCGAGCGTAAATAACGAACTCGAAAATCTCGCTTCAGAATTCCGATCAGAGCAACATGTACACATTGA
The DNA here is from genome assembly GCF_000005505.3 of Brachypodium distachyon. Classification (NCBI taxonomy): domain Eukaryota; kingdom Viridiplantae; phylum Streptophyta; class Magnoliopsida; order Poales; family Poaceae; genus Brachypodium; species Brachypodium distachyon. The sequence continues at coordinate 13,879,942 of NC_016132.3, read as the reverse complement.
AATGGAAGAAAATTTGCATTTTGGAACTTTGGGATGGGGTTTCTATGCCGATGCCGACGGTGGCGTGTGGGCGGCGGGGAGGTGGGCGGTGGAGGAGTGGAGCATGGTGGTGAGCTCCTTGGAGGCGACGATGGACTTGTAGATCTCCATAACAAGCCTCTTCTCGAACTCCGACGGGCCACCCGCCGAAGGTAGCGCGAGCTGCTTCCGCCGCGGCACGCGCTTGGCGCACAGCGCCTCGCCGGCGGACGGCAGCGCCATGGCCGACGCCCGCCTGGCCACGCCCAGCATGCCGCCCACGTACGCGTCCCGCACCCGCCGCAGCAGCCGCCCCGGCGCCGCCCGCACCACGCGCACGCGCCTCAGCAGCGTCCTCAGCCGCACCCCCCACCGCGCGCCGCCATTGCCGCCGCCGCCGCCGCCGAGGCGCTTCGTGGCATGGCTACGGGTGCCACCGGCGCCGGAGGCGGAGTCCAGGCGCTGGTACTTGCGGCGCCGCCAGTGCGCGCGCACGCCCCTCGTGAACCGTATCGGGAACGCCTCCACCTCCATCTCCACGAGCTTACTGATCTCCGGCTGGATTTGGCCGGTGTTTGCTGCTGCTTTGCTTAAGCTTAAGCGTAGAGCGTAGAGAGGTGGACGGGGCCCGGGGAATTGGAGTTTGGTGTGTGGAGAATTCGGGGTGCCGCCTCGTGGCTTTTAAAGCAGAGACCGGCCAGTGGTTGGTGGGGTTCGAGCGAGAGCTATCTCGTGTTGGCAGGTGACGTGAACGAAAGAAATCACAGTGTTTTGATGCCGTTTCGCGGCAGGTTCTGCATCTGAGACGTTAGTACGTGCATAAGCATATAGTAATACTACTCCTAGCTGACTGCGGAGTGTGTGTTGAACTTTTAGGGGCTGACCGGAACGAGTTATCAGCGGCTTGAAGATCCCGCTGCTTGCTTCACTTTCTTTTCTTGTATATGACCAATTGACCATTGACCGAGAGACCAGTATATAGCCCCATGGTGGTAAGAGTTTTGTGAGTCACTGGCTGCTGGGTCCTTTGGTCTGGCTGAATGGTTGTTAGCTTCCTGCCTGGAGCCTGCCTACCGGGGGAATGGTCACCCATATGGATCACGTTTTCGCTGGTCAAATTGAAGTGACGTTTAAAATTAAAAGCCATGCTTAACATATAGCACTGCTCTCAATCAAGAAAAGAATTAGCAGTAGTCAATTGAGTAATCGCGGTCAGTGGAATGGTTTATTAGTTCTTTAAGCACATGTCCATACGCATGAACTACTATCTCAAATGCCAGAGAAACCGATGCATGGAGTTTAGAAGTTTAATTGATGCATCATCACCATCAGGAATTAATCGACTCTCCTTGAGTACGAGTTCATTTGGGCGAAACATTCCACAGGTAAGGTAAGTAGTAGTAAAGTGAGGAGCGATTTAGACGAGAACGCAAGTGAAGCGAGCTAACATCGAACGATTCCAAGTCAGGACATGAGCATTGAATTCGTCTCCTTGGCTCCGGACTAAATTTAAATAAAATATACGACTAACATTTGGAATATCAATTTTTCCTCATTGTACCAGAGTGTAACATCATCTCACTGTTTTTAATTAACTTCAAGTGAGTATTAATTGCATGGTACGACACTAGGAGATATTTTATTGTATAACATGTGTATTTTGTTGCACATGCATTAGTTTGGCTCCTTGGCTCGGAGGGAACAACCACGTCACCGGGAAGCCTTTTAACGGTCGCACGGATGTCTCCAGGAACAGCTCCGACCGTTGCATCCTCATATCATAGATGCTGCAATAGAAGGGCTCCCTCTTCCGGTAGTACCGGTCATCGTAGCCCTCAGCACCGGCGTGTTCCACGAAGAAGGTGCGGTCCCCCATGCAAGATACACCTTCTTCCTCGCACTGGCCCTCCACCCGAACAACAACTGATCGTGAGCACCATGGACCGATGAAAAGCACCCGGTCCTCACCCACGCTCCTCACCATCCTCCACTGTGACCACACGAAGTCCGCCTCCGTGTGCTGATCATGGGCGTGTGTGTCTGTCTGTCTACTACAGGTGTACTGTAGTAGTTATACACGGTTGACAACGTGACAGGCATTCCTTTTCCTTCCCGAACTCGATCGGAATCAAGTGTGATCCTATCCAACTCGGACTACCGGCCAAATACCGTTCTTTTGTTTCAAGGACGAGACCGAACCGCATTTTAAGTTGGGAAAACAAACGACCAAGCAATGTTTTCTGACCGGGCGACGCGTCACCGCCAGCTGCAGCACGTGTCGGACTGTCGATCGGAGAGTGTCGTCTCGCAGAAGAAAATAAAAGGGTTTCCTTTGCCTTCTCGGCGGCGTCCTTCTTCATCCGCCCGATAGCGTCTCGTCGCAACAAGCAGGCGAGCTAATCCGCCGCCGCCGAAGCGGGCGCGGTCGGCGTGGCTCGAGAGCCGGCGCAGCGCGAGGCTGGCGAGTTCCAGCGGGATGCCCGACCAAGGACAACTTGCCGGCGGCGCCGCCATGAGCGGATCTACTACTGATCAGACAGCTTGGATGTATCAGTCCACCGTCCACGGGGCTAATTTATACGTAGAGTACGAGTTTCAGTTAAGAGTCCAGGCTTTCGGGTTCGTACCGAACTCGTTAGATCGAATGGCTGCGACGATTAATTAGTAAACACAAGGCGATAAGTAGCAGATAATCAGAGAAGAAAAACATGACATTAATTAAGTACCCTCTACGTACAAGCATACTAATAAACAGCAGGCCGGGAGATTAACGACACCCGGGCAACCGGACAGGGAAAAAAAAAACGAAGAACACATCTTGTCTTGAACACGAAACGAACACGGGGACATGTAATTTAGGCGCCGGGGGCGGCGTCCTTGGCGCGGCCATGGAGGTACCCGCCATACTCCCTGGCGTAATCCTTGACATGCGTGGCCGTGTCGGCGATCCGGCTGCGGGCGTAGTCGACGCGGTCGGCGCCGACGGGGTGGCGACCGGTGAAGTACCTGTAGGCCCACGTGGCGGCCGCCATGGCGGCCACGGCCAAGCCGACGGCGGAGAGGAAGGCCGCGGCGAGGAGGAAGGCGGCCACGGCGAAGGGGACCCAGATCGGGCTGGTGAGGAGCGCGATCGGGCCCAGGAAGATGAGGCCCACCACGGCGCCCGTGACCGTCAGGCCCGCCAGGACCAGAAGGGCCGCCCCGGCGAGGAGCAGGGTGAGGAAGCCCACGAGCTGCGTGGATGTCGGCCCGTGGGTTGTTTGGAGGAGGCGGTGGAGGAGTGGCGTTGTGGCTGAGGAGGAGGAGGTGTTGTTGTGGCGGTTGTTGTGGTAGTTAGAGGTGTGGCCATGGCGCCCGCCGGAGAGCCGCACCGGGGCTAAGCCCTCGCCGCCGTGCCGATCCGCCATGGCTGGCTGTATGTGGGAGAGAGCTAGACTCGTGGGAGGAAGGATGGTGGCAGAGCAAGAGCAATGGCGGGGGGCTTGAGGGACGGTGGAGAGTTAAAGGGGGCGGAGAGGGGAGTGCGCGTGCCGGCACGTGGCGCGGGGGCTGCCGGGCTTGCATTCATGCATGCGCGACACCTGTGCGCGCTTGCGGCCATGGCCGACCGCGGTGCGCGTGCTCTTCGGATCGGATCGGGTTCCTCCTCCTCCTACCGGGCGGCAGATGCTGGTGTCTAGTGCGGCAGAGGCGACGGTTCGAGGCGCTTCTGAGTCCTGACTGAGTGACGACGACGGATGGATGCTGCCGCGTAATGGGCTATGGTGGGCTGGTTTGGCTAGTGGGCCTTATGGTACAGCTCTCCAATTCCGAAGTCGCCCATCAAAGCCCATTGACAACTCCGTCCAGGACTGCTCCACGCCGCCGCCGCCGCCGAGGTGCTTTGCTCGTCGATGCAAGCCAAGGGGAGGCGAAGCTCGCCGCCGCCAAATCCCGACCCGCATCCTCTCTGCTGGCTCTCATCGTCCGCAAAGTGCTAACCCTCTTCAGCGTGGAGCACTGCATCGACCCTGGAAATCTGCTTCAACTGTTCTTCTTCCGACCAGTGACAGGTAAATTAACACTCACCCGTTGTTTCTTCAGTTAGTTTCTCCTATTTCTAGCATTGCCCGTCCTGGAGTGCTAGCCCAGTTAGGTTGACCCGATTGACATTTCGGAAGTGCAGTGTCCTTACGATCCTCTCCTGTTAATTCGTCCCCCCGGGGCAAACTGACAGTACAAGGTTGGAAACACTTACTACACAGCACTGGATGGCAAACGCATGAGGCTATCGATCGCCTCAGTGAACAAGAGGACTAGTTCAAGACGTTTAAACCTGATGGAGTGATGAGGTTACTTTGGACATTGAAGCAGATCTTTGCACTGTAACATAAGTTTTAGTTAGCACTAAACTTACAAGTAGCAGGCAGCAGCAAGAAAGCTAGGTATCTCACTCTGTCACTCATGCTGTGGTTAAGTTTTGACAAACTGCCCGATTACAAAGTAACCGAATAGACAAAGACAAAAACCAGTATACATATAATCAGAACCTGTGGACTTGTATTCCCTTCCTGACATATACAACTTGGTTGAGACAACACTGGAATTTACAGTTCCTCTTTTGTACATTTTAGCTAGCCAACTAATCATGCCTTCTTTTTTTTAGTGTAACTAATCATGCCTCCTCAATAAATAGAATAGATTAAGTGTAGAGTCCTGATTCCACTCATGTATCAGATGCCGGAGGACCGGATGTCTGTGTGGTCATCTTGCTTCTCAGCTCTTCAAAAACTTTCATGCTGTCCGCATCAAAGCCTCCAGCAAACTGTATAATGGGGAACAGTAAGTTGTTGGTTCAAAATCTCCAAGTTACCTGTAAATACTCATGTTGTTGATAGATTAACTTTAGATAGCTCTATACCTGATGAACTCGGAAAGCGAATCTGACACCCTGGAGAAGCAAGAACTCCCTATTTGGCTCTTTCTCAGTGCCTTCTAAAGCATCAAGTTCTGAGGCAACCCTCTCCATGTACTTCTTTGCCAGCTGAACAGATGCCAATTTGATCTACAACCAACATATGGAATTAAATTATGATTCAAGTCCTTATGCATGTTCTTGTTCTAACTCGAAACTAAATATTTGTAAGTAGTAATTAATAATTGTATGCTCTTTTAAGTACGGCTGACAACATAAGTGCTGATCAGTCGACAATAGATATAGTCTAGAGATGCACACCTTGCCAACTTTTCCAGAATCAGATAGCCAATCAACTGGTATTCCATACTCCTTGTAGCGTGAGGTGGTCATGTCTCTTGTACGGAGAAGGGCATAGACAGTCTGCTCCACTCTGTCATAAGTACAGCACGAGTTAGTTCATTGAGACAATGCTGCTTATTGCTAGGGTAAACCTATTTTTTAGCACAAATATTTCAAAAATTTCAAAATATTGCCGTTTCATACTCAAAAAAATATATTTCTTGATTCACTCTGAAGAATTATGTAACGAGGGATAATCGTAGTTTAGGGGAGATACTTACTTTTCAAGCAACGAGTACATCTTCTTCAGAGCTTCTTCACATGGAAGCTTTGGATCATCGGCAAAGGACGTAGCCTTGTTCTCTAGTTTCAACAGGTCTTGGTACTCAAAGGCTGCCTCTCTTAATGCATCAGTTTTGCTCTCTGGCCAATCAAAGTGCTTCAGGACTGCTCGCTCATCAACCTAAAAAGGTCAAATGATCTTGTTAGCAGTAGATCATGTGGAGCCTAAATACAGCACCTAATATGGCGAAATTAGCAGGGTCTTACCAAGAATGCTAACTCCTCATCCAGCCAATGTACAAAGGCAACAACATCATCAATATTTACGAATCTCGCTGCTCGGACCTCACTTGCTAGAGACTCGACAAAGTCTCCTTGTGTCTCCACATCAGCTTTGACCTGAAGTATTCCAAGTTTTTGAAAACATATGTCATTTCTTACATCAAACTTTTACGAGCCAATTATAATGAGCTGCATTTTGAATAAATTTGGCAGGATTTTATGCAAGGTAGACCAACTGAAGATACTTACAGCTAAGAGGAATGTCGATCTGTTCTCAATCTCTCCGATCATGTTGCTTCTGTTATCAGAAACACTTGATGTCTTTGATCCCAAAGAGGTTGTGTTCTTAGCTTCACGCTTCATGAGACTCTGATAAAACTCCACGACCTCCGGAGCACGGTGTACCTTTTCACCACCAGCGAGGCTCCTGGATAGAGACCCAGGAGGAGGCGGCGGTGGCGGTGGGCCGCCAGGTTTCCCAGGAGGTGGTGGAGGAGGAGGTGCACCAGGTGGGCGTGGCGGCGGAGGTGCACCGCTTGCAGTATTGGTAGGTCCAGAAGCAATGGCTGATGCCGTGGGAGGTGGACGGGGCACTCTTGGAGCTCTCTTCTCAATTTGTGCAAGCTTCAACTGGGTCACCGCCAGGGGGTTGTTCTGGTTATCACTAGATTGGTCGCCGGATTCAGCATTAACTGCAGGGACCTTCTTCTCCTTTATTTGTGCAAGTTTTGGGGGGAGTGCAGCTTTTGGAGAGGGAACAAGAGCTGAACTATAGCCACCACCAAACCTCTGTGCTCTAGCTTGTTCGGCCTTCTCTTTTATTGCCTTCTCCCGTTCTGTAGCAAGCTTATGCCGGTCTTTATAAGCTGGATACTTCTCATCAGCAAAGCCTTCGACATTCTTTGACATCAATTGGAAAGAAGATGCAACATTTGCCTCATCCAGTATGTCACTGGAATCTTGCTCCCTCTTTCCAAACGTTGTTATGGACATACCATCTCCTGCATTTCTGAGCATGAGAGATTCCAGGGGGCCTTTAGGTTTTTGGCTCCTCTTTGGAGAGCCACTTGTCAGGGATTGTGTCGGGGATGATAAATTGCTGCTGTCATCCTTGCTCCTTCCCCACTTCTTAAGTTTTTGCATCAGATTGGGCCTTTTGCTTAAGAAGCTATATCTGCTGGAAGAGCTGTCGATTGAAACGGTGTCGAAGTCTTCGCTTCTGGGGGAAGAAGGTGCAGAAGAAGCACTATCGAGGTCTGTGTCACCCTGACCTCGTTCAGATCCGTATTCCAACATTAGCTGTTTGGCCCTCGCCTGTGATTTGGGGCTAAGCGTCCTGTTGAGGTCGCGTGCAGAGATTTTCCCAGATGGTGTCTGGTAGTTGCGGAGCTCAAATCTCAGACAAGCATTGACCCAACGCAGGTACACCAGCTCTTCTACTTCACTGAATCTATTCATTTGTAGGCCTTCGACTTGCTTCGTTAGGTCCTCATTTGTATGTCTTAAATTGCTGATCTCCTCTCTTGCATGGGCAACTACATCACTCTGCATGATGATGCTGTATCATTAATACATGTTGCAAAAGTATACCATGAGAAAAAAAATATAATAAACTAGCTAGCATTCGTCCTTTGTAGAACATCTGGAATTATGAAATATAATAGTACTCCTTTGTGGTATCTCTCAACATAGTAAAGCATCTCAGTTGACTGCATGCTCTATTGAATATGGAAGAAAATAGTACTTCTGATACTAGGCTGTTCAATAATGCAATCATGTGCAGGAGAAAAGTCAAAAAATTCAGTCCTGCTCATGAAAATAATAGATTGGTTTGGTTTCTATGAAAAATCGATATGAAAAACAGAGCATATAATTTGGCGTTATGTTTTGCAAGTGAAAACAAAGCAAAATCATAATTGTCTACTAGAGACAAGCAAAGAGGATAGGCCTGTACAGATAGAGACAAATCCTGCAAATGTTGCAGAACCTCTGCTAGTCTCTGCCACAGAAACTAGGATCGTCTAGGACCATGCAAATGATTATGTCAAAAAGAACTGCTGCTGAATATTATGTCATGTAAATGAAAAAACCATTACAAACTTTGCAGAGTAACAGTAACAAAGTAATATTACTATACCTCTGTTATTTTTCCTTGTGCTGCATCCAACTTCACTATGAGATCCCTCTTCTCATACAACAGCTCCTTGTTCTTCCTCCTGAGCTCAAGCACCTCCACTTCCAGCTCCTTGAGCTTCTTCAGCTTTTGTTCGATCTCTGCGTCCTTCTTGGCCACCTCTTCTTCCTTGGCCTTCAACCCCATTACCTGCTGCTTCAGCAGCATCAGCTGGCCTTTTGTTTGGTTTGCCTCCATCTGTATCTGCCTCTGCAGCTCTCTAATCCTGCTCCTCGACGCTTCGAGCTCTTTCTTGGTTGCTGCGCCGCGGACAACGTCGTCCTGCAGCTTCTTCCTCTCCGCTTGCAGCGAGCTGATGGTGATGTTGAGCATGTCGACCTCCACCGTCTTGATCTTAAGCTGCTTCTGCAGCTCAGTGACGTCAGTCTCTTGCTCCTTGAGGCCATAGTACTCGAGCAGCTCACCTTCGAGCTTCACCTCCCTCTCCTCCAGCTCCCTCACCAGGCCACGCAGCCGCTCCATCTCGGCCCCGTTGTTGGCCATGTGCGCATTGTACCGAGACCGTTCTTTGACGTCGAACCTGTCGCTTGGTATCGGAATGTCGATCTCCCCTGACAGGAGGCTCTCGATCTCCGAGAACATATCATCGTCGTCGTCTTCTACGGAGTTGATTATGCCGCTGATCGTCTTAACCTCTTCCTTCTCTTCTTCTTTCTCCCCCTGAAACAAAACAGTTGAACAGATCAATGACTGAACCATAGATGCAATACAACCAAGAAATCTCTTGTAAATCAATCACAAGTGTTAGTGGATTGGGTCGATATACATACATGTTCAGAACTCCTAGCCTTGTCCTTCCTTTTCCTTGCTTGGCCATTGTCTGAAGCAAAAGAAGCGCGATGTTGCAGCAGAGCTTGAGCTAGAAATTCAAATGAAACAGAAGGAAGGAACTACTATACACTGGAGAACTAGGAGCTGTACCTTTGTTAGGTCCTCTTCCTCGCTTAAGAGTGAAGGCGGCGACGGATGCGACGACCACGAATCCCAGTCTCACCAGCATGACTCCGTCCACTCATCCCTGTTCAAGCCGCAGGAGGGAGGCAGCTCTAGCTCTGCTCATCAAGAGAAGTGGGCAGCAGCTGAGAGCTCTTGTGTAGTTGTGTGTGTCTGTGAATGGCCGAGGCAGGCGGCTGGCTGAACCTTCTCCATATATTAGCTTTGCAAGAGCTAGCCAACGCCACTGGAACATGTGGCTGGCCTTATTCTTCATCCCAGCTTGCCTGGCTCTGCAATTTTGTCTATCTATGTTTATCGGATAGAGTTGAGCAGCAGCTCCAGAGACGGGCACAAAGAAGAGCATCTTTTCAGTTTTCTCTGTTGGTGTGTGTATACAGTAAACGTGGTGCTATTTTCTTGTTAGTAGTAGCTGACAAAACTTGGGAAGCTGATATGGTTGGTACCAGGAGGAAGGCGTTTTGGTGTGGATTCTTGTTTGCCTCTCCGTGTTACACGACAGGCCTCTATGTGGCTTGGAGATGATGGCTGTTGTCTTCCCGTGCACAGAAATGTGTGGACTGGCTACTGCATAGTGTGTCTGGGTGTCCTGCCCGTTGTTGTCAGAGGGTGATATCTCCGGATAGGGAAAACGAATGGAGCATGCCCTACTCTTGGACTCTGATTTGGATTGAATTTCTTTCATGTAATTGTGCGACCTTTGTTAGGACTCCAAAACATAATTTACACGGATGAAGGTTTTTATTTTGAGAAACACATAATTCAGGTTTTCCTCTGCTCCAAAACAAAAGACATAAATTTTGTTAAGAGATCATTATTACAAAAAAGAAATACTCTCTTCTTCTTTTTTGCGGGTTAAGAAATACTCTCTTCTCCAAACCACAAGACATAATTTTTTGCTGATACTCAAACTTTCTAAATTTTGATCAAGCTTACAACGAGGGATATCAGCATCTACAATGTCAAATGGAATCACCTGACACATCATGAAATATATTTTCACGGTATATTGTTTTGGTAAATATATATTTTATAAGCATTATGGCGTGTGCGTAAAAATATCTTTTTTTTACAGCAGGGTAAATAAAATCAATGATGAACTGAATGTTTTAATAAAGTCAAATAGGAGCAGTAAATAAAAAGGAAAGGAAAAAAAGAAAAGTCTCCGACGTGTTCCCCAGTAGGCCAGTAGTCTCCAGGATTCAAACGCCGTCTCCTACCCACGTTCCGCCCCACCCCAACCGGCAACCGCCACTTGCCCGCACGCCGCCCGCCATCCCCGCGCCGCTACTCCCCCACCACCCCACCGTGAGCGCGCCCGCGGAAGACGCGCTTCCGCGGCATCCTCCGCCGCCCAATGCTGCTCCTCCGCCACAGGCCCACAGCCCAGGAATAGGCAGCTCCGGTTGATGGATGGGCGGCCTCATCCGCTGGCTCCGTCACCACCGCTCCCGCCGCGTCTCCTCCTCTTCCTCCTCCCACCTGCCCAGTAATACCACCTCCTCCTCCTCCACCAGCGACCTGCGCGCCCACTCGCTCCCGCAGCACCAGGGCGACCACCACGGCGAGGTCGTTGTCGAGTGGGAGGACGCCGCCGAGGGCCCCGACTCCGACCCCGAGGAGTACATTGTCGTCGTGTTGGGGGACGACGAGCAGGGCGTTGTAGCAGCACGCGCGCCGGTGCGCACCAAGCCGCCTCGCGTCATGGATCCGGGCAAGAAGGTGCGTTCTTGTCTTGTCTCCTCTTCTCCTTTCCTTCCTCCCTCCAACTCCGTGGTCTCTGTTTGGATACTTGCGGATTTCTTCCTTTAATCTGGCCGTTTACGGCGCCCATGTTTGGATCCCATCTCCCGGCTTGAGCGGTGGTTCAATTCAATGGCGGTTCCCATCGACCTTTCCGTGGAACTCTGTGCCCGCGCGTACGAGTTTATGCTTTGCTTTCTTTCCAGTTATTATTGTGGATCTGCTTGGTTGGATTTGCCCGGATTTGGTAATGGTGATGCTGGATGCGGCATCCAAAGGCTTGCAGAAAAAAAAAATTCTTGGATCATCGATAATGTCAGTATTAGTTTGTACGAACTGCCACACATCAACGCGTCCGTGAACCAACCTAATAAAGCGCGGCATTTAGGAAACATTATCACGGGACCCTTGCCTTTGGCTGTTCCTGTCTCATCTGAAACTGGGTCAATGCTCAATACCAACAGGACACGGGCTACAGGAGATTATGCTTTTGCTTTTCAATTATTACATTTTTGTTGCCTTTTTTATGATCCCATGCTACAGGCATTTGCCACCATGTGGTTGATATGAGAAAAATAATGTTTGCTGCACCAATGTTCAATCACTTCCTAATTTAGTCCAAACCCAACAGGGGCAACAAACTGTTTGTGTAATTTTCCAGTTGTGTGCAAGTCTTCTGATTCTGAGTTCCAACCTTTTTATCTTATTATCTGTATCCTGAGTTCCAATCTTTATTCCATCAGTGTCATATCTTTTCATGTGAGGCCATCAGTATCCTAATTTTCTTTGGCGAGGCCATCAGTATCATCAACTGAAATGTGACCTACCTTTTTTTATTTCAATATATTTCACCAGTGGTAAATCTTTATGTTAACATCATATAGCGTTCGCAACTAATGGTACGAACATGCATTTGATTCTTCCTTTTCAGACCTCGGAATCCGAGTTCTTCACGGAGTATGGTGAAGCAAACCGGTATAAGGTCAGTGAGGTTATTGGCAAAGGGAGTTATGGTGTTGTGGCCGCTGCTGTCGACACCCAGACGGGTGAACGTTGTGCGATCAAGAAGATCAATGACGTCTTTGATCATGTCTCTGATGCCACCCGCATTCTTAGGGAGATCAAGTTGCTCCGGCTGCTGCGTCACCCGGACATAGTTGAGATTAAGCACATTATGCTGCCTCCTTCAAGGAGGGAATTCAGGGACATATATGTAGTCTTTGAGCTGATGGAGTCGGATCTCCATCAGGTAATAAAAGCGAACGATGATCTCACACCAGAGCATCACCAGTTCTTCTTGTATCAGCTGCTCCGTGGAATGAAGTACATTCATACAGGTTAATAGACTCCACTTGCGAATTTGGTAATGTTCATTAGATTTTCGTTTTCCTTTGGTTTTGCTGTACTGACCGGTTGGTTATTGTTTTGCAGCGAATGTTTTCCATCGCGATCTTAAGCCCAAGAACATTCTAGCCAATGCTGATTGCAAGCTGAAGATCTGTGATTTTGGCCTTGCCCGGGTGTCATTTAATGATGGGGCCCCATCAGCCATATTCTGGACGGTATTCATTTTAGTAATGTTGAGAGGAGTCTTTACGCTGAGCCACGAAAGCTTACTTCTTATGATTTTGCATGTCTTCTCCTAGGATTACGTGGCAACTAGATGGTATCGTGCTCCAGAACTGTGTGGCTCATTTTTCTCGAAGGTGATTGAATTTTCATCCTTACTCTTTATTAGGCACCATGCTATTCGTAAAAAAGAGAGAAGAATGACCATGCTAATAGATTTTCTTCCGAAGTTGCTGTATTACTACTATGTGTTTCGATAGTCGACACGAGAGCAATGCTAGTTACGGGGAGCTATCAGGTGTTGTATAAATTAAACCTGAGGCATATCTTGAGTTATTCTTTTCATGAATCACACATGTTGATTGATTTTTGTGTGTTTGCAACTTCAGTTTCCTTCCCTTTGAGAGTTGCTAGTACAGTTCTCAAATGTCTGTAAGATTAAAACATAATTCGGTTCAACCTGTCGTGATCTGAATATTGTATGCTGTGCTACCTATCTTCAATAGAGAATTCTCCTAGGAAAATCTATAGAGAAACTTTGTCCTCTGCTCCCGTATAACCTTGCGTATTGGCTATAGAGGCATGGCTTGGTGTCCTCTGCTTTTGCATAACCGTGAACATTGACAATAGAAGCGTGGCTTCGTTATAGTTTGATCTTGATGGTTTATTTGGTTCTGAATTGATTTGTGTGCATGTTTAGCAAAGGTTATATAAGGAGCTGAAAATTGGACTTTTGACTCAACTTTTGCAGTACACTCCTGCGATTGATATTTGGAGCGTTGGATGCATATTTGCTGAAATGCTTACAGGGAAGCCACTCTTTCCAGGGAAGAATGTTGTGCATCAATTGGATCTGATGACTGATCTACTTGGCACTCCTTCAGCAGAATCCCTCTCTAAGGTATGCTTGCTTCTCGCTAGTTAGCAGTAAGTTGGACAGCAGTTCGTGTTCTGTGTTACGAAGCACTATGAACCACGGAGTTCTGCGCAAATTGGCATCAATAGCCGGCACCGTTGCCAAAATATTATCGTAGAAAATGAAGTTTAAATTGTGGCAATGATGCTTAAACCATGTCTTTTACACCCTTTTACCGAATGGTGCAGATACGGAATGAAAAAGCTCGGCGATACTTGAGCAATATGAGGAAAAAGCCTAAAGTTCCGTTAACTAAAAAATTTCCAGGTATCGATCCCATGGCTCTCCATTTGCTGGAGCGTCTTCTTGCCTTCGATCCTAAGGATCGGCCAAGTGCTGACGAGGTACAAATGCTTGAGACCAACTGTTGTTTACCATAGAAATGCCAGCTTTGAAATGTTGGGTATAATTGGTATCCTCTATACTGAGATATGGAAATGTTCTTGAAGGCCCTGACAGATCCGTACTTTACTGGATTAGCAAATTCTGAACGTGAACCCATAACACAGCCTATCTCAAAACTTGAATTTGAGTTCGAGAAGAGGAAATTGGCCAAAGATGATGTACGAGAATTAATTTACAGGGAGGTACCATTACTCAATCATGTCGTGGAGTTATGATAGGCAACTTCTTGATTCACTGTTTTACTAACCCATGTTGCATTTTTTTAGATTTTAGAGTACCATCCTCATATGTTGCAAGAATACCTACGCGGAGGAGGAGACCAGATGAGCTTCATGTTTCCTAGGTGAGTTCACTGTTTTCCTCTACAACTATGTTTTACTTATGTTGAGAATGTTATGATTACTATCCTATATTCTTGCATGCAAACATACTGAATTATGCTACTTAAAGTTATAGTTGACATGTATTGCAGCTATAAACGTATAACCCTGATGTATGTGCATGTATGCTGACAGTGGGGTGGATCGCTTTAAGCGGCAGTTTGCTCATTTGGAAGAAGGTGGCGCAAAGGGTGAAAAATCCAGTCCACAGCTGCGGCAGAATGCTTCCTTACCAAGGCAATATGTTCATCAAAACTTCCATTTGTTCTTACTAACGTGGTATCTCTGGGTATACAGTTTGACAAAGGGAGTGCAGAGACATATGGACTAGTTTATTTGTTTTCGAACCTAGTCTTGTTTCCTTTGAGAACCTTATGCTATTTTCCTAAAGACAATTCTATTTGGACTAGGAAGGGATATTCAATTGGTTAGGCATGTAGGATATACTAGATGCAGTAGTTGTGAGTTCAGTCTCCAGTGTACTGTTTTCTACGCACTGGTGAGCATAGTTAACAAAATAAAGCTTTTGTCAATTGTTGATTTCCTTTTTTTAATCAATATGTAAGGCCATTGAATTTGAATTGGTCATATGAATCATTGATCTACAAAAAATATGTAAAAACATTTCAGTCATCCTACGAATAGGGAACCTAGATTTATTCTTCTATATTCTTGTAACTAACAATTCTTGCATCTTATCTCAGGGAAAGAGTAATTGGCAATAAGCATGGAGATGGTGACTACAACATGAAGCTGAATGTAGGTGAGAAGCCAGAACTTGCATCAGTGTCAGATGGAATAAGCAAACCACTCATGAGTGCGCGGAGCTTGTTGAAAAGTGAAACCATGAGTGCTTCCAAGTGCATAGGTGAAATAAAAAATAAAGATGTAAGTCCAGTAGCAGCATCCTTCCATTCCTACACTACATAAGCACATATACATCATCATGGTTTCATCTTTTATCGAAAATTACAGGTATATTTGAGTTCCACACATGCAGTATGTCTACACTATTTTTCCTCTTTTGACTGCTTATATCTCTTTAAGATCACATCTATCTGATTTGACCAATTTCTGACGCTGCAATGATTATACTGCACTTTCTAGGAGGATTCCCTTTCGGAGTGTGTGGAGGGAACAGATGATGATGTCTCGCAGAAGATTGCTCAACTGAAAACCTGATTTTTCCAAGGTCAAGGAAGCAATCATAGTATAAACTATGTACAACAGCATGTCTATAGGTGCGCAAGATCAGAATGATCTTTAATTGAAGCCAAGATTCTATACAACCAATAAGACCACACAGTCTGTTATGGTAACTCTGTTGTACTGTAAATTTGATCTACTCGTTTTTTGTACTTTGTCAAGAACCATGTCTAACCGACAAACCAGTTCCTTGTCCTATCCTAGGAGGAGCTACCACAATCCTGTACAATTTTGACAATACGAAGTACTCTCCCTATATCCTATTATTGTGATCTTGTAAACCCTTTACAATCAGTGATGCTCTTGGTCACTATTTCTATACAATTGTTTTGTGACCCGAACTACGGCGGGCCTAGGCCAGCCTGCATAACTTTATTAAAACGATAAAGGAATTCTATACAATTGCACAACCTGTTTCCTAAGACTACTTGATTCACTCATGACCATGAGATACGGCAATCTCCAACCCTAAGCATGACAGGCATGCTACCAAATAAACTATAAAACGGTACATCTCGCCCGTAGATCTAAGCGAAAGTTGCCCGTGAGTGGTGATATCATAGGGCCAGGAGAATGATTGTCAGATTGAAGAAAATGCAGATGTTAAGTTATGTTTTGAATTGGCAAGTGTTTTGGCTAAATTTGCTCCGTGGAACTACAAAAACATAAGGTTTCTTCATTTGTTCCCTACTTTTTTTTTATCAACACTGCCAGCCAATTTTATTTCCAAGTTACCACGTCCAGCAATAAGCTCAGATAAGTGTGAACAAATAAATACAGGGGAGCATTGGCCCCCTCTAATTTTTTTAGCCTTGTTCCAATTCTCAAACAATTCATATGGTCCTCTCATGTCTTCTTTTGTTCATGCACAGGAGATGGGCATCAGTAACTGACTAGTATGATTTTTAGACACGAATTAATGGGGGTTTTACGCCCTCTTATCGGATCAATTTTTTTTGAGAAGATGGTTGGTTGTTAAAGCTTTATAGGTGCAGTGCAATATTGGAAATTGATTAAGAACGGAGCGTGTGGAAGAAGAAAAATGGGCGTGACTTCTTTAACAACACTATCACTTTGAATGTGGTCGCCAGTAATTTCCTTGGAAACGAATGACGACCCATAATATTAAGCGGTTATCTCCTGCAAAATTTCGATCTACACGAACGGGCAGTGCTCAAAATTTCTCAAAGGAAAAGAATGACTCTCTGCTCTAATTAAAGCACTGCTAGTAAATCCGGACCATCCATGGACAGTCATCAATCAATCAATCAATCACAGCAGCCCAAGAATAATGTAGTAGACCAAGGCGATGGGGAGAGCTATTAGCATGCCAAATATGACCCTGCACGCAAGTAGTTAAAAAACATGTTAAAGTTAATAATAATTGGACCCTAATTTGAATCCATGCATGCAGTAAAAACAGTTGGGAGCTTTCTCCATTTCGGACAGGTGCTAAATGCTGACAGAGCCCATTTAGTCAAAGAGCAATTGCATGCTTTTCGTTTTATGGAAGTAATTAATTAGTTATAACAGAAAGTAGTATCTGAAAGAAGAAGAATTCAACAAGATGGGAGTGAGTGGTTTGTTGGCGTACCCGGTGCAGAGAGCGGCGGCATGGAGATTGTACTCCTTGGCGAACACGAAGGGTACGATCCCTTGCGGCAGCGCGGCCTGGACGATGGCGACGCGGAGCAGCGTGCCGCGGAGGCCGACGGTGGCGGCGGCGGCGGCCATGGTGGCCGGGGCGAAGAGGAAGCGGACGGCCAAAGTGGTGGCCGCCACGGTATGGCCGCAGGCGATGAGCTTGGGCTGCATGGCCATGAACAGCCCCAGGCTAAACATGGCCATTCCCAGGCCTGTGTTGGAGAGGATGGAGATGGAGTTGGCCACTATGGCCGGCATGGCGATCTTGTATCTGCATCAAATTCGCCACAATTAACTAGAGACAAAATTGATCCAAGCATTCATGAAGGAAAACGAGAGGGTTTTAATGACTACCGGAACTCGACGAGCGACCAGGTGAGGCCGACGACACTGGCGTACGTGTTGGGGTTCCGGATCAGCCTGCGCCACACCATCGTCAGGATCAGCCGCGTCATCACCCCCGCCGGCGGCATCTTCTGCCCCGCACCGCCGTCTTTCGCCACTCCCTGCTGCTCATGCTTCTGCCGCTCATCCGTCGTCGTCTTCGCCAAGCCGGCCTCCAGCTTCGCCACGGCCTCATGCACTGCGGCCTCCGGCTTGGCACACGTCGGTGCCGGTCCCCTCGCCGCCCGGATCACTGCAAACAAACAGAAATGACTCATCATCAGTGAGTGACAGTGCGTGAGTGACATGATGTGCTAGATCACTGACGTACGTACTTCTGGAGGAGCCGGAGCCGATGGGCTGCAACCGTAGGCGGCCGCTGTCCCTGCCGACGCCGGCGCGGAACACCGGCAGCCCGCTGACCTCGGACGCCCCGGAGCTCCAGTCCAACACGCGCGCGTCGCTGTTTTTTCTGTCGTCGTCCCCGGCGCCGTCGTCGTCGTTGACGGGCGCAACGGCGGCAGTCGCCCTGGGGTTCCGCTCGTCGAAGCTGGCCGACGCCGACGGCCGCGGCGTGTGCTGCCTCGACGAGTGCAGCGAGAACAGGTCCGCGGCGCCGAAGCTCGACGCGCGCAATGCCGATGCCGATGCCGATGCCGGCGCAGCCGGGTGCGCGGTTAGGTCGGCGTGGGCACCGAGCGAGACCCTCGGCGACGAGCACGCCGAGTAGATCTCCACGCCGGTCAGGTTCGACGCGCGCGGCGTGGCCGCGCCCACGCCGCCCGCCATGAGCGACCTCCGCGACGCCGACGCCGATGCCGACGCCCGGCGCACGGTGAGCCGCATGCTGCCGTCGGGCGCGACCTCGGCCTGCGCCTCGGCATGGCTGCCGTCGAGCGACACCACGTCCGGATCGACCACGAAGGACTCGACGCGCTCTCGGCGGCCCCCGGCGCCGGCAGCAGCGGCAGCGGCAGAGATGAGAGCCCTGGCGGCCCGGAGCTCGAAGAGAAACAACAAGAGAGTGTACCAGACGATGCACTGGAGCACGACGAGCTGGACCATGAGATCCCCGGCATGGCTGCCGTACATGGCCACCAGCAGCGGGATCCCCATGATGAGCGTGTTGGGCAGCGTGGCGAAGGAGAAGAACGTGACGGGCCAGTCGAGCCTGCTCCCGCCGGAGCCAGGGAAGAAGCGGGCGGAGGCTGCGAGGGCGGCGAGGACGGCGCACTTGTGGAGCGTGTCGGCGGCGGCGAAGCGCAGGTCCATGGCGTAGAGGTCGGTGCCGGAGATGACCTTGAAGGAGAGCAGCGGCACGGCGAAGACGGCCACGAAGCGGTTGATGCCGCCGCACTGGTCCGGGGTGATGACGCCCCACCACCGGACGGAGCCGTAGGCGAGCGCCATGGCCACGTACAGCGGCACCACCGCCGACAGCACCGTGTAGAGGTCGTGCCACGATATCATGGCCGCCGGAATCAATGGATCCGCTCGCCGGAATCAATGGAGATGTGGATGGATGGATCGATCTAGAGGGGAATGATGGACTGACTGATGATGGATGGATGGTTTGTTGGTTGGTTACAAGATGCAAATCGAGAGTTGGCCTGGCTGGCTGCGGGGTGTTCATTTCTGTGGGTTTGGGTATTTATACGTGCGCTAGCTAGGCCGGGAAATGCTCTGGGCTGGCCGGCCTGCCGGAGTGGGCTGGAATTGGACGGCCCGTAAGCAGATCGACGTGCAACTTTGCAGGAGATGAGACCTGCGCAGTCCGATTCCATGCCCGGCTGCCCGCGTCGTTAATCTTGGATATGTTTGTGGTCGTAGGATCATAAGATCGTTTTAACGAGTTCAGTACGGATTTGAATTTACCTTCTCCGAGTCGGTGACTGACTGATTTCCCCCCTTTCCCTCTACAAGTAGCAACAGATTGAGATCCCCACCGCCCCCCTGCATCCACTCTGTCCGTGTGTCGTCCCACCATGAAGCGCTCGTCGGACGGCCCGTGCAGGCGCGACGGAACAGGGCCCCCAATTTTTAGGGGCCACCAAAAATTGCTTAAGTACTGGTACTACTAATAGTTACCTTAATTAATTTTTATGCTTAATACTCCACTGAATAGAAGGCCCAATGACTCATGGAAACAGGCAGGAAAGGAAAAATGGCCACATGACCGATCAATCGCCCACCACATGTATCGCACGCTCATAGCTTTGTACAGTCTGTGCGCTCGCAGCCTACAGTAGTACTACTCCGTAGTATATGGTTTGGTACCAAGTGTCGCAATAAGTAGGAGCATATCTGAAAGTCGTATAATTAAATGAAAAATTGTATTTTTTTTATCGGCAAACACAATTTTAAGGCTTCATTTTAGATTTCGCACGGGCCTCAAATTTATAGGTACGGCCCTGCCGCGGAGCCGGGGGCGAGCCCCGTGTTCCTCCCCCGTGAGAAGCGCCAGCGCCTCGCCCTCGAGCGCCGCCAGGCCGCCGTCGCCGACCAGCTCCGCCGCGGCTCGATTCCCCGACCCTCTCCGCCGCCGCCTCCTGATTGGCCCTCCAAACCCCCTCGCCAAGACTCCTCGTCGTCCCGACACCGCAGCAGAGATCCGTATAGAGACATCGGAGAGAAGAAGGATCGGGCGGAGAAGATGGCGCGGGAGAAGGAGCTGGAGGCGATCAAGGAGCAGTACCTGGGAGGATCGTCCAAAGACAAGAAGAAGCCGCCCAGGACGATGGCCACCAAGCTCCGGGACAGGTTCCGCTTCGACTGGGACAGCGCCGAGGACACCACCCGCGACGACGGCACCGGCGCCGGCGCGCCGCTCCTCTACGGCCGTGGCTTCCTCGCCGGCATCGACCGCCGCGAGCAGAAGAAGGCCGCCGCCGCCTCCGCCTCTGCCGCCGCGCTGCACAAGGACGACTTGGACGGCACGCGCGTGGAGTACAGGCGGCACGGGACGGCGAAGGCGCTGTCGGAGATGACGGAGCGGGACTGGCGGATCCTCCGTGAGGACTTCGACATCTCGTACAAGGGGTCCCGCTCCGCCGTGCCGCCGCGGCCGATGCGGACCTGGGCCGAGAGCGCGCTGGGGGAACCCCTGCTCCGCGCCGTCGCCATGGCCGGGTACGCGACGCCCACGCCGATCCAGATGGCCGCCGTCCCGCTCGGGCTCCGGCGGCGCGACCTGATCGGCGTCGCCCAGACCGGGTCCGGCAAGACCGCCGCCTTCGTGCTCCCCATGCTCGCCTACATCATGAACCTCATGACTTCGCCGCCGCCGATGATCATGTCTCGCGGCGAGGCCGATGATGATGTTCATGATCCCCAGGGCCCTTACGCGGTCGTCATGGCACCGACACGCGAACTCGCGCAGCAGATCGAGAGGGAGACGACGAAGCTCGCGGCAGCGGCGTGCCATGGATCAATCAAGGTCGTGTCCGTGGTCGGCGGGCAGCCGATCGAGGAGCAGGCGTTCAGGATCAGGCAGGGCTGCGAGGTCATCGTCGCCACGCCCGGCCGGCTCCTCGACTGCCTCGAGCGGAGGCACCTCGTGCTTAACCGCTGCAGCTACGTCGTGCTCGACGAGGCCGACAGGATGGTCGACATGGGGTTCGAGCCGCAGGTCGCCAGCGTGCTCGACGCAATGCCGACCAGCAACCTGAAGCCCGAGAACGAAGCAGAGGAGCAGAAGAATGTCTACAGGACCACCCACATGTTCAGCGCCACCATGCCAGCCGCCGTGGAGCGGCTGGCGAGGAAGTACCCCGGAACCCGGTGGTCGTCACGGTCGGCGGATCCGCCAGGGGGAAGGGCACGGGTCTCGTCACCCAGAACGTGATCATGGTCAAGGATTCAGATAAGCTACCACGGCTCAAGAGAATACTCGCCGACCTCGGGGACGACAACACCGCCATTGTTTTCTGCAACACGAAGCTCTCCGTGGATGGCTGCGCCAAGGATCTCGACAGGGCAGGATTCAGAGTCACAACGCTCCATGGAGGCAAATCCCAGGACCAGAGGGAGGCCAGCCTTGACGGGTTCAGGAGCCGCAGGTTCAATGTCCTTGTGGCGACGGACATTGCCGGCCGTGGCATCGACGTGCCGGATGTCGCTCATGTGATCAACTTCGAGATGCCTGGCGCCGTGGACGCTTACACGCACCGGATCGGGAGGACGGGGCGTGCGGGGAAGAAGGGGCTGGCCACTTCGTTTCTGACCCTTCGGGACAGTGAGATCTTCTTCGATCTTAAGCAGATGCTTGTGCAGAGCAATAGCCCTGTGCCGCCTGAGCTTGCGAGGCACGAGGCGTCGAGGTTTAAGCCGGGGTCTGTTCCTGATAGACCTCCAAGGCGAAATGATACCGTCTATGCATCCCGCCGAGGAAAAATCTATTGCAGAAGGGAACTGAAGATCCTTTCTTCATAGTTATGACTTTTTGAGATGAAATTCTAACTAGAATGCGATGGATCTAACTAGACGAGGTACAAATATTATGACAAATAGAATCTTTTTTTTAATATTATATCCTAAAAGCCTGATTTCGGTGCACCCTTAGAAAATCGCTGCATGTGTGTTAATAGATTAAAAAACGCTTGTTTTCGGTTGGAATAACAATATCGTACTTCCTCCGCCCCGTATTAACTGTCTCAACTTTGTAATCTAGACAACGCGTATTTAGACAAAATTGCGACACTTAATATGAAACGGAGTGAGTATAATCCAGACTAATGCGCTTTAGGTCTCGCAACCTGTTTGTATGATCAAGATCGTTCACACCTCTACCGTACATAGTGATTGTTGGGAACAGTTCATGGTGGAGATGCCCACTTATACCATGCGCCTCCTCATCTCCTGTGGACTCGTTCCCCTCCATCTAACACTAAGTTATGTGCATTATTCTTTGGTCGCTTGGCCTGTATAAATAGATGAGATATATTTTGGTATGTATTGTTGAGATCAAATTAATAAAAATGTATTGTTCTCCTCTATATACCAAATAAATATATATTCCATTTTTTACCTATTAATTGGTATTGGCTTAGTCTTGTACTCCTTCCGATCCATAAAAAGTGTCGTCCTCTTAGTACAATATTGTACTAACTTTAACTTGGTACAAAAGGGGCGACACTTTCTATATATCGGAGGGAGAAGTTTATAGTTTTTTATAAATTTGGTCAAATTGTTAAAAGTTTGACTTAGGACAGAAACCATTTTTTTAAAGGAAATGAGGTAGAATAAAACATCACTTAACATATGCAATTTTTAAAACAGATTTTTAACTTTTATAAACACAGTTTTCACGGAGTTCTCACCGTAAAGATGATTTTCATTGAATACGCTGCCTTCATCTCTAGAGTTAACTCTTGGTTAAACAACTAAGTTGAGCTCAGATTGTAACATTGTTCTTTCAGCACCCAAGATTATTCTTAGGCAAATCATAACTTGAAAAGTTTGGACACAACGATCCTTGTTGCCCAACATATAATATCCCAATACATGCCTACTATGAGCATTATTATCCAATTAAACCAAGTGCATATTTTCACCATTGATCATTGTGAGCAGGAAGCAGATCATCCATGCACGGAGTATAGATGTGCGAACTGACCCTCTGTTCCATGTAAGCATGAAGGCGTAGGCCAGTTGGGTAAACTGACCCCAAGCACCGCAACCTGGAGCTTTCTAGGTAGTAAGCGAACGCGTCGTAGCGGTTGCCCAAGAAAGCAATTTCCTTGTAGGGATGATACCCCAACAAGTCAAGACCACGACGAAACTCTGTGCTACCCTCGTTGTCATCACTACAGGTCCCTCCTTTGGCATCAATAGCGCAATCATCAGAAGAGTCCCATCCATGGTCTCCTCCGGTCCTCCCTCATTTGATCCTTGGTCGTCAGGGTCTAAGATCCAAGACTTGCCAATCTCCTTGTAGTGCCTCGAAAAGTAGGGCTTAAGGTCGGCTTGATGCTTTAGTTTAGGATCCGTGCAGTACCCATATCTGAAGCTGATACCCGTGGAGAGCGGTGTAGTAGACTCCCTGCCTGGATTTTCCCAAATACACATAGGGGATGACATGTTTCCCGTATTCGTTAGTTTAGGATCTTGGTCCTCCCAAGAAGGTATCTACCAATTGTGGAGTCTTGATCACTTGATACTTGTCGTCCAGTAACGAAAACCTACGTACCAAAGAGGGTTCAGTTCAAGAGGAAGAGGCTTGTTAATTAAGGTCGGTAAGATAAAACAAAGAACTTGACTGCACGACATTTTCTTTCTTACCTTATGATGAATGCGCCACGGTAAGTGAGGTAGAAAGCTCCCTGCCAGTAGACGGCAGCGTAGCCCCAAAGCACTCTCGCAAGCACTCTGCCATGACCCGGTGCATATGGATTCATTGACCACATGTCGGACACCGTCGCCACGACATCGCCTTGCCGGACAAAGCGCCTCTCCTCCCACCGGCCGGTGCGCGACGAGAACACTTGGACGGCGTACGAGTGCGGCGGCCACCCATAGAGCCCACCTTGTCCACCTCCTCTTCATACTTGGCTATCAAAGACGGCGGCAGGTCCTCGGGGTAATCCTCCTCACTAAAGTTGGAGACCACGACATGAGACCTGTCGCGGCGAGGCCTCTTCTTGCGATCACCGGTGGCGGGTGGTGAGGGTGGGGCCGGCCTGGCAGCCACCCCGGGGAAGCACATGGCGAGGTAGTGCAGCGACACGGCTGGGTCGAAGACGAGGAACGGGCGACCGAAGTTCATGGGCGCCGGCGCGCCGCTGACCTGCGGCGGGAACGGCAGCGGCGCCCACCGCCGCGTCGCCGGGTTGCACACGTACATGGCCGCCGCCCTCCTCGACGTGCGATTCGCCCTTGGACGGCGAGTGTCCGGGCAGGAACCGGAGCGAGCCGTCGATCGGCGGCCAGGCGGCGCCGGAGCGGGAGAAAAAGCTGTGTGTTGCCTTGTCGAACAAGTTGACGAAGATGCCGCGCACTGGGCCCGGGGCGAGGTGGGCCAGCACCAGGCCGCAGCCGTCGATGATGCCGCGCCAGCTCTTGCAGACGCGCCGGCACGCGGCGAGGTGCCGCGGCGGGACGAGCCGGAGGACCTCGTCGAGCAACTCGTCGGGAAGATCCATGAATTCCGGTCGAGTACCCGCTGGCCGCTGCTTGGTTCCTTTTTTCTTTTTCTTTTTTTCTTTTTTTGAGGGGAAGGTTCCTTTTTTCTTTGTTGAGAACAACCCGCTGCTTGATTAGGCTGCAATATGAAGGCAACTGCCAAGGCCGACGTGGGCTTGGAATTCCTTCGAATTCTGCTTCTTCTTCTTTTCTCGTACCAGGCAACTGCCAAGGCCCGTTTCAGTTCCATGTAAAGGCCCAACCAGTTTTGTTTTGGGACGATTTGCTCTGGCGTGAAAC
The DNA here is from genome assembly GCF_000005505.3 of Brachypodium distachyon. Lineage (NCBI taxonomy): Eukaryota > Viridiplantae > Streptophyta > Magnoliopsida > Poales > Poaceae > Brachypodium > Brachypodium distachyon. Next base: position 13,855,310 of record NC_016132.3, on the reverse strand, counting down.
CTCTGGCCACGGCGGCTCCATCAGACCGGTTTGGGACGGATAGCTGGTCACACGGATAAACGGCTTGGAAGAGCTAGGCAGCGAGCTGGCGTGCGCAAGTAGACGGGTCACCGAGGATGGCAATCGGCGGGCGTTGCGGCAATGCTGCTTGGTTGCTGGTTCAGATAGAATTTTGCAGGCTTCTGCAAAATCAAGCTGAAGCGCAATCAGGGCACCAGCCGTGCATGTCGAGGAAATATCCGGTGCTCCCACCCGTTTACCGTTTAGGTGAGCATCCCAAATAAATTTTGAATTTTTTTAAAATAAATTAAGTGAGTTCATAAGATATATGTCTACCACCTTACAAAGTTTCAAATCCAAATTCCTTACGAGCATAGAGAAACAAAAAAGACAAATCCAAACATGAACAGTGTCCTAATGTATCTCGATTTGTTCTATTAGTGGCGGTCGGGCTGCGCCCACCACTGATGACCAATCATCAATGGCGGTTTTGTTCTGCCTGCCGGTGATAGGGGTTTATCATTGGTGGTCGTGAGCTGAGCCCGCCACTGATGTATGTCGGGTGGAAAATCAGCAGTCTGCGCCTTTCTATCAGTGACGGGCGTGGACCCGACCGACACTAATGCTCGACATCAGTGGCGGGCCATCTTCGCCCGACACTAATGTTACGTCACATATATGTCTATTTCTAGTAGTGTATGGCTAACACATAATTGAATACATTTATTTAATCTAAATTTCATGTAATGACGTCGTAACTAACCCCAATTTTTTTTCTACTCCCTCCATCCGCTTTTAGCAGGCGCATAATTTTTACATGCAGTCCGATATTAGGAGGCGCATTCCTCTAATAGACCCACAATAGCCCACTCACGCCCAAAGAAACTAAGTTGGCATGCAGCCGCTACCAAACAACACAACAGCAGCAGAGTGCCTTGATATATGGGCTACCAAGGTTCACGCCTAGAAAAGTGGGACAGAGGGAGTAGAAGCCGTCATTCATCTAATCATGTGATAGACAAATATGATTTATAAATCCGAAACTCAAATTTAACCAAATAATATCCTATACAAAAAATTGGATTTCATCTTTTTTACCGAATGAAAATGAAAAGAACCATGCCAAACTAGCTCTGTTATATGATTATTATTTTTTCAGAAGATTTCAGAGTAGCAGCGACGGAGCGTGTCCTGGCAACAACAGTAGCGAATGGAAGATTTTTTATTTATTTTGAGCACCAGTCTGTCAAACAGATCAAAAGCTATCTCCGTTCATTAATTAGAACTGCAGGCGGACCCCACTGCAACATTCCTCGCCGCGGAGGCGGACTGCATATATACATGCCCCACGACCACGAGAGATCGGAGTCGCGATTCCAATTCGAAAATTGAGGAGAAAAGCGGCATGGCGGAGGCACCACCCTCTCCAAGCCTCGCCCCCTCTGCCTCTCTCCAAACCTCCTCGCCCCCTCTGCCTCTGCAGGCCTCAGCCCGGGCGCAGGTGGTACTGCGCGTTCCGTGTCCCTGAAGCGAGTCCGCAGCGATAGCGAGGTGAGACTAGAGCAATGTCCTCGCGTTAGCGATTCCCCTTTTGGTCGATCGATCCCATATAATGTTTCAAACCTCTCCCAAGCAGTTGGGCAAGCAAACATCAACAATGGGAGGAGATGATGCGAGCGCCGGAGGTACAGCCGCCATGGCGTCCTTGGAGCGTGTTCGCAGGAACAGCGAGGTGAGATGAGATCAGTGCCGCCATCGCTTGCTGAGTGATTCCTCTTCCGTCGATCGATCTCACGCCACAAGTTTAAAAACAGTCGGAAAAGTGGAGGTGCGGGAGCAATTGACAGCAGCAACAGGAGAGGATGGGTGCGCTGAGGTCAACAAATCCGCGACGGCGGGCGGCGTCCTCTAATCGTCTCCGCAGCAGCAGCAGCGAGGTGAGCAAAACATCCGTCGCAGTACGATTCCCCTTGTAAATCAATCGATCGAGCTCGATCCTTCTCATGGTTGCTCTGTTGTGTGATTAATGCGCAGATGAACAAGGACGGGGAGCAGGACAGTACGGTGCTCGACCTGGCCGCCGCAAGGGGAGAGGCGGCGTGCGCCGGGGTCGCCTTGGCCGCCGCCGCGACAGAGATGAATGGGGAGATGGTGAGTGAGAACCCGCCCGAGTTGTTAAAACTCTAACCTGATGTGATTACGAGTACAGCGCCCCTCACCTGATGTTGATGCAAATGTTGTTTGTGTTGCAGACCCCGCAGAGCTATTCTCCATGGCAGGTCTTCAATCTGGATTGGGGCATTACGGTGTTCTCCCACCTCCCCTTCCCAACAGACCGCATCCATTTGTCGTGTGTGAACAAGCACTGGAACGGTATTTTCGCTAACCACTGCCGACCCCTTCCAGTTCCACGTCAGCTTCCCTGGCTTGTGCTCCCTTCCTTTTCGGATCAGCCTCTCTTTCATGCCACACTTGGCGGAAACACACATGTCCTCGGGCTCCCAAGTTATATCAGACAGAATGGTAGATTCTGCGGGTCCTTTCCTGGGGGGTGGTTGTTTGTTACAGTCGATGGGGACAACCTGCTGTTCAACATCTGTACAAGGCAGAGGATAGAGCTTCCAACGCTCATGGAGAGGAGGGTGGAGGGGGAGAGCGAGATGCTCTGTGTTCGGGTCGAAGCGGCAGTTCTATCGGGTCCTCCAGCCCCACCCTACACCGTTGGAGCAGTTGTAAAAGCAGAGGAGAATAATACTGACTGGATTGCCTATTGGAATCCCTCCAAACTGTACTGGACAGAGGTGGCTCCAGCAGTTGCGACTGGGAAAGAGGCTCGAGGGCTTGGAGTTAAGGATATTGCATACCACCAAGGCACCTTCCACTTCCTATCTGATGATGAGAGTGTGCACAAGCCCGTCCTGCCTCTAATCAACTCAATGAGGGCAAGCATGCTGACCGTCAAAGTTGCCCAACGAGATGATTTCTTACATGACGCACAAGAAAACGAGAGAAAGATTACTCGGAGGTACTTGGTTGACACTGGAGAACAACTGTTGATGATAATCAAGTACAGTCACAGCTGCGTCCCCACTGTTCCAACAGCAGTCATACGTTTGTTCAGGCTGGTAGACGAGGAGTCTGATTATGATTCCGATGATCCTTGCTACGAAGTAAAGCTCAAATGGGAAGAAGACACCGATGACTGGAGGACACCTGGTAGGCAGCTCATCTTCATTGGTCCTGCTTGTTCACGAGTGTTTGATGGCAGGAATTTTGATGAACTCGATGCCAAGATCTTCTTCTATGACGATCGCCATGTCAAAGAAAATGATCGCTATGTTCGTGATGACATGGGAACAATCACTCCGATCGATCTCATACTGAAGAAATGGCCCCCAGCCAACGGCAAGTCAATCGAGCCGACGTCAGACCGCTTCCCACCAATCTGGTGGTACCATTGAGTTCACAGCATGGCGACGATTTCATTGTGTAGACCTGTTTTCTTATGTCAAGCATGTAATAAGCCAATGCTTTCTTGCGCAGGAGTAGTACAGTTGAGAAAAATGGCACCACGTACACGGTGTTGAAAAATTACAGCAGCTACTATGTTACTTGTTCAGTTTTAGATATGACATCTGTAGACCTGTTTTCTTATGTCAAGCATGTAATAAGCCAATGCTTTCTTGTGTAGGAGTAATACAGTTGAGAAAAAAAGGCACCACGTAGCAATGATGCATATACTAGGTGTTGAAAAATGACAGCAGCTACTATGTTACTTGTTCAGTTTTAGATATGACAGCAGCTAGTGCAATTTCTAGCAATGGAGTACAAGTTTCACTTCAATCGAAAAATGGTTTACAGGTTTTAGACATCCAAACAAAGTAACCACTAAACCACATAAGCAAGTGTCTCAATTTCTAGCAGTGGAGTACAAGTTTCACTTCAATCAAAAAATGGATTACAGATTTTAGACATCCAAACAAAGTAACCACTAAACCACATAAGCAAGCTATTCTGTAGTAGTAGTAGTACAGCAGCTGATCACAGGCCCACACCGGCAGCGCCAAGTCAATTTTAGTGGATCTAACTGAAGAAGATGAACTGAAGCTGAAGAACCAGAAGAACTGAAGCTGCTGTAGTGCACAGACACCAGCGTGAGCACCATCCCCACCTTGAGAGTGTGCCACTCGCCTCGGCTCCTCCTCGCGATCCTCCAAGGGCATCTGAATAACTTGGACCATGACAAAAAAAAATCAGAATATTAGAGATTCCTAGTCGATATTTACAGCTTGAACTTCCAAGTGCAATATATGTATTTAAAATCAAATGAAAAGCAGAAGCTGAACTACAGCCTAAGGGAGATAAATTATGCAAAATCGCAATCACACGAAAGAATCAAGAGTATTACATGACATGATCCTTATCTATCTCTGGCTCTCCGTAAAATAACCTTGTGCTCGACTGTATGTGCACTCTTATGATCCTATTGGTTTCTCAGCTACCTGGCTTATGAGGATCAGATCCTAATTCTGTGTACTGACTGCCCTGGATTCGTTACCTAATGACTGTGCCTATGCTTTGCGACTGAATAACATTATGGTTAACTTGGACACTTAATTGTTAATTGCTACGTGAAAAATAATTGAGTTAGCTAGTTCACATACTGACTCGCTGAATGATTTCTAATGGTTTACCAGCAGAAAGCTTCTATATTACACATTTACAGGTATAATCCTAAGTAGAGAACTTGAAACTACCAGCCCCCATGACATGGTGGACTAGATTCTAAAGGTTCTGATATGCTAAGCTGAGTAATTCTACTGAAATGTCAGACTGAGAGGCTAGACCAATGAGTTTCAGCACAGGGCTAAGCTAATTTTAATGGTTCCTGTGTAGAAGATTCAGTCTGAAAATTGTGCGTTTGTTTTATCATGCCTCTACCAGGTTCAGCTAATTAAAAGAGTACATATTTCCAACTTACACAGGAGCAGCCTGATGCTAAACTGAAACCGTGAGCTATTAATTCCATGGTATGGTAGACTGATTCTAAAGGTTCTGGTTCATTTATCATCCTGACAACACTGATAATGACAACTACGTTTCTCCGAAGAGTTCGGATATTAAACAACCACTTGAGTCTTGAGCTGCTATTGCACTTCTACAGGAAAAAGCAATAGTCACCAAAATGCTTGACAATCACAAGGTTACCATCAGACATCAGTTAGTCCCAATATAATATACAGTATCATGCACTATAAATTCATGATGTCCTATAGTTAGTACTCTGTATGTCCTAGTATTTATAAACAGATGATAACTAAAAAATCAGGCTAATTAGTACCGATGGGAAACAGTATGTATAGATTGTATTCCTATTTCTGGCTCAGATATGAAAACACAATGAGCTACCATGTGCACACGCAGACTAAAGATGACACACCACATTCATAAATTCTTTTTTTAAAACTCCGAACATAACTTTCTTTGAAAGATTAAATTGCATAAAACGATCACATTTGCAACAGGTACAACATAACCACCACTTTTGATCTTTGTTTCAAAAAACCATCATCTCTGTGTAACGTAAGCAATCCTGACCGGAGGAACCCATATGTCAGCGTTGACGTGGCAGCCACGGTTGGAAACAACTCTGAATCAAGAGGAGGAGGCTGTGGGGATAGGTGACGACGTGCTGGCCGAGATCATCCCAAGGCTGCCGCTCGAGTCCGTGGCCCTGTCTGTGTGCGTCTCGAAGTACTGGTCCGCCGCCGTTTCCGACGAGTAACTCCGCCGCCGCCTCCCGCTCCACATGTCCATGGTCTGCCGGAAGGAGGTCCTTGATGCCGAGCAATGACCGCCGCTGCGTTCTCCGACGATCGAGCCCAGCTCGGCCCAGTGTTTGACGATATTTTGTACCAAAATTCGTTGCGAAATCAAGACACGACATACAAGAAAAAAGATCAGCTGCATGCATGTAGGGACTATAGTTATATCTAGAGCTCTTTTACGGTACTCTTGATTTAATATAATCCGTTCATTTATCCCGATCAAGTAGTTAATATTACCTGGTACTCCATCCTCAATCACACGGAGTACCGAATTAAGAACACTGGGAGTACCTCGAGTTGGAGGGCATAACCGTAATTATGTGGGTTGGCGTGGTCTTTTCCCGTGATGCAACTTAGAAAAAAAATAGGAAAAAACATCTTGCGCCGGCGGTGTAGACGACGCCGCACCGCCCGATGGCTGCTCCGGCGGCAGAGGGACGAGGCGCTGCCACGATGGGGCGGACAAGGCCGCGCTCGAATGGTCGTTGGGCATGAGGGGACGAGGCGCTGGGCCGGTGGAGCGGACGAGGCCGCTGCGCGCCGCGATTGGGCTGCCGCCGCCTCAAAAGCCGCTGCGCCAGCGGAGGGGATGAAACCGTCTGTTGTGTACGGCACTGAGAGGGCCATCCTGCCAACAGCATCGATGGTGCTTTCCAGCGGACGGAGAAGAGGCGACCCAGCCGGCGGCGATCCGGCCAGCGAGGGGACGGCGACGACCCTGGATCGATCAGGATGGGGTGCATGGCGAGGCTCCCCGATGGAATTGGCTGGGGCGGTGCTGCGACTCTGCGCTTCCCAGCACTCCGGCCAGCGAGCGGACGCTGAGATCAGGTATGGGTGGCGCGCAGCTGCTGAATGACAAAATGCTGCGTGCATCGAGCTAGAACACAGCTGAGCATGCACGTCGCATATAATCCTTCATTGATTGTACAGGCATGATCAGCCTCTGCGTGGGACATACATGCACCATGCATCCAAGTTTGGTTGACGCTCACACAGGCACATAGCTGAAGAAGCCAAGCCAAGTTCTTCACGTTCTCATAGCTGGACAATCCGAGCTGCTCACGACCAGATACCTTTTATTTGCACCGGCCGCGTCGCACAGGTACTTCAAGTCGTTAACTAACAAAAGAGTATCAAGCAGAATACTTGTTTACTTTTCAACAGAGCGAGCCACGAGGAAGAGATAAGCACGCATGTACCAATCCAAACCAACCAAGCGATCGAACGGCCAGGCGGAGGAGCCGTGAATTGTGGAGCTGGTCGTACATATCCAACCATCGCTGCTGGTTGCCTATAAAAGGCGCAGGTGTCTGCGCTTTAAGGGGGAGGACGGAGCGCGCCCAGGATGGCGGCGCGGCGCGGCGCACCCCACAACGTCCCCAAACCAAGACGGGTGAACAGGGAAGAAGAACACGAGGACGGGGGCCCTAGCGGCGCTTGAAGGCAGCGCAGTACGTCGCGCCAGACGCACGCACAAGGAGAACCCGAGGACCCATTGATACGACACGAGCTCCACCTCTAATCAGATCAAGAAGCAGCAAAGTGAAGGATAGAGGTAGCGTGGTAGTGCTGCCGGCCGGCCGCGCTCACCACGCGCGGTACATGCAGGGCACCAGATCGAGGCCAGCAGGACGCTGCTCATCCGCAGGCTTCATCAACAACTCGTCTGGCTTTATCATAAACACAGGGTCAAGATGGAGGGCAGCGAGACGCTGCGCCCAAGATGGCGGCAAGCCGCACGTACGGAACAGGAGACGGAGACCCTACCTGCACTGGGAGGCAGGTTGCGCCCAGACGCACGCACGAGGAGATCGCGGAAGATCGGAAGGCAGCGGCGGCTGTCACATGTAGTCGCCCCGCACGTCCACAATGGTGTGGAGGCGGCCGGCTTGTTTCCGGGCGCCCACCCAACCATCGACACATACACGCATGAAGGTAAATATCATATCCTATAACCTCTCATTTCCTTCCAGAGGAGGACCAGGTCGTGGCTCACGGCTTCAAGCAACGATGCCGTCATCATCTCCGGAGCTTGGCCGCATGGTGTCCACGACCACCTTTCTACATGGTCGTGATTGCCATCGTGCGTCGTTCCTGGCGCCATGTCATGGAGGTGTGCGACGTTCCAACGCCCGCAAAATGCGAGGCGTCGTCTTCAACAAACAACAGGTGTTCACCGAGCGCCGTCGCTGACACCACGTTTCGACGCCCGCACAATGCGAGGTCTTCATCAATAGCCAATCGGTGTCTGCCTGAGCGCCGTCGTGCTCGATGGTCAACGTGGGCTGCAGCTCGATGGTCAACCGCTCATGGCGGCCTTCTACGTGGTGTCTGCTGAGACACCACCACACATGGTGCGCATCTTGGCGTACTTTTCACAGGTTGTCTCCATGCTAAGGCACCGCCGCTCGTGGCGGCCTTCTACGTGGTGTCACCGAACACCGCCACCGACGGTGCCCACGTTGGTGCATCCCTCACAGGTTAGTATCGTGTCGTGCCCATCTTGGCACACTATTCACAGGTTGTCTCCATGCTAAGACACCGCCGCTCGTGGCTGCCTTCTACATGGTGTCACCGAACACCGCCACCGACGGTGCCCACATTGGCGCATCCTTCACAGTGTCCGCGAAGACACCGCCAAACACGGCGCCCGTCTTGGCGCACTCTTCACCAACTTGGCATCGGCACGTCGTGACTCGTGGCGGCCTTCTACGTGGTGTCCGTCGAGACACCAACGTACACGGCGCCTGCCTTGGCGCACTCTTCACCAACTCCTGGCGAGGTCTCTTGCACATCCAACAGCACCTACATCGTCATCTTCAACATCAAGTCTGCTCCCTCATCCACATGGCCGATGGCATTCCGGCATCTAACCATCTTCCCCAACACCGGCGAGGCGAAGCCACTCCACCAACATGTCCGTGTACCGATGAAGTACATCACCAACATCACACGCTCTTGCTGGGCACCGACGAGGCAAAGGCAAGGCATTATGTCCGGTCCGATGAGGCGGACATTTTACAGGCTGGGTACCAACAAGGCGAAGGCCACTTCATCAACCTGTCTAGCTGACAAGGCGCGTGTCAGCGAGACACTACATCGACAAGACGGCGGAGCATGCTGTTCGGCACCTGCACGGTCGAACAGTTGTGGCTTAGCTTCGATGGAGCGGGGTTGTACCACCCCTCTCTTCCTCTTCATCACCACCATCTTCCACACCAAGCACAGGGAGAAGACAAGATTTGAAGACGACACCATTGCAGCAGCTTAATCGGAGGTGGTTTGCAGTCTTGACCTGCGGACGTAATTAAGCAGGAGCTCTCCGGGACCCCGTGAACCAAGAAATCACAATCGTCCATGTTATGTTGGCCGTGCTAGCAGGCCGGACGGAGCGCATTATTTATAGGGAACTTGTAATTTCATTTCTCCATAGTGAGATTAATAGAATACATGTTTCCCTATTTTGTTTTCTTTATTTGTGTACATTAGTACACTGGCACACCCACACCTTTTATTTCTGCTGGCGCGTTGAGAAAATACACTCTATGCCTTAGAGTTTCGTTATTTTTCTCACCAAACACCCAGCAATGTTCATGGTCGTCCACGTCCAACTCGTCGACTTCGACCTCGGCTTCGGCGCTTCCACAACCACCACCCAATAGAGCTCCACCAGCCCACCATTGTCGTCTGCTTCGACCAAGGCGACAGCTGTGACCGCGAATCCAGCCTCCGCCTTCGACCCATGCGCTCGACATGGTGACCAAGGTTGGCCATGAGCCAGGTGCTTGTCCACCGCGCTGCTCATTCGCTGGCCGCTGGCGGCGAGTCGCCGGACGTGGTGACGAAGGCTGGAGAGACAGACTGGGGACTGGGCCGCGAGTCGTCTTCCTCACGTTCGGCGAGAGTGCCGCCCGTCGTCACGCTGTCCCTTCCGGCGCCTCCTCGCCCCGCCGCCGCGCTACCCCTTCCGGTGTCTCACTCTACCCGACGCCAACACAGTCCAGCCCGGATCACCCCGGCGAATCGAACGCCCTCCTCGCCCGGATCTCCGGCACTCCCGAGGCTCCCCACCACGTCGTCCCTCGCCGGCCCCTGAGGAAGCCGAGGAGTCATGGGCGTGGCTGCCAGCACGACAAGGGCGCAGTGCTCGCGGCCTTGCACGAGATCTAGGACCTCCATGACGCGGGCCGGGAGGTGGCGCGCAACCTTCTCGAGCTCCATCAGCCAGGAGGGGCAGATGGGGACGTGGCGTACCTTGCAGGAGGGCATACGCATACGCATAGGTACCTCGCTGATGGCACGGGAGAGTGAGGCCTTGAGGATGGGCTGTGGGAAGCTGGTGAGGCCGTGGAAGAGCGGCAAGAACCGGATGCCGGGACCGACGTAGGACACCCCGTGCAGCGCCTCGGACCACCACTTGTGCACCAGGATGCCTGGCCGGGCGGCTCGTAGGCGGAGGGAGACGGACGGGAGGCGGAATGGCTGGGAGAGGGCTCGCAGGAAGAGGGAGAGGGACGGGAAGGGAGGCGTCTCGTCGGCGGCGAAGGGAGACGGGCAATTTGGCGGTGGCGGTGGCGGCGGCTAGAGCTCGCTGGTGTGGTACCGACAGCAAACCTGGTGATCCAATGGTCCAATTGGATCGCATCCTATTTGGGCCGAAAGTTTTATGGGACCGAACGGGTTGTCCATAGTGCTAGTTTTATTGGACTCATGGGCGTCCTCCACTCCTCCTCCGCCAAGCTGCTGATCTCCCCTTAGGCTAAAAAAAAAAAGCTGCTGATCTCCCCAAAAAAAAAACTGCTGATCTGAAAACAGTTCGACGTCGACTTGTTGCATGACCACTGCATCGAGTACCTAGAGCAAGTTTATACTCCAAAGATAATGCCTCAAATGGAGTATGGTGTTCCTAGAGACCAAGTATGCACGAGTAGAGCTTTGTTCCTCGAGTCAACAACTAACCCCCAACACATGGATTAACCGAAAAATGCAATGTGTTCGATTGTTAGCCTAGCTCTAACCACTTGCTTCCTCCGTTTCATAATAAGTAATTCAAATTTGTCCAAATATAAATGTTTCTATGCCTAAAAGATAGATACATGTAATAGAAAGTCACTTAATATGGGACGGAAAAAATACTTTTATAACAAATTGCTCGATCGGATCACGCAGCTATGAGGACGGGAACAAAAGAGAAGCCTCGCTCTAACTCATTCTTATCGCCAATTAACAACACCGTATTGTTATTTGCAAAAACTATTTTAGCAGAGAAATTAAATGTTCCAATCCAAGCCATGCATGTGACGCGTTGATCTGATCTGACGACATGTTGCTTTCTGTCCTATCGTTTCTGCTGCGACACTTGATCTGACGCTTGTGCTACTGCCGATGTCGATAGCTCCTTGGGATCCCCGAATTCTGACGCTACGATCCAGAGGCGGACACGAGAATATACGTGGAGAACCGGCATGACGGAGGGCCCTGCATTTTGTGCCATGCTTGCTTTCTTTGCCTCGGGAAGGCAAATAAAATGGGACTAGGCAGTACGATCGAGACATCGAGTAGGGCTGTCCTGTGCATGCACTGTCCCGATCGGGACGGTGTTTCGTGTCGTCTTCCTGTCACCAACTTTAATCGCTCGAACCCGGGCTAGATCGGGTTAATTTTGTTGTTTTCATATCATGTTATTTTGGCCATTTTCATGGTTTAAAAAAAAAGAAAGTATAGTTTTGTTCTCTTAATCGACAGCAAAGTCGTCTATGGTCTCGCAACCTGTCGTGTATATTTTGTTCATAGATTGATAAATCCAGATACCTTTGGTCCCTTCCTGGATTCCAATGGTTTTGGTTTTTTCTTTTAAAGTTTTTCACGTCGGATGCCACGATGCATAATTGAAGAATCAAAGGTGATTTCGAGTTTCATTGGCTATCTAGGGAGGAAACAAACGCCGTCGTGACATGATACGTGGAAAATTCTGGATAAAACCGGATCACGTGGAGTCAAAACTGTCCAAAACCGAAAACCGAAAGAAAGACTAAAACTATCTGGTTTTGCGAACCGAGGGACCGAATGTGTACGATTTTGAGTTCGGAGACTATTTCTAGACGTTGTTGCCAATTGAGAGACCAAAATATCCCATTTCTCTTTCTAGATATATATGTACACATTTTCTTTTTTTTTCAAACTGAATAATTAATATTTTCTCATTTCTTTAATCTCTCTCTTTCATCTCCACCTTGTCTCACCTAATATGATGGCCACATCAAAGCTGTCAGTCTGTAAGAACTAAACAGAACTAATTAAAGTGTATAGATATACGGATAAAAAGGCAAGACAGAAAGAAAATGAGCACATAGCGTGAGTTAATAATCGGCGGCATGAAACGAGCTGCGAAAGGAAAAAGGGCTACGACGCCCATGCATGTTACTACTACTACAGGCCCCCACAGCAAAGTAAATTCGAGTCTTTTGAGAAGATGCAATGCAGAAAGTGACCTGTTTCGTGATGCCTTCTACGCATCCGAACGATCGTTTGCAAGAAGCCTACATGTATAAAATGTATTGGAAAAACTACATAACATGAGTGAATTAATCAGAGATACCGAATGCATGCTACTCCGTAGTAGAATTTTATTGATATGATTACAAAATGCTTAGAACCACATTACTAGTTGATTTACTGGAGTTACTATTCATCTGCCGAGCCATTACAGTCCGACAATAGGAATGTCTCCCTAGATGTAAAAAGGAAAAGAAGAGACGGCGTACTTTAGAGCAACAAAAGTGCGTATTTCCACACCCATTTACGCTTCCCCACACAGAGTCTACACGCAACCGGCAAAATCCGCTTTCACTGCATCGCACACGTAAATTCAGGGCTTGGCCGACATTGGTGTTTGACGTCATCGGTCAGACTCTGAGGAGGTAGACGCTGAGCTCGGGTCCGCCGTTGTTGCCGCCGCCGCCGCTGCTGTTGTCTGGGTTCATCATGTAGAACGCCTCGGAGTCGCGGGACCCCACCACGCGCTCGAACCGGGCCCGCATGTACATCACGTCCCCCTCGATCCCGCCGCCGCTCGCCGCCGGGATCACCCCGGCGCCCATGGACACGGGCTCCAGCGCCCGCAGCACGCGCCAGTCAGCGGCGCCGCACTCCCTCCTCGCCGCGAACCCGCAGCTCCTCCCGTTCACGTACGCCCTCCACACCGTCTCCTCCACCAGCCTCCTCCCCCCGCCGCCGCCTTCGTCTCCGGCTCCGGCGCCGCCCTTGGGCTTGCCCCGCTCGCACTCGAGCGCGATGCGCACGAGCCCCGACGCCATCTCGCGCACCAGGGCCGCCGTGGGCGCCGCGAGCTCCAGCAGCAGCGCCGGGCACGCGCGCGGGTCCACCTGGAACGCCAGGTGCACGTGGCCGCGCCGGTGGCCGTAGAGCGTGCCGGCGAGCCGCGCGCCCATGCCCACCTGCCGCCGCCGCCCCGACACCGCCGCCGACAGCGCCGACCTTATCCGCGCCACCGCCGTCTTCACCTTCGCCTTCCTCTGCTTCTGCTGCTTCTCCTTCTGCGGCGCCTGAGCCTGGGCCGCTTTGGGCCGCGGCTTCTGAGGAAGAGGAGGAGGGGAGAGGAAGCCGTCGGAGTGGAAGGATGGGCAAGCGGAAGAGAACGCCATGGCTCCCTCCTCCTCTTCTTCTTCCTCCTCCTCCTCGGCTTCCGAGCTCTTCATGTAGTACTCGTCCCCGCTCATGCCGCCATGGCTGCTGCTCCTGCTCTTGCCGAGCACCGGCCACTTGAAGTGCCTCCTCGAGAACGACAGCGTGTCCTGCGGGCTCCTCGCCGTGATGTCTCTCATGGCTATCTTTCTTCTTCTTCCACCTCGAGCTAAGCTGTGGAGTGGGTGCTGAGCTGAGCTGAGCTGAGCTCTGCTTCAGTTGCTAGCCAGAGGGTGTCCGAGTGTGTGTATGTATCCAGTGGTGCCTGCTGGTTTTGTACCGAGTGGTGAGTAGTAGAACCCACCAAAACTGAGCAAACAAAAAAGCAAAAGAGAGAGCTAAGCTGCTTTGGCCTGGAGTGTGGTTGCTGGGGTTCTGATCTGATCTTGAGCTTGTTTTCTTGCGAGGAATTGGTAGACAGGAAATGCAGGTAGTGGCAGGCAGGAGAAACTGATCATCGGCTCATGGCCGGTAAGATACATAATTGACAGCTGAGAAGAGAATGACAGGGATTTCGAGGATAAAAAAAGTTGACAGTGACAAGAGAGAGGGGGGCAGGGGGTAGCTAGCTCAGTTTATTAGGGACTATGGGAGATTGTTTAAAGTGTGTTTGTGAGTGGTTGATGATGCACTGATGAGGCTAGACTGAAGTGTAATGATCAAGGGATTACTATTAGTTTTTCAGGTTTCTTAGCTGCTGCTTGATCTCTTGAAAAGGGACAAAAGCTAGGTGAGAAAAAGCTCTACTCATGTTAAGATTGTTTTTTCCCTGTATATGTAGCTTCAGTAATAAGCTTACCAAAATTGTACAAGTAAATCTTTGCTAGTGCTACTTGGCTACTTGCATAGGCATTTTCCTAACAAACATAGACAAGAGCACAATTTTGTATGGCATGTTGGGGCTCGCAGCTCGCTAGTTGTCCATGATGATCTTTTCTTGTTGGGGCCAGAGGGCTATCGTGATGACTTTAATTGTGATCAGCGCAAGCAAATTTGATTGGGTTTGCAACTAAAGTTGTTGTAGCTGACTCCTGACTACTACTGATTATATATGTGCTCATCATTGTGAACTGATAGTAGACATACATGTGGCCGAAAACTACTTTGGGAGTTGGGACCTAGGGAGATCTCTCTCTTTCCATTCTCTCGGTGCTAGTGAAATGATGCAACCAACACGTACCAAAGCAACATATATCTTCCTTAAAATACGTAAAAACACACACATGGGGGCCGGCGGTCATGCAGCTTTACTTTTGCCCCCAACCCCAAACAGTATATCGATCGGCCTCGATCATGGGTGATGGATCTTCAGATCAACTGCTACGGGAGTCAGTCAGTCAGTCGAGCAACAAAACTCTGCTAGTCTCACTAGCTAGCACTAATTAACTGACGTAGATTTGTATACGTCAGTTAAGTCAGGCGGAGATAGATAGCCGCACGGTAGGTTTGAAAAGCTTGACGGTTAACAGAATTTATACCGTCTTATATTCCGAAGGGTTGATCAGGCGGCAGGGCCGTTTTGACACGGCCGGCAGCTAGCGAGAGCAGATCGCAGAACAGGAAGACGACGGGCGCGCAATCAGGCAGGCAAAACTCCAAAGGTAAAGTAAGGAGGAGGACGAGACGATCGATGGAGCCATGGGCCGGGCCGCCGTCGTTGCCTTGTTCCTTTCCTACGCCTCGGGATCAGTGCGCATACAACAGCTATGGTCGGGTCCCCAGCGAGAGAGAGCTGCTCCTGCGGCAGCTTTGACCAGGGAAGGGGCCGGCCGGAGACGACCGGACCTGGGCGCTGTGCGGCATGGCGATCCTTGGCGTGCCGTGGTGGCAGCAGGCCGATCGGGTCCAGCCGTCCAGGTCACGACGCGACACCGCCGTACACAGAAGCACAGCCTGTGCCTATGTGAGTGCAGTGGTGCTATGCTACGGCAAGCCCGCCGGTTGCCGGCGAGGTACGTAGGGGAGAGCCATAGCCCACAGAGATACAGCTACACCTCTGCCTCCTGTGGCTCTCTGCCATACAAAAGAACCAGGGGATAGATGGAAGTTGCTGCACTGTAAAAATGCAAGCACGGGGAAAACTGGAACACAGGAGAAACATCACAGTAAACATGCATAAATCAAACTCTTGGGAACAAGGGGAATCACAGTACAATAACATCTGTACGAAAGCAGTGTGTATATACCTAGATTATCAATTTTTGTAGTACCATTAATTTCTTTGAATATTGTTTCGGGTTCACGAACTCTCAGAGAGGTGCATATATGAAATCTATATATACGTATGTTCACAAAAAATCTGCTTTGCTATTTGCCTACCACAACACTATAATTTTCTCAGTGCTAACATGCTGCAAAAGGGCGTGCTTAAAGCTCCATTTGCTTGGTATAAGGTGTGCTTGAGAGCTCCATTTTCTCGTATAATCAAACTCTTATAAGTCTTCTGGAGCTCATGCAGTTATAATACACATACACGCACGAATGCTTACATCTTCCATATTCTTGTGCATGCATGCATGTTAAATAATACCAGGCAAATGGGCTTGGAAAATAATCTATCTGCATGAAAAACATAAACATAAATCTTATCGGTAATAAAAAATATTCAATTTAGTACCAAAACTTAACCGAGATTGATTAATTCGAACACAGCAGACTGATATGTGCCGAACAAACAGACCTGTTCAAAATGGGCTAATTTGACGGGCTAACATTATCTGCCACTCAGAAACAAGGCGCTCAGGGAGAGGTCCTGAATCATACTTCTCGCGTGCAGCTGGATCATCAGCTTGGATAATAGAAACGACATCTTCAACCAGTGGGTCCTTGCCACCCCTAAGTGGGTCCTACAATGATAAAAAAAAAATCAGAACTTCAAACGAATTTATCTCACTTTCTTCTTCCAGATCAGCTTTTAGAGAAGCAAAGCAAACAAAAACTGCGGTAGTTATGCAACGTTCGTTTCCAACTCCAGAGAACGAAAAGAAAATCCAGTTTGGTAATTCTGTGCATCCTATCGAATTCCAACGAAAAATACATGAACATGACAACATCTTAACTGTATCCCTCTCTCCAGATAACTGACCTGTACAAATACATCAGTATGTGTTTTTCCTTTGTACAGTTGTAGCCTGGCTTTAGCACCAGCTTGTTTAAGCACATCAGCAAAAGTTTCACTACACATAAAAATAGAGTGATTGGCAGCTTGAAGATCAAACAAGAAAGGATCAAGTTGAACAGAAATAAAATTATTAAAAATACTGCTAAAATAGGCATTACATAGTCTGGATTATACTACTGATTCTACTCTACAAATAGTATTCTATGTGCATATAAGATTTGAATCCAGAATAAACTGGTAAGGATTACCTTCGACTATGCCTGCATATTGTATTTTTAGTTTCATGTCAGAAATGAAAATATTTTAGCAGTAATATTTGCAGATTTGAATCCAGAATAAACTGGTAGTATCCAGAATGGCATTTAAGGTATAAAACGTTGCATTCAAAATGAGCTTCTGTGGAAAGTTAAATAATCAGACCTAGCAGAGGATGGTATAGAGTAATCTCCAGTTCCATGAAAAAGTACAACCTGAGGAAGTAGAGCAATGGCCTCAGGACTTAATTTCTTGGCGACAATTTCAGGAGAGAAATCTGCCAATGATCTTCGTCCCTCCATTATGCTGAAATAACAGTTCATAATTTCCTGAGTACTTGTATGTAAGTGTTACTAAAGGGAAGTAGAAACAACACTTCTAGATCAGAAGTTCAATCATATTAATACCTCAGAAAAATTGAACGGTAAAGACCACGTTCATGAAAATGATCGACCAAATTTTGGACGTTGTATCTGCAAAAAGTAAATGACTTTATATGTCATGGATGAATGCCATCACTAGCTGTGTATCTAAGACCAGTTGGAACAGAGTGGTTACTACATCATTCTCTCTCCCACGGAACAGTTTTGTAAGTCAAATATCATGTAAGCTAAACTATTACCAACAGCTGACTCTTCACCACAGCCACATAGGTGACTTTGTGTCAGATAGGTGCATGCATGTACTAGTAGTCGATCTTAAGAGGCAGTTAAGGATACAAGAGTTGATTAAGAACGATAGTCATACACACATATACTGAAAAATAGATGGAAATGCATTTAAGAGCTAACCCTCCAGATAAACCAAAATATCCTTTTATTTGAGTAACACTCCAATAAATTTCTTCTCCTTTAGATTCTTTAACTGCTTGCTCCAAGAGAGAGCATGCTGCAATATGTGCTCCTGCTGATTGACCCATCAAATAGATCCTGCAGATTGGTTGTAAATAAGTTAGTAAAAGCAAACCAAACAGAGCGGTTGCAGAGCTCAAAGAGATGAATTGCAAGTCTTGACAAAAAATCATTAGTACAAGTAAAAGGAAAGAAGGGTATACAGTTATGTTGTTATTAGAATGCATGTTAACTATACTATCATGCACATTTGGAAGCATAAAAACAGCAAAATTTTCAAAAACAATAACCCTACCATTTCTCCTTGGTAAACCTGCTTTAAGAAATTTTTAGTCTGCAGTCTCATAGATTTAGGGACAAGCGTAAGGCTACCCTCCAAGCTTGGATAGTATCTGTAGCTTAGTCATGCAGTAAATGCAGCTTGTCTAGGGCTATTTCCTACATATATTCTTCCCACGGGCCCTTTACGCATACTTTGTAAATATGGTTGTTCCCATTTAATAAAATCTTTTGTCGGGGTCTACCCTACATTTTTAAGTCTTAAATTAGTATACTATCATCAGTTAACTAAGCACAGCTAGGAAACCTACGAAAGTACACAGAAGTGCTCACACTCAAGTACACATGAGTAATCGCTACAAAGACGAGTATCACTCCCAGTCGCCCGCTACATCAGTAAAATGTATCAAGCATCATACACAACCTAATACAGACTTTAAACATAGATCAATTCTTTAACAATTAGATCTGCCCCATGTTATTTTAGAGACATAATAACATATCGCGCAGACAGATGAAATGTCTGATAGAACCATTTCTATCAATCATATTAATTTTCTAGGTTAAAGCAGTACACTGATGATTTTCCACTTCTCAAAAAGTTTGGAAATCCAAGCTATCGAAAGCCTAAAAGCATTCAGATCAGACAATCCAACGAATGCGGTTAATCTGCTTGCAAATATAATCTACCTTGTGCATCCTCATTTAATAAACAGAATACATTCACACATCCAAGTTTTTCAGACAACAAGTTGTAGATTATGGGTGTTATCTTTTTCTTAAATAAGTCCATCCGTAGTAGGGTACTGTGACATTATGAAGAATCACTTACTGATTAGGATCTCCTCCAAAGCTTGCAATACTTTCACAAATAAACGCGATTCCCTCAGAAGCATCAGTGACCATGTCACCTATTGTTCCTTGAGGGAAATTTCTGCAAGACATATTTACATATTTCATCAAACAAAAAAGGTAAATCAATACTACTAGTATAAAGAAGTCATGGGAAACATAAATTAATTGACATAAAAATTAAGCACCTGTAATCAATGCAAGCGACCATAATTCCTCTCTCTGCTAACCGCCTTCCAAGCAGAGCACCCCATGCCTTGTAACTAAACAGAAGAATGATCATGAACAAGGGAAGACATAGGAAAAGACTTTTTGTCATACATCATGAGGAAAACTTCACTCACCCAATGATCCATGCTCCACCAGTTACAAATGCCACAACTGGATGGGGTTTGCTGTGATCTTTGGGTATGTACAGATCCAACCTGTATATTACTATGGTCTTCAGCAACGCTAACACAGTTAGAAATCACATGTCTTCCGCTTCTGTAGCATGTAACTCTAGTTACCTATTTCTTGGTTGATTTCCATAGACAACACTCCGAAGAACCTGACTTGAAAAGAAATAATATTGCCCAACTGGTAACCGGAAAAAGAATGAAAGATATTTGTTAGTAAAGAAATAATAATACCCAACTGGCACCGGAAAAGAATGGAAGATATTAGTTAGAATGTTATGATGAGCATGTTTCAAAGGCACCTACCAATTAAGTAAAGAGCAGTTTAATTTAACAAGAAACTGACGTCAAGAACACTTTTATATACAAGTCGAGCATAACCAACAAACACAATGAGATGAGGAAAGCTAATTAAATTGATCACCCACCTTTTATGAAGCCAGGCATAAGTAAAACTGCATATATTAGGAGGGCAACAAGTTGACATATCCACCGATAACCTACCCTGAAAAACCAGAAAGTGTCAAGAAGATCCCTACGAGAAGGCCAAGCTATATCATATGCATGCATTCAGATGTTTTGGAAAAAGGCAATGCATTGCATATCATAATGTACTAGGATAGTGGGAATATACAGGGTGAAATCAGCAACGAATTCACATGAAACCTCCTACAAGGATCGGCGCGAGCACATCAAAACACGTCCGCTGTAAAATAAAAATAAAACTGTCTTGATAATTAATTGGGAGAATGGTGTGCCGTATGCTTGTTCACTTTGTTCATGTAAGTTATTCTGAATCGAGACAACACGGGCAATGTGTAAGATGTATATCACCCCAAACTTTTGAAGTCACCACACGGTCGATCAATGCGGTACTGTAATGTGATCCAAAACTTAAGCCTGGTAACAATCATAAACCTACAAAAACCATCATTGCAGGCAGTGCCACCGTGCCATCCAATTCGGTCGCTAATTAACCACCACCAAAGTAGCAGCAGCCTCCAAAGCTGCCGCGCGCCTCGATCGTCGAAACGGGTGAGAAACTGAGAACTAAAATGAAGAGGGGGAGATCGAGATGGGGGTTCGCATTTGGCTGCATTACCCGAGGGAGCGGAGGAGGATGAAGGCGAGGCGCGAGACGAGGTAGGTCTCGGCGGCGGCGTGGCCGACGTCCTCCCGGAAGGTTGTGCGCGTCCAGCGGGCGCTCGGGATGGACGGCGCCGACGGGCCCCGCCGGCGCAAGTTCTTCGGGGAGTTTCCCGCGCGGCCGGCGGAGACCGGGGTGGTGGGCTGCATCGCTTCGCGATCCGGTTCGCCGGTCGGGTCAGGAGGAGGAGGAGGCTGCTCCCGTGGTGGTGGTGGGGATCGCGTGCATTGGCGGGTGGAGACGGAGGCATGGGGAGAGAGAGGGTGGGGGGAAGAAGAGCCTAGATTAGGTGGTGGACGAGCGCGCGTCGCGGCGGCGAGTGCGAGTGCCGGCGTGGGAACCGGAGACGGCGGCAGTTGGAGCGAGCGCGGCGCGGGACCTGTGGTCTGTTCACTGGGCTGGGCTGTATGTGCTTTTGCGTTGGGTCGCGTGGACGAAGCCCGAAACTAGAGAAGGGGACTCACGAGGCCGGCCCGCCTGCATTGCGACAGTTGGGCTGGGCCGAGAAGCCGAGGCCACCCAGCTGGCATTGCGCGTGGCCGCTTCTTCGGTTTGTTTTCTACCGCCGCGCCGATTCCTCGCAAACGGCTGGATCGGGTGCGTACTGCATCAGCGTGGCAAAAAGAAAAGCGAGATGGCGATAGCGTGGCAGCAAATCTAAGCGATATGCTAGTACTAGCAAACCAAGAACGTATACGATGGACAAGTCCGTGGAAATTTCTCGCAAAATAAAAAGACAAGTCCGTGGAAAGGTCGTTGCCACGCCATGCATTGTACAGAAGCGCAGATTTCAGAATTCAGACGGCAGAAACGAACAGAACGAGCCAAAACAGTGAGCGCATCGACTGACCAAATCAAAATTTTATACTACACATTTCCCATCTGTTCCCTGTGCTAATTAATCAACAGCAAGAACAAAGTAGATCGATCCTAATTACTTAGAAACTATAGGAGATTAATTAGTCGAGACTGGGTCGTCGTCGTCGTCGTCGATCCGGCGGTCATGTGGGGACGCCGAGGAAGTCGAGGGCGGACTTGGCCATGACGGCGGCGAACTCCTGGAAGCTAATGACCCCATCCCCGTCCGCATCGGCCTCCCGCATGGTGGCCGTGAGCTCCTGGAACGTGAGCGGCTGGCCGATCCTGGCCATGGACCGCGCCAGCTCCGCCGCCGAGATGTAGCCGTTCCCGTCGCGGTCGAAGGCGCGGAACACCTCGAGGAGCTGGTCCCGGTCCACTAGGCCCGCCGCCGACGGCGACAGCAGCAGCGGCGCGATGGCGGACGCCAGCTCCTCGAACTCCACGGCGCCGTTCCCGTCGGCGTCCATCCCCGCCAGCAGCGCGCGGGCGTCGTCCCCCGTGGGGCGGAGGCCCAGGGACCGGAGGAGCGCGGCCAGCTCGAGCTGGGTCAGGCTGCCGTCGCCGTCCATGTCGAACCGGGTGAAGAGCTCCCGGAGTTGCTTCAGCTGGCTCCCCCGCAGCGGTGCCCCTTTCCCCTTATTCGCCGCCGGCGCCGGGGTTAGCGTTGTCTTCGTCGTCGTCGTCATGTTCGACTTGTTAGGTGGGATCGGCTGAGGAGGAAGGAAGAAGACGGGGTGGGTGGCTTTGCCTTTGCGGGGAGAGGAGACTTTGGGTATTTATTGGGGAACGGGGGGAGGTAATCAGGGGAAGGATTACCGGGAAGACGCGTCGGAGACTGACCGCCTGACCGGGTCGGTGGGTGCATGCATGGCAAATTGGCAATGGCACAAAATTGGAAGGAGGGGAGAGGAGGCTGCCTGCCGGCCGGTGGGTGCAGCGGCCTACGCGTAAAAATACAAACAGAAGGGCTGGTCTGTGGTTAGCATAAGCTAAGCTGCAACTCGGTAACCTCTTCTTTTAGAGCAGCTGGTAACTACCTTGCTTAGCTGTTCGAAAAAAAAATCCTACCTTGCTTAGCTAAAACGGGACAACTGCTGCACTTCCTGTTGTACCGAGTGGCAATCAATGCAGGTACTTTCTTGGTTTCATAATTCTCGTTTCAAATTTGTATAAGAATGTATCTATTCATAAAAAATATTTCAGATACATGTAATATTTTGATAAGAATTATGAAACGGAGGTAGTACCGTGTGTAACGGTGGCGTCCAAAAATCGGATCCACATGCCGCGTGACAGGACAAACATGGTGCAGAATTATTCGTTTTTAATTTGTTTGCACATAACCGTGTAGGTGTGTGTGGCACTGACTGGCTGGCAGGCTTGAAGTGTCCATAGTCCAAAATGCGATTCATCTTTCCGCTTCCCTCCAGGACGTGCAATGGTCCATGCCTCAATGCACAAGCCCACGGCCACAGGAAGGCGGAGGATTTCTTTTTTCTACAAGCCGTGTTACACAGTCTTGCTCTGCTCTGCACCAGCTGGGCTGGCTGACGAGATAGGAAGATGCACGGAATCTACCCAATCCATTCCATTCCTAGCTGCTTTTCTGAATTTGTACCCAGAACTAGAACAAAGCGTGTGTGCAGTGCTCACATGAGATATGGTTGTCATTACAAGGTCAGGAATATCAGCGGCAGAAGAATCTTACAGCTACCTCTGCAGCATAAACAATTTTTTCATGAATATATAGTATGATTATGCGAACTAATCTATACATCAGCTACCTCTGTACGTCTTCTTTAGTCCCATCAGGTTGGGTTGGTCATGTATATATAGTATGATTATGCAAACTAATCTGAAAATGTTAATGCTGAAATGTTTCATGGTCACCTGGTTTGGGATGCTCCGTTGATCGCATGGATACGAGGGAGGCGAATGCAGTGCAGTGACACTGACCTTTTTGATAAAATCATCGAATAATAGTACGGTACATGATTAAGTCCTGGTATTGGCAGTGAGCACCGGCATTAGACACTATCATTATCGCTTGATATTTCTGCCTATTTTTTAATTATTATGCCAGCAGGTCAACATTTTAGTGGGTGGGGTGGAGCATTTGTCAACGGCCAGACGTTTCCATGTACTCTATACGTGACTGTTTCTTGGTCTCTCTTCGTTTTTCAGCCTTAGAATTATACATTTATATGTCTGCAACTATGATGGAGAACACATCGGGTGACACTGAATTAGTCGTCTTCATGTTAGTTTCCTTCTCGATTTTGTTAACGCTGAAGGCCCAAAAAGAACAATCAAAATCTTGGTGAAATATCATCACGGAAATTAACCATAGACGAACGAGCCGGTTCTTTTTTCATGAAAAAAGAGACTAACGAATTTACAGGAGACGGGCTTGTCGAGAGATCACAAGCACACTAGCTAGCTCCATTTTTACCAGAGTTTGCTTACCTTAAAATCAAAGCAAATGGAATCAACTAAGCGAAATCTAGCGGTCAATTCTGCAAGCAGAGAACTACTACTCCTGTCCTCCAGCTCGCAGCAGATCCATCCATTCATCCATCAAGGGCCCCTGCGCTGCCGGAAGCACGAGAAGCACCCTGTCGGCTGATCCACAGGGATCATGCCCCCGCCCTTGGAAGTGTCGATCGCCTCTAACATGGACACCACCTCGGCCATCTCCGGCCGCTTGTCAGGGTTCGCGTCCCAGCAGCGCTTCATCACGTTCGCGAACGAGCTTGGGCAGCAGCGTGGTATCTCCGGCCTCAGATTCTGTAAATGGGAGATCGTAAGTATTGTCCAGTATCCACTAGTTCAGAAACCAGCAGATGAACAAAGGCAGAAGTGTAGGACTTGCAGATTTTTGTACCTGACGAACAACAGCAGATGTGACCTCAGAGAAGCTCAAATCTGCGTATGGCATATCGCAGCAGTATACCTCCCACAAGCAGATCCCATAGCTATACACATCGCATTTCCTGTTGTAAGGATTGCCATTGAGAACCTGCACATCAGATGCCAATATAAGACATAATTTGTGCTGGAGTTGGATAGGCAATAACAAAATATAGCAGAAAGAGCAACTAAGAGGGACAGAACGAGTAGTTCCCGTCCAAGAACAGATACCTCAGGTGCCATGTAACCAAGGGTGCCTGTCTCGCCTGTCATATCACTGGGGTTTGCAGCCTCATGGCGAGCAACACCGAAATCAGCAATTTTCACAGTTCTTGTTTTGTCAAGAAGCATATTTTCAGTCTTCACGTCACGGTGCACAATCTTCTTCGAGTGAAGATAACTTAATCTATTGAAGATTTTGGACATCAATGCCCATTAAACCAATAAACATTTGAAAATCTATTGGGAGTAAAAAAACAGAAATTCAGAAGCAATACTGCCGAGAATGCAGTTAACTACTTACCCCCTGGCAAGATCGAGAGCTATTTGGACCACGACTTTAAAAGCTAACTTCCTTCTCCTGTTCTTTATCAGAAATGTTTTTAGTGCTCCTCCAGGGAGATACTCGACAACAACACAGCAGACATTGGTTGGCATGCCAATATTTCCATTTTCTGTCTGAATATTCAGATCCCTAGCACCCATGATAGCTCCAATAAACTGTACAATTGAAGCTGTTGTTAGGCCAACTGATCAACAGATAGATGCAATTATTTAGGTAAATGCTTCATTTAATATCGGGAAAGTAATATTTTCTCAACTATCTTAATAACATCACTCAAGAAAAAGTATCTTAACAGTACAGAAAGGAAGATAGCTGTAAAAATGACATGTGAAGGAATATACGGATAAGCTTCCTAAGATACGGTTCAAGAATTGGATCGGTCAGTTGGATTTTGATATAGCAATCATATAAAAAGTATAGTGCATAAAAGTAGGGCCATTGGCAGATGACAAGTGTGAACATTTACTGAAAACTAATGCTTTGTCTGCTTTGACGATGATATATTGCAAGTAATGCAGTATATCTGATAATAAGGCGGATATTATAGTTGCTTATACTGGATTTACTGAAAACTTCTAAATTATAAATCCAACTGAGGAAGCTACTACTACAATAGAGCGACAGTTAGTTAACAAATTCATCACTGGAATGTGCCTGTATGACATTTGGACAAATAGGTATCATCAAAATGTAACGAGTCTCAACATCGGAGATTCATTCCATCTTATCGTCATTAATTCAAGAATTGTTGAACATGTATAAAAAACAGTAAAGCAGATTAACAAAATAAATTTAGACAAAACACAATAACTTGTCAGGCCAAATATTACCTTAGTTACATTTGGATGATCAAGCTTATGCCAGACAGTTACTTCTTGTGAAAAAGCTGCTCTTACTGCTGTTACTTCTTGTTCTGACCTATGACCATCCTCCCCCCAATCAAGCAATTTCACTGAAACATAACTGGAGTTAATGATCCATGTGTAAAAATGACAGTTTTAATGAGAGCTTTGAACTTCCATAGCAAACCGTGATCCTAAAACAAGAATTAATAATTGACATGAATGAACATGCCAGGATTGAGGGAGGAGACATAGAAGAAGAGAATCTGATCGGCACAGAAAACTAACGTGCATTCCCTATCCTAGGATATGGATCGATGACCACATAGTTCCTATTGCCCTGTCTAGTCTAATGGGATAACATTATCTACTTATCTATTACTGAATCAACCTTTTATTCTTTCAATTTCAGTGCTTGCAGGATAAGATCATAAGACATGCATATATTATTATTTTCAAGCTTACGACAGTCCCAGATTTTTTTTCTTCTGGGACGTCAGATTGATTTCTTTTGCCGAACACTGCATATATACAGATTGCAAAATGATGTCAAGACAGGAGTAATAGGTGAATGCTTGCTGACAGGCTGGGGGCAGATGTCGCTCAGCAACAGGGTGCGTGTATCTGCAATCAGTGCATGGAAGACCAACAACTCCTTAACAAAATGCTTATCGAGAGTATGATATGATTAGGTCAAACAGATGATTCAGACAGAGAGATTCCTTTTTTATGCTGGTGCCATGTCATGTCATGTAACTGCATCCGTGGACAGACATCTTTTAGATTGCATCACTTCATCATACTAAAACGTACCCAAAGCCCCGCTGCCTCTCGATGTTGTCTACTACTAGTACTACCGCCCAACTCCCATGGGTCACGAGAGTAACGCCTGTGACAACTGACAACGACGGAGTGGTTCGGACTCACATGAGTGAAGGAAGAAGCACAGTGGAAGCCGCTGGCCTATCCAACTGATGTCACGGAGAACCAAATGAAAAGGCCACCAAAAACAAACAAACAAAAAAAGGGCAGTGCCATTATCTCCTGCGATTTACTAGAAGGGGTAAACAAAGGAGGGGGCAGCTTAAGACGGACAGGTGGGCTGGGCGGCATGTCGTCCCAAATCGGCGCCGGGTCATTTCGCCGAACAGCGTGCGGGCGCGGCTGATTTGCGCAGTAACAAACGGGAGAAGGCGACGGTAGTAGCAGCAGCAGTAGTGCTGGAGTGGTACGGCACGAACCTGCGACGTCGTGGCCGTCGTAGACGCCGCGGTGGACGGTGCCGAAGGTGCCGCGGGCGATGACGCCCCTGACGACGAGCCTGGCGGGGTCGGCCTCCCATCCCTCCCGCCGCCGCGGCTGCTGCTGCTGCTGCTTGGCGTCCTTGTCCCCCTCCTCCTTGCGCTTCTCCATGGTCCAGGCGCGGCTGAGGTGTCGCTCCAGCTGCTCGTCCAGGCTCTTGAGGTCGATCTGGTCCGCCCTCACGAACCCCGGCCCCGCCGCCGCCCCTTCACCCCCACCATCTCCGCCCGCCTCCTTCATCTCCCCGTGCTCCGGCCTCACTCGCAGCCCCTCCAACGCAGGAACAGGATCCCGCGCTCCAAGCAGCCGCAGCAGCAGCGAGAGAGACTAATGGTGCGCCTGTGGATGCGGGTGGATGCGGCGAAGGCGCGAGGCTAGGGCCAGGAGGAGGTGGTGGCAGCAGGGACTAGGACCGGCGAGGAGGAGCGTGCATGTGATGCGAGCACATGGGGCTGCCGCCGAAACGACGAGTGCCGTGGCAGGGCAGGGGGAGAGGGAGGGTGGTGTCGTGTCGCGCGGCGAGGGCCCCAGGGGCGCGTGGATTTGGTGGTTAGATCTCCCCCGGGATTTCTTTCTCTTTTTTCGGCGGGTTTTGCTCGCTCGCCGGTTTTGCCTGGGGCGCTTGATCTGATCTGATCGTTTTCGGGTTTGGCGGGGCGGGCGGTGTGCTCTGTTTTATACGCGGAAGGGGACGGGACTGCCTGGGAAAGGCCGGGGGCTGAGACGGAGAAGTGAGAACCGAGAGATACTACAGCTTTTGATCCAGTGGTACAGATTTTCCCTGTAAATCGTTTACAATCTTTCGTTGTTATCAATCTTGCATTTGGATGGGGAAGAAATGAGTGGACCGAGAAAATTGGTCGAAAACCAAATATAAGCGGCACTGAGTCCCGCACCGGTCGTCAAAAGCGATGGAAGTCACAACGGAAGCTTCACGTAGACACAAACGCAAACTCAACGTGTGCCGACCCATAAAAACCTCCAACATATCGAGTCTTCCTTAAACCCTTCACCGAGTAAAGTAGATCTGACATGACCAATGCCACCGCTGAAGGAGAGAGAAACCAAAGCCGAAAAGAGGAGCGGTTTGGACAGACCGTCCCGACGTTGGCAGTGAATGCGCATGGTATGCACCATATGCCACCGTGACACTTACAACAACGATGACTTACACGTGCTCAATCTAGAGACCAATACAAACATGTTTTATGATCTGTTATCTCATGTTGTACGACAGGTGACAATACAAACATTCAATCTATGCTTAGTTTCCTTTTTCCTTTTTCTTGCGGTGAAACTTTTATCCCAAGTTGGCCGACACTGAAAGCAAACCACGGATCACTACCACGAGCTAGCTTAGCTATAGCCGGTTGGAAGATAGCAAGGCATGGCTAAAAGAACTCCGCTGCCTCTTGCGGTCTCGCCCACGGGGGCCTCTCCATTGACAAATTGCGGCATCCATCCAAATCCAAATTCCGTCGTCAAATGCAACTAGCTTTTATATCCTTTTTTTCAATTCTCCAATCGAAGAAACTGCCATCGCAAGTCGGTATCTTCTTTGACTTGGGCCAGAAGTGTCTCGCTGTCACATACTCACATTGTAGACTGACACGTACGTGCGTATCTACGGCGTGCTGAATGCTGGCTGACTACTCCCTGGTTCAGTGTCTCTTCCCGGGGAAATGCTAAACAATTGTAAGTTGCAACAAAGATCCAGACAGATTAGGTTCATTCCGATGCGCCCCAAGTCTTGGATGGATGGAAACGAAATGTGATGTGATCACCTTTTGATTATCTTGCACATCCCTAGCATAGCTATCTATCCTGTAGCAGATGGAGGGTTCTTCCCCATGTGCCATGTCATGAGTCGATCCATGGCTATCTGTTAGATTATGTATATATCTTGAGGCTTCTAGCGTCTACTGAAAGCTCACGGGGATGCAAGTGATTGGAGGGTAATTATCGGTCCCTACCAAGTGCACACATTTCCTGGTGACCCTGGGCTCCATTGTGGACGTTTTTTCTCAGAGACAAAGTTTCTACCTTCACCGGAACAACTGCTAAAAGAACTGTGAATCTGAAATCGGCCTGAAGTTTACAAGCTTTTCAGATGAGCTTGCTGAAGGTCCTTTGATGACGACGGGCGACCACAGATTGAGACCAGAGAGTTGTATCGGTTAGAATATCTTGTCGATAGGCTTCAACTCTGTGGGCAAATGATCGTAGTTGCCCGAATCGACGTCCGCCTGGAACATTGGCCGCTTCCCGTACTCATGCAAGACGCCCGGTGCCAGGTGCTCCTTGTTTGGTGTCAGCATGACATAGTTTGGATCTGCCCTTTCGTAGCTGCAGTTCATCAAAAGATTCATGAACAAACCATTCTCAGTAGTCAATACAACAAATGCTGTATACAGTGCTCGAAGCCTTGAACATTCAGAGACCCAGTACCTGGCCTTTCTGAGATCCTCGACATGAATTCCAAAGCCATAGGATGTCGCCCCCTTCGAATGATCATTCACAGCTGCAAACAGAATTTCTCAAATTTATTCGTGATGATTTGTGCGATCTTATAATTAAGTCAGGACTGCACACCTGTGACACTAAATGTGAAGGACGGTCTCCACCATGACTTGAATGCCAAAGCTATAGACGACTTGGAAGGACCTAGCTTTCCCTATTGATAAGAAAAGAGCAACGGACATCAGAAGCAAATCAAGCTAGACGACTTGTTTTAAAGGCCTATTGATGAATGGATATACTCAACCTTCAATAGGAAGTTCTTATTAGCTTGCCAGCTTGCAGCTAGCTGAAACATGGAACTGTTGGCACTGTCTGCCGGTTTGCTTTTATCAGTCCTGACAACAGTGTGAAAATGGTGTTAGCTAGCTGATCTCATGAAGAACAGAGTTATGTTTCTTCTCTTAATGCTTACGTTGTAGCCAACTCAAGTCCCAAATCAATGTAGTTTGTGATCCCAACAACCTGACCATCTTCAAACGGATTTTTTACCTGATAGATACAAGCAGCAGCAGACTCAGCAAGCTTGGATACCATGATTGAAATTACCAGTAAAACATGGCAGTTGGCACAGTAAACCAGGAAATCAGAAACAAACAACTAGGAGAAAAGAGAGGAAAACATATAGTCCCCCATAATAAGTAATAATGATTGTCATTAAGCATTTCCAATTACCGATGGCATGGAACATCATCCATATGCACAGTGACATCTTCAGTTTCAGTTGAAGGCGGAGTCCAAATTAGTGGCCAAACAGATATCGTGGACATTCTATAATCCTCACACAAAAATCAGCCTGTCACCATCTACGCTACCATGCAAGGATGGTGCTATATCTGTTGGTAATTGTGTCTACTGGGTGTCTGATGTGTGAGCTAAGAAATCTTGGTGTGGATAAAAGCAGGCAAGTGGCATGGATAGCTATGTTTTTTTTGCATCCGTACATATTTTCAGAAAAATGACTAATATATATAGTGGTCTCACCTCTCAACTACCATAACACTGAAACAGTACCAGAGGCACCTGAAACTACAAAATTCAGGATCCATAGAAAGTATAACAAATTCGGAACTAAAAACTACAATTATGATGAAGCATAAAAGACTTGATGCTCTAATTGGTTCACATCATATCGAAGACAGATAATCCTACTTCCCTCCTGAATCCAAGTGATGGTTACATAAAGATTGAATTACAGAAATAACTATATTCCAATAAGTGGACTACGAAATCAAATAGAACTGTCCTTACCCTTCTTTGAACAACCATATGCCGATAGAATGATGCGATAAGCTGCACATGGAGAAAAACAAAATTGTGTCAACTATCACCGATGAGCTCAATAGAACGAAGAAATAGTTAGTGCTAGAAATATCATGGTTTTCTTTAGCTATCATAACCAACGGTTATTTAATTTGAGCAATGAGGGTTTTTTAAAGAAGAAGAACGAAGTCCCGCTGCTCCCTAACGAAGAGAAAGGAAGAAAAACATATCCACCAAACAAGTTGTTTCAAGGTACGGTGTGTGATTGATTGTAGAATTCTTCGATACCCAGGTGAATATCATTCTTTGGTACACTACCCATTTTTTTTTCTAAATACTACCAACTCCTATTATTTTTATTTTTGTTAATTTAGGAACATGTGGAAGTATACTCGTGCGGGTATATTAATTCATGTGTGTACACAGACAGTTGCATACATTCAGATGAACACATCAACATATAATGTTGCCTAATGGATCAAGATTTATTCTAAAAAAAGTATCTGCACTATGTATGTACATAGCTACTTCGAACATTACATCTTAATGCATGCAGCGATTATCCATCACTCCGGTCAGATATGGTAACTTGTTTTTTGAAAGAAGATGTGTCAACTTCTTTATAGCTTAACATAAAATGTCCTAGCAATTGCAAGATAGCTATCTAATAAGAAGCAAGAAAATTACAACAAACCTGTGTACTTCTGGCAAGTTCTAGGGAAAAAATAAATGAAGGGCTGAGCGGGCTTGTTGAGCCAACACCATAACTAATAGCACAATTCCAGTTCTTTGAGTCCATATACGGCATATGATGTTTGTTTCCACCTATTGCAGAATGCACATATGAGAACTATGTACAGCATCTTAATAAAATGCTCATAATGTGCAAATAAATATCCACATCTACTTGTCTACATGCATGGAAAAGGCAAACCAACAGCAAAGAAAGCAAATAACAATGTAAAATAATAAAAATGACATTTCAGTAAAATATTGGAACAACAGAACAAAATCCTGGTAAGTAAAATGTAGAAAATTCAGAATTTGCAAGTACTTTCTTTCTTTCTTTCTTTCTTTCTTTCTGATTTGATAGCAAAAGATCTACATGATAAGACCTTTATCTAAAATATGCATGTAATCTTTGGTGGTGAATAAAACTATGCAAATGCAAAACATCAGAATGACAATTTAAGGAAAATATATGTCCAGGTACACAAGAGTATTTTAAAATCCAATGCAGAAGAAAATATGAGCAGACTCTTTTCTTGAGCCTTTTACAGACTGGAATTTTAAAATCCAATAGACAAGAAAATATGAGCAGGCTCTATTTGTTGAGGATGTTATAGGTTGTAATTTAAAATCCAATGCAGAAGCAAATATGAGCAGACCACCTTTTTGTTTAATCCTCTATCTATCTCCTAAGGTGTTGGAATTTTACAGGTTGATGAACTACTGCGCCTCTATGTGTTGAGGATATTTGCTAATGATAATAGGATAGGCTTCTGAAAATAATACTCACTGAGTGGCTTATATTGTGCTCCTGCACTTAAACTCCCTTTTCTTCCAGCCAACCATGCTCCATACGGCACCTCGGCAGATTCTGCAAACAAAAGTAATATCACCATGTGTTACTGTTTTTAGTAGAATAAGCCAATCCTATAAGAAAAATGAATCGGATTTAGCCTTTCAAAGTAACTGACTATGAGAATATCATTAGGGAATGACAATAATCCACCACATGGATTCAAATTGAAGTGCATTTTACTTTCTTACATATAATCAATTCACAAAAAAATACTTAACTACATGAGAAATAAACATGACACATACCAGGAAATGGCACGAAGGATGCCCCAAATGATAAATTCTCTGAACCATATCTGACACCCATGACACCATAGTCCTCAGAACACACCCTGAAAAACACAAGTCCCTCATTATGATGGTCTCTAACTTTATCAGTTGAAGTTTGAAGTATTTGAGAACATTTCTTGATACAGATAACAAATGAATCAGCAGAAAGCTACTCCCCCCGTCCCATATTAAGTGACTTTCTATTACATGTATCTAAACGCTTTTTAGGCATAGATACATCCATATTTGGGCAAATTTGAGTCACTTAATATGGGACGGAGGGAGTATCTAGCAACGGAATGCA
The DNA here is from genome assembly GCF_000005505.3 of Brachypodium distachyon. NCBI lineage: Eukaryota > Viridiplantae > Streptophyta > Magnoliopsida > Poales > Poaceae > Brachypodium > Brachypodium distachyon. The sequence goes on along the minus strand of NC_016132.3, from coordinate 13,822,454 downwards.
TGATTGGGAACTGCAACAAGATATAATTACCTGTTTCCCATTAGCAAAGGAAATGTTCCAAATGCACCAATACGATACTCAGGGTAGTAAGCACATGACCTCAGCTGCGACATGCTGGATAAACAAGTATGAACTAAAATAGCATCATCTATGCAACTTCCAAAATTAATTAATTAATGTCGTGATGAATTATCCATCCAACAAGAAAGCACTTACGGCTCTGAAGTCGACACAAGAAGGTCCACAAAGGTATGGGGATTGTCCAAATCTCTAATAAAAATATTAAATCATCTTTTATGTTAGAATACAACAAAGATTGCATAAAAATAAAGGGCTTTGCTAAATTATGGAACAAGTACTTCTGCCAGCGAAATAGAGCGTCCCCCTTTACTTCTGTTCCACTATTTTTATCAGCAGCTGCAGATACCTACTGATCTTAAGGTATGCAAAAACTTCTCTCATAATAACTAGATGTCGATCCATAAAATGTACAACATAGGAATAAGATCTCTTGACAGTTCAATGGCAGAACCTATAGCCATTCTACAAGTTGAGACTAAAAGGAAATTAATAGCTATATAAACATGTGATTGCAACAAAAGCATCACCAGAAAATATTTTATAGCACCAAGGTGGTATGAAATCAAATCAATGTCAGTGTCTTCCGGTGGCTTCAGAAAAGAGTGGTAATTATATTTCATGTTTCATAGGATACTGTGGCGATCAAATCAACGTGAGGGTCTTCCAGTGGCTTCAGCATGATCCTTGAGGTCATGTTCCCTGCTTGATCGAAGTAGTCCTCAAACAGATTGCGCAGAGGAAGTTTCCCAAACATGAGCTCATACGCCGGGACCGACATCCTGCGTGCGTGGTTAGTACAAAAACCATTTCAGTAACCCACAATGAAGGATCCATTCACAGATGTGCATTGCCACAAAAAGCTACTGGAACTGGGACTCACGAATGTAGAACCAATGGTTACAGTTAACCAACCGGCCGGTGTGAATGGCATGGCATGGTAAAAACAATCACCAATCCAGTGCTTCAGTTAATAACGATAATACCGAAATGACGAGGCCAAATTTCGTAAGGAGAATCATCAATCACGACCATCTAATGGAACAATTTAGTTGAAAAAATAAGGAGTGCCACTCGTCAGTCGTCACTGAATCGCACTGCGCAAGAGCATAGGTCTAGTTCTGAAACTTCGAATGATCGACCCTTCTGCGAAGTGCCGGTGTACATCCGAACGAGACGGCTCGGAGCAAGTAGCCTACTACTCCCGAGAGCGGCGGGACCACTGGCCTATGCTCTGAATGAAGTAACATTTTGTTTGCGGGAGGAGGAAGGCGAGGGGAGGGGAACCTGGTGCGGGCGGCGATGGGCGGGTAGTCGAAGAGCGGCGGCACCAGCACCATAGGAGGTGGCGGCGGCGGCGGCTCGCTCCTGAAGCTGCTCCACAGGATGCCCATCGGATGCTGCGACCGACCTCGACGCCGGAGACAAGTTTGAGCTGCTAGGGAGAGATGAACCTTTTTTTTTTAGCGGAGAGATGAACTTGGGGAAGAAGAAGGAGAAAGAGAGAGTTGGGCGAGAATCTTGGACTTCGCGGATCGATCCGTTGGGCTGATGGATCGGCGCTTACGGGCCGGCCCAATTGAGAATTTTCCACATGCCGTTGATTCAACAATACTGTCATCCCTTTCCTTTGCAGCTGTGGCGGCGTTCCGGAATCCAGAGTGTTGTCTCGATGCCTTCGTTCATGAACATGAATATAGCGCCAATCGAACTTTGAAGCTCATAATCTGGCAAAGGCATTAGTTCCAAGCCCTGAGGTTAATGTCTATTTTGTTTCATTGCAATTCATTGTTGTTTTTTGAGGCCTGCAGCAACGCGCGGAGTGTCCTGTAGTAACTAATTAAACATGCACACTTAATAATCACTAGAAGTTGAATTCCAGATCATTCCATAGAATTGGTAAGTTTACAGCAATGGAGCTACCACATAAAAAGACACAACCTTGTAAATTCAGACAAAAACGAACATATAATTGTACAAGGATTCTGAGCCAAAGAATGAAAGATGATGGTGCAACAATCAACGGTTACAATACTTTGTCGATAGGTTTCAAGTATGTCGGTAAATTGACAAAGTCGTTTGAATCATAGTCAAATTGGAATGTGCGCTTCTCCGTCTCTCCATCAAAGAACCCAGTGGTTTCTGTCAAGACCTTCCTGTCTCCATCGACTGTTTGGTAACTGCATTCCATTAAGACGGAGAAATATAATCTTGTTAGTGCAGCAACATTAAAATTTGGAATCAATTTTAGTTCACTTTTCCACGAGCGTCGCCTAGGGTTTGGCTGCACCGCCACCCTCTTCAACCTCGCCGATGGCAGGAGCAAAGCAGTGACCACGACCTGGGAGGAGGACGGTGGTTCCAGGGATGCAACGGGAACAGCGGCGGACAGTCGGCGCGGGCTGGGATGAGGGCGGTGGCCGGCGCGGGCTTGGAGAAGAGCGGCGCACGTGGCCTGAAGGCATGGGCGAGGAGGGTGGAGCGGGACCGTGTGCTGAGAGGCGGCGGCCGGCGCGGCGAGTGCGGGCAGGCAGCTGGCACGGCCGAGGAGAGCGGCGCGCTGCCCCGTCGGTGTTTGCTGGGAGGAAGGAGGCGGCCGGCGCATGTGCTAGGGCCTAGGAGGCGGCAAGCGGGGTAGAGGGAGGCGGCGGCCATGCCGACTCGGAGAGGCATGTGTGCTGGGTGGCGGTCAGCGTGGGCGAGGACGGCGGCCGCCCTGCCGGCCCGTGCTGGGCACACAATGCTTCCCCGATCTGAACAATGAACAATGATTGCTACAGGACACGAACACATGGCACAAATCCACCTCTATGCAAAAGCAGCGATGATCTAGATTCAGTATGCAGAGTGACAATGGAAAGCTTGCATTGCTCCATGTCCAGAACGTGAGTGATTTCCTTATTCTAATTGTAGGTTTTACCTTTTGTTGCTTTCCTAATGTTTGGGTGCTTAGTAGTATTGTCATCTTGCTTTTCTACATCTTTTTGTTTACATCAAATTGGTCGTTTGCTGCATGTTTGATTCATGTTGAGCTCTTTTTGAATATCTGAAAAAATGTCCTGGATATCAAAAGTTTGTCAAGGTCAAAGGTAGAAACTAAAATTCAGTCAGGACCTTCAGAATCAGCCGTAACAGTTTCAGTTGCTCCATCACTGAATGGGTCGAGATTTTTCCCTGCTATTCAGGTAAATTTATTTTTGTGAAGAGCATGGATTTAGAACTGTATATCTTTGTTGCATAGAAGTTAAAAATGGGTTTATGCGTGCAGGTATAATGCACATCTCATGATATGTTGATAAATTTATGAAGCTATCGAAGAAGGTTGTTACCCAAGGTGAATTTTATTGGGAAAGTCCAGAATGCCCTTCTCTAATACTCCATTTGGTCTATGTGAGTATTGGGTACCGTATCTGCCTTATATAATGATCCGGATGAACATTGGCAATTTAGTGTGGTAATTTTTTTTTGCCGAATGCTAGACCTTGAGCTCAAGGCAATACTAAGAATATTCAGTCATCAGAACGGTTTTGTCCGTTACATACTCACATGAATTATGTGCTTTGCATTTACAGTAGTCATGACAAATCCGATAATTTCAGTTGACCTTTACAGCTTGTATACAATATGATTCTACCGTGACAACTATGATCAATTTTCAAGTTGCATGAACGGCTTCAAGAATCCCATGGTTATGAGGTATTGAAGGCAGAAGCAAGTGCAAAGGTAGATAAGTTAACAGAATGGGCTCTGAAGTGCATTGGATCTGTAGGGAGAGCAAGGACAGAGGAAACCATGTCACAATCATTGAGTTCGGCAAAGTCCAGCGGCATGATGCCTGCGACCATCTTTCAAAGTGGTCGTGACGACCATTGTGCGCCTGCCACGAGCGCATTAAAAAGTGCCGTGGCAACGCACGGGCAAACTGCTAGTACATAATAATATAGAGAACCACAACATTTATATTTAGTAGCACTTAATATAAACAAATGAATTGCATTTAAGGATAATTTGCAGGTTATTATTCTCCGAGTGGTACAGCTGAATACTGCACTAGCCTAGCTAAAAGAGTAAATTTCACAGAACCACACTTTTTGTGGCAGTGGTCTCACAAAACCACAGTTGTTGCTAACAGTCTCACAAAATCACAACTCTTGGGGCAGTGAGTCTCAAAAAACCCTAATCTTGATGATTAGGCGGCTTGATGGTGTTTCTGATGACCTGGGCCCACAAGTCAGTTGCCACGTCAGCCTTCCCGACCCGTCTCCAATGCCACCTGGGCCCACAAGTCAGTTGCCACATCAGCCTCCCCGACCCGTCTCCAATGCCACCTGGGCCCACAAGTCAGTTGCCACGTCAGCCTCCCCGACCAGTCTCCAATGCCACGGCCCACAAGTCAGTTGCCACGTCAGCCTCCCCGACCCGTCTCCAATGCCACGTTGTGGGCCCAGGTCGTCAGAAACACCATCAAGCCGCCTAATCATCGAGATTAGGGTTTTTTGAGACTCCCTGCCCCAAGAGTTGTGGTTTTGTGAGACTGTTAGCAACAACTGTGATTTTGTGAGACCACTGCCAAAAAAAGTGTGGTTCTGTGAAATTTCCTCTAGCTAAAATGCCAATCTGGGAAGCATATGCAACGAACTGACTAGTGAGAATGACATGGCAAGTTCATTCTTGCAATCAAATCATCTCTAAGAATTTGAAGCACCGAGGATATATATACCTGTGACACTCAGCGTGAAGAAGGGTGGAAGCTTGAACGCCAAAGCTACAGAAGAGTTGGAGGGACCTAACTTCCCCTGTTAAGGAAGCAGTAATAGCTATTATTGTCAGTCGCAAACAACACAAGACATAAATACAAGGGTTAACCATGTTGTAACGAAGAGTTTCATGCACATAACCAGTTCACTCAAAAGGTCAAGCTGATGTGAAAGGAGGGCATCAACTTATACTTCAACAGTAACGTGCATCCATCAAGATTAAGAGAGATTGTATCATAAGTTGCACAGGCTGCTAGGATACATTGCACACTTTATCGTACAAAGAGGTTGCAACTAACCTTTACTAGTAAGTGATTATTTAGCTGCAAACTTGCAGCTATATGAATTGAGGACTTGTCGGCATTGTCGGCTGGTTTGTCTTTATCCACCCTACAAACCACGCAATTTGTTTTGTAGCAAACTAATTAAATTGATGCAAAATTGAAAAATATGTCTCTAGTTAATTAAGGTTTACCTTGTTGCCATCTCAAGTCCGAAATCAACGTACACTACTGATCCGGTGATATGATCACGGCCAAGACGATATTTTTCCTGGCGCGCTCATGTGGTGCACATTCATCAAACTTCAGTATTACTTGGTTACAATAAGACACTTAAATAATACGAATTTGTATTTTGAGCCAAGTCGCGTCATCTTAAATTGTTTTTTGTACTATCACTCTGTTATTAGCCAAGTGATAATATTGTACACTCTAGACATTAATACTTAAATTTTACTCTGCTAGAATTTACAAAACAATATGAATGAACACAATTGATGCCTACAATAAGAAAACGATTCATGCATCGAACACTACGGGACATCCAAGTTACAAACTCAAAGGGTCATATAATGTTTCTTTAGATACTGAATAACAAACATAGGTTACGTACAACTGCAATGCACTTACCTGCACATATATGCAACTAGCCAAGGAGGAAAATTATTGGACACAATGTTCAACTTGTATATTGTGACCAAGATAGTGTTCTAACCACATCAATAATGAGATACTCACTCCAATCCAAATTAATTGTCGCTGCTTTGTCTAAATACAGGGTATATGTGTATCTAGACAAAATCGCTACAATTAATTTGAATCGAAGGGAGTAGTAAAATTTAGCATAATAATTTTTTTTCTATAAGATTAATATGTAGTCACCCCTGGTTGTCCTTTGAGATTCACATATTTCGTCATTTTCCTTGAAACATATTCTTATTTCACAAATTAACAAACTCAATTACACTTTGTCGCCATGTCTAAAACAAAGTTTATGTGGTCTTGATTCGACTACCACTTATTCATTAATACCATTCCCAACTACAGTAGTAGGTTGAAAAAATGGAAGCAACTCTATAGATCACGAATGAGATATATAACTGTATTTACCCTTCCTTGAAGAATGTGGTGTTGATAGACGGATGCAACCAACTGCACATCAAGGACAGGGAAATGCCAATGCATTAGAATTGACAAACATAAATTTGTTGCATATTAGGACCAATAAAACTGAACCAAGATTGATACATCAAGATTTTCCTTTAAAAGCTAGTGGTCTTCAAAAAAAGTTGATAATTTCTTACCGTGGAAAGAAATAATTTGAGAGAAAGGAACATACACAAGAGTAATACTGCAATGTATTAAATTCTCACTATAAGTGAAAATCTAAGAATTTCACAAAGAATCACACATATATTGCAAGTAGCGATGTTTTTAGAATATGTTCCCTTGAAGAAATAACGTGTATTTAAAATAGTTGAATAATTGTTTTAGTAAGTATGAATAGAATTACAATTCACTGGGGTCATATAATAAATGCATCTTAATTCAAGCACAAAAGAATTCCACTGGCATCACGATAATGTCAAAGACCTAAGTGATTGTGAGCGAAGAAATAGCCTGAACTTTCTTATTGAAAAATAAGGAACAAACCTGTTTGCTTCTGACAAGCTCTAGAGCAAAATTTAATGAAGGGCTGAGTGGGCAAGTTGGGCGATTGCAATAGCTGATTGCACAGTTCCAATTCTTCAAATTTATAAAAGGCATAGGATGATTGCTTCCATCTATTGGGGTAACATATGGACACAAGGTATAATCAAAATTGGGCCCAAATTTGATACAACAAGACATAGCACAAATAACTTTATATGCAAATAGAAAACATATGCATTTAGTTATTTAAATAAGATAATAACACATAACTACGAAAAGTTGAAGTCTATTATAAATGCCATATATATCAACAAAAATATGTATAAGCTTTGTGGTCGCAATTTGATTCTCTATTTTCTCAAAAAGACAAATTGATACTATTATGCATTGTAAGCTAGTTTCTTGAGATATTATCAACTTTACATGTTGTACTTAAGTTCCTATTTTGTCAAGTCAAGTTAATGTTACATGTCTACATTCAAGTCCTATTTTATCAAGTTCCATTCCTAGTCAAGTAAGCTTCCCTCTGCTTGTATGATCGGGTTTTTAATGTGCATACAATTGGGGAAAAAAATCTCCAATTGATTATGCTAATCATTCTTGTTTTATTCTTTATTGCTGAATTAAATATTTCACTTAACCTTATCGCTTTGAGATAATTGATTTATACAAAGAAGCAAATCTCATAATGTGAAAGCTCTTGTCTTTCAACAATGTTTACTTTCATATATTATAATGACACTGCTCTGAGACAATCATTATCTGCATCGTATTGTATATCTAAATCAACTTGTAGGTATAGTTTTGGACTTTTATAACTGGTGTTTGCAAGGGTCAACATAATAATAGTTTCATACATCTAAATCCATTGGTAACTATAGATATGTACTCACTTAATTAGGTGCCTCTATAAAATATATAATAGTAATCACTTGCAATTTGAAACTAGAAGTAGACACACAATTTGGGGCAGAAATAATAATAATAATTATCAGAATAAATGCTCTCTATATATGCACAAACAAAGACGGGTACACAACAATTTATGTGTATTCCTAGTCTATTCTGTAATATTCCTTGCAATTAAGTGTAAAACTTGTGGTAGGATTTGTAACCTTGCTAGGTACTCCCTCCGTTTTTAAATTAGGAACGGAGGGAGTATCTCTTTTTCACTCACGCATGGTTCCACTGGATATTTGAAACCAACAATAGAGAGATAAGCGGTGTGACGTTCCATTTCTTATTTGTTGCACTTAGCTTCACAATAGATTAAGATTGTGAGCAAACGTGATATTCCTGTTTATAGAGTGTATAGATTTTGTATGAAAGCAGTTTTCTGACAACACATGTATTGTTATGGACTTTAATTATGATATTTCCCATTCTGAGTTAGACAATGCGTAAATGCGCAAAGTCTCAAAATAACAAAGTAGCACGGGGAAACAAAGGAGTATCCTTAAATTACATCAATGAAAAGTGAAAGTTCAGTAACACTCACTAAGCGGCTTGTATTGAAGTCCCGCACTTAAATTTCCTTTTCTCCCAACTAACCATGCACCGTATGGAATCTCATGGGACGCTGCAAAGAAAAATTATACAAGCACATCATCACATAACCAAATGTAGGAATAATATTTTTCAATAGATAAAAGCTTTGCCTGGTATACTAATAATTACAAAGCAGCATAAGCACATAATATGATTTAAAAAATTACATACAAGGAAATGGCACAAAGGACCCTCCAATTGATAGATTCTCTGAAATATATCTTAAACCCATGACACCATAGTCCTCTGAACATGCCCTGCGAAACAGGAAAAATATATTTTTCTAGAAAACAACGGGAAAAATATTAACTTTGTCATTTTTATGCATGATTTCTAATTGTATTAAAAAATCAACAACGAGAACACCTTATACTGGATCATGGAAATTAATGTTTCTTCAAATATCAACAAATAAATGTCAATGGAAATCTGTGTAGCAGCTAATGGACAATCTACAAGCGCAAACAAGAAAGAGCCTACCTGTTTTCCATAAGCAAAGGGAACACCCCAAAGGCACTGATACCATACTTAGGGTAGTAAGCGCATGACCTCAGGCGCAGCCTGCGGGATATACAAGTTGCGAAGGCAAATCAGCATTGTATATGTAACTACACATATGTACCATTCATAACTAAAGTAAAAAATTAATGATTAATTAAAAAAGAATCAATGAAGCCGTACGGTTTTGAAGTCGACACAAGAAGGTCCACAAAGGTATGTGGATCATCCAAATCCCTGCAAAATCATTCGTTTGTTTAGACAAATGAGGGTGATAATTAAAAAGGGTGAATTAAAAAAATACGAACATGTGAAGCAAAGAAATAATCATCACCTCTGCCATCGAAGCAACGCATCCCCACCATTTTTAGATATCTAGTGAAGTTCAGTTAGGACAAAATAAAAATCCTTACAGTGACTCAGGAAGAGGATGGCAACAAAAGTCCCAAAATAGCACAAGCCACACACAACTTAAACAAAGACTAATTCTCATTTTCCCAATACCATACAACTAGCTTAAACAACCTGCAGGTTCAAGTATGCACGTAGAAACACCTGGCCAACGACAACGTACAGAACTATAAATATATAGATCACATTCACATGGGAAAACGAAGGAACTCAGCAAATATGTTTGCTTGCTTGGATTAAAAGCTGAATGGATACAGTGGCAGTCAGATCTACGTGATCATCTTTCACCGACGGCTTGAAGGTGATCCCTGCGTTCCAACCGGGCTGAAGGAAGTGGCCGTCGAACAGGTTGCACATCGAGAGCTTCCCGAACATGAGATCATATGCCGGCACCAACATCCTGCATGCATCGATCCATAATGAGATCAACAACAGAAATTCATTGATATTAAGAAGTAGAAGAAGAAGAAGGAGAAGCTAAGATAAAGATCGATCGGGATCTAGTGATCTACATCTCCTACGTACATATTCTGCACAACACAAGCATTGCAGCCATTGCTAGCTAGTACAACACTATATAGTACTCCATAGCTTCCAGTTGGAGCAAGAAGGTAATTGATCCCAGATTCCCAGATGTGGAGCCGAGCTAGCCAGCATCGTAGTTAGGAGAGGAGGAAGGGGCACCGGCCGGCGGGCCGTACATCGACGGACCTGGTGCGGGCGGCTGCCGGAGGGAAGTCGAAGGGGTACGGCACAAGAATCTTCGGCGGCGGCGGCTTGCTGTGGGAAGAATCCCCCATCCTCCTCTCCTCCTGCCCTTAATTCCTCAAATCGATCGATATCCCAGGTTATGCCTACAAAATCAAGCAGGCGTACTGGAGATATACTGTCTCGCTAAAGAAGCCTAAGATCGACGTCTTCGTAATTTTCTTGTTGATTAATTAATTATCGTTTTCTTGCTGAAGAAGCTGGCTACAAGCCTACAAGGTGGAGATGTCTGATGTTTAACGGTGTTTTTGTTTACCCTGGGTAGCTGCAAGAGCATAGTTGTAGTATGCTTAGGCCCGTATTATTAGGCATGATTAAAGAGCAAACGTTCACTGACTAGTCTTAGGAAGTGAATGATTGCGCGCTGTAAGAGAGGAAGAAGTCGGACGGGAAGGAGGCATGGCATCTGGATTTGTTGATGTGGGAGACATTGGAGGGTTGACGGCATTGTATCGTTGCGAGAAGAAGAGATAAAGGGCGTGAGGCCTATGAGGGCTATGAGGGCATCAGGGTGGCGACTAGGAAGAAGATTAGGGCCCTGTTTGTTTGGGCTTCAGCTTCAGCTTTTGGTGCTTCTAGCAATCTCAAAAGCACTTCTTCCGTTTACACATGAAGCTGAGAAGCACCTCCAGACGGGCTTCTCAGCTAGAAGCACCAAAAGCACGTCCGGAGGTGCTTCTCAGCTTCATGTGTAAATGAGAGAAGTGCTTTTGAGATTGCTAAAAGCACCAAAAGCTGAAACAGAAGCCCAAATAAATAGGGCCTTGAGGAGATGTCCGGGGTGGAAAGATCTTGAGCATTTGACCTTTTTTTTGTGTGCGGGAAATATACTCCAAATTCCTAATCATTATGTAGTTTCTAATTTTAAAATGTTTCAAAAAAAATCGGTATCATATATGCACATTTTTGTTACTTTTATATCATAATAAACATTGTGATAACCCGATTCTTCACATTAGCATTGATCCATAGTTAACTGGATGGGATTAATATTAGAACAAATTTCAACCACAGGAGTGAAACCGATGAACCAAAAAAAGTTCCATACAATTTTCATGAATAAAAGATTCCAAGCACCCAAATTCCATGTCATCTTCGATGCAGTACAACCATTAAGGCGTGGATAGAAATTTGATACAATTTCTGTGATGTACCGCAACTATTAAATGTCCTCTAAATTCCATTAACTCGTGCACAATGTATTTGATCCCTACTCAATATGTGTTAGTTCCGTGGCTTGATTAAGGCTGATCATAGTGGGGAGTAACTTAGAATAGTAACATGCATATGTTACTAGTCTAACTTACTGCCTCCATAGTGATTAGTAACAAGAGACTTGTGATGTGCGCCCGTTCATCTAATCCCCGGCCGCTTAGCGTAGTGCCCCAGGCGGTACATAATATATTTTGAATTCCTGAGCCGTTTTTGCTGACACGCACTGCTGCTCCTGCCATAGCCCAATTGATTTTTACATCTGTGGCCCCCGCCCAGCACCTTACAAATTTTTGTTCTTCACTGGCTGAAATGACTGTGCGTTGCAACAGAACAACAAAATAAATGATACATTCAAAAACATGCATCAAAACCTCTCTTTGCTCTTCTTTAACGATCACCAAATATCCCTTTTTTTCTTGTCTGATTCGGAGTTGTTACCCGACTCTTGTAACGATCCCGCTGGCGATGGATTCCCTCGCGGAGTTCCAGTCCAATTCGGTGCAGGAAACGGGCTAGCCGGCTTAGTAGCCCTAATATACATGCAATCTTGGGGGGCCCATAATTTTTTTTGGGAAGTTTGACAGACGACGGTGAAGAGAACGGTCTGTACTCAGATTCGGAATTGTTGCCCGACTCTCGTAACGATCCCGCTGGTGATGGATTCCATCGCGGAGTTCCAGTCCAATTTGGTTATACATGCAATCTTGGGGGGCCCACATTTTTTTTGGGAAGTTTGATGGATGACGGTGAAGGGAACGGTCCGTACTCAGATTCGGAGTTGTTGCCCGACTCTCGTAACGATCCCACTGGTGATGGAATCCCTTGTGGAGTTCCAGTCCAATTCGGTGCAGGAAACGGGTCAGCCGGCTTAGTAGGCCTAATATACATGAAATCTTGGGGGGCCACAATTTTTTGGAAAGTTTGACAGACGACGGTGAAGAGAACGGTCCGTATTTTTTAGATAGGTATAAATTCCTTGATTTGTTTGCGGTCCCATTTTCAGATGCCTAATCGATCACAGTTCCTTTCTTTTTTTCATTTTGTAATGTGTCTGATTTTGATGTATGGATTATACTGCCTTCTCAAATCCGCTGAATGTGGTGTTGTAGACACAAGGTTTGACTCTGGATTGTGTACTGTGACCGTGTGTTTGTAGATTGAAAAAAAAGAATGGGAAAGATAATTCGTATTTTTGAAAGTTTAAAATACTTAAGAATTAGGTTCTGACTAGATTAGGCACAAATACATCCACTGTCCGCATGTTAAAAAAAAGGGAAGTGTCCTGCAGTTTTGTTTTATATCAAAGTCGGTAAAAATTCATGTACAAAGCAGTCGTCTAATAGTTTACTCTGCTGCGTCTGCAGCAGCAGCCACCATGTCGGCCGGTTCAGCCTTCCTGTAACACGATTATCACTAATCTGGGCGGGATTAGCAATGGGATACATTAGCGCGGATCCGCAAGCGACAGCTGGACGGCATCCAACCCCTGATGCAGCCGAACCATGGTCCCAAAGAACATCTTGCGTTAGTAACTTACGTGTGGTGTCATGCATTATGTCATTAATTGTCTTGTGGACTCATCTTGTCTTGATTTGTGTGATGTTATGATAAAATATCTAGTTACCACCTTTTTTTTTTTCATTTATTGCCATGTCATGTCATCAAAATGTCTAATTGTGATCTATGTTACTGTCCAAGTTATTTGCACTATGACTAGCCTAATGACTTCATACTACAATCGCGTATTAAGCTCACAGATCACGAAGCATGTTCCAGATATTCATTTAGTTAGAAGACAAAACTGACTTTGCTGACATGTTGTTGGATGTGATCATCATGTTGAATCGCTAATTAACTAGCTGTAATCTAAAGCCAAGAAAATGGCTGTAGCCTATAAATGGGCAAAGTAAATCATTTTAGCTGAGCCGCAGTTGCCCCACTGTCCAGAAATATTTTGCCAATACGTAATGCTGGTGCGAAATGGTCATAGTATGTAGTTTCTCCAAATCAATGGTTGTTCTGAACATGCACGCTTCTTCCCGTGCTCCCGCAAAAACATTTGGTGCCCGGCCAGTCAATCTTATCTAGTGTCAAAACCGCACAACTGCATTCAATTAAGATTAACAAACAAAGTGTTATTGGTAGTACAGCATTATTGACAATTGACTTGGGTAGGCTCATGAGCAGAGGATTTACTTGTAGGTCGTGATGCACATTGCATTGCGAACAGCTCAACATCAGAACATGGGCTCCTTAACAAGATCGTTGACATGAATTCCAAATCCATATGCTCTGGTATCCTTGGAATGATCATTCACGGCTGTATACAGGAATCATTGTTATGAACTTGTGATAGCCATCAGTGAGTACTTCAGAGTTCAGACCATTTACAGTTAAAAAAAGGGTCTTGTCATGTAGAAAGGTCTATGTAGTGAGACTTTCTGTATGTATAACATCACTATAATTGATATTACTATGTGTTGACTCTGTCTACTTCACTAAAATGCAGCAATGTACAGTTTTCACTTTTCAAACGTAGAAAGAAGCATCCCAATGATAGGGAACTGTAACAAATTGGCAGAATAAACAACAAGATGAGATCTTCAATTCGGGATATCCAGAGTGCTAAGTTTAAAAACATTCACTAACCGATCTGAGAGGTTGTAGCAATTCTAAAGAAAGCAACATAGCTAGAGCAAATAAATAATGAATTATTCTCATGGAAACACCAAAAACAATTGATAAACCGTTATTCGTTGATCCGAGAGAATTTATGTTTTAGCATTTTTTTTCAAGAAACACAGAAGGGAGGACCCTTACCATATGTATGTATATATTCAAATAAGACCCGATTGTTATGTGCAATAGTGGGGAAGCCTTTTTTTTTTGTCTGACAGGAAGTAAAAGATGCTTTTCATGCGAACATAAATTATATCAAGGAATTTGAAGGTTTTCAAACCTGTGACGCTAAATGTAAACATAGGTTTCCACCAAGACGTGAACGCCAAAGCTACAGAAGATTTGGAGGGACCTAGCTTTCCCTATTTAGAAAGGAAACCTGAATATTAGCAACAATGGAATACATAAATACGTCAATCTGGGTACAAGGAATTACATCGCACTCCCAAATTTCGGTGCATCATATGCACACTTTATATGATATCATTCATTACCTGTGCCGTGGGGGGTGGGAAAATGTTTGATTTTTTTCGAGCTAAAATGTTATAACAAGATTGAGGGATTAGGAAATCTCATTCGGTTGCCTGGAAAAAATATGTAATCAGGCTAGGAGTTCTAAATTTGGAGATAATGAATCAGGCTCACCCCTGGGCAAATGGATTTGTAAATTTGAGAACCCTGGCTTATGGCAGGTGCTGCTCTCAAATAGTAAGTACTACCTCCATCCCTAAATGTAAGAAGTCCTAGATTTGTCCTAAGTCAAACTTCTTAAAGTTTTACCAAGTTTATAAAAAATGCATAAACATTTTGAATATGAAATAATTATAGTATGAAAAAACATATATATATCATGATGGATTTAATAAAACTAATTTTGAGTCATATTTGTTGCTAGATTTTTCTACAAATTCGGTCAAAGTTTAAAAGTTTGACTCAGGATAAAGCTAGGACTTCTTACATTTAGGAATGGAGGGAGTATGCTATAAGACAAATGTATTTCTGGAATAAACATAGAACTCCTTGTTTTGGTCTGGTCTACTACAAATTAAGGATAGCTTCTTCAGTAGTTATTATAAAAATATTGGAAATGGGAGGGGCATAAGATTCTGAAAGGATTGGCGGTTAGGTTATGTACCTCTTAATATTCAATATCCTATTTTATATGAAATCTACTTTGATAACGATATTTTTTGCTCAAGAAAATGGAAGAGCCTTGTGCTTCATTTCAAAGGAAAGATGAAGTTTGCTCTCACCCAAAGTCTTGCTTTCTCCTTGATCCTGGCCAGCAAGGAAGAGATGCTTGGCCTGACATGCCTTTGATAATGATGTTAGTATGTGGAATAATGCTTATTTTCCACAGAAGGTCTTGTGGAAAATCAAAGTTCCTCTGAAAATTAAGATATTTTTGTGGCTGGTAATTCGCGGAAGTATTCTGACTAAAGATAATTTGCAGCATAGAGGTTGGTGAGGAGACTCTTTGCCTGTTTTGTTTGGAATGTTATGAAGTGCGCTTTTAGTTTCCCTGGTTTGCCTATGGAGGTTTCCAAACTCTGCGATGGCTGGCTGCACAAATTTACAGGAGAGACTAGGCGTCTAGTGACAGTTGGGGTTAGCAGAAATTTTCTGGGATCTGAGCAATTTGGAAGGATTCCTGTTTTAAATGTATTCGCAAATAGCCCTTTGTAGCGGTTAAGCAGTCATGTGGTCTGTATTAAGGTATCTTTGGTTTCTATTAATATAAAATGGAAGGTAACCCCCTCTCTTGAAATCGACGTATAATTTGCACACTTGACCATGATATCTCTCCCGTAACAAAAGGTATTGAACTATGTGGTAGAAACTAATTATTCGCAAGAACTTTTTGCAATAATTTCACAAATATATAGTTCAATTACCACATGATTTAGAACGAATTTGTGTGATCCTAACGAGATCAACACGGGAGGATGTGCACAGCGTCCACTATTTAACCAGGATACTATGAAGGCATAATTAATAAAGATGTGTAACTGACCTTTATTAGGAAGTTCTTATTAGCCTGCCAGTTGGCAGCTAACTGCAATGAGGAATTGTCAGCATTGTCTGTTGGTTTGTCCTTATCCACCCTAAAGATCATACAAGATGGAATTAAGCTACTCAAATTGAATTGATGAAAAGCTGCGAAAATATGACTTCATTTGAGGCTTACCTTGTTTCTAGCTCAAGCCCAAAATCAATGTAGTTTGTGATTTTATCTCCCTCGCCCCACAACTTCACCTGATGGACACACACAGTGCAGATTCGGTCACAATTTAACAATTCTTGTGTTAAAATGAGATGCCTAATTTTAAAAAATCGTACTGGCACTCAATTAATTTCAGAAAAGCAATTTCTGCTAACTGTAGCTTGCTGGTTTTTTTTTTGTGAGGAACTGTAGCTTGCTGGTTGATCGCGACATCCCCTAATTTCATTATTTGTGTGCATTATGTCACGACTACTCCACATTCCACTAGCATGCCAAATGTCATATGACTTTTGGAAAACATAAATATCTACTCCGTATAATGATATAATCAAATTTAGTATGTGTTCAACATTTTTCCGGAGAATAAAAACTGTATCACATCCTCATATCAAATATTGCAACCATTTTCTTTACAGCACATACACGGCACGCACCACTGCTACGATGCACTTGAAGTGCTAGCACTTACACATTCAACTAGCCAAAAGGACGAGAATTACCAGGCAGACACACAATAATATATGTGCATGTTTTCCGATTAATATATCCAACTAGGAAAAGATAGATTCTAAGAAGACATAAGCTAATCCTTAACGAACTTATATTGTAAATTGATGAGATAAATAGATGGGCGAAATCCTACAAGTATAAAATACCTTTACTACTATAAAGAAGGCAATTGGTAAGACGGTGGTCCGTCACCTTCCCTTCTCACCTCCTTACATATGAGACCAACCACCTTCCCCTTGGTTTACTTCACACAATGCCACGGTCCATCGCCCAAGAGGCAATACAATATGTTGTCCTTATCAGTTTTATTGCCCACCAAATCATCCCTCCCAGAATTCAGCACGTATCATAATGTGATATTACACATAAGTCATAACACAATATGATATTACAACTTTTTCTGAAAGTTTGTCTCAACCGCACTTTTGTTAAGTTCTGTAGCAACACATGGACCCTATACTAGTAGTTGTAGAAGTTGAGAAAATGAGAAACGGACCATATGGATCATGAAATAAAATAGAACTGGATGTCCACCCCTGTCCAATAATAGAATAAAAACAGTCTGTGTCAAAAAAAAAACTCCCCTCACCTTTCTTTGGACAACCTGGTGCCGATAAAATGATGCGATCAGCTGCAAATCAATAAAGTATGAGATTCGATTCGACAAAGGAAGTATTATTACATATGAGATTCAACAAAGGAAATGTTATTACATACTAGACATGATGTCAAAGTTTTCATTTAGAATCCAATGCTTTTTTAGTAAAAATTAGTTGATCGTTACTTGTTACCCACAAAGAGAAAAGAATACATATAAGACATCTTTCACTATCACTGAATTTTTTTATTTCTTACTGAAAATCTAAGAATTTTAAAAATAAAGCAAACAACAATCATTTTTGTAACATATTTCACCATGGATGTACTCAAGTATATATGAGTATTCCATTGGCAAATACAGAGCTCAGTACATACATTGAGAAGAAGTAAATGATATTCAGTCCATTCCAAAATACAAGGCGTATAAATTTTGTTGACTATCAAACTTTCTAGAGTCCTACCGATTTTATGTATATTAAAAAATCAACATCTACAATGCAAACCAAGATCACTAGTCTATCATGAAATATGTTTTCAAAGTGTATTGATTTGGAACAGTAGATGTTAATATCTTCTGCTGTAAGCTTGGTCAAATTTTAGAGAGTTTAACGGTCAACAAAATTTATATGCCTTATACTCTGGGACGGGGAAAGTAACATCTTATAATGCATGGGAATCAGAATAAAACCACATCTATTCACGCATCTAATATTCATCAGCAGTTCAGCACCAGTACAATGTACATAACCTTGTCAAATTACCTTAGCAATTCAAGGTGACAAAAAAGTGTGAAGCTTTCTTATAGAATAACAAGAAACAGAACTATAACAAACCTGCGTATCTCTCAAGAGCTCTAGGGAAAAGTTGAATGAAGGACTCAAAAGGCTAGTTGAGCCCAAACCATAACTGACCGCGAAATTCCAGTTGTTCAAGTCCTCAAAAGGCATACGATGATTGCTTCCACCTGTTGGGGTATTATATGAATAATTGAACACACAAGATAATCAACTTTTTGGCACACCCAAAACTGATAGTACATGACAAAAACAAAATGTCTGTAAAATTGTTATCAATTTATGAATTCTAGCTTTGTGCGGCAAGTACGTTCTTGAACTATGTGGGTGGGTGAACCTTGTGTTAGTCTGCTATGATGCTATCTTCTGGTGATGGAATCAGATCTACGGATCTTTAAAAAAAACAGTTGAATTCAATAGAATGACAATCCTAGAGCATCACAGATTTTTTTGCTTGTAAGAACATGAAGGGGAATACAATAATGTATATGACTGCTCACTATTCTTATCTGTAGTATTCCTATTATGCATTTGTTGTTTTCTTGCGAATGTGGGTCTGTTAGATCTGAAACCAAAATGGCAGAGAGGAACTGGACGATAAGCCCTATTACTTATCTTTCACACTAAACTTTATAGATTAAGGTTGGCATTGGACATTTCCGTTCTCTGCAAATCAATAGCCAAAAACGAAAAGCTAAATTGTATAGACCTTTTATTTGAAAGCACCTCTCAGCAACACATGTGTATGGTGTTTTCCATGCTAAGTAAATCAATGTAGGCACGGAGCACCCAATTGTATAGAAAAGAGGATTCTAAAATCTACACAGCAGAAGAGAATATCCGACAGCCTCAAAATTTTATGGGTAGTACGAGGGAAAAAAAATGTTCTGGGGATAAGAAGGTTTAGTAACACTCACTAAGCCATATTCTAAAAAAAATAACACTCACCAAGTGGCTTATATTGTGCCCCTGCACTTAAACCACCTATTCTTCCAACTAACCATGCACCATAGGGTACCTCATTGGATGCTGCAAAGAAAGATAATATATGTATATTATAATATTACTGGATATAAGAAAATATTAGAGAACAGCATAAGTAAATGATTCAATTAAAATTTAAGATGGGCATCCACTTGGGTCGATTCTATTTAATTTCATTCTTCAAGATTTAAGAAATCCTGACTTGAATTATAAGTAATCACTTACAGTTGCAGGTAGATGGCACAAAAGTTGCCCCAATTGATAGATTCTCTGAATCATATCGTAAACCCAGGATGCCATACTCTTCTGAACCCATGCTGCGAAACAAAAAGAAAGCCTTAATTTTCCACTTATGTTTTTATATTCATATTTAGACATCAGTAACAGGAACATCTTGTTAATGAAGATGTTTCTTAATGCTACAAAGTAGCTGAACATCGTAAAGGTATGCGACAGCTCCATGCATGATAATGAACAGCAGAAGATATTACAGCCTACCTATTCTCCGGATGCAAGGGGAGTGCCCCAAAGGCACCAATACCATACATAGGAGAATAAACGCTTGACCTCAGCTTCATCTTGCTGGTACAGATCATAAGACAAATCAGAGCTATAAATGCACCTACTTAATAAAACTAGATTTGGTGATGATTTAGGCCATCAAACAGTAAACACGCTTACAGTTTTGAAGTTGACACAAGAAAGTCCACAAAGGTATCGGGGTTATCCTCACTGCAAAAATTTCAGTCATGTCATGTTGTGTTTAGACTTTAGAGACAGTATAACGAAGGATGCCATAAAGAGGACAGGAGATGTAGCTTTGGTAAACTATGCAACAACCACCTCTGCAGCCTAAGCTGAGCCTCCCCGCCAGCTGGAGACATCTAGTGAAATTCAGTTAGGGAAGAAAACGAAATGTCCTTGCATGTAAACAATCTGGAAATATTACAAGAGGAACAAAACAAAACCATGCTTAACTGGACTGGATACATTTGCACTCAAGTCGAAATGAGGATCCTCCAGCAGCTTCAATACGACACCTGCTTTTACACTCCCAGCTAGGTCGAAATAGTCCTCGAACAGGCCGCGGAGCACGGGCTTCCCAAACGCTTGCTCGTACCCTGGCACTAGCATCCTGCAGAACACCCCGATCAATCAGTCGCTTCAGCGCTCTACGATTCAGAGAACTAGACATCCATATGCAACCCTTCCTGCCGAAGCAGAGCATTCCTTCCTATCCAAATCGACAGAGATCGAATCTAAACCCAATCGAGCCGAGGGAGATGAATGTGATTACGCAAGATGTATATATGTATCAACGCTAGATAGTACTTATCGATCGCGAGCAGTAGCATTCAGAAGAGGGGAGACAAGCCCTAGCCGGGGAGAAGGATTTTCAGGAAGTTGACCTGGTGCGGGCGGCGTTGTGAGGGGCGTCGAAGAGGGGCGGCACCACCACCTTCTCCGGCTTCGGCTCCGGCTTCCACTCTTCATGTGGTTTGCTCCCGGAAATCCCCATCCACCCCGCCGCTCTCGTGGTCTCGCCTCCTCCTTGGTCCCTCCCCTCGGCGACCGGTCGATCGATCTCTCTCCTCCCTCTCCGGTTGAACCAATCAAGCGGCCGCGTCTAATCGCTCAAAGATGGAAGCTCGATCGGCAGCTATCCAAAACCCCGTCCGCCCTCCGGTGGCTTCTTGCCTTCTTCCTTCGCGCTTTCTTGTCTCTCGCTCTCCCTCTTTCTTTCTTGCTAAACAAGGCTTCTAGTTAAGCCGACAACCATGGGCCGATTAAATGTGTAACAGCCTAACGGGCAGCTATCAGACGGATTTGATATGCTTCAGCTCGGTCCGGCCCATACCGGCCCGTCAAAGCCTGCTCCAGGATTAGGTGGTCCACGTGTCAGTTACACGCAGAATCGTCCTCCTCCCGTTTTCCTGCTGGTCAGTTCGATTCCTTCCCCCCTTCAGTTCCCAGCACCACCAGACGCCCCCCGCCACCGGCAGCTCGCTTCCCCTCACCGGCCAGACCTCGAGCTTCCATCTCCCCCTCCCCACTCCCCACCCAACGCCATCTTCGTCCCTTTACTGCCTCCCCCGACCCCCTGGTCTCCCTTCGTCCGTCGCGGAGATCGAACTCAGGCGCGGCGTGGAGAACCTGATCGTCGACCTCCAGAGCGAGAGCACGGTGCGGGGGCACGAAGGAGGTGGAAGAAGATGGCGGAAAGAGAAGGTGAGATGAACCCTCTTCCCGCGGCAGTTGGCGGATGGGGATTGCTAGGGCGTCCATAGATTGGGGGAACACAGAGGCTCGAGTAGGAAAGCTGTAGTTAAGTATGGGGAACGGCTTGGAGCCCTTTGTTTGGGGTATGTTTGCCAAATTTCGGAATAGTGAAGCATACGGGGACGGGTTTTAGTTGCTCTTAGTGTTAGGTTCACTGGCACTAGGGCACTGCCCATCGATTCCTGCTTGTCTAGGTTGCTGATGCATCGACCTGATTTGTAATATGTTTGGGGCTTAATAGTGTTGCTTTACTAAATCAGACATCCGTGTTAGAAGGATCGACTAGTGCAAATCGTATCGGGCTAATTTTAGGTACTCTGTAGCATTTTCTATGCATAGATAGATACCCATGTTTCTATACACCAGGCACAGAACACTGGACTGTCCTATTGTCCAATGTACTTACTTCCTTCTTCCGGTTATATCAGTAATGCCTATTGTATAATTAATGGTTGACAGAGAAGTCGAAGCATCGTTGAACTTAATTTCGTCTTTGTTTTAGGTCAAGGTAGCTCAAAATCTGTTCATAATAGTTTGCAACACACAAAGGAGCAGGAAGACATAAAAGGTGAAGCGACTGTTGTAACAGACTCTGAACCGATGAGGGAAGAACTGGTTCAGAGTGCTATTGTTTTTCTAAAACACCCAAAAGTTGTAGCCTCTTCTAATGTCCAGAGGCGTTCTTTCCTGGAAAACAAGGGCCTCTCTGTGGATGAAATCGATGAAGCATTTCGGCGTTTACTAGTAAGTTTCTTTGCTTGTTCAGTATGTACCCGACTACAATTTTCAGAGTAGTTCCCTGCTTATTTTGGCTTTGTTCACTTCTTTAATTTTATTTCTGTAATTTACAGAGCCTGCCTTCGAATTCTGTAAATTCAGATACATGCACACCTCAGGGTACGTGAGGACTGAGTAGTCCATTTATTAGTAATTTTATGGTGGCCTTTTGAGCTTAATTCTAAATTGATGACATCATGGTTCTTTAGAGATTGTTGATTGTTTCTCTGTTGTTATTCTGTGTAAATTATGTGTAAAAAATGACCATTCCACTTAACTTCCTCCTTTCAGTTTTATGTTAAGTGTTGCTTAAATGGCCTCATCAAGACATGTCTAATCGCATTTCCTTGTGTTTCCTGTTATCAGGGGTATCTGACCATTCTTGCACAACTACTCGGGTAAGATAAAAATTACAAATATTTGTTATAAGTTCCAGCGAACTCTTGATCAGGCATTGCTGGTGTTTATGTTCAGAATTTAAATTAGCTATTTTTCTTCGCTAAAGCAGGAAGCTGAAATTGACACAGAGCGTGTGGATGTTTCAGGTTTTCCATTGCAGCCCTTTTGAGATTAAAATATTGACTTTTTTTCTTCTTAGTCTTGTTTTTTTGATCTTCCTACTTATATAGAGACTCCTAACCCTGAAACTGTGACTCCGGTGTTGCCCCGTCACCCAAAATCATATATGGAGGTGAGATATCTCAAGCATATTTTTTTCTCTGTCACGCACTCACGCTAGCATGAGCATAGAACAGCTGCAACTTCTATCTTTGAATCCCTGCATACTGCTGCTTTTCCTTTCATGGTTGCCTTTGATGATTATCTATGGATTTTCTGAAAGTAGATTGTTGCCGACTGTTCCGTGTTGCATTATTCATGATTTTGTTTATCCGTCAGTTTAGTGTAAGTTACATTTGTTTGTGCTGGTAAGATGTCATGCAGAAATCTGAACTACCTTTACCTTACCTGGAAGTGGCCTTGCTCCATAACCTGGGTTCAATTGCAGCCATCCTTTGTAGGCATGCACCATAGATGTTTCTTCCTTCTATCGAACTACAAAAAGTAAGGCATGGAAAATTAATTCATTCATTAATGCGTGTTGGATATTATAACCATGCTTCTTTGGGTACACCATGTTATGGGATTTATGCTATCTGGCTCATCTTATTATGTTTCTCTCATTGAGATTGTAGGGCAAAATGACAACTTAATTCAGTCTTTTTTTCTATCAAACTTAATTCAGTCTGAATAGTTTGTAATTTCTGAATTTAGTGTTGTGAGTACGAGAAAAAAAATGTAATGCTGGATCAAATTTTGATATTGAACCAGAAGTTAGCTCTAAATTGTCATATTGGACTTAACACTTGACAGGTGATGGAAATGATACAAAGGGGAGAGCGGCCAGATGATATCCAGGTAGTCTTAATATCCGTCTCCTATTATTGCTGCAACAAGAGGACTCTGTAACCTTATTGTTCTGTTGTGACACAGGATATTAATGATGAACCTCCAAACCCTGATCAACCAATCTCCGAACCCCGTATGGCACCCAAGCCAAAGGTTTGTGCTTGAATACTGGCTAACCAAACTTTTAACAATATGGATTAGAATCTTTTAGTCTCATCATGTTGGAGAACACAACATATTTATGCACATAGTAGACATAAGCATCATCTAACGTTGAATTTATAGTATCTTCATGTACATGATGCCCATGATTTGCTTCAGAACTAGCGCCAGCTCACACTTGTGTTGCTTTTGGACAGCCATGGGAAAAGCAAGGTCAAGAAAGTCCCAGCTGGGATCTGAAAGCTCACCCAAGCGACTCCATCGAGTTAAGGTCGGAAGTTCATAACGATAGCACTGACCAGGCCACAGGATCAAACAGCAGCTCCAATCACGGTGACTTGTCACTGATGGTAGAGCCGGTTACGGGCTCTGAAGCTCCCACAGACGATGCCGCCTCGCCAAAGCAGTAACCGTGAAAGCACCATATACACGCTGATGGGATCAGACATGATGAAGCCATCTCAGCCACCAGTTGCTGGCCAAACAGGCTTCAGATTCCAGTACTACATCATTACATTTTTCACGGTGGTCTTTCGGAATTACCAGCTACTCCTACTTTGTACTTGAGTTTACTACAAGTCTATTTGTTGGTGTAAGAGCAAGTCTAGCAGTTCTCGTAAAGCCTCCCCGATACCAAATTTAGGGGGAAAAAGCTCAAAAACAACGTCCAGCAGTTCCCCTAAAGCCTTCCCAATATTTCGGCATCCTTGATCCAAAGCTCTTTCTCCCCTACAGATCGGGGAGCCCGATCCCTCCCCCCTATCCACGCGAGGAGCAACGAATGCCTCCCTCCTGCCACCACGTGCCTGCCTTCATTCTCCTTTCTCTGTTTCTTGCTTCGATTTGGGATGGCAGATGTGGGTGACGGCGGCCAGCACGCGGCGGCGGCAGCCAGATGGGAACGGCTCTGCCTTGCGGGCGGCGGCCAGATGGGGGCAGCGGCGGGCTAGCTTACCGGGATTTGGGGAGAAGGAGCAGGGACGGCTGACAAATCGGTGGGGAAGAAAGGAGGCTGACAAATCGGTAGGGAAGAAAGGAGGAAAAAGAGACAACTCGGTGGGGAAGAAATAGAGGGAGAGGGGGGAAATCCAGCGCGAAAAAAAAAGAAAATGGTTGTTACACAAAATTCTTAAAATATAAATTATGGGAGATCTTTTAGGAGAACTGCTGGAGTTGGGTAATTTTTAGGAGAAAATATTTTTAGTAGAATCCCTATTTTAAGATATAGAAGAGATATTTTTATGAGAACTGTTGGACTTGCCCTAAGACAGGGAGTTGGAAACTCAACACGGTGAGAAAAGTCATCCAAAATTCCTAGGAAAAGTCTTGCCTGTGCCTTGGTTAACAACCCAACAAATAATTCGAGCGAGTCGGGGCTAAAATGATCTTGCCGACGGTGGAGATCCAGATCGATTTGCTTGCGTCCGCAAAGCGAATGGAAGAAAAAAAACTCACATCATGGACCCATGTAGCTGAGCCTGCGAAGTACTCTTTTCTTCCGATATGCAAGACCAAAGTGATTTTTTTATAGTACTCCGTAACAAACTTTTGCTAACTACTCCTACTAGATTAAAAATACTTTGTATATGCGTATAAAAGTTATACCACTACAATATATTTTTCATACAAATTCAATAATGTCACTTTTACATCTAACTAAACTCGTACTGCTAATATAAGTAGTTGGTAAAATTTGAACATGATATTTCATGTTGCATTATATACATGTACCAAAGGACACTCCTCGAGCTGTCGAGTCAGGATTCACCAAGGACCGCTTATTTTTTTTAAAACAATGATCTGACTTCATTTATCCAACATATTGTGCTGAGTTAAAAAAAAAGACCAGATGTTGCACTAAAAATCTTTGTAGCCAATTTTTCTAGTTGCCCTGTTCACATCTCGATATTTCTCGGCAAAAGAACAGATGTATGCTCTGTTTTATTTTTTTCGAGTACCCTCGTGGGCTTGCTGCAGGCAACCAGACAACGTGCAACTCATATGGGCCATACCTTGAATGGGCTTTCTTACTTCTATGGGCCATACCTCGAATGGTCCAGTTGAACCAACTGGCCTGGCTGAGCTAGATTAGCTAATGATCCGAACGTAACCAAGTCACCCCGGTCGGCGGCTCTCTCCCTCGACGGCGCTCAACCCCGGTCGGCTCTCCCCCTCGACGGCGCTAACCCCGGCCTGCCGCGTCTCTCCGCCCCGTCCTCGAAGGCGCTAACCCCCGCCCGGCTGCGGCGCCCCTCCGTCTCTCCCTCGACGTCGCCCACCACCCCAGTCGGCTCTATCCCTCGACGGAGCTAACCCCGGCCGGCTGCGTCGCTCCGTCTTCTTCCTCGACGGCAGCGCTCTCCCCCAGCCGTTGTAAGTCGCAAGTCAAGCCCCATCCCCTTTCCCCTACCTCACCTCACCTCGTGCTCCCCAGCCCTCACCTCCCAACCACACGCGCATAGCCCCAAATAGATAAATCCCACTGACCTTCACAATTTCTGGATGCACATGTTCTAGATCCGCTCCTGGCACGCGCGGCTGCTTGCCTCTGGTTGATTTCCGTTCCGATTGGTGTTCCTGGAATCCTAGCAGCCGGTTGTGCCTTTTTGCATGTTGGGGCGGGCTGGATGAATGGGATTTTGGGGGATAAAATGAGGAGAGTAAGCAGTGGGCAGCTGGGTTGAAATTCTTTCCGAATTATTATTGGACGTATTTTATAGTAGCGTATATAAACTAGTTAACGCCGCCCCTGATTGTTGGAGGCTTGGATTGCAGTGGCATTGATGAATGAACATGAGGTGTGCAATGAAGAGCATGCCCTAAGGCTATTCGTCCAAACATATGTTCTGGATTTTCCCGTTTCTTTGTCGCCCAGTGCTTACGTAGGTTTGTTTGTCCGCGCATCCGTTTTGAGCCGAATATGGGGTTGTGGTTGGAAACCTTTAATTATTCTCTTAGGTCCCTTTGTTCGTTGTCGTGTCGTGAAAAAGGTCCCGTGTTTGCTGGCTGTTTGACCCCTTGCCACTTTATGTATTTTTCTGGCGTGCAACCAACCATAGTGGAAATCGAAATGAGTAATTGCTGTGTGCACAATACTTTCTTGATCGTATGCTTAATATTCGTTCTTGGTAACATGGTATTGGGTTCGATTTGATTGGACTGCGAATGAAACAATCTAGACAAGAGCTTTGAAGTAATGACATCTGTTGTCTAATACGGACCGGCTTTGTTGTAATTTGCACCTTTTCCTATCCTGCTCTATAATCTAGATGAGAGGTTTGAAGTAATGATGCGTCCGTTGTCAAATACGGGCTAGCAGTGTTGTAATTGTGCACTTTTTTTCCTATCCTACTCTCATTTCCAATAAGGTGTTTCTTCCTATTATCATAAGTCTGTATTTTTAAGCAATGCCCAATTCATGGAGCGTAATGTTTTTGTATACTCTCAACCTATGGTTGTAAAAGTGCAGTCACCATCGATCATTGTGTATTGTGATTCAAAAGGAAGAGCCATATGCTACTACTCTCTGTGTTCTAGCACTATATTTTGTTATTCATCATGACATTGCTCATCTTTGGTTCCGTGTTCTGACTCGTGTGTTTTTACAATAGGAATGATCTAAACTTTATGCTTCTTGAAGATGATCAAAGCAGTTGATGAAATCTAGCTGCAAAGTTTACTATTTCTGTGGATTTGTTAATCTTGAAGATGCACAAAGAGACTACATCTCCAGCATTGAATGCTGACAAAATAGAAGTTCCATCACCCAAGGAAGAAAGTAACAATTCCACAAATTCTGAAGATACTGAACACTTTGAAGTTAGCGACGATGATGACGATGATCGTAATCACAAGCACCGAAGAAGAGAGGCTATACCTCAATCTTTTGATGAGGATACCGAGGAGCAGGCTGCAGGGAGGCCTTTCAAAAGAAGGGCCATGGTTTCTGGTAATGGACAACCTTCTGGTGGAGCTGATTCACGTGGGGATGCACAGAACTTTTTACCAAAATTCAAGAGGCGTCCTGGACCAGGAGCTCACAGTCGGGGAGCTAGAGGGAACCAGTCCTTCCATTCAGCTTCCTCTGCTGCTCGCCCTCCTATGTCACGTGGAAGAGGACGTAATGGTGCGCCCTGGACTCAGCATGACCCAAGATTTAACACACTTGACATGATTGATTTTGCATCACAGATGGCCTCACAAGGACCACCAACACATCCTAGCTTATTTATGCGCGCTCCGTTGCCGAGTAGCGGCAGTGGTCAGAATGGTTCATGGGGTCCATATGGATTTATGCCTGGAATGCCTAGTCGAATGCTGGATCCAATTCACCCACTTGGAATGCAGGGCCCTATTCAGCCTGCAATATCTCCTTTAATTGATCTTGGCATGCCTCGTCAACGTTGTAGAGACTTCGAGGAGCGTGGATTTTGCTTGAGAGGGGATATGTGCCCAATGGAGCATGGTGTAAATAGAATTGTTGTTGAAGACATGCAGGTTGGTCCATTTCTTCACATAATATTCTGCATTTTATCATGCACTTCAGTTTATCCTTCTACGTGATTGGAAATCTCAGTCGCAGCATTCAATATGATGATCTATTACTTGCATTTTCTTAGTCGTGAGGACCGCTGCTATGCTATATTGTATAACTGTAGCTTCAAAACTCGAAAGCTGTTCTCCGAGTCTGAGTGCTGTTAGCACTGATTATCTGACGTGCAATTAACATTTTTCACATTACCCTGTAAAAAGTCATAATGGGTAGCGCCAAGAGTGCTGAATTTAGATCTCACTGTGATGTAACTTTTGCTTGCTTGGACTGTCTTCTCTGCTGCAGCGTTGCATTTTTCTGGTTGTCATTTAACTTTAGTTCGATTATTACTATTTTTATAAAAGTTAAACCTTATACTGTTATTATGCAATATATGAGGCAAGGTTCATGTGGATAAGTATGAGTACTATCAACTCTAGGACGATTTCAGATCTCACTTTGATCAAACTGCAGCATACCATTTAGATTTTTTTTCTGGTCGTTTATTTAGCTTCTTTTTTTTAGGTCATGCTATTTCTTTCTAAAACAAAAACGTTGTTGTACTGTGTTTATGCAATATGAGGCAATGTTCCTGTAGCCGAGCACTACTAGTTAGAGTTTTGTGCTTAGCTCAAAACATTGAGGTTTAATAGAGTAGTTTCTTAAATACTTTGCAGAGTCTATCACAGTTCAATCTTCCGGTCTCAGTTCCAAATGCTCCAGGACTGGGAATCCAAAATGAAGCAGGAACTGCTCATGTTAACTTAACAAACCTAGGAGGCAGTAAAGGTGTTCCTGCA
Organism: Brachypodium distachyon; assembly: GCF_000005505.3. Lineage (NCBI taxonomy): Eukaryota > Viridiplantae > Streptophyta > Magnoliopsida > Poales > Poaceae > Brachypodium > Brachypodium distachyon. The sequence continues at coordinate 13,793,497 of NC_016132.3, read as the reverse complement.
AAAGATATCAAATCTGGTGTGACAGATGATGCATTAAAGCTAAATGGAGGCACTACTTCAGCTGTTGCTGACGCTGATGTATATGATCCTGATCAGCCTCTGTGGAACAATGAACAGCCTGAAGCATCTTCTGCTGGTTTTGCACATACTAATGATGGAGTTTGGAATGCTGAAACCTCGAGCCATGAAGCTGGGTGGAAGCATGCAAACCAGGGTTTCGCAGCCGAGAATTCAAAGTCTTCCGTTTGGGGCAGAATAGCATCAAAGAGAAAATCAGGACCTGGTAAAACAGCTAATACTATTTCGACAAGTGCCACTGAAAACCAAAAAAGTGACTATTATGATGACATGGCACCCAGCACAGTCCAAGTAAACCCTGCTTCTACTAAGGATACTAATGGTCAATCCAATTCAAGAATATTTGGAGATGTGGGCCGGCAAAGTAATCAAGCCTCCTCTAACAAAGCATCTCGCACACTTTATGTAAATGGCATTCCTCAAGAAAGCAACAGATGGGATGCCCTTCTTTCACACTTTCAGAAATTTGGTCAAGTAATAGATATCTATATTCCATCCAACAGTGAAAAAGCTTTCATCCAGTTCTCTAAAAGGGTAGAAGCTGAAGCTGCCCTAAAAGCTCCAGACGCTGTGATGGGCAACCGTTTTATAAAGCTTTGGTGGGCCAACAGAGATAGGATTACTGACGAAGGAGAGAGTAGAATATCTGCTAAATCTCTGCTGACCAGTTCTGCTGTACCTCAACCATCTTCATCCAACAGAGGAAAAAATCTTCAATCTACAGCTCCAAGTGCCACTTCTAGATCTTCTACTGAAGCATCAGGTCCTGGTACAGGTCATAAACCGTTGCCTGCAAACAATATGACATCGGTGCCTCCTGCTCCCAAAAGGCAAGAAAGTCTGGAAATGCTGGAAGAACTTCGTAAGAAGCAAGACATGTTAGCTCAGAAGCGTGATGAGTTACGCCGCCAGTTAGAGACATATGTGAACCAAGTACTAATATTTTCCCTGATAGTAATTTGAATTCATTTTCTTAACTATATATATATATATAATTTATGTTGTTAGCTGAACCAATTTTTCATTATGTGCTGGTTTTTACTGATGCAGAAAAGTTCGGCAAATTCAGCAAAACAGGCAGCGGCTGGCGGAAAAGAAGTTTTGTCCAATGCTGTGAGGAAAGTGGGAGATGGAAGGTCCATGAACGCTAGGACAGAAGGGCCACAAGCGGTTGCTGGTACACTGGAAAAGAAAATTTCTGGGGAGTTGGCTTCATCTTCCCCAAAATATGCTCCAACATCCACACAGAAATCAGTTGTAGCTGTGAAGCAGATGTCTCCTCTGTTAGCACCGCCACAGAATAGGTTTAAGCTTGACAACAGGACCACATCGTTTAGAATCCTTCCACCTTTGCCACCTGAAATTGCAAATGTAAGTCGACTACCTAACCTGTCCTTCCATCTTGATATTCTTAACACTGAAAAAGATGCTGTTATCGGTATAGCACAGTTCCATGTTTTCCTTTCACAGTAGAAACTAAACACTAAAATTATATGTATAGGTAGTGTACCTGCTATTGCTTAATTTCTGCCATCTTTAACATTCAAGGAGATCTGCCTTTGCATTGTTTTGATGTTATCATTTGCATCTCTTCTCTGCCTATGTTTTGAGATTAGATCATTTGAATCTCACAACTCACATCTCGAAAATATGGGTAGATGTTTATATTGTGCTATCTTAATATTAATAGGTTACTGTCAGTTTCTTTGTTGCGATCTTTGAGTTATTCAGGCATGAGCAGTGGCTCTTAATGTAGTAGTTGCCATAATTAAATTATATCTGTTGTTAACTGCTATATCTGTGCTTGAGATTATTATTATTATTCTCTGCCAAATCTCATGAGATCCCCTCTACAAAATAGCTTCTATTTCGCTGTGGAGTATAATTGTCATGTGGGCTTCACTTGCATTGCAATAGTGTTTGATGGATGCTTGGTATAGTGTCTTCAAGATCCTATGATTCCAGATTCCATCATTTTGAACAATGATATCAGTGCCTGAGATTATTATTATATACTCCTTCCAAATATACAAGCCCCCTTTCCAAATCTGGTCCAAATATACAAGGCCACCTTCCCTCGTTGCTTTGATTTGCAGCCACACACGCGCGTCCCTGCACTAATCTCTTCGATAATCCTGGCCCCATCTTAACTGCAGTGCATGCATGCGAAAGGTTATGAGTCGAGCAGTTATTAGCGGGGATAGAAAAGGTTGAGCGCATTTTGCGGAAGAGAGGAGAGTTTTTTGTTCCCTCCAACATCATTAATCAAACAAAAATCCCACACTTCTGTTGGCGTAAACTAAAATCCAAAATCCCTGTTAACCATACCTGTGTCTCTGGAGAGAGGCCTTGTATATTTGGAAGGAGGGGGTATTATTCTGTGGCTAGATCTTAGACACATCGATTTTGCAAAAAAGATGCTTAATATGAGTAGCTATTTTGTTGCGGCAATCCATTTGACATATTGGCTTGTGAGAGATGTCTGCAAGATCCAAAGTTTCACTTGCATGAAAGTTCTTTTCATTAAGAGAAGCTTTGGTATAGTGACTGCATTGCCATTTGTTGCTTGTGAGAGATGTCTGCAAGATCCAAAGTTATGCATGTGTCTTATAATCTGGTGTATTACCTTATTATGCAGCATCTATCATTTACATGTGCGTGTCTGTTTATGTTATGAACAAGTAGTGCTAGTAATCCTGAATCACCACATGCACTGTTTGTTGCTTTGTTGGGGTAATTGTTTTTTGTCTGCTAAAATTCTATCCCTTCGACTCTAATAGCTTCTATATTTGGATGCACCACTCTTAAACCTATTAGCTGGCATGGTTCGATGTTAATGTAGCAGGACCATGTTTCTATTGTAAATCTGTAATCATATTAAGCAGAGGTTCCCTAAAATGGTGATTTCTTTCCTTATTCTTAGAACAGGAATTTGCATGCATTTATGTGGTATACTCGTGTGTTTGTATTGTTAAGTGAGAAGTTGAATTCATGAGAGTAGAGATGAAAGATTTAGCGGCATGTGAAGTTTATAATGTTTACTCAGCCATGCTCTGTTAAAACTGTCCCAAAACAAATCTATACATAATGCAACTTGTCTTTTCATGTTCAAACAAAAGATCTTATAATGTTTTCTGTTCAAAGGAGTGGCTGATGTATCTTTATACTGACTTTTATTGATCGTTCATGTTTCCTTTGATGTGCTTGGTTAAGAGCTGTTTCTTCTATTGCTGATGTCCTCAGCTACTTCTGTTTTACAGGAATCTGTCTTGAAAGATCATTTTGCATCATTTGGGGAGCTTTCATCTGTTGTTCTGGAAGACACTGAAGCCCATAACCATGATATGACCTTAAAACCTTCTCTGAGTTGCTCGGCTTGTGTGACATACACAACGCGGCAATCTGCTGAGAAAGCATTTATTGGTGGCAAATCTTGTAAAGGGCATATGCTACGGTTTATGTGGTTGACGGCCTCTCCTGGCTCAAATAACCAATCGAGAACCCACAAAACTTCAATTTCTGTCAAGACCTCTGGCATCTCAGGCCAAACTCGAAACATGGCATCCGAGTCCCCAATTCCTGTTGGAAAAATCTCATCCACTGTCACATCTGGTCCGACAACTATTCCTCATAGTGAATCCGTCCCAACTGAAGAAAGTTCGAAGACATTTCCTGTTGGAATTTCCAAGGCATCATCTTCTAGTTCCTCTTTATCATCAAATGTTGAGTGCCCTTCTGAAGATGCCACAAGGAATGCTGTCTCTAAGAATTCTGACGTTCCACAGTGAGGTATGCTGCACTTTATTGTGGAAAAGAGTTATGGTCTTTGGCAGGGTTTGAGATTTATATTTATGTATATTTGTTTGTTAAGTTATCCAAATAATTCATTGTGCCTACTTATTATATAGTTGAGGCGAAGGAAATCGCGGATGCCAACTATACTGCTAGTCGTTAGAATAGTTATGACATACACTTTTGATTAACATAACAAATTAACAACTAGTAGATTGGATCATATGCAGGGTCTTAAAAACTGGTGGGAACCAGCCGGTTACCTCTAATTTCTAGTTTCCTTGGAGGTACAATAGCAACATGATTTATTTTTTCTAAAGCTGAATTATGAATTTTGGGACAACTTGATGAACAATTATTATGTAGTGTGTGTACTGCATGGAGTCTAATTCAAATTGTGTGTAAATATGTAATTTGAAGCCAACTAAGAGAAATTTGGCTATAGCAGGAACTGGTTCCATCTTCATTTTTTTTAAAAAAAATCTGTTTTCTCACGCTCATCAGCAGTGTTCATGGAAAGTTGGTGTATTTATTGTCTGGAAACAAGACAGGGAACTCAGTAGGTACCATAGGAAGGTTTATCATAAGTTTGATACAGAATTTTTATGATGTGGCATGGAAGTGAATATTACAGAAATAGTGTGTAACTTGATGATGGATGATATGTTCCATCATTGAGTATATATTGTAGCAGATTAATTCGCGCCTGATTTTGTTATTGAAGGTCCTGATTAAGTGTTGTTAGGTTACTTACGGACGATTTTAGTTTACTACAACCCTACAACAGTTCTTCGCAGTAGACAAAATGTGTTAATTTAGATGGTTGATAAGTCAGAATATACAGGTTGATATGAGAATCTTGTCAGAGTAGAGTGCTGGGCTTGTTAAGCAAACCTTTGCACGTCTCATTGTTTAGCTTGTCCAGTGTCGATAATCATTCTTAAAACTCCTTATATGGGGTTTAACTTCTAAGTATTCAGGCATGCCAATGGCTTGTATGTAGTCGATTCAAAATGTCCACTTGTCTGCCAAATAGATGCAGTCAATCCCCTTGACGTGTGAGAACTTGTGGCTGCACCAGCCTAGACATGGATGTCACTGCTGATTAGCCTTGCTAGTTTTGTACAATTGTGTTTTTGTCTCCGGGCCACATATTCTTTTTTCTTAATTCTAATTTTCTTTTATCTAAGCAGATTGTTTTGTAAACTTCTTCCTGTTAGCTCTTATACGCTCGCTAATATGTTACCTTCAACGAGTCTAATCTGACGTAGCATTGTATGGTTAGGTGAACTTTTTCTTTTGGCCAAGCGTACAGAATATGAAAAGTGGTTCTATTTTCTTATGCTTATTTCATTGTTTGCTACCCACTATTATTTTGTCTGTTTAACCCTACAATGTCATTCTCACAGGTGATGGAGTGAAGAATTGATGACACTCCTGACCGTAAGCCCCCCTGAAAACCTGGACAACTAATTTGGGGCCAAAACTGTTAAAAGCGATAAAATGGAAAGGCATACTGGGCATTTCGCCGACATATTGGAAAACTCATTGTCCAATATCAACTTGTGAGAAAATGTTGCCAGCGTTTAATTACTGTATACAAGTCTCAGCTTGGACATCGTGAGTAGCATCCTGCTGAAACCGGCTCGCGACGATGCGAAACTAGCTCTGCATCTTATAGACTTCTTGCTGAAACAAGCTCCGTGTGGATTCGATCTGTCCCAGCAAACCTCTGATCACCATTGGCACCTTAGGATCCCTGTGCTAAAAGATGTTATTGTGCATATTGAAACAACACAATACCTTGATGGAATTTTTGCGACCTTAGTATATCTACTTCCGCTGCACTATCATGTTTATTATCTACAGTATCGCACCTGCTGATTTCCAAGTCATTTTTCTTTGTGTCGTGAGACCGATCATGGCTTGGACAAATGGCTTCTGTCCAATGTCACGTTTTCCTCTAGTTTCTGATTATCAACCACAGAACAGAAGATCGGCAGAAATTTGCAGGCACGCACGCCTAATGCGAGCATGTTCGCCCAACAGACGACGAGTTATTTTCGGTTGGCACTTGGAATAGCATTGACTTGACTGATGAACACCAGAAAAGATGAACAGGAAAAACGTCAAGGTGATCGACCACTCATTTTTTTGAGCGAAGATCGACCACTCATGAACGTAGAAAAGAAGAACCTGAACGTCAAGAGTCTCTACCTCATTGGGCCGGCCCAACACAAGGCCGCCTGCCATTTTCTCTACTATTACTGGACCGGCCCAACACAGCGCCAAATCGTTCAGCTGCCCCAGGATGTTTCACTCAAAAAAAAAAAGCTGCCCCAGGATGTTTCGCTCAAAAAAAAAAAGCTGCCCCAGGATGATCTTCCCGGGCAAGCCGACGCTATACGCATTCTCCGCGCATTGTATGATCATCTTAAACACAATATGTGCTCTCTCTTTCTCTTCTCTTTTTTACAATATTAGTATGTCTCATCTGACTGACCTCTTGCAGGTTGTGGTGGAGGATAGCGAAGAAAGTATTCGTCGATTTTTTCGGACATTTCCCCCTTATGTTTACTATCTATTGCGGCGTGGGTATGTTCATTGGTTCCCTCGTTGAGTTGGACGTAGAAGAAGAGGAGTTGATCGAGGACAGAGGGCTGCACGCAAGAGGAATGGCGAAGAAGTTAGTAGCATCTCCAAGAGGGTGAAACAGATCATGGCAAACATCTTGTAGATATACGTTTATGGATGCTACTGCGAGGACTGCAATAGAAGGTCGTCAATTTATGTTTAGTTCCCAAACCGGAATTCGTTATTAACTTTTTTTTTAAGCTCGCAACAACAATCCTACAAACACGAGCTCCGCCGGTCTCCCGTATATTTATCTATCCTTCTGCGCAAAGCTGGAATTAAGCTGGTCATGGCCAAGGTTTTGTCCTCCAAATGCTATTTTTTCCCCTAGGGACACCAGGATTTGCTGTAATATACCGAACATGACCTTTTGATCAATTTATGAATTCAAATCCTTTTCTTTTGAAGATGGTTATGTATCGCACGTACTATCTCCTTTCCAAAATATATGGCGTATAACTTTTGTCAACTGTCAAAGTTTGACTAAACATATAGCAAAAATCATCAACAACTATGGTGTCAAATGATGACCATTTGATCCATTGTGAAATACATTTTCATACTTTCTTCATTCCAAAATACACCTCATGTAGATTTTGTGCATTTAGATCAAAACAGCTCTCGTTTCTCGTGCCTAGCCACTCATATTAGATTAATAGTAAATGGTTATTGGCCGGGTACAGATAACAAGAGAAAAATGAGTTTTATTGTGGAACAAATGAGAAAAATCTACGAGTACACGAGACTATGAGTTGTCTTGTGAAATGAAGGGAGTAGTATTTTGGTTTGACACCATGTTATTTCATATTATTATTTTTCTCATATAAGCTTGAGCTTGTCAAATTTCAGAAAAAATCAACGGTCAACAAAAATTATACGTCCCCAGCGCTGCAATAGAAGCCTTAATCCTTTCCAGTGCCCGGCGGTGGTACACAACTCAAGGAAGAAGGAACCTTCTCTGGTAAAAAAAAAAAGAAGCAAGAAGGAACGCGTCGACCCACTCCACGAAGTCACAATTATAACACCTTTTGAAACTGCCGTCAAGCCCGGGTCGCTATCGCCCGACGCGGCCCGGAGCCACCCCACGGTGACCCGACCCGACGACTCGTCCGCCTCCACGCGCACAAATCCACGAGGAGGCCGTATCCAGACGCGCGCCCCAAAAGGACAGCGCAAGGCAAAACCATGGACGCTTCCTTCTTCTTCCCTACTCCACTCCGCCGCCTCCCAAACCCAATCCCACCGCCGCCGCCATGGGCGCCCGCGCCTCCCGCCACCGCCACCAATCCCCCTCCCAATCCCAATCCAGCGACGACTCCCAGTCCCACCACAAGCCACGACCCAAGCCCAAGCCCAAGCATCACCACCAACCACCACAACCCCCTCCGCGGCATCAGCCCCGCCACCACCACCACCCACCCCCGCAACGCCCTCCGCCGCAACATCAACAACAACACCAGCAGCAGCACCATGCGGCGGCGGCGGCGGAGGACACGGGCCGGGTCCTGGGCCGCCCGCTGTCGGACGTGCGCGCGACCTACACGTTCGGCCGGGAGCTGGGCCGGGGCCAGTTCGGGGTCACCTACCTAGCAACCCACAAGTCCACCGGCGCGCGCTACGCCTGCAAGTCGATCTCCGCCCGGAAGCTGTCCCGCGGGGACGACGCCGACGACGTCCGCCGCGAGGTGCAGATCATGCACCACCTCACGGGCCACCGCAGCATCGTCGAGCTCAAGGGCGCCCACGAGGACCGCCACTCGGTCAACCTCGTCATGGAGCTCTGCGAGGGCGGGGAGCTCTTCGACCGCATCATCGCCCGGGGACACTACTCCGAGAGCGCCGCGGCGGCGGTCTGCAGGGAGGTGGTTAATGTCGTCCACTGCTGCCATTCCATGGGGGTCATGCATCGGGACCTCAAGCCGGAGAACTTTTTGTTTCTGAATAAGCGGGAGGACTCGCCGCTTAAGGCTACTGATTTTGGTCTCTCCGTCTTCTTCAAGCCCGGTAATTGCTTGCTGCTTCCTTAGGCTCATGTTGTGCTCGAACTGAAATTGGGAGCTCATGTTGTCTGATTTTTAGTAACTGAGGGAGCTCATGTTGTGCTCGAACTGAAATTGGGAGATGGTTGAAATACAGGGGAGCAGTTCAGGGATCTCGTTGGGAGCGCCTACTATGTGGCTCCGGAGGTGCTAAAGCGGCGATATGGAGCTGAGGCGGACATATGGAGTGCTGGAGTCATCCTCTACATTCTCCTCTCCGGTGTCCCTCCTTTCTGGGCAGGTGCCATACTTTCGCGGCTGGCTTTAATTTGTCAATTGGATTTTGTTGACATTATCCTAACATGAACCCTTTCTCCCTTGGTTTTACCCAGAGAATGAGGATGGTATATTCGATGCTGTTCTGCAAGGTCATATTGATTTCTCATCTGATCCCTGGCCATCAATTTCACACGGGGCTAAAGACTTGGTCAGGAGGATGCTGCGGCAGGACCCCAAGGAGCGCCTCACTGCTGCTGAAATTTTGAGTAAGTCTCTTATTTATTTATTTATTTATTTATTTTAAAACTCACCTCTCCCGTTCATGGGCAATCTTGGTTGTTGATGGATTTACTCATGTGGATGATTGTGCAATGCCTGGTTTTATTGTTAAAGACGTTTTTTCTGTCTCTACAATACAAATGTGTATTGTGTGTATGGTGTCTCAATCTAAACCATTAAGCACGCAGACCATCCATGGATTAGAGAGGACGGAGAGGCCCCAGATAAACCACTTGATATTACAGTGATCAGTAGAATGAAGCAGTTCAGAGCAATGAACAAACTTAAGAAGGTTGCCTTGAAGGTACTCAATTTATCTGAACTTGAAGCTCTTATTTTTCTTTCCTGACGGTCTGCAATACATGATAAATATTGTCATTTTTTCTGTCATAATCAGATTGTTGCAGAAAGCTTGTCAGAAGAAGAGATCGTGGGCTTAAAACAAATGTTCAAATCCCTGGATACTGACAACAGCGGGACAATTACTCTTGAAGAACTACGGGCTGGATTACCAAAGCTCGGTACCAAAATTACTGAATCAGAAATAAGACAGTTGATGGAGGCAGTATGTTCATACCTCGTCATCTCATACACTTAATGGTTAATTCTTAGCAGTTTCTTCTTCCTGTCGCTGCACACTTACCTTATTGGCATGGCATGACACGAGTATACTAATCAGTAATGCTAGGAACAAAAGAAAGTTACATATTTCTCTCTGCTCTGCATTAATTCTGACAGTGCACTAGATGGTAGAAATGGATGTGTACTTATATCTAAAAAGGAAGAAAGGGAAAGATACCATATGCCTTTAGTTGGTATAACGACCTTAGTTGAAATCGACTTACTCACATTCTGCTGGAACTGGTTTGACAAGTACAGCACTTTCTGTTTCAGCTCCTTGTTCATTATGTTACATTCCTGAACAGGCTGATGTTGATGGAAATGGGACCATTGATTATGTTGAATTCATATCGGCAACGATGCACATGAATAGACTAGAGAAGGAGGATCACATATTTAAAGCATTTGAATATTTTGACAAGGACCACAGTGGGTACGTTCACTTTTTCACTTCTAACAATTCCTAAATTAATCTGCCAATTATGGCATTGCATTAACTAGCCAGTTGCTTGCTTCTTGTTTTTTGCACAGCTACATAACAGTTGATGAGTTGGAAGAAGCCTTGAAGAAGTATGATATGGGTGATGAGGCAACAATCAAGGAAATCATTGCTGAAGTGGATACAGATCATGTAAGTGATGCCAACAAGTGCCTAAATAACTCAATTGGTGCCTCAGCATAAATTTGATGGTGCATTATCGGTGTCAGGGAAATGTAGAATATTGAACCCATTGTTTTGATGGAAAAGTAGGGTAAATTAAAACGATCATCTTAGAGATGTTAGTGTATGTCTATTTTCAGAATATGCTGGAAAGTACATCATCGATTTAAGATTGTTGATGCAAACAAAAACATTAATGTTTTCATGGGGATAAAATGCAAAATCATTTTCTTGGTGCGAAGCACCTTGACTGACTGCTTTGTTATCAAGATCTCACTTGTTTATGTTCACCGACGAAGTTATTCATTTTTTGCAAGCTTTAGCTATCCATAAAACATTTTTCTTTTTGAAGCACAACTGGTTTACTCACTATGTCATTTCCTGTTTTACAATTTAGGATGGGAAAATAAACTACCAAGAGTTTGTTGCCATGATGAAAAACAATAGCCCAGAGATTGTTCCAAATCGACGCCGCTTGTTTTAAGTCTTTCTGTGGTTGATGTGAAGCTTAAGATTTCTGCGAGTCTTACCGAGACAATGACTATTCAAGATCCATGTAACTGAATGAGCGAAGCCATTCATAAATACTCAAGCGCGGAATGCGGTCAGGTATTTGCAGGCGATTCCTTATGCTCGGACTGACTATCAGTCATGGATGACTACTGCAGCGTGTGCTCTAAGTTGGGTGGCACTTTATGAGCTTCCATGTTATACCACTTCATCTTGTGTAAACGTGTGGGGTGTGCCTTCTGGTGTTGTGTCCCTTTCACTTGATCATTTGTGTAAAAGAAAAGGCTTTGTAAAGCACTCCCAAATGATCATATAAGGCAAGATCATGTTTTCTAATGAATATAGCGCAAAATGCTTCTGCCCTTGTAATATAACATGTACCTTCAAATGCCCCATTCGCAGCAGGCTCAGAATGAAGGTTGGTTATACATATATGAGAGATTATTCGCATCATCTTCAAGAGGCAGAACACAACTGCATTTTATTTGATATTGGATGCCAAAGCTTCTGGTGGCAGAATTGCACGGGGAGGGCATAAAAAAAATCAGGTGTCTGATGATATGAAATCATTACATCCAGGTCATCACCAAGATGACATGTTTTAAATTCTGACATACTTTACATACAGTGACATCAATTTGCATGAACAAGAGAGGATCATCGAGCTGACATCTTTTTCATTTTTGTTGACTTGTGCTTGATAAACAGAGCAGTTAGCATGCTCTTAGTGCCTATAGGAGCCTTTTGTATTTCACGCCCTTTAGGTCTATCAAAAGAACTAAATGTTGTCATGTGCTTTACACCTGACTGATCCTGAAAATGATTACAGTGGTACCATCAGAAACATGTTTTACTAAATCAATGATAATAGACCATGTTGCAGCAACGATGCACTTTTAACTTATGATTTCACATTAGGTCTACATCATGTTCAGATTTAGTAACTTACCTTTGCACCAACTTTCTGTGTAACATCGGACTTGGTATTCCGATCCAATTGCAGAGGCCTGCGCATGGGAGAAGCTGGCATCTCCATACCTGCAACATCAGTAGTCCAGATGAAACATGCAGCTGACAGTTCAAAACAACAGTCAATAAACATGTGCACTTAATTGGTGAAAACCATCCGATAACTCAAATAGCAGTATGGTGAATTACCAAGAAGGCACATACCATCCGATGAAATTTTAGACGAAATCGTGTCACCCAGGCTGCACAAAAAGCAGAGAGTAGGGAAGTTAAATCAGAAAAAACACAGGGGTCCATTGTATTCTGCAGATGAAAGAAGACATTGTTTAGACAAAGTTGAACAAAATGGGGATGACAGACTTACGCAAATGTTGATTTATGAGCTCCATTTGCCAAAGCGCTATTGTCTGATGCAAGATGCCAGGATAGTGTTTTTGCTGTGCACCAAAAGTGAAAGGTTTTTTCTTGTTTAGTATGTTGAGTATGAGTATTGCTGAGTGCCACAAATAAAATTTGCAATGTGGAATAATAAGCACCTGAAGGGTAAGGTCTAGGCTTTGATTCCTGATTAGTGCTGGTTCCCAGGTGTGCAACAGCCTGGGTTCTTTTATAGCTAGTAGCTAGCTTCCACAGAAAAATTCTCAAGTTAAATCGAGCTTTTCACTGAAACTAAAAATTCAGATAGTAGGTAAGCTCCTAGGGGTTCTGCAGTCCTCACATGGTAGGATGTAGTGCTTGTGGTGTTTCATGTTTGCTGTCATCATTTGCTGCTGCCTGACGCCTTCTTTATCCACATAGATTTGGCAGGTAAAGATTTGCTATAGGTGGTCAATAGAGTAGTGTCAGTTCAGCTGTATATTTCCACCGGCATATTCTGCGTGCCTTGTCAATAGACAATGGTACCTGGTTCAAGCGTGCAACCTTCAGCTCAAAGGTGGAGATCTCGGAAGCTTGCTGCTCAAACAGGTCCGTCAATTTGTAGGCGACCGTACCTAGGTGGTCAACAGCATTCACAACGGCCCGTACCGCATAATCTTTCAAGTTGTCCAGTACCCTGATGTCAATTGGCATGTTCAGGTTCAAAATATCAGCAGAAATTCCAGACAAAGCAAAAAATCTCAATGCGCATTCTGAATCAGTATACTGTTCATTCACCAAAAAAATTCAGACAATTTCCTCTTGCACTATGATTCAGAGTTTACTTATGCACTGCCAAATGAAGTGGAACACACAAGGTTGGCGAACCCCTAGAATAAATCCAATCGACAGTACATAGGGTGTCGTTTAGAAAACAGATGGCAGTACATAGGTTGCTGCTGTTAGATGGTTCCAAAAATTCCAGATAAAACCAAATATTCCAGATAACATTTGTTCTCTAGTCACATCTCAACGTCAATTCCCTTCCTTACACTTGTTGTTGTCTTCCTATACCTATCATACTTAATTGCATGTGCTGTTGTGCATGTAGCACCGACACTTACAATTCAATTCAGCCACTATTCCCAGATAACAAAATTTAGCCAGCAGATAGGTATCTACTAGCAATCTTCATGTAAATGCCAATGTAGCAATCTTCATGTAAATGCCAATGTATGTGGAATAATTGGGAGTCAGCTGAGAAACACAGTAAACGCAAATGGATTGTGGAGGAGTTGCAAAGAGGGTTAATTAGCACCGATGGAGGAGGAGCAGAGCAATGGGCGACTCACATCTGCTTCTGCTCGGTATGGAGGTAGGACTTCTCGCAGTACTCGGAGGCGGAGTAGAGCTGAGGCCGCAGGTTCTTGAGCTCCTGCAACCACCCAGCAAACCAATGCATCAAGAACCGCCCGGATCCACAAGCAGATTAATGAGCTAGACACTAATCAAAGCACAAGAAGCGGGCTTGCGGGATCTGGGCACCTGCAGAGCCTTGATGAAGCTCTTGCTCCTCTCCATGGAGGCCTCGTCGACAGTGGTGGTGACCCCCGCCCATCCCCCACCGCCGTCGCCGCTGCCGCCCGCCGGGCCCCGCCGCCGCGTCGGCTGCTCCTGCTGCATTCTCCTTCTGCTTCTCCGGTTGGCTGGGCGGTGGGGAAGAAGGTAGCTAGGCGAGCAAGCAAGCAAGGAAGGTCCCTACTCCTTACTGCTGCTGCTTCAGTGGAGAGTGGAGTGGAGAGGACGCGACGCCAACAACAACTGCCAACGGCGCGGATCGATGTGTGGTTTTGGCTTAATTGGGGTTTTCAGCAGCAGGTGAGAGTGAGATGATGGCGTGATAGTAACAAGCTGGCATTCTGGTGGGTGGAGATTGGAATCAGTGGTTCTTGATTGGTTCTTTTCGTTTGTTTGTCCCGACTGGAAGTAGTGGTGCTGGTGTACGGTGGGGGATCTCTCTGCTTTGCCTTCTCATTGTCCTCACTCCGGATTCCGGAAGATGTCTGATTCCAGCCAGCGCGCCGAGTGAATAACAAAACACGACGAGAGTTATGCTAGCGGTAGCGAAATGGCCTTGATCGGTGAATCTTCACGGGATGGCGTGGGTTCTGCGGTAATCGGTCATGGTTTTGACTGTTCGAGCATAATTCCGCCGCGGCCGCGTTGAGTTGAGCTGAGCGTGCGTGCGTACGGCGTAGAGTTGTTGCCTGCCGATTCCTGAGCCAGGAGCGTGTGTGAGTGTGAGAGCGAAAAGCAATCAATGAGACTGTCGCTGCGCGGTGAATGAACGGTAGCCGGCAGGTGCCCACAGTGAATGCGCCTCTGTTTCCGTTGTAGGAGTAGTACCCAAGTACAAGTGAGTGGCTAGCGTACGTATACAAGAATTTCTTTTTTAGAAAGTTTTTCAGAACCACGACACCTTCACACCGGAACCGCTTCAAACACGGTGAGGGCTGTTAATGTACGGTTTTAACGTTTAGGGACAAAAAAATATACGAAAAAAATTGAGATACTATTTGCGTACTTTTTCGATAAGTTCTTCGAAACATATATTTTTCTCTCTATAAAAATTGGATCCGAAAATTAAAAAGAAACTCTGTACAAGTAAAGCATGAATCAACACTGATCACCAAGCAATCTTACCACTCTTTTGCCATCATCGACCGACCGACCGGGGGATCGATCACCGGCGCTGCTCTCCGGAGTCATCGGAGTAGACGCCATGCTTGGGATTAGAGCTGGAGATGGAGAGAACAAGCTCCTTGACATCGGATCCGGAGGTCCGGATATGCGTGAGGATCTTGCTAAACCTAGGCTTCCTCCTGGTAATGGCGATGGACACGTCGTTAGGGAAGAGGTCCCCACGCACGAAGCCATGGTACACGGTGGTCGCCAGCACGGCAGCCACGGTGGTCGTGGCAACCACGGACAGCCCCACCGCCATCGCCCTCGTGGCCACGTTGTCCACGGCCGACGCGTACAACACCGTCGCCATCGCGGCGCTGGTCACCGGGAACGTGTAGGCCCACCATGCCAGCGAGAAGCGGAACCCCCGAAAGAGGTTGACCCGCACCGCCAGGGACGCGTAGAGGAAGAGCGAGACGAAGTAGGCGAGCTTGGAGCCATGGCTGAACTCACCGGTGATCCTGGCCCATGCCATGGACGCCACGCTAGGCGCCGCCACGAAGAGGAAGAAGACCGGGTGGAGCTCCTTGGGGAGCTGCACGTTAGTGGGTAACCGCTGGTAGAGAGTCACGAAGAGGACGAGGTAGTGCGCGAGCCCGACGGCAAAGAAGAACATCGGCGGCTCCCGGAGCCCCATCCTGGCGCCAAGCAGCGCGCCAACGAAGTTGCCGACAACGGCGAGGTGGTTCGTCGGGTTGGCCACCTTAGACAACCGCTTCTCGCCGCTGGACATCCATTGCCCATACACCTTGAGGTCGAGGATGAAGATGGGCGTCATGAGGATGTACCAGACGGCATGGTCGATCTCGTCGGTAGGGACGCCCTTGGCAAGGAAGAGACAGGCGATCCATGGCGCGAAGAAGAAGTTGGCACGGACCGGGTGGTGGAACTCACGACGGACAGCCTCAAAGTAGAAGACGGCCTTGAGGAGGTAGACGAGGGAGACAGCGGCCATCAAGGAGACGGAGGCCCACCACAGGAGGTGGTTGATGATTGGGGGCACGTGGAGGAACTCCATGGAGGGCTCGGAATGGAGAGTCTTCCATAACATGGCTTGGCTGCTCACCCCGAGGCACATCCCGAAGGCGGTTATTGGGAACCGCAGAAGTAACGGCCATGGCTCGTCTTCCGGCAGCGCCGCCACCTCTGTCGCCTGCATGCATGGATGGATGATCGACGTCGTTAGAGATGATGACGATGGTTTTGGCAATGTTAAAGTATAAGTGAATTGTCATTTTCATCCTATCCGTTTGAGTTTTTCTGGTGAACTGGTTCGGTGCATGAAAAACTCAATAGTCAAGAACTGAATGTATGTATGTACGTACGCGGAGGGTGTCAAGCTCAAGGCCTTGAAGGGCGGCGAAGAAGCGGTCGGCGGTGGGGACGTCATCGCCGTCGCCGTCGGTGTCCTCCTCGGAGATCTTGGAGTCGTCGACGGCGGCGTGTTCGACATCGTCGTTCGGCGGCGGCTGGTGCTGAACCGGCAGGCCACGGAGGGCGGAGAGCTGGCGCTCGAGGCGGCCGGAGAAGGTCTTGAAGTGGTCAAACCGGCGGTCCCGCCACTGCTCCCGCGTGCTCTCGCTCCGCGGCATCGGCATCGGCACCTGGCCGGCCGCCTTGGTCGCCGTCGTCAGGGCCGGCTGCGAGTGATGTCTAGCCTGCAACTTCAGCAGCTGCTGCGGCGGCGCCCCGCCGCCGTGCACCTCGAGTTTCGTCTCGCTCGGCGGCAATGGCAATGGCATGGCCAGATGAAGCCCCGACGGCACGCTTAGCGACACGGAGCATGGCGTCTCCCTCTCCCTGCTGCTGCTGCTGGACGTCGCCATGGCCGGCAAGCCAATCGAGAAAGCAAATCAAGCAGGACGTACGTTCTCTAGCTTAGCTAATTAGTGTGCATTCGACCGTATCGCATGCAGCTTAGTGCCTTTATATACACGCACAGATCAAAGGAAGGGGAATGAGTTATGGAGTTCACTGTGTAGAGAGACGAGTAGCCCACGGCTGATGGATCACGCGAAAGCGGCCGCCGGCGGTCGAGTCAGCGTCGCCGGCGCGGGAATATGGAAGGACGTGCAAGGACACGGCCGGGGGAAGGTTCGATGCACCGCAACCCCCGGCCCCAAAAAAAGCAAGCCACGATTTTCAAAAAAGAAAAAGAAAAGAAAAAGGAGCAAGCCCCGGCCCTGCCCTGTCAGCATGCGTGCCAATCATATTCCTCCGTGTGTGCCTCTTGTCAAAATTCGACGCGTCGACAAAGAGACAGAATTTTCTTGTGCTGCTGATATATGTGGATGGATTGGGTTGGTCCAATTGCTTCCTACATTCGATTTGGCTGGCCTTTTGACTTGACCACTACCTCGTAAAGGATGATAAAGTTAAAGGTAGTCCCTAGATGCACGATCAAGTTCTTTCTCGAAAGTTGGTGGAAAAAATGGCACGCGTGTTCGTGCTAAAAGGGATGGAATGTTCCAAGAAGGAAAAAAAAATAGCACTAGTCTGTATCTGCGTTGAAAATCTAAAATTTATAAACTGCATGCATCATATGGCCGTATGCATGTACTCCACGATTGAATTGAAGTCCGAAAGGGGACTAATTGTACGTACGACGTTGATCGTGTGCTTTTAAATTGAAGAGATTTTATCCTTGGCTGCATGCGCGCCATCGGCGCACGCACGGGGCCGGCCAGCAAGGGACTCCGTGCATGTATTGACGCACGTGCTTCCTTAATTCTTTCAGTGTATTACTCCTTCTGATGGCAATGTATAAAAAGTGTCTCCCACTAACTCTTAATACAAGATGTACGGGGCATTCATCTGTAGCCCCTGACTACCTCCATTTTTCTCGACGCGCGGTACGTACGTGTTGTAGATGGCATACCGTGACTGACCCAGCTGGCTGATCAATGGATGATTACAAATCGTCGTGCAAGTGCGTACTACGTACTACTATCTACAGCACTCTTAATTAAAGCACCGCACTCTTTAAAAAAATTCAACATTAAAGTTGTCATCTGCGAGTGGATTCACGATAATGGAGCTAGAATTAAGCAACGTGCGTGGTGGTTGCACGTTCTTGATCGATTTGTAGTGCCTGTGACGTGAACACCTATATATACAGATGCATGGTACGTAGCCGTACGTACTGAGTACTGACTCACGTTGACGTGTGTAAATACATGCATGCATGTGCGTAGATGCAGTTGCATGTAACTCAAGGCTAGCTAGCATGTATGCAGCACAGCATGCAAAAGTCCAAATCGTCCAACACAAGATGTTTCAAGTTTGTCTAAATTTAGATGTATCTATACATGACTCAATGTATAGATGCATTAAATTGAGTCAAAATTGAGACATCATTTTGTTGGTCAGTGGCACAGAGGAATTACATCTTCTCATGAGATCACGGTGCATGAAGTAGTATTCGGCCGAAAACCAGCTGACTTGAACATCCGTACGTCCGTACATATGTTGGAGCACACACAAGTATAGTTTTTTTGGCCTTGGCTGCGCCTCACGCAGCTGACTTGGAAACCAGCTGACCTTGAACATCCGTACATACAGGCATGTGCTCTTTTCATACTCCTTCAATATACTAAAAGAAGCTCACCGTACCCAATTATTTCCGTTGTTAGAAAACTGGCTATACAGGAGCCCGAAATCCACGGCAAACCAGTCAACCATACGTAGGGTAGACAGAACAAGTTGATCCATGGCCACAGCTTAATTAGCCACAAATTCCTTCCCCGCTAAACTATGAATGCGAGACGACGATCAGCTTGCTTGCCTGAAGAAAGAAAACTTACGCCGCTAGATCGTCCATCAAGGGCCATGCAGCCTCACACTCTGTCTCTAGCTCTCCTGGCTTCTCTAGGCCTGATGATCAGCCCCGTCCTGGTCCAATCAGGCCCTACCGACAGCGCCATCAACCTCGCATGTGCGAACGCGATGCAGCCACAGCCATGCCTGGACTTGCTGCACGACAACCTCGACGTCCGGACGCCGGAGGTGGACGGCGTCCCCGAGATGTCCCTCCAAGTCGCGGCGAAGATCGCCAAGGAGGCCGGCGAATTCGCGGCGGCAGCAAACAAGACGAAGAAGAGCCCACCCTCCAAGTGCCTCGCGGACTGCGCCGGAGATATCGATAAGGTGGCCAAGGAGATGGGGGAGCTCCCGGCGGCGATCAAGCCCGGCGACGAGGCGGGCGTCCTGCCGTTCATTGAGGGGTTCAAGAGGGTGTGTGGGGATGACTGCCCGGCGGCGACGGAGAGATCGGCTGATGAACAAGCCACGTGGGAGAAATTTAATGGTGTGATGAAGGCTTTGGGCGTCGTCCAGGACCTTTTCATGACAAAGAAGGAGAAGGTAGTAGAAGGACACCGTATTGAGAGGTCGCCTGAGTTTTAGTTAAAGATTAGTCGACATGGTTGGCAGTCGGCAACACGTGGGAAATGAGAGAGTACATATGTCACTCAGAGATTTTAATTTAATGACTCTGATGCGCAACTGAAATTTAAGCATTTTTTTTCAAGAATCCACTAATTTTACGTATCGAGAATTTTTTTAAATAGCGATAGTGATTACAATATTAAATGGTCCGATAGGTAAGGGCCAAGTAGAATGTTTGGTTTTGCAGTTTAAGATGGGATTTCTAGTGGTCATATAAGAATATAAGATCATTTATGACTCTCGGTTTTACATGCCTAAGAGGTGCAAAACGTGACCCTCAGGGTAACTTATAACCCTCGTTAGTTCAAAAAATCAGGCGAGTACCATCTAACTCTCTTTGGTTCAACTAAATAAACTACTCTCCAGATCCATAATAAGTGCTTTGAATTTAGTGCAATGTTAATATAACTTTGTAGTAGACTCAAGACACTTATTATGAATCGGAAGGAGTAATTCTAGTTCATTTAGTTGAACTAAAGAATGTTGGAGGGTACTCGCTTTTTTGCACCCGCGCATGCCTACCCCTACTCATGTTCTAGTTGATTAATTTGCTGTAGAAAAAAGTATGTTAGTGTGAGCATGATCGACTAGAAACCTCTTTGTGGATACAAGCAGGTAGAGTCAGATTGATTCTCCAAATCACCTGGTAAAATCACTCATATACCATGTGTATGTGTCACTGCACATGTCAAGTCCATATTGTACGGAATGTCCTTTTCGACTCTTCGTTGGGCAACATATATATTCCAGGTTTAATCATACATTATAATTTTTTTAAATCACATCTCACTTACTTTAGATTAAGTCAGTTCCGTAGGAATTAAGGAGACGGGCAGCAAAGTACGTAAGAGAACAGTACAAGTCGTTGGATCGAATTCTTGAAAGCCAAATTCTACAATGGAGTTGAAGACGCTCTTTGCGGGGCTTCAGTGCTGGGCCTTCAAGTGCTGATACGTACTATTCAAAGGAGGCCGAACCTGGGCCGAAGATGGCGAGCCCACGAAGTCTTCGGGTTGATGTGTAGGCCCACAGCAGGTTTAGTTGTGGTTGCCCTTGTCTTTTTACTTGGTGTCGCTCATTTGAAAGTCGAATTATATTCCCTTTCTATATATGCATGCACGCCTCCAATTATTTGCATGATCCATCCAGTTGGTTAAAGCACGCTTTTTTTTTTTTGCATCGCATGGCCAATCGACCACACAACCTAAGACACACTTACATCCATGATCCATGAGCTAGAGGACCCCTGCCTAGCTAGCTAGCTCAGCTAGAAAATAGATCGATTAAGCGATAATTAAGCGTGGTCCATGCATGCAAGGCTGTACGGTTTAGCCTTGTAAACTCTAGTCCTGCGAGCAAGTTGCGTCGCCGGTCGCCCACGTGCTGTTTACAATGGGAGCCACAGCAGCAGCCATAACCCGGAAAAATATATATGTACAGCTTGAGTTAGTTCCCATTGGCCAAACTCGATCGCCCGGGGAACCGTGTGCGCCGCCCACTGGCAAGCTTGATCTCCCAGCTGCTAGCGATCAATCCTGCATGCATGTCGGTATCCATTGTGTATATCAATCCCAATATATTTTTAAGTAATTTTTAAAAATAGGAGAATAGGACGAACTATTTTTAAGTAATTTTTAATAAGCTAATTAGTAACTACTATTAAGTAAAATGTAATTTCTTGGGGGGCTTGGTGTTGTACGGGTGGTGCTATACTTGCGAACAAATTAGCAAAAACTGTGTCTTGTTGAGACGATCGTCACAGAAATTATGGTTCTCTCAAATTACTCTACTTTTGAACTACTAATCAATATTTCTGTCCATAACATCTTTGCTAGGCCGGTGCTACAGCACAGGTAGCACTGCTCCTGTCTCCGCCCCGGCCTGTATATTTTTTTTTATGGAAAGACTCTAGGTGAAACCCAAACCCCTAAGGTCTCGTTTGGCAACAAGGGACAAAAATACAAGGGTGTAAACTCCCACAAAGGGATTGTGAGGAGCACCAGGGATCCTCTTCTCCGATGGGGGAGGAATTCTCGGCCGGGAATGTTCGTTTGGTAACCAGGGAGAAGGGGAGAGAGCTCCAGGCAAGAACTACGTTTTGAATAAAAATCATAGTGAATTCCTGAAATCTGGATGAACAATTCCGCTCCGAAAATTAGAGGAGCAAAACTGAAAACACTCCAATCACAGCCCTTATTTCAATCCCTAGAAGATCAAAATTTTGATAGAGAGAGCAATTAACACAGAGATATTTGCGTACAAAAACACAAACATGATGAGATCGATCTCGAAGCCACGCACATCAGTTGGCACTAGCAGGTGTCAGACGAGAACCTAGCAGCACCAGCTCTCTGGTACCAGGCCCACGCTTTAGGCGCTACATGAGGGGTGGAGCATAACAAAAAAAAAAAGGTGCCCGCCCGGCCTGACTGAGGCTCAACCAGGCGTACCCGGGAAACGACACGGCCAGGTCGGGCCCACGGGGCAGTTGAACGCCCTCTAAAGCTAACAGGACCCACACGCAAGAGACCCGTAGCGGGCCCAAAGGACAGCGTAAGCAGAGAGCGGTGCGGCTCCCATATAAGAACGGATTCAACACGTTTGGGGGGCGATAGTATATATGCTGGTCGGTACCGCCTTAAACGAGCGA
This sequence comes from Brachypodium distachyon, assembly GCF_000005505.3. Classification (NCBI taxonomy): domain Eukaryota; kingdom Viridiplantae; phylum Streptophyta; class Magnoliopsida; order Poales; family Poaceae; genus Brachypodium; species Brachypodium distachyon. The sequence continues at coordinate 13,771,497 of NC_016132.3, read as the reverse complement.
GGTGGGACTAAATGTCCAACCCCGCCTATTTGTACTATGGTGGAGAGCGCAGGGGCCGCACGCGGCCGAGGCAGGCCCATTAAGCGGCCGGTGCGCTGGGCTGTGCCCGTTATGGTGCGTTTGCCGAAGGCAGGACTCCGGCAAAGACGTTTCCTTTTTTTTTTCCAATTCCGCGCGCGATGGAATTTGCTTTGAATTCTCGGCCGCGAGGAAAAATAAAGAAAATATTTCTTTGCCGTAGGCCAAGACTCCGGCAAAGCGTTTTGCCTTAACTTCGTCGTCTCGCACGCCGTTAACCGCGCACGCGGGCCCACGCGCAGGGTCCCTTTGCCGTGGGCCTGTCTTTACCGTGGGCTTTTTATTATTTTTGCCATGGGCTTCCCGTTGCTGGTGTCCTTTCTGTCTATTTGCCGGCGGCCTGTCCTTTGCCGTGGGCTTTTAGCTTGCCCCACGGTATAGCGTGTCCTGTGCCGGAGGCCCGATGGAAAACCGTCGGCAACAAGAGGTTTTCCCGTAGTGATCTCGAAGCCACGCACATCAATTGGCACTAGCAGGTGTCAGACGAGAACCTAGCGGCACCAGTGGTGGAGATCCAAGACCTAGGATCAACGGGGCGACGGGAGAGAGGATGTGGACTGTGGAGAGCACGGGAGGGAGAAGGAGAATGGCAGCTAGCTCGGGAGGGCTCGTCAGGGAAGAATCTAGAGAGAAAGAGAGGTCGCGAGGTGGGCGGATGAGGAGGAGATCTTGCAGCGGGCCGGCGCATCTCGATCGGTCGCGAGAGTAGGGGTGCAACATGGTGACCCTCAGGGTACCCTTTGACCCTCCTTAGTTCCAACAAATGAACTAGTTTTTCAAAAAGTTATGTCATTTTAAAACTTTAGTTCATTTTGGTTGAACTAAGTAGGGTCAATGGGTACCCTGAGGGTCAGAAACTTGCATCTCTACGCGAGAGAGAGGCGAGCGAGGGATTCCTTCCCAACCTCGCGAGGCATGGATATTTTCCACGTGGAATCAGTGGGGATTGGGCCGGTTTTTCTCCCCCGGGATGGTGTCCAAATGCGTGCGTGGGCTTCCCCGGGTCGAATTTGCGCGCGGGTTTACCACCCAGGGAAAAGACGAGGATCACGGCAGGAATTGGGGCAACCAAACGAGCCATAAAACATAATTGTGAGCATCAGGATTTGAACCCTGGTGGGTGGAAAACTTTACCGAAAAAAAAGAGTCATGTACTCCTTCCGTTTCATAATTCTTGTCTCAAATTTGTCAAAAATGAATGTATCTATTTCTAAAAAGCGTCTAGATACGCATGTGACATTTTGACGAGAATTATGGATGGTTGGACTACAAAGAAACGCTTCGCGCGACCAATGATCGAGGGCTGGCCCCGAGTTTAATGGCAGCCTTTTTCCCATGGCGGCCGGCGAGAAATGCATGCATGCGCCGATGATCATGGGAGCAGAGAGCGCAACTTGCATGCATGCTTCTAGGCTTCTAGCTCCCTCAAACAAACAGTGGAGTGTGGACCTACCTATACCTACTACTAACACCACATGATCAATCAACGGGAATCAACCGGATCAGCTGTAGCTCTGGAATAAAAGAGAAGTATCTTGCATCCTTTGACACTGACACGTACGGCTGCAGAACCCTGGCCCCTGTGTCGAGCTTGGAGTTTTCTCTCTCTTCTTTCCATTATTATGTTGTCCTAGTTGTATTCCAGGGCGGCAAAATTAAAGGGCCTTTATGCATGCCAAATAGGATGTCCACTAATAAGCTAATCTAATGGCGAAGGAATGGCTAGCGGTGCGTGGTTGTTCACCTAAACTCATGCATGGATCGAGCCTTTGCTTCCTCGCCGCTGCTTTGTAAACTTAGCTTCTTGTTCCCATGTCAAAATTAAAAGCCAAAGCTATCTAGCCTTGTTTAGCCTTTTAACTTCCTTCCAAAGAAAGGCTTCACACATGCACCAAAAGGAAGAAAATGAGAATCATGCAAACGGACCTAACTCTTCGTGGGATGCTAGCCATTAGCCAAGCATTACTGTACCGTAGAAACACTAGAATCAATTGACGTGGAGTTGGGAGTGTCTACTCCTCACTACTCAGTCGACCGATTAAAAATTTCTCATCTTTTATAGCTGGATGGATGTTGCACAAATCATCTCAATTATTCGATCGATTGTTAGCGTCGACTTATAAATAGTTAATTCTCATTCGTCTTAAAAATAGGAAAACCGTAGTTTATAAGAAGGTCACAGTACATGAATTCGATAAAAGAAAACTCGATCGGCTAGCTAGGGTACGTACTACTAAATTGATCGATCAGCCAGCGAAATCCGTACATCATGCCGAGCACATAGTTAATTAAGCCCGGCCTGCAAATCAACAGAGAGTATATTCCTGCATGCAATCCTGGTGTTCGAGGCAGATGCAGACATGCAGCCGGGGGTGTCAGGAGAAGATTCCCAGCAAGCAAGCAATGCCAGCCCAGCCAGCACAGCAGATTCTGATCGATCGATCGACCTTATCCTCAATCTTGGGATTATTTAAGCTCGATCGTGCGCTGCCGTACTGCCAGAAGGCATATGCATGGCCAGTAGTAAGTAACATGCACGCACGTACGCACGGAAAGAAAAACAATGGAGCCTGTAAAAGACCACTGGAGCTAGTACGTACCTAGCTGGTCTCTGTATGTGTCCTGGGTTATCAGTCTCTCTGGTGTCCGAGGCCGGCCGGGACACGCGAGCTGCTCGTCGACACATAACATGGACGAACGAACGAACAGATCAACCCAGGAATTAAAGGATTCGGATCGATCGCATCGCATCCTCCGCCTAGAAAAGTTGTTTGTCAGCTGCTGCACGCATGGATCCCATGTGGGATGTGGCCGGATTTTTTTTAATTTTTTTGACGAGATTGATATAAATCCAATGCATGCATGCAGGACCAGCAATATCCATCCATCGATCACATACTCCAAGAACTAAGCATACTGTGCAACTTGTTCAACTGTGCGTGCAACCAATTGTGGGAGTCGGCAAAGTCAATACATAAAACTTGGAACCAAGGGAAGGAAGTTTCTGAAACAAATGGCTAGTACTGAAGTATATTTGCCAACTTGTAGCATGGGTATAGTAATAGTATAGTGATCGATCGAGTCTTTCTCTTTCGCCCCAAGTAAACTTTGAATTCGATCGTGCAGCTAGCTAGCATCCATGCATGCACTAGCTAGCTAGCTACAAGGAGTCAAAAGGTGGATCCGCTTGGAGTAAAGAACGTTATATTTATTTTTGCAGCGTTTCAAGGTGCAAGAATATTTTTACATACATATCGATCCTATTCTGAAAGCAACACAATTGGAAAAGGTTTTGAGTAGGAAACAGAAGGAACCATGCAAGGGACACTACCGACATGCAAAAACAAAAAAGCAGGACAGGGACACTACCGACTTGTAAAAAAAAAGGCCAGAGAGAAAGTTGCACACTGACACTGAGATGTGACTAGGTTTTTGTTTTTAGAGACAAAAAGGTTTACACATATACAGGCCCGGGCCGGCCGCTAGCTAGCTTTTGTAGATAAAGCAAACCGCCACTGACGAATAATGCTAGCTCTGCCTGGAGATGACTTGGTCGCTAATTCATCGCACAAAAAGGCTCTTGGTAGTATAATTTTCATGCTGGCTAAGCTAGTGCATATATAGGCAGCTTTCTCTTGTAACTTTTCACCTTTCACAAGGCCCATGTTACAATTGGTGCTCATTTGGCTTGTAAAGATATTGGGGGTCGCTTTTGCCACATCGGTGGCACCAATTATCAGTTGCCTCTAGGCGAAGCATATGCGTGTGAAATTCTACATGCATGCATGTGAGTGAAAAATGTACGGTTAATTAATTAAAAATGACCGGAGACATGTACATGCAATGTCTGAAACAAAAAAAAAAGATTATACTATGCCAGAAGATAGCAACAGCTACACACTGACATGGGGTTTTGTATATGGAGAGTTGGATCCAATCCAACATTTGCTGTAGTACGTTTTGGCTTTTAGCTTTTGCACGTTCGCAAACTTCTACCATACCTTTGGTTGTTTAAACCCAGCACATCACACCTCTCTCTCCCAAGTATCAATCGATCGTATTGTATGCCAGAATGGTTTTGATTTTGCACCGTCCTTTAGTCTTGCAAATAGAAGCCAGGTTAATTGTTATATATGTAGTACTCCATACTACAATATACATCGATTGTCCTGTCTGGTACACATAGGAAAATATATAAAACTAGAAATTCCAATAATAGAACGTGTTTAATTAACAACGGGACGTTGTACATATATGTACTTGGAAAGGAATATGTATCCAGAGATGGGTGTATACGTTTGTAGCTAGGTGGCAGAATAAAACCTAACGATCTGTACTTCATTAGATGCCTGACGCTTGTGGACAAGGGCGCCATTTGTTGTTAAAGGCTTTATAAAGCACTTGACCTAACATAGTGGCCAATAATCAACTAGATATATATTGCATATGGAAGGGGACAGATGCATACAAGTCTGTTCCATTGGAAAAAAAGCAACAATGACAAGTAATTTATGGCTTATGGAATGCACGCATTAGTATGTCTTTTTCCATTTGGAGCTAGCTATTGCTGCATGGCTTGTTCGGATGTGGACATGAACGACGGTCGTTACGCCATGTAGGATCGATGGCTAAGCTAGCTGCAGGTAGTACCATATAATCTCTTCAGTGCCACATGCACTAGGTTTAACGAGCTAATGGAGTACCTAACAATTCTAATGATCCACATATAACTAATGCACCCTCGGCAAACTTGTGGCACACTCGGCTCCTACGCGGTTTCCGGCAGTGTACAAATAATATAATTCTTCTTTCAAAAAGAAATACTCCCTCCGGTCGGAATTACTTATCGAAATATTACATGTATCTAGACGCTTTTTCCACATAGATACATTCGTATTTGGACAAATTTGAGACAGGTAATACCGGTCGGAGGGAGTATGTCTTTACACTTATAAAGATCTGAGTTGGTGGTGGTGAGTTCACTCCAACAAGACTACCCTTTAATGGCTATTGATTCATCTAATTGCGACCCATTTTATACGTATCACGAGCTTTTGACTATTCTTGATTGGTTCTGACGACAATTAATCAAGATAAAAAAATCAAAAATAATATGTTGAGATAATTATTATTTATCAGAAATTTAAAAAATATGAGTCACAATTCTTAATCTCGTAGCAAAACACGGGCATTTAGCTAGTATATAGTAATTCTTTGACCAAACTGAGCTGTACATGTTGCAAAGTTAGTTAATGCTATTCCTTTATCTTTCTGTGGATGGAATGTGTGATGTGCCGGTCGATGGCAACACGCCGTGTCGGATCCACGTCGGACTCCAGCCCGGCCCGGGCCCCCAACGCGCTCCACGACGCCGACCACTTGTGTGTGTGCGCCTTAAATCGATCACTAGTGGCCAGAATTTTTTAATTATAACGTTCATATATATACGGGCCGGACAAAACAAACAAGCAGCTCGATGGATCGATCACAATGTTTGTAAATTTCCTTCTTCTTACATCGGAAATCCTGGGTTTCAGAGTGTGGGAAGAACTCCCTGAAATATAAGGCCGCATACATATTTGTCGTAAAGAGTAAATTTCACCTATTTACCAAGTGGACGCTAAAGTATGTGTATACGTGGAGGCAATTGCCAAATTTGGGTACACAAGAGATGCTCCAATCAAGACGATTCACATGCCATGGACGCAATACCGGCACCAAGTTGCTATCCAAACTCCAAAGTGCGTGACTTCCCCAAAGCACACTCAAAGTGGAAGTTTTTAGATTCTAATTTTTAGGAGAATATATCTGCTTCCATCTCCAAATACCAATTCCTCTGCATGCACGCAATCCCCTTAGCAAAAACATGGCCATCTATTTTTTTTTCTTCTAAATATAAGTATAACGTTCGAATGCAAGTGGACTAGAGTAGTTTGAAATGTCGGTGCGCCGTATTAGTATCGACAGAATGTTAACATTACTGCAGAAGGAGTGCCCCGTCTTTTTGTCAATATAGAGCGTATCGGGGTTTTAATATAAGACTTTGACTAAGAATATATCACTCCATCGATAAATGTTATGTATGCTATGGAATCATACATATGCAAGTACTTTTTAAAGAGGACTCTAATGATACATATTGCAATCAATTTCTTGTCATATAAATCACATATTCCCTCCGATCCATATTATTTGTCTCAAATTTGTTGAAATATTGATGTATCTATGTCTAAAAAGCGTCTACATACATGTAATATTTCGACAACTAATATGGATCGAAGGAAGAATTAAAAAATAACTATATGTTCGAGCTTTGACTTATCAAAACGTAATTAAGACACATTGTATTAAGAAAAAGAGGGACTATATATAGTTCTGTGCAAAAAAATATCTCTTAATAATATTTATCATTTTGGAAATTAAATCTCTTTTAATTTATCTAATGATACATATTGCAATCAATTTTTAAAATGAGAGGGGTGAAAAGGAAGAAAAAACAAGAATGGTCTGAAAAGCCTCTTTCCCGTGTACCCCAAAGTCCCAAACCCCATGTTCGCCGGTTTGATCGCCGCCATGCCAGTATGCCACCCCTGTCCTCTGCCCCCTATATAAACCCCCACCAACCCTTCCCCCATGGCTCATTTCCCCGCCCCACATCTCCTTCTCGGCTTCCTCGCTTCGTCTTCCTCGATTTCAAACGCAAAGCTGTGCTCGGTCGCTCGCATACATGGAGCAGAGGAGCCTGCTCGCGTCGGCCGTCGGCGTCGGCGTCGGGGTGGGGCTGGGGCTCGCGTCGGCAAGGTGGTCGAAGCCGGCGAACTGCGCCGAGGGTGGCGGCGGCGGCGCGGGTCCAGCGGAGGTGGAGGCGGAGCTGCGGCGGCTGGTGGTCGACGGCAGCGAGAGCGGCATCAACTTCAAGGAGTTCCACCATCTCCATTGCTACCTCAGGTTGGTCCGCTCGCTCGGGTTCTAGGCTTTGATTTGATTTGATTGGATTAAACTGAGCTGGAGTTCGTTGCGGAATTTCGAGGATATGGGAATGGGTTGGATGCTTCCTTGTTCCTGATTTGATGGTTTAATTCGGCACCGAAGTCACTTAGTTAGTCTGAACTCTGTACTGTACTACTGTGCTGTACTAGTTGATGCAGAAGCTTACAGAGCTCCCATCATCATTAGTGGCCATGTTCTACAAAAATCAAAAGGCTAATGGAGATTGGTTTAATCCACAGGATGCTGTACGTCTGTCTTAATTCAAGCACAATTTTCTGCAACTCTGCCCTCCCTGTGCAGTCCCGTTCGTTGTTCAATTTCTACCGATACGGATTGAGGGAGACTGATGAGAAAATGTTGAATTGTTCATGATGTTTGCAGCGAGCAGACCAAGGAAGTCCTCATCAGCGCGGCTTTCGTGCACCTGAAGCAAGCGGATTTGTCCAAGCACATCCGGAACCTCTCCGCCGCCAGCCGCGCGATACTGCTCTCTGGCCCCACAGGTTCGTTCGTTCGTTCGTTCAATTCGTTAGCCTTCTAATTCATGATTCTGTCCTTTGCTTGGACATTACAAATGGACATCCTGAATGAGAAATGGAACCTCGGGGAGTTGGCTCTGTAATGATATAGAGAATAATTGGACATCCTGTTTTAACTGTCGCTTGATTTTGCAGAACCTTACCTGCAGTCGCTTGCGAGGGCTCTGTCGCACTACTACAAGACCCGGCTGCTGATCCTCGACATCACGGACTTCTCGCTTCGGGTCAGTTGGGAACTGCTGCAGACTTTAGATGTTTAATTTTGGTTCGACGTATTAGGGTTTCAATCAGACTTCGAATACTTGCTTTTGGTTCGCTGTTTCTCGTGCTCTGTTTCTGAACTTCGTTTTGGTTGCTGAATGTTGTTTGCAGATTCAGAGCAAATATGGGAGCTCCACTAAAACCTTGGTGAGTTGTTCAGGCTGCCTCTTGTTTCGGAACAGTTGATTCCAATATGCCAGACTCTCTGTGGTCCTGATTGGGGGACCTAGAGATTTTGTTTGAGGCAACTGGGAGACTGGGTTCCTGATTGGTCTCAGCATCAACTTGTCTACACTGGCTGATAAAGAAAGAACAAGAAATTTCGATCCTGCAATTTTGTCTGCATGAAAATAACCATTGCATATCTTATTTAAGAAATGATATTCGTGGATTTGTCATCACTTGCTTCTATTTATTCTCTGAAACTGTTTTTCTACAGGTTCAGAACCAGTCCATGTCCGAGACAACCTTTGGGAGGGTGTCTGATTTCATTGGATCTTTTGCAATGTTCCCTAAGAAGGATGAGCCTAGAGGTACCAAAAACATTACAATTTCATCTTCCTCTTCGTTGCATGAGTGCAATTTACTTTGTTTGATATCCGTTTTCGCTTTTGTTCAGAAAAAGGGCTGCTCGACGTTTCTTTACTCTTCAGCATGTAACTTTAGATGAAAGCTGCTGTTATGCGCACTTTATTTAGTCCATTTTCGCACGTACCAAGTTTCCATATTTTCAAAAAGGGTCTTATATATTCCAACCAAGCATGAGTTGTTGCTCAAATTTTCGAGATTTTGACTTGTTTCTTTCCTGTTGTGGATGGAACATTTATGCAGAATCATTGCGTCGTCAGACGAGCAGTGCAGACTTCAGAGCTAGGTAACCTTTTTTATTTATCAAATATGGAAATTGACTATATTCTATTATCTGTTCTATATAATCATTTACCTATTGTTCATGTTTTTCAGAGGCTCTGACGTCATTGCTAGCAGTGACCCTTCAATTCGGAAAAATGTTTCAATGCCCTCTGATACGAGTGATCTTGCCTCACAATGTTCTGGACATTCAGGTGAACTTGTTTTTCCATTTCTTTATTCGATTGCTTTAGTCATTCTGATTCTTTCATGTGCAAAGTTCAGTGTGTAGACATCTTGTACATAATAGTTACTAATTTCTGGTAGTATCAGGCTGTAAGGCATCCACATTTTCTTGTGACATTATGTACATGAGTTTGTGCTAGCGCAAGAATGGAAGTGCTGCTTACAAATGGCATTTCTACTTTATTCGATGTGTTTTTAATTCTTTTATATTAGACATGTCGTTTTTCTATGCATAGGGAGTAGAGAACTAGAACAAGAAAACCCTTATGGCCTTTCACCTTTTTTGTTGATGTGATTTCAGCTAGGCGAGCCAATAGCTGGTGTTTCGATGAGAAAGTATTGATACAGTCACTTTACAAGGTAATTATACTTCTTGACTGAACTTGATTGGTTTTGGTAGTCATGATTTACTTATCTTGTTACCAATTTTGCAGGTCATGATTTCTGTGGCTGAAAGTGATCCAATTATTCTTTACATAAGGGATGTTGATCACTTCCTTCATAGATCACAAAGAACGTACTCTATATTCCAAAAAATGTTAAGCAAATTATCTGGGCAAGTGTTGATACTTGGTTCCCGGTTACTAAATTCTGGCGCTGAGTATAATGATGTGGACGAGAGAGTTAGTGGCATGTTCCCTTATCATGTCGATATTAAACCTCCAGAAGACGAGATCCATCTCAATGGTTGGAAAATTCAAATGGACGAAGATGCAAAGAAAATCCAAATTCAAGACAACAGAAATCATATCGTAGAGGTACTCTCAGCCAACGATCTAGACTGTGATGATTTGAGCTCAATATGCCAAGCAGATACTATGGTTCTCAGCAATTACATAGAGGAAATTATTGTGTCAGCAGTCTCTTACCATTTGATTCATAACAAGGATCCAGAATACAAAAATGGAAAACTCCTCCTATCTTCTAAGAGGTTCGCCCATTTATCTTTATAATCAGTATCAAATAGTTTTTCTTCTGATTTTCTAAACAAAATTACTTTACAGTTTGTCCCATGGATTAAGCATTTTCCAAGAAAGCGGGCACGGTGGGAAAGACACCCTGAAAATGGAAGCAAACGATGAATCAAAGGTATTTATCTTGTACAGTTACTTCAATAGTGTAGCTATTGATCAGTGAGGCTAACTTCAATGCTATGTTTTGCACAGGATGGTTTGAAAGGTGCTGCTGGATCTAAGAACAGCGAGACTGATAAATCAGGCACAATGCCAGTTAAAGATGGCGACGCTCCACCACCAAAACCAGTAAGTAGTATTCAGATGTTTATTCCTTTTATTACACTACATTTTTAGAAGAAGAAAATCAGGTGGAGAAACCCTGGTCTCTTATTTGTGAACATTGCTAAGGCAGAAGTTAATATACATGATGTATTCCTCTCTTTGCAGGAAATACCAGACAATGAGTTTGAAAAGCGTATCAGGCCAGAGGTTATACCAGCCAATGAAATAGGAGTGACATTTGATGACATCGGAGCCCTGGCTGATATCAAAGAATCCCTTCAAGAGCTAGTAATGCTTCCTCTTCGACGGCCAGATCTTTTCAAAGGAGGACTTCTGAAGCCTTGCCGGGGAATATTACTATTTGGGCCACCTGGAACTGGCAAGACAATGCTTGCTAAGGCTATAGCAAATGACGCGGGTGCCAGCTTCATTAATGTTTCAATGTCCACCATCACATCCAAATGGTTTGGGGAGGATGAGAAAAATGTCCGAGCGTTGTTCAGTTTGGCTGCGAAGGTTGCTCCTACTATTATTTTTGTAGATGAGGTAGATAGTATGTTGGGACAACGCGCACGATGCGGGGAACATGAGGCAATGAGGAAGATCAAGAATGAGTTCATGAGTCATTGGGATGGTATATTGTCCAAGTCAGGTGAAAGGATTCTTGTTCTTGCAGCGACAAACAGGCCATTTGACCTTGACGAAGCCATCATTAGGAGATTCGAGCGCAGGTCTGTCAAGATGCAGCACTATGTTTGGGCAGAATAGATGTAGTGTGGTTGTTGCATGATGAGATGCTAATTATTTGCTCCTATTTGTCACACTGAACAGAATCATGGTTGGCCTTCCAACTCAGGAGAGCAGAGAGTTGATTCTAAGGACATTGTTGTCAAAAGAGAAAGTTGATAAAGACATTGAATTCAAGGAGCTTGCAACCATGACCGAAGGGTACAGCGGCAGTGATCTTAAGGTTTGTGCATTTGTTTTGAATCTGAGTAAGTAGATAGCTACCATGGCTCATAATCTGATAGGATCACTGACAATAGTTCTTTGCTCTTGTTTCCCCAGAATCTTTGTGTAACAGCTGCTTACCGCCCGGTTAGGGAGCTCCTCAAGAAAGAACGATTAAAGGAGCTGGTAAGTACATTACTGTTTTGCTTCTTAGGATTCTGCAATCTACTGAAGATACGACGAATTAAAATTATCAGTAGTTCAATTATGTAATGATATAATACTTGGTGCTTCAGGAAAGAAGGGAAAAGGAGGCAAAACAGAAAACTACTGCCGTAGACGCTTCTGACAATCCAGAGAGCAAGGAGGAAAATTCAGATAGCAAGGAAGACAATCCAGAAAGCAAGGATGGTAACTCGGAAGCGAAGGCAGAAAGTGACAAGGAGGCAGGCATCGACCTTAGGCCACTGACGATGGAAGACCTGAAGCAGGCCAAGAATCAAGTGAGTTGATGTCCTGACTTGCAGAGGATTCAACAATATAACAACACGTCACTGAACCATTGTTTCCGATCATTGCAGGTTGCCGCGAGCTTTGCTGCCGAGGGCGCTGTCATGAACGAGCTGAAGCAATGGAATGAACTCTACGGTGAAGGTGGCTCCAGGAAGAAGCAGCAATTAACATACTTCTTGTAGAGAAGATGAACGAATATTGGCATACAAATGCGACCAACAATTGGGGAGAAGTGGAGTTGCCGCTGAGCAGAGCAGAAGCTAGCAGTAACACTGTTGGAAGGATTATTCAATTGGGGAGAAGTGGAGTCCCGTTGAGCAGGACAGAGTATCTTCGAAGGATTGTAGGTGTTGGACATGTAAAATTCTTTTATAGGGGCAAGTAATTTCGGATGCACATCATTATATGTAATTATTCTTGATTTGTTATATGTATATTTCGATTGAACATATCGTAGTAGTTGGAAGTTTAACATGAACATCATAGTTTGGTTCAGGCTGCTAGAGGTGGAACACGGTTCAGAGGATTGCAGGCTGACTGGGAAGTTGCTGTTTGCTGAAGACCTGGAGAAAGATGCTGCTGTTGTCTTCTTCAGTCTGTTCGCAAAGGGAAAAATACTGAGTCTGTCTGCTGTTGACATACTTTGGCTGAAACTGTAATATGGTTCAGCTTGCTGGCCTAGTCGGACCTGGTATCTTGTAGAAACCTTGGTTTCATTAACGGAAGCCGGAGGGGGAAAGCCCCTCTTTTTAAAAAAAAATATCTTTACATTAACATGAACACCTTGGTCTGCTGTATATTTGGATTGAACGAACTCTGTCGGTTTCAGTTCCAGAGTTTTGACGAACGAAATACGTAAATTAGGCCGTATCTGTTCATTCGGAGTCTTCAACACAAAGTCACAGCTAAATGCAGGATTCTGGTAGTGCAACAAAGTCTGAAAAACAAACAAACAACTGGATAGTTTCAGCTAAGGCATCGCCTGTTGAATAATCATAAACGAATGTCTGCAAAATGTTTCAATCTCGCATAAAACGGGAGTTCACGCAGGACGATTTGAGAACAGTTTGCATGATGCTATCCGAAGGCAAACTTGGTAGACACAGCACGGTGAAAAGCTGTCCATCCATAGGTCCCTCGGTTCCGGTTCCTCTCACAGAGAAGCACCAAGCAAAAAAGGTTTGAAAATCCAAACAAAAATCTTAAACAATGATGTAGCCATGGCAACAGATGTGACAGAACCAGAATAAATCACACATCCACAAATCCACGGCGTCTCGTTCCTCTGCGAAGATTAATTGTTGTTAGAGAGGCCTCAACGACGGAGAATCACGCCCCTCTGCTGGGATCTTCGCTTAAACAACCAATAAATTTTTTCATTTTTTCGAAATCGAAACTCCACACAGAACAAATAATGAAGAAGGCGGGAGAGTTAATGAGGCGACGTGGAGAGAAAAAGAACAGGGATGCTCGGTGAATACGAACCAGTAGTAAAGATGAACATCATACCACCACCATTAGAGGCGACGGATCAAGATAACTAGCTCTTCATCGCACCCATCATCATCAAGAAGCGAAAAAGAAAACTTAGGAAAAACAGAGGGATCGATTTGCAAGAGCAAGCAAGGGCCAAGGAAGATCAGGCAGGCGGGCGGCGGCTGCAGGTTGGGGGTTAGGGTTCGTGTGTTGAATCGTTTAAATAGAGGAAGAGGGTGAGGACGAAGAGCATGGATGGGGGTTTGGGCTGCTTATACTGGGCCGATTTTTGAGTCCATGACGGCTGCTGCTGCTGGGGCGATTTTAGAGTCAATGACGGGCTGCTGCTGCTGGGCCGGTTTTAGAGTCAATGACGGGCTGCTGCTGCTGGGCCACTGACTGCCGGCTTCGAGTATGAACTGCTGCCGGTTTGGAACAGCCCACTCAAAAAAAAAAAAGATGTTACAGTACTACATCGCTGTAAATTTCCCCAATCTTCGTTTCGCTAAACCCTAGCCTAAAGCCTCATCCCCTTCCTCCTGCCTGTCCTGCGTGCCTTCGCCTCGTGCCCCTCTCCTCTCGCCCCCGGAATTCCCCTTCATCCAGTCATGTGCGATCTCAAATCCCTCGTCGGCGATTTAGGGTTGTCGCACAAACACCCCCGCGTTACGCGCGTCGCGGTTCCAGGGCTTCCTCGGTTGAGGTATGAGGTTGTTTCAATCCAGCGATTAGATCAAATCCCATTGGCCATCACGATTTCTGGGTGTGCCCCAGTGCATATACGTTCTGAATTCCGGCGCTGCTTGCCTGCCTCTGATTGATATACGATTTGGGGCCATGGATATAATCGTGATTGAATTACATTAATGATAACAATGAGTGTGATGTTGCTTGAGTCGGGAACAGACATGTGGAATCCTTTTTGGCATGGGAACGAAGTACTAGTTTTAGCGTGAATAAAAAGGCTGGCTTATTTATTTTGTGTGTGCGAAACTGCAAATGAAGCATATTAATATATTATACCCCGGTCAAAAAAAGTATTAATATAGATATAGACTAGCAATTTAGCAAAAGTAATACTAGTAGTAGGCAATGCCAAACTATTTCCTGAGCCACATGCATTTGTTGGGCAGGTAACTCAGTAAGGTTCCAATATTTCATTAGTTTTTATATTTTGTACTCCCTCCGATCCATAATAAGTGTCGCAGATTTAGTACAACTTTGTACTAAACCAGCGACACTTATTATGGATCGGAGGGAGTACTTGTTTTATTGAAGATGTTCCTTCATAAATCCTACAATATGTTTCATGTCTGGCTGTATGTATACCTTGCCATCTTGATTATTCAGGAATAAGTGTTGCAGTCTTTTTGACACATGTATCATTCCTTCCATCGTTTGAGGACTGGGGCACTGGGCATGAATTTTAGCTATATTTTTTCCGCACTGGTTTTCCACTCATTCATTATGCCTATACTCTGTGTTACTCAAGGCAGCAGGATACTAACACCAAAAGGTGCTTGTACAGGATTAGTAGAAGGAAGTTTGCAGCGCCAGCCATCACTCTGGATGACTATCTTCCGATGCGAAGTACTGAAGTGAAAAATCGGTAACTTATTTACCTCTAAGACAAAGCAATGGTTTGCAGGAGTAGCGCTTTTTGGATGGCACTACATAAGCTATTTATTCAGATGATGGTCCATATGAATTAAAGCTAATTATAGTGAACTCTTCTGTACCTGATATTGTACTAGCTTGGTTAATAACACACACAAAAAAAGTCTTTTCTGAATTACCTCTGTTTTAGATCTTGGAAGGTAGTATTTGTCATGTCCATGTCCCCTTACTGTAGTCTGTAGGACTTTTACAATCTTCATTTGTTCAGTTAGGTCCAAGTAGAAATGTATTATTTCTTAGGATAACAAAGATTAAGTCAATTTGGCCTCTTTTGAGCTGGCATACTACTGTTGTGTTAATGATGCAGTCTCTGGGGCCATATGCCTTGTTAGCACACCAAATGCTGACCATGTTTTCACCTTCTTAGACTGATGCTCATATGTATAGTTTCACCTTTTTAGACTAACACTCATCTGTGTAGTTCTCGTAGTACCTTGTACTAAATCACTATATGTATGTGTACACTCTAGCAAATGATTCTAAGTCCAGGTGTAGCCAAGGAATAATCATTTAATGATTGGAGAAACATAGGATGTTCTTGTTATTTTCCTTTATGAAGTCAATTATGTAAAACTGACCTAGTTGGGGAATCATCCCTTGTCTCTGTAAGATAGTTAATTCTTGTAGCTAGGAGAAGTTAAACTAAACTGTCCTGGCTGGAGAAAGTATATTTCTTTATATGCTTGGTTCATTCTGCTAAACAAAATGATACTGGTACAATCCTTGTGATAGTTACTCAGCAACTTTGTCACATGATTAATATTGACCGTACTGTTTGGTGCAGGTATACATGTGCTGCTTAGGTCTGATCCTTTCTGCCTTATTTGCAGGACATCAGCAGACGGTATCAAAAGCCTCAGGCTCATCACAGCAGTCAAAACACCTTATTTGCCAGATGGAAGATTTGATCTTGAAGCATATGATTCTTTGATAAACAAGCAAATAGACGGTGGTGCTGAAGGTGTAATAGTTGGTGGAACAACAGGAGAAGGTCACCTAATGAGCTGGGATGAACACATCATGCTCATCGGGCATACTGTTAACTGTTTTGGCACTAATATCAAAGTGATAGGCAACACAGGAAGTAACTCAACCAGAGAAGCTGTGCACGCGACAGAGCAGGGATTTGCTGTTGGCATGCATGCAGCTCTCCATGTCAATCCTTACTATGGGAAAACCTCAACAGAAGGATTGATCTCCCATTTCAAAGCTGTCCTCCTGATGGGTCCAACCATCATTTACAATGTGCCATCCAGGACTGGCCAGGATATACCTCCCCCAGTCATTGAGGCGATTTCACGGTACCCAAACATGGCAGGAGTGAAAGAATGTGTTGGACATGAGAGGGTTAAGTGCTACACTGACAAAGGTATAACAATATGGAGTGGTAATGATGACGAATGCCATGATTCTAGGTGGAAGTACGGCGCCACTGGAGTAATTTCTGTAGCTAGCAACCTTGTCCCTGGTCTCATGCACAGCCTCATGTATGAAGGGGAGGATGCGATGCTCAATGAGAAGCTGCTGCCTCTGATGAGCTGGTTATTTTGCCAGCCTAATCCGATCGGTCTCAACACTGCCCTGGCTCAGCTCGGCGTAGCGAGGCCTGTTTTCAGATTACCATATGTTCCTCTGCCTCTTGAGAAGAGGGTTGAGTTTGTCCGGATCGTCGAAGTCATCGGGCGGGAAAATTTTGTCGGAGAGAAAGAGGCGCGTGTTCTTGACGATGATGATTTTGTGTTGATCAGTAGGTATTAAATAAACTACTTCAATGTTGTGTCCGAATGTATGTTGACGAGCAGTGGTACTGTATGACGGTCTGGCTATCTGTTTGACACTTCATTAATTTGTTCGCCCGTTGAAAGAACGGCAAGGTATCCTGGAACCTATTTGTTTCTGTTGCATTTTACTCCATGATGCAAGGTGTACTGAGAATAAACTAAGAATAAAAGAGATGTACAGCTGTCTTGGGGATATACAGACTATCTGTACCATCAGGATGGTCGTGTCTCTGAATCTTCAGGAGACTGAAGAACCTTTTTTTCCCCTTGTGTTGTACCGCCTCCTCAAGTGGACTCTTCTCATAAACTGCTACACATGCTGCATCTGTCCATGATGGCAGAGCTATCCCCCCTGAGGCAAATGCAGGAGCAACCAGCTAAACTTGGTAAAGTAGCTCGATTCTTGAGATAGGAGCATACTGTGAAAAAAAAAAAAGGGACTGGAACTCGGAATGTGAACCTCAGAATAAAGCTGATGGAAATCTTCCTATGACCGGCCTTGTCGATGCCCAGATGAAATGATTGCATGATTGCATCATTGACTGGGCTAGTGAGCACTGTTGCTATGTTGGACCTGAAAGAGTAAACTGAAGAAGAAGATGGATGAAGCACGGACAGAAGTAGTCGGGGTAGTTAACAACAACCCCGAGAAATTAACTAAAGCTGCATGTAAAAGCAGGAGCGTGAAACATGGACTTGGACTCATCAAGTGCGCGCAAACACTTTCCATCAGTTTGTACTCGAATCGTTGGACTGACTGCTGACTGAACAATACACGGAGTAGTACAATCAGTTCTTCTTCTTCGTCGTTGTCTTTGTCCTTGAGCAAATGAGCATTGGCCTGCTGGCTGCCCATGAATGCCTGCTGGCTTCGCTTGCTTTCTCTGCCCACGAGGAAAGACTCTTTCTGGGTGTAGTAGCTCGGCTGGCTTGCACCCTCCCAGGTGTTAGAGAAGTCTTTTTCCATAGCTTTGTCTTTTTTCTACAACAGACCATAGTTTATCCACAGTATTCCCTCCCTCTCATGTTATATTAACTGGTTCAAATTTGGTCAAATATGCATGTATCCATATAAAAAAACATTTACATACACGTGGTATTTCGTCGGAGAGCACATACGGAGTGCTAGAGGGTACTTACATGCTCGTATATCAGAAAAGCTAGCTATTCTTCGTCCGGAAACATAAGTAGAAAATAGAAGTCATTCTTGTGCCTGCCTGCCAACCATCCACATTGTATCTTTCTGCCGAGGCACTGCTACGGGTATGGCCGTATGGTGGTGTTCCTCGCTCGCTGCACACGGTGTCAACGGTGGGTGCGCGAAGACTGAATATTTCAGAGTTTTCAGTGCGCACGCATGCAAATTGCAAAACACCAACCAGCAGGCAACCCAGGTGTCCAATGGCAATGATGGTCGCCAACTCGCCAAGCAAGCACCGGCCAGCGCCAGCAACGGGGGGGCAGCATTGCCGGCCGCGAGTTCCACCCCAACATTTCCCTCGCACCACACGTAAACAGCACGGGACGGACCGACGCTTGTAAAAGTCTAAATCCCAAGCTTCCACCACAGTTTCCTCTCTCGTCTCCTGCCTGACCCGCTCACCACAGAAAAAAAATACCAATACTCCTTTGTTAATTCGCGAGCAAATTCCTTTTTAACCTCTCTTTTCGCGCGCCCGCTGCTTCCCTCGAACCAGTTTAAAAGCCGCCCCAGAGCCCAGAACAACGCAAACAACTGAACAAGCCAACTCTGCCACCATTAACCCGGGGAGCCACACACCAACAACTGAGCCAGAACCCAAACGCGCTCACGAAATGCATATGCAGGTCCTCCGGCTGCTGGCGGCGCGGCGCGCCGTGCCGACCATCGCCTCGGCCTCGGCGGCCGACGCGTGCTGCCATGAGAGCCAGGACGAGGGGCCCTTCTTCGACCTCGACTTCCGGGCATCCTCTGTCAGGGCCTCGTCAGCCAGCTCCGGCTCCGGCTCCGACTCCGACGAATCCTGCGACTTCGTCATCTCCCTCCAGCGGAGCCGCTCCAGCAGCGCCCTGCCGTTCCAGGAGCCCAAGCGTAGCAAGCTCGTTGGCCTGCGCACGCTCAGCTTCGGGGCCAGGTCGAAAGCCGCGCACTTCCCGCGCCGCCGGAGTTCCTGCTCCAGCTCCAGCGCGCGGTCGTCGTCGTCGTCGTCTCTTACTCTGAGGCTGTTCATGGACACGCCTGACCGCACGGAGGAAGACGACGACGCCGTTGAGTCGCCCAGGAGCAGGCGAGCGGCGCCGTCGGGGGACGCCATCAGGAGGTGCCTCAGCAGCATCTCGCGCCGGCTAACACGCTTCCGCACCGTCGATGCCGGCCGCCGCCTGCGCAAGTGCCACTCGGCGCCGGCGCCGGCGTCACGAAGCGACGACTCGGCTCTCCAGACGCAGGACGGCATCGCCGGCGCCATCGCGCACTGCAAGGAGTCGTTCCACCGAGGAATATAACCAAGGAGCGATCTTGATATCCGGGGAAGTGCGAAGCTGCGGCATAGATAATCTCCAAGCAGCTCTGCTCCCTTTGTGTTCATCAGCATTCTGGCCGAAAAGGTCGGTCTGGTAGAACGAGCTTACAGGCTTACTACTAGGAAGCTTCTCTCTGAACTTCACTAAAGAAGAAGGAACATGGGAAGAATTTTAAAAGGGAAAAGAAATCGTCAAAGTGTGTCAAGAACATACATGCGGCGGTTAAGCTACGGCGATCTTTGGTTTGTGATTTGTTTATGGGTGTTGGTTTGTGTGTACGTGTTTCACGTCCTTTTGAGTTTTAGTAGTTGAAAGGTTTTTGGTTAGCGTGGGGAAATTAAAAGAGCTCCTTTTAGGCTTCTTAATTTGTCTCCACCTCAAAATCCATCCCTCATTGTAACAGAGGGTCGGGGATTTCAGCAATTCAGCTCATCTGCGTCTTTCTAATTGGTGTGTTTCCCCTTGCTTACTGTACTCTGTGTGCTTGTTTTGTCAGACACGTAATTAGCCGTTCGGCGGCGGTACATTCTTGGCAATTGACTAGCACTACCTTTCACCAATTCCTGTTGCTCGCCCTTTCCATACTCTGACCCGGACTAGCGTGCGTTAATTACTGTGTACCAGTGCACGTTAACAATGCTCGTCTCGTTTCATGGCTAAAACTTGTTCTCTCCAAATTAAGCAGATTAATTGGCCATATCCACATCATGCCATTGTGCCATGCATTATTTATGGACATATAGAGGGTGAAAAAAGATGCCAGTCCTCAATTCCTCATGCCATTCCTTTCGGACCGGCCTGCAGCCTTTGCTTTTCCTTGAACCTGTGCATGCGTGCTCGCTCCTCCGCGACTTGCAATCCCTTTTTTTTTAACCCTTTCGTCTGCCTGTCTGTAATTTCGTCTCAGCCAGAAGAAAAAAAGGAAGAAGCTTGCTGCTTGCATTGCATCCAACGACCAAAGCAGAAAGCTTTGACGACGGCGCCGCGAAAGTGGTTTTGGCGAAAAAATGGCCACGCGTAGGTACGTTTCGTAACTTTCGTTTCGCTTTACTAACTTTCCGTTTGCAACCTTCCTCCTCCATCTGTAAAGCTACCCCGGGCGGCCTAATTCTGCCCGAAAGCCACGGCTTAGTTAAGCTTTGCCCAACAAAAGGTAGTACTACCACTACTACGTGCCGTACCGTACTGCCCAGTCCATTCGTCTGGGCATATTAGCAGCAGAACCGAGGACTCTTGCTACCGTGATTGTGGTTTCAGATTTTAACAGCGCAGTGATTGTGAAACGGGCCAGGGCAATGACTACCAGTGGTCACTCATCAGTCAGTCCGTCAGTCAGGTTAGGGCGTAATTGAGATCGATCATCGCCGAGAGCTGCCTTGTGAAGAGTGAAGCGCGTTGCTATCTCTCCAGTGTGTTTTCTAGCCCTTTTACCGATGACCAAACTGCACAAGCTCGCGGGTGCAATCATGATGATAACCGTCCAGTGAAAAAAAAAGGGAACGGACGGCCGGGAAAGCGCAAGTTGATGTGTGACTCGTCGACCTGGAACAGCACTCTCTAGGGCATACAGGAGTAGCTGCTTCAGTTCTCAAGTTGACGACTGTACCAGCATGCATTTGACCGTTCCCTTTTAAGGGTGAACCGAGTGTCTACTTCTCGGTCTGCTGACAAATACTATCCTGGATTCTTGATTCAAATATGAATGTATCTATTCTTAAAAAGAGTTTAGATGCATGTTATATTTCGACAACAATTTAGAATCCAAAGGAGTAGTTAGGAGTATTTCTCAGTCGACAATAGTAGACATCCAATGAAGATTTTCTTATTCATCAGATTTATATTAATCTTACACGAATCTCAATGATTGAATCAAAAAGTTGTTATCATCGAAGAAATAGTACTCCCTCCTATCGGTATTACTTGTCTCAAATTTGCCCAAATACGGATATATCTATGTGTAAAAAATGTTTACATACATTTAATATTTCGACAAATAATTCTGACCGGAGGAAGTAGTTATTTCTCGGTCGTCTAAAAAATAGCAAAACCGAGACTCAATTTATCCCGTCTGAAATTTCTGCTGCCGCGAGATGCCAATCGAGTCGAATCCCTGCATGCATCTTAATCTTATCGCGGCGGCGGCAAGGCGACCGGAAACGCCGAGGATCTCGAGGCCGTGCGTCCTTGATCCTTGCCAGCGCCCGGAGGACACGCCGCCACTTAGAACCTGTTGGCCAAACAAGAGCATGCATGCATGTCCATACCTTCTGCTTGTTTGCCTTCTGCCCTTCTTGTTTTGAGGATTCAGAGGTGCATGCATGCATGGACACTAGCTTGAGCTTGCCTCATGCATGGGGGCTCGTGGGGCGCCGGGAATATAATGGAGATCTATTTAAGAATGTAGTTTACATATGCATGCTCGTGTTTACTGTTGGGGAACGGAATAAAGGTGATATGAGAGGGGAGATCTAATCTCTGCAAAGCCGAGAGATTGTTTCTGCGAAAATCGTGGTTCGATCCGTTGCATATGAATCATCCCCATGGCACAACATACATGCATGCATTGGACATGGTAACTTGCAGATTTAGCAACGATGTAATGCAAAGTCCACGGCTCTCTAGCTTCCACGTACGAGCAGCAGCAGCTGAGGGACCAAGAAGAAGCTTGCATGCATGCAAGAATTTGTTTTACTTCTTCTTTTTTGCCTTTGCGGGGTTGTGCCGACGAAAGATGGCATTTCTTTCTCTGTTGCTTTTGCATTCCCAAAGTGCATTGTTGATTTTCCACGAGCTTACGTATCCTTTTTTTTTGTGCAGGAGAAAAAGGAGGTCGAGCATGCATACATGCATTCCATCTTTTCTTCGTGTGTCTGCCGATTAATTTGTTGTTCATTGGATATAAGTGTGTGGGCAAATGCTTAATTAATTATTGCACTCCCATGTGTTTGCACCCTAACTCGGCTCTCAACACTACGGAGCTTAATTTTGTTCTCCGGTTCATGAATCGAGCTCGAGACTTACGAGCCGTTGGGATTTCAGCCAATTGTGTGGATTTGAGGCATCTATCCATTGTAGATACGCTTGTCTAACCGTTGCTCTGCACCCGACTCGACTCTCAACAGTCAACACTATATATGGTTTTTGTTCTCCGGTTCATGAATCATGTTTGAGACTTCGAGTCGTTGGGATTTCAGCCAACTATATATGTGGATTTGTGGGCATCCATGGTAGATACGCTTGTCTAACTGTCGATGCGTCGTTGCCGGGGGGATTGAGAATATATATGAGATCGTTGAGTGCACCATGCTTGGGACGTACACCTGTTACAGGACAAGATGTGAAACGTTACTCCGTCTGTGAATCGACAAAAAAAATCCTAAAAACATGAAAAGACCAAGCACAAGAACCACCAACTTCACGAAGCAGGACGCAACACCTACGTTGGGACGAGAATGGAGTCAAGACACCATCACAATTCACAAAGACGTCACCGGCAGGATCACACAAATCTAAAAAAAAAAGCAAAACCAGATGCATGCCACACTTTGATCCGTGATCCTCGTCTCTCAACACCAGATTGGCTGTCAGTGAGGCCGTCGAAGATCGAAGCTTTCTCCAAAGATAGTACAATTTGACGTTCATAAG
The DNA here is from genome assembly GCF_000005505.3 of Brachypodium distachyon. Taxonomy (NCBI): domain Eukaryota; kingdom Viridiplantae; phylum Streptophyta; class Magnoliopsida; order Poales; family Poaceae; genus Brachypodium; species Brachypodium distachyon. The sequence goes on along the minus strand of NC_016132.3, from coordinate 13,748,751 downwards.
TAGATAGTACAATTTTTTTTTGCAAAGAATAGTACTTCCTCCGACTCATATTTCTTGTCGAAATATTACATGTGTCTAGACATTTTTTAAACATAGATACATTCGTATTTGGGCAAATTTGAACAAGTAATATGGGTCGGAGTGAGTAGTACATTTTTTTGCTAGGGGAGTTCAGATTTCGTTTTAGATTTTTCTAGGGGGAAATTGTGTTTTACAGGTTTTGAGGATTTTAAATCGAGCACGCCAAGGGTAAGGTCAATGCATCGCTACTTCGGTACCGAGGCCCAACTCTAGTTTTCACTTTGGGCCTAGGCCCGCATGAAATCTGTTGTGTTGGGCCTACTGCCTAAGGCTATGCCTAGTCCGCCACTCAGTCTAACGCAACCACGGGCCGTTATTCCCTGAAAAAAAAACATGGGCGTGTGTTGCCTAACGTTACCACGCCATCTGCAAGGGCAACAAACGCTAGCTTGGAGGACTGGTCAAAAAAAACAAAAGAAACGCTAGCTTGGAGGCAGCAACAGATCGATTCGAGATTGCATACCAAGCTTGCTGCAAGCCCGCAAAACGTCGATTCGACCAAAGCTTATGTAAACAGGCTGTGCTTTCAATTTTCAAATGATTTGAAAATGAGAAAGCTGTTTTTTAAGTTGGACCGGTCAAACTATATATATATATATATTGCGCTGGAATAGGAAGCTTTATTAACGATTAAAGGCCACATTACAACCAAAATTCTGGAACTCAGAAAACTCTTGGGGTGGCTTAGGGCACTCAGCAGTGCCATCTACACCCCTATTAGAACGTAAACTAGTCTTATGAACTCCCTTCAAACGCTCCCTACTCTCCAAGGACTTGACCTTCACATCTGCTGGTTCAACCCGGAGGTTACCCAACGACTCTAAGTAATTAACAAGGAACTGCCGACATACGAGGTGACCGTTGGCAAGTGAGGAAACTTGAGTTTTCACCGTTTTGTTCGTGGAGGCCATCAACGGCGGAGTTTCCTGCTGGGTCGGCTCCTCCTGGCTGGATCACCATGGCATGCAACCTTGGCTGGAGCGTGATCTGGCGGCGGTGGGTGCTGCGGTGCCTGGCTGACGTGAATCCACTCCGTCAGGGGCGCGTTAGCTCTCCTTCTCGCTGGATCTAGCTGCTGGTGGATGTCGCCTGCCGTGGAGGTGTGGTGTTGGCTCCATAATGGGGGAAACCCTTCACTGCTACAAAAACGTTTATCAATAACGGTCAAAAATGGCTATCACTAACGGGCAGACCGTCCGTCACTCACTTCCTGCCAGTAATGTGGGGTACATCAGTGACGGGCGGTCAGCCCGTTGCTGATGTTATGCACATCAGTGGCGGGCCTTGTAGGGACCGACACTGATATCATTTTTCACATTTAAAAAAAAAACTGGGCATTGGCCCAGCCCGCACGTTCCCGTCGCCACGCCCATGCCTCAGGAGCAGGCATCCCTGCTTGTTCCCCGTCGCCGGCATCTGCAGGCAGCCCAAAACTCGGAGATCTCCCCGGCCAACAACGAATCGATGAATAGAGATGATCGAACACACAACATGGACACAAATTAGATCAAGAACCCTAGTTTGGACACAAATCAGATCAAGAAATATGGCATTGCTTCACATCAAGATCCAAAAATTGGATGAAACACAAGGAAAAAAAGAATCCTAGCTAGTCCCGAACGCAACCCACTGCAGCCCAAACCTAACCCATGCCGCCGCTCATTGCAGACGCCGCCGCCGCTGCTCGCTCAATGGAGAAAACCGAGAGTGAGAGAAATTCGAGAGAGGGAGAGACTAACCGGCGGCGCGGGGTCGGGGGCGCCAGATCCAGATGCGGGCAGGGTCGGGGGCGCTGGATCCGGCGGCACCAGGGACGGCCTCCAAGCACCGCCGCTCCATGGTCCTTCGCGGCCTCTACCACAGTTGCTCGAGGGAGGGGGACGCGCTCGGGAGGAGAAGATAGGGCGGATCCGGTGGCCTCCGTCCCGGATCCGCGACGGGGAGGTGGAGATCGAGACGGGGAGGTGGAGAACCGGACTGGGAGAGAGGGGAATCGGGCGCTCTGGGAGGGAGGAGGAGAACCGGGCTGGGAGAGAGGGGAACCGCCCTCTTCCTCCAGCACGGTGCGGCAACAGCTCGGGATGGAGGCACGCACAGAAGAGAGGAGGGAGAATAAAGGAGAGGGAGAGATGGATGCGTGTGGACTGGGGAGAGGAAGGAGGAGAAATCGGGAGATAGAGAGGCAGGTGTGGGGGTTAGGGCTAGGTTGTATTATATACGCAATGGGATTGGTTCTGGGCCTCAAATAAGTTGGGCTGGCCCATGTAAGCATTAGTGGCGGGCATAGCTATAGGACCCGGCACTGATGGCCCGAACATGATTTTTTTTGTATTTTCTTGTTTAGTATAAAATACAAGTATTTTATAACTTATAATTGGCCTATAAATTTATGAATATGGTCTAATTTATGTGAAAATTGGATAGGTGTTATTTGAACCATATTAATTGTAGTTGTTTCACAAAACACTTCACTTTTTGCATTTAGATATAACCAAGAATATGTTTTTCAACCAAACATTTGTACATTTCTTTGGCAACACTGTTTGGCATGGTAATATACACCTATGTGCAAAAAAATGGATACATTATCATGAATTAGGACATGAAAATGGACAAAACTTTGATCATTTGGCTTAAACCATAAACTCAACTGTGTGAAACTACAAAATTATACCACACAAGTCATTTTTCAAATTTTAACATATTATATTATTATTCCATCATATCAAGCAAGAAAAACTAAGACTTTAGCAAAAAGAATCATATTTTTCTGATTTTTTATGAATTAGTTATGATTTTTACAATTTTCAAAGGTCTCCAGGGCTCATCAGTGGCGGGCCTTGATACTGGGCCCGCCACTGATGTGTGTTTTTCTGAATTTTGTTATTTTTCGCATTGAACCATTAGTGATGGGCCTCCCGGACCCGTGACTGATGATTGGTCATCAGTGACGGGCGTACGGTGAGGCTTCATCAGTGATGGGCGTACCGCGTCCGTCACTGATGACCCCTCATCAGTGACGGGCGTGGACGCGACCATCATTGATGTTGGTCATCAGTGAGGGGCGCGAAAAGCCCGTCACTGATGTCTCGTCACACATGCACCGTTTTGTAGTAGTGCTTGGTCGGCCGGTCCGACCACGATGGTGATGATGTATTTCGACGTCTCTCCCCTCCCCTGAGGTGCTGTTGAGGTTCTTCCACACCACTTCCGATCTAGTTTCTCGGGTGAAAGTCCAAAATCTTCGGATACGGCGGCGGCGCTGGTCGTGGCGCTATCCTCCTTGGGGGTGCCGTTTGGAGAATGCTAGATTTGCGGTGAAGGGCATGTGCTGTGCGGTGGCACTGTCTGGCGTCTTCGCGTCGTCGATGTCAGGCCTGACAAGATCAATGTTTCGATTTCTACCCTGAAGGTGGGTCAGTGGAAGACGATGGCGGCTGATTTTGGAGCATGCACATACTGTGCGCGCCGAGGATTTATCGGCCGGTTGTGCCCTGGTGTGGCCTCCGGATTTTGATGTTAGACGGTGGTGTGCTGTCAGGGCATGCGGCCCCCCCCAATAATAGCCACCGCATCATCAGGTTTGTAGATATAGCGTGGTGGCTTTGGGTTCATTGAACGATGTATTTGAATTGTCAGGCTTGTTGAATAAATTAATAAAAATTGGCTATGTGTGTCATTTTGATTGCAAAGGCCGGGGTTTCAACCTTCCTTTCGAAAAGAAAAGAAAACTAAAAACCAGACAACTTTGATATAGCAAGAATGTTATACGGTGAGCCCGATCTTGTCCTGCATCTTGCACAAGAACCCGATCGTCTCTCAAACGACCATGGCAGACACATGTAATTGTTTTTAAAAGACATTTCTCCGGCCTTTGCATCCATCGATGCACACGAACATAATATTATTGAAATGACAATTAATGATCAGATCACAGCGGAGGCCGGATTTCAAATTCGGTGGAACTTGCGTCGTCTGTGCCTAGAGCCCCAGCTAGGTTTCTTGGGCTCCATGAATTTCTACTCCACAGCAAAATTTTGACCCAAAAGGTACACACCTCGACAGTGGATCCACACATGCATGCACGCTCTACAATTCCACATCACGTTCACAGTCAAGATGCTTTCTGCCATACATGCATTAACTGTTGTTGCCCTCTAACTAAACGAAATTTTTACTCTTGGTCAATGCTTGCAGGCCATATCGGCATTCGTGCACGAACAAAATTAATCAAATCTCCACTTGGATCAGTCTTCACGATCCACAGAATGATCGACGGCATACAGTACAGAATCACAATCACAGATCTAGATGGTACATTTTGGAAGGCTTGAGCCCCTGCGTGGCGTTGAAGAACTTGAGCGCCCGAGCCCACTGGCGGCGGTCCTTGAGCTTGTGCACGGCGACGGTGTCCGCCGTGAAGTTATGCCGGAAGCACGCAGCCTTCTCCCCCCACCCGTCGTTGAGGTAGTCGTACATCCTGGACGGCTTCTCCCCGTACATGTTCTTCCCCTTGCCGCCACGACGGAGCCACCGCGAGAAGGTCATGTCCTCGGCGCCCTTGGCGGCGCCGCGGAGCTCCTCCGTCTCCGAGATCCACGCCGCCACGTCCCACGACACGAAGTAGCCCCACCCCACCATGAACCGCTCGTCGCCGGGCCTCGTCTCCGGCTCACACGGCCACTCGAACCCGTAGTACGCGTCGCGGCGAGCTTTGCTCCGTAGAGCGTCGGCGAGGGGGGACACGCGGTAGTAGATGTCGTCGTCGACCTTGCCCACGTAGTCGTAGGACGGCACTTGATCGGCGAAGAGCTTGGGGACGGCGGAGAAGAAGTCGTAGGTCTTGCCGTCGTTCATGTTCTCCGTGCAGTTGAGCACGAGGATGTCATCATAGGCGATGATCTCCATTGCCACCAGCACGGCGTCTTCCTCCTTGGCGACGTTGCAGAAGACGAAGCGGACGTCGACGGTAGCGCCGGTGGGCGGCGGCTGGAGCTTGTAGGCGAGCCGGAGGAGCGCGCGCCGCTCGTAGGAGGACGGCAGGGTGAGCACGCCGAGGAGCACGCGCAGGTCGACGTCGGCGGCGCCGGGTCGTTGGGCTGGTGCGTTGCTGTTGGTGTTGCATGGCGCGAACGCCGACCGGAGGCTGAAGTGGTCGTTGGGGGAGACGGAGAGGTAGATGAGTGCGAGGAGGAGGAAGGGGACGAGAAGGAATGGTACATGGGAGAATGGAGAAGAAAGCATCGTGATCAGGGGATCACTGGCTTGCTGTCGGCTCTGGTTCTGATCGAGTTCAGGCTGACCTCGTACCGTGCAAGCTTTGGCTTAAGTAGAGTGATATCGAATCTGGATACTCCAGTATAGTAATTAACTACTAGGTTTTTGGACTAGTAAAATGTAAGTGTGTGTACTTTGTCAACTGCTCACCCTAGCAGCATTAACTCCCGCTTTGCATTTTCGTCGGAAGAAAAACTCTGACAGGGAGCTAGGCACCTCGAACGAAGACTCCGCTGATCGATTTGAACAAAAGAACCGGAGGAAGGAAATGTCCGGCATGAATCTGTTCGTGTCGAGCTAATATCGTACACCCTCTTTTTTTAATATAAATAGGGTATTTTTTTTCAATGAACTTTACTTTTTTTTTAGTGTGACTATGTCTCGACGCCTGATTTTTAAGAAAAAAGATTTAAATCTCAACTGACGCATCAGAAACCTTTGGACTAAGATATGACTACCATCTCCACTCCCTCATCTCTCACGTGTTGCCTTTCGTTTGTCTCTAACTAAAAAAACACGCAACTTCTAAATAGCAAGTTGGCAGAAATTACCTCATTTAATGGGATTTTCACCCCCATTACCCGATTTAACTGAAAGGTTCCATTCCTTACCCCTTTTTATCATTAATTTCACCATGTTCTCAGATACGTCGTCGTGTCTTCCTCTGTGGAAGACGCTGCGACCACCAGCTGAACCTAGAGCAACGAAGAACCGATGGCATCACCATGGATGGAGCACTCATCGTTGGGATCAGCACGATGACGCCTACACGATGTGGTATCTTGACGTCATCGAGATTCTCTTCCACGCTACAGACTGAGTGAAGTGTTGGCTAGTCAGGGTGGATGGGAGAAACAAAATAAAAGAGCCGAATTGGGTCGGGTCGAATCTCGAAGAGTCGCACGTGGACAAGTGGGTGGGTGCAACTAGCCAGTTGTAGGATTCACGGTCAAATGCTTTAATTGTGTAGATTTGGGTAAAGTGAAAAAACATACCCCATATCATGTGTCAAACTGATAAAAACCTCATCGGTTGTGTCCCGTTGAAACCGTAGCCCCGAATAGTGTCGTTCTTTCAAGTTTATTATATCACTTTTTTTTTCTAGGTTTACAAGGCGTAGTTTAGAAATTCCTGGTACCAAGGGAACTTAATTAAAAGAGTGTAAGTCTGGTCTGTGACAAACCTATGGAAACACTCGGTGTTAAATGGGTGACATTTTTATGTGATATGTTGTCTTTCCCACAATCCTGTTTAGTTAAAAAGCCAAATATCCTCTGTCCGATTGTCGCAACATCAGTATCTCACATGCAACACATGTCATCTTATGGGACGGCCTAACTTGACGAAAGAATTAGACTAGGTTTTATAACATTTTCTTTTCCATCAATCAGGTCCTCGTTCCCGATATGCAAGATCCTTGGTTCATTCGAGGTGTCCATCTCCCCGGCCGTATGTAACATGAGCTGAAGAACTGTATATGTTCAGTACTAGTCTAGATGCTTTGGTGTTGACAAAATATAAGTGTGTTACACTGCACAGCAGCATGAGTATGACACGTTCTGGGCACAATGGGGCAGCGGAAGACCTTCGAAACAGCAAGCTGGTCCTCACAAGCATTTCAACAAATACCTTGTGTGCATAGAACAAATCTGAACCGGTATATGAAATCTGCAAACACCGAGTTCTCAAACCTGCACACAAGATTAACAGCTGCAAGGATAGTTTACTAGAACATCAATATCCTAATAGAATCATCCATATATCAAAAAACACAAGTATGCTTTGCCTCAAGTGTCAACTCAGTCAAATAGCACCAAACTTAAGCAATAGATGCCAATAACAAGTAGAGATGGTAAACAACCACACATACAGCAAGGGAATCATCAAATCAAGGGAAGACACAGAAATTTACGTGGAAATCCCTTGCGGGAAAAAAACACGGGCGTCGGCGAGCACGGACTTCACTATGAAATGAAGAGTACAAGGTGGAAGCCAACAAGGATGGGGAGGCCCCAAATCCCCAACAATCTCTCACAAACTTGGGTGGATTTGTTGGATCAAATGCCTCTTCTCTCACCCTAACACTAGAAGTCTCAAGAACAACAAGATATTGAGCTCTCTATCTATTTTCGAGCAAGGGGGTGATCTATTTTCGAGCAAGGGGATGAGGGTATATGGGAAGCTTTGCATTCAACCCCCTTAGCTTCCTAACATGTGCAAATAACTCCTACTTTAGCCTACCACATGTATAAGCATTGGTTTACATGATTAACAATCCAAAATGGCTCTCAAATGGTGAAATTAGGAGCTGCACATCACGCACATGCATGTGATTGGAAACAAAAATAGTATATGTTGGGAACAGAAATACTCCCTACGTTTCTAAATACTTGTCGCTGTTTTAGTGCAAGTTTGCACTAAAACAATGACAAGTATTTAGGAACGGAAGGAGTAGTATAGAGACCCGATCTCTATATATACGTACACTGAGATCGAGTCTTCTCTTACGGTCGACCGTACATGATTTCTTACAGGTAAATATTTACCAGGGAGGCGAATGAGCCACCGTGGGGGCACCACAGGCACGTGCCTGGGCTCCGTGCCGCTTCCTGTCGGAGCTCCGGCAAGCTATGGCGAAGGAGTCCTTCTGGAACCTTTCGTGCCCCCGAAGACGACAAACCGTCCAACAGATCCATCTGTTCTGTCCGGACTGGGCCACAGGACTCTCCTTCCTTTTCTTTCTGGGCCTCTAACCGCGGCTCTGGGCTTTTCTTCTCCTTTGGGCTTTGACAGTTGGGCATGGCCCTCTCCCGACGAATCGATAGAAGTCAGCCTGAAGCTGATCGATCTCTTCCTCTAAAAAAAAAGCCGATGGATTTCTTCGTGGTCTGTCCTCCTCCTTTCGTCCCAGTCCTCCCCTCCTTGCGACCAGAACCTGCCCGTTCGTCTCCGAGGCGAGAAAAAACCCCAATCCGATGAAAGATGTATGCTTGACTAAAAAATTTCTCTCTAGATTACCTTGTGACCTGATGACGTGCGGCTTGACATACATGCATTCAAATTTAGTAAAAGTTGAGACATCCTTTGTTGGACGGAGGGAGTATTTATATTTCCTTAATATGCATTGAATATCCATTACTTGGTAGTAATTTTTTTGTTTTAGCTTGTGTCCTACACTCGTACGACGCTTGCCCATGGCCGTTTGATTTAACCGCTGCATGTACGCTAGACGCAAGATCTGAAACTGGTACGCAAATCAGACAAGAAACGTTGTACGCAAAGCATATTTTTAATTTTTGTTCAGTCCGGTGCCCAGGCTTTGCCAGAGCGCTGGCTCCGCCTTATGGAGGCGATCCGATCGATCCTTAGAAGCTCGTGCAAACAACTCTCAAATGCTAACCCCGGCAAGAAGTCAGAAAATCAATTACAGTACAAAATTACAGATTTATTTTACTCTCATATCAATGTGGAGTTGTGGACTTAGTTCGAGTAGCACCCCGTATATATACTTAAGTTGTTCAGCACCAACACTCATAGATGCAACATAAGTACCATGTTAGGCTGTTAGCTAGTAGTAACAATCTAGCCATGACGAAGCCATTTTCTCCATTTGTTCAAGCTCCGTTCCTCAGGGCCGCCATTATTGTCCTCGTCCCCTTCTTCCTCCTCGCGCTCATCTACTTTGTTGTCTTCCCAAATGACTACAGGCTTCAGGCTTGGCTCAACCCATGCTCTGCACGCAACCACACGTCGGCCCAGCTGATTGGCGCCGACGCCTACACGGCCGTCGTCGACTTCCGCGTGCTCCTCGGCGTGCTCACCCTGCCGTCCTCCTACGAGCGGCGCGCGCTCCTCCGCCTCGCCTACAAGCTCCAGCCGCCGCCGTCAGGCGCGGCCATCGATGTCCGCTTCGTCTTCTGCAACGTCACCAACGAGGAAGACGCCGTGCTGGTGGCAATGGAGATCATCGTCTACGACGACATCCTCGTGCTCAACTGCACGGAGAACATGAACGACGGCAAGACCTACGACTTCTTCTCTGCCGTCCCTCGCCTCTTCGCCGATCAAGTGCCGTCCTACGACTACGTGGGCAAGGTCGACGACGACATCTACTACCGCGTGGGCCACCTCGCCGACACGCTGCGCGGCAAGCCGCGGCAGGACATGTACCATGGTTTCCTGTTGCCTTGCGACGTTGAGAGGAAGCCCGGGGAGGACGAGTTCATGGCGGGGTGGGGGTACATCGTGTCGTGGGACGTGGCGGTGTGGATCTCGGAGACGGAGGAGCTGGGCGATGATGTCAAGGGGCCGGAGGACATGACGTTCCGGCGGTGGCTCCGGCGGGGCGGCAAGGGGAAGAACTTGTACGGAGAGGACCCGGCACGGATGTATGACTACCTCGACTACCGGTGGCCCGATGGGTTGAGCTGCTTCCGGCATGCGCTGGTGCCGGACACCATCGCCGTGCACTACCTCAAGAACCGGTTCAGGTGGGCGCGCACGCTCAAGTTCTTCAATGTTACTATGGGGCTTAAGCCTTCCAAGTTGTACCATCTAGATTTGTGATTCATCCAAAGTTTATTATGTGTTTGGTTGCTGGATGGGTTGGAGCTTTTCAAAAAAAAAATGTTTGGATCGTGAGCGGGTCTGAACGGAACGGCTCAATGGATTGATTTTCACCTCGAAAATATGAACCGTCTTGTTCTTCGAAATCGGCCGAACTACGCGTCTCCACTCCGCCCCGTCCCGATCGGCAACCAAACACATACTATCCTAATTTAGTTCTTGCGCGAATGCTGTTAATTTTCTATTCCTTCAGAGAATGGAACTTTTATAGAAGCTTAAACTGAACAACTGATGCAGCATACAAACTGATGAGGTTAACTGAGAGAACCCGGGCACTTGTGTGGTACTCCGGCCTGTTGAGTTAATGTCGGGTCAACTATCCTCCCGATCTGCGCAAATCTCTGTTCGAGGTGTCCAGCTCCCCATAACCAGACTATCTTATTGCTCGATTCTACTTAACCCTGTTCCGTATGCATGAATGCATGGTCAGGCCATGAGTCCATGACCGAGTTATCTAGCTAGCCATGAAAAAGCTTTCTTCTCCATTCGCTCAACTCCCGTTCTTCACCGCCCCTATCTTGCTCGTCCCTTTCCTCCTCCTCGCGCTCATATACTTCCTTCTCTTCCCCAATGGCTTCAACCTCCAGTCAGGACTGCTCGCTCCATGCCAATGCAACACATGTCCGGCCACAACAACGACGACGACACCAGCCAAGCTCGCCACGCCGGCCGTCGACCTACGGGTGCTCCTGGGCGTGCTCACCGTGCCATCCTCCTACGAGCGGCGCGCTCTCCTCCGGCTCGCCTACAAGCTCCAGCCGCCACCCACCGGCGCTGTCGTCGACGTCCGCTTCGTCTTCTGCAACGTCACCAAGGAAGAAGACGCCGTGCTAGTGGCCCTCGAGATCATCGCCTACGACGACATCCTCGTGCTCAACTGCACGGAGAACATGAACGATGGCAAGACCTTCGACTTCTTCTCCGCGGTCCCCAAGCTCTTCGCCGACAAAGATCCGCCCTACGACTACGTGGGCAAGGCCGACGATGACACGTACTACCGCATGTCGGCCCTCGCCGACGCGCTCCGGAGCAAGCCTCGGCGGCGGCACGACGTGTACCATGGATTCCTGTGGCCGTGTGACCTCGAGAGTCCAAACCCGGAGTGGCAGTTCATGGTGGGGTGGGGGTACGTCGTGTCGTGGGACGTGGCGGCGTGGATCTCGTCGGAGCCCGGGGAGCGGATGTCCCGGAATTACACCAAGGGGGCGGAGGACATGGCGTTCCGGCATTGGCTCCGGCTTGGGGGAAAGGGGAAGAACATGTATGGGGAGGGGAAGAGGATGTATGACTATCTTGACGGGGAGAAGCCGGACAGGGAGAAGAGCTGTTACCGGCATGAGCTCGTGCCGGACACCGTCGCCGTGCACCGGCTCAAGAGCCGCCTCTGGTGGGCGCGCACGCTCAGGTTCTTCAACTCCACTGAGGGGTTTAAGCCTTCCAAAATGTACCATCTAGACTTCTGATTCTTTAATTTTCCCTTGCAAGTGCATGCTTCGTAACCACCAAGAGTAGTCATAAGGTTTCATTTATCAAGGTTACATTCATGAATCGATCACGGGTGACTTGTAAAGGTCCACTTCGGTTGAATAATTTGCAATCCACGTATCAGTATTCAGTAGTTAAGAGCTGCCATCCCTTGGCCTCAACTACAGTGGTGGCGGCGAGGGCCGTAGTACTGAAGATGTAACGAGAAATCCCCAGCCGGTCGCTTCAAGATAAAATGAAAAATCAAACGATGTTGGGCACTTTGGCCCATTTTTCATTATTTCTGTACAGATACTTTCCATTTATTAATATATGTCTGTAGGCAACATTTTGCCTACAGTCTTTTCCCTCAAAAATAAATAAAAATAAACGATGGACAAAGCTGAGGTCAAAGGTAATCAGGCCCATTAAGAGGAAGGAGATCGATATGGCCATAGTTCAACCAACGTGGACCATTAACCATGGCCCGGTCTGTCTATCTCATAAACAAAGTGTTCTTGCCTTCTTCTTTTTTGGGAAACCAAATGAGACGAATCAACTTTTTTTTTTTTACGAAAAGCAACACGGTTGTGATTCATTGATTAAGCAAGGAGGATATATAAAAGTCTCAACAGTCCATAAACGGCAAATAACAAAGAGGTATATACAGAGATCGGTAAAGACCGGCAACAAAAGGAATTACTCGTGAGGTCTAACTCGGTGGAACCAGAACTTCTCAATCATGGGATAAGGCTAGCTCCCTTGTGCACGGCGAATCGCCATGCCGCAATCTCCTCAACGGCGAAGCCGATGATCGACGAGTTGGTGGAACGCTTCGCATTGAACGTCGTGTCATTTCTTTCCTTCCAAACCGTCCACCAGAAGAGCATGAAGAAGACGCCAAGCCGCTCCCTAGCCACAGACGAGGTAGCGCCATCATCACAGATAGTCCAGTGCTCCACCATCGAACTATCCCGTGTACCACGCCATTCAGGTGGCAGGTTCCACAGCCGCAACAGCTCATCACATAGGTTCGCCACGGACGGGCAACCGATGAACAGGTGCTGCGCATCCTCCGACGAGCTTCTACCGAACTTGCAAACCGGATCATGGTCAATTCCTTTGCGGGCAAGGCGGTCAGCGGTGAGACAACGATTTTGAAGCGCCGTCCAAGCAAAGAAGCGAACTTTCAGGGGGATCCTCACCGGCCAAATTAGAGCACCCATACTAGGGGTGGAACGGCCATGGAATTGCATACCATAAGTAGAGGAAGCAGTGTAGGTGCCGGACATATTGAATTTCCAAAGGATCATGTCCGTCTCATCTGACAGATGGACGTCTCTCAAACGAATCCAGAGGTCGACGAACTCAGCAAGAACCCTTGGGCCCGGCTCCCGCCTGATTGCCGCGACCCAACGCTGCTCCACTAAGGCCTCCTTGACAGAAATCTTCTTGCAAGAGGAGAAAGCGTAGAGCTGCGAGAACTGACTTTTGAGAGTGCAGCTACTAAGCCAAGGATCGTGCCAGAAAGAACATCTAGCCCCATTGCCAATCACAAATCTGGTCCCAACATGAAAAAGAGCCAAGGTGGAGGGATCATTGCTGAACATATTGAACCGCTCCGGATCAGCGCCGCCCCAGCACTTCCATAGCCACCTCACGCGAAGAGCTCTGCCATGCATCGCGAGATCCGGGATACTGAGCACCCCTAGCGACTTGGGAACATAGACCTTAGACCAGGCGACAAGGCACCTAGCTCCCGGACAGCTATCTGAGCCCGTCCATAGAAAAGCCCAGCGGAGTTTATCAATCTGCTTCAAGGCCCAGACCGGCTGAGCCATCGCCACCATCTGGAAGGTAGGGAGCGCCGACAGAACCGAGTTGACGAGAACGAGTTTACCGACGGTGGATAGGAGGCGGCCCTGCCATCCAGCAAGGCGCTTGGCCACCTTGTCGATGATCGGCTGGAAATTAGAACGTCTCAGGCGCGAGATCGAGAGAGGCATGCCCACATAAGTGCAAGGGAAGGTCGCCACCGAGCATGGGAGCACATCAGCGAATTGGGCCGCTGCCACCTCCAGACTGCAACTAATACTGAACATAGAGCTCTTCCTGAGGTTTATTTGAAGCCCCGTAGCATTGCCAAACAGCTTGAGAATAGCACTGAAATGAGATGCTTCCATAGCCGAAGCATTAAAAAAATAGGATGACATCGTCTGCATAAATGGAGATCCTTCGGGTCAACGGGCGTCTACCAATCGGAAGCAAAAGAGTAGTCCTCTCCGCAGCATTGATCAAAGCTCTGAGGCAGTCCATCACAATTATGAATAGCAAGGAAGAGAGGGGATCACCCTGCCGGAGGCCGCGTCGGTGAAGGATGGCCTCCGACACCTGCAGGTCCACAAGGATGATAGAAAATTAAGCAATTTCGAGAATAACAATTCAATGAATAATTCCAGAATATAGATCATGACGACAGTAGCAACTAGCAGATGCATCTCGAAAATACTAGAAGTATTAAACGGCACAACGAACAGCAATATGAACTCGCAGATCATAACTAAACAACAGATCGAATCACAATGTACGTACTGTTACGGTGGAGAGGAAGCCGTTGCTGTTACGTTCGCTTGACGAAGTTGATGACGAAGAAGATGGCGGCGGTCGCGCACCCGCCGAATTGAGAAGGCAGACGACCCGTGGTTACAGGGAAGCGAGCAGTCGTGCGGAGCGCTTCCCAAAAACCTTATTCGCCCTCTCCCGTACAGGATCGCAAAGGTGAAAGGTTCCGGAGACCTGCTCCCCCGAGGGACGGGCGGCTGTATATATAGTCACGCATGTATAGGTCGGTTCGGTTTAGGAAACCTGAACCGATCACGCGTCCGTAACTGATTTGTAAAAATACCTCGCGCGCGTGATAAGAGGCCCGGCACCGCACCGCACCGCAACGGCACGGCTCGGGCTCGGGCTCGATCCACGAAACGCGGCGCGCGCGCGTCGTGACGAGGCAGGCGGAGGAGGAGGAGGAGGAGCGTGCGTGGTGATTTCCCTTGCTCAGTTGCTCAATAGGTGAGAAACAACATTCCTTATATGTTGGTCTCACTCACTCTAAACTAGCAAGGTGGGACTATTCTCTTCCCACTCCCCTCATCCCACTTCATGAATGGGCCTTTGAGATTTTTCAGAATTTATTAAAACTTGGGCTTGGGCTGATCAGGCCCACCAAATTGTAACAATCCCCCACCAGATCTCAAATACCCATTTAGAGATTTACCTGTTCTCGCTACTTGTTTATATACTAGTGTTTCGGCAGAGACTGTTAAGTTGAACTTCTGCCTAGAACTTTAAGTTACATCCATCACTCACAATGGACTAAGCCTTGAATTGCAAGCTGGCGTGAAATAGTTTCACTCAAAGTCAACCAGTACTGGGCTAACAGTAGTCTACCCCGCGGGTGGAGCATATGCGTCATACTCCGTGGTCTCTTCATGAGTTACTAGAAATCACCCAAATCTCATAGACTGCGACGTTAGACAGTCTGACTCATATATGTGTGTTTTTTCAAGAATACTCTGTAGGACAACATCTTTCGCTACTCATAGCCGCAATGAACACATTAAGGCATGTCGCCAACGTGCCTTACAGTAATTTGAGAGTCGCACATCTTCACATAGAGAGGGTTATAACATACTCTCCTCTGTATACCGATAGCTTCGTTCTTCTCAGATCCTACTTCACGGGATCTCCGATCACATAGGTTGGGTTACCACTATGGCACAACATTCATGGGTCTCAACCCCATCTCCCTCGATGCACTCTCTATCACATTACGTGATAGTCTCTTGGTAAAGGGATCTGCCAGGTTTTTCTCTATTTGAATATATGTAACAGTTATCACTCCGAAGTTTTTCAATTTCCTGACAGACTGCGCACGTCTCCTCACGTGTTTTGATGACTTCGCGTTATCCTTTGAACTGTTTACTTTAGTAATAACCGTTTGATTATCACAGTTCATTAGAATAGCCGGCACTGGTTTTTCAACCACCTGCAAGTCCATCAAAAGATCTCTAAGCCACTCTGCCTCAAAGGTGGCTGTATCTAAAGCAGCAAGCTCTGCTTCCATAGTTGACCTCGTCAATATGGTCTGTTTGCAAGATCTCCATGATACTACACCGCCACCAAGTATGAAGGCATACTCGGTTGTGGTGTAGAGATCATCTGCTTCAGAGATCCAGTTTGAATCACAATATCACTCAAGCACAGCTGGATGCCCTGAATAATGTATTACATAACTCATCGTACCTTTTAGATAGCGCAATATCCTTTCTAGTGCACACCAATGATCTATAGCCGGGTTTGACGTGAAACTACTTTAAAATTTGCTCACAGCAAAAGAGATATCAGGCCTCGTGGCACTAGCTAAGTACATAACGGAACCGATTATTTGAGAGTATCTCAATTGATCTTTCCCTTCTCTATTGTTCTTTCTGAGTATCACGCTGGGGTCATAAGGTGTTGGTGAAGGTTTGCTGTCAGTAAAACCGAAGGGACTCAAGACCTTCTCAACATAGTGGGATTGCAACAAAGTAATTCCACTCTCATCCTTAACCAGCTTAATGTTAAGAATAACATCAGCCTCTCTCAGATTTTTCATATCAAAGCAATTTGATAGAAACGACTTGACCTCATTTATCACTTTTATGTTTGTACCAAAAATCAGAATATCATCCACGTAGAAACACAAAATAACACTTTCGCCCCCACCATGGCGATAGTACACACATCTATCAGCCTCATTAATGACAAAGCCTGCAGAAGTTAAAGTTCTGTCAAACTTCTCGTGCCATTGCTTAGGTGCTTGTTTTAGTCCATACAAAGATTTTAGTAACTTGCACACTTTTCTCTCTTCACCCTTTACCACAAATCCATCTGGTTGTTCCATGTAAATTTCTCTTCCAACTCTCCGTTAAGGAAATCTGTCTTTACGTCCATTTGATGAACGACAAGACCATAGGAGGCAGCCAGGGATAGTAGTACTCGAATGATGGTAAGTCTAGCAATGGGTGAATAGGTGTCGAAGTAATCTTCGCCTTCTTTCTGAGTGTAGCCTTTCGCCACAAGCCGTGCCTTATACTTTTCAATAGTACCGTCAGGCCTTAGCTTCTTCTTGAACACCCACTTGCAGCCTACTGGCTTACAACCGTGGGGTCGTTCAGATAGCTCCCAACCCCCATTAGAAAGAATGGAGTCCATCTCACTCTGGACAGCTTCTTTCCAGTCATCTGCATCCGGAGATGCATATGCCTCTGCAATGGTTTTGGGACTATCCTCCACAAGGTACACAATGAAGTCATCACCGAAGGATTTTGCAATCCTTCGTCTCTTACTCCTGGAAGGAGCTTCATTGTCATCCTTCTCAACGTCATCCTCTGGATGTTCAGATTCATTATCAGATGTATTAGATTCAGGTATGCTAGACTCAGGTAATATTTCAGAAGAAATTCTAGCAATGCTATGCATATCTTTCATAGGAAAAATGTTCTCAAAAAATGTTGCATCACGAGATTTCATAATAGTATCAACATGCATATCAGGTACCTCGGATTTAACTACTAAGAATCTATAGCCCACGCTCCGCTGAGCATAGCCTAGAAAGATACAATCCATTGTCTTCGGTCCGAGCTTGCGTTTCTTGGGAATTGGAACGTTGACTTTAGCCAAACATCCCAAAGTGCGCAAGTAAGAAAATGATGGCTTTCTTCCAATCCACTCCTCGTAGGGAGTATTCTCTTTATTTTTGTTTGGGACTTTATTCAGGACATGACATGAAGTCAGTAGCGCCCCCCCCCCCTCCACATGCCTTAGATAAACCGGCAGTGGCTAACATGGAATTCATCAAGTCAGTCAGTGTGCGGGTTTTCCTCTCGGCGACCCCGTTTGATTGGGGAGAATAGGGAGGCGTCCTCTCATGAATAATACCATGTTCCGCACAAAATTTATCAAATACATTGGAAAAATACTCGCCACCACGATCCGACCTAACACGTTTGATCTTTCTCTCCAATTGATTTTCAACTTCAGCCTTATAGATTTTAAAGTAGTCTAAAGCCTCATCTTTAGTTCGCAACAAATAAACATAGCAGAATCTAGTAGCATCATCAATTAACGTCATGAAATATATCTTTCCACCTTTTGTCAACACACCACTCATCTCACAAAGATCAGAATGCATGAGTTCTAGAGGTGCCAGATTTCTCTTCTCGGCCGCCGTGTGGGGCTTTCGAGGTTGCTTTGATTGCACACAACTATGGCACTTAGAACCTTTGGCAATGGTGAAAGTAGGAATTAAACTCATAGTGGATAGCCGAGACATTAAACCAAAATTAACATGACATAAACGAGAGTGCCAAACAAACATATGGTTTACTGACATGTCACTAAAATCAGAAAGGGAAAAACGGAACAAGTCTCCGCACTCATAGCCTTTACCAATAAATTGTCCATGTTTGGACACAACCACTTTATTAGACTCTAAAACTACCTTAAAACCATCTCTACATAAAAGGGAACCGCTAACGAGATTCTTGTTCATGGAGGGGACATGCATTACGTTCCTTAGCCGCACGATCTTTCCCGAAATAAACTTCAGATCGACCGTACCAACAGCACGAACAGCTGCATGCGACCCGTTCCCCATCAAGACGGTTGAATCCCTTCCATGCTGGTAATAATTAAACAAAGAGATGTGAGAACATACATGAACATTAGCACCCGTATCAATCCACCAACATGGAGATTGAAACACTGAAATTACAGTAGGTAAAATACCGTACGTGTCAGTGTCGCTAGCGGTCACGACTTGTTGACAGTCTTCTGCCCCGTTTTCCCTCTCCGATCTGCACGATCAGAACAGTCTCTGGAAAAGTGGCCGAGCTGTCCACAGGTGAAACAATTCATCTCGCCTTTGTTTACTTTCTTCTTCTTCTTGAAGGTAGTAGTTTGCGCAGGCTTGTTGTTAACAACAGCGGACTTCTTCCCTTTGTTCTTTTCGTTGCCGTGAAAGTTCCTCTGTACCATACTGGCGTTAGACGGAAAATCAACAGACTTCTCAGTGGTGTCCTTAGCCCGAGCTTTCTCTTCAACAACAAGGGACGCTATCAGTTGTTCAACTGATATCTCTTGTCTCTTGTGTTTTAGAGACGTGGCGAAGTTCCTCCACGCGGGAGGTAACTTTGCAATAAATCACCCAGCCACGTACTTGTCGGGTAAATCACACTTGAGAAGTTTGAGATCTCTCACAATGATCTGTATCTCATGCGCATGTTCAACTATAGAACGGTTATCCATCTTGTACTCGTTCAGCGACTCCATGGTATACAATTCACTGGCTGCATCGGTTGCACCGAATTTAGCATCCCGTGCATCCCACAGCTCCTTCCCGTCTTCTATGTGCATATACACATCATAAAGACGGACAGAAAGAACACTCAGAATGCATCGTCTAAAGGCAACATTGGCATCTTGAAATTTTTTCTGAGTTTCCTCAGATAAATCTCCCTCTGGTTTGCCGTCTGTCACCCAGAATACTTTCAGAGTCTGCAACCAGAGCATGGCCTTTAATTGCCATCTCTTGAAGTACATCTCGGAAAATTTATCCGGCTTCAATGCATCGGCTAAACCCATAGTTAAATCAGAAAATTACTTACAATAAGATTTTTGGATTGTTGGAAAATTAAGCAATTTCGAGAATAACAATTCAATGAATAATTCCAGAATATAGATCATGATGACAGTAGCAACTAGCAGATGCATCTCGAAAATACTAGAAGTATTAAACAGCACAACGAACAGCAATATGAACTCGCAGATCATAACTAAACGACAAATCGAATCACAATGTACGTACTGTTGCGGTGGAGAGAAAGCCGTTGCTGTTACATTCGCTTGACGAAGTTGTTGACGAAGAAGACGGCGGCGCGTCGCGGACCCGCCGAATCGAGAAGGCAGACGACTCGTGGTTGCAGGAAAGCGAGCATTCGCGCGGAGTGCTTCCCAAAAACCTTATTCGCCCTCTCCCGTACAGGATCACAAAGGCGAAAGGTTCCAGAGACCTGCTCGGGATGGAGTAGACTACGACGACGGCGCAAAAGCGAGAGACAGGCGAAACCCTAGCGCGGTTGTGTTACGTACTGATCGGAGGGACGGACGGCTGTATATATAGTCACGCAGGTATAAGTCGGTTCGGTTTAGGAAACCTGAACCGACTTCACAAAATCTGCACGCGTCCGTAACAGATTCCAAAAATACCTCGCGCGCGTGACAAAAAGATAAGAGGTCCGGCTCGAACTCGATCAACGAAACGAGTGGCGTGGCGAGGCGAGCGGAGGAGGAGCGTGCGTGGGGATTTCGATTGCTCAGTTGCTCAACAGTTGAGAAACAACATCCCTTATATGTTGTTCTCACTCACTCTAAACTAGCAAGGTGTGACTATTCTCTTCCCATTCCTCTCATCCCACTTCATGAACGGGATTTTGAGATTTTTTAGAATTTATTAAAACTTGGACTTGGCTGATCAGCCCAAAAATTCTAACAAAAGATGTGTGTCGACGACGTACGGAGCAGCAGGGCGACCCATTAAGATTTATGGGTGATTGTGAGAGCACGAAATGATTTCATTTCCAAACCAAACACTGTTGTGGAGTTGTCAGCTAAGCAGGTCAATCTCGCTGCGGCGGCTAGCTTGTTTCAACGGCCACGTTGATATCTTTGGCTCTTAGTCAAAAGGAGTGTACATTTAACATCTTCCATCTTCCAAAATCAGGAAATTAAAAGAATCCGCTCCAAACTAGGATCACAATTTCATCATTACTCAGCTGAAAATTCTTCATAAAACATGTGGTAAAATAGTGAAACGAAGATGTCGTCAGAGTTGTCTTGCAAGGCAGAGGCCAGAGGGAGGCATGGATGGTTAAAAAAAATACGAGCAGATTAATCAGCAGCAACACATCGCGCAACACGAAGCTCAGCGCCCAAACTCGGCGACGCAGGACGGCGAGCCGTCGGCGACGACGACGGCGGCCAGCGACACGCGCAGCACGACGCGGCAGCGCATGGCGACGCGCACGGTGCGCCTTCCGTAGAGCCCGCCGAGCACGCTGATTCTGCCGTCCACCGCCGTGCGGCTCGCCAGCCGCACCTCGCCGCGGCCGCCCAGCAAGACCTCTCGGACCACCTCTGGCGCGAGCACCCTGTCCACGAACACGTCCACGGCGGCTCGCACCTCGCTCTCGCCCCGCGCCGATGCCAGCCCCGGGGGCGCGCTGCCCACGCCGACCACGACGCCATCGGCATCGGCATGGGCGTCGAGGAGGAAGATCTCGGTGGTGCTGGCGCCGAAGCGCATGGACTCGTAGTTGGGGTTGCCGATGAGGAGCGCCGCGGAGAGCGTGGCGTTGATCCGCAGCTGCGGGAGGAAGGAGACGCGGAAGCGGTCCACGGCGAGGGACGACATGGTCAGGCTCGGGTCGCGGACCTTGAGCACCGTGAGAGACAGCGCCAGAATCGCCACGGCGCCCGTCGCGGTGACCGCGGCCAGGGCGCAGCACGCGCGCCGCAGCAGCACACGGCGCCGGTGTTGCCCGGCCGGCTTCGCGATCAAATCGCCTGCGCGCGCGTCATCGGCGTTGATAGTCTTGGCTTTGCTCTTGGTCTTGGGCTCGGGATCGGAAGCTTTGCTGCTGGATTTCTTGGGCGTGGAATCGGCCATGGTGATGGGGTGTGTTGGCGTGCGGGAGTTGGCATGGCATTTGGCAATTGCAGAGCACGAGCGGCGGTTGGGGTGCTGTGGGTATTTATGGCGGGTCTCTGTCAGTCGCGCGCGGCCAGATTGATTTGGCGCCAATCTGGTTGTTGGGGAGTTGGAGGTCGCGGTCGGAACGCCATTTTCGTACGTCGAGCTTAAATTCGGTCAGTGCGCGGTGGGCAGCCACTCGGCTCATGGTCGACGGGTTGAAGTGACGCTAGCACCTTCGGGCCGAAATTGCCAGGCAAGATGTTTTAGTAGCGGTCAGCCCAGCCCAAATGCGTAGCGGGAGCTTTATCATTGGCACGTTTTTTTTTAGGCCTATCATTGGCACGTTACCTCCTAACCAAACGTGAAATTTGGTTGGCTGCACCACAAAATCAGGTTGGGGCCAACCTGCCTAAATTGGATTTGGGGCTTCGGCGGTTACCGTTCCACGCTTGACGGACCCAACGACGCTAGAAGCAATGGCGTGTGGTGAGGCTCTATCTTTGGCTGCGGGCCTGAATCTTACTAAGGTATGTGTGGCGTCGGATTGCCTCTCTGTTATCAAGAACCTTCGGACGGAGGATCTGGGCTACTACGCTGCAATTATCAGGGACATTGGGACAAGAAATGAGCATTTTCAGGAGGTGGCGTTTATTCATGAAAATAGAACATTTAATTTTGATGCTCATAACTTAGCTAAAGCGGCTTCTCCGCTCTCGTTTGGCCATCATATTTGGCTTTTAGATGTCCGGAATATTGTATGTATTCCTTTACAGACGAGAGTTGAATAAAGTTTGCCTTTTCCCTAAAAAATATCTAAATTGGATCTTCAACCAAACACACCCTTAGACTCATCAATTGAGTATATGATTTATCAAATAGGATAACTAGCATTTTGGTATCCCTTTCACATTCTTTTTAAGATATAAATATAATTGGATGATTAGGACATGATTGACAAGTGGACGATAAAATATTAGTAATAACTTTTACTCGAGTCTTCGGAGTAAGATTTGATTGTGTTTTAGTTTTTGGCACTGCAAGCAGGGAAAGTTAATGGATATACTTGTCAAAAAAAATTTCTAAAACTTCTAATATGCCAGAACTAGTTTATTTGAAAGCTTTCTTGGGATCCATTCAAGAGAAAGACTGTACTCCTTACGATCCATTAACAATGTCTCAGATTTTGTGCTAACTTAGCACAAAATTGTAATAAGTTCAAGGCACTTATTATGGATCAGCGGAAGTATATTACAATGTCAATTAAGAGGGGACAGAGCGAAAAATGGAATTATTAAGGGGGCCAAAACATTAAAACACACAACTAGTGGTAATAATAAATTAGGGGCTTATAAGCAATTTCTGAATCTTAGGGGGGTCAGGGCACCTGCTGGCCCCCTGCCTCCGCCGTTGGCTCAATCAGCTAGATCATGTATACGTACTCTAGAATCACCTCTTTAGATATTTGAGTGACAGAAGCACAATTTGGATCAAATAATGATGTGTAATTTTTTAAGAAAGAAAAGAAGGATACATTTTGTTTAAAAAATCTTCTATGTATTCCAAAGATCTTCTATTGGTGCCACAACATACTATTCGTGTTTGTTCTCGTCGCAACCATCTTTGCCAAATCAAACATATGGTGTAGCCAAAGGTAAACGGATCATAGTCTGACACCTTTATAAGTGAAGCTTAAGGCCTTTCAGGTTCATTCTTGAGAACGTACTCGCCAAGCAAGATAGTTAACGTGTTAGCTACAACACTGCATACGTCGAGTCACGCGGCAATTTTATCCATCTTTTACGACTAGGACTAATGAGGTCTTTAATCCCATTTGTTGATCCATAGCTTTATTTATTGGCGTCAGTTTCAGTCCAGTAAAGTGCTTTCACTATTGGTGTTATTTCCGATCTTAACGCATTTCATCACTTTACTGGAAAATTTAGCCTCCATTTACTCAAATTTGTAGTTTCCACCACCTATAAGGCTGACCCCTAGGATTTGACAGCGGACATCAAGCCATATATATGCGCTTTATGCCCAACCATGCCGGATAACACTTGCGTCATATGTTTTAACATCATTGCTAACACAAAGTTAGCTAATGCACTTTTTGACAAACAATTCTTTCGATCCCAACTCATACTAGAGTTTTATGATTTTATTAACATTGTGTAACTAAAAAAATATTTTTAAATAATAGTGAGGTAAAAAAAAGTTTAGAAATTTAAAATCATCAATATGAACAGTCATATTAATAAAACCAAGAACACAACAGCTTTCACGAATTTTTGACCAAGGTCGCCCATCAGCTCACTCCCTTCTATCAAAGCAACATGCTATCATGCAGCGAATATATGTACTCATGGATTCTCC
The DNA here is from genome assembly GCF_000005505.3 of Brachypodium distachyon. Taxonomy (NCBI): domain Eukaryota; kingdom Viridiplantae; phylum Streptophyta; class Magnoliopsida; order Poales; family Poaceae; genus Brachypodium; species Brachypodium distachyon. Next base: position 13,725,137 of record NC_016132.3, on the reverse strand, counting down.
TACACTCACTCACGCGTCGAAACTTGTTACTAAAGCTACCATGTGGAAGATATATATGTAACTTCTTTCTATAACTTTTCTGTTTGATGAACGATTTGTTTATTGTATTTTGTAATATTGGAATCTATGTTGTGTCTGCTGAGCATTTTGCTAGAATTCGTAATTTTGGAAATGTGTTGTGTCTGATGAATTTGCTGGGATCTAAATTTGTAATGATTAACATATTTCCGATAGCGAAGTTATCTTTTCTATCTCCCTTTTATTTCATTGGTATCATGTACCACTGCAATTATGTGGCGAGACATGTCCTGTTTGAGCCCACGTGGCAATTGAACAAAGATTAGATAAATATCACGCGAGCCTACACCCTACGGTCATCATGTTTTGAATGTTTTTTACATTACCAAATAAGTTTGCAGTGTATGAGAGAGGAATCATGGAGTCATCGTAGGCAGACAGTACATACATTATCTTTGCATTCAAGCAAAAAGAGTAGTCTCTGAAACAATCAAGGCAGGCGCATGTATGATTTCATTGCTAACAACATTATCACATTATCTCGCTTAAATAAAACAAAAACAGTGCAGCCGGCATAGTTCGTTTGCTCACCTATCCGGTGTCTCCCTTGCTCTTTTAGCCTTCCATTTGTCGATTTAAGATTTTTTTTCATTTTTATTCTATCTTTTCACCTTCATGGAGTACATGATTTTAACATCATTATAATTCAAAGGTACATACTGGAGCACACATAATCAAGCACCATTTCAAATTCTAATTTGAATAAAAACATAAGGCATAATTGAACAACTATTCAAATTTGAAGTAAAAGTACAAGATATGGTTGAACAAAAATTCAAACTCGAATGTTCAAAGGCCGCATTTCAAATTTGCTGTCTAAAATAGAATTTATGCTTTGATGATGGAGCCGAAGGGATGACTAGTATGATTGTTGTTTTCTCCTTCGGATTCGATCACGATGATGCTCCTCGCGTTGAACTTTTCATTGAGGATGGAGACTTTACAGCTCCTGATCAGCTTGAATTCGAGGGCATAGACTCGACCATTAAATTGTTAAAGGTAGGCACTTTCAGCGGTGTATGAACCCAATGGACGAGTTGGAACCCTTTTAGTCTAGTCCTTAGAGAGAGAGGAACTCAACCAAGACATTAATCCTTGATAGCAGAGACATAGTTCTGATGAAGTAACTCCTCATGAATCATGACAAGTTGACAACCCACTCCCTGCAGTGCTCGAAGAGTTGTGGCAGCGAGGTTTTGAGGGGTTTGAGGGGATGGCATCGCACCATGGGTGAAAAGGGACTGTTTTAGTATCGCCCAACACGAGGCTTCAAGAGAGTTCTTGCGGGTGGGTCTTAGAAAGGTTAGTATCTAGTGCTCCGTCTGTTCCACGAAACAATTCACTTAGATTTTTTTCTCGTTTGTTTCATAATATAGCTTTCTTGGCTCCTGCAACCGACCAATAACAGTTCACATCCATTTAGTACTGATCCGATATGAGTTGTCATTTCTAATGTCTGACATCAAATCAGATCAACAAAACTAAATCAAGTGCAGAAATATGTATACAAGATGTTTCGTGGAACGGAAAAAGCAGGAGCAGCACACCAGTAGTATTTTTTCAGTGCTTCCGTGGCCAGCTAAGTGCGGTTCCTTGGAGTTGGAGGCAAGGGAAAAGTTCAGGGGCGCAAATCCGCTTCCAGGAGACCAAACACTTGGCACCTTGAGTTTTGTCAGGTTCGGACCAGAGGAAAGCTCGAGGGATCCTATCAATCTGCTGGATAACCAATACAGGTTAAGAGCGCAGAGTGCACGACATTTACCGGAACAAGACATACAGATTTGGAGATGAATTGCACTTGACATCGAGCCAACTTCGTTGTAAACTTATCGATCATCGGTTTGTAAAATCACTTCTTTTGACCACGTTGCACGGGTTCTTGCTGGTCCTTAGACTTTCAATACCGTACTGGCTGAGAATCGTTTCCGGTTTCATTTTTTTTACCACAAGAATCGTTTCAAGTTGGAACGGAAAGTCAAGTTCTCACGTTGGCCCGACACACTTTCAATACAGTACGGCCGAGCATCGAGATCCACTAACGGGAGAGCCGGGAGCATTTTACGAGAGCCCCGGTCCGTCGGCGCGATGCGATCGGCCGGCAGAGCGCTGCTGCTGTGCTGCCGCCGACTGTCGTGGAGTACGTACTACACGTCGGCAAACAACACAAAGATAAGAACGGGAAATAAGAGATGCCGATCCAGCCGCACCGTCCGTTCCCGGGAATCGCACCGCGTGGAATCCCCGCTCCGAAGCTTCTTCTTCCTCCCCTTTCCCTTTCCTATTTTACTCCGTCAATCCACGCGCCGTCCACATCCAGAAACTTCAAAGGCACAGCTCACTGTGGCTGACTTATAGAAACCCACGAATATCGCCAACTTGCACTTACCAAAACTCCAGAAAAACCACTCGGATCCCACGCGCCGCAGCACGTGGTTCCCACGTCTCCACGCACGCGCCTCTGCTCGCTGCTCTCTGCTCTCTGCCTCCTATAAACACAAGAACACGCCGCGTCCGCTTCCAGCAAAATCCCCTGAAACCAAAAACCCCATATCTCGATTTTGAGCTCTGAAGCTGAAGCCATGGCGAGCCTGATAGACAAGGCCAAGGGGTTCGTGGCGGACAAGATCGCGCACATGCCGAAACCGGAGGCGTCGCTGGACAGCGTCTCCTTCAAGGGCGTCAGCCGCGAGGCCCTCACCGTCCACAGCAACATCAACGTCACCAACCCTTACTCCCACCGCATCCCCATCTGCGACATCACCTTCACCCTCAAGTGCGGCGGCAAGTAAGTGCTCATCTTCCTCTTCTTCTTCCTCCGATCTGGTCAAGAGAAGCTCGATCTGATTCTGAATTCTGGACATGGTTGATTTGATTGCAGGGTTGTGGCGTCGGGGACGATCCCGGACCCGGGTTGGATAGAGGAGGGAGGGGAGGTGACGAAGCTGGAGGTGCCGGCCAAGGTGCCCTACGACTTCCTCATCTCGATCATGAAGGACCTGGGCAGGGACTGGGACATCGACTACGAGCTCCAGGTCGGGCTCACCATCGACCTCCCCATCATCGGCAACTTCACCATCCCGCTATCCACCGCCGGCGAGCTCAAGATGCCCACCTTCTCCGACTTCTTCGGCGGCGGAGGCAAGGACGACGAGGACGACAAGAAGGCCAAGGACAAGGAGTAAATCAGCCGGGCTCTGTTTGGCACCGTGTACCAGCCTAGCTGATCTCTCTGTTTTGCTTGATTGCTGCTCTGCTGCTCAGCTTTGAGCTGGATGGATCCCTGTACTGCATGGTCACCAATAATAATTAGCGTGCGAATGTGATTTTGAGTTTCCCGAATTGTCAACGCGGTCTCTGGTGATCAGAAATGAATGGTGTTGCTCGATCTGGCTGGGAGGAGGTCGATCTCCTTGCCTTTTGAAGCATGTTAATTCAGCTGCAAATTCATATTCAGGAAAACTAGGCAAACGAAAAATAATCCTCAGGATTTGTTTTATATTTTTGGGCAAAAAATTGGAGAGGAATTTATATTTTTGGAACTAAGCTTTCCTTCCGTGAGTTTGGTCAGAAAAAACAAATCTTTCCTTCCGTGGGCCAAATTGCCCGACCATGGGCCGGCATAGGGCAAACAAAGAGGTGGGCATACGGAACTGTTCCAAAACAAAGAGAGATAGGAACTGGTCGTCTCGAACAGCCCGCTAATAATCTGGCCCAGCCCAATGCCGTCAGGGTTTTAAACAAAACATCGCGTCAGGATTTGACACGTGACAATGTATCGCCTTAAAAAATAAATCAAAACTTCTATCCAGATGTCATGTTTGCCAGGCAGGTGTTACTTTGATTGACCGGCGCTTAACTAAGTTGTTTTTATTCTTGATTTTGACTTTGCACGAAATGTCAACCGAGAAACTGTCTAGCTATAAGTATACATGACGATCGACCTGGCTGGTGCCATCAAGTCAAGTGTATGTATATGGATCGAATAAACCTGGGATATACTCCTTGAGTACGAGTTAACTATCATTTGAGTTAAGCGCAGAAGCTAGCATCATCGTCATGCAATGATATCGCAACGAGTTAACTATATATGCTTCCTCCTCTCCTTCGCTCTGATCAATCCGGCATCCATGCATTTGTATATTAACTATCATTTGACTTTACAAAATGTCAAACGATCGGGAGAGTGAACCGTTTGTAATAACGGATTTGCTAGTACTCAGTCGCTTGAGAAATTTCTCGGTCGAGGGTCTAGGCCGTTTGATCATGTGTTTGATTCGTTCTGTAGCTAACGAGGCTGACCATGATAAAAAATGCAACAACTGAATCTATACAATGTCAGCTGGTTGATTTGGCGGTTCATGTCGGTCTAACTATAGGTCACAAGTTCGAGTGTTTGGATGGCCATTTTCTGTCGTTTTTTTGTTTCTTTTTTTTGTTTCTTGTGTTCTCATAGATTTCTTTTTAGTAGTAAAATTGAGCGTCCACCCCACAGGTGATTCGCATGTCAACAATGTAAATTTTTTTTTAGAATCGCGGATAAAATTTCACTGCAATTTTTAGAATCGCCCATGAAGGTTCATCTGCGATTTTTCGAATCACGCATAACCTTCACCTGCAATTTTTAGAATCCTGCATAACTTTCACCTACAATTTTTAGAATCGCGCATAAATATTTCACCTGTAATTTTTAGAATCGCGCATAAAGTTTCACCTGCAATTTTAGAATCACACATAAAGTTTTACCTGCAATTTTTAAAATTTAGTTGTTATTATTTTTGTTGCCTTTTTCCTTTCTCCGTGACGTCGGTTGTGCTGTACAAGTTTGATTTGTCGGGATCGGTCATTTTTAAATTTCAAGTTTTTAGCACCGTTTTAAAATTTATAGCAATACGCATGATAAGCATATGAATGGGGTCTTGCTTTATGTTACTACAAGGACGAATGATTTTTGTTGTGATCTCAAACTCCAAAAAACACAAACACACATGAATGCATGGCTGACTAAAAGCAGAGAGGAGTTTAATCACACATGCACGGCTGGCTGCAAAGGGGAGGGGGAGCTTAATCACACGCATGGCTGGCTGAGTGGCCGTCGACTGAGAAACAATGTTTCTCTCAGCCCGTCGACTGAGAAACAATGTTTTTCAGTCGACCGAGAGGTAGTCAGTCCCTTGTAATAAACTTTAGGTAGTGCAATTTTATTATTTTCTTCGGCCGAAATTACTTGTCAAAATATTACAAGTATCTAAACGTTTTTTACACATACATACATCCATATCTGGACAAATTTAAGATAAGTAATACCGGTCGGAGAAAGTACCATGAATTAGAACATGTCCTAATTAACTTGGCAACACTACAACGAAACCCGCCTCCCGAGCACATCGTCGCCATCGCCGTCCCCGAAGAAGCTGTCAAGATCTTCGTCGAAGAGGCCAAAGAAATCGTCCAGCTCCATCTCCACGGGTGACCTGAGCTCCGAAGACGCTTCGTCCGCCGCCACGGAGGACGAGCCGTCGACGCTGTCCTCACGCCTCGCCGCCCCTGTCGCCTCGTCGGACGTTGATTGGCACACGGTGGTGCCGGCGAGTGCGTTGACAAGCGTGGGCACGGCGTGGCAGTGGTCAGCAATGTAGGTGACGATGAGCACCTCGGGCTTGTCCGGGCTGCGCTCCACCAGCTTCCGCGCCGCGCACGCCTTGAGGCTGCTGCACTTGTAGTACCCTCTGTGTTTGTGCAAGCAGTCGATCAGCCATACGCATGTACACAACATTTACAATACTACCGTAGAAGGTAGCTAGCGATTATTTCTAGTTTGACTTAGAAATAGTTATCTCTTGATTAACGATGACGACATAGCCATCTGGTCAAGAAATTATCATCTTTTGGGGGTTATTTCTCTTGGTTGCTGGAGAACTCAATGTGAAAACCGGACAAAGTTAGCAGGGTTAATTACCGAGGGTACGGGGATCCCTTGATGGGCTTCTGTCCGTACTTGCGCCACGCCCACAGGTCGTCGGCGTCGCCGGAGATGACGCCGTCGGCCACCAACGGCACCTCGCGCACCACCTTCTTCACTTGGCTCTTCCTGCTAATCTTGCTGCACCCAGACGCCATGGGGATCAACACGCAAATCGACTTAAGTTAACCAAGCTAGCTAGATCAAGAGCTCATTTCTTACCTTCTTTTAGGCCGGTGAGCGCGCCCGCCAGGCTTCCTTCCACCGCCTTGCTGCGGCTTCTTCGTCGCCGGCGTCAGCTGACCGGACGATGTCGAGGCGGCCGAGAATAAGGAGACGAGCTCGGACGGCGCCCGCTGCTCGCGGGACATGGCCGTGGATGGCGTGATGGAGAATGGCGCCCGTGGCAGCTGCTGCTCGTGGTGCAAGTCCAGGTACTCCAGCACGTCGTGCAACGACGACGACGAAGCCGTGGTCATGGACGGCGCCGGCGCGCTCACCGGTCGGCCGACGAGCTCCATGGATGCCACACCACGGCCGCGGCTAGCCACGGGTGCCGGGGTAGTAGCCTCTGCGTCGACGCCGGCGCCGGCGCAGCTCCTCACGATCGCCCCAAGACCCCAATCGTCGGAGTCCATGGATCGATATCAGGTAGAGGCGCAGATCGATCGAGGCGCGCGCTAGCTAGCTGAGAGAGCGTGTGTCAACTGTCAAGAACATATATGCATGTGCGGTTGACTTTGGCATGGGCTTTCATTGCGGCGTTTCTGTGTTGTATTTATAGTGCTGCTTGCATTGCGGCACTTGATCATCGACAGAGCGGCTGGGCAGCAGAAAGTCAAACAGAACGGCGCCGGTGCGCACGAAGTGCGTCAGACGATTGATTGATCAGTTCACTGCCCTGATTTTAGCCCCGGATCGACTTGGACAGTTGTGGATATAAAGATATGCACGCCAAGATCGCATCAGGATCTTACACGTAACTAATCGGGGGCTAATTTGATACTCCTATGTGATTTGATAACGCCGTCTTCACGTGTTGCTTTTTATCAGATCAGATGCTGTATCTGTATGTGTAGGTGTGCAGCTAGCTAGCTGTCAACTGTCACTTGACCAGCGCTTTCTTCTTCTTTTTTTATGGTTTTGACTTTGTGCCAAATGTCAACTGAGAAGCTCTGCTGTAGGTACAAGACCTGGCTGGTGTTGTGTGCGTCGAGCAGGGAATAAACCTTTGGATTATGCCTTGTGCAGTTGTGGTTAGACTAGTTTAAGCGCTCAGGTAGCATCATCCGATTGGCCCCCTTCTTTTGAGCTTTTGGGCCAGCTTCTATGTGTCATGCCGCTGAAGCTGAAAAGAAGGTTCCATCGACCAGAAGCCAACCGAAATCACGTGTAAAAAAGTTGCTACGAACAGTTTCGGACTTGCCCCCACGGGGAACCGTTTTTACGGCCAAAATGTCACCACCAAGATCTCATGAAAAAAATGGCTAGACCCGACCCCGTCGCGTGCAACAACAACGGGATTGGGCTCTCTCCATTGCCGTTGTCGCTTCTCCCCTGCCTCGCCTCCTCCCCACCGCCGGCGGTCTTCCCCATCTCACCTGCACCATCTCCCCGAGATCTGTCACGGGCTTCCCCATCTCCCCTGCAGCCACCGCCCTCGCCATCCTGCCCACCGCCTTCCCCATCTCCCCTGCAACAGCAGACCTCGCCATCTCGCCGCGAGTCCGCTAGGAGCAAGGTCAGGTTAGGCCGTCCTAGAGCTCATCATCGGCCATTGCTGCTTCCAAAACTTGACCACGTTGGCCGGGACAAGGTGAGCAAATCTTGGCAATTAATTGATGGATTTGCATGGTGGGGTTGATAGATTCATGGATAAAGTAGCCATTGTTTTTTTGTACTGTTACCATAGTTTAGCCTTTCACTGTATGTGTGAGATTTTCATGGTGTGGGATGGTGGATATGGATAATATGATGGATCTGGAATGATGAATTTATGGGTAAATAGGAATTGTGTGTATTGTTTTGCATGCTGTAGAATGAGATTTTGGCTACTTTTTTTTGGTCATTTTGCTTGTTGTGGTTATATTAGGCAGCAAGGAAAAAAGAAATTTTTTTGGCAAAGCTACATAGGATGTTGTAGCTCATAGAGTTTTCCTTACGTGTGCATCGAAGAAGTGAAAGTTAATAACCGTCCAACTCAGTGTTTTATTTTAATTGTCATTTATGTGGTAAAACAGTCCAAAATATACGCATATTAACAACCAAACACGTAACAATTCAATTTCAAGGCAGCGTAGTCTTTTCATACATAAATCAGACAACAAGCTGTATTTTCATAATCTGAAAAGAAATGAACAGAATAGTTTTTCAGTGCTTTATGTAACAGTAGCTTGTCACATAAATTAAGGTGCAGGCTGCAGCCGAAAAGAAAAGGCCATCGACAGTTTGAGCTTCTCAACGAGCTATCTAATTAATTAAGCTCGGACCTGTATCAATTTGTTAGTAGCACTACTAATTTACTATCGTATCTAGTATCGTTTGACTTTACAAAATGTCAAACGAGAGAGGTGGTTGTTGAGACTTGAGACCCACCGTACCGTACGTACTACACGAGATACACGTACGTCCGAGCCCATGTATTCATCGGTCGATCGGCCGGGAAGTTGCATGTACCGATGTACTCCGTACATACGTGTACCGTGCGCGAGTCGGTCGTGTCGTGTCCGAAGCCAGAAACCGTCCACCGTTTAACATTTTGTTTCAAATGCACGACTTAACACTGCTTAATCTAGATCGTTGGTCTCCAAATCAATGGTACCGATCTGATCTACCAATGGTACACGGATCGATCTCTGGTTAACTTGTTCGCTAATTCTGCCGTTGCTGTGCACTATAGGTACACATACGCGCGTGAGAAGCTCCAGATCATCTGGGTACAATCTGTTGGGAAAGCTCAGAATTTTTAGGAAAAATCTGTTGGGGAGCCAGACCTGCAATCTGCAACAACAACCTAACGGCGCAACCTCGGCGGCGCTGGAGAAGAGAAGCGGCGGGACAATTCGGTCGGCGCTCGTCTCCCCGATCGCCCTTCGCTTCACCCCCTCGCCTTTTCCAGGTAAAGCTCCGATCCGGAGGAGGCTCCCTCCGCTTCACCCACTGCACACCAGGTGCTCGACCGAATGCCTGAGTGAACTCATATCATGCAGCAGTTTCTTTTCTTTTCTTTAGGTAGATGAAAGCTGGATCCAATGTCGTCTCGATCAACTGATCTATTCGTCTCTCCTCCATCTTTGTGCTGCAGATTTTTGCTCTGATCCTTAAAAACCGGATGGCAGCGATGGAGAGGGCACAGAGGTGCTCGGCGGCAAGCCTCACGGAGGACCTCATCGTGGAGATCCTCTCGCGCGTCCCAGTGAAGCCGCTTTGCCGCTTCAAGTGCGTCTCCAAGGCCTGGGAGAACCTCATCTCCCACCCGGAGCACCGCAAGAAGCTCCCCCAGACCCTGGCCGGCTTCCTCTACACCAGCCTCAGCGGCCTGCTCCCAGCTCTGGCCTTCACCAATGCATCCCCCCAGGAGGAACGCTACCCGATCTTCCCCTCTAATTTCTCCTTCCTGCCGGAATTCCAAGACATCAGGATCATGGACTGCTGCAACGGCCTCCTCCTCTGCCGTCTCTGGGAATCCACGGACGATTTCCATTACGTCCTGTGCAACCCTGCCACGGAGAAGTTCACCACCGTGCCACCCTCGGGCAATGCCGACAACCTCTACGCCGCACGCCTGGGCTTCGACCCGGCCGTGTCGTCGTCGAGATTCCATGTGTTTGAGCTCGTGGAGTACGAGGAAGATGACCCGGTCATCACCGGAGTCCGGGTGTATTCCTCTGAAACCAGAGAATGGGTTCACAAGGAGGTCGAATGGAGCGACGACGCTCTGCTCGAGTCTCGCCTGTCAAGAACCGTCTTCCTTAACGGCTCTCTGCATATCCTCACCGATCAGCCTGCTGTGCTCACGGTGGACACGGAGCTTAAGACATGGAGGAAGATCCATCTCAGTCTTCTCCAGGATCAGGATGGGTTCATCCAGCAGTCACAGGGCCGCTTGCATTATGTCAACTTCAGGGAATTCGATTCTGTCACTCGGCTGGCAGTTTACATCCTCGAGGACTACGGCGGCGATGACTGGGTGTTGAAGCATAGTGTTGAAGCTTCACGCATATTTGGGACTACAGACCTTCAACTGGTGGATTGGGTTGCAATGCATCCAGAATGTAACCTGCTCTTCTTCAGTGTGGGATGGGATGGGACGTTGATGTCCTATGATATGGATCGTCAGCAGGTTCGAGTGATCCGCAACCTTGGACATGACTCCCTGCCTCCATATCTGCCGTGTGTGCCTTTCTACTCTGAGTTACCAGCTTTGGAAAACGAGACATAACAATGTCATACAAATACACATTGGTGTCTTTAATAAGAAAGTGAATCTTGAGTTGATACTTATTGGTATGGAGGAACAGCTTAATTTGGATCCTGTTATCTCTGAATTGGAGTGCTTAGATATCTGCCCAGTTTTCTGTTTTCAATCAACTTTCTGGTGTCAGTACTTGTCTCTATATGTTGCTGGTTTTGCTAGACAATGTCTTGTTGGGTTTGCATATTTAGCCGGAACTGTCAAAATGGCATTGCATAGACTGCAACTGTCTTCCATTGCTACATACGGGTAATAGGCTACTAGGTCAGTTTTGCCAAATGTTGAAGGCGTCAAAGGGTTTCACCATGGTCAAATAATCGTAGAGCCCTTGCTGAAAACCGAAGTTGTAAGAAATTCAGAGGTACATTTCGAATTTCTGAAACTGGAAGATAGTATTAAGCCCATGAATCTTGCGACATATGTGGTTAACAAAATGGGATATTTACATTTTTGTTAAGACTCCTTAATTTCGTTTTGGTACACCGTTCGAACTGATACGTCTTTTATCCAAACACACATTTAGGAACCTCAAATGTTTTGTCAAAACATGTAAGCGGAAGCATGAGCAGAACTTCGTTTCTGATTCGGATCACCTTCCGGCTCCTCCGACTCCAAGTATTCTTTCGCCAGCGGCAGGCAGCAGCAGTGCATCAAAAATCAAAATTTTGTACACAGATGTGTTGCTATCAAACGGGAACTGAGGAACTCCTCCACCCATGAGATGGCACCCTTAATATATCTTCATTCATCATCATGAATAGTCGTATGAGTCGGATATAACCAAAAATTTACAAACGGTAGGAAAAGGTGCAGCTATCCTACACCTACAGCAACTACAGGGAAAAAAAGAACTGTATCAATCTCTCTTTCTTTTCAGGCTGCACTATGTTGCTAGCTACTCTATTCACACTTCATCATAACGCCGTCTCAATCAAAACTGGAATGTCAAAACCAGCAGCACTCTTGGAAGTCGAAATCGCCTTATTTACAGTGAAATGGATCAGCACTGCGGCTCGACAAGACTCATTCATAAGAACACACACAAAAATTCATTCCAGAGCGGAGAACTGCTCTTTGTCTTCATGCCACTTCCTCACGATGTCACCCAACTCTGGAAATCCAGCAAGGACAAGGAGCTCTAGAAGTTCAAATGCCAGCTGCTTCAAACAAACTGGGGACTGCATGGAAAACCAATTGTACACATCAGTTAAGCATCATACAGTTGCTACTAAGGTTAATTTGCATTCGATATGGAATGGATTCCCAAAGAATATATACCTGAAGAAAGAAGTAAATATCCTGAGCACATCTTTCGTACTCCTTTCGACCAACCAGACTCACGAGCGCAGATGGAGCTTTATCTGTGCAGATAAATTAAGCAGTAAAAACCAAAGCTAAAAGAAGAATTCCAAAGACCATGCTAACTAAAAATCACAGGTGATGAGTTTGATAGCAGAGAATCATCATGCCTCTAGTAGAACATAAGCAAAAGGAAGAAAGAAAGAAGGGAAAGCAAGTACAAAGTTCACCTATTATCAATTCACGGACAAAATCTGCACGGTGAGCAGCTTCTAATCGTTGTTCTTCAGTCAGATAGTTTGCCATGCCAGTATTCTGGGCAGCAGAAGGTGCAGCTGGTTTTCTATTTGGATGCTTTGTCATGAAAATTCCATCTGGCCAAAGTATCTGTACATGGTGAAATAGAAAACATGGAGCCTAAATTAGGGGGGCAGCCATGACCTAAAAGTTTATGAGAAGAATTTATCTAATCAGCTAATTGCATCAAGTTCCCTTTGTACATTTGTTTGTTGTTAGCACTTGGCACCTGCTTTGCTAAAAATGACACCGGGACTTACTTGTTCAACACGCTTGACTAAAAAGGCAATTATTCTCCCCTTTCTAAGTAACTGGATTTTCTCAACAAGCCAGTCATCAAATGTGTCTCCCATTCCCAATTGCAGTATTTGCTTCGCGACCCAAAATGCTTGCCGTCTACAAAACAAAAACAAAAAAATCAAGGTTATTAGAGATGATTTCACGCGGATTTACTCTACATGTCCCTAAGGTTACAGATGCTAAATATTAGAAATGATAGTCATGTGTGTAGAATTAACTCACCTAATCCAGCCACCATCTTGGAGCTGAAAAACTACATCAACCAGATGAAATATTGGAGCACTAAGATTTGGGGTCATCCACTGCATTAAAGTAGGTATAAAGTTGTTAGTCAGGCAGCTGCTGCATCGCATACATTTAAAGTAAAACAAAAAAAATGTTCAAAAATGAGTGAGAACAGCACAAGAAATAAAGTTAAAGAAGACAACAACTTGATGGTAAAAAATTGTAGAAATATTTAGGACTTACTTCACTAGGATTCCCTGACACTGAGTACCCATCAGATTCAATTTGAGATGTATAATCAGTTTGACTTGGCAACATTTTCTTATGATTTCCTGGATTTATCGTAAATGAGTGATCATTTTGTTCAGGATCACTTCCAGAGTCGTCTTGATAAATATTGGTACTCGTGTTGCTAACATTAGGTCCTAAATTGTGTTCCGCACTTCCTTTCCTCAATCTCAAACCGTCAACAGCAAAGTCCTTATCCTTATCCACTGTATCATGTTGGCATCCACTTAATTGTCTTGTAGAGGCCAAATTTCCATTCAAAGCTTTGGAAGAATTCAATGGTCTTGCACCCTTGTCATTTGATCTTACATCTAAATTGACTGCATGATATCAGCAAGCAGGCTTTAGGTAGCGCTTTAGGAACTTAGAAGCACTAGTTACTCGACTAGAAAGGGGGATTGCTCACCTGATAGTGCCTGGATAACTGAGAGAGAATCTGAGAAAGTGTATGTCTGTAACAAGGAAATTTCACTTTATTATTAGCATCTTCAAAAAAGTTGAACATGATAAGATTTAGAAGAACAAACCTGTGAATCAACACTTAGAAAATCCCAGACTTCGATACAGCTTGAAACAGTGGGAATCTGAAGAAGCTTCTGTAGAATTAACAGGCAGAGTTATCATATGTTCATATGAGTTTTGTTAGTTTCTTGGGGTACCGAATATTTTATTTAGAAATTTTAAAACCTATTTTAGTCTCTAGTGAAACTGATATTAAAATGTATTACTCCAACCACTCTAAGTACATTGACATCGTTTCTTGATTGGACATCTTAATGCTAGCTTATGGTGAGAGTGACAATTAACTTGAGTGTATTCAAATACAAATAGCAACGAAAATACACCTTTAGATATATGTCAAGCAACTTGCACCTCTCTCGAACAACAGGAACCTCTAACCCTGATGATAGGAAATGCTTTGGAGGCAAGTGAAGACTGTACTGAGGATATTCTTTCAGACGCCGATGTAGCTCTTCAAAATGACGAAACCTAAAGTACACAAAACCACAGGGAGAAACAGAAAGCAATATTAGCATCTGAATAATAAGTAAGCATCATTTCTACTGTGGCTCACATAAGTAACACAAAAGGTAGTCACCTCCTCTTGATAGACCAACTATTACCGTTGGCATCGGTTACGGAAACAGAATACACAGCAAACATGCCAGATCCACTTTTTACAATGCTGGCTCCTACCACCTGAATGAGGAAATCCAGTAAAGATTTGTACCACCAGTAGTTAAGAGAATCAAAGAACATTAAATAGAAAATGTGTTACCTCACATCTTAACTTCAGATAAGAGTCTTCCAGCACATTAGTGCTAGAATAATTAGATGAATAAGAAGAGTCAATTGATCCCAATGACAAAGATGAAGCATTTGCACCACTAAATATCCTGGCCATGCTTTCCACCTCAGTATCATCATACAGTCCATCTGTCCTTGAACCATTTGCTGATGTACTTAGTGTGCCTAAATCACCTCCCACCAAGAAAGGTGATCTATCTGCCTCTTGCCAAAAGGGGGTCTTTTGGGAATTTGACCTTGACCTTTTCCTTCCTGAGGAAGTTCTCGACATTTTCAACTTGCCCAAATGACTTCTATTTGTCTTTGCTCTATGGAAACCAGAAGATTCAAGAGGATGATGTATATGGGACGAGGTGCCATTTCCTTTACTTTTGCTATCCCAAACTCTGGTTACAGGAGAGTCCAGGCCAGTAACATTGTTATTTTCATCCTCCTCAGTGCCATATGAACTCTCACTGTCCATTGCAACATCTTCTTGGCTGGCATGCTCAGCCATTTCTCCAGAAAAACTTGTTGGCAGGTGATTAGTGCCATTTGAATATGGAGTAGTTGAGCTTTTCAAATGATGGTCCTCAGAATTGGACAAGGCTGTTTGCTTTTGTGGAATAGTAGGATGATGACGAATTGAAGTGCTGAAGGGAGCTGATTGCTGTGTTGATTTAGTGGTGACTAGAGAAGACCTGACAGGTGCTTTCACAACATGTTCTGCGTTTTCTAAATTGTAATTCTTCCCTTTAGTCCACATATTCTCAAGGTGCTCAGGTGCTACAACTCGACTTTTTCGGTGGGAGATGATGTCCAATGTTTGTGCCGACTCTCCTTCGTAATTCTCTGTAGTTATCCCGTCACGATTTTGGGGATGTACAGAAATACTGGTATCTGAATAGATGTGGGAATCGGAAGTTGAACTGCCTGATTCAAGAGGATGCGAATTGTTGATCAAATGATAATTGGGGGATTTTGGATTGGCACTAGACAGATTTTTAGTTTTACCGAGTTGCACGTCTGAAGCAGTCTTGGACTGACCCTGACTAAATCTCACAAGTTCAACCCCAGGACTTGAGTGATCTGCTAGTGCAGAAAGTTCATCCACAGATGGCATAGGAGGCTCCCTCTGCTTAACCAATGCAACATCCTCCAAGGATCCAGCAACTCCATTATCTGCCTTATTGGCACGAGAAAGAGCCAAAGATTCAATCCTTTCATTTATAAACCTGCGAATCATACATCTCGATGTGATTGCAATAGAAAATACCATTTGCAGTAGAACAAGCGCACTATGTTAATACCTTGGATTTGCTAAGTTTATGACAGGCCTCAAAACTGCACATGCAAGAAGCTCTCGTGCGGTAGAGCGGAAGAACGAACACTGTAGATTTTCAGGCTTTACTGTGATTGAGATCAAACCATCTGAAAGACTTCGTAAGACCTGGAAGTAGAAATAAATATATTGTATACATCAGATGAACAGATTAAATTTAATGGTTACGAAGATACAATGCATGAAGCCAAAAATATTATTGTGATGTTCAATTCACCAACAATGACATGCAAGTGTTAAATTAACACATGGATTATGAGCTAATGTGTGTCGTCAAAGTTATAAATAAACAATGGGAACAAAAGGAGTTGAAACGCCATATCTCACGAACAGTTTATACAAGCAGTATTTATTATTCAGATATTTATTGTTAAATATGTGTTTACCTAGCAGCAATTAATTCATCCCATGCTCAGATCCAAGAGGGTGAGGTACAAGTGCATACATAACAAATGAACATTAAGCAAGAACCAAAAAGTTCAACATCAATAATGCCTTTCTTTGTTCGCAAAAGCAAAAAAAATGATGCCTTACCTTGTATTCAGCACTGGCTGAAAATAAGGCTGGATGCAACTTGCCTTCGGCTATAAGGGCCAGTTTCAGTTCAGCGTCACGACACTCTGTTGGAAGGCTAACAAACTTCTCTTTTCCAATCTTAGCTTCACAGGAATGATAAAGCTCCAAATTATTGCATACGAGATCAACAAGATCCCTGCATAAGGTAGATAAGGTCTTCCTAAGACATCCGATGTTCTAAAAAGGTATGCTGTTCATGCATTTCATGTGATAAAACAAACTTTCAAAAACCTGGTTAGTAGAGTGATGAGGTTAACATTTCTTGCCCGATTTGAAATCTCCCCAAGGACAGAATTTACTACACTGATGAGTTCCTCCGGGCCGTCCTTATCAGGTGTTACGCGGGAGTACCAAAGATCTGTTACCCACTCTGTGACGAGATGCCTTGTGAACTGTTCAAATGCTGCTTCTACTGGAGGCGAGTTCACCTTGCTCTTCCAGCCTGGACTTCCATTCTTCTGAGCAAGGGAAGGCTTATTCAATTCAATACTTTTTGTTTTGACAAGCGGACGACTGACAACATGGTCTGTAGTTGTTGAGCTCTTTCTACGGAAGTCGTAGTCAAGTGACATGTAGCGAAATAAAATCATCAAAGCCGTGGCAAACGGGAAGTTAATCCAAACTGAAGAGCTTGTCACTGAAATGGAGAAAATCAGTCATTTTAGCAGGATCATGGGTGGGACAGCATTGTTTTAATAGAATGCAGGATTCAAAAAAATAAGGATGTTGTGACTGATATAAATCTGCCTCAGCACTTAGCCTCTTCTTCTGTTAACATCCACAGAAACATAAAAAAAATTGCTGGCTGTATGTGAATTTTCCATCGAACATACATGCCTAGCTCCTGTCTTCCTTGTATCTAGACTACATCAAGCAGTCTAGGGTATGATTGAGCTATGAAAATCGATTGATATACTCTATGTTCTACAATTCCACTACAAATTTCAATCACCGTGAGATAGCAGCAGAATTTCTGATGTCCCAACGAAAGCACAAACCATCTAACATGGAAACAAACAACCTACTCAGAGCTAATTACCAGTCTACAACTGCCTAATGCAACAAATCACAACACGAATGGAACAAACTAGCATCACTAGTCCACAAAGGGTCAGAAAACGATGCCAAAATTAGCGCACCCGTATCAGGGAGTAGCGAGCGTAAAAACCTAATCACAGCACTGACGGGCGACCGACCGATGCATCGACATAAATTACCGGACCGGCGAGCGAGCCAAGCGGTGGGGAAAGTAGCGGCGCTAGGGTTTGGGAGAAGGACTCACGGGACATGAGGAAGGCGAGACCGAAGGCGAAGACGAGGAGCAGCACGGCGCGCTTCTTCGCCTCCTCCGCGAGGTCGCGGGCCGTGTAGGCAGCCCTCGGCGCCGCGCCTCCCGGCGTCGCCATCCGCCGCCGCGGCCGCGGCCGGCGGCGAGGTGCGGGAGAGGAGGAGGGGACAGGACTCGACGGCGGCAGCGGCCTCTCTTTGTTTGTGAAGGGGACGGCCGGTCGAGCGCTGGCTTTTTCCGGGCAACTGTATTTTATGTTTTTATTACTGTAAGTATTTTTTGCGGTATTTTAGTCTCGACCAGGTCACTGCGCTCTGGGACCCATCTGGAGTGAGCTGGCGGTGTTCATTTCGAATTTTCTACTGCCGGAAGCTGTAAATTAACCACAGCTTTGCCACTAAATTAAATATGCCAGTAAGAAAATGACAAAAAAAAACAGATGTCAGCTTTGCCACTAATGTTCTCTCTCATTTTTGCCACTTATTAAGGGCTGTTTGGGTGCTTTCTAATGTTATTCCTAAGAAATAAATGTAGCAAGTCTCAATTGGCAAGCTAGATAAGTACATCTACACATTTGTTAAGCCACCTATGAATTTTCTATAATAGATTTTCATGTTATTAATTTTTTTCACAGATTTTTATTTAGTTACATGTTTAATATGCAGGACATCACATCGTCCAACAGATATTCTTTAATGGTTTATTTTCCCCGAAAGGAGCACTATTCCGTCCTTGAAAAACGAAACGCCGGATCGATCACGCTGTCTCGTTCAGGAAAACGAGACCAGCTCTACCAAATGAAATTAGATTTCACCTGTCGTCATCGTCTGGGCAGAGAAGAACTCGCATACACACGAGAAATATACGGGAAATTCGGACGACGTTCCAGTCACGACTATACACTCGTTGATTTATTAAGGAAAATCTGTTCAGCAAATGTCCTGTTCAATCTGTTTATGCCGCAGAAACAGCAACAGAAGATCGACCTATTGATCAATCAAAGCGTGCTAACGAAAATTTCACTCCAACCGTAGCAATATAGAACTGTCAAATTTCTTACAATTCTGGAACACCGGCAGTGAAGCCTCGACCTGAATACTTGCCCACTGATGAGAGCACATCCTGGAACAAATGCAAGAACAGTGGATGCATGAAACATGGAAGAAAACAGAGATTTTTACCCCCGACATTTCTCAGGGAATTACCAACAGTCATATATCGATCGGTCGCTCAGTAAAAATTGACACGGAACATACGCTGTCCTGCTCAAGATCCACAACGGCATCACATCATCAACACGGAGTTGCAAAGATCACACATTTCACATTTTGGCATGCCGGTGACAAAATCCACAAATCTAACAACACAGACATCACACGTTCATCATGAACAGAGAATCAATCATACGACGGTCCAGGTAGGTAGGTAGGTATATCGATCCCCAGCAAAAACAGAACAGCGCAGAAATTACCACAGGAGCTAGCAGCAGCAACCAAACCACCAAGTGCGTGCGAGCGATAACCTTCAAGTGATCGAAGTGCGCCGATGATGCAGCCCAAAATCCACAAAGTCTGGCCGCTAGACTCCTGAAAGCTACTCCACAAAGCAGACGCTACGGGGAACGGGAGGCGATAGGATCAGAAGGGGGTGAGGAGCTGCGCGAGGGAGGGCCTGGGGTTGGAGCTCCGGACGCCGACGAAGATGACGAGCGGGATGAAGCCGTAGTGCGCCGACACCTTGGCCGCCTTCATCGCCCACGCGGCCCACTCCCTCCTCGCCGCCGAACGCCTCTCCGCTGCCTCCTCCGGAGCCGCCGCGGCCTCGCGCCTCCTCACGACTGTGAACCTCGTCTTCGGCCTCGGGGACGAGCGGGGTGGCTGCGCCATGGCTTTTGCTGGGGTCGCCGCTCGCCGCCGCGCGAATCGCAAAACCCTACTGCTAGCAAGCAAGAAGAGCTTCTCGGGGAAGGGAGGAGGAGCAGTTGGGGCGTTTGATCTGTGCCTGCCGCTGCTGCGGCCGAGCGGGTGTTGTTTTGGGCCGGGAAGTGCAGTGTTGGTGGGCTAATGGGTGTCTGGGTAGTCTTCTGTGGGTGTTGGGCTCCTGTCCAAAAACCGAAAACTATATGGGCTGGGCTTGTGCCAGATGCTAGTGTCAAGTTTCTGAGTTTCTTTGTTCTTTCGCTCAAAAACAAAAATACGAGTTTCTTTGTTCTTTCTTTAAGCGGCGTGCATGCATGTTAATTTGTGAATTCACCAGTTTTGGAGTGTTTTGTTACCAATGAAGGAGTAAACGAGTGCGGCAACTTCGGCCATTCTTTCCCAACGTAGTTGGAATTAGCACACCATAAAATTAATTTATACTCTTTCTGATTCTAAATTCTTGACTCAAATTTACTTAAATATGGACGTATCTATATACTAAAATATGAACAAATACATCTATTATATACTAAAAGCAATATGAGAGATACAGCCATACAAATCGTTCGTTTCACGTTACGTTCGGATGAATCTCTAAAACAAAACACGACTCCCAATATGGCACGTTAGCTTAACAAACTGAGTGCCACACGAGACACGACCGACGCATCCTTCGGCCGGCAGACGCATCCCTTCGGCGAACAGGCGCGTCGCTCCACTGCCGTCCGGTTGCTTCCGTCGCATGCCAATTATACACGTACTAGATGAGTTTGTTAATCACGCATGGCTGCAGGCAAGTCCACTGTGAGCGGTGGCTATCACGTGCATGTGGTTAGGCCTACTGCTGCATGCATTCCTTCGATCCTTTCTTTTAATTAGCAAAACGCTGCTTCCTTTAATACACGTACACCATGAAATTGAAGATTAAACAGAGAGAGAAAAGAGGGAATTAAAACCCATAATTCTAATCGATCTATCATATTAGCATCCATCACACTAATCTTTTCTATTAGAATCACTCTATCATTTACATTGGTCACATAAATACTCATACATGAGCATGAAAAACTAAAAGTAATATGAGGGCGGTTTTGCTATTTCTTAGACGACTGAAAAATAACTATTTCCCAGTCGATGATAACAACCTTTTTGAATCAGTCATTGAGATTCGTGTAAGATTGATGTAGCTCCGATGGATAAGAAAATCTTCATTGGATGGTTATGATTGTCGACGGATAAATAACTATTTCTTAGGCGACTGAGAAATAGACACTCCCATATGAGGGATTCCGAGAGGAGCCTCCACATTGATCCACATCAACCAATTATTTTCAGCCGTTAGATATGAGATCCACGTGAGTTCTCCGGAAGAGATCGATTAACACCAGATTGATCAGCATATCGATTATCACCCACCACGGGCGGAGATCGATTAACACCTTATTCGGCACTGTGAAACACGGCGCCAAGCAGAGCAGCAACAGAGTGACAATGAAGGGTGGGATTTGGGGAATGAGAGGCTGACGGGAGAGATTTCACAACTATATCCCTTAGAGCCTCCACAGTGGCGCTGCGCAGGGGAGGCAGCGCAAGGGTGTGCGCAGAGGGGTGCGGAGGCGTTGTTGGGCATGCACGGCGTAGGGGCCCTGGCAGAGGCGGTGTAGGGCATGCGCGGGAGGAGCGGAGGACGTGCAGAGGGCGCGCGTAGGAGGTGCAGGGGCGCACGCGGAAGTGGTGCAGTGGGGCATGGCGGAGTTTGGATTGGAGGATCTAATGGGAAAGAAGAGATATGAGAACTGAGTAATTTTTTCATTCTTTTGTGAGTCCTATCTACGTGCAAGTTTGGCATCATCTACTAACCTTTGGCATCAATGCTAAATTGGACATATGTGACAAATTTGGCTTTTGGCACGCTGTGACCCTCAGTTATACAAATCTCATGTCTTTGATTTCAAAATTTAAAATACGACAAACAGATTCATATTGGACATACCAATAGTGAATTATACTCCCTCCATCCGGATTTATAGGGACTGCATTGAATTTTGCGCTGAACTTTGACAAACAATTATAAAAAAAAATTGTATGTGTATAAACTTTATACCGTTAATAGAGTTTTTCAAAAAGAATATAACGATATCTAATGTGTCACCAAAGTCCCGCATAAAATCTCATGCGGGCCTTATTAAACCGAACAGGGGACTACCAGTATGGCATGGAATTAAAAAGGTATAAAGAAAAAAAAGTCATCAGCACACATACAAAAAAATTAATACAACAATTATCATCAGGTGTGGCCACCATGCTAGTGTAATAAAAAATCACTTGAGATGGGACTGAGGGAGTAGTTAGTTTCGAACTAAACAGTACAGTACTTAAAATCCTCTTAATTACTCCAAATGCAATCCACGCAGATAAGCAGAGTTGCGTTTGTGTGCCCACGTGATGCGTCGTCCCCCGTAGATACGATAGATATGATCCCTCCCCCATGAAAAGGGCATGAGACAAAATACGCACGTGAGAAACTGTTACCCGTGTTAAATTAAAGCAAGCAAGCAGCACGCGTATATCGGATCATCCGTATCGTCAGGTAGGACGAACTGCTTTAACACCGAACAGTACTCTCCCACGCAACGCACGCGCAAGCAAAGCACACAAGATCGATAGATTTGTAACACACATGACTCACGTAGCAGAATAAACAGGGGACGTGAACAAGTCCGGATCAGGGCAGTAGTAGTGTGTTTCCTCTCTACTTAAGACTTGTAATCAGCTGAATTTACTAGAGAATAAGAGAAGAGGCAGAGGTTCATGCGTTGCCGTGAGTCTGTGTGTGTTCTTGTGTGTGCGCTAATCTCGCGTGTTAATTTTAAAGCACGGGAGCTAGGAGAATCATATGCCGGAAAAACAAAATCGACTGCTGGAACTTTATTTCTCAGGCGGCTAGCTGCTGAATAGCAGAACCGTTATTACGTACTTAAGCAATAATTGATAAATACGATGCAGTAATTAATTAATCCGGCCGATCAAGAGGCGTGCTGCTGCATTATAAGCCTTTGCTCCAGGGGCATCTCCGTGGCATGGAACTGGAAGTTGTAGCTGTTGACGCCGGTGAAGATGCCATCCTGCTTTCGACGTGTTTCAACTCTTCCGTCGGTGAAGGTGTCCTTCTGTATGTAACCAAAGGGGACGTCGCAGGTGGCCTTGGTGGCCATGACCCGGACGGAGACCTTTGTCCTGGGAGGCACGGTGACCTCGTACTCGACCGCCTTCTTCACCGTGGTGACGACGGTCTCGCCCCAGTTGTAGGACCCGAAGAACTCGGCGGAGAGTTCCGCTTGGGCGCCGAGGCCGAGCTTGGGGAACCCGACCTTCATGGTGGCCGTGTAGCCGAGGGTGAGCTCGAGGGTGGCGTCCCACTGGGTGGTCTCCGTCTCCTCGAAGGATATGGTGAGCCTCTTAGTGGTCGGTGCGGAGGTGTCGTTGACGGCGTCGGCCATGGCCATCGTCACCGGCATCCTGTCGTACACCCTGGCCTCGTCGAGGAAGTAGACCATGTCGCTGATCTCGCGGTGCATCACCGCCGCCTCCACCTTCACCAGAGCTTCCCTGGGGAGGGTGCTGCTGGCGGCCTCCAGAGCGTTCATCAAGGCCGCCGCCGGCGATGTCTGGTTGATGCAGAAATTGTCGCTGAAAGCCATGGGGCCGCCCCCAGGGGTAAATATGGTTCTGGTGCTCCTCAGCGCGAACGAGTCGTCGCCCACCTGGAGAAGCTCGAACAGGTCATCGTCGTTGCTGCTGCCGGCGCCGGCGGCCAGAATAATCCAGTTCATGTTGAGGGGTCGGATCCAGAGCCTGGACAGGTTCCTGTTACGGACGCGGAAGCGGCCGTGGATGTCGTTGGCGACGTAGACGACCTCGTGCGCCACGGCCGCGTCCCCGACGTCGTCGGACGCGAAGACGAGGTGGTTGCGGCCTTGGATCGTGCGCGCGGCCAGGTACTTGCCGTTGCTGCCCTTGAACGCCACGACTCTAGGCAGCAACCTCTTGCTGTTGGACAGGTTGAAGATGATGAAGCCGTCGTCGTCGTCGTCGACCTGCTGCTGCTGCTGGCGTCCAACGCACAAGCACGAGCCCACGGTACCAGTGCCGCTCAACGACATGCGCCCGCTGCCATCGTCGTCCTTTCCTGCAGCTGCGGCCTGCTGCAGCCTGCCGGCGAGAACCATCCTGCATGCCAAAAAAAAGCTTAAATGTGCCTACTGTATATCATATATCCGGCCTTCTCTATCATTCATATGTGTCCAACTATTCGGAAATTAACCTGAAGGTCATCGTCACGGATTGATCACGAGGCTGATCACCGGCGTCAGCAGCAGCGCGGGCGCGGCCACCATCATCTGAAGAGACGACAGGGACAGCCTTAATCAGGGTGCAAGACGGCTTGGACAGGTCCTCCTCCGGCTCGTCGGCGCCGGCAACGACGATCCACCCGTCGTCGTCGTGACGGCGAGCTACCCAGTACTTGCGGTTGTAGCGACATCGGATGTGCACGAGGCCGTCGTGCAGCCGGGACGGCTCCACGTCGAACCGGGTGAAGAGGCTGAGGGCGTCCTCGCCGCTGAGCTCCAGCTGCCTGTATTTCTCCTCCCCGTGCCCGTGCACATACCGCAGGAACTTACCGTTGCTTTTTGACCGAAGGGCGATGCAACTGGGAAGCTGCTGCTCTGCTGCTGCTTCCGACGACATTCTCTCGAACGATCTCCCTGCAGCTTCGATGGACAGGCTCTAGCTTGCTTGCTATTGTTGCGCTTGCTTCTGCTCGAGATTCATTTCCTTTGCTATTTATAGATATATCTACCGTACCTAACATATGCTATTAAAGGGAAATAAAGCGCTTCCTATTAAGTAGGTAGACAACGGATCATGACAACGACTCCAATCCAAAAAATTAATATGGAGTATCTACCGTACCAAACATATATTAAAGGCCACTAACGCCCTAGCTGCGTGCCGCATGTGCATGTGCCAGGCAGCTGATACGTTTGCCCAAAGATCAGTCACATGAAGATGTACACGATCGGAAATTTATTTGGTCAGAGTCACCTGTCGTGCCTCTCTTTTTATTTTTTCTCAATATCACAAATCCCATGTTACAAAAGCTGACCTTAGTGCATCTATATATACACCCAAAATCACCTAATCCTAATAGGACTAGAACTTAATGTGCAAAACTAATTAGACTCATACTAGTGCTACTACTCGAACTCAGGACGGGCCAGTCCTAAACGGAGTCATACAACAAGATTATTCTAACAATCTCCCCCTAATCTTGACTTGCCGTCTCCTCGTGCTCCCCCTGAACTTGACTCTCCGCAGCTTCACGACTTGTTGACTACACTCAATGTATGATCCAGACTTCCAGTCACGCTAGCTCCCGCATGGACTACACCGCCCACACCTAGCGCAATACATGCTAGCTAAACCCATAGCTCCAAGTAGAGACATGTCCTCATTGAAGAGACTCACCTTCGCTGGTACACCGCCCCACTATACGCTTGAGCTTTCGTCTTCTCGTTGAGACAAACAGACTTCGCCCTCACTGATACACCTCACCGGACAGCCCTTCGACCATGATGCACTTCCACTGCAACAGAGTCCCACATAGACGAGCACTTGGACACAACCACGACTCACAGACACTGACCTGGACGTACATACGCAGCTTGACCCGATGTCGAGTACTTTCCTACAATCAGGATGATCTCCCGTTACTAGGAGATCGGTCCACTGCGACGATAGTCCTATCTGATCTGCTAAACGTCGCTCCACTGCACAGCCACCGATTGCCCGATCCAATCCGCTCAACACCTCTTCGCGCACTACCACCGTTTGCCCGCTCTTATCCGCGGACACCGCTCCGCTGCTGATTGCCCGCCCCGAGGCGCTAGCACATCGCCTTCCCGGAGCAAGCGCGTCTTCAAATCTTGACCTCGCTCTGATACCAAATGTTGGGTTTGAAAGATCAGTCACATGAAGACGCACACGATCGGGAATTTATTTGGCCAGAGGCACCTGTCGTGCCTCTCTTTTTATTTCTTCTCAATATCTCAAATCCCACGTTACAAAAGCTGACCCTGGTGCATCTATATATACACCCAAAATCACCTAATCCTAATAGGACTAGAACTTAATGTGCAAAGCTAATTAGACTAGTACTAGTGCTACTACTCAAACTCAGGACGGGCCAGTCCTAAACGGACTCATACAACAAGATTATTCTAACAGCAGCTGGATCGAAGTAAAGGCTGCCCTATGTTGAGTAAAATTCTAATTTACCGGAGCCGGTAACTATTTAATCGACCGTTCATTCTCTTGTTCGAGATTCGTTCTTTGTTTTCAGGTTTTGTAGATTTTTGTTGCCTATCCAGACGTGGGTCCCAGGCCCTAAATGACTTTTTATAACATGTATCTAGATGCATTTTAGACATAGATACATCCATATTTGGGCAAATTTGAGTCACTTAATATGTGAGGGAGGAAGTATATGTGTGTACGCGATGCTCTCACTCATCGCGCACGCGCATATATCTTTCCGTTTCATATTAAGTGACTCAAATTTGTCCAAATATTGATGTATCTATGTCTAAAAAACGTTTAAATATCTTTACACTTATAAAATCTAAGTTGGTGGTCGCGAGTTTACTCCAACAAGAGTAGCAAAGTTCGTAAGCTCAATCTATAATTGCCATCTATGAGATAACTACGGAATCATATAATTGCCACTCAATTTATACGTATCACGATCGCTTGACAATGCTTGATTGGTTTCATGACTTTCAAGATGTATTTTAAAAAATATAATATTTAACATAGTTCTTATTTATCAGAAATATTTAAAAATATGGACGGCACATATTTAAACAACCCATGCATTACACAAATTCTTAATTTCGTAGCAGAACACGGATAAAAAGTGAGTTGACAGGGGACGGATGGAGCCGATGGAGTAGTCTGTTCTCGCCCGGCCGGCTGAACGGGAGAAAGCGACCGGCCGGCGCGGTGCATTGGCGTCTGATCGGCTGCTAGCTAGCTGGCCGTCTAGACGTGCACGCGTGGCTCGCATGCATGTGCAAAATGGATCACAGAGTTTGGCAAGCTAGCCATCCACGTGTGTGATAGTAACATATAAATAAATCAAATACTCGTCTGTATACTACGTGGCGCTGGTGTACCGTCCAAAAGATATTGACATGACGACGACATAAAAAAGAAGGTTTAATTACGATGGGAGTACTTTCTAGCGAAAAGGAGAGGTTGAGCAGCGCTGCAATGAATATGGTGCGTGGTAAACGCATGTCCTTACAATTTCGTAAGAAACACACCACTCACACATATGTACAACGTCTGTAAAAGACCTACGTACGTTTCGGAGTCTTTTGATGTGATTTTTTGCTGTTAGACCAGTCGTTGTCTACCATCGAGAAAGATAATTCGTCTGAAACGAGACACACACAATTGGAAACCAAAGTATTTCCAAGGAGAGAAGGATGCATGCATGACCCGTTCGCCCTTACACCGAGCCAACGGACGCCGTCTGTGCCGACTTCTTTACACGTGCCACCAAAATGTGCACCTAAAATATCTTGAAGATCTTCCTTAGGGAATAAAAACTAGGTTAACTGTTTGGTGATGCCTAAGTATCTCGAGTAATTGAGTTGGTGGATTAGATGGTCTTAACTGATGGAGTAAACATCAACTAGCAGGAGTATATACTGGAGTACAGTACTATACTTAGCCAGCACGATGATCTGCTTTAATAGCACGGAACAGTACTCCCACGCAAAAGCGCACGAGATTTCCTTCCAAAACGTCACGGTCGTCTCGATCGGCATTTTAGCTCCCTTCCTTCCCAAGGGTCAAAGAGTACTGCCTGCTAGCTAGCTTTGCTCATTTCAACGCATCTAAGCTAGCTCTATCCTTGTGTCCCCAGCAAGCTCTCCCACACTCGCATAGACCGCATGCACTCCATGTCCGGATCAGCAGCAGGAGGAGGATATCTTGGCGGGCAGCTCGTCTTCGGCCGGCTTAGTGGTGACCAGCCTGCCGCTGGCTTTGGCAGCTCCTTTGACGACACGGGCGGCATCTTTGTGTCGTCCCAGAGCTCGGCGCCCGGCGCCGGAGGGGATGGTGGTGGTCTCACGACGCAGCCGGCCTACGATTGCTCGAGCGTCACGGAGTACTATCTGCAGGGCTTCCTGGAGCACAACTACCCCTTGGACGCGGGCGATGCTGCTGCCGACGCCGTGAAGCAGCCAGGATCATCGGCGGCCGAAGAGGAGGATGAAGGGGATGTCGACGAGGCGGCGGCGTCGGCCGATCATCAGAAATGCAGGTACGTTTGCGATCCAAATCCAAGCAGTATGATCGATCCGCGTGTAGAATTTCTCGCCCCGACGGGTTATGCACGATTAGTTGGATCTTCTTCAAATGATTCGATCAAACGAGACAAGACAAGTGTTGCATATGCACGCGCGCATCCATCAGCTGCACCCTTGTTCTTGCTCTCTTGATCGGTGTTTGGCCCCTGCTTTCCGGACGGTCTGAACGCGTACGTGTACCGCGTGGAGTGTGAACATTCGGATTTGCCACTTGCCGCCTACCTTTTACCAACTCATCCAATATTCTATGCCCGATTTTCTACAGTAACAAAAAACAAGACAGACAGAAAGTGTCGGTTTCATTGCAGTGTAAAACTGCGGGGCACTCTTACTAGATCTTGTTTAGATTCGACCGACTTAGCTCCAATTGTCCATTTCTATTGGTACCCGGCTAAATTCGCGTCGGCACGCAGGGGCAACGGGTTGAAGAAGAAGCAGAAGAAAAAGGAGGAGGAGGAGAAGAAAGGTGCGAGGCGGGCTCGTGGGAGCCGGCTGGCGTTCGCGACCAAGAGCGAGGTGGACCACCTGGACGACGGCTACCGCTGGCGCAAGTACGGCCAGAAAGCCGTCAAGAACAGCTCCTATCCAAGGTATATATATATATATACACACACACACATTTAATCAGTGATCTCTCACACATTTCTCACTTGATCAATTGGGATTCAGCTGAAACACGCACGTGCCATATATGTACGAATGCAGGAGCTACTACCGGTGCACGGCGGCGCGGTGCGGGGTGAAGAAGCAGGTGGAGCGGTCGCAGCAGGACCCGGCAACGGTGATCACCACCTACGAGGGACAACACCAGCACCCCAGCCCCATCACCTGCCGCCTCCCGCCGCCGCTCGTCGGAGCCGGAGCAACCATGCTTGCCGCTTACCACTCCTCCCTCATCGCCGCCGCGGCGCATTCGCAGGGGCAGCTTCTTCACCATGACATCTACACGCCGAGCGACGTCCCTGCTGCCCCGCCACTCGCTCTGCTGCCTCAGGCGGCGGCCGAGTACTACGACGGTCCGCAAGCCCTTCTTCCCGGTTTCGTCGTGGACAACCGTCGGCACGGCCAGACATAGTTAAAATCCTTCAACCGGTTACTTTACATACTTGTATATGAGCAGTTTTCAGTTTAGACGTACTTACTGATCGATTGATATGGGTATATGGATGTGCAGCTATTGGTTTGAATTTGCCATAAATTTTGAAATTAGATTTGATGTTACAATTACAGCAAAGGACGGCTAGTGTTCTCCGGGTAAATTCTGCAATCGCACAGCTAAGATGCGTATGCTGCCACCTCCTTTTCTTGCACCCTGGAGTTTGCTCAGAACAATCTCCTCTGTCATCTTCAACAGTTACCGTTTGGATGCTAAAGACAATACTACTGTAGGACAGTACTCCCTCCATTTCTCGAGCTTGACGTGTAGGACAGTACTCCCTCCATTTCTCGAGCTTGACGTATTTTGTTTCATTAAATTAAACAAGGTTTTGATCAATGAAAATTCTATTGATACGTGTTTTTTCATACATGAAATTTATATCGATGGATTCATCTTTAAAAGTTCTTACTAATGATCATGGTTTGGTATCATATAACTTATATATTAATAGAGTAATTTTTGGTCAAAAGCTTGTCTTAACGAAACGAAATACGCCAAAGGGAGGGAGTAGTTACTAAATGCACTATACAGAAACTCAGAAACACTTTTCGTCCCAAGAATTTTGAGCAAGAAATTCCGTTCATTGTCAATAAACTTCATGAAACGGGGTATATAACGTGTACATGCCACAGATACAGGAACAAAACTTCAGCAAAACTTAAGGCCAAGTATTCTTGCTCTCTTGGATGCATGCAGCAAAGCTAAGGTAATCTAGTAACAAATCTTCTCCTGCTTCCAAGAAACATCAACCATCCAGCTTCCCTCCATTTCCCCCCATTGAAATTCAGCCCCACAGCCATCCACCCACCCACCAAGATCGCCTTTCTTTGGCCTCAAAGAGGGAGTACACCACCACCTAAGATTGTGCTTTTCTATTCATCATCAGAGAAGTTGTCCAAAGGGACCTCAGTTTGTTTAGCCACATCAGAATCCTGCCCGTTAAACAAAATACCAGTTAGTTCTACAGGCAGAGCAGGTAAGCAAATTTTCTGCTGTTGCATGGACACAAACAATGCTAAATCAGGAGAATTTTACCTGTACTTTGTCCCAGTCCTTCAGTTTGGATCCAAGCATGTATGTGTCACGTAGAGGTGCCCACCCTGGCTCATCTTCATCTTTGCCAATATGCTAAAAAGTTGGAAAAAAAACAGAGAATTAAGAGAAATTCCATGCTCAGATATCCAGGGGTTAAGTTTCAGTTATACTTATAGGCAAACTGTATAAAATACTCCCTCCGTTCCTAAATACTTGTCGCTGTTTTAGTGCAAACTTGGACTAAAACAGCGACAAGTATTTAGAAACGAAGGGAGTATATTGCAGAGTATCTAGAAACCGTCACTTCAGCTAGTTAACTACACCCACCAGTGAACTTAGCAACTTAGTTGGCTCAATCAACATTCCAGCTTTTAAGACTACAGTTAGGATCACCTGTTGATTCTCTGATCAGTAGGATACATATACTGGTATTATCAGTCACCTATGTCACATCACCTACAACTCTTACTGTCATATGGCTCATGACAAATCCTCATTGCCAAAAACGACAACTTCAACAAAGGAAAGACATAATGTGTCCAGTGTACTAAAGGCTCAGATTCATACACGAAAGAATATTTTGCACTATGGACTGCTTTATTTTTCTTGTAATATGCCAATTTATTCCAGCTATTAGCTTACATATGCCTGGAAGTTAACATCCAATTTTCACGTTCCTGTTTGCCATGAGCTACTGTCATGCGATTTTTACTTCTCCAGTTATTATGCAAACTAGCTTCAAAACTGAAGCCCATAAACTGATTTAAATAATGATACGCAGTGTTCACTAACTTGAATCAGAAGACACAAAATTAATACTTAGCAACAGCAGAAGCCCATAAACTGAAGAGAGGCTTTTAGTATAGAAAGAACTGAGAGTAACTACCTTAGAGAAACTGGAAGATGCCTGGCCCTTTTGTCCTTGGTTAGATGGTACAGACAATGTTTTTTCTCTTCCCAATGCTGCTAAAATGAATCGGAAACTGATCAGTCCATTTGGATCAGCAGAGAAATGGTTGTATGTGTCAAAGTGAGTGCACAGAATAAGCATGATGTGCACGATATGGTGGTACTGCGCTGCATTAAAATACGGTATCATGTGATATATCCAGCTGTTTTCGGTTCTGCTTGAGTTCCAAGTTCTTATGCAAAATATCAAATAAAATGTGCGTCTAATATTTATATATTCAATGAACATCAAGTTATCAAACACTCAAACCCTCCCAAGATGCTTATCAGTCTTTCCAATGATTTGTTCACTCAGGGGACAATCAAATGCTATGCTTTTAAGGGTAGCTAGCAGAGTCATATCCTGCTCCACTGCAACTCCAAGGAACGCCAAACTGAACTTAAGATCCAGACCGCACCAAATTAGCTTAAGCCTTGACAAACTCGGCAAATTCCAGTGTAGTCACATGTTAAGCTGAAATTTTTTCATCGAGATATTTAAAAATGAGATTTCGTATACGAATTTTCAAGCTTGAATAAAATAGCAACTATCATTACAAGATTTTAGAAACAATAAGACCCACATCGCGAGGTTATATATGTCATAATTGTCATGACAAGTGTGCATGCAGAAAGTAGAAAAAAAGGTTCCATGGGATTTACCTGTGAGTTACAAGTTGTTCTATTTACCTAACAAGCACAAGCATTTGTACAGGCAGCTCACATGTTCAGCATAAGGCTAAAAGAAATGTTTACTAACTGGCATTTCAGACAGTAAATGTATTTTAGGCTTACTGTTATGTCTTGCTTACTGTTATGTCTTACTTACTGTTCTGTCTCTAACGAATAACAAAAATGTATTATCATCCCGTCAACAAATTATTTTTTGTTGTCCAAAACCCATTAGTCTTATATTTTTGCAGATAAATAATAGAAAATTTATTATAAAAAGTTTAACCATCAACAAATTAGAAGTTCCAGAAAACAGACAAAAGAGCTAAGGGAATCTGAAAATATTAGAGGAAGTCTATAGCATGGAAAGCAAATAACACCTTTAGTTCTCGACGGGTTCAAACCTTTCCGAGTCTGTCGCTTGCTGACCTGGAAAGAAGAAAAGTTCAGAACTTATCAATTTGTTAAGTAACTTTGCAAAAGAATAGACATCATTTTCCATTGTTATTCAGTACACGTATATTTTTTTTTTCTAAATGCAAAACAACTAAGGGAACAATAAAGTTCCAGTAGAAAAGTGTCCATTGAAGCAGACAAGAATAAATAACCATAATGTGCAAAGCTAAATGTATGTCTAACAGACTAACAGTCAAGAAATTAAGTGTGGTTACCTCATTGAACAACCTCACCACTGAATCATCAACAGCCAGGAAGATCATGAAATGATATTGGATTGCAAGGCGTAAGTTAGTGACGTTTGATACCACACTATGCAAAATGACATCATAGCGTAAAACAGAACATTACCCCCCTGGGTTGCAACTTTGATGAGCATCTTCTCTTTGTTGTTTATATGATTTTCGGGTATGACATGGCCCTTCTCTGCAGCCTACATTTGCCATAAAACATGAACACAAAATACATTTTACAGCATGCCGAATTAGCGAGCAAGCGAAGGAGGTGTGGCATACTATGCGTTTTTCCTTGCGGGCCTCTCCCTTGGACTTGTGCTCATCCGCCTCCTCGGCCAGCTTGGCGGCAACCAATTTCTTGTGCGCTGACAGAATTGGACCCTGATAAGAACAAGGACGTGTTAGATTCCCCTTAATTTTGTGCTATACGTCGAGAGAAACGTATAAGAGCAGTCAATGTAAAATTGATAAGAATTTGGGGGAGGCACCAGTGGGTCGTCGGGGAGCTTCTTGGACATGATCTTGGTGAAGGCGACTCGGAAAGCCCTGCAGCCTTGCTCGAACCTCGTGACTGCCGCCTTTTCCTCCTCGCCGGACTCGTCGCCGGAGCTGGAGGCCTCCTCCTCCGACGAGGGAGCCTCCTGATCGTCGTTGTCGTCGCCATCGACAGCAGCGTCACCGCCCTCGGCATGCTGCCTCCGCGGTGGCGGATGGTCTACTTCTTCGTCGTCGTCCGAGTTATAGTCGCGGGCGCGCTTCTCGAGCAGCTTGATGAACTTGCTGCTGGGCTTGCGGCGGCGGCGGACGGCATCATCGGGGCCCTTGAGCTTCTTGTTCTTGCCGGTGTTGCCCCTTCCCTTCCCCTTGGGCTGCTTCTTGCGCTTGTGAGGGTTTCCGGGGGCGGCCGCCATGGCCGCGGGTGGAGGAGCTGCTACCGTGGCCGCCATGGACGATGGATGGGGATGGAGCTCGTTAGGGTTGGGGTTTTGGTTCGGTTTCCCTTGCTCTGCAAAGTAGCGACGCTGGGGAAACTGGAAAACCCCGTGATGGCCAGAAGTCCCGGCCCGATACTCACTTCAGCCCAGCCCAGCCCAACTTTACGTTGTCGTGTTTTTTTTTTTTGAGAAGTACGTTGTCGTATTTGATGGGCCATGTACTAGTAAAATTTACCAATTGCTAGCGAATTTACCCTCTGATCGGCTGTAAATCACAATTAACATATCTTTCCATGTGTTTTATGCGCTTTTATGTCTGTTTCTGTGTGGAAAAGTAAACGATATGTTCGGCCATAATTCAGTACAGTATAAATTTTAGATTGGATGGAGTATCCATGTTGCAGTTTGTACATAGACCAAGACATGAAATTAAATTAGTCGAATGATTCTCTCTGGTCACAAGTGAACGGCTCTTTGGATTCATTTCATACATTGTTCTGCGTACGAGCAAATTGCTGAGATCGAACTTTGAGTAAGATCAAATCAGAAGAACTTCTTTTCCTTTCTTTTTTTTGAGGGAAAGAACTTCTTTTCCTGGGAGATCAGATCGGACGAACCGATGGCTTCAGTTACTTTTTATAGTCTCCTCTGTGAACGATACGTTTAGAAACTTGCCAGGATTGAAGAGGCCAGCGTTTCCCTCCGTAAACAACAACAATCCTTTTCAAATCACACAGGACAAAAACTTCCCTTATTATTACAAGCAAACTTTCGGACACAGCAAAGGAACTCCGCAGGCTTTGCCAAATCGGCATCGGCACCGGCATTCAGGCCGCGCGCCGGACGCCGTTGCGGGTTCCGGCGAAGACCCCTTTCTGCATCACCCAGCCCTCGATCATCGCCCGCGCCGCGCGGCCGTTGTCCGCCGGCACGAGATGCCCCGCGCCGAACACCACCACGTGCGTCAGCTTGCCCGACCTCTGGACATACCCTCCCAGCTCGTCTTCCCCGTCTCCGGCGCCGGGAATCCGCCACACGGCCCTCTGGGCCTCCTGGAACGCGCGCAGCCCGGCCCAGTCGAGCTCCGCCAGCCACGCCTCCGTCGTCACCACGCCGTCCCTCAGGTCCCGGATCCCCTGGTACAGCAGCACGCGCATCGAGCTCTGAGTCTCCCTCAGCATCGTCTCCACCTCCGGCTTGACGCTCTTCATCACGTCGGCGTGCATCGCCTTCCCCACGGCGCCGTTGCACTCCTCCCAGACAACCCCCGCGCCCGCCCCCAGCACCGCCTTCGTCTCCGCGGCGTTCAGGAACGGCGCCACGGCTGCCGTCGCGTAGGGCTTCTGCTTCGACGCGTCGTACAGGGTCGCGAGCCCCGTGGCGTTCTGCAGCCACGAGAGCACCTTCCCTCTCGCGTCCGACGCCTCGCTCCATCTCCCGGCCACCGCGAGCTCCACCGCGGACTTCTGCAGCGCTTCCAGCTCCCGCCGCTGTTTCCCGTTGATGAGCCCGGAGAAGAAGGCCGAATCGGCGTGCGTGGCGACCTGGGCGACCGGGTGGGTCAGCCCGTTGCCGATGGCGGCGCCCTGGAGATTCACCCGCTGGAGCACCGGGAGGGCTCTGTTTTCCGCGAGGATGTGGGCGGCGGCGGACGGGATGTACTTCCCGGCGTAGCTCTCGCCGGTGAGGAAGAAGGGGCGGGCGCGAAACGAAGGCGGGCTGAGGGCGAAGAAGGACTGCAGCGCGGCGAGGAGTTGCGCGGCGATGGAGGACTGGTTGGTGGGGATGGCGGCGGGGGACGGCGCCGCGCTGAAGCCGGTGCCGAGCGGGTTGTCGATGAAGAGCAGCCCGAAGCGGCGGTTCCAGGCGAAGGGGTTGCGGGACAGGGACGAGGAATTGCCGGTACCGGAGTTGGGGGAGGAGGAGACGAGGAGGTATGGGCCGAGCTCGAAGAAGTTGCCGATGAGGCCCGAGCAGCCCGGCCCGCCTTGCAGCCAGAGGAGCAGCGGCGTGGAAGGGAGCGGGGTTACCGGAGCTGTGGCCTCGTAGTAGGCGTAGAAGAGCGACGCGTTGGTGCCCCCTGCCGCTGCGGTGATTGAGAGGTAGCCGGAGCTCGTCGGCAGCGCTTCCTTGGGGAACACCACGGATGCCGCGAGTGAGGCAGCGGCGCCGGCGAGGAGGAAGAGGGCGGCGGCTGCTAGTGCTAGGAGCTGCAGCGGCGGCGGAGCCGGAGCCATTGTTGGATGGATAGGATGCTTGTCAGTCAGTCGGTCAGCGCGAAGGTGTCAGTGTTTTGTACTGCTCCGTAGGGGCATTATGCCACTGCACTGAAACAGACAATGGCGCTGGGAGGGGAAATGGCGAGAATTTACGCAGTAAAAGGCTCCGATTTTGACGAATGCATAGAGTAAGAAGACTTGGATTGCTTGGTCACTTTGTCTTGTGGTGCTACGTGCGATGCAAGCGATGACTGTGTCGATGGAGACAGACAAAGGATGTCGACGTATGACTCAGCCGATTATGAAGCGTGTCAGGATCGATTGGGAAAGCTAGCTATAGGTAACCTTGACCGATCGTGGCTGGGGATGAATGAATGAAAGAATGAATAAGAAGAACTCGTGAGACGCATGTGCTTATGTTATGTCTCGCAGATCTCACTCTGGGATCTCTCTCAGGCCTAACTAACTAAGCAAGCAAAACTGCTTCCAATCGATCCCAATCCTAATTAACCGGCGCATGCATGGCTGTTATGTTAGGATGGCAGCACGTTACACGTATCCGGTGAGTTAATTCCGGGTCTTAGCGAACCAATTAACCCTGATCCCGTGCGACTGGCGCCTATGAATACTCTCATTCATCTTCTCTCCGGCCCGTTTTCACCTTCGAGATCCCACGCTCCTTCTGCCGCTTCAATTCCCTCTTGCGATCCGGCCAGATCGACCAGGTTCCACGTCGATCCCCATTATCTTTCTTCCTCTCTTTAATTTCCTCTCTTGTGAATCCAGATCGCCGTCTGTTCTCTGCTGGCTGGCGAGAGCGATTATGCATTTCTTCACCGAGTGCTAGCTAGCATAGATCTATCAAAGTTCATTACGACATTACGTGATCCTTCCGAATGATCCGAAAGGAAATTCGTTGTAAGCCGATGCCGGCCCCAAATTGTGTCCATACTAATTGCGGGACCCGTACGTATTGATTCCACCACGGTTATATCTCCAGGGGCGTTTACCTGTTCAACTAGATTATGATTTCAAGATACTACTGTATTACTGTTTTGGAGATCTCTGTCGTTCAATTAATCTGCTTGCGAGACAATATCTCCCTCACAAGGAAACATTATGAGTCTATCAAACTCCAAATTTCGCTTTAGTAAATTTCCCGTAAAGACAAAAAATAATTATATCATGTCTTAATCATGTTATGTACTTTCATTTTTATAAGATGCTCTAGGTTTATCCGAAGTTAAAATTTTCAAACTTTTGCTAAATCTATAGAAAATCTTTCTTCATCTGCGGCTTACTTATCGAAAAGAACCTTTTCTATATACTTTTCATCCCTTAACCATCAAAACGGGACACCACCAGTCTCTCACCCCGTCCAAAGCGGTAGTGATGCGGACATATCATGGCTTTAGCCCTAGAATTGCCATGTCATCCTACCAAGTCTGCATCTTTTTCCTTTTATTGTTCGAGTCAATTTGTTTCCGTAAAAAAAATTTGAGTCGGTGTGTTAACTTTGAGGCCAAAATCATGAAACGTTAGCACTAACACCGCTTCGCATGAGACGAGGAATCATATTGGCGATGAGTACGCGGAAAAGAGTTGTGTGACTGTTTGTGTACTTTTTGATAAATGAAGAGACGAATGATGTACTTTTCTTCTTTAGATACCCTGAAATGACATGATTTATAATGCAGGGAGCGTGACAATTAAGTCACGATGGGGGAGCCGGAGCCGGTTGCCCGTGTTACAAAGAAGATATCCCAACTCTCCGTGTCGTCGAAACCAAAGAAGATATATAGGGCCTGTTTGTTTGAGCCTCTAAAAAATTGGTCAAGGTTTTGCTAGCCCATGAATTGGCCAACTTTGGTAAAAAATGAACTAAATTGGTAAAGTAGTACCGGTAGCTCTCATCCTAAACACACACCAATTATTTGGTCATGACCAAAAATTTGGCTTGGCACACTTTTGAACCAATCCAAACACACCCATAGCAGTGTGTGCGCGTATATATATATTCCTATGTCAGACCACTTGGCTGCTAATCCATTTTAATTACCACTCTGTCTGATCTCTCTTTGGTTGGTGAATCAGGTTCATGGACAAAAGCGCGGCGGGAAGTCATCGGCGAGGCAGATATCAGACACGGAGATGTTCAAGTACCGCGGCTGCTCGTGGCCGGAGATGGTGGGGATGGAGGTGGACGAGGCGGAGCGGATCATCAAGCAAGGTAAGCCGGACCTCTATGTCAGCGTCGTCCCGGAGGGGCAGATGATGACCATGTGCTACTCTTGCTGCCGCGTCCAGCTCGTCATCAACAAGTGCAACCGCGTCCTCCAGGTTCCCCATGTCGGATAATTAAGTTAACCGGAGGAGTCATTAATGACGTACCAGGCTCTTTGTAATGGTACCGAGACTATGCTATGATATTTTTAGCTCTATTAACGTCGGCACACTGTT
This sequence comes from Brachypodium distachyon, assembly GCF_000005505.3. NCBI lineage: Eukaryota > Viridiplantae > Streptophyta > Magnoliopsida > Poales > Poaceae > Brachypodium > Brachypodium distachyon. The sequence goes on along the minus strand of NC_016132.3, from coordinate 13,687,244 downwards.
CGTCAGGATCTTTTCGATTGCGGCCATGGATTCAGGATACCCCATGGTGTATTGGGCAACTCTAGTCTTCGGTACCGCCACCTTTGGTGCACTACTTTGAGATTTTGTTCTTGTTGCACCCATCACCCTCATCGACGTACTGAACTATTTGCAGTGATGTTGGATCGTGTCCTGGATGTATGCATCAATTGATGCAGAGTCCAAAGAGTTTTCCTCCTCCTAAAAAATAAATGCTACACCATCCTGGCGGCAGTCTCTTTATAAGGTGCCGGCTAATTAATTGGGGAAAAAAATTAGAAACTCTACGATCTTGGGAAAACTCACATCCCAAATCACATGGGCCCAGAATTTTTCTAGGCCATACCGACCAATGACCACATTAACCCTGGCAAGAATTTTGAATTTCTTTTTAACCCTAGTAAGTCGGACCCGCTGATTTCTAAGTGCTATAGTAATTTACGAACGGAAATCACCGTTACGATATCCCGGAGATTTTCTTCTTCTTTTTCCCACAGATTTGTAGTCCACGGCAGAGGTAGAATCTGGAAAGAGAGAAAAATTAACTCCCAGGCAGTTAAAGCCGATTTTAGGCTGGTCATAGTGGGGAGTAACTTATAGTAGTAACATGCATATGTTACTAGTCTAAGTTACTATCTCCATCGTGGTTAGTAATTTATGTGTGGTGTCATGTATTGTGTCATTAATTGTATTGTAGACTCATCTTGTGTTGATTTGTGTGATGTTATGGTAACATATCTAGTAGTTACCACCTCTCTCTTTTTCTTCATTTATTGCCATGTCACCAAAATGTCTAGTTGACATTTATGTTACTACCCAAGTTACTTGCACTATGACCAGCCTTAGGGGAATCAGCCATACATACCCGGACGGGACGGAGGTTAAATGGCTAGGATAGATCAGCCCCGATGATAATTACAGTCCTAATGAATCCGTGATTTTGGAGACTATAAATCAACCATCGATCTCGATCTAGCCTTCTTTCGTGTTATCGCCCTTAATTGACTCCTTGAGACGATCGATCTGCCTGGCCACGCGCCTCCAATCAGCCTTTGTTTATCCATGTTCGTTCATAAGTTAATTACAAGCTCTTTCTTGTTCGTTTTGTCTTTGCCTTCTTGCGTGCCTTGGCAACTCGTGGTGCTGGCTGATGGTTCTTTTTATCTTTTGATGAGATCCTACGATCAGGCGCATAACGGCGATTAATTGGCCTAGGGTTTCATAACGGCCGAGCCAGTCGCCAAGGTTATACTAGCTACAAACGACAGACAAGACTTCCGATAAACAGAAATAAGAATGGTATGCATGGCTAATTTGTTTACCATTCTGTTATTTTTTTTGACAAAAACGGCAGCGCCGATTATTAATTAAGAGTTGGGAAATACAATACGCGAACGCACAAATAAAGAGAAAAGAAAGCAACTGAAAAGGCTTACACGACGATCATCGCCACAACAAGGAACACATGCATCGCAAGAGGAACATTCCTAATGCCATCGAAAGGCCACACAATACCGAGACATTGCAACACACACAAACATCCACGCCAACTTAGCTGTCATCCCGTGGCCAAGAGAGCAACAGGCCAACGAGTGTAACGGAAATGTCGAAGGACCTCACTCCGCCGAGACCACTGTCGAAGGGCATTGCAAAGTCGAGACTTCCCCGCACACGAACATTGACCACCGCAGGACAACCCTGAGGATTGCGGTCAGAAGCTGGCCATTCACGCCGTCGAAAAGCACCGAGCAGCCGAGGCAACACTAGGAACACGAAGCTCATCACAAAGCACGAAACATAAGATCGACGATGACCGAGGAGGGAGCCAAAAGAAGCCGCTGCCCGCCATCCACTGGAAGCCAACCGACCTGCAAGGGAAACACAGATCCAAGACAACGTCTCCAAGGAGCATGCGACACAGATGTGCCGCCGTTGTCCGGTCCAAAGGACCTAGGGTTTTCATCTGGATCTGAGCGAGGGGCCACAACAATGCCTCCAAGGAGGGCTACGACACCCACAGGCGTCGTCATTGTCAGAGCCGGCAACCGCCGGCCTGAGCTTTCACCCGTCCCCATCAGACCAGGGCAAGCGGAAGCAAACAGAGACGCCAAGAGAGAAGGCAGCCGAAGCCACACGACGAACACATGCGAGAGAAGAGCAACAAACCACCAGTGGGGGGCGCCGCCCCAGACCCCAAGCCGGCTAGCAAGACGCTTGCCGCCACTCGGGACGCAGCCAACCGCCGGATCCGGGCGCCAGGCCCTAGATCCAGACGACCACAGCCGCCCCGACCAACTGGAACTCCCGCCGAGCATAGGAACCAACGGCACGCCGGACAGCGCCGCTGCGCCACGAAGCTTCCCCGCCCGCCATGGAGGCCGCCACGCCGAACGCCGCACGCCGCGGAGGAGAGAGAAGCTCCCACCCCGACCACCACCTTCGGCAGCAGCAGGGAGGCCGCCGCCACCGCGGCCAGGTCAGCGGCAGCGGCGGCAAAGGGGATCGGGAGGGAAGGGATTTGGTGGCGGCTAGGGTTTGGTTCCCCCGGTCGCCTCGAGGGAGACGAACGGGGGTCGGGTTATTTACGAAATATAAAGATTACTGTTACTCTGGCTTCATTATGTAAATGATGTCTTAACTTTCAACCTGATGCCAAGTCTTACTCCTAATTAAATCGATCTGGTTAGGCAAGGAAGATGGCAAGGGCTTGTATCGTGGGTGGTCATGGCCAGAGGTTGTTGGTCTCAAGGTACAGAAGGCTAAGAGGATCATCAGCAAAGGCAAGCCGGAACTCCACTTCCAAGTTGCCCGGGAAAACCAATTGCTAACCATGTGCGGCGTCATAGGGCGTGTTAGGCTCATAGTGGACAGAAGCAACCGCGTTGTAAGAACTCCAAATGTTGGTTAATTATATTAATCAGCATATGGACTACTCAGTGTGTGCTTTGTGAAAGTTCTTTTTTTTAACCATGGAAGTAGAACTGATGAGCCATGATGCAAATAATTATTGTGATCGAGTTGTAAGAACTCCCCGTGTTGGTTATTTAATAGCATGTGGACTATGGACTCCAGTGCTTGATTAATTTAGGAGTAAAATACACCCACCGTCTTAATATTATTGACGGGTGTCAAGTTAGTCATAAAATTACTAAAACTGCATATTTAGATCTCAATTTTTTGCTAAGTGTGTCACGATAGGTCCTACGCTCGTCCAGGAGCGTTTGACCGGCCTACGTGACGCGTTGACCGAGTACACATCAGCCAAAGAGCCCGCTGGACATCACTGACATGAGGAAAAATGCATCCGCGGTCCTAATATTATTAACGAGATGTAAAGTTAGTCCTAAAATTATGAACTGCATATTTAGGTCCTGATTTTTTGTTAAGTGGGTTACGAGAGGTCCTAAGCTTGTTTAGGAGCGTTTGACCGTCCTACGTGACCGAATACACGTCCCCCAAGGGGCCTGTTGTCATAATTGGCACTATGAAATAGTGTGTTGTCTCACCCATCGCCGCGGTTTTTGCCAGCGAGTCACCGGAGTTGCGGCTAGGGAGAGTAGATAATTGGGGTGGCTTGCTAGGTTTTTGGGCAGCTACTGAGTTGTTGGGGGTGCTTGGCGGCGAACCGAAGGAGGGCTGGCAATGAGCTCGTGTAGCTATGGAGGGCGGTGCTAGACGGTGGAACGCTACACAACACGAGGATGGTTGAAAGTGTATAGCAACGAGGCGAAACTAGTAAGTAAGGAGTCACGGCTCGGGGAGGTCATTGGCCGAGGCGGCGTACAGCGACGGCGCGCAGTGTGCCCGGGACCGCATGCAACGGCGCAAATGTCGTTCATGTTCCTGACGATACAGGGCACAAGCACAGGACTGGCTTGTCGCTCTAACTTCGGTGGAGAAAGACGGTCAAGGCAACGTACTAGCTTAGAGACCGTGGGTGGCCGCGGGGTTGGTCGTAGGTGTCACAGAGACGAGGTTAGGACCTGTCGTGACCCATTTACCAAAAAAATTATGACTTAAATATGCAGTTTTAGTAATTTTAGGACTAACTTGACACTTTGTCAATAATATTAGGACCGAGGGTGCATTTAATTTAATTTTATAGCTTCAGTCATGTCCAGCGAACCCTTTAGCTGACGTGTATTCGGTCAACGCGCCACGCAGGCTGGTCAAACGTTGTTGGACGAGCTTAGGACCTGTCATGACACACTTCCTAAAAAAATAAGATCTAAATATGCAGTTTAGAAATTTTAGAACTAACTTGACACCTCGTCAATAATATTAGGACCGCGGTGTATTTTTAGTGAAAGACATTTTCTTTCTTTCTTTGCTGCCTGCGATGTATTGATGCGAATAATCATAGCACCAACAAAGAAGTTGTATAAGATGCATGCCTCTGTGTTGACCCTGTTGGTTAATTAATCCATCAGCATATATACGTGGAAGCCCCTTGAATCAAGCAATCGGCTGGAGCGCAGTCTTCAAGAACTTAGTACTAAATTGCAAGCGTGTGGACGTGAAGAGTAAACTGCACTTACAACTGGATTGTATTAATTCGTAAACCATTCCCTAATTAGCTTATAATGAAGGTAGAAATGAATAATATGATGATCAATTGACCATCACTTTTTTAGTTACTTGTGCAAGATAGTAGTACAAACTTCGTTTCAATTTGATCTGTTTCCTCCTCGTGCGCCTAAATAACTAAATTGAGCAAACCCTTTTCCTGTGCAGCCAAGAGCACCGCTTCTGTCTTAGTAAACTCTACGTGTTAAAAACACTGCCTGGGATCACCTGTTGCCCTCGTCCTGGTGATCATCATCCATTCATCCTCCACTTATTTCAGGCCAATTTCTCCATTTGGGACTAGTTGTGTATAGAGGGCAGCTTCAGGCAGGGAGCAAGAGGCGAGAGATACGCCTGTCATTTGAGCCGCTAGTACATCCCTGACATACCAAAGGGCACGGCACCAACCTTCCTGTGAGCACCCGTGCCCGCTGATGCCGCGGCAGCGACAATCCCGTTGAGGGATCTCGTGTATATGTCGCTCTCCGCTGCTAGTCTGTTCAACGGGTCATTCTTCGTCCCTGCTGAACGATGGTGATAGGGGGATGCTCTCATGTCCTGAGCAGCAGCAGGGGGAGGAGTGGTCCCTTTGGTGTATCCACAAGCATAGCCCCCCATGGCCTGTGAAGATTGCCCAGCACCAGGCGTTTGATGATGATGATGATAGCCATATGTTTGTGGGATCTTTTGCTGGGGAGGATACCCTGAACTCACCGCTGGCCTGCTTGTTGCATCATAAGGGTATTTGCCGCTTCCACTTTCATAAGGCGGTACTGACCCAACACCAACAGCTCTTCCTGCGCCCACAGGAAAATAGGAGATAATCTTAGAAACGGGCCGATATTCTTTGGTCAGTATCAACAAAACATGTCTAGTAGATGAATGCAAAAGCACCTGCTTGTGCCACGTGTGCTGTCTGAGAAGCACCGGGGACGTTACCAGGAGCCCACGGTTTACAAGGCTCATTGGCAATTGGTCTACCCCTCGATGAGGCTACAAGAGGTTGTTCCTTGGCAGGAATTGGAGTTGAGTGAACAGTAGTGGACCTGCAAAATTGAAATTGTAGGTTAGTAGCAACAAGCATTCCCTAAATAAAATCACAATAATACAGAAAGGCGGAAACACATGGAAGCACAGTGACTGGTCACGAAAATGTAAATAAATAATTAACTTCAAGTACAACCATTCTGAACACATAAATCAACTCTCATTTAGATTTCAGAACATAACCTAGAGTCCATGACTAACAAGTGGTGATGAAGTTCTGGACAGGACCTAACAATTCGACAAACTAAGTATCAATTTTAACCCCCAATCCTATTGAAAAACCCGTGCATTCCAGTTTTGTCTTTAAGTTCAATTGCAAAACGAGGTATGCATTTGGTGTGCAGAGGCTGGGGGTAATAAAGCTTCCGTTTTCTAAAAGAAAATGACTTTGAAATACTCCAGGATTACAATGAGTGTAGATCTTTTAAGATTTGAACTCTTATGGTCACCTAGATCCACTCTCAAGTTTATATAGCACAGTTTACCATCCAGAGAATCAGCTCTTGCCAATTTCAGAAAATGATTCTTCGATCATTTGACAGCCCGACTAGAGGGAAGCATCATCTTAATATGGAGCAAAGGTTTTTGCATCCATGCAGCTAATATGGAAGGGGGGAAATAGACACATGAGCAGAATATGATGCAATATTACCTAGGAAGGGATGCATGTTTTCTCTCTGTTGGAACTACAGGGCCGCTGCCATCGCTTTCTTCAAGATGAGAAAACTGCTTCTTAAATTGATCAACAGCACTGGTAAACATACCCACAAAATATTGCGGTCAGTAAGAGTTGACACGATTAACAGAAAGGAGTGAATAGAAACATAGTAAAACTAAAACCTTGGGTAGAGAAAGGTTGTCTTCTCTGTGCCGTCTATGTAGTTCTTCAGCAATTGCGGATGATATTCCAATATCTCCTGGAATATCAGCTCCCTTATATCATCCTTCGACATTCTTCTATGCTCAAAGTCAAACTCCACTTTTCTGATTGGCTGACAGGATGGTTCTCTATCGGGCTTGGAAAGGCTTTTAAAGTATGGATCAGTCAATGCCTGGCAAAAAAAAAGAAAAAGAAACCACTATTACAATTTACTTCATAGAAGTATAACCAACTAATGCTGCAAGTAGCATCGCAGGGATGATGCAATTGAGAAGAAACCAAGACATCAGAATGATAAATTCCAAAAGACTACCTCTTCTGCAGTTGGACGGTCCTTCGGATCAAAGGCTAATAGCTTTTCCAAGAGTTTCAGTCCCAGAGGATCTGCATTGGGAAACTTCTTAGAAAATGGAACAGGGTCTTTCTTTCTCATACTACTCAAGTACCTTCTTGCCTTCTCATTACGGACCTGGAAAGGAACAAAAACAATAAATTCAAATTTTGGGTTTACTGAAACATTCAACAGATAAAACTAAAAATATGGACTTCCCATGAATTTAGTACCATACCCGCGAAATTGTATCCATCGAAGGTGTGCCTAGAAGATCAGTCATTAAGTCTAACTGATGGACAACATTTTTACCAGGAAACAAAGGCTTTCCTGTCAGCACCTCAGCAAAAATGCAGCCGATGCTCCAAATGTCAATGGCAGGTGTATACTGCATCATTTGAAGAACAATAATCCAAAACAGATTAGTAACATACATACAAGCAATATCCTGGAAATGATTTAAGATGCATTTACTGTTCTTGGAAGTAACAGAAGTTCATGTGTTGTTGTCAAAGTTACTTTCAACAGGATAGTTATCAAGTATTCATGTGGAACAAGGAATGAACAAAATGTTAAGATCCATTTCATGAATGAAAATAGGTCACACAGCAAAAAGTGACACATAGAAATGAACAGATCCAATCTCTAACATAAGTGGAGAAACCATAATAATAAAGCACAGGCAATTTATGGCATTGACAATTTTTATATGGAACCACAATAAAAAGAAACAGTAAAAAGTGCAGTTAAATTTTCATCAGAGAACCCTATTGTCACAACTCAAGACTGAAGCAGATTCATGCTAGGACAATTATAATTTATGAAAATGGTTTTTACAACATTCTAAGACCATCAATAGATTAAGCAGCCTGTTCCTTTTCTTCTTCCTTTTAAATAAGTATGAAATCTAAAGCTCACCTTCGTGAAAAAGGATCCACAGAGCTCTGGAGCTCTATACCATCTTGTTGCGACATAATCCTGCAGAGCGTATGTATATTATGATACTTAATCCAATCTGTTATAAATACGTTAAATTGAGCTTTTACTAACATACCGTCCAGAAGACAGTTGTCGGGGTATCGTTGAATGCAACTCGTGCTAGTCCAAAATCACATATCTTCAGTTTGCAGTTAGAATTAGCTAAAATGTTCTTTGGTTTCAGGTCACGGTGATAAACACTAGCTGCAGTCATATAAACTCAGTATCAGTACCAAAGGAAAAACACTGTTGTGAACTTGACTATATGTATGGTTATTTATCTTCTCTTGGTTGATTACACTTGATGCAAGCCACCTTTTGGTAATTAAAAGTCTCAACTGAGAGTTTGTTGACTACACCGCAGTTTGCAATGCAAATTATCTAGCTCTGCTCAGTGAGTAAACCATAACTGACCCATCACTAGACTTATTTATATTCAAGAACAAGCCAGCCTGGGGAGAGTGTTTGAAAGGCAAGCGAAAAGATATAAGAGGGTGTCTGACCTACAACACATAAGTGTAAACTACAATACACATCATCTTCAGGGTGAAACATTGTTTTCCAAGCAACAATAGACTTGAAGGTAGTGATTTCCTACCAGTATGAATGTATTTGAGGGCTCGGAGTAGTTGGTAGAGAAAGAACTGGTAATGCTCTTTTGTCAAGTCATCATTAGCCTTTATAACTTGGTGGAGATCGGACTCCATAAGCTCAAAAACAACATAAATATCTTTGAAGTCCTTTCTCGAGGGGGGTAACATAATGTGCTTGATCTCGACAACGTCAGGATGTCTTAAGAGCCTCAGAAGCTTGATCTCACGGAGGATCCGTGCGGCATCGGAGACATGATCAAAGATATTGTGTATCTTCTTGATCGCCACTTTCTGCCTAGTCTGCATATCCATGGCAGAGCATACAACCCCATAGCTTCCCTTGCCAATGACTTCTTGGATCCTGTACCGATTCGCATCACCATACTCCGAGAAAAAGTCCACATCTGTACTCTGCAAAATGAAATACGCGCACTGAATCAGCAAGCTACTATTAAACAGATCGCCGACTACAGAGACCTTGAAACACTTAATGTGCGAAACTGAACTGGCATAATGATTGGTGGGGTTAGAAAAATCATTGCAGATCGACAGAGATTTAGAATGTGCACATTGCAACAGAACCAACCATCTGGAAGCTAAAGCACCAGGGCCGCAATAACCAACAGCTTTAACTTTTGCCAATGGAATCGGGTTGCTGGTGGGCACAGAGGAAGAGACCGCAACAAGAAAAGAAAAGAAAAAGAAACAACTTTGCGGCAACAACAGCTTGCGGTGTTGTTTAAGTTTTTCTGGCACGCACACGGTCAACTTTTGCGTGTGAAGCATGAGCTGTTGGTAACTCAGCAACACGGCATTTGACCTTTTCGTCACAGGAAGAGCCAGATCAAGCAGCTCGTCCACAAGAAGGACGCTAGCACTTAAATCTCATCGAAACCAGTCAAAAGATAAGTACCAAAAAAGTTTGAAAATGCAGCAGCGGTGATTCAAAGAAAACACTACCACTAATTTATACTAAAACTGAAATCAGCAGCAAACGGCGACACAATAACAGAACACAAAATCATGGCACAATCTCGAGACAGACGAGAAGGAGAGGGATGGATGGGTCGGAGCGGAGCGGAGCAGAGCCAAACCCACCTTGTTCCGCTGCCCTTGCTGCTGCGGCTGCTGCATTCCCGCTCCCCCGGACGGACGGATCGATCGATCTCCCAACCAACACCCTCTGCAGAAGAAACCCTCCGCCCCCGACCTCCTTCCCGCGGCACCTCGACCAGGTCCCGCGATCGATCACAGCACCGAAACCCTAGGCGCAACCGCACGGCATTCGCAGCAACGTCCCCCCCTCCGCCGCACCCCCAACTCAAAAACCAAATCTACACGCCCGCGGCACGGCAGTCGAGCCCGAAGCTGCTGCAGCAGGCCTGACGCCCCGGCGAGAGGTCGATTGGCCAATCCCTCTCCCTGCACCTGCCGATCTTGCGGCTCGCCGGAGGAGACGAGAGGACCGGGGGGGGGGAAGGAAAGGGGAGGGGAGGGGTAGATTTCTTTCTCTGTGGAGCGCTTTCCTTGCTCGCTGCCTGCCGACTTGCCGTTAGAAATTCACGATGCCTTTGCTTCTTCTTCTTCTTATGCGGTTTTTCCTGGGCCACATGGCATGGACAGCGGCAGGTGCAAGTGGTCTGGTAGGGCGGGTGGCGATGCTCGACGGATGGATGCGCGCCGTCCGATCCGCATCATCCCTACGTTAACCACCGCTCGTTTGATTCCCACCTCTTCTTTGTATACTCCAGCGAGTTACTTTGCGAATTCTTTTTCTTTCATGGTGTTAATTGTTAATCATCACTAGTGTAAGAAAAGGAATGCAAAAGTATCGAATGCAAACAGAAAACAAACGATATTTCTTTGAAGTACCTTTGTTTTTGGTTCGAACATTTTATTTTTCACAATGAGAACTGTACACACCTCTAGGGACCAGGAAAGAAGACTAATTTTCTACTCTAGTAGTTCATCAGACCCATATTACTTGTCTAAGGTTTGCCCAAATATGAATGTATATATGTTTAAAAAGTGTCTAAATATATGTAAAAAAAATATATATAATATTTAGACAAGTAATTCCTGCCGGAGTGAGTAATCAAATTTTGCTACCACTATTAAAAACAGATAGGAGTTTTTTTTTCAGATTACATTTAAAAACTGATCGTACAAGTACATAGTAGGTCGGGGTTGGTCTCGTGTAGCATACTGTAGGGTTTAATTAGGTGGCCGGCCATGTGACGGAATTGAAACGCCAACTAATAACTGGCCTCCCTTCAAGTCACAGCTTCTTATTGGACTCCCCTAAGCAGCTTTTTGCATTGTACAAAGAAGGTGTTAAAATGTTCTTCTTCAACAAGAGGATACGAATCTACCAAAGACCTAATTATGAACTCCCCTTTTCTAATTCATAAAAAATTGGAGTACGTACGATTCGACAGCTCCACGCCACATGTTAGGAGAAGAACTGCAATAATATAGGATTAGATATACTGGTAGATCAATGCAAGCATCTTTTTTATTTTTGGAGATATCTATGGATGCATCATCCAATTTACTGCCTCATGCAAGTATGCTGTTATATTGTTATGATAGGAGTATGATAGGAGTATGCACGCCATTTAGATCTCGCAATCAATCGTTCACAAGCCGTACCAGTAGCACGTACCATCGCTGCTCTTAAAAAATGGTGAATTAATTAATCAATTTTAACGCCACCGACGGAGTCGCATATATTTCCTCCTTATTACCAAAAGATGATCCTCTGGAAAAGTGTTTGTCAAACTTTTATTACTAGAAGCTTTAGCTACTGATTTATTTGAGATATGTAGATTGGGGTACGTACTCTTGGAGATCGTATATGATGATTTTGATTCAAAAGCAGTACTAATATAATAGTGGAGTATATTTTTTCTTGGATTTAAAAAATTATTATACGATGTCCAAAGGCTTTCTGATGAGAGGGAGTATCTTATTTCTTGGATGGAATGCTAAAGAGAGAAGAACATGTTGCCACCGACAAGAACTGATGCCATGTCTCTTCATTTCGGTTCAGTTGGATCCATCCCGGCAGGCTTCTACTTCAGTTCTGCCTAACTCCCCATCGGCATCACAGAAGTAAGTGCAGTAATAGAATAATCAGGAGACTAAACTCACTCAAAGTGAGTGGAGAAACATACATATCATAGCCTCATAGATATGTATCTCTCACCAAACCGGAATGGACAAACTGTTTTACAATGTGCTGGGCTATATAATTAAGCATGTCAATTCATATTCATAGTACTCCAATGGTAAATGAAATTACAAGATTTTCTTTCACCACTGTAAGAAAAGGAAAAAAGCTATATGTATTTACCTTGCAGTTACATGAGCTGCAAAAATAATAGAATGCAATTATACATGTAAGAACAAGGTGGCGGTGGATACACGGCTAAGTCTGTTGCTTGTTATGATGCTCACCGACCATCTCTGAAAATCTGCATGATACTGTCAAGATGGATTTCTATGGAAGCTGGTCTAGAGTAGACCCACATGCATGTGTGTGTCTGATCTGATCTTCAGAGACACCAGGTGTATGGATCCATCTAGTCAATCCTCTCAAGATTATACTTCACCATGTTCTCAAGGGCGCTTCTGAAGTCGCTCCTCGGGAGGCACTGCAGATTTTGGAGAGCCAAATCGCCTTTCTCCTTCGCAAGCTCTTGAGCCCTTCTTATCCCGCCGCTCCTATGGACTAACTCCATCGCCATCGACAAGGAACCGGTGTCAGTGAACTCGGAGTCGATTATCTCCCTTAGCCTTGGTTCAGCCTGGAGAGCAAAAATGACTGGAGCTGTCAGGTTTCCCTTTGCCAGGTCACTTCCTGCTGGCTTGCCAAGTTGCTCAGCTGATTGGGTGAAGTCAAGAATATCATCAACTACTTGGAACGAGAGCCCGAGATTCCTGCCGTATTCATACATTTGTTCACAGATAGCGGTGCTGACACCGCTAAATATGGCAGCAGACCTTGTGCTCGATGCCAGCAGTGAAGCTGTTTTATAATAGCTCTTGAGCAGATAATCGTCGAGGGTGACGTCACAGTCAAAAAGAGTCGATGCTTGTTTTATCTCCCCACTAGCAAAGTCTTTGATCACCTGTGACCACAGTAGCACACTAATTGTTTATAAACAAAATTGTGTATAGTTTTAAAGAAGAGAATGGAGTTTGCTTGAGTCCTTCATTACCTGACTAATGAGTTTTATAACTTCAATGTTTTCTAGGTTTGCAAGAAACCAAGATGACTGTGCAAACATAAAATCGCCAGCAAGCACGGCTATCCGTGTTCCATATAGCTGATGAATGGTTTCTTTCCCTGCAAAAAATCAGATCTAGTTTAGAACGGAATTTTCAATTCATTGATCCCCTCATTGAAACTATTCCATTATGATGAGTAAACAAGGAAAAAATAACGGTTTCTATTGAAAACTAAGTACTCATGACTTCTCTGTACATAGCATCATATGTACCTCTTCGCATCCCACTATCATCTATGACATCATCATGTATCAAACTTGCAGTGTGAATCATCTCTATGATCTCTGCCAAGCGTTGATGTTCTGTAGTTAGCTCCCTGGAATGCAAAACAAGAGGTCTGATCGCATAATTTAAATTTTTTTAAAATAGAAATGGTCAGGCTGAAACAAGAAGAGGAACTTACGACAAACCAGCTAATTCTGCAGTTGCTCTGGACACCAGAAAAACTAATGCTGGTCTTAATCTCTTTCCACCAGCACCAAAAATTTGTTCTGCGGCTGAAACTAAAACTGGATTTTCTGCACCAACAAGCTATCGAGTTATGTCAGCTAGTTAGTAGTTACTGTGGAAAGTAGGAACTTGGCTGTAAATAGTAAGAAGCTTCTGTATTCATGCTTTACATGCTGAAAACTGTTCCCTCCGTTCCATAATTCTTGTCGAAATATTACATGTATCTAGACGCTTTTTAGGAATAGATACATCCATTTTTGGGCAAATTTGAGACAAGAATTATGGAACGGAGGGAGTAGTGTATTTCTCTGCTTGATATGTGTTGCTCTGAAGTTTGTTTTCTTGAATATGCAAACCGGGATCACTGAACCAGAAAATGACATGTGCTCACTCGTGGTGCTGCTAAGCTCCAAGTCATAAAAATACGGGGCCAATACATGAAGAGAATCAGGACGTTTTGAAAAGCGTGCATCAGTAGGCAACTGTCATTGTCACTTCACCGTCCGGTGTATTTATACAGTCCACTTCTGAAGAACACGTCGGAGCACACTTGTGCCTATCAAGTGATGATGGATTATTTTATTTTAGAACTTTGGTACCAGTATATATTTCCCTTGAAATTTCATGAACAGGACAAACCTTGAACAATTCAATGTGATCTCGGAACGCCGTGGCTAATAAAATAGCATGCCAATACAACTCTTGTAGCATGCTTTGGAGGAAGTTACTATGCAAGTAAAACTTTATAACATGATCAATGTGATGTGAGCAATCCAATGTTGTACTTACTTCGAGTAACCATATGCTTCTATCAAGTGATGATGAATTATTTTATTTTAGAACTTTGGTATAAATATTTCCGTTGAAATTTCATGAACAGGACAAACTTTGCACAAGTCAATGCGATCTCGGAACACTGTGGGTCTGTGGCTAATAAATAAGCATGCCAATACAACTGTTGCAGCACGTTTTGGAGGAACTTCCTATGCAAGTGCAACTTTTCATGATCAATCAGTGTGAGTAATCCATAACTGGACTTACTCAGCGTAACCATATGTTTCTATCAAACAGTCATGGAAAGAGAAACTACCCATTCATGCATGAAAGTCTGCATGAATGCATCTTTTACAAAGCAACTTTTTACTGAACTTAACAAAGAAGACGTGGCGTTGAGAAGAAGCTCACCGATTTCAGATTGTTGTTAAGCTTCAGCAAGTCGTCAGACACAACCTCCAACAGTGAAGAGACAGAAACGCGCTCAGGGAGCATCGTTGTTGCCGCACTAGAATTCGTGCCTGGCGGCACATCGATTGCAGCATGTCCTGCACAATCACATTAACCCAGCCCAGCCAATCAAAGTCAAAACTTGCTGTTGGAGGCCGTCCAGCAGAATTTTCTTTCCGAGCAAAACACACCACTAGAAATTAATAAGAAGCGCACAGACCTGTCTGGCTGGGCGCGGCCACGAAGCAAACACATGGCGTGCGCCGCCTGGGCACCTGCCGCGCGCCAACCCGGCCGCCCCAGCTGCACCGGCAGGAGGCCAGCTGGCCCAAATCCAGCGTCTTCCTGCTCATGTACACTCTCGGGGAGCTCAAAGACAACATCTCCCGCGCGCCGGTCAATCCAAGAACCTAGAGACCAACGAAGAAGCAACGCGCTCGGAGCTCCCAAAGAAGCACGGGCGGCAAAGCGAAAATCTCTGGAGCTCTCCCACCCAAGAGCCTCTTCCCGATAGAAGTACTACAGCAGCACAGGCAGCAGCAATCAGCCAGAGGAGAATGGATGGCTCTGGCTCGTGATTGGTTCCGTGTGAGCTAGAATCTTGCTCGATTTGGCGGCGTGGCGATACTGCTTGCTTCCCCCCACTTGCTGCGCTTTGCCTGGAGAAGAAGGAAGGAGAGAGGGAATTGGAGGCTGCTGCTCCGGGCCGGGGAGGATTTAAATATGGAGCATGCGGAGGAGGAGAAAGGGGGATTTGTGGATCCATGAGGGCCGTAGAACGAAGGAAGCTGTTGCTTGCTCAGGAGCGAGACAAGACATATATACTGCTTTTTATCGCTTTGGACTCCACCTCCACTGGGCACTGTTCCAGCCTCTAATCAGAGATTCAGACCGTGGAAAATGTTGGAGCTGCCTTTTGCAGTTGGGTCCTCACAAGAGATGCAATTTCTTAACGAATGACCTTTGTATCAAACGTTTGAACGTCTTTTGCGCCTTTTCGATAGGATGAAAAAGCGGCGGGGAAGGAATAGGGGGAGAGAGGTCTCCCGACCTTGCCGGTGCAGCAACGACCGGCGACAGTGAAGGGACACGGTGTTGGACGCATGATGAACATGGTATCGTTCTTAGTGGAGCACTTAATTAGGACGCAACGATACCTTGACTTGAGGCTGACGCCCAGCAGCCACGATTGGTTGATTAATGAGAGGGACGAAGGAGAGAGAAGACTAAATGAAAAGGTAAGCGAAAGGAGTTAAGAGGGGCGACGACGAAGAAAAAGAGTGGAGGGAGAGGTGGGCAAAAGGAGGTAAGGGGAGCGGTTGCAAAGGAAACGTAGGAAATCGTATGGTAAGGATGGCCGCAGCCACAGAAGCGGATGGAAACATAGACATACACATACACCAAGAAATTAGAGAGGGAGCGTGGCATTTAAACACTAGGACTAGGGCATGATCATCACTGTATAGGTCCTGGGGACTCCTTTTCTAGGAAACAATATGCATCCATTTATCGTTAGTAACGATGGCTGCCAAGTTAAAATTATTGTTCTTCAGGGACCTTCATGCAAAGTACATGATTATGATTTCTGAATGCTGTTTTCACCATCACGTGCCACAACGGAACTAATGGGCTGTGTCCCACGTCTTCTGTACACAGTAACACAGAGATAGATCTTGGGCATCCAAAGAGCTAGCGACCCATAACTAACACCGGCTCCATCTAAAAAGAAAAGACTAACATCGACGGAAAAAGGAGTTCTCTGAAAAGGAGCTTAATTAGCGCACTATAAGCACGTACGTGGCCCGACATTGAGACGCACAGAGAGATCAGGCCAAGGCCGAGGAGAGCTACAGAGAAACCGACGGCGAAGAAGGAACGTGTGCTGTGAGAAGGACCGACGTACGTGGGCGAACGGCGATGACACGATCGACGACAGGAGGATATGCCGCCCAGATTAATTCATCCATCCCTGGCGACAGACTGCAGAGGGGACTTGTATTCCATTCCATTGAAAGTGGATGGCAACCACAAGGCTACCTGGTAGAATAAGTGGAGTAGATTGCAGTGTTCGATTGGAAGTCACACGCAATTCTCCATGGCTAGCTTAGCTAGGCACAATTTGTTCGATTGAAAGTACTTTCTTTTTCCACGGCTAGCCAGTACTGGCTGATCGACCAGCTTCTTCTGTTTGGGCGTTAGAACCGCTTGTCGGTGCATGCCCGTGGCACGGCACGGCTATACGGTGCCGGCCTGGCTGCCATGATTGATCGATGTATGGGCAGCAACGGCATGATTCAGGAAGGAATAATGTGGAGTAACTATTACGGGGCATTGCACATTAATAGTGTGGAGTATAGCTGTATGGGGCATTGCACGTGCACGCGACATTGGCCTTGTTCTCTGGCGGACCCGGAGATTAAAAAAAAAAACTTTAATAGTGTTGTTGTGGGCATCAGATCCGGCAGCGAGATAAATAAGCCGTGGAGATGGATCGATGCTGTCGATCGCACGCGCGCGCAGCACAATTGAGCCTTTTTTTTTAGCTCCGGCGATGCACGTACGCACGTCTGTGCACGGCAGCACGGGCCCGGAAGCTGGAAGAGGAAGCGATCGATGGCCACGTTCAAGTTCCAGGCCCTTAACGGGCTCTCGCGGGCCCAAAAAGGCCGACCGCTCCTAAATGCGCGGACTACCTGACCCACCTGGCCGGAAAAACGTGCAACCTTTAAAAAAAATCAACTGAAAAAACGTGACATTTTCTCTGTCTGCAACCTCACCGGTTAATATCTATCGATCCTCTCCTCGTTCCGGACCAACACCGCAACACGGCAGTACTTGTGTGGATACCAACCGCTATGAAATTAAAATTTGCAACTTTATACCAGAAAAAAAAAACATGCACCACCATGGGTATAGCCTGCCTTTTTTTTTGGCCTTTCGCACTCAAAAATTGAGAAATAAAATGCTCTCCTGGTCCAGAGAGTCAGTGAGTGGCTCGTGCAATCATTCCTCGTAGCAGCAGCACTAGTACTACACCACCAAACACCACGATCAGCAATAATCGAACGGTATCCCACACCTAAAAAAACTATAATTTCCTGCTTTTGGCGCACCGGCCGGCAGTTTAATTGGAGCTCGATTTCTTCCACCTGGCCCCGCCGACAATCCTTGCATCGACATGCATGGATCCAATCAAAGCGCACACGTACCACTACCGCGGGCCTACGCTAATGGCGTCACGACAATCAAAGGAGCTGTTTTCACGAGAATCCGTGTGCCCATGTAACGTATAGATTGACTTGAAATTCTATGCACGGCATTCCCCATCCTTCTCCTTCTCCTTTCTTCTTGTAGGATGCAGCAATGTGCCAACTCAGGCTGAGTGCCAACAGCCGCTCCATAAACTGTTAGAAAAAAAAACAATTATGTGCACTGTTCAACAAAGACCCACATACTAATCAGTTGGAAATACATGGATATATCGACGAAACAATATTGTTGGTTAGGCGCAAAAGTCCTCCCTCCGCGTGCCCACACTCCGTGGATGTATCTTTCACAGGTAAACCGGTTCGTTGGTGTAGTATCCACTGATGAGGCTATCCAATGACATCTTTGATTCCCACACCAAGTCGTACGGACAAGAATTGGTCGCGCAATTGTCCAAGAACATTCATCACTCTTGAATTTTTCTTTCCGAATTACGAAATCCAGCATTACCATTAGTAATCAACATCCCTCCATCATCATCATAAAAAAAAAACGTGCAGAGGAAAAAAATCAAATCAAAGAAGAAGAAGAAAAACGATTAAGCACGAGTAGGCGACAGGGCCCAAAACAAAAACCAAACTAAACGTCAAAGAAAGAAAAAAGGGTAGTATTGTTCAAAAAAAAAGAAAAAAAAGGGTAGTAGGAGGCACCACCAAACGCAAACCACCCACCGTCGACCAACCAACCAACGGCAGGCGGCAGCGCTTCTTCTTCTTCCTCCGTCATTTCCCTTCCCCGTCCGGCCCGACCGCGACCAGCCACCGCCCCCCGCGCTTGCTTCAGATCTCCTCCTCCACCTCCCTCCCTCCCGCCTTTCCTGAGATATATATATATAAATCCTCTCGACCGACCTATCCCCATCACGCTCCTCCCCACCCACCCACCCGTACGCACACACGCGCTTCCCCCTCTTCGTCCCTCCCATGGTCTGCTGATCCACGAGCGCGCGGCTCTTCTTCTGGTGGATCTGGTGCGCGTGGATCGGGATCTCGGCCGACCCGGGGAGATCGATGGAGGTCTTCGGCCCCGTCACGCCCGGCCAGGTTCGTCAGGATCCCCGCAGCTTCATTCGCTTGTCAAACCGCGCGCGCGCGAGGATCCCCCGCTGCTTAATTCGCTTCTCTGCTGCCTAGCTTGTCAAACTTCGTTTCGTTTGGGTTTGCTTGCTTGCCGAGGGTGAAATCAATCTACGAGTTCAGCTGGTTGGTTTTCTGAATTCCGGGTCGTGTAAGCACTAGGACCAGCTTGCGGTTTCCTGCTGAGCAAATTCGGTGAGGAATACTTAGCAGAGTTCGTGCGGTTCGGAAGAGTAGCGGAGTGGCTGTGGTGCTGATGCTGACCAACTCGGATTGCGAGTTTAATGCCATGGTTTAAGGCAGCAGAACTCCAGGGACTCGATGAAGAATTGAATTCTCCGTGCCTGTCACCACCAGCCCCCCCTACCTAACGAGTTTGGTGGGCATTTCTGCTCCCCCTTTGCCCCGGACGTGCAGTTTAGTCTCACGTGACATATGTGATCGAAGCAGAAACTGTCTTCTGGTGCAGTTAAGGTTTTCAGTGGGATCGATTTGATCTTTTCCTGAATTCCGCGTCTATATGTACAATCTCTGTTCATAACTACCACTAGTGTTTCAGCTTGATCACGTATGAATATGATGTAAGAAAATTTACCGAAATGTTTGGAAAACAAACTGTAGAATTGAGTTCTGATTTTGGAAAATGCAATCCATGATGCGTTTTCTGATGTTCTCTGGTGAAAACCATCAGAGCAAACAAGCCACCATGCCAAATCCATCGTGCTGGGATGTAGCAAGAATGTATAGACCAAAAGTTCTGAGGGGCTGGCTTCGAGCTTGAGTGCAACTTGCATCCTCAAAACCAAAATAACGCCGAGTTGTTTTTTCCTCGTTTTATGCTTTTGTTTGGGTGAAGTAATTGCTAGCCAAGGTAACTAGTTGATGCTGGCGTGGACTTATGTAACACGGTGCTTTCCTTTCTTGCAGGTCTCATTTCTGCTTGGCCTTTTCCCAGTCCTCATTGCATGGACCTATGCCGAGATCCTGGAATACCGGAAATCTTTGTCACACGGGAAAGTGTAAGATTTCTTTGTAGAATCTCTAGGTCTAGTACTCTAGTTGGCATTATGAACTTAGATCTGAGTAACTATTGTAAAATATGCAGTATATTCACTGCAAGCTGCATACTGCTTCTTGCCTGCTTTGAATAATTCAACCCTATTACATGAGTTTTCATGTCTACGTATGGCAGATTGCAGCAGCTTTTTTGTTAACAAGTTGAAACAACTAATAGCCTTACTTTTCCCTATTAATCCATTACTGTCATCTGCAGTCACTCAGATGCTACATTGGAGAATGAAACTACGAAGGAAGATGAGAAGGCTATATTAATTGAAGGAGGCCAGTTGAAATCACCATCTGTAAAGTTCCGGAATATGTCTACCAAAGCAAATTTAATACGGTACATTTGAGTAAACAATAACGATACTCAATTTAGGATTATAAGTTCATTACACATGCAAGTGACGATTATTTATGTCATGACGTGGTTCTGTTTTGCAGGTTTATAACAATGGACGAGTCCTTTCTGCTTGAAAACCGTGCTGTACTGAGAGCCATGTAAGACCCTGCCGGATCAATTGCATCACTCTAGATTTTGTGGCTAAGAGACTATCTGTTGACACTTACATGTCCACTAACCATCTTGCAGGGCCGAATTTGGCGTTGTTCTGGTGTACTTTTACATTTGTGACCGGACAAACATATTTCCAGAAAGCAAGAAGGTAATTATGTTGCTCCCATTTCTTACTGTAGGCATTTAGAATGATGTATCATACGTAGATATAAACTGTAGCAGGCATCGATTGGTAATACCAAGATTTTCCGCATCTCTGCTTACAGTCCTTGTTACTTCTGGTTTTGTGATCTACTACTATGACTTATTTCCTCATTGATCTCTCAGCAATTAATTCATGCAAGCTCATGTCCATGTTTCTCTGTTGCTTGTATGGTAATCTTTATCCTTTTTTTTTGTTGTTCACAGAACTACAACCGCGATTTGTTCCTGTTTCTGTACATTCTTCTCATCATAGCATCGGCTCTTACTTCACTTAAGAAGCACCAGGAAAAATCTGCATTTTCTGGAAAGTCCATACTCTATCTTAATCGCCACCAAACTGAGGAATGGAAAGGGTGGATGCAGGTTAGTGATTTCACTTCTCCTCTTCAGTTCTTTTTGTGAATGTGAATGTACTCAAATGTATGCTTGTAGATATCGATAGACTCTGGGTGTAATGTCATTTTCACTTCACTTATCTGCCATTGATCCTTTGAGTTTGCTACATGAAAACCCGTAAGCATGTCTTTTATGTTCATTCAGTGAAGTTTCTGCCATGCGTTATGTAAATAGCACACTCATTTTTGCCTTACTCTGTAGTCTATTTCTCTTACGTTGCAAGAGTACACGAAAAGCAAGCTAATGAGTAGTTTTTTAATTATGCATTAAATATGAAGAGTGTTTGGCCTCTATTATCCATGAGGTACCGTCTGCTACGCTATATCCAAACTGCTCTTGCAATAGCTTTTCTCCGTGCACGTTACAATAAATTTATACCACAGAAATATACAATTATTGCTGCACCATTCTTTTTGCTGTTGGTCTTTCAAGTTTTGTATAGTTGTATTCTGGTTGTAAGTATCTTCTAATTATTCAAGCTGCCTTTCCAGGTTTTGTTTCTGATGTACCACTATTTCGCTGCCTTTGAAATATACAATGCAATTCGTGTGTTCATTGCTTGCTATGTTTGGATGACTGGATTTGGGAACTTCTCGTACTACTATATCAAGAAAGATTTTAGCATTGCCAGATTTGCTCAGGTGCACAGTCTGTCTCAACCTTTATCTCTTCTGCGTATGATAAATTTGACTCTCCTTGATTTATTTTCATCATCTTTTGAACAGTAATGACCAACAAATATACTTTTAATGCAGATGATGTGGAGGCTAAATTTCTTTGTTGCCTTCTGTTGCATTGTCCTTGACAATGATTTTATGCTGTACTATATCTGCCCCATGCATACCCTATTTACGCTTATGGTGTACGGATCACTTGGTCTGTTTAACAAGTATAATGAGGTGCCATCAGTCATGGCTATTAAGATTGCTTGCTGCTTCTTGAGTGTCATTTTGATATGGGAGATTCCTGGGGTCTTTGAAATTTTGTGGGCCCCTTTTACGTTTCTGCTCGGTGAGTTATTCTTTTTCTTCTTCTGTGGAGTTGTTATTCTCATTCATGGATCTGGTCTTTATATCATTGTTTTTCTGTCCAATGTAGGCTATAAAGATCCAGAGCCTTCTAAGTCAAACTTGCCCTTATTGCATGAGTGGCATTTTCGATCTGGCCTTGATCGATACATATGGATTATCGGAATGATTTATGCTTACTTCCACCCTAACGTAAGCTTTTCAGATGTGGATATGCATTTCCCTCCTTTTTATTATGCATACATTACATGATTTGGAGATATTCAAAGTTCTTTCCGTACACTTCTCCCCTTGGGTCTCTCCTTATATGAATAGTAATCACGAGACATCATGATTTCCTGTATTTGTTCCTTTTGTTTACCTTATATTAATGCAGCATATAACCTTCAATACTAAACAGGTGGAAAGATGGATGGAGAAACTGGAAGAATCTGAGACCAAAGTTAGATTGTCGATCAAGGGTACCATTGTGACCCTTTCGGTCATGGTAAGTCTCATGACCATCTCATACAAATGCACTGATTTGCTATTTATTTCAGCTAGCTTGGTTGGTCTACCAACTAGCCAACAGCGATGTGCTAACTTGAAATGCTGTACTAACTAGGACTTCTGTTCTTGTAGGCTGCTTATCTATGGTATGAATATATCTACAAGCTAGACAAAATCACGTACAACAAGTACCACCCCTACACGTCATGGATTCCTATCACGTACGTATTAAAAAAACATGATATCATAATCAATATGGCATGTGGAAGAAATGTGTTTCATGCAATTGACACCTTATCTTGTTTCTTATGCACAGCGCATATATTTGCCTACGCAATTGCACCCAACAGTTGAGGGGCGCATCGTTAGCTCTTTTCGCGTAAGCATCTAAATTTGTAGAACCTCACATGACTGTTCAGGCATTTGCCTTCCTTTCATATTCTTTCCACATTACTAAGACCCTGATCTCCTTTTTTTTTGATATAGTTGGCTTGGCAAGGTCACACTCGAGACTTATATTTCTCAGATCCACATTTGGCTCAGGTATAACTGAGTTATTTCAGCATATGTTAGTTTTTTAATTACTTGGTGTACTTCCATTTCAGTTCAGTAGTCGAGCGACAAGTGTCCTATAACATGTAAAGAAAATACAGTCAGGACTGTAACGAAATGAGTAGTCCATCCAACTCTGTCTATGAGACTTGACCTTTTTTATGTAGCCATCCATTGGTATGCTTGAGTAGATGTCCAGCTGTTGCTATCCCAGCTTTATATCCAATCATTAGTTTATACTTATATTCTGTGGCTCTGGATGAGATTTCCACCAAATACTAGACATAATGGCAACTATCCCAGCTGAGTTTCTATCCCTACTTAATGTAACACGTAATGTCTGAGCTGCCAAAAGAAAGTTTCTTGCTTTCCCAAATACTATTCCACCATCCACATATTAAAACCATCTTCTCTAACTTTGAAGATATTAGAATTCATGAAGCTAGGGGGAGTGAAGATTTCTCGATTGGACTATGTTTATTGTGTCATGTGCTTGTTTCAATTCTTTTTCTTTGCTTCACATTGGAATTTTGTTTTATAGATGTTGAAGCCTGTTTCAATGCCTTTTCTTTTTTCTACAGGTCTAGCATACCAAACGGGCAGCCAAAATGGCTTCTCTCTTTCATACCAGATTATCCGATGCTCAACTTCATGCTTACTACAACAATCTATCTTTTTGTAAGTTTTCCAATCTCAGGTGCATTTCGTTTCACAGAATACTCAGTTATACTCATTTCTTCCTTAATACTGCAGCTATCATACCGGGTATTTGAGCTCACAAACGTGCTGAAGAATGCCTTTGTTCCCAGTAGAGACAACAATCGCCTGTATCAGAATTTTATTGCTGGGATTGCCATCTCTGTATGCCTGTATTGCTGCTCGCTTATTCTTCTGAAAATTCCTGTTGTATAGGTAAACAGCTGGAGACCTGGTGCACTACTCAATAGTTTTCACAAGGCATCTCTATTTTATCTATGTGCATTTGTAACCTACTTCATGTAATTCCAGGTAAACAGTTCCATTTTCGATGGATGTAGAATTGCCAAGTAAATGATGTTGGTGGAAGGCTGCTTCTTCAGAAACATTTGCCTGTAGGATGCTGTTCAGTTTTGGCATCAGTTCCGTTTATACCTGGAGGTAAAAGGCACTCCCTGAAGAAGACGCCTAACTGCATAAGCTGGGAACTGAATGGCCTGTACAATTTTTGATCTTTTTTTTGTTCCCTTCCTCTCAAAAGAACTGTACACAGTTAGCCAACCCATGCATTCTCTGGAAGTTTGTAGCAGCAGCCCCCGGAAGGCTGACACACGACCATGTAAGAGCTGGGAATTTCTCTACGAGCATTGCCAGTGTGATGTAACCATTCATAGAGATCCATTCATGCGAGGAAGGGATTTCCTCTTGTAGAAAAGAAAAGATATGAATGCAAACCCACGCTTTCTTCCAAGCTTTGCTTCTTGATCTCAATCAAAGTTTGAAGTTCGAATTTCGGCAAATACTTGCTTCTGAACCGCTGGTGGTCCAGCTCCTTCAAGTTGCGGGAGCCGCTTCAAACTGCGTCGCAAAGTGACGTGCGACCTGGCCATCTTTGTGCCCACTGGTAGGTTGAGGAACAGACAGATAGGAAGACAGGACCGGACGTGCACGACGGCGCTATCCTCTTGCGAGTACAGGCTGGGGTGCCTTGAATACGAAATACAGTAGTAAGGCAATCATGCTAACTGTATGATATGCAAACAAGCCTTGTTTGCGCCCGCATAAAGAAAAGAAAACTAATGTGCGCGGAACCTTTGTAATGACCGAAGCTTCGGTTGAGGATTGAATGACCAGCATTTGCCAGGAACTCCGTTGAGACGCTGAGGACCAGGCGAAGGTGGTCAGTGGTCACTGGTCAGACTAGTGGCTGAGTTTGTACATGATGCAATGGCCGGTAGTTTCTGTGGTGCTGGTGGTGTACACTACAGGCCCGCCTGTTACTTCAGCCCAGTTTACATTTATAACAAGACCTTTCTTCTTCTTTTCTGCCTTAAGTTTTTTCGCGAAATGAGAAAATTGACAGAACCTGAATTCTGGCATGGACTGGCAGTTGGAAGCACACCCACATAAACAATTCTTCTCCAGATTTTTAACACACCTGACCCCAGATCAAACTAACACAAAACGAACACAAAACAGATCCCAATCAATTATTATTCAAAGCCCATTTGCCTTTAAATAACGCGCGCGGCACTCGCATTATTGTCGCACAGGCCAATAATCCCAAGCTCCCCTTGCTTAAAAAACAAGCTCCACCAAGGCAAGCAACTAGCTGGCTTAGCTTGCTTGCCAGCCATCATCTGCCAAGCTTAGCTCTTGGGTCGATCTCCGGGCAGCAATGGAAGCCCCACTCCTCCTCCCCATCTCCACCGGTGCTTGCTCCTCCTCGAGCTCCATCGCCGTCTTCGATGACGATGACAACATCATCACCACCACCAGCTCCTCGTCGTCCTCCCCTTCCGCCGGGAGCATCGCCGCTCGCTACCTGGCCGTGCTCGCCATCGCGGCCGTGTCTCTGTTCGCGCAGCACGAGGCCTCCAAGGGCTTCCGCATCGACGTCCTCAGCGCCGGCGCCGGCGCTGCGGGCCGGCGCTTCGACCTGCTCTTCGTCTCCAACGGCCGCGCCGAGCGCCTGCTGCTCCGCGCCAGCCGCGCCGTCGAGCAGCAGCTCTTCCCCGACGCCTCGTTCCCGCGCCGCCGCCTCGCGCGCGTCACCGTGCGCCTCATGGCCGCCGCCGTCGGCGACCATAACCTCAGCGCCGCCGACGCCACGGTGGACGCCATTGCCGCCGCCCGCGGAGGAGGAGATCAGTTTGATTACGTAATTTCGCTGAACCCCGGCCTCTTCTCCGGTTACGGCGCCGGGGAAGAAGACGTCAGGGCGGCCGTGGCCAGGGCTTTGCGGCGTGCCGTGGCGCGGATGTGGCTGTGGGACGGCCGCGGCGCAGCCCCGGCGCATGTCACGGAATCCATGGTGGAGTACCTGGCCGCCATGGCCGACGGCGCCGCCATCGAGGTCCCTTGCCTGCCGTCGTCTTCTTCGTCTCCGTCTCCGGCGGAAGAGGAGCACGTGGCCGCTACGCGGCGCACGCATTGCGTGTTCTCGGCGCGGCTCGTGAAGCACCTGGAGGAGCAGCGGCGGGGCGGCGGGTTCGTGGCGCGGCTGAACCGGGCGATGCGGGACCGGTGGAGCGACGCCGCCGTGGACGCCGCGCTCGGGGCGCCAGCGCGGCCCATCTGCGAGGCCTTCCTCGCCGCCGCCGGCCAGCGACGACCGTCCGTTGACTCCACGGTGGCTGCGGCAGCGTGAGCACGACGAGGGCAGTTTGGGGCCAATAATATCTATCTGTCCGTGATGAGTGTGCATGCACGTGTTAGGTATACCACGGGCTCCTTGTGTAATTAATCAGCCATCATTATGGGTTGCTGTTAAGTATGGTTAAGGGCATAACCGCGTCCCCCTAATTGTGGCGCGAGACGAGTTTACAGGTCGCTCTCCGAGTTTAAGGAAGTTGTGAGAGTAGATCCAAATGGCAAATGATAGCAGCGTGTTGATGTCATTGCTAGAGGGAATGCTGCTCCACTGTAGATCTTTTTTCTTGCTTGCGTTGAAGAGTATATACATACATGGTGGTCTCAAATGATTCTTGTTCTACAGATCGTTTTCACCCACGTAGAAGATTCTCGGCCGGAGAGGAAACTATGATGGGATTGGTGAGTTGGGGATTGGTAAAGAATAGTCACATGGTCGTTTGTTAATTGAAATTGGTAAAGGTTCTCACAAAGAAAGATACTACTACTACTGCCAAGCTAGTGTGTTCGAGAAGTGATATGAATGCTTTGGTTAAGCACCAATGCTTAAGGGCTGCTTACACATTTAACTATCACAAATTGTGCTTAGCATACATGGGTTACTTTGGGTGAAGCTTATTGGAAATTTGATAAATAGCAGCCAACTAATTAAGTACTCCGTACTACGTATAATCTCGAGACAACACACAACACAAAACAAGAAAGCACAAAACCATCTCTGAATCCGACGGGCTGCTCTCTGGTGGAGCTCACACGCTTCCATTTGTTTCCCCTCGCTCCTTTGAGCGGCCTAGCACGCACCCAGCGGAGGCGACCAATGGCATACCACAGCTCTTAATTATCGACTCCACGTCACGCGTCGACGGATCCACGGTGGTAATGTAAGGCAGATAACACACCAAGGACAGTTCGGGTAATATCTACGTGTCAAGGTGTGTGACGTGGCTAGTGTATCAAATTCATGATAACGAATGATTAAGCAATGGGTGTGACATAATCTCATAAATCGTATTCACTCCGTTTCATAATTCTTGTCGAAATATTACATATATCTAGACGTTTTTTTAGTAATAGATACATCGATTTTTGAGCAATTAATCTGAGACAAGAATTATGGAACGGAGGAAGTACCTCTAATTAATCGTGATGGAAGTCGAGTTGGGAGTCGTTGTTGACACTTTTATTGTACGATGTGCCATTGTTGGTGCTTGGTACTCGCTCCGTTTTTAAATTATTGTCGAAATATTACATGTATCTATACGTTTTTTAAGAATAGATACGTCTATATTTGAACAAACTTGAGAAAAAAAAATACGTAGTTAAATGCTTGCTTATGTCTGCAAATTGAAATGGATCTTCTTGATGTTACTATTACTCCTTAATATGGATGGAGGATTAGCTAGGGTGGCCGATAACGATTGGGAGAAGAATAACTTCGCGAGGTCCATAATGTGCCACCAAACCAGGAAGAGGGCCCCGCCTGTAGGGGCCCCGTTAAATCGGTCATTTTTCATTCGATCACAGTCCAGTCCTACATTTTCCTTTCCACGAACTCCTGGAACTTTCTGGATCATGGACGAACAGGTTGTAGAGAGATATTTTTTGCAGCTAGCATTGTCTCTTGGGGGAAGAAATGGAGGGTGTACGTGTGATATCTGATAAGACAGTGTACTGAGGGTACTTACTGAGGAGGGTGACACATAATTAATTATTTCAACTGCACCCTTAATCGTGTAGTTTGAGACGGCTCAGCGATCGCTGTCCCGTACAATTTCAGATGCCTGCCACCATGGGTTTTGATTCACGGGGGTCGTCGTTGTTGTTAGTAAAACGACTTGATGCCATCATGACTTGGGAGTTGGGATTTTTCTTGGTCTTATTACGTGGGAGCGGATTTGGTGGAGGAAAACAAATGAGCCGGCCCGGGATCGATGCTTCGAGATGGCTCGTCAATCTGCGACGGAACAAAGAAGCGGCCCCACCTGTTCAGTGACCCGTTCTGTCTTCTGGGTCGCCATCAGGCGTCCACGTAGTACGATCCCTGCCCCCGCGGGCTGCCGGGCCGCCACGAGAATTCTCGTGGCCCGGGGCGTCCCGGGTTTGAAGCCCACCTACCTATCAACCATGGCCCAGACCGAGATCGGCCCGCCCGGACACTCGCTCGCTTCACTGGACGACGACGAGCCTCCATCGGTCGCCACGTCCACTGCTCCATGGACCACATTCGCTGACTGACTGACTGACTGACTGACGGATCATCCGAATGCGACCCGGTTGTTGCAGCCATGATGCATGTTACTTAGCTAAAATCCGACCCGGTTGGTTTTCGGATTCGGATGGCCCGTGATCGTGGCACACGCACGGCGGCCCAACTCTGATGGGCTAAAAGAGAAAGCATCATGAGTCTGTTGTAGTATCCTCAGAACTTTTTGAACAACACGGAGCCGTGGCACCTGAAAGTCCATGGAAGCATTCCACGATGGCCAGTGACTGCATAATCACAAAGTGGCAGCCTATATATTCCTGCCTTTACACAAGCCTAGCCGTGGCAGCACTACAGCCAGTTCCAGTCGTGCCTGCTTGACTGCTCGGGCGTCCAGCAGAAACCGGAGCGGCGAGCACGTTCTTCCAGTATGTAGGCGCCGGGCCTCTCCCATTATCTAATCTACTAACAAATAAAGTTGACAAAAAAGCTATTCTCCCTGGGCTTTTTCTTCGATCCATATATGTAGCTTAGCTGCTCGAGAAGAACCCAAAAGCAGATGCAAAGGTTTGATCATGATCTTGGATAGTTGGATGGATGGATGGAGCATCACGTCCAGGGAGTTTGCTACTTTGCTATCACAACTTTTCTGTTCTCGGTGACATGCAGGGCCTTTCCATTTCTATCAGACTTTGTTTTTCTGCTCCAATGATCGATCGTGAATGCAATTAGCCCGAGTGGGTACAGTGAAAAGAGGGGATGGATTCTGAACTGATCAACTTTACCACCTACTCGATGACCCGAGCAGTTAGAAAACCTCTGTATACGTGCAATCAGGGAAGGGTGTGATGGAATCATACTGCTTCTGTTCGTCTCGAATGACAAAAAAAGATGGAGGAAGAAGGCTGGATTACAAGAGTTTGTGCCATCTTCTGTGAACTGAACAGTTGAGCTCAGAGAGAATCAAATTGTGATCGCACCAGCTAAAGCTGATACTGCCGAAGTGCCGAGACGCGTACATGTTCTTCTAGCAATGCGGCTACTGTGTGTGCTATTATAACGAAGAATTGAAGAAAGAAAGAGAATAAAATACTATGGGACGAATCAAGAACCTGAGAACATATATTCGCTGCAATCCCGGTGTGCCTAACTGCACAAATAAACGAAGGCAAATCCAGGGCTCATCATAGTTGTAGGCCAAGCCATCATGATGAAGGCATCCTCATTCACCACACCAAGAATTCCCCCGGTTTCTTTACATTCTCTTTCACCTCCTTTTCCCACCATCTTTCCATTAATCTATTGCCCATTATCTCGATCGCGCGATGCTGCAAAGCTCTGTGTACTTCTCAGCCTCCCCGCTCAAGTTTCCTCCTATTCCTCGACCCAACGAACTAGGACCAGTCTTCACTCGAGTAAGCGAGGCAGCAGCAGCAGCAGCAGCAGCAGAGTACAGCTAAGCTAGCTAACTTCCCACTTGCTTAGCTGCTTCTCTTTCTCTCTCGAACTCGAAGTGCAAAGCTTGGTGGATCGCGATGGGTCTTGGGGCGATCCAGTGTTTGGCTTCTGTCCTCGCTCTGTTTCTCTTCTGCCACGGTGGTGAGTCTCTGAACTCGGCTGGTTTTTGTTGGTAGTTGAAGCTGACGAGCAGCAGAGTGTCAGTAGTTGGAGCTGACGAACAGACTACAGAGTGTCCTGTCGTGTCCAAGTCATAGCAACAGACAAACGGTTGCTTTTCCGTCAGAGAGATTTTAAACTCTCGAACAAAAGCTCGATTTTGTTTTCTTCCATTCATTCATGGCGTCTTAAAGATCAGACTTCAGAGCATGCCTGGCTCGATTTGGTTCGAGCAAGAACTGAATTTCGTCGATTCAAGTAGGTATAATCACTCTGATTTCAGTTCTGTTAATTCAAGCTGCAGGGAGAGGGATCGAGGTCAAGGACATGCCGGAGCGGGACGTGACGACGCCGCTGGTGACAGTCCCGGTGACGAACTACCCCACGGCGACGCCGGCGGGGACGCCGCTGCCGGCCGCCGTGCCGTCGCTGGCGCACCCGGCCGCGGCGGCCATGGCCGGGAGCTGGTGCGTGGCGAACCCGAGCGCGGGCGCGGCGGTGCTGCAGGTGGCGCTGGACTACGCGTGCGGGCCCCAGGGCGGCGCCGACTGCTCGGCGATCCAGCCCGGCGGCGGCTGCGCCATCCCCGACACCGTCCGCGACCACGCCTCTTACGCCTTCAACAGCTACTACCAGAAGAACCCCGTCCAGACCAGCTGCGACTTCGCCGGCTCCGCCATCCTCACCACCACCGACCCCAGTAAGCAATTTCATCTTCCTCAACAATGATTATCTTTAGTTTCTTCAATCCCGCCATTGCCGCTCGACGAGCTCAGCTTATTAATCCTGAATCTTTCCGATTGTTGCAACAGGCACTTCGTCGTGCAAGTACCCGGCGACGAGGTATATTTGAATCCTAAGCAACTCGATCAAATTAAAGCAAATTGATCTGCGCAAACCGATCGTGCTGACATTAGTTTCATTTCCTAATCAACTCTGGCTTGTAGCACGGGTGCTTCGATTCTCAACACGACGAATCCCTTGACCCCGACCTTCGGATCTCCTCCTGGACCTCCTGGCGGATACTACAACTCTCCCCCGGGCTACGGAAACTCCCCTCCGATCTACGGATCCATGTCGCCTCCGGATTACGGCGGCAGCATCAACGCCGCCGCCACGGCGATGCCGGGGCCGGGCGGCAAGAAGATGACAGCCCTGTTGCCGCTGGCGTGCTTCATCGTCGCCAGGGTGTGCCTCAATCTCAGCCTGTAAATTAAGTTGAGCTGAATTGGTTTTGTGATCCGCAAGGCGAGCGATGCGCTTCGAGGAATACGAAGCGAATCAAAGCGGATTCTGAAGAGTGAAAACAGAGGCGCCGTCGAGGCCAGGGGCAGAAGCAGAGTGGCAGTGGTGCCGGGCAGGGGCTGGTAGTTAATTAGCGTTGCAGGTGTTTATAGTTGTAAATTAGTGTTTGCAGGTTTTCGTGTATGTTTTAGGTGGAATGATTGTGCTTGGGTGACATGGTTGGCGCGTTCCTGACCGAAAAAGTATCATATGTAAAAACCAAAGTCCTGTGCATACTTGGTGTTGGTGTTAGATAGTTATTCATAGAATTTGCATAGATTTAGAGCCTCTTTTATTCCATTCAGAGGATTCGTACGCACGTGGTTTCTTCATGTAGTCCAAGTTGTCAAAGATTACATCCAATCCACCACGTCTCGCTGTGCAGTGTAAATCGAAACTACTTTGTATCCAAAGAGAGCCTAACCCTTTTTTCTAAAGTTCAGCAAAAAAAATCTTGGTATAAATTTTTAACCAAAAGTCTGACATTTTTTGCTTAACACCAATTTCAATACCGTTGAACGTGACTAGACTAACACCATATTGCTTGATGTAAAAAGAACTACTGTAGCAATTTCATGAGCAGTTGTCATTTTGGGGGTTCAACAGAAAAAGAGTGCATGCCTGAGGTCTGAGGGAAGAACAGCAAGTGCTCTGACCTTTCTTTCCTATAATCTGGCGGCTATGACAAAAAAGAAGAAGCAGATTTGCAGGATCTGGTCCTTTTGCACGTGACACGTTCCCGAGTTTAAGCAGTATAATAACTGTTCCTGAATCTAACAAACACCATAGAGTAAATGACACGGGAATTATGACAGTGACTGGTACATGTGTTCTGAACACGATTTAAGCATACATGGTAAAATAATCAGGCAAGATGGTCCTAAAACTTGCCGGTCAGAAACATCAGCAGCATCAGAACAAGCCACACCTACTCCCCCAAGCACAAACTGGTCTTGGGTAGCTGGGTCCAATGGCGCTGCAATGGCAAAGCGCTTGCTTGTGTACTCTACGATCCTCCCAGGAAGTTGCTGGGCTCTTGATCCCCGGAAGACTTTTAAGCACTCTTGACCATTACTCGCATGAATTAGCACTAACAAGTAACAAGTCAGGTCAATTACTCGGCTGGGCTTCATATCCAAAACATAAAGAATTGGCGATGGCTCAATAGCAGTGCCGCGTAGAGCTCAACTGTTCAAGCATAAAAGGCTCGGAGACAGACTGGGGCATGGACATTACCATCCAAACAGAAACTCTGATCAAGAGAGGAAGTTGAGGAACCTGCCGAAAAACTTCGTCAGCGCGTCAGGCGGCCATGGCCGGCGGGAGGAAGCGGGAGTGGATACGGAGGAAGATGGCGACGGTGGCCGGGAGCGGCGGCCGGAGCCGGAGCAGGCGATCGCCGCGGTGGGCGGCGCTCAGGGGAAACTCGTTCTCGACGGCGCTGTGGCAGCGGGCTGGGCTCCTCCGGCTGGTGTACCAGGAGGTGGTCTTCCAGTTGCTGTGGGTGCTCGAGTCGCTCGTCGTCCTCGCCAGGCTCTGCTTCTTCTTCCTGCGTTTCGGCTTCAGGCTGTAACAACGATCAAGCTGTCCTACTACTGTATATTGGTTTATTTGTTCAACGGGAAAAAAGAAAAAGGGGTCATCTTCAAATGATGTACAGTTCAGTGATTTAATCTTCTTCTGGAGTATTAAATCACGTTTTATTTTGCTTGTCTGCTATAGCTGCTTACTTGCTTTTTATTTTGCAGTTCGCAACTTGTGCTGCTTATCTGTCATTATTTCCGTACAAAAAAGTTTTGTACTCCGTAGTAGTTTTGTAGCAGTTGCATTGCCAAACAGAAGAAGGGAGAAACTACTATGAACAATCAATAATTACAAAAGAGAATAACCAAATCCATCTTCAAGAAAAATAGGAGCAACAAACATTGATGATATAATCAATATTTGGCTAACAATCGCTGTGTAAGATCTAGCTAGAAAGGGTAACTTGTACTACATGGTTTCATCCATCCGAGTTCCATAAAAGCATGCAAGCTCAACAGATGGGACGGGCTACATACATTTGCGCGCGCGATCGAACGGAACGGGGACAGAAACAGAAGAAAGAAACTCATCAGAAGGGTTGAATCTGCGGGTCGTCCCCGGCCGGCGTCCGCCGCTCCGCGAGGAACCGGAGGTCGTAGAGCTGGGGGAAGTAGCACCGGGACAGCCTGACGAGCGCCATGCGAGTGGGCGGTCCAGGAAGCAGTCGAGGAGGCTGCAGACGTCCTCGGCGCCATCGCAGGTGACCCAGGTGACGGCCGTGTCCTGGGCCGCGCCGCAGGCCAGGCGGGCCCGGTCGGCGCGGCGGCGGGCCGGGGACTCCAGGCCCAGCCCGGCCAGGAAGAGCTCTTCGTCTCCGGAGCGCGGCGCGGCCAGGTGGAACCGCCAGACGCGGCCCAGGGCGACGGCGCCGTCGCGGGTGAGGAGCGCCAGGACGAGCTGCAGGAAGCGCACGCCTTTGGTCCTGGCGAGGAGGCAATCGAACTTGTACTCCAGGTTGCTGCTGCTGGCTGGTGGCAGCCCGGCGACGTGGTAGACGCCGTCACGGACGGCGAGGTGACCGGGGTGGGAGAGGCGGCGGGCGGGGAGGTCTCTGTACGTGGCCACGACGGCGACCGGGAAGTCCTTGAAGAGGCCTGACAAGCGGGCCAGCTCCGCCTCCTCGTTGTCGGCCCAGACGTCGACGACCCGCGGCGGCATGTTTGTTCTTGTGCTGGGCTAGGCGATCTCTGATTTGGGTCAAAATTACTGGGTTCCCAAACCGGACTTTATAACATAGCAGCAGCGAATCCGACTCAGACTCGAGATCGACATCTAAACTGTGCTATCCGGATCCTGTAAACGTGATCCCAAAGGAAATACGAACGACAATTAATGCAGTTTATGAGAAGATGGTCGGCATCTTAACAGTCCAGATTGCAGAACTTGCACAGACAAGTTGTTCAGAACCTTCTCCAAATGACCAACCAGAAAAAGAACTTTGAGTGACAGTTAACTACGCCACGTAAACCATTTGAACGCACATCTTTTCCTTAAGTATCTCGTTCGCAGCCAGGGTACAGCCGTACTACAGGTTTATACTCTGTTTGGTCGTTTGGAAGGAAAAAAAAAAGAGCAATAGGATATGATCGATTTTCCCAAGTTCTCAGCATATAAGAAACGAGATATTCATTTGTTGTTTCGGCACTCGTGGCAGACGCAATTCTTGAAACTTCCTCCGTTCACAAATAAATGTACATCTAAGTTTTGTCCTAAGTCAAATTTTTCTAAGTTTCACCAACTTGATTGAAAAGGGTAGCAACGTATATGACATCAAATCGGTTTATTGCCGCCGCTCTTCTCGCTGACGTCGTGAGCTTTACAGAAACTAACTTCACGTCAAGGCCCTAATGGTCTGACTACTGGGCCTAGCTTAATGGAACTGGCTTTATGGATATACGGTACGGAAGTCTATCCCTCGTATAAGACGAGGGGTAAAAAGAACGGAAAATGCAAAGCGTCTAAATTCGAATGTTTGGGCTGTGTGCAACGTATTACATCCAAAGCGGTGATTTTGTGCAATAAAATTTCACAGTAGTGGGTTTTCCCAACCTTAGCCCCAGAAGAATAGGTGGTTTTATGCAATTTATTCTAATTTCTTCACCTTGATAACATTAGCATGGTACAAAATCTCGTCCAACACAAGGTGATTTTGCTTTCATGATATTATGAATGGCCTTAATGTTCGTCTTTCTTATGTGATCTAAATTTAGGAGTGTTGATAAATGAAATAATTGACGACGTATCCAGTAAAAACCTTTATTTAGTGCAAGCTTGCAAACCTCTTAGTTCATTGGATAAATTCCCGGTCATAAAACAGAAGATCATTTGATAAAAAAAATGCTCGGCTCAAATCAAAGGTGGAAATCCCATTCGCCACTTAACATATTTTTACACATAACCCTATCATTAAGTTTAAGTGGTTGGTGGGATTCCAACTTCCATCTGGGTGATGTGCTTTTGATCTAGTGGCCCACAATGATAGTTAATTTGCACCAAATAAGGATTTTCATTGGATACGTCCGCAGAATAGTTTTAGTTGATTTACTTGGGTGATTTCAATCTTGGAATGCTATTTGATTTACATCAGCTTCCTCTCCCCTCCGGACGTGCCGGAGCTTCATGCACGCACAAAGTAACGTCGTCACCCTTCAACATATACAAGCTAGTTGCATGAAGGACCGATATGTCGAGAGCGAGTTCTATGTACCTAGTGAGGAACTCGGTGATGGGCTTGCCGGACAGGATCGACGACATGTCGCCATTGGCTATGCGGAGGACTTCAGGGAGGATGTCATCGTACGTGATCAGCGGGGCGAGGTGGCAGACCGCCTGGTCGGCGCCAGCCGCGGCGCCGGAGACGCCCATGCGAAGCAGGTACTCTGCCCCGGCGTTCTGTTCTAGGATGTCGCTCAGAACATCGCGTTGAACCTCATCTGGTATCGATGTCACTCAATGTGCCAAAGTACTTGGCGGTGGGCTTCTGACATGGCGTGAGCTGTGATGGGTGTATGTCGCTTAGAACTCCGTCAGGTGGTTGCGATGGGTGTGAGCCTTCTGGAGTCCAGGGAGAGGGTTTTTATAGGCGGCGCACACATGTGCCAACCACAAGTATTTCGGGCCGGAGGGAGTATTTTTGATGAACAGGGCCTCAGCCTCAGGCATGGCTTAGTTAACTTGTGGCTGCACAAACTCCGTCAGGTGGTCGTCTTGAGCGATGGGTTCGAGCGTTCTGGAGTCCAAGTTTGATTTTTATAGGCGGCACGCACATGTGCCAACCATGAGTATTTTGGGTTGGAGAGAGTATTCTCGACGGTGAATATCTCCGTCTTAGCCAGTTGTCTGAGACCCTGTTTGGTTGGGCTTAAAAGTGCCTTTTGAATTTTGGTTTATAAGTTAGTTAATTGCATTAGTGGTGATATTGTGAAATTGAATGGTAATCAATTGTCCCCTTTGTTAGGTGATTTCATGATTGACATCGAAGGAATGTTTATTTGTGGTATCAGTTCTTGCCTCGTCTTATCAATAGGCGGAGCTATCTGTATGCCTGGGGGGCGCTGCCCTCCCAGTTCAATTTTGCCTAGGGGGTGCCCCCCCCCCCCACTCATTTCAATTTTCCTCGGTACCTTGGTACACTATAATTGATATGCTCAGGCCCATACGGCAACCATGTAACGTTATATGGTCAAATCACTAGACTCCTATGTTGCTTTTATATCTTCTAGACTTTGATTCTATGTTGCTCCTATATCTTTTAGATTTTGATTTCAGTTTGTACTTGTGGTTAGTCTAAGTTAGACATTTATTTTTAAATCATGAACACTACACAAAAGTGAGCACCATCGGCTGGCCTGCGCACGGCGAGATCATCCTCGAGCTCCTGGGAAGAGCACTATGCTAGATCACTATGCCAGATCAAGTTAGAAGCATGTACATAGCGTTCGTTTGATGTCACCATAGGGCAATGATTTGGTATTGGTAGTAAAATAACTTATATAGCGCGTCTTAAAATGGACACATGGCACCATTGTTACCATTGTTTCGGGGAGTGGAGTTGGTTGTGGCAGGTTGGACAATTGGGCTGGAAGTGTTCTGGGTTCTCCAAGTGTCACAATATCCTGAAATTCACTCTATTTTTAGGAATCGATCCCCACGGTGGAACTGCTCACTCTACTGTGCTTTGACATAGAGGTGGGCAGCGTGACACTTGGTTCTGGCCTGAACTTGCCTAGGCGCTGATCAGGCCCAAGCTCAAGTGCAATGCTTGGAGGCTCGACCGGACCACGGTCAATAAATCTTTCATTATTTAAAAACTACAGTGCATGAGTTATTGAAGTGAAACGACGTGGCATCTTCAGTTATTTTCTTCTTCTTTTGTTCCTGCATGCTGCCTCTAGGCATGATAGTACGGCATGATCTACACTTTGAGCTATCTCTTTTTGCCTCCTTTTCAAATCACTTGTGATTGTTTTTGCTGATTTTCCAAATCACGTAAACGTATTGTAAAGGGATATGGAAACATGGTCACAGACCAGGGAAAATAAGTTTGAAGCATGCAGTTATGGTGCTGCTCTTTGAGATTATTACAGATAATGAGGACTCTTTTTTCTACATGGATAAGTTAGTTGAGCTACAGGCCCTGGGAATGCCTACAGATAAATAAGTTGAGCTATGGGCCCTAGAAATGCTACAAGTAAATAAGGTGAGCAAATTATGATAGTGATGGTTGTTTCTACAGCATACTAGTGATAGTAGTAAACGGACATGAAAACATGAACAGACGGTAAGTCGAAGCATGCAAATTATGCACAGTTTATATAAAGCTAGCTCAACTATTGCTTCATGGAAAATCACTGGTGCCGCTTTGTTAGATATTACTGGTTTATTGTCTCATCATTGTAAACAGCAACGAAGAAAGAAGAAACAGAACTGTCTTTTTTTTCTATCTGGATATAATAAATAAGTTGAGCTACAGGCCCTAGAAATGCTACAGGTAGAACACATATACATCTCTCGGGCCTCTCAAAACGCAACTCTGTATCTATTAGGGTGCATTGCATGGCGTCGTCTCTGGCGCTTGCTTCATGATAAGAGTTGAGATGGGGCCGAATCAGTAGCTATTTGGCCACATTTGGTTAGCCTGACCAGCTGCACTTAGATTACTATCACTAGGATTCCGGTGTTCCTGGCCCAGGCCTTGCTGCGACTGCCCAAGTGCAGCACCAAACTGTGAAGGCAGCTGACCCTGCCGAAGGCCGCCCTGATGGCCCTGCTGACCTTGGTAGCCGTACAAGGTGTTGGCAGCAAGAGGCGGCATTCCTCGCGAACCAGCTCCATGCATCCACATTGCAGGGTTCTCGTTCTGTAGAAACAAACAAGTCAAATAAAATTATAATCTGTTATCATGTTTCCTAATTGAACTATCTAGTTTACCGCTTCTTGTGTGGAAAAGTCTTACCTGCTGAAGAGAAATGTAGTGATTTCCATCTTTGTACTGGGAGGGCATTGTTCCATCAAACCCAGGAGCTGCGTTTGCTGGCACACTGCTTTGGTTCAGCGCGTAATTTCCAGGCATGCCGTTTGCAGTCCCAAAACCTCCAACATAGTTTGAGAGCAATGAGGCTTGCTGTGGCATGCTCGCAAGAGGAACATTGCTCTTGTACTGTGGCATAGGATATTTCACATTGGAGTTGGGAGCTGCTGCCGCCGCCGCCGCCGCCGCTGCTTGGTGGAACAGGCCACTGTTCATGTATGGCTGCTGAAAAGCAGCTGGAGGGAGATAATAGCTTTGCGGCAAGGATGGGTAACCCATCATGCTTGTGTATCCGAGAGGAAGCGTGGCTTGAGCATAGGGGTGAAGGGCGAGATGGTGAGGGAGAGGAGCCATGCTGGTGCTAGCCTGGGAGTGGGTCAGCTGAGTATTGGATAACCCACCTGGATTAACATTCTACAAGAGAGAAACATGTCAGAAGAGTGTTATGAAAATAACTAAGAAAAATAAACAATTAACGGAAGCACATCTACCGCTAAGAGTTGACAGCAAATTGCAGCCTTTGGGTAAGAAATAACAACAGGCAAATGTAACTTTAATATGATTTGACCAAACATGATAAAAAATAAAGACGGCTGCACCAAAACCAGCAAGAGTTCATTCCTGGTTACAGGTTGCAACCACTTCCAGACATGCTTTTGATTATTCGAAGACAAAAATTGTATAACCAACCAAGTTCCTCTGCAAACAAATATACTTCACCCTTTTATCATAATAAGCACACCAGTTTACATAAAACATACATTGTAAAATTCATAACACATGGATACTCTAAACAAAAATCTAGTGCAGCTATTGAGTGAACTGTACTAATACCTCTTGTGGCTGTGTAGAAACAGTTGTGTTGCTCATGGACGATGGTGGTGTACCATGAATCATTGTAGCCAATGGAGGGTTAGTGAGCAGCAGCGAGAATGCTGGATCCAATTCACGGAAAGGTGGCATTGCTGGTGGCAGTAGGCCATTTGGGATATTTCCTTGCTGCAGAAACAGAGTAATAGAATCTAAATTAGTTCACAATATCTCATTGAAATGAAAAAGGGAAATCAGACCAGATTTTCCACTGCACTTGAGAATCATTTGCTATCAAGTGAAGACACTAATACAGTTTGTACCAGGGCACCTTATCCTTTAACAGGTCAATGAGTTTATTTATTCATTTAGGAAGTATGAACCAATGGAAAAAAAAAACAATGGTTGATATGATATTCCAAAACAGAAACCATCACTCTGAATTTTAATGTGGACAGTTATATATGTAAACCAACAACATATCAATGTCATTTTGAACAAACCAAGATAAGAAACGAGTACAGTATATACCATGAAGCTAGAGAGGGGAGAAATGTTTTGCATTTGACGATTTTCCTGAAGATAATTCTGCGGGGCAGAATCTGGTTGCACTGTACTTGATGTGGCATAATCTGTTGGTGACAAATTGTATTCAGCGCTATTTGTAACCCCCATTAAACCAGCTCTCCCCACTTCAGACTGCTGTACTGAATTAATACTAGTATTCTCCATGTTACTATTTGTTGCAGGAGCAATGTACTCATTAGCTGCAGGTATTACCGCCTCCTTATTTTCATACTCGTGGATTCTGAAAAACAAGAACTAAAAAGTTACGTCATGCAAAAGGGGAGAACATAATGAAGAAATATAAGTTGCATACCTGACATCGGACTGGTCACTAGAATGGTTTTCAGAAACTGAAGTGACCTCCCCATCACTATTGGCAGGTACTGTTGAGCATGATACATCAAGTGTTCCAGACACAAAGCTACCAAATGTCAGATCCGCAAAGTCGGCATTGGAAACCTGAAGGTGCCCAGGGATTATTACAGCTGGGTTATCTTCAGATGCTTTTGGTCTTTTCTCCTCATGTATAGTCAAATGTTCCAATAGATATGACGTGGTAGACATGTTATCATTTGAATCTGCATCAAGAAGGGTACAACTCATAAGAGAAGAGACTAGAAAAACAGGAAGTTCTTGTCAGTTATACGAGCAAAAAATATGAAAGAAGAAAAGAAACATGCTCTACAACCAAGGAGTCGATGCTAAGATAGAAGGAAGTACTGATGAGAACAGAGTTCTTCAAAGGATTGCAATTTCAGTTGAATGAAGTAAGAAAACAAAAATTAGGTAACCACGGATTATTTATTATATCTATCCAACTTGTGTTGATCCATGCACCAGAAAAATGGTCACATGGGCCAGGATCTTAAATATCAGGCAAGGACGTAACAATCAGGATTTGATGTACCAGATTTGCCCTCAGATTAAGCATGTTTGCTGGTGGTTCCAGTCTTCTCTAAATATACTTTTTTGGCTTTATATTTTGATGTTTCCTTCAATAGTTGGCTTTCATCTGATGACGTCAAATTTATACTTCATAGCAATCTTAGATAACAAGATTTTAATTCCAAGATTTGCAGTAGCAGTGACACCAGATGGTTTAGTGCCAGGAATGGAGCCCTGCTACTATCCATGTTACGCACAACAAAATAGATAGATCAAAGGGGTGTGACAATAGTACGAGAGAAACATGTATCTGCCAGAAATAATAGGCAACAAACTTAGTGTACCGGTGTAGGGTTTTCAGGATTATACATACGCTTATACATACAGGAGAAAGAACGGCATGCAAACTCCCTTATGTTCTAGCATTGCAAATCTCCCTATTTGGTCAAATAAAATAAGCACACATAGGAGGTGAAGGATATATTTGACTTACCTTGGCGGTGCTCAAGTGCGTCTTTGTCAGACTGACAGTTGTCACTTTTCTCAATCAAGTCATTGCTCGAGGGTACATCTTTATCAGACACAGAAAGTGGTCCTGAAGATGTTAGGCCACTGGCATTGCTTGCGCTCATCTCCTTTGTTTCCTCAAAATTGTCGTCATTTCCAAAGTCAACTTCATTGACTTCTGGAATTATTGATCCTGCTGGCTTTGCGTTTGTGGAAACAGCACCAAAAGATTCTGGCACATCTGACCCCTCTCCTGGAGGTAATATATCAACAAACGAGTCATCCGCAGGTACAGAGTGGACCTGAACAGTGCCATTTGGTAATTTATTAGCTGTGACATGGTCCCCTTCTGATGGCAAAACTGTGTTATGAGAGTCCTTGGGGATAGGATTTGATGCATTGGAAACGACTGAACCAGCAACAGTTGGCACACCAGCACTAATTCCAGCCGATCTGCTCCCAGATTTAGCTTGAGGTCTGCCCATCTTCACTATATCAGCCATAGAAGGGCGTCCTGGTACCCCACCCCAACCATGTTGCGCTTGTGATGGAGGCTGGAAAGTGCTAGGCTTCGCATCAGCTAGATTGCTGGAAAATGGAGCCACACAAAAAGTTAGAAATTCTGCCAAGGAGGTCGTCAAGCTAATGTACATGAGCTACCACCAGACAGTAAATATACCACAAACGAGAAGTTGCACATAATTTTTTTTTCCTGTTTGTAATGGTTGCGGTACATAGATAATTTTGCTAAAAAACATAAGAACTTGAAGAATGAAGAAAAAGAAATACAATATGTACAATTCAAAGATAAAGGAAACAAGAAGACAGGAGAAGTCGTAAGCACAAATGGCCAATCACCAACCATCAAACTAAGGTGCCTCAGGGTCCTGCTAAGGCATAAACAGTTCGCAGTTCCTCAAGTCGTATCATCTGATTCC
Source organism: Brachypodium distachyon (assembly GCF_000005505.3). Classification (NCBI taxonomy): domain Eukaryota; kingdom Viridiplantae; phylum Streptophyta; class Magnoliopsida; order Poales; family Poaceae; genus Brachypodium; species Brachypodium distachyon. Next base: position 13,645,003 of record NC_016132.3, on the reverse strand, counting down.
TTTTATTCCTAGGCTGCAAGGTACTGAAACTAGGTAACCAGTCCTTGACAGGTTGCTCACCTTGGAGCGATTATACAGGGTAATCAGCCTTCTACACAGCCACATACATGGTCTCTCCGGTAACCAGTGAGGGTACCTAGTAGGCTAGTACTATACAACCTAATATAGTGTATAGTACACCTAGTTTTGATATGTTGCTAGACTGTATATGTATGCAAAAAATCCTAACTCATGTTCTGTAGCACCTCTTTCTGTTATTAGCCTTCAAGTAAGTGTTACAGCAAGCATCCAGGCATCATTGAATCACTAAGGCGTCATGAGTAGCTAAATAATTCATCCAGACTACTGCACACAATCAGCAAACAAATGCCATTGGCTGTTGGACAACAGCTACTGCTTCATACTAACACGGTAACATCACATAGGAAGAAGATGAGCCATAATTTTGTAGTTGTTGCACTGCCAAACAGAAGAACGGAGAAACTATGAACAATCAACAATTACAAAAGAAAATAACCAAATACATCTTCAAGAAAAATAGGAGCAACAAACATTGATAGTATAATCAATGTTTGGCAAACAATCGCTGTGCAAAATCAAGAACTATTTACATACCCAGCTGCCGACACTGTTTCTGTAGGATTGCTCGCCTTGACAGAATCAGAAGCTGACAAGTTTTCTGGAGGAATTAAGCCTGCCTCTTTCTTGCTAGTACCTTTAACACTACCAGTTGAGTCTGCTGATAAGTTTGTAACATAATCAAAATGAGTGTCAGTAAAAAAATGCAGAATCAAATTTCATCATCATATCATGATGAAAAATTTAGTATGTTACCTCCCAAACCAGAGTAAGACCTCCCACTTCGATCAGAAACTGCTTTAGATCCCCGATACGTAGATTTATAGAATGGCCGAGACCTTGCTTCCTGAGGAGCTTTGACCTGTAGGTGATAAGAGTATGTCAGCATAACAAGCAGGTGCAGTATTATCAGGCAGCATGTAGGGAGAGCAACCCATGTTTCCCTATCAGAACAAGATGGTCTAATCCTAGAGGCATAGACTCGCATGTCAAACGGAACACTCACACAGAATAAAGATGGGAACAAACTTCCTCTAAAATTGCATAGGAAATCCATGGTTCATGTACTAACCTCCTTTTTGTTGTTACGCTTCCTTCTCACTTCATGAAAAGGGTCTGAAACGAAAATGATAATAGAGTTAGATAAAGCAGTTAATTGTTTGTGATAAAAATAATACACATTAGACAGTGCATGAGCATAGGGCAATATGATCCTCAGTGGTACAAAACAGGCTGATTTCCTCAGCTAAAACAAAGAATTATGGCTTCATATACTAGTTTGAAACACACAAAAATAACCATTCAAATATACTAGTAGCTTTGAATAAAATAGATAATGCACCTCCAATGAATGCATAATTAACTCTCAGAATAATAAATGCCAAAATTAATTTCTATATCTAAAAAGGTAAAACAATACAAGCTTCCACGTTATTAAACAAGGTGCAACCTTTTATATATCAACACCATACTCAACCATGGAAAATGATATTAAATGTCAATATATGGAACAACTATCCCATTTCTGCAACATAAGACCTTCACGGTTCACACTAAACTGAACCTGCTGACACCACTTCTGTACCAAAACAAACATCCATAAATACAAAAGTGGTTGGCTTTTTTAACAAAACGCTATGAATTATACGCTGAATCAACCCAACCAATACAAGTCACGTACTCCTAGTTTACACCTTCCAGAATGAACCAGACGTGACTGGATTAAATAGCAACGGTAGTCCACATTTGCAGTCACGAACGCACGGGGACATGACAAAAAATCGCTAAAACAATGCACAGATTAGCAGCGCAGCGCGCAACTCTAGCTCCGAACCAATCGGGGCGCACGGAACCAAACCCTAGCGCGCTGACTTAAGCACAACGTACACTCGTGCGATTCGAATCGGGGACGGAGAGAAGGCAAAGGCGACGCCGGTGCGCGCGAACGCGACGGCATGTTATTACCTTGCGAGATGAGGCGCTCGACGGCGACGTCCGGGTCCATGCCGCAGTCCAGGAGCGTGGCGTAGATCTCGGCCTCGGTGCGGTCGGCCAGGATCCCCTTGAGGCCCTGCACCAGCTTCCTCGAGGCCGGCGGGATCTCCGCCCCCTCCCCCGCCGCGGCCGCCGCCGCGCGAGGCTGCTGCTGCCTCCCGCCCCCGCCGCCTCGGCCGCCGCCGCCGGCCCTCATGGCGCCCTCGCCCTCCCGATCCAACAGCGACGCGCTGCCGCGTCGTCGCCCGCCGCCGCGGGCTGCGCGCACCGCGGGAGAGCAAGCGTAAAAACCCTCGTCGCCGCCTCTGCCGCCGCCGCCTCTTCTCGTGTCGCGTATCGCCGCACCAAACCGCGAGAAGCTAACCCGCTGTTTGGGACGAGCTCAGGTATATATTACCGGAAGAATAATCGTGCGAAGAAATGCGAAGAGAAACTTGTGCCTGTGTCGGAGCAAGAAATAGGGTTTGAAATCTGCAGCCGGACCCGAACCCTCCTCGCTATGGGTCACTGACAAGTTGGTCCTATTCTCTCGCCAAGTCTCCGTTTTTTTTTGCCCTCAGACGTACAAAAGATGTTCTCTATGAAAATTTAGAAGCATATAAGCACCCAAACATTGACAATTTGTGTTTCATTTTGATTTTTTGGCACTTATAATTACAATTTATTTTTATATTTTATGTCGGGGAAAAGCATGTTTCTAGATGCCATTTCGCTGCTCTTCACATTAGAGTTTCCTTCTTTAGAACAAAATGATATGTCATTACCCGGCTGAAAATAAAAACTTATAGCTAAATATCGTGAATAATTATTCGGCATTGATTTGGGAAAATGTATATCCAAATGCCCCGGCGGAAAATGAAAACGTATAGCTAAATATCGTAAATGATTATCAGGCATTAATTCGGGGAATGTATATCCAAACGCAAGCATTACAAGGATTGTACATTGCGTGTTGCAATCCGGACGTCATATATGGATACGTCGTAACTCGCATTGCTTATATGCTAAGTTTTCTCTCCGGATATGTCCAACACGATATACATTTCTATTTTTTTATCTCGCACTTGTTCAAGTTGCTTCACGGGCCGATACTAAAGCACTAGGCCCACAAACGTTCACACGTCTAGTGTATGCCGCGAACCTTTGCACGCCCTTTTGGGCCAAACCAAGCCATACTGCTCAAGTCCCTAAAAAAAGGCCATACACAATGAACTACGCATGCCAGCCATAATCGACATGCTTTTGCCTCCATGCCAGCGGGAGACCTTTTCGGCCTTTGGACTAGCAGAACGTGGGCTTGGTAGCAACTAAGTTAGAGCTGTCTCATTTCGTCTTGCGTGCCTTTCTGCTATGTGATTGGTGTGTCACCAGCTTAGCGGGAAAAAAAAATGTGATGTGGCGTATCGAGGCCATTCTCCTATAAGGCTTTGAGTAAATATTGGTTATTATCTACTACCTCAGTCTGAGTGTGTAAGTCAGATCTCTAAAAAACACGAATTCGCAAATGTAAGCATGCAGAGTCTTTACAGACAAATGCGTCTCTAATCTCGAACTCACAACTTGCCTCTACTCTTATCACAAGGCATACCGTGCATAGAGACAAGTGATGCCTCGAAGACGGGTCCAAACACCAAGCATGATTTTAGTGTCTAGAGCCTGACAAATAGGGTGTGCAACTAGTTTACCTCTGAGAGACTGCCGGCACCTCTGAGTTTAGAGGCAACCCAAAATTGCTGCGGTGCTTGAGGCAATTTTCTCTAAAACCGTGGATGCCCTAAAAGGCCCATATCACATGTCTCTATCTTAACCACATGCATAGTTATCTTGTTTTGCATGGTACCAACATTAATGACTTTGCATGCATTAGGTCATTTTTGCTTTTACACTAGTAGTGTTTTCCAACATTTGAATCAACATTTATTTTATCCTTTTTTTACCAAGCACATTTATTTTCTCCTTGATTATACCATTTTCTTTCAAGAGAGGCTTTTTTTTTTTTTTTGAGGGGAACAAGAGAGGCTTTCTATATTTGGTCATCTCTTTTGTTAATAAATTTTAAATAAAATGGAAATCGGGCTGCTCTCCCACGGCCCATCCGGCTCTCACTCCCGGGGGAAATGGTTCCCTCTCGCGCCGCCGTCGCCTAGCCCATCCGCCACCGCGGCCCACGACGGCTTCTCTCATCGGCCTCAGCCCACCACGCCGTCCGTCGTCGTCGAGATCCATCCCTCCACCGTCGAGACCCGAGGCGCGAACCGCCGCGACGCCAACGTCGAGATCCGGCGGTCCACCGTCAAACGTCGCCCGGTCTGCGTCGCCACCGTCGAGATTCACGCCTCCCAGTATCCATCGCGAACGCCCTCGCCGCCCCGTCACCATCGCCAACCTTCCCCGCCGGCTCCGTCTGCAACTCCACGCCGACTCCCCCCAGCTACCGCGATCGCCGGCGACAAAGGTGAAGAGCTCACCCTCCCCCCCCCCCCCCCCCCCTCAATCCCTGCATAGGTTTATGCATCGTGGAGTAGATTTCTCGCTATACATGAGCAGGCAGCTGAGCACGGAGCTTCCTATGCAAATTTGTGGTCAATGACTACCTTACAAATTCATATCAATTGATGCACCTGTTAGATGTATATATCTGATGTATGTATAGACCTGAAATTCCTCTCAATTGATAGCACCTGTGATTTGTATCTATGGTTTGTGTATATGCATGGTTCTATCTCAATTGATAGATGTCCATTCCTGCTCAATTATTAGTTGCTGCATTATAATGCAAATTTGAGTTTCTGCTCAGTTGATAGGTGTTGTGACATCATGTCATTTTTCTAGCCTGTTTCTAAATTGCAATTTTCTGTGCTCGTTTAATTTGTTTCCTCTATCTTATTATGTAACTTACGCCTTAGCGGACATGGCATCAATTGCATATGCAGCCCTTGCGCTCTGTCAACTTTGGGTTTACAATTCTCGTGTTTATGAGAGAATTGAGAATTGTAAATTTGTTTATTTGATTTTGAGAAAATACTCCTGAATAAGTCCTTTGATGATATTAATAAAACAATTAATTAAGTTCGTGGTGAATCTGCAGGAGAATTATACCAGCGGTTATTAGCCACAGCTTTAGAAGATAACACATCCTTGTGGCCTATTCTTTCTCGACATGTTGCTGGAAAATTGTTGAATTGGAGAGATTTACTGGTTTGATGACATGTCACTCAGACTTCCAATTCCGCAAGGGCTGCCCTTTTTCAGAAGTGTTGGGTGGTTCGAAGACAGTAAGGTTAAGTCAGCTGCGAAGCAGCTGTTTTCCCCGAAATTGAAGCTCCAGACAGATAAGGAGGTGTACAGACCTGGTGATTCAGTTACTGCAACTATAGAAATCTGCAGCTCCACTAGTTTAAAGGATGATGCAGGAACTGGTTTGGATGAAGATGTCCCCTCTCTGTTGGTAGATGGGCTATCGTTTGAACTTAAAGGAATTGAGAAATTGGACAGTCAATGGTTCTCTGTCCCAAAAACCCTACCAGGGTCTAAGCAAAGGAAAGGTACACTACAGCTATCATGTAATTGATCAGTGCATCTTTTATTTTTTCTGTTAATTGTCTTATGTTCTTATTGATAACACAGGTGAGTATTTGTTTTTGGATTGTTTGGCACCCTCATTAGTCTCCAAAGTGATAATTGCTTCAGGACAAACAAAAACATGTAAGTTATCTCTCGTTTTGGAGGAGTGCTCTTGGTTATGCAATGTTCTATTTCTAGATTACTTGAAATATTAGATATTGTTGTTGTGTGTTCCTTCCCTATTATTGTATGACATGTGGTGTGATACTGTAATAGGAATAGCCTTCACTTCTAGTTTGGCTAACCACCCGTCCCACCTTCTATCTGATTCTGATCTTAAATACTCCCTCCGTTCCTAAATACTTGTCGCTGTTTTAGTGCAAATTTGAACTAAAACAGCGACAAGTATTTAGGAACGGAGGGAGTAGTATTTATTGACCTATTTGTGTCTTCATGTTTCACCTTACCTCAAAGTCAAGCATCGAGTAATGAGTATCCATGATTCTGCACGTGAAGTCAATGAGAACACAATACTGGCCATGGCTGTGTTACAGGATCTAGGGATATAAACATGCATGTTTCTCAAACTAAACTCTGCATCATGTGAAATATAATTATCTACACTAATTTAGGAGTTGTAACTCAGTTGAACTAAAAATCTTCTGCAGATATTGTACGTCTGAAGCTCCCGAAGATTTTACCACCATCATATAGGGGCATCAGTATTCGCTATATTTATTATGTTAGGAGTACATTGCTTGGGAGATTGATTGAATTGGGTAATGGAGAACAAAATAAAGGCCATGTAAATAGGGCTGTTCAGTTGGTGAGTTTCTGCTTTCAGTACACATAAAGTCGTACGCCTTAAGTTCCCATGACCTGTGCTAAAATATTGGAAGCTTTGATCTGGTAATCGTAATTTCATTGGTAATTTGTATTATTATTGAAACTGAGTGCTCAAGCCTCTGACTTGTGAAGTATTTCTTTTGGGCATGCTTAATTTTTGTGCTTATTGGATCATTTTGGATCTGAGATTCTAAGTTATAAAACTATTCTAGAAAGAAAATATATAAACAACTGAAGCACGTTTTTGAAATATTTATTACAAGACAGTTATGTTTAAATATTTAATACAGGACAAACAAAACTAAGTAAGTACCTTGCAAAGGGCATGAATATCATAGATGCATCTATACTAGTCTCTTTAAAAAAATCTACATAGGTCCGGGCATTAAACACTGCCAATCTACAAGCGTGGGTGTTGCTCTTAGCCATGCGCGAAGATTCAGATGGCTCCAAGTTTCTGGCATGAAAATGTACCATAACCCTGAACGATAGTTTGAATTGATTTGGTTTCTGTAGGAAGGTCGAGTTCCATTGCAGATATGTGTTTCCCAGAAAAGCAGCAACCTACTTAATGAAGAAGGTCAGTGATGTGAATATACTATGTAATGTTCTTGCACTTCTATCATTTTGTGTGCTAGTGTGTTTCCCCTTATTGGATTTCAGAAGTATGTTGTCATTAAAACTATTTGTCTGTTAAGTTGTAGATTGAAGTGTTCACTGAATGATGCCGAATTGCGGGCTTACATTGTTTGGTGTAATATCTAGTGGACATTCTTCAATTGCAATCAGTAGGAGCAATGTGTTAAAACTGCAAGGGGTCTATCAATATTGGAACTAACCAAATCATATACTCAATGATGTCATTTATTCTTTTGCATGTGCACTGTTTTCTCAATGCATGATCAAGCATACACTCTCCATTTTTCTACAGATCTACCCACTCCTCGCAGCTATTGCTGTGATTCTTAGACATATTGATCCTTCCAAAGTTTTCATGCATCCGTCCTTTAGAAAATATTTGTGTTTTTTGTATTTTTCATGAAGTCTTGTGGAGACTGACACCAGAGTCCGCTTTAAATCCGATGATGCTAAACAACAAAGAAATATTGCAGAGTTGTTAGTGAATGTGCAGTGGATACTTTTTGTAGCACTACTAAACTTTTGCTTATGTCAGGGAGTTTCCCACTCTTAGTCGAGCAACTGAGTATATTTTGGAGGGAAAATTATGAAGGTTCAGAATGGGTGAGTCCTTATTTAGCTTGATACCATCTCCCATACTTCATGACGCTCTATTATTGTTATCTGTTTCTTACACATTGTCTTGCATAAATCTTTCTACAGGAATATCTATGAGTTATCAATAGTTATTTGGATTACTTAAAATGAAGTACATGCCAGTTTCTCAAAAAATCTGCAATTTGTAGTTTTGTCTAGTAATGATCAGTACAAACTGAACTATTTACCAACATATGGTATTTTGCATTTATGTGTAGACGTTAGATTGAATCACGTAAATCAATGGCATCCATGTATTCCCTTGATTTCTCTTTAGACCCATGTTGATATATAATATTTGCAGACCAGAGCGAATGATAATACTGATCTAGAAGAAGGATATGATAGTTCAAAAGACGAAGTTTCGTCGGTTTCCTCATACAACCCTTCTAAATCAAATACAGAGTTTACCCGCAGGGACTCAGTATCAACACAGTCCATCTCATCACGTCTTTCCACAAGTGAGGCATTGCATTCTCAGGGAGAGCATCCCACTTTCCCGTCATATAGTGCAATTCCTCGATTGTCAGTGTCAGAGATTTCAGATGATCATGGTGGAGGTAAAGAGTGAGCCTTTATAGTTACTTTGGTGTTGTGTGAGAGCTGCAATACTCATAAAGAAATAGCTACTTGACAATACTGTTAAATTTTGTATAGAATTCTGTCTGCCTCTTGATGTTTAATGTTGTCTAAATTTTTCTTATTTTGTCATATTTCTTGTATGTGATATATGATACACCTGCTTGGGTGTATTCTAGAAAAGAAAAAAAAATCTTGTATGTGTAAGCTTATCCTTTTCTTTTAATGTACAAGGCAGGACTTCACATATTTGTTTATTGAGTTCTCAGTTTCAAATTGAACTTATTTGTGGCATATCTCCTTAGTACTCGAGTTAAACACAAGTGAATTTATGTTTCATTTGTTATCCTTCCATGAGAATACCACCTATTTGGCTTTTTCTCAGAAGAGTCAGAGTTCTGTATGAACATGCGTAAATGCTTAATGCTAAATGTTCATTTATATCAGATAGCCTTAATACTTCCACGGTGGGTGTTTATAATGTAGTAAATGGCACAAACAGGAATGGTGTCACCTCAAAGGAAGCTAAACCATTTGCTTTCAGATCATAATCCATCAAATGGTCAAAGATTTTCTCTAGATTCTGATCGCCTAAAAGATGATGTTGGACTTCCTCTCACGCCAAAACATGCCGAACCGTCTGGATGTAAGCCATCATGTGTCAGTTATGGAGTTAAATTTCAGCATTGCACCTTGTGTTCTAAATTTACTCCTGATCAAAATTGATTTTCTATGCTTAGTTTCTTTCACTTTTTTTTTGCAGCAGAAGGCTTTATGAGAGGAAGATCATACAATATACGAATAGATGATCAAGTCTTGCTTCGTTTCTCACCAAAGAATTCTGACTCAACTTATTACTTTGGTGATATGGTATTATAATAAGCCTTATTTCAGTTGTTACTTGCTTACTGCTTTATCATTGTTAGAGCCGGTTATCTCAGTTCACCAATTGCAGATTGGTGGAACACTCACTTTTTTTCATGGAACTGGAACACGGAGATGCCTAGAGGTAAAAGACCGAGTTGAGTAAATTATGTACTCTCTCCGTCCAACAAAAGATGTCTCAAGTTTGTCAAAATTTAGATGTATCTAGACATGACTCAGTGTATAGATGCATTCAAATTTAGTCAAAGTTGAGACATCCTTTGTTGGACGGAGGGATATTGAATTTCGATTTTAGCATACAAATGAATAAATCTGTTTGGTATTGCACAGGTGTCTATAACCTTGGAAACATCAGAAACAATTAATCCTCGTGTAATACATCCTTCAAGAAGGGTCTCGCCCACAATAACCAAGGTATCATTTTTGCAGTTAGTGTCATGAACCATTAAGATATTTCTTTTATTTTTATAGGAAAAGGTTGGCGCTCTGCCAGTCGTATAGAAAAAGAGCAGTCAAGAGTGCCCCCAACGAAAACCATCTCCTGGTTCTTGCAAGAAGGAGTAGGTCTGCTTCTTGATCTCCTCCTGTATGAGCATGGCAACCTCAGACTGCAAGACCTTGTCCTGGAAAACGCGTCGCATGCTACTGAAAAATCTCTCCTCAAGTTAATTGCGCAGAACCACTAGTTTTGTGGTTGTGATAACGCACGAGCAGCATTAGACATTTGCACGTTCAATCCCTGAAACTCGTGCGCACGTAAAGGATTGCGCCGGGGCCTATGCCTGCCTGCCCGGTGGCACGGAGGAACGCCATGGCGGCGATGATGAGCTCCCATCACTCAGGAAGTGTTGCCATCATTAGTTAAACTTGTAGTCTGATGACACCTTTCCGACTTTGTTGAGTTTGCAGTGGCATTTCTTATAGCCGTCACTTTGCAGCTGCATATAACTAAATCACCCCATTTACGCAGTTTGAGGAAAGGAAATGGGCTGATGCCCTCAAACATTCACATGATGTCATGAGTTAATGTAATTAGAACTCTATGTATGTTTTACCTTAGTGATGCCAATAATCATATTCCAGCAATACCAGGTGTCACGAGTCATCTCTAGACTTTTATTCAAAATAACTGGGTTTATTTGATTACCAAATTCTATTCTGTACAACCTGTGATTTTTCTATTATTCACCCATTTCGTTTCTGTACTTTGTGAGCAGGTACACAGTGAACATCATGAAGTTGTTGCAGATCTTCATCAGACAAGCTTTCTCTTTTCAATTCCTATTGACGGACCAATGTCATTTGCTACCTCAAAGGTCTCTGTACAGTGGTCCCTTAGATTTGAGTTCTTCACAACTCCTCCAGGAATGGACCCATCAAGGTATGTATGTGATGGTTCTATTGGAGTCATTTTTTGCTTATTGTTATTACTCTAACATGTGCATGTGCTTAATTAAAGTTAGTTAAGGACATACCCCTGAACATGTCAATGGCATTATCGTAACTAGTTCCTTGAAAGTTAGTGTTACTTTCTTCATGTTTAGCGATTTAATGAAAGAGTTATCCCATACTGATACTGGTGAGTGTGAATCCTTCTAATCTGCTGCTGCTATCTTTGAATCGGCAATTCTGGTCTCTCTTTGGCAGGTATGAGCACCCACTTCTTGTTGAGAAAAGAGAGAAGGGGGACTGGGTCCTCCCGATAACAGTTTATGCACCTCCATTGCGTAGACGAGCTACTCATGGAAGAAACGATAAATCTGTGTTAGTTGGAAATCTTTTCAGCTCTTAAAGGTATGCAGTCTTCTTGCTATCTAAACTAAAATTTCAGCTATCCTTCATTTGTTTTACCATAGGCGTTACTTCCCGAAGCTGGAAAAAGAATTGCAGAACTAGTTTTATTACTGCAATAAACTCAAAAGTAGTTGCTCACCGTGAGTTCATAAATGATCTGTAAAATTGTAATACCAACTGAAGTGGTCATTATTACTGGGTCGCAGACTACTACCCTCTGCTTGGTGTGTAGCTCTAGTTTGATTGAACAATTCTTGTTTATTCCGTATGGTTTACTTTGCATATTTTCATCTCTTATCTTCTCAACCATATTCAATGCACCGCTTTATAGTTGTTGTTGCTGTTGTACGTATATTGAATATCTAACACTCCTGTATCACACCACACATCAGATGCACGAGTTGCTGCTGTTCTTCGAAGACCTTCAAAGCTTCAGTGAGTACTATCTGTGTAGATCAGCATCCACAATCTGGCATTTCTGGCCCAGGTCACACACGTAATACGTTCAGTGTTAAAAGAACACACTGAGCGAGGAGAAACTTGTGTTACATTCCCAAACACTCTGCTTCTGTCATCACCAGAGAACACCACATGAGTGTAGCTGCATTGGCACTTGATTTGGGTGCAATACAACATGACGCAGCGCAAAGATACTACACCGACTCTAATGTATTCGTTTTCGAAAGTGCTGTGCGTATGACTTTCTCTGTCCAATTTGCATCCGATGCTTAGATTGTGGGTCTGGGATTCATGCAGCAGCTAGATCAAAGGGCCATGTGCTAGTGTCGTACGAGTGTAGGATGAAAATGTGTTGATTCGTTTTTAATCGATGAGACTGAATTCTTTGGGATGCCTGATTAGCTGTTATCACCCCATTTTGGTTGGTTACATATACTTGAGTACAGTATATTCATTGTAATTCCATTTGTTTTGTGGAAACCGTACATACTTGATTGTGCACTGACTGTCAAGACGAGCCATGTCTTGTTCTTTGAGGCTGTTGTTAATGCAGAGTTGTAGTGAAGCAACGCGTGTTTAGTGCATGCTAGGGCTAAAATGTGCCTTTGTGCCGTATCAAGCCACACAGAGTGACAGAGTGAGCTCCCTGTAAAAAGGGACATACAGAGATTTTGGAACATCTTTCTTTTTTTCAGCCCAACCGTCCTGTTGTCAATCTGCAACACTTTCTTTCTTCATGATTCACGAAAGTTTGGAAGTTGAAAGGCCGGGCCCAAGATAGTGCATTACTCTGTTCCAAGTGTCTTTTTCTGTTCTATTTTGTTCAAGCTGAATGGTGTCATTATTAATTACTTTGCTTTGAAATGCTTAATTTATTCTGTTGCAATCTCATGGCTATTGAATTTCCATTTGTCTGATGCAACACTACAATCTACAGTTTGACAGTCTTTTATGCAAGGCTGGGTCAGGAGAAAATGATACAGGACATGACGCCAAGGGCCATCTCCGAAGGAGCTTTGAGCTCAGTCATACCATGGCTTGCTTGACCCACCCAAGAGCCAACATTTTTTCACACGTGCAAGGACGCCAGATTTGCCTCTTCTGATGAGAAGAACAAAACACATTCTGCACATCAACTGCCACCTGTACATGCATACTCCAGTTGTTGACTAGTCATGGGAGGACATGTAGGGCCAGGTTGGTGCCATGCTCAACAGCCAAAGCATCCAGCACAATGGCCATGGCAAAGTGGCAGATTCCAAAAGCCATTTTCTGTTGTTAGCATCCACTATCCACTGGAGGAATCCAAGGACACTGGTGCATAAACAGCTTCTGCATTTGCTCTTTTGGGGTCCATACCTTGATTATAAAAGAAACAAAGCAGAGAAGAACAAGAACTAAATTATGTGTCGGAATATGGGCGTGGAAGGATGTTGACCCTGCTTTTTTGTCTCTGCCACGCAAGGAGAATCATTCCATGGATAATGGATTTGGAGAGAACCAGTGGGTAATGTAATGTAATGTAATCAAAAGGGGGGCAGAAGACGTTAGTGGATAATATTCCTGGTAGTGGAGATGAAAGAACAAAATAATTTTGTGAGGAACAAAGGAATGTGCAAAGTGTAAAGAAACCTGTGGAGGATAGCGGCGGTCGGCGGAGCTTCAATAAAAACCAGGAGGGGCCAAGAAGCTAAGATCCGGCGGAAATATAAGGAGAAAAAAAAAACTAAGTGAGACTAGGTAAAGTTGATGGGCTTATTGAATTGCTCAAATAGTTATGTGGTTTATAAGTAAATATTCGAATACAATAAACTTTTGGGAGGGGAAAGTTGGAGCGGCACACTCTTTAGCCTCAACTACTTTTTTTAGCGGAGGAACAATTTATCTATATTGTTTTGGTGAAGGATAAAGGTATCCTTAGAGGGTGGGCTACTAAAATAATAATAAAAAACTTAAAAAAAAGGACCATGGCCACAATAAATACGATTTTGCTATATCTAATTTGTCTGATTTTTAGCTTGACATAAGTCGATTGCTCATCGGTCGGATCTTATGTGCTTTAAGATTCGCAACGAACGATGGAAAGAAAACAGTGGTATGGTGGCCAAATACTAATCCAAGGTTTATACATTTCTTAAAAATGATCTGGCCACACGCCCACACCCTCATAAATAAGGGTGCAACTTCAGATTGTAGGCTAGTTTGCTTTTGTGATGGCATGTAAAATATCTACCGAGGCATTTCGTTGTCAAGCTGTAATTGGTGGTTGATGGAAATCAAAGATCTCGCCCTGCTCCTTGGAGGGGGCATTGTACTGTGCTTGTTTCATCTTTGCACTTCACCGATTCGTATCGATCAACTTCTCGCTCTCGACAGTGCTAGCACGCACGCACGCACGCGCACGGGTGCTCGTTTTGATCTCTGTTGGATCTGACAGTAACCCAAGCGAAATAGCGAACGAGTTTATCCTCTTCTTACTTTGGCATCTGATTCCATGATCTCCGTCGTGTCATCATGTCATGGTGTGTCGTGCGGTGTGGCTGCTCTGTTCCAATTATCCTGTCCTATGCGTTCTGATTATCCTGTCCGGTGACATGGAACCTCTTTCTTTTGCCACATCGAATTTGCTCGACGGAAAAGGGTTTCTTGAAACAGGGATGCAGAAATGGTATTAACGCGTTACTTTTCGAACCAGGGATTGGTTTCGTTCGCCACAGTAAACTAAACTGAGCGTAGCATCACGAGCGATCCAGGCCGTCGGGTTCCATGATCCGAGGGCCGTGCTATACCATTCATAATAGCTGTACAGTGCGGCGTGCGCCAGTAAAGATGGCGTAGCGTATATGCATCCGAGGAAGAAGAAGAAGAAGTGTAGGATGAGTATAGCTTAGCTAGGACAGTTCGGCAGCGAGAGCTCTGTTCCTTAATCCTTATGTACTTTGCACATACTAGTCATTTCTTTTTCTTTTTTTGGTTTTTCAGCGGCCGAACGCACGCACGGAATTATTCGACAGCAACAAGAGCTCCCGCGCCAGTGGCGAGGGCCATGTCCCGGCGGCCGCCGCCGCCGGGGAAGACGACGGCCATGGACTGCTCCTCCTCGAGGCGGAACCGGGTCTGCCTGGCGATGAACGCCTCCACCGTCCGCCGGAACTCATCCGCGTCCTCCTTGCCCCATCCGTCCCGCGACGTCACGCACGACCGCCGCCGCCGCCCGTTGTCCGAATCCGACCGCCGCATCATCATCATCGTCTCCGGCGACGCCGCGCGGCCCATCTTCTCCGACCTGCTCCGCCGCGGCGCCCGCGCCTTGCCGTTGTTGCCCACGACGACGCGCGCCGCCGAAGCCGGCGGCGGCTTCACGATCTCCTCCTCGAACACCGTCGCCATGGCGGGTGCCGGGAGCTCCACCACAACCACGGGCTCAGCGGCTACCGCCGCCGGTGATTCTCTCGCCATCGGCGCCGGCGCTGGAGACGAAGGGAAGCTTGCGGCGGCCGTGGGGGTCTGGCCGGCGGCGCTGGAAGAGGAGAGGGATGCGTCCTGCCGCTTGGAGAGTGCTAATAGGAGGAGGACGATGGCGTTGCCGAGGAGGAAGACGAAGCGCGGGGAGAAGATGAGAGACCCGGCGGCGCGGGCGGCGGCGGCGGCGGCGGAGGGAGCGCGGGAGGACCACCAGGAGAGGAGCACGGCCAGGGCGAGGAGCTCCCCCACACGAAGAATCCGGAAAAGGAGCCGCAGACGCAGAGCTGCTCCGGTCGACGCGGCCATGGCTGGTCTGGTGATTGGTTCTGGGTTTGGGCTTTGCTCTGCTTTCGGTTTTTGGAAGCCAAGGGGCGGATGGAGACTGGAGTGTGTGGCACTAGGTGGACGAGGGGTTTATATAGGCAAATAATAGTATTAGGCTTGCCTACTGTGTTTAGTAGTGGTGTTAGTCTTAGTCAATAATACTCTGTGGCCTTTTGAGTTGAGTGATCCTACTACTTAATGGTGGATTTCTCTAAGGGAAGAGTTCTTTTACGGTACCCCGAAATTAATATGGGACATCCATTCGTTCGGATCGGAAGGCTAATATTTTCCGGTATTCCATTGCAAATCTAGTGGAGTACTGTCTAAAAAATGAGTGGAGTGCCTCCAAAAAAGTGCAAAATTGTAATTTTACCACCATATATTTTTAGTAAGCTTTTTTTTCTCAAGTAAATCTTCCGGACTCGATAAGAAAAAGATTAAAAACATTCTACTAATAACCATTTGCCGTGATCATTTTTTCTTAGGAAACACAATACAGACGCAAGCACTCACACACACGCACATGCACTCACCGTATCCCTATGAGCACCTCCGAGAGACTGCGACACCGGCCGATCATCTTGAGATTGACGAAGTCACCACAGGCGCCTCGTAGTTGACGGGTACGTCACTCCCACTGAAAGAACAATGCCGGTCAAAGCCTGAAATAAATCCAGGAAATGCAAACACCCATGCCAAGTTTGGCACTCGAACCTGGGTGGGCTGGTTCCACCACAAGGAACCAACCACCTGAGTTAGGCTCAGTTCGCAGTGATCATTTTAGTCTTGAGATGAACTCCAAATCTGAGGCGTGCAGTGTAACCGGGTTTGATCCACCACAGGCGCGAGTGAACGCGGTCGCGGGTCATCGAGCAGAACGGGTGTACGGAGGTAGGGCCGTAGGGGCATGCATGCTAATCCAGGGAAGGCGGGCGCAGGGAGGCATGCCGGCGACCGGCAGTCGATCCGCACGTCCCCTGATCACAAGAGAGCGGAACCTACCACCTCGGCTCCCCGTAGGATGTTGATTTGATATGAAGCGGTTGCATTTGGCATGTCCAGAACATAGTAGGAATTACTAGGAACGACTGTAAGTGCGAGGAAGAGGCGGTGGTCAGCACTGGACAGGAAGGATTTGCCACGCCGGCGCGATGGCCTTCGCTCGATTGGGATGAAGAATTGGAGAGGCGGTTTCCTTTTATTTCACCGCGTCGCCCAATCGAAGATTGAGACGGTTCCTTTTTGGATAATCAACTATCGAGAATTTGGTAAACAATTATAATCCGGGATTATCCCGCCGCCAGCACAGGTCAAAGTCTAAACTACCCTTCAAAATAGACGGTTAGGTTTAATCGGTACTCCCGATCCAATCTTTTTTTAAGTACCAGGTACCGTAAAAAATCTCGTAAAAAATCTCCAAGAGAATGTTGTTGCATGGGCATACTCGGGAGGAAAGATTGAGCTTTAGTACGATGAGCGAGGTGTTGAGCGACGATAGGATCATAGGATGATGGCAATGATTGGTGTGGTTGGTTGGTGTCAACATTGTCGACAGAAGTTATTGAGGACGAATCCTTTCTGGGTCTCGCACTCGCACAAGGCACGACTGTTTGAACTGAGCCGGCCGGGTTTTAGTTCAAATCATCAATTAAGCAGATAAGGTAAACTTGACAAACACGATCGAGGCACGTAGCGGTGTTGCTCGACCGACCGACCGGTGCCCAGGCCCGACAGGCACCAACCCTGCATGCATTCCGTTGGCTTGGCTCGGGCCTGGAGATTGGTGTCGTGCGCGCGCGAGGCCGAGCACCGAAGATGCGGGCCTCGATAAGTTCAAACTATATTTGGGACAGACGAGAAGATCCATTTGAATGGACGTATTATACGCAGATGCATACAGGAGCCGGTACGTGCTCGACAGTGAACCGTCGTTGGATCACGTGGCTCGTGCATGGCAACGAACAACTCTGCCCGCCGCCCGGCGTCAGTCCTCCGCACGAACACTCAGCTCAGACCCTGACACACAGCCACAGGACAGGGCAACAACCTACAGATTTTTTTTTTCTTTTTTCTTTTTTGCGGGTAAACAATCTACCGATCTGATCGACGAGACAAGCTAGCGAGCACGCGCCGTGTCGAGTAGGTAGCGCAAATCGTTAGATCGACCGTTCTTTTGCCCCAACGTAGTCTCCTTCTTTCTCTCGAGCCTTTCTTTTCGCCCGCCCATGGTTTGGTACCTGTACTTTTGGTTGGTTTACTTACACTCCGCTCTCCACTTGCTTGCTTTATTCCCTCCATCGATCCATCGGCGCCGTGCCGCTCGGCGGGATGATATATATCGTCGACGGGACATGACGACCGGCCGGAGTTACGTACTACGAGCTAGGTGCAGACGGCGGAGCGACGCACACGTGTGCTGCATGCATGCATGCATGGCTCCTTTAATTTTGTCCCGGTGCTATCGAGTATGCATGCAGGATCGAGCGGCCGGACGGCGACGATCGACCGATGAGACGCGTCCAGACGCACTCGAGACAACAGCCTGCACGGGTCTTTTTGGCTAGCCAAAAAGTTAGCTGTTCGTAGTGCCGACGTGTAGCCACGAGCCGATGCGAGCTTCGCGCCTGATAACAAATCAAGAGCTTTGAGCTTGGTAGCTAGCTAGACGTGCGGGCTAGAGTGCATGCCACTTACTAAAACTAAGCTCGAGTAAAATCCCATCCGGCCATCTGATCCATCACCACGTCCGAAAGAAAACACTCAGCTCAACAAACGCCCTGATTGATCTCACCGCACATGCCCGTCATTGCCATCGCACGAAAAAGAGAAGCACCCCTTGAGATTTCACAGGAGCTCTGATTTCTCTTTTCACAAGCACACGCACGCACGGCCCGGGTCGAACCGTCCAAGAATTTGATTGCGCATAAAGGCTAAAGCAAAGGCTAGCTTGGCTTAAAGCTAGTGCTACTTCACTAGGGAGACTGTTAATTATGCGCCCGGTCGTCTTCGTCTACGATCTCACCCATGTGCACGGGAGGTTGCATGCCGGAACTCGATTGATGCACGGTAACCAATGTATATAGCGAGTTTATTAGTGCAGTCAGGTGCAAAGCTAGTGGCCGGTAACTTTTGGCTCCTTCTCTCTCACTCGCACACGGACGGACTGCGAGCTTTACTCTACACATGTTGACAAAAAGAGGGGATTTGGTGGTGGGGGGCCAACACGTGCATGGTGGCGCCGCTTCGCCGTTCACCGCAGCAGAGTACTCCTAATTGTTAAGTTTGGTATCCTGCTAAAACACAAACTACACCCACAAACTGTACCATCCAAGGGGCCATCGGTTGATTGGTTCGTGCCAAGGATTCGAGTTCGAAGGAGAAGGGGAAAAGCGGCGCGGCGGCGGCGCATGGCCGGCCAGACTCGGGGGAAGAATGTCGCCGTGTTGTCCATTACGCCGCCGCTATTCGCCGATTCCCGTAAGTAAAAGAAATGAGCCGGCCGAGGCGAACCTCGAGGGCAAGGTAAGGTCTCATGGCGACGCCAGCTGAGTCACCATCGTCATCCAAACATCCGCTCGCCATCACGAGAGAAGATGAGAGGATCTTCGGGGTGTGTTTGGTTTGTGTCCCACAAAACCCTACCAAAATCAAGGTAGCCAATTTTTTGGCAAAGGATTTCTCAACCCACGCTATGCCAACTATTTGGCAAGATTATGTGAGAGAGATGAGTGAGGGCATGTTGGCAACCAAATTTTTGGCCACAAACCAAACAAGTGCCAAAATAATATTGGTTGTCAATATTTTGGCTTGGTTAGTGTTGGCATCAAACCAAACAAGCCCTTAAATCCGAGCCAGACTTCGCCACGACGTGTCCGGTTTCTGTGCGTTGACAAGTGAATCAACTCTAAATGTGTTTATTTCTCAGTCGTCTAACAAATAATTATTTCTCAGTCGACAATGCTAACCATCAAATAAAAATTTTCTTACCATCAGATCTACATTAATCTTACACGAATTTCGATGGTTGATTCAAAAAATTGTTATCATCGACTAAAAAATAGTTATTTTTCAATAATAACAAAAAACGGAAGAAACAATCCAACATACCTGAATCGTCCCGAAAAGTGGTGGTTCCGAGCAATGACCGCCACGGATGCAGTGGTTCTCTCCGTTTAATCGAGTACAAATTGAATGCCAGCCATCGTATTACTTTGAAGAAGAAGAAGAAGAAGAAGAAGAAAAACTTTGCGAGGATCAGTCGCAAATGAACAGTGTTGAGGCAAGTGTGTCGCGCGCTCCACACGCAAGAGCCGTGTGTCCACGGATGGATGGGCGACGCCACGACGGGTCACTTCACATCCCAAGGTTAAAAAGGGAGCGGGACCGAAACAACCAAGGGAGCGGGACAAATGGAGCAATGGAACGCTTTGCCGATTTGTGCCGCGCCCCGTGCGTGACCCGTCAGATCAACACCCGTCAGCTCATATGTCCGGGAAACCTCTGTCCAAGATGAACTTTCTGCACGGCCATTTGTACTACTACTGCTGCTGCCTCTGCATGCACGTTCCTGTTAATTGGCGTGTTGCTGTCAATAGAACAACCCAACACGCAGTGATAGTTTGTTTACTCTCATGTCGTTCTTGTGCTCATGATGCAGTAATAATATCGTGGTGAGTGAGAGGCAATGATAAAATAATCCATTATTAGGGCAGGGTTCGAGTTTATCTTTATTCCTGGCATCTGATTCTGGTGGATGGAGAAATTTTGTTTGTTTATCCTGTCCCGTGACTTGGAATTGATTTTTCGGGACATCCAAATCAATTGCTCGACGATGTCTTCTTGCTGTCGAAAAAGACTCGTCGAATATAGCACTGTCGTGGTTTTGAATTGAACCATGGGATGCAGAGAAGACAGAGGAATGGTGTTTCGTTCGCTACAGTAGATTCAGTATAAGCATCACGAGCGATCCAGTCCGTCGGGTTACAACGATCCAACGGCTGGAATAGAACCACGAGCTTAGCTCTCGTCAAAAAAAGGAAGAAGAGGAAAGAAGAAGCTTAATTAGCTAGGCAACGAGAACTTGTTCCTTAATCCCTTTATGTACTTTGCACATAGTAGTTTTTTTTTCTTTTCTTCTTCCCGCAGGACGCATCATCGGCTTATCATTACTCGACGACAACAAGAGCGGTGTCTCGGCGGCCGGCGGCGCCGGGGAAGACGACGGCCATGGACGACTCCTCCTCGCGGTGGAACCGCGTCTGCCTGGCGATGAACGCCTCAACCGTCCGCCGGAACTCGTCCGCGTCCTCCTTCCCCCACCCACGCCCGTCCGCGCCCACGACGTCCCGCGCAGTGGCCGACGACCGCCGCCGTGGCCGCCGCCCGTTGTCCGACTCCGAGCGCCGCATCATCGCCGCCGGCATCATCGTCATCATCGTCTCCGGCGACGACGCGCGGCCCATCTTCTCCGACCTGCTCCGCCTCGGCGCGCGCGCCTTGCCGTTGTTCCCCACGACGCGCCGCGCGTCCGCCTCCGGCGAAGAAACCGCGGCCGGCGGCTTCGCGACCTCCTCCTCCTCGAACACCGTCTCCATGGCCGCCTTCGCCGCGGGGGCAGCGGGGGCCATCGGGACCACGGGGACCACGGGCTCCGCCGCAATCGGCGCCGGCGCTGGGAACGAAGGGAAGCTGGCGGCGGCCGTGGGGATCTGGCTGCTGGAGGAGGATGAGGAGGAGAAGGACGGATCCTGGGCCTGGCGCTTGGAGAGGGCAAGGAGGAGGAGGACGATGGCGTTGCCGAGGACGAAGACGAAGCGCGGTGAGAAGAGGAGAGACCCGGCGGCGCGGGCGGCGGCGGCGGCGGCGGAGGGCGCGCGGGTGGAGGACCAGGAGAGGAGCACGGCCAGGGCCAGGAGCTCCCCCACCCGAAGCATCCGGAAGAGGAGGCGAAGGCGCAGCGCTGCTCCCGCCGGCGCGGCCATGGCTCGTGGGCTTTGGGTTTTTGGAATCTCGGAAGGAGGAAGGAAGGTGGAGAGTGTTTGCGAGAGAGCACTTGGCAGAGGCGAGGCGGAGGACGGGTTTATATAGCCAATTCTCGGTGCGCTTTTTTTTCTTAGATGTGGCCTTTTGTGTTTTATTAGATGCTCATAGTAGTAACATATTCGTACAATACTTTTCTCCTCCTAGTCTTATAGATAATGGATAGTGGATGGATTTGTGTATGAAATTATGGTATGGGCATACTGATTTTTATTTTTGAAGATGGTCATGCATATTTTTCTAGTTGCTAGGAGAATTTTCTCCTTTTTTTTGTTTTTTTTGTTTGGTTATGGAAATGTATAACAAAGCTTTGTACCACCCACCAGTCATGATGAAATGGAGCTAGCTATAGGTGGTTAGTACTACTATCGGATGATATAGATTGGTGGTTTCAATACTCAACAAAACATTTAGAAAACCCACTTCATTCTCACAGAACTCCTAGCTTTTTCCTTGCTCGCCCACTCCTGCAGTGTGTATTTTACTTCGAACTAAGCCAAAGCTTGGATTCAAATCAAAACAGATAACACAACAAACAAACGAACAAAAACACCAGGAGCAAGTAGGGCAGGGAGCTTTGTGGATGGATTCACGAGGCGGCGTCGAACGGCGCCCGAGAGCTGCATGCCATTGGCTTGGCTTGGCATGGCATGCATGGAGATTCGTGTTGCGGGGCCGACGATGCCGACCTCGATCAGTTCAAAACTACTATTTGGGACAGCTGCATTTGGATCATGGACGTGTGCTACTGTAGTGTAGTGCACGGTGGTCTCTCGGTCGTCTACTCATCTGGACTCGTTGCAAATGCGCCCAGCCGGGGCTGAGAAAACGACCCGAGGCCTTTTGTTTTCATGGACTCTTTCTTGTCCGGTTAAGTTGGCATTATTTCCAATTTAGTCACTAGTCAAGCTTTTAAATGAAGCATTGGGTCTTGGTCCAAGCGATCGGGAGAAAACATACTCCACTTTGATCTTCACTTTATCGTTTTCTAACCTCTTTCTCCTCCTCCGCCGTCCGTCACCCCGTGGCACATCTTTTTTTTTACGTGCTTTAATTTCCCTTTACCCACTAGTGAAGCATGACGCTTACAGCTTGTTTGCCACCCATCATTTGAAACTAAAATTGTGAAATTTATTTTGAATTCTAGAAACTAACTTGTTTTGGTTGGCACGAAATTGACTACATGAATTCAATTTTGAATTTCATAGAATCACAATACCACTAAGCTCAATTCCTCTTTACAAGCCATCATTTCTCTGTAATTGTCTCTAACTCTACAAATCTATCCGGTAAACAAACATGATTTTTGAATCCGAAATTCAAATTCAACCAAATGAAACCATACCAAAAATTAGATTTCATTTCATTTGGACCAAATGAAATGAAATGAGGGGTGCCAAACGAGCTGTTAGTGCAATTGGCGTCATTTTCTCCCCCGCCCCGGCCGTGGGGCCTTCAAGTGACGGTTCGCGTGGCAACGGTTTAAGTTGGAGTTAAAATCGGGAGAAATGCATGGTAATTAACTCGTGATTATATTGGACGGACACCAGACAATCCAGGGGGATGCATGCAGGGGATCAGTGGCATGCATGGCCCTGAGCATCAAGCCATCAACACGCACGCACGTATATATGCCACTCTTATTATAAGGAACCCTGATCAGGCCGACCGGGATGCGTCCATGTTGTCCCCTGCAGGCTCGATCGGCGGCGTCAGTCATCCATCGACCCGGCCAACACGGGTTAATTTTTTTAACTTTCCAGGCGCCACGGCCGGACCAGGAACCGGAGCCTGCAGCCAGCCAGAGCCAGACCCAGATTCCCCCCGACCAATGTCGATTTGTGCTCCCCGGAGCTCATTTCGCGGTCGTGTCTACGCAGCCCAAGAGCCAAAGCGCGCGGTGCAATGGCCGGGTCCCTGACCGACTTGTCTGTTATCTATCCAAACTTTTGCACGGACGGGCCAGGGCCAGTGGCACACGGCCGGTCACTTTTACTTGCTTTCTTCCCGGCGCCGCGCGGCGAGAAGATAGATGCATGCATGGCCGTGGCCGGACGATCGACGGGATGCATGCCGGGACGGGACGAGACGACGACGGATCGAGCTGCCGCACACGTGTACACATGCATGGCGCCTTTAATCGCGTATATACGCTCTAGCGCCTTTGATCGAGTACAACAGCTAGTATCTGCACGACTCATCGTCGTTGTAGCTAGACTATTATAGCTATATAGAGTGCCAACGTGTAGCCACGGCCGCGCGCGCGAGGTTTTCCCTTAATAGCAAACTCGAAGCCGAAGCAATAATTCAATTAATCATCACCCTCTTAGTCTTAGCTACTCCAGCTTGGTAGAGCAGCTAGAGTGGCACTAAACTAAGCTGGAGTAAAATCACATCCATCCATCAGACAATAATCACCAAATCGATCGAAAAGAAGACACTCAACTCATCAATAACAAACGCCTCGATCATCTCACACATGCATTGGCACGCACATGCCTGTCATTACCATCCGCACGAAAAAGAAAACCATCATTTTCCTTTTCAGCGCCACAACAAAAAGCACACGGCCCGGCCGGTCGAACAATTTTGATTGTGCCTAAAGGCTAAAAGCAAAGGGCAGTAGTACAAGTGTGGCTTACAAAGCTAGTTCGCATAGGGGAGCTGTTAATTTATGCGCCCGGGGGTCGTCTTCATATACTACCTCACCCATGTGCTTGCATTATATTGCCGGTTTGTGGGGATCAATCGATCGATCCACGATAACTAATATACACACCCAGTTTATTAATCAGATGTGCAAAGTACTCAGCCGGTAATTAACTTTAATTTAGGCGCTCCTCTCTCACTCACTCACTCGCAAACGCACTAGCTCTACACTCTACATATGTTAACAAAAAGAAGGGGGATTGATTTGGTGGGTGGGGGGACAACAACACATGCGTGGTGGCGCCGCGCTTCGCCGTTCACCGCAGCCACACGGCCACACGGCAGCCCTGCAATATTCAGTTTGGTGTCCATCATAAACTTTAAACTATATAGACTATCGTCTCTATATATGGGGCCGTCTGGTGATTGGCTCGTGGCGCCAACCGTGGCCCGGTAGACATCTTTTCGTCAAGCCACAGTTTTGTGGACTTTGACCTTTTGCAAGGAGAAGAGAGCTCTTGGTCACGCACGTAGTTCAAATTTTAAGTACCCCCAAAAAAGTGACTTTGCAGTTAATGATTGACTTGACTAATGTTGCGATTTCGTTTTGGGGCATGCTATATGCTATACTAGATGATTAGTAGTCGTACATGTTTGACAAGATGACTAATGAGGGCCGGGGATCGATATGATACATATGTAGAGTATAGCTATGAGATGTGTCAAGCTTTTGATCGAGGAGCATCTCCTGTGGATATATATGCATGCTCCAATTGAGTTTCAGATTCTTATCAGGTAGTACCTACGTCTCGTTTAATTGGGTTGGGGTTAGAAAAAGGCAGTGTAAGTTTTGCTCAACATTTCACAGTTTTGACGTTGTATGACTATTGGTCTCATTAATAAAATGGGCCGGGAAAATCCCTATTTTTCTAAAAAAACAAAAAAGCAGAAAAAGTACGGAGTAATTAAAAGTAAATCGAGAGGATTATTACTAAAAAAAGAGTTAATTGTGAACAACAAAATTAGAAATGGAGGACGCGCCAGGTAGGGGTCGAACCTACGACTTTCTGCTTAGGAAACAGACGCTCTATCCACTGAGCTACAGGCGCTTTGCAATGCAATTTCGAAAATAATAGTATCCAAATCCAACCCATTTGTTTCTATTAATTTCACCACCTTTCTGGAGTTCTAGGAGATGCAAATGGTGGAAAACATACAGATAAATGTACTTTAAGAACATTCCACATCTTCCTTTTAAGCACAGCAATTGATTCCCCTTAGCTTAGCTTCCGTCTAAGCTACAGGCTAGTACGTGGTGCCCCATTAACATGTACACTTGCAACTCAAATCGAATTATTGTTATCTGCCCAACAAATTCAACCACGAAACCGTGTTAAGAAACGGATATGTACCAGGCAGCGAATCGAATCGAATCGAACCCGATGCTTGCAACTAAAAGCATTCCATCGACCCGCTAATTCTTTCCACCTCGCTCTCTTATTTGCTGCGCTTTACTGAACCACTTGCACGGTTGCACCTCCCCCCAAAGGCCCAAAGCACCTTTCCAAATAATACATACCAGATCTTATCACCCTAATTCCTGAAATTCCTTCTTTCTCTGTTCTTGAGAATTCTTCGTCCAGGATTCGTGATCCCCGGCTGCTTTCATTTGCGTGTTCGATCCCGGTTGCAGAAGAGTGTGGCGTGTGATTAAGACCCTGTTTGGAACGCAGGAATTTTTTCCGATTCGTGTAGTAGATGAACTGATTCCTGTAAAAAATTTAGGTGACAAGCATATCACAGACGGTTCGATTATTAGGTACTGGAGTAATTCAGAGAGAGACAGAGCTTTATGCTTCGTTTATTCGAGCTGCCTTTTTTTTCCTTTAGGGATGTTCATCCTGGTGTCAACACGTCACTAGTACGGCCTTATCAGTAGCATTGTAGCTTAGGACTATAATCTACTCCTACAGACTTGTCCTGGTAGCAGAAGAAATCGAAAGGCGTTTTTTCTCTCTCTAGAAGGTAGGAAGGTTTTAGGGGGAGGAGAGCTATTTACTACTAAACCTTTGCTTTAGTCTTGATCATCCATTTGATTAATCAGTGATTTTCTTTGTACACAAGTAGTGCATCTTGGAGGAGTTGATCCATCACCACCTCCCCTAACACACATCATTACGGAGATTAGGGTGATGATGATGGTTTCTGGCTCTTTTTAGACATGGCCAAGACACATTTTCCCCCCAGGTAGGGCCCTGCTGGTTTGGTGCCTCGAAGTCATAACCGGATAAAGCTACGGCGAGAGAGAGCAAATGGGCTAGCCAGCCATGGAGAAAATGGGCAGCATGATGATGACTGAGTTGGTTAAAGCCTAAGCTCCATCACCAAAGGAGCATCATTGCTTCAACCTCCTCACTGTCACAGGTAATGTTTGTTTATTTGTATCAGCAGGATTTGTGCTGAGATCCTACCTAGTCAGGGCTTTTCCATGGACATGGTTAATGGCTAAATGTTAGCTTGTCCAAGTCATGGGACCTCACCTGCTTCCAGCAAGCTGAAAAGAGACAGTGATCAGATCTGAAATGAGACTTCAATTGCACTTTGATCATCGAGATCGATTCACATCCGGCTCCATTCGATGATTTAGCAATCATTGATGTGCGCTTGGACACATGGTCTCGAAGCATCTCCATGATGAAACAAGTGCACAGAATCATCACCAGGCAATTGCCCAGTTGTTCCAAAAGGCAGTAAGTATTCAGTGCAGACAAAACAAAAAGGTCAAAAGTATGCACATAGACTTGATTCACCATTACATTCTGGCTGTAGTCAAGAATGAGAATATCCTACAGGTAGTAGGTGGAAGACTAAGGTGATAATAACTCTATTATGGTACAAAAAATAACATAACCAGACTTTACAAGAATCATCACCAATCTATTGACATCTCGGTCAAGAATCGAGATTCTAGCAAATTAGCACGATATAAAAATCGATGCAACTTTAGATGCCACCAATATGAAATGCACTGTTGATTTCTCTACTGAGATCCAGTTCCCTTCAAAAGAAGGGCCAGGGCACTAGGGCAGCGCTTCTTTCTTCAGGAAAAAAAGCATCACACTGCCCGTCACATTCACATTTGCTGTGAGACAGTGCAAACTTGCATTAGCTGATAGAGCAATGAATGATCTTTGGTGAAATCTGATGAAGATATCAACTTCACAGAATTTAGCCTTCAGGATATGCAAACTGCCTTGGGTGATTTGATTGGATTGATGTTCATTGCTCTTGTATGTGGTAAACACGTATCTGCTACTTTTGGCACCTACCTGAAGGCTGAAGCTTTAAAGAGAAAACTTGTGCCTCATACAGTTTCGCCTCGCAGCAATGAGCATCTTATCAAGAGCTGTACCCAGATCAAAGCTGCACTAGTGTACTGAAGAACTATTAAACTAGTACTTGAGCACAGCAGCAGAACTATTAAGCCGCATCAGTGCTCATCCTGCCAAGGAAAATAATTTTCTCCTTTAAAGCCAATGCTTCTTTACTCGGTTAACTGATAACCATCATCACTACCTCAGATTCTAAATTCGTCTGATCAGGTACATAGCGGGCCATTCCAACTGCCCTATCCTCCTCCCCCCCCCAACTGTGATTGATGACCACCCTACTCCTTTCACAACCCCTTTCTGCTTCATCATATGCCTTTCTTGCTGCCTCACACCATTGTCCCTTGCTGGAGTATAGATTTGCCATTGCCACATGTGCTCCTGCACCCCATGGCTCTGCCTCCATTGCCCTCTCTGCAGCTTTCTTTCCGGTCTCCTCTTCCCCTCGAGCTGCACACGCCCTAAGCAAAGATGTCCAAACAACACCATCTCTTTCATCCTTCCAATCAACTCTTCAGCCTCGTTTATTCTACCAGCTCTGCCCAACAAATCCACGACACAGCCATAGAGCTCCTTTGCAGGCTCCAGTCCATAAATTTTGCTCATTGCACTGAGATATCTCAATCCAAGCTCGACTTCCCCAGCATGACAGCAAGCACTGAGCACGGCAATGAACGCAACATGGTCCGGCTTTAGCCCAACAAGACACATTTCTTCAAACAGTTCAAGTGCCCTTTTGCTCTGGCCATGCTCGGCATGCCCAACGATCATTGCAGTCCATGAGACCACATCATCTTTTGTGCGATTGGAAAAAACAACATCAGCATCTGACATGCTGCCACTCTTGCCATACATGTCAACAAGAGCACTCCTGATCATTGCATGGTGTTCAAGTCCAGCTGCCATAACAAGCGCATGTAGTTGGCGTCCAGCATCCAATGTTGCAGCAGTTGCGCACACACTCAGGAGACTGGCAAGAGTAAACTCATTTGGACGAGGACAATGATGCCGTCGCATTTCAGTAAACAGGGCGAAAGCCTCTCCAGCAAGCCCTTCCTGCGCATACCCTGATATAATTGCACTCCAGGAGACCACATCCTTGGCAGCACTTTCCTGAAACACGGCATCGGCTGCTGAGAGACGACCAGCGACGTGTGCATAGAGTGTGACAAGAGAATTGGCCACCGAGCGGGCATTTGCAAACCCTCTCTGTGCAACCTGCCCATGCAACTGCTCCCCAAGACAGACACATGAAGTATCCGCACACGCAGCGATGACTGCAGCGTATGTGTATTCATTGGGTGATGCCGCATTCGCCGCCTCGTTACGAACCATGGCGACAAACGCCTCGATGGCCTCCTTCGCACGACCCGTCTGGACGTAGGAAGATATCACAGTGGTCCACGCGGCGACGTCGCGCGACCCCATGCGGCCGACGGCAGCGCGCGCCCAGCGTGGCGAGCGTGTTGGCGACGTAGGGCGTGGCGTCGAGGCCGAGCTTGGCGCAGAGCGCGTGCCCCTCGCCCGGCGTCAGCGCACGCGTTGAGCGCGGCCGCGTAGGCGTGCGAGTCGCAGGCCACGCCGGCGGAGGCGCGCATCTCGGCGAAGGCGCGGAGCGCGTCGCGGCGGCGGCCGGCACGGGACAGCGCGGCGACGAGCGTGGTCCAGGAGACGACGTTCCTGCGCGCCGACGGCATTTCGTCGAACACCCTGAGCGCGAGCTCGAGGCGGCCTGCCATGGCGTAGGCGTCGGCGAGCGCCGTGGCGACGAAGACGGAGGAGAGCGCCGAGGACCTGACGGCGAAGGCGTGCAGGGACGCCGCGTGGGGGAGGAGGAGCCCCGGGTCGGAGGCGGAGGCCTTGAAGACGAGGCTGAGGACGAAAGGGTCGGCGGCGTCCAGCGGCGGCGAGGAGGTGCGCCGGAGGCGGGCGAAGAGCGCCATCGCGCCGGCGAAGTCCCCCGCCGCGGCATGGCCCGCGAGGAGCGCGGAGTAGGAGGCCTCGTCGCGGTGCGGCGCCCCGTCTTGACCAGCCGCTTCAGCCGGGCGTTGAGGTCTTGCAGCAGCAGGGGGAATGGCGGCGGGTCGGGCTGGGCTGAACGGCGTTGGTCCAGATGGAGCGGCGGCCGCGGAGACGGATGGGTTTTAGGCGGGGAGAGAAGCGCGCCACCATTTGGCTTCGTATTGGGGAGAGCCAGTAGCTTCGACTCGCTTTGAAGCGACACGTTTTGGAGATAACAGTTCTATGTTATCTTTCCCTTTCTCTTTCTTTTTTCCAAATTGAATTCTTCTCTGTTCTATTCCATGGGATGAAATCTGTTGGAAGTGCTGGACAATTCGTCGTATAATAATCAACTTTACACTAAAATCACGATAAGTGTTTAAAAACGGAGAGAGTAGTTGTGTTTTTAAAAACGACAAAGAAGAAGAAGCAGAAACAGCTCAAGATCATATTTCAATCAAGTGATGTAAAAAAGGGACGAAGTATGCACTATCTTTGCAAGAGTAGTGGTCATCAAAATTTGATCAAATCATTGCTTCAGTACATAGTCTTGTAAAAAGTGACGGAAAGTAGTCAAGTCATTTCAGCTGAAACTTACGGATCCAACAAAGCTTCACTAGAATAGATCCCCTGAGCATACCACCACTATCAGCTTAACGCAGCACCACCACCACTTGCTTCTCATCAGCAGACATAAGTACTTCCGTTTCATGATTCTTGTCTCAGATTTGTCTAAAAATGAATGTATCTATTACTTAAAAAATGTCTAGATACATGTAATATTTCGACAAGATTTTTAAACACTATAGATAGGGTGTGGTCATATCTCAGATGCCTGATTTTTAAGAAAAATGTTTAGATCTTAGTTGAGGCATCACAATCGTTGTATTAAGTTCCAGCAACCAAACACGTCGATCTATCTCTAACTAAAAAACAAACAACTTCTTAATATGAAAACCGTATTAAAAAAGCGTAACAACATAGAATCAAGGACATTAGGTACAATCAAATATGGCTAGAAGTGACTGAAACAAGGATTTGGCTCTATACTCCATAATTATCATCAGTGTGGACGTGGTAGTCAATTTGGTAGAAAAGTTCCAGCATAAGCCACACGATGGTTGTCAACTCGCTGCCACTGCTGAGCTTCTTTGCATGTGACTCCCTGCTGCATTTGTTCCCTGCATAGACGAGCATGTCCGCCCACACTTCAAGCAACAGTTTCAACGACTCACTAGGACCATGGTCCTTCTGATATACCAGCAGTTGTTCGGCAACTGAAGCTGAATAGGTGAGTCGAACAGTCTCACAGATGAACTCTTGACCCTTATGCCTATGGTATAACTTTTCGGCAAGCATCTTACTGTCGTTGGCCCTGGAATTATAGCCAGCTGGGTCATCGTGGTAGTGGAACGAACTCCTGAGCAACGCACAAATACTTCTTGGGCGATGGCTCACGTCCTTCGTGAGAGCGTCACAGATCCGTTCGTACAACTCGCTTTGGTGGATGCCTGGCAGCATGTAGGGGCGTTCTACAAGAAGGAACATCATGTAATTTGACAGCGCCTTGATCTCCTTCACAAGATGATCCCCGTCGGGGCTGGCACTCTCGCACTCGGCCAGGAAAAATTCCGTGGCGATGTGTAATATGATGACGCCCTCCTGAAACTCCTCGCCAAGGATACCTTTGAATTTCTCTTCCAGGTTATGACGTGACAGTGCTGTCATGGCCCAGGGACGTACGACCATTCCCAGTGTGTTTAATCCCCCGGCCTTCATGTTCAGCCGCTGAGCGTGTTGACCGATACACACTTTGATGGAGACATGGTCCGATAAATTAACGGTCCCGGAGAAATGCTTCCTGTTCCAGAACTCTTCGAGTCCCACCAGCCCGGCCAGCGTGCCGAGCAGAGGACGGCCGGTGAGGAGAGTGTCAGGGCGAGTGCAAAAGTGCAGCATGTTGTACTGTCCCATGTTGCCAGACCACCTCCTTGCTTGGTACCTGCTTCGTCCACAAGTGACAAGACGGCTGAGAGAAACTACCTGATTCCGAAGCAAGTGCCATGAGAATCTTGTGGAAGTCAGGTATGCAAACATCCATGAGGACCCCAGCGTGTTCAGCAGGGAAATCGACTCCATGGACAAGGCAGCGACAAACAAAACGTATGTGACAGCAGTGTCAAATAGTCCTCCGTGTCAGTCTGCTTCTCCACTGGACTGGTACAGCAGCAGTGATGCTAAAATGGCGAGTGGCGACAAGACACGGATGGAGTAACCGTGCCACGTGTGAATCACAGCCGCCTTGGTGTACAAGATCTCATACATGATGGAGAGTTGCATCTCTGCAAGTGTCCAATACTCGACGTAGAACATCATTTTTGTCATGTGTCGGTCTTTTTTTTCCCTTTCTGAAGAACCAACTATCGCACGCTTGCAAACGTCGATCAACGAGTGAGCTCGTCGCAGATGGGATTCCTCGTCCAACCTGTCCAAACCATTTACCTTCTTCAACACTATGTCTTGTGGGTGAACATGACGATGCATAGGAGTAGATTTGTACTTTTTTACCGAGTCGCGGATGCTGCCGAGGTTGCCTTTCTGCAGTGCCCACCACCTTTCTCCGTACTTAGCAGCACCCACAGCAAACATCAGACAGGAGGCAAGCAGAACGAAATTCCCGCTATCATCTCCATTCGCGTAAAGGAAATACGCTCCTACGATGACCCGGGTCAAAACTATTGGCAGGCTGCGAAGTGAGAGTTGTTTGTCTTGCAATGCGTAGGCTACAATGTTGTCTGGACCGCCAAGGTGCAGCAAGAGGAATGGTGCCCATAGCGTGGCAAGTGAGTGGTTACTATTGCTAATGAACCACAATCGGGTCATGGTAAATGCGGAAACGGAATCGGCGGAATTGTATGCCAGCCAGAGGAGTGCCCCCCGCAACCCGCCGCCGGAGTTATCAATCCGACGTACCCCGGCGCAGAGGAAGAGGGTGATTTGAAGCACAAGGCTAACGAGCAGCAGAAACTGCACTGGCAAGAGTTTTTCGATCTGCAGCCGCCCTCCAGCCATCGATCCTGCTTGCAGTGCCTACGATACGATGATTCAATTAAGCTCAGGCCTCGTTCTGTACTCCATCCGTTTCATAATTCTTGTCTCAATTTTTTTCAAAAATGGATGTATCCATTCCTAAAATGCCTAAATACATGTAATATTTCGACAAGAATTATGAAACGGATGGAGTACGATTTTGTAGCATTACTACCCTAATTCTTCCCGAAACAATTAACACTAAGGATGTATGAGTAAAAGAACAAAATTACATAAGTGATAGACATAAGATTTTGGTGCGACAAATTAGTTTATGCAATATGGTCAATTCAGAAAGAAGTTGAGTCCTCCCAGAAATAAAATAGAACATGCATATTTTCTCCTATTTTGTACTCCGTCCTTTCCTAAAATTAGGATGTATTTTGTTTCTTTTAACCAAACCTTTGACCAAGAAACAGTCTTATTAATATATATTTTATGTGAAATAAAATTAATATCATTGCATTCGTATTCAAAAGTATTTGTTTATGGTTATGATTTGGATCACATAAATCACATGTAACTCTTGACTAAAGACTCGGTCAAAGAAAATAAAATACATAATTTTCCCCCCGAAAAGGAGGTTGACACCCCGCCCCCCTCTCCCCTTCTGCATCAAAATGATGCACACAATCAAATACACCATAATTTAAGGAACTGAGGGAGTATCACACTTAGAGATTCTTTTTTGTTACATGCAGGTTGAGATTTTCTTTGAGAACATTGCCTGAATGGTGGCTTCTACTCATTTATAAGATAGAAAGGTAAAATGAAGTTTCAGTAGCCATTACAATCGAAGTTTCGAAACTGCTTAATTGAAGAGGCATACGCCTCACAAAGTGTATACAACCAACCTTAAAAACAAACAGTATGCATACAAGACTACTACCGCTGAACACATAAATGACTGCACATACATACCGGACAGCTTGCCGTGAGCGCAGACCCAAAATGTCTCCGATCTGAAAGATGTGGGGTCGGGGGTCTGGATCTGGAGAAGATGGTCGTTGCTATATAGTGTACGAAGACTTAAGGAAGTTCTCTGTACAAAAGTCGGGGCGTACTTATGCCAATATAATATGGTTCGTCTTCATCAATTATTGGCAGTGCCCATCTTAGGTCACAATTTTTGTCCTACATAATGGCAGGATGTTCGGTGGAGGATTTTGTCCATCCAATTGGCATGTAGTGTACGAAGTAGGTTGGAGTCTGGAGGGACGGCATCATGCACAGTAGGGGGCTGGCTGTGGGCCCTGTGGCCCGGTGGCATCATACACTCAAATAGGCTACCAAGAAATACTGACTTCTTGCATATCAAATAACAGCATCCAGAACTGCTATCAAGGAACTAGAAACTATATGATATTACAGTAGACAGGCAATTATTCATGATGGGAACTGGATGATATTTGCCTGTCAGATTCAAACAACGTGCCAGTCTGGGAGCATCACATGGTTGTTTCTAAATGGATAATGTATGTGTTTCTCGGAAGCATCTTTCAGGTTCTGAGTGCTTATTGCTCAGCAAAAAAGAATGGCCCACTGTGCCCATTTCAATCAACCCTGTGCATCAAATAAATTATGCCAAAATCTTAACAGATCATGATTAGTGAATTCTCTGTGTAATACTCCTGGTGCTCTTAGGCAACTAACATCTGAAGATTCATAATTTCTTGATGACTCTCTAACATATATAAAACCAATGTCGAACAACATAATTTTGAGCCTTTTTTCCTAGTTCAGTGTTTTGTTGGGAAAACATATTACATCAAGAAATAGTAAATGAAGATACAAGAAAGAAATATTCCCATGCTGCCAAGGCAAACTGCTCAATATGCAAAAATTGACATAAGATCTGAAGCAAACCTCATAACATAAATCCTAACAAAGTCTGTATTATGTGTTACGGGCAAATACAAGCTACATGGGGAACTAAAATGTGGAAGGCCAAGAAAGCTGATGAGGCCATTTTATAGAAAGATAGTGGTATGAGTTTTTCTCCTATCATTTCACCGCGACTCGAAGAATGTCCAGATGGACCCAGTGGATCAACAATTCGTTGGAAGCAGCATTTGTTTTAGCAATTGTCATATATCCAGTGGATCAGCGATGTCAAGAACCAGTATCACCCAAGAAACAAATATATGCATTGTTGTATCAGTCTAGCTAGCCTACTGAGCAAATTTAACTAGTATTAGTTGCCATCGAGAAGCTAATTTCCATAATCACAACAATAAGGTTGCCAATCAATGGAGAAGCTAAATTTGATAGATACTGTACAATGTTGCGTATTCAGTGTGTGAATGAGCAGCAGAGCAGGTAACGTCACACACACTAAGATTGGATTGATGTTCATCGCTCTGGTATGTGATAAACGCATGCCAGCTACTTTTGGCACGTACCTGCAGGCTGAAGCTTTGACGAGAAAACTAGTGCCTCACAAAGATTTGTTGCTGGCAATCCGCATCTTATCAAGAGCTGTACCCAGACCAAAGTTGCATTAGTGTACTCAAGACTATTAAATCAGTAGTACTTCAACACAACAGCAGAAATATTAAGCCGCATTAGTGCTCACCCTGCCAAGGAGGACTTCAGTGATTTTCTCCTTTGAAACCAATGCTGCTTCTGAAATTACCAGTTAACTGTTAACCAGCAGCTCTACCTCAGATGCTAAATTCATCTGAGCAGGTACATAGCGGGCCATTCCAACTCCATAGTAAATCAACTCAAGCATCTCATAGATCACATTGTCTTGGGGATGCGTGCGGTCACCTGCAACAAACACCCCGACTGCCCTGTCCTCCCCCCCAACTGTGATTGATGACCACCCTACTCCTTTCACAACCCCTTTCTGCTTCATCATATGCCTTTCTTGCGCTGCCTCACACCATTGTCCCTTGCTGGCGTATAGATTTGCCATTGCCACATGTGCTCCTGCACCCCACGGCTCTGCCTCCATTGCCCTCGCTGCAGCTTTCTTTCCGGTTTCCTCTTCCCCTCGAGCTGCACACGCCCTAAGCAAAGATGTCCAAACAACTCCATCTCTTTCATTAGCTGCCATCCTTCCAATCAACTCTTCAGCCTCGTTTATTCTACCAGCTCTGCCCAACAAATCCACGACACAGCCGTAGTGCTCCTTTGCAGGCTCCAGTCCATAGATTTTGCTCATTGCACTGAGGTATCTCAATCCAAGCTCGACTTCCCCAGCATGACAGCAAGCACTGAGCACGCCAATGAACGCAACATGGTCCGGCTTTAGCCCAACAAGACACATTTCTTCAAACAGTTCAAGTGCCCTTTTGCTCTGGCCATGCTCGGCATGCCCAACGATCATTGCAGTCCATGAGACCACATCATCTTTTGTGCGATTGGAGAAAACAACATCAGCATCTGACATGCTGCCACTCTTGCCATACATGTCAACTAGAGCACTCCTGATCATTGCATGGTGTTCAAGTCCAGCTGCCATAACAAGCGCATGTAGTTGGCGTCCAGCATCCAATGTTGCAGCAGTTGCACACACACTCAGGAGACTGGCAAGAGTAAACTCATTTGGACGAGGACAATGATGCCGTCGCATTTCAGTAAACAGGGCGAAAGCCTCTCCAGCGAGCCCTTCCTGCGCATACCCTGATATAATTGCACTCCAGGAGACCACATCCTTGGCAGCACTTTCCTGAAACACGGCATCGGCTGCCGAGAGACGACCAGCGACGCGTGCATAGAGTGTGACAAGAGAATTGGCCACCGAGCGGGCACTTGCAAACCCTCTCTGTGCAACCTGCCCATGCAACTGCTCCCCAAGACAGACACATGAAGTATCCGCACACGCAGCGATGACTGCAGCGTAGGTGTATTCATTGGGTGATGCCGCATTCACCGCCTCGTTACGAACCATGGCGACAAACGCCTCGATGGCCTCCTTCGCACGACCCGTCTGGACGTAGGAAGATATCACAGTGGTCCACGCGGCGACGTCACGCGACCCCATGCGGCCGACGGCAGCGAGCGCGCGGCCGACGTCGCCCCAGCGCGCGTACAGTGTGGCGAGAGTGTTGGCGACGTAGGGCGTGGCGTCGAGGCCGAGCTTGGCGCAGAGCGCGTGCACCTCGCGCCCACGGGACAGCATCCCGGCGTCGGCGCACGCGGTGAGCGCGGCCGCGTAGGCGTGCGAGTCGCAGGCCACGCCGGCGGAGGCGCGCATCTCGGCGAAGGCGCGGAGCGCGTCGTGGCGGCGGCCGGCGCGGGACAGCGCGGCGACGAGCGTGGTCCAGGAGACGACGTTCCTGCGCGCCGCCGGCATTTCGTCGAACACCCTGAGCGCGAGCGCGAGGCGGCCGGCCTTGGCGTAGGCGTCGGCGAGCGCCGTGGCGACGAAGACGGAGGAGAGCGCCGAGGACCTGACGGCGAAGGCGTGGAGGGAGGCCGCGTGGGGGAGGAGGAGCCCCGGGTCGGCGGCGGAGGCCTTGAAGACAAGGCTGAGGACGAAAGGGTCGGCGGCGTCCAGCGGCCGCGAGGAGGAGGAGGTGCGGCGGAGGCGGACGAAGAGCGCCATCGCGCCGGCGAAGTCCCCCGCCGCGGCATGGCCCGCGAGCAGCGCGGAGTAGGAGGCCTCGTCGCGGTGCGGCGCCCCGTCGAAGAGGGAATGCGCGTCCGCGAGCCGGCCCGACTGGACCAGCCGCTTCAGCCGGGCGTTGAGGTCTTGCAGCAGCAGCAGGGGGGATTGCGGCGGGTCGGGGTGGGCAGGAACGGGAACGGCGTCGGTCCAGATGGAGCGGCGGCGGAGACGGATGGGTTTTAGGCGGGGAGAGAAGCGCGCCACCATTTGGCTTCGTATGGGGGAGAGCCACACAGAACAGAATCTCAACGTTGTCTGTTGTCTTTCCTTTTCTACTGTATTTCCATATTGAGTTCTGCTTTGCTTCAGTACAATAGGGTTTTGTAAAAAGGGGCGGAGAGTTGTCAAGTCATTTCAGCTGAAATTTACGGATCCAACAAAGCTTCAGTACAATAGATCCCCTGAGCATAGCTTACATTTTTTTCCAGAACTCGCTGAAAACTAGTACTGTACCAGCTTAACACAGCACCACCACCACTTGCTTCTCATCAGCAGACATAAGTAATGGCCTACAATACTTCCGGGTGTGCAACACGAGATGTGCAAAAGGCTCTAATGCTTCCGGGTGTTAACATTAGGGGGATTACAGATTTGGCCTTCCCGAGATCAGGATGGCTCCGTACGGTTCGACCTGCGTAACCTTGATGCGGTCTGACCTAAAAACAAAAACTTGATGCGGTCCCGAGTTGGGCTGCCGTGCCAAGTTGGACTGAGGGAGTGGGGGGTGCTAATGAAATCGCTCGGACGAAACTCCACCGCACCCACGATGCAGCCCAACATCCAGGAGATCGACGCCGGGAGCCCGGGACTGGCGATGATGGAGGAGCTCGCCATCATAGGAGATGGGCTGCGCAAGGATCGTGCGCGAGTACGAAGGGGCTGTTTGGTTTGGTTTGGTTTAGTACCTTCCCACGCCTTGCTAATTTTGGTGCGCCCAGTACTCCACCTGAAAATTCGCCCGCGACAGTTTATTTATGGGCGAGTTGCTGGCGGCTAAATTGCTTGCCAAATCCTGAGCGAGCCAATTTTTGACGTGATGCGCTGGGCATAAAGCAAACAAGCCCGAAACCTCCGGGCGAGTCTTCGCGGGGAGGGAGAGCTCTCGAACATTATTTTTTCCTGTTGAGCTGGTTCAGTACAGCACGGCTGTACAAAAACCAAAACGGAGCACGACACTTGCATCTCTCCCCATTGCCTCCCTCACAATCAGTTTTGCACGAGAACGCAATATTCCATTCCTCCAGGGACGGATTCAAGGGTTGTACGAACGTTCAAAACTACTACCTCCGTCCAACAATAAGGGATGCATTAGCTTTTTTTCGACCATTAAAAAACAGCTTTTCTTCGACCAATACTTTGACCATAAATTACTCTATTAATATAAATTATATGACATAAATTCATATCCATTATATTCGTATTCAAGGATATTTGTCTATGGTCATGATTTTGATCACATTTGTTACATATTCACGAAGTAATTTGTGGTCAAAAGTTTGGTCAACCGAACGTCTCTTCTTGTTGTTGGACGGAGGGAGTAGCGATCAGTGCGTGCGGTTGTGTCTGGGCTCCTGATTCCCAAAGCCCAGAATCAATAGAAGGCAGCCCATATGGCCCATACGGTGTTGGCAGTTGCCTGTTGGCCCACTCGCCCAGGAAGCCCAATCAGGTAGATCAACCAGAACGCAGCCCAATCGGCCAACCGACCACGTCGCGGTTCCAATTCCCAATCGGCAATCAGCGTCAGGTCGGCAAGTTTCCCCTTCCCGGTTTCCCCGATCGTCTTTTCTTCTCTCGCCAGCGGCGACGGCAACGAGCGCTACGCGCCGCAGCAGGAAGCCAGGAAAGCAGCCGCCTCCGTACCTTCATTTAGGCGTGACGGTGAGTCCTACATCCCTATAATTGGTCTGGTTAAGCTCACATCAGTCGCCTGAACGTGATGCCAATGCGGATGCGAATAGAGTGCAAAACAACTTTAAGCCAGTTGTAGATGATGACAATATGCATATTTCATTATTTAGACCTTACGATACTATATTATGTACTCCTTTCGTTTCATAATTGTTGTCGAAATTTTACATGTATCTAGACATTTTTTTAGAAATATATACATTCTTTTTTGGTTAAATTTAAGACAAAAATTATGAAACGGAAGGAGCACGCGTTTTAAAATTTTGATGCTCGTCCGGCTGCCTCCTGCCTCCGTCCCAGCTGGTCCGGCTTGGCATCTTTGAAGCGACTTATTATCCTGTGCCGGATGTACAGGGGAGAGTTACCCACTTTTATTTTCTCTTTTATAAAAAAAGGTTATTTACAAATAGCACAACTGAAAAAAAAAAACAAAGTTGCAAATGCAAGTTGTCATTAATCCATTCTTCCAAGCGACCATATAGCTCTCCCTCTTTGCCGACGTGTATCTTGCGGCTGTTTCAGTTCTGCTGCCTTGGAATACAGATAGACGACTGGTTAGTATATATGGTCTTGCACCGATCACCCGGGGACCAAAATAAGTTTGTTGTCGGATTGGCTGTCTACGATGCAGCACCGACTGCCGCGCGAATGAACAATAATAAAATTGACTTGCCCGTGGGTGCTCATCCAAGTGATTGAACACGGCCCCTTGCATGGTTCATTGCTGCATATTATTGCATGCATCCGCAGTGTAGCCGAAAAAGTCCCGTGGCTCAATGGAGCCACTGCATCAGTGGTCGGCCGCCGTCCGATCTCCACGAGAAGATCCGCGCTAACCAGCAGCTGCGAGAGCCAGATTCCATCAGCGCTAATCAGGGTACAGAAAGTTGGGAGAATTAAATGCAGAGAGGTTGGTAGGTTGGTGGAAGCAGGTGGAGCAATTTAATATTCGTGCACTGCTTCAGGTTAGTACGTGCAGATGCAGGTCTGCTTAAAGATTTCTGAAATGCTGCAATTTTTGGTTCTCAGATTTTTTATCTCGACAACATAGATCTCGGGACCTTGAACGTATCGCCCGAGATAATCCCAAGGATCAGAGATTTCAACGGTGACAAAATTCGAGCCATGATATAGATGTGCTCGGAGGGAGGAACGTGCAGAGCCAACAGCTCCCAAAGAAATCGTAGGTGCACAGGTGCCGTCCCAAGCCCGTTAATCCAAAAATTCGTGACTCCCTCCGGTGCGAATTTTTTGTCGAAATATTACAGATATCTCGACGCTTTTTAGGCATAAATACATCTATATTTGGACAAATTTGAGACCATTAATATGGATCAAAGGGGTATATTTTTTGTTTTCTGCAATAAATAATTTATGTTGTACTACCTCCATCCAACAATAGGGACGTATTAGCTTTCTTTTAACCAATGCTTTGACCTTAAATTACTGTATTAATATATAATTATATGACATAGATTCATATCTATTATATTTCTACTCAAGGATATTTGCTCATGAATATGATTTTGATCACATTAGTCACGTATTCATGAAATAATTTGTGGTCAAAGGCTTTGTCAACTGAACCCTCATATTTTTTCTCGAACACGCCGAGCGGCATGTCTTTTCCGTTAAGAAGAAAGCGCAAGAAGCGCGAGTACAAGCAGGCAACAAAAGAGCCCCAAAAGGCTCAAAAAGAAAAGAAAAGAAAGAAAAAAGGAAAGAAAGAAGAAGAAAAGAAAGAGAAAAAAGAAAACCCATATTGTCGGACGGAGGGAATACAGTCCAACGCAGAATAACCAACATCCTGATGCCATTTTACACGACTTCATTTCCATGGATTTGACGAACAAGCTGCTGGGTTTTACTCGACATGAAAGAGGAAGATAAGGTTCATGTGGGGTGGGGAGATGAATAATTGTTTTTCGTAAAAGCCGTTTCAATTAAGGTGCCGGCAGATGGGCTGCATTTAAGATCGACACTAGTACAAAACAGGCTATCAGTGTCGTGCAAAATTGGCTATCAGTGACGTGCGGACCGCACGCCACTGACTTCTGGCCACTGATAGCTCAGCTATCTGTGGCAGGTCCAACACACGCCACTAATAGGGGCACCTATCAGTGTCGGTTCCAGGTGACTGACACTGATCGGCCCCATGGCCCGACAGAGATAGGTTCTGGCGAGCCGCGACAGGCCCAGATAGTCTATCAGTGGCGGTTGCAGTTGGGTATCAGTGGCGGTCGGCGCCCGACACTGATAGGTTCCCGGCGAGCCGCGCGACAGGCCCAGGCAGTCTATCAGTGGCGGTTGCAGTTGGGTATCTATGGCGGTCGGTGCCCGACACTGATAGGCTTACGGCACTTAAGTTTTTTTGTTTAATTTGTTTAATTCCCACGTTAATATACCACAATTATACACAGAAATATACACATAAATCACACAGTTCATTCCAGAGCATATATATATATATATATATATATATCAGAACATCATCTATATGCATAATAAAAACCTTCATGTAGCACTACATTGTTAAGTTATAGAGACAACAAATGCAAATCATCATATTACATGAATGGATTACAAAGTTTAAGCTCCTATGACCGAGCAACTGGTCCTGCTTAGAAATCGCCCGTGTCATCAATCACCTCCTTGTTGATTATCTTGGCCATGTTCCTTTGGATGTTGTAGACAAGCCAACCGGAATCGTGTATATCCCGCATCTCCTCATTCCATTTCTTGTGCAGCTCCTTCAATGACGTCCTCCATGCGGGCTTGAAGTTGGTGATCCAATTCTCGATGTGGTGGGCGCAGTAGTAGCCGCAGTACACGGTGCCTCGAGGCTGTTGCAGGCAGGGGAACCTATAATTGTGTTGGAGCCTATGTTTGCCATAGGTAGAAAACCCGTCCTTCTTTGCTGAATCCCAAGCCGAATCGATCAGATTTCGGATGGGTCCCCAATGGCGTTGTGGTTCATCTTTGCCTTTTCGGAGTGAATCGAAGTATGTGACCGTGCCCCACGGTACACAAATGATTATTACGACCCAATGTTCCCTGTTTTGAAAAGAAACAAATAGTTATAGGCAAGGATAACAATGTAGTGGATCAACAAATAGATATATGTTATTAAATAAACTTACTCCAAATGGTAGGTTAAAAGGATGAAGTCGCGGTCTCGGTATTTGAGCATTGCTTGCTGAAGGTACAATTGCGACATATCTCTTGAAACATCTTTATGCTCTCCAGGACCGATCATTTTGTAGGAAAATGGTAATGGGTCTAGTACGACCACATCGTTCTTCTTTATCCGCATGGCCTCCCTTATGTAGTACACACACCACAGCCTTAGCAAGCTGTCGTCAAGCTTCTGGCGGTTGAAAAGGTGAAACATATCCACGAAATCCAGTGCGAAGGTGAAGGAACCTTTCTGCATGCCCCCCTCTACTGGGTTAAAGAAGCCATAGTCCTCTGGCACTAGAATGTTTAGTTGCTGGGCATGTTGTGCAGAACCCCTCAATTGGCTCATATAAAACTCGTGAAGTTGTTGCATCTCTCGGGGCAAGCCACGAAGGTTATTGGGCCCTACCATCGGTCGTCCAGGGTAGTAAATGAGATATTTGTCCCCCATTCTACTCACGAGATAGGACCCATCATCCAATCTGGACCCATATTGAGGCAAGCGGTCCAAGTTTGAAATATCTGGCCTTGTTTCCCAATTCTCATCGACTTCTGGCACATGAAATGGATCCTTGCCCTTCTCCTCGGTGTCCTTTCTGCAGCCCTTTCCCCTACTCCCTCTCTTTGTGTTGCCTCGCCTGCTTTTGAAAACTTTCATCTCCTCATCTTTGTAGACCTGGGGGATCTTGCAGCCAAACACTGACTCTGCGGCCCCCAACAGTGATTCCATCTGAGGTGGAGGGAGGCTTGGTTGCCTAGTGGGTAGGCATGCTCTCTCATATGGCGGCGACACTTGGGTGTTTTTTGTGCCATCGACGTCAGCAGGGCACGAGTTTAATTCAGGGTCTTGGGAATCCGAGGGGTCAACAGGGGATGGCATGCCTGGGGAGTAGCCAAGAGGCGATGAAGAAGGAGTTCGCTTGTTTGAAAGAGCTGGAGACACACCTTTTCTCGCTACCAACCTCCTAGGCCATGCAATGAAGTTGCTCTCGCATGCGCCTAGAGTATCCATGTCTTCCTCTGGAGGATAAGGGACTATGTACTGAACATGTTGCTCGATGACGGAGTTTACCTGCACCTTCACATGGTCATCAGGCATGACTATTCCATGCAAAAGCGCCGGTGTTTGTCTGGGCATCAAGATGCCGTGTGCGGCCACCTCAATCGTGCCATCCTTGTCCACAAGAATTCGGCAAGGGATGCCATCTTGCGCGTAACAATGTAACATTCTGTGAAATACTGTTGAGCAATGAAAGGAGTGAAGTAGGTAAGGCAAAGATGCTTACCGTGATGTTGTCGCTTGGACTCGGATTGGGTATTGGAACATCGGTAGTGGTAGACCCGGAAGCAACGCTACCGCTCCTAGGCGGACGTTGCAGACCCCGACTGCGCGTGGGGAGACCTTGAAGGAATAGTCCTTGAATGCCTTGCGCACCGGACTTTCGCAGCACCGCATTAACGTCGATGCCACTTTCGTGTAAGCTATTGACTATTGAGTAGCACGGAGAGAGCTTTCGCTGCGCCAACTGCTCCGGCCTCCTCCGCCCTTTCGAGTATATCATCGTTGTCGCAACACTTCCTTTTTCGGCACTTGGAATCATCCTTGCCGAAAAATTTCTTCCATGGTGCACCTTCTCCCTCCCCAAGTATATGGCCTGTATGCTTGGGCCTGTTTAAGCCATAGGTCAGAGTCGAGTCCCACCTCTTGCTATGGACCGAGTCGTTGGAGCCTTCTGACATCTCCTTCGCCTTCCTCTGCTCGTGATCAATAGCTCGGTCCTGTAATAGTAAGACAAAGGTAAAGTGAGTATTGACGGTGTTATAGGAAGCTACACTATAACATGAGCACTTGTAATCATTGCCTTACCCAAACTTCTTGGATGTCCTCTTGCAAATCCTCTTGCCCCGCCCACTGTTCCTTTCTCATATGCA
The DNA here is from genome assembly GCF_000005505.3 of Brachypodium distachyon. NCBI lineage: Eukaryota > Viridiplantae > Streptophyta > Magnoliopsida > Poales > Poaceae > Brachypodium > Brachypodium distachyon. The sequence continues at coordinate 13,600,933 of NC_016132.3, read as the reverse complement.
TTCGCATGAAATCTTCGGTGCATTGATGCTTAAGCTTCCCTTTCAAAGGAGTAACTATGCCAAGCTTGGCCAGCTGGGCGTCCTCCTTGTCCCAAACCTTCTTCTTGCCCTCTTTCCCACGACTTCCGAGATGGTGGTTGTGCTTCTTCTTCTTGCGCATCTCAATATATTTCTCTTGCCTCGCAATGAAGTCGGGGTTCTATGATTCCTTCTTGAAAGATGCCTAATCTTTTGGGGTAATGAAGGCCATTTTTCCTTAACCTTCTCAATGGGAACATCGAGCCAATGCTTTCTAGCAGTGGATTGCCAGTTACTTATGCCCCTACGCATTACTTGGTTGGCGGCTCTATGAACATCTTTGACATGCTCGGGCTTAACCTTGAACCTGGCCCAGACATCGTTGAAGCAAAGTTCTTTTGTCGTCTTAGGAACCTGGGTCCACTTGTGAACTATACGGCAATTTCGCCAGACAATGGCCCCTAGGGTGTTGCTGAACGTATCAGCTGCCTTCTCAGGACTCAAAGGCCGGCCTTGAATGAGCATACACAGGTGGATGTACTTCTTCTTCATGATTAATCATGGAGGAAGGTTGTACACAAATATGATCACTGGCCATGTGCTGTGCGTGCTGCTCATGTTGCTGAATGGATTGATTCCGTCAATGCTCAGCCCTAGCCTTAGGTTCCTGGGATCACTGACGAAATCTAGGAATTCCGCATCCAAGGTCCTCCATTGAGCCGCATCGGCTGGGTGTTTGAGGATCCCAGCTTCAGTATTGTCTGTACGGTACTCTCCATTTGGATCGTACATCTTCTCACTCGGATCGTGATAGACCAGTCTCACCGCATCCTTCAAGTTCTGAAACCAATGCTCAAACCGACTACCCATTGGAAGATACCAGACGATCTTCGCCCGCCGACCTTTCCTCACTTCTTCCTCATCGACTTCGTCGTGATTGCCATCTTTCTTCTTGTACCGTGAAGTACCACATATTGGGCATTTGTCCTTGTTTTTGTGCGGTCCCGTGTATACAATGCAGTCCAGTGGATATGCATGATATTTCACAACGTCTAATCCAAGCGGGCAGGTAATCTTCTTCGCCTCGTATGTGCTCTTAGGCAATTTGTTTCCCTCTGGAAAGACTGTAGCAAGGTAACTCAACATCTCCGTGAAGCCCTTGTCATAAAGGCCAGATTTTGCCTTTATCCTAAGAAGTTCAAGTGTCACTTCTAGGACATTATTGTTGATGCCGGCATTGTCATACACTGGTGTGTTTGCGTCCTCGACTAGCTTCTGGAACTTCTTCTCATCTGTGGCATTGTCGGGGTCCTTCAGTTGATTCTGTAAGTGCACGTCATCTAGCATTTCCCCCATACGACCACGCGGAGTTTCATCGACCGGTGTTTCTTCATCCATGGCATCGTCACCACGATATTCTTCACCACTTTGGTCGAACTCTATGTGTTCTTCTTCAAAGCCACTATCCACTTCTACCGCAACCTCCCCGTGCGAAGTCCAGCAAAAATAACCTTCTAGGCAGGTGCATCACTGTGTTACGATATCTATCACATGGACAACACATCTTCACATTGCTCTTACTCTTCATATCAGCTACCGCGAAATCATAAAATGTGGCCCATTTTTCTACCCAAGAAGCCGACATTCTCTCCTCATACATCCAACCACGAAGAGACGAGCTACAAAAGCATAGAAGAAATTGAAGCAATCAGTCGCAAATTACATCACCGGCCAGGAGGCAGACGGTGGGCAGTGGGAGTTGGGGCGTGGGGGGGGGGGCAAATTAATGGGGATCGGGCAAATTAATGGGGATCGAGACCCTGTACCGCCGGCGGCTGCTGCGGGAGAGAGCCAGAGGGGAGAGGAAGTAGATGGGGCAGAGAGAAGTGGGCGGGGGCCGGCCGGCCGACGCCGCGCCTGCCGCGTGCGCAGGGGAGAGAATGGGCCAGGGGCAGAGACTAGAGGAAGAAGAAGGGGAGGAAGGAGAAGTAGGATGGCCGGGGAGAGGAAGGAGAAGAGGATGGGGCAGAGAGAAGGACGGGGCCAGCGGCCGGCCGGCCGGTGGCGCTGGCCGCCTGGGGGCCGCGCGCGAGAGTAGATCCGGGGGAGAGGGGGCTGGGCCGGGCAGAGGAAGAAGAAGGGGAGGAAGGAGAAGAGAGGAGGGCCGGGGGGAGGAAGAGAGGAGATTTACCTGGTGGCCGGCGGCGCCATTCCGCGGCGCGGCAGAGCTCCGCCGTGAGGAGGAGTATGGAGGCCGTAGCTGGTCCGGGAAGACGCGCAGTGCGCGACCAGCAGCGGCCGTTGGGCCCATTTATATGGCAAACCTATCAGTGTCGGTCAAATTGCAGAACCCACCACTGACAATATCGAACCATCAGTGTCGATTCTCAATTAGAAACACGCCATTGATAGACCACCTATCAGTGTCGGTTCATACCAAGAAACCGCTACTAATAACCACCGCCACTGATACCTGGCCTATCAGTGTCGTGTGCATCGATGGGGGTCGCGTATAACCTGTTTTGTACTAGTGCGAGTAAAGGGAGATTCCGGACAGGAATTCAAACTAGATTCTGTACCGCGCTGCAGACGAGTAATTAACGAGGCTTAATTAGCGTTGGATTAGTGCCAGCCCAGGCATTGAAGGCTGGTCAGAAAGTTTGCTCTGATCCACATCCGACGGTGGCTGACCCCTGGTGCAGTGGCTCCACTGAGCCAAAAAACCACCCTCCAGTGTAGCGCGAATAATCTCTAGTCTCCAACCCCTGCGCGTTCATCGTTGTTTTAGCCTCTCCTAGCCATATTTCTTGCGCGTTCATCGTTGTTTTAGCCTCTCCTAGCCATATTTCTTGCGCGTTCATCGTTGTTTTAGCCTCTCCTAGCCATATTTCTTGATACCTCGCCTCTTCCATGCATGTCGCGGTGCCAATTCGCCCAAATTTGACAAAAATAGATAAATAGATATATTCTTTAAAAGTGTTTAGACACACATGTAATATGTCGATAAGGATTATGAGTACTGTTATTGTATGCTAATTGATCAGTACGGAAAATTATTGTGATATATAAAAGCTGCATCCGTAACCACCAGATAAAACAAAGGGGTGCTATTTTTGAAGTACACTACTTGTCTCACATCGCGCATATAACTCCAAAGTTTACGTAAGACAAAACTCTATATGCAAACTAAATAGTTTCTACAAGTTGCCAAAAGAAACGACAGACTAGACAAGTAAATACAAAGAGCCGAGGTGAGGAATCATGCATGCATGTGCTTATAATGCGTACTAGGCTAGCTTGGAAGCAGGCAATTATAGTTTTCATGTGCGGATTTCTGACGATTGATCGATCGAGTTATTTCTTTCTGGGAACAAAACAAACTGAGGAACAAACGAATATGGAACAAATAATGGTTTTGCCGCATATCGGTTCCCGTGTCCCGTTTACGACGCGCTGGAGTCCTTTTTTTTTCCGGTGTTGCTATCATTTAATAACCTGTCATTTTATCTTGCCAACGACCAGATTTTTTGGCGCAAACAAAAAAGTTTCATGTTCATTGTAAAAAATGTTTCATCTTTATTGTCAAAAATGTTTCCTGTTCATATAAAATGTTTCATTTTACAAAAAACATGTATCATCTTCATAGGAAATGTTTCATGTTCAAAAACAAATGTTTCATCTTCGTTATAAAAGTGCGGCTATTTCTCAGTCGAATGCATGATTTCTAAGCAAAAAGATATTAAATCTCTGTTGCCGTATCACAACAGCTGGATTATGATCTGACGGTTATCCTCATTCTTCTCTCTCCCACGTGCTATCGTTGGTTTAAAATCCGACAGCCAAACACTTTAACTGATCTCTAACTAAAAAACATGGGACCATCAATGAAACGCGCCAAACTTATATTAGTAACAACATACAATCCAATATGGCTAGAAGTAATCAAAACAAGGATTTGGCTCTGTACTCTAATCATCATCAGCGGAACCTATATGTGGCCGTCGTACTCGCGTCCAACTTGGTGGAACTGTTCCAGGAATAGCCACGCGATGGTTGTCAACTCGCCGCCACTGCCGAGCTGTTTTGCATGTGACTCCCTGCTGCATTTGTTCCCTGCATAGACGAGCATGTCCGCCCACACTTCAAGCAACAGATCCAACGACTTAATAGGACCATGTTCCTTCTGATATTTCAGCAGTTCTTCGGCAACTCTAACTGAATAGGTAAGTTGATCAGTCTCGAAGATGAACTCTTGACCTTTATTTGTAAGGTATAACTTTTCGGCAAGCATCTTACTGTCGTCGGCCCTGGAATTAGAGCCAGCTGGGTCATCGTGGTAGCGGAACAAACTCCTGAGCAACGCACAAATACTTCTTGGGCGATTGCTCACGTCCTTCGTGAGAGCGTCACAGATCCGTTCGTACAACTTTCTTTGGGCGATGCCTGGCAGCATGTCAGGGAGTTCTACAAGAAGGTACATCATGTAATTGGACAGCGCCTTGATCTCCTTCGCAAGATGATCCCCCTTGCGGTTGGCACTCTTGCACTCGGCCAGGAAAATATCCGTGGCGATGTGCAATATGATGACGCCCTCCTGAAACTCAACGCCAAGGTACCCTTTGAAATTCACTTCCAGGTTATGACGTGACAGTGCTGTCATGGCCCAGGGACGTATGACCATTCCCAGTGTGTTTAATCCCTCTTCCGTGTACAGCAGCTGAGCGTGTCGACCGATACACCATTGGATTGAGCCATGGTGCAAAGAATTAATGGTCCCGGAGAAATGCTTCCTGTTCCACAACTCTTCGAGTCCCACCAGCTCGAACAGCGTGCCGAGCAGAGGACGGCCGATGAGGAGAGTGTCAGGGCGAGTGCAAAAGTGCAGCATGTTGTACTGTCCCATGTTGCCAGACCACCTCCTTGCTTGGTACCTGCTTCGTCCACAAGTGACAAGACGGCTGATAGAAACAATCTGATTCCGAAGCAAGTGCCATTTCCTATTACGCAGGACTTTGTATCTAAGCCATGAGAATTCAGTGGAAGTCAGGTATGCAAACATCCATGAGGACCCCAGCGTGTTCAGCAGGGAAATTGACTCCATGGACAAGGCAGCGACAAACAAAACGTATGTGACAGCAGTGTCAAGTAGTCCTCTGTGCCAGTCTGCTTCTCCACTGAACTGATACAGCAGCAGCGAGGTTAAAATGGCGAGTGGCGACAAGACACGGATGGAGTAACCGTGCCACGTGTGAATCACAGCCGCCTTGGTGTACAAGATCTCATACATTATGGAGAGCTCCATCTCTACAAGTGTCCAGTATTCGACTTTCCTCAACATTATATCCATGTCTTGGTTCTTTTCTGAAGAACCAACTATCGCACGTTTGCAAACGTCGATCAACAAGTGAGCTCGTCGCAGATGGGATTCCTCGTCCAAATATCCCTTGTTGTTCAACTCTATGTCTTGTGGGTGAGCATGACGATGCATAGTGAATTGGTCCTTTTTAACCGAGTCTCGGATGCTGTCGAGGTTGCCTCGCTGCAGTGCCAACCACCTCTCTAAGTACTTAACAGCACCCACACCAAACATCATCCAGGAGGCAGGCAGAACAAAATTCCCGCTGCCATCTCCATTTACGTAAAGGAAATAGGCTCCTCCGATGACCCGGGAGATAGATGTTAGCAGGCTGCGAAGCCAGAGTTGGTTGTCTTGCAATGCATAGGCCGCGATGTTGTCTGGACCGGCAAGGTGCAGCAAAAGGAATGGTGCCCATAGCAGGACAAGTGGGTGGTTACTTTTGGCGAACCCCAATCGGGACATGGTAAATGTGGAAAAGGTATCGGCGGAATTGTACGCCAGCCAGAGGAGTAGCCACCGCAGCCAGCTGTCGGAGGTATCAATCCGACGTACCCTGGCGCAGAGGAAGAGGATGACTTGAAGCACAAGGCTAACGAGCAGCAGTAACTGCACTGGCGGCAAGAATTTTTCGATCAGCATCGGCACTCCAGCCATCGCTCCTGCTTGCAGTGCCTACGATGATGATGATTCAATTAAGCTCAGGCCTACGTACTACACAATCTTATACGATTTTGTAGCATTACTCCTCGATTATTTCCGAAATAATTAACACAAGGTTATATGAGTAAAAGAACAAAATTACATAAGTGATAGACATCAGATTTTGGTGCGACAAAGTGTAAATTTTAGAGAACCACGGTTTTTGGGAGTACTCATATCGCTGAAACACACTTGTCGCAAAACTATCCGCAGGACCACACATTTTGAGGCAGTTTGTCTACGCACATGTCAGATCCCACGTAATTCCTTTACAAGTGGGGAAAATTGCAACTGCAGGAAGGAGAAGGGGCTCGGGGGGTTTAATTGCCGGTTAACGGGTCCTGTCGGGTCGGGTTGATGTCAACGAGGCATCTGACATGTGGGACCCACCTATGAGGAAACACATGAAACCGCCAAACCATCCAGTTTTGGGCTACTTGAGACAAATTGGCTCAAAATGTGTGGTTCTACGCACAGTTTTGCGACCAGTGTGGTTTTGGACTCCCTAAAAACTGTGGTTTTGTGAAATTTACTTGTGACAAATTAGGTCAATTCAGAAAGAAGTTGAGTCCTCACAGAAATAAAATAGAACAAGAATTACCTTAGAGACAAGCAGCTCCTGTATTTTCTTTGTTTGTGGAGATGACATAAAAAATCGGTCTATATTTTCTAGTGAGTCGTTACCATAATTCCTCGTATCTTTTAGCACCATTCGACTTATTTTCAATGCTATGAATGCCGCAAGCAAAAAGTAGGAGAGGTTCAATCTTTCTTGCTTACTGAAAATGGCTGACCTTCTACCTTCCCCTAAAAAGAAAGGGGGCGTTGCAATGGTACTTCCTTCGTCCTACTCCCTCGGATCCAAAATAAATCTCGGTTTTGAACTAAGCCTAGTGCAAAACTGCAACACTTATTTTAAACCGGAGGTAGTGTATTAAGTGTCGCAAATTTGTCTACATACTTATGCATCTAGACGTGTTTTTGTGACATTTAATATGAGATGGAGGGAGTATGAATTATTCTTAATAGATTGTTAATCACGATGAGGGTTTTCCTTTTTAGGCACGCACCACCAGTTGTGCTGTTCGCCACAAGATACCCTTCAGTTTCCAGGTGTATCGTTTCATTTCACTTGCTATGACATATTAGTATTTTCTTGCATAGTTTTAGGGCTTTCTCTTCTCCTTAGGTTATATCGAGCAGTGCTACCATATGTGTAGAATCCAGGCCTGGAATCTGGTTTTAGTCAAGCCAAAGAATTATTTTCGTTAGTCGTAGGGGGTTTCTATTTTCATGTTGTTCTTTTGAATGAAGCACGTATGAAGGTCTTTATTCTTTTCGGTGTGAGGCTGTTTTTAGGTGGTAGAGGTTTTTTTTTCTTTCAAACATGTACATTTTCTCCTATTTTGTATTACAGATAGAGATTCTTTTTTGTTACATGCAGGTTGAGATTTTCTTTGAGAATATTCCCTGAATTGTATAAGCGAAATATACCGAGCTAAACCATTAAATTTAAATGTAATGATGATGATTTCTTAAATTTTAATAGTGTGGATTAATATGGTGGCTTCTACTCATTTATAAAGATAGTAAAGTAATTAAAATGAAGTTTTAGTAGCTATTATACAATCGAAGTTTCGTAACTGCTACATGTACACATGCTTAGAGGACACATACGCCTCACGTACAAAGTATACAACCAACCTTAACAAAAAAAATAAATTTCACAGAACCACAGGTTTTAAGGCAGGCTTTTCAACGCGCCCCTAGTTTTGCTAATTTGTCCGTAAAACCACATGTTTTGTGTCAAATTGTCTCACATCACCCAAAACAACGGTTTAAACGCATTTGACGGTATTTCTTACATGTGAGTCCCGCATGGCAGGCATCACGTCTTTTTCATTAGACCCCTTGTCTTTTTTCTTTTTTTATCCCCTCATCTTCTTCTACAGTGAGCGTCTTCTTGTACTGGCAATGAGAATTGACCTGATGCAGCCACCGCAAGCCAACAGACGCACAAACACGGACCTCTTTTCTCTCTCGATCGATTCATCGGGCTAGTACGATGTAGAGTTTGTCGGTAAAGGCATGTGCCGGCGGCGCGGGCGGCGGTGTGGACGCGCGGCGAGGCAGCATGCGGACCGTCCCCTGACGGAGCATGAGCCATGCTCAATTCGACGGCGGACCATGGTGAAGTACGAGGCCATGGCACGAGCCATGGCAGGTGGACTTCGGCTTCGGGCGCCTGCGGTGGCCTCAATTCCGCCGGGAATCGGGTCGGTATAGGCACGTGCCGGCGACGAGGCAGCGGGCGGCGAGGCAGCACATGCGGCGGGCGAAGCAGGTGTCTGTCGGCTTCGTAGAAGACGATGAGGGGATAAGGAAAAAAAAAGAAAACCACAAGGGGTCCAATGAAAAAGACGTGATGCCTGACATGCGGAACTCACATGTAAGAAATACCGTCAAATACGTTTGAACCGTTGTTTTGGATGATTGAGACAATTGGACACAAAACATGTGATTCTGCGGACAAATTAGCAAAAGTGAGGCTCGTTGAGAAACGTGTAACAAAAACTGTGGTTCTGTGAAATTTAATACGCATACAGATACAAGACTACTGACTGTCAACACATAAATGACTGCACATACATACCGGCGCAGACCCCAAAATGTGTCCGATCTGGGGGAAGGGGGGAGGGGTGGGGTGTGTGTGTGGATGCTCCTTGCTTCACTCTCTGCTAGGAGTATATCTGTATATGTATATATACACCGTGTGCTCCGTGCATGGGGACTTGCAAGCTTTACGATCCACCAACCGATGTGATGGAGGACGACCGGAGTCCGTAACCGGCTGGATCACATGCAGAATTATCTGAAGGCATAATCTAACGGTTTATATCGCTATATATGGATGCAACTATACTTATTGCAAAGATGTAAAGACACTGACCGTGTATCTAGAACTGATGCTCTGGTGTGATTAGTATACGACATTAGATAGGACAGATCGGGATTGTATTTTATTAAGTATGGCTTTGCCCTTATTATTTAACTAAGTTATTTTGCCTTGATATCCGTATCAATTTTATTGATTACGACAAAGACCTAAGAAAGTTCTCTGTACAAAGAAGTGTCGATCGGGGCGTACTTATGCCAATAATATGTGGTTAGTCTTCATCAATTATTGGCGGTTGCGAGCTGGAGCACAAAATTTTGTCCTACATAATGGCAGGGACGCAGGGTGTTCGATGGAGGATTTTGTCCATCCAATTGGCATGTAGTGTACTACAGGTTGGAGCCTGGAGGGGCGGCATCATGCACACAGTAGGGTGTCGGTGCTGATAGGATTTTCAGGAATGCTGATATATAGGCTTTTGTAATTCTAGGTCTTAATTTACAATAACTTTGAGGAAACGGCCGGCTTTTGTCGTGTTTGTTTCCGTTCACATTCATTAACCACTTGGCTTATGCAGCAGAGCGGAAATACCTTCACCCTAATCCACATTTCACCATATTGGTTAATTATCACTTATGTTAATTAGCATCTATTATCTATAATTAGTACGGAGTACCAATTACGGACTTTCTTTAAGCCTCCATATTCACCCACATGGTTAAAATCATCTTAACCATCAGAAAGTCTTATCTTAGCCTTTAATTTACGTAACTGTTGTGAAAAATAAAAACGGTTCTTGCTTACAGGTGAACTATTTCTTGCCTATGTTTGGCTTCGATTTTTTTCCTCAATAGTATACTGTGAAGTCTACGTATGAACAGCTTGCTAGGAGAGGGAGAGATCGATCTTTTAAACACCTCTGGAAAACTAAAGTTCCACTTAAAATCAAAATTTGGTTATGGGTCATTTGGCACAATGCTATTGCTACTAAAGATAATATGGTTCGCGGGAACTCGAAAGGGGACACTAGATGTCGTTTCTGTGAAGACTTTGAGACTATTCATCACTTGTTCTTTGCCTGTGCCGCTGCTAAATATGTTTGGGGGTTAGTTAGTTTAACTATTGGTGCTGATACAAGACCTGGCATGTTTACTCAATATTTCTGGTGGATTTCCAGATACCTACCCATCAATAGAAATCTTCAGGTGGTGGGGGTAGCTGCTATTTGTTGGGCCTTATGGAAATTACGTAACAGGGCATGTTTTGAAAAGAAACTTATACGATCTCCTGATGAGATTGTTTGCTATGCTTGTGCCTTCTTACGTCACTGGGCAGGGTTGCACGCCATCACGAGGCTCAAGCAAGAGAAGACAAGAAGAAGAGGGTGGGGAGCGCAAAGGACCAAGCTGCTAAGGACACTCTACAGGCGAGGATGAAGAGGCGTAAGGAAGATACGCATGCTTGAATGGCCGCAGATGGTTGACTGCAAGGAGAGAAGACAAGAAGAAGAGGGTGGGGAGCGCAAAGGACCGAGCTGCTAAGGACACTCTACAGGCGAGGATGAAGAGGCGGAAGGAAGATACGCATGATTGAATGGCCGCAGATGGTTGACTGCAAGGACTGGATCTAGAAACTTTATATTTTGTTGCCAGCCCTTTGTGTTGTGGTTATGTGTAATCCCTAAAAAACTTCTTTCGTGGGGAACCATTTAGGTCCCTGTGTGTGTTCTTGTTAGCCTGAGAGCCGACAAGTGCGTGATACTGTGTGTGTGTGTGGGGGGGGGGGGGTGAACAAATGTTCCGTTATCTGTTGATAATGGAATACGATCATCTTGAAGTTCCTGATGAGTAGCAGCGTCTCAAATTTCCTGCCGCTTGGCGAGGAAAGCAGCAAAAGTAGCCGACACCTGGTGATTAACATTGGCTAGATGACCCATCCGTTCATACGGTTCAGGGTCATACACCGGACATTCCCGCTCGCTCTCTGTAACATCCCAAAAAATCAAAACCTTTCATATGCATTGCATCCATAAGCATCATGCCACAATTGCATGTTTGAATTCAAATTTGAATCACAAAAGACTTTAAAAGATTTTGTTTACAACCATTTAAGCTTTGGATTTTCAAACCAATAGGGTTTATGTATAAAAGGGGTTTATTGCACATACGAGCTATCCCATAATTTTTGGGTAATTATTTGGAGTTGAAAAGGTATTTTATTTAAATGGATATATAACCCTAAAAGCATTTATAGGGCAAATGTATTTTTATATATTTTATTTTGAGGGGAAAATACTCCCAAAAGTTGTATCATGGTGGAACATGATTTTACAAATTTTCTGGAATTTGTTTGGACCAATTTCGAGTTCAAAATCAAAAGATATCAAAGAAATAAGAAAAACAGAAAAAGAAAAGGGCTAAAGGAAAAAAAGAAGAAGAGAAAACCGGACCGGCCCGGCCAAATGGGCCGAACCGGCCCGGTCCGACTGCGCCCGACCGGCCCCGCCAGCCCGGCCGCCCGCGCGCGCGCGCGGAGACGCTGACAGGTGGGGCCCACCTGTCAGGCTCCGTTTGGAAGGCGCCCGCACCGCCCGCGCCGGACTCCTCGCGCCGCCGCAATCACCGGAATCCGGAGATTCCGGCCTTCCCGAAACCCACTGGCCGCGTCGCTTTAAAGCCCGGGCACCCCGCTTCTTTTCCCCCCCGTTTGCCCTCGCTCGCACGCCCCAGGCCGCCGGAATCGCTCGCCGGAGAAGCTCCAAGCCCGCCGCCGTTTCGCGTCGCGCCGACGTGCTCGGACGCCGTCGCCGTTCGACCGAAGCTCACCGCCGGCCGCCGCCTCTTCGCCGTCCTAGGCGAGCACCCCGCCGTCCCCGAGCGCCTCCGACCCCGCCCCCGAGTCCGCCGTGCCGCGCCGCCCTCGCCCGTCGCTTCCCCGTCGCGCCCACGTCGCCGGAGCACCCCCGCGCCGCCGTCCCCTCCGTCTCCGGTGACCACCGCCGCCGCCCGGTAGGGAAAATACTCCCAAAAGTTGTATCATGGTGGAACATGATTTTACAAATTTTCTGGAATTTGTTTGGACCAATTTCGAGTTCAAAATCAAAAGATATCAAAGAAATAAGAAAAACAGAAAAAGAAAAGGGCTAAAGGAAAAAAAGAAGAAGAGAAAACCGGACCGGCCCGGCCAAATGGGCCGAACCGGCCCCGCCAGCCCGGCCGCCCGCGCGCGCGGGCGGAGACGCTGACAGGTGGGGCCCACCTGTCAGGCTCCGTTTGGAAGGCGCCCGCACCGCCCGCGCCGGACTCCCCGCGCCGCCGCAATCACCGGAATCCGGAGATTCCGGCCTTCCCGAAACCCACTGGCCGCGTCGCTTTAAAGCCCGGGCACCCCGCTTCTTTTCCCCCCCGTTTGCCCTCGCTCGCACGCCCCAGGCCGCCGGAATCGCTCGCCGGAGAAGCTCCAAGCCCGCCGCCGTTTCGCGTCGCGCCGACGAGCTCGGACGCCGTCGCCGTTCGACCGAAGCTCACCGCCGGCCGCCGCCTCTTCGCCGTCCTAGGCGAGCACCCCGCCGTCCCCGAGCGCCTCCGACCCCGCCCCCGAGTCCGCCGTGCCGCGCCGCCCTCGCCCGTCGCTTCCCCGTCGCGCCCACGTCGCCGGAGCACCCCCGCGCCGCCGTCCCCTCCGTCTCCGGTGACCACCGCCGCCGCCCGGTAAAAACCCTCGCCCCTCGTCCGTCCGATCGTTGATCAACGGTGTAGATTAGATCGTCCTTATTCACTTAAACCGAACCGGTACCGACGGACAGGAACGCGCCACGTGGCATCTATTTTTATAAAATAAAAAATCTAATTTTAATCCCCCGGATTAATTAAAAGGCACTTTTGCAGATAGGCCCCTGTAACTTCAAATGATCATAACTTTAAATCTGTTTGGCCAAATTTAGTGATCCACACCTTTTTGGAATCCTTAGGAAGTGTAGAATCTTTTGGCACTGTCCAATTTCAAATTTGAATATTTGAAGCTGAATCTTTTGGAACTGTCCAATCTCAGTCAAGACAGAAGAGCTATGCGGATTCAAAACGTAGGGAGGTTACGTATGAAGCTGAAGACAGGGCGTATCTCAGAGTTTCGCCGATACGCGGAGTGAAGAGATTTGGTATAAAAGGAAAGTTAGCACCCCGCTTCATTGGACCTTTCAAGATATTGTCGCGACAAGGAGAGGTAGCTTACAAGTTGGATTTACCGGAAGCACTGTCCAATGTCCACAACGTCTTCCACGTATCACAATTGAAGAAGTGTCACCCAGAGATGGCCGAAACACCCCTGAGGGATACAATTCCACTTGAGGAAGTCCAGATACAGAGTGACCTCACCTATGAGGAGAAACCGATCAGGACCTTGGATACAGCCGAGAGACAGACCCGATCCAAGACCATCAAGTTTTGCAAAGTCCAGTGGGACCATCATACAGAAGAAGAAGCCACTTGGGAACGCGAAGATGATCTTCGAGAAGACCACCCACACCTCTTTGCTAGCCACACCGAATCTCGAGGACGAGATTCATCTTAAGGGGGTTAGGTCTGTAACATCCCAAAAATTCAAAACCTTTCATATGCATTGCATCCATAAGCATCATGCCACAATTGCATGTTTGAATTCAAATTTGAATCACAAAAGACTTTAAAAGATTTTGTTCACACCCATTTAAGCATTGGATTTTCAAACCAATAGGGTTTATGTATAAAAGGGGTTTATTGCACATATGAGCTATCCCATAATTTTTGGGTAATTATTTGGAGTTGAAAAGGTATTTTATTTAAAAGGATATATAACCCTAAAAGCATTTATAGGGCAAATGTATTTTTATATATTTTATTTTGAGGGGAAAATACTCCCAAAAGTTGTATCATGGTGGAACATGATTTTACAAATTTTCTGGAATTTGTTTGGACCAATTTCGAGTTCAAAATCAAAAGATATCAAAGAAATAAGAAAAACAGAAAAAGAAAAGGGCTAAAGGAAAAAAAGAAGAAGAGAAAACCGGACCGGCCCGGCCAAATGGGCCGAACCGGCCCAGTCCGACCGCGCCCGACCGGCCCCGCCAGCCCGGCCGCCCGCGCGCTCGTGCGGAGACGCTGACAGGTGGGGCCCACCTGTCAGGCTCCGTTTGGAAGGCGCCCGCACCGCCCGCGCCGGACTCCCCGCGCCGCCGCAATCACCGGAATCCGGAGATTCCGGCCTTCCCGAAACCCACTGGCCGCGTCGCTTTAAAGCCCGGGCACCCCGCTTCTTTTCCCCCCCGTTTGCCCTCGCTCGCACGCCCCAGGCCGCCGGAATCGCTCGCCGGAGAAGCTCCAAGCCCGCCGCCGTTTCGCGTCGCGCCGACGAGCTCGGACGCCGTCGCCGTTCGACCGAAGCTCACCGCCGGCCGCCGCCTCTTTGCCGTCCTAGGCGAGCACCCCGCCGTCCCCGAGCGCCTCCGACCCCGCCCCCGAGTCCGCCGTGCCGCGCCGCCCTCGCCCGTCGCTTCCCCGTCGCGCCCACGTCGCCGGAGCACCCCCGCGCCGCCGTTCCCTCCGTCTCCGGTGACCACCGCCGCCGCCCGGTAAAAACCCTCGCCCCTCGTCCGTCCGATCGTTGATCAACGGTGTAGATTAGATCGTCCTTATTCACTTAAACCGAACCGGTACCGACGGACAGGAACGCGCCACGTGGCATCTATTTTTATAAAATAAAAAATCTAATTTTAATCCCCCGGATTAATTAAAAGGCACTTTTGCAGATAGGCCCCTGTAACTTCAAATGATCATAACTTTAAATCTGTTTGGCCAAATTTAGTGATCCACACCTTTTTGGAATCCTTAGGAAGTGTAGAATCTTTTGGCACTGTCCAAATTCAAATTTGAATATTTGAATCACATTCAAATTACAGAATAGGGTTTTATGCCATTTAAATGATAACTAATTATTTAGAAGTCCTCTTTGAATGAAACCAGTGCCCAAAATTTTGTTTTATTGTCCTGTGTCCAATGGGATAGATAAATAAATATTTTGAATTAAATTGTTTTGCTGTTGCAAATAAAACCTCATTTTAGGGTTTAAACCCTCACCTTTGTTTTTGCTTAAAAACCCTAATTACATGTGTTTAATTAGCAAGGCAATGGATCAGTAGATCACCCAAATAAAAGAAACCAAACTCATGTCACATGTTTTGCATTGCATCATGACATACATATTCTTTTGCTTGTATGGTGTGTTTATGTATGTGTATGTTTGCTTGATTGTATAGTTTTGTCGGAGAGCGAACTGTGTGACTGTGAAGAGTGTCTGAATACCAACTATTATCAAGGCAAGTTCACTTTGACCATTTACCCATTATTTTATTATGCACTAGATTTTATTAGTTGCATTGTTAAGATTATTATTGTATCTATACTAGCTATGACCTGTCCTAGTAGTATAGGATACCTTTGTCATGACCTTCACCACCAATTGCCATCGTAGTAGTAAAATGCTATGCTATGATAATATACGAGGGTAGTATTATTACAATGTGATACTATTGAATTACAAATATAGTTTTCCTAGTGTATGGCAAAACAAGTAATTCAATGAACCGTCCTGGGTGGGCTTCTTTGAGTATTCGGATGTCGTGACGTTAGGTCCATTTCTATGGGTCCCTCTGAGTCGAGTTCCTGTGGATTCAGGAATGGATCGTCCATGGACGTCTCTTCCGTGGATTTGGGGAGCACCTTCGTCACAATGTGGGATGCCACCCGGGATAACCAGAGACTGGACTAGTTTCCTGTTTAGTAGCTTCCAGTACAACCACATGGTAATATGGGCTCTGCCTGGATGGAGTAAGAAATGTTTACCCAGATTCGAGAGATTGTACTGAGGTAGTTGTGTAGGTGGGAGCGCGGGTCCCTCAGGTGGTTTGGGTGAACATGTTCTGAAAATTCTTGAAGTCAGTGCCGTTGCTACTCCACCCGGAGGACAGCAAGGGATTAACACGTTGAATTCTTGTGGGTAAAGTGTACCACCTCTCGAGAGTGTCAAACTAAGTACTTAGCCGTGTCCCCGGTTACGGACAATTATGAGCAACTAGATATTGGAGTTGTAAGGAAGGTCTCACTCATTCCAATTTCCTAATAAAATGAATGGTTTGAACTGGGTAGGAGCATTGATGTTTCTACTCAATGTGCCTAGGTTAATAGGAGCATGGGTGTTTCTACCCTGTGTCCAATAGAATTCAAAACTATTTGTCTAAAAATGATAGGATTTGAATAATGATGCTTTTATGCAAAGTAGCCAAACCCCACTTAGCAAACTATGCATGTACTTGATAGGTCCTTTATAACTCTAGTGAGCTTGCCAATACATTCAAATGTATTAACCACGTAGTGGCTGCAATTAATAATGCAGGTGAAACTGACGAAGAGTGAGGTTCGTCGATATTTCTTTGGGTCATGTGCTTACATTCCAACATGCTCTCTCCTTTGGGAGTAGATGAGGCCCTTTTGCTCTACCTTTCCGCTGCAGCTTCATGATACATTGTTATCATGGTTTTGAACATTATTTGTTTATGCTGGCCTAGGAGGTCATGCAAGTTTGTAAGTACAATTTAAGTTCTGGATGATACGATGTAATAAAGTACTTTTGACCTTTGTATCTTGGTATTACATCTTGAACTGTGTGTGCTAGTGAGTCGATCCAGGGACTAGCACAAGTAAGCACAGAGATCGAACCCTTGGTGAAGGGGGATCGCTTCACTCTCAATGATCATATTGTGCATGATCACACAGGTAGTCATGACCTCCCACATCTGATCTTTTGACCAGGTGAGAGCAGGGTACCGGACGATGGCAATTCGAGCCTGCAACACACCAAATGCCCGCTCGACATCCTTCCTGCATGCTTCCTGTCGTGTCGCAAACCAAGATCTTGCTCCTCCTGCGGGTGCGTTTGAGATTGTCTTCACAAAGGTCGACCATCTTGGATAGATGCCATCTGCTAGGTAGTATCCCATGTTGTACACATGGCCATTCATTCATAGTTCACCGGAGGAGTAGTGCCTTCAACGAGCTTGGCAAACACATTCGAGCGTTGCGCAGCACATTGATGTCATTATGCGATCCTGCCATACCGAAGAAGGCATGCCAAATCCACAGATCTGATCGGCCACTGCCTCAAGGACCACACTATATGATCCTTTGTGGCTTTTATACATGCCCTGGTGTGCAAATGGACAGTTCTTGCATGACCAATGCATACAGTCGATGCTGCCAAGCATACCAGGGAATCCTCTTTCTGCATTTTGTGCTAGGATCTGAGCTTGGTCTTCTGCAGTGGGTGTTCTCAAGTACTGATCTCCAAACACCGCCACAGTTGCCGTACAGAACCTGTACATGCAGTTGATGGCCGTGGATTCAGCCATGCGGAGGTAGTCGTCCTGTGTATCGGCATGAATTCCATAAGCAAGCAACCGGAGGGATACCATGCATTTCTAAATTGTTGTGAAACCAAGTGTGCCGACGGCGTCACTCTTCAATTTGAAGTAATCGTCGTACTCCCGGAGGTACTCGACGATCTTCAAAAAGAGCTTCCGAGACATTCTGAAATGGTGCCGAAAGACAACATAGCTGTGCAATGGATCATCGGCGAAGTAGTCGGCGTACAGCATGTAGTAGCCTTCCATCCTTTGCGTCGCCTTCCTCGATCCTCCCCTTCCCAGCCGCTGTGCATCTTGGGCGATGAGACCAAGAAGCGACGAGACGATGAGTTCATGCTCCTCTTCGCCACCGGAGGCAGTATCATCAGCAGTGGCGACTTCCTCATCAAAAAGCACGGCGAGCATCTCTTCGTTGTCCGAATCCATGGCCTTGGCAAATCGTCGAACACCTTGCGAGCAAGGTGGCTGCGGGGTGGGCACCGACTCGGTGGTGGAACTGGCTGGCGGCGGACGGCGAAAATGGAACTGCGATGGCAAAGGAAGATCTATGCGGTAGTAGGGTTTTTTCTATCGACTGCATACCGTCGCCGATGAGAGGGGTGGTTCCGGCGGCGATTCGGGGGTGGAATTCACCAAAGCCGACGAAGAGGGGAAAATGGGGTATGTTTTTGGTTTGTGCCGTTGAGAGTGCTGGCCCGCAAGGTTTTGCGCCCGAGCCGGTGCCCTCGACACCCCCCCCCCCCCCGAGGGTTGGGTTCGGTCTGGGGGCGCCGGATGTGAAGTTGGGCCGCGCCGGCTGAAAAAGCAAAATGGGGGGCGTGGCTGGGTGGGTTTTTCGGCGTCGGTGCCCCCATTTGGCCTTTGGGGGCCTTTAGGGGGGACAAGTGGAGATGCTCTCAATGGCGCCGACCTCCAAGGTTCTGGCCTAACTTCGTGGTGGACTGGGAGCCGGCGGCGGGGAGCGGACGGCTCGGGGCGACAGGTGGCGGCAGGGAATGAAGGGGCATCCATGTCGATGTCTCCATACAAGAGGGGGGTCGGGAGATAAAAGGAGAGAGAGATGGGATGGATCTAGCGGGCCGGCCACGTCAAGGATCCACACTACTTCTCCTCCAACAATCACAAGTGAGTACAGGGACCATGTGTTTCTTAGGCTTTTCAGCCGCTAGTCTATTAGTGGTGGGCAAAATGTGAAAATAATGGGTCTAAAATTTTCTTTAGTTGCTTGTGTTTGTCATGTCTCTTCTATAATTTTAACCTAACTCAATGGCTCAGTCGGTCTAAAATATGTTCTACTATATGTGAAAATTGGATATGTGCCATTTTAAATCATATTACTTGTATTTGCTTCACAAAACACACAATTTTTGCATTTACAAAATGGAAAAAAAATACTCCCTCTGATCCATAATAAGTGTCATGGATTTAGTGCAAATCTAGTACAACTTTGTACCAAGTTCAAGACATTTATTATGGATCGGAGTGAGTACTTTTTAACTAAAAGTTGTACAACCTCTTCAGAAATATTGTTTGTCATGGCAAGATACGCCTCCGTGCCAAAAATGAAACATTAGTATGAACTATGGCATAGAAATTACAATGGCTTTGGCCATTTGGATTGAAAGTCATAAACGTCTATACCTGATAGGTCATTTTGTGAAGGATTTTTTTGAACAATTATCAAATTTCAAGTTCATCATTTTTCATGGCAACTATTACACTTCAGCAATGCTTTTCTTATGGCGGCAAACTCACCATCATTTATGTTTTCTTATCTTCACAGCCCACATATACTATGTGCACTACGCAGCTACCGGGTAGAATCATTGCTCACATTGAGAAAATTTGCCGCCGCTGTTTATGGAGCAAACGTTCGCTCAATGGGGAATCTACTAATAATTCTCTTGCTGCCTGGGATAAAGTGTGTTGTCCTGAAGATAAAGGAGGCCTTGGCATTGTTATTTTAAAGCTTTGGAATCAAGCTCTTTTGCTCAAACACTTCAACAAATTCTACAATAAGGAGGATATTCCATGGGTAAGCTTGGATGGATTTATGGTTTGATGAGGAATTAGAGCAAGCTTTTCATCAGGAGTTAGAGCAAGCTTGGAAGGATTTATGGTTTCATGAGGAATTAGAGCAAGCTTCATTAGGAGTTAGAGCAAGCTTTTCATCAGGATTTAGAGCAAGCTTGGAAGGATTTATGGTTTCATGAGGAATTTTTGAGATGATCCTTATTGTATCCATTAGAGCGGGCTTGGAAGGATTTATGGTTTTATGATGAGGAATTAGAGCTAGCTTTTCTCAAGGCTATTTTCCTTTGCCATCAATGAGGATGTTTCGGTTCATACAAATTTGCAGGGACGCAAAGCGCAACGCCCGGGACAGGATCGATCTCCCACTCTCTCTTTTTTTGAATAACCTGTAACTTTATTCAAACTCCATACTCGTGATAGGTATAATGTTTGTAATCATAGACCAAAGAAATTAAAAAGTAACTCATGTAACTAAGAATTACAATGAGATCTCTTGAAGACATCTTTTACATGATATAAATCTTTCAATCTTTGCAACACGAAATATTGTCGATGCTTCAGTAAAAAGATTGTTATTAAACTCGAACGGCAATAAAAAGATTGTTATTAAAAAAGTTGACTACCTTTAAAGGCTTAAAAAAGTCCCCTTGAGCCGTCCATCCAAAGAGATGGGAAGCCATGACGTTCAACGTACTTGTGCCGGTAATGATACCTTAAAAGATCTTCGCCAGAACACAAAAAGAATCCAGAGCCATATAAGACTATAATATGAACAAAAGAATCATAACAGACTGACAATAACTCATCAAATACATATGAACGGATTTGTCAGGACACAAAGCTCAAAATCTGCAAGATCATCTCCCATTATCTTCTTTTTTTTGAGAACATCTGGCTTTTTTTTTACAGCAAAGCACCTCTTTATTCATTGATAATCAAAGTTACATCTTTAAGTAAGAGAGGTACAATGCAAGGAGGGGATTATGAAACCAGGTGAAGGGCGGTGTAGACTTCGCTAGAACCACTAACTCGTGAGCCACTTTGTTTGCTTCCTGGGGGCAATGACTGAAAGAGATCTTCATGAAGTCGGATGCCAAACTGGCACAATCATCAAGAATAGCAGCAGCCGTAGTATAACTCTGCCCATCCTCATTCATAGCTTGGATGACATCCATGTTATCGGAGCATACAGCAATGCTGTGGCATCCTGTGAGCGTCACAAGCTCCAGGCCAACCCGGAGAGCATAAGCCTCGGCCGACAACACATCCTGAACCACCTCCATCTTCCAAGAACATCTGGCTTTATTGATTCTATGAGGAACCCGGAATTAACTTCCAGACCCTCAATGTGTTTAACTTCATCAGTCCATGATCAAGCTGATGAACACATACAAAATGAGTACCATTGCACAACAAACTAAAGATAAAATAAACTTTATTATTAATATACCAAAAGACATACAAAGTGCAATGACTCGTGACATTATACAATCAGAAATCAGCGGAAATAAAATGCGTAGAGACTCCATCTCAGCCACAGGCAGTCGAGGTAGTCCACGTGACCTCACGCCGGGATCCTCCTAGTAGTTGTAGTCGGCATCCTCATCTTCATAGAACTCTGAATATAAAAAAAAATGCAATGCGATGAGTACATTACGTACTCAGCGTGCCCCCTCAAGAAACCTAAATAACTACATGTATGGCTTCAAAGGAAGGATATATGGTTATTTTGCATAAAAGCGATTTTATTTGAAATACAACCATATTTTTGATGAAAGCGGTTTTACACCAAAACAAGTTTTGTATGGTATCAATTCAATGACGTTCAACAACGACACCGGATAAGCGGCGGGATCCTCATGACCCGGCGGCACAATCGACCTCGTCGATCCAACACACTCACACACCAACACCAAGAAATAGAGAGATGATAGGTAGATGACCCAAAGTGCCACTTCACTCGTCCATTAACCGCGGCACAGCTATTCGAATAGTTTTGACTCTGCAGAGTTTGTACACTGGACTCACATGAAATCGACGTGTTACCCCTTTGTTGTCCTTTGGCCTGAGTAGCAATGGCGTCGATTACGTGACCTTTCAATCAACGATCCTTGGTATTGTCTCAGCCCGCTAAGGTTTCCCAGTCGGATGTGTGTACGTCCACCTGCTAAAGGCCCCTCTTGCACCAAACAACGGCCGCAGCCGCCAAGGATAGCAAGTCCCTCAAGTCTCCACGAGACCCAATCCACCACTTGGCCGAGATGCCACCAATTCACGCTGACCTAGTTGGTACACCTTACCCATTTAGGCATGTGGTTGCACTTGTATGGTGAAGTAAGCAGAAATCAGGCATTTTCCCTTATAGGGTACAACGGCAACCACAAACTCGAGGGACTCCAACCCATTCCACCAACAATCCGATGCCGCCATACCCTTGGTAAGTTCACCAGAATAGTTTTAAAACACACCATCGGCACTTGTCGCACAAGTCCAACCACACTCAGCATCCAACATGCTCACAATAATTAAGTTTTAAAAGAATAACTCACACTTGATGGATACACTCGAAACAATGTGAACTAAATTATTAAGCAAGGCTAAGCAATTCTACTTTGTGCAAGAATACTAAATAAACTATTCCAGGTATTAGGAGAAAGGCGACAAGCAGATTATGGCATCATGATAGTGTCAATCGACACGTTGGCTATAGAAATAAAATAGCATGCAGGTTTATAAAACAATAAAATTAACTAACTAATGCCCATTTGAAAACATAGGTGAAATATGTTCAAAGAGAGGGGGGGGGGGGGGGCATGCCTCCGTTGATGAATCTTCTTCTTCAACCTTTTTGTTGTTGTTCCACCTCGTCACTCTCTATTCGCCGTAACGATAACAAAAACAAACAAAATAAATACAAAAGCAATGATGCCAAATAAAATACAAATACGAATAGACAACGAGGCCGAGATAGGTTTGGAAATGATAGGAACAACTTGGGTAGGATTGGTTGTTTTGGGACAGATTCTAAGAAGGATAATTATATACCCGAAACGAAGGAATATCTGATTGGCCATACCCTTTAGTACAATAATAATAAATACTACCTCCGTTCCATAATTCTTGTCGAAATATTACATGTATCTAGACGCTTTTTAAGAATAGATACATCCATTTTTGGCAAATTTGAGACAAGAATTATGTAACGGAGGGAGTACTAATACTATAAACTACGCTGCTAGCTACTAACCAAAAATAGATCAAGCATATACGTAAATGCACTCCGGGACAATGCAACATCCATTATCATGATAATTTGCAATTATATCAACAACTCCTATCGTACTAGTGACAAAAGCAATGAGCATAATATATATACTAGCTCGCATGCTGCAGCATAACTGAGAGAATAACAAAACTAAGATTGCTCTCTACACATGATAAAGATATAAAAACAGATCTTGGTTTAATTCAAGACAAGGTTGAGTACAAAGCATGATTCCAGAGGTAATCAATTAAACATTCATACAAAAATAAACTATGGATAAATCATGTCACACCTGATTCTATAGTAGTTAAACAAAGCATATAATCTATACTAATGGTATGAGCATAATAACAATTAACAGATGCATCTTAATTATATGCAGCCATACAACATAGGCATTTGCAAGCAATCATCTACATGATGGAAGCCACAACAAACAATGTTGTCATGTGAGAATAATACACAAGAATAAAGCAATCTAGAATGCACCTAGCTTCTAGTGACCATAAGGTATAATGTGAAATATGAATATAAACATATAGACCATTCATGCATTAAGAAATACATCAAGCTATTGAACATGGAAAGAGTACCCTTATATTAGTGTAAACAAGTACAAGCAGCAACTAACATGTATCACTAGCTAGCTAGCAAGAGGCTATCCATGGATAAGAGCACCATACTAAGCTAGTGACAAATGGCAAAGAAAATATACTATAAAGCACTCTATGTAATACAAACTATAATGAATTAGCACATGCATATCCTTTCTATAAAAATATAACAAAGATCATGGCATACGAACATACAATTAAAACAAGAAATATATGACACTTTAAATATCTAATACACAATCAGGCATGTGATAAAATTATATTAACTTCACCAACAGATCCTACGCATGTATAGAAACTACAGCAAACAAGACATGTACAAATGTAACAACACTATTTGAGTGTGGCCTGAATTGCATCGGTTAAACCTAGTTTAACTTCTACCCATTGGATTTAGAATCCGATCCCACCAGAGGCTTTCTAAGGTCCAAAGGAAACTTCTGTATGTTCAGGTCAAAGCTAGATTGTGGACAGAACATAGGAGACTATGGCGATGTCGATCATCGACGGAATGACATTGATGGTGTCGGAGCTATGGTGAATGGATTGGTGATTCGTTTTCTGTTCAGACTGACAGAGAAGAGTGACACACTGTGACATGGAATAATTTTAGAGGAACATGATATAAGAAGGAGATAGAATGGTCATGTCGATCAGGATTGACATGGAATGATGAATGCGTGGCCAATACGAAGAATTGGGCAGGCGGCCATATATATATAGGATGTACAGTACAGTCTATAGGTTGCAGGGATTGGATGGAGACTCAACACAGACATCGCGATCGTTGGCAAATGCTTGTCGAAGGTTGATGAAGATGGCAGAAATTCGACGTGTACAATCGACGGTTCGGGCTGTAGGTTGGGGCGTTGGATTCAGAACGTGATGGCTATACTCCTGGTGTGAGGGTCTGTCCAGCAGTGCTTCGGTTCGTCGGAATCATCCAGCGGTGATCATGGCAAGGCGACAGTGGCCAACGACACCGGATAGATGCAAAAACTTGTCAAGCGGGTAGATGAGATGAATATAGACTTGGGGACGCAAGAGATTGAACAGCGACTTACCAAGTGAATCGTGATCTTGAGAGGCAGTTCTGGAGAGTCGAATTGAAACACGAAATTGATCGGGTGTGATTGACAGATTGAGTAGACGATCATCTGAATCGAATCCCCGAGATCAGTCATTGCTCCTTGCATGAGGGTTTGGTGTTTAGTGCTTGGTTCGTAGGAATTTCAGCAACAATGGTGGTTGGTGGGCAGTGAGGCACAGGCAGGGACATGGTGGCGGGGCTGTATGTGTTAGCTCTAATCATGTACTTGTATTAGTTTTTCAGACTTTGGTTAATTCAGTTGTAATAGGGATTACGTGCATCGGCTATTAATGTGTAGGCCATGCACTGAACACTGTTCTCTCCTTGACTTGCTCGGCACTTGCGTCAGCAGACAAGGATGGGAGAGGGAGTGTGGGTACAGGACTGCGCCGGCAACGCACGTCCTGGTGTATGCTGCTACGGCAGCTGGTGTATACCTCCTCAGCTGCGGCTGCCGGAGGAGTTGCTCCTCAGTGAAGCAAAGGAAGGCAACCCCAATTGAATAGGGGGGGCTGGAAATCATCTCTGCTTGTGCTGCTCTGTTCTTGGTGTGTGCGTGTGTTTTTGCCCTCTAGGTGTTCGACCAATTGCCTCTCATCGATCCTGTGTGAAATCGAGCTTGCCGTGGTGTCCACCGTGAAAGTGAGACTGAGTGAGACTTGATGCTCTACAATTGGCATCAGAGCTGACGTTTGGAGGCGTAAGGAGTGGTGATGCCGGCCACGCCGACGCCAGAGGAGCAGGCGGAGGCAGAGAAGAAATTGAAGCAGCAGCAGCGTTTGAAACTGGAGGAGGAGATGAAGGAGATGGCGGAAAAGCTAAAGGAGTTGGACGTCGATGGTACGAGCGATTCCAAGTCCGCTCTGCCATTGACGACCTTGGCGAGTCCGGCGCCGTCGCAGCGGTCGCACCTCCCGATTGCGTGGCCGCAGCTGACGCGCACGAACTACACCATCTAGTCCATGAAGATGCGAGTGGCGATGCAGTCCGCGCACGTGTGGGAGGCGACGCAGAGGACATACGTCGACTTCGATATGGACCGTGAGGCACTGTTCGCGATCTACTCCGCCGTGCCCGACACCGTGATGTCGTCTCTCGCTGGCCGTGACACCGCAAAGGCCGCTTGGGACGCCATCAAGACGTCGCACGTCGGGCACGACCGAGTACGGGAAGCAAGCCTTCAGTCCCTGCGCAAGGATTTTGAAGAGCTGCAGATGGGTGACACGGAGTCAGTGGATGACTTCGCGAGCAGAATCTCGGCGTTGGTGGCAGGGATCCGTGCGCTCGGTGACACTCTGTCAGAGCTGCGTGTGGTCCAGAAGTTTCTTCAGGCGGCTCCGGCACACTACATGCAGATCGTGACCTCGATTGAGCAGTGTGTGCCATTAAACACTCTCACCGTTGAAGATCTCGTCGGCCGGTACAAGGCGCACGACGAGCGAGTACGTCAACGCTTCGGCAACCCCAAAGATGGTGAGCATCTCACGCTATCTAGGTCTCAGTGGGAAAACTTTACTGGAAATAAAAGGAAAAATGTAGAGGGTACTGGGAACTGGGCAAAGGTAGGGAGCTCAAGAAGTGGTGCTGCTAGTGCAAAGCAGAGTACTGAACAAGCAGAAGAAGGTGAGATGTCACAATTGTGGCAAGAAAGGGCACTTTAAGAAAGAGTGTAAAAAGCCCAGGAAGGAACGAGCCATGGTTGCCGAGAAGGAAAATGGAGATGAAGAACCTGCATTGCTCATGGTGCAAACATGTGAGTTGATGCAGAGTTCAGAGACTGTTGATGGTGAAGTATTTCTGAATGAAGAGAAGGTTCAGCTGAAGGCTAGAAATGCAGAGAATTACGATCGTGGCATGTGGTACTTAACACTGGAGCCACTAATCATATGACAGGGGTCAAGGAGAAATTCAGTGACATTGATGAAACAGTGAAAGGGAAAGTGAAGTTTGGAGATGGCTCAACTGTGGCAATTTTGGGACGAGGAACTATTTTGTTCCAGTGCAAAAATGGTGAACACAGAGAACTAACAAATGTGTATTACATCCCATCACTAAAGAGCAGCATAATCAGCATTGGTCAGCTGTCTGAAAAAGGTTGCAAGATAGTCATTGAAGATGATTATCTCCTGTTGTATGACCCTGGAAGAAGATTGTTGGCAAGGGTGAAAAGAGCACGTAACAGATTGTATATTCTTGATCTCAGCTTGACAAGGCCAATATGTTTGATGGCAAATACATGGGATGCTGCTTGGATCTTGCATGCAAGGTATGGGCACTTAAATTTTGATGCATTGGGAGCTTGCCAGAAAGAATATGGTAGTAGGACTACCTCAGATAGATCACATAGAACAAATCTGTGATGGTTGTCTGATTGGAAAGCAGAGAAGGAAATCTTTTCCTGGAACTGCTACTTTCAGGGCAGAGCAACCGCTAGCACTACTGCATGCTGATCTGTGTGGGCCTGTAACACCTCCAACACCTGCAGGAAATCGATACTCCTTGCTTGTCATTGATGACTACAGCAGGTACATGTGGATAGTACTGCTGAAGAGCAAAGATCAAGCACTGGCAGCCATTCATAAAGTCAAGAAAAAAGCTGAGAAGGAAGTAAACTGTGAACTGAAATCTCTTAGGACAGATAGAGGTGGAGAGTTTAATTCAATGCATTTTAATGAATATTGTGACGAGCATGGAATTAAACACTTTCTCACTGCACCATACTCACCACAACAGAATGGCGTCGTAGAACGTAGAAATCAGACAGTTGTCTCAATGGCAAGAAGTCTATTGAAGAGTATGAGTGTGCCTGGTATATTTTGGGGAGAAGCAGTTCTTACAGCTGTGTATATCTTGAATAGAGCTCCCACAAAGAGTGTGAAAGACAGGACACCATATGAGGCTTGGTTCAACAAGAAGCCAAAGATCCATCACTTGCGCACCTTTGGATGTGTTGCTTATGTGAAAATCACCAAACCAAATCAGTCAAAGCTTGATGATAGAAGCCAGCGTGCTGTGTTAATTGGATATGAGCCACTGACAAAAGCCTACCATTTGTTTGATCCCATGACTAAGAAAGTGATTGTATCACGTGATGTTGTATTCGATGAAAAAAGGCATTGGGATTGGACTGAAGTGACTGAGCTAGAAATGCAAGGAGGAGGAAATGAATTTACTGTTGTGTATCCTGCATATGATGTTGATACCAGGGAAGCACATAGGAAGATAGAACAATCTGATCAGTCTTCTGATATGGCTCAAAATGCACCAGCTCTTGGAAATGATGAACCTGCTGCACCTAACACGCCTTCTACCCCTCTTGTGCCCATTCTAGGCACGACTGGGAGTGCTGGTGTGGGAATGGAGAGTGGAGAACAATCTTCTAGTGTTGGACCGCAAGGGTATCGCAATATGCAGGAATTACTTGACAATACCTCACCCTGTACGCTGGACCTTGACGATGACAATCAGTGTATGTTGAGTGCAGAGGAGCCAGCAACTCTAGCTGAGGCACAAAAGGAAGCATGTTGGAGGAAGGCGATGGATGAGATGAAATCTATCATTGACAACCAAACGTGGGTTATGATTGATCCACCAACTGGAAAGAAGTCTATTGGGCTGAAGTGGGTCTATAAAGTGAAGAAAGATCCAACTGGAGCAATTGTCAAGCACAAAGCCAGATTAGTTGCTAAAGGTTATGTGCAGAAACATGGTGTAGACTTTGAAGAAGTTTTTGCTCCAGTGGCACGCATGGAATCAGTGAGACTGGTGGTGGCATTAGCAGCACAAGAGGGATGGCAGGTGCATCACATGGATGTGAAGTCTGCATTCTTGAATGGAGAACTGTAGGAGGAAGTATATGTGTGTCAAGCTCCTGGTTATGAGAAAGCTGGCAAGGAATATAAGGTGCTCAAATTGCAGAAAGCACTTTATGGTTTAAAACAAGCACCCAGAGCATGGAATACCAAACTGGATGCAACTTTGTTGACTCTTGGCTTTGCAAGGTGTCCATTGGAGCATGGTATGTACTTGAGAAACACAGGTGACAACCAGCTTCTAGTTGGAGTGTATGTGGATGACCTAATTATTTCAGGTTCAAGCACAGTTGAGATAGAAAAGTTCAAAGAGCAGATGAAAGAATTGTTTAAGATGAGTGACCTTGGGTTGCTCTCTTATTACCTGGGAATTGAAGTATCTCAGGGGGTGAATGGCATCACACTTTGTCAGGCCGGATATGCACAGAAAATTGTTGACGAAGGAGGAATGAGCGAGTGCAATCCAAGCCCAATTCCAATGGAACCAAGACTGAAACTATACAAGTCACAGGAAGAAGAAAGAGTGGATCCTACAATGTACAGAAGTCTCATTGGGAGTTTGAGGTATCTCATCAATACGAGACCTGATCTTGCTTATGCAGTAGGCATTGTTAGTAGGTTCATGGAAGACCCTGGTGTATCACACATGGCTGCTGTAAAACATATACTAAGGTACATCCATGGAACCATTACTTTTGGTTGTCATTATACCAGAAGAGGAGAAGAATATTCTGGACTTGTTGGCTATTGTGATAGTGATTTGGCTGGAGATGTAAATGACAGGAAGAGCACAAGTGGTATGATCTTCTTCCTTGGCTCCAACCCAATCACTTGGGTCTCGCAAAAATAGAAAGTGGTTGCTCTTTCATCATGTGAAGCAGAATATATATCTGCAGCTACTGAAGCTTGTCAAGGAGTATGGCTAGGCCGCTTACTTGCTCAGCTGCAGAACAAGGAGATGCATTGCGTGAAGCTGAAGATCGACAACCAATCTGCTATCTCCTTGTGCAAAAATCCTGTCTATCACGACCGCAGTAAGCACATTCAGACTCGATACCATTTCATTCGAGATTGTGTGGAGGGAGGAAGCGTGGCTGTGGAGCATGTGAGGACAGGTGACCAATTTGCTGATTTGCTGACGAAGCCATTGCCTCGGATAAAGTTTCTGGAACTTAGGGAGAGGATCGGAGTTCGTCCAGTGAAGATACAAGTACAAGATTAAGGGAGAGATTGTTAGCTCTAATCATGTACTTGTATTAGTTTTTCAAACTGGTTAATTCAGTTGTAATAGGGATTACGTGCATCGGCTATTAATGTGTAGGCCATGCACTGAACACTGTTCTCTCCTTGACTTGCTCGGCACTTGCGTCAGCAGACAAGGATGGGAGAGGGAGTGTGTGTACAGGACTGCGCCGGCAACGCACGTCCTGGTGTATGCTGCTACGGCAGCTAGTGTATACCTCCTCAGCTGCGGCTGCCGAAGGAGTTGCTCCTCAGTGAAGCAAAGGAAGGCAACCCCAATTGAATAGGAGGATGGAAATCATCTCTGCTTGTGCTGCTCTGTTCTTGGTGTGTGCGTGTGTTTTTGCCCTCTAGGTGTTCGACCAATTGCCTCTCATCGATCCTGTGTGAAATTGAGCTTGCGGTGGTGTCCACCGTGAAAGTGAGACTGAGTGAGACTTGATGCTCTACAGTATGCGTTGAAGATGCTCGTGGAAGACACAGATGAGCGAACGCTGGAATGGGACAAGGACGAGCGGCATAGCTCCAGGATTTGGCGATGCTGCGGTTGGAACTAACGCTATGGCGTGCAGAAGCAAGGTGGCCAGTGCATGCAGCGAGAGAAGCGTCCAGCGGTTCGCACGGCTAGAATTGCAGGCGGTAGTTTCAGCGGCAGAGGCGCCTGTGTTGTGGAGACTGAAAGCCACTAGGAAGAGAAGCGAGAGACATACACGCACGGGGAGAATTGACCCTTCAGCAGAGTTGGACTGCGGCAGAAATAAAACAGAGGGAGAAGAAGAGAGAGATGGGCTTGGCCAGGGAACGAAGGAGAGAAAAGGAAATGGGGTATAAGAGATTTCAACAGCCCAAAGGTTAAGAAGCTTTTCTTGTCAAACATAAAGCTTCGAAATCCAATCAAATACCAAATTGAATTAAAGCCTGAAAAATACTAGAAACTTTCAGAGATGCATATTGGGATATGCGGAATCCAAATTAAATAGAGAACAACCAAACGAGCGAGTATAAATCAAATTGTATTCTTGTTGGTGTTACTTCAATTCAAAGCCAAAGAATCAAGAAAATTTCAATTAAGTTTTGATTAATTCCACGAAATTTTCAAGTAGTCATTTTTAGAAAATGGATTTTGAAACTTCGAAAACTGGTATGTTACAGATACATAGAAGAAAGTACAACAGTCTCCCATTCTCTCGTGTGTTTTGCTCCCTAGCGATGCACAGGGATCCGATCGGCCCAAGGCCCCAAGGCCCAAGCAACGCAGCCTCGTTTTTTATTTACTTTTTGAGATCGGCTATGATTTGGGCCACAGCTGCTCGGCGGCTTCTTCTCCTCCTCGAGCGCGGCGAGCGATTCCTGAACTCCTGCGTCGTGACTGCTTGTATGCAGCCACCGCAGCTGTATCAGCTGCCGACTCCTGGATAGCCTTCTGCAGCATGTCTTCATCTTCTCGCGCCGCTCCAACATGCGCCGTGGCCGGCGGCGGCTGCATGGGCTCCGCATCGCGAACACGGATGCTCGCCGCGGAGCCTATGAAGCCGTCACTAGGTCACCTAGGAGGCAGAAACGTCTGTCGGTCCGTCCCGGGCTGCGCCGATAAGACCAGGGGCGGACCCAGTCGGGTTATTAGGTGGGGCTATTCTTAGTAAAAATTATAATTTTTAGGGAAAAATAGAACCGTGATGTATATTTTCCCACCCAATATTAAAACGGAGTGTTTGTCCCACCCAATATTAAAAATCTGGATCCACTATAGGATAAGGCAAACGTCTTTCAGCCTGCGCCGTTCTGACTGCCGGCTAGAAGAACCCGGAGCTCCCTGCGACGAGGACCCTTCATCGAACCAGGAAGATGCCGATGGCTGGAGAAACCAAGGGTATCTAATGGTGCGTGGTTTTTTCTTTGGTGGCATGGTGTCACCCCTGATGGCGGGCACCGGCGGAGCTACCGCCTGGCGACCCTGGGCAGCTGCCCGGACTTAGCTGGATAATTTATGCTAATCAGCATAGTTATATGAAGACTAAGATATGTTTTTTCTTAACTTTAATACTGATCGGTATAGCTTTTGCCCGGGCTGCTCGAGCTGGCTGGCTCCGCCACTGATGGCGGGTATGAATATGAACAGACGTGGGTTGAGTGGTTTTGTGACGGCGTGAACTGGCTCCTCTCTCGTGTCGTATATATGGACATATACTACTATAATAAAGCCCGTGGGCACCTCTATGTATCAGATTCATCGAAGTACACTGCCCCCCCTGGAGCCTCTTTTTTTGACCTCTTCTGGCCACTCTCTGCCAGCCACGCATGGGGTTTTCTTTTTCTAATTACTTTTCTTTTATCCTTTTGCGCTTTACATTTGATGGAACCGGCTGCTGCTCAGCATGTCATAGTGGGTGTTGCTTTTTGGTGACCGGCTCAGCATACCATTTTTCTCCTTTCATTTGCTCTTGGTGACTGGCTGCTGCCGGTTGCCCTCAAATATTATGTTCACTGTAGCCGGTTCCTTCTTTGCGAATGACCGGCAGAAGCCGGTTGCCCTCAACTATTATACGATTGTTTTTCTTGTGCTAGCCGGTTCCTTCTTTGTGTATGACCGGCTGCAGCATGTGCTATCCGGTAGCCCTCAAATATTATATTCTCTTCGTCCAACAAATGATGTATCAACTTTGATCAAATTTGAATGCATCTTTACACTAATTCATGTCTAAATACATTTAAATTTTGGCAAACCTGAGATATCTTTTAGATACATCTAAATTTTGACAAATCTGAGATATCTTTTATTGGACGTAGGAAATGAAATATTTGTTTCTCCTGTGCTAGCCGGTTGCTCTGAGATACAATTTTCTTTTTCGTTCCCTGATTTTTGTGTTCTTCTAACCGGCAGCTGCTTTTGCTAGCCCGCTGCCTGTCTTTACCTTTCAGAATTTTTGTTTGCATTTTATTTTTGGCTCTTTATTGTTTATTATGCCGGTTCCTTGTGTAAGTTGTGACCGGCTACTGGCTGTGTTATCCGGTTGCGAACTTGCGTACGATACTTGCTTCATTCAGAATGAAAAACAATGATACGGCAGAACAAAGAGAAGAAAGTGAGAACCTGTTAATCGGCCGACACAAAATAACAGGTGTGCTACGTGCACCTCCACCTTCTACAGGTGTCGCTGTAGATTTAAACACGTACACAGCTTATGTGCCACTACAGCACCACCTATAGGCTACAGGACACCCGGCAAGCAGCATGCAACTCGTAGACCGTGAAATTTTGACACGTACGCAGTTTAGGTGCCACCTACATCACCGCCTATAGGACACCCGGCAAGCAGCATGCAATTCAACTATTAAAAAATATCATATAAATAGAGCAGTAAACTACACAACAAGCTAAATAAGGGCAAAGCTAGAAAAAAAAAGACCCATTCGCCCAGCCCCGAGCTTGAGCCGGCCGGAGTGGTGACCGGGATGCGGTGCTGCGTGCACCCCCTCCTTCTCCGTCTCCAAAACCAGCCGCCGACCCCAAGGGATCTTCAAGAGCGCCTACGGAGGAGAGCTCGCCGGAGGAGGCCGGATCGATGGATCTACAGAGGCGTCGGACCCCGTCAGGGTTGGGGAGGGGATCGGTGGAGTGCCAGGAGGAGATGGGAGGAGCGGTGAATCGATGAGGATGTGGGTCGGATCCGGGGCTCCTCCCCCTGTGCGCCTCTGCTGTCTGCTAGATGCGGAATTTTTTTTTATTTCTTTTGAAAAGGAGATGCGGAGAAGTTGGAGGAAAAGGATACTCCTGTTGAGCCTAGGTTACGCCCGGGGCGCTCCTTTTGTACCGAGGCAGGTGGACCTAGACCGATCCGACGGCTTGGATGGACGGGGGTAGTTGCTGGGCCTACGAGCATATAATGGGCCAAATCTGGTCCTGGGCATTGGTTCCTATTGCGAATTTTAGCACTGTGCTAGGATTTCTCAAAAAAAAGTACTATGCTAGGCTTATTTTTGTGTAGGGAATAGGAGTTTTATCGATAGATAAAGGAAGATACTCAGTACATGATTCCTTCTTTCTATGCATGTGTCCAATTCATTGGCTGCCTCTTGGTGTCATATGTATGCCTAAACGTTTCTCCAAAAGAAAATGTACCTAAATTGGAGTCGCCCTTATAACTGAAAAAATCAAAATAAGAGAAAACACCTCCCTCCTCGAGACACGGTGTTACGGAAAAAACCACGGACGCACGTAAGGCTCAACTTCGCTATGTTGGAGCCCGTCTTTAGATGTGACTACATGAGGATAATATAAAGGCAATAAACATGAGTCCTAATAGCACAAGGAAAACGAGTTCAGAGGATAATATAAAGGCAAGGAAAACGAGTTCAGAGGATAATATAAAGGCAATCCTAATAGGACAAGGAAAACGAGTTCAACTCGTATACCAACAAAAAAACCCAAACCTATCCTGCTCCTGCTACGTCTAGAAAGAGTTAGGTAACGGATTCGGATTATTTTTCAACAATCTCCACCTTGAGTCGAATCCCCTCCAGTAGTCGAAGAAAGTAAACGCCTCCAAACAAATGAGCATAAACTGAAGGGGCGCGTAGAGATAAACAAAAAAATTTCCTACGCGAACTCCCAAGATCTAGCCGAGGTAGAAGGCCACGAGGATTACCACTAGACGCGCAGTTGCGGATTATTGATGCGGCGCCTTGATGCAGTGCAGTCCCTCGATCCGATCCAGCCGATCCAATCCCGCGATCGTCGAAGTGCTGAACGTACAGCACCTCTGCCGGTATCCACACGTGCGAGGAGGAGCTCCGGCGGCGGACTGCTAGATCCGGTGCGACGGTTGAACTGAATCGGGCTAGGGTTCTCAACGCATGAGAGTGGAAAAAACCGTGCCCTTTAGGCATCCCACGCCCCTGCTTATATATCGAGTGGAAGTGGGCTCCAAGCCTTGTGTCCCATCCACCCTGCGAGTCCAACTCGCATTGTCAGCCCAATTCCAGTTCGGGTCCAACCCGACCAAATACTTGCTCCCGCTCTTAAGTGTGTGACCCCACAGGCTCATGGCGACTTGGACACGATTGGAGTCCGACTCACAATCGATCAATCGGTAGCGGCTCCTAGCAGAACGTGCCGACTCCCAAGTACCATCGAGTCATGACGACGTACCTTCCAATGTGACATACGTCTTAGTCCCTTTTTGCCTCACGATATACCTTGTCGAACTATAGGCGATTAATCGTCATCCCTTTAATAGTTCAACTCTCTTCTCGATCTGTGATATACGATTCATCCGACTAACTCTTAGTCGATCAACCCGGTTAACAATTAACCAAGTCGCGCATGGCCATGCTTCCCGAATCATATCACTCGAGAGGGCCCAGAGAATATCTCTCCAGTCGGAGGGGCAAAATCCCATCTTGGTTATCCACATCACACAGCTTGATTCTCAGTCAACCCGAACTCTGCCTTTATAACTGCCCTGATACGGAACAACGTTTGACAGAACCTAAGTTGGTGATCCACAACTCGGATTGTGCGATAACCTCAGGTCTAAGGATTACATTGATTGAGACATGCAAATGACGACCTACTCGTTGCATCTCAATATGGGTCAGTCCGACTCGCTAAACTCTTTAGCCGAGTCCGTGTAAGCTGGAATGACATCACCATGCCCATGACAAGTGGAACCGAGTCATCAGCCAACTTTCACATTAGTCTAGGTTATGTGTCCAGCACAACCTCAATGACTAAGGACAATTTAGTATGAACAACATGAATACATAGTTCCACAATCAAATCACATATTCAATGATACATATCAGATGTTCAAACAAGGACAACTCAATAATATTTATGAATACATTGGGAATTACATCATACATGATTGCCTCTAGGGCATATTCCCAACAGTCTCCCACTTGCACTAGAGTCAATCATCTTGACATCATATGTCTAGACATCTAATGCCCATACCTCTCATGTGCGCCTCATGCTTAGGCTGTGGTAGCGCCTTTGTCAACGGATCTGCAATGTTTGCATCCGTGTGTACCTTGCATAACTTGATATCACCTTGTTCGACGAACTGGCGAATGAGGTGGTAACGCATGAGTATATGTTTGTTCTTCTGGTGTTGTCTAGGTTCCTTGGCTTGTGCGATAGCACCATTGTTGTCACAATATACGTCCAATGAATTGGACGCGCCCTGAACCACACCAAGATCAATCAGGAGATTCCTGATCCAAACGGCTTCCTTTGCTGCCTCCGAGGCAGCAATATACTCAGCCTCTGTTGTAGACGCAGACACAGTATCTTGCTTGGAACTCTTCCAGCTCACAGCCCCTCCGTTCATCACGAACACATATCCAGATTGCGAACGAGAATCATCTGAGTCGGTGAGATAACTCGCATCCGTGTAACCCTTTACACTGAGTTCATCCTCACCTCCATAAACTAGGAACATGTCCTTAGTCCTTCTCAAGTACTTAAGGATGTTTTTAACTGCTACCCAGTGGCTTTCGCCAGGGTCAGCCTGGTATCTGCTTGTTGCACTTAGAGCATAGGAAACATCAGGCCTAGTACAAATCATGGCATACATGATGGATCCGACTGCCGAAGCATACGGGATCGCACTCATCCGATTTCGCTCATCAGTTGTCGAAGGACACTGAGTCTTGCTAAGCTTTACACCATGGGACATCGGTAAGAATCCCTTCTTAGACGATTCCATGTTGAATTTCTTCAACACTTTGTCCAAATATGTACTTTGACTCAATCCAATGAGCCGCCTAGATCTATCTCTATAGATCCTGATTCCCAATATGTAAGTTGCCTCACCCAAATCTTTCATTGCGAAACTCCTTTCCAATGATTCTTTGGTTTCTTGCAACATCAAGACATCATTTCCCATCAATAATATGTCGTCCACATATAAGATTAGAAAATTTACTTTGCTCCCACTAAACTTCTTGTACAAACAAGAATCATGATCGCTCTTGATGAAGCCAAAAGATTTGACTACCTCATCAAAGCGAATGTTCCAACTCCGAGATGCTTGCTTCAGTCCATAAATGGATTTCTGAAGTTTGCATACCTTGTCAGCGTTAGCCGGATCGACAAAACCTTCGGGCTGTATCATATACACGTCCTCAGTTAAATTTCCATTGAGGAAAGCCGTCTTGACATCCAT
This sequence comes from Brachypodium distachyon, assembly GCF_000005505.3. Taxonomy (NCBI): domain Eukaryota; kingdom Viridiplantae; phylum Streptophyta; class Magnoliopsida; order Poales; family Poaceae; genus Brachypodium; species Brachypodium distachyon. Next base: position 13,564,283 of record NC_016132.3, on the reverse strand, counting down.
CTGCCATATCTCATAGTCGAAATAGGCTGCTATAGCTAACATGATCCGAACCGACTTAAGCATCGCTACGGGCGAGAAGGTCTCGTCGTAGTCAACTCCTTGAACCTGTCGGAACCCCTTCGCGACAAGCCGTGCTTTATAGACAGAAACATTTCCATCCATGTCAGTTTTCTTCTTAAAGACCCATTTGCTCTCGACGGGTCTTGCACCGTCTGGCAGATCAACCAAGGTCCAAACTTGATTTTCATCCATGGACTTTAACTCAGATCTCATGGCTCCAAGCCATGACTCAGAATCAGATCCCACCATCGCTTCCGAATAAGTTGTCGGCTCATCACTGTCTAACAGTAATACTTCACGAGCACTTTGCAATCTAGCAGATCTCCGTGGTTCTGGTGCTTTTACCGGCATAGATACCACGACCGGCTCAGCCTCTAAGACTGTAGCTGACTCGCCTCTAGCAGGTTCCTCCCGAATTTCTTCGAGTTGCACTGTGCTCCCACTGACTCCCCGACTGAGAAACTCTTTCTCAAGGAAGACACCGTTCCGAGCGACAAACACTTTGCCCTCTTCTCGGTTGTAGAAGTAGTACCCTAAGGTTTCCCTTGGATACCCCACGAAAATACACTTATCCGACTTGGCCGTGAGCTTGTCCGACTGAAGTCGCTTGACGAATGCTTCACAGCCCCAAATCTTAAGAAAAGACAAACTCGGCCTTTTGCCAGTCCACATCTCATGCGGTGTCTTCTCTACCGATTTCGATGGTACTCTGTTTAGTGTGAACGCTGCAGTTTCTAGACAATATCCCCAAAATGACAAAGGTAGATCTGTTCGACTCATCATTGATCGTACCATGTCCAACAAGGTCCGATTCCGCCGTTCTGATACACCGTTCCTCTGCGGCGTACCCGGTGGAGTAAGCTGAGGAACTATTCCACAACTCTTTAGATGGTCATCAAACTCATGGCTCATGTACTCGCCTCCACGGTCCGACCGTAGAAACTTTATTTTCTTGCCGAGTTGATTTTGTACCTCACTCTGGAATTCCTTGAATTTCTCAAAGGCTTCCGACTTGTGTTTCATTAAATAGACATATCCATATCTACTCAAATCATCAGTGAACGTAATGAAGTACTCATAACCACCTCTGGCTGTCGTGCTCATTGGGCCACATACATCACTATGTATTAGATCCAACAAGTCAGACGCCCTTTCACAACTCCTTGCAAAAGGCGTCTTGGTCATTTTACCGAGTAGGCATGACTCGCATGTCTCGAACGACTCCAAGTCGAACGAAGTTAAAAGTCCATCATCATGGAGCTTCTTCATGCGCTTCCAACTTATATGACCAAGCCGACAGTGCCAAAAGTAAGTCATATTCAGATCATTTGGTTTTAACCTTTTCACATTTATGTTATAGACTGATTCACTATCAAGATTCAAAATAAATAACCCGTCCAGGACGGGTGCAAAGCCGTGAAACATATCTTTCAAATATAAAGAACAACCATTATTCTTAATATTCGACTCATAACCTTGTCTCATTAAACATGAGGCAGAAATAATGTTTCGACTAAGCACTGGAACATAATAACAATTATTCAGCTCCATTAAGAATCCTGAAGGTAAATGAAGTTGCATCGTGCCGACTTCCAACGCAGCGACTCTCGCTTTGTTGCCGACTCGAATATCAACCTCGCCTCTTGCCACGCTCCTAGTTCTTACCAGCCCCTGCAACGAGTTGCAGATGTGAATTACTGATCCGGTATCATATACCCATGAACTGTTAGGTGCATCAGCAAGATAAATGTCTATAACATTACAAACAAGCGTACCTGAGTTAGAAGTCCCACTTCCACTCTTGGCTTTGTCAGCCAAAAACTTGCTGCAGTTCCTCTTCCAGTGCCCATCCGTCTTGCAATAGAAGCAAGTGGATCCAGCTGTAGGAGATGGCTTAGTCCCTGAGGCAGCGCTCGGGACAGAGTCCTGAGTTTTGCCTCCTGACTTAGCCTTCTTCTTCTTAGTCCAAGAACCCTTCTTGAACTTAGCCTTATTCTGCACCATCAACACTTGACTGGTGCCTTTCTTGAGGTCAGCCTCTGCTGTCTTGAGCATCCCATGTAGTTCAGTGAGCTTCTTATCCATACCATGCATGTGATAGTTCGAGATGAACGGAGCATATGCACTAGGAAGAGAGTTCAGAACTATATCTGTAGCGAACTCATCGCTTATGGGAAAACCCAGCCTATCCAAAGACCGCCCCCTTACAAGGGTTCGATCTCTGTGCTTTAGTGCTAGTCCCTGGATCGACTCACTAGCACACACAGTTTCAAGATGTAATATCATAGAACAAAGGTCTCAATATTACAACGTATCATCCAGAATATAAAAGGGGTACTTACAACTCGCATAACCTCACGGGTTAGCTAGAAATAAAACAATTGTTTAGCAGCGGAAAACGAAGATACAAGGGCACATCAACACCACGGTGAGAGCGTGTTGGAATGTAGGCCCGTAACCCAAACATGCAGAACGTACATCTTACTCGTCGTCGGAACTTCCTGCATCATCAAACGATGCAGCCACTAGGGTCAATACATTGATTGTATTGGCAAGATTCACTAGGAGTTATACCAGAGCCTACCAAGTATATGCAGTATTTGGCAAGGTGGAGTTCAGGCTGTTTGCGTGGAAGCAGAACATAAATTACCCTACTACAAAGGAATGTTATAATAATGTTAACTAATGGACACGGGGTAGACACACCCATGCTCCTATTAACCTAGAGTACATTGAAGTGGATTCTTCAAGTGCTCCTACCCTGTTCAAACCATTCATTTTATTTAAGAAATTGGAATGAGTGAGACTTTCCTTACAGCTCCACATCTAGTTGCTCAAATTGTCCGTTGCCGGGGACACGGCTAAGTACTTAGTTTTGACGCTCTCGAGAGTTTGTACACATTCCCCACAAGAAACCGACGTGTTAATCCCTTGCTGTCCTCAGGGTAGAGTAGCAACGGCATCGATTACGAGATTTTCAGAGGTAATTCCCTAAACCACGAGAGAATCACGCTCCCCCTACACGGCTACCTCAGTACAATTCCTCGGGTCTAGGTTCATACAACTTACTCTTGTCTCGCCAGAGCCCATATAGCATTGTGGTTGTACTAGAAGCTTCTAAATAGGAAACTAGTCCAGTCTCAGTTACCCCAGGTGGCATTCCACATTTGCAACGTAGGCGCTCCCCGAATCCACGGGAGAGACGTCCATGGACGATCCATTCCTGAATCCACAGGAACTCGACTCAGAGGGACCCATAGAAATGGACCTGACGCCGCTAATCCTCAAAATCCTCAAAGCAGCCCACCCAGGATGGTTCATTGAATTAGTTGTTTTGCCTTACATCTAACAAAACATTTCATATAGCCAAAGGCATAACAATATCATGATGTAGTTATTTCCCCCACGGTACTACCATAGCTTAGCATTCAAACTACAATCGATGGCAATTTGGTAGCAGGGTGATGACGAGGGTAAACTATACTACCTGGGATTTATAGCTAGCATAGAGGTACGAGTAATAGTCCTATCAATGCATCTCTACCAACAACACTAATGCATAAGTATTTTAAAACCACAATAATAATGGGATATGATCAAAGTGAACTTGCCTTGTCCAAAGTTGTGGTAGTTCTCGCACTCTTCGCAACAACAATGCTTACACTCCACACAATCTAAAATGAAAGGAACACACACAATAAACACAACATTCAATACAAAAACCATGCCATGATGCACATGCTATGCTGATGCACACAAAGGTTACCTCTAAGGTAAGAAGCTTCGTTTCTGTTTTGAAAAGTTTTTCAAATGGTTTGGACAGATTATACAACATCAAAGTGGTAATTAATATGCAAGAAACATGAATAGGGTTTAAAACAAAAAATTGTGCGGCTTTTGTAACATAGAGCAATAGTTAACTTGTATGCCATGATTAAACACAAAATAATTCTTTCTCTGGTCCTAATGGATAGAGAACAAGCTTAAATAATTTTATAGCAAGCTAACATGCTCAAAACTATTTTGAAACAATTCATTTGAAATTTAAACCATAAACCACCATTTTGTAAATAGCTACTGTCTAAGTTATTCAAAACTGAAAATAAAAAGTGCCAAAATATTCTACACGTTGCGACGATTCCAGAAAGGTGTGGATCGTAAATTTTGGACAAACGGTTTAAAAGATATGTGGTTTTGAAGTTGTAGGGGCTTTTCTGCAAAAGTGCATTATCCACTTCGGCCGAAAATAAAATAAACAAGAAAGCCTTGCCACGTGGCAGCGCGGGACTGGCCGGTTTCTAGGGTTCCGGCCGGCGGACGAGCTCGCCGGCGGCGGCGCGGGCAGGCAGCGCGGGCGAGCGGCCGGGGCGGCGCGCGCGGGGCGGCGGCGGGCGGCGCGGGGTAGCGCGGCAGGCGGCGGGTTCGCGGGCGGCGCGGGGCGCGGGAGCGCGCGGAGGGTGGCCGGCGGCGGCGGCGCACGGGCGCGGGGCGGAGCACGGGCGCGCGGGCACGGAGCGGGCGCACGGGCAGGCGGGCGCGCGGGCGGCGCGGGCCGGCGACCGGAGGCGGCGCGACGAGCGGGCGGCGGCCGGCGCTGAGGAAGATGGCCGGCGCGGGCGGCCGGAGGCGGCGGCGGCGGCCAAACGCAAAGGCGAGCGCGTCACGGCGTTCGGGACGGGGAGATGAGAGAGTCTAGGGGAGTGGCGCGGGGAGAACCTCACCGGAACGGCGACGAAACGCGAAGAACGGCGGTGGCAGCAACGAACTCCGGCGAGCAATTACTTTCTAACCGGTGCGAAATTGGATGTGGGGTTTGGGGGAAGTGGAGGAGAAAAGCGAGGCCTTCGGGGTGACGCGCAAGGATTTGGAGAAAACGGCCCGAGCGCGGAGAAATCGGAGGTGGAGTCGTGGGTAGTTCGCGGGCGTGCGTGGCCGGATTTTTCGGACGGAGGTTGAAGATGACGTGTGGGTCCCACCGGTCAGTGAGAGCGGGCGGCTCGGGCGGGCTGAGCCGGTCCGGTTTGGTTCGGTCCGGTCCGGTTTGACCGGGTCGGTCCGGTTCGGCCGGTTTTCCTCGGTTTTTCCTTTTCTTTTGTCTATTTTCTGTTTTCGAATCTCAAAATTGATTCGGAGCTCCAAATCACTCCAAATAAAATGCAACAAAATTTGTAAAATCATATTTTCATATGATCTAACTTTTGGAGTAAGAATTTTCTCAAAATAAAATATTTAAAAATACATTTGCCTATAAAATGGCTTTTAGGGCCCTTAGGTTATCAAAACAAATTATTTTTCAAAATACTTTCAAAAGCCAATTATGGGATAGCTCTATATATATGCATTAAATCCCTTTTTACCACAATACCCTCATGGGTCAAAAATGCAAATACCCAAGAGCAAGATCAAAGCCCAAAAACAAATAACAGCATTTTTGAAAAAGGGTTTTCTGGGCAAACTTTAGGGTTTTGAAAGTGATCAAATGCAAGAGTGACATGATGCTTATGATATGCAATGCATATGAAGGGTTTTGAAAATTGGGATGTTACAGTCTAGAAAGAGTTGGTAACGGATTCGGATCATTTTTCAACAATCTCCACCTTGAGTCGAATCCCCTCCAGTAGTCGAAGAAAGTAAACACCTCCAAACAAATGAGCATAAACACCTTGTGCGTCAAAGTCCATAGAACTAGTGAGTAATACCAATTAAGTATGAGCAAAGCTCAAAACTTATTTGAATTAACAGAAGTAACAACTTCTGAATAAGTTGAAGGTTCAGCATTGTCTTCAAACTTCTTCTGCCATGCTCAAAGCATATGAAACAATGTTGCATTCTTCAATCAACCTCCTGGGTCGAACAATATTTCTTTTAGTCCTATCAGCTGCAATGGACCGTTGTGGTGGCAGCACAACATTGGGAGCTTCCTGAACATTTTCCTCTTCAATTTTTTTTATGGACGCTGAATCAATAACATGCTCCACCTGCACACTTGTATCGTGTGGCTTCATAGCAGAAACATCGGTAGATGACTTATCAGGTAACATAGCAGATTCATCAAAAGTAACACTTTTGCCAACCACTACCTTTCTAGTTTCAGGATTCCACAGCTTTTAGCCTTTCACACTAGGCTTAAAACCAAGGAAAATGCACTTGACAGCTTTAGGCTCCAATTTACCATTATTAACATGAGCATAAGCAGGGCAACCAAATATTTTCAAATCTGAATAATCCGCTGGAGAACCAGACCATAACTCAATTGGAGTTTTCTTTCCAATAGCAAGGTTAGGTGACCGATTGATTAAGCGACAAGCAATGGAAGCGGCTTCTGCCCAAAAACTTCTAGATAATCCAGAACTTGACAACATGCAACGTACCTTCTCCATGATGGTTCTATTCATGCGTTCGGCCATACCATTTTGTTGAGGGGTACCTGGGACAGTGTAATGTCTGAAAATTCCCTCTGACTTGCACAAAGCATCAAATTCTCCAAAACAAAATTCCAAACCATTATCGGTACGTAGCTTCTTGACATACTTGTCAGTCTGTCTTTCAATCATAATCTTCCACTCCTTAAATGCATTGGAAACATCCGATTTGTGCTTCAAGAAATATGCCCAAACTATTCTCGAGTAGTCATCAATGATGGTCAACACATAACCAGCACCTCCAAGTGAAGAAACACGGGATTCTCCCCACAAATCTGAGTGAACGTACTCCAATATGTCTTTGGTAGAGTGAGTTCCTTTGCCAAACTTCACCCTAGTTTGCTTGCCGAAGACACAATGTTCACAAAATTTCAACTTGTCGATGCATTGACGAGACGATCAAGTAAGCCTTTTTTGCATAGCTCCATCATTCCAGTTTCACTCATATGACCAAGACGCATATGCCAGAGACTAGTAGCATCCAGATAATTTAGGCGAAACAACAATAGCATTATCAGTAATTGCCATACCTCGAAGGTGGTAAAGATTTGTAGCCTTCATATCACCTTTCATCACAACAAGAGAACTTTTTGTGACCTTGACGATCTCATCTCCACCTGAATACTTGTACCCTTTATTGTCAAGAGTACTCAAAGAGATAAGATTTTTCTTCAAATTCGGAATGTGGCGAACATCCGATAAAGTTCTGATAGTGCCATCAAACATCTTGATTTGAACGATGCCAATGCCTGCAATCTCGCATGGAGAATCATCGCCCATCAACACAGAACCATTTGGCATAACTTCATATGTTGCAAACCACTCCCCGTGCGGAGTCATGTGGAAAGTACATGCCGTATCAAGAACCCAAACATCTCTCATTTTGGAATCACCGGTAGCGACAACGAGAACATCACCATCAAAATCTTGTTTGCTAACAACGATGGCTCGGGCATCATCCTCTTGTTGATCCTTCTGTTTGAATTTGCCATTCCTTTTCTCCTTGTTCTGCAACATGTAACACTCGGAGATTTCATGCCCATCTTCCTTGCAATATTTGCAAGACTTGTACTTGCCTCTGGATTTTGATCGGCCTCTGTAGCCGTTTGAACTTTTGCCTCTATTTCCATTATTTGAGCTCCTCTCATTTGTCCTACCACGAACAGATAATCCCTCACCCTGAGACGAACTTGAACCAACGTGAGACACCATATGCTTCATCTTCTCCTTGGAGTGCAAAGCTTCATAAACCTCATTAAGGGTGAGAGTATCACGGCTGTATAATATGGTATCTCTAAAATTGGTATATGAACTTGGCAGTGAACATAGGAGCATTAAACCCATATCTTCTTCATCATACTTAACTTCCATTGCCGCTAGGTCAGATATAATCTCCTTAAACTCAGTAATGTGATTTAACACATTACCTCCTTCTTGCAGTCGGTGGAGAAATAACTTTTGCTTCACATGCATTTTACTCGTGAGATCTTTTGACATGCAAATCTCTTCCAGCTTTAACCATAGAGTGGCGGCTGTCTTCTCAGTCAAGACTTCTTGCAAAATATTGTTGTGCAGATGAAGTTGAATTTGGGCCATAGCCTTGTGATCCTTTCTCTTCTCCTCGTCAGTCCAATCAGCAGATTTTTTTTTCGCGAAACCATCCAGTGCATCATCATAATCGGCTTGCGCCAATAACGCCCGCATCTTGACTTGCCATAAGAAAAACCTTGTGTCACGATCCAGCAGCGGAAGGTCGTACTTCATGGTAACCATGAGTAGATGAAACCGTGTGCACAAAGTAGTACAAGCCAGAAATTGCGGAAGAAAACTTGAATTGATAGCACCTGGTAGACTTCGTGTGTGGAGTTATTAAATTAGATCAAAAGAACTGTTGGTCAGCAGCAGCAGGTGAGAAAAAACGCCTTGAAGGTTTGCACCCGATCGATTTCCTCTAGCACGGTCCTCGGAGACAGGAGATTTCGCCTTGGGACTTGCACCCGATCGATTTGCCTGCTTCCGTACGTGCTCTGCGCCGCCTGAGGCTTCTGCTTCGGACCGGTTTGATGCTTGGCGTCGCGCGGTCGCTGCTGCTGTGTTTGGCCTGCGCCGCCTGAGACTTGATTGCTCTGGTAACGCCGCAGTCTGCTTCTTCGAATCGATCGAACGAATCGATGTTTATCTGCCGCACACGTCGTACGGCTTCCGATCGAATCCGAGTAGAAAACGAAATCGGCAACCGTCTCCGAGTCGTTGATGGCCGCGGAAACGAAATTAATTTCCGTCGGCTTGGAGCTCGGCGGAACTCGGCGGAACGGAAGTCTCTAAACGGACTCACCAAAAGTGTCTCGTAAATTTAATCTCAACAACGTGACTCTGATACCACTTGTTACGAAAATAGAGATTAAACTAGAAACGAGAGACACGAATTTAACGTGAAAACCCTCGCGAAAAAGCACGGACGCACGAAGACGCAACTTCACTATGTTGGAGTATTGCAAGCACGAGACGACAGGCTCGGTTTTAGGTGTGACTACATGAGATATATAACGGGCAATAAACAATGAGTCTTAATAAAACAAGTAAACGAGTTCAACTCGTATACCAACAAAAAACCCAAATCTATCCTGCTACGTCTAGCAAGAGTTGGTAACGGATTCGGATCACTTTTCAACACACCGTGACTTAACTGAAACTAAGGAAAATGTGTAGAAAGCATGATGAATACTGATTAGTGATTAGAAAATGATTAATTGAAAAACAATAATAGCCCTAGTTTAGCGTGAGTAGTGTTTGATTTTCAGTTTGAGGCACTGAAACTAAATAGAAAATACACCGGCAACACACAATGTATTGTGCTATGGAGAGAGTTGTCTGTGCAACAAAAAAGGCTAACAATTTAACTAATTGATGAACAGAGACGCAATTTCCGATGTCCTCAACAAACACAAACAAATGAAAGGCGTTTCTGATTTGATATTATGTGTGGCCGTAAAAATGTGTTAAATTTAGAAGACACTTAAAGGTACTGCCGACTAACTTGGCTGCTATGTTAACCATACACAAAAGGATAAGCAAAAACAGAAAAGTATGCTGCTAGGATGCCTGACCTTGGAAGATTGGTTTTCATGAAGGCGTGTTAGGCTATGCAGGTAAAAGAAAACAGACTGAAAACCCATATCTACAGCATACTGAAAACGGTTTTTATGAAGGAATGCTCATGTTGCAACCATTGAAATACACACGGAAAGATAAAAAACTAAGAAGTGGAAATTATTTACCTCTAGGAACAAAACAGCAACAACAATAAACCCTGGTGTGCCAGCCACTGATATTTCAAACTATCAAAGAAGAAAGCAGGAGACCAAATCTAGCAGGGGCAATCATAATCTGACTAGGAATGATGAATCACAAAAAAAAAAGGTGAAGCAGCAAGCGTAAAGACAGATAATAAACTGAGATTAGGCTGATTGAATAAAAAATGCTGGTAGAAGATAACTGAAACTAAAGGCTGAAATTGTGAAATCTAACTGAAACCACCTTAAGCTTAAGCTTAACTGAAAAATAACCGACCCACCTTAAGCTTCGGCATGATTAGCGATGGAGAAATGAGGCATGGCACCAACCTGATAAAAATGGCAATCAGTCCAGGGTACATACCCTGTCCCGGCGACTTCGAGTAGGGCTATCTGGCTAGGTCGCCACCGGAAATGGGGGTCAGAGCAGCGGGGAAGGGAGTACAGTGAGATGCGGCGGCGGGAGTGGGACACTTGGGCGTCTGAAATCAACGCCCCCATGCCGGGATCGCCGCAGCATTCATCTGCATCCGGGGCGCCTCATACCGGTGCCCCCTCGCGGCAGCACCGCCTCGCCGTGGTCGCGGTAGCAAAATTACAAAGGGTCGACTGGAGGCAACAGAGAGAGCAGAGACATACCGAGCGCGACATTCCATGTTTTAACTGAAACCATCATTGCTGCACTCCACGATCACTAATATAATGTACATGCCGCCAAAAAATTCCATGTTTTCACAAAGAAATAAGTTCATTTTACCCCCCTCAACTAATCGATAAGTCCAAGAAACACCCTAAACTATGAAACCGGATATTTAGCCCCCCCCCCCCCCCCCCCCGAACTATCAAAACCGGGCACCCGACCCCCCTGTGCCTGTTTCCTGCTGGTCTGGGCGGTTTTGACCATGCTGACCGCCACGCTGGCAACAAGTGTCTGCCCTCCTAACCCCGCGCCTAGACCTCTATCTCTCTTCTCAAATTCCAAATCGGGAACCCTAGCTCTGGCGTCGGCGGGGGCTGGATGACGCAGGCCTTGCGGAGGCGGACACTGGGCGTTGGGGCGGCTGCTAATCGACTGTTGGAACCTGCGCCCGCCCCTCTTCTTCCTCCCCGACGCCGGCGGCTGCTGCTCAGTGAGTTCATCTGCTTTTTTCTTCTTCTTTTTCCCTCTCCTTCTGCTCCTCTGCTCGATGCTTAGCTTGCTGCATTTGCTTCTGTTCTTATAGAGCAGTGGAAGATGACCTAGACTGCAACTAGAATTGCAAACAGATTTGAGAAGATGATTAAGGCTAAAAATCAGAAGGGAACCAGCGGAGGAAAAGAGAAGGAAAACCGAATCGAATAACGGCTAACTCTGGTCGCGGGACCTAAAGAACAGAAGAGAGAGAGAGAGAGAGAAGTCTGGGCAGATGGGCTCGGGACAGCCACTTGCCAGCCTGGCATGCCAACATGGCGGTCAACATGGTGAAAACCGCCCAGACCAGCAGGAAACACGCAAGGGGGGTTGGGTGTCTGGTTTTGATAGTTCGGGGTGTTAAATACCCGGTTTCATAGTTTAGGGTGTTTTTTGGACTTCTCGATTAGTTGAGGGGGGTAAAATGGACTTATTTCTTTCACAAATGACTGGTTTCTGATCATTCTCTAGACTAGACTGTTTTAATTGAAAGCATCATTGCTGCAAAACAGAGTTCATGTAATAATAATTGGATTTCCCATCAACAAAGTTTTCCAGTAGACAAGTAAAAGAAGGTTAACCCTCTTTTCAACGGTAACAAAAAAAAGGCAATTATAAGCATTAAGGAAAAGGAAGACAATGACATGCTGTAACAAAAAGGAAAATTATATAATCTTCTTTCATGACCAACCAAATGGGCACAAAAAATCTGTCGTGAAACATTATAAACTATCATATGTGAAAAAACAACAGTTTTTGAGTAGATTTTACAAATTCTCAATAGTAACCGACGTCATAACAGATCAGTATTAAGAAGAAAAGCAATATTCCCTAAAATCATGCATGTGTAGGATAACAGAAAATCTGTAGTATTCCGGATGCTCGAAAACATACCTTGGACTCCAGAACAGGTTCATATTGTAGAGTAACTTGAGCCAAAATCATATCAGTGTCTTCCAGACGATTAGGCTGATCCAAAATTGCCCTTCGAAAGTAAGGGCAAAACAGACATTTAATGACATAAACACATAAATGGTAAAATATTTATGGTGTGTGGTTAAGGATCTAGCACGAGCTAGTTTCTTCAGTTCATACACTTCTCTACCCAAGCAATGAACTGATTAATCTCTTCATTGACATGCTTTTTTAGAAGTTCTTTTTCCAGGCCATAGGGGTATCCATGTTGGTACCATGCCACATAAATAATATGTGAAACACTATATACGGTTCTTCTAATTATGAGTATAAAAGAAAAGCTATGGGAACTCACTTCAGATAATATATATGGTCCTTCCGCATCAAATGAACCTGCTTCTGCAAATTCAAATAATGATGGCTGAGATCATATCCTGAGAAATCCTCAAGAAAACAGCTCCTAGGGACATAAGACATAGTTTCAGTGAACTACAGAAAAAGGAAATTAACAGAGGTTTGTAATTTCTCCTTCACACTAAAACATGAGTGCATTTCTGAATTTTTTGCAAAGCTTTAATGTACTAAAGAATGAAGACATATGTATGCTCATGTTCCAAACAAGTGTATGCAATATTACTGGCAATGTATGCTCACTTTTGGTAAATTAACAAGATCGTCTCTATTACTTCCCAGTTCCCCGGCAGATATATTTCAGAATAATTTAAGAAATTGACACACTCACTTGCAGAACTGCAATTAGATCCGTATAGAATGCTAAATTGTATATAGAGCTGCATAATAGAGATTCGTATCAATGGTAGCATCAATTACCAGTATTAAAAATTCTAATCGATAACACCTTGACTTAAATCACCAAGCAGCAGATCAAACAAGAGTTCCATCCAGATGGAACAGAGGGGGAAATATTGCGGATGTAGATCGCAAGGTCTACCTTATTGCAGGCGGCAGAGGGCTCAATGATGCATGAAATGGGGCCGGATCTTGTGGGGGTAGAGGTCGGCAACGGAGGCAGCAGCAAGTAGGGTGGCCGACACGGTCGCTTGAGGGAGGCGCAGCTGCCGAGGCAGCGAGCGACGGTGGTGCGGAGCGAGGAGAGGAGGAGGCGGAGGGGGTGGCAAGTGCGCGCGGTCGAGGCGAGCAGCTGCGACGAGGTGGACGGAGGGGGTCCACATGAAGGGAGGCAACGGCTAGGCCGCGGTAAGCGAGGCGGCCGACGAGCGCGGCGGCGCATGGCACGGCAGGATCATGGAGGTGGACTGCGGGGAGCACGGAGGGAAGTACGGCGGGGAGCATGGCGGCTGGGCACCTGGCCGGAGGCGGCCGGAGCAGGGCGCAGTCGAGAAAGGAGAAAAGCAAGAGGTACTAAGTAACTGAGGGAGAGGAACGAGGAAGTGGTCAATTCTTTTTGGCTGGCTGGTCGGACGGTTTCCATTTTCTCTGAGATGAACAAATTTTAGCAAAAAGAGGGGTATGTGATATTTATACCCTCAATTCGAGGTATAATACTTATGTGATTTTAATATATCATAAATCATCAAAGATGATTGAAAATTTTACGTTCCAGAATTGTTGGCCCTACCTGGTATAATACTTATGGGTTCAACACTTCAAGTTGGTCTTCCATAATATCCAGAAAATGTTCGGAGTTGTGTGATAATAGAACAAATGTTTGAAAAAATGTACACAAATGTGGTTGAAAACTCATGTTGTAGAATCCTCAAGCCTTGGCACCATGGTGCCCTGTCTAGGCTTCCTTTTTACATTAAATACTACTCCCTCGGTTCGTATTGTGTTGCAACTTTATCTAGATACACATGTTAACTACACTTTAAAACACGTCTAGATACATGCATATCTATACAAAGTTGAGACACTTAATATGAGAAGGAGGGACTACATGATATGTAAACGCCTTACAATCCTCCAAGATATGACTTCAAATAGATCTGATGAGTTACATTCCTCCAAAATATAACTATGTACGTCTATAAAACTTCAAAAGATCTACATAACATGACATTCAATAACAAGAACATTTACAATGGATCAACATATATAAGGTAGCACTAAAGCAAGATAAAGACGTGATTTTTATGGAGAACCAAAACAAAACTTGAAAGATGTTGAAAAAAGTGTGTCAAAACAATAGCTTTAAATTTTACAAGATCCGTGACATGAATATTCCACATACTCCTACCCGTAATGAGCAGTTCACACATACGCTCCACACATGAGCAGGCAGTAATGAGCAGTTCCAACTAGCACTACTACAAAATGGTCTACATGCAACGACACATCAGTAACGGGTCCGGCGCGACCGTTACTGATGAAGAACATCAGTGTCGGTCACGGCCGCGACCGTTACTGATGAACAGAGCGGGCACCGCCCGTCCCCGCCCAGCCACACATCAGTGGCGGTCGTGCGAGGCGACCGCCACTGATGAACAATCATAGGTCGCGAGTTACATCAGTGGCGGTCGGTTAAGAGGCGACCTCCACTGATGAACAATTCATCAGTAACGGTCGGCCTAGCGCGAACGTTACTGATGTGCCCACGATTATCAGTAACGGTCGCGCAAACCCCGACCGGCACTGATGTTTTTCGCGGTTTAAATAGACTGGGCAGAGCCGCAGCTGGTTGCGCCGTGCGTCGTAACGGACCAGCTACGGCCCCTTCTTCTCCGGCGACGGCGAGGTGCTGCCCGACCGCGCCATGGCCGCCGGCGAGCCCCCCAGGTAGCCCCTCCTCCCTCCCCTTCCTCCTCTCTCCCTCCCCCCCCTCCTCCCCCCGCTGAGCTCCATTTTGGAACTCCAGCGGTCGGCGAGCTCCGATTCTCGACCCCGAAGCTTCCCTCTCCCTCCTGATGTCTCTCTCCCTCCCGATCTCTCTCGCCGGCCTCCAATTTCTCTCTGAAGTTCCCCAATTTCAAATTTTTTAGCTCCGCGGCCGCCGGCCAAAATGCGGCCTCCTCGTCGTCGCCCGGAGCTTCCCTCTCGCTTGCGAGCTCTCCCCCCCTCCCGATCTTTCTCGCCGGCCTTCAATTTCTCTCTGAATGTCTCTAATTTCAAATTTTTAGTTAGCTCCGGTTAATTAACACCTTAATCTCCTTGTCAATGATTAAGATAACTATTTTGCTTTTTTGTTTTCTTGTGTATTGTGTTGTAGATCGAAGGACCGTTCTTGGATGTATGCCAAGGAAAGAATCAATGCTCGATGGATAACCGAATGGACGGTCTTTTTTGGAGTCGCGAAAGGTGATATGGAACGAAAAGGACTTTTGATGATGCGTTGTCCATGTCGCAAATGTGGAAACACATGCATGATGAAGCCTGAAAATGTTCCGATGCACGTGCTGGCATCGGGTTTTGTGGAAGGTTATTCTCGCTGGACTTGTCACGGGGAGGATGCGGTTGATGTCGATAGCGGTAGCGAAGATGATGATGTCCTGCGGTACGATTTGGCGAATGATTTCGAGGAAGAAACAAGGATCGATGAGGAGGCTAATGTGGAAGGTGAAGGAGCTCCACGTGGCAGGATTGCCGAAATGCTAGATGACCCATACCTACGGGACCAGCTGGAGGACCCCGAAGATGTGGCAGAGTCTGCTCAGTTCAAAAAATTGTTGGAGGATGCAAACACACCCTTGTATGATGGAGCTGGCGAAGAAAACAACGTGCTCGGAGTGACGCTTGAACTTTTGAGGCTGAAGGCAGCATCATGCTGGTCAGACAAGGGCTTCACGAACTTGTTGAGTTACCTTGCTTCGGTTTTTGCACAGGCAAACAAGTTGCCCAAGAGAACATACGAGGCAAAGAAGATTAAATGCCCGCTCGGATTAGATTGCGTGAAACATCATTCATGTCCAAACGACTGCATGATATACATTGGAGAGTACAAGAACCATGAGAGCTGCCACATATGCGGTGCATCGAGATACAAGAAGAAAAACGCCAGAGCTGGCGAAGATGATGGGGAAGAAGTGATGAAGGGCAGACCGGCAAAAACTGTCTGGTATCTTACGACAGGTGGCCGAGTTGAACGTTGCCCGCTTCATCCAAAATTGTTTACATGGGCCACCGAAAGTGGTTGGATGCTAAAGACTCTTGGAGGGATGACAAGGAAAGGTTCAATGGGAAGACGGAGCATGGGACAACGCTGAAGGAGAAGTCTGGTATGCAAATCCTCGAAATTGTGAACGATCTTGAGGTTGTCCCCGGAAAGATTGCTGCGAAGAAATATAAGGAACCAGAAGGCGTCGTGTGGAAAAGGAGGTCCGTATTCTGGGACCTGGAGTAGTGGGCACATTTAGAATGCCGCCACAGCATAGATGTCATGCACGTGGAGAAAAATGTATGCGATAGCATGCTGGGGTTGCTGATGAACATTCCAGAGAAGACGAAAGATGGACCCAATGCACGGAAGGACCTGGAACTCATGTCTATCAGGAAAGAGTTGTGGGGCAAAGATCAAGTGTTGGCAGCCGACAAGAATGGTTTCGTGACGATGATCACGCGGTGTCGTCTTGCATGTTACAATGTGTACAAAGACGACTTGCATAGGATGTGCCAATGCCTGCAGGGCATAAAAGTCCCATCGAAGTACTCGTCGAGCATCAAGCATCTAGGATACATGAAGAGTCACAAGCTATCTGGCATGAAGTCTCATGACAACCATGTCATACTCACTCGGTTACTTCCAGTCGCAATCAGAGGTATCATGGAGCCGCACGTAAGGGAGACAATCATGAAGCTTTCTGACTTTTTTGACAGCATCTCACAGAAGTCAATCACCGTTAGATGATGCCAGATACTGAAGGATAGTATGATACAGATTCTGTGCGAGCTCGAGATGTTCTTCCCTCCATCATTCTTAGATATCATGGTCCATCTAATGATCCACATATGCGATGAGATCCTGTCCCTAGGGCCCTTGTTCCTGCATAACATGTAAGGCCCTGAACGATACAACGGGGTTCTGAAGCGGTACGTTCGTAACAGATCGCGTCCGTAAGGTATCATCGTGGAAGGCTTTAGGGCAGAAGAGTGCATCGAGTTCTGCACGGATTGGTTGGCCGATCAGAAATCAATAGGTGTTCCCGAATCACGGCACAAGGGCAAGCTCGATGGCGAAGGTGGCCTTGCACATACATACCTTAATGTCTATGGAAGAGGAAGGGAAGCTGACTTTGAAAGAGCACATTTGGTTGTGTTGCAAACTGTCGATTGCTGCCGGCCTTATCAGGAAATGCACATGGAACAACTGCGAAATGAGAACCCTAAAAGAGGAGAAGTCTGGATCCACTAGGAGCACAATAAAACATTCGTAGCGTGGCTGAAGAATTATTGGTACGACAGGGAGACGACCAATGTATCAGAAGAGACGGTTGCATGTTTGTCACGGGAACTTGCTTACCACGTCTCTACTTGGCAATCATATGCGATCAACGGCTATAACTTCTACACTGCATCTCAGGACCGTAAAAGCACGTATCAAAATAGTGGTGTAGTCATGACTTCTGAGACCGTGACCGACGACAACAACAAAACCAAAGCGTTCTTCGGCGTTATCGAGGAGATCAGGGAATTGGAGTACTCGATCACAAAGATCCCAATGTTCTAAGATGGACCAAAGGTGACAAAGAAGAAAGTCACAGGTTCACGACGATGGTGCTACCTCCTGAGATCCCTCGTGAACAAGTTGGTGTGAGAAAAATCGGCAAGAGAGGAACCATGGGTCTTTGCTAAATAATGCAAGCAGGTATTCTACATGGACGACCCGGCAAATAAAGGCCGCGTCGTAGTAAGAAGAGGGAAAAGAAGCATTGTTGGAGTGGACGGAGTGACTTCACAAGAAGACCACGAAGGTTTCCATGATCCGACGACCGCCGCAGATGACGAAGAAGCAGAACGCACGATATTAACGAGGAAAAGGAGAGGGAAAAGAAGAAGTGATGGGAGCGACAGCGAGAAAATACCACAAAAACCCTACCTCAGAAGTAGTTCTGCGAGGAGTCAAGTTATGACTTACCGAAGGAAGGAGAAGCACTAGTAGTCACATTGTAAAAATGTACTCGTACTGAATCTTAATGCAATTTGTATGCATGTGATGAATTCTTTGAAATTTATATGCATGGGATGAAATTATTTGTGAAATTTGTATGCATGTGATGAATTTTTTGAAATTTGTACTAGAGAAATGCATGAATTATGTGATGAAATTATGTGTCAAATTTGTACTAGAGAAATGCATGAATTATGTGTTGAAATTATGTGTGAAATTATGTGATGAGATTACTAGTGAATTCCATGATGTGGTGTACAAATACTAGACGAATGCATGAATTTTTTTATCAAACTTGAAATACTAGTAAGTATAATCATCAGTAACGGTCCGCCTGTTATTCGCCCGTTACTGATGAGTGCATATACTCATCAGTAACGGTCGCACAACAGCTTGACCGTTACTGATGAGTGGTTGGGCATTGCTCACAAGAGGTTATCTGTGGCGGTCGCACCGTAGCGCGACCGTTACTGATGATTAAGCCCACATCAGTAACGGTCGGCTCCCTTACCCGCCCGTTACTGATGTACGTAGGGTATATAAGAGAAGACGCCGACACGGTCGAGTCTCATTCTTGCCTGCGCATCCTCCCCTAACACGAGAGACCAGCAGTGGGCGCCCCGCTAACCCTAGCGAAGCTCTGCCCAATTTTCGCGCCGCCACCGCCTTCAACCCCGCGCGCTGCCCCGAGCCCGCCACCGACGGCCTCGCCCTCGCCTCCTTCCTCCTCCGCCCCGAGCCCGCGCCGGATTCTGCGCCGTCTTCCTCCTCCGCCCCGAGCTCGCGCCTCCCCGTCCTCGACCGGAGCCGGCCGCCGACGGCCTCGTCGTCCTCGCCCGGAGCAACCGTCCACCTCGCCCGCGACCTCCGCCCTGAGTCGTCTTCCTCCTCCGCCCTGAGCCGTCTTCCTCCGCCGTCCCCGAGCCCGCGCCACCGAGCCGTCTTCCTCTTCCCCGCCGTCGACGCCATGCCACCGAGCCATCTTCCTCGACCCACAGGTGCGCGCTCCCTCTGCCTCCCTCTCACTGTTAGGGTTAGGGTTCGCTGTTAGGGTTAGGGTTAGTGTTAGGGTTCACTGTTAGGGTTAGGAATTGCTGCTTCTGCCCCTGTTTTACAAGTGTTAGGGTTCACTGAGATTAAAGAGCATGATTTATACAAGTGTTAGCTTGCTGATTTGAATTAAAGAGCATGATTTGGATTATGTAGCTATATAATTTATATGCTACAATATACATGTTTGCGTAGTGTTCCCCGAGCCACAAAAGCATGTTAATTTGATAATTGAATTGTAGTTTGTCGTAGTGGATAATTGAGTTAGATGGGCACACATATTGTGAATTTGATATATGGTTAGTACATTGTAGGGTTAACTTTTTATACGGATGCTTATCTTCAAATTTTTTATATGCTATATACATGATGTTTTATATATAGCACACATGAGTACATGCATTTGATCATATATAGCACACGAGTATATGCATTGCTGTCATATATTAGATGTTATCATATATACATGCTGTCATATATACATGATATGGATCTTATATGTGAATTGTGGGCCCGACCATCGTGTCGGGTCATTGGAGAAGGGGCCGGCCATCGTGCCGAAAGGGTACATACGCGGGTGGGTTTTTTATGCAGATTTCGAGCTCCTAGTAGAAAAAATTTGCTAGTTTTTTAGCATAGGTCATGCCGAAATTTTCGGCCGATATATATTTGATGGTTTTGATGGCATAGGTACGAAATGGACAAGAGTAGCCAGAAACCAGTTCTTGATCGGGAGGAGGTAGATCGTGTCGATGAAGAGTCTTCATCGGGAGAGCAAATTGCTAGCTCTGGTTCAGGCCGCTCTCGTTCAGAAGAGCGCGACAACGAGCGACGGGTGGAAAAGAGTAACCCGCAGCCTTCTGAAACTCCCGCTAAGAAGCAAAGGAAGAAGACGCCGAGGGGGAGCCACAACTTGAAGGAGTTCTATTATGTGGTCACCCGGCACTCTGAAAGAGGCCGCCCAGAGTCGCTTGAGAGGGCACAGAAGGCCTTCGCAACGACCTGTGGAGTCGTTGCAAGCAAGTATTGCAAGATCACCGATGAGGGGAGTAACATCTCTGAAGTCATTAGAAACACGTGCATCACGGACGTTGCAAGGAGGTTCCAAGTCACCGACGAGTGGCGCGAGCGATTCCTACCGGCCGTCAACATAGCAGTCCGCAATGGACTTGCTAATTGGAAAACCACCGCTAGAAAGTGGATGGACAAACCCTACGACATCATCAAGAAGAAATGGCCATCGGTAACTGATGAGGCCGAATGGGAAAAGTTCAAGAAGGAATCGTCTGACCCTGCCTTCATTGCGAAGAGTGAACGCATGAGGGCGTTGCGCGCGAGGAAGCCCTTGAACCACAGGCTAGGGAGTGCAGGGAAAGAGGGGAAGAAGAAGGTCTGGCGCAAGCAGGACCGAATTCTCGAGGCGGCAGGCAGGGTGCCTCCAGTGCATGACATGCTGGAGGACCAACGTGCTAGAGAATATGCACGTCAGCACATGACACCCGAGGAGTGGGCGGGCATTGAGCCAATGCATCCGCCTGTTAAAATTTTTACGGTAAGGGTTCACGTGCATTTAGTTGTTTTCGATGTTAATTATGACACTTCTGATCCATATAGACTCACGTCCTGTCTTATATGATAACAGGAAAATGCCCACAAATGGGAGGAGAGTAAGAGGTCAGAAACCTCTGACAACTCCGTGTAGAGCAAGAGGTGGGAGTCGGCTGTGACCACTGGCTTGCAAAAGATGGAGCACACGGGCCGTGTCCTAGGAGAAGGCGAAGGGGCCTGCTGGGATGATTATTTCCCGCATGCTCCGAAGCGAAGCAGGGTCCAGAAAAAGCTCCCCGCTTCTTCTGAGATAATAGAACAAGCTAATGCGGAGGCGCGAGAGCAGGCATCTATCGTGTCTCAAGAGGTGTCGCGGGAATATGCAGTGCAAGCTGTCCATCATTTTGTGTCGGCATTGGCCAAAGACCAGCCCGCCCTTGGCGCCATACTCGGGGGAGGAGTGGAAGGTTTGAGGAACCTCCTTCCTCCTCTTCCTCCTCTTCACCCGCGAAATAGCACCCCGCTGAAGAGCAGCGCTGCCTCCGACACACGTATGGAGGACGAAGACACCTACACCCGAGGTTACAGCCCGGCTCCTAGCATGGACAACCCCCCCGCTAGCCAACCTTCCCCTAGCGAGGGCATCCGGGATAACGATCCGGGTCCGAGCGACAACATCCTTGTAAGCTAAGCAATCTTTTCAAACTCTTTTTCACTCCTTACCTTCATGAATAAAGATCTTACACACATATGCCTTCTTCTTGTTACGCGCAGACACCGGTGAAGTGTCGTATCCACGTTGAGAAGCCTGGGAAGCCTGTAGGCGCCATTGGCCGCCTGATGCCCAGACAATCACCGCCACTGGTGCACGACGTTCTCATGAACGACGCACAAGTGAGTGTGATGGTGGACTCCGTCGTCGAGGAGCATCGGGATTATGCTATCCCGCTACCTCCGGAGGAAGGCGAGGATATCCTAGGCGGTTGTCCAAACTACCGCATTATGTGGCCTAGGAGCTTGGTATCTCTCTACAACCAGCACGACCCTCTATGACTCCATCTCCCTCCGCACACAAAGGTACTTCTCATTCGCCGCTCGGCCTTTCCCCTAGGATACTTCCTCCTGTCAATGCCGGCGGAGATGAAAAGCGGGCAATTTCGATGTCTGCACAGCTCAAAGATAGCCAGACCACAGGGTCGGCACAGGCTGGAAGCGTCCCTCCCACCTCTCTCTTGGGTGCCGCTGAGTCCATGGGTGGCCGCAAGATCGACGACAAGTACAAGGCAGAGGAGCAGAAGGCATGGGACAGTAAACAGAGGAGGCATAAAAAGAGGGGGCGCGGCGGCAAGACCATCAAGGAGTCCTCCAATGTCACTCAAGATGAGATGCACCATGTGGCTGACATAACTGGAGTCTGGGAGGACAATAGGCCTGACATTCTCATCAAGAACCCATATCAAGGCCAGAGATTCGAAGACGGATCCTATTTTGTGGCTAGGGAGTCCGACCGGGTGCTTCTTTCCTATCCTGGAAGATTGATGGTCACCGAAGATTCCCTGCGTGCCGTGTCCAGAGAGATGCAAGAGCTTCATCAGTTCTACATGCAAGCATCAGCTGGTTCTCAACACATGCCCAACAGATCAATGTTAGAATCCCAAAAGACTTTGCCTTCTTTGACCAAGAAACTGGAACCATGCAGGAACGTCCTATCACCTTTGGTGTGGAGTTCAACAAACTGTTCCACCTCTTCAACCGCCAAAAGCTTGATATCAACCTCTTAAGGCTGTG
The DNA here is from genome assembly GCF_000005505.3 of Brachypodium distachyon. Classification (NCBI taxonomy): domain Eukaryota; kingdom Viridiplantae; phylum Streptophyta; class Magnoliopsida; order Poales; family Poaceae; genus Brachypodium; species Brachypodium distachyon. The sequence continues at coordinate 13,541,954 of NC_016132.3, read as the reverse complement.
GTCTGCCTACCAAATAAGAGAACTGTGGCAATTGGAGGTAAAAAAAGTAGCCATTCTAGACCCCGCGATGTTCAACTACGGTGACATCGGTTTTGAGCCAGAAAAGGATGCCTCAAGAACCGTGGCATCTAAATACTTGGTGGCATATCTCGAGAAATACGCGAACCACGACTTCATCCTCTTCTTCCTTAATTTGGAGTAAGTTCAATTTTATATATGGATCCGTTTGTTTTTTCTAATTCAGTCTTTCTAATACACCCTTAGATACTAAAGTTTGTTTCTTTTGAAAACAGAGACCATTGGGTGACACTACTCATTTGTTTGCCTTGGTCCGTGGTGTTCTACTTCGATTCACTACTTCCGAAGAAGGGTGTTCGAGGCCGGTTTTGGAAACCCATCAAATCACTCATTAACACTGCCTGGAAAGTGTAGACCAAGGGAAAACTAGCTGGTAAAGGCTATAAAGAGGAGCCTCACCACAACCACAGGTTCCCTTGCCAGCAACAGCCGCCAGGCAGTGTGTTCTGTGGCTACTGCCAGCATGTTCAAGCCTGAGTGGAAGGGGTTAGTCACGGCGATGGAAGAGCACTGGCGGCCCCGAATGACAATGGGACACCGACCAAAATGGATCGTCTATAACATTCAAAGGGAGTTCGCCCATCTCATAAACAATGAGGTCATCAAGCCTAGTGGGGACTTCTACGAACGCGTGCAACAAGTCGTGTCTAGGGTTCACTCACCACAATAGATATTCAAACTTGAAATGAGATACATTTGTATTCTTTGTATGCTTCTATGAAATTTTGGCACTTTGTAATCTATGTCGTGAAGTGAGATACATTTGTATTCTTTATATGCTTTATATGATGCGGCTTATATACATTTGTATGCTTTAAATGATGTGATGTGATGCGGCTTTATATGTATTTTTCTGTGATGAGATACATTTTTCTGTGATGAGATAAATTCTGTGATGTGCTGTATATAATTTGCTGTGTATTTCCTGTGGTTTTAATTTTTTTTTTAAATACTGAAAATGTACCAGTGTCGGTCGCTCGACAAGAAGCATTTACATATAACCAAACTACTTCGATGCTTACAAAGATTGCATGATACGATTATTAGGATATATTACCGCACTTCAAAATCAATATCCTAAATCTAGACACTCAGACCCTAAAGACACAATCTATACTGGACCAAGGAAACCAGAAAGCCGCATCCATCGATTTTCCCTCGACCTAAACAATATTGGAAATACCGCTAGGACAGACGGTATATGAGCCTTTAGAGAAAAAAAAAGAACAAACACAATTTTCAAGGCTTTGTTACCCTGTAAAATCCAATTTGTCAACAAAATATAATTATATTGAACCTAGATATCTATATGTATGTGCGTATATATACATGGGTAAAATAGTAGATGCTCGATGGTGCTCGGGTCCATGTTAAATGCACAAATCCAAAGTAAATCTGAATATAATTTTTGAAACATGTATTTTTTTCGTTGCATGCCTTTGCGTTATATAGCTAAATGGAGAAAGCATAGCTTTGAAAAAAAAAACATATTTCGATTCAAATTAGTTTAGATATATTTGAATCACATATCCCGAAATCTGGGTGCCCCATTTGGGTTTTCTGTATGGGTATGTTTATTCTTTCCCAAATAATGTACAAATAATATATGCAATTTTACATAATATATTTAAAAATAATGTACACATAATATATTTATTTTTTATAGAGAAATATTACGACATAAAATAACATAACAAAGCAACACTGGAAGTATGTAAATTACTATGTACAAACAAAAGCAATATAGAAATATCATTTTCTGTCCCTGAAGCGACCGCCCCCGTACACGGGTTTGATCTCTGTGCTTTAGTGCTAGTCCCTGGATCGACTCACTAGCACACACAGTTTCAACATGTAATATCATACAACAAAGGTCTCAATATTACAACGAATCATCCAGAATTTAAAAGGTACTTACAACTCGCATAACCTCACGGGTTAGCTGGAAATAAAACAACTGTTTAGCAGCGGAAAACGAAAGATACAAGGGCACATCAACACCACGGTGAGAGCGTGTTGGAATGTAAGCCCGTAACCCAAACAAGCAGAACGTACATCTTACTCGTCGTCGGAGCTTCCTGCATCATTAAACGATGCAACCACTAGGATCAATACATTGGATGTATTGGCAAGATTCACCTGGAGTTATATCAGAGCTTACCAAGTAAATGCATAATGTGGCAAAGTGGGGTTCAACGCTATTTGCATAAAAGCATAGTTATTGAATCCTATCTTTTAATCAAATAGAATTTTATCACCATTGGACACGGGGTAGAGACACCCATGCTCCTATTAACCTAGAGCACATTGAAGTGGATTCATCAAGTGCTCCTACCCTGTTCAACCTTTCATTTTACTTAAGAAATTGGAGTGAGCGAGACTTTCCTTACAGCTCCACATCTAGTTGCTCAAATTGTCCGTTGCCGGGGACACGGCTAAGTACTTAGTTTTGACGCTCTCGAGAGTTTTGTACACATTCCCCACAAGAAACCGATGGGTTAATCCCTTGCTGTCCTCATGGTAGAGTAGCAACGGCATCGATTATGACATTTTCGGAGGTAATTCCCTAAACCACGAGAGAATCACGCTCCTCCTACACAGCTACCTCAGTACAATTCCTCGGGTCTAGTTTCATACAACTTACTCTTGTCTCACCAGAGCCCATATAGCATTGTGGTTGTACTGGAAGCTGCTAAATAGGAAACTAGTCCAGTCTCGGTTACCCCAGGTGGCATTCCACATTTGCAACGTAGGCGCTCCCCGAATCCACGGGAGAGACGTCCATGGACGATCCATTCCTGAATCCACAGGAACTCGACTCAGAGGGACCCATAGAAATGGACCTGATGCCGGTAATCCTCAAAATCCTCAAAGCAGCCCACCCAGGATGGTTCATTGAATTAATTGTTTTGCCTTACATCTAATAAAACATTTCATATCGCCAAAGGCATAACAATATCATAATGTAGTTGTTTCCCCCATGATACTACCATAGCTTAGCATTCAACTACAATCGATGGCAATTTTGGTAGCAAGGTAATGGCGAGGGTAAACTAGACTACCTGGGATTTATAGCTAGCATAAAAGTACGAGTAATATTCCTGATGCATATAATAAAACATCTAGTGCACAGTAAAAATATTTAGGAGAATGATCAAAGTGAACTTGCCTTGTCCAAGGTTGTGGTAGTTCTCGCACTCTTCGCAACAACAAGGATTACACTCCACACAATCTAAAATAAAAGAAACATGCACACAATAAACACAACATCCAATACAAAAGCCATGCCATGATGCATATACTATGATGATGCACAACAAAGGTTACTTCCAAAGTACAAAGTTTCGTTTCTGTTTTGAAAAGTTTTTCATATAATTTGGACAGATTATACAACATCAAAGTGGTAATTATATGCATGATACATGGATAGGGTTTAAAACAAAAGATTGTGCGGCTTTTGCAACATAGAGCAATATTTAACTTGTATGCCATGATTATACACAAAATAATTTATTTTCTGGGCCTAATGGACAGAGAACAAGTTTAAATAATTTTACAGCAAGATAACATGGTCAAAACTATTTTGAAACAATCCATTTGAGATTTAAACCATATCCAACCATTCTGTAAATAACTTCTGTCTAAGTTGTTCAAAACTGAAATTAATCAGTGCCAAAATATTCTACACGTTGTGACGATTCCAGAAAGGTGTGGAACACAATTTTTGGACAAACGGTTTGAAAGATATGAGGCTTTGAAGTTACAGGAGCTTTTCTGCAAAATTGCATTATCTAATTCGGCCAAAATAAAAAAAATAAAAAAAAAGGCACTGCCACGTGGCAGAACATGAGTGGCCGGAGCCTAGGGTTCCGGCCGGCGGCGCGGATGGGGTGGCACGGGGGCGGGCGGCGGCAGGCAGGGCGCGGGCGCGGCCGAGCGCAGGTGGCGAAGGGCGCGCGGGGCGGCGCGTGAAGGCGGCGGGAGCGGGCGCGGGCAGGCGGGCGGCGCAGGCGGCGGGGGCGTGCGCTCGCGGAGGCGGGCGCGCGGGGGCGGCGACGGCGCGGGGGCACGGGCGGCGCAGGCGGCTCGGGCGTGCGCGTGCGGAGGCGGGCGCGCGAGGGCGGCGACGGCGCGTGGGCGCGGCGCGGGGCGTCGGACGCGCGGCGACCGGCGGCGCAGGTCGGCGCCCAACCTTGAAAGCGAGCGCGTCACCGGACGCGCTAGGGAGAGGGGTGAAGCGATCCCCCCCTTCACAGGGTTCGATCTCTGTGCTTACAGTGCTAGTCCCTGGATCAACTCGCTAGCACACTTAGTTTCAAAATGTAATATCAAGATTCAAAGGTCAAAAGTATATTACATCGCATTGATCCAGAATTTAGTAGTAACTTACATATTGCATAACCTCATGGGTTATCTCAAAAGAAAATAAAATCTTGCAGCGGAAAGCAGAAGATGCATGAGTCCCATATCAACTCCACAGTCGAAACATGTTGGAATGTAAACTCGCAACCCTAACAATTCGTACCTCACTTTTCACCTGATTCACCTGCAACATTTAAACGTTGCAGCCGCTAGGGAGTCAATACATTGAATGTATTGGCAAGTTCACAAAAGGGTTATAACAGATCCTATCAAGTATATGCAGTATTTGGCTTGGTGGGGTTCAGGCTTTATGGCGGGGTAGCAAAACATAGTTTATCTTACTACAAAGAATGATACATTATTGTTAACTAATGGATACGGGGTAGAAACACCCATGCTCCTATTAACCTAGAGCACATTGAGTGGATTACATCAAGTGCCCCTACCATGTTCAAACCATTCATTTTATTTAAGTAGTTGGAATGAGTGAGACCTTCCTTACAGCTCCAATATTGAAGCGATCCCCCTTCACCAAGGGTTCGATCTCTGTGCTTACTTGTGCTAGTCCCTGGATCGACTCACTAGCACACACAGTTCAAGATGTAATACCAAGATACAAAGGTCAAAAGTACTTTATTACATCGTATCATCCAGAACTTAAATTGTACTTACAAACTTGCATGACCTCCAAGGCCAGCATAAACGAATAATGTTCAAAACCATGATAACAATGTATCATGAAGCTGCAGCGAAAAGGTAGAGGAAAAGGGCCTCATCTACTCCTAGAGGAGAGAGCATGTTGGAATGTAAGCACATGACCCAAAGAAATATCGACGAACCTCACTCTTCGTCAGTTTCACCTGCATTATTAATTGCAGCCACTACGTGGTCAATACATTTGAATGTATTGGCAAGCTCACTAGAGTTATAAAGGACCTACCAAGTACATGCATTGTTTGGCTAAGTGGGGTTGGCTACTTTGCATAAAAGCATCATTATTCAAATCCTATCATTTTTAGACAAATAGTTTTGAATTCTATTGGACACGGGGTAGAAACACCCATGCTCCTATTAACCTAGGCACATTGAGTAGAAACATCAATGCTCCTACCCAGTTCAAAACCATTCATTTTATTAGAAAATTGGAATGAGTGAGACCTTCCTTACAGCTCCAATATCTAGTTGCTCATAATTGTCCGTAACCGGGGACACGGCTAAGTACTTAGTTTGACACTCTCGAGAGGTGGTACACTTTACCCACAAGAATTCGACGTGTTAATCCCTTGCTGTCCTCCGGGTGGAGTAGCAACGGCATCGACTTCAAGAATTTTCAGAACATGTTCACCCAAACAACCTGAGGGACCCGCGCTCCCACCTACACAACTACCTCAGTACAATCCCTCGGATGTGGGTAAACATTTCTTACTCCATCCAGGCAGAGCCCATATTACCATGTGGTTGTACTGGAAGCTACTAAACAGGAAACTAGTCCAGTCTCTGGTTATCCCGGGTGGCATCCCACATTGTGACGAAGGCGCTCCCCGAATCCACGGGAGAGACGTCCATGGACGATCCATTCCTAAATCCACAGGAACTCGACTCAGAGGGACCTATAGAAATGGACCTAATGTCACGACATCCGAATACTCAAAGCAGCCCACCCAGGATGGTTCATTAGGGTTGTTTTTGCCAAGTCTCCAAAATTACTCCACATCATCATTTCACAGTGAACCGAGATTCCCTCCCTCGTTTACTAACATAGCAGGGCTAAGCAAAACTAATCACGATGGCTATTGGTGGAGGATTCATGGCAAAGGTAACCCCTTAGCTAGTAGGTTAATCATAGCAAGCATAAGTACGAGTAATAGTCCTATCAATGCATTTCTACAAACAACTCTAATGCATAAGTATTTTAAAAACAAACAGTAATAGGATATGATCAAAGTGAACTTGCCTGATTAGTGTCTTTATATTCTTCTTCTTTTCGATAGTCATAGTTACCGCACTCCGTATAATCTATCGCGAAGAACGAAAAGCAATATTAAATAACCATTCGACAACTCCAAATCATAACTCGAAATAAAGAACCAAAGCAATATACAAAATTTAAATTAAACAGTACCTAACTACTGTTAGGCTATCCTAGGCATAGATCTAAGAGGTAGGAACAAGGCTTGGGTTCTATCGGAGTTGAAACGGTGAAGTCATTAGCTGTTAACAGATACAATTTTCTAGGGGTCATGGGTTACTGTAGAATAACTTTGGAAGGTGTACGAAGTGGTCCAGAAATTAGAGTTTGGTGTACTCTTGTCACAACAGAAAGAATGAACTAGTTTGAAAATATGGATCAACATGTATGGGCTTTGGAACATTGCTAATCAATAAGACAGTGTTAATAGATTTAAAGTTTGGTTGGGCATGGACTAGTGTGGCTAAGCCTGGAATTTAAGTCTATAGAAATTGTTATAACTTAGATACTTTGGCTGTTTGGCAAATGGTGCTAAGTGGCAGAACATGAGATGAAAAGTATACTACTGTATAGTATTAAGATTGTAGTTGCTAACCCAACAAGTCTCATCCCAAAAGGATCTACAGAGAATTAGCTACCGGCTTGCAAATCTGGCTAGTCTGATTCTGACAGATTAAAGATACTAACTTCTACTGAAACTATACTGGTACTAATGGCTTCAAAAGACAGTGGACCAATGGGATGAATTAAACTAGATCTAACAAGCTTTCAACAGAAACTGGTTTAACCTAAATAGGAGTTGTGAGTAAAAATATAAAGACTTACAAAACAGGCTAATCTATAACAAAGTTTCTGTAACTAAAAGGCTTAGAATTGGCAGTGGGAAACTGTTGAAGGTACTGTTTTGCAACGACAATTCACTAGTGTAGATGAACTTGGAAAGGTGTTAAATGAGGTCTAGGATTTATATTTGGATTTAATATTGATATGACAGAAAGAATCATCTAATTTGGAGTAATGGCTCAAAAGATATAGGCTCCGGAAGACAGCTAACTGATGTGACAGTGTTAACAGATACGACTTTTGATTGAAGACGCACCTCCGTAGATGAATCCTAAGTTGTGCAAGGTGTACACTAATCTGTAGAACATGATCTAATTGATGATCTATAGAAGGTTTGGAACCAAACGGATTAATGGAACAATTTATATTAATTTAGAAAGGTGGCTAATCCAGAAACAGTATACTGTGAATAGCAATTTCCAACGAAGATCATGGAGACGGGGTATACAAACTGGTCTGGTCTAGAGAGGTGGACGTGATCTAACTAAAACAGAAAGATTCGGCCAAAAATGATACTCAGATCAAAAGATATGGGCTTCTAAACATGGCTAATCAAAACTGCTGCGGTTGAAAAGTTGCTCACCGGAAAAGACGGAGTTCGCCGGAGTTGGAAGAGGACGGCGACGATGTCGACCTAGGGTTCGATGGGACCGTGGAAGACGTCGAGGCGGACATCGTGACACGGCTTGTGCGGTCGTAGCATCTCCGGACGGCGACGGGCGGAGCTCCGGACGCGGCTTCGGCATGGGTTCGGGGACGGCGCGACCAACGGCGTCAAGAGGTCACGAAACCTTGTCACAAAGGTAGGTAAGGGTCACATGAGTCTACCGGTGAAAGGAATCGAAGAACGGAGGTTCGGGGTGATCTCACCGGCAACAATGGTGGCGGTGACCGGCGGAGGAAGACGTCGACGTAGCCGGCTGTACAAAGGTTTTGAGACCAAACTTTCTACATGGGATTGGGAGAGGAGAAGCAAAGGCTCAAAGGGACGTGCGTGGAATCCTTTTATAGTGGCCGAGAAGGGAGATCGGACGCGGATGTCGACGGCCGACATTCGGGGCGCCTCTTTTGGAAACTGCGATTATGAGAGGAAACTTCAAATTGATTTCCTGAATGGGTTCCCGGGATGATGAGGATTGATGGAGTGGTTTCCTTTCGAAGAAAGACGTGCGGGAAGGAAAGAAATCGAAGAAAGAAAATATGAAAGGAAGGAATTCCTTACGTGCAGAGGAGGAAGAACGAGCTCGTGCTCCTGGTGCTCGCTGGCTGTGGAGATGGGCCGGCCCAGTTGGGTCGGTCCATTCTCTTCTTTTTTTTTCCTTTTTTTTATTTCTGTTTTTATTAATAATTTTTGATTCCTAACTCCAAATAAGTCCAAATAAACTCCAGTAAATTTGTAAATTCAAATCCTCCGAAGTGTGAACTTTTGGAACTTGAATCCTTTCAAAATAAAATAGGTAAAAATACTTTTGCTTATATAAATGTCATTAGGGCTTTATAAGTAATACATAAAATAGATTTTGAAATCTATCATGAAACCTTTGTTTCATAAATTAGTTTAAACTCCAATAAAATATTGGGTTGGCATACTTTGCACTAAAACCCTTCATTAGCTAAATACCTGATTGGGTTGAACTCCAAATAAAATCTCATAATAATTATACGGTTCAATAAAATTGTCAAATAGCTTTACAACACCAAATCACTCACTTTGAAATCATAGCAAATGTTTCCAACTATATATAATTTGAGAAGTCACATTATCCCACTCTCAACGACGTAATAAATGTTGGAATAACATTTGCACATGAGGATGTCACGTTATCCTCTTCTCGAATATTTGATAACTTCTTCTCAAAAACAAAATGAACATGACAAAGCAAATATCGAGAGAAACATAAGTGAATCATTATATATGTTTTCCAACCATATATTTGGGAAAGTCATATTATTCCCTTTCTTTAACATTTATATAAATGTTAGAGAACATTTCTAATCGATTTAAGTATTCCAGCGATGCTCTCAAATGGTCATGGCATCCTAATTGGAAACTTAGTGTGCTAGTAAATTCTTCAGAAAGAAAATAGGATTTACTAGATGCGAATAATAGTTCGGCTAGAATCATAATATGCAAATGGTTCGAAATAAAATACTTTGGACTTATATAAATGTCCCAACCATGTTGTATAATTTGGATAGTCATATTAATCCACTCTTTTGTTGAATATTCAAACAGGGTGTGGAAAAATTTAAATAAGTCCTAAAAATTTCAAATCCTTCAGAAATTCACAACCAAAATATGTCCAAAGCCAATATTTTAATTAAAATAATTATTTTATTTAACATGCCAGAATTGGAAAATTCTGGGATGTTACAAGCACGCACACGGTCTGCTGAGGCATGGGTGATGGGCTGAAGAATATAGTCTCCAAAATCTTTCTTCTCACCCTTGAAGATGGCAAGCAGCAGATTGCGGTGAAGACCGGCTATCTCACCGGAGCTGCCTTGCTTGGGGGAGAGAGTGAAACGGAGAATGTCATTGAGAATTTTCACTTCATGCTTCAACCCAGCCAGTCCTCCATACGCGCCATAAAATCCGTCTTCATAGAGAATGGCAATGTCTTCATCTGAGGCAGCCTGTTCTTCATGGATCTTGGGTTGGCCATCGAACTCAGCGAGACCAAGGAAATCCTTGAAGTGCCTGGAGGTGCAGCTGTGTCTGTCCCCATCAGTCATCCAGTAGATGTTGTAGCCCTTTGAGTTGTCTTCAAATCTGTAGACCTTTCTACCGAAAGTAGTATAAAACTGAAGAATCAGCTCATCATGCCAATTCTGGCAGGTCTGAACAAACTTGAGCATATGCATATTATTAAGAGCATTGGCAGCAGTCATGACTCCACTCTGACGATTGGTGGCGAACCATTCATCATTGATGTACTTCATCTTGGCAAAGTGGATCCGTGGCAGAAGAATCTGCGCATAATAGACCTGCTACTCAAAAGACCAGAACCTCCGGTCTTCAGCTGATCTCTCCTCCTTCTACTTCAGCCCATTCTCCAGCCTTACGTGGCGAAGCTCAGCGTTCTTCAGGGCCTTGAAGTAAACCTTCTCTTGGTCAGAGGATATAGGCATCTTTGGCTTGGGAGACAACAGCTCGCGGTTGTCTTCAGACAAAGTTTGAGATCTCACAAGCATCTGTGAGAGTCTCCTGTCTTCACGATCCTTAGCGAGTCGGGATCGTCTCTTATTCTGCGCAGGCTTGAGCAGATCTTCTGGCACATGGTCAATCTCCATTAGATCATCAGAGGCTTGCGTGAGGTCTCTCTCTTCTTCCTTCTTCTCTTCTTCCTTCTCTTCTTCTTTCTCCTCATCACTTGAGGAATTTGGGTCGGACGGGTCGGACAGGTCGGACGGGGCAACAATTTTTTTCTTCTTAACAACTTTCTTCACACGAACTTCCGGCGTTGGCACTGAGGCATCTACATCAGTTTCTGCGTCATTGACATTCAGATCACGAGTGGCTTCAGCTTCGAAGGCACAGGTTCTTCCTTCTTCAGCAGAGGCATCCACTGATTCAGTGCGAGGCAACGAGCTGCTGGTGGGGGGTTCCTCAGGACGGGTGATGTCTTCTTGGTTCTTTCCCAGCACCTCATCTCCTTCTTCCTGTTGAGCGGTGTGCTCAGACAGTACTGTGGGGGATGAAGCAGCTTGTTCCTGTTCCTCAGCAAGGGAAGTAAACTTGACTGTTGATGTATCTGGCACAAGTGTGTCAATAGCTTTCTTCAGAGGAACGGCCGCAGATGATGAAGTGGAGGAACTTCTTCCGGCAGGAACTTTGATCTTTAGACCAAACTCCTTGGCAGTCTTCTTCACTTCAGCGATCTGAGACGCCTGACGAGTCATAGTAATCTTCTTTGATGGGACGGTCTGAGGTAAATCCTGACTTTCTTTAGAGTTAGAGGGGGCAACTGTATCATGTCTGGCCTTGAGACCAATCTCACGACGGGTCTCACGAGCTGCATCCCTCGTCTTCTCATATTCTCTCTTCTCCCAATCAACTTCTTCATTTCCGCCCTGTACTTCAGGCGTTTTCTCGGCGGATTTCTTCCTTGCTTCATTCTTAGCCTTATCAGCCTTCAGGCTTTCGGCTGCTTGTTTCATCTGCTCAGCGAGCAGAGCTTTCTTCTTCTTCTTCTCAAGATCAGCTTGAGTTTTGAATGCAAGTTCCTTTTCTTTCTTCAGAGCGATGAGGTCAGCCCTTTTCTTCTCTTCGGCTTCCTTTTCAGCCTTCTTCTTCTGCAATTCAGCAGCTTTCTTCTCCTTCAAGGCAGCTTCTGCCTTCTCCTTCTCAACACCTTTCTTCTCAGCACGGTCTTCTTCTTCTAACCACCTGGCAACACGCAAACTGCGGTTCTGCTCCCATTCTTCAGCCGGAGTCTTGGCAACAATCAGGCCTTCAACATGGCTCATGAGGGAATCCGGGAGCGTTCCTTCATTGAAACCAGCAAGCAGAACTGGATCAATGTGAACAACTTGAGGAGGATATGGAACTTCTCCAGAGGCCATGGCGGCAGCAGTAGCAGCAGCAGCATCCTTGGATGAGGAACCGGGTCCAACAGCAGAGGCTTTCCTAGCTTTCTTCAGATCCTTCTTGAACTGTTTCTCTGCGTCTTCAGCGGATTTCCTCTTCTCAGGCACCTTGGCCTTGCCCTTGGAGTCTTCACTGGGCTTGTTGCGAGGCACAAGAGGAGGCAGTGAAGAACCTCTGATCCTGGATGCTCTGGTAGGACCACGTAGTTCAACGGCTGGTTCAGACAGGAATACATCGCTGTTTTCAATGTCTGAAGCCTTCTTGGACTTGGGCTTCTTGGAGAGGTCAACATAGTTGATATCTCTGATGATCTGCAGAGCTCTTCTATTGAATTCCTCACGGTGAGGTCCGCCTTCCTTGCAGGCAATCTTGAAGTTTCCCAGCTTGGGAGCCGGAAAATACAGGTTGGCACTCTCCGCTTCCTTCGTTCTTCTCCGAATCTCAACGGCTAACACATGAAAGGGCTTGCGGATTATGTGCTGGAGACGGTGCTTTCTCTTCATTCTAGTCTCCACTTCCACATCTTCTTCTGAAGAATAGAAGAGAAAGATTTCTTCAGCAGTGGGAGCAGGCACATCCTTGAACTTCTTCACCTTCTCCTTCTTTTCTGCCTTGGGCTTAGACGCCACTTTCTTTCCACGACTGGGCAAAACTTCACCAGGCCGTGGGGAGTTGATGGCATACTTCAGGCGCACACCAGGAGAGGGTGTCACTCTTAGAGGCACAGGGTCTTCAATTTCTTCATCTTAGTCTTCAATCCTTACTCTGGGAGAAACCGGCGGTGAGGGCTCAGACGTTGAGTCAAACTGGTACTGTTCTTCTCTGTCAGAGTCATTGCTGGAGCGGGTTGAGTCAGACATGGTGACACCTGTGAAGTAGATGATACGAAGAATAGGCAAGAAGCACACAAGTTCTCAGCAACAAAACGATTTTGACAAGAGTTTTTAGTTGAAGCAGATTTACTACGTTTGTGAAGAATGACAACTCTGTTCTTCAACGAAGATAGCTACACAGATCTAAACTGCAAACCTACTAGAGCTTCAACCTAGATCTTTTTAGCTAGAACTTCGGAAATACGGAGCACATCAATCTACGCAAACATAGCAATATACAGGAGTGAGAATTCATCTAATGAAGATTTGAAGTGTACCTAGGATGATCTTGGTGAAGAACAGAGGAATCATCGAAACCCTAACCGCAAAGCCCTAACTCGGCGAGAGCGGTCAATCTACTGCAGCAAACGAGGATTTTAGATGCGTTTGCTACGCGGAATCGATCTAAGAGGGGAAAAACGACGCTTGCCTGGAATTCCCGACTTGGATCGATGTAAAACAGCGGCGGCGCTGAAGATTCGAGCTTGAAGAATGCGTCCGGGCGTTCGCGGCGAGGAGGAGGTCGCGAGAGCTTCGAGCGCGAGAGCGGTGGATTTTGGGGGCTGAGGTGATTTTTCCAAGGAGGGGTGGAAGTCCTTATATAGGGAGGTGAAAAAGGAGGATCTTACGGTATCTTTTTATCCCAAAATTTCCGTTAGGATTTCCCCGTATGGTTTAAATTTCCTTAGGGATAAGATTTTACCGTTCGGAAAGATTCGTGAAAACTACGGCTAAAATGGAGATTCCGTTGAAGTTGTATTCTTCAGAACTTTGAAGATTGACGGTTTTACTGAAAACAAAACTTGTTTTTGAAGAATGAAAATTCTTACATCACCGACAAAGATTTCGATGATACTTGAATTATGATGAACAGACTTTGTGTACAGACAAGAAATAGATAAGATAGATAGGTTCTAAGGTGTCCTTAAGTTTCATTTTCATCTGTCAGCAAGAGGCAACAGCAGTGAAGAACAATTGTGCAGATGAATTTGAAGAAAGAGGCAAATAATAGGCTTCTAAACCTACTGAAGACAAACGAAAAACGAACAACAAATATCACAAACTGAGGAATAGAAAAAACTGAAGACAATGCAGGTGAAGTAAACGTGAATGCAAGAGTATTCACAAGTATGCAAGTCTTGAAGAGACATTTCGGGAATTCAAGATGTTTAATTCACTCCTCAGCTCACAGAATCTGATTTTGTCAAGTGGTTTGGTGAAGATATCTGCGAGTTGTTTGTCTGTCCTCACATGGTTTAGGCAAATTTCTCCTTTGGACACATGATCTCTGAGGAAATGGTGTCGAATGTCAATGTGCTTCATGCGAGAATGTTGGACAGGCTTATTGGCAATCTTTATGGCGCTCTCATTGTCACACAGAAGAGGAACGGCATCCACAGAGATACGGAAATCTTTGAGAGTTTGTCTCATCCAGAGAAGTTGGGCACAACAACTACCTGCTGAAACATATTCTGCTTCAGCCGTCGATAAAGCAACAGAGTTCTGCTTCTTTGAAGACCAACTTACTAAGGATCTTCCGAGGAATTGGCAAGTGCCGGAAGTGGATTTTCTGTCAACTTTGCAACCGGCGTAATCTGAGTCAGAATAGCCAACAAGATTAATAGAAGCTCCTTTGGGATACCAGAGACCGAAGAATGGGGTGTGAACTAAATATCTGAGGATTCTCTTCACAGCCATGAGATGACAGTCTCGGTGATCTGCTTCAAACCTTGCACACATGCAAACACTCAACTTGATATCTGCCCTAGTGTCGTCGCACGGTGCTCCGACATCGGGGGCGTGCGGCCACGGCCCCCTTTTAGGTTCGGTAGGAGCGTCGGGGTTCGCCCCGGCGATCGCCGATGCGGCTGAAGGGCCCCCTCCGGACCGGCGAGATGAAGTGCTAGAGGTGCGCGCTAGTCCAAGAACAAGGACACGCACATTTTTACCCAGGTTTGGGCCACCCGGAGGTGTAAAATCCTACGTCCTGCTTGTCTGGGCTGGTATTAGTTGAGAATCGGGTGTTTACAAGTTGCCGAACAAGTTCCCGGGGTTTCTCTCACTGGCTAGGTACTCCTTCTAATCTTTGTGCATGCTGGGAGTTAACTGTGAGTTGGTCGAACTCAACCCTACTGTCTACTGGAGCCAAATAATCTTCTGCCCAGCCCTCTGACCGTTGGCGAGGGTCCTCCTTTTATACTCAAGGGGATGCCAACGGTGTCACGGTGCATGAGTTACAAGTGTCGGGCGGGGAGGCATACAACTCCCCCTAGTGAGCTGGTGCTGCGCATGGATGCCACCTCCGTCGCTAGGGGTCTAAAACCTCTAGGGTAGGATTGGACAGCCATTGTTCCTTTGATCGGACGGGTAACAACCCGTCGGTCGGCTCATTTACTGAGCCGTGCGCCTTATTCCTTGCCCTGGTGGGACCGCACATCCCGCGCCCGCCACGCGTCCTCGTGGCGCTGTTGATCTGGCTACTGGGCCACGCGCCTGAGGCGGGGGCGTGCGCCCAGGAACCCCTTGCCCCGGCAAGTCGACCCCAGGAAGCGCCCGGGCCCCATGGGAAGCAGCTTCCCTGGAGGTGCCCAGGCGGGAATATTCCCCGAAGCCCCGCTAGCCCCTTCCGGGCTGGTAGCTTCCTGGGCTGCTCATAGACGCTAGCCAGGGTGAAACCTTCCCGGGGACTCGGGAACGGGGCCCACGCGTCGCATAGCGGTGGTACCCCTGGTGCCACTGGTGCGACAGCAGCCCCTGGGCGTGGGCCGGCATCACCTGTTCCCGGAAGAGTCTTCTCCCTGGTGGGCCCCGACCAGTTGCGGGCCCGCGTCCCTTCGCCGCCCCGTGTACTCATGCGTTACCACCTCATTCGCCAGTTCGTCGAACAAGGTGATATCAAGTTATGCAAGGTACACACGGATGCAAACATTGCAGATCCGTTGACAAAGGCGCTACCACAGCCTAAGCATGAGGCGCACATGAGAGGTATGGGCATTAGATGTCTAGACATATGATGTCAAGATGATTGACTCTAGTGCAAGTGGGAGACTGTTGGGAATATGCCCTAGAGGCAATCATGTATGATGTAATTCCCAATGTATTCATAAATATTATTAAGTTGTCCTTGTTTGAACATCTGATATGTATCATTGAATATGTGATTTGATTGTGGAACTATGTATTCATGTTGTTCATACTAAATTGTCCTTAGTCATTGAGGTTGTGCTGGACACATAACCTAGACTAATGTGAAAGTTGGCTGATGACTCGGTTCCACTTGTCATGGGCATGGTGATGTCATTCCAGCTTACACGGACTCGGCTAAAGAGTTTAGCGAGTCGGACTGACCCATATTGAGATGCAACGAGTAGGTCGTCATTTGCATGTCTCAATCAATGTAATCCTTAGACCTGAGGTTATCGCACAATCCGAGTTGTGGATCACCAACTTAGGTTCTGTCAAACGTTGTTCCGTAACAGGGCAGTTATAAAGGCAGAGTTCGGGTTGACTAAGAATCAAGCTGTGTGATGTGGATAACCAAGATGGGATTTTGCCCCTCCGACTGGAGAGATATTCTCTGGGCCCTCTCGAGTGATATGATTCGGGAAGCATGGCCATGCGCGACTTGGTTAACTGTTAACCGGGTCGATCGACTAAGAGTTAGTCGGATGAATCGTATATCACGGATCGAGAAGAGAGTTGAACTATTAAAGGGATGACGATTAATCGCCTATAGTTCGACAAGGTATATCGTGAGGCAAAAGGGACTAAGACGTATGTCACATTGGAAGGTACGTCGTCATGACTCGATGGTACTTGGGAGTCGGCACGTTCTGCTAGGAGCCGCTACCGATTGATCGATTGTGAGTCGGACTCCAATCGTGTCCAAGTCGCCATGAGCCTGCGGGGTCACACACTTAAGAGCGGGAGCAAGTATTTGGTCGGGTTGGACCCGAACTGGAATTGGGCTGACAATGCGAGTTGGACTCGCAGGGTGGATGGGCCACAAGGCTTGGAGCCCACTTCCACTCGATATATAAGCAGGGGCGTGGGATGCCTAAGAGGCACGGTTTTTCCACTCTCATGCGTTGAGAACCCTAGCCCGATTCAGTTCAACCGTCGCACCGGACCTAGCAGTCCGCCGCCGGAGCTCCTCCTCGCACGTGTGGATACCGGCAGAGGTGCTGTACGTTCAGCACTTCGACGATCGCGGGATTGGATCGGCTGGATCGGATCGAGGGACTGCACTGCATCAAGGCGCCGCATCAATAATCCGCAACTGCGCGTCTAGTGGTAATCCTCGTGGCCTTCTACCTCGGCTAGATCTTGGGAGTTCGCGTAGGAAAAGTTTTTTGTTTATCTCTACGCGCCCCTTCAGTTCGCAGCGGCCGCAGCCCTCTCCTCGACGGCTCCGTCCGTCCCGACGGCGGCCACCGACCTTGCGGCAGCGGCTGCCTCAGGGGCGCTCGTTGGCACCTCGACGATATCCGCGGCAACTGGGGCCGTGGGTGTCTCGGCGGCGGCTCCCACCTCAACGGGAGCCGCCAGCACCGTGGCAGCAACCGGTCCCGGGGCGCCCGCCGGCACTCCGGCAGCGCCCGCGCCCACAGGGTGTGCCGGTGCCCCGGCAACGGCCTTCGCCCCGGTAGCGGGGGCCTCCGCGAGTTTGGCTTCCGGCGCCGAGGCGGTGTCGCCATCGGGGTATACTGTGACACGTAAATCCAGTTGCGGTGATTAAAGATCAAAGAGTTTGGTCGAATCGGAACACAGATCGGATCTGGGTAAAATTGTTTTATCCGATGAAGAAATCCATGATCGGAATGCAGATTTGATCTGGGACCGCCGGCTTCGCCCTGTCGTAGCGCCTTAGATGTCGTTGCGAGATTCACAACGCCGATAGATATCGTTTCTATGCATAACTTGTTTTGCAGGATGTTGTGAATGGTATGGCTTATGTGCATGTGATGTGTGTAATCCATACGTGATCTGCGTGTCATGTTTTTTGTCAGCCGGCTGGAGCCTAGGTGCTGTCATTTATTGTATAACGACCTGCGTGTCGAATTTTCCATGTAATTTCCGTTCACTAGCTAGTGTAGCTACTTGGAGAACCTGGAGGACATGCAATCCGATGTACAAGTCGGCGACATGGAGTAAGGCGGCACGTGACAAGAATTGGCACGAGTCTACTTACAAGCTTTGTGGAGATGGAGATCACCATGAAGAGAGTCATACCATTTCACATTATAATTGCTTTATTTGTGTTATTGTTATGTCTCAGTTTTACCTCTATTAGATAGTTGGTAGTTTAAATCTCTCAAAGAAGGTCTAGTCGGTCGCCCCGCCAAGTGCTGCACCATCACAAGTTGGACATTCTTGGTAGTGGGCTCATGAAATTGAGGTGCTACCAATTCTTTCCAACTAGGTGGGTTTGAGTCGGACTCTTACAGCGGAAGCACTTGGTAAGCTAGACGAGTCCATCACAACGGTTGTGGGGCTCGGGGCGAGGTAGGTCGGGAGCCGGGGCATGTGATGCCACCCGACTAACAGGAGTCGTATGAGATGCGATTGGCAAGGTGTTGCCTACCTAGATCACTTGGCGGCTAGCGGTGATGCTAAAGCTCACTAGTCGTTTTGCTTATTTAGGATCCTGAATCACTTAGTAACCATCGGAGAGATGTTGGTTCTAGTGGGAGCATAAGTATTAAAGCGTTTAATATTCCTGCTCTTTTGTGAATACATGTCTTAAGTGTTTTTGCATATTTTCTGTTGTAGATCAATGGCACCTAGCAACCTTCCTCATTTGTGCACTTTTGCGTTGAGGTCGATCCTAGAGAAAGATAAACTTAATGGAACTAATTTCACCAACTGGTATCGTAATCTGAGGATAGTCCTCAAGCAAGAAAAGAAGGACCATGTTCTAGACACTCCACTTCCAGATGAGCCTGATGAAGATGCGACAGTCGCTGTCATGAATGCCCACCGTAAGGCTAGAGATGAGTCTACGGAAATTAGCTGTCTTATGCTTGCACACATGGAACCGGACTTGCAGCAGCAGTTCGAGAATGTTGAGGCCTACGATATGATCGAAAGCCTCAAAAGTATGTTCCAGGCTCAGGCAAAGACCGAGAGGTATCAAGTCTCTCAAGCTTTGCTTGGCTGTAAGCTCAAAGACGGTGATCCACTGAGTCCGCACGTGATCAAGATGACTGGTTACGTGCAGTCTTTGGATAGGCTGGGTTTTCCCATAAGCGATGAGTTCGCTATAGATATAGTTCTGAACTCTCTTCCTAGTGCATATGCTCCGTTCATCTCGAACTATCACATGCATGGTATGGATAAGAAGCTCACTGAACTACATGGGATGCTCAAGACAGCAGAGGCTGACCTCAAGAAAGGCACCAGTCAAGTGTTGATGGTGCAGAATAAGGCTAAGTTCAAGAAGGGTTCTTGGACTAAGAAGAAGAAGGCTAAGTCAGGAGGCAAAACTCAGGACTCTGTCCCGAGCGCTGCCTCAGGGACTAAGCCGTCTCCTGCAGCTGGATCCACTTGCTTCTATTGCAAGACGGATGGGCACTGGAAGAGGAACTGCAGCAAGTTTTTGGCTGACAAAGCCAAGAGTGGAAGTGGGACTTCTAACTCAGGTACGCTTGTTTGTAATGTTATAGACATTTATCTTGCTGATGCACCTAACAGTTCATGGGTATATGATACCGGATCAGTAATTCACATCTGCAACTCGTTGCAGGGGCTGGTAAGAACTAGGAGCATGGCAAGAGGCGAGGTTGATATTCGAGTCGGCAACAAAGCGAGAGTCGCTGCGTTGGAAGTCGGCACGATGCAACTTCATTTACCTTCAGGATTCTTAATGGAGCTGAATAATTGTTATTATGTTCTGGTGCTTAGTCGAAACATTATTTCTGCCTCATGTTTAATGAGACAAGGTTATGAGTCGAATATTAAGAATAATGGTTGTTCTTTATATTTGAAAGATATGTTTCACGGCTTTGCACCCGTCCAGGACGGGTTATTTATTTTGAATCTTGATAGTGAATCAGTCTATAACATAAATGTGAAAAGGTTAAAACCAAATGATCTGAATATGACTTACTTTTGGCACTGTCGGCTTGGTCATATAAGTTGGAAGCGCATGAAGAAGCTCCATGATGATGGACTTTTAACTTCGTTCGACTTGGAGTCGTTCGAGACATGCGAGTCATGCCTACTCGGCAAAATGACCAAGACGCCTTTTGCAAGGAGTTGTGAAAGGGCGTCCGACTTGTTGGAACTAATACATAGTGATGTATGTGGCCCAATGAGCACGACAGCCAGAGGTGGTTATGAGTACTTCATTACGTTCACTGATGATTTGAGTAGATATGGATATGTCTATTTAATGAAACACAAGTCGGAAGCCTTTGAGAAATTCAAGGAATTCCAGAGTGAGGTACAAAATCAACTCGGCAAGAAAATAAAGTTTCTACGGTCGGACCATGGAGGCGAGTACATGAGCCATGAGTTTGATGACCATCTAAAGAGTTGTGGAATAGTTCCTCAGCTCACTCCACCGGGTACGCCGCAGAGGAACGGTGTATCAGAACGGCGGAATCGGACCTTGTTGGACATGGTACGATCACTGATGAGTCGAACAGATCTACCTTTGTCATTTTGGGGATATTGTCTAGAAACTGCAGCGTTCACACTAAACAGAGTACCATCGAAATCGGTAGAGAAGACACCGCATGAGATGTGGACTGGCAAAAGGCCGAGTTTGTCTTTTCTTAAGATTTGGGGCTGTGAAGCATTCGTCAAGCGACTTCAGTCGGACAAGCTCACGGCCAAGTCGGATAAGTGTATTTTCGTGGGGTATCCAAGGGAAACCTTAGGGTACTACTTCTACAACCGAGAAGAGGGCAAAGTGTTTGTCGCTCGGAACGGTGTCTTCCTTGAGAAAGAGTTTCTCAGTCGGGGAGTCAGTGTGAGCACAGTGCAACTCGAAGAAATTTTGGAGGAACCTGCTAGAGGCGAGTCGGCTACAGTCTTGGAGGCTGAGCCGGTCGTGGTATCTATGCCGGCAAAAGCACCAGAACCACGGAGATCTGCTAGATTGCAAAGTGCTCGTGAAGTATTACTGTTAGACAGTGATGAGCCGACAACTTATTCGGAAGCGATGGTGGGATCTGATTCTGAGTCATGGCTTGGAGCCATGAGATCTGAGTTAAAGTCCATGGATGAAAATCAAGTTTGGACCTTGGTTGATCTGCCAGACGGTGCAAGACCCGTCGAGAGCAAATGGGTCTTTAAGAAGAAAACTGACATGGATGGAACTGTTTCTGTCTATAAAGCACGGCTTGTCGCGAAGGGGTTCCGACAGGTTCAAGGAGTTGACTACGACGAGACCTTCTCGCCCGTAGCGATGCTTAAGTCGGTTCGGATCATGTTAGCTATAGCAGCCTATTTCGACTATGAGATATGGCAGATGGATGTCAAGACGGCTTTCCTCAATGGAAATTTAACTGAGGACGTGTATATGATACAGCCCGAAGGTTTTGTCGATCCGGCTAACGCTGACAAGGTATGCAAACTTCAGAAATCCATTTATGGACTGAAGCAAGCATCTCGGAGTTGGAACATTCGCTTTGATGAGGTAGTCAAATCGTTTGGCTTTATCAAGAGCGATCATGATTCTTGTTTGTACAAGAAGTTTAGTGAGAGCAAAGTAAATTTTCTAATCTTATATGTGGACGACATATTATTGATGGGAAATGATGTCCTGATGTTGCAAGAAACCAAAGAATCATTGGAAAGGAGTTTCGCAATGAAAGATTTGGGTGAGGCAACTTACATACTGGGAATCAGGATCTATAGAGATAGATCTAGGCGGCTCATTGGATTGAGTCAAAGTACATATTTGGACAAAATGTTGAAGAAATTCAACATGGAATCGTCTAAGAAGGGATTCTTACCGATGTCCCATGGTGTAAAGCTTAGCAAGACTCAGTGTCCTTCGACAACTGATGAGCGAAATCGGATGAGTGCGATCCCGTATGCTTCGGCAGTCGGATCCATCATGTATGCCATGATTTGTACTAGGCCTGATGTTTCCTATGCTCTAAGTGCAACAAGCAGATACCAGGCTGACCCTGGCGACAGCCACTGGGTAGCAGTTAAAAACATCCTTAAGTACTTGAGAAGGACTAAGGAAATGTTCCTAGTTTATGGAGGTGAGGATGAACTCAGTGTAAAGGGTTACACGGATGCGAGTTATCTCACCGACTCAGATGATTCTCGTTCGCAATCTGGATATGTGTTCGTGATGAACGGAGGGGCTGTGAGCTGGAAGAGTTCCAAGCAAGATACTGTGTCTGCGTCTACAACAGAGGCTGAGTATATTGCTGCCTCAGAGGCAGCAAAGGAAGCCGTTTGGATCAGGAATCTCCTGATTGATCTTGGTGTGGTTCAGGGCGCGTCCAATTCATTGGACGTATATTGTGACAACAGTGGTGCTATCGCACAAGCCAAGGAACCTAGACAACACCAGAAGAACAAACATATACTCATGCGTTACCACCTCATTCGCCAGTTCGTCGAACAAGGTGATATCAAGTTATGCAAGGTACACACGGATGCAAACATTGCAGATCCGTTGACAAAGGCGCTACCACAGCCTAAGCATGAGGCGCACATGAGAGGTATGGGCATTAGATGTCTAGACATATGATGTCAAGATGATTGACTCTAGTGCAAGTGGGAGACTGTTGGGAATATGCCCTAGAGGCAATCATGTATGATGTAATTCCCAATGTATTCATAAATATTATTAAGTTGTCCTTGTTTGAACATCTGATATGTATCATTGAATATGTGATTTGATTGTGGAACTATGTATTCATGTTGTTCATACTAAATTGTCCTTAGTCATTGAGGTTGTGCTGGACACATAACCTAGACTAATGTGAAAGTTGGCTGATGACTCGGTTCCACTTGTCATGGGCATGGTGATGTCATTCCAGCTTACACGGACTCGGCTAAAGAGTTTAGCGAGTCGGACTGACCCATATTGAGATGCAACGAGTAGGTCGTCATTTGCATGTCTCAATCAATGTAATCCTTAGACCTGAGGTTATCGCACAATCCGAGTTGTGGATCACCAACTTAGGTTCTGTCAAACGTTGTTCCGTAACAGGGCAGTTATAAAGGCAGAGTTCGGGTTGACTAAGAATCAAGCTGTGTGATGTGGATAACCAAGATGGGATTTTGCCCCTCCGACTGGAGAGATATTCTCTGGGCCCTCTCGAGTGATATGATTCGGGAAGCATGGCCATGCGCGACTTGGTTAACTGTTAACCGGGTCGATCGACTAAGAGTTAGTCGGATGAATCGTATATCACGGATCGAGAAGAGAGTTGAACTATTAAAGGGATGACGATTAATCGCCTATAGTTCGACAAGGTATATCGTGAGGCAAAAGGGACTAAGACGTATGTCACATTGGAAGGTACGTCGTCATGACTCGATGGTACTTGGGAGTCGGCACGTTCTGCTAGGAGCCGCTACCGATTGATCGATTGTGAGTCGGACTCCAATCGTGTCCAAGTCGCCATGAGCCTGCGGGGTCACACACTTAAGAGCGGGAGCAAGTATTTGGTCGGGTTGGACCCGAACTGGAATTGGGCTGACAATGCGAGTTGGACTCGCAGGGTGGATGGGCCACAAGGCTTGGAGCCCACTTCCACTCGATATATAAGCAGGGGCGTGGGATGCCTAAGAGGCACGGTTTTTCCACTCTCATGCGTTGAGAACCCTAGCCCGATTCAGTTCAACCGTCGCACCGGACCTAGCAGTCCGCCGCCGGAGCTCCTCCTCGCACGTGTGGATACCGGCAGAGGTGCTGTACGTTCAGCACTTCGACGATCGCGGGATTGGATCGGCTGGATCGGATCGAGGGACTGCACTGCATCAAGGCGCCGCATCAATAATCCGCAACTGCGCGTCTAGTGGTAATCCTCGTGGCCTTCTACCTCGGCTAGATCTTGGGAGTTCGCGTAGGAAAAGTTTTTTGTTTATCTCTACGCGCCCCTTCAGTTCGCAGCGGCCGCAGCCCTCTCCTCGACGGCTCCGTCCGTCCCGACGGCGGCCACCGACCTTGCGGCAGCGGCTGCCTCAGGGGCGCTCGTTGGCACCTCGACGATATCCGCGGCAACTGGGGCCGTGGGTGTCTCGGCGGCGGCTCCCACCTCAACGGGAGCCGCCAGCACCGTGGCAGCAACCGGTCCCGGGGCGCCCGCCGGCACTCCGGCAGCGCCCGCGCCCACAGGGTGTGCCGGTGCCCCGGCAACGGCCTTCGCCCCGGTAGCGGGGGCCTCCGCGAGTTTGGCTTCCGGCGCTGAGGCGGTGTCGCCGTCGGCACCCGAGGCTCTCCGGGTCTCGACGACCCCGCGGGCACCCACGGCGCCTCCTGCTCGGGGGTCTTCCGGGGCTTCGCGCTCCGGCGTAACCCCCCGAAGTCCTCCTCGCCGGCGGGTGCCAGCAAGAGGGCGAGGAGCGACTCCCTGCCCGGTACACCAAGCAAGAAGGCGGGCGCCGATGCCAGCGGCGCCGCCGACCCCACCGCCGCAGGGGTCGGGAGCAACACGGGCGTGCCCCTTGGCGACCCAGCCCCCACGGAGGCAGGGCCGGCAGCCGGTATGTCTTTGCCACTCCTCTGCAATTGCCATTTCTGTTAGCTAAACCCATGAGCGTACCTTTGCTTTTTCTTTTGCAGTGAGCGGCAGCTCGCCCACGGCAAGCCTCTTGGACGCTCCCGCCAGCACAGGCGAGGCAGGGGAAGCTTCCCCGGCAAGCCCGGCGGCCGCACAAGGTAACCATGCTGGTCACCCATGCACGTCTTCAAATAGCGCCACCATTCGCCGATCCTCATGCTTTTCATTGTTGCAGGCACAAGTGCGCCCCTACCAGGAACGGGCATGACCGTGGTCGACCTTGACCCGGTCGTCGAGGTCGTGGGGGCGGAGGTGGAGCCGGAACCGGCTCTCACGTCCAGCCCCGCTACGGCGGACACAGCGGCAGCAGTGGACACCGCCGCCACCGTGACTGCGCCCGGCGACGCGCCCGTAGTTGCGGGCGCGGCCGGCGCGGGCTCACCCGTCACCCAGCAGGGGGCAGCCCTTGCCGCAAGCAGGGAGACTTCTCCAGCCCCGGGGTCCCGGGCGCAGGAGCAGGGGAAGTTGCCGGGGGAGGACAGCAAGTCCCCCGGGAGCAAGTTGGCGACCCCGCGCCCAGCCCCACTTCGGCAGCAGGGGCTTCGTCGTCCTCGGCGGCCCTCCCCGGTACCGATCTCGGCACCCTCGCCGGGGTCGCTTGGAACCCCCTTACGTGGGATCCGAGCATCTTCGAGCGGGGGCACCGGTTCCTGCACGCTGTCAGGGACCAGCAATTGGCCTTCGTCACCTCCTTCAATGAGGTGAGGGAGCACCACCGGCAACTGGCGGCCCAGCGCGTGGAGCTTCAAGGGGAGCTCGACTTGATGTCGGCCACCCTTGAGGCGACCAGGAAGGAACACGCCAAGGTGGTCATGGCAGCCCAGGCCCGGCTGGACGAAAAAAGCGTCCTGATCGCCAACTACCGCGGCGAAATCCAAGGCCTCCGCGTCATGCTGGAGGTGCAGGTCAAGGCCGCCGAGGACTCGGCCGGAGCGGCGGCCTGGCACGAGACCGAGCTCAACTCTGCCAAGGACAGAGCAGCCAGGCTCGAGACCGAGCTGGCCGCCGTCCTGGAGGAGCTTGCCAAGGCCGGCAACGAGATCGCGGCAAAGACCGCGGAGCTCGCGGCGATGGAAGGCAACGTCCGCAAGCCCAAGAAGGCCGCGCACGACGCTCGACTCCATCACGGCACGTTGATCGGGCAGCGGCAGATCGAGACGGAGAAGCTGGCGAAGATCGCCCAATCGCTGCGTGACCTGCTGCCCAGGTTCGAGCTGCAGGCAGCGGAAGTGGACGGGACAGACGTCACGACGCTGATCCCCTTCTTCTCCGACCTGGTGGGGAAGCTTGGGGCGCTAGACGTCTGGCTCGCCCGGTACGGCGCCAACGAGGTCGCCAACTGCGCCCGGGAGGTTGCCGGGACAATCCTCCCGCAGATTCATCTCCGGGACCCGGAGTTTCCCTTCGAGTCCCTGCTGGACGCTTGGTCCGACAGCAAGGATGAGCCCACGCACACCCAAGCAGTGCGCGAGTTCGTCGACGAGGTCATAGAGCGGATGCACATGAAGCCGGAGCCTGATCTCCCCGCCGACCCCCCAGCCGAAGACGGCGACAACTAGTTGCCGCAGCCCCCGGTCGTGCTCGTCGCTCCCACTGTAGCTTCTCTAGTTTGTTTTCCCTGCAAGTATGGCGCTTAGCGCTGTTTGAACAATCATATTTTGGATTAGCCCATGTAATCGTTCAACTCTTAGTTAATTAAACTTTTTCGGCATGTTCATTGTTCCCGGTGCTGTCTAGCAGGGCGGCCCCTTTAGCCTTTGCGTGTTTGGCCTTGTGTCGCGGGGGACTCGTACGCCTCACCCTTGACCCGACCAGGGACCCGGGACGGCCCCGCGGTGCCGACCTCGGGCCAAGCGGCAGCGCGGAGCCACTCCGCTTGCGGGATAACTACAAGCCGTGCCCTTCCAGGACGGACCCGCGAAGCCACTCGAGGAGCGCACTCCCCCCGCAAGCGTCCTTTTAACACTCCGGCTACGCGCAGGATCTGGGGCCACGCCCAACGAGACAGTGCTCAATTTCGTTCAGTCCTTAATGAATTCAGCGTTCGTGCGCAGACACTTAGCTTTTCCGTTCAGTCCAATGCCTTTTGTCGTTTGGCGGTAAAGTGCAGCTGGGGTATCGCCTTGGTAGGTACCCACCTCGGATACCTGTTCAAGGAAAACGGTTCATGAGGGATGCGGCAGGAGCGCGGGGGCAGGATCGCCGCCCGCGGCAACCGCCGCCGACGATGCTACCACCACGCTCATGCCGCGACCCTCGCCTTCAGGGGGGGAACCCTGGCTTAGGAGGACTCAGCCCCGGGAGCAGCCGCAAGACGGCTATAACGCCCTCGCCGCCGGCTGCGCCCCACGCCGAGCGGCGGGCACGGGTGGCGAGGAAGTTATAGCCTCCCGGCGACAGCCCCCGCAACTGGGGAGACCTGGTTTTTCTGGGGAGCTCGTCCCGAGGGGCGTAACAGCCCTTGTTGCCCGACAGCAAAACTGTTCGAGGGTCGCGGCAGGGAGACGGTGATGGGCCCGAGCGGGCGGCAAGTGCCGGCACCAGCGCCATCACAGCGTCCTCGCAACGACCCTCGCCCGAAAAAAAGCTCTCTCAAAGGGAACGCGACCGGGTCTCTATGATAGTGCACCCGTCGGCACAAGGCACGAAGGGCATGCACTACCATAGAGTCTCCGCAGCGGCCCCTGCCCCTTGCGGAGGTGTCTTATGGAGGGGCGCGGCATGGGCACTGCAGCAATGCACCCCGTCAACGCCGGACGCTGATGGGATGCACCACCACAGTGCCTCCGCGGCGACCCTCGCCCAGGAACCACCCACTTGAGGATGCGCAGCAGGAGCACGGCGGCAGTGCACCCGTCGGTGCAGGACGCTGATGGCATGCACTCCCACCGTGCCTCTGCGACGCTCCCCGGGGCGGGCTCGATGGGGTGATGCGGCAGGGGCACGATGGCAGCGCACCCGTTGGCGCTTAAGCGCTGATGGGATGCACCGCCATCGCGCCTCTGTGGCACCACCCGCCTTAACAGCTTCGGACCCGGCTTCGCTCTGAGCCGTTCCGTGGTTGGGGCGCGCCTTTTATAGACGCGGGAGGGGGGTTTTCCACCGCGCGCGTCGGACCCGCGCAGCACCCGTGGCACCCCTTCCTCGAAACGCGGTACAATCTCCGCCGTTGTGTTTACCAGGCAACTAGGGCACACATGGTGGCGTCCTCACGAGTCAGAAGCCTCGGAGTGCGGTGAGCCCCTTGTGTTGCGGTCATCCCGCACCGCAAGGCACCGGTGCATAGTGCGACCCGTGGGCAGCCCACGGGCATCACAGTGCACAAAATTCCATCCTTTCCTGCAGGTTAGATTCTTACTAGGCCCGAGGTGTTGCAAATTTTTTCGAAATTTACGAAATACAAAAAGCAAGACAGAGAAACCCCTCCTGCCTCCTAGCCCCCGAGCGCAAAGGGGTCGATGCCGGACTTGGATGTGAGCATTTTCTTTCCCAGGCACAGTGGCTGCGCTGTGCGCGTTGCGGGAAGCCCGGCAACCGCATGTCCAGTGATGCACATTGGGGGAAGCCCGACAACTGCATGTCCAGTGATGCACGTTGGGGGAAGCCCGGCAGCTGCATGCCCCGTGCCGGAATGGTCCGGCAACGGGTTCATGGTTTTGAGGCTCCTATAGCCCCCCTGCTCACAAACAAGTATGGAAAGACGCCTTTGTGCACTTAAAGGAGGAGACAGAATAGGGGGGAACACCCGAATAAATAGGGCAAATTCAAAGCTCAGGTGCGAAACACTAATCTTTATTCACAATAATTAGTGGTTTACACACGGGGGCTGTCCGGCTACACTAGTTCGAGAGGTATGCATCGGCGGCATCACCTGAGGGTCGGGCTCCGCCGCTTCACGGGTAGAACTTGACCAGGTGCTCAATATTCCAACTATTGGGTACCGGCAAGCCGTCTTCGGTTTCCATCTGGACAGCCCCCGGCCTGGTCACCTGCACTACCCGGAAGGGGCCCTCCCATCTCGGAGTCAACTTGTTCCCGGCCTTCGTTCCTTGTATCCGGCGTAGGACAAGGTCTCCGTTCTCGAGCACCCGGGGACGGACCCGCCTGTCGTGATAACGGCGGAGCCCCTGCTGGTAGCGCGCGGCTCGCACGGTAGCCCGGCATCGAAGCTCTTCGATGAAGTTTAGATCGTCGACCCTTTGCTCGTGTTGGCTAGTGTCGCCGTATGTGCGTACTCGGGGAGATCCGTGCTTGAGCTCGAGGGGCAGCACCGCTTCTGCCCCGTAGACAAGGGCGAATGGAGTTTCGCCCGTTGCCCGACTAGGTGTGGTCCGGATGGACCACAGCACGGGCTGGAGTTCTTCGACCCAGTGTTTCCCGTGGCCTTTTGAAGCGACCGCCCCCTTACAAGGGTTCGATCTCTGTGCTTTAGTGCTAGTCCCTGGATCGACTCACTAGCACACACAGTTTCAAGATGTAATATCATAGAACAAAGGTCTCAATATTACAACGTATCATCCAGAATATAAAAGGGGTACTTACAACTCGCATAACCTCACGGGTTAGCTAGAAATAAAACAATTGTTTAGCAGCGGAAAACGAAGATACAAGGGCACATCAACACCACGGTGAGAGCGTGTTGGAATGTAGGCCCGTAACCCAAACATGCAGAACGTACATCTTACTCGTCGTCGGAACTTCCTGCATCATCAAACGATGCAGCCACTAGGGTCAATACATTGATTGTATTGGCAAGATTCACTAGGAGTTATACCAGAGCCTACCAAGTATATGCAGTATTTGGCAAGGTGGAGTTCAGGCTGTTTGCGTGGAAGCAGAACATAAATTACCCTACTACAAAGGAATGTTATAATAATGTTAACTAATGGACACGGGGTAGACACACCCATGCTCCTATTAACCTAGAGTACATTGAAGTGGATTCTTCAAGTGCTCCTACCCTGTTCAAACCATTCATTTTATTTAAGAAATTGGAATGAGTGAGACTTTCCTTACAGCTCCACATCTAGTTGCTCAAATTGTCCGTTGCCGGGGACACGGCTAAGTACTTAGTTTTGACGCTCTCGAGAGTTTGTACACATTCCCCACAAGAAACCGACGTGTTAATCCCTTGCTGTCCTCAGGGTAGAGTAGCAACGGCATCGATTACGAGATTTTCAGAGGTAATTCCCTAAACCACGAGAGAATCACGCTCCCCCTACACGGCTACCTCAGTACAATTCCTCGGGTCTAGGTTCATACAACTTACTCTTGTCTCGCCAGAGCCCATATAGCATTGTGGTTGTACTAGAAGCTTCTAAATAGGAAACTAGTCCAGTCTCAGTTACCCCAGGTGGCATTCCACATTTGCAACGTAGGCGCTCCCCGAATCCACGGGAGAGACGTCCATGGACGATCCATTCCTGAATCCACAGGAACTCGACTCAGAGGGACCCATAGAAATGGACCTGACGCCGCTAATCCTCAAAATCCTCAAAGCAGCCCACCCAGGATGGTTCATTGAATTAGTTGTTTTGCCTTACATCTAACAAAACATTTCATATAGCCAAAGGCATAACAATATCATGATGTAGTTATTTCCCCCACGGTACTACCATAGCTTAGCATTCAAACTACAATCGATGGCAATTTGGTAGCAGGGTGATGACGAGGGTAAACTATACTACCTGGGATTTATAGCTAGCATAGAGGTACGAGTAATAGTCCTATCAATGCATCTCTACCAACAACACTAATGCATAAGTATTTTAAAACCACAATAATAATGGGATATGATCAAAGTGAACTTGCCTTGTCCAAAGTTGTGGTAGTTCTCGCACTCTTCGCAACAACAATGCTTACACTCCACACAATCTAAAATGAAAGGAACACACACAATAAACACAACATTCAATACAAAAACCATGCCATGATGCACATGCTATGCTGATGCACACAAAGGTTACCTCTACGGTAAGAAGCTTCGTTTCTGTTTTGAAAAGTTTTTCAAATGGTTTGGACAGATTATACAACATCAAAGTGGTAATTAATATGCAAGAAACATGAATAGGGTTTAAAACAAAAGATTGTGTGGCTTTTGTAACATAGAGCAATAGTTAACTTGTATGCCATGATTAAACACAAAATAATTCCTTCTCTGGTCCTAATGGATAGAGAACAAGCTTAAATAATTTTATAGCAAGCTAACATGCTCAAAACTATTTTGAAACAATTCATTTGAAATTTAAACCATAAACCACCATTTTTTAAATAGCTACTGTCTAATTTATTCAAAACTGAAAATAAACAGTGCCAAAATATTCTACACGTTGCGACGATTCCAGAAAGGTGTGGATCGTAAATTTTGGACAAACGGTTTAAAAGATATGTGGTTTTGAAGTTGTAGGGGCTTTTCTGCAAAAGTGCATTATCCACTTCGGCCGAAAATAAAATAAACAAGAAAGCCTTGCCACGTGGCAGCGCGGGACTGGCCGGTTTCTAGGGTTCCGGCCGGCGGACGAGCTCGCCGGCGGCGGCGCGGGCAGGCGGCGCGGGCGAGCGGCTGGGGCGGCGCGGGGTAGCGCGGCAGGCGGCGGGTTCGCGGGCAGCGCGGGGCGCGGGAGCGCGCGGAGGGTGGCCGGCGGCGGCGGCGCACGGGCGCGGGGCGGAGCACGGGCGCGCGGGCACGGCGCGGGCGCACGGGCAGGCGGGCGCGCGGGCGGCGCGGAGGCGGCGCGGGCCGGCGACCGGAGGCGGCGCGACGAGCGGACGGCGGCCGGCGCTGAGGAAGATGGCCGGCGCGGGCGGACGGAGGCGGCGGCGGCGGCCAAACGCAAAGGCGAGCGCGTCACGGCGTTCGGGACGGGGAGAGGAGAGAGTCTAGGAGAGTGGCGCAGGGAGAACCTCACCGGAACGGCGACGAAACGCGAAGAACGGCGGTGGCAGCAACGAACTCCGGCGAGCAATTACTTTCTAACCGGTGCGAAAATGGATGTGGGGTTTGGGGGAAGTGGAGGAGAAAAGCGAGGCCTTCGGGGTGACGCGCAAGGATTTGGAGAAAACGGCCCGAGCGCGGAGAAATCGGAGGTGGAGTCGTGGGTAGTTCGCGGGCGTGCGTGGCCGGATTTTTCGGACGGAGGTTGAAGATGACGCGTGGGTCCCACCGGTCAGTGAGAGCGGGCGGCTCGGGCGGGCTGAGCCGGTCCGGTTTGGTTCGGTCCGGTCCGGTTTGACCGGGTCGGTCCGGTTCGGCCGGTTTTCCTCGGTTTTTCCTTTTCTTTTATCTATTTTCTGTTTTCGAATCTCAAAATTGATTCGGAGCTCCAATCACTCCATATAAAATGCAACAAAATTTGTAAAATCATATTTTCATATGATCTAACTTTTGGAGCAAGAATTTTCTCAAAATAAAATATTTAAAAATACATTTGCCTATAAAATGGCTTTTAGGGCCCTTAGGTTATCAAAACAAATTATTTTTCAAAATACTTTCAAAAGTCAATTATGGGATAGCTCTATATATATGCATTAAATCCCTTTTTACCACAATACCCTCATGGGTCAAAAATGCAAATACCCAAGAGCAAGATCAAAGCCCAAAAACAAATAACAGCATTTTTGAAAAAGGGTTTTCTGGGCAAACTTTAGGGTTTTGAAAGTGATCAAATGCAAGAGTGACATGATGCTTATGATATGCAATGCATATGAAGGGTTTTGAAAATTGGGATGTTACAAAAGGTTTCCGCTTCGACTGTCATGAACTTCGCTGCTGACGAGTTGGCCAAGATGGCAGCAGAGCGCCGGAAGCCTCCGGCGGGGGTATTCTGTCAAAAGCAAGCGGCTCCTTCAGTCGCCCCCCAGCCGGCTGCCGGGGACGCCCCTCCGGCAACCGAAAGAACCCCTGCGGCAGCAGGGGTCCATGCCGCTGATGTAGCGGCATGGCTTGGCAGGGAGATTACCCCCTGGCCGGAAGAAATCGCCCGCTACTTGAAAAAGCTCTCCCGGAGGACGACGTCGCCGCGGAGCGGGTAGCGCGGCAAGCCAAGATGTACACTGTGGTGGATGGGAACCTCTACCGCAGGCGTGCGAACAGTGTCAAGCTTATCTGCGTGCCGCAGGATGAAGGGCACGCAGTGTTGGAGGACATACACCGGGGCACATGTTCGCACCATGTGGCCTCCTGGGCTTTAGCTGGCAAGGCATTTCGACATGGCTTCTACTAGCCCACGGCCCCGGCTGACGCGGAGCGGTTGGTGAGGACGTGTGAAGCGTGCCAGTTCCATTTGAAAAAGAGCAACCAGCCGGCGCAGGCCTTACATGTCATCCCCTCCTCATGGCCGTTCGAGGTCTAGGGGCTCGACATCGTTGGCAAGCTACCGAGGGCGGTTGGCGGTTACGAATATTTGTTCGTCGCCATCGACAAGTTCTTCAAGTGGGTGGAGGTGGAACCAGTGCGGAAGGTGACCGCTCAGGCGGCCATCAAGTTTTTCAGAAGCATTGTGTGCCGGTTTGGTGTGCCTAACAGCATCATCACCGACAACGGCACGCAATTCACGAGCGCGGCGTTTCAAGCCTACTACGAAGGCATGGGCACTAAGCCGCGCTTCGTGTCCGTTGCTCACCCGAGGAGTAACGGGCAGGCGGAGCGAGCCAACGTAGAGGTATTGCGGGGGCTCAAGACGAGAACCTTTGACAAGCTCAAAGGCCACGGGAAACAATGGGTCGAAGAACTCCAGCCCGTGCTGTGGTCCATCCGGACAACACCTAGTCGGGCAACGGGCGAAACTCCATTCGCCCTTGTCTACGGGGCAGAAGCGGTGCTGCCCCTCAAGCTCAAGCATGGATCTCCCCGAGTACGCGCGTACGGCGACACCAGCCAACACGAGCAAAGGGTCGACGATCTAAACTTCATCGAAGAGCTTCGATGCCGGGCTGCTGTGCGAGCCGCGTGCTACTTGCAGGGACTCCGCTGTTATCACGATAGGCGGGTCCATCCCTGGGGGCTCGAGAACGGAGACCTTGTCCTGCGCCGGATACAAGGAACGAAGGCCGGGAACAAGTTGACTCCGAAATGGGAGGGCCCCTTCCGGGTAGTGCAGGTGACCAGGCCGGGGGCTGTCCGGCTGGAAACCGAAGATGGCTTGCCGGTGCCCAATAGTTGGAATGTTGAGCACTTGCGCAAGTTCTACCCGTGAAGTGGCGGAGCCCGACCCTCAGGTGATGCCGCCGATGCATACCTCTCGAACTAGTGTAGCCGGGCAGCCGCCGTGTGTAATCCACTAGTTATTGTGAATAAAGATAAGTGTTTCGCACCTGAGCTTTAACTTCGCCCTCTTTATTCGAGTGTTCCTCCCTATTCTGTCTACTGCTTTAAGTGCACAAAGGAGTCTTTCCATTCTTGGTTGTGAGCGGGGGGGCTGTTGGAGCCTCGAAAACGTTAACCCGTTGCCGGACCGTTCCGGCACGGGGCATGCAGTTGCCGGGATTCCTGCAACATGCATCGCTGGACTTGCAGTTGTCGGGCTTCCCGCAACGTACATCCGAGGACATGCGGTTGCCGGGCTTACCGCAACGTGCACCGCCGGACGTGCAGTTGCTGGGCTCCCCGCAACGCGGACCGCGCAGCCACTGCGCCTTGGAAAGGAAATGCTCACATCCAAGCCTGGTATCGACCCCTTTGTGCTCGGGGGCTGGGAGGCAGGAGGGGTTTCTCTGTGTTGCTTTGTGTATTTTCGTGAATTTCGAAAAAATTTGCAGCACCTCGGGCCTCGTAAGAATCTCACCTGCAGGAAAGGGTGGAATTTTGTGCACTGTGATGGTCGTGGGCTGCCCACGGGTCGCACTATGCACCGGTGCCTTGCGGTGCGGGATGACCGCAACACATGGGGCTCACCGCACTCCGAGGCTTCTGACTCGGGAGGACGCCGCCACGTGTGCCATAGTTGCCTAGTAAACACAACGGTGGAGATTCTACCGCGTTTCGAGGAAGAGGTGCCACGGGTACTGCGCGGGCAAAACCTCCTCCCGCGCCTATAAAAGGCACGCCCCAGCCACGGAACGGCTCAGAGCGAAGCCGGGTCCGGGGCTGTTAAGGCGGGTGGTGCCACGGAGGTGCGATGGCGGTGCATCCCATCAGCGCTTAGCACCGACGGTACGCTGCCATCGCGCCCCTGCCGCATCACCCCATCGAGCCCGCCCCGAGGGGCGTCGCAGAGGCACGGTGGTAGTGCATGCCATCAACGTCCCGCGCCGACGGGTGCACTGCTGTCGTGCTCCTGCCGCGCTTCCTCAAGTGGGTGGCTCTTGGGCGAGGGTCGCCGCGGAGGCACTGTGGTGGTGCATCCCATCAGCGTTCGGCGCTGACGGGGTGCATTGCTACAGTGCCCTTGCCGCGTCCCTCCATAAGACACCTTCGCAAGGAGCAGGGGCTGCTGCGGGGACTTTATGGTAGTGCATGCCCTCCGTGCCTCGTGCCGACGAGTGCACTATCATAGAGACCCGGCCGCGTTCCCTTTGAGAGAGCCTTTTTTCGGGCGAGGATCGTTGTGAGGACGCTGTGATGGTGCCGGTGCCAGCGCCTGCCGCCCGCTCCGGCCCATCACCGCGTCCCTGCCGCGACCCTC
The DNA here is from genome assembly GCF_000005505.3 of Brachypodium distachyon. Taxonomy (NCBI): domain Eukaryota; kingdom Viridiplantae; phylum Streptophyta; class Magnoliopsida; order Poales; family Poaceae; genus Brachypodium; species Brachypodium distachyon. The sequence continues at coordinate 13,506,858 of NC_016132.3, read as the reverse complement.
GAGCAGTTTTGTTCCTGGGCAACAAGGGCTGTTACGCCCCTCACGACGAGCTCCCCTAAAAACCAGCTCTCCCCAGTTGCAGGGGCTGTCGCCGGGAGGCTATAACTTCCTCGCCACCCGTGCGCGCCGCTCGGCGTGTGGCGCAGCCGGCGGCGAGGGCGTTATGGCCTTCTTGCGGCTGCTCCCGGGGCGGAGTCCTCCTACGCCAGGGTCCCCCCCTGAAGGCGAGGGTCGCCGCATGAGCGTGGTGGTAGCATCGGCGGCGGCGGTTGCCGCGGGCGGCGATCCTGCCCCCGCGCTCTTGCCTCATCCCTCAGGAACCGTTTTTCTTGAACATGTATTCGAGGTGGGTCCCTACCGAGGCAGTGAACCAGCTGCACTTTACCGACAAGCGACAAAAGGCATTGGACTGAATGGAAAAGCTAAGTGTCGGGGCATGAATGCTGAATTCACTAAGGACTGAACGAAATTGAGCACTGTCTCGTTGGGTGTGGCCCCAGATCCTGCGCGTAGCCGGAGTGTTAGAAGGACGCTTGCGGGGGGAGTGCGCTCCCCGAGTGGCTTCGCGGGTCCATCCCGGAAGGGCTCGGCTTGGAGTAGTTACCCCGCAAGCTGAGTGGCTCCACCCTGCCGCTTGGCCCCAGGTCGGCACCGTGGATCCATCCCGGGTCCCTGGTCTGGTCAAGGGTGAGGCGTACGAGTCCCCCACGACACAAGGCCAAACACGCAAAGGCTAAAGGGGCCACCCTGCTAGGCAGCACCGGGAACAATGAACATGTCGAAGAAGTTTAATTAACTAAGAGTTGAACGATTACATGGGCTAATCCAAAATATGATTGTTCAAACGGCGCTAAGCGCCATACTTGCAGGGAAAACAAACTAGAGAAGCTACAGTGGGAGCAACGAGCACGACTGGGGGCTGCGGCAACTAGTTGTCGCCGTCTTCGGCCGGGGGGTCGGCGGGGAGATCAGGCTCCGGCTTCATCTGCATCCGCTCGACGACCTCGTCGATGAACTCGCGCACTACTTGGGTGTGCGTGGGCTCATCCTCGCTGTCGGACCAAGCGTCCAGCAGGGACTCAAAGGGAAACTCCGGGTCCCGGGAGGAATCCGCGGGAGGATTGTCCCGACGACCTCCCGGGCGCAGTTGGCGACCTCGTTGGCGCCGTACCGGGCGATCCAGACGTCGAGCGCCCCAAGCTTCCCCACCAGGTCGGAGAAGAAGGGGAGCAGCGTCGTGACGTCTATCCCGTCCATTTCCGCTGCCTGCAGCTCGAACCTGGGCAGCAGGTCGCGCCAGCTTCTCCGTCTCGATCTGCCGCTGCCCGATCAATGTGCCGTGATGGAGTCGAGCATCGGGCACGGCCTTCTTGGCCTTGCGGACGTTGCCTTCCATCGCCGCGAGCTTCGCGGCCTTCGCGGCGATCTCGTTGCCAACCTTGGCAAGCTCCTCCCGGACGGCGGCCAGCTCGGTCTCGAGCCTGGCCGCTCTGTCCATGGCATAGTTGAGCTCGGTCTCGTGCCGGGCCGCCGCTCCCGCCGCGTCCTCGGTGGCCTTGACCTGCACCTCCAGCATGACGCGGAGGTCTTGGATCTCACCGCGGTAGTTGGCGATCAGGACGCTTTTTTCGTCCAGCCGGGCCTGGGCCGCCGCGACCACCTCGGCGTGTTCCTTCCGGGTTGCCTCAAGGGTGGCCGACATCGAGTCGAGCTCCCCTTGAAGCTCCACGCGCTGGGCCTCCAGTTGCCGATGGAGCTCGGTCTCCGGGACCACCAGCTCCCGGGCATCCTCCAGGGCTTGCCGGGCCAGCCGCGCCTCTTCTTCGGCAAGGTGCGTCTCCTCGCGCAGCCGGGACCGTTCACGCCGTTCTCCCTCCACGGCCTCCCGCACCTCGCCGAGCTGGTTCTTGGCGGCGGTGTGGTGCTCCCTCACCTCGTTGAAGGAGGTGACGAAGGCCAATTGCTAGTTCCCGACGGCGTCCTGGAACCGGTGCCCCCGCTCGAAGATGCTTGGATCCCAACTAAGGGGGTTCCAAGCGACTCCGGTGAGGGTGCCGAGGTTGGTACCGGGGAGAAGCCCCTCCTGCCGAAGTGAGGCTGGGTGCGGGTTCGCCAACTTGCTCCCGGGGGTCCTACTGTCCTCCCCCGGCAACTTCCCCTGCGCCTGCGCCCAAGGACCCCAGGGCTGGAGAAGTCTCCCTGCTTCCGGCGGGGGCTGCCCCCTGCTGGGCGACGGGTGAGCCCGCGCCGGCCACGCCCGCAACTACGGGCGCGTCGCCGAGCGCAGTCACGACGGTGGCGTCCGCTGCTGCCGCTGTGTCCGCCGCAGCGGGGTTGGACGTGAGAGCCGGTTCCGGCTCCACCTCCGCCCCCACGGCCTCGACGACTGGGTCAAGATCAACCACGGTCGCGCCCGTTCCTGGTAGGGGCGCACTTGTGCCTGCAACAACGAAAAGCATGAGGATCGGCGAAGGAAGGCGCTAGTGAAGACGTGCAAGGGTGACCAGCATGGTTACCTTGTGCGGCCTCCGGTCTTGCCGGGGAAGCCTCCCCTGCCTCGCCAGAGCCGGTGGGAGCATCCAAGAGGCTTGCCGCGGGTGGGCTGCCGCTCACTGCAAAGGAAAAAGGAAAGGTATGCTCGTGAGTCTAGATAACAGGAATTGCGGTTGCAGAGGAGCGACGGAGACATATCGGCTGCCGGTCCTGCCTCCGTTGGGGCTGGGTCGCCAAGGGCCACCCCCGTGTCTCTGCCGACCCCCGCGGCGTTGGGGTCGGCGGCACCGCTGGCATCGGCGCGCACCTTCTTGCTTGGTGTACCAGGCGGGGAATCGCTCCTCGCCCTCTTGCTGGCCCCCGCCGGCGAGGAGGACTTCGGGGGGTTACGTCGGAGCGCGAAGCCCCGGAAGACCCCCCGAGCGGGTGGCGCCGTTGGCGCCCGCGGAGTTGTCGTGAACCGGAGAGCTCCGGGTGTCGACGACGAGGCCGCCGCGGCGCCGGAAGCCGAACTCGCGGAGGCCCCCGCTACCGGGGCGAAGCCAACTGCCGGAGCGCCGGCGACCCCTGTAGGCGCTGACGCTGCCGGAGTACCGGCCGGCGCCCCGGCACCGGTTGCCGCTCCCGTTGAGGCGGAAGCCGCCGCCGAGACACCCACAGCCCCAGTTGCCGCGGATGCCGTCGAGGTGCCAACGGGCGCCCCTGAAGGTCGCCCGTTGAGGCGGAAGCCGCCGCCGCAAGGTCGGTGGCCGCCGCTGGGGCGGACGGAGCCGTCGAGGAGATCAAGGGCGCCCTCGATCTCCTCATGATCAAGGGCGCGCTGTCGCTGCTTTCGTCGTCGTCGTCTACGGCGACCACCTCCGGAGACGCAGCCACCTGGCCCGCCTCGTCGTCCCGCGACTGGAGGGAGGGCCAGCTGGGCTCGGACCCGCCCCCGCTCTCCTCCAGCACCTACTTCTCGCGAGGTGCTCGCGGGGGAGCGTGCGAAACCTAGGTGGGGGTGTCGTCCATCAACCCCCACTCGTTGCAGGGCGGGAAGGCACCGACGATGTCGCTGAGCGCCTGGACGCCGGCGTGGAGAGTGGAAACCCCCGGCGGGAACTCCGTTGATTGGAAGGTCTCGCCGGAGATCCCCTTCACCCATGTCCTGACAGTCTCAAAGTCCACGCCGTCCTCTTGGAGGCATGTCCTGTCCCCGAGACCCGTGTACATCCACGCGGGCCGGGAGCGCAGCTGCAGCGGGGCTATGCGCCGATGGACGAAGGTGCGTGCCACGTCCACATCGGTGAGCCCCACTGGCCGCAGCGCCTTGATCTTCTCCACGATGGGGAAAAGGTCGGCGTCGCGGTGGTATCTGTCCTGCCAACCGTTCTGGGGTAGCGGCAACTCCGTCGGCGATTGGATGAACTCTTCGGGGTCCTACACTCAGACCCAGTACCAGTCGCTCCGCCACTCTTTTTCGATCTTCTTCCCCGACCGGACGATGAACTCGGACTTCACCTAGTCGCGGGCGTGGAAGACCACCCCCGACGACATCGCCTTCGCGTTGTCAATGCGCGGGTAGAAGTAGTGGCGGAAGAGCCCCACCGACGGCATCACCCCCACGAACGCCTCGAAGAGGAACTGGAAGGTGGCGAGGAGGAACAGCGACGTGGGGTGGAGCTGCGCCACCCGCAACTGGTAGGACTCCATTAGTGCGTGGAGGAATAGAGAGAAGGGCGGCCCCATGCTGCAGAGGAGGAAGCGCGCGAACACCCGGAAGTCGTTGTCCTGGTGCTCGACGCCCGCCGGGAAGATCCGCGTCTCCCCGTGCTCGTTGAAGCTGGAGGCGACGGCATGCCGGAGCTTCCCCAGCGTCTCGCTGTTATAACTGGGGCGGAAGAAGGCGACTGTGGCGCGCATTTCCCGCCTCTTCTGGTCCTTGGCAGCGGCCGCCTTGATTGCCGCTTCGCTCTTGCTTGTCGCAGCCCTCTTCGAGACTTGGACCTCCTTCCCCTTTCTGGTGGTGGGGGGCGCCATGGAAAGTGAGGGCAGAAGCTAGCAGGAGCACAGGGATGCGAGATGCGGAAGAGGATGGAGACGAAGGCAATGGGGGCAGAGTATTGTTCCCCTTTTGGTAATAGTGATGGCCTTATAGCGCCCGGCCGTTTGGTAACGGCCGGTTCCATACCCTACGGGTGTGCGGGGATAACTCCTAATCATCAAGAGTAATGCGCGGAGTGGCCTTAACTTCCCTATTTAGGGGGGGAGTTAGGGCGGAAATCACGCGTCCACTACTCCATTTGTAACGGCTCCGTACACGGGGCGGCGGAGGGACGCGGGCCCGTGACTGATCGGGGCCCACGCGTCGGTTAAGGGCGTAGCCCGGCAACCGACCAGGGGGAAGACTCTTCCGGGAACAGGTGATCGGCCCACGCCCGGGGGCTACTGTCGCACCAGTTGCACCCTGGATACCACCGCTGCGCGACGCGTGGGCCCCGTTCCCGAGTCCCCTGGAAGGTGTCACCTCGGGGAGCGTCTATGAGCAGCCCGGCAAGCTGCCAGCCCGGAAGGGGCTAGCGAGGCTTCGGGCAATATTCCCGCCTAGGCACCTCCCGGGAAGTTGCTTCCCGAGGGGGGGGGTTCCCGGGTGTTGGGCCCGGGCGCTTCCCGGGGTCGACTTGCCGGGGCAGGGGGTTCCCGGGCGCACGTCCCTGCCTCAGGCACGGGGCCCAGTAGCCAGATCAACAGCGCCACGAGGACGCGCGGCGGGCGTGGGGTGCGCGGTCCCACCAGGGCAAGGAGCAAGGCGCACGGCTCAGTAAATGACCCGACCGACAGGTTGTTATCCGTCCGATCAAAGGAACAGTGGCTGTCCAATCCTACCCTAGAGGTTTTATACCCCTAGCGGCGGAGGTGGCATCCATGCGCGCCACCAGCTCATCGGGGGGAGTTGTATGCCTCCCCGCCCGACACTTGTAGCTCATGCACCATGGCACCTGTGGCATCCCCTTGAGTATAAAAGGAGGACCCTCGTCAGCGGTCAAAGGGCTAGGCATAAGGTTAGTTGGCTCCAGTAGACAGCATGGTTGAGTTCGACCAGCTCACGGTTAACTCCCACCATCAGCTAAGAGTAGAAGGAGTGCCTTGCCAGTGGGAGAAAGCCCGGGAACTTGTCCGGCAACTTGTAAACACTCGATTCTAAACTAATACCAGCCCAGACAAGCAAGACGTAGGATTTTACACCTCCGGATGGCCCGAACCTGGGTAAAAACGTGGGTGTGTTTGTTCTTGACTTAGCGCGCACTTCTAGCACATCATCTCGCTGGTCCTGCAGGGGCCCTTCGGCTATGCCGGCGATCACCGGGGCGAACCCCGACGCCCCTAGCAAACCTAAAAGGGGGCCGTGGCCGCACGCCCCCGGTGTCGGAGCACCGTGCGACGACAGACAGGGTCGTCTTCCTCGTTAGGAAAGCTCCGCATCCGCCGCGCCGCCTCCCTTTTTCGCCGCCGCGCTCCGTCTCCGCTGCAATCTCCTCTTCCGTCCTTCTTAAGGAGCCCCGTGCGCGTCCATTTAAACCCTGCGACCTCCTCTCTTCTTCCCCCTTGCTTCCCCAGTCAATTGCGCGCCCATGCCGAAGAAATTCCTCACCGAAGTTCGCCCGCACCGCCGCCGCTTTCTCTCTTGCCGACGAAGTTCCGGTGAACCATCCTCGAAGCCGTCTCCCTCTCTCTTCTTCTCTCTCCCTTGCGGTCAAGCTGACGCGCCCCGTTTCTTGTTTCGTGCACAGTAGCGCCACCCCGTCGCGCCCGAAGCTCACTAGAGTCCGCCGTCCGCACCGCCGTCTCCGCGCCGTCCTAGGCAACGCCTCCGATCGCCCCGCACGCCGCCGACCGCGTCCCTGAGCTCGCCGTGCCACGCCGCTCCGTCCCCACGCCTTCCCGTCACGCCCGCCTCACCGGAGACCCCGTGCCGCGCCGCCGCCGGAGCCGCTCGCCGGAACCCTAGGTGAGCCCGACCTCCCCTCGTCCGTCCGATCTTTGATCAACGGCTCAGATTAGATCGGGTTAATTCCCTTAAGTGAACCGGTACCGACGAATGAGAACATGACACGTGGCGTTTTAAATAGAAATGAAAAATCTAATTTTAATTCCCGGAATAGTTAGAAAAGGCACTTTTTCAGAAAAGCTCATGTAACTTCAAATGATCATATCTTTTAATCTGTTTGGCCAAATTTAATGATCCACACCTTTTTGGAATCCTTAGGAAAAGTAGCATCTTTTGGCAGTGTCCAATTTCAAATTTGAATTTTTGAATCACATTCAAATTACAGAATAGGGTTTAATACCAATTAAATCATAACTAATTATTTAGAAGTCCTTTTTAAATGAAACCAGTGGCCAAAAATTTGTTTTATTATCCTCTGTCCAATGGGACAGAGAAATAAATAATTTGATTTAATTTATTTGGCTGATGCCAATAAAATCTTATTTTAGGGTTTAAACCCTAGCCTTTGCAATTTGTTTAAAACCCTAATTACATGTGCATTATTTAGTAATGCTTTGGACCAGTAGATCACCCGAATAAAATCAAGCACTCATGTCACATGATTTGCATTGCATCATGGCATACATATTCTTTTGTTTGTATGGTGTGTTTATGTATGCATTGTTTGTAATGTTTAGTTTTCTCGGAGAACGAGCTGTGCGATTGTGAAGAGTGCTTGAATACGATCTGCTATCAAGGCAAGTTCACTTTGACCATCATCCTATTATTTTATTATGCACTAGATTTTTATTAGTTGCATTGTTAAGATTATTATTTTATCTATGCTAGCTATGATTCTCCTAGTAGTATAGGATACCTTTGTCATGACCTTAACACCAATTGCCATCGTAGTAGTAAAATGCTATGCTATGTTAATATACGAGGGCGGTATTATTACAATGTGATGATACTATTGAATTACAATATAGTTTTCCTAGTGTATGGCAAAACAAGTAATTCAATGAACCGTCCTGAGTGGGCTGCTTTGAGGGAGTGGAGATGTATGCGACGTCAGGTCCATTTCTGTGCGAGCGTCTGCGTTGCAACCGGGGTAACCAGAGACTGGACTAGTTTCCTGTTTAGTACCTTCCAGTACAACCACTTGGTATTATGGGCTCTGCCTGGATGGATGTAAGAAAATATGAACCCAGATCCGAGGTGACATCGGTATGTAGCAGTGTAGGTGGGGGCGTGTCCCTCAGGTGGTCTGGAAGATTATGTTCTGAAAATTCCTGTAATCGATGCCGTTGCTACTCCATCCGGAGGACAGCAAGAGATCAACACGTCGATTTCTTGTGGGTAAAGTGTACCACCTCTCGAGAATGTCAAACTAAGTACTTAGGCGTGTCCCCGGTTACGGACAATTATGAGCAACTAGATATTGGGGCTGTAAGGAAGGTCTCACTCATTCCAATTTCCTAATAAAATGAATGGATTGAACCGGGTAGGAGCATTGATGTTTCTACTCAATGTGCCTAGGTTAATAGGAGCATGGGTGTTTCTACCCCGTGTCCAATAGAATTTAAAACTATTTGTTTAAAATGATAGGATTGAACTATGATGCTATTATGCAAACAGCCAAACTCCACATAGCCAAATTATACATGTACTTCGTATGTCCTTTATAACTCTAGTGAACTTGCCAATACAATCAAATGTATTGACCACGTAGTGGCTGCAATTAACAATGCAGGTGGATTCGACGATGAGTGAGGTTCGTCGTTTTGTCGTGGGTCATGTGCTTACATTCCAACATGCTCTCACCTTGGACTAGTGTGGCCTTTTGTTCTACCCTTTTCCCCTGCAGTTTTGAAACATTGTTTAATGATGATGAAACAGTATTTGTTTTATGCTTGCCCGAGAGGTCATGCGAGGTTGTAAGTACTATTTAAATTCTGGATGATGCGATGTAATAAAGTACTTTTGACCTTTGTTTCTGTATATTTCATCATGAAACTGTGTGTGCTAGTGAGTCGATCCAGGGACTAGCACAGTAAGCACAGAGATCGAACCCTAGTAAGGGGGCGGTCGCTTCATAGATGACCGTTTGTGGGCATTGGAGTTTCAAATTCCTTAGCAGATTCCATCCCAAATTTCTTCAGCATGCCTCTGATGTACTTCGTTTGAGAGATGAAGATTTCATTTTTCATTTGCTTGATTTGAAGACCGAGGAAAAACTTCAATTCTCCCATCATAGACATCTCAAACTTGTCCGTCATCATCTTTCCAAATTCTTCGCTGAAATCAAGGTTAGTGGAACCAAACACAATATCGTCCACATATATTTGACACACAAAGACATCATCATACAATTTCTTTGTAAAAAGTGTTGGGTTAACTTTACCAATTTTGAAACCCTTTTTGACTAAAAACTTTCTGAGGCACTCATACCAGGCTCGAGGTGCTTGCTTCAAGCCGTAGAGTGCCTTATCAAGTTTATACACATGATTAGGATGTTCTGGATCTTCAAAACCAGGAGGTTGTTCAACATAGACAAGTTCTTCAATTTTACCATTTAAGAATGCACTTTTCACATCCATTTGATATAAAGTTATGTCATGATGATTAGCATATGCAAGAAGAATTCTAATGGATTCAAGACGTGCAACAGGGGCATAGGTTTCACCAAAATCCAAATTTTCAACCTGAGTGAAGCCCTGTGCAACCAATCGTGCTTTGTTCCTCACAACGATTCCGTCTTTGTCGTCGCACGGTGCTCCGACACCGGGGACGTGCGGTCACGGCCCCCTTTTAGGTTCGGTAGGGGCGTCGGGGTTCGCCCCGGCGATCGTCGGCACGGCCGATGAGGCCCTGCGGGGCTGGCAAAATGAAGTACTGAAAGTGTGCGTAATCAAAGAACAGACACACGCACGTTTTTACCCAGATTCGGGCCACCCGGAGGTGTAAAACCCTACGTCCTGCTTGTCTGAGCTGGTATTGGTTTAGGATCAAGTGTTTTCAAGTTGCCGGGTGAGTTCCCGGGTACCCTCTTCCTTGGCTAGATACTCCTTACTATTCTTTGCTAGTGCTGGTGGCTAACTGTGAGCTGGTCAAACTCAGCCGAACCCTATTGTCTACTGGGATCAACAGCGAGTCCAACTGAGCCGAACCAACCGAAACTTCACTTACTCGGAACCCCTTGACCGTTGGCGAGGGTTCTCCTTTTATACCCAAGGGGATGCCACAGGTGCATGAGCTACAAGTGTCGGACGGGAAGGCATGCAACTCCCCCCGGTGAGCTGGTGGCGCGCATGGATGCCACCTCCGCCGCTAGGGGTCTAAAACCCTACATTAGGATTGGACAGCCACTGTTCCCTTGATCGGACGGGTAACGCCTCGTCGGTCGGCTCATTTAATGAGCCGTGCGCCTTACTCCTTGCCCCGGTGGGGCCGCACATCCCACGCCCGCCACGCGCCCGCGTGGCGCTGTTGATCTGGCTACTGGGCCCCACGCTTGAGGCGGGGGCATGTTCCTGGGAACCCCCTGTCCCGGCAAGTCGATCCCCGGGAAGCGCCCGGGCCCAACGCACCCGGGAACCTCCCCCGGGAAGCAGCTTCCCGGAAGGTGCCCAGGCGGGAATATTCCCCGAAGCCCAGCTAGCCCCTTCCGGGCTGGTAGCTTGCCGGGCTGCTCATAGACGCTGCCCGGGATGAAACCTTCCCGGGAACTCGGGAACGGGGCTCACGCGTCGCGCAGCGGTGGTACCCAGGGTGCCACTGGTGCGATAGTCTTCCTCTTGCTTATTCCTGAAGACCCACTTGGTGCCGATAACATTTTGTCTTGGCCTTTCCACAAGGGTCCAGACTTCATTTCTCTTGAAGTTGTTCAGTTCTTCATGCATAGCCATTACCCAATTCGGATCCGACAATGCTTCATCCGTCATCTTCGGCTCAACTGAAGACACAAAAGAGAAGTGCTCACAAAAATTTGAAACACGTGAGTGAGTTTGAGTACCTCTTCTCATGTCTCCAAGAATTTGATCGACTGGATGATCCTTCTGGATTCTTTTGCAGATCTTCGGATGAGGTACTTCACCACCAGCAGTACTAGGTTATGCTTCATTTGAAGCAGCGGGTCGTTCTTCAGCTGGGATGGAAGTTCCGTTTGGGTTAGGTTCTTCAGCTTGTGAAGTGTCTTCTTCAGTGTTGTTTCCGGATTTACTTTGCTTGATTTCTTCTGGACGAATATCACCAATGGCCATCTTTTGGATATTTCCTGAAATTTCTTCAATATCTACAGACATTGGCAATTGCTCTTCTTGGGAGCCGTTAGCTTCATCGAACTGCACATCCTTAGCAATTTCAACAACTTTGACGGTGTTGTTGAAAACTCGATAAGCATGTGTATTCGAGGGATAACCCAAGAAGAAATCTTCGTCACATTTAGAATCAAATTTAGCTCATCTATTCTTCTTGTTGAGGATGTAGCATTTTGTTCCGAAGACTTTGAAGTATGATACATCGGGCTTGCGGTTGGAGATGAGCTCGTATGGAGTTTTATTCAAAAGTCGATGAAGATACAGCCGATTTGAAGCATGACAAGCGGTGTTGATGGCTTCAGCCCAGAAACGGTCAGGAGTCTTGTACTCGTTCAGCATCGTCCGGGCCATTTCGATCAATGTACGGTTCTTCCTCTCTACCACCCCATTTTGTTCAGGAACATGAGGTGCAGAGAACTCGTGCTTCATGCCGTACTCATCGAGGAATTCTTCCATTTGTAGGTTCTTGAATTCTGTTCCATTGTCACTCCGCACGTTCTTGATGGATACTTGAAACTCATTTTGGTCTCGTCGTGCAAACTTCTTGAAGATCTCAACTACTGTGCTCTTATCATCCAAAAAGAACACCCAAGTGAAACTTGAATAATCATCAACAATCACAAAGCCATATGAGTTACCTCCTATACTCATGTAAGTTGTAGGACCAAAAAGATCCATGTGAAGCAACTTGAGAGGTCTTGAAGTAGACATGACGTTCTTCACGGGATGAGATGCTCCGATTTGCTTCCCAGCTTGGCACGCACTGCATAAACGATCTTTTTCAAAGGAAACGTTCTTCAAGCCTCGGATGTGGTCGCCTTTGACAAGCTTATTCAAATTCTTCATGCCCACATGACCGAGTCTTCTATGCCAGAGCCACCCTAGTGAGGATTTTGCAACTAGACACGTAGGGGGGTGAGTATGAGAAGTCTTCAAAATTTACAAGATAGAGCTTACCCTTTCTACGCCCTCTGAAGACAAAAGAGTTATCCTTTTCTAAAGTAACATACACATATGGTCTTGTGAAGCAAACGATTAGTCCATTATCACATAGTTGAGCAACAGATAGATGATTATATCCAAGTGATTCAACAAGAAGTACTTCATTGATAGATAGGTCATTTTCCTTGGAAATAGCAATTTTACCGAGACCGATTACCTTTCCCTTACCATTGTCACCAAAAGTGATGTTCTCATGATGTTGAGGACCAAGTTCTAAAGAGCTAAACATTTTCTTCTCACCGGTCATGTGATTCGTACATCCGGAGTCCATGTGATTCTTTTCCTCCGGATGCATATGCCTACGAAAAAAGTTAGGCTCGTTTAGGCACCCATGTCTTCATGGGTTCCTGCACGTTAGTAGAACTTGAAGAACACAAGGCATTACGGAAAAATGTAATGACAGATTTTGGCACCCAGATTTGAGGTTTTGCATGTTCTCCACGCATTATGGTTCCAGTGAAATTAGCTCTCACTTTATTATCCTTACCCATCTTCAAAATGTAAGATTCATTAACATGGAATATCGGGTAAACACATGAAGTATCGGGATGCTATGAAGCATCCTTGCGGGGATTCAGATTTCCCACAAATGTAGGAACCTCAGTATACTTTCCTCTTCCCTGGACAAACTTTGCAGGGGGATATTGCTCAGGGAGCCAAGCATCACCATTAACATTGTACTTGCTCTCAAAACCAATACCATCCTTGCGTCAACGAGGAATTTGAAGACCAAGAATCTGGTTCAAGGTTTTAGTCCCTTGGTGACACTTGAGGATACCAGCCTCAATCTGCTTCTTCAACTTAGCATTTTCTTCAGCCAGTGAAAGATCACTAGGTGAAGGGTTAGTGACAACAGAGCAAGATTCACCAATAGTAGTAAAACTAGAAGCAATGTCGGGTGAATCAGGAAAATCAGTTTGAGTCACGGCATGTGAAGTAGTGATTTGAGGAATGTTGTTCAATGAAGAATTGCATTTAGGGCATACTTCAGAGGAATCACCGTGTTGAGGTAAGTCAACTAGCTTAGTATTGAGATCAAGATTCTCAGTTTTGAGGTCCTCATGAGAAATCTTCAGATTTTCATGCTCGAGTTTAATCGAAACATAGTTAAGACTAATCTCAGCATGAGTTTTCTTCAGATTCTTAGAAGCCTCTTCCATGGCCCGAACTTAGAGTTGAGTCTTTTGAGTCCATTAGCCATGTTAGTGTTCTTCTTGATCTCAGTGATAAGCAGGTCTTCTTCCTTCTCAACAATGAACTGAAGTCTTTCATATGTCATGTGTTCAGATTCTTCATTATCAGTTTCATCATTATCACTAGAGTTTATTTCTTCACTAGGAGATGATACCTTAGAGAATTTTACCATGAAGCATGATGGTGAGGAACGATCGTCTCCGGAGGCATCTTCTGATGAATCTGCAGAGTCAAACAGTGAGGTCTTCTCTCTGGCAGATGTAATAGCTATGGCCAATCCGGCGACACCGTCTTCAGACTCAGAGTCAGATATTCTTCAGATGATGAAGAATCTGAGTTCCATTCACCAACATGTGCTCTACAGTAGTACTTGCCCTTCTTCTTGTGAACAGAGTCCTTTTTTCAAACCTTCTTGTGACGATCATGGTTCTTCTTGTGAGAGTGCTTCTTGAAGCCTTTCTTCTCCTTGTCATCATCAGCTTTCTCGGGGCACTCAGCAATGAAGTGGCATTTCTTGCCACAGTTGAAGCAAGCTCTCTTGGCCATATCAGACTTCTTCCGATGAGCTGATTTCCGAAACTTGGAGGAGCTGGATTCACCTTGATACTTCAGTTTGTTTCCAAACTTCTTATTGAACCTCTTCACAAAAAGAGCAAGCTCGTCATTGGATTCTTCATCAGACGAAGATGATTCTTCAGATTCTTCATTGAAGCTGACAATCTTCTTGGACGATTTCTTGGCCTTGAGTGCAACATTGTTCTTCTTCGAACTAGATCCCAAACCATGGATCAATCTCTTCTCTTCTTGGTCAAGTTCATAGGACACAATTCTTCCAAGAACCCAGGTGGGAGTTAATTCCTTGAAGTCTGGCCTATGCTTGATCAGCTCACAAACAGTAGTGTACTCCATGGGGAGAGCTCGAAGAAACCTTCTGTTTTGCATCAAGTCAGTGATATTGTGATCATCGAGAGTATTCAGCTCGTTCACGATGGTGCTCATGCGATCGTAGAGTGAAGAAACGGTCTCATTGGGCTCAAGCATAAGACGATCAAACTGACTGATAAGGCGAGTAACTCTAGAATCTTTGACAGTGGTTGTCCCTTCATGGACTTCAGCGAGAAGATCCCAAATCTTCTTTGCGTCAGTAAGATTGCTAATCTTGTTGAACTTATCATCACTGACAGTTGAGAAGATGATATCACAAGCTTTGGCATTTGCTTGATACTTCTTCAGAGAGAGAGAATCAAATCCAAAGATGGGTCCCTGAGGAACAACAAGGCCATTTGTGACTGCTTCCCAAGCACAAGGGTCAGTAGATATGATGTGAGTCTTAATGCGATTTTTCCAAAAAGCATAATTGGTACTGTTACAGGTAACTTCCCTTCCTTAGACATACTTCTTCCTCAGGTGGTTAAACCAAAACAAGAAAGCCTTGCTCCGATACCAAGTGAAAGATCGAGTATGTCAAAGGGGGGGTGAATGTGACCAGTTTTAATTCTTTCTTCAAAATGAAGACTGAAGACTGAAGATAGTCACAATACTTCAACAATTTAGATTACACCAATTTTAGAGTTGCAGCGGAAAGAAGAAAGATGAACAGAATTAGCAGAAGCAATGAAGACAGAACACAATGAATCAGTTATACTTCACAGAGTAAATATTGAGGAACGAAATCACCAAGACTGAAGACACAGGGATTTGTTTCCGAAGTTCAGATTGTTGGCACAATCATACGTCTCCGTTGAGGGCGCTGAGTCACACAAGACTCGCGGACACACAAGTCCACCCAATCCTCCTGAGTTAAGACCGAAGTCTCGCCCAGTTACTCGTGGTAGATCTTGAGGTGATCTCCAGACCTTCACAAACTGGTTGATGGCAAATCATAATCTTCGATTGCTCTTCAACACTGACTCCTAGCCGTCTAGGTGATGCCAATCACCAAGGGTAACAAGTTTCAAGTGCTCGGCTAGAGAGTGGATCCCATTCTTCACGCTCAATTCAGCTCTAAGGGTTTTATCAGGTGTTCTTCAAAACAACTCACTCAGGATTACCACCGAATTCCTTCGGGGTGGGTCATCTTATATAGCCTTGGCCACGGCTGATCTAGCCGTTGTGACCCGTTGGATAAAGTGAATTTTGAGCCTCCAGCTCACACTTTATCACTTCGTCTCACAACGGTTAGATTAGGTAGTCAAGCACGAAAGCGACAGAATTTCAAACACATTTGAACTCAGAGTGAAGACTTCACGTGGAAGTTTCTGTGAAGCCTGAAATGTTTCATTTTTCACTCCGACGAAAAACACACACAGAAAATGGTTTTCGCCTAAGCTAAACATGAAGAATAAGGTTTCACCTAAACCAGCTCCACATTTCAAACCCCCCTTAATAGTACGGCGTTCCTATACTCAAGTGAAAGAAAAAGCTACGGAAAGACCTATGAAAAATGCTATGCTTCACGTTCTTCACCGTTGTTCACTGAGTTCTTCATACTTCACACTGGTACCTGTACTTCAATTTTTAGGGATTATCGATGCTGGTTAAACCAACTCTTCTGAGGAACTAAAACCTGAAACACTCAGTGTAACTCATTAGTTCCTCAACCATGTTGTCATCATTCATCAAAACCCATACAGGGGCAAGGTTTCCCTTTCAGTTACCCACGGATGGGCTTGTTTAATTTTGGTACAAGTTTGACAACGTTTGTTCTGGACCAATTTGAACACAAAGCTACTGTGGCATATGAGGAGGAGAACTATTGGATACTCCCTCCCATCCTAAATTGTTGTCAAAATATTACATGCATCTAGACGCATTTTAAAAATAGATATATCCGGATTTGGACAAATTTGAATCAAGAATTTAGATCAGAGGGAGTAGTTCAAAAAAAAAGGAGTAAGCAATTCCGTTGTTAGGAAAAAGAAGAGAGCGGCGAAGCAGCTGCGAGCCGTCAAGCGATGAAGCGATCCCGGTGTCGGACCGGCGGTGCAAATCGAGCACAAGATGGCGGGGGGCGAGGAGCAAATGCTTTTGCCGGAATCCGTGGCCGCGGCGGAGGACATCGTGTGAGTGAAATCAAACTAGATCTAGATTTCACCGCCACCGCTGCATGAGAATACCTGATTTTCTGGATTCCTACTCCCTCCATTTCTCAAAGGTTGGCGTATTTCGTTTCGTTAAGACAAGCCTTTGAGCAAGAATTACTCTATTAATATATAAGTTATATGATACGAAACCATGATCATTAGCAAGAACTTTTAAAGACGAACCCATCGATATAAATTTCATGTATGAAAAAATACTTATCAATAGAGTTTTCATTGGTCAAAGCTTTGTCTTAACGAAACAAAATACGCCAACCTTTGTGAAATGGAGGGAGTATTTTGTAGCCACACCCATGGCGCGTCGAATGGTGGGGTGCCGCATGCCAGGGGTGCCCGTTTTCGATTCCACTATGGCTAGCACCGGTGTAGGAGTTGACGGCTACACTATGGTCACTTTTTTGATCTGATAGCCTGGATCTGAGTTCTCCGGCAAGCAATGGTCACTTTTTGACCCGAACTACAGTGGGCGAAAGCCATCCCAGTCGTTCATAAGATCCTTCGAGGGTGGGGAGCGGCATCTGCAGGACCAAAGCGCAACATCCGTGTAGCATCTGTTAATGAGCAAGTGTGGTTCTTCAGTCACATTGTTGAAAACCAAAGCATTTCGCCGTTTCCAAATATTCCAGAGGACCGCTAAAAGAACAGTGGAGAGAACCTTGTCGTGAGGTTGTCTGGCAGTGAGAGCTCAGCCAAGTTGGCACAAGAAGTAGCATCCTGGTGAATAGACTGGAGCGCCGACCAAACTAGCCGAATTGACTGGCAGTGAAGCAGCATGTGCGAGGTGGTTTCCGAAAGACCACAGAACGGGCAGTTGTCATCATCGGACAGTCTTCGTCGGAACCGGCGATCGTTGGTGTATAGCCGATTTTTGCAGGCAAGCCACATGAAGATCCTGCACCGGTTGGGGGCAAAGTTTTTCCAGATCGCAGGAGCCACAGGATCGTCTCGAAGCAGCCGAGTATGCAGATCTCGAGGAGAGTGTCTTGCCATCCAATCTACTCACACATGAGTCCTGGACCTGAAAATTCAAGACAACAGTAGCCAACAAAATTTGCAATTCGCCAAGTTCAAGAAGCGCCACATGGGAAAGTCTGGGGCGAAAGGTCGTAAGGCTGTCCAACTAGAGCATTGCCGCGGGAAGGATAGAGCGGGGAAGCGAGAGGCAAGAGTGTCATCCCCCAACCAAAGATCCAGCCAAAAGGCAGAAAAGAGACCATTGCCAACAGTGACCTTGGTCATCCGGCGAAAAAAATCTAGTCCAGAAAGCAGGTCCTTCCAAACATAAGAATCGAGAGAATGCGAATCCCCCAAGTCACGGTGAAAGGACCAACCATATGGTTTAAATTTCTTTGTGAAGGGACCAACCATGCATATGGTCCTTCCAAGTCACGGGGAAGGGACCAACCATAAGAATCCAGCAATGGTCACTGGTGGTATCATATATCGGTGAACAATTCTTTTCCCTGTTTTTTATTTCTGTTAGCTAGTAATCACCTTTGAAACATACAAGTGAAAACCCTGAATTCAGACATGAGCGTGCTATGAACAAGACTGCCAACACAAGTCCGAGATATTTAAACCATACCTATGCGAGTCTCGCATCAAGGATAGTAATCGACATCAAGTCCCTGGATGGGGTGACCTAAAGAAAGAAACATAAGTTTCGCAGCAAATAAGATACTGTCCTCACAAAGAAAAAACAATGATATAAATGATTACTCCAGTGCAGGACAAGTGCGCCTGTGATGAGTGGAATTTCCACACTCGCTGCAAACTCTTCTTTTCCTACCATTATTTGATTGCCTCAAGATTTACCACCATGTAATATTCTTCCATCTGATTGGTTCATGGAAGAAATTATCAGTTAAGTTTATAGCACCTACATTCAAGCATAAAAGCTCCGAAAATAAGAACAAAAACAAACATTTCAATTAATTGCACAAGAGCAATTTTGAGAAGTAGAGCTTACAGAAAGTCCAAACTAATCTTGAAGCTGGAGATACATTTACCTTATGTGATGGTGAGGATGCGGCGGCAGTGCTTGCTAGTTGAGGAGGAAGGGGCGGATGCTGGCTTGTCCAGAGGGTTGGGGTTGGGTTCAGGGGAGGCGCAGTCGACGGTGGAGGACTGCCGCGGCGGCGCCACGGACGTCGGTTCCACGCTCTTTACCGCGGTGGAAGGAGACGTCAGGCTCCAAGCTCTTCAGCGGGGTGACGATCTGGAGCGCAGGTGGAGGAGGCCGCGGCGGGCGAGATGCCGAGCAGCGGCGCGATCTGGTTGAGAGGAGGAGCACCGGCACGGCGCGTAGGACCAGGTGAAGGAGGCGGCGGTCTGTGTGCGACCGAGCGTGTCAGGTTGAAGTCACCGAGAATTGCCTCAAGGGGTTCCAGGAAGCGGCGCATGATACTTAGTAAGGCCTCATTCGGTTCGTATGATTTTCATAGGAAATTCAAAGTCACCGAGATGCATTCGTTTTGTAGGAAATTGGCAAATTGATTCCTTAGGAACACAAAGTCTTCATTGAACCGTAACCAAACCCCAGCCCCCGAGTCGCTCCTGCGTCGGGCGACTCGGGCGGCGCCCCCGCCGCCTGCTACCTCGGCCGCCCCCAGCTTCTCCGCTCCTCGCCGCCGCCGGTGGTGCGCCGCCGGGCAAAGCCCGTGCGGGGACGGCGGCGGCGGGGCTTCGTTTCGTTGCTCGTCTCTCCTCCGTGGCGCCTGCTGGCCGGAGTCGCCCGATCTGCTGGTGGCGGCGCCGGCTCCGTGGTGGGACGCCGGATTCGTGGAGGGCGCTGCCGGAGCCGGTGCGGGTCTTCTTCTGCGGCGGCGCGGCGCAACGTCTCGGCCGGCGGTGCCCGATTTGCGTGCTCCGTCGGTGGATGCGCCGGCCTCTTGCAGGCGTGGCCGGATCTGTTCGTGGAGGCGCTGGATCCGTGGGTGAGAGTGCCGGATCTGGCGCGAGGGCGGCTTCCCGTGGTGTTTCGTGCTCCGGCGGCCTCGCGCGTTGGTGGCCGGGTTCTCCGACGTGGGCCCTGGTATCCTGCAGCCTTGCTGCTGTGGGCTCCGGGTTGGAGCGGCGGCTGGCTCTGGGTATGGGGGGCGTGCGGCTCCGTTGACGCCCTTTGGTGGTGGTGCGTTGTGGCCCTAGTCTGGCTCCTCGTCTCGTGGCTTGCTGTGACACTTGCGTCTCTATCTGCGGAGGGATTGCGGTGGCTGCGGATGAAAATCTTGTACCAACATTTGTCGATGCCGGCCACGACGGCGTCCGAGGACTCCGCTTCGTTTTTGAAGGCGTCGTTGTGCAGCACCAATGCATCCCACCCCTCACGGGCAAGGTGTCTCCAAGCAAAAGCTTAGGTTCAGCTCATCTGGACCGGGCAACGGCGGCGTCTTTGGACGTCGTTCCCTCCTTGGAGACGTTGTTTTTGGAGCTCTTGCCCGGCGATGGATGATGCTTGGTACAGAAAGTCCGGGTTGAGCCAAGGGTGACGGCTTCGAGCAGTGCGGGCTCGCCGTTGTGCAAGCTACATCTGTTGGGGCGGCCTCTTCTTGGCTCCGGTCATCGAAGAAGTTTAGTTCTGCCTACCTCCTCTGGCGTAAGGATCTGCTCCCTGTTCGGTGTCGTTGGGGCGGGAGGAGGTTTTGCTCTTACCAGTGTGGTTTGTATGTCGGCTTTGCTCTGTACCTAGCTTTTAGTTAGCTTGGTGTTCGTCAAGGTTTTTGTATGGCTTTCCTTGAATAAGACATACTTTGCATGGTTTTTAGACTCAGTTTTCCTTATAAACAGGGTCAATCCTTTCCTCTAATCGAATCACGGGAACCGACCGCTGTGTTCTCAAAAAAAAAATCCTTAGAAACACTATTGGTTTCACATGTTTTTGAGAAAAATGAATATTAGGTCCAAACTCCCTTTTTTCATAAGAATGGAAGAAAACATTCCTTATGATGACAAGTGTCATCCTACCATAATCCTATGTTTTTTCTTTTTCCTATGTTTTAGATTTTTTTGAACCGAACGAGCCATAAGAGGTTTTTGTCCGAGTGAGAGCAGGGCGCATACACATTCGAAAGAGCCACTCTTAACGGGGCCGAGAACAGAAAGCCACAAGAGCGTTGAAGGTCATCCCTGACGAACATCCAGAGACACAAGAGGGGAACACAGAGCAGTTCACGGAAAAACGACAGTTAGGCACCAAGAGCGTATTACAGGCTTGTTTGAAAAACAGGGATGGGGAACAGAGGGCCTAGTGCCCACAACACACACCAACTGGTACGTGGACCCCCAGCCGCCTGACACAGGCGGCACACGGACAGGGGATCGAATCAAGCCTGACTTGGGTTTTACGGACACACAAACAACAAGACGACGACTGCATGAACAGGACGGGACAGCCGGCCCGTGAGCAGGACGGGACATCTGGATGGGCGCAGGCGCAGACGGACGTGAGTGTAACAATCGTTCAAGATTTTTTTATCCACCTGAGCTACAATAATTTTACATTGAATCAAAAAATTGTTATTATTGATTGAGAAATAGTTATTTTTCAGCCGTCTAAAAAATAACAAAACCGTTGAAATAAACAAAAAATATACACGAGTTTTAGTAGGCATACCTTATCTTGTCTTGCAACCAAACTAGACCAGCATAATCAGGACCATCCCCGAAGCGATTAAGAAATTCATTTCTGTTACTTTGTACAGCGAACACCGGGTCTGCGTTCTGGACCGCCCGGTGAAGTGGATGCTTTTCACCAATTCCCTCTCCCTGAAGCATATCATCGCGAACGCTGATGCAAAATTCGATGGTATCGACTAACAAAAAGGGAAATAATTAAAATACGTTTTATCAAATTATAAAACCAGCAGAGATGGTTACAGTCACATAAAGAAGCTAACACAAAAATCTCAACCTTTTTTTTGAGTAACTTATGAGTGTTTTATTTGTAAAAGCAATAATAAATATATAATCTATTACTATCTATTAAATTAGAGTTGGAGGTGATTGTCACGGACGCGGTAGATCAATTTTGTTAAAATTACAACAAATATGGCACTTCCCGTTATTTTCTCTCCTTCCCGTCTTATTCACGATTCCTCCTCCTCCACCTTACGACCGACGCCACCGCGCCCGCGTGAGCCCATGCCCGAGCCTCCCCCTCCACCCCCAGCCCGATTTCTCCTCCTCCGTTTTACAACCGATGCCAACCGACGCCACAGCACTCCGAGCAAAGCCGTCACGTCGCCGCCCGCTTCACCTATTCTCCCACCACCTCCATCGCCGCCGGCCGCCGGACTCGTGGGAGACGGCCGACCTTGACGGAGCCATGAGCTGCTTGCTCCATTTTGCCCGCCGCGTCAACTACTCACTAGACCTCGCAACCCGGTGCAGCCGCATGATCGCATCCCCCAGCGCCCTAAGCGTCCTGACCTTCCCAGCCTTCGCCAACCACCTACGCACCCCCTTGCAGCTGATTCCAGCCACCGGGTTCCGTAGCAACGCACGGACACACCTGCTAGTTAATAGTAATGCACAAGTTTTGATTGCGAGCAAACAATTATGCTAATTATGATGGCATGCCATGCTAATGATAAATAATTTCAACTAGTTAGGTTTATAAAATTCCGGGGATTTCTACTTACCAAAATCAAGACATCTTGGCGGAGGCCCTCGAAAATTCCGTGCTCGAGTGGGATGCCTGATTCGTCGATTGGGATCTGCGAAAATACACTTAAGTCAGCTCGCAGTGCATATACAACTGAGAGATTTAATGATTTCCCTCAGCTTTTCCATGCGATCCAACGGATCAAATTCCACTATCAAAAAGACAACAGAATACAAAATGTTCAACAACCTCAGCTGATGCATATTTGATAATATCCCAAAAATGCTCAACTCACTATACTTTATTCTTCGATGCAGATTATCAAAATACACACAGTCAGAAGCACCAAACGAAGTTAAGCTTTTGGCTACCGAGCAGGGGGTTTTCAAAGGGGAGGGGAGGGGGGGGGGGAGGGTAGACAAATTTAAATCAAATATTTGAATTTGAATTTCTTTCTACGCAATAGAATATCAGAATGCTTCTATCTCAGAGGCAAGGCATGTCAAGCTAGGCATCTCGCCAGTTCCCGCGTTCGACTCGTGTGAGTTCCCATTTTTAGTGTTAATATTTCAAACTTTTGCAAACAAAAAGCTAGATGGGGAATCGAACTCGTAACCTCTGTTGCGAATGGACGACCATAAGGTTCAAGGGGCACCAACAGCTCGATCATGTCTAGTACGTCATACAAACCTAATATTCTCTTTTGAGTCGTTTAAATTAAAAAAAATCAAACAGATCTGATATCTTTTGCATGGTAACACCATTTACCGTGGATAGCCGGTAAACACGGTCATCGGGCGGTAACCAAAATTACCGCCCGGTAACCACAACTCTACTTCTATCAGTGTAAGGTAGTGTCAAACAAGAGTTTATAATCTCTGCATTCTGGACCATCTACATTTCAAGTCATGTTGAAGATTTCAACGCGCAATATATGTGTCGTTATTGTTTGACAGGGGCTAATGCAGCGTACGTGAAGTAGTAGAGTGCTAGCGAAAGTATGGTCAGTCAAGAGTTTGCATATGCTCTGCATTCTGGTGCATGTACATTTCAAGTCGCGGTGAAGATTTCAACGCGCAATATGTGTGTCGTTATTGTTTGACAGGGGCTAATGCAGCGTACGTGAAGTAGTAGAGTGCTAGCGAAAGTATGGTCAGTCAAGAGTTTGCATATGCTCTGCATTCAGGACCGCAACACAAAGTTTTCAGTTACTCACTCCGATCATAATAAGTGTCTCAAAATTAGTACAACTTTGTATTAAGTTAGTATAAAATCTGAGACACTTATCATGGATCTGAGAAAGTACTACGGACGCATCACCAACTAAAAGACTAAGCCCGTTCATAAATCTTACCAGGCGGTACATATCTGCAATGGAGGTGAAATTAAGATATTGGCCAGATCTCTATGTACACTTCCACTCTCGATAGGTCGACACTGTGGTATACCTATTCGTCACATTTTTCTTAAGGAAACACAGTACAGCAGTACAGGCGCAAGCACACACGCGCACGTACATTCACCCCTATGAACGCACGCACGCACATCCTACCCTATGAGCACCTCCGAGAGACTGAGCTGCTGGCGGATCATCTTGAGATTGACGAAGGCACCACATGCGCCTCGTAGTTGACGGGTACGTCGCTCCCACTGAAAGAACAACGTCGGTTAAACCCTGGAATAAATCCAGGGAAATGCGAGCTCCCATGTCAAGTCAGTGAGTTGAACCTGGGTGGGCTAGTTCCACCACAAGAAACCAACCACCTGAGTTAGCTCAGTTCGCTATTCGTCACATCTCTATTTGTTTTAGTTTCAACAAGAGTAACTTTTGTTATTTTTGAACTGAATCGAATATTCCATTCATTTTGGAAAGAAAAAGAAGATGAGAATTTCCAGCTAGCCAGTCTCGCAAGCTCTCTTTTTTTTCAAACCTGTGTCCGAAAGTCTCAATCTATTAATTAAGATGAAGACAATTGCCCAGTTAATTGAACGGAAAACCGGACGAAAACCGTAACAAACGTCCATGGCACAATCAAAAAGACCCCACACAGGACACCCTGGCCGACCTGGCCACCCACACTCACTCCATACGCTACTGAAAGAAAGCCGTCGTCTAGATTGTACGCAGAAGTCATCGTCATCACACAAACACTCCTCCTGAGCTGGCGACTCCGACTCCCTCCACCAGCGCCCACGAACAGGCCCCAACTCCAGGCACCCAAGCTCGTGTCAGCCCATGCCAAACAGTCGACCATCATGCTAGTGACCAAGAGGCATGATTCTGATGGTGAGCTTCAAAGGGGCAATATGCAAGGCTTACGTCAAACAGAACACCCACCGACCGGACCACCCATCAGCAAGCCATCGTCATCATACATCACTCCTCTGAGCTGGCGACTCTGACTTCCCAACGACGAAGCAAAAATCGACAGTGGACAGTTGCCGAACACGCCGGATTGGACCGACTACCAAGACCATCGATGCAGCCCAAACTCTTCTCACCATCGTCGTCGCAGCCGCAAAAGACGCGAACGAACCTCACGCAGCCCCACAACCATTGGTCCCACGGCCGTTGCAAACTCCAAAATCGACGCCGCCAAGGAGGAAATCGACGCAGAGAGCGCCGCCATCGCCGATCCAAGCCACTGAATCTGAGGTTTCCCCCGAAGCTCGGCCAGCATTGAGAGGAGCAGAAAAGGCCATTGCAACGCTGCCTCCAAGGAGGTGAACGATGCCAACAGGCGTTGCCATCGTCGGCCCTGACCAAGCTCGGAGCACGGCTTTCACCGAGACCTGTTCCACCCACTCCACACACCAGCGGCCAACCAGACCTGCAACACGTCTACGCACACCCACGAAGGAGCGGCGCCCCATGCCATAGCCACAGAGGTCACCCAACCCGCAGATGCCGAACCTCCTCGAAGCTGCAAGAACAGCGGAAGGAAGCAGCCAGCAACGCGAGCTGGGAAGACAGAGAGCACATCTAGCAAAGTAGACGACCCGCCGTCTACCGCCACGCCGAAAGCACGGACGACCACCCACACATCACCAGCACCGCCGGCAGAAGGCCCATCCGGGGCTAGATCCGGCCAGATCCAGCCCAACCGACAAGCACAGCCGCCGGATCTGCGCCACCGAAGCACCTCCAAGCCGTCGGAGAGCACGCACGGGCCGCAGCGCCCGAAGGGGCCACCGCGACCAACGCTGCTCTGCAGGCCGCCATGCCTCCAGCTGCGTACCGCCGCGCGTCCACGCCTCCAGCCACGCCCTGCCGTGCGCCCACGCCGCCAACCGCCGACATCGCCCGACCGCGGCCGCATCCCGAGCACCCCGCGGCGCAGTCCGCCATACGGGTTTCGCTCGACAGCATCATCCGGCGACGGCAATGGGAGCTCGAGGAGGGTGGGGGACGGCGGCGGCAAGGGTTCCGCCCGAGCCGCCCCTGGGAGCGACGCGAGCGTTCCCTTTTGTCTCACAAGCTCTGATGAGTGGATCGGCTTCTATCACGATGACATAACGAATCTAATGTCGATCCTCTTTGGAGAATGTCGATCCTCTTTGGAGAAGTCGTGCTGTCGTGGACTAGGTGGATGTACCTGATATGGAGAAGGAGCCCTGATGGCGCTTGACTGCTTGAGAGCAATGCCATCCTGCTGGGTGAAGGAGACTGCAATGCTAGATGGGGGCCATTATCCATGTTGGCAACAATTCAAGTGGATTTGGGTCTGAGAGTGTTGGGTTAGTGGCTTAGTGCTGTGCAGCCTCGACATGGGGGACCAAGAAAACTTCCGCGGGCCAGGTAGCTACAGAGGGAAACAAATCGCATATATACTCCAGCTCCCGGTCACCACCGCCAGAGTCGCCTCATCTTTAGCCTGATTGGCTCTGGCTCCCGCCTCACAGAGGAAAGAAGGGGGGCGCAAAGGCGGCCGGTCGCCGATCGAACGTGTTTGTGGATGTGACCACACTTGCATCAGAACGTCTACAGTAGATCCCGCATAATCTGAACCGCAAAAACGCGTATGCGGGGAACCGAATCTGTATTTCGGTGCGAAATTGAACCGGGCAGAACATGGTGGGGATCATCGACAAGGACGGCTAGCTCGTGCAGCGACGCATCCTCATCCCTACCGCGTGCGCCGCCGCTTCAGCGTGCTGCCATTGTTCATGCCAATTCGTCGTTTGGTAAAGGCAACCGTGCGGAGAACCAGCCATAGCTTAGGTGGCCAGTCAGCCACGTGTGTCTCACTTTGGTTCTAACATTGTAAAAATTATATATCTATATACTGCCGTACTGCAATCGCGTAACTCTTATAGTTTAAGTATAAAAAAAAGGCAACCACGATGGCATCACACGCAGATCACGGAACCGAAAATGGGGCAACCAAAAGAAAGGAAAAAAAGAATGTGAGAAATCGTGTGCCTGAATCGGACGAATCCTAGGCCGGGAGACAGACTTATGGCTGGACGATGGCGGTGCGACGCCAAGCCAACGAACCGCGTCGGATAGATGGTTCGAGTTCGCTGAGTCACCAATCCCAATCGAGCAAAACAGGTTTTCTCGGGTTAGGCCTAATTCGGTTACGCCCACCGCCGTGCGGGGATCGAAGGGGAAAACTAAAATTCTAGTTCAACTTCCCTCAAATCCATCTCAATCCCCACCCGTATTTTTGCAACCGAACAAGCCCTTAAGAGGTTAATTGACCTAGGTTAGATAAGTTAGGGGCCGGAAACCCAGGATTAGAATGTTAGGGTTTGATTCTGACGATTTCTACAAGTTCAGAGTTTAAAATAGACTTTTCTCTTTAAAAAGTGCTTGCACAATTGTGCAGGATACACGTGCGACTGGTTGAATAGATCTATAACCGACAACTTCTTACTTCATGCATGATTATTGGTGAAATTCTTGTTTCGATATTTATATTATAGCCCCGCTTGGGTTTCGATTCAGGGCTCCCAAGATTTCAGGACCGGGCCTCTTTGAGAGGCAGTGATTGAGTCCAGAAGGCGGGTTGGAGAGCTTGACACAGGATGAGCAATCACATAAGTGTTGGGGAGTTCACCCTGAAGATAGCCACAATGGTTAATGAAATACTCACTCTGATCCTAAATTTTTGACTCAAATTTGCCTAAATATGGATGTATATATTCTTAAAAAGTGTCTACATACGTGTAATATTTCGACAACAATTTAGGATCGGAGGGAATACAAGCTCTTAGAACAAAATAGAAGGGATATCAGTATCGTGGAGCAAAATTTATGCGTTGTCCCAGTAACCCACTACTGATCAAGTTGATATTAAGAATTACCATAAGTTCAATATATCTAAAGGTCGTTCATAGAACTGTCAAGAGTATGAACACCCGGTTGTGTCAGAATCGACCAAAAGGTCCAACGAAGGAGCAGACATTTTTAGATATTTATTTTCATGAGAAAGCTCAGGAGATACGCTTGCTGATCCAAGGGTGCTAAAATTTGGAGCTATTATCGGGTTCTTTTTTGAAAATGATATCTGATCCGATCCTTCAACTAAAAACTACTAACACGGTATTGAAGGATTTCATAGCATTTTGGTAGGATTCTAAAGAGTAAAATGCACCCGAGGTCTCTATTCTTTCGCGAAAGTGTCAAGTAGGTCCCTAATCTTTGAAAATGCACGTTTAGGTTCTCATTGTTTGTTAAGTGGTTCATCCCAAGTCCCTCGCCTGTATGCGCAGCTCCGGTCGCATGACGTGGCTGCCACCTAGGTGTTGGGCCCACACGTCAGGTGACGACGTGGCGTTGCAATCTTACAGAACCCCCCCCCCCCCCCCACGACCACCACCACCACCTATTATCCTCTCATTTCGTGGCTCTCTCTCCTTCTCCTCACCTCACTGGCGTTCGACGAGGCGACGGTAGGCGATGGAGGGGGCTGGCGGCTCCGGCGCGATTGCTTGGCGGTCCCCTCTGGTGGCCCCCTCCGCCGCCTAGCGTCCCCTCGCCGAACGCCAGTGAGGTGAGGAGAAGGAGAGAGGCCCGCGAAATGAGAGGAGAATAGTTCGGGGGGGGGGGGGGGTTCTGTAAGATTGCAACGCCATGTCGTCGCCTGACGTGTGGGCCCAAAGCCTAGGTGGCAGCCACGTCATGCGGCCAGAGCTGCACATACAGGCGAGGGACCTGGGATGAACCACTTAACAAACAATGAGGACCTAAACGTGCATTTTCAAATATTAGTGACCTACTTGACACCTTTACGAAAGAATAGAGACCTCGGGTGCATTTTACTCGCCATAGGAATTTTTTCTATAGAGAATCTTTGGTTCAAAGGAATTCATCCTCCCAAAATCCTATGGATTTGTTTCCTACACCCTATTCCCATGGGAATTCTAGCAAGAGGTTTGACCTCTTGGAAAAGATTCCTATGTGTCAAGGACAAGTATGGTTCACATGAATGTTTATATAAAATCCCTGCATTTTTTCTATGGTGCAACCAAACAACTTGTACTACTGATTCTTAAGTTTTGAATTTCCGTATGATTCAACATGTCATGGCATCATATTCCTATATTTTTCATATTCATGTGTCAATTCGTGTGATCCAAAGAGACCCTAAAGTATATAGAAGATGAATCAGTGGTGATTGGTGTGGTGGTGGAGCTGTGGGTGCATGACTCCGCCCATCAGTTTTTTTCTCAAAAAAAAAATTAGAGGGTTCCCCTGCAGTCTTTTTCTCAAAACAATTGAAAGATTGCAATACATATACTTTCTCTATCCAACAAAAGATGTCTCAATTTTGTCAAAATTTAGATGTATCTAGACATGATTTAGTGTATAGATGCATTCAAATTTGGTTAAAGTTGAGACATCCTTTGTTGGACGGAGGGAGTATCAGTTTTCAATTAAATTTGTAAATTTCAGTTTTCATGAAATTCGTGGAGACCCAAACCTGGAACATTTCCGTGCTGTCGTCCCGATCTACCACCCCACAATTCAAAACACATCTTCTGCAAACAAAATATAGCTATATTTCAGTTCTTCCTCCGTTTCGGGAATTCTGAAACAGAGGGAGTATTTAAATTAAGAGTCCGGTCCAGCCTATTATAGAGTAGGCATCACATGAATTAACTGGCGTCCAAGGATCGAAAGAATCATACATACTAAATCTACAGTAAATTAAACCCCAATAGCACGAAGCATCAAACTGAAAGTTAACTCGAAAATATCTTGAGAATCGCACTTCACCTTTGATGCGCAGATGGACCGGACGAAGTAAAGAAGCAGCGACGAGGGATTGGGGCGTCCAGTTATGTCTGGTGTGTGAAGGAAGTACGGATATGGAGGAGGGGAATATATAGGGCCAAGTTACACGAACAAAGGGAACGGTGGCAACCAATCGAAACTACGTGGGAAAAGCAATGAGCCTTCACCATACGTCATGCAGCATGGTGGGTCCACGTGACAGTCTGCAGGGTCGTTCGTTCGACGCTAGCGGTTAGGCTTAAGGTCACAGGCTTGTATCAGACACTGTTAGGACCTCGTCCAACGTGATTACTCTAGCTAGTCTATAGCGCACCAACTCGTTTTAGCCATCCTCACCAGCTGCTCGGTAGCCCAGCATTACCAACCAGCGAAGCAACTTGTTATCGTAAGATTAGATGATGCGGAGATTATGCAAATGGTGCTAACTCGGCAGTGATTTGCTCTTCAACGACGTCAAAGATACTCCTCTCATGTTTGATGTAGATCGTTTCTACAGTGAAAGTTTTCTAGGCTGTTTTGTCCGACTATGTAGTTTTATTAAGCGCTACTTTGTTTCTGTATTTCCCTTACTAGGCTTTTCGGTTATCGAGATCGGATTACTTGGTACACGTCGGTCCGTGACTACTACCTTTCCCCACTCTTGTAAACTCTCGATTTGGGTTAATATATTTAGGTGGGCCGGGGAGACTTTCCTCCTGGTGCTTACTCAAAAAAAAATAGCGTAATAGTCAATCACTATAATGACCGATATACTTTAATTCCCATAATCATCGAGATGAAATTTCGTCTTATTCTACCACTGAGATCACCCAGCCAAAAAAATAGATTTATGGATTGCGCCTATGAATGTTGTGTCAAATTTAATCAACAGTGTATTACACTCTGAACCATAAAAGATGGTCTAAGTGTCACTTTGCACCACATTTCTGAAAATGGGACACTTATTTGCACCACATTTTTTTAACTTTTGGTGACATTTTGAACCATATTTAATGATGGTCGAAACATCAGAGATTGCTAAATACTATGCTAGAAATTGTAAGGTTGCAGCTGTGTTAGCAGCCTCTCTTTTCTTAGATATGGTGCAAAGTGTCACCGAAAATTGTAAAATGTGGTGCAAAGTGTCCAATTTTTTTAAATGTGGTATTGTGTCACAAAAGACGATTTGGTTCAAAATAGAATAAACTCGTTAATCAAACACGTTATCTACCATACAGTTTACGTATCTGCCGTACACCCACATATGCACAATCTCTAAAAATCCACTTCCTTCTCCCGTTCTCCGTACATTTTTGTACACGGCAACGCAGCCCATAAACAATCTGGGTAGACTGGAGGATTAATTTGCAAAGAATGAGTTACGGGTTGAGTAGAAAGTCCAAAAAGAATATCAATGGCGTCCAAATATTAATTATGACAACAGATTCAACACAACAGTCCGTATCTGCATGGTACGATTAATGGGTCTCTTGCAGAAGGCAGCCAACGGAGTAGCCATGCATTCACGAGAAGAATCTGAAAGCCCGACCAGTAAAACGCTTGTTCCTGTCGTAGCTCCGCAGCTGCTGTCGTCAACCATATGTGTCCATGTACAATGCCGTCATCAACTAACCATAGGTGTTCGCAGCACCGTAACAATCACATCACAGTGGCAATATATGCAGCAGCAGCAGAAGCAGCAGGCCGACCGGACGCAGCAACCTCGGAGCCTAGCTACATCGCCCTGTGAAAAGCTACCCCGTGCGGATGCCTCGTGGGTCCAGACGACAGTCTGCATGGTCATTCGCTCGTGGGAACGACGGTTGATGATTGATGATTCGCGGGATTTCTACTCAGGCTTCTATAATTAAAACACTATATGTCCTCATCCAAGCTGATGGTAGTACATGTATAGATCGGGAAAGCAACTTGTTATTGTTTGATTATTTGATAATGTTGTTGTACGCAAGCCGTAGTGAGTGACTAGTATAATTAGTCTCTCTATATTGATGCACACAGCTGCCGTCGACCCGTGTAAGTGTCAGCATCAAGTCATCGACCATAGCTAGCTGTTCGCGACACCGTCACCATCATGGCGGTCATGCAAGAGCATGCATCAAGGCGACCGAGCACAGCAGCTAGCACTCTCTACGTACGTTGGCATCTGTGGGCCTTTGAATATCTAGGTGCAACCCTGGCTTCTGTTCAACAGCTCCAATCTAAATCGCATATCTCACATTGTACAGTATTCAAATCGGTCGTTCCCCAGGCTCCTTAATTTGCTCCTTCCACGAAAAAGAAGCGCACCAATAACTAGGCGTGTGACGGCCTAGTAGGTAGGGAAGTAAACGGATATGGTCGGATCGGATAATCTCTTTCCGTATCCTTATTTATTTTTTTGTTGGATTCGGAGTGGAGCTAACGGACAAGGACCGGATGCGAGAATTCGAATCCGGATTACTTTGGACTACGGATTCGAAGCAGAAATGGAGCGGAGTTGGACCAGATATGGACAAATATAATCGGATAAAGAGTAAATTTTAGAAAACCATAATTTTTAGGGAAATCGTATTGCTGAACCACACCTATTGCAAAAGCGTCCGCAAAACCACACATTTTGAAACAGTTTGTCTCAAGTAGCCCAAAACCGAGTGGTTTGGCAGTTTGACATGATTCCTTACAGGTCATGTCGGATGCCACTTCAGCATCGATCCGACCCGACCCGTTAACCCACGATTAAACCCCTGGCCTCCTTCTCCTTCCTGCTGCTCCTCTCATCTGCCGTCTCCTCCATTCAACCGCCACACCCCATAGATGCCGCCCAAGGTGTCTTATGTTAGGTGGGCCCCACCTACAAGGAATCACGTGAAAATGCCAAACCACTAGTTTTATGGCTACTTGATACAAACTGTCTCAAAATGTTTGGTTCTGCGGATGGTTTTGCGATAAGAGTGGTTCGGCGATATTACTATCCCAAAAAACTATGGTTATCGTCTATGGCTACTTGATACAAACTGCTCCCAAAATGTGTCGTTCTGCAGATGGTTTTGCGATAAGAGTGGTTCAACGATATGACTACCCCCAAAAAACTGTGGTTTTCTGAAAACTAGTCTCGGATAAATAACAGGAGGCAACATAATTGTATTTCCACCAGATAAACAAAGCAAGCAAAAAACTCACAATAAGCAAAGTGTAACATCAAGTGTTTAAAGTCATAGCTCGCATCAATATGACAACAATGAAAAATGTCAGGAATAATGCACCGGCCGCGTATCAAGATATGTATCCCATGACGCCTTTTGGATGTGGTGGCTACGACTATGTTGTGCTTGTGTGGTGCAACTAGGATTATATCATATATGGACTGAGGAGCGGACGGTAACCTAGGACTTGGTCCGATGGCACTGGCGGAGCCAGCATATATACAAGCATTAGGTGTGGGTGTATTTCCACCAGATAAACAACACAAGCAAAATACTCACAGTAAGCAAAGTGTAACATCAAGCATTCAAAGTCACAGCTCACATAAACATGACACAATAAACAATGCTGGGAATGATGCAACTGGTGGCGTATCAAGATACGCATCCTGTGACGCCTTTTAGATGTGGTAGCTACGACCGTGTCACGCTTGTGCGCTTCAACTAGGATTATAGCATATATGGAGTGAGGAGCGGATGGTAACCTAGTACTTGGGCCAACGGAAGAGGGGGAGCCAGCATACAAGGACTAGGTGCGGGTGCATGTATTTCCACACGATAAACGCAAAATACTCATAATAAGCAAAGTGTAACAACAGGCGTTCAAAGTCACAGCTCACATCAATACGACACGATAAGCAATGCCGGCAATGATGCAACCGGCGGCGTATCAAGATACTTATCCCGTGACGCTTTTTGGATGTGGTGGCTACGACCGTGTCGTGCTTGTGTAGTGCAACAAGGATTATATCATATATGGAGTGAGGAGCGGATGGTAACCTAGGACTTGAGCCAATGGAAGTGGCGGAGCCAACATACAAGCATTGGGTGTGGGTGAACCCAACAAAATTCATCAAATCCTTCATAAAATTAGCTTAGGGGCCATGGTTTGTTAGTGGAAGATTAACCCTTAATAGCAAAGCTGAACCCAATAATTCTCTGTTCTAACTTTGCCGCTGGCCAATGGACTAATTAATTGGGCATCAGGGGCCGGAGACTGGGCTAATTTTATGGAATAATCCTAATTGAGGACATTGGACACTCTGCAAAAATAACGAATAATCAACATCCATTGGATCTTAGCATTACCATATCCGTCACATATATATCCGGTGGATTTCTAAAATTGCATACCATATCTAAAAAAATGGATGCGGACTCAGCGGAAAATATCTGTAACGTTTACATCCCTACTATAGTAGGTTACGGTAAGATCAGACTGTGATCATTAATGTGCTAACTGCGTAAAATGGACACACTGGTCATCGATTCATCCGGTAGTCCATCATCTTATTCCGTCCAGACTGGTACGCCGAACTACTAGTAGGCTTGAAAAGCCACGAGCCTTCACTGATCACTCTACACCGTGCGACTTCCTACATGGTGGGTCCACACGACAATCTGCAGGGTCATCCTTCGAGGCTGTTGGGTTTTAGGTCACAGGTTTGTATCTGACACTCCTACGACCGTGTCTAAGGTGGGTTACTCTAGTCTATACCAAGATCACTAACTCGGCCAAAGGATATTAGCCTTCCTCGCCAACTCGGCGGCCTGCCCTGGCACTTGCCAATCAGCAAAGCTACTTGAAACCGTAAGATTATTTGATAATGTGGTATCTGACAAAAGTAGGAAATCAATCTCACTATACTTCAGGACTAGAACTAGAACTATGGATTTGACATTTCGTCTCATCCTACCACTGAGATTTCCCAGCAAAAAATAACATAGATTCTATGGATTAGCGAAGAGTAATATTGTGCCAACCAAACTCTTTATCTACCATACAATTTCCGTATGTATTGACGTATTGTACAACTAACTCTACCTGTACCATCTCTAAAGAAATTCCCCTCCTACCTCCCTACATTTTTATACGAAACAAAGGTAGCCCATAAATAAAACTGGGCAGGAAGTAGAGGATTAGTTACGGTCTAGTAGATGTCCAGATGAATATCAAGGGAGTCATGTGTGTGAAAATATATTCTTTTTTTTTAGAATCGTGTGTGAAAATATATTCAAGAGAGTCTAGTTGTGCTATGGTAAAGCCCTCTTTGTTGCGCCAAACAAAGAAAATAAGGTAAAGCCCTAGCTTCTTTGATTCATAAGGTTTCTATCGGTTTGAGACCCTCTGGAAAATGTTCTGCAGGACATGTTTGATTCATAAGAATGCATGCGTCCTTCAGCAACTAATCATATAGCTATGCAATTCAATTTTATGGAGTAGAAAAAATATCATAAGGTCATAACTCATGGCAGAAAATATTCATTCAATGAGTAAATTTCACAAACTGCATTTCTTGTGGCTGGGGTTTCACCGAGCCACAGTTAACACTAATAGTCTCACGGAACCATAATTTTCCAGGCAAGCTTTCTCAGAAACCCCAAATCTCGCTGGTCATTTGATAAGAATCCTACAAGTAGGACATACCTGCCGGACGGGTCGAATCGTTTTGTTGCCACGTCTTAATGGGTTGGGTCAGCTTCCTACATGGCAACAAAATGGTTTGACCCGTCCGACGTGTCATATGACATGTGGGTCCGACTTATCGAAAATACCCTCAAATGCCCTAATCTATCCGAGTTGGGTCCCGTGAGAAAACTTGCCCCAAAAACGGTGGTTATGTTAGATTATTAGTGGCTCCATGAAAATCTTGCCTTAAGAAGTGTGGTTTTGTGCAGTTTACTCTCATTTAATCGAACAACTCGACAATAAATAGGATTAAGTGGAAATGACATCTCAATTGCACATTATCCCTATTTTTATACCTTTTGTATCATATTAGTTAGAGAAGGCCTAAATGTGTCTCTCGAAGAAGACACCACCGGAGAGGACAGACCAGTACTCCAAGGTTTTGCGGCTCCCATACCTAAAAATTGTCCCAAAAAATCCGATCTATGTTAGATTTTGTTAAACTTATTTTTATGTAAACTTCGCCGCACCTAAATACTTTTTACTGCCTCCCACATCCAAGCAAGACAATTCTACAAACCAGACTCACGGCTGTGAATATCTAGTGCCATATCCTGTCCTAGCTAGCTCCGCAGCTTTGGCCGACCGGTAGGTGTCCACAATGCTGTCATCAACCGTTGCTGTTTGCAGCACCGTCCCCGTCATAGTGGCAATGCAACAGCAGCAGGCCGACCGAACACAGCTAGAGCCGAATCGACGCTCTCTTCGTCGCCCTGTACAGCTACCGGGCCTGTGCAGATGACTCATGGATCCAGACGATCGACAGTCCGCATTGTCATTGGTTCGTGGTTGTATTAATTTGGCGAAGGTGAGCTGACGATGATTCTTGGGATGTCGGGTCACACGCTTCTATAAGACACGCTAAGTCGTCGTCGTCTGAGATATAGTCTATAGGTCGTCCTTTTAAGAATGGTTTTCACTGATCCCTCCGAACCTCGCCAAATCTGCAATACGATTCGGCAAAGCGCGCAAACCTTGTATTTGTTAGGTTATCTTATCTGATAATGATGTTCGACGCAAGTTGGAGGGACTGTAACACATATAGTCGCACTATAATGGTTGATATACGAAAGCAGCTTCCGTCGACCGTAGTCACCCAGTGTCAGCATCAACCATAGTTGTTCGGAGCAGCATCACCATGGAGGTCATGCAAGACCGATTCAGGACGACCAACTGACCAAGCTCAGCAGCTAGAGCTAGCACCGGCTTCATCCCCAGCCACGCTCTCTACTTCGCCTATGGCCTGCTGTCGGCCTTTGAATATCTAAGTGTAAGCTAACACTGGCTTGATCTGTTCAACAACTCCAATCTTAAACACGTAGGAGACTAGGAGCATCTCGCATTGCATAGTAGTCAACTCGCTTGCTTCCAAATCCTTTGCTTCTTCTACAAAGAGCCTCAGACCAGCAGTAATATCTAGGCGTGAGAAAAGCGTAAAAGGAACACACCGCACGTGAATTACGCTCATCCAGTCATCAAGACATTGAACATAAATGCCTGCGGGTGAAAAAAAGCCGAACTCATGGTCAAGGGGCTATGTGAAGATTTGAAGGACTTTCTGAGTTCAAATGAGATCAAACCCAAAGAAGAAACAGAAACAGCCCAAGAACATATTTCAATCAAGTGATATAAAAAGGGACCAAGTATGCATATTATCTTTGCAAGAGTAGTACGTAGTCATCAAAATTTGATCAAATCCTGGCTTCAGTACAATAGAGTTTTGTAAAAAGGGGCGGACAGTAGTCAAGTCATTTCAGCAGATACGGATCCAATTACAAAGCTTCAGTAGAATCAATCCCCTGAGCATAGCTTACAAAATTTTCCAGAACTTGCACAAACTACCAGCTTAACACAGCACCACCACCACTTGCTTCTCATCAACAGACATAAGTAATGACCTACAATACTTCCTGTGCAACTGTAAACATTATAGATATATGAACACGAGATGTGCAAAAGGCTCTAATTCTTCCGGGTGTTAACATTAGGGGTATCACATATTTAGCCCTCTCGAGATCAGGATGGCTCCGTACGGTTCGACCTGTGTAACCTTGATGCGGTCCAGAGTTGCTAAAACTGCACAAAATAGAATCCTCAGTGAACAACAAGTCGAAACACGTCCATATGAAGGATTGCAGCGAACATCCTAGCGGCCATGCTTCTTTTGTCAATACTATCGAGCAGTGTTCCCCAGTTTTCATGTTATGACATTTATTTTCTTCCTTTTACACCATGCTGAGTTAACATGCTATAATACTATAAACCAGCATAATGAGAAAACAAGCAAGCATGGACTGTGATGTGTATCATTTGTACTTATGGTCCATCAAACTATGAATAATCAAATAAGCCAGCAAAGCAAATGTAACATCATGGGATAAGACATGCACGATGTATTTACAACTATTACCAATGTAGAGTATCACATACCACACGTTTGATAAAATAGCCGGGCAGCTCTTGCTGTAGTCATCCCATAAGTTAACTGACTAAGCGATTCGGATAGGGGGGCATCTGGGGCATCAAAGTGTAGCTTAAGATACCTGCACGAATTTAAGTCTAGCGTCAACTTGTAGTCCCTCAGTCAAACTTATGTCACCCAGGAACTATCAGCAACCGCTCGGCATACTTACGAGTGTATTGATTCAGTGACCTGGTCGGTAGGACTGGGTTGCTTGTGATATGGAGTTTGAGTCAGTTCAGTTTCTTCCAGAAGCTCTGAAACAAAAATTTAACTGTTACTGCTATTTGCGTGAAGGAAACATGAAGCACTATACATATCCGTATATAACAGTTTAAAATGAGGATATGAAGTCAGAAATGCAATCAACCAGGTGTTGGTCCAATATCTGAAAGCCTTCTCAGCTTGAAGCCCTTCACTTCTTGCTCCAGTGGGGATTCCTCTTCAACTGGATCAAGGTTCCCCAAGCTTCTTCCAGATGAATGCTGCCTCCTCTTGGACCTGTTCAATAGCTCTCAGACAGTTATACTAAGAAA
Source organism: Brachypodium distachyon (assembly GCF_000005505.3). Taxonomy (NCBI): domain Eukaryota; kingdom Viridiplantae; phylum Streptophyta; class Magnoliopsida; order Poales; family Poaceae; genus Brachypodium; species Brachypodium distachyon. Next base: position 13,469,291 of record NC_016132.3, on the reverse strand, counting down.
CTAAACAGGACATAAAGAACCATAGGAAGCTGACACTTATTATGGTTAACATCAATGATTTGGATTTTTCCATTTTCCGAACACCCCATCAATGAGACAGCTCTAACATTTTCTGGACTTCAGAGCATAGAAACAGATGGAAGATCTAGTATAAAGAGAACTAACTTAGATTACCGACTTTTTTTTCTTTCAAAAAAGTATACAACTAAGAGGAAAAGAAGCGGATCAGCAGGCTACGTTGCTCTGAAACTGGACACTAGCAAAGCCTATGACAGAGTGGAGTGGAAATTTTTGCATGACATGATGGTTAAACTGGGCTTTGATAGGGTTGGATTGAATTAATCCTGAAGTGCATCACTTCGGTTTGATATCAAATTAAAGTAAATGGGGATGCCACAGATGTTATTATCCCTCAAAGAGGCCTGCGTCAAGGAGACCCCTGTCCCTGTAACGGTTCTTAATATGTGCAGAAGGTTTCTTTTTGAAGGAAACTACGGCAGGCTTGAAGCCAGCCTGCAGAAGGTTTCTCAGCCATGTTGAATGATGCAGAGAGGAAAGCAAAGCTGAAGGGGGTCAAAATCTGCAGGGGTGCACCAAGTGTTAATCATTTACTCTATGCGGATGACTCTCTTTTACTGCAAGAGGCAAATTCAAACAATGCCCAAGAAGTAAATAATATCCTGGAGAAATATGAAGCATATTCAGGACAGATACACTGGGTTACTTGGGGTAAGCTCTCAAAACCAAAAAGGATTGGAGGACTGGGGTTTAGAGATCTTCACTCCTTTAATCTAGCAATGCTTGCATGGAGACTCCTTGGGAGCGATTTTTAGCAATGCTAAAGCAGCAATCATAGCTTCTCAAATGGGTTGCCAAAATGTGATTCTTGAAACTGATTCGGTGGCACTGAAGCAAGCTGTCAATTCCGAAGATTATGACCTAGCCTCCTTGGGAGCCATTTTTAGGGAAATTAGATTCATCTTCGTCCTGGTTTCCATGATGTAAGTGTTGTTAATTGTCCAAGGATGTGTAATGGTGCTGCGCATGGTGTACTTATGGAAGCCGACCACTATGAAATGTGGTTTGGCGAATACCCAGCTTTCGTAAAAAAAATCTGTAGCTGGCGACATGTCCAGCCTAGTGTTGTAATGGAATGGTGATCTGTTCCTTAAAAAACCAAAAAAAAAGGCCACAGGTAACTATTAATATCAACAGTTACCTTCCACCTCCGGAATAAAATTGTATTTCTGGGTCCAATGGCACAAATGCCCCTCTTCCAGAGCCACCAGAGCTTGAAGCAGACCTGCGACTTAGCCCTGCAGTAGGGTTGATGTCATCTAGTGGCTAAATAAGGACAACTCGAACTTCTTTTCCTAACTTACCAGGACTTCCAGGTGTAACACTATGGTCACCATGCAGAGCATCATCAACCCTTTCATATTCACCACTCTTGTTTCCTCTGATCTTTTCAATGCCATCTGTGAAGTCCATCGGTTGAGCTCCCATTTCACCCTGATATTCTCCTTGAGGCTGCAAGTGAATTACTTATGAGGTAAATGCTAATAAATTCAGTATGGAAGCATGTCAGTTTTACCCCCAAAAAACATAAAAGCTCTGGAACAACCTGAGGTGGTGAATTTCTTGACTGCTGTTCTTGTGATGACGGCGATTTCCCTCCTTTATGAAACAGCGTGCAGCTACAAATTAGCACTTAGCAAGTTAAAACTTTGCAGTCTATTCACAGAATGAAGTTTTATAGTGACCTGGAGATGAGGATTTTGGGGATTTGACTTCAGTACATTCCTTCCAGAGCTGCATAAGCTGCTTCGGATAATATAATTCTAAGGGTGACTTCTCCGAGTAAGATATTAGAGCAACCGGGGGCAGTTCCATGAGGTCACCTATCTTTATTGTCTGGATAGGATTAATTTTCTGCAAGCATTAAACAACAAAACATTGGTTTTGTAAGTAAAATGCATCACTTCGGAACTACAAGAAAATATGTATTTGAGCAATACGAGATCAACATACGCTGCTGACTCTACGCCTTTTGGAGATGAGGCTTAATGGGTCCTTCAACCATGTCTGATATATATTCCCTGGGATCATTGTCTGGTTGTCCATAGTCACTTGGGGGCCCTTCCCACGTGCTTTCCTCTTTGACGGTCTATTTGGCTGTCTTTCCTGTATTACGAAAAGCGTTCTCAGGTAAACAACATCGAACTCCTTTTCCTTCTAAGAGTTTCACCTAAAGTTAATTATTCATTGGATAAATCATACAGACCTTCATCTTCTGCTCCTCTTGATCCTTTGATGGATCCCCTGCAGTTGTCGGAGATTGCAGTAAGATACTTGCTGTATAGTATAGATGTAGCCAAACTGTGCCCAGTATTGCAACTTCTAATATATCAAGTAACTAGCCAACAGACAAAGAAACTATCAAAAAGGAGAAATTACATGCAAATTGTGCTTATCAATTAGAAGGTTCAAATACAGTTTATTTTCCTATTTAGTATTATAATTGTTGCAAGTAATGATCAGTTATAAACTAGAGACTAGTGCGAATGGTGGCAAATACACAATGTTTCTTTCATGAAATTGCCGAAAAAAACTATAGTGAACTCTGCTGCGATCGCTAGTACATTACCTATCCGCTTAATCCACAATATATGGTCCTACAACATTCATTTGGCCATTTACAAAGGCAGTGGGCAGATTGAGTGAAAATAATCTCTTAGCTACTTGACCAAATAGTCATTGCACACAATATGGTATGGTTACTGCAGATCTTTAGCTGTCCCACAGAACCATAAACTTCTACTATCCCTGAAGAAACATAGCACAAAGGACACATTGAAAGAAATATGGATAGGACTTTCCCTAAACTGAAATAACATGGTGAATTTGTCGCAGGCTCAGAGATTAAAAATAGTGTATATAGCATCAAAACAAAATATTCTACAATTTTAAAAGATGATAACCATTTCCTATGATAGCATCAAATATTCTGAAATAGCATGTGCTTGATTTTACCTTGTTGAGGTTCTTCTTGGTTAGGGGATGGGGCAGCATAATGCTGTTCTTGTTGTTGAGGAGGGTCTTCCTTAGGTGGAGAGGGAGCAAGTGTACTTGGAGCCTGTGGGTGTTCATCGGGAGTAATGTTGACCGTGGTGTCATCATCTGCTATGTCAAATCTGTGGTGACAAGATACTATTCCACAATGAAATCGGTGCTGGCCACCAAAATTAAAAGAACACAACAACAAGATATCAGAATGATAAACTTAAACAAGAATGTAACTTTGCTTTACCTCTCGAAACGATTGAAGACATCAGTTTCGGCAAGCCCAGACTCAAAATTATCGACCAGGGTAATGTTGACTGCCTCAGCTGAGATAAGAAACTAGAGTTAAACAAAGGAGCTCTTAAGAAACCACAAAGCACAATTATTCCCAAGAACAGAAACAAAATACCTTGGTGATGATGCTCAGCACGGGAGAAGTCATCATCATCAAGGTTGACATTAAAATATTGTTCACCCAAATCATCCAGGCTCTGCAAATGCATAGATTTCAATAAGATGAGTACAGAAAATTCAGGAGACAGAAGATCCCATGGATGTGGTTATAGTTTATAAGTATGATCTTAGATTACTTTGTATGCATTTAATCAGAGTTTTCAAATTCCAGAATACATAGATGGGAAGGATTACCATTCCCCGGAACCTGGCAGTATTAGTATCCGAGAAAAGCATGGGCTGTTCCACCTCCATATCCATCATGTTCTCCGGCAGTGTTACTGCTTTGTACCTGCAAGAAGTAGCACTTTCAGATAAACATGACACACTGCTTTCTTAATCTCACAAACATATCATTCTCTATGCTAGCATTTTGTACCTATCCCAGGCAATTTTTACAAAAGTAAACAGAACATGTGTCCGGGCTGTGAAAGAGCTAACAAAGAGAGTGAAACTCTTTAGCTGAGCTTGATGACCATGGCGCAGTGGCAAGATGTTACATATCACATATGGAGTGCTAACCAGCTTTCACAGGGCGATGCACAGCAGTAAGAGTCTCTCCTTTGAACATGATGGGATGCTAAGAAACATTATCAGTTTTTTAAGGTGGTAAAATCCTCTCTAAGGATAGCATTATTTCTCAGTACCACATAGCCCTCAGATCTGCTATGATTAGTTTATTACATTCCCGTCTGAAGAGACATTGTTAGACCAGGAGTGACAAGATTTGCTTCGGCATTTCTTAACCTGCAAAGTTTGGTTTCTAAGAAGAAGGAACTAAGGGGAATGGTTTGCAGTGATGAATGGGAAGCATGCAAGCACACACGAACAAAGAAAGGAAAGTCAGCTAAGGACACAATAATGAGTAGGGGATTTTGGAAAAGTGTCTCCCTTTTGCATCAAGGCATGTTCTATGTTGGGGCTGTTTTCTCATACTTGTATATGTTCATGCTGTTTTCTCACACTTGTATATGGATTATTGTGGGGATGTTTTATCATACTTGTATATGTTCTATGTTGGGGTTGTTTTATCATATTTGTACAAGTTCTATGTTGCAATGCAAGGTTTTTGAACCATTGGTGAAGGTGCTTCGGTTGGCTGATAGTGATGGACCATCCATTGCCTCTATGTATGGAGAACTAATAAGCGCAAAAAAAAGGAAAGGAAATCATGGTTGCTGTTGAAAATTCAGAAAAAGACTACTTGGTGATCACTAATGCCATGGATACCAAGATGAGAGGGAGGCTGGATTCTCCATTACACATGGCAGCATACATGTTAAATCCCAAATATAGTTATGCTGACTCAAGCATCTTTAAGGATGTTAGTGATAGTGGCTGCGTTTATGGAAGTCATGGAGATATTTTATTATGATGATGACAGCATGCAAAATGTAGTGCTTAACATTGACTTCACCAAGTTTAAGAAGAAGAATGCCATGTTTGGGAACGTGGCTGCCATGAAAGCAATTAGCAATGACAATTTCAATGCCGGTAAGCTTGTTCTCGAAGCAAAAATATTATTAATAGCATTTGTGAAATTAATAGGCTGGTTGCATATTACTTCTCTTTTTTCAAATTGTAGCTAAGTAGTGGTCAACTTATGGATTACAAACTCCTGCATTGCAACAAATGGCCATACGGATACTCAACTTGACCACAAGTTCATCCAGATGTGAAAGAAAATGGAGCATTTTTTAAATGGTACTCATAGGAGTGCAAGAGTTCCATGAAGTTGAAGAAATAACTCCAGTAGTAACTCTTAGTCAATCTCAATCAGTTAGTCAAATCTGAACATTCTTACTTCTCGCAAAAAAAATTCTAACCAGGCTCCCATCTGCACTTTGTAGGTAGATGCAAAGAGAGAAATAAAAAGGTGTGGTCCAAAGGGACAATCTAGCTTATGTCCAATTCAATGGAAGAATGATTGTCGTGGTGGTGTCACGGCAGATGCCATGGGATGGCTTAACTTGGGGCCGATGGACGATGGAGGAACCGGAGGAGGGAGGACGTGAAGGGAAACACGCACAAACTCACAAACACACACAGGTTTACCCAGGTTCGGAGCCCTCTTGCGGAGGTAAGACTCCTACTCCTGCTTTGTTGTATTAGCCGGGATAGAGAAGCTCTACAATGGCGCTCCTCGAGCTGTGTTCTTGAGGAAGAAGAAGAAAAAGGGGAAAACCCTAGATGTCTAAGTGCCTCTCTCTTCTCTACAGAGGGGTGAGGTTCTATTTATAGGCCGGGCATGTCACACTAACATGCGGGCCGAGTCTAACGCCATCTTCCTTGGGCCTCGCCGGGCACGCGGCCTGGTTCCCTCCCGGTAGCACCGTAGGGGACAAGACCGCTTTACTTTTCCCTGGCACCCTGCAGAAAGTACCGCTATCCTCTGCCGGCTTCCGTCAGAGATTCTCTTTCGGTGCTTCCTCTCTGCAGTCGTCTAGCGTCAGTACGCAGGCGCTGACTGCTTTTCTAAGATGATGATGGCTATGCTTTACTTTGCACCGCGTGGTCATGATAAGACCGTTGGGAGATCTTAGCTATCACCGAGATCAAGGTGCTCATCCTTATCCTGCAAACTCATAAGACAAGATAGCGATGCTGGCATACGCCCGGGATGCCGGCTTAGCGTTAGTTTGACTTTACGATGCCAACATACATAACTATGCCAGCTTTATCTCCGTCATCTCGGCTAGGGTTGTGTCGCCATGACCCTACCCGAGGTCATCCCCCCGACAATGATCGATAAAAGAAAGAAGTTATCCTCTTCTAGTGACGTTCTTCTTGGTGAAGATGCATTGCAAGCACAAGATTGGATATGTCAAGGTGCAACATTGATGAGGAGATTGATTCCATAGCGGGGCTGTCATAGAATATCATTGATGAAGCAATGGGGGCAACCAAAGCTATGGAGCTTAGTAGGAGTGCAAGAGTTCCATGAAGTTGAAGAATTTGTTTCTGATGATGATAATGAATCTGATCATGGGATGGATATGGAGGATGACATTGATTTCGAGTCAGATGATGGCAACCAAAGAGGATGATGACAAGGAGCACCTCCCACAGCCTTGAGCTATTTATCATCAATCTATAACCTACCATAAGAACTTGCGAACTCATTTTGCTTGCTTGCTGTGATGTGTTGTTTGTTGGTTTAGTTTGCTAGTACTTTGTTGTGCTTGTGATGCGACTATGCCTAGAGATATTTTAGTATGTTACATAGCTGGGAGCATGGTATAATACATAAAAACTAGATATATGTTGGCAATATATTGTCATGTACCTATTTAATCTACCGATTAATCCAGTTAATAGACCGATTCAGCAATTAATCGCTACTCCCAAGCCGAGAGAGCAGCTACCAGTTGCGAATTCCTGAACATTGCCAACAACAGCACAAAGCCCCAAGTCTCTCCCAAATGGAGAGGCACATAATCCCAACCCAAGAACCAACATCCAGAAACTTCTAAAAAGGCATGGACCGAGAGAGCAACATACTTGGCTTGGGCTTTGCCCTTTGGGAGGACGGTGTGGTCCACGACCGGCCTGATCCGCCATGCCTCATTGATATCAACCTGCAGAAGAAATTAGTGCAAGCATGACTCGAACCAAATTACCAAGCATAAGCGAATGGATCAGGCAGCGTCAAGAAAGAATTGGGCGAAACTCGGACTCGTAATTTACCAGAAGCCGCGAAACATCATCTGCGAGAAAGAGAGAACACAATTTGGGACGATAAGAACCAAAATTCGACAAAAAGAAGTGCAGCAATCAACGCGAAAGGCAGGGAGCAATTTACCGTAGAGAAGCTTCACCTTCCTCTCGTACACGATCACCACACCACCTGTTCACGCAACCCAGACGCACATGAAACCAAAAAAAAAACACGATCCCCAAAAAAAATTCCCAGCGGAAATAGAGCAGAATTCGACTCACCCATGAGGATCCCGGAGAGCCTGAGAGCCATGGGCACCGACGGGTTCAGAATCTCCTCGCTACACCAGAAACCACACACGCAAAAAAAAATCAAGGAGGGGAATCCGCGAGTCTAGAGAAAAATCGCTCGAATCGGGTCGAGAAAACTCTGCTCACCAGATTTTGATGATGTCGAGCTTGTCGAGCCGCTTGCGGTTGATCTTCGCGTGGAGCGTCGCCGCCATCCTGCGCGTCACACGGGAATCGGAAGGCGTCAGTCCGTCAGTAGCCGAATCGAAGCAACCACGGAACACGCATTTGGAGCAAAAGCATCGGAAGAAGAAAAAAAAAGCTCGGAATCAAACGCATTGGGAAGCAAGGGGAAAAGAGAAAAACGCGAAATCGGCGGCAAGGTAACGGGGGCGATGATGGAGGAGGAGACGCACCATATCTGGCCGAGCGGGGCCTTCCGCGCGAGGAGCTGGTGCGAGTAGAACATTCTCGCGCGGAGATGGGGAGGAGGAGTAGGAGCCTAGGAGGCGCTACGCTGCGCTGCGGAGAGCTCGAGAGGAGGAAGCGTAGTGGGGTGGGGGTTTTGGAAAGGGGTTGCGGTTCACACGGAGAAGGCTTGTGGGGGAAGAAGACAGAGAGGGTAGATCGGAGAAACAGTACTCTGCAACGAGGGCGATATCGGTAATCCACCGTTCCGGAACCCCTTGAGGTGCGGCCCGGCACGGCCCCTGCGGCCCATATTTCTCGGTTGGATGGACAACACAGGTTTCGGCCCATCAGCTCAGCCCGCGGCGCATGAAACGAATTGGCCCAAATCACTTCCAGTGCGAGCAGGGATCTTGTGTACCGCATGCCATACCGATACCGCGCCCTGCATTACATGTGGGGACATATTTGAAGACAGCACGCACCGGTGACGACAATCACACATCGAGTTGCCATGGATTAGGAAAGCAGCATGAAACATTGCGCCAGGGGGGGCGCGACATGGCTTTTGTCTTGCGGGGCGAAAAAAAGTGACGTCACCCACACAGACCGAGGGATGTTCTAAGCGAGGCGGACCGGGGGATGGCATAAACAAATTTGTAAAAAAACAACGCCATACTTACATAAGTGCATACGTGTAAGTATATAATGAAAGACATAAATAAATTTGTAAAAACTAATTTCAAACAACTAAAAATATGATAAATGTATAATATATTATTTTGTATGTGTGTAAAGTACTTATTATTTATGCAATAATACATACTTATATACGTGAACATATTTGTCTATACGGCAATTCCGTGGAGGTCTAAAGCAAACAAAATTTGAAATTGACCTTGTATCAATTCTAGTGTGCCATTCGCTCGTCATACAATTATTTGAATCGGAATTGATTTGTACTCCTTCCGATCCTAAATTTTTAGTCAAATGTGCCCAAATATATATGTATCTATTCTTAAAAAACGTCTAGGTACATGTAATATTTCGACAACAATTTAGATCGGAGGGAGTAATTCTTAATTCTTACCATCAGGATTAGAAGTTCAATTATATTTTTTTTTTCCAATTTTAATCGTGTGATCCAATCCGAGTATCATTTCTTTCCTGTTACTGGGCCGGCCCAACACAGCGCCCGACGTAGTCCGGGCGCAGCCCAATCCACACGCCATGAGCCGGAAGGGATAGTCCGGACAAGCGGTTCGCGTCTTCGTCCTTTTTTCCCCTTCCCTTCCGGAGTTGGAGATCGAGTCGGGGTCGGGGGCGGCGGAAGGCGAGCGAGGAACCCTAACCTATTAAAGGACTACACCGCGCGGATCCGCAAGGTACGATCCCCGAAATCCGCTCAAATAACTCGCGATTCTTCCCCCGTAGCAAGCGAAAGTGTGGGGAGCAGACGATTCGGCGACGGACCACGCCTAATCCCTAGTTTTGCCAGGAGACGGTTGATGGCGGCGCTTCGATTCGCCGCGAGGAGGCTCGTCGGTGGCCGCACGCCGGCGGCTGTTGAAGAGGCGCAACGCCGGCTCTTGCCAAGGCTCTTCCACGAACCGACTAGATCGACTTCCTCCACTGCTGCAAACACCAATGTGCCCAAGGTACCTAGCTAGGGTCTTCACCCAAAGCTCATATCTTTTGCCGGTTAACTGTTTCTTCCATCCCTCGCAACTAGTACTAGTTGTTTTGTGTTAAACACTACTCACTTGATAATCCACGCCATGCTTCACAAACAGCCTGCACATCACAAAATTGAACGAACCCAACTCGCTTGATCTTTTCTCTTCGAAACGATCATTGCCTGCTTTTAGGAACTCATTTTGCGTACAAAACCTGCTGCAGGGTCTCGCCGGTGACGAGCATGAAAGACGTTTGAAACTGTTAGCGGAGATCCATTACAGGGGCGAGGAGCTGTATGATATGATCTCGGAGGCAAACAACATCTACAACATTCCTGGCAGGTTAGGCAGGGAAATGCGTCTGCTACGCCAGGATCTTTCTATCCAGATCGATCCTAGACCCAATGACAGTAAATGGTATGATCGTATAACTCAAAACAAAATATGTTCTCTCACTCCTCTCCTTTTCTTTGTACTACAAAGATTTCATTGGCTCATCTCACCGAACTGTAGGCGGGCGTTACGGAAGATAAAGAATTTCGAACATTATGGTGGATTTGCGGCGACGATATTCTCTGGCTATGTGCTCTTCAGTATGCTCACGGGTTCGATTGTTCGGTTGAATCCAGAAGAGAAGGAGTGGATCCGGGAGAAAAGAATCAAGCAACCAAGGGGAGTGAAGTCCATATCATTTCTGAGGGAGAAACAATGATAGCTGAGACGGTCTAGCCATGTCTGTTTATGGGCGGTTCTCATGGTCTTGTTGAAGTACCAAGTTAACTTACGTTATGCTATCAATTCTGGTGTCTCCCTGTTTTATGTTTGTGAAGAGTTTGAATTATGTACCCATGTGTGCTCATTCGGTCTCACTCTGATCCTGAATTGACGTAAACGGTCTTGTTTATACACCCCATTGACGGAGCACGTTGCTGTGCTGGTCAATTACTCCAATAGAATGATGAACATGTATGTAATATATAGAATCATGAAACATGATGTTAAATTGGCATAAACTAACTCATGTACTTGACGAAATGGTACATGTTAGCTCTAAATCTGAAACATGACGATAAACTGAGAAGAGGATAACAATATCTCTTCTTGAACCCTTGCATCTCAAAGGAGAAATCCTTCCCAAACAATTTTATCAATCTGTTGCGAATCGACACTCTAAAGAACTCGTTGGATGTATTGTAAGAATTATAAACACAATAAGTCATCAAAATATTCACAAAAGGAAATAAACTCACAACATGTTCTAATCTGACACAAATATTATAAACACAATAAGTCATCAAAATATTCACAAAAGGAAATAAACTCACAACATGTTCTAATCTGACACAAATATGATGGGTTTTCAGTTACAACTACGAACAAGATATAAGCCTCCAGCATGTTTCAGAACGGTTTTATAGCCAAATTTGCATCAATGCCAAAATCTTCAATCCGCATGTTAACACTCGTAGGTTTTTGTTAAAAGCTGACTTTAATAAGAAATAGCACTGCCCATAAACCAGCTCATATATATAATAAAAGTTCCTGTCAGGCTGTGATATATTACCACAAATAAGGAAAAACACCATACTAGCCAGATAAGTTTGAGGGCAATTGATCCACATGTCCTCTCATGAAGTCAGTCTCGATTTCTCCATAGCTGCAACAATTTCCATTCACCAACAAGCCAAAATAATGAAACAAATAAGGGCATACCTTAGGAAAAAAGTAACTTCTTTCATTACATGTGTGATTGACTTATTTGAAACCAGCTGTATAGTGTTCCCAATGTTAACCTGGACACGATTAGTCATGGAATCTGAGGATATTTTTCTCACCTTTAAGAAATCATAAAATTAGCCTACCTGCAATTTTTTAAGAACAGAAATGGGTCCTTTAGAATCAGAAAAGGTACATTATTGAGCTATAACACCACAGATCATACGGATGTTTGGCTATAACAATTAATTATCCAATGGAAGTTCTCACCATCACCGGTGCCCCAACCTCCTTGTTGTATTACCAATACTCATAGCACAACCTGCAACCAAAAGAGATATCCTGATAAATCTAAATACATGAGCTGCCATCTTTAAAAAAATTCTACTACGAAAGCACGATGCACAACTATTATGTTCAGATGCGTTGTAGTAATGTCTAATCATGTTACAAATTGATAAAGATAATTGATTGCTCTGCCTCAAAACTCATAAATTGGTTTGCACTGGTCTATATTTTGAAAAAATGTACGTATCATATGATGATTAGCTGAAGCATGGCCATGCTTATGGAATTTTCTCTTGGTAACTGTACATCGTAACAACTACTCCTTTAAAGACTTCGGAAAACATGGCTGATCGTTTAACCAATTTTGGTAAAATAACATGATGAGGCTATTAAAAATATTAACTTAAAGTAATTAATTAAACAATATGCAAATTTGGGTGGCCATCGGCAAGTCATTTAAATACTTCAAATGAAAACCAGTATTAGACTCCATTGGATAAACTGGGATGTAAAACAAAGGACAAAAGATAACTTGCAGGAAATAAACAATGGGTGCACCTATAACTAAAGGCAGCTCATATATTAATCTGAAACATTATATATAATATGTAAAGATTGCACGATTGCCGGAGAACCTGCAATTTCAATACTTTCAGCAAGAGAACCACCTGCAGTATCAACAGTGCAGAAAGATGAACTGTAAGCAATTTTTTGAATGATTATTATTTCAAATATAAAGAAGATATGTCCCTGCAAAAGAATAAAATATAAAGAAGATATGTGTAACCATAAACATGTCTGGAAACAGCAACCTAACAGAAAAACTGCCTTCTATACCTTAGTATTTCTGGATGCTCTTTGTATGCTAGTTATTTGTGAATTGAGTTATTTGAATCTGCCTATACTCATCTTCTGTGGTTGATGTGCCCCGTAAATTTTAGAAGACAGTCAATGGACAACACATGAGAAGCATCTATGTTCATGAGAACATAAGAGAACACATCAGGAGACAATAGCTATGGAGTTGGTTTGCATGCTTGCAAATCACTTAAGTAGCATGCAGCAAAAATCTCCATAACCAAATATCACTAAGAATGATATTTAGAAACATGTCTCGCTCACCTATTCTACATCGAAATTTGGGTCGAATATACTTGAGATAAAATTTCATTCTTGTCCATGGAGCATACACCATATGCCACTCCCTTCTGACTTGAAGTCAACCTGCATCATAATGAAGGCAACATGTAAAACAAAAGGAACAAAACGAATAATTTGATGGTTCATACACCCATTAGAACAATGATAGAAATGGGATATAATAAAAGAAGTAAAGAGGATAAATTAAGTCAACAATTGCCATAAGGAACAACAGTCTGCTTTTCCTCAACTTGTTTGCCGGCGCCAGAGCTTGGAACTCACATCAACTGTAGTGCGTAATGACCGGTTTATGATACACGAGGTCTTCCTGCATGCTGAAATGGGAAAAAAGGTTCTAATAAACTGCAACAACAGTAGATATAACAAAGGCAGAAGGGACTTTATCTCATCGCTGCAACTGGCCACGCACTAATTTACATGAACCAACTCTATACGCGGGTGTATCAACATGTAACTTGCATATGAAACAATCGGTGAAATGACCAACACATCATGATTAATTTCTGACCAAAGAAGTTTGATGCACATCTATTCAATTGTATCATCTCGAGAAAAAGAGCCTAAGTTTCAGACAATCTAAATAATACCCTGTGAAGTCAAATTGGATGATAGATCTGGAAGTATCAAGTAGTAGTATCTTTTGTGCTTGAAACCACAACTATTTCATCAGTGTCGACTGCAACCTTTTTTCAAAGCTCTACTGAATGCTTGTTCTTCGAGGCTACTATATATGCTTATTGCAATGTTGAATAATTTATATATACAAGAGTCAGAGAAGCTTCTAAACTGCACTTAGAGAAATATTGGGATCTCATAAATCCCCATTACTACTTCTTAAGTTGATTCAAGTGATAGCTTCCCCGCAAAAAAAGATTCAAGTGATAGCTACCTATCCAATACAAGAAAGTCAGACGGCATCACAGCTACGATTGAGTGCCATCAGCTGCATGTTGCTTGCCCTGCCTTTGGCTTTTCTGGTTTGTACGGTCAGAGTGCCAGTAGTCGCAACTTGTTACCATGACACATGCATGTGTATCTTCTCCTTGGCCTACCCACTCAATGTTGTAAGACCAAACAGCAGGAGAAAATAAATCATAAGGATGACAACATGGGAAACATAAATCCTCAAAACTGTAGCTAATTTAGCACGTGCGCCTGCATCACATGATGAAGCCGCCCTTCTTGCCAACGGAGCTTCTCGTCGCGGGACAGCATGGCCATGTCGGAGGCGAGGGCCTGGTCGACGCCGTGGTCCACCACCTGAAAGACGCCCCACCGTCGCAGGCCGCCGCCACGTGGGGCAGGATCTCGGCCCCCGGCACCTCGTCGCTGAACACGTCGTGGGCCATCTTGGGCCGCTCGTCCTCGTCGCGCACGAACAACGGACGCAAGAGAGAGATGGCCTTCGATTCGGAAGCAGGCAGAAAGGCCCACTTAACCACAATCAATCGATTTTTCTATCAGAGGAGCAGCAGCCCATAGGACATGCTGTGTCATGAAAGAGAATGATGCAACTCGCTTTTTTCTTTTGAAGGAAAAAATTCCATTATGATAGCCAGGGTTGTACAGGAAGTAGCCTCCATGGCCTGAGATTGCCAGGGGACTGTACCGAACAAGGTTCCGGATGAGTCATTGTTCCTAGCATACTGGGCTAAAACATGGGCCACCGAGTTTGTCGATCTGCCAGCCCAAGTGCCCAATTACAGCGGTAATTCTCAATATCCCGGAGAATAAAACAGATGGCATTAGCAAGCAGACCTGAGTAGAGCTCCATGCAGGCCCATGTTTTAATAAAGCAGTGTTTTAAGCTTAAAAAAAAGCCATACGGAGTAAATTCAAGAGCCTCCCCTTGGTCATGAGAACGGGCAAGCCAATGAGCCATAGGGAGTCCCTTCCAAAAAAAAAAAAATGAGCCATAGGGAGTAAATTCAGGAGCCGAATCGCGAGTGGACCGTTTCGGTTGCTACCGGAGCATGGCGTGCGCCGCTCCGTATACTGCGTCTAGAAAGGCGTGATGCGTGCGCCTCCCGAGCTCTTTCTTTCCATATACGCTCGCCGTGCCCTGCCGCTGCGACGACTCGTAAATTGCGGCTAAATAAAAGCCGTGACCGAGTGAAATCCAGATCTTTTCCTTTCCTATACTGCTCCTGTCTGCGGGTCCTCACATGTCAGCCGCACGGCTTCGTACGCAAGCACCGAGTACGACCGACGGCGACCCACCACAAAATCGATATCTTAAGTAGTTGCCAAAAAAATCACGGGGATAACGAACGAACACCGTCGCTCGCCTATATATAGAACCGTGTGCTCCGTCTCGTCTGTAGTATTCCTGACTTCCCCGCCCTCCTACCTCTGTACTGTAACGGAGGCAGCCTCGCGCATGGCTTTGTCCTCTAATCCATGGAGATGCCATGACACCAACCAGCAAAAACACCACCGTGGCAAGGGGAGCCAAAACGAGGGCCGAAATCGTCGAGCCGCGGCGATGTGGTTCTGTGACTTGTGTCGAGGACAGAAACATGCCCGAAAGAAGAAGCGCCGGAGCTTCAAGATCCGTTGTCGTGTCTTCGCATGTTTCGGTACGATTTCTTCCGTCGTGTTAATATTTCTTATGCCCCATATCGTTGTATCTCACTTTTTAGTCTCTCTTGTTCTTTATCAGATTCAGATTCAGTGGAACAAACCGACGACGATCCCGATCTCGGTACGAAACGAAACTGTTTTTTTTAGTTGCTGCTTTGGTGCACCGCAAGACCATCAGATTTTTTTTTTTTTTTTTTTGAGAATCACCAGACCATCATATAGTGCCGCCCATCATGTCCAATTCACCTAAGCCAGCCCAAGCCCAGTTTGCGTAGGCCCGTCGGCCTAATTTTATCCCGATTGCCAGCCCAGCCAGCGACGGCTAATATAAACGTCCCCAACCCCACGCAGAACCCTCTCTGTCGCTCACCCGTTCGCCTTCGACCTCCCTCCCGTCTCCGACTCCCAACCGCTTCTCATCGCCCGCCTCGCCGCCTCCCCCGCCACCTGACGCCTCCCCCGCCACCGTCGCCGGCCCAGAATGTAAGGGTTGGGTTGGATCCGATCCTGTACATCTCGCTGTATCATTATTTTTGCGATGCATAACTGGTTGGTTGTGGTTGGTGCTAGGTCTGGCGCTGGGGATGCCGACCCGCTATCCGGGGCGGGGCTGATCGGGGGATCGGCTTGCACGGACAGTCTCAAGCTCTTCCAGCCTCCTCCCATCCGCGCGCTCAAGGCGCCTGCACCCTTCTGGGCTTCCCAGTAAGATTTCTCTGCCAATCTTCGGTACTACCTTCTGGAGTAGTAGGGTTCGGATGTAATGCGACTCCGCGTTGGTTCCATGTTGTACTGCCGATGTATTGGCTACTTACAGTAGCCAGTAGGGTTTGGTTCTAATTGTTGTTTCATGTCAAGTAGGTCTGGCGCAGTGGAGTTTGGGGATTCCACCGCTGTGATGGCCTCTCCGTTGACCGTTGCATTGTTTGGTGATCGACATTCGTAAGTATTGTCTTATAGTGTTTCTGTTCTGATGTGATTTGATTGGTTGTTCCTGCTAGTGCTTCGTGTTGAAGACAATTTGTGTTCTTATCAAGTAATAATAATTGGTTATTCAGTGATGTAGTCCCATATCAGAACAAATGAACTATGTTGGATGTGTCTTTATGTTTATTGATTTTATATAAATCACTGAATTACAGTAATGCTGTCTCAGGTCAAGTGAATTGACCTTCTATCTGGCTAATGTAAATTCTATTCAGGGCGAAAGGAAGATTTCTTGACAGGACTGGCTGTGGGAAACGCAGTTGCAGTTCTTTTGGAATGGCGGCCAGTGCAAAGCGCTTCAAAGCAAGCCAGAGTGTGGTTGTTGAGTCTCCTAATGAGTCATTCAAACTAGCAAACCTTGTTAGAAGTTTTACCCGAGCCAGGGCATCTTTACGAAGAAGGGAATTATCTGTTGAACGACGTGAGATTCGAGTTGATGGGCGTGAGGGGCGTGCCGATAAGGTAACTGATTATTTGGTATTTTAGGATGTTTTCTGTAACAGAACTGTAAGATTATTTTCTGGTATTTTAGAAAGTTCTCTACATGATTTGCACCGAAATGATTGTGTAAAAGTTACGTTTACTTTTGTTAGTTGTGCTTCATGATATACATCGGATGATGTTTCCTGTTGCTTCATGATATACGTGCTGTTCATTTATTAGGATGTACACCTATGTATGTATGTGTGACAGTTTATTTATTCATAGCTGTTGCCATCATAGTGAAAATGGTTATATTGTCTCTTTGCAGCGAGATGTCCGTCTTGATCAGCGGGATATTCGTGCTGAGAAAAAGGAGATAAGCCTGGCTGCTTCAAAGGATGAGTTAGACAGGCTCTGGGATTTGTATCTTGACGCTGTGAAGAAGGCAAACTCTGACAAGGGGAAGTTTTCAGAAGAGGCAGAGGCCGATAAGGAGTCTGACCAGGGGAAGTTTTCAGAAGAGGCAGAGGCCGATAAGGAGTCCAACAAGGGGAAGTTTTCAGAAGAGGCAGAGGCCGATAAGGAGTCCACAAGGGGAAGTTTTCAGAAGAGGCAGAGGCCGCTAAGGAGTCCCACAAGGGGAAGTTTTCAGAAGAGGCAGAGGCCGATAAGGAGTCCACGCGGAAGGTCAACCCTCACAACTCTGACAACAGAATGTTTTCAGAAGAGGCAGAGAAGGAGTGCAGATTGAAATCTGACAACGCAAAGTTTTCAGAAGAGGAAGAGGCAGGTCTAAAGAAGGCTGATGTCACAGTGTTGAAGTTCAGAAAGGCTGTGGATGTAGTTACTACTGGAAATTTGTATAGCCAGGTAATTGGTTTTGTGTTATTCACTATGCTTATTCAGTTTGGTGTATTTATGCTTATTCAACTTCTGTTTGTTTTTCAAGCTGTTTGACTCGATGGTAAGGATGCCTGAGCGGTTTGATGAGTTCAAGAAGACACTTGCTAAGAATAAGGCGCTTGGGGATTCTATGTTAGAACATGTATCCGATCTTGCTAAAGCTGCTTTGAATGTTTCCAGAAGAGCCATGGAGGAGATGAAGAAATGGCATGATGAAGAGTAAGTTTATTACCTTGTTGATTGTTCATGGAGATCTTTGAATATTGCTAAAATGTTAATTTGTGTACTAGGTTACTGATGTCTATACTGTATATTTCTTTGTAACACAACCATTTTACTTACTCACATCTAATACCTGTGTGTGTCTTACTGTTCTACAATTTCTCCCCATCTCTTGGTTTAGATGTTACCTGTTTTTGTAGTTTACATGATCAACATTTTGGTAATTTATATAAGGTATATCCTATTCTTCTGCTTCATGTTTTCCCTTTGCTACTATTTTGAGTGTGGAATGTAGTAGAATTGATTGGCACTCTATGTATCGTCTCTATTTTGAGAGTGGAATGTGGCACATGCTTTCTGTTTGTGGAGTACTCTTGCTAGGTCAGGATCTTATAACATTTATGTTATCTCTGTTCATGCGTGTCTAGCAATACTTTGCATGGCTGTATCATTTTTTTGTATCTTTGGAGGAACATTAACTCCCATGGTATTCTCTGTAAATGAAAAATCATGGTCATCACTAAGCATCCGTGCCTGTATACTCTTGTTCATTTGTCTAGTTTTTAGTATCCATAATCTATACCAATATATTAATTTGGAGTTGGTGATGTTACGGTTGCCGCCGTAGGTTAACTTCGTTAAAACTACAATCAATATGCCACTGATTGTTATTTTCTTTTCCTCCAGTTTTTTTCACGATTTCTCCTACTCCGTCTTACAACCAACGCCACCACACCCGCATGCCGACCTCAACGGCGCCATGATTTGCCTACACAGAAAATAAAAATAAATAGTTTGTGATTTTGTTGACCCGTAGCAACGTGCGGGCGCACCTGCTAGTTATTATTTTACAGATTTGCTACCTCTTAGCTAGCTGAATTTTATTAAACTCTAGTCAGTTTTTTTGCCCGTCAATTCATTATCTGCATGAATCTTGTTGTGTCTGACCCGCGTGCTGTGTTTTTGCTGCCATGGCTAACCTGCGGCGCGGGCTATTTTTTTGTTACGTGGCGTTTCACTTTTTGGGCCCTAATTTTTGGATTTGGGTCTGTGTGCTGTTTGCTTTTTTCTTTTCTTATTTTTGTGTTCACCGTCCGCGTGTGTCTGGATGGTTACGAGTGTTTCGTCTGAAAGAGATATGGCTAGAAAGCTCGAGACGGGGCAGAGCCATAGGCAAAGCGGAGCTTTTCAGGCCCCATGGCGGGAGGGGGCGCTGCTTGGAGGAATGGGGCGGTGACTTCCCATCTGTCCGGGGGTGGTGTGTTTCCTAGGTGAACCCCTGTGGTTGGCATGGTGAGAGTGAATGGCAAGTGTTTGCTTGGTTTGTGTTTCCTGTCCCCAGATGTTAGTTTTTACTCTGCTGCTTTTTTTATGGGTTGTGTGTGCTGCTATAGCTCTGCTGTTTGTTGCTTGAGAAGGGGTGGGAGGTGCGCTTCATTGTTGCTTCTACGGTGGTGGAATGGTGGGTATGTGCTAACCACTTGTAGATTTATGAGCACCCTCTGCTTGCGCAGCAAGCTAATGGAGTGGTGGGGGGAACAAGACTGGTGCACTGAGCCAGGGATGTTGTGCTTTTGTTTAGTGGATTTCCATCCCTGGAGTTAGGGAGTTGTCTGTGGGCCGGGAGCTTTGTGTTTTTGTATTGGTTGGCGAAGAGGGCTAGCAGTTGGGGAGGGGGAAGCCAGGTTTACTGGATGACATTAGATAAGTACAATGCATTGTGTAGTAGTCTTCTGTTATTTTTTTAAGACAAGTTTGAGTGAAGAGAAAGTAAAGCACAATACAGCGTTCTTGTTTTGTCGCGCCTCTATACAAGTGTATTCCTTTATTTAGTTGATCGATAATATAGATAGATAATATTTCAGTTAGTTTCAGAAAGTATTTTCTGCCAGTTCCTGAGCACCTTATTGTTTGTTTCAGAAAGCTAGTAGTATGTCAGGTCAGTTTGATAGATTTCTTTGTCCTGAGCATACTATTGTGATATATATTATTTTTCCAGCCCATGACTGTAAGGTCAAGGATTTTTTTTGTTTTTGCTAGTGCAGGGTTCGTTATTATCAGTATTCTGTCACTTCATTACTGTCAGTTTTTTATTAGCTGTACTAAACTCTCCACAAGTCTCAGCTAAAACTAGGATCAAAACTTAGGGGTCGTATCGTACCTGTCCATCATCTTATCTCATTTCAGTTTCAGTTTTACCAAATTCACAGATAGGGTTTGACGTTCAGTTTGAATTTATCCTTCAGGTTCACTTTAAGTTTAAGTTTTTTCAGTTTCACACCATGCCTAACTGTCTATTATATATCTTAGTAAGTTTTAGTTTCAGGCTCAGTTTGATTTTTAGTTCCAGTTTAAGTATTTTGTTAGTATTCTCAGGCCTAACCTGATTTCTTATTGTCAGTTTTGCTCTTTTTTTTTCTTTTTCATTCATCAGTTTAGCCATTATTGTCAGTATCCGTATCTGCATTAGTTAATTGTCAGTATCAGTTAGTTTAGATGTACTCTTCATTTCAGCCTTGCCATTATTCTCAGTCTCCGTATGAGCGTTGGTTAAGTAATTTTTTAACCTGATTTCTTAGTCTCGGTGTATTTTCGGTGTGTTTTAATTGTCTGAGAAATATACATGGCAGGTAGTTACTTCTCTGTTTAACAGATTTTTTTAGTATCAGCCATGTTCGGTACCACCCTGTTAGGTCATTGTTGTAGGCTTATTTTATGCCTCAGTTTTTGACTTATTTTCTTTTCGATTTATCATCTTTTTACTATCAGCCATGTCTTAATATATGTCTCAGTCCATTAGTCGTCATGCCTTAGTCTTAGATTTTATCATCTTGTAGTCATTTTCTTGTACCTCAGTTTTGGTATTCATTTTCTTGTAGTCATTTTGATTCTCAGTTCATGTCAGGGTTTTTGAGCTTATATTTTCATAGTAGCAGCTGCAGATGAGTCTCGTTGTAGTGTCAATATAGCCTTGGCTGTTTAGTTTAGTGTTATTACATGAGCAGATTTTGAGTAACTTACCGGTTGTAATAATCAAAATATGCTATGTCTGTCCTAGGTAATGATTCAGTGAAACTATGAAATCTAGAATGCTTTTTAGTGATGTGCATACCATAAGTACTCGTACTGGTACTGAGTAGTGAAGCTACGTCTCCTAAGTTTGTCAGCGGTTTTCTGAATTTCTAAGAAGTTTTTAATTTGTATGCTTTTGTTCTGAGAATTGTCAAATCAATGCTACTCTTTGCTAAGCAGCTCTGTATATTCTTCCAGATAGACATTCAGAGACGGTAACCTAACAACTACTGACGATGCTTTGATGGTGAAGGAAGCTGTGGTGACAATGCTGGCCTCTTTGGTTCTGTCGGCTCTGCTTGATGAAGACACACTCTTTGGTACTGTTGGAAATTCAGAATCTACTAGTTCAATAGTTCTCTTGGCCCAGCAACGATACCCACACTAGTAAAAATCCGAGCCTGTCAACTAATGGCATGAAATTTGAATTTTGCTCTGCACGTGTAACGCGGCCACCTCGTCTATGCCATGTCGAGCATCCGTAAAAACAATTTCTGCGTCTTCCCCTGGAATAGGCTTTTTTTAATAACATTGGTGGATATTTGCCGTGTCCCTTCCTCTTGGTGTGGTTAATCAGATTTCCTTCGTGCTCGTGATTCTTTATTTTCTTTCCGGAGATTGTTTTGGCAGAACTTTGGCGGAGTAGGCCGTGTGTCTACTTGGCTTGGTTCGTGCTGAAATCGCAATTTTTTTTGTGCCCGTCATTCTTTTTTTCCTAGAGAAGGCTTTTCGTTAATCTGTGAAAATGGTTTTGGCGGATACTTTCCTCCATGACTGTCGGATCTCAACTTTTGTCGAAGCCAAGGTTCCTTAATTCTTTCTGAAACACTCGGCACTCTTCACCCGCAGCCCCGACTCCTCACTGCCGAGCGTCGCCACCGCGCGTCCACAGCATACGCCGCCCTGCATCTCTGATGGATCTCTGCCTTGTCGCCTACTTCCAGCCTCGCAGCGTCATCGCCGGTTGTTAGCAGCAGGACCGACTGCTTGTTCTGTTGCTCATGGCCTGGTTGAAGTATTGTTTAATTGAAGCTTTTGCAAAAGGTTGTTATTGTTTTCAAATTTGAATCAGCTTGCTCAGTATATGGTCATGGACTCGTGGAAACTATTCTTTTTTTTATTCTCAAGTTGTTTGAGGTATACGATAGCTCTGAACTTTCGCTGATTGGTTGCTAACTCTTTGCCATTGTTGGCAACACCAGATTTGATAATAGATGAACGTTCTTTCTGGATACTTTTTTTAAAAGAAATTCTTTCTGGATATTGGATATTACTGTAGAATAACTCAAAACATCAAACTATAATGATTTTTACAGGTAAACATTAATGATTTTTACTGTTAAACATTTAAGGGAACCTGCTCTTCATTGGTACTAAAACTGTATAAATACACATTGGCTGTTGTGGTAAAAAAGATTGGGGGAGAAGTTCAGGAGTGCATTATAATCCACATTCATATTGAAAAGAAGGGCAGTATGGTTACAAATTTTTTAAGATGGTGCAAGATTTGTCTATGCCCGATATCCATTTCTTGGTGTGGTTCGAAATTGGATTTCATTCATGCCTGACATTCTTTCTTTTTTGCTTGAAAAGGCTTTTTGTAGAGTGGCAGAGATGGTTTTGGCAGATACTCAGATAACTCCTAGAGTGCTATCTTTGGCAAGTAGTCCTGTGTGTTGCTACCTTTTGTTCGGTGTCGAATTTAAATTTTCTCCTCTTCTGTCATTCTTGTTTTTCGTTGCTATTAAAGGGTTTTTTTTTGTAACTCTTAGTGTCATCTTTGGCGAGTAGTTTTCTTTTGTATTTTCTTGGCATGGTTCATGTCGAAATCGGATTTCATTCATGCCTAGCATTCTTTCTTTTTTGCTAGAAAAAACTTTTCGTAAAGTGACGGAGATGGTTTTGACGGATATTCGCCTCCGTAGATCACCATCTTTACTGAGCAGTCCCTGCGTCGCTACATGTTCTTGGCGCGGTGTTAATGCCAAAATCGGATTTTTTTTTTCTTCTGTGCCCATACTTGTCATTATTTTGCTCAAAAATCAGAAGTGTTTACGGATATGGGCAATCTTTGCCGTGGCTGTGATTTTTAAGTAACTACCTAAAATTTCTCTCCTTTACTCAAATATGGGTAACCAAAATCCTTGGTAAAACTTCAACCCCACGCGCGGGAGACCAACTGCTGCCCGGAAGTTTCCGGTTGGTCCTGTCCGCCGCCATTGGGCCCGAATCCGGCTACCGCTGGTGCCGGCGAGCACCGCTTGCTCCTCCCCGACCTTCGCCGCCCCTCTCCCGCCTCGCTCCCGTCCTCTCCCATCCGTCACCTGCCTCTCCCCAATCCCCTCCCGTCCCGTCGCCGCCGGCCGAATCCGGCATACTCCGGCCGCGGCGAGCCCACCCAACCGTCTCTCGTCGCCTCACGCCCCTCCCAACCCTCTCCCAGCGCTTGCCGCCCATCTCCGGCTCCATCCCGACCGTGTTGTGCCGCCTGCGTCGATCTGCTGTACCGCGAGGAGGCGGGATGCGGAGAAGGCGGCGAGACGCACGGGACGCGTAGGAGGCGGGGCTCGGCAGGATGCGGACCAGGGAGGAATGCGGGACAAGGAGGAGGCGGCACGGGCAGATTTGAGCTCGGAATTGAGCCTAGAGGCGGCCGGATTCGAGCTCGGAACCGGGCTTGCGAGGCGGCGGACAGGCACGGAGGCAGCGGGGGATGGGCGTGGAGTCAGCTGGCGGCGCAGCGCATCGACATCAGAAGGCGCATGGAGGAAACGAAGTGGATACAGATGGGTTGGTCGGGGTTGGGAGGAATAAGGCAGTAGGGATATTGGATCACTGACAAATAAGATCCACGCGTCAGTAGCATCTAAAGAATACTTCCCGCATTTCACAAAAATTGGCTTATTTTGTTTCGTTGTCTTGTCTTAACGAAACAAAATACGTCAACTTTTATGAAATGGAGGGAGTATATAGGGAACCAAATTTAGGGAAACTGGTGGAGAAGGGCACAAATTTTTGCAAAAGTTCTTCTCTCTCCTATCCCTGTAACTGGTTTTAGGTAACCAATTTTAGGAAAGCTCGTGGAGATGATCTGACTACGCTGCAGATCGAGGGGCAGAATCTTCCGCAGGTCCGGACAAGGGTTCGGATCGCCGGCCGCCACGAGGACCCGAGCGTGGCGACCTGTTGGTCTTCACATGTCGCCATGTCGGCATCCTCCAGGACTTCTGCAAGCACCAATGTGCCTAAGGTACCTAATTTAAACTTTGTTCTTCTTCACCAAAGTTCATACCTTTTGCCATTAATTGTTTCCATCCCTTGCAACTACGGAGTCTGGTTACATTGTGTTAAACTCAGCTCACCCGACAATCCACGTCATGCTTCACAAACAGCTGGCACATCACAAAGTACGATATGATCCATTACAGTTCCCCTAAAAAAAAAATCCATTACAGGGGCGAGGAGCTGTACGATATGATCTCGGAGGCAATCAGCATCTACAACATTCCTGGCAGGGTAGGCAGAGAAATGCGTCTGCTGCGCCAGGATCTCTCCGTCCAAATCGATCCTAGACCCAATGACAATAACTGGTATGATCATGTTTCCTCAGTCCTAAAATAAATGACGTGGAATTGTATAACAGTTCATTTGGCAACCAAGAATTCATTTCATTTGATCAAAATGAAATGAAATCTAATTTTTGATAGGATTTCATTTGGTTGAATTTGAATTCCGGTAGAAAAATCATGTTTGTCTACCACGTGGAATTGAAGAGTGAAAGACAATTCTAGAGAAATGATGGCTTTTAGAGAGGAATTGAGACTAGTTATAGTGTGATTCTATGAAATTTGAGATTGAATTGCTGTGACTAATTCCGTGCCAACCAAACAAGTTGTTTTCTGAAATTCAAAATGAATTCTACAATTTAAATGTCCAAATGATGGGTGCCAAACGAGTTGTAAGTGACGTACAATTTCACGTCACTTATTTTGGGACCGAGGAAGTATATAACTCAAAACAAAAATATGTGCTCTCTCACTCCCTCT
Source organism: Brachypodium distachyon (assembly GCF_000005505.3). Lineage (NCBI taxonomy): Eukaryota > Viridiplantae > Streptophyta > Magnoliopsida > Poales > Poaceae > Brachypodium > Brachypodium distachyon. The sequence goes on along the minus strand of NC_016132.3, from coordinate 13,444,342 downwards.
CTTTTTTTCTTTGTTAAAAAAAAGATGGCTCATCTGACTGAACTGTAGGCGGGCGTTACGGAAGATAAAGAATTTCGAACATTATGGTGGATTTGCGGCGACAATATTCTCTTCAGTATGCTCACGGGTTCGATTGTTCGGTTGAATCCAGAAGAGAAGCGGTGGATAAGGAGAAAAGAATTGAAGCAAGCAAAGCCGGCACTGAAGTCAACTAGATGTGTACGCACGCGTTGCCGCGCGGCTGTGCCATTCGAGCGGAGCTTATTTGTTGCTGAATTTATCGCATAAATGTTTTTTTCTTGATTTTTTATTGAGGAAAAAAAATGCTGTGTCATTGGTTGCACGGGATATTTGCTTATGAATCAAATCGTGTTAATCCGTCGCGCAAGCCTTAATTGTGGGTGGAATGGTCTTTCATATGAATATTCTCTAATGCCAGAGGGTATCTCTTAAATATGTATAGTTCGTTTTAAGTTTTGTCTTCGTATGTAACGTTTGAATTGGACTTTAACTTTCTAATTTGTGTATTTCGAACCGTGACCGTATTGATCTCGCCTCCTCGTCGCCCCACGCATATATCGAGCTTGATCTCGCCTCCTCGTCGCCCCACGCAGGCGGTTGTATATCGAGCTATTTTTTTTTCCATTCAACCCGGACGAGTCGCTGGCGAGGACGGCTGGACGTGTTGTACGACTGCTATCACTTCAGTGGTTTCCAGAATACCATCATGATTTTAAATAGCGCGCTATCTCAAGATTAGGACCACTCCCGCCAAGCTATGACTTTTTAACTTTTTAGCGCTAAATAGAAAATGTCGCTAATAACTCGCTAAAATGTTAAATTGGGCCAGAAAATAGTGATAGCCCAATTTTTTTGATTTGAACGTAAAGTTGCACCTAGTTATGTAATATGCACTCACGCAATCCTTTTATTGCTACGATCTCGGGAACACGGACACAGGTGGTGCATGGCTGTCGTCAGCTCGTGCCGGTGTTGGGTTAAGTCTCGCAACGAGCGCAACCCTCGTGTTTAGTTGCCACTATGAGTTTGAAACCTTGAACAGACCGCCGGTGTTAAGCCGGAGGAAGGAGAGGATGAGGCCAAGTCATCATGCCCGGTGTTAAACCGGAGGAAATCATGCCCGGTGTTAAACCGGAGGAAGGAGAGGATGAGGCCGAGGCAAGTCAGTCATGCCCTTATGATCATCATGGTTATTCAATAAAAAAAATTATTATAAAAAAAATTATTTTTGTCATTCAATTTCTGGTCATATTTTTAGATGATATGAATATATGATAGATGCCTAATTTTCATGAAAATTTCCTAATTTCTGAGAAAAACGCTAAATGGCTTACCGCCGCTATTTAGAACTATGGAATACATGCGTCATTGGCTCGGGAGGGTCGGTGATTTTTGTTCTGGTACGTTCTTCTGGCCTCTATCATCAGGAACGCGTCTCTCTCTCTTCCGCACGACCTCCATCTCCCTCTGCACAATCCACCGTCGCCTCCCTCCTTCCGCGCGCCGTGATCTGCGCCGAGCCACCACGGTCACTGAGCAGCAGCTGCGGCGTCGCTGCATCTTCTCCAGCGTCCTCCCTTTCGATCTCGAGCAACGACGGACGAGAGCAGGTCCTCCCGAGCGGGAGGATCTCGCAGGATGGGTGGCACGGCTTGATCTCGACGAGCCAGCGGACAGGAGGGTGGCGGCCAGGCGCTCGTCTCCCTCCGCAGCGGCTTCCTGCGTTCGCCGGCCCTCAGAAACGTCAGCGGCGGCGAGCTCTTCGCCTTCGGGGCCCCTTGCAGCCATGCTGGCGGTCACACCGGAAGAGGACGCGACTGCTCGCGTGGAGGTATGTAGTGGTGGTGGCGCGGTCCGCCGTGGTTCTCCACGGATGTGCGCAGGCGCAAGATCGTCCCCAAGCTGCTCGACCCCAACCCAGCCAGCCGCTTCACCATCGCGCAGCTTGTCAACTGCCACACCGCAGCAGCAAACAAAACGCACGTATTTATAGGAAGAAAAGGAATTCTCCAGAGTACAGGCCATGGACACGTCGCAGGACAGATCAGGCTCTCCAGAAAAGCCCAAAGGATACCCGTCGGCATGCATGTCCATCTCTCAATCACTCCCGCTGACAATGGGCCATATGCAGCCGACCACTCTATCTCAACCGACCATCAAACACACACCAGGAAACAGCCGAACAGGCGGCCCATTCGCTGACAACAACGAAGGCCCACAAATCAGAGAACAGGTCTCACCGCACCCCCGGTACACCTAGCTGATCCAGAAAAAAAAAACGCGAGACAGAAAAGGACTCTCCGGCTTTGAGTTGTAGAGTTATATCGTTTGTGAGGGAGAAACAACGATGGCTGAGACGGTCCAGCCATGCTTGTTTATGAATTAATACTACACTAAAGGTTGTTAGTGTGCTCTACATGGAACTTTTATGAATGCTAGCACTCGGTTAAATGCTAATAGAAAAATACCTTAATGTTGGTTTCGATGTTACCGTACGTAGAAGATCATGCAAGCTATTACTAACATTAGCAGCTGACTATACATTTTTTTAGTGGAATGCAGTAGGATTGATGGGTTACCTTTTGTTTTCTGTAACTTGATGGGTCATTTGTGTTTATATAATGTCAATATCCAATTCTCTATTTTTTTTGTGTAGGAAGGACATGCTTTCTGATTTTGGAGCGCTCTTGCTTGGTAGCTTTATACCAGTCATGGTTTGTTTTGCTTTGAGTTTTTGTCAATCAACTTCTAGTCCCATTACGTTGCGTTCGTTGCATCATTCTTAACCTCTCACTACAATGGTATCCCTTTTAAATTGAAAAATTATCGTCATAAAGAAGGTTATGTGCTTTTTTTTGAACAGTTTTTTTTAACAGAAGAAGGTTATGTGCTTGTTGTCCTCGTATCTACTCTCTCCGATCCTAAATTATTGTCGAAATATTACGTGTATCTAGACGTTTTTTAAGAATACATACATTCATATTTGGACAAATTTGAATCAAGAATTTAGAATCAGAGTGAGTACATATTTGGTTTTTCCGGTACTCCATTTTTCCTATTATTTTACGGACGACATTGTCACTGCAAGCTAACATGCTTCTTCCATACGTGGCTTACTTTCCATTACTAAGATTTATGAATATATTTTTTATCTTACTAAAATATTCATTTGTGTGTACAATTGTAACATTGTACACACAAATGAATATTTTACATATATGTATATGTATATATATGTATATATATCTATATATAGAAACTCGCGGTGTAGAATAACTATTCTGCAGCCCGGTGGGTCCAACTAGCCGGATTACAGCGCGAAGCAGACCTAATTTTCCTGAACCCGCACGTAACTTTTTTTTTTACGACCACCGTTCCTCCGTAAATCTTACCCCACGAGGCCACGACCGCCGTTCCTCCGTAAATCTTACACACGACCACCCCTCCCACCACCCCCAAATCGTGTGCGTGCGGTTCGGGTAGAATCGGTGCGGCCGGCGGCGATTGGCGGCAGACGAATTACGGCGCGCGAGAGCACAATCGTAGCGGCGGCGCCGGCGGTGCCGCGGTCGGCCACGGCAGAGCGGCGGCCGCTAGGGCCTGAACCAGGAGCAGCTCGACTCAACTGAGCCGGACCAGAGTGCTCCGCCAATGGTTCCTCTCCTATTTGCTCGTGGGATGCTGGGGATGAGCCGGATGGAGGTTACGGCGCGCGGCGGGGAAGGATCGTCGCTGCAGCTGGAGGGGAGCAGCTGCGGAGACGGCGAGCTGGCGGGGGCGCATGTGCGGTGGCGGCTGTACCGGGAGAGCACGTTGGCGCGGCACACGGGGCTGCGCGGCGCCATGGCCGACCTCTCCTTCCTGCTCGCGAGGGGGGCGCCCAACCTCCTGGGGTTCCTTCGCTCCACCGCCTCCGCCTCCGGCTACTCGCAGCTGCTCCTTTTCCGCCACTCCCAGTCCATCCCTGATCTCCAAGGTACTAACGAAACGATCTACTCCGTAGTCCCAATTCTGTGATGTGTGCCACCCTAGTGTGAAAAAGGAGCCAGAAACACTTTGGTTTCGTGATTTCTTCTCACTGCGTAATGGAATCAGTTACTGCAGGCTTTGATATTGCAATTACCAGTGGGTGCTTTGATGTTGGATCAAGCTGTCTTGCACCTGTTCGGAATGCCTGTGAGAGTGTTTTTTTTTGGGTATACTGCAGGCTTGCGCACTACTGACCATGATTCCACCTGTTAATAGATTGTTTGGATTTCCACTGGTTTTTACTATGTTTAGATTATCAAGAATGCAATGCTTACTGTGTTTAAAATTCATTTTCCATGATTCTCAATGATATATGACTGAAAAAAAGGGTCTCAATGACATAGGAAGGCTCTGGCCTTGGGAGGCTTGCTCGTTGTCTATTTTGGGGAATCAGGTTCTGATTCCATTAGAAACGGGAACGCAATAGAGGCAATCTTTTCCTGTTTGCAAGATGATCTGCATATATGACCTGCTATGAAATTTAGGCTATTGTGTACATGTATGTCTTATTTATTTATTTCCAGACTGAGTAGATTTCGTGGATCTATTTGTAATCTCAAACTAAAAGCATTTACCAATATTTTTACCTAAACTCAAACAACACGTCAGAACTATGTTTTATCTATTCATAGAACATTGGAAGATGTTGTCTTCTTATTTTCTAGCACAACTGTTTCGAGAGCCTGATGTGATTATTTAATTACAACTAGTAATTACTCTACTTGTTCGTGCAAGCTAATTTCATCAAGCTGTATACAAGATATGTAATCACACCAGTTTTTACTGAATACTACTAGGTGGGTAGAATTGTGCTGTAGGATCGAGGTTGTCCAGTCTGTCGTAAACAGGGGAAAAACTATTCAGACCGGTCAGATTTCACTGGCTATGAAAACGCGTTATTCCAGCTAGAGAGCAGCCTTCATGGCAGGTGATTTGGTGGGAATCTATGGTGATTATTGTGATGGTGGTAGGTGTGTGCTAATGTTGTCTTGGTGTTGCAGGGCAACCAAGATCCGTGGTCCTGTCCATGGATCTGACCATGGGCATGAAGTGTGAAGTCGTCGAGGGCTGGAAGATATGCAAGAGTGGCTGCAGCACTTTAGGGGCAAGGGCAATAGATATGCATATACACATTACGCATGATGCCTTCTGTGAAACCCGTCACTTATTCCTGTCTCTATTTTACTTGTTTTGTCAAAAATCCTTAGGGTATGGATGTTCCCTCCCACTTCATCAATAGCAGAGGAAGCTCTTCACGCATCGCCTGGGTTAGCCGTTGAGGTAACGGTTATCTTATGCACTTCAAAATGGTTTCTATTAATAATCCCACATGTCGTTTCTAAGATGTTTTTTTGCTTTCTTGCTAAGTTGGTTGAACCACAGTGTTCCTACTGTTATGGCTTATTAGGTTGGTCCATGCAATGTATTTTGCTTATGTGAATGTGTCCTCTGTATTGGCAAAAGTGCAACAAAACATATTTTCAAAATGTTTATAGTGCTTGAATTACGCAATTTTTGTAATTTACCTTCTGTAATTCACGCATGGAACAAATGACTTGCATAGGAAATATATAATTAGTGCATTTTTTTTAGAGATGCATTATTTTTTATATAGATACAACAGAAAGCACCCAAGTACGTACTGCTTCAAAATGAAAACAGCCAAGTAGAAGAAAGGTACAAGACAGAGACTGGAAGTGGATCATCCAGCTGCTGTGTTACATATAAATGTACAGATGGGGGCAAGATCTAGACTTTGGATTACAGATGCACTACTACTCTAATTAAGTACGTAGTTTCTTTATTTAACAGTTTCAATCCCTCCACCTGATGGCTCACTGGGATCCAAGTAATACCATGTTAGGGAGCATTAGACTATACTGAAAATGTTCTCTCTATCCATGTTGATCTGATTATTTTGAATAAATGAAGTAAGTGTGCGCGAGGTCTGATAGCTTGACCTCACACCTGGTGTAATTATGAATACAAAGAGATTACTCCAGTGTGTTGTGCTTCTTCTTCAGTAGCACTCAGCATAGGTAGTCTCAAGATTATACCTCTTTGTTTTGTTTTGCTTTCTGAACTACCTAGTTAGTGCTAGTGTATATCAGTATATGAACCCCATGCAGATTGTTGTTTTGCATATTGCTTGGCTGATGCTTTGTGGAATCTGCCTCTAGATATGGATTTTATGGAGAAGTTATAAGGGAGTGTCAAAACTACGGATGGATTGGCCCTGCACGCCATGATTTTTCTGGAGCAATGGTCTTTCTGAAGCACAGGTGATTTATAGTGGCCAGGCTAATTATGTTATCTGTCTTTCAGATTGATCACAAATTTACAAGCGCTAATCATCTTTTCAGATCTTATGAGGCAAAAGTGGCTTTTTTCTTGAGAATATTAGCACTCCTTTACTTATGGCTTCAGAAGGGAATGTTGCAAATGGAGCACAGACACTACAATCTCGTCAAAAAAGGCCTCCAAAGATCATCCGCCGAACAAATTGTTATAGATGCAAAGAAATTTTAACACATGGACAAAGTTCAGGAGACGGGTCCCAGATAGCTCTTGCAATTTGTCACGGCTCTTTCAGAGTAGTTGGCATTGGAAGGTGATCACAATACCTATTCCGAAATTACTTAACTGTGCTGAGTTACTTCTCAGTTCTCAACCAAAGGAAAGTACTTTATGTCCGTTTACTTTCACTCAAGTGGAACTTAGGCATCACAGAAGCTAGAGCGACACAGGAAATATACTTCAAAACCTTTTTTTTTTGTATTCTTGAAATTGTCAGTTCGTAAGAAGCAAGAGGGACACAGAACATATACATAAAAAACCATTTGTCTTGTTACATCTTACATGTTGAAATTGTCTCCCATTTTAAGGAATTCCCAGCGTACCCTCTAACAGATTAACAGGATACAAAATCCCAGCGTATAGAATCTGGCGTACCATCACTATTTGGACAATCTTTCTGAATAGTTGTATATATATATATAGTTGTCGCTAATTGTCTCGTATAACCATCACTTTTTGGACAATCTTTCTGAAATAACCCAAACTAGATTAGGGCATTTGACTGTGTTACTAACAGGTTGGGTCCATAACTACTGGAGAAATAGCTTGGTAAATAGCTGAACGACGCCATACCAGCAAAAATCTGAGGCCGCCAACTAATGGCATGAATATACCATGGCGGGAAATTCAAATTTCACTTTCCGTGTGCGAAGCGGACAGCTCGTATACGCCACGTGGAGCATTTGTAAAGATAGAAACTGATGTGTCTTCAACGGAAAAGGCTTTGCATAGTTGTGGGGATGGTTTTGGCGGATATTCATGTCCGTAACTCCCGGAGCGTTATCTTTGACGAGCAGTCACGTGTGTCGCTACCTTTTATTGGCATCGTTCGTGTCGAGATCGGATTTACTCCTCATCTAGTCATTCTTGTGTTTTTGCTGAAAAAGGTTTTTCGTAGAGTGGTGGAGATGGTTTTGGCAGATATTCGCCTCCGTAACTCCTGGATCGCCATCTTTGGCGAGTAGTCCCATGTGTAGATACCTTTTGTTGACGTGGTTCGTGTCGAAATTGGATTTTCTCCTCGTTCGTCATTCTTGTTCTTTTGCTGGAAAAGGTTTCTCGTAGAGTGGCGGAGATGGTTTTGGCGGATACTCACCTCCATAACTCCTGGAAGAGAGGCCTTTCGTGAAGTGTCGGAGATGGTTTTGGCGGATATTCGCGTCCGTAACTCCCGGAGCGTTATCTTTGACAAGTAGTCGCGTGTGTCGCTACCTTTTATTGACGCGGTTCGTGTTGAAATTGAATTTACTCCTCGTTTCGTCATTCTTGTGTTTTTGCTAGAAAAGATTTCTCGTAGAGTGGCGGAGATGTTTTGGCGGATATTTGCATGTTTGACTCCTGTTTGACTCCTGGAGCGCCATATCTGGTGAGTACTGTATACCGATATCTTTTCTTTGTTGTGGTTCGTCCCAAAATCAGATACTTCCTCCGATCCTAAATTGTTGTCGAAATATTACATGTATTTAGATGTTTTTTAAGAATAGATATATCCATATTTGGACAAATTGAAGTCAAGAATTTAGGATCGGGAGTAACTTTTTTCCGCGGTGCTCGTTATTCTTTATTTCTCGTCGGAATGCACCGACCTTTTGTACAGTGTAGAGATGGTTTTATAGGGATATTCGCCTCCGTAGATCCTGGAATGCGTACCGTAGTCCGTGTGTCGCTACCTGCTCATGTCGTGTTTTCATGCCAAAACCGGAAATTTCTTTTCTTTTGTGCCCGTAATTGTTACGGTTTTGCTTGAAAAGGAAAAAATTTGTTCGTTAGAATCAGAAGTGTTTACAGACATTGGCAAATTTTTGCCGTGATAACTCTATCTTTAAGAGAGAACAGTAATAACACGTCGCGCGCGCACGTTGACACGATCACAACCCACACGTGCGGTTGATTTTTAATTACTCCGTCCCTCCTCTCTGAACTACTCGCCGATGGATGGTGACTGTGCTGCAGATGGAAGGGGAGAATCTTCCGCAGGTCCGGACAAGGGCTCGGATCGCCCGCCTGCTCGCCGGCCGCCACGATGGCCCGCGCGTGGCGAGACAAGCAAAGAAGGAAGGATCGTTCTCCTCCTAGCTCGCTCACTCTCGAATGCTCAATCACTCTCTCATCTGTCTGTCCCCCACGCACGGCAAGGAGGCAGAGCAAAGCCCCACACCGCGAGCGCGGCCCTTGGTGCAGTGCAGTACAGGCACCGAAACGTGGCGATCGATTTCCACCGTTGGTTCCCCTGGGTGATGTGTCGTGCCAGCGGTTTACTAGTACGGACCAAACTGTTGTGGCTCCACGCACGGGGCAAACCAAACAAACGGACCACGGTCCAGGTGCGATGAACGAACGAACCGCAGGTCGCAGCTGCGTGAGCCGCGAATTCGAGGAGCACAAGCTAGCTTGAAAGTTAAAGAGGGTCCATCGGTTAAAGTTTGTTGTTGCTGATTCGTGCAGTATTGCCCCACGCCCACGGGCAGGAGAGGCCCGACGCCCCCCCCTTTTTTTTATTGTGTGTGTGTGCACCTGCCGGAAATGGTTATCGTGAACTTTCCAATGGATCTCTTTCCCAATGCAAGTGCAGGCGAGGCCAAACTCGAAATGTTGACACGACGGTCGGTAGCACTCGCGCCGTGGGCGTGCAATGCAGTTTTCTTTTCACAGCAACAAGGCGTACAACAACAATGTGCATGACACGATGGAGTCAAGTGTGCGTGCGGTGCATGGAAGAAGCGCCGACGGTGGAGGTGTGGGTAGCGTGCACAGTGGAACCGAGAGGAGGGAATTACGGTCGGCAGGCTACCACGGACGGTGGGCGGAAAGGAGCGGGGAGGACCCGTGAGAGGCAAGGGGACGGTGTACCGCGCTCGAGTCCCTGCACATGGGCTAACGTAACGTACGTGACGCCAAAAACAAGACCACCATGAGCTGCGCTCCGTCCATTTTGGCTGCGCCGGGACTCCATCGGCTCCAGACCCGCTTTATAAGCGCCCCCCGGCCCCGGCCACATCACCACCGCATCTCACGGACCATCTTCATTCCACCCCACCACACCCATCAGCCAAAGCCTATTTCCATTTCCTCTTCCTCTTCGTCTTCCTTCCATCGATCCTTCGATCCCTTCTTCTCAGGTAATTCAATCCACCCCATTCTCCGTTTACCTCATTCATTCCTTTGCAGTACGTATTGTTGTATATGCATTGTTTGTGGCTCGCTGGTACTAGTTCGGTTCGTCCATGCGCGCGGCCGAAACAAAGGTGGCAGGCACACTCTGCTTGTGCCCTTGTCCATTCGTTCCTCCAGGACGTTGTTTTGTTCCTCCTCGATGCGTACGATTTCCCCGTGCATTTTTCTTTTAGAATCTTGTTGAGACGGAGGAAATGTTGGTTGGTAGCCGTAGAGTAGAGCCTGTCGTCGCGGGGCCCGGCGGCGGATCAGGCGCCGGCGGAGGTCGGGAGTTCCTCACCGCCGGCGCCCGTCAGCGCCGGCGATGTAAGTTATAGACGCGAGGAACAAGGACGGATCTGTATGGGAATTCATGGGAGCTGCCGGCCCCGGCAAGGATCACCTTTTCTTCTTCTTCTCTCGTTGCCTGAATCCAACTGGTCGCGGCAAATTTTACTCCCTGTTTTAGTGGAGTATCTTGCTACAGTTTCGTGCTGCGTTTCCCCTCCCACTCACTCCCAGGGAGGCTGTATGTGTCCAGAGAGCTGGCTTCTTCATTCATCTCCATGGCGATTGGGGGGCTCTATGTCGGCAATACGTGTCACTTCTTCTAGTAGTACTATTTCTTCCCTTTTTTCCAAGGAAATCAAAGTCGTCCTTGGATCCTGAGCGCACTGCTTTTCTACGCATATCTCGCAGCTTCTGACCAGCTCCGCTCCATCATTGCTCTCCTTTTAAACTAGTCCAGTAATCTCTGCACTACGCTTCTGCAGCTGCGGGTGTTACACTCGTCTGCAAACTTTTTCCAGTTCCAAGTTACTTTGCTTCGTTTTTGAGTTCAGAAGAAGAGGAGGAAGATTATTCCAGTCACCAGATCACAGGACAGGATCTTGTGAGATTCACATGGGACTCTCCTGAAAAGAAGGCAGAAAGTCTTGTTCCTTTTCTTTTTCTTTTTCCAACCACCCTTCTCTGTTGATCTGTGCTTCTTTCCTTCGCTTTCCAACTCTTCCTGCTTCTGTAGCATCGACGGCTCTGTATCATGTCCTTTATTCAGTGATCATTGTTCTGATCCCTTTTACTAAGGGCTTTGAGAAAAAGTGAGTGCTCTTTTTACTTGATGTGGGAGTTTATCATGAATCTGGCCGAAAGAGAAGCCGGCTGCTTTCCTTGATCTACTCTAGTTCCCCTCTGTTCGACTTATTTAGACTGTTAATAAACTTCTAACATAGCTTGGTTATTGATGCTTGTGGTCTTTGCAGGTCAATGTCTAGGATGCAGTTCAGCAGCGTGCTCCCCCTGGAGGGTAAAGCTTGTGTGAGCCCACTGAGGAGGAATGTCGAGAGCTCTGGCAGTGAGAGGATCAGGATTGGGGACAGCAGCACCATCAAGCATGAGAGGGCATTGAGGAGGATGTGTTTCGGTGCTAGGGGCGCCGCCAGCGGCGCTCAGTGTGTGCTCACCTCAGATGCTAGCCCAGACACCCTTGTAAGTTTCCATGTCGTCAGATGTGATCAAATTGGTGATTTTCTGTCTGCCTTATTGTAGGGATACTATTAGCATCTCTAACTTTCTGTTGCAAAAACTTGTAGGTTGTCCGAACCTCCTTCAGGAGGAATTATGCTGATCCAAACGAGGTTGCAGCAGTCATATTGGGTGGTGGCACTGGGACTCAGCTTTTCCCTCTCACAAGCACAAGGGCCACACCTGCTGTAAGATGACACATTGACCATCCAGTTTTATGGTGTTTATTTCCTATTTTATTTAGTTTCAAGTTTACCCATATGTGTCATTTGCTGTAATGTTTCAGATGTTTTTACAGCTTTAAGTAGACGGGAATCACAAATCACTATTTACTTTCAGTTGCTGTCTGCACATGGCAATGTTTAGGGACAGTTAAAGTATTGCTCCTTCAGTAGCAAGGCTTCTGCATAGTGTTTAAATTACTAGTAGCACTGATTTCTGTAGCTGGTCCCAATGATGGAATCCACTTTAACCGACATGATGTCAACCTCAAGGCTATCAATGTAGTTCGTCCAGCCATCTTCAAATCGCCAGCCTAAATCTTGTTCCTTTCCTTTTGTTGCATTGCTTAGGTTCCTATTGGAGGATGTTACAGGCTTATTGATATTCCTATGAGCAATTGCTTCAACAGTGGCATAAACAAGATATTCGTCATGACTCAGTTCAACTCAGCCTCTCTTAATCGTCACATTCACCGCACATACCTCGGTGGGGGAATCAATTTCACTGATGGATCTGTTGAGGTAATTCTTCGTGTTCATGATTTTCATCTTGGTGTCTTGCCGTTTTGACCAGCTACACCACACATTGACTGACTTCCCTTTTTCCAACAAATAGGTATTGGCTGCAACCCAAATGCCTGGCGAGGCTGCTGGATGGTTCCGAGGAACAGCAGACGCCGTCAGAAAATTTATCTGGGTACTTGAGGTGAGAAGACTATTCAGGAGCACATGGTCACATGGCCCTTCTTGCAGTTAATATTAGTTTTTTTTTAAACAAAGTACATTTTGTATTCTTAAGTTCATGTTTCTTATGTTTCATGTAACTCTCCAGGACTATTATAAGCATAAATCTATAGAGCACATATTAATCTTGTCAGGAGATCAGCTTTATCGTATGGATTACATGGAGCTTGTGCAGGTTTGTGAGTCCCTTTGACCTGCGTACTGTATGTTTAGTTTGAACTGGCTGACCCCTGTGACATAAATCACTTACAGAAACATGTTGATGACAATGCTGACATTACTTTATCATGTGCTCCTGTTGGAGAGAGGTATTACCTATTGTTCTATATCCCAAATTCCTTATTTTATCAGTGTCTCTTCCTTGTCAAGATGCAGCGCGTCCTGATTTGCTTTCTTTGTTTGAAAGCCGGGCATCTGAATATGGACTAGTGAAGTTCGACAGTTCAGGCCGTGTGATCCAATTTTCTGAGAAGCCGAAGGGTGTCGACTTGGAAGCAATGGTTAGCACTCACCTTAGCTCACAGAGTAGATATATGCTTACAATAAACAGATAGAACTTATCTCAAATAAGTTCAGTATCTGAGATTTAAGCCATTGTTCATTGCAGAAAGTGGATACCAGCTTTCTCAATTTTGCCATAGACGATCCAGCTAAGTTCCCCTACATTGCTTCCATGGGAGTTTATGTCTTCAAAAGAGATGTTCTTTTAAACCTTCTAAAGTAAGTACCTGCTCTTGTGGTGATACGGTTCTCCTCCTGTAGCTCTGTATTCTAATGTTGGCATTCTTAGGTCAAGATATGCAGAACTACATGACTTTGGGTCTGAAATCCTCCCGAGAGCTCTACATGAGCACAATGTACAGGTGAAATTGCTATTTGAGCTCCATTCGTTCTTAAATGTTGCCCCCAATATTCAGATTTCGCACTATTTCAGTTTCTATATCCTCTGTGAGGCACGAACTGACAATTCATTTGACTCTATTGTTGTCAGGCATATGTCTTTACTGATTACTGGGAGGACATTGGAACAATCAGATCGTTCTTTGATGCAAACATGGCCCTCTGCGAGCAGGTGACATTCAATTTTAGGCTGCTTCCACATTTTGACATGCTGTAGCTGTAGAAGTAATTGGACTCGAATCATCTGATGAATGATAAAGTTCCATTGCAGACTGTTCAATTAATACAATTTCAATCTTCTCTGACATATTTCTTCATTGCAGCCTCCAAAGTTTGAGTTTTATGATCCAAAAACTCCCTTCTTCACTTCTCCTAGATACTTACCGCCAACCAAGTCAGACAAGTGCAGGGTACGTGTCAAATGGAATGAACCCGCTATTCAAACTATTTACATATAAGCCACACCTATCTGAGCTCTGGGCTCATTTGTGCAGATCAAAGAAGCAATCATTTCGCACGGATGCTTCTTGCGCGAATGTACCATCGAGCATTCCATCGTCGGTGTCCGTTCACGCCTAAACTCTGGGTGCGAGCTTAAGGTATATCCTCACTTTCACCAGCCACTGAAGTCATGTGTGTACTGAACTTCAAGTCCTGTTAGAATAACTGTCATTCTTCCAAATGGTGTTTGTTTGCAGAATGCGATGATGATGGGTGCGGATCTGTACGAGACAGAAGACGAGATCTCAAGGCTACTGTCTGAGGGCAAGGTCCCCATTGGTGTAGGGGAGAACGCAAAGATCAGGTGAGAGAGATTGGCCTTGATCTTGAAACAATATGTACTGTCTGACACAGACAGCACTTAATCTAAAGACCTTCTGTGGATACATTGTAGCAACTGCATCATCGACATGAACGCGAGGATCGGAAGGGACGTGATCATCGCAAACAGCGAGGTAAGATAAACATCTTCTCCGGAGTTAAACTCTTTTGTCACAAATTGATCACCAACACTGCTCACAAAACCAAGTCATCTGGGCTGCTTCAAACAGGGCGTCGAAGAAGCCGATAGGGCAGAGGAAGGGTACTACATCAGGTCAGGAATCGTGGTGATACTGAAGAACGCGACTATCAAGGACGGCACCGTCGTGTAGAGCCGTGGCCGGTGGCATGACCCCGTTGCAACGACAAAGTTCCGCACCTGCACCGCAGCAGCACCGTCTTCTCGAAAGGTTCCGGAGATGCGCTGCACCGAACTGAACTGAGTCTTCAGAAGAGGAAGGACCCCCGGAGACGTTGGGAGCTTAGGATGATAGAGAGGTGGCGGAGGCTGCATTAGTAATTCAGTAGTGGCAAGTAGAGAGAACCAGTTGTTGTTGTTGTTGTTGTCCTAAATTCCCCTTTAATAATAAGCTGCGTGTTTGAGGTAAATTGTCGCAGCCAAAACCCTCAGGGGATCGTCGGTTTGTCGTGTAAATAAACCTTGAGATCTTCAAACAAAAGAAAAACATGGTTTGTTTATTCTCGTCGAGTCTGTCTGCAAACCTCCCATGTCAAATTCAGTCAATGGTCAGAACAGGAGAATCCAGGCTCAGGAGAACGATACAATCAATGGCTGCAGCAGTTCCATTGGAGGATTTGGAAGGAGAGGAACGCCAGGATCTTCCAGCAGGAGGCGAATTCGATTGGCAGAGTCTTCCAGCTCATCCTTGAAGACCTTCAGGCCTGGAGATCTGCTGGCTGCATTGTGCAGTTTTAGTTGCTGTTTGTGTGGGGCTCTTTCCTGCACTTCGGACTCGACCTGTCTCTGTACTCTCTTTCCAATCTTAATAAAGTTCGGCCGCTGGCCTTCGAAGATACAGTGGCTGCAGCAGAGAAGCCGAAGGCAGCTGCCGGTGGCGGCAACGGGCAATGGCGTGTCCTTCTCTTCCGCTGTAGGTTTGGGACTATGGGGCCGTGCCCTTCCGTTTTGTAGCACCGCCATCCTCGATCTCCATTGCCAGCGGCCGGTGTGGCTGTGTGTGTAGGGCGAGAGAAGAACACTCTGAAGAGGAGGGTAGAAGGGAGCTAGGGGCTCGACGGAGCCGGGAAGGGACGGGGGAGGAAAGAGGAAGAGTGCGGCGGTTTGGAGAGAGCCATGGCGGAATACACATTTGAGACGCAGAATTGTCCCTTTTCCAGTCGTTCCTCTTCCCTTCTCCCTCGCGATGGCCTTGGCCTGGCCATTGGGATGTTTCTGAGTTCTCATCGGTCGGATGCTACATCAGATATCAGTGGTCGCCGGTGATTCCGGAGAACGCGAACATCAACGACGGCACCGTCCCGTCGAGCAGCAGCAAGGCCCCCGCCTGCCGCAACGACTTGGGGCCGATGAGACTGCGTGAAGACCAGCGGCTGAGTTGTCCATGCAGGCCTGCGCTGCAACGACTGCCGCAACGACTAAATGGCACAACCACTCATCTCAAATTCAGTCAGCACAAATCGCAGGAGAAAAACGCGGAGTTCACAGAGCCTCATTTTTCACATTCATCCCCACACGGGCATCATGTCATACGACCTCCAGGAGAACAAACACATCGGCAGCATCTGGATCCCAGGAACTACTGGATAAACAGCTGATTCCCAAACGGTAACACAGGAATAACGGAGCTCTTTCAATTTGAATCACTAGCTTGGAGTCTAAGGTACGGACGGACTAATTAAGGAGAGGCATGCACTGTCATCTCATCTCGCATGCACAAGATACCATCCACCATGGCATCATTACCCTACAACTGCTTATGTACACCAATATATTTTGAATGAAGGAACTAATGATAATGGGCTACTATGCAATTGATCGACTAGCAAAATGAACTGGCTGCTTCACGCTTTCCTCCAACTACCCTAGCGTTCCTCCGAGGTGAACTTGTTCCAAGCGTCCTGCAACAGTAGGAGGAGCAGCCGGTGAGCACGTTTTGCTCGATTTTACAACTATGCAAAGTAAAGCACTCTTTGGATACTTTGCACTATGCAATTGAAAGATGGATTCAAAACTGGACCGAGGCACCAGATAGTCTACTAAAAGTGCGTCGAGAGCACAAACCTTGAGAAGATCAAAAACCTTCTCACAGATGTATTTCTGTCTGATTGTAGCGCCCCTTTGCTGTAATTTATCTGGATGAACACAAAGTGTTGCCTTCCTGTAGGCTTTCTTCACGGCAACAGCTGTAATGAGATCTGTAAGTGGCACTGGCTGCCAACCACTGTCAGGTCCAAGAATCTGCCAGGGAAAGATAAGAGGCAAAATGAAAAAAAAATAGTTCTGCATTCAATTACCTATCTGAATAAAAAGATTTCCAAATGTGTGGCACTCGAAATAAATGGCTTACATATTGCAATGTCGACAACAAGGCTCGCAGATTTCCTTCCTTTCCATTTGACCACCTCTTAATCTCAGGATCCAGGAAATCAGACAACCTCTGGAACATGAAAAATAAACGCCAGATGCAATGAATAAAATGTAGATGTGGTGAGAAGATGGTTGTGTTAGTGCCTGGAATGTCTTACATGTTTCTCTGCCTGCTCTCTTTGAGCCATCAGGTCGCGCATGTTCTTCTCAGCAAGTGCTTTTGACTGCAAATTGGCAATGACCATCAGCAAGATAACTACTATAAGGAACTAAAGTAAAAGGAATAAAAGAATAGTGGGTATACCACACGCTCAGTGGTGCGTTGATGCCTCTCTATTCTTGCTTTATGACGTAAAGCCGACTCAGTCTCGCCAACTACAGCCAACAAAAACCATAAGCAAAAAACTAGAAGAGCAGCTGTTGTTGACTCACCAAGTCATGCAATGAAAACGGTGTTTATTTTTAGAAACATAAATGCAAAACCCCTTACATCACCATTCCATAAGAGAAAGGATACTAGGACTTCCATGCACTTCTCTTAGTAGAAAAGAATAATACCGCATGCATTTAATAAAATACTTGTGGAAAATAAGTACCTTTGCTAGCAATGGCCCTGTGAAACTGACTGTCCTGTCGAATATCCTGCATCCAGAACAAGGATTTAAATCTAGTCAGCATTTTGAATTAAAAAATCAGATACAAATATAGTTCCTGCATTATATCAGATAATGTACCATACCAATAAACAATCACTTACCAGATTGCCGGACTTATCCTTGGAAGAGGATCTGTATCGTTCCCTCCGTTCTCTTACCTCTGCAGCGGCCTTCTCAGCCTTAGCCTTTTCAATTGCCCTCTCCCGAGCTTCTGCAGTTGCTCGCTCAACTGCAGCCCGTTCTGCTTTTATCCTAGCTTCAGCACTTGCTCTCTCTTCTTTTTGTCGTGCCTCTGCAGAAGCCCTTTGGCGTGCTGCCGCAATCCTTTCCAACGCCATTTTTTCTGCCTTTTCACGAGCATCAGCAAATGCCCTCTCGTGAGCTTCTCTTGTAGCTCTTTCAACAGCAAGTTTATCCTTTTTCCTTTCCCTCTCCCTTTCCTGCTCTTCCATTTCTTTTCTTTCACTGTCTTCTCTTTGTTTCTCAAGTAGCTTTGCCCTTTGTTTTGCTTCTTCCAGCCTTTGAGAAGCCTCTTTGCCGTTCTCTCTTTCCTTCTCTGTTTTGTTTATGTTTCCCCTATCTTTGGTGTTCTGAACCGCAGGTGCCTGTTTTCTTGGTACCTCAGCGTAAACTGGGAATGGCCTTTCTACAGAGTTAGGTACACTACCAGTCTTCTCCAAATGTGGCTGATCATGTTTTTGTTCTGCCTTTGATATGCTTTCTCTGGGGTCTTTTCTTCCCATTTTGATGATCCCACTTTTCTCTTCTTCAAATGTTGTAGATCTTTCTGCTGGTAATTCTCTTTCTGCTTCTTTGCCACCCCCTTTAGTCTTATTAACACAAGAAATATTTTCATTACATGTCTGCGAAGTAGCAGATTCAGCATTTTGAGGTAAGTGCTGCATGCCAGGACTCATTTCTGGACAAGGAACAGGCTCATCCTTTGAATTTATGGTTAATCTGGTGGGACGATCATCAGCAGATTCGATGGTAACTTCGTTGCCAGAACATATTGCAGTGCCCATTTCATCAACTGCTATACTACCCTGTGCACCTAAATCACTTTGACCTTTGTCAACATCAGATGCAGATGTTGTTTGATCATGCTGGTTACCATGAGCTGATTCTTCCTCAGTATCTATCTTCTCATTATTTTCTGAAGGGGTTGTTGTTTGATCATCCTGGTTACCATGAGCTGATTCTTCCTCAGTATCTGTCTTCTCATTATTTTCTGAAGGGGTATCTTCTGCTTCTTTGCCTTTATTATCGGAGACAAGTATATCAGTCGCTTCTGTTCTATTTTCCACTTCGCTGGGCCCTAATGAACCTTGAATTTCTTGATCAAGGTCTCTTTTAATCAACTTGCTGGCTACCTCAAATACGTTCAGTACAGTTGATACGTCATGATCTACCAAATTATTGTTTCGCGAAGCAATATCAATCTCCTCAGGATGCTCAGCCTCCTGGCCTGGAACTAACTTTTCAGAATGTGTGACAGGACCAACTTCGACCTCATTTCCAACTTTAGCTACTTCAGAAATTAGTGATTCACACGTCACTTCAAATACCTTATCATTTTCATTATGCAGGTACGATTCACCGATAAAACTAAACTTTTCCCTTCCATAGGTTTCATCATCGAGCCCAGCTGTATTCTTGACCCTTGGGAAAGCTTCGGTTGGATAAGATCCTTCAAGTTCCTCTGAAATTAATGATTTAATTTGACTTGCCTGGACATTACCAACATTAGCAACTTCTGGAAGTTCCTGTAATTTGTTACTACTCCCTGAAGTGTATTGCATCTCATCAACACAGGCTGCCTCAAGTCCTTCATGTCCTTCATTCAGTTCACTGATTTTGGGCTCCTCTGACGTTCCTGCTACTGATTTTCCCCTCGTATTACTATTACCAAGATCTCTAAGATCATTGGCATGGTCTTCAGATGAGTAAGCCACTGAGAATGAACTAGGAACATCCTTGATGAAGTCTGGTGCTGCAGAAATTTCACTTATAGAAGGAAGCTCGACACTTCCATCATCATCATGGCTTCCTTTGGTGGTCACAAGCCCATCAAAATGGGAGTTATCATTTTCTTTGCGTGCCATAGCTTCTGTAGGAACTTCCAGAATTGTAGACATCCTATCTTCCTCTTTCTCAACTGGAACTGTATTATCTTCTCTCTGATCTATATCTTTCACTCCCATGTCCCTGCTATCTTTAACATCCAACACTTCTTCATATCTTTCCAGGTCAGAGTCTAGTGCGGTAACTTCAACTCTACCTTTTTGGCCCTTGCTGGACTTGGTGACAGGCTTTGATCTCCCACAGCCATCTTCCTCTCCTGTGGCTGTATCAGTAGGGCATTTCTGATCATCTTCAGTAAGCTCATAAAATTCCTCACCTGACCTCCACTTGCCTAGTTTCTCTACTTTACTAGAGGTTTGACAGGGCACAGTCCAGGTTTGCCTCGTCCGCTGAGGCTTTTCCAATGGCAGTGCCTTCTTTTCAGTGTCATCACAATGATTTGATCTAACTGCACTAACTTGTTGGTGCTTGTCCAACATAAAATTTTCAGAGTTGTTTTCTTTTGCTGGCTTTTTCACTGGCAGCTTTTCTTCAAATGTATATGCTTCTATGGGAGCCTTGATTTCTACAGATCTTGAGTTGCTATGATGACTTGGCTTCTTCCGAATTCTAAAACTATCACCTTTTCTCTCCATCAGTTCCTTTGCAGCTTTTAACCTAGCGTCGGCATATTCCATTGCCTCCTTCATAGCAGCTGCAGCAGAACTGATACTGGTCTCAGCGTTAGACGAAGTAGCATCAGCTCTCTTTTCAGCACGAGGCATATTGCTCTCTCCTTTTGCTGCACTTTCTCTCTTGTTAAGCACTTTAGGTTGCTGCCCCAAAGGTGGTAGTGATACTTTCGGCTGTGTTTGCATATTACCATTAGATACCCTCATAAATGCATAATCTGGAGAAGGTTTTCCATTACTGGGCATTGCATGACAGCCAGAGTTCTGGTTATTTTCATTTGCGGAAACATTTCCGGAAAGAGGTGGACATGCTGGCATGTGCTGCCTTTGATTAACAATGAAGTCACTCTCAGGACTCTTCATATTAGCAGTAAAAGTGGTTGAGGGGGACTTCTTCCCTTTGTCTCCATTAGCCATTACACCACTATTCATTTTCAAAATATGATTAGTTGCTGGGATATGTGACAGATTGCAAGGATCGACCACATCATCCGTCAAAGAATCAACTGTAGTCATCTCAACTAGATCATTTGGTCTCGTCTGGTTAGTCTTGTAATATGACATGCTGAATTCCTGACTGTCTGGAGTGGCGGAGGTTGGAGAACACTCAGGCTGTTTGAAGTGCTGATGAAGTGTAGGTAACTCAGCATCCAATCGACTAGATTCATTTTTCATCGATGATCTGTTAAATATGAAATCGGTGATTTGTTACTATAGAGATGAAAATGAATTATGTACTTAATTTAACTATCAAAGCAAGTTCCAGATTATCAAATATGAATAAATGTAGAACAAGTACACCAAAAAAATAAGTGATAACCAAAGGGACTGCCAAAGTAGCAGAGAACTGCACTTGAGAAAAGGGACTACAAATGCATGTAAAGAATGTACATCTATAAGTCACTTATAGCATGCCATGAATGAAAGAAACTAGCATAAAAAATTAACTGAAACTTCAAAAGTAGAATGCACATGCATAGGTTGATTGCAGAGAGCAGATATAGCGAACATGACAACCATAACATAAAATGTTATTCACAACTTCATTAGCATCCCATCCAGATTAACGTTACAGCATATAGTCCACCGACTTCAATACGTAGAGCTCCATGACCAGTAAATGCATTCCATGTTAAGACAATATGTCCAACTAATGCGATAATCGCATATTCCCCAAGATAGCCAATGCCATAAATTCCACAACTCAGTTAGCTTAAAGAAAACAGCAACAAAACCAAACGGATATCATTTACCCTAAACCACTTTTTTTCTCGGAGTCTGAGTCGGACTCTGATAGTACTAGATACGAATGCGGATAGTGTCGGTTACAAATATAGATCGAATACGGACATCGTCGGTTACAATATTACTAGTAGACCATCTAACCGACCGCAGGAAGCTGAAGGGACTCCTGGATACTGGCTGCAGAGTCAGATGTATCACAAAACGACAGATGGGGGGACGTCATCTTTTTAGCCCTCGAAGTTATGCTGTGATGCTGTCACTAGGGCCTAGCTGTCACATATCCGATGCATACACTTGCTCCACGACAACATGCCAGGCTGACATCAATCTGAAGCATACGCTTGCGACAAGCAGAGGCCCAATTACATGCAGCAAGCTTGTTCCCTAAGAACCTTTCGAATCCGACCAGTGCCATCCTCAGTGACCAGTCAATATTTCTGTCAGCTCATCAAACTTACTGAGGATACAGCTATATTTATAGACGTAAACAAATAAGACAAGTAAATTCCTGAAACCATAAGAGAACCTCGATTAGGAAAATATTGCCACCTAACATCACCAGGGCATGATGGTTCACGAATATGCATTCCAATCAACACAGGGAGATATCCTAATCCCAACAGAGGGAATGTACATGATAGTGATAGCATACCCTGAATACCCTATAAGCACAGGAGGGAAGCAAATGTGCTAATCTATAATGCCACCATGTCTAAATAAAGCTCACCATTATACGCCACTTTCTCCGCATTAGAACCCACCTTTAGGAATCAGGCAAGAGATTCCATAGTACTTTGGGAAATTCTTGATGCTCCATAAGTAGCATCTCCAACCTCCAAAGCTCAGAATAATGAGCAAAGCTAACAGCGCAGACTAAAAAAAACCTTTACGAGCAGAAAAGGGAGGAAGAAGGGGAAATAAAATAAGAAGTTGAGAAATCCTCCCACACCAAAAAAATCAATCAGACCAGGAGGAATAACATGCCATCACAGTAAAATACATTTCGTCGAGACGGACAGAATCGGAAATTGCGGCGGCGCTCTCTATCTCCCGATCCCCGTGCCGGAACGGGGCGTGGGTGTCGGAAAACAAGCAGCCGAGCCAGCACCAGCGCAAGGAAATTAAAACGAGTGCGGATGAGGAAGCGGGGTAGTGCAGGCAGAAGGGCGGACGAACCTGGAGCTGCCGTTGGACGAGGATGCGGCGGCGGCGATCTCGGGAGCGGGCGGGGGCGGTTGGGCGAAGAGGTCCTCGTACGGCACGGCGAAATCCCCGAAGTCGAAGCGGCCGAAGATCTCCCCGTAGTCCGCCGCCTTGGCGCGGCCGCCGCCACCGCCGGAGGAGGAGGAGGAGGATGAGAAGAAGCCGGCTGCGGCGGGGGAGACGGGGGGCAGGTCGAGGTAGGGGATGGAGCAGGTGGCGGCGACGCCCCCGAACACCTCGGCGTAGTCCAGCGGCGGGCTAGAGCTCCCGAACCGCGGCGGCCCGCCGAAGACGTCCCCGTACGATGCCGCCCGTGACGCCGCCGTCGTGGCCGGTCCCCCGTCCCCGGACGAGGACCCCGGCTGCTTCCTGTGGTGCCTCCGCTCCCTCCGCGGCCCGTCCATGGCCGCCGCAGCCTGACACCCGCCGCCGGGCGTCTAGGGTTGGTTCCACCACCCAGGCACCCGAACACACAGACGCTCTCGGTTTTCGCGGCGCGGGACGGCGGGAGGTCGGGTGGTAGGGGTTTGGGTTTGGGGGGTCGACGGGACGAGACGACAGACAGGCAGAGAGACCGAGGAGGTGGGGGAGTGCGAGCGAGACGAGGGCGAGGCTCAAAGAAAGAAAGAAAATGGTTTTTGTTTTCTCTTTTCTTCTTCCTGCGGGCTGCGGAAGTGCGGATGGAATGGAAAGGGTCGCTGTGGGCGTGGGGTATGCAGGCGATGGGACCGAGGGGCTAGCGAGGGTAGAGTGCGGGAGCGCGTGACTGACAGCAAAGGAAAAAGAGTGTCGTGAGCCTGGCTTGGCTGGAACGGAAACGGAAACGGAAGCGCGTCGTCGGCGGTTTGTCGCTTCCTGCCCACAGCAGCATGAACGCAACAGCCGCCTTCCCACCGCGCCCGCTTTAACTTAAACCACCGTCTTTCCTTCGGTTAAACACCAAACACTCACAACGGATGATATGCTTCGTCTTTCGGTAAACACGGAACACTCACTCCGCTAGTTACTGCCTTCCTTTTTTGCTCCTAAAATGTACCAGTGGAGTGCTAACATCAGTAACATGTCAAATAAGTATGCTTCTACTTGTTTCTAAAAAAAACACTACATCAAAATAAATGCACTGTCAAGATATATGTAGTGACGGATTTAATGGAATTCATTTAGTGTCGTAGATGTCGCATGCTCGCGGACAAATATATATAAACCCTAATACGACGAAACAAGGTTAGGTTTGCGACGCACTACGTACGTACGGCTCTCGCTATATATAGCCGGTTCACATGAAGTGTTGGAGCCACGGCGTGCACGAGTTGCTACATTTATTAAATTGTTAACGTTCGAGGTTTTCTACGACGAAGATGGCTTTGTGGGTTTTTTTTCCTATTCGCGGTCTATGGAAACAAGTGCATGCTAGAGATAACACGACGTGTATCACGTATGTATGTGCATGAAGATATCA
Source organism: Brachypodium distachyon (assembly GCF_000005505.3). Classification (NCBI taxonomy): domain Eukaryota; kingdom Viridiplantae; phylum Streptophyta; class Magnoliopsida; order Poales; family Poaceae; genus Brachypodium; species Brachypodium distachyon. Next base: position 13,420,463 of record NC_016132.3, on the reverse strand, counting down.
TCTTGTGGCCCATTTCGACTCTGCCTACACGGTCCACAAGAGTGGACATGCACTCGGAGCTAGGGATTCTCGTCTACCGGTTCGGTGTGCCAAATGAAACACCGTGCACCACTTACCACTTGAACCCACTAGACAACCCTATTTGGAAGAGAGGTATTTTCACAATGGATAAGAAAGTCGACATTTCATTTATTTTATTTTTTGCTCGATGTCAGCGTAGGTCCGTATCACCGATTCCTTCGTTCAATCTAAACAACTTATGTCGGCTATGACCCTATAAGGAAAGGGTCCCTGACGCATTGCACCTTAACGTGTGGGTCACCGGCATGTTAACACCCCATGCATGTATATGTATGTTAGGGTGCAATACGTGCGGGGATCCGCGTTCGATTGTACAAGAAACGCTAGCTATCTCGAATGCTCGATCATGCATATACTATTGTATATACCGATCCATTTGATCGCCGAAACGAATTATTAATTTAATTATAACACGTAATCTTCCCTAATCGTTCGATGATCGATGATGGAGAATTAACAACTATTTTCGCATGGTCGTACTTGCATGATCTGTCTCCCGGTTATGCACGCGATCGATCCAATTAGGATGCAGGTAATCGCTCGCTCGATCGGTCGGATATGCACATGCAGTCGAGGTGTGTGCAACTTAAATGGGACATACGGCATGCAGCTACTCAACATTAAAGGATCCAGCCAATCGTAACTGTTGAGCTTTATACACCGACAGGGTCAATTTTTCTTTTTCGGTTTTGCTATATCTGATCATCTGTTTAGGTCAGAGACTAGTCGATTGCTCAGCCGTGGATCTAGCTTGTGGTTTAAGATTTGGAGATGAGAGTGTAGAAACGGTGTCCATATACAAATCCGACGGCTCTAATACCGTCGACTGAGATTTAACATTTTATTTTAAAACTCAGGAGTCACGCCCTCTCTTTTGCGTATACACAGGATCACACCAAAATGCTTTCTCGATCATTTTGTAAATATTTGCGCATCAAAATAGACCAAATATTTTTGTGCAGGGGCAAATGTACATGCGAGCTGCTGAATCCGGTGGTGGGTCGATCGATCGCGTACGTACCTGCACTCGACGGGACACATGAGATGGATATCACTTGCACGCTAAAACTAAACTAACCTCGCGTCCAAGCGACAGCCTGACTCCATCTGACAGCAAGTGAAAGAGCCATTATTCAGGGAAAACAGAAGAAGAAAAGAAAACAAGAAGTCGCACGCGCGAGTATTTTACAGTGTGCAGCCTTATACTAGTCGTGCTTCCTGGAAATAAAGAAAAACCAGAGACAGAAATTAACCAGCTGCTTTCAGGCATGGCCGGCCATGCATGCAACGGAAGCAAGCAAAGCAAGCGACCTGGCCATGCATGCATGCACGCAACGCAACATGTCGGATCACTCTTGCAAATAAATATCCCGGTAAATCACTGCTAAAAAAAATCATATCAGCGGCGGGCGAAAAAGGCCAAGAGCACGGTGGGCCGCCCGCCACTAGTTGATTGCTAGTGATGTATTGTACATCACTGGCGGGCGGGGCAACCGACAGTGATCCGTCACTGATGACACATCATCAATGATGGGCGTGAGTACGCCCGTTACTGATGATGTGCATCAGTGACGGGCCGCCCGTCACTGATGACTCATCACATATGCACTGTTTTGTAGTAGTGAATTATTATTTTTTAGACAAGATATCATGGTAATTCTGGATCAGATGGAGATGAGACAAGAACACTGATAATTAGCGCTATGACACTTTTCGCATGCCAAAGATCAAGCCCCGGCCGGCCCCAGAGGCCAGAGAACGTACGGTGGACACTATCTCATTGGTGATCGATCTCATTGGCCATTGTCAAGTGTGTCTTAGTTTTCCCCGGCAGAAATGATTTGCCCTGCCCAACACTGGCCACCACCCCCTTGGCTGCTGCCCCTTTCCAAATTTTCCGCTGTCCCTTCCCCATCATTCCCTTCAATTCCCACTCTCCGGCCAGGACAACACGAACTAGCAGCAAGCTCTTATTATACATGTGTTTCTGCTAGCTACCACGCCCATGATGTCCCTGTCGTCCTCCTCTCTCCGTTGATTAGTTAACAGTCGCTAGCTGTTTCTGTGTCCATCTGTCCTTCCATCCAATCCAGCTATTTCCAATTTATGCATGTCTCTCCAAACAAAACAAAAACAAACATGCAATCGCTGTCGGTCCATGTATTAATTTATTGTCCGTGCGTGTGGGCAAAATAGCGTGTGTCATCGATATATATATAAGACTAGCTTATACGCGTATCCATGTGCTCCAAGACATACATGTATAATGTATAATATGATACGTAGCAATAGTATGAGCCAATGGTTATCCAATGGCATGTACTTCGTCCGTTTCATAATTCTTGTCTCAAATTTGCTCAAAATAAATGTATCAAAAAAATTGTCTGCATACACGTAATATTTCGACAAGAATTATGAAACGGAGAGAGTATTCTTCATGTATAGTAGAGTGGTTTGTTTGGGGCCAAGATAAATTTGTGCCATGATTATTTTTAGGTTATTTATTTATGGCTTCAGTTAGGCTCGTTGGTTGGTTCTTATTGGTTGGCACCTAACCGTACGTCTCTTGGGCTAGCCTCCTCGATCTGGATCAGTTTAGTTTAGTTTAGTTTAGTTTAGTTTTGTCCGGACAACGTGCCTACGTCTACTCGCGGGAAAGGCATATATAGCCTTGGCATGCATGATGGATATATTGGACCAACCATTTCACCTTGGAATGGAGCTAGCTTGCTGCCTAGCAGCCCTAGCTAATCATCAGATCAATCTTCCCCTAGCTACTGCTCTTGTCATGTCTATGTCTATATGTCTAGGGACCAAGAATTGTCTCAACCAGTGATGGAGCTAGCCCCAAATTTTGTCAGCATGTCATGTGAGCGAATTCTCTCCTCCTACACATGCCAGTTTAGCTCATTCCATCCATCAACCGACAAAAGGATGATCGACTCGACAGTGACCTACCTTGGCTAGTGTCACGGTTAACTGCCTTAATTTCCTTGAGCTATATGTACTGCGTCGCACCTGTCTCACTACAGAACTCTTTGAAAAGTATGTCCAGCTAAAAGTAAGTTTTGCATGCAGAACTGGGCTATAATTAATATTATCTTTGAAAGAAAATCAACATGACAAAATCATATTATAGTACTTTAATTATCATGCCGTCCCCTCTGGTGTGTAAATGGGTATTGGAAAAGTGAAAGGGTCGAGCTGGAAACTAATCTTTAGCACCGGCTTGATTGATCTCTTGTGAGTTCACTTGTACACTGATTTGATCAAAAGCTTGAGATTCCTGCTGCGCATTAATCACCTTTGGCATAGTATATAAACCTCGTCGCTTTACAGAAATCTACATATGCCTTAGATACAAAGAATACGGAAAGCAAAGACAGGAGGGAGATCAATCGATAAAGGGAGATCATCTGATGTCGAATCTGGATGGATTTTACGTGTTTATTTCCTCCTTTAATCTGATCATTCTTCTTAAAGTTGTTGAAGTATGAATGGATTGCCTAACTTCTTTCATCAGATTGGTCTTTTGGTTGCGTTGGCTAGCGCATGAAACTCTTCTCGAGTTCGAGACCCGGTTGCCGCAATTAAATTGCGCCGCACTTTCGATCCATGTTTAGACCTGAGGGAGCCACACGTGAGGGGAAGTGTTGAAATATAAGTGAATTGTTTAACCTCTTTTATCAGATCGATCTTTTGATTGCGTTGGCTAACGCATGAAGCTCTTCAAAAGTAACCGGGAGAAAGACCCTGGTTTTGGGCTTTCACTTTTTCTTACCACGGAGGTTAACGGATAACTATGGATTGCAAATGAATTCCAATGACGTCTTTGCATTGAGATTAATACTACCTGAGTTCCTAAAGAAGATGTATTTTAGCTTTGTTTTAAGTCAAAATTCCCAAGTTTGACCAAATTTATAAAGAAACGTATTAATATCTACAATATCACATAAATACACTGTGAATGTATATATCATGATGGATTAAAGAAAACTGATTTAAAATTATAGATGTTGATAGATTTTACTACAGACTTATTGAAACTTCAAGAAATTAGACTTCATACAAACTTAAAACATCTTATGCTTAAAGGCTAAGGACGACGAGAGTAATAATTAAGCAGGCAGCCCACCACTCCTAATCATTCAAGGCCCTACACATGCTTCTTCCCTGGCTAGCTTATTCAAGTGACCACCTACCTATCTCTGGTCTCATGCTGACCTATACGTAATTCCTCTTCTACTCCTACTCCTCCTCCTTGTCAGGTTAATTTGTTTATGACTCGGCTGAAATAAAATATATGTTCGGTTCTTGATGACGTGCGAGCAAACAAAGTAGTATTCCACAACAAACATGTCTTCGTCTTGTTTATACTAAGCTAGCTAGTATCTTGGCTTTGGCAGCACAAAGAAAAGAAAAAATAACAGTAAAATTTGGGCAAAAGAACGTGGCTGGCATGATTGTCCTGGCTGCATGCACGAACCTGGCTGTTGACTATGCTTCCGTTTGAATTAGACTTTGCTCGACATGGTCCAGTAGCAGCAACGTGCCTGGTCGTCAGTACGTACCTGTGTCTACAATATTGATATCGATGACACTCATGGAATATAATATTACGTACGTGTACGTGGATGTGTCGTGTACGTGGCCTAGCTTCTTTGATTAAAATGAAGTTCAACGAAATATATCTTATAAGATTTCAGCATTTTAAACTTCAGGATTTTTTTGATACAAGTTGCAGTACTTACATACCAGTGGAATCGTAGGATTTTAACCTCCTGGGGAAAATCCTTAGTTACTGTTATGTTTATGTTTATTATGGACCAAGCATGCTTTGGTCCCAATTTTCAGTAGTTTTTCAAAGTCTATAGTACCACTGATGAAGACATTCATATTGTCAAATTACCACATAGAACATGCATTTAGTACTACTGATAAAGACCACATAAAGCAAAACAAAAAACACTATAGAATTCCAGTGCCAATCAACGGATTTCGACGAACAGTACACTGGCTGGCAACCATGTCATGCATTTATGTTGACGGATACTAGCCTGCTGGGGTCCTGTCCGGCCGGTCCTCCGCCGCAGACGCCATTTTCACAGCCCAACTCTCGTGTACCACGCGATGCAAGGAGTCGTGAAGGAGACAGACGAGTCGCAATTAATTAGCACATGATTGATGATTTATTGGAGCTTCAGAAAGCTTCACAGATCGAGTTGCTTCAGTGGCATCAGTTGAACAGAGCACGAAACGAAGAAAATTTGGAAACTGTAAGGCCGGCCCAACTGAGGGGTCGAAAGGCCCGGCCCGATATTCCCTTTCCTGGCCCAACATAGGCCTAGGAAAATCAACGACAAATGGAAAATACGTTTTTTTTCGGAAAGGAAATGGAAAAATACGTAGTTGCAAGCCTGTAACTGCAGGGCGAAATTGAATTGAGAAATGGATATTGCTGGGGGAGACCTGCCATTGCAAATGAGGGAGTACATGGGTGTAGAAGATGCAGCTGGCACAGTCAGATGAAATACAACATCAGTTGCACTCTAGATGTTGACAGAGACCTGATGCTTCGATTCGACAGGTGGCTTAATCCTTTTGTTGATGAGTTGATCCCCTCTGGGTGTTCATGTTCATCATGGAAGGATGAAGCGGCAAGGCCGCGACCAAGGTTATCTCGACCTGAACTTCAATGTGTAGGAGGATCCCACACGAACAGGTTAATTCAACAATTTGTCACCTGACAGTGGATGCATTCCCTGGGAGTGAGTGAAGCACAAGAAACAGCACAAAGATGAAGATGGGATATTGCAGGAGGACACACCAACAGGTGCACAGAGTTAAAACTCAAAGGCAACCATGGCAATGTTACTGTTCAATCTCTAGTGTAGGCACTCTTTCAACACAACTCACAGCTCAGTCATGACTACCGTTCAAAACTGTTGTATATGGTCTCTAACTGACTCTAGTAACCAACGAATCACGGTACGAATGCTACATTGTTCATGTCTGATTTTTCTTTGTCCTCTGAATTTTGGACGGTGCTTGGATTTGAAGCCTTTCTTTTTATCTTGCTTAGAACGGCGTGGCCCAGCGGCTTCCTCTTCATGCTTCTTATCGAGCAAGAGCAAGGAGGCGAACGGCGTGACCGAGCGAGCGGCTTCCTCTTCTTGAGCCAGCCAGATCAAAGGAGGAGGCGAAAGGCGTGTCCCGGCGGTTTCCGATGCTGCGGCTGTTCTTGCTTGCGGCGCTGCTGCTGCTGCTCGCCGGCCGGATGAAGCCGGCGTCGGCGCCGGTCAACCATCTCGCGACGAGCGCCGCCGCCGCCGCTGCCTCGGATGCCGGTGCCGCCGCCGCTGCTGTCCCCGTCTCTTTCGTCGCACGAGCGGCCGAAGAGACCAGCACGCTGCTCCTGCCCGCCGGCTGGATGACGCCGGCGTCGGCGCCGAGCAAGAGCAACCATCTCGCGACGAGAGCAGCTAATGCGTCGGATGCCGGTGCCGCCGTCGCCGCTGTCGGGACCGGCACGCTGCTGGTCGCCGGCCGGATGACGCCGGCGTCGGCGCCGCGCAACCATCTCGCGACGAGCGCCGCCGCTGTTGCCCCCGTCTTCTTCGCCGCAAGAGCTTCCGGAGGTACGCATTCGGTAATCTCTTTGAGTAAATTCCACTTTTTATCCTATGCTTTGAATTTTTTTGACAACAATTACCCAATTTAGTGAGAATTCTAAATCTTGGCTCCATCTAGTATAAGTTGTACCGGATTTCACCCCATTTAAGAATTTCATCCGATCTCTCTCCAATTTTGACCACTTGGGGCGTGAATGCTCCGACGATGAGCCCGTAGGTTTGCTTCCCGTTGGCAATGCAATGCAATTTACCGGTGAGGCCGATCCCGCGCATGGGCTCCGCTCGACCAGTACGTCCATGGACAAGAAGCTCGCTCGCTCGCTCTTCTTCACCACCAGCGGCAGCGACGTGTTCATTGTCGTCTCCGGCTCCTTCCATGTTGTCCAGCACAAGCGTCGTCATGAACCTTGTCTAGCTCGACCACCTCCTCCCTACATCTTCTTCCAGGTGTCAGCCTGATTAATGGGTCAGAACGATCAGAATTGGAGGAAAACAGGATCAAAATCTTAAAGAGGGGGTAAAATTTGGTACTCCTACAACTTTTGCTAAATGGGGTAATATTTGAGAATTTACACTGAATGGGGTAATTGCTGTCAAAATTTTCAAATTAGAGGGTAGAAACTGGAATTCACTCCTCTTTTTAGTAACTGCAAAGAATTTTGAGCAAAATCGTTCGGCTTCTTCTTTCGCAGCGGCGCTGCTGCTCGGTGGCCCGATGACACCGGCATCAGCCAATCATCTCGCGACACTGACGACCAACGCCGCTGCTCCGGATGCCGTTGTCACCATCTTCGACGTGAAAGCCGACACCACTGCGACCTCTACTCGAGCTCAAGTACCTGCTGGAGGTACGCAACGCAACCTCTCATCCGGTAATCTTTACCAACTGCAAAGAATTTTGACACTTATGGACAATGCGTCGGCTTCTCTTCACAGGGGCGCTGCTGCTCGGTGGCCGGATGATGCCGACGACCGCCGCCGATGTGGGTGCTGGTGGCTCCATCTTCGACGTCGTCGCACGAGCTGCTGGAGGTACGAGCCTCTTGTTAGGTAATCTTTAGGACTGCAATGAATTTTAGCCTTTGTGGAGGGTCTGCGATCAGAGCAGGGCAGGGGAGTGGGGTGAAGCCCTCAATGCAGCGGGGCGGAGGGAGCCGGAAGGGAAAGACATGAGCTCTGCTTTTGTTGAACCTGACGTTTGGAGCTCGGGCAGATTTTTTTTTTAAAAAAAACAAAAAACATCTTTTACAAGTTTTGAATAATTGTGAAAAAAACATGCACACACACATATATATAAATATGTCCTATACATAGATGTAGATTTTCATAAAGAAGTTTATTAAGATTTCAGCTATACAGAAAATCCAAGTTTGTGGATTTTTAATAGCAGAAAACACTACCTTCAATGAATGCACACACTTAATTCTTGAACTCTTTTATAGTACTCCAGAATAAATATGAGCCATCTATTTAGCTAAATCTAATGGGGTACTCCACCACAAGTTTAAAGAGTACCACAAGAAATCAGGGAGTGCCTTTATGGTAAGGGTAAAATCGTAATTATAACTCGATGCACAAATTTAATTCCCTATTTCATTGAAAACCCTAATCACAAAATCACGGATGCAGCGACCGTGGGCCCTTAATGGACGGCGCAGGGTTCTTTATGCCCGGAATTGTCGTGTGAAACGCCGCCGCCGGCGCGGAGACCTAGGGGTTGGCCTCGTCCTGCGCGGCCACATCCTGGATGGCCTTTAGCTACTGAGATAGGGGAGTACAAACCATGGATTGCCCTGCTCCTCCAACACCATAGCTCGTCAAAATAAAATTTAAAATCTTAATCCATGTTGCACACGACAGCCGCCTGAGTGATTACGGTTTGTTGAATTGGAATGCAATTTTTCAAGGCTTAATTGGCATGCATCTGAACTAGTAACGAGCCGCTGGTCCGAGGTTGCAGGGCCTCTCCAATCTCCATCCATTGACGGCTTGGCGAGAAGATGCAGAGGCAACCCTACCCAATTAACACGGGGTGGACGCAAATGGCGAGCGGTTAGGGCCTGGAAATAAGAAGATGGCGGCGGCTAGCAATCGACTCCGATCACTACCGGCGTTCTGCGGTTGATTTCATCAGGAATAAAAGTCAAAATTACCCCTGCAGATCGATGGTTGGATTTAATCGGTACTCCCATATGCTCTTGTGGAGTACCAGGGTACCGTAAAATTTCTCTAATTCTTTTGTGTAGCCCACAAATTAACACATTTCTTAGTGAAAATTTGCATGTGCTTAGTAGACATCAACATATACTTGCATATTTGCTTTCATAATTTTTCGAAACTTCAAAATTTGATTATTTTTTATTTCCTGACAATTACAAGAGCCCTTTGTGTTGTTGTTAATCATTGGTGTTGGAGCTGTGTTTTTCTTTTGTCAAAATCTTTAGGAGTTGAAGTTTTGTGTTACTCTGTTTCCTAGAGGTGTGTCTTTGATTAGTAGGATTGTACCCTATAACTACAAGCTTTTCTTTGCATTTCATATGAAATTTTCCATCCACTCCAACATGATCTTGAACAGATCCACTTGTCTCTTTTCGCATATAGTTCAACCAAACCGACCTTAGTCCGGTCCCTATGAATTAAAATTAAATAGGGCATAAATACATACCCTCTTTTTAGGAAAAGGCGGATTCACTGCTTATCGCCTTTATATATATGTATGAATGCAGGGATTATTGGGTTGTTCGTAGCCATAAACATGAAGATTATCTCGAGGTGTTTCGGTCAGATGTTAAGCATCATTCTTGCCGTTGTGTTTGTTGTCGTCTCCAATCGTCACACAGACAAAAAGTCAGGAGCTAGATGTCGAAGACATACTGTTCGACGATAAATGGGGAGACGAAGCATGCAACGTATATTTTGGTGAAGTACGTACTTCCCTAGGATCAAATACGGAAGAGTATTCGTTGAAAGAGAAGAGTTTTCCGGTTCAGCCTCATTTCATATTTACCAAACAAACTCCTGACGGCAAGATGCCACCTAGGTGGATTAAAGTGAGGGTGAAAGGTGATTCTGGAAAGTACGCGTTCTTATTGTTTAGGGCGGATACAGGTTACCTGCTAGTTTTCATAAATGAAATGGGAGCATATTGCACAAAACATTCCCTGATCCCTGGCTGCGTAATATTGCCCTTCAAGGAGACTTATCATGGTCTCTTCAATCAGAAAAAAAATGGACTAATATTGATCCATTTCTCGGAACAGTACGTCTAGGAAGGTCAGCGGCCCGAACTGCAGCGAGTCTACTAGCAGACTATGAACATGATCCAGCCTCAACGGTGGAATCTTTGGAACCTATCAGGAAAGCAATGCTTGTATTTGAGTTGGTGACATCCGAAGCCGTGAGATTTAAGCCTATTAGGGATAAATGCAAATCTTCTTGGATAACAGGAGGGTTTCTCTCAGCAGAAGAGTATGAATTAGTTTTTCAGTGGCAAAATTTGTCGATACTTCGGTGTCGTGAGGATGATTTGGAGTATGAGGATACAACATGGAGCTGGGCTAAACTCGGAATAAAGAGCCTAGCTGAAATCGGTGCAATACTTGATATTGTGAAGAATGAGAATGGTTGCGAAGACAAGAGGAAGGAAATAAAGAGTCCTTAGGAGAAGTAAATTAGAATCTCTATCTATTATTGTATTTCGAAAGAGTTTATAGAAATAATTAACCGAACAAGCAAGTAAAAGGAAAAACTTTGTCCGAGTAACCTAGCATGTCTGAAATTTTTTTCTCTCTTTATACGGTGCGACGGCATATCTGTCAAATGTTTCCGGCGTTCTTCCTAGTGCATATGTGTGACACATTTGTAAGGTAGTTTGTTTAGAAGGCTTACAGGCTAGCAGCATAGATGGTGGGTCAGCCGGTGTGGGTTCAAACCCTCACTGCTTAATTAAGTCAAGTACCTAATTCGCTCCTAGGTATCCATTCTTCAGGTTGCTCAATTTTCACCGTCGCTACTTAGATCTGTTAATGTGCACCTATTGATTGGTTGCTTGCACCTATTGATTTGTCCAGAGACTATGATTCATGATAAAACCAATATGAATCCCAGTTTAGAAATCTCAAATACATCTCATAGGTTGATTGCGTCTGATTCTAATGCAACTCTGTGTCACTCGGACAAGGATCATGGTCTTGTAACACCAGATACTTTTGCTGTGAAAAATCCACACAGTTTTTTTTTTGAGGACTCCAGGCAGGGATTTTACTTAACGCAATGCCCATCATGGTTCATGGACATTTGACTTTAGTCATTCAGAACCAAACGACGGATGACTTGAAAGAAAATCTGAATCACAGTCTGCTGTAGAAGTTAGAGCCAGGGGACATCCAACTGTCATAGCACAACCATCTGTGGAAATTTACAACAGGAATGGAGTTGCACAGAGGGGTCCTCGTATAGCAAATGTTGTGCATCGGTTCAAAAGCTCTGTTGAACCTCTGGAAATTGGCCTTGTGTTATCAGGGAGGAGCCAGGTTGTGGTCTTCAAGTCAAGCAATTTCGCGAAAGGTTCGTATTTTCATGGCTAATTAATTGTTGATACATCTTTCAGTTTTGGTCGATGCTGGGGAATTTCTGTTATGGACTAGCAGCAGACTAGCCAGATTATTACATTATATTTGAAGCTTTGCAGTTCGATCTCTCTTTTCTTACTTTCGTTAGCACTTAGCATGCTGTCTCTTTGTAAATGCAGGGTTTAGGAGCAGACAGCAGAGTAAAATACTTCAGCATTGTGGATCCAAGTCAAATGGCATACTGCGTGTCTAAAATATTGGACGCTGGGTTGCAGGGACATCTGTTTATGGTAAAATACAGTTTTGTGCCTACTATATATACCTCTGTTTCAGCATCTTGATCAATTACTAGCTGGGTAGGCGTGCTTTGCCGCGCCGTCCATAAAAACTGAAGCGATTAGTGGACAATTTTTTTTTCTCTTCCTCTTCTGATATCCATGGCTGTGCGCACGCAAGCCAAAACGGCGACACCTTAATACTTTTTTCTTATTATTGTGCAGACCTTGTCATTTTGTGTAACACAACTTAAAATTAATGCATATTTGTTCTATCAATTCAGATTTCAAACATAAGATTCTTCAAATATTAATTATAAATATTTCACCACCTTAGTTCAGATGAAAAGGCGACCATCAATTGTTATTGTTCACACGAAACGAAATCGATTTGGTACCACACGTACTCTCATTGAACTTTTCAAGTTGACCAAGATTACACCGTCTAGATATTGTGTAATTCTGAATGTTATACATTTCAGATCCTCAAACCCAGAATACAAAGCAACCATATGAATTCACATTTTTCATACATGGATGCACATTCTTCCAACAAAATGTATTAAGAGTACATCGTTCGAAAGAATTTCAAAACAAAACATCTGGAAGAAGTCAATACAAAATACATGAATTTCAACTTAAGGATCACCAAATGAAGAACTTGGCACTGCCTACAAGCAGGTTTGGCCCCAAAATGGCGCAAGGTCACCGAGTGAAGAACTTGGCACGGCCTACAAAGGTTTGGCCCCAAAATTCACGACCCTCCTAGGCCTGGATGTTCAACGTGAGCATGGCTCATAGTTACCAAAGCTAAAAATTGGAGAAATTCACCAGGAATGCTGAAGTAAGAAGGAGCTGGTGTTCCAAAGAGTCTCCAATTGAACAGAAATCCACACTAATCTTAACAAAAATGGCTAATTGGTCTTATTGGCTTTAAAACGTAACTGGTACATTTTGAACAGGTTCATACAATAATGGTCACTACAAAATTCTTACTTAGGTTCCACAAGAGCAATTAGTAACAAGAAATAGGTACTGCAATGAAAAGACACATCCCTGTCGTCAAGCTGTTCAACAAAACGTTTTAATCAAACAGTTGCCATATGAGTAGGCCAGGAAGGATACTGCACAAGAGGCAAGTCTCTAGATTCTGACTCTAATGTTGTATTCATAGTCTTGTGTTAGGTAATGACATACCAGACACTCCAAGTTTGTATGCCTTCATCTAAGATCTACATTTTACTCTCTAGTTAGTGTAAATGTAAATGGTAGCCCAAGCAAACATATCCCATAAGAAACCAACTGTATTAATTCATCCCAATCCGTCCATGTTAAAATTGTCCTCTCTGACCATAGTGGTCATTTTACCTGGATAAGATCGGAGTACATCATTACTTAAGTCATTTACTCGACTCCAGATACTGAATATCCGTGGAAAAATCAACCATGACCTCTGAACTTTTTAGAACTTGGTATTTATGTGCCCTATGCGTATTATTTATATATGCTCTCTACAAAAACCAAATCATACATGTAGTTACTAATACCTGGCAAGCTCATACCTGGTTAGTACTGCTGCAAATCTCAAACGCATCGATGTGAGAAAACAAAACCCAGAACGGCAGCCAAAGCAGCAAAAGGCCCTATCTCCCAAACGAAAATATGCTGGTACCAAACCTGGCATGATCCGCCGCCTGATGCTGCTGCCTCGGCCGTTGTTGCGACGGGGGAGACGGAAGCCTGGGAGGGAAGGACGGGAGGTCGAAGTCGTCCGGTTACCTGGTGTACCATGTCGCAGAACTGGGCCGGCCGGCGCTGATGCAGGTCGTTTGCATCCGCCCGAGACGGGTGCTGCCGCAGCTTCGTCGCGAGACCGAACATCGTGGAGAGCATATATATGTAGTTCAGCACATCAGAAGGTAACAAATTTAAGAAGAATAACTAAAACTGAAAAAGAACTCCCATCAAGAAATAGAACTGCGGTAGAACTGAAAATGAAAGAAGCTTGTCATCTTGCAATTAACAGGAATGAAATGGATTAATAATTAATTAAGAAACTCCAACGTACCAAGTTTAGAGAAGAGCTGAAAAAGTTGCCAGAGTCAAAACCGATTTAATAAGGACACAAGCCGTGTTATACAGATCCATCGCTAGGAAAAAAAGATATAAACACCTCGGATTTTACATCCTTATTAGAAAAATGTCATGAGCATTCGTAATAGTATTTTGTATATTATAATAGTGCTAGACTACAGTGCATATCATCATTATATCGTCGACCCAGAAAGGAGGAGGAGCAGAGCAGAGCAGGGGCTGTGGGGGCAAAAATTCTGAAAGAACAACAACAAAGTTCCCCTGAGATTAAGAATAAGAACTAAATTCAGGATGCACTTGGGGAGGGTTTTGCTTAACCCATCTGTTGCCCTCTCTGTATTCATGAAATAAATTCCCCAAGCTTGCCCTCCCCATAATTACCCATCCACTGAGTGCCCGGGAAAATCAGGAAAGAGCTAATAACAAACAACAACCAATCTCGATTGAGTAACATCACAGGCAACCAAACAACAATCCCTCATCGTCAACAGGCTGACACCAAAGACATCAGAGATCGAGTAATATCAGAGGCAGTGGAGGAGAGCACGCACACTTGAACGGTTGAACCCGTTGGGGAGCTCCTTGCTGCATGTACTGGTGCCGAGAACGCTCTCCTTTGCTGCGATGCAGACTCACGTGGCCACTTCCGCCGCGTCAAGTCCGGACACGAGCATGCAGCAGTCGCTCCCTATCAACTGCGAGCCGGCTTGGGCGCCTAGGACGCCGAGCACGGCGGCGCACGTGGAGAACTTCATGATGTTGTCCCACGGGCAGGGGCAGAACGGGTCAGCGGCCGGGAACGCATCGACGGAGAGCATTGCCACGGCCAGGAGGAGGAGAAGGGCCGCGAACCACCATGGCCGCCTCCCGCGACCGTGCCTCGTCGGCGACTCGACGGTGGGCCGCCGCTCAGTCGCCCTATGAGATCGGGTAAGAGATGCCCAACGGCATCCTGAAACCAAATCCGCCGCGGCCGCCTCCTTCTGCAACCGCGAGACGGCGAGAGCCTCCGTCGCCGCCACCTCCCACACAACCACGAAATCAGGCCCCGCCGCCTACGTCCACTCGAGTCCCCACCGCCACCTCGCGAGCTACAGCCGTCGCCCTCCTATAGAGAGCCACCGCCACCGCTACTCCGCACGAGCCGCCGAGCCCACACATGCAGCAATACCCAATCGATCTCAACGGCTGCACCACGTCGATGAAGAGAAAAAAAAAACTAGAGCGACAGCTCCAATCAACCACACACCAACAAACAACCACACGGAAAAGCCTGACGCCGGCGAGAAGAAAGGAAACAGACCGGATCAACACCGAGGAGAGAGCCGACGAATCAAAAACAACACCCACCAGGTCTATATATACAGCCCAAGAAGAACCCGCCAGAACAAACACCCCAAAACCCACAACTGCCAGCGAACTAACTCCAGAAAACTCTGCGTAGACAACGCACGGTCCACGCAACCTCGCTTTAGAAAGCACCATGACAACGCATGAAAGGAGGAACACGCGTCAGCCTGCATGTATGGCCACCACAACATGCAAACCACCGAGAACAACTCCCCTACCCGCCCGCGCACGTACAACCTGACGGTGGCCCTTGGCAGCGACGCCGGCCCACAAGCAGCGACAAGAAGACACGCACAACTGGTACAAACGACCAAACTACCTCGCCAAAAAATTCGCCAAGATCGAGCAAAACCGCAGCTGCGCAGACGTGGAGCTCCCAGAGCTCGAATAACTCTTAGGCTTTAGGAGATGTATCTTATATGTGAGCATGGCCACAGAGTCGATCCAGTCATGTTGGCTTTATCCACGTCAAGAGGCAACCAATTTAAAATTACACTCCTCTCTAAATGTCACGCACTTGATTAGGTACTAGCAGAATGTCTGTGCGCTGCCACGACCTAGGCGCACGATGGTCTTCACGACCAGTTTGAAAGGTGGCCGCAGGCATCACGCCGCCGAACGCTGACGATGGGTGAGCAGGGTACTCTCATCGTTGTTCCACTTTGGTGCTGCCGGCGCCGCCATTTTCCACCCTTTGAGCCCCCCATTTCGTGCATCTCTAATCTTTGTCACCTTTTTTTTAACTTGTTTGTTTGGTGCGGGACTCCAAAACGTGATGCTCCTTCTTAACCTGACAGGCACGCGATGGCCGTCACTACCACTTTGCAAGTTGGTCCATGCTGCCAAATTCCGATGATGGTTGAGAAGAATGAGGTGTAAATGTCATATTTAACGCACATCGGGCCACGCCTCATATATATAACTTTTGATGTTAATCAAACAAAGAACAATAGATATATTCAGATTATGCTAGCATGTCTAGTTATGAAAAGTTCATTCTAATTAGTCAAAATTGAGACATCCTTTGTTGAACGGAGGGAGTAGTTGTTTTTGTAAATGCTATAACACAACACCGTTCATTCAATGAAAAACCCAAAAATAAACTTAAAATAAAATAACAGCACTGCATTGAGTCTTCTCACCTGTAGGGAGGGCAATGGGTATCCGAGAACCGCAAACCCGATGGGTCTTGACTCGATTAACATACGGGTTTGGTAAAAAAATACCCAAAGGGTCTACAAATGGTAAATTGTTGGACCCGACAAGTCTGGCGGGTCCAGGTCTGTTAATGAAAGTCCCGTACCCGCGTACCCGGTCTAGACATGTGGGCTTTATTTGTCATATTCATGAATTGGAGCAAACATATATGAGTAGGATTAAGTTGTCACAATTTCGGCCCAGCCGAACAACATTAAAACCCTAGCCCAACAGCCCCATCATCTACTCCCGCACGTAACCCTGTCCTCCGCCGTTCTTCCTTCTCCCCCGTGCGAAGGTTGAATTGCTCTGCCAGAAGCATCCCGTGTCTCCATCGCCTCGCCCTCCCTAGCAGCCCTCAGCCGGAAGCAGCTATAAGCGTTGCCTCGCTGCTTGCATCGGCGCTCGGCCCTCCCCAAGCAGCACTCCGCCGGAATCGCCTCGCCTCCGCAGCGTCGGCACGTCCCCTCCTCCAGTTGACAGGCGGGGCCCTCTCCCTCCTCCCCTCACCGGCGCGCGGCGCCCTCTCCCACCGCCGACGCTCTGCGTTGTATCCCTCTGCCGGTTGAGTCACCTGCCCATCTCACTCCTCATCCCACCCCACTATCCCCCCACCAGTTTGTTGAATGCGTTGATGACGAAAGCAATGGGTGGATGAGTCGGCTTCCGTGATAGCGTTTCCGTACTCTCCACAACTCCTGTTCGAGTCGGCCTGCTGGACTGAGCCAGGGGCGCCGCGAGTGTACGAAACCAGGGTGTGCGTTTGACAGACTACGAAAACGTGTGGTGAAGACTACGAAAACGTGTGGTGAAGGAAGTATAGATTGCTTGATTCATTTTCAGGGCAATAACACCTCCCTTCACAGATCAAGCTCTCAATGCATTATGGCTTGATGAGCCGTTGCCAGCTTTTAACACCTCGCTTCACAGATCGAGCTACTTTGGCAATGTTTTGGAAAGTCCAAGCGTGGCCCAACTTAGGATGAGAAAAGTCAAGGGCAGATGGAAAATGGCAGGTATAATGTTTGGTTACATGCGTGCAAAAGATTTAACTGGTACAGCCAGATGAAGCACAACGCCGCTTACATAGAGTACTCCGTACTCTAGATGTTAAAAAAGACCTGATGCTTCGATTCGACAGGTGACTTAACCCCGGTGTTGATCTCCTCTGGCTGTTCAGCTTCGTCATGGAAGAATGAAGCATGGAGGCCGCAATCAAGGTTATCCGCACCTCAACGGAACTAACTCAGATGTGGAGGATTCCAGGCGACTAGGTTCATCGATTGTCACCTGACAGTGGAGTACATGATGCATTCCCTGGAAGTGAAGTGGAAAGGCTGGTGGGGAACAGGGTTCCTGAAACACAAGAAACAGCACATGGATGAAGATGGAATTTTTCAGGACACACCAACAGGTTCAGAGTTAAAACTTGAAGGTGACCATGACAATGTTATTGTTCGACCTCAAGGGTAGGCACTCTTTGAACTCACAGCTCAATCATGGTTATCGTTCAAAATGTTGTTGTATATGGTCTCTGACTACTCTAGTAAGCAAGGAATCATGGTACCAATGCTAGATCGTTCATGTCTGATTTTTCTTTTGTTCTCCGATGTTTTGACAGTGCTTGGATTTTAGCCTTTCCTTTTACACAAGCAAACAATACAAATGATAGACTATATTCTAGTATTACTAAATGCTAAATTGCTAATAAATGGTTGAGTGGCTGCTTGTGCAATGTTCGACTTACGGTCGTGGTCCATATATCTTGATCTGTCGGATATGAGTATCCCTCCCATTCAAGTGATTGGCCAACACCGCAATTTGGAGCATAAATGTATGAATGAATGTTTCTCTGCACAAATACACCAAGAAAGAGAATTAAGCAGTAGGTCCAGATAGTCTGATTATTCAAACAGTATCAACTCCCATGTTTTAAGCGATGAAAAGATTGAAACACTCATGTATTTCATTACATCAACATTTTCATCATTTCTAGAGTACATGTGGGCAAACTATAAGTCAAAGAGAGGAAAACCAATGTGATTCTATTAGACTGAAATGAGTAGGCTGCAGAGTCGACATACATTAAACTTTGATAGGTTTCTCAGGGTCCAAGTAAGATTTAGTTACTAGCAAAAATAGTTTGCATTAGTAACCTAGTAAAAATGAAAATATACAAGCAGTAGTCTGCAGATGCACTGTACTGATTTTTTTTCCGAGTCATCCAACATATCTAAATGGAATGTATTATTATGGAAATTATATAACATAACTGCATAGCATGTGATCAAACGGTAATGTGAGCTACCTTCAGAAATTCAATGCAAGAAGGAAAAGAAAAATCCTAGGACTATATGTTTAAATTGCAAATGCATACCGGGGATCAGCTCCAGATAGTGATATATGAACCCATCCAACTGGCTTCAACAGGTTGACAGTTTTAATTTCCTGGAAACATGAGAAAATATTATGATTCACTATCTTGAATTTTCAAGGATCAGATCAGTGTTCAGTGGACGACTTCACGTGATGCAGAAGCATAGCAGAACAGACCAAGTTTCTTGAGAGAAAATGCCACATGATCAATCCCATGACACATCAGAATGTGTACCAGCCCTCAGGTTTGGAAACCAGAACACAAACCATTTAACCCTCGGGATTTTGAAACTAAATTTGTCATACATCCAATGTGACCCGAGACCAGCAGCCTTTGCTAAATCTTCTCACCATTCAACACAGATCATAACTTAGAATTCATACATACATGTGTGCTTTCACTCAGATTGCTATGTTGGATCAGACAATCGAACATTGTAAAACCCAACATTCTCGAGACCATTTGTTAAGGGCGAAGAGAAAGTTACCTTGAGATTGTGGAACCCATCTCCAGCCCGAATAGAGATCTTGCTCGGCGTGTAGCTCTCGTCGAGCTTGAAATCCACGTATAGCACCACAAGCTGCGGCGCAACAAATTCAGAAAACAAAAATCAACCGCCATTGACGCGAATCGAACAAGCAGCAGCAACTTGGCGAACTCCTCCAGCTTACCTGCAGCTGCACCTTCTTCTGGAACTGGATGTTCACCAGGTGCGGCTGCGCGCCGTCCGACCTAACCAAACCCAAATCACCAATCACTCAGCTTGCAATTACGGCTAAGATTGGGGAAAAGAAATTCGAGGTCTGGGTGGGGCGCTGACTGCCAGTAGGTGTCGAGGCTGTCGTCGCGGAGGGAGGCGACGCCGTTGCCGGGCTTGCAGGAGCTGACGCTCCAGGCGGCCGTCTTCGCCATCTCCCGCATGTCGCCGTCCACCGATAGCTCCGGGCATCCCTTCAGCCGCCCCGCCGGCGGCGCTGCCCCGGCCCCCGGAGTCGCCGCCGCCGCCGCTGCCGCCTCCTCCTCGCCGTCGGATTCCATCGGCGCCGCGCGGGTGGAAGATTTGGGGGAGACCGGGAAGAGGTTTGGACTTTGGAGAAGGGGAGAGGGCTCGGGAAAAATAAATAATGCTGGGCCCAATATGAGGGTGGTCCGGCCCAATAAAGCCCGTTGCGGCCGTCTGAACTGGGCTGGGCCCACGCTCGTAAAATTTGTCACTGGTTTACGTCCTGCAAAATATGACTCGTAAAGTCATACTACCACTTGCCAAACATTTTAGCGCCCAGCTAAAAAAAAAATTATTGCCTGGTGATCTGCATATATACACACCACACAAAAGTATGGGGTGCCATTACCGTGCACACACGTCATCCGGCTACATGGAGCTCCATCTCTACGCTGTTCCTCTGCTGCCTAACCCAATTAACCTGGCATCAACCAAACATGCATGCCTGCAATTGTGGAACAGAATTGGTGTTACTGTACGAAGAGATAACTGTTCCCTGATACGGCGATATATATAGATATATAGATAGATAGATCCCATGGCCAGCCGGTTGTTTTCATCATCTGGTATCTCCAAAAGACGCGATATCTTCCTTTTACTTATCCCCGTAGCCACCACCAGCACGAAAGATCTGCATGCCACGGCAGGCAGGCAGGCAAGCGGGCAGGAGATGCTCAAGAATGCTGGTATGTGCTACTGTATTTTCCTTCCAAGAAAAAGCCGTGTGCTAATTAAGCTGTATAATTTTCGTTCGGTGGTGATGGGCAGCGCAACGGCCAATTCAGTTAACAGTTTCATGAGCAGATTCCCCTGCAATAATTCAGGAGCCCTTTGACCGGCAACTTGATCCTGTTTAAAGTTGTATATAGGTGCAAGTTGCATCGATCATGCAAGCATGCAGCTAGCGGCAGGCAGAGTGGCCGGATCCCTGCAACTTTTGGCAGGTCGAATACTCGATCTTGCCCAACAGAGCTATATTTAGAGATCATGGAATTGAACAAACTGAATAACGGAACAGGGCATACCTAGCTAGCCTAGCTATATATACGTGGAACTGTTGATCACCGATTCGATCGGCACGGACGATAATGGAATTAATACTGTTGTCCCGGGCTGGGCTCTGATCGATTGCTGGGTCGACGTGCTGATAAGGAAACGACAGCGATTCCATTTGTTACTCCCTCTGTCGTGTCGAAATATTATAGGTATCTAGACTTTTTTAAACGTAGATACATTCATACTTAGATAAATTTGAGACACTTGGTATGGGACGGAGGGAGTATTTAATTTGCAGCTAGCTAGCTGCTGCTGCTGCATGCCGAATCCGGAATATATCTGCTAATCCTATGGGTTTTGCATATGTTCCGTTCTTATTTGCGCGCTAATCCTGCGGGTTTTGTATGTCAGAATCTGGCACCCGGCCTGGAGCTGGAGGAGAAGAGGAGCTAGGCCCAAGTTGGGTGATGATTTTGATTTGCTTATTCCTAGGGCCCATAGGGCAACGTACGCATCATTCAACTCCTTTCTCTCCCAATGCCCTAGGATCGATCACAGATGGCGACAAAGTGATCCAAGCTAGCTAGGGGCCAAGCCTGGCAAGCCAGAGCCACCGACACTAATTTGGTCACGAATTTCGTGGAGCACGTACGTACTCGCATGCGTCCAATTAAGCCTCCAGGTCGAGGACAGCAAGCAACAAAACCAAATAACAGCACGCTCAGCTCGTGCATGCATGCATGCACCTAATATCATGCATGCATGGGCAGCATGCAGCTTGCTAGCTAGAAGTCGGCGGACCGGCCAGCGCGCGCTACGAAGCTGCTAGACGGCATGGGCATGTAAGTCGACGGATGGATCGATGTGCATGCACGTAGTACGTGCGTGCATGCGTGCGTGCATGTGGCTGGCTTTGGCCTTTGCCGGCCGGCCGGCGGCGTGTGCAGTCACACATGAGATCTAATTTTTTTTTGCGGGTGACACATGAGATCTAATCCTGATATACATGTGGTCAGAGAATGATAATCTTTATTATGATCATCAGGCTGGCTATAGCTCGGCTCTGAATCTGATTGCATGAGCAATTCACAGCGACTTAATATCCCTCCGATCAATATTAATTGACGAAATATTACATGTCTCTAAACGTTTTTTAGGCATACATACATCCATATTTAGACAAATTTGAGACAATTAATTAATATGGATCGGAGGGAGTACTCTTTACAGGCCTATATAAACTGTTGATTGATCGGTCAGGGCTACAGCTTGAAGAACTAGCTAGGGCGTGAAGTTGATGTACGTACTCTTGTTTCATGTAATCTGCTGATGTTTAATTATCTGCAACTAATTAATGCATGTAATACCAATATGATACTCCATAATACGCTTGGATAGATTGCTCCATATTTATGAGTGTACATACATATGCAACGATCGAGAATTCAGTTTTACCGGCATACATCGATGGACCGCCCTGGCCGGTATATTATAGGCTGCAAATTACTAAGATTCACGTTATCAACTTGCAGGAGAATCTCCTTGTAAAGAAGGAAAAACGAGATAAGGAGAATTCGAATCTCCCACACATCATCGATCTCATGGCTCCATTTGCTCCAGGGATCGAGGCTTTCGATCCAGGAAGTGGGAAGAATCACTTATATACTCCATATAGTATAAGCTAAAATTTTGCTTCAGTTCCGAAAATATCTTCATTTCAGATGACGCGGAGAGCTTTGCATGAAGGAAATGGTAGCAAAGTTCAGTTTAACGGACACTAACAGAAATAACATCATAAATCGATGCAGAGGCTGCGGGATATATATAACCGAATTAACCATAATAGATAAAAGCATATGACCGTCGATTCAATTCTACTTGCCCAAAGTTTAACAGAATGTTAATCTGTTCACACATACATAATGGTGTCAAATTATAGATAAAGCATACATACCCAATATGAAATAAGCTTATTTGCATTAATTGATAAACCACTTATGCGCTCAAAACAGAGATCATCTATAGTTCTTTATCATCATTTCATTTTCCCTACCTATTTATTCAATTTAGAATCCAACGGACGGCTAAATTAATGAGTTAACGTTATTGAATCGCCTATAAAAGGAGGGCCTATTTAGAATCGATCGGCCCACACAAAGGGATTTTCCTTTCACTGGATACCAGAAAGTGTTTCTGCTTTTTATAGTAGTTTGCAAAAAGAAAACATCTGGTCAAGAATTTGCTATCAAAGGTTGGAGATATATAGATTGCTCGATATTATTCTATCTTCCAGAAAGCAAGATATATGCGCTTGCCCCTCGGTCCTATGGCTACCACGCACCCCCTTTCTAGCAATGGAATCTAATCTCCGTAACTAGCTATTTGGAGATAGCGATTGAATGTTCTATAAATAAGTGAGTAACTTGTTCTTGTAAGGAAATAATTAATTAATTTGGAGATTTCTTCAGATACAAAATGTTCTCTTCTATGAATGATACATTGATAAACAGACGATAACAACTGAGCAATGACTGAAACATATATAATATATTGGGTACTAAGAGCATCTCCAATGACAACGGTTTCCGTGCACACATGTCACGGTTTTGCCCTTCCACTTGCTGCGTCGGCATGCCATGTTAGCGTCATGTTGACTGACCGGTTTGACCCATCCCCCCTTGACTCCATCTTGAATTCATTTCCCCTCACGCCCTCGGTCAGTCAACATAAAAGGCGACGCCACCGGCGGTTGACCTCAACAGTGACGACTTGGACGACGGGTAAGCGGCCGCCACCTCTCGTGGCTCTCCCCCTGTCGATATTTATGTGTGTGTGTGTGTGTTTTTCCTCTAGCCCTCAGCCACCATGAGATGATACATTGTGCAAGTTTGTTTGTATTTTAGATGAAAGGAGCATCCGTGTGTGTACGTTTGTGGATATATAATTGCATACACATTTACATTTCACTGATTTGACTCTTTGACTTCGAAAGGAGAGTGTGTACGTACACGCTACCCAGCGGAAGAGATAGAAAGCTAGCTAGCTACTAGATGAGATCCCCAAGCCACTTTCTGGGGACAGAAATGTTTGTTCCTTTTCCCCCTCTCTTCTTTTGCGGGAAACACCAAAAATGTTGTTTGTTTCCTTGCTCCCTCCGTTTTGACCTCGATCGATCCACCCATGCATAGTTGCAAATTGTTCTCTTCTCTTTTAATCCTCCTCCTCGAATAGCTAGCTAGCTAGCATTCCGGCCGGCTGCCTATAAGTAGCACCCGGCCTTCTCACACCCTTCTTCTCATCTCACACTAGCACATATCCAGCTGTCAGCAAGCTCACGGATTCCAGCTTCCAGGAGCTCAGGTCACAGGCGCAGCAATGGCGGCGGGGTGGACGGAGAGGCGGAACAAGCAGTTCGAGCAGGCGCTGGCGGTGCACGACCGGGACACACCGGACCGCTGGCACAAGGTCGCCCGCGCTGTCGGCGGCGGGGTGTCCGCCGACGAGGTCAGGCGATACTACGAGCTGCTGGTGGAGGATGTCGGCGACATCGAGGCCGGCAAGGTGCCCTTCCCACCCTACAGACCACCCAACAACGCCGCCGCCGCTGCCACCGGAGGAGGAGTGCGACGCCAGGCGCCCCTGGCCGGCTTCGAGGCTGACAGGTACATACAAACATGACATACTCTTATACAAATACACGTCAGTTCATTCGGGACGAAAAAAGTATATGATTGTGTGCATCGATCGATGTATTAATAATTCACTGTTCACTAGCTAGCTTTACATGTAGATTTTTCTAGATCGAATTAATTCAATGAGCTGGTAATACATGTAATTAATTAATTGGAATGTATATATGTGCAGGCTGAGGCAGTTGAGGATCTAGATGGTGTATATGGAGACCGATCGATCGAGACGAAGCTAGCGTGCATGCATGTGCATGCTGCATGGGAGATATCATATGATATGATATGTGCGTGTGCATGCATATACAGTATATGGTTTCCATGTCAACGTTCGCGTGCAAGGTCTAGCTGGAAGAAAGAGTCGACCGACCGACCAGATGCATGCATGTTAATAATAGTACTAATTTATCGCTAGTGGTCTCTAAATTACCTTTGCAAGTGTATGTACGTTCGTGGTAGTGGTACCTCGTAAATATTACATATGGGCTCTACAATATGTATATCTCTTATGCAACTGTGCCATGCATGTATGCATGTGTGTCTGTATGTATATCAAGCAAGAAATTAATTAAACGTACAAACATTTAGCCTTTTAATTATTGTCCCTCTGGAGTAGCTTGTCAACACTAAGAGGCAAGCATGCAAGCGGCAAGAAGCTTCCATTCATATATATGCATCCTCTGTTTGAACATATAAGACACATTTGGTAGGTCAAAATAGCCTACCAAAACATCTGATAGTTTGAAGCAGAGATAGTAATAATTATGTAATTCGGGCAATGGTTTGTTCGTTATAATCGACAGTAAAAACCCTCTCCTAGAAAGATTGTATGACCGAGAAATATTAATCAAGAGAAATGGATATCTATACCATTATATTAAATTCGAAACGGTGGTGATGGTACGGGCGTCGCTGCGGTACGTCACTTTGCCAAAATTACGAATATGCCACCACTGTCCAGGGGTGGGCGCGGTACGTCACATTTGTTCTTCCGTAGCAACGCACGGGGCTTTTTGCTAGTGTTCAATTAATTGACTGTCAATAACACATATTTTACACACCTTGTACGTACATAGTACAATATTCCGACCGAGTAATTTGTATGCTAACGCTCATGCGAACTGATGAATGAGTGATCAGCGCTTCTACATGAATATTCCATGAGTGCGCGGTGTTCATCGACAACAAATATATTTACAACTTAAAAAAAAAACTTAGGATAACCTTTATTAATTGAAAACAGTTTACATCCTTAACGAGTAGAAGCAAGAGAAATGAAGGGCCGGGGTCCGTGTGACAGCAATCACCTCCCTAGAGGGAAAGAGGCAATGAGCTACAGAATTAGCCCCCCGCGGGCAATTTTGAAAGGTCAATTACCCTAACTAGGTGCGTCACCCAAGAACGCAATTTCCTGTTAAATTGCCACAGCCACCCAATTCCAATTGAATGCTGTTTTGCAAAGCTTCAAATGGCAATACTACCTGATTCAATAGTTTTTTTTAGGAAAAAAATAAAAAAAAGGTTTCTCAAAAAAAAAAAGTTTTTTAGGGCGTCCTGAATCTACTAGCACTAGTGTTTTTTTAGCACTTTAGCACTAGTTTTTTTTTCCGAGCACTCTAGCACTAGTTTTCTTTTTCTTTTTTTGAGAACTCACTCTAGCACTAGTATTTTTTTTTTTTGAGAAACCACTCTAGCACTAGTATTTCACACTTTTTTTTGAGCGATAGTATTTCACACGGATTCCGCGGATGTTCGTGGGCCTCGAATACGGTTAGAACTTACAACGATAAGTAGGCGAGAGGACGTTGTAGGCGAGGCCCATCTGCAGCCCACAGAGACATATATACCGAAGCCCAAAAGGTCCAAGCCCGGCAACACCGAGTGGGCTCTTCTCGGTTCTCGCGCGCCAAATATTCCCCGGCCTCTTTCCCCCCTCTCGATCGCCGCCTACGATCCAGCTCGCCGCCGGATTCCATGGCGGGATTTCGCGCCACCGGCCGCAACCTCGCCGATCCCCGTTTTCCGGCGGACCGATCTACCTGATTCGTTCGGATCGGGTGCAGGGCCAGGCACGGCCGCCGGCCATGGTGGTGCTTCTCCGGCGCTAGCTCGCGGGTAGTCCGGACGAAGCGAATCGATCGAACTCAAAGCCGCCGCCGCGGCCGCCGCCTCCTCGGCTAACCAGGTGAGTTCGTTGTCCATGCCGTGTCGAATCGATCTCTCTGTAACCAAGGAATAGCTTAGCTAGCCACCGTTTGATTCATTTTTGGTAGACGTACTAAACTCGATCCTCGCGTTCGACGTTTTTATCTGCGGTTAATTAGCTAGGGTTGGTTAATTTCGTCGAGCATGTCGTGTGGATCGTAGTCATCGATCGTGGGTAGTTCTTATGCTTGGATGTCTCCCGTCATGATCAAATCCAATTGATTTCAGACATTTATCTCACACTAGCTAAATGCCCGTGCTCTGTTACGAAATTAAGAATTTATATTATACATGAGTTGTTTAAACACGTGTCACTCATATTTTTAAAATTTTATGATAAATAAGAATTTTTTCAAATACTATTTTTAAAACAATTATCTTGAAAGTCATGAAAACCAATCAAGCATAGTCAAAAGATCATGATTTGATTAGAATGAGTGGCAATTAGATAATTTCGTAGCCATTAATGATAGTTTTGTTGGAGTGAACTCGCGACCACCAACTAAGATCTTTATAAGTGTAAAAATTTATCCCACATGATCATCCGGAATTGTGCAGATATATGAGCCTTTTATGAATCACTGAGCAGTGCACAACTAACACCGTAGTAGCTGTGTTTGTGTCTGTCCTGGGCGTTTCTCGTAGTAGATCAGCTCTCAAGGTTGTTCACCCCTTCAAAACCAAACAAGGTACAATGTGGTCATGCATGGCAACATGGACCTCTTCTGCCCCCGGCCCCGGCCGGTTTCTGTAACGCTGTTTCCATGTTCCGTGGCATGACACGACCTGTCGAAAGGTGCATACACATGAACACAGACATCTTCCCGGACCTGCCATAAGCCATGTTCCATTCTGACATGTGCCTTACGCTAAACTCCTGTTCAAGAAAATTTAACCATCACTCCCTGCTCTTGCAGTCTGCAGCACCATACCGGATACTTTTATTAAGCATGTTACTGTGCTATATATGCAAATGCAAGTACTGTTTGTGTAGCATGCATACCTTAATTACTATTGTAGGTACATGTATGTATGAGTATGATACACCCACTGGTGGCAATTAAACAAAGGTGCTGCTTTTGGCTCAGGTTGAACCACGTGGGTCTGACACTGTAGTACGAGTGAGCCTCTCCATTCCGGACATGCTCCCAGTTGTGGAAGCTTATTAGGGTAGTGAATGGCCCACACTGACCTAAGATTAGCTAGAAGATTACTCAAGCTGTCACCTAGAGTCCTAGCCTCCTAGTACTAGAGTGCTACCTTGCATTAGTCTATTGATTGACAGTTTAAAAGCTTTTGTTGGGTGGTTCATATCTTGCTTACGCAGCTCTCCGTGCATGCATGATCTGTGTGAATGGGTGGGTGTTGTTTAATTAATCTCTAACCTCCTTCCAGAAACCGCTATAATCCAGTTACAGATTGAATATTTTACTCATAAATTTTGTGTTTATAAAGCAAAAATTGGTTAGTCTAGTGTTGTCAATTGCAAAGTAGTCGGGAGTAGATATATCGGGGAAGGATTGGATCTGCGGCTGGTATAAATACTTGAAGCTTAACAGTTTGAAGGGACATGATTTGATTAGTATATGTATGCACGTTGCTTTGCTTGGGGACTTGGAGCCACACGATTGGTGATTAGGGATTTATTGATCTTGTCTAGCATGCCAACTTAGCATGACATGAGCTGACAGCCGATCTTTGGCATTTTGCTCTTTAGTTACTTCTGGGGAAATCTTGTCCTGATAAATTCTTCATATCTTACCTAAACCACAGTCTAGTACAGTACAATTACTGTGGAAACGATCTTCACGAGCTTTTTCCCCGAATAGATGAGCAACAAATGGAATATCTGCACAGGTTTATGTGAAACTTTAACATGTTGTTGCACCTGTTCTTAGTACACAGTAGTACAATGTTTCTGTTCAGGAGAAGGATTAGCTGAATCAAGTTCTGACTATACACATTATCGTTGTCATTTTGTTGAACTCGCTGTTGAGTCTGTCTGCGAAGGGAGGGCAGCAAACAGTGCTGGAAAAAGATCGCTGTGAACAGTGGATGCTTTTCCTGCTTTACTAGACACGCAGACCACATATTGCCACGTACGGCAGTTGTCTTGATTCTTTGAATAGATCGGTCTCTCGGATCATTAATAGCACCTGTCAGAAACGCATATGAAGACAAGGACGATCAGAGCTGATAAGATTGATCATTCAGTACCACCATGATGGGCTAAAAAGGTTCAACAACTGTTGCACTAGTGCACAATCATCAGACATCTAGAAGTCCATCTTAAATGAGCATCTCAGCTGAACTGAGTTTGGCAACGGATGGAACTCATCATAAATGAGCATCTCAGCTGAGTTGAGTTTGTGCAACACTCTAAATCTTCTTGCAGAGAATTAATGGTAGTCCAAGCCTATCAAGGATAAATCAATTTTCTTATGCCAGACTCTAGCTAGTACAATGTTCTGGACGTTGCACCTTGATGCGAGCTGTTGACTCCCATCCAAAGTAAACATCAAGGATAATTGTTTGATGAAAGAGACCAATTAGAACAAGGTCAGTGGGTGGAGTGGCCAGCCAAAGAAACATCTTCGTCGCCAGTGCTGTTGCTGACACTTCCGGGAAGGTAAAGTTAACATCATGTCATAACCTGACGCTCGTATAAAGTTCTGTGCTCACATGCTTAATTTTTCTTCTCAGTAACCATGGCTTTCAACGAGAGGCGTGGCTTTGACAGGAAGCAGGCATGTGCATTGGCAGGCTCTAATAATAAACGTGGACAAACCTGTCCAGATCAAAGTACGTGCGTCAATGGCACATGTGCAAATGCAGGTCAGTTCCTCCGTGACTGTGGTTACTCCAAAATCAAGTTTAGGCCTAGTCTTACCAAATGTGGCGAATGACGAATCCAGCTTGTGAATAGGATTAACATCTCATTTGCCTGCATCGGGATTTTGCATTTTTCCTTAATAAATCTGCTATTTTTCACTTGTTGATATGATGATACTACTTTTTTCATGACATTATCTACTATAACATGTGCATATGAAAGATCTGAATATTGTTCATGACCTATTGCTTCAAACATTTGACAATAAAGTAAAGAATATGAACTCTCACCTCCTTAACACTTGACTTCCTTTCTACTACTCCAACTAGTTACTGTACCCCTGTAGGGAACTAATCTTCTTACAAGCTGCAACTAGGATTTACGTACTCACTTGGGTAGAGTAGGTAGGTTGTTACTGGTTGGCGGTTGCTATTTAGTTCTGACAATGGTACGGGGACCTATAATGCCTGAAGCCAATGGTGCTGTCGTAACTGTAACTGTACAGTTTGGCCTATATTCTCGAAGTTTTTTCAACGACAAGAAGAGAATATTTTTAAGCAGCATGCAGTAGGTAGCTCAAGACCTGGTAGAAATTGAACATACCACATATTTCTGATGTTTTAATCAGTTCCAAAATAGTCCAACAAAATTATCCGAATTGATAAAGTAGCCCTGAAAGACAGACACAGCGAAATCACAGTTTTGTTGGGTTGGGTTCATCCTAAATGCAAAATTCATGTGACCTAACGAGTTTCTCAACGATCAATGTCCCTATTTTGGGAGGGCATTTATTTCTACATCCTTATCTGTGTCTGTTTCATTCATGAAGAAGGGCAATCCTTGTGTTCTCTGCAAGGTTGATAATAGATAGATGGGGACATCATAAGCCATGTGACCGGCATGCTCAAGGCTTCAAACTCCTCTTCCTCCATTGACGGCGAATTGGCGATCAGGTAAGTTTGTTTAGTTGAACGTGATAAAAGCAAACTAACATAGACATAGACAAGCATGAATGTCCCCAGTGCATTCTAGCCAGTAACCAAGTTGTTCGTACTTCTAGCCCATTAATTGTCCTCTAGTTTTATCAGCATGGACGCCCAATACCTACCTTCACATCATCGTTAATCAATGATCATTAGTCTATGTTGGTTTTCTTAAGCTACAACCACATGAAAATTGTGCATTAGAAGGAAGGGATCATCGTCAGCAAAGACATGGATGATCGTAAGTGAAGATGAAAGATCTAATCTTGAGCAAGTTAGCCAAAATAGCAAAGCATGGACCCTCATGAATCATCATCCCAATTGATGGAACACTCAACTAGAAACAAAAGGAACCAAAGACTAGAAGCGATCAATAAATCAGGAACCAAATCAGAAGATGGGTGAGCTAGGAAGTAGAACGAGTCAGGAACTCAGGAGTGAGGAATGGGGTTCGATTAAGCAGCAGCAGCAGAACAGGTGGAGCTCCCATGGCTACTGCTGCTGCTGATCCTGCGGCTGTTGGGATTGCTGGTCCTGCTGCAGCTGCTGCCTGATCCTGAGCTGCTTGTTGTTGTGCATCCAGACCTTGAAGACCTGGCGCCGGACGCCGAGCTGGGCGCAGAAGGTGTCCACCAAGGCGTCGTCCTGCCGCTGCATCCGCCACCCGACACGCTCCGCGAACGCCTGCATCCGCTCCTTCTGCTCCGCCGTGAACCGCGTCCGGAACCGCTTCCGCCGCCCCTGCGCCGGGCTCGCCTGCGCCGCCGCCGCTGACGATGGCGGTGGGCCCGGGTCCTCGCTCGACGACTCGGTCGTCGTCGTCCCGCCGCCGCTGGGGGTGCGGCTGTGGTGGTGGTACGGGAACGACGGCGGGTAGGGGTGCGGCATGGGCGGCGGCGGCATGAGCAGCTGCGGCGGTGGGGGAATTAGGCGGTGGTGAAGCTGGTGGTGGTGTTGGGCGTTGTCTTCTTCCTTGCGGTGGAAGCTGCGGTGGCAGCCGCAGGCAGCGCAGGTGAGGCTGAGGGCGGCGGGCATGAACTCGCCGCAGCCGTCGAGGACGTGGCCGCCCTGCGCCGCCGCGTGGTTGCGCAGGCACTCGTGGTACCTCACCGCCTCCTCCCGGTGCCCCGACGCGGCCGCCCCGTTGTTCCCCTGCCCCCCGAACTCCATCACCGCATGCCACCTGGCCACGCAGAGCTAGACGACGAAGCTCGGGCTCGAGCTCGCAAAGTGCAGGTGCAGCTAAGCTGAGCTAGTAGCTAATGGTGGTTGGCGTTTTGTGGTTCTGTAGTGTAGGGGGCCGGGACTGGAGACGAATGGTGGTGGGGGACGGGGAGGAGCTGCTAGCGAGTGCCTCCTGAGTGGGCTCTTGCTTCTTGGGGAACACAGACTGTGCTTCTTCCTGTTGGGGGGAACGGAATGGCGCTTTTGTTTGTTTGTTTTCCTACGCGGCGAGATGGACGGAGGCGGAGGAGCGACCGACAGCGGCAGCCGGCAGGGCCGTCACTCACTCCGCCCGCGCCCCGCAGCCCGGCCCCCGTTTCCTTCTTAGCCGTCCAACTCCGACTCCTCCGCAAATAAGAAAATCTAAAGCAATCCAGTAAACAAATGCATCGCGCCAAAGGAAAAAACAGTATTACCTGATAAGTTATACTTGAGATTAAAAGATACTCTAATTGTATTGCAAAACATGTTTCATTTTTCTTTTCTTTTGCAAATGACATACAGAGGATACAAGAGAAGAGCCTCTCGCTGGTCAACTGGAGCACACTGTGCAGGCCTCGCTCCCTTGCTGGGCTGGGGATTCTGGATTTGGGCCGGTCTGGTTCCTGTGGGCCGAGCAGTCAAGGCCTTGGGTGGCCTTGCCCATACCCTGCGACGTGGCTGACAGAGCCATCTTCAGGGCCTCGACCAAAATCCGTCACTGCCTTTTGCTGGCACGATGCCTGGTTGCCCGATCGATCTTCGTTGGGCCAGCGTTGGCCGCGTCACTTCGCCATCGCCAGCAAGAAGTAGCGCACGCTGCATGAGCTCTCTAAGCAGTATTGGGGGTGCGGTCCCTCATGAAGATCTCGACGCCGCTGCAGCTCGCGGATTTTGTAGAGCTTCGGGATTGCATTCAGATCGTCCAGCTCTCTCGGCAGCGTGATGCCTTTTCTTGGCGTTGGACGACCTCGAGAGCCTATTCCGCAGCCTTAGCTTATAAGGCCCGATACCTATTCCCACCTCCTTCTCCGCCTACAAGATTTGGAAGGCCCTAGCAGAGCTCAAGTTGAAGTTGAAATGTATATGCGCGCACAAAACGAGATTTCTCCAAAGGATCATTATCGTGTGATAGTCATGGACAAATATTACGTGTTGTAGTACAATAAACTTTATATGAGCCGGACCGTAAATCCTACGTGGCGAGACTAAGTTAACATTTTCCTACAAGAGTCAAGATGCCTACGTGACGCGGTCAATCCTACGTGGCAACGAGCAAGACTAGTCAACAAGTCAAACTTCTCATGCCATGGTCAAAGGAAGAAATGAGTTTGAGTAGTGGGCAAGAAAAGTGTGAGGAGAGTACCGTTAGTCCATGATGGACCATGGACCAAGCCCCTCTTTTCCCACTTGATGCACACAAAAGTTATAGACCAAGAATCTACTTTTACCATTTTGCTCTCACTTTTCTCTCTCCTCCAAGGTTAGTCATGATCTTTTGTCATGTACCCTTAAGCTACAAATACCTCTCATGAGGCCATATACCATTCACTCTCACTTGAATAAACTCAAGGGGAGAGAGCTAGAGAGCCTCTTTGAGAGGAGCTCTAGTTTCGGGATCTCGGGAAGGCTCGTTCGGCCAAAGCCCGAAGGAGAGGGAATCGGGTTAGAGTCCTAAAGGGTACCTCGACCTCGCTACTTGGAAAGCCTCGTTCGGCCCAAGTACGAGGCGGCCCCTTTCAACCTCTCGCTAAGTGATTCAGAGAGTCTCGATCGACCTGAAACAATTTGGCTAACGATTTCTTCGAAGCCTTTCCTAACATAGGACTAGGTCGCACCCGAAGGGTCGACCGAACCTATTCAAAAAATATCGACATGTCAACTTGTCCAAGTCTACGGCGACCTTCGTTATAAGGCCGACGTACACACCTTACCTTTATACTCGCACTTGTGCCATCGAGTTTTGGCACCCCTTACTCTAGTTGTTGTCGAGAACAACAATATTACGTATATACGTTGTTCAGGCATTTTCCTGCCTCTCTGATTTTTAGTATGATTTGCATATGAGTTTCGGTAACATATTTTACACTCTATTATGCCACATAACCTCAGAGAAACGATTGTAGGCGAGGACGAGGACTCGCACTCCCCAATGCCGTGGCCATGGCGGACACCCCTTGCTCCCCCGCACACCTCTCCTCTATCTCTCCTTCATCTCCAACCCGATGTACCGACACCTCACGATCACCATCGCGGTCGTACCGTGCCTCGAAGACCACCGGAAACTTCTTGGCAGCTAGCTTCTCCCTCGCTGCCCCACGTCTCACCTTCCCCGACGTCGTCCTCGGCACCGAACCGCTCTGGACTAGCACCACCCGCCCAACCTTGACGCTTTCCCCTTCCCACACTGCCCACCTTATGCCGTCGCAGAGACGCCGATGATCGGCGGCGGCACCCCTTCCCTTCTGCAGCTCCGCCACGACAACGACCACGTATAGTGGTGATGCTGGCTCTGGCATCGCGAACGCGGCAATACAGCCGCCTCTCAGCTGGTCCGTTGCGATGTCGAATGTCGTCGTCTCGATGTAGTGCGCATGCACTCGGCGCGCCCCGCCGTCGACGAGAACAAGGTCGGCGCACCGACCGACGATGTACAGGTACCGATTTGGCCCGTTCACGGCGACCACCACGCCTCGGTCACCTGTCCGCAGGAAGCACCGGCCGGCCCGTCCTGGCAACCTCGCGCAGAACGCCTCGCGGGTCGCCGACGGGTGGGCCAGGTATCCGGAGCCATTGCTCGGCGAGGACACCCACACCTCCCCCTCCATGCCGTCCCTTGCCGGCTCGCCAGACTCCTCATCCACCACCACGATCTCAATCTCCGGTGCCTCGCGGGCTACGACCGACGACAGCCTCGCCGATGGCAGCAGCTTCTTGTACGACGGGAGGACGCCGGTCGTATCTGCCTTCCACGCGGTGGACACGAATGTGCAATTCTCGGCGAGGCCGTACGACGGCGAGATGGAGTCCGCACGCAGCCCAGCAGCGACACTAAACGCCATGACGAATTCATCAACACTAGCCTTGTAGATCGGCTCATTGATCAGGATCAGGTTCCTCAGGCTGCCGAGCTGCACCGGACGCCGCCCTGGCCCACCGCGCTTGAGCACGAGCGGCAGCGCGAACGACGGCACGGGTGTGCATGTCGCGCTAAACTCGGTGACGAGCTCGAGCCAGAGGCGCGGGCGGCGGAGGAAGGCGTCGGGGGAGGCCAGCACGCAGGTGGCGCCCGAGACGACGGTGAGAAGGAGGAACATGAGCCCGCAGTCATGGTACTGCGGGAGCCATGAGACCACCATGCTGTTCGGCCCAAGGTCGTAGGCCCGCCTCGCGGCCCGCACGTTGTGGGCCGCGGATCCGGCAGCCACCACCACAGGTTTCGGGGGGCCGGTAGCTCCAGAGGTGTACTGGACCAGATACGCGTCGCCCGGCCCACAGCCCATCACCATGGACGGTGGCTTATTGTCACTGCTAGCATGATCATCGTCGCATCGCTCCAGCTCGTCGACGGGCAGCCAGCGGAGGCCGCTGAGAGTGGCAGCGAGCCGGCCGTCCGACCTCGCGATGGCGTCGACGAAGAGCTTATCGGCGACGGCGGCGCCGGGCTTTGTCTGTGACACGGCGCGCATGAGGTGCGCCTGGGCCGGGCCAGGCCTGCTCAGGTCAGGCGGCACGACAGGCACCGCCGTGAGCCCGGCCCGCTGGCAAGCGAAGAGGAGCTTCACGAGCCGGAGCCCCGGCGAGGCGAGCACCAGCACGGTGTCGCCGCGCCGGAGCTTGCCAAGGAGCCTGGACGCCATTCGCTCCACCGCGGCGTCCAGCTGGGAGTACGTGAGCGCAGTGTAGGAGATAGCCGTCGTGGCGCCATGGTCGTCGGCCCAGATGAAGGCCGGCTTGTCAGCGAACGCCGGCAGCCTGGCCCACACGGGCAGGTACCGGTGCACCACCGGCTGGTCGGGGTAACACGGGTCGTAGTTCTCAGTCGCCATCATGCTGACAATGAATGATTATGCAGCTACTCCCTCACTACCTAGTACTTCACTTCAGCTCAGCTCAGCTCAGCTGGCAGCTGAATATTTTCTTTCTTTCTTGCAGTGTCTGTCTACTCGGCCATGGCTCATGCAGGGCTATTTATAGTGCTGCCATCGCTGGCGATCCACGATCTCGCTTACGTGAAGGACATGTCTCCGTCGACGAGGGTGAAACCAAGGAGCTCACTTGATTCCATCTCCTTGGTGCAGTCGGATAGGAATGGCGGATATCTGGGAGAATATGCCGTGCTAGCTGCTTATTTTTGCCGCATTTTAACTAACAGTCCCATGATTGAGACCAACTCCAGCTCATCACTGGAGAATGTTTGGTCCCGGCTCTTTTGTTTATCCAGGATGAAATTTGTGGCTTCGTTGATGCCGAGGAAGAAAGCATGGTGGATTTGGTATATGTCCGGGTATATTCAGGTACGCCCTTGCAGTCACTCTCACAGGTACATATCTTTTGGGGCATATCCTGCGGGCATCTTCGTGTCTATTCTCTTGCCGGCACAGCCGGGGGAGCACAGCCGGAGCCGAAGCCGAAGCAGCAGCAATGGCGGTGCAGGCTGCACAATTAACCTGCACGGTAGATCAAGCCAAGCATTTCTGCAGAGACGACCGAGTTTTGCAATTTTTACAGCAACTGCGAGCCATTTTCTGAACACCTTGCAACAAGTTTACAACATCACGCAGTGCCAAGCTGGCAACGTAGAAGGAACCGATGAGTTTAACCGGGGTTTAGTGTATAGAAATTGAAGGATATAAATATACTTCTCTTGCATCGCAGGATTAATTGCACACTGAAATGACTTTGATGTCATCTCTATTTTTTATTTTTTTTGACTTTGATGGTATATATATCTAAAGCAATTTAGTCTTGCCCATCAAATATATGTTTACCTTGATGAGAAAACTTTTGTTGGGGTTTACCCTCACAATAACCGCAGCATCTGGATTCAAGACAGGGAGATAAAACAGCACCAATATTGCTACACTTTATAAAACGAAGTAGTCAAAACTAATATCCTTCAAAAAACAGTAGTCAAAACTGCTATCCTTTTTTCCCCTGTTCCTACATTATATGGCAATATGGCATGGAGTACTTTCGTAATATCCAAAACTGCGCTTGAAAGCTACAAAAAAACATCACAATCCCCAAAAGAAATATTTCAGTTCTCATAATTCTTCTTCTTCTGGAACACACATTATCCTGTGAATGGCTGCTGATCTGAGGTTGCAATCAGAATATGGTTACCTCAAGCATTGTCCTTGGAAGGGTATTATTTTTCTCAGGTCCTGGATATCTAAACAAGAATTTATCTAACAACCAACTCCAATCGCAGAACCAGATTCTGGAAACAGCAGGGAATCATGGCACTCTGTATTCAGAAATCTGTATTTTACAAACTTGAATACAGACTGATGTTCTGCATTGATGACTCCACATACATTTCTGTCAATAAGCTCAACTCCACAGACTTGCCTATGTTCTGTTTCTCTTGACAACATTTATGTTACTAATAACCAACATGGAGATGCAACTAAATGCCCTAGAAGAGGGCCTCTTACGTGTGCCATGCTTTAAATGAACTTATTACAGATAAACTACAAGCATGTCAAAACTCCAAAGAGGAGATTCTTAAATACTAGGAATGGTTTTTACATGATCTAAAGAACAACAAATTCAGATCTCCATACTCTTAGCACATATGATGTTTTTTCATGCTTTAAATGAACATATCACAGATAAACTACAAGCATGTCACAACTGCAAAGAGGAGAGGAGATTCTTAAATACTAGGAATGGTTTTTACATGATCTAAAAGAACAACAAACCCTGATGTCCATACTCATAGCTCAGATGATTTTGTCATGCTTCGGAATGAACTTAATACAGATAAACTGCAAACATTCACAACTCCAAAGAGGAGACCCTTAAATACTAGGAATGGTTTGTACATAATCTAAAAGAAAAACAAATCCCGATATCCATACTCTTAGCACAGATGAACCGACAACATAAAGCCAACTAATTGAATAAAAAGTTGCCTCCAGATACTCACTTTGAGCACTACACTTCTCGGCCAATACAGAACAATGATACACGAAGCAGGCAACAGATTCAGACAGTAACCATCCATCTAACACCAGGAAGTAATGAGCAGGAACGAATGATACCGAATTCACCCCAATCCTGGAAGCATCTGAACCTGATCGATCATCTGGATGGCAGTTGGTTGCTGTTGATGCTGCTGCTGTTGTTCCTCGAGCATGAACTCGTCACCAGGCACAGGCAGCGCGGGCGGCACGACAGGGTTAGCCGGCGCAATCTGTGCCGCCTTGGACTCGATGAGCCGCCACATGTACCAGGCCCCGACGGAGCGGTAGGGGCGCCACCGTTCGCAGAGCTTCTCCATCTGCGAGGGGCGGGGCACGTCGTCCAGGCCATAGAGCAGCTGCACGCCCTTGCGCACGCCGAGGTCGGCGGAGGGGAGCACGTCCGGGCGCGCGAGGGAGAAGATCATGAACATGTGGACGCTCCAGGCGCCGATGCCCTTGACCATGGTGAGCATGGAGGCGAGGGAGCGGTCGTCCATGGCGACGACGGAGGTGTCGGAGAGGATGCCCGAGGCGTACTTGCGGGCGAGGTCGTGGAGGTAGGAGGCCTTGCGCGGGGATACCCCGATCTGGCGGAGCTGGTCCTCGGAGAGCGAGAGGACGGCGTCGGGGAGCACTTGGGGCTCGCCGCCGAGGAGCGCGAGGAAGCGGGAGTAGACGGAGGCGGCGGCCTTGAAGGCGAGCTGCTGGTAGAGGATGGATCGGACGAGGGAGTGGAAGGGGCGGTGCGGGCAGTGGAAGACCGGCGGGTCGTGCGCGTCGATCACGGGGGCCAAGGCCGTGTCGGCCGCGCGCAGGTGCCGGATGGCCGCGGCCACCTCGCCGTCGGCGGACAGGGGCCGCCCGCGGGCGCACTGCGCCGCCGCCAGGCGGGGCTTCTTGGACGCGCCGGGGCCGGAAGAGTTTGACGAGTGGGGCTTCTTCGCGCGGGAGGCAGCCGCGCGGGAGCTCGATGCGGCGGTGGCGGAGGCGGGAGGCGGCGATGGGGAGAGGGGATGGGGATTGGGGTGAGGCTGGGAGAGGGATTGCTCGCCCATGGGCATGGAGGAAGAAAGGTGGGTTCTTTCTTTGACTTGTTGTTTCGGGCGATTGATTCGGGATCTGGGGGGTGTTTGTGGTAATTTCGTAGCTGCACTTCTTGAGTCCCTGAGCTGACGTTTGCCGGCCGTGGATCTCTCATCTGACGATCAACCTGCAGATGCGTTTGATTGTCTGTACTCTAGCGCCCGCACGTCTACTCCATGCGTGGAATTTCCTCCCTCTTTCTTTTTGGCAACCGAATTTGAAGATGAGATTCCTTCCAAACAAAAGAAATTGAAAATGAGAGAAGGTATGCTGGTTTTCGAATTTGAAGACAACAACACTTTGATTCGGCAGACGTGACTGATTCAAGGTTGTGTATGTTCCGGTCCTGGCTTATATCATATGAGTCGGATTCTCTGAAAAGAGTCATCGCGTTCTAAGTTGTCCTTGTAGATTTAGCATAGTTTGACGGGACAGACCATCGCGAAGTTACATGTAAAGATGTCATCAAGACAGGTGTAAACATATGTCAAACGTGACAAAGATATAAAATGTAACATGGAGGATAAAAACGAGCAAAAATCTCTCTAAGTATGGCAACCGTGGTTGTGGTGGTAAAAAAATAAAAATGAAATCTACTTTTATTTTTGTACATAGTGCATGTATAAAAGGCTTGCATGTGCGCGTGCAATTTCAATTATCTAAACAAAGTTGAAGATGAGTAAAGATAATAATTTGATTCTTAATTTTGGTGGGAGAGATCACGGTAGACGCTTGATAAGACGCGGAGACGTTTGTCCGTGTCGCGTCCAGCTCAGATCAGATCTCATCCAATCTTCATGCAGAGAAAAAAATCGGAAAGAAGAAGCAGCGAATTCTAACCTGACCACAAAACTCGGTCTTTTGTCTTTCTTCCTCTTCCCTGACCTCCCCCCAATCAGGCAATCCATCCATCAATCACTGGAGCCACCGACGGACACGGGATCGGCGTCGCGCACCGCAAGGAAAGGAAGCACCGAATCCCAACCCGATCCGCGTAGCTCGCCGCTCGAAGGCGGCAGCGATGAGCTTCCGGGACGAGAGCGGCGGCGAGGATGGCGGCGGCGCGTCCGACCTGCGGAAGCCGCTGCTGCACACGGGGAGCTGGTACCGGATGTCCGCCGCGGCCGGGCTCGGCTCGCGCCAGTCGTCCAGCCTCATGGACCGGCTCGGCTCCTCCGCCTACGCGCTCCGCGACGGCGCCGTCTCCGCCGTGCTCTGCACGCTCATCGTCGCCCTCGGGCCCATCCAGTTCGGCTTCACCTGCGGCTACTCCTCGCCCACCCAGGACGCCATCATCGCCGACCTCGGTCTCTCCCTCTCCGAGGTAGTGCTCACTGTTTCTTTCCTGTGGCGATTCAGTTTTAGCTGAGCAGATTTGTAGGCTTTGCTTTACACTTCCCTTTGTGTCTTGATCGCGCAGTTTGCGTTGTTTGGATCCTTGTCCAATGTCGGGGCCATGGTAGGCGCCATTGCGAGTGGCCAGATCGCCGAGTACATCGGACGGAAAGGGGTGAGAATTCTGTTTCGATGATGCCACTCCTAAATCTTGACAAATTCTGCAGTTACTTACTACTATCGAGCGTGTATGACATGAGAGGGGAAACTGGGTCATAGTAGTAGGAGAGTGTAAAAATGCCCTGCAGTTACTTACTGAAGATGCTCTCTTTTTGTGTTGGTCTTGTAGTCTCTGATGATCGCTGCGATTCCAAACATCATTGGGTGGCTCGCTATATCATTTGCAAAAGTAAGAATCCTATGCCACTGTATGCTCTGTTCCTTTGTGTTTTGCTTTGTCCAGTGCGATACTATGTGCCTGTTTAATTTACTTATTAATTGTTTGAGCAGGATTCCTCATTTTTGTTTATGGGTCGGTTGCTGGAAGGATTTGGAGTCGGTGTAATATCCTATACGGTTCGCATCTCTGCTTCTGTGCTTGTAAACAAATTCACTCAAACATGAATTGATGATCGTACACTGCCTTCACCTGACCTTTCACTCAAAACATGAACCGTAAAAGTTACTTTCAACTCATGCATACTGATAGCATACTATCATCATTTGAGCCTCCGTCCAACCTTTCAATGCTATTTAACTTCAGTGTTTTGACGTTGCATACTGGTAGATAGCTAGCTGTCATTCAACTCGTGCATACCGCACACCACTTGTTTTCAAGTTTTCTGCATTGGTCGTCCGCTATGCAACAATATCATTTTTTAAGGGCCGTGCCAGTTGCTTAAACTTGGATATTTTCATGCCTGATATTACTTTCTGATTGAAATGTCTGTTTCATGGTACCAGGTTCCAGTTTATATAGCAGAAATTGCTCCACAGAACATGAGAGGAGCTCTTGGTGCTGTCAATCAGGTAATTTCTTTTATATAAACAACAACAATTGGTTTATCTGTAGTCTGTGCTTTGTTCTTACCGTTTCTTTGCAAGTTTTAAACCCACTCATAATTTATTTGCAGCTATCTGTTACAATCGGTATATTGCTTGCGTACACGTTGGGCATGTTTGTTCCCTGGAGAATTCTTTCTGTTCTCGGTGAGATGGGCAAACTAGCGTGAACTATTATGTTCTTATGTTGGTTTACTATGATAAGAAAAAACGCCATTCATCAAATCATTTTGGATAACTTGCTAGGTTCATTGCTACAAAACATTTCCCTAACTCTGTTCTGTTACTTTCACATTATTTAGGCATTTTACCATGCTCAATCCTGATACCTGGATTGTTCTTCATCCCCGAATCACCAAGGTGGCTGGTAAGTGATCTGATATGTTGCATTATCTTTATTGACACTAACAGCAGGATCTAAATAGAACAGATTGTTGTGTCAGGCAAAAATGGGAAAGATGGAGGATTTTGAATCTTCACTGCAGGTCCTGCGAGGATTTGAAAGAGACATCACAGCTGAAGTAAATGAAATAAAGGTAACCATTATTAACGGACTTCAATTTTGTTGTAATATTGTCATATGTACAACTGTTGGCAGTTTTATGCTTTATGTTTCACCTACTAATATGTTGCATTTAAGTAACATGAGGAAATATGAGTGATATATTTTTACATCTTTGCAATGCAGAGATCAGTTGCGTCATCGAGAAGGAGGACAACCATAAGATTTGCAGATATCAAGCAGAAGAGATATAGTGTTCCTCTTATGGTTGGTGGCTTGCCATTAAATACTTTACTTTGACACATTAATGTTACACCATTACTCCATTTGCTTACAGGTTTTTACTTCTTTAGATAGGAATTGGTCTCCTTGTGCTTCAGCAGCTAAGTGGTGTCAATGGCATTCTGTTTTATGCGGCAAGTATCTTCAAAGCTGCTGGTATGTTCTGCATGACATGATGAGGCTCTGCTTGCTAGGCATGCTTTATGGGTCATGGTTTTCCTTGCATATTTCGGATAGTTGTGAACGTGTGATCAAACTAGATGCTAAATTCAAATATTACTGAGCATGGAGCATATATTATAGCAGTTTGATTAGGATATTTCTAATACGTGTAGAATGCAAAGCTACCCAGTTTGCATGAAGCTCCTATTGCGATACTGAAATTTAATACCTCAGCAATTGCAGTACGTTATAATTCTAGTTTAATATCTTACAAAGTTCTCTTCGTAAACAGGTATCCAAAATAGTAATCTAGCAACATGTGGTTTGGGAGCAGTTCAGGTATAGCTTGCAAAGTTTGTATGTTACATCCACATTGCAAGTATGAACTCTGCAGAATTGTGAGCTTGGTATCGTACTATCGTGTACTTGACAAAGTCCAATCATTGTTAGGTGATTGCGACTGGAATAACAACCTGGTTGACTGACAAAGCTGGCCGACGACTACTTCTCATTGTTAGTTGGATCATAATTGTTTATTGGCCAAGCTTTTTTGAAGAAAATATCATTTGTGTTCATTGATTTGTTTTTTCTCCAGATCTCTACTACAGGAATGACCATTACTCTCGTCGTTGTTTCAGTCTCATTTTTTGTGAAGGTAACTGCACTTAAGAATTCATACTACTATAGTTTCATGAATTCATGAATTTATCATCCTCTTATGATTTTTTTTGTGTGTTAACTCTGAAACAGGACAACGTAACAGAGGGTTCTCATTTATACTCTATAATGAGCATGCTTTCGTTGGCTGGACTTGTGGTAAGTTGCAGTTCTATACACGTCTCTTTTTCTTGGTGTTGGGAGAAGCGGGGTTTGATGCCTTGTTTTTTTTGCTACTACAGGCATTTGTGATCTCATTTTCTCTTGGCTTGGGAGCTATCCCGTGGATAATA
This sequence comes from Brachypodium distachyon, assembly GCF_000005505.3. Taxonomy (NCBI): domain Eukaryota; kingdom Viridiplantae; phylum Streptophyta; class Magnoliopsida; order Poales; family Poaceae; genus Brachypodium; species Brachypodium distachyon. Next base: position 13,377,410 of record NC_016132.3, on the reverse strand, counting down.
ATGTCTGAGGTATGGTTTCTTCTTCCTCGCTGCTAATATTAAACAGAGCGTGTCCAATTGTTACATCTGTATGATATTATCTCTCTGTAATTTTTATGACTATCCCTTGTCACGTTTGTTCTTACCTGTGAGTATCCTCCATAGCCTCTGTTTATCAAGTGAAACTGCAACCCCAAGTCCACAACCTCATCACAGCACCTTTGCTTTCTGAAATGGACTGAAATACTAGTTGCAAATTTGCAATTACCGCTTTTACTGGTTCTTGGATTTCTAATTGCAAATGACAGAGACCAGCTTATCTTGTGCAAATTTCTTTCTGAATTTATCTGGATGATCAATGTATTTACATTGTGTGCCTTCAGATTCTTCCTGTTAATATTAAGAGCCTTGCTGGAAGCGTGGCCACCCTTGCGAACTGGATGACATCATGGCTCATCACGATGACCGCGAGCTTGATGTTAAGCTGGAGCAATGGAGGTCTGCCTCTCCTCCCCTCTCTTGCTTCCCTCCCACTTTCATGAGATTACATCTCTAAATGTATCCCCTTCTTAAGCAGGAACCTTCGCTATATACGCCGCGGTGTGTACCGGTACCCTTCTTTTCGTATGCTTGTGCGTGCCTGAGACCAAGGGAAGAACGCTCGAGGAGATCGCCTTCTCGTTCCGCTGAAAGCCCAGAAGTACACGGAGGCCAAACTACGAGCAATTATACACACGACGGCTGTTTCAGGCCGGCCCAGTATACTGTTTGATTTAAACTTCGGCATCCGCCAAAATTTTGAGCAGAATTGGCTCCATGAGCTACCTGAGTCGGTCCACGAGGTTCTGTAGCCGTGCGGCCATGCTTTGCTTGGATCTGTATCACCATGTGTTGTTGTAATAGTGTATGTGCAAATGTGCAATAGAATGGGAGATGGGGGTGGAAAGCAGCAGATAGAAGAGACACACGGCTACTACTAGACCCTTTTGCAGGGGAGTGTGCAGTAGAAAGAGCAATTTGTTGGTTTGATTCAGCGGCTGAGCTTTATAGAATAATGGAGATGTAATGCCAAATAATAAAGATGTAGAGGTACCCTGGAAGTCAGCTGCATCCAATTTTTTTGCCTGGTTACATTAAAAACCATCCGTATCACATTTTTTTTGGGGCAATTCGTATCACTTTATGAGTTTTGAGATGGACATAGTTTTTGAGGGCCAGAAAGCCTTGTGGCTGCAGTATGGCGTGCATGCCTGCCACTTCCTGGGAGATCTTCGGCCCAAGCTGGCGACCGGAGAAGGCCTGGGCCGACTCTGCCTCACACACGGACCCTCGGAGGCGTCGGCCCAGCAAGCACGAGCCCATCGGCATCAAGTACTATGTCTCGTCTCGTGGTTAGCGCGTGAGATTAAGCATTGTTAAAGCAATCTCGAGGCCTTTTCAGGCGACAGCCTTTTGAACAGCGATCTCCTTGGGCGAACCGATTGTTCCCATCTGACGATGCATCGGTGAATGCGAAGTAGTACTAGTTTTTGTGATAATCAATCCATGCATGGTTGATCAGTCGGCAGATTAGCTGAATGTTTTTGCCGTCACACGTGCAGAGTCCTGCATGCATGTGATCAGTTTCAGGTTTAATTTGAGATCACTAAATACTGCACTGGTTGTTGTTTTCAGCCGCGGACGGAGGCGTGCCAATCTAGCTAGCTCTGGCATTGACCAGAGAAAAGACTGCCTTACTGGAATTCTGGATGGATGGTTTGATATGCAACTAAACTAAATCAATCAAAAACATCAGTCTTAGTAGTAGATTCTTTTGTTTTGACTTGATGTAAAAATCGACCTGACACTTCGTCCACGTACGTGCGTGTCCTTCTCCCTCCCTCTAATTCCCTAATTTTGGTAATCACTAAATTCAAATTAATTCAAAATTACGAACGTACGTACAGTGCATAAATATTCCCGTTGAAACAAGTACCCGTACTCCACTAGTACTACTCCGTAGAGTACAACGCGTAGGCGCTTTGGCACTAGTTCGATCCTAAGATTTTGTGGTACACCTGCTCCGGCCTAGGCAGCCGTTATAGTCCGTACCAATATATTAAATTCGAATTCGTGATGACAGTCCGGACGTTCGCGGTACGTCACTTCACCGAAATTACGAATCTGTCACCGCTGTCTCCACGCTTCTTTTAATTCTGGCTCCCACAGTCCTCAATGCAGAAAAAACACATACCGCCAAAAAAAGAAAAAAAAAACAATAGAGGTCTCTTTGCTCCTCCTCCACTCTTACCAATCTCACCCGCGCCTTGCCCGATCCGGATCTCGCCAGTGCCCGCCACTGCTCTTGGTCGCCTCCACCAGCTCGTGTGCGGAAGGCGGCTGCGCACCCGTGGCTCCGTCGCGCGCCCCGACCACCACCGCCACCGGCTCGTGCGCGCCGATGGATCCCTGCGGGGCTTGGATAGCGATGGGATGAGCCTGAGGCCGAGATGGCGGTGGCCTTACGCAAGGCAGCAAGGACCGCGTCGGCGCGAGCCATCGGTGGCCCTCTCGACGGGCAGTGGCGTGCGGCGACCAGTGGCCAGACGGGCGACGGGAATCTACGGGCGGAGGCGGTGCGCACAAGCGGGCGGCCGCGCATGGCGGCACGATGTTCGGTGGCGGGATGAATCGGGATTGGGAGAGGAGTTTGCACTCAGGATGGATGGAGACGATAGTCAGAGGAAGAGCGAGAGAAATAGGGAGAAAGGATTTGAGAAATAAAGTATGAAGTAGGAGTAATAGGTTTTGAGAAATGAAGTAAGGATTTATTAAGCAAAATTTTATATTACCGCTTACTTTATGTGATGGTTGCTTCTTGCTGTCTTGATCTATATACCGATGGTTGCTATTTAAAACATCACCACACGGGAGGTTGAGTGGCTTGGACGGATGGAAGTGATATACGTTATCATCACTACATGTTCTTCATTATTCATGATTATATTGAGAATCACTTCATAAATTCAGCAAAAAGTTGAAAAACTCTCACACATGACTTTTTGGTGTCGTATATGTGAGAACAGTGATAACCTGAAGGCAGAGACCAAAAGACTTGAATATGTGTCACTTTTTCTTTCCACGGGATATAAAAATAAGACATGTGCAAAAGAGAAAATGACTATAGTATAACCTACGAAAATAAACATATCATAATTGTTATATACATATGTGCTCACGACGTCAACATCGTTGTTCCGCATGAACGCACTACTCTTTTTTCTGCTAGTTATACGTAGTACTACAGCTCCGCCATCCGAGGCCATGGAAAAGCTTGCTGCATCTGCGTGCATGCATGCATGCGTATGGGTCCGTCCGTACGAGTATTAGCCTGAGCCTAAGCTATATCTTCCTCCTCGTGAACCTGAGCTAAGCCTGGCGGTCTCTTTCCCTTCTTTGACTCGAGGAGATCAAAAGAAACGGAAAGCGTACGTACAGCGATACATACTCCGCCGGCCGATGCATACAACGACACGTGTTCCGAGGGATGCATGCATGGAGATTCGTGCTGCTCCGAAAGGAAACTGAAAGCTTTCGTCGAACGATGCATGGCCATGGAAAACCGGAGAAAGATGCAGAGAAAAGCAGGAGAGCAAGGAGAGCAAGGCTGTGATTCATTCTACTGCCCTTTCCTCTACTTTCGCCCCCTGCTGCACTCGATCACTTCTATCCGGTTTGCTCCTTTGGTCTTTCCTTCCTTTTCATGCTGTGTATATTCCCTTGATTTTTAGTCATACGAGATAGTACGACCGCTGCAGCCTTATAAACAAAAATCGTAGAAACTTGGCATAAATATATAAAAATGACCTCTTCCCTGAAAGTAATTTGGACCGTTCGATCTAACGGATCAGATTGGTCAGTACTCCTGAATACTCCCATTTTGCTGAGAGGAGTGTTGTCCCCGGGCAAGATGGAGCATTAGAAAGTCAGGGATAAAAAGGTAAAAGGTAAAGGTCGACGTCGTCAGTTTACTTTCCCCTTCGCCGGAGTACCCAGAGGACGGCCGCGGCCGCGAGCTGGGATTGCGGCGGCCGCCGCGGGCTGGGAAGGCGGTGCGCACACAGAGGGCAGCAGCGGCCCCGGGATGCGAAAGCGGCGGCCTCGGCGCGCTGCAGGATGGCGGCGACACGGGCTAAGAGGGCGGCGGCGGTTGACGCGACGGCGTGGGTTGAGAGGGAAGGGAGGACGGCGGCGGCTACGCACTTGCAGGAACGCGGCAGCGCACGCGGGGAAGGCGGCAGACGCGGCGGCGGTGGCGCGGGTTGGGAGGCGCCGGTGGTGCGGGCGGCGAGGACCCGGCGGCGGGATGGCATCGGGGAAACAACAAGCAGAATCGACGGAGCTGAACGTTGTTTTTCTTTTATTATTATGTGAAAAGTCGAAAATGCCCTCCCCTGATACTCCGTTTTGCGTCCGTGGAGTAACGGGTACCGTAGAATCTGCCATGAAAATACGGATCGAAACGACCGTAGATTGATCACACGAGATGAGTTTCTCTCATTGTTTACCTCATTTTATTTTGGACAGCATTTTTACTTTTTTTTAAAAAAAGTATTCTCTTCGTTTCTAAATAATTGTGGTGGCTTTAGTATAAACGCATCGACTGATCGATCCCCGCGCGCGCGTGCATGCATGCACCGCCCGGAGTGGAGTGTAGTACAGCAGCAGCAGAGCACGTCAAGGACTCAAGGGTGCATCAGCACCAACGTACCTCTCGCTCGTACGTGTTCGTATGATCGTACATCGCGACGTTTCATGGCTGCACGTACGTACCTCGGTACGTTTCGACCGAGTGCGCGCGCAGCATGCACGCGTACGTCGGAGTACTGTATTACCGTGTCACGCACACAGGCCGCGGCCGGCCCCGACGTACGAACGTACATGCACGTGTACGTACGTGCAGTGGCACGGACATTCATTGATGGGTCGCAATGCAGCTTGTACGTATAGTACGTACAGCGCGAGGCCGGGCACGGGAGACATTCACCCATCGGTCGATCGCAACGGAATTGCGGCCGGTTTAATTTTGCCTGTGCGTGCGTGGCTGCCCGGCCCAGGCCAGGGGCCTCCGCCCGGTCGACACGATATCGGTCGGCACGTACGCAGCCGGCCGGCTGCTAGAGCATGCATGCATGCATGTGTGGATAGCGCACGTACATCGCAGCCAGCCGCCAGATCGTTCATCAGCAGACGCTCAATGTGTCAGTGATCCGTTAGTGTCTCAGCCGGTAAAGCTGCGTCTAGTAGTGGTACGTGTTTGATGATGGGATGGCGCAAGCAATGTCCAGAGATAAATGGTGATCTCTGATGATTCTGATCTGTACTACCGCAATGAAAAGAAGCAGAAACCAAAAGAGCAAGAAAAAACACACACACACACACACACTAAAGTGCATAGCAGATGGTTTCAGGCTAGCGTTGATTTCTTGTTTAATCGATTGTGTGCACACCGCACATTTTAGACTGTGTTTGCAAGTTTTAGGCTCTGCTCCCACCTTTTCGGTTTACAAGACCTATTTCAACAATTTCAAAATTTTCAGTTTGTAAACCAATTTGCCTTGAAAACAAACAAATTTTGGTTCTCAACGTGAAACCGACCAAGGTTGAATGCATACATGCTCTAATGCTTTATTAATAATTAATCTAGCACATAGCTAGTACAAATCATATAATCCATATTAATTGTCTCAAATTTGTTCAAATATGAATGTATCTATGTTTAAAAAAATCTATATAGATGTAATATTTCGACAAATATTATGAATCGGAAAGAGTATTTTTTTTTCAAAATACACGGCACAGCGATTCATGCAAGCACATCAGTGTGTTTCTGCCATGTGTAATGGTGACGGACATGCATGGATTGAGGTCTTCATGGCCCGGGCAATGACTTATTTCCTGGAATGCTAGTCGTGGTGGAATTGACTTTCTTGCCAGCCACTTAAAATTAAAGTGAACCAGGCTCCGATAGCGAAGTGGCACCGACTCGTTCCAATGGAAGAGACGAAGAGTTCTTCAATTTTTCTTAGTGGACTCGGAAATAGTTGTTTTTAACCATCTGACAGATATTTAATTAACATTTGCATATATCAATTTTGCAATCAACTGTTGTTACTGTTGACTTGACTTCTTTATAGATCGACCTAGAAATAGCAAAACCGTCTTCATAAAGGGCACCGACTAAATCTAAATCTGCAATGCTGGAGTAATAATATATTGATCTCGGCGTCTCGAATATTTAGTCCAGTGTACATATATTGTACTACTGAAATGACTGCAAGAGTATGCAACATCCACGATCACGATGCAGCATCGGCAGTCTTGACGTGTCGAGCCGTCCGTCGGTCGACTCGCGGAACCAGAGCGGCGGCGCCTACTAGTGCTGCTGGGCTAGCCGCCGCCCGCACACGAGATCCATTGGAAGAGTAGTGTAATTAATTGAGTAACTCATGTCATGTTTTACGGTCGCACGTTCCCCGACGCGACCATGGGGCTTGCACGGCTAGCTACACGATGGATCACGCAGGCCCCTCGTGACCCGCGCGAGATCTAGCAATGCAAAGCGCATGGGAGACTGTTCCCCGTGGCCTTTTGACCATGCTCTCTGCTCCAACCGATGCCGCTGTCTGCCATTGTCAGATTAAGCTCTGTGCATGCCGCGGCACATTGCTCGTCGTCGGAGCTTGGCTGGGCTGGCCGGATCTTGTTATGACGTCAAGGCCCGAACGGTCACTCGCCGTTGCTGTCTATATATGACACGCCTAGGAGCCAAGGGACGGAACGAAAGGGACCCGGCACCGGAATCCATATCTGCCTCCATCATCTCTCTTCTGCTCGATTCTCTCTTGCTCAAGCGCTGTAGCTGCAGCTGTAGCTCCGGGATAAGCGCGGCAGGGGGATCAGACACCACAGAGAGGCTGGGATGGCAGCGGTCTCTTCTTCGTCGACCGGTCAGTCATCCTACCGGCCAGCACCGTCGAGACGTCAAACCCTGACAGCCCACACAGTACAGCTGCACAGGAGCAATGGCAATGGCAGCCAGCCTCGCACTCATTGGCTCCCTCCTCTGCCTCTGCCCCTGCGTGTCATGTGTAGCCGTGCACAAATCTTTTGTTCCCTTGTCTTGCTTGCCCATCCTAGCTTAGCTGGTATAGTAGTAGCGCTTGTGTGTAGCGGTAGTAGTAGTCTACTCGTAGGAGTATACGATTCGCGAAGAGACCGAGGCGTGGTTCAAAGCAAAGCAGCGTGTCCCTCGGTTTCCTGCCCAGCAAATCGAGGAGGTGTATTTGGGAGCCAGCCCACCGCCTATAAAATCCTCCTAGCTGCTGCACTCCTACCACCAAAGACCAGAGTAGAGCTTCCTCGACCTCGAGGCAGCTATAGCCGGCTCCTGTCCTCCTCGATCCACGCTTCGCCTAGCTTTAAATAACACACCGAGAGACAGAGAGGCTGCTAGCGCTTCACCACTGTGGCATTGCGACGCACACCCAACAATGCTTCAGCAGTACTGCGGCGGCGCCATGGCGGCGGCGTCCACAAACACCTTCTCGCTCTTCTTCCCCCCGGTGCCGGCCAAAGCAGCAGCTGCAGGACAGCAATGGCCGCCGACGGAGCAAGCGGCGTCCTACGAGGACCTCAGCAGCACCGTGACGTCTCCTTCCTCGCCGTCCTCCGATGACTCCTCCGCGGGCTCTCTCCTCGTCGACTGCACGCTCTCCCTCGGCACGCCCTCATCCCGCGCCCACCGCGCCGCAGAGCCCGTGTCTGCCGCCGCCGAGTCCTGCTATCATTACTACCAGCAGCAGCAGCAGAGCATGCCAGCCGCCGGCACAGGCATCGGCATCGGCATGGGCGGCGTCTGGCACGAGCAGCAGCAGCTGGAGGAGGAGCGGCGCTGCTGCGCCAACTGCGGCACCTCGTCCACGCCGCTCTGGCGCAACGGCCCTCGCGGACCCAAGGTACTCTCTCAATCTCTCACGAACTACATCTTCTTTCAGTGGCACCTTACTTAAAAATCCAAACCTTTTGTTGTTCTTGCAGTCGCTGTGCAACGCGTGCGGCATCAGGTTCAAGAAGGAGGAGCGGCGCGCGGCGGAGACCAACGGCGCCGGCGCCGGCGGGTGCGGCTTGTTGTCACCATCGCACGGCGCGCAGCGGATGATCAGGGCGCCGCGCGCCGCGCCGGAGGCACCGTTCCTGGAGTGGCGTCTGAACGCCGTGCCTACTTCGCCGGCGGTGTGGCCGGAGCGGGCGAGCCTGTACCAGCAGTAGGAGAATTAGGTGAGATCCATGCTGCATTGCTGCTGCTGCAACGGTTGTTTTGGGGATTTTGTGGTACCGTTGCATTTGCACGCGCGCGAGGGCCGGACGGAAGGAGTACGACTAGTACGATATCTGCACCATCGTCATTGTGTAGCTCTCTCAGCGTTTATGTTATGTGTACGGATCTGTATAATGTAGTACGGCACAAGGTAATTTACTGCTACTGCTAGCAATCGTATTGCCTGCAGTTTCGTGGAAATTCACTAGCAATCGTCCTGTTCCTAGCTCGATCGATGACGCCGATCAGTAATTACCATGGTTATCGACTCGACATTCACTAATCACTAGCTAGTATAGCCGTATGATGATGTAGTGAAGCTCGAATATTTGAGGCATTTTCGACAGTAGCCAAGTTCAGCCAGCTCTTTTTCACTAAGGCAGAACCCAATCCTCAGGAGTATATGTGGAAATTTTTAGGATTGAGACTGAAGTATGGTCCAGCCAAAAACAAACAGAAAAGTTACTCTAAAAAAAAACAGAAAACGCTGTGTACGGAAATGTTTGACTCGACTCGGGCCGGATGTGTGATGAGACGCCCCAACTATGCCTCAGAAAGTTAGAAAGTGGAGTGCATGTCTAAGCCCAGCATGCAATGAGCAAGCATGTCGGACTCCTGTGACTTCGCTTGCTGGGCCGAAAGGAGAGAAAATGACCACGGCCCCGGCAGTGTCGTGCAACCAACCACTCCATGTTCAAAAAAAAAAGAAACCCACTCGAGGTCGATACAGATCTGTCCCGCAACGGTTTTGGACGGGACGGCGACATGAGGAATGAGATCTTGGAAGGCAGGCAGCTGGTAGTATTGGTTTTTAGTGCCACGCAGGCGAATGATCTCTAATCAAGTCTGGATATATTGTTTTTTTAGTGCCATGCAGATATTCTAGCTTGTTTATCTGTAGCTAAGGGTATTTAAGTTAGCTAGCTCAGTGTTGAAATGGCAGAAATCAAACTGGCCTGGAATCCTGGATTCAAGGTAGTTACGTCAACAATATCTTTATCTTTACAGTTATAAATGGTCGCGACTTCACTCCAACAAGACTACTTCTTAAAGGTTACGGAATCATCTGGTTGCCAATCATTCTGTACATATCATGATCTTTTGACCATGCTTGATTGGTTTTCATGATTTTCAAGAGTAATTGTATTTTTCAAAAATAATATTTTGACATAATTCTTATTTATCAGAAAATTTTAAAATATGAGCGACACATATTTAAACAACTCATGAATAATTTCGTAGCAAATCACGGACATTTAGCTAGTCTTTCCTATGTGTCAGCCCCGTGCTAACCCACTTGTTTCGGAAGATGGCGGGACCATTTTCATCGAAGGTGCAAGATTTCACCGAAACAAGCGCTGATTGCTCGCTTCTGATGGGTGATTTTTAGAAAAACCTCCACGGGCCCACTTTCCGCAATTCAGGTTACCTGGGGTTATTCCTGTCATTTTGCGGCCGTGGGAAAAAACTTAGGTCGATTCCATGCATGAAAGGCCGTGGGACGACCCCGGGTAGGGTCATGACAACACAACTTTAGCCGAGATAACGGAGGTAAGGCCGGCGTAGTTACGTATGCCGGCATCACAGAGTACAACTAACGCTAATCCGGCACGCCGAGCGTATGCCGGCAGGGCTATCTTATCTTATAAGTTTGCAGGATAAGGGTGAGCACGTTGGTCTCGGCAATAGCCGAGATCCCTCAACGGTCTTATCCTGACCACGCGGTGCAAAGTAAAGTAGCGCCATCATCACTCCAGGGAAAGCGGTCAGCACCTACGCGCCGGTGTCAGGTGACCACGCTAAAGAAGCACCGAAAGGGTATCTATGACGGAAGCCGGCAGAGGATTGCTGTACTCGCTGCCGGCTGGCAGGAAAAGTAAAGTTGCCTTGTCCTCCTGTGGTGCTGCCTGGAGGGAACCAAGCTGCGTGCCTGGCAGGGCCCAAGGAAGATGACGTTAGACTCGGCCCACATGGCAGTGTAACATGTGTGGCTTATAAATAGAACCTTACCCCCCTATAGGGAGGGGAGAGCATTCTAGGGTTTCCCTTTTGTTCTTCTTCTTCCTCAAGAATACAGCTCAAGGAGCGCCATTGTAGAGCTAGGCTATCTCGGCTAATACAAATAAGCAGGAGTAGGAGTCTTACCTCGACAAGAGGGCTCCGAACCTGGGTAAATCGGTGTCTTCTTGACTGAATTGTGCGTGTTCTTCTTCACGTCCTCCCTCCTCCGGTTCCTCCATCGTCCATCGGCCCCAAGTTAAGCCATCCTATGGCATCTGCCGTGACACCACCACGACAGTTGGCGCCCACCGTGGGGCCAGCAGCGGCGCTGGCTGGAGTTTTCATCCGGACGGGAAGCTTCCTCGTCACCGGAGAATGCGTGGTCTCCGGTTTGGTCCAGAGATTCAGCTCTCTGGGCTTCATCGACAACAACACGGGCTGCTTCAACGGCGCGCCGCTTCCCTGCGCCGGCCGCTTTATCAACTTCGGCATGCACGAGGTTTATGTGGCTACTGACCGCCCTTGCAGGTACCCAGAGCAGGTGGTGATGGCCGAAGATCTACCCGCCCTCCGCACGGCTCGCGGCCGGCATGACGACTGGCCCGCTGACCGTGTGGAGGTCATGGTGACGGCTCATGCCGTAGACGCTGGAAGGGACGCTGTGGGAAGCGGCGTGGTCCAACCAAATCCGGCAGAACGGCGAAGGTCCCCCTGGAAAAGCCGGAGAACATCGCTGCTCAAGCCGGCACATCGGTCCTGCCGCCGAAGCCGACCCAGCTCCAGGCCTCCATTGAGCGGTTAACTGCGCCGGTAGCATCAAACGCTAACCCGGCTCAGCTGCAGGTGGAATTGGAGTTGGAGAGCAAAAGCTGCTAAAAGAGGCAGTCGACGTTGCTAGCGCTCGACAACAGCTCGAGATCTCGCTTCGTGAGTACAACAGAGCTCATGCTCTTAGTTCTACTGCGTTTTCTAACCCTAGCAGGGTCGGGGAGGTGCGTAACCGTGGCAAGAACTTGAATGCCGATATGGCAGGGGTGTGCCAGCTGTGTCGGCAAGTTTTGCCTCGGCACTTAAGCCGAAGTACAATACCTCAGCCAAAAATCTCAGGGCTGCCGAGGCTGCGGCTGAACAGTTGCCGAATCTTACGGGAGAGGCACTTCGGCAGCAGCAGCTGCGCGTAAAAGAGCTGCTACAAACAGCAAATGAGCAGAATGAGGCATACATGAGAGTGCACGATAAACCCGGTGCATCGCAGGTCATTCATTCGGCCGCAGACGTTGGTGGCCGGGTTGACAAACAAGTGTCCTCACCTGGTGGCAAACGGGACAAAAGTGTTAACTTTGGCTGGGATAAGCAGTTGGAATGCTATGGCCCGGCCCTGGCCGAGAAACAAATAGTCAGAAGGGTTGATGACAGCCAAAGTGGTCTGCGTCCCGGCGGCAACCGCCGAGATCAGCAGGAGCGTTACTCATATGATCATGGGCACCGACCTCAGGATCCGGCACCCAATACTGCTGTGGGACAGCAGGGTGTCGAGCGCAACCCCATATATCGAGGTGAAGATTGCCGTTATGACTGTTACGATGACGGATACTCCGCCATGGCTGACGAGGGTTATATCAGGCGAGAGCGCGACAATCTCGATCCGCTCGGAGGCCGGATTGGGAACAGGTAGGTTTCGCCCCTGGATGCTCGACACCGGCATGATAGAATTTATCTGTCCGAGCTCCTGGAAGAGCAAGGTTCTCCGGGACCGCGTTGCTTTGCGAACCGAATCATGAGGGAAAGGCCAAACCCGGGTATCCAGCTGCTCAGGGGTACGAGAACGTATGACGGCAGTACTAAGCCGGAAGATTGGCTGGAAGACTATGTCACGGCAGTAAGCGTGGCAGGTGGCAATCGCAGATGGGCAGTGGGTTACGTACCCCAGATGCTTGTAGGACTGGCAAGGATATGGCCGAACAACTTGCCGGAGAGCAGCATCAACTGCTGGATTGACTTCGAGGAAGCTTTTGTAAGCAACTTCACCAGCACTTACAAGAGGCCGAATCGTCCTCAACAGTTGTCCATGTGCAAACAAAGAGACAACGAGACTGACCGGGATTACCTGACAAGGTGGAACAATCTCCGCAACTCCTGTGAAGGAATAGTGGAATCGCAAGCCATAGCATGGTTTGCCCAGGGATGTTGGCACGACAGCACGCTATGGCAAAGGCTGCAAAGAGAGATGCCGACCACTCTGTCTGAAATGATCAGATTCGCCGACATGTATGCGCTTGGCGATCCGACTCAGCCATCGCTGATGCCGGCGGAACCACAAAGGGTGCAGCCGACATACAATCCTGCAGGGGCTTTCCGGAGGAATGATCATCAAGATCACCGCAACAAAAGAAGGGATGGCAGGCAGGATTATCGGTATGGGCCAGCCCATGTCGCCGCAATTCAGGATCAATCTGATGCCGATTCCAACCAGCGTAAAAAAACAGGAAATCAACAATGGGTTAAGAAGGGGGAGCAAAAGAAGCCTTGGCAGGATAAGCCGAAGTATACTTTCGAGGTGATGCTGGATCAGCCTTGTCGTTTTCACACGACTAACCCCAACAAGCCGGCGAATCAACAACGCGCCAATGCAGCTGGATGCAACGGGCCGAGAACGGCGAGGTAAGCCGTTTACCCCCACCTCCACCCTTCACAGGCGCAAACGCACAGATCCAAGGATCCCCTCAGGCAAACAATGCGGTCAACCAGATGGAAGGACAAGAAATCCCAGGGTATGCCGGGAGAAACGAGTACAAGGAGTCTCACCAGAGCTACACGATTTTCGTCACTGAGCCCACTGACAAGCAAAGTCCACGCAGGCGAGAAATGGAAGTCAATGCTGTTATGCCGGCAGTTCCAAAGTTCATGTATTGGTTGGAGCAGGAGGTCAACTGGAACCGGGCAGACCATCCCAAGGTTATGCCCAACCCTGGTGGATATGCCTTGGTGGTCGACCCGACGCTCATTGGTCCCGACATTAACGTCAAGTTCACTTGGGTTCTCATTGACAATGCAAGCAGCATTAATATCCTATACCGGGCCACGATGCTTAAGCTTGGCATTACAGATTACATGATTGAACTTAGCCGGACTACCTTTCATGGTATTGTGCCGGGAGTGTCGTGTGCCCCTGTAGGCAAGATTCGAGTGGACGTCTTATTCAGCACCAGGGAGAACTGTCGGACCGAGAATCTAGTGTTCGAGGTGGTGGACCTCAGCAGCCCGTACCATGCACTGTTGGGTAGGCCGGCACTCGCCAAATTCATGGCTACTACTCACATTGGTTATCTGAAGATGAAGATGCCGGGACCGAATGGTACCATAACTATCACGAGCAACTACAAACGCTCAATGGAATGCGTGGCGCCCGGGTCTGCTTTGGCCGAGTCGCTGGTCATCCCTGGCGAGAAGAAAAAATTACAAGAAGCTGTTGGGATGGCGCAGGCGGCACAAGTCGGTCTGCCGGCAATGACCAATCCTCATGGAAGTGTAGCTTTTCAGGCAGCCAAGGAGACAAAGAAGGTACAGGTCGACAGCGAGTTCCCGGATCGCACTGCCATCATCGGTGCCGGCCTAGGGGAGAAATAGGAAGGCAAGCTCAGCAGCTTTCTCCTTGAGAATCGGGATATCTTTGCATGGTCAACTCAGGACCTGCCAGGTGTGCCGAGGGAGTTAGCTGAGCACTCACTACATGTCAGACCAGACGCAAGACGGGTGAAGCAGCCGCTTCGACGCTTCGCCGATGACAGAAGGAAAGTCATATCAGAAGAGGTATCCCGGCTTCTAACTGCCGGCTTTATCATGGAAGTGTTGCATCCCGACTGGCTGACCAACCCGGTCATGGTCGAGAAGAAGAAAGATGACCCAACTGCTGCCAAAGTATGGCGCATGTGTATCGACTACACCAGCCTAAACAAGGCATGTCCCAAAGACCCATTTCCGTTACCTCGGATCGATCAAGTGATTGATTCCACTGCCGGCTGTGAGTTGTTGTCTTTTGTGAATGCGTATTCTGGTTTCCATCAGATACCACTGAACCCTAATGATCAAACAAAGACATCATTTATCACCCCGTTCGGGGCTTATTGCTATTGCACTATGGCGTTTGGTTTGAGAAATGCAGGAACTACCTATCAAAGGTGCATGCAGAAGTGCTTACATGATCAACTCGGCAAAAATGTACAGGTATATGTCGACGATGTCGTCATAAAAACCAAACAGAGCGACACGCTCCTGGATGATATCCGGGAAACATTCGCAAATTTGCGGAGGTTCCGAATGAAACCGAACCCGGCCAAGTGCACATTCGGTGTGCCGGCAGGAAAGTTGCTCTGTTTCCTGGTATCAAGCCGAGGAATAGAAACGAACCATGTGAAAATTGCCGCTATAGAAACAATGAAACTGCCAAAGTGCCTTAAAGATGTGCAAAAATTCACGGAATGCCTAGCATTGCTGAGTCGTTTCATGAGTCGGCTCGGTGAAAAGGCTATGTCCCTATACCAGCCGATGAAGAAAACCGACAAATTTGTGTGGACACCACAGGCAGACCTCGTTTTTCAAGAGCTGAAGAAGATGATTGCTACGGCACCGATATTGGCCTCTCAAATGGAGAATGAGCCGATGTTATTATACCTCGCGGCAACCAACCGAGTTGTTAGTGCCGTCATTGTGGTGGAAAGAGTTGAAGATGCCAAATCGGTGCAAAGGCCGGTATATTACTTAAGCGAGGTGCTATCATTCCAAGCAGAACTATCCCCACCTCCGGAAACCAATTACTGGAAGATGCATTTTGATGGCTCTAAGATGAAAAGCGGGCTGGGTGCCGGCATAGTTCTGACTTCGCCCAAGCGTGATCAGCTCAAGTACGTATTGCAGATTCACTTTGCAGCATCCAACAATGTTGCCGAGTATGAAGCGTTGGTGCATGGACTGAAAATGGCAAAGAAAATTGGAGTTCGCCGGATTCAATGTTTCGGTGATTCCAATCTAGTCGTCCAGCAAGCTTCCGGCAACCGGGACGCATTGGATGCTAACATGGCGCTATACTGATTCCATGTTCAGAAGATCAGTGGCCATTTTGAAGGTTGTGAATTTCACGACATACCTCGGGCGGAAAATGGAGCAGCCGACACATTATCGAAACTCGGTTCAACACGACAAGGCATTCCGGCTGGGGTGGCACTAGAGCATTCACGCAAGCCATCTATCAAACCTTCGCCAGAATCGGAGTCTATATTTATCCCGGCGAGGTCAGAGGCCGGCGCCACTCCCATGGACATTGACGGTGGCAACGGTTCCGGTAACCCGGGGACTGAGTGCCTCAACTCGGCGGAAGCAATGGCAGTTGAGCCAGTGTATATAGACGAACCGGATGAGCCGATCTTCACTAATCGTCCTGTGTCAGCCTGGGCGCAACCGATAATGTTTTACCTCAAAGATGGGAGTCTCTCGGAAGAGGAACTTTCGGCAAGACAAATCCAGAGAAGAGCAAAGGCGTACACCATCATCAATGGTGAGCTTTACAAAAGGAGCGTTACTAATGTCCTACAGCGGTGCGTTGAGCCGGCAGAAGGGCAGGAGATACTCTGGGATATTCACCAAGGAGAGTGTGGCCATCATGCATCTTCAAAAACGCTAGTGGGCAAAGCTTTTCGACATGGTTTTTACTGGCCCAGTGCATTACAGGAAGCAGAAGACATAGTCAGGAAGTGCAACGGCTGCCAGAGATATGCCAGCAAGATTCATATGCCGGCATCCGAACTCAAAACAATTCCAATCACTTGGCCATTTGCCGTTTGGTGTTTAGATATGGTAGGACCGTTCAAGCGGGCGCGAGGAGGCATGACGCATATCCTGGTCATGGTTGACAAATTCATCAAATGGATTGAGGTCAAGCCGATAAAGAAGTGTGACGGCAAAACCGCGGTATCATTTCTGAAGGATATCATCTTGAGATATGGGTACCCGCACAGTATCATCACGGATAATGTAACGAACTTCGCGGAGGGACCTTTCGCGCGATTCTGTGCTGAAAAGAAAATCTGGCTGGATGTTGCTTCCGTAGGACATCCTCAATCCAATGGGCAAGTTGAAAGGGCAAACGGCATGGTTTTGGCCGGCATAAAACCCCGGCTAATCGAACCATTGGAGCGTACTCCGGGATGCTTGCTGGATGAACTTCCGGCTGTGCTATGGAGTTTCAGAACGACTCCCAATCGCTCTACAGGCTACCATTCTTCCTTGTGTACAGGGCAGAAGCTGTCCTACCAGCCGACATTGAACATGACTCTCCACGAGTAACCATGTATACTGAGGCCGAGGTGAAAGAGGCCCGAGAAAATGATGTCGACCTGCTCAAAGAAGCACGGGAATTGGCTCTCTCTCGGTCGGCCATCTATCAACAGCACCTAAGGCGTTATCACAGCCGAAATGTCAACCCGCGAGTATTCTGGGAAGTAGATCTTGTCCTCCGGCTTGTGCAGCGCAGCCGGCATGCACAAATTATCACCTCCATGGGAAGGACCCTTCATTGTGAGCAAAGCACTCCACAGTGATTCTTACTATCTTATAGATGCACAAGATCCCAAGGCGAACAGGATGGACCGGTCAGGCGAGGAGACCAAGAGGCCGTGGAACGTAGCGTTCCTCGTCCGTTCTATACTTGAGAGCTGAGTATTTGTATCATTTTTCCTTATGTTGAATGTTCTAATGAAGACAATGAAATTATCCACCGGGCTCTTGAAAGAAACTCGGGGACTTAAATTTAAGTGCTTTGTTACAATTCTCTTTTGTATGTTGGCATGGCTTAATTACGTAATCTTACGTTGGTCTAGTACTGTGTCGGTATTGACAACCCCTCTATGACTTCGCTATTGTCCGCAACCCGGCTTCATGGCAAGCTAGAGTTGGGTATAAAATAACAGAGCACACGAAAAACGACTAAGGAAATAAGCAAAGAGGCGATCCGAGATATGCATTATCGTAACTCGGCGTTTCCTTTTAACTTGGTTGTTGCCGAGCAAATTCTTCGAGTTACCTTTTTCGAAAGAGTGGTTTTATGACTTTGCAATTCATACGTCGAATGCCGGCAAGGCAGACAAAAGAACCGAAGTTGTAAAATTTCACTAAGAGAAAAAGTGCACTTGGGGACTCGGTCTGGAATTTGATAGACAAAAGGCTTAATTAAAATAAGAAGTTAGTACTTAGCAAACAACAGAATGTCGGTTACATCTGCACCCGGCATTTCGGGGATCTAACTATTTTGAAGTGTTTTGAGCAAACTACGAAGATACAGGGGGGTTGTTGTCGCCAGAACTCGGTGCAGTGGAGGCTGACTCCACGGCGGCTTCCTCGTCTTCCGCCTCTTCCTCCCCGTCTGTCATCTCGGCGTCGGTGTCGGAGATCGGGCCTTCTACAAATTTATGCACGTCGGCATATTGTACGAAGGAGTATGCCCACTCCTTGCGCTTGGCCACCAGATCCGGATCCGAGAGATGGGGGGAGCCGGCACGCATAGTCTGCAGCACATCGAGGTTAATGCCATCGTACCAAGATAGTATGAACGACAAAGCCTCGTCGGCTCCGACGCGTGCGGCAGACTCCCGCCACTCGTTTAGCCGGGACGGACCCTCGTGCAGCCGCCTTGCCAGGACTGGGATCTCCTCCAGCACCTCTTCGCCGGGCCACAACACTTCGAAGGTCCGGAGGGCGGCATCCAGCATGTCAACGCCGAAGGACTTGAGAGGCCTAACCCGGCTCGCAATGCTCACCAGGTAGTCCTCCAAGTCCCACTCGTATGGCGCCCCTGCTGCCACCGTCGGGTCCCTCTTCTTGCGAAGTTTCGCCACGGTTGCCTGAGCATGCTCTACGGACAAGGGAAAGAATTCTGGCAGAGGCAGAGGGAAGCCAGTCAGTCTCGGCATGTTACCGCTATCATTCAAACGAGTAACAGAATGAAGAGGTTTAGCTTACTTGCCAGCATGGTATCGATCTTGAGGACCTTGAGCAGGCCGGCCTTTTCGGCATCTTCCAACTCGGCGACTGTCGCACGAGTCTCGAGCTCGGAAGCGAGGGCCTTGCCCTTTTTCACCTCGTCTTCCAGGCGGATTTTTTCATCGGCCTGGGAAGAGAGGGCCGAGGTGAGTTGGTTCACCTCGGTCTTGTGCGCCTCGGCCTGCGCTGCGATTTGTGCCTGCAGCCAGAAAATTTCTTCCCAGTGCTGCTCAGCCAGCCGAGTTTTCTCGTCTATTCAATCAGACGGGTGTTACAGAAGCTGACATATAATATAAATAGAACTCGGGTCGAGGATGGGGCGCTACCTTGCACTTCGGAGACGCGCTTCAGTAGCTCCTCCACTTGGGCGTTATCTCCGGCTGCGAATAAGAACTAATATCAGTTTAGGCTGACTACGCATACCCAGACAGAGATCTTATCTTGGCAGAATGTGCTTACTCTGGCTCTCGTGCTCAGCCTGTAGGGCCTTGTGCGACGCCACCAGCTTCTTGTACTTGCCCAACAGCCCCTTAAAGGCTGCGGTGCGCTTGTTCATGCAGAGCTACAAGATGAAGATACACAAGTGAGTTCACTGCAATAAGCAGTTGGCGGGGAATAAGTTTTTGCATCTTCTAAGCTTCAGGCCGACTATTCTAAACTCGACCTAAATCTCGGGGAATAAGTGTTTGCAGCTTCTGAGCTTTAGGCCGACTATTCTAAACTCGACCTAAATCTCGGGGAATAAGTGTTTGCACCTTCTAAGCTTCAGGCCGACTATTCTAAACTCGACCTAAATCTCGGGGAATAAGTGTTTGAAGTTTCTAACCTTCAGGCCAACTATTCTAAACTCGACCTGAATCTCGGGGAATAAGTGTTTGAAGTTTCTAACCTTCAGGCCGACTATTCTAAACTCGACCTGAATCTCGGGGAATAAGTGTTTGAAGTTTCTAAACTTCAGGCTGACTATTCTAAACTCGACTTGAATCTCAGGGAATAAGTGTTTGAAACTTCTAAACTTCAGGCCAACTATTCTAAATTCGACCTAAATCTCGGGGAATAAGTGTTTGAAGCTTCTAAGCTTCAGGCCGACTATTCTAAACTCGACCTGAATCTCGGGAAATAAGTGTTTCAAGTTTCTAAGCTTCAGGCTGACTAATTCTTACTCGCCCTAAACCTCGGGGACTAGCAATATGGATACTATACTGGAGTGCTAGAATTGAGAGTTAAAGTTTCTTAAGATTTTCGGCGTACCTCGGTAGCTCGGCTTGTCTCGAACAAGGTCACCCGGGCTTGGTACATCCGAGCCACCACCGACTCCGAAGTCGGTGCCCGTGGTGGCCCCACCAAGGGGCTCTGCCGCGCTGACTGCACGCTGCTGGAGGTCACTTCGTAGTGATCCGCGTTGTTCCAGTCCATGATGGACTGGCCCAGCGACCCCCAGCTTTTCCCACTGGATGTCCGGGGTGGAATCTCCTGCTGCCAGCCGGAGCGGCGTGGGGCAGCAGATCCCAGAACCGTCGACCCTGCTGCTGCAGCAGGACCTTTAGCCTTCGCGGCTCGGGCAGCAGCAGCTTGGGCGTCCTCCTTCGGCTGCGCCGAAGATGGCAGAGGAGTCGGGGTTGGCTGCAGATCTTGGGGGTCTTAGGGACCCGTCGGCGGCTCTTGCGGCATCTCGGAGGCCGGCAGCTCCGTTGTGGTCTCGGTTGCGGCCGAGGAAGGGGCTGCCTCGGTGGCAGCCTCGCTTGCCGATACCTTGGTTGCAGGGGTCTCGGACTGGCCGACGATGGTGGCGTCAGCACCTGGACCGACATCCCGGGCCGAAGATGTCGGAGTTGCGGCGGTCTCTGTCCCGCGAATGGCCGGATTAGAGGCCTCGGCGCGGGAAGGACGACCCGCCGGAATCTCAGACGCGATGCACGTCTGAGACTGGGTGGCCTCCAACGCCTCCCTACAGAAGTAAAGTTTAACTACTTACAGGCTCAACAACAAAAAAAGAGTGTCGGCTTAAGCAGTTGAGCAGAGCTAGTCCTTACCCGATGACCAGGGGCTTGGGCTTGGGGCCACGAGCCGCTGCCCTCTTCCGCCTTACATTCTGCGGAAGCTCCGTCTCGGCGGCGCGCTTCTTCTTTATGACGGCGTGTTTCTCCCAAGTCGGCACTTCCGCAGTGGGCTCGCCTGAGTCGGCTGCATCCGGGAAAGAATGAACAAAATCACCTCACTGACAGATGTTGAGGAATCACAGAAGAATGTCGGAGATTCTTACATTCGACGCGGCGAGGTCCGGCATGCGGAATGGGCATGAAGTCCTCCGAGTCGGGATCTTCCACGTCGGTGGACTTGCGCGGGGGCGCGAAGCGCTTGTCGAGGGAACCCCCGTCTTTCTTGCGCTGAATAGCGAACTCCTGCACAAAAGAGTCGAGTTGAACCGAAGTAGATACGTATTGGACAAGTGCCGGCATAGCTGTATGTTGGATATGAATGAGAAGTAACTATGAGTTAAGACTTACCGGAGGAGCGCGGCGGTCTCGGGCGTAAGCCGGCATACCCCATGCCACTTCTCCGACATATTGGTCTTGGCAATCGCCTTGACCCGGCCCCGAACCTCCGCATGGGAGAGCTTGACGGTCGACACCCTGTCCGGGTCGAACTAGCCGCTGTAGTAGCACATCTTGTGAATCCGGCGCTGGAGCGAGCACAAGCGCCGGTACACGAAGGTGGCCAAGAGATCGTTGGCCGACATCGCCTTCTCTTTGAGCTCGAGGAGCCGGGCATGGATCTCGGCAGCCTCCGGGAAGGAGTCCTTCGAGTTGAAGGACCAGTTCCTCTTCTCCTCCGGGGGCCCGACTTCGAACCACGGAAGGTTGATGTAGTCGAAGGAGGCGATGTTCTTGACGTAAAAGTAGGTCTTGTGCCATTTCTTGCATGACTCAAGACCCTGAACTCTTGGAAAATCCGAGTTGCGGCGAGGCACGATGGTGGCGGCCCCGCACTGAGTCATCGTCTTCGGCGCGCCGGGATTCTCCTTGTCGGGAAGAACCTGTGGCCGGAACATGAAGTACCGGTACCACAGGTCAATGGATGGCCATAGGCCGAGATAACCCTCACAGCAGGTAACGAATGCTGAGAGTGTGAGAATGGCGTTTGCTGGGAGAAGGTGCGGCTGGAGGCCAAAGAAATCGAGGAAAGTGCGGAAGAAATCGCTAGCGAGGAGTGCGAAGCCGCGTTCAAAGTGAGAAAGGAAGACGACGCACTCACTGTCTTCCGGAGTCGGAATGGTTTCTTCGCCGGGAACCCGGCACTGGACCTCCTCCGGGATTCGCCGGGAGCGGCGGAGCCACTCAACGTTCGCCCGAGTTACCTCGGAGCTGTCCCAAGCAACCCGCTCGGAGCTGGCCCTCTCCTCTGCCTGAGCAACAGGGTCGACGGCCGGAGCGCGGGAAGAAGAGGCCATCGAGGAAAAAGTAGATCTAGGTTTCAAAGATTTCGGTGGAGACGGTGATTGCGGAGAACTCGAGCAAGCAAACGCGGCGGAGGCCTAAGCGATTGCGGGCGAAGCGGCGTAGTCTGCGAGCTCGGAGGCGAGAAACGTCAGTGGCGGAGTTGCTCGAAGCAGGCGGCGGCGAAGTGCGCGAGAAACAGAGGGGAGTGAAGTGCGCGAGGAGCACAAAGAGGCGAGGAGAGCGAGGAGTGCGAAGGGTTTTCCGCCCACGCCCCCCTCCTCCTTTTATACCCGAGGCGGAGTAATGGGTGCGCGTTTCCCGTGCAATCCCCTTAGTGGCTAACGGGAAGATTGCCTGTGATTTGAGCAGTTATGACCATCAAGGCGCATGCTCGGTTGCTACACGGCGTGCCGCCGAGAATCCCGCGAGATCCGAAGAATGTGTGTTCGCGTGGGAACCGAAGTCCTATCCTTAATGGCTCGGTCAGCTTTACTGTTCGATGAGACGGCACACTCGCCTCAAACAGCGCAAAGGCAGTAACTCGAGCCTTATCCGCCCGTTGAGATAAAGAGATGAAGAGTCCGAATCACAACTAGCGGTTACGTTAGCAGAAGCAAGCTTTTAATTATCGGTCACGAAGAGGAAAGAATCTCGGCTAAAAGCAGGATAAGTATGACAACCCGGAGCTTTGGATTAGACTGATCTCGGCTAGGAGAACTTGGGGATATCTCAGCGTCCTTCTTAGCTGGACTTGAGTGAGCGTTGGTGGTCTGTCTATGGGAACCTGTTGCATCCCGACATCTTCCTATGCTGGACCACAACAGCTTCGGGGACTAGTGTCGGGGGGACGACCCGGGTAAGGTCATGACGACACAACTCTAGCCGAGATAACGGAGGGAAGGTCGGCATAGTTACGTATGCCGGCATCACAGAGTACAACTAACGCTAAGCCGGCACGCCGAGCGTATGCCGGCAGGGCTATCTTATCTTATGAGTTTGCGAGATAAGGGTGAGCACGTTGGTCTCGGAAGTAGCCGAGATCCCTCAACGGTCTTATCCTGACCACGCGGTGCAAAGTAAAGCAGCGCCTGCGCGCCGGTGTCAGGTGACCACGCTAAAGAAGCACCGAAAGGGATCTATGACGGAAGCCGGCAGAGGATAGCTGCACCCGCTGCCGGCTGGCATGAAAAGTAAAGTTGCCTTGTCCCCTGCGGTGCTGCCTGGAGGGAACCAAGCCGCGTGCCTGGCGGGGCCCAAGGAAGATGATGTTAGACTCGGCCCACATGGCAGTGTAACATTTGTGGCTTATAAATAGAACCTTACCCCTCTGTAGTGAGAGGAGAGCATTCTAGGGTTTCCCCTTTGTTCTTCTTCTTTCTCAAAAATACAGCTCAAGGAGCGCCATTGTAGAGCTAGTCTATCTCGGCTAATACAACTAAGCAGGAGTAGGAGTCTTACCTCGACAAGAGGGCTCCGAATCTGGGTAAATCGGTGTGTTCTTGCGTGAATTGTGCGTGTTCTTCTTCACGTCCTCCCTCCTCCGGTTCCTCCATCGTCCATCGGCCCCAAGTTAAGCCATCTTATTGCATCTGCCGTGACACCACCACGACAATCCATGCATGGAAGGCAAAGTTGTCAGTGCTTTGCTTTCATCTTCAAATCTGCTTCGTCGGTTCTTAGAATCGCGGCAATCAAGGCACCTAAACGGATGGGGTGACGACGTGCTTCGGATGTGCACCGTCAGAACTGTTCATCCTAACTTCCTATGTGTCAGCCCCGTGCTACCCCCCTCGTTTCGGAAGACGGCGGGACCATCTTCGTCGAAGGTGCAAGATTTCACCGAAAGAAGCGCTGATTGCTCGCTTATGATGGGTGATTTTTAGAAAGACCTTCGCGGGCCCACTTTTCGCAATCCAAGTTCCCTGTGGTTAGTCTTGTCATTCTGCGGCCGTGGGAAAAAACCTAGCTCGATTCCATGCCTGAAAGGCAAAGTTGTCAGTGCTTTGCTTTCACCTTGAAATATGTTTCATCGGTTCCTAGAATCGTGGCAATCAAGGCACCTGAACGGATGGGATAGACAAAATTCAACCTCCCGCCCTTTACCCCATTCTCACAAGCTTCTGCCGCTTTCCATATGAACACAATTCAACCTCCTGCCCTTTACGCCATTTAACAGTTTTCCCAATTTCCTCTATGAATCTCTGAACAGTGATGTCCCCTGCTTTAACTCTCAAATTGACCGTATAATTGCGCTCAATTACATCTTCTCTACCATCATCAAGCTTCGAAATGCATGGGCGGAACTTAACAGGCACAATCTCAGTACCATCATTCGCAGGAGCTCTAGAAGGATACCAGATTAATAGGGCTACCATTGCGCGCTCTCCTCCATCAAAATTCGACCGAACTACATCTAATCCCCATGAAAGAAACGAAATTGAAGGTACGTAGTAAACAAATTACCTGCTTCGAGCTTCCGGCGGTGGATCCATCCTTCCACTGCACGACCTGACCGCCGACGGATGAATGCAGGGACGCTATGGGATGGCAGTGAAATAAGATGCGCGGCGAGTGCGCGGCCTTGCGTTGCGGGGGCATGCCGCCTCTGCGGCGTGAGCGTCGCGAGCATCGTAGGTGCGTGGCGGCGGCGCGGGCT
This sequence comes from Brachypodium distachyon, assembly GCF_000005505.3. Taxonomy (NCBI): domain Eukaryota; kingdom Viridiplantae; phylum Streptophyta; class Magnoliopsida; order Poales; family Poaceae; genus Brachypodium; species Brachypodium distachyon. Next base: position 13,352,944 of record NC_016132.3, on the reverse strand, counting down.
AGGGCAAGAGCTGTGGGGAATTTGAGGGTACGACCCGTAGCTTCGGGCAGGGCCGCCAGGTAGAAGACCAAGCCTACGTGGCAATCGACATGGTCCCACGCGCTGTCGATTGTTGTAAAGGTGGGACCCACACATGTGATTTGGTCTTAAGCTAAGACAGCAACGGTTAAAGGCATCCCCACATGTCAGTTTTCAGCAACTTTGCATTTTACCCCCTCCGGCCGCCTCCAGGTCGCTCCTGGCAATTTTATTCAGTCCTCACGATCGCGATGAGCGAATCTTCTCTCACGTGGTCGCCTTCGTGTTTCATTTCATTCATGAGCTCGGCATGAGCCATTAGCCCCTGCCAAGGAGTTATGGTTCACAACTTCACCATCTCTTCCCCTGAGAACAGCCCCAACACTGATGGAATACACCTGCAGAACTACAAAGACGTCAACATCCACCACACCGACCTGGCTTGCGGTAATGCTCCTCACAAAACTTGGTTCAGGAATTTTAATGCATCCAACCCTTACCCTTGTGGAACATAGTACTCCTTCCGTCCAATAAAAGATGTCTCAAGTTTGTCAAAAGTTGGACATATCTAGACATGAATTAGTTTATATACGCATTCAAATTTAATCAAAGTTGACACATCGTTTGTTGGACGGATGGAGTAACAAGAATTTTAATCCAGAAGCCATCACATAATGTCCTACCATGTATATAAGAATCTGTAGATCAAATCTTTACGTGGAAAGAAAGAGAAACATCACACCTTGTGCAATGCAGGTGATGATTGTGTTTCCATCCAGACAGGCTGCAGCGACATAAGCATACATAATGCGAACTGTGGACCAGGCCATGGGATCAGCATTGGAGGACTAGGAAGGTACAATACCAAAGCATGTGTCTCCAACATCACTGTAAGAGACGTCAGCATGTTCAAAACAATGACCGGTGTCAGAATCAAGACCTGGCAGGTAATCACAATTCACAATACGACTACACAAACAAAATTCCATCCAGCAAGGACCACTATGCTATGCACACATACATCTATCTAAACAAAATGTCTTGTAAAATACAGGGTGGATCAGGGTTGGTGCAAGGCATAAGATTTGCAAACATACAGGTGTCGGAGGTCCAGACACCGATCATGATCGACCAGTTCTACTGTGATAAAAGGGCTGCGGCAGGGGCATGCACGAACCAGTCCTCGGCGGTGGTGGTTTCAGGCGTCCAGTACGAGAACATCAGGGGCACCTACACGACGAAGGCCACCCATTTCGCGTGCAGTGACAGCGCCCCGTGCTCAGAGATTACCATGGCCGGGATACAGCTCCAGCCCCTAATGGTGCTGCCAGGGCACCACCCGTGCAGCAGCAGCAGCAGCAGCAGCAGCCCCTTCTGCTGGCAGGCCTTTGGGGAGCTGTATACGCCCACCGTGCCTCCCATGCCTTGCTTGCAGACTGGCAAGTCAGCCGGGAACCGGGTGCTGTCGGACCATGAACAATATTGATAGTCTTTCCAAGAAGGATCCTGGTAAATTGGCAGAAACATGGAGGATTGTATATTGGTTTCCATTGGACAGAGGTTCAGAACGATCACATCTTAGCACAAGCAGAAATCCTCATGCCTAGATTTCATTGGATTCAGTGCAGGTGCAAGTGTTTCAGCTCGTGGTCATCACCACATGCCTAGATCGATCTCATTGGATCCCATTGAAAGCCAAACCTCTGTAGGTCAACGATTTTTTTTTCTCTGTACATCTATATGATCTATCTATATCTGGCTGGCTCAGCTTTATTACTGAAGGGAACGCGGTGGCAGAACTCTGTACAAACACCACGCACGCCCGCCATTCCACATCGTCTTCTCTTCCTCCGGTCAGCTTAGTCATATGACACCGAGAGGTAGGCATCGTGGGTGCACCGTCGCCGTGAGGACACCAGCCTCGTCAGCTTCCTGTTGCAGAGCTCAAACGACGGCGTGGCTATGGCCGTGGCCGCTTGCTCATCGTGCGGGGGTGGTGCCCTGGCCTGGAGCCCCAGCTGGAGCTCCAGCTCGACGAACTCCTCAGCACGCCGCACAATGTGGTCGTAGCAGATGTACCTCCCACCAGCAGTACCGTTCATCGCCTCGTACACACGGACATGTGCCTCCGCCACCTGCTCCACATCCGTTGTCGCCAGCAGGCCCTCCGCCACCATGGCGTGCGCTCCTTTGAGGTAAGCGATGGAGGGGGTGGAGTTCCTTCTCCGGAACCCCGGCCCGGTCACCAGTGCAGGGCAGATCGTCACCAGCTTCAGGTCTCTGCCCCGTGCCGCCCTCCACGCCGCTTTCTCTGCCATTGTCTTGCCAAGCGCAAACCACAGCTGGAAAACAAAAGGAGATCCAGATCACATCCTTACATTGCCTATTGATTTTGTTTGCAAAAAAGATCATGTTGCAATTTAGTGCAACAGGACGGAATGGCTTAGTGCGCCATTGTTTTCTACTCTATGCAACTCACCTTGTTGTCACGGCAGAAGGTCTCGTCGCTCCAGCAGTTCTCGTCAACAGTGGTGGGAAACCGACGGTGCTGAGGGTAGCTCTGCCTCCACACGCAGGCCAACAATGACGAGGTGAAGACGCACTTCCTCACGGACTCCGTCCTCACGCACGCTTCAACCACTCGTTCTGCCGCTTTGGTTTCCAGACTCGCCATGTGTTTCTGTTCAGATTAACATTGGACAAGTTAAGCAACGCAGAGGCAATTTTGAATTAAGCCCAGATTAATATTCCAAGAGCCTGTTTGTAAAGCCCAGATTAACATTCTGAGAGGCTGTTTGTAAAGCCCAGATTAACATTCTGAAAGGCTGTTTGTAAAGCCCAGTTAACATTCCGAGAGGCTGTTTGTAAAGCCCAGATTAACATTCCGAGAGGCTGTTTGTAAAAGCCCAGATTAACATTCCGAGAGGCTGTTTGTAAAGCCCAGATGGTGTACTTTACTTTCAAGGTCGCAGAAGTAATCATTACAGTGCCTTTTCAGGAATAGAATTTCAATACATGACTTGACTTAGCGGATTATATACAGAGTAATCATGCCAACTACTATCTCTTGCAAGTGCACTTCAGCTACCAGATATTGCCCCGTGCCATTTACAGCAGGACATCTAATCAACCAGTTGCAAACAATGATGCCTTTGGTTTTCTCAATTCAGTGGTTTGGCATGGTCCATGCTCACAAAAGTGCGATTGTGAGTGCCCAACTAGCAATCTTGCACGGAACATACTATGTTCCATCATTAGTTCTTCAAAAGGAATCATAAAACTGAGAATTCAGCATAATTTGTAGACAAGAACACAAAGAAAATTGCTTTAGAAGACTAGAACTGCTGGCTTTTGACAGAGAAAAACTGAAGGGCAGAACACCGGATCAACACTGATGGCCAGTGGCCTACTGCAAAGTTTTTGGTTTTCCGAAAAGGGGAGACCCCCGGGGCCTACTGCAAAGTAAAGTTAACTTTTATCTGATATTTTATACAAAGTAATTTTTGGGGGCATGCTGCAATCCAGTACGAGTGGAAGAGCTATCCGAAACTTTCAGATGCGAAACTAACATGGATTTGGCAGAGAATGTCAAAAAAGAGAGGACATGACAGTACCAATAAATTTATCAGATCAACTTGTTATTAATCCCAAAGCTGCTACCTTAAAGCACTGTGAGCTATTGCGTTTGAAAAGCAGAGACAGTGCTCAAATGTTCATACTGTTAAGTCAACTGGATGAGCTTTAAATTAAAACCGAAAGAACCCTATGATCCCTTTCATATGTACATTCAAATTAGCTGCATCTCAAGCATAGGTTGTTATACATATAGATCCAAGTAAAGGGCATGTGGACTTCATATTCAGGCTAGATGCTTTGCATGGTGAGAAATGTAAGCTGCAGTTGGGAATCACATTTTATGGTATGATGAACCTAAAACATGTTTCATCAGACGTTCTTTCTTAAGTGTAAGTAAAACCAAGATAATAAGACGAACAAGACAAAGAGTGGTATAAAAAAAGCCAGAGCAGCAAGAGCTAAATCCATATCTATGATGAGTCTAATAAAGGATGTGGTGGCAACATCTGATCTAACGGAGGCCCACAACACTAATCTGAGTGGATTTGGTAGTTCCACTTTCGAACACTTACAAGAATATAACTTATATTTGCAATCATTTCGGGACTTGATTTGGACTACTACATTCAACCCATTTCCCATCATGAACATGTACATTTGGAGTCTCACTACTCACCAGGCACCTATACAACCACTGTTTTTGAACTAGGTATCTTTAGCAAATAGATGGATGGTTATTTCTTATTGCTTTATCCTTTTCAGTAATATATATTCAGATGAGAATATCCAGCCCGCTGATTCACTATTTTTTTTTACTTCTTATTGCAATGGTTAATTCAGAACATTCTTTGATGCTTTGGTCACGTATATCATATATGGCTACAGGAAAATGCGAAAGAAACTGAACAAGACAAGCTCCAGCAGTGAAATGAGGTTGAGTACTACACAAAAGCCTACTATAATATCAATTTTGTGGTAGCCTCATGGAGTTCATAAATCAATGGTTGGTAGAAGGACTCACATCAGAGGTGAACACCCTGCCAACCAAGATAGGCGTTGTCAACTTGCATAGTTACTGAGCGCATGGCGTACATGTATTAGTCTATTAGCTATGAAATTTCATCTCTCTGCAGTGATCTGCAGTGACAACCAACTGACTGATTTAATATGATTGTGGTGTTATCTGTTAGATGTGCTGAACCTTTGTCATTATCACTAGGTAAATTTATACTTTTAGAACACTAGTACCTTCTATTGCACCTAATCAATTAATTAGTCCTTATCAAGATGACATCAGCATGTGCCATAATGTACACCTTGTCTTCCTTGAAAGGCCAATACAAATGTTTTTGCGTCATAAGTCGGGATGTAGGAGAAATGACACTGTCAAAACAGCATCTTTCTTCTGCAGACAAACAAAATAAGCAGACAAACTTATCTGGCTTACCTTTGCATGGATGATTCTTTCATGATGGACTTTCTGTTCAAGGACATATATGTAGAAGATTGATATAGGTTGAGTAGCTCACCGTGTAGCCAGATATGCCCCCTGGATCCACGAGTGATGAGGTATGGAAGACACCAACACAGCCGTTGAAAGCTCGGTGCAAACTCTCTGGGTCCATCACATTCGCCATCACAGTCCAAACCCCATCCCTGCCATTCTCACGGAACATTTCCATCTCCCGCAGCTTGTCCAGATCCTCTGCCACAGAAAAAGAAGGCACAGCTGAGTTTCGGAATTCAATTAGGCAGCAAGCGTGTATGTGGCCTTTAATATTTCTATTCCTACTTCAAGTTCGGCGAACTCATTTTGGACCATGAATGGTGAGTAACACATATCGAGCTTCAGAAAGAAGCTTTTGCCGGTAATTGTAAAGAGGCCTCGAAAACAATGTCATATTGAGCATTGGATTATGAGAGATAAATATACGGTACTATTATTTGTCACAGGGCTGCTATCACAGAATAAGGATAAGAACACACAGAGGTTACTTTCACAACTGTCCACCTTCGGTTCCAGAAAGGTACGCTCATAGTTACACGGTGTTGGATGCGTGTACCCACAGTTTAGGAAACTACGCACGGTTCCAGAAACATGTACCCACAGTTTCTCATCCTCCCAGATTAGGAAACTACGCACTTTAGAACTGACAAGCTGCTAACAGACAATGAATGATGTATGCCCAGTTATCTTAAGGTATCAAATTAGTTTTCCAAATAGTCCATTCAAGGAGGTGGTAAGATGAGGTGATCCTATCAGTGACTACTAAACAAAAAGACAACCTTATCAGTAATGCGATTGGTATGTTTGGCCCAGAATATAAGTTCATAGTCATCGAACAGTGACTATAGTTAACTTAATTTCTTGTAACTTGAATAGGAAGAAAAAATTTAGGAGCGGATTTTAGTCCAGAGGAGTTTACCATAGGTCCATAGTTGACCAAAAGTTTGTTGACTGATGTGCATGAAACAGTCTTTGTTGGTAAAGTTGGCTGTTCTACACACCAGTGGGAACAAAGAAGTCAAATTTCTTCCTCGGTAACATCAAATTCATCATGCTACTGTGCAGATATTGTAGTTTTTTTTGTGCTCCGTTTGATGACCAAACTAATTACCCTACAGGCCCCACACAAACGGAATGAGCGGTTTTCCGGGAGCTGGTCAGGAAAAAGGTATGAAACGGCAGGAGAGGAAAAACAGAGCATCTCTTACGCATGACTCGGTAGGTTCTTGCTTGCCTTTCAAATGAGAGTGTAGTGTCCGATTTGACCGTGAGGGGCAAGGCAACCTTTGCAGTGGTCCAAAAGAAGACTTCATTGGTAAAATGTCAGCTACTGAAGGTAACAAGGCCATACGTTGTGGACAAAATTTGTGATGCAACGGTCCATCTGTCTAGTAGGAAAAACACGTAAGTATGCACCAATATTTTGGACACATCACTACTGGTGACATAATTGAAAAGAAAATGGGCACCGATCACCATCGATGGTATGGTTTCTAGTGGATTTTACCCGAAAGGTGATGCCTGCGCTCCTTACATTCCATTACAGGAGGAGAAATAAACCGAGTTTGGCTTGTTTTACAGCAAAATTGAGCAGAGACTATGTAAGTTATCAGAATGACTCCAAAGAACAAAATTACCATGTGCCTGAACCACCCAAATTCTTAACCGCAGTTTTGCGCTTTCCAGGCAAAGATACATAAACCGTCTACATTAGTGCAGACCGCATTGCAAAATTACGCGAACGGGAGAGAAAGAGGGAGAGAGAGACAGACGGAGCGTTCTGAAACCGCGGGGAAGGTAGCCAACTCGGGGTGGGTAGGCAGGCAAATCCATCCAGTGAAAGAGAAATGTGATTAAAAAAAAGAGAAGAATACCCAATTAAGCTGTCGGAGCGGCAGAGGCAAAAAAAAAAGCAAGAGAAAGAAAGAAGAAAGGAATTTACCTTGGGTCTCGAGGGCGAGGCGGACGGTGTACCCGTGGCGGAGGAGGCGGTCGACGACGGCGAGCCCCACGAAGGAAATCCCCCCCGTGACGCACACGTCCCGCGCCTCCGCGGCGCCCTCCTCCGCGCCCTGGGCCCTCTTCGCCGCCGCGCCGCCCGAGCCCGCGCCCGACCTACCCCACGCCGGCGGCCCGGCCCCGGGGCGGCGGAGCGGCGGCAGCAGGAGGGACGCCCGCATCTCCTCCACCTCCGCCTCCATGCTCTGCGTGCTCCGCAGCACCCCCATGCCTGTCCGCCGCCTTCGCCGCGAGCGTAATCAGTCAGTCAATCGATTGGTCAGTCAATCGATTGCCTCCGGGATTTTGCCGCTTGGCGTGGCGCCCGTGCTCTGCTCGCCGTGGATGGAATGGTGGGTGGGCTGCGGGGGTCGCGTGGATATATAAAGCCACGCCATGTCAGCAGCTCTCTGGCTGCAACTCAACTCAACTCAACCGTGGGCTTCTCGGGCCGGCCCGCATAATTAAGCCGTGGGCTTCCAACCGTGTTTCTTTCTTACCGGGGTTGGCCTCGGTTCGAATTCTGTCAATTTTTTTAGGACGTGTTTGGTTTCTCACGTTCATCCCAACTGCCAAAAACGGATTTGTTTGGTTTTTGTTTATTTCGCACCGAGTCGCACCTTGTATGTACGTCCGTTATACAGACCAGAGAAATTGTATAAAGACGACCTACGCACGTGCAAAAATAATGCATCTACGTGCGTCGCGTGTGATGGATTGAGAGCATCGGAATATATCCAGGGAAGGGACGAAACGACTCGCGCGCAGATGCGACTTTTGTTGTTGACCCAGTCCCAATTGCAGCCTCTCGTCATTAATCAATGTCCTAAATTAAGGCTCAAATTTGTCAAATATGAATGTATTTATGTCTAAAAACGTCTAGATACATGTAATAGAAAGTCATTTAATATGAGACGGGACGAGTAGATGTTACTCTCTCCGTTTCATAATTCTTGTCAAAATATTACATGTATTTAGATGTTTTTTAGGAATAAATAAATCCATTTTTCGGTAAATTTGATTAAAAAATTGTGGAACGGAGGGGTTAATAAAGAGGCAGGCGTTGCTAATACTCCGTACTCGTATATAAGACGCACGTGCTTCTTTGGGGTGCTTGGTTTTTTTTTACTTTAAGGGTGTTGCTTGGTTGAAACCTTATGCTTTAATTAAATTTAGCGCTTGGTGTTTGGTCGAAACCTCGTGATGACCTCGCCAGATACGTACCGGCCAAGACCGCACGTCAAACGAATTAGGTGCACACATCCAAGCTAATAGGCTTTAAGTTAATTAGCCTTGTGCATACATAAACAGCTCGCAGCAATTGTTAATTTAGTTTTGACAATGCTAAACGTATAGTTTTGACTCCTATGCTAGCAAGTACGTACAAGACGACGAAGACGTACATGCATGACACCAGCCGGCCGCCTGGCAGCTCCCACACGGCCACACTAAATAAACGTGCCCGAGAAACTACACTAAACGTCGCTTGTTTGTTTCAGTATACAATCTTAATTATGATGCGTCACCGGCCGGGTCATGTATACGTACGTACACATACGTATGCATGCATTCTCCGCCTCACCGGCTCGATCGGCTTTAATTCTGTTTAGAGTTTTTTTCGCAGGAAAATCACCGAAAGTTATATACGAAGTAGAAGGAGTTCACCGTTAATTAGGAAACAAGTAAAAGTGATTTTTTTAGTAACACCGTTAATTTCCTAGCATGTTTAATTTTAGAGAAACTAGACGAGATGATTCTTTAGACTAACAACTGACATCCTACCGCAATCTTATATTAGTATTATATTACACTTGGTTGCAAAGATTTGGACTAGCTAGGATTATTCGACTTCTCTTCTGAGATAGATTTGGATTATTTTTTTCTGTTGCACTACGAAAGATTCGGATTAGGCTTTGCTGACCTAATCAATATCATCCAAATCCGCAGACCAAGCAATCCTGGGGCTGGCTGTCTGGTTTATCCTTGTATATTAAACTACACTTGGTTGCCACCTAGCTATAGCTGCCCTCTTTTTTTTTTCCCCTTTTTACTCCTGGAGGAGGGAAAGGCGCGAAAATGACACACGTGAAGGCGACACGTCAAAGTACACAGCTAAATACCCATTCTCTTAGCTGAAAATTTTCGGTGCTATGCTTACTTGCGCTATTGACTCGTCGACTTTCTGCCGGTCGCGGTGCTCGTCGCTGGCCTCCGTTGAAACGTGAAATCGACCGACCGGCGCGTGTCTGCTTAATTAGGTGACGCTGAAGATTTGGTGGTACGGTAAACATCGGTCGCGTCTGAATCTCTTGGATCAGGGTATCCCAGCCATTCACATCTCCAAGTTTTTACTACACGTGCATGTCTTTTTTTTTATAAAATATAGGGGACACGTATTTAACGTTTTTTTTTAAGGGACACGTATTTAACTTACTAAAAACTGCACTGACGGGCTTGGCCATATGGCAAAATTAAGTCCAAGTGTGTTAGTGCGTGTTTTGCAAAGACCTGTTTTTTTTTTTTGTGATAGAGAGGTTTTGCATAGACCTGTGTGTGTTGTGTAGCAGTGTAGGTGTGATCTTGAAACTGGAATTCTCGAGGCTTTTGCAAAGTCTACGCTTTTACGGGCCAGCAACTTCCGGCCAACTACGTACTAGTACTGGCTAGCTAGCCAGCCCCAGTGTTACATTTGTTTTTTTTAGAGGAGCCCAGTGTTACATTTGTTTTTTTTAGAGCCCAGTGTTACATTTGTTTTTTTAGAGGAGCCCAGTGTTACATTTTTTTTAGAGGAGCCCAGTGTTACATCTGATACGGCCAGCCCAGACCCGGCGATCCCAGGCCCATCCATTCCACGGAAGGCCGTGCACCATATTCCCCAGCCCATCACGGCCCACCTCCAAACGTGCCAGGAAAACGAGAAACCCACGTACGTTCGCCCGTACGTTCCTGTGTCAAACCCTGAAGGACCGATAACCTGAACAATAAATAGATTCAGAACAAACGCACAAGCAAACGTGTAATGGTGCTCAAAAAAAAAGAAAGAAGCAAACGTGTAATGATGCAATCGACAAAAGTTGACAGTAATACAGTACTAGTTTCTTGCTTCGGTAATTGAATGCTTGGCATCGGACGTGCATCGGACATTTGGACGGCTGCATTTGCACGGCTGCATTTGCCCCATCGAGTCGAGTCGAGCGGCGCTCACTCTTCAGACTCGGGGTTAGGTACCGTTTTTTTTTCTCGTATGAACGGAGTTAACCGGCGACGGGGACGACTCAGCTCGTACGTTACGCCACGTGTGTGCTCTCTCTGTTTCTGTCATTGTCAGGGGGATGACCATGGGTCATGGCGACACAACTCTAACCGAGACGACGAAAACAAAGCCGGCATAGTTATGTATGCCGGCATCGTAAAGTCAAACTAACACTCCGGCATACTGGACGTATGCCGGCATGAATATTTTGTTTTATGAGTTTGCAAGATAAGGACGAGTACCTTGATCTCGGCTCGTCGAAATCTCTCAACGGTCTCATCCTAACCACGCGGTGCAAAGTAAAGCAGAGTCATCATTATCTCAGAAAAGTAGCCTGCGCATGCGTACCGGTGTCAGGCGATTGCAGAGAGGAAGCACCGAAAGAGAATATCTGACGGAAACCGGCAGATGATAGCGGTACTTTTTGAAAGGTAACAGGGAAAAGTAAAGTTGTCTTGTCCCCTACGGTGCTATCGGGAGGGAACCAAGCCGTGTGCCCGGCGGGGTCCAACAAAGATGGCGTTAGACTTGACCCACATGTGCGGCTTATAAATAAAACCTTACCCCTCTGTAAGAAGGGAGGACAGTGCACTTAGACAATTAGAGTTTTCCCTTCTTCTTCTTATTCCTCAAGAATACAGTTCAAGGAGCACCATTGTTGAGCTTGCCTATCTTGGCTAATACAACAAAGCAGGAGTAAAAGTTTTACCTCAGCAAGAGAGCTCCGAAGCTGAGTAGATCTGTGTGTGCTTGTGTGATTTGTGCATGTTTTTCTTCACGTCCTCACTCCTTCGGTTTCTCCTTCGTCCATCGGCCCAAATTAAGCCATCATATGGCATCTGCCGTGACACCACCGCCGTAGTCATGTTGCGCTCGCTTGCCACGCGTTTATTTAAGCTTTGATTTGATGTGATTACCCCGGTGTACACTAAACGGCGTGCGTGGGAACGCATGTGCGCTGTCGGTCTTTAACTATGCGAGCCGATCGAGATCAGTTGATGTTGATGGATGGATCCTGAAACATGTCAACGTCAGCATCCAACAGATGGATGATCTACAGTTTTACACGTTCCAAGAGAGATCGATCACAAATGAGAGAGGGGCCGGGGCAGGCGATCCGGCCGGAGCTAGCTAGGCGAAGACGACGGCCGGTTGGCGACGTGAAGATCTCGTCCAGACCAGAAGATGGTGTCCTAACCGTTAATTAATTCACTATACTTATATTCTTTGATTTCTCATGAAAGGAATAATAAGCGGCGTGAGGTCGTTTCCAACACCAAGGGAGACTTGGAGTCCAAGGGAGGAGACGGTTGCTTTTTGCTTTTAGACTTGAGCGGCAGGTAGTGGCACCACATAAGTCCATGTTGGTGGGTCAAGCAGAATCATGCATGCGGGTCGTTGGTTAATCCATCCGGCCTCCACTCCGATCCACTGGCCCAGCTCACTGATCATATGAGAATGGATGCTGCATGCTCACGCACGCCAATCGACTGATCCTGGTCTTGAGATTTTTCTATGGTTCGTTTTCTATGTTTGTTCAACAACTAACACAGTTCCCGCGCGACCCACGGTGGTCAAAGACGCGCCTAATTTAACGAACCCCACGGCCACTGCACCTCCGTTGTTTAGAGTATAATTGGCATTTGAATTCTTACATGTGTCGGAGCTCAAACCATATCCATGCGCATAGTCAAATTACGATATTATACTCCTACAGATCAGCCAAGCTCCCTAAGAAAAAGTGAAATCGGAAGGAACAACAGATCATCTCTCTTCTAAAAATGTCTACAGAGGTAGTACTGTATCCTTTAATTCAGTCAAGCAAGATGGGTTCAGTTGACTTGTACTATTGACCTATAGTTAAGGGGAAAGAAGAAAGACCAGCCAGCGACCAGCGTGGCGGGGCTTTCCTTCTCGAAGGCGATCCTATTCCTACCCCACCCAGAGATCGATCGAGTGCAAAGCCTTCCAATTCAAACTCGCCCCCACCTTTATAAACGCCGCTCTCCAGCTCTTCCTTCCTTACCCGCCGCCGCCGCTCATCATATCTGTCGCGCCACCCACGAAAGTTCCCTCCCGATTCTGTTTTTCCTTTCCTTCCCTCGCCGGCTTCCTTCCCCGCGGAAGAACAAGAAATCGAATTGAATTCGCTGCGGAAAATTACAATGGAGGAGGAGGACAGAGTTATCGTCCCACGGCAAGGAGTCCTGCTGCGAGACGATGCAGACGCCGCCGTCGAGATCGCGGCGGCTGACGATTCGACGGAGGACGAAGAAGACGCGGGGTTCGAGTTCGAGTTCCCCTTGGTCGGCAGCAGGGGATCCTCCCCGGCGCTGGCGGACGAGCTCTTCGCCGACGGCCGCATCAGGCCCTTGTACCCCGTCTTCGGCCGGGGAGCCGATCGCTGCCTTCCTCCTCCTGCCCCGGCGCCGGAGCAGATGAAGACGACGGCGACGAGGGGGCAGCTGGGGCGGCTGTTCATGGAGGAGACACGCGCGTGGAACAACTCGCTTTCGCTGTCGAGCGGGTCGACCTCGTCGTCGTCTTCCACGTCGTCCGCGGACCTCGACGACGGCGGGCTGGAGGGGCTGCCGCCGGAGAGCTACTGCGTGTGGGCGCCTGGGTCGTCGGCGGCGGCGGGAGGATCGTCCCCGCGGCCACGGGCGAGGAAGAGCGCGTCGATGGGGTCGTCCATGGCGCGGTGGCGCCGCATCAGCGACCTCGTCGTCGGCCGCAGCCACAGCGACGGCGGCAAGGGCAAGCTCCTCTTCCTCCCCCCGCCACCGCCCAAGCCGAAGCCTAGTCCGGCAGGCAAGAAGAAGGCTGCAGCCGCCACGGAGATCGGCACGGTGGCCGCCGCCCGGCGGATGGCCTACTACGGCGCCGCGAAGCAGCAGCAGCAGCAGGGCGGCGTGCCAAGGCGGACGTTCTTGCCGTACCGGGAGGAGCTCGTGGGGTTCTTCGCTAACGTCAATGGCGTCAGCCGCAGCAGCCACCCGCACCCATACTGATATAAATCCATTGTTGATTGAGTTTCTTCTTCTTCTTTCGATTAGATTAAATTTCACAAAACCACACTTCTTGGGTTATGGTTTCATCGGGTCACTATTGTCACTAATAGTCTCACTGAACCACATATTTTAGGGCAACTGTCTCACATTACCCAAATCAGGTAGATTAGGCCGTTTGATGGTATTTTTGACATGTGAGACACATTTGCCATATGCCAAATCAAACCCATTTCGTTGCCACGTCAGCTTTCGGACCCGTCCCGACCCGTTAATGGTTATTTCTCTATCCGTATCGCCATCTCGGGTCGGGTCCGGGAACTAACGTGGCAACGAAACGGGTCGTCCCATCCGACGTGGACGTATGACAGGTGGGTTCCACCTGTCAGAAAAAACATTAAACGACCTAATCTACCTGATTTGGGTTCTTTGAGACAGCCTGTCCCAAAAACGTGGTTCTGTGAGACTATTAGTGATAACTGTGACCCGATAAAACCCTATACTCGAGAAGTGTGGTTTTGTGAAATTTACTATCTTCTTTTTTCTCGGAAAGATTGTGAATTCTTGTTGGGATTGACTTGAAATTTGTGCTAATTTGTCCTAGCTGATCAGTGGGTAAGGTTAATCCTAATAGCAACATTTGATTATTCATTGATTAATTAAACAGGTGAAGGGAGATCAAGGGGCCGGTGAGGTGAGTGTGAACAGTGTGAAACTAAGCCAGTGGGTGCTACATAGCGGTGGGCAAGGTGTGAACGGCAACATGTGGTGGGCGCGCGAGGGAGAAACAAGGACACATCTTCTAGTTCCTTAATTCTCCGTCTTGGTCGTCGTCGTCGTCGTCTTGCTTTTTCTTTCCTTTTTCTTCCCTTCCGCGTTTATAATTTCCGCGGTTGGAAATGTGCAGCGTGCATTTCTTTCTCAGTACACAGTACGGCATTGATTCCGTGAGCACGACGGTTTCCTCCTCCGTTTCCAAAACCGGGCGCGGCACACATCTGCAGCAGCGTGTATAATCAAGCATGTTGTGTTGAAAATAATTGCTTTGTGGTTGGACGGCACATAAAGCAGCTCCTGGCGACGTACAAGGCGGCTGGCCGCCGGGCAGCCCCTGGCTAGCTACGGTGCTTCTCGGTCAGGAGGAGAGGAAGAAGACAGGGTACCACTTTACAAACGGGTGCCATCTGCGAGACTGCGCGACCACGACGTACATATAAGTGTAAGTACGTACACAGACAGACGGTGCCCATGGATCCAACTTACGGTCCCCTGAAATTCCCCGTGCTCAGGGCTGTTTAATTACAGGTACGGACGCATGCAGATGTACGTAACGTACCCGCGTTCTGATCCAACTTGCTCCCCGTTCCATAAAAATTTGCGTGCTTTTGAACTAAATTTAATTCAAAACCATGCCAATTTTTATGAAACGGATGAAGTATAAGCCCAAATTCGTTCAGATTTTGGAGAATTGCGATTTGCAAAACTTTGAAACACGGCCAAACACCGGCGGATCCATAGGATGGTTAGGGTGATCCTGGAAATACAGCCCGCATACATATACACTAGTGTATCTTAAATCCAAAAAAAAAAATCAGCCCGAGCAAATAGCCCATCTTCCCGGCCAGTTCTCGTTTTCTTTCTGTTGTGTAGTGTACGCATCACCATATCAGATGGGCCTTGTAGCAGTCACGAGCAATTGGCATCGTATTTTTGCCGAGCATGAGCAGCTAACATCGCATTGTATTTCTCGTCATCATCATCGCTGACTGCCACCGGACGGCAAACATATGCTTCATCAGTGCGAGCAAGCAACCGGGCAGCAGCTTACACGGAGCCGGTGACATTTTTCTCGGTCTTTCAGTGAATCGAATTAAGATTTGCTCATTGATTGAATTGAAATTATTGCAAAATTGTTCCAATGCTACTAGTAGTATGTTTGAGGTAAAAAAGTTGCTTGTTATAATTTATATTGGGATAAAAGTTTATACATTGAACCACTCTATCTCAAAAACCTAGATGGGCCGCCGTGGGTTACTAGCTAGTGTGCAGATGAATCAAGATCATCTGTTCACTCGCCCGGTACTAATTGGTTCGAAAACGATGGCCCGGTGTGGCGGTGCGCCACAGGTACACTTGCAAGTGTAGCTTTCGTGCGTGTCAATCAAATTTCTTGCTGCGTGCAATAATCATGGCAGCAATGATATATGCCTATTTCGATCGACGTACCAATAAGTGTCTCCAGGACGGACGATCGATCGATCGAGAGTATTTGCTTGCATCGCACACAAGAGAGAGCACACGTAAGTATCAAGTGTTGGATTATTACTCGTGCACACAAGAAAGAGCACATATTTGACGCGCAGCATACGCTTCGACAATCACCAGCTTAAGCTTCCGAGCTCCGTCTTCCAGTCTTCACTGATTTCCTTCTTTCTGCTGAATCGTCCACGAACCAAGATGAATTTTTTGCCGAACTAGCCCCCCAGCTAACTTTTTTGACAAATTTGGCCTCCTTTAAAACGAAATTGCAAAAGTAGCCTAGCGGAAGGCCTTTCCGCCAATGGCATTGGCGGAAGGAGAGCAAAAGCGCTTTTCAAAACAAATGCACAAACACTGCACGTGTACCGTTACAATGCATGATACAGTACATTCCGCCAATGCCATTGGCGGGAAGTCCACATGTTTCTTTCTGGGCTTTTCGCCAGGCTAGTTTTGTCAATAGTTTTTAAAGGATGCCAGTATTGACAAAAACGTTGGCCATGGGGCCACTGTCGCAAAAAATTCTCAGATGGACTACACAGAGTAAAGATAACAGCTGTTGCAGGATCGGATGGATGGATAACGTAGGATGCTTAAAACATACCCCTTCTGTTCCAATTTGACTCAAATATGATTGCATCTATGACTAAAAACCGTCTAGATACATGTAATAGAAATAGAAAGTCAACTAATGTGTGACGGATGGAGTATTGTATTTCTAGTCTTGGGTCTTTCGATTGATTGATTGAAATTACAGATAATTTTGGTCCCTTTATTGTCCTGGGGTCCGATCGATGGACCGCGAGCACGAGCATTTGTACGTTCAGCTAGCCGTACTGCTTACTCGATCGATCGGAGCCTAGCAGCTGGCTGGGAACATTTGTACGTACGTCCCTGATCGCACGCGAACCTTTAACAGTTTCCGTTTAGATCGTTATTATGATCGATGGACGTATTGCATGCATTTGCATGGACACGAGAGGAAATTAAACGGTGTAGCAATGATTTGCAATTGTCCTAAATTAACTAAAGAACCAAATTGGCACATCCATACGAGGCATGGGCAATTGACCCCAAAAAATATGAGAAATCAATTTTTTAATGTTATAATTATTTTGAGTTTTTTTCTACAAACAAATCCACATAAACCACGATGGCAAATCTAACAATGAAGACAAAAAAATTGCATTAATGTCAGGAATATGCAAAATTATTATTCAGAATGTGCAACTTATCCTACTTGCACATTTTGAACGTCCTTTTGCAACTGTGGTCTTCAAAATGTGGAAACTAGTCAATATTAAAGGGCACATGTCGAAACTTCAAAATTTCCTCATAAATTTTCCCATATCAATAATCATGAATGTGCATTTTTTATGTTTACAAAAATCTCATATAAATCACATGAGAAACAACAACAACAACAACAACAACAACAAAAAGGTACAAATCTGTATGGACGAAAACGACAACAAAAATATTATGCATTATTTCTCGTGTCCAAATTACCCAAGTTTCACGCTTCTAAAAATGGAGTTACACTTATATTTGTGCAACCACACGGCTGACCAAGCTCCGGTGCTGCGGGAGCCGGAGTCCGAGGAGCGAGGCCTGGGGGAGTGCGAGGATGAAGACGCCGAGGATCTGGAAAATTGGCGTGACCAGCAAAAAAGGTAACGCCTGATCTGCCCCATTTTTTGGGTTCTGTGCACCGTTCTCAGCCTGCTCGGGTGTACGGTTCTTGCATTAGTCACCCAAGCATTCCAATAAGCCTTGCTCTCCTGTTAATTAGCTACCGTTTATTTATCTAGCATGATTGAAGCTGTCTACCTGAGCAAGGTTATTTACTGGGTATCAGCAGATTTGTCCATCTGCAATATCGATCATACTGTTCTTATTCATTAGATTGCTAGTTTGCTGATCTTGTAAATCTCTTCCCCGCTATAGCAAGTTAAGGTTCCCACTGATGATTTGCTAATTGCTTGATGATGGGCTTCGCCCTTTCCCCTTGACTGGCGATATAGACCCTAGGAACTTGCATGTGCTCACTATCCTTCACCATCATCATCGATAAGGAACGTGTAATTGTTCAAAAGCCTTGTACTGGACGCCAAAGGTGGGCTTACCAAAATACTGGTCATGCCCATCAGCCCATGTAATTTGGCCTCTGTTTGGTTGGGTTCCTAAATTGCTAGAAGATCACTAAACTTTGTTGGCAACATATTTGTTTTGTTTGTATCACTACCAATATTAGCATCTACTAGCGGTCAGAAACTCAAAATAGCTTCCATATTTTGTGTACCTGTGGTTATACTAGGACGGGCTAATGGCTAGCTCTAATTAAGTGGTCTCTTATGGGCCTCATAGAGGCTAAAAGTAGTATTTGAATTTCATTGTCTCCTGGATGAATGACCAGATTTGATGGATTTGGAGTATCTCACAATATATTATATATGACCTATGTACGAAGTACCAATTTCTTGCCTTGTAATTGTTCAAAAGCCTTGTACTGGACACCATAGGTGGCCTTACCAAAATACGGGTCATGCCCATTTTATTTGGCCTCCGTTTGGTTGGGTTCTCTAAGTTGCTAGAAGATCACTAAACTTTGTTGGCAACATATATTGTTTGTTTGTATCACTACCAATATTAGCATCTACTAGTGGTCAGAAACTCAAAATAGCTACCTTATTTTGTGTATGTGGACCTTAACTTCTAATTATCTGTCTTGTTTGCAATGTTATTATCAAGTTATGTCATACGTTAATTCAATTTGCTGTGATTGGTTCCCTCTGTAATGTTGGCTTTTCATGTAACTGGACAAGCATAGCCCCATTTTTTTGGTTTCTGTACACCATGCTTATGGTCTGGTTCCGACCTTTCAGGCTTATTGCAAAACTCGGCCGTATATATGTTGATTGTGTCATCTGCTTCACTGTCATTGGGTATGGGATGCGTGCCCAGCCTGCGCGTGACATGGTGAAACGCATTTCCAGCGCTGTCAAGACCATTTTGTATGGGCAGTCGAAGAGAGGTGGTGGTGGTCAAGGACCGTCCGCTGAATGAAACCTTGACAGAGCTACCCAAGGAGATCTACCAGGGATCACAAGTGTACCAGCTCCCAGACGGACGGTTCGTACACATCCCTGCTGCTGCTACTCCGATCCTGGGCGCAACATCTCCAGCCAAGACCCCTCTCGGAGGATGGACCCTCGCAGGACTCGGCTACGCTTCGTTGGTGGGGTTTGCTGAAGAGCTTGGTAGAAAAGCAGCAAATTCCAAGCTGGAGATAGACAGCGGAGATACCCCGGACCCGATGGAGGTTCCATTTTGAGTATCGTTTCTTCAGTATAGTTTTTGGGAGGATGACTTTAAGATGAACTCTTTGGTATGCTAAACTGTCTTTGCAACTCTTTGTACTAGCCGTGGACTCGCGCTTTGCCGCGTCGTTGTGGGACTTGCATGATCAAGTCATTTAGTTATACAAGTCATGATGCTATTGCTCTCAGTATATATCCTTCTATCCATTTTTTGCTTATCTTTCCATCAAATATTCGTTCAATTGATATGTCTTGCGTGCAGGTTGTATATTTGATTGTATTTTGATTTACCTCTTGACATGGACTCCTAATTTTATACGATCCAAAATATTCAGGATTAGCTAATCTTATTTGTTTTCCTTTTCTTTAACTGTGTAAAATCCTTGTAGATCTGCATAATCCGAATAACCAAAAGCCTATAAAACATAGTCCTACTAAGTAAAAACTTCATATGACATATTAAAATCCCGCTAGTATCAAAAAGGCACACTTCCACCTTTACATATCCTCCTTGCATGGGTACTCAATGCAATGATCAGAACGAAAATTCAGTGGTGGTTTTCTCCTTTAAAAAAAGGGATTTGCAGACTCATTACTCCCCATCAATGACACCTAAAAACGAAATGGCAGGATATCAAACAATCATCAGATGAGGAGTACATAATGGAACTGATCTCAGTGTGAACAATGACTCACTACAAGCTGATGGAAACATAAGAATAGAAATTGAAATCTGAAGCGCTAAATTGTATTGATGCTTGGATCATCTGGCTGAACAAACCTGGTAATCCATAAAAACCAGGAAAGATCATTATCTACTTGCATGCTCAGGAGCGTCTCCAATTTTTTTTTTTTTGCATGCTTAGGACTGTCTCCAAAATATTCAGGATTAGCTATCTCCTAGTAAGTAGTGGCAGAGGGGCTGCCATGTTAACAACTTTTTTTTTGAGCGAATACTATGGTAACAACTAGTACCGTCCATCTCCGCCGATCAAAAGAAACAGGTCCGGACGAAGGGCGCCCAAGCGCCTTCAGGCTCTGAATCGGGTTTTTTTTTTGAGCGACTCTGAATCTTTTTTCTCTTTTTATGAGGGGGAGCGACTCTGAATCGGGTACGTTAGATGGGTTCGTGGGATTTGAATTCGTGGGCCCATATGTTTCGGCCTTATTACAGAAAAGAAAGAATACATAGGTTCTGGCCCAAGTTCTGTATAGAATTGTACGCATTATACTGGGCCATTTGGTGGTCCTTGTTGTTCCATTTCTGCCGGGTAACGTGCGACCAAATAAATATCCTGAAATCCTAGCCGTCGAGAGAAGATCTAGCCATCCTCGTTGAAGGAAATTTCAATCTTCGACGGTTTCCCTCGTCTCTGACTGCCGTTTCAGCGTTGAGAGACGGGGAGAATCACGGATCAACGTCTGGCATCAGTTTTGCAGTTTTCTGATTAAGTTTGTGTGTTCTTCACAGTGTCATCTTGATGGTGGAGATGGCGTCGTCTAGAAGATTTATGTTCTGACTCCGTCTTCGTCCTGGCGTAGGCGCCGCGTCCTATTCCATGGAGTCAGTGGTTCTCGCAGTTCTTTTTTTGTGGTGTTTTTGGTCTTTTCCCTCGTCAATTCATCAACGGAGAAGCAGTTTCACTGCTTGCCTTGTAAGGGGTGTGTCTCTAGCCATGGTGCGTTTAACGATCTTAGGTTGCCATTGTTTGAGGTGAACGACTCAAGCGGCTTTTTAAAACCTATAAGATTAGTCCAGCTTGTGCAAGCATGGTGTTCTGCAATTCCGTTATCGATTACATGGAGAAACGTCAAGATGCGGAAGATGGATCTAGAGATGTTGATTTCGGAAGACCATGATGGAGCTTTTAGTTCTATAGTGGATTTTCATTCCTTATGTTCGTTTAGCTTGTTTCAATCTATTATACTTTCTTCTATGAATCAATAAAGCCAAACGTTTGTTCTAAATTTTTTTCTCTAGTTTGTTCCTTAAAAGAAAATCTCTAGTTTGTTGGCCACGATTCGGTGCGCAGAGGGTGCCGTGCGCCACCCGTCCGCGTCCAAGTCCCAACAGAGGTGACTACAAAGGAAGCTCACCAGGACCCAAAATAATGAATCAGTGATTCCATTCCGAATGTCCAGTTGCAATTCCTGCAAACAATCAGGCAACCAAAAAATTGGGGAGAGAGGAAAAAACCTCATGGGAGGTAATAGCAAAATTCCGGCCGACAAATATGACATACACCAACACCAACAATCTTGGTCTGGAAGCACAACAGTCAGAACCTATCCATTATAACTGATACAACAAGAACACAATACAAAATTGACTCATGGTAAACACAATCTTCAAAAGCAGGCAAGACCCTGCAAATGCACAGTTAGACAAATCATATCTTCTCTCTTTCTTTGGGCATAGATGTTGCTCCACAATATGGCACTCTAGCTCCGGTAACAAATTTGGCTCGACTGCAACCGCCGACTAAAAATACAACCAATCCTCTTCCTCAAAGCACAACAGCTGCCTTGTCCGGAGTAACATGCAGGAAGACGGTGGCCACCATGCTGAAGGCAAAAGATTTTTTTTTACTTCAGATAAGGCTTATATGCAGCTTTACATATTGATCTCTTCCAGGAGACATCGGCAACAAGACTCCCAATCTACAACGCACCTGTTCCCTTCATGAAAAGAAAGATTGGGGCATCGCAGATTTCTCCTCTAGGCGGTGTAGGAAAAAGAACACGCAGTTCTCCTCGTCAACCATCGCATCTGCTCCATGTGGCTAGCTGGACCTGTATATATGCCGCAAAAATGTAGGACCAATTAGATCACGATGTAAAACTAACACACAGACATGCAGTCGTTCTATGGTGAAACATTGCATAAATGAAGATACGTTCGTAGAACTTACCACAAAGACTTCTCTCTTGAACTTGCTTGCCAGACACTTGATGGCGATATCATCACCAAACACACCTGTACAGCCCATCCCGACTCTCATTGATGGTCAGTAAGCCCTCTTCTGTGTACTGCAGGGTGATTATGCCATGTTCATCCTCTGCAGAACCAGAAATATCCATGTACTTGGCCCGCTATCTCCGTCGTTTACAGTGATACATCTATCTTTGTAATTCCTCCGTCCCATATCAAGTGACTTTTTATTACATGTATCTAAACACATTTTATGTATAGATAAATACATATTAAGACAAATTTGAGTAAGTTAATATGAGACGGAGGGAGTTGTTTGTATCGGAGCCGATCGCCTTGTGGCTCGTGTGAAGTAGTGAATTGCCCTATTGCGACGACAAGGCCGGATGTTCAGGACAAGTGTGGAAAGGGCGACAGCATCTGGCCAAAATCGGGGTGGCAGGGAAGCACGAAAGATAAGTGCACCAACACCATCGTTAAGTAGTACTAGTATTACGTAGGACACGATCGGCACTGACCATATTGTTGTCAGGTGTATGGACAGGTGAGGCGAAGAATTAAGGATGCCATTGGCAGGGCAGCATAATTGTAGTCCACGAAGTACCTGTCGTCCACGGAGTACTATTTTAAATTTGTTAAACAACTAAAATCCCGGTGATTAATTAGTTAGTTTGCCCCCCAAAAAAACAAAAAAAAACTTGTCAACTTGGCCGGCCCATCAACCAGATCTAGCAAAATTCAACAACAATGCCGTCATGGAGAGATGGTAGCAGTGGCGACAGCTCATTCCTTGATCATCTCGACCGCGCCGACAGCAAAATTCAACAACAATGTTCGTCCTAGGATCCAGCTAGTTTGTCATTTTCCTTAAACTTTAGTTCGTTTCTTGGCTAAAAAATACACGGGAAATTTGTGCAGACCGGTCGTCCAGACTGGACCCGCGATCCTGTCTTCAACGGACTGGATGATCGTTTCTACATCGATTGCCACTGCGGGCTTCCAGTAGCCCGTTATGTTGCATTCGATGGCCCTAATCTTGGTAGAAAGTTCTGGGGCTGCCAGTTGGAGGTTCATTTTCATCCACACATCAAAACCGTGCGCTAAGATTGAGATGGCTATGGCATTATTGGCAATCTATGGACTGCTGCGAGTCAAATCCAGCTTGTCGATCTTCCGGATTTGATCTCTTGGAATGCCTTACCTAACCAATGCTATTAGGCGAGCTCTGCATACAAGATTCAATTTCTTGGAAGGATTGAAAGTCCTGATCTGAATTTTATTTGGAAGATAAAGTCAGAGGGAAAGATTAGACTATTCTTATGGCTTCTTATCCAGAACCGGCTATGGAATGCAGATCAAAAGGGGTTGGCCGCATGATGGCAACTGCTGCTTCTGCGACCAAATGTTGGAATCGGCTTTTCACATTGTCTGGGGTTTCTTATGAAGCAAACAAGTGCAAACAGCCTACGAGATTGCTAAGGAGGCTTCTTCCCTAAAGAGATGGTGGAGCAAAATCATCAAGATTGGAAGGCAAAACGAGAAGCACAAGGATCTGTCTATGGCAGTCCACACTATTTGGAACATTTGGAAAGAGATTGCTCTCGAGCGTGATGCTCCGCCTATCACTCACCTCTCATCTCGCAACCACTGATGGACGGCAAATCACAGTGCAAACTGACGGCAGGAATGTTGTTCACAGTGTTAGGCCACATCGGATCTCAGTCGTCTAAGAAATAGTTATTTCTCAATCAACAATCGTAGCCATCCAATGAAGATTTTCTTATCAATCGGACCTATATTAGTCTTACTCAAATCTCAATGATTGAATCAAAAGATTGTTATCATTGACTAAGAAATAGTTATTTCTCAGTCACCTAAGAAATAGCAAAACCGATTTTTCTTTCCCCCTATAGGGGCAGGTTTTCGTCCTGTAGTCAGTGTTTCGATTGCGAGCACTGATCAGCGGGTTTCCTGCCCAGTAATATGTCTCTTTCTTGTCTCCACAATGGTTTCTATGTGTGTCTGAATGGAAAGGGGGGAAACCCCAGATTGACCTTCACCCAAGCACTGTTAACACTGTGAACCAGCTGTTCACCCAAAAAGTTAACAGTGAACCAGCTGTTCACCCAAAAACTGGTGAACCAATCCAGATTTACAAAGGAGTCTGTCTCGGAAGAAGTCTTGGTGGTCCTGATAAATACCGATATAAGCCTCTTTAGGGAGGCTTGGGGGAGTAGTCCGATCATCTAGGGACGATCTTTGGATCGTCTTTTCTCTATTTTTTTTCCTTGATTTTGCTTTTTGTTTAATCTGTTAACCATGTACAGTTTTTCCTTAATCCTGCCTGCCCGTCAAAATATATATGTTGTTCTTTCGCCCGCTTCATTACAAAATACAGCACGCTACACATTTTTGGCAGGACCAGAGGAGATGTCAATTCGTGCAGTGGTTGGATCCCGCTTGGTCTCCTAAACTGAGCAGTGAGCAGGGCAATCAAGAATGCTGCATCAGAAGAGAGATGGGATGGACATGGCCGTAAATGATGGCACTGCTGCTCTTGCAGCTCTCTACGAGGGTATCGACCAAGAGAGGACACGTTACGAGAGGCTTCCAACAGGATGCTAAACACGCCGAGAAAATTAGAACAATGAGACATCAAATCACACGGTACAAGATGATGTTATTCGGTGCCCTTGCATTGTGTGTAACATTTTGTAGCGAAGTGTTGCTTCAAGTAGCATAAGGTCTATTGTTTATGTGCAAACCACGTTGTAACGCAATTATTAATAAATTTTTCACATGCATTCCCGTGGAAAATACTGGCTTGTTTCCTTGCGACAGTCAGAACCTCTCTGTGCAAAGTTGGACCCATTTTTGGACAACGATAGCTTCTGCGGTTTTCAGTGCGTAACCATCGACAACGATAGCTTCTCCATGGGTGTGGCGAAGGAGAAGGCCCCCAAAGATCCGGGGTCGGAGAAGAGTAATAAGGAGAAACCGTCAGTGCCGGACCTGCCGGTCCTATATGGATTTTCCGTGAAAAACCGCCAGTAACCGAAAACTGGTGCATCAACTGGACGTGTCAATGGCGGACACATGTTACGGGCCATGGGGTGATTTTTTTGGCCCAGCAACGTATGGCCCATGTAATAAAGAAAATGTCCCCACTCAACCCATTTATACACTTTTGCCCCTTCAAAATATTTTCTCTTGGTTCATGCACCAGCCGGCTTTGTCGATGAGCAGCATCCGGATATGCCTGGCTCTTGAGCAAATCAGCAGATAATAATACTTTTTTTCTAGGAAAGATTGGTACGATTCTTTCTGTTCATGGACCAAAAATCCCATGATGGACCTAATTTGACCATTGTGCTTATCACGGATTTAGGCATGTATACACACAGATCTGGGCCAGAAACAAACGTCCATGCTAGTCCTTTGTACCTTTTTTTTTGGAGGAAATACTATGCGAGCACATGCCGTCTTGGCTCCCTTGGTCGTCGTCCATGCCGGGCTCCACGGAATCCCCATCCGGCGCCTGCATCCGTTCCATCGAATGGATGATATCTTTGCAAATTAATCTACTTCGTACTATTAGGAGATCCAGAGGTTCCTTTACGAACGGCGAGCACTCGAACCAGCATGCCGACGACTTGGTCTCCCGCCCGGCCGGCGGCGAGGACTCCGCAAGGTACATGCATGGACTGATGGTGCGAGGCCGGCCGCGGCGGTGCACAATTAATGGGCCTCGGCCTGCACCGCACGGGGCCATGGCGCCATATATATATATGTGCTCATGCAAGCATCGGCGATGGAAGCAGCCCAGTGTTTGGGGACGCGACGCGAATCATGGCGCAGGGGAAGGAAAGCGAAGAGGAAGGGGAAGGAAAGCTCCTCCGACGCCGCTGCGTATCCGGATTGCTCGAGTATACGAATCCGGACCGAATCGAGTCGATCGTGTTGGTAGTTTACGAGTTGTTTATGGTTAGAGTTTGAGTCTCATTAGGACATGAGCAGCGGAAGATGTGCGTGCGTGCGTCTTCTCCGTGAACAGAGGCAGCCGGCGAGTTAGTAGAGAGCTCGTCGAGTTTTTTTCTAAGTTGCCGTAGGTGTGCGTAGCAGATTCTCGGGCCAAAGCTAACAGATCGAGGACCTTGATACGAGCTCAGTACGTGCCCGCCTATATATCTTGTGTCGGGGAAGACGTACGTCCCGATCGAACCAAGCAGAGGCGACATGGCGGCGCTCCGGCACGCGGCGAGGAAACTCTGCCAGCGGATCTCGCTCGCCCGACGGTCCATGACGTCCACCGAGGTAAATTGCCCTAAACTCTAAGCTTTTCTTGTTCCTTTTTTTTTTTTTTTTAGCGAAAGCTTTTCTTGTTCCTCTTTCCGAGTTGGGGCCATACGTACTTTTTCAGAGCCAGCGAAAACTAATTAAGCCGTGCGCTCTTTCTGTCTCTGGCTCTCTCGTCACGGCCTCTCTCTGGGCTCCCGTGTTTGCTTTGGACCCTGGGCTGCTTGCTGGGCTGGGACGCCCAGGCCAAACCTTTTTTTTTCGGCCTGAAAAAACTTTGCCACCCGGTCCCCGACAAACCTTTCCTTCACAAAAACCTTCACGTATACCTAGCTTCAATTCTGCCAAGGAAATATGCAATTTTGTGAAAGAATTCGTATTTATTCTTGTACCCATTGCTCAGTAATATATCCATCGCTCGTATGGCCAGCATGCAGGTCTTCATGATGAGCTCAAGTTACAAACGTCGCAAAAGAAAGAAGAGTTGTACCGTCTGCTCGAGCTGGTACACTACAAGCGAGTCTACCCAACCTTCTCCCTGGAATGCATCCATAATTATCGGCTGTCAACTCAACTTGCTGCACAAGTTCATCCCAAATATGGTGAAACCCTCTGGTAGGCTCTCAGACCTATATATTTTAATATATGCCAAGTTATTGTCATTAGTTAATGGTTATTTTGTCGTCACGGGCAGGGAAGCATATCGATTTGATAGAGCGCTCATCGATACCTACATTGTGTTTGTTGTGGCTAAATACTATTACGGTCGTTTCTCGCAGTCTGATGGGAAAGAAGATGACACCATGCATGGTGACAAACAAGAAAAGTGAAGCCAACGTACCTTATGACGGAGAGCCAAAGACCGAGACGACTTAATTAGTTTTCCATGGTGAAAAGTTAGCTGTATTTAGTTCTGATGACTAGAGTACTTTTATTGCTAGTACATTTCTATGGGACAATAATAAAGTGTATAAATTAACAAATAAAAGTGTAGTGTTTCTTTTTCATCTTACTAAAAATAATTGATGAATTGTTTTGAGAATAATAATTGATGAACAAGCACTTGTCGCTTGGTGCGCAACAGATTTTTTTTGCAAGTTATGAGTTTGTATAGCGTCACTCAACAGAAACATAAAGCTTCTTCATATTAAATACTTTTAGATACATGCGAATTTAGACAAATTCGAGTCACTACTTATTCCCGGACGGAGGAAGTAGTTTTTCCGAGAGGCATAAGAGTGGGGTAAATAAATTAAATTACTTGACGTGGTTGGAGCTCTATATAGAGGGTTCTCAAAGCTGAATAGTTTATATTTTCAGAATTAATAGAATTACAAAGGTAAAACAGTAGCTAAAGCAATAATGCCAGAACCAGATTATATCTGCCAATCTCAACTGTAGTAAAGATAATGGACAAACACTTCTTTACTTGCACCATTTTATAACATGTTATCTTAAAAAACTCATGGTTCACTTTTAGTAATACCACTTATTGTGAAACAAACGAGATGGAAATGGTAGTTAAACTTCTTTTTAAAAGAAGACTGTAGCAGAGGTGAGCTTGCCATTCTCATCGTAGCAGAGGTGAGCACTACCCTTGTCACGAGAGATGGCACCTGGTATTGCGCTTACAAATAAGATGGCATCCGGTGAATCTCTTTTATTCTAATTCTTCTTCCAGCAGCCAGAGAGTAAAGATTTCCTTGGCCTTCTTAGGCTGCTCATAGTGAGAGTAACATAAGTGATAATATAAATGCCAACTAAGCAAATTTGGTGATGTGGCATGTTATTAATGAGGAGAGAGATGTTTGTGGTAACTAGATATGTTACCATAACATCACACAAACCAAGGTAAGATGAGTTTACAAGCTAATAAATGACATAATGCATGACACCACATATATGTTACTATGCACTATGAAAGTAGTTTATCCCTAATAATAAAAACAGTAATAGTAACTTAAACTCGACCTTTGCCGTTGTCACAAGAGACGCCAACGAACTCCATGCAGCCAGGCGCCCACAAACCAATGGTCCCAAGGTCGATGCCTCCTCCACAAGCCATGCCTCCAAGACGGGAAGTGACGCAGCCAGCGCCACCATCGCCCGATCTAAAATGGATCTAGGGTTCCCTCGGAGCTCAGCTAGCGAGGAGAAGATAGGACCAGGCCAAATCAACGATGCCTCCAAGGAGGTGAGCGACACCCACGGACGCCGTCATCGCAGGATCCAGCCAAGGCCAGAGCATGACTTTCGCCGAGGCCTGATCTACGAGCTCCTCGCACAAGCAACCACACCCTGCAAACCGCAGCCACACACACCCACGAAGGAGTGGCCCCAGAACCACGGCTGCAGAAGACCACCAAACCCGCCGAAGCAAACTTCAACGCGAGCCAAGCCAAGAACACCACCTAGCATCATCCACACGCGCCACCGCCGTTGCGTCCGAGCTCCTAGGCCCAGATCCGGCCGGATCCAGCCCGCGACGAAGCCTAGCCGCAGGGGGGCACTGCGCCGCCCACAGCCATCCCGCCCGCTGCATCTCGGTGCCTGATAGAGCCGCGCCGCTGGCCTCTGCTTGGAGATGCCCACGGCCAGCCACCGCACCGCCCCGGCGAGCCCCGCTCGCCCCGCCGCATGTGAGACTAGCATGTGGACCAAGTCTTAATAAAGTTGTACATTTTTATATCTCACTATTGTACTTACTAGCTATTGCTTGGGCTATACGTGATATGGCATGGGTGTTGGGTTTGCCCAAAGATCAAGACATGAAGACGCACAAGCAGAAACGATCGCACAATTATTTGGCCAAAGGCGCGTATCGTGCCCTCTATTTTTCTCTTTATTTTTTTCTCACAAATCCACGGCCTGATTAAAGCTATGCTGACTACCCGTGTATTTATACACGCAATGCCAGGACACAACTAGTACTATCCGGACTCCAACTCCAACTCGTACTTGAACCTAACTTTACTCCTAACTCACATGCGGCCATGACTCTTAATGGACTAGCGCTCTCAAACTCTAGTATAACCCAAACTCAAGATTAATTCTAACGATGGGCTTACGACCAGCACCTAGCTCTCTTGCTCCTAGGGAAATCATTTTTTTTCTGGCTGTTGTTGTTGCAGTTTGCAGGAACGCGGAGGACGTGTTTTCCGCCAGCGAGTTGATGATGGCGGAAGTGGAACGGCGAAGACGGTGGATGTGCGGTTGCAGCTTGCGGCGGCGGCCATTGCCGATCCCTCTCCTTGATGCTGCTGCTGCCTCCAGATTGCGCTGAGGAAATGGCGGAGGAGTACCATTTCCTCGACGGCAGCGGCGGCCGGAACAGAGCACCGAGGCGGGGGCGGCTCAGGGCTCTAGAGAGACGATGAGGAGCACCAGAAGGTTCAGGACATCGACGCGGAGCTGAGGGAGGTGGCGCTCGAGTCCGGGACTCGCCGTACGAGGAGATCGAGTGGCTGCGGTGCTCGGCCGTCGTCGGGGAAGATGGACGCGGCGCCCGGCGATTCGCTGAAGATGGCGTCGATTCCTCCGAGGGGGGGGGGGGGGGGGGGGCTTCACCACGACGGGGCGGAGCTTGGGGGCACGTTGGTGCGGCTCCGCGAGGGCTCTAGTCTGGGCGGCGGCGCGAGGCGCGCATGCCGTTCGCGTTCCGGGGAGAACAAGGAACATGAGGAGGTGCGTCTTGCGGCTTCTGGTGCGCCGTGATGTGGTGGTTGCGGTGGCTAGCTTAATTGGTCGCGGAGGAAAGGGACGGCGTCGCCATCGACGAGCGAAGACGGCGGCCTGGACCGGCCTTGAATCTGGAGCCGGAGTAGCGCCTGCGAGCCGCTGAGGAAGGAGGGGTGGAGCTGGGCGCGCGGCGGAGGTGGAGCTGTGGAGGGAGGCGAGAAATTCAGGCGACTGTGGCACGGCACGGCCGTCACGAGTCGAGCAGCACGTCAGGCTGTTGAACTTGGCAGCCTTGCACTGAATCTCGTCCAGGCATTGGTTGTGTTTCTCATCCATCTATTACAGCAAGCACATAATCGAGGATTTGCAGCACGTTGAATTAACCTGCTGCCCATCGTCGCGTCGGCGAGCGCGCCAACACAACGACAAAGTTCGCCGTTCACCACAACGTAGAGATCGAGGGAGAGGGGAGATCCGGCGAGAAGAAATTGGCTGGTAGCGTGGACTCCGAAATTGGCTGCAGCAGAAATCTCGGAAAAAGGAAAGGTTGACGTGCCTGGAAATTAGCACTCCGACACCAAGGCATGAATATCATCATGTGTGTTCGGCCGAAAATCCGACGAGAACACAAGACCAGGATCGCGGAGCTATTTTGTTAGCCTTGGCAGAGATACTTGGGAAACAAACAGCCAAAAAATTAACAAAACACGTGCGTAGGTTTTTCTGACCACACGAGGTGTGTGTGTGTGTGTGTGTGTGTGGAATTAACAATCGTTCGTGAGGTGTAAGTGGTTGGGGGCAGACTTTTGGTTGGTCCAGCAAGGTTGAGAACATGAGTTACAAAGCGAAGGGCCTCAACCCAATAAATTGGAGGGTTATACTAGATGAGAATGCATCGCAGAACATCATTTATATTTTATACCGCGAAGAGCACGCTCGGCTTTACCATTTTGAGGAGATCGATGTACAAGGGCGGGCATGAGATTAGGCGAAGTAGGATGTCGTGGGAGAGAAAGAAATTACGGTTTTGAAAATCATCAAATTCTTTGCCGTTGATCACATTGAGTTGATTCAATAGGAAGGGGGACATGGGTCGACGTACGCATAATTGTGGAAGTTGAGAAAAATGGAGAAGAATTCGTCGCGCATAAGAAAGCTCCACATGTAATGCGAAAAGAAATCTTGTAATACAGTAAATTAATTTGTAGCCGGACCCGGCCAGAGACAATGTGCACAGGGGAGGGGAGGCCCAAATGTCACAATGCAAAGGGAGGGAGATGCCTTGGCTTTGAAGGAAGTCCTCCCGTTGTACGAGTGCTTCTCAGGGCAAGTAATCAATAAGGACAAACCAGCGATTATGTTCAGTCCTAACACATCGGCTGCTGATAAAGTGTTGGTCATGAGAACTTTGTCGATTCAACGAGAGACTATGAATGACCGATATCTTGGCATGCCGGTCCATGTGGGGAAATCGAAGAAGAAGGTTTTCAATTTTTTTTAACATTGAGTGTGGAATAGAATCCAAGGGTGGAAGGAAAAGCTTTTGTCCAAAGCAGGAAAGAAAATCATGACTAAAACCGTGGCTCAATCTATCCCAATCTATACGATGAGTTGCTTTGATATCACCAAGGGCATTTGCGAGCAAATTTCCACCATGATTGGACTCTATTGGTGGAATCACCGGGATAAAAGATAACTCAATGCACTAGATGAGTTGGAGGAAATTAATCAGAGGAAAGAAAGTAGGAGGGCTCGGATTCAGAGACATTTACTCATTCAACATGGGCATGCTCGCTAGACAGGGGTGGAGGCTGCTGCAAAATCCGGAATCCCTATGCTCCAGAATTCTTAAGGCCTGGTACTTTCCTAACACATGCCTATTGGACGCCAAGCCTTCGCCAGGCATTTCTTATACGTGGAGGAGCATCCTGAAAGGTGTTAATACTCTTAAATTGGGGATTATTTGGCGCGTGGGATCGTGGAGGAGTCCCGCGCGGTCCATCTTGATGCATGAATCGCGGTCACTTCGGTTGGGGATACCAAGTGAGTCATGGTCACCTCCTCGTCAGTTCGTCGATGGATCTGCGTTTTGACAACCTGACTTATAAGGGATGTGTCTCCAGCCAAAGTGCATTCAACGATAATAGGTTCTCATCGGTTGCGGTTAACGACTCATGTGGCTATTCAAAACCTTGTTAGTCCAGCTTGTGCAGGTCTGGTCTTCTGCAGTTTCATCACAAGAGACATGGAGAGATTTCAAGATGCGGATAACGAATCTAGAGATTTTTATTTCGAGGAATCTGATGTAACTTATAATTTCATTAGGAATATTCGTTGTCGTTTTTTATTTTAGTTTAGTCGATACTTTGTAATCTCTTTATTGAAGCCCAGTCCGTATTCCCACGTATTCTTCTTTCCAACGGGCAGAAGGCCCAGCGCCGGATCACTGGTCCAACGTGGGCCAATGGTTTTTCTCAAAAAAAAAAAATTGTGCCAATGGTTACTTTTACATGGACATGTGGTAAAAACCCCCTACTATTTTAAATTTGTTTAACAACTAAAATCCCGGTGATTAATTTTGCTGGAACCAATTTTATTAAAATCTCTGGTTTCTTATGAAGCAAACAAGTGCAACAGCCTACGAGATTGCTAAGGAGGCTTCTTCCCTAAAGAGATGGTGGAGCAAAATAAACAAGATTCGAAGGCGAAACGAGAAGCACAAGGATCTGACTGGCAGTCTACAATTTGGAACATTTGGAAAGAAAGAAGCAAAACGTTTGATTGCTCTCGAGACCTATTACTCACCGCTCATCTCGCAAGCACTGATGGACGGCAAATTACAGTGCGAACTGACGGCATGAATGTGGTTTACGTTAGGTATTGATTGACCTTTACACAAGCAGTACTGTTAACACTATGAACCACCTGTTCACCCAAAACCTGGTGAACTTATCCAAATTTACAAAGGAGTCTATCTCGGAGAAGAAGACGTGGTGGTCCTGTCCTGATAAATACCTCGGAAGAACGTCCTGATAAATACCGATATATAAGCCTCTTTAGGGAGGCGAGGGGGGAGTAGTCCGATCTTCTAGGGACGATCTCTGGATCGTCTTCTTTCTCTCTCTCTCTTTTCTCTTGATTTTGCTTTTTGTTTAATCTGTTAACCATGTACAATTTTCCCTCTACTTAATGAATTGCAGTGAATCCTGCTTGACGGTGAAAAAATATATGTTATTATTTCGCCCACTTCATTACAAAATACATCAAGCTACACATTTTTGGCAGGACCAGAGGAGATGTCAATTCGTGCAGTGGTTGGATCCCGCTTGGCCGGTCTCCTGAACTGAGCAGGGAAATCAAGTTATTATCTTTTTCCTTCTTTTTTCCCGGTAGACCTGCTGTACCTTATCCCAACAGAAGTATCTCCATGTTATCTCCTCGCAAGTGAGTCGGTGCATCAAAGAAACAATCCAGCAAATTTTCCAACGATACCTCGATTGTCTTCTCTAATCCATTATTTAGTTCCGGATCTACCTGGAGAATAAAGAAGTAGTTCGTGCTAAAGTTTTCCAAGGAATAACTTAGCATCATGCTTAAATGTTTGAGTACTTTATTGGCTGTAAACCAAATGTAGGTCTAAAAAGTTCGCCAAATAATTGGTCATCACAATGGCTGTAATCCAAACAACATCCACTTATCAAATTTTTGGTCATGCACTTGTTTTGGCCATGCCAAAATATGATTTTTTGGTAAGGCTGGTTGGGGCTCAAACCAAACGGACCCGTAGAGCTGGCGTTGGCACGGCGCCACTCCTCGTCCGTGATGCGGGGAGGACTCCTCGACGTGGTGGCGAGCGCCAAACCTGATGAGGAAGAAGAGTTTCCACCTGGGTGTAGTTGCCTTGGCGAGATCCAGACGGAAATGGATGTTGTTGTTGATGGTGACGCCATGCATGTTCTGGTAGGGGGAGCTAGGGAGGGAGATGAGCAGTTTGGGTGGAGAGAGAGGCCGGGAAGCGGCGGTGGCGGCGTTAGCCATGGCGAGCGAAGAAGAAAGGACGGAAGGCTCTGAGACCAAGCTGAATTGTGATTGTATTGATTCAGTTACAAGGTTATGAATACATGAGATGGAGAGCGGGGCGCTCATGCAGGACACGCAGGTGGTGCATGGCCTTTATCTAACGTACATCGATCACAATATAATCCTATAAAACAGTCTACATATTTCTACATGCATGCAATGCATATAGGACCGTCCATACATGCTCACCAATCCTTCTCCTCGTTAGATATGAGCCGAGCAAAACGAGACCCAAATTAAGTTAGACCAGAGCAGGAATCAAGGATCCTCCTCCATCGATCCATGGAACAGCTCCGTCAGGTCGGCGAGGCCCTGGGCGGCATCACGGCGCTCATGGCGTTCCACCACGAGCTCCGCGTGAACCCGCGCCAATGCCGCCTCCTCGCCGACGCCTGCGCGCTCGCCTTCGACGCCGTGGCCGCCGAGGTGAGCGCCCACCTCCGCCTTGAGGACAGATGGAGGCCCCTCGAGCACCCTCTCCGTGAGCTCCACCGCGCCGTCCGCGACGCCGAGCTCTACATCCGCCACTGCCTCCTCGGAGGCGCCGGCGCATCGTGGTGGGCGCGCGTGGCCGCGGCCACGCATGGCGACGAGTGCGTCGAGCACCACCTCCATGCCATCCTCTGGTGCGTCGCCGTCGTCCTTGAGGCCATCGAGACCGCCGCCACGGAGACCACGGCATCCTCGTGCGACGACGATCTTGCCCGGAGCAGCCGGCTGATGTTCGCCAGGGATTACGACAAGGAGCTCCTCGACCCGGCCCTGTTCCGGCGAAGCAGAGTCGGGAAAGCCTACATGGCCACCAAGGACCTCGCTGCCAGGATGGACATGGCGTGGAAGGAGGACCGCTGGCTCCTCTCGCAGCTGCTCGACGAAATGAAGCACGGCAGCTCGGCATCTTCTTCTTCCTCGAAGCCGTTGTCCCGGCACGAGCACCGGCTGGCCGACCTCCTCGCCGCGCCACACGGGAAGCTGCACCCGGCGTCGGTGCTCGCCCACGACTTCCACGTGCGGCGCCGCCTCGGAGGCTGCCTGAAGGAGGCGCATTGGATGGGGGAGCCATTCGCCGTGAAGCACTACGTCGGCATCGACGCCGACGCGGCGGACGCCGAGGCCGGCACGCTCATGGCGGCCGCGGCGCACCCGAACGTGGCGGGATGCCGGTTCTGCTTCCAAGACGAGGAGAAGCGGGAGCTGTTCGTCGTCATGGACGACCAGCTGATGACAAAAGATCTCGGAAGCTACGTCAAGGAGCAGGTCAGCAAGCGGCGGGCCACGCCGATGCCGCTGGTCGTCGTCGTGGACGCCATGCTCCAGATCGCGCGCGGCATGGAGCACCTCCACGCCAAGAAGATCTTCCATGGCGAGCTCAGCCCGGCCAACGTGCTC
Organism: Brachypodium distachyon; assembly: GCF_000005505.3. Classification (NCBI taxonomy): domain Eukaryota; kingdom Viridiplantae; phylum Streptophyta; class Magnoliopsida; order Poales; family Poaceae; genus Brachypodium; species Brachypodium distachyon. The sequence goes on along the minus strand of NC_016132.3, from coordinate 13,317,630 downwards.
GTCAAGCCACGGCACGGCAATTCCGCCGACGCCGGCTACCTGCTCGTCAAGGTCGCTGGCTTTAACCGTGAGCCCGCCGTGCCTGCCAGCCCCACCCGGAAGACATCGGCGCCGGCCAACAATGCCAATGCCAATGCCAGTGTCAACCCGTGCATCTGGTACGCGCCGGAGGTGCTGGAGCAGGAGACGGAGAAGCGCACGGAGAAGGCGGACGTGTACAGCTTCGCCATGATCTGCTTCGAGCTGATCACAGGGAAGATTCCCTTCGAGGACCATCACCTGCAAGGGGAGCACATGAGCAAGAACATCCGCGCGGGCGAGCGGCCGCTGTTCCCGTTTAATTCGCACAAGCAGCTCACGGGGCTCACGAGGCGCTGCTGGCAAGCCGACCCGGCGCAGCGGCCGGCATTCGGCTCCATCTGCCGCGTGCTCCGCTACGTCAAGCGGTTCCTCGTCATGAACCCGCAGCCGGACCAGCAGCAGCAGCCTGACTCGCCGACAATGCCGATGCCGATGCCGGCGGTGGACTACCTCGACATTGAGGCGCTGCTGCTGAGGAAGTTCCCGGCGTGGGAGGGCGCGGCGCCGAGGGTGGCTGACGTGCCGTTCCAGATGTACGCGTACAGGGTGATGGAGAAGGACAGGAGCAGCAGCAAGACGACACCGACGATGGCGGCATCGGCGGCGGCGATGCTGCACATTGGGAAGATGGACAGGAGCTCTGACTCCGGCAGCGACGGCAACTCGCTGTGCGGCGACGAGAGCGTCCACAGCGCGCCCGACGGCGTCGTCGAGGCCGGCTCGATGACGTCGAGCCGCGCCACCACGACGCCGCGGTCGCTGTCGGGCCGGAGCAGCGGCAGCAGCAGGATGGCGGCGGTGTCGACGTCGTCCACGACGTCCCCGCCGCGCAGGCCGGCAGCCAGGGTCGCCTTCAGCAAAGGAGGCGAGTGTTTGTTTGCCCAGCTATGTTATGTTGGTTGCTTCTTCAATACTACCTCGTTGAATGATGATGCTGATGATTAATGGCGTGCACCGTGCTTCTCTGCAGGGTCGCCGCAGAAGTCCAAGTCGATGGTGATCCGGGCGCCGGCGCAGCCAAGCACGCCCCGACGGACTCCGAGGATAAAGTCCGACGGGCAGCTGCAGGCAGCTCTAATTCCGCCCTCCCGACGGCGTGTGTCCAGTGGGCATGCTTCAGACTCCGAATTAGCGTAGGAAAATGCAAATGAAAGACTACATGTTTCATCACTTGATGTCGTTCTTATTTTTCTCCAGTCAGCAGACAAAGATCTTAGATACATACGGATCACTCTAATAAATGAAATCAAGCTTATGATTTCAGAAATTGGTGACGAGTTGCATTTCAGTACCAAACAAACGAGTCTTTTTTTTTTGACGGGGAAACAAACGAGTCTTCGATGTTCCATCCGTAGACAAATACATCAGGCAAAGGAACAGAAATGCATCTCAAGATAATACTCATGATTTGTGCCAAATTGAACATGTAATGGATATTAGACACAATCTCAGTCCAACAAAAGGATAGGAAAATCACGAAAATGAACTATTAGCAGCACACAGCATATGCTGATTATGTTTCAATCTCAATACATCATAAATGCTTACTGAATAAGACTTTATGAGTTAGGCAAATGCTTAATGCTTTACAGCCACCTTATTATTTCCCCCCAAGAGTGCAGCAACAATTAAGATCTGGAAGCGGTAGTAGGATATATCGACATGGGCTGAGAGGGCCTTATGCTGAATGGAGCCTCAGTCCTATTGTCCTTCTACTCGCCCTGCCTAACAAAAACGACTCAACACCTACAAAAATAGAAGTTGATAACGGCCAAGACTAAGCCCAATCCTTCAGTCTATCCTCATCTCTACTCCTAGAACATCCTTCACAGCCTCGTACGTCACGAATGCAATGGCGATAGATGGCACCACCTGGAATACCCAAAGCAAAGGCAGTAAATTAGAAACAAACAGTGTTAAATATTTCAGGAAGCTTTGTAGTTCATTAGAAACATTACCTTCACTGAATTCGGCACAAGACCCTTGTACAAAGCACCAAATCCTTCATGGCGAACAGTTTTCCTGAATGCATCGATCATACCATTGTACTGGAGTGCCTCCTTGCCTTCTCCAGTAACAATAGAAGCAGCATGATTCCAACCAACCATCTGCATTCTTCTCCTGACAACATCAAGAGGGTATGCAACAGTCTGGCCTATGGTTCCAGCCACAGCTCCACATCCAAGCCTTGTTACGATATGCAACTCGTTATCCTTTGCAAGTCCAAGAGTATTTGTCTGGAGAAGCCAGTCCTTCAGAGACTCATATACAGCGAAGTTGAGGCCAACATAAGGGACCTGCAAAAAGAAAACAAAGCATGAAGTTGTTAGCACCAATAAGCAAGGGTCAATTCACCAAGATAATAGCTGATTACTAGTTAAGAGGAACTCACAACTCCAATCACTGATGGAAGCCACCCTCTGTATAAAGCACGGAAGCCTTCTTCACGGTACACCGTGCCCAATGCATGAAACATACCACGGTACTGATAGGGAGACTGCTCTGTCTGCAGATGTGATATCAATGCAAGCATGTACCAAGTTACATTCAACTATCGATGTTCACAGAATCATGATGACAGAAACCAATGAAAACTAGACAGTACCTGAACAGTTATCCTACCCCTAACCATATCCATGGGATAAGTAGCAGACATGGCTATGATACCAGCAGTGGCTCCAGCTCCAAGGCGCAAGACTGGACTAAGCTGAGCATCCTCTGTTCAACATGATTAACATGTGATGAAATGTTGAATACAGATATTTTCATAACTTCACATCTATATGTATGTGACAAGACAATTAAACATGAATTATTTGTTTGTTGTGTGATAGTGTTCAATCCATAGATCTTTCATAACTTTACATACATATGTACGAGAAGATACTTAACATGAATTGTTTATTTCTTTGTGAAGTAGAGGATATTGAACAATGAAGCTTTTCACCCACATGTAACCTTTAAGAAACAATATATAACAAGTGTTCAGCCTCGGTTCTTGTTCCATATTTGACAAGTGTCAAGCTAGTTTGCCCCAACCTCTAGGGATAGAAAAGAGTAGGACATTTCTCGCATATGACAAAATTCCACTGGTACGCCCAATTCATGGATCCCCAAATTGCTTTTCATTTTCAACAGTGATTACTGGTTAGGGTTCAGATGTAACAAAGAAGACACAAATCTAACAATCTCATAACTTAAGGTTGTTCATGGATAGGGCATCAGTGTTATGAGGTGGACGAGCTGAGTTCACAAAAAAAACCGATAGAGCTGTCCTGGAAAACATGATTTACACTAGAATCATATGTCGGCTACAACAAGATGGCACATACTCATTCAGTCATTCCTAAACAAAGGAAGATGCAGAACTCAGGTAAACTAATCAGTGTACCAAGAATAAGGGAAAAAGACATACCATCCCCACTTTGTTGCCGGTATAGATACAATATACCCCTGTAGGAATGACACAGAAAGGAAATAACACATTAAATACTGCTTTACATGAAAACAAGAGCATGCCAATATGTTGGTAAAACAAGAAATTCTCCTAACCAATTTCAGGTCAAAAGAGTCTCATCATGCAAGAGAGAAAAGTTCTGCAAAGTACAAACTGCAAATAACAAGTAGGTGGTAGCACAAAAAGCAGTTATGTAGGGCAATATTAGTTGCAAACAAGAACAGACCTTGATGCCTGTTCATAGCTGAAGAACTTCACAGCAGAATTCGGGACAATCCTTGCACAGTTTGTTCCATTGCCCTTAAAAAGTCCACGAAAACCTTCGGTACCCCATATGTACTTAAGCCCTTGAACAGTACCATTGTACTTGATACTATGTGGATTTTGGACCTAAATTAAGCAAGGTAACACAAGTCAGAGGCCCAAGTAATTTAATCAAACCTTGCCTTTCAATACAAAGTACATGCACACATGGACAGCTGTAGCAACAAAAATATTAGCCTGTTATGGTTTGAAGACAAGTGCGATCAGTCTACTTATAGCATTATTTTCACAAAGCTCCAGTACTTAAAGTGGGAGCAATGAATGTGCACTCAAATAGTTCTGTTTAAAGTGGCCTCCCAAATTGGCAATGGATCTTAAATTGTGTTAACTGTTAATAACTGCCAATAAGATAAAATATGTCTTGGTTAGCAGACCATATATGAATAAACTCAGATAGCAGAAATGTGGACTGCATCTACATCCATGTAGCATAACTGTTTAGGTACCAAATAATAGAAGAAACTGTTGAATAAAAAAAACATATTTAAATTACTTAGACATGCGATCTTAGTGTCTTCTGTGGTGAACAGAACAAAGTAGGCAAAACCTAACCCATATTTAAATCACCGTCATAACAACAAGCCATCAGATAACAGCAAAGGAAAATAAAATTAAGAAGAAATTTACCTGAAGCAGGATCTTCAGTCGTTCAAGCGGAGCAACAGCGGTACGCGACCTGACCAAAATAAACAGAACACGTAAGTCTACGATATCCTTAACTGGCACTGGTAAATGTTTTCTTTGAAGAGTAAAGATTCATGGATCACAAGAGTACATCTTAGTTTCATACCACTCATGTATTTCAACTTTCAAGTATGCAAGAGGCCAACAAAATAACAATAATTTCAGCTTTGACTTCTGCCAACTATAACAACATTTGATGTCTATTGTCCCAACCAAGGAAAAGAAGATCAAGTCACCACAGTCAGCTACCAACCCATATATAATAATATATACTAACTCATCATAGATAGGCAAGCGGAGCTTTGCTGCAGCATTTACTAATGAGATTCCTTATGAAGACCAGAATACTTAACTAACACATCAAATAAAGAACACGCCAGTAATAAACCAGACTAAAAATGGTAATTCAAAACTGGAATCAACATGTAAATGCAGAGCCTTGACATGTATCAAGAATCAATACTTCTCTGGTAAGGAGGTAGTTAGCAACTGGCCAACCCAAACTTGGACATTAAAATGTCCAGCTCAAGTATAGTTATTCATACAAAATGTGCTTCCAATTAAAAAACTTGATCTGCAGACCACCAGATGGATGGCAAACAATTAAATAAAAATGAAAACAACATCATATTTACACTAATATGATGTTACCCAATCCAACATTTCCGCCAGGCACGCATATATTTTCAGTATAAGTTCTCTCCCCCAAAAAGGGTTAAATTGTCGGTACGCTGATTTATTTGCATGCAGACACATATAGGGTTTAAGTGTCGGTTAGCTGACCGAAACGAGACAATTTAGCATTCCTCGGACCGTTTTCCAGTGCCACCAGTGCAATTTGTCGGCGATAAAGAAACGGTCGTTACATTCCCAGGTTTATTCCTCATGGGAATGATTCAGATCACAGACCAAACTAACCCACAAGACCTGAATTATAATCCGTACCAGCAGCTATGCAACTACAATGACACGAGGCGGGCAGCAAATGTATTGGGGCACATGGTTTCCCAGCGAATCATACCAACCGACGAGTCTACGCAACGAGATCTAAGTAGCGCGCGACGAGGGTTTAAGCATGTCGAATCCGACACAGATCAGTAGATCACCCGCGCCGCCCACCCAACGCCATGCATCGAGTGGGATTCATTCAGACGAATAACGCGTATATCGCGGAAACCAATCATGTCGACGCGGAAACCCCCCTCAATTGCCCCCAGGACTGACGAACCCGGACACGGGCCAAACACCAACCTAATCGAGCCCGAGAGATCAGACCGAAATCGAATCGAATCTGGGGAACCGCCACCTACCGCAGAGCGAATCCAGTACAGCAACGACGGGAGCTAGTGAGGGGGGTTGCGGCGGAGAGGATGAGGGGGAGGAGGAACTCACAGGCCACCGGCGACGCCGCCGGCGAAGAGCGACTTGCAGATGGTGAGGACCTGGTGGCCGGGGCCCTTGACCCCCTCCCGCGCGAGCTTGGCCTCCTCCGCCAGGTTGACGATGGTGTTGACGGCCGTGTCGCCCCTGCTCTTCCCCACCACGTCCTCCGATGCCATCTCCTTCCCTGCGCCCCTCCTCCGCGCGCTAGAACCCCGCCCGGATCGCCTGCCCGCGACAACAACAACGGAGCCGCGCCAAGGGGAAGGAGGAGAGGAGACGGCGGCGTCGGCGTGTCGGCCCGGCCCGGGGCTTTTGCGGCGGCGGCGGGAGGAGGAGAGGGCGTGCAAGAGGCAAGTGGTAGAGGACGCAGCGAGAGAGGTGGTGGCTACTATTAACCCATTTCTGGCGCTATGCAGCGCCTAAACTGCCACCAACCCTCGTCTACCCACACGTCAATGCAGGCGGGACCAGACGAGTATCCGGTCCCGCGTGTCATTGAGATAATCTCGGAGCGCCGCGTGTGCGTGGGGCGAGGGTATTCAGGTGGCTTCGGTATTCTGGCTGGTGGGGTCGCGCGGGCCGGGAGGATCCGTGCCGTCCGTGCCTATCTTGGAGCGGTGGCGTCAGCCTCGGGATCTGCGAACGGCGGGACCCACGTGTCGGAGACTGAGGAATGATGGCGTATGATTAGCGAGAAGAGAGAGCGGCTTAACGGAAACCTAGATCCGTCGGGTCGGGGTGGGAAAGGCAAAGGCAGCGAGGCGGAGGAGCATAAAGTTGTTCTGCTGCTTTCCTTTACGGCCTGCTGGGCTCAATCTCCAGGCCCTCTATGGACTCTTCGTGTAAACTCTTGTTAAAATTTTCGGGGGCATCTGAAATATCTTCTTTTTTGTTTTGTTTTTCGCTGTTACTTTGAATCCAAAATTCTGGGGGACTTTGTTGTTTGGAGCATGTAAGTTGCTGTAACGCAGCATTGGATTGGACTGGCTGGTTGGTATGGGACGGGATGAATGAATGAAGTTTGTTTGTTGGGTGCCCGATCGATTATTCCAGATCCTTTTTGCTTGTCACGCCTCCATCAACGGTAACTGTCATGCACACACAGATAGAGTGTGTGTGGGTGATGTTGAAGGAAAAAAAGAGTAAGAGGGTCCGTGGCCAGGGGCCAGCCCGGAGGAGCTTCTTCGTGTTCGGGCTTCCGGTGGATGTAGACTTGGCATTTGGCCTTTCCTGGTCGTGTTGGGCCAAGGCGCCTAGCTTCTTCGTGCGTGCGTGCTCACGACTCACGGTCTTAGCCATGGTGGCCACAATTTTTCTGGACCACGATATTCACACACACAGCGTAGTGCCGCTCTTCTGGATAAACACTCGCGGGCCCCGCCTGGGGAAAAGAGAAAGGGATGGGTGGTTCTCAAAAAAAAAAGATCCGTGGATAGGGTTTATTCCCAGCAAATTCGGAACAAAAAATCGAGGACTGATGCGTGACAGCGTGAGTGAGTTCATTGGAGGAGGAGAATCTGTTGGGATGAATGCAACAGGGCAACGGCAAAACGTGGCGTGCAGCGCGCGCATCTCGATCGGTTTCAGATAAGGGAGTCTGGCTTCTTCTTTTTCTCGAGCGAGATAATTGGGCCGTTTGCTAAGCAAATAACATCGTGCGCTAACCGTGCGCCGATGATGGGCCGCATGGCGCAATTACTCGAATCATGTAAAAGCCCAGAGTGTGCGCAGCCATGCTTGTCCATTGTCATTCGCCCGCTTCCTCTTGTTGGGCTTCTGAAGCGCAAAGACACGGCTCTTTACATCCCAAAGCACTTCTTGGCGTGCAATCCTGGCCGAGAGAGCCCTCCTGTCGGCCCGTTTCGTTTGCTTTTTTTTGAGGAACCCTCTCGACCCGTTTCGGCCTCCACATCAGACGGAGAGCAGCAGGAGTAGTGCAGGACCTTTGGGCAAAGAGGCGTGTGTCGTCTTCGGCTTCCTACGGGTGGCCAGTGGGCTTCGAGGGAAATTTGGCCCAGCGCGTACTATACGCTAGCTCCATGTACTACATCCGGATACCGCCGGTTCTTCCCCTTTCACCCTCAATCGCCGTATGTATGTACGGAGTATTTATGTACAAATCCTCCCGGTCTACGTCTTGGCTGCGTGACATCATCACCATGACGTGCTACCTCACGGATCTACATCAACCGCAACAAACCAACCAACGGCTGTTATAAGGTCGATCGGGCTTAAGAGGTCAACCACAAATTTTCAGCAAAATTAAAAAATAATCAGCGTGCACGTAAATCTTCCCGTATCTAATTAGGGGACACCAACTGAACTATTTCTCTCAACATGCAGCCTATCCACCTTAGCAACCTCGCCACATCAGCATTTTAGTGTCTCATTATTTTTTAAGTAGTTTATATAATCAATTTATAAAGAAAACCGATTGATTAATGGAACCCCTTGATTAATTCCTCGCTCTGTAGGCCCATACATGCGACCCACAAAGTAAGCCTACTTCTGTCCAAGAAAAAAAACTCATAACTGTGTTTCTTCTTCTCACTTCCTCTTAGTATTCTCCCCCACACTCATCCAAATCCCACGATCTCGAAAATGTCATCCTAATTAACTCATGCTTGTCTTTTCCCCTTCTGCTGCCTCTTCATCTCCTCTTCATTGAACATTTCCCGTCACCGGCGGCAAGAGCCCTTCCGCCTCCTGTGTCCTCTCTGCACTTTCTCCCGGCTATATCTCACCTCGATCCTTCCTCCCACGGGACCCCTCCCACACCCAAACCAACCCAACCACAAAATGCCATACACTCAAAATGCCATACACTGCCATTAGTCTTCTCCGCTCTGGCCGTCGATGGGGCAGTAGGACGGATTTGTCTTCTCCGCTCTGGCCGCTGATGGGGCATAAGACGGCACACGGCAGTAGAGTAGCTTCCCATGGCAGCATTTTACCTTTATCTCCGGCCCATCACATAGATGTCCTATCTGGCTTTTCGAAAAAAGATATCCTATCTGGTTCTCCGTCATCTTTGATGTTGTTCATTCACAGGTTTTCACATCTCTATGTCCAGTGTCCTCCTGGTCTCCGACTACTCTGCATACCCCTGGTTCGTCTATTTTTATGCACGAGCTTTGCTGATTGCTGCAGATCTCATTTGGTGTTAGGCAGCTAATTCCCTGCCTCTTTTCTGCTCTGAAGCATTTAGAATTTAGTCTTTGTTTGATCTCCTCAGAGACATTCCCTTCTATTCTACAATATCGATCGGTCTGAGGTCTTCTATGCTAGGCACAGCAGACTAATCGAAGACAGTCTTTAAACTATCGGTTAACAAGTTTTAGTAACTGGTGCAGGAGGTATCTTCATTCCTTTCAGATTTAGCATTCCCGAAGATATATTCCATGCTAAACAGCCCATGGGTGTATCAGTAATGAAAATCCTAAATTGTTGGGCTACAAAAAATTGGTATGTCTTTGCCCAAATCTCCGTATAAGTTGGATTGTTTTCTTCATTTATGTTGTGCATATACTTCGGGGCTGCAGGCAGATTAGATTGTAGATACGCAGGTAGTAAAACCATGCGTGATACCATGTTGTCCGTACCGATTGAGTCAAAGAATGTGAGGAAATATCCATACTATTGAACCTGGCCAGTGCCTTTTGGATGGAAAAATAAATGTCCATTGATTCCCTAACTTATGTTTTGTAAATAGGGTAGTGCTATTATATTTTTATTTCAATCTCTCTAATTCTTATACTTGTATACGGACTACTTGCATCTTTGTAATATGATCATTTTCCATTTTAACTAACATTACTCGGTATTATAGTTAATGCACAAATTTCCCGCAGCAACGCGTGGGACATTGTCTAGTATAAGAACAGGTCAACCAGTTTCGCATCCCCTCGTGCATACAGGTACCGCCTTACATGTCACACGTGACTTAATCAGGGGCCGGCCGGCCTCGCTTAACTGCTCAATTAACGGCTTCAATGGCTACAACAGTATTCCTTTCGTTCCATAATTATTGTTAAAATATTACATGTATCTAGACGTTTTTTAAGAATAGATATATCCATTTTGAGCAAATTTGAGACAAGAATTATGGAACGCACTGTACAGTATAAGTCTTTTTCACACGTGCACCTATACCGTTTGTAGCTACACAAGAATACGTATACACGGAGCAACAAGGGGAATCTTTTTCGAGCTAATTGAGCTGCAGTAGCATGTATAACATGGTACCACCAGATCCCAGAATACGTACCCCATGTGATCCCGGTTCCATACACACTACACGACAAGATTTGCTACTCCATTCAAGTCTCCGGGCCGTATATACATGTGCACAGGTGCTTACTAAATTGATGGCCAACCAACAAACAAACAAACATGCATCTACTACTGCTCCCCGGCCCGGCCAGCAGGGCTGTTGTTGTTCCATAATGCTGGAGAGATTGCCTGGCTACTGCAGTACTGCTGCCTTAATTTGTACCAGCAACTGGAGCAACTAGATGGTCAGCTCTCTTCTGGAGTAGTATTATTAATCTTGCATCAATTTGTGACGGGCATGTTTAACTTGTAAGCAGGTACGTACGCCGACATGACATGTCCTGTACACAATCAAAGGAGAATTATACTGTGCATCCGTATCGAAAGCTCAGAATTCCGCCTTTCAGCATCTCCTGCCGTCTCGATCTCTCATCCCAATTTCCATCGCTAGATTGTGTAATCCTTGAAAGTGAAGGAAGGATGTAAAACAGTGCAAAGGCATGCAAAGGACAGAGTACAGTACAGAGCCGGCGCCCGTTGCAATCTTCAGGGTTTGGCAATGATATGTGAAATGAGATCGATCGATCCATGGCATGGCACATCAGCTGCTAGCTTTCTTTTCAATGGGGGTCAGGGAGGGCCGGGCTAGCTTATTATCAGGGGTTAGGTTTGCCTTGCCTTTCCGGTCTCTGGAAACGTACTTGGAAAATGATGCTCTTACATATTAGGGTCACTATAGTAGGCCAGCCATGAGTATATCAATCAATCATGTTTCCTTTGAACGAACCACTGGAACATCAACAAAGTGGCCGATGGGGCATCAATGATAAACTTTGATCTCTTGTGGTCAACTCTACAAAGCCATCTCTTCTCTCCCCCTCTCTCTCTAGACCCCTCTCATGAAAAGGATGCTACGCACTGATTTTAAGCTGCTTTTGTCCTCCATTTCATTGTAAACAAAGAAGCAAAGAGAGAGACCACACACACACATATGTGAGTGACAGAGACCTTAGAGGGAGACACACTCGGATTATTTGCATGTGCATCTATGCAACACACGACAGAGAGCCAGAAACCCAACAAGAAGGCCCTGGAAAGAAAAGGTTGATGGTTAATTCTGGCCAAGGACTAATCTCTGCACATGATCAGAAGCACTTAAAACTAAAATTAAACATCACTACTGTTAATAGAGATGTTGAGCTCGATCATATATCGTCCACATTCTACTTTACATATATAGCTAAATAGCTACTACCTCCCATACATATATAACTTACTTGTGTGGCGATATTCTGGTGGTGCATACTCCCTCCATTTCACAAAAATTGACGTATTTTGTTTCGTTAAAACAAGGTTTTGACTAATGAAAACTCTATTGATACATCTTTTTATACATGAAATTTATATCAATGGATTCGTCTTTAAAAATTATTGCTAATGATCATGGTTTAGTATCATATAACTTACATATTAATAGAGTAATTTTTGGTCAAAAGCTTGTCTTAACGAAACGAAATACGCTAACTTTTGTGAAATGGAGGGAGTATGACCGAGCATGCATGCATGCTGTGCATATGCACCAGCTACCTACATTTAACACAGGAGCATGCATGCATGATACACATGAGAACTTAATTACTAGTACATTTAACACAGGAGCATGCATGCATGATACACATGAGAACTTAATTACTAGTACTACATATAGTAATCGAGATTAGGTTAGTGGTTACATATGTGTGTGCTGATTCAGAGGGATGATGCACATATAGTTGGATGGGAGGTTGGCTGAATTGACACTTTGACAGGTAACCGAGGGAAAGGTGAGCACTACTGGTCGATCATGCATCTGAACTGAGATGGGAGTTCCCAATTAAACCGTGTACAAAAATATTTACTCCTATATAAAAAAAATACTCCTTGCAGTTATATAAAAATATATCAGATCAGCGATGGTGGTTTAATTTACCACAGGAGCACATGCTACACAAGTACACATGAGGACTTAATTACTTAGAGTATTAGTACTAGTCGTGAGCTATTAGTGGTTAGAAATTTGTTGATTAATTCGGGGAGATGTTCGTATGCACGATATGATCGATCGAGAGGCCGTTGGCTGAATTGACAGAGAAGGAAGGTAAGCCCCGTGCACACTGGTATGTGAACCGATGAGAGTCTCCAGACCACCATATGAACAAGAAATACTTCTTCAGTCCTATAAAATTATATATATTAGAGCTAGCAGTGACAGGAACAAATTTTGTCGATGGGAATATAAAAGCATGAACGTGCTGGATCCAGATCGTAGTTACGGTTAAGTCTATGTATATGTACAGGGACTTAATGGATGAGAATATTGTTTTTCCTAAAAAATATTTATGGAAGATAGAAATACCTTTGAAAATCAAGATTTTTATGTGGTTTCTTTATAGAAAAGTGCTGCTAACAAAAGACAATCTTGCTAAACGCAATTGGGATGGGTGTAAACAATGTTGTTTTTGCGGATTAGAAGAGACTATCCATCACTTGTTTATATCTTGTCCATATGCTCGTTTTCTATGACGAATTGTTCATGTATCTTTTAATTTGCCACCTCCAACCAATGTCACAAATATGTTTGGGAATTGGTTGAATGGTGTTGATAAAAAACTTAAAGTTCAAATTCGGGTGAGAGTTTCTGCTGTTTGTTGGGCTATTTGGAATGGCCGTAATGATATTGTTTTTAACAAGACTAGAGTGCTTAATTTTTTGCAGGTACTCTACAGGACCACTCACTGGATCCGTTTGTGATCTTATCTACTCCCTGTGGACCAGCGGGAGCTTTTGGTTACTGGGTGCAACCGTCTGGAGACGGTTACTCAGGATATCTTCAGCCGGGGTGGATGGCGGTCCACTAGTAGAATTCTAGCTACATGATGCATAATCATTTTTTATATCTTCTATTCCGGTGGCTGATTTTTGTGTCAACCTTGAGTGACGCGTAAGCTGTATTTTTGTGACATTGAACTTCATAATAAAATGGTTGTGTGCATCGATTGATGCAGAAACCGGGGTTTTCCTCCTTTTCGAAAAAAAAGCTCATGATTTGCATTTAGTTCAATCCTGACATGGGCAAGGCTAAAATTTGTCCAAATATATGTAATATTTCGATACTTAATACGTGACGGAAGAAGTACGGAGTGATACTAGTTGCCTATTGAAGCAGCAACCATGGTTGTCAGTGAACATGCAAAATGGTTAAGTGCGTCTTGGTCATTTTCATAGCACAGCACGAGGTGCGTTTGCGAAGAATTCAAAATTTCCCTTGCAGAAATGACATGAAAATCAATGACATGACGCGGCATGTGCATTAATTTTAAATCATGTCCGCCTCATGTAGATCACCATATATGTCTTGTAGCGTCGTTTCCTTTCCTTTCTGTTTGTCTGTCTCGCGCCTTATTTTTTCTCTAGCAACGGTCGGTCCTCGTTTCTGATGGATCTCGCTTGTTATCTCATTTTTTGTCTCGTCTCCTGACAGTTGTTGTACGGCGCCATATAATCATGTGTCATCCAAATTGATCATTGAGCTAGCTAGCGTGTTCAAGATTTAAAATGATTTTAGGTGGCGCTTTACAATAAGGGCCAGCCCGGCCGTCATGATTAAAAAAACACCACACTCTTTTGGTTTTGTTGGGGTTGGAGACGATCGAGACTGTGACCCGATATTTGACTTTGACCAGATAGCTAGCTGCTTTGTAAACATGTGTTCGCACGGAAAGAAATTAAGAAGTACATGCATATGCAGCTGATGATGTTAATTAATTTGATCCCGATCGCGATCATCTAGGATTAATCAAATTATATCAACAAGTTTATATATGCATGGTTTTGGGGGCACGAGTATGGCGTGTACGTACGTCATGACTATATATAAAAGTAGATATAAGGATCATAGGATAATCATGGTAAAGATAGATTATGCCTAGGTAATTATATCTTTTTGTGATTTTTGTCTTCCCTCTTATCCTCTCGATCATCTCTCTCGCCTCGCGAGAATATAATTAGTTACAAGTGTCGTTTTGAGTGGAACGTTTCGTGGTGCACAAGACGTTGCGTGGGAAAAGGCAGTTGTATTTGGAGCAGCGGCGCGCGTGTTTGTGGTGCCAGGAGCCAGGCCCCTGTTCTCTCGTCTTTCCGCCGGGCGAACTGTGTGCAACTGTCTCATGCAACACACATGCATGCCAGCCCAGGCCGGAGACCTGTGCCCGACTGTCGTGGACCGTCGTGGGGCCCGGATGTCAGAGGCTCGCGGATGTACAGTACAGGGCAGGAAAGGACAGACAGCTCTCGCCTGGAGTGAGTGAGTGAGTGGAGGCCTGCACGGAAACGGAAAGGAGCGGTACACACTTGCAGCGACAGGCGAAAGCTGCTACTAGCATGCAGCAGCGACCGTAGATTAGCCTGGCTCAGTGCAGGTCACAGATCGATGGGTTCACTTGGATCGAGCGGCTGCGGTCCACGTACTCACTCCGACGGTGCAATGCTAATTAAAGTCTGCTTCCTCTGTCCATGACTTTCTATTAATCTACTGCATATCTATGTATAGACGTTTTTTCAATATAGATACATTTATATTTAGATAAATTTAAATCCCTTTGATATGAGACGGAGAAAGGAGACAGCAGATGATGGGGCGGCCGGATCCGCACTAGCAGCAAGCCGATCGATCAATAACCACAAGTTATATATACACCTGAATCTAAAGCCTGAATCAAATAAACCGGAGAAATGGGTGGCGTCAGAATTGAGCTCGATCGCACTGTTGCTCAGGCCGGGCCTGTGATGAAGGAACTTCCACACGCAATAGGCATGCGGATGGCATGCGTGCATGTGGTGTGCCAAACTTGCAGATGTGTACGTACGGGTGTGGAGGATCGGCTGCTATATATGCATGCATGTAATTAAGCAACTACTAGCTCCAGCGTGCTAGCTTTCGTACTGTGCCCGGCCGAATCGATCGACGAGACGACCGCCCACTTTCACCTACGTACGTATATATGCGCTGCCAACTGCCGCTGGATATCGATCGCTTTGGCTTTTTCGGTTTTCCCCTTCCTCGATCGATCTCTTCCCCGATCTTCCCTAGCTTGGCTTCGATCGATCTCTCCGAGGCAAAAAGAACCAACGTGACATGAGAATAATGCACGTGAACGAACGAGACTATGAGAGCTAAAGCTAGCTATCTCTCCAAGTTCGGACGACGACTGGAAATTAAAGTAACTTTTTGCTAAATTTGGTCTCCGATCGATCAATAACTAAAAGATGAATATTGCAAGTATAAAGAGACGATCGAGTAGATCTTCGTCGGATCGGAAGGCTATATATATCAATGTCATCGATAGAGAAAATAGCTAAATTAAACACGATGAAGAGTTGTCCACTACTACAAAAATGTTTATCAGTAACGGTCAAAAATGGCTACCGGTAACGGGCAGACCGCCCGTCACTAACTTCCTGCCAGTAATGTGGGGTACATCAATGACGGACGGTCAGCCCGTTGCTGATGTTATGCACATCAGTGGCGGGCCTTGTAGTGACCGACACTGATATCATTTTTCACATTAAAAAAAACCTGGGCATTGGCCCCGCCCGCACGTTCCCATTGCCATGCCCATGCCGCAGGAGCAAGCATCCCTGCTCGTTCCCCGTCGCCGGCATCTGCAGGCAGCCCAAAACTCGGAGATCTCCCCGGCCAACAACGAATTGATGAATAGAGACAATCGAACACACAACATGGACACAAATCAGATCAAGAACCCTAGCTTGGACACAAATCAGATCAAGAAATATGGCATTGCTTCACATCAAGATCCAAAAATTGGATGAAACAAAAGGAAAAAAAGAACCCTAACTAGTCCCGAACGCAACCCACTGCAGCCCAAACCTAACCCATGCCGTCGCTAGCTGGAGACGCCGCCGCTCGCTGCAGACGCCGCCGCCGCCGCTCGCTCACTGAAGAAACCGAGAGTGAGAGAAATTCGAGAGAGGGAGAGACTAACCAACAGCGCGCGGGGTCGGGGGCGCTTGATCCGGCGGCGCCGGTGGACGGCGAGGACGGAGCCGCGCGCGACGGCGGCTAGAGACGGCGGCTGGCGGCAGCGCAGGAAAGAGATAACAGGCGGAGGGAGGGAGAGAGGAGATCGGGGGAGGAAGAGGAGATCGGGGAAGGCCGGATCCGGCGGCTCGTGTAGAAGATAAGGGGGAGAGGAGGGGGTTGCTCGGGAGTGGAGAAGAAGGGGGAGAGGAGAGGGTCGCTCGGCAGTGGAGAAAAGAGAGAGAGAAGTGAGGGAGATCTAGAGGAGAGCAGAGGGAGTTGGGTGCCGGCGGGGCTGAGGGAGGAAATAGAGGGAGAGAGGAGAGCTGGGGGGAGGGGGTATTTTATACCTCCCCCTCAAACCCTAAAAATGCTGGGCCGGCCCATTAAAAAGCGGGCCACTGATGTGTGTTTTGGTTAATTTTACGTTTTTTCAGACGTGGATAGTGACGGGCTTTTCTTACCCGTCGCTGATGAGGGTTCATCAGTGACGGGCGCGGTACGCCCGCCACTGATGAGGGGTCATCAGTGAGACGGGTTTTATGTGCCCGTCATTGATCCGTCACTGATGAGGGTTCATCAGTGATCAGTGATGAGCACGCGACCGTCACTGATGACCACTCATCAGTGACGAGCGTTGGTGACGGACGCGAAGGCCCGTCACTGATGACTCGTCACATATACACTGTTTCGTAGCATTGTTCTAACAACGGAAGTATTCATTGTTTTCCCTGGTCCAGCTGTGATGCGTGTGCGCGTGTGTGTCCCCACTAGCTTAGCTGCTGCCCGTAAGGAGAAAGTAACACCGAGTACGTACCAAGTAGTTGCAGTACCGTTTGTGGTGGTGGCTAGCTTAGGCAGGTACGTGCACATATATACTTAGTGGAGGACGAAAAGATGGCACTCGTTGTACGTACGTGTTTATGGAAAATGACCGGCTGATCCTAGCCAGTGGCCACTTTTCCCAGAGGGGAAAAAACTATCGATCATGCACGGTACATCGTCGAATAACCGGTGTCGATGCACGGTAATTTCTTCTTCTCTTCTCATCTTGCTAGCTAGCTAAACAAAACATAAAACACGATCCCTAACTAACCCATAAGTTCGTGGCCATACCTCCTTGAAGTTCTCTCGCGCTTGGTTTTGGCAATGGGTGTGCATGCTCCTCTCTTCGGCCTCTTCTAGGGTGCTTCTCAATGGTGCCCTTGGACCAAGGATACCGCATGCGAGAGGCCTGCGTCAGGGTGACCCGCTCCCCCCATACTCTTCATCATCGCCATTGACCCCCTTCACCACATCCTCCGGCGCGCGGCGGAGCGGGGTATCCTCGCTCCTTTCCAAGGCTCTTTCGTCCGGGTTCGCGTGTCGCTTTATGCGGATGACACGGGGATTTTCACCTCCCCGAACGCTCAGGATCTAGGGGCGATCCACCGTCTCCTGAACATCTTCGGCGATGCGTCGGGGCTCCGCACCAACCTCGATAAGTCGGAGCTCTTCCCGATCGGCTGTGATGATGCTACCACGGCTGCGACTCTCAGGGCCGGCGAAGCGTGGGCACTTCCCTTGCACCTACTTGGGACTCCCTCTCAATCCAACGAGGCTCAAGGCAGTGGCTTTCCAGCCTTTGGTGGACAAGGTGGGCTCGCGGCTTGTGGGATGGCGCGGGGCTCACTTCACTCGGGCCGGGCGGGTCGTCCTCGCCAAATCCGTCCTTGCTGCCATGGTCAAGTACCATCTCACAGCGTTCAACATCCCTGCTTGGGCCTTGCGGAGAATCAACAAGATAATGTGCTCCTTCATCTGGGCACGCTGGCATCGCCCGAGCAACACTACGCCCTCCCTCCCCTTAGTGAACTGGAGCTCCATTTGTCGGCCGAGAGGCCTGGGCAGCCTTGGGGTCCCGGACCTCGCCCGGTTCGGCCGTGCCCTACGCCAGCGGTGGCTATGGTTCGCTTGGGCCGACAGGGGCAGGCCTTGGGTGGGCCTCCCCATTCCCTGCGATGCAACCGACCGTGCTCTCTTCCTGGCCTCGACGACGATCCAAATCGGCGACGGGAACACTGCCCTCTTCTGGCATGACGCATGGCTGCCTGATGGCTCCACGCCTTGTAAACGATGGCCCGGTCTCTTTCACATTGCTACGAGAAAGCATCGCTCCATTCGTAAGGAGCTCTCCTCCAACAATTGGGTCCTTGCGCTGCTCAAAATTGCCACTCCGCAGCAGATCTCGGACTTCGTGGAGCTCTGGACCGTTCTCCAAGGAGTCAATCTCAATGGTCAGCCGGACGGCATCCGCTGGAAGTGGACTACCTTTGGCACTTACACGTCCGCCTCTGCTTACCGGACGCAGTTCTTTGGTTCTTCCCCCCCTTCTCCACGGCGAAGGTCTAGCAGGCGCAGGCGGAGCCAAAATGCAGATTCTTCGCCTGGACCGTGGCTCATGGGAAAATTCTTACGGCGGACAACCTTGCGACGAGACAATGGCCCCACAACCCGATCTGCCAGCTTTGCCGCATACACCCGGAGACGATCCCCCACATCTGTCATGACTGCTCTTTCTTCCGTGAGGTGTGGGGGCTTATTCAGAACTGGAGCCGGGCCGCGCCCACCCCCTTGCCTACGACTGGCCCTCTCAACGAGTTTTGGGATGGCATCTCCATTGGGCTCCCCAAACGCGCTAGAAGAGAACTCAACGGCCGACTCATCTACACTTGGTGGGGGATCTGGAAGGAATGCAACAAAAGAACCTTCAGGGGGATGGCGATGACGGCTCTTCAGGTCACCCACCTTGTTTGGGAGGATTGCCGCGAGAGAATCAGAGCGTCCTGGCCTTTTTTCCTTCTTTTTTAGTTTTTTTCTCTGTTGGGGATCACTCTCTGATCCCCACCCTGTACGGTTCTCCTCTTTAATCGAACGACGGAAACCGTCCTTTTCTAAAGGCAAAAACTAAACCCATAAGTAAACTGTTACCGTCTCTCTATACGATATAGGCATCCGTGGATCAAATGCGCACTTAAGTAAGTAAATTAGAGCAAGCTAGCAAATACCAACAGGAAGAGCACACGAAACTGTAGCAATAGCTGTTTCGTGTGGCAAACTAGAAAGGGGATGTTCAGCAACAGAAGTAGGCAAGCCCCTAATCTGGTCGCTCCAGAACAACATGTACGTACGTATTAACTGCAAAAACAGGCCGGGCAGAGAATGACATCGATCCGACGGCCGGTACATATCTGCCTCTCTCTCACACATGTACATCCTGCGAGTTAGTTCCATATATACACGTGCACGACACAATTGATCTGGAGGAACCGGCCGGCCGGCCGGCCGGCAAAGTACTGCTGACGCAGATGTGCATGCTCCGATATATACACACGATTTAATTTATGCATATGCAACGACGGTTGCTGTTCACGAAGATCCGATGAAACCGACGTTGCACTAGCACGTGGAGTCATGGATGTATACTTACTTGCTCGGATCCTAAATTGTTGTCGAAATATTACATGTATTTAAACATTTTTTAAGAATAGATACATCCATATTTAGATAAATTTGAGTAAAGAATTTAGGATCAGAGGGAGTACATTTGATTTTTCTTCTTCTTGTTATGTATTCTTGCACATCAGCAGCAAGAACAAAGAAACTTTTCGCAAAATAAAAGAGCAATAACAAAGAAACACAATTGAAAAGCAAGGCATTACATTGACTGTATACGAGGCCCTCACGCATCCCTAGGTAGGTTGAATATTGAACTATTTTAACATGAGGCCCGTCACTTATTTAATTCACTAAATGATTAAATCTTCAGTAGCTCAACATTTGCCCAAGCATAGATCACGCAGATGCTCCGCATCACATTTGTCAAACTTTGCTCGTGGAGAACACACATGTATGTCCGCACCGCAAAAATACAACAATCGATGACATGGAGATAAACACGAGATGCAGTGACACCATCATTGAGCCAAATAGAGGAAGGAGACAGGGAGCAGTCCACACCGTGTATCTCTACTCCCTTCTCAGCACTTATCGATGCAACTACGCACCGAACATGTGTGCATGCAGTCTACGCACCGAACACACGTGTGGGACCATGGGGGCAGATGCATAATCGCGTGATCTCATCCCTTCCGGGTGGCAACAAGCAACCCCGGTGTATCCCGAAGATACACAAGTAAAAAAAAGACATCAAATATAAATGACCAATATTAATGCACGAACCATTTATGAACATAAATATTTCCCAAAGATACACAAAAAGATAAGGATATCACACATAAATAAAAAGATATCAACTTTAAATGAAGTAAATTGATGCAGAACCATTTATATATAGACATAAATATTTCCCAAAGATACACAAAAAGATAAAGATGCCACACATAAATAAAAGATATCAACAGTAAATGACCAAAATTGACGCACAAACCATTTATGAACATCAATATTTTCCAAAGATATGCAGAAAAGATAAGGATAAAGATATCAACGGTAAATGACCAAAATTGACGCACAAACCATTTATGAACATCAATATTTTCCAAAGATGTGCAGAAAAGATAAGCATACCATCCACTCATTACATCCATCAATTAAATGGCTAAATCCCCAATAGCCCAAAATCAACGGTTGCCTGATTACTTCCCCGGGTGCCGATGACACGTGTACGGTCATCATCAACCCAGAAGAAAGGGGAAACGTGCCATCGTTAGGCAGTCAGAGAGCGAGAGTGAGAGAGATACATGTATCAATCGCTTATTAGATTCACTAAATGATTAAATCTTCAATAGCTCAACATTTGCCCAAGCATAGATCACACAGATGCACCGCTTCACATTTGTAAATCTCTGCCCGTGTAGAACATACAAGTATGTCCACACCGCAAAAATAGAACAACCGGTGACATGGAGATATATAAACACGAGATGCGGTGACACCATCATCAAGTCAAATAGAGGAAGGAGACACAGGGAGCAGTCCACACCGTGTATCTTTACTCCCTTCTCGACACTTATCGGTGCAACTACCCACCGAACAGGTGTGCATGCAGTCTACAAACCGAACACGTGTGCGTGCAGTCTACGCACCGAACACATGTGTGGGAACGTGGGGGCAGGTGCGTAATCGCGTGATCTCATCCCTTCCGGGTGCAACTAGCAGCCCTCGTGTATCCCGAAGATACACAAATAAAAAAAAATCAAATATAAATGACCAATTAATGCACAAACCATTTATGAACATAAATATTTTCCCAAAGATATACAGAAAAAGACAAGGATATCACACATAAATAAAAAGATATCAACATTAAATCCCAAGAAGCAAATTGATGCAGAACCATTTATGGACATAAAAATTTCCCAAAGATACAAAAAAAGATAAGGATATCTATCACACATAAATAAAAAAGATATCAACTTTAAATGACCAAAATTGATTCAGAAACCATTTATGAACATCAATATTTTCCAAAGATTCACAGAAAAGATAAGCATGCCACCAACTCATTACATCCATCAATTAAATGGCTACAAATCCCCAGCAGCCCAAAAATCAACGGTTGCCAGTCTACTTCCCCAGGCGCCGGTGACACGTGTACGGCCGTCGTCAGCCCAGAGAAACGGAAGGAAGATGCTACAGCGGTTGGCATCGGGACAAACGGCCATCGTCAGGCAGTCAGAGAGCGAGAGTGAGATAGAGAGAGAGAGAGAGCAGAGAGGCAGGAGGCGCTCGTCTCGCCCCCTTCCCCGGGCGGACGCTCCTGCCTACAAAAGGCGGCAGGAGCCCGCGGCGCATCCATCCATTATTCGCTTCAGGGGAGTTTGCGAGCCCCGACGGAGAGAAGGTAGGAGGAGAGAAAGAGAGAGCCCGTGTTTGTTTGTTTGTTTGTTTGTTTGTTTCCGGTGAGACTCATCAAATCCAATCCCCGTCCTGTTGTGTAGCGTGACCTTCTTCTTGGCTGGGTTGTTGGTTGGTTCCGGGCTGCTCTGCCGGCCCCGCCTCCGTCGTCTAGCGGAGCCTCTTCTTCTTCCTCCTCCTGCCTCCGGGGACCGACCGGCGGCGGCGCGGAGGGACCGACGGCGGAGGTCGCTTTTCCCGTGCCCATCCTCGGATCACTGGTCAGTCACTCATCCTCTGCCTCCTCTCTCCTCTGTGGCGTGCTTTGCTGTTGCTGTGGGGAATTATTTGGGGGAACTGTTCGTTCTTTGTTTCGGGGACAGCCGGATTCGTCCGTCGGGGATTCCCGCCGGCCTGCTGCCATCGAGGGGATTCTGCCTTTGCCCCGGGGATATACTTCGTAAAGCCGGGGGGGATTTTGTTCTGCGAGCGGGTAAAATAAATAGTGTTTCTGATACGCTCCTCTGCGAATATACCCGCGTAAAAAGGCTTGATTTGGATTTGGATTTGGATTTTTTGGGGGGAGAAAAGCGTGGCGATTTCGTGAGCAGCTCCTGGTTTCTTCCTTCTCTGTTGCCCGGACAGAGGGATTTGATTCTTCTCCCAAAACACACAAACTCGAATTTTTTTCAGAGGATTTGCTTGCTCGTCAGCTCCTGCTGCGAGCTACGAGCGACCTTCTAGACGATTTCCCGCTCGGTTTCTGTCGGCGGCGAGAAGCTTCCGCCGAGAATCCGCGGCCGGTCAACCAGCTCCTACCATAAGTCTCCAATTCAAAGGACGGGTTGACTCGCGCCACGCATGATTCGCCGTCCCGCCCTGCTGCTCGCCCGTGGTTTACGATTCAGACTTTCAGAGCATACATGTTCTTAGACTTCTTTCCCCTTTTGCTCCGGCTAGGTTCATTCAGGGAGCAAGCAGGTTCTGAAGGCCTTCTCTTCTTTTCTCCCTCCCCAAGTTCATCATACATACTCCTCGCATGCAACCATTTCGGCACTGTTTGTTGGGCGCCTGCAGGGCAGAGGCACACATTTTTATCATCATCTTCCATCCACCATGTGGCAAGTTTGTTTTTCTTCAGTTGGCATGTCGAGCTGCTTTCCCATTTTTAGGTATTACTAGGTCCATGTCGTGTCACATTTACTCACCCTCCTTTCGTCCCTTGTTGATTCCTGTCTAGTCCATCCGGGAATGCTCATATGCCTTGTCTGTCTGTCTATCTTTCCTCTTCTTCTTTTTTCTGCTCACATCACACTCTGTTCTAGCAGGATTTTTTTTTCTGTCACTGCTTGAATTACCTGCCAAATCGGCAGTTCTTTTGTTTCATGGGATCGTACTGGTGTGTGATTCGTCATAGTATTTCACAAGAAGGAACACTTCTGTATGGCCTAGAGGCTTGCGTAGAACATTCACTATATAAGGACACTGCTAGAGTGGTAGAAACTATTGCTGTCCTGGGCACTCATCACTGATAGAGTAGCAGAGGCTGCCTGTATGTTATGTACCCACAAAAGGAAAATCATACCTAGGAGGTTTTGCTCTGTTATGAACAGCTAGTGCACTGCATTTTTTTCCTCTCAAGGGGGCTGTTTTCTAGTTTTGTTGGTATATTCATCATGAAAGGGGTTTCCTCTGTTTTTTTCTTTCAAACAAATAAGAACGGAAAAGGCTTCCTACTGGTATTTCCTATCAGTACAGTTAAGCACCTGCTGGCGTTTCCTGTCAGCATATGTGTAGCTTTCATAGATTGTCTTATGTCACAATTCTTGGCTTGGTGGTATCTATGGTGCAAAAAGTGAGCATCAATGCCTTCCTTTGTTGTGATTCTGAATTATTACATTAATAAACGTTGTGTCGAAAAGTAAAAGCTGAATTTTCTTATATCTATCGATGTTTCCACAGGTGGTTTGTAAAGTGTCCTGTTGTTCCATGTTTCTTGACTTTAGTAGGGGACTATTGTCATGTTCTTTCTCAATCCCCCTTCATCATCTGGACATGCAACCTCGTGCTTTTCATTGGAAGATTAGTGCGATTTAGCCAGATATTCTGTCGGTGATAAAGTTCTGCACCCTTCCAAGATTTTCTTACCATTGTGATGCCAACCCAGTTGCACCGCTGGTTCTTGGTTTCCAGCTCAGTTAGTAGTTATAGATCACAAATTTTTTTGACGCTGCTATCTTTTAACTCTCTAGCACTTGAACTAAATTCACAACACGGCCTTTAGATTTTCTCCTACAATTAGCTCACAGATTTGTTTGCTTTGGTTCCTCTTCCCATGCCAGGTGATAAAGCCAAGATTCTGCCAGTACAAATGACGATCTGTAGCTGTGAAGAGACTATCAATGAGTTTGAGATGTTAACGCGTGATGCTGGACGCGTGCAGCAAGATACACTGAAAAAGATCCTTGAGGTGAATGCCGATGCTGATTACCTGAGGCACTTTGGCCTTGACGGGAGGACTGATGCCGAGAGCTACAAATCTTGCATCCCACTTTGTGTGCACAGCGAAGTTGAACCTTTTATCCAGAGGGTTGCTGATGGTGATAGCCCAAGAGCACTCACTGGGAAGCCCATCACCTCCCTCTCACTCAGGTACTCATTGCCTTCAAATGTATTGTCACGTCGTTTCTAATGAAAGTATATCTGTATATGTCAGCAACCTTGTTTTTCTGTGTTTTCATGCAGTTCTGGTACAACGCAGGGAAAGCCTAAGTTCCTGCCATTTAATGATGAATTGCTAGAGACCACACTTCAAATATTCCGTACTTCTTACGCATTTAGGAACCGGTAAGGAGCTCCATTTTGTTATTATGCTGAAGTATAAGTGTATAACCAAATGTACAACTAACCTTGCTGACCAGGTTCTACATAAATTTATGCTGTGTACGATTACATTGTTGCTTGGTCTCTGAATTTCTTACACTGCATCCCAGCTTTTTATAATAACAATTTGTTTTGTGATTACAGTGAATACCCTATTAGCAATGGAAAGGCCTTGCAGTTTGTTTATGGTAGCAAGCAAGTTTTAACAAAGGGTGGCATCCTTGCTACCACTGCAACAACAAACTTGTACCGTAGTCAGCGCTACAAGGAAGGAATGAAGGACATCCGTTCCCAGTGCTGCAGCCCTGATGAAGTTATCTTTGGCCCTGACTTCCATCAGTCCTTATATTGTCACTTGCTCTGTGGGTTAATATACTCCGATGAGGTCTATTCTGTGTCCTCAACATTTGCTCACAGTTTAGTGCATGCATTCCAAACAATGGAGGAGGTTTGGGAGGACCTATGTGCTGACATAAGAGATGGTGTTCTCTCGAAGAAAGTCACAGCACCATCAATTCGTGAAGCTATGTCAAAAATCCTGAAGCCCAACCCTGAGCTTGCTGACTCGATCCACAAGAAGTGTGTGGGTTTGAGCAATTGGTATGGTATGATCCCAGCACTGTGGCCAAACGCAAAGTACGTGTATGGCATCATGACAGGATCCATGGAGCCTTATCTGAAGAAATTAAGGCATTATGCTGGGCCCTTGCCGCTGATAAGTGCTGACTACGGTGCATCTGAAGGATGGGTTGGCTCTAATATAGACCCCACATTGCCACCTGAGCAGGTGACATATGCTGTTCTCCCACAGACTGGATATTTTGAGTTCATTCCTTTGGAGAAACCTACAGGGGAGGAGATGGAGAACAGTGCAGCTATTCATTACATAGAGTCAGAACCTGTTGGCTTGACAGACGTAGAGGTTGGCAAAATCTATGAAGTCGTGATAACTAACTTTGCAGGTACATTCCTTACGTTATCTTTTAACAATTAGCAGAAGTATTTACTTCAAAAAAAAGTTATCAAAAGCATCTAGTGGTTCTCGCAGTATATAATTTCCAGCGAAAACACAAGTTGCTGAACCATAGCATGAGCGCTTCTAGAACTGAAAACAGAAAAGTACAGTTGCTGTATACGTTTCTGGATTAGCATCAAACAGTACAAACCAGCCATAGTTGCCTAATCTTTATTTATTTGGACGTACCAGACTCACCTATCACATCACCATCATTTATTAGTTCAGCTAGTACATATCTATTGCAAGCAACTTCAGACACTGCAAATTGTAAACCGTGGTGTAGTTTTTCTTTTTCATTTTATGTATGGCATATAATTTGCTTGTTAAGTTGTTGCAGAAAATAAGTCATATCTCTGTATACTATTGTCTATTACAACCCCCTTTTGGACTATGTTGCTGTAGGCCTATACCGTTACAGGCTAGGGGACATCGTGAAGATAGCTGGCTTCCACAACGCAACACCTGAGCTCCAGTTCATCTGCCGCAGAAGCCTAGTGCTGAGCATCAACATCGACAAGAACACTGAGAAGGACCTCCAGCTGGCTGTTGAGGAGGCGGCAAAACTCCTGGAAGGGGAGAAGCTCGAAATCGTGGATTTCACAAGCATCGTGGAACGGTCGAGCGATCCTGGTCGCTACGTGATCTTCTGGGAGCTGAGCTCTGACGCCAGCGATGAGGTCCTCAGCAGCTGTGCAAACGCCCTGGATCTAGCCTTCATTGACGCTGGCTACATGGGTTCAAGGAAGATCAAAACCATCGGCCCCCTCGAGCTCCGGATACTCAAGAAGGGGACCTTCAAGGAGATCCTGGTCCACTTCCTGAGCCTCGGCGGCGCGGTGAGCCAGTTCAAGACGCCTCGGTTCGTGAACCCATCCAACAGCAGGGTCCTGCATATACTGAATAGGAATGTCGTGCAGAGTTACTTCAGCACTGCCTATGGGCTATGACAGAAGCAAAATAATGAAAGAAAAGAAAAACTGCTGCTAGTAGGCGCATGTAATTACCTTGGTTTCTTTCCTTTTCCTGTCCCATTTAGTCTCCTGAAGATGGAAAATGTTCGTTCTAGTCTGTTGGAATAAAACTCTGTTTCTCATGGCTGTAGCAAAAGGTAATTAATTGAAGGATGGAAATAGCAGAAATCTACTACCGTTTACCTCTTTTGTGCATTGCATACATAAGTATATTGCAAAGTAAACCCAGCAACATGTTGCTAGAAACTAGGGCTGGTGAATTATATATGTGGTGTTCTTCGACAACACTTGAACAGCCCAGGTCAGTTCGTCTCTGCCTCAGTCAGTCAGACATAAACCTGCAGCAGCAGAATCAATTTCATTCAACATTCAGAACAGTCTACCTCATAATGTAAAACACAACAACGCCAGTAATAACAGCGGTGAATACAAAACGGAAGGAAGAACAATTTAGGCCGAGGAGTGAATTGGAGTGAATTGCAAGTGACCTGGAGTCCTATAAATATAGCAATGGTAAATTCAAGGTGGAATAATCCTCTGTACTTGGCAATAAGTATAGCGTTTCTGGCTGCAGCTTACACATGCACATGCAGTGTGCCATGAGGATGCTAGGTGAATCCGCAAAAAAAAAAAGATTTGTCTTTTCTTTCTGATCTCTGTTAAGTCTGCATACTTGTTTTTTAGCGGATACAAAAAGTTCGACTTTCTTCGTGCCATGGTACACTGGGCCGCTTATCCAGTAAAGTCTAGGCCCACAATAATCGCCCCGCGAGTTCTTTCTTTCCCCCCCTTCTGTATGGGTTGGGCTGCAACATGGCCCTGATGGGCCCAGCTAAGGGAAGGTCCGCGTGCTCTCCTCCGACCGTGCTGGTCTGGTCATTCTTTTCCCTTCTTATTACCAGAAAAAAAATTCGCTAAAAAAAAACCCAGAAAAAAAACATCGCCTTCCAAAGCCATTTCTCATTACTGTATATTTTTTAATGGGGAGACCGGGAGAAATTATATTACCAGAAACAAAGTAATCATCATTACAGTCCTGGATGATCAGGGCCGAGATAGGTTCAGGCTAATCTTGACTTGTTTCTGAGTAATGTCGGTCTGAGTTTCTCTTCGGTTCAGCTGCCTTCTAACTGTCTTCACCTTAAGAGCCACGGGCCATCACCTTATTAAAACAAAAAATGCAAATGCAAGAATAAAATACCTCTCAAGCAAAATAGATTCTCCTCCTTCTCCTCTATGTAACCACCAGCCTGCAGAAAGTTCAGAAGCAGCAGTAGGAGTATAGTATAGTTAACAGCTGGTGTGTCATTGGTCAGACAATCATGTCTGTTAATTAAACATTTGGCATACTTTGAGTCGAATTTAGAAATAAAGAAACAGAGGACCGAGTGTGTTGTATCGATTGATGCAGAGACGGGAGGTTTCCTTTCCTTCTTTCTACCGAAAAAGATGTCTGAAACGAAGACAAAAATAATGTTTTATCGTTTGGCTGGCACTGTTCAGTACAATCAGAATCCGCCGATAAATTAGACTCCACTACAGCAACGCATGTGAGATATGCTATATGCATCGATGGATCGTTTGGTGCGGCGTTGCCATTGGAATGCAAATAAAAGGCTATAGCGGCGAGTAATTAAAGTTGGACTTTCTTGGGGCCGGAATAATAAACAGCCAAACATGAACAGGAAGAAGAAGGAGAATCTCATGTGTGGCAAACAGGCAATTGCCATCTGCCGGCTCACCTTTTTTCCTGAAAGCCTGTCTGTGGTTGACGATGGGGTTAGGTGTGGTACTGCATTGCTGCATGCTGCTCTCCTTACAAATAATTATAATCAGAATTAGGTGCCTCTTGCTTCGCTGTTCCTCGTCAGACACATATGCTTCAGACAGACAGAGAGACAGTTAATTTCTTGACATCTTGGCCGGGCTGGAACTTGAACCAGTGGTTAGTTGCTTATTAGTATTATATATATACGAACTTAGATTGAGGTAAGTAGTATATTGTAGTAGTACATGTATGTTTTAGGCTCTTGTCAGTTGTCAGCTGAAGACTTGAAGACTAAAACGTCCTGTACTGAAATTTGATGCTAAGCTTTGTTTGGTTCCCGGCAGAGATATCGGTCGAATGCAGGATTGCAGAGGCATCAGTTGTTATAAGCGCAGGCAGCGGCGGACCACATGCGTGGTTGTTGTTTAAAGCATGCATGCTTGTGTTTTAGGTCCATGAAGTTGTCTGCTTTTCCCTGTCTCGTTGACAAAAATGATTGCTTCCATTATACTACTACTGGTACTACTCATGTCATGACTGATTGGTAGTAGCTGGTATTATTGGAGTGCATGATTTATGAAGTGTAGTTCTATAAAGGGTAGGGCAATTCAAGCCAGGATTTGTATAAATTTTTTAAATGTAATTTTTAGTGAGGGGATATAAGTTCGTGCTCGAAAACAAGTGTAGCCCTCGTTTATGTGGCAGTGGTGGTGTCGATATCGATCTCGAGAACCGGACATGTTTTGAATGGTATGCGGAGACCGTTTTATATGTTTGACAATAACAAAAATATCGAGTTTGATGCCACGTGTGTATGTCTTTCAAAGATAATCGGGTTTTTTTTCATATGTAGGCGACTTGTCCAATGAAAACTATGTCAATCTCAAAGTTTGGTGACTCCCGTTTATTCAGCGAATTGTATTTTATTCTACGTTACATTATACTAGGTGTTTTGAAAGCCGGGACCAAAAATAATGAAATATCTTAAAGGATACACCGGCTATAAATTCTTTATCTACCCACGGCCACTAACCACTGCTACTAATTTGACAAAAGAAAGCATCTTTTAAAAACAAAATCAGAAAAATACTCCCCTAAAATAGCATTGCCGCGTTGCATTAGCGAGGCTCACAGTCAATCCAGCAGCTCAGCCCAGCTGGACACGCCGTACTGCAGGCGGGCCCGGCTCGTCAGCGAGCCAGCCAGGTCACTTCCAACCGAAACCCGCGTTTTCCGCCTAACTCTATACTTTCCAAAAAGCCCTTCATACTTCCACATATTACAACCAACTCCCCCCACCGAAGCTCTAGAAAACCACTTCTTCCACTTGACCCCCTTCTCGTCTTCCTCGCCGCGGCTCTCCACCACTCCAGCTGCCGCCGCTCTCGGCTCTCGCCAATGGCGAACCACACAAGCTGCCGCCGCCTCCGCTTCCTCGAAGCGAATATCTGACGGAGAACCGGAGGCGCCGCCGCGTCCCCGCGCCGTAGCTTCTCCGCCACCTCCGCGTCGAGGTAAGTAACCGCCGCCGCCACTTGCTTTTCTCCCTTGGCATCTTATTCCTCACAGCTTTAGCCTGCTCTGACTGATCCGCCTCGATCTCTCCTCCATTTCCTCCACCCCTCGGATTCTAGCAGGTTCCGCCGCGCTGATTTTACAGTTCTCCGCGGGTCTCGTGGGTTCCGCGAAGCGGCCGGGACGGAGAATTAATCATGGGGAGCGAGCCGAAGGAGATGAAGTACCGGCGGAGGGCTAGGGTTCCCGAGCCGGGGGAATACGGGCAATGCACCGACAGCAGCGGTCGGAGCGGCCCGTCGGCGGACTGGAGCGGCGCGCTGAAGCAGCAGCTGCAGCAGCAGGACCCGGCGGAGCTACTCCGGAGGCTTGAGGAGATACGGGACCAGATCATCACCCGGTCCTGCGAGGTAGTGGAGCCGCGCCGCGCCATGAGCCGGCGCACGGTCTCCTTGCGCCCCGAGCCTTTGCCGCCGCCGCCGCCGCCAGGCCGCGCCACGCCGGAGTACTACTACCGCTCGCGCCGGTACGGGCCGCCGAGCTCGTATGATGACCACCTGCAGCGCTCTGTGTGCGCCGGCGACGAGAGGTATGCGAGGCAGCCGAGCGCGAGGTTCCGGCATTGCCCCGAGGGGCAGTGGGAGAGTTATGGTGGGTATGGTGGTCAGGGGAATTGCCATGAGAGCAACTGTCAGTGTGCGCAGTGCGTGCACGGCCGGCGTGCCGTGGTGCAGGAGGAGAACATCCCGATGGCGAGGTACTTCGCGGGGCAGCAGAGGTCCTCATACCAGTTCGAGAGGTCCCCGTCAATATCGTCGGAGTATGACCGGAGGTCCGTGGCTTCTTCGCTGTACTCGCACGTTTCAATGTCGAAGAGAAGGGTGGAGTATTTTAGGAAGAAGGCGGATAGCTTTTGTCGGCCGATCAAGGGCGGCGCACCTTTCATTGTGTGCAGCTCTTGTAACCAGCTTTTGCAGCTGCAGCCGGGGAAATGCACAGCAGGGAAGCAGAATAAGGTTCAGTGTGGTTCCTGCTCAGAGGTTGTTACTTTCACGCTTAAGGGGGTGAAAGTTCATCCTTTGACCCCATCATCATCTTACACTGTACCCAAAAGCGTGAGAAGTTTCGATCGCCGGATTCCCCAAAGTTCCGGGTGGTATCCCCATCAGGATGATGACAATTCTTGTTTCAGTAAGCTGCAAGCACATGACAGCCAGCGACAGAACACAGATTTTTCTGACAATCAATCACAGTCTTCTACTGGAAGTTATGGTAGCCCAAACAAAGAACGCTGGTCAAACAAGAGCATTCAGTTAAAATCAGTGCCTGCCAGCAGGTCTAGATTTGCAGATAGTCCAAAAGATATATTGTGCCAAGGAGATGCAGACAGTCAAGAGGAAGCTTCAGCGCTTCGTACAATCAGTCCACAAGCTCCAATTTTAGAGGACAAACTTGTTGATCCATTTTCCAGACAACAGAAATATTGCAGTGGTGGGGATCAAATCAGGAGCAAGAAATATGGCTTAAATAGCAAAGGAGACTATGATGCTACTGTTAGATGTGAGAGGATTGATACGAAATGTGAACAAAAGAGCAACGAAAGTCAAAAGGATGAATTTGGTGAAGAAATCATTAACAAAACAAAGGAAGAAAAATTCAAACAAGGTAATGCTGATCGTCAGGAAAATCGCATGGGTAACAGAAACAGGCAGAAGGCCAGCAGTGATGGTGGCAGCAGCCTCGAAGACGAAGCTATGAGCAAAAAGTATGAAGAAAAGAGCAAACAAGAGGACAACAGCTTCAAAGCTCAAGGCATTAATAAGAGATACGGCAAATGCAACAAAGAAGGTTATAACACTGTCCTTGAAGTTCATAGCATAACTAAGGCATGCGAAGAAGAGAGCATAGAAGAAGATTATGGTAAATCGCTGTTCTCAAATTGTGAAAATGCAAAGACAGTAGCCAATAATGAGTTATTAGTCAAGGAGCGAGCAAATACTTTTTCTCGAACAGAGCGAGCAAATACTAGCTCCCGTGTTTCTTCTGAGGCTGAGATAGATGTAAATCCGTCTTCAGCTGGTAAGACTGGGGATTCATCATTTTTTGGTGGTTTCTTGAAGAAAGGTTTCAAGGATCTTTCTTTATTCAATCAGTCTTTGGACAGTGTGAAGGTTTCGATCAATGGTCATCCAATCTCTGAACGTGCTGTTCGGAAGGCAGAGAAAAAAGCTGGTCCGGTTGGCCCTGGCTCATATTGGTAAGTCATTCTCTCGTCATGATTATGAATGTGTGCTGTATTTGCTTCGCATATGCTGTATATCCTGTTTTTCTTGGCCATTGTTTACACACCATACGACTTTCATGGCTGCCCTAACTCCTAAACTAGCATGGCTGTTGATTTTAAAAGTTAAAGGATCACTTTTTCTTGGCACCACTGTAATCTTTACATATACAATTATTACTACTTGTCAGTGTCAGCTGTTATTAAAGCATCTGAATTTTCACACACTTGCTAGTTATATGTAACAGTGCTGTGTTCTGTACAATTTGTTCACTCATCTCCACAGTTGAGTCATCCAAATAGTTCAACATACTTTGTTGGCATGCTCCACAATTCATTGGTCTGCCTTTAACCAGCTACAGCAATATGATTATACTTTGGAAACCTAGATCAGATGCATGGCTGAAAAATTAGTGTGTGGAATATAGTTTGTAGCTAATTTATCTTTCAAAGCAATTCCTTTACATCTTCAACACAGAGATATCGGTGTATACTATTTTTAATTCACAGCACTGGAAATTTCTGTAAAGCAGGATAACATAGAAGTTTCTCTATTTGGTAATTCAGGTATGACCAACGTGCTGGATTTTGGGGTGTCATGGGGCATGAGTGTAGCGGCATTATCCCTGTAAGATGAGTCTTTTCCCTGAGATGCTTTCCATAGGACTCTGTTTGCATGGTATGACCGGCCTTCCATTTTGCAGCCGTTTATAAAAGAATTCAGTTATTCAATGCCCAAGAATTGTGCCGGTGGGAATACTGGAGTTCTTGTAAACGGCAGAGAACTTCATCAGAAGGATTTTGATTTGCTTGTAAAGAGAGGCCTTCAACGTATGTCTGGAAAATCATATACTGTTGATATCTCAGGAAATGTGATCGATGATACAACTGGCAAGAAATTACCAAACCTTGGAAAGCTTGCTCCTACGTAAGTTTCTTTACAGACTATATCACCTCAGGGAAGAGTGAGCTATATTTAATTTTTTTTCTACCTACGTAAAAAATGAATCTTCCGCTGATTTTGAAGCGGAACTTGTGAATCAGTAGTCTCTGGTTTCCAGTATCTAATGCCAGAATCTTTGGGGAAACTGCTCTGGCATTAGTCATATGTATTTAACAAAATCTCACTTTAGTGCCCACATGGAGGCACACACAACAAATCTCACTTTTAGATCTAGGGAGGTTGAGAATAGATGCTCAGCATATGAAGTCTCTTCCATGCTCTCCTTTAGTTCAAATTCATCTGATGGCATAATTACCCCCTCCCCCTGGGGTTCATATTTGAGATGCATTACCTGATAGGCCAAAATCAGTGTGGTTATGATGTACTTCTAAAAGTAGGTCATCATCACCTCTTCCGTCAACCATTTTGATCTTGCTGTGGTTATTTTAAATATTTTGTTCATCTGTATGCTCCTTTTCACACGGAAGGATTATTAGTTACTCATGTGAACTTGTGCAATGTCATCAAATTGGCCGTCGTATGGAAACATGCAAGCTTTTTGTTAGTAATTCCTATTGCTTTTAGCCGCCACTTGTCTCAACTCTGAGTGTCATTTCTTACATTTTAAAAAATGCTTCATCAGCTACTGTCTTATCTTATTGTGGGTTTTCAGATACTAACCATTTTCAATTTTCAAATATCAGAATTGAGAAGATGAAGCGTGGCTTTGGAATGCACATCCCTGAAGAGATAAGTTAGCTCTCTATTGACGATGATGTCTCCTTGCTTAGCTATTCCCCACCAAACATCGCCTATAAGCTGCCTATGGGAGTTTAAACTTTGGACTCTGGTATGGAGGAAGCCTTTTAAATCATACTACTTCCTAAACCAAAGCCTAAGTGTGCAGCAGCAGTGATACTTCAGAAACTGAGGCCACTATATTTTTTATGTTACCACTCATATCATTCAAGCTCGTCCTACAAATTCCGCTCATTTATTTGAAATGTTAGCTGGATATATCTCCCAATGATCAGGTCCAGGTTCTCCCTGCTCTGTTGTTTCTCATCCCCTGCATATGTTCTTGGTTCTCACCATAGGTATAGCATTTGGAATGTGTGTGGTTATGGTCTTGTAATATATACCGGTAGAATCTTTCTACCTTATAAAACTGTAAATATGTACTAGTCTTAAACCATCTCTTCCTAGGTGGGTGATGTGAATGTGTGATGGCTTTTTGGCTCACCTCATATCTCAATAATCTGAGGTACCGAACATGTCCCTTTTGTTTTCTGAAATGTAACTTGGTTTGCACAATAAACCCTGTGAACGAGAATCAAAATGTTATTCGTCAGTTTTGGAACATGCATGGTTGGTTGGAACAGTACAGTTATGAATACATTGTTGCACCTCCATTTTTGCATTGTTTTTCTTGCAACTCATTGTGTTTTCCCTTTCAATGCTGTTGGCACATGGGCAAGGTGAGGTGGAAACAGAAATAAATAAGTTGCATAATTGGGTGTATCTTTTTTTTATTTGACATGATCTGACATGTCATGTGTGAATTAATAACTTGATAAGAGATTTTCACCCATTTAATGATATACTCCCTCCGTTCCTAAATATTTGTCGTGGTTTTAGTGCAAATTAACAGAGGGAGTACAAATTTGCAATATGAGCACGTTTCATGTATGTTTATGGATGAAATTCCATCTTTGATAGCCTTTCTGCATTTTGTTTGGGCCACGCTCGGGCTGTGGTATGGAACCTCGTGTTATTATTGGACCAGGCTCTCCGGCTTTGCTTGCAGAAACCTGCTTAAAATCCGGCCCAGCCCAATGCTAGAGATAATTTGCAGAGTACCTCTCTCTTTTTCTTCAGGTTCTCACAAAAAAAAATCTCTTCTTCAAATCAATTTTGTTTGCGAGTAAATAAATTATTTCTAGTTTTTCAGCCACTAGATTGCATATAGCAATGAAGTACTGATAAGGTAGTACAGCTAAAATTTTGCTATACACTCCGTACATCGTATATATCTCAATTTCAGGACCATAAATAATATCCAGAAACGAAAACCAATCATAAATACGAATTAATGGATTACAATCATCATCATCCTCCGGTTCATCCAACTCCCTTGGAATTTGGTCGTCGTCTTTCTCCCCGAACTCACCTCACCGATCTCGAAGAAGAAGAAAGCAGACGGAGCTAGCTCCTTGGAAGTTGGAAGTCGTCGTATCTCGGGGGTTTGACTTTCTTCCATGCTAGCTGTCGGCATCTATTCGTAGACTTGCAGTCCAGCTCGAGCACGAAAGCAGCAAATTTAATTAAGCGGCCCGGCGAGATCTCTCGCTTGCTCGATCGCCGCCGTCCGCGAAGAAGACGAAGAAGAACCCACAAATTTCGTCCATGGCCGCCGCCGCGGGGCACGTCCACTCGGGGGGCAGCCCGTTCCTGGTGTCGCCGTCCTCGGGCCACGCCGCGACGCCTTCCTCCGCCATCTCCTCCGGCTCCGGCAGGAAGAAGGTGGAGGCGGCAGAGACGGGGGACGCGGGGGCGGCGTTCGTGCTGGAGTCGAAGGGGACGTGGCTGCACGCGGGGTTCCACCTGACGACGGCCATGGTGGGTCCGACGGTGCTGACGCTCCCCTACGCGCTCCGGGGGATGGGGTGGGCGCTCGGCCTGTCCGCGCTCACCGCCGTCGCCGCCGTCACCTTCTACACCTACTTCCTCATGTCCCGCGTCCTCGACCACTGCGAGGCCCATGGCCGCCGCCACATCCGCTTCCGCGAGCTCGCCGCCGACGTCCTCGGTACCTATTCTCTTCTCACAACAATCTGAAATTGATTAGAAGTTCATCATCATGGGGATTGTGAGTAATCCCCTGTATTTGTTTCTTGGTAGGATCTGGGTGGGTGTTCTACATGGTGGTGACGGTGCAGACGGCCATCAACGCCGGGATCACCATCGGCAGCATCCTGCTCGCCGGCAACTGCCTGCAGGTAATTAACTGACCAATCTCGATTGCATTGTTATTGTTGTTGCACCTAGTTAAGAACGATCTGATTCTGATTTTGATTTGGGTATAATGATGCAACAATGGCAGATCATGTACTCGAGCCTGGCGCCCAACGGGTCCCTGATGCTCTACCACTTCATCATCATCGTGGCCGTGGTGCTGTCCTGCCTCTCGCAGCTGCCGTCCTTCCACTCTTTGCGCTACATCAACCTCGGCTCACTCCTCCTCAGCTTCGGCTACACCATCCTCGTCTCCGCCGCCTGCATCCGAGCAGGCACACACTGACACACAGTGCCTTATTCCATCGGCTACATTGTCTGAATCTTGTCTCAAACTGTCTGAAATTCTCTGTTTTTGATCGACAGGCGTGTCGAGCGATGCGCCGGCGAAGGACTACTCGCTGAGCGCGTCGAGCTCCGAGAGGGCCTTCGACGCGTTCCTGTCAATCTCGATCCTGGCGACCGTCTTCGGCAACGGCATCCTGCCGGAGATCCAAGCCACGCTAGCCCCGCCGGCGGCGGGGAAGATGGTGAAGGCGCTGGTGATGTGCTACACGGTGGCCTTCTTCACCTTCTACCTCCCGGCCATCACCGGCTACTGGGCATTCGGCAGCAAGGTGCAGTCCAACGCGCTGCAGAGCCTGATGCCCGACGAGGGGCCCCCTCTGGCGCCGACGTGGCTCCTGGGGCTCGCCGTCGTGCTCGTGCTCCTCCAGCTGCTCGCCATCGGGCTCGTCTACTCCCAGGTGGCCTACGAGATCATGGAGAAGGGCGCCGCCGACGCGGCGCGGGGCCGGTTCTCGTGCCGGAACCTCGCGCCGCGGGTGGCGCTCAGGACGGGGTACGTAGCGGCGTGCGCGCTCGTGGCCGCCGCGCTGCCCTTCTTCGGGGACGTGGTTGGCGTCGTCGGCGCCGTCGGGTTCATCCCCTTGGACTTTGTGCTCCCCGTTGTGATGTACAACGTGGTGTTTGCGCCGCCGAGGAGGTCGCCGGTGTACCTCGTGAATGCGGTTGTCATGGTGGTGTTTGTTGGCGTTGGGGTTGTCGGCGCCTTCGCGTCGGTGAGGAAGCTCGTGCTCGACGCCGGGCAGTTCAAGCTCTTCAGTGACCACGTCGTCGACTGAATTGGCGTTGCCGGGTTCAGGCTCTTCCGTGACCATGTTGTAGACTGAATTTGCATTGGGCTCGTGTACCTTCTTTTTTTTTATCCTTCTAGCCCGATCAGGTCAATTCCGGCCCATTTGTATTTCTCCTGTTCAAAAATCAAATTACTCGTATTATAGTACTGTAAATTATACAGACAGCTCCCCGCCTCCGTCTCCGCTGCTTGTGTTCCGCTTTTAAGCCAATGTAGAAGATTAATAGTTTAAATCTTTTGTTTAAGGGTGTGTCTATTGGGCAGTTGACATACGATTTGAAAATTGATCTAGAAAAACGATGTAAATCGGATTTCGTTTGCATCACTACCGAAGTCGTCCACCACCAACCATACATGTCTGCCGCCGCACCCTCCACAACCCGTCAACACCATGGTTAGGCCTGCCTCCGAGATTTTAGGAGCCCTATGGTGATGGGCATGAACTCCAATGTAGTAAAATAAAATAACTAATTTCATACATTTATATTGTACTCCCTCCATTCCAAAAATTGATACGGATTTGAATTAAAACCTTTATGGGACGGAGGGAATAGTATATACCACCAAAACTATCATAACCAAATGTAAATATAAAGAGTAGAAATTTTCAAAGAGCGTCATTAGAAAATAAGGTCCAAAAGTAAATCATGAATATAACATTATGTTAATTTTGATCAGAACCAATTGAGCGAGCATCAACACTGAGTATGGTTGCCAATGTGCTATTGTTAGTGAAGCCGGGTCTTCTAGGCAACCTTTTCTTCTTTATGCACCGTATAGTTGGTTGATTATGTTGCAGTGGGTTAAACAGATACCTACACATACCCACATAATCGTCTCATCGTGCCAAAATTTGGCTGTCCTAGCAAAGAAAATTAGACTCGTTCAAAACTGTAACTTTGAACCATCATGGAAGAACTAACACCTGCTGCTGCAAACCTTTCACTTCTCCGCTTTGGCCGCCTCCTCCTCCTCCTCCTCCTCATCATCTTCACACCAACTGCATCAAGGTAGTCGACGTTCAGGACTCGCGCTCTCGCACGCTCATAACCCGACGCAGCATCAACTGTTTCTTCAGATCTGATACGTTCTTCGTACATGATTTTAACAACACCTACAACAATCACACCAACCACAACGATTCTCCCCGTCCGGGTGAAAAGGCTTCCTGCTGTCTCTATGGCACTAAGTCTGTACTTCCAAGCCTGCATGAATGTAGATAAAAACACGCATAAAAATTAATCACTCTGGAGCTATTTCGATGATCTTCATTTTAAATGGGCGAACAAGAGAAAAGGTTGGAAAGCAGTACTCTCTCCGGCTGGAATTACTTGTTGAAATATCTAGACGCTTTTTAAACATAGATACATTTATTTGAGCAAATTTGAGAGAACTAATATTAATATGGGTAGGAGGGAGTAGCAAGTTTGGCAGGCAAAGTAGATAAATTAGAATTGCTTCGGGAAGAAAGAGAAAAAAAAAATTGAGACCTTGAGGACATTGACGAGGATTTGGCGGCTCTTCTTCCATCCGTTGCCACCGTCGTCCGGTTGACCCACCGATGCAGCTCGGCCGAACGAAGAAGCGGCCGCGCGGCGAGGCCCGGCCAGCCGGGCCGCCCCGCGCCCGCAGATGTTGCGCAGCATGGGAGGGAGGCACCGTGGGCCCGCGCCGCCTCCTGCCGGAGCTCGCCGTCCGGCGACGATCGGGCGCCCTGGAGAAGACGAACTCCTCGATCCGTTTTTTTGGGTAAGATAAGAAGAACACATCTCCCCTTCTTAATTTACGAAAGCTGGGACACGGCCCACAACGCCTCTCTCTCTTTTTTTCTGGGCCTGTTGCTGCTTTCCCTCTCACTTGAGCCTTGTGCGTTTGGACTTCAGCCTGAGCCGATCGATGGATGAATCGATCTCCTTTTGCAGCTGGTCGCCTCCTCTGTTCGCTTCGTCTCACTCCTCCAGCCGAGGGCGCGTGGGGTTGAGTGCCCGGCTAAACCAAGGGATTTGGGCGGTTTTTTGGGTTTCCAACGAATTTCTCGAGTTTTGATCTGATTTGTGTGGTTACGGGTCTGGTTCTTCTAATTCAGGGTTCTCATCTTTTACGATGGTCGTGGCTCTGGCGCGTCTTTCTTGGGGTCTTAGCATGACGACTACCGTAGCATCCACCACCACAACTCTTCTTTGGCAAGCTTCGTCTGGCTCCGGTGATGGAGGCGCAAGGATGGTGGCCAACTTTCAGCTCGTTCTAGCGCTTGTTGTCATCGCTAGGTGATGCAAAAACCCATTTGCATTTTTTTATTATTTTTAAGAGTCTTTGTACCGAGTTGATGTTGATATAACAAACTTTGATACAGTTGGCAGGTCTTTTGTGAGGAGGAAAACTTGAACAAGTTGAAACAAAAACCATGTAGGCGCGTATGAAAATAATTTCTCCACCCTTTCAGAAAACGAAAAAACAATTTGTTTCCTCTGTCATTCTTTTTGTGCATGTGCATATTTTTTGTGGCCACGGACCCTCAGTTTTGACACATTTCGTTTTTTTTAAATGGAAAAGACAGGCTCTCCCATCTCCACGTACCCCACCCCACTGACGCGTGGGTCCCTGAGGCCAGAGCTCAGCGGGTTCGGACCCCCAGGGAATTTCCCGCGGCTTATGGCGCTCGCCCACGTGGCGCGCCCCTCATCCACGAGCCGCCTCCCGCGCTCTCCCCGGCTCCACGCCTCCGCCTCCCCCGCCGTCCGATCCCCACCCCTTAGACCATCTCCTGGCTGTCCGATCTCCTCTGTTCCAGCTCGTGGCAGACGTTCGACCTCGCCGGGTTGCCATATAATGGCGCCGGTGAAGGAAACGTCTCCCCGTCAGTCATCGTTGCATAGCTTCCACACGAACGAACTCGCCGAGAAATTCTAGACGCTTCCGTTTGCCGAGATATTCTAGAGATTCGAGCGATTCTTCCGTCCATGGCGTCCACCGTGACGACGCCCAGCAGGCCGCTCCCGTCCTCCGCTGGGATCATCAGCCAACACCGCCGCCGGTGCTACTGCTGCTGCTCCTGCAGGCCCGCGGCGGTGCTCGCGCTCGCCGGTGGCGGAGCTGCTGCAAAACCGCGGCGGCGAAGATCTAGTCCGGCGGCCAGCACCAGCTGCGCTGCTCTCAAATCGCCCGAGAAGCAGAGCACGGCGGCGGCGGCGGCCAAGGTCCCTCCGCGCCGGCCCGCGAGAAGAAGCGCCACCCCGGCGCCCGAGGAGGCCGCGGCAGCTGGCGCCAGCACGGACTACGGCGAGGTGGCCGCCGTACTCGAGACGCTGTACCAGCTGAGCCCCACCGTCGTTGAGGAAGACGAAGAAGAGAGTTCGATAAAGGAGGCGGAGAAGAAGAAGCAGAAGCAGAGGAGGAAGACGAAGACGCTGCCGGCGATGAAGACGACGGTGGTGGTGAGGAGCCGGCGGCGGGGGCGGAGGATGGATCTGGGGAAGAGGGTGGAGATGCGGGAGGCGGCGGCGGGTGGGAAGCTGGGCGGCGACGACGAGGCGGCGGAATTCGAGGAAGCTCTGCTAAGGGAGCATGGCGTGTCGACGGACATGGGCGGGCTCGACTGGCGGCGGACCAAGATCCCGCCCGTGCTCTCCGCCGCGCACAGCAGCCGCCTCTTCAAGCTCATGCAGCCCATGAAGGTAAATTCACTGATGAGATTCAGTAACCAACTGCTCTTGATTTTAGTTCTTGGTTCGATTTCAGTGAAGACCGCTGCAGACTGAATTGAATCGAGGCGTCTCTCTGTTTCAGGCGATCTTTCAGGTGAAGGAGAACCTGGAGAGCGAGCTGGGGAGAGAGCCGACGGACGCAGAGCTCGGGGCGGCCATGAACATGGCGGTGCCCCGCCTGCGCCGCCACCGCGACGTCGGCCGGGCCGCCCGGAACAAGCTCATCAAGGTACATACACACCTACAATTCTACTGAACTCAACTGTCAACGCCATTGATCAACAGTCCGAAGAACAACAGATGAACTGAAACTTGGTTCTTGCAGCACAATCTCCGGCTCGTGCTCTACGCAATAAACAGGTACTACCCAGACATGGCCGGCGGCGGCGACGGCGGGAAGTTCGAGGAGGTGTGCCAGGCGGGCGCCAACGGGCTCATCACGGCCATCGACCGCTTCGAGCCCCGGCGCGGCTTCCGGCTCTCCACCTACGCGCTCTTCTGGGTCCGCCACTCCATCTCCCGCGCCATGGCGGCACTCTCCTCCTTCACCCACTTCCCCTTCGCCATGGAATCCGTAAGCGCCGAGCTTCACTTCACTTCACATGGATCCGCCATTCAAGTTTCGAATTTCGAATTTCAAATTGACCCTGGGATTGGATTTGGATTTCCAGGAGAGGCGGGAGATCGGGAAGGCGAGGGAGGAGCTGGCGTGGGAGCTGGGGCGGGCGCCGACGGACGAGGAGAC
The DNA here is from genome assembly GCF_000005505.3 of Brachypodium distachyon. Lineage (NCBI taxonomy): Eukaryota > Viridiplantae > Streptophyta > Magnoliopsida > Poales > Poaceae > Brachypodium > Brachypodium distachyon. The sequence continues at coordinate 13,275,534 of NC_016132.3, read as the reverse complement.
GATGAGGAAAGCCGGCGTGTCGCCGGCGAGGTACCGCGACGTGGCACGGATGTCAAGGCCGGCGGGGTCGCTCCACGCCCGGAACCGCGTGACGCAGGAGGAGCTCATCAACGAGGTCACCGACGCCGACGCCGTCGGGGCCGCCGACACCCACCGGCACAGCAACCGGCTCCTCCGCCTCGCCATTGACGACCTCGTAAGCACATTTCGCATGATCAAACAAGCCTCTTGGTTGATCGACCTCTCGACATTGTAATCGATGATGTTACTTGAATCTTGTGTAGCTTGATTCGCTGAAGCCCAAGGAGAGCGTGGTGATGAGGCAGAGGTTCGGATTGGACGGGAGGGGGCGGCGGACGCTGAGCGAGATCGCGGGGAACCTGAGGATCTCGAGGGAGATGGTGCGCAAGTACGAGCTCAAGGCGCTCATGAAGCTCAAGCACCCCACAAGGGTCGAATACCTCCGCAGATACATGTAGAACAAGAAGAAAGCATCCTCGTTCTGTTTGCACGCGACCGGCACATGTATATACGCAAGATGACATAGTCACGTAGTAGGGATCATCATTGATTTTGCGTTCGATCAATACGTGTGTATATATGTACATGGTGTGGTTCATGAGCTACCTATTTTTTTAGACAAAAGAAATTTGTACTGTAAATCTGAGTGGGATTGACAATACGTGTGTGTATATATAGGACGGTCTGGTGTAATTCTTAGCATAAGAAGCGGTGTAATTTCAGAATGGCTTCAGAGTCCAATTATGTTTGTTCAAATTTGTCAATGCAACAGTCTAAGGTGATTTGAGGATGACTTGGGACTCCTATTATGTTTGCTCAAAATTGCAAACAAAACCATCTGAAAATTACAACCCTCTTTTTTCCTCTCACATTTGTCAAACTAACGTTGCTCTTCGAAAAGTAAGATAACCTCTGGTCTCCACACCAATCGCGCGCGTAATCGTTTATAGGAAGAGAGTACATGAAACACGATGTCTTTCCTCTTATTATAACGCGCTAATGTTTTTCTTCATGCAAACACCCCGTTCTCCGTCCTCTTCTTCCTGCTGCCACAACAGCCACTGCCTTCTCTCTTCTGGTCAGACTGCGTTCGTCACGCGTCGCACCGTCAAACATTCCCTCACGCCCCCGTGGAACACACAAGGTGTGGCCCTTGTCCTCCAAAGGTGAGCGAGAGCATTCCGTTGGTCTCAATCTCTCACCCTCTCCAACAAGGCTGTCTCATACCCATCGATCCTCGTTGCCCTATGTCGACTCCGGCTTCCCAACGGTCCATCGAAGTCGCGCCCGAAGAAAACAACGCAAGAGTAAGACGCAAATGAATCGATGGAGAGTTTACGAATTCTAAAATGACCACGAAACAACAACGACAACCCCGGAAACAAATATCATCATCACCATTATAATTATCATCATCATTGTTATTGTAAACCTACTTTTGTCATGGTTTTTGTTACTCTTGATCAATTAGTTGTCGGTGAGGCGAGGCCCATCCATGCGTGGTCGGTCAGGTCAGTCAGATGAACTCCGGTCAAAAAAGGTGACAGATGAACACCCGAGCCATATGCCACATGTAGCATCTCGTCACCGTCTCCCTTGGAATTTTCGAAACGGTCTTCCACCTGGCAGCAAAGCAGAGCCACCTGTGGGTGCCGACGCGGGCTCCAAGCAAACATGCAGCCCGCCACGTACATCCATCCATTCCAAAATCCCAAACTCCCAACCTCCCAACGTCCATCCATCCATCCAATTTCAACTCTCTCCACCGATCCATCGCAGCAGTTTCTTCCAGCAGCAGAGGCCATGGTGAAGCTGGCCACGGCGAGGGAGGCGCGCCGCTACGGCCCGCCGTTGGCCGTGCGGCGATGGGAGTACATCAACGCCGCCGCCTACGCCTTCGCCACCCTCCTCCTCTTCGCCGCCCTCTCCGCCGCCGCCGCCTCGTCTAGCAGCCTCACGGGCTTCAGGGCCGGCATGGCCGCAGCCGGCGTCGCGCTCGCCGTGGTCGCGGCCGTGAACTTGCACGACCTGGGCGCGCACGTGGCCGGCCTGGGCGGCGTCCGCCGCGTCTTCGCCCTCGCGCGGCTCGACCCGCAGCTGGCGCTCGTCGAGCTCCTCGCCCCCGCGCTCCACTCCGCCGGCTGCGCCCTCGCCATCGCCGCCGGCGTCCTCGCCCTGAACGACAACAATGGCGACGCGGCGGCGGCGGGGCTGCTGGTGGGCGGCGGCGGGGCGTGGGTGGCGGGGTCGGTGCTGAACGCGTGCCAGGTGTACGAGCGCGCCGACGGCCGGGCCCAGCTGCTGCAGTCGGCCGTCCAGGTGCCGCTGCTCCTCGGCAGCCTCCTCTTCCTCGTCTCCGCCGTTGCCGCGAACGCCATGCCTCTGCTTCTTCTCCCGGGACCGGAGGGGGAGAAGAAGACGATGACGGTGGTGATGACGTGCGGCTTGTGCGGGAGCGCGCTGTGGGTGGTGGCCGCGGTGTTCAACGCCGTCAAGGTGGTGGCGGCGCACCAGAGCGACGCCCCGCGGCTCGAGAGGCTCCGCGGCGGCGCGGAGGAGCGGCTCGCCTGGGAGCGCGACGGCGGACCGCCGCCTCTGCTCGGCTGGAGGTCGCCGCCGCCCGCCGAGCTGCGCTGATGAGAATATGACGACAAGGGCGTGGCACACCTGCTGCCATCAGAGGCTTAATTTGAGCCCAAGTTAAATCAAATTAACCTTCTTTAATAGACCGGCTGTATGGTAAACTGTTTACAGGTTACAATGATGGATCCGGGAAAATGCTACAGTACTAGGAGTACTAATAAAAATAAATTTGGTCCGATCGATACGAATGGTGTCTAAACTGTTTCAGATTTAGCATCATCACGTTCGTTTAACCCTAAACCCTCATACGTTTTAACTCTAAACCCTAAGTCACTTGCCAACTCAAAAGGAAGCAAACCAGAACGGTTTAAAACCATTACCCAAATATACACGCAGCTATTAACCTATGCACAATGTTGTAAATTCCCATTAGCTGATTCCCCGTGTAGTACTCCAGTTATGCGGCATTTGCATTTTGCAGTCGTTGGTCTACATATTGTTCAATTAGGATAATTTCAACGTGCACGCATTTGAGTTGCAAAACATGGGTACTCTACATATTCAAATTGCCAACGGTTGTGATACCTGTGCAAAGAAATCATCAGGCTCAACCGATGTGTATTTTCGTTAGGTATGTTTGTTAGTACGCTCAACCTAATGGCTTATATTGGGCACCGAGCATGCCCGTTTGCAGTAATGTTACCCTGCTGGCAGGAGATTTATGTTGTGCACATCTCTCTAGAATACAGGATATTTATGCTGTAAATACAAGCATATATATACCGATCATGTCTTGAAAAATGAAAAATATCTGAACACGTGACACAAAAATAATTAAAATAGTTTTTCCCTAAAAAAATAATTAAAATATGTGTTTGCAATTTTATTCTTTAATTGCAAATTAATGTGACAAATATAACAAAAATAAACCTTCAAAATTTCAGCAATTTTTGGATGTGTTTACTTTTGATAACTAAGCAACACACAAAATGTATTATTAGTTGATATTACATTTAATATAAGTAAACAAATTTACGACAAAAACTCAAATATTCAGCAACATAATGATCAAACTCTCTTTCTGATTTGTCTGGCGTCCAATCGTTCATATATAGAAATCCTTTTACCGGATTTGTAATGTTTGGCCGGGGGAAGGGGGTGTAGCAGCTCGACTTGTGCGAAGGGGTCCAAACGGATAAAGTGAATTAAAGATCATATCAGACGGGATCATGTGGTTTAGGCTCGACTTGTATTGATGGTTGTCTATACTTTCCAGCAAGCAGACGGGACATTTCTTCTTTGTGTCACGGAGGAGTTTGTTCCCCAAGTGTGTCGCGGGGGCGGGGTGTTCAACGGCTTAAAGGTGATGCCGGCGCACCAGAGCGATGCACCGCGGCTCGAGAGGCTCCATAGCGGTGCGCACGAGCGGCTCGCGTGTAAACGCGACGGCGGACCGCCGCTGCTCGGATGGAGGTCGCCGCCGTATCCGGCCGCCAAGCTGCGCTGATGATGAGAACGACAAAGAAGATGACTCGGCAAGCCATTTGAGGGGCCAACGCGGGGGCTGTCCGCCATGGCATGGAGGTCCACTGCTTCTTTCTCAGTCACTGCCTCGAGCCGGACGCGTACACGGGGACGGCGCTCGTGGACATGTACGCCAAGTGCGTCCGCCTCGACTGCACATGGAGGGTGTTCGACGCTTTGGAGCGCATGAACCTGGCCACCTGGAACTCGCTCGTCGCGGGGCATGCCAACACCGGGCAGTTTGAGGCGGCGCTGAAGCTTGTGGAGAGGATGAAGAGGAACATGCTTTGATCCGAACGTGACCACCTGGAATGGGCTGATCATTGGGTACTCGATGAACGGCTGAGCTCGCAGGCGATGTTGCTGCTCCGGCAGATCTGCCACAGCAGGTTCCAGGACATCGTAGAAGGATAGTTTGGGTGGCTGAAGCAGGCACATTGGCCCGTATGTCAGGTCAGGCTAGAAAACAGACGGAAAAGTAGCACCCGGGACGGGCCGCAGACGCATCCTGTGACTGGACCGGTGCGGCTCCGCGGTGGCACGTACACGTCCTAACTGAAATGATCGGGCCTTGCAACATAATAATAAAATAAAATGATACATTTAAAAATATGCATCAAAACCTCTCTTTGCTCTTCTTTAACGATCACCAAATATTCTTTTAGAAAAGGTTTCTTCCGAAGATTGTGTCTCTATACTACAGTCTCTTAAAATAGAACATCATCCGGTCAAAGAAGTTTTGAGACGGAATCACTTAATTTTTTTTATTTCTCTCCACTGTCTCACTTCACCCGTTAAAACAAAGTGTTAGTTTGTTTATGAGTATAGACATTTGATTATTTTGTTGAGTATGCCTAAGCTGATTTTGCTAGTTTTCTTAATGAGCTTATCAATATTAGATTAAATCAAGTCTAATTAATGAACCGGCAGTGCACGTGTAATTTTTTTCCAATTATTTGCTCGAGTTGTTCGGCGGATCTGACTTGTGGGCAGTTTAGACGACTTGACGTTGTTGGCCTCTCGGCTATCTGTCTGCTTGTAGTCATGTCTCTGCGTGGCGGCTGGAATCCGTCTTATATGGCCGGCAAGTATTAAATGTGGCAACTCACCCGCGGATGGGTCGAATATGGGTCGACGTTTACGCCCATGGTTATACCCGATGGCTCACCTGACTAGTCATGGGTAGGGTATGTGTCTAGGTTTATACCCATGGATGCCTAATGGGTCGCCTATTTTAATTAAATAAATATTATTTTTATTATATAATATGTGGACTCTTTGATTTTTTTTAGCATAATGTGGACTCTTTGATGCAATAAGGATTAATGGATGAACCCTGCTGTAAAAAAATAAATAAAAACCAAATGCAAAATTGGCCAGGCAGTCCATGACTCGATGACCTATCAACATGGCATGTTTGGCCATCTCTCTCGTTCAATCAGTTTCTTCTAACAATTCACCGTCTCCTCGTGTAATTTAGCCCTAGGAGAGCCATGGCCTCGCCTGGGAGACAGAGGGAACGGCCGTGGCTTCGATTCCTTCCCGATGGGTGCCCTATCGGGTCTCATTTTCCGACTCCCGTAGTGTTTTGGCGGAGCGATTTTTTTCTCGTCAGAATCGGAGTTGTTGCCCGACTCTGGTAGCGATCCCGTTGGCGATGGATTCTCTCGCGGAGTTCCAGTCCAATTCGGTGCAGGTAACGGGCCAGTCGTTTTAGTAGGCCTAATATATATGCAATTTTGGGAGTCTCACAAATTTTTTGGGAAGTTTGACAGACGACGGTGAAGGGAACGGTCCATATTTTTTACTAGATCTCGTCATATTCGGAGTTGTTGCCCGACTCTGGCAGCGATCCCGCTGGCGATGGATTCTCTCGCGGAGTTCCAGTCCAATTCGGTGCAGGTAACGAGCCGAGGATTTTTTTAGAAGTTTGACAGTCGACGGTAAAAGAACCTATCCGTATTAATTTTAGGGAGCCCACAATTTTTTTGGAAAGTTTGACAGACGACCGCGAAGGAAATGTCTGTATGATTTAGATAGGTACAGATACATATATATATATGCCCTCTCCGCTCTCTCGGCTTTCCTCGTTGTGTTTGGCGGCGGCGGAAGAACCCTAGAGCCAGCGAGTCAGATCCCGTATGGGCGCGATTTCTTCCCTTTTTCTCTCCCACACGGCGCGATCTTCCCTTTCTAGCTCTGCTCCCCCGTGGAAACCTAATTCATTCCATTTGCTTGCAGGGAAGATCCAAAATCCCGATGGCCATGGCGAGGAAATTCGGTGCCCTTCTTCTGTCGAAGCAGCCCCACCGGCTCGTCCACTCCGAGGTAAAGCAGATTCTCCAATTTGCTCGTGTTTGTTACCGATCGACGAGTTCCACCGCACTCACGTCAGGCTGTTGTTGGCTATAATCTTGTGGCATGACTTCCAATCCGAATATGACATTTAGAACAGGAAAGGTACAGCAATCAACTAATTATAACCAGGCTGAGCATGGCCGGATGCACCAATCAACTGAGCATAACCAGGCCTCAAAGAAAAGTACAGCAACTAGAACAGGAAATTATGGCTGTCTCATGAGAAATTATGGAGACAAAAACATCTGAATTTTATTCTTTGCACATTTGATGATGGTGTCAGGCTGTCAGCTATGCATACGCTCACAATCACAGATTCAGAAGCTAGGCAAGCAGAATTACATAAGATTAATTGTATCCTTTGAAATTACTTGGGGATCAATTCAGCCTCACATTCACGGATTCAGAAGTTATTACTTTCTTAATTATGATACATGAGATGAATTTTTTTTCCAGTTCAATCATGATGTAAATACCAATAGGGGCACCTATGAAGGCGGAATCCCCTAAGCATGCACCCGGAGAATTTAATCACATGCTTAGTAATTCAAGTACAAGATGCGTGCAGATCATACCGAAATCATTGGAGGGAATCATGTGAACACCTGCGAGGCGGCTGATTTTCACCATTGAAATAAGTTTTTTTTAGAAAATACAAACGCAAACGCTCACAAACACACGTGAACAATCACCCCCTATGAACGCACACACGCACCCTAACCCTATGAGCACCTCCGAGAGACTGAGTCGGGTCGGCTACGTCACATACCACTGAAAGCAAAGCGCCGGTTAAATCATGGATTAAATCCAGGAAATGTGAGCACTCATGTCAAGTCTTAAACCTGGGTCGATTGGTTCCACCACAAGGAATCACACCACCTGAGTTAGGCTCAGTTCACACCATTGAAATAAATTAAGATGCGCTCAAAGTACTTCATACATCTCGATTGCAGCAGGCAGCAGCCCGGCCAGCGAGCATGTCCGTGTGTGGAAGTGAAGGCCGGCGGAGCCGCGGAGGAACAGGATGAGGCGGCCGTGGGACGGGCTGAGGCGACGCGGGCCGAACGAGCTAGACTAGGAGCTGACGGAGGGACCTCCAGAGTCGCCGGCGCACGTGTTCTTTTTGCTGACCCATCTCCTCGACGGGCCGCCGCCGGCTGTTCTAGGGTTCGGGAGGGCGGCGATTTGGAGGCTCTCTTCGATTTCGCGCATAAGAGAAGATTTGGGCGAGGGGATGGAAGATTATCGCGCGATGGTGGAAGGAGAAGCGCAGGAGGTGAGTAGAGCTGCAAATTTTTGACCCTCACGGTACCATTTGATCCTCCTTAGTTCAACCAAATGAACTAAAAATTTAAAATGACACAACTTTTTGGAAAACTACTTCATTTGTTTGAATTAAGAAGAGTCAGAGGGTATACTGAGGGTCAAAAATTTGCAGCTCTAGAGGTGAGTAAAACGCACTGGATCGAGAGCGCCGGCTATAGCGCTCGCGTCCGACTGCAAGCGGGCGGCTGTTCTTCGTTCTCCTCTTTTCTCACCCCTCCAGCTAGGATTTTGTTGACGTGGAATAGCTTACAGCCGGTTGAGTAGGACCTACTCTCTCCGATCCTAAATTGTTGTCGAAATATTACATGTATCTAGATCATATTTGGGCAAATTTGAGTCAACAATTTAGAATCAGAGGGAGTATTATTCTTGCTCTTAGCAAATTTGCCCATAAAAACAAATTTGCATTTTTGACTTTTTACTGTGCCTGGAACAGTAGGGGTAGTGTGGTTTACTTGATGCATCATAAAAGGCCATGTGTAATCCACATATATTGTAGGCAACTGTCAACACAATTCCCCCTCCGGTCCTAAATTTTTGCCACTTGCAGGCCCGTGAGAACAAGCTCTTCCAAGAGAAGAAGGAGGAGATGTTCCGTCTCCTTGCTGGAAAGGATGGTGAACTGAGCAAAGATGATGCTGGGTTGCTTAGGCACTTGTCGACACAAGTGGAGCCTAAACCCAATGATCTTGTCTGGTATGTTCCCTTTCCCCGTTTTAGTAGATCAATTCCCGTCCCCGTTTTAGTTTAAAAATTGAATAATAATAATAATAATAATAATAATAATAATAATAATAATAATAATAATAATAATAATAATAATAATAATAATGTGTGACAGGTGTACCGCCCGAAAAGCGGAAAAGATCAGGGGTGCATGGTCACTGTTCGTGCATACCTTCCTGTTAACGACTTGTGTGTCTAAGTGGATGGGGAATGCAGCCCCAGGGAACAAGCTAGAGCAGTGAAGACACTACTCCATCGGCTATCTCCTATATATCTATCTATTGAGATGTCTTTATAAGACAGAAGAACTGTGCTTTATAATCTCTAAAACAACATTTATGACCTGTGCTGATGCCATCTATGAAAGAACATTTATGACCTGTGCTAAAAAACTGTCTGCTCGTGTTTAGAGCATCTCTAGCAGATTTTGTAAAAGGCCTCGGACCTTAATACAGTACTGTAGTTTTTTAGGGGTACAGGGACGAACATTTTAGCTCCATTCTTCATGCTTCCTGGCCTTTACCCATCTCCTCCGTACGAGGGGAGCTTCGTGCGTCTTGTGGCCCGGCCCATTGGACGAAGCAGGCCCAAAATACGTTACCTTTCCCTTATCCGAAACAAAACGAACGAAGCGCCCTTCTCCTTCCTTCCTCCACGACTCCAATGGCGCAAGCCATCTCCCTCCCCGCGCCGCCCTCCTTCCTTCACCACCACCGTGCGAGACCCTCGCGCGCCCGCTCTCCGACCTTTCTCGCAGTCGAAACCCCGCTCTCCAACGTCGCCGCGGACTCCCCCTCTTCGTTCCGCGACGCGAGGCTCCTGCTCTCCCTGCTGCGCCAATGCGGCGACATGATATGCCTCGACGAGGAGGACACCGGTAGTAGCCTCCGGGCGGCGCGGAGGCTCGCGCCGCAGCTGCACTCGCTGGCCGTGAGGGCGGGCCACGCGACGAGGGAGCCCCGCGTGGCGTGCGCGCTGTCCGACCTCCTGGCCCGCCTCGGCCGGGGCCCCTCGTCCCGGCGGCTGCTGGAGGAGGCGGACGAATCGGAAGGGGGGAAAGACGCCGTGCTGTGGAACAAGCAGGTGGCGATGCTGGCGGAGGCCGGGGAGTGGGACGAAGCCATCGGGGCCTTCAGGGAGATGCAGGCCCGCGGGGTCGCCGCCGACGGGTACGCGCTCGCGCGGGTGCTCCACGCGTGCGGCCGCGCGGCGGCGCGGCGGGAAGGGAAGGCCGTCCACGCGCACGCCCTCAAGGCGGGGCTCGTCGACGCCCACCCGCTCGTCCCCGGCTTCCTCGCCGGGATGTACGCCGAGGGCGCCGACGTGGCCGCGGCCACCGCGGTGCTGCTCCGGGCGACGCCTCCGCCGAGGTCCGTGGCGTGGGACGCGGTGGTCGCCTGCTGCGTGCGGCTCGGGCTGGTCGACGACGCCATGGAGCTCGCGGGCCGGATGGCCAGGGACGGGCCGGAGCCCACGCTGGCGACCTGGAACGCCGTGCTTTCCGGCTGCGCGCGGCACGGCCGCGACCGGGAGGCGCTCGCCGTACTCCGGAGGATGCTGGAGCAAGGGCTGTGGCCCGACGCCACCACCGTGTCCAGCCTCCTCAAGTCCGTTGCCAACGCGGGGATGGTCCGCCATGGCATGGAGGTCCACTGCTTCTTCCTCAGGCACGGTCTCGTGCCGGACGCGTACACAGGGACGGCGCTCGTGGACATGTACGCCAAGTGCGGCCGCCTCGACTGCGCACGGAGGGTGTTCGACACTTTGGAGCACAGGAACCTCGCCACCTGGAACTCGCTTGTCGCGGGGCACGCCTACGCCGGGCAGTTTGAGGCTGCGCTGGAGCTTGTGGAGAGGATGAAGAGGAACAGGCTTGATCCGAACGTGACCACCTGGAATGGGCTGATCACTGGGTACTCGTTGAACGGGCTGAGCTCGCAGGCGATGCTGCTGCTCCGGCAGATCAAAGCTGCCGGTTTGACGCCAAATGTGGTTTCCTGGACTTCGCTGATCTCCGGGAGCTGCCACAATGGGGAGTACGAGGATTCATTCAACTTCTTCAAGGAGATGCAGAAGGATGGTGTCCAGCCCAGCTTGGTCACCATGTTGGTCTTGCTCAGGGCTTGTGCGGGGCTCGCACTGCTGAAGAAGGGCAAGGAGCTGCATTGTTTCGCGCTGCGAAGGGCATATGACTGTGACATGGTTGTCGGAACTGCGCTAATTGACATGTATTCCAAAGCAGGAAGCCTGACGAGTGCCAAGAGGATATTTGGAAGGATTCAGAATAAGAACCTTGTGTGTTGCAATGCCATGCTGACTGGGCTGGCCGTCCATGGGCAAAGTCATGAGGCAATAACGCTGTTCCACGATTTGTGGAGGTCGGGGTTGAAGCCAGACAGTATAACCTTCACTGCACTGCTCACTGCCTGCAGGTCAATGGGCTTGATCACTGAAGGGTGGGAGTACTTCGACAACATGGAGACCAAGTATGGTGTAGTACCGACAGCCGAGAACTATGCCTGCATGGTTGACCTGCTGGCGAGGTCCGGATATCTGGACGAGGCAATGGCCTTAATCGAGAGGTCACCAGTCGACCCAGGAGCAAGCTTGTGGGGTGCGCTTCTCACAGGTTGCTCCATACATGGGAATCTTGACCTTGCAGAGGTGGCTGCAAGGAATTTGTTCAGACTGGAGCCATACAATTCAGCCAACTACTTGATGATCATGAGCTTGTATGAGCATGAGCAGATGTACGATGAAGCCGATAGCCTGAAGTACGCAATGAAAGCAAGAGGAGTGAACACTAGACCAGGGTGGAGTTGGATACAGATTGAGCAAGGTATCCATGTCTTTGAGGTCGACGGGAGTCCACATCCAGAAACTGCAGAGATATGTGAAGAGCTGATGAGTTTAGTGCGTCAGATCAAAATGACAGGATATGTGCCAGACACCAGCTGCGTAGTGTATAATGTTCCAGAGGAGGAGAAGGAGAAGCTGCTGCTTTGTCATACCGAGAAACTCGCCATCACCTACGGGCTGATCCATTCAGATGCAAGTCGAATGCCTGTCAGGGTGATCAAGAACACCAGGATGTGCAGCGATTGCCATGAGGTGGCGAAGCATATTTCTGCACTGTGTGGCCGGCAAATTATTCTTCGCGATGCTGTTAGGTTTCACCATTTTGTGGATGGGAACTGCTCATGCAATGACTACTGGTGAATATTACTGGCAGATACTGGTGCACTACTACAGTGGTTTGGTTATCTGCAAAGGATATTCGATTGGCCGGATAATTTGACGTAGGGGTGCTCTCCATGAAGACAGGAACCGACAATTTCTGCCTACAAGATTATGAATTATCAGATAATTACAGCTCATCTTAGGGCCTACATTCTTCATTTAATTGACACGAGAACGGGCCATTTCTGCGAACAGACTGGAACATTGACACATCTTTATTGCCATTTGTCACAGGAGGAGCTCTATGCCTAAACTTAACTGGTGAGAGGTACTAGTCAGATCTGTACATGGCAATTGCTGCACATGAGCTGGGTCGCCACTGACTGCTCGACATTTCCATGGCCCAACAGAAACACTGTGATAGAGCTTACTTTCGGCAGACAGATACAACTGACGGCTGAGTTTCTGATGCCCCTTATAAGCCCAGCTTGCCGGATGTTCTGACCCGCTGAGTTCTGTATCATCATGCTGTCGACAGCCGGAAGTGCATTCAGGTTGTATGGCGTATCACGATGTCCCCCCAACGTCACTTGGCGATCCTCAAACCATATCGAGCTCCATTCAAGATGAAGTCAGAGATGGTGATGTTCCAGATGAATGCTCCCCCTTCTGGAGTTTGTCTTGATATGGATTCCGACACCCATGCTGAAGAGATCTCATTTCCAAGTTCCAACTGCAAAGCCAGCAAACGGGCTGGATCCTGTGACCTGTCAGAATGCCGATGCCAGAGCTTGAACTCCCGAAAGCAATCCCATAAGTGCTGTCATTTAGTCCTTTTAGCTAACTATAAGGTTTCGTTAATGAAGCTGGGGAGAAATCCCTTCCATAAAAAAAAATGATGCACAAGTTGCTGACACAAGAGTTTAACATATGTAGAGAATGGTGCCCCCCTGTGAATGTTCAGATAATCAGACGGCCAGAGACGTCCGCCCTATGAGATCTTCTGCGCCGTTGATAATCTGTCGCTATATCGAAGGGCCGGAGGCCGTACTTTTATTAAGAAAGAAAGCGAGTGTTACAGGACAGAATACAGAAGCAGGGAGGTCCTGCGGTGGAGCAGGAAAAAACAAAATCCGACAGAAGCCGGATTACAGTAGCCTGCCTCCCACGAGACGCACCGAACAGCCTGGAATGCGAGAGCTAAATTACATCAACAGAACCAGCAGCTCTCCAAGAGCGTAGGTCCTCGACAATCAGCTCGAATACTCGGGTGGCAGGGCTTGGATCTTGCTGAAAAATTCTTGCATTGCGCTCTTTCCATATTCTCCAGTGGACAAGAACAGCGAAGGTGTCGAAATCTCTGCGAAGATTCTTGGGCGCACGCTTACGGGCTTCCAGCCACCAGTCCTCGGTGCCGCGGAAGATGGAACCAGGGATAGGAAAATTAGAGCCAGACCAAAGCCGAAGCCGATGCCAAACCTGTTGAGTGAAACGGCAATGCACAAAGAGGTGGGTGCAGCTTTCATGTTCTGTTGAACAGAGAGGACAAGAGGGGCAGTGAGGCCATCCTCGACGAGCCAAGTTATCTGCAGTGAGACAATGACCGTGCACGACAAGCCACATAAAAAATTTGCACTTCATGGTCGCTTTGGACTTCCAGATGGGTTTAGCGCAGGCGAAACGGGTGCTGGCCGCGAAGAACAAGTTGGCACAGTGCAACTGCCCAGCCCTGGAATCGCTATAACAGCATACCGGCTGCAGCCCTGGAATTGTCCGTGCTAACAACGCTGCAAACTGGGCAGTTGCACTGTGACAAACCGAGATTTTTTTTTGTGTGGATAACCAAGCATTGGCCAAGTACGCAAAGCCATCGACAATATGTTCACCTCACCTGCAATATAAACCGATGGATGTTCCGAAACGGCGAGCCTCTGAAGACTTGGCCTCGTGAAGGCGAGTGTTGCGCTTCTTGCCGTTGCTCTCGCGTACCTCCCGCACTCTCCGGCCATGCGCCGGCAGCCGGTCGGTCACCAGTCAGCTCGACGCGCCTATTGACTTACTGAGTGAGTGCTACAGCGACAGAGTTCCTTTGTGCTGGCCTCGATCCCTCAACGGCAAAACTGAAAATAGACCAAGGGGAATGCAATGCAAGCAGCAGCAAAGCATGGAATTGGAAGCTATGTAAGAGCATCACCGGCGTATAAGGTCACATTTGCAATAAGGTGGGACCCTTGTACCAGTCTTATAACTACCTAAAAATTTCAAAATGCTTGTGGCTAAACTTGTTCTTAAGATGGGCCCACAACACAAAAAAATTGGCAAGTAATAAGCCTCCATGTGTACATAAACTATTAAAAAGTAAAAAGTAATACTTTTTGTCTTATGGACTACCCACAACCTTATGGATTGCCCTTAAGCTTTTGTGCTTGTGGACAACCTTCACAATGTATAAAGCTATCCTTCAAGATCACCTTTTTGCTTATGGACAAGTTTTCTAGCACATTGCAGGTGCCCTAATGGCACTACACTACTATCAGCATCGGTTCAGATGTACCAGGCGCAGCTATGCCTATGCTCGCGTCCACAATATATACCGCTGCTGCTTTTACCAGTAGACACAGACTTGAGCACTGCACCCAGATCAATGGCGTCACATGGTCCGCTCAAAGCAGCATTTGTCTCCACAAGTAGCAAGAGCAGGAACTTACCCACGATGCCACGGGCTGAGCTGAACCTTTCAGCTTGTTCTCAACCCAGGAGAGTGACCAACTGACCATACCATGGCAGAACACATGAAAGCTTACCTGAACGGGCGAACAACACCAACCAATGTACCAGCTGTTTAAGATGTAACTAGCACCACGGCTTGTATGTATGTACCGGTTTACCACCAGAGGCACCAAAACTATGGATATACAGGCATGCGCAACGGGCATGGAGGGCAGTCTCACTTTTCTAAAGTTTTCAAGTCTTAAAAGCCGCGCCATTGTACTAGGAGTCTAACGATTACCACCAACGAACAAAGCCAGCAATAGTCCGGCTCATAAGTTAAGACGACCTCTGACAACATGTATAACGGACAGAATGGATGGAATCAGGCCTTGTCGCCTGGAGGAGAGGAGGAGCAGTCTCCGCTGCAGCTGGTCTTGTCGTGCTGGAATTTCACGACAATGCATGTGATGTTGTCGCCGCTCCCTCGGGCGAAGGCCGTCTCTGTCAGCTTCCGGGCTGCCGCCTCAGGTTCCTCCTCCATCTTCACCAGCGAAACAGCATCCTGCGAAAACACGATGAGGTTTTCAGTAATGAGATGGAATATGAATCTTCCATGAGACAGTTAAGATAGCGGCAGAAATATCTGTCTACGCCTTGTAACATGCAAGTCCCTAGCTAGGTGGCATAATCAGATGCACTTGCCAGCAAATGAAAAACCTTCAAAAGTTGTGAAGAGATTAAAAAAAAACTAGAGGGATACATCCTTCTGGCACTTAGCTATTCACTCAGTGGGAAATATCAGTTGCTGTGATCTCTACTTGATAGGTAGTGCAATGTAGACACGAAAACAAGGAGCAGAAGTATCGCTAAACAATACACCATGTAGAACCAGTAAAATGATAATTAAGGAAGGTGCTTAGTCCATTAAATGCTCTGGCAGCCTGACAATGAATACATCGCACAGTAAATGCCATGTTATGTTTCTGAATTAAGAAATGATAAGGTGCGTTCCTGAATTAGGAAAATGGAATAGCTGAATAACGAAAAATGCAACCATGATTTTATGTGGACCAGAGCATTTGGATGGTAACTATAGCAGTACGACAAAGTATCACAAGTCCTGACTGCTTGTTGATCACTGTGCCACCATGTATGTGCGACAAATTAAAACTGAGAAGTCCCAAAGAGTTTATTGTAACCTAGTAGGCATTGTTGGCAAAAGGGATATTTGCAACTCTAAACAAGTAATAACTAACATAGATAGCAAACTAACCTCATTCGGAACCACGTCCCACAGCCCATCACTAGCCAAAATCAGAAACTCAGATTCATCATCTATTTCTTGTTCCTGACAAATTAACAAAGGGTGACACAAGATCTTGATCAATGATAAGACAATCACATATAAGCCATGAAACATAAATATTTTGTTGCTTTTTTTTGCCAGAAATAAGAACAAGCATATGAGCCCAAGTTACCTGAATCTCTGGTTCTGCAACAACATATTGCTTCAACAAGCGGTTGCCAAATGCCCGAGACATTGCAAGCACACCACCTACCCTCCAAGTTCCTGCAAAAGCCCATTTGCCACCATCAGCAAGAAGATCATTGCAAGACATGCGATCTTTGACAAATAAACAAACTCATGATGAAAATACACGACTTACCAGCCCACATAACAATCCCACCAGCACTCTCAATTCTTTTCCTCTCATCACTTCTGTTTGGCTTGTGATCATCAGAGAGTGCAATAGCTGTGAATAAGAGAAAAACATTTTACCAACAATTTAGCAAGCGTATACATCTAGATTGTTAAAATTCACACTATGCAGAAGCAGTAAGCATGTAGCTCGGACATCGGAGAAACAAAATAATAGTTCCTACAATACTAATACAAACACAATATGTATCAAGAGCTTTGATTTGTTAAACACAAGGAAGACAAGTCCCCGCTATGGTTGCATCAAATGTATTCAGTTAGTGTTGCCAACAACCAACTTAATCCAGAAAGCCAAGTTCATAAGCAATGAGCAACACTTTTTTCCATGAAAACAAAGAAGAATGATCAGAACAATTGAACTGGAATCAAATACAGCTTCTTTTGCTGCATTTGTCCTGGGTTCATCTGACCTCTAGCATTTCATTTTATGTGAACTGCAAAGTTATAACTTATATCACTGGTGGCAACACAAACATGATTCATGCCATGTAGATATCGGTTAGTATCTTATACCGTATACTACTTAACAACTATATTGAATAAGCAGTGAGACATCTCTTTTATCTTTTTTTCTCAAACACACACCTTGTGCCAAGTATAGCAGACTGGTTAAGCTAACACAAAGCATGGCAATAACCTATTTAAGAAGTAAAAGCTAATGATCCTGAGTAAAAGCTCCAATAATAAAGAGACCCACTAAAATTCTGATGAAAAAGCAAACATCTGATTCTGATATTGGTGAACAGTTGCTTCAAAAACTAAATGGTGGACATTAACTAGATTAATTAAAATAACCATTAGATGATATTTAGAACACATATGAACTCAAATGATAGAAAGAGTCCTGAACCATAAATATTAGGTCAGGTGCTATCTAGTATCTTCACCACAATTAAACTTGAATGGTGGAAATGCCCTGAGCCATAAATCATCTCATTATTACTGTCTAGTTTAGCATGTTAGAAAATGCTGTGTGGATGCGCTAAGCTAGCTGCATCAAATATAAATCGATGAAAAACAGTATTCTCATAAAGAAGTACCTTTGCCCGCCTTGGATATTACAGCCCGAGAGTCACCAACATTTCCCACATAAAGATGATTTCCAACCAAAACTGCTGTCGATGCAGTTGACCCATCATCTCTATGGGTGTTGCTTTCAGAATCCAAAAAATCAGAATCGGTTTTTTTGTATGTTTCACCTGTGAGTAAACACTAATCAGATAATCCATCACAAGAAATATCAAGGGGGTCCTTGGACATCAAATGAACAACATCATACTTTTTGCAACAAAAAAAGGACGTACTTATTGCTAGTTTTGTATCTTTCATGAACTCCGGATGTTTCATGAGGTTCATAAACAAGTGCTCCTTCAAATACTCAGCAGCACGGGAGCCACCATGACCTGCAAGAAAATAAATAGTTTTATATAGAACCAGTGAAAAAGACAAGAAATAGTCTCCAATGACCAACCATCAAATATTCCGAAGAGATTTATATTTTGATCATCAATTTTCGATGATTTTATGTCAAAGAAGTCTTCCATGCTTGCCCTTTTCCCTCTAAAACTTGAATATCCACAACTCAGAATTCCATCATCACTGCAAATCAGTCACAATCCAAAAGACATATCGTTCAAAGTGACATACAAAACCTTAAAATTTCATGTACTATAAAGGTAAAATAAATTGTAGATTCTAATAACAGAAGTGCACAGCCAAAATGGCTATCTAATCAAAATAAGAAAAGGAATCTATATATGCCAATAAGAACTGGATGCAGGTATGCAAAATAGAAGCCCTGGATCTATTATGGTGTGCAAAAAGCTACCAGTCGCTTGAATCTGAGCAGCATCATTCCCTTTTTCTACAAACTATCCATAGAAACAAATACAAATAGTAGTCCTCACATAATAAGATCAGCACCCATTAAATTGCATCGCTAAAAGGAGTATGTTTAATGAACTGCACATTACAAGATTTTAAGAAGACAAAGAATGTCAATCATTTAAGTAACAAACCAAACACATCTTCATAACCACATGAGGTAACCATCAAGTTAACAGACTAAACATAGAAGTCCGTCAGGTTACGATCCTGAATGCAGCATTGACTCAAACAAGTCTACATTTGGCATAACACCCATATAGTCAAGCAAATATGCAATTGTATGCTCAGCTCTATTGCACCAATCATATATTGAAAATATAACAACACAAGCTAAACAATCTAGAGGATTTGAATCAAATAAACTAACGGTACTGCCCGCCAACAGAATGATGATCGTATGTAAAGATATAAAGCATGAAACAGGGAAGCAAGCAAGCAATACCTCTTGCATCCGCCGCTCATGTAGCCGACCTCGTCGACCCTCTCCCTCTCCCTTTGCCGCTCCTTCTCCTTCCTCTCCTTCTCTTGGTCCTGATCCTTGGGCACCTCCACACTCCGCACGGGCACGGCGGCTACAATCCCTTTCTTCCTCGCGGCCTCTTTGGCCAGCAAATACGAGGAAATCTCCTCGTCCTCCTCATCCTCGACCGATGGCCCGTCCAGCTCCGGCTCCCCCACAGCCACAGCTGCTGCTGCGGGTGACTCCACCACCTCATCCACCTCCATCTCTACCGGCGCCAATGGCACCTCCACCTCCACCACACCAGCCTGGACCTCCCTCTCGGGAGACGCCTCCTCCTCTTCAACCTCACCAGCTCCCTCCCCGTCCATCGCCAGCGAGGGCGGGATGATCCCTCCGGGCTCCACCATCGTCTTCCCCCTCGCGCGGAACCTGCGGTACTTCAACGGGTGCCGCACGCCGAGCCGCTTGTCGCTCCCCGGCCGCTCACCCACAACCGTCTCCTCCTCCCCTTCCCTCTCCCTCTCCCCCACCTGCTCCCCTGCCGCCGTTCCCTCAGCAACCACTGTCGCAGTCACCGCCCCCGCCTCAGCCTCCGCAGCCGCCGAAGACGACAACACCGGCCTGGACGACTCGCTCTCCTGCTGGTCCTTCACGGCGCCATCGTAAACCATCAGCAAGCCCGACAAACCCTAGAAAACAAACACCACGCACATACAGCAGCACAGCAGCGTCAGATTCAGAAATCCGAATCCAGTCCAGTGGGGAGCAATGGGCGTGGCGGGGCGGAGGGCGATCTCGCTCACCTCGGGGATTCCGGTCGGGGCGGGCGGCGGGCCGGATCGGATCTAGGCGAGGTCGTCAGCTTGGATGGGGACGAAGGATGAGGAAGGAGCAGCAGTGATCCGAGGAAGAGCGCTGCGTGCTGCTGGGTGTGATGAGAGAGAAGAGAGGAGAGGGGGGGGGGTGATATGAAGAAGAGGAGAAGCAGCGTTGCGCTACGCCCCACGCTGACGTGTAATTTGTTTTTTTCCCGTCATCCGTTTAATTTCGTTTTTATTTTTCGTTTTTATTGTTTTTGATTGTTTATTTAATATGGCCACCTGGTGGGTTTTGGCCTTCTGGGGGGTGAGTAAGCTCCACACGGCAGCGGGAGGTTAGAGTGATGACGTGTGGGGCAGGTCGTCGGTGGGTCGCGTGATGTCAGTGGGGTTAGTTGGTGGACGAACGGTGCGGACTGCGGTGCGGTGCGCGGCGCGCGGCGCCCGGAGGCTGCAGTGTGGGCTGGGGTTTGTTTGTTCTTAACTTGGGTTAATTACTTGCTCGTGTTAAGTGGGCTTGGAACATAGACGAGGTTGCATCTGGCTTTGCCTTTGAAGCTGCTTGTCGCCCAGCCCACTGCCTCCACGACCTGGATAATTTTGTTGTTTTTATATATATTTGACATGAGATGAGATTGGATATTCCTCTAAAAAAAAAGAGATGAGATTGGATATTTCCGTTTTCACAGCATCAATCTTATATCTTTGCTAGAAGCAACCCATTAGTTGATTTATCTAAACATGCAAGCATGTCACAACGTCACATAATTAATTTGTTCGTACTTTATTTAGTGAAAAACTCATACTTTTGCACATGCATGCATGTTACTTCCATCGAACTATCCCCCTTAGGTGAAGAATGTACAATTTTTATTATATGTTTTCAATTTTAAGTACTCTATGTTAATTAAAAATTTCTGCAACAAGGTGTGGGACATCATCTAGTTCTTAAAAAGAAAATGACAAGACTGGGGCCTAATCTTTTTTTAAGAGAATAGTATGACAACAATGAGGTGTGCAAAGGAGAAGAAGGAGAGAGGCGTGTTGAGAATGTTTTTTTTGTCTCGCTGACGAAATGAACTTTGTCGTTGGACTGGCAATCTACTACGCCGTGACAGATGTCATCGTTGCTCCTTTTGTACGGATGTTGTACGTATCTTGATCTTGCATTAATGTGTACCCGTCAATGTTGTCTTGACTTCCCTGGCGTTCCAAGAGCGTCCACGCTTGCCCTAGATGCCATAGGGAAGAAGGTGGGGTGCTCGTGGTTTTTAAATAGAAGACTGCAACCTGAATTTTTTTTGAGGAATACGACAATTATGAGGTGTTGAAAGGAAGTCCTGACAAAAAGGAAAGATGCAAATAGAACGCTCGTTATCTCGTTGACGAAATGAAGTTTGTCGTTGGACAACTACAAGGAAACGGAAATTCAAACGTCATCTTTGCTATCACACGAATGGTGTATGATCGTGTGCTCATAAATTATGTATCTGCTAATGACGCTTCCCTTTTCTAACGTCGTCCTCGTTTGCCCTAGGTATCATATAAGTCTAGAAGGTGGGTTGTCTCGTGATTTTTTCGTGGGTTCAGTTTTTGGAACCTTGAGTTCACAACTGATTTTTTCATATATTATTCTTTATTTCAAAGGGGACTTTTCATAAATAATAATAATAGGTCGGTTCTAGTCTTATGAGACGAAAGACTTCTAATACGTTTCATCCTTTATTGATTAGCTTTTTATAACTCAAACAACAAGCTAATAACCATGCAAGAGGAGAGAGGAGGGACCAATAAGGAAATAATTTTGCAAAAGGAGAGAAGAGGAACCGACGGGAAGTGGACATCCGAAACAAAATAGGTGCTTGTAGAGACACTATTCTTACACCAAACTAGTCAATCTATATGCTACTCATAACGTCCTTGGGTTCAAAATGGACCATTTATAACTGTCCAACCATCATTCACGAGTTATACTCCCGCTTTTATGTTTCTATTCGTTTGAAGCAGACACCCATGTGAGAGGATATCTATTCACTGACAAAGGATGAGATGCAAAAGTTTCAAAAAGAAAGTGAAACATGGTAAGAGCTTACCCAAATTTGGCACAAATACAAAAAGGTTACAAGGGGAAAAGGTTTTTGGGAGAGTATAAATAGTCGAAAGCCCTCCCCCCCTTCCTCCTTCTATCCCCTGCGCCGCTTCCCACCCTCTGTCCCTCTCCCCGACGGCTGCGCGCTTGAACCCCACGCGCGCGGGCACCGCCAAGAGCGGCCGGACGAATCGCGGCGAGGAGGCGGGCGCGGGCGAGGCAGAGGAGGAGGAGGAGGCGCGCGCGGCGGGAGATTCGCGAGAGATGAAGTACGTCCTGGTGACCGGCGGCGTGGTGAGCGGCCTCGGGAAGGGGGTGACGGCCAGCAGCATCGGCGTCGTGCTCAAGGCGTGCGGCCTCCGCATTACGTCCATCAAGATCGGTACGTCGTCCCCGTTCGTAACCCCCCCGCTCCGCTCAGGCCGGCCGCGGGAGATTGGATAATGGGGGGCGGTTCATACACGTGTTCTAAGATTACCCCCCTTGCCCAGGATTGATCTAATCGATTCGTCCTGTGTGTTTGAGAAATATTGAGAGAGAGAAGATACTTAGATTTTAGAGGAGAGTTCGTTATTTACGGAACAGCAATTTCAGCGAGTAGGAGCCCATTCTCCCTCCCCGTTTAGGAGCTCTGCGTTGGGTGCTGCCTTGCGCGGCCTCAAGATTTTGAAATCACAGGGTCTGAACAGTAGCGTTTCACCCCCAAACACACTTTTTTTGATCCGCTGTTTGTTTCTGACTTGCCAATGGATCAAATTGATATGAATCAGGCCGAGAGGAAAGGATCAAGGGTTAGCTTGGGTTGGATTTCCCATGCTGTTTTAGCTCAAGGGAACAAGGTGGCTAGGATAAGTCTAAAGAACTACCGCACTAGGTTATCCCTCCCTTTCTTGTTTCTGTGTCGGAGGCTTCGTATGTTTTTGGAGGGATTCTCGATGTCGCAGCGCCACGGAAGGCTTATTTGGATATCCTATCATCCAATTCATCCATTGGATACACGTAGACTACACGTTGGATACACGTGTATTAGTTTCTTATACTACCATTGCTATCATTTTCTAGTTAACTACACCCTCCTTCTCTTTGGCCCTTTGTGGCTGTTTATTTATATTATTGGAAAGAAATCCTCCTTTTGTCCTGTGTGGTAATATTTTGTGGTGTAGCATTGGTGCAGTGCTAGCTATTGCTTAGCTGAATGTTTTAAATGATTACTTATATCTTTGTAAGGTTGACATGTTCTAACTGTATCACCCAAATGTGCAGATCCTTACCTTAACACCGATGCTGGAACTATGTCTCCTTTTGAACACGGCGAAGTGTTTGTGCTAGATGATGGCGGCGAGGTACATGAATCTGACCAAGCCATTAATGTGTCCATGTTAGCATATATATGTCCATTCGATGTATTATCATTCTCCACTGATGACTGCAGGTGGACTTGGATCTCGGAAACTATGAGAGATTTCTTGACATTAAACTGACTCGCGACAACAACATAACTACTGGAAAGATCTACCAGGTGTGCAAAGTACTAGTACCTCCTTGTTCAGGGTTATGTCAAATTTTAGTAGGCTCAGATAATAGACATGCTAACGAGCTGACTATATTTTAACATCTGTTCAATCTATTAGTCTTCACATATGACTTGGTCCTACAAGGCTTCATTAGCTTCTTATCCACTTCCTCTGTTACATAACCATCAAACATAATTTAAAGCTTCTTGCATTCTGATGTTGATGTCCTGTAACATCTTAGAATAAAATTTTATGGTTATCTCATTCATGGATGTCAAGTTAACAGCATAACTTATATTTAACCACATGAGTACGTGAGAAACTGAGAGTACAGGAATGTGGAAGATGTGCTGTTGTAAATATGTTTCTAATAGTTGCAAAATAACCTGTTCCTGCTTATTTGTTGAACTAATTCTGCTTGATGGTTGATGGCAGTCTGTTCTTGAGAAAGAGAGAAAGGGAGAATACCTGGGAAAGACTGTGCAGGTGCAAGCCACTTCCTCTAGGCTCATCTCTGTTTCTTTGGTTGAAATTGATGATTTAAGTTGTTCACTTTTCAGCATTCTAACCTATCCGATCAATTTTACTTTTAAGGTTGTCCCACACATCACAAATGCCATACAAGACTGGATTGAGCGTGTTGCAGCGGTTCCTGTTGATGGCAAGGAGGGACCAGCTGATGTCTGTGTAATTGAACTGGGTGGCACTATAGGTAGAAAGAGATATCTCTTTTAAAATTTTGTTCATTTTAGATGCTTTATTCTTTTCTTACAGTTCATTTTGAAGCTGTAGTCTTCTTGTAACATAATGATATGTTATATGTTACAGGGGATATTGAATCCATGCCATTTATCGAGGCTCTAGGTCAATTTTCTTATCGTGTTGGTGAGGAAATTACTCACTAAATATTGCATCATCTCTTCTAAATGATGGGGCTTATAACAGTATTTCCATGTTATTTATTTGCCAGGTGCTGGTAATTTCTGTTTGGTACATGTCAGTCTTGTTCCGGTTTTGAATGTTGTCGGTGAGCAGGTAATTAAACTTCTCAATCAATTCATATTGCTAGTTTTTGCTCTGGTAATTGTGGTCAGTTGTCGTAACTTGTAATTAAGCATAGTTCATCATGTTTTTTCTGACTGTTGTATGATTTGCATCTGCAATTTCTGTTACTGTAGAAAACTAAACCAACTCAACACAGTGTACGTGGTCTGAGAGGACTTGGTCTCACGCCAAATATTTTAGCTTGTCGCAGTACTAAGGTTAGTCAATGCACCCATTTAACTTTATCATGTTTCTCACCCTCTTTTGACTTATCAAATTCTCCATGCTCATTGTTGACAGGAGTTGGAGGAAAATGTGAAAGATAAACTCTCTCAGTTTTGTCATGTGCCGGTACCTTTCCTGCAACATATAATCCACACCTGCAGCTAATTGCTCTACTTGATAATCGGTTCTTTTGGTTGCAGGCTGCTAATATTTTCACTCTCTATGATGTTTCAAATATTTGGCGTATCCCTTTGCTATTACGGGTATATCATATCTCATTCTGTATGTACCAATGTAAATTTTACCCTGTGCGCTATGCTTGATATATTCATTTGCCATGTAGGACCAAAACGCACACAATGCTATTCTTAATGTTCTGAATCTCGGCAGGTTTGTTTGTTGTACCTTACTGATAATTTCTTTCAAAGATGTCATGCTGCTATTTGGTATTCTAAATACTTGTTTCTAACGTTTGCAGTGCTGTTCGGGAGCCGAAGTTGGAGGAATGGGTGGCAAGGGCTACTTTATATGACACATTACAGGATAAAGTCTGTTTCTGTTTGACCTTCATATTTGTTATATCTATCCCGAACCTTTACTTAGGCCCAATTAACTTGTACCGTTGTTTCAGGTCAGAATTGCCATGGTTGGAAAGTACACTGGTCTATCTGATTCATACCTTTCTGTGTTAAAGGTGAGATGGTCATCGTGGTCATTGTTTCAGTCCTGTTGTTAATCTTTCATTATTATCCAACCTTTTTTATTTTTCAACTTTTTTTGTAGGCTCTTTTGCATGCTTCTGTCTTTTGCCACAGAAAACTAGTTGTTGATTGGGTTGCTTCCGCTGATCTCGAGGATTCAACTGCCACTGAGGTTTGATCTCATAGTATGCAGCAGTATCTTTAGTTTTTACTCTGTACTTTATTTCCTTACCTGCCAGTGGTTAATCTTTATAGGCACCTGATGCTTACAACACAGCCTGGAGTTTATTGAGGGTGAGTAGTTTATGCCTGAAAATTGCTAAATATACAATTCTGTACTCGCCTGAAGATTTTCATTCCAGGGTGCTGATGGTGTTTTAGTACCCGGTGGCTTTGGAGACAGAGGTGTTAAAGGAAAAATACTGGCTGCTCAGTATGCCCGTGAAAACAATGTCCCCTATCTTGGTATATGTCTTGGCATGCAGCTTGCTGTTGTAGAGTTTGCGCGGCATGTTATGAACTTCCCTGATGCGGACAGCACTGAATTTGATCCCAACACGAAGACTCCATGTGTTATTTTTATGCCAGAGGTAATCTTTGTGCTCAGTACAGATAGCTAACTCACATATGACAGGCCACCTCTACCCACAAGGCCACAACCAGCACCAACTTACAGGGACAATTATTTGTCTGCACAGATGTGGCATTTTTTTCTGTATCGAGCATATCGCGCTTAGTTTTATCAATAAACCAGAAACTTCTTTTAGCTGAAATATGATTCCTACGATCTTATAGTACTTCTTTTAGGGTTCCAAGACCCATATGGGTGGGACCATGCGCCTTGGATCAAGGAGGACATTTTTCAAGGTTACTGACTGCAAATCTGCTAAGCTGTGAGTCTGCACATTCCCTTGCTTAACTTCATGTTTCTATTGTAAGCTCCCTGTGTTGACACTGCTGCTTGCCCACTCATGTGTTCTGTTTTGATATCTTAGCTATGGTAATGTGAACTATGTAGATGAGAGACATCGACACAGATATGAGGTATGCTAATCATCTTTCCTATTTCGCTAACAGGATTTTCGATTCCTTTTTTACCATATTTTTTGTTTGTTTTGTAAACCGCGTCTGCAGGTAAATCCTGATATGGTGCCAATATTTGAAAATGCGGGACTTAAGTTTGTTGGAAAAGACGAGACTGGAAGGAGAATGGAGGTATAATTCAGAACCAAGAAATTCTTACCATGTGCTTCAGCATGCTGGTTGATTCACCAATATTTTACCTTCTCTGTAGATCATTGAAATGCCTGATCACCGTTTTTTCATCGGCGTCCAATTCCACCCGGAGTTCAAGTCAACACCTTCAAAACCTTCAGCACCATTTGTCGGTAAGCTACTTTAAACTTATTGGAAACTACCTTGGTCCCTGGTATGAGGCTTCATACATTGACAATCTGCTCAAACATCCACACTGGCTGCAGGACTAATCGCCGCATCGTCTGGGCAACTGGACCAGGTGCTGGAAGACAGTTGCAATGGACACACCGCCGCAGACAAACACAGACCCAGCAACGGCTCTTTGACACCCCAAGAACACCAGAATGGGCACACGAAGAAGCAAGCCAATGGTGTAGCGAATGGAACCTGCCATGCCAACGGTAACGGCATGCACCATTGACAGTGCAATCAGTTTTGCCAAGGGTTTCTCGCTTACTTTGCAGCTCCCTGTCCCGTCAATTTTCGACGTAGATGACATACCGAATGCTTGAGGAAAGAGGTTCTGTTTGATCGGTGCTGACTGCTGCTGGCTCAGCAAAAGCTTTTTTTGTTCTCGTTAGCTTGAAGGAAAAGGGACCGGGGTTGATATATCTGAAAGAAAAGGCAGGATAGCGGCTTTCTGAGTTCCTCGTGTGTTTTTGAGAAAGGTTGAGAAGAAGATTTCTATCTGGGATCAAAATGTCATGACCCCGTTTGTAATTTTCCAGAGATTTTTTGGGTCTAAGTTTCTAGCAGATGTTTTACTTTCTTAGAATTTCTCCTTGTTAGCCGTACTTAGACAAATGAATTAGTGCTTTGGATTACCCTGCAGTTCAATAAAATAAAATAAAATCATTTTGTGTATATATTGCTGAGCCGATCAAGATGTGTGTGTTCTGTTCATCTTTGGAGGGAGAAAGATGGTTATGCCGATGGTTGTACCCTCAAGATATGTGTGCGTCTACAACGTAATCGCTGTTTCTATAAAAATAGCCCCCTTTTTTTTATATATCATGTTTCTGTCTTTCTGATTAAGGTAAACAAAAATGTTTTCAGGACGCAAATCTTTTTCACACTAGGTTTACGCTTTCCGACCAGAAAGGCGGAAACGTGAACCATCAAGTTTCCAGCGCGGCCCGCTAAATAGATAACGTCTCTTTAAGCTCTTCCTCCCCCCCCTCCAATGGCGACTCTCGTCGTCACCCCTCCCCTGCTCCCCTGCCCGCGCCCATTCCCGGCTAGCCGCTCCGCCGGACCCGCCCACCGCCTCCTCGCGCGGCCTCCCCGCGCCGGCCGCCCGCGCCTCCGTGACCCGTCGCCGGCTCCGGCGCCGCCCACGCCCGTCGAGCAATCCGCCGACGAAGCGCACGATTACCCGCCGCTCAGGCTCCTCGACCCGCCGCAGGAGGAAGACCCCTACCCTGACGAGGTGCTTTCCTGTTCCTCCCTCCCCTTGGCATCGCGGCGCTCTCTGTTTAGCTAGGCTGAATGCTGACGCTTTGGTTTTTGGGCAACACGATGTGCTGTGCAGATGGAGGCGGCCGACCCGGATTTCTACCGGATTGGGTACGCGCGGATGATGCGCGCATACGGGATCGAGTTCCTGGAAGGGCCGGATGGGATGGGGGTCTATGCTTCCCGGGACGTCGAGCCGCTCCGCAGAGCTAGGGTATAACTAAACTGAACCCAGTTCCTTTAACTTCCTCGTTGTTTGCATGATAGTTCCCCTCTCATTTTCTGTTGCCCGTCTTTCAGAATGGATGGTAAAATTTGTAACTTAGTGTGTAGAAAGAAGTAAGTATTGTGAATTGTGCTCACCATGCCGACAGTTGAATGTTCTGGTACCAGTGCACATCGCTCATTCGGTGCATGCGTTGTCGAAATGAACACTGCGTTTGTAACTTACTGT
This sequence comes from Brachypodium distachyon, assembly GCF_000005505.3. NCBI lineage: Eukaryota > Viridiplantae > Streptophyta > Magnoliopsida > Poales > Poaceae > Brachypodium > Brachypodium distachyon. The sequence goes on along the minus strand of NC_016132.3, from coordinate 13,247,477 downwards.
GTAGAAAGAAGTATTGTGAATTGTGCTCGCCGTGCCGACAGTTGAATGTTCTGGTACCAGTGCACACTGCTCATTCGGTGCATGCGTTGTCAAAATGAACACTGCGTAACGATTCATATATCTACTAATCATTGACCTACGGGTCGACTGGTTATGCTATGTATCTGCTTGTGCCAAATGTAGTGTTTTAAAACTGCAGGGTTCATGCTTCAACGTTCAACCAGAAACATTCTAGCTACGTGGACGCCACATGTGCATATATTCTTTTTGAGAGTCAGGGACGCCATCCTGGGCTCCATTTTATTAAAATGAAACCGCAACCAAAACCGCACTGTCAGACAACCTCAGACATCATCTGCAGGAAGAAAAGAAACAACACAAACGTTGCAGGCTAGCCAGGGGATGCACACTGACTAGTCACAAATAATGATGTAGCTGGTCGTGCACACTGTTACTGTTTAAATAATAAATTAAGTTTATTGCACAATCATGTATTTTTTTGACAGATATACTAATTATTTTTATTCTACCAGGTGATAATGGAGATCCCATTGGAGCTCATGCTGACTATAACTAAGAAACATCCCTGGATGTTTTTTCCTGACATTATCCCACTAGGGCATCCTATATTTGATGTTATTGAGTCAACAAATCCTGAGGTAAATGGATGAGCTCTTATGTTGTCATCAGAAACCAAACTATTAAGTTCCCCTGATTTATTTTGTAATTTAGCAAGCAGATTTGTTGTACTACTCAGTTTGTTAACTAGTTGTGGGATTGTTACATTAAATGTTTCCTTTGTTTGGTTATGCGAAACACCCTGGAACAACTTTAAAGCTCTCAAATTCTGATGTATTGAAGTTGTGTTGTATCTACAACTCTAGTTCTGTAGGTTTTAATTTCTACAGCAATTCTGATGAGCACTTTGTAATTGGGACTCGAGAGCAATTTTACTGCACATTCCATCTACATGCTTCTGAAATTCATCCTTACAGCTAAATTGGATAAAAAGGAAGGAGATTAGATGAATCCTGTTTTCTTCGTTTAGTTTCAAAGCTTCAGTAATCAATAGAGATGTGGACTGCAGGTTAATGTAATTTGTATTCTTTGCAGACAGATTGGGATCTAAGATTGGCCTGCCTCCTTCTCTATGCATTTGATGTACAAGGCAACTTTTGGCAGTTATACAGTGATTTTTTGCCTAGTGGCGATGAATGCACCAGCTTGCTCCTGGCACCGAAGGTATTCTAGCTAACTTAGGTGAAACTCCTGCTCTGCCGTTGTTTTGAGATGGAAGCTACTCATACCTGATTCTAAATCTGAATGAATTTTTCCTGCCTGTCTTGCAGGAGGATCTAATGGAACTGGAAGACCAAGACCTGTCCTCAGAAATGTTAAAACTCCAGAAGCGAGCAGTTGATTTTTGGCAGAAACATTGGGTACACTTTTGTACTATTTTATCTGCTTTGCTGGCTTGGATACCTCTAACACAGCTTGATGGGTAATGTCCAGCACAAAGCAATCCCTCTAAAGCTAAAGCGTCTTGCCCCTGACCACGAGAGATTTCTCTGGGCATTGAGCATTGTCCAGTCTCGTTCTTTCAACATGAAGCTGAGAATGGGAGCCTTCATGCAAGATGCAAATATCCTAGCTCCTTATGCTGGTACCTTTTTATTCATATTTTCCCTGTTTACTCACTTTTCAGTCTAAAATCAGCAATAGAACTCTAGTGTGTAGAGCTGGGAGATGATCACAAGGCTATGGTCAAACCATGCACTTGGAATTATTTACTCTATTTTTTTTGTGCTGTTGAATACTCTTATGCTTGTTTGTTTATTATTATATCATTCTGGTGCATAGTTGGTTTGTGATAATTAATGAAAAGTTACAAACTGATCCTAGATAACATGCATTATAATAGCAGCATTGCTTCTGCATGCTCATATTCTGTTGTGGTAAGAACCATAACTGAGATGCATTGTTATATTTCACCACCGATGCTTTGCTTTATTCCTTACGCTCAGTTGTGATAGTCACTTTAAAATGCTTTCCAGTTTTCAAAGGTCACATAATTCAAAACTGTATTCTTCTGACTTCTTGCAGCTAGCACATTCTATTGTTCTGATTATGAACACCTGACGGTCAAGCATGCCTTACAATTTCTCTGTTTTTTCCAGATATGCTGAATCACTCACCTGATGCTAACTGTTTCCTGCACTGGCGTTTCAAAGATCGTATGCTTGAAGTTATGATTAAGGCTGGTCACGCTGTCAAAAAAGGAGATGAGGTACTGTTTAGAGACTATACTGCACTTCTTTGTGCCTCAAGCTTTGCTCGCTTTAACTATATTTATTATAAAACACGATTAGTCTGAAACCAAATTTCCTTTGGATGGTTTTTTTTACGCTGTCACACAAGCTGCAGTGGCGGAGGCAGGATTTAGTCAAGAGGAGGGCCAATTTACTGTGTAGCAGTTGAAAAAAAAAGAAATTAAGGAGAAAACCCAGGTCAAATGTGAATCCCTTCATAATTTAGCAAGGAAATTAATCTCACGCCCCAGGCCGCTGGCTCCGCCCCTGAGACAAGCTGGAGATGCCCCTTGGTTTAAGACCACTTATGTTTTATTTTCTAGTGGCACAACTAAGGCGTGCTCCATATCTTGTCTACAGAAAATATAGTGTGTAATCTGCAATCATTTTATCTCAAGGTTAATCGCTGGCAGATCCATTAGCCGCCTTGGTCTCTGCTCTGTTAATCATGTGCTAGCTAATTGATATATATAGCATTTTGTTCGCTTCAGTTCTTTGCATGAACTTTTTCTATGAGAGTCACTTAAAGTATGCTGTTCTCGCAGTGTCTGTTCTTTGAAAAAATTAAAGCACTTCCCTTATTGCATTCTTTGTCTTTTTACAGATGACAATCAATTATATGAGTGGCATAAACAGCATGTTAATGCAAAGATATGGCTTCTCATCACCAACGGTATGCATTTGATGGTTCATATTTCCTGTCAGTTCCTTTCCGATTTGTCGATACTAAGAAATATTTTGTCAGTTAGATTTGCATTTCTGAGATTATGATCCTTATAGGAAACAAGCCTTGCACTGTGTCCTGCTGCTACCGCTTGGCATTTTTACAGTACCTCTCATGTTTTACTATTTCCTGAACTTACATGGTTTTTTTGTGCACAACGAATTCTGCAGAATCCTTGGGAGCTTATAAACTTCTCGAGCCCTGCTAAGATTCATCTGGATTCCTTCTTATCAGTCTTCAATATAGCTGGTCTGCATGATGAACTGTGCCACAATGGTAGGAAGCACAAAATTATTTGGGAATAATTTTGCAAAGATGGCTTGATCAACATCATTTTGATTTGAATTTTTCCTATGTGTGTTTGCTTGCAGCCGCATTGACCTCAGGAGAAAGTAACTTTGTTGATGGAGGAGTGGTGGCAGCAGCAAGAACTTTGCCAACATGGTCAGATGGGGACCTTCCTGCCATACCAAGCGTGGAAAGAAAATCCGCTCAGGCCTTGCAAGAGGAATTGCGGAAGATGTCGGAGTCTTTCTCGACCACGATCCAACAAGACGAACAGATTTTAGGTAACATGCTTCTTGATCCCTAGTATTTGCGGACGAACACCTACAACCGGAACTGAAACTGAAATTGTGTGTTCCAGATACGGACGAGCCTATCAGGAAAACACGTGAAATTGCAATCAAGTATGTGAACTAGCCAACGGTACCTTATATCATCAAACATTTTATTCTTTAACACTGGCTTACTAACAACAGTACACCTTCTGCTGTGGGATGCGCAGGTACCGGCTACACCGGAAGCTGCTCTTACGGAAAATCATCGATTCGTTGGAGATCTACCAGGATAGAATTTTGTTCTAGCTGTATAGGAGACACCAGTGTAGCTGTGCCCAGTGTCCCAGTGAAAACCATACCGTTGCTTGCTAGAATGCTAGTTTAGGCGTTTCAAGGACAGTTTGGCACCACCCTTAGACCATTTTGATGGGCGTCAGCAACTTAGATTTCCAGGTCATCAGTATTAAGTGTCAATAGGAGGATTCCGTAGAGAAAACATTAAGGCCCACCTGTAAGCAGCAGTGAGCAAGCTTCGTGGAGGCATGTCAAGGTGGGAGAAAGAATGTAAAAGAGAGGGCCCACCTGTTATGTGGGCCCATATTGCCAGGAGAAAGATCTGAGTGTCTACGAAATGCGTTTCAAACCAAAAAATGAATGTGGTACTTTTGCGACAAATATATGTTGCAGAATGGAATTTACCTGAAATTACGAAGGTAGCTGCAAATCTACCACTCTTTGGAAATGCAGACCATAGTTTGAGTGTCCTGCAAATCTACCACTCTTTACAAAAGACAACCAACATTTGACCATATATTGTGCAAAATGCAGCACTATGATTCATAGTCAAAGTGCCACATAACCTAAGACAATTAAAAATTATGGTGTGTATGTGGCTGGGAATCTTCTTGGATCTAGAGATGAAAAGTCTTCCCTTGCTCTCTTCCTCCTAGGGAAGGACAGCTGTGACAAACTACAGTGCTTTGCTGACTGCTCCCTTGCTGGCTGCCTACTAGATGACAAGTGTTCCTGGCCAGCCACAAACAACAAGCTAGAGACACACACTGGTTCTCTTCACAACCCTAGCATGCAAAAAGAGAGGGCCTAAATTTCAGCAAGAAAAACAAGAGTTGTTTTGATGGTGACAAGATCCAAAATTCAAGCAAACAATGCCCTTTCCCGCCCTCAGATTACGCACACACGTAGCTCTATGGAAATTTACTGAGGCGCCCTCGGAATGTTGGTTTCGAAAAAACAGTCTACCAGCATTACTGCTGAGCTAAGTGTTGACTGTTGCACAGTTCTGACAAATAAGCTACCTTGAAAAATTAGAGTATATACCATTCAAATGGCATTATTTTTGCAACCTATGTCAAGGATAATCAGAACTAACAGACCTGTACTATGAATAGCAATGAAACTGAGATCTTCAAGTCACATAAATGGAGGCTTTGCAAGAATTGCAACTAGAGTAGAAAGAAATGAGAAAGAATGTGGGGCTATTTTTATTCATAGATAGAAATGTCAGCATGTATGTATTCATAGCAATGTCAGCATAGACCACCAGAGCATATGAAAATGACACCTTCACCAACCACCTCCCTACCAAAATTACATCATCTCTCTAGATCCATCTATCTTCATAATACCCTCTAAAATGGCAACTAGACCTGTATCCAATGCCGAAAACGGTGCAACCATTCCTCTGTTGAAACAAATCTTCCAATGGGTTTTCATGTTTTTTGCTATATGGTGTATGTACATGTAATGAAGGAACCAGCCAGCATCTTCTTATCTTTTCCTCCCCTCTCTAACAATAGCATACATCTAAAAAAAGATCAGAAGCTTTATTTCTTGAGGAGTGGTCATCTACAGGGTGAAGCAGAATGTATGAAATGAATGGGGGGCAGGTAGCAGAGTGCAAGAGATGAAATAATTGCTCAGGTTCATGCAAGCAATGATGGGAAGTGATAGTAGCAAATGAAGGAACCTAATGATCCAAGAATTGTGTGTAAAGTTTGTCCAAACAAGGGTCCGGACTCAGGAGTAGCAACAAGAGGAGGGAAAAGAGGAACTATAGACTCTGATATACCAAACTTAGTTGATCATGCTCAATGGAGAATGGCCATGCAACTGGCGAGGTGCTGTGGGGGGGCTGATTCTATAGAACAAATTTGTCGGTAAAATGTCGGTAGGCGATGGGAGACTCTATGCATCAAAGGAATATGGGTGCCAATAGTAAGACCTCCTCAAGAATTGGAGACAGCATAGTGCCTCACTGAATAGCGTAAAATGTGTAGGCTAGGGCAGATCATCTCCTTCACTCGTGCACTGTCCTTGTATATCTTGAAGGTCGGGACTATGCGCACATTCTCTGCCTTCGCTACCATAGGGTTCTCATCAACATTTACCTGCAAGTTTGCATACAGAGGAGACTGATTAGCAACATGGAAGCTTTTGTAAACTGTGACTGATTGCAAGAATTGATATATGAGCAATGTTAGAGAGACGTGTTGGGTTGATTACCTTCAGAAAATTAACCGAAGGCCACTCGGCACAAAGAGCATCCACTGACGGGGTAATCTGTGTGCACTGATGATTCATTGTGGCCATGAAGTAAAGAACAGTTACCCCTGAAAAAAAAATTCCATTTAAAATCACATTCGGGACATCTTGTGAACTGGATATAGATAAGTAATATGCAAGATTTTTTTTATTGATAACATGTGAAATGAATGAGGATAACCAAACAAGAACGGCTCTTGCCCTGAAGATTACCCACAACACTAGCAGAACTTAACGAGATGAAAACATTATAACAGCTCCAAGAAATATCCATATAAAGAAACTCACCAGGTGAATGTACAGCAGCTCGAACTTGCTCTATGCTGGTAACTGTCTCAACCTCTCCTCCGAACATCATATTTGATACCTCCTCCCCACGGGTTCTCTTCAATGCGACTTGGGCGTGGAACAATGACTCTGCAACCTCTGGGTCGCTAGGATGCTCCTTATGGAGCACCTCATAGTCCCGCACGCAGTCAGCCCAACGCTCAAGCTAATACAATGTTAACAGGAAGGTGTCAATAGCGCAGTAGGTAAATAATCAGAAACATGTCGACACATGTAAATTTGTTACCTTTGCGTAGGATGCTGCCCGTCTTAGGAGTGCTTTTGTGTAGTTAGGTTGGATTTTCAGGGCCTCATTGCAATCCTCAGCAGATTTTGCCCAGCGACCTAACTTCGACCAGCAAGCTGCTCTATTACAGTACAAAACTGAGTTTGAGGGCTCATATTTGAGCCCTTCACCATAGGCTATAGATGCCTCGGCAAACTTTCCTGCCTTGAAAAGGTCGTTCCCCTGAGCTCGAGCCTGTGCAACTAACTTCATACTATTTAGAACCATTCCAACCTCTGCATTCCCAGGATCAATAAGTCTAGCCTTCTCAGCCATGGCAACAGCTACATCAAACCTGCAAAACCAGCTTCAATGCTAGTACCAGAACAGAAAATTGATTATAGTCCTAAGTGTATTAGAATTGTACCTTCCAAATGCTATGTTGACCTGAGCTTGGACAACATGTATGTATGAATCAGCCACCATGCCTGACAGTTTGGTGGACATTGAAGATAGGGAAGTGGTGTCCAATTTCAGCAAACTTGTCATAGTTGAATCAGCCTCCTCTAGTTTGTTAAGCCGGAGAAGTGCTTCTGACCTCAAGGCAAGGAGCTGCAGGAGAAACATGACTATTGTGATCATACTGAACTCTAACGCATAGCAAAATAACGGCATATCTTCCGGATAACAAAAATCGCAAGCAATCAGAGGTTACCAACTGAGAGGAGTCCGCTCCGTTGGCAATGGCAGCATCTGCTTCCCTCAGTGCGCTCTTCCAATCTCCGGTTTTCCTTGCATCCATACATTTCCCCAGATGGCTCTCCACCTCATGCAGTTTCTGCCACTCAGCAGGGTCAGACCCGTTCACATTCCCAGCCAGCATAAGCTGCCTCCTTGCCTTCTCAACCATCCCAAACCTGCAACACCATGCAATTTCAGTAACAATTCAAGCCATTAACACGCATGGACTATATACACACAAAGTATTAATGTTGGATTTGATCAATGAATTAGGACCAGAAATTTCATGACGAATTTGCAATTCTGAGTGCTTGTGGTCTAAATACGATGTACAACGCAGTTAAACACTCGATTTGAACCTCATTCTGAGATACAATGCGCATTAAAAAGTAAAAACACATTAATTCACTCAACTAAACCAATCAGGGATACTACAAACTTTCCCATCCTTGGCAGCAGTCTGAGAATTCATATGATACACCCTTGTAACTGCAAGATCAAAACTTTTGCTCCCAGAACAAGCAAAAGGGCCACTGCCAACTATATGACATCTATCTGTCAGAAAGTATTAGCACACAGTGCAACAGTAGCAAGCAATGAAGCAAGACAAAATCAAGATCTGTGGACCAACTTGGGGATTCCAGTGCAATGCAGCAAGATTAGTATACACAAGCGACATAATCTCACCGGAGACACAGCGAGGCGAGGCGGCCATGGGCGCGGCCGCTCGCCGGGTCGAGCCGGACGGCCTCCTCGCTCTCCCGGAGGGCTTCGGCGAGGCGGCCGAGCCCGGCGAGCGCGGCGGCGCGGTTGCCGCGGCAGGCGGTGCTGTCCGGGCACAGAGCCAGGGCGCGGTCGTAGTGCCGCAGCGCCTCGCCGTACCGGCCCTGCTTGTACCACTCGTTCCCGGCACGGGTCACCTCCTGCAAGCTCTCCAGCGGGAAGCTCGCCGGATTCCTCGAGGAGTCAACGCTGCTTCTCGCCGGAGTCGCCATGGCCCCACCCCCGCCGCCGCGCATGATGCTGCCGTGGCCGTAGTGTCCGGTGCCAGATCCGAGCACGTCGGGGCGAGGGCGCGGCCGGGGCGCGGCCGCGAGACGGCCGGAGGAGCAGATGCTGCGGGTGGGGAGCACATTGGGGTGCGGCGAGCTTGCGGTGCTCGAGCCTCCGCCCCCGCTGCCGGCGGCCCCCGAGCTGCTGCTGCTGACCCCGCCGGAGAAAATCAGCGGCCCAGATCCGGAGCGCTGGTGCCCGGGCGGCCGCGGCGGGTTGCTCTCCGCCGCCAGCTCGCCCGAGTGCGTCCTCCTGACACCCCCACCTCCCCTCGACCCGCCCCCCGCCGCCTCCGCGGCATTGTTTGCCGACCCGGCTGACGAAGACGACGACGACGGCGTGGCACGCATCCGCAGCGGAGACACCGGCGACCCGAGATCCGCGAACACGTCCTTCTTCGAGTCCGGCTTGTCCCCCCCGTCGAGCGCCAGCGCCGCCGCGCGGAGCCGCACCCTTTCGGCCTCCTCCGTCCACTGCATGGCCTCGGCCGGACAACTCTCACCAGTGCCACCACCCGCTTACAGCAGCAGCAGCAGCCACTACCGCTCCCCTCGCTGACCAAGCAGCTGGCATACAAGTGTGGGGAAGAAGAAGAAGCTCAGCAAGAAGGGAGGAAGATGAAGTGACGGGGGAGGAAGGAATGGAAGGAGAAGGAGAGGGGAGAGGGTTGGTGGTGTTAACCGAGGGGCTAATTTATAGTCTTAATTTCTTTTTAGTGGGAAAAGTGTATCTGTTTTAGGAAAAGAAATCAAAGAGCATTCCTTACTTTTTTTTATTTGTTTCAAATTTCTAAATCGACTGATCTATTGAAACTCCCTGACTCAGAGTCATTTGAGCTTAGAAGTATATTCTTGAAATAAATAAAGGGTGTAGTTTTGTCGTAATGTCGCGTATAATGACATTCGAGCGAAATAAGCATAATTATGGCCAAAATTAAAAAAAACTTAGTTGCTTATTTTTTTAAAGAAAAAAACAAGATTATGCCCAGCTTTAACGGTCAATATGGTACATTACGCTCAAAGAATTGCCTCGGCCGGTTGCCTTACATGCATTCTTCTATAAAGGGAAACTCCATTTTAGAGTTAACTCCGTGTTTAAACATTTAGGAGTTAACTCTATATTTTGTGACCCTCAGGTACGGTTGAGCTGGCCATTGCCATACATGCATGCATATACAGCAATTTCACAGACGTCAAATAATTATTAAATATGCAGTGGCTCTTTTTGACACCTTCATTGGGTCGAGCCTGGCATATACAGCTAGCTTAAATTGCTACTAACAAAAACAAGGGAAGTACCATTGGTTAAGGAAACTCGTGTGCCTTCCTTAGGGGTGGAACCGGACATAATCCATATAGACCGAATTGTTGATCTATTCGGGTTTCGTGTCCGGGTTCGGTTACTTTTCTAGTCTATTTGGGTTTTCGGTTCGGATTCGGTTTGATAACAAGAAACCTGAACTAGCTCATAATAACCGAACTTCCTACATGCACAAACCCGCCACACGCAAAGTTAACCTAGAAAGCCCGTGAGCCCATTTACGGGGTTCACTGTCCCCGGCCCAGCCCACAAGAGACCCCATCGCATTCACCAATCCCCACTGCATGCTCGTAATCTCAGGGAAAGCAGGACTCCAGCGCTAAATCGCCTGCAACGGCGCAACTCCCTCCCCTGCTTGGACCCTTTCTGGCTTTCTAGCGCTCCAGCGGTACTTCACCTCGCCGGCGTGCCGCAACGGCGCAACTCCAGCGCCAGGCAGCGCACAACAACCGTCCACGGTTTTAAAAACTGGACCGGTGATCGAACCGGTGAGGCTCTCGGTTCGGTTTTCTAAATATATAAAATAATACTATGCTTTTGTGTACATATTTTTAATTTAGTCTAACTTAACTACTGAAAAAAGCAAGATGCATTGACTCTGTTATGATATCCTTGTAGTGAAAGACACACAAACAACAAAATGTATGGACTATGTCGAAGCAAGCAAGCAATCAAGATTGAATAGAGGTCTACTGTGTTGGGTTTGCCCAAAGATCAATCACATGAATACGCACACGCACAAACGATTTATTTGGCCAAAGGCACGTATCGTGCCCTCTATTTTCTCTTTATTTCTTTCTCTCGAATCCACGATCTTATTACAACGTGCTGCCTTGGTCTGTCTATATACACGGAACCAAGTTAGCTACATGACTCAAACATGACTAGAACAAGAGGTCTAACACCACACAGACTACTAATCCACTACTCCAGAAAACCCCTCCAGTGGCGGTGATCACGCCCGCCACCAACTCTGCGTCACTGGAGATTTTGGCACCGGTGGCGGGTGAAATACTTGCCACTGCTGCTCCGAGATCACCAATGGCGGGTAAAATACCTGCCACCGAAGACCCACAAACCGCCATTGTAAATCCCTCCGGCACCAACCGAAAAGTGTGTGGAGTACATCAGTGGCCAGCGAAGAACCCGCCACTGGAAAAGGTTCTAGTGGCGGTGGTGTCTAACCGTCACTGCTATGTGTTCAGTGGCGGTTGCTTTTAACCGCCACTGGTACTATTTTTTTTCGAAAAAAATAAATGAATTATTTACAAAAATAAATATTCCTATAGCACAGAAATAGCAGGAATACAGCACAACACATAATACCAGGAATACAGCAGCACAACATACAACACCAAAGAGACAGAAATAGCAGCAAATATATTACAAAGTTCCATACGAGTTAAAAATTCAAGTCACATGCATGTGTATACAAAGTGTTTGAAAGAATGAGCCACAAATAAAAGTATTCCACATAATTTAGCCACTTTTGGCGACAATCCCGCCGCCGTAGTAATTCCCGCTCGATTTGAGGACCTCCTTGTTGAGAATTTCGCCGATGTCCTTTTGGATCTCGTACACGAGAATTTCAGAGTTGTGCCCTAACTTGGCGTTGGCCAGAAACCAATTCCTCACTTCTTCGAAGGTCTTCTTCCCCTTCGGCTTGAAGTCGTTGATCATCTGCTGAATAGTGTCGTGCAGTAGTAACCGCAGTAGACGGATCCTTCAGGCTGTTGCTCGCAGGGGAAGTTGAAAGTGTGCCTGAGGGGAGCGTCAGGATTGCGGCTGAAGCCAATCATCCCGTACCATTTCACCGCGTCACGATAGGCTGAGTCGATGGCATATTTTGATCAGCCCAAAGTCGCGTTGTGGTTCATTCCCCTTGCGTCGCAGTGGATCAAAATATGTGACCCCTCCCATATCGAGGCAGATGACGATTGTCACCCAATGGCCGCTGTTTCACAAAAGGACACACATTGTATTAGCCAAATAATATAACAAGCAAGTCTTCCGACGGAAAAAGATTTATGTATTCACGCGAATTGAAAACAAAGTACTGTAGATGGTACAATATCATTACGAAACGGCGGTCTCTGTGCTTCAAGATGAATTGAGTGAGGTATTCAATCGCCAACCTTCTACTTTCGGCCAACAATGGGTCTGGACCAAGCAAAGTGCGTTGAAGAGAAGGGGGTCGGCGATGGCCATCCCATATTGCTTCACCCTATAGGCTTCCCTCGTGTAGTGTACACACCACACTCTTAATATGGCGTTGTCGAGCACTTGTGGTTGAAGAGGTGAAACAAGTCGAGGAAGTCAATGCCGAAGGTATCGTCGTTTTCCTTCTGGATTTCCCCCGTATTGGAGTCGAAGAAGCCATAATGCTTTGGCACTCGAACCCTGATTTCCAAATTCTGGAGGTCTGCACCTGATGATGCCACATTCATGTATTTTTCATGGAGCTCTTGCATCTCCCGTGACAGGCGATACAGGTCATCCTGGGTCACCATCGGTTGTCCGGGGTGGAACAACAAAAATTGGGAGAATCGCCTGTCCACGAAATAAGACCCATCAGGCAATCTATCTCCAACGCGGGGGTGGGTGGGCATCTTCAGAATATCTGGCCGCTCTTCCCAAATCCTCTATCTGCGGCGCGGTCTTTGGTTGTCTTCCCGTAAAAGACGACTGTTTCCCCTCCTTGGAGGAGCCCTTGCTTGCCTTGCCGCCTGTCCCCCTTTTGTTTTTCCTGTGTCTCAGGAAATCGGAACTGTCCGGTTTCTGGGGGACCTACATCCCAGCAAGGGCACTTGGACGGCTCTCCAACGGGGCCGATTGTGCTGCGGCTCTCCGAGGGACGGGTCTTGGTGCGGATGGCTTCGGGGCTTCGGGTTTGGGCGGCGACGGAGGATTTTCGCCTGCATTGTTGTCGCTGCACTCCGCCGCAGGTGAGAAGTCTCGTTCCGCGGGCTCGTAGTCAAAAGGACCGGGTGAGGCGCCAAGCGGCGACGGAGACGTCACGCGCCGGGTGGGTGGAGACGGACCAAGGCGGGGGGACGGAGATGGAGACGGCTCCGTAGCGAGGACCACCAACCTCCTAGGCCAGATGAGGTAGGAGTTGACGCAATCCCTTAGGGTCGTCTCCTCTTCTTGCGGAGGATAAGGGACTGGTTCGTCCTCGAAGCCCCTGAGCACGGAGTCCACCTACACCCTGACCATGTCGTCTCGCAGGGTCACGTGGTGCACCACGGCCGTACGTGGCATCAGCAACCCGCGCGCGCTCAGAGGGTTCCCCACCGTCGGCATGTGTAGCCGGCATTTGACGCCCTTCTGCGCATGACAAACATGGCAACATCATTAATGGATTGGAGCATGATAGTGGTATTTCACAATTTTTCGTAGCGCGCGAAGACGCTTACCGTGAGGTTCTCGTCGGGTGGCCCAAGCGGGTCAAGCTGGCACTCGGTGCCGGAGCATGAGGTGCTCTTATTCCGCGGCGGGGACGGATCCGATGCGGGTGGGGTTGGTTGGATGGGCGCCTCCGGGAAAACACCGTGATCGATGAAGTTGTCGACGTCACGCTGGTCCCTTGCAAGCCGCATGAGCTTCCTGAGCTCCTCCCTCGCCAACACTCGGATCTTCTCATCTAGTTCCTCTGAGCTCTGTTCTTTGCTGGACGCCCTTCTGCGTTTGCGGAAACCTTACTCTTTCGCCATCTGTCTGCGAAAGGGCCCGGAACCGACACCTCGCATATGGCCCCCGTGCTCATTTCGTTGCAGAGCGTAGCTGATGGCATCATCCCACTGTTGGTTGATAGACGAGTGGGAGCCATCCGACTCCCACTCTGCCATTGCACCCTGTATACAAAAAACAACATGCTCGGTGTTAATCTTATATGTGAGTATAAGAAGCCCAACCGATAAAAGAAGATGTCAGGACGAGGCCTTACGAGTGCAGCCTCTTGCTTCTCTGACATAGGCTCCAGGGCCGCCCACTGATTTGCGGTCATGGACAACCGCAGCCATTCGCTGGAGCACTCACCGCGAAGCAAAGTTGGGACCCTCGGCTGTATACCGGCTTGGTCCAATGCGGCGTCCTCCTTCGCCCACACCTTCTCCTTTCCGGGGTGTCCATGACTGACGAGGCGGTGGTCGAAGGGCCTTTTCTCACGAAGCTCCTTGTACCATTTTTTGCTGGCCTTGAATTCATCTGACCTGACCCACTCCTTGAACCTCTCCCAGTCCTCCTCCGAGATCCCCTTCTAGTGCTTGTTCACCTCTGTCTTCCAGTCTTTGCCGATGAGCTTCCGGCAGTTATATTGCCACGTGCTCTGGCCCTTCCTCATGACTTGGTGCATCCGCCACTCCAACCGTCTCCTGATCTCATCATTGGCAGGCACGAACCGCTTCCATGCCGCCTCGTAACAGTCCTGCTTCACAGCTTCCGGGACGTCGCTCCATCTTTGAAAGATCCGAGCACGTACCCGTACGATGGCATTGCATGTGTTGGAGAATCTTTCTGCGTCCTCCACCGGTTCCTCCGGGTAGTTTTCTTTGCTCAGCTTGGTGACGACCCACGACTCCGTCGGCACCTTGTTCGCCCCCCGCTTGGACTTCGACTGAGTAGTCGACTCCGTAGCCTGAGACGTCACACCTTGGGCTTCTTCCTCGGTAGCTGCTCCTTGAAGGAGCTGCTGCTTCTCGGCTCCTTCAAGGAACAACTGCTCCTCGCTCATGGCAATTTCCGAGCCCGAGGAAGATGCCCCCGCTTCTTCTTCTACTTCTCCCTCCACAACCGGTGGCTGCTCAGGCACCTCTTCAACGCGAGCCTGAGGTTCCTATCTAACACTTATAAAAGTAATTTAAAAAAACGGAAAAATTCGGCATGACCATAGCTGTAAAACAACAAATGAGTCTACCCCAATGTTATAGCTGCATAAAAAAAACTCCCACCCACATATACCCCCTCGGCACGTGAACCGGACCCTTCTCAACGACCCGGCATGATGGCCGGGCCCAAATTCCTCATATCAACCGACACGATGGTCGGGATCACATGCGTGTATCAATCTTTGCACCAAGAGCAATAATAACGAACATAAACAGCAACCACGTAGCTAGAACTAAACATTAAAAAGCCTAAGTAACTAGAAAAAACATAAACAACAAGATTTAAACCCTAAATAGCTAGAACTAAACATTAAAAATCCTAAGTAACTAGAACTAAACATAAACAACAAGATTAATTTAAACCCTAAATAGCTAGAACTAAACATTAAAAATCCTAAGTAACTAGAACTAAACATAAACAGCAAGATTTAAACCCTAAATAGCTTGAACTAAACATTAAAAAGCCTAATTAACTTCAAATTTAAAACATTATAAACCCTAACACTAATTAACAGCAAGAGAGAGAGAGGCCATACCGTCGCCGGAGTCGGGGCGGCGACAGCGGGGGTCGGGGCGACGGAGACGGTCGGGGTCGTGGATGGGGCGGAGGTGGCCGGGGCGGAGGTGCGTCTCGAATACAAAATTTTGGCGAAGTCTCGCCCTGTAATATATATGGGGAGGGTCTCCAGTGGCAGGTATTTCACGGATACCCGCCACTGGAGACCTTCCTAGGGTTACAAGTGTAGGAGACCGCCGGTGGCGGGTATTTTCGGATACCCGCCATTGGCGACCCACCAGTGGCGGGTATGTGAAAACCCCGCCACTGGTAATTGGAACAGGAGTGAGGGTTAACCACATCCCTGTTCCACGCACTAGTGGCGGTGGTATTGTATATACCCGCCACTAGTTATTATTTTGGTTCTAGTATTATATTTTTATTATATTCTGTGTCTCTCTGAAAATTATGGCACATGTACTTTCAAGTGTATAATAATTATTTCTTGTCTCATTAAATATTTCAATGCTAAATACATTGCTGAAATTGAAATATTTATGCTTTTGTAGTGTTTACCGTGGTTAAAAATTGTTATAAATTACAAAATTGCTCAGAATGGTCTGATATTTGGCATGGAGGCTTCTCACACGACAATAAGAATAACAATTTTTGTGTCAAAATTCCAAATGAAGCCCATAAGAATAACATATTGGGATCATTTAGGTAAATATCTCTGATACCTTCTAAGCCAACATCCAAATTGTAACATTATAACAACTTTGGGCTTGATTTTTTTTTTCATGTGGCTTCATTAGACTGGGAGGTGTTCCCATGCCAAGTTTCAGCTCATTTTGATGAAAATTGAATTTTATGGAATTAAATTAGCACCAAAGCCACACATAATCACAGAAATTTGTATGAAATACTATGAATTAATGTCTAAAACTTGTATTGGGAACAAACAATATTACTATACACCCAAAAGTACAACTGCTATATTTTTTGGAAACGCAGAGAATATAATAGGATTATAATAGAGCATTCTGAAATCATTACCAGTGGCGGGTTTCAGGAAAATAACCGCCACTGGTGATTTGGAGAAGTTTGGGAAATCCCAAGTCCTGTAGCACTCACTAGTGGCGGGTTTCAGCGAAATCACCGCCACTGGTGGCTGCTTCCGGTGGCGGGTTTACCTGTAATCACCGCCACTGGTACCCCTTCTGCGGGCTGCTGCACGAGGCGAGGTGGAAGTTTAGTCCCACCTCGCTAGTTTACGAGCGGTTCGACCAGCTTAAATAGCTTCCTCCCCTTACCTTTGCAGATTCCGAATAAAATCAAATGCCGCTCTCTCCTCTACTCCCATTCGCCTGGCCTGTGGGCCCGGTACCCTCTGTGTGCACTAGTGGGCTCGGATTATAGCCCTGTGGGCCCGTGCTCTTCTGGCCTAGTAGGTAGTAGGCAGCTCCCGGGTTCTTGCCTGGCTAGGCCCGAACCCGAAACAGCCTGGTTGACTGGGCGGGCTAAAAAACTTTTTTGCCTCCTTTTCTGGTAGCACGCAACAGTGGCGGGTTTCACGGAAATCACCGCCACTGGTGTTCCTTCCAATGGCGGTTTTCCTGGTAATAACCGCCACTGGTCCCCTTCCAGTGGCGGTTTTCCTTGTAATAACCGCCACTGGTGTCCTTCTGCGGGCTCTGCGCGAGGCGAGGTGGGAGTTTAGTCCCACCTCGCTAGTTTACAAGCGGTTCGACCAGCATATAAGGCTTTCCTCCCTTCTCCCATCAGCTTCCGATTAATCATCTCACTTATCTCATGTGCTCCTCGCCTGGCCCGTGGGCCTGGGTCCGCTTTGGCCTAGTAGGTAGTAGACTGCTCCCGGGTTCGCCTGGCTGGGCCCGAACCCGAACAGCCTAGTTGACCCGGGCGGGTTTAAAAACTTTTTTTTCTCCTTTATAATGATGAAACAAGCAAATAAAATATGCATTCACAGTAGAAAAATATTGCGAACAAATTTACGGCATTTGTTTTCAAATTTGAACAAGTTAAGATTCGAACCTCGTTAGAATTGAAATTACATTGAAAATCATCAACGAGCATAGCGAACAAATTTACGGCATTTGTTTTCAAATTTGAACAAGTTAAGATTCGAACCTCGTTAGAATTCAAATTACATTAAAAATTACACAAATAGTGAAGTATTGGACAATCTTGTATTTCTTCTTTGTTGTCTTCTCTTTCCTCTTATACGTTTGGACCTCATCGTGGCTGCTTCTGGTGTAGGCTCCGTCTTGTGTGGGTAATTTTGACTTTTTTCTTGTCTGGATCGTCCGTCTTGCCACCTCTTGTTGTTGCCTGGTCGTGGGATCGGGGAAACCTTCATAGTCTTGTTGTGAAGTTACTCCGTCGACCCCAACAATGCTCCTTTTACCTCTCCTCACGACTACGCGGTTTTTCGCTATCGGGTCTTCTACGAAGAAGACTTGTTTGCATTTGGAAGCAAACTGCCATGGTTTATGCAGTGCCGAGATTCTTTTGACGTTCACCTGATGACAGGGAATCTCTTTTCGCAGAATTATTGTTGTGAACCAATGATCTTCATGCCTGACATCGCGTGCCCATCTGATGCGAAACATGGCAATGGTGGTGAAGGTGTAGTCAAGCTCTCAGATCTCTTCGACCACGCCATAGTACGCTTCAGTCTGGCCTTCGCTGTTGGTCCCCGTCTCAGCTACGAGCACTATACCGTTGTTTTGGTACGTACTCTTACGGTCTTGAGCCTTGGTGTAGTACGTATACGCATTCATTGCGTATGACTGGTATGTCACGACGTTGCGGTCGGGAAGCCGTGACAACTTCTGGACAATCTTCTCATCTTCATTCGCCGCAGCCCTCGGATACCAAAGATCCTTGAGCCACATGGTGAATGTAGAATTGTGTTTTCGCTGGATCCAATCATCACTCCTATTAGGGTTGAGGTTTCGAAGTACTTCGATGTGCATGTCGATGAACGGCTCGACCTCTGGCGTGAGTTGTAGCACCATTGTGTGTGCTCTTATAAAGTCATCCATTCTTTGGTGGGCATGCACATCAAGCTCCTTCCGTCCAAGCCCACCTTCACCTTCTAACTTCCCCTTATGTCGTGATTCGGGGACCCCTACGGGTTTGCGGTCCGCCAACCAATCAGTGCAGAACTCAACGCACTCTTCTGCATGATAGCCTTCCATGATGCTTCCTTCGGGACGCCCTCTCTTACGAACATATCGCCTCAGCACCCCGTTCTATCGTTCGGGCCCAAACATGTTGTGCAGGAACGATGGCCCTAACAACAAGATCTCATCGGCGACGTGGACCATCAGATGGACCATAATGTCAAAGAACGTTGGGGGAAAGAACATCTCACATTCGCACAATATCTGTATCATTGCGTCCCTCAGTTGCAAGCAACGGTCCACCGTGATGGACTTCTGGCCGATCGTGTCGAAGAAGTCACAGAGCTTCATGACCGTCTCTCTCACCCATGGCTCCATGCAGTCTCTTATTGCAACCGGAAGTAGCTGCGTGAGAATCACGTAGCAGTCATGAGACTTCATGCCAACCAGCTTGTGGCTCTTCATGTCAACGAGTTTCTTGATGCTGGATGAGTAGTTCGATGGAACTTTGATGCCATGGAGACCCTCGCACATTCTATGCAGCTCGGCTTTGCTCAGACTGTAACACGCAGGTTTGCATCGCGTATATATCATGCGTTCACATTCCTTGTTTTCCTGCGGCGCCTCTTCCTCTATCGGCCACAGCTTCTCCCTTATCCCCATCCACTACAGGTCCTTCCGTGCCTTTGGTCCATCTTTTGACTTGTCCGCGTGGTGCATCATCAAGCCCAACAGGCTGTCGCACACGTTCTTCTCGACATGCATGACGTCTATGGTGTGACGGCTCTATAAGAACCTCCAGTAAGGCAGGTCCCAGAACACGGACCTCCTCTTGTACGTATGGCCACCATCTGGACCAGCAGCTGGTTGTGCTTTTCCGGCCACGACTTCAAGGTCCCTGACAATTTCGTATACTACGTGTCCAGTCAGTTCCCTCGGTTTGTGCCACCTCTCTGCCCTCCCGTTGAAGTTTTTCTTATCATCCCTCCACGGGTCCTTCATCTCCAGCCACTTACGGTGTCCCATGTACACAATCTTTTTTGATTCTGGCAGGAACAACCCTTCTGTCTCATCTCCGCACTTTGTGCACGCTTTGTACCCATGTGTTGACTGGCACGATGAGCTCCCGTTCACCGGGTAGTCATGCACACATGTCAGGAGAGCTGCTCGAAGGGTGAACTCCTCCTTATGAGCGTCCCAAACCTTTCGACCCTTCTCCCAAAGCTCCTTGAGCTCATCCTTTAGCAGTTCCAGATACACGTTCAGATCAGCTCCAGACTGCTTAGGGCCCTATATGAGCATTGATAGGTGGATGTACTTCCTATTCATGACAAGCCATGGGGGGAGGTTGTATATGAATAGGATCACCGGCCATGTGCTGTGTTTGCTGCTCAAGTTTCCGAACGGATTGATCACATCCGTACTCATCCCGAACCTGATGTTCCTGGGCTCTGCGCCGAACTCGGGGAATTCATCGTCCAGAGTCCTCCATTGAGCCGCATCTGCGGGGTGTCTGAGGACTCCATCATCGTTGCGGTACACGCCCTCAGGATCGATATCCGCCTGAGTCGCGTCGTGGTAGATGAACCACCTGACCTCCTTCTCGTTTTGGAACCAACGCTCCAGCCTAGTGCCACAAGGGAGATACCAGACCGTCTTTGCCGCCGCACCACGCTTCAATTCTTCCTCCTCGCCGCCGTCAGGATTGGGGTCTTTCTTCCTGTATCGGGATGTTTTGCATACTGGATGTGCATGTCTTTGTAGTCGCCCTTATATATGATGCAGTCCAGCGGACAAGCATGGTATCAGATGACCTCTAACCCGAGTGGGCATGTAACTTTCTTCGCCTCGTACGTGCTCTTAGGCAACTTGTTGCCCGGAGGAAGTACCGTACGTAGGTAACTCAGAATCTCCGTGAATCCCGAGTCCACGATGTTGTATTTTGCCTTTATACGCAAAAGCTCGAGCGTTACTTCTAGCACACTCTTATCCACGCTGGCATTTTCATATAACGGTGTCTTGGCATCCTCCCTCAGCTTTTCGAACTTACGGGACACTTTCTCATCCTCGGGGTCATCCAACTGATTCTGCAGATGCTGATCATCCAGCATCTCAACCATCCTACCGGTTGGAACGTCCTGTACTGGATCCTCGCCACGGTATGCTTCTTCACCAGGCTGGTCGTCAGACTCCATGTTTTCCATCTCAATGCCGTCATCGACTTCAATGCCATCCTCCCCGTGAGAAGTCCACCTTGAATAACCTGACACAAATCCCCGCATGAGCAAGTGCATCTCGACATCCTCTGGCTCGTACAGCTTGCTGTTCCGACATCTCACACAGGGACAACACATCTTATCACCCCCTTTCCTATGCATATCTTCCACGCCGGCATTGACAAAAGTCTTCAGCCGCTCTATCCACTCAACAAGTAACCTGTCCTCGTACATCCAAGCACGGCCCATCGAGCTACAACACAATTTTTTAAAAAATAAACAAATCAGCTTGATCGACAAAAATGGAAAATTTTGGCATGACCTTTGCTAAAAAAAAAATAGCATTTTGCACTACGAAATTCGATGCCTGCATCAAAAACAAATTACCCCCACCCACATCGGCACGACGGCCGGTATCACATCACATAAGAAATACACTGCACGAAGGCCGGTGTCAACACACATTTAGTATGTTTGAACATGCACGTACACCGATCACGAGGTTAAGCTTAACCCTAGGGCTAACCCCCAGGGGCTAAGCTCCCCCATAAGCAGCTATATATAGAGAGAGCTAGAGAGAGAGAGAGCTAGAGAGAGAGCTAGAGAGAGAGAGGGAGCTCTCATCCGAGCAAATTTAAAGCGAGAGAGAGAGGGAGGATCATCACTAGGGTGAAGGGGAGCTCCAGAGACAGCGGGGGCAGCCCGGGAGAGCCGCCGAAGAGAGATCGGGGCCAAATTTCCCAGCGGCGGCCAAGGCACCATTAATGGCCATTTTGCAAAATTGGAGAAGAATAAGAGGAGGAAGAAGGGAGAGGAAGAGGAAGGAGAAGGGGGGAGAGCTACCTTCCGGCTGCCGCCATCAAATTTTGGCAGGGTTTCGCCGGCGCCAGTGAGGAGAGAGCCGCAGCTGGTCCAGACAGACGCGCGAGCTCGACCAGCTGGGGCTCGTGCAGGGGTTATATATAGACAGGTCACCAGTGGCGGGTTTACGGATAAACCGCCACTGGTGACCTCCAACGGCGGGCGGAAAAATAAACCGTCACTGGAGGCCTCACCAGTGGCGGGTAACATTAGGCCCGCCACTGGTGCTCTCCCACCAGTTTCCCCTGTTTAGTCCCACCTCGCTAGTTTAGAGGAGTTCTGACCAGCATAAAAGAAATTCCGCCGCCCCACCTACCAGTGGTTACTACTCAGTGCTCGGTGCGTTCCCCGTTCCGGTTGAGTTCTAAATGAGTGATCGGGCGGTGCTTAAGGGGTTTAGGGAAGGGCACTGAGACTGAGTAGTACCATCATGTATCGGGTGGTCCACCAGTGGCGGGTCTTTTTTACGGCCGCCACTGGTGGTTGTTAGGGTTTCCATGGCCATTACCAGTGGCGGTGACAAACACCGCCACTGGTGATCCATCACCAGTGGCGGTGACTTGTTTTGGGACAATATTCACCGCCACTGGTGGTGGGGCAGCAGTGGCGGTGATTATCACCGCCACTGGTGGCGCTCATGGATGCCTCGAGAGGCCTCCAATGGCGGTGTGTTTTTTGGTCCGTTTTAACCGCCACTGGAGGGGGATCACGGATGGGGTTTTCTGTAGTAGTGATTCTACTCGAACACAGAGACCCATGCTGAACCACACATATGCACACGAACACTAACTCACGCATAGACACACCCCTAATCTGATTAGGACACAAACACATGCGCCTAGATAGACTCAAATTCAAGATTATCCTAACAATTTCCCCCTAATCTTGAAGTTGACGTCCTCCATGCTCCCCCTGCTTTTGGCTCTCTCTTTAGCTTCATGACTCGTCGTCTCAACTCAACGCATGATCCGGACTACCAACCCATGCGGACACATCTCGCGTGCTACGTGCAGATTAGACACACCATTAATCTCACGCAGGAACTCAACTAAACTGGTCTTGGTCCCACTACACGCCAAACTTGATCTTCTCGCCGAGACACGCAGATGACCACATGCCACCTCGTCTGCACGCACGTCGATCTCTTGCTCCAATGACACACCATACTGTAAGACCCCTGATCACAAATAGACCAGCGATTCACCGTACTCAAGCATGTCCCAAAGGATCAGCAGCATACATGAGTAAATGATACAAGTGGTTAATCAAACACACGTGGCATTATAAATAAAAGTGACTTATTACATCATCCTGAACATATGGTTCAATACATAAATGACATAATAGAGTTCACACAGCGGAAATAGAAATAAAAATAAATAGCATGGTGTGGCGCCAACTCCACAAGCAAAGTCGAAGTAAGTCCAGAACGCCGTCACTAGTACTCCTCGTCGTACTCACTGTCGAAACCTGTTGCTCCTGATAATCACAACATAAAAGAAATGGCCACCTGAGTACTTCTCATGGTACTCAGCTCCACCCTACCCTAACCTTAATTTTATGCAAGACTCTATATGAGGTTGTATGGTAGAGGTTTGTTTGTCATTGCAAAATCAGCAACTAAGTCTACACAATTTTATAACAATTCTCTAAAAAGTTTTAGAAACATTTAACACACAATTTATATAGTATCCATCCAATGCCGCTCAACAACGACACCGGATAAGCAGCGGGATCCTCATGACCCGGCGGCACAATCGACCGTTGTCAACCCAACACACTCACACACACCAACCCTAAGAATAGAGAGATGACAGGTAGATAACCCAAAGTGCCACTTCACTCGTCCATGACCGCGGACACGGCTATTCGAATAGTTTTGACTCTGCAGAGTTTGTACACTGGACCGACATGAAACCGACGTGTTACCCCTTTGCTGTCCTCTGGCCTGAGTAGCAATGGCATTGATTACGTGACCTTTCAATCAACGATCCTTAGTATTGTCTCAGCCCGCTAAGGTTTCCCAGTCAGAGGTGAGTACGTCCACCCGCTAAAGGCCCCTCTTGCGCCAAACACGGCCGCAACCGCTTGGGATAGCAAGTCCCCCAAGTCTCTACGAGACCCAATCCACCACTTGGCTGAGACGCCATCAATTCACGCTAACCTAGTTGGTACACCTTACCTATTTAGGCATGTGGTTGCACTTGTATAGTGAAGTAAGCGGAAATCAGGCATTTTCCCTTATAGGGTACAACGGCAAACCACACACTCGAGGGACTCCAACCCACTCCACCAATCATCCGATGCCGCCATACCCTTGGTAAGTTAACCAGAATAGTTTAAAACCGGCCGGCACTTGTCGCACAAGTCCGACAACACACTCAGCATCCAACATGCTCAAAAATAATTCAGTTTTAATTGAACAATTCTCACTCTTGATGGTCCTGCACCATCAATACATACTTGCAAAGAATATGAACTAAATTATTAAGCATGGCTAAGCATCAACTATTCAGGTTAAGATTCTGCTACTAACAGTAGGTAACATGGCATGGCATCATAATTGATGATAGGCATCAATAGTTTGACTCAAAAGCATAATGCAATTTTAAGTAAATGATTCATTTTGGAAAATATAGGATCAGAAAAATGTGGTGGCACCTTCAGCGTGGATGTCTTCTCCTTCACCTGCTGAACCGTAGCCAAAGTCGCCCTCTCCTCCTATATGTCATATAAGTATAAGCGAATAAATAAATAGCAGAAACTCCAAATAGAACGAATAAAGAGCAACACACAAATCAGCACTTCACAAACATTTATACAGCGGTACAATTCTGCATAGGCTAGAAATACTATGAGTAATCCACAACAGAAAACTAGTCCACTAAAAATAGGACACGGCAAACATATGCAAGAATGACCATTTTTATTAATCTGTGCAAAGCAAAAATACATGCAGCATTCACATAGATATGGATGAATTAACTAGCATGTTCAGAATACTCCTAAAAATATCTAAGATGACATGTAATGGATTTTTAGAAAACAAAATTTGTCTAGACATGGATTTTTTTGTGAAATTCATGCATATGAATTTTCAGGTCAAACAGATTAACTAGAATGCAAAATTTGTCTTTTAGAAAACAAAATACTTACCCAAAAATGAGGATTCAAATATGAATGTTTGACTAACATGAATGTAAGTAAATCTAGGTACTAACATGATTTTATAAACATTTGTGCGAAATTTTACAGAGCAAGAAAAACTATGATCGATGTGTCTACTCCACATAAAATGATGATTTTGCCATTTCAATACCTTCAAATCTACTAGTCAGAAAAATATGATATTAATTGTATGCAAACTAAACTAAAGATACAACATGTTAGACATTTAATATGCAGCAAGTTTCATACAAAAAGAAATTCTAACGAAAAAGATGGAATCAGTCTAATTAGCTCTATATGCAAGAATTTGTGTTTGAGATTTTGAGTTCCAAATCCGTAGGAGACTGATTCGGGACTTCTAATCAGTACCAATGACACCTAGAGATGATCATGAAAGCATGGAAGAAGTATTTGTTCGGTGGAGAAAAATGCAGAAGTTGGAACAAAGGTTTTGGGGTGGTAGGACAAATGGGATCCGAATTGTACAAGAACTGTTGATTGTCTGCGTAGAGAATCATTCAAAAGGGATGTGGATTGGACTAGCTCACCAATTCGATGAACAGAAGTTGATAGAAGAGAAATGAATATTGGGCGGCTGGTGTAGTCGATCAAGTAAAGTCTGCAGCCCCTCGTTGGTGTGACTTGGCCTTCTCTTCCTGGTGATTGATCTCCTTCAGTGCTTCGCTGTGGAGTCCTTCGGTGGAGAATGGAGAATGCAGAGGAATGGTGCGATGTGTGAAATGGTGAGGCTGGGTGGTTGCTTTGGCGTGAGGGCAGTTCCACGAGGGAATATAAAGGGCAATAAAGAGATTTGTTTTAAAGGATTAATGGCTGGGATAAAATGGAGTTAAGAGACACAATTGTTGGAGTTTTTTAGATGATGCGCAAGGGTCAATTGGGTTGTCTCTTGCCCCTGACCGAAATACATAAACAAACAATCACCAAGCAAAAATAAATTATATATAGTACTAATTTATTTTTGGTGAATTTTTTTTCTCCTAACTAAATTATCCTAAGTAACAACACACTTTCACAAGCATGATGAAAGTGGTATGTTACACATACCGGACAACCTTCGACCGTGACATGCTTCCACTGCAATAGAGCCTCACACTGACGAGCACTTGGACACAACCACGACTCACAGACGCTGATCTGGACACACATAACTCTTCAACGAGCTTGCCGACGATAGTTTGCCCTGATGCCGAGTACTTTCCGGCGATCAGTATTATGATCTCCCGTTACTAGAAGATCGGCCCACCGTGATGACAACTCGATCCAATCCACTCCACGCTGCTCCGTTGCACAACCGCAGATCGCCCGCTTTGATCTGTAGACGCCACTCCGCCCATTGACCGCTTCAATCCGCAGAAGTCGCTCCGCCACGGTTGCCCGCCCTGAGGCGCTAGCACATTGCCTCCCCGGGGCAAGCACGTCTTCAAATCTTAGACCTCGCTCTGATACCAAATGTTGGGTTTGCCCAAAGATCAATCACATGAATACGCACACGCACAAACGATTTCATTTGGCCAAAGGCACGCATCGTGCCCTCTATTTTCTCTTTATTTATTTCTCTCAAATCCACGATCTTATTACAACGTGCTGCCTTGGTCTGTATATATACACAGAACCAAGCTAGCTACATGACTCAAACACGACTAGGACAAGAGGTCTAACACCACACAGACTACTAATCATACTCAAACACAGAGACCCATGCTGAACCACACATGCACACGAACACTGACTCACGCATAGACACACCCTAATCTGATTAGGACACAAACACATGCACCTAGCTAGACTCAAACTCAAGATTATCCTAACATGCTGCTGGAGCAAGGAGCTGCTGGAGCACGGGGACATGGTGGTGGACATCCTCCGCCACCTCCCGCCACTCGCCCTCGCCGTCTCCCGCGGTGTCTGCAAGGCCTGGCGCGCCGTCGTCGACGACCACCGCCTCCTCCGTGCCGACCTGCTCCCGCTCTCGCTCGGCGGCGTCATCTACGACAAGAACGACTCCGACATGGCGCTCTTCGCCTGGCGGCCTACGGCCAACGCCGTGATCGAGCATGAACTACACCACCGACTCCGACCACCCGGACCCGGCCTACGACGAGGTCCTTGACTGCTGCAACGGCCTCGTCCTGCTCCGGAACCTCGTCGTTGGCAACATCGCCACCCGCCGGAGCCGCACTACGAGGTGCTCCTCGTCCCTCGCACTCCCCGTGATCTGCCCGCCAGCGAGTCCAGCGCCACGGAGTGGCCGCCTTCCCGGTACGCCATCCATGTCTTCTCGTCGGAGACCAAGTGCTGGACGGAGAGGTCGTTCGTGCGACAAGGGGATGATGCCCCGGGGACGGTCCAAGACGTGCTCTCGTGTCGTAATTCTGATAGGGATTTGTACTGCGCAGCTTATACTGGCACGGCTCACTCTACCTTCCTTTTGTGCACAGAAGAGCTAATTTGGTCCTCAGGTATGTACCATTCTACTCACAGATCAAACACCATATAAATATACAATCAGTTAATAACATTTTGTTATAATTATTTACTTATCAATATATATAATTTGGGTTCTTAATGTTTTGGCGGTGATTTGATTTTTCCAGAGTAAACTTGACGAATCACAAGTACCAAATAATTGAGTTGCCAAACAGAGCCAAAAGATGTGCATATCGTATAGGAAAATCAAAGAAAGAGGGTCTACTGTGTAGTGGACTATCCACGATGCAAGTTTCAGATTTGGCTTCTTTATGAAAAAACCTGCGGCACGTTAGAGTGGATGTTTAAGGATAAAATCAACCTTAAGTCAATATCAAGGAGTTTTCATGACAATGGGCCATGGATCATGCATGAGAATGATGACATGGGGTGGTTGCTCAAGACTGATGTCAACCTTAAATTCATAAATGAATACAACGAAGCCCTAGCAAAAGATGATTTTCAGTGGGACTCGGACGACGAAAATGCTGTCGCTGTTGAAGATTGCACTAAAAAGTGCCCTCCCAGTTTGCGAGCTTATGATATTCTTTTTTGTCTAGGGCTCCATCCTTACAAAGAAATTGTCTTATTTCATGACGAGTCATATACAAATTCAGTATTTGCCTATCATTTAAATAGCTCAAAGGTCCGATACATTGGCAATATGAACGACCGATCCTGCCTACTAACAATGATATAGATGTTTGTTTTCCCTACAGCCCATGTTGGACGATGGACTTACCTGGAAGTAACTAATACAACGTTGTGTTGTGTATTTTATTTTTCTCAATTCGAATGTTAGTATCTTGTCTTGATCATTCGTTTCCCTGTCACTGCTTCAATATGTCTTTTGTAATAGGCTTCATGTAAGATTTGTTTTCCTAGGTGGAATCAAGCCAATTCGGTAGTTCGATTTGATTCCTTGATAAGGGATAACAACTCAGCGTAACTATCACATCAAATGAAGAAAGACATCTTCTCTGTGGTATCATTTTTTGCAAGATAAAATACTGTCAAGATTTCAACATGAAAACTGCAATCAGACTGGAACGCCAACATAACAACTCGTATCTAGCCTGCGCTTGGCATAGCCTTGGGGCCTTTGGGCCGAGAGCTGATCGCATTGCTTGGGACCTTTGGGCCGATAGCTAAGGAGAGAGGAAAGCTCTACAATCCTAGTACTATAAAGAAAGGTAGCCTGTGGCAGCTATCTACGGCCCAGTGCTTTTCGTATGCAAGTGCAAGCCTTTTCGTATTTCAGATGCCATTCAATGAGATCAGACCCACCATGTGACTGCATTAGATTTAAGGGCAGAGCAATTTTGGCCAAACGTTGTCGACACCAACATGGACCAAAATCACTTGGGTTTTGAAGTGGCACATTTGGGCAATAGTCCATCTTAAAAAAGAAACAACAGTTTCTGTTCACTCGATAAGTCGAGTACAAACTTCACCCATGATTTCAAGTTTGGAATCATAGAACAAAGTGAGAATATAATCATCCAACATCCAGGAAAAACCACATGTTTCTTTTCTAAAACTAACATGATTCTCTTCTAAAACTACAGATTGAGATTATAAACTTCAAAAATCCAGAAAAAATGCTGTAAGATCTGATTGATGCACAGAAAATAAAAGAACAAACAGAGCTTAATTACACATATAGAACAAGAGTAGCAGAGGTGGAGTTGCACGTCGTGGGAACATGGTCGGCCGCGCTCAAGGGGAGGGCAGCCGGTCCGGCACGCCCTCACCGGACACCGCCTAGCCAGATCTGCCGCCGCCATGGCCGGCAGTGCTCAAGGACTGCCGAAGACTTCCACCATTTGATCTGGACAGAATAGGGTCCAGGATAAGTAATATGCAAGAATTTTGTATTGATAATTGTGAAATGCATGAGGATAACCGAACAAGAACAGCTCTTTCCCTGAAGGTTACCCACAACACAAGCATAACTTAAGGAGATGGGAACATTATAACAGCTCTGACGAAATATGCTCACAAAGAAACTCACCAGGTGAATGTATAACAGCTCGAACTTGCTATATGCTGGTAACTGTCTCGACGTCTCCTCCGAACTTCATATTTGATACCTCCTCACCAAGGGGTTTTTTCAATGCGACTTGGGCATGGAACAATGACTCTGCAACCTCTGCGTTGCTAGGAAGCTCCTTACGGAGCACCTCATAGTCCCGCACGCAATCAGCCCAACACTCAAGCTAACACAATGTTAACAGCGAGGTGTCAATAGCGCAGTAGGTGAATAATCAGAAACATGTAAAATTCTTACCTCTGCGTAGGATGCTGCCCGTCTTAAGAGAGCTTTTGTGTAGTTAGGTCGGATTTTCAGGGCCTCGTTGCAATCCTCAGCAGATTTTGCCCACCGACCTAACTTCGACCAGCAAGCTGCTCTATTACAGTACAATACTGAGTTTGAGGGCTCATATTTGAGCCCTTCACCATAGGCTATAGATGCCTCAGCAAACTTCCCTGCCTTAAAAAGGTCATTCCCCTGAGCTCGAGCCCGTGCAACTAACTTCATGCTATTTAGAATCATTCCAACCTCTGCATTCCTAGGATCAATAAGTCTAGCCTTCTCAGCCATGGCAACAGCTACATCAAACCTGCAAAACTAGCTTCAATGCTTGTACCAGAACAGAAAATTGATCAGAGTCCTCAAAGTGTATTAGAATTGTACCTTCCAAATGCCATGTTGACCTGGGCTTGGACAACATGTATGTATGAATCAGCTAACATTCCTGACAGTTTTGTGGACACTGAAGATAGAGACGCGCTGTCCAATTTCAGCAAACTTGTCATTGTTGAATCAGCCTCCTCTAGTTTGTTAAGCCGGAGAAGTGCTTCCGACCTCAAGGCAAGGAGCTGCAGGAGAAACATAACTCGATTGTGATCGACTGAACTCCAAAGTTGGTAGCAAAATAACGGTATATCTTCCGCGTAACAAAAATCACAATGGGAAGTTACCAACTGAGAGGAGTCTGCTCCATTGGCAATGGCGGCATCTGCTTCCCTCAGTGCACTCTTCCAATCTCCGATTTTCCTTGCATCCATACAGTTCCCCAGATGGCTCTCCACCTTGTGCAGTTTCTGCCACTCAGCAGGGTCAGACCCGTTCACATTCCCGGCCAGCGTAAGCTGCCTCCTCGCCTTCTCAACCATCCCAAACCTGCAATGTGACCATCACCATGCAATTTCAGTAACAATTCAAGCCATTAACTCACATGGACTATATATACACACATGTATTAATGTTGGATTTGATGGATAAATTAGGACCAGAAATTTCACGACTAGTCTGCAATTCTGTGTGCCGGTGGTCTAAATATGATGTACGACACGGGTAAGCACTCAATTTAAACCCATTCTGAGATACAAAGCGCATTAAAACCACATTAATTTCCAGCGCAAAAATAAATAAATAAATAAAACCACATTAATTCACTGAACTAAATCAATCAGGGATATTACAGACTTCCCCATCCTTTGCAGCAGTCTGAGAATTCATATGATATGAACTCTTGTCACTGCAAGATCAAATCAAGCAAAAGGGCCACTACCAACGATATGATGATCTATCTGTAAGGAAGCACACAGTGCAACGGTGACAAGCAATGAAGCAATGCAATGCAGCAAGATAAGCGTGCACAAGATCTGTGGACCAATTTGGGGATTTCAATGCAATGCAGCAAGATAAGCGTTCACAAGATAATCACCGGAGACACAGCGAGGCGAGGCGGCCATGGGCGCGGCCGCTCGCTGGGTCGAGCCGGACGGCCTCCTCGCACTCCCGGAGGGCTTCGGCGAGGCGGCCGAGCCCGACAAGCGCGGCAGCGCGGTTGCCGCGGCACGCGGCGCTGTCCGGGCACAGAGCCAGGGCGCGGTCGTAGTGCCGCAGCGCCTCGCCGTACCGGCCCTGCTTGTACACTTCGTTCCCGGCACGGGTCACCTCCTGCAAGCTCTCCAGCGGGAAGTTCGCAGGAGTTTCGATGGCCCCGCCGCCGCCGCGCATGATGCTGCCATGGCCGTAGTGGCCAGTGCCAGATCCGAGCACGTCGGGGCGGGGACGCGGTCGGGGCGCGGCCGCGGCACGGCCGGAGGAGCAGATGTTGCCTGTGGGGTGCGCATTGGTGAGCGACGAGCTCGCGGTGCTCGAGACTCCGCCGCCATTGCCGCCGGCAGCCGAGCTGCTGCTCCCCCCGCCGGAGAAAATCAGCGGCCCAGATCCGGAGCGCCGGTGCCCGGGCGGCCGCGGCGGGTTGCTCTCCGCCGCCAGCTCGCCCGATTGCGTCCTCCTGACACTCCCACCTCCCCTCGCGCCGGCCCCCGCCGCTTCCCCGGCATTGCACAAAGCCGGCGACTTTGCCGATCCGGCGGACGACGACGACGACGACGGCGTGGCACGCATCAACAGCGGCGACACCGGCGAGCCGAGATCCGCGAAGAAGTCCTTCTTCGAGTCCGGCTTGTCCTTCCCGTCGAGCGCCAGCACCGCCGCGCGGAGCCGCACCCTATCGGCCTCCTCCGTGCACGACATGGCCGGCTGAACAACTCTCACCAGTGCCACCACCCGCTCACAGCATCAGCAGCAGCCACCACCGCTCCCCTCGCTGACCAAGCAACTGGCATGCAAGAGTGGGGAAGAAAGAAGAAGAGGAACTGCTACAGTACTCAGCAAGAACGGAGGAAGATGAAGTGAGGGGGAGGAAGAAGGAATATAAGGAGGAGAAGAGGACGAGCGTTGGTGCCTTGGTGGTGTTAACTGAGGTCTGAGGGGCTAATTTATAGTCTTAATTTTTTTAAGTGGGAAAGTGTTTTTTAAGGAAAAATCAAAGAAAACTTACTATTTTTTATTTCTCTTAAATCACTCGAAGTTATTTGAGCGTAGAAGTATATTTTGAAATAAATAAAGTACGTAGTTTTACTGTGATGGCAAGTTAGCATATACAGTAGTTACTGCGTTCGGAGGCTCGGAGCAGGGGAAGACTATAAAAATATACTCCATTCATCCCAAAATAAAGTGGCGTGGATTTGTATAAATTCTGATACAAATCCAGGTCGCTTATTTTAGACGGAAGTAGTATCAGCAATAGGATTTAAGCAAAATTATGGCCAAGATTGAGAAAGAAACAACTTAGTTGGTTCAAAAGTTCTTTCTTAAACAAAAGTCATTATGCTAAGTTTACTAAGTGGGGTAGTTTTACTAAGTGGGGTGGTTTTATACTTCCTTCGTCCGGAAACAAATGACTTGGATTTTCGGACGGAGTGAGTAGAATTTTCAGGATCAAATTTTTCATCAAATGTATCTGTGATAAAAAGAATCACACTTTCTTAATATTATAAAAATGAGAAAAACACACACCAAGAACAAAATGCATCGATCTAATTTTGTCGGTTCTTACGACTAACCAGATTTCCAGCACTACTTAATCCACATTACTGGAAACTAATTACCTACTACCCTTGACTGGACTCTTCTCTGCTAGTGCACATTCTGCTATTAACAACTTAGTACAGATGCATTTCTTAATGCATTGTAGCTAATAAATTTTCCTTTCTTCATTCATGCAGGCCAGGTACTGACTGACCAGTCAGATAATGCAGGGCAGGCAGAGATGCATGATTCCAAGTAGATTGAAAATAGACCCCCGTGTCGCCCTCCTCTGGCGACCCGGGGGAACCCTAGGCGCCGCCGGCCCTAGCCCTCAACCATCTCCTTCCCTCGCATCGCCGCCGCCGGAGGGGTGCCGGCGAAGCCGGGCACGCCCAGGGAAGGTGGCGGCTGCGCGGTTTTCTTCCCCTTCGCGCGTGGAGGCGGCGGTTTCTGCACGGGGTGGCGAGGCGGCAGGGAGGCGGCTGGGCGGGGCCGGTGCAGGGCGGTTCTAGCGTGGGGCGACGCGTTGGTGGCCGTGCAGGTCCGGCGTTGGAGGCGGGGGCTGCCGCTGTGGCGGGACGGGCCTGGTTCGGGGCCGGCGCGGGCCTGGCGGGCCGCGGACAGGGCGGGCGCTGGCGGCCACGTTCTCTGCGGATCTGCGCTCGGGGTTGCCGGATCCGGGGCCGGAGGTCCGGCGGTGGTGGGCGGCACGGTGGTCCGGCGCTCGAGGTAGCGGGCTGTGAGGTGGCTTTTCGGGCGGCTCCGCGGCGCGGCGGCAGATGGCAAGGCTGGGGCGACGCTGCTGCTACCCTGCAGCCGCCTTTGGGTCGGCTCCGGACGGTTCTGGAGTGTGGTTGTGGCGGCGGTGGCAGTGCGACGTTTTTGGTGGTCGGCGGTGACGCGGCAGCGGTCGGCAGGCTCCCTGTGCTTCTGGTGCCACTCCTTCGTGGGTGTGCGTAGCGCTGGTTGTCATTGCAGGTTGGCTGTCCGCGTGTTTGAGGAGTGAATGGCGTGGCCTTGGCGAAAGACGTGCTCTAGCCTTGGTTGGGGCCAACGATGGCGTTGCCCGTGGGCGTCGTTGCCTTCTTGAAGGCATCGTTGTTTCGGCCTTGCTTTTCTCTCCTTCTGACCGAGCTCCGAGGGAAACTTGCGATCCAGTTGGATTGAGCGATGGTGACGCTCTCGGCGCCGTTTTCCTCCTTGGGGGCATTGCTTTTGGAGTTCGCACCTACCGTGGGTCTAGTGGTTTGTGGGCTGCCTGTCTGCGTGGTGTCCGTTAGCGGCATGTGTGGCAGCGACGGCGGTGTGTTGTGCTGACGTTGGGCTGCGGCGATTGGTAGTCGGTCCTCCGACATGTCCGTTGGCTTTCGAGAGTTGGTTTTGCTTCGCCGTTGGGAAGTCGGAGTCGCCAGCTCAGTGGAGTGTTGTGTGATGACGATGACTCGGTGGAGGAATGGTCCGTTCTCTAGGGTGTTCGGCGCAGGCCTGCTTTTTACCCCTCCGAAGCTTGCTATCAGAATCGGCGTCTTTTGTTCGCTAGCGAGGGTGACCGGTTGTTTGGCATGGGCCGGCGTGTGCTTGCGTGCCTGCAAAGGTAGAGTCCCCGTTCTTGGGCGTTTGTGGGGGAAGTCGGAGTCGCCAGCTCAGAGGAGTGTTTGTGTGATGACGATGACATCTGCGTACAACCTCGGCGGTATTCTTCTTTCTGCAGTGTGTGTTGAGTGTGCGTGGGTGGCCAGGTCGGTCACGTTGTTCGGTTTTCGGCTCGGTTTTCCTTATAAACGAAGACATTCTATTTTTCTTTAATGCACTGCACGAACCCCCTGCCCTCTTGTCGAGGTTCGGCAAAAAAATTATTAAATAAGACCACTGCCCGTGTTAAACCAACCTGTATATGTACTCCATTGCCATGTATATATATAGTGCCTAGCTTAGCCTAGCCAGTCTTGAACAGTGCTAGTACTCTTAAAAAAAACAATATAATGGTTGTGGTCTGGTCGGTCTAACTTATACATGTATGATTTGATATATAAATACTTCTCCGCTTCTAAATACAAGATGTCCTACCTTTGTTCTAAATTTAAACTTCTTACAGTTTGATCAAATTTATAGAAAAAATACTAACATATATAACTCTAATTTAGTTTTATTCGCCGCGATATATCTTCATAATATATTGAGTACGTACTTTTAGGTGTACCATACCCTTTTCCTATATACTTATTAGGTATTGTAGATATTAGTGTATTTTTCTATAAACTTAGTTAAACTTGAAATCTTTTGACATAGAACTGTTTAGGAATGGAGGCATTGGTATTGATCTCCTGTTGCAGTTAACACGATTGAGTCTCTCTAGTGATCTCATCATGATTTGACCTTCCGGGTTTAATAGGCCCAGCAGGGATGCAAACAGAATCTCACATATATCCCACTTTTGTTCAATTTCAAAACTTAAGCTAAATCTTAACCAAAATTTTAAGCTAGCAAATCTCAAATGGTTTAGATGCAAACGGGACGCCACATATATCCCACGATACTTTTAAGCTTTGGAAAGCCCCATGAAGACATTTTATTTAATAAAACTGAAAGGGATTAGTCTGCGTGTGGAAGCAACGTAGCATTGTGTCTCAAGCTAAGCCATGCCTGCAAGATTTGCAGCGTTAAACAATTGGATTTGATCTCTGAGATTAGCACTGCAGGAAGGAGGCCATGTGACTAATCGATGCCTGCCAGGTCATTTTTGCCGCACTACTGGCGATGAGATCCATAGATTCTTCTGCTCTTTAATTTCTCTTTAGTTTAGCAATCATTCGATCCATGTAATTAGGTGAATTAATCAATATGTTTATTATATATAAATGAAGCAAACACATTTTATTTTTGGTAGTACTAGTACGTGCCTGCAGACAATTTGTTGTCTCACAAATGACCAGAGAGTTTGTATGTATATAAAGCCTTTTATGTCAAGGCCCAATCTTGGAGATTGCCAGAATGACTGAATGTCGAAGTATGTGAAACCATTTTTGATAACTCGGCATAAGTCACATTTTTAAGTTGCATTTTTCTTGAAAAAAATAGATAATTCGCGAGACGTGCAGAAATCACCAAATGGATCAATTTACATGACTTGTATTGTACCAACTTGTTTCCTACCTCATTTTGTGATTTTTTGCACATCTCAGAAACGATTGCAATATTTTTAGTATGAAAATTTCCAAATGCAAGTTTCTACCTTTGTGCGTGTGTTAGTGAGCGTCAGCATCTATATAGTGCATTCTTTTTCTTAAAAAATTCCAAGCTTTCTGCCCTGTTTTTAGT
Source organism: Brachypodium distachyon (assembly GCF_000005505.3). Taxonomy (NCBI): domain Eukaryota; kingdom Viridiplantae; phylum Streptophyta; class Magnoliopsida; order Poales; family Poaceae; genus Brachypodium; species Brachypodium distachyon. Next base: position 13,211,682 of record NC_016132.3, on the reverse strand, counting down.
CATGGAAAATCTAATCTGAAGATACATCCCTCAAAATCTGCCCGTTGGAGGATGTTGTTAGCCGTCCGGATGAGTATCCCAAATTCCAGATGTGTCTGGACTTCTTCGGAACGCCTGAAGCTCTATGTACTCCCCCCCTTCTCTGGACTCTCAGTTCAGATGAAGAAATTCTTCCCAATTAGCTGAATTAGCACATGATTAGGAGATATTTCCCTTAAAGATCATTTGATAGTACCGCAGTATATTTTTACAGCAAAAACTTCCCTTAAAAATCACTTGATATATTTTTTCATTAGAGAGATCATGCACAGTTTCGATGTGAAAATGATCACGAATGGATTTGATGCTGATACTCATGAAACTTCAAAACTCAAAACCTCAGCATTTTTCTTGATCCCCTCATTCCTAACTTAAAAAAATCAAAGAACAAATTGAGATTATAATCTTCCAAAATCCAGGAAAAACTACATGTTTCTCTTCTAAAACTAACATGATTCTCTTCTAAAACTATAGATTGAGATTATAAACTTCAAAAATCCAGAAAAAAAATGCCACAGGATCTGATTGGTACACAGAAAATGAGAGAACAAACAGAGCTTAATTACACAATATAGAACAATAGAAGCAGATCAAGGACTGCCGACACCTTCCGCCATTTGATCTGGAGAGAATAGGGTTCAGTACATCTCGTGAACTGGATATGGATAAGTAATATGCAAAAAAATTGTATTGATAGTTGTGAAATGCTTGAGGATAACTGAACAAGAACAGCTCCTTCCCTGAAGGTTACCCACAGCACTAGCGCAACTTAAGGAGATGAAAACATTATAACAGCTCCGACGAAATATCCGTACAAAGAAACTCACCAGCTGATGTATAGCAGCTCTAACTTGCTATATGCTAGTAACTGTCTCAACTCTCAACCTCTCCTCCGAACTTCATATTTGATACATCCTCACCACAGGTTGTCTTCAATGCGACTTGGGCATGGAACAATGACTCTGCAACTACCGCGTCGCTAGGAAGCGCCTTACGGAGCACCTCATAGTCCCGCACGCAATCAGCCCAACGCTCAAGCTAATACAATGTTAACAGGGAGGTGTCAAGAGCGCAGTAGGTGAATAATCAGAAACATTTCGACACATGTAAATTTCTTACCTTTTCGTAGGATGCTGCCCGTCTTAACAGCGCTTTTGTGTAGTTAGGTCGAATTTTCAGGGCCTCATTGCAATCCTCAGCAGATTTTGCCCACCGACCTAAGTTCGACCAGCAAGCTGCTCTATTACAGTACAATACTGAGTTTGAGGGCTCATATTTGAGCCCTTCACTATAGGCTATAGATGCCTCAGCAAACTTCCCTGCTTTAAAAAGGTCATTCCCCTGAGCTCGAGCCCGTGCAACTAACTTCATGCTATTTACAATCATTCCAACCTCTGCATTCCCAGGATCAATAAGTCTAGCCTTCTCAGACATGGCAACAGCTACATCAAACCTGCAAAACCAGCTTCAATGCTTGTACCAGAACAGAAAATTGATCATAGTCCTCAAAGTGTATCAGAATTGTACCTTCCAAATGCCATGTTGACCTGGGCTTGGACAACATGTACATATGAATCAGCTAACATTCCTAACTGTTTGGTGGACACTGATGATAGAGACGTGCTGTCCAATTTCAGCAAACTTGTCATAGTTGAATCAGCCTCCTCTAGTTTTTTAAGCCGGAGAAGTGCTTCCGACCTCAAGGCAAGGAGCTGCAGGAGAAACATGACTCGATTGAAATCGACTGAACTGTAATGCTGGTAGCAAAATAACGGTATATCTTCCGCATAACAAAAATCACAAACAATGAGAGGTTACCAACTGAGAGGAGTCCGCTCCGTTGGCAATGGCAGCATCTGCTTCCCTCAGTGCGCTCTTCCAATCTCCGGTTTTCCTTGCATCCATACATTTCCCCAAATGGCTCTCCACCTCATGCAGTTTCTGCCACTCAGCAGGGTCAGCCCCGTTCACATTCCCGGCCAGCGTAAGCTGCCTCCTTGCCTTCTCAACCATCCCAAACCTGCAATGTGGCCATCACAATGCAATTTCAGTAACAATTCAAGCCAATAACTCAAATGCACTATATAGTATACACACATGTATTAATGTTGGATTTGATCGATAAATAGGGCCAGAAATTTCTCGACTAGTCTGCAATTCTGCATGCCGGTGGTCTAAATGCGATGTACAACACGGGTAAACACTCCATTTGAACCGCATTCTGAGATACGACGCGTATTAAAACCACAATAATTCACTGAACTAAACCAATCAGGGATACTACAAGCTTTCCAATCCTCTGCAGCAGTATGAGAATTTACATGATACACTCTTGTAACTGCGAGATCAAAACTTTTGCTACCAAAACAAGCAAACCGGCCACTGCCAACGATATCATGATCTATCTGCAAGGAAGTATTATCACACAGTACAACAGTAACAAGCAATTCAGTGCAGCCATTTGGGGATTACAGTGAAGCAAGACAAAATCAAGATCCTTGGACCAATTTGGGGATTACAATGCAATGCAGCAAGACAAGCGACAGAATCTCACCGGAGACACAGCGAGGCGAGGCGGCCATGGGCGCGGACGCTCGCTGGGTCGAGCCGGACGGCCTCCTCGCACTCCCGGAGGGCTTCGGCGAGGCGGCCGAGCCCGGCGAGGGCGGCGGCGCGGTTGCCGCGGCACGCGGCGCTGTCAGGGCACAGAGCCAGGGCGCGGTCGTAGTGCCGCAGCGCCTCGCCGTACCTGCCCTTCTTGTACCACTCGTTCCCAGCACGGGTCACCTCCTGCAAGCTGTCCGGCGGAGCTGGCATGGCCCCGCCGCCGCCGCGCATGATGCTGCCGTGGCCGTAGTGGCCGGTGCCAGATCCGAGCACGTCGGGGCGGGGACGCGGCCGGGGCGCGGCCGCGACACGGCCGGAGGAGCAGATGTTGCCGGTGGGGAGCGCATTGGTGAGCGGCGAGCTCGCGGTGCTCGAGCCTCCGCCTCCGCCGCCGCTGCCGCCGGCCCCCGAGCTGCTGCTGCCCCCACCGGAGAAAATCAGCGGCACAGATCCGGAGCGCCGGTGCCCGGGTCGCCGCGGCGGGTTACTGCTCTCCGCCGCCAGCTCGCCCGAGTGGCTCCTCCTCGCGCCGCCCCCCGCCGCCACCGCCGCGGCATTGCACAAGGCCGGCGATTTCGCCGAACCGGCGGACGACGACGAAGACGACGGCGTGGCACGCATCCGCAGCGGCGACACCGGCGAGCCGAGATCCGCGAACACGTCCTTCTTGGAGTCCGGCTTGTCCCCCCCGTCGAGCGCCATCGCCGCCGCGCGAAGCCGCACCCTCTCGGCCTCCTCCGTCCACGACATGGCCGGCCGGATAACTCTCACCAGAACCACGACCCGCTGTCAGCAGCAACAGCAGCCACCACCGCTCCACTCGCTGACAAGGCAGCAGGCATACAAGTGTGGCGAGAAGAAGAGGAGCTACTATACTCGGCAACAAGAGCAACAAGTCCAAGCAAAGTCAAGTGCGAGGATGAATTGGAGTCATGGAGAAGGGAGAGAAGAAGTGGGGAGGAACAGAAGGGGGAGAACAGGGGAGGAGGAGGAGGGTTGGGTGGTGTTAACTAAGGGCTAATTTATACTCCAAATTTTTAAGTGGGGAAACTGTATTTGTTTTGTAAGAAAAAATAAAAAAAACTTTAGTACTCGCTCGGTCGCAAATTTAATACAAAGTTGTACTAAATTAGTGACAAGTAATACCGACCGGAGAGAGTAAGTAGTATTTTTTAAGAAAAATAAAATGATTCTTCTTACGGTACAACTTTTTTAAGTCGACTAAGCTCTGGATACTCCGTAATTTGGAATCATTTGTCTTAAAAAAATCAAAGTTATTTGAGCCATATACATCTTTGAGAATGAATAAATATGTAGTTTTTGCGAAATATACACGCAAGTTGGTGTGTAGTTACATTCGAAAAGAGTATATCAACAAGAAAATGTACGCACAAATATGGACGCGATCTAGGAAGAAACAAGCAACTTACTAGTTGCTTCATAAATTATTTTAAGACAAAGTCATTATGTTCGATTTTAAGTTAATAAAGCCATAAAGGTTAACAAAGTGTCGAGGAACAACTTATGGTCAATGAGAATGTCTTATCTTATATGTTCCACGTCATTTAGAAAAGACAACAATAGGTTATCTTTTAGTATCATATATTATAATTAATGCTTAGACGAATAAAATTAAATACATAAATGCTAATAAAAAGATGAAATTTAGTAAAGAGATAATCTCTTAATTAAGAAAAAGTTGTGCTTTTTCATCATTCATCTTTCTTTCACGTCAGTGACATTGTTAAGAAAAAACTGACATCATTCGAGTCATCTTTCATTCCGTTAGGCATGGCCTTACAAGCCAAGCTCGAAAGGGAGACAAACAACGAAGCGGCATGCCCATAGAAAGATCAAAAGAAGGGTCACCGAAAAACCACACAATTGTTTAACCTGCATTTTCCTCTAAAAGGAAACTGCATTTTTCTCTAAAAGGAAACTCTCCATTGTGACCTGTACTGCTGTACATGTGGATTTTTACGGACGCAAATTAATTAATTATTAATGAGCACAGGTCGACACCTCCTTCACTGGGTCCAGCCTAGCGTACACATTAGACTTACTATTATTAACCAAAACAAGGGAAGGGCCGTTGGTTTGGTTTCCTGCCTTGCCATTCGGTTTGATTATAGAATCAACCATAGAATTATTCTCCTAAGCTTGGCATCCATTAATCAAACATATATATTATTCTCCGCCTAGCTCTACATATATATACACATATTTCTATTTGCATTTCAGTTTGATGGCAATGTATAAGATTGTTGCTTGGGACCAAATGTCACCGTCTTGTTGCTCAGGACAAAACGTGCTCGCCGAATGAATTTGGTGGCTCGGGGCTTCCTAATTTACGTCTGTTGAATGTGGCCCTTAGAGCAAGATGGTGTTGGTTGCCCAAAGTGGAGCCATGTAGGGCTTGGGGTGAATTCCGGCATATGCCTTGCGAAGCAAGCTTCGATGATCTGCCAAGGTTTTTCGGCTGCGGTTTCACATTATTCTGGTTTGATGGTCGATCTGGAAGCATAGAAATGCGATCCCCTTCCATCGTTTCTCGGCTGCAGTTTCACATTATTCTGGTTTGATGGTCGATTTGGAAGCATAAAAATGCGATCGTCTTCAAGAGTCATGCCTCGTGTAACGAGAATCCTTCACATGATCGAGTCCGAGGGCAGGTTGTGGTGGAGCGCCAGCTTCTTTAAGGGCCAAAGAGAGGATAGTCTAGTGGGTAGAATGTGGAGTAGGCGTGAGTAATTGATTTGTATCTACGTCTAATTGCTTTGCAGCATTCTTCTTCGATATAGAATACATCCAATACATCCACTTGGATGTATTCTAGAAAAAAAAAGATTATTTGCTCTCTGTCATACACGTGTCAGTTCCATATATACAGCTGGATTTTCTTTATTTCTCTTGAGATGATATATAAAGCTGGGTTAATTTGCTAGCTGGCTGGCTATACGAAGATACGTACGTACATGCCAAACAGAAGTTTGCAAGTGCAACGGTCACGATGACGCGTGCCCGGAAGATGAGGCCTGTGACGTGTGGAGTCACTGACGCCTGGGGCCCGAATGGGGCCCGAAATGCATGCTAATATTCTCTCGAACATCTCCATACCCCCCTTTGACTGTACTCTTTCCCTGCAACAGCAGAGTTGATTAACAACTTAGTACAAATGCATTGTACAAATGCATTTCCTAATGCCATACATGCAAGTTACAGTAATTACCACTACTAATTTCTACCAGCTTTCTTTCATGCAGGCCAGGCACTGAGCAGTCAAATAATGCAGGGGCAGGCAGGCACAGATGCATGGCATGATTGATTGTTAAGTAAGACCACTGTCCATGTTAAACCAACCTGTATATGTACTCCATTGCCATGTATATATACAGTGCCTAACTTAGCTTAACCATTCTTGAACAGTACAAGTACTTGCTCTTCAGAACACAATGCAGGTGTCAGGTTTATCCACATGCATGATTCTTTTAAAACAAGAATCAGTTTCTTTTAAATTTTGATTAAATACTTCCATCAAATAAGTATACCGTGAAGATATGTATCTTGATGGATTTAATAAAACTAATTTGGAGCTGTTAGTATTGATATGTTTTTCTATGGATTTTGACTTGGAACAAACTTAAAACATCTTATATTTAGAAACCGAGAGCAGGAGTCAGTTACTTTTTTCGAGCTTTGGAAAGCCCCCCCATGAAGAAATTTATTGATTAAACTGAAGGAGAGATCAGTCTGGGTGTACAAGCACCGTAGCATTACGTCACAAGCTAGCTAGCTTGGCTAAGCCATGCTTGCAAGATTTGCAGCACTTAAACAATTGGATTTGATCTCTGAGATTAGCACAGCAGGCAGGAGGCCATGTGACTAATCGATGCCTGCCAGGTCACTTTCGCCGCACTACTGGTGATGAGATCCATAGATTCTTCTCCACTGTTCAAGAGCAAGAACTGGGACAGCAATTAAGCTCTTTAATTTCTCCCTAATTTAGCAATCATTCGACCCATGTAATTAGGTGCATCAATATGTTTATTGTATATAAATGAAGCAAACACATGTTTGGTAGTACGTGATTGACAGTTTGTTGTCACACAATTGGTCAGAGTCTGTATATATAACCTTCGGTATCAAGGTTCAATCTTAATGAATCATGCAAGTTACTTAGCCTTGCCAATTTTGGAACAAAAATATGATAATTTGCGAGCCGTGCAGACATCACCAAATGGAACAATTTCAATGACTTGTATTATACCAACTTGTTTCCTATCTCATTTTGAAAATTTTAGCGCAGCTCGGAAATGTTAATGGTTTTGTAATGAAAATTTCCAAATGCTAAGTTTTTATGAAAGTTTCCAAAGCTAAGAATTACTTACATGATTGCTTTAAATTTTAACGTAAAAACGTGAGTTCTTGTCAAATGATTAAAATGTGGGTTCATATGCAAGCTCAAGCTTGGTTCAGAGAATATGCATACCTTTTTTTTTCCAGTAGCGAAGGCACTAAAAAATCAAAGCCCCTTGTCCTGTCCATTAATGAAGCATTGCTATCTGAAGTTTTTAATACTGCAGAAAAGAAATCGGCAGATACAGAAAAATGATGACTTAACTCGACACTAATTACAGGATGATATCAGAATTAATTCAGAGCTTGCAGTCTAAAATGGAAGCGTTTATCCATTGAATTTGGAGCAGGCAAGAAAAAAGAAGAAATGATTGAGTTGGGGGCGTACTCACAACAAAACTTGCCAGGCTGTCTGCCCTGGTTTTAGTCCTGCAAAATCTAGTCTGAAGATACACGCCACCCGGTAGGAGCTGTCATGGCATGGCAAGCAAGTTATTGGGTAGTGGCTGCAGAGGCATGCGGCTAGGTAGCCATGCCAGCATGTGAGTTTGACACCCAAAACATAAATGTTCATTGGGGGAACAATCTTGAACCCTAAAGAGTGGAGAAAAGTAGATGAATGCACACCTGTCCTACTTAAATGCAGATCACTCTCCACTTGTGATCCATGGCACCATTACTTATTATTCTCCTCAGATGCTTCACAGCAGCTAGCTTTGGGAGCCACATACATGTATACATACATGCATAAATAATTAGCATATGCATACACCCATCCACATTGCTTCCAGCTCAAGACCTGGTTGTACTTTGTAATATGTGATGCTCCCAACAACCATATAGTATGTATGTATATAGCACACTTCTGCATGGATGCTGACCTCAGATGACACAAGCATTACATTGTATATAATTAGGATGGCCGGTTGCCTCAAGATGAAGGGTCAATTGGTTCTTAATTTACCATGCAATGGCCCTCAAGATCACAAAACAAGGATTTTGCCATGGTTATCTTTTAGTTGGCACTGTCAGTTGATTGGGTCTCAAGGCCTGTGCAAAGGAAGGGATCCAATGGGACACCAGCTAGATCATTGGCTCCATCAGGATCAGATTAAAAGCTGCATGCATGTGCAGTTCAGTCCTTGCTCAGTTACTAGATTTTTGTATACATATATGTGTCTGTGACAGGAGGTCCTATCTTGCAGATGACCCAAGGAAATTAAACTGATGAATGGTACGGTAGTGCTATTATAAAGTTATAAGACTGAAAGAAACAAATGTGTGCTTAACTATTGCAGCTTTTCAGTTAGCATCTCATATGTACTACTACCATGGGAAAACATGGACTACATATCATATAGACATGACTTGCAAACACTTAAATAAAAGGGGCAACTACTCCATTGGCCTCTCTCTGGACATGTGCATCGTAAAGTTGGAAGCTTGGCTTTTCCTAGATCTAAGAGTGGTCGACATGACATGTTCTTTTCTCTACTATTTTTTGTTGTATGCTTTCAGATTTCCCTCCAAAAAGTCAGTGATCAGCGAATGTACAAGGGGAACAAGAAAGTGCAATGCTTGGTGGCAACACAGAAACCAACAATGGACGGCAGAGAAGAATGAAAAACAAAACAAAACTCAACCAGAAAAAGATTGAACAACATGGTAAAAGGATGACAAAACTTAAATCAACTGTTTTTCAAAGTAACCAACGGCTGTGGAAGGATCTGCGCCTGAATACATTAGTCCAAAACAAGAGGGGAAAAGAACCAATGCTCCAAGAAATTACACGTCGATAATGTCCGATGGATCTAGAGTGAGATCATAGGCGATAGACGGTGGACGAATCAATGAAAGTTTACACAGTGACCCACATTTTCAGAAAACAGAAGACCAACACACACATCACCTCCAAATTCAGTTCCTAGCTAACTAGCCAAGCTGGGTTGGTCTGCGTCTAGTCATGTATTGTTGGAGCAATTTGAGTTCAATGTTAATTATGCAAGCAAAGTAAACTGGCCAGTGAGTGCCACGTGAGTGGGGCTCCCCCCTGCACGTGCTTGCTCCACATGCATATATGCATGCTGAGCTAGTTCATGTTTTCTTTCCAAGTGTTCTTAATCACAGACTGTTTGTTATTCAAGCTTGAAATGCAGTGGCCAGCTAGTCATGGAGGTTAATTGATGAGAGAGATGGAAGAGATATATATATATTTATATGGATATGGTTAAAAGAGAGGAGAGAACAAGACAAGGGCATTTCCCTTTTCATGGGATCCTCTACCCTATCCATCCCCTATTCCATCTTTGCCCATTCCTAGCTACTTATTTATCTCTCGCATTATTCAGACACTCACTCCTCCGTGCTCACTCAAAACTCATGCTGCTGCACAACTTATATCTAGTTATATATATGCATGCATCAACATTGATGTGAGTAGCTCCAAAATTATGAATATACTGTTTGACTGAAACAGCTCAGATAAATTATCAACAGCATTTTCTACTGTGCAATTTCTATTTCACGTTTCTTGTTGTTTCAACTGAGCTCTTGTTGTCATCACAGGAAGACATCAATTTCTATTGGGAAGTGCCATAGGTATAAGCCTACAGTAGTGCTGCAGGAGAGGCTGGGCAATGGACTATAGCATGGTCAATGTCCTGCATGCAGAAGCAAACGATTCTCCAGCACAGTGCCCCCCCTGTTGGCCCTGGAGCACATATATATATTGTCATGCTCATGTGCTCCAAAATCCATGCATTATTTCCCTCTCACATTCTCATGTCTCTAGCAGCATGTGATGATCAGGGGCCAAACCAAGCTGCTGCATGAGACCTGTGACAAACGGCTGGCTGACCAATCGTACGATTGTCTGCCGTTGGATCAATCATCCAATCTCCCTCCCTGTGCCGCAGCCGTAACGGCACTGCTGCCTAATTCTTCCTTCCTTACAGCTCAATGTGGGCCCCGATGATCTGGGACCATTGATGACCCGGTGGACGGCCCCGATCGATGAAAGGGGCCAGGATGGGATGCGAACTCTGTGCCAGGAGAAGAAATTTGTGGGGCTTGGTCTTTGCCTATCTATACATCTAGTCTCTTGTTGCTATTCATCTCACACTGGTAAAGTCTTGCTTCTGCCGGCCATGTGTCGCCGCATGACATTCCTTCCTTTGTCGACAATCAACAGAAAATTCCTATCCAACTGACCTATTTAAGTCTTGTTTTGAACACGGGAATTTTTTCACTTTTACTCATGAGGAGAATTGAGATGTTTACTCCAACAATTCTGCTTTCTATGGTAGCCAATAGACATGTATGGATGCTTGTCTAGTTGCAAGAAAAGGTGAATCACCCAATCAATGTACTAGGCACGAGACGCACCTGAGCTCCTGCTGCCATGGATCAAGTTGAAGGACTTGCAGGAGTTGACGATCTATAAGTGAAGAAGCTGGATGCATGCACTTGCAGGCAGGCAGCAATATGGGCATCTTGGCCTTCCCATGATGACGCCAGCAGAGGAGAGTGAGTGAGGTCCAGCTTTGCCTTTGCCATCATCTTCTTCTCTGCACTGCCCATCTCTCTTGGTGCTCATCAAACCGGCACCAAAACTGGAAACTGCAGCCCCTGCTCCTGCCACCAACAGAATGATTCAGTAAAGTGCCATATTTTTGGTGATGTGCTCCAGTGCATAAGCCACAACAAGTACTGCTGCTGCTGCTGCTGGCACATGGCAGCAATATTTGCCTGACAATGGCAGCCAAGAAACATGTGTTAAGATGATCATAGGAATGAAGGAAACATTTTTTGAAGCTACGCAAAAAGGATTACTTAAAAACATTATGATGAAGCACAGTACCAAGCAGATTGAAAACAAGCACAGTTTTGTACCAGTATATAGGTCCATATCCAGCTTGGGCCTTGTCTGGAATCTGAAGAGATGAACCCCATGCTGTGGAGTTGAGTGTTATAGTTGTGATTTGATATGATATACATGCAGCTCACAAGTTATAGGCTGCTGAATCCATCAATAAAGCATGATTTCTGTCTTTCTGAAGTGAACTCTCTTTGCAAACAGAAGGTATTACAGATGAAAAATAATGCTAATTTCAGAGATTTAGTCATCCATACACTCAAAGTGACACTCTCTTCTTAAGTCAAAACCACACTGAAACAAAGAAGAAGGCACGATACACAATCGTGTCTGCAAACAGAAAACCTGTACAACTCCTTCAGCATTAAGCTTATGACCAACTAAGCTACCTAGGCCTAGCAACTGAAAAACTAAGCCCCTTTTCAACATCAAGTAACAAAGGGCAAAAAAAAGATAACAAAGAAAACAAATCAACCTAACATTTTGCGAAGACCTAACAAGATGTTCAGCATGTGAGCCGAAAGCTTTTCTTGTAAATCACTTGTAGGAAGATAACACTATGAATAGATCCTACAAGATGTTGGGCACTTGTGCTGAGAGCCTTTCTTGCAATTCTCTGATCTTAGAGCAGAGCTCCACCTTCTGCTCCTTGTAGCTCTGAAGCAGGAAGTCCTTGCCTTCAATAACTTCCTTCAGATCACCAACCTCTCTCTTGAGCATCTCCACCCTCTCTACCTCGACGTTTCTCTTCTGGATACCAACACAATGAAGGTCGTGGTCATCGACGCTGCTAGCAGGATAGCCATTAGCATGCCCATTGGTGGCATCTGATTGCCAATGTCCAGCTTGTAAAGATTTATCATGAGAGACTGCTTCTGCGAGACAATGATCTGCAATGATCTTCCTTAGCTGCTGAATCTCTCTCTCAGATTCAAACAGATCTTGGTTAGCAGCATCCAGCTGGGACTGCAAATTGGTGGTTTGTGTCACCTGGATGCTGAGAGAATTCTTAAGATCAGCTATCTGTGCTTGCATCTCCATGATCATCTCATCACGTCTCTTCAGGTGCTGTCTCAACTTCTGTATGACCTCTCTCTTGCTACAAATGTCAGATCCTGATTCAGAAACACAGGGAGAGCCAGAACTGTTCGAGTACTGAAATGGTCTGCGAGGATCTTCAAGACGGTCAGGCGATGATGTCCACATGACACCACTGTTCTCTTTGCTTGAATCTGGCCCTGACACCCTCGCAAGAGGAAGGGAGGGTTCATCTGGCTTTGATAAAGAACTCGCGGGTGCTTGCTTGACTTCCACTCCACCATCTGCAATCCCTGCATATAACAACCAACAGATATTTATATTTTCCTCCACCTTTTTGGAACAGCTTATGTTGCCGAAAATAGCAAGAAAATAAGCGTCTAGTTTTACAACAACCTGATATAAATGCAACACTGTAATCATCAAAACTTCTATTAAATCGAAGCTCATATCGTTTGGTGCTCAAACTAAGCAAGGATCCAGAATCCAGCTTGAGTTTTGTAAGTAGTACAGTACCTAATAATTATTAGCCCTGGTAAAAAGTTCATCACCCTAGTTTGATGGTTCTAATTAATGATAAAATGGTTTAAGTAGTTTGGATATGCCTTATTAATTGGTATCATGCAGTCCAATGTTAAAAGAACCGCAATCAAATGTCACAAACAGCAAAGTACGACTATGCACATATGCATATGTTGCCACTTGCTAGTATGCATGGACTACAGTGCAAGGTATTCTGTATGGCGGATTACATAAAATGCAATTCTGGATCCAATGATAATCATTACATCAACTGCATTACTAAATGTAATGCCAGCTGAAAAAAATTCATACACTAAATAAGCAACAGAGGATAAATGAAGTTGCAGAAAAAAAAGTACCTGAAACACAACAGTAGCAGTTGGTTTGGTCATAAAACCGGTAGAGATTCGAGTGCAGTTCACATGCTCGAGGTCGTCTGTTGTCTGCAACATTAGATATAGTCAGCACGCATCACTTCATCAGCCAGCAGAACCGATTGCATTAAGGGTTACAAAACGCAAATGGGGAGCATCAGACCTTTGGTGGAGGCACTACTATTTTGCTTCTTCACATCAAGCATTTGCTTCAATTTGCACCCGAGTCTGACCGAAAGCGTGCTCAGCAAAACTCCCCCCGCAACAAGAACCCAGCTTGCTCCTTCTCCACGGACATGATTGACTTCTCCGGCCCTCTGCGCGCTCCCGTTGGCCTTAGAAGACCTCATCTGACAAACCAGTTCCTTCAGCCGTGGAAGAGAGGGAAGGTCTCACCAGCGCGTGGATCTGGAAGTGCCCAGATGAGGGAGAGGCAGAGAAAGAGAGAGAAGGTCTCACTAGTCAGCCAGTGGGTCGCCCGTCTGCCGGGTCGGCTCGGTTCGCCGGTCGCCGCCAGCTCCCGCCGCGGCCGCCGACGCCCAACCGCCGATCGCTGCGCCGCCGCCTGGGGAAGTGGGCGAGAACTCTGATGAGCAACTGATGCCGCTTGGGGAATTTTGGGCCCGGCCGCCATTGAGTGTTTTTGGTCTGGGCCTAAAAAACATTTGGGCCTCCACTTGGGAATTTTGGGCCCCCAGTGGAATTTTCTTCTTAAAACGGAGAGGCAAATATCCTCTCAGAAGTCAGAAAGAAAGAAGGAAAAGAACAAAATGATCTAAGCACAGAGGAGTTTCTTTTTTTTTACTGAAAAATGTAGGAGAAGTTCCGACATATATATATATATATAAAAGAATACATACAATGGGGGGGGGGGGGGGAGACAAAGAGAGGAAAAGGAAGAGAACTCACTTGGGGCACGGAGGCAATAGAGATGAGCCATGCCCTTAGCGCCTCCCTGGCGCCTTCTTTAAACCTACAACTCTAATTTTTAAGAGAGACTTTGAGCTTTAAGAGACAAGTCTGAACAGTAGGAGTGACATTGTTAAAAATGAGATCATTTCTGCATTTCCAGAGTTCCCACGCCGCGGAGAGGAAGATTTCCTTGTAAAGTTCCTTGTGCAGACAGTTCTTGGAGTGCCGGATGAAGGCCATGAAGGGGGGGTCCGGCCCAAGACTAGTCCAATCGAGGCCAATCGTGCACCAATAGTTTAAACTGAAATCACACTTGAAGAAGAGGTGATCTCTGGTTTCTCTAGCATTCAAAGTACAACAGGCACAGGTAAGAATCCCATCTCGGTTGCAGTGGCGGCGATCCATCAAATCCCTGGTGTTGAGCCGATCACAAGCAAGAAGCCACATGAAGCCTTTGATCTTAGGGACACAACGATTCTTCCAAATCCAGTTGAATTGAGAGTCAGTGTGGATTCTAGGGAAGTGGTGCTGATAGTAAAGCTTCGAGGTGAAAGTTCCACTGCCCCATTGACAAAGCCAAAGATCAGTTTCATGGGGCTCAAGGTGAGTATGAGCCACGCAAGCCACGATTTGCTGGTATTCCTGAAAAGCCAGGTTGGAAAGAGGTAGCGCGAAGTGGTCCAAGTGATCACTGGCAAGAACAAAGTTGGAGAGAGTAATGCTCTTATCAATGGCAAATGAGAATGCTCTAGGGAAACGGCTACTGAGGGGCTCACCAACCCAGGCATCTTGCCAGAAGGAGAAGGAATCCCCACTGTCTGGCATTCCCTTAGAAAAGGCTTTGAAGGCAGGGATTAGTTTAACCAAATCTCTCCACCAGAATGAACCCCTCCTGTCATCATCTGTGGGGACAATGCCATTATAATAGGCAGACCAGACAAGCTTGACCCGCGGAGCCTCCGATCGGTTGAAGAATTTATAGATAAACTTGATCATCTGAGCGTCGTTGAAGACAGAGAGATCAAGGATTCCAAGACCACCTCTATTCTTGGGTTTACAGACCCTGTCCCAAGCTGCTAGGGCTTTGCATTTCCCTGTGATTTCAGACCTGTTCCAGAGGGCGATCCTTCTACGCTTGTCCACAGCCTCCTTGAAGCCTTCCTGAACCTTGAAGACACTAAGAGCATAGGCAGGAAGGGAGGAGAAGACAGATTTGACCACCTGGATGCGGCCTCCAAAGGAAAGGAAGGAGGAACAGGAAGCTAAACGCCTGTCAATACGGTCAATAATTGGCATGAGAGCCTTGATTTTGGGCCTGGAAGTTCCCATAGGCAGGCCCAAGTAAGTGAACGGGAAGGTACCAATCGCACAGCCAAGAGTGCCCGCCAGAACCTCAGCACGCTGATCAGAGATGTTGATGAGGCCAGACTTGGCAAAGTTAACCCTCAGACCAGTAGCTTGCCCAAACGATTCCAGAAGAGCTTTTAGGTAGACTAATTGGATGCTGGAAGCTTGCATAATAATGAGGGTATCGTCGGCATACTGAATAATAGGGAAGAACTCGTCACCATTAGGGATTGGGAGGCACAGCAAATTGAGTTGGAAGGCTCTGTTGGTGATGATTTGCAGAAGTTTAGCATGTTGGGAATATGCCCTAGAGGCAATCATGTATGATGTAATTCCCAATGTATTCATAAATATTATTGAGTTGTCCTTGTTTGGACATCTGATATGTATCATTGAATATGTGATTTGATTGTGGAACTATGTATTCATGTTGTTCATACTAAATTGTCCTTAGTCATTGAGGTTGTGCTGGACACATAACCTAGACTAATGTGAAAGTTGGCTGATGACTCGGTTCCACTTGTCATGGGCATGGTGATGTCATTCCAGCTTACACGGACTCGGCTAAAGAGTTTAGCGAGTCGGACTGACCCATATTGAGATGCAACGAGTAGGTCGTCATTTGCATGTCTCAATCAATGTAATCCTTAGACCTGAGGTTATCGCACAATCCGAGTTGTGGATCACCAACTTAGGTTCTGTCAAACGTTGTTCCGTAACAGGGCAGTTATAAAGGCAGAGTTCGGGTTGACTGAGAATCAAGCTGTGTGATGTGGATAACCAAGATGGGATTTTGCCCCTCCGACTGGAGAGATATTCTCTGGGCCCTCTCGAGTGATATGATTCGGGAAGCATGGCCATGCGCGACTTGGTTAATTGTTAACCGGGTCGATCGACTAAGAGTTAGTCGGATGAATCGTATATCACAGATCGAGAAGAGAGTTGAACTATTAAAGGGATGACGATTAATCGCCTATAGTTCGACAAGGTATATCGTGAGGCAAAAAGGGACTAAGACGTATGTCTCATTGGAAGGTACGTCGTCATGACTCGATGGTACTTGGGAGTCGGCACGTTCTGCTAGGAGCCGCTACCGATTGATCGATTGTGAGTCGGACTCCAATCGTGTCCAAGTCGCCATGAGCCTGTGGGGTCACACACTTAAGAGCGGGAGCAAGTATTTGGTCGGGTTGGACCCGAACTGGAATTGGGCTGACAATGCGAGTTGGACTCGCAGGGTGGATGGGCCACAAGGCTTGGAGCCCACTTCCACTCGATATATAAGCAGGGGCGTGGGATGCCTAAAGGGCACGGTTTTTTCCACTCTCATGCGTTGAGAACCCTAGCCCGATTCAGTTCAACCGTCGCACCGGATCTAGCAGTCCGCCGCCGGAGCTCCTCCTCGCACGTGTGGATACCGGCAGAGGTGCTGTACGTTCAGCACTTCGACGATCGCGGGATTGGATCGGCTGGATCGGATCGAGGGACTGCACTGCATCAAGGCGCCGCATCAATAATCCGCAACTGCGCGTCTAGTGGTAATCCTCGTGGCCTTCTACCTCGGCTAGATCTTGGGAGTTCGCGTAGGAAAAGTTTTTGTTTATCTCTACGCGCCCCTTCATAGCAGCCAAGACGAAAAGCAGAGGCGAGAGAGGGTCTCCTTGACGAACACCTCGAAGGCACTGAATCTGCTTGCCTGGGACACCATTTAAGAGCACGGAAGAAGACCCCGAGGAGAGCAGGTTCTCAATCCAGCCCATCCATTTATTGTCAAAGCCCATATGCTGAAGGATGGCAAGGATGGCAGAATGCTCAATGAGATCGAAGGCTTTCTCGAAATCCAGTTTGATAACCACAATTTCCCTCCTGAAGTGTTTGCACTGATGAATATATTCAAGTGTCCAAGCCAAGCAATCTTGGATGGTCCGACTCTTGAGGAAGCCATATTGGTTGGCATGAACCAGCTCAAGGATGATGTGTTGTAATCTGATCGAAAGCAACTTAGTAATCAACTTAAGACAGGAGTTCAAGAGAGAGATGGGTCTAAAATCATTGACAGACTCTGGAGTTAGGATCTTGAGAATGAGGGTGATAAAAGAGGTGTTGAGGCACCGGAGATTGACATTGTTGTGGAAGAAGTCATTACAGAGCGCATACACCTCATTCTTGATAATGTGCCAGCAGCTTTTGAAGAATAGGCCGTTAAACCCGTCCGGCCCAGGCGCACGATCAGACCGCAGGCGCTTAAAAATATCATTAATTTCAGCACAAGAGAAGAGAGCCGACAACGATTCCAGACCTGCATGCCGAGGAATGAGAGAGGCCAGATCGGGGTGTAAAACCCGTGGTTCGGCCTGGCCCAATCTAGCGCAGAAGGTGATCCAGAGGGCATGGGCCTTGGCTTGGTGCGAGTCGGCGATTACCCCATCGAGGCCGCGAAGCTGCGGGATGGCGTTGCGACAATGGGCCTTGGTGGCCCAGGCGTGGAAGAATTTGGTGCACTCATCGCCAAGCTTGGTCCATTTGATCGGTCTCTTGAGGCCTCGGAGTTTAGCAATGTGGGTTTTTAACAGTGAATGGAAGTTACGTTCATGCCTGACCAGGGGTCTAAATTCCTCCAGGAGATCGAGCTCAAGAACCACCAATTCACTATTGCCAATCCAAACGTCCAACCGGGGAGAACGTTTGCTCCAGATTTTGAGCCCTCTTCTAACAGCTTTAAGCTTGGGCACCAGACAACTAGCAGAAGAATTAGCACGGACCGATAGATTCCAAAAGGTAGCCACAACCTCAAGAAAACCTGGAAGCACGGACCAGAGATTTGACCGTGGCGTTGGGGTGATTGATGACCCAGGCGTTGGAAGTGAAGAACCAATCAAGCTGTTCCAGCAGAGGTTCCTCCTGCATGTTGCTCCAAGTGAAGGCCCGACCCTGGAGAGGGAGTTCATTGAGCTCTAGCGAGGCAATTGCATTATTGAAGTCGAGGATGTCTTGAATATTGCCTCCCGGGCGATTACGGTTCTCCAAAGATCTGTAGAAGTTGAAGTCCCCCATGAAGATCCAGTCTTCCTCTTCTCCAATATCCAGCGCACATAGCCAGTCAAGGAATTCTGTTCTGGCAGGCTCAGTGCACGGCCCATAGATGTTGACGACGTGAAAACAGTCAGCCGAAAGGTTAGAGTGAAGCTCCACATGGAGCGCAAAGGGATGGGCAGCCACGACAGTTCTTGAGAAAAGAGCCCCATCCTAAATGGTGATTATCCCACCCGAGTTCCCCACAACACCATCTGCCGGCACAAAGGTAAAGTGGTCAAGCCGGCGGGGAACGAATTTCTTGACAAACTGCAAATCAAAGGACACTTTTTTGGTTTCCCGGAGACAGACCACAGAACAATCATCCTCCAGCACACGAGCACGAACCGCATCATGTTTAGCCGATGCATTAAGACCACGGACATTCCAACAAAGGAAGTTCAGAGACTGGAGTTATTAGAGTGGATGGGAATTAAGTACTCCTAGCTTACATTGGTGCTTGATGATTTGGTTAAATTATTTCTATTTGCACAAACGTGCAGAGCATCTTATATTGTAGATTAAATCTCTCAAAAAATATCCCGGATCAACGAGAATACACAGCAACTTCGACTGCACAATCCTGACAATGAAATCTCTCCAAAACATCCTGGCGAATTTTTTTTTACTGAGCTATACATCGAAATAGATCTTCTGATGCTGGTGACCCCCAACGTACATTGCCAAAGAGGGCATCAAACAACATCATACATTGCCAAAGAATGTACCCATTGGCATAAACAAATAATCCAGAATGATAATGCAAAAGAAAGAAAAATGCACAATCTCCTGACACATCATCAACAGAGGCCAGAAGCAAGAAATAAAACTCTACATAAGCTGGATGAGCTCAACAGATCAGGTCAAGTGTCGGCCGAGGGGAGCCCATCCTTGCAAGGCAAGTGAAGTTCCTTCAGTTGACCAGATGGAACCCCGGGCTCCATCACCAAGTCCACTTCAGCTCGCCTCTCCACTACCGCCCTTCTCCGCCTTATGACAGGTGGCTTTCGCACCGCTCCTCCTTTCCTTGTCCGTAGACTTATCACAATTTCAAGTTCCTTTTTGCGACCATGCCACTTCAATCATAAAGACAGAATAAGAACATGGAGTTAATGTCAGGTCATCTCTGGAGTAAGTAAATGAGGAAAGTGCGGTATATGATTAGTGTATAGCAGCATGTTTGAATGGTGCAAAGGAAGGAGATCAAACAACCAAACGGATCAAAATCTGGGCATTCTTAGAAAACAGAGTTGATTCAAATAAGTGTGACACTGATGAACCTTTTTCTGATAAAAATAAATAAATAAATTCAGATGAGGCCATCGACCATCTCTGTAAACAGAGAGTACCGAAGGCCAAAAAAAGAGCTTACAAGCTTTAGGCTCGATGAGAGAAGTAAATACAAGCCCTTTCAAGCACTGCAATGCCACCAATTATTGGAAATGTCTATTACCTTGGTGAGCCTCTCTTTAAGCTTTGGTCTTGTAGATGCTACCACCCGTCTCGGCTGAGCATCTGACTTTTGTAGAACTAGCTTCTCAGGTTTCAACTTCCTTGCCCTTCTAGTCTGTAGCTCCATTCTCTCTGCTGCTTGAAGCTTCTTGGCTACTATTTTTGTCACTGTCCTTTTAAGCTTCTTGATTATTCGTTCCTTCTCTTTGTTCCATAGGAACATAGATATCATCTGAGACTTTATCTTGCCATAGCTGTCCCAATCCAGCTTACCTTGGCAGTGGCCACCTTCTTTTGCTGCTCTGGCGATACTATTTGACCATATCTGAAGGACTGTCTGTCTTGACTTGACAGAAACTATTCGCCTCTCCCATATCTTTCTCAACGCAGCACTTATTTTCTCTTTGCTCACTTGTCTGAAAAATGATCAGCCATTACTTGTTTCAAGTTTTGCAAAGCTAGATATTTATTATCTGCACATCCATCTTACATAACAGAAATATGCATTTTATGATTTACCTATGTAATTGACGACGTCCTATCATTTTCTTCTTAACCTGGGATTAGAAAAGAAAAAATTGCAAGAAATTGACTTGATTTTCCCAGATAGTTCACAATCCATAACCTAGTAGTTCTTTGGTAGATGTACAAGTGGTTTCTTACATGACATCACCTTGGGATCTCTCAGAGCCTCGATAGTGCGTTGCTTGATGAGCTGCTTGTGCTCTACAGGACAACGTTTTAGTCCTCATTGTACTCTACTGACATACTGCTTATCTAGCTCACAGTAATGTAAAATTCAACGGCGAGAGCATGGTCATACCTTTGCTTAATTTCCTTCCTTTTGTCCAGGGAGCCTTCCCCTTGTTTGCAGCACCGATCTTCCGTCTCCTTTCGATCTCCTTCTCCGATAAACCAGTGGGATTAACATTATTTTCCAGATCTAATGGCAGGTGAGGTTGATGACCTTGCACTTGCTTCATCATATCACTCTTATAACTTGATGGCTGTGCACTTGACAATGGGACGCGGTCAGAAGAACAATGATGGGGCCATTGTTCATCCATGTCATAGGCCAATCGTTTAGAAGCTTGTACTTTGAAGGATGACAGGAACGAAACAAATTCTCGATCACGAATCGATCGATTGCGTTCTCGGATTTCTTTCTGTAGTACAGCCCGCTCCGACGAGACACGGCACTTACAGCGCGCGAGTTTGACTCTTGAAGGTGTGACAGAACCACATTCGAAGCTCATAGAAGGTACACTCGACCTGTATATGATTTGAGTCGGCAAGCATATTTTTAGCAGAAAGATACAACGTGTTTCAAGAAAGGATTAAAAGGAAAAAACTATGGACATGTTGCAGGCCAGTTTCTGAACTACTGAATTTATCATGAGCCCTTCTGTGTGTGTGATAAATCGTTTTTTCCTTGACTTCAAAACAAACGACCTACATTTCGTCCTAGAAGGTCCAAAATCTAAGAATGAACACATTCACATTATCATTGCAATTACCTAGCACAACGGCGGGCCGCCGCCGCCATGGCTTTGCCGGCGGCGTACACCACGCACGGCAGGCTCGCGATGTTGGCTGTTGGGAGAGGGGAAAAAATATTAGGGGACAAGATGAGATTGGAGGAAGGGAAGAAGCTCGGGGCGTGGAAGTATAGAGACTTCAGACTTGGGAGAGGGAGGGAGGAGGAGGAACTCACCAGCAGGCCAGACAGCAGCAGCAGTTGCAGCGGCAGATTGGCCCTGCAGACTCGCGATACGGCCGGAGGAAGGAGATCGGCGGCGAGCAGACGGCGGGAGGAGATCTGCGGCGTAAGGCACTGGAGGAGCGATGGATTATCCGTGGACTGTTATTACCCGCAAAAAAATAAGAGAATAATGGGCTGTCATTTGCTCGGCTGGCTGCGAGCTTTGAGCTCGGCTCGGCTCGGCTCAGAGGCCAAGCGAGCACAGATGACTGGCTCGGCTTGGCCTGTTCACGAAGTGGGGCGAGAGCTTGGCTCCAGTTGCATATTAGCAATAAATCAGTTGTTTGTCTGTTTATCTCAACATATATCGCACAGTAGTAAGGGCCTCCAGTAAATTTATCGAACGCTTTATGTACGCATGTAATGGATCTTTTTACAGTAACAACAAACAAGGGAAGTGTTCTATACGACAGCAGTTAACAAAATTTCTAAAACTGGCATGTATATATCAAGCATACTGTACGATAATATCAAATACTCACTCCGTCTCAAAATAAGTGACGTGAATTTGTTTAAGAGTCTATGCAAATCCAAGTCACTTATTTTAGGACGGAGGAGGTAAAAGATAAGCTGTATCAACCTGTAAAAGATCAATGGAGGATAGAGCAAATGCAGACATGATTACTTTACAAAGAAAAAACTAGCCCAGACTAGGGAGCATCTTACAAGAAGATATTGTTTGAACCATGAAACCATTGCATTCGTCCATACCAAAGCTGCAAGAGTGGGAGTCCAGAGATATATGCACCTTCAAATTGGTCAAACTAAATGTGGATGACAGAAAAGTACAAGGTGCTGGAGCATTGGTATATGTTAATCAAACAGCAACACGACCTTGCAAAAAGAAGTCGGGAGGGGAGGCCACTACCTGGATTTTATAATAGGAACGAAAGAGTTCCATGGAGTTCAGTAGTACAAATCCCAGAAGGGATAACAAAAGGCTGAGCACAGCAATTTTTACAAACGAAGCAAGCATTTTATAGGATGCATAGAAAGTACAGAGAGAAAAGGAACTAGTCAAGCAAGTCTTCAATCCATGGATGAGCAGCCAGCTTCTCCTTGAGTTTCATACAATGAGACCAGAGTCTCAGAGCAATGCCTCACAACCACCTCCCAGGCATCCATCTTGTCCGGAGCAGCAAGCGACCCGCCAATAGTGAAGAGATCATCAATCCCTCCATTCCGGTAGTAATGATGCTGAGAGCCTGAGACACAAAGCACAGAACAGTTAAAAGAAAACATAGAACTTGGTGTTCAACAGTGAGATTTGACGGTATTACAGGGAATGCAGCAAAAATAAATGCCCACAGATGTTTAAGTGCTCAATTTGGACAATCCAGATAATGATCAGTTATCATCCTTGAATGGTTGTGAAGTCAAATATTTTGCACGAGAAGGTTCAATAATTAACTAACTATGCTCTGATCTACGGTACATTATCATTTACAATGTAACCGCGAAAGGAATGAAAATGGCAAAGGAAATGATTGTGCTTATATCTGCAGACAATGTCTAGTTGTGTGAGTTCCTTCTCAGAGATAGAACTTGCAAACAAGTCAGAAGTAACCAGGATAAAAAGTAATTGAGTACACACCACAAATAGATGTGAGCACTCAAAAATAGGCAACCATGCACTGAACTGCTTGCTCCTGCTATATGCCATAAGCAAGAAAATCATTTACTCCCACGAATCCGTATTAATTGTCTCAAATTTGCCCAAATATGGATGTATCTATGCCTAAAAAGCGTCTAGATACATGTAATATTTCGACAACTAATATGGATCGGAGGGAGTAACTTAATTAAACCTAGATATCGTGCAACCACATAAACATGTGAAAGTGCCCCATTTGTCATTGTTGAGCTAGTATCTTGCTGCTTGTACACTGAACAAAACAGATGTGTTGGTTGATTGATGGCAGCTTAGAGCTGAGGACTTTGAACAGGAGTCCAAGAAGTGGTAAATAAGTCAGTGATCTCGAGCATTTTCTACAATCTTATCGCTGGATGGGAAATAGGCATAAATGTAGGACAGCAAAGCTCCATGAGACCATAGGTAAGAAGAAACACATGAGAATGAATTCAACAACATACCATGAAAATCATCATATAGACATTATATGACTAGTGTACAACGTGCAAAGGATCCTGTATTGCTATCGTATCAGGCCAAAGGGACAGAACATACGCATGTACGACGTGCAATTAGAAGCCTAGGAGAAACCACACAGCTAATTAGTACTGTAATGCTTAGCAATGTACGGAGTACTAAATGGTAGGATAAATCATAATATCAGTACTCCTGTTAAACATACAAACAGTGCCTCCCAAGAGACAACACAGGCAAATCAGTCACGAGTAGGTGCTAACTTGAAATCTGCGCGGATCTTTCCTTGGAACCTTCAACCTTGTCATAACCCATGAAGAGATAAGCTAACTGAATTGCCACTGAATCGCCGACGGAACCCTAGTGAATCCGTGGGAATGGCGGCGCGCGGGGCGGCGGGGTAGTGGAAGAAGAGTGCAGGTCGTACCTGGGGGCTGGAGGGGAACCCCAATCGATGGGTGTATATGCGGCCGAACCGCCGAAGAAGGCCCGCCGCACCGCCACCATAGGCGATAAGATGAGAGAGCAAGAAGGGGAGGAGAAGACAGAAATACGCTTTCCAGAGGCGTATTTCCTTGGAAAGCGACAACTCAGAATCAAAATCAAATATCCCCCCTCTCCCCGCGACGCGAGTCCTCGCCCTTCTCCCTCGTCTCCGGTAAACTTTCTCGCCAAGTTTCCAGAGGATCGCCATGAATCTACCGCCCCGACCTCCCTTCCCCGCGTACGGGCGGAACTTCACGGCTGCGCCAGGGCCAGGCGGGCCGGTGCCGGGCTACGCCAGCTACGGCCAAGCCTCCGCCACCAATGCGGAGGGCACCACCTCCGTACATGGCCCCTCCTCCTCCTCCTCCTTTGGCACGGCGCCGGTGTACGGGCACGGGCACGCCGCGCCGGGCCACGTCCACGACGCGGGCGGCTTCAACCACGGCGCCTACTACAACCCGCGGAGCACCACGCCAGCGGCAGGATTCCCGCACGCCGCACCGGTCCGCGTCGCCGGCCAAGCGATCGTCCCCGGTTCCTACGGTAGCGGCCTCGCGCCCCACGGCGCGTACGGTCCCCAAGCCCACGCCCGCCACTTCGGGCCCCAAGGCCACGGCCAACTGCTCAACTCGTGCTCCTACGGTGGCGGCCTCGCGCCCCACGGCGCGTACGGCCCCCAAGCCCACGCCGGCCACGGCCAACTGCTCGAGCTCGACTCGAGCCCCTACGGTGGCGGGCTCGCGCCCCACGGCGCGTACGGCCCCCAAGCCCACGCCCACGCCCCCCAATTCGGGCCCCAGCTCCTCCTCTCCGATGGCGATGCCGATGCCGATGCCTACTTGCCTATGCCACCATTAGGTCTGATTGCTGATGTTGTGGTTCAGAGTATTTGGAGAGACAACAGTGATGAAGCTTTCGGAAGGATCAAGGAGATGCTCAAGCACAGAAGAAGACACCTCCACATCGCCCTTGACTTGGAGTACCTCGCCAGCGGCAGCACAGATGTTAAGTTTCGGCCAGTAAGCGCCATGGAATGGTACGGGCATCTTCAGGATTTTGTGAACAACGGACAGGTCGTGCAGCTAGGGATGGCCTTTGCCGTGCAGCCACTTCCAGGGGAACCCAGTGTTCCGGTTGCAGCCTATGAAATCAATTTCCAGATTGACTTGGAGCACGGAGATTTCAATTCAGCAGGAGTAGAATTCTTGAAGAAACAAGGACATAACCTGTTGATGCATCAGAAGCTTGGAATTCTTCCACAGATAGTGTATGCAGGGCTTTTATGCCATCTCCCTTTCGGACAGAGTGATGTGACATGGCTAGCTTATAACGGCGATCGAGACATCGCATTTATACTAAGACTGCTGCAATATGGAGGCTCCGGGATTCAGTTGCCATCGAGGCAAGGCACGTTTGGGTACCAAATGAGGCAGCAATTCCCTAAATACTTTGATGTCCGTGTGTTAGCTCAGCTCGTCAAGCCAGGCTGGAATGGCAAGCTGACGACGCTTGCCACCGAGGAATACCTGAATGTGGACAGGATAGGAGGCGAGCACTTCGCTGGTTCGGATGCGTTGCTCACCATGTCGTGCTTTGCTAAAATTCTCAAGGTTGCCCAGAGGGAAAGGATCAGGGCAAGAACAGGCTTGCTTTCAGGAGTGGAGGAGTTACACCTATCTATTCGGTGCAGCAGAGGAATTTTTGCATCAGACATTGTTCGCATGGAGATTCACAGAAAGAACTTTGATCAGGAATCCAATTTGATCTCTCAACTTATGTCTTGCAATTTCGATATTCTTGGTATTCAGGTATCGACAGTTCCCACGTCTTGTATTGTTTTGGTCCCATTTTATACTAGTACTCCATAAGCTTAAACTGTTCATCTCTTGTAGGTAATTGTACCTGGGCAGTGCAGTGGACATGTGAATCAACACTATCAATCCATCAAGTCTCACATTCGAGGGGTCACCAAGTTTGACGTGCAGATGGGTTTCATGAACAGTGAAGGGCGCCTCGGGTTTGGCAGGGTTTGGCTTTTTCACCTGGACATCGAACCCGGTGAAACACGTGTACATCCTCAGAGACTAGCCGCTCTTCTAGCATCTACCGGAGCTACTCATGTTGACACGACTACATTTCTGGCCTACCGAGGTGCCTACGGGATGGAAGTTCTTCTCCAGTCGTTCATACACCCTGGTGAGCTCCCGGTTCATTCGTGCTACTACGCGACTACTTTATCGACCTGGTTCCCAACTCTGTACGACATCTCTCTGCTTGCGGGCGTGTGCCCTGGAGTTGTTTGCACTGGCAACGAGACTGCTCTTGCTCAGGTTGCCGCGTGCCTCGGTGTTGATTCAGATGAGTGCGAAGTGGTGACAACACTGAGGTGCTACTTGAAGATAAGGGGACGGATTGGCTCTCTGCAGATGACTGGATTGACGCGCCAGCTAGAGTGAACCGTCTGTCGTGTACTTTTTTTTTTAGAGCATGTCTGTCACCTGTCACCTTAACATCTGGAAGATAAAGGCCACATTCGCTCCAAATATGCAGACTGTAAACACAACCACGTGCTCTGTATGTAGCATTCCTTCTAACCAAATCTCGAGCCCAAGAGGTTTTTCGGTTTCTGGATCTCTTACGGTTAGGGCTTGTGTTTGAAAGCAAAACTAGACGGATTGGCGCGCTCCGCGACGCCGTCGAGTGTGTCATGTCATCGATTTCGAGTAACTGTGCTGTTATGCATAGTTGTTGCGTCACTAAATGAAAAATGAAAGACTTTTTGATTTTTCTGTCCCGTCTGCTCTTGTTGTCAGGTGCCTAGAAGTGTGACATTGTGCCCAGACAAATTTGGCATTGAACATGTAATTATTATACGCAACATCAGGCCAACACAAAAAAAACGCTTTCCATCATAGTGGAGAGGCTAAGAGCCTAAGAAGAGTATACCCTCATATTTTGTTTATGCGCATAGCAGCCTAGCAGAAGACTTACTCTTCATTGGAGACAGAACCACCGCTGGGAGATAACTAAATCTAACATCATTTTGTATAACTAAGACTAAAGAAAAAATGTACTTTCCCAAAATTGACCTGAAACAAAAGAACTATCATTAGCCACCGAAATAATTTGAACCGATTACAAAACACAGGGGGAAATGGAAAGACATTGTGTTCCATGAAGCTAGTCAGAAGATGGCAGGAAGACAAGCAGCTAACACCGGGAGTGCAGTCTCCCATGAACCTATCATCATTTTTGAGATCTAAATCTTGTAACAGTTTCACAAGCCATCGAGCATAAAACGTAACAACGGACAAGCAACCGAGGACCACATAGGGTAGAACTATGAAAATGCTGCACCAAAAGAGAAAGGTGACGCCTGCACACTATGTTTCTACAACAACAAGAGGTAGTAGGCGATGGAGACGACAATAACACGAAATCACATCACCTATGTTCAGAAATGAACAGCCAAAATTTATGTAGCCAATAGTGCTAACCAGGGCACTGCATTTGCAAAATACATACGGCAAATAATCACAGGCAGGACATATTTAGATATAAACATCACAAACAAGTCAACTTGTTATTCTTATAGAATGCCGTGCCTGTTGCCTTAGATTTTAGACCTTGATAGTCTTGGGATAGTTTCATCTCAGGCCAACACTTCATACCTACACGTCCAAGAAGAGAATATCTCAATTTCCCATATTATTATTTCTATGATAACACCAAGGCCATCTTGAGTGACAGGGCCATACTAAATTAAAATGCAAATTAGAAAGGACTATAATCTTGTTTTGAGGCCATTTATGAACTATGAAGCCCAACACGACCAGGTGCAAAAATAGGGGTAGATGTGGACCAAAGCTCTAGTTAACCAAGACCTTAGCTACCTCTAGTGTGTAAGCGCCTAACTAATAAGAAATATCATCTGAACTGAATTATTGTAATAATTCCCAATTGAATGCATGACCATACTCATTTTTGTGAACATATATGAATACAAAAAGTTTGGTCACATTAATCAATATAGAATCCAGAAGCTAAATACCACAATCCAAAATTCTCATGCTGGTTCATTCCGATTAACCTCATGTAGGCTAAAAAAAGGAAGTCTCAATTGCCAATTTGATAGAACATGCATTTAGTCTTATCACTCCAAGTGTTCAAAACCAATGAAGAGTATCTCAGAATCAGTTCATGCCAAGCACTTGCTTTCGTATGTACCTAAAGCTCTTCTGAAAAAAAAAAGGGCCTTGAGCTCAGGGCCCGAGAGATGGTGCAATTTCTCATCGAATGCCCCTTCGGCAAACAGGTAATAGACAACAGATAGATACATAAAAGAAATACACTCTAAACTGTGGCTGTAGGCGTGAATCAGATCGCTAGTGATAGGTTAAGACAACAACTGTCTGAGAAAAAATCATGATAACTGGTCTCTCATATAAATAAGAAGTGTTCTGATGTTGTATAATTTCTAAATAAACTGACAACCATGTTCGACTGTAAACTTGTGCCTCCTATCTAGAGAACAGATGCAGTTTCAAATATGAGATATATCTCAGAGAGAAGTTGAAAAGGCAAATCTGACCGAACACACAAATTTTACCTCAACACTCTCAGAAATCCACATTGTACTATAAATTATGTGTCCAGCATTTAAAGTAAATTGCAGTTCAGGTCTAATGGGACTAAAATTAATATTAATTACACAATAAAAACAAGATATGAAAAACAACTAATTCACATTACAAGTAGTATTATCAGTTCATTCATAAGAGAAGTCCGTGAAATAAAAACATCATTGAGGCAAGATTGATTATGTGTTTGAATCAGTATAAAGTATGAACCTGAAATAGACTGTCTTTGACTATGTCCTTTTTTCTCCATTGGGCATTTACTTCCATGTGCTGTACTGCTCTTTTGATGTACATGTACGTAGCATAATAAATCTTCCATGCCGAATTGTGCATCTAGTTCTAGTTCTTCCTTCATCGATGCCAAATATGGATTTAAGACCTCAATTCAGGGTAGGGTAAGGTGTTCCCCGTCTCCAGAGCAGCCTCAACTAAATAAACACCTTGTTCAGCCCTGTTCACCTAATAAAGGATATATATATATAGTGTGTGTGTGTGTGGAAGGAGACAATACGCACACACCAGGGCTTCATCCTGATTAAGATTTTGAAAGCTCTGTTATGAGGATTTTATGGATTGGATGAACCTGCTGGGAAATGGCATTTGACAAGCAAACAGGACATCAAGTCAGCACAGAAAGACCTAAAAAATGGCTGTGAATAGCAGCCGATGAACTGAAATAAGCGTGAGAACAGCGGACCACCAGCCACACCGCCAACAGCGGGCGACAGCTGCGCACCACATTCGAAATGCAGCTGTGCGACAACGTGCTAAACCAGCACCTGCAGCCATGCAAATCAACGACCAAATGGAACCGAGCAAACCAAACGGTTAAGGAAGAACGGACAAGGCAACAATGAAACCGAAGCCGGCAACAGATCGAATCCCATACCAGACCGCTTCACGCCTAAACCACGGACACCCGGGAAAATCACGGGGCCGCAACAATCCGAGGGGGAAATCACGGGGCTCCACTGCTCCAGGAAGCCTCGAGCCTTCGAAAGCACAGAAATCACCAGACCAGGCCACCGCCCCAGCAGAAAGCACACAATGGAAAGCAAATCGTACACCAAGAGGGAAAAATGGAGAACAAACCTACAGCACGCACCGGCGAGACGGCCGTCGAGAACAGGGTCAGCAGCCGGCGGGGGAGCGGGGCAGTAGCCGCGAGCAAAGAGGAATCAGAAGAGGCCGTCCCACGCGGAAAGAAGAAGATGCAGGACGAAAGAGTCGGCCCCAGATAAGCCGACGAAGCCCAACACGTAGCCCCTAGAACCGACCATGCAACGCTATTACGACACGTAGCCAAAACGAACCGTCATAACGCCAACAAACTGACAAGCCGGCCCATAGAGCAGGGAACCCGGGCGAAGAAAGCGGCAAAGCGCTGAGAGGGCGAGAAACTGCCCAGCCGTACAGATTGTGGGGATTCTGCTGTGATGGGAGCACAATTTACAGTATGAATGTGATTACATGGTCAAAAAAATCTCGATAGTATACCCTATTATATATGGTAGTACAAAACAAGCACTACATTACATATTCTGATACACTAGTAGCACTCAATATTTAGTCTTTAGCTGTTTACCAGTTAACTCAGCACAGTACTAGATACTACTAGCTAGAACAAACTTGCAACAAAATTAAGGCACCCTGTAATTAAAGAGGATGTGCATGTACCTAGTTGTTACGCTCTGCTACCAAACCAGGATTCACCTCTCTATATATAGTTTGCACTCTGCTATATATGCTACTATTAGGAAAGCCCATCGCGTTTGCATGGAAGTTGTGTTCCGTTTAGCGGGACCGGTCGACCCCGAGCCTCGAGCTGAGCCATTTGCAGACATCGTCCATCTCTTCAGGGATAGTGTAGTGTCCCAGCCTGCAGCGACAGAGATGTTTCTTCACTGTGTTCAATGTTCATATAATCCGTGGGAAAGCAGAAAGGAAGATGAGTTTAATTTGTCAGGTGTCGTGTCGTGTATGCATGCAAGATCTGTATATACCCATTGTAGGACTTGAAAGTCAGATAGGAGAACCCCGATGAGCGCAGAAACTCAGTCGATCTCTCACCATTCTTGTAGGACACAACCTCATCCGCTGCAACATCAACACAGAAAATCAGTGATGAGTATATGGCAGCATCTTTGAGTTGCTCTGCTTGAACTAGCAGGCTTTGTTTGTTAATTGTTACCTCTGCCATGGCAGAGCAGGATGGGCAAGGAGGCAGCTCTTCTTGCTGACATGCTTGAACTCTCCATCTTGCCCCTCAGTGTCCTGAATGCATTCAAATTATATATCAGGAAACATTAAGAAACATCAAGGTTTTTGTTATTAGATTATGAGTGATTGAAAACAAGTACACGGTGTTTTGACAGATGAGTTGGACCTTGAGCAAGGTAGCCATCCACTGAGGCTGATAACTGCACTGAGCGTGATTGGGTAGGGGATACCAGTGCTGAATTTCCCATGAGCATAGCAAGCTGCCGAGTGCAGGGCCGCAGAGGCACCCATGCTGAACCCGCCAATCCCGAGCTTCACTGCATCCACAAGTAGTGAATATGAATGGGGGTGCACATTCAGTTAGCTGAATTCTACAAATTGTGCTGCTAGATAATCATCACACCAGGGATGCAATCAGGATCATGTTAGTTCAGATTTTTGCTCTACCAAATTTGGAGATTTGCTTATATACGCGAGATAAACGGGATATTCTTACACGACACACATTGGTATTTAAAAGATTGTAACGGAAAACATGTTGTGCCTTCTACTTTGATATATATTTCCTTAGATGTTCAGACACGTGTTTCTATGTTCATTTTTGGTACTATGGTTAACCGATCCAAAGTAAGATATAAATAGACTAATAAATTACAGATAAAGCTGTAATACTGGGATTAGCACTTGAACACCCCAGCTAGCAGCTCTCAAGGGTTAAATATACAGATCTTGTGTGATCCAGAAGGGTAGTACCGTCAGACGGCTCGGATGACAGTAGATTTGCTATGTGTGCAGCTGAAGCATCCAGCCCTTCTATGTCGTCGCGACCATCGACCGAAGTATCATCCATGACATCAAACCCTGTTTCGGTTCCATAAAAATGATGTTTAGCCCGTTTCAAAATTCACTGCTCACGGCTTGCTTGAAACACTACATGAGTTCAATAAAATACATGGTTCAATTCCCATAGCATTCATGCAAAATGCACATGTTTAAAACGGGGCCTCAAAAATGTGTAGCAGAGACATCCAAGGAAGAGGAAACCCACATGCAGTGCAGGGGAATCCGCCGAAAGCCGTGACAGGCCGGGTTGCTGCTGTGGGGCATATCCACTTGATCTACATGAGCAAATGTAAGCCTCAAGGTGAATATATATTATATACACTTGGTTGCAGTAGAAACCGATCTGCATGCCCAACCTATCAAAACATCCACTACTGTACTTTGTTTAGAATATTATGCGCTAAGTTGGGCGAGTATCTATGCTTACATTGGGCAAGGGAAGGGAATCCAGGAGCTGGGACCAGCTGAAAAATTGCAGAATGGACAAAATACATTTAGTTCACTGCATCAAGATTCAGGAATAGGATTGCAGCAGCAACAGGTAAAGATATTCCATTCCAGCTTGCAACAGATTATATGAACTGCACGTGCTGCCTAAATTAGTCCTTGGCTGGGGTCTTTTTATATTCCTACTTATTAGAAAGATGCCTATTTCCTTTTAGGTAGCCTTTTCTTTTTAACTAAAAAGCATACTTTCAGGCTTAATTTTTTAGATGCTTGGCTCCAGAAGCAAATGGTAGCAGTTAAGAACTCTATATAAGTGGATGACAAGACCAAGATACTCTAATCTATTGCCAAATCATAAACCTATCATAAATTATGTCATTCTTTATTTACGTGCTTTGCCCAGACAGGGTGATAGGAAATTTGGGATCTTGCATGAACCTACACTTGGGAAATATTTTATATATCATTTGCACACATCAAAGAAATATTTGACATTGCTCTCCACTTACTCAATGAAAAGTGAGAGCATTACAGATGTCCTTGAGAAGATAGTTAGGTGTGAAGTAGGACAAAGAAATCATTTAGTTTCTGAGTAAAGCAATACTAGGAATATACGCATGCAAAAAAGGAGGCCATGTCAATCATTAATTTCAAGCTAAAAGATGCAAGGGAATAAAGTGTTACATTGCGATTATCTAATCACAATCCTCTTTGGTTGTTTGACATGTGCGTGGTTTATGGCAGGTTATACATTTACACAACATACAGGCATATAGCATGCATGTTAAATGCCCGTTTTCGGAAAAAAAAAATAGCATTCATGTTGCATGGAGCAGTACCATGCATGTATCTTGTTTATCTTTTTTTCTTCCAAATTTGGTTAGGAAGTCTAATATTCAGTTAAGAGAACACGTAGGCGGTTAGATCGATACACTAGGATCAAAACCAGATGGGTGGGATTGATGTTTAATCTATCATCTGAGTAGGCAAAGTTTAGGAGAAGTGATACCTTGCACCATTGTCACCTAGCCCATGGAGCCACACAATGGTGGCTAGGTGTCGTCCCTTTGGCCTCACCACATAGCTCCTCCCGTACTCGACTCGACGACCACCCCTGCCACCTGAATCAATGGTAATTTTTGTCAAAGCCCGGCACTGATCTTTGGCCGTCCGTTATCAGGTAGATCAGAAGACGAAAATTGACCAGAAGAGCTGCTTCCATAATAGCTCATGATTTCTGTAGTATGTATTGATGCTTCTGGAGCTCTAGTACTAGTTTGTGTGCTCTCAAATGCATATATGAAGTATGAAGTCCACAGCCCCCATTTGGCTGTATTTATAGTGCAAGCCGAACTGAAGCCCTGAAGAAGGGAATATATGTTAAAACAATCCCTTGAATCTGCATCGATCACGCGACAGTGCGGTTTTTCTTTGTTTTGTTTTCTCACCGTGTGTGCTTGCTGCAGCTGTCTTGACTTGTGACAGGAGAATCTGGAAAGCTCTTTGGATTAGTAGGATAAAAAGATTTCCAAGGTATTGCTCTAGAAGTAAGAATCTGGCACAATGCTTACAGCCTTCACCTTACCATTTCATGCAAAGGTTAAGGATGCATATAGCACACAGGTTTTGATAAGATGCATCTTTGGCAGTCCCAAAGGAACCGAAATATACAAATGTCCATGAATTGGTGCGACTTGGTAAGCTGTACAAAATGGTAAGGAATAATAAGCACAACCAAAATTATTTCCTAGACATGCATGAAGCTTTGTTGCAGAAGCTCTTTTCTGAAGTATCATCTATCCATGGAATTCAGCAAAATCATTTCCGATGGTGGAATTTCGGTGCGGAAAGAATTGTATACCGCAACTTGGTTTCGGTATGCCGTCAGGGTACAACACCCCTATAAAGAATGGTAATATTGCTAGAAGTGCCTATCAAGTGGCAAGATACTAAATCAGCATGGATTAGGGAACCAAATCGGGCCCAAATGCAAGTCAACTTGCAGCATAAACGTGGTGCGTCCTCCATGAAACCATGGCGGTACAGATTCTCAAGACAGAAGTACACCAACATAACCGCTTAAAATGAAGTCGGTATATACACATCATATAGTGCTTCTTAATTACTCTCGATGGCTTACAAAAAATCATACTGGAAAGAATCTAAGCGTTAGTAATTCTCGTGATAAAATGACATAATCAGTTATTCTTAATTTCTTATACAATGTTTTACAATAGGTGTAAATATTAGACAAAATAGGAATAAATATTGCTGAAGAAGAGAACAGCAATCTTGTTCTTTCCTTTGAGGTTCCTTTTTCATAACCAACTTCTACTCTAGGTTTGCTTGGGAACAAAGGTGAGAACCTTTGCAAATATGTGCCGAGTTGCTTTCAGAAATATAATGCAGTTGATCCCTTCTCAACGGCAGAAATTTAAATGGTATTAAAAAAATACAAGCATAAATTGATCTTAATGAAATTTTACCTTTTCATACCAGACCAGAGTGATGCAAAGGTTTGCATCTGGTTTTTCTGGTGTGCTAACCCACTACATACAGCAAGAATCATATGCTCTTCCCTTTTCATTTTCTAATGATTGGGATGGGCAATGTGGGGGGCAGCTCAAGCTAAAATATGTGGTCTATATGCCATTTTTGTTCCTATCTAAGATGAGAAATTTGGGGCTACATCAAGCTACATGAAGCTATTTCTAGAGACAGGTTCATCAGCAACCTTGTAGTCTATGATTGTGCTGCGCCTTAAGAGTACCAGAAGCCTGCATATTCTTCCCTATTGCACATTTTTTCCGCTTCTTCTTGCACATGCCAGTGCCACATCCTTGCCCCTATGAAAAGTGAAGTTTCTATAAAGTAAAAAAAAACATTCTCGAAAAGACACACATACAAAATATCAGATTTGTCGTTTCTAAAAAAAGTATAGAGTTACAGAAGATATGAGAACAGTAAAATAATATTCTTCTTAAAATGTTATCTACATCACGCTTCATTTAGCTTTATATATCGACAGGCTAACTCCAATACTCCAATACACAATGTCAGTGGCAATTTGCATGTAGTATACTTACACTGTAACACCATAATATTTTACCCTTCCAAAATACTATGATATTTTGCCAGGCAAGAAATTTTCTGATTGAGCATGCGATTTGGTACAAGTCTTAATTCAGTTCCCACTAAGGCCAAATCACTGAAACAAAAGAGGTAGAGATTACTCACTGTGACATTGAGTCCACATCAAAGCCTTGGATCTTGACAGAAGTCAACTTCCAGAATGCAAGAGGGAATGTTGCAACATGAAAGATTGTGTCGTGGCCACCATTATCAGAGGAATTATGCCTTTTAAAGTAACTGGGGTATTCTGCATGCTTCTTATTGCATTGGCTGGTTTCTCTTGAAATGCTGAAGTAACGTCTACTTCCGTGCTTTCTACTTTGTACTGCTGATTGTTGATGTGCTTTAACTTTGTTCCTTTTAATTAAAATTTGGGTGTTTTTATGTCCATGTACATGCTGTTCTTTGATTCTATTTCCTATTGGATTTCTAAATTGTTCATATCTCAAAGTTGTGAGATGGAGCATCATTAAAAAAAAGGCGTAAAAAAATCCATGTATAACAGGGAAAAATGAACTCAGAGCTTGTCTATAGGCACTGAGTTCCTTTTTTTCACTTTGTGAGTGCTCTCTCAGTGTCAAGTGCCAACTGCACTGTTCTACTCTCAGTTTTCACCAGAAAAGGAAAGAGAAAACTACGGAAACTTAATTACCTCATAGCTCCGTGAGTACAGGACATCAGAAGGAATTCTGTTCTTAAGTGCATCATGCTGGCAAAACATCGAGAACAGAATAGAATACTTACGGTTGAGGAATTACGTTCTATTTCCGTATGTTTAAAGGAATGTGTACAGATTTGAGACATTTCTCGATTATTCAAAGTTCAGCATCGAAGTAACAAATGAATTTATCATACTACCAACTTAAATTCTCTCAAAAAACACCATGTTTACAGCAAGTAGATGGATGCATCATTCACATCACTCTATCAACAGAGAGAAGTTGTGCAAGGTGCTTAAGGAACATCGTGTGTTCTAGACACTCAGTTTTTCAGGCAGGAAAATCTCAGTTATTTCCTGCTATTCTGATATCCTGAATGCCAAAACACGCTCAGAGTTGATAGAGCGGAAGAATCAAAACATTATCTTTTTTGATGTGGCCTACAGGTATATATGGTAGAGTTA
Organism: Brachypodium distachyon; assembly: GCF_000005505.3. Classification (NCBI taxonomy): domain Eukaryota; kingdom Viridiplantae; phylum Streptophyta; class Magnoliopsida; order Poales; family Poaceae; genus Brachypodium; species Brachypodium distachyon. The sequence goes on along the minus strand of NC_016132.3, from coordinate 13,175,329 downwards.
TTAGTGTGAGAATGTCAATGCATAGATGTCAAAGTCAAAGCACGGGAAAAGTGGGGGCTATGAAAAGAGGATGATCGAAGAGCTATAATATTTGGCAAAGAAACCATAGTTCTTTCATAGGGAAAGCTTGAAATTCCATGCTTGTGTGTCCTTGTGATCGCTGCAGATAATTTCTAATTGCTGATTCACCATTATCTTGCACAATCTATCATTCGCTTTAAGCTTTAGCATGGAACAAACATTGTTCTGATGTTTCCTGTTTCCTTTTTCTTTTACGAGAAATCAATTCCGGGTGATTATGTTCTAAAGCAAATACCAGAAGAATATTTTGTTCATGTTAAGTAACATTAGCAGGACCAAGTAACATTAACACAGCAAAAGTAATGTGTTTGAAGTGGTCTATGTTTCAAACAAAACTTGCTGCCATGTTCAGCTTCTAGTAAAGAGCTCAAACTAAATTCAAATGAGACAAAGTAAAAACTTGCATGATTTATTGATCATGCCAAGATTTGAGCTGACCATGATATGTTTCCGCATAGCCGTTTACAAGTCACTCAGAATACATAACATTAGGAAATATTGTAAATCTAGGGAACTCAATTCAATGCACGATTCAGAATGCTACATGGCAGATGAGAAAAGTCTGCATGTTAAATTATGGCCTTCAGAATCTTAAGATGCTTCAGAAAAGGATTTAGTTGGGCAACAAACCTAGATTTGGTAGACGATGGTATAATAGCCTAGCCAAGAATTCAAGATTGAAATATATTGCTCATGGTATAATGTCTGTTTCCAGAGTTTCTAATTCTACATGCCCTGCATACATACTCAATAGGTGTCACTCGGTTAATTAGGAGATGCAGCAGGGATAGCGCAGCCGTTAAAAGTCTGTCAGTGAATCACTCTGAAAACCAAAAGACTGGAGGGAACAGAAAATGTGTCACTATTTGTTGTGTATTTTAGAGCAGTTGAATTTTAGGCAGCAAATCAATATCAAAGGAGACTATATACAAAGTGGGACAAATTGTTCGTTTTATCATATCAACCAACTGACCCAAGATAAACAAGGAAATACTAATAGCATAATAACTTAACAAGAAAATACCAATGGAATCCTCTTTTACACAAGTAGGTAACAACGCGTCTTTTGCAAATATGCCTCGTCGTGGCCATTCTGGCGAAGCATCTCCCTCACCCTCCTTTTTCTCTCCAGGAGCTCCGCCCTCCACCGCTTGTATGTGACTAAACGGGGATCGTCGGCGGCGCCCAGGCCCGACAGGAAGGCGTTGTACCCTACCATGAGGTCCAACTGCCGCTTCCTGGCCAGAGCAAGGAAGCGAGCAAACAAGGAGGAGGGGGCTCCGGCGTCAAAGAGCGGCGGCTCCATGTCCTCGGCGGTGGACCACTCCGCCAGCACCTTGAGGTCGTACAGGTTCGGGAAGAAGACGTTGCAGAGGTGCAGGAACCTATGGCGGTCGGGCGGGAGGGCGCCGCCGTTGAGGTGCCTGACCACGTACGCCAGGTCGCGGGCGCCGTCCATGGTGACCCAGGTGCCTTGGGGCACCGCGGCCCGGCTGCAGGAATACAGGGCCTGGCACACGCGGTACGGGTCGGCGCCGGCGCCGGCGCCCGAGTGGAAGTGGAACCGCCAGATGCGGCCGCCTAGGGCTAGCTCGCCGTCTATGTTGAGGAGGGCCAGGGCCAGCTGCGCGGACCGCACGCGGTCCACGCTGGCGATGACCGCCTGGTAGCTGCTCTCCATATTGTCCGGCGGCGGCGAGGAGGGGACGGCGGCGGCGGCATCCTCCTGCTGCTGGGATGTGGCGAGGGCCGCGATGGGGAAGGCGCGGACGAAGGCGCGGAGGAGATACAGCTCTTCCTCCTCGTTGTGGGCCCACACGTCCACCACCCGCATCTTGCCGCCGCCGGCGGCGGATTTAGCAGGCGGCGCCGACATGCTCGTAAAAATCTCGCCTTCCTCCCTTCCGCTGCTCTGCTCGGGCCCGAGAATCCCTTATTTATCTGCCAGTCAACTACAGTAATCTCTCAAATTTGTCGATCTGTCTATAAATATGAATCGGAGGGCTCTCCCCAGTCCAATTTGGAACGGAAACGGATTTGGGGCCGTCCACGGCGCAAGGCAGGCCGGCCTACGGATTAGAATTCTAGTACAACTACTGTACTATTTTGGTTACGATTCAACTTCACAAAAATTGGCAAGCAAAGCATACAACTCTTTGACTTCACAAAAATCGCCGGGCTCAGTTGGGCTGCGGCCTGCTTCCACCGAACGGGCCGTGTAATTGGGCTGCGGCCTGCTTACACCAAACGGGCCATGGAACTACTTTAAGGGAAGCTCGGTCAGTCAAAGCCCCCCCGAAGTTCCCGCGCTAGCTCGCTCGCGGATCCAGATAAGTGGGACCATTAACTGCTGTCACTCACTCACTCCTTCTTCCTCACTCGATCGCATGCAACACAGCTCCACTGGTTCCACTCTAGATCAGAACTGTACTGCTTGCGTCCATGGCGGTGCACGGGAGAACGGCGACGAGCTACGCGGGGCAGCTGGCGGGGCGGGTGTCGAGCCTGGTGGCCCGCTGCTCCCGCGCCACGCGCCGCCTCCTCCGCCGCAACCGCCTCCGCACCGCCTACGGCAGCAGCAGGAGGTCCTCGACGGCGACTACGGCAGCAAGCGTGGCGCCGCGGCCGGCGGCGGCCATGGACACCGGCGGCAAGAAGGGCAACTTCGTCGACGTGGACGACGGCGAGGGGATCTGGCGGCGGGCGATCCTGATGGGTGGCCGGTGTCAGCCGCTGGACTTCGCCGGGGCGATCCACTACGACAGCTTCGGCCGCCGCCTCGACCGCCCGCCGACGACGCCCCGGTCGGCGTCCTCGCTCTCCTGCCGATCCTCCGACAGCCTCGCCACATACCTCGACACCCCCCAGCTCTGATAATGGACGCCTCTGCTGCTGCATTTTTGTTTCTTCTTCTTCTTCTAGCTTCAGCTGATCGATCAGATTCTGTCGCGTGATTTGCTTCCTTTGATGATGAGCTCTGTGCAAATTAATTAAGTTTTGTATGCATGCGCATGGTTAATTAGCCTGCCACTAGATTATTATTCATTCTGATTCAGGTCTCCACAATAAGATTAGAGATTACAAATTCAAGCCCGAATTCCTCCACATTCTTTTGATCGACAATGCAACTCGATCCTAGCTTAATTGGAATGGACAAACTGAATTCCCAACTGTTTGTTTGCCGGCCGTTAGATCTCTCCATCACAAACTGACAATTAATCTATCTCAATGTGCTTTCTTCTTACGTCGATCGAAAACAGGGTTAGCTGACAAATAAGTTGCCACTAGATTGTGACACCAAAGACGTACGTACATGTATATTCTTCTGAATTACGCCAGGCTAGCTCCTCAAGCAACGACGATACCAAATGCATGATGTTGAGATATATGTCGAATATGTGTACGAGTAGGGTTACAGTTGGACTTGGATTAGCAGAGGGTTAGGTGTTGGAGTCGAACACGTGTAACCCGGGCCTAATATATAAAGGCACCGCGGGTAGCCCAAAAAGATCATGACAACATAATAGCAATAGACTCGCGGGGGAGCCAGCGCCTAGAGTGGCCGGTGTTGCGGCGTTGGGGGAAGGAGCGCCCGTAGTCATGCCCCGAGGATGTAGCCTTCGGCCGAACCTCGTTAACAAATATCGTGCCTCGGTGTCATCCTTGATCGTGCATCCGCCGGATTTCGTAACAAGTGGTATCAGAGCGAGGTTAAGGGGATGCAGAAGATCTTGTGGGATGTGTGAGAATCATACTCGACGGGCGCCACGGAACGTCCAATGCGGTGCAAGGTGGAGCATGACGGCGATCGGATTTGCGATCGGTGGAGTCGGACACTTCAGGCAGGCGGCCTGAACCGTTCGATGGGCTGCAGTTGGCAAGGATCAACCAGGCGTGGTGATCGGGCCGACACAGTGGCCGGGAAGACGTCGCGGATCGGACGACGGCTTCGGCTCGCGATCAGACCGGTGACCAGACGCAAGGACGACCGGATAGATCGGGGCGGGATGCATCGCGGTATAGCGGTGGATCGGGTGTAGCACAGGGCGGCATGGGGGACGAGTTGTGTCGACGATGTAGGTGGCCAGGGTGCAAAACGGATTTGTGCATATAATTTGCAAAGGGTGCGACTTTTACAAAGTGCTGGCGGCTGCGTGCTCGTGCAGCAGGTGACAGACACCAGAGTTTCGTCGGACGAGGCTGCGGAAGATGGATTGAAAATCTGAGTAAGAGTTCTACTGCATACGTGTAAAGACGGCGGCACACAAGGATTTTTGTTCGCAGGTTTCGTTTGAATCGACGGAAGGAAAGTCATCGGCGTGGGCATAGAATAAAGGAAGGATTTGCATGCAAGACTAGTTTGGCTCGGATTCCAAGAAGAAAAAGAAAAAGACATGCTGTGAGAGTACTAATCGGATTGGAATTCAAGTAGTGAAGAAACGGAAGAAAACTTGCATGTATATGTATGTTAGGCCTTCACGTGTAATGTTGTTCTGGTCGGGTTCAAAGGAAAAAGGCAAAGGACATAAGGACAAGGGAGGCCAGGTGCGGGACGTCTGATTCCAGGATTGATAGCAAGGGGGTCAGGAGCAGGTGCCGGGAGGCCGACGGACCGCATGCGTCGCAGCGTGGGCAGAAGCCGAGGCCCAGTCTGTGCGGCGAGGCGTCGCAGATATATGTCGAATATGTGTACGAGTAGAATTACAGTTGGACTTGGATTAGCAGATGGTTAGGTGTTGGAGTCGAACACGTGTAACCCGGGCCTAATATATAAAGGCACCATGAGTAGTCCAAAAAAATCATGACAACATAATAGCAATAGTCTCGCAGGGGGAGCCGACGGTTTTGTGCCGACGCCCAGGGTGGCCGGTGTTGCGGCATCATGGGGGAGGAGCGCCCGTAGTCATGCACCGGGATGTAGGATTCAGCCCAACCTCGTTAACAAATATCGTGCCTCGGTGCCATCCTTGATCATGCATCCGCCGGATTTCGTAACATATGATATTTATGTTCTTGTGTGTTGACTAGAGCTTTATATTCGGCACTTGATCTTGATACTGTTGCTAGCTCTTGTTATACCAAGTTTGACTCGAGAAATACTAAGAAACCTCCGCTACATCTTCTATCAACCTAGCAGCTAGCCGGCCCAATTTGCATCTGAGAAGGCAGTAACACCATCAACGGAAGACGGATTTACATCAAGTCCTGTTCTGGCCGTATGATCGATTCACATATGTAATAATGTATTTTGCAGCAGTCCAATAAATTGATGTGGGTGCATTATGCAAATATTGACAGACTTTATTGACCGACAAAGAAATATCTGGCCTTCTAAGGGTCAACATCTATCATAAAAAATTGCATTTGGTGCTATCTAACATGTTATACTACACAACAAGGTATACATAGAGATATACAGCAACCATGCATTTACTAATCAACTACGAGTTTGAATCCTTTATTCCAAGCTGAGAGCAACTCCCTGGGCAGTTCTCCAACTTGCGTTTTTTCCTGCAACAATTTGCATCGTGTTAGACTACAGGAAACGAGCTGAAATCAGTAGGGATTTATACTCCTTTTTCAAAGGGTCACTACCTTCTCTGAAAATGGCGTGACGTCAGTTTTCCAGTATCATCAATGGAAGCTTTCTCTTGCTCCTCCCGATCATGCTTCAGCAGCCCATTTGATTGCTGGGTTGGTGACTGGGAGAAAGCACATGCATCAATTGATATAAATGTGAAATAGACCTAAGAATGTACTTTGCATCTATATATGTCCTGATGAACGGGGTGAAATTTGTTATAACAAAACACCCTGGTGGTAACTGGCAAGTAAAATATAACAAGGATTGCATAATTACACTTTGATGTTGCGGCAATATTTTGGGTTGAATTGGTCTTCTTAATTTCTCAAGGAACTGAAGAAGCGAGTTGTCTTGATCACTTGAAGAAAGTATGCAAAGCTGCAAATAAACAGAAGTAACTGTATTACGCGTGCCCAAGAATCTGAGGCGAACAAATAATGTTAACTCAACGAATTTATAATGATCTAATCATAGAGAAAGACAAGACATTTAAATGCATAGATCATATAATCATAATCACACGTTCGATTTAGATTACCTGCTTGGTGACTCGCTTTATCACTTTATCCAGAGTGAAAAGTTCGAAGGACTTTGGCCCAAGAAATTTCAGACAGAAGTCTTCAAAATTGCAATTGTCAATAGAGTGATCAAGCAGTCTGCAGAGTTTCTCCTTAAATCTGCACCATTCAAAGAAAATGTTGTGAATAAAAAAAACCCTCCAATGGCGAGGACTGAACAATTCACAGCATCCTGGACATTACTCTTCATATAGATCGCTGGTACATAAATTTCTCGCAGTTTGTAGTCTCTCGTATAAAATCTGCCATATAAGGAATGCATAAAAAAATTACAATGCAGGGACGAATCATGGCAGTTTGTGGAAAAGATGCTTAGTTTGTTGACTTGCCAACAAAAAAAAAAGAAATTACAGGGAGCAAGGTAAAAGTAAATCCTGAATACCTGGTAAAGCCTGCAGAGCACCATGAGAGAACAACAAGCACCTCCTTTCACACCACGCGATTTAGCTGTTCTTCTGGAGTGCTGCCTTGATTCATGCTGCGATTCAGGCTCATTCCCGTGGTCACAAGTACTAGGTCGGGAAGTATCAGTTGCCAGACATCGAAAGCTCAATCCATCTCCAACAGATGCAGAAACATCACTACTTGTTGGTTCTTTAGCGGGTATGAACTCACCCTCCTCGATCTCCGCATCAAAAACATCATGCGAAGAACTACAATCGATGGAGTTTTTCCCACCACTCTGAAACGAAAATTAACAGAGTGCAGGTTAGTTTAACTTGACGTGGATAATGAACAGATTATTTCCTGCTATACCTTGGGAGTTAAAGAAAGCTTGTGAGCAGGTGAATCATTGGGAATGCTACCAAGGAAATCTTTTTTGATACCACAATCTTCACAAGCCTCTTTGTGAGCTACAGTTTCCTTCAAGTAGTCTGGCCATTGACAATTAGCCGAAAGAAATGGATGTACTAGTTTTGTCCAAGTCATCATCTGCTTCTCATCAGAAGCGCATGCAGAGGAAATGATACTGCTTATGTCCTCATGCATCACAGGATTAGCATATTCATCTGCAACATTCAACCTCGTTTTATTGATTTCTTTGGCTTCAACCAGCAAAGCTGCAAGAGAGACACGTGCATCAATGGTTAAGAAGGAAAAAAATGCAAGACTTTCTTGAATCCATTGCTTAATGTAGGATCTAGGCTTAGCAGGGCCTAATAGAGTATTACAGGTAATGTTATTTTTGGGAAGAGTGAAAGTTCAAACTACCTTTTTGGCTCATCCTCTTTGTATCCAATATTTTGAAAGAGGGGCCATGATGATCTAGCGATTTGTAGTAATTTTTGGCAATAACCTGTGAGCGTGTCTTATGCAAACATAAACGTGCCTCCGACAAATCTTCAACCTTCTGATTTAAACGAGAAAGTAGAACAGCAAGAGCAGCACTAGTGTTCTTACTCTCCAACAAACAATAATGATCGTAATCATCATTATATAGTTTTTGAATGCACTTCCGGTGTAGAGCTTTGCACAAGAAAAAAAGGCAAAAATAAATTAAGTTTAATAACTGAACAAAGAGGCTTATTCTAAACATTCTGGGCAGTGTATCGTTCTTACGAGATAGATGTTCATTAATCTTCAAATCTCTGTCAACATGCTGTTGGAGATTTGAAATAAAGTCAGCAGTCTCACTAAACCAATGCAACAGCATGTCACTCTCAAACCTTAAATAAAACACAACCGTGAATCATCTTAAATTAATAAAAAGGAAGTTACGAAAACCATTGATTATCCCCCGATAGCTGAAGGAATGAAACAAAGGCTGAACATCAAAACAAATCAGGAACTGGGTACTTACATTTCCTCTTCACATGCCGAAATTGTTGATTCAAATTTATTTTCAATTTTGGGCTTACAGCTATCCGATTCCTCACACCCAGCAGATGATTCATTTTTAGTTTTGCACTTAGAGCCATCTGATCGCTCACTCCCAGATGTGCTACAAACCAAACAATCATTGAAAATAGACCTTCCCAGTTCGGTCTGGTAGCTTGATTGAAGAGTTATACACTGCGATTGAGGACGAGTAGGTTTGAATTAGTTGTGCCAGTAATTTACATGAGGAGCTCATAAGTTTGTGGGAATTTACATTATCTGGTAGCAGGTAATAGCTACGAGTGTAACGTTTGCAGTTAGTGATGTCTGCCTTTGGGGGAAATTCCTTTTCTCTTGAGGGAATCCAGTCTGGCAAGGGCTCAACCTTGTCTTCCTCGCCCTCTTCGGCACAAGGCGGTTCTTCATAACCTATCAGAGGTGAGTACATGTATTAAATTACTGAACCTGCTGTAGACTGCATCTTATTATTTCATTTCTAAAGATCAGATCTAGCAAAATATATTGATGTATTTCTCAATAGCTAGGGCGGCACACTTCAAAATAATAGCGATTGCAAACAACATTTTCAGCCGTATTATTAAGAAAGGTTGACGAATGTTTGTGTCTGGTCTTCGTAGGTGATTGTCAAAGCCAAGAACCTAAGGCGTGCTTTGTGTTCAGAGCAGAAGGAATATTAAACTTCGGCGCACCTTCTTCGCTATCATCATCTTCCATAAGGATACTATCCAAGTTGTGATAAGCATCTGGAGTAATGCTTGAAATGGCCTGCAAAGGAGAACCGATGAGATGATTATGTCACATATATAGGTTCATATAATAGACAAGAACAATGATGTAAATTTTGATGAGAAAAGTCTCATAAACATTGCAACCAACAGCAACGTGATATGATAAAAACTGACTGATATATAAGCCATTTCATATGAACAGCGTGTGCTATGGTAAATAATGATATGAGCTATGTGATATGTTACCTCGCCCACTCGACCAGGCTTCAGATTTCTGCAGGACTCCTCATCTGGCAGAGCAACATTTGGGCGAGGTGGCAGATAAACTTTTATAAACTCATCTAGTAACTCGGGACAGTTACTCAAGCATTTCTTCACCTACAAAGTACAAACACAAAGAATTACTATGAATCAGCCCTGATACTTCCAGTCTATGTTTTTTAACCATTCTTCCATCCAATCTTTTGCTGAGAAATAAATAAGTATACAATTACTGAAGAATTAACAAGTACATTATGGAAAACATCTGCAACGGTCATGGTCCCTCCTTGCTTTCTGTATGCTAGCAAGGTCTTGATAATAGCGGCATACTCCTCGTTAGTGATGTCAGGGTTTCTCTGCAGGCATAAAGTAAAGATCAAGTTAACAACCACCGGCACAAAATAAGCACCCGCAAGAGGATCGATGATGAGAATTTTCTCGAGCACCTTCAGTCTCTGAATGAAATCTAATGGATTTTCCATCCGGATAGCATTGTCCTTGAAGGGGCTATGGCCTTGTGTAAAGTAGATGAAGCCCTGCATGACTTCAGGCTGGCCCTGGAATAGCTCCATGACCGTCTCTTTGTAGCTTTCGACGGAGATATTCCTGATTTCACCGTCAGGATCGACACTGCAGTTGGAAAATCTCAGATAAGCTAGAAGCTAGGAGGCAATGCAGTCGGAAAATCTCACATACCTCCTTTTCCAAATCTCAGTCATGGTCTTGACAAACTCGTCGTACACGTCACGAGGCAGGCTCTGCCTAGCAAGTACCAAGCACTGTCGAGTCTCTGCCATGTACGACTTCTTCCCCCTTTCGGATCGAACGTCGCCACCGTCGGAGGCCGCCTCATCAGCGGACGACGCCATTTCTGTTTCGGCCTCTGCCGCTCCACTGATAGGTCCAGGAAAAGTCACAAACACCTGCACAGCACAAACGAGGATGCATACAAGTTGATGTGACATGATCTGATCGAGAGTACCAAAACCTAACCTGGCCATCGAGTTAAGCAACTGAAAAATTGGGCACCGTGAACTCAAGTAAACCTCCTCCGTACCGGGTTCTGTGTCAAGCAGCTAGCCACGGCGGCGGCGGCGGCGGCCATGTCCTCCGCCACCGAAACTACTCCCCCCCAGCGAAACATAAAATCGAACCCTTGAAAGTCATCAGGGAACTACTCCCGACCTTTTACCAGCGCCCAGCGGATTAAACCTAAGCGACCACACCGGCCGATTTCCCCCCGCCCGCCGCCCGCGGCGACCGGCGCCGGAGACGAAGGGCGCGGAGACGTACGGGAAGGAAATTCAAATGCGCGCGGGACGATTAAACTGGAGATTGATTACGTACCTACGGGCGGCAGCGCCTGGGCAGTCGCTTCTCTGGTTCTAGACCGACGGACGGCGTCGGCGACGGTGGCGATGGCGACGCGGCCGAGGGAAAGGGGGGGAAGAGAGATCGATCGATAGATAAGCGAGAGAGGGAGAAGAGAGTATTTAAGCGAGGGCCTCGAGACCGACGAGGACACTGAGGCTCTTGGGACTCATGGGCTTAGGCTTGCTTCCTTTCGACTTGGGCCTGCCACCGAAGCCCATGTTGCCAACCGGGCGGTAAGAAGGGCCCCGTAAGCCCAGTTCTAAACGGCGTCCGGCTGTCTCTGCTTTGCTCGCCGGCGGTTTGCCGGTCCAGTACGGCGCCAGACCGCCTGTTTTCTTTTTTTAGAAACAAGAAGGTTGTAAAACTTGTGTTTGTCAGAGTCAGGCCAGGTTTCTTTTTTTTTGCGGGCAAGAGTCAGGCCAGGTTTTGGATACTACTTTAAAAAAAAGGTTTTGGATACTTCATTCTTTATTTATTTTCTCTGGAGAAACGGCTGTTTACTGTAAGTTTGGGAAAGACTAGAGAGAAGGCAATTGTAAATTTGTGATTAAGATTGAGATTGCTTAGTGTAAGTATAATAGATAGACCCGGTAGACATTGGTCAGCACTATATATATTGTTGGGATCATGTGTTTGCAAGAGCTCTACTCGAAATTTGCTACAAGCTTCAGCTGAGGGAAGATGTTGTTTTCATCAGCTAGCTAGCAGGAGCAGTGGAGGGTTGCTGCCTTGTGTTCCCAATTTGCTAGCAGAACCGAGTTCAGAAAGGTGCCTTCGTTGCAATATGCAATTGAAAATGATGTAACTAATGGTAACAGCAACTAGCCTGGCTCCTCGCAAAAAAGAAAAAACAACAACTAGCCTGGAATGTTGCCAAGGTGTAGCATATAGCCAGTGGCTTAATAAAATTGCTCTGTAATTTAGCACTGTTTCCTTCTAGCAAGACCTTTTTTTAACAGAAGGGATTGTTCCAATAATCTTAGAAACCATGACATGAAACAAAAAAAATTTGTACTGACAAATATGGTACTCCGTAGGAAATGTCTTCTATAATTCATTCTTTGCTCTCACCACCTTCCATCCTCTTCCCCTCAATGAACTCAAGAAGGTCCCGGAACGCGGCATCGGCGCCGTCGTTCCTCATCAAGACCTCGGCGACCTCCGCCGGCGTGACCGGCACCTCCTCCAGCAGCCGCTCGATCTCCGGAAACATGTCATGGTCCTCCACGGAGTGGTAGTTCCCGGCCAGGACCCGGAACGACTCCGGCGTGCAGAACCCCATGTGGACGTGCACGTCCATCCTGCCCGGCCGGAGCAGCGCCGGGTCGAGCCGCTCTTTATGGTTGGTGGTGAAGACGACGATCCTCTCCTCCCCCGTCGTCGACCACAGCCCGTCCACGAAGTTGAGCAGCCCCGACAGCGTCACCTTCCCCCCGCCGCCGTCTTCGTCCTCGTCTCCGGCGCCGGCATCGCGGTGGTTACGGAGTGCGCCGCCGCCGTTGACGACGACGCTGCTGCTGCGGTCGATGTCCTCGATTAGGAGGATGGACCGGTTGGCGACGCCGACGAGGAGGCGGCGGAGGTCGGAGTTGGAGGAGACGGCGGGGAGCTCGAGGTCGTAGACGTCGAACCTGAGGTGGTTGGCCATGGCGGCCACCAGGCTCGACTTGCCGGTCCCCGGCGGGCCATGGAGGAGGTACCCCCGCTTCCACGCCCGCCCGGTCTTCGCGTAGTGGTCCCTGCGAGTGACGAAGCGGTCGAGGTCGGCGATGATGGAGCGCTTGTGGGCGGCGGGCATGGCGAGCGTGGCGAACGTCGACGGGTGCCGCAGGTCGACGGCGGCCCACGCGTCGTACTCCACCATGTGCATCTTGAGCGCCCTGTTCTTGGACCGGATCTCGTCGGCGGCGGAGATTATGTGGGGGATGTAGGAGCTCAGGGCTTTCTCCGTGTGCTTCTTGTGGAAGGTGAGCTCCAAGGATTTGGTCGGGGCGTGGCCGCCGTGGCCGCCATGGCCGGATTTGGTGTGGGGATTGTTGGTGTTGGCGCCGGGGTTGGGGGAGACGAGGAGGCGCCAGGTGTAGGAGACGCCGTCGTGGGAGTCGGTGGTCTGCTCGCCGAGGTCTATGGTGACCACCGTGGCGCCGGCGCCGGCGCCGGAGGAGGAGGAGTCCTCGAGGCGGGTGGCGCGGAGGCGGCGGGCGGTGGCGGAGACGGAGGAGGAGGAGGAGCTGAGGTAGGAGCGGGCGGCGTCGAAGAGGCGGTTGGGGGAGAGGCCGTCGGTCTCGTCGATGACGACGACGCGGCGGGGGGAGAGACGGGCGAGGAAGGAGCGGGCGGCGGCGGAGGCCATGTCACGGAGCTCGTACGCGGCGCCGAGCGCCATGGCCGTCCCCGCCGCCGTCGCCAGCACCGTCAGGTACTCCCTGCAAGAGTAAGACGATGACGACGACATTGCTGAGATGGTTTCTTCTTCTTCTTCGAGATCGGCTTCTTCTTTCTTCTAGCTTCCTCTCGATCTTCGGTGAGCTCACAATTTCGTGTTCCACAAGAAGCTAGCTTAACTCCTCTCAAAAGAGACAAAGAAGCGCCCGTAATGTAATAAGAACTCTACTCGAAATTCTGCTTCTTCTTTTGGAACACGAAATTCTGAGCTCTACTCGATCTTCTGCTGTTCAAAATTTATTACTCCGTATTATAAGAACTCTTTTTTTTAATAACTTATTGTAATGAGAACTCTATGTTTCTTCTCTTTTGTTGAGAAAATAAACTGGCCCGTGGGCCACAAGGCCACTTGCGTAGTGCTAAGATTTGTTTTCTATTTCTCTCGAAATTATCAGAGTATGTTTTTCTTTTTGCAATAGGCTCGGCTGTTTGGGCTGAAGTAAACCAAACAGCCCATTAGAGGAGTACCGGGAGTGGTTAATGGGCTGCAAAATAGTCTTTCACTGTGAAACAAACAAGGCCTTGGAGAATGGACTGTGGGCCGTAAGAAGCCCATTTAGGCTATGTCACAAATAAAATAAAATCCAGCACGTCTTTCAAGCCACTATGGTAAAAATAATCTGGCATCCCGTGCTTTGCTGTATCACAAATAAAATAAAATCCATAGATAAAAATGACGATGCATTAATATTTAGGCTATGTACCAATAACATTGAAGCATGGTGATACCCTTTGGTAGATTCGAACTATAAAACCAAGCTCACTAAAAATTGAGAGGAGAAACAACATTAGAAAATGAGGAGAGGAACTGATTATTGATTGATTTCTTAACTCACTCACGAGTTTGACGGACCAGCTTATTAGACGCAAAAAGAGAAGGATCGTAAAGAAATGAATAGACAAACACCAAATCTAAACTTTATAAGTAAAAAAAATGGTTCACATTTATCCGTCATTCTATCATTATTACAAAGCTAATTACTCCGTAATCCGTACTAATCTATTGATGACTAATTAATTGTGCAGGTACTAGTACTAGCCCAACTTTAAAATCCAGGACAAGGACGCCCACCGTTTGAGGCTAAAAGGAGACACGCCACACGTTTTGCTCTTTCACACCCCAAAAATAAAGCCTTTTGCTTGTGCTCTAATCAGAGTTGCAATGCTAATCCAATTACCCAACCCTAATCCTTTCTCTCCAGCTGTTATCTGAACCTGTGCTTGTGTGTGGGTTTGGTCAGCAGCAGAAAATGGCCACATTCCACAGCAAGCCGGCCATTTATCTATCTATCTATGATGCCATCATACTAGTAGCAGTATTTTCTTTCTCTTTGGAACTGAAACTATTTATATTGCTTTATCCTGCTTTAGGTTTCCTTTGTCCCCGTGGTATTCCTATCTCCTCTCCTCTTTTCTTCTGTGTCCCTGTGTCCTCTGGGTGGATGGATCTCATCAACAACAAGAACAATAAATAACCCCTCTGCATGTTTTGCTGCTCTGCTCTGCTCTCTCCTCCCAAAGAAAGCAGCTTGCTTGGAGGGATTGGGGTTTCCAAGCTCCTGGCTTGTTGAGCACAAGCAGCAAAGCAAGCAAGCAAATCAAGAACAACAACAACCAACGAACGAAACTCGAACTGGTAATCACAATCCTCGTGCTGCTGCTTGCTGACGACGAGGTCTTGAATCGGGGATCTGCAATCTTGTGGCAAAAAAACGTAAGAATGATGACGACATGAACGACGATTGAAACAGGGGGATTCGATCTGTGCGAGAACCGGTAAATCCCCCCTTCTTCCTCATCTTCGTCTTGCTTGATTCTGTTCGGTGGATTGGGGATCGATCGATCGATTCCTCATGCTTGCTCTTCCTGTTTGATTATCTGTATCAATACAGTTTTTTTTGTGTGCTTGGATTGGGATTAGTTGCAGTAGATCTGAGCATCAGGAGCGCGATTTCGTGTTAGAACCACCGCCATGGAAATTTTCTTCTAGTTCGATTTGGTCTGGGAGGAGCTGTTCATGGTGCCCAAGTATATATCCATCCACAGGAGAAATAGAGAGAGGGGAAAAAATGAGGTAGAGGAGAGAGAGCCGTCTCCGTCACCTGTCAACCACCGACCTCATCCCTCTCTCCCTTTCTGCCCTACGTTGCATCCGCCGTGCGCCGCCAACCCCAACGCCGGCTAGCTTCTAGGCTCCATTAGAGCGGATTCAATCGAACCCCGATCTGGATCGATCCACGGTGGGTGGGTGGGGATTGAGGTTTTCTGAACGAATTAGGTAACTGCATCTTATCTTCAGATACCACACCAACTTACCACTTCATCTGGCTTTCTTCAATTCCTAGGCTGTGGTTCCAGGACGTGTGTTTCCTGTCTCTAGGTTTTTTCTTTTCTTTTCTTGATGTGTGTGGGGAACTGGGGATAGATCCCTCATGGACACACCTCATGTTTCAATTGCTTTCTTAAGGTTGTGGATAGATTAGAGAGATACTGATTGTTTCAGCTAATAGCCTCTTGTAACATGCTGTAGAATGTTTTGATCTAGCCGATGGCGGTAAGGTTAGTCTAGTCATTCTTGCATGGCAAGGGTCTACATTGCTTGCCAAACTTGGTACTTGATCCGTGCTAGCAACATATGTTTCTTCGCTGTTCTCAGTTTTTTTATGATGGTGTGGTTTAATGGTTAACTGGTGCTTTTCATGAGCAAAATGATGCAAATGTACGGACGTGCATAACTCTAGTTTAGTCGAAGAGCTGCTATGTTCTTATGTTTGCCTTGGTTTGTTAATGGTGTGCATTTTTTTTGATCTATCTGAGATCGTATATATCACGATGTTCCTGATGAAGGTGTATTTCTCTTGTTGCAGTAATGATGGGAACAGAGTGCATAACTGCCTCACTTGGCGAGGATCCTGAGCCCTCAATTCCACCTGGATTCGGACCTTTTGCTGCCCTTGCGTTGCAGGGAATCCAAAAGGATGTCAAGCCTGCCGATGCTCACTCTAGTTCTGTTCACGTATTTCAGAGCAGTGAGAAACATGTTGAATCTTTGGAATGCCAACCCTATTCAGCTCAGAGTCGGAATGACACACTCTGCAGTACTTCTGGGAGCCATACATGTAGGAAATCGCTGCGTAACAGACCTCCAATAGATTATAGCCGCTTTGACAATATCTCAGATGAAGATTCCGATGTTGAAGTAGCAGAAAAGGTTGCCTTTTCTACCGCTCTAATTAATTCTTCCTTCTCCAATCAATTGAAGTCTAATACGTTTTTGACGTGTTCCACAATATTTCTATGTTCTTTTGGCAGGGTGTAACTTCAGTGAGACGCAGACAACAATTACCAAAAGGGGTTATTCGGGGATGTGCAGCATGCAGTGACTGTCAAAAGGTTTGAATTCTTCTGCCAAATTGCTGTATTACTTCCGTTAAGTTGTGTTCTTGTTGGCTTATGTCATATCACATCATGCAGGTTATTGCAAGATGGGATCCTGCTGGTGCACGGAGGCCTTTTCTTGATGAGGCTCCTGTTTACCATCCTACTGAGGAGGTACCTTCCATCTTGCTAACTGCTGTTTATCTAGCACCGTTGATCTACTGAATTTATTTACATACCCCAATTTATAATATGTTTTCTCGTGGATCAGGAATTTAAGGACACTCTAAAATATATCGAGAGTATACGGCCAACAGCAGAGCCATATGGGATTTGCCGTATTGTTCCCCCGCCTTCGTGGAAGCCGCCGTGCCTTCTTAAAGAGAAGAGCACATGGGAAAGCTCAAAATTTTCTACACGGGTACAAAAGGTTGACAAGCTCCAAAACCGGACCTCATCCAAAAAGAGCAGAAGAGGTGGAATGATGAAGAAGCGGAGAAAGCTTTCAGAGCCAGAAGAAAACAGTGATCTTAATCAAAGTCAGACCGGGGTGCAACAAAACTCAGAAAGATTTGGATTTGAACCTGGACCAGAGCTCACACTACATAAATTTCAGAAGTACGCAGATTACTTCAGCGAGCAGTACTTTAGGAAAGATGCCATGAATTCACCACCATCAGTGGAAGATATTGAAGGCGAATATTGGCGTATAGTTGAAAATCCCACAGAAGAGATTGAGGTATTGAATATGTCCTTTACAATTCATTGCTCATTTCGAATGTTAGAAAGTGTGCATGATATGAATCACAAGTCACAACTCTGTGATATCCATGCCATGGATTATAGCCTTGTTGAGAGTTCCTACTTAAGTTGTGCGGTGTGGTATTGTTGGATATGCTATGATGGTTTGCATCATTGCATGTAGTCTTACCTAGTCATAGCACTTGCATATCAGCCATTGTAATTCTCAAGTTTTCTAATAGATATTTTACCTTGGGTTTTGATTCTTAACTTATTAAAGATGTATTATCACGTAGGTGATTTATGGCGCTGATTTGGAGACAGGAAGTTTTGGCAGCGGTTTTCCAAAGTTAGCGCCTGAGATGAAATCTGATGTTGAGGATAAATACGCACAATCTGGTTGGAATCTAAACAACTTGCCTAGACTACAAGGGTCAGTTCTTTCTTTTGAGGGTGGTGACATTTCTGGTGTGTTGGTGCCTTGGGTGTATGTTGGCATGTGCTTTTCATCTTTCTGCTGGGTAAGAAAGCTTGTGCTGTTGCTTGTTATGAATCCATGACTATATCTTTTCTAAGTTTGCTTGTTTTTTTAAAATTTGATATTATCACACTCTGAGATGTCTTACTCTGCAATGTTGTGTCTTCAAACAGCACGTTGAGGATCATCATTTATACTCCCTAAACTACTTGCATTGGGGTGCCCCAAAGATGTGGTATGGAGTTCCAGGAAAGGATGCTGTGAATCTGGAGTCTGCAATGAGGAAACATCTACCTGACTTGTTTGAGGAGCAACCTGATTTGCTTCATAACCTGGTGAGTGTTTTCTCTTGACTGGAAAATCTTATTTAAATATGTATCCTGTGTTGTGCAAGGTCTGTGATCTTATTATATCCATGCTTTTCCGACTACGTTGCTTTTTTTTCTCGAACATGCGGAGCGGTGTGTCATTTCCAACTACGTTGCTACCACTACCTATCTGGGAATTGTTTCAAACTGACATGCTTCTCTATACGGGACGATGTAGTATCTGTCAGATGTTTTTGGTGTTGTTTCCACTAGCTTTTTTTTGCCTAGTGCATATGCATGAAGCACATTGTAAGGTAGTTTGTTAAGTAGTCACCCAGGGGCTTACAGGCTAGCAGCATAGATGGTGGGTCAGCCAGCCTGGGTCCAAACCCTCTCCGCTTAATTAAGTCAAGTACCTAGTCCCTCCTAGGTATTCATTGTCTTTTGTATGGAAAAATTTTAGTAATAATTGCAACTCCTGCAGGTTACTCAATTTTCACCATCACTACTTAAATCTGAAGGAGTACAAGCCTACCGTTGTGTTCAACGTGAGGGCGAATTTGTCCTGACATTCCCGCGAGCGTACCATGCTGGTTTCAATTGTGGCTTCAATTGTGCAGAAGCTGTTAATGTTGCGCCTATTGATTGGTTGCCAGTTGGACAAAATGCTGTGGAGCTTTATCGCGAACAAGCTCGGAAAATAACTGTTTCCCATGATAAGCTGTTGCTGGGGGCTGCAAGAGAAGCAATAAGAGCTCAGTGGGATATCCTATTTCTGAAGAGGAATTCTGCTGATAATTTGAGGTGGAAAAGTGTATGCGGACCTGATAGCACTATATGCAAAGCACTCAAGGTAAATGACAGTGGCAATAGTTTATTTTCGTTTTGTTTTAAACTCAGGAAAGTCTGATATTTTTTACAACTTAACTGCTTAGGCACGAATTGAGACGGAGTTGGCGCAAAGGCAAAATCTATGCTCCCCATCTGAATCTAGGAAAATGGACGCTGAATTTGATTCCACTGATAGGGAGTGTGCCTTTTGTTACTATGATTTGCATCTTTCTGCTTCTGGCTGTTCATGCTGCCCAGAAAAGTATGCTTGCCTTTTACATGCAAAGCAGCTTTGCTCATGTGATTGGGACAAAAGATTCTTCCTATTCCGATATGATGTCAATGAGCTCAATATCTTAGCTGATGCTTTGGGGGGCAAGTTGAGTGCTGTTCACAGATGGGGTGTCTCTGATCTTGGCTTAAGTTTGAGCTCATGTGTCAAAAGAGAAAAGGCCACTGATTCCAGGACTGTTCGCAGATCAACTGATGGCCCAAGAAGGTCCTATATGTCACAGGCGTCAACAGTATCCTTGGTACCTTCGTCTGCTTCCAGTGAACAGAAAGATAAGGGAAATAAGATGCTGAGCTTAGCTAGTCCGGAGACTAATAATGCTTGCCCTTCTGCAGAGCAGATGAAACCGGGAAATGTTTCACCATCAAAGGAGCCATGCGTGAAGAATGATACATCATGCCCAACAAACAGTGTTGCCAACATATTGCGGTATAATGGAAGGCTTGGAGACCAGAGAAGCTCTGCAACCATCTTATCTAGCCAATCATTTTCTTCCAATGTTGTGACGAGACCCTTCAATACTTCAAGTGAATCTATGAAAAGTTTGCATGGTTTGGCAGGATTGAAAGGGAGTGGAGAATCTTCTCTTCAAACTGGAAATTGTAGATCATCACATGGTGAGCATCATAACAGGTCACCTACTATGATTCATGATAGAACCAACATGAATCCCAGTTTAGAAAGCTCAAATACATCCCATAGGTTGATCGCATCTGACTCTAATGCAACTCTGTGTCACTCGGACAAGGATCATGGTCTTGTAACACCAGATACTAATGCCTCGGTAATGAGTGAGAAAAGCAGCAGCCAGGTCCGTACTGTGCCAAGCCAGCAGTTTGATAAAAATATTGCACGGACACAGGGTGCGTCACAGGAAGCATCCGTTAGTGTCTCTGTTTTAAAGCCACTCGTAGATCCTTTTGCTGTGAAAAATCCACATGGGTTTTTTACTTCAGGCAATGCCCATCATGGACATTTGACTTCAGTCAATCAGCAACCAAGCGATGGATGGCTTGAAAGGAAATCTGAATCACAGTCTGCTGTAGAAGGTAGGGCCAGGGGACATCCATCTGTCTTAGCACAACCTGTTATGGAAATTCACAACAGGAATGGAGTGGCACAGAGGGGTCCTCGCATAGCAAATGTCGTGCATCGGTTCAGAAGTTCTGTTGAACCTCTGGAAATTGGCCTTGTATTATCAGGGACGTTGTGGTCTTCAAGTCAAGCAATCTTCCCCAAAGGTTCGTATTTTCATGGCTAATTAATTGTTGATACACCTTTTCAGGCTTGGTTGATTCTGGGGAATTTCTGTTATGGATTAGCAGAAGACTAGCCAGATTGTTACATTATATTTGATATCTTTGCCAGTCCGACCTCTGTTTTGTTACTTCCGTTAGTACTTAGCACCGCTATTTCTTTGTAAATGCAGGGTTTAGGAGCAGAGTAAAATACTTCAGCATTGTGGACCCAATGCAAATGGCATACTACGTTTCTGAAATATTGGACGCTGGGTTGCAGGGACCTTTGTTTATGGTAAATTCCAGTCTTGGGCCTACTATATATACCTCTGTTTCAGCATCTTGATCAATTACTGCTTAATGCATTTTCAGGTTACTTTAGAGAATTGCCCGGGTGAAGTTTTCATCAATGTGTCCCCGACCAAGTGTTGGAACATGGTCCGGGAAAGGCTGAACATGGAAATCCGAAGACAACTAAGCATGGGAAGACCTAACCTTCCTACTCTGCAGCCCCCGGGATCAATCGATGGTCTTGAAATGTTCGGGCTTTTATTACCAGCAACAGTCCGGGTGAGACACTGGTTCTTGGCATTCACTAACTAATTTCTGAAGAAACTGTATAGGCGCAATATGGGCTCTTCTGTAATCCTGACCTTTCATTTACCGATTAAATTATTAGCCTAAATACCTAATTCAGGGTGCTACATTTTCATAATTGCTTAATTGCATAAATGATTGGCAGAGTAGATCCGCTGGTATTGGCTCCTATAAATCTAAGTAGTTCTGCTTACATTTACTCTACGATTTTTCCCAATAAAGTTAATTAGTTGGAGCCACAGGTAACTAAGATTTGTGCAGTAATCTGTTCTTTTAATCCTTAACAGGCAATCGAGGCACAAGATAGAGACCGTAACTGTACTGAATATTGGAGATCCAGACCCCATGCGGTCATTGACGATCGAGACATTCACCATACCCTGGGTCCATCGAATATTGCTCTGAGGGGGCTGTTCAAGAGGGCTAGCCCCGAAGAACTGCGAGCGCTGCGAGGTCTACTGGCAAGCAATAGCAATCTGGATGATAGCTCCAGGCAGCAGGCTACACATATCCTGGATGAGGAGATTGCAAAGCATTGGCGCTGACAAGAGTAAATATTAGCCGAGTGTTGTATCTTAGACGGCATGATTTTTTATTTTATAAATTGGTGGAGCGAGTTTCTTTCTTATCTTCTATGAACATGTTGATCCTTGTGGACAACTTGGCATGGCATATCTCTTTGTCTGCTTCTCATGTATAAGATCATTCTGTACTGGACATCTGGGCATCATCTCTTTAAAGTCTAAATGCCATGACAATGGTTTCCATTTGTTTTTCATTCTGTTACCCTTGTTCTGAGAGCATCATCTCTTGCTTGTTGGTAGTCCACAAGTGTACATAGGTCTTTGAGTGCTTCCAGTTTTGCCAAAACATCATACAGACAGAGCCTGCAAGCTTTCATTGCTGGGAAATACCTGCTCCTCGACATATTCTCTTTAAGTACTTCAGGGTAAATACCTGCGTACCTCAACAATGAATGATTCATCTTTTTCAGCTGCATTTATGTTCCTGATGACAATGATCTAATTCTTTGCAAGTTGATGAGTCTGATCTCTGCCTTTCGCTAAGTACATATGGTCACATGATCTGGTTTTCCATTTTGTAATAGCTGCTGCACTACCTGTCCTCTGCTGGGCAATTGATCATGTAGCCAAATTGTTCACGGTAATCTCCTCCCTCATCTTTCTATAGGTAATTGTATATTTCATTTTCACTACCTTTGAAGTTCACTATTATATTTTGTTGCACAAATGGTGTCCACTGCCTTGGAGTTAATACTGTCTTTCTGATGTCTTGTTCAGGGGATACTTGGAAAAACCTTGTCTTTCGATAGAGACAAAATAACACTACTCAGCTTCCTTAGCTTAAATGCTAATGTACTGTTCTCGTGTGTTGCTCCAACTTTTCTCAGAATTATGAAGATCCAATTTTGTTTGAGTAATTACCTCTAATGACTTGTACCTTTGTTATCTTGCAGATGTCAGACTCTCATATACTAGCCTGTAAGTTATCTTTTATGCACACTTGCTCTTATTACTCTGCTCCGTTCACTTCATAGCTGTTGGATAACGGGAGGGCACTAGTTGCTGATTTGTTGCAGATTTATAGTGATGCTCCTTGTTTACTCTGCCATTTCAATTTTATTCTAGAAACCCAGAATTTCTTGCCTTGTTCTCTCCATCTAATGGTACTAGCTGGGAGGTAGATTGATCTGGTTGTTGGGAGGTAGATACACCCAGTAGAGTTTGGATTTCAGCTATATATACGTGTGTATTTTTGGTATCAGAGTCGGCCATCGATGCTTCGGAGCTGTGTAAGGATTTGGACATAATCATTTTCTCGTGGCATTTAAATTATAAATGTTGGATGAATATAGATGAACGTTAGAGAACTTGAGACCACACATATGAAGTAGGCGAGAAATGGCCAAGGCTGGCTGGATACTTGTTACTAGTTTCTGTAGTTGGCTCACAAGATGTCATGTTGCATATATGCAACTTGTTACAACGGTACTTACAAAATTATTCAGAAGCACACTGTGTTAAGTACCAGTGTGCCTCACTGCTCCAAATCCGCAATGTTATTAGTAGTCAAAATGATCACATATTTTGCAATGGATCTCATGTAGGATCTATGTACATGGTACGCAGGGGACAGATGATACGACCACTCTTTGATCACCGTTAGCTTCCTCATTCCTAACTGCTTTCATCTTCTGTGGAATCATCCATCGTCTCATTGGCATCTTTCTTCTCGTCCACCTGCTTGTTTTCAGTCTTCATCTCATTGGCATCTTTCTCCTCCTCCACCTGCTTACTTTCATTCTTGATCTGATTGGCATCTTCCTTCTTTGAGTTTAGGAGCACGACAAGATCACTGAGCGCAACATCGGTGTCGTCATTCCTCATCAGAACCTCAGCGACCTCTGCAGGCGTCACTGTCACCTCCTCGATCAGCCCTTCGATCTCTGGATAGGTGACGTGATAGTCGATGGAATGGTAGTTATTGGCAAGAATCCGGAAAGCCTCCCGGGTGCAGTAGCCCATGTGGATGTGCATGTCCATCCTGCCAGGACGCAGAAGTGCTGGGTCGAGACGCTCCTTGTAATTGGTCGTGAAGATGATGATTCTTTCCTCCCCACTTGTGGACCACAGCCCGTCAACAAAATTGAGCAGCCCGGATAATGTTACCTGTGCAGACAGCAACCGAATTGTCAATCAACATAGGTAAGAAACCTGTGGAATCAAGGAGAGGTGAGGTTTATATATATACAAGGTATTCAGACTCCAAAGTTACCTTGTCCTCTGCCTTCTTTTCTGTAGAGCTGGACTTGGCTTGTTCCTCGTCCTCCCGCTGCTTCAGTTCGATGGTACAGTCGATGTCTTCAACCACAAGAATGGATCGGTTGGTCATCCCAACGAGAAGCCTCCTGAGGTCTGAGTTGGATTCAACCCCAGTCAGCTCAAGATCGTATATGTCAAACCTGAGGTGGTTGGCCATTGCGGCAATGAGGCTGGACTTGCCAGTTCCTGGTGGACCATACAGCAGGTACCCTCGCTTCCATGCCTTACCAATCCTCCTATAGTAGTCCTTTCTCTTGATGAACCTGTTAAGGTCATCCATGATGGACTGTTTCTGCTTCTGGTCCATGGCAAGCGTGGCGAACGTCGAGGGGTGCTGGAGGTCAATTGGTGACCACTCGTCCGAGTACTCATTCATGTATATATTTAGGCTCTTTTCCTCGTCTTTTATGGCCTTGGCGGTGGCCACGATGAACGGGAGGTATTCTTTGAGTGCTTTTTCCTTGTGCTTCTTGTGGAAGCTCACCTCATAGGATTTGATCTCCCTCTGACCATTGCCGTTGTTGTTGGGGTCGCCCTTGACCTCACGGGAGACGAGGCACCACCTGAACTCTACTCCCCCATAGACGTCAGCCATCTCCTCGCCCGCCTCCATGCTAATCACCATCTTCTCGGCGGTCTCGTCGGTGCTGCTGACGCGCAGGCGCTGCATGCTGATGTCGGTGTTGATGCGCGTCGCTAGGTAGGCCCTGACGGCGTTGTAGACGCGGTTGCTGGACCAGCCCTCCGTCTCCTCGATGATGATGGTGTGCTGCCACGTCATGCGTGACCGCAGGTTGCTGAGCGCCGAGGACAGCATGTCGCGCACCTCGGACGGCAGCAGCTCGCTCGCCAGGCTGCGCACCAGCATCAGGGACGCCGCCAGCGACGCCGCGGTCGCGATGGTCTTGTCGTAGGACGCCATGGCTCTTTCCTGAGACTTGTTCCCTTGTGTTCTTGATGTGGAACGATGGTGTGAGCCTGTGAGGGAAAATGGGGCTATGTTGTGGTGTCTTGTGTTGAATTGAGATGGAGAGAGAGCCAGGCCCCTAGAGAGATCTGGGCATTTTATAGTCAGAGAGAGTGTGGGGTGGGTGTGGACCTAGTGATGTCTTCCTCTGAAAGGAAGAGGTCTGGAGGTCTGAATAGACTAGCATTTGCATTTGGTCCTTCTTCCAATCCCCACATGCATTCTGGTCTTACTCAGCAAAAAGGGCTGACACCATCACATTACCACGCAACTTCCACGCACTAATTAATTCCCCTGGAATCTCCATATGGTAATAAATTTGTTGACACCATCTGCAAATGCACCTGCTAATTAACAAAACCAGCGAGCATATCTTGATTCTCTTGCCAAATCACTGTACATCTAAACTCACACGTTTTTTCAGGATTCGTTCCAGGTAAACACTTTTTTGCTCGTCGCAGCATTGATTCTTTGCTAATCACTGTATCCAACCCAAACGTTTTGGGGATTCGTTTCAGCTAAGTTGGGAAAAGGTGTCACCTTGCTTCCTTGGCATCCAAGTTCCTTCGGAATTATAATGTTATTTTTTTCCTTTTTTGCCAGGGGAAAGACGGAAGAGTTGTGGGCAGCAAGTTTCCTGGAAAAAGAAACAGAAGGAGGAAGAGAGGGTCAGAGTTGGAAAGAAAGCTCAATGCGTGCATTTTCCTTGAGGACTACTGCTCGTGCTCTGGGATGCCTTTGTTGACCAAGACTTGTTGACGTCGTCAGGCCGTCTTAGCATTAGCTAATGCTGTGTGGTCTTCCTTAGCAAAAAATGGAATTTTAGCTGTCATTTGGGGAAAGTGATAAGGTTATCTATCTCTTTCTTTCTGGGCATTTTAGCTGGGGAAAGTACTTTTTGAGATTGATCCACCGATGGAACTCAGTGAGGACCTGCGATCGTTTAGCAGGTGCTGTAAGAGTGTGTACTCTTCTTTGCTGCCAGAATTGCTTCACTCTCTGTGGTCAAATCAGTTAATTTAACCTGGGGTGAAACGAGAAATTATACCAACAAGTTGTTTTCTTCTTGGCCATGTGCTACTCGTCGCCCGTGTTTATACCTTGCAAAGAGAAGAATATGAGTGATTCCCTGTTGCCCGAATCCAGATCTTGACCAGCGTTGACTGACATGCAATCCCCTACACGTCCCATTCACGAAATGTCCAGTTCGCAGCCAATGTTCGATGGCCCAGCCCATTTTCTCAGCGGGCCTCTGGGCCCAGATCGCGAGAAAACATAGCCCATTCCAACAAAAGGGAAAGGAAAAAAAAAGCCGCAGCAGCACATAGCAAAGCTAGGATTCGGCGAGTCTTCTTCTTCGTGAGGTCGCATCGCATTCCCTGCTGCTCCCCGATTCCAATCGGCGGCGGGGGGAGGAAGAGAGAGGCGTAAAGGATCCGGCGGCCAGCGATGGGAGGTGGGGACGCGAGCGGGCTGGGCGCGGGGCCGGAGCGGGAGCAGGAGGAGGAGCAGGCGCGGAAGCGGGCGGCGGCGGCGGGGTACGACTACGAGGGGGACGCGCGCTGGGCCGAGTACTGGTCCAACGTGCTCGTGCCGCCGCACCTCGCCTCCCGCCCCGACGTCGTCGGACACCTCCAGCGCAAGTTCTACCAGCGCTACATCGTGAGTTCTTCCCAGCCCTTCCTTCCTTCCACCCCCCTTGTCCCCTTGCTTGCTCCGCCTCAGCTGCTGCTTGCTTGCTTGCTCCCCAGCCGAATTATTAGACCGTCGGAGCTTCCTAGGATCCGCGAAACGCTTCCTGTACGCACGGCACGGAGACTAGTTTGCTTTGCTAGCTTGCTGCGGCGCTTCAGGCCTCTCTTCGATGGGCACTAGGTCAGCGGCGTCCGGTTGGTGCGTTGATGATGCGCCGTCTCTGCTGCTGGAGCCTCGCTCTTTGCTTTTGATTGCGGTAGCAGAATTGGAGTGCTCCCTGCAGACTGTAGTTCATCACGATCTGTTTTTTTGTGTGTGTTTGAAATTGGGTAGATTCTTCCACTGTTACTTAATAGCTGAAATTAGCTAGAGGGGAAGGGCTGTGTGTCTTGGTGCTAGAACCCTCTGTTGCAGCTTGATCTCCAGCAAACATCTTGAGCGCTCCAGCTTCTTCCAACTTGTATTGTTTCGTGAACATGGAAGGCGATTTGCTAAGTCCAGACAAACAATCTATAGAGTAGATGGAAACATTTTTGTCCCGTGACTCTGCAGGAAGAGGAAATTGCTTCGTGCGTGAAATGAAGAACAGAAGTTGCCACTTGGATTTGGTCATTTTTAATTAGCATTGTCAGTCATCATATCCTGCAGAACATGGTGCTGTCTAATGCTGTTTGGTTTTCTTTCTCGACTAAATAGGATCGTGACTTGGTGGTCGAGCCGATGTCATCCATTGGTTCCACTCAGGCGAGCAGGCCAGAAGTAAGGTCTTCATCTTCAGCATCCAGCGAGAGTGTTAGGCCCCGCAATTCAGGTAAAATGTTTACATTTTATGCTTTTACTGCCACAAGATCCATCGATTTATTGGATGGTGTCTGACATCTGAGTTCATACCATGTGTAGGATCTAGTTCCAGATCAGCTGCTCCGCCGCCGCCACCACCACAAACAGACAGGGCTGCAAATCCTTTGCGTTTCGATGCACGGACTATACATTTCTCCATAAATGCCTGGGTAAGGAACAAATCACCTCTTTCTGCAGTGCCTGAATGCGTAATTATGTGTGATATTCGGTGACGGAGAAGTGAGTTTTTTTTTTCTCCTATAATCATAATCATGGTTGTCCACACCTTGTGGAAACCCAACATGGCATCTCTCTTTTAGTATTTTCCTTGCTGTAACATCATGTTGTTTTGGAAAATCATCTCTTCTAAATGCCATTTATATTCTGTTAGCTTATTTGGTCTTCTTGCCCTTGTTCTGACCATCACCGCTTGCTTGTTGGCACTAGTTATTATAAATGAGCATGACATACTCAAACTTGTCTATCTCAGGTGCTGGTTGTCGCTGGTTTGGGAATGCTTCCAATTTTGCCAAAACATCTTGCAGATAGAGCTTGCAAGCTTTCTTTGCTGGGAACAATCTTGTCCTCAGGCTATTCTCTATACAGTACTTATGGGGTAAACAGCTGCCTACATGATAACATGAACATTGAATGGTCCATCTTATTTTGGATGCACTTCTTGTCCTGATGACACTGTTGTTCTAATTCTCCTTTTTTTTTTGCATGAAGAAACCAAGAGCGTTGAACATGCAGGCAATTCAGGGTTGGTTGAACTCTGTACTTGGAACCAAAGATTTTATCCACTTAATGTTCTCCCTTTTGCTCTTCACGTCTCAGCTGCACTTAAAGAGTAAGATACAGTTGTTCTCCGGCAAGTTCATGATTCTAGTGATTTCATTTATTATTTTTTGCTGTAGATGTTTACAAGTTCTGATTTTCCTTTTTCACAGTTGCTGCACTGCCTGTTTTCTGCTGGGCACTCGATCATGTTGCCAGATTCCTAAGGCGTAACTTCACCCACTCATCTTTTTATAGGTAATTATCCGTTGAATTATCTCTGAATTTCATTTTTGTAGTTTGTTGCACTGCCCCGTTGTTAAGGTTGTCTTTGCTGTCTTGTTCAGGGCATACTTGGAAGAACCTTGTCTTTGGGTGGAGACAAATAACACCACACTCAGCCTCCTTAGCTCAAACGCCGAACTAGCCTTGGGATTTCTTCTGATCATATCATTGTTCTCGTATAGTACTTCAGCCTTCCTCAGAATTACGAATATTATATTTCGTCCAAGTAGTTTACATCTTATGAGTTATACCTTGTTATCTTGCAGGTGGAGACGCAACATAATTCAGACATTCATGTACTGGAACGTAAGCTATCTTCTACATGCCTGGTCTTATTTGCTTTCTCTAATTGCTTCCTTGCGTGCGCTTCATAGCTAAGGGATAACACAGGGCACAATATGATATTTTGCTAGGTTTTATAAAGACAATAATTGAGTGTATCATAACTACGATCAGTCTCTGGCTAGTTGTTCATGTATACTTGTCATGTGTACTCTACCGACTACCGTTCCATTTCACACCTAGATTCAAGATTTTTATCCTGCCTGTTTTGTCCATCAGCACTTGTCCATTAACAGCTGAAAATTCTTCTTCTTTTTTGTAATCTTATGTCAATTATACCAATGCTCTATCTCCATTCTCCAGCAACTTGTATTGGCAATACTAATTACTCACTGACTGTTCCTGGCTTGTCTACCTGTTTGTCCAGCTGTTGAAGCTGATGTACCGTGCACCCGTAACATCTAGCTATCACCAGAGCACATGGGCGAAAATCGGGCGAACTGTCAACCCGTACATCCATCGCTATGCTCCGTTCCTCCAAACGCCCATCTCTACGATCCAACGATGGTGGCTCCGGTAGAAGATGGCACAGGAGGATGAAATGAGATCTCACATATGTATTCTGTCGGAGAGGGAGGGAGAAAAAGGCATATATCTACTTGTATTGACCTTACTAGGGAGAATATAAAGTGGCCACACTCGGAACTCAAAACATAGTGCAGCTGTGCCATCTATTTCATGTTCGAGGTCAACTTGTATATTGAATCTTGATACCTCTTGTGTGCTGAGGTGTTGAATCTACTTTAAATCACATGAACATACATTTCGTGCCTGCATGCATACACCTGGCCAAGGGCAAATGCTGCTAAGTATACTCCACTAGTAATAAGTGCGTGACTAATTATTTTTTCTAAGACCTATCATTATCAACCTGTAAGCTGGCGTTCTTTTGGGAGCCTGTTATTTTTGGTATACTTGATGAAATCAGGTGCTTTGCTTTCTGAACCATGTGTTACATTATCAGTTTCACAATGCAATGAAATCCATACGTCCATTGCATGCGTTTCCTGCTCGCTTGTCCTTCTCAGTCCATGATTAACAGGTTAAGCTTTGACATTTACAAATGTGGGTTCCAGAATGCCATGAAGGCCAGATATTCGTCTGCGTCAACAGTAGTACAAAACTGCAAGGAAGATTACATTCTCTTTGTTGAATTTGCGACTACGCGCACAAAACTTGCTCCCAGATATTCGATGCATAGCTGAAAAGGTCAAAGATAAATTTTTCCAAACTGGAAACATTATGTCCAGTTTACTGAACAAGAACATGCTGAGCAGTATCAGAAATGACTCCAAACAAAGACTAAACCAGACCTGGTACTGAAAAGCCTCGAGAGATACTACAGCTCTTCAGTTGATCTCTTCTTACAAAATGGAGTCAATCCATGTTCAAGGCAGACCCACACTAACACCTCCAATCTCCTGCCAGCAGTTGAACATACAATCCTAATAACGCCATACAAAGAAGGGCAGAGATCTACATGGAGAACTGCATAAATATTTACAAGCTTTGCCAGAAGTTTATCAGTAACTTCTTGTCACTAACATCTCGTCTTGCACACTAACTGTGAACTAAATACTGGAAAAAGGATCTGGGAAAGTTACTGTCACTCAGCCACGTCTTCCAAGACTTCTTGTCACTAACATCTCGTCTTGCACACTAATTGTGAACTAAATACTGGAAAAAGGGTCTGGGAAAGTTACTGTCACTCAGCCACGTCTTCCAATCTCTGCCCTATGATGTAGAGATCATCCCTAATAGAATCATGGAGTATGGCATATGATACCTTGGCAAGATAGCAAAATACATAGAAGGTGAGATTGCCCAACCATATGAAATGGTATACTGCAGTGTTCACGGTAGCAGAGTAGCCAAAACTTGGAAAGAGGCCCTTGGCGAACACGTAAGGAACAACCAGCATGGTGAGCAGCTTTGTGGCCATAGGCATTAACAGATGTTGAAAAAACCAACACACAGATATCACCCCGGAAATCCAATTCGCCTTTGCCTCAGTAAGCTTTGAGTCCCACCTTTCACCAATGAAATAGACCAGAAAAGGTATGGTCCTTGAGCGATGAACCTTCAAGATAAAAATACTAACGAGTTAAATATTTTCCTATAACTAAAAGTGTGGCAAATATAAATACTAATAGTGCACGGGTGCCATATGAGACAAGGAGGGGGGGGGGCATTTTATGGGTTTTACAATGAGTACAAACAGATGGCAAACTTGTATGACTAAAATCAATTTATAGAGTTGTATGATAACAATGTAGGAGGTTAGAAAGTGACAGGAGAAGCTGAAACTCACCAACCCCAGCCAAACTCTCAGCAGGTGTTGCCCTATGAACCACGAGTAGAAAAAATCAAGAACTCGGTCCTCATTATCACGCCCAGCAAATGGTGATATTAAAGATAAATCAACCAGCAATCCCATTAGGAAGGGAATGATGACAAGCTGAGAAAAAAAAAGGTTCAGTTATTTAACCGAGCATAAAAAATATGGAGGAAACCACCTAAGTAATTTGCTTACCCATAAGAACGTGATCAGAGAGCGCTTCAAAGATAACATGTGTGTTCTCCCAGAAGTCATGCATGCAAATGAATCTCTAAAGGCAGCAATAATAGTTGACATGATACCAAATCCGACAACAAGAGCAAACAGATCTAAGAGAAAATATTAGACAAGTAAGCCAGAAGGAGATTTAAATATTTAATTTGTTTGCATCTATAAATAATCATTACCATTGGACTTCAAGCTGCCTGCGAATGGAAGCCGAGAAATGGTAGACAATAATGCACGCCCAACTAAGATTGGAAGAGTTAGCATGGCCACATTGAATGTCACAACAGTCAACCATACAAGCGCCACATTTAGTGCAACCAGTCTCCTGGTACAATGTTTAACAAAATGTAAATACTTACTCAAAAGAGCAGAAAAGTCAAAAAACAATGAATAAAGGAAAAAAAAGAATGGTGTTTGTCATGTAAACCTATTGTTAAAGGGTATAGAGCACTTTCCCTTATCTAGCAATTCCCTGAATGAACAGAACTACAAGGGCTTACCATTTATCCTTAGCTTCATCGGTGCTACCATACTGATCTTTTGGTGCAACACTGCTCCCAACCTCATGCCCAGAAGCTCCATCAGGCCAAATAGTAACAAACGAATATTGCATTACCTTCTTCACTGACCATTCATGATAGAGGAGTGTCTGAGTATGGCAAATGAAAAACCTCAGAAGAAGAAGACCAAAAACTGAATCGGCATAGTTTTGTGGCGCTTGCCAAAATGATCTGTCATCAGTATCACGCCTAAAATACCTGCAAATTAGAAACATTAAACTAAAGTATTGATTCGTCAAAAAACTTATCAATACAACAAATGAAACCAATAACAAATACTTACGTTATATCTAACGGGAACAACTCAGGTACCAATCTGTTGGCAACTTCAATAGGAACGAAAATAACCATAATCATAGAGATGACGCCAACAAACAGACTATGAAGCTTCTTTGAATGAAATTTGTAGAATGGTGCGAAAATATCTTGGCAAACACAAGGAAAGACAACTCTTGGCCTCAATATCTATTTAAGAAAAACAAAAAACACATTATGCCCCTGAATCGTATATTGCATATATTGTTGACATGATAAGACCATAAATGTAGAATGATAAATACCTGACAAAAAGGTCTAAACAATCTTGAGCCTAGCTTAAAAAAAATGAGTCCAATATGCCAATGAAGAGCAATGGAAGCAAAAGACGAAGCAAACAGTAGCTCGAATCTCTGAGGCATTGTTGCACCAAACATTTTTGAAGTACAGATATCAACACAGCACAACAGGCTGTCCTTTTAGGAACCTTTGTAACTCTCAAAGCTCTGTGCTTTACAGACTTTGATATGTACTATGTTGTTAATGAATAAATCCCCCCTTTTACAAAAAAAAAAAGTAAGACAGATGTGTTAACCACTAGTACAACAAAGCAACCTGTTTGCACATTGGTGTTTCTATCTCAGGCCATACTATCCGAGAAATATTTCCCTTTGATCCATCTGGAGGGCTGTTTTATGGTCTTTTCTCACAAGGGATTTTTCAACTGGAAATAAATGTCATATTCTCACCTGACACTAAGATATATCTCGAACGGTTACTCCTTTCATTTGATTGCTCCAACGAATCTGGAGTTGTTCGTCAATGTGCAACAAAGAGTAGTTCAATGGCTACCTCCTAAATTTTGCCTAATGAAACTGTAAGTTTTATTAAATTTACATCCAGTTGAAAAACCTTGCCAGTAGACCTTAAACAAACGTCCAGATGGATCAAAATCAAGAGAAACGTAAATATAGCCTGAAATGGAATAGAGAAGTATTAATGTTAATAGAGTGAAACTAACACGAAGTTGCTGTGGTGTAGTGGTTATCACGTCAGTCTTACACACTGAAGGTCTCCAGTTCGATCCTGGGCAGCAACATCTTTTTGTCTACTTTATTTCTCTTTTGGCACTTCAGGTTTCATGAATATTGGCAACTCTACACATTTTTGTTTAAGTATTTTTCTTGGCAGTACAATCCATGAACAATATGTTCGCATTCTTTTTCCAATCTCATTCTCATCTGCTGTTTACAAATTGGGGAAACAAAATATCTAATGACCAGAAAGAAGAAAACAAAGATCCCTACTCGCTTTCAAGTTTCACCACAAGATGCCATCTTTTCCTCCTTCCTCTGCTTGCCTGGCCAAGTGTCCACTCGTATCGATAGGCCCCTGCAAACTCTATCTTCCCCAGCCTGCCAGCGGCGCCATTGCCGTCGTTGCTCGCAGGTCGCAGCTATGGGCTTGCGGATGGTGCGCGGCCCTTGCTGCTGCTCGCCCTCGCCGTCTTCCTCCTCCTCGTCGCCGTCCTCCTCGCCATGGATGCTGCTGCAGCCCCAGCTCCCGAAGCATCATCCCCAATCTCCATGTAAGTGCCTGCCGCTCGAGTCCTGGGCTTCTTCCGTGTGCAAGAACCTGCATGCATTTCTGTACCTTATATTCTTCCGTGTGCAAGAATCGATCCCTCTTGCCTGCACAAGGTGCTGCGATTTTGTCTGCACGCGCGGTTACCTGACGGTTAATGCTTTGTCTGAATGACTCTGTAGTCTGTATCACTGTATGTATGTTTGGCTTTTTGGGTAATTTTGGTAGCTCACAGCCTGAAAATCCCTTGTTCTTGTGCTGGATGCAGTGAGTGGAAGGTCAGTTTGTTCTGAATCCCTGAGGGTCCTGGCCTTGCATCTGTTGCTCAATCGGCGTGCGAGTCGCAGCCGTAGCCAGGGCAATGACATCCTGAGAACCTCCGCATCTTCATCCGGTCTGATGCAAATCACAGAGCGCAAGTCAAGCAGCTCGCCAAAAATCAAGGTCCAGACACACTGCAATCTTATCACCCATGTAATGTAATTTTGTGTTTTGGACTTTTGGGAGTACAGGAAATGACCACATTGTCAATTCCAGGTGGATGCAGAAAGAACGGCCCTTGACAGGAATGCGCAGCACTTGGACAGGATTTATGAAGACATGTCTCCTTGGATGGATACAACTTCTTACACAAGTAGCAGCTTGGAGTATAGCCTCTTGATGCAGAACATCCATGCGTTAGAAAGTAGTTTGGCTGGACAAGACCTGGTGCTGCTGGAGAGGAATATCCTTGTACATATCGAACAGCTTGGCGCTCTGCAATTGTTCAACGCGTCGAGGTCCAGGGCTATCGTAACACAGACCTCACATGAATCAGACTTTGCACTTCCTGGGAGTGTTGCCGAATTTGATCCAGTGACTCCTCTCGGAGAAGAAAGCGATCGACTAATTGTTCGAAGCGGAAAAAGCCAAGAGAGGAAACTGAAGAGAATTAGATCATTGGAAAAGGTCTCAGGGGTTTGCGTAAAGGCGTCCTCGCGAAAACAGAAAAAATCGTGCAAGTCCAGTAGTAGTCAATTTATCGCTGAATGGAAGAACTACCCAGGACGACGAAGGAGCATCGTACGAGAACAATCGGCATTGTTGATGACTATCAAGGTATTCACTTCACCTGCATTCTTATGTGCTGAACAAACGCATGTCATGCTTTCACTTTAAAATCGATCATGTATTTATTTATTTTTCTCTCAGGAGTGTGCAAACCTTGAGAAAATCAGAGAAAATATGGTGAAAGAAGGGCAGGAGGTCAGCTATGATAGGTGGGCTAAGGCAGCTGGAGTTGATGAAGCAGTTCTGAAGAGTAGACTGCAAGCAGGTTACTTCTGCAGAGAGAGGCTATTGGTGACCACCGAATGGCTTGTCAAGTACATTGCGAGGACATACACTGGAATGGGAACAGCTTTTGAGGATCTACTCCAGGTTGCAGGATTATACTTCTTGCCTCTATTTATCCCCTATACCTTGACAAGCAGTAACAGTATATAATCGAGTTATTTGAAAATGACAATACAGGCTGGGAAAATGGGTGTCCTTAATGGCGCCGATAGGTTTGACAGCAATAAAGGGTGCAAATTCTCGACATATGTGAAGTACTGGATAAGGAAAGCGATGCTAGCACTCCTCGCTGAAAATTCTGGAGTAATCCAGCTACCTGTATGCCTTTGAAACCAATAACAACCATCATATATTCATGTAAGGAAAAAAAAACTTTGCTCATAGTATTTACTGACAATTCAATTGTGCAAGTGTAGGCAAGGATGGAGAGTATCATCCGCAAAGTGAAGGAAGCTAAACGGGCAATCCGATCCAGCACAGGGAGGAATCCAATAGACGCGGAGATTGCTACCTTTGTTGGTGTGTCGGTTTCCAACGTTAGATTGGCAAGGAAGTGCTCTCGTCGCGTCGTTTCACTCTACATGGAGATCGGAACCGGACAGAACGCCAAGTTCATGGTATTGTCTGCTGGCCACGACACAACAACACCCTGTCAGATATGTAGATAGATCATAACAGCAACCAGATTTATGACTGAACAATGTTATGTGCTCTGTTAGGAACAAAATTCATAGAAACCTATGATCGATTAACAGTCAATGCATAGAGACCTATGAACAATTTACCAGTCATGACAGCTCATGTACGTTTGGCCGAATGTCGGTCTGACGGAAGGTTTGAACTGCAGGAGGTGACCCCAGACACGTCCCTGGAAGCTCCGGACGAGGCCATCTTCCGGAAGCAGCTGAGGGAGAGGCTGCTGCTTGTCCTGGACAGGCTCCCGGCAAGAGAAGGGCATGTTCTGAAGCTGCGGCACGGGCTCGAGGACGGCAAATGCAGGTCCCTGGAGCAGATCGGGGGCATCTACCATGTGTCCAAGGAGTGGATCCGGAAGATCGAGAAGTCGGCCATGTCCAGGCTCCGGAACGAGGAGGACGTGCACCATGACCTCAAGGACTTCTGTGGATTCTAGTGCAGTTTTGGCACAAGAGGAGCTCAGCCTAATCCATGGGCGAGGCCATTGATGATTGTGATAGGATTCAGACAGGAGTTTGTATATATTTACAACATCACACTGCACTGAATGACACACTTGTCCTGATGATGATGAATGAGTAGCAACTAGCACATACTTAATTATATATGCAGATTCTGCGCAAAAAATATATACATGCAGATGTAATACAGGATTAACTTGATTATTTACACAGTTGAACAGCAGTGAAAAGCTGTAAAAAAAAACTTCTTTTCATGTTCTGTAGTTCAGTTGCTGATTGATAAATTGCATCCTGAGCAATGGATCTGTTGGTATAGACAATATGCAAACTAGGAGCGTTGTGTGAGGAATTCAGAGGACACACGCAAATCGTGACATCTTTCTGTCAAGCAAAAAAGATGAACGATTATTTTTCTCCAGCAAGTACTCCTGCTCTTTTTCCCTAAAAAAAAAGTACTCCTGCTCTTTGCTCCAAGAACACAAAATTATACTACTCCACATCGCGATCATTGCATCACATGAGCAAGTGATCATCGATCGAAAGAAAAAGGGTTATATTACTCGGATCTAATCTAATTCCTGTGGTGAAGTCTGCAGTTGGTGCACATAGAGGAGCTGCTGTTTCTTGGCAACATTGCACTTTGAGTCTGAGAGCGCACCGGAGCCGATGGCCTCGTCGCAGTGCCCGTCGTCACAGACCATCGGAACCTAGATCGATGTTGACTAACCCGCCATTGTTCTTGTCCTCCGCTTTCGCCTCCAAGCCTCTGGGATGCTACTGTCAACAGATGAAAGACCTCGCTGCCGCCTTCACCAATGGCACACGGCTTCTGCCAGTATCCTTGTCAGGCGGCGGCGCTGGCTAGGGTTTGCTTCTCACGTGCAGCCCCTTTGGGAGGAGGACACGCGAATCTCCCTCTCTTCCCCTCAGCGTGGTCTGTGCTCGCGAGGAGTCCGGCGGCGGCAGCCTCGCCGAATATGTCGTGGGAGGGAGCGGGGGCGGGGCAATCCAATCCCAGCGCGGCGGAAGCTTGCAATCTTCTCAGGCTGCTTCCAACTTCCAGGACCAAGGCGGCCGGTCATCGGCTTAATTTGCTGTGTGGTATGAACCAATGCTCCAATTTATCCCCATCTGGGTATTTCGCTCTTCGATTTCATCAACTGCACGGCACTGCATTGCATTTTTTTTTTGTTGGGAGTTCTCTCGAGTGCAAACCCGATTGCTACGACGAATTTACCCCAGTTAGTAGCTGCAGATGGTTTTGTTTGCGATCGACGATGAGATAAACGTCGAGAGGAACAGTAGAGAAAAAACTGAACACGGTTTGCATTTCTCAGTATTGAACACCATTTTATCTCGCCAAGCAACCATACAGATACAGGTCGATTTTAAATTCTGAATTATGATTCTCAAAGAAGAAAGAATAAGTCTGAAATTGGATTTGTATCTTCGTTGGGCATCTGGCCTGCGTAAGACAGTAAATGGAATCCATATTTCAGTGTTCACCACATAGTATTTATGTTCTTTTTATCCAACCACTCGAATCGAAAATCAAAGTAAAAGTAACAGTATTCGAGCTTTCAATCCAAACTCCAACGCTGTTCACGACGAGATCACTCTACATGATAAATCAAGCTAGTCTGATTTTTGAATAAAAACAACAACAACAAAAAATGATCTACATATGTTTTCCTTCTCATCCATCTGTCATCCTGTTCATCTTTCTCATGATCAGTCGTCAGTTGGCAGATGATTTTCCAGAACCGACTTGGCCTTTGGTTGTTCAACCCTTTCATAGAAAAGAATGTAGGCCTGACACTCGAGTACCTGTTTTAATTCTACTTGTGTGATGCTCTCATCGCTTGCACAAAACCATAAGGGAGTGCCACAGCTCTCCTGCTGCTGGCCTCCAAGTTGCCTTGCTCTCACATAAGCAAAATTGTGTCCTTCCCGCAACATCGGTCCATCATGTACAATGACGGCAGCAAGACAATATTTGTACTCATCATTTCTGAAAATTTGAGGAAAAAATAATTATCATTTTTTTTTCTTGGATCCATAAAAAATGTTATGTTCACTCAGATAATCTGATATTGAAAGAGGCCAAAATCTTAGCTATATTGAACTGAGTAAAAGTGTCAATACCCAGGGTCCATGAACTTTGTTATATCAAGTGTATCCTGAAAGCTGACATGTTCTCCCAGCTTGCTTGGCATATCAGGGTGAACATAGTTGAATCTCTTCAGCTGAATGATTAGTAAAGGTGCCACCTTGCTAATGTCATATCGTACTGTTGCAGCTCTGTATATCTTCTTTTCCCCTTTCTGCTTATTATGGCTTTTTTCCATTTGATTTTCATTGCCATCAAGCACCGGTAGCTTTCCATTGTTCTGATTCGGTGTTCTAGTTTGTCTGTCAGCTGGATGGTTGGATTCCTCCTTTCTGTGTGTTTTATTCTCCGACTGTTCAGGTCGGCCATCATTGACTGCTGCATCTTCTTGGCTCAAAGAGACATTTCCAGCAGCTAAAGAACAGTCCGTACAGTGCCAACTCTCGATCACCCCAGCAACATATAAATCCAAGCAATCCTCGATTGATGCAGGCTTCTTTGATGGTATTGCCAGACTGAGATCAAGGTCCTCGGTGGTAACTGATGTGTGCCCACATTCTTTGCAGGAGACATGTTTAATAACCTGACCGCGGAAGAGTGACTTGACCATTGTAGGTTCCTCATTATGCAAAACATCCAGCAAGGAACCAAGCATATTATTGCTGTCTTCCTTCATGCCGGGTCTGAAATCTGGACTCTTTGAGCACATATGTAAGAAGAGGTCCTGTGCAATCAGCATATCTCCTTCGCCATTGGTATCGGTTGTCTCTATGAAGAGCTTCTGCAGTTCCTGACCAAGGTACCTTGTTGGAGCATCCGGTCCTAACATCCTTGCGCGCAGCTTATCAAGTGCAAGGAGACTCTGCAACACTGCATTGAAGTAACATCTGTTCCCGCCATTCTGCATCCCTCTGACCACATTGCCTTGCCCATTTCGATCAACCATATCTGTGCTTAGCATTTCTTGATCGTGCTCACTTGTAGCTACTCTTATAGCCTCTCCTTGTTCCAGTGTCCTGCTATTATTCTCGTGGATTTGTCCCATTTCAGTCCACCCATTCCCCTCCTGTGCATCAACTTGCTGCATCTCTGATCTCTGCATGTTAGCTTCCTCTATTTGTTCCCTTGGTCCTGCACAAATCGGCTGCATCTCTTGTGCAAGCTGAACATTCTCATCCTGAGGTGCTCCAGGGGCATCTTTTCCATACATATCTTCCACTGGCCATAATTTGCTCTTCTCAATTCCACAATGCCATAGCAATGTCCAGATATAGGTTATAAATTCTCCTCCCGACTCGAGGCACTGCTTGTGCGCCTCCGCGTTCCAACTGGGGGCAATGTGTACTAGTAAATCTGCCCATAACCCAGACAGGATCTCCCAGCACTCTTCTTCAGTCTCTTGATCAATCAGTTCCTTCCCCAGCATTGCACCTAGTAGCACAACATCTTCTTTCTTTATTACATCGTCAGCATCTTGGATAGCCTTCTCTGCTTCTTTCATTAGTTGGTCATACCGGCTCTGTAATGAGTCGCAGTTTTTAAGAATATTATCTCGAGCACGTATCACGGTCTCTTCTAAGACCATCTTGGGTACATGAAAGCTATCAGGGATCAGGTCAGGCTTTAAAAGTAGCAGAGATGCACAGTATCGAGACAAGCTATTCGCAGTGATGTACATTTCCTGGAGCTTATCAGGCAACTTCTCATTCTCTTTCTTCTTCTTTTTTGTCTTCTCGTCCACGTCCAGAAGATATGGTTTTGATGAGCAGAAATTAGTGAAGTACAGCAAGAGGGAGCCCAGCAACCCAGGTTTGCTTAAGTCAACACCATGGCCTCGAGCAAGCTTCATCTCACACAGGCTGGTTGCAATGTGCCACACCAGAATTACATGAGAGCATGTGGGCAGGTCGAAGCAGGCCCAACCATACCGCTTCCTTCGGTCACCGTCAGACAGTGATGTGATAACCTTGGGCAGAATCCAACCACTCCTATCCTCATGATTTCTGTTAGGGTTGTCTGGCTGTTGTACGGCGTCAAGAGTGCTGAGCTTCTCTAGGTTTGCACAGAGCTTCTTCAGTATTGCCGGCCTGACACATTCAGGCACATTGATGGCATCGGCGAGGGTTGTTCCATCTTCCTTCTTTGGTACCATTCCTATGGTTATCGTGTGAATCAGATTCCAAAACCTTGGTCTGTCATCATATGACTCCAGGAAGACGTACTGGTCAATAAGTCCATGCCACTGCTTAGTAGTTATACTAGACGTGAAAAAGGATGATATTGTGCTCTCCATCCGTCTGTTTCTAGTGCACTCTTGCTTCTTCTGTGCATACCTGCACACAAGGAGTAATCTTGTCCAGTCCGAGACTAAGTAGCTGGACATCTCCCAGCACTCTTTGAACACCATAAAAAACATGAATACCCATGTGATGATCATGTCAATGTTGTAACCATGCACCACATGAGCCCAATCATTCTTCGGGGGCTTATAGACCTTATAGATGTCCACAGCAAGCCAGCAGACAACGCCGGAGGTCACCACGGAGAGAAATAGATTTGAGAAGAGAGAAAGCAACCCGTTCCAGAAGACTATAGGGTAGCGGGTGTTGAAGTAGTCGTTTACAAAGCCGAGTTGCAGCTCCATGACCCTGAAGGCGCGGTCAGTGTTCTGCTCCTCAAGGATCTTAGTCTTAACTAGCTTTCGGTTAATGAAGAAGAATTCTTGTGGCAGTGCCACATCCTCAAGCCGGCACCGAAGCAGTCTGGACAAGGCAAAGGCCAGAGAGAGATCTTTTGGGTCATTCCCCTGATTGTTTTCCGGGCTTAACAGGTGCCTGCGACATCCCCATATCCTGTCTAGGGTGACCAGCGATGATTTTTCTTGACTCGTAGCAGAACCATGCTTAGCTTGCTGGACCTTCTGGGCATTATCAATAGAGATGGCATACCGAGGCTTACTGAATTTGATGCTCTTATTGGTTTCTCCATGGACCAAGTATTTGTATCCTTCCATCTTCTCTGCATTGCAATCCTCTGGTTTCCAGTTGCTAGTATGAGGGCCTGCACGCATGTGCTCAGTAACGACCTCTGAACTCCTGCCATGCCAGACCGAACGGACCGCCAGACCATATGAAAAGAATCTGTACCAGCTCCTCAGTATCTGGAGGGCCAAAAGGGACCAGAGTGCAGGCGCGAACCTCGAGCCGCGTGACAAGTTCAAGAACGCCGACCCCAGTAGTCTCACCACGTTCCTCCACTCCAAGAACCGTCGCCCATGGCGGTCGTGAACACCATAGCCAGAGATGAAGTCGACATTGTAACGGAAACTAACAAGCACAAGGGCCCAGACCGGGAACAGCTGATTCTTGAAGTTCGCTGTTTGCATGGCCCCAAGCAGGTATAAGACAATAGAGTCAGAGACCGCATCAAAGATGCTAAAGATGGTTTTCATGATTATGTTGCGGATGTGGCGACGGAAGATGTCCATGATGAACATTGCGAGGAACAGGAGTGTGACCAGGACCACAAGAAACTCAATTCGAAACAGGACAAATTTTTCCTTGTTCAGCATGACAAACAGGGATGACACACCGTCGCGTATGTCTTGGATGCCCATCGCTTTCCTAGCCCTCTTGTGTTTGTTCCTATCGGGCAAGCGGAACCTGCAAGGCCAGTTCATCAAAGATATTCACTAAGAAGATGGACTTTGAATAAATGTGGTTGTGGAAAGAGTGGAGTAGTTTAATTCCACATTTCCCAACTCTTAGAGGGTGCTTACTGTCTACATAGACTACTTTTGAATTTCGTGCAGCATAATGAAACTTTTGTTCAAGCACAAATGAAGGACTGTGTCGATAAATGGAAGGTTCAGACTTTCAGCATATCTAAAAGCAGCTAAAGGATAGTTCCACTTTCCATTGGACCATTCATATGGCATAGCATCTTCTGATCAGGAATGTCTGCAACAGATTTCTTGATCTCCAACTATTGCTATGTCAAATTATTTATTTATTTGTGTGTTGGAATATCTGGGCCAGCCAAACTTACTTCAAGTTGACCGGAACCTGTAAATCTTCATTTTAAATTCCTTGGGTGAAAAAATTAAATTAAATTAATTTCTCATGTCAGAATATACACTCTCCTACATGTAGTACTTTGAAACATCATTGATTACAGAAGGGTAAAGTTATGTGCCTTTAGCATTTGTTTGCACTTAGTCTGTTTGTTTCCAGCTCAACTTGTTCATATTTTTGTTGGAAAAATCCCTATGCAGACCCGAGATCTTTTCAGTCCTCCATTTTATGGATTTTTCATGTAACTAGGCTAGGATTAAAAAAACATGTTTTGTTGCAGTTTTATTTGAAGCTGGAGGGCAAACACCAAGCTATGGAGAAACAGAATATTCAATTAGGCTAGGTAGAGAAGGTAATCCTCTTTAGTACAATGTAAGATCCCTTTTTGATATTCAGACAGTTAACATGACTCTACATGCCTACTTAGCAGTAACCAAAGTAGTGTTGGTATTCTCGATCATGGTTCAGTTGCACGTGGATGGTTTACTTAACCCAAACTTTATGCCAATTGAGAAGTATTTGTAGCTGCGTTGGTTGCTGAATTGGATTTTGATAGAACTTAGGTGTGCAGTGGTTCAGCTAAGATAAAGTACCGATGCTAGCTTATGAAGTGCAAAGCAAATGGCATGTACAGTTATTTCTGCAACTAGGTTTTGGTTCCTGTTCACATTGTGCCTTTGCATAGGGAATCATATTTCCTTAAATTAATCTTTCATCTCTTCTTCGGTGACTCGTACTCTGCCTAGACACTGGAGATGCAAAGGGAGAGGTCCTATCATATTATTGCTCTTCAGTAATATTTGTTGATTCCATTCAGGTTTAAATTTCTTTATTTCAGATGAAGTGGAAACTGTAAAACATTGAGCGATTAGCTTCTTAAGCAGAGGATCATTGAGCATGACAAGTGCCCGTTTGGATGTAATGTCAGTGAAACTTCATTCACTTTGCTCTGGAATGTCCACGCACAAAAATTATACTAATGGCTCTGGGGATTATTGTGACTGGGCTCAATGCCGGAGTGAGGTCTTTACTGACTACAGAAATACAGCCAGTCAAGAAAAGCAATCAGCGTGGAGAGTCAGGTCAGCGACTACATATGGCTAGGGGATTATTGTTCTTACTTAGTGGATCATATGGCTTGCTCAAAGTCATCAATTATTTGTCGATATCTTAGTTTCTGAAGCAGTGATGATGAAACAATGTCCTGAAAATTTGAAGCTGTGGATCAATAGGATCAATATTCAGATAAGGTACTCTACACAGCCTTAGATTGAGTCATGGCCTGACTAAATCCCCCTGCTCCTATTCTATCCCCCGTTTCTCTTGTTTTCTATTTTACTTAGAAGATGAGTCTCCCCTATGTAATTGCCTCCGGTTTTGCAGGAATGGATAGCGCTCAACCATGTTCCCAAATGCAGAAGGTGCAAACAAAGGCAAATATGAATCTCGGAGCTGCAAACCCGAGGTCGCGCAGGAGAAGAACAGCATTCTCGATCTTACCAAGGGACTGGCCGCAGTAAGCATAAATGTCCGGCAGTGAGAAGACTCGACGGAGCGTTAACAGGTATTGAAAAGAAGTATGCAAAAGTACTATCGGTAACTAGCTAGGGTGATCGGTGAGCAGTTTGAACCTGGAGGACTCAGTATAGCTGCTTGCTCATGCGCGATGG
Organism: Brachypodium distachyon; assembly: GCF_000005505.3. Classification (NCBI taxonomy): domain Eukaryota; kingdom Viridiplantae; phylum Streptophyta; class Magnoliopsida; order Poales; family Poaceae; genus Brachypodium; species Brachypodium distachyon. Next base: position 13,131,517 of record NC_016132.3, on the reverse strand, counting down.
CTGGAGGCAGCAGGGGGTGGACTCGTCTAGGTTTTAGTAGCTAGGTGGTGTCTGTCCTGGGGATAAACGGAGAGGACACCTTCTTATGGAGACGATACCTTTTCTACAGCATTATAATTATAGTTATATAGTAGTATTAGTATATGCCATTGTTTGACGATCGAATTGACTATTGAGCTAAACATTGATCGAGCATCTACTACTAATTTGTCTTTGCTGAAACCGGCGAGCTAGTGGGACAAAACTCTGCCGTTGCACTATAAAGAATGGACACCTCGTTTTTAAAGAAAAAAATGGAGGGGGCAAACCTTACATTGCTCGGTTATCTAAAGGAAAACTGGTTAGAACTACGACCAGAACAGGCTCGATCACTACCTTAGCTAAATCAGGCCTAAAGCACCATCAAAGTACTCCATATACAGCGAGATTAAGAAGCCGGCCGCCGAGCTAAAGAACACACATGATCTCTAACAATGTTTTTTGGTTAGATACTAAACAGATTTGGTGGTTGGTCCTTCACTATACCCGAATATGGATGTCTGTATTCAAGCATGAGATGCTAGAGGTGGTTGAGGGTTTTTGTTCCCACCTGTTCCAGGTGCTGCAGGCACCTTCTCCCCTGGGGTGGTCATGACAGCGGTTGACGTTACTGATGGTAATGTTCTTCAACCTCTGTCCCTTGGCTCGCCCCCTGAATACTCTATCCTGGGTGGATGTGCAAGACTTCAGATCTCGGATGCCTGGCTGATGGTAATGTTCTTCCTTTTGTTTGCAGCCGATACTGCGTTTTTTTGCTCGTCCTGTGCAATGTGTCTCACCCAGGTTTCATTGAAAAAGAACGCACATGAAACAGGCGGAGCTCAACATTGTTGTCGTCACTGCTGCATACTAGACCAAGTAATTCCGACTTCACCGGAGCAAAACATCATGAAATTTATATCATTATATTCGGGTTCAGTAGTTGTTGGTAATTGCGGTTTCATATCATATAGATCACATATATCAGTGAAGTGATTGCGGGTAAAATTTTGCCTTAACGAAACCAAATAAGTCATGTATTGAAATGGAGTTTCCTGGGATCCACGAGGGACATAATAAAACAGAAAGAGTACTTAATCACTTGGTCAAGCATATATAGTACGTAGGTTACACTTTGTTTGATTGGTTTATACTATGAGTACTGTGGCAACTTGGCTGAATACTGTATAGGTAGGCACGCTGTTTATTTTATTGGTAGCATTTTTTATGCCATCAGCATAAGGACAACTAGCCCATTTGTTTAAAACGCAATTACCCCACTTAGCGCATCTCCAATAATTTGTATGTTAGGTTGTGAGAAAAAATGTCCATATCATCTGCCAGCAATGTTTCATACCACTCTTCCAATGGATTGTATGTAAGTTTCCCAATAAGAGATGAGAAAATAAACCATCTTCTCTCTCATTCCACCTTGGAGATTGAGCAAAGGTTGTTGGTTGATCTACATACAACTTTGATCTCTCTCCTCATTTATTCATTGCCACATCATCAAAACATTGTAGGTGGTAAATGAACCAACAGAGTCATCCAACAACTATTGGAGATGCTCTTACCGTGCATGTTGTGTATGCAATTTTTCTTTCTACTCCCTCTTATGTATGTATGACCTCATAAAAAATTAAATCGGTTGTGCATGCTTAGTATCTTATATATACTAATACCAAATTATGCACGATAACAATTTTGTTTCCATTAATTGAGTGTCTTGGTTTAGCATGGAATATTCAACTAACAGTTCTGGATATTCAAATAGATTCCCACCAACTTCATCTGAAGATACCTTGCCCACGACGACACCCAGTTAAAATTGTGAATAGATAAATGTAGTCGAATTGCTAGCAGTTCCTTCCGCCTAGCTAGTTTTGAAGTCAATGGGTGAACAGTGACCACCATTCATAGACATTATTGGAAATTAGTTGTCCTTGGAAATAGCTGGGTTGCTCGATCGATTGAACCTCCCAGCCAACACACAGAGGGAGAGAGGGAGGAAGAGGGCCAGGAGATCGAGATGCTTTCCCCATATGTAGTTTCATCTTATATGATGGCCACCATGAAAAAGCTGTTCAAGATGGACAGCGCTACTGGTGCAGCCAGCGTGGAGCTCTGGGTGCTGATGACAACACTGTTGCTGGTGGCGAGGTTCCTGCTGGACTTCTCCGGGCCGTGGTACGAGGACAGGGCCATGGCGGCCACCGTCCAAGTCATCGATATGCTGAACTACTCCATGGTGCACTACACCATGGGGCTGATGCAGCTGTCGGCCAAGATGGTGAACGCCTACTTCCAGGTCTGGGCGGTGCTGCTGGTGACCCTCAAGTACAGCATCAAGACTGACCGCCCGTACGGGAGGTCGTCCAAGCAGATCCCATTGCTGGACCTCATGTCGTCTTTCTGGGCAGCCAACCTCATCCGGGTGCAGACCTTCTTCCTCCTCAGGATCCCTCTCTGGGTCATCTGGGGCCTCAACGCAATCCGCATCATTTCCTACTGTGTCTCCTCCGATAGGGCTGCTGCCATCAACCAAGAGAACGCCAAGCTGGTCAGCGACTACATGCGATACGAGCACACGCTCACTAGTACCGGTGATCATCCTGACAATGAGATCGTCAGGATTCAGTGGTACAAGTACCTGGTCTGTGGGGAAGAAGCGGCGTTTCATGATGCCCGACAGGAGAGGAGAGCTTCTTCATCAGCTCAGCCTCAGTACAGGGTTCGGTTGGATCCGGATAGCAAGAAGCTCGTTACATTAGACAAGATATGGAATGTCGCCGATGCTTACACTGGCAGCAGTGGGTTGCTTGGCAGCACCAGAGACGCTGACAACCAACTCAAAGACGTCTGCCTCTCCTTTGCCCTGTACAAGCTGCTGCGCCGTCGGTTCTACAATCTCCCGATACACGAGGCTAGCCTAGGGAAAACGAGGCGGCTTGTCTTGAACTACATCCTACTGGGGGGCTATGAGAGGGCATTCCGCATCACGGAGGTGGAACTATCCTTCCTCAAGGACTTGTTCTACAGAAAGCATGCTGCCATTTTCGCCCGCGGGTTTCCGGCCTTGGGTATGCTCATGTCTCTGTCTCTGATCGCGGCTACCGGATACCTTGCATACCCTGTCCGTCATATCCAAAACACGTTGGACAAAGACAGCGAAAAAATGATCACCCGCGGGGTGTCTGTCACTCGCCTCATAGTTGCGCTTATCGTTATCAAGGAGCTGTCGGAGGTGTACCTGTATGTATGCTCTCAATGGACCAAGGTTCTTATGATCTGTATGTATGTCAAGCACCCGCGCTTGCGGCATCCGTTGGTGGAGGCAGCCATGAGAACGATGTTCTGGTTCATCAGGAGGGGCAGGTGGGATCAAATGATCTTCCAATACAACCTTCTGATTTCTTATTCACAGACTTCCAAAAAATTCCCCAGAAGAATCAAGTTGGAGCCAGAGGTGAAGACGGCCATATTTGAGTCCTTCAAGGGCCTGCAGCAGCATCCGGAAAGGATCGAGTCCTACTTCTCCAATGCCTTCGGATCAAAGGAAACCATTATGCAGCAGACATGGGCGACTGATGAACTGGAGGCTGATACCCACAGAATACTGGTCTGGCACATCGCGACGTGCCTCTTTGAGATACATGTTTCTGATGAAGTGAAAAAACTCAAGTGTGCACGTCTTAAAAATAGGCTCTTGGCCAAAAAATCAACTACTCCAGAAGATGAGTGGCCACATTACTTAACTGCTGTCAGTTTATCGAACTACTGTGCGTACCTGCTTACCAAAGCATTGGTGCCGGACAACGGCATTGTTGTTACAAAGGTCTTGGATGTGGTACGAAAGGAGACCTCTCGTGCCGCTTCCTCCTCCAAGTCATTGCAAGATGTCTACAAAAAACTTATGGAGATTGCCAAGAAGCCCTCTAAAGAGTCTGAGGATGCGGCAAACGGAGAGGTCCATGATGAAGAGCATAATGGACAAGAAGCCGCTGGAAGTTCGGTACTCAAGGATGAAGCGTTCAAGATGGCCATCGATGAGCAAGATCCTGAGGGAGAGGAGCAGCACACAGGAGATGGTGACGACATTAATGGCTCCATGACCATGACCAACAATGAGCAGGTGCCCAATGGCAATGGGGAAGCCCCTCCTACCAAGGGTGATGATAACATCCAGAATTCCGTAATCCAGATGGGTGCAGAACTTGGGAAGCTGTTGATAGAGACTTATGAAGCAGAGAATGACAGAGCAGGTCTGTGGAGGGATCTGGCAGTGTTCTGGACGGGCTTCCTCCTCCACTTGGCGGCGTCAACCAGAGCAGCCAAGCATAAGACACGGCTTGTCGGAAAGGGGGAGCTCATAACACACCTGTGGGCTTTGCTGTCTCATGCCGGGTTTCTCGGGAAGACCATGCATGGGCAGACACTCCTGGACCCAGATGACCTTGATGATGTCGACCCGCTCAGATGATCAATTCCATGGACAGTTGTTGTTTTCTGTACTAGCTAGCTAGCTGGATGACCTTGATGATGCATGGGTAAACTCTGCTTACAAGTTGATGATGCTAGCTGTTGATTTTTCTGCAAAGGGCGGCCATTTTCGGACGCCTATTTAATTGTATCGTCCTATATATACTCGTATGTGTTTAAGTTTGTCATGTCTATCAATGGGTTTCTGTTTTGGTATTATTATACCTTCGATTTGCCACGGGCTTTATTAATGCTTATGGATTTGTGAGAGCTTCCGATTCTTTTCTCTTTTCTTTGTACAGCTCAAGCTTCTTCTGAATTTATGGCATTGTTGGCGACTATCAAGGTATTCTCTTCACCAGCATTCTTATTGTCACATTAATTGTTCATGGTTTCACTGAACTGATCATGTATTTTCTCAGGAATGTGCAAACCTTGAGAAAATCAGACAAAACATGGTGAAAGAAGGGCAGGAGGTTAGCTATGATAGGTGGGCTAAGGCAGCCGGAGTTGATGAGGCAATTCTGAAGAGTACACTGCAAGCAGGTTACTGCTGCAGAGGCCAGAGAGAGGCTGTTGGTTACCACTGAATGGCTTGTCAAGTACATTGCGAGGACATACACCGGAATGGGAACTGCTTTTGATGATCTACTCCAGGTTGCAAGATTATACTTGCTGACTATGTTTATCTCCTATACCTTGACAACTAGTAAACCTTTTGTAATCGAGTTATTGAAAATAACAGTACAGGCTGGGAAAATGGGGGTCCTTGATGGCGCCGAGAGGTTCGACAGTGAGAAAGGCTGCAAATTCTCGACATATGTGAAGTACTGGATAAGGAAAGCGATGCTAGCGCTCCTCGCTGAAAATTCTGGAGTAATCCAGCTACCTGTATGCCTCTGAAACCAACAACAACCTTGACATATTCGTGCAAGGAACAAAAATAAACCCTTTGCTCATAATATTTACTGACAATCCAATTATGCAAGTGTAGGCAAGGATGGAGAGTATCATCCGCAAAGTGAAAGAAGCTAAACGTGTAATCCGATCCAGCATGGGTAGGAATCCGATAGACGCGGAGATCGCTACCTTCATTGGCGTGTCGGTTTCCAACGTTAGGTTGGCAAGGAAGTGCTCTCGTCGCGTCGTTTCACTCTACACGGAGATCGGAACCGGACAGAACGCCAAGTTCATGGTACTCTCTGCTAGCCACAACACAACAACACCTTCTCAGAGATGAAATCAGATTTATGACTGAACAATGTTGTGTGCTCTCATCAGGAAGCAATGCATAGAAATCTATGAACAGTTTAACAGTCGTGAAAATTCATGTACACTTCGCCGAATGTCGATCTGACAGAAGGTTTGAACTGCAGGAGGTGACACCAGACACATCCCTGGAATCTCCAGACGAGGCCATCTTCCGGAGGCAGATGAGGGAGAGGCTGCTGCTCGTCCTCGACAGGCTCCCGGCGAGAGAAGGGCACGTGCTGAAGCTGCGGCATGGGCTCGAGGATGGCAAGTGCAGGTCCCTGGAGCAGATCAGCGGCATCTATCATGTGTCCAAGGAGTGGATCCGGAAGATTGAGAAGTCGGCCATGTCGAAGCTCCGGAACGAGGACGTGCACCATGAACTCAAGGACTTCAGTGGATTCTAGCACAAGAGAGCTCACCGCCTCAGCCCCTTGTGATAGGATTCAGAGTTTCAGACAGGAGTTTGTATATATTGACAACTTGCAGCATCACATCGCAACGCATGATGACACACTTGTCCTGATGTTGAGTTGGTGACCAATGAGTAGCCACTAGCACATACTTAATTATATCACAAACATGGAGATGTAATACAGGGTTAACTTGATTATATATATAAGGGTGAATTGACAGTGAAAAACTGTAAACAAAATTATTATTTTCATGTTTTTGTAGTTTAAGTTCATTTGCTGATTGGTAAATTGCATCCTCTATATTAATATTCATCTGAATACAATGGACTGTTTCCATGAATATTTTGGCTATTGAACAAAGGATTGTTGGCAAGAGGTATCATATATCATATCTAGCAAGTGAATCTAATCTAATTCCTGCGGTGAAACGTGCAGTTGGTGCACATACAGACGCTCTTGGGCACAATGCACTTTGAAAGAGCACCGGAGCCGATGATCTCGTCTCAATCTGCCTTGCAAGACCCTTCGTCGCAGACCATCGGAACCTTGATCGATGCGCAGTTGTCCTCTGCTTTCACCTCCAAGCATATGGACTGATTACAGGCCAACAATCCAAGTGGGGATCAGAGAGAATGACACCATTAATGTACTCCGTCCGTCCCGAATTAACTGATGTGGATTTGTATTTTGGGACGGAGTGAGTAGTATTGTTGTTTAATCCCTATGAAATTAATTTATCCATCTCTCAAAAAACTATATCCATGGTAAGTGTTTTGTGAAATGTGTGCAAGAACTTGGTACCTGAGGATACCACCATGAGAGCAAGAATGGCTAGCAGAACCAAGTAGCTAGTTAGTCCTCATGATCTTTGCTGAAAAGGCCAATCGAGTTTGAATGAGTTGGTGGTGCTTAATTTTTTAATGTTTCAACCTTGTGAAGACCAAATGCATGTAACGTGTGGGTTTACAGTGGAGACAATGCTTACTCTTTCGGAAACAATTTAGAGCTACCTTTTCTTGTCCAAATCAAAAATCAAATTTTTGGTACCCGTTTTTGTCGATGTTGATGGAACTAATGAACAAACAAAACCCAAGAAGCCTCTTTCAGTGGGTGATGGTGCGGTGCGGTCGAATCCACCTGTGACACAAGGCCGCGCAGCCCCACCAACCATCCACCACCTACCCCTCTCCGCCTCCTTAGCCCCCCTCCCACTCAGCATCCCTCTTCATCCTGAACCGACCCCTCCCCCCCCTCTCTCTCGCCCCTCTCCGCCTCCCTTTATATCTCGTTTCCAAACAGCGCTCCTCTCTTCTCCTTGCACCTGCCTGCGCTCCACCGGCCCCTCTCCTCGTGTGGCCGCGCCCTTCTGCCCGTGCAGGGATGCGATCTCTAGAGGTCGGATCCGCGCGCTAGGGCCTCCCTATGGCACATATCACCCCAGATCTGTGTCGGCACGAGCCCGCTGCCATGGATCCGCCGGGAAGGAGCATGCCGTCATGGATCCACCACCATGGAGGAAGGAGAGGAGCGTGGACCCGGATCGGCGCGTCGCCGCCGTCCTCATCCTCGTGCGTCGCCAGGGGAGTCAACGCTGCCGGTGAGTTTTTTGTACTAAATGACACTTATTATGAATCGAAGGGAGTATAAATTGAGGTTTTCAAATCAAAAGTACTTTCTCCGATCCATAAAAAGTGTTACCCATTTTGTACTACGTTAGTACAAATTTCGTACTAAGTGGCGACACTTTTTGTGGATCGGAGGAAGTAAATTGTTTTTTGCAAATTGGGAAAATCAAAAGCTAGAAATTAAAATGGAATAAACCTTTTTTTTTAGGTCTAAGAATTGAATGTACCAAGGGAATCCCCCAGGCCGACAGAACAGCCCTTTTCTAGCTTACCCAAAAGGCCCACGTCCGAAGCCCATGGGTCTTCTCTCTTCCGCACCACCAACCCCCACGAAGTGACGAGAACACCCCTGGTCCATCACTGTCCCCGACATTGGTATAACCCGTAATTAACCCTGAACGTTCCAGGCCCAAATCCGACATTTCCACAGACCGGACACGCGAGCCCGTGGTCTGAAAACGGAAAGCCGTATCACACAACACACACACCACTTCGCTGCAGCACTAGTACAGTACAGCGCCTCCCCCTCACTGCAGAAGAGCCAAAGGGGAGAGTCGAGAGAGCTTGGCGGCGGCGGCGGCGGCTAGGGTTTTGCTCCCGGACGACTTCTACGGACACCCCTTCCTTCTCCTCCCCCGTCAGTTCGTCGTCCGTGCATGGTAATCTCGTCGAGGGTGGTGGCGGTGGTGGCTGCTTGCTAGATTCATTCGTCTCGGGCCGTGGGGGTTTAAGTTAGGGTTTGGGGAATGGCGTCGATGAACCAGTTCGACCTCCTCGGCGACGTCGACAACGACGACCCCTCGCAGCTCGCCGCCGCCGCGGAGAAGGCGAAGGCGGCGGCGGCGGCGGCGGCGGGGGCCAAGCCTGCCGCGGGGGCGGGGGCGGGGGCCAAGCCGGCGGCCAAGCTGCCCACCAAGCCCGCGCCGCCCGCGCAAGCCGGTGAGCTTCGATTCGCTCTTGATGGGGTTCTCTTTCTCCCTCGATCTCTGTCTGTGTGCGTTGTTGTTACAAGGGTGCGCGATTGTAGGGTTGCTGGATCGATCTCTAGATGGCTTTTGGTAGTTTGGTACCCGCGGATTAGAGTAGAGTGCTGCGAATTTTTCAGTCTGCTTGATTTGATCTGATGCTCATTATGTGTGTTGGTGTTCCTCTGTTCTGTGGTTGCAGTGGAGGAGGCGAGGAACTATGGTGCTCCGAGGGAAGGAGCTGGGCGCGGGAGAGGCGGACGCGGAGGCAGGACTGGTCCGAGGCGAGACTATGGTGATGCTGATGCCAACGGCTTCGATGGAGGGTATGGTGGTGGTGCCGTGGCTCGTGGGGAGGATGGTGAGGGGAGGCAGGCACGCGGGCCGCGCCAGCCTTACCGTGGAGGAGGAGGCGGCCGTCGTGGCGGCTACGGTGATGGGCAGACCACTGAGGAGTTTGGTGGACGCCCGCACCGGCCCTATGAGCGCCGCAGCGGCACTGGCCGGGGCTTTGGGATGAAGCGTGACGGCGCTGGCCGTGGCAACTGGGGAACTGTGACTGATGAGGGACTTCCCCAGTTAAGATCGATTGGTCATTTAAGCTTTGGTTTTTGTGATTGATGAATTGTTTTTTTAGTGTTTGACCATTTATTTGCTTGTTTAGGGAAACTGTGGAGCCTGTCAACACTGAAGAGACTGCTGCTGCTGTGGCAGAGGATGAGAAGAAGCCTGAAGATGCACCACCGACTGAAGTTGAGAAGGACAAGGAGGGTGCAGTGAATGAAGAGGAAGAAAAGGAAGCTGAAGAGGATAAGGTATATTTCTGCTATCATCTCATTGCTTTACAGACACAGTTTACACTTTACACTGTCTTGCCATAGTAGCATGTACATTTTGTATTGGTGACGAGGGTGATGGTCACTATCTTGCTGGACATGCCAGACACCATGTTTCATAAGCTTGCTACCATATGCTATTTTGCGGAAGTCATACAGTTACTCAAACAGTCTTGATATTTCCTTTACAATGCTCGCCTAACAACTACTTTTGTCACAGTACAAAAATGGTTTGAATTAACCTCCCTGGAAGCTGCATTTTTTTCCTCATCGCATTTTTTCCTTGTCTTTCATGTACTTCAGTCATAATGTAATATGGAGTTCATCTTTCAAGCCATATTGCTTAGTCTGATTGTCATATTTTGAAATTTTCTTCTCATTGGTGACCAATGCTATATACTTCAGTCATAATGTATCGCCTCGTTTTTTCTATAACCTTATGACACAAGCTTTTTAGCACTATGTCAGATCCTCCACCAACTGTGACCTCAGTGAGCAATTGATTGCTGCTGGGTGCTTGCGATATGTGTTGACTAACCAATTGGTAGCTGAGTTGCCACTTTAAAGGCTAAACTGTTTTTTTTGGTAAGCGATAATGGAATATCCAGTGAGTCTGTTAAACTCTCTGGATCTTATTTTTTTTGAACCTGCACCTAAGTTCGTGTTTTATCTAGCTGGTAGTTGGTTCATATAACAGCTTACATTCTTTGATGTATTGTTTAGTCTTGTTAGTGCAATAGTTTTCCCTAGAGTTTCTGACTTTCTGTTATTTCGTCGATCTGTTGAGTGTCATTTCCTTGCTTGTTGGTTTCCACAGTTTGCTCTGAGATTTCCCTGGGCTTGTTTTCTGATGATGTTCAGTTAGAGTTGCACTACCCCAGTACCCCTTCACCATCTTCCCCTCTTTTTTGGGTGGTTTGTTGTGATATTTAACTTCTCTTACATTTCCAGTTACCTCAGTAGAAGTTTGATTGGGTCTGTGGCATGCTTGCACTCTTTCTGATGTTTTTTCTCCTATTCAATGTGTGCCTGACCAAGGGAGTTTTTGCTGAGAAAATGTTGACATGTCATCATCCAAGTACTATCACATTTGTCATTGATAACATGTACCCTGGCTGCCATTATACAGGAGATGACTTTGGAGGAATATGAGAAGGTATTGGAGGAGAAGCGGAAAGCTTTGCTCGCACTGAAGGCCGAGGAGAGAAAAGTTGAAGTTGATAAGGAGCTGCAGTCCATGCAGCAACTGTCAGTTAAGAAGGTTGCTGATGAAGTATTTATCAAGCTGGTAAGTTGTGCATATGGTGTTCTTCTTTCTTGTGCCTGTGGTCGTATAGATGTTAATTTTTACCTAATCCCCCTGATGCAGGGCTCTGACAAGGAGTTGAAAAAGAAAGAAAATGCAGAAAGAGAGGAGCGTGCCAAGAAGGTATGCCTATTTCTGTTTGCCCTGCTAAACTTCTGCTCTGTATAACCGGTGTAACTTCTAAACTTTTATCTGAGTAAACTGTTCTATATCCTAACTGTTATGTTTCCTGTTCTGTTTGTTCCCTGCCTGAAGTCCCTGAGCATCAATGAATTCCTGAAGCCGGCTGAAGGTGAGAGGTACAACCCTGGTGGCCGGGGTAGGGGCCGTGGGTTCAGGGGCCGGGGTGAGCTGCGTGGGGGTTACAATGGTGGCGGTTACAACGGCGGTGGTGGTAGGCGACAAGCTCCTGCTCCAGCGATCGAAGACCAAGCCCAGTTTCCGACGCTAGGTGGGAAGTGAAGGGGTCCATGCCCTGTGCCCTGATACAACTAGCAGCAGCCCGGTTCACCCGGAACTGTGTCCTTGTTGAGTTGCCAGTAGTGTGTTGTTTCGCCCATCTTTTATTTATCATTGTCTCATTGTCGTCATCATGTATCCCGTGTACATCCGAGGTGCACCCATCAGTGTCGTGTCAGTCAAAATTAGCAGCTTCTTGTGTTTTCTTTATAGGACAAATGGCATGTATGAGATGTTTTTCTGGTGCCCTTGCTGCTCTCAGTGTGCCGGTTTGGTTCAATGATTTTGCTCAGTTGAGAATCAGTCATGTTCCTTTTTATATATTTTCTGTCTTGCGTATTTACTGTGGGGAGTCAATTCTGCCATGGCAAGGCACTTGGAAAAATGTTGGCAAATCATAAACACAAAAATTGGCTCAGATTCACAAGCAATGTGACTCCAGACCAACAGGCACTGAACCAGCACAATGTCTTTATCTGTTCATGCAGGAAAAGAACGGAAAGGCTAAGCCAGGTCTCAGCACAATGTAAAAAGACCTAGCTAGTACTAGATATAAACGGAGCGTAGAAGCAAGAATTGGCACCATATATATCTCAAGCAATGAGATTCCACAAAGGCAGTATATATGAAACAGCACCAAGTATAGCAGCATACTTTTCTCAGTTGGCTAATGCGCAAAAACAAGAGCTAACCCAGAGAGCTCAGCATAATGTAAAGCCCTACTACAATACCATCTACTCCATTACTATGAACAGCAGCAAAAATTGGCAGCATATACATACCTCAATCACTACATTGTTACACAAAGGCAAAGAATAGTAGTATATATTTCATCTTGGCTGGCTGCAATCTGCAGCTGAAGGATACCACAATCTGTGGGACAGGTCCTCCCTATCTGGATCCCAGGCACTCCTCAAGGTCTCATGAGAACGATTCACTTCACCGACACACTGCGACTGCGGGTCAGGCTGAACCGGGCTGCTCTGCTCCTGAAAATGCAGCCGGTCGCTCTGCATACGCCGGCTCATGCTACCGGCGTCGCTGCTGGGAGCCAAAATGCAGCCGGATTCCAACACCATGTCACCCTCCAGTATGCGGAGAACCTGTAATAATATGGACATGGAAGAAGGGGTAAGCACACACAGGAAGATCATTCCTAGTAAGAGCTTCAGATGGCTGAGATGTTTGCATAGGGTCTGACTTACATGGGACATGCGTGGCCTTGAATGAGGGTCGCGTCTTATGCACAGGTTTGCTGCGTGTAGCATGCAGTAGACCTCGTTTTCACAGAAGCGGTCCTCGAGGCGTGGGTCGATGAGTTCGTCGATCGCATGGTCTTCCAGTAAAGGTCGTGCCTGTTGCAAATGAAGGCGAGAGGATTAGTATCATAGAATGTGGCACAGATGGACCTCGTTTGTGTCGGGTGATTGATTGGAAACAAGTAGAGATATATCAGCCAGTTCCATGTCAGTGGATGTAAACAGCATTCAAATAGTAGATTCCTTAAACGTCATTCTTCGGTTAGAGAAAACTATCACTGCTGACTTGGTCATACTCATACTTTATAGTAATACCACTATAATGGTAACATATCATTAACTGACAAAACAGAAAACAAGAAAGGAAACTACGATACTAGTGATTAACCGAGTGTTTGGTGCCTTGCAAACAAATTAATAATTTGGTGAACTCACCCATTCAGTTAGAAATTGCTGGCCCTTCGGTCTGTTAATATCGACAGCCTTGCGTCCGGTGACAAGTTCCACTAAAACAACCCCGAATGAGTAGACATCGGCCTTCTCGGTTATCTGCCCGCTCTGGGCATATTCAGGTGCCAGATAACTAAGCATAGTAAAAACAAAAGGGGGTAAGATTTGACCAATTTCAAAAATTACATTTGTCCAAGCATGGAAAGTATATATATATCTGATTACTTACCCGAATGTACCAATGACTCTTGTTTCAACACCCATGTCTCCGTCAGGTTGCCACCTAGCCAAGCCAAAATCGCCGACCTGTCACACCATTATGAAGAAACTTCAACCTCATAATGTAACGACAATCAATACTTAACGCGGTGACTCAATGGGAAGACAAATCTGTCACACTTAACATTGCATAATAAATCTAAATATGAAAGTAACTTTAATGCATGACAATGACTTTTTCATATCAGTGGCTCCAAATGTATCACTTGTTCACAATGACAATGGTAGCATACCAGCGGCTCAAAATCATGTGTGACGAGGATGTTGTTTGGTCTCATATCACGGTGGATTATACAACCAACCCTACATTCTTCATGGAGGTATCGCAGCCCTCTGGCGGCTCCCACTGCAATCTTCTGTCTGGCAGCCCACCCCAACGTCTCTTTGCTACGGCCTAAAATTGTGCAGCCAATAGTTTAGTTCAGTAAGGTCATACTCATGCCTCAAATAAATGCCGTAAAACTAGCTTAGATTCCATGAGAAATCAGGGCAAGCATTGTGCCGCAGAATCTGATGCATTTTTCTCTAAACTTCTCAAGTTGTCAGTGTGCAGACTAAAAAACTAGCTTAGCTTACCATAAAGATGAGTATCCAGTGATCTGTTGCAAATGTACTCGTAAACTAGCAAACGCCTCTTGTCTTCGACACAGAAACCAATCAGCATCACAACATTCCGGTGCTGCGCGCAGCTCAGAACCTCCACCTCCGAGCAGAACTCGACATCGCCCTGGGAGCTAGCTAGTTTGTGCTGCTTGACAGCAATTGCTTGGCCATCAGGTAGCACCCCTCTGTGAACAGACCCAAACCCACCTTCAGCCAAGAAATTTGCTTTCGAGAAGCCACCAGTTGCATGGTCCAGTTCTGCATAGCTGAACCATCGTGGAGGCTTCCCAAATACCGGCGTCTTATGCTGGCATATCGAGCACAAAGGCGGTGGCCCAGGAGGAGCACTCCTTGACAGTGAGACAACATCTCTCACATTTCCTCTGAAGTTCAAGTCTGACCTGCTCCTGACTGCACTGATTTCAGTCAGTAGATCCAGCTTGGAAATCTTCTCGAGCAAGGCATCTGCAGTAGGAGTTCTTCTAGTTCTAGGACGGTTTCGTACTAATCTGGATGATGCAGGTTCCTCCAGAATGTCAGCCATCCATGGTTGGAGTGATGAGGCTGCCGGAGGAGCTGACGTTTCGCTCTCAGAGTCAGATATGTTGACATCCAATTGCTTGAAATCATCCGTTTCTGCTTCTTTCTTCAGAGAGCTGTTTGCCCCTGGAGCACAACATGGAGAAGTGCCAGGGTCTGGACTTGCGACAGAGGATGTCCCGGTGATATCCATGGTTGCTTCTTTCTTCAGAAAGCTATTTGTTTCTGAAGCACAAAATGGAGAAGTGGCAGGGTCTGGACTTGCGACAGAGGATGCCCCGGTGATATCCATGGTTGCTTCTTTCTTCAGAGAGCTATTCGTTTCTGAAGCACAAAATGGAGAAGTGGCAGGGTCTGAGCTTGATACAGAGGATGTTCCGACATCGGTGCTGTAAAATGGTGTTTCTGGCTCCGGGCTGCTACTTGGTGTCACAGCAGGACCTCGAATCGAAATCTGCTCCTCCTTTACATCACTTGCATTTTCATGAACTGAAGCACTCAGCTCGGGCTGCGGCGGCGCAGTTGCTTCTGACTTCACTCTTTCAGGAGATTTCACCAGATTAAGCCGAAGCACTTTGGGCCGAGAGCGCTTCATAACGACGATATTACACTGCAGTTCTTCCATGCAACGCTTCTCCTCAAGCTTCAGCTCCCTGAGTAACACAAATTTAACATGATCACTAGTTAAGGGGCTATTCAAAAGCAACAACACATATGACTATGCCAACACTGGAGCTGATGTGCTACTGCCACATTACCTGTCTAGAACAACCCAGCTGGCATGCGCTCGCTTCGATTCGGTGGCCACCACGCCGGAAGGAGAACCGGAGACAATCCGAACCTTCACATTTATCTACAAAACAAAAGAACAGAAGTTAAAAAGGAATATTGCCAAGTGACAACTGACGGACAGCAACAGCAATAGCTATAGTTCAGTATCCAAATTTAACCTTGCTGGGATCATACACGTCGCGGAGTTTCAGCATCATCTGAGCACAAAGCTCGGAGACGTCCGACTTCTGGTTCGACACTGCCTTGTGGCCGCTCGCGCAATCCCCCGCAAAGAGTGGGAATCCCCAGAACTTCCTGCCTGGAAGGAGAAAGAGGGGCACGAAAGATTTCAGCCAATGCAAGCAAGAAAATTATGAGTGCAGACAAGTCATGATCCTGAACAGCTCAACGAAAAGACAGTGGTATCTGCCAGTCATAATCCTGGCCATTTCAAGACATTATTCAGGTGCAAGAGGAAGAACTGACATATTAAATCCTGAAGAGCTAGCTAATACAGTGATACGAGTCTGTCTGTCTGTCTGGGACATTTGAAGGCATTTCCAAGGCAAAATTGTGCAGAGAAAGCAAAATCCTGAAGAGCTGAACAATGCAATTCATATGCAGAAAGGGAGGGTGTAGGGAAGGTGAGAAGGTGCGTACCGGAGGAGGGCGGCGGCGGCATGAGGACGAGGAGCAGGATGGAGTCGCCGCGCTGCACGACGTGCGTCAGCGCCCACGCCACGGCCGTCCTCGGGACCTCCCTCGCCGCCGCCCGCGCCGCCACGACCACCACCGCCGCATCCTCCTCCGGTCCCCGGCTCTGCTGCTCACCGTCCGCCGCCATCTCCTCCCTACCAAACCTTACAAGAATCGAAACCGCAGCACCCCCCCGGGAGAACTGAACCAGACAGTAAAACTAACACCGCACCAGAACGAGAGATTGGGGGAGACAGAGACAGATGCAGGCGCGACCACCGCCGCTACGCGCTAGCTCCGAAGGCGAGGGAGACGAGGCAGGAAGGAATCGACGGTGGTGAAGAGAAAAAGGGGAAGAGGCGTCTTTTACTGGAGCTTTTGCTTGGGCTTGGCTGGGGGACCGAGCAGAGTTCAAAATTCCAAACTGAAACTGGGCGAGAAAGAAAGGGAGGGCAACTTTAACTGAAACTCAAACTGGCGCGCCGCCAGAGCCGGAGAGACAGCGACGTGGGGAAGAAGAAGAAGGGCCGCCGGCGCTGACAACGACGAGATTGGTAGGCCTGTGCTTCGGCTTGGCTTGCTGGAAGCAGAGGCGGCGGCCAGGCCACTCAAGGAAGGAAGAAGAGAGGCACTGTCTGGCAGACAGAGAGAAGCTCAGAAAAGCAATTAAAACTCCATGGTTGGCCGGTGAGGTTGCTGGCCGGCAGTGAACCTCCGTCCGTCCGTCCGTCCGCCCAACGAAGGAAAGCTCTCTCTCAACTAAACTATGGGGTTTTGTCACCGTCGGACGTCACACCGGCCTTAACCCCTGCACCTCGGCGTTGTGCTATATCTACGGAGCTCTGCCACTCCCCTAGTCCCCTGCTTCAGCTTTCTCCAGTCAACATAATTAGGACACACGACACGACAACGACCAGGGCCTGTCTTTTACGAGTCAGAAGAACTCAGGCCGACACGACGGGCCCACATGTCAGACGCAGTTGCTGCATATAAATTGTGGGGCCCGCCCGCCGTCCTCGGTGGACAGACAGCGTGCTACTCCAAACTTAGCTTGGCTCTCGTTTGAATTTTGATCGATCTTCTAAAACTGGTGCTCAATATAATCCGTAGATGAAGAGCAGGATTAATTAGCGTGTGTTTTACCTACACGAGCTTAAGCATGACGCCAAACTCTAGAAAAATCATGTCGCCGCATGGCCCCGACGGGTTTGATTTTTGACAAATTTGGCCAAGAATTTGTTAATTTTTCCCTTTTACTTTAATTTGCATACAGGCTGCGGCATTTTTGAAGCGGTGAAAGAGAGCATACACATTTGGAATTGACAGAAAGGGAACATGGAAATTGATCATCATCGTCATATGATCGAAGGAGAAAGAAACCGAAACAGGGCATGAATCCCTCTTTTTTTTTACGAAAACTACCATTCACAGCTTATTATTTGTCTTTTAACAGTCTGAAAAAAATATCCGACCATTGGAGCGGTGACTCTGCTTCATAAGAAAAAGGCTGGCTGAAAAATCGTGTTTCAGTGCACTTTCCGAACCGTATTACTTGTCACAAATTTAACGGTGTTTCGTGTCCTGTTTAATTTAAATTCATCGGCTCGGATTAATCTCGGGGGCATCCAAGGAGGACATATAGGATAATAAAATATACTCCAGCAAAGGCGAGTGGTGAACTCGATGCGTTTTCCATGGCATGAATGCATGCTTGGCACGGAGGTTAAGGGCAGCAGCTTTAATTTGCATGCAACACTACACGAGAGCTTTTGGTTTTGATCATTGCACTCTTTTCTTTTCTTTTCTTTTCTTTTTGCATCGACAGTCGCGCATCGATCTCGATCGTTTTCCCGGGTCCTCATGTTTGAATTGAGGAAGAACTAGTATACACTTGGAAAACGAATGCCTATGCAAAGCTACGACGACAAGTTTACTTTGACGGAAAAAATTCAAACATTTCTTTAACCAAGCCGGTTAAGGATTTGAGAAACAATGTGATTAGGCTACTAATTAGAGACTTAAGAGTAGATACATAGCTACTCTCTGGCTAGATCAATGCCTAGCTAGCTAACATATGCTGATGTGCCTAAAAAACAAAACAGAACTGTAAGTCCATAAGCGTGCAGAGTCTGAATAGGCAAAGGTTTTTTTTTTTGCCTAGCTTGTTACAAAATATAAAATCCTCATATCTCGGTTAATTAACCGTTTCGTTTCTTTTTGTCAAAGAAAGGAAAAAAAAAGCAGCCGGGTTTTGTCATATGGGCCGTTCTTTTTGGGCGTTGCTGGGCCTCAATGTGCTCGACCCACTGCTTCTTCTTCCTCGTCGTCTCTCTAGCTTCTCGACAGATTGTAAGGTTTCTTTGTCTCCGGCTGACACCGCCGACAAGCCTTGTTCCTACTCAATTCTAAGCATAAACCTTCGGGAAACAAGAACGCCCAAGTTCCACATATAGCCGCACGGCCAAAATAACACAATCAATTCCAGTCAGGAGTCATGTTAGTCTATCAGCTCCAGTAAGTTCTAGTCTCAAAAGAAAAAAAAAACTCCAATAACTTCTTACTATTCCATAAACTTGTCCTGAAAATTTACAATCATACATCGATCTGGGCACGAGGCCAATTACAAAACCCTGACAAATACGTCACTTTAGCCTCTAGGAGTCATTCAGCTGCCTCTTGTAAGGTAAGGTGAGTGAAGGCAACAAAAATTGAAAATGATACTAGGGCAACATATAACCAGTGATCCAGCATAGAGTACAAACGACAATAGGAAGACACGATTCACTCATTTCGGTTTTTAATCCAAAAGAGAGATAACTGAACCTCTTAAAATCATATACTCCGTAGCTGGCTAGCTGCTAAATCGAATACCAGCAACACATAAAAACCCATGAAAAGCGCGAGATCCACACCCCAAGAAGGAATATATGGATTAATCTGTGCATCAAGAAGTGATAGCTCTTTTTAGTGCAAACAGAGATATGGCAGCTAGAAATTAAGGACCTTAACATATAGCTATCAGGAGGGGATCGACAGTCTTATTGCTACCAGTAGCAACAGATATCTTGATATTGTTTATGCACTAAAAGCATAGCTGTCAACATACATATTCATATAGGACAGCAGCAGTCCTAACGAGGAACATGAGTTCAATAAGACACCACACTTCAGATAATAGGACTCACTTGAACAAAACCATGTTCACCAATAATCGCCACAAGAGCACGCCCCGCCCTTGAAATGGTGGAACCGCTTATTGTCCCTCACGATGAGCTCCCTTCCGACAATCCTTGACATGATCTTGATGGCATTGTGGCAGTCTCCGCAAATCCTGAGGTTCTTGATGATGCGAAGCGGAGTCCTTGCCGGGGTGCTGATCAAGCCATAGGCAATTGCCAGCCTCTCGCTGTGGTACATCAACGCCTGCTCCTTCGCCTCCTGATCAATGTCATGGAGGACATACCTTGTGTCTGGGACATACCGCTGCTCGGTCACCACCTTCTTTTCAATCTTGGGAGGCAGCCTATACTCCCCCAGCTTGTTCCTCCCATCAAGCATGTTAATCCCAAGGCGCCTCTTGGGAGGAGGAGTTGGCAGCTTCTTAGGATTGACTCTGGATGGATCGAGCGAGACCAGCAACTCCTCTGCCCGGTCCTCAAGGTCGATGTCACCATTCATCCGTGCCAGGTTCAAGAGTGATTCCCAAACCACTGCGGTAGGCTCAAACGGCAGCTTCTCAATGTACTCCACAGCCTCGTTGAGATGCCCCGACTTGCCGAGGACTTCGATGATCCCAACATAGTGCTCCTCACCAGGCTCGATGCCATGGTCCCTGGACATGGCTTCGAAGTAAAGCAGCGCCTCCTCGATGGCGTCCGAGTTGGCGCACGCATCGAGCACCAGCGCAAACGTGCGGCCGTCGGGCGCGATGCCGCACCGCTTCATCTCCTCGAAGAGCTGCAGCGCGTCGTCCCCGAGCCCATTGGCCGTGTACCCATCGATCATGATGTGCCAGGAGGCCATGTCCCGGTCGGGCATGTGGTCGAACGTCCTGCGTGCGTGGGTCATGTTGCCGCACTTGCCGTACATCTCGAGCACCTTGTTGTTGACCTGGAGGTCGGCGCGGAAGGGCGAGCGGAGGAGGAAGTCGTGCACCTTGCGGAGCTCCTCGAGCAGCTTGGGGTTGGAGCAGGCGGCGGCGAGCTCGTAGAAGGACGGCGCGTCGGCGCGCGCCCCTCCGGCCAGCAGCTCCACCGCCTCCTTCACGCGGCCCTCACGGCACAGCCCGATCAGCTCCGTAGGGCCCATCACAGGAGGCGGCGGCGGCGGGGCCTGCTGCTGATGCTGGGGCGGTGGCGGGCCATAGTTGTTCCTCGGAGGCGGTGGCGGAGGCCCCTGCTGCTGGAAGTTGTTCCTCGGAGGCGGAGGCCCCTGCTGCTGGTAGTTGTTCCTCAGCGGGGGAGGCCCTTGCTGGTGCTGGTGGTAGTCGTTCCTCGCCGGAGGAGGCCCTTGCTGCTGGTGGTGGTAATTGTTCGCCGGCGGGGGAGGCCCTTGCTGCGGGTAGTTGTTCGCCGGCGGCGGATGGCCCTGAGGAGACCACTGAGGAGGAGCATGGCGCGAGGGCGGGGGCGGGGGGGCCCACTGCTGCTGATGCGCGTGGTTGGGGACGGCGGCGGCGGCGGCGGCGGCGGAAGGATTGTAGGCGTAGGACGAGGAGGAGGAGAAGGCGCGGGAAGGGGAGAGGAGGTGGAGCAGGGAGCGGGACCTGGACGACGAGAAGGCGACGGAGCGGAGCGGGTGGGCGGCGCGGTGGATCGCGGCGGCGGCGGCGGCCATGGCGTTCGAGGAGAGAAGGGATTCTGGCTTCTGGGAACGAAACAGCGTGGGGGTTTAGCGAGATTAGGATGAATGGATGAGATATTTCTGGGCTCGCAAATGGGCCGTCGGGTTGCACTAGCCCTTTACGCTTTCAGCCTTCGATCAGAAGCTGAGAGAGGCCCGACCCAAATGCTTTCAGCGCAACAATCATCAGAGTCTCAAATAAAATATTACATGCATGTATCTAGACGTTTTTTAGAAATAAATACATTTATTTTTGAACAAATTTGAGACAAGAATTATGAAACGGAGAAAGTACTTCCTTGAACTTCTAGTTCCTCCGACCATAAGCAGTACTTTCTTCGAACCATATTACTTCTCAAATTTGCCCAAATATGGATGTATACATGTAAATGTAATATTTTGACAGGTAATTCAAAATTAGCAGATTCAGTTTACAGAAGTTGGTTTCAAAGGTTTCTCTGATGTCAGCGTGTTACTTCCCGTTTATCCGGATTTTTTGTTGTCGCACTTAAATAAATCCAGATCATAAGCTCCTTCCCTCTGGTTTCTAAAAAAAAATATGCTCCTTCTGTCTGAATAAAACGTACAGTAGCAGGTTCAGGTTCAATTCAGCTCTTCATTTCAGTTCAGAAAAAAATATATGGCAAGAGATGGATAGCTGCTAGGTACAAAGATCTTGGCGGATATAAAGGGCAAATAATCCCAATACATTTATTGTTCAACAGACCCTAAAACGAAACGAGAAAAGTTCCTCGGAAAAAGAAAGAGAAACTGAAAGAAATCTGTACAGGCAGCTGGACCAACAGAAGGATGAATTATAACTACTAGAACAAGTCTCAGGGAGAGAAGGAGCAGCATGGATAAGCTCATTTCGCTACACACCTACAATACAAAATGCAAATTGCCCTACAGAAATGCTGAGCTTGCAGTCTCTAACCCCCCCTCCCCCCAAACAGTCCAGACCCTCGGCCGGAAATCTTAGGACTGGAATCTCACGGATGTGCCCGAGTCTCTTCTGTCGCCGCTAGTCTCGAACTCGCTCGAGCTCGCCTTGGACTCGGTGTCCGTGTTGCCACCATGGCCCCTCCGGCTCCTCCGGTCCTTCGATAAGATCACAACAACAGAAGGTTCAGATTCTGTAACGGGAATGTTACATAACATGGACTGATATTTGAAGTTGAACAAGCAGAGGGAAAGTGGCAACAACCTCCCGCGACGGGACGTCTTCCGCCTCGAGCATCCGAACAACGTGACCCATCGTGGGTCTCTTCTCTGAATGCGGGTCGACGCACCTCAGCGCCACTAGAAGAGCACGCTTGAGGGCCCGTATGGTTGGTTTTACCTCCATGTCAGGGTCCACCACCTCCTCGGCTCTTCTCGAGCCAACCATACTTTTCAGCCACTCCACTAGATGCACCTGCAGGGGATCCATCTTGCAGTTGATTAACAGGACACCCGCGACAGGATTGCACAAGTAACAGAAGGGCTACTGGGCATAAATGAACAATGCGAGACACTAGTACGGACTGCTGAACATGCATGATACACCTGAGAGATAGTAGGATACATGCTCACCTCAGTATCTGGACGACTATTATCAACAGGATCCCTCCCAGTCACTGCTTCCAGTAGAAGCACCCCAAAACTGTACACATCACTCTTCTCGTTTAACAGACCTGTGTTGGCATATTCAGGGGCCACATATCTGAAACGATGGCAGAGCAAAAGGTAAGCGCTCCTGTGATGCTAGCTGCTTTAATACATGAAGAAAAAAAAGTCTCTGAACATTTAACATCTCCTACTGTATATGAATACCAAACCTTTTCATGACTTAAGTCAGGTACTACAAGTTGGAAAATAATAATAACATACCCAAAAGTTCCCATAACTCGAGTAGTGACATGGCTCTTCCCTGCACCCAATAGCTTGGCCAGTCCAAAATCAGAAAGCTTCCCATTGAAATCTTCGTCAATTAGGATATTGCTTGATTTGATATCACGATGCACAACTTTTGGTTCTATGGCTTCATGTAGATAAGCAAGCCTGTGTATCATTTAGTTAGAGAAAATGTCTTAACCAGCTAAATCTACACACATAAAAGGGGGGAAGAGATGAATGGTTTGATTCTTACGCCTTAGCAATTCCAAGAATGATTTTCATACGAGCTTCCCAAGTAAGAACACCATGTTGCCGCATGGCGCCGTGGATCCACTGTTCTAAGTTTCCGTTATTCACATACTCATACACAAGCATCCTGGAACAAAAAGATAATGACGCATTGAAAACTTGAAATAAATAAAAAAAACATGAGATGCATATGAAGATATATTTGCAAGATGTATATTCACCATAAAAATGTTAACACAGGGCTTAATTTTGATTGACTATTTACCACTGAATTTTCATTAAGTATTGAAACAAGGAGCATGCTCTGGTATGTTCAATTTATCATAACTGGAGTTCAAGAATAATTGCTGTTGATTACATGAACAATTCCACTACCAGAAATATGACGGATGTTTGGTGCAACAGAAATCTAAATTGTTAGACGTTGCTAAAAATTTATCTGTTTTTTTTGCCATATAATATCTCAGAAAAAATGATGGATGCGTAAGAGGAACTGCATATCAATTTACTTAAGAACAATAGTCAAGTTGAAGAGGAACAAAAGCCTGGGTGGTGGGGATTTACACATACACCACCCACCAACTGAGCTGGGCTCGGTTTCCAGATATTTCTCTGAATTAAAAATTTGGTAAGTAAAAATTTCCGAATACATGTACAGTGCCTTGACTGATCAAAATTTGAAACATTCTTGTACAGGACACTGCATACCTTTAGGGGGGATTTTGTTTGGTAATTAGATGGTTTAAAAGGACCTCTATTTATCAGGAAAATTTCTATCTTTATGGCTATTGTCAATAAAGCAGGATACATAAAGAATGGGACACGGTACCTTTTGTGCTTTAAATGAACCGTTCCATTATTCAACATATTGTCCAGGTAGAGTAAAAAAGAGTATTTGTTCAATTCCATAGTAACTCAAATCATAATATGATTATCTCATGGGCACAAATTTACTACTGAGGCGCGTGGCACGGTACTTAAAGAACAAGACTGAATATCCACAAACTAGCAAATAACGGAAGTACATTTCCAGTAAGAAACTTATTATAGCTGAGAGTGCTGAGCCAATAAGCTGTTTCTTCATTTTGATCCATTTCTAATAAAGTCTGTTTCTGATTCTATTTACATTTGCAACATGTGTGTCCACAGTCCTCCACTCCAATCATGCCACATTGCCGTCTAATATGTCAGATATGCTTGCAAAGTTTAAATACTGTTAAAGTTCTGCTCTGTCTGAATATTAACCAAGTTCAGCAATCTCACTCTGTTCAGAGTGGCAGCGCTTAAGGTACCATGGCATTTGGAAGCAGGACAGAAGAAAGTATCACAGTGACCAAGAAACAAGGGCAAACAGCTGAGGCAGGAGGTAGTTTTATTTTGTGTTTCCGGGCATAAACTCATAAGGGTCCAGTATTTAAAGCAGTTTTGCCTTTGTAATAGATTATTAATCCAGCTAAGAGTTGAATTGGGTTGTTGATTGTCAACAACACTTAAAATAGAATACTTATTAAAGATGCAAGCCTATGACATAATGTCCACTAAATGAAGTAGTGAAGTAAAACCAAAATGGAACAAACTGAGAGAATGCTCTGTGGAGGGTTTGGCTGCAAGTCATTCTGTGCTAAAATTTGTCAAAGTCATTCTGACCGATACAACTTATAAACGATCAAATAGAAGCAGAAAACATGCATGTGCAAATGTTGACTTTGATTAGCAAAAGAAATTTCTTAATAAAATGAATGCATTTTGGCAATATGCATTTTTATGAAGTTGAATCAAGTGATAAATGTTTGAAAGAGTAGAGACCTTGTATTTTGTTTTCATGAAGAATTAATCATTGAGCATTTCTAGTGTGCAAGTGATTAGAAATCAGTACATGTCCTATACTCCTATGTAAATAAGTGTTACAGAAGAAACAAAACTGGCCCTAACCTGTGGATTCCCTCAACGCAATATCCCAGAAGGCGGACAAGATTTTTATGCCTGACATGGCCAATAGCCTCAACTTCAACCCTGAACTCCTTTTCTGCCTGCCCCCTGCAGCCCACATAAAAAAAACAATGAGTATGCTGAAACCATCCCACAGAGAACATAGATAAAATCTAATTCAGAGTTACTTACATGTTATTAAGAAGCTTTTTTATTGCAACATCAGTCCCATTAATGAGTCGGCCACGGTAAACGACCCCATATCCACCCTCTCCAATGATATTCTCCTTAGAAAAGCGATTCGTTGAATGCTCCAAATCCCTCAGAGTAAACCAATGGCCCCAACCGAGGTGTGAAAATTCCGGGAGACCAACCAGAGGAGATGCGGAGACAGTTGCATATTGAGAATATTGCCTCCTAGCATTGCCTGAGCTACCCTCATCCCCAGAATATGAACTACCAGCCCTATCACATTGGTAGACTGAGCTGCATTGGCTCAAATTATCAGCATCACTTGATTTTGTCCTAACCAAGTGTCCCAGCATTTTGCCGGAATCTTTATCTTGAGATTTCTCCTGCACCGTCAACGCATGGCTTTCTTGTACTTGATAGTTTTCGACAACAGCATGCTGGCGCACTTCATCTACTGCAATCTCCTTGGATACATCAGGGATTTGAGATACTGGGATCTTATCAACTGACTTCTTTGGCTTCCTTCGGTATATGGACCAGAAGCACATGAAGCCTAGTATACACAAGATTACCACCCAAATACTAATGCCAATCACTATCCACAGCCTCAGGCCAAAAGGCGGCGTCTTGGATGATAGCTCTGCGCGTAGGCTTTCGGCCGTCGGCATCTTTATTTGTGGGCACCTACAGAACCAGGATCAGCAATGTAGTTTTAAAGTTGCATTCATTTCGTACTTATCAGAATAGTTATCTGAATCAGGACAAGATAAATGCAGTAATAACAAGCTGGTCTACAGAGCACAAAGCAATCATTCATCAGAAAAACTACCAGAATGAAAAAGGGGGGAATGGGGAACAACATGATGTGCAAGTTCCATGTGAAGTGAATTAAAGGAGCACAACATCAATCTTGCTCCTGGAAGCGCGCAGCCAGATCAAGAACGCACGCATTGTGATTTCGGAGAAAAGGGATATCACACACTTGCGGAGAACAACAACAAAAAAAAACATATCAAATCACCGGACATGCTCGGCGAAAAGAAACAAAACCCAAAGTTTCCCCTTTAGCCGCCTTCGTTGCAGAAGATTCGGTCCAAGTTTGGGGCTGCTTTTCCTTCCTCCTCGCTCCATACGCAGGAAGGAATCCAATCCAATCCAATCCAATCAAACTAAACTCGAGGCGCATCACCCTCTGGGATCCATCCAAGAACAGCAGCCCATCGCCATGCCACCCAGAGACCAGAGTAAAGCTTCCAAGCAGACCGCGCAACGCCGGCCCCAATGCGAACCGAACAGGAGAAGAAGGGGGGCAGAGATCAGGGTGTTTGATTCAAACCTCTGGGGCGAAAAGGTTGGCGAGAAGCCCTCGGTAGTCACCTCTAGGGTTCTTGGATTGGTGTTTTACTGAACTACTGACGGCACCACACGCTGCCACTGGCCCCTCCCCGCCTCTCGCTCTTCCTCCTCCTCCAGCTCGCGGTCACTCAGGAGCTTCGCTGCGCCGGCGCGGAGATGGACATGGGATGGGCAGATGCCGGCCGCCGCGGCAATGGTGGGATTGGGGGGAGGGAGAAGGGGGGCAACAGTGGAAGGGAAGGGAAGCAAGCAGCATTAAAGTTTGGGTCACTGATGAGTAAGAAGAGAGAGAGTGAGAGTGAGAAAAGAAATGATTTTGCAGGAACGGAACAAAGACAGCTGTAGAAAGAAATTGCAGATATGGCCCAAAACAGCGGCCGACAATTTTGCTACGGGCACCCCGGGATGAGTGTGAGCTCCGGAGTCCGGAGCAGCGAGGGTAACCAATGCAAGGACGCAATCAAACATCAAACGGATCCAGTTACACAATTAAATATTTTATCCGTTTCATATTAAGTGATTCAAATTTGTTCAAATACAGATGTATTTATGCATAAAAAATGTCTAGATATATGTAATAGAAAGTCATTTAATATGAAACGGAGAGACCGTGAAAATGGAAAGAAGGCATCGGAAAATGATCTTTGCCACGTCTAGTACAGCGTCTATGTATACTTTCGTGGCGAGATATAGTCGTGGGTGGTTCTCCCGATGGCTTGTGCAGCAACATCAAAGGAGGTTGTTACGCCGTGGCGAAGTTTTGGTAGCTAGCCTCCTAATGTGTCCATGATACCTGGCCTTGTCCATGCGCTATCTTCTTATCGTGGAGTTAAAGTAGTCACGGCAACGCTAAATGATGACGATGATGATCACTACGCCCTTCTGTTTTGTGGTGCCCGCAACACGAACCCTGCATATCTCGCAGATGGTCGTCTGGGATGAAACTGGAGCCGCAGGCTTGAGAGAAGTGATATTCAATGACGATGGCACGCGAAAGAAATCCTCGACACAACTTACTTCTTATCGGAGACGCAGACAAGCCAGTATCAAATGGGAGAAAACGGAAGGCTCGGTGACAATATATCTCGGGCCCACACGTCATGGAGAGCACGTGATCCTCGTGTGTAGACTCGCGGTGTGCAGGCAGCGCAGCGCACACGTGGGGTCTCTCAGGTCAAACCGAGCTGCACGGTCCAAATCGCTGCGGCGCCCGGGCCCACTGGAAGCCAGGCACTCGCTCGCTCGCTCGGTCCGGCAGCCGAAATGACGAGAGTGCCCCCCTGACCCGGCCGGCTCTCAACGGCTACCTCGTCCCCCTCCTGGGCCGCTCCTCGCTCACGCTCTAACCTGGCCCATCTCGACTTAGGAATCGTGTTTCTTTTTTTTTTCTTTTTTGTTTACAAGATTGGACGGTGACGTGGATCTGATACATGCATGGCTTAATTGATTGATTATATCAGTGCATGGGATTTTGATCTAAAGTTAATGAAGGAAAAGATGATGTTACTCCCGAGCTTTTTGCTCCCTCTATCACATCCCTCCATCTGCCGTCGGGCACGAGACGGCGATGATTAGGAGATAACGGAAAGCAGCTAGTGGCCGGGAGGAAAAAGATCGGGAGCACAGCGTGGCCCTGCGGTTTTACTGTAGTGCGACGTGCAATTTCTTGCAGTCGGCCGGAAAAGCTGTACGTACTGCACCGAGGCGGGGCTGTCTTGATCGGATCGACGTGCAATTCTTCTGCATCAGGCCATAGCAAAGGTGTAAGGGATGGAATGATCCCATCCCTCAACTCAGGACCAACTGAGGCAGTTATAAACGCTCGATGGCTGATCAGGCAGATCAGTATTCTTCGGTACAGCCCGTCCAAGTGAATCATGTTGCAGATAAGATATGTTATCACTCAAGAATTGCATGACATGCTAGCTCGCTGTACTGTACCATCACTGGAGTAGGTACCGCTAGTTAATCTTTTTCCGAACCGGAGGTACCGCTAGTTAATCTTCGGTGTGTGTCTCATTGTGCGCGGATCTGTGTTGTTAATCTTCGTAATATATATTCTTGATAGAAAATGGATATACATTAGGAAAAAAACCGAAATCGAATAGAAAAAAAAACACATATTCATTGAAAGAGAATGGATATATAGATAAAGAGAAAGAGGAAACACATATTTTTAGAGAGAATAGATAGACGGTAGAGAGAAATAATGAGAGAAAACATATACTCTCTCCATCCAGAAATAAGTAACGTGGATTTGTATAAGAATCTGCACAAATATACGTCACTTATTTCGGGACGGAGAGAGTATTATTGATAGAAAATGAATAGAAATACAGAAAAATAAAACACATATTCTTAAGACAATGAATATATATGTAGAGGGAAACACATATTCTTGAGGCAATGAATTTATATATAGACCAACAGAATGTACGTGGGTTGCAACGAAACAACAAACACATTTCCTTAAAAAATAATGGACATATACGTATATACGTATAGGGAGAACGGATCGAATAGGCCTATCTAAGGAAAATCCGTAATTTACATCTCGATGGGATCAATGACAAGATGTGGTTCTAAAATATAGTTTCCACCTGGGCACTCGATGCATTTCTTGATGGAACGTGACGCCCCTGCAATGGCTTCAGCAGCGCGCAACCAGTGAAATTGCTCCGTCCGTAGAGGCAGCAAAACTGCAATTCGACACTGTAGTCTGTACGAAGCGCCGCGCAAAAGGATGGTTTTGCCCGTTTTTATATATTTTTCTTTTGTGCTGAACGGCCGGACACTGTAGACCTACAGAGAGAAACAGTCCCCTGCCCGTAGGCCAAAACAGCGACGGCGTCTGGTGCCGTTATGGGGACTTCAGGCCGTATTCAGGTCTTCGCATCGGACGTCCTAGCGTAATTGCGTTGACGGCTTGGATAGGGGGAGCAGTCTGCTCGGGTGTAAAAAATCCCTTCTCATGAAATTAATGAATGCTGGGACAGAGTAGTGAAGAAGTGTTGAAGAGGTTTGAGCTGCAAGAGAAGCTGCTAAAGAGGAAGGAGAAGCTGTCGGAGGAGCTACGACGTGATGCATGGCTGAGCTCGACAGGCACAGGCTCCGCCGAAGCTGGAACGAGTTCGGCGTCCTCTTGGCCGACAACGACACGCGGCAGCTTCTCGGCCCTCTCACCAAGCAGATCAAACCCAGGATGCACGACCCCCAACGGTACCTTACTTAATTATACTCTCTCGGCCTCCCAATCCATTTCAAGTTAATATTCATTCCGATATTTCTTTTAATTTAAATTTTCACTAAAATCACGAAAAGAATGTACGATCGGAAAGAATAACAATGATAAGTATGTTTGGATCTCATATGTATGTACTTACTGAATGCAGGCGTTCGTTTCGTAAGCAGCAAGTGGTGGTGGATGGTCTGGCGGTGATGTCGGCTGTGGGAATCGGCTGCTATGCTCTCAGTAGCTTGATTACACCATCTCCTAAAAAGTATTAATTGCTAGCTTTATTTGCTGCATGATCAGCTTAATCTGAATATATAGTGTGTCGCGTCGGGAAGAAATTTAAAGATTAATTAGCTGGAGTAGCTAGTTTTTTTTTTGTTTTTCCATCCTAGATTTGATTAGATAGATATTAGATATATAGTACGTATACTCCGATCCGATCGATCCCCCGTCATTGTTCAAGATTATATGAATAATTGTTTTTCCATGCATGAACTGGCATGTTGATCGATTATTACTTGAGTAGAAGCGTCTTAATATATTGATTCCGCTTGCCTGTTGTTTTGTTTCTTCTGCTCTTCTAAAATATGCATGTGTGTTGATTACGTGAGTATAGAAGGGTGAAGAAATCGTGTATGTGTGGGAGCATGCAGGGGGCTTGAAGCCAATAATGTACAAGCCAGCATTGGATTCAAATTCATCAATTGAACCAAATCTCTTGCAAAACCTTTGACAAATTAGTGCTCCGCTCGACAGCTAGGGTTAATTCAGCCGATGCGTTTAGTCACTCTTGGCTTGCTCGGAAAATTCAAAGCGGAGATGGACTTGGAGTCATGGACCGAGCTAAGACTACCAAGGATGTCATCAAAAGCTAGCTAAGCTAGCAGATTTGCTTGGAGGTCTCTACAAATAGTATATGTATGTATTCACTCATGCATGGATGGATTGAATTCAGTTATAGATTATTGGTTATTACGAGTAGCTGCTTAGAGTCATGTTATGTGCTCCTTCTGTCAGGCTGAATCGATCTCTCGCTATATTAATCCTGATGATATATATAGCCTGTCCTATATCCTGATGAACTAGTGACCGGTATTTAATCGTCTCTGGTTATTACTAGTTGTTTTTTGGACTAGAGGCAATAATTGTATTTAGTCCTTAATTAATTAATACGAAGAATTAAGAGCTAGCACACCGTTCAATATTATAGTTGAATTGGACAAAAACAAAATTATATATGAGTACTCGTCTATTTCTCCAAAGAAAGAGAAATCCTCTGTTTTTTGAACGCACTGCTCCAGTGAACTATATGTTACGAAGGTTCAATTCGTAATAAAGCTAGCCATGATAGCTATATGTTACGGAAGGTTCAATTCGGTTTACATGTACAGAAGGAAAACAAACCCTGAGAACACAACAAGTGCCCTTCATGCTGGTTCACAGACACAAGCGAGCGGGAAAACATGACATGAGAGGTGCATGCGATTGAGTGTAAGAGAGTGTCCAACGGTTTAATCGACTCTAGAACAATAAAACTGCTGATAACCGTCCAGTCGAGAACGGACGGTTCTTGGCGGTGACCGAGGAATAATATAGAGCCCCGATGGTGTGCTGACATTGATGCCGCGGTCGACCTAAGGCACCTCGGCGGCGACGGCAGGCCTCACGTTGCTCGTGCGACGTAGCACGTCGTGGACTATGTCCAACACCCGCTCCGGCGCCACGAGCTGGGGGAAGTGGCCGGCGGAGTCGACGACCTCCAGCTCCACCGCCGCCACGCCGGCTTTGTTATTATTGCTCATCCTACGCCGCATGTACTCGGCCACGACCACCGGCGCCGCGAAGTCGTGGCGCGCCTGGACGAGCACGCACGGCACGGGCACGGCGTCCAGGGCGTCGCGCTGGTCGCCGAGGAAGATCATCCTGGCCACCCCGACCGCCACGGCCGGGTCCATGGCCAGGAAGCTCCGCTCCAGCGGCTCCACGCACGCCGGGTCTCCGGCGGCGTTGGGGACGAAGCCGTGGACCCACCCGGAGAAGTCGGTCTCCATGGCTGCCAGCATGCCGTGGATCGCGGACTCCTCGAACCCGCCCACGTACTCCTCTTCGCTCTCCAAGGGCGATGAGTTTATGTACCTGATCAACCGTAGTTAAAATAAAAGGTTACTCCTATTTTATCATTCTCATTGACTGTATGTTACGAAGGTTCAATTCCTAATAAAGCTAGCCATGATAACCTTTTTTATGAAGAAAAAACATCTGTGATCGATCGATTGTGACTCCAAAGTCAAACCAGATGGTCAGCGTTGCTCAGGTCGAATGCAAGACAGGAAAACATACGTAATTTAAGAATTTTTTATGCGTTCTGTCTAGCTAGAAACATGCATGACCTCTTGTCTATACATATTTAGTGTCTCTTTTTTCTTTCAACTCTATTTACTCTCTCTTCTTGACGACAAGGCAGGCAGTGTTCATAGCGATTGTTCGAGAAAGAAAGATAATAATGAATTCGGTTTCTTTATAAATGAGATTAAATGGGCCAGCCGGGAAAATATATTTTCGTACGTCACGTACTGCTGGCTAAGGGTCGATGCCACGTCTCGATCGATCGGCTATAGTTATTGGGCGGCCTGGCATGGGATGTATAGATTTCCCTGGCTGCCACGGCGACCGACGGTGACCGGCCCCATGCACGTACACACGCTGACGTGGACGCATGCATGTACACTTGGCCTTGGCCAGCTGGAAATCGCCACACAAGCTAGTGCACTACTACTCAGTAATGTGTTGCCAAGAATAAAACCGTAAAAACTTAACGGGGTTAGTTAATTTGCTATCGAGAAGCTAGCTAGCCAGTAAGAGAGACAGCTCAATAGTTAATTAGTCACGTTGTCGTCGTCGATCGGGAGTTTTAATTAGTTATTATTACCTTGGTGAAGCGCAGAGGAGGATGAGTTGGGCGAAGAGCTCGGGCCGGCGCTTGGAGGCGATGCAGGCCACCATGGCTGACATGGAGTGGCCCACCAGCACGGCCCCTCGGACATTCTTCTCGTCCATGAGCTCGATCAGGTCATCCGCGAACCTCCCAAACGTGAAGCAGTCTTCTTCCTCGTGATGATGAGCGGTGGTGGTGAAGTCCCAGTCGAAGAGGATCACCTTGCTGGCTTGGGAGACGATGGAGGGCATGATCTTGCCCCAGCAGGACTCCTGGTTCACGCCGTAGCCGTGGGCCAGCACCACCGTGGCCCCATCGCCGGTGCCGGAGCCGACGATCTCCCGGGCGTTCGCGTACCACCGCCGCCGCATGCTTCGATGTTGTCAAGCTTACGTGTGGGGTGTATATGTGTTGTGGGAGAAGAGAGAAGAGAAGGAACAATTGAGGCCGAATTGAAGGAGCACGGCCGGGCGCTTTATAGAGGACACAGCTAAAATGGCAGCATATAAGCATATATACAAGACGACAAAGCAGCACTTTCCAGTGGAAGCAGCAGGAATCTCCATCTTTCACATATTGCTTAATTGGCTCTCTGGCCGGTGCCAAGTCATACTCAATCTCCTACTCTGCCATCGACATGCAAAATCTATTTTATATATTAGTAGTCTGCAATTAAGTAGAGATAAGTACGCTACGCAATGCACTGCTGGTTGATCGATTTGGAGTTCTCGATCAGCTCTGATTTATTATTGGTCACAGGTTCAATTAGTTGTGTGTATGTGATTATGTGTGACTGCGGCGGCCGCTTCAATTTCAAAAGCTACAGATACAAGGACCGATCGATCGATGTGTCCAGTTAACCAACCCCATCGAGAAAGCGATCTAGGATTAGATTACTTGAATATTGCTTAACTTTCTAGAGTTGAAAAGGGCAAGGGACAAACAGGAAGGAAGACATGCATGATGCACCCACACATCACTCACAGTAATTAAATATCTCAGCTCTAGCTGATTACATAGTTTAGGCTAGCTCTTGTGTGTAGATCAGTTAAAGAGTCAGATATCGATACAACTTTCTTTGTTCCTTTCTTTTTCTTTCTAGAGAGATGTAGGTAAAACGAGTTAATTGGAAGTCAGAGCTAGTAGTAGCTAAGCGTTGCCTTGGAGCTAGCTAGAGATGATATATATTGGTCGAGTCACTGTCTATCAGCGTACGTCTCGCAAGATCCTCCTCTCACAAGTTGCCAACTTGTTCTTGCACTCTACATTTCGAGCACCAGACACGTCCAAAACTCAACTTTTCGTGCATTAAAGTGGTGCCGGCCGGCCGGCCGTCCTGCAGCCTTTCTTTTGGTTGCAATCATACAGTGGAGTGAATACGTACTTACGTCATGTGTGTATCTTGACGAAGATATGCTATCCAGTATTGAAATCGAGCATCTTTCCAACCACCCATTAGCTAGCTAAGCTTGCAGTTAATTGGCTTAGAGACGTGTCCACGTCATGAAAAGATCAGGGTTGACAATTAAGCATGCATAGGCCACCTTCTTTTGGGCTTCTAGACCAGCTTCTACGTCTCAGGCAGCTGAAACCCAAAAGAAGTGAAAACTTTTACTCAGTTCCTCCACGAAGCCCCTCCAAATTGTAGTGCAAAATGGGATGTGGGGAGAAACTGGTCCGGACCAGTTTCTGGAGCTTTTGGGTGCACTGTTTTTGAGTTTGCCACTACCGCGAACCGTAATTACACTCAGAATGCCACCGCGCTCACCCACCACCCTGCCTCGACCTCCCCCCGCCTCCTGACCTGCCCGCTTGCGCTCCCAGCTGCCAGCGCGAGCCGCCACCCCTCTTCCCCTCATCTCTCCGGTGACCGCTGTCCCCTCCTCTCCCTCTAGGCTACAGCCCTCCACCGCCCCTCCCCTCCAGCCCTCCGCCGCCCCTTCCATCCCTTGCAGTCCTCCGCGCCGCCATATCCCGCTCGCCGCAGATCCGCCGCCATAGCACCTCGCCCGGCCGCCGGACCTCGCCTCCCCGCCGCTAACCTTCACCATTGCGACCGGTGCCGCCTCCCTTCCTCACTGCTGCCGGCGTCACCTCTCTTCCCCACCACCGGCCTCCGATCTCATCTCAATCTTCTAGGGTTTGCAGATTTTTAGTGTCGATGAGATGATTTTTTTTCATGGGTTAGAAATGTGTACTTTTGGAGATGAAGATTTCGGTTCTGTGTACATTTGGAGATGAAGTTTTTGGTTAATTGTATTTGGAGATGATGTTTTCGGTTAATCGTATTTAGAGATGAGCGAAGATGTCTTGTATGTATGCGTTTTGATAATGCAAGTATACGAACACAGTTCAAAACAATGATACTAACAATGAAACATATGGCATAATTGATACCTAAGGGTATTAGAGACTATTCCTACTAAAACCAGACAATAAGCTGCATTCATGGAAGCTGAAAAGAAGGGGACATAATAGCTTCACAGAGCTTACTGTGGCAGCAGCTTCTCTCAGAAATTCAGCTGAAGCCAGTTTCTGAAGAAGCTCCAGCCGAAAAGAAGGGGGCCTAATCTGATCCTGCCTCCTGTGCATGTTTACCTGGATATTAATATTTTTGACATGTTTACGGTATACTTATATTTGATATTGTAGGTATTAGCATGTACTTCCTCCGATCCATATTAATTGTCGAAATATTACATGTATGTAGACGTTGTTTAGGCATAGATATATACATCTATATTAATTTGGGCAAATTTGAGACAATTAATATGGATCGGAGGGAGTATTTAGCATACTTTACTTATAAATTATGTTTGTATAAGTGGACTGTTCTTTTTTTTGTTATGAGTTTCAGATTTTGGGCGAACTAGTTCGGTACACGAAACGTACTCTTTATGTATCAGAGTCAAGAGGTCTCGAATTGAAGATCCGGCTGACGCAATTAAATTGCAACCCATTTTCAATCCACATTTTAGAAACGGAGAGTCAAAACTAGAGTACATTTTAGGAACGGAGAGTCAAAGATAGAGAGGACGGAGGAAGTAGTTCTCAATTTACACACGTACTACGAATTCACCACAGCTGGAAGGAAAAAGATGTGGTTGACCTTAATTTGTTGCATTGCATGCTGGCGTATCGGCCTAGCTGTCAGATACGCAGGTGTGTGCACATACAGCGGCGGCCGGCGCCGACGAGAGGCCGGAATTTTGACGCGCTCCATGGCCGGAGCCAGGCAGGCATATATAAGTGCATGACACTGACAGGTGGGCCCGTGCGTGATGGGCCCAAGGATTTTGCCTCGCTAGCTGCTAGTTTTTGCCCAATTCAAAGTTCAGAGAAATTTTGATACTACTACTGGCACTTAATTAAAATTGCCATTCGCCAGAGTCGATCGATGAGAGAACAGAGACGGAACTCAAGAACACAAGCACACACATGAGGCTGATCTCGACATTAAGCTAGTCTTTATTACTCAGATCCGTAACAACAGGTGGATCATCGAAAACCAAATCTCATCCAATGATGATGATGATACTACTACGCATCGAGTCAATCGGAACTAAATTATAGGCTTGGAAGGTTATGATTTGGTCCTGAAGCAACAGCAATCGATGGTGGGGTATGGGTTGGGGTTAGGGTCACCCTCGCACTGGCCTAAGATCTCTCTGTTAGGAAACCCCAAATTCGAACCCTCGCACCTTCTCTGGCAATCGTCGTCGAAGCAGTTCTCACCCCCGCAAAGCATCCAACTGCAATTCCATCCACAATCACACAATGCAATTAGCTAGCCAGCAAGTGAAATTATACGTATATACAATCTGCATGCTTTGTGTATAAAACGCCTAATTATACATATAGAGGGACTTACTCTTGTATAGGACCTCCCCTTGGGAGGAGAGGAACATTGCCATGATCATGAGAGCGCCCAAGAACAGGGGCATCTTCAAGATTGCCGCAGCTGCCATCACAAGACCTGGTTAATTATTTTCTTTCTTAATTTACTTTCAGGAGCTCTTCGTCTTCCTCTCTAATAACTTGTTTGCATTCTTGGCCTGTGTTTATATAGAGGCATGTTGGTGCTTATCTCGTTCTAAATTAGCCACAATAGTTATCTCGTGGTTAAATGCATTTGGTAAGGTAGCCAAGAATTTAGCATCATTCCAGACCGAGTTAATTAAGACCCGTTTGATTAAACAGCTATCTGCCATTCAGCAAAAGTGTGTTTTAATATCACGTTACTTGCGACTATATTAAGATCCGTTGTTCCAAAAATTGCATTAGGCGGCAAGGATCGTGATCTGTTCGTCTCTTAATTTTCCCTGTCTGAGATATATCCGGGTGGCCTGATTAAGCCCAAAGGAAAGCATCCCAAAAACAAATACTACCCGAAGTGCCTCTTGGCGGCTTTTGAGGTTTGATGACTATATATGTCAGAGTCAATATAAGCATTCCACTGAAATTGTTTTTGTCGGAGTCAAATACTACGACTACGAGACACCAGACAGTTCGATGGATGGAATACCTGTGGAACTTGCTCCATCCGTTTCAAATCGTAAGACATGTAAATTTTGTAGACTATCAAATTTGTAAAACTTGATCATATTTATATATATGAAAAAAATAAACATGTTTAAAAATGAGTATACGATTTAATTAGATTTAAAAATGAGTATACGATTTAAGTACAAGTATACAGATGTATATATCCGTACGTATATATACAACCGACGCGCAATACGTACTCATCGGGAAATTTAACGCGCGCTGGCTCTTTCTGCTGCGTGCTAGTGGCTTGCATGCAAGTGAGGCTCAATCTCCAGCGTCTAGCTTCCTTCCTTCCATGTGGCTCTTCGTTCATGCGTCCCTAAATATCAAGTGACTCAAATTGGATCAAATATGGATGTATGTATGTCTAAAATACGTTTAGATACATGTAATAGAAAGTCATTTAATATGGAACAGAGGGAGTATAGATGTTGACTGTGTATTAGCTATGGCACGATGGCATGAGCTAACAGGCTATGCTGGGCTGCCGTCGACTGCCGGGGAAAGAGGGAGACACCGAGTCGGCGAGGCCGTTAGCGCAGCGGGCAGAGCTTGGAAAAGAATTTCAGAATTGTGAAATTCTTGACGTTGTTTATCGATGTGAACAAGTCTTCTTTAATGTACCAGTAAGTCAAAGTCGAGAGGAATTAAGACAATACTAGTACTTACTACTTAAAATCGCCATTCGCCGGAGTCGATCGATACGAGAAGAGAGACGCGGGACTCAAGAACACAGCACACATCAGGTTGATCTCGACAAGCTAGTCTTTATTACTGGGATCTGTAACAACGGGTGGATCGAAACCAGATCATCGGATGATGATGACACATACTAGTACACATCTGAGTCAATCAGAATATGCCATCTTTATTAACTAAATTAGCCTTGAAGGTTATGAATTCTTGAAGGTGAAGCAACAGCAATCGATGGAGTTGTATGGGTTGGGGTTAGGGTCACCCTCGCACCGGCCTACGAGATTGGTATTAGGAACCCCCAAATTCTGCTTCTGGCACTGGATCTGGCAATCGTCGTCGAAGCAGTTCTGCGTCCCTGCAAAGCATCCAACTGCATCCATCCACAGTCAACACAATGCAATTATATTTATCTACACAAGTTATTATAATTAATAATCTGCCTCCTCCAATAGCCAGCCAGCAAAAGTGAAATGATACAGATATAATCTGTGTACTTGTACATGTAGAGGAACTTACGCTTGTATAGGACCTGCCCTTGGGAGGAGAGGACCATGGCCATGATCATGAGAGCGCCCAAGAACAGGGGCATCTTCAAGATTGCAGCTGCCATCACAGGACCTGGTTGGTTATCTTCTTTCTTTCTTCGTCTCTGACCATGAGAGTACCTACGATCGAATTCTATGTTTATATAGAGGCAATGTTGGTGCTTATCTGGCTGTAAGTTAGCTACAATAGTTACCTCGTGGTTAATGCCTTTGCTGGTAATTAAGGTAGCCAAGAATTTTGCAGCATTCCAGGCCGACTTAATTAAGACTAGCCGCTTAATTAAGCAGCAAGCTGCCATGCATTCAGGAAAAGTGTATATTAATATCAAGTTGCGACTATGTTAAGATCTGTTCCGAATTGCATCATTGTGCTTCGTGGGCTGTGGTGATAATTTGGGCCTGGAGCGAAAATAAAACTACTGTAGTTAGTGGGCCTTGATAGGCCCAGAGAACCAGAAATGGAGGTACAGTCCGATAGTATTACGTAGTCTATGTATGTACGTGTTGTGCTAGGCCGCTCCTCTTCTTGTTCGACAAGAACTACAAGTATACAGGTATATATATACGGTCGACGACCACGCAAAAGAAGAAGAAAAAAACTATATACTTAGCATAGCAAGACCAAGATTAATTAAAAGTCGACAGAAACTAACGATCGATCGAGCACTACTGATCATCAGTTGAGGATCTCTCGATCAATGGCGGCGGCGATCCGACTCCGATGTGCCGGCCGTCGATGCCGCCGCCATCGTCTTCTCCGGCGCCGGCGGGAGGTGCTAGTCTGCTCCGGCGAGCCGCCGCCGGAGAAGGCGAACGGCTGGGAGGGCTGGGGCTGCTGCAGCAGCGGCAGCGCGTGTTCAGCAGCAGCAGCAGCATCGCGTCCAATAGATTCATGAGCACCAGCCCCTTGCAGGTCTTGATTCAATCAATTCTCGATCATCTTCCAAAATTAATTTCACTGATTTTCGATCAGAAATTGAGATTTCACATAATTGATTTGAGAACAGAAATTCGACTGGTATTTTTTTTTCCGTGATAGGCGATTTTTTCGATTTGTTATTAATTATAATGTACGCGTAAAAAATATAGGAGGAGGACGATGAGACGAAGAAGAAGAGGATGGAGGAGAAGAACAGAAGGAAGAAGTTGGCAATGGCGCTAATGAAGGAGCAACCTAGCCCGAGCAGCATTGGCGGCGAGGAGCAAGAGATGAAGAGCATAGAAGAGCTGTTCGGCCTGCTCCAGGCCGACATCAGATCCCCCGAACGGATCAAGTAAGCAGATATAATCAACCAATTAAGTGATTAAGATGAGCTGTTTCTTGTCTCAAGAGAACTAATTAGTGCATGGCAGGCGAGTGCAGGAACTGAGGAGTGCCGTGGAGGAGAAGAAGGAAGAGCTGGTGCGGCTGCTGCTCAAAGACCACGGCCATGGCGACGACGTCGTCGAGCAGGAGATCAAAGAGAAGAAGGAGGAGCTCGCCGCCGCTGCCCGCCGTCTCTGGGACTCCTTCGCGCCGCAAGGGCAACGGTAAGTACAAGCATGTACTCTACCGCCGTTTCTAAATATATAAGATATATCTGCAATATACCTAGGTCCCTCAGACTTCTTCAAGTTTTACGAAGTTCATAGAAAAAATGCATCAATATCTGCAATATCAAATAAAAACGTACTATGGAGTTATATACATCATGAACAATTTAATAAAATTAATCTAGAATCATAATTGTTGTGAATTGTGAGATACCTCACCACGCTTGCCATGTCGTTTAGAGTTATAACTGTTGGTAGATTCTTCCATAAATTTGGGTCGAACTTGTCAGAAACTAGAACGAACGTCTTATCTTTACAAACAGAGGTGGTACTTTTTACAAACAGAGGTGGTACTTAATTAAGTCAATTGCTACAAAAGACACATACTATTTGCATGATGCGTACACATAATTCTCTGTGTACATATGCACACGATTGCTTGATTAGATTAATATATTGACATGCATATATAATGCAGGGTTTTGATGAAACGGTGCGAGTCGTTGGAGGACACGAGAGATGGGTACAGGTTAGCTGGTATGGGCTTTCTTGGCTTATCGGCAATCTGGTGGATCTCCGTTTTTACCCACTTCCTCTTGAACTAGCTAGTACCGTATTATTTCGATATACTGTACTCTTTGTCTGTCAGTATATATGTACTGGTACATTTGATGGCCAGTTGATGATCGAAATCTTCAGAGGTTAACTGATGATCGAAATCTTCAGAGTTTTAACTGATGATCGAAATCTTGAGAGGTTTACTGCAGCCAAGAATCAAGTAGCATTCCAGGCAGGGTTAATTAAACAGCTCGCTGCCATTCAGCAAAAGTGTATATTAAGATCCGTTTCGAATTGCATTAGGCGGAAAGGATAGTGATATAAATAACATGGAATGAGCTAATAGACAACGGTGCTTTTATCCTTGGTTCTAATTGAGTGTTGAACTGTCGAACGGCTGGAGAAATTAAATTCCATGAGTGATTAAAAATGTCCATATCATTCCGGGTGGAAGAACTCCTTGTCCCCGATTTCTCCCACAGCCGTAGTCTCTGTAGGCGCTGCGTACTTGTAAAAGAATTCAGAATTGCCGGAACTCTTAGACATTGTTTATCGATGACAACAACGTCTTCTTTCATGTACCAAGTGAGCCAAAGTTGAGAGAAAATTTTATGGTACAGTACTTAAAATTGCCATTTGCAAGAACCGATCGATACGGAACAAACTGAAGCTCAAGAGAGTACCTACGACGAACCTGTGGCCTGTGCTTATATAGAGGGATATTGTTGGCCATTTTATCGCGGTGTAAATTAGCTAGTGTACATCTATAGTTGGCTCATGGTTAATGCGTTTTGTAACACAGCCAAGAATTTGGCAGCATTCCAGGCCGAGTCAATTAAACAGCTAGCTGCCATTCAGCAAATGTGTACATTAAACCCCCCCAAAAAAAATCCGTTTCGAATTGCATTAGGCGGCGAGGATCGTGATTTTTTTCGTCTCGTAATTTTCGCTGTCTCAGATATCCAGGTGTCCTGATCAAGCCCAAAAACAAATCCCACAAGTGCCTCTTGGGTTTTGAGATTTGATGACACATCAAGGAGTCAATATAAGCATTCCCTTGATATTAATCGAAGTGGTCCAAAAAAGAATTGAAGTATAATAAGCACATTTCACTTCTCACTAAAAAGAGAGCATATTTTCACTCTTAACTATCACACACTTTACTCTTTAACAACTCAAGTAGTACCAGTAAGTCAAAAGTTGAGAGAAATTTTGATATCATTGGTACTTAAAATTGCCATTTGCAAGAGCCGATCGATATGAGAAGAAACTGAACCTCAAGAACAAAATCATCCGACGATGATCACATCGATCGAACATACATATACTTCCTCCGTGCCATATTAAGTGATTTTCTATTACATGTATTTAGACGCTTTTTAGGCATAGGTACATCTATATTTGGGCAAATTTGAGTCACTTAATATGCGACGGAAGGAGTATAAATTATCCATGGGCGTGCCATCTCTGCTTAATTAATTATACTTACTAGCATGCATATGCACTGGTATTTGATCAATTAATTAGAAAAGATGGATATTGATTAGCTTTTGCATGTATGCATGCATGGGGTTGCACGAGATATATACGTACTCACGTCCAGATAGATGTTGTGCATGCACGCCTGTACGTACGCATAAGTACAAAGGAAATCTGCCCAAATGCCTTCTTTCATCGGTGTCTGAAAAATTATCCACAGGTTTTGGTTTCGGGATGATGTTCTGATAGTGCGGCCCCAGAACATGGTTTCATGCCCTTTTTGTCGGTTACTAAAAAATCACCGTTTTGCTTGTTTTCGTGGTTTATGTGCTTTCAACCGATTTTCCGGTATCATGGTTTCGGATACACGGTTTCGGCCTGTTTTAAACTGGTTCAAAGAAATCATTTTTTTTACCGGTATTTCGATTTTCGGTCGATTTTTCGATATCGTGACCGCCGGTACATGGTTTTGGCCGTTGCGTGGCTATAGCCCACACATTTGGATTTTTGACTGATATTTTGATACCATGACCAACGCATGGTTTCGGGCCTTTTTTCCGGTAGACAAAAATCACTTTTGTCAGATTTCGTTGAATAGCCCACAATTTTTTGGATTTTCGGCCCATTTTCTGATTGGGACATTCGGTGCACGTTTTTTTTTACTGTTTTTTTTTCTGGATTTTCGGCTAATTTTTGCATATCGTGACCCCTTGGTACACGGTTTCATGCGTTCCAGAAAAATCAATGTTTTGACCGTTTATATGAGTTATAACACACGGCTTTTGGATTTTTGGTCGATTGTCCGATGTCGTGAACCTCTTACACAATTTCGAACCGTTTTAGTATATTTTGGCTGGTCGATAAAAAATCACCGTTTCGGCAATTGTTGTTTTTCCGACTGATTTTCCGTTTCAGTGATAATCGGCACGGATTTAGTACAACTTATACTAAATCCGTGCCAACATATATGAAATGGAGGAGTAGTACTTAATTTTGCTAGTATTAGTACCTGAAATTGCCATTTGCAAGAGTCAATCCATACGAGAACAAACCGAACTCAAGCACACAGCACACAGCAGGTTGATGATCTTGTCAAGGTAATCTTTATTAATTAGATCTTGACAACAACAGGATGGTGATGATACCACACATCGATCATGATGTGCCATATCTCCATTTAATTAAACTAGCCCGGAGGTTAATAGCTGGCGTAGCAACAGCAATCGATGAGGTTATACGGGTGGGGGAAAGGGTCACCCCCGCAGATGCCTTCCAGCATATTGTCACGTATCCCAAAATTCGCCTTGATACACTGCTTCTTGCAATCGTCGTCGAAGCAGCTCGGCTCCCCTTCAAAGCATCCAACTGCATCCATCCATCCACAATCAACACAATGCAATTATTCACTTACACAAATTGTTTTTACTACTCCAATTAGTGTACTTATATATGAAATGTGTACTTACTCATATAGAGAGGGACTTACTCTTGTATCGGGGCTTCCCTTGGGAGGGAGCAACATTGCCATGATCAGGAGAGCGCCCAAGAACAGGGCTCCCCTGTTCATCTTCAACATTGCAGCTGCCATCTGGAGACCTGATTATTCTCTTTCTTATTTACTTCAGTAGTTCTTGTTTCTCTATAATAATTTGTTGTTTGTATGATTGGTCTCTGAGAGTACCTAGGACCGTGTTTATATAGACTCATTTGGATGGTTATCTCGCTGTTAATAAGGATACATTGATACTATAG
Source organism: Brachypodium distachyon (assembly GCF_000005505.3). Lineage (NCBI taxonomy): Eukaryota > Viridiplantae > Streptophyta > Magnoliopsida > Poales > Poaceae > Brachypodium > Brachypodium distachyon. The sequence goes on along the minus strand of NC_016132.3, from coordinate 13,087,837 downwards.
CTGTCTCGTTAATTACGGCTACATTGATACTATAGTTGTCTGGGTTGTCTCGTGGTTAATGCGTTCGTGATAACTCAGCTACAATTTTAGCAGCATTCCATGCCGAGTTAATTAAGACACGTTTAAGCAACTGGCTGCCATTCTGCAAAAGGTATATTTATATGCGTGCAACTAGTAGGCGGCAATGACACGTTTCAAATAGTATAAAAGAATTCAGAACTGTCGACTCGAAACTCTTGATGTTGCTTACCGATGTCAATTACATCTTCTTTCATTTGCAAGAGAAATTTTTGATAGCATCGGTACTTAAAATTGCCATTTGCAAGAGTCGACCGGTATGAGAACAAACTCAACAACCAAAGCATCCGACGACGATGGAGAACTACACATCGATCAGACATTCAGACATACTATATATCTATGAATATGCCATCTCTATTTAATTATTATTTAGCCTGGAGGTTATCATTTCCTGAAGCAGCAGCACTTGATGAGGTTGTATGGGTTGGGGTAAGGGTCACCCTCGCACCAGCCAACAATCTCACTGCTAGGCAGCGTAAAATCAGTGTCCTGTCACTTCTTCTGGCAATCGTCGTCGAAGCAGTTCGGCTTCCCTGCAAAACACCCAACTGCATCCATCCAAAATTAACACAGATTATACATAGAAAATTGATAAATACTATAATCTGTGCAGTAATATACAGAAATGTATGCTTATCCTCTATATCTAAGTAGAGGCAACCCACTAACATATTTCTCTCAACATGCAGCCTATTCACCTCATCGACCAATTATGTCACAAGATTTTTGACCACAACAGCCCACATCATTTCCACAACGTGCCCGTGTCGTTGTGACTCCGGCACCTGGACGTGCACCCCGCTTGGATCCATCCATCAGTGCTCCCCCCTGCCCACCGCCTGCCTTCCCAACCTGGTGTGCACGCTTGTCTCCGTCGCACTAGCGCTGCGCCCCCTGCCCACCGCCTGCCCTCCCAACCTGGCGAGCGCGCCCGTCTCCGTCGCACTGGGTGCCATGTCGCTTCCCTGCTGCGCGCCCTTCCCGTGCCCTGCAAGTCGACTCGCGCCGCCTGACCTCCCACTCCACCTAGCGATCGTGCCCGCCCGTTTCTGGCCAACAATCAGGCGCCCGATGCTCTCCCAGCCACCAATTGCTCCAGAAACGGCACCACCTGTCCAAGCATTCATCTGCCATCATTGCTCTGGATTCAGTCAGCTGAGACGCCATCTTCTTCGTCCTTTAAAACCCTGTCCGTACTACCTGCTTGAGTCGCCATCTCTAGCACCAGCCTTTGCTCTGGCAGGTCAGCTCTCCTACCCATTGTTTGCCCTTTTTTCCCCTTCTCAATCTCTGAACTATGTGTCTCCTGACTGCAAGCTGTTTGATGTTTTGCCTGCCCAGGGTTCGCTTCGGTTCTCCTTGCTGCTGGCTGAAATTGGGAGGTGGCTGTCATCGGCTCATCGGTTTTGATTCGATTTTGCACACTACACGCTGGGGCAGCTGGACCTGCTTGCCTAGGTACACAAGGCTCTCACCTCTAATTTTTTGTTCCTTCTCTTGCTGTTGTTACTGGTGTACCATCTCTGATTGCATTGGATGAGCATATGCCTCTTTTGAAACTACCTCCTCTTGATTATGTTCTGCACCGTGTTTGTTTGCTGAAAACCAAAACACCTATACTTGCTTCCTTTGAAGGCAATCTACAAACGAAAAGAAAATTGCTTGCTTTGCACGTGTATGATTTCGAGTATGGATAGCGCCGAGAATTCTTCGAGGGATCCTGGTAGTCATTCAGTCCCACGCAGACGTGGACGGCCCCACCATCAGTCACAGCCTATTGTTATCCCCGAAACAAATCAATCTGATTCGTCCAATTCCCGGCGCCGGCGTGCACAGCTTAGGAATAGAACAAGTACATCTACGGAAGAACGTTTGGTACGTCAGCGGTTAAATGAGGAATCATGTATAACAATTTTGCAAACACCAAATTTCACCCACAATCGTAAGTTCTTATTCCTTTGCAGTTAGTGAATTTCAGATTTAAGTCTCCTTATGTACAAGAAAAATATGAATGGACTGTATCTTTCAGGAACTATATTTGAACCCTTAAACCTTGGGGGACCCAATCATTCATGCAAACATTGTGCTGCTTCCTTTTGGTATGAAGAGCGTATCCGAAGATAGGAATACTCCTGATCCAATATATAACCTATGTTGTAGAGGAGGGAAAATCTTTTTGGAACCGTACAAGTCTCCTCCTCAGCCAATGTTGGATTTATTGACCTCGCAGAACAACACAATTTCAAAACACTTTTTTGATCATATTTGTCAATATACTACCATGTTTGCAATGACTTCAATGGGTGCTAAAGTTCTGGAATCCATCAATGATGGCCGAGCACCATATGTCTTCAAGGTTAGTGGTCAAGTGTGTCACCGTATTGGTTCTTTAGTGCCACCGCGTCAAGGACATCGACCAGAATATGCACAATTGTACATCTATGATACAGAACATGAGGTTCAAAACCGCATAAATATAACTTCCTCTGCTGGCCCTTCATCTTCATGGCCTTCATCTTCACGTCATTCCTTCAATGCTAATGAAGATATTGTCCAATCTCTTATATCAATGTTGAACACCCATAATCCCATTGTGAAGCTATTTAGAACAGCACGTGAAAGATTATCTGCAAATGCTCTGGATCAGTTCATCATCAAGATATTTGGCAAAGTTGATGCGCATGGAGATATCAATAGTGCTGTTTGTAGAAAATATGGGTGCCCAGATCTGTTTGTCACATTCACTTCTAATGTCGGCTGGCCTGAGATATTAGAGGCTCTATCATCCATTCCAGGGCAACAACCTTCTGATCGTCCAGATATTGTGAATAGAGTGTTCAAAATGAAGCTTAATATGCTAATGGATGATATTAAAAAGAAAAAAATTCTTCGGACCCATAAATGCATGTATATTTTACATGATTTCTATCATAAATTAATTGGCGTTGCCTGAATCTTATATTTCTTTACCCTAAAAAGATGTCTCTTTCTGTAGTCATATACACAATTGAATTTCAGAAACGTGGTCTCCCTCATGTTCATATCATCATATGGTTAGCCAAAGATGGACCCCTTGATGCACAAAAGATAGATTTCCATATTTCGGCTCAGCTGCCAGACCCTAGAAATGATCCGATGGGATACAATGTTGTATCTTCATTTATGATACATGGACCTTGTGGAAATCTGAACCCTAGCTGCCCCTGTATGTCTGAAGGAAAGTGCACAAAATTTTATCCTAAAGGATTTCTGTGAGCAAACCACTGTATTGGAAAATGGTTTCACACAATATGCTCGGCCAAACAATGGAAAAACCGTCAGTAAAAAAAATGGAGTTGATATTGATAATAGATTTGTTGTTCCTCACAATGTCGACTTGGTAGTGAAACATCAAGCTCACATAAATATAGAAAAGGTTAATCACGATGGCATGTACAAATATCTTTTCAAGTATGTAAACAAAGGTTTTGATTGTGCAAGATCTAAAATCCAGCCTACTTCTGCATCGTCTGATCCATCGGGGAAAACTGTTAATGAAATTGACAACTATCTAGAATGCCGCTATGTGACACCGAATGAGGCTGCTCGGCGCTTGCTAGAATTTGATTTTCACTATACAGACCCTTCTGTAGAAAGGCTTCCTGTTCATCTCCCTCTTGAGAATAATGTTATTTACTCAGAAGATGATAACCTTGAACAAGTGATTCAGAACCCGAAGAATATGACAACTAAGTTGACTGGATGGTTAGAAGCTAATATGAATCACCCTCTGGCTAAACAATATACCTACTTAGAATTTCCAGAATATTTTACATGGCACTCCAACCAAAATGGCAAGTATTGGGATTATCGTCGTGGTTCTCGAAGAATAGGCAGAATTGCTTATGTCAACCCTTCCCAAGGAGAACTTCACTATCTACGTTTGCTGCTCCACATTGTCAAAGGAGCAACATCCTTTGCTTAAATCAGAACTGTATCTGGCCATCTACATCCTACGTTTCATGCTGCATGTGAGGCTCTAGGTATCCTTGGTGATGACCAAGAATGGTTGAATGTTTTAAATGATGCAGCTCAATGGGCCATGCCATATCAGTTACGGCAGCTATTTGTCACAATTTTGCTCTTTTGTGAGGTAACAAATCCTAGAAAACTTTTAGATGAATACGCATAAAAAATGTCTGAAGATGCAGCACATCGCTTGAATCGCAACCCTGGTCAAATGAGCAACCCATTAGCAGATGTGTATATTTCATCTTTTCTTCTTAATGAATTGGATAAGTTGCTAAAAGATGCAGGATATTGCTTATCCCATTTTAATTTGCCACTGCCAGATGATATTGGGAGTATTTCTGCAAAAAATAGGCTTATGTTAGAAATACCCCGGGTGCCACTGGTGCCCGAGTTTTTTGCTCGCCACTTGTCACCCATGCAACAAGGCACCTGTGGTATCCCCTTGAGTATAAAAGGAGGACCCCTGCCAACGGTCAAAGGGTTCGGTTCCTTACTAGTTTTAGCCAGAAATAGCAAGTAGCTCTTAGCAGAAAAGGAGAGAACGCCCGGGAACTCCCTCGGACAACCTGTAAACTCTTGTTCACTGGCTAATAAGAACACAGAAGCAGGACGTAGGGTTTTACACCTCAGGATGGCCCGAACCTGGGTAAAACGATCGTATGCATCTTCACGCTTGACATTGGCCTCGCCGGCGATCGCTGGAGCGATCCCCGACGCCCTCTGCCGAACCTAAAAGGGGGTGCACTCACCCTCGTTGTCTAAGCCTCGGGCTACGACATCTGGCACGCCAGGTAGGGGGCGCGTGTGGATAGCTCGCCGGAGACCGCCGGCGCCGTCGTCTGCAGCTACATCGGCATCGTCTTCTTCGCCGACAGGACCAGTCATCATGCCTCCTAAGCGGGCTGGTGACTCTCGGATCGATCCGCGTGGTGCCCCAGCGGCCCACACGCGGTCACACGACGCGCAACTCGCGTCGCAGGGTCAGGAGAACCCTGAGCCCTCTCGGGTGCAGCAGTCGCAGCTGCCACCCCCGCCTCCTCGGCCGTCGGCGGACAACCGGCTGAGGGGGCCGGCGGCTCCCAACGCCGGAGCCAGTCGCGCGAGCGGCCACGACGCCACCCGTGCCGGCCAGCGAGTTCACTCGTGGGCCGAAGACGCGAAGCGGTAATTGCGCCACGAACACACCGCGTCGCGAGCAACGCCGTCGGGATCGCACCCTACCCACCTGGGTGCGCCAGGGGACAGGGCGGAGGACAGTCGGTCGGAGAATCGGCTGCCTCCAGCCCAAACCCCGGCAGAAGCCATCATCGCTGCGCGGGTCATGGTGCGCTATGAGCCGCAGCAAGGCACGCCAACGCACGAGGCGTGGAGTGCGGAGCTGGACGCGCTCCTTGCGCTCGTCGCCCAGCAGCCGCAAGGCGAGAGCGCCCCGGCCGGTTCGGGCCGAGGGCACCACGCGTCTCGGGGCAGGGAGAAAACCCTCCCCCGCAAGGAGGGCCAGGAGGTGAGGATCCTGTGGGGTCCTTGGATTCGTCACCAACCGTTACGCGGGGTGACGTGCGGGGCGTCCTAATCACCCGCAAGCAAGAAGACCTCCGCCAGCGTTTGGAGCGCCGGCGCCGGTGTGAGGCAGAGCGCCAATGCCCAGAGGAGCAGGAGGATGCTCCCATGGGCGCCGAGGACGACTGCACTGCGTTCACCCGCGAGCTGCGCCGGGTAACATGGCCCCGCAAGTTCCGAGCGCCGACGCTTGGGACGTACGACGGGACCGTGAACCCGAAGGATTTCCTCCTGACCTACACATTGGGGATGCACGCCATCGGCGCCGACGACAAGGTCAGGGCCAACTGGTTTCCGATGGTCCTCAAAGGATCAGCGAGAACTTGGTTGCTCAACCTGTCTGCCAGGTCTATAGCCTCATGGGCCGACCTGCGCGAGCAGTTTGTGAGCGCGTTTCAGGGCGGCTACAAGCGCTCGGGAACCATGGCGGAGCTGCACACCGTGGTGCAGAAACCAGGAGAGACGCTGCGGAGCTTCGTCAACCGCTTCTCCGGCCTCTTCTACTCCATTTCAGAGGCGGAGGCTGCCGCCATCATCAACACCTTCGCCATCAACGTTCGCAACCCCAAGATGCGGGAGAAGCTGAGCGCGCACCGGATCCGGACGACGCAGGAGCTCTACGCCTTGGCGCACAAGTGTTCCATGGCCGAGAAGCGCAACGGGAACCAAGTCCTCACCATGGAGTCGGGGGCTGTCTCGAGGCCTGCGAAAAAGGCTTCGCCCACTGGCGGGTCTGGCGGCAAGCCGGGCGACGCGCCCCGCTGCCCCATCCACGCCAACGCCACCCACGACGCGCAGGATTGCCACATTCTGTAGGTTATCAAGCAGAGGCGCGAGCAGCGCCATGAGGAGCGCCGAGCGGCCGACGCCTGCTTCAACTGCGGGGATATCGGGCATCTCTCCCGGGATTGCCCGAACGACCCCAGAGCGGGGCCGAAGCCTGCCAGCGGGGATGCCGGCAGAGAAGAAGCCCAGGGGGGACGCGGCCAAGCCCGTGCCGGCAGGGAGTGGCCTCCCCAGGGACGAGACAAGGCTCGCGCCGAGGAGCAGCGCGAGTCCGACTACACCGGGGGCGACGAGCCCGACTTTCAGGAGCCCCGCGGCGTCGCCTGCATCCATGGGGGAGCTTACGCTCTCTCATCCCATAGCACGGTGAAGCGCCTCACCCGGGAGGTGTGTGTGCTGTTGCCGGACACGGAGGCGCAGTAGCCGTTGAAGTGGTCGCACGTGCTAATCACCTTCAGCGCCGACGATCACCCAACCCGGCAGCTAGGTTCAGGGGTTTTGCCTTTCGTGGTCTCATCGATCATCAACAACATGACGGTGACCAATGTGCTGGTGGACAACGGGGCGGGGTTGAACCTCCTGTCCGCCAAGTTGGTGGAGAAGGTTCAGCTGCCGTTGGAGCATTTGAAGCCCACCGACCCGTTCCGGGGAGTGAGCCCCGGGATCGTGCGCCCCTGGGGCGCATCACGCTGCCGGTTACCTTCGGGTCCCGGGAAGCATTTCGGACTGAGCACCTCGTGTTCGATGTGGCTCATGCCCCGTTGCCGTACAACGGGATCCTTGGTCGGCCGGCGCTGATCAAGTTCATGGCGGCAACTCATTGCGCCTACGGCGTGATGAAGATGCCGTCCACATACGGGGTTCTCTCCATCAGGTGCGATCTCAAGGATGCAGCCTAGTATGTCGGCGAGGTCGTCAGGGCCGCCGCCGAAGCCAATTCCGGTGACGAAGGCATTGCCGGAAGTGAAGGCTCGCTGTCGGGCGACGGCCCCACAGCGAAGAAGGCCCGCGCTACCCCGCAGGAGCTTGTCGGGGGAGGTGCAGGCTCGAGCTTACGCCCCGGCAAGGGCCAGAAGCTCAAGGAGGAGGCCGCCAAGGTGAAGAAGCTACACCTCCAAGCCGGCAACGAGGAGCACACCGTCACCGTCGGTGCGAACCTCAATGCCAAATAGGAAAGTGCCCTCATCACTTTCCTCCGGGAGAACGCCGACGTGTTCGCTTGGGAACCGTCGGACCTCCCCGGAGTCCCTAGGGAGGTGATCGAGGATCGACTCGCGGTGCGTCCAGACGCCCGCCCCATCAAGCAAAAGATCCGCCGGCAAGCACGGGAGCGCAAAGATTTCATCAAGCAAGAAGTGGACAAGCTTAAAACTGCGGGGGCTATCAGGGAAGTACTATACCCCACTTGGTTAGCTAACCCTGCAGTAGTACCCAAGGGGGGGAATAAACTTCGCGTGTGTAGATTTTACTGATCTTAACCGTGCGTGTCCTAAAGATCCTTTCCCTGTACCTCGCATTGATCAAATAGTAGATTCCACTGCCGGTTGTGATTTGCTGTGTTTTTTGGATGCGTTTTCCGGCTACCATCAAATTAAGATGGCAGTCGAAGACGAAGAAAAAACGGCGTTCATCACCCCGGTTGGCTGCTACTGCTACACGTGCATGCCTTTCGGGTTGAAGAACGCGGGCTCAACATTCCAGCGTGCTTTACGCGAGTGTTTGGGATCCCAGCTAGGCCGAAACGTTGAGGCCTACATGGATGATATCATCATCACATCGAAGCGCGGGGACTCGCTGATTGATGACCTGCGGGAAACGTTCGATAACCTCCGCAGGATCAAGCTCAAGTTGAACCCTGAGAAATGCACCTTTGGTGTAGACTCGGGGCAGCTTCTGAGCTTCTTGGTTTCTCACAGGGGGATTCAAGCCAACCCAAAGAAGATAGAAGCTATCGAGAAAATGGAGGCTCCCCGCAGGGTGAAGGACGTGCAGCGCCTCCACGGCTGCGTAGCCGTGCTGGGGCGCTTCATCTCGATGTTGGGCGAATGCACCCTGCCTTTCTTCAAGGTAATGAAGAGGAAGGGCCCAATTGACTGGACCCCCGAGGCTGAGGCGGCGTTCCAGGATCTCAAGCAGTACCTGAAGTCGCCGCCAATCCTCGTCGCCCCCAAGCTGGGCGAGCCGCTGCTAATCTACCTAGCGACGACTGACCAAGTGGTCAGCTCGGTGCTAGTTGCCGAGAGAGAAGAAGACCTCCGGGGGGCTGAGCCAGCCCAGGCAACCTCCTCGGACCCAGGAACCGCCGTCGAGCCGGCGGCGTCAACACCGCGCAAGCGGCTCGTGCAACACCCGGTGTACTTCATCAGCACGGTGTTGCGCGACGCCCGCACGCGGTACCCGCAAGTGCAGAAGCTCTTGCTGTGGATTCTGCTTGCATCACGCAAGCTGCGCCACTACTTTCAGGCGCACCGCGTCATGGTAGTATAAGGGTTTTGCCTTGAGCGGGCCCTCACCAACCGTGAGGCCACCGGAAGGGTGGCTGAGTGGAGGATGGAGTTGTCAGAGTTCGATCTACACTTCACCAACACCAAGAGTTGAAGAATGGACCTCGACGGGCATAGAAGAGGAAGAGCCGGAGACCAGCCTGCCCGGCAAGCTGGACGAGGGCCACTGGATCATGTACTTCGACGGCGTGTTACGCCTGCAGGGAGCTGGCGTTGGAGTCGTCATCGAGTCACCCACTCGAGACCAGCTGAAGTTCGCAATCCAGCTTGACTTCCCCAACTCCACCAACAACACGGCTGAGTACGAAGGGTTGCTCACAGGGTTGTGGGCGGCGATCGCCCTTGATATCAAGCGTCTGGTTGTTCGCGGGGATTCACAACTCATGATCAACCAGGTTAACAAGGACTACGACTGCCCGCAGATGGCAGCGTACGTAGATGAAGTCCGCAAGCTGGAACGCAAGTTCAAGGGTTTGCGATTCGAGCACGTCAAGCGCAAGGATAACTTCGCGGCTGACGAACTGTCCAAGTGGGCAGCAGAGCACCGGGAGGTTCCGGCAAGGGTGTTCTGGCACAGGCAAACTGCGCCTTCGGTCGCTCCCAAGCCGGCTGCCGAAGAAGCCCCCCCCCCCCGACAACCGAAGGAAACCCCGTAACAACGGAGGTCCATGCCGCTAATGCGGCGGCATGCGTAAGTAGGGAAACCCCACCTTGGGCAGCGGACATCGCCCACTACCTGAAGGGGGAAGCCCTCCCGGAAGATGACGTTGCCGCGGAGCGTGTAGCCCGACAAGCCAAGATGTACGCTCTGGTAGATGGGGATCTCTACCGGAGGTGTGCAAATGGAGTGAAGCTCCTCTGCATGCCCCAAGACGAAGGGCGCGCACTTCTGGAAGACATACACAGAGGCACATGCTCGCACCATGTGGCCTCCCAGACTTTAGCCGACAAGGCCTTCCGGCTCGGCTTCTACTGGCCTGCAGCGCTAGCCGATGCTGAGCAGCTAGTCAAGACGTGCGAGGCGTACCAGTTCCACGCGAAGAAGAGTAACCAGCCGGCGCAGGCCCTGCAAGTCATTCCATCCTCCTGGCCGTTCGCGGTCTGGGGGTTGACATCATCAGCAAATTGCCGAGAGCGGTTGGTGGCTACAAGTATTTGCTGGTGGCCATCGACAAGTTCTCCAAGTAGGTGGAAGTGGAACCGGTGCGGAAGGTGACCGCTCAGGCGGCCATCAAATTCTTCAAGGGCATCGTGTGCCGGTTTGGCGTGCCCAATGGCATCATCACCGACAATGTCTCACAATTCACGAGCGCCGTGTTCCAAGCCAACTGCGAGGGCATGGGCACCAAGATCCACTTCGCCTCTGTCGCTCACCTGAGGAGCAACGGACAGGCGGAGCGAGCCAACGCAGAGGTGTTGCGGGGGCTCAAGACAAGAACCTTTGACAAGCTCAAAGGCCACGGGAAGCACTGGGTCGAAGAACTCCAGCCCGTGCTGTGGTCAATCAGGACCACACCTAGCCGCGCAACGGGCGAAACTCCTTTCGCCCTTGTCTACGGGACAGAAGCGGTGCTGCCCCTCGAGCTCAAGCATGGATCCCCTCGAGTACGCGCGTACGGTAAGCATAGCCAACACGAGCAGAGGGTTGACGATCTTAACTTCATCGAAGAGCTTCGATGCCGGGCTGCTGTCAGAGCTGCGCGCTATCAGCAGGGGCTCCGCCATTATCATGACAGGCGGGTCCGTCCCCTGGAGCTCGAGGTCGGAGACCTTGTCCTGCGCCGGATACAAGGAACGAAGGCCGTGAACAAGTTGGCTCCGAAATGGGAGAGCCCCTTTCGAGTAGTGCAGGTGACCAGGCCGGGCGCTGTTCGGCTGGAAACCGAAGAAGGCTTGCTGGTGCAAAACAGTTGGAACCTTGAGCACTTGCGCAAGTTCTACCCGTGAAGCGGCGGAGCCCGACCCACAGGTGATGCTCCGGCAGCATGCCTCTCGAACTAGTGTAGTCGGGCAACCCCCGATTGTAATCCGCTAGTTTCTATGAATAAAGATAAGCGGTTTCTTCTAAATTTCAAGTTGTCTCGTTATTTGCATGTTCTTCCTTCTGTCTTCTGCTCTAAGTGCACAAAAGTCTCTTTCCATCCTTGGCTGTGAGCAGGGGCTGCCGGAGCCTCGAAAACTAAAATCCCGTTGTCGGATCACTCCGGCACGGGGTCGTGCCATTGCTGGGTTCCCCGCAACGTGCACCACGCAGTGTATGTGTCTTGGGATTGGAAGAGTGCTCACACCCAAGTTTGGTATTGACCCTTCTGTGCCTGGGGGCTGGGAGGCAGGAGGGCTACCTGTGCTCTGTCTGTTTCTATCTGTGCTGCGTCTTTTTTCGTGCATTTCGAAAAAAAATTACAGCATCTCAGGCGTGGTAAGAATCTGACATGCAAGATAAGGATGGAATCGGGCGCACGGTGACACTCATGGAGTGCTCACGGGCCGTGTCATTTAGCGGGTAGCCAGTGGTGCATGGCGACCGCTCCAAGGTTCTTACCGAGGGGGGGGGGGGGGGTGTCGCCACATGTGCCGCGGTAACTCGGCGTGCATAGTGGCAGGATTCTTCACCGTGCCTATAAAAGGGCAACGTGGCCAGCCTCGTCGGAGGACTCGACGTTGGGCCAGCTGAGCTCCGATTCCCCCCCGCCCTCTCCTCGGCCACTCGCTTCCCACGGGCGGCGGCTGGTGGAGGTTGCGGGGCTCGAGCAGGGGAATCGGACATCAGCCCCCACTCGTTGCAGGGCGGGTAGCTGCTGACGATGTCATGCAGCCCCGCGACGCCGGCGTGGAGAAATGGAGCCCCCGGGGGCAGATTCGTGAATGGGGCATCCTCGCCGGTGATCCCCTTCACCCACGCCCGGATTGCATCCGGGGTCACGCCCCCGTTCTGGAGGCGCGTGTTGTCCCCGGGCCTCGTGTACATCCACGCGAGGCGAGACCGTAGCTGCAGCGGCGCGATGCGCCGGCTGATGTAGGTGCGTGCCACGTCGAGACCAATGAGCACCGCTAGTCGCAGGGCCTTGATCCGCTCGACGATGGGGAGGAGCTCCACGTCGCGGCTGTAGCGGTCCCGCCAACCATCGTTGCTCGCGGGCAGCTCGGTGGGCGCGTAGATGAGCTCATCGGGATCCTCCACGCGAACCCAGCACCAATTCGCGCGCCACTCCTTCTCAATCTTCTTCTCCGTCCACACGATGAACTCCGACTTCATCTTGTCACGGGCATGGAACACCACCACCGACGACATCGCCTCCGATTGCTCGACGCGCCGGTAAAAGTAGCGGCGGAACAACGCCACTGACGGCATCACCCCAACGAACCCCTCGCAGAGGAATTGGAAGACGACGAGAAGGAAGAGGGAGGTGGGGTGGAGTTGCGCAACCCGGAGCTGGTACGCCACCATGAGTGCGTGGAGGAAGAGGGAGAATGGAGGTACCAGCCCGGCAAGGATGAAGCGGGCGAACACCCGGAAGTCATTGTCCTGGTGGTCAGCGCCGGCGGGGAAGACGAGCGTCTCGCCGTACTCGTTGAACCGGGAGGCGACGGCATGTCGGATCTTGTCGAACCCCTCGCCGTTGTAGCCGGGCCTGAAGAAGGCCTGCGTGGCCCTTAACTCCCGTTTCTTCTGGTCCTTCTCCGAGAGAGGCTTCTTGGGAGCCTTCTCGCCTTTGTCGGCCGCGGAACTCTTGGAGCCTTTCCCTCTCTTGGGGGCTGTGGGCGCCATGGGGAATGTGGGCGGAGGTTAGCAAGAATCAGGGGCTCAAGGAGGAATGGGGATGAGGAAGAAGTGCTGGGGGGCTAAGTGTTTGCTCCCTAGCGAAGCGGTGGGATCTTATAGTACCCCGGCGTTGAGCAATGGTCGCGTCCGCACCTTACGGGCGAGCTGGGGATAATTACGCTTAAAGAGGGGAAATGCGGGACGTGGCCTTAACCACCCGTGATTAAGGGAAGGGTAGGGCGGAATGCGGGACATGCCGCTCAACATGTGGCCACCCTTGATAATGCCATTGGTAAAACCAAATTATTCCATATAGGAATGAAGGTTGATACATGTCGCACCAGTGGCACCTGGGGTGCCATCATTGCATGACGCGTGGATCGCCTCACCCGCTCCCTGCAAGGATAGCGCCTCGGGCAGCACCGCACAAGCTGCCCGGCAAACCATCAGCCCGGCAGGGCTAGCCAGGCTGCGAGGGTTGCCCTGGAAGGCAACGAGAGAATTCCCGTCTGGGCGCTCCCCGGGAAGGTGTTCCCAGGCACAGACGCTTGCTACAAGGACGGTACCAAACGGACAGAGCATCGATGCCACGTGGCCGCCCGGCGGGCTCCCTGTGCGCAGGGCTCGTCAGGGCAAGGAGTGAAGCACAAGCAAGCATTTAATGCTCCGGTAGAAAGGGGATTCCCCGTCCAGTCAGCCCACAATGACTGGCCCGCTGTGAATTCTAGGCACGTAGCGCCCTAGCTGCAGGGCTACTCACCATGCATGCAAGCCAGCGCAGCGAGGGCAAGCTGCCCGAGTTCTTTGCTCGCCACTTGTCACCCATGCACCAAGGCATCTGTGGTATCCCCTTGAGTATAAAAGAAAGACCCCTGCCAACGGTCAAAGGGTTCGGTTCCTTACTAGTTTAGCCAGAAATAGCAAGTAGCGCTTAGCAGAAAAGGAGAGAACGCCCGGGAACTCCCCCGGGCAACCTGTAAACCCTTGTTCACTGGCTAATAAGAACACAGAAGCAGGCCGTAGGGTTTTACACCTCAGGGTGGCCCGAACCTGGGTAAAACGATCGTGTGCATTTTCACGCTTGACATTGGTCTCGCCGGCGATCGCTGGAGCGATCCCTGACACCCTCAGCCGAACCTAAAAGGGGGTGCCACTCACCCCTGGTGTCTAAGCCTCGGGCTTCGACAATTCAACATCCAGGTTTCCCATAAGCTATGTCATAAGAAAGATCTTCTCGGCTGACAATGGACAAATGCTGCCCTCCATAGAGGTTACACAATCCATATTCATTCATCTATTTCGTCCTAGCTACAACCATATTACGCAAAAGTACTAATTTTAAACATTAATTTTTTTCAGTCATCTTCAAGCAAGGAACTAATTACCACTCCATCTTCATCCATGAGTACCCAGAGGTTTGCAATCAATCATAACATTGAAATTAAAAGCTCCATGTCAACATCCTTACCAAATTTTTGTTACTGACAGTCCAATTGTCTATGCACAAGATGAATCCAGCAATAATACACCTCCCGTTCCCCAACTTGCAGCTACTGACACCGACAAAGACAATCTCATGTAATTTTTAAAATTTTAAAGTTTTCAAAAATAATTCTCTGTATATACTAATCTGTTCACAGTTAACATGAATTAGAAATAACTATTTTTCTATGCAGTAAGTCTGCAGCAAAACGAAGCATTCAGTTTACGGAACATGATCTGATGAACAAAGGAAGGTATCCTGCAGCTACAAAACGTCATATTTAGTCATGGTCTAACTATTTTGCTTGATAAATTAACCAATTGTTTACACGGCGCAGTGAAAATGAGGTGGAGCTTACATATGGAACAAAGGTTCAGGATGTCAAACGGAATAAGCATGAGTACGTGCATGGTCTAACCATTCTCATTTTTTTATCCTCGATAGCATTGTACCTTATTACAGGAAAGTTGAAATTGTACATAATCAAGAGTTTCTCCTCTAGCCCTTTTCTGACTTAAAAAAAAAACATGCAGGACATATCAACCATGCAGGAAGCAACATCGGAAGTCACAGCTGCACTGCCTTCTACCTAAAATTAGTTATAGTGTTGCTGTTATTGTGTTGCTTGAGTCAAAATTATAGGTCACCATTGACCACCTTTAATTGTAATCAATCAGACCTCTTATTAATACTGTTTGATGTTGGTCCAATGCATGTATATGCATCTATCTGAGTGAATAAAATATCTGCCCTTTCTTCTCAGCTTTGCCGATTACTTCAAGCTCACTTAACATCTGTATGTTGACCACTTAAACCAATGGCAATTCAATACTTAGAAACTCCCGTAATAAAAACTTTTAGTATCATTCATTTAGGAGGTGTTGTAATGTACCATAAAAGCTTTTAAAAAACGGTGTCAACCATCTATATATCAACAACACTGTATTACATTCCTTTGTCAAAGTAAAAAAATACAACTTCCATGCCACAGTCTTCACAATCACTGAAACATGGAGCGACACAAGGGAAACCCAGGTATTACTCAATTCATCATACAATTCTATTTCACTTCCATACAACTACTCTCTTGATCTTATACAGTTTTTTGGTCCAGCATGCGAGGAACATAGAGTTACCAGCACCTTCTACTCATCCACAAAGAGAGGCTTGCAAGATGTTTGATAAGGCGATCCAAAAACTCAATGATCCTATGAAACAGCTGATGCATATAACTTTCAAAGAAGGAAGCCAAGATGGAGTTTCATGTGCAGACATCACAAGAATTCTTCCAACTGATCGGCATTCCTTCACAGTTGAATACATCAAAAATGGAAAAGGACATGTAACAATCATCCTTCCTGACAGCAAAAAATAACAACTCTTATCATAGTTTTCAATAAATAAAAATATATTTTCATGAATTACAACATTTTACAATGTATTTCCTCTTTTATGCATCACTACAAAATCCCGCTGCAACGCGCGGGGTGTTATCTAGTACATATAGAGAGACTTACGCTTGAGTTTGACCCACCCTTGAGAGGAGAAGAACATTGCCATGATCATGAGAGCCCCCAAGAACAGGCTCCCCTGTTCATCTTCACGATTGCAGCTGCCATTCCAAGATCTCTCTTCTTATTATTATTAAATTCTCTAAATATTTTTTGGAACAGTCTAACTTGTTTTTTGAAGTAACTAGGAACGGGTTTATATAGAGGCATATGGATGTTAGGAGTATATTGCGGTTAATTATGGGCATAGATTGATACGGTAGTGATCTCGTGGTTAATGCGTTTTGGTAACTCAGCCAAAAATGTTAGCAGCTTTCCATGCCGAGTAAATTAAGACCCGTTTAAAAAGCCTGCTGCCGTTCAGCAAAAGTGTATATTAATACCCATATTTATATCCGTTTCAAATAGCATTAGGATCTTCTCTGTCTGAGATATCCGGGGGCCTGATTAAGCCCAAAGGAAAGCAGCCCAAAAACAAATGCAAAGTGCCTCTTAAAATTTTGAGATTTGATTAATATCGTAGTGAATATAAGCATTCCTTAAAGTGCTAAAAAAATGGAAGTATAATGAGCAGATTTACACTTTTCTCTGTAAAAGAGAGCATATTTCACTCTTATCACGCTCTTAGCAGCTGCAAGAAGTGATGTAAATTTGTTTACAGATGGAAGAAGCGTTAGGTAAAACAAGACAGGACTCTCTGATATCCATTAAGTCCAGTCAAAAACTATTACTAGTAATACTCATCTGGAGCAGCAACCGCTATACCTTGCATCCTTTTTTTATGTTGATAGGAACATCTTTCATCCAATGTTTTATATATATGATGATCAACAACAAAACAGAAGGGCAGTAACAATTAACAAAGTAACGCCCGCTGGCAAGTGGGAGAGGGTAAAAAATGGGCAGTTACATATGGTACAAACACAAATACACACAGCTACAGGGTAACCAACAGCAATGAAAGGAAAAAAAGATTAAAAGCATGGGAATGAATTAACAGTGCAAGTGGTGTCAACCATGACAAAATTGTGACCCTAACTACCAGTTTGATCAGCAACAGCAGGACATGCATCTCGTGTTTGTGTCTGTCGGACCGAACGGAGAGCTTCAAGGTCCCATGAAGCACCCGTCTAGGTTTGAGGCCGATGTGCAGAGGGAGCTACTGGATCACGCACTCGCATTTCCTGAAGCCATCATTGTCAGCCTCGTCATCCGACAGACCTTCGTCGCTGTTGAAAAATAATAACTTCAGCAATCAGACAGATAACAGTATTATGCCTATAAGAAAAATTACTGAACTGTGCAAGCTGTATGCATCCAATGTCTGTAGTCTCAACTATCAATATCAGAACTAGGAGCAAATTCAATATATGAACAAACGACAGATAATCACAATGAGGATGGCAGCACATTCACACTGATTCCCAACAAATCTAAATTCTCCCACCTTCATAACGAAACTGCACAAGTAATATATCAGTGTTTGTAGTGCCAAAGCCTGAAACTTTCAATGTCAGAACTAGGATGTCGGAACAATAGAACAATCACCTGGATCACAATAAATCCAAACACGCACAGCAGTTTCATGAGAAATAAAAGGTTCATCTTTGTTCGAGTTAAAACTGGTGTGTTCTGGTGACTACAATAACAGCGAAAATGGTATTTACCAGCAATCTGTTATTTGCCTACAATGAGGTGCAAAGAAAATTGTAGTTTGTATGGACTAGAAACACTACCTTGTTTCGAATTCTCTGATCTCGAAAAGTTCCTTCCCACATGTGTCCGTCCACTGAACTTTTCTCCTTTCCATACCAGCTTTCAAGGTTTGCACCTCTTCCAGCGACTCACGCGGCTCCTCGCCATCACTTACTATAGAACCACGGTCAGAAGAGTCCCTTCTCGAGTTACTCTTAAGACAACCTTTTCTGCCGCTTCCATTGATGGACCCATTACTTGTTCCTTTCCTGTTTGTCGAACTGGATAATTGCTTGGCCGTGTTACTTGAGCTCAATTTTGGAGGAGATGCACCCTCAAGCCTAGCGGGCGTGCATCCAAAGCAGGTAAACGAAGCACATTTACCAGGAACCTCTTCTTTCCCTGAAGGCAGCTGCCCCACATGCCCAGCTTCCCGATCGACTAGCCGGTAGTGATTCCAGGGCGATGCTTTCACAGGCTGCTCTTCAGTTTTCCGTCCGAGCAGCAAAAGCGCAAGGCCATGGCTATACCCCGATGCAGATGACGAGAAAAAACCTCCTCCCTCCACAGCCAGTAGCATCTCAGCTGCTCATCCAGCCACCATGAACCGAAATCTTATAGCCAACTCAATCAAGAACACTAGACTGCCAAAACAGTGTGTAGCAAGAGTATTTGTTCAGCTTCTACTTTGACGCTGCAAGAAGAATAAGATGTTGGAACTAGTCAAGCCATCAACTCATTTGAGAGTAACATATCGTATTTATAACACAATACTAGCATAAGGTTAACCACTGCAGTATATCATATATATACATTAGTTCTTAGTGGACTCCTAGTAGGTGAGGTGAGCAGGGAACCATGCTACTTAGGTAATCCTCTGAGTTTCAGTGAACGATTCCATCAAATGTGCAATCAAGTAAACGATCCTTTTGTTTAGATCTCTCCCTGATACAGTGCTATTTTTATCCAAGCAAACAGAGAAGTGCAATAATTGTTTGCTTGCTACTAGTAGCTAGCTAACCTGGAGGGCTGCAGTTTATATTATGTTCCCCCACCAACCATGATTGCAGCTACAGTTCGTTGTCTACATGAACCACTCATGTAAAAAAACATGATAAATTCACAACAGACCCAAGAAATGAACGCCTCGAATGAACATGCTATCTCGATCTGCTCGCACCACGGTCGTACTAGAACGGCTGCATCTGAACACTTCCCCACCATGCAACATCCACAAAGGAAGTCCTTGATAGTCTCTGCTCAATCAAACCCACCCGAATTCATCTCCACATTTCCAACGCCATGCCGTAACCAAGATCCCACCGAGCGGAGAAACGAGCAGCCACGAACGCGGGCACAGATCTAGGGAGGAACACATCAGCCAGCAGCAACCCCGGGCGGCACTTGGGGCGGTCAACCTAGCAAAGACCAGACCAAGACCACCCACGCAAACCAGATCAACCGTGCCGGCGCGGCCGTACTTACACGGCATGGATCCCGGCAGGACACGGCTGGCCTCAGAACCCCAAAGGAGATCGACTCAGCAGAAATTTTAACCGGAGAGAAAGCGGGATCGATCAAGATCGCCGTACGCACCTGGGACTGGGAGAGGATGGAGCAAGCCCAACCAGAAGCGCGCCCCTGGTCCAGGCACCGCACGTGGCAGAGAGCGGTCCGCGGCAAGGAAGGGAGCCCGGGGGATCGGCGGCGGCGGCGAGCTCGGTCGAGAAGGAAATGGCGGAGAGGAAGAAGGGGGAAAGAGAAGCTGCTGGACTGGAGTAATAATAAAGCGAGGAAAGTAAAAAAAGCGGGAAATAAAAATAAGAGAAAGGAGCTGGAGGGAATGACCGTGGACCGGGCTTCTAGTGGATGACAGGCGGGGCCCGCGTTTGTCGTGTGGGTCAGCGGGCCTGCGGATCTCGAGGCGGGCTGCGCTTTGACTCGTCGTGGGCCGTCCGATGGGCGCGCGATCCCCGGCTGGTCTTTGATCCCTCCGGGCTAGTAAACGTGGTGGGTCCAACGACAGTTTTAAAATTGACTGTGTGTATTATTAGGAAAAATCCAATTCCACTCAAAAAAAGAAGAAGGAAAAATCCAATTTGCAGTAGACCATATGGAGACCGAGATGACGTTTTAGTGACAGCGAATACGCAATTTCAACGACTTTTATCGCCCATCTACTCGTTCACTCCCTAATTTTCAAAGACCTTATTACTTGCTTGTGTTTAACTGTATTTTTATTCGAATTTGCGGAGCGAAACATGTTCGCTTGGTCAATGACTTAGGGTCCGGTTGTTTGCTGCTCCAACAGATTCTAGGCCTTATAAGCTGGAGCCCAAACAAACACTCATTTTTGGGCCGGATTCTTGTAGCTGTTCCCGTGGAGCGCTCCATCGAAACGCATTGCCGACCGGAAGCTGCAAAATAGGTGGTTCTCGCAGCTGCTACCGGCTCCAAAACGTAACTTTTACCGAAATACCCTCCCACCAAATAACATACAACATCAAAATTGCCCTTGTACCGCTTCGAGCTCCTTTTCATCTCCCGACCCGTCTGCTGCATCTCTGCTCCGAAGCCATTCGCTAGGGTTCCTCCCTTGCTGGGCTGCTCCCCACGCCGCCGCGGCCGCCGCCCCATGCCTCCCCACGGCGCCGCAGCCGCCCCTTACCTCTCCACTGCACGACCGCTTCCTTCCCTATTCCTCCGCCGCACGCCGCCCCTCTCCTTCCTCTGCCGCCTGATCTCCCCAATCCACGGCCACCGTCCGACGCTGCCCGGGGGAGACGAAGAGGCACGGCCCCCAGAGTCCTCCCTGATGACCTGCTTCTCCAGGTGGCCCCGATGCCCCTCCTCCGAGCCGGCCTCCTCTCCTGTTGCGCCGCTGCTGCAACCTGCGGCGCGGCCCTCTGCTCCGAGCTGCGTCGCCACCTGATCTGCTCGTCGAATGCCAAGATGAGCAGCGCTGTCGGAGTTCTCGCCGTCCCTACGCATCCGGCCTCTCGCTAATCACCGGTGCCCAGCCGTTTGGATGTTGCTTCTTGCAAGTTGCAGCATTTTCCCTCAGACACGTACAGAACTGTATTGGTGATTTGTTTTTTCTGTACATACGGTGCCTTCCACCTTATTGAGCAAGTAATTTGTTGCCTATATATATTTTTCTAATGTACGAGTATCTCGATTGCAAGACTCGAATGTGACTATATGAGTACACTAGGATTTTATTATCATGTACTCCCTCCGATTCATATTAATTGTCTCAAATTTGCTCAAATATGAATGTATTTATGCCTAAAGAGCGTCTCGATACATGTAATATTTCGACAACTAATATGGATCGAAGGGAGAACTACGTATTTAATCTACAGAACTATAGGGTCATTTCAGCACATTTCAATTGCAGCTGCAGCCGAACCAACCGCCCAAACAAACAGGCATCAGACAGCTCCAATATTCCAGCTGTAGCTGTCAGGCACAGCTGATTCTGGAATCTGCAGCTGTGGAGCTCCAGCCCAAACAAACACAACCTTATACTAGGTCACTAGGATGACTATAATGAAACGTAGCATTTAAAAAAAAATTCCGCAATACTTTTAATCCCTGAAACCATTGTTCTTTCATTTCATTTCCATTCGCACATTCAAAATTCCCGGCCATGAGTAGAGAGCAAGTGTGGTAACACCCGCTTCGTTCCTAGTGCCGATCGATTTATCCACAAAACCCAGAGTATTTGCTTTCGTCCCTACGGAAAATGAGTCACTGTATTTTAAAACTTTGGTAAATCTAAAAACTATGGTATTCTCATAAGGCGGCGTATCTGATAAAAACCTTCATTCGGTGCAAACCATGCAAACTTAATAAAAATCATGTTTAAAAGTTTCAAAAAAATTCTACCAAAATACCATATGTTGGGAGTGATGTTCTAAAAACCTGCAAAATTTCAAGTTCAAAATTTCAATGCGTAGAAAAATACTGGGCTATCAGCATAAATTTCATCTACCTACTATTTCCTCCTCAACAAATCCATGGTTAGATTACGTTTTCAGTCCTTAGGTAAGTCCCGGCCAATTCAACTTCGTCCTAACCGCGCGCGTGTTAGATATCGCACGTTTTGCTCTATACTCCCTTTGTTCTTATATATAACAAGTGTCTTCAAATTTGACTTAGTTTGTAGAGAAATCTACCAAAATCTACAATACCAAAATAAGTTTATTATGAACATGTATATAATGATCAATTACAATAAAAACATATAGAGTTGTAGAAGTTGATATTTTTTTAAATTTGATCAAAATTGGAGATGTTTGAGTTAGAACAAAGTTAGGACTTTTTTATATTTGGGAACAGATAATGTCAAATCTGTCCAATATCTCAAAATTAAAAGCAACTAGCAGAGTGCCCATGCGTTGCAACGAAAATAGAAAATATGTTATGAAAATTTTATCACGCAATTCACGCGTATTTCTACATCAAGCTTCTCGACAAACATGGGCACCAAACATTCCCAACGTATAAAACAATTTTCACTACACAAATAAAAATGATTTCATATATAATACATGTTCGCATTAATACTATCCGTATAGATGATCAAATGGACCACTGGACCACATAACAAATAAAACGGCCTCCTTTGACACAAAAGATGTCAATATTTAACATAAGAATCAACTCTAGTTCGTTTAGAGAATTAATGAATATATGTGCACTGAAAATTACCCATCATCAGTTCATCATTATCCTGGTCACCTTGCTCATGAACTCCTGGACAGGAGAAACATTTTCTAGTCAAATCAAGAACTCAATTCATGAAGAGTGTGGTTAACACTTGATTGCAAAGATTGAAGGAAAGTTTTAGATTCATGGTTAGCGTGAATTGCAGTGGCTGTAAAATGATAGTGCTACTTCTTTACTATCTATTTCAAATAAAGAAAAAACAGGAAAAATTTAATTCTGTAAGCAAGTAGAAAGGTCTACATAAATGACACAAGAAGCAGGAGCAGAAGCTTTACTCAAAATTCAGGAATGAGTCCTTCAAATTCAGAGAGTAGAAGCTGCAACTTGTACACTAATACCATCATCTTGTCTGCATTGTGCCAATTTTGCTTTCATTAGCCACCAAGATATGATGCACCCATATATCAAACATATTGTTCTGCTGATGTTTGAAAACACTACACATCAACCAGAAATAAGTACATGCTAAAATGGCTCCACATCACTGCAATAAAAAGAAGAAACCTCCGACTACACCAACTATTTAAAAACTGCTGAAACTTCACCTCTGTGACACCCTGGGCAACACTTACGGTTGCCACACGTTTAATGCCAGGAAGTTCTCCTGCAGAGATTTTAGAGAACAATGATTTAGGAAATAAGAAATGCCCAAACGCATGAGAATACTAAAAAATAAAGTACAGGATTACTCTAAAATCTAAATCTTCTGTTTCCATGGCTGAGAAAGTCTAATGAGGTGCTTCAGAAGGTCTGTATTTTATATCTTTAACAAAGAGATGAATGCATGCAAGAATTTGTGAAGAGGACTGAATGGCGTCCTACTTTGTCGGATATGATGCAGACGAACTACATAATTCTTGGTGCAAGAAACAAGATTTCTGTTCCGTTTATTGATGTTCTACCCAATAGGTCAGAAGTCGTTTGACTGATCACACCGACAAACAAACCAAAATATTGACAGTTGAAAAATGAGTTACAATTGCTTTGAGCACTATTTAATTGTTTACTTGAGACGGAGAAATAAACTGAAACAAGAAGAACAGCTAGGGAGATTACCTAGTTTTGTGAGCAGGGTTGGTATTGGAAGGGGAGTCACGGGAATAGCAGTTACTTCTCGAAATCATCCAAGACGAAGGTGTCAAGCACGATCTCGCTGAAGCTGGACACCACATCGAGCTCGGTCACCACCTCTGCAACCACCAGCCCAGCGCCAAAACAAGATTCAAGCACAACACCCACATGACAAAAAAAAGGAGGACATGATGGGAACATATAAAGAGGGCAGTACGGTCCACTGGGGAAGAAGGCGCGTTGCCGGAGGCAGCCAGCGCAACCAGGACTGGCCTCTGGAGGTTGGAAGCCACGGGCCTGGCCGAGCTTGCTGGCGAGCTCCACCTGCCGACCTGGTGCAGAGCAGCGATCAAGAGCGGGTGAGGGTGAAACCTTGGAATGGGCCAAATCGGGCAAATGGTAGCGAGGGAATGTACCTGGCGGGAGGCGGGGAGGGAGGGAGGACGAGGCAGGCACCGAAACGGAGAGCGATGCGATGAGTTGGCGCGGAGGCGATGGGACGGCGGCTGGAGCGAGGAGCCGAGGAGGCAGGGCAGCAGAGGGGCGACGGCGGGGGTTTAGGGTTGTTCCGGTGGGCCTAGCCTGATACGGGGATTCTAACGATCCGAAGTTTTCGCATGGAGGCGGACGACGATTCTTTTGCGTGCGTCGGGTGGGTGGGCGGACGACGGACTAACGAAACTGTGAATTGTGAATTAAGGTATGGTAAAGAAAAGATAGTAGTACTACCACTTATAAAAATTAAAAAGAATAATATCCCTCCAATTAAAGAAAAGGATACTGATATCTCCCAAAAAATATTTTGTACGAATACAAAATACATACAGATACGGTCTCATAAAATAAATAAAAAAGATCAAGCTGTGGGCCAAGGAAAACCAGAGAGAGAGGGGTCTTCTTCTCGATCCTAGCCTAGGGTTCGTGCTCGGCGGCGGCGGCGATGGCGCGGAAGAGGAAGACGGAGGCTCCGCCGCGGCTGGACGAGGCGGACCGCACGCTATACTCCACCTTCTGCGGCGCCGCCAACTCGCTCTCCCAGCTCTACTCCCAGGCCATGGCGCAGCAGAAGCAGTCCTTCCACGCCGGCGAGCTCCACGCCCTCGTCCGTATACTACTCAAAACCCTACCTTCTCTTTCGATTCTGTTACCGATCGTTCGATTCCATGGCGGTTGTTGTAAAAAAAAGAATTTAACTACTGTAATATTTAGCATCAACAGAGGACACTTGACACATGATGTCTGTCTAGGGATTTCAGAGTTGTAGATTCAGACTGTGAATTACTCATCCTAATAGTAGTCTATAAAGAAACACACACAAATTTCAAAATTGGCCTGCAAGAGAGCAGGGCTGCAGGACTCCAGGAACCTGAATCGTGGCTTAATTGCCATTTCATCTATTTGTCCCGGCGAGTGGGGGTATGTAGCTGCACGTATGTAGGGAATTCTGTAGTCTGAAGAATCCACGCCTGTTGATTTCAGAATTCAGATGTCTGGGGTTCGCTAGGCGGTTCGGTCCTGTCAGCTTAGTAGTAAACTTGCTTGAACGGTTGAAACTTGTACTTACCAGATCCTCTTGTTGCCGATGCAGGAGAAGCTCTCCCAGTGGATCACGAGGAAGCAGGAGGAAGAATCGAGGTTGACGGTAACTGAAATACTGGCTCATATACAGGTACGGGCACAATGAACAAAAGTTGTCAAATGCAATGATTTTTATTTATCAACTGAACTGGCCGGTGATATCCCTATCGATCACAACCCATCGTGTTTAGTTTATGCCCCTTGATGTTCATGTGACAGTGCAAATTTAAATTGTGATGAGTGAAACAGTTTCTCTAATATACCTATCTCACTGGAGACAATCTCCGGTTCAGATATAACTTGAATTAGATGCAGGGGTGTTTGTTTTTTCTGGAACCAGTCTGTATTGAGTTTGTCATTCATAAGTGTCATGAACTTGACAAAATATAACACATCCAAGTTGGCTAGTATCTTTTCGATTGCTAAATGGCGTAAGCTGTATCTTTGTTTACTTGTACACATGTTGGTAAACTAGTGATGAAACCTCATGTGTCTGGCCAACACCATTTTGCAGCATGAGATGGACTATGGAGGCAGCAGTGACGCACAAACGGCCCCAAGATTACATCAGTACCCTCAGAGCGCAGGGCAGTTTGCCAACTCAAGCGGCCAACTTTCCGTTGGTTCACATGGACAGGGATCTGGGCTGGCTCCTCGGGCCAGCAACAGCGATCAGTCGAAGAATCCCACCTTGTTCTCAAACGCCCTGTCCAGCCCAGTCCGCCGGAGCCTCCAGAGCTACCACCCAACTCAAGGAGCGGCTGGAATGGGAAACCGGAGTGTCGAGGCCAACTCCACCAGCTCGAACGACACCACGATGGACATGGTCTCAGATAGCGTGGCGAACGAGTACTGCTGAAGTGGTCCATATGGTGTCACAACACACATGATGCATGACAGGAGCCCTGGCAGTGTCTGTCTTTACTCTTGTGAGGATGAGGATGATGATGTGTTTCAATCTCTGTCTGCCCCCTCTAAACCTCACCATCACCATACTCGTGTGTCGTGTCATAAATTAAGTTTCGACCGGCGAGTGGTTCTCTCTCGCCGTGCGTGGCATTGTATTTTTGTTCAAAACCTGCTGTGCAGTGTTGGAGAAATATATATGCAATGATCACAATGTTATATCTTTCTTAAAGGTGTAACCAAGGAAATCTTAAACAAAATAAGTGGATGTCTCTATTCATTGTGTTAGTGGAAAATACATAGCAGATCTTTTTTTTTTCTTTCTCTTGAGAAAAACTATGAAGAAGATGAGCCTGAAAACTGGGAATGTATGACGTTGCGGGCCTTGGTAAAGTTCTCTGCAGGGTTTGATTTGGTTAATCATAAGTGGGCCGCAGCCGGCCTAGTCCAGTCCGATTCTGGGCTTCCAGGAGAGTCGTAGGAACAAAGTCAGGATATGGGCCTGCAGTTACAAGCCCAGGGTCAGAGTGTAAAAACGGGCCCGCCTGCACTAAATTCAAACCAGAAAAGGGAGATTTTGGTTTTTGGTTGAACCTAACGAGAAAAGAAAGATACTCTCTCTCTTTTTTTAGATGAAAAAAAAAGGATCAAAACTTGCCCCTGCTCCATTTCTCATCAGGAAAAAACGAAGCACAGAGTATAGGTAAAAACAATACTATACTGAATAACACCGTGGCGTGAATGTCACAACATCATTGTAAAACAAACCGAAGAGGAGTTAACAAGCATTGCAACAAAAGAGCTAATTAAGCTAAGACAGCTAGTCTCAACGCACGTACACGCTGAAGCATGCATGCAGCAGAAACTGCTCAAAGATCGATGAAACAAAATGAAAAAGAAAAGAAGAGAAGTTAAAGCCAGAGAGAAATAGCACGAGGGAATAGAAATTTAGATGGCCAGTTTGCACAAATCAAACACACGAGAAATGAAACAGGCACTAGTTGATGTAGAACAATGAGAGAACTCTGGAGAGGGACAGTTTAATTAATTTACGACCTGTCAAGTATGACGCGTTGGTCTTACTGTATTTGTTTGTCAATTTGTTTTGTACATGTGTGAAAACGGTAGCTCGATGGATTAGTAAAAGAGGCTAAATTAAAGCCTGTGATCGTCGATAGATGGATAAGTAGCGTGGCGCGCAGCTAACTAGCATTAATATATGCGGCCTAGCTTAGCTAGCTTGGCAGAGTGAGAAGTGAAGTGAAGCGTATAGCTAGGTGGCCGGTGCAGCATATATGCATATAGATAGGCAAGGAAAGGAGAGCTGATCGACTGGGAGTGATGTTGTAGTGAGACTAGCTCGTGTTGAGTTGTCAGGTCGTTCTTGTTAGCATAGCCTCTCAGCAGCATGCAATGCAGAGAGCAGTGAGAGCAAGTAATCATTCCGTTCCCCATTTCTCGAAACAAATGAATCATGCATGCGTCGTCACATCTATATATCTCTGGCCGGCCGGATCACATCTCTGGTACCGGCTGCCCTGCAAAGGCGCATGCGGCTATCTAGAGAGCTAGAGAGAAGCCTGCAGGCAAACATAGGTAGTACGTACTACGTACGCTAGCCAGCGAAGCTGAGCACGCGCGATCCTGCCTGAAATGCAGCTCAACGATAGTATAAGTATATCCTCAACTCTACTGCTAGTACTAGCACAACGTGTGTTTCTGGATTTTAAAGAGAACTGCACAAAACACTCAAAGGTTTGTTGTGGAAAAGACTTACTGTTGGTGTTTTTCGCGAAACATTTACTATTCGGCTAATCTGTTATAAATAAGTCATAACTCGAGTTTCTGCACGCTAACGACGTTTCTGACCGGTGGAGCCCACCGGTCAGTGCCAACATGGCGCCCTGGCCTTGCCAGCGTGGATCGGGTCTGGTTCTGTGCTTCACCGCAGGCTCCATGCCGCGAGCCATCACCAGCCACCGCACGCCACGCTTCGGTTGTCGTCCCTTGCCGCTGAAAGCGCTGTCGTGCGCGGAGGCCCCCGCTGCCCTTTGAGCCCGTGCCGCCGTGCTAGCTTCACGGGCACCAGCGCCACCTCTGCCGCGGTATCTGGCACGAACAAGGCGTCGTCGCCGCTGGTCGCGTCATGCCACACGCCGTTGCCATCGCCATTGTGCCGCACGCGCGCATACCGGCCGCGTCCCGGCCATGTCGCAGTGGGCGCGACGCTGCCACGCCGACGGATGGGCCTCACCGGTCTGAATCGTCGTTAGCGCGCTGAAATTCGAGTTAGGCCTTATTTGCAACGGATTAGCCAAATAGTAGATATTTTGAAGAAAAAAAAACGAATACGGAGTGTTTGTGCAACAGCCGATCAACCAATATGTTAGAGTGTTCTGTGCAATTTTCCTCTGGATTTTAGATCGGTGCATTGAGAGAGGCACGATCGAGTTAATGTTGGCTCCATCTGTCTGGACATCCTACTGTCCTCGTCAGATCGTTGCAAGCTACTCCCTCCGTCCTAAATTTTGAGGCGTACTATTCAAACCGCCATGTCCTGATTTAGCAGTCGTGTAACAGCATGCAGCTCTTGGTTGTCCAAAATAACCCCACTGTTCGTCCCACAGGCCACAACCAGTGCATAGGATAAGTGATGAAACTTCCCTTCCCGAGGAGTTTTCTTCCCACCCCGCATGCATGCTGCTAAACTCATTGGGCAACTAAAAAAGTATCCAGCGGAAAAGAGGCTGCAGACAGGACGCATGCAAGACTATTTTGATCCAAAACTTGATTGCTTAGGCTCCTTTGTACCAGCGCAAAATCTAAAACGCCCAAAAAAAGGACGGAGGGAGTAGTCGATCGATCCGGCAGGATGCAAATGCAAAACCCAGATCGATCTTGATCTAGAAAAGCTAGCCTAGATAGAGCAGATAGGAGCACGCCCCTGCCGCAGCTGCTACAGTGGATTGGAGTGAATACTAGCACTTCGTACAGTGGAGTGGAGTGAAGTGGAGTAGTACTGGCCGACGTTACGACAAGCTTATCGATGATTTGTCTGTATAGGCCGGCTAGCTGGAGGGAGAAGAGTGAGCCGCGACATGTGTGCATGCGCTGCTTTCCTTCCCGAGGCAAACCTAATGATTACATCCTTTTGCATTTGCATGGATTAATGCTTTGCACTTGCGTATCGAGATGGTTGCTCAGATTAGATTCAATGCGCGCGACAAGACCTCCTTGCTTGCTTCCGGCCCGATCGACTTTACTTTGCGCACTCACCCAACTACTCCAGTAAAAACCACGGCCGATCGATGCTACTGTGATCTACGACGAGGAATTAACCGATCGGCCGAGTTTGATCTAAAAGAAATTTTAAAGTCTTAAAGAATAGTACTCTGATTCACTGCCTGCGTGCAAGCTAAAAAAACAATATTTGGAAATTGTCTATCAACTCAAAATCGCATACGTTTGATCGGCTTTGACTCCAAGCGGAGTAGTTTTTTCTCAAAAATTTCCAGATGTCACAATGCATAATGCATAGCTAAGAGAATCAAATGTATACAATTTCGAATTCATGTAACATTTCCGAGAAGCCATCGAGGCATCCAACGTGCAAAATTCAAGAGGAAAGACACTCTCCATGTGGAGTCAAAACCATTCAACTTTGGGAGATGACTGAAAGTATCATAATTTGCCGTTTGAGAGACCAAATATAACTATAATTCGGTGTCATTTTAGAGATAAAATTAATTATTTTATATTTTTCTCTTTCATTAAATCCGTCGTACACTATGTTCGTTAAGTCAAACTTTAACAGATTTGTTTGCCGACAAAATTCAGCAACCCGTCAGCCTCTTCCCTGGTCTGGCCGCCGCCGGTCAACCTTCTCAAAATAAAATATGACATAATACTTGTATCGTTAGATTCGTTATCAAAAGTAATTCATAATATTTGTAGTTTCATGTCATACAAACACACCTTATCATAACAATTGTGGTCAAATATTTGTCTTAATGAAAACTAATATGACATATTTCAAGAAACGTATAGTACGAGTATATCCGTGACCTACACGTGAATAACGGGACGATCGTATATCCATACGCATAAACGTATGACACGTATATATAACCGTACCTAACCATCGAGGGTCGGGTAACAATCCACGGACACACCTGCTACGCTAGTGTTAGTGTTAGTTAAGTCAACCTTTAACAGATTTGTGGGTGCGTGGCGACAAAATTCAGCAGCAACGATATCCGCTCATGTGTATGCATGCATGCACACAGACACACGGTCGAGGCCGTACGTGCGTGCATATGCATGTGTCCGGCCGACCAACCGTACGTGATCGAGACGTCATGCACGTACGTACGCGACTCTAAATTTTATACCCTACCTCTGCTAGCAGTAAGTAATGTCATTGTCGATGCCCGGCCCGGCCACGGCGAATCAGGGCGCACGCTCGCTTGCACGTACACGTACGGGCTTATATTAGCGCTTTCAGGTAATATATCAAGCAAACAAACGGACAACTCTTTGTATCGTACGATAATTTCTCCGTGTGAAAAATCCTCGAGTATATACCTAGCCGGCCGTCCGGATATTCTAACTACAAACAAACTAATCCGTGTAGTCATTAAGATGGCGATGTGTCTGTTGATCATCATGCATGTGATTCAGCTATCTCGTGCCGATTATTTTATTTTAAACCACACTATGATCGCTGATCGATCGAGACTCGAAGAAAGTTAGCTAGCTAGCTAGCTAGCTAGTTTAAGGTTGGTAGGTCGACTAATTAATCACAACACGCAAAAGCTAATTTGCCTTGCTTGCTTAATTCCTTCCGGGATCGTCTTTCTCTTGCTTTACACGTATCTGAGTACCACTCCAGTACACATGAGTTCAGTTCCCAGCTAAAACAATAATGCGTTAAAATCCCCATATATATCGTGTCAACGTGTGTGTATATAGCACACGAACGTACGTACGGTCTGTGTGAACAACGCGTCCGGGCCGATGGCACATGTTATAGCGCACTTTCTGTTTCTGTTCTTCTATATTTGAATATTTCGGTAGTCAACGTGTGAAGAAAAAGAGTGATGCATGCCGTATCTCAGAAAGAATACTGGTATTTCGTACTTTCATGGATAGGATATATAATCATTTGGCTCCATTTAAGCCCACTTTTTTGTTTTTGTAAACTATTTAAGCCCACTTGCGATTGACTGTATCTTAGACCCATATGGAGTAAATTTTAAATGTTTAGAAACAACCTTATCTTAGTGTTATATCTAAACAAGCTATGTTTTGTTTTTTGTTGAGAAATAATTTTGAAGGTTTTTTTTCCTTTTGTTTTGGCGATAAGAGTCGTATCTAGACTAGGACCATAAGTATTTGATTGGACATAACTTTTGGCTATTTATTTTTAGCTTAAACCAAATACATTAATTAAGTTTTGGCCTTTTGCTTGTATCATTATGTAACGATATCTAGTCAAAGATTGAAAGACAAAGTCAAAAACATCTAAATTGGTTTATAAACCAAAAATCAAAACCATAATTTTAAGCCTAATCAAACAGGACCTGCACCATTCATGCTCTTTATAAATAGGATGCCAAGTCGGATTTAATTATTTATTTATTGCCGCGTGACATGTTTTAGGTACCATACATATATAGGAGCATCTGGGAGTTAGGAACAAAAAACGGGGGCATATCGATCCATCGTTGCAGGATCAGCTGCATCGATCGAGAAGGGAGGGACAAAATCAAGAAGAGTAAAGAAAACAACGGTGGCAGCAGCAACCATCTGAATCAGACCATCAAAAGTACTCTCTTTGCATTTGCTTGCCCGGTTTTGGTCTGTTTTGTGATAGGACTAAAATATTGGCATGCCGGATTTATACCGACCCATTATGCCAGCAGGAGGCCCAGCACGACACATTAATATAGTTACCACATTAAACAATTGCAGCTACTCGTTCTAATTTAATTTAATTAATCACGCATGTGTGTCCTATCCGCGTATATGTGCACGATTTGTACTGTACAGCCAGCTTGCTAGTCGTCTCGGCGCGTAGCACTAGTATAATACTGATAATCAATAGTGGTACTGGTAGGAGTATATATACTATTAGCGAGATAAATAAAGTTCTCGTGCCATATATATAGTAGCAGCATCGTCATCGTTTATTGGCTCGTCGTAATGGCTGACGCTTGATTAATTGTTGCATGCACTTGCTGCAAAAAAAAAAACAGATTAATTAATGGGATTAATGTATTGATTGATTTCTGGTCGAGTGAACAATCCGTGGCAAACTAAACCTGTGGGCGGTAGCAAATGTAAGGTTATCATACTATGTGTCTCTTGTAGGACAAGGGCCGTACTAGCATTTGTTCTAGCTAGGTCAATTTTTGTTAGTTTGGTTGAGTTTGTAGGAGAGGAAAAACATGGGCATGTATAACACGAATCAAACAAATGAAGCATGCAAATATATTTGACAATAGTGCTACTCATACTTGGCAGGATTTTATGTTGCGCATATTGATGTTTTTTCAACGAACTTGGTTGTTATGAAATTTGACATAAGACGAATCTGGATGTACAAACATTTCAAAATAGAGGGAGTATGCTCTACACTTGTACAACAGAGGTTATTGGTTTATATTTTCAAGAAGAAGGTAGCATGGAAATTTTTGATTTCCAAACTAGTGAGGGCGGATTCGAAGTTAATTGCAATATGTGCGACCTCGTGCATTTAACACGGTTAAATACACATGATTTACTAGAGGAACACATTCAATGTATTAACTAATAGTGGTTAAATACACATGATTTACTAGATGAACACATTTAATGTATTAACTAATAGTGCATTTAACACGGTTAAATACACATGATTTACTAGAGGAACACATTTAATGTATTAATTAATAGTGCATTTACACAGTTAAATACACATGATTTACTAGAGGAACACATTTAATGTATTAATTAATAGAATCGTAAACACGATATGCAATTTTATAACCGGTCGTTGAAACTGTCGGTTGATCGAACGCCTACTTGATCTCACAAACCGAGCACGCTCGATCGTCGAAAGATAAGCAGGGCTAAGAAGGAGAGACGCACGAAGCTAAAGTTACCATATTCACATACATTTTGATCAAAACGAGAAATAAAGAAGATGGAAAGGAAAAGGAAACAAGTTGTATTTTTCAACATTTCCGTATTTTTAGTATTTACTGCTGTATTTTTTTTAATATTTTCGTGTATTCTAGTAGGAGGAAGAAAACAAAAATGGAAGATAAAGAAGAAGCCACAACGAAAAGGAAACAAGTTGTTGGCAGCCAAGCCAAGCGTGTGGCAAGGAAGAAGGAGAGAAGAACCCTAGGCTAACAAGGAAAGGACCCACGCGCAGTCTCCAGGCCTATATATCCTTGCAGCCTCTTCTCCATCCATCCCCTTCTCTAAAGCCTCTTCTTCTTGCCGCGCGGCCCCATTAATTCCTCTCTTCTTCTCTGCTCCACGGCCGCTCTCCGCCTCTCGCACGCAGCCAGCAGCCCCGCGCGCACGCACGCGATCGCGAAAGCTTCTTGCTTGCCGGGATGGACGCACGCGCGCGCGCACGCGCCGCCATGAGCCTCATAGCGCCGGCGATGGCAGTGGAGACCGCAGGCGCAGCCGCGTCGTTCGCCGCCGTCGGGACGCCGGCGGCTGCGGTGGAGGTGGGAGGGGTTGCGTCGTCGTTGTCTTCTTCGGCGGCGGTTGCGGAGTCGAGCGGAAGCGTCGGCGTGGGAGGCGCCGCGGCGGACGACGGCGAAGATGGCGCGGCGGCGGCGGAGCGGCGGTCTTCTCGGTTCCGCCGGATCTGCGTCTACTGCGGCAGCGCCAAGGGGCGGAAGGCCAGCTACCAGGACGCCGCCGTCGACCTCGGCAACGAGCTGGTAATCACGACTAGCTTGCTAGCTAACTTAGCCGACGCCGGCATCGGCGTCACCCGCCGCGCCGCATCTCTTTGGGGGTTTGGGGGGCTGTTTTCGCGATCCGTGGGGGAATGAAAGGTTTTAGGTTGTTTGTTCTTTCTTGCGGTGGAAAAGGCTCCTCCTTTTGAACTGATTTTTCTCCGATTCGATTGATTCCATCCGCTTTCGGTTGGGAATGGATGCGTGGCGCAGGCGCAGCGCATGGACGGACCCGTTTGTGCTTGAACGCCGATAAGCTGCATCGATCGATCATTCGATCCTTGAGCAGTTCGTCAGTGCTGGCGAGCTAGGTATGCCGTGGTAATGTAGCAGCAGCCTTCCAGGTTGCATGATCGTGTAGATATGGCTAGTGAGGGAAGGGGAGAATCATAGCGCACATCATTCATGCCCATGGTCCATGGAGATGGAGCACAGGAGCATCGCATCCGCCATTCCGCCTTGCCGGAATCGCTCTCCCCCATCATCACTGGTCGCCGAAAGGCGATGCAAGGCCTTGCCATTTCTCTTCTTTTTCTTTTTATCCCCTTGGGCATCATGATTCATGACCTCACTTGCTTGCCCAAATGCACAAACACTAGTTGCCTTGTTGCATACACCAGGATTTCAATGCAACCACCTGACCTGACCCGATGATCGATAATGTGATGGATGATACTACTAGTCTGGAATTTTCTGGGAGGAGTGTAGCAGTGGTGGTGGTCTGACTGCTCTTTTTGTTTTGTTTTGTTTTGTGTGTGTGGCATTGCAGGTGGAGAGGGGCATAGACCTGGTCTATGGGGGTGGCTCCATTGGCCTCATGGGCCTGGTCTCCCACGCAGTTCATGCCGGAGGACGCCATGTGATTGGGTAAGTATTACTATAGCATATACATCCATCCATCTATCCCTATCGCTATCTTCTTCCCCATCCATCTCTGTCGACTACCATGTCCATGTCTCCCTACGCTTTTCTTGTTTGCTTGGTGCTTTTATGGTGTTCTTGCTCCTCTGGGTGCTTTGCTCCCAGCAGCTCGCTGCCCCCAAAAATGGCAGCCTTATGGGCTACGGCGGCAGCTTTGGGCAGGATGCTGTTGGGGTTTGGGCTCCATTGCCAGTTGGAGGCAAGGCAGGCATGCCGATTGCATTCGGTTTCACAGAAATGGAAGCTCCTTTTGGTGTCCTTTTCGAAAGGCTAGTTGTTTCCATGCCTACATTGGTCGTGGCCGGGGAGGGGTGCATGCTCAGCTCATCATCCCAGCTGCTGCAAGCTGGGTGTGCTACTGTCATTGTCCAGCGGTAGTTTAAATTATTGTGCTAGTGCCTATCTCTCTCGGTCCAGTTCTTGAAAGGCCTGCCTCTGGGTTGCTGTCTGCAAGGCTTGCCAGTTTCTTTGCATGGGGAAAGATCGTCAACTTGTTGATACAGTACTTGTTTGACTGCTTAATTTAGACTGGAATTAATGTGGCTTTTTTTTGTCCCCTTCTTTTTTGTCAGGATCATCCCAAAATCACTGATGCCCAGAGAGGTGAGTCAAAGGCATAAGCTTCTAATTTTGTAGCGATTGCATTGTGGTAGTCCTATTCACATTTCTGGAATCTTGACTGATGTGCAATGATACACTCCATAATTGTGTTAGTCATCATAATGACGAATCGCCATATTAGTCTGATGTTGCTCCTCATTATGTTATTTAATACAACTAGTAAATTAATTTGCACTCATCTGTAACAGTTCAAGAATATAACTTCTAGCCTTATTAGACAGATATTACTGTTTATTGTCTGTTCTAAAAAAACACTGTTTATGTATGGACTATTTCACCTTTGTATGTATGTTGACAAAGAGCCATGTGAAAGATTAGCCAATTTTATATGTATTTTTCTGAGGATGCAGCTGGGTATAATGTTGGATTCTTAGTATTCCTAATTGGATTCATGCTTCTGTAGGTAACTGGGGATCCTGTAGGGGAAGTTAGAGCTGTTTCTGGCATGCATGAAAGGAAGGCCGAAATGGCTCGGTTTGCCGATGCTTTTATTGCTTTACCAGGTACAATAGCCTGCTCCAATTTTTATACAATCTGAATA
The DNA here is from genome assembly GCF_000005505.3 of Brachypodium distachyon. Classification (NCBI taxonomy): domain Eukaryota; kingdom Viridiplantae; phylum Streptophyta; class Magnoliopsida; order Poales; family Poaceae; genus Brachypodium; species Brachypodium distachyon. The sequence continues at coordinate 13,052,107 of NC_016132.3, read as the reverse complement.
AATCATAATATTTTGTGCTGTAGGATGACAATTGAATTAAATTCATAGGTGGCTATGGAACCTTGGAGGAGTTGCTTGAAGTTATCACCTGGGCACAATTAGGAATCCATAAGAAACCGGTAAAAAATCTACTTGTATTTATTCTTGGTGCTTATCCCACAAAGATCACACATTCCCAATAATCTAGAGATGATGCGTTTGTCTGCATATGTTTTGTCAGCCCCACTTTATTTTAGTAGGTATGGGAAGCGCTGTTTTGTTTATTTATAATCTCGTTAGGGCCGTTGTGATCTGATGCTACCAGCTTTGTTCACATGTGGCTACAAATTTCACCCTCGTGGCAACAAATTATTGTAAAAGATAGTTTAATCAAAGGAGCTATCTGCATCACTGCATCAGAATATTGTTGGAACTGAAGGGCATGTGATCTGCATTCCTGCCTTTTATATTTGCCTGTAAATAAAATAACCCTGCACACTTTATGAATATCCCCATACAGCTACCAGAGTGATGCTTGGGGATCTTAAAATGGCATGATGTGTCATATGTACAAGGAAATGTATTGGTGTCGTCTCTATGTTCAATAATTGCTTAGCAATATAAAATGCTGAATGTTTGAGGGATAGAACAGTCAACTCTACATCTATCTTCTATCCCTCCTGTCACCATTATTGGATCTGTAGGCCCTGCCAAACTGTTGTTTATTTCTGAAGTGATATCAGATACGATTTTGTGGGTGTGGAGGATCATCATTCAGTAATAAACATTGTTGAATCATGGTCTGCTGCATTTTTGTCACTACTACTTATTCCTGGTATCTTTTGCGCCGTTGCATATCAGGTCGGTCTCTTGAACGTTGATGGATTCTATGACCCTCTGCTATCGTTCATCGACTTGGCTGTCAATGAAGGCTTCATCACTGAGGAGGCGAGGCAGATCATCATTTCCGCTCCGACGGCCAAGGAGCTAGTTATGAAGCTGGAGGTAAGATCCAAACTCTGGAACTGGAACTTCCTGCTGCAATCCAAATAATCCAATGGAACACATTGGTTTTTTTTTAGGACACGAACACATTGGTTACATATTGCACTTCTTTGATGACAGACTCTTTGTACACACCTCTTTTCACAGGACTATGTCCCGGAGTATAACATTGGCTTGGTTTGGGAGGAGCAGCAGCAGAACCAGAAGCCAAACAATAACCTGGTCCCTGATCAGCTGGAGACCAGGATCACTTCATCATCCTGATGGACGTTCTAGATCTGCTCATCCGCTCATCTTAATTAGGGCGCTAACAAACCTGTGTCGACCAAGCCGGTCTAGCGTAGCAAGTGTTTACTCTCTCTAGTCCTAACCAACCAAAGAGGTAACCCAGTGAAGAACTGATGGGGGTTGCACACAGTTGATGATTGTGTGTGCCTGTGTTTTGCTAGTGTTGATGATCTCTTATGCTGTAACCATTGATGATTTGTGTTTTGGGTGGGGCATGATTAGTAGCAACTTCCAACTTGTATGCATGGATGGATGGTCAAGCAGCCTGCAGATCTTGCTGTGAGATCATGGAGAAAGGATTCATCATACATATTAGAGTACATAATATAATTAATATATCAAGGTTAGTGACCATATGCTTGCTGGTGTTGCACGTGTCAAATCCTGTGTGCTCTATTGCGGCCTCCGGCCTGGGTGCTACTGATTTATACAGCTGGGCTCAACTGGGCTATATTCGATCATCATAATGGGCTGTAGGGCTCAACTGGGCTATATTCGATCATCATAATGGGCTGTATGGCCAGGGGCACCGGTAGCCCACTCAAATTGAACTAAACGTATAAAGATATACTATCTATACCAATCTTAAAAATACTGACCGTTCCCTTCACCACGTTTTCGTCGTCTGTCAAACACAGCTTCGTCTGCCCGGTACCGCTTTGACACAGCCCCAGAAATAAAACCGTCGCACATCGCTGCTCTCCCGTTGCTGTGCTCTGCTCTTAGCGCCGCGGCTGCCTCCTCCGCCGTCGCCCCGCGCCTCTCTCATCCGCAGAGGACGCCGCCGCCGCAGAGCCCTGCCCTTCGCGTCGAGGGAAACGAGGAGCCGCCCGTCGAGGAGAGCCGTGGCACCCGTAACCTTCCCCCACCCCCTCCCGATGCCGCCTTCAAGGTCGCCATCCACCGCGACCCCGGCAGAGCCCCCTCGCCCTGCCACATCTGGCTCTCCCTCATGCTGGCGCAGACACAACCGCCTGTCTGCCGCCGTCCCGCGGTCGAAGTCTTCCCAACCTGTCGTCCCCAAGCGATGGCCGGGGACTAGGGCCACCCCCAAACTCTGGCTCCTCCTCATCTTCTCCTCTGCAAGGGCATCCCGACCACCAGGTTCCGTTCCCATCACTTTCTTCTTGTGGAAAACATGATTATGTCCACTCCGACAAATGGATTTGTCGGGCAGGTTTCTCTGTCCAGTCAGATCTACTCCGCTGACGGGAACAACTAGCTACTACAACATGTAGATGTGATTAATGGCTTGTTGCAAGCTTATTCATGCCAACAACGTGTTCGGTGAAATCCCAACAAGGATATAAATGTGAATGAGAAGTTTCTTTTTCCCATTACTTGGTATTACTTTGATCTATTGATTTCTTCCAAAATAGTACAGTAGTAAATTTAAATCAGATAGTGGGTTTTCGCTTCAAAATAGTAAATTTATAGTCACCAGTAATAATAAATCAGATTTTTTTGAACTTTTGCTATTAGAATATCAGTCTAGAAATATTGTGTGTTGTTTCTAGCTTGGAGATTCATGAAGACGATATATCTTATCACTTGGAGTTTGTTATTGTTTTTATATGAGGAAAAATATTTTTGATAAGATTAGTGAGAAGAAAATATTATCAATAATCTTGCAAAGAGTTCAATAGATGCCTTCCCTGCTGCAGTAACTGGTTTATCCATGGAGATTTCAAGCCTTCTAATATATTCTTGCCATCCTTGTCTGAAGTTGTGAGCTTTAGTTTCAAATGACAGATCCCAAGATGTGCCAAATTATCTGTAAAAAAGTTGGTACCAAGAAAGAAGGGAAGGAGCTCAAGGAAAAAAATTAGGATGAATATCACATGAACTGTAAGGACTATATATTTATTATTTCAGTTCGGTTCATGTGGAGTTGCGGAGTATATGTTGCACACTGTTTTTCATACCTTTTTATCAAACTGTAGCTGGGATAGAACATGGCACCATGACCTGTTCAACGAGCAAAGAGAGGAAACACGGACGAAATGCCAATGCATAAAGATGGACAATTGCTGAAAATACGTTGCACTCGGCGTGCCGTGGCAGTGCACGGGCAAAACGGCTAGTAGTGTGTAAATATGTGCTGAAAGTAAATATATCTGTGTAATTAAAATGTACACTGGCACGACAACCATGAAAAATCGAACATCATATGTATCTGCTACACTCCAAGTTGCCAAGAAAGTTTGCCACTTCCATTGTTCAAAATCTATCAGAGAATACAATATAGCTGCTGTATAGCACTTGCGCAACGCTTTTCGTCAGCATGGATTAAGTACGTGGATCTCCCTTGTTGCAGGTATACAAGTACAACAGGCTTGCTAGGTGTTCTGTATTGGACAATCCACGTTATCTGCATCATCACCGCAGCGTGCATGTTGAATGCATTTTGGCGTGATAATGTTTCTGGTCTATCTGGGTGCAGTGGGGGTGCTCCATCGCCCAGCTCCAGCTGCTGCGCGCTTCCCTGACTGCCGCATCTCCTTCGCTTTGGCCAGCTGCGCGGTCAAATCCTGAACCACGGCAAAGAATTTGGTCAGCCCCAAGGCAGGTATAGAGATCGCGGATGGATGAGGGGGCGCTAAAAGGTACCTTTGGTTTGAATGAGCCATCCAGCGAGTGCAAGATCGTATCGGCGAGCCCGTAGTCGATGGCCTCTTGTGCCCGGAAGTACCTCGGACCCCTGAGGAATTCTGCAAGCTCTTCCTTCGGTTTACCGACTCCTTTAGACAAAAGCTCCAGGTAGTAATCCGTGTTCGTATCTAACTCTTTTGCCTGAGAACAAAATGAAGACGAAGTATTCAGTGCATAGCACGGCAGAGCACAGCCGTAGCATGGTTTGAACTGCGAGTCAGATGTAATCATGTAAACATATTGCAAAGCAGAGTCGAGTCTCACCTTGATCCACATATCAATGGCAGCTCCACCAGATTTATGGACCTTAGGCAGGTGCAGTTTGGCTGCAGTTCAGAAATGCACGTCAAGGATCTATATGATGACTGTCAATCATATATGCATGCACACATACGGTTGCGAAAGGGAGCAAGGAAAGTTTGAAGAAGTGACATACTGATTGAATTTGGCAGCACTCCTCTTTTACCCTTCATACCCAGGGAGAGAAGCATTGCAGCCTGACCATACGCCATGCTAAGATTGATTGTGTAAACCTTGGATTTGCTTCGCTATAAAACCAGGAAAAATATGACACAGAAGTCAGACTGATCTCTTTTGTGTATAATTTTTCTTTTTGACTTGGCAGTTCATATATTGTTTCGAAAGGAAAGAATCCTTTGTTCCATTCCATGTGCCTTATTAATGATGGAGTATGTTAAAGTCGTAACTGCACATTATAAGAGGTAAGAGAAAAACTTCTATGGATGCAGTTTCATGGTTCACTAATCACTAGTTAAGTGAACTCAAGAGCCCTTACAAGAAAAAGTGCAAGCAAAAGCTAAGAATTCTATGTAACAGCTAGCATCTCTGATAACAGACAGACACAACTCCAGCCAATTTAACTTGCTTCAGTTTAATAGCAAATATAAGGAGCAAAATACAATAGGCAAAAATATTCAGCTGTCATAGACTGAAAACCCCAAAGGCTGAAGGTAATGGGGTGTGCATTTGTACAAAAACTGCTGAACAATATAATCAAGATGTTGGAAATTTGAAACATAAGGTCAATAATACACAAAGTGCATCATTAATGCAAACATCAATTCATGGACACAACACCCCACCATGCACTTGACACAGGCATGATAAATTTTCTAAATGAACATTATATAAAGATACCTCAAGTGTCCAGTTAATCTTACTGATAGAAGTTAAGTGCTTACATTGATAAAATCAGCAATTGCATATGCATCAGTTTCAGATGCAACCAGCTCATTATTTTCATCCTGTTACAGAACAGAGAATATAAATAATCATACTAAAATAATCTCGATACAAGCAACGATGGAAACAAATAGAAAATGACATGTTAAATGTTTAAAGAAATGTTGTTTCTCTAACATCAACATTTATGGCATGTACTTACCATTGTTCCTGTGGAGTTTATATATAGGTAAATTGGTTTGGTGCGATCATCATAATCTAGCCACAGAAATTGAGCGGCGATAAGCTCAGTTACGGCTGGAACGATCTACCAATAGAGCAGTGAAAACACAAGTTATAATTTTGCTACAGATAATGTAAGGTAGAAAGTTGAAATCTTACTGGCATTCCAAGAAATATAATTCGAGAGTCCAATAGCAATGATGGCAGGTCTGGAGCTGAGCTTCTCATTCTTCTATATCCCCGCCCTGCTCTACCCATTCTCATGCTGGCATTTCCCATACCCATACTCATGCCCATGTCCATGCTGTAGCTTGCAGGGCCCTCATGCTGGCCTGATAAGTTGTACATACCAAATTCATCATAACTCCTAGAAGCAGCAACGCTTTCCTGCATTAATATGGGTAAATACCATGTCAACTTAGATGTATAATTGGCATAGAACACATTTCAAGAATGACATATGAATAGAGCTCTACAACATCACTGACCTCTGTAACCTTCTTCGATTGCCGATTATAAGGGTTGTCGTCATTTGTAAACATTTCTATCTGTGCAGGACTTAAGCCATAAAGGAACTGGGGGACATTCTTGTAATTATCCATTACTGCAAGAAGGCACAGCACACCAAATAAATGGTACCAAAAAACCTTAAGGGTAAGCTACCTAAGTGTGACAAATCAGACAGCTAAGACAGGGTGGAGCTTATCAGTTATCACCTCACGGCAAAAGCATCAACTAACATTTCGTAACACAAAATGGAGATAATATATCGCGCATTCGTGAACTACTGAACTTTCACGGGCAGTCGCTAGTACTATAGACCATCTATAGCCCATTAGTTTCAACAGCATCATCTCCTAGTCATGGTTAAATCAATTGGATTTCAAAACGCTAGAACTTCGAAAAGATACAAGTCCAGTTATCTGCATTCTGGTATTGCTCTAGAAAAAAAAAAGGTAAACACAATTCATAGCCAGCTAAGAGAAGCTTCGAGTCCTTGGTACACACAGCTTACTTGAGATCATGCTTAATTCACTTTGTTTTGTACTATCATACATACCGACTGTTATTCAAGTGCGGCCGTTGAAATCAACCAGTGGAATGCAGTAATAAACCATGTGAATCTACCACACGGTGACTAAGTTCAGAGAGGTCATAATTCATGACCCGTAAACAATCCTTAGTTTTGTTTCGATGGTCTGTCCTGCTCCAGCAGAAGTGGAGCTGAGTAACGCTCACCGCTTATTTATCCACTCATAATCAGAAACTACTGCATCCCAACATCTGACAGCAATGGCGCTGCTGCTGCTGCTGAACTCTGAACCCAGGACAGGATTCCGGACAGCAAAGCCTAATTACGCGGCACAAGCTAGTAGCGAGATCTTAGAAAGCCAGTGAAGGAGAAGGGGCAGTAGAGGGAGGGGGACTCACGGCCATCCTTGAGGCCTTCCTCGCGGAACTGCTTGGGGATGTGGTCGTAGCTCCCCCTTCGGGCGCCGCCGTCGCCGTAGTAGTGGCACCTGCATCCGGCGCCGGCCTGCCTCCTCCTAGGGATCCTCGCCGGCTGGGAGGACGGGGAGGAGGCCTTGGCCGGCGACGGCGTGGCGGCGGGGCAGCGCAGCGCGAGCGCCATGGCTGCTCGCTTGCAGTTGCTGAGGGGGCGATTCGGATAGGAGTGATGCGGTGAATTTGGGGGCTCGCTGTAAACTGTCCTCCCTTTTGTCGCGAATAACCCCTGGCCTTTTGAGGATTAGCAAACATGTCCTCGGATTGAGCCAACCTTTGGTTTGTCTTTTTTTTTTCTTTTCTTTTCTCCAAAACAATGCTTTTGGCTTCTACTAATCAGTAATCAGAGTATGATGTCTCTTTCTTTACTTCCAAAATGCAAGTATGATGGATGTCAAAATACAGCCTTCCAATGCATTGCCTCTTACGTTGTATCTAACATATACATAGTTGCCGTTTGATAGATATTTTCGATCGGATAGATTTAACGATCTTTGTACTATTTGGTTTGCATGAAGAGATTGTACGTAGCACGAGAGAAGTTTCGATACTCTTTCCTCGTCACGCTATAGACTACGGTCTATCTATTAAGAGTGTCTCTACTTTGTTGCGGAATCGCCAAGAAAAGAATTCTACAGATAACAAATAAAATTCCACAAAGGCAACTATGAGTAGAGTAGCAAAGAGTAAGGCATCACGTCACCATCCCCAGCAGGACTTTGCAAGCCACGTCCGCCATGCAATCACAAATTATGTGCCTTATTTTTTAGCATTTTTTATATGTATGGTAAAAAGTAAAGGTGACATGTAAAAAGAGCTCATGTTTTGACTTTTCGGGGCGGTTTGAGAAAACGTGACCTGACAGGGGATGATATACCATTTCCAAACAACCTTCTACGCTATCCTATCGATGCAAAAAGGATACGAAAATAACAATCCACGAACAGTTAACAGTACAGAGCACACGGAGTGCAGAGATGATGCTCAAGAAACAGAATGCGCCCATGGAACACGACCAATCAGAATTCAACAGGCCGGGTATCCAATTTAACAAGCCAGCCAGCCAACCAAATAACAAAAGCTCTGGATTTGGAACATGGTCATTTTCTCAAAAAAGTAAGAAGACGCCTGCAGGATGCACACATCTACAGGGCTAAAAAAAGGAGAAAGAATGACCATGGGTGCCGAAAACAGAGACCTTGTTCGAGCAGTATGTATCCGGACTAATCGGATCGCTATGAGATTAACACAAGAGATTGTTTTCAAGCCTGACAAAAGAAGCCGAATAAGCATAAGAGTGTTTTGCTGGCCTGACCTAGGCAGACGGCAGGGATCTTCCCAACAGCCTGTCGCCTTTGCGGTTACAATGTTGTATCTACAACGAGCTAGAGCAGCATTCCAGCAGAAATGCTTGTTTCGCCTCGCCGGCATCCCATCCCGGTGCAAGTCACCCCAGCCAGTCATTTCTAGATGATAAACCTCCGAGGCATCTGCACGCCTTTCATTTCAAAAGTGCTTGGGATTTCCTTGAGCCACGAATACCGCCCATCTTCACCTGAAATCGGACAGACGTTTTTTTCTCAGCACGCAGCATTAAGCATCCAGAAACAATCTTTGTTTAATTTCAGGCTCGCGTTTTCAGAGCAAGGCTGCATGTACTACCTTCAGAACTAGAATTCAAGATTTCAGAAGAAATTGCATCAGAAAACTCACTGGATGTACTCGAGTACGGAGACTCGTCGTAGTACGCACAATCCCTCCCATCGGCGCGGTTGTACGGGGGTCCCATCACATCAAGCACGGCACAGGGGGTTAACGCCGTAAAACAGTGCAAATTCCCTCCATTCTCAGGGTACAGAACTATGGTCTCAGCTGAAGCGTCAAAAACGGCATCTGTATTTATCTTTGCTAAACGAGCCCCTGCAATTCGGACAAGAGATAGGTCAGCGTAATCAACATGTTTCCCTTAAACAGGAACCTTATAGAGAGAAAAGAAGGAACTGAAAACGAAACTAGAAACTTACCATTGGGGGCTGTGAGTGTACTGCTAGTATCACTTTCTGGGTTACTTCTAGCCCAGTCATATGACTTGAGGTGCATGGAACCAAAGAGCATCTTACTGAAGACTGTCATCCCAGGATGGTTGTGGAGGGGAATTACAGCGGACTTGGGTAGACAGAAGATACCAAACTGCACAAAGCACACAAACAAAGGTTTCAGCAAGTATATCCTAAGAGACACTGCCTAGCAAGCTCTTCGATGGAGTTTCATAATCCTTCAAAACTAAATATTACACTGGTGCATGCACATGAATTGTGGAAGAAGGTCAGCTTACCGAGAACTTGGAGCAATCGTAGAAATGTAGATATGTGACTGGTGGAGGCCCTTCAGAATCGGTGTGCTTGAAACACGACATACTGGGGTCTATGCCAACATCATGTGGCTTCAAGCCATCTGCATCCAAAAGCATAACAATCAGACAAAATGCATCGTCTCAGGATCTAGAGTAATAGGCCAAGTATCACATTGCATCCACATGAGACATACAAACTCCAGAAATGCTGAAAACACACACAGGTTGCCGTAGAAATTCACATGATGTTGCCCTTCGATAAAAAGAAATTCAGATGATGTTGAGAGTAACAACAAGAGTGGTTGCTATTCAGGTAGTACTACCACCGAGAAGAACACACGAAGAGCAGTAACAATGGTGGTGACAGTTGTCAGGAGCTGAGCAGAACTCATACTACTAGTACTTTATCACTCGTGCAGCACTGCTACAATGGCATGGGCACAGGGGTGGCAAAACATGCTGGTACATGCATAGCAAAAAAAAGTCCCCCCAGAGAATCCTCCTCAGTCCTTCGCTGTGCCGTGCCAAAAATGGGCGGGGGGCGCCTCACTAGTCACTCCTGCCAGTCACGGGATGAAAGGAACGTATACAGCGACGTGCGTGGACACGTCCGTCCGAACGAGCAAAGCTCATTCCTGCTTGTGATCTGTCGATTCTCTTGTTAATCCATCGTCGTTGTCTTGTCAGCACCAGTACATCCCTGAGCACGAGGAAACGGTATCTGCATATCCCCATGCCATGATCCATCCATCCAGTCCAGCACGTTTTGTTTCTCGAAATCGAGTCAAGAGCACGGAAGTTTCAGGCTGCAATCTCAGTCACGGTGGACGACGACGACAAACAACAACAACAACAACAACAACCTAGGATAGGACTCGAGAAAATTTCGCGTATGGTATGGGCAGCGATGGGGAGATATAATAATACTCCATAGGGATGGCGGATTGGCAGTGGGGACGTACTGAGGAGGCCGGCGAGGCGGGCGACGGCGTCGGGCGGCGGGACGAAGCCGGGGGAGGAGGCCGAGAAGACGTCCCTGCTGGTGTCGAAGAGCCGCTGCATCGGATCCGGCGGCGCCGCGTCGACGAGCGCGGCCGCGGCGGCCGTCGCGGTGGCGGCGGCGGAGGCGGACCTCCGGTGCCGGCGGCGGGTCTTCCTGGCGGCGGAGGACGCGTCCGGCGCCACCCTGCCCCCTCCTCCTCCTCCTCCCACCTGCGCCACCGGCATATATAACCGCCGCGGGGACCTCCTAGGGATGAGGAGCAAGAGCAGCGGGTAGGGGCTGAAGACTCGACTCACCGGCTGGCGGCGGATCTCGGGTCGCGCTGGCGGCGGACGGCGGCGGCGAGGGTCGGGTTCGAATCGGGGGATGGTATGAACGAGGCCCCGGCATCCATGTACGTACGTATTTGAGGAGGGAGAAGAAGACGAGGAAGGAAGCCCAAAACCGGGGGCGCGGACAGGGAGGAAGAAGAAGGAAGCCGCTCTGCTCTAGCTGTGTTTCCTCCTTTCCCGTGGGCGCCCCGCGATACTGCTTCCGGTTTTTGTTTTCCCCCCTTTCTTATTTATTCATTCCCGCTTTTCAAACAATCGTTTATTTATTCCTAGGATCTTTATTCTAATTTATTCGCGTCCATTGATTTCTTATTGTTGTTATTGTATAGAAGAAGAATCCGCCCTCGCTTTCCGCCTTTCCCTGTCCGCTGTTGGTTTTTGCCAGGTCACGCGAACCCGCAGCGCCGGAAACCACGTGGAGCCCCGTGCGAGCCACGTGGCCGTGCTTGCGTTGCCACGGCGGACCGCTTCCCCTGCGTCATCGTCCGTCCATATCTTTACTGCTACTTGATTTCGAGTTTGGTACGTACGTTTCCGTCCGACGCACCCTCCCCGCACGCAGCGCCTTACCCTCGAAGCGTTTTTTTCTTTTTCTCCTCGCCTCTAACCTCCCCTGCCCACAGACGCGCCGCGCCTGGCAGACACTCCGCGCAAAGGAGGCAACTCGCGGATCTAGCTATCCCTCACCGGCCGCCGCCCCTTCCCCAAGCACCACCCGCTGGATCGGCGAAAACCTAATGCGCCGCCGCCGCCACCAGACTCCTCACAACGCGCCGCCCCCGCCCGCGCGGTCTCAGGCCCGATCCCACCGATGGCAGGGACGAAGGCCTACCTTCCCCGCGCGGATGCGAACCAGGAAGGCCGCATCAGCGGCCAGGACCCCAGGAGGCCGTCGCCTTCTTCCAGAGCGTCAGCTTGCCGCGCCCGCAGCAGGTCCTCGCCCAGGTGAGCCTAAACCCTCCCTGGGCGGAGGTGAGACGGCCTGGTTCCGGCGCCGGCACGCGTCGTGGCGGTGGCGACGGGAGACAGCTGCGGCATCGGCCGGGAGATCGCCCGCGAACTCGCTCTCCATGGCCTCCACGTCGTCCTCGCCTCCAGCGACGCCGAGTGCGGATGGGACGCCGCAGAGAAGCTCCGGGAGCCGGCGGCGGGGGACATCGGGCAGGTGAAAGCTGAATCTTTTTTTTCTTGCTTGGTGTTTTCACAAATTAATTAAAGAATCTGCAATGGGCTCAAATTACTTTCATTACATTTCCTATTACTAATTACCGAACAGAATATCACAAATAAATAGGATATTACTTCTTTTTCGTGGAAGATTTTACCTCTAAGTGAAATAAATAGCCAAACTGGAAGATTTTCATTGTATTTGAAATAAATAGGCAAGCTCTGATTGACAGATGGTAGCTGGTCAGGTCTTCATCTGACGCGGCACATTTTGGTGGCGTATTTGTAACAGCTCGAGATGCCAAAAGCTGGATCACCTGCTTTCTTGATCTGCATCATGATTCTAAGGTAACAACTATGCCAAATTACGCATTTAGCTTGGAATCACTTGTTCTGTTATGTCAGAACTCAATCTTTGTTTCACCTGAAGCTTCATGACGGATGACACACAGATACACACATATATCAGTCAGAGAACATATTATAGTACAGTATCTTATTTGTATCGTAGTACCAAATACAAAAAAAATCATATCCTTATGTTACACCTGATTCATTTTTAATGCTACATGTTATGAGGCAACAATGACTTTACCCCGTTAAAATAGATTGTGATGGCAAAGGGTCAAGATGAAGATGTCATTAATATGGAGTAGATGATTTGGTTTATCAAAGCCCTTAGCATTTAGAAAGATAAATCGCTACGATACAAAGAATTCTTTATCTGTCTCGAATTAACTTCACTATGTGCATAGGCTGGATGGTGCAGAACAATTGTTTTGTTGTGCATCTTATGGCTCAAATTGGCTTGCAGCGGACTTGTTTGGATTTTGGAAGGGCTTAATTTGGCGATGACCGAAAGATAGCAGTAGTCAAGTTTTACTGGATCTTCTTGCTCTGTAGCTATAAATGATCTCAACTCGAACTTACAAAATAGATTTACTCTGAACTGCTCTCAGTCTGGTTTTTATTCATCTTTGCATATTGTTAAAGTTGCTTGTTAATGGGGCAAATGCAGGACCAAAAGTTGACAATTAGTGTTGATTCATCAATATTTACTTTCTGATTTTAAGAAGGCAAATTTCCTGGATTTTATCATGGGTCAAATTACCCCCTCTTTGTTATGGGGCAAGTTTTCGAGATTTTATTTACTTCAATCTGGCATTTTCTTCAGCCTCGATGCCGTTGGCATCTTCTTCGTGCAGCTGCCGGCCCAGCTCCATGTCCGTTTCATCACGTGTGAACGTATGCTCTTACAAGCCCTGGCGCATCACTGAGGAGATTACAAGGTGAGATCTAAAAACACGGCTCCATCTTTCTACTCCATGTTCTTCTGTTGCTCTTGATACCCAATACGTCCTTCCTATGTAACGTGCTTAATAAAATTCTCAAGGCTGCTTGCGAGGCAAGGAGTAGCACACTGCTGGCTGCCACTTTACATATAATAAAATTCTCTCAAAAAGATTTTTGATGTGTTACATTTTCCTAATTTAGCAGATTTATGAAGAGGTAAGGAAATCTATATATCAAACGGTATTGTTGGAAGTTGCATATGGAAGATCTTTAGAACTGGAAATGGCATGCTAGCAGAATTGATGTTCTGAAGAGCTAACTGGTGCGGTGAACCTTGCAAATTATTGATGGAAATGAGCTCCTGAATTCAAGGATGGACACCGAAATCATTACCTGAAGGTATGCAACTATTTGTTCAATCATCTGCTGGCCGTGCAATACCAATTCAGGGCCTCTCGCCATGAAGTTATGTTGTCTCCTCTGTGGTTCACATACAATGGAGCTGCCAAATTAACTCTGCGCTTTCCACCTCGTTGTCTATGTCAGAAACTGGAATCATGTAGGCTCGCTGGCAGACTCGTAGGAAACAAACAAGGTATGATCCAGTTTGAACCTCATGTTTGGAAATGTGAAATTACAGTGTCTTCTCCATCTAACCAACCACCTGAAGAAGCAGCGGGGCTGCCACCCTTCAGTTTCTCGTCGCTTCTTTTTGTTGCAGGATGTTTTTCCCTTGTGTATTTGCACCTTTACACAAATTAAAGATTCTTTATTCACTGCTTCACTCTTTATTTAGCAAGACTGTTTTTTTCATTTTCTTTATGTAAGGACCATGTAAAATATTTACTCTGAATAACACCACAATGTTCGTTCTCAAATTCCTTTACAAGATATAAGGCACATATTTATGCGTGCAGTCAACGCTTTCAAACTTTGACCAATTTTATATGACAAAGTATATGAATTGAGCATGTAATGTAAGGGTCTTATGTTGTTTGGTGGTCGTCAAAAAAGACCAAAGAGTGGAAAGAATAATTTCACTGCATGTCTTCGAATGTAGTATCATTTTATTTTGTTGTTCCGTTGCAACGCACGGGCATTGTGCCAGTCTATTCTTCATTCTCCGTTTCCTTATTGTTCTATATGGAGTCTTTTATTGTACGAAACAAAATCTGCATGTCTATTCCTGTTTGTTCTGCGTACCCGTTTTCTTTTGCTGCTTTTCGGAAGGCACGTAGGAAATTCATGTTTTTTTTAGATAAAAGGCTTTACGCCCAGTTTCATTTCATACGAAACGAAACAGCATTCAAACAGTTTAAGCTCCCCATTACAAGCACCAGCGTGCTAAGATCATCAGCGAGCTCTATTGAGTCGAAATTCAGACGAAAACACATCAAAAAGACAGTAAACTACAGTCTACAGGAAACAGTTTATCAGAGCTCTTTCCGGGGCTGCCTCTCCAGCGTGTGACCAGTTTAGAAGAGCTGCCTTGAAGATTTAGCTTCCAGCAGGATTGGAGTCCCTGGCAGCGGAAGTTCAGCGTTTCTTGATCAGCGCAGCCGGGGAACCTCTGTTGATTTGGTATCCAGTAGTAGCAGGCATCTGTCCCAGAGCAGAATATCTCGTTTCGGGCATAATGGTTGCCAACACTTTAGCAAGTGCAGCAACTTCCTCCATAGGACCTGAATATTCAACCAAACCAGTAGTAGCAGGCATCTGTCCCAGAGCAGAATATCTCGTTTCGGGCATAATGGTTGCCAACACTTTAGCAAGTGCAGCAACTTCCTCCATAGGACCTGAATATTCAACCAAACATGTCGGCGAAAGTGTAAATCATTTTGATATTTCCAAATGGACCAAGTTAGTGCAGCAGTAAACATATTAACAACCCCATTTCTCTTATTGCATATTGCAGACTGATTATTCCTCCAGGGCAGAAACCAGGAAGTGAGCCAGAGATAAAGGAGTGTTCAGCAGCTTTTTGAAGCATCCTGGTGAAGACATCCGCAGCTAGATTAAAGAGGAGAGGGGATAGAGGGTCCCCCTGTCTCAAACCTTTTCCAGTAACAAAATAATTACTCTCAGCATCATTTAGTCTGATACCTACAGAGCCCCCAAGAATTAGTGATTGGATTTTAATTCTCCAGTTCAGGCTAAAGCCTCTTTGTGAGAGCATCTGGTTCAAAAAACCCGAGTCCACTCTGTCATACGCTTTCTCATAATCTTATTTGAGTAAAATTCCTTTATCTTTTTTCTGGTAAATCTCATGAATAATTTCATGGGCTGTGACAACACTATCCAAGATATATCTACCTTTAATAAAAGCAATTTGATTAATAGAAATTAGTCTATCAGCGCAACAACCCATTTTAATAGTGCAAGCTTTAGCAAAGATCTTGAAGCTACAGTTAGTAAGAGCAATTGGTCTATACTTCTTAAGGGAAGTGGCATCTAGTTCTTTAGGAATTAGAGTTAGCATAGCAAAATTTAATCTGTAAGGTCAGCAATATTTTCATCAAAATCTTTGAATAAATTCAGAAGATCAGATTTTATGGTCCCCCAAAACTTCTGGTAAAATAGGAAAGGGAAGCCATCTGGCCCAGGGGCCCCATCAGCATAGGAGGAGAACACAGCTGCCTTGACCTCTTCTTCAGAGAAGGGTTGATCAAGGAGGTTGTTCTCTGCTATAGTGACTAGGTCCCCCGATCCCCATAAATCGTCATCAAGATTGATATCTAGTCTCTCCTCTTTGCCAAACAAGGTTTTGTAGAAGTCTACAGCAATCTGCAGCATGGAAGGAGTGTCATGGACCACCCCAGCTGGTCCTTCTAGGGAAATTATTTTTTTCTTCATCCTCCTCTGATTTGCTATAGCATGAAAATAAGAAGTGTTTTTGTCACCTTCGAGTATATCTCTTTCTCTAGCTCTCTGTCTAGCTTTGATTTCTTCCATCTTCCAAATCTTATCTAATTCATACCTAATGGCCTTTATTCTTTCCTTCTCCTCAGGGAGAAGAGCTTGAGATTCCGATAAAATATCTAAGCAGTCATATTCAGCTATTAAGGTTTTCTTATGTTTTTTCTGCTCAGCTTCAATATTAATGCTCCATCCTTTTAGGAATTTTCTCAGTCTTCTGATCTTAAACTGCCAAACGTCAATTGCTTTATGACATGGACAAGGCTGGTTCCAGTTATGTATAATTAGGTCAATGCAACCTTCAATTTCAAGCCACCACTTCTCAAATCTAAAGATTTTTGTAGTGTGAGGTCCAGAGTCACCACAGTCCAGCAACAAAGGAGTATGATCACTTCCAATTCGAGCTAGAGCAGAAAGGAAAGAGGAGGGAAAACGAGCTTCCCAACAAGTAGAAACAAAAACCTTGTCTAGGGCTGCCATGATTGGGGAATCCTAGTTATTAGACCAAGTATATTGCCTGTTGGCAGTTTTTATTTCCATCAAGACAGCTGCATTCACCCAATCGTTGAACTTATCAGCCCAAGATTGGGTAATGTTTCTGGAACTTTTCTCAATTGCTTGCCTAATAAGATTAAATCCCCCCCCCCCCACCACTAAGATGGGTATGGAAGAAGAGGCACAAAGGGAAATAAGTTCATCTATAAATGCTTGTTTTAGCTCATCATAAGCAGGGCCATAGACAGGCACAAATTTCCAGCAAAAGTGATATATTTTAGTTCTAATATCACATGAAACATAAAAGGTTCCAGAGTTCCAGCAAGTAATATCAAAGATGTCCAGATCAACACCTAGTAGTATACCACCCGTTGTCCCTACTACCGAAAGGCAGTGCCAGCTGAAATTTCCAAAATTGCAAAATTCTGTAAGAAAGAGGGACTAAAGTCCACTTTCTTAGTTTCAGACAGAGCAATGATTGCAGAATGATGAACTTTAATAAGTTCAGAGACTTTTCTAACCTTAGTGGGGTCATTCAGACCTCTAACATTCCAAATAAGAAACTGCAACATCAAAATTATTATGTGGTTTCTTAGACTTGTAGCTCCTATCTTTCCTAAGTTTGTATGAAACATGTGCACCATCATCCTGCTCATGTTCATGTTCATACTCACTAGGGGGAGAATCATAATTAAATTGAGGCTCGTTGCAATTAGAAACTTGATGTTCTAAGATATCATCTAGAGTAATATCAATCTCTGTAGGTAGGAAAATTTTAGGTTCATCATTGGCCAAATTCTGAAGTCTATGTTGTTCAATAAGTTTCAGATGATCAATTTGTCTATGAATAGCTACAGGTGTAGGGCCTAGACAGACATTGATATCTTTAGCAGTAGAAGCTAAAGTAGAATTGCAAATAGTGGCAAAAGAATGTTTAAATTTATCTTTGTTTGTTGGTTTTTCCAGGTTCTTCTGAGAAATAATGTCTTGAGCCCTGCTGAGAATTGATCTCCCATCTTGTTTAAGTCTGTCCACTGGTCCCCACTTATGCTTTTTGGTGTTTCTCTTTTTAGTTTCAGCAGGTGTAGGGAACTCCTTCTCAGAGATGAGAACCTCTGTCTCAACATTTGCAGTATCTCGCACCATCATAGTGGAGGTTGCCATTATCCCAGATATATCAGAAGAAGTGTGCTGTGGTGAGGATTGTGGTGGTATGTGAGTATCAACAGCACTTCCAAATCCAACTGAAAGAGAGGAATCCAAAGTCTTCAGCAGGGAATCAGTTGAATCCTTGCTGACCTCCAAATTTGGGGCCATAGCAGGAGTCTCTTCATCCTCTGAGTCAATCAGACTTGCACAATCTAAAACTTGGAAACTGTTCAGGTTGGCAGCTCTAGGAGGAGCTGATTGAGATCCCTCTACAGGAGGTTTTGGAGTGTGTTGCTTTTCCTGATTTTGGTGTGCCTCTCTTTTTTTCCAGATCTTGGATCTCCTCATCCATCAAATTGTCATCTTCATATTCATCATCTCCTACATAATCTCTGTCATCAAGCCCCATGATCTTGTCTATGTCCACACCATCCCATTCCACAGTAATCTTCAGAAGATAAAACTTTTTTCTAATGACCACCAGTCTTTCAGGTGGAATCTTTGTTGGGTTCCTGACTGCAAGTTTCACTCTCACAGATTTATATAGAGATGTAAAAATCCCATTCCAGTCCACATCAAGGAGTAGACCAAAACATTTGGAAACTTGGGCAATCACCTTCTAGGTACACCATCTAGGTGGGATCCCTTCAAGCTGTACCCAAACTTCAGTAAGTTCACCAAGGTCTGGAAGATCACCATCCCAAGGAAGGATTTTAATAGTTACTCTATCAGTATCAGGCCCCTCAGTGAGGTTGATGGAAGGTAGACCTACCAAGTCACTCACCTGTTTGGAAGGTGGAAATCTTACAACGAAACTTGTCTCTTCAAGTTTTCTCACTTGCCATGACCAAGAAGCATTCCAAGTTTCTGCCATTTTAGCAACCAGCCCACTTTCAGAAATTTCTCCATGAATAACAACAATAATACCACAATTCTTCATGTTCAGCCATTTGTTGGATTCCTTTTCATCAATGCTTATATGGAAAAAATCCTAAGCCACCATTAGCACTGCCCACAAACTAGGCCATTGGAATTTCTTTGCCCCACACTGGACAATAATCCATATGATGGCCAGAGTTGTTGCACATGAAACAGATTTTTGGTTTAATACAATTACCAACATAGTGCCCTGGTCCACCAGGGTTGTAACAAATTAGATCCTTATGTCTATGATCCAGAGGTTGAATGCGATCTCCTTCTGCAACTTTCTGCTTGCCTAATCTCCCACCTTGGTGTGTATTGTTCTTTTGATTAGCTGGTTGGTGTCCACCCTGTGGTTTACTGCCTTGTTCTTGGACAACAATAGGAGGAGGTGGATTTTTGTCACCAGACAAAGGTTGTTGTCCCTGCGTCGAAGAAGTTGTTGCAAACAGTTGGTTGGATTGTTGTAGAGAAAACAGCTGTAGTTGGGGCATCTGCATATTCTGAACAGGTTGAACTTGCACTGATCGTTGTATCTGTGAGGTCTGAAGCTGAATTCATGTTTTTTTCTTCTTCTATTTTTGGCATTTTTTATAGCATTACATACCCCGTGCAGCCCAGTTTATTTTTTTTTGAGCGAACCGTGCAGCCCAGTTTCGCTAGGTCCATACGGCCCATGGTAGACATCACCGTGCCGGCCCAGAAACAAGGCCCGGCCCAGATAATGTCTAAACAGGCCTGGAAGGAAAGGAAAAGCAGACCGCTTCTCTTCTCTCGCTACCGCTCTCCGCTTCCCTTCCCTTCCGGAGCCTAGAACTAGAACCCTTCTCCTCCAGCGGCGGCGGCGGAGATGAGCACGTGGAACTACGTCGTCACGGCGCACAAGCCCACCAGCGTCAGCCACTCCTGCGTCGGCAACTTCACCAGCAACACCCAGCTCAACCTCATCGTCGCGTAGGCGCAAATCTCTCTCCCCCCACCCTTCAATTTTTTTCATTAGGGTTTAGCTCCCCGCCGCCCGTCCGTCCGGCTCCGCGTGTTTCTCTGCCCGTGTGGCCGGCTTCCTCTGCTGCCCTTGCCTTCTTGGTCGTTCCTGCAGAGGGCGGGGGGGGGGGGGGGGGGGCAGCCTAGGGTTTGCTCCCGGCTAGGATGCATGCGTGCGCTGTGGTGTTCTCCAGGTCTACTTTGTTGAGCCGAAATCTATAATGGCACCCACCTAGGCTCATGTGTTTGCTCTCTCAGTGTGCATAGCCTGATAAAAGGGAAATTGGAACAAACCTAGTGTGCGGATGCCCGTGATTGTTGTGTTCATTCGTTGAAGTATGCCACATGAGTTTGGGGAACTGTTTCATTGGTTGCAGTTCCACTGGATTCCAGTGTTTTTTCTGTGTTGGATACATGTGAAATCCTCTTGCTAAACTCTCGTTGTTTACCAAACTTTCAGGAAATGCACTCGCATCGAGATCCACTTGCTTACTCCACAGGGAATTCAGGTTAGTGATTGATGCCATTGTGGATGCTGGTTGTGCTTAATGACCTATTTATTTCCATGATAATATGTTGCTATAAGACCATAACGCTTGTTTGGCTTGCAGCCTTTGCTAGATGTACCTATATATGGAAGAATCGCAACGATCGAGCTCTTCCGGCCGCCTGTGAGTTGATGTCCTATTCCTTCATATGTTGCATTTTTATTCATGCAGTATTTCTGTTGAATAATTTTCTATCTGTTTGTTTCTTCCCTGCAGACTGAGGCTCAGGACTTCCTTTTCATTGCCACGGAAAGATACAAGTTCTGTGTCCTGCAGTGGGATGCAGAAAAATCAGAGCTTATCACTAGGTTTGGACTCTTTATGCTCCTAGTTTTATTTTGCAATGCAACTGCAGAAATTGGTGTGTGTCTATGACATAATATTGGCATTTAGGGCCATTGAATTGGATAGCCAAATATCCCTTTGACTGTCATGCAATTTTGTCCGTCCCTAGTCCTACACAATGCCACCAAGTTGGCACCTTTCCATCCAGGCAGGCCAGGGAGGTTCCCATGATTGACTACTGTGCCTAGAGAGGAGTGTTCTAATAAGAGCTAGCCGTTAGGAGGCCACCAGATGGACGCTGACTAGGTGTGCTAGACGGGACTCGGGAATATGGTTAAGGTGGGTTCTATCATGTAGATGGGTTAGGTGGTTGCCTGTTAGAACTTACAAGAGTGCTAGAGAGAGGCAGATCGATGGGGAGAGAAAGACAGAAAGCTAAACTTAGCTGCTGCTCGTTATGACTGCCAGAAGCTGTTTCCTACCTGAGAGAGTAGAATAGTACACATAGGTTCAGTGGAGGATACCTATCTTTTTTCCTTTCATTACCCTTGCCTTTTTCTTTCTGCTTCACCTGGGCCTCTTGATGACCTTG
Source organism: Brachypodium distachyon (assembly GCF_000005505.3). NCBI lineage: Eukaryota > Viridiplantae > Streptophyta > Magnoliopsida > Poales > Poaceae > Brachypodium > Brachypodium distachyon. The sequence continues at coordinate 13,031,214 of NC_016132.3, read as the reverse complement.
GTGCCACATAGTGTGCTGGTCATCGAATGACTGTACATTATCGGTTTGTCAATCTGTTATACTTCCAAGTTTTATTAGCATTATTTTCATATTGAATTATAATTTATTTTGTATTATGTAGATCCGTGGGAGATGTCTCTGATCGCATTGGCCGCCCTACGGACAATGGACAGGTACCACAGCCGTCAACATTTCAAACTCCTCTTTTGGCTTGTGAACTGATATTATGTTGCTCCTAATCTGAGCTTTCCATTTTGCATATTCAATTTATATTGTGACGTATGCACTAGAGAGAGAAAGATGCACTCTATTTGCCTCTTCAACTTTAAACTGGAATGATAATACTACTTGTTGATCTTTTTATAATGCAGATTGGGATCATCGACCCTGACTGTAGACTTATTGGCCTTCACCTCTATGACGGATTATTTAAGGTAAGCCCACCGTCTGCTACTTGGTACCCTGTTCTTCATGAATCTTAGTCATTTGTCCTTAATCAAGCTGTACTTCCGCATCTCCACCACTATATTTTTATGCCTTAATGGAATCCTTGTTTGGCAGGTTATACCATTTGATAACAAAGGGCAGCTGAAGGAAGCTTTCAATATCAGGTAACAATATGGCAATGACTAACTGAATACTTTTGCTATTTAATGATTTAGTTCAGATATTTATGTGGCACTGTGATCTGTAACTAGAATTATTGGAGCATACGTGCATGCTTTAGACAGGTTGCTCAGTGAGAGGAATTCTTATGGGATTTTGTTTGTCTTTTATTAGAGGCATAACATACTTGTTCTGATTTCTTTATTTTATATTTTTGTTGCTTGACCTGCTATTGATATAGAAAAAAGTGCGTAAAATGATTGGCATTGTTTTATTATTTTTAGTTTACATTCTTGTTAGTCAAAAGGAAGTCCTACATTTCTGATGGCAGCTCAGAAGTCGTGCCGATATTTTGTGTGCTTATTATTCCTGTGATATCGTTACTAGGGGTGGGCATTCGGTCATGACCGGAAGTTCGGTCTTGCAATTTTGGTCTTTTGTCGATTCGGTCTCTAAAATATAATACCCGGACTTTACTGAGGAACTTTGCTACCTGAAATTTTAGTTACCCGAAGTTTCGGTCTTTAGTTCGGTCATGACCGAACTTTACAAAGATAGGTGATAGTTCCAAAATTTAGCAACATTTCACATATATTTCTCACATAATTTTCATATTAACGTGGGCACTGGAGATTAGGAAAGTGAAACCGTCAATTGCCTCTCTTGTGCCATGATTTCTGCATGCGGAGTAGTTGGCGCCTAGATTGTGTGAGGAAAATGAGGTGGTTTTTACAAAGTTGGGTCCTATTCGGTCTTTCGGTCTTTTGTGAATTGATACCCTAATTACTAGAATAAAATTCGGTCTATTAATTTTTCTACCCAAATATCTAAACGGTCTTTTCGGTTTTGGTCTCAGTCTATTTGGTTTCGGTTTTCGGTCCTCGGTTTTTATGCCCACCCCTAAGTAGAAGTTCATGATAGAGTCAATGTTTCACTAGGATGTTCTTTGTTAAAATATTTGACCTGATTAACATATGTCAGACTAGAAGAGCTTCAAGTATTGGACATCAAGTTCCTGTATGGCTGTCTCAGACCTACGATAGTTGTCCTCTACCAGGTTTGCTCAAACTTCAGTTTTCTTTACATTGTTTCTACTATCAAAGTCTAAATCCATCAGGCCAAAGTGTCGAACTACATAAAGTACTAGTCTAATGATGAATTCCGCTTCCTATATTTACATAGAGTTGAGCAGATACTATGTGTCAGTTTACACCTTCAATCTTTGTTTTTTATTTGTTTAGTTTTTAAAGTGTAGTCTGTTGTATACATGGTATATAATAGGCTACTCGTGTATGTCCTAGGGTTGAGTCTTGAGAACAATTATCTAATTTTGATTAACATGTCAACATGGCTATTGCCTACTGGGATTCTGGGGCTATCACTTAGTTGTCTTGTGCAACAAATGAAAAGAAATATAACACACTCTTCATGTTTTTGGTACATATTGTAGAATCTTGAAGTTATCCCTCTAGAACTTTTGGACTGGTTTTAATTTTTAGCATCAAGCTGTGCCTTATATTTTGAACATTGACTGACCGGTGAATTCACCTTCTCTTTACTGGTGCCCTGCCCAACCTTCTTCCGTTCGATTTCCTCCATTTGCAATTCTGTTACGATTGATTTGACCAATTGTGTAATCGCAACAGATCTTGATGATTTGCATTTTTCCTTTTTATGTGTCAGGATAACAAAGATGCAAGGCATGTTAAGACATATGAAGTTGCACTGAAGGACAAAGACTTTGTTGAGGGTCCTTGGTCACAGAATAATTTAGACAATGGGGCTGGTCTTTTAATACCTGTACCAGCTCCACTTGGTGGTGTTATAATTATTGGCGAGGAGACCATAGTTTACTGCAATGCTAATTCTACATTTAAAGCTATACCGATCAAACAAGTAATACTTCTCTTCATATTTCTTGGATTCTCGATTCGTGTTGTGCCAAATACATGAACCTGTAATTATTTGCCCTCAATCTTTCACTTCTTGCTCAGTCAATCATTAGAGCTTATGGACGGGTTGATCCAGATGGTTCCCGTTATTTACTTGGGGATAATACGGGCATTTTGCATTTACTTGTCCTTACCCAAGAACGAGAAAGGTACCAGCCTCTGCACTATTTTGGAACTAAACTAATCTTGATCTTGTACTTACAATATTTGTGTTTTCATGTATTCGTTACCTTCTCAGGGTAACTGGTTTGAAAATTGAGCACTTGGGAGAGACTTCAGTTGCATCGTCAATATCATATCTTGATAATGGTGTTGTCTATGTTGGCTCTCGATTTGGTGATTCACAGGTGGGTCAGTAGTAGATCACTAGATTGTGTTATGACCTACTGCTGCTGTTTGTTCCTAGTCCATGCTTGATATAGCAAATTGCGTCTATTTTGGTGCCTTATTAATATTACATCTCCATTAGTGCCTTGTACTTGTGCTTATGGTAAATTGCTTGAAGTCAGGCTACTCTCACCCCCACCCACCAAAAAAGAAGCAAAAACAGTAACAACAAACAAGGCATTGCACCCGCACAGAAGCATGCATGCATGCGCGATAACATGTGTGCACTTACTGGAAAATAAAAGTTCCATTCATCCTTAGTGTTGTTATTTAAGACTTGAGTTCGCACTAAGATATTCATTGGTTTTGACAGCTGGTAAAGCTTAATCTTCAAGCTGATGCAACTGGTTCATTTGTTGAAGTCCTTGAACGGTATGTGAATCTTGGGCCCATTGTGGACTTCTGTGTGGTGGACCTTGATAGGCAGGGGCAAGGTCAGGTGGTCACTTGTTCAGGAGCATTTAAAGATGGTTCCATTCGGGTTGTTCGCAATGGTATAGGAATTAATGAGCAGGTATTGAATTAAGAGTAATCATTTTCTTGCTAGGAAATTGTTAGTAGTCCAACCTCACCAATTTTATACTCTAGAAAGTTGAGATGTATATATATTCCCTTGTGTAATTAGGCTTCAGTAGAGCTGCAAGGCATCAAGGGATTATGGTCATTGAAATCTTCCTTCAATGATCCATATGACACATTCCTGGTGGTGAGCTTTATAAGCGAGACACGATTCTTGGCTATGAACATGGAAGATGAATTAGAAGAAACTGAGATAGAAGGCTTTGATGCACAAATCCAGACTTTGTTTTGCCAAAATGCTATCAGTGATCTACTTATACAGGTACTTTTCTTATGAACCGTTTGGTTTGTTTTCGTTGCTTGATAGGACATAACTGGAGGATCCCATTCCCAGTAAAAGTAATATTTTGTTGGTTAGAGGAGTTGAACGAAACAGTAGATGGAAATGGATGCATCCTGAGTGAGATTTTAATCTATTTAAGCGATATTTTTTGGCACGTTGTATGTTTCAGGTTTCTTTTTGGCATTTTAAATGGGTGCATGACTATGTTGTATGAGTTCTGTTTAAAGAAAATATTATCAATATCTTAACTGTTTTCAATGGCAGGTCACTGCTAATTCTGTTCGGTTAGTCAGTTGCGCTTCTCGGGAGCTAGTGGATCATTGGAATGCACCAGATGGATTTTCAGTCAATGTTGCATCAGCTAATGCCAGTCAGGTGAGGATCTTCACATGATCCCCCTTTTCTCTTTGTCGCAAATATTTTCCTGTTCCTATGAGATGAGCTATTGCCAATGATGACCAGCCTAGGGAACATGAGTGTGAGAGAATATAACTTTGCTGTACTTTAATTCCTCATCATTACACATACATGCAAGCAGAGTCAACAACTACATATTGACCAAAATACACCCAGAAGAGGTTTAGAGACAGGAATCGCAAGCAAAGTAAGAATGCAAGATAGGAGATTATCTGATGGTCTGTTGTTTATATTGTGCTTATGCCTCTCAATTCTTGTCTTCATATTGTACTTCTAATTTTATATACCGCCATACCCATTTTGCTGTTAACGTTGTTTCTTGACTTTGAAACTCCGAATCTCTGTAATTAACTGTGTTATAAATGTATGCAGCGAGACACGTTTTTATGTATTACCTACAAAATAATGGCCCGGAGTGTCATTTCACCCTATTGTTTCTTGTCTAAAGTGACACCTGGCAATCTTAGATATAAATTAGTCGAAATATAGATGCATGCCAGTGTACACATGAATTTAAATTCACATTGATACTTACCTTTCCACAGTAATTTAAAATACTATTGCTTTGCAGGTCCTGTTGGCAACCGGTGGTGGCCACCTTGTTTACCTAGAGATTAGGGATGCTAAGCTGGTTGAAGTAAAACATGCACAGCTAGAACATGAAATCTCTTGTGTTGATTTGAACCCAATCGGGGAGAATCCACAGTATAGTTCTCTGGCTGCTATTGGGATGTGGACTGATATAAGTGTTAGCCTATTATCACTTCCAGACCTTGAATTAATCAGGAAGGAAAATTTAGGTGGAGAAATAGTACCTCGGTCTGTTCTGCTATGCACCCTGGAAGGGGTATGTTCATGACCTCACTTTTCGTAGAACGATATAGCTATTGTAATTTGTAAGTGGCTTATGGTTGTTGCTTTGCTTTCCAGGTTTCTTATTTGCTTTGTGCCCTTGGAGATGGTCACCTGTTCAGTTTTCTGTTAAATGTGAGTACAGGGGAACTAACTGACAAAAAGAAGGTTTCTCTTGGTACCCAACCAATTAGCCTTCGTACATTCTCATCAAAGGGTACAACCCACGTGTTTGCCTCATCTGATAGACCGACGGTTATCTACAGCAGCAATAAGAAGCTTCTGTATAGCAATGTCAATTTGAAAGAAGTTAATCATATGTGCCCTTTTAATACAGCCGCTTTTCCTGACAGGTCTCTTATCTCTCTCAGAATGACTTGCTTATTTGGTTCAATACTTTCTATATCTGTGTTTAGTAGACTTTCTATCAGACTTGTTTACAATGCAAAGGAAACCTAACGAATCCCATACTGAACACAATGGTGCTATTCATTCTCATCTAATTTTCTCATATGATTGATACTTTTGACTTTTGTCAAGTAGCCCCCTTCTTTTCTAAATGTGAACATGCTAATGTTATTTACTAACATTCAATGCATTAGTTCTCTTAGATATTACACCATACAAAATTATAAACAAATGGCCGGTGACCTATCAGTGTCTTCTTAATATGCTAATTGATGCATGATTTCATTTTGTTCTTCTTGGTCGGACGGGCTTCATTTATGGTCCTTTTGCATATTGTCTTAAATATGCTTCTAAGTTACTCTTTTTTGTGCATATCACAGCCTTGCAATTGCTAAAGAAGGTGAACTTTCTATTGGAACTATTGACGATATCCAGAAGCTTCATATCCGCACGATCCCCTTGAATGAACAAGCACGACGCATTTGCCACCAGGAACAATCCAGGACATTAGCGTTCTGCAGTTTCAAGTACAACCCGAACAGTATGGAGGAAAGCGAGGCACACTTCATTCGTCTTTTGGATCATCAAACCTTTGAGTTTCTGTCTACACATCCTCTTGATCAATATGAATGTGGTTGCTCCATGATTAGCTGCTCATTCTCGGATGATAATAACTTCTATTACTGTGTGGGTACAGCTTATGTTTTACCTGAGGAGAATGAACCAACAAAGGTAATGATGAGAAAGATCTTGATGTGAACTTAATGATTTTTTTGTTAGCATGTGTTCAGTTTACTACCTTTTGTAACTTCTGTCTCGGTGATAATATCCTTTTGGCACATCGTATTTACGCGCATATGCATCTTGGTGTAGGGCCGGATTCTTGTATTTGCAGTTGAAGATGGAAGACTGCAATTAATTGTAGAGAAAGAAACCAAAGGAGCTGTCTATTCGCTCAATGCATTCAATGGAAAATTGTTGGCCGCTATCAACCAAAAGATTCAGTTATATAAGTGGATGACACGCGAGGATGGTTCGCACGAGCTGCAATCTGAGTGTGGCCATCATGGTCACATACTGGCCCTGTTTACCCAAACCCGTGGTGATTTCATTGTAGTCGGAGACCTGATGAAATCAATATCCTTGCTTGTGTACAAGGTAAAAGCTTTAGCTGTTTACTTGATATTTGACATCTAATGAACATAACACTTTATAGTTTGTCAGGTCAATAACTACTATTTTTTTTGTTTCTTCTTTTGAGCAGCATGAGGAGAGTGCAATCGAAGAGCTTGCTAGGGATTACAACGCAAATTGGATGACTGCAGTTGAGATGATTGATGATGACATTTATGTTGGTGCAGAGAATAGCTATAACCTTTTCACTGTGCGCAAGAACAGCGATGCGGCCACAGATGAAGAGAGGGGTAGGCTCGAGGTTGTCGGGGAGTACCATCTTGGCGAGTTTGTGAACAGATTCCGTCACGGTTCTCTTGTGATGCGCCTTCCAGACACGGAGATGGGCCAGATCCCCACGGTCATCTTCGGCACAATAAATGGGGTCATTGGCATCATCGCCTCCCTCCCACATGACCAGTACGTGTTCCTCGAGAAGCTCCAGTCGATTCTGGGGAAGTTCATAAAGGGCGTCGGTAGCCTGAGCCACGATCAGTGGCGGTCGTTCCACAACGAGAAGAAGACGGCGGAGGCCCGCAACTTCCTGGACGGCGACCTGATTGAGTCGTTCCTGGACCTCAACAGGAGCAAGATGGAAGAGGTGTCCAAGGGGATGGGTGTCTCTGTGGAGAATCTGTCCAAGAGGGTGGAAGAGCTGACGAGACTGCACTAGATGAGATGGGCTGGGGTGGGTGGGGCTAGATAACATTATGCAGTGTATGTATATCATCAGCTTTCCGCTGTTGCAAGGCTCAATGATATGATGCTATTGAAGTATTTGTAGTCGTAACATGAATTTTGATGGTTTACACCTACAAGCAAGTTGTGTCTACCAGTTACTCCTCCGTTCCTAAATATTTGTCGCTGTTTTAGTTCAAGTATTTAGGAACTGAGGGAGTACGTGATATGACTTGCGAAATATTTCGAAGGAAATACTTTTTTGAAAATAAATACAGGTGAAATGAACAAGTAGTCCTACTAAGCTGGGCCTAAGTTGAGGAAGAAAATGGGCTGCCTAGTGGGTGTTAGAGAGAGACATGGCGGAAGACGAGCGAGTGGGGAAGAGAAGGAAGGAACCCTAAGACGATTCCGAGCGGGACACGGAGCCGGAGCAAGAAGCTGTACAACGATCGGAGCCGGAGCCGGAGTCGGGAGGCACACAAGGCAAGCGCCGCCAAGGGTCAGTTATAAATTTGCCTGTGCTGTACGCCCCTTGCTTTCCCAGTCAAATCCCTAACACGAACCAGCACAGCTGCACAGGCGACGCCAGAGATCGAGACAGAGGCAGAGACAGATATCGGCGACCGGCGGCGGCGCTTCGGAACTCGGCGAGGAGGCTCGAGGGCTGCCTGCTCCAGCGGACGCAAGAGGGCCTGGGCCTGGGCCTTCCGAGGAGGCTCGTCCACAGCGGCGGCCCTGAGGCCCCTTGTCGCCAGACTATCCCCACCCGTGATTCCCACCGGCCCAACGGCGCCAAAGTCGAGGTAAGCAAATCGTTGCCGCGAAAATCAAATCTTAATCTTGTCGGTTGCTGTGCTTCCTAGTTGAACCCTTCTCCAGGATTGACCAGACTAGCCAAGCTAGCTCCTACTAGTTTCGTAGCAAGTCGTAATTTGGCCATGAATAAGCTTGATTTGATTTGGGGATATGGCATGTACCTCTTCGGCGAATATGAACAGCAAGGCTTAATCTTAATCTCTTTAGATGTTTAATTATAAGAGCTATATAGTGGAGTTACATCCATGGATCTGTTGCTAGTCTATATCGAGTAATTGTGAAGGGAATTGCAGTGCTCTTAATTTTCTTATGGCCCTGTGCTTGGTACCATGAGCTAATTTTCTTCTTGTTCGATCTGTCGCAGCATCCTAGTGCAAAACCTGCTGCTGCTGCAGGGACTCGAAACGACGGGAAGATCAACGCGTACAGGCAGATCAGCGACAAGAGAGAAGAGCTGTTCGATCTGCTGGCCGACACAGAGCGGCGGAATATCCAAAGGAATGCCTTCAAAACATACGCCTGCTCCAGCAACTCGCTGTGCAAGTTAAACCTAGGCCCAATGACTCCGTGTGGTACGTATTATTATTACCTCAACCATTCGCTCAATTTTCTTGCATTCTATGATTTGTTAGTGATCTCATTTCGCCGCTTAATTCGACATGCAGGCGCTCCAAGCGAAGATCGAAAAGGATCAATGATTTTCTAGGGTTTACCGGGGCTTACCAAGAAATTGATTCACTATAAGAAACAAGTATTGGAGGCAACTCCAGAAGAGGCAAAGATGGATCTAGCTGGCGAGGAACAATAATGCGGCTTCACGAGCACAAAGATTGCTGGATTTGTTTTGCATCATAGTGTATTTGACAAGTTTGGAAGTGCATTTTAGAATAACAAGTTATTACTGTTTCGCTCTTTTTGGTCTTTTGATCAACAATTGTTTAGTGTAATCGTTGTGAGTATATCCTTTTCTTTATTCAATTTCTCCAAAACCCTGTTATGGCCAGTAATGTACAGTTAAATAGGCTGACAGGAAGTGTCGGCCTTCATCACAAGTTGAAAGAAATATCTCTATCTCATATGAGATGAGAGCCTGAGACACAACAATGAGCTGTATTTAGCGCTCTATACTCGGTCCATGATATAGAATAAGTTATCGAAGGAGGTGAAGTGAATCAGTCGGTAAACGGTCCAGATTAAATGAGGTTGTTCATCATCTTTTACTACCTGTTTCGCGTATGTAAAACCATCGGTTGTCAACAGCGGTGTAATCCTCATGCATTTATAGCGTGAGCTACTTTACGGCAAACATATACAATGTATACATATATTCGTGAAGAAGTCAAGTTAGGGCTCGTCGAACCTCCCCCAAATTGTTTTTTGTTCTGGTCGATCCCTTTTTGTGGATCTGACAAACTAGTGGTGCTTGATTTCACTGAAAAGGCCGGGGCTTGACTGCTGGAAGCAGGGCCGTCTCTAGGAATTCGAGACCCTGGTGCGAAACGTAAGATGTGGCCCTAAAATCAGTGCAAAATGTAAGACGTCATCCTAAAATTGGTGTGAAACGTAAGATGTTGCACAATCAGTGTATACTTCGACTGAATTATATTTTTTCATCATATATTATTTTTTAGAATAAACGAAACTGCATCAGGAACGAGAGGAGTATCTGCACCTAAGAGCTTCTGATAACTTTTTTTAGGGAAAAGATCGATGGAGATCATTGACTGGATGGGAACTCACGACCTTTGGCCTCGTTCCTCCCCTTCTTGTCACGGGCTTCTCATCTTTCCGTTTAATAGGCCTAGATATGCTGCTAATTAAAATAGCTGATTAACATTAAGTTTAGATTTGGAGGCCCTTAAGTTTTGGAGGCCCTGAACAACTGCGCACTCCGCACCTGGCAGTATACGGCCCTGGCTGGAAGTTCATCTTTTCTATCCCTGCCAGAACCTCTCAAAAGTCAAAACTCTTTGGATTTTTAACCGCATCCCATTTAGCAGTCACAAATCAAGTCCTACACAGCAAACAAAACTCATTAAGCATGGATTCCTACATATTTAACATGTGCTAAATATAATTCTAACACTCCCCCTAATCTATATTTGTCCTCGCGATCATCTTGAATAATTTTTTTTCCAAAAACCCTGTGGGAAAAATATGAGGAGAATCGTGTATGATATGTTACTAAAACTCCTAAAATAAGGAGAAAATGTTACGACATATAATGGTCATTATCTCCATGATAACTCATATGAGAAAAACCTTAAGTAAGGGAAAACCCCATGAGTTTAGAGAACAATATTTATGTCTTGTATATTTCCTTCAAAAACCCCTGTGGGGAAAATTAAGAAATATGACATCAATATGCATTGTATACTTCCTTTGAAAACCTCAATGGGGAAAATATGAGGTATGACATATGGCCTTGTGTTGATATTACCTCATTAAAAACCTTGATGAGAACCATAAAGTAAACTCATAAAGGGAAAAAGTGTGTAATATAATGTTTGAATAGGTTATAACTCAGGAAGATACCCCCCCCCCCCCCCCCCCGAGGTTTGTGAGGATACAATAATTTTGGGGCAATATGAATAGTGACATTGCTCTTTATATAATTTATATAACCTGTCTGCATCCATGGAACACCAGTAGCATTATCTTTGTAGATAATGGTTAGTGATTCAATGAAACCAATACCACATGATTTGTATGTGGTTTATCATTATGTGAAGACATGCACACATATGCGTGATGTCCGTGATAATTCCAAAATGATTGGTGGATGTAGCCACTAGAGTGAAATTTTGAAAACTTTCTTAGGATGGCTATCCACCATGTAGGAACACGAAGCATATTTTGATCTAACTTTGTGGGATCTAATAAGTAGTTAGAGTCAGTTTATCCGATGATATTGGAGTTATGATATCTCTTGTCCATCTTTTCATGGGTTTAAATGGATCTTTCTCTACGTCTAGAGATTGAACAACCATGAGAGATTCGATGGATAAGATTTGTTTATGTTAAAATATTTCAACACTTTCTATATAGGTAGCTCGGTGTACCATAATACTTGAGATAAGGTGTTCGAGTTTTAGACCAAAGTAAATTTGGTTTTACCTGGATCCTGCATCTAAAATTCCGTCTTTAGGTGATTGTATGTTTCATCAAACTTCTTGGTGTATACACTTGGACAATCATCATTGTTTGAGTAGTCCTTGGAAGAAACTCATTTAGTCGGTTTTACATTATACATGTTGTGTCTTTCGTGTGTATTCGGAAATTGGGATTCCTTGGGGAACCTATATGTCCAAATCAAATGACTCGTAAAGATATTTTGTCACGACATCTATCAACTGCATAAATAGATGATTTAGAACTGCCATTGAAATATGTTATCGGAAAATAATTCCACGCATATATGGAGAATTGGTTTCGGGTATCTACGTGAACCCTTATGCTACAAGCCTCACTTTGAGTCTCACCACCTCATTATTTTCATTCCAGTTTCGGAATTGGTGTAGTTATTACTTTTGCTGATACCTTCCTTTTATTAGGCGAAACTGATTCTGCTTGTATTGCATCCTTCGATTGAATCCAGCCCGAGTGTTTACCCACTATGCCATGGCCATGGTCTTTGGACTAGGATCATTCTGGAGGTAGTTGCAATTACAGTGCAGAAATGTATGTCGACAATTTGTAGGGGTTTTTATGACTCTCCAAAATCTAGATATTTGTGCATGGTTCAGTGTGTAGATCAGACACACGTGATATCATCGTATAGATGATTATGTACCCATGATGACTATTCGCGGTTTCCCAATGCGGTCTAGGTATTTCGATGTCCCAGTCATTGTGTGCACTATTGAGCTGGGTTTGTGGAGGTTTCCCTTCCACTGGGCGTATACTACCCATTTGGTATCTATCAACGTGAAGCTGAATTACATTTACTGATTTTTTAGAGTATACTCAGAAGTTTTATTCGTTGTTTGTGAGAAGTTGAATCATGTGGTGTGGCCATACTTCTCCCCCTCATGTATTGAATGGGGAGTTGAGTGGTTTTTGATTTGTACCTACACTCTTTCAGGAACATTAGTTGCATGAATAGAGGATTTTATGATACCTTTGTAGTCAGTAAATGAGTATGGTAGATTATTTGCAATGTGTTGCAAATGAATGATTTTCTGAACTTGAGCGGGGAAGACCAGGAAAGCCTACGAGGTGCGGGTGGTGGGGCTAGGTGGAAGCGTGGTGGCGGGAAGTGGAGGCCGAGAAGGGAGGAAGAAGGCGAGAGTGGAAATGTCCTGGACCCAACCGTTTTTGGAAGACAAACGGTACGGAGATGAGAGGTGTCGGAATCCTGGTATATGGCGGCGCGATGGGTGGTATTCCATTCTACCAAAAAGATTTTTGCGGGTTTCCCAAATATGGCGCATACCTATTCGGACCATTTTTTCCTACCGAAAATGAGATAATGGCGGTTATTTTGCGGATCTGGCCGATATGCGAGATCCGCTAGAGATGCTCTGAGTAGGAGCATGCCAAATCATCTAAGACTTGAGAGACGAAGTCAATGGGGTTTACCAATTTCCAACAACGGTTTCATTAATTGGTCCTATTGAGATGTTAAACTGGAGGAGTATTTAGCTAGTTACATTAACAGAGTACCCGGATGTGCTTTCAAAGAAAACAGAGTACCTCGGATGTATGTATATACCCGGCTAACGGTATTTTGATGCATCCCAGCTGGCAATTTCCAAACCCATATAGTACAGCTGTCATCCACGTAGGCACAAGAAGCCCACTTGGCCAGCTGGCCTACGGTAACCAACCGCCGCCGACTCCTACCCCCTATATATAGCTAATTTTTTTAAATAATACGAATTTTTTTAATCATTTCCGAAAATAATACGTGTTTTTCAAAAATCTCAAAAATAATAAGAGGCCGATTGGGCCCAGTCGGCCTGGCCCAAGCCGAGTAGGCCCAGTCGGCCTCGGCTAGGCCGACTGCAGGCCGCCGGCCTAGCTCGAGGGGCCCACTCGCGCCAGTCGGCCTGGGCCAGGCCGACTGAAGCCCAGTTGGCTTCGCCCAGGCCGACTGGCCCAGTTGGTTTGGGCCAGGCCGACTGGATTCTGGCTGGAGTAATTTCATTTTTTCCTGCGCAGATTCGAAGTAATTTCATTTTTTTCTTCGGATCCTTCCGGTCTTTTGAACTAAAATACTCGACAACATGGATAAAAGTAACACGCCGAATCCGATTGGAAGTAATTAGTCTTCGCCGCTAGTTCGTTGCATGAGCAACGCATGCACGGCCGAGGCCCATTTTTTGTCTCGAATCCTTGCGGTTTTCTGAACTAAAAGACTTGACAACTTGGATAAAGAGTAACATATATCGATAATTTGCTGGACAATTTCCGTGTCGATTCTTTGCGGTTTGTTTGAACTGAAAGACTTGACATTTGGATAAATTAACATACATCGATAATGTGCTGGTTACGGAACCAAGGCACGACTAAATTAACATACATTGGTAATACCGTAATTGGACATAATTAAAGATAGCAAATACATTAGAAACACAAGCACTACTGAGTCCACTTAGGCCATTTTCCGTTCGTATCGCCACATTCTTCTGCAGCCTTTGCCACGGCGGCCCTTTCTCTTTGCCTCTCCCTTTCTGCCTCACGAGCATCCTTGCGCCTTCGTTCCTCCTCTTGCATCTCAAGCGCTTTCTTCCTGTTTTTCCTTAGTGCTTCGTCAATCCAATGACGTTGTTCCTCCCTATGCTCTTTCATCTCTCTCTCTTGCTCCTCCTTCTCCTGAGCTGCAGCTTTTTCCGCACGCTCCTCCGCGTGGAAACGCCGCATGCATTTCGGGACCTTGTTTTGATCTCTTCCACCGCCCAATCCGGCATCTCCGTGTCAATCCAACGATACCACATGCATAGGGGCGGAGGAGACTACAAAAAAGCCTACTGTTACAAATCTGTTATGACACACAAAACATGTTTTGGAACACCTAAATGTGCTTACCGGAGGCTTGTAGTACGGCGAAACCGGGACAGGTGGTTCATACTCATAGTTCGCGCACATGAAAAACCTCATGCCCAGCTTATCTGAAAAATCTGTCACCTCCTTCACCTTGCATAGATTGCCGCACCAACACCTGAGATGGTCCACCCCCGAGGCAACATCGCATCTTTCATCCTCCTCGGCCTCTCGCCCTAGTCCGAGCAAGGCAAACTCATTTGGGGACACTGGAATATTGGAAAAAACAGTAGTGGGAAGGATGCTTGGATGACTACCGGAGATGAGGTATTTATAGGCTCTCAAACTCATTCTCCCGCCACCATTTCCCTCCTCTTTTTCCCGCCTGGTTTTCCCGCCTCCTTTTCGCGCCACCGTTTCCCGCCTCGTTTTCCCGCCAGCGTTTCCCGCCTCCTTTTCCCGCCTCCTTTTACCGCCACCGTTTCCCGTCTATTTTAAGTTGTCGATTTTAATTTCAGTCTTTCTATTGCAGATGTATTTAAGTCCTGCCGTTATTTATATGCAAATGTAACTTGAATAAGAATGCGAAAATTAGTAACATGTCTCTCTCATACATAGGACCTACATCCAAATATCAGGCACGACGCCTGGGACGGCGTTCCGAGGGTGCCTGTGGCATGGTCCAGCCATACCTATGAGGTGGCACTACGTTGCGCGGAGGAATCACGGACCCATCCTCACGATACTGTGTATCCTCCTGTGTGGGGTCTGGTGGTGGAGTACTGAACATCCAGCTGTGTTGGACAGAATAGTCCTCTCCTTGAGCGTGATCCTGCTCACTACCCCACGAGGGTTTGGACAACGACGACTGATGCCCGTAGGCTCCTGCATGTGGGAAAGTACTTAGCATTACAATTGCGTAGCAGTCACGGTAATGAACACAATAGATAGAAATATACATACCCTGTGGCTGGGTCTGTGGACGAAACTCGAAGTTCATCCTGGGACTTTGCTGGTGCTGCCACGACGAACCTCCAGCCTCAAAAGAGGGCTGATGCTGGTGCCACGCCGAACCTCTAGCCTCAAAAGAGAGCTGCTGCTGGTGCCAATAGTCGAAAGAAGACTGCGGCTGGTGCCACGACGAACCTCCGGCCTGCTCAGGAGGTGGTGGCCTGGGCGTCGACTGCTCTGGTAGACGTGGACGTGGGTGGTGTGGGGGGTGCGGTGCTTCCTACTGACGTGGCCGCTGCTGGTGCGTGGAGTGACGAGGGGGCCGTACGGACGCCTGGTGGTGAACGACGTCCGAAGTGCGGGTGCACGTGATAGCCGCGTAAACAAAGCGTAGCTTCTCCTCCATTCGTCTAAGCCAGGACCGGTGCGGCTCCCGTGGTAGTAGAAGTGGACCGGTCGAAAGTGAACGTCCATTCGCAGCGAACTCGGCCTGTAAATCCTGTGTCAACTGAGCCTGCAATTGGCACGAAGAGTATTACATATATATGGCAAAGTACATAATGAACACATGCATTATGTTATGAGAAGATACTTACCGCGTGCTGTCTAGAGCCTGAAGTAGACTGGCTAGGGTACATATCTTGCAAACTCGGCTCGGCTATCTCCTGGGGGTGAGAGTGCTGAATGATGGTCAATTGGGTAGCTGTCATGTACCTCTGCAAATATCCGTTGAATAGATCAAGATCAAAGGCCGCCAATGGCCAAACCCGTGTCGTCGCAGTCTCCCACTCTGTGACGTACGACTGAACCCTCTGCAGCCACCTAGTCTGGGTCCTGGTACTTTCCTTCCTGGTAAATCTAAGATCGCAATAGAAAGCTGAACAATTAAATTATGAACAATTCTGGACGACAATCATAAATTGGAGAATTGCACATACCTGTGGACAACCTGTGGAAGTGGATCCTCCGTCGGTGGAGGAACGACCAACTGGCGTGCCCCAAACTGCCTCATGACCCTCTGCTGGGCCATCTCCTCCACGCAGACGTCGAAGATGATCTTTGATTTTCTCATCCGGTAAGCGTAATCTCTCGTGCAGACCGTGGACATCCTGCTAGGGTATCTATCCTCGATGGCGTCCTGTGTGTACGGCTCCCAGACAACCGCCTCAGAGTGCAACACGTCGAACTGCTCGTTGAATGATGGGTAGCAATTCCTGACCTGATCGTGTGCAAAGCGTCTCTGTAAAAAAAAGAAGTTAGCTTCATTCATGGTTTATGTAAACTAATGTATGAATTTCACATTCGACATACCTTGTTACGTGTCCAAATTGTCGCGAAAATAGGCAGGTCGATGTGTTCTAAGTCAAACAACTCCTGCTCAGGGTTAGGGTGATCACCCGTAACGTCTGGTCGGCCGATAGAAAACCTCTCCAACGACCAGAGCTGCAACAATAAAGGACATCCAAGCAGGGCTGACTTGGGCGACGCAAACTGGCAAGCGTTGCACATACCTCGGTACGTAGCAGCTAAGACGGCCGAACCCCAACTCCTCTGTGTGATGTCGTCACCACAAGTTGCATTCGCGATCTCCACTGCAATAGGGATGTAGCGTGCGCTAATGGTGGTGACGTGGTTCTCGGTGAACATCACCTTCCCGAGAAGCCACATTATATATGCCTCAAGGCTCCGAGTGATCTGAGGCTCAGTCATTTGGGTCTCTGGATACCCAAACTTTTGAATCTGCATGCAACAAAAACCAAGTGTTAGTAAACCCATGCAAGTATATGAGCTATGCTCTTAGATATATTAACTTAAAACACATCGATCTAACCTGGTAATGGAGTCTGTTCATCAGGCCCAGGGTTTGTCAGTGTCCTTATCGCACTGAGTATGCCTGCATGTCTGTCATGAAGGATGCACACATTCGGCTTATCATGCACAACTGCTCTCTTGAGCTGCCTGAAAAACCATAACCAACTTTCAGTGTTCTCACCCTCCACGAAAGCAAATGCGAGCGGAACGATTTGATTGTTGCCGTCTTGACCAATGGCGGTCAAGATCTGCCCCTTGTATTTGCCAGTGAGAAGTTCCATCTACGCATAACACCGGTCGACAATGATGGAACGCTTGGACGCATACACCGAAAGTGAAGAACAGTCGTTGCAGCACCCTCACAGTTGGATACTCTGGGTGCAGGAAGTGTTGGATGTCGACATAGGTGCCTGGATTACGGGCTTGCAGTGTATGGAGGAGGGGGACAACAGAGTCATACGAGTCGAAAAACAAACCAAATCTTTCCTCAAGAGCCCTCTACTTAGCCCTCCAAGCCTTGCCATACGAAATGTTGTACTTAAACCTTACCCTGACCTTATGCATGATGGCCTTCACTTCCATTGCTTTGCTCTCCACTATCTCCGTGTAAAGCAACCGAGCAAGAAGCGTCGACGAGAGGTTACGATGGTCTTGAGGGATACTGGGAATGACACATGTGTGCAACACCAAGTCACTCACAACCCAATCTGTGTCATACTTAGGAACATAGCCATGCACCCTCCCGGGACAATCTATTTGTTCGCATTCTATTGTCAGATATTTTTGTGAAAAGACTGTTGTTTTGAAAACCTTTTGCGTGGACATTGCCCAAGCAACTATGGCGTCCTGCAGATGTTTCTTGTCAGGAAATCTGGCACCCTTCGCAATGTTGTTCTGATGATATTGCCATGCAGAGTCATGCCCATCGTTCACGGTCATAGCTGAAGAGAAGTGTTGATTCCATGATGCAGGAATCGGCACCTCCTCTTCGTTCGACTCATGAGACTCATCGTCATAAGAACTACGACCATCTGTATCTTCATCCTCCATCTCGTTCTGCAAGTGACCATCTTCTTCGTCCGCATCTGCCTCGCCAGTGTACTCATCCTCTCCTACTGCCCCGGAGCTCTGGCTTGATTCATAACAACCACCTCCAGCATTCGACACAGAGTTTACATTGGACAAGTCATAACTTGATTCACCCTCGCCTTCAGCTGGATTGGTCTCATGAGCGACAACCTGGATTAAGGCGATAGGTGTAGTTCCCCTTTTCTTGCAACTTTCTAACCAGCGCACCCACTTTGATGTCTGGTCTATCGGCCTCAAAACCCAGAAAATATTTGAACTTGACTTGGTCCACAATGCTTGCACACGGACGGTGTATGTTTCAGGATTGAGCGCTAAACATCGTACCAACCATTCCTGCAGCTGACTAAACGTCCATGTTTGAGGGGCCGTTAGATCCAACTCCACATACTTAAACTGACTCAGATCAGTTCCGTGCTCGGTTGTTAAGACAGTACCGGAACCGTAGTAAAAAACAAACTTCACTACACCGGACATCTCTGATGCCTAAAAAAATGTTCAGACGCGTCAAATAGTAAGCAGTACGGCATATAAAAAATGTTTAGACGCGTCAAATACTAAGTAGTATGCCATATTACAAATATTAATACGCATCAAATACTTAGCAGTACGGCATATAAAAAATGTTTAGACGCATCAAATACTTAGCAGTACGGCATATAAAAAATGTTTAGACGCGTCAAATACTAAGCAGTACGGCATATAAAAAATATTAATACGCGTCAAATACTAAGCAGTACGGCATATAAAATATGTTAATACGCGTCAAATACTAAGCAGTACGACATATAAAAAATATTAATACGCGTCAAATACTAAGCAGTACGGCATCCAAAAAAATATTAATACGCGTCAAATACTAAACAGTACGGCATATAAAAAAAATTAATACGCGTCAAATACTAATCAATACGGCAAATAAAAAATATTAATACGCGCCAAATACTAAGCAGTACGGCATATAAAAAGTATTAATACGCGTCAAATACTAAGCAGTACGGCATATAAAAAATGTTAATACGCGTCAAATACTAAGCAGTACGGCATCTAAAAAAAATATTAATACACGTCACATACTAAGCAGTACGGCATATAAAAAATATTAATACGCGTCAAATACTAAGTAGTACGGCATATTAAAAATATTAATACGTGTCAAATACTAAGTAGTACGGCATAAAAAAAAAATCTATTCTACCAAAACATATTACTCCCGGCCATAATATTTAGACGCATCAAATACTAAGCAGTACGACATTAACAGTTGTCTAAAATAATGAGCACTACCAAACGCTAAAACATACTTCTATTTATACGTACACACATATCCTCATAAACATATACATTATAGGATAGATACGTGAAAGATTAGGATTTACCCTTGAAGCGTGCGAACCCCAACCTCGAGCAGCCTTACGGTCACCGGATGAGCACCACCACCACCTCCAAACTCCTCCAAACCACCACCATTGCCCCAACTTAGGAACACGAAATTAGCTCAAAATGTTCAACGAAAAGAGTAGATCAAGGTGTCATTGGGTGCTAAATAGCAAGGGGATGCAGTTTTGTGGGTTAAACGGGAACAAAACTCACTAATTTTGGCTACAAATTGTGGGCATTAGCGAGGAAGGAAGAAGGGAAGAGGAAGAACAAAAGGGAGTTGGTGCTGGCGCTGGGCTGCTCGGGCTCGGCCTGGGGAGGAAGAAGGGAGGGAATAAAGGAAAAAGAGAAAGGCAGGCGGGCCCGCGCGCGGTCGGCTCCAGTCAGGCGAAGCCGACTAGCCAGTCGGCCTGGCCCAAGCCGACTGGGGCGCCAGTCGGGCATCCCGGGCGCAAGCGGCCTGCACTCGGCCTGGCCGAGGCCGACTGGGCCCGGCCGTATTATTTTTTAAATTTTTAAAAAACGCGTATTATTTTTGAAAATATTAAAAAAATCGTATTATTTTAAAAAAATTAGCCTATATATACCCCATCTTCTTCTTGGCCGATCTGCGAAACCCCACCCAGCGTACGTCACCGGAGAGGCAGAGATGAGAGACTTCCGTGCCCTCAGGGATTTCGCTCGCGGGGCCAGGGAGGCCGTGCTGGGGGCCGGAGGAGGCGGTCAGGCGGGAGGTCGCGGCGGCGGCGGCTTCGGCGCGGGAGGGCGCGGGGGCTTCGGCTTCGGCGAGGGAGTCGGCGCGGGAGGGCGCGGCGTCGCCGGTGGTCGCGGCGGCGGCTTCGGCTCGGGAGGTCGCGGCGGCTTCGGTTTCGGCTCGGGAGTCGGCGCGGGAGGCGGCGTCGCCGGTGGTCGCGGCGGCGGCTTCGGCTCGGGAGGGCGCGGCGGCGCCGGTGGTGGTCGCGGCGGCGGCTTCGGCGCGGGAGGTCGTGGCGGCGCCGGTGGTGGTCGCGGCCGCGGCTTCGGCGCGGGAGGTCGCGGCGGCTTCTTCGGCGCGGGAGGTCGCGGCGGCTTCTTCGGCGCGGGAGGGCGCGTACGGCTACGGAGACTCCACATGGCATCGACTGCGGCGCGTGTTCAACAGGGTGGCAGATCCGGAGGAGCTCCTTGGGGAGATCGAGGAGTTCGCCATCGACGTCGAGGTATGTATGGTTGATTCGAAAACTTGAGTGCCCACCTCCGGCCGGCGATTCTTTTCGAAACTGGCTCGATGGATAATTTCGAAACTCACGCGTTGTATTCGCTCGCGTCTTCATTTCGTTGTAGAAAGCAAAACTGTATTATTCTTCCCCATGCATGTCATGTTGTATTAGTTGTTTCATGTGTGCTGTAGCGGATAATTAATTAATATAGCTAGATGAAGTACCCTGTACCCATTGGATTACAGTACCCATGCCGGCCATGTTGTTGTACTGTTTCCTGTGTGTTATATATGTAGCTAGCCGATCACGGTGTATATACGTTTGTTTTGTGTCACGTACTCCGGGATTGCATGCACTGGTATATATATATGCTTTAATTAATTTCTTCTGGGTAAGCTAGCTAGCTAATGACCACCATTTGTCTCTGCTTGGCATGCAGACGATGGACCGGGTGGTGATTAGGTAATTTTGATAAATATTTAATCAAAAAACAGTGTGTAAAACATGTATCATATTATATCATGCAAACTAGACAAATTAAATAACAACGCACAGCAATAAAACTCATCTAATTTCACGGCATGAATAATAGAACTACTAATCAAAATCGACAAGAAAGAGCAGATTACTTACGGTGTTGTACTCTTTTCTTGTGTTTGTTTGTTAAGGTCGGTGACGAGTCCGGTGGCGTCGATGTTCACGCCGGCAGCAGCAGCAACCTTGACTACCTCCTGAGCAGCGGCCAGTGCCTGCGATTGCGCCTGTGCAGCAGCAGTTGCCTGGGCTTGGAGTTGGGCAGCCTGCTGCTGCTGAGCTAGAGCGGCAGCCTGAGCCACGGGATCTCCGAGGTCGTCGGCCATTGGTGATGAAGATGCCAACGAAACAGGGACGTGAAGAAGCGAGCAGTCACGTGAGAACGCTCCCCAAAAATCTTATCGACCGTCTCCCGGGCAGGATCTCGAAGGTCAGGGTTCCGGAGGCCTGCTCTCACGGCGATCTGTGCACGCAGTCGACGGGATGGAGTAGCAGTCGGCGGCGAACAGCGAGATTGGATCTTAGGCGTGACGGCTAGGGATGTGGTGTGTTTTTCCCGGAGGCCGCGGTTGTCTTATTATATAGGCACGCAGGCGGACTTCGGTTAGGTTTAGAAAACCAAAACCGACTCCGCAATTATCGGGATTTGTTACGCGTCCACAATGGATTCCGACTGCCAAAAAGATAAGCACGACCCGGTACGGCTCGATCCACGAAACGCGGCGCGCGAGCGCGTCGTGACGAGGCGAGGCGAGCGGAGGAGCGCGCGTGGGGATTTCCCTTGCTCACTTGCTCAAGAGGTGAGAACCAACATACCTTATATATTGGTCCAACTCCCCCTAAACTAGGAAGGTGGGACTATTCCCACTTTCTCATCCCACTACATGAATGAGCTTTTGAGATTTTTCAGGAATTAATTTCCGATTGGGCCCAGGGCCTAACCCAAAATTCCAACAATCCCCCACAGTATCTCATAAGCACATAAAATTACCGTTGATCCAAAACTCTGTTTTTGATATACCGGCATTTCAGTGGAGACCGGTTAAGGTTTAACATCCACCTAAACAAATAGCTTCACTCACGCACAACTGAACAATGGACAAACCTTGAATTGTTAGTTTTCTGTGTTAGAGCTTCACTAAATTGTTGTCTGGTACTGGGCAACCGAATGCTACCCCGCGGTGTGGAGCATATAAGTCATTCTCCAGGCCTTTTCATGAGTTTACTAGAGACCACCCAAATTTCATAGACTGTGACCAACAGTCAGGCTCATATAGGTGTGTTATTTAGAGACTACTCTGTAGGACAGTATCTCCCTTGCAAATTAATGCAACGCGTTAGAACACATTAAGTTAACAACCTACCATACAGTACACGAGAGTAATGCATCGTCAACGGAGTGGGATAAAGAATGTAAACTCTCCTAAGTTATACAATGACTTGTTTCCCAAATCCTAATTCACGGGATCTCCAATCACATAGGTTGGTTTACCGCCATGGTAACCCATGTGAGTCGCAACCCCATCTCCCTTGATGCAGATTCTATCACATTCCTTGATAGACCCTTTGTAAAGGGATCTGCCAGATTTTTAGCCGTTGGGATATATCCCAATGCTATTATTCCGGAATTTTTCATTGCTTTGACAGATTTCAGACGTCTCCTGACGTGTCTTGATGACTTCATGTTATCTTTAAAACTGTTCACTTTGACTATCACAGTTTGATTGTCACAGTTCATAAGAATCGCCGGTATTGGTTTTTCAACAATCGGCAAGTCCATCAAGAGCTCACGAAGCCAGTCGGCTTCAACCGTGGATGTATCTAATGCTGAAAATTCTGCTTCCATTGTTGATTTGGTTAAGATCGTTTGCTTGCAAGACTTCCATGAAACAGCACCCCCTCCGAGTGTGAACACATATCCACTCGTGGCCTTTAGCTCGTCAACATCAGATATCCAGTTTGAATCACTATAACCCTCAAGTACCTTGGGGTACCCAGTATAGTGTATATCATAGCTCATTGTGCCTTTTAGATAGCGCATGACACTCTCGAGTGCACTCCAATGATCATCTCCCGGATTCTTATTGAACCGACTCAGTTTGCTCACAGTAAAAGAGATGTCAGGTCTAGTTGCGCTAGCCAAATACATGAGCGAGCCAATAATTTGAGAATATCTTAGTTGGTCTCTTCCGATTTTGTGATTTTTTCGAAGCAGAACGTTTGGATCATAAGGAGTTGGAGAAGGTTTACAATCAGCATAGCCGAAACGACTTAAGATCTTTTCCACATATTGAGATTGCAACAAAGTGATCTCACCATTGTCGCCTCTCACGAGCTTGATGTTCAGAATAACATCAGCTACACCAAGGTCTTTCATGTCAAAGCACTTCGACAAGAAAGTCTTAACCTCTTCAATCACTTTGAGGTTAGTCCCAAATATTATTATGTCATCGACATACAAACAAAGTATAACTCCCTCACCCCCACCATGGCGGTACTATACACATTTGTCAGCTTTGTTTACAACAAAGCCGACAGATGTTAAAGTTTTGTCAAACTTCTCATGCCATTGCTTAGGAGCTTGTTTCAGGCCATATAGAGACTTTAATAACTTACACATTTTGCCTTCATGACCCTTTATTACAAATCCATCTGGCTGGTTCATGTAAATTTCCTCGTCCAACTCTCCGTTAAGAAAAGCTGTCTTGACGTCCATTTGATGGACGATCAGACCATATGAGGCAGCCAGTGATAGTAATATTTTGATTGTGGTCAATCGAGCTACAGGTGAGTAAGTATCAAAGAAATCTTCACCTTCTTTCAGGGTAAAACCCTTGGCCACAAGTCGCGCCTTGTACTTCTCAATAGTACCATCAGGCCTAAGATTTTTCTTAAATATCCACTTGCATCCTACAGGTTTGCACCCGTACGGACGGTCAATGACCTCCCACGTATCATTAGACATGATAGAATCCATTTCACTACGAATGGCTTCCTTCCAATAGTCTGCATCCGGAGATGCAAATGCCTCATTAATGGTTTTAGGTGTGTCATCCATAAGGTACACAATGAAATCATCACCAAAGGATTTAGCAATCCTTTGTCGCTTACCCCTAATAGGGGCTTCATTGTCATACTCCTCAGGAATCTCATCACGTGTTTGTTCAAGATTTTCCACTGGGATGGCGGGTTCAGGAGCTACACCATGATCCTGATGTTCCTCTGAACTGACGGGTTCAGCAGGTACATCATGATCCTCTCTAGATGTGCTATGCATATCTCTCATGGGAAATATGTCCTCAAAAAATGTAGCATCCCTGGACTCCATAATTGTACCGACGCTAATGTCAGGTACTCCAGAATTTACAACCAAGAATCTATAGCCAACACTTCAAAGTGCGTAGCCAAGAAAGACACAATCAACGGTTTTTGGTCCAAGCTTACGTTTCTTGGTGATTGGCACATTGACTTTCGCCAAACAGCCCAAGTCCGTAAGTAAGAAAGTGTGAGTCTCTTCTTTTCCCATAGCTCGTATGGGGTGACTTCTTTATCTTTTGTGGGAACACGATTTAGCACATGACACGAAGTCAATAGCGCCTCCCCCCACCATGTCTTGGATAAACCAGCAGTGTCTAACATGGCGTTGACCAAGTCAGTCAGCGTGCGGTTTTTCCTCTCAGCAACCCCGTTTGACTGGGACGAATAGGGAGGCGTCCTCTCATGGACTATGCCATGTTCCTCAGAAAATGAATTAAACTCACTGGAGAAATATTCTCCACCGCGGTCAGACCGCAAACGTTTAATTTTCTTCTCAAGTTGATTCTCGACTTCAGCTTTATAGATCTTAAAATAATGCAATGCTTCATCCTTTGATTTCAATAAATACACATAACAGAATCTAGTCGCATCATCAATGAAAGTTATAAAGTAATGTTTTCCACCTTTGGTTAATACACCGTTCATCTCACAAAAATCAGAATGTATGAGCTCTAACGGTGTTAGGTTCCTCTCCTCAGCAGCCTTGTGAGGCTTGCGAGGCTGCTTCGCTTGCACACAAGCTTGGCACTTCGAACTTTTAGCCACGGTGATTTTAAGGATTAAACTCAGATTTGCTAATCGCGCCATGCAACCAAAATTAACGTGACAAAGTCGTGAATGCCAAACATTAGACTCATTATTAATAGAATTGACGCTGTTCACGACCTTATTACAAAAATTCGAAAGGGACAAGCGGAACAAACCTCCGCACTCATAACCTTTACCAATAAATTGTCCATACTTAAACACAATAACTTTATTGGACTCAAACACTAACTTAAATCCGTCCTTGCAAAGGAGGGATCCACTAACAAGATTCTTTTAAATGGAGGGCACATGCTGCACGTTCCTCAGCTGCACGATCTTTCCCGAAGTAAACTTCAGATCCACCGTGCCAACACCATGAACAGAAGCATGGGCGCCGTTCCCCATCATCACTGAGGAGCTGATGGCCTGATATGAAGAAAACAAGGAAACATCAGCACACACATGAATAGTTGTGCCTGTATCGACCCACCAATCGGTGGATTGACATACAGAAAATACAGTAAATAAATTACCATATCTGCCAGCATCTTCATTGTTGCCAATGGTCAAATTAGCAAACTTTTGCCGAATCTGTCCTCTTTTGCGCTCCTTGCAGTTACTCGCCCAATGGCCAAGTCCTCTGCACACAAAGCAAGGATCCTTGTCCTTTTTGCCTCCTTTCTTCTTCTTCTTGAAAGTGGTAGTGTTCTTTGGATCAGCATTGTTGAATGTCTTTTCCTTTCCCTTGTTGTTACTGTTGTTGTGGTTGTTCCTCTGAACCATGTTGGCAGTGGACGTACCCTCTTGTGTGTTGCCTTTGGGGCCAGCATCTTTTGCTCTCGCCTTCTCCTCAACATCAAGAGTCCCAATCAGGTTCTCCACAGAGATTTCTTGTCTCTTGTGTTTTAGTGAAGTAGCAAAGTTCCTCCACGAAGGAGGAAGCTTGGTGATGATGCCCCCGGCGACAAATTTGTCGGGTAGTGGACACTTGAATTGCTAAGTTCCTTAGTCATAGTCAGTAACTCATGAGATTGTTTCACTACAGATCGGTTTGCAACCATCTTATAGTTAAAGAACTGCTCCATGACGTACAGCTCACTGCCAGCATCAGATGCGCCAAACTTAGCATCGAGCGCATCCCACAACTCTTTGGCATACTAATAATGCAGATAAGCATCAACGAGCTTATCTCCCAGCACACTACATATCGCACCGACGATTACAACACAAGCCTCAACATACAACTGCTGAGAAGCAATTGTTTGAGTCTTCCCGTGTTGTACCGCCCACCATGCGCCCATAGCCACGGGCCATATATGACATTTATACTGCCACCTCTTAAAG
The DNA here is from genome assembly GCF_000005505.3 of Brachypodium distachyon. NCBI lineage: Eukaryota > Viridiplantae > Streptophyta > Magnoliopsida > Poales > Poaceae > Brachypodium > Brachypodium distachyon. The sequence continues at coordinate 13,004,704 of NC_016132.3, read as the reverse complement.
TGCAGTCCAGTAAACACAGGTGGTTTCAATGCGACAGCAAATTGAGACATCGAAAATTGCCTAAACGAATAAGGTTTTTGGATTGTTGAGTAATTAGGTAATTTCGATGAATATTTAATCCAGAAAAACAGTGTGTAAAACATGTAGCATATTATATCATGCAAACTAGACAAATTAAACAGCAAGGCACAGCAAAACTCATCTAATTTCACAGCATGAATAATAGAACTACTAATCAAAATCGACAAGAAAAAGCAGATTACGTACGGTGCTGTACTCTTTTCTTGTGTTTGTTTGTTGAGGTCGGTGACGAGTCCGGTGGCGTCGATGTTTACGCCGGCAGCAGCAGCAGCCTTGACTACGTCCCGAGCAGCGGCCAGTGCCTGCGATTGCGCCTGTGCAGCAGCAGGTGCCTGGGCTTGGAGTTGGGCAGCCTGCTGCTGTGCTTGGAGTTGTGCAGCCTGCTGCTGCTGAGCTAGAGCGGCAGCCTGAGCCGCGGGATCTCCGAGGTCGTCGGCCATTGGTGATGAAGATGCCGACGAAACAGGGACGTGAAGAAGCGAGCAGTCGCGTGAGAACGCTCCCCAAAAACCTTATCGACCGTCTCCCGAGCAGGATCTCGAAGGTTGGGGTTCCGGAGGCATGTTCTCCCGGCGATCTGTGCACGCAGTCGACGGGATGGAGTAGCAGTCGGCGGCAAACAGCGAGATTGGATCGTAGGCGTGACGGCTAGGGATGTGGTGTGTTTTTCCCGAAGGCCGCGGTTGTCTTATTATATAGGCACGCAGGCGGACTGACTCCGCAATTATCGGGATTTGTTACGCATCCGCAATGGATTCCGACTGCTAAAAATATAAGCACGACCCGGCACGAACTCGATCCACGAAACGCGTCGTCACGAGACGAGCGGAGGAGGAGCGCGCGTGGGAATTTTCCTTGCTCACTTGCTTAAGAGGTGTGAACCAACATACTTTATATATTGGTCCAACTCCCCTAAATTAGTAAGGTGAGACTATTCCCACTTCTTATCCCACTACATGAATGAGCTTTTGAGATTTTTTAGAAATTAATTTCAGATTGGTCTCTGAGCCTGTTACAACGGTCCGTCCCCGGCAGACTCTGGTCCGTCCGTGCGCAGCTCCGCGAATACCTCCTTGCGGCCGGCATCGCCCTCACAACTGCCTATGCCACTTTCACGGAGGAGATAAAGGAGAGGTTAGACAGGATCAAGACCAGGGTCTCGGCGGTCATGTCATCTTCTACGTCACCGAGGAGCGGTCCGACTCAGGGCAAGGGACCAGGGTCCCTGGACTTTTCTCCTTGAGTTCCTGCATTGCTGACACAACCTGCTCGATCGCCAACTTGGCTTACTAGTTAGTAGAACAAACTAATACGTACGCTGAGCTCCTTAAATACTGCATGCCTTTTCCTTACATTTCCAACTTGATTGGCTTACTACAACAGTTGGTTGTAACGGAATCTGAATATGCTACGCTAGCTGTGAGGGTGGATAGGGGAGGAACAGCTAGCTAGCTAGCGTATATACCCCAATGCATGCCTGTACATATGTTGATTCTGAATTCTGTGAGCAGAATTGCTGCTTTTTGTCATTCTGTGTTGCATCTAATTCTGCAGAGACGCAGAGGCAACATAAAACCTCCGCTTCATCTATACTCTGCACCATACACATTTGTTGACCCATGACCCTTCCAACATGACCAAAACCACCGGTCCGATCTGATCAGGCATATGCCTTGCCACTGTGACACTACATAAAAAGTCCGTGCCCGGGCTGTGGTAAAACAACGGCAAGGAAGCTGACCGACACAACAAATAGGAAATAAACACATAAAGAAAAACTCATGCAAACACAAGAGACCTCCATGATCCATAGTGCCAAGCTCAGAGACAGCCATCATCGGCAGGTTAGCCCTTGAATGATATTAGCGGCGAAATTATCTGCACCAGCAGAGGTCCACTGTGTTTTTGGAAATTGATCGCCCAAGCTTCAAAACAAAATGGTCAAGCATCAGGTCATCCAAACAGCAGTGTATATAAGTTGTGCGCTTAAGTTGTACTGAATCAAATTTGTCCAAATATGAATGTATATGTTCTTAAAAAACGTGTAAATACATGTAATATTTCGACAACAATTTAGGATCGAAGGAAGTAGCAGTTAACATAGTGCTGGAAAGCAAGTTAATCTACATGTGCCATCCTTGCATCTCCGTAAAACAAGACATCATCTTCAACCCTCTTGCATCATCCATGCATGCTTGTTCTTCACAACCAGAGCTTACTTCCCATCTTCAGCAGAGCCTTTGTACCAGGAAATAAAAAAACCATTAAGTACAAGGGCAAGTGCACAACGCTCGGTCACATCAACCGCATCGTTCAACAGGATGCGCTGCGCACAGGATTAATCGGCCGAAACCCTGTGCCAAGCCTGCGCCTGGAACTTAGGCCCCGGGCCTGTGCCGGGCCCGGTTATGTACCGAGGCTTTGGAAAAGATCACCAGTAGCGCGCACAAATAATTATATATATATATATATATATATATATATATAATATGCAGAGATCGATCAGATGACCGTTATATATGGTAAACCCCCCGTTCCAAAATATATGATAGTTTTCTTTACTAATATGCAATTTATGTGCCTTCAAATTGGTAACATTGTATCCGGCTTCCTAAGTAGTACTAGTACCTGGCCTGCAGGTTCAAGTTCGAGCTTGGGAAACAAATATTCAGAGATTTTTTCAGTCATTTGCCTCATATGTTTAGTGCATATGTGCTCGTGGGTATGTCCCTCTGGTGCCTTGGTTGAGTTGGATCCAGAAGAAAAAGAGTTAAAAGTACTAAGCAACCTGGATGTCTGTTTTATTGTAGTGTATGGTCTTTCTTCCTGTCAAGCATCTTCATAACATCTTTCTTGTGGACTGGCCCTATGCTGAAATCACACAAGGGGATATTCACCTGTTGGAACACGGCTAGCATCCTTGAGGTTCTCTATATCCTCCTCAGGTATAAAGCAGTCCCGGCAATTGCATGTTCTAGACCCTGAATTCAGGAAACAATCCCTCATTTTCAGACATAACACTCTCAAGTGCCCAGCTGGCTGCCCTCGACGAGCCATTCTCTGCTGCCGGGCCATGTTCTGGAATCTCCCCGTGGTGTTTCCCTGCCTTTTACAGATGTCTCCTCTGAATAAATTTGACACTTTCAGGTCCGTTGCCGTTTCAAAAAATAAATAATCATACATAATTCATACGAGTATTTAAAGTGTAATTACTCAAAAAAACAAACAAGGTTTATGTATCCTTCTAGTTTAGCTCCAAAGACAGGAGAAAATGTCCAAATTTCAAATGAAAATAAAATGTGAATGTCAAACCTATTCCCCTCTAGAACAACCACGCTAGCCGTGTTCCAACAGGTTTGGAAATAGGAACAGGCCTTATTACAGGACACGTCAAACAACAAGACAGAAAAGGAAATGATGAACAGTCACATATGCTCCTTCCGTATCGAGATCAACAGTAGGGTGGGGGAAAATGACAAAGACCCAATTATGTATACTGTACTAGCTCTCTACAAGATTGTCATGTTTCAGATCAGGAACCCATAAAACCTCAGGCCCCTGAATCGGGTATCGAGATCTGTACTACCATTGTAGCCACAAATGTTATTGTTCTTATCTTAAGTAAGGTATCTACATGCACTTCGTCAGGTTTTCTTTTCTTTTTGGTCTTTTGAGCTTTTTCCTAGCGACTACTGTCTGTCTGTCTGTCTGTTGTTATTGTCAGGTTTGCTCCTGAACTTCCTATGGGCCTTGAGGTCGACCACCAGGACGGTGATGTTGTCCTTGCTTCCCTTCTGGAGCGCAAGCTTGGACAGGTACTCGGCGGCCGCCTGAGCTGCTGGATCCGGCGAGCCACCGTCGCTTCCTCGGGCAACGGCAGCAGTGGCGTTTTTCTTGTGCCACAGAAGTATCCGCTTGCGAGCAGCGTCGCACACCTCTTCGTTTGACAGAACATCCCAGAGGCCGTCGCTTGCGAGGACGAGGCACTCGTCGTCTCTTGCACGGGCCACCACCGTCACCTCCGGGACCGGGATTATGTAAGGTTTCAGGTATCTGTCACCTGCAGCAAGTTGTTCAGCAATGCAAATCATAAGCACTGGCACATATATACACCAGGTCAAAACTAATGTCAAGTGTCAGTAGAATTGGAAACAAAATAACTGAAATCAAATCAAATGGCTCAAGTCACTGAATGCTGACTTGTTGTATACAGTTTGTGCTGTGTTGTTTCTAGTATGACAGTTACAATCTGTTATCTGACAGAAACAACTGTTTCAAAGTTCTTCTGTCATTGAGTGGAGCATAGAGAAAGAACTGAAATCAAATTACACGGTCACTGAATAATTGTAACCATGAATGTATCCAGCAACTTATACAGTGTGCTGCCTAATTTGTAACATGCCAGATTGTAGATGTTATCTGACAGAAAGAAAAAACTGTTTCAAAGCTCTTCTGTCATTGAGTTATCTGTTATCCAGCCGATGGAGACACTTAAGGCCTAAATCATGCCATGACAAATCCACCACTATCTTGACTTTTAAAGAACAAAAAGCATCAGTCAGGACACTTTTGGCAATCCACAGTTCCCTGAACCACACGTCGCAATTCAGATAGTACCAATGATTTTGTCCAAGAACAAGAAAATATCCAGCGGAGAGACTTCACATCACAACTAGCTGCAACTAGCTGCCCTAAGCGTTGACCTCAATGGAACTGAAGAAACATGGCCAAGTACTATGTCAGGGACTGCAAGGATGCGTACCAATGGAGCGGGACATGGCAAGAACGCCGAGAACTCGGTAGCCATTCCACTGGATAACCTTGCCGCCCAGCGCCTCGATCCTCGCGTACTCGTCTTCCCTGTTGGGCTGAATTCGCCAAGGCAATCAAAGCATCAGTCAGTGTCTCCGATGAGCTCAAGAGGCAATTTAGTACCAATGTGATGATGAGGAGTCGAGCAAGAGCTGACCTTGTGGTCGAGGGAGAGCGGCACCGGCTCCTTGCCGCGGCAGAGCACGGCCCGGGAGTCGCCGCAGTTGGCGACGACGACGTGCGAGGAGCAGACGACGGCGACCACGGCCGTGGACCCGACGGTGTCGGCGGCCTTGGCGGCGACCTCGGCGTCGACGCGGCGGAAGCAGTCGACGAACGCCTTCTCCCAGCGCTTCTTGGGGTCCGCAGCTTGGTGGTCGTCGTGCAGCTCGGCGGCGCGCAGCTCGCGGACGAGCGCGTTGTGGAGCTCGCCGCGGCAGTGGTCGGCGACCTGGGCGCCGCCGTGGCCGTCGTAGACGGCGAAGAAGTGGGCCGGGAGGCGGAAGGAGGCGCGGTCGAGCCCGTCAGCGCCGGGGTCGGCGGGCGCGGAGAGCATCGAGAGCGGGAGGCGGTGGAAGCGCGGCAGCACGGCGGCCGCGTCCTCCATCTCCGGGCGGCGTCCGCAGACGGACTCGAGACCCCAGAGCGGCGGCGCGTCGAGCGCGAACACGCTCGTCCTCCTGCCGCCGCTGCTGGTAGCGGCGGCCTCGGCGGCGGCGGGGGATGGGGCATCGTCGAGGAGGAGGAGCGAGGGCGGGGAGGAGAGGGCGAGGTTGGCGGCGGTGGCGGAGAGGAGGAGCGCGTCGAGGTCGGCGGAGGCGACGGTGCTGCAGTCGCTGGCGACGGAGCACGGGCTCCCGCACGCGGAGGCCGAGGCATCGTCGTCGTCGTCGCGTGGGTCCGGTCCGTTGCTGTCGAGCGGCGGCGGCGCGGCGCCTAGGGAGTCGTCGTCCATGGCGATGAGGGGACGCTGCGGCTAAGCTCCGTCCGTGGAGGGAAAGGCCGGTGTATAGCAGCAGCGGCAGCGAGGGCTGGCCATGGTGGCGGCGGCGAGGTTGTCCAGGAGATTCTGCTGCTGCTGCTCATGGATGGCGATGGAGGGAGGAAGAAGAAGAAGAAGAAGAAGGGAAGATCCGGAGCGAATCGAGTGGTAGGTGGGCGCACGGGAGCTGCCCTCGGCTGCAGGCCAAGCAACAAAACGAAAGCATCGCGCGCCTCTGGGCCGTCCGTCCATTGGAGACTCGGTGGGCCGCTCAAAGATCTCGTCGATGGGCCGGAGAAACTGGGCTGTCTTTCATAATTTGTTTATTTTTTAGGACGGTGGATCCTCGCGATTCGATTAGAAGACCCAATTTTATAAGGAAAATCAGGCCTCAAAACTGATACAATGCATGGCTTATGTTTATGTTTTTCCTGTGTGTTGATGCTACTGATTGTGATAACCATCCTATAGATTACACTTCTATGTGTTGTAATAAAATTCTTATGAACCATTGTTCTATATTTTGTTCTGCTATGGCATTGTTGAGGACTACATGCAAGTATATGATTTCGTCCTTAATTATTAAGAGTGAATCAACCTCAACATCTTAACAGAGACAAATCAAGAAAAAAATGGGATGATAAGAATGTACGCAACAGATACAAATCAAGCTTAGTACTAACATCTTCAACAAAATGTTAATTCTTCGTTAAACAGGGGGATTCTTTCCAGTTAACTACGGAGTAGTAGTAGCCAATCTATCTTCTAGCTTTGTCTTCAGCTTGTGTTCCTCTGGGCTGCAAGGCTGCCTTGAACTGGCCTTTTTTATGGACTGTCAAACACCTATGTTATTATAGAGAGAAAAGTACAAAAAAAAAAATGGCTTGGTAAGGCACCATAGTTTTGGTCCATTTACATGCTTTACAGCAATTTTATATGTCACTAAAGCGTCAGATGTTTGTACACGCAGTTCATTGTCCAGATAAGTAAGACACAGGAACAAATTTATGTTTCATCATGCATTTAATCCCCCTCAAATCTCTCCCTATCTGCATGTCTCACCCAATAGGATGGTAGTAAAATTGTTTGCCTAAAAGAATACACATGTATTATAAATATGCAATGATCAATTTGGTTTTAGAAATTATACTTTTGAGTAAGCTTGTCTATGTGTCTATCTCTGTCTGGATCTCTTCCTGCGCACGTGTAACACGACAATAGAAGAGTTGTCCGATCCATCTTTGCAAGATTCGTCAAACCAATTCGCACCGGTCCCTGAACCTGAATCGGCTAAACCCAGTCCAAACTGGTAAGTACTCTATGACCCAATTGCAGCAAATGAGACAGACACGGCAAAAAAGTTCCAATTCAAACGACATCCAAGAATGTATAAATAGCATTATTAGACGAGGCAACACAGACAAAACAAGACATCCTTTTTTTTTCTTTGCAACACATGATGTAATAATAAAATAAAACTAGTCTTTCTTTTTGATATTCTTCCTCCTTTCTTGTGGATCTGAAGTTAACTAACCAGTCAAAACCCTTGTACGAGCAAACCGAAAATAAAATATGTATACATAAAAAATGAAAACCTTTGATAATGAATGTCTGGATTGAATCTACTTGGAAATTATAAACCAAGACGAACTCAAGATCGAGGAGAATAATCTATGAGCTATGATGTCTGATTCTCTAAGCAGGGCCACTGAAACTGATTGACTGATTTGGGGATTCAGAAGAATCTGGTGCCGGCATGGCCACGGTGGAGCAGGTCGTGCGCGATCTTGTCCCTGGCAACGGCTGCGGCCTCGGACCTGACCGGATTCTCGGGCACGGCGGGGTTGTCGGCGTCCAGGTCATTGAGCATGGCCTCCGTCTTGAGCAGGTCCGGCGCGAGCGGCTCCCCTCTGATCTCGCAGATGTTGTGCAGCACGCAGCAGGCCCCCAGCACGACGGGGAGGTCCTGGAGCTTGACCTCGGTGCGCTTCTGGAGGCACACCCAGCGTGCCTTGAGCCGGCGGAAGGCGCGGACGGCGACCAGCCGGATCCCGGCGACCTTGTCGTTGAAGGCGTGCTGCGTCCATGTCAAGTTGTGGTGCGTGTAGGGCACGAGCGTCCAGTCGGTGAGCGGGAAGCTGGCGCCGGCGACGACCCATGACCCGGCGGGCATGCCGCCGTTGGCGGCGCGGTTGTGGAGCGCGGAGCGGGCGAGCACCTGGTCGTCGGGCATGGATCCGGGCCAGCCGATGCAGACGTCGGTGAAGGCGCCGTCGGGGCCGACGACGCCCTGGAGCGTGACGGAGTAGGACGTCTTGCCGTTGCGCTCCGTGTGGCGGCGGTTGAAGTAGGCGGCGACGGAGAGCTTGGGGGCGATGATGGGCACGTGGGCCGTGAGCATGGCGCCCACGACGCCCGGCACGCCGGAGCAGGCCTCGAAGCGGGCCTTTTGTCGGGCCTGGGCCTCCGCCGTGGAGGCCCATTGGAGGAAGCGGGGCATGAGGATGGAGCGGATGGCGGCGCTGACCTCGAGCACGAGCTTGTGGCAGGTGGAGATGCCGATCCCGAACCGCTTCGACACCTCCCGGAGCGGCTCCCCGGTGGCGAGCCGCCAGACGCAGACGGCGACGCGTTGCGGGACGGGGATGGCGGCGCGGAGGGCGGTGTCTTCCTTGGCGACGGCGGCGCCCAGCGCGTCGCAGACCATGGCGAAGGTGGCGCGGGACATGCGGAAGTCGCGACGGAAGGCGTCGTCCGGGTAGCTGGCGCTGCTCCGCTGCTCCCACCACTCGCTCGACCGGTCCTTGACCCACAGCCGCCGCTGCAGCTGGAGCGACATCGCCGGCAGCAGCGCCGCCAGGGCCGATGGAGCCGGAGGAACGACGGCAAGGCGCTTGGACGGCCCTTGCCCGTCCAAATCCGGCTTCTCGGCGGCGGCGGAGGAGTTGAGGCGGAGGAAGGGGATTGCGCGGTGGTGGTCGAGGGAGGCGAGGATGTGGGCGGCGGGCATGTCGTTGATGTCGATGCCGTTGTTGTTCTGCTCCTCCTCCTCCTCCTCGCCGGCGGCGGCGCCGGCTTTAGCAGAAGCAGGTGGAGGAAGGTCGCGTTTCCGGCGGCGATTGGGCATGGTCGGAGGAAGGAAGGGGGAGAGAATCGACAAGGATGGAACAAGTCGCGGTCGTCGTCGGCGGGCTTATGTAGAAGGTGGGGAGAGGGGTTAGGTAGAAGAAGGAAGGCAGCAGCGAAGCATGTTTTGGTTCCGCTTATGGTATGTCTTTACTCTCTTTTGCTAGCTGGTGTGAAATGAAAGGCCAGCACGACGCAACCTGGGTCGAAATAATTATGCAAAGAGAGGCCTTCAGGTTTTTTGCCTCATGAATTCCGGTTCCGTTTTCCAGAAAGAAAACATGTCATTTACACCAAGCGAACTTGACTTATGCGTGTAACATCAGAAGAAGAAAAAAAGCATACTTCCTTGTCCGGTATTAAGTGTTGTCATTTTGTCTAGATACGAATGTACCTATACGCTAAAACGCGTCTAGTTATATGCGCATTTAGATAAAGTTGTGACGCTCGATATACCGGAAAGAGAAATGTATTAGAAGACCTCACGCGGAAAATGTTGTCGTCGTGCCGGACGTGGGCCGACACGCTGACTTTGGTTGACTGCGTGTACGCAGGCAAGCTTGTTATATGGGAGCCACGTACATCTCAGAGTCAGCGTGTCGGCGCACACACACACGGCGCCAAGCCTTTTGACACCGGAGGAAGCGGTTGACACACAAGATGAATAAAGTATGACATGTCGCTTCAAATGTTTGACGCGTAGTTGGAAGAGATACGCGAGTTATTGTGCCAGCTCAACCCAGCGGGGAGGGAGGTAAATGGTTGCTTGGGGTGAAATTAATTAACGATCGTGGTAAATTGCATCTATTCGTGAAATTTTGTTGGTGAAAAATATCTTGGTTTCCTTCCAATTTTGGAACCATAGACAGGCAACACACAGGGGTAAACACCTGTGTGATGACAGAAGGAGAAACGCGAGATTTTGTGCAAGCGCAGAGACAGTTCGAGCCATAATATGCTGTCAGAGGCGACTTATTCTGCCGGCGCAACCCAACCTGGAGAGAGGTAAATCTTTAGTTGGGTGTAAATTGATGATAACAGTAAATTACATCCATATATGAAATTTTCTTAGCAAAGATTTCTCGGTTTCCTTCCGATTTTGAAGCTAACAACAGGTAACATACCGATGTAAACACATGTGTCATGCCCGAAAGAGAATCACGAGGGGTTTTGTGCCAGCACAGAGAGATACATGATCACAAGGTATTGATGTTTACATGGTCAATTTTCATTTTGTTTCCAGAAGATATGACACGGCCAACAATCTAACTTGCACTTGTTTCGACATATTTGTTTCACAATGAGCACACTAAGCTATGTCTGTTTGTGCCGGCACAACCCAGCACGAAGAGGTTGGTTGGGTGAAAAGTTAATGATCACTGTAAATTACATCTGTCGTTTTTAGCATGAAACGATGATGGTGCAAAGCAGTGCGCTATAACTGAAAAGAAATCACAGGATTTTGTGGCAGCATATAGAACAACAAATGAGCCAAAATTGATGTTTACATGGCCAATTTCCCTGTGATTTTGAATTTGATGCCACGACGAGGCGCGTAGAAAGACAAATGCACATTAGTAGGGTAGTAGACTCGACTCCCCCACGTCGCCCGCCTCTGGCGACACGGGGGAAACCCTAGCCGCCGGCCTTTGCTTCCCTCCCCTCCCTTCCTCCCCCACCTCGCCGCTGCCGGAGGGGTTGGGATAGCGGCAGCGGGGCTGTTTCCCCACCTTTCCGCCTGGTCCCGTCGGGGGCGCGAGGCGGTCGGCCGGCTGCGGTGGAGCTTGGAGCGGCGACGGGGTCCTGCGGCGAGGTGGCGCGGGCAGGCGGCGGGTCCGCGGGCCGACGCGCTTCTGGGCGGCGCGGCGCGTGGCGGGCGGGCGCCGCGGGGAGACGCCGGATCCGGCGACGGAGGCGCCGGATCCGGGGATGGTGGCGCCAGATCCGGTGGGATCCTTGGCGCGCGGCCGCCGTCCGTGGCATGGCGGGCCCTTCTGGGCCTGCGGGCCTCGGTGGGTGGCAGTACGCTGCTGCTAGGTCGCTAAGGCGAGGAGGCCACCGGCGGTGCGGTTGTGGCCGCCGTCGGCGGTGTTACGAGCCCATTTGGCGCATGGCGGGCCACAGCCATGCCGCCCCTTTTCTGCTGAGGCCAGATCCGGGGTGGGGGTGGCCAGATCCGGTGCGGGGGGCGGTTGCGGTGCCCTGGCCGGTGCCCGTGGTGGTATTGGCATGTGGCTTTCGGCGAACTTCGCCGGAACTCGCAATGTTACGGTGGCCCCTGGTTCGGGCCTCTATCCGCTCCTTGCCGTGGTGGGTGTGGCGGCTGAGGGTGAAAGCTCTGCATTGACGTTGTCGGTGCAAGCAACGGTGGCTTCAGTGGATGTCATTTTCCTTCTTGAAGGCGTCGTTGTGCAGCTCCACCACATCCCACCCTTCGCAAGCGAGGTGTCCCCAAGCGAAAGCTCTGACTCGGTGGCTGGGTCGGGTAACGGCGACGTCCTCGGACGCCGTTTCCTCCTTGGAGGCATTGCCTTTGGAGACCTCGTTTGGCGGCGGAGTTTGCTCGCCGCGGTGGCCTTGGTTGGAATGCTGTACGGGCTTGCCGATGCGCGAGCCGCTCCCGCCGGGACAACCTCTTCTGTTCCCGGTCGTCGAAGAAGCCCCGCTGTTCCTTTGTGTATGCACTTTGTCAAGGTATTTCGCATGACTTTCCTTGAATAAGCCGTGCATTTGTATCGGTTTTTGGGCCCGGTTTCCGTCATAGACGGGACGAATTCTATTCTTCTAATCGAATCACGGGATCGACCGTTGCGTCCTCAAAATAGAAAGACAAATGCTTGCCAAATACCAATAATCATGTTAGCTTGGCAGAGCCAGGCAAATGCTTGGAATAAATTAATGATCAGTATAATTGCACCTGTCGATAACTCTTTTTTAGCAAACCGGACTTTTGTGCCAGCATACGTGCCGCAGTTAAAATGGAATTTGCCTGAGCTTTTGTCAGATTTTGAAGCGTACGTGCCGCAGCTAAAATGGAATTTTGTGTCAGCACAAAGAGAGCCAAATGAAGACCAAATATGGATGTTTACGTTTGTTAGTTTTCTTTTGATTTTGAAGATGATGACACGGTAATGTGCCGGTGTAAACACGATGGAAATGGCAATGTGCTTGTGCAACAATTAATGTCATTACTAAAAGAGAATCGAGAGATTTTGTGCCAACACAGAAAGAGCCAAATGGTTGCCAAATACTGTTGACACGGTGGGTAAATAACATCTTACTATTACTACGGATTTTACTACTATGTGAATCTCGCCATGTCCGGTTTTTCATTCTAATTTTGGAGATGATGACACGATGAACAGGACAACTTACATGTGTAAACACTTGTACTCTCTCCGTCCCATATTAAGTGCCAAAATATTACATGTATTTAGACGTCTTTTGTGTATAAATCAAGTTTTAAATCGCGCGATAAATTATTTTGCGGCGCATCCTCACGTACAAAAATTATCGGTAATCTAAACTTATCAGTTATATTATAAAAAAATTAATGCAGAGTTAGGGATTAATGTTGATTTCACGGCAATGCTTTCATGCCGCTATGGTGCCGTTATAGCGGCCAAACCGCGGGTTCTACGGCATAGATATATCAATATTTGGGCAAATTTGTGACACTTAATACGGGACAGAAGGAGTACGATTTTTCGCAAAAAAGAGTAAACACTTATATGATAACTGAAAGGAAATCGTGAGATATTGTGTCTGCACATAGAGGGACAAATGGTTGCCATATATTTATGAGATGACAATCTTGTCTCGACATGGTGAGTTTCCTTCTCGGGCATGCAGCAGAAAATTCTTAAAAATTTCTTAAACACAACTGTAAAACAAAAATATCTTAAACACAACTGTGTACTTTAAAAATACCATATAAATTAGTATTGAAAAATTCAACACACAAAAAAGTTTGAAATGCAGTAGACTTTGAAAAATGCATTAAACACTTGGGTAAAAATTCATAGAAAAAACCCTAGAAACATATCCAACATGGATCTGAAGGATTTTGATTTCGAACACACTGATTAAGAGCAGCCTTTTTTTTCCAAAGTTTGGCATGTGATTGAGCATTGAGATGCACTAAATTTGCACCGTAGGACAAAGTTACACACATGCTGAATATTATTTAACAGTCAGCACAGTTTTATTGTGATCCTGAACTCAAAATGTAGGGGGAAAGGGTCCATCTTGTTCCAAAAAACTTTTCAAGTTCTTCATCGGCTCAGATGACCTATGAACCGGAGTTATTCAACACGATTTTATTACGAACCTGGTTGCTCAAAAGGGTACAAGAATAGAACTAGTATCCACACGTGCTGCCCGATACTGTACCGAAAGAAGAGTTTACAATACTGGAAGGGAAAGAAAGAAAAGAGGTCCATCTTGTGCCAGGAAAAGGAGGTGTTTCAGGTTCTCTACATTTTATTCATCAGCTCGTCACCTAAACAACAGTATAAGAAACCGACAGACCACGAAAGAATTGGCGTGCCACGGATAATATACACTGAACCATGCAGTTGGTTTCATAGGATTTATACTCAAAAAGTAATATAGTTTGCTTCGGGGCCGAGGCCATCGCCCGACCACAGATAGCAGAACAGGATGCGCTGCGCTCAGACAAAGTTTATGGTGAAAGAGACGTAAGGGTGGGACTCGGTGTCGCCTCCCAGACCAGCAACGCCCACGTCGTCGTCTTGTTTCCAGTAGTTGTTGCTGCGTGTTTCAAGTGGTCAGTCAGAGAAAAAACATGAGCAAGCTGAGACTAACAATGCGATTGATTACCTATTGGAGCTGCCACATAGCCCTTCTAAAATGTTCCTTACTTTCTTCTCGCTCTTTGTTGATGGTGCTAGAACAACAGACTGATGCAAAACCAACATGCATGTTATCAAATCAGTCATAAAAGTATGAAGTTGACTATCACAAAACAGTAAAGGAAATTTATCAGAAACCTAGCAGTGGTACGCTGTACAGACAAAATGCATATTTGTAGATCAGACAGGAAAGTATAAAAATCAATATCATACACCAGTAAGGGAAATTACCAGGAAATTTGGAGGTAGACCATATCTCAGAATACTCTCTACGAAGACACGCACAGCACAGAAATGCATCCAGGAACTGAATACCTGGATCATAGTATAGTAAAAGTAATTAACTGAAGAACCGTGAGAACATATATTTACGATAAAGAAGGCAAATCAATATAGAAAACAGAGATGGCTGTTGCAACTAAAAACCAATAGTCTACTATCAGCAATCATGTGACAGAGCCTTGTATGTACTACAGTTTTAGGATTTCATCAGTTAACTGGGTTCAGTAGACAACTTAGTCCATGATGAATATTAGGAGCAGCACTGCCCTAAGTATACAAATCCCACCATGTCAAAGCATATAAGTTTCGCCGAGTACTCCAATTTTAATTGGTAGTTGTTTATGTTCTGCAGAGCATAGTTCATTCACAATAGATGAATTCTAATGCAGGTGATGAAGAACATTGATTCAATCAGATGCAAATATTTAAATAACTTGTTTGTAGAGTCTCTTTGGCGAACATGGATGACTTCAGCACCCTGGGTTTTGGGTACACCTTATGACTTTATTGATGATATTAGAATATATACACTGCTAAAGTCATGTACCTCACTATAGCTGGCGTAACACCATTGCAAAAGGGAGGTCCTCATAAGTTCCTGGTCTTGCAGCAGTTTTTCCAGCTCTTGCTTCCGACTTTCCTGTGCTTCAGGACTATACTCGAAATCACGGATCTGAAATTGATCCAATATGAATATAAATAAGTGGATGGCAAAACAGCTGCAAAAGAACGATAGGTATATATGAACAAGAATAAATTTTGCCAAGTTATTTGAGCCATAGCAAAGGCTGCAGCTATTACTGCCACTATGATAAATGGCGCGTTGATAAATTAAGATCAAGTGTAAAAAGTTTCAAAAAGAAAATGTCAGGGGGATGGATAAACTTACCTGGAAACCTTTCTCGCGAGCATGGACCTTAAAGTTGTCAACAACCTTAGCAAACAATGTTACAGTGTAGAGAGCATACTCGTTGTCCTCATAAAGCCTTTTTGATGATCTTGGAACCTATAAATCAATCATTAGCTCACGAGAAAGAAAACGATTTGACTGATACAGTGACAGATTAGGGCAACTGAAAGTACATGAAAATTAAGCTCCTCATAAGGGCAAACTAAAATAGCATCTGAGAAAAAGAGTTGCATGTCAAATGTATCTGGAGTTTGAAAGTTTTCCATGATGGTGAGTTCTCGTTGCAGTACTAACACCAGACATGGTGAACCAAATACGCATTCTTCGTTTTAACAAAATAAAGGCATAGCAGTGGCAGAGCTAGGATAAAAAGGGTGTTGGGGTCAATCCTAACATTGTAGCAGTAATTTGTAGATCGGTTGGTGTCAAAGCAGATTTTCGATAGTGGTTAATCTGCTAGCTGGGCAAAAACTATGAGGTTTGGGGCAGAAGGCATCGGTGCAATTGACACCGTTCACATGGCGTTGCCCCGCCCCTGAAAAGGCGCAAGTAAAGTAGGGAATTGCTGAAATGAACACTACTTGCAAATATTGACTCATGATTTTTCACTGACATTGCCACTACTCAAGGCATACCCAGAATTTCTGAACTTACCACAAATGTGTCGAGTGACTCATAGCTTGCCAACCAGTCTTTCTGGGAATATTTTGGAACAATAGCAAGAAGTGTTACTAGATGTTCTGAAGTGACCATATCCTCTGGTTTTATCAGGTTTGAAAGATCACGAACTGCTAAGCTGCCATATAAGGAAAACAGATCAATTAAGTAGGACACCAGGACAAAAACTCAGCAGCAATGCAGCATAGTATCAAGCATGTTCCCTCTAGAGGTAGTAGACAGGGTAATGGCGAGATGATTTACCTTCCAGTTTGCTTTCTGTTGATGGCACTAAGCTGGCTCTTAACATTAGTGTATTCCGCTACTCTAACCTGGAAGAAGGAATATTCAGCTTCAACATCCAACAAAACACTTACAAAACTATTTTCATCTATTACAAGAATGACATGGAGGCCTATGAATACTGAGCACTATAAGGTAACACTTCTTGTAAGGGGTGGAGACAAATCACAGGCAGATATCGACATATTATTTTAGTTATAAATACTAGTATTGGAGTATGATTTTTGCCTCCTGACAAAATTAGGCACCAATAGTTCCCAAACAGTTTCCATCATGAAAATTATGCGGAAACTCAACCGGTAGAAAAGGAACCGCAGATAATACAGTCATGTAACCAGTTGTGCAAAATAGCTAGCCAGAGGGAACCAAACACACCAAGACAAACACAAACCAAGCTACATCCAAAATCGATCAATTCAACGCTGAAGAGCACAGTTAATTGTTATACCCAACACTATTTAAAGTTCAGTGTAAATTGAGATTAGCTAACTAAAGAATGCACATAAAATGCTAGGCGGTTAACAGACACTATTTAAAGTACAGTGTCCATTGGGATCAGCAAACTAAAGGATATACACATAATGTTAGGCAGCTAACATTCCGAAAATCTTAGCAACCACATGCAATTCGGCGGCCAGTTAAAACCAAATGAAGGAAACAGGAGCAGCAGGATCATCACCTTCATGTCATCCTCAATCTTGGCGACCTGCGACTGGATGCTGGCGACGGTCTCCTTGAGCGGCCCGTGCGGAGGGTACTTTCCCTCGTCCCACACAAACCTGCAGGGAAGGAAGCCTCGGTTTCAGCTTAAGCAAAGCGCAGGAAGAATATCAAATGAATCGAGCAGCAGCAGGGGCAGGGGACAGGGCGGGGCGGACCTGGTGAGGTAGCTGTCGACGGGGACGCCGTCGACGGTGAGGGCGCCGCCCTCGACCCCTCCGGCGCGCTCCAGGTCCTCCACCTGCCTCCGGATCTTGTGCGAGACCCCCTCGATGAAGATGTTGGACTGCGTTCGCACGGGGACAAAAGGAAATTAACCGATCGCGTCGCGTCAGATCAGAGATCCCCTCAGCTTTGAGAGCTATCTAGCGAATGCTGTGGAGGGGGGGATCGGGGACTCACCTTGACGAGGTCGTCGCTGAGGGCGAGGAGGGAGTCGAGCGTGCCGGGGCGGAGATCCGGGACGTTGAACTGCGCGGCGCGGAAGCGTGAGTCCGGCGAGAAGGCAGGGCGGATTGGGGGGGAAGGGGGGGGCGGAGAGGGCTTACGCGGTAGAGCGGGGTGTCGAAGGAGTGGCGGGAGATGGAGTCCTGGAGGCGGGCCCAGAGGGCGGACTTGGCGGACGAGTCGCCGCCGCCGGCGGACTGCACGGGCAGGGAGGCAATCCAGTACCGCGTCGCCATCGCCGGCGAGGTCGTCGTCGGGGGGTTCCGGCGGCTTCTGTTTATTATTAGTGCTGTAATAAAAATCAGAGCTTGGCTTTTTGGTTCCTTGATTTCGATCTCTTCTTCTTCTTCTTCTTCTTCTCTCGTCCAGATGGATGGGCGGATCGGGGACCACAACGAAACGTGGGTGGGTCCCACCTGTCTGTCACACTGTTCTTCTCCCTCGAAGTACTAGTCCACAGGATCACAAGGAAACTCTTTATATTTATATAGTTTCTTCAAATAATTTGTACGAGTAACTTTCTTTTCCTATATCTTACTTTCTCTCGTTTCATTTCGATGAAATGAAATCTAATTTTTTATAGGATTTTATTTGGTTGAATTTAAATTCCTTGTTCAAAATCATGTTTGTTTACCACGTGGATTTATAGAGTGGGAGACAATTCCAGAGAAATGATAACTTTTGGAAAAAAACTGGGGTTAGTTATAGTGCAATTGCATGAAATTTGAATTCTCGTGGTCAATTTCATGCCAACCAAACAAGTTCGTTTCTGAAATTCAAAATGAATTCCAGAATTCTATGCAGTACAAATGATGGGTACCAAACGAGCTGTTGTTCATTTTCTCACCTTGTGATAATAGTTTGGGTATTTAACCGCCCCCAACTTTCTTAAAGCAGCTTCCCAAGGTGTGGATCGGTTTCTCTAGGAAGTTAGTGGAGGACAGCTTCACGAATAAACCGTCCCTAGAAGATGAAAAGAACCAGGCCTAAGTAGTGTGTCGGCTGCCTTTTTATAGAGGGCATATACACGTATGTATGTACAAATAAATTCCGTTTAGGAAAAAACAACTTGTAAAGAACACGCAAGATGAATAAATAGAGTGTTAACGTTTTATGCCCTGCATATTGATATTGTACCATTCAGCATTTGGTCTTGGCTTGCTACTTGCCGTATTGATATTGTACCATTCATCTGTTTCGCCGGGTGGTTCTCCCTAGCTCAGATGTCATAAGCTCCACTTTCTTTTCTGCCGCTCTGCTTCGTATATGCTCAGGTTCGCAGCAGATCTAGACACAGATTTTGTTGGCAGCCTCAAGATATTTTTTGTTTCCATATGGAAGAAAAAGAGAAAAAAAAACTGATTTACCCACCCAATTGGTAGGATTCCTTGACAAACTAAAATCACATCACCAAGGCAATTTCGAGCCGGCCATTGCACATTAATTTTCTCAAGTACACAAGATATATATAGCATACAACGTACCATTGCACATTAGTCGTCCACAAAGATATATAATAGCAGTAGCAATGCAGTCTTACAGTACTGCAAACCATAGGCAGTCATCCTGATATAGCAAAATATATAACTTGACCTTAAGTTCTACTCCATAGTAGATATCATAAACAGTTCTCGACTATAGTGCTGGAAATTAAAACAAGTTTCGATATGCGCCATCTTTGGTTCTACTCAAATTAGACGTTATCTTCGCCCTTGTTCTTGCGTGTTCTTCACACCCAGAGCTTCCTCCTTCCCATCTTCAGCAGAACAACCAATAAGTAGGATGAAAAGCGTGGAATGCATGACCGCATCCACCACATAGTCCAACCGGCCGTTTCCTTCTCCGGAACCCATGCCTATTAGATGGGATTATAACAATTTTCATGTCAAAGAGCGAACTAACCAAGGAAGAAATTAACAGCTAGCTAGAGAACATCAACTTGATTGTACCGACCAATCTAAGATCGTCTGGTCTTGGATTGATTTGCACAGAAAGATTGTGCATCAACCGGCCATTCTGCAAGGTAAGCCTCTCCTGCTTATCTCACAAATCGTACAGCTCGTCTTTCTTCTGCCGGATTTGGCATGCTGGAGAAGGCTGTATATATGTATACACAAACAAAAATGATCGAGATTATATTCTTAATTAGCAATGATGAAAAGACTGTCATCGATCTAACAGAACCATGCATACATAGATATACTGCTGTGAGACTACTGGCGGTTTCATTATGGGGCAGCTCATGATCTTCATATCGATCTATTATCCACCTCTGTATCTATTCTTTCTTAGCTAAACGGGTGGAAGATCCATCCAATTTGGTTATATCATGGACTGAAAAAACAAACGGATCTGAATTTGACTGAAATGCACGATCTTCACAGGTATCACTTTTCACGATACCTAAAAGGTGGAATAGCGATTTGCGAGCCATTTCCTATAAGAGAATGGTTTCCATTACTTTGAGAAATAGATTCTTATATCAAACTATAGCTATTGCATTAAAGAAGAAAAGATAGAACCATCTGATTTGATTCGTTCCCAATAGCCATGAGATGATCATCTTAGGGCGATCCTTTTGTCAACGGATGCTCCTATTACACTCGTAGTCTCTGAAGGATGAGAACCCACTATGTAGCATCTACATCGATAATTCAAGCATTGTATACGTCATTAGTCCGATTCTTTGTAGGAACTACCCGTAATAACGAACTTGCAAAATGGATCTGTTTATCATAAAGAGATTCGTTGTTCCTGACCCTGTTTCACCTTAATTGTTATTTGAACAAAAAGGTCACAATAAACTTTTGGTAAAAGTTCGCTCAAGTAGTAACTACTTTTCATGAGGAGGGAGCCATGGAATACACTATTGTAGTTGCTGAAATGGCGGATTCACCTGCTACATTACAATACCTCGCTCCTTATACAGGAGCATATGGCTGTGTTCTATTTCTAGGAGTAAAATAGGGATTAAGCTGTGGAGAGATGGCTGAGTGGTTGATAGCTCCGGTCTTGAAAACCGGTATAGTTCTAGGAACTATCGAGGGTTCGAATCCCTCTCTCTCCTTTTGCTTATTGAATACGTTTGTTTCTTTCATTTTTTTTTCTTTATTCTGTCCCCTTATCTTTCATTCAGAAAAAGGAATGAATGGCTCGGCTAAATGAAATAACCGAGCCAGAGCAGAAAAAAACAGTAGAAGTAGAACACTTTTCAGAGTTATCGTCCCGATAAAAAAATATTCTTGTGATAGGCCCTGTTCCCGGTAAGAAATATAGTGAAATTGTCTTTCCCATTCTTTCCCCTGATCCTGCTACGAAGAAAGATGCTCATTTCTTAAAATATCCCATATATGTAGGGGGAAACCGAGGAAGAGGGCAGATCTATCCTGATGGTAGCAAGAGTAACAATACTAGCTAGCTAGGAAAGATTTCAGACGTGTTTGGTTGTGCTAATACAGTGGCGTGCGTGCAACTCGAATAAATTATTTAGTACTCCTTCTGATTCATAAAAAATGTCGTCCATTTTGTACCAATTTTGTATCAAGTGGACGGCACTTTTTCATGGATCGGAGGTAGTAGTACGAAGAGGGTATCGACGCAACTGCAACAGCAAACTAGCTGGAGGGACGAGCAAGTTATCCTCTGGTAATATTTAATTTATACTGTGATTTGTTTTGTAAATTATACTAGACTACATAGCTAGGCTGCTCAATACTGCTAAGTATTAAATATACTCGGCAAGAACTGCAGGCCAACAGGCGTTGGCTGGAGCACGGAGCCACTGAGCCTCCTCCCAAGAAGAGCCGCCAGCGATCGCCAGGGAGAAGAATCAGAGAATGAGAAATTAAGGTGGGGGTGGGCCGTGGGCCGCGATCTATCCTTCCTTCCTTAGGTTTAGGTTAGGGCCCAGCCCAACTAATTAAGAAGTCGATCTAGCTGTTAATCTCATCGACTTCTTAATTAGGTCTATCTTTACTAGCTAGCTAGATTAACAGCTAGATCGATCCTTGATTGCAAGAGATAGTTGCAAGCAAAAACAACTGTATATATACATGTACTATATTCTTCCTTCCTTAGGTTAGAGCCCAGCCAGCCCAACTTACAAACTGTCGTGCCTTCTTACAAATCGTGCGTCTCAAAGTTGATTTTAACCCTAAACATCTATCGAATCGTTACGTGCTGAATGCCTTTAAATTAAGAGCCAATCTGTCGTTAAAAATAAAGCCAATCTGCCTTCTGTGAGGCATCCGTTAATTTTGCAAATTTGTACAATATCACACCTCCAACATATGTAAGGATGGTTTTCATCAGATCTTTTGTCATTTTACATACCTGTAATCTCACGTGTATATATGCCAACAACATCCACAAGAACGCGAGAGCGAATAAATAATCATTTCTGAAAAAACATCACACAAAATCCTGGATACTCGTGTGCCCTGTCCTCCCACACATTCCTGTGTGGGAGCTCGGTATCATGAAGACGCTTCCAAATCATTGACAGTCTGAGCGACAATAACCTCTAATCGATATTGCAAGTCCTCTGACTTCACCTGTTGTTGAGGAACACAGCACCGCAGGCTATGATCACAATGACCACACGCACCCCCTGCATCAGTGGTGTTTTCAAGTACATCCATATTTAGCATGTGCAAACAAACTCTTGAGCAACATGCATCAGAGAGGATAGGATAGGAGAGGTCAAAGCAATAACTTGCCTGGTTAATCATCCACCCATTCAACACTGGAAACCCACCACTCCGTTGCGCAGAGTCAGCCACGTGCCTCACCTCATCGATGCTCGTGCACTGCTCCAAAAATTTGGTTTGTGATACATATGAAGATGAACGAAGCAGCAAGACAAACCTAAAAAGCAGTAAAAGCACCAACAGTTGGTAGGAACATCGACATCAGTTTAGTTTTCCGTACCTCGTCAGTGTCTTCCTGGACATTCTGTTCTACGTACTTCATTGGGTCCAGGCGCTCAAGCTCAACAAGATCTTTGAGCTGTCGGCTCGCGGTGGTGATACAAACATGTGGGTGGATCCAGGTGATGCTAGATGTTGCAACCAAACTGTTAGTCTGCTCAGGCGAGTAGGGACCAATGGAGCGACGGTGCTTGTCTTCAGACCGCTTCTTGGAACGGATCAGGTCAGCTTCTCCCATGCTCTTCTTAGCTGGTTCATCGCGCCTACTGGAGCTTCGTCTTCTGCTTTCATATGTATTTGATAGATTGATCTGTCTAGATGCATTTGATTTCTTATTGCCAAACATAACTTGCCTTCCTGACCTCGAACTGGAATCCTTATCACCAGAACGAAGGGTCACTTTGCCCGATGTCTCGGCCACAAGGCCTGTCTGCGTACGGTCGGAAGCATTCGCTGGTGCGCCAGGAGTAGAAGGCTTGTCTGAAGAATTGGTACCAGTCTCTGAAGAAACTGACATCACTTCCAATGAGCTTTCTGATTTGATCCTTGTAATCGAAGGCAGACTCTGCAATCCAAGAGAAGATGGTGTAAATATATGTGAAGTTTGTTAGAATTAGGTTCCATGCATTTTTCCTTTGTCTCCGTACATGTATACATTATAAACCCTTCTTGGTGCACAGTAAAGCAATCGGTGTTTCCCCCCAAAACCTGACAAGCATAATTCAGGGAATGAAGCTATTTGTTTCTCAATATATTGATTGGTTTAAAACCTGTGGAGGGCTGCTTTCGAAGGCACTTATCATCTTCTTCACTGCACTACTTGCTCTACTCTCTGGTTCACCATGCCCTTTCTTGGAGCCGATGATGGGTCCTTCAAGCTTTGAAGTGCTTCCAACACTTGGCAGTAGCAGGTCCTTTGAAGCCTTCATGCGGGAATCAACTCTTATTTCAGAGAAGACAGCGCTCTCTTTCAAGTCATCTAGCAACAGACTCTTCCAAAGCGTAAGTTGATCTCCTTTGCTTGGGATGTCGGAGATCTTTTCAGTCTGCTCCTTAGACAACTGGCTGTCTGATATATTTGAAAGCAATCTGTAAGAAAGAGAACTCCCACATGTTGTTCATATCAATTACATATTTTATCTATGATTAATATTACAAACTAGCATCGCAATTAAGGTATAACAAAAAATTAGGACTAAATCTAGAAGTTTAATGAGTGTACATGCCTCAGTTCTGGGCCTATGTTAACATCACAAGAAAGAATTTTAAGAAGTACTAATGCATGAAGTGGGTATCCTCAGCCTTGTAGGGGAGAAATTGGCATCACACATCTAGCGCATACAATCTGTTGCATGGATCTCCAAATTTGTACTTGCAATGGAAAAACAGACAGAACTGAAAATATTATAATTTACGGGTTACCTTGAAAATAAAGACCATTCCCAAGCAGCTCTTGCTGTTTCCTTTTCATTGCAAAGTTCCTCTGAATAATAGGAAATAAGTATAAATAAACAAAGTAATATGCTTTGACTTAAGCTGGACATTTTGTGGGGGAAAACGATCTTTAACTTATGATGAAATAGCAAACAAGGTAAAAAGGGCCATCTTACCATTTCTTGGACGCGTTTGCGATCTTCAGCACTGAGCAAGAATTGCAACTGGATAATAATTTTCCCTCCACTATCAAGTGTAAAAACAACATCCATAGTTCCTAACTCAACAATTTCCTTTGTCTTTACTTCTGTGGTGATTCTCAAGAAATCGTGATGCACATCAATTGTAGGTCTGCTGATAAAGATAAAAACACCACCAACAACAAAAATAATACCTGTTTTTGATATCAATTCTTCGTCAGCATTCCGCAGCATCATTACCGTGCTGTCACGGAGTGATGTAACTGGACTGCACATAGATATTTCCGTGTGAGGGAACTACAAAGTTTCCTTTAAGCACCATAAAGAAAGCTTCAATGTACATTTGTGGAAGTAGAAAGGTAACAGTAATTAAATGCCACTCAAGGCAGTATGAAAATAGGCTTACAAAGAGAAACCATCTTGTCCTATGCTTCCACGGTATTCTCTTTTGCCCACAACGACTGTGTCCAAAACGATTTTTGTGTATACAAACAATAATATTAGTAACTGGAAAGTGAAGAAAGAGGAAAGCACAGTACAATCAGAACACCAACCTTGCAAGAACAGCGGAGCGGTGACTGGTGGTTTAATGGCTTCACAGTAAAATGAAAACAAAATGAACAGCAAAATTCTTGCTTCCAGTATAACAGTATGGTCATTTTGTTCGGATTTGTTTTTACAAGACAACAGCACAAATCATAAGAGAGAATAACTTGCCTGAGATGTGGATGCTGCCGGGCATCCTGGTGCTGCACAGAAGCCCTCCAATTCTGATCTAGAGCATAGAGAAGGAGAGCACCAGCTAGTGGATGCTATTCAGGCTGTTTGGATGTGTGGCTATCTGCAATCACTTGGCCTCCTGGGACCACTGGAAGGGTTCAGGTTTGCCTCCTACTATTGCTATCACAAACCTACACTCATACAGACATGACACTTACAGCCGCCCGCATGAGTTTATCTGAAAGAGATTGGGCCCCAGATGCAGACTGTACATCTGATGTATATTTGCTTATTATATGGAAATTGTTAAGCTGAGCTCACACATCGCCACAAGGACACAGAACAGAAAGAATCAGAAACGAAAATCCCTGCTGTTGTTTAAACTTAAACGAGACAAACCCACACGAAAAATCCCTTTTCTTGAAGAATCTCTAGAACCAATTAAGGCAAGACTAGTTTTGCATCATAGAAAACAACACCTTTGGACATGAGAGATCACATCATGGAGGCACACGTCAACAAGCCAATCACAGGTGCAAGCCATTCCCAGGGAAACAATAAGAGACACGACAGATTCAAGCAACGATCGGCGAGGTCGGCATTCACAGGCTTGGGAAGGATTCTGCCCGGATGATCTCCTTGAGAAGGGCCTTCTCCTCGTCGAGCTTCTTCTTCTCCGCCGCGTCGCGCGGCCTGACCTTCCGCTTCTCTTCCAGCATCCATCTGTAGAGCTGGCGCTGCTCGTCTTGAGGTATCGGCGGGAACACCTTACTGGGTGCAGCAGCAGCAGATTCCGGGGACTTGTCAGCAGCTGTAGCAGACGGCGTCGAGACGGTAGCAGCGACAGGATGATCAGCCTGAGCATCTTTCTTCCCTGAGTCCTTATAGTAGGTCCTCACGACCACGTAAGCTGCATTAATCCCAGCGGGGGGAAGAAAAGAGCAAATGTAAGAGGACACAATTGACAAATAAAAGAATCTGCTAACACATCGATACTGGCTTTGAAGCAAGGAACATGTGCTGAGAAGCAGCGTTTAAGCTGGCAGGTGAATCACCCTCACCCATGACCTGAAATTTGGCGAAAGGGAAAGAGGAAAAAAAATTCTAAAACATGGCCGGTTCTGCGAATCGAACTTCCTCTAGACTCTAGTTCTGCTGTGGTAAGAAGACACAGGAAAAGACCTAGCTAGGTAATTGCTGAATGCGAACTCTGAACAGTGGTAGTTGTTATTGTAGCATCGATCCCAGCAATCAAATCAAGAGCTCGAGAAAGAGAATTTGAGAAAGGGTGGAAGAGTTTGAGCTGAGCTGACCCCCGACGAAGAGGTTGGCGGCGAGGAGGAAGGGGAACATCCGGCGCATGAAGCTCTTCCTCGCCTCCGCCGATGGCGGCGGCGGCGGCGGCGTCGCGGGGGCACCGGGCGGCTTGGGCTTGGGCTTGCCGTGGGCGGCCATGTCGGCGTCGAGGCGAATGATTGATTGAGCTTACACATACACAAAGACAAAGGAAATGGTGTGCGGATTTGATCCCCTTCTCCTTGATTTGCGATTTGAGGACTCAGTAGCCACTGACAGAGATGGCCCACCGTGCCTTTATCCCCTTGCCTTCTTTTTTTTTACAGTACTTATTTATCCCCTTACCTTCTTCTTTCCTTTATTTTCTCAAGTGGAAATACATTAACATTAGCCTGCATTTTCATTCTTTCCTTTACCTTGTTCTTTTATTTATTAACATTAACACACTGAGGTATATGCGTTTAGAATTACATAAACATTAACCACAAGGGTCTTAACACCTTCGTCGTCCCAGATTGTTTGCAATGAAAATATATATAACTGGGGAGCTTGAATTGAAATGAAGATAAAACAGAAGAGGATCACATCTAAATGCAAAGAACCACTTTTGCATTCATAGGCTTTTGTGAGCATCTGACTCTGACTCTAGAAGCATGGACCTTGTACGCAAAAAATATACAGCTGGGCCCAGGTTCTGGGTTATGATCTACTATCCAACAAGACAAAGACATTAGCTCTTGCAAGTTGCAACAAAGCAAATTATCTCCAGCTACTCTAGACTGCAATGAAGCATATTCTGACTCCAAAAGGGTGGGCCAGCAAATGGCACACGAAAAATTTATCTACCTACGATGACTACAATTAGCAAACAAGTTGAATTAGGAGGAGCACTATCAGCAGCAGCTTCCATGGCAGACACCTAGCAAGATCAGAATGGTCAAAAGATCAGTATGATGGACAGGAATCCATGTGGTTTCATGATTTTAATCTATCTCTCATAATAATGTACGGAGTACATACTAATTACAGTTACAATTTAAGGGTAGAACATGTGCCAACAAGCAATAAACAAGCCAGGGAAATGCGTACCTGTACAGTAACTTTAGATGAGAAATAAGGGTTGCTCCATAAAAACGACCAGCCCATACTAAATTCATCAGCCTGACCCTGAATTTGAAGGAGCATACAAACTGCCTTGAACAACAGGTCGCTGCTGGTGTTGAGTCTGTTGATGATGTGGAGGCTGCAGATGCTGCATAGATTGTTGTTGGTGCCACTGACCACCAATGTCTTGCCCGTGCATAGGCAATCCACCTGAAATTTTCCTTTGCAACAATTCTTGGCTAGATGATGGCAACGATGCTCCATTTCCGACTAAATTATCCTTAGGAGAGCAAATCAGCTTAGATGTTGAGGTGACTGAAGTAACGTCATTTGCTGATGCCTCGTGCTTCTGCTGGTTCATACATGGAAGGCCAGGACTGCTGGACTCTGTACCATGAGAAATAGATGTAGTTGGAATCACCGGATTGTGTTGGATTTGGTCGATTTGTGCGTCCATCCTGCAGTCAGAGTTCATTTGGAGGTTTTGTTGCATCATCATCCTTTGGATGCTATTCTGTGATGGATTGATCTGCCGTTGCTGCGTAGTCGACGGCGGTTTGGAATGAACTGGAGGCTGTGGTGCAGCTAACAGGGTATGACTAGGAGAACCCTGCATCAAGCCTTGGCTACTAGTGTCTGGCAACTGTTTTGGCGATTGCGGCAATGAAGCGTATAGCATATGTTGATTCCCAGGCTGAGGTATTGCTGAAGTTGATGCTTTATTACCAGGGGAAGATCCTTGGCCATGTTGCATCAGATTCTTGTCAGAAGCTTGTTTCTTGGAACAGGTAGAAACAGCACTAGCTGGAGCAGCATCAACTGCAGGAGTCTGAGGTATCAGCATGTTTCCTCGTCCTAAGCTCTTCATAAGCTTAGCTTGTTGACTAGCTTGATTCCTTTGCTGTTGATTTTGTCTAACCTGCTGTTGACCCTGTTGTTTCTTCTGCTTAGGTTCTGCAGTGCTGGCAGGTTGATTGGGAGGTGCAAAGCTATCTGGTGGATTTTGTATCGGTGGCTGCTGCTGCTGGTGCAGTGGTTGCGAAGGAGGGGTTGAACTGGCTACAGGTGCTTTGTTCTGCTGCTGAATATGTGGTCCATTCTGCACACTGGGTACTGCACTTGCTCCGGAAGGATCATTGTGCTGCTGAGGCACCATACGTTGTGGAAATTGTCTTTCTTTAGCGAAGTGTCCTGCATATGACTGCTGGTGTGAGCTTGAATGGTTAGTTCCTTGGGCCCGAGGATTATGTGGGTTTCCCAGCACGTGTGATGGTTGTGACATCTGATGGAGCTTTTGGGTTTGATGAACAGGTGAAGGAGCTGCAGCCTTGGAGAATGGCGGATTCATGCTGCTGAAATGGGCAGCTCGACTGCTTCCCTGTGAAACCATTCGTCTATGCTCGTCCATATGCTGACCAGGCTAAAAGAAAGAAAGCATATATCATCAGTAATCTGGGAATCCCATTAATTCTCCCCAAGAACTATTTTCTTGAGCAAACAGCAGAAGATCTGCCGATTCATTAGAAGGAGTTATAGTTACAGACAGTTTCCAAGAGCAAGCACATGTAGCAAAATAAAAACTACAGGAATTAGGAGAATGAAAAAACTACTGCTCACTTAGTAGTTGGTTCAGTGGGACAATAGAGTCGCTTTAGCCATCATAGTGTCTTTAACCATCACAATGTCAAAATTGCATAACTAACAAAAGTAGTCCGCTGTTACTAGACCATGTTTTAATTTTCATGCAATCCTAATAATCTTATATCAGTATACCACTAAGAGACAAAGGGGGAAACGTGTTTTGAACGGCCATACAGAAATGGATCATTAACCAAAAAATCATGAAAGGTACTTGCATGATGTTATGCTCTTCCACTAAAATAAAACTAAAAAAAATTATTGTCCAAGTCGTAAAGTGGAAACAGTGTCTACGCCTAAATTATATCCATTTAGCAACTGAAGGAATATTTTCTACGCAGGTACTAGTGACAATTAGAACCTTGGCACAGCCTTCTAGTGATTTATAACATTATATTGGTTACCACGAGAATTTATTTTGTACAATCATAAATAGCGAGCAACACTTGGTGAACCTGAACAAAAAACACATCCATAGCTTCGAGGATGTTTTTTTATTTGATAAAACACAAAAGCTTTAGTCTCGATGCATCGATAGAATGGGAAAGCTGTACATGGCTTATCCTGCATCCAGCAGCAGCACTGCTGTGAAGACACTAATTGAATTTTATACTCCCTCCGTCCGGAAATAAGTGACATGGATTTGTATAAATTCTTTGCGACGGAGGGAGTAAGTTTTTACTGCCAATCTTCAGGCACTCCCTATTTCTTCTCTTTGTGATGAAGTGTTAACTAGATAACAAGCATGTGCTTTAAGACATGCTTTAGGCAATCGTGGATGAAAGAGAACCAATTTAGAAGTTTCAATAATACAACAGGGAAGGGGCTACTCACGCGAAGCATCTGCATAGGATCACGCGGCCTCAATACTGAATTTCCAAGGGAAGACATTGCTCCCGAATGGACATTTACAGCATTTGGCACTCCTTGCACACTCTTGGGTGACATGTTTCCAGTTGATGTTATATTCAGCATTCCTGGGGAACTAACTCTTGGAAAGCCTGGCCTAACTGCAGGACCTCGATTCACCCCTGCTGTCATTCCAATACCATTAACAGCAGGCATCACATGAGCACCACGATCAACCCCAGCAGGACATGTTCCAGGAGCAGAAACTCCAGCTTGCTGAGGATTTTTACCACTGGCCACTTGGTTATACTGAATCTTCTGTTGCTCATCATCAACCTGTAAAGAGGTCGATCTAGGAGCACCATATTTCTGAGAATCCCTGTAGCAGTATAAATGAACTTTAACGTGCACTCTGTAGAATACATTCGATACAACTACTAGGAAGAATAGTTGAACATTTACCTTGAAGGGGCACTCAATGTTGCAGGTGACGATAAGTTGCTGCCCAGAACCATACCAGGAGATCCTTGTAACCTGGAATTTGGAGTTGGACTCGGAGTACCAATGGAACCATGATGATTTGATAGCGTCAAACCATTTGCATGAGAGCCCTGGTAACCGCTACCAGGAGTGATTGCATCCAGATTCGGACTTATTGTGTCACAAAGATCAAGTGGCCTGTTACAGATAGACATCAACACAGAAACTTTATTCCATGTAAGACAAAATATATTGGCAAAATCCAGAAAGTGAGATCAAAAGCAGCAATGACATACATCAAAGTGCTCCCAGATAAGTTGTTTGGGCATGCTTGTGATAGTGCGGCAACATGAGAACTATGTGGCTGTATGATCGGCTTGAGCTCCCGGCTGTTAACCTGAGACACCATTAAAAGCATAACCATAAGCCACAGCAGTATAGCCAAAAGCAGCAAAACAAAGTAAAAATGAAGGCAAGTGAAGAATATTTTAGAGCTTAGAAAGATGATATGAACTCATGTGAACGAGTCCACAACCTGCCATATTATAGCGTATCAATTCAATGTGCAAATATGCAGTTACACACATAAATAGACCAAAACAACAGAGACAAGCATGATTCAAATTTTAGTACAATGTGAGCAGCATATGCTACGAGTACCCAACTTCACCCATGATAACCTAGTATTATTGCAAGAGAGGGCATAGAAATAAAAAAGAAACATAGCAAGATTTACAAATACAATTTGAAAGGTGCAAACATAGTTGCATCATATACCGCCAGAAAATCAACAAAAGGCCTTGAAAGAAAAAAGAGAAAAGATGAACCTGTCTTCGCCTGGATTGCACTTGTGGCATGAGGAGTGCAATTTTTTCAAAATGTGACTTAAGATTTTCTTCCTCAAATGGTCCTTGAAGTCGCTGGAACAACTGCCTGGCACTACCCTGATGGGCATATGAAGGTATGTTAGAAAATGAAAGCCTGTTGTGCTTGCTCAAAACAAAGTACATGCTATCGCAAAGATGTTGACAGGTGTTGACGAAATCTGCACTTGATTCAAAAGGGGGGGTATTCAACAGACTAAATAGAAGGTCCAACGCTGTATCTGTGTGAGTTGCACCCTGCAATCTCACATGTGTGCCAACAACTACCAAGCAGTAAACAATATTAAAAATAATAATGGAAGATCATACCTTTGGAATGCCAGGTATGGTGAACTGATAGTGTTGAGATGAACCAGAGTCTTCTGCACTGTCAGCCCCATCACCAGAACTTTTATCCACAAGAACCTTATGGCGCTCTTTGCATTCTTTAGGTTGTCTGTGTACAGACTGCATATACAGTATACAAGGAAACTCATAACCCCTACAGCTCCCATTAAGGAAACTCAAAAGTTGAATTTGAGAAAGGAAGCAGCGACTCAACTATTTTGATAAAGTTTCGTACGACAGAACATGATTTGAAAAGTAAAGAAAAGATAGCTATATAGTTACTGTAGAGAGTGCCAATTCAAAGAAGCCTAAATTACTCTGAATAGTTCCTACCAATAAAAATATCCAAAAGACGGGGATTGGAAAGAAACCAAAGTTCATACTACATGATTAAACTATTATGATAAAAATATACAACATAGCAAAAGATTTTATCCCAGGTATGAAGTTACCTTGAACTGCACGATGTTATTAATTGCATCGCTTACTAACTCCCAGTTTTGACCCAAGTCATGGACAAGGACAACAAGAGCCTGAAATATTTAAGATATTTAGGTCCATTACCACAAACCATAACCGCAAGAGAGAAAAGGTACTACTTCAAGCACACAAGAACCTGATCCTCGAAGTTTGACCATCCACCACCGGAAGACATCTGCCAAAAGCATATAATATTTCAATAAGCAAATCATGTGCACCATGTGCTGTCCATACACTATACTGCTTGGAAGTTCACAATTACGACATCTCAACTTACAAAAGAGGCAACTTCAAATACTCTCGCCATTCGTACTATAATCCAGTTGAACACCAAAAAGGTCCAAGGGGAAAAAATATGGACCAAGAAAATGTGTAAAGAACTAAGTAATCCATCTACCAATTCAGATCTCAGTAACCTTGTTTTCTAATTTATCCCTTGTTTTCCTATTATACAACTGAAACAACTACAAAGCTTAATACTACCACCTGCTTGTTTAACCTGAGTTGAAACTATCTGACTAGTCGGCAACATAGATAACCGGAGTAGAATGTTGGTGTACTGCTGGTAGCAAGAGGACCGCCGAGGCCCAGAGCATACCGAATGAGC
Source organism: Brachypodium distachyon (assembly GCF_000005505.3). Taxonomy (NCBI): domain Eukaryota; kingdom Viridiplantae; phylum Streptophyta; class Magnoliopsida; order Poales; family Poaceae; genus Brachypodium; species Brachypodium distachyon. Next base: position 12,972,563 of record NC_016132.3, on the reverse strand, counting down.
ATACTTTCTACTGTCTATCCAGCTTAAATGACTATTTTATCAACGGTGAGTCGGTGACAATACTGTCCATGCAAACAAAGAAAAAGGAATGTGGCTCAATGTAGAGAAATAATAATACCTTTAGTGCCTTCACTTTTCTCCCACGATCCCTATTAGTGATGATCTTTATAATTTTAGCAGGATTTGCCATGTTGCTCATCTGTGATGCAACGGGAGAAGCTTCTTGTGAAATATCTATCCCTTGCTTCATCATTTTAAGCTTCTTAAAAGCATGTTGACCACCATTTGTAACTATGGGTGACATAGAAACAAAATATCCATCGACAAGTTAGGAGCTATTTAATCTTTCTATCAAATACGTGAAGAACACGTAGTTCATTCTTGTATGACATAGGTTCCAAGTGGAACAATTTACAAAAAGGGGGGATGAAACATGAAAGTACCATTTGAATAAAATTGTTGGGTCTCTGATCTCTTCTTCAGATAATCCTTCTGGACAGGAAGTTTTTTTAAAGATGTTAGCCTAACAAAAATTACATACCTAAACTAAAACTACAGAAGAATCTATGTATATCTCATTAATTGATATCAACAGGAAATGGAAGAGAAAAAAGGACCTGCTCGTATTGAGTGATCATATCAACTTGCGATCTCTGATCGTAGATACGGCCCTGAAACATTAGGACAAAAAATTACTCTGATAAACCATCCCAAGCAACAAAAATGCGGAGCATGCTTAAGGAAATTACCTTTACTGCAGCTGAGGCATATGAATTGGCTGTATTTTGAGCAGTCTTGTACCCTGTGCTCTTATGTTTTTTCTTCTTGTTAGCTTTGGTCCACGCTTCGCTGCCATCATATGGCATTTGTCTGTCAAAATCAACTGTAGATTCATAGTCTGCGTTTTTCCATGATAAGGACCCACCATGCAATGAACTTTGATCATCTTGGTAGGAGTCTGTGTCTCCACTTGAAGCATCTGTTTTAACATGGGGCGTTCCACCAACACTAGTAGGGAATGGGCTTACAACTCGTTGCCTAGCAGCTGTACGGATACGCTTTGTTGGAATTCCAACAAAAGACGAAGGTCTTTTGCCATTTGAAAAAAATTGCTGGTTTCCTGACTTTCTTTCCAAGCACGGTTCATAAGACACATCAGTGCCTATTTCATATGGCCTTGCACTGTTAATCCTCTGCCTCATTATGTGTTTCTTCTTGTGACCCATTTTTGGCAATAAGCCACCATCATATGTTTCAGCTAATAAATAAGTACAAGTCTCGCCTTCATCCTCATCGTAGGCATTGTCCTGAGCCAAATCTGAACAAAATGTAGAAGGCTAAAGGTATTAATAATAGTAGGGGGATTCGATCATATGCCCCACTTTATATTGCACTTTGATAATAAATATGATAGGACAAAGTTCTAAGGTAGGATAAATATTACCTGCAGCTGAATCACACACAGATGCCTCATAGTTATACTTGAGTCCAGTGCCAATGTTCTGCAATTATTAACTTTGTTAAATATGTTTTACAAAAAGAATTCCTAAGCGCTGAAAACCAAAGTAAAGCAGGCTACTCAAGTGCCGACAAAAGGAATGTTGTGCTGACAGAGGCAATGCCTAAAACGAAAACACAGCAACAAAAATTCCTCTTGGCATCCATGATATTCATAGCCTAGAGTTTTTTCGTACAGCAGCCACCAGCAATTCGAGCCAATGAAGTGAAAAATAAAATGACTTGTTCATTGCTAATTGCTTACATACAATTGTCTACCCATGGCGTAGGACAATTCAGGACTAATAAGTCAAAAATAAACCAAAGAAACAAATTATGTCCATTAGGTTGCTTAAGCATGTATTCCCATTTGCCAATCCATGTATGTTACAAACTACAATAAAAAAGTTCGTTAAGGAAGAAAAACTGAAAGGAAGAAACAGAGTATATTCATTATGTCTTGAGAAGTGTGAACAAAGCTTTTTTTTTCACCTTATGATACATGAAAAGAGATTCCACGGACTCCCGATATGCCAGCATTGCACCAGGTGGTACTGCATAGAAGAGACTTACCTACAAATGAAGAAAAGAATCAGAAAACGACGCAGCTATGATAAATGTGGAAACAGGGTAACTGAGTACTTAGTAGAGCATGAGAAAAAGAAAGTACTGAAAGTAATAAATCATAGACTACAGAAAGTTGTGACAAATACTTGTGAAAGTTGAGTGGACACTTTCAAGATGCCAAATTCATTCAGCCTGTCAGGAGTAGGTGGTGCTTCAGTAAACACAGAATCAGACGCCTGACTGTTATATTCAAGAAATCGAACTGCATAATCCTGAATTTGAGATCGAAGAGGCCGTATAGAGTGTTCCGTTTCCATGGATTCATTGCCCTATACAAATCCACAGATAATGTCAATCTCACAGATTATACAAATATCCAACGATGTATTAATCGCATACTGCCTACCGATACTAAAGCATGATTTTGTGAGGGTAAAACTATTAACGAAGTCTATTTTACTGCCAAAATCCTGTATGTATTGGCACTAAAACAGGAACATGTGTGATGTCATGAAAACATGTACACCACAACCCGTGAGTAAATGCTTGGGACGAGTTTCACATACCTGTTTGTTATCAGCTTTGATTCCGGTAGGCTTTGTCTCTCCCAGCATATCAGAATCATCCTTTTGCATCACTTTAGCAGTTCCAGCTGCAGTTAGTACAGCCTCAGCTGAACGCCAAAAACTCATGACACCCTTTGCAAGGCTTCTAATAACAGTTTTCTGCTTTCTATAAATGCTTGCTTGGTCAAACTTGGCCAGACCATCAGAGGCAATCCAATGGCACACTTGAGATGCAGCTGTAATTCTCCATAGACGCTCCTATTTAATGCAAATATCAGATTACACAAGGATGAGATCAACTCAAAAAAGAGTAAAGTGGATCAGAGGACCTTAAACAAGCACTGAAGTATCACTTAGTCCCTGAACTTGAAAATTATTTGGCAGGTCCCTAAACTTGCAGGAGTCGCAAAAACATGTCGATTGTGTCAATTTAGATCGTCACAACTATACAGTTAGCTAAAATTGTTAGCATACTAGAACATCTGAGGCACAATACTGATGTGGCTCGGTAAACAGATGATCCCAGTTCAATGGTACAATGAATATTTGTAGCCAAGTGGTGACATCTGACATGTCAACTGGATACACACGCCGAACTAACATCAATCCTTGTGGGCTTGTCAATGATCAATGCAGTACATAATAAATTGGGGTCACATAACTAACAACTTCATTGCCACACATTTATTTCTGCATAGCCACTTCATTTTAGTAAGTTAAAGTTGAAATGACCCAAGTGACACGATTTTGTAAGTTCAAGGAGGTACCAGACTAACAGTTAAGGGATCTAAGTGACAGTTCTTTCTATGTTTAGGTACCCATTGTTAAATAAGACGAATAAATATTAAATAAGACAAAACTGTGTAAGAACTTGAGCAGATAACAGCGTCACTGCGACCAGATTCGCCTTGTACCATTCCATGCAGGATGCAAGCATGAGGGGAGAACAAAACTTGACAACATACCTGCATGAAATCATTCGCCATCCAAGCCATCTCCTCTAAGACAAAGTCCCAGTGACCCTTTCTCCTCTTCTCTAAAGATATATTACACGGGGAACGTTCACAAGCTCTCTTAAGACCCACCTATTGTGCAACATATTTTCACTATTTTTAGAACCAGGTTGGTATTGAAGGATAATATAATATGTATAGTAACAGTACCTCTATAAGACAAGCTTTTCTAAGGATAGAATCTTCATATTCCTTGTTTGTCATCGTACTGAGGCTCTCTCCACATTTTTTAATCTCACTCACCACGTTAGACCCGTAAGTTTTTGATGATGGGGTAGAATCAGGAAAAGTATTTAAAGCAGGGCCTACAACCGTAGGATGGGCAGAGTTAGAATCCCCATGAGAACTGTTATTCTCCAAATCTGGGGTTTCCTTATTGTTGATAAGGTGGCTAGGTTCTGGGCAGCTGGTATCTTTCTGTTCAACTATTGCATCGTCAGAAATTTCCATTTCATCTTTCACAAGAACAGTGGTACTAAGTTCAGGTTGTTCAGAACAGGATTTTTCCCTCACAGAGCTTAGCCTGCTAAGACCTTCCAATTGTCCACCTTCGTTAACATCCTTGCTAGATATTCCACTGATGTCCAGATCTTCATGAGACTTCCTATCAATCTTCATTGGAACTAGATTACTATCATCTGCATGATCACCAATGGTAATGGTCATGTCTTCACAACGTGAATCCATCGCATTTTTGTGCACAGTGGCAGCTTCGACAGCACAGACAGGACCTTTACTGATGTTACCCAGTTCACCTACATGGATATGGGCCATATCTTCATCCAAGTGATCATTGTCAACCTTCTCATCAGCACATGTTTCTCTCTCATCATGTGTAGATAAGCTAGAATAAGATGACCTTAGAACGGGTTTTGAAGTAGCATCAGGGGTCTCTATGGATGCACCTGCTGCAGCTATCTCACCACATCCATCAGGTTGCTGTTTGCCATTCACGTCATTCAGCACCGCTTCTGTAGCTACACTATTATTATGATCACCTTGCCTTGCTTCATGCTTTACTGTGCAGTGGCCTTCGTGAATTGTTCGAGTCCCACTCAACTCCATTGCCATATGTTCATCAGAAGCTGCATTAGGCTCCTTCTCGCACTTTGGTCCTGCCCGGTTTAAACTTGAACCATATAATACACCAAGATCATCTGCTTGTTTTTCCTTGGTTGTAGCTTTTGCATCTTTCGGTTCAGAAGCTATAGCAGGAACCACAGGAGATGTAATAGAAGTAACATTAGCACTGTCCCTAGAAGGCTTTGACCTGTTGCGTCGAACATATGCCTGACTCTTCACTCCAAGGCGAGACAGACCAGAACCTTCAGCTCTTTTTGCATTGTTGTGGCCATCAGAGGACTGCCTGAGTTGACCTGCATTGGTCCTTCTGGATCCTCTCTTCACAATTTTCTCCTTTGTAATACCGTTGTTATCGCCACCAAAGAGCATAAGATTGTCCGCCATGTTGGTCTCCCGACATAGTGAACTTCCTGGCTTGCCGCTACTCTCGACTGAATCTCCATGAGTTGATGCAGCAAATGCAAAACTACCTTTAGCTTCACTGCAATTGAGAGCGGACAAGAGGCTTCTAAATCAACTTATAGTAATGCGATCAAATGATATATCAGGAAGCACTCGTTACCTTATCCCATTTTGTTCAGCTATTTGATCTGTCAGAGAAGTGGACTGCAAACTGACTGATTCTACATAGCCAAATTTGAAATCCAACGGGTTGCCTCCCTGGAAAAAAAGAGAGGAGTAATTAGACAAACGCAATAACAAATTCCTATCTGCAAGATAAACTGCAAACATACTTTCTCTAGAAAATCCAACTCTCTCCTCCGTTCTTCACGAACATCATACTGGTGCCTGAAGTACAGAATAATAATGTAAGTCCTGCAGTCTCATACCAATCAAATAAAAAGATGCTGCAGATGCTTATATGAGTAGCTTACCTGAGCTCCTCCTGAGCTTTTTCAATGGCTGCAGAGCGTGGTGAAGATTTGGTACTGACACTAACACCATAATCGACCATTCCACCCATAGAGTGCGACTCGGTATTCACCACCTTACAAAAGCCAAAGAAGGCATCGCTCGCAACCCGCTAGATCCCCAGAGGCGCAATTAATTACAAAGGACCTCTGCAAAGAGACGGTATCTTCCAGAGAATCGCCACACGCAATAGCTACAATAAACAGACGGAGAAATAGAGTGTGACTGTAAATAAACCAAAACAAAGAAGAAAAACATATCTAAAAAAAATACTCGACCCATGAACACTAGCACCCAGGCATTTTTACTAACAAGCGTGCACCCCTCAGGAGGCTGGGCCTCAAACGTGGGTGGGCGAGCACGCCGACACGTACTCTAGCCAACCAAGCATTGCTCAGTTAGAGCAAAAAAATAAAATGGCAGCTTGACAGGTTGACAATGAGCGACTATCCATATCCAAGAAAAAATAGCCCAATTCTGCCGCAACGGTATCACAATCCAAACTAAGGATCGCTAAAATGACATTTGGGCCTGTATGCCACATTCAGAAGCGTCCACGCATCAGAAGCTCGACACTAGAGGCCATTCGCATGAAAGCAGCACAGAATGCTGCAGTGCATGATCATGGCCAAGCCTGCCTGACCGAGCAGCAAACAGTAACAGCAAACACTAACGTCCCAACCCTCTCATACCCAATTCTGCCCGAAATGTATGCCGACAACATCACAATTCAAACTAAGCAACGTTTGCAGAGGCATTCGGTGTGTCTGCGGCATTTCAGAAGAGTGCCCGCACCAGAAGCCGTAGCACAGCTCGTTGGAGAACGGAACGGGATGGCAGTGGCAAGGGCATATGAACGCCGCCCAGGCCACTGCCTGAGCCTCTCCTGAACCCACAAGTAGTGACCTGAAAACCCCAGGACCCAACGCAACCCTCCCCATACCCAAGCGTCCCCCCGAGAGCGTGGCGGGCGCGAAGGGCGGAATGGCGCGGGAGAGAAATGGAGGATGAACGAGACGTGTGTGTGTGTGTGTGTGGGGGGGGGGGGGGGGGGGGGGGGTGGTGGCGTTACCTCGGGAGCCGTGGGCTAGGGTTAGGGTTTGGAGCGGGGGAGGAGGGCGCGGGGCAGCCGCGGCGCGGGGCGGACGGTGCGGGGGAGGAACGGAGGAGCCCTCCGGCGGGGAGCAGGGCGGCGCGGGGAGGCGGCGAGGCGCGCGGGCGGAGGTGGGCGGGGTGCGTCGTTCGCCGGAGACGCGCGCGCGGGGTTGGGGAGAGAGAGAGAGAGAGAGAGAGAGAGAGAGAGAGGAAGAGAGGATGGCAGCAACGAGTGTCTGTTTTTCTATTGGGTCCTTCTTGTCCGCCTGGCTCGCCGGTTCGGTTCCGTCCGGTCCGGTTGCGGTCTGACCCGAGTCCCGACCGAGACCATTCGGACCGGGCTTTTTCTATTGGTTCGGCACAGCTCGACTCGGGACTTTGGTACTCATATTGTCAGAGATTAAACAGCTTAGGAAGAGACTCGAGAGTCAGGACAGTCAGGTTTCTGGCACAGTAATGAAAAGTTAGGGCCGGCAGCCTCCTCCTCCCGCTGATCCCCGTCGGTGAGTCCACCCCCTCCCGCCGGTAAGCGGCGGGGAGTTTTTCCTACTCCTACCGGTCCTCGTTGGCGAGTCTCTTTGTCCTTTCAAACAAATTCCCCGGCAAGAGACTCAAGAGTCAAGAAAGTCTAGTTTCTGGCATAGTAATGAAAAGTTAGGACCGACGGCCTCCTCCTCCCTCTAATCCCCGATGGTGAGTCCACCACCTCCCGCCAGTAAGCGGCGGTGAGTTTTTCCTACTCCTACCGGTCCTCGTTGGCCTCTCTGTCCTTTTGTCAATTTCGCCCTAATTAGGTTTCTGTTCTAGGGTTTCTACTTGGGACGTTTTCGTCGCCAAGTTCTAGATCGATCCAGATCGCGATGAAGATCCAGATCGCCAAGTTCTCTTCTTGTCTTGGCGGCTCCTTTGGGGAGCTGGTCAATTTGCGATGAAGATCCTTAGTTGGAATTGCCAGGGGTTGGGCAAATCTTCTGCCGTGAGTGCATTGCTGGTGGGATGGCGCTTTACTGGTTTCTATGGACAACCTAGTACATAATGCAAGCGCCTATCTTGGGATTATTTGCGTGACTTGAAAGGCATGGTGGATCTCCCGTGGCCGGTGGCGTGTGATTTTAATGAGATCTTGTGGGGAAGTGAAAAAGATGGAGGTGCAACTCGACCTCAATGGTGCATGCAACTGTTATGGATGCTTTAATTGATTGTGATTTTCGAGGTTGTGATTTCGTAAGGTTTAGCATGCACTAGATTGATCTCCGTGCTTAAATGTTGTTGTTTGTATGGCTCGATTTTTTTGGTTTCGCTCAAGAGGTTACATTTATGTTGCTCGTGTCTTTTTGTGGACGGCCATTAGTGCTGCTCTTATATATATGATGATCCTTGATCGCTTCGTAAGACCTAGTCATGATGTGGTTGTGAGTGAGTTAAGTTAGCAGAGTTGGTTTATTTTAATCTGGTGTCTTCCTCTTGTGTTAAGCTAGGTGATGTTATGTCGTTATGTGCTTGCTTGCTGGTATAACAAATGTATGGCATGTTACTAATATGGGCCCTACTAATATTGATCGTTGAAAGTCTATGTTTATGTTTTTCTGAGCATCAGCTTGTGTTATATAGATGCAATTCCTCCGGGAATTGCTGTTTAAATGTGAGGAGACAATGAGAACAAATACAGCCCTATTGTTTTATCATCTTCTGATCATATCTAGTTCAGAACAACATGTCCCTAGCTAGCCTCTAAAAAAAAATCAGCCATACTTTGGTTCTTTCCCCGTGGCGAGCAAACTGTGGGGGAGGAGGCGGTGATTCGTGACGGACTCCGACGATCGATGGCGGCTCTTGTTGGGAGGAGGCTCAGCGGCTCCGTGCTTCTTCAGCCAACGCGCCTTTTGTTGCCGAGGCTCAACCACACCCAGACCCGGCAAGACCTAGCTAGCTCATCCGTGCAGTTTTCTGTCCAGTCTTCTAACAACAGCTCATCTCCAAGGCTGCTACTTGACACTACTCCACCACCCAAGCGGTGTATTGAATAATTTTATTATCTCCTTCAAACAGTATATAATTTGCTTTTTTTTGAAACAAAAGGATGCACTTAATTAGCTGGGAGCGGAGTACAATGTTGAAGCAAGTCCTGGACAGGTTCCGGGATCGACCTGGAAAGAAAACCTGACGAAGTCTGCTCTCTAGCATATTTAGCAAGGCCGTGTGCCAGGCTATTCCCAGTACGGGCAACCCAGCTAACTTTACAGTCATTATAATCACAAAATTCTCGCAATTTCATCACAAAATTCTCGCAATTTCACGGAGCCTGAAGCACGCAGTTGAGCGGTTAGAAGCAGCGTCCTAAATGCCTTCGGTGAGGTACAGGCAATCATTCTCCAGGAAGAGGTTGGTGTCTAGATTTGTGCAAAGAGTTCTAATCCCATAGATACAGGCCATGGCTTCAGCTTCTAGGATAGATTCACAACACTCGGAGGCACCCCAGGCAGAAGCGATAACCTGATCAGCAGTGTCGCGAAGCACGGCTCCCCACCAAGACTCTTTGGTGGAAGAAAGGAAGTTGGCATCCGTGTTGAGCTTCAGCCAGCCATGATCCGGAGGGATCCACACCTGATTAGCTTCCTTGCGTGACTGGCCAGCAAGCATGGGGCTAGCATCATGGCCTGCAATCGATGGTAAGTGGGTTGGCATTAGTTTCTTTGAACCATCACCAGAATCCAAGCAATACAGACCGCCAGAATCGTCGCCGTTCAGGTTCAGCATCGCAAAGGAGTAATTTCTGATGAAGTTTGCCGAAGCTTCGAAACTGGCCGTGCCCTTTGAGAAAACTGAATCATTTCTAAGGTGCCACGCATGCCACCAGATAAAAATTAGGCGCTGACGAGTAAGCGCATCAACAGAGTCAAGCAGGATCAGAACCCAGTCTTGGCCACTGTATCGCAGAACTTTTTCATCAGGAAGATTCCACTCTTGGCGCATTCGAAGGCATAGGGCACGGGCCCTCGTGCAAGACATAATAGCATGATAGTTGGTTTCAATTTCATTACCACAGATAGAGCAAGCAGGGTTAATTTTTGGGAGGCGGCGACTGCGGAGATCTTGTACTGCCAGTGAGTTTGTTGCAAGTTTCCAGGCGAACACACGGAGCTTCGGCGGAATATTACACTTCCAGATTGTGCTTCACGGAGAGCGAGTACCATCCGGACTGCCGCTGAAACTTCCCCCAGAAGCGTCCCCTCTTTCATCCATCGCGAGCATATAAGCGGACTTGACCGAGAACAGGCCCAGCTTACCCGGGAACCAAGCCACAACATCCTTCTCCTGCTGGACATGGAGTTTTAGCCGGAGAATTGCATCTGCATCACGGGGGTAGAAAATCTATCGGACAGTTTGTTCGTGCCAGGTATTAAGCTCCTGATTTATGAGATCAGAGACCCTTCTCAACCTGGTGTGAGGGGCTTTTCCAGAGACGCATAGATTCCCTCTAGGGAGCCAGTTGTCGCGCCAAATATCCACAGATTGACCATTGCCGATACGTCAAATATAGACTTTTTTTCAGCAACTCAAGTCCATGCTTAATACCTTGCCAGACTGGGGAAGAGGATTTGATGAAGGCAGTATCCAAGAGGTTACCAAGGGGGAAGTATTTAGCCTTGATGAATCTAGCACAGAAGCTATCAGGTTTGTCAATGAGGCGCCACGCCTGCTTTGCCAAAAGAGCTTGGTTGAAAGCAGCAAGATCACGGTAGCCAATTCCACCTTTGGATTTAGGCCGTGTTAATTTGTCGCACGCAAGCCAATGGATTTTTCTTCTATTTTCTTCATCACCCCACCAAAATTTTCTTGTTAGATGCTCGAGATCCTCACAAAGACCTTTTGAAAAAACAAAGGCACTCATCGAGTAGGAAGGTAGCGCCTGAATAACTGACTTGATCAAGACCTCTTTTCCACCCGAGGAGAGATATTTTTCAGACCAGTCATTAAGACGTTTACCAACTTTCTCTTTAATACCTTGGAACTTGCCATTTTTCATGCAACCCTCTGGGACAGGAAGGCCAAAATATTTCTCATCAAAGGCAATATTAGTCACATTTAAAATAGCTTTCACTGCTGCTCCATCTTGCTGCGAGCAGGCTTTACCAAGAAGCAGGGAGCATTTCCCCGGGCTGAGGAGCTGCCCAGTACACTTTTCATATTGTTCCAGAATATTTTTTATCACCTGAGCTTGATCGGCATTCACTTGGAAAAACAGGAGCCTGTCGTCTGCAAAGAGGAGATGCGACACACGCGGCCCATTGCGGACGATCTTCAGATCATGTAGGGAGGCTGCCTCGATTTCTCTGGTGATCAAGCTTGAGAGGCCATCAACAACGAACAAGAATAAAAATGGGGAGAGAGGGTCACCTTGACTGAGGCCTCTGGAAGGTTGGAAGCTCTCGAGAACGTGACCATTCATCTTAACAGCATAACGGACAGATTTGACACATGTCATGATCCAAGAGATCCATGTGTGATGGAAACCAAACTTCTTGAGGGCTTCCTTGAGGTAGCCCCAATCAACTCGGTCATAGGCTTTCGCAAGATCAAGCTTGTAAGCACGAAATTTTCCACTATTTTTGCTATGTTGCAAGGCGTGAAAGCACTGAAAAGCCACGATGGCATTATCGGTGATTATTCTACCTGGGATGAAGGCACTTTGAGCCCTAGAAATAAGCTTATCCAGGTATTCGCCTAGCCGGTTGACCGAGCATTTTGCCACCACTTTGTAGATTACATTGCAGAGGCTTATAGGGCGAAAGTCCTTCAAACTGATGGGGTTTTTTGTTTTGGGAATAAGGACGATGACCGTGTTGTTCACTCCTTCGGGCATAACCCTGGTGGCAAAGAATTTCTTCACAACATTCACAATATCATTTTTGACTGTGCCCCAGTGGCGCTGGAAGAAGCGTGCCGGGAAACCATCCGGGCCCAGTGCTTTAAGAGGACCAATTTGGAAGAGAGCATCACCGATTTCCTTTTCACCGAACTATCTGCACAGCACGCTATTGATGGCATCGTCGATCTTCGGAGTGATGCACTCTATCAGGTCAGTAGGCTGCACATGGTCATCCTTGGTGAACAGTTTACTGAAATACTCCGTTGTCAAGGACTCAATTTCAGTCAGATCTTCAGTGACAGTGCCGTCATCACGCTCGATTTTGGTAACTGAATTTTTCTTTGCTCTCCACGAAGCCTTGTGGTGAAAGAACGGGGTATTCCGGTCTCCTGAACGGATCCAATCCATTCGAGACCGTTGGTGCCACTTCATCTCATCTTTCTCCAAAAGTTCATCAATTTCTACAGACAAGGTCTTGTAGAGTTTCCTGCTGGCTGCATCAGACCGGTTCGAAAGCATCTTCATATGTTCTCTTTTCTTTTCAATGCTCCTCCTAATGGCACCAATGGTGGCACTGCTCCACTTGTGGAGATGGTTCGTAACTCCACACAGGCTTGACGATACATCACCAAGATCGCCACTAGTGTGGTGCACTTTCCAGGCCGTATCCACAACTTTAGCAAGTTGACTTTCTCTCTCCCAGTAGCTTTCGTATCTTTTGACGGCTGGACGCCAGGAAACAGCAGCCGGCTTCGTGAGCTCAACAAGGATAGGACAGTGATCAGACCTGGGGGGCACAAGGTGTGTTACTTTGCAGTCCAGGAACAAGGCTGACCTGTCCGGAGTTGCCACTGCTCGATCAAGTCTGACCCGGATGTTTTTATCCCCATTTTGTTTGTTGTCATAGGTCCAAGCAGTACCAACAAAGCCCAAGTCATGGAGATTGCACTTGAAAAGCACCTCTCTGAAGTCATCTGCTTCTCACCTCTACGTCTTCTTGAGAAGTGTTTGTCTTGCCACATAGCTTCGTTAAAATCACCAACGACCATCCAAGGTTCAGTTTTCGGATGGGTTTAATTCTCCTCAAAAGTTACCACATATGGTGTCGGAGGTGTGTACGTGGTTCCCCATAAACAAAGGTGCATCTCCATTTTATTTCAGGTGATTCAGACACTGTTACATCGATGTAGTGGTTGCTATAATTTAACAAATCAACCTGGACACTCTCATCCCAGAAAAGAGCTAACCCACCCCCTTTGCCATTAACACTAACAGGAAAACAATGCCTTAAACCGAACCTTAACCAAAGTTCTCGACCAACTTCTTGTGTTGTCTTGTTTCGGAGATGAACACCAACTTGGGGCAATGTGTCCGCACTAGGAGGACGAGTTCTTGAACTGTGTGAGGCTGCCCCAAGCCTCGACAGTTCCATGCCAGGGTCTTCATGGCTCCTGTCGGGCGCTCATGCTAGCGCCCGACAAAGTGCCGGTAGCCCCATGACCGGTCGCTGCCATACCACCTATGCCTGCCTTGGTGTTTCGGTCCTCCTTCTTGTCTCTGTCCCCTGAAGAGATGGCGTCATTACCTTCCATTTCAGAACCTTTTCCTTCTGCTGCGTGGAGCCTGTGGAGCCCCTCATTTCCCAGGCACTCGGAGAGTGTGGGCATCCCGTGGGTGCTTTTTTTTGCTGCCGGTTCCAGCTCCACATCGTCGCCTTCAATGTTCATGCGAGGCCGCACGGTCCCAGCAGATATTTTGGCCGTTGGCGTCGGAGGCAGACGGGAGTCGGCCTCATTCTGAACCTTCTTCTTCTTACGTTCTTTGCGCTTCCAGCCTTTGGGTTTCATCAGGTTGGAGGAGCCTATAGCTGATGACGTTTCCTCAGGAGTCTGGTCTTGAGTCCCTTCCACCATAGCGTCGGTGTTAGGGGTGTTAAGAAAGGCCGCCACCTGCTCCTTGTCCCCCGCATTAGCGCCCTCGTTGTCGGTTGGCACCACGGGCAGCGGGTCGACGCTGTCAATCTTGTCACCATCTGCAACCGTCAAACTTGCCACATTTTGCAGCACTAAGTTGGTGGGGGGGTGTTGAGGCGGCCATCTCCCCTGCTGCGATGGCCGCCGGCTTCGGGGCACGTCAGACCGGTGGGGGAGTTGGTTGATGAGCCTCCCCCATGGACTCCGGCTGGAACCAAGTGCGGGGGTCGTCGAAGTGGACTACTGGGACGCCGAGTTCGAAGCCGAAATTGATCTTCTTTCCCCCCGCTGGCAGGTCGCACCGCGCCTCCATGTGCCCTATGAAGCCACAAGTGAGGCAGAAATTAGGAAGCCTCTCATACCTTATTTGGGCCTCCACTTGTTCTCCCGAGATTTTATCGCACAAAGTGATCTCCTTCTGGAGGGCGTTGTAGAGTGGCAGTAGCACCCTTGCTCTGATGAACTTGTCGCAAATGCTTCCTCTGGCATTGTTGTCGATCTTCAACAACTCGCCCATGGTCTCCCCCAGGTCACAGGCGAGCTTCTTGGTCAGGAGGTAGAAGGGGATGCCTCTGAACTGAACCCACATCGGCACATGGGGAAACAGTACAGAGTTGGGATCAACTCCCGACTCCAGGGGCATCACCAGGAAGACGTCACCTTTGTACTGCCACGGGCCGCCATTGAGCATGTGTTTATGGTCACCCTCCAACGAGAATTCGAGGATGAACTTCCTTCCTTCCTTCAACTTCAGCTCGCTTTCTTCCATCTGGCCACAGATTTTCCAGACCCTTTTTTTTTTAGTGAAAACTATAAGGGAAAACCCCTACAATGATTTATTAAACCAACCAACACCAGCTATACAAAAGAGCAAAAAACAAGAGGGAACTTGCCTAATTACCTATTACAATTATCATACAACAGGGAATCTAACCAAGCAGTAAACCTAGGCACTAGACCTGGCTTAAACCTATGTTTCAGAAGTGAAAGATCATGCACAAAAGCCGCACGCCAAGACCGGAAAGAAGGGGTTTCTCCAGTGAAAATCAATCCATTGCGTCGCTTCCAAATGTGCCAACAAGCAAAAGCAGCAACTTCTATCAGGAAAGGATGACCAAGGATTTTGCCATCCTTTGCACCACAGCATCCACAGACGGCCCCGAACACCAGTCAATTTGTAAGAAAGCCCAAATCCTCCGGCTGAAAACACAGGAGAAAAATAGGTGTTGCCAGTCCTCCACACACGTAACTGACAAAGCACACAGTGAGTATCATCCCCGGTATTCCGGTGCCGTCTACGGAGCATGTCACGAGTATTTAGGCGATCGACTAGCAGAAGCCACGCAAAGACTTTGACTCGGGGAGTGCACCGAGATCGCCACAGCCAAGAGAAAACCTTGGGCACGAGAAGGTGTTGAAAACCCATAGCATAGAATTTGCTAGAAGAAAAGTTAGCTCCCCAAGAGAACTCCCAACGATCAGGAAGATCAGTGAGCTGAAGAGACTGCCGAAGATCAATCAACTCACCCAACTCTGCAAACGCCTGCTGCGACAGAGGGAGCTTGAAAAGCTGATGAACATCCACAGTTTGGACCACATCCTCCACTGATAAAAATCCGTCAACAGCAAATGAAAAGAGGTGAGGCCAGGCCTCCTTAAGAAGGCGACCATTCCATTTATCAGACCAAAATAAAGCAGAGTTACCCGAACCAATTAAGACAGAAGTAATATTTAGGAAATGGTCAGAGAGTTTCATAATATCCTTCCACCAGAACGAACCACAAAGCTGCGTGGCATGTGGAACAACCCCATGATAGTATGAAGCCCAAATGAGATCAACCCAAGGAGTATGAACATGGTTGTAAAACTTGTGCAGTTGCTTAATCAACAGACTCTCATTCTGTCGTTGAAGAACAATCCAGACCCTTTTCATGTGGTCGATGAGTTGCCGTGAGCTCACCAGCAGCACAGACAGGAACAGGCCCACGGCGAAGAAGCGAGTACCCACCACCTTGCGTGCTCCTGTCATGTCGACAAGAACTTTCTTCGTGCCACTGGGTTCTGCTATCGCTTTCCCATTCCTCCTGTGGAACAGGGTCTCAGCGGTCTCCGGGCCGGTGGCCTTCCGATGAACGGTGGCGTCATGGGTCCCTAGTGCTGCCATGAGGTGAAGCTAAGCAGACTTGGAACTTGCGGGGAATTCCAGAGCACGCCGGAGGGAGAATGAGATTATCCGGGTGGGAAATTCTCCCTTAAAAGGACTCCCACTGGAACCGACTCTGGCGACGTGTTGTCCCAAATTACTTCCAGTAAAGGGAGGCGATACCACTTGCAATTGCTTCTCAAAGGTGGGGAACGTGGGCAAGGAAACCTCCCTTTCTTCAAGACGAGGTATAAACTCGCCATTAGGATAGGATTTTGAATGGTTTGTAGGGCTCGGGTCGGGTGGATCCTTGTAAATGCCATTGAACGCCTGAGAAAGGGAATTTCTCAAGAGATTTAGACGGAATCTCAGGAATAGGAGGTGGAGATTTAGGTTTCTGGTGTTTGTGGAGATTTTGTTGGACTGGGCACAACGCTCGGCATTGAAGCCTTGGATTGGATGGGGGGGGGGGGGGCTGTGCAGAGGGGATTCAGGGCTTGGTTTCAAGGGGATTCGGGTTTCAAAGGTCGATCTGTACTAGATTGTGGTTGGGGATCGAAGATCGCCATCCGAGGGTCGCGGGAGAGGAACAGACGCCAACATGGTTGAGGTTGTGTGCATCATTTTCAGTATATAATTTGCTTAGTGATGTACACTTACCCCTTCCTTTTGGTCAATACATGGAGACTCCGGTTGGAGTGTTGTTCGTCACACCGGTGACACCTGAGTGCAGCTTTTGGCCCGACCATTAATAAGTGTCTGAGACAATTATTATGGATCGGAGGGAATATTCGACAACCGTCCGCATCCGTGCCATCACCAACGACCACCAGAGGCAATGGATTTTCAGCTCCCTCGGCATCATCTAAGATTCCTCCATCCAAGCAGCCGCTTACCATGCCATCGCTCGGCTCAACTATTCTATGAACCGAACCTCGCCGACGAAGAATACCACTACCTCCCCGCCCAGTGTAATCGATCGAAAGGAAGAGGTAGGTCTTTACCTCTTGTGCACAGAGGGGCAAACATGGAATCCGAAAAACAAAACAAAAAGTTTTAGGGGCGGCTACACAGTGCGCGCGCACTGTGTAGTCTTACAGGGTGCCTTCCGACAAGGCCACATGCACGTGCTTTATTCGTTAAGAAACCCCTTCAGTGCGTGGGCCGAACGCGTTTTCTCTTGCCGTCGTAATTAATTCCCACCCTTCCGCAGACTGCCCCACCTTTTTTTTCCTTGACATTCACTGTACGTCTCTGGCTGCAGGCGACGCTCCTGCATACCACGCATCATCCCCGCATAATTACATCTAGCAAGAATTCCGAATAATAGATACTCCCTTTAGGAAATACGTCCACCCGAAAACAACGGAAAAAAGTACATCCCAATTATTTGGGTACACAGGTCTGTCACAAATTCATTTCTAAGGAACAATTCACTTAAAAGCTAAGTAACAAACGAAATACATGGAGAGAAGTACACAAGTTATCCTCCATACAGAGTGTATCAAATGTGCAAATGAGGAAAATAAATCCACCGAAACAGGTAGACAACTTACATCCCCACTTAGCATCACATACAGTTGGCAAGAGCATAATTGACATCTTCGATGCCTGCATAACAAAAAATTACGCCAAACTCAGCTCCAAAACCAAAACTCTTTCCAATTATCTGACATTTTGCTGAAATGATGAAGACAAACAGTATCAACACAAATTCAAATTGCTATAAGGATTGATAGATGTGAAATAATTTCGCGTATAAAACAAAAGAGTTTTGTCTAGCAATCAGCCAAAACTAGATCATCCAAACTTCATTTGGCTTGTTAATCTGGCCATCAACAACAATATGGCTTGGTTCAGTATCCACTGCATTAGTTACATCATGTCTATTTCAAAACAATGTTACTGCAAAGCAAAGGTAAAACTACATCCTGGTATGACAAAGACTACATCCGGTATATAAAACTCATGTAGAACATATATACAACTATATAAGGTAAAACTGCATCCTATCGTCCATGTCCTAACCTGCCATGTGTGGTCCCCAAATAGCAGGTAACATGCCACACCTCCTCTGCTTTATCAGATCTCCCTCTTTTTTTGTTCTATGAGAAACTCCACATATCTAACAAAATTTACTTTCTCCAAGCTCACATGTAGATGTAACTTTTAACATCAGAATTACATCTAATAAATCAGGAAAGTAACTCTTAACATTTAAACTACATCTACCAAACTCATGAAAGTGACTGACATGTTGAAACTACATTTAGCAGAATCGTAAAGTAACTCCTAACCTGAAATTTACATCTAACTCACTCAAATGTAACATTCAAAATTGAAGTTACTTCTAACAATAATGGGATCCAACTCTTCTGCAATGGGATGATAGAAATGTATGCATTATAGGAGCTACTGCCGGTGCTTACCCTAGAAGTACCAGGTGAAGAAGCAGGTTGAAAGGTCATACCAAGGGGTGATCAACACGTACGAGAGCAAACACAACCACCTCATCCCAGCCACGCTATGTGGCAACCCGCACCATCTGCATGTCCACCTCCTCCCTGCACATCACTTCCACCAGAACAACAACACCAGGTTGTTCCAGATGCCATCCCCGCCAGCGCAGCAGCACTCGGCCACCTTGCAGGCAATCCAACAGCTTCTTGCCGCTGCCGCAGGGTCGACGACGATGGCGGATCTTGCAGAGGGGAGCGGCGGCCTCGGTCATGAAGGGAGGCAGCCGCGGCTCACCCAGAGGTGGGAGGCAGCCTTGATTCGCGGAGAGAGGCGGCCGTAGCTCACGCGGAGGAGGGAGGCGGCGGCGACGGCCTGGCACCGAGGCCCAGCCTCGGTTCGTGGAGGGAGGGGGAGGCGGCGGCTCACGCGGAGTAGGGAGGTGGTGGCGGAGGCTCACGTGGAGGAGGAAGGTGGCGGCAGTGGCCTGACGCGGAGGAGGAAGGTGGCGGCGTGGGGGAGGACTGAGTGGTGTGCGGCTGCGGTGGAGAGAAAACAGGAGAAAGAGATAAGACGAAGTAAACAGATGATGGGAAAAAAACGGACGCGGGATAGGTCGGGAGGAGAAAACGTTTCGGGGAGAAAAGCAACCGTGCGATTTGATCGGATGGTGCTCGCGCGTGCGCGCAGGCACAAATGAGATTCGGCGAAAAGTTTTTGGGCCGGCTTTTGAACGGGCGGGCCTATAAGTTAGCGTTGCGCAGGCTGTTTGCAGGCGGAGGCGGAGGCAGAGGAACCCTAACCTAAGCAAACTGTGGAGGAGGAGCGGCTGTGGCCGGTGAGATTCGTGACGGACTCCTCCTGATTATTTGCAGGCGACGATCATCGATGGCGGCTCTTCGGAGGCTTGGTGGCTCTGTGCTCCAGCGACCTGCTGTTCCCGATCAGGGCCTGTGCCAACGCGGTCTCTTCTTGCAGAGGAGGCTCTACAATACCGAGGTCAAAATTTCCCCCTCTGTTTTTTTCCGGCTAGTTATTTTCCCTAGCTACGTGCAAATATCTCATGGAATCGATCTAGCTAGCTGCAATCCAACTCTTTCCGTTCGAAACAACAAGCTGCATGTGTACGTTAATTTCATCGACTTGTTAAACCCAAAGTAGCAAGCAGTTTTGAGCACCCTGGCTACCTTTGCTGGTTGATTTACAAAACAAATATCGGTGTACAAATACCAACACCTCGTATGTTTAATTTGCTAGCTGCTGCAGTTTTCATATGCTGAAACGTGCTTTTCCTTGCCGCACTTGATGATACTAAATAATTTATTCAATTTGCACACACGCCTGCAAAATATTAGCACAACCGAAACATGGCAGAAATCTTTCCTAGCTACCTAGTCAAAATATCTATTTATGCATGATTCTGTTGGATGACAATTTTCTTCTTCATTTTTCTCTATATATATCCTTGCTAATTAAGAATATATATAAACTCGATCAATTATCTTTGTGCATTCTCCTGCAAAACTTGTTACACAGAGCAAAATCCAGCAGAAGAAAGAGGAGCTGTACAATATGATATCTAAGGCGGAGAAGCGCACTTTCCAAAACAATCGGTTGATCCGCCATCTTTCTGTGCAAGTCAAACCAAGAACCGGCGACCCTAAATGGTCGGTACAATTCTCTGGCTAGCTGTTTCTTCCTTAATTAGGTAGTTTTCTCTTTCAAATGAGTTGTTACAATCACATCTGTAGGCATCTGTTACGAATAAAGAAATGGATGACTGATGTGGTGGTCGTGTCCGGTGTTTTGCACTTGGCCTCGCATTTACTGGTCATTTGCGACAATCTGCTAGACAGGCAAGGAAGGAAGCTCGGCGTGTGAAGAACAAGCTAGAGGGTTGAAGTAGGGGTGGGCAACCGAGAAACCGAAACCGATATTCAAAAAACCGAAAACCGAAACCGAAGAAGCCGAAACCAAAAAACCGTTTGAAAGTCAGTTTTAGATTCTGAATAACCGAACTTTTCTCGGTCAATTCGGTCACTGGCCTCGGTTAACCGAGGAAACCGAAGTGACCGATCAATACTAATAAAGCCCAACAAATTCCAGCCCAGCCCATGTAGCACAGTAGCAACCGAACTGACCGATCAATACTAATCCCTCGAGATGCTCTCTACTCCAACGCAATCGGTTGATTTCCCAGGGACTCAACTACACACGCGCGACGCCAACCCTAGCCGCCATCCTCTGCCTCCATCCTGTGCCGCCGTGCTACCTTTTCAGTCTTTCAGATCGACTGCTCTCCACCCCGGTGGACAGCAGCGGTGGCCGGTGGGATTCACCGCCTTCTATCTCGCCTAGAGGCTTCAGTGGTGCAGCCTCCTGTCCCTCCTCAGCCTCGTCTTCTCCTGCGACAAGGCGGCGAGCTGCTGTGTTTTTTTGTTTTCTCGGTCTCTTCGGTTCAAAACCGAGAACCGAGCCGAAATTTTGGGAAACCGAAATCTCGGTCTTCTGTTTCCTACGGCGAACTTCGGTTTCCATTTTTGAAAAACCGAAATTTGCTAATCACCGAACAACCGAACCGAAATTTCGGTTATAACCGAATGCCCAGCCCCGTTGGAAATGGTCTCATCTGACGGAGGACCAAAGATGGCGCGTATCTCAACTTGTTTTAATTCCAGCACTATTTATTATCATATAAGTCAACAACTGTTTATGATATCTACGCGACAACTTCAGCACAAGTTAGTACTGTGTGCTATTTGGACGACTTGTGATCCGTATTAACTGTAACTCTACTGCATTGCTGCTGCATGATGTGTATCCTTGTGGACAATTAATTAATGGGCAATGGTGGTGTGCTATGTATCTAGCTAGCTTGTGTGTTTAAGGAAATTGCACGCATGGTTGGCAGGGGTTATTGCATGCATGTTTTGCTCTCCAGCCCTTGGTTTAATCGTAGCAGCTAGTGGCCACCGAACTCCAGACGTCGGAGGACTCCGGCAGCATTAATTAGGTTTCATCTTTGCGATTTCTATTTGAGCAGACTTTTGTTGATTGGGGTGACGTCTGTTCAATTTGAAAGGATTTGATTGCAATTGCGACTGCTTCAAACTGCTCCACCGTTTCTACATCAAAACCGTCTATACCAAGCAGATGGAGAAGAGGACGACCATTACACCAGCTTAATCGGAGGTGTCTCGCGGTCTAACCTGCGGGATCGAGTAATTAATCGGGAGCTTTACGAGGCCCCGTGAACCAAGACACCACATTCGCCTATGTCATATTGGCCAAGCTAGCAGGCCACCGAGCGCACTTCATAAAGGGATCTTGTAATTTGTTTATCTTTGCAAGATTAATAAAATACATATTTCCCTATATTTTTATTTGTATATTTAGGTACACTGGCACACCCGTACATTTATTTTTCTCGGCGCATGAGAGATATTTTTTAAGTACTTTTCGTGTCAAACAATTGTAAATCTGTAATTGATAATGTATCAAGGATTACTTGTTGGGGATAACTGGAATTGAACTCTAAATGGACTCTTTTATACAATATATATGGATTGAAAAAAAAACTGCAGAGACATCGAGTGTACCCTAGAAGGACTCCCGTGGACACAAGAAAAGAAAAGAAACCATCAATCTACATCGAATCCGAAAAGAAAACAAAAGGTTTTTTTGAGCGAAGAAGTTTTGTAACAAGGCACGACGATTTGGGCCGCCACTCCGTGGGCCGGCTGTTGAACATTCGGGCGTGGGAAGAATAGTTGTTGGGCTGTGCCTGCTCGCGGGCCTATAAGTTAGCGTCGCGCAGGTTCTAGAAAGCAGAAGAAAGAACGCGACGCCCTCCCCACTCAATTTCGTCAAAATTGACCCAAAACCCAAAGAAATTTGAAATATGGACTCCTAGCGAAACTATTTCACAAGCCTGACCCTTCCGTGTAGCGTCCGCATACTTGGCGTTGGCCTTACACTATAACTCCTTGTGACCGGGCGTTAAACCGGTGCCAGCGTGGCGATGCCGGGGACCCACGGCAAGCCACTATAGCGCCTCGTCCACGGGCGCTATACGAGTACTTTAGCGTCTTGTCACCGGGCGCTATACCCCCGTAACCTAAAGCGGCCGAACCGCTGGGGCCAGAGGCTCACGCACAGAAGGGTTCGGCCCTTTTCCTCTCCTGTAAGAACACGGCGGCGGCGGCGGTTCCTCCTCTGCAAATCTCTCCCCCGATTCGTCGATTTCTCCGTGGATTCCGTTCGCATTTGCTCCCCCCAGGTATTCTCCTCCGATCCCCTCAGTTTGGTCCGCATGCATTTTGTCCGCTGATTAGCTGTACATTTAGGGATATCTTATGGGATTTGGGGCAAACCCTAGTTTAGGTATTCTCCTCCGATCCCCTCAGTTTGGTCCCAATTTTGGGATGGTATTTAGGGTGTCTAGTATTTGGATACGTAGCACTTTCTTGTTGGATATTAGTTAATCTCAGGGATGTTGATGGATGTTTTCCATTCTAATTATATTCTAGATGGCAAGAATTGTTCATGTTCATCACGTGGACAAAGAGGCATTTTTGGGAGGCAATGTAAAGGCGGACACGGAGGAGCGAGACTGGGTGTTCGATTTTAGTCCAACCTATGCCGAGCTATTGGAGGAAGTGAGGCTTGAGTTGAAATGGATGGACCCAAGCGATGTGGTAGAGTTGGTGGGAAGACACAATGTTGGGTATGGAGTGCACCTCCGTTGGAAGACAATGCACATATCTTCCGAGCAACGTTGGGAGGCATACAAAGAGACGGTGGGCCAATCACAAGACAAAGCTCTAGATATATTTGCTACAAGAAAGGTTGTTCCAGATTTTCACATTGACCTGAACCGTAGTGCGGCTTCCCCTTCTTGCGCAAGAAGTCCTGTCCGAACTGAGCCAAATGTTGAGGCCAATGTTGGCAAGACTACAATGAGTCGGCCTCAACCTGAAGAGACCCAACATGAAGAGGCGCAACCATCGAGCTTGATGACAGACGAACAACCTGAACTGTGGCTAGAGGAGAACGATGATATGCATGACAATAATGTAGATGATTTGGAGGCATACCGTGAAATCCCATTTAACCGAGTATTTGCATCGGATTCGGATGACGATGGTCCGGAGGAAGAAGTTGATGAGGATGGGTTGACAGCCAAAGAAGCTAACGCTTTCAAGGTTGTAACTAGCCGGGATCCAAGTATACCATTGTTCTGTGATGTTAGCCTGGCGAATCAGGCCGTGGTTGACGGTGGCGAAGGGTTCGTGCTTGGACCTAGGCCAAGTTTCCATCGGGATGTGACACAAAGACGGTATGGCATTAAGGCTGGATTGAGGTTCCGAACATTTTTGGAATTTAAGATGTGGATAAAGGAGTTCTCGGTCAAGCACCATCGACCGTACAAGGTTGTCCACTCTAACAACAAGATTAGATACACGATTAAGTGTACCGAAGATCATTGTCCATGGATTGTCCGTGCAAGGCCACGTAAATTAGGGTCCGAATGGTACATCGTGAGTTGTTGTGCAACTTGTGCGATGGCAAGAACATAGATGACCCTGCGGTCAAGAACAATCATAGACAGTTGACCTCAGAATTCATCGCTTATAGGCTTTCTGATTCCATCTTGTCACTTCCAGTAATGCCCATTAAGTCGGTCATGGAGCTTATCTATACTCTGTTCCATTACTGGGTGAAGTATGGGAAGGCATGGAAGGTGAAGCAAGCCGCATTCAAGATGTTGTATGGTGACCGGGAGGAAGCCTACAACCGTCTCCCAAGGTTGTTGGGTGCTATGGCGCATACAAACCCGGGCATGGTTTATGTGGTCGAGCCTTTTGGCCAACAAACAAGGACTTACAAAGGTGCAACCGTGCGGATTTTTGGCCGTGCTTTCTGGGCTTTTGAACAATGCATACAGACTTTCCAGCACTGCAGGCCGGTGATATCCGTCGATGGCACCTTCTTGACCGGCCAATTCAAGGGCACAGTTGGTCGCAATAAGTTGTGATGCGAACAACCGGTTGTTGCCTTTGGCTTTTGCATTGGTTTCAGCAGAGAACAACGATAATTGGGCATGGTTCATGGGTCTTCTTAGATCGAAAGTTATACCGCCGCAAAGGGAAGTATGTGTCATATCAGATCACCATCAAAGAATTTTGAACGCGGTGGAGGTTGACATTCCTGGCCGTGCTCGATTGCACCATCGATGGTGCATGCGGCATTTTTGTGCCAACTTCTTTATAGCATGTAGGAACAAGGAACTGACAGACCTTCTTCAAGAATCTTGCAAGGCTTACTCCGATCGGCGTTTCACAAACTTGATAAACACATTGCTCGCTTCACGGACCTTAGCGCAGGGGGGCATGAATTCCTGATTAGGCACCTCGGTGATAGGTTGAAGTGGGCACGCGCTTTTGATGAAGGGGGTCGCAGGTACGGTCAAATGACAAGTAACATGGCGGAATGCTTCAATAATGTGCTGAAGGGGGTCCGTGCATTGCCCGTTACGGCAATTGCTCAATACACTTTCGATAAGCTGATGAGTACTTTCTGAAATGTTCAGACGAAAACGCCAAGCAGATTCTAGGTACGTGGAAGAAGCGTAATAGGCCTTACGAATACCCACCTAAGGTTGATCATTGGTTGACATATCAGTCACGGAAGGCGCACACTTTAAAGCTTGTATGCTTTGACAACGATCAAATGATTTACCAAGTAAACGAGCCTGGAGGCAGCACAAGCGATGGTGTGCAACATGGAGGCAGGAGTTTCGAGGTCTCGTTAAATCTGAGTGCTCGTGCATGAGACCATCGTTGCTGCATCTCGCGTGCTCACATTTGCGGGCGGCGGCACGACTTAGAAATGTGAATGTTAACAATCCGCTGACCGTGAGGGAGTCCGAGTACTCGATCGAGACAACGAGGAAGACAAGGGATCCTAGATTTCACTCGTACTTTGACCAATCGCGGTGGCTTGAGTATCATGGAATTCAGATGTGGCCCGATCTAGAGTTGAAGGTGGTTTCACAGGGTAGACGGAAAACCAAGCATCTTAGGGGTGACATGGAAGGATGGGGTGGTGGCGGCCGCCGAGAAATGGGCAACAATATATTCGAGGAGCCTTCTGAAAGATCAAGGTGTGGAGATTGCAACGTGGAGGGACACAACACTAGAGGTTGCAGCAGCCAGGAATCTAGAAAAAGATCAAAGGGGAATGCGGCAAGCATAAGCCAACATGGTGGCAAACAACAAGGTAGTGCCCAGCAAGCTCCAAGCCAACAAGGGGTTAGCCAAAAAGAAAGTACACGAGATGGTTCTAGCCAACCATAGTTTTGAAAAATGGACCGGACCGGCGGTCCAACCGGAATAAACCGGAACCGCAGCCCTCCGCGGTCTGTTTAGCGCATTGGACCGGACGGCCAAGCGGACCGGACAAAACCGGGCGGTTTGGCTCGAACCGCCCGGTTCACTTGCCATTCCAAAAAAACACCGTTTTTTAGGGTTTTCTCCTCTCGGCTCTCCTCAATTCCTCATTCAGACTCTGCCCCCGTCTCCCTCCCTCGTCCCGCCGCCAGGCCGCCCGCCGGGAAGCCCCTGCGCCGCCTGCCCTCCAGGCTCCAGATTCCCGCGCCCGCGCCCGCGCCTCTCCGGCTCTCCGCCACACGCGTTGCCCGGATCTCCTCTCCGTCACCAGTGACCAGCGCCGCCCCGCCTCTCCGCCAGCAGCAGGGAGCCAGAGACGCCCGACGGCCCGAGGCTCGACTCCGGCCAGTCCATCAAGGTATGGAGTTCTCAATTTCTCCCTCCTCCTTGGTTCTCCCTCGGTCCCTCCTCCTTCTCTGTTCTTCAAGACTTCATGTTCTCTGTTCTTGTACTACAGTGGTTCATGGATTCGTCCGAGACGCCCGTGACTGATGGCACCTTGGCAGCGGTAGAGACACAAGCATCTCAAAGACTGCGAGCGAAAACTGATCCGGCATGGGGGCACGCCCAGGAAGTTGAAGTTGTTGTTGAGGGAACAAAGAAGAAGTGGATCCGCTGCATGTACTGCAACGAGTTGTTCAAAGGTGATGGTATTCATTGATTGAAGCTTCATTTGGCTGGAGAAAAGGGTAATGTGAAGCAATGGAGGATTTTGCAGGGAGGAAGAGGAAGGCCGATGAAGATGCAGCCCGTGTTAGAGCCAGTATTGAAGGGGCTGAAGATTCAACTCAAGTAGTTGCTGCTGCTCAACGATCCACTCGAGCGAAAAAAGGCAAAGCTGTTGCTGCCTCAAGCATGTCAACAACAAACCGTGCAGCAGACCGATTCTTTTTATCTAGAGGCCAACCAGGTGATCAACAAACAATGAAGAGTGTGCTATAATCTCAAGAAGCATTAGACAGAGTTGATCTCATTATCAGCAAATGGTTTATTGATGCATCTATTCCTTTCAATGCAACTACTTCTAGATACTATCAACCTATGATCAACGCAATTGCTGGTGTTGGTATTGGTTATAAAGGGCCAAGTATGTGGAGAATGCGCGGCCCTTTGCTAGCAAAGAATGTTGAAGAAACAAAGAAGTTTGCGGAGAGCTACCGCAAAGCATGGAAGGAGAGTGGCTGCAGTATTATGGCTGATGGTTGGACTGATAAAAATTTGCAAAAGCTTGCTATTCGAGTCTTAAGCCAAACTTGTAGTGCTTCGGGCTGTGAAAGAAATTGGAGTTTGTTTGAGCATATACATTCCAAAAAGAGAAATAGACTTGAGCATCAAAGGATGAATGATATTGCTTATGTTCAATGCAATTCGAGGCTTCAACAAAAGTAATTTTACTAGTACTTTCTGTTTATTTGTTCTCGTTTATTTGCTGTTTTTAATGGCTGCAACCTTCCCTCTCCCTCCATGCCATGTGTTACCCAAATCTCTACAAGAAACTATGACCCTATTTGTTTGGAGGACATTGGCAAGTTTGCCGAAGATTGGATTTTTGAAGATGGTCCTAAGTGCTAAATGGGGAAGAAATTGGTGTATACCGGAAAAATTTGAAATCAGATGACACAAAGATACGCAATTCCATGGCCATGAATGGTAATGTTTCTCTTCTAGCTAAACTTCTCATTTCTGATTTTTTTTCTCTATTGGTTCTGATTTTTAGCACATAGAAATGTGTAGATGAGGCTCAATGGATTGATGAAGACTATGACATTGATGCTTCTCAAGAAACTGATGAAGCAAACATGCCAGCAGCTGACGAAGACCAAAGTGGTGGAGTCCAAGATCAAGATATTGGAGATGGACGTGATGAGGATGAAGATCATGTTGGGAATGTGACAGATTGAACCTACCAATTCCAATATCGCCGAGTTTGTTGCTTTGTTTCATGAAGTCTCAGTTTGTTGCTTTGTTTAATGCAGTCTCAGTTTAATTATTCAGCTATTGGCCTATGTGCCTGATTGTTTGTTGCTTGCTGTCATTGTGTGAGACATTGAGTGCTTGCTGTTGCTGAGACATTGAGACATTGCTTGCTTGCTTGCTGTCATTGTTTGAGAGTTGAGACTTGAGAGTTTGAGAATATGTGGTTGGATATGTGCCTGTTTTCTTTTACTAAAATTTATTGTCAGCACTGTTATTCATATTGTCATGAGAGAGACTGCTGTTTTTCTATTTTTTTTGCAGTATTTAATTAAATATATATTATTTTATATCTTAAAAAACCGGACCGGTCCAACCGGTGAACCGGCAGTTCGACCGAAAAAACTGGAATCGACAGCCTCGTCGGTTCGTGGTCCGGTCCGGTTTTTCAAAACTAGGTAGCCAACAAGGTCCTAGCCAACAAGGAAGTACACGAGATGGTTCTAGCCAACAAGGAAGTACCTGAGGGAGAGGTCACCAACGAGGTACTCGTAGCCAACAAAGAGGGACACGAGGGAGACATACATTTCAAGCTCCAGGCGTCAACCGGGGTGGTGGTATGATTGGATACCTATCAGGACCATTTCCGTAAGAATTTTTTTATTCCACTACATATTTGTTTCCGCAAGAATTTTTTTATTCCACTATATATTTGTTTCCGTAAGAATTTCTTTATTCCACTACATATTTGTTTCCGTAACATACATTATGATGCTACGTTACCAAAACTAACATATACGTTGCACATTTTGTAGGTATGGCCGGTACTCAACCTCCGAAGGCGCCACCTAAGTGGGACGATGAAGAGGAGGGGGACAAGGGTGAGAGGCCAGGGTGGCGGAAGGCAGCTGAGATGAAGGTGAAAGAGCAGGAAGCAAGGGAGAGGGAGATGGAAAGAATTATGAAGCACAATCAGGAAGTTCAAGAGAATTCTCGAATGAGATTTGAGGCGCACATGTACAGTTGGAACTGGGAAATTTGGTTGAAGCAACAAGCTAAGCTTAGGAAGAAAGAACAAGTAAGGAAATTAATTGAGTCATGGGAAAGGTCAGAGAAAGAAGCCGCCAAGAAGAGGGAGAGGGAGGAGAAGGAATGGAAGGAGAAGCTGGTTCGTGAGGCTAGTCGCGCAACGGCACTCGAGGAGGAAGCTGAGCTGAAGGAGAGGAAGAGGAAGGGAAAGGGTCCTTGTTCGACCCAATACACTCTTGTTTAGCAGTTTAGTTCAGCAATGCCGTGTGATGACCTTCATGTGAACATTACTTTAATGTCGAGAACTACGTATTAGAATTTGTAATCTGTATTGAACTATGAGTTGTGATGCCCCATTTGATTCAGGACATTTTAGATTCCAAGTGTGAACATTTTAATTGTGGTCCATGTTATTTATATCATGCTGTTGCACTCAAACAGCAGCACATTGTTGGAATTTTTTGTAAGTGGTCATTTAACGCCTAATGGTAGGGCGCTATACATATTAATTCCAGATAACAGAAGGTTCCAGTAGCGTTTTGGTGGCCGAAATTTCTCGAAGTCAGAGCATAATGCCTTGTCATCAGGCGCTACACTTAACAGGTTAGCGCCTGATGTTGAGGCGCTATACATATTAATTCCAGATAACAGAAGGTTCCAGTAGCGTTTCGGTGGCCGAAATTTCTCTACGTCAGAGCATAACGCCTTGTCACCAGGCGCTACACCTACCGGGTTAGCGCCTGGTGTTGAGACGCTATACATATTAATTCCAACATAACAGATAAAATGAGCTCTTCAGTTCAGTTCTGGACACCAAATAGATACACTACAGGATCAAAAATGTGCCATACATCAACAGAAAAAGTGATTCTTGCATTGCACCAGAGCACACCAAATAGATACACAACTAGCACCAGAGCAACAAATAGAGTTATAACGGTTCAACTAGCATCAGAGCACACCAAATAGAGTTCGCAAAACAGA
The DNA here is from genome assembly GCF_000005505.3 of Brachypodium distachyon. Classification (NCBI taxonomy): domain Eukaryota; kingdom Viridiplantae; phylum Streptophyta; class Magnoliopsida; order Poales; family Poaceae; genus Brachypodium; species Brachypodium distachyon. Next base: position 12,943,009 of record NC_016132.3, on the reverse strand, counting down.
CATAGTTCACAAAACAGAGCATTTACGAGAAGCATTGCAGTTATCTAAAAACACATCTACTTCCTAGACCCTCTCCCTCTCTTCGTAGCCAACTTCTTCCTCCGTCGGGGTGGTTCCGCGTCCTGATCATCTTCATGTACCTCTTCCTCTTCCTCTCTTTCTTCCTCTTCTTCGGAGATGCCCCTCATCCGTCTCCTTGTACATGAGCTGAAATTAGCTTCCTCTGCCGCTTCCTCATCTTCACTGTCGGAATGAACGACCACCTTCTTGTTTTTCGTCAAATAATCCGATGGTGTAAATCTGTGGGGTCCCTTTCCCTTGTTTCCACGCTGCTGCTTAGGGATTGAACGTTGATAATCAGCTAAGGTGGTGTCGTCTTCCACATCTGGTCCTTCCTACATTCGATTACCCGTAAGACAAATGCGTCAAACCTTGTCATGGATTTAACATGACATGACAATTGCATTAATGTAAGCACAATTCAAACCTCATTGGACAAGTCATCTTGAAGATCTTCATCAGCATCGGTGGGTGAAGACGAACTAGACAGTGCTGACGATGACATCTCGGGGTCACGGCAACCTCCTATTCAGGTTGGCTAACCGCCGTAGCCTATTGCCTTGCCACTGTATTGTTCAGAAATGAAAAATTGATTTGTCGGTTCACATATATGCAAATACAAGACATCCAAGCACGCACCTTCATAAACTTCCTTAGTGTACTCTTCCCCTTTTTCCCGTGAGGAGTTTCATCGAGAACTATCTCGGTTCTGTCGGCGTCCTTCCTGATCTCATCACGCTGAAATGAGGAAAACAATGTGTAACAATAGAATATTCAAAAAGCACAAAAGACTGGAGAAGCATAACACCGTTACCACAAAGTGCAAGACATTAGCATATGATGTTTGCCTCCCATCCTTTACAAGCCTGTTGTACTCCGCGTTTGATGCCTCATCGAATAGGTTGTCATCTTCCAAAATTTCATGGTTGTAGGCGGGCCGGCAAATCTCTGCTCTGGTGTTCTCAAGATACCAACGCAGGTAGTTGTTAAATGCCTCAGGATTTGCCACCCGTTGGGGGGTTCCTTCACCATTCTCCATCTTGGCCAAGCACCTTTTGAACTTGTCCACATGCACCCTATGTTCCTTAGGCCAATTTTGTTTGCTCTTCTGTTTTTTCCTATCAAGCCTACAAATATTTGGAAGGCACCATATTATTGCGGCAAAAAGGTAACACCGCAAAGCTTAATGGGAACAACAAAAACTTACTCGTGAAGCTGTATGTTCGTGTCCTTCCACTTTGGCGGATTGGTCTGCAACAACCCAAACTGTTGCATCACATGATGTGGTTGATGAAGTTCAACCGCCCACATGCATATCAGTGGACATCGCATCAACCACAGATGTCTTTCTTCCAAGCACTTCGGGTTTAGCTCATAATCGAATGGGACACCGAAATCGTCCCCACTACCATATGGCTGCCATTCCACCTTAAACATATCACAAGCATCGCAATGTTCGGTTACCATAGAGCAATGAAATCATAATAATTTTCTGCAATAACAATATTTACCTGCTCAGGGGTTAAAGTGTCGAACTCGTTCGTGTACTGCTTGTACAGAAGTTTAGTGTCGTTCCAGTTATCTCTCGTACGGTCCCACTTGTAAGCCCAAGTGGGTCTCCGCAGCGGGTCTTCGTGATCGTCCCAATCGTTGAATGCCAACGTTTCCGGTCGTCCAACGGGGAAGCGTTCCCAGCTCCAAACAGACAGTAGAAGCAATGGACCACCTATGCTGCTGTCTGGTTTGCTCCCACGACAAGCATCGTCCAACTAAAACAAAAGGTAATCAACAAATAAATTAAGGCATGTCATCACAGGTCATTGCACATAGTAACAACAATGAAATATTAATTACCTGCCGATAAAGGTAGGCAAGTGCAGCTGTGCCCCAGCTCCAATTTTAGTCCCATACGGTCAAGGCTTTCAGCCAATGCCATTGAGCTGTCCTGCCACCCCCGTCAGCAAACAGAGTGCGTGTGATGACATACCACACGTATGCTCGTGCGTCCTGCTCAACCACTTCGATGGCAGCATCCTCAGGACACTCGGAGAAGTTCTCAACGATCCAAGTGTACGTTGCGCCCGCTGGCACTCTGTCGTTAGCGGGGTCCTCAGGGGCCTCCGGTGCCCTACGAATAAGATCCGCCATCTGCTGGCGCCATCCTGAAGAGGCCGTATTGATACATACTGGTTTCCCGCCGATGGGGAGTGCCAGGATCATGGACATGTCCTGAAAGTCACAGTCATCTCACTGGTCCGGAGGTGAAAAGTGTGGGTCTCAGGCCTCCACTGGTCGACAAGCGCGGTGATTGCACAAGCGTTCATCCAAGGTGTCGACCGGGTCACCATATGGATGAACGGAAGGAGCCATGTCCTCAAGATGAACGGTGTGTACCGCTCATCGTAAGACATGGCGCCTGAGGAGGCACCGTGAGACCTAAGTTTGAGGGATCCAAGATCCTACAAAACAAGTACAAAAGCCATTAAAGTTACGATCGTCTCACTTACACGTTTGGAACAAAACAATGACAAAAAGAAGCAACATGTAAATGCTCATTACCATTTGTTCATCCCGTACCAAATGCCCACGGTGAGCCATGTCGTAGTGATCCATTAGGAGCGCCATCCTACATGTTCCAATTAAGACATATTAACAAACGAAATGACACCCGTACTCCGAACTATAGCAACAAAGCAAGCCTTTTCTACAAATCCATCTTATGAATTGAAGACAACCATCGAATGAACAAACCAAACCAGTCATGCCTAAGAAATAGTTATAACAATTAACACAAAATAATTGATTATAACAGCCATCCCACATGCATGGAAAAGAGCATACTTTCTGAGGTCTTGTTATCCCCAACAATACAACTTCGTATAACATATCAAGGTATTTGAGCAATAAGTTTTTTCTTCATACAAAACTAGCAACTACCAGCCGGCCACATTCCAAAAAAACCTAGCTTTGTTTTCAAAAATATTGGCATTATGACATTGCATGCAACAGTAGCAAAGTGAAGAGAGAATAGGTTGCTTAGTACCATTAAAGTGAGGCTGCAGCTGGGAGTCTGGGAATGCATAAAACAATAGATCAAACTAATTTAAAGTTTCCCTTCCATTGGCCTTTGCATAAGTTTCTCATTCCTATGTCGACAATGATTTTTGTGTAGTAAATTAAGGGTCAGGCTGGCATCTCTAATAGAAAAAACAAGAAACAGGGTACAGCAATGTCAGCATCAAATACTATTATGTCCTCAAAACAGATGGACAAAAATTGGGTAGGACGATAAAGTTGACCCATCTTGAATTCAACTAACTATGTTCTTCTAGACAGTACACACATGGCAAGGTGGTAACTACTGGTCAAAATCGGAACATTTCTTTTCCAGAATTAGAGTCATGTTCTTACGGGAGAGGAAAAGGGCCGGATAGAACCTCGAACTCTAAATGTACAGCTAATCAGCGGACAAAATGCGGACCAAACTGAGAGAATCAGGGGAGAATACTTGGGGGGAGCAAATGCGAACGGAATCCACGGAGAAATCGACGAATCAGGGGAGAGATTTGCAGGGGAGGAACCGCTGCCGCCGCTGTGTTCTTACGGGAGAGGAAAAGGGCCGAACCCTTCTGTGCGTGAGCCTCTGGCCCGAGCGGTTCGGCCGCTTTAGGGTACGGGGGTATAGCGCCCGGTGACAAGACGCTAAAGTACTCGTATAACGTCCGTGGACGAGGCGCTATAGTGGCTTGCCGTGGGTCTCCGGCATCGCCACGCTGGCACAAGTTTAACGCCCGATCACAAGGCGTTATAGTGTAAGGCTAACGCCTAGTATGCGGGCGCTACATGGAAGGGTCAGGCTTATGAAATAGTTTCGCCAGGAGTTCATATTTCAAATTTCTTTGGGTCTTGGGTCAATTTTGTCGAAATTCACCCCTCCCCACCACCGGACCACTCTCTCTATTTCCTCCTGTTTGTAGGCGGCGGCGGAGGCGGACAAACCCTAACCCAAGGAAGAAGAATTTCTCATGCTTTCACCTTTCGATTCTTTCCCCTTGGCGATCGAGCAAAGTGTGGAGAATTCGTGACGGACTCCTCCTAATTATTTGCTGGCGACGATCGATGGCTCTTCGGAACGCGGCGAGGAGGCTTGGTGGGTCTGTGCTCCAGCGAACGCAGGTGGCGGTCGCCTCACCTGCTGTTCCCGAGGGGTAACGCGGTCTCTTCTCGCCGAGGCTCTACAGTACCGAGGTCCAAAATTTCCCATCTTTTTTTCCCGGCTAGTTATTTTCTCTACGTGCCATGGAATCAAGGATCGATCTAGCTGCAATCCAACTCTTTCCGTTTGTGTTAATTTGATCGACTTATTAGGTCTGTTCTATTGGAAACAAGATCGACATTTTTTACCCAAAGTAGCAGTTTTGAGCAGCCTGGCAACCTTTCCTGGTTGATTTACTAAACAAATCTCGGTTGGATGCCTTGTACAAGCAGCAACACCTCGTATGTTTAATTTGCTGCTGCAGTTTTCATATGATGAACCGTGCGTCAACCCTTTTCCTTGCGTCAACCGAAACATGGCAGAAATCTTTCCTAGCTAGCTACTCAAAATATCCATGTATGCATCATTCTGTGGGATGGCAATTTTCTTTGTGTATTCATACAGCAAGTTACTGAGAAAACTTTTAAACTGAGCGAAATCCAGCAGAAGAAAGAGGAGCTTCCGTAATAGTCGGTTGATGAACCATCTTTCTGTTCAAATCACGCCAAGGCCAGATGACCCTGAATGGTCGGTACAATTATGTTAATGCTCTCTAGCTGTTAATTTCTTCCTTAGTTAGTGTCCTCTTTGACATGAATTGCTATAATCCCATCTGTAGGCTAGGGATCCGGATAGGGAGATGGCTGAACGCTGCGGTGGAGATGACTGGGGTTTCTACACTTGTCATGGCATTGTATGGTCATTGGCTCGTCCGGTCTGAGAGAAGGTATTGTAAAGATGGGAAGGAAGCTCTGGGTGTGAAGAACAAGCAAGACTGCAAGAGGGTTGAAGATAACGACTTATTTGGTGAAGAAGCAAAGATGGCACATACCGATTAACTTGTTTTCCACCACTATATTATCATAAGTCGAGTAGTGTTTATGATATGTACCGGCACTTAAGCATGATACTACCTCCGTTCCTTAATTCTTGTCGAAATATTACATGTATCTAGACAGTTTTTAGTAATAGATACATTCATTTTTTAGCAAATTTGAGACAAGAATTATGAAACGGAGTGAATATCTATTACCCTATAATTCTTGTCTCAAATTTGACAAAAACGGATGTATCTATTTCTAAAAAATGTCAGACACATGCCGTTCCGCGGAGCAGTATTTACTTGCCGTCACTCCGCCGACGTATACTCCATAGAACTCCTGAACTCCTCCCCCTGTGGATCCAGGTACGATTGATTATTTCTTCCGCGGCCATATATTAGCAGAGCCTCCCCTCTTTCGTACCACAAACTTACTTTTATCACACGCATACAGCAGGGGCAACAAGGATCCGATCCAAGAAATTCATTGGGCGAAACTCGATCAATCCATGGCGGCGGCGGCTCTCCGGCAACTTGGGCTCTCCGGCAACTTGGCCGCACTGCACTCCGGCCAACGGCAATGCTCTACCAATTCCAACCCCAAGCCAGACTTAATTTTCAGCAGCATCAGACCTAGGGTTCGTTACCTTTACCAACTTCCTTTGGTCGATTTCTCTCCGCGCGCATCATTCGTTCCTAATTGTTCGTTTAAATTTCACAAAACCACACTTTTTAAGGCAGCTCTATCGCGGAGCCACACTTAACGAAATACCGCTCGCAAAACCACATTTTTTGAACCAAATTGTCTCGTTAAGTCCGAAACGGCTTATGTTGCTGGTTTTGCTCGAGTCCGGACAGGTGAGATCGGTCGCCACGTCAGACCAAACCGGACCCGTTAGCCCGTCACCCCCGGCCCGTTCTCCTTCGCGTAGTCTAATTCCCCACCTCCATGACGAACTCCACCTTGAGATCAGGCAGGGACGGTGGAGCGGCCGCCGTGGCCTGGCCGAGCTCGGAGGCCCGGATGCTGGCGAGGTCGGGTTGGGTCCATCCCCAATCAATCCATTGTGCGGCAGCAGGGATTTGGCTCTCTTGCCGGCGGCAATGAGCTGCATGCTGTCGAGGGCGCCGGTCGGCAGGGTCGTCTTCCCGATGGGCCTTCTAATGGGCGCGCTGGAGAGGTGGGTCTGTCGGGCCGTGAAGCCGCCGCTATTGAACAGAACCCCTAACTATATATGTAAGCAAAATTCTCATTATCAGATGATTATTAGGTAATTAAAATATTTGGTAAATCATTTTTGTGCCTCCTAGGATTGCACCATGCACAATAAAAAAGAAGGCGTGGCTCAGTATGAACAAATCCTGATGAAGGAAGAGGAGCTGTACGACCTCATGTCTGACTTCCATAGCAAGTTCAGGATTACCGGGAGCAGAGGCTGGCGGAATAGTGAGCTTCTGCACAGCCTTTCTGCACAAGTTGAGCCTAGACATGATGATTCTCACTGGTAAATAAACAGATTTTCTCGTCTTCTCTTTCTGTTTTCAGATTTTCAATACGATCATCATCTGAACCCAACCCCCCCCCCCCCCCCCCCACCCCCCCTGCAGGCGCCTGAATCGAAGATGTCAAAGCTACCGTCGTTTTTTCACGATTCTGGGGGCGATTTATTTCCTCAAGGTGTTTCCTATGGGCTTGGGTTGGCTGATGGGATACCCTGAACCAACTGATTTACCCTTGGCCTGGTTCAAGAAGTCAAATCAATGAAGTCAACATCTCTTGTCTGGCAGTTGCAAAAAATAAAAAAAAATCATATCGTGTCGGTCGACTAGCTTTCCAGCTGCAAGCAGGATGTGTTTCGCAAAACTAGCTAGAAATTAATGCTTATCTGTGCTGGCATGCACTTAATTTGAGCATGTATGAAGGTCATTAGTACTGCTCTTATATATATGATCCTTGGTCGCTTCGTCAGACCTAGTCATGATCGATCTGGTTGTGAGTGAGTTAAGTTAGCAGAGTTGGTTTATTTTAATTTGGTGTCTTCCTCTTGTGTTATGCTAGGTGATATTATGTCTTCGTGTGCTTGCTTGCTGGTATAACAATTGTATGGCATGTTACAAATATTGATCATCTGTTTATGTTTTTCTGACCATCGCCTTGTGTTATATAGATGCAATTCCTCTGGGAATTGCTGTTTAGATGTCAGTACACAATGAGGACAAAAACAGTCGTAATGCTTTCTCATCAACTGATCATATCTAGTTCAGAACAAACGTTGCATTTGGTTGTTTTTCGCACTGCCAATTCCCCTGTTGCTAATTGCTGCCACTGAACCATCTCCCGCTTACTGAAATTTGCTTACTTAAACAAATAAGAGAGTAGCGTTTAGGCAATTTGGTTGGTTTCAACACATATACTCGCTCTACCTGGATCCAGCAAGATATAGTACTGTAGCAAAATTGGTTTGTCAGGCAGGCTTACCTTGTGTCATTTGGAAACCTTAACACTCTGTTGAAACCTTGTGTCATAGTCTAGTGCTATATCTTGCTGGAATCAAAGGTTTGAGGGAAGCGGGCCTCAATCTCTGTGGGGGAGTATCAAAGGTCTCAGATGAAGTTTGGCTTTATCATAGTCTATTACGATCTTCCTTTTGCTGTACTGGCTTTTGGTTTTTGTTGCTGTAAGACTTGACGCTCTCCTTCCAAAACAGAATGCCCACTTTGCTGCGTGTTGGAGAAAGAAAGAAAGAAAAAAGCGTCTTGGTTTGCTTTAGTTCGACCGCGAATTAAGGTATGTTATGGAAGGGTTGAGGCAGGATAATGCAAGATACATCGATCAGGCAACAACAAGTACAGCCGGCGATTTAATCTACGAGCCAAGAGCCGCATCCCAATCTGAAGAAAATGCAGAACAAGGAAAAAAAACATCTGTAAGAATTTGGGCCGCCACTCGATGGGCCGGCTGTTGAAATGACGTGAATAGAGGTATAAAAAGTTAAAGTGACATTTTTCCAAGTCAAGTTTTTTAATGTCATATCTCCAAGTCAAATTTTTGTAATGTCATATCTCCATAGATCCAATTAACCCTTTTATAAAAACCAGCTGCTTTTTTGTTTTTCCGGTTTGGTATCGGGCACAGTCAGGTTCAAATTGGAACCGGCGGTCCGGTTTTCAAAACCATGGAGTAACAAGTTGTGGACTTTGTAGTCATAGATCACACAGCCATACAGCGGCTGCGCTTCAAACTTGTTGCATGCTCTGCGTTCATGACTCTTAAGCCTGTAAGATCACCAGGTGATCGACGTTCGTTGCGGTCACACGGCACGAGATAATCCACGGACAACGTGGAACAAGCAGAAAAGTTGCAGCAAAGGCAGGGCTCAATTAGGCTACGCTTTTCACAAAGATAGTTTAAGCATACACCTCCTGGGGGCGGTAGTGCTGACAATGAGCAAAACAAGCTGTTTGATCAAGTACTAGCTAGCGCAGAAGATGGAGACGATTAAAATACATTAAAAAACCGCGGTGTGAATTCTGCCAATAAGGCTTAGCCAAAGTTGCAGATGGGCTAGTTTAAAAAATCTCACCAAATAGTAATTCTACAAATTATCATGACAAGGGAAAATTAATTAAATTATCTAAAGTACAACAAAATTAGAACCAACACCTAGTAGCATATAACTGAAATCATGCCTGGTGGATTCACATTCGCGTCCTTTGCCTGCTATTCCTGTCTTCATCTTGTTCCACCTGTCCCATACACAAGCGAGAAATAAACGATACTGAAACAGGAATTGAGCTAATTCAAAATTAGCTTCAGGATATATCTTCAGCGATGACATTTTATATACTCAGGAGAAATGTCTTCCGTGATGACATTTTTTACTATTTTTTTCCTTGCAATATATGTGTAAAGAATAGAATCAAGATACATAACATTCAAGGATTTTTGCAAGGAAAATAGAATGATATTATTCTCGCATTCCCAACTCGTATACTTTTACATGTAACTGTGGCAAAAGGTTTTAAATATCGAATGCATGTATACTTATGTGCCTTGGATGGAGTACCAATTTTCCACTAGCAACTTATTGGATCTTACTAACATCAATATGTAACAAAACAAAAAGATGTGCTTGATTTTATCCATGCTTTCAAGTCACACAATTTATCATGACATCATGGAAAAGTATTCATATCAAAGTGATTGATTTACCTCGGTGATAACCTTGGTAGACTTCCTCCCGATCTTCGATCTCGAATTAGAGCTTGATCCCTTGGGCTTTTTTGTTACTGGCTCATCTAAACCGTCACCATCTTCATCGCCTGCAAACATTACATTGGTAGCATGTTAGTAGGGAAAGACAAATCAGAATGGAGTTTTCAAGGTCCATAATTTATAAAATGTAAAGTTTCTTCAAATTATCTAGGTAACACAGAAAAAAGGAGAGGTGTCTACGCCAAACAGAGGATCCTGCAGGTGCTTACCATCCTCACCAAGGCCTTCAAAATCTTCCATATCTTCCATGTCTTCCATGTCACCCATCTCGATCTCATCACCTTCAACATACTCTATCTCACCTTCCTGTATTAGCAAGTGAACCAACAATACATGGGAAAGCTTGTGAGCAGTGAGAACACAATGAAGCAGCCTTAGTTCTCAATACTCAGTACTATGCTTACTTCTTCCTCCTCTTCCTCAGGAGCCAAATCAATATTTTCTATGTCAAGAATATTATCAAATTCCTTGAAGGGGTAATTATAAATGTCACCATAAACACCTTTCCTCAGGCGCTCCTTTAGTTCACTTTCAATATTCTGCATGACAGAGAGCAGATGTTAGAATATGGCAATGTATAATAGACATGTGATGAAGATTACACACAAATAACCTTTTCTAGTTGAGCAGCGGTTTCAGCTTTCTCCAATCTTCTGAGATCACGCTGAGTCTTCTTCCTGGGCACTGTCATTATCTTCTCCCTAACAGAATGGAAGAAAATGTTTAGCAACTTTTCGGAGAAGTTAACATCAGCTTGTGAGTGAACTTGGTTTACATATATAAAAGGCACACATATCATCTCACCAAGTCACAAGTGATCACTACTCAAATGATTTTTTCACTATCACAAATAGGTTTATGGTCGCCATAATATAATAAGAGTAGTATTTTGACCAAGGGAAAAAACTAATCTGAAGAAGTTGTTTGTCTTACGGAACTAAACAGCCCAAGAAGCCTGATTGGAGCAGGATTGATCAAGGAAGAAGAAGAGGAGGAGCAGGACAGAAAGAGGGCTAACTGGAACCAAGATCCTAGGGTTTCAACCCTTTGGCAGACGCAGCCAGCCCTAGTGAGATTGCCTGGAGAGAATTGAGAAGAGCAGACAGTACTGGCGGCGGCGAGGCTGGTCGATGCCAAGATTGCTGACTGCAAGGACAAATGGGAGTAGAAACAATGGCTCACGTATGGGCCCTAGGACGACATGAATGCAGCCCTAGCTAAAAGAACCTCTGAACCCCTTAAGAAGTTTAGGTTGGAGAATGGATGTTGGAAGGTAAAAATGGCTGTCGTGTGGGCCTGATGGCGTAGGACGACATGAAATCAGTCAGAGCTACCAAGAGCTGCAGTGAACCCCTTAAAGATGTTTAGGAGTGTAAATATGTGATTCAAAGTTCATGACCCTGAATGACCGATGCACGCAAGTTGAAGAACAGTGCGTGCATTTTCTCTGCAAGAAAAAACAGTTTTTTTTTTCATGTCTACCTAATTGATTGTGATCATCATTTAGCCACTTCTCGTTCTTAAATCTAGCTATATGTTTGGCAATTCCAATTATTCCACTTGACACAAAATATCTCCTCAATGAAGCCTAATCCATCGCATAGAATAACAAAGCCTAAAATACAACGAGAACTATAAGCATTCAGAAAATTAGAAAAACAATAAAGCAATGTGGAAGATCAACCTGCAGAAACCTACTATTTTATATGTTGTTTCCAAGAAAAAGTGTAGCTGCAATAGAACAATGCAAATAATACACAGGGTAAACCTTGCAACAATATCCCAGATGATGGATACCTGTAAGTTCATGACTTAACCATGTAACAACTTCAGCATTCCTAATCAGCCTTGTGGCATGATCAATGCCAAGGATTGTAAATTATGTACTGTGTTACAGTATCTAACGTACTTTTCTTTTTTACATTCTGCTGTTTTGGCAAATCATGAGAGAAAAGCAAATAGAACGACACATAGAACATGAATGAATTAGTATGCGGTCTTTCATCAATCATGTGTCACATTCAAATCAATATATCACATTTCCGCCTATCAGATCACACTCAGGACTCAGCAGCAGAACATTATTACACAATATGTTGTGCAAACCAAGAAATGTGCTTACCTCACTTTAAGTTGAAGTTTCCTCATTCTTATCCGATACTGAGTCATTTTTGTCAGGCGCTGCTTTATCTTGTGCACAAGTAGCTTGGGCCAAAACTCCTTTGATAATGAAATGAAGGCATGCATAAGACTAACTAGACTCATATTTAGATGGAATGAGAAAGACTAGTTAGAAATGCATACGAGATGCTTGTTGATGACTTCCATTGCTTTCTCATAATTCCTGGGAAGTTTGACCCTCTCCCATAATTTGTTTGGCAGATGAGCTCTTTCAGCAGTTTTCATGTATAAGTAGAAAATACCTGCATGATCAGTCAAAGGAACAAAAAAAAAACAGCATCAGCAAAAGATTCTGATGATGAGTAAGTTTAGTTCCACTTCCAAAAAGAACTAAGAGGCTAAGAGCACAAGAGAAGTTCATAACTAGGAGATAACTGGATAGATGTCTGAGCAAATAGATAAAGAAAATATTGCAACACCTTGTGGTTTCTATGCGATTTCCTCCAGGAAAAATCACATGTTCAATTTCCTTTAACAAAAATATCTTGCAGAGGTGCGAAACTGCAAACAATTTACTTGATTGTGGCTATTCCCAAGACTACTACTAGTGTCAAAAAGATAGTGCAGCATCCAGACAATTGAACCATGAAAAAACAGGACAACAAACTTCTGGACTCATCATTTACCACTCCAGCTTACTCAACCTCCAGACTTTTTGTCGTCAGCTTTCAGGAACATGGATTACTCAACGCAAGAGGCGACACCTTTACACAACCCTTTCCATGAACTCCAGCGGCGAGGGAGCTGAGATCAGGAATCAGCACACTGCCCTGCACCGGAAGGGTGGACACCATCCAGAAACAGATCATTGGCAATGCAATCTGAGGCGGGTGGGTGCAGATCTAGCATGTGGGGAAATAGGGAGGTGCTCCTGTCCAGATAATGGAAGGCAGCGCCAACAGCCATGTCACCTAAGCCATCCGCGGCCGTGTTGTGGCGTTATACAGCGGCAAGCTCCGGAGGACAGCTGCAGCTGCATCATCCTCCGCTTCATCATGCTTAACTGCGGATTATAACCAAATCTTATTTCATATTCATGATTAACAGATCTGAGCACTTGTTTTCATTTTTGTTTTGTTTTTCCCCGATCCGAAAGCATTTGTCCCTGACTTCACATGTGTGTTCAAATAATTTTGTTCATCCAATTTTCTTGGTTAGGCAATTGTTTCTGACATAACATATGGGTCACTTACGTATTTGTTCACCCAAATTTCTTAATATGTTGTGATTTGTACATATGGTACATCCAAAAAAAGGTTTAGCTTTCTACATGAACAAAACTAAGAAGCCAAAACTTCAAGATTCTTTAGTGATTTTACCAAAAAAAAATGTATTTGTGAACAAGAATGTGCTTCTCTTATCAAGGAATCTTATTTTTCATGTTCTTCATGTATGAGTGTGAGATCAGGTTCCGCATATGATGTAGAAATTAGGTAGGTATCATCTGTGTGAATGTGTTTGTTGATTTGTTCATGAATCAATTGTATTATTTAGTTTGTACATGGAATATTTTTGTCCATAGTTTGGAAGAAACTTCTCCATGTCTGCTGTGCAATTGTTGCAAAACATTTTGTAATTAAATACAAATAATTTCAATCTTTTGCATTTGATCATGAATTATTTTGCAATGGATCAGAAACAATTCTGAGTCAAATTATGATGATTCCAGTGCTCAATCCTGAGAATGAATAGGAAACTTGATAATAATTTTGAATCAGATAGGGTATGCTTATGTTGATTTTAATAAATTTCTGCTGGTTCACATCAAGGTTACTGGGATCAGTAGCATGATTCCTCTAGATAAATGCACAATAACTGATCTGGTATGATTTCGGTAAGCTCACTCGGAAAGAAAATGAAATATTTGGTTCTTGCATAAATTATTGGAAGGTATACGTGCGTATACAAGGAGCATTGGCAATCTCTATGCATTGACATGGCCTGGAAGCAGAGACCACTGGCTTGAAGGCATGGAGGAGAGGGATATAACCCTGATGCTGAAAAGTATTCAAATCAAGAACTGGCCTTGAAAAATTTATTTGGGCCTCTAATGTAACATGAACAATTCTATACCGATGGAAAAAATCAACAGATGTACCATCCAACGATCCTGCTCCCTCCGATCCATAATAAGTGTCTTGGATTTAGTATAAAATTAGTACTAAGTCCAAGACACTTGTTATGAACATTAATTGGTAGCGAGGTCTCAAGGCCCTGCTTGGAATGATGTATTTTTTGTGGGAGGGGGTTGGCATTTAGTTCAATAACAGTAACATCATAGCAAACTATAGTCTATACTCTATAGCACAAGACAATGAATTAAGGTTACCATGGCCTCAACAGGTGACCGAAAAATTCAATCAAAATCCATACTGAAAAAGAGAAGAGGAGGGAATGAATCACCATCATGGTCCCGGATGGTGGCATAGCGACTATTCGCAAGTGGACAGGAGCTCCGGTTGCAAATGCCCGTAGCGTTGTAGGGGTTTCGGCAGAAGATACCTGTCTCGATCCTGCGCAAAACAGCACCAACTTATCGTTAAGAGAGAAAACAGCACCAACTTATCGTTAGAGAGAAAACACGATGAAAGAAATTGCGACGAGGAACAAGGAGTTATTGCCGCAATACTTTGCCATGAAGCTGCAGTGGTTGTGGCGGATACAGTGCCATATCACGTCGTCGCTCATCTTGGACGCCAATTCACGGGCGGAGTCAGGAATTGGGGAAGATTATGACGGGGAGCTAAAAGGGTTCGTGGGGTGATGGGAGGTCGGGAGCGAGAGAATCCAAGGGTAGATAGATACCTACGGTGGAGGAAGACGAGGCAGCGGGATGGGGAGGGATGGCGGCGCTCTCGCGCGAGGAGGAAGACGAGCGACGGAGGAGGAGGAGGAGGAGTGGGCTAGGGCGGGTGCTCGGCACCGAGATGGGCCAAAGTATATAGGTGGCCCAGCTCGGGATAAACGGGCCTGGCCCGGTGAAAAGCCTGCCTGACACTAGTAGTTTTCCTCTTTGACACGAGTTATATATAATCTCATCTCTCTCAAGAAACAATATATATATAATCATCTGTAGGCTGGTGCTCCGATTCGATCCAATCCTCTGTATCTAAGTAGAGGTAACACCGACATATTTCTCTTAACAGGTAGCATATCCACATCAGCAACCAATCATATCAAAGATTCGCCCGCATCATTCCCACGAGCCACGATCCACGATCGTTCCGTTTCCGCTGCATTCCCGTGTTGGCCCGAGCAATCCCCCTTGCGTACCTGTGTCGTACTGACTCGCGCACCGGAACGTGCGCCCTACACAATCCCAAGAAACAAATGTCGTGCGTTCTGTTTTCTCCTCTCCCTCTCTCTTCCGTTATCAATTAGCACGACCTTGAGTAGTACTCCGTGTTAGAATGAAAATGGCCGCACTAATTAAGGAACAAATGGCCCCTCTATTAAGGAGTACCGAGTAGTAGTAGAATGAAAACCGTCGCACTGATCGAGGAACAAATGTCCTGCCGTTTCCATTCCTCCCATTTGTCCTTCTCAATTTCCACTCAATAATAATTGTCCATGATGCTATATATACACTGGCGTCTTCACTGAGCTTCACGCGTGGCGGCCTGTGCTGCAGGGTGTCACGGAGGAGGATCTTCGAGCTCCGTGGCTCTCAGCCGCATCCTGGACCTCTTCCTTTGTGCGCCGCCGCGGCGTTCCGGCCGCAAGTGCCGTATGAGAGCCGGCTGCTGAGGGAAACCTTCGGGCCGTCTGTGTTTGCCCGATGAAGCGGTGTTCGGCCTCCTCGATCGAGACACTGCTCTCTGTTGAACTGTCGTCGGTGCGATCTCCTCCTGCTACTTCGTGGCCGCCTGTGAGCCGTTGTCTTGCTGCTTCTTCGGTCCCAGCGCGCCACGTCCAACCTGCGAGGAGTCCGCGCTAGGCGCCGCCTGCGAGGAAGCAGGAGGAGGCGCCAAGGAAGTCGGTCCCGTCCATGGGTTAGCGTGAGCCAAGAAGCCCAGACCACTGGACGAGGCGGCGGGCTCAACTCCTCCAAACCCAGGCCCATTAGTATCTGGGTGAGATCTTCATATTTGTTTAGTGATGTAGACATTGTTGGCCTACTGCTCATGAAGGTGTGTGTTTTAATCCAAACTCACGAGTTATACTCTCTCTGTCCAACAAAAAATGTCTCAACTTTGACCAAATTTGAATGCATCTATGCACTAGCTCATGTCTAGATACATCCAAATTTTGATAAACTTAAGACACATTTTTGTTGGACGAAGGAAATACTATTATTACTGGCTATTGCTTCATATTTTCAGCAAACCTAGGTTTTGTAGTTTCAAGGTTAGTTTGCTATCTCAGCATCTATTTGAATTAAAGTTCAATTCTTTTCATGTAACATATATTTCCGCAGCAACGCGTGGGGCATCATCTAGTCAATAATGAAACGATGCGACCGGGCTTGCCCTTAATTCTACTTAAAAAAATGCAATCACATGGTACATTTTCGGCTTTAATTTCCTGGCACGTACGGAAGCTCTGCTGAAGATGAAACCTCTTAATTAAGCTCTGGGTGCGAAGAACAAGCGAATGACAGCAGCAAGCAAGAGGGGTTCAAGATCCATAACGTCTACAAAAGGAAAACAGATCAAAAATAGAAAAATAAATTAATAGAATCTTGATCTGAACTGAGGACAAAATCTAGTCGGCGTAGATCGATCACAAAAAGTCTGGTAGATGCAACTCACAAGAAGAAAAGAAACAGGATCGGATTGGTCCTTCCGCGATCGAGGCGAGGTAGACCATGAGGCCGTCGCGTCCCAGGTCTGAGAAGAAGCAGGAGGAGGGGAGAGCTCGAGCTCCTCGCACGGACACGCACGACGGCAAAAAAGGAAAAGAAACGTTTCGTTTTTTAATTCAGGACCGGGGTATGCGGTGGCATATTAGACGTAATTTCGGTGAATTGACGTACTAATTTTTTAATAGATACTTCCTCCATTTCATATTAAATGTCTAAATATTACATATATCTATACGCTTTTTAGTTATAGATACGTCCATATGCATGACGAAAAGGAACCTTGGAATGGTCTTAACTGAATATTTAGAAGAAAAAAAAGGAAGAAAAGGATTCCATTGAGACAGTCATGAGTTTGATTGAGTTTCCTTTACTTGACCAAACAAGTTCCAATTCTGTTATTTCAACTACACCAAACAATCTTTCAAATTGGTCAAGACTCTCCAGTTTATGGCCCCTTCTATACGGCACCAGTTGTTGTTTCATTGAATTTGCTTCATTAATAGGCTCGTGATTCGACTTTGATCGTTATGGATTGGTACCAAGATCAAGTCCTAGGCAAGCGGACCTAATTTTAACATAATAATAACACTCCATGTCGCCTTCAGGCTTGGATCCATGCCTTGCATCTTCTTCTTCTCAGAAAAGAACTCAGATCGTTCAGATTCTTTGCCAGGAGAGTCCCGGCTTTCGAGCCCTACTCATGGGAGTTGCTTTATCCATCATTGCTATTGGCATCTTGGCGTTAAACAATTCTTTTTATATAAACACTTTTTACATAGCAGAATCCTTCTCAGGTTGATTTGTGTGCCACTCGTCATTAGACAGTTAAATGTTCGGTCTAGCCCTTACCTGAGGGATCTTAACTCCTGTCCTGCCATCCATATCCGTGCCCACCTGAACCATGGGAAATAAAGTTTGTCATAAATTACTTGTACTTGAGGGATCTCTCTTTCAATGATAAAGTGAAGAAAAAGAAATGCCTTATAGAAACAATGAAACCCGCGGAATAAACCTTAGGTAATGATTGGCTTCTAGCGATGAATAAAATAGGTATGTTTCTTAACACCGCGGTCTGACTTCCTATGAGTCAAGGTACGTAATTCCAGTTCGAGACTGTTATTGAAGTCGTAAACATCCAGCGGAATAGAATCTTCAAATCATCAGGGAAGGAATATAGTGGTAGTCCCTTTGGCGCCAAGAAACAGAGGAATAGGTTTCGTTGAGATCTGCATTCCTGAATTGAGTAAAGCGCGTGTATGACCCAGAGAAGTGAAGGTGTTTGCCAGATCAGATTTGACTTGGTGCTGTCTCATCCGAAAAGTATGTTTGTTTCAATCTAATCTCAAAACACGATTGTGTTGGTCTTCAGCTGCCAATGAATATGGGTATTCCTGGCTCAAGGAGCAGAAAGTCTCTAGTTTTCTCACACGAGTAGATCATCTTGTTTCCCTAGCCAGAAAAGTCTGATTCAAGGCAGGTCCAGCTTGTGTGAATGGATTTCATTGTTTTTTTAGATTCCACGCAGGCAGGCCAGTCTCAACTCAACATAGGCATAAATTCACAACCATTTATGCGCTGGAGACGAATTTGAGACACTTAATATGGAATGGAGGAAGAAGTAGATCGGTTAATCGATGGATGAGTAAATTAGTCTTGTAAACTGAATGTGTCTCCAGCGACAAATTTCACTCATCAACCAACCATGCATGTTTTTGTTTTACACAGCAATATATGCTCATGCTAGCTGTATACGGGGTTAGTTATTAGTTTTCTGTTTGGACGGAGGGAGTAGTAAGGATACTTTCGAAGATGCACTTAGATTATGGATAAGCCGAGTACACCTCAAAACTTTACAGCCATCTAATTAAAACAAAAATGAGATCAACACCTCAAGGACCTATAGGTTAGACATCTTGTTCTTGATCTTGCCATCTTTTTCTCTCTTTCTTCCGTATGAAAACCAAAAAACAAAATCTCTAAGGCTGCCAACAAAATCTGTGCCTAGACCATGCGTCCCAATTTACTTTACACTGTACACAGGCAGTAGTCGAATGAACATTCACCCGTTGAGCTTTGCCAAGAACTGGTTCAGATCATACTCATCTGCATACTGTGACTGATCCCAGAGCTCATCCAGCCCACTCAGAATGGACTTCAGGCCCTTCCGGCCGGATTTTCCCTTGGACTCTTTACTCTCCTCACCATTCGAACAGCTAGGGCGAACTGACGCCTGCATATGGGAGAGATAAGATCAAAAGGAAACACTCCTTGAGTTTCGTCACATGAAAAATAATCTGTCTCAAGGAGTTTTACCTTTCTGGAAGCAGGGGTCGAAGTGAACAAATCGAGTAGCTGGTCAGTGTTCATGGTCTTCAGGCTAGCGTTCTCAGCATTTATGACCGCATTGGCAACCGACACCTTGAAACGCTGGAGACTCATCACTTTCTCTTCCAGGGTACCACGCATGATGAGACGGTGCACATTCACAACTTTCTTTTGGCCTAGACGATGTGCTCTGTCCATCGCCTGTAAGCACAGAAAGATGTTACTATATTACTCAGAGGACAGTGCAACAAAACTGAAGGATAGCGAAGAAAGACAGCATAAGAAATCTAATGAGAACAAAACACGCTGCCCTCCGACAGATGCAAAAGACTTAACCTGAAGATCCTTCATCGGGTTCCAGTCATGTTCCATAAAAACCAACGTGTCAGCAGATGTCAAATTCAATCCCAGACCACCAACTGCAACAAAGAAGTATCTGAGCAAGATTTTTCTAGCATATCTAGGACTAAAACTACAGTTCATGCATTCCTTGAATCTACCGTGAGTTGTTAGTAGAAGCACATCAATGGTTGGATCTGAATTGAATGATTTGACAATTTCAAATCTCTTCTCTGTTTGAACAGAGCCATCAAGCCGCAAATATGTGACGCTGCAATGTTATAAAAATTTCTCTAATCAGATGAGTTAGCTAGGAAGGGGATATGATGATAAATTAATTAACACTGCACACTATTGTGGCAGGCTTGAAGTGCTGAAGATGAAATGACAGTAAAACTGACAAGCTAAATTAGTTTTCTTTTTGGTCGATATAATCAGTTTGTATCCCAACTCAATTCTATGGATTACACAGCGTGGCAGCAGTACTGAAACTCTCTATATTATACGAGACTCAACAGTAAAACAGAAGGTGAAGCACAGAATATACAGCAGCATTGTTGCAGATAATTGTATGTGAATACAACACATGCCATTTACTGGTTGTAAAATTAGGCATATCTAGACGGCTAGACACAACTAATATAAGTACGAAAATGTCATAAAACTCACCTTCTCATATGGGACTGAAACAGGTCTTTTTCGATAATGTCAAGAAAAGCCTACAGAAAAAGTTGAGAATACAAGGATGAAATAAGGACAAAAAAAGCAAAAGAGGAAGGCACATCACCATAAAATGGACTCGATACCTTATGTTGAGCAAAAATCAAAACTCTGTGTTGCCCAACAGCTGCAGAAGCATCAGGACTTGATATTTCGGATCCTATACCACACTCGTGAAGTATCTCTTGAAGAGCAACAAGCTTAGGAGAGTGATGCAGGTCATGAAGGTCATCACCGGATCCCATACGTATGTCTTTAAGATGATCCACTAGATAGTCAGGTGGGCTCTCCCCAATTACAAGTACAGGATGGCTGCAGAGTTTTAGTAGGTATTGTAATGCCTGCATGAAAAAATTATATCCATTTAGAGGGCAGTATTAAAACAGGTACCACAAAATGAAGAAACAAGAAAGAATTGTTAAACTGTAGCACCTGAAATACATGACGAGTTGCCTTTGGTTGGGAGGTAGATTGCTCTGATTCATTTGCTGTTACTATAGTTGAAATCTCTTCTTTCGCATTGGAGCTGGAGAATTTGTCATAAAGTTTGAGCTGCAATAGACTGAGATTGCAATATCGATCCTGGATAATCTTCTCTGGAAGATCTGATAAGACTTCATCCTTGGTTCTTCTGAGTAAAAATGGCATGACCTGGCATAGAAAGGTTAATTGATTCATCAATAAAGGTCATACCATGTATTATTTCTAAAAGAGTAAAATGCACCCGAAGTCTCTATTCTTTCGCGAAGGTGTCAAGTAGGTCCCTAATCTTTAAAAATGCACGTTTAGGTCCTCATTGTTTGTTAAGTGGTTCATCCTGGGTCCCTCGCCTGTATGCGCAGCACCGGCCGCATGACGTGGCTGCCACCTAGGCTTTGGACACACATGTCAGGCGACGACATGGCGTTGCAATCTTACAGAAAACCCCCCAACTATTCTCCTCTCATTTCGCGACCACCTAGGATCTCCAGTGCGGCGGCTGCTGCTGGTGGCGGCGCCACAGCTCCTGCCCTCCTTCCTCTCTTCATCGCCGATGAACTCCTGGCGCAGGCGGTTAGGGTTGGCGGCGGTTGGCACAGGCAGAGGAAAGGATGCGGGGGAGAACTGGAGAACGGATGGGTGGACCGCGAAATGCAATAGACTTAGACGCGGGGGTTTTCTGTAAGATTGCAACGCCACGTCGTCGCCTGACATGTGGGCCCAAAGCCTAGGTGGCAGCCACGTCATGCGGCCGGAGCGGCGCATACAGGCAAGGGACCTGGGATGAACCACTTAACAAACAATGAGGACCTAAACGTGCATTTTCAAAGATTAGGGACCTTTTTGACACCTTCGCGGAACAATAGGGACCTCGGGTGCATTTTACTCTTTCTAAAATCTAGCACGGCAGATAAAAACCTGCTTATGAAGTGCCTCCATTGCAAGAATGCCAGCCTCCGCATCCTTTGCTGAACATTTTGAATCTTTAGCTGCTATCAATGGTTTCCCATATGTAGCTTGGAACTGCACAAAGCAATGTCATCAGATCTCAGCATAAAATACTTGCCAGAATATATCAACATAGCTGCCATGATGGAATGAGTGCTTCGGGGAAGAGTACTAAAGATTGTGTCTTCATGAAAACACTTTTTCAGCGGGTTGAAATCATCTTGTAATCACTAGCGTTCATTTCTTGTTTTGGTTTCTGTGTCCCACTTCCAGGTTTATCGTTCCTAGACTAAATGAAAATAAATGATTTTACGATGCAGCCTAGCACATGCAGCATAATTTAAACATCATATATAAGAAATAGTGTAATGCTTCACTTTTCATGCATGCAAAATGATCATGTTTGTAGTTTGATATGGTGCCTGGACTCTGGAGAAAGTACATACACATATAAGACCAGACGACCAGTCTTCAACTAACTATCAAACTACTAGGTGACATATGAAGCCAAAGTAGACTGGACTAAAAACATGCTTCTTGGAAATAAAAGACATGTTTTTAAATAAATGGTTCCTTTGAAGAGATCAAAGAAGTTACTACCAACCAGTTCCATAAGTACAAATTCAAAGTGTAACTTACCTGTTTTTCTGTTCCAAGAAAGCCAGGCATAAGGAAGTCGAACAGAGACCATAATTCCAACACATTGTTCTGCGATTCAGTGGAATATGTCAAAGTAAAAATAATTAAATCAATAGCAGTAAATTTATTATGAACAAAACAGACAATAAGAAAGTGGTAGCTATGTATAAGTGAGCTGAAACAACCAAGAAAAGAAGTTCCAACAAGGGAGCAGCTAAAGTTTTACCTGAATAGGAGTTCCACTCAAGATAAGACGGTGTTGTGCTTTCAACTGTTTCACAGCAGATGTTATTTTAGACCTTGAGTTTTTTATTATATGCCCTTCATCCAGAACACAATAGTTCCAATAGATATTCTCAAGGAAATCAATATCCTTGCGTACAATATCATATGATGTTATGATCACATTGAACTTGTCAAATTGACTATGCAGCACGATCCTGTCTTGTGATGAACCAATGTACTGAAGAGGTTTCATGATTGAGCTGTCTATGTACTTCTCCATTTCATATTCCCAATGTGCCACTAATGTAGAAGGGCAGATAATCAAAGATTTTGGATCTTTGTCCTCATTCCGTGCACGTGACTCAGCAATATCACTTGCTACGATAGCAGACGCCTGGAGTGTCTTGCCAAGCCCCATGTCATCACATAAAATTCCATGTAACTTGAACCGTCTCAGGAATGCTAACCAATTAATCCCTTCTTGCTGGTACCTGCAGTGGGAAACCAGATTTTATATTAAAAAATAATTTCATCAAAATAAACATTGTAAACTTGCAGAGACGTGATATTTCAACATATGAAGCAATATTTCCATTCATAAAAAATAATTGCATCTATGCAGGATGTCACTGAGATGAACTTTTTTAAACAAGTAGAATGCCATCATGAGGCCACATTATGATGAGTCTAATGGTAGTTACGGACCTTCGCAACTCAACACTAAGATGAATGTTGAGCTTGTAGTCATCAATTTGGGAATTGTCGAGGAGTTGTTCCAGAAATTGTGCATCTTCGGTGCTCCTAGATAACCGTTCGCTTAGTCCACTTGGCAATGGAACGCCCTTCGCTAATGGTAGCAAAGGAACCAAAGCAGCGAAACTGTGAGTGACAGACTGCCTAACAGATCCATCAGGGTCACTCATGCACCTCAAAAGAGGCACAACAAGGAAAGGAGCATAAGGAACCAACTCCACAGCCAAACCCTGAACAAGAAGGCTCAAAAGCATCCCAGCTCCTTGTCTTGCACACACAGAAGATGAATCGGACAACATTGGAATGGCATTCTCTATCACAACTACCATCACATTACCAGTCAATGACTTTGCCATTGATGTGATACACCGTGCAGCAGCTAACCTAACAGCCACATGAGGATGACGCACACACCCAAGAATACAGGGAAGGAGACTTAACAGCTGAGGCCTCAAGGGTTCAGGCAGGTGAGGTGTAACTGAACAAACAACCTGCAAGAATCAGGCACACCATCAGAAATATGGACATGCGACTGAAGGGAAATCGAACAAGCCTAGACTAAATGATTGCAAGATAAGGATTGCTGTAGCATATCAAATTGACATGATGATCTAAGCCTAGACTAGAAAATATACCTATCTTGTGCAAAGTAGCCTGATATTCCAAATTAAGTCATAAAGGAACAAACCTGGATATTATTGATGAGGGACTGTGGGTCCTTATCCTCACACGATCTGCCTAATTGAGTGATACTTGGATCATCTTTCTGGATGTCATCTTTGGTCTCAATAGGTTCAATAAACTCGGTAAGACATTCCCATAACTTTGGGAGTTTTTCAAATAATGATGATCCAAATTTCTCACAGAGATGCTTGAAAGCAAACTCTGATCCTCGGCGGCTTATAAAACCTTCCATTTTTGCTCTTTCTTCACTACCAGAACCCACATGACCCCTGGATTTGTGATTGCTAAAACGCTTCCCGATTGACAACAAATTTTGGTCCTCGATAACCTGCATTGAATTGATAACTGCAGCTTGAGGTGTCTCGCAAACGTCAGTACATGCTAAGGTACAGAGGTTCTTGGTTAGCTTGTCATTGGGGCCAGGCTTGCGACCAACACAACTAAAAATGAGCTCAGCAAGTGCATCTGCTGCTTTGTCTTGAAGTAGTTCCTCCTGCGTAACATGGAATCATCTAAGTTTACATGCCAAATCATGGGTCAAGAAAAAATTTATGCTAAATTGCGAAAGTAGAAATTGTTAAAGTAAGCACAAAGCTACATGTTTTACCTGTTCTCTTTTTATAGCAGCCATTAAAGGTAAAATGACTGGGTTCAACTTGCTTGGTAACCCTGACATCCAAACAACAGCAGAAGCCACTAAAGAAGAGACTGTGACGTGCAAATTATTCTGCAGAATAACATCAAATGAGAAAACTGGTGTAAAAATATCACCAGACTGAGTAAGGGAAACAGAAATAGCATATATAGAATGTCGTAACACAGAATTGTAACACTCACACGATATAAAGAGATAATAATTGGAACTATCACATACCTGAACACATTTCAAGTAGCCTGATGTAGCCAGCAGGCCTTGTTTTGCTGACTCTACGTCACTCAGGACAGTTTTATCACTGTCCGATAGGAAATCAAACTCAGTTGGTAACAACAGCTTCGAAGCGAAGTTAATAGCATCATCGACGCTCAGCATGTCAGCATTAAAATTTAAGTTGCTAGCACAATCTTTGAAAATAGCACAAGAATCAACTGAGTGGAGTAAATTAGTGGCTTCATTGCGCATCTTTGTGTATGTTCTTGCAAGTTCAGAATAGGGAAGCACAGAATCTTTTGTTGGGAACGCTGGATCAGAGCAAGCCAGTAAGTCCAACAGATACTCTTTCACAGAGGAGAAGAAAGCTAGCAATGTGCCGACTACAGCAAGATCTCTTCCTCTGAGATCTTTAAACCAAGAAACAATAACCATACAAGCCACCTGGACCAACAAAACAAATTAGTACAGCACAAATAGTTAACAATGAAGGTATTAAGACACTGTTATAATTGAGTTATTTCTAACCTGTCTCTGGACTCCTGAGAGAGACATGACATCATTAGCTAGTGGACTAAGAACAACTTGCCAGGAGCCCACTGGCAACTTCGAGGCAAAAAGCCCAAGGGCCGTTGCTGTTAGCACTCTGGTATGAGTAACAGATTTGTCAGAATCAGCCCCCACAATAATCTTTGAAACACTCGAAGAAACATCAAAATTCTTTTGATGTGATGTGTCCCCTGTAGAATCAAAAGAAATCATTCTTGTCCCTTCATGCTCTAGTCTTGCAGATCTTATTTTCGCAGCAGCTCTTGAACGACTCCCTCGGGGAAGGGCAACTGGCAGAAACATTTTTGTAGAATCCAACGTTGAGCCATATGGAGTTGTAGCAAGTTGCATCCAATTACTAAAATATGACCTTGCAGCACACTCAAGGTCCTTCTCAGGGCACTGCAGTAGTGGAGATGGTTTTGTTTGGTAATGGCTTCCTGCGATAGATTATTAAACTTACTATGTATTTGGTAAATTCACAATCAGTACCTGAAGTAGAAGTTTCCATGCCCTTTCAGAAGATTGAAGAATCTCATCATTTGACTCCAAAAGTATATTCTGGAAGACAACCTGCAGTGAGTCACCTAACATTGATGTAGGCCATAATTTAGATGGGGTGATTCCAGCTAAACTTCTGCTGTTGCCAACCTCAAGAAGCCTCTCCTACAAATAGTTGGAACATCACAGTTAACTAGGAAAGCATAATGATAGACGTGAACTCGCACTAAAAGTTCATTGCACATAATGGCAATGAAATTGCATTATTCCGTGCTTGAGTCTGGAAAAAAGATCTTAAGGTTATCTTTTCACTAAACAAAGTTACCTAAACACATTAACGAGATGGCTCAAAACTGTTGCGGATGATACATATGGACTTGCACTAAAAGGTCAATGCATAATGGTTATACTGAAGATGGGAAAAACATCTCACTGAAGGTTGTTCTTTAGTGAAAACAAAGCTGCAACAAAAGATTAGTGAGATGACTCGAGAATGCTGAACAATATCAGTTAATTTTAAGTCAATTCCAAAACTCTTGTGATTTCATTATTAGTAAACAAAGTTGCAAAAAAATAAACATTAGCCAGATGGCTCAAACTGCTGCACCACATGGTTATAGAGATTTCTGACTGCATGGTGACGATTCTGTAAATTTCCATAACTCAATTCAAGAACTAGTGAATGCCTGATACATCAGCACAAATAAATCTTACCAATGTTCGTATAGCAGAACGCCGTACTGACGTAATACTGTGTCTCATGAAAGGCCATAATCGGGGTGTCAGTGTGGCTAAGACATAAGGGTTCTCAATGTATGTCAACTTGTCTCCTTGCTCAGCAATCTGAGTAGATTTGTTTAGATCGAATTCTTCCCTTTCTCCTAAGGCTGCCGTGCCAAGCATCTTTGGAACCATCTCCGGTTGTGAATATATTTCAGCTAACAAATTCATTACACTGAAATAAAAAAGAAATTTGTATATGAGCTCAACAGAAGAACAACAATAGACAAAATTTAACTCCATGTCTGCAACAGAATTAAAGAACAGCCAGAAGTAAACTGGTTGTTTGGATTGTGCATGTCTGCCACATGATGCAAAATTGAAGCAATACCTGCTTGTAGATGGGCTTAGATCATCAAGGTCAAGCAATATATCCCATAACAACATCACGATTGAATGCAGCATTTGATCATTTAGTCTAACTAAAGAAGCAGCAGCCGGGATGAGGGCCTCTGCAGCCACCGCTCGGACATCATCATCCGGATCCTCCAGACCAGCCTTACAAGCACCAAGGACATAGTCAAAAAGATCTTTAAGCATTTCCTGGTGAGGCAGGAAACAATATTATCAATTATGTACACAGATTGGGTATCATATGCATACATGATACATCAGTACTAGTGAACGACCCATTAACAGAATAACTGGAAGAAAAACATTCCTCTGGAATTCTCTAAGCATGGCTTGGTAACAACCCTGACTACTACTGCCACTCTGATAATATCAACCATGGTTAACAAGGTATTTATGCACAAGAGATTATAACAAGAGAATTAAATGAGTCAGTGCACACTGGGCCGCCTAGATTGACATATGCTAAACAAAGTACAAGGTCCCGCCACATATAACAGTGAAATAAGAAACTAAATAATAATACTGCGTCATCAGTTCCTCAATTAACAATCACCTTGCGAACCGCAACTAAGTATTTAATTCCAAGGAGGCTGCCATGACGAACTTCCCACTCTTGCCTGCGCTGAAAGAACAAAGAGAAGATAGACGAAGAGATGACGATGACTACAAAAGTGAATGTACTGTTTTGGAAGTGGATGATCATGACTTCATGAGATAAATAACTACAGCAACTCATACCTGCATTTGCAGCAAGATATTCAGTGTATGACACACTAAAGAAGGATGCATGTACTTCAGAACAGCACCAAGAGCTTGAGCACAAGTTTCACGAACAGGGGCAACCACTTGATCGGATACATAGTCACCAAAGCTACAAGCAGAATAAGGAATTTAGAAATAAAGCTAATAACCAAGAAAGGAAAAAAAATAAGTATGCCTATCTTAAAGTCAAGAAATGCATACCGGTCCAATGAAAGTACACAAAGAAAACGAATTGCACAATCTTGAAGAAACTCCCAATTCTTCATACATGAATGCTTGGCCAATTTCAACAGTCTCATATACTTTGAATTTTCAGGAACATGAATAACAGAATTCGGATTTGATGCGGGGTTGAGTGTTTTGGGGAGTGATGCGCAGGATGTATCCACTTTAGAAGGATCAGCTGAACCATCAAGCTGCAACTCTGGTTCAACCTTTACATGAGGAAAATGAGGTTCACCACTTGGTATAGTGAGCAAACCTGCCCCTGCTTTGGAATCATTAGCATCAACCAGCTCCTTACCAAAGTCAATGTCCATAACCTCAGAAGGACTTGGCTCCTCTTTGTTAAATCTCTCCACAGCTGGTTCAAGCATAATCTCGGTAGGATTTGACTCATCTTTCTTATGTCTCTTCAAAACTGGTTCAAGCTGTTCCGTGTCAATATCTTCGTTAAGATCAATACTTTGTGGCCTTTTCAGGGAGTCAGAATCAGAATCAATTTTATCATCCAGATCAGCAAAAGGTGAGCTAAGCTCAGGAAAATATACTCCAGCACAACCACCTTGATGCGTCAAAATTTCTCTCAAAGCCATAATAGTGCCATGACGAACCTCCCAAACTAAAAGGGAATACTCAATTAAAACGGTCTAATCAAGACAAGGAGACAAATATTATAGTTGGGAGATGAGCTTACTAGGGTCAAACATATCATGAATAAGCTGATCCACAAATTGTTGAAAAGGCCATCTCCCACTCTCACGGTACTCCATATTGTCTTCATCCACAACTGCGTCAGAAGCATCCTGAAATTAGGGAAATGAAATTATTGAACCATCATGGATTGAAGACAAAGCCACCACCCTTGAGAATGCTAGTACTGTGTGATTGCCAAACAAAATAACAGTAATGTGTGATTGCCAGACAAAACAACAGCGATAACAAACTAGCAAAACTCGCACATGTGTGGAGTGCAGACAAACCCAGACAAGGTACTTAGCCCCAGCTGCACCCTGCCATAAACATAAACATGCTAGTACTCCCTCCGTTCTTTAAAGAATTGCATATTAGCTTTCATTAAGACAAGCCTTTGACCATAATTTACTATGTTAAAGTGTGGTTTATATAACATGAAACCACAAGTATCATGAAGTATTTTTGATAACGAATCTAACAATACTAATTTCATGTCATATAAACCATACATTGACATAGTAATTTGTGATTAAAGCCTTGTCTTAATGAAAGCTAATATGCCAATCTTTAAGGAACGGAGGGATTATATGCTAGCAATTGAATGATACGAAACATATTTTATTTTCTTCTAGTTCTACACCTATTAGGCTCTGACATACAGAAAAAGAAAGCACAAAACAAATTTGCTGAGACTTCAGATTATTTCAGGAAAGAGGAATCTATAACATAAACGAAAAAAAACACATCACATGAAAGTAACTCCTATATATGTTAGGACACATGGTTGACTGGTCGTACGTTATGTGCGCCAACTTGGTCAGAAGAAGCTCCATTGGACGACGCAGAATTTCTTAGCACAACCTCATCATCATCAGGTACAGACTTTGTATGATCTTTTGCATTACTCTTTGCTTTTCGCTTCAGCATATTGCGTTCCCTGGCACTTAATCGCCTAGGTCGAAAATTTGAATGTTTTGAATACCTAGGAACCATGGAGGCAACCAAGTGCTGAATATTCTGACCAGTATTAAATGAATAAAATCCATTGTTCTGCACATTTGCACCCCAATAATTCTTTTGGGCAAGAAGATCCTCATCTTTGATAACATCATTGAAATCCATAAACTGCTCGCACACATCCAGACCTGAAATAATAAGAATTAAGAAATACTTTGAAAATATTCCAAAATAACAACGGAAGTATGCAAGTGAACATGATGGAACCAGCATATGGAAATCCTATATGAGAAAAGATAGTACTTTAAAGCACATTTATTACGCAAAATGAGATAAAGGAGCAACTATCATTTAGTACCTTTTTATACTAATATTTCAACCCCAGCTCCCAATCTCAACAAATCCAATGGATGTATAATAGGTCGAGAAATCGGCTAGTAGGCTTAGCAATCACCAAGATATGAATCCAAACTGATCAGTCAATGTTTTTAATGCAGGGCACACGCACAAGGACATGTATTACAAAATTAATATTACAGTTAATTGCCAAACAGCTTGTTACCCATCTTTAAAGCTAATATCTCACTATGATCTATACTGGGAGCTCTGACCAAAAATAAGATGAAACATGATCAAAATCTTGTAAATAAGTTAGTCTTTACCATAGTAAGATAAACCATACCTAAGCGCCTCCGAAGATTTTGCTTTTGGCGGGCTAAGCGGTCTGCTGGATTCTTCCCACCATCATTACCAACGTCATATTCCTAGCAACCAAATGCAACAATTTCTCTAAGCAATTTCACATGTCGTGGTAACAGATAAAACTTGAAAGTGACTACCAGTTTCATCCTTAACAAAACTTCTTAGCGTATCTTGATTCAGAACAAGTCAAGAAACTTCAGTGCTGGGATTATTTTAGTGTGTAGCTCGTGTACTAATTTAAGCATATGATTACTGTGAGGTACCACCGCACCACAGATTATGTTGCTAAATCCATTCATTTTCCACTCAGAATTATATCCTAAGGAGAGCTAGTAAAGTACTGAACAACAGAGGAGCAACCCAAAAAGGCAAAATGTATTGAAATTTTAAGATAGCTCATATATGTGTCACGTAAGAAAATCCAAAAATAATTTAGTTGCGTTCATCAAATATTGAGGGGGTAACAATAATGGTACAAAAGAATACACCTGTCCACCTGAGGACAATAAAGGAGATCCGAATGCCAATACCCTGTTTATCTCAAAGCTGCAACAAAAAGAACAGCATTAGCTTGTTCATTTTCAGAGATGGAAACACATAGAAAGGGGAAAGTATACTAAACACTGGAAAATATTAAAATTGCATTCCAGCAAACCTTCCAAAATCAAGTTCAGATGTTGCAGTAGTATCAGGACGTGGCAATGTTGAGCCAACATCACCAGTTTCATCAGATAACCCGGAAGCATGTTTTTCTGCTTCCACAGATGCAAACAAGTCTTTCAATGACGTGTGTTTGACATTCTCTGCTATGGCACCGATGGCATGAGCTGCAGCAACCCTTGTGTCCCAATTCTTACTGCGGAGGTATTGAGAAACCTAAAGTTGGCACATAAGACCATAAAGTTCAGCCGCCTCATTACATGCATAATACATACAAAATAAAACTGCCCGATTCTCTAGTAAACCATGTATAGCAGGTATACCAATATGTTGCTATCATACTCTCAATAGCTCCCTCCTTCCCAAACTATAAGTTGCCCTCATATTTCAAGAATTAACTTACATGTAATTAAAAGAAGCAGCATATAACATAAGAAGAAAAAAGTAGGGTGTATTTGTGTTACCAAACAAGAAAAAACTAAAGCCACTAAAAAGAATCATGCATTCCTTACGTCACACGTTACACACCAGGGCATACCTAAGCAAACACGTGTAAGGTCCAAGTTCCCAAATCTAAAAAAATTACCATGTGCGGAATCACGTACATACCTTTTTCAGCAAAGCATTTAGCTCCTGGGGGTGTGATTTGGCAATTTCTCCAATTTGGCATGCAGCCGCAAACCTCGTTGCTTGCGTGGAACCAGCTAGGTCAGGTTAAAGGAAACTTTGGCGAACAGATGAGCCAGCACAACAGGTATTCATTCGGGCACTGAACACAGGTGGTGCAAGAAACCGGTACAGCTAAGCATGAGCTAACTTCATGCTCTTGACTACTCCCTCCGTCTAATAATTCTTGTCATTGTTTTAGTACAAATTTGAACCTAAACAACGACAAAAATTGTGGGACGGAGGGAGTAGTTTAGTTGGATTATTATTTTTTCCAGAGAATGGGCAACAAACTAGAAGGTAACAGAACGACTAGTCATCTGTAAACTAACCCGACAAAATTGCTATTGCGAAGTGAATTGCCATCATGATTGTTCCATTTGGAAAGAAAAAAGAAATGCGTAAGGGTGGAGGATACTGTCCAGCAATGTGAGCAGGCGGTGAAGCCGGGACGAGCTCTGCGCCATAGGTGATGCAGGCGGGCAGACCTTTCATCCGAGGTCTTGGACACTTGGACGGACTTCAAGCGAGCGGCGGCGCGTGTAGGTTGCTCCGCCACATGTGTGTAACCTAGGTGCTCAACAACAGACGATGAGTTAGCCTGTGAAGGAGATTACGAAAGGCCAGGGGTAGCAGGCGGTCTGGAAACCGAGTGGCAGCAGATGTTGCAGTTACAGAGAGAGACGGGGTGGAGGGGGAGGGGACTTGTACACCGGATGACGAAACGCCATGGCTGGCTGGATGTCTGGCTGGGGGAGGCGGCGTTTGGAATAAAATTCGATTCGAAATCTAGGGAGGGAGGGGAGACGAGAGGCGGGGCAGGGCAGGGCGTCCGAGGCGCAGGCAGACGAGAGGCGGCGGTCGGGCGTGCAGGCGGCATCTGGGAGGCGGCGGCGGAAGCAGAGCCGCACGCGCGCGCGATCCAGAAGAGGCGCGCCGTCTTATCCGGACGGGGCAGAAGGAATCCCGAGAGAGAGAGAGGGAGGAGAAGGGGAAGGCGGGAGAGGGAGACGTACCGAGAGAGCGAGAGTGGCGGCGAGGGATGGGGAGTGAGCGGTGGTGGATCGCCGGAGGAGCCCTCGCCGGGAAGGGAAGGGAAGGGGAGGGCAATCCTTCCTGGTCCTCACGCGCGCACGCAGACGCGCCGGGGCCGGGCGGGTCGGTCGCTTTGCGGTTGGGTCTAACCGAGCCGAGACAGACCGGGTCGTCTTGCTTGCTTGTGGATGAGTCAGTCCAACTCGCTCTGTGGGTCTTGTTTTATAGCCTTCCCTCCCACATTCTTCTTGGGCTTTTTTTCGTCCGTCCTGGGCTTGGCTGGGCTCTGCCGGCCCGTGCCTAGGTAGGCTTTTCTTTCGTTCCACGGGTCCAGCTTTGGGCCTTTAGCGTCAATTAATTAATTAAACGAGTTCTTTCTAATGATCATGGTTTCATATCATATCATATCATATAACCTGCGAATTAAAAGAGTAATTTCTTGGTCAAAAGCTTGTCTTAAAGAAATCAAATACGCCAGTATTAATTGATTACTAACCGATGGTCAAAGTTGAACCTGGAGTCGCACACGCCTTGCATTACGGAATGGCAAGGAGGATCAATGAACATTGAACCGTCCAGATTTTCAAAAAAAAAAAAAAGAATCGTCCAGATTAATGACAAAGGACCAACACATTACTACTACAGCTTAAACAATCCATTATGTAACACATCGTTTGCTACGGTCGAATAATAACATGACTAATTAATGTGGACTAGTACAAAAAATTCTTTGGCAGATCCTGGCATAAATCTTTTTCCAGGCTGCCTACCAATATAAATCGTGGAACGTAGCCTCCCTGAAACACTTCACCACAAGCTCTCTTGTCTCCATGTCTGTCTGCAGCAGCTACGCGTTCATTCCTTTGGTGTCTCGTCAAATGGCATGCTAATGGCTCTTTCACAAGATCCACAGTCTGTTTGTTGTAGTCCAGTGTCGCTAAGATCCGATGCCCGCGGCTCCCTTAGCTTCAGCTGCTGCTTGTTGTGCTGCTGCAGCAGCTGCTGCTGCTACAGCCGCCGTCGCTGCTGCTGGAGACTGGGGTGGAGCTTGGGGTGAAGCCGGGGCAACTGGTGTTGCATGTGGAACTTCAGTGGCCTCATGCTGCTGGTTATTGCTATTGTTGACTTGTGATAATAGATTCTTGATCTGGGCACCGGTGAGAGTTTCACGCTCAATGAGGGCGTCCGCTAGCGCATGAAGCTCCTTGTTGCGAGTCGTGAGAATTGCCTTCGCGTTATTGTAAGCCTTATCCAAAAGTTCCTTTACCTCCTGCTCAACCAGGCCTCTTGTTTGTGTGCTCATGGTCTTCCCATCATCATCGTAGTCGTAGGAAACAAGACCGACCCGCCCACTCATACCATATTTGGTGACCATGGCTTTCGCCAGTCGAGTCGCTTGACTAAGATCGGATGAGGCGCCAGATGTTACCTCACTTTCACCAAATATAAGCTCCTCGGCCACACGCCCTCCCATGCAGACATCCAGTTTTGCCAGCATCTGCTTCCTTGAAACACTATGCTCATCTTTCTCTGGCAATTGTGTAACCATGCCCAGAGCGATTCCCCTCGGAACAATGGTAGCCTTGTGGACCGGGTGAGCACCGTCTGTGTGCATAGCAACAAGGGCATGCCCTCCCTCATGATATGCAGTCATTTTCCTGTTTTCGTCACTTATCACTGCTGATTTGCGCTCGCTGCCCATCATGATCCTGTCCTTGGCAAACTCAAGGTCATTCATTGAAACAGCTTTTGCCCCATCCATAGCAGCCTTGAGAGCAGCTACGTTCACCAAATTTGCGAGGTCTGCACCTGAGAATCCCGGTGTTCCCCTGGCAATGGTCATCAGATCCACATCATCAGCTTTTAGGACCTGCGGTTCAGGTAGACAAGGTCAAGTCAGCTCACTAATGTGGATTGTGGATAACCAATCAAGTACTCCCTCCGATCCATAATAAGTGTCTCAGATTTTGTACTAACTTAGTACAAAGTTGTACTAAACCTGAGACACTTATTATGGATCGAAGAGAGTATTACAAAGGAAATGCATGGGATGAAGGATTTACCTTTGACATATGAGTCTCCAGGATCTGCCGTCGGCCCTCAACATCTGGATTAGGAACCACGATATGACGGTCAAAACGTCCAGGCCTCACAAGGGCTTTATCTAGTGACTGAGGGAAGTTAGTTGCTGCAATTACGATTATCCCATCATTCTGCTTAAAGCCATCTAGCTCAACAAGCAACTGGTTCAGGGTCATCTTCATATACTGTTGATCTTTTGGGTTTCTGCTGCCACCAATCGCATCAATTTCATCAATGAAAATTATACACGGAGATCGCTTCTTTGCTGCACTGAAGAGATCCCTCACTCTTCTTGCCCCGACACCCACAAACATCTCCTCAAATTCACTACCACTGCAGGAGAAGAAAGGAACACCAGCTTCCCCAGCGATAGCCCTTGCCAGCATAGTTTTTCCTGTGCCAGGTGGGCCAACAAGCAAAACACCTTTTGGAAGTTTGCCACCAAGTCGTGTGAATCGCTGAAAAGCATGAAAGGTGCTTGTGAACATAAAAAGAACAAGGCCACATCAGAGAAGATGGAGCGATTTCTACACATCTTTAAGAGCAAAACTAGATTTATCAACTCAGCCTTATGAAAACAGTACAAAAGTGCAAAGTCATGACAAAGCATTAGTATATTTTGTTTTACCAGAGACTTAAACAGCTACAAAATAAAGTGGAGCAAAGCTTTAAACAGAGAGCCAGGAGCCCAGGAGAGCCTTCAAGTGATTCTCATCATATATCAAGTTTCTCTAGAAGATCAGGATGAGTAACTTAGATGGGAAATGCAGTTCCTTCTGAGAGCTTAAAAATCACAACAAAGAGAGGGGAAGAGGCATGACATAATTGATTATAATGTGGAAGACCAGCTGGTTTGGTATAAACTTCAGTGTATGAATTTCAGTACAACATAACATCATATATATAATACCTAGCTGTTTTATATTTTCCTAATTACTGGTGAATGGAAACACATGATTGATAAAACTTCACCTTGGGATCTCGGAGGTAGTGAACTATTTCCTCAAGTTCAGCTTTAGCTTCATCAACCCCTTTGACATCACTAAATTTTGTGCTCGAATCCAAGCTTGGCTGAAGCTCCTCATTCAGCCTAAGGCCTGTATGTAATTCAAAGTCCATGAGAATTACTGCTGAAACTGATTAAGGATCAGGAGATATCCAATGTACATCAAAATGACAAACCTTTACTGATTCCTCTATCTTCAATCAGAGCCCCAACGCCGGAGATTACAAGGAAAGTAATTGCAATGCTTCGGAAGGTACGCCAAAGCTGCTCTTTGAATTGACCTGTTTCTGCTGTAACCATGTGAATCGGTGTACCAGCAGTACCAAGAGCACCATCTTTTGTCAGACGACCAACATTCTGAAATGCTGGAATACCACTACGGCTTTCTTCCTCCCTTGCTGAATTAGCAATTCCTGCATAGAGAAGTTCTAGTGATCATCCATGCACAAATAGTTGCAAAAGAAATTACATGTTACAACGGACAACATGATCTGCCACTGGATAATATCACACGTAAATAACAAATATATTCAAAGCAGTCAGGACATGGGAACTGTAGATTATTGTGAACGGTAACATTAAAATATAAGTGCAGAAATTTACAGTAACAAAGACAAAGGTATGGGTGTAATAACAGCAATTCTCTAAATAAATGTGCAGAGCAAACTGACAAGCTTATCTACAGTATGTTGAATGAGGAATGAACTTGAACAAACACAGTATCTTACAGAAAACAATACTTGTGGCAAAGTAGCAGAAACCACTACCTCTTTGTAATGTTTTAAGCAGCGGGCTGTCATCCAACCTGTCAAGACTGACCAGAGCCTTTACATACTGAGAGATAGCTGAAGAGTTGGAATGTAACGAAGGCTGGCTTTCAAAGATTTGTACAACTCTTTCTGGATCACTTCTATAAATCTCTTTAAGAAGAGAAGCATCACTTGGTGTGTCCAAGTCTCGTATCCTCCGTGCAAAACTACCAACATAGCTTGAACGGTACCTCTCTTGCAACTTTTTAAGAACACTGCCTGCACCAAAATACCAAAACAGTTACAGACAGCACGAGAAAAAAAAATGCTTCCTCGTAAGCAACAACTGAAACACTAGGCCTGGAATATTGGGCACAATTAAACCAGGCACTAGTTTTCACATAAGAACACCAGTTTATGGGGAGAGAGAGAGAGAAGCAAGTTTACCTGCACCAGTACCATTTGCAGGTGTCCTGAAAGGAAATGTACTCGCTAGCTCATTGTATATCACATTTGATGACCGTCTTCCAGTCTGCAAAACAAAAATAGTTAAGAAAGAAAGGTATCACAATTAACGTTGAGAGAAGTATGGAATTATTTTAACGGCAGCAGTAACAAGAGTGAATAGCAATAAAGTACTAGTGACAATGCGAAACAGAGCAAGCAACAGCAATATACTTTCCGGAAGGCTATGCTGTGCCTTGCATTTGCAGTTCGAGCTTTATTAAGGATTGCAGGATAACCCTAACTTCCAAAATTCCAGCCTTAATCTTCGTCCATGTAAGAATCTATACTATTCTGTACAGGACACCGCTTGTCACGCATGATCAATAACTAGAAGAACAATGGCTCATTTTCCTTTAGGACTAGAACCGCGTAATTTTTTCAGAGTAAAAGAAGTAAGATCTAAGGAGGGGAGTAGAGCAAGTACTCTCCGGCTGGGTCGCGAACAACGCCCTAAACCCTAGCACGCAAACGATGGGTATATCATCTCCAAATAAGTCCACACATGGGGGATCTAGGAAAGCCCTAATCGCGGCCAACCCGGCTCCGAGAAGTGCGGCGAAGACCGCACCCGCCGGCGGTAAAAAAAATAGACGGAGGGGGTGACCTTAGAGAGCACGAGCCGCCAGGCCATGGACGTAGGTGAATCAAGGCGAGCGGCGCAGTGATCGCAGTCGGGCGAGGAGGAAGAGGGGGAGGAGGCCGATGGAAGAAGACGAAGAATAGCTGTAGATTTTTGTTCTCCTATGGTGGGCTGGGCCACGGACTCTCTGGACCAAGCCCACTAACGATCCCTAAGCCTAGTAACCCAGTACGCTTTCTAAAAGAAAGTGGCCCAGCTCAAACCCAGCCCGCG
The DNA here is from genome assembly GCF_000005505.3 of Brachypodium distachyon. Taxonomy (NCBI): domain Eukaryota; kingdom Viridiplantae; phylum Streptophyta; class Magnoliopsida; order Poales; family Poaceae; genus Brachypodium; species Brachypodium distachyon. Next base: position 12,905,554 of record NC_016132.3, on the reverse strand, counting down.
ACTCTCAGCTCCGAAAAAAAAAAGCTCGTGCAAACCCTAGATCGACCGACCCGCTCCCCATTCGCTGCGAATCCCGCCATTCCTTGTCCTGATTCCCCGGCCGGCGAGTCGGAGCGCAGCTGCGAGGCGGCCGGCCGGCGAGTGGGCCTGACGCGCATCCGACCCCAGAGACACCTTCTGTTCGCTTGTCGCTCCCCCAGCCAACCATGGCGGCGGAGGGGGAGGCCAAGGATACCAATCCCCCCGTGGGCAGCGTCGGCGGCGGCGGCGAGAGCACCACCCTGGAGGAGGGAGTGATGCATGAGGCGGGAGGAGGGCAGGAACCGGAGGAGGAGGACGCGGGTCGAGAGGAGAAGTACGGCGACGCTGGGGGCGAGTGTAAAGATCTGGTCCTGGTTGAGGAGGACCCTGTCGTCCTGCTCGAGGATCCGGACGAAGGTACACCTTTTTTTCTTCTCCCCCAAGGTTCCTGGTCTTGTTCTGTCCATGCAAGAAGACGTTGTGTCTGGCTGTTGCTGTTGCTAGTGTTTCAGCTGTCAGGTGCATTCATTCAAACAGTGCCTAGTAGTTCTATGACCTTTCTGCATAGGGATAGGTAGTTATAGTTACAGAAGAAACGGGATAGCAAGTTTCGGATGTTGCTAACTTCTACTCCCTCCATTTCATAATTCTTGTCTCAAATTTGCTCAAAAATGGATGTGTCTATTCCTAAAGGTGACTAGATACATGTAATATTTTGACAAGAATTATGGAACGGAGGGAGTACTACTTAGCAATTAGTAACTAATTGTGCTTTTGCAGGTGATATTTTGTCACGCGCCGACCTAAATTATTGATCACTTTTTCCGCACTATATACGCTGTTTGTTTGCTACAGATTTGCTAGTTAGTTAGGGGATTTAGTTCTGTTTTGTTTCGTTGTGGCTGGATCAACAGATTTTGCAAACAAGACAGTCATGCCAAGATTGATTCTATTCAGATTTATTTATTTTATTAGTATTAATCAGTCGCTTTTTGTTTATATTTTTCTTTTTTAATTATAATCCAGCAAGAAATCATAGAACTTTTCCTTTTCTCGCTTTTTGTTTATATTTTTCTTTTCTAATTATAATCCAGCAAGAAATCATAGAACTTTTCCTTTTCTGCTTGCCTTCACTAATTTTTTTTCAAGATGTGGTGCTTCATTGATTCATCATATAATGCTCATCACAAATAATGGACTAAATCTCACGTGGCACACCACTAACCCACATAGCACTAGGTCTTGCCGATTTGGCGAGAGCATGAGCAGCCCCATTACAGACTCAATTAGCTCGCATAAAATTAACCTAGAGGGACTGCACCAGCTTATTGACTACAGACAATGGCTCTGGTCCCCGAGCAATCTAGGGAAACAGAATTGGCTTGGGTAATGAGGGATAAGCAAATATGACGCTATCACGCTAACATCACCCTGAGGAAACCAGCTTCAACAGGAAAAGATAAGGCGATCTCAATTTCAGGAACCCTGTCGAAGAAGTTTCTGCTCTCTCCCAGGCACACAGCCTAATGGTCATCACACCTGCCCCCTTCTGCTTAGTATAGGAGAGAGTCCATTTTTTAAGGGAAACATACGACTCTCACATCTTGGAAGTACTGGATTGAACTAGAAACTGTGTGACCATCTCAACATAATCTTTTGTCTTTGTAATGCTTCCCATGTATGCCAAATACAGACAACAAAAACAGTGGCTTCGATGTCAGAAGCGTCAACCAACCAATTAAGGATCTGTGTTGTGTATTCACGAGGTTCTGGAGCTTCAGACAAATTCCAAACTCTGCTTTTATACCAACCCAGATTTTGTTGGCATATTAGCGTAGAAGGAAGACATGGTCAATCGTTCTCGGCTACAGAAATAACAGTCATATCTAGTTGATTGATCGCCTCTGTTGCTGAGCCTCTGTTGGTAAGCAATTATGTGCTTACCAAGTCAATCTTCATGTTTGCAGTACATTGGACAGCCTAGAGCTTTTTTGCATCCTTTTAGTTAGATGCACCGCCCGCATTTCTGCTGCGGTCACAGGTCAGACCAGAACTGTGCTGCCCGGGCCAAGCTATATGCAGAATGTAGATTGTAGATGCTGCTCTTTAGGGTGTAGCCATGAAGCAAAATCAGCACATCCATCCTGATCAACCAGAATATCTAGGTTGTTTACAGCATCAGTATCATTGAAAAAGGTTCTGGCAGCAGCTTTATTCCATGATTGTCCATCATCAGTTAGGAAGAAATTGACACTTTGATCTTCTGGAAGGGGACATATTGGGTAGATTGTACCGGCAGGGGATTCTGTCATACAGTTGTAATGCTTGAGGAAATACTTTTACTATCGCCTATTCTCCACAGAACTCCCAGTCATAGTAGTTTCTTACCATGCATGATACTTCGGAAAGTGTACGAAGCCTATCTTGGAATCACCATCTGGGAAGTAGCGACCTTTAACTACATGTGCACAGAGAGAATCCGGTTTTCTGAAGAGTGCCTTTAATATTGGTTGCTCTGGTAGTTTCCTTAATATTCGGCATGCATTAAACATGAGCTTTGGGGGTTTATTATTGCTTAACTTTCACTCTTTTGTCAATATGTACAATTGTGGACCAAGCTATGCAACTGTTGTGTAGACTTATGTACTGAGCATAGCTCTTACCTGAGCATCATTGAAAAGTTTGTACTTGTTTGGTTGCAGCCGCAGCAACTGAAGCACTTCAGGAAGAAATGAGAGCGCTTGTGGCGTCTGTCCCCGAAGGTGCTGGGGCATCGTTTACTGCAATGCAGCTGCAGGAGCTAGAGCAGCAGTCTCGGGTCTACCAGTATATGGCTGCCCGTGTGCCTGTTCCTACCCATCTTGTCTTCCCCATCTGGAAGAGTGTTACTGGTGCATCCTCAGAAGGCGCCCAGAATTACCCTACTTGTATGTCCTGAGAAACCTGTGCTGTCATCAATATGTTCCTTCATGTAAAAGAAATTGTATCTTCAGTAGATTTTACAAAATATGCATCTTAGTTTACAGTATCTACAGCAGTGCTATCAGGTCCTTCATTTCGTCTCAAGTTTATCATTTTATAACAATGAAAATGTTCTAAAGAAACTCAATGTGAACCAGACATGAAGGCAATTATTAAGAAACTTGATGCACCGGGAATTCTTGCATGTGTGTTTTTCAGGGTTATTCGAGGCATTCTAACTGATTTGTATTGCTAAACTGGGCAGTGATGGGGTTGGCAACACTCTGCTTGGACTTCGGGAAGAGCCCAGAACTAGAACCAGGGAGGTGCCGGCGAACAGATGGAAAAAAGTGGCGCTGCTGGAGAAAAACTATCCCAAACGAGAAATATTGTGAACGACATATGCACCGTGGTCGCAAGCGTCCCGTACCGCTTGTTGTCGAAGATGATGAGCCTGTTTCTGCATCAGGGTCAAAATCCTCATCTGGCAAGGTCGCCGAAGGTGGCAAGAAGACTGACGAGAAGAGCTCGAGTAGCAAGAAGCTTGCAGTTGCAGCACCAGCTACTGTGGAGTCTCTACATGATTGATGATGCATCATTTAGAAGCTCCCTTCTTATTGTAATCCTCAGAAGACTCTAGTCTTGTCTAGCTATAACCTCATTAAGCAAAATGTCTGTGGGAAGAAGCCACAAAAACTCCAGTTTAGTTGTCACTGAAAATTCAGTTTAGGTGTATAGTTTGAATTAGCTTTGTCGTGCCTTCGGCCTTTGGGCAGGCGATGCGGCATGATTGGATAAATCCTCCCTTACTGATAAGTCGCATTGTGACTCAAGAAACCAATGGAAGGATCTGTGAGCGAGACTAGATACTGAACTATTTGATGTGTCTTTTTATTGGCCCTCACAATCGTGTGATTTGTCAGTTGCATAACAAATGGATGTTCCATAATTTTATTCCCTATGGAGATTCAGTTAGCTACATAGATGTCTTGAGTTTCCAGATGTTATTGGTTAATGTCAATTCAAATGACCTGAGTTGCACTGTTGAATGGTTTGAATTCATGTCTGTCAGTTTTGATGATGTGGAGTGATTACTGTTCTTGCAATGTGCAGCTGGATATGTGATTTCAGGTTTTAATGAGCCCTGTGTTCGATGTTTCATGCTTCTGTAGTTCTATGTTATGTTATATATTTGTTCCATCACTGGTGAAGATTGGATGCTAATCAAATTAGGCTAGAATCATTTGAATTTCAATTTGCATGGTAGTAGGATTTCTGACCAGAGCACTAGATTGTTTTCTGGTATCTGAACAATGCCAGTGAGGTCCTGTGATAGATATCATCTTTTCTTATACCTACTTAAACGCCAAAGCGGATCTGCCTTGTTTCGACGTTCTATAGAATCAATGGACGCATGGAGATTTATTTATGCACCAGGAGTACTTGATTCCAGCTGGTAATGGCGCCTGATTTATTCCAGAACCAGTTAGTCTGGATGGTTACCTCATGCATACGCTATACATTCTACCGGTTAACAGCATCCATTTTATTCAACCACTTGCCAAATTTAAGTTAAAAGCACTTTCCCAGGAGGCCCTTATATTGAATGAATTCCAAACAAGCACATCATGGCATGCCCCGCCTGCAGAAATCTCTCCAAAATACAACATTTGTTCATTCAAGGGACTAAATTAATACCGCAACCATCTGCGTGCGACAACAAAGCAGAAACTGTACAAATTAAACGAGACCCGGCGCTGCCATGACACCATTATAACAAGAGCATGGCACAGTATGACAGTCTACCGCTAAGACCCACCTCTTCTTATTTGCCTGTCTCCATTTCAGCAGATACCACACATACTAGTAGTGATTCCTATCATCGCCGTCGAAATTTAGGCCCTGGATGCCCCTCACTGTGGACTCATAGTTCTTCGCGCTCGATGATGGGTGCCTGCCAGAAGACGAGCGCCTCGTGTCAGATGAGTCAGCCATCTGGGGACTCCACCGTGGAACTGCAGATCTTTGGAATGCCCCTGGGCTTGCATCTGTTGTGCGACTACGCGTCTGATCCGCGTCAGTGCTTGGCTCTCGGCTACTAGAGACAGCAGGTCGCCTTGAGGATCCGCTTGACCGTCCCAAGAAAGTCGAACTGGAGAACTACACGTCATTTAAGGGTCAGGTATAACAGACCAATTTTATGAATGTGTACCAAAACACTTCGGGGGTCCACTTATTTTCCTACCAACAGACAGATAGGATGGCATAACTCTTAACAACTTACCACAGCCTCTTTCGAAGTGGATTGGTCATGTCTAATAGGCGACTTCTGTTTGGCTAGGCTGCCTGCGTTTATAGCTGGAGGTGGAACCTGACGCCGCATTCCATCCATGTCTGACCATCCACTTCTCCTTCCCTCTTCAGTAGCTACAACAAATATCAATCCAGTACAGTAAACAAAAATAACCTAGAAGCTTTGCAAATTGGCAGCAAACTGCATGGAATCAAACAATGCCCAAAAGTTTATTACAATTCATCTAGTTCTTCACAAGATTATGATTACCATTTAAAAAGTTTCCAGATAAAATTACTTATGACATTAAAAACCAAAGGGGCAGGTAACGAGCTTGATCCCTGACTTCATGTTAATACAACGTAACATTTTATAGTCTCGAGCAGTTGTAACACATTCTGAGCAAAAAACTCTATTTTCGAGAGAAATACCATATTACTTAAAGAGTCCATATTTCAATCAAATATATGTGATAAACTATCCAAATATATCAATGATAACAAATACGAAATTATAGACAACGGAACTGCCAGGAATTTATCTTAAGTAAAAGAATTAATAAGCTACTCTAGAATCCACCGTTAGATTGATAAATACCTGACTGCCTATTATTTGCCATTGGAGCCATCCCAGAGCTTTGTCCTGCTGGCGGGACCTAAGATAAGAGGACAGGAACAAAAGGTCAGACATAAATCCCCATGCGCACACGCATTGAAGAAAGGTGGAAAAATAGTTTTTAATACATCGAGATATCATTGCCATAATGACCCTACAACATCGTGATGCCCCTCCAGGCCATCGAGTCTAGGCCTCGCGATAAAATCAGGTCCGTGGCATCACTATAGCTTCCTGTGTCATCGCTAAGTCATCGTCTCGACAAAACGAGCTCCGCCACAGAGAAAATATGACGTCACAGTAGAGCAGAGCAAGGCAAGGCGCACGCGGGAGGAAGAGGCAAGGCATGCGCGGGAAGGAAAAAGCAGCGGGCGCAGGAAGGGAAAGAAAGGCGCACGGAAGGAAAAGCAGCGGGCGCTCGGCAGGAGGGAAAAGGAGTCATGCAGCCTGCTTCTCCCGTGAGTGCGTAGGCCAGACAGAGAGAAAGAAGAAGAAGAGGGGGGCGGGAGGGAGAGAGGAAAACCCGGCGGCCGGTGCACTTCTCGTGCTGCTTCAAGCTTCCATCACCTCCAGATCTGCCTGAGCGCGGGGATGCTGGCCCCCCTCAATACCAGATATTCCTCTCTCTGTTCTGGTAAGGCACGGGATGAAACTTTACAGTGAGGAATAGTTCACGGGCTGTGCTTTGCAGCATACTATTTCTTTCTTTATTTTTATTTCCCTTTTCCATTTTGTGCGATGCTGAGATTTTCTGTGGCTATTTACGATGTATCTGCACAGGGTTATACACTTACTAAGTGGTGTGTTCTGACTTAATTTGGTAGCGGGTGTGTACTGTAATTTAATCTGCCATCATACTAAGTTGGTATTGTGATTTATTTGCCTGCCATACTAAGTTAATTTGTGTCTATGAAGTCATCTCGCCACACGCCATAAGCTTTATAATGTTGTGAAGGGGGTCAGTCGCCACAGCTCGCCATAATGTTTTAAAAACTATTGGAGGAACAGTTGAAATACTGACCATGATACGCGGTGGAGCACTGGTCATCTGTGACTGTTGATACTTAAGAATCGTCCAATCAAAAACATAATCAAACTGAAACCCTGCAGTCAGAAAACATTGCTCTATCAAGATTTAGCATTTGGCAGTACTTAGATGTACAAACACAAATTCGTCATTAAACTGAATCGTCAGAATGTTATAGGTTTACAACATGCAATAAGTATACCAACCCTCTCGAATGAAGAGGTCTCTGAATAATCTCTTCAGATACTGATAGTCTGGTGTATCTTCAAAGCGCAGTGAGCGGCAGTAATGGAAATAAGATGCAAATTCAGTAGGAAATCCACGACAGAGAGCCTACAGTTAAGAGAATAAATGCAATTAAAAAACAATGTATCAATGGCGGCGAATGCAGGTTATAGAGAAGAACATGCTACCTCAGTTGAAGTAGCAATTTTCCTTTCGCTGATTTTCTCATACTTCTGTTTCTTGTTCCCAGCTTTCAGACCCTGCCATGGAAGACTGACAGCAACAACAACAACAACAACAACAACATGTGTTAATAGAGTATAGATAGAGAGGCAAGAAAAAATTGTGTGGGGTATGTTCAACAACCTTCCTCTCAAGAAGTACATCAGCACATATCCAAGAGATTCCATATCATCCCTCCGGCTTTGTTCTATGGAGAAGTAGAAAATCAAATTACAATTACACAGACAAATACATGGAAAGATAAGCTTACAACGACCAAAGAACAGTTCATGCCTCGAGTCTAAGTACAGCTACTGACTAAAGTAGTGCAGGACCAACACTCATGTTAACTTACCAATTCCAAGATGAGTGTTTACACTCGCATATCTTGCTGTTCCTGTCAGGTTCTTGTTCTCTCTGTGATTAAATAGACAACCATCATATGCTTAATCTGGAATTGTTAAATCAACACCAATAATGTATTTTTCCACTAATTTAAAGTCTATTCATACAAAATTCAGGCATCGACAATAAGAAAAAGAGCTTATGACATGAACATAAAATAATTATGTCACCCAATGTGGCAGTATCTAAAGAACAGCGGTAACTCAGAAAATATTGTGGAATGCATCTATTTCTCTTCAAGTAGGCCAATAATGGGATATATTAATATAATTACCTATATGGAATGTGTTGGTGCGTTGATGTATCCCTGTACTTCTTAGCAAGTCCGAAATCTATACAATAAACCTACAGATATATGAAAGATATGGATAAGAATACCTGCAATTCTTCCATCAATGAACGCAGATCAAACGAAAATAGCGAATACCTGATTTGCCCTTTTCCCAAGTCCCATGAGAAAATTGTCTGGCTTGATATCTCTATGCAAGAAAGACTTGGAATGAACGAATTCGACTCGATTGATCTAGAGAAGACGTCAAAAGGCCACATAATCAAATGAAAGGGGTGAAAGTAAGGTTGAGACCAAAATAATGATGTCATGGTGTAACAGTCCTCTGTAGGATTTGACTAAAGGAAAAACAAAGTGTTAATTGTACAGCATACCATTTGATCAGCAAGCATCAAAACAGTTTTTAGAGACAGCTTCCTGTTACAAAAACTGAAAAGATCCTCAAGGCTTGGCCCCAGTAAGTCCATTACCAAAACATTGTAATCACCCTCTACACCAAACCACTTGACATTTGGAATACCAGCTGCATAAAAAAGAGGAAGATCACTTGACTCATCAGTTAGAAAAACAAGAGCCTGGATTAAGTAAGACCAAGCAAGTGAAAAGAGAAAACTTATATTACTTCCTCCTTGAAGTATTCTGTATAACTTTGACTCATACAGCAACTGTGGATGCTTTGTCTTGACATTTTCCTGAAAAAAAACCGCAAAAAAAATACACAAATCACACAGCATCATGTAGGAAACAAATCATATATGTGATGGAATTACAAGCTTAAAGTTAAGAGATCAAGCAAATGAATTCTAGTCTACCAAAATGAACAGAAGGCTGTATATGTGTCGAAACTACACCCGTCTCCTGGAGATTCATGTTTTTTTGGCAGCTATAACCAAACCAAACTGCATTGCAGAGCAGAACGAGCAGTAGTATCTCATATGTTTTCACAGACACATACTCTAACAGCTTTTGTTTTGCAACCTCCATGTATTACAAGTCCATACGCAATAGTTAGACATGGTGAGGAACTACCACAAATCCCCCCTAAATCTAGCATCCAGTTCGACCTCCGCATCCTAGACATCGGGACCAAAATCACAATTATAGACAGGGCAGACGCGGAACATTGAGGGGGGGGGGGGGGGGGGGGGGGAGGGAGGGACTCACGAGCTTAATCGCGACCTCCTCGTTGGTCTGCACGTTGGTACCTGATAACGACGAAATTCGTTAGAAATCACCTGGCAACGAAAGACGAAAGCTTTGGGACGAAATACGGGATCTTGCGGGCGGAATCGCGGACGAACCGAGGTAGATCTCCCCGAAGGAGCCGCTCCCCAGCTTGCGGCCGACGCGGAACTTGTTGCCGATGCGCGGCTCCATCGGGTGGATGGACGGATGGATCGACGCGCGCGCGCCGAGCCCGTCGAGACGACGATCCGTGGAAAATCACCAGAAACTCACGGGCCCTGCCATGGCGGGGATCGGGATCGATTCGGCCAGCTGCCCCTGGGGGGAATTTGGGGACGGGAGGTAGGGCTCGAGTGGATCGGAGTGAGGAATTGGGGATTTTTTTTTTTTTTGGTTCCTCCTCTTCTTCTTCTTCTTCGGTTCTCTCCTCTCTTTCTCTTTTGTGCTGCTGGTCTCGTGTTTGTTTGTTTTTCGCAAAAGCACCACCGGCTCCGAGGGGGGCTACAAGGGCTAATTGCTAAGAAATTGAGGGGGCGGCTTGTAAGATGGACGGATAGCCCACAGCTTCTTCCTCTCGTTTAGGACAAGCCAGGAAGTTGCTCCTTCCTCAAGCCAAACGCCCATCCACTGCCCGTACCTTCCTTCGCGTCTTGCAAAACTTAAAATTTCAACTTTGTTTCTAGCTTGTGTTTGCCAAAGCTTGTATTTAATCGGTCTTTTTTCATGCCAAAATCCTAACCCTTAGAAAGAGGAATGGAAGCAAAACTCTCTCTGATTTGCCAAAGTTTGTACTACAGCCTACCAAAACGTATTTTATTGGGCCCGCGCTAGGCATCGGCCGACGGATCGCGCGCGCGGATCGGCCGCCTCAGCCGTTGGATTAGCGTCTATCCAACGTACAATGTTAACTGTTAGCTTGATCAGCATGTAGCCTGCGCATCTACGCGTCAAGATGCAGCAGCGCACACAGCAGCCTAGCCTGGCCCATCACATGAAGCAGTGCCGGCCAGCTGGCGCCTGTGCGTCGCATGCATGTTGCGCTCAATCTCTCGAGCGCTCGCAGCAGCCGCCCGCGCATAGTCAACGGAGCTGTCGCCTGCCTCTGGAACCGCCACGCGCCACCACAGCAGGGCTGCCGGGCGCTCGACTTTGCGCGACCTGACTTCGCTTCCTCCTTTACATCTGTCGTGGTAGCCTTTGGCCTAGAAGGAGAAGCACCGTCCTCGATGTGTCCCGGATTCCCTGTGCCCGGCGTTGGCACCGAAGAAAAGTGGTTAGTGCATTTTGATTTATTTTTTTACGTTGCACGTTGCAAACGGTGGTTCTACATGCCGCCTTCACCATCTTCTTCTTCTTGCAACATCGCCGGCCTGGCCTCGCAGCACCGAAGGTCACCGCCTCCAACAACGATGGTCCCCGCTCGCAGCACCACCACCTTTGCCTTACAGTACCGCCGGTCAGTCCTCGTAGCATCACTGCCTGCCACTCGCAACATCGCCGCCTTCTCCTTCCAGCATCTCCGGCCTGGCCTCGCAACACCGGCGGCCACAACTTGCAACACCAAAGGTGACCACTCGTAGCACCACCACCTTCTCCTTGCAGCGACATTGGTCTGGCCTCACAGCATCACCGCCTACCGCTCGTAGCACCGCCGCCTTCTCCTTGTAGCATTGCCGGCCTAGCCTAGCGGCACCGGCGGCCACCGCTGGCAACACAGACGGACCCCGCTCGCAGCATCGCCGCCTTCTCCTTGCAGCACTCTCGGTCTAGCCTTGCAGCATCTCCGCCTACCGCTCGCAACACCAACAGCCACCACTCGCAACAACACCGGTGGTAGCCATGGCAGCTGGATCGAGAGAAGGCCTGAACGGTTGGATCCGAACAGGTTTGTTTCTCGAAGAGAAAAAAGTGGAGGAGAGTGGTGTCACACAGGGGGATAAAAGGATAATAATGTGGGTCTTTTTTGTCGCAAAAGGCCACACATTGAGCGTAGGAGGCCCAGACGCGTTCGATCCATCGGTGAGCAACAATCATTTTCCCCATTGTTTTGTAAGAAATCCTCAACAATTCTAATAAATCTTGAGAAAATGAGTTACAAATATGTTATGTCCGATCGTTGCGACATCAAACACCCACATGCAACATTTTTCTATATGGTTGCAACATAATTGTGACACGGGTCTTTCAAAAAACATCCCAAATCTTGAAACATTTTAGCAGTGCCCGTGTAGCAAAGAATTATATGCGACAAATTCTGATTCATTGACAAAAAAAATTAGCCATGCCCATGTGGCAAAAGAATCAAAAGAAAAACAGGTGATGTGGTCACGACGGCGACGGGCAGGTGTGGCTACAGCAACGTTCCTCCTTCCAGCCTACTCCCTTCGATCTAGATTAGTTGTCTCAAATTTCCCCAAATATTGATGTATCTATATCTAAAAAGCATCTAAATACATGTGATATTTTGACAATTAATATGGATTGGAGGGCTATTTAATTTCACTTTGCCGTCAGTAAAACTCAATGCACTAGCACCAGTTTCATTCATAGCATCATCCCTCCAATGCATGGCGGCAGTGTTGGTTTCCTTTCTTCACAACATCAGCGATTTCTTTTCTCAAAGCCATCTACTAGGGTAGGGACTAGATTATCCTAACGTACCATGTCGATGCGAAAAACATGGTTATCTTTGTGACAACTATTCGGATCATCGGCGTACAAGGCATTGCAAAGAATGGGCGTCCAAAGATAAATGGCGCAAAATCAATAGATTTCAAAAGTACTAGGGAACAATGGTTGTTCTGGCAATTGGTGGTGGATTGTTATACATCCAAACATGAGATGGAGAAAGAACGCCTCCGGCCAACAACAGAATCCATGCATGATATTGTAGTTGCCAAGAATGGGTGTCCAAAGAGAACCGAGCGATAGCTCGGGTGGCCAGCTTTACCGCCCAGGTTCGATCCCCGGTTGGGGCGTTCCTGGGTGTCTCACCGGGATTTACAATCCCTTATGCTTTCGCCTCCCCACGCCTGTACCTTAGTGGTAGTGCAACGTACCTGTTGCCGACAGAGACTGGTGACTCTGGGAATCTAGTAGCATGTAATAGGTTGGAAAGTCTGCCTTGCGCACTAGGGGTAGGGTGTGTGCGTGTGGTGTTCGTGTAGTGTGTTAGTGCGTGAGTTCAGATACTACAACTGTATTGTAAGAAAGGCGTCAAAGAAAGAAAGAAAGAATGGGCATTCAAAGATAAATGGCGCAAAATCAATAGATTTTAAAAGTAGTAAGGAACAATGGTTGTTCTGGCGGTTGGTGGTGAATTTTTATACATCCAAACACGAGATTGAGATAGAACACCTCCGGCCAGCAACATAATCCATGCATGATAGTGTAGTTGTTTGTAGCCGATAGGCTGGTAAGGGTGAGGGAGAAGATGGAAATTACAATGTGTAGCAACTTAGATCGTAGTTTAAATCACATATAAAAATGGGTTTTTTATTTCTGTGTCCCTCGTTTCTTACCTGTACTAAATTATACCCGAGGCCAGAAACAGTGCTTGCCGCAACACTTGTTCGTTTCCCGATTCCTCGCAAATGCCCTCACGGAGCACCTGCTAATGGTCAAGCCCCTTTGACCGTTTGCTTCCGACGGGTGGGCAGCGGGGAGTGCTGACAGGTGGGGCCGGAGCCGCATTTCTGGCGTGTGGGGCTGCGAGGAGACAGTGCAAGCGGGCCACGTCCTGACAGGTGGGGTCGGTCCACTTAACTTACATGTGGGGCTCTGAAAAAAGTGACAGGTGGGTCCATCACCTATCTCTCCTTTCCCAAATACGCCGCCGTCCCCGCCAAATACACCTCCGTGCTCGCCCTGGCTACGCCACCGCCAGATACGCCTCCGTGGGCTCGCCGACGAGACTTGCGAAGGGAAGTCTATCTCCCTCATCCCTTTCCCAAATACCCTGTCGCCCCCGCAAAATACGCCTCCGTGCTCGCCCTGGCAACGGCGCCGCCAGATACGCCTCCGTGAGCTCACCGGTGAGACTTGCGAAGGGAAGCCTATCTCTCTCATCCCTTTCCCAAATACGCCGCCGCCCTTGCCAAATACGCCTCCGTGCTCGCACTGGCAAAGGGACCGCCTGATATGCCTCCGTGGGCTTGTTGGCGAGACTTGCGAAGGGAAGCGGTGTCTACATAGCCTAATCGAAGAAAGCAAATTCTACCCGAGGCTACACTTGTTCGTTTTGCACAGAAATAAACTTTACAATCACAATTATGGAAGCGATCACATCACAGGCAGTTCAATAAAGCTGTTCATCATTATAGAACAATTCATCATCATAGAACATGCAGTGCAAATTCTATCAATTAACGGCATTCATATAAAACGACGCGGCCGATCACTCCTGGCCGCCGGCTTCCTCCTCCGCTGCCACGCCAAGCTCGGCAGGCCCCTCCATAGGCGCCACCTCCGGCACGACGTACGGGATGCCGTGCATCTGGCCGGCGTGGGGGAACGTGTTCGCCGTGTTGGTGTACACGTTGTACAGCATGAATGCGATAAACTCGCATCCACACCAGTACACGCGGCCAAGGAGGTACTCGGCGTCGTGGCTGTTGGTGAGGAGCACTATGATGGCCGTGTCGACGCCATCCTCTCGGAGCTGCTCCACGCGGTACATTGGAGGGCCTACGGCCTCCCGGTGTAAGAAACCGGTGTGGAGGAAGTCTCTGACTAGCGCCATCGGGCTCCTGCTGCGCGACATCGCCCACACCTGGAGCGTACGCTCCACAAGCATGCTCGATGGGAACAAGCACAGAAGAAGTGGAAAGAGGTCAAGATGTGTAGAAGAAGGAGAAGAATAGAAAAAAATAGTTAAATAGCGATGGTAAGGGGAAGGGGAGTGGTTTCCGGTGATGAGTGTTGGGTGGTGGGCTTTGAAAGCGGTTTGCATGAAGGCTCGGGGACTCTACGCCGAAGCGTTTTGACTTGCAGAGGCGTGCACGGCGGCCTTGCATGGGAAACCGGCGTGCGTGGGCAGTTGCAGGGACTTGCATGGGACACTGATGTGTTCCGGTGCGCCCTCTAGCCTTCAATATTCCTTAATTAATAGGAAGCTTGACTTGCGGAGGCGTGCGGAAGTCTCTCAAAAGAGCTCTGTGCCTATATTTTCCGTGCCATCATTACGGCCTTTCATCTAGCCTTCTTCCCTCATACCAAAGATTCATCGACATGGCACGGTGGTATGGGGACTCCTTCCAGTGCTCCTCCATTGAAGCACTGAATAGGGAGCTCGACGTAGAGAGTCTGTACTGACGGACGGCATTCTTGACTTTATCGGACGAAGATGAAGTTCGTAGTAGGCGGCGCTGCACTGGCCGCCGTGGTCGTGGACGCCGCCGGTCTCCACCACGGCGTCGAACTGCAACGCCGCCTCCGCCTCCGCCAACGTCTGGCATCAAGCGAAGCGCCCGTAAAAGGAAGGCCGTGTCTCCATCGCCGGCCCAGCCTGCTCCTCCGCCAGTGGTACGTCAACCTGCCCCGCAACTTGCACATCCACCGCCTCCTCCACCGCCGGCGCCTCCAGCAGCTCCTACGGCCCCGCCGTCGCGCCGTGCGTCGCCGCCACCGATGTTGCCAACGCCGCCTCCGCCGCCACCGCCGACGGTACAAGTCTTCGTGGAAGTGCTCCGATCGTTAACCGGTACTCTGGAGACATGTACCAAGGCTTTGGAGAAGATCACCAGGAGAGTGGAATACAATTCCATATGTATTTTTCCTTTTTTATATATTTCTATATGTAATGCTGGAGAGATGAAATATATATGTATGTATGTATGTATGTATGTATATGTATGTATGTATGTATGTATGTATGTATGTATGTATGTATGTATGTATGTATGTATGTATGTATGTATGTATTTTCAAGGTCCATTCGAATTTCTATATGACCCGCAGGAATCGTTGATAATGCAAAAACACTGAAAATAATAATGCAAAAACACTGAAAATATAATAATGCAACAAACACTGAAAATAAGAATGCGAAAACATTGAAAATAATAATGCGAAAACACTGAAAATAATGATGCAACAAACACTGAAAACAAGTGAGTTTGATTACAGAACCGGAAGGAGTTTGATTACAACATAGAGTCACTGACATGTGGGGTTGTTAGGCATGAGGCCCACTTGCCAGTGACCAAACTGCAGGGTAACGTACGACAGGGGATCCATGTCCGAACCGGCCATAATTATCAGTGGCGGGTGGCGGGCTTACATCAATGGCGGGCTTTTCTTGACCCGCCACTGATAGAGTTTCATCCAATTTTCAAGTGTTGGGTCCAAAACGTTTGTAAATAAAGGTTTAGCGCATATAAGAATTTTTGTTTGGTAACCTTACATGTTACTTGTTCTTCTCAAAGAATTTCAGAATTTCTGGAGCAATTTTACTATATTTCGTAAATATTTTGGATTTTTTCAATACATTTACGACAAGAAATTAATTTAAGAAAGGTCCATTGGACCCATTGTAACCTATTAGAACGCAAACACATAGGTTTCAATGAAAATTAAATGTTTTATACCTTGATTACTGTGATTTGTACTTAACTCAATAGTATAATAATGTTAATAATATGAAATATTTGTCCGAAAATTATGATTTTCTGCAAGTGTCAATATTTAGTGATACATTCATCACGTAAAAAAAACCAGAGCTTTATCTAAATTTCGCGATATACTTCATGTACATTGCACCACATCTCCCTGAGGTGTTTCTGAAACACCCAGGGGGATGTTGGAGAAATGAACTCATTTTGACATTTGGATTTAAAACTCTGTCCAAATCTTGTAAAATTTGGCACACTAAGCACATTTGGTATTTATTGCATGTATGCAAAAGCATTTTCAATTTTGACGTGTTTTCATATTTTTTTGAATTTCAAATTCAGTTATATTTGTTGTGTTTGGGCCAAAATGATACGGCATACATGATTTTAAGTTGTGGAACAGCTATTGGAAGTATGCAAACATTGTTAATACTTGACTCCTTGAAGAAAAGTTCAAAAAAACTCTTTACTTTTGCAGATTTGAATGAATTTGAGTGGATTTAAATCCTGGTCAACGCTAAGTCAATTTTCTCAAATGGGTTTGAAATTTCACCAGTGTTCTTAACTTTTGATGTATTTTCTATTGGTGCAATCAGAAAATAATTTGGAGAAGGTCGAATCTTGAGGGGTTTTCCATCTGCAGCCATTTTGGTGTGTTAGGACAGCCAAATGTGGCTATTTTCCATTTGTGCAGTCTGAAATCAATTTGGAGCAAGTTCACTTTCTAAGCTTTCTCCAAAATTGCCCATTTGGGTGGGCTGGGACAGCCAAATGTCGCTATAAATTTCCTGGTCAAAAAAAGTCAACATTGTCAAAACATATTGAAATTTGGAGGAAGTAAAATTGCGAAAGAAATTCATAAAAAATGATTAGTGCCGATAACAGTACATGCCCAGATTCAGATAAAGAGCAACAACCTGCTCTTGATCAGTACAAATAGGTAGTTTTTGAACAACATACATCAAAATCAACATGGATTAAACAGAACACAACATCAACATGGATTAACCCCTCCTTTTGGAGGACCTGAGCCATCTACAGCACCAGCAAAACAGGGGAACTCATGGAGGCGAGTGAGATCTCCTCGCGGTATTCCAGAACCACCATAGTCCAGATAAGCTTCATCATCTGAAGAAGAATCAGAGTAGTTCCTGTTGTTGTGGTCAGAACCATCAGTAAGAAGATGAAACCTATCGACCACTTCATGGACGTGGACGATGACCCCCGAACGACACATTACGTCTGGTTTCTGGTTCTGCCCCCGCTGCAATTGAATCATCAATGAGCTCATCAGCATATTCAGGAGCTGGTTGTGTGGCCGAACAAGGCACTCTCATCAGCAACTGCTTCGGGATGGCACAAGAATCACGGATCCATGCCCTGAGCTTCACGCAGCGCGGATCAGTCGTACACAGAATTACCACGAACTCGCCTCCTAGCTGATTAATCAACTTCTTCACAAGTTTAAGCTCTTGCGCATCCTCCATCAGTCCATCCAAGCTAAGAACACAGCTAAAAGACAGTTTTGATTCCTCTCCACGGAAGATGGAGCTCCAGGGACGAAACGAGATGTCGCCGGCAGGGCACCTGATGCGCATCGATTGCATCATCGCTGCCGTGCAATCATCACTCGAATCAAAGCGAATCAGAAAGTTGTCGGGCGCAAGACATACCGTGATGTGCACTCCCCTTTTGTAGTTGCAACGCTGCTTCAGAGCTACCATGACCTCTTCAGCCGAAGTGGCCGGCGGATTGAGCGCTGATCCTGTATGGATGGTAGCAACAATGGCTTTACCTCGCAGCCTCAACGCCTTCTCTTCCATTCCGGAGGTGCAGGAAATCACTATCTCGGCACATCAGACCGGATATCAGGCTCCCCGCGGCAAAATATCTCCTCCTCGAATCGGCGGCAGCTACCGACGTTGTGGTACGGAGGTGGGTAAGTGCTCGCCATCGCCGCCTCCGTCCTCCGCCGATTTACGGTTCTGGTCAGGATTTGGGTGAGAGTAAAGGAGAGCAAGTAGGCTCCACATGTAAGGAAAGATGACATTGGCCCCGCCTGTCATCTGAAGCCTCGTCCCACATTTCATCCTTTGGCTCGGCCCACCTGTCATCCTATGGCTCGGCCCCAGCGGTCCGCCTTTCCTCGGTCCACCCGTCATTAACGATGACCACCCCACCTGTTAGGACGCACGGACGTGGCCCGCATGTAAGGTAACCAAACCCGTTAAGACCTGCCCGCTTGCACTGTCTCCTTGCAGCCCCACACGCCAGACACACGGCTCCGGCCCCACCTGTCAGCACTGCCCGCGGCCCACCCGTCGGAAGCAAACGGTCAAAGGGGCTTGACCGTTAGCAGGTGCTCCGTGAGGGCATTTGCAAGGAAGCAGAAAGCGAACAAGTCTGGAAGCGAGAACAGTTTTGAGGCCTGAGTATTCTTGAGTACAGCTAAGGGATGAGAGGCACAGAAATAAAAAAACCCTATAAAATCTTGCCAATTAAGGAGAATCCATACAAGGCGTAACAACAGAATCCATAACAAAAAGTAAATTGTGACAACCATAGAGCCCATGGGTGGATCACAAAATAGATGAAATATGAGACCACTCCTAACTTAATCTGCCAATTAAGGAGAATTTGTTTTTGCTACACTTAGTCTCCTGCCGAAACTTAGTACTCCGTACTTGTTCAAGTGATCATCGTAAGTGCCGAGGAATCACCCAGTCATAGATATGATCATACTGAAACCCTGTAGATAGAAAAAAAAACGCTCAATCGATATTTTGTTTGTCCATCTGTACTCCATCTTTTTTTGCACCATTAAGCCATAGGAGCGATGTTTAGGGCTTTAAGTCCGAAGCATGCAGAAAACATAAGTAAAACTGAAACCCAACCTTTAAGAATAAAAAGGTCCCTGAAGATTCTCCTAAGATAGAGATAGTCAGGCTCATCTTCGAATCCCAGTGAGCGGCAGTAATTGAGGTAAGTTGCAAATTCAGTAGGATGCGTGCCGCAAAGGTCCTGAAATCGAGAGGAAAATATTGGGAGAAGAAAACAATCATGTCTCGAATTGAAGCTAGCAAATACGGATTGAAGGAACGCAAAAAATGTTTACCTCAGGTGAAGTAGAAACTTTCATATCCTTGATTGCCTCATGAGTCTGTCTCTGGTTCCCAGCTTCTAGATCCTGCCATGGAAGGCTGATAGTGTGGTAGCAAACAACACCATGCGTTAATTAATTGAAAAAAAAAGGTAAAGGGGATAAATGCAAAGAGGATTAGGTCGAACAACCTTCCTCGTAGCAAGTACAACAGCACATATCCAATAGATTCCAGGTCATCCCTCCGGCTTTGTTCTACATTTGGAGAGGTTGGAAATCAGACTAGGCTACACCGAAAAGAAAAACATATGGAAAGGCAAGAGAAGTTTACTACTCTCTACGTGTAACAAAAGATGTCTCAAGTTTATCAAAATTTGAATGTATTTAAACATGATTTAGTGTATAGTCAAAGTTGAGACATTTTTTGTTGGACGGAAGAAGTATGAAAACAAAACACTAATCAAGATGCCAATCTAGGAACTGTTGCTGAATAAATAAAGGATTTCATGTCAGAACTTACCAATACCAAGATGGTTGTTTATGCTTGCATACCTTGGTGTCCCTACCAAGTTCAGGTCGTTTCTGTGATGAAACAGACAGGCGTCATACGTTCTATTGTGAAGATATTTGTTTACTATATTGTACAACAGAATAAGAATACATTGTCCACCAATTTTAATGTCTATTGACTGATGGCATAGACTTCAAGCATGAACAGTAAAATATATAATGCCATCCACATCCATTGTGGCAGCATCAGAGAAAGAAGTAGAGTGATAAGTCTTGATAATATTAATTACTGGGTCACTCGATTCTCGTAAATGTGCATGGGTAAATAAACAACTGAAACGTCACAGCACAGCTACAAGTTCAAGTAAATATACATCAACAATGAAAGCTTTACCTAGATGGAATGTGCTGCCAATTGCGTGTTGACGTATCCCTGTACTTCTTTGCACATCCAAAATCTATAAGATGAACCTGTGTCGAGAGATTGAGAGACGTGAAGAGAAACAAAATCTGCAACGGATACGATCAGAGCAAGGGAATTTAAAGCCATTACCAGATGTGAAGTTTTGGCAAGACCCATGAGAAAATTCTCTGGCTTGATATCTCTGTGTAGGTAGGACTTGGAATGGACGTGCTCGACCAGTTTGATCTAGCAAAAACAGAAGAAACTGCAGCTGCAACAATGCTAGTACGTACGTAACGGTTTTCAGAGACAGCTGCCTGTCGCGGGAATGGAAAAGATCCCCGAGGTTTGGGCCCAGCAAGTCCATGACCAGAACACTGTAATCGCCTTCTATACCAAACCACCTGACCTTTGGGAGTCCAGCTGCAGAAGAAGCAACAGAGAAGGAAAGAAAAATGTCGATCATTACATGCTTGAAATAAAATACTCCATTGCATAGGAGATTGGTGATAAAGAGTATTATTGTTATTACTGTGTCCCTGAAGCTTCCTGTATATCTGGGCCTCGAAGAGCAGCAGAGGAAACCGTGCCTTGACATGTTCCTGCGGTTAAGAAGAAATTGCTTGTGACGAACACAAGAGCATGCATTGATTTGCAGTGTTGAGAGTATGGACAGAAGATGATAAAAGGGAGGAATTAACCCACGAGCTTGATCGCGACCTCCTCTGTGGTCTTGACATTGGTGCCTGCAGCAGTGTGGAAGGAAATCAGTCCCTAAAAAGCAGAGATTACAGCCAGATCGAGTATGGATCATCGGCCGGCCGGAGATGGTGACGAACCGTGGTGGATCTCGCCGAAGGCGCCGGTGCCGATGATGCAGCCGAGGCGGAAGCCGGCGCCGTCGTCGCCCGTGGAGATGGTCTCCGGGACCGCCTGGAACTTGCGAACGTGGGAGGAGCTAGGGCTCGCGTTGGGGAAGGCGGCGGTCATGGCGAACGTCGATCAAGCACTTGTGAGCTTTCCCGACTAGACTCCTTCCTAGAGGAAGTATTGCTCGGCAGAAGAAGGCCCGGATAGTATTTATCGCCAGCCCACTGGACCAAATATGGCCCGATTAGATTAGTGGTCTCATTGTCTCGTGATAGCAAAATGTGGCCCAGCAGCTAATCCTCCAAGTATAAAGGATCTCATTTTTTTTTATCTAGACATGATGCAGTGTATATTAATCAAAATTGAGACATCTCTTTTGTTGCACGAAAAAATATCATAGTTTAAGATAAAAGTCATGAACATGGAGGACCGCCACAATGACTTGTCGAAACACACACATCACGAGTTTTGCGAGCAACTCATGTTGGACTTTTTCGTTGACCAACTCCAACTGCATTAGCTGGGAAGCCAAAACTTTGGCTATTTAGGAAAAAAAAATCTCCATCAAAACGTTCTACAGATGACAACGACACAACGGTAACCATAGGTCTCTAATCTGCACCGCTTGCTCGTTCCTGACACACTGGGCAGGTATACATAATGCTGCTGATGGTGGCATGCTACGCTCAGGTTCGACAGGACTGCAACAGGGAGCCCTTCGTGTCCATCGAGCCTATATTCCATTATCGTTCTGATAGTGGAATTCGATCCGTTGATTGCATGGAAAAAAAATGTGGATATACTCAGACATCTTGCCCCCTTTTTTTTGGCCCCCTTTTTTGCTGGGGCGGAGCGGTGAAGAAGAGAGAACAAGAAGAAAGCACGAGGAAAGAAAATACAAGAAAGAAGAAGGGAAAATCGAGAAAGCGCGATGATAATAATAAAACAAAAAAGAAAATGAGCGCAGCCGAGCCGAGGGTGTTGTTGTGTGGATGAGAACGCCCCCCCCCCCCCCCCCCCCCCGCCCCCCAGCTAGGGTAGGCCAGCCAGTCAAAAACCAAACCGAAATCCCTTTCTTTGCGTTTGCTTTCCCCTCCATCCGTTCCCCAATCCCAGCTGCGAGCTGCTGATATCTCTCCCTCCCTCCCAGCAGCGGCAGATC
Organism: Brachypodium distachyon; assembly: GCF_000005505.3. NCBI lineage: Eukaryota > Viridiplantae > Streptophyta > Magnoliopsida > Poales > Poaceae > Brachypodium > Brachypodium distachyon. The sequence continues at coordinate 12,883,655 of NC_016132.3, read as the reverse complement.
CGAGTTCCGCTTCTCCCGTGCTCCTCCTCCTGCTCCTCGCCAGGGCAGCGGGGGATCGATCGGATTTTTGTTTCCTTGTGGATTTGGAGTTCCGGATTCGTGGATCTTCCTTCACCCTCCCTCTGTTTCTCCTGTATATTTATCTGCTCGCGGCCGCGGAGCCTAGACATGCTCGCGGGGTTGCGGCTCTAGGGAGAGGGAGAGATGAGGAGGGGCGGCGGCGGGCCGGCGCCGGCGGGGAAGGAGGACAAGGTGATGGGCCCTCTCTTCCCCAGGCTCCACGTCAACGACACCCTCAAGGGCGGGCCTCGCGCGCCGCCCAGGAACAAGATGGCGCTCTACGAGCAGTTCAGCGTCCCTTCACAGCGCTTCACGCCGCACCGCGCATCCAGCTCCGCTCTCTCCTCCGCTTCCCCCGGACAGGTTCCATTCTTTCTTTCTTTCTGTGCCTCTAACCTCCCTCTATCTATATTATCTCTTGGAATTTATTACTCCTAGCTAGCTGGATTGCAATTTCACATGCCCATCCGTATGCTAGTGGATTACTAGGTGTATCTATTAGTATTATTTTTGTTATTATGCGCTGAGTGCTACATTTATTGTGGGTGAAGCAAATCCTGCTGTTTGTTTGATTCCGAGTGCCGCCAGATGCTTACCTAGTGTTGGCCCTCGACCGAAAGAAATGCTCCTTATGTTCGGTAGATACTTTATCTTTACGTACTAAAATTCAAAGCTAATTGGACCAGTAACTAGGAATTAATAATTTAGCTATGTCTCTGTTTATCTAAAGTCCTCACTTGAAAGATTATATCTTTCTTCCCCGCAAAAAGAAGAAGAAGAAAGATTATAACTTCTATGTACACACGGACACGGCAAAGATAATGAGGTGGAGGTAGCAGAGGATTCCCCTTGGCTACATATTACAGTTCAACAAACCCTTCCATTTTTTTTGGGCCGAAAGAAATGTTCATGGCGGAGGAGTTTTTAGTTGGATATGGCTTGGCAAAGTTTTTGTTTATAATATTCTGTTGCATCTTTCAAAATATTAACTTGCACCTTTTCTTGTAGATTGGTGGGAGCGACAGACCTCTCTTTCCATCATTTTGTGTGCCCTCAAATGAACCTGCACGCTCGTCTGAACATATCAATACCAACTCGAATGGGCGGGATGGCAATGCTACAAGGGTAGAGTCTGGGAGGCATTCCACCCAGCTTAAGAGCAAGGATACCTATGCTGCAGGATCAACCGCCGAATGTAGTTCACAACGTAGAGAGAACAGCGTGAAGAATTCTTCTGGGAAGAAATTGACTAATGATGATGATTTCACGGTTCCTTCTGTCTTCTGTTCTGGAGTGCCTCCTCATTCCACTCAAGAAGTAGTGAGGATCCAAGAGAAATCCACAGCCTTCCCTAGTACAAGTCCATATAAGAGTGGGCCCACAATGTCCAAATCATCTGCAAAGTGTTCCAACACCGACAAGAGATACTTGGAAGGAACGAATGTGTCAGACATGAGATCAAGGGATTCTCCAAGTATTAAGGACAAAGCACCACTAAAGACAATGACAAACCTCGATGTTGAAGAGAGAAGCTCATCATTTCAAATATCTAAAGAGAAGGCTGGGAAAGCAGACGATAAAATATCTTCACACAGGGACAAGTTGAGTGATCTAAATGTTTTCGATAAGCAACATGCTAGAACCGAGGTGCATCAGGCTAGAAGAACGAATGAGAATGCCGCCGAGTCTCAGAATGCTCCAAAAGCTGGAAATGGACCATCCTCTACTAATGTCGAACGCAATGGTGCTTCTAATCTGTTGGAAAAAGGCTTAAGGGTGACTGGTGAAAAGAGAAAAAGGTCAGAAGGACATCACAATGTGCAAAAGGATGATTCCTCAGATTTGTCTGTAGAGTCTCTTCCTGGATTGGAGATTTCTCCGGATGATGTTGTTGGTGCTATTGGTCCAAAGCATTTCTGGAAAGCAAGAAGAGCTATCGTCAAGTAAGTATTCTCGACTTAGATCTTTGTGTTCTTGAAAGGTCTCTGAGCACATATTGTTGTTCAACATCTTAGTGGCCCCTGTACCAGATTTTTATTTTTGCTGCCTAGGCCAGTTAATCTGGAGTGTATTCATGTTTCTGCCTTCCTGCAATGTTCCCAGATTGCTGCTTGAAAACAGAATGTTGATGTTGTCAAGCTTAATACTCGGCAAACGATTTGCTCAGCTGCGTAGATTATTAGACGTTCCCTTTTCTACATACTGCCTCATCTCAAAACACCCCGCCACACAAGCACGTTAGACTTCGCACACAAAATTTTCATACATTGTGGATGTCTCTTTTCTTTTTCATTAGACTGATGCTAAGCGTATTATCTCTTAATCACTATAATTTCGTTGTTCTAAATCACTTTTCTTTGAACTCTATACAGTCAGCAGCGGGTTTTTGCGGTCCAAGTATTCGAGCTGCATAGGTTGATCAAAGTGAGTCTGCGGCAAATAAATAAATTTGCTTGTGATTCTTACTAACAAGCATGTGGTTATTTTATGGATATATTTTGTGTTGGGACGCTGGTATAACCATGTTCTGCATTGGGTTGCAACCAGGTGCAGAAGTTGATTGCGGCATCTCCACACCTACTTATTGAAGGAGATCCGTGCCTTGGCAGTGCCCTGGCGACAAGCAAGAAGAAGCTGGCTGCAGGAAATGTGGAAAAACAGCCTCCATCAGCCAAAAACAAGGATGATGCACAGCTAACCCTTCAGCAGGTAGAGTACTCGAAAGATAATATTGAAGGAAACCAGGCATCACCATCTCAAGATGATGTAGTTGTGGTTCAACACAACAATCAAGCTGCATCAAATGGTGGGGATACCAGTAACCCTCCTGCAATTCCTGCTGCTCCTGACAACAAGCAGAGCAATTGGTGCACTCCTCCTCAAAATCAGTGGCTTGTCCCAGTTATGTCTCCGTCTGAAGGACTTGTCTACAAACCTTATACAGGGCCTTGCCCTCCAGCAGGAAGCTTCTTAGCCCCATTTTATGCAAGCTGTGCTCCTCTAAGTCTCCCATCTACAGCTGGCGATTTCATGAACTCTCCATATGGAATCCATATGCCTCATCAGCCACAACATATGGGACTTGGTGGCCCTCCACCCATGCCTCCAATGTACTTCCCACCTTTTAGCATGCCAGTGATGAATCCGGTGGTTTCAGCTTCTGCAGTTGAACAAGTGAGCCGTATCGCTCCGGCACGGCCTAATGCACACGTTGAACATTATTCAAGAAACTCGTGTAACATGAGGAACGAAGCCATGTCAGCCGGCATCTGGAGATTCCACGCATCTAGGGACAGCGAGCTGCAAGCCAGCAGCGCAGCTAGCAGTCCTTTCGACAGGCAGCAGGGTGAAGCGAGGGGTCCTGCTGCACCACCACCCATCCCTACATCGTCAGCTGGAAACGGCCAGCCTCAGCCCTCCACCGGCAGCAAGGAGAACCCAGCAGGCGTCATCCGGGTCGTCCCACACACCGCGCGGACCGCATCAGAATCAGCGGCGCGGATCTTCCGGTCCATACAGATGGAGAGGCAACAGAATGATCCGTAATCCGCGAGTGTACCTTACTCGATTACTAGAATTTACATCTGGTTTGGTTAGCCAAAAAGCTTAGCCAATTAGTGCTAGCTTCTGAGTATGTTATTTTTGAGGAGTAATAGCAGTTACATATACTATCAGCGAAAGTAAACCGGCTGTATTTTGCCACTGTAAATATGCAAGTCAGGAGTATGTTGTCCGATGCTGGGAAGCCCAGGCCTTATATGATGTATAGCTAGCTATGTTGTTGGGTTACAGGAAAGTGGAATGCAGGTGTATGTCTCAGAATGATGGCCTGGCCTGGCCTCTGTATGATGTGCAGCTATCTATGCTGGATTATATATATATGCTGCATACAGAATCTGCAATTTGCTACCCTTGCCTGCCAAAAGAATGGCATATGTATAAATTTTACTCACCATGTGTGTGCTGCAAAATTAAATGTTCCATCTCAGGCAAGTACTCTGAATAGTAGTATAAGACTAGCTAGGCAAGTACTTGGCTTTGGCTGAATAGTAGTATAAGACTATCTACAAATTACTCTTTCTGATCTGCATGCCAGTATAGGCAATTGAATGCAATAACAAACATGTGGATGATCAGAATATACGATACATACACATATTCCAAATGCCTCCTTATTCCCCTTCCGTTAGTTAGATGGATAGATGGTGCTCAAAAGACTTTCAATCACAACAAAGAGCAAATATAAGATACTCTCCTTATCAACATCTAGAGAGGACATGTACAACAAACATACAGGGTCAAGGAGCAGAGCAGAGCTGCTGCCGAAACCCATCCTGTCTCAGCAGATCATCCCCCCTCTCAGAACCGACAGATACGCCCCCCAGCTCATTTAGCTGAATAACTTAACGCCTCGTTGATCCTGCTGAAGACAACACGGAGCGGAATGCATGCGACGGCTGTCCCGCAGAACTTCCCCACCAGAGTCTTCCTGTCTTCACCTCCTCTCTGGCTTGTGGCGAAAGACGAAAGCCTCCGCATTTTCCTCGGAGAAGACACTGGATTCTTATTATGCGGTCGCCATGACTTGTCCATGTCATCCTCCGAGGTCTTCCTGCGGCTTCTCGCTTTTGCTCGCCCCTTGTGTGAAGACGGCATTGCACACTGTGGGACTGCAGTTTCCTGCTCCTTCACTAGTCCATTAGCGCTGCTTGTTGAGGGATGGTCATCATCTATACTCGACGCTGGAGGGCAATACACGACATCTAATACCTCCACGGAGACTGGATACCCCACAACGGGTCTTCTACTGGATCTACTCATAAGGGAAACAAGAGGTACATGACGCCCCTTGTTGTTGCTGCTGCTGCTGCTGCCCTGCACACTTAACTCCACATCATAAAGTGCAGAATTCAATTGCAGGGTCTTAGTTGCCTTCACTGCATGGCAACTTGCAACCGCAGGGTCCGTGTGTTGGGGCGGCAACTCAAAGGCCACAGATGAAACTGAAACATTCTCACAGTATGAATTGTTGCTTGTGGTTTCAGATGGTTCTTCATGTTTGTGCTTGCTTTCAGAACATTGCTGCAGAACTGCATCAACACGATCCAAATCATTAGGAAGTATTGCAAGGTCCTTATCATCATCAGGTGCAGCAGTCTTGTCGACAGTACTCCTCTCCAACCTTTCTTCTAAGAGGACACCCTCATTACTTGGTGCTTTATACTTCACTACCCTTGATTTGCAGTGTTCACGCTCTAACACACTCTTGGCCCTATTACTGCCCTCCTGATCAACAGAGCTTATGGTTTTCTTCTTATGATTTCTGCCATCACATTGGGAAGACAGGTCTGCTTTGCTGCTATCCGGATCTTGCTTACTACATTCCCAGGAAGGATCCTTCATCAAGGCGCCAGGTTGGTCCACGTGCAAACGATCTGGCAGAAATTAGTTGATAAGTAATGCATTCCTTGGAAGTACGACAAAATATTGCAGGATGTCAAGCAGTATTTACGAAGGTATAAAACACGTCGGACCACAGTTTAAAAATCTTTGTAATAGATAATTTCAGTATTCCCAAAAGGTTGTCGAACATTTGAGATTATATGCCAGAACTGTGAGTGGTCCATACTTGTCAACAGATAACATCAGGTCAGGATAACTTGAAGGCTAAGTGACAGTGAGTCATGGTATCCCCATACTAAGTTCAATAAGTTTTCCGATACAAGAGAAGTGAGAAAAGGTTACCATGGCTCTCCTTTCACACATTATAGCGTAGTGCCATGCATATTCAAGAAGCTGTAGTTGCAGCTCAGAAACAACTAATGAAACAGTGTGTCTATATCTAGTCAGTGAACTGAATGATGGAATCATTGTTGAAAGTGGAACACGTGGCATTACAAGAGAAGTGCCACAAAGTTACCATCACAATACTCTCAGACATTATAGCGTAACTATCTATAGTGCCATTTATACTCAAGAAGCTGTAGTTGTGGCTCAGAGCCAACTAAGCAAACAGTGTTTCAATATATGGTCGGCGAATTAAATTATGAGTGGCATTATTCAAAATGAAACACATAACGTTACATAAGGATGTTGCACCTGGAAAAAAAAAGAGAGGAGATAGTACTGCAGTTCACCTGCTTTAAAGATACTTCCCAGTTCATCGCCACGGGGTAAGTCATCATTGGGTAACCTTGTGATGCCCTTTGCTTGATCCGTCTTGAATAGAGCGGTGGGATGAGAGCTGGACTTATCCGCTAGTGTATCCAAGCTTGAAGAGGCGGAGGAGCTTCCAGAACAGGTGCCCATGCGCATCAATTGCTGATCATGATCAGCCCTTTGAGCATTTGGTTTGAACCCATTCCACATGTCTCCATTGCATAGCTCCGAGAGAGGACGGGACCTATCCTTCTTTCTTAACATCCCGCAAGGTTGGTCCTGGTCCAAAGTAGGGTGCTTCCTCTTCCCAGAATCATGATGAGATTGCCTACTCCTTTTCATTTGACTAGCACTAGCTGGCAGACAACAAGTCGAATCAGGAAACACAGCTGCATCGGATCCGATTTCGGTGAGGTCCCTCATACGGCGGAACCCCTGCGGCACATCGTCCTCGGAGTCATTGGGCGTCCTGCGCTTCCTCTTTGGCAACGGCGGCGGGTTGGCAGCAGCGGGAAGAGAAGAGGGCTTCCTGCTGGACTTGGCCCCCTGACGGTTGTTGGTGGCTCTCTCGATCTGGAGGGCCTGTAGAACGGCGTCCTCCTTGCGGGCATACCTGGCGCCATTGGCCGTGTTGCAAACCCTCCTCCTGTTGGTGCTAGTGCTGCCGCGGCGGCGTGCGGCCTGCTGTTGTTGCGCCTTGCGGATGCAGTCATCCAAGTCCAAGTCCCCGCATCGGAAGGGCTTCACCCGTTTGCTCCTCTCCAGGTTACACCAATCGCTGTTGCAAAGGGAAGGGAAGCAAAGAAATCATTCATCAATTCCTCCGTTTGCCTTGTGCAGAAGGAATTGAACCGAAAGCGAAATCAGTTCTAGGGTAGAAGAAGAAGGAGGATGAGGAGGGCATGCGCACGTACACGAATGCCGGGCCGTCGCGGCGGCCGAGGAGCATGATTGGGGTAGCGGGTGACCTCGGTGGCGCGGGGCAGCCGTCGGGGACGTCGGCGCGGGACAGGACCTGGCCTGGCCACCACGACCCGTTGGGGCGGCGGACCCAGACCAGGGTCCCGGCCGCCGACACATCCACCACCTCCGGAGCCGCCTGGGCCTCCAAGCCCCCCATCAATTCGGTCTCAGGCGCCGGCGCCAGCCGCCGGCGAACTAAAGCGAGCAGCAGCGGGGGGGGGGGGGGGAAGAGAAGAGAAGAGAGGAGAAGAGAGCCGTCGGGGGATTTTGGGAGAGACCGAGAGACAAAGGCAAAGCTACTCTCTCTTGTTGGGTCTATCTTCTTGGGCTCTACTGGGCTGTGAAGCCCACTCGTCCCAACAGGGTAACACTCGATCGCAGGCTTGGAAGTGTGTGAGGCCACTGTGTCAGTCAGGCCGTGAGTGTTTTAAGCAAGGTTTAAAGAGCCCCTTTCTTTTGGGCTTCCACGACGGGCTTTTCTAAAAAGCTGCTCTCCCGTCTCCACTGGTTTTCTCGACGTGAGATTTTGCTATGCTTTCCAAACTACTCCCTCCGTCTCATATTAAGTGACTCACTATTACATGTATCTACGTTTTTTTTTAGGCATAGATACATTCATATTTGGACAAATTTGAGTCACTTAATATGAGACTGAGGGAGTATTTGGAATCGTCCTAGCTAGCAACCCCCAGTTAACTAACGTTGTCCACAATAGGGTTTGTTGAGTAGGTACATATGAAGAACGATGGAAGCAGGAGAGCTCACGGGCCTCCTGTGGGTGTCGTCAAGATAAATTCAGATGGGGCTATTCAGGAGGAGAACTGTCGGGCAACGAGTGGGCTAGTTGCGAGGGATTGCCATGGCTTCATTATTGCAGCTCGCTGCAGAATATATCACGGGATCTCAGACCCGTTGATCATCGAAGAGCTTGCGCTAAGAGATACTTGTTTGTTTGCCGGGGAGAAGGGCTTCACAAGAATTACCTTTGAGACGGATTGTGAAGATCTGGTGCGCCTGTGGGACAAACGGAAGAGTCATCGAGCATCCATTGCTCCTATCATCCATGAGATTTCAAAGTTATGTCAAGGTTTTCTTAGTTTTGTCATTTCTTTTGTTAGGCGTGAGGCCAACAATCTATATGCCGGTTTATTGCGTGATGGAAGTAGCAGAACCCACGAGCCGATGTAGAGGGGGGGAATGAGTCTCCCTCCGCTACCCACGGCAGACCAATTAATCCTTAATTTAGGTTGCAGGAGCCGCAGCAATGGAATCTTCCAACAGCTAAACCATCATATATAGCTAATCAGACCTCTTCTCATGGCAAGTCATGTGTGCAGAGCTCCACGCACTGGCATCATACGGAGTATCAATTATCAAGAGTACACTGTCATGCTAGAAACATGCCTAATCTGTGGACATTAAACCACACTATTGAAGTTGACCGAATGACTCGCCAAATTTTTGGACATAAACAGCTCTATCAATGATTGGCCGATGATCAGAAGTATGCATTGATCGTCCAAACTTTGCTATCCATATTCAAGTCTTTGATCAATCCATAAAATTAAATTACTGTTCGGTCATTCTGCTAATTAAGACATAATATCTCCTTTCAAAATACATCTAGATAGATATAGATACAGTTTCGTGTAGACTGCGTGTCAAGACGTACGGCAACAGTCTGCCTGTCGTTTGGAAAATCTATAATGCTGGCTATTGATTCTATCTACGAATAAACTTCATTAATCTTCGTATGCCCACGCTAAAAAGACATGGAACGAAAAAGCATCGCAGCAGGAATTAAGACGTACGTAATCCTCACCTTGGTATATCCTAGTAACAAATTACAACGATTTGAGATCTGTGTTGCGCGTTACTTACGTCTTTGGATGACATGCGAATTGAAACTGGGGATCACCCACGGGCAGGCGTCGCATGCAAAGCGTACTGCGTACGCAGGTGCTCCGGTTAGTCGATCAGGACAACTGTGTGTGGGGGCCACGCTGGCTGGGTGATTAATAGCGCCTCGCTGAGCTACGGAGGATACCGTTGCGATGTCGGGCGCCGAGTAAAAGGATTACATATGTGAAATAGTTTTGCGCCAAGCTCATTTTGTGAAATAGTTTCACCTCAAAGTCTATTTTGTCGAAATCGACTATGGCGTACGGAAGTACATATGATGGGATTGGTACAATGGAATCATTATTCAGTGACTGTGCTCGTTAGCAAGGACGAGTGTACGAACGCGTTATTCAGACCGACGTGGAGGGAAACTGGTTCCCGTGAAAAATGGCCCATGTCCACAGTATTTGAAATTATAATCGACGTGGTGAGAGTAGTACATGATGCGACCGAAATAAGTACTCCCTCTGATCCTAAATTCTTGACTCAAATTTGCTCAAATATGGATGTATCTATTCTTAAAAAGCGTTTAAATACATGTAATATTTCGACAACAATTTAGAATCGGAGTGAGCCAGGAGTAATAACCAATCTTTGTACAGTACAACGAACCTAATCCTCGCAGGCAGGGGTAGGCAGCTATTTAGCCTTGATTGCACTAAGCTCGGCGAGAAATTCAGGATTACTCAATTCATCAAACACGTTTCTTTAACGAGCTCAATACCGAACTCAACTCTTGAGTTGTGAGTTAAATTTCCAGCCCTAATCCTAGCTAGGGGATCTCAAACAAATTTTCTAAAATTCCCTCCTAATATGTTGGTTTTGCTCAAGTTCTCTGTTCGAGCCATGCATGGAGGAAGAAGGTAAGGTATATTTATTTTTGTCCATTGAGAAACAGGAACCACGACGCAGCAATGAAGTGGACAGCCCTAATTAAGATTGAACATAGTCTATTTCTTTAGATACAACACTTAGAACACGAGAGGAAATTAAGTTGTGTATATAAAGCCATGAAGAAAGAAACAACACCAAGATCTAGATCTTGTAAGAAAGAAAAGGAAAGCTAGGCGATGGATTGGAAGGAGACGGTGCTGTTTGGCGGGTTGTAGAAGGCGACGGAGCGGCCGTTGAGCGGCTGCGCCGGGCGGTTGTCCTTCCCCGGCAGCGCGCCGGTGAGGAGCTGCAGCTGCTCGGCGCTGATCTCCCTGACCTTGCCGAGGATGTTCCACGTCACCTTCTCCGTGCACGGCGGCGTGGTTAGCGAGCCTGAGTAGCGAAAGTAGCTCCCCGTCCGCTTCTGCAACGACCGAAGCTCCACCATGCCAGCTGCCACCACGCCGTGGGACTCGGACCTCCTCAGCTCCCGGAGCTTGTCGGCGATCTGGTCGTAGAACGAGTCCGGCTCGCCGAGACTGTAGAGGATCCCGATGACGGCGATGTCGCCGTTGTCGCTGACGTGGACCAGGTGGAGCTCCAGAGGGAACCGCCGCCCGTCGATGGTGTGCTCCGACGGCGAGTGCCAGTGGATCACCTTGAAGGTGAAGACCTTCTTGGAGCCGTCGGCGGCGCTGGTGATGTTGATGGTGCCGACCTAGTGGCATGCATGGTTTTTCAATTTCGGTTTCAGAATTATTTCGGCCACAACTAAAATTCAGTGAATTTCGATTTTCATTTTGACCAAATGGCCAAATGAAATTGAATAAAATTCCAACCATTGAAATGTATTTTGAATTTATCTGTATTTCTGAAATATTTTGACCGAAATTGAAACGGCAAGAAAAGCGAGAACGGTGCCTGTTGATTGTCTGGGAAGGTCATGGTGATATCCTTGCCGGTGTTGATGAGGGTGGCGTTGGAGGCGGCGTAGACGCGGGCGAGCGTATCCAAGTTAGGGTTTGGGATGGCCTGGGCCGTCACGATGTTGATCGGGGACTGCTTCTTGCCCTCGCCGCAAAGCCTGTATTTCGGGCTCAGCTTGCCCCAGTTCTCTGGGCCGTCCCAGCTCCCAGGCGTGTACCCGTAGCCCGGCCCACTCCAATGGTCATCCACTGCAATTAAACCAAATCACAAAAAACCTCTCTATTTTTCATCAAACCAAACCAAACCAATCCATCCACCAGAATTAAACATTAACACTACCTCTGTTAAACATTAACACCACGTTCTAACTCGAATTTCTTAAGTAACTAATTTCAAGTTGCACATGCTACTAGTAACAGACTTGGTTAACAAATTTGATCCAAGACCAAGCTAGAACATCGATTATGTCAGATGTAGAAACGGAGGGAGTACTTACGTACAATGAGAGAGAGCAACGGCGAGAAAGGAGGCAGCAGCGACCACCAGGATCAAGGGAGACGGCGCCATTTTTCAACTAGAAAGAAATTCGATCTGGAAGATGGTTGCATCCATTGCACACACACACACACACACACATATATAGCAGATGTTGGAGTGGGCAGGAGCGGCTCACGCCTAGACTTGCGCTCATCCTCCTCTTCTGAATACTATATAAATTGCATGCTATGCTTGTCATCCACACATCTGCTAGCAATTCATGCTAATAGTGATTCGTGAATAATTTCATCACAAGAGACTTGGATACATTTCCAATATATCAGTTGTCTGAGTCGTGACAGCTAACAACAATACCCCTAGAACAAAAATGCCTGCTCTGCCCCAGCAACAACAAGAGCAACTGCAGTGCAGCCAGCAGATCAACAGTAGCTGACTAGCCTAATTCATCCATAATTTCAGGGCCCTATCTTTACCACCAGACACAACCTTTTCGCCATCCGGGCTCCAATCCACTGCGTAAACCTGACATGTGGCAAACAAACAATATATCATCTTATTATCTCTAGCCTTGCTTATTTTCCTCTTTAAACAAACCAAATTACTACTTATTATGTGCTACCTCGTCTGCATGGCCTGGCAGGTCCTGTTTCAACTTGCGTGTCCTAATATCCCAAACCTGAAGAGATTTTATACCAAAATGAGAGCGGCATATGCCAACAAAAACATGAGGAAAGCAATTCGAGTTATAGAAATACCTTTAGGGTGGAATCCTTGCTTCCACTCAGCAGAAGCCTACTGTCCGCAGACCAACTAAAGAAGAAAAAATGTTATAATGGATGGATGATGATCTAGTGTGGACAAGTGCTGGGAATGCCACTGACCTGATCTGGTAGACATCCGCGACATGCCCTCTGAAAGCTGCGATGAATTTGCCCGTGATACCGTTCCATAGCTTAACGGATTTGTCAAAGGAGGCACTCGCCAACCACTGCCCATCAGGGGAGAAGTAGACGTGGTTTACCAGCTGCACACAGTAAAACAAACGAAAAAATATATGTGCATTATTACGCATAAAAGAATGGAAATTTGTACTATAACAAAGGAGGAGGATTGCCTAAAGAACCAACAATTGATCATACCTTCTGATGACCAGTCATGCGAGCTTTCGGCTGTTTACTAATTGCTGGTTCCCAAAGAAACATAGTAAAATCATCAGAACCAGAGACGAGTCTCTCAGGAGCATTACCCCTCATCTTCTCATATCTTGCCAGAGCTGCCTAAATATGCAAAATTCTCACGCATAAAGAGTCACTTCCAGACTTCATCACAACAATTATCTCATGAATTACGAAAAAACTAATTTATCATCGGCGAGTAATAAAATCAGAGCAACAAGTTTTATTCCATATGGGAACGTACCTCTTTCATTTCCTCCGCACTTGAATATGTCTTGCCGGTATGGTCATATGCCCCAGTGCGGAGAACATATTCTGTGCTCAAGGCAAGCGAATTTACCCAGTGCCCATGACCCTGAATACATAAAACAAAATTATGTCAAAACAATAATAGGAATAGATAACATGCAATGGTTTCAACACAAAAAAAAACATTGCAAGATAAAAAAAAATTGTGTTGAATTAGCAACCATGGTGTGAAATCAATTCCAAGATAAAATCACAATGAAATCAGATGAAAAACATTCCACAAACTCGACACACCCTGGATAGAGCTCACAGCTCACAACTGAAGGATGTTTACTTGGTATTTGCTAATCTATTGATCACAATTTATATATTGAACAATAAACTACAAATAAAAAGCAGAGTCAAGAAATGAGAAAAAGATCTACTGATAGCATGCAGGTACATTAGCTTTTATAGTCCAAAATGAATAGCAGACAAGGGGAAACAGCCATGGTCGGTAGATAAGTTGTCAAGATTAGCATACAGAGACCGTAGAGATGAGCTTATTATGTCGACGACAAAGATGAGATAGAATCTGATATTCTAGATTCTAGTGCACTATGGTCAATCTCCTGAGTGTTCCACTTGGCCAAGGAAACCAGGCAGTTTGGCAGGATCAATCAAGTAGATATTTGAGTTGAGACCATATACCTCAAGGTGGCAGTCTATGGGGACCTAATCCCAGTGATGTCCTAAATTTTCACTAGCACACTCCTGAACATGAATGCTATATGCTCAACCAAACACATGCTTTGCAAAGGACAAGACATTTTTACAAATTGTTCACTTCCATAACTTTGTCATACTCATATATCTTTATATGAAGAAACCAAAACTTGCTTCAACACTATTTTTTAAATGTAACAACAAGTTGGCCAGTGGGATGAGAGAATGGTTAAGCAGATTCAGCAACCACTACAAGTACAAGACAGCACTATATTAATTTTCATCTACAGAACAATCTTCCAAGTAGAATGCTCAAGAAACAGTTGCAAAGCAGTCACTGTAGCTCCTTGAGGAACATCCCTACGTGCTTTGAATGTAAGTTCTATACTCTGTAATATCTAGGCAATATGGGAACATAATTAGCAATAAAATAAATTAGAATATGACCGATTATTTAGATAACAAAGCAAACATGAAAGGAAATTTCTGACCAAACTTAATACTGAAGTTACATGCATAAACAATCAACAAAAAAGGGTGGATTTGTATTGATTAATCAGACAATTGACGAGATAGTGTTAATGGCCCTTAATGCAGTTACACAAGTTGGTGATATTTTATGTAGAAAGCAACAACATTACATAACTTCAAAGGCCATACGGACAACGGGTTACTGAAAAAAATGACCCATTTCCTTTGGAACTAAGCATTTGCAGAAGAGTGCACTTTGAATTGTAAATACATTACCTGCAACGTTTTGACCAGCTTTCCCTGAGAAGTTTCCCATACTTTGATTGAACAATCTTCTGAACTGCAGTAAGAAGACATTATTTTCAGAATTGTATATATAAAATATGAAGTGCCGGGTGCATCAGTGCATCACTTCGCCGAAACTTGTTGCCTTAACGATTTAAGAACAAAAAAAAGAAATAACAAGGAGCTGATGAACCAGAGAAGCAACCAGAACCCGTAGCTAGATCAAGGTCGACCCTCAACAACATAAATGTGTGCTCGTACATATAGTTACAACATTAAGTCGATGCCAGTAAATCTAGGAATTGACTGGCTGAAGCTGGGGTTTGGGAGGGATACAGGGCTGAGAGATATCTTAATTGTTCTTGTTCGCAATTCTTCAAAGAAAATAAACTAAGTATTGTTGTACAGCTAAGACTCCCCCTCATCTCCCACACATCACATATCAGAAAGTCTAATAGTGATTCACAATGCAGTTTCCTTTTTTGGAAAGAAGAAAAGGACTAGTTAGCAATAAATAATCTTACCCTGTGTATATCAAACCGTCTCCACCCCACTTGACGCAGGTCACAGCATTGGTGTGACCTGCGAGGGAAATAACACACTTCCTTGTGGTAATGTCCCAAATACGCGCATCGCCATCTTTACTTGCACTTACAAAACGGCGGGAAGGAGATTGCAAATGAACTGGCTCCCAGGATACAGCAGTAATCCACTTTCTGTGTCCCTATTGTAAAAGGCCACAATGAATGATCAAAGATAGCAAGAATAAAACATCTGCAAGACCTAAGTTATATGGATATCTTCTTGCTAGCAAACTGCATATCGAATTCAATCTACTATGAAACAAACAAACACGCATCTATTTCCAAGAAAATGGTTTACAGAAAGAAAAAATCGCTCGTGATAATCGGCACATGATACAGCGTGATATGTACATGAATAGATAAGGTAACTTTGTATTTCATCATACGGTAGAGTCTAGATGCAACAAATAAAGAACGTGCAGTCTTACCGTAAGAGGAGTGCCCAATTGCTTGCCTGTTTTTGGGTCCCATAATATAAGTTCTCCTGACTTGCTTCCACTAACAAGATGTTTCCCATCAGGTGACCATGCAATGCAGAGAACCCAATTTTTGTGGCCTGGAAAATACAGGGTCATTTCGTAACTTTCAAAGTACCGACAATATCACCCAAAAGCGTGCAGATGAGCAGACAAAACTACCTAAAGAGCCCTAAAAATCCCAGAAGACATGCCAAAGATACACAAATTTATTATAAAGTTTCAAGAGAAACTATATGCAAAGATGAATTTTCCACTAGGTTTGCAAAAATAACTAATGGTTAATGTAATGCATGAATTACAAGAAATGTGTTCTGTCATCCTTTACAAGTTTCAAAGCCTATAGGTCACAGCTTTGCCACAAGAAAACTAATCCAAAAAGATCATGTATATGGCTATCATATCAAGCCTTGCTTATCCATACATGTTCCATTCTATTAGAAATTTGTTTGCCTGCTATTAGGCGTTCATTCGAAACAGTATTTCACATATTTGCATTATCAAAGTATAACCTGGCCTACCAACTTGATTGTGAACAAACCTATGTAAAGATGGCTAGTTGACTGCAGAATTGCCAACCCCATTGTTGATTCACAGTTCTAAGATCTCTATAATAAAGACACAGTGAATAGAAAACGTTGGTAAGCACTTAGTTTTCATGGAAGGGTAACCATGTCAAGACCACAAAAACCAGTATTACTGAAGGACCACAATTTGTGCTATAAGCACCATGGCTACAAATTAACAAAAGGCAAGATTCTGAACATTCATTCACCTTTGCATGTGAACAACGGGGTCTGCGTGTTCAGGTCCCAGAACCGAACAGTGGTGTCACCTGAACCACTAGCCAAACATCTTCCGTCAGGGCTGAAAGAAACAGCCAGCACAGCTTCTGTATGACCTGCAGACAGTAAGATAGCGTATAGATCATTCAGTGGCACTATGGCAGTATAACAACCTAAAAGTCAACATAAAGGGAAGTCGGATATAATTGGACATCTTGGGTCTGAAATCCTGTGTTACTTTTCTTCACCTAGTCTAAATCCTATCTCCTAGCTCTAGTGTTTTTTTTATTTTCAGTGTTCCTTATCTGTACTTCTCCTGGTTGGATTCTTACATTTACTAATCCAGACTTGTGTTCTTTACCTTAGAGGATGCTCTTGGATGCAGCAAAGAACAATAAAGGGTATAGCTATTTATCCCAGAGCATAATTATTTCGTTCTAATATTGTCCAAATAAGCAAAGGATAGTAAACAAATGATTTAAAGCTTGTAATCTTAGACATGACCAATGCATAGAGGTTTTCCTCAGAGAAGATGGGAGGGTGGAGGAGGGCTACTGGCAGAGGACAGTGCTCCATTTAAAACACAACAAGGATGATACTGTAGAATAGAAGAAGTACCGGCAATTGTAGCGGAGCATCGGTTGACAGGCCTGATCCTGAAAACTGCTTGTGGCTGATATACTATGCGCAGAGTGACCTCGACATTGGCTTCATTTATCAAAAGAAAGTAGAGGATAAAAACATTTGATTCCAGAACTAGTGCAGTAGTCAGATGAATGAAAAACAAAAAGGCTCAAGTTGTAGCTAGATGACCATTTTTTTGTTGCATGTAAGCACCAAGCTGAAGAGAGAGCTCCTCATCTCCGATGTAGAAGGCGTAAGGCAGTTTCTCCTCCTGGAGTAAAAAAAAAAAAAAGAAGCAAAAGTTTAGCTGGGATGGCATGTAGGTTTGCTTTGTATGACTAGAAACGAGGAGGAAGGAGGAGGCTGTGGCTTGGCTTGATTTCCTTCCTGCCGGTGTAGCGTAGGCGGCGGAAACAAGAAGTTGCAGCAAGACTATGATTTGACGGATCGATTTCAGATTAAAGAGTATGGTTCGATTGACAGGCGGAAGAAAAAGCAGCAGCAGGAGCAGGAGCTCACGTTGTGGAGGAGTTTGTTGACGATATCCTGGAGCTGCGGCGGGCCGACGTTGTGCGGCAGGTAGACCGGCGCTTCGAGATGCTCCCCCTCGGGGCTCACGAGCTGGCAAAGCACGCTGCCATGGCTGCCGTTCTCCATCTCTCTCTCTCTCTATCTATCCCTTGCCGGCGGCGGCGGCGGCGGAGGAGGAGGAAGAGGAGAGGAGAGGATGTGTTTGCTTTGGTTTCGTCGGGCCTTAAAGAATCGCTTAAGCTGCGGCGGCCCAACAAGAGAGAGGCCCATACCAGCCCTTTCCAGCCCAACAGGAGAGAGGCCCAGCCCAGGTTCCAAAGAGAAAGGAAACGAAACGAAACGAAGAACCCTAGCTAGCCTGGGCGGAAGAAGGAGGAGGAGGTGGGCGGCCGCCTTTCGCTTTGCCTTGAATCCCTTGTCCGGTTGTCCCCTCCGCCTCCGGCAAGCAGAGAAGAGCATGGCATCCGCCGGCCCGACGCTCGAATCCCTCGTCGACCGTGAGTAATCGAATCTTGTCGAGTCTCCATGACTTGCATATCGAGTTTCTATTACACTCCACTGCTGCTGCTGCTCATCTCATCTTGTCGTGTGTTTTTGTCGTCCCGAATCAACAGAGGTGATATCCGTCATCACCAACGACGGCCGCAACATCGTGGTAACCGCTTGCTCTTGTTGCTGTAAATCGTTAAAAAAAAATTTTGATAAGGGGGCTGTAAATCGTTAATTAATTGATTGATTACCTCTCGGCCTTGGACCGAATCAGCTGCTAACTTGCTGGTTTTGGTTTGGTGTAATTCTTCTTGTTCTTTTTTTCAGGGGACTTTGAGGGGATTCGACCAAGCCACCAACATCATTCTCGACGAGTCCCATGAGAGGGTCTACTCTACCAAGGTTACCACCACCACCTGCCCTGTGCTTCTTATTCTTACCCAAACCCAGTTTACATTGTGACCCAATCGCTTGCGGAATGCGTCGAATTTACACCAAACTACTGCCTTAGTTAGTCAGTTTTTTCTCATCATTCTGACCCACAATTTTTCTCGGGTCTCTCAGCGGTACAAAGTGCAGACCGCAATAATGATCTCACTCTGCGCCTCCTAGAAATTCATCGGGTCGTTGCCTTCCTTAATGGCTTTTAGGGTTTAGCCAGGCGTCTTCAAATAAGTTAACTTGTAGTAGAATTTATCATTTGGTCTTAGAATTTATCACACATTTATTTTATTTTCACGGTATAGAGCGTTGTTTATGTATGAATGGCATTCTTGGTGAAGATAAATGCTCTTCTTTTTTGCTGTTTTGAGGAGAGAAAGGAGGTTGTGTCAATTCCCTAGCTTCCGTGATAAACTTTTGACATTGGTTTGCTTTGGAAGTTGAGCTAATTTGGTTCAGCAGGGCAGAATTCTGGAAATGGAAATAGGCTTCTCTTGATGCCTGAAATCCCTTACTTTAATAGTAGGCCTTACCCTGCCTTTAGGGAGGCTGGATAAAACTACTAAGGTAACTGTTTGTCAATGTCAAGGAATGTTAACTGTTTGTCAATGTCAAGGAACTCTACTGATGATTGCGCATCGTCGTGTGCCAATTGCTGAAGTGATATTGAGTACTACTTGTTCTATATTGTGTAAGATCTTAGGTCCAAGGATCTCTTCTCTTGTATCTGTGTATCACCAAACGCAAAATGCCAAGTGTTCATGTAATGCTGGTTGTGTTGTGCCTGTACAACATGTTCTTTCGGCCGGCATAGTCCAGTTTTATCAAAGCACCTTTGGAGCCCAGTCCTTTGTTTGTGTCATATATGTATGTGATTAATTTTGCAGTTTAGGGTATGCTTCCTTATTGTCTGGCCCTGCTGCTTGTAAAGAAGATCTTGCACCGGGATTCTACAGAGCTTGTTCTCTTTCGGCTAAAACAAAAACTTTAAATGGTGTCAAGTTGTATAGTGGTCTGTGCTCTGTGTGTGTCAGTATTTTACGCTTTTTCGGCCACTGACTGTTATCGCGCTTGCAGGAGGGAGTACAACAGCTTGTCCTTGGTCTGTACATCATCAGGGGCGACAACATGTGCGTAATATCATCTCCTTTTTTGAGTTTGTCTGATTTGCTGCCTTGTGTGTAACTGAAGCTGTTTGTGATGATGATGCAGAGGTGTGGTGGGTGAGGTCGATGAGGAGCTCGATGCGGCGCTGGACATGTCCAAGCTGAGAGCGCAGCCGCTCAAGCCTGTGATCCACTGAAGATGCAGACTCTGTTGTCTGTCTTTGTCTCTCTGTGTGTGTTTCTTGGTTGATTGTTTTGTAGGGTGTAAGCTTATTACTAGCTGCTACGTAGGGTTCCCTTTGGTTTGGTTTGGTTTGGTTGGTTTGAATGGACTGATCGTTGAACGTCCTGATTGCTGGAGGTGAATTAAGCTTGATGATGTACCGCGCCTATTAAGAATTATGAGACGGAGGTAGTAGCATCTAAAAAAAATAGAGTAAAATCATAAATTATCATCAAAAACGGTTTAGTCGATCTTAATCTTATGATGATTGTAGTACTCTGTTTGGACAGAGAAGAGTAGTAGTAGAAAAGAAGCCTATGCATGTGTGTGTCTGTAGTGTATGATCCATCCATTGGTTGGTGGCTGGCTGGCTGTTGAAAGAAGGGAGGTAAGCAGAAGGTGGGTAGCGAGGACGCCGGGCGACCTTAGGTCCAATTAAGAAGCTCGCTCCTCCTTGCCTGAATACATTGATTGATATAGCTGCATGCATGCTTCCATACAGCTAAATAAGCTATTTCCAGACTGCGCCGGCGTTGCTGCATTGAGAACAAGGCCGGCCGGCCATCGGAGCTAGACAGTCGATCAATTAAGGGAATGGCGCCGCGGAGGATCCTCATCATCAACGGCGCTCTACTGCTGCTCCTCCTGCCCGCACTCATCGTCGCCGATGCCGATGCCAATGCCGTCCCTTCTTCCTCCTCCGAAGTCGACACCAACACCCTCCAGATCCCCAACACCAGCAGCAATGCCGCCGCCCCATCATCATCATCTAGCGCAGCAGGGGCGGAGTTGATCAACGGCAGCAGCAAGACGATCAAGGCCGGCGGGGGGTTCTACCGGGGCATGTCGCGGGAGTTCGTGGCGGAGCACAACAAGGTGCGCGCCAGGTACGGCGCGCCGCCCCTGGCGTGGGACAAGACACTGGCGATGTACGCGCGGCGGTGGGCCAACACGGTGCGGCGGGACTGCGGCGACCCGCGGCACTCGGGGGGGAAATACGGCGAGAGCTTCTTCCTGGGCGCCAATGGCACCGCCAAGGACGCGCTCTTCAACTGGGAGAAGGAGGAGTTCGTCTACGATAAGGCCACCCACGGCTGCACCGCCGACCACAGCTTCCAGGACTGCGGCCACTTCGCCATCATGGTCAACCCGGAGTTCCGCTGGGTCGGCTGTGGCCGCGCGCTCTGCCTCAAGGGGGATTATCCCGACCAGTTCTTCATCACCTGCAACTATAACCCCACGCCGCCCTGACTGATGTCCTTCTTTCATTCATTTTAATTAACACATCTCAATCTCACTGGATCGATCTAGCTCCTCCTCCTCCCTCCTCATTGATTCCACACAAGCACTTCATTTCATGTTTCATGCAAGTCTGCGCATCTTAATTTCCCCCCTTCATTGATCTTCTGATTCTTTATTAACGAGCTTTTTAATTGTGCCACTGCTAATTCTTGGTCGAATTAAGTTTTGGGAAAGAATTCTCTAGCATATGGCCGGTTTTTATACATTTGGGCGGAGGAACATTGTTCCTCGATCT
Organism: Brachypodium distachyon; assembly: GCF_000005505.3. Taxonomy (NCBI): domain Eukaryota; kingdom Viridiplantae; phylum Streptophyta; class Magnoliopsida; order Poales; family Poaceae; genus Brachypodium; species Brachypodium distachyon. The sequence goes on along the minus strand of NC_016132.3, from coordinate 12,862,592 downwards.
CTCTTCATCCGTTCCTTTTGACCTCTTTGTTCCTGGTCACAGTTTGCCATAGATTAATTAGTTTTCATGTGACGTCTATCGTGTCAAACCAAATTAATACTGGCAAAAGAAAAGCCCGCCTAGAGTGGCCGGACAAGATTACTCCCCCTTTCCTGGCTGTCTCCAACTTCAGTCAACTTCGACACACTCTTTGTAGAAAAATAAAAACTCCAACGTACATAACATCAACAAATGCAATACGAAAAATACATTTCGTAATAGTCCTAAGATACTAGTACCTGGTTTAGGAGACAGCTCTCGCCCCTGCGTCGCCTTCCCATGGCGACACGGGGGAACCCTAGCGACGTCGGGCCCAAAGCCCCCCTCCGCTCTCCCTCCGCCGCATCCCCACCGCCGCAGGGATGCCGGCGAAGCCGGGCACGCGGCGGCGGAGCGGTTTTCCCCCTTCTTTGATGTCACGAGGCGCATGGCGGGCCAGCCTGCGAGGGCGGCTGTCCTAAGGGGCCGCCAACGGGGGGCGGTGCCGGCCTGGTGGCACTGGCCTGTGGGCGTGGTGGGGCGTGCTAACCGACGGAGGAGCGGCATGTGGTGGCCGGCTGCGGTGCGGGCCAGATCTAGGCCCGGCTTGGATGGCTGGCTCGGCTCTGCGGGCTGGGATGCGAATCGGCGTGGCGCGTGTGTGGTCGGCGCTGCCGGCGTGCGATGGAGTGGTGCCGGCTTGGTGGCGGGCTATGGGCGGGCCCGACCTAGGCCATGTTTGGGCCTGAGGGCCATGGGAGGCCTTCTACAACTGCTTCGTCATGGGGGCGTCCGACCCGGTGCTTAGGGCAGTTGCGGCGCCCTGGCTGGTGGTGGTTTGGGCCGTGTGGCGCCGACTGTCCTACGTCAGGACTCACGGTGGTTCGGCGGCCTCTGGCCAGTCCTTAGGCTCGCCGCGAAGCAGCTGTGCGTGGGCTGCGGGTGAAAACCATGCAACGTCTTGGTGCCGGCGACGACGACGTCCGAGGACGTCACGCCTTCTTGAAGGCATCGTCGTGCAGCCCTACTACATGCTCGGGCTACGTGAGCTTGCCGATGCGCGTGCCGTTCCTGTCGGGGCATCCTTTTCCTGATTACGGTCGTCGAAAAAGCCCAATTCTGCCTACCTTCTTCTGACGCAAGGAGCTACTTCCTGTTCGGCGTCATTGGAGCGGGAGGGGTTTCGTCTTCGCCGTAGCGGCTTGTGTATTCGGTCTTGTCGTGTGTATGCTCTTTGTCAGGGTATTTCCCACGGCTTTCCTGGAATAAGTCGTGCTTTGTATCGGTTTTCAGATTCTTTCTTCTAATCGAATCGCGGGGATCGACTATTTGCGTCCTCAAAAAGTAGCTAGTTTGGTGTTGTACATGTTGGGTGTCTTTTTTTTCTTTCTAAAAGCTTGTGGTAAAAGTTTGATTTAACTAATCAGAACAAATCTAAAATTTCGAGAGGGATGACGAGGGGAGTGAAAATTAGGACAGCCAGCAACGGGGAGGATATTCCGAGAATAAATAGCAGAGATCAAGGCATTGATTAATCCACCGAATCGAACTATTTATTACTCTTTCTGATCCTAAATTGTTGACTCAAATTTATCCAAATATGGATGTATCTATTCTTAAAAAGTGTCTAGATACATGTAATATTTCGACAACAATTTAAGATCGGAGGAAGTAATTAGCTAAGAGCCTGACTCGAGTCTCTGGTATTTCTGTTCTCTCTATCTTAGCAAATCTCAAATAAAAGTCAGCCAAGATTGCATGTTGATAAACTTGTTGGATGAGCTGGATCCAAGCAGTGGATCATTAATTCTCCGGACCGGATCGATAACAAGGAAAACGATGGATGGATACGATAACAACAGGAATTTGGATGCATGGTCGGTGGATAAATTAGGAGCTGTCAGTCTGGCTAGGGGCAGCCGCGTGCCTACGTGAATTAATATGCTTCTTGTAAAAGGATCCATCCGACGGCAATATATTCCATATTACTGTCTACTCCCTTCGTTTCATAATTTTTGTCGAAATATTACATTATTTAAAAAAAATGGACACTATTTAAAAATAAATAAAATTATGAAACTGACGGAGTAATTGCTGAATGATCCGGCCATATACAGGAGTGCATCTTTATACGTGCCTAGCGCACGTACAGCTTTCTTGCAGCTTAATTAATTAGCTAGGTCAACAAGTTGACTTGATCGATCGTCTTGTTTTGACCGGCCAATTAAGCAACGCCATGCATGGCGTAATTAGTGGTTATCACTCTGACCCTCCCTCGATGGATGGATCTGTACGTGTTGTCGTTTTTCTTATACAAACACACGTCGCTCGTTTCGAAAAAGGAGCCATCATGCTTAATCCATACGTGTCAGGTATATATTACCGGCCGGTACAACGCGTCGCTGTTATTAATCAATTCCTTCCTTGTGCACGAAACGAATCAGTTATAAGACCAACTGACCGACCAACTGATCAAGACGCGCGCCACAGTTGACCAGAGCTTCATCAGTAAAGAAAAAAGACAAGAATTAATCCTACGTGGGTATCTATTGCATCACATTTTACTCGCTACTCTATGACTATGTATTTTTTATTTATTTTCGGACGCCGTTAAATACAAGTGAACAGAATCCCGTCTTGTTTAGCGGGTTTTCCCTCGCCTTTTTTAAACTATAGATCGATATAGAAACGATTTTTACTTAATTTACGAGCTGCTGCTAGCTCTTGTTTAATTGACTTTGGAGAACGGAAATCGATTTGGTCGGCCCGCACATTGCCAACCATCTGTAAGTTGCTAACCAGATCGACAACGTGTACGTGTGTTAATTTGTTTTCTCTTCTCTTTTGACAGAGACAAGATTTTAGATCGGAAAGAGTATATCAATCAAACCGCGCCTGCACCGTGCGCCCGGCCTGCCGGCCGGTTCAAAGTTAGTATATTGGTCATAATCCAGTTATTCCTTAAAAGACTATACGGAGTGCATGTACACTTTTACATGTTCAACCAAGCTCCCGAGATGAACACCACTCCTTCCGGTCAGAATTACTTGTCGAAATATTACATATAGCTAGACGTTTTTTACATATAGATACGTCCGTATCTGGACAAATTTGAGACAAGTAATACCGATCGGAAGAGTAGTAAATCCAGAATTGTATTTAAACTTTTTATATGAATTCTCTTCTCTTTAATTTATTTCCCATGTGAGCATGTACGTACGTCTTTATGCACGTGTTGATTAATTTGCATCGTCGAACCAGGAGCTCTAAAAACATAAATTTTGTAGTATGCCCTTACAAAAACTATGTCTGTTGGGCACAAAGGCAACAAATATAGGTCGTACATGTGTAGTCTTTTTCAAAAAATAACATTTAGAATATCTTGCTAGAGAAGCATATATATGCGTGCAGCGTGCTTGGTCCGTGATAATAGTACGTACATGGGATTATTGTAGAGAGAAAGAATTGGACGTACGGTACGTGAATTACTCCAAACCTGACCTGCACGAATCATCAATTGGTAAATTAAAAAAAATTAATGTGTAAAGATCTCTGGAAATCAAACCCTTAAATGAGCTCTCTCTATATAACATTCATATTTTTTTTACATAAATGGGAAACAAGTCATCAATTGCAAATCTCCTAGTATTATCGATCCGTGCAAGAAAAAAAAATAGAGGGGTTTTCTTAGCTTTTGAGGGGTAAAATATAACAAATTCACAGAGAAATGTTTGTTTTGTTTGTACGATTGAGAAGAAGAGATAATAGAAAGATGACGTACGCGTCGGTTATCGGGAATGGATTGGAAGGGACACGTGGACGGCTGGGACGGGACTGACGTGGCGGTTATCCCCGTTGGTTAAAGCGGGTCGTGGCGTGTGGAAAGCAAAAGGATGGGTTGCGGGCCCAAGCAAGCCCAAGTAGGCCTGGCCCGGCCCGGCCCAGGCGAGTATATAAGAAGACGCGAGCGGCTGCCCAAGGAGGAGAAGGAGAACTCAAACCCCGATTGATCGAGAAGAGAAGCGAAGGAAGAAGAAGAGAGATCATGGTGTCTGCTGTGGTGCGGGCGATCCTGGTGACGGGGGGCGCGGGGTACATCGGGAGCCACACGGTGCTGCAGCTGCTCCAGCAAGGGTTCCGCGTCGTCGTCGTCGACAGCCTCGACAACGCCTCCGAGGCGGCGCTCCACCGGGTCCGACAACTCGCCGCCGCCAACGCCAAGAACCTCGACTTCCGCAAGGTTTTTGTTTTTTGTTTTCGGTTCCCGTTTCAATTCTCCCCTGTGTTGTTGCTCGTGATCAATCGGTCGATTTGTTTCTCCGCTAGAACTAGATTGGGATTGGGGATTCATTACTGGGTTTGTTTGTTCGACTCAGGCAAGGCCCTTGAATCGCTCGCCCAGAATTTGTTTGTTTTCGGTTTTATTTCTGCGGTTACTCGATCGGTTTGTTCTTGTTTCTACTAGCGGGGGGGATTAAAACCCGGTATGTTTCCATTTCGTCGGGACAGGGACAAAAAAAGAAGGAAGGGACGAATTCGTACTAGTACTCCTCGCCCGAGTCTAGAACAAGGAAGAAGATTCGTCGTTGCTGCCATGGCCGTCGACATCGCCATCGCTCTTTTGCGTGTGTTTGGCCGGCGGGTCACGCCCTCGTCGTGACCGGACCGCGTTAGTTAATCTCTTAATTTCCCTTTTGCGTTGGCATGGGATGGGACTCACGCGTCGTTCCCTGACGCGCGTCTCCGTCTCCTTTGGCAGGAAGGATTGAATTGGTCACTGGTTATGTGCCTAACTCGGGCGTGATTGATTCATCAATCGAGTATCTATTTTCAGCAGATTAAACGTTTTTGCTCGGCAGTACAATACAGTTCGTATATACGGATTAGTTCATCCATTGTGGTTTGATTTATTTTTCTGAATTGTGAACGGTACGGTGTGCTGCAGGCTGACCTTCGTGACAAGGGAGCACTGGAGGACATCTTCTCTGCCCAAAGGTACTCTACTCGTCTCGTCAATCTCCATCTCTTGCTGTTGCTAGGATAGCAGGCACTATGCGTATGCTCCATCGTCGTCAGAAACAGAGCTTATTAGCGCTGCTGCCGCGTTTTTGCTAAACTAGGACCGGCATCTGTCGTCCCAACTCTTGGGACCTACAGTACCTAGCTGTCTGTCTTCTTCTTGGCAGCAGTAATCAGTTTAATCTATTCCAAATACTAGTATTTGTGGCTTGCTTACACGCGTTAGGTGTCACCGGCGCCTAGGCTACCTCCTGGACGGCGATTCCTTTCATATACATTCATTCATTGGTTTCTCCACGACGAGCTGGAAAGGAGCAACTGTCTCTAGTCCCAGCGAGCTGGATGGAACCTGGCGGTTGTGCTCATGCATATTCGTCTCTATATATACTCCTCCAACAATTGATAATGATAAGTGTTAGCATTTTTTTTCCTCCAACACGCCAAGCGACGTGTCATTTCCATTAAGAAGAAAGCACAGTTAGCATTACAAAGCCTTATTGATTAAACTAGTAGTACCCTGCTAGCTAGCCAGCCAGCCGCCCTCTGGAAGAGGAGTTTGCCTTGTTTATTTGGAGTATTTGTATATGTTGCTCAAATATCAGGTCGGGCCCAAGTAATGAATCGTGTGTGCGTACGTGCTTGCAGGTTTGAGGCTGTGATTCACTTTGCCGGCCTGAAAGCTGTTGGCGAGAGCGTCCAGAAGCCCCTGCTTTACTATGACAACAACCTCATTGGCACAATCACTCTTCTCCAAGTCATGGCTGCACATGCTTGCAAGAAGGTATAAATATATATTTCCTTTCTTTCTTCCTTCCTTCCTTCCTTCCTTCCTTTCTTTTTTGCATTGCATTGCATTGCTAGCTGGGCTCACAGGATACCTGTGAATGAGTGAGTGAGCGCTGCCTGGTTGGCTGCTTGGACCTCATAATTTCTGTCACGTACACCACTCATCTTGAATGAATGTGCTGCTAGCCGGTCCCAGCTTCTGCTGCTTCCCGTTGTAGCCTAGTACTCTACTGGCATTTTCTACTGCACTGCACTGCAGGCTCTGCTTGTAGGAAGGTTCTAGTTTCTGGTAAAAATTTGCAGATTAAAACATCACTGTAACTCTCAACAAGGTTATGTTAAGGAAGGATGGACGGTGGTAGTGTAGGCTCAAGTCCTCCCTGCACCAATTAATGAACCAAGGAATCAGCAATTATCAGCTGGAAGGAGGCCATTATTGCTGAACTACTCTCTGCTTTGATCTCTGCAGCTAGTGTTCTCATCATCAGCCACTGTCTACGGGTGGCCCAAGGAAGTGCCCTGCACTGAAGAATTCCCACTTTCAGCAATGAACCCCTATGGGCGAACAAAGGTACTTGCTTGTCTTGTTAAACTCAAGGAAATCATACTCATGGGCTAGTTAATTGCTCATTTTCTGTCTCACATGCATCATGTCTGATGCCGGCCTGTCAATCACTGTGTGCAGCTTGTTATTGAGGACATCTGCCGCGACCTCCAGCAATCAGACCCTGATTGGAAGATTATACTACTTAGGTACTTCAACCCAGTTGGCGCTCATCCAAGTGGATACATCGGTGAAGACCCACTTGGAATCCCAAACAACCTGATGCCGTTTGTCCAGCAAGTAGCGGTTGGGAGGCGGCCCGCGCTTACAGTTTATGGGACCGACTACAATACAAAAGACGGAACAGGGGTATGTGTAGTAGTATATATGGTTGTTAAGGAATGACAGTCATCTAACCCAATCGATGGATCGAATCAATCATATCATTCCAGCATACAAGCATTTAAATTAAGCTAGCTAGAATCTTGGTTTGCCGTTTGTGTCTTTCTGCCACTTAACTAAATAAATTATGCGAAACACATGATGGCAGGTACGTGACTATATCCATGTCGTCGATCTGGCTGACGGCCACATAGCAGCCTTGAGGAAGCTGTACGAAGATTCTGATAGAATAGGTACGTACCGACCATGACAGCATGATTCTGAATGAACTGAAGAAGCGGCGTTGTCATCTGAAGGAAAAATGAATGGATTGCAGGGTGTGAAGTGTACAACCTTGGCACTGGAAAGGGAACATCTGTGCTGGAGATGGTTGCTGCGTTCGAAAAGGCCAGTGGAAAGGTAGTTAACTAGCATTGAATCATCATTATGCATACTTGCACTGGCATATATATATTTTTAAATGAGGGTGATTAATACTAATAAGAGGATATAACGTTTGGACAGAAAATCCCGCTGGTTTATGCCGGGAGAAGACCTGGAGATGCTGAGATTGTGTATGCTGCAACTAGCAAAGCTGAGAAGGAGCTGAAATGGAAGTAAGTGCCTCCCAAGTCCCATCATATATGCATGCATGGTTTGTACTTTGTGATTTTGCACTGCAGTAACTAAAGATGGACCCAAAAAAAAACAGGGCAAAGTATGGCGTGGAGGAGATGTGCAGAGACCTGTGGAACTGGGCGAGCAACAACCCTTACGGATATGGATCCGGCGACAAGTGATGAGCAAGAAAATAACAGACCCAGCCAGCGCTAGTATGTAATATAGTTTTAGTCGTGGTCATCTATATATCTAGAGGAGCTAATTAATTAAATTATTAATATCCAGCGTACGTGGAGTAGAAGAAATAATAAACATACATAGTATGTAGAAAGTGATATTGTTTTGTTGAGTCATGGAATAACTAGTATGTGTATAATTATGTTGGTTTGGGTTTGTTTGATTCATTTGTGTCTCGGGCATTCGTTTTCTGTCGCTGAAGATAGTATTTTCAATTGTAAAGAAAGGAATCCTGCAAGCAACAATGTACATCATGGAACGGAACGGAACGGAATGTATATATAGATAGAAGCAGCCGGACAAGAAGTAAAGGACAATCGTAGTACAAGAGAAGAAAGAGAAGAAAGAAAGAAAGAAAGAAAAGAAGGATTGGAGTCAGGTGAGTGGCGCTTCTCCTTTCCAGTTCCCGCCGGGCTCATACTCGCAGGTGATGAATACCCCACCGAAGAAGCACTCGGCCCGGCCACAGCCCACGAGCTGTGTGTCGTTCCAGACGAGCTGCGTGAAGTGGCCGCAGACGTGGCCCGGGTAGCAGGCCTGGGCCTTCCAGTCGAAGTAGGAGGCCTCGCTGGCCCATCCACGGACGGCGTCGGCGGCCTTCCAGTCCCAGCCGGTGCCACGGAAGACGTTCTCGCCGTAGGGGGAGGCGAAAGAGTGCATGAGCAGGCAGTCGATCCGGCGCTTGGAGCTCCAACGCCGCGCGTACTTGGCAAGCTTGTTGCTCCAACGCAATGGCGGCACCCCGTACCTGCGTTTTGCTTTGTTGGTTTCAAGTTTCTCTCAACTAATATAATTAAGGAGCTTCGATCGATCGAGAGCTCGATACCTGGCTCGGATGGCGTTGTGTGCGGCGAGGAACTCGCTGGGCATGGACTTGTAGCCGCCGCGGCCGTGGGTGAAGGACCTCAGCCCCGTCTTCTTGCTCGTCGCCGCGTAGTACTCCAGCTCCTGCGGGCTCTGGCTTTCTTGATCCTCGTTGTTGTTCTTGTTGTTCTTGTTGTTGGAGTGGATGCCGAAGAAGCCGCCGGCGGCCAAGGGGACCAAGATCAGGAATAACACGGCGACGATCAGCCCGGCGGCGGCCATCTCTCTGTTCCAGGATGCCCAAGAAGCTAGGTTAACGCGCTTTTAAGATCGACGATCGATATATGCATGTCTGAAAACGGACCTGTCTGCCTTTAATTAGCGAGCTAGCTAGGATTTTGGATGGATGGCTCAAATTAGCCCCGTTTCTCAGGCCGGGAAAGCAGCAAGGGCCCTCCCTCCAATTAAACCAACCAACAAACCACAGGCCGGCAGCAACTGATTCAGTTTTCAGTTGAGTCGAAATTTTGATCGTTGAGATCGTTGAATTGATATACTAGTATGTTAATTTGTCTTAAAATACAGGGTTGACTGCAAACACTGATTCAGTTTTCAGTTTAGTCGAAATTTTGGTCTCATCTCCAGCCTGCTAGCTGCTGCTATTAATATTTGCCTTGCAGGTTAATTCTTCCCTAGTGGTCTTGATTTCTCTTCTCTCAGCCGCCTTTGCAAACCAATAAAACGTACGTGTTGATGTTATTGTTCAACAGAAAATGTACCTAGTGGTCACTTGCTGGTGGCACAAGAAAATGAATTAAGCATGCAACCAGATATATACCTCTTGTTCCTGAAACCGTCGCGCTTGGTCAGGGAATGCAGCACTGACGAGCCGGATATCTTCCTCGGTCACAACAAACATGCTGCCATCATCGTCGTCCCCGGCCCTCTTCGTCATCCATCTGACGAGGTAACAAGGGCGGCCATGGCGGACCTTGATCCGTTGAATCGAGTGGAATCCATACCGGTCACACAGAAGCAATTTTTGACATGGAGGAGACGAAGCCGCCAGCCGGCGTAGATATATATATGGTTGATCTCCGGACGTAAGATGGCGCCCAGTTGTGCGTGTAGCCCAAGAAATCCACCACGGCATCGACATCAGAGCCGGGACACCATTTTCTGCGTCCAGATCGTGATGGCTGCACAAGTAGAGCTTGATTATCTCGTCGTTGGGGAAGTTGGGCTCGGCGGCTAGTCTCTTGCAGACGTTGGCTTGCCAGTCGTCCCCGTTCCTTGGGTACGTATTTGCCTCTACCGATTTCATGCAATCTGAATTAAGAACAGTGTGCGTGTATATAACAGCTAGCTAGCACGCAGATTAATATATATATAATGGCGATATTGCAAAAAAGAAGTCCAAGACATTGTGTTGGTGGAAGGAGTTGAGGAAGCGGAGCGCGGCCGATGCCGCGCACGCCGGGGCGGTCCGACGAGCAGCGCCATGGCCACCATGTGGTTGCGCGTGAGGCCGAGCGTGGACTGGATGTCGGCCATGTGGTAGCACTCGAAGGGCTCCTTTGCGCCCTGATGACGGTGGTGGCGCCGAAGAGGAAGGCGTCGCTGTCGGCGGTGAGGCAGGCGTGGACGTGGACGTCGCGGTTCCTCGCCGGACGCGCACAGCACCGGCATCCCCAGGTGGCGGAGGAGGTCCACGCACTCGGAGATGTACTTGGTGAAGGCGGCGTTTCTGCTGTTGGGCGGCGCCGGAGACGAGGAAGAAGAGAAGAAGCGCGACTTGAGGGGCGAGGGCGGGCCGTCGAGGACGAAGACGGGGGAGGGAGAGCGTGCGGAAGAAGGTGGTGCGGAGGTGGGGGCGGTGCGCGGGGACTCTGAGGGAGGAGATGACCCCCACGGCCCGCGGAGGTAGTCGGCGCCCTCGTGACGCGCGCACGGCTTCACAACGTCCCAGAACCTACCCCCAACGCCCATCTTCATCTTCCTCCAGTCTACATACATGCGTGCGCGCGTATGTATGTGCGTTACATGCTCCCCCAGTCAAAACTCTTGTCTGTTAAAAAAAATTAACTTTTGACGACCGGATTGAGCATTATGTATGCATGTACATCAACCATCGGTACGTCAAACTGTTATTTCTGCCTTTTTTATCGGCGGAATTTGGAAACTGCGGTTCACCTCTTCTTCGAGTGCCCCTTCGCCCGCTTCAATTGGTGTGAGGTTGCGGGCTGGCGCAACTGTTCCGGCTTGGGCTCGGCGCTGTGCGGGGAGGCCACCTCCTTCGGGTCCTTCTACGACCTCGCGATCGAAAACTCGCCGATTGGCTATTGCAAGGGAGCAAACTCCCTTTTCATCTTTGTTTGCTGGTCCATTTGGCGGGAGAGAAACTCCCGGATCTTTCACGACAAGGAAACTTCAGCTCGCTAGATCGTCTGCTTCATCAAGAACGAAGCCCAGGAATTGGCCTTCGAAAACTCCTATGGGAACCACCTTGAGTTTCCTAGTTCCCTAGTTTCTTTTTTTCTTTTCTTTTTCTTTTGCCTTCGGGCGGCTCTGTACATATTTCCCCTCCACGAATGGACCTTTCAAAAAAAAAAATCATTCGTACGTCTCGCGCGCATGCATGTGGTCAAGGGCATGCGTTTGTGTTTGTTTGAGTGACATATGGAGATGTGAAGGAGAGATGGAAGAATTTACATGATATATGTGCGTCTAATTAAGTGTATATATGCTTTGCATTTGTGTACGTACGTGCTGACAGAGGAGCTAACAGATCGAGCAACGTACGTACATACGTGGCAGGCAGCCAGACAAATAATGGGCGGGCATGCATGCAGTGGTTGAGATAACGTCCTTTGCTCGTAAATGTGAAGACACGATAGGCAGGCAGGCAGGGGTAAGTAGATATACGTCAGGCGATGCAGCACGTAAGTAGCAAGTGACAATTCCGGCATGTTCACTGTACGCACTTGTCCAGGTGGCATACACATGTGATCCATGGATTGAAGCATCGATGGATCAAATAATCCATGGGCGAAACGCAACAAACAAATTTTAACCCCAATAGGAAGTGCTACGTGTTGAGCGGGAAACGGTCGGGCTGGCTGTCCTTGTCCTTTGATCGAGCTTTGCAATTGCTACTTCAAGTACTACTCTACTGTATATGTTGCTGCTGCCCATTGCCCCACTATGTACGTATCTACATCTCTACGTATATATGTACTCGATCGAGATTCCTTCGTTCGAGCTTCACTCATACTGGACTATTATCATCTCTTCTCTGGTCCTCTAGCTAGCTTGTGTAGCATGCATGCATGTGACATTCGACACGTGTCTACTTAATTGGATTGCATCGACCTCGATCCCCCTAACAATCTTCGTAAGATCGAAAATGACCTGACATACACGCATGCAGGCAAATGCGGCTAGCTCTACCATATACCCATCATATCGCTAGTAGGACTACTTTGTAACCAAGCATATTTGGTGCTGGCCGGACAGACCGACACACCAACTTGGTTTACTTCCCTAGCTTCGACGGCTTAATTAATTTGCTGGCACTTAACTAAATGATCGAGGGAGAATTAAAGAGACCGGCTGGCCTTGCTAGTATATACTGTGTGCATATATACATGCATGCTAGATTTTCATTTGTCTCTTGTTAATTTCCATATCTCTCCCTATAGCTATATACTATATAGCCACATATGAGGCCCAGGAAAGGTCAGCGATCGAGAGCGCTATACGTACGGCTATAGAGCTAGCGGACAAGCAAGAAGCAGGGGACCCACTCAGTACGTTCTGCCAATGGATCCATCGTATCAATCAATCAGTCATGCATCGTCAAGCAGCCTCAATTATAATTCTAAAAATCTTGCTTTGTTGTCACCTTGTTGTTGGATCCATGCCTCAATTACGCCTCAGCTCCTCGATCGCTTCCTACTAAATTCGAATACCTAAGGTATATATATACACAGTTTTTATCAGCCTTTGTGCTTGTAGCTACTCCTATATATACTTTGTACCATGCATGTATTTTGCTACATAAATGATAGAGGCCTTCCAAAAGAAGAAGAGAAAGTGTTAGCATATATAGCAACTAACTGGTTAATTAATCAGTACTACGTGGTTAACAGTGCCGACCGATGTGATGGATGAAGCTAGCTAGCTAGGGGAATAAAAAGAAGAAGAAAGAAAAGCCTTGCCGGCTAAGAAACTATCGATCGATTCAACTGTACGTCAGTGTGTTGGATCGGAGAAAAGCTAGGTCTGTTTATAGCACAAATGGGTGGCTAGCTCCATCGATCCATCTCCACTGACCACTGAAGAAAACCATCTTTTTTGCTTTCTCCGACATTTTTCTTTTCTTTTCTTTATGCCACTTTTAACATTGTGTGTGTGTATATATTTGTAGAGACTGGACTGGATACTAAACCTATATTATACCAAGCCAGTTAATAAATATATCCACATAGCTAGCGACGACTTCATGTATATATGCTCATCGCGCGACATCGATGCATGCGCGCATACATGGGTGCAGATGCAAGTTGCACGAAAATGCATGCATCTAGAATCAAATGGTACGTACTAGCTAGTAAGTAGCACAGTAGTAATTATCTAAGCTGTCATATCACTAACTAATCAATCACCTCTAGTATAACTAAGTATGTAGCAGCTGTAAAAAGAGAGAGCTTAGCTACCAGTAAAAAAGAAAGAGAGAGAGAGAACGACACAATATAATGATCGATTGTAATGACATGTGGGCCACCGATAGATGCATCTTTCTTCTGGTACCAGCATGCACCCAGCTGAGGCCGGGCGTCAGCAGCTAGTTGGCATGTGGGAAAAGGCCATGCATGACAGCAGCTTCCATCACAGTCACAAATTGACAAGCTGGGAGCGATGATCCAGCACAGACACTACTGTTGCTAGCTAAGCTAAGCTAGCTTTGTATATAGAGTGAATGAAGGTGCCATTGCCACTAGGTGGTAGAGTTTGGAGAGGTCCACAGGCCACCACACAAGATTCCCACTCACTCACTCTCATGCATGCACTACATTAGCTAGCTTGCACCTAGCTAGCTCTCTCTCAATTCCGATCGATCCCCGGCCTGCTGCATGCTACTAATACGTACATAGAATCCAACTTGTACATCATGCATGCATGCCACACAAAAAAACCTACTCAAGAGACCACTAATACGTCTACATATGTGTTGCCTTAATTTGCTCAGGAGAGAATGATGATCCAGATACTATAGCTGTCCTTAATTCCATTCACGTACCATACTTCCTCCGTTTCCTAAGAGAGATCGTCTTAGTTTTGTCCCGAATTAATCATCCACTTTCAAGTTTGACCCATGCTTAGTTATTGATAAAATTATCGGCATATACAATACCAAATTAATATACATCATGGGAAATATATTTCATGGTCAACATATGGGTGTTTATTTGAGATTGTATACGTTGATGTTTCGATTATTAGGTGTAATCAAACTTCAAAAAGTTTGAATTTCAGCAAAACAAAATCGAGCGTGTCCTCCTCTAGCAAACGGATGGAATTTGCATCTTTTCAGCAAGGAATGATATATGCAAAACAGTGTGACTATATCTCAGGCGCTTGATTTTTAAGCAGAAAGCTTTTATCGTAGTTGACGAATCAGAGCCGTTGGATCAATATATGAACGTCATTCCATTCTTTTATTTCCATCCATCGTCCGGTCCAAATCTTAAAGCACATACATGCTTATCCAACAGTTGAAGAATTAACTTATCTCTAAACAAAAATCAAACGATTTAGACATAGCAAAACCGTATATTCCTCCGTCCAACAAAAAATGTCTCAAGTTTGTCAAAATTTGGATGTATCTAGACATGATTTAGTGTATTGATGCATTCAAATTTGGTAAAAGTTGAGACATCCTTCGTTGGACGGAAGGAGTACAAAAATTTGACTTTATTAATTTGCATGCATGGGTCATCGTTTTTGCCATATTCATGGTTGTGGCCAGCCGGGTAGTTCTAAGCTTGTTAGTGACCGATGTATATGTATATAAAGGAATCTGAAAAAAATAGCAAACCGCGTGATGGATGAATTGAAATGGAGGACAGACAGGATATTCGAAATGAATAACTTTGCAAGCTGTAGATGCGCACATGTTGTTATATGCATAATTTCCAAACTAGCTAGTAGATGCTACGTCTGTACTTTCATCGCCTTTTTGCAAGACAAAATTAAAAACCATCCGATGCATCCATCGTAGCTTGCTTGCTTGCATGGATGTGCCTTTCAAGAATCCAGTTCGTTCGAACATCGATCCACTCACTCACGGCCGGCCGCCGCCGCGGGCGAATCAAGACAGAATGAAATTCTAACTAGCTAGTAATTCACAATAATCGATTAACTACGACTTCATGCAAAGAGTAGAGTTCATTGCAAACGGATGAAATTTGTTGAAAACTACTTCCTCCGTCCAGAAATAAGTGACTCGGATTTGTCGATTTGCATGTATTTTATACACTAAAACATGTCTAAATACATACGATCTAGACAAATTCGAGTTACTTAATTTTAGAAGGATTTTTTTTTGCGATCACTTATTTGAGGAGGAAGAGAGTATTTATGAATTCTTTCCAGGTAAACCGACCCGGCCACAGCATCAGCTTTGTTTGGCATGCATAATATGCCAAAGACTCCGACCATGCATCGATCATCAGCCTGTTTGAAAATAGTATAGCTAGCCATCCCAGAAATTGATCATACTGTGTGTCTCCACCAATCATTAATTCCCAATCATATACATACTTTATTTTTAAAATTAAAATACATCTGTGGTCACTTCAACCAGGTGACATATGCATGCTATTTTGGCCAACCACGTGATGATTATCTAGAATATTAGTAATATATGCTTACACAAACTTAACAGTGCATTGGATATGGATGGATGTAAGGCATGATGCATAAACAGTGGAATGACGTTCTGTTACATCTATATATATTATCATGATCAGATAAATTAGGAAGGAACTGAGCTCAAGCTTCTAGCCCACGGTTTACTTTTGTTTGTTGTTGGTAATTTAATTTCCACCATGCCGATCGACCGATAGAGTGGTAAATAAAGGAATAAAGGAGCCATGCATGCATCTACATGATGCATTGCATTCATCCACCTTAATTCGAGACGATATATATATGAACAGACATAGAGTGATGTTGATTAGTAAGAAAAATATAAATTTAACTCGCACGCTGACATGATCACTATAGCTAGTGGCTATATCGAATGAGAGTCATCTAATGGTAATTAATTAGCTAGTTGTTCATTTAAAAACTAATTGGATTAGCTAGCTAGAGAGACAGTATGATATATAACAAAATTAATGCCATTGGTGCAGCAGTCCTTGTCAGTGTGATGACGGCGCAAATCGATTCTCATGTGTCCCTATCTATCTTCTGATGGAACTGATCGATAGATTAAACTCATTTCATTCGCAAAAAAAAAGATTAAGCTCATTTCAGCCAGGATAAATGTATGTATGAATTTCTTTCAATTAATTTGATATTGTCCTGAGTGCTGAGATATTTTTTCATGGCTTGCCACATCTGCAAAAAAATAGTGGTAGTATACTTGAAATGGGTCAACTACGTACTCAACCTTGAATAGCAAAAGGAAGATGCCCCGGAACAAGCAACAATGATCGGTGACCCAATACAAGATTAATCATTCACCGCTGTCAATTGATTAAGCTGATTGATATAACAACCCAAGACAAGTAGCTCCAGTAGTACATTGTAAATCATGTAGTATGATCAGTCGGCAGGGATTAAGAGGACTATTCGATCATGTCACAGCTTCATTTTTTTTTAAGAAAATGCAGCAGCATTACTTAAGAAGGAAAGAGTTAATTACGGAGCAGTCAGGAAGTAAAAATCTACAGCTAGGCAATTACAAGGTCAAACACCATAGCTTCATATATAAGCTGAATCTCGAAGTACATGGACACTACAGTCCATAAATTTGATCGATTTACATGTGACGAGAAGTCGTGAGACAAGCAATTAGCTAGGATGGCCCGAAAGAAAACGCAGAATAAGAAGGAGAAGGTTCTAACTGGTGATGTGCTAACTAGTGGAAAGACAGGTAATGCAATAAAATAACAATAGAAGTAAAAGAACAAAAATCGTTGGAGGATGCATTGCTCACTGATGATGCTTTTTGTTGGTTTCTTGTGTAGCAATGACAGCAGAGGAGGAGAGACTGGGAGAGAAACGAATGCGCGCGTGTTTGTTGCTTTGTTACTGAATGAATGCCCGTCCATGTGAGTTTTTTGGCTCATTCACTCGCTCCGTCAAAGACAACGGACAGAGGCAGGCAGTGTGTGGCTGGCAGTAACTTATTAGTTTGTGCGTGGTTGGTTGCCGTTGCAGCAAGTAAAATGTGGGGTTCTAGGCTGGCAGTAAGAGTTACTCAGCAGATGCAGACATGGCTGGTGGCCTCAGCATCAGCATCAGCAGAGCAAAGCCAGCTGCTGAGCCTGAGCTTTGCTTTGTTTGTGAACTTGGCTTACCAATGAGTGAGTCCAGGTCCAGGCTAGTACTACTTATTACTGTGTGCGAGGGCAAGCACGCAGTGATAGAATAGAAGGCGATGTGATTGAAAGCTACACCACGGCACGGCACGAGGCCTTTTGTCCCATTCGCTCCTCCTCCTCTGCTCTTCTCTTCTTCCTCTGCTCTGCTCTCCCCAATACTCCTCCACAAGGGCCTGGCTATAAATCAAGGGAGCTCCATCTTCTCGGCTGCTGCCTCAAATTCTTTCATTCATTCTTCACCCTTACACTGCTGGCTTCCTCTGTCTGTCAGTTACTACTAGAGTGGGGGGAAGGAAAAACAGAGCCTTTGCTGGCTGCCACCGCGCAGAAGCTACTCTGCCTACAGCCAACAACCTCTCACACACATACCAAGAAGCAGAAGCAGAGGCAGAAGGAGAAGATGTATGCGGACGCGGGCTTCGGCGGCTTCTCGGTCTACTCCCCACCGGCGCCGGGATCCTCCTGCTTCTTCTCCACCCACCCGGACCTCTCCTACTCCTGCTTCTCCTCCTCACCCGCTCCGGCTCCGGCTCCGGCGCCGGCGGCTGCTGCTGCTGCTGCTGCTCCGCCGCTTCTCCTGCCTGCCGATGCGCCCCTCGACGCCGCCATCTTCGACAACCTCGTCAGTACCTCTGCCTTTCTTCTTGATTTCTTCTTAATTTCTTCTTCCTGCCTCCACCCCTCTTTAATTTACTTCCCATCACCATACATGCATACATGATGCTAGTATAGAGTTGCTCTCCTCTCATGGGAATCATGGATGCTGCTGGACTGATTAATTTGCTTTCTTTCTTCCTGTTACATCGAAAGAAAAATGACATGATTTTCCTCTAAAAAAACACATGATTAAGCAAGCACAGGAAAGAAAGAGGGACCACTTGTCTGCCTCACTGTTTTGTCTTTGTCTGACCCTTGCTATGTGTGCTTCGTGCAATTTGGGAATTAAAGTTGCTCACAAATTGGCCAACTAGCCACCCCAAGCCGTCATTTCAATTCTTCACACAAATTTATACACGTCCCTTTCGCACTTTTCATATGCACTTGATGAGAACTTGTCGGGGAGGGGCGAATATATATAAATGCAAAGTCATGTTACTGTTGTATTTATATAGTATATGGAGCGGAGGTGCATGTCAACTACAGCCTCCCATTTCTCTCCTCTTTGCCTTAAAATAGCTAACACTTACTCTAATCTACTCCACTCCACTAGACAGCAAGCATACATGACATCTTTCTCTAACATACTGTAGCCTCATTGGCTCTTCCTCCCTTCCCTTTCCTTGTTGCAAATATGATACTACTACTAGTAGTATTCATCAACATCAATCACACACACATAAGCAAAAGCTGACATCTTTAAGAGCCTACTGCCAAAAATGACTGCTATCAATCACCCACATAATACCTGATTAAACAATCTTAAATCCCCCAACATGCTCTCCTCTCCTCTTAGATACTTACAAGCATCTGAGATGACTGATGATGCCAGTGCCACCACAACCTTAGAATCACAACACTCATGCATGGTGCCTAGCTTGCTGCTGGTTTCTTCAGATGCTGTTTTGCTTTGCTCTGCCTTGCCTTACATACGCCTACTCAGAAAAGAAAACTGATGATCATCCCTTTCAAGAAGAAACAAACAGACCCCACTCATGATTTATCACATCAGAATTGACGTCACAATTAACCCTTGTTAATATGTATATTTTAATTCAAGAACCAATCCTAATTAAATATGATAGTTGGTCATGTTGGCCCCAAACTTTTCACTGCCTTGAATCTTCCCCACTTGACATCTTTTCTCTTTCTAGTAGGGCCAGGAGGCCACAGATATTTCATTTGCTGCCAAAGGGGTCAATTTTGGCCAGGATTTGTGATGCCTGAGCAAATGCCCTTGTCCATGGTGATGGTCTGAGATAAAAATGCCCTTGTCCGTCACTAGAATATGCTCTGCTCTCTTACTTTGGTGGTAGCAGCATGATAGGGACTTGCTGCTGTAAGTTGACATGTGCGTGAACAGAACAGCTACACTACACTACACTACATGCCGCCATAGGTACCTTACCTAGCTAGCTAGCTTTTACACGTCTCCACAGTCCCCACTCATCAAGACACTACTCTATTGCTTGGCTTTACTCAGCTCTCCCTTACCTTTTTTACTGAATGACCGACTAACTGAATTGGCCTAGTAAGTTCAGTTCATACTTCGTAATACTTGTGGGTAAACTGCCAGAAATTCAGTATTGGCTTGCTTCATTCTAACTGCCAGAAATTCAGCATTTTCTTGATCATTCTAACTGCCAGAAATTCAGTATTTGTCTTTTTAGCCAATAATTCTCAACTCAGTTTTGTTTGTTCATGATGATGACAAAAACAGGGGGACATGGGGCAGCCATCTCTGATATCAGAGTATGACCTTGGAGCAGAAGGTGACCTGTTCAAGGCTCCAGAGCCCATAATTGAGGAGCCGCTGCTTAGCCTGGACCCGGTTGCGGCCGCAATCTCCATGATGTCCGGTGGTGCTGCTGAGAATGCAATGGATGAAACCATCAAGGCTGCAGCTGCAGACATGGGGCTGAGTGAGGTGCTGTACGAGTGCGAGAAGGAGCTCATGGAGAAGTCGGCGATCGAGGAGACCATCTCCGAGCTGCTGGACGTCAAGATCCCCATGCTGCAGGTTGAGCAGGAAGCATCTGCAGCAGCCGGTGAATGCTCACTCCACAAGAGTGTCAGCTCTGGATGCCTCAACTCTGCAGATTGGATGAATGGCACTGCTGCTGCTGCTAATGCTACTGTCAGGCCAAACTTCCTGGACTTCCAAGGCTTGGACTTCGAGGCAGCGTTTGGGATGAGGAGAGCTTTCAGCGAAGGAGACATTCAGGTACCAACCTTTCCTTTTTCTTTCATGAACTGCACCTATAACACAACACGCAGATATAGGAATTATTGTGACAAGCACTGGCTTTACTGAGCAAACAGCTGTCGAGCAAAGAGACGATGAGTACACAAAACCAAAGCCAAAAGGCGTTACTTTTCTTGCTTTTTTTTTCTCCCCTGGCACTGCCTTTGCATTTCATTGCTTACTGTAGATGTAGATGTGGTTCAGTGCTTTACTCAAGTCAAGAAAGAGGTCGTTAACAGTGTTTTGATTTCACATGTTACTGTTTCTGCCCAAAGCCGGCTTTCCCTTGATGATCTGCTCATTGCTTTAGCTGCGTTCCACACTGATTGCTAAACGACATGTCCTCCTGATATGTGCAAGTTCCTTTTTTTAGATTGCTTATCATGATTTCGGCTTTTCGACAGAATCTTGGTGCCAATACTCCTCGAACTGGGAACTCAGGAAATGTTCAGGCATCCTGTGAGAGGCTTGTAACCATTGCTGACCTGAAAACTGAAGAAAGGAAGCAGAAGCTCTCCAGGTACAGGAAGAAGAAAGTCAAGAGAAACTTTGGCAGAAAGATCAAGGTATATACAAATCTCTTCTCTCAAACTATATTATTCTATATAAGTAGCAGAAAAGGGATACTTAGCATGTAAGATTAGAGACGCTAATTATGCTGATAAATGTTTTGCAATGTGTATTTTTGCAGTATGCTTGCAGGAAGGCTCTGGCAGACAGCCAGCCAAGAGTGCGAGGGAGGTTTGCCAAGATGGACGATGGCGACATGCTCAAGCCCAGGAAGTAGAGATCACCATGGATGATGGCTGCCAGAGGTTGCTCCAAAAGCTTGCAAGAAGGAAGACAAAGGTTGCAAGGA
Organism: Brachypodium distachyon; assembly: GCF_000005505.3. Taxonomy (NCBI): domain Eukaryota; kingdom Viridiplantae; phylum Streptophyta; class Magnoliopsida; order Poales; family Poaceae; genus Brachypodium; species Brachypodium distachyon. The sequence continues at coordinate 12,841,806 of NC_016132.3, read as the reverse complement.
AATTAATCAAGCTACTGCTGAGCTGCCAGTGGTGGCTTGACGGCTTCTAGAAGCTTCTAGGTGAGGCGCACTGCCTTCTAGTAGGGATGGCCGCTGCGCTGCGCTGCCCGTCGGAATTAAAATTTACTTGTTCCATCAATCCGTTTCCGTCGGATGGCATTCTGTTTCATCTGTGTAATAATAATATGGTCCTCTTGCTGCAAGGGAGTGAAGAAGAGCTCTAGCTTAGCTAGGCTCCTCTGTGTACAAAGTCTTGAAGATGGTAATAATAAAACTCAGCTCCTCTCTTGCTTGCCATGTAATAATCTTATTAGTTATTACTAGTTCTGTTATTATCAGCACTCTTTTCCCTTTTCTTTTCATAAACTGTTTTGGCTGCCAAGAAGAGACTTTGCTCTTCCATCTTCAACCACAACAAATTTTACCTATCAGTTTCAAGGCACAAACTTCCAGCGACCTCCTTGTTCTTTCGAAAGTTATTGGTAAATAGACTTAAAACTATCTAGACTGGCCATAAACAAAAGATAGCCTCTTAATATTATAATTCTACTAGTACATAACGATATAAATTGTAGTTGTCAAAATAGCATCTACAAAGACTTTGAGAAGTCAAAAAGGTAGAAAAGAGGCGATGTAATAAGCTATTTGGCCCGTCCTCTAGTTCCCAGAAAGCATCTCACACTCAGACATCCAGGAACGAAAGCGAAAGGAAAATGGACATTTGTGCTATAACGACAGCAGCATAAGTGCAGAGAATATAGCCGTGAATTGGAGGAGAAAACAAATTAAAGACCATCCATCCAAATGACATGGCCGAAGTTGATAGTTTGACACAAACATCACGATTGCTCGGTGCACGCTCTACATTACAAGGTACAATCTTTTTCTTCAGGCCTTATTACATCAGACCAGATGGGCACAACCCAGCTCAAAGGTCACCGGGTTGCGACGTTATTACACTCTGCCATGGAGTAGAGCCGATTATGGAAAGGGACTGGAGAATAAATTGATTTTTCTTTAAGATGATTCGCCAGTTAGTTCACCCCGTAGACCCACTTCTCCTCGTTGCTGGTGTAAGAGACAAGCTCCTTGGGCTGAAACCAGAGAGCAATCTCATCCTTCGCTGTCTCAGGGCCATCGCTTCCATGAATGATGTTTCTGATGTTCAAGGGATGGGATGTCAGTACAAAGGAATTCTAAGAGAAGCATCATGAAGTTCAAGAAACGAAGAATCGGATTTACAGATACTCCATATAGATGGCAAATGAGTGTTGGTAATATAGCACATCAGGTGGGTGTTTTTTCCAGCTTTCTAATCAACAAGACTACAACTAAGCAGTGATGACAGAACAAAAAACCTGATGATTGGATGCATGGGCCCTGATGATTATGATGGGCATACGAGATTGATGCGGCGGTCTTTATCTATACTATATAATTGCTAGGCCTACTGAACACATAATGAGGTGTACCTTCCAACAACAACAGCAAGATCACCCCTGATGGTTCCTGGTTCAGATTTCTGTGGGTCTGTAGCGCCAATAAGTTTCCTCCCGTACTTGATAACACCCTCTCCTTCCCAAACCTTCAGAATGTGGAACAGATAAATTAATATATTACCAATTGGCACTAAAACAAGGGGGCATGATTTATCTGCGGAGATGGAGGATTTGATTACCATGGCAAGTACGGGGCCAGAGCTAAGGAAGTCGCACAATCCACTGAAGAAAGGTCTTTCTTTGAGATCATGATAGTGCTTCTGGGCAAATTCCTTGGATGGAACCACCAGCTTGATGGCAACGAGCTTGAATCCTTTTCTCTCAAACCGGGACACTATCTCAGAAATCTGTCCCCGTAGAGAAAAGAGAGAACATCCATCATGATCCTATAGGCAATTACCAACATAGATATGGAGACAAGACTAAACAGTACAAACTTTTAATGGGCTGCATGGTTGAAAAGGATTTGCAAATTGGCCTGCCTAGGTAGATGCCAAGCATAACGGGCCAGAGCATGCACTACTCAATTAAGGAAGAGGCCCAATCCAAAAAAGAAAAACCCCTAAGTTTGTGGTAGCCAGGGGGCTTCATATATTAGTTGTTAACGGTAGTGATCTGAAGGTAAATGTCGGTGCCTAAATAGAAAATGTGAACATGTCCTAGTCCGACAGCGTTGATCTATGTGAGCAGTTGATATATGTTTACATGTAGATATATAATAACATATCTAAGAAGACAGCACAGGGCCTAAAAGGACTGTCCTGAATGAACTGTGTAGCAACCACGACGACGGCAGTAGATAGAGGAACTAAATCGATGAGCACGCAATACGTGTATACAGTAGCAACTGATTGCTTGACAAAAATGATAAGAGAGCAGAGGTGCAGGCAGGTGTGGTACTCACGAGGCCTCTTTGGACGCCGTCAGGCTTGATGGCGATGAAGGTGCGCTCCATCTGCGTGAAGAGGGGCAGATCGGGGCTGTTATTAATTGACTAAGGCAAAATGACGAGATTTCGAGCCGTGAAGGGATGTTGTTGGGCCGTACCTCTGCCGCATGCGCCTCCTGATCCTGGAGCATGTACGCTGAAACGACAAGAGGGATCGGCCGATTCGATCAGTACATGTGGAATGATGGAAATGTTGGAAGGGAGGAGAGAGAGAGAGATCGAATGGTGGGTGAGTAGGTACCGGCGGCGGGTACGGCGGCAAGCCATTGGTACCCGTGGGTGGAGGAGGCGGCTGCAGCACCGCCGGCCTTGTGGTAGGAGTATGCGGCGGGGAGTTTGCTCCTGCCGAGATTCGTCAGCGTGGCGAGGGCGGCGTTCCTCCCGTCTGCAGCAGCGGCGAAATCGAATCCAAAAGTGAATTGCCCGGATCTGGTCGTAGGAAATGGAATGGCGAAGAGAGGAGGAGGCGTACCTGCGAGGACGGAGGAGCGCGGGGCGGAGGCGGAGGAGAGGAGCGACCTTGCGGCCTTGCACGCCGACTGGCAGAGCTTGGAGGAGGCGCTCATGGCGGCGGCGAACGGGGGAGGCGACTCTGCGGTGGAGCGGAGGCAGAAGCAGAGGAGAGGAAGGAATGCGGTTCTTGTTTGCCGTCCGGCTTGATGATATACAGGAGCCGCGAAATGATGCCTTGATCTGAATCTGATCCTCTGCTGTGGCCTCACTTCAACAACCGATGCTCGACCCGATTTTACGCTTTTGCCCCCGCTCCCGCATCACACGCCACATATGCAAGAGACCCGTTCCTCCTTCCTTCCATTCATCCGTCAAAAACTAAACCAAGCCAAAGCAAAATTTCAGATCTACCAGCACTTAAACAGCGACAAGTATTTAGAAACGGAAAAAATACAATGTTTACTTTTTTACGGCGCATCACCAGCATTTGCAGCAGCAATGACAAAAGATAGTTTTGTTTTGCTCCCAAACAAAGCAAGCAAGGGATTGTTGCTTTAATTCCTACAGTGGAGTAACATAAAACACAGTTGGTCTCTACTTCTCGCAAAACACACAGTTGATGAGACTCCGATAAAGAGAAGCTGCATTTTTTTTTACTTAGCTAGCTAACATACTTTATCACTACAACAACGAATACATTCCTCTGTTCCTCATGTACAAACTCTGAATCCCATGTTTTTACAACATGTATGTATGTACTACAGATACAGCGTTCACCATGACCCGCCTGTCTTGACCTCGCCACCCTCCAATCTGCAGTCGCTTCCTACTGCTCTTGCCCACGAATCCACCTGTATTGCCAAATTCGTCCCATCAGTCAATCAGCACATAAAGGAAGTCCCCCTTCATTCCAAAACAATCATCGGTTTCACTAAGGACATTACCTGAATCTCGCAGTTGCTCGAGCACTCGAACCTCAAGCCTTGCCGGGTCAGCATGTAGAACGCGTGCCTAGTTTTCCCGTCTTCCGGCACGAAGTTGGGGAGCCGCCCTACTTCCACGATGTCACATAGCAATGTGGATTCTTGTGGACTCAAATCTGAAAATGCAAGCCTTAGATTCAACTTTCTCAGTGTATACACACCATGATGCCCCAACAGACTACACAGATCCAACTTTTGTTTACCTGTAGACTTCAGATAGTAGTATATACACTGCCCTTGTAGGACAACAAAGCGAGGAAGCCAGTCGTCGACATCGGCATCATCTATGATAGGTGGCTCTCCAGGGAGTTGAGTCCATCTCTGTAAGCAACAACACATCATAGCCATAAGTTCATTTCAACAGTTTCCACACCACAGGAATGAAGCAGTTTGACAGGTGGGGCGCTGGTATCTTACGCTTCTAATATGGAGATACCCAGAGAGGCGTGCATATCTCAAAACCTCATCGATGTTTTCCAACCTGGAAAGCCAAACTATATTAATCACATCTGACAAAAGAAGAAAAAAACACTGAATTATAGACACTTTGGTTCAGGTTTAAAATCAGGCATGTTTCCTAATCATACCGAGCTTTTAACTGGGACTCCCTCTCATCAGCGTCGGCAATTTCGCTTCGTAGTGATTCTACTTCAGCTCTGGTTAATTCAATCTGATAACAGTTTAAAAAAAAAGCTAGTTCGTGTTACAAGACAGAATTCATGATACAGAACAGAAAGAAGACATGGTATGTCTGTACTGATAACTTGGTAACCTTGTCATCATCCTCATTGCTGGAAGACCACCTAATGCGAGGAATAGACAGTAGCTGCAAAAGCGATGCAGCTCCCTTGACTCGTTTCGGGGTCCAAGAACGTCTGCGCGAACTGTTTAGTTATACAGCAACAACATGTCAATACATAGACCAAGAAAAGCTAAAAGTTGACAGCCACAGTTCCTTTTGCCATCAGTATCACCTTGGTGAAGGATCCAGGTTATTCTTACTTGTGGACATAACATCAGCAGCCTCCATGGATTCTTTGGGTGGCAAGAAGTGTTGCGGGAAGATGTCTATTCTTCCGTAAACATCATCCATCCAACAATGCAAGTGCTAGAAGAGATGCATAGTCTGTTTTAACAGTAAGTATAGAATGTAAAATTAAGAAAAAAAATAAGCAGAGTAGTTTAAGTGCTTTACTGCATTAGACTAGTCACTGGTATTTGATACTCAGCGCGCAAAGGGAGGCCTCATGGACTAGTATTAAGATTCCAAAAAAAGTGGCAGAAACAGACTACCAAGAAGCGGCAGCCTAAAATTACTCGATTGGAATAAACGCCACCAGAAACCAAGTTGACTTGTTCATTTCTTACAGTTTCGTGAGAAGCGTGGCTAGAGCGGGGCTCTGAAGGAAGGATGTACAATATGTTGGACGTATACAATATCTGTGCACATCATTTAGAGGCACTTAAAAGATGGCCCTTGTCTGTGTCTCTCTATTGACCCCCGGCAAGTCTTTGAGCATACAGTATCTCTGTGTCTGTCAGGAGGTAATTAGGAGTTGGCATTTTGGCATGCAAGAGTTAACGCAAAGCAATTTTATTTATCTTGGCAGCAATCATATGCTAAGAAGCTTCATGTTCTTGTCGTTGTTGAAGTTAGCACCTAACCTGACATGACATGACATCCCTGAGGGCTGAGGGTGAGTGCTAAACGAACAAACAAACAATTCCTCTGGCCTGGCCATACTAGATATTAGCATGGAGGGATGGTGTAACGAATTGAGGTGATTGTAAAGGGAACCTAGGTTGAGTAATGGAGGAAGAAGCTAGGTCTAGTTTGCGGAGCAGGATGGAATCGAAGACGGTGATTACGTAGAGTCGAGTAGTGCGTGCGAGCCATGGCTGGAATCAAAGAGGAGGAGAAGAACTAAAAAAACGAGTGGTGGCATCCGTAGCGGAGATGCAGAGTAGAGCAGTGGACATGAGCTTGTGGTAGGTAGCTATGTGGAGTAGAAATCAAATCAATCGAGGAGGGCGAGGGAGCGAGCGACGAACCTGATGGATGGATCGAGGAACCCCTCGGTGGTGCGGTGCGGCGACTGGATTTGCGGCGAGAGATGGAGGGAGAGGGAGGAAGGCAGAGCAATGAAAGAGGAATCTATGGTTGAATCACGGGGAGGGAGGAAGGGGAAGGGAAAGGGAAAGGCAAAGGCGAGAAGGAAGCCAGGTCGGATCGGATCGGAGACAAGAAGACAGCTAGGTTGCTTGGCGTCGCGTCGCGTGTGGAAGAAGATTCATGCGTCCAGCCAGACCACGTTTCCAACGAATTTGGGCTCCGTTTCTTGGTGGGCTCACTTGACTTGTCTTGTCCCAGTTAAGGTCCGCCCTTCCTGGGCCTGAATTTTCCGCGCGCGTACAGTGACGATGCATGAGCCCAGGGGCCTGTCCTGCTGAGCCATGCATATGAAATTATGAGATTGGGGAGGAGCATGTACGCTCCTGCACGCACATGCAGCATCCCAACCATGTGAAGGAGATCCTGATAAGCAGCAGCCCGTAGCAGGGATTGGAGCGCCATATATGGGAGCAACCACCCACCAAAGGATGCTCTGGCTTTCTCTTCTTTTCGATCTAGTTGCAAGGCCAACGCGGATTGCCAGTGTGGCCATTGATCGGCGTCCTCGCACTAACAATAGCGATCTCCTCGTCTGGCCATGGACCTGCGTCCTTGCCACCGAAAACGACGACGGCTCCGCCGCCCTGGCTGCCGACACGCGGAAGCTCCCAGACTTGCCTGCCCGCTGGGAGCCCGTCGAGCACCGCCATCGGGAGGAGGAAGCCGACGCATGCCCGAGCGCCAGCCCCACGGCCTTTTTCTCCAAGTCCGGCCGAGCTATCTGCGTTCCGATCCGCCCGATTCCGTGGACGAGCCCTCCACGTTCCGACCCAACCTCGCGCACTCCGTCCTTGACGGCGGCATGGAGATCCGGACTCAAGGAAGAAGGGGTCGAGTCCGGTGCTGGGAAGCTCGCCTCATGCGCGCAACGGGGATCCGGCGCTGGGGATGGCTCCCGACAGCGAGGTCGCGGGGCGGCAGCGGTTCGCTCATCACGACGCGGGGGCGCTCCAGGACGAATCACTCGATCTTCTTCCCCACGACGCACGCCTCCTCCCTCGCGCATTGCGATGCGACGCTGCAACGCTCCTGCGCTCCTCCCAGCCAGTCAATCTGCACGAACAAGACGAGGGGGCGGCGAGCGCCCGCGTTGACTAGGCCGTGCAGAGGACAAGGGATCCGCATGGCAGAGGCACTCCTCCCCCCTGCCTCCGTTGGATCTAGTCAAACACTGGACCTCCCGGCGTCTGCGCACGCACACGATAGCAGTAGGTGGCGGCGCCACACATGGAGGAGCTTCGATTCATGGAGTCATGGTGATTGATTAAATGAGATTGATTAAATGGAGCTTCAATTGCTGCGAGCGGCTGGCGTACTTGTACAACTTCAATTCAAGAACAGGCCCGCGGGAGAGGCGCCGGTCAACTTCTCAAGTGATGTCAGTGGCACGCCATGTTGGCCTGACACGTGACCCATCTCGTCAGTTTTGAGGTTCTTCGCTAACAACTGAACGTTTACTATAATCCCGTGGATTTTAGTAAATAAAACGTAAACTGGTACCGAAATGAAATCCTACCCACTGATGTGGTGGTTTTTTTGTAATTTACTCTATGTACAGCACTGCCACTTGAACCTCTAGTCACGTGCTACTCATGTTCTTCAGCCTGCCCGACCTGTTTTCTTTCTCCCTGCTAAATTGCTCACGTTTCTTTAAATTTGGTCCCTCAACATATATATAGCTCAACAAGGAGACGTCCTCGTGTTTCAACACGGCTTCTTAATTCTTCTCTGGTTAGTCTGTCAGTGACAACAAATTAAATTTTGGCACCAACACAGTCCGATACACCTACTAGCTACTGCTGGCTGCTTTGCCTTTTCGCTTTCTACAGTAAGTACCACGCTTCATTTGGATTCTATCTAAAATAGTACGTATACACTAGCACTTCATACGCATTGGACGCATGAGGAAGAACGAGGACATATACCTGTCAAATGTTTGACGTTTTCGCAAAGCGCAACAACTCGAGTACAAGAGCTTCCTGCAGGACATCAGTTTATCCTGGGCTCAAGAGTGTTGTTCAGGTGGGCTGGGCTGGGCTCAACAGATCTGGGCTAAGGCGTAAAACTCTACCAAATGAGAACAAGATTTGACTTGCCAATTTTTTGACAAATGATTTCTCAACCCTCGCTTTGACAACTATTTGACCATATCATGTGAGAGAGATGGATATGTGCATGTTGGCAACCAAGCATCAAACCAAACAAGCCTTAAATCCTTCCTCTTTCCTCCTGCCTGATCTGGTCTGGCTCTGAAATCCACGCGCAGCGCGTGCTGCTCTACTCTGGTACTAACCGAAATTACCAGCAAGCCCTCGCCCTCCTCCTCACTCTTACACAGTACGCTTCTCCTCCTCTTCTTCTTCTTCCTCTGCTCTCTTCTGCTCTGCTGCGAGATCCCATGTCGTCCTCCTCCTCCTCCGCGCTCGCCAAGGGCAAGTTCAAATTCGAGGTAACCTCTTCTTCTCTTCCCCCTCCTCTAGCTCTCTACCACGCACGCCAATTCCCCACCAAAATACATCCTCCGATCCTCTCGCTTTACTTTATTCCCCTGCTGCATCCTTCGATCTGCTTTCCAAACCACCCTGTAGCTTTACTAAGCTAGACAAGATTTCCGATCTGCTTCCTACCAATTCAACTATTAGCTTCCCTGCTCAAATTGGCTTGCAATCTTTTCGGTCTCCTCATATGCAATTTACTTATGTGATGCGTTCCCCCCCACCTAATTAACTAACCGCAGGCGAAAGGAGGAGGGGCTCGGTCCTCCATATCGCTAGCTTCATCCAAGGCCAAGATCGCCAGCACCAAGCGAGCAGCGCCCACCCGAGGGAAGGCGGCCAAGAAGGTCTTCTCCCTGCCCGGACAGAAGTTTGATCCTCCCGAGGAGGTGATTAATTCAGCTACCGATGATGTTAAATCGAGTCTGCTTCTTAGTCATAGGTAGTTCTATCTGTGTTAATCTCCCTTGATTTTGATCTTGTTTGATTTATTGCAGAGGGAACCGCTCAGGATATTCTACGAATCGCTGTCCAAGCAGATCCCTTCCAGTGAGATGGCTGAATTCTGGTACAAGCATTTCCAGTTGCTAGTTACTTCTCCACGAGTACTAATTAAGATTGCAACCTTAGCCTATATAACTGATGATCCACTTGCTGCTACTAGTATGTTAGGGTAATTTAGGATAGATATATGGTTGACTATAAGCGAAATGTAGAGTTTTCTTGCTTTTGTGGGTATATATATATGATTCACACACCGAAGCTGTGTACATTACTGGTGGTAGGATATGTTAGCACCACCAATGCTCACATACAGAACATAAGACTCTAGCTACAACTTCATGCAGGTTAATGGAGCATGGGCTGTTATCTCCCGAGAAAGCAAGGAAAGCCTATGACAGGAAACAGAAACGGCAACAGCAGATACGATCGGGGACCCCTATCAAGTCCACCAGCACTGTCACCAAACATAAGCCTGAAACTTGGAAGAAACCAATCACATCGCACAATGTGGACTCTTCCAGTTCAAAGGCCAAGAGAAGAGTCGATTACAGCGATGACGACGACGACTTCATTGTAAAACTGAAGAGGTCCAATTCCAGGGGGTGATGATAATGATGATACATTGGTTGGATTCGGCGTAGTTTTCGGTCAACAATATATCCTACAAGAAGCTAATTCTCAGATAAATGAAATTCCCACCTACAGGCTAGAGCAACAATGGATGTGCTATAGATAGAGTGCTCAGGAAGAGTTGTGCAGAGCGAACTGTCTCTGTTTACTGTTACTCTGGTGCGTCTGTATTACATATTTGTGTTTAAAAGAGGAAATAGACAAGATTTGTTGGTAAACAAGTAATGCATGGTGAGCGAATCCCATTGATAAAAGGTCATATTGATTCACTAGCAGCATTCTGTCAGTTAATCGAGTATGCTGTAGATAGATACTTGGTCACGTTTGGATTTGGTCTTACCCTTGCGTGAAGATACCCAGTTACCATTACTTGGACACAGGAGTGTTTTTGTTTTTCCATTGCAGTTTGAGGTTGAGAAACCAACATGAAGCATGTTCTTCAGGCACATCCATAGACGTATACAAAATTAGCTTGGTAGTAGCAATTAGTTAGCAATGGTGATGGCCGCTTGTGTAATAGTATATTGACAGAGGGAGCATGGATCATGGAGGAAATCAGTAGGACTAGTGCTAATTAATTTGCAGGAGGAGAAGAAGAAGAAGAAGAAGAAGAAGAAGAAGAAGAAGGAGAAGGAGGGGGCTGTCCGCCATGGTTTGTGCACTTGTCCTTCCTGAACCTGAGCTTCCCTGCCATGTGGTCGAACTCCCAGACGTGCTCCTGCATATGGACATTGCCGAGGACGGAGGGGCCAACCTCCCTCCGCCGGAACCCCAGGCAGGCCACCCCCGGCACCACCTCCGGCAAGACGATCCCCCTGGCCACCGGCTCCAGCCTGGCGCCGCCCTCGAACTCGAAGGCCACCTTGGGCACCGTCACGTTGTGCGCCGGGTCGACCCCTTCGTCTCCGGCGCCGGCGCCGAAGGCCCACTTGTAGCAGATGTCGAAGCCGGCCACGTCCTCCTTCTGCAGGTGTCCCAGGCGCCGGTCCACGGCCGCCCTGACGGCCTCGAACGCCGGTTCTACGAGCCCCGTGAGCGAGGTGCCGGTGTCGAGGTTGAGCGCGCCACCGAGCACGGCGGGGTCCCACACCTCGGGCGGGATGCCGGCGAGGCGCTCGCCGTCGACGAAGACGCCGGTGACTCCCGCGCCGAACGCCGGCTCGCCGTCGGGGCTGTAGACGAGGTTCGTCTCCTCCATGGCGCCGCCATTCAATGCGGGGTTGGGGCCGAAGGTGAGGTAGCTGAAGGTGTCGCGGCCGCTCATGGTGTGGAGGAGGCAGAAGGAGAAGCGGCCGCCGAAGCGCGCGGCGGCGACGGTGCCGAAGGACACGGCGTGGTTGCCGAGCGTGAGCACGCCGTCGTGCGCGTCCACGGTGGCGCCGGCCTCGAAGGTGGAGCAGCCCAGCACCAGCCCCGGCAGCAGCACCGCCGTCTGCCCTTCGCCGGCGCCGGACACGGAGACAGGCACGGTGGCCGTCTCCCGGCCGTAGATGCCGCGCGTCACCGTGCCGTCCTCGTACATCTGCTCGTAGCTGCACGACTCGTTGTGGTTGGGGCTCCTGCACGTGTTGTGCGGGAAGGAGCCGCAGGCGTCCTTCTGCGAGCACCGGTAGCGACGCCATGAGGAGGAGAGCGAAGGCCTGTACCAGGTCTTCTTCACCACCGGCGCGTCCATCTCCGGCTCCATTGCCGCCGACATGGTGGTCGTGGTGGCCGTCGAGGAAGGGCGGCCGTGGTGCTTGCCCTTGCGGCGGCGGAGGCGGCAGTTGAGCCAGGTGAGGTCGTTGGCGGTGTCGAGCACCATGCTGAATGCCACGGGCGGCGTGCCGATGCGCACCGTGACGAGGTACATGCCCACGTTCACGACGCCCATGCCGCTCTGCACCGGCATCTCCAGCGTCTCGGCCACCACGAGCTGTCTCCTCTTTCTGCTGCTGCGCTCCGCCATCTGCCGGTGCCTGGCGAGGTCCTTGGCCGCCATGGCGCGGAAGTGCGACCGCCGCTCGTCCTCCGGCTCCGGCACCGTCGGCGGGGTCACCGGCAGGCTGATGCTGCTGCCGTCGTCCACGTTGTCCACTTCCACCACGTCGATCTTCTCGCCATGGACGGGCAGGAGCAACACAACGATGACGACCACGACCACGCCGGAGCGGCGGCCGTGCATCATCTCGATCGATCGGTTGATTGATCTTAATTTCTTCTTCTTTTTTCCTTATCTCCTAGCTCTAGCTAATGGTCCGGCCGCACCAGCACGCATGCCCGCCCCGCCATTGTCGTCGATCGACCGATCCAACAATCTCAAGCTTGCATTTTGCATGCGGCGTTATCAAAAGAGGAGGGTGTGAGGTCGCCGGCCGGCCGGGGCCATTGTTGCCTTGTTTTGCTCGAGCGGCCATGAGCTCTTTCAGGCCCTCTTGGTGCGCTATTATAAGCTCTAGCTACAATCAGTTGTAAACGAACAAAACATAACAGACGCGACGCTCTGTCTTTCTCTCTTTGCCCCAAAACAACTGCTAACTTTGTCTCAGAACTTCGTTGCGACACTAGTCTCCGCCATCAAATTTATCGTGACAGAATTCCATACTACAACACACAGACACATTTCCCAGTGATGCAACTCCAGGGCCCCACATACTGATTGAGTACTAGCATGAGTCTTGTCGTATGAAATTGTATGGTACGTGTAGCACTTCTCTATGTTGATTTTTCATGTCTTGCAAGGTTGCGATCCCTCAAGCCGTAATGCATTCAATAATCTTAGATCGGCTACATATTAAAAACCTATAAGATTGGGCGTGGCTGTTTCTAAGTCGTCCGTTTTTCAAGAAATGAGCCTTAAATATCAGCCCACGTTTCAAATCCGTTGGATTAAAATCTGAGAGTCATCCTCCGTTTTCTTATCTCTCACTTGATATCATTGGATTAAGAACCGATGGTTAACATGTCGATTGATTTCTAACTAAAAAACAGTATAAGATTGATTAGTCCAACTCGTGCAGGCCAGAATTTTTTTTTGACTGAAATAAAGCCAGATGGCAATGCAAAGAAAAGGAGAAAAAAAAAGGAATTTGTCACCGTGGAAATAAGAAGAAATTGTAGTAGGAGCGTGACATGGCATGAATGCAATGGATTTGAACCCAGCGAGGGATCAGAGAGCAAGTCGATGTATGTCATCTTGGGCACATATCTGATGATATAATCAAACACGCGCGCGCGCAGAGATAAGACAAGCTGCTATCCTACGTCCAAATTAAACCAAAAGAAAAACACACCCACTTGACACCGTGATTCCATTCAATACTTAGCTTCGACCTAGCCTGCTAACCACTACATTTCAGTCTCAGCCGGTTAATCCAAAAGCTAGCCAGAGCCAGAGGGGGTGCTTGGGTGCCCATTCCATTCCATTCCATCGTCTCAAAATTCATTCGTCCCATCGGGCAGCTCCACCTTAATTAGCTTGGAGATCGAGGTGACCGACCATCCATGGCGTTGCACTTGTTGGCTTCCTTGATCGTCTCCCACAGCTGCATAAGAAGCCCACTGCAGCACCGGCGACACTGATCGATTAATTGGTCGATCGGTCGGCCGGTGTTAATTTGGCCATGGCGGACGGCCTGCTCTTCGTGATCCCTTTGGTGCTGCTAGCGATGTCGGCGCAGCTGGTGCAGGGGCAGCAGCCGGAGCCGGAGACGCCGCCGGGGGCTGGGATCAAGGTGGCGTTCCGGCCGAGCATCGCGATCGTGGTGGGCATCTTCACCATGATCTTCTCCCTCACCTTCCTCCTCCTCATGTACGCCAAGTTCTGCCATCCCTCCACTCCGCCCTCCGCCGCCACCGACACCGGCAGCACCCTCCCGCCGGCGCCGGGGACGACGACCGGAGGCGGCGTGGCGAAGGCGGTGGTGGAGTCGCTGCCCTTCTTCCGGTTCGCGGCCCTGCGAGGCGCCAGGCAGGGGCTGGAGTGCGCGGTGTGCCTGGCCCGGTTCGACGACGCCGACCTGCTCCGGCTCCTTCCCCGGTGCCGGCACGCCTTCCACCTGGACTGCGTCGACCGCTGGCTTCATTCCAACGCCAGCTGCCCGCTCTGCCGCGCCCGAGTGGACGCCGACGACGCCGCGGAGCTCGGGCTCAAGTTCGCCACCGCCAGCGCGCGCTTCGTCTTCGCCGGCAGCGGAGACGACGACGACGCCGCCGCTGCTGCTTCAGAGGAACGCGACGACGCGCTGCAGACGGGCATCTTCGTGGAGCGGGTGCGGTCGGCGAGGTTCAATCTTGATGAGCCGCCGGAGCCTGAGCCTGAGCTGGACCGGCACGAGCACCGGATCGTGGTGTCGGACGCCTTGTTCAAGAGCCGCTGGAGCGACCTCAACACGGCGGACCTCGCCGTGCTCGACAACCGGATGAAGCTCATGCTCCGCTCCACCTCCAGCGGCCTCGACGACGACATCTCCGCCTTGTTTCAGCATCATCCTCATCACCAAGACAAAGAGGAGGAAGACGAAGACGGCATATTATACATCGACGTGGTGTCGCCGCCGTCGGAGGGCCGGACGGTGGAGAAGAAGCGGCTGCTGGTAGATGGTCAACACCACGAGAAGAAGTCCAAAAGATCAGGCATCTGCGGCGGCAGCTCCGACGGCGTCGTGGAACCAACAACGACGACAGTAGGAGGACTGGCTGCGTCAAGCTCAAGGCTGATAACTTCCGGGGTTCGCTCCATGTCGGAGATCGTGAGGCTGCCCAGGAGGATGAACGAAACAAGGACGGAGGAGGAAGAGATGCGGCGGTGGGTGCCCATCGCCCGCCGGACGGCTCGCTGGTTCGCCACAAGGCCGCACCACGCTTCAGCCTCGTCCTCCCCACCTCTGTAAAATTGAACACCAAACCATCCATAGATTGATTTGCACACAAAGTTTCTCTCTCGATCGTGCATGTATGTACTGATCCCTAGGGAATTATTTACTACTAGTAGCAAAGTAAACTGAAACGCCTTGCATACAAATTTTACAGATTTCTTTCCTTTCCTTTGTTTTCCCCTTCCACCCGTCTTCTCTTTTGGTCTTCTCAAATCTGCAGGTTTCTTCTTCTTCGTTTTCATGCTCACTGGAGAAATATCAAGCTCGAATTTACCTACGTACGTCTTGGACTGGACTGATTCGGTTCCAAAACTACGGCAAATTAATCAAGCTTCACATGTACATGTATACTAGTGTATATATCTAGTACAATAACTGGGAATTATTTCGATGCACCTTGCAATCATCCATCACATATAGATATACAAGCCCATCAGCCGACCTAACATGCTCTTCTCAACTAGCTCTGGAAACCATAGTTGACATGCATGTTCTTGGCTGCTAGTGTATATAATATACATGAAATACTACATATATCTATGTATGCACACACATGAGTAATATAAATGGAACAGCTAGGCAAGGAAAAAATTGCAACTGCTGATTCCATTTTGGTGTTAAGATCAGTATTGGTATTAACTAATCGGTTCATGCTCATGCATGCCAACCTGCTTCCAAATCATTGGAGCTATTCTATCTGACAAAACAAACCCATTGCAGCTGATCAAATTATTAATACATTCTAGTATTAGATATCCTGACGAACGGATGGATGGAATTTTAGCCTGGCCGCCACGCCCACATGCATATATAATTCGACAAGTATTGGACTAATTTCTGGTCAGGTCAACCAAATTAAGCACTGTGCAAATATATCTTAGCCTTCCTTTTAGTGACGTACGCATCTGCCGGCCGAACGACCGCTAATGGGAGTAGATAGATCAATGCTATAACAAATTAATCGCAAACTGGATATATGAATGATATTTCTACTCGAGATTTGTTGAGCAAGGAACCAACACACGCAAAAATAAAAGCTCAAGGCCAAAGATGAACAAGTTATCTTTTGCTTTGAATTACCGACCGCCATCTGTTTCTTGATGAGGTCAGCGATAAGCGAGCTACGTTGAAAATGAGCTTTTGATTAATTAGCTTGTCCTACCTGCCAGCCATTGTCTAGCTAGAGCTACCGGCACACAACTGCTCCCCCTCTTTCTGGATTTAGGAGTGGCTGTCAGTCGTTGACGTCTGCCTAATAAACAAACAAAACAGGCTAACAATTTGTCATGACGAATGACAAACAGACAAGCCAAAATATGACGAATTCCTACTAGCAAGTGGTTCAATCCAATGCTAGCATAGAAAAAGTCAAGTCAAATTAAAACTAATTGGTTCAAAAGATAGTCAATCGTATGCATCATCACCCCCTAGGTTCGCTATTCACAAAATGGTTTTTGGTCACACTGAACTCCTTGCCAACTAAATAGTTGCTTCAGCTTCTGCTTCAGCTTCAGGAGTGGATAATGAATAGAGCAAAGCAATCATCTTAGCTTGACTCTTATCCACTCCTAACCTAGCTATATTTACAGCATATAGAGATGGTTAAATTAATGGCCGGGCACGCTCATGACCGTTCTCCAACAATCACCTGCTCTCCAAGCTGCAACCATCGTAGTACAGCACATCAGCTATATATCCGGCCGGGATCGATAAGTCAGGTAATAAAAGTTTGTCACTAACCTTGGGCTGGCTTCTCAATCCAGGGGCCGTTCATGATGTTCAAGATGCTGCACGCATCGCTATATTCCAGATCAGGCAGCAACTTGGGTGTCAGCAGGAAGCACCTGCAGACACATTAACAAACAAACAGGTGACGGGGTTAGCACGCACACCCCAGGACATCTCCAGGTGAAATTGTTTCGAGTTGAGCCACTCACTGGGGTGTGTTTGGTTGGCTCGCCGCCCTCACAATTTGCTGGAACATCTTCCTCTCATTTATGGGATCCATTCCTGCAATTTATATTTCCAGGGAATTGATCAATGCGCACAAGCTACTACATCATTTTGCTGACTCTTACTGCACATGGGAACACAGGCAGCGTACCTTGATTTATTTCGTCAACCACCCGGAAGGGGCAGTTGGTAAGATCTTGAAGCGATACAAGATACAGGATGGTAGAAACTGATCGCTCCTATAATAATGACAAGAAAAATGATTTTAATTGTAAGCACTCGTAAAAAAATGTAGACATAATATATCCGGCAACTTTTTATCCATACCCCTCCAGATTGGTGATGAGCACTTAGCACCTGCAACTGGCCAGTTTGCCTGAGGAAAACAATAGTACAAATTCATTTTACAAGAAAGAAAATAGTGCCACAAAATAAGGTCCAACCGAAACATGCATGGTTGAGCTCCATAAATTTCAGATTCTTTTGTGTTACAACTTTCTCTCCATGTTGTGAGTCATTACACTGATTCAACAAATGTTCATCAAGTGGTTCTTACTCACAGAATCGTTGTCTTTTATTTAACTTAAGATTAAGACTCAATCATCATGGCTATAAAGTTCTTTTTTCCGGGTAATCATGAGTATAAGATTTTAACTCAACTGAACCATAGTGACCGGAACAACATAATTTCTATCGAAAACTGCTAACGAAATTACTTATTTATTTAACAGTAAAACAAGAGCAAATCTGCATTAAGAAAAAAAAGATAGGGGAGAGAAAAGTCAAGACTAAAGAGACCTCTAATGACCAACATAGGGAAAGAAAGAAAGGAAGACATAGATCATTTTCTTCACTGTATACATACAGTTTGCTTTTTTTTTGTGTACTGAATTGCTTCTATTCTACCCTACTTCATTGTGGTACAAAAGGCATGCACTAGTACCATAAGATAAAAGGCCACAGGTTGGCTCCACTAAGCAAATTACTAAGACCTCCGGTGTTACAAAACACACTAGAAAGGTGATCATAAAACAAAAGAACACAATGGCAAAAGACATTGCGTAGAAGACAACTCTGAACACCACGAGCTGTTCTGATGGTTGTTCCAGAGTTCCTGACTGAGGCCAGATGAAACACTAAATGCAAGAAAGTGGAGACTTGGTCGTGCAAAGCTGTTCAGATGGTTGCCTAGTTTTGAAAACCGGACCGGCAACCTAACCGGCGAGGCTCTCGGTTCAGGTTTTTCCGGTCGAACCGCCGGTTCACCGGTTGAACCGGTTTGGTTTTTAAGATATAAACATACCAGGCCCAAGTCGGCCCAAGTCAGCCCAGGCTCACGTATGCAAGCAAGTGCTCCCATTTAAGTTTTAGTCCAAGCCCAATATGCATCCACTGGGCCAGCCACGATACATCGTACATAACCCTAGCCGCCAGTTGATTGATCTCTTTCTCCGTCTCTCTCTTGATTGATCTCTTTCTCCGTCTCTCTCTCTCTCTCTGGGCGGCGCCATCTCCTCTCTCTCTTTCCCGGCCGCCGCCGCCATCTCCTCCTCTCTCTCTTTCCGGCCGGCGCCGCATCTCCTCCTCCTGTCTCTTTCCTGGCGGTCTGGCCCGTTGGCCGTCACCATCTCTTGCTCTCTCTCTACGAACCCTTGGTATCTTCCGAACAGGAGTCAAACAGGGCGGCCCAAGCCAAACCGGCCGGTTCACCGGTTTTCCACAAAACCGCCCGGTTCAGTTTGTTTTTACCATTCCGGTGGCCCGTCCGGTCCAGTGCGCTTAACAGACCGCGAAAGCTGCCGGTTCTGGTTTTTTCCGGTTCAACCGCTGGTCCGGTCTGGTTTTCAAAACTAGGGATGGTTGTTCCTGACCAAGGACAAGATGAATATGAAAATTAAGAGTGAACTGGAGATGTAATAGAGTGGAGACTTTCACAAAAAGGATGGAACCATTAACTAGAATTATCTTCTTTTTTGAATTTGCAGTAGTGAACGACTCTTGAAGATTACTGTGCCTAACCCAAGGATCCCCCTAATGTACATATCTCTATGGGGAATGGTGCTTTAATTTGTCAAAGCATTAAATATCTTGAATTGAAAAAAAGGAAATTTGCTCTGATAGAGTATAACCTGACTATCTTGACCCACTCAAGTGAAATTAAAATATACGAAAAGCAGGGATATGTGGAAGGAGGATAGCTAGATTGGCATGTATTTGTAAACCCAGATGAACAAACTGCTTCTCTAATGCTTCAGTTCAACACTTTACATATTAACAGAAAAAAACTGAAGACTGTTTATCACACGATTATGCATACACATCCTAGAATCAACTGAAGTAACTATAATGGCTCGCAATTACAAAAAACCCAGTACTCATTCATAGGACTAAGCTTGGCTACAGCATCCCACTCCAGGCTAAGTTAACTATGCATGCAGTACGTACCGGCATGGTTAAAATTTAAAATCAGGAATCAGTACTATTTTCGGGTATGTGCAGTTATGCCAGTTATTATTTACCCAATTTCAAGAAATAACAAAATAATGCATCTGGGAAAAGAAACTCACCTAAACTTCACCTTTATAAGAATACCATATTGACTAAAATCAAGACCATGCTCATCTGCCAAGAAATTTTGGTACAGCAATTGGTATGTTATACAGAAGTGCACAAATAATGACATAGAGCAGATCCAAAATACATACCGAGTGAAACTTCTCCAGCAACAGCCATTTCTTGAAAGTTGCGACTAAAGGTGTCATTTATTTTTGAAACAAGACTCCGCAAAGTTGGGAGCCACTTACCCTAGAAAATCAGCAAAATCAAGTCAAGAATGACAATATCATAAAAAGGTTGAAAAATTGATGGCGATGTAGGTCACCAGGGGAAATGTCCGAACCTTTGTGGTTTCTATGTCCGAGTGGCATCTCTCAAAATCTACTTTATCGTCTTCTAGTTTTGTTAATATTGATTCTATCTACATGGTGGAAATAGAGAAAATGTCTTGGTGAGCAGGAATTATTCCATGTAGAAGTAGCTGATTGATGAGTAGCTCAAAAGGAACATATTATGGTTTGGACATGAAGAGGTTTTCTCTGTCGTGAATATATCAGCTCGAACTTGGTCTTCTGAAAAGTTCAAGGTGCCAACCTCTTATGATCTACATATGCTACCCCATGAGGATAGTATTTCGCGAATACCTAGAAGAAATAGTGAAGGGAGTTTGTTTTCCTGCAATCAAATAGTGGCATATTCTGTCTACAAAGGAAAGCATTCCCTTCAAGGAAGATAACTGAAGCGTAACCAAGCTCCACAGGTTTCAATGCCCCTTTCATACGGCCACCATTGATTCGTAGAGTTATGCTCTAGAGCATCATTTAAGAAACATCCTTTAATATTTCTATCGCAAGGCTACTCCTGTGTCGTGAAGAGGCAAATCTATCAGCGACGCTACCAAAATTAATAAAAAGAAGAAATATCCCTCCTAAATGGTCAGCACTCTGACCAGCTAGATTCTATTTGTTTCTAAACCTGCTGAAAACTTCATATTCCTGATATGACATGTAGATGCTGAACAGCTAAGTATGAGGCAACTATGCAAGCAAAGCTAAATGCATTCATCACATATCATCATTACACCTGTAAAATTGCTGTACCTCACGTTGGCGGTTTTGATACTCCTGCAGAACATTTTGGTTAAGAAACAGCATAGAATTTGCTTCAGATTCAGTATCTTGTATTGCACCTTCCAGTTCTTCTATGGTAGTAGGCATCTGCATTAACAAAGGAGATGGAACCATAAAAAAAATGGGTGCTAGGTGCTGAATTATCATGACATCAAGTTCTTTATTTGGTCCAAGAAGCCAGCTCATTGGATAGTGTAGACTCACAGAAAGTACAGGAAACTGGATGGGCTAGACAAGGAAAGAGCATAAGGAATCAAGATGTGCTAACAATAATCCCATTTAAACAATCTATCCATTTGAGTTCATAGACGTTGAACTTTTACTACAAAGTATTCAAATCCTGAAATACTTTCAAAGCAGATTTTGTTAAAATCAATACAAGCTATACCTTAAGAAACATTGCCGCAAGCTCTTCCGTGATCATAGATATTGACTCTGCATGCTGTTTTGCTTTAAGCAGCTGATGTCTATGCTCTTGAGTGATTTGTTTACCTGATGGATGATTAAAACCGTTCAGCGTGATTAATAAATTTTCCATAAATTACTGCACTGATGATACAAAATATCATTCATAACATGGCAAAATCTCGATGCAACAGAAGAAACAAGTCAGTCGCTTTCCAATACTGCCCGACTGCCAACTAAGAACATTTCGATTTCAATATACTAGTTAGAAGCAGCAACACAGATGATTGTAGAGCCAACTCACGGATTTCATATTCTCTGGCAGCTTGAAGAGCATCCTTTTCATGTTTCTTGACATCCTTTTCCATTTCCGATATCTATGAGATACCAATGAAAGTTAATGCAGAGAACATGCACAAAATTTGGGTACAAGAAGCTTTTCAAAATTCTTGTGATGATACGAGGCAAGATAATTGTATGTTGTGAGATGTTTAGAGATGGAACAGCATTAGACAAAGGTTGTTGTTGACTGACTCAGCTCACCATTTTTTATGACTGCACAAATGTGCCATGTGTGTGCATTGTGAAAGTTGCACCAAACTAATAGCATGAACTATTATCCTAGAGAAGCATTCTACAATAGTGGTGATTAATTACCTGTAAACTGAAAAGGTCTTAAACAGTATTATTTACTTTTGAAGATGTGACTGCTTTCTTGAAGAGCATACCTTTATATCAAGCTCAATAGAAGCCATGTTCTTTTCTGTAGAAGAATATCTGAGAGCAACAGCTTCAACAAGCAAATTCTGAGAGAACAAAAATCAAGTTGAAGTGAGTACACATATAGTCTTGATGATAATCTTCAAGATAAGCAAAATAGTGTTGGTTAGCTTAAGAATGTAGTAACCTTGAGTTTTATCACTGCTCGAAACCGATTATCATTTAAATTTGCCAGCTGATCAATAAGCTTTCTTGTGCTAAATTCCACATCTTCCTCTTTATATATGTCCTCCAGAGTCCTTCTTCTAATATCTGGAGAGAAGAGCGACATATTATACAAGCTGCATGTGGAATAAAAGCTAAAAATCACCATATCCATACCGACACGCCTTTGCATTTCTTCTCGTCTCTTCTTTTGGGACCTCATCATGTCAATAATCCCTTCCTGAAATTATGACGATCAAAAGATAAGCATTATCAGAAACAACCGGGCTCTACTTATTCGATCAAAAAAACAGGGCTCTACTTGAATGGGATGAAGAGAAGAATATGAACATATATGGAACCTTTTGCTTGCGGATTGTTGCCTCTTTGTCTTCTAGTTCCCTCTGATTTTTGTGAAGCTTCTTTAGGTCTTCCTCCATGCCTTCAACAATTTTCATATGGTCATCATTTTCAGATCGAAGTCTTTCAATGTCACTAACATCCAAGTCTGAAAGAAGGCTGGCAAGCATTAGGCATAGGCAAACCATATAATCAACAAATGTACCAACGTTGAGATGATAGCACATACGGCACATGAAAAGACGAGAAGGGTACACTGGATCTACAGATCCTGACAAATGACCGCCATATCTTGACTTGGACCAGCGATAATGGTTACTTGGAGTCCACAGGTCAAGAACACCTAGATCTGCCACCTCATCTGCTCTTTTATCTGCTTGGTCTGTACCTATATACTGCATGGACATACAAAGGAGACCAACTCTTTGAAGTCATGACCAGTGCAACTTCAGTACAGATTAATAAACTAAACATAAGCAGTGTTATACTGAATTATCCACTGAAGCCTGAGTAATCAAAACATTTTTCACAGCAGGAGGAGCATCGAATTCTTGATCAAGTCGTGATTTGATACCAAGTTGCTTCATCTGTCAATAGGACAATAAATAGAGCACTCAAAAGTACTGCCTCGATTCATTCATTGAACATTGATTGGGCGCAAAAATACAGAAAGACCAAGATTGATAGTCAAAGTAAATAAATAATCACAAAAATGGCCAGAGCTCTGCCTTTCCATTAGTAAGTTAGAATTGATAATTTCAGGTGTATGGAATTCTTTTTGAGTGGAACAAGTCAAACAGGACTACTAAATTGCCCTTACATTAAGTGTAGTTAAGATGAGAGATGATGATTTGTGTGGGCGAATTGTTTGTGCATAACAATTAGGAAAGAGGATGATCCAAACACAAAAGAGAGTACTGGCATGAAATCTGCATGCACACATTATGTAACATGGAACAAGATTGCAAAACAAAACAGCCCTAATGAAACAAAAGGGAGTGATGATAAATAACACACATCGTTGTCCTCAAATTCTATTATGATTGGTCCATCTACTGACCTCCGGGGTTATCTCAAATGGCCTACTCATGATACTGTTGTCCCCTGTGTAGTTCAGAACAGGAATATTATATTGCTTCAGTTGTCTAACCAAGAGGTCACGGTCGGAAGCATCCTGAGTAACAAATGACTGGCACAAACAGCAAAATGGCAATTAATTTGTTTGCAGATATAATGTTTTCATCTCATAGGTACCAATGAAGATGATAAGCAAGATTTGCAACAAAAAAAACAGTTAGCAAGGGATCTTAATCTAGAAGAACAGGGCACTGCACATTAATGAAGCTTAAGACAAGGGCAAAATGTGCAAGCCCATAACAATGGGAGACCTGCACTCCTGCAGCCACTGGTAGACCTACACCAGTCTGATTAAAGGCTCCTTGCTCTAGACTCCATTAAACAATATCTGTCCAGCATGTATACCTAGGAGCCACGAAATTCAACATTTGATGGAATATGATCAACTTGAGCAATCATGGCCAATACTATCAAATAGTACTTCAATTTTGTGCCTCCTAGGTATGCCCAGCAAACATAAATGAAATGGAGGAAATATGTTCAGTGGAAATGCTAAAATAAAAGGAAACAGTAGGTAGTATGCACAGCAGAATTTAGCAACAAAACATCAAACCTTATCATAGTATTAGTACCTTCCATACATAGTTCGGAACATGGTTTTCCAAGTAAGAAGCATGAGTCTTATTCTGAACATTAATCTGGGAAAGTATAATGATAAGTATCTTGCATGCAAAAAAAATGCCTTCATTATAAAAGGCATGCAACTAAACAAACCTCAAGGAGAACAGGCCCATAGACTTCTCCCCTGAACACATTTTTGTTATCTTGCACCCAGTTGTATGCTTCATTGATTCTCTCAGCACCAATATTTCTCAATGCTTGGAGTAACTTATTGGTCTTAGTTTCCATTTGCTTCAACCTGTAGTAAGTAAATATGTGTTAAGTAGACAAGTCATGGGTGGATAGAAAGAAATTGGCATAATGGATACCTATCAGAACATTTTCTGAGAATTTCCTTCTGTTGACCTAACTGAGACTCCTTGGCCTTTCGTCTCAATTTGAGTTCGTTTATTTCACAACTTAGTGTGGCAATTTGCTCTGTTAGTTGTGCCTGTGCAAACAGAAATTTTTAGCCCCAGGCGTAAATACCACAACTCATGAATACCGTGTTACTGTGAGCACATAAACTGCATAGATACCAGTCGGTTATAGATGCAAACAAAACATATATAAATAGAAAGCAAAAGATCGTGGAAGCAAAAAATAGATAAACAAACCATTTCGGCTCTAGGTGGTTCGTATGGTTGTACATCTTGAAATTCCCTTTCAGCTGCAGCAAGATCTTCCTTAGCCTTCGACATCCTTTGTTGCCGAGATTTTTCTTGCCTTTTCAGCTCTTCTATGCTATCAAACGTGGTTTTCAATCGTGTAGCCTGATACCACGAAAGGTGTCAAAGATAAGAAACAAAACCGTCATGTGAGTCTGATTTGTGCAAAGACAAGTCCATCACCAGCTTTAGCTCCTCCTCGGTAATTTCCCGACGCTTGCTCGCATTTTGATTTATCTGATTGGTTATCTTCTTTGTACTTGAAACATGAGTAGTTTTCTCTTTCTTGAGCCCTCTACAGAAATTGCAAAACCAGAAAACGTTATAAGTGGATTTGGTTGAGATGGATTCAGAAGGATTTGATTGAAGAACATGAAAAGATCCATGATAAAAGTTAAGTAGAGATGTGAATCGAGGAACTTGCCACGAAACTTATTACTAGCTTGAGGTTGCAAGCATGGCCAAGGAAGCACAAAAGCACTCTACTTAAACTAGCTTGGGCTTTTTGAGGGGAGCATTTCATATAAAGTGACTGAATTCAATTCAAAGGTTGCTTAGTTCTATTGCAAAACAAAAGTGACCACCTCTTAGAAGTGATGGTGATCAGGAATTGAGTTCCAGTAAAGTTCCTTGTGTGAAAGAATAACAGCTCAAAAGTGTTTGAAAAATATTAGTTCAAGAGTGATAGATAAACAAAATTGCGTCCATATAGCTTGAAGGTCTCGGAAAGGGAACCTTATATCAGATGCAGAACACCAGAACAAACAATAGATCATGTAGTGCGAGGAACTTTAAGAAGCACGTAGAAAATGATTTTTCCGAGTCAAGAGAATTAATTACTGGGATGAATCCTTGTGAATATGATACGTACTCAATAGGGGCTTTTGCATCCTCCCAGATTTTGGCTGCTTCTTCCATTATCTTCTTCTTACTCTTCTCCTCCTCCTGTACTTGTATGAATTCCCTCTTCTTCATGTCGTATTTCAGCCATGGCAATTTCTTCTTCATTACCTCAGCCTATGCCACAGTCAGCAAGCAGTATTATAGTATCATGGAAAATTACTGTCCATAACATTCATAACCAGCCAAGAAACAGACCTTTTTCAGCAGTTTATCTCTTTGCCGGACACGTTCGACGTCCTTT
Organism: Brachypodium distachyon; assembly: GCF_000005505.3. Classification (NCBI taxonomy): domain Eukaryota; kingdom Viridiplantae; phylum Streptophyta; class Magnoliopsida; order Poales; family Poaceae; genus Brachypodium; species Brachypodium distachyon. The sequence continues at coordinate 12,816,387 of NC_016132.3, read as the reverse complement.
TCTTGTTCGGCGTTGAGGGCCTTTAGATTATTCAAGGTGTGCTCCTTTGACTTTACAGTCTAAAATCAAACATAAAATTGGTGGTGAACTGGCGAGACTGAGGTTATCTAAGGAACCGTGTGTGTGAAGCCAGACAAACGAGCTTCGCAAGTTAAGGCAAACATAAAGGAAATAAAGAGCATTGATCTTTACCACTTCTAGATCCCTCAACTCTCTGCTCCTTTGTATAAGCTGGCGATGCTGAATAGGTAATTGAGGATCACCGACGGCCTTCTCGGTCTCTTCTAGGAGCTGGATAGGACTGAGCTTTGCAAATTCGCAGACCCGATCTTGCGGCAAGAACTGAAGGGAGTGTTGAACAACACAAATCAGGTATAGTTGCTTCCATGAATGAATTCGTATGGGATTAATAACATGAAAGACAAACCTGGGTTAAGTTGTTGACTTGGATATTGAATTTCTTGATAACGTCAATGACTTCCTTTTTGGGGACAGATGCACCTGCAGGCAGGAGCATACATTTTTTTTTCCTTCAGCAAACAGAATTGCATAGTACTCCGTACTACAAGTCGGTGTTGATAGGAGGAAGACTGAAAGTGTAAGTTTACCGTCGAGCAGCCATTCAGACTTGTTATCGCTGTCGATCTTCCTGGTGATGCAGATGTTGTGGTCGGGGGTGTCCCCGCGGAGGGTGAGCTTGACGTGGCCGGAGTCCTCCCCCCTCTTGACGAAGGCCTTGACGCTGGCGGCCCGGCCGAGGATGGCCGGGTCGGCGGCGAGGGCGAGGGCGATGGCGCAGACGAGGGAGCTCTTGCCGGAGCCGTTGGGGCCGACGACGAGGTTGAGGCGCGGGCCGGGGCGGCAGACGAGGCGGTCGTAGGTCATGAAGTTGCAGAGCTCGATCTCGACGATGTTGCCCGGCACGTAGTCGTCGTCCCCTCGCAGGGGCGCGGCGGCGGAGGAGGAGGGGGCGATCTTGGGGCGCTTGGCGGAGCGGGAGGCCGCCATGGGTGGGGTGGGGTGGGGTGGGGAGCGGCGGCCGAATGGCTAGGGCTTTGAGTGGGGTGGGCGGGATTGATTGGGGAATTTGGAGGGAAAACTGCCGGTGCGACCGGCCGGACGATGCATCGATCCTCGCGCCCGCCGGCCATTGTCATCATTGTCCGCCACGCCACGGGCCTTCTCTTCTTTTTCAGGCCCAACCAAAGGCCTTTCTTCTACCGTAGGCCCATCACAGTAGACTGTAGTCGACCCATTTGTTAGTTTGGTACCGTAGGCCCATTTTCTTTACCTTGGAGTTCGTCCATAGGGCACAGAAGGGGGGACGGCACAGAAGGGGGAACTCCTGTCAATTTTCCAGCTATCGCCATAAATTTGCAATTACTCTCGTAGATACGCAAATATTTTAATAAATATGTGATATTTTTCAGCTATTGCTAAAACTTTACATTTACTCCCATAAATACGTAATTATGACCGGATATTTTTCAGATATCGCCATAAAGTTGCAATTATTCTCATAAATGTGCTACTACTCATGTATATTTTCTAGCTATTGCCAAAAATTTGCATTTACTCCCACAAATATGTAATTACGACCGTATATTTTTCAGATGTCGCCAGAAAGTTGCAATTATTCCCATAAATACGCCACTACTCATGTATATTTTCTAGATATTGCCAGAAATTCGCGTTACTCCTGTAAATACGCAATTACACACGTATATTTCCAGATATCGTCAGAAATTTGCAGTTTATCCCAAAAATACACAATTACACACGTATATTTTCACATATCGCCATAAATTTGCAATTACTCCCATAAATCGCAAATATTTCATAAATACACAATTACTCCTGTAAATATTTCATTTACAACCAACAAATTTTCTACGTGGAAACAGAGAGGGACTCGGAAGGCCCAACAACCAAATGCGTTCCAATCATTTTAATGCCGATTTTTTTTCTACGTGAATACCAACTCATATGCCCATCGCATCCAACACCAAACAATGTTCAGATCACGAAGTCAAAACAGCTTATGAGCATGTTGGCCTAAGAGTGTTCTTAGACAATCCAGTTCTATGTCCTAACCGAATTTAATAAAAAAACACATGTTGACTGAAGTTTTGTTCTATAAAATACTTGAAAAATGACATGCCGTCCTCAGATTTTGCAGGGTTTTTTCAATCAAAGAGGCATTAACTAAAGTGACAAGCCAAATTTTTGTTTCGGTTATGCACCGATCCATCTTTCATGTATTAGAGTGCGGCTAAGGTTTTTTCTTTCTTCGCAAAATTTGTAGCAGCAGAATGTGGTTTAGCCTCCCACCCTTCTTGGACTAGAGGGCATATAGGTTTTTTCATGGTTACAATGCGATTTAGCCTCCCATCCATTTCGTAGTACTCCAACTTCGTACGTATGCAAAAAAAACTAACGGTTCTTGCTTTTGACCAGTTAACTTGAGCATGTAACAATCATGTTGATTAATTACCCATCCCTGCACGTGCGTGAAAAGAGAGCGCAAGCAAGCAATCACGGCAACAAGTCGATTGAGTGCGCGATAAGCCCTTCCAATCGAACGCGCACCGCAATTAAAGGTAACAAAGAATAAGGGGATGACTGACGCGTCCATGCTAAAACCCAATTGTAAACTAGCGCGGGAACGCCCATATTTGTTTCTTAACCGTTTTCCAAACCCTAACCAAGTAAAGGAGGGAGCAAATGTTCGCGCGTTTCTTTCGGCCAAACCCTAACCCAATAAAGGAGGGACGGAGGGAGCAAATGTTCCTGCGTTTCTTTCTTAACCGCTCACCAAACCCTAACCCAGTAAAAAAAGAAAAGAAGGGAGCAAATGTTTCCGCGTTTCTTTCTTAACCACTCACCAACCCGAACCCAGTAAAAGAAAGGAAGGGATGGAGCAAACGTTCTCGTGTTTCTTTCTTGACCGCTCACCAAGCCCTAACCAATAAAAAAAAGAAAGGATGAAGCAAATGTTCCTCGTTTATTTCTTAACCGCTCTCCAAACCTTAACCCAACCCCACGAAAGAGGAAGGGAGTATTCTCTCTGTCTCATAACATGAGGCACGCACGCATCTCTAGATCCTCAATTTAAATAATTAAATATGTATTTTTCTTAACAAAAAATATACCATTTGATTCGTTATCAAAATAACTTTCTAATGATAATTTTTATTATTTAATTTATATTTATTTAGCTAAATTGACGATCTAGGGATGCGTGCGTGTCTCGTATTATGAGACGGAACGACTACATGTATGCACCTTCTTCATGTGTGTGTGGAGCAGAGTAGCCCGAGCTGACTTCATTTCGACCACGACGGCACTGCTGAGAAGGTTGCATATGCCTTTTTGACCAGGGGACGTGTGACTGACGCGTGGGGCTCCCCGACCAACAGTCGCTAGCAAAACTAAACCAACCGTCGGACGGACGGACGGATGATGGAAGCGACGAGCTCGAGGTAGGATCAGAGCCGTCCACTTGCCGCTCGCGAAAGCAATCCACAGGCTTGGTACAGCAGGCCGCAGAGGCATTTGGGCTCCGATGTGAGACTGACAGCCGCCACCCACGCTTTGACCCCTTCTCCATCCTCCGCTCTTCTTCTTCTATACATAGAGGCAGAGAAAGAGCCAGTTCAGCCATTACTGCCCCAGCTCACCACCCCAGGCCCCAGCCCTCCTCTGTTTAAATACCCCCCCTCTCCTCCTCCTCCTCCCCCGAGCAGCAACCGACCGCCGGGGAACGAGACGGACGCCCTCGACTCGCCTAGCCGGTAATGACCATTCTCCGTTGCCTCCCAAACCCCTTCGAGATAAGAGTTTTTTTTGGGGGGTTTTCTTCTGTATGCAATCATATGCGATGGATTCCGGGAGGTTTTGCTTTGCAGATTTCTTCATCGCCTCCCAAAATCCCACCGGGATAGATAGAGGCTAAAAGCTTTTGCGGGTTTCTTCTACCTAGGTTTCTGGGGTTTCCTTTTTTGCTGGCTGCCTTTTCCCCACTTCATATGCAATCATCTTCATCTTCTGCTGCTTAAACCTACCCGTTTCCATGCTTGGATTCTGGGAGGTTTGCTAGCTCTGCAGATTTCTGTCCGAGGGTTTTGTTTTCTCGGGCTTTTCCATCTGTTTTTATGTCGGACGCGGTTTATTTCGAGTTTCTTCGTTTCCCATTTTTCCTATGTTTTTCTTTTGGGGTTAACAGTATTCTTGCAAAAATGGTTTTGCTAGGATTTTTTTGGATTCAATGTCAAGTGTTTGGCTGTTTCAAAAGATAATTTTATTTTTTTTACAGGAAATATTTATTTATTTGTTTATTTTGGCAGCAAAAAACATTTTATCTATCTATTTATTTATTTTGACAGCAAAGATCATTTATCTATTTATTTTTGTCAGGAAAGATCCTTTTATCTATTTATTTTGACAGGAAAGATCATCATCTTTTTGACAGGAGAGATCTTTTATATTATTTTTTTCTCCTCTCCGACGCATGCATCTCTCAATTTCTAGCCATTCTTTTCAAAATATTCAGTGTTTGTTTGTGTTTTCGTTTCAGAAAAAGATGTCCGTTTGTTTGTGAACAAGTGGGCGCCATGCCTCTCCGTGCTTGTGTGATATGATATCATCAACGCGTTTTATTTGCTTCACGTATCACGCAGGCAGCAGGGATTCTAATTTACGCATGTTGTTTGTAAATCTACCCACTCTTCATGTAAAACTAAGTTGCCACTCCTGTTTGACTGGCCCATTCATGACGTTTTATTCTGTCTATTTGCGAAGTAATCATGCTTTCTGTACTAATCATTGTTCGCATTTGCAGACAACTCCGCTTGTTCTCTCGTGATGGGCTCTGATGATGGAGGGGCTGAGGAGTTGCCACCACCACCTCCTCTGCCTCCAAATGTGGTGCCCATCAAAGCTGATGATGTCGTCAAGGAATCGCCACCGGACCAGCCAATGAAGCCCAAGAGGTCCCTGGTGGCCAGGCCTGGTTTAGGAAGGATCGGGCAGCCCATCCAGCTCCTCTCTAATCACTTTAAAGTCTCCGTGAAGAGTTCACAGGACTTCTTCCATCACTACGATGTAAGTATGCCGTCCTGATTATTTACCACCTACTATTTCAAAAGACAGAGGATGTGTGACTTTGGTTCACACACACATATATATTATATCACACACACACACACACACACACACACACACACACACACATATGTCCATCTTGATTTGATACTTGTGTTATGGTTTGTTGAGTAGGTTAGTTTGAAGTATGAGGATGATACACCAGTTGATAGGCTGAAAGGGATAGGCAGAAAGGTGATTGATAAACTACAGCATACATACCTCTCCGAACTTGCAAACAAGGACTTCGCTTATGATGGTGAAAAGAGCCTTTTTACTATCGGCGCTCTTCCTCAAGTCACCAATGAATTCATCGTGATCTTGGAGGATCTTGGAACTGGAAAGTTAGTAATCTGCTTCTGTGCTATCTGTCTAATAATATCACAGCTCTTGGTATTTCGTATTAACTCTTACTTGGTCGTAGGACTGCTGCCAATGGGAGCCCTGGAGGTAATGGCAGTCCTGGAGGGAGTGACAAGAAGAGAGTCAGGAGGCCGTACCAGACAAAGACTTTCAAAGTGGAGCTGCGCTTTGCAGCAAAAATACCCATGGGTGCAATTGCTGATGCCATCAGAGGTCAAGAATCAGAGAACTCCCTGGAGGCTATCCGAGTTCTTGATATCATACTGAGGCAGCATGCTGCAAAACAGTATGTGTCTTTCTGAATGTCTTCCTCGTAGAATTCCAAAGCATTCCTCTGTGCTTAGGCTTCTACTATATGCCTTTCATGTCATGACTAGTTAATTTTTCTGACTCTCCACAGGGGCTGCCTTTTAGTCCGCCAGTCATTTTTCCACAACAATCCTCGTAATTTTGTTGACCTGGGCGGTGGTGTGTTGGGGTGCCGAGGATTTCACTCAAGTTTCCGTGGTACACAGAGTGGACTCTCCCTGAACATTGGTATGCCTCTCATCATTTACTATCGTTGTCTAACTGCTTCGTTCATTTTGCAATGGCTACACCCTACTATATATGTCATGTCAAACTTGTATTAACTTGCAGATGTTTCCACTACAATGATTGTTCAACCTGGTCCTGTTATTGATTTCCTTAAAGCTAACCAGAAAGTTGATCAGCCTGCCAGAATTGACTGGTCAAAAGTAAGTCACCGCCATGTTGTTGATGGTATTTCTTGAAAAGTAATCCAGCCATATTTATTTTGATAACTATAATTTGGATGTTTGCCTAACAGGCCAAGCGTGCTCTTAAGAACTTGAGGATAAAAACAATTCCCGCAAATACAGAATTCAAAATTGTTGGTTTGAGTGACAGAAATTGCAATGAACAGACGTGAGAGTTCCTTCTGACTGTTTTATTCATTTTTACCTGTGTTATTGTTTGTTGCTAGCATGTTCTACAGTTTATTTTTCTGTACACTCTACTGCTGTTTATGTATTTGCTTTCTAATTGCCATGTTTAACTAGGTTTGAATGGAGGCAGAGGAATGGTAGTGGAGGTATCGATACTGTTGAAATAACAGTCTATGAGTACTTCGTTAAGATTAGAGGCATAGAACTGCAGTATGGTAGTCTTCCCTGTATCAATGTAGGGAGGCCAAAGCGTCCAACGTATTTTCCTGCGGAGGTGTGTTTTTATTGTGCTATTCTACATCGTTAATTCTCTTCCCCTTCTGAAATTTCATCCATTATCTCAATTCCTGGCCCGACCTTTTATGTATGACCAGCTTTGCATGCTTCTTCCACTGGAAAGATACACCAAAGCTCTGTCTACTCTGCAAAGGTCCTCGCTTGTTGAGAAATCCAGACAGAAGCCTCAGGAAAGAATGTCAACCCTTGATGAGGTGAGTTATCATCTCGATTTTAGCTTGCTACAACCATATCGAACTTGCTATTTTTATGACCAATACTAACTGACAGTTCATGTTACCCTAAATGCAAGGCACTTAAACGTAGCAACTATGAATCTGACCCCATGCTGAGGGCATGTGGCATTTCAATTGCGCGGAATTTTACTCAAATTGAAGGGAGGGTCCTGCAAGCGCCCAGGGTTAGTGAGAATTCTCCAAACTTAAGTTGACATGCTTGTGCTCGATGTTCTTCCAAATGTATGTAAGACATCTATATCTATCATGTAGCTGAGAGTTGGCAACAATGAAGATATCTTAACACATAAGGGACGTTGGAGTTTGAAACACAAGGTCAGCATGTTTTCTCTCTATCATGCCTGTATTACTTGTTGATCACCAAGGAACCTTTTGGATAATTTTCTGATTCCTCTTTTTTTTTTCCTGTACAGAAGCTGTATCAGACCTGCTCTGTCGAGAGGTGGGCGGTTGTTAATTTCTCTGCGCGATGTGATGTTCGGGGTCTTGTCCGAGACCTCAAAAGGAATGGAATTGCGAAGGGACTTGTACGTTTTATTGTCTACAACATCATTACTTCACTCTTTTTTTCTTCTGTTGCTGAACTCCCATGTGGTTGCAGAAAATACAGGACCCTTTTGATCATGTATTTGAAGAGAGCCCGTCGATGAGACGAGCGCCTGCGGCACAAAGAGTGGATGCTATGCTTGCTCAGTTAGAAAAGAAACTACCTGATAAACCCAATTTCCTTCTGTGCCTTCTCCCTGATAGGAAAAACTGCGAAGTTTATGGTTGGCTCATGTCTTTGTCTGTCACTGTTTGTTACCCAAGCATGATTACCTGTTGCAGATTCAAATATATATTCTTTCCTTCAACCAGGCCCTTGGAAGAAGAAGTGTCTTGCTGATCTTGGTATTGTTACACAATGTCTAGCTCCTCCAGCAAGAGTAAATGATCAGTACATAGATAATGTGCTGTTGAAGATAAATGCTAAGGTTTTTGACATGGCCCTGTTTTCTTTTTACTGTATTTATTCACTACCGTATGCTTATTGGTATGCTCTTTCACCTGTTGTTTCCCAGCTTGGTGGGCTGAACTCATTGCTGAGAATTGAAGTAGAACGCACAATACCTCTTGTGTCAAAGGTGCCTACTATCATCTTGGGCATCGACGTGTCACATGGTCCACCTGGGCAATCTGATAGACCTTCCATTGCCGCGGTAAGAGTGATGCCGTTTTGTGCTTTGCATAGTAGCTTGCATGCCATCTGAATGATTGTAACTTTGTTAATTGATTGTGTGTGTTCTGCGCTCGGGCGTGTTCATGTTAATATTATAACTATGGTTTTGGCTTTTGTTTAGGTGGTTAGCTCTCGAGAGTGGCCTTACATCTCTAAATATAGAGCAACAGTGAACACTCAGTCACCCAAACTAGAGATGGTGTCCTCCTTGTTTAAACCACAGGGGCCTGAAGATGATGATGGCCTCATTCGGTAAGAGATAAAATTTTATCCAATCTTGTTTTCACTTGATTGTCAAATGATATATCTACATGTCCTTGATGTATGTTATGCTTTCTTGCGTGCCTTCGGCCTTCCTAATGGGATGATTATCATTGCACTTGGGACTTCCAGGGTATCACTTATTGACTTCTACAACACTAGTGGGAAGCGCAAACCAGATCACGTTATTATTTTCAGGTTTGAAGTTCTGAAATTACTGCTTGTAAATACCATTGAATTTCTGTAGTGTCTTTTTTTTTTTTACTGAAAATGGATAGTTGGTGATGTCTTAATTAACAAGTCATAACTCGTGCTGATTTCAGGGATGGAGTTAGTGAAAGCCAATTTACTCAGGTCATAAACATCGAGCTTGAAAAGATCATTGAGGTAGCACGTTAATTTGATTTTCAATATGCTTATTACAGATCTAAGACCTGTACCGATGTATGAGTAGTTATCCCCCTTTGTTCACTGTTATTTCATCTCCCTTTAAAATGCAGGCATGCAAGTTCCTCGATGAGAAGTGGTCGCCTAAGTTCACAGTCATTGTTGCTCAGAAGAACCATCATACCAAATTTTTCCAGACTGGATCCCCGGATAATGTTCCTCCCGGTACACTTCATTTTAGCCCATGTACAAAGTTCTTTGAATTTGTGATCTTCTGTGAAATGCTGGTAAAAAAAAAGTGTTGATGTCATTCTGTAGGCACTGTGGTGGACAAACAAGTGTGTCATCCCAAGAATTTCGACTTCTACATGTGTGCACATGCTGGCATGATCGTAAGCAATCTGTGCTTTGTGCTCTGTTTTTTTTGTTACCAATACTAAGATGGTTTGCAATTGCTTTCAAGTTGCTGGGCATCTATCTACGTGGAACTAATTGTTGGGTGTTTGTTGTCTGTACCAGGGAACATCAAGGCCAACACATTATCATGTTCTGCACGATGAGATCGGCTTCACAGCTGACGAACTTGAGGAATTTGTGCATTCACTCTCCTATGTGTACGTAGTACTACATTTTAAATCTGTTAAGTTGCTGCCAAGCCATTTCTGAAAATTGTTGCCATGGGCCTTTTTCAGGTACCAGAGGAGCACAACGGCGGTATCAGTCGGTACGTGACTCTGTTTGACAGCATTTTCACGGTTTTGTGTTGGCTACTAATAATAGTAAGCTGGGCCTGCTATTGCCTATAATGTGTTTTGTTTTGGTATGCAGTTGCTCCAATTTGCTATGCGCATCTGGCGGCTGCCCAGGTCGGCACATTCCTGAAGTTTGAAGACATGTCGGACGCTTCGTCAAGCCAGGGAAGAGGCCATACATCTGCGGGCAGCGCTGCGGTGCAGCCGCTGCCTGGGCTCCATGAGAGAGTGAGGAACACCATGTTCTTCTGCTGATTCGCCGTTGGATATTTGCTGAACTGTGCTGGGTCTGTCTTGTTTTGGTTGCACCTTGAAACTAGTCAGTGGTTGTTGGAACGGTACCTTTTGTGTCTGAAGTGTTGAACCCTTGAATCGTTTAATTTATCAGACTTGTTGGTTTTACATCCATCATGTTGGTATTCCTGAGCATGCATGCGTGTGGTGGATGTGAATGTGATGGTTGGTGATTCTGTGTGAATGTGAAGAAGAAGAAGCTCCTGTGTTGGGCTAAGTAAAATTTTGCAGGTGAAGGCTGTCTCATTCAGTACAAAAACTGGACTGTATTGGATTGGAATGGAGTTTCCAGCTTTCATTACGTACAAGAGCAAACCAAGAAGAATCATATACAAAATGGAGCAATCTAGCAAGGTTTCAGCGCTGACAAAACAGGGCATGGGCATCAAATCAATCAATCAAATCAAAGAGAAGCAGTGGAAGGCAAAATCAAGTCCAAAACACGATCGACAGGAGCAGATGATACTAACTAGTGTAGGAGTGTATCATCAATTGTTTCTTGTTGAGCAGCAGCAGGCGGTGGTCGTCTTCTTCCTCGTGGTCGTCAAGCATGATCCAGTCCCTGGCGGTCCGGAAGCACGCGAGGGAGAATCTCTGGTAGAGCAGCTCGTACCTGTAGAGGTTGAGGGAGGCGAGGCGGAGGTAGGCATCCATGTCCCACCTGACGTACAAGGGCGGGAGGGTGAGAGCGGCGACGACGGCGGGGTAGCGGAAGGCGGGGGAGCCGGCGAGGAAGGAGAGGAGGGAGAGGGCGAGGAAGGCGCGGGCGAGGAGGCGGTTGGAAGAGGGGGAGCCGCCGGCGATGTGGTTGAAGGCGTCGGCGGCGTCGGCGAGGGCTGAGCGGAGGAGGGAGGCGAGGCGGTCGGCGGCTGGCTGCAGGTCCGGGACCGGCGGCGGCGGCCTGCCGAGGAGGCGCGCGGCCTTGGCCCAGAGGAAGAGCAGCGCGAGGAGGAGGAGGAGCGCGTTGGATGCGAGGGAGAGCAGGCTGTAGGAAGAAGAAGCGGAGGCGAGGAGCCATGAGCAGAGGGTCGCCGCCAGCAGGCACGAGCTCACCGGGGCCTTGCCTCCCCGCCATAGCACCACGTCCAGAGCTGCATCGGGATTCAAATTTATCCATTACTTACTAGTAGGAGGACTGACGCGGTGGATGGATCAATGAATCGATTAACAGACAGAGACAGAGACAGGAGGAAGACGATGGAGATGAATTGAGGAAGAGATTACTCACCGAATTCAGCGACATCCATGGATGTGAAGCGATGAATCAGGAAGGAAACTCGTAGTGATGATTCTCTTGCGATAAAAGCTTTGTGTTTGCGAGTGATTGAATTTGAAGGATGGATCATGGGAGCGACTACTTTCCCTTGCCCATCCCTTCCCTTCCCTTGGCAAAGACAAGAGAAGCGAGGAATGAGCTGGGTTTGTCTGTGGGTGGGCCCATCATTTGTTCCAACTACCAGCAATCAACTGCTTTTAGTTGGGCTTCCGGGTCTTCTTTTTGGGCTGCATCTTATTTAGTTGGGCCTTTTGGGTCCTCTCCTTAACCAGCCCACTGAACACAACTAATCCAAGCCCAGCGTTGTTGCCATCTCCTTTTTTCAAGTTTCCCTCCAAAACCATCTTTTTTTTTTCCAAAGTCATTCTTCTAAGCATTCAACACCAAGGAAGGACGAGTCTGATCTCTTTTGGCACTCAATTGGGGTATGTACTGCAGGAAACATCTGGAAGTTGAGACGTGTCAAAAAAAAACATCTGGAAGTTGAGTAAAAGTGTAGAACTAGTGTACCAACTCACACAAAAGCTAGCCTAGCCTCTCTGTGGAAGCTGATGGCTTTGCACGTTCACGGATCTGGAACACCACGTCCATGTACCCACCCGGTAGTTGTGTGTGTGTGTCAAAGTTGCATACCAGTACTTGTAAGACCGGAGATTACATTTCGTGGCCAAAAGTTGGTTCATGCGCAACAGGAATTGAGCGAATAGAGAGGGGCCGCAGCGCAAAACGACCAGAGCCTTGGCTTACCACGGAAGGAAGCCTCTTCCTCTTCTCCCTCCGTACGGTTCCATCTCTCTCTCTCTCACACACACAGGAGAGAAGAGAGAAGAGAGAAGAGAGAAGAGAGAAGAGAGAAGAGGGAATCCAAAACCCCAGAAAAGCAAGCACGGGAGCCCTACGCTAGGGTTTCCTCCTGCTCCCCACGCCGCCGCCGCCGCCGCCATGATCGGAGGAGGCGGTGGTGCCGCCGAGGAGCACGACGAGGAGGATCAAGCCGCCGCCACCACCCGCACCCCGCCTTCGTCTCCCTCGCCACCCACGATCGTGCCCGCTTCTTCGCCTCACGGCCTCGGGAGGAGGCTGCTCGGCTCCCTCATCCGCGGCATCGGCCCCTCCTCCTCGCCCCCGCCTTCGCCTGTCCCCAAGGTCGGCCTCAGCTTGCTGCTCCATCTCAAGCCCAACCCCAACACCAAAAGCCCTCCTCCTCCTCGCCACCATACACCCTCCTCCTCCTCCGACCACCACCCAACTCAGCCGGCTGCGGCCCCAGGCGAGTTGCTGGCTGCCCAAGGGCTGCTGCACTTGGCCCTGGACCCAAAACACAGCTGCAGCACACGCAAGCTCACCGATCAAGGCACAGCAGCCTGTCAACTGGGAGCAGCCGATGCTGTTGCCCTGCCGGAAGATCGGGACCAGCCCCTGGTGGATGAGCAGGAAAGCGTCGTCCACAGCCACAGGCAAGGTGGTCCAGCCAGGGACGCCAATACTGTGGTGGATCCATCTGGAACTGACACATCAGCAGCACCACAAGGTGAGGAGACCCCTGTACAGGAACAGGACAAGCTGGCGCCACATCAACAGCAACAGGATACGTGTACCTGGGATGGAAATGCTGCGGAATACAAGGAGGAGGTAGTGGAGCAAGGTGTCACTGATGCGCACACTGCAATCAAGGATGATGTCGCTCAAGATTGTCAAGAGAAGGTGCTGCAGCAGTGCTCCGGTGAACAGTTGAGAGCCACCAGGGGTGATCAGGAGCTGGTGGTGGTGGAGCAAGACGCCACCGACCAATCAGATGAAACCACACATGACATTTCTGTTGAGAATCAAGAGGAGGTGGAGTGGTGCACCGCTCACGATGATGCTGTGGAAGACCAGGAGGCGGTGGGGCAAGATGCCATGGACAAAAGATGCGAACGCACAGATGGTATTGCTGCCAAGGATCAAGAGGAGGCATTGGAGCAATGGGCCACTTATGAACTGCAAACAACTGAGAATGAAGATGCTAAGGATGATGAACAGGATGTGGTGGAGCAAGGTGTTGTCCATGGAGGGGTTGCAACCATGGATAGTGTTGCTGTCAGAGATCACGAGGTGGTGCTGCAAACTGTCACTGATGAAATGTGCACTGCCATGGATGACACTGCTGTCGAGAATCAAGAGAAGGTAGGGGAGCAATGCACCGCTTTTGAATTGGGAATCACCGAAAATGATGATGTTGTGGATGAACTATCAAGAGCAACCGACGGTGAGAACCTTGTAGTACAAGAAAAGGACAAGTTGGTGGCCATCGGCAAACAAGATATCTTCTCAGATGGAAATGGTCCGGGATACCTTGAGGAGGTATTGGTTGTCATTGACCGACAAAGCACACTCAAGGATGTTCAAGAGAAGGTGCTGCAGCAATGCACCACCAGTGATCAGTTGGGAGCTACCAGGGATGATCAGGAGGGTCTGAAGCAAACAGATGAAACCACATATGACATTGCTGTTCAGAATCAAGAGAGGGTGGAGTGGCACACTGCTCAGGATGATACTGTGGAAGATCAGGAGGTGGTGGAGCAAGATGCCATCGACCAAAGGGGCGAAAGCATAGATGCCATTGCCGTCAAGGATCAAGAGAAGGCTGTGGAGCAATGTCCCACTTATGAATTTGGAACAACTGAGAATGATGATGCTAAGGATTACCAGAAGGTGGTGGAGCAAAGTGTCATCGACAAAGGGGGTGCAACCATGGATGATACTGCTATCAACCATCAAGAGGAGGCAGTAGAGAAATGTGTCACTTATGAGGGAACAACCAGGAATGATGATGTTAACACTGAACAGGAGGTGGTTGAGCAAGGTATCATCGACGAAGAGGGTCCAACCATGGATGATATTGCTGTCAAGGATCACGAGGTGGTGGTGCAAAGTGTCATTGGAATGCGTGCTAGCATAGATAACAGTGTTGTCGAAAATCAAGGGAAGGAATTGGAGCAATGCACCACCTATCACTTGGGAACAACCGAAATTGATGATGTTGTGGAAAGTCAGGAGGTGGCGGATCAAGGTGTTGTCAACGAAGGGGGTTCAACCATGGAAGATAATGCTCTCAAAGATCACGAGGTGGTGGAGCAAAGTATCATTGACGGAATGCGTGCTGCCACGGATGACATTGCTGTTGAAGATCAAGAAAAAGTGTTGGAGCAATGTGCAGTTGACGAATCAAGAGCACCTATGGATGAGTATACTGTTGGAGAAAAGGAGAAGGTGGTGGAGCAAGGTGTCACCAACAAACAGGGTGCAATGAACATGGATGTTGCTGTGAAAGATCAGGAGAAGGTGATGAAGCAAGGAGTCATAGGCAATCATGGTACAGTGCCCATCGATGATATCGCGGTGACAGATGGGGAGAAGGCAGTGGGACAATTTGTGAGTGGTGCAATTATAACAAGCAAGGATGAGGAGGAACATAACACGGCGAGGAACCAAGGTGTCATCGACGGAAATGGCAGAACCAAGGATGATATTGATGTGGAGGAACATGTCATCACTGATAAATGCACTACAGCAAGTGATGGTATTGCTCTGGAAGATCAGAAGAATGAGTCTGAGCTATGCATCAGTGATGAACATATCGCAAGCAAGGATGTGGTTGCTGTTTACATTCAGGGGGACGTGTTGGAGCAAAGGATCGGCGATGAACAAGGAGCAACGAAGTTTACTGTTGAAAAGCAAAATGATGTACAGGAACGTGTCTGTCATGAATGGGGTGCGACCGAGGATGATCTTGTTATGAATGCGGCAGCTTCTGAAGGTATTAGTGGAATTTCATCTTCTCAATCGGTTTCTGTCACGGTAAATGGAAGTGATGGGGGTATATGGAAGGAGAAGGTTAAGCTCTGTGTTAATTATCCACAAAGGCCTGGGAAACTGAACTGTCCTTCTTACATGTCAAAAGGGAGCTGCTCAAACGGGTTATCATGCCACTTCAATCATCCATCGGTAAAAACTGGCATCACTTCGCGGTCATTCCATATCTTATTCTTTATGTTTCGGCGACAAAACTTTGTTGGTTTTCTTAAATTGCATGGCAATTATTTCTGTCCATCTCCATGACATCTTTCTTTCAGGTGGGTAGAAATGCTATAACCTATATTTCAATACATTAAGCACACATCTGCAGCCCCTGTATACTTGCTCTACATATACATGTTCTTTAATGGTACCTTTTTTTGGTCTAAAAATGTAGTCTGTCACACCCTTTGTGGTCCCAAAACAAGAGATGATGATGTAGCGATTTTAATGTTGCATCTGCAGATGAATGTACTGTACATTGAAAGCCTGATTATACCTCATTTGCTAGTTTGTTCATGACCTATCTAGTAATTTATTTTCTCTTTTATTGTAATGTGTTGTCGTCTCTACAGCTTAAAGCCAAGCCAGATGTTTCCTGGTTTCCCTCTGAACAAGATAACCATGGAGTTGCAGAAATTTTGGAACTGAACCGTGTCGGCCTCCCAATTCGAGAAGTATGGTTTACTGCCTTTTCATCTAGTGAAGTTGGTACTTATGATTTATATTAGAAAACGACGAGACTGA
The DNA here is from genome assembly GCF_000005505.3 of Brachypodium distachyon. Taxonomy (NCBI): domain Eukaryota; kingdom Viridiplantae; phylum Streptophyta; class Magnoliopsida; order Poales; family Poaceae; genus Brachypodium; species Brachypodium distachyon. The sequence continues at coordinate 12,800,629 of NC_016132.3, read as the reverse complement.
ATTTTTGCCGCATGCACTTGTCAGGGAGCAAGAAATTGTGTCTATTATATGCGGAATGGTGCTTGCAGATATGGCAAAAGATGCCATTTTAATCATCCAGAGCACGTCATTGATGCTCACTTCTCTTCGCCAACAGGGTGGGAGGATGCTTCGCCGGCTTCACGGCACATGAAATATTCTAACCATGCAACCTTAGATGACACATCATACTCAAAGAAGTCTTTTGAGGGGGCAACCTTGGATGACACAGCACACTTGAAGAAATCTCCTGAGGGTGCAACCTCAGATGACACAACACACTTGAAGAAATCTCCTGAGGATGCAACCTCAGATGACACATCATACTCAAAGAGGTCTTTTGACCACGCAACCTTGGATGACAAATTATCTAGCTCAGAGGTCCTGCCAGCAAACATACTAAGAATGCTTTTACCTCCCCAAAAAGTACCTCCTAGTACAGAAAGAAAGGTGATGAAGGTGAAAAAGGTACATGTTCTATCTTTTCTATATTAGGTGATGTTCAAATCTGTATTTATACATATCTCTTGGAAGTTACTACTGAATTGTGACGCCATACTGTGTACTTTCCTAGATCATGACTGTGAACTATGCCTTTTTGACAAATTTCTTATTTTATTTGCTTCATGTAGAGTTCAAATTGGTCATCTACTTCAGATGATTCCGATGGGTGCTGTTCAGCAGATAGTTCAGATGGACCTTTGTGCAAGCAGGAGCATGTGGACTACCCTGAGAGGCCTGGCAGATCAGATGGCCCTTTGTACAAGCAGGAGCATGTGGATTACTCCGAAAGGCCTCACAAGCGAGAATGTCCCTTCATTAAGAGATTTGGTGATTGTAAATTTGAATCATTGTGCAAATATCAGCACTCGAAAGACAGATACCCAAGTAGATACCATCGGAAAGATCCATCGCAGGGAGGAGAAGTGGTAGAATATCCCACGAGACCTGGTGAACCAGAATGCCCCTTCTATATGAAGAACAGGTATTGTAAATTTGGGGCACATTGTAATTTTGATCACCCAAAGGATTTAAATCCAACCACTTATAGCCCAACAAATGAAAAAAAATCAGTTGCCGGCAGTGATCATCATGCATCTACCAGAATCACACTAAAAGACCCTGCACCCCAACAACAGCAGTATCCTGAGAGGCCTGGTCAGCCAGACTGCCGGTATTACATGCAATTCGGGAAATGTAAATATCTATTTGCATGCATATTTCATCACCCAAAAGATAGACTTCCAAGTGGGTGGCATCCCTCGGATCCAGCTCAGTCTGATCAGTATGATACTTGGCAGCCCACAAATGCTAGCAGAATAGAGAACTTTTGCCAACAGGAGCAGATTGGAGCTGAAATACATGGCATGCCAGAATGCCCATTCTATATGAAAACTGGGAAATGCCAATTTGGGTCAGCATGTGAATTTCGTCATCTAAAAGATACACGATCAACTACAGAGGTATGTGTTTTTACTGTTGATGTTCAAGTAATACTGTTGGCACAGTCATAACTAGTTTTTCATTTCTTCCCTTCTGTCTGGCTGGTGCCTGATGCATTTTTAGGCACGAGATCAGAGTATAGCACTACTGATCAACTAAGTACTCTTTAATGGAAGGTAACTAAAAAAGGGGAAGAAAGCCGCGTTTTTTTTTTGGTCTTTCTAGTGGACGCAGAGCTTGCTTTGGCATTCAAGCATATAGAAACATGATTTGTTACTGAATGACTTATGTGTGTTTATATTTTTGTTCTATTCCCAGTGACTGTTACCATTGCCCTGCTTGTATTTGAATGAGACACTTCTGTTGTGCAACAGACCACCACCTTGCACAAATGGGCTCTATTTTGAACTTCCCTTCCTGTTGTACAACTGGACTGCGTAGCCTGACATATTCGTTACAAAAATGTTTACTGAGAAGAAGTTACTGTACTATCTATAGACTAGAGTTTTAGGAAATGCTAAATATCAATTAGATGCAGGTCACTTTTTGTTTGACCTTTAGTCTGCAACATCATCATGGTCCGGTTGAATTTCCTTCATTGGTCAGAACTATTTTGTGTTACTGTATTGAAATAAAATGCATGCTCAATTTTCCTTCATTTTTTCGGTTTTTTTTTAACCTGTAGTGCTCATGAGTCTTATGTTTTTTCAGGTAGAGGAACATGCAATGTATCCTGAAAGGCCTGGTGAACCTGAATGTTCCCACTATATGAAGCATGGCTATTGTAACTTTCAGATGAACTGCAAATTCCATCATCCAGGAGATCGGCTTTGTAAGAAACCGGTATGCAATAGACATCAAGTTTAGACGCTTAATTTTGATGCATTGTACTGTCTCTAGATGCTATCCGTAATGTTGCGGATGAATGACAGGTCGACTCGACATACCACTGAACTCATTCACATCTACCACGAGAGCAGAACAACGATACATTGTTTCCCATTCGGATGCTATCAACAGGTACCTCGTCTATTCCTTCCAATCTCTTGGACGGTGATCTTTCTGGTACGGTTTGCTATTACTTTGTAAATTACATTAACCCTTGATGTGTTTATTTTACAGCATCGTTTTGCTTCCAGGTGTTAGAGCTGACTCGAGCCGGTATGACTGAGTGACAAGTGAAGAGAGGAGGACCTGATGAAAATAAATGAGTGACAACTGAAGAGAGGAGGACCTGATGAACAGAAATCTTTGGCTCTAGTGTTTTTTTTTTGGATCATGGAACACCAGTCACGATTGTTCTTATGTTAAAGAACTCATTGGTTAGCTGCTACAGCAGTTAGTTGTCTGGTTGCGGCAATCACTTCAAACTGATACATTAGCATGATTTGCTGTTGTTGCTCTCTGTCTACTTGTTAGCATGCATCTAGTTGTTAGCATACATGTTATATGATTATCAACAAATATCTGCTAGTTTAAGATCGATCTTCCAGCATGAATATCGTGCGTGCAGTTCCAGCATGACCCTCTTTTAGGCCGTTTACTTAGTCCACTCATCCATTCATTCTCAATTAATCGAATTACTGCATGTACAATCCTTTACCGTCCGACGTTTGTATGAAGGTGTATCTACGGCTGGAGCACGTCAGACTGCAGCAAATCTACGACTGGCAACTTATATTTGTTCCAAGCTACTAGGATTTTGGACAATCTTGTTATTACTTATGAGAAGCAAAGAAAACAAACTCGGCATCCTTGCTAGGTTACATGCGATGGCTTATGTTGGGGCAGATGGACGAAGGAAGAGCCGGAGGAGGGAGGACGTGATTAGAACCACGCACAACACAAGAACACACACGGTTTATCCAGGTTCGGAGCCCTCTTGGTGAGGTAAAACTCCTACTCCTGCTTTCTAGTATTATCCGAGAAGGGGAAATCTTAGATGACTAAGTGAAGGACCTCTGTCTCAGGAGGGGTGGTGCTCTTATTTATAGGCTGCCGATGTCACACTGACATATGGACCAAAAGCAAACCCTAACTTCTACGGGGCCTGCCGGGTACACCCCATGGTTCCCTTCGGGTTGCACGGCAGGGGACAAAACAGCTTTACTTTTCGTAGCGCCAGGCGGCGCGCATTGTAACCACGCGCCGGCCTTCGTCATCGGTCCTTCTTCGGCGCGTCACTATGCAGTCGCCTGGCACCGCGACGTGAGCAACGACTGCTTTCCCGTGATAAAGGGGACGCTGCTTTACTTCGCACCATGTGCTCAGGATAAGACCGTTGAGGCATCTCGGCATTGGCTGAGATCAGACTGCTTGTGCTTATCCTGCAATCACATAAGACAAGATAGATATGCTGGCATACCCTTGATATGCCGACCTGTTAACAATTCGGATTAAGGATGCCGGCGTATTTGCCTGTGCCGGCTTTACCCTCGTTATCTCGGCTAATATGTGTCGTCATGACCCTACCCGGGGTCATCCTCCCGACGCTCCAGGTTGTTAGTCTCCAACCCAAAAATGCAAGATCCCATTTCTTTTGAATTTGGATGATGCACCTGCTGGGTTACAATTCTCTGGCTTGTTAGACCATCCGCATACCGATGTTTGTCTTACCTTGTACTACTACACAAATGCAAGCTCACCGTTTCATATCTAAGACCAAAACATTGCCTCAAATTTACTGAAAAAAAGAAGTTAGACCATCCTTAGAATGGAGCTCCTCAACAAAAAGGTCTCCATGAACAACTCCTCTTCATCAAATGGCATCATGGGTGGTGGTGGATAATACCAACATGGTTCGGTCACAGGCCATCTGTTCTTGAGCAATTTGTTTTTTAAAAAGAATAATAACAAGTCATCGAATAATAAAGTTTATGTGAAACAATGCATATAAATAGCATTAACATGTGTAAAAAAAAAGAGTACCTGTTTTCACCACCGATAACAGGCACAGTATCTTTTGCGCTACAAAATATTTTAAATACCGAGTCAGCTAAATCAACCAGATATGTGGCTTAACACAAGTCTGCCATCAGAAAATGTTTAGCCTTAATTACAAGGATAAGCCAATATAGATGCAACAGACGTACCAGATTAGACAAATATACTCGGATAGAAAATCCTTCAGAAGTGCCAGAATTAAATCACTCGGTAGGAACGGAGTACATTCTTCATGATAGAAGTTCATACCAACAAAATTCCCACGCATGTCAATAAGAGGGCCCCCGATTCCAGCCTACAAGCAAAAAGGTGACACCAGCAAAGGGTTGCGTACAAGAAGATATTTACAAAAACGTGCAGAGGTGGTACGATTCATCTATACCTTAGAGATTTTACAAGTGGAGAAGCTAAGTTCTTTGCAATCGAGTTGGCACTGTTTAACAGTGTTTTTATCAGTCAATACGCCCTCCATGGCCATTGATTTGCGCTCGTAGAAGAGACACCCTATAGCCACTAGATCTGTTCCACTGCTAGCAGGCATATGCTCCTCTAGTTTCACGCTACGAGGACCGCAGGACCCCATGATGTCAACAGGAGCAATATTGTAACATAAATTACAATATATCAATATCCCTTTCACTCGACGATTATTTGAAAGGCGCACTTCAATCAATGAAAAGGTTATGGTTAGCCAATTCTTCAATGAAAAAACAGAAGAATTAAATAGTGGTTATCCATAACAACCCTCAAGTTATGATTAATCTCGTGACATCATCACCAGAATTTCTAACCAAACTTGCTGAAGTCAGAATTCTTGATTGTTCATTGCTGCCTACAAATACTCCTGTGCAAACAAAAAAACCTCGTCTTTCCTACATGTAGCACCGTTTCAATTATTAATACTAATTGAAAAGGCATAGATAAGATAAGCCATGACCGTGTAACAGTACAGTCCCATTGAATGAAGCAAGTACAACACTTTCAGACACTGTTAAAGCAAGACTTGTACTTAGAATACTCGAGATATCTCCTCCAAATTCCTCTTCAAAAGAATAATTAAGATACATCCCCTCTGTTCAATCAAACACAATACATAAGTTTGAAAATGTTAGCATAAAGCTGTCAAAATGTGCAACATAAGGGGACACTGAGAAAAACGACAGCAATGACTCACCACATGCTTGATCTGGATCTGCTAAGGGATAACCATATGACTTTGCAGTTTTGTTTACATCATCAAATTCACCTTGTACTACAAGGTGAAGCATTGCCGGCCATATTTTAGTAAGAACAATATATTTAGTTCTTGTTTGGTCAGGTTTAAATGTGGCTGAAAGAGAAACCTTGACCCTGTATGAGTTTTGATGAATGGTGACAATATGGTTGAGGAACTAATGAGTTACACGGAGTGTTTCAGGTTTTAGTTCCTCAGAAGAGTTGGTTTAACCAGCATCGATGACTCCTAAAAATTGAAGTACAGGTACTGGCGTGAAATATGAATAACTCAGTGAAGAACGGTGAAAAACGTGAAGCATAGCATTCTTCATAGATCTTTCCGTAGCTTTTTCTTCACTTGAATATAGGAATGCCGTATTATTAAGGGGGGTTTGAAGTGTGGAGCTGGTTTAGGTGAAACCTTATTCTTCATGTTCAGCCTAGACGAAAACCATTTTCTGTGTGTGTTTTTCATCGGAGTGAAGAATGAAGCATTTCAGGCTTCACAGAAACTTCCGCGTGAAGTCACTCTGAGTTCAAATGTGTTTGAAAATCTGTCGCTTTCGTGCTTGACTACCTAATCTAACCGTTGTGAGACGAAGTTATAAAGTGTGAGCTGGAGACTCAAAGTTCACTTTATCCAACGGGTCACAACGGCTAGATCAGCCGTGGCCAAGGCTATATAAGACGACTCACCCCGAAGGAATTCGGTGGTGATCCCGAGTGAGTTGTTTTGAAGAACACTTGATAAAACCCTTACAGCTGAACTGAGCGTGAAGAATGGGATCCCCTCTGTAGCCGAGCACTTGAAGCTTGTTACTCTTGGTGATTGGCATCACCTAGACGGCTAGGAGTCAGTGTTGAAGAGCAATTGAAGATTGTGATTTGCCATCAACCAGTCTATGAAGGTCCGGAGATCACCTCAAGATCTACCACGAGTAACTGGGCGAGACTTTGGTCTTAGCTCAGGAAGATTGAGTGGACTTGTGTGTCCGCGAGTCTTGTGTGACTCAGCCCCCTCAACGAAGACGTAGGATTGTGCCAACAATCTAAACTTCGGAAACAAATCCCCGTGTCTTCAGTCTTGGTGATTTCGTTCCTCAACTTTTACTCTGTGAAGTATAACTGATTCATTGCGTTCTGTCTTCATTGCTACTGCTAAATCTGTTCATCTTTCTTCTTTCCGCTGCAACTCTAAAATTGGTGTAATCTAAATTGTTGAAGTACTCTGACCGTCTTCAGTCTTTAGTCTTCATTTTGAAGAAAGAATTAAAACGGGTCACATTCACCCCCCCTCTGTGACATACTCGATCTTTCACTTGGTATCAGAGCAAGGCTTTCTTGTTTTGGTTTAACCACCTGAGAAAGAAGTATGTCTAAGGAAGGAAAGTTACCTATTCTTAGCGGTACCAATTATGACTTTTGGAAAAATCGCATTAAGACTCACATCATATCTACTGACCCTTGTGCTTGGGAAGCAGTTACAAATGGCCTTGTTGTTCCTCAGGGACCCATCTTTGATATGACTCCATCTCTCTGAAGAATTATCAAGCAAATGCCAAAGCTTGTGATATCATTTTCTCAACTGTCAGTGATGGTGAGTTCAACAAGATTAGCAATCTTACTGACGCAAAGAAGATTTGGGATCTTCTCGCTGAAGTCCATGAAGGGACAACCACTGTCAAAGATTTTAGAGTTACTTGCCTTATCAGTCAGTTTGATCGTCTTATGCTTGAGCCCAATGAGACCGTTTCTTCACTCTACGATCGCATGAGCACCATCGTGAACGAGCTGAATACTCTCGATGATCACAATATCACTGACTTGATGCAAAACAGAAGGTTTTTTCGAGCTCTCCCCATAGAGTACACTACTGTCTATGAGCTGATCAAGCATAGATCAGATTTCAAGGAATTAACTCCCACCTGGGTTCTTGTAAGAATCGTGTCCTATGAACTTGACCAAGAAGAGAAGAGATTGATCCATGGTTCGGGATCCAGTTCGAAGAGGAACAATGCTGCACTCAAGGCCAAGAAATCGTCCAAGAAAATTGTCAACTCCAGTGAAGAATCTGAAGAATCGTCTTCGTCTGATGAAGAATCCAATGATGAGCTTGCTCTTTTTGTGAAGAGGTTCAATAAGAAGTTTGGAAGTAAGTTTGGAAACAAACTGAAGTATCAAGGTGAATCCAGCTCCTCCAAGTTTCAGAAATCAGCTCATCGAAAAAAGTCTGATATGGCCAAGAGAGCTTGCTTCAACTGTGGCAAGAAAGGCCACTTCATTGCTGAGTGCCCCGAGAAAGCGGATGAAGACAAGGAGAAGAAAGGATTCAAGAAGCACTCTCACAAGAAGAACCATGATCGTCACAAGAAGAAGGATTGGAAAAAGGACTCTGCTCACAAGAAGAAGGGCAAGTACTACTCTAGAGCACATGTTGGTGAATGGAACTCAGATTCTTCATCATCTGAAGAATCATCTGACTCTGAGTCTGAAGACGGTGTCGCCGGATTGGCCATAGCTATTACATGTGCCAGAGAGAACACCTCACTGTTTGACTCTGCAGATTCATCAGAAGATGCCTCCGGAGACGATCGTTCCTCACCATCATGCTTCATGGCAAAATCCTCTAAGGTATCATCTCCTAGTGAAGAAGTAAACTCTAGTGATAATGATGAAACTGATAATGAAGAATCTGAACCCATGACATATGAAAGACTTCAGTTTATCCTTGAGAAGAAAGAAGACCTGCTTATCACTGAGATCAAGAAGAACACTAACAAGGCTAATGAACTCAAAATACTCAAGTCTATGTTTCAGGCCATGTAAGAGGTTCAGAAGGATCTGAAGAAAACTCATGCTGAGAATAGTCTCAACTATGTTTTGATTAAAATCGAGCATGAAAATCTGAAGATTTCTCATGAGGACCTCAAAACTGAGAATCTTGATCTCAATGCTAAGCTAGTTGACTTACTTCAACACGGTGATTCCTCTGAAGTATGCCCTAAATGCAATTCTTCATTGAACAACATTCCTCAAATCACTACTTCACATGCTGTGACTCAAACTGATTTTCCTGATTCACCCGATATTGCTTCTAGCTTTACTACTATTGGTGAATCTTGCTCTGTTGTCACTAACCCTTCACCTAGTGATCTTTCACTGGCTGAAGAAAATGCTAAGTTGAAGAAGCAGATTGAGACCGGTATCCTCAAGTGTCACCAAGGGACTGAAACCTTGAACCAGATTCTTGGTCTTCAAATTCCTCGCCGACGCAAGTATGGTATCGGTTTTGAGAGGAAGTACAATGTTAATGGTGATGCTTGGCTCCCTGAGCAATATCCCCCTACAAAGTTTGTCCAGGGAAGAGGGAAGTATACCGAGGTTCCTCCATTTGTGGGAAATCTGAATTCCCGCAAGGATGCTTCAAAGTGTCCCAATACTTCACGTGCTTACCCGATATTCCATGTTAATGAATCTTACATTCTGAAGATGGGTAAGAATAATAAAGTGAGAGTTAATTTCACTGGAACCATAATGCGTGGAGAACATGCAAAACCTCAAATCTGGGTGCCAAAATCTGTCATTACATTTTTCCGTAATGCCTTGTGTTCTTCAAGTTCTACTAACGTGCAGGAACCCATGAAGACATGGGTGCCTAAACGAGCCTAACTTTCTTCGTAGGCATATGCATCCGGAGGAAGAGAATGGGTCATGGACTCCGGATGTACGAATCACATGACCGGTGAGAAGAAAATGTTTAGCTCTTTAGAACTTGGTCCTCAACATCATGAGAACATCACTTTTGGTGACAATGGTAAGGGAAAGGTAATCGGTCTCGGCAAAATTGCTATTTCCAAAGAAAATGACCTGTCTATCAATAAAGTACTTCTTGTTGAATCATTTGGATATAATCTTCTATCAGTTGCTCAACTATGTGATAATGGACTAATCGTTTGCTTCACAAGACCATATGTGTATGTTACTTCAGAAAAGGATAACTCTTTTGTCTTCAGAGGGCGAAGAAAGGGTAACCTCTATCTTGTAAATTTTGAAGACTCTTCATACTCACCCCCTACGTGTCTAGTTGCAAAATCCTCACTAGGATGGCTCTGGCATAGAAGACTCGGTCATGTGGGCATGAAGAATTTGAACAAGCTTGTCAAAGCCGACCACATCCGAGGCTTGAAGAACGTTTCCTTTGAAAAAGATCGTTTATGCAGTGCGTGCCAAGCTCGGAAGCAAATCGGAGCGTCTCATCCCGTGACGAACGTCATGTCTACTTCAAGACTTCTCGAGCTGTTTCACATGGATCTTTTTGGTCCTACAACTTACATGAGTATAGGAGGTAACTCATATGGCTTTGTGATTGTTGATGATTATTCACGTTTCACTTGGGTGTTCTTTTTGGATTATAAGAGCACAGTAGTTGAGATCTTCAAGAAGTTTGCACGAAGAGCCCAAAATGAGTTTGAAGTATCCATCAAGGGCGTGCGAAGTGACAATGGAACAGAATTCAAGAACCTTCAAATGGAAGAATTCCTCGATGAGTACGGCGTGAAGCACGAGTTCTCTGCACCTCATGTTCCTCAACAAAATGGGGTGGTAGAGAGGAAGAACCGTCCGTTGATCGAAATGGCCCGGACGATGCTGAACGAGTACAAGACTCCTAACTGCTTCTGGGCTGAAGCCATCAACACCGCTTTTCATGCTTCAAATCGCCTGTATCTTCATCGACTTTTGAAGAAAACTCCATACGAGCTCATCTCCAACCGCAAGCCCGATGTATCATACTTCAGAGTCTTCGGAAGCAAATGCTACATCCTCAACAAGAAGAATAGACGAGCTAAGTTTGATTCTAAATGTGACGAAGGTTTCTTCTTGGGTTATCCCTCGAATGCACACTACCAAAGTTGTTGAAATTGCTAAGGATGTGCAGTTCGATGAAGCTAACGGCTCCCAAGAAGAGCAATTGCCAATGTCTGTAGATATTGAAAAAAATTCAGGAAATATCCAAAAGATGGCCATTGGTGATATTCGTCCAGAAGATATCAAGCAAAGTGAATCCGGAAACAACAATGAAGAAGGCGTTTCACAAGCTGAAGAACCTAACCAAACCGGAACTTCCACCCTAGCTGAAGAACGACCCGCTGCTTCAAATGAAGCACAACCTAGCACTGCTGGTGGTGATGTACCTCATCCGAAGATCTGCAAAAGAATCCAGAAGGATCATCCCGTCGATCAAATTCTTGGAGACATCAGAAGAGGTACTCAAACTCGCTCACGTCTTTCAAATTTTTGTGAGCACTTCTCTTTTGTGTCTTCAGTTGAGCCGAAGACGACGGATGAAGTATTGTCGGATCCGGATTGGGTAATGGTTATGCATGAAGAACTAAACAACTTCAAGAGAAATGAAGTCTGGACCCTTGTGGAAAGGCCAAGACAAAATGTCATCGGCACCAAGTGGGTCTTCAGGAATAAGCAAGATGAAGATGGAATCGTTGTGAAGAACAAAGCACGATTGGTTGCATAGGGCTTCACTCAGGTTGAAGGTTTGGATTTCGGTGAAACCTATGCCCCTGTTGCACGTCTTGAATCCATTAGAATACTTCTTGCATATGCTAATCATCATGACATAACTTTATATCAAATGGATGTGAAAAGTGCATTCTTAAATGGTAAAATTGAAGAACTTGTCTATGTTGAACAACCTCTTGGTTTTGAAGATCCAGAACATCCTAATCATGTTTATAAACTTGATAAGGCACTCTACAACTTGAAGTAAGCACCTCGAGCCTGGTATGAATGTCTCAGAAAGTTCTTAGTCAAAAAGGGTTTCAAAATTGGTAAAATTGACCCAACACTTTTTATAAAGAAATTGAACGATGATCTCTTTGTGTGTTAAATATATGTGGACGATATTGTGTTTGGTTTCACTAACCCTGATTTTAGCGAAGAATTTGGAAAGATGATGACGGAGAAGTTTGAGATGTCTATGATGGGAGAATTGAAGTTTTTCCTCGGTCTTCAAATCAAGCAAATAAAGAATGGAATCTTCATCTCTCAAACGAAGTACATCAGAGACATGCTGAAGAAATTTGGGATGGAATCTGCTAAGGAAATTGAAACTCCAATGCCCACAAATGGTCATCTAGACCTCAACACCACTGGTAAACCTGTAGACCAAAAGGTTTTTCGTTCCATGATTGGCTCATTGCTTTATCTTTGTGCATCTAGACCAGATATCATGTTGAGTGTTTGCATGTGTGCAAGGTTTCAAGCAGATCCCCGAGACTGTCATCTTATGGCTGTGAAGAGAATCCTCAGATATTTAGTTCACACCCCATTCTTCGGTCTCTGGTATCCCAAAGGAGCTTCTATTGATCTTGTTGGCTATTCTGACTCAGATTATGCCGGTTGCAAAGTTGACAGAAAATCCACTTCCAGCACTTGCCAATTCCTCAGAAGATCCTTAGTTAGTTGGTCTTCAAAGAAGCAGAACTCTGTTGTTTTATTGACGGCTGAAGCAGAATTTGTTTCAGCAGGTAGTTGTTGTGCCCAACTTCTCTGGATGAGACAAACTCTCAAAGACTTCGGTATCTCAGTGGATGCCGTTCCTCTTCTATGTGACAATGAGAGCGCCATAAAAATTATCAACAATCCTGTCCAACATTCTCGCACGAAGCACATTGACATTCGACACCATTTCCTCAGAGATCATGTGTCCAAAGGAGAAATTAGCCTAAACCATATGAGGACAGACAAACAACTCGCAGATATCTTCACCAAACCACTTAACAAAATCAGATTCTGTGAGCTGAGGAGTGAATTAAACATCTTGGATTCCCGGAATGTCTCTTGAAGACTTGCATACTTGTGAATACTCTTCCATTCACGTTTACTTCACCTGCATTGTCTTCAGTTTTCTTATTCCTCAGTTGTGCTATCTGTTCTTCGTTTCTCGTTTGTCTTAAGTAGGTTTAGAAGCCTGTTATTTGTCTCTTTCTTCAAATTCATCGGCACAGTTGTTCTTCACTGCTGTTGCCTCTTGCTGACAGATGAAAATGAAACTTAAGGACACTTTAGAACCTATCTATCTTATCTATTTCTTGTCTGTACACAAAGTCTGTTCATCTTAATTCAAGTATCGTCGAAATCTTTGTCGGTGATGCAAGAATTTTCATTCTTCAAAAATGAGTTTTGTTTTCTGTAAAACCGACAGTCTTCTAAGTTCTGAAGAATACAACTTCAACGGAATCTCTGTTTTAGCCGTAGTCTTCACGAATCTTTCCGAACGGTAAAATCTTATCCCTAAGGAAATTTAAACCGTACGGGGAAATCCTAACGGAAATTTTGGGATAAAAGAATACCGGTAAGATCCTCCTTTTTCACCTCCCTATATAAGGAGTTCCACCCCTCCTCGGAAAAATCACCTCAGCCCCCAAAATCCACCGCTCTCGCGCTCGAAGCTCTCGCGACCTCCGCCTCGCCGCGAACGCCCGGACGCATTCTTCAAGCTCGGATCTTCAGCACCGTCGCTGTTCTACATCGATTCAAGTCGGGAATTCCAGGCAAGCGTCGTTTTTCCCTTCTTAGATCGATTCCGCGTAGCAAACGCATCTAAAATCCCCGTTTGCTGCAGTAGATTAATCGCTCTCGCCGAGTTAGGGCTTTGCGGTTAGGGTTTTGGTGATTCCTCTGTTCTTCACCAAGCTCATCCTAGGTACACTTCAAATCTTCATTAGATGAATTCTCACTCCTGTAGATCGCTATGTTTGCGTAGATTGATGTGCTTCTTATTTCCGAAGTTCTAGCTAAACAGATCTAAATTGAAGCTTTAATAGTTTTACAGTTTAGATCTGTGTAGTTGTCTTCGTTGAAGAACAGAGCTGTCATTCTTCACAAACGTAGTAAATCTGCTTCGACTAAAAACTCTTTGTCAAAATCGTTTTGTTACTGAGAATTTGTGTACTTCTTGCCTATTCTTTGTATCCTTTACTTCACAGGTGTCACCATGTCTGACTCAACCCGCTCCAGCAATGACTCTGACAGAGAAGAACGGTACCAGTTTGACTCAACGCCTGAGCCCTCACCGCCGGTTTCTCCTAGAGTAAACATTGAAGACTCAGATGAAGAAATTGAGTACCCTGTGCCTCTGAGAGTGACACCCTCTCCTAGTGTGTGCCTGAAATATGCCATCAACTTCCCAAGGCTTGGTGAAGTATTGCCCAGTCGTGGAAAGAAAGTGGCGTCTAAGCCCAAGGCAGAGAAGAAGGAGAAGGTGAAGAAGTTCAAGGACGTGCTTGCTCCCACTGCTGAAGAAATCCTTGTCTTCTATTTTTCAGAAGAAGATGTGGAAGAGGAGACTAGAATGAAGAAAAAGCACCGTCTTCAGCACATAATCCGCAAGCACTCTCGTGTGTTGGCCGCTGAGATTCGGAGAAGAACGAAGGAAGCGGAGAGTGCCAACCTGTATTTTCCGGCTTCCAAGCTGGGAAACTTCAAGATTGCCCGCAAGGAAGGCGGACCTCACCGTGAGGAATTCAACAGAAGAGCTCTGCAGATCATCAGAGATATCAACTATGTTGACCTCTTAAAGAAGCCCAAGTCCAAGAAGGCTTCAGACACTGAAGACAACGATGTGTTCCTGTCTGAACCTACTGTTGAATTGCGCGGTCCTGCCAGAGCATCCAGGATCAGAGGTTCTTCACTGCCTCCTCTTGCGCCTCGCAACAAACCCAGTGAAGAATCGAAGTGCAAGGCCAAGATGCCTGAGAAGAGGAAAGCCGCTGAAGACGCAGAGAAACAGTTCAAGAAGGATCTGAAGAAAGCTAGGAAAGCCCCTGCCGTTGGACCCGGTTCCTCATCCAAGGATGCTGCTGCTGTTACTGCTGCCGCCATGGCCTCTGGAGAAATTCCATATCCTCCTCAAGTTGTTCACATTGATCCAGTTCTACTTGCTGCTTTCAATGAAGGAACGCTCCCGGATTCCCTCATGAGCCATGTTGAAGGCTTGATTGTTGCCAAGAATCGGGCTGAAGAATGGGAGCAGAACCGCAGTTTGCGTGTTGCCAGGCGGTTAGAAAAAGAAGACCGTGCTGAGAAGAAACGTGTTGAGAAGGAGAAGGCAGAAGCTGCCTTGAAGGAGAAGAAAGCTGTTGAATTGCAGAAGAAGAAGGCTGAGAAGGAAGCCAAAGAGAAGAAAAGGGCTGACCTCATCGCCCTGAAGAAAGAGAAGGAACTTGCGTTGAAAACTCAAGCTGAGCTTGAGAAGAAGAAGAAGAAAGCTCTGCTCGGTGAGCAGATGAAACAAGCAGCCGAAAGCCTGAAGGCTGATAAGCCTAAGAGTGAAGGAAGGAAGAAAGCTGCCGAGAAAACGCCTGAAGTACAGGGCGGAAATGAAGAAGTTGATCGGGAGAAGACTGAATATGAGAAGACGAGGGATGCAGCTCCTGAGATCCGTCATGAGATTGGTCTCAAGGCCAGACATGATTCAGTTGCCCCCTCTGACACTGAAGAAAGTCAGGATTTACCTCAGACCGTCCCATCAAAGAAGATCACTATGACTCGTCAGGCGTCACAGATCGCTGAAGTGAAGAAGACTGCCAAGGAGTTTGGTCTGAAGATCAAAGTTCCTGCCGGAAGAAGTTCCTCCACTTCATCATTTGTGGCCGTTCCTCTGAAGAAAGCTATTGACACACTTGTGCCAGATACATCAACAGTCAAGCTTACTTCACTTGCTGAGGAACAAGAACAAGCTGCTTCATCCCCCACAGTACTGTCTGAGCACACCGCTCAACAGAAAGAAGGAGATGAGGTGCTGGGGAAGAATCAAGAAGACATCACCCATCCTGAGGAACCCCCCAGCAGCAGCTCGTTGCCTCGCACTGAATCAGTGGATGCCTCTGCTGAAGAAGGAAGAACCTGTGACTTCGAAGCTGAAGCCACTCGTGATTTGCATGCCAATGACGCAGAAACTGATTCAGATGCCCCAGTGCCAACGCCGGAAGTTCGTGTGAAGAAAGTTGTTAAGAAGAAGAAGATTGTTGCCCCGTCTGACCCGTCAGACCCAGATTCCTCAAGTGATGAGGAGAAAGAAGAAGAGAAGGAAGAAGAGAAAAAGGAAGAAGAGAGAGACCCCGCGCAAGCCTCTGATGATCTAATGGAGATTGACCGTCTGCCAGAAGATCTGCTCAAGCCTGTGCCGAAGAAGAAACGATCCGGACTCGCTAAGGATCGTGAAGACAGTAGACTCTCACGGATGCTTGTGAGATCTCAAACTATGTCTGAAGACAACCGCGAGCTGTTGTCTCCCAAGCCAAAGATGCCTATATCCTCTGACCGAGAGAAGGTTTACTTCAAGGCCCTGAAGAACGCTGAGCTTCGCCTCGTGAGGCTGGAGAATGGACTGAAGTACAAGGAGGAGAGATCAGCTGAAGACCGGAGGTTTTGGTCTTTTGAGCAGCAGGACTACTATGCGCAGATTCTTCTGCCACGGACCCACTTTGCCAAGATGAAGTACATCAATGATGAATGGTTTGCCAATCAATCGTCAGAGTGGAGTCATGACTGCTACCAATGCTCTTAATAATATGCATCTGCTCAAGTTTGTTCAGACCTGCCAGAATTGGAATGATGAGCTGATTCTTCAGTTATATGCTACTTTCGGCAGAAAGGTCTGCAGATTTGAAGACAACTCAAAGGGCTACAACATCTACTGGATGACAGATGGTGACAGGCACAGCTGCACCTCCAAGCATTTCAAGGATTTCCTTGGTCTCGTTGAGTTCGATGGTCAACCCAAGATCCATGATGAACAGGCTGCCTCAGATGAAGACATTGCCATTCTCTATGAAGAAGGATTTTCTGGCGCCTATGGAGGACTGGCTGGGTTGAAGCCTGAAGTGAAGATTCTCAATGACATTCTCCGTTTCACTCTCTCCCAAGCAAGGCAGCTCTAGTGAGATAGCCGGTATTCACTGCAATCTGCTGCTTGCCATCTTCAAGGGTGAGAAGAAAGATTTTGGAGACTATATTCTTCAGACCATCACCCATGCCTCAGCAGATCGTGTGCGTGCTTTGCCCTATGCACCCCACATTATGAAGATCATCCTGCAGTTGTCTGAGAAGCGCTTTGAGTTGGAGCATCAGCACAAGTATTTTTCGCTGAAGCCTCAAGATCCAGAGCCGTCTGTGCTTCCTCCTACCTCAGTTTCTGATCGCCCAGAGTCTTCCCCGCCCATCCCGTCGCAACCGCAGCTGAAGCAAGCACTTCGTCCATCTGACCCTCAGTATGAGATCAGCTCCGGCACGGATGGTTCCCTGAAGAATCTTATTGTGAAGCTCTCCCGCAAGATTGAAGATCAGCAGGATCTCCTTGAGAAGCAGGCCGCTCTGTTGAAGAATCAGCAAGTACTCCTGAAGAAGCTGGTGTCCCGCGAAGAGAAGACCGGTAGCTTACTTCAAGACTTCCTCTCCAAGCACTACCCCGACGTTCTGAAGCCTGAAGACAGCGACGCTACACCAAGCTAGTAGTCTTCAACCTTTTTGGCATCTTGATGCCAAAGGGGGAGAAGGAGTCAGGGGGAGAGGTTTCGCTTTTTGATGAAGGGGGAGTTTTGCTTTTGTCTGGTTCTTCGTGTCATTCTTCGTCGTCCTAAAAACTTAAGTTCTATTCTGTGTGGTTTAAAACTCTTGGTTGTGTTGAAGTACACTAAATTTTGCCTCTTGCAAGAGGATTCTGAAATGCCTGTAATAAATTTAATCTTCATGCATCTTCATTCCTCATGCATGCATATTTACTTCAATACTTGTTGGTGATGCATCTGTTTACTTCAATTTATGAGCATGTATGAATTCTTATTATTTCTGCTCTTACCCTGTACACGATGCACACCCTTGCTTCTGAAGAATATGAAGATTTCCTCACACTCCTAAAGCTCTTTGCACTTGCATTCAAACGCAATCTAAATAGTGCATATCTTCAGGGCGAGTCTTCATATAACTCAGAAGCTAAAATCTTCACACTTAATTTTTCCGATCTTTGAAGCTTTAACCAGTGTTGTCATCAAACACCAAAAAGGGGGAGATTGAAAGGGAAACCTTGCCCCTGTATGGGTTTTGATGAATGATGACAACATGGTTGAGGAACTAATGAGTTACACGGAGTGTTTCAGGTTTTAGTTCCTCAGAAGAGTTGGTTTAACCAGCATCGATGACCCCTAAAAATTGAAGTACAGGTACTGGCGTGAAGTATGAATAACTCAGTGAAGAACGGTGAAAAACGTGAACCATAGCATTCTTCATAGATCTTTCCGTAGCTTTTTCTTCACTTGAGTACAGGAACGCCGAACTATTAAGGGGGGTTTGAAGTGTGGAGCTGGTTCAGGTGAAACCTTATTCTTCATGTTCAGCCTAGCCGAAAACCATTTTCTGTGTGTGTTTTTCATCGGAGTGAAGAATGAAGCATTTCAGGCTTCACAGAAACTTCCGCGTGAAGTCACTCTGAGTTCAAATGTGTTTGAAAATCTGTCGCTTTCGTGCTTGACTACCTAATCTAACCGTTGTGAGACGAAGTGATAAAGTGTGAGCTGGAAGCTCAAAGTTCACTTTATCCAACGGGTCACAATGGCTAGATCAGCTGTGGCCAAGGCTATATAAGACGACCCACCCCGAAGGAATTCGGTGGTGATCCCGAGTGAGTTGTTTTGAAGAACACCTGATAAAACTCTTAGAGCTGAACTGAGCGTGAAGAATGAGATCCCCTCTCTAGCCGAGCACTTGAAGCTTGTTACTCTTGGTGATTGGCATCACCTAGACGGCTAGGAGTCAGTGTTCAAGAGCAATCGAAGATTGGGATTTGCCATCAACTAGTCTGTGAAGGTCCGGAGATCACCTCAAGATCTACCACGAGTAACTGGGCGAGACTTCGGTCTTAGCTTCGGTCTTGTGTGACTTAGCCCCCTCAACGGAGACGTGGGATTGTGCCAACAATCTGAACTTCGGAAACAAATCCCCGTGTTTTCAGTCTTGGTGATTTCGTTCCTCAACTTTTACTCTGTGAAGTATAACTGATTCATTGCGTTCTGTCTTCATTGCTACTGCTAAATCTGTTCATCTTTCTTCTTTCCGCTGCAACTCTAAAATTGGTGTAATCTAAATTGTTGAAGTACTGTGACTGTCTTCAGTCTTCATTTTGAAGAAAGAATTAAAACGGGTCACATTCACCCCCCCTCTGTGACATACTCAATCTTTTAGTGGCTTATAAGCTAAAAGCCAAAGCCAAAAGCACCCATCCAAAAGCACCTAAATAGGTGCTTTTTTTGGCTTATAAGCCAAAAGTCAAAAGCAACATTTAAGCCTAACCAAATAGGGCCTTAATATAGCAGAACCATCGCAACAAGGATAATTAGCACAAACCACATATTAGTGTGGTAATAACAAGTATAACCATAAAACTAACCTAGGTCCAATTCCAAGGACTCCACAAAAAATGATTGATAAGTACGATTAGAAAATGGTGATGATTGCATGGCAGTGCACAATTTAGCAGCTCAATAGTTAGTGTGTTATGCGCACCTTCCAGCAGAAAAAGATTACGTGTAGAATATCTTTGTTTCCCGCTTGTGCTTCCCTCTGTTGCACTGCAGCACAATCAATAAAACAGTATGATAAATCCACAAACCAAAGATAATACACAAATTGAGCTATTAAGCGAGGAGTCGGGACCAATTGGATACAAATATTTCACAGCAAAAAAGAAAAGAAATATTAATCCAAAACTGGGGTGTAAAAGTCCCCTGCCCTTGAAGCTACGCGAGGTCTCAAGCACTGGCAGCTGTTTCCGAGCTGGATAATCCCCTCTGTTTCACTAAATGCATCCCCAAATTCAGAAACTCCGTTTCAAAATATCTGTCCTTTGAAAGACCGTGTGCGGTTACTGTATAAATTTTACTCTGTATACATAGTTTAAGTGCTTTGCAAATAATTCATTGGTGGTAGCATGTGGTGGTCATGTATCTCCAAAACATCCATTTTAACTTTTCCTTAGATTTAGTGCTTTCTTGGTCTGTGCACATGGTGGCTGAGGTCAGATTTAGTGAAACAGAGGCAGTGGTGTTTTTGTTTCTTTTGGCCATCTATAGAGTTCTGTTTTTCTTTTCGTTTTGGTTATTTAACTTCGCTACTAATTCAGCACATTAATCAAATACAAACATAAGCATATTTTGGTGCATATCCAAAAAATTTTTGCCAGTTGAACAAAAATTTGACGACATCGGATTTATAAAATGGTATGACTTAGAAGCTATAATAGGAGAGGGAAGTGGGACACAACGCCATAAGAGGAAAACTAAATGGAGAAGCAGCGGATCCTAAATATAGACAGGCTTGAAATACATACTTGAGCATCCCACAATACCCCAAGGATTCAAGAACTTTATGATGTGGTATGCAGAGAATGTCTTTGCTTGTGGCGAGAAGCTGTTCAGTAACCTTTTTGGCGTAGTTGTTCACTCCAATAAAGTTGCCATCATAATCAATAAGGGGACCTCCAATCCCAGCCTAGCACATAGTGAAGTGACAATGGAGAAAGTTAGACAGGATAAATGCAACCTATAATGCCTCAAAGAATTTGATTTGGTGCATGTAAATATATATAATGATGATCGTTTATTATTTCAACCATGTAGAAACCAGAGAAAACTTAACAGTTTACCATCTTGATTTTACACGTGCTGGAAATACACTTTTGATTTTCTTCACGGATGTCATTCAGTGTCCCCCTTGTGGTCATAAATTCTCCTGTGTCGTGACAGCGCCATGCAGCTAGTACCTCAATACTAGGCTCGAGTGGCATGCCATGATCAAGACAGAGATATTCTACCTGAAAACCAGGCAAATTCTCGATGTTGACAATAGCAAGAACATAATATTCATCATAAGTCCCTAGCTTCCCATTGATAAATTGACAATTTGGAAGCCTCGCTTCAATCTGCAATGACAGAGCAAAACAACAGTTCTATTGAATGATTACCGAGATATTAAATAAGCAAGGCAAGGGGTAGGAAAATGTCGGGAGAATCTACCTTGGTAAAATCACCGAGCCTTCTTTTACCATCATCATAATAAGATGTAACCAAAGCTAATGTAGTCAGAACACTTATGGTATTAGCATCTAAGCTTTTGATGAATATGCTTGTGCATGCACGCATCATCTCATCTCCTTCAAAAAAAATAAAAAATCACAACTTCAGCATTATCTAGTGATGATTAAAAACAAATAAGGGAAAAGGTGTGCACAGAACATTATAGTCACCATTAAATGAAGCAAGCGAGACAAGACTTGCCGGCAATTTGGAAGCAACTTGTTCAGTCAGTTGACTCGGGGGTCGGGGCAACTTTACCCGAGTTACCACACCTGCGACACACGACTTCCGAGTCCAAGGAATCCAAGTTAATCGAAAGAACATTATACAGTTATATACAATTATGAGTGCGGGCACACTAAATCCGTGTAAATGCGTGTGGGAGAAAGAAAAGGAGGGAGAACTGGAATGCAAAACTTGGGATGTCGGATCCTTACTTGGCATAGTATCTTGCCTTTCATCCGAGCTACACAGCTTGCGTTTGCTTGTTCCCATCTTGACAGGCCTGAATTATAAAAGGAAAAAAAAGTTGGAGCTAGTATATAAATACTCAGTAATTTAAACTCACGAGTATTGGCAGATCAAAAAAAAAATCTAGTTCTAATTTAAAAACACCTACTCCGTATATTATTTGGGCAATTCCTCTCGCACCAATAATTTTACATGTATTAGTTGGCATGTGCATTGCAGGTACAGTTTACTGGTTGTATCAAAGAGACACTACATTGGCCAACTATTGTGCATCCCAAAAAAAGGATATTAGCAGGGCATCGGGTTCAGACTTGAGAGAAATGGCCATCGAAAAAGAAACGCAGGTTTTAGGTTACAGACTGTTGAGAATATGAGCAATTTACCAAGTGTAGTAACCAAAATAAACAGTAGATAAAGCATGAATAGAAATAAACTAATCATGCAATCTAACAGATAAACAGTCAACCTAGCATCACAAGTAACTGCAGAACATATGAACTGAGACATGATCTGAACAAACTGAAGAAAGGATAGGAAGATAGCATACAGTAGTGTAGTAGCGTTGACGTTGGCATTGGCATTGGCATTGGCGTTGGTGTTGGCCTTGGGGTCAGCCATGTCGTCGAGGAAGAGGTCCTCGATTGCAGGGAAGAAGTCGTCGTTGGGGAAGCGGTCGTCGGCGTCCGTGAAGGAGTTCGTGATGAAGCCAATAGTCGCGCCGATAGCGCTCCCATAAAACCTTATCGCCCTTCTCCCGTACAGGACTCGAAGAGGCGGGGTTTCGGAGGACTACTGTCCCGGCTCGTGGTGCACACCGCAAGACGGGATGGGGAAGATCTGAGGCAGCGCAGTGCTCTGGAAGTGGAGGCGAAGTGGTTGTGTCCAAGTGCGTGTGAGAAGAGGAGCGACCTCTCTCTCTTATAGGCACGAGATGAGTAGGCGAACAGGCAGCGAAACGAAGAGTCAGGAGGTGAACCGAACAGGCGCCGGCCACAGCCGAACAACCACTCAGTTCGTATTCAAAGTCCACTAGTGCAAAATGTTTCAGCTTCTGTGCACCTGTTCATATACCAGTCATGCGTAACAAAAAGAACTCGGCTCGGCGAGATTCCCGCAACCCGCAACACGCGGCGCGCGCGACGAGGCGAGGCGGGCGGTGGAGGAGCGCGCGTGTGCGACTCTCTCCTTCTCCTTCTCATCCTTTTACAAAGTGGTGGAAGAGCTCCCCTTATAAAGTGGTGAAACTCCCCTTCAACTAGCAATGTGTGACTAAACATTTGTCCCACCCCTTGCCATGCATGAATGAGCCACATGGGCCTCTAGGATTTCAGGAATTGTTGATTAACTTAAATGGGTTGGACCAATATTAGGCAAAATTCCAACAATCCCCCACCAGATCCCAGAGGCACATGAAAAATTTGCCTTTGGTTCCAAAACATTGTTTATATACCGGTACTAGTGGAGACTGTTAAGTTGAACTTTCACTTAGAACTCTATGCTACACTAGCTTGCAACTTGTACAGTGGACTATGCCTTGAACTGCAAGTTTGCTGCATTCTAGCTTCACACAAAGCCTTGACCGATACTAGGCTGCCGTGGGACTTCCCCGCGGGTGGAGATTATGCGTCATACTCCATGGCCTTTCATGAGTTTATTAGAGAGCACCCAACTCTCATAGACTGCGACGTTTAACAATCAGACTCATATAGGTGTGTTCTTCAAAAGATGTTCTGCAGGACAACATCTCTGCTTAAGGTAAGCCACTTAGAACACATTAAGATAAATATCAACCTGCCGTGCAGAATAGGAAAGTATTGCATCTTCACGGAGTGGTGTTTATTAAAGTAGGGATACTTTCCTCTCAGTTAACCAACATCTTGTCTCCCAATTCTAATTCACGGGATCTCCGATCACATAGTTTGGTTTATCACTGTGGAAAACTCATATTGTGGGTCTCATACCCATCTACTTCGATGCATTTTCTATCACATTGTGTGATAGACCCTTTGTGAAGGGATCTGCCAGGTTTTTAGATGTTTGAATATAATCCAACGCAATAACTCCGGAGTTTCTCATTTTCCTTGACAGATTTCAATCTCCTCTTCACATGTCTTGAGGACTTCATATTATCCTTAGAACTGTTCACCTTAATAATTACAGCTTGATTATCACAGTTCATTGGGATTGCAGGTATAGGTTTTTCAACCATAGGTAAGTCCATCAAGAGTTCACGAAGCCACTCTGCTTCAACAGTGGCTGTGTCTAATGCTGCGAGTTCTGCTTCCATAGTTGACCTCGTTAAGATGGTCTGCTTGCAAGACTTCCAAGAAACAGCGCCACCACCAAGTGTAAATACATATCCACTTGTGGCCTTTATCTCATTAGCATTGGATATTCAATTTGAATCACTATAACCCTCCAGTACCCTCGGATACCCAGTATAGTGAATCTCATAGCTTGCGGTGCTTTTTAAATACCGCATAACTCTTTCAAGAGCTTGCCAATGATCATCCCCAGGATTTGAGACAAATCGACTGAGCTTGCTAACAGCAAAAGCGATGTCAGGCCTCATCGCGCTAGCCAAATACATAAGCGAGCCAATTATTTGAGAGTATGTCAATTGATCTCTAGCAATACCTTGATTCTTTCGAAGTAGCACACTAGGATCATACGGTGTTGGAGAAGACTTGCAGTCACTATACCCAAAACGACTCAATACCTTGTCCACATAGTGAGACTGAAGCAAAGTGATCCCACCATCATCATCTCTCAACAGCTTGATGTTCAAGATAACATCAGCTACTCCTAGATCCTTCATCTCAAAAGACGGAGATAAGAAATCCTTAACCTCCTCAATCACAGTAAGGCGACTCAGTAAGAGATTGAGACCAAGCGGGTGGAAGGAAGGGAAGGGAAGGAAGGGAAGGAAGGTTTCCAAGAGATTGAGACCAAGCGGGTGGACGCGAAGGAAGGGAAGGAAGGTTTCCCAAGAGATTGAGACCAAGCGGGTGGAAGGGAAGGAAGGGAAGGGAGGTTTCCCAAGTAGTAGCACGTTCTGTTTCCAGTCAAAAAAACCTTTTTTGCGTCTCGCTAGTGCACGCATGTAGTATTCCTTTCCTTTTCCCTGTGCAAGCGCACATCTGATCATGGCTCTTGAGGTGGCTCAAAGCTGTCTTCTCCTCGTCCACCACCATCAATGGAATCATCTGTCCCTTTGTTTAGAGCGAGACATTGGAGCTCTCGTTTCTCTTGTAACTCACGTTGCTGATGCCCTAGCGCCAAGATGGCTCCCAACCCGTATGGCTGGGTGATGTTAATTTCCCTACCTTCATACAGCAATACGTGTTGCCAGTGATCTAGCTGCCACGGCCTCGTACTGCAAATAATCCATACGTTCCATCTAAAAACAAATTATACGACGAGGCCGGCCTGTGTGCATTGTTTTAGCTAGTACACTAATACATCCATTCATTATTTCGCTCCACAGAATCACGTTTTTTTTTGGACCAGTTAGACCAGAAAGAAACAAGCTCGGAATCCTTTCCAGTTCCTTTTAGTAGGTAAACAAAATAACCATCAGCTAAGTTTCACACCAAAAATGCACAATCCTGTTGCTACCATAAATATATCTAACATCTTTCTCCAACTTGTGCCCCTCCCTGCTCTGTGCTCATCACCTGACTTTCTTGTTCTTCGCTTTCACGGGGCTTTCACCTGCCACGGAGCAAGATTTCAGAAACATCTTCAATCACTTCCATGAAAGAACATCTCCAATCAAATAGGGCTGTCGAATTCAAAGCATGCATTCAGCATCTATGTTCTGTAGCTCCTCACATTAAGCAAGCAACTAGTGTCAAGTTCAGTTTCAAGCATTCAACTGTCAGCTGAGGAAAATACGCCTAAACACTAGTACTTATTTTTGTAATATGAGCCTACTCTAGTTCAATTGTCAAGTGAACATAATAATAATACGATAGCACTTTTCAACATAATTCTTTGAAAAAAAAATATGGTGATCGCTTCTCATATATCAACAACAGGGCAGAAAAACAAAGTACTCTAGTTAACACATGGAGATTATAAACATAAAAAATTGTCCCAAGAAAACTGCAGATTTACCTGAAGCCATACATCTTCATTGCCCTACTCATTCGTACTTTACGAACTCCAATCCTCTGCCGCCTTCTATGGCCCCATTCCTCCTGCTCTGTGCCGTCAGTTGATGTGGCCTCTACATCCCTCGATTCCTTGAGATCATTGGTAACTGGGGTCTTAGGGGTATCAGGTATATTACACCAACCATGTGGATCACTCTTGTCGGTTACATAATCCAATGGTACTTTAGTTCCTTCCTTTTTAGGTGTACCCTCTGGACATTTTCCAGCATTTTGACAGGGTTTTACCAGATCACTTTCTATAGCCTCTAGAATACTGAATTTGCGCTGATCACTTTGTAACGAGTCTTCCGATTGTATTCTTTCTACAGTGGTTCCATCCCCGGCTGTGCATGTCAAGTTTGGAGACTTATTTTCTTTCATGGACTCAGCACAAGGTGGAAGATCAGTTCCTTTGCTGCTTCTCTCGCCATCCTTTCCATCACCTTTGTGTACCATGGCTTCTCTTTCTAAAGAATTAGTAACTTCTTTCAATGTCCCAACATAAGGTGGTAGATCTGTTCCTTTCTTGCGGCTTCCACTGTTGCACACCTCGCCGTTATGATATCTTTTCAGAGTACTGTTAACTGTTTCCTCTGACAATGCATACTTAGGAGTGAAAAGGTCAAACAAACCTGCAGTAACAGAGACAGTATCACATCTCTTAGTCGATCCATCATGCTTCTCCACGGATCCCTCAGTACTGTTGTCGAGGTGACCTTGTTGCTCAACCACTTTCTCCCGTGTCACTCCTACATCAGCATGTTTTTCCGTGGAAGTGGTGGAGTCATTCTCATTAACTGAGAAGCAGAGAGCTGGGTTTTCAGAAATTGGCTCTGTATCATTTGTAACAGACTTGCTCCCATGACCACACAATTCCACTGATGATTCAAGTTCATCTGCTGGCCTGGTCTGTACTGCCTCCTCTTTCCTTCCAAGAAAATCCAGTCCTTTACCATGATTTTGTGAGTTGTCCAAAGCACCTTCATTCTTAGGTATCTCATCATCAGAAGAGTGCACAGCAACATCCTTTGTACCTACAGAAATTACATCCACTTCATTCAAAAAGCCATTCACGCGCGCACAATTTTTTTTCGACTTTGGATACTGTTCAGAGTGCTCGTCTTTGAGGAGATGTCCGCGCTTGTTTTGGTCATCTTGTCTGGAGCAAACAAGGGAGGTGAGACCACCAACGCAGTTGTCAGCAATACTTTGATGGTTCTGATTTTCCTCTCTGAAATGCTTCTTCCCTCTTGGTTCCTGGATTTGTTGCCTCCTAACAGGATCATCATCCTCTTGTGCTGCTACATCAGGATCTGAATTTTCCCCAGGCATGGCATAACCGTCGCCTTGTACACTGCTGTGGTTGCTCAAGGAAGTGGCAGGAACCAAAGGAGTTTCTTTTGAAGCACACGGGGAGACATGCACATCAAAATGTTGCTTCATTGAGGGAGTGTCAGCTAAGGCAAGATTGCCACCGCCCTGAGACGCGGCATCCTGGGGAAGAAGCGGCATGCAGCCGTCGATGGCAGCATTCCTTTGAGTACTACAGAGCACATGATGCAGCATGCCTGTATCAGTATCATCGGTGGCACATTTAGCATCCTTGTGAGCAGCAACAACAGCAGGGGTGCAGTGAGGCACAGCATCAACCTGGAGGTACCAGGTTCCCTTGATCCCATGAAAAGCAGCTTGCACAAGCATGGAATCCGTGAGATGATACAGAGTACCTCTGCGTCTAACCTGCGGAAGGCAATTCAATGCAGTCAGTGAAAAAAGATTGGGTTTTTTTTACACACACAGGCCGAGGGGGTGGCGCCGTGGCGGCATGGATAGAACTAGAAGAAAACATAGCAGGAGCGATGGATTTACCTTGAAGGATTCGACGGTGATTTGGCCAATGGAGGGGAAAGATGTGGCATGTTCGTCGCTTACCATTCCTGGTAAAGTAGTGTTGAGGAAATCCGCAACGAGGGAGAGAAAAGTGGAGAATTTGGAGAGATATAGATGTACGCTTGAGGTCGGCGACGGTGGTGGCGCGGGCGGGGAAGGAGACGGCGAGGCCGGTGCCGAGGTTCGTCTCCAGGAAGGCCGTGGCCACCTCCATCCCAGGCCCGGGATTCCCCTCTTTCATTTCCATTACTGTATTCCCGACTTCCTCACGCCGATTACCTCCGCTCCGCCGCGTCTTGTTGTCTGGTGTTGTTCACTCCTCCGTTCCTTGATTCCTTTCCGGCTTCTCCTGCCGAGCAGAAAGAGGCAAGAAGGAAGGAAGGAAGGAGACGCACGAGGAAGGTGGGGGATAGGAGGAGGGCTTGATCCCAATACAAATACTCCACTTTTTACTAGTCCAGCTCAGAATGGAGTGTTAAATAAATAATTCCCAGCTAAGGAAACCTAGTCAAACGGGCAACTGTGATTTATGAGGAAACACAATAGGCCACGGTCGTACTAGTATATAAGAATTTCTTTTATACAAACTTTTATCAAAATGGAGTGGGACGATGGACACCGGCTCTTCACTGCAGAATCAAATAATCCACGGATGCGTGCACTCTTTTAGAATCCGATGAATCAAAAGAAGCATTTTCAATACAGTTTCCAGTGAAAAAAAAGGGCGCATGACCGAACTAGCGCTTGTTTAGTTTTGTTTGTGCAATTGTTCCCTCCGATCTTGAATTGTTGTCTTGTTTTCCTCCCTCCGATCTTAAATTGTTCCCTCCGATCTTGAATTGTTGCCGTTGTGATCTTGAATTGTTGTCGTTGTTTTAGTTCGACAACAATTTAGGATGATGCTAGTTTGCTGGCTGCTTGGTTATTGTGCAATTAAAGGTTGGAGTGGCTAGATCGAGCAGGAATATGTGCGAGTTAATTTGGATAGTGTTCCAAGCCGTTGTCACTAGCTAGCAATAAGATGAATGAAGTTAGCATGAGACCTTGTGTGCTCTTGTTTGAGCTTCCGTCATTAGCGGAGGAAGGATTTCAAGGTGGGGGCATGTCAAGCTTTGTATTGCAGGTATGACCAGGCCACGAAGCTTATAGATTAGCACTTATCTTCCAAGCAACACAGAGGCACTTTACTTTGGGTGATTCGCAATGACATTGTTTAGTTTCTTTTGGACCTTTACGATCGTTAAAAGAGTGAGGGGATAAACACATTCAACTGCCAAACATCATCCAGAGTTTCAGCCAAACAACGAGCATTCAATCATTAAAAAACGACCACCAACCACTTCCCACTTGAAATAACAATAACATCGTCACTAACAGTTTCTCGCTTCACTCGACACTTTCTCAGGGGAACAAAATAACATAGCCTAACACATAGCAGAACGCGGTAGATGAGCCGGCCAACCATCCTCACTTGGCCTCATTGTGCTTCGCCTTCGAGTGAGACTGTAGAGCAGTTTCACTGTTGAAAGTCCTGAGCAGAGATCAAAAGTGTTAAGCATGCGATTATCTTGACACAGCTCAATCATTGACAAGACAACAGCCAACTGACAACACTTACTTGCTGCACGACTTGCAAGCGACTGACCCACCAGATTTGGGGGACTTGTCACTGGTGGCAGGGGTCTTGCTTGCCTTCTTCGCCGGATGTGGAGTCGCCACATGGACAGCCCCCTTCTTGTCACCTGCAAAAACAAAATGTCAGATGCAATTTAAAACCTAAGCCATGAGATTACAATATAAACCAAACAACCTAAGCACATCGCACCTGTCTTCTGGCCAGATGGTGTAGCAGCCTTTGCCTTCTTATCAGAAGCAGGAGTCTTCAACACAGTTTCAGCTGCTCTCTTCTTCCCAGTAGACTTCTGCGTAGCATCAGTGTTGGTTTCAGATAACAACAGCAAAAAACACTACCAGAGGAGAGGACAGCAGAACAGACCTTGGGTGTTTCCTCTTCTTCCTCCTCATCACTCTCCTCACTGGTACCATCCTCACTGCCAGAATCATCATCGCTCAAATCCTACCACAAGTCATTACAATGTTAGTCACACATGGAAAAAAAAATTAAGAAATAGACTACAGTATGTACTCATTAATTATCTTGTCAACAACTCACAGCAATATCATCATCAGACTCATCAGACTCATCATCATCAGAGCTCTCATCACCACCCTTCTTATTTCCCACTGCCTTCAAAACAGGCTTTGCCTTTGACGATCCCGCATCAATTTTTACTTGTTTCTGCTTTCCTTCAGCTTTGCCTTGAAAAAGTACAAGAATTTTGAGAAGTGTTGTCTCATCACGTTCCATAAGATATGTTGAAAAGAAACGGAAATAATCTCGTGGACTAACAAAATTGCATACCATTTTCCTTGGTCACTGGGATGACTGCCTCTTCCTCATCTTCCTCTGATTCTGAAATTAAAAACAGAAGGGTTAATTGCTATTCAGGTAAATGAACACAAATACACTACCACCAAGTCATATGTATACCTTCAGAACCCTCAGAATCAAAATCCATCGTTGAACAGACAAAAAGGATGGTCAAGGAGACAAAACATACAAACATGTTCATTGTACAGAAGAACAAACTATCAAAATAGTGCAAGGACTGTGATCAAACACTATTATAAAGGATATTCATCTCCCTCAGCTGGCTGGAAAACCTTGTATCCAGAGAAGAAGACACTTGAACTCTTTGAGCTGTGCGATAGTTCAAAATCTTTCTCAAATACCAAATCAAACTGGATTTGAGGGAACTTGTCAGTGGAGAGGGTCCCAATGGCCAACTTCTTGCCATCAATTTTCACAAACATAGTTGCCTTGTCATCCTTCTTTGATTCCCCAAGGGCACCCTATTAATTAGAAACACAAAGAGGACACAGCTCAATGAACAATACAAAAGCATCACAGAAGGCATGATTACATGGCCACGATTTGCCAGAGAGAATTATGGGCATTAAACAAACCTGAGAAAGATGCAAAAAGTGCTCCGGTTCAGGCTCAACCTTGACTGTCTGCCCAGGCTTAAGTTCAAGACCTACACAAATTAAGTTGATCAATGGAGGCCCAACTGCATGACCATAGTTTGGCTTTTCAAAGTAACAAATTGAAATAGCACATGATTGCGGTCAGACTGGTTATATTTGACTAGGGATAATCTAATGCACAACTATGAATGTGTAGAAAACTGAACAGAAAAAACAAACATGTGTTTGAGTTGCTGTTGTACAGTGATTGTTACAGTTCACCAAAACAAAGTTTTAACATCAACAAGGGGCGTTACATAAAAGAAAAGGAGAATCGTAGGCACCATGAGGTGAATCTGAACAGTTCTGATGTTGGACTAGATAGGCCTCTCATGGCAGAACATTACAGCAAGCGAACGAAACAAGTTGAATCCAAAGTCCTTAGATACAGACATATTATACAACCCAACAATCATTTTCGCCATGATCCCTAGACCCAAACTAAGATACGGCAACTATTTCGGGAGTAATTCGAATACGAAAAAAGGACTCGCGTCAAACAAACCACCCGACATATCGTGCATCTGATAGGGATTCGGGAGGGAGAAAGAAAGAGAGAGACAGAGATATGCGGTCGTTACCCCAGAACTCCATTGCAATCGGCGGCGGCGGCGGCGAGAAGAACCCTAGTCGCCGGGAGGAGCGCCGCGCGGCTGCTGGTGCTAGGGTTTAAGGGCGATTGGAACGGTGAAGAGGGGATTGGAACGTATGGTGGGGGTGGCTTTTAAAAGGCCTCTGACGCAGCCTCGCCGTCCGATGGTCCGCTTCACATCATCCACGCCGTTCCTTCTCCTCCTAAAACCTAAACCCTCCTCTCTCTCTCTCTCCGCTAGGCTAGATGGGCTGGACTCCACACTCGCTATGGGCTGCTGGGCTGGACACTTTCTTCTTCTTCTTCTTCTCTTTCTTAGTACTTGGTTCGGCCTTTCGTTCCAAATTGATCTGTCAAAGTCCTCTAAAAAAAATTTAAAAAAATTGATCTGTCAAAGTTCTTTTTTCTCTCATCTTCGACCTCCATCTTCTATTATACTCCAGTACAGTTCCTTCTTCTTTCTTACCCGGACTTCCTAGACTCAATGGTGCTAAAAGTTTGATTTATCGTTTGAATCTCTTAAACGTCTGCTTGCATTGTTGTATTTTTAGTGGGAGAGCTGGTATTTTGTTCGACTTTTTGGGGAGTTGAAAATTTCAACTAAATACCAGCCCCTCCAAGCAGGACATAAAACAATTTATGGATTGGTTAATATAGAAATTATACATCTCAAGTTGCAATTAGTAAGGGTCAGAGTAGTATTATGCATCACCAAGATTTCCCAAGTAGTGCAAACCATAACAAAATCCAAAAGGACACAGTTCAGAGATCGTCGCAAATGAGTGAATAATATTACAAGAAGGGCCTTCCTTTAGGGATCATTACAAATGGGTGAATATTACAAGAAGGGCCATCCTTCAGGGATCATAACAATGGCCTTCACATCCGGCCGGCCTTATCTAGCAGCTCCTATCAACATCCACAAAGTGCCTAAAATTACATGTCATCTACCAGCCCTTCCTGATCTCAAAGGAGTACCTCATGTCCAAGTACACTTTTCCATCATCATCCACAAACTGCAAACAAGGTTCACACACACACACACACACATATAGCCAGGAATAAGATTCACTGATGAAGCAGCTAGCTGTGATACAGATTTATTATTGGCATGTCATCATCGTGCATGTTCCGAAAATAACTATATCGCTCCTCGTACATGACTTACCTTTAATTTAGCCGAATATGAACCCCTTGCAAACATACCGCTTGGGGTGGTATCTTCTTCAGCCTTGTGAGTGTATGGCTCCTGCCGAGGGCTGAACGTCCCGAGCATCACCTTCTGATTTTCCACTGCAAATCAAAACAAGGACACAGATTATCTACATAAAACAATATGCACTTATGCAGTGAAGGGATATATATTCATGTGCAACACAACTATCATATTCATCTCAATGGATCATTGCATGTTAGTTGAACTTGGTGAACCACAGCAAAACATTATATGCTCAACAAACTGCGATGAAGACAATATCTTCTCTGAGACTTGCAGACTACACATAACATAAAACTGCTTTAAAATAATTGGGTTCATATTGTAGAGCGAAAGCAATCATGGTGTCTCATAAGATCTTGAACCGACAGTACATGTATGTAGTCCAAGAGAAAAGATTTCTGATGAAACGGACTAGCAGGAAAATATGGCTCCAGATAAAAGTACCAATAAATATTGTCTCGTTGAGCAATGGGGACAAATAATAAGGATTACGACTGCATGCCTATAAGTCAATCTGATACGGAGAAGATTCATTGATCACTAAATGGTAACTCTATCAGACAAGTATCAAATGGAGCTGTCTTTTCCCCCCCAAAAGAAAGTCCATTCATTGTCATTTAGGACGCAGCTTAAGAGCATAACCCATAAAGAGGATATAACAATATATAGATATGTGTGTTTAAGGGATCATCACAAGTCACCTCTTACTCCAGTCTTCCAGATGGTGTGCGAGTACTTGAGACCGGACACGATGTTGTTGGAGACGGTGAAGGAGAAGCGGAAGCTGTAGGTGCTCCCGTCCTTGAGCACAAATGCGTACCCCTTGTCGTCCGGCACGAACGGGATCGACAAAACCAGGTCTGGCCGCCCCGGTGCCAGGATTGCCAAGTTCAATATGGTCACCTCTGGTTCCACGGTCTCTGAATATATAGGAAAGGAACAGCTATTCAGACGACAAAAAACTTTGATTGTTTCACACCACCACACTGTCTAATAGCAGGAGAGAAAAAATTATAGCACATCTAGTGATATAAGTATCTTGTTTTCGGTGGTAGAAGGAAAACCCTCGATTTATTAGTTAGTGTACTTATTATTGTCTTATTGTTATTACTACCTCCAAGCTTAGTGGTATCGACATCTCCAAGCAGTTGCTCCTTCCACCTCCTGAGGCTGACATCATCCTGTATAAATTCGGAAATTGGGGATAGATAGATGAGATCCATGATGGAGTACTATGTTGGAGTGAGTCTGAAAAGAAACTCTTAATTGTTTATAAGAAAAAGGAAAAAAGACAAGTGGGATCATGTTGAGTTGCCTTGTCCAGGTCGAGGTGGTCCTTGAGGGGAACCAGAGGGCCAAGCTCCATGTTGACCTCCTCCTCGTCTTCGTCCTCTTCCTCCTCCTCCTCGACCACGCTCACCGATGCCTCCTCCTGATCCATGACCCTCTTGCAGACAAAGCTGGTCCTTTCCTTCTCAGATGCAGACATAGACAGTAATCGCATCAGAACCAAATCTTGGACTAGCACTAGAAGATGAGGATGAAAGGAAAGGCAAGGCAATGGATCCAAGGGGAGGAAAGGGAAGAAAACATTATGAACCTGAGGTCTGAGGAGGAGGCGATCCGGAAGAGAGCAGCTGCAGTTGACTGGCGGCGCCGGCGAGCGAGTTGCCGGCGATTTGGATCCCGTCCAGTCGTTTTGCTTCTTCTTTCTTTCTCCAGTACAGTACTACTAACAAATGGAGTGCCGTTTTTTTCTTCTGTTTTTGCCTTTTTGAGTCAGAGAGAGAGTGAGGGAGAGAGTTTGTGTGATCTTACATTTGTGAGAAGGAAATGAGGCATTTCAGGGGAAAAACCTCATTAAAGGGGATACGTTGGTTATTCCATATCTCATTAGTTTGACCAAATTTCTAGAAAAATATACCAAACATCTATAACTCTAAGTTAGTTTTATTAGGTCCATCATGATATATATCTTCATAGTATTTTTTTGATATTGTAGATGTTAATACACTATCCCATAAATTTGGGAAGAAATTTGACACAAGACGAAGTTAGAAACATCTCATCTCATATTTACAAACGAAAAGAATAGTATATTTTACTGTAATCCATCCATCCACCCATCCATAGGTATCAGATCGAATCATCATCTCCAGACCACCAAGGAGAAACGTTACAATGAACTTCAGCAAAGGATACGGTCCCTTGAGAAGAAGAAAAAACAGCAGTACCCCCCCCCCCCCCCCCCCCCCCAAAGCACAAACAGACGGAGAACGAATGGATGCAATTACTTGAGATAAAACACATGGCACAAAACAAAAACCAATAATACATCCCTGTCAAATTTTACCCCAAGCAGCCTTGTAAATCCAACGAGTTTTTATCTAGAGTAGCAATGCCGTGCTGGTCACTCCTCGGATGTCCTGAAGAATATTTGTTCCATGCAGAGGCTGGAAGCCTGGAAGATGATCTTACATTTTCTGAAGTCTAAAGAAATTAGTTTTATCTTGTCAACACCACATTGCTGCTGCCTGTTTAGGTCCAGTAGGTACATACAGGAAAGAAAAGAATAACAGTTAGTCAAAAAAAAGGATTCACAATTCACAAGGCTATATCTCTGGCAAGTACACTAGTATTTTTAAGCAGTATTCAACGCAATCAATATATACATGCCATTTCTCAATGCCACAGGTTGCGGCTACTTATTCCATATCAATACACTGGCTCGCATATGGAAATACTCAACATGCAAGCAAGCAGTATGCCTTAACTCTACAATATACAGTATTATTCCTGATGTAATTAATAAATAAATAAATAAATCCCTGCTTCCTTTATACAGTCAAGCATGACAAGGACACCCCGAATGGTACATCTTCAGAGAACAGCTAATATATTCTGGTTGGAATTAGCACATGGACAAATTCTTACCATGTGGATTGACATTACGACTAAAAAAACAGAGATATCATGTGAACAGATAACTATTAGTTGTTCAACTGGTACTAAATTTGACAAGGAATATTTCAATAACTTCAGGGATTACATGTGCTACTTTAAGGAATGTAAATTAAAACCTAAGCCCATGATGAATCTCATCCAATGCATAACCTTCAATCATAATTTTGAGGAACTACTTAACCATACACCAGAAACCATCATATTCTAAAAAAGAAGTAACAATAACCATCTCATCTCGATTGAGAACATCTCATTTTTCACAGTACCTCATCAGCTAAATCGCACCTTGGAGATCCTCCCTTGTTTGCTGCGGCGGCGGCGGCGGCGGCTGAACTACAGATTCACAGGGACCAGATTCGAGTCAATTGCACTTCCAGCCTCCGAAGGTGCACTTGCTGCATTCTCTCCAGAAACCAGCACACAACTAGCATCTGCAAGCCTAGTTTCAATCAAATCCCCAAAAGCTACACCTTCAGTCTGTGTTTTCTCCCTTGATACCAAATCCTCATCTTCTCCAGGACTAGCTTCTGCCAAATCTCTAGACAACTTACCGGCAGCTTCTACAAACCCAATGGATATGTCTTTCCTTGGCCTCCCACGCCCTCTCTTGATTCCCGTTGACGCAGCATGCTCTCTCCTCTCCACCACTGATGGCCTCTCCATTGTTGGCCTTCCACACCCTCTCTTGATTCTCGGTGACCTATCATCGCTACTTTCAACTGACATCCCCACCCTCTCCGATGGCTTTTGCTTTCTTGGCCTCCCACGCCCTCTCTTCTCCATCAATGCAGCAACTCCTATTTCTGCAGGTGCAGTTCCGGATGGCTTCTCCTTTCTTGGCCTACCACGCCCTCTCTTCTGTGCAGAAGAAACAACACCTTCAGCCTTACCCCCACCTTCAGTCATCTCTGTCGCCACAGAACCTCCAGCTTCCGTTGGCCCAACTTCTGATGTATTCTCCTTTCCTGGCGTCCCAGGCCATCTCTTCTGTGCAGAAGAAACACCTTCGGCCTTAACCCCGCCTTCTGTCATCTCTGTGGCAGCAGCATCTCCAGGTTCCGTTGGTTCAACTTCCACTCTACTCTCCTTTCTTGGCCTACCACGACCTCTCTTCTGTGCAGAAGAAATCGGCCCAACTACAAGTCTACTTGCCTTTCTTGGCCTACCACGACCTCTCTTCTGTGCAGAAGAAACATCTTCGACTTTACCCCCGCCTTCAGTCATCTCTGTCACCACAGCACCTCCAGCTTCCGTTGGCACAACTTCCGGTGTATTCTCCTTTCTTGGACTCCCAGTTCCTCTCTCCTGTGCAGAGGAAACACCTTCGGCATTATCCCTGCCTTCAGTCATCTCTGTCGCCACAGAACCTCCAGCTTCCGTTGGCCCAATTTCTGCTGTATTCTCCTTTCCTGGCGTCCCAGGCCATCTCTTCTGTGCAGAAGAAACACCTACAGCCTTAACCCCGCCTTCAGTCATCTCTGTCACAGCAGCACCTCCAGCTTCCGTTGGTCCAACTTCCACTCTACTCTCCTTTCTTGGCCTACCACGACGTCTCTTCTGTGCAGAAGAAATCGGCCCAACTACCAGTGTACTTGCCTTTCTTGGTCTACCACGACCTCTCTTCTGTGCAGAACAAACATCTTCGGCTTTACCCCCGCCTTCAGTCATCTCTGTCGCCGCAGCACCTCCAGCTTCCGTAGGCACAACTTCCGGTGTATTCTCCTTTCTTGGACTCCCAGGCCCTCTCTCCTGTGCAGAAGAAACACCTTCGGCCTTATCCCCGCCTTCAGTCATCTCTGTCACCACAGCACCTCCAGCTTCCGTCGGCACAGCTTCCAGTGCATTCTCCTTTCTTGGCCTCCCACGCCCTCTCTTAGTCACCGAAGCATCCCCAGACAGCACAGACCCAGGTTGTGATGGTCTCTCCTTTCTAGGGCGTCCACGTTTTCTCTTCCCAAGCAAAGGCATTGCAGGAGTAGCAATGCTGCTGTGAGCATACGTCATAGACTGCCCTAATCCCTGACTGGCACCAACCACACCGGCACCGGCCACAGCATTGTGCGAGGAACCCAGCGCAGCACCCGTGGAGGCAATACTCTTGCGCGGACGACCACGACCGCGCTTCACATTCGGCATGGCAGGATCTGTCACCGTAGCCTCGCGCCTGCTTGCTATGGCAGCAACAGATGCTGCAAGCATGTGCAGTCTCCCTGGCTGTGCAGTAGTCAGGAATTGTGGATTCTTACGTGGGCGTCCACGGCCTCGCTTCACTCCCAGCACAGGCTCATCAGTCCCCAACTTCACTCCAGAAACATTCTTATGCTTACGCGGTCTCCCACGTCCCCGCTTCACAGGCGGCTGAGCAGAGGAAGACGGAGGCACATCAGGACGGGGATACTTGCGAGGCCGTCCACGTCCCCGCTTCTCAGTAGGAGCAGGAGCAGGAGCAGGAGCAGGAGTGGTGCTGATTTCGGGGGCTGGGATTTGAGGATCCTGCGGATCTGAGCCGGAGGAGGAGGCTAACAAGAAGTAGTATCCAGACATGCGGAGGACGCCCTCGGAGAGGAGGCGGCGGAGGTGGGCGGAGAGGAGCAGGTCGTGGCTGGCAGGGAGGCCGGAGAAGTGGTCGGCGATGTACGTGGCGATGGCGAGGCGGTTGCATCCGCCCCTTTGACGCAGCGCCTGCGTAATCATCTGCAAGACGGAGATCCAAAGCTGATTATTTAGATCGATGAGAAAGGGGAAACTGGATCCAGAAGAAGAAGAAGGGGTGAGTAGCTAGCTAAGCTTTCTTGCCTCCTTGTAGGTCGGGTGAGGGCGGGCCGCAGCCGGCGGCGGTGCCGGCGAAGGAGAGCCGACGGCGGCCACCATTTCGGCTCCGGTCGCCGCTGCGGAGAGAGAGAGAAGGGATGCAGCCGCCGAGATGTGGATCCACTGTGTCGGGCGGTCGGGTGGGCCCACCTGTCAATGTTCTCACCCATGAGATTTTATTTGGGTCCAACTATTTGTCTTGTCTCACATATGATTTCTCATGATTTTAAATTCCACAGTCCTTAAATATATTGCATTTCCTTTTTATGTGCGGCCAGGCACATTTCTAAATATAGAAATTATACACACCTTATTACGGTACTATTTTTTTTATGCAACTCTAGGTCTAGGATGCTTATCTGGCTTGAGTTTAACTTAAATTGACTTTCTGAATTTTGTTGTTTGTTTCTCACTCATTCATTGTGTGTGTGTGTCATGTCATTCATTTCACACGCTTTGCTTGCATTATTTCATGCATATATTGTATTGTCCTCGTGTCATATGGGAACCGAAGATGTGTACCGTAATATCGTCAGTTTTACTACAATGCCTTTTATGAGCATACATTTTACGAACCGATACATCACATTGATGTAGATGAACATGAGCTTAGTGACACCGTTGCATGTGTTCCGGATGAGTGTTTGAACACCACTGAGACGAAACAAGTCAAGTAAGGTTGGCATTATGTCACAAAGAGGTCTAACAAATTTGACGAGTGGGTTTGGGAAAAAATCCCATGAGACCTGGTCTATTCTCTGATCACGTTAGACCCCTTCTAGAGACAGCCACGTGTATACACGAATCTCAAAGAAGCTAGAGTCTTCTTCCCCGAGTCAATCCCTTCTCAGTTTAACCAGTTTTAGCATCCAGTTCCCCTACCTCTTTCTCAGTTTAACCAGTTCTCGCATCTGTATGTGTCTCGCTCCTCGCCATCGCTGGAATCAGAGTCAACATCAACGGCCGACACCTCCGCCTGGACCATGGACAGAGGACGCCTGTTATGATGTGTCACAGTTACTGTTGTAGTAAAATAAAACTCTTGTATGTGCCGGGCCGTAAATCCTACGTGGCGACGACTAAGTCAACATTTCCCGAACCTAAGTCAAGACGTCCACGTGGCACAGTCAATCGTACGTGGCAAAGGAAGACAAGTCAAGCCTCTCATACCATGGTCAAAGGGTCAAATGAGTTAGAGTAGGGGGCAAGAAATGTGTGGGATGAGGCTCCACCATGGACCAACCCTCACCTCCTTCTCATGGTGCACACAAAAGTTATGAACCAATGAGCTACTTTTACCAATTTGTCCTCACTTTTCTCTCTTCCTCAAGGGTAACCATGATCTTTTGTCATGGAACCCTAGGCTATAAATACCCCCCATGGGGGCATGTACCATTCACTCTCACTTGACTAAACTCAAAGGAAGAGCGCTAGATTGCTCCCTCTAAGGTTCGCTCTCGCGCGCCACTTTCGACTGAAAATCGATCGGCCTCGAGGAAGGCTTTTAGGGGACTCTAGTTTCGAGGCTCCGAGCTAACCTTTGTTTGCTCGGGCTCGAAGGAGAAGGGGTTGGGTTAGAGTTCCGAGGTTATCCTAACCTCGATACTTGGAAAGACGCGTTCGGTCCAAGTACGAGGCGGCCCCGACGAATCTCTTGCTAGAAGGTGTCTTGGGAAGATCCGCTCGACCCAAACCCTTGGCTAACAATCCCCTCGAAACCTTTCCTAACATAGGATTAAGTCGCACCCACAGGGTCGACTGAACCTATTAAAAAAATATCGACGTGTCAACTTGTCCAAATGTACGGTGACCTTCGCTATAAGGCCGACGTACACGTCCTATCTTTATACACGCACTTGTGCCATCGAGCATTGGCACCTTTTATTCTAATTGTTGTCGAGAACAACAACAGTTACGAATGGCAGATCTTTCAACTAATATATTGAAGCACGAACCAATTAAAGTGCTTCCGATCAAGACCATCAAAGTATCAATCTATCAATTTAGTTAGTCGTGAAGAGTTTATTTTTTGATCTTTCAGTGCGTGAGAGGAAAAGGATCCATGACGTCGTCGCAAAAAGAAGAAGATCCATGACGTGATGACGACCCAACAAGCTACGTTAAAGCAACGGTATAAGTAGTAGAGGAGGATGTTATTCTTGAGGCGATGCAATCTGAAGAATACCAAGAGATTAAACGTAGGTGGTTGTAGCCCGAGCCATTACCGGTGAAGAACACAGACAAGACAAGAACCGATGAAAAGGGATTGAATCGAAGAAGAAGACGACTTTGGCTGCTTTGAGATTTGTGTCGACACATGGCAGTCTCTAGAAGGGGTGTAACCTGATCGGAGAATAGACCACGGACGTCTCATAGGATTTTTTTTTGTTTCCAAGGTAAAGGGGTAAAGGGTAATACATACACATGCGGAATATCGGAGGACGTTTGGTTCTAAAAATGGACGCTGGTGGGCTGGCAGCTAATGCACGACTTTTTTCCTTGCAAGAAAAAGCAAAAGAAAGAGCGGCTCTTCGTGCTTCTCTCTTCTTCTCCTTGTCTCTCTAATTCGCTAATCTTAATTCTCATGAATTGGTTTTCTCGATCATTTGCCTCTATTCATATCCTGTTGGTTTGAGTGCATGCATGGGATTTACTTGCAATCAACAATGAAGCTAGCGCTAGCTAGGCATGCAGAGATTTGAATAATCTCGATCGAGCTCAATCGGGGGATAGAATCTCATGGATCCTCTGCCGGATATCTATCCCTTGACAGGCTTGCAGATTGGGTACGTACGTAGAGATCTCTATATAATTCTCGATGCATGGATTGCGCAGCTAGCTAGCTGATGATGCATGTATATGATTAATTAATTTACAGGGATATGCAGTCTTACATCTCGCGCGCGTTCCTCTACTTTGCTCCGGTGAGCAAGAAGGTGCTGATTCTGGTGGACAACCAGCCATGGATGACCAGCAAGCAGTCCAGATCTGCAAGGCTATGGCAGTTCATGATCACCAAGGTAGGGATACAATATGTTTTCGCAGTCCGAAATTCATGTTGAACTAAGTTTAGTCTAATGCATCAGTCAGGATGGTTTATGCATCGTTCAATCAAGTCGTTTTTCAGTCTTCACCATGCACTCCACTTGAAAGTTGGTGCAGTTCAGCGATTAGGCCCACAACAAAGACATGGAATTTTTACATTTCGGAGGCAGTACGTATATGTGCGTGGACCGAGATTTTAATTGCACGCATTGCATGATATGCAGTACAGGATGTCTCCGTTCGTGAATTCGAGGGCGTCCGCTGCCGGCGACAAAAGCAGCAACAATACATCGTCCTCAGGCAGGAGGAGGAGGGCGATGCAGCGGTGGTTCGCGGTGACCCCTCCGGCGCAACTGCTGCACGGGTTCCTGGTGTTCGAGGTGTCATGGCGCGACGTGCACGGCATCAACTACTTCAACGACCTGCTGACCGACACGTCCTTGGCCCTGGAGGCGCGCTACATGAAGAAGTGGGAGTTCCACAGCGCGGAGCAGGCCGCCGCCTGCACGTCCCAGTGGTTCCTGGACGCCGACGCACGCTCCCTCCGGGGCTACCTCCTCCGCCTGCACCAGCGCCGTGACTACTCCGCCTCCGCCGGCGAAGAAGACGACGACGATGATCAGGAGTACTACATGGCGAGCTCCAGCTCTCCTCGCCCGCCTCGTGACCAGCTGCAACTGCAACAACAACAACAAGTACAGGACCCCGCGGGCAGCTGCTGCAGCGACGATGACAACTTAAGGACGATGATGAATAGTAGCAGCAAGCAGCTCCTGCGGCTGCCGACGCTGAGGAGGAGGAAGAGCTGGCGGAGGAGCAGATCATCATCTGCAAGCAGGAGGATGCAGCAGGCCGTCACGAACGAAGAAGATCATCAAGAGGAAGAGGCAGCTGCTTCTAGCAGTAGCTGTCGCCCAGCCGTGCCCGTGCGGCAGTACAACGACACCCTTCTCATGTTCCGGTTCCGCGACGGGTCGCTGCCGTTCAAGCTCCGCGAGATCATCATGGCGGACATCCGGCTGTTGACGCTCCTCGAGTCCGGGCTCCCGTCGTGGGTCATCTTCCTGCAGTCGTACCCGGTGCTGTGCCACGCGTACCGGCCCTGGATGCGGCCCCTGGCGCGGAGCTTGTACGCGGCGGCGTCGCTGGTGACGGTGATCATTGGCTTCTACGACCTGTACAAGAACGTGCCGCTGCTCAAGTCGGCCGCGGCGCGCATCTGCGGGCCGCTCTTCGGGTGGATCGAGACGTGGGACATGGTCACCAGGATCCAGTACCTGGGCACCATCCTCTTCCTCCGCAACCTGCGCCGCTGCCTCCAGGTAGGGTGTCAAGTGGGATCCCACCGACAACCCACTTTCATTTTTTTTTTTTGCAATTCTAGTTCAAATCCCAAATGAACTAGAAATGGGACCTACCTCCCTCCAGGGCCTGTTTGCGCTGCTGCGCGCGTTGAGGGCGCTGCTCCGGGCCGTGGCGGCGCCCTTCGCCGACCTCGAGATGCTGGGCTGGGTGGCCACGCTGGCGGCGCACGCGTGGGGCCTCGCCGTGGACATCGGGGAGCTGCTGTGGGCGCCCTTCGACGTGCTGCTCGACTGCGCCGCCGGGGCCGCGGCCTCGCTCTGGCCGCTGCTCCAGCTGCTCGTGTTCCCGTTCCGTTTCGCGGTGGCGCTGGCGGGGTGCGCGGGGGCCGTGCTGTCCAACGGCTACAACTTCTCCAAGGACGTGTGGGAGACGCTGAGCAGCATCTTCGAGCTCAACCACATGTCTGACGCGCAGCAGAGCGCCCTCTTGGACGTCACCACGCTCAAGACGCTCTGGAACGACCTCTTCTCGCAGATCTTCCGGGCACTCAGGGGCATCCTCAATGGCATTCTCGTCTTCTTTGCCTCCTGCAACAGGCACAGGCTCAGGTACCTACTGTGAGCAAAGCAAGCACTGCATGCATACATACATACATACATTTCATTTCAACTAATTATTCCATGCATGATTCCAACTGTGTGTAGCATATATAATCATGCGCACTCAAGATTGCGACATATGCTTCGTGTGGCTAGATTGGCGCCCCGACACTCCAACCACCAAAACCATCAGGTCTTTCTATGCTTGTTATTTTTTTTACAATTAACATTGCAAACTATATATTGGGACCTGGTATTTAATTTCCTGCTTGAACCGCATCGTCTGCAGGATACGGGCGTCGAACGCGATGTATGCAAGTGATCCATCAAGCACTTCACTCTTTTTTTTAAATTTGGAAGGGCCTGGTGGTTGGCACCAATTTGTGTACATACGATTTTGAGTGTGTTTATTTCTCGATCGATTTAAAAATAGGTATTTCTCAGTCGACAATCATAGCTGTACGATGAAGATTTTCTCATCACCTTTTGTACTTACATCAATCCTGCGCAAATCTCAGTGATTGACTGGATCAGACGGTTGTCAGGCATTCATTCATTCAAAAACGGGATTACATTCATTCTGAACGCTTCTTTACGGTATATATGGGTCGTGACCTTGAATAAGTTAATAACATGTGAAGCTTTTTTATGTGCGGTTATTAGGTTGAAAAACTTGGAGAGGATTGAGCTTTTCCCTTGGCAAAAGCAAAACAAAACAAGAACCCCTGTACACTAAACTTGTTGGACGTTAGATGGGTTCCTTCTGGCCGGCTATATATATTTGAATACCAATGCACTACAGGAGAGTTGAAAACAGTCAATAGAATACCAATATGTGCATTACACTTACACAGGACTTGAGAACGGCCATCAAAAGTACTTTAAACCTTAGCCGCATGCATGGGCCAAATTGGTTCCCATAAATTCGATTTTGTGTGTCCAACAAATGTTCATGCATGTCGTTTTTACATTGAAAATACCTAAAAGGGGCATTCAAAAACAGCATGCATGTTTGTAGCTACACGGAGCACTAGAACCACAAATTTCACATTTCTGGGATGGTTTGACGATGTGATATTCAGAGGAGAGGCTAGCTGTAATATACTACTCCGTTCGTCCTGAAATAAGTGAACCGGATTTGTATAAAAATGTATTGAAATCCACGTTAATTATTACGGAGGAGTATAAAAGTTTTGCATGCATGTCCAAGAGAATCAATGAAAACAGAACAATTAGTAGAGAGGATTTTATTACACGTCCGTCCATACATGCATGCATGTGCATATAGTCGACATTAACTTTAACCAAAAAATATATACAGTTAGCTAGGTTAATAGTAATAAATAAATAAATTTGAGAAGAAAAGAAACGGAAATAAAATC
Source organism: Brachypodium distachyon (assembly GCF_000005505.3). Taxonomy (NCBI): domain Eukaryota; kingdom Viridiplantae; phylum Streptophyta; class Magnoliopsida; order Poales; family Poaceae; genus Brachypodium; species Brachypodium distachyon. The sequence goes on along the minus strand of NC_016132.3, from coordinate 12,756,345 downwards.
ACGTCGATACGGAAAGAAAGAAAGAGCAATTTAAACATGGATGGCCCAATCAAAGATGCATATACGCAGGATGGATGTGTCTAGTCGCTGGAACTTGGCTCTGGCGCCGGTGCCGGGGCCGGCGCTGGCACGGGCGCCTCAGAAGAAGAAGAAGACTCAGACTCAGATTTCTTCTCGTTGACGGCCATCCTCATGTCGGCATACACGACGCGGCCTTCAGGTGCTCCCTCGCCGTCGCTGCTCTTCCTGCCGGAGACGGAGGCGACGAGGAGGAACCCCACCATCGCCATCGCCAGCAGGGCCACACGCCTCATATTGGTCGCCATTAACTTGCTAATTATTGGAGCTGATCGATCAACGGACGATCTTCTTGTTGTTGTCGATGTTGCTGCTGCTGCTGTTGTTCTTCTAGCTCTCGCTCTCTTCTCTTCCTGGGCCTGGTAGCTAGATGATGATGATTGATATTGATATATAATGGAAGCAAGGATCGATAGACAGGACGCCCTGTCGATGCTGGTTTTTATTTATAGTGCAGGACAAGCCAAGCTAAGCTAAGGACATGCATGTTTGGGAACATCTATGCGGCTCTCCTTGCACATCTGAACAAGTCTTTGCATGCATGCGCGTAGGAACCGGCATGCCAATCCATAATCCTTTTGAAACAATAAAGAAAAAGACAAAATCTAAAGACGAAAGACAAATTATTTTTGGAAATAAGATGAATTCCGAAACCACCGGCCTAGCTTCCCTTCGGGCCGGAGCCCATCTATATCTCCCTTTTTCTTCGGGCGCACTCCCTCCTTCTGGCCCATCTCGCTGCCCTAGATCGACTAAAGAAACAAATCTCGTTCTGGCCCATCTGGGAGCGCCGCCGCCACCCCCTCCCTCCTTCTGGCCCATCCCGCTGCCGAGCGACGCCCCCAGTCCCCTCGGTCGTCTTCCTCCTCGGGCGAGCGTCGCCAACCCTCCTCCATCCCACTGCCGAGCGCCGCCCCAGTCCCCTCGCTCGTCTTCCTCCTCGCGCGAGCGCTGCCACCCCTCCCTCTTCCCGCTGCCGAGCGCCGCCCCAGTCCCCTCGCTCGTCTTCCTCCTCGCGCGAGCGCCGCCACCGCAGGTATCTATCTCCCCTTCAATTGTCTCGTTCCCGACCGTTTCTCCTCCCATCACCCCACCAACAGATCCCGCCCGTTAGCTCCCCGTTTCATCTCCTTAATCTTCCCCAATTCGTAACTGAGGCAAAATCAAGGTAGGGGTTCCCCGCCCTTGATTGGGTTCAGCCGCAGGAGCGGCGGAGGGCGGATCCATCGGCTGGGGGTGGTGAATTTCAAGTCGTATAAGGGAACGCCGACTATCGTGCCCTTCTTCGACTTCACAGCTATCATCGGCCCCAACGGCGCCGCATTCGCTCCGCACACCTCCGTGGCGCCCAGCTCAAGGACCTCCGTCTGCCTTGTCTAGAACCTCCCCAGCACCGGGGCCGCCGAGCTCCACTTCACCCGCACTATGACTGGTGCTGGCGGCAGCTAGTACAACATCGACGCCGGCTCGTCACCTGGCACGACTACAACGCCAAGCTTACATCCCTGTGCATCCTCGTCAAGGCTCGGAACTTCCTCGTCTTCCAGGTCCTCTCTAATACTTCCTACTCCATTAGCAAAGGCCTTCTTCGATTGACTCTTCCTCCCTCCCTAGTCACGACCCTGGCTGACTTGCCATGAACATATGCACTGCAGGGTGATGTGGAATCATTGCCTTCAAGAATCTCAAGGAGCTCATCGCACTTGTGTGGAGCAGATAGCTGGTTCTGATGTACTCAGGCGGGAGTCTGACGAGACAGAGGATCTGAAAACCAGGGCCCAAGATAAATCTGCACTTATCTATCCAGAGAAAAGGACCATCATCACGGAGAGGAAAGCAGAAGAAGGCGCAACAGGAAGAAGTATCTACGGTTACAGCAGGACCTGGTACATTTCTCACAGACATTTCTTTCGTCCTGAAACATGTTAGTTTGTGTTGCTTGCTCTATCTAATATTCACATCATGTCATTGCGTGTTTCTAGAAAGTGTTGAAAACAGATCATCTCCTATGGCAACTCTACACCATTGAAAAAGACATGGAGAAAATAGAAGCTGAGCTTGGGGAGGACAGGGAGTCTCATCAGCAAATGTGGGAAGAGAACCAGTCCTCTGACCACGAGCTTGCTGAAAAAATGAGGATCAAAGTGCATTTCTCAAGAAAATGACCTTGTGTGAGAAAATTCTGGCTAAGGAAAAGCTTGATACTGACAAGGTAAGAGCGTTTTTTCACTCTTTCACTCTCAAGAAAAATCTTGAAGTAGCATCCCTTTTTTACTCCAAGAAAAAGCTTCTAACCCTGATATGAAATTCCTTCCATGTAGTGATCCATGTGAGTAAAAGAATTCCTTCCATGAAACATGTTCTGCTCACATTATACATGAGTTCCTTCCATGTAGCATCTTCTGCTCACGTATTCATCGCTTCATGAACATTCGCGCTGCTCTCCCTCCACTTCTCCTAGTGACCCAACAGCCCTCTAACTAATGTTTCTGCATTCTTTAGTTCAATATTATCGATTGATAGTTCTTGTCTGTTACATGTGATCGCCGTATCTGCCTATCGTTTGCGCTCTTTTTCCTTTTTTATCATTGAGTTGCATGCTCTTAGGAAATCGCAGTCATGTATGAAACTGCTGAGTGTTGCATTTGGTTTTAACTATTTGTGGTAAGTTATAGCTTCTCACAGTTCAAAATTTACATCAGAACCCTTGGTAGTCTAAAGGTCTTCTGGAGATTTGGAGTGTTATACCAATACCGTTGACTTTCATGAACTGGGCATGTTAATGTTAGTGTGAAAACCTCTATTCAGTGAAAAATTCAAACTTTCTATCCTAGCCACTAGATCTAACATAAATGGATAGATGAAAGATGGAACCTCTATCACTTAAACACATTTTATGAACCCGCCCTACATTATTAGATGTCTGTTTTTTCTTTTCATAAAATGTATTTAAGTGAGAGGTTCACACATTTTATGAACCCCCCTACATTATTAGATGTCTATGTTTTTTTCTTTTCATAAAATGTATTTAAGTGAGAGGTTCACCTTTCATCTGATCCGTTTATTTGAGATTTAATGGCTAGGATTAAAAGTTCTCAAGTTTTCACCGAATAGAGGTTTAAACCTGAATACTTCCCCCATGTTATTTGCATCCTCATTAATATATTTCTTCTTCAGCAACCTGAGCTTCGTAGATTAAAAGAGCAAATATCTCGGCTCAAGTCCACAATCAAAAGCTGCAACAAAGAAACCGACAAAACGAAGGATGTTAACAAGAAACATTTGGATGTGACGAAAAGGCTGCATAGTGCTTTGGTTGATGTCACAAGAGCTATTGAGGAGTTGAATGAACAAGGCCAAAATAAAAGCGTGAAACTGCAATTAGCTGATGATCAAGTCCAGGAATATCATAAAATGTGAGTCTCACCTTCATGTCTACCATATAAGGAGATGGAAAATTGTTCCAGCTTGTGTATGTTTCTAGGAATACGATATATTTGGTAGTTGAAAGAGCAAGGTCACAATGATAATTTTTTTAATCTCAAATCATAGATTAACATGTATCTGGGAATATACTTTGAATATTAGAATGGTAGAATTTGTAATCATATAGAAGCATTTGATAACCGCACCCCGCAGGTAGATACTAGATTTAGAATTATCATGCTTCTCGCCCAAAAAAATTAATGAGCCGTTTTGGTATTTCTTCTTCTGAATCTATTGACTGTTGCACCAAAAACCTGTCTCATACCTTGTTTTTTATTTTGATAGTATGGATAAATTCGAACTTCTGCCTTAATATGTTTCCATTCTTTTGATACATGTGAGTACATCCCTCAAAGTATTATGTGGCGGTAAGGAAGATGCAGGAATGAGGACAGCAAAGCTGAGAGATGTGAGAGAAGTATTAGAGAAAGAGCTAAATGCTGATGTTTCAGCCAAAAAAATTGGAGGAGAATAGGCAGCAGCTTCATAGCCGCGTGGATGAGATATCATCACAGGAGAGTGAATTGCACACCAAGCTTAATAAGATTCTTAACTCAGTCCCCAAACATGAAGATGAGCTCACACGTTTATGTGAGGAACATAACAAAATTGCAAAGTAACGCTAATCTTCAGGGTTAGTTCAGATCCTTCAGCATATCAATTTTCTGCTCCGTTACAGATGCTAGTTCAAAATTGCGTATTACCAAATTCCTTTGATCTTGGTAGAGTTCTTGTTGAAATCCTTCAGCATATCAATTTTTTGCTCCAATACAGATGTTAGTTTTGGTGTCTAATACGCCTGCATGTATCAAAATTTATGCAGGGCTAAGTATCAAACATCGAAGCAAAGGGTCGATGAGATATAGATACACAATTACGAGAACTCAAAGCTGACAAGCATGAAAGTGAGCGGGATGCTCGATTCTCAGAAACTGTTAGGAGTCTTAAGAGGCTATTCCCTGGAGTCCCTGGTCATATGACTGAACTTTCTAGGCCCTCACAGAAGAAATACAAACTTGCTGTTACTGTTGCCATGGGGAAGTTCATGGATGCAGTAGTGGTGGAAGATGAAAGCACAGGTAAGGAATGCATTAAGGTGCTGCCTTCATGTCTACATGTTTCTTAGATCTACAAAAAGCATATTATACTTGTATGTAGTGAATGGTATTACTTCTGTTTTTGTTTAATTCAAAATACACTTTTTAGAAATACAAAACATCTTTTCAATAAAATCAAATTTCCAGCATCACACTTATGCTTCCTTGTATGGTTATGGGAGAGATATGGGTGCACTAAAAGGATATGTAGTGCAAACACATATATTGCTAGCTTGCCACATGATTCCTTGAAAGAAAAGTCAAATGGATTTCAAATATTTAAATGTATATGATAGCAGGGACATCTGTTGTTTGATTGCACCTTATGTCCACTTGAATTGAACATTTGCACCACCTTTTGAGGAGTGGGAGCATGATGGGTTGGGGGCACAAGATATGTTCTCATTGCTTTACTTGCCTTATGTGAGCTTGACCAAATGTGGCCACTGTTAGGTTCATAGCTACTGTAAGGTTGGGGACCCAATTCGTAACTGAGGGCCGCCCTACCTTGCCCTACTGGGTCCTCCGCCCGTGCCAAGAGCCAATTTGTAACTGTCGAATCGAACTGGAATGGAATGCCCAGGTCTAGGTGGAGGAGTTGTTTTCTTGTGTATCCTGCAAAAGAAAATAATTCAATTGGTTATTGATAATTTGCTCATTACTAGAATTCTATAGCAAATGCCATTCTATATTCGCAGCATACTAGAATTTGTGTATCCTTCGGCCCCCTTCTTTTCAGCTTCTAGGTCCCAGGAAGCCACTAGCTGAAAAGAAGGGAAAACTTCTCCAATGCTTATTTTCCCAGCTGCAGCTTCTCGTAGTGCAAATCCAGAAACTGGTCTGGACCAGCTTCCCGAGCTTCTGCTGCACCGTTCATAAAATTGCTACCGCAGCGAACCGTTATTACAAGCATAATGCCACCGAGACCTGTCCCGAGCCCTCGACTGGCCGACTCTCTCTCTCCCTCGCCACCCGAACTCACCTGCCCGCTAGGGTTAGGCGCTCCAAGCGCCAGCCGCCCGCCGCCCCCTTCCTCCCTCCATTCCCCCGCTGGCCGGCAGCCTCCCAGGCTCCCACACCCCTCCGTCTGCGCCACCTTCCACCGGCTCCCCCAGGCGCGCCGCCCTCCCCATTTTCTCACGTGTATCTTCCCCGGAGCTCGTCGCCGGCATGTGTTTGGCCAGGAGGTCGTCACCGCCCTCCCCGCTCCACCGGACGAGCCGCCCTGCCCTCCCCGCTCCACTGGACGAGCAGCCCTACCTCCTACCGCCCAACATCGCCGCGCTCGAGTCAGGGAGGGCCGCCGCCACCGAGTCGGGGTGCGACCCCGCCACCGAATCGAGGAGAGGCGCCGCCGCCGAGTTCCGGAGCCCTAAACCGCCGGCGACGCCCAACCTAACCCCTTCTCCGCTGTCAAGGCTTCCTCCCCTTCTGCCGCCGTTGTCGCTGGAGTACTGGACTCACTCCGTTTATGTTCAAAATTAGTAGCAGTGCATATGTTTATGCCCCAATTTCATGCCCAAATTTGGTTCTAATGCTATGGTGTTTTGGTGTTCTATTTATTTGGTTTTTACCATTTTGTTCTTACAAAATTTGGTACGGTCTGTAGCCTTTTTGCTGTTTCAGAATTGGCAAAGAGGTTGCATGAAGCAAAAACGAGTGATTTCTTGTGTTTAATTTCATCTGCATATGTGTACGCATTGTGTTTAAAATAGTCATAATTCTTATTATTGTGAACAAATGAAGTCCAGGGGCATTATAGCCTTTTCCTACCCAAATCCAAGGATAAGCTGTGAATCTGGAAGCTAAAAAGAAGGGGACAAGGGCAGTTTCTCTGGCTTCCTGGGGCAACAGCTTCTCAGAGAAATTCAGCTGAAGCTGACTTCTAGAGAAGCTGAAGCTGAAAAGAAGGGGGCCGAAAGCACCTTTTGTTCTTTTATGTCCTTCTTTCTGCTGGTGCTCATGGAAGTCTTTCGTCTTGCAGACTGGAATACGGAGTCTAATGGAAGCTCTGGGTGAATTAAAGGAGCAGAGAGCAATATCAATGCTACATTTCAAAGCTGAATCACCATCGTAATGGAAGCTCTGGGTGAATTAAAGGAGCAACACGTCCTAACAAAGCGGCAGTAGCTCTACTATTGTTCTTATTCTTTTGCCACTATTGCTTCCCTCACTACAACAGGCAGACTTCCGCTGCTGCTGCCAATGGTGTTGGCTGTTTGGGGCTAGTGCGAGTGATGGGGATGCTGGGGAACATAACAGTAGGAAATAAGAAAGGGAGTAACATGCAAGATTTGATAAAATACTAGTGGCTGCCACTTGTCCACATCTTATATTACAATATCTTTCCATTTTATGTGGCAGAAATTTAAATCTCCAGGAGTGCTGCAATTCTGTAATTGTAAGGGACCAACAGTTTTTTGTGCCAGACATTGACAAATTGTTAAAGTAGGTAACCTGTTTCCCTTCCAAGACAGTTCACTCCTTGTCTTTTTGTATTTTTATACTACTCCCTCCGATACATAAAAAGTGTCGTCCATTTTTGTACTTAAGTTGGTGTAAATTTTGTACTAAGTAGGCGACATTTTTTATGGATTGGAGGGAGTAACTTATGAGGTGTAGCTGTTGATCTGTTACAAAATGTTGGTTGCTTTTACTGATGAAATATTTGATCTTTTTATGTGATACGCTGGTCCACAAGGAAATTGACATACACTTTCGATACTCTTTTTCGTTGACATGATCCTTGGTGAAGAAGAAAGTTTATTAAATGAGAATGGGAGTATCAGTAACCTTACAGCTAGAGATTTGCTCTTCCACCTCACTGTGCCTTGCAGTATTTTGGTGTTACTTTTATGCTAGTTTGAAAATCCATCACTTTTATCTCCTTTTAGTGTCCTATTCTTACCACCTTTTGTACTTATCGGGTCTTCTAGAAATCACATGGTACTAGTGTGGTACAGCTGGAAAAAATTCTCTTTGCAATCTGCATTAGTGCTAGATCGTTGTTAGTCCGATTGATTATTCCTGTTTGTCCGATTGATTATTCCTGTTCTAAACTATACACTTCTGGTCATTTTTTTTTTCTTATAGATTATGCTACACGCCTGCCAAATGGTCTGCTAGGTCAAGTGCAACAGGCCAGTTCTGGACATTCTGACAAGATGGTTTGCGATTTAGAAACACTTCTGCGGACAAGAGTATGGTCCTTGGTTAGTGTGCAATTTTACCACAATCTTATGTTCTCTTCCTACATACACATGCACTAAAAATACACGGCTAGGTTTTATCTTTTCATGCTGCATCATTACCATAAAGCAGAATTTAGCAGTTCGTAGACCATATACGCTCTTCAGTTTTTAGAGATGCCCTTGGAGCTCTCAGTTAGATTACTAGGTCATGACCTTGGAAAATGTGTCCGGATGTCAAAAACGTAGGGCCATGAAGATGGCACAAAACCTTTTATTGGAGGCCGCGACCTAAGAAAATCGGTGTGAACCAAAAAATGTGGGGCTATAGAGCACGACGATGGCCAAAACGGTGATTATTTTGACCAGAAAATGCACAAAACCTTATATTGGGGTCATGACCTTGGAAAATTGCTCCGGAACGCAAAAAATTGTGGACTATAACTATGGTTTTTCAGCACCGTTTATCGGGGATTTCAACCTTGGAAGATTGACCCAGGACCAAAAAAACATAGGCTAGCCCACGAAAATGGTCAGAACAGTAATATTTATGCATTGGCCCTAAACTCACGTCCTTGAAAACCCGGATCGTGACGCAAAAATGTGGGCTATAGGCTATAGCCTACGAAAACGATCAAAATGGTGATTTTTATGCACCGGTCCGAATCTACATGAAACCATGTATTGAGGTTCACGGCCTTGGAAAATCGGGCTGGGATCTAAAAAACGTATGGCCAAAACGGTGACTTTTCTGCAGCGGCTCAAAATTGCACGAAACCATGTCACTTAGTTCACGACCTTAGAATATTGGCACGGGACCCCAAAAACGTGAACCGTAGCCTACGAAAACGGCCAAAATTGTGATTTTTCACCCAAGGGTCAAAATTGAAAAATTGTGTCTTGAGGGTCACGAGATCCCACAAAAACGGCAAAACGGAGATTTTCTGCACCGGTCCGAAAATGGACGAAACCGTGTTCCGGGGTTCACGACCTTGGAAAATCTGCCAGGTACCCAAAAAACGTGACGAAAACGGCCAAAATGGTGATTTTTTTGCAACGGTTCGAAACTGCATGAAACCGTGTACCGGGGGTCACTACCTAGTAAAATCGGTCCGGGACCCAAAAAAACATGGGCTATAGACCATGAAAACGGCCAAAACGGTGATCTTTCTGCACCGGTCCGAAAATGCACGAAATCGTGTAACGAGGGCCACGAGAGCTCAAAATCGGCCCGGGACACAAAAAACGTGGGCTAGCCCACGAAAACGTCCAGAACGGTGATTTTTCTGCACCGGTTCGAAACTTAACGAAACTGTGTTCTGGGGGCCACGAGCTAAAAATCGGCCTGGGACCCAAAAAACGTGGGATAGCCCACGAAAACGGCGAAAATAGTGTTTTTTCTGCACCGGGACGAATCCACGAAACCGTGTACAGGGGGCCACGACATCGGAAAATCGGCCTGGACCCAAAAAACGAAACAAAAACAGAGATTTTTCTGCACCGGCCCGAAATTGACGAAACCGTGTATAGGGGGCCACGAGAGCGGAAAATAGGCCCGGGACCCAAAAAACGTCGGCTATAACCCATGAAAACGGGCAAAACAGAGATTTTTCTGCACCGGCCCGAAACTGCAGGTAATAGTGTAAAATCGGCATAGAACCCAAATAACGTGGGCTATAGCCAACGAAAACAGCCAGAACGGAGATTTTTCAGCATCGACTTGAAACTGCACGACGTTTGATGTAACACAATCGGTTTTATTGGAAGCACGTGATTTTTTTGACCGTCACAAAGCGTCCTCAATTTTTTTACACGGCTACTAGGACTCAATCAAAGATGCTCCAGAAAGGTTTCGTGGGTGTTTGATTTTTTTTGAATTTCCTATGGCGATACAAAGCTCAGTGAGAACCCGACGTTATTTGCATGGTTTCAAATTTTAATTTCTTCGAAACAGGAAAAAAATCAGCCTGCATGCTTGAAATTCATAAGGTTGCGTGCAAAAAAATAATTGTCCAATTCCGTGGAGGTCAAAAAAATGCGCTCTCTTTCGAAAAGTCATTTGATGTTAACCCAAACGGTCTTTCTAAAAGCACGTGAATTTTTCGACCGTCATGGAATGTTCTCATTTTTTTTACGGCTCAATCAAGGAAGCTCTAGAAATGTTTCCCGGCTGTTTGATTTTTTTCAAATTTCCTACGGGGATACAAAGCTCGGTGAGAACCCGACGTTATTTGCATGGTTTCAAAGTTGAATTTCTTTGAAACACGGAAAAAAATCGACCATCCATGCTTGAAATTCATAGGGTAGCATGCGAACAAAATTCGGCTCCGTGGAGGTCGAAAAAATGCGTCCCTTTCGAAAAGTTGTTTGATGTAAACCCAAATGGTCTTTCTGGAAGCACGTGATTTTTTTGACCGTCACGAAACGTCCTCATTTTTTATAGACGGCAACTACTACTCAATCGAGGAAGCTTCAGAAAGGTTTCGCGGCTGTTTGATTTTTTTTCGAATTTCCTACGTGGATACAAAGCTAGGTGAGAACTCGACGTTATTTGCATGGTTTCAAACTTTAATTTCTTCAAAAGAGGAAAAAAATCGGCCAGTCATGCTTGAAATTCATTGGGTAGCATGCGAAAAAAATTTGTTTCAATTCCGTGGAGGTCGAAAAAATGCGCTCTCTTTCGACAAGTCGTTTGATGTAAACCCAAACGGTCTTTCTAGAAGCACGTGATTTTTTCGACCATCACGAAACGTCTTTATTTTTTTGACACGGCAACTATGACTCAATCGAGGAAGCTCCAGAAAGGTTTCACGACTCTTTGATTTCTTTCGAATTTCCTACGGGTATACAAAGCTCGGTGAGAACCCGACGATATTTGCATGGTTTCAATTTTAATTTCTTTGAAAGAGGAAATAAAATGGCCAGTCATGCTTAAATTCATAGGGTAGCATGCAAAATTTTTTTGGTCCAATTCTGTGGAGGTCAAAAAAATGCGCTACCTTTCGAAAAGTCGTTCCAACTGTCTTTCTGGAAGTACGTGATTTTTGACCGTCACGAAACTTCCTCATTTTTTTTAGACGGCAACTAGGACTCAATCGAGGAAGCTCCAGAAAGGTGTCGCGGCTGTTTGATTTTTTTTGAATTTCCTACGGGGAAACAAAACTCGGTGAGAACCCGACATTATTTGCATGGTTTCAAATTTTAATTTTTTCGAAACAGGAGAAAAATCGGCCAATCATGCTTGAAATTCATAGGGTTAGGTCCAATTGCGTGGAGGTCTAAAAAATGCGCTCTCTTTCGAAAAGTTGTTTGACGTAACCCAACCAGTTTTTCTGGAAGAACGTGATTTTTTTGACCGTCACGAAACGTCCCCATTTTTTTACATGACAACTACGACTCAATCGAAGGAGCTCCAGGAAGGTTTCACGGCTGTTTGATTTTTTTTGAATTTCCTACGGGATACAAAACTCGGTGAGAACCCGATGTTATTCGCATGGTTTCAAATTTTAATTTCTTCGAAACAGGAGAAAAATCGGCCAGTCATGCTTGAAATTCATAGGGTTAACATGCGAAAAAAATTTGGTCCAATTCCGTGGAGGTCTAAAAAATTCGTTTTCTTTCGAAAAGTCGTTTGACGTAACCCAACCGGTTTTTCTGGAAGAACGTGATTTTTTCGACTGTCACGAAACGTCCCCATTTTTTTTACACGGCAACTACGACTCAATCGAAGGAGCTCCAGGAAGGTTTCGCGGCTGTTTGATTTTTTTTGAATTTCCTACGGGGATACAAAACTCGGTGAGAACCCACGTTATTTGCATGGTTTCAAATTTCAATTTCTTCAAAATAGGAGAAAAATCGGCCAGTCATGCTTGAAATTCATAGGATAGCATGCGAACAAAATTTGGTCCAATTCCGTGGAGGTCGAAAAAATGTGCTCCCTTTCGAAAAGTCGTTTGATGTAAACCCAAACAGTCTTTCTGGAAGCACGTGATTTTCTCGATCGTCAGGAAACATCCTCATTTTTTATACACGGCAACTAGTACTCAATCGAGGAAGCTCCAGAAAGATTTTGGGACTGTTTGATTTCTTTCAAATTTCCTACGGGGATACAAAGCTCGGTGAAAACACGACGATATTTGCATGGTTTCAAATTTTAATTTCTTTCAAAGAGGAAAACAAATCGGCCTGTCATGCTTGAAATTTATAGGGTAGCATGCAAAAAAAAAATTGGTCTAATTCCGTGGAGGTCGAAAAAATGCGCTATCTTTCCTAAATTCGTTTGATGTAACCCAAACGGTATTTCTTGAAGCACGTGATGTTTTCGACCGTCACGAAACTTCCTCATTTTTTGTTACACGGCAATTAGGACTCAATCGAGTAAGCTCCAGAATGGTTTCGCGGCTGTTTGATTTTTTTCGAATTTCCTATGGGGATACAAATCTCGATGAGAACCCGATGTTATTTGCATGGTTTCAGATTTTAACTTGTTCGAAAGAGGAAAAAAATCGGTCAGTCATGCTTGAAATTCATAGGGTAGCATGCGAAAAAAATTTGGTCTAATTCCGTGGAGGTCAAAAAAATGCGCTATCTTTCGTAAAGTCGTTTGAGGTAACCCAAAAGGTATTTCTGGAAGCACGTGATGTTTTCGACCGTCACGAAACGTCCTCATTTTTTTTACACGACAACTAGGACTCAATCGAGGAAGCTCCAGAAAGGTTTAGCGACTGTTTGATTTCTTTGAATTTCCTACATGGATAAAAAGCTCGGTAAGAACCCGACGTTATTTGCATGGTTTCAAATTTTAAATTCTTCGAAAGAGGAAAAAAAAATTGGCCAATCATTCTTGAAATTCGAAGGGTAGCATGTGAAAAAAATTTGGTCCAATTCCGTCGAAGTTGAAAAAAAGCGCACTTTTTCGAAAAGTTGTCTGATGTAACACGACCGGTCTTTCTGGAAGCACGTGATTTTTTCGTCCGTCACGATACGTCACCATTTTTTTTTACACAGCAACTAGGACTCAATCGAGGGAGCTCCAGGCAGGTTTCGCGACTTTTTGATTTTTTTCGAATTTCCTACGGAGATACAAAGCTCGGTGAGAACCCAACGTTATTTGCATGCTTTCAAATTTTAATTTCTTCGAAAGAGGAAAAAATTGGCTAGTCTTGCTTGAAATTCATAGTGTAGCATGTGAAAAAAATTTGGTCCAATTCCGTGGAGGTCGAAAAAATGCGCTACCTTTCGAAAAGTCGTTTGATGACCCAAATGGTTTTTCTGGAAGCACGTGATTTTTTCAACCGTGACGAAACGTCCTCATTTATTTTACATGGCATCTAGGACTCAATCGAGGAAGCTCCAGAAAGGTTTCGTGGTTGTTGATTTTTCCAATTTCCTACGGGGATACAAAGCTCGTTGAGAACCGTAGTTATTTGCATGGTTTCAAATTCTAATTTCTTCAAAAGAGGGAAAAAATTGGCCAGTCATGCTTGAAATTCGTAGGGTAGGATGCGAAAGAAACTTGGTACAATTCCGTGGAGGTCGAAAAAATGCACTACCTTTTGAAAAGTCGTTTGATGTAACCCAAACGGTCTTTCTAGAAGCACGTGAGTTTCTTGACCGTCACGAAACGTCCTCAATTGTTTTACACGACAACTAGGACTCAATCGAGGAATTTCCAGAAAGGTTTTGCGGCTCTTTGATTTTTTCGAATTTCCTACCGGGATACAAAGGTGAGAACCCGACGTTATTTGCACGGTTTTAAATTTTAGTTTCTTCGAAACAGGAGAAAAATCAGCCAGTCATGCTTGAAATTCATAGGTTAGCATGCGAATAAAATTTGGCAAATTCCGTGGAGGTCTAAAAAATGCGCTCTCTTTCGAAAAGTTGTTTGATGATCCAACCGGTCTTTTTGGAATAACGTGATTTTTTCGACCGTCACAAAACGTCCTCAATTTTTTTACATGGCAACTAGGACTGAATCGAGGAATCTCCAGAATGGTTTCGCGGCTGTTTGATTTTTTTTGAATTTTCTACGGGGATACAAAGCTCGGTAAGAACCCGGCATTATTTGCATGGTTTCAAATTTTAATTTGTTCGAAACAGGAAAAAAAATCGGCCAGTTATGCTTGAAATTCATAGGGTAGCATGCGAAGGAAATTAGGTCCAATTCCGTGGAGGTCGAAAAAATGCGCTACCTTTCGATAAGTCGTTTGATAAAACCCAAACGGTCTTTCCGGAAGCACGTGATTTTTTCGACCGTCACGAAACATCCTCATTTTTTTACTTGGCAACTAGGATTCAACCGAGGAAGTTCCAGAAAGGTTTCATGCCTATTTGGTTTCTTTTGAATTTCCTACAGGGATACAAAGCTCGGTGAGAACTAGACGTTATTTGCATGGTTTCAAATTTTAAATTTTTCGAAAGAGGAAAAAAATCGGCCAGTCATGCTTGAAGTTGACAGGGTAGCATGCGAAAAAAATTTGGTCCAATTCCGTGGATGTAAAAAAAAAAGCGCTCTCTTTCGAAAAGTTGTTTGATGTAACACAACCGGTCTTTCTTGAAGCACGTGATTTTTTCGTCCGTCACGAAACGTCCCCATTTTTTTTACACGGCAACTGCGACTCAATCGAGGGAGCTCCAGGAAGGTTTCGCGTCTGTTTGATTTTTTTCGAATTTCCTGCGGGGATACAAAGCTCGGTGAGAACCAAACGTTATTTGCATGGTTTCAAATTTTAATTTCTTTGAAAGAGGGAAAAAAACTGCCAGTTCGGCTTGAAATTTATAGGGTAGCATGCGAAAAAAATTTGGTCCAATTTCGTGGAGGTCAAAAAAATGGACACGTTCCTAGCACCTCAAATGGACACGTTCCGGATCAAAGTTTAGCATCGACTCCGATTTGGCCGAATTTTCCGTCCTAGTGAGGGACCATGCCTAGCGAGTCCGTACAAGTGGTCTAGTTTTGTTTTCGCTTCGATGAGTAGCTTTGTTTGGTGTGCTCATCCTAGTACCTCAAATGGACATGTTCCCGATCAAAATTTAGCACCGACTCCGATTTGGCCGAATTGTCCGTCCTAGTGAGGGACCATGCCTAGCGAGTCCGTACAAGTGGTCTAGTTTTGTTTTCGCTTCGATGATTAGCTTTGTTTGGTGTGCTCATCCTAGTACCTCAAATGAACGTGGTTCGGATCAAAGTTTAGCAACGACTCCGATTTGGCCGAAATGTCCGTCCTAGTGAGGCACCATACTTAGCGAGTCTGTACAAGTGGTCTCGTCTTGTTTCGCTTCGATGAGTAGCCTTGTTTGGTGTGCTCATCCTAGTACCAAAATGGACACGTTCTGGATCAAAGTTTAGCACCGACTCTGATTTGGCCAAATTGTCTGTCCTTGTGAGGGAGCATGCCTAGCGAGTCCGTACAAGTGGTCTTGTCTTGTTTCGCTTCGATGAGTTACTTTGTTTGGTGTTCTCATCCTAGTAGTTCAAATGGACACCCTCCGGATCAAAGTTTAGCACCGACTCCGATTTGGCCGAATTGTCCGTTCTAGTGAGGGACCATGCCTAGCGAGTCCATACAAGTGGTCTAGTCTTGTTTCTCTTCGATGAGTAGCTTTGTGTGGTGTGCTCATCCTAGTACCTCAAATGGACACGTTCTGGATCAAAGTTAAGCACTGACTCCGATTTGGCCGAATTGTCTGTCCTAGTGAGGTACCATGCCTAGCGAGTACGTACAAGTGGTCTAGTCTTGTTTCGCTTCGATGAGTAGGTTTCTTTGGTGTGCTCATCCTAGTACCTAAAATGGACACGTTCCGGATCAAAGTTTAGCACCGACTCCGATTTGAGCGAATTGTCTGTCCTAGTGAGGGACCATGCCTAGCGAGTTCGTACAAATGTTCTAGTCTTCTTTTGCTTCGATGAATAGATTTGTTTGGTGTTCTCATCCTAGTACCCAAAATTGGCACGTTCCGGATCAAAGTTTAGCACCGACTCCGATTTGGCCGAATTTTCCGTCCTAGTGAGGGACCATTGCCTAGTGAGTCCGTACAAGTGGTCTAGTCTCGTTCCGCTTCGATGAGTAGATTTGTTTGGTGTCCTCATCCTAGTACCCCAAATGCACACGTTCGAGATCAAAGTTTAGCACCGACTCCGATTTGGCCGAATTGTCCGTCCTAGTGATGGATCATGCCTAGCGAGTTCGTACAAGTGCTCTAGTCTTGTTTCGCTTCGATGAGTAGCTTTGTCGGGTGTGCTCACATTATAACACCAAATGGACCCGTTCCGGATCAAAGTTTAGCACGGACTCCGATTTTGCCGAATTGTCCATCCTAGTGAGGGACCCTGCCTAGCGAGTCCGTACAAGTGGTCTAGTCTTGTTTTGCTTCGATGAGTTGCTTTGTTTGGTGTGCTCATCCTAGTACCGCAAATGGACACGTTCCGGATCGAAGTTTAGCACCGACTCCGATTTGGCCGAATTATCCGTCCTAGTGAGGGACCATGCCCACGAATCCGTACAAGTTGTCTAGTCTTGTTTCGCTTCGATGAGTAGATTTGTTTGGTGTCCTCATCCTAGTACCCCAAATGGACACGTTCGGGATCAAAGTTTAGCACCGACTCCGATTTGGCCGAATTCTCCGTCCTAGTGAGGGACCATGCCTAGCGAGTTCGTACAAATGCTCTAGTCCTGTTTTGCTTTGATGAGTAGCTTTGTCTGGTGTGCTCATCTTATAACACCAAATGGACCCGTTCCGGATCAAGTTTAGCACCGACTCCGATTTGGTTGAATTGTCCGTCGTGATGAGGGACCATGCCTAGTGAGTCCGTACAAGTGGTCTAGTCTTGTTTTGCTTCGATGAGTTGCTTTGATTGGTGTGCTAATCCTAGTACGGTCTTTCTGAAAGCACTTGATTTTTTCAATCGTCACGGAATGTTCTCATTTTTCACACGGTAACTACGACTTAATCGAAGAAGCTCCAGAAATGTTTCGCGGCTGTTTGACTTTTTTTGAATTTCCTACGGCGATACAAAGCTCTATGAGAACCTGACGTTATTTGCATGGTTTCAAATTTGAATTTCTTCGAAACAGGAAAAATATCGCCAGCCATTCTTGAAATTCATAGGGTAGAATGCAAACAAAAATTGGTCCAATTCCGTGGAGGTCGAAAAAAATGCGCTCCTTTCGAAAAGTCGTTTCATGTAAACCCAAACGGTCTTTCTGGAAGCACGTGATTTTCTCGACCGCCACGAAACGTTCTGATTTTTTTTGCACGGCAACTACGAATCAATCGAGGAAGCTCCAGAAAGATTTCGTGACTGTTTGATTTCTTTCGATTTTCCTACGGGGATACAAAGCTCGGTGAGAACACGACGATATTTGCATGGTTTCAAATTTTAATTTCTTTGAAAGAGGAAAAAAAATCGGCCAGTCATGCTTGAAATTCACAGGGTAGCATGCGAAAAAAAATTGGTCTAATTCCATGGAGGCTGAGAAAATGTGATACCTTTCGAAAAGTCCTTTGATGTAACCCATATGGTCTTAAAGGGAGCACGTGAATTTTTCGTCCGTCACAAAACGTCCCCAGTTTTTTTACACGACAACCATGACTCTATCGTGGGAGCTCCAGAAAGGTTTCGCGGTTGTTTGATTTTTTTCGAATTTCCTACGGGGATACAAAGCTCGGTGAGAACCCGACATTATTTGCATGGTTTCAAATTTTAATTTCTTCGAAACAGGAGAAAAATCGGCCAGTCATGCTTGAAATTCATAGGGTTAGCATGCGAAATTTTTTTGGTCCAATTCGGTCGATGTCTAAAAAATGTGCTCTCTTTGGAAAAGTCGTTTGATGTAACCCAACCGGTTTTTCTGGAAGAATGTGATTTTTTTGACCGTCACGAAACGTCCCCATTTTTTTTACACGGCAACTACAACTCAATCGAGGGAGCTCCAGGAAGGTTTCGCGGCTGTTTGAATTTTTTCGAATTTCCTACGGGGATACAAAGCTCGGTGAGAACATGACGTTAGTTGCATGGTTTCAAATTTTAATTTCTTCGAAACAGGAGAAAAATCGGCCAATCATGCTTGAAATTCATAGGGTAGCATGTGAATTTTTTTTGGTCTCAGTTCCGTGGAGGTCGAAAAAATGCGCTACCTTTTGAAAATTCGTTTGATGTTAACCCAAATGGTCTTTCCGGAGCACGTGATTTTTTCGACCGTCACAAAACGTCTTCATTTTTTTTACGCGGCAATTAGGACTCAATCGAGGAAGCTCTAGAAAGGTTTCGTGACTGTTTGAATTTTTTTCGAATTTCCTACGGGGATAGAAATCTAGGTGAGAACCCGGCGTTATTTGCATGGTTTCAAATTTTAATTTCTTCAAAACAGGAAAAAAAATCGGCCAGTCATGCTTGAAATTCATAGGGTAGCCTGCGAAACAAATGTGGTCCAATTCCTTGGAGGTCGAAAAATTGCGCTACCTTTCGAAAGGTCGTTTGATGTAACCCAAACGGTTTTTCTGAATGCACGTGATTTTTCGACCGTCCCAGAATGTTCTCATTTTTTTACACGATAACTACGACTTAATCGAGGAAGCTCTAGAAATGTTTCGCGGCAGTTTGATTTTTTTTGAATTTCCTACAAGGATACAAAGCTCGATGAGAACCTGACGTTATTTGCATGGTTTCAAATTTGAATTTCTTCGAAACACGAAAAAAATCGCCAGCCATGCTTGAAATTCATAGGGTAGAATGCGAACAAAAGTTGGCCCAATTCCGTGGAGGTTGAAAAAATGCGCTAACTTTCAAAAAGTCATTTGATGTAAACCCAAAAGGTCTTTCTGGAAGCATGTGATTTTCTCGACCGTCACCAAACGTCCTCATTTATTATATAAACGGCAACTAGTACTCAATCGAGGAAGCTCCAGAAAGATTTTGGGACTGTTTGATTTCTTTCGAATTTCCTATGGGGATACAAAGCTCGGTGAGAACATGACGATATTTGCATGGTTTCAAATTTTAATTTCTTTGAAAGAGGAAAAAAAATCAGCCAGTCATGCTTGAAATTCATACGGTAGCATGCGAAAAAAAATTGGTCTAATTTCGTGACGTAAAGTGTGATTTTCCTAGTGTATGGCAAAACAAGTAATTCAATGAACCGTCCTGAGTGGGCTGCTTTGAGTATTCGTGATGTTATGTGACGTCAGGTCCATTTCTATGGGTTCCTCTGAGTCGAGTCCCCGTGGATTCGGGGATGGATCGTCCATGGACGTCTCCCCGTGGATTCAGGGAGCGCTTGCGTCGCAAATGTGCAATGCCACTAGGGGTAACCAGAGACTGGACTAGTTTCCTATTTAGTAGCTTCCAGTACAACCACATGCTAATATGGGCTCTGGCTGGATGGAGTAAGAAATATGAACCCAGATTCGAGGGATTGTACTGAGGTAGTTGTGTAGGTGGGAGCGTGGGTCCCTCAGGTGGTCTGGGGGATTATGTTTTGAAAATTCTTGAAGTCGATGCCGTTGCTACTCTACCCTGAGAACAGCAAGGGATTAACATGTCGATTTCTTGTGGGAAATGTGTACAACCTCTCGAGAGTGTCAAACTAAGTACTTAGCCGTGTCCCCGGTTACGGACAATTATGAGCAACTAGATTTGGGGGCTGTAAGGAATGTCTCACTCATTCCAATTTCCTAATAAAATGAATGGATTGAACTGGGGAGCATTTATGTGTCTACTCAATGTGCTCTAGGTTAATAGGAGCATGGGTGTGTCTACCTCGTGTCCAATAGAGATAAAACTATTTGGTTAAAAATGATAGGATGAAACATTGATGCTTTTATGCAAATAGCCAAACCCCACCTAGCCAAATTATGCATGTACATTGTTAGGTCTGTTATAACTTCCAGGTGAATTTGCCAATACATTCAATGTATTGACCACGTAGTGGCTGCAATTAATAATGCATGTTAATCTGACGAAGAGTGAGGTTCATCGATGTTCTTTGGGTCATGTGGTTACATTCGGACATGCTCTCTCCTTTGGGAGTAGTTGTGGCCCATTTGCTCCACCTTTTTCCGCTGCCGTTTGTGAAACAATATTTTGACCTTTGTATCTTGGTATTACATCTTGAAACTGTGTGTGCTAGTGAGTCGATCCAGGGACTAGCACATTAAGCACAGAGATCGAACCCTGTACGGGGGCGGTCGCTTCAGGTGCCACGGTGCATGATTTACAAGTGGCGAGTGGGAAGCTCGGGCATCGATTACAAGAATTTTCAGAACATAATCCCCCAAACCACCTGAGGGACCCGCGCTCCCACCTACACAGCTACCTCATTACAATCCCTCAGATCTGGGTTCACATTTCTTACTCCATCCAGCCAGAGCCCATTTAGCATGTGATTATACTGGAAGCTACTAAACAGGAAACTAGTCCAGTCTCTGGTTACCCCGGGTGGCATTCCACATTTGCGACGCAAGCGCTCCCCGAATCCACGGAGAGTCGACTCAGGGGGACCCATAGAAATGGACCTGACGTCGCATAACATCTCAAATACTCAAAGCTGTCCACCCAGGATGATTCATTAAATTACTTGTTTTGCCATACACTAGGAAAATCATACTTTACTTCATAATGACAATAATATCACATTGTAATAATACCACCCTCGTATACTATCATAGCATAGCATTGGACTACCTACGATGGTAATTAGTGGTAAGGACATGACAAGGATATCCTATACTACTAGGAGAACCATAGCTAGCATAGGTACCATTATAATCCTAACAATGCAACTAATAAATACTAGTGCATAATAAAATAATAGGATAATGGTCAAAGTGAACTTGCTTTGATAGCAGTTGGTATTCAAGCACTCGTCACAATCGCACGGTTCGCTCTTCGAGTAAACTAAAATAAACAAGCATACACACACATAAACACACAATTCACATCATGACAAAAAAAAGTATGCTATGATGCAATGCAAGCATGTGACATGATTTGGTTTATTTTATTTGACGAGGAGGGTTTCAGTTTCTTAGGCATACAACATTTAATCTCTGGTCAAAAATGATTAAACAAAATAAGCCAAAAAGAAAAAGCTAAAAACAGGGTTTTCAAATTAAGGCTTAAAACACGGCTTTAAAAGAATCAGCCAAAAGATTTAATCAAAAATTTATTTCTTTGTTCCAAATGAACAGAGGATATTAAAACAAAATTTTGGGCACTGGTCTCAAGTTAAAATGATTTTTAGAACAAAAGATATGAATTAAAAGGCATTAAACACTATTCTGTAAATAACTCCAGAAACAAATTATCAAATTTGAATTTAAACAGTGCCAAAAGATTCTACAGGTTGAGTGCTTTCTAGAAAGATAAAATTCATCAGATTTGGCCAAGTGGTTTAAAAATATAAGCATTTGAAGTTCTAGGAGTTTTTCTGTAAAACTGCCATTTAATTTAACCGGGGTTTAAGTTCTAATTTTAATCCGAGCCACGTGATGTGCTGTGATTGGCCGGTACCGATTCGGGGTTAAAATAAAACACGGGCCATCGGATTTAACTTAAATGAGATCCGACGGTCGGATCTGCGTACCGGTTCGGGATTTAAACGATCTAATCTCAGCCCTTGCTTTAGATCGGACGGATGAGGGAGCTCGGGGCTTACCGGCAGTGGCGCTAGGATTCCGGCAAACTCGGGCGGCGACGGGAGACGGCGGCGTGGCGGTCCGGTGAGGCTGCGGGCTCGGGAAGCAGCAGGGGAGACGCGGCTTGACTTGGGGATCTTCCCCGGGTCCTCGGTTCACTGCGGGGGAGACAGCGTCGACGCCTAGGACGACGGGCGTGGCGCGGGCGGCGGCGAAGCTTTGCGCGGCGACGGGCTACGGAGCACTAAACGGAAAATGGTTCGTGTTAAAATGTGCGCGAGGGAGAGAGGAAGCGAAGAGGAGAGGAGGGGAGGACGATGCCGTACCGGGTCGTCGGCGGTGACCAAAAGCGGGCGGCGGCGGCGAGCTTTCTCCGGTGAGAGATTCCGGCAGCGTGGGCGCGAGGTGAGCGAAATCAGGAGACGGGAACGGCAGAGGGGGCGGCGGGCTTTATAAGGACGCGCAAGGAAGGCTGCGGGGAGCACGGGAGGAGACGGCGCGGCGTCGGCGACGAGATCCGTGTGCGCGGGCGTCACACGCGGGGTTTCCCTGCGGGGAAGACGACCCCGACAGGTGGGTCCCACCTGTCGGTGGCTCAGCGCAGGCGCGCGCGCTGCGGGCTGCGGCCTGGTTCGGCCGGCTGGGCCGGTCGGTCGATTGCACGGACCGGGCCGGTTAGGCCCAAATGGCCGGGCCGGTCCGGTTTTCTTTTTTTTTGTACTTTCGTTTTCTTTTTCTGATTTCTTTGATATCTTTTGATTTTGAACTCCATATTGATTCAAATAAATTCCATAAAATTTGGATAATCATATTATAATATGATTCAACTTTTGGGACTAATTTCCCTTGAAAATAAAATAGTTAAAAATAGTTTTATCCTATAAATGCCTTTAGGGCTTTATAACTAATCAAATTAAAATAGTTTTTCAACTCCAATTTAAATACCAAAAATTATAGGGTAGCTCAATTATGCAATAAACCCCTTTTTAGGTAAACCCTATTGGTTTAAGATCCAAAGCTCAAATGGGTGAAGAACCTAAGGTTCAAAAGGAAATAAAATCTTTTCAAAGCCTTTTTGGAATTCAAATCTTGATTCAAAAAATGCAATTGTGGCATCATGCTCATGAATGCAATGCATATGAAAAGTTTAAAAATTTGGGATGTTACATGGGTAAAGTGTACAAACCTCTCGAGAGTGTCAATCTAATCGATTAGCCATGCCCTTGGTTACGGGCGACTTTGAGTCATTAAGTCAAGAGAAGTGGAGATCTTCAAGTTTTGTGTTCCATAAACCCCAAAACTGTTTTGACTCGATGGAAGGTTCCACATGATGAGTTAGGGGAACCGGGATGCTATGTGAGTGTCAGTTGACCCAGAGTGCATAGCTAGGTCGTGGAGTGAACATCCACAGAATGACCATACTATTGTTCAAACCCTGTTTTATCAAAACTCCAGGATTAGAGATTTTCAAAGGAAAGTACTATGAGTAATTCAAAACCCCAAAAGCAGCATTTTTCAAAATACAACCCTAGTAGCCAAACTAGGAAATCCTTCATCATTTCCATGCATTCCTCCTAACCACACAGGTGTGACTTGCAAGTAGATTCAATGTACGGACCTGCACCTTTCATGTGTAGAGAGTGACGCTTAAGAATAAGACGCAGGGTCGCGAGTCTACACTCAACTTGCCTATGGCGTTGATGGGACTCCCTCTTTATCAGTTTGCTTTATTTTGAACTTCCACTTGACTTGTATTAAGTACTCTGGATTTGTATTTTGAACCGATGTAATAGACATGTCTATGGTATTTCATCAATGGAACTGTGTGTGCTAGCATTTGATCCAGGGACTAGCACAGATTACACAGATGTCCGGATCCTTACGGGTCTGGGTCACCACAGCCCAGCAGCAATCACAGCATCGGCTGTTGAGCCCACCGTAGATAGGCAATAAAGTATATTCTACCGAGTGCACGACTAGCGCTCTCGGTGGGAGTAGCCCCCGAGTCTGGTGACAATTGTTTGCAGTGGTGACCGGACTCAAGTTATGTACTCCAAGTGTAGAAAGCTCAGTAGTAAAATTTTATGTATCTTGAGTTGCATCTGAATGTAAATTTGGGTATTTGGACTTGGAGAATCCCGGTGGGAGTGATTCTGGAACCTTTCCTTTGATGAGCTGACAAGTGTAGAGACGCAAGTAATTTCTACCGGGTGCGCGACCAGCGCTCCCGGTGGGAGTAGCCCCTTGTCTGGGGTCGACTACGAGTAGTCGAGCGTAGACCCAATTGTGTTACAGTGCGTCCCGATTGAATTGTTGAAAAAGTGCAACCCCAAGCTGAGACGGCAGAATAGGCGCGGCTGTCGTGTGCTTGTTGTACTTAAGACGAGGTTTGAGCTAATTGGACGCAGCCCCCGAGTATCGGGTGCGTCCAATGGCACGCCTTAAGTCCTTTAGGCATAGCCCCTGAGTGTCGGGTGCGGCCGAAACAAGTATTAGAGTCGATTAGACGCAACCCTCGAGTGTCGGGTGCGTCCAAGACAAGCATTAGAGTCGATTGGATGCAGCCCCCGATTGGATCCAACCTGCTAAGTAAGCAGAAACTGAGTGTCGCCCTTTGCACCGAGTGGCGCTCAATAAATTGTTATAGAAAACGGAGACGAAGGCCCTGAGCAGGTGGCGAGTCCAAAAAGTAAATGATCTCTGAGGACAGAAAGTGGAAAGCTTTATTAAGTAACGAAGTACACGAATTGAGACATGTGTAGTAGAAGGGAAACAAAAGTGCTGAAAAAAGTTAAGAAAAAGCGAAACGCTGGAAAAAGCTTAGGCGTAGAATCGTCGCAGTTGTGCGACGTTCCAAGGCTTGCGGTAGGTGACGCCACTCTTCATTTCTTTTAGGTAGTAAGCGCCTCCCGGAACCACCTTGGTGACCACTTAGGGCCCTTCCCAAGGTGATTGGAGCTTGTGGTGACCCTTCTGCTTGAGTCGAAGTACAAGGTCACTTTCAACGAAAGAGCGGCTGCGCAACCGAGGGCTGTGGTAGTTGCGCAGGCTCTGCTGATAGACGGCTGCTCGTGCGAGTGCAATGTCGCGAGCTTCGTCGACTGCGTCGAGGGCGTCCTCCATTGGCATGCCAACTTCCAGTCCAGAGTACGCCGTGACTTGGGGTGCGTTGAACCGGACGTCATATGGTAGGACGGCTTCGGCACTGTACACGATGAAGGACGGTGTAAATTTGGTGTAGCCGTTAGGAGTTGTCCGCATGCTCCAGAGGACGGAGGGCAGTTCTTCGACCCAGGCTCCAACTGCACGATGCAGGGGAGTATGCCGACTGTGAGCAGGCCGTTTGCCTTTTCGACCTGCCCGTTGGTCTGTGGATGCGGTACTGCTGCGTAATTGAGGTGGATCCCCATCTTCTCACAGAAATCTTGGAACTCGTTCGAGAGGATGTTCGACCCATTGTTTGTGATGATGCTGTGTGGCACCCCGAAACGGAATATGATGGAACGGATGAACATCACGTCATAAGTCCCCGTAGCATTTGTGATGGGCATGGCCTCGATCCATTTGGTGAACTTGTCGATGGCGACGAGCAAGAAAGTGTGACCTCCTTGAGCAGTGAAGCGGTCCGACCATGTCGAGTCCCCACTGAGCGAAGGGCCAAGCCAACGGTATTGTTTTGAGTTCCGAGGCTGGCGCACGTGGCTTAGTTGTGAACATCTAAGAGGCCACGCATCGGGTTACGATGTCAGCGGTGTCTAGCATCGTTGTCGGCCAGTAGAATCCGGCTCAAAATGCTTTTGCCGCAATAGCGCGGCTGCTTGCGTGGTGACCGCACGTGGCTTGATGTATGTCGATCAAGATCTCCCATCCTTCTTCAGGTGGGATGCACCGCTGCAGGACGCCGGGAACGCTTCGTTTGTAGAGTTCGCCTTCAATGACAGTAAAAGCTTTAGACCGTCGGGCGTTACGTCGGGTTCTGCGATGTCCGCAGGAGGTTCTTGGCGTATCATGTATGCAAGGAAGGGTTGCATCCATGTTGCTCGATAATGAGCACCTCATCTGGCTCTTCTTCACCGGTTGCGATTGCTGGGTCGTCTGTTGGTTGGTGTCAACTGCTTGGGTGAAGATGTATTCTTCTCTTTTATGGATCTCTAATGGATGACCTCCAGGAACACTCTAGACGGAACCGGGGAGCGAGTCGAGCCAATGTTAGCCAAACTTTCGGCCTCATCATTGCTATTTCGGCCGATATGACGCAGCTCACATCCTTCGAATTGGCCTTCTAGTGTATTGTAGAGATCGCGGTAAGCAATCATAGTGTCGGAGACGGCGTCACAGGATTTCATCGTCTGCTGAACGACGAGGTAGGTGTCGCCGTATATCATGAGCCTAGTGGCCCCGCAAGCTTTGGCCATGCGCATGCCATGCAGGAGGGCCTCATATTTGGCTTCATTGTTAGAAGGATTGTGAAAGTGCATTTGCAGCACGTAGCGGAGCCTGTCGCCTTTGGGTGAAATAAGCACGACGCCTGCACCGGCCCTTCGTGCCGCTTCAACCCGTCAAAGTACATCGTCCACGAACTGGACATGCAAGGCAGACCCGGAGTCTGAGCCTCCGTCCACTCGGCGATGAAGTCGGGGAGCACTTGCGATTTGATCGACTTTCATTGCTCGTAAGTTATGTTACGAGCCGAGAGCTTGATTCCCATTCGTCGACTCGTCATGTCGCCTCGGAATTGTTTAAAATGTTGGCGAGTGGAGCCTCGCTAACAACCACGACTGTGTGTTGCTGGAAGTAATGTCTCAGATTTCGTGCTGTTAGGAAGACCCCATACGCGAGCTTCTGATAGTGAGGGTAGCGTTGCTTCGTAGGTGACAGGACCTCACTAATGTAGTATACTGGGCGCTGGACGCCGTGGGTCTTGCCTTCTTCAGCTCGCTCAACTACGATCGTTGTGCTGACCACCTGAGTGGTGGCTGCGATGTACAGTAGGAGCTGCTCATCTTCTTGTGGAGAGACAAGAATTGGTGAAGTCGACAGCAGGAGCTTCAAGTCTCCAAAGGCAACACTGGCTTCTGGGATCCATGCAAAGTCTTCCTTCTTCTTTGTCTGTAACATCCCAAAATTTCAAACTTTTACATGTGCATTGCATCCGTGAGCATCATGCCACAATTGCATATTTGAATTCAAATTTGAATCTCAAAAAGGCTTTAAAAGATTTTATTTCAATTTAAACTCTAGGGTTTGCACCCAGTTGAACTTGGATCTTCAAACCACTAAGGTTTATTTATAAAAGGGGTTTATTGCATATATAAGCTATCCCATAATTTTTGGATAAATATTTGGAGTTGAAAAATATTTTATTTAAATAGTTATATAGCCCTAAAGGCATTTATATGGCAAATGTATTTTTATGTATTTTATTTTGAGGGGAAATTACTCCCAAAAGTTGAATCATGGTAAAACATGATTTTACAAATTTTCTGAAATTTATTTAGACCAATTTGGAGTTCAAAATTAAAAGATCCAAGAAATAAGAAAAACAGAAAAAGAAAAGGGCTAAAAGAAAAAAAAGGAGAAAACCGGACCGGCCCGGCCGTTTTGGGCCGAACCGGCCCAGTTCCGCGTGCCCAGCCGAACCAACCAGCCCGGTCCGCGCGTGCGCCGCACCGAGCCGCTGACAGGCGGGGCCCGCCTGTCAGGGTCGTCTTCCCCGTTTGGAAAGCGCCCGCGACGCACGCGCGCCTGCCGTTTTCGCCGCCGCGCGCCGTCTCCGCCGCAATCTCCTCTCCCGTCCTTCTTTCGGAGCCCCGAGCGCGTCCATTTAAACCCCGCGACCCCCTCTCGTCTTCCCCCTTGATTCCCCAGTCAATGACGCGCCCACGCCGCCGCGATTGCTCGCCAGAGAACGCCGCCGCCCGCCGCCGTCTCTCGCCCCGCGCCGTCACGTCGGTGAGCCAACTTCGACGCCGCCACCCTCCCTCTTCTTCTCTCTCTCTCACGCACACCATGACGCGCGCCGTCTTCATTTTCGTGCACTGCAGCACCCCGACGCCCGAGCCCGAAGCTCGCCGGAGCTCCGCCGCCCGCGCCGCCGCCTCGTCTTCGACCTAGGCGAGGACTCCGACCGCCCGACCCCGCGCCGACCCCGCGCCGACCGCGTCACCGTGTTCCCCGTGCCGTGACGCGCCTCCCCGTGACCTCCCCGAGCCGCCCTGTTGCCGGAACCGCCCGCCGCCGCTCCTCGCCGCTCGCTGGAATCTCCTCACCGGAACCCTAGCGCCGGTGAGTGTTGGGGAACGCGGTATGCTACGCTAGCACAAAATAAAAATTTCTACCGCTTCCGCCCGGATCAATGCTGTAGATGATGGATCACGAGATTACCACTAGACGCGCAGACCCGTAGCGGAAGTAGAGTCGATGTAGCGCGTTGATGGCGAGTAGTTGAACAGCCTGCTCCTCGTCGCCGATCCCACGAACAGTTCGTCCAAGCACCGCAGGTGCAGCGCCTCCGAGGTATCCACACGTACAGGGAGGAACTCCGTGCGGCGGACTGCTAGATCCGATTGTAAGGCTTTTGACGTGGAGGTGTGACGGCCGAGTCTAACTCGAGTCTGCACTGGTGCAACCCTAACCGGGTACGCCTCCTCCACTTATATAGACCTCCCTGGTGGGCTTCAACACTTGAGGCCCGTTAGGAGTCTAAGCCCGATATGAGTTGGATTCGATCCAATTCGGTCCCATCCCTTAAGCGTGTGACCCTACAGGTTCACGGTCAGACGGACACGACTATGAGCTCGGACTGCGGTCCGAGTAACACCTTACTCGTCCACTGGCACTGACTCAAGTCGATAGTTGGTAGCGGTGCGTAGCAGCACGTGCCAACTCCCGAGTGACCACAAGGTATATTGACGAACCATACAATGTGTCATATGCAACATTCCTTTTGCCTCACGATATGTGTGTCGAGTTCAAGGCGAGTGCTTGTCATCCTTGTGGATAGCTCGACTCTCTTCTCGTTCTTGTGATACAGATTCCCAAACAGGTTAACACTTAACCCAAGTCGCATGGCCATACTTTCTGAATCTGATCACTCGAGAGGGCCCAGAGATATCTCTCCGAACAGGAGGGGCAAATCCCATCTTGATCAACCATGACTCGCAGCATGCTTCTCAGCAAACCCGAAAGCTACCTTTATAACCACCCAGTTACGGAGTAGTGTTTGGCAACCCCTAAGTAGGCCGATTCACATCCCAAGCTCATGCGATGACCTCAGGTCTAGGACTGGCATATACATCGTACTTGAGACTAACAAATGACAATCATCTCGTTGTGTCTCAGTGCGGGTCTGTCCGACTCAACAATCTCATTGTCAAGTCCATGCTATCAGTCGGCAACACCTTGCCCTATGACTTGTGAAACATAGTCATCTTACTGATTCACATTGCTAGTCTAGGTTATGTGTCTGCATAACCTCAATGACCAGGGACCATTAGAACAACATCATAGAATACATAGTCTCATAAACAAATCACGTATTTATTGATACATATCAGTGATGATGTTCAAGGACAATAACAATAACTCTTGAATACATAGGAAATAACATCATCACATGATTGCCTCTAGGGCATATCTCCAACAGTGAGCCCCCATCTTCAATTCTGACCGTCCATCCATCAACAACGGCTGAGATTAGATCCATCTTTTATTACTTAAATGAACCGGTACAATCCAATAAGAACACACCCGAGATATAAAACGAAAATCTAATTTTAATCCCCCCGAATAATTAAAATGGCACTTTTGCAGAAATGCCCCTGTAACTTCAAATGATCATATTTTTTAATCTGTTTGGCCAAATTTAATGATCCACACCTTTTTGGAATCCTTAGGAAATGTAGAATCTTTTGGCACTGTCCAATTTCAAATTTATTTGAATCACATTCAAATTGCAGAATAGGGTTTTATGCCTTTTAATTCATAACTAATTATCTAGGGGTCCTTTTTAATTGAAACCAATGCCCAATTTTTTTAATGTCCTCTGTCGAATGGGACAAAGAAATAAATAGTTTGAATTAATTTATTTGGCTGATGCCAATAAAACCACATTTTAGGGTTTAAACCCTACCCTTTGCCATTTGTTTAAAACCCTTATTACATGTGCTTAATTATCAAAGCCTTGGACCCGTAGATCAGCCGAATAAAATCAACCCACTCATGTCACATGTTTTTGCATTGCATCATGGCATACATATTCTTTTGTTTGTATGGTGTGTTCATGTATGCATTGTTTGTATTGCTTAGTTTTCTCAGAGAGCGAATTGTGTGATTGCGAAGAGTGTTTGAATACCAACTACTATCAAGGCAAGTTCATTTTGACCATCATCCCATTATTTTATTATGCACTAGATTTTATTAGTTGCATTGTTAGGAGTATTACTATATCTATGCTAGTTATGATCTGTGCTAGTAGTATAGGATACCCTTTGCCATGTCCACACCACCAATCGCCATCGTAGAAGTAAAATGCTATGCTATGATAATATAAAAGGGTGGTATTATTACAATGTGAGGTTATTGAATTAAAGTATGATTTTCCTAGTGTATGGCAAAACAAGTAATTCAATGGACCGTCCTGGGTGGGCTGCTTCGAGTTTTCGGATGTCGTGACGTTAGGTCCATTTCTATGGGGCCCGCTGAGTTGTCTCTCCGTGTGATTCGGGAGCATCCATGGTCGTCTCCCCGTGCGATTTGAGGAGCGCCTGCGTCACAATGTGGGATGCCACCCGGGGTAACCAGAAACTGGACTAGTTTCCAGTTTAGTAGCTTCCAGTACAACCACATGGTATTATGGGCTTTGCCAGGATGGATGTAAGAAATAGGAACCCGGATCCGAGGTGACATCGGTATGTAGCAGTGTAGGTGGGGGCGCGTCCCTCAGGTGGTCTGGGGGATTATGTTCTGAAAATTCCTGTAGTCGATGCCGTTGCTACTCTACCCTGAGGACAGCAAGGGATTAACACGTCGATTTCTTGTGGGTAAAGTGTACCACCTCTCGAGAGTGTCAAACTAAGTACTTAGCCGTGTCCTCGGTTACGGACAATTATGAGCAACTAGATATTGGGGCTGTAAGGAAGGTCTCACTCATTCCAATTTCCTAATAAAATGAATGGATTGAACTGGGTAGGAGCATTGATGTTTCTACTCAATGTGTCTAGGTTAATAGGAGCATGGGTGTTTCTACCCTGTGTCCAATAGAATTAAATTAAAAACTACTTGATTAAAAATGATAGGATTGAACTATGATGCTTTTATGCAAACAACCAAACCCCACATAGCCAAATTATGCATGTACGTGCTAGGTCCTTTATAACTCTGGTGAACTTGCCAATACATTCAAATGTATTGACCACGTAGTGGCTGCAATTAACATTGCTGGTGTATCTGATGATGAGTGAGGTTCGTCGTTATGTTGTGGGTCATGTGCTTACATTCCAAAGGCCCTTTTGTTCTACCCTTTTCCGCTGCAATTTTGAAACATTGTTTTATGATGATGAAACAGTATTTGTTTTATGCTGCCCAAGAGGTCATGCGAGGTTGTAAGTACTATTTAAGTTCTGAATGATGCGATGTAATAAAGTACTTGACCTTTGTTTCTGTATATTTCATCATGAAACTGTGTGTGTTAGTGAGTCGATCCAGGGACTAGCACAGTAAGCACAGAGATCGAACCCTAGTAAGGGGGACGATCGCTTCATTGTCAGAAGATGGTAGAAGGGCAAAGCCTTTTCTCCTAGCCTGCCGATGAATCGACTTAGGGCTGCGAGTCGAACCGTGAGTTGCTGAAGCTCATGAGTTTTGGTCGGCTCTTTCATAGTTAGTATGTCTCTGATCTTTGTCGGATTTGCTTTAATGCCCCGGGCCAAGAGGAAGTACCCGAGGTGCTGCCCAGCGGGTACCCCGAAGGTGCACTTGGTGGGGTGCAGCTTGATTTTGTACTTGTCCAAGTTGTTGAACGTCCCCCGTATATCATCGAGAAGGGTTGCTTATTTCTTTGTTTTAATAACGATGTCATCGATATATACCTGGACAATGTTTCCCAGTTGGGGCTCCAGACTGGCCTGCATGCAACGCTGATAGGTGGCACCTGCGTTTTTGAGCCCGAAAGGCATTGTCGTGTAGCAGAAAACGCCGTATGGAGTGACAAATGTTGTCTTCACTTTGTCTTCAACCTTGAGCCGAATCTGGTTATAACCTGAGTAGGCATCCAGAAAAGACAACCGTTCGCAACCGGCGGTTGAGTCGACGATCTGGTCGATCCGCAACAAAGGGAGGTGATCCTTTGGGAAGCGCTTATCAAGTGACTAAAGTCGATGCACATGCGCAGGACTGTGGTATTTTTCTTGGAGACAAGGAGGGGGTTTGCTACCCAGGTTGCTTGTTTTATCTCCCTGATGAACTTAGCTTCGAGTAGTCGTTTAAGTGCTTCCCCGATGGCATTGCGCTTTGGTTCTGAGAAACGTCGCATGGGTTGTCGCACCGGCTTTGCGTTCTCGTCCACTTTGAGTGTGTGCTCGGCAAGTTCCCTGGGAATTCCTGGCATGTCGGCTGGCACCCAGGCGAAGATTTCCCAGCACTCACGGAGGAACTCGACGAGCGCGCTTTCCTATGCGGAAGGAAGGGTTGTTGAGATGATAGGGGTCTTGCTGGGGTCACTCGGATGGACCTGAACCTCCTTGGTGTCCGCTTTCTTGTTGTACTCGGGCTGAAGAGCCGGTTTTTTTGGTGACGGGATATTGCTCGTGATCAGTTGAAGCTTTGAGTTGCTCAAACTCTTCATGCATGACAAAGGACTCGAAGATTTTATGAAACTCCTTGTTGCAGCTATCTGAGCTTGTGAAGTGCCCCGAAACGGTGATCACACCGTTGGGCCCATGCATTTTGAGCTTGAGGCCGGCCGTGGTTTCTGGCCGGGGCAGCCGGCGAAGTGCTGAGCTGCCCCCTCTTCTTCGAAGATCTGTGTGAACACAGAAGTAAGTTAGCAGAACATATGATATTCAAGGAAACTAAGACGGTTAAAATGACAGTAAAAATACCCCGACGGTTGAGCTTGAGCACCCTGTCCGCCAAAATACTCCTCGCCGGGGTCCCCTTTGTGCGGGCAGAACCGGGGGAGCCGCCGGAGTGGCGGGGGAGGCCGCTGCAGTCGCCCCACTGCCCGCGGAAACCACGTTCCCCGCATCCGGCTGAGGCGCCCGGGGCTGCGGGCTCGCTTCCCGCTCGCTCGCCCGCTGCGCGGCCGATCGCCTCACCAGGGGGACGTCGTCTTCATCGTCGTCCTCCTCCTCCGGCGCACCCCCGCTGGCTTCCGGGGGAGCATCGTCATCGTCGTCGTCGTCGTAGTCCCCTCTGACACCCAGTGAAGAGTCGTGGGAGTTCGAGTCCTCTGACCTGGCGGAGTCCCGGTCCTGGTTGCCCTGCCCCGGCTCTGCTGCCGGCTCCTTGCCGGGCGGTGAGCCGCGGGACCGGGGGGGGGGGGGCGGTGGGAGCTTGCAACGAGGGATCCTCCACGATTCCCCACTCATTGCAGAGTGGGAGATCCCGGGCTTCCGGGTTCGGGATACCGGCATGGAGTGCATGCGCTCCAAGCGGCAGCAGCCGGAAGGTTTCATCCTCGCCGGTGATGCCCCTCACCCAGAACTGAATCTCGTCTGAGGTGAGCTCCTTGTGTTGCAGCCGGGTCCGGTCGTTCGACCCGATGTACATCCAAGCCGGATGGGAGCGCCGCTGCAGGGGAGCCACACGCCTCCCGATGAAGTGGCGCGCCACATCCGTGTCCGTGAGCCCGGTATCACGGAACGCCCTGATCTTGGCACAGATCGGGGCCAGCTCCTTGTCCTTTGGGTTGCGGAGTGTCCAGTCCACCGAGCCCTTCCCGGACCTCGTCAGTGCGCATCCAGCACCAGTCGCGGCGCCATTCATTCTCTATCTTCTTCTTCCCCAGCCGGATGAACTCCGACTTGAGCTTGTCGCGGAATTGAAACACTACACCCGAGGACAAGGGAGCCTTCGCCTCCGTTCTGGGGTAGTTGTAGTGGCGGAACAATGCCACCGACGGCATCACCCCCACAAACGCTTCACAAAGGTGTTGGAGGACAGCCAATGTGAAGAAGGACGTGGGGTGAACCTGGGCCATGATGAGCCTGTACGACTCCATGATGGCGGAAAGAAAGAAGGAGTGTGGCGGGACGAACCCGGCGAGGACGAACCTTGCGAACACCCGGAAGTACTGCTGGTCGCGGTCTGCGCCGACAAGGAGAACCTGCGTCGGCCCGTACTCGTTGTGCTTGGTGGCAAGCGCCAAGACCAACTTCTCCAATCCCTCGCCGTTGTACCTCGGGGGGGCGGGGGAAGCGAACTTCGCTCGCATCTCTTCATCCTTCTGCGCTCGTTCCGACGGCTCCTTGGAGGCCTTCTCGCGCTTCTCTCCCTTGCTGGTGCTGCCCTCGGGTCGGTTTTGGCCCTTGGAAGACATTGTGGGGAGTGAGCTTGGCAAGAGTTGGGGTGCGGAGAGCTCGGGAGGCAATGGCGAAAGCAAAAGGCAGTGGGGGTACCCTGCCGTCGGCCCTGGGTATTTATCAGGGGCTGACGAGTCACAACGGACACCCCCACGATTAGCAACTAAGTGCCCTAAAGTGTCGGGAAATCAAGATAGGGTGCGCTACGTGGCCTTAACTCCCTGTTAATTATGGAGAACGAGGCAGGGGAGTGCACCCGACCATTTCGCTCGGGAGAGTGGACCTAGAGATGCGGCTGACAAAGCCGGGTACCGGGACATTCTGCTGGGACCCACGCATCGGATAGGGCGTAGCCTAGTGTCAGAGCACGGGACTCCGGCACCGGGGATGTTGGACACCCTCTTTTTGGTTCAGTGGAGGGCGAGGAGATCGCTCCGACGATTGCCGGCGTGACTACAGACACTAAGTGTCGACAGCGAGGTTTACCTAGGTTCGGGCCACCCGGAGGTGTAACACCCTACGTCCTGCTTTGAGTTGTATTCACAAGTTTTGATGCGTACAGGTTGCCGGGGAGTCCCCGGACTAGCTACTTGTCCCTCTAAGGGACTCTGCTACTTAGGTGAATGCAATGCTACTCGCTATTGACTAGAGTTGAAACCCTTTGACCGATGGCATTGGTCCTCATGCGCACTCAATCCCACAACACCGCGCGCAGGTGCCCATGCATGCAGCGTGACACGTTCCCATCCGCGTGTCCTCACCACAAGCTTCACATTACTGTTGATCCACGCTGGGCGTCATGCAGCGCCTAGGCCACTATACACGATAAGTAAAAGGAATTGCAGCGCCCAGCCATGTAGCCGCTCTAGCCTTGCTGATCAAGACTAGCCCTTCCGATGTGACTCCTGTCTGTGCATTAAATGCACTGCGTCCGCTGTCTCGTCTTGTCTTCACTGTTCCGCTGTCCCCACTTGTAGGCCCAGGCGCGAGTTGCTGGGAGCCACTTCCCGGCGAGGGCGCCCAGTCCGTTCCGGGCAGCAGTATGCTTTTCCCTTCCCAGGACCAAGATTCCCAGGTACCCGCCTGTCGGAGAATGGTCTCCGCCATCGGGGATGCTGAGCACCCCCTTTTTGGTTCGGTGGAGGGCGAGGTGATCGCTCCAGCAATCGCCGACGTGGCAATAGGCACGAAGAGTAAACGCAAGAGTTTTTACCTAGGTTCGGGCCACCCGGAGGTGTAACACCCTACGTCCTGCTCTTTGTTATATTCACAAGCTTAAGAGTGTACAAATTGCCCGGGGGGTTCCCGGGCTGGCTACTTGGGTGGATGCTATGATGTGTTCTAATTACTTGGGTCGAAACCCTTTTTCCGGCGACATTGGTCCTCCTTTTATAAGCAAGGGGATACCACAGGTGCCACGGTGTGCAGCGTGACACAATATCGAGACGCGTGTCATGCCCACACGAAATACAAATTGGTCCATCCACGCTGGACGCTATGCAGCGCCCGTCCTACTGTATACGGTAGAAAAAGTAGCTCTTAGGGCGACTGCTCTAGCCTAGATAAACAAGACTAGACTTGCTTATAAGACTCCTGTTGGTGCATTAAATGCAGTGCGGCCACAGTCTTGTCCTGTTTTTACTGTACGGCGGGTCCCGCATGCATGCCTGAACGCGGGTTGCCGGGGTGCACTTTCCCGGGTGGCGCATCCGCTAGTTGCCGGAAGGCCTATGACTTCCCGAGGTCAGGGTCCCCGAGAGCGCTAAGTACTTGGCTCTTCGTTTTGCCTTCACTGGGGGCCGTCCCCTCGAGGCAGGCTTTCGGGCTCGTTACTTCCCGAGAGTCCTTTCTGATGCGGCCCCGTCAAAGGCGACCCACACGTCCAGTATTAGTGGGACCCCGTGGGCCACTGGTACGACACAGCCGAAGCGGGTATCGCTCTGGTTAAGGTTCTTGACTTTGACTTTACCAATGATTGCCTTTTCGGGGGTGAGCTTCCCTGGTTTATCCTTCCCGAGAGGCCAACCTGGCGGGGTTTCGTCCGTCGCGACCCACGCGTCCCATATCAGTGGGACCGCATGGGCCGCTGGTACGACAGTACCCCCCAGGTGTGGGCCGACAACCTCGAGTCCTCGGGTAGTGTTGTCCTCGGTTTGTTGCGGGGCTACGCCCTATCCGACGCTTGGGTCCAAGGAGAGCACCCCGGCCTCGTGGACCGCATCTTTAGTTCAACTCTTCCGAGCGAAACGATCGGACGCACGATCCCCGGCTTAAACCCCCATAATTACCAGTGAGTTAAGGCCACGTCACACACCCCCATCTTGATTCCCGATACTTTAGGGCAATTTATTGCTGATCATGGGGGTGTCCGTTGTGGCCCGCCAGCCCCCGATAAATACTAAAGGCTGGCGGCAAATACCCCCACGTTCTTTGCTTCCGCCATTGCCTCCCAAGCTCTCCGTGCCCCAACTCTAGC
This sequence comes from Brachypodium distachyon, assembly GCF_000005505.3. Lineage (NCBI taxonomy): Eukaryota > Viridiplantae > Streptophyta > Magnoliopsida > Poales > Poaceae > Brachypodium > Brachypodium distachyon. The sequence goes on along the minus strand of NC_016132.3, from coordinate 12,719,864 downwards.
CAAGCTCACTCCCCACTTCCGCCAATGTCTTCCAAGGGCCAAAGCCGACCCAAAGGGAGCACCAGCAAGGGAGAGAAGCGCGAGAAGGCCTCCAAGAAGGCAGCCGTCGGAACGAGCGCTGAAGGATAAAGAGATGCGAGCCAAGTTTGCCTACCCCCCCCCCCCCAAGGTACAACGGCGAGGGGGTGAAGAAGTTGTTCTTGACACTTGCCACCAAGCACACCAAGCACAACGAGCATGGGCCGACGTAGGTCGTCGACGCGAAGCACGACCTGCAATACTTTCGGATGTTCGCGAGCTTCATCGTAGCCGGGTTCATGACGCCGCACTCTTTCCTCTCTGCCATCATGGAGTCATACGGGCTCATAGTGGCTCAGGTTCACCCCACGTCCTTCTTCACATTGACCGTCTTCCAACACCTCCGTGAAGCGTTCGTGGGGGTGATGTCATCGGTGGCGTTGTTTCGCAACTAGTATTACTCGAGGACGAAGGCGAAGGCTCCCTTGTCTTCGGGTATGGTGTTCCGATTCCGCGACAAGCTCAAGTCAGAGTTCATCCAGCTGGGGAAGAAGAAGATCGAGAACGAGTGATGCCGTGAATGGTGTTGGATGCGCACCGACGAGCTCCAGGACTTCCATGAGGAGCACCTCAGCCCTCCAAAGGGCTCCGGGGACTGGACGCTCCACGACCCGAGGGACAAGGAGCTGGCCCCGATCTGCGCCAAGATCAAGCCGCTCTGTGACGCCGGGCTCACGGACACGGACGAGGCACGCCCCTTCATCAGGAGGCGCATGGCTCCCCCGCAGCAGCGCTCGCATCCGGCATTGATGTACACTGGGTCGAATGACCGGACCCGGCTGCAGCGTGAGGAACTCAACCCAGTCGAGATTCAGTTCTGTGTGAGGGGCGTCTTGGGTCATCTTGGCGCCCTCTCATGTACTACATTCCTCCGGCATGATATTGGCATTAAGTTAGTTGTGTGTCTACACAATAATAAATTTATGAAGCATGAAACTCACGTAGACTAAGTGTACATGTAAGGAAAATCTCATTATGGTATGAGCTGACACTATGTAACATAAAAAATTTATTGACAGGAAGACAAATAGAAATGATAACGAAACAATCAAGCACTCATGTATGCAATATTCAGTGCCTTAAGTGCAATACTGTGTCTATGCTCCTACAGTATGTTATATCAAACTAATCATGTAGACGAACTGACATCTTTCTAATACTTCCTCCGTCTCATATTAAGTTACTCCAATTTGTCTAAAATATGGACATATTTATATACTAAAATATATCTAGATACATGTAATAGAAAGTCACTTAATATGAGACGGAAGGAGTAGTTCATTGGATGCGAATAATGATATTCTATTATGACAACTCAAGTAAATTAATCTGCCTGCTAAAGAGAATATAATGACATAATGACAAGCCAATGCTATTCAACATTAATGTAGTTTTCAACATTGTGTCCTGCATCTCCAACAGCCATCTGCATACAGAGCACCGAAATATGATGATTTTTCCTATCAAACCAAGTAAACATGAATCGAAGTAAATTTGGATTCTGGAAATAGCTAAACAGTAGCCCAGCTTAGCGCATCGCTAGAGCATCACAGTTGCCCTTCTGTTTATTTTTTCCCATGAAGTCAAGGAAAATGAGTTAAGCGGTGGTACTAGACACAAACACGTAATAGATCTGGTGGCTTATTGATGGATCTATGAAGTGTAGGTCGTGGTTACGAGTTCGCGTAGCATCAATTTTTTCATGAAATTATATTTAAGGCCAGGTGTTGCCCGCGTGTCAGTCGGTGTGCGGACTTGCTGTAACTTGGCGGGACCCACAGGTTGACCCAGTCCCACAGGTGTGGCGGGCCCCGTCATGGTTAGTGAGGCCAACATATTAGTGTATGGGCCCATGGAGTGGCTGGTCCAGCTAGTCAGTCCGTTTGCTGGTCGAGTGTTCAGTCAGGCACACGTGGTAGATTCTGACTAAGTCAACATGTGCTGGTTCATGTCAATGGGTCCCACATGCCATTTGGACTCAAGTCCAATAGTAGTCTGCGCACGTAAGCATTGAACAGACACATCTAAACATGACACGTGGGCGAAAATGTTGAGGTGGCTGCCAAGTTATGATGATCTAAATTGGTCACGGTCCATTAGAAGTAGCATCATAATTTATTTATGACCATTTCGTGTAACGAAATTATGACCTTTTGGACCCAAATGGTCATAAATATTTAGTGTTTAGACCTTGCTGAGCACTCTACGACCATTTGCTGCAAAATGGTCATAAATTTATGACCATTTCTTTCATAGTCACTAGTAAAAGGTCACAAATGGACACATTTCTTGTAGTGATGGGGGCGCGCCGGAGGAAGACGACGATGAATACGACGCCCCCTGTTGAGGCGGTCTGCTGTGGAGCGAGCAAGCAAGCGGGAAGCTGGCCCACAGCCCAAGCGCCTCAGCTGGATGCGGGTACCGGGGTCTCCGCTGGCAGGGGGGCGGCGACGGCAGCCGTCCCTGCTACTCCAGCGGCTCCGCTGGTTCCCCCCGCACAAAGTGGACCTCCGGCGAGGAACATCTTGGCGGATAGGGTGCTCAAGCTCAACCCAACGGGGTAAGTTCAATGTCACTTTATCTATTTCAGTTTCCACGAATTTTACATACTCTGCTAATTTATTTCTGCAATTTCCCAGATCTAGGGAGCAGTCCAGCACCTAGCCGGCAGCCCCAGCCAAAAAACCCGCCCGACATCGGGCGGTGGTGTCATACCAGTGGCCCACGGGGTCCCACTGGAACGGGACGCGTGGGTCATCAGTGACAAAGCCCCAACAGGTTGGCCTCCCGGGAAACGATAGGTCCGGGAGGCCTGCCTCGAGGAGACGGTTCTTGGTGAAGGCAAAGCCAAGGGCCGGAACAGAAGAAGCGTCCGGGAACTCAGGTCCCGGGAAGTGGAAGGAACGCCTCCCCGGCAACTAGCCGGGTGCGCTAGCCAGGAAGGGGCACCCCAGCACCCCACGCTCGGGCATGCCGGCAGGGCCCATAGAACAGTGAAGACAGGACAAGACGGTGGGCGCAGTGCATTTAATGCACCGACAGGAGTCTTATCAGCAAGCCTAGCCTTGCTTAGCAAGGCTAGGGCGTCTACTCTACAAACCGTTTTTTCTACCGTGTATAGTGGACCGGGCGCTGCATGTCGTCCAACGTGGATCAGCGGAAGTGTGTTTCATGTGGCTGTGACACGGGTTTAGGAGACGTGTCATGCTGCATGCATTGGCACCTGTGGTATCTCCTTGTCTATAAAAGGAGGTCCAATGCCACCGGTCAAAGGGTTCCGATCAGTCTTAGATCTAGCTCTAGTTAGAGTCTTAGCCAAGCAGCTCCCGGGGAACTCCCGGGGCACCTTGTAAGCCACATACATAATCTGGAACACAACTAAAAGTAGGACGTAGGGTGTTACACCTTCGGGTGGCCCGAACCTGGGTGTCCACACTTCGTGTCTATCGTCACGTCAGCGATCGCCGGAGCAATCGCCTCGCCCTCCACAAAACCAAAAAGGGGGTGCTCGGCATCCCCGGTGCCGGAGACCCGTGCTCCGACATCTGGCGCGCCAGGCAAGGGGGGTGTAGAGAGCTTCGGGTGACCGCCGGCATCATCGTCTTCATCACCGGCTTCTTCATCTACGACATCCTCAACGACTGGCTCGCCATGCCGCCCAAGAAGGCAGACGAGCCCCGGGTCGACTTGCGCGACACCCTCGCCATGCGCACTCGATCCCACAACGCCGCACGCTCATCGCAAGTACAAGGGGACCAGGGGTCCCCTCCACGGCAGCAGCAGAGCTGTCGGCTCCACCTCCTCGGCCGTCGGCAGACAACCGGCTGAGGGGCCTGCGGCGCCTAGCGTCGGAGCCAGCCACGCGAGCGACCACACCGTCACGCGCGCCAGCCAGCGAGTCCACTTGCGGGCTGAGGACGCGCAGCGACAGCTGCGCCACGACTATAGCACGTTGCGTGCGACGCCAACGGAGTCTCGCCCCACAGACGTGCGGCCTGTCAAGCAGAAGGTTCGCCGGCAAGCACAGGAACGCAAAGACTTCATCCAGCAGGAAGTAGAGAAGCTCAAGAACGCCGGGCGATCATGGAAGTGTTGTACCCCACTTGCTTAGCAAACCCTGTTGTAGTTCCTAAGGCTGGAAATAAATTGCGCATGTGTCTAGACTTTACTGATCTTAATCGCGCATGTCCTAAGGACCCCTTCCCTATACCCCGAATCGATCAAATAATAGATTCTACAGCAGGTTGTGAGTCTTTGTGCTTTCTGGATGCCTTCTCCGGCTACCATCAGATTAAGATGGCAGTCGAAGACGAGGAGAAAACAGTGTTTATCACCTCGGTTGGCTGCTACTGTTACACATGCATGCCTTTCGGGCTGAAGAACGCGGGCTCGACATTTCAGCGCGCCCTGCGCGAGTGTCTGGGACCCCAGCTAGGCCGGAATATCGAGGCCTACATGGACGATATCGTCGTCAAGTCGCGGCATAGGGACTCGCTCGTCGGCGACCTGCAGGAGACGTTCAACAACCCCGAGAAGTGCACATTCGGTGTGGACTCGGGGCACTTGCTGGGCTTCCTGGTGTCTCACAGGGGAATTGAAGCTAACCTACAGAAGATCAAGGCGATCGAGAAGATGGAGGCACCCCGCAAGGTTAGAGACGTCCAGCGCCTCAACGGGTGCGTTGCGCCGCTTGGGCGTTTCATCTCAAGACCGGGCTAGCGAGCCCTGCCTTTCTTCAAGGTGATGAAGAAGAAGGGTCCAATCAATTGGACTCCCGAGGCTGAAGCGGCGTTCTAGGACATTGAAGAAGTACTTGAAATCGCCGCCGATCCTCGTCCCCCCAAGCCGGGCGAGCCGTTGCTACTATACCTGGCAGCGACGGACCAGGTAGTGAGCTCCGTGCTCGTTGCCGAGAGGGAAGAGCAAGCCCCGGGGGCTGAGACGGAAGGGCCGGGGGCTCCCGGCGGGCTAGAGGAACCCCCGGCTACCACCTCTGCGCCTGGGCCCGAGGGACAGCCCATGCAGGCTGCCCCCCGCAAGAGGCTAGTACAACATCTGAGTACTTCGTTAGCACGGTGCTGCGCGATGCCCGGGTACGGTACCCGCAGGTCCAGAAGCTTCTGCTCTGGGTCCTGCTCGCTTCACGGAAGCTGCGCCATTACTTTCAGGCGCACAGCATCATGGTGGTGTCGGGGTTCTGCCTAGAGCGGGCCCTCATCAACCGTGAAGCCACCGGGAGGGTGGCCGAGTGGAGGATGGAGCTGGTGGAGTTCGGACCGTGTTTCGCAAACACCAAGAGCATCACGAGCGCCGCTCTCGCCGACTTCGTCGCGGAGTGGACATCGACGGGCATAGAGGAAGAAGAGCCGGAAGCGAGCCTTCCTGGCAGATTGGACGGAAGGGTATTGGGTCATGTACTTCGACGGCGCCTTCTGCTTGCAGGCCGCCGGTGCCGGAGTGGTGATCGAGTCGCCCACTGGAGATCAGCTCAAGTTCGTGATACAGCTCGACTTCGCCAACTTCACCAACAACACAGCCAAGTACGAGGGGCTGCTTGCCGGGCTGCGCACGACGATCGCCCTCGACATCAAGCCTTTGGTTGTTCGCGGGGACTCCCAACTCGTGATCAACCAGGTAAATAAAAACTACGACTGCCCCCAAATGGCAGCGTACGTGGAGGAAGTTCGAAAACTAGAGTCCAGGTTCAAGGGTCTTCGGTTTGTTGTGGATGAACTGTCCAAATGGGCAGCGGAATGCAGCAAGGTGCCTCCTGGGGTGTTCGTACAGAGGCAGTCAAAGCCCTCTGTCGATCCCAAGATAGTTGCCGGGGAAGCCCTTCCGGCAACTCAAGGTGACCCTGCAGCTGTGGGGGACCATGCCACCAATTTTGTGGCATGCGCTAGCCGGGAACCACCACCCTGGGGGACGGATATTATTCGTTACCTCAGGGACGGGACCCTCCCGGAGGAAGACGTTACAGCGGAGCGAGTAGCCTGGCAGGCCAAAATGTATGCCCTGGTGGACGGGGAACTCTACTAGAGGCGTCCTAACGGAGTCATGCTCCTCTGCGTGCCCCAGGAAGAAGGGCGCACGGTGCTGGAGGATATACATCGAGGCACATGCTCGCACCATGTGGCCTCCAGGGCACTGGCTAGGAAAGCATTCCGGCACGACTTTTACTGGCCGACAGCACTAGCCGACGCTGAGCAATTAGTCAAGACTAGGGAAGCGTGCCAGTTTCACACCAAGAAGAGCAACCAGCCAGCGCAAGCCCTACAAGTCATCCCGTCCTCGTGGCTGTTCGTGGTCTGGGGGCTGGACATCGTCGGCAAGTTGCCGAGAGCAGTTGACGGCTACGAGTAGTTGCTCATGGCCATCGACAAGTTCTCGAAGTGGATCGAGGTGGAGCCTATCCGAGCCGTCACGGCGCAGGCGGCCATCAAGTTTTTCAAGGGCATCATCACCGACAACGGCACGCAATTCACTAGTGTAGTGTTCCAAGCTTACTGCGAGGAAATGGGCACTAAGATTCACTTTGCCTCTGTCGTTCATCCAAGGAGCAATGGGCAGGTGGAGTGGGTCAACGCAGAGGTGCTGCTGGGGCTCAAGACGAGAACATTTGACAAGCTCAAGGGCCACGGGAAACACTGGGTTGAAGAACTCCAGCCCGTGATGTGGTCGCTGCGGACCACACCAAGTGGGGTGACGGGTCAAACTCCGTTTGCCCTCGTCTACGGGGCAGAAGCTGTGCTGCCCTCGAGCTCAATATGGGTCACCTACGGTACGCGCGTACGGCAACAAGAGCCAACACACGCAAGGATTGATGACCTTACCTCATCGAGCAGATTCGATGCCGGGCTGCTATGCGAGCTGCAGGCTACCAGCAGGGACTCCGTCGTTATCACGACAGGAGAGTCCATCCTCGAGGGCTCGAGGTTGGAGACCTTGTCCTGCGCCAGATACAAGGAACGAAGGCGCGGGAACAAGTTGACTCCAATTTGGGAAGGCCCTTTCCAGGTAGTGCAGGTGACCAGACCGGGGGCTGTCAGTCTGGAAACCGAAGAAGGCTTGCCGCTGCCCAATAGTTGAAACATTGAGCACCTGCGCAAGTTCTACCTGTGAAACGGTGGCGCCTTACCCACGGGTGATGCTGCGGCACCGTGCCTCTTTAAGCTAGTGTAGCCGGGCAAGGCTCGATTGTAATCCGCTAGCACAAAGTTGAATAAAGATAAGTGTTGCTTCAATGAATACTGTACTTTGCTGTCTATGAGTGCTTCTGTCTCCTGCTCTAGATGCACAGAATTGTCTCCTCGTCCTTGGCTATGAGCAAGGGGCTGTCGGAACCTCGGAAACCAAGCTCGTTGCCGGGACATCCCGAGAAACGAGGCCTAGCAGTTGCCGGACCTGTCTGCAACGTGCTATGTGCCAGCAAGGCACCACGGGAGTATTAAGATGCTCACACTCAAGTCTGAGGTCAACTCTTCTGTGCCCGGGGGCTGGGAGGCAGGAGGTTATCCAGTTTGAAATGTTTTTCGTGCATTTCAAATTTTTTTGCTATGCACGTTGGGCACTGCAGGAATCTAACACGCAGAGTAAAGATGGGGCGAAGGCACACTGTGATGCTCATGGGGTGGTCACGGGTGTCGTCGTCTTGCGAGTAAGTTGTACATATATGGCAAATATTTCGAGGCTTGACGCATGAAACTGAGACAGGGCCTGTGCCTCCACGCGGCGAATGGTGGTCCCGCACGTGTGGAGGCGAGGGCAGCGCTTCGGCTATTTAAAGAGACCAGGGCAAGTGCAGCACCAGCAACGGGCAAGAAGGCAAGAGATGTCGCAGAGAGGCGAGGGTGATGCATCCCTCTGCGCTTGTCGCTGAGGGTGTTCCCACCATCTTGGCCCTGCCACATCTCTTACGAAATGACACCAGAAGTGGCGATGAGACGAGCGAGAGGCGTCGCAAAGACGCGGTGGGGGTGCATGCCTCCGCGGCTCCGAGGGTGCCGCTGGAGGGTGCACGGCCACCGCGTCCTTGCCACGGCTCTCAAAAAGGTGCTGCAAGACCAAGGAGAGCGGGAAGCTAAGTACTTTGTTTTGGGTTCTTGGCTCTTCCTTTAGTAGCGCTGGTTTGCCAAGGTAAGCTCGGTCCCCGTGCTGCCGGAGCATAGGAAGGACGCTTGCGGGGTGAGGACGCCCCCGACACATGGCTCACGGGTCCGTCCCGGGGGCGTGCGCGCTGGGGTAGTTAACCCGCAGGCGGATTGAGTAGCCGCTGTTGTTTGGTCCTAGGTCGGCACCGCGAGTCCGTCCTGGGTTCCTAGTCTGGCCAAGCATGCGGTTGTCGAGTCCCCGGATACGCTAGGATAAAACACGAGAAGGACAGAGCCTGTCCCCAGCAAGCTAGTTTTAGGCAAAGAAGCAAGTAAAAGTAGCATTGGATATAATGAAGCTTGAGCAAACGAGTTAACAAATAACACTTGTGATGACAAGGAAAAGCTAACACAAAAAGTTCTAAGGTGCCATGCGCCACTTGCAGGGAAATAAAAAAAACCGAAAAGGCAGACAATAATGCAGGAGGCGCTCCCGGGGCGGCCGCGTCGACATCAGGAGCATCCTGTGCGCCGGGGGCTTCCCCGGCAACCTCCTCGTCAGCGGCTTCGGCTTCATCGACCTTGCCCTGCATCCGCGCCACCATCTCGTCCACTACGCCCTGCACTGCTTCCCGGTGGGTCTTGGCCTCTTCCTCGTCCGACCAGGCATCAAAGACCGACTCGAACGGGAAGTCGGGGTGGGCGGAGTGGACCCGGGTAAGGATTTTCCTGGCGACCTGCTCGGCTGCAAGGCCGACTTGCCGGTCCCCGAAGGCCGTGACGCAGTTCTGTAGGCCGCTCAGACGACCAACGAAGTCTGCGAAGAAGGAGGTGAAGCTGCCCATGTTTGCCCCGTCGAAGGAGGCCACCGGGATGTCGAACCCCTGCAGCGCCTCCACCGCCGAGTCCGCCGGCTTCTTCAGACTGGCTCCCTCCCCCGTCCTGCGGGCCCGCCGCTCGATGCATGCACCGCGAGCTTCCTGGGCTTGCAGCTTGTGTTCGCGGCACTCGGACTTCAGCCTGCCGATCTCGTCGTCGAGTAGCCGGAGTTCCTGCCGAGTCATGTCAAGCTCGCCCGAAAGGGAGGAGCTAGCTTCCTGGGTGGCCTTGAGCTGCCCCGCAAGCTCGCGCTCCCCGGAGCGAGCCTGGTCCTACCGCTCCTTCTCCCGGCGCGCCGAGGCTTCGGCTGCTGCGGCAGCCGCCATCTCCAGCTCTCCGATCTCACAACGGAGGCACTGGATCTCCAAGGAGTAGTTGGATAGTAAGTCCGTCTTCTTCCGAAGACACCCCTGGAACAAGTCCAGAGCCGCCTAGTGCTCCTCCTCGCTCTTGGCGTGCATGGCCTTCACCAGCTCGAGCTCCCGCTGGTGCTGTTGCCGGAGGACTTCAGCCTCTGGCACCCCTTGCACGGCGGGCGCCGCCTTGGCTTGCCACGCCTGCTGCAGCTCCCCCCGGAGGCGCTGCAGCTTGGCGCGCTGCGCCCAGTTCCGCCAACACGTGGGCGTGGTGCTGCTGCGCGTCGTTGAAGAAATCGACGAATATCCGCTGTTGCTGCTGGATGTTGTCGATCACCTGGTGTCCTTGTTGGAACACGCTGGGGTCGAAGGTAATCCGACCCCATGACCGCCCGACGAGCTCCCCTGCTCCCGGGCTGAAGGCAGCCCTGGCGGAGGAGGAGAACCCCGCCGCGACTGTCTGTGATCCTGAGGGCGCGTCGGGATTCGACGACGCGCCCCCGGCCTGGCCAAGCCCCGCTGCTCCTTTCCCGTCCAAAGGGGCGGGCCGGGGGCTCGGAGGCTTCTCCACAGCACCGCCGCCTGCTCCGGCTGGCGGAGGCTACTCCGTGTCGCTTGCCACAGATGGCGCCGCCTGCGTGGCGTCGCCTGTGGCAGCAGTCGCGGCCCCGGCAGGTGCCGGCGCAGATTGTTGAAGGGCTCCGACGGAGGCAACCTCCGTCAGAGCATCGTCGTCGACCTCGCCGGTGAGGTCGATTACCCGCACCTCGGTGGGCGCGGACACGGCCGGAGCATCCCTGGCAACTGCACAAAGAGCACCTGCGTCAGTCTAGGAGATGGCGAAAATAAATAAAAGAAATGTTGGAGTTTGCACGTGCCTGCCGCCGGGCCGGTGCCTTGCGAGCTCGAATCGGGGACCCTCGAGTCCCCAGCAGCAGCTGCCGCCATCACAACAGCCGCGTCCGCCGCATTGTGGTCACCACCGCCTGATGTCGGGCGGGGCTTGTTGGTCAGGGCAGCCGGCGACGTACTGGTCTGCCCCCTCTTCCTCGAAAAACTAGAAAATGTAAAAATAAGTTAAGTAGGCATGAGAGTTCGCAAAATCTAAGGTGTTCTGGACAACATTGAACTCACCCCGCCGGTTTGAGCTGCAGCACCCTGTCCGCCAGGATACTCCTCGCCGGGGGGCTGCTTCGCGCGGGGGGAACTGGCGGAGCCGCCAGTGTAGTCGGAGCGGCTGCTGCCACCGCGTCGATCCTTCCCGGAGGCCCCAGCCCCCACGTCGGCGTGAGGCTCCTGAGGCTGCGGGCTGGCCTCCTGCCTGCTCGCCCGCTCCGCCGCAGACCGCCTCACCAGGGGGGCGTCGTTGTCCTCCTCCGGCGCGACCCCATGGGCTGCCAGGGGGGCGTCGTCGTCGTCGTCGTCATCGCTGAGGTCTCCTCCGACGCCCAGCGAGGAGTTGTCGGAGTCCGAGTCTTCTGGCCTGGCGGACCCCTGGCCTTGGCCCCCCTTCCCCGAATCAGCACCAGGCTCCTTGCCCTTGCGGGGCCTGGGCTGCGGGCTGGAGGGCTGCGTCGAGGGGTCCACCACGATCCCCCACTCATCGCAGAGTGGGAGATCCCGGGCTCCCGGGTTCGGGATCCCGGTGTGGAGGGGTGCGCTCCAAGTGGCGGCAGCCGGTAGGCTTCGTCCTCGCCGGTGATGCCCTTCACCCAGAATCGCACCTCCTCCAGCAGGAGGTCTGTGCGTTGCAGCCGGGTTCGGTCACCCGGTCCAGTGTACATCCACGCCGGATGTGAGCGCCGCTGCAGGGAAGCCATGCCCCTCCTGATGAAGTGGCGCGCCACATCCGTGTCCGTGAGCCCAGTCTCACGGAGCGCCTTGATCTTGGCACAGATTAGGGTTAGCTCCTCGCCCTTCTGGTCACGGAGCGTCCAGTCGTCAGAGCCCTTCGGGGGACCGAGGGGCTCATCATGGAACTCCTGGAGCTCATCGGTGCGCACCCAGCACCAGTCGCGGCACCACTCGTGCTCGATCTTCTTCTTCCCAAGCCGGATGAACTCCGACATGATCCTATCGCGGAACCGGAACACCACTCCCGAGGATAGGGGATCCTTCCCCTCCACCCTCAGGTAGTAGTAGTGGCGAAATAGAGCCACCAGTGGCATCACCCCCACGAACGCTTCACAGAGGTGTTGGAAGACAGCCAATGTGAAGAACGACGTGGGGTGAATCTGCGCCATGATGAGCCCGTAGGTCTCCATGAGACCCGGCTACGATGAATCTCCTGAAGACCCGGAAGTACTGCGGGTCGCGCTCCACGCCGACGGGGAGAATCCGCGTCGGCCCGTACTCGTTGTGCTTGGTGGCGAGCGCCAAGACCAGCTTGTCAACCCCCTCGCCGTTGTACCCGGGGGGGGGGGGGAAGAAGGCGAACTTAGCCCGCATTCCCTCATCCTTCAGGGCTCGGTCCGACAGCTCCTTCTTGCTAACCTTCTCGCGCTTCTCCCCTTTGCTGGTGTTCCCCTTGGGATGGTTCTGGCCCTTGGAAGACATTGGCGGAGGTGGGGAGGTGATTTGGTTGGAGTTGGGGCGCAGAGAGCTTGGGAGGGGGCAATGGCAGGAGCAAGAGGCAATGGGGAGAGCCCGCTGCCAGCCTTGGGTATTTATCGGGGCTGGCGGGCCGCAACGTACACCCCCCCGATCTGCAATAAAGTGCCCTAAAGAATCGGGGATTAAGAGGGTGGTGCGCGACGAAGCCTTAACCCTCTCGTGATTAAGGGGGATAAGGCACAAAATCGTGCGCCTCAACCGTTTCGCTCGGAAGAGTGGATTTGTAAATGCGGCCCACAAGGCCGGGTGCCAGGGCGACTCCTCGTGGGACCCACGCGTCGGATAGGGCGTAGCCAGGCAGCTGACCGAGGATAGCACTTACCGGGAGCTTCAAGGCTGCCGGCCCATGCCCGGGGGCTATTGTCGTCGCTCGGTACTCCGACACCGAGGGCGTGCAGCCACGTCCCCCTTTTAGGTTTGGTAGGGGCGTCTGGGGTGGAGACCAGATGATTGCCGGCACAGCCGATGAGGCCCTACGGGGCCGGCGAGGCAAAGTGCTAGGGGTACGCGCTGGTCCAAGAACAGACGCACGCACGTTTTTTACCCAGGTTCGTGCCACCCGGAGGTGTAAAACCCTACATCCTGCCTGTCTGAGCTGATATTGATTACGGATCAAATGTTTACAGGTTGCCGGGCAAGCTCCCGGGCTTTCTCTCAGTGGCTAGGCACTCCTCACTACTCTTCGCCGGCTGCCTACTGGAGCCAGTAAGCGTCTATCGAGCGAGCTTCGCCCGAACCAACTAACTGACCTACTGACTCTCCTCTCCCACTGTCTGACCCGTCAACCCTCTAACCCCCTTGACCGTTGGCATGGGTCCTCCTTTTATACACAAGGGGGTGCCACATGTGCCACGGTGCATGGGCTACAAGTGTCCAACGGGGAGGCACGCAGCTCTCCCTGGTGAGCTGGTGGCATGCATGGGTGCCACCTCCGCCGCTAGGGGCCTAAGACCCTAGGGTAGGATTGGACAACCACTGTTCCTTGGATCGGACGGTAACTACCTGTCGGTCGGCTCGTTTACTGAGCCGCGCGCCTTACTCCTTGCCTTGATGGGACCGCGCGTTCCGCGCCCGTCACGCGCTTGTGTGGCGCTGTCCAGCGGGCCCCACGACCCGAGGCGGGGGCACGCGTCCGGGAACCCCCAGTCCCCGTAAGTCGGCCCGGGAGGCACCCGGGCCCAGCGCGCCCGGGACCTTCCTCCCGGGAAGCAGCTTCCCGGGAGGTGCCTAAGCGGGAATATTCCCAGAAGCCCCGCTAGCCCCTTGCGGGCTGGTAGCTTGCCGGGAAACTCGTTGGCGCTCCCCGGGATGAGACCTTCCCGGGAACCCCGGGGGGGGGGGGGGGGGCACGCGTCGCGCAGCGGTGGTACCCCGGGTGCCACTAGTGCGACAGTAGCCCCCGGGCGTGGGCCGGCATCACCTGTTCCCGGAAGGGTCTCTTTCTAGTCGGTTGCCGGGCTACGCCCTTAACCGACGCGCGGGCCCTCGATCAGCTGCGGGCCCGCGTCCCTTCGCTGCCCCGTGTACGGCGCCGCCAAAAGCGGAGGGGTGGGCGCGAGATTTTCGCCCTAACTCCCCCCCCCTAAACAGGGTAGTTAAGGCCACTCCGCGCATTACTCCCAGTGATTAGGAGTTATCCCCGCGCACCCGTAGGGTACGGAACCGGCCGTTACCAAACGACCGGGCGTCATAAAGCTTCCACTGTTGGCAACGGGGAGCAGCACTTCGCCCTTTCGTCTCCATCCTCTTCCGCATCTCGCATCCCTGCGCTCTTGCTAGCCTCCGACCTCGCCCCCCATGGCGCCCCCCACCACCAGGAAGGGGAAGGATGTCCAGTCTTCGAAGAAGCCTGCAACCAGCAAGACCGAGGCGGCACTCAAAGCGGCCGCCGCCAAGGACCAGAAGAGGCGGGAGATGCGCGCAAAAGTAGCCTTCTTCCACCCTGGCTACAACGGCGAGGCGCTGGGGAAGCTCCGGCACGCCTTCGCCTCCAACTTCAATGTGAGACCCCAAGACTGAATTTATGCAATCTAGCCCCAAATGCTAACTTGCGCATAAATCAAGTCCCAGTGCCTCCCTACGACGAACACTTCACAACATACACGCAAGGTGTTCATCGCAGGTTAGAACAACAATGATATCATTACATCACTCTAAGACACAAGAAAGAAGTCAAGCTCATACATGGAGCCAAAATACCAAGTTATTACAACTCACGGGCACATGTCCACAATCATCATTACACCAGCGGAAGCAAATTATGCCCGAGTACGGACAAGTTACAAATATTGCCTAAGAGGCTGAAACTGAAAAGGAGAGCCGCCACAAGTTCTCAGAACCCTGCTCTGGAATCTTCTGGCTAAACGTCGAAGCTGTAGTCATCGAACTCCACGAAGTAACCACTCACCTGTTCCTCCGAAAACTCTGGGGAAAACAACGTTGCAAAGCAACTGAGTACAAAGTACTCGCAAGACTGACGGGAGATCTGAACTAGAAATGCAAGAAGTCTCAAAGGATGGTGAAAGGTGGGTTATGCAGCAGCGATATATATCTGGAGAGACACACTAATGACATCGTCTAGATAGAAGATAAGGAGCGTCTACCAAGTGAGCTGATCTTCTATCAACTAACACCAAACAGAACACAACCTCTTATCACCCCCTCAACCCCTTGTGAGGAAATGATCCAAAGGCACTCACACTTAAGCAGTTTTAAGCATATCCATGATTCAGGCTAGTTACTACTCAAGTTTTCAGGGATTAAGTTAATTAAATGGTATGAGTTCTCTATGATCAAGTAATGACCAACCAAGTCGTCCATAACCGCGGACACGGCTTTCCGAAAGATTTATCCCTGCAGGGTGTGCCAATTTACCCGTACACATTCGTCCAACCCTTGATGCCACTAGCATGGAACACACGCAAAAGCATGTGCCGGCAGGATTGAGCGACACGACGTTTCCAAGCCCCACAACTACTCCAGGGGACCAACCCAACTGAGTCTAATCCGAAACGAGAGCCCGGCCGAAGCGTTGTACGGACTCAAGAGTTGCGTGGACAGCTGGTAGTGGTTCATTGTCCGCAGAATGACCACTCCAGACTAGTGCCGCAGTCCTATATGCATGCAAAGTAACAACAAGTCTCCAAACACAACACCAGTGTCCATGCGATATGCCAAATGGAATGTCCGAACTATGTGGCCCCTGGAAGAGCTATGAAACGAGTACTAAGCCGAGGGGGAACCCATATATTCTCCCACGAGCGGTTAGCGCGAAGTTTCTTGGGTCGGCGAAAACGAGAACTCAGTCCTTAGGTCGGCGCCAATGGAACAAAACACCAATGCGTTAGCATGGCCTCCCATCGTTGCCTTGTGCAGTCAATAATAGGTCACAGTTTAATAATTGCAATTAAATACAGAAAAGTAGCAGGTGGATGTAGCAGTTGTATAACCCCAAGTAAGGACACTAGACGAGCAATCTAAGCAAGACTTCTAATGACCAACTAGAGCAAAACAAGATGTGACATGGTATTAGGACAAGGAACAAGACAACAGGCATTTGAGTAGAGCTGACTAAAGCTATGCAATCCTAGAGGCATCGTGACAAGAACTAAGAACGTAACTTAATGCAAGAATGAGAGAGAGGCATTGGTACAAACAACATGTTCAAGGAATGGTTGCTTGCCTGGATTCTCGGTCGCTGGGCACCGAGAGAGGGGATCCGAAGAAGTGTAGGAGCCCAGATCGTCGACGGAGTAAGACGGAGTCGCTATCGTAAAGATCCAAATCATACAATATGCGAGTAAGTAACACTTCATAGGTGCAATGCACAATACAACATGAGATGGCATGTGACAACATGATGCAACCATATGCAAGTGAAAAGGTTTATTTAGCAACAAAGTTAACCATTAGATGATTAGATCATGGTAAACAGGAGCTCTAAAATACACAAATGGCCTAACCAAGTATGCTACAGTGTTCTACTAGTTACAGGGATCAACTTTGATGTTTACATTATCCACAGAAGAGTTACCAATTTAAACTAGAGACTAAACAAGTTCATACGTTTGAAGTAAATCTGGATCAGATTTGAAATTTGAAACCTCAAAATGTAATCCTAATTGCACAGTTAAATTCCTTGCATTTTTTTCTGATTCCAAAACATATATGGATTGCCCAAATTGGATATAGCATGCATCTCCTAGGATTTAAACAAGATTAACTTCATTTATGCAATTAAACAAAACCAAAAAGAAATCCACTCGGAACCGGCGCATGGACTCGGTCCATCGGGCGCATCGGTGCACCAGGCGACTGACAGGTGGGTCCAAGGGGCCCACGTGTCAGTGGCCGGTTTCAAGCACAAAAATTTGGGGGTTCGGGGATTCGAACGCGGGTCGCGCTGACCGAGCGAACAGACGAGGGAGCTAGCCAGGCGGGCGGTGGAACGGCTCTTACTAGCTACAGGGCGCAAACCAACTTAACCCAGCCCAAGCGGGCGGCCTGTGAGCACGCGCGGCGGCCACGGCGAGCATGGACGCCGGCGACCAAGCTAGCCGCGGAGGGACACTCTAACTCGGAAAAACGGTAGCGCGCGGAAACAACTAGCCTAGGTGGCACGAAGGCCATCACATGGTCCTTAGCTAAACGACGGCGCGACGACGAGCAGAGGCTTGCCGGCGACAAGCCGGAGCATGCGGGCGGCGCTACGAGGCCACGGTGCATGAAAATCGGCGCGGAAAGAGGCAAGAGGAAGAGAATCTCACCTCGGATCTTCAGGAGGAAGCTGACGAGGGAAGAGGCGATGGCTTCGCCTGAATTTGGCCGGAGACGAGCCGCGGCCGGAATTGGGGAAGATGTCCTAGGCGTCGATGTAGGGGCTCTCCGTCCAATTTCTTGCACGGGCGCGTAGATGACGAGGAGGCTCAGCTTGTGACGCGGTCGGGGCGGCACCGTTTGGCCGGAGACGGCGGTGCGACGCGGTGGCGTCCACGGCCGAAGGAGCGGGCGACGGCGCTGCGCAGAAGGGAAGGGGGAAAACCCTAACTAGGGTTTCCTAGAGGCGGCGTGGCCGGGGGCCTCACCGGTCGGGACGGAGAAAAAGCAGAGGAAGAAGAAGGCTTGTGAGAGAATGCGCACTTTTGGAGTTTACGCTTTCGTCGCGGGAAAACGGGAAGCTGGGCGGTGCGCTGGCGGTTGGGCTGAGCCGGGCCTGGCGACGTGCGCGGGAGGCTGGGCCGAGGCCTCCGCTGCTGGGCTGCCTGCTCGCGCGCGCGGGAGGAAGGCGGGCCGAGGCGGCTGGGCCGGCTCAGGCCAAGTGAGCAGGTAAGGTTTTCTTCTCCCTTTTCTTTTTCTGTTTTTGCGAATAGTTTTTGGATTCAAATTTCAAACACCTTTTTGAATAGCTGAGAAGTAGGAGAGATCAAATATGTTAGTAGTATTTGTAAAAATATTCAAATGAGTTAAAGGTTGAAACATACCCATTTGAGTCTCATTTGAAAAATAGAGGGAAAAGAATTCAAACTCAAAGGAGGGTGATTTATATTTGAATCTTCTAGCCAAATTACACAACAAGCATTCAAACCACAATTTGAGATGCAAGTTTAAAACTCATGTGACACAAATAAGTAGACATGGCATGGCATGGATGCAAATGTAACATGTTATGCAACAAAAAAATAAATTACAAACAGGTCCACACAAGGGCTTAAATGTAAAAGTTGCTCTTGGGCTGTTACATTCAACGAGCACGGCGAGACGCGGATCTTCCCGGTGGGCGTCGAACACCAGGATAACGACTTCCGGGTGTTCGCGCGCTTCCTCCTCTGTGGCATGGTGCCGCCCTTCTCTCTGTTCCTCCACGCGCCGATGGAGTCCTATCAGTTGCGGGTGGCGCAGCTCCACCCCACCTTGCTCTTCCTCCTCGCCACCTTCCAGTTCCTCTGCGAGCCGTTCGTGGGGGTGATACCATCGGTGGGGCTCTTCCGCCATTACTTTTACCCGCGCATCGACAACGCAAAGGCGATGTCGTCGGGGGTGGTTTTCCGCGCCCGCGACCAAATGAAGTCGGAGTTCATCGTTCGGTCGGGGAAGAAGATCGAAAAAGAGTGGCGGGGCGACTGGTGCTGGGTCCGAGTGGAGGACCCCCAGGAGTTCATCCAACCGCCGACGGGGCTGCCGTTGCCCAAGATCGGATGGCAGGACAGGTACCACCGCGACGCCGACCTCCTCCCCATCATGGAGAAGATCAAGGCGTTGCGGTTAGCAGGGCTCACAGATGTCGACGTGGCACGCACCTGCAACGAGTGGGGGCTGATGGACGACACCCCCACCTGCATCCCGCAAGCACCCCGCGGGAAGCAGGTGCTCGAGGAGAGCGAGGGCGGGTCCGAGCCCAGCTGGCCCTCCCTCCGGTCGCTGGACGACGAGGCAGGCCAGGTGGCTGCGTCCCCGGAAGTCGTCGTCGTGGAGGACGACGACGAGGAAAGCAGCGACAGCGCGCCCCTGATCTTGAGAAGGTCGAGGGCGTTCGCAGCGGCCGCAGCCACTTCCTCAACAGCGACGTCTGCCCCGGCAGCGGCCACCACCCTGGCGGCGGCGGCCGCTCCTGGGGCACCCGTTGGTACCACGACGGCATCCGCGGCAACGGGGGCCGCGAGTGCCTCGGCGGCGGCCCCTGTCTTGCCGGCGGCCGCCAGCTCCGCGGCGGGAACTGGCCCCGGGGTGCTCGCCGGTACCCCGGCAACGTCAGCATCTGCGGGGGCCATCGGCGCCCCAGTGACGGCCTTCGCTCTGGTAGCGGGGGCCTCCGCGAGCTTGGCGCCCGGCGTCGCGGCGGCATCGCCGTTGACACCTGGAGCTCTCCGGGTCAAGACGACACCGCGGGCGCCCACGGTGCCACCCGCTCGGGGGGTCTTCCGGGGCTTCACGCTCCGGCGCAACCCTCCGAAGTCCTCCTCGCCGGCGGGCACCAGCAAGAGGGCGAGGAGTGATTCCCCGCCCGGCTCGCCAAGCAAGAGGACGTGTGCGGACGGCGCAGGCGAGGTAGTGGAGGCCACACCGGCAAGTCCGACGGCCGCACAAGGTAACCGCCCCGGTCGCCCTTATCCGCCTTCGATAGCACCAACCATCACCGACCCTCATGCTTTTCCACGGGTGCAGGCACAAGTGCGCCCGCGCCCGGGACAGGCGCGGCTGTCGTCGACCCTGACTCGGTCGTCGGGTCCGTGGGGGCGGAGGTGGAGTCGGAAACGGCTCCCGTGTCCGCCCCCGCCGCGACGGACACAGCGGCAGCAGTGGGGACCGCCGCCGCCGCGGCGGCACCCGGCGACGCGCCCGAAGCCGCGGACGTGGCCGGCTCGGGCTCACCTGTTGTCCAACAGGGGACGACCCCCACCGGGAGCAGGGAGCCCTCTCCAACCCCGGTGCCCCGGAGCCTAGGCGCGGGGGAAGTTGTCGGGGAAGGACGGTAAGACCCCCGGGAGCAAATTGGCGACCCCGCGCCCAGCTCCACTTCGGCAGCTGGGGCTTCATCATCCTCGGGGGCTCTCCCCGGCACCGACCTCGGCACCCTCACCGGGGTCGCTTGGAATCCTCTTACCTGGGATCCGAGCGTCTTCGAGCGGGGGCACTGGTTTCTGGACGCCGTCCGGGACCAGCAGTTCGCCTTCGTCACCTCCTATAACGAGGTGAAGGAGCGCCACACCGCCGCCAAGAATCAACTCGGCGAGGTGCGGGAGGCTGTCGAGAGAGAGCGGCGCGAACTCTCCCGGCTGCGCGAGGAGGCGCGCCTCGCCGAAGAGGAGGCGCGGCTGGCCCGACAAGCCCTGGAGGCTGCCCGGGAGCCGGTAGTCCCGGAGACCGAACTCCGTCGGCAACTGGAGGTCCAGCGAACGGAGCTCCAAGGAAGGCTCGACGCAATGGCGGTAACCCTAGAAGCGTTCCGGAAGGAGCATGCCGAGGTGCTCGCGACGGCCCAGGCGCGGCTGGACGAGAAGAGCGAGCTGATCGCCCACTACCGCGGCGAAATCGAAGGCCTCCGCGTCCTGCTGAAGGTGCAGGTCAAGGCTACCAAGGACGCGGCGAGAGCGGCGACTCAGCACGAGGCCGAGCTCACCTCCGTCAAAGGCAAAGCGGCCGGGCTCGAGGACGAGTTGGCCGCCATCCGGGAAGAGCTCACCAAGGCCGGCGAGGCCAACGCGACCAAAGCCTTGGAGCTTGCGAAGCTGGAGGGCCGCGTCAGCAAGGCCAAGAAGGCCGCGCAAGATGCCTGACTCCATCATAGCACGCTGATCGGGCAGCGGCAGCTCGAGACGGAGAAGCTGGCGAAGATTGCCGAGTCGCTATGCGACCTGCTGCCCAAGTTCGAGTTGCAGGCGGCAGAGGTGGACGGCATGGATGTCACGACGCTGATCCCCTTCTTCTCCGACTTGTTGGGGAAGCTCAGGGCGCTCGACGTCTGGATCGCCAAGTACGGCGCCAACGAAGTCGCCAACTGCGCCCGGGAGGTTGCCGGGACAATCCTCTCGCGAATCCATCTACGGGACCCGGAATTCCACTTCGAGTCTCTGCTGGATGCTTGGTCCGACAGCGAGGACGAGCCCACGCACACCCAAGCAGTGCGCGAGTTCGTTGACGAGGTCGTCGAGCGGATGCAGATGAAGCCGGAGCCTGAACCCCCCGTCGACCCCCCGGCCGAAGACGGCGACAGCTAGTGGCCGCAGCCCCCAGCTATACCCGTTGCTTCCCCTGTACCTCCTTCTTGTTTGTTTTTCCTGCAAGTATGGCACTTAGTGTCGTTTGGACAATGACCTTTTGATTAGTCCATGTAATCACTCGACACCTAGTCAATCAAGCTTGTTAGTTTGCTCGATTTTTGTCTTTTATTCCCAAGGCCGCTTCGCGGGGTAGTTCCCTTAGCCTGTGCGTGTCTTGCCGTGTGTTGCAGGGGGACTCGCGCACGCCTCACCCTTGACCAGACCAGGAACCCGGGACGTACCCGCAGTGCCGACCTGGGGCCAAGCGGTAGCGGGGAGTCACCCCGCTTGCGGGGTAACCACTCCAAGCCGTGTCCTCCCGAGGCGGACCCGGGAGCCACACCGGGAGCGCACTCCCCCCGCAAGCGTCCCTTCTAACGCTCCGGCTACGTGTGGGATCCGGGGATGCACCCAGCGGGGCAGTGCTCAGTTTCGTTCAGCTCTTAGCGAATTCAGCGTTCATGTTCAGATACTTAGCTTTTCCGTTTGGTCCAATGTTCCGCGATGTTCTGCGGTAGAGTGCAGACGGGGCGCTACCTCGCCAGGAAAGCATCCGGGGTACCTGTTCAGGGGAAACGATCTCGGAGGGATGCGGCCGGAACGCGGGGGCAGGATCGCCGCCGGCGGCAACCGCCACCGACGATGCTACCACCACGCTCACGCGGCGATCCTCGCCCTCAGGGGTAGACCCTGGCCTTCAGGGACGAACCCTGGCTTAGGAGGACTCCGCTCCGGGAGCAGCCACGAGACGGGTATAACGTCCTCGGCGCCGGCTTTGCCACCCCTCGAACGGCGGGTACGGGTGACGAGGAAGTTATAGCCTTCCAGCGACAGCCCCCGCAACTGCGGAGACCTGGGTTTTCTCTAGGGGACTCGTCCCAAGGGATGCGACGACCCTTGTAACCCGGGAGCTAAACTGCTCGAGGGCCGCGGCAAGGACGCGGTGATGGGCCGGAACGAGCGACGAGCGCCGGCACCGGCACCATCACAGCGTCCTCGCAACGACTCGTGCCCGAAAAAGGCTCTCTCAAAGGGAATGCGGCCGGGTCTCTGTGATCGTGCACTTGCCGGCACAAGGCACGGATGGCACGCACTACCATGGAGTCTCCGCGGCCGACCCTGCTCCTTGCGGACGTGTCCTACGGAGAGGGGCGACAAGGGCACTGTGGCAATGCACCCCGTCGGCGCCGGACGCTGACGGGATGCACCACCATAGTGCCTCTGTGGCGACCCTCGCCCCGGAACTGCCCCTTTGAGGAAGCGCAGCAGGGGCACAACGGCAGTGCACCTGTCGGCGCGGGGCGCCGATGGCACGCACTACCACCACGCCTCTGCGGCGCCCCTCGGGGTGGGCTCGATGGGGTGCTGCGGCAGGGGCGCGATGGCGGCGCACGTGCCGGCGCTAGGCGCCGGCAGGAAGCACCACCTCCGCGCCTCCGTCGCACCACCTGCTTTCACGGCCCCGAACCCGGCTTCGCTCTGAGCAATTCCATGGTTGGGGCGCGCCTTTTATAGACGCGGGAGGGAGGCTTGCCACCGCACGTGACGGATCCGCGCGGCACCGTGGCGCCTTTTCCTGGAACGCGGCGTAGTTTCCGCCGCCATGCTTACCGGGTAACCGCGGCACATGTGGCGGCCAGCCGTCAACTCAAAAGCCTCGAAGTGCGGTGAACCCCTTGTGTTGCGGTCCCCCCCCGCCACAAGGCACCGGTGTATGGTGCGACCCGTGGGCAGCTCACGGGCACCACAGTGTACAAGATTCCTCCCTTTCCTGTAGGTTAGGCTCTTACCTGATCCAAGGTGCTGAAAAAATTTCGAAACTTACGAAAACAAGTAACACAGGTAAATCAGACAAATCTCTCCTGCTCCCCAGCCCCCGGTACAAAGGGGTCAATGCCAAACTTGGATGTGAGCATTTCCTTCCCCAGGCAGAGCGACTCCGCAGTGCAGGCTGTGGGAGGCCGAGCAACTGCACGCCTAGGGATGCACGTTGCGGGAAGCCCGCCAACGGCATGTCTAGTGATGCACGTTGCGGAAAGCCCGCCAACGGCATATCCAGTGCCGGAAACGGGTTTTCGTTTCGGGGCCACGGTAGTCCCTTGCTCACAACCAAGTAGGGAAAGACACCTTTGTGCTCTTAAAGCAGGAGGCAAGAGGGGGAAAACACGAGAACGAACAAGGCAAAAGCAAAGCTCAGGGGTGAAACACTTATCTTTATTCACAATTAACTAGCGGTTTACACACGGGGGCTGCCTGGTTACACTACTTCGAGAGGTATGCATCAGAGGCATCACCTGAGGGTCGGGCTCCGCCGCTTCACGGGTAGAACTTGCGCAAGTGTTCAATATTCCAGCTATTGGGCACCGGCAAGCCGTCTTCGATTTCCAGGCGGACAACCCCCGGCCTGGTCACCTGCACTACCCGGAAGGGGCCCTCCCATTTCGGAGTCAACTTGTTCCCGGCCTTCGTTCCTTGTATCCAGCGCAGGACAAGGTCTCCGTTCTCGAGCCCCCAGGAACGGACTCGTCTGTCGTGATAACGACGGAGTCCCTGCTGGTAGCACGCGGCTCGCACAGCAGCCCGGCATCGAAGCTCTTCGATGAAGTTTAGGTCGTCGACCCTTTGCTCGTGTTGGCTGGTGTCGCCGTACGCACGTACTCGAGGAGATCCGTACTTGAGCTCGAGGGGCAGCACCGCTTCTGCCCCATAGACAAGGGCAAAAGGAGTTTCGCCCGTTGCCCGACTAGGTGTGGTCCGGATGGACCACAGCACGGGCTGGAGTTTTTCGATCCAGTGCTTCCCGTGGCCTTTGAGCTTGTCAAAGGTTCTTGTCTTGAGCCCCCGCAGAACCTCTGCGTTGGCTCGCTCCGCCTGTCCGTTGCTCCTCGGGTGAGCGACGGACGCGAAGCGCAGCTTAGTGCCCATGCCTTCGCAGTAGGCTTGAAACGCCGCGCTCGTGAATTGCGTGCCGTTGTCGGGGACGATGCTGTTAGGAACACCAAACCGGCACACAATTCCCTTAAGAAACTTGATGGCCGCCTGGGCGGTCACCTTGCACACTGGTTCCACCTCCACCCATTTGGAGAACTTGTCGACGGCCACAAACAAGTATTCGTAACCGCCAACCGCCCTTGGTAGCTTGCCGACGATGTCCAGTCCCCAGACCGCGAACGGCCATGAGGACGGGATGACATGCAGGGCCTGGGCTGGTTGGTTGCTCTTCTTTGAGTGGAACTAGCACGCTTCGCACGTCCTCACCAGCCGCTCTGCGTCGGCCAGGGCCGTGGGCCAGTAGAAGCCATGCCGGAAAACTTTCCCGGCCAAAGCCCGGGAGGCCACATGGTGCGAACATGTGCCTCGATGTATGTCTTCCAACAGCGCACACCCTTCTTCCTGCGACACGCAGAGGAGTTTGACACCATTCGCACGCCTGCGGTAGACGCCGCCGTCTATCACAGTGTACATCTTGGCTTGCCGCGCTCCGCGGCGACGTCATCCTCCGGGAGAGCCTCTCCTTTCAAATAGCGGGCGATCTCTTCCGCCCAGGGAGGAATTTCTCTGCTAACGCATGCCGCCATATCAGCGGCATGGACCCCTGCTGCTGCAGGGGTTCCCTCGGTTGCCGGAGGGGCGTCCCCGGCAGCCGGCTGGGGGGTGACTGAAGGAGCCAGTTGCTTCTGACAGAACACCCCCGCCGGAGGCTTCCGGCGCTCTTCTGCCATCTTGGCCAGCTCGTCAGCAGCGAAGTTGTCCCTTCGCTTGACGTGCTCGAAGCGCAAACCGTTGAACTTCCATTCCAGCTTGCGGACCTCTTCTAGGTACAGTGCCATTTGAGGCCAATCGTAGTCCTTGTTCACCTGGTTGATCACAAGCTGGGAATCACCACGAACAACCAGGCGCTTAATGTCGAGGGCGATCGCTGCCCGCAGCCCGGCAAGCCGGCCTTCGTACTCCGCCGTGTTGTTGGTGGAGTTAGCGAAGTCGAGCTGGACGGCAAACCGCAGCTGGTCCCCTGTGGGTGATTTGATGACGACCCCAGCCCCCGCACCCTGGAGACTGAATGCACCGTCGAAGTAGAGGACCCAGTGGTCCTCGTCCAGCTTGCCGGGAAGGCCGGTCTCTGGCTCACTTTCTTCTACGCCCGTGGACGTCCACTCCGCGATGAAGTCCGCCAGGGCCGTGCTCTTGATGCTTTTGGAGTTGGCGAAGTGGAGGTCAAACTCCGATAGCTCCATCCTCCATTCGGCCACCCTCCCGGTGGCTTCACGGTTGGTGAGGGTCCTCTTGAGGCAGAACCCGGACACCACCATGACGTGGTGCGCCTGGAAGTAGTGGCGCAACTTGCGGGATGCAAGGAGAATCCCCAGAAGGAGCTTTTGTACTTGCGGGTATCTTGTCCTCGTGTCGCGCAACACCGTACTGACGAAGTATACCGGTCGCTGCACCAACCGCTTCCGAGGCGCCGGGGTTGCCGGCTCTGGGGTGCTCCCTGGGTTTGAGGCGGTTGCCGGAGGCTGCTCAGCCCCCTGCCCCGCAGCCCCAATCCCCGGGACGTCTTCCTCCCTCTCGGCAACTAGCACCGAGCTGACCACCTGGTCAATCGCCGCTAAGTAGAGTAGCAACGGCTCGCCCAACTTGGGGGCGACGAGGATGGGCGGTGACCTCAGGTATCGCTTGAGTCCCTGGAGCGCCGCCTCGGCCTCGGCAGTCAAATCGACTGGACCCTTCTTCTTCATTACCCGGAAGAAATGCAGGGCACGCTCGCCCAGCCTGGAGATGAAGCGTCCAAGCGCGGCAACGCAGCCGTTGAGTCGCTGGACATCTTTCACCTTGCCGGGGGCCTCCATCTTCTCGATGGCTTCTATTTTGGTTGGGTTGGCCTGTATCCCCCGGTGTGAAACCAAGAAACCCAGAAGCTGCCCGGAGTTGACACCGAAGGTGCACTTATCAGGGTTCAGCCTGAGCTTGATCTTGCGGAGGTTGTCAAATGTCTCCCGCAGGTCATCAATCAGCGAGTCCCTACGCTTCGATTTGATGACGATGTCATCCATGTAAGCCTCCGCGTTGCGGCCTAGCTGGGCCCCAAACATTCTCGCAGGGCGCGCTGGAATGTGGAGCCCGCGTTCTTCAACCCGAAAGGCATGCACGTATAGCAGTAGCAGCCAACCAGGGTGATAAACGCTGTCTTTTCCTTATCCTCGACCGCCATCTTGATTTGATGGTAGCCGGAGAAAGCATCCAGAAAACTCAGCAGGTCACAACCATCGGTAGAATCAACTATCTGGTCGATACGGGGTACAGGGAAGGGATCCTTGGGGCATGCACGGTTAAGATCGGTAAAATCTACGCACATGCGAAGCTTATTCCCCGCTTTGGGCACTACTACAGGGTTAGCCAGCCAAGTGGGGTACAAAACTTCCCTGATCGCCCCGGCAGCCCTGAGCTTGCCCACCTCTTGCTTGATGAAATCTTTTCGCTCTTGTGCCTGCCGCCAGATCTTCTGCTTGACGGGGTGCGCGTCCGGGCGCACCGCGAGCCGATGCTCAATCACCTCCCTGGGACTCCGGGAAGGTCCGACGGTTCCCAGGCGAACACATCGGCGTTTTCCCGGAGGAAGGTGACGAGGGCGCTTTCCTATTCGGCGGTCAGGTTCACACCGACGGTAACGGTGCGCTCCTTGTCACCGGCTTGGAGGGGCAGCTTCTTCACTTTGGCGGCCTCCTCCCGGAGCCCTCGCCCCTTGCCGGGACGCGAGCCCGAGCCTGCGCCTTGCGGGGTGGCGCGGGCCTTCTTCGTTGCTGGGGCGTCACCCGGCAAGGCGTCGTCCTCGAGAACACCTTCGTCGCCGGCGTCAGCTGCAGCAGCGGCCCGGACGACCTCGCCAACGCACCAAGCAGCGTCTTTGAGATCGCACCCGATGGAGAGGACTCCGTAGACGGACGGCATCTTCATCACGCCGTTGGTGCAATGCGTAGCCGCCATAAACTTGATCAGCGCCGGCTGAACAAGGATCCCGTTGTAGGGCAACGGGGTATGCACCACGTCGAACACTATGTGCTCGGTCCTGAATGCTTCCCGGGACCCGAAGGTGACCGGCAGCGTGATGCGTCCCAGCGGGCGCACGATCCCGGGGTTCACCCCCCAGAACGGTTCGGTGGGCTTCAGCTGCTCCATCGGCACCTGAAGCTTTTCCACCCGCCTGGCGGATAGGAGGTTAAGCCCCGCTCCGTTGTCCACCAGCACCTTGGTCACCGTCATATTGCTAATGATCGGCGAGATGACGAAGGGTATTACCCCGGAACCCAATTGTCGCACCGGGTGGTCGTCGGAGATGAAGGTGATCGGCACGTGCGACCACCTCAGCGGCTGTTGCGGCTCCGCATCCGGCAACAGCGCGCACACGTCGCGGGTGAGGCGCTTCACCGCGGCGTGGGATGGGCGAGCGTAAGCTCCCCCATGGATGCAGGCGACGCCACGAGGCTCCTGGAAGCCCGGCTCGTCGCCGCCGGAATAGTCGAACTCGCGCCGCTCCTCGGCGCGCGCCCTGTCACGCCCCTGAGGAGGGCGTTCCCGCACAGCGAGGGGCTGGCTGCGCCCTCCTTGGGGTTCAACCCTGCCGGCACCACCGCCGGCTGGCCTCGGACCCGCTCTGGGGTCGTTTGGGCAATCTCGGGAGAGATGCCTGATGTCGCCACAATTGAACCAGGCGCCGGCGGCGCGGCGCTCCTCGTGGCGCTGCTCCCTCCGCTGCTTGCTCCCTTGCAGGACGCGGCAACTCTGCGCGTCGTGGGTGGAGTTGTTGTGGACAGGGCAGCGGGCCGCGTCGCCCTGCTTCCCGCCAGACTCTCCCCCCGACGAGGCCTTCTTCGTGGGCCTCGCCGCAGGAGCCCCCGAGTCCGCAGCGAGGACTTGCTTCCCGCTGCGCTTACGGGAACCCTTCTTCTGCGAGCCCTCGCCAGGGCTCGCGGCAGCCTGGGCTGCCAGCTCGGGCGCTCGGTGCCCCTCCTCGGCCATGGCGCACTTGTGTGCCAAGGCGTACAAGTCCTGCGTCGTCCGGATCCGATGCGTGCTCAACTTCTCACGTATCTTGGGATCGCTGACGTTGATGGCGAAGGTGTTGATGATGGCGGCCGCCTCCGCCTTCGGGATAGAATAGGAGAGGTTGGAGAAGCGGTTGATGAAGGCCCGCAACGTCTCTCCCAGTTTTTGCACGATGGTGTGCAGCTCCGCCATGGTTCCCGGGCGCTTATAGCCGCCCTGGAACGCGCTCACGAACTGCTCGCACAGGTTTGCCCAGGTGGCGACGGATCCGGCGGGCAGGTTGAGGAACCAGGTTCGCGCTGATCCCTTCAGGACCATCGGGAACCAGTTCACTCTGACCTTGTCGTCGGCGCCGATGGCATGCATGCCCAGCGTATAGGTCAGGAGAAAATCTTTGGGGTTAGCGGTCCCGTCGTACGTACCGAGCACAGGCGCTCGGAACTTACGGGGCCACACCCCCCGCCGCAACTCGCGCGCGAACGCGGTGCAGCCGTCTTCTGGGCCCAGGGAAGCGTCTTCTTGCTCCAGTGGGTGCCGGCGCTCCACCTTGCGCCTGCACCGGCGCTCCAAGCGCTGGCGTAGATCCTCCTGTTGCCGGGCATTCAAGATGCCACGCGCATCGCCCCCCGGGACGGTGGGCGACGAATTCGAGGACCCCTCCGGGCCCCCATCTACCAGGCCCCGCTGAGGAGGGGGAGGGTTCTCCCCCTGTCGCGAGGCGGGCGGCGCGCCTTCGCGCTTTGAGTTCGGCTCGTGGCCGGAGCCTACCGGGGCGCCCTCGCCTTGCGGCTGTCGGGCGGCCAGGGCGAGAGGCGCTTCCAACTCCTCGCCCCACGTCTCGTGTGCCGGCGTGCCCTGCTGCGGCTCGTACCGCAACATGATGCGCGCGGCGAGGATGGCTTCAGCCGGGTTCGCACTGGGGGCAACCGATTTCCTGAACGGCTGCTTCCCGCCCTGGTCCCGGACGCCTCCGGGTGCGCAGGGTGCGAACCTCCAGGGGTCGCCCGTGACGCGGCGTGCTCCGGGTGCCGCTGCCGTGGGGCATCCTCGGGTCGCGACTCCACCCGTTGGCTGGCCCGGGCGACGCCATGTGTGCTCGCCCGACTGCCCCCGGCGCTGGGGGCAGCCGGTTCCCTCGGCCGATTGTCGGTCGACTGTCGGGGAGGCGGTGGAGGCAGCTACGTTTGCTGCACCCTCGAGGGCTCGGGATTCTCTTGAGCTCCCGACTCGGGTCGCACGTCGTGCGATCGCGTGTGCGCCGCTGGGGCCTCACGCGGGTCTATGCGTGAATCACCAGCCCGCTTGAGGGGCATGGTGACAAGGCTCGTCGACGAAGAAGAGTGAAGCCGATGCCGATGGGAACTTCCGCTGCCGGCGATCTCCGGCGCTGTCCACTCCCACGCCCCTTACCTGGCGCGCCAGATGTCGTCGCTCGGTACTCCGACACCGGGGGCGTGCAGCCACGTCCCCCTTTTAGGTTCGGTAGGGGCGTCTGGGGTGGAGACCAGATGATCGCCGGCACAGCCGATGAGGCCCTACGGGGCCGGCGAGGCAAAGTACTACGGGTACGCGCTGGTCCAAGAACAGACGCACGCACGTTTACTGAGCCGCGCGCCTTACTCCTTGCCTTGGTGGGACCGCGCGTTCCGCGCCCGTCACACGCCCGTGTGGCGCTGTCCAGCAGGCCCCACGACCCGAGGCGGGGGCACGCGTCCGGGAACCCCCAGTCCCCGCAAGTCGGCCCGGGAAGCACCCGGGCCCAGCGCGCCCGGGACCTTCCTCCCGGGAAGCAGCTTCCCGGGAGGTGCCTAAGCGGGAATATTCCCAGAAGCCCCGCTAGCTCCTTGCGGGCTGGTAGCTTGCCGGGAAGCTCGTTGGCGCTCCCCGGGATGAGACCTTCCCGGGAACCCCGGGGGGGGGGGGGGGGGTGGCACGCGTAGCGCAGCGGTGGTACCCCGGGTGCCACTGGTGCCACAGCTACTGTCGTACCAGTGGCCCACGGGGTCCCACTGGAACGGGACGCGTGGGTGGCTGGTGACAAAGCCCCGACAGGTTGGCCTCCCAGGAAGCGATAGGTCCGGGAGGCCTGCCTCGAGGAGACGGTCCTTGGTGAAGGCAAAGCCAAGGGCCGGAACAGAAGAAGCGCCGGGAACCCTGGTCCCGGGAAGTGGAAGGAACGCCTCCCCGGCAACTAGCCGGGTGCGCTAGCCGGAAAGGGGCACCCTAGCACCCCACGCTCGGGCATGCAGGCGGGGCCCACAGAACAGTGAAGACAGGACAAGACGGCGGGCGCGGTGCATTTAATGCACCGACATGAGTCTTATCAGCAGTCCCCGACCCAAACCTGCTAGGCACCGGACCGGTAGCAAGTACCCCCGGGACCGAGCACCACTTATTGTAATTGATTTTTACAACTGCTTCCTAACGCTGAGTTCCCCGCTGGATCAATGGTAGCCGACGGGAGCATCCCGGCACTGGCGGAGATGTGGCTGACGGAGCCGCACACCAAGCTAGTGACTGGGCGCGGCAAGGTATTGCGTCGTTCTTTGTAATGCTTCTTACGTTAAACTGCATCATTTCCGGGGCTGATGCAGGTGTTCATGTGCAGTCGCCGGGGATGCTCCAACTGCACCCGCGCCCACTAAGGTGCGGGTGATCGACCTCACTGGCGAGGCCGATGACGACACTCCGGAGGAGGTTTCCTCCGCCGGAGCCCTTAAACAAACCGCCCCGGAGCTTGCCGGGGATGCAACGGTCATCGCAGGTGACGCCGTGCAGACAGCGCTGCCCGCGGTGGGTGACGTGGGCCAGCCTCTTCTTGTCGAGGCAAGCAGCGGTGCCTTCGAGAAGCCCCCGGCCTGCCCTTTCGGGCGGACAGGGAGCTGCGGGGCTCGGATAATTCGGAGGCGTGTCGTCGAGCCCTGACGCAGCCTTGGAATCACAGACGGTCGTGGTAGGGTCCTCCTCCTCCGCCGGAGCCGCCTTCAGCCTGGGAGCAGGGGAGCTTGACGGGCGATCATGGGGCCGAATCACTTTCGACCCCAGTGTATTCCTGGAAGGGCACAAGGTGATCGACAACATACAGCAGCAGCAGCAGATGTTCGTCAACTTCAACGACGCGCATCAGCACCATGCTCGCGTGGTGGCGGAGCTGGGCACCGCACGTCGGGAGGCGGAGGAGTAGCGCCCGGAGCTGCAACGGCTCCGGGAGGAGCTCCAGCAGGTGCAGCAAGCAAGGGCGGCGCCCACCGGGCAAGGAGTTCCGGAGGCCCAGGTCCTCCGGCAACTCTGGGACCTGCAGCAATAGCACCAGCGGGAGCTCGAGTGGCTGAAGGCTACGCACGCCAAGGGTGAGGAAGAGCACCAGGTGGCCCTGGATTCGTTCCAGGCGCGTCTCCTGGAGAAGTCGGACTTGCTGTCCAACTACTCCCTGGAGATCCAGCGCCTCCGGCGCGAAGTCTGGGAGCTGGATACGGCGGCTACGACGGTAGCCGAAGCCTCGGCGCGCCGGGAGAAGGAGCTGCAAGAGCAGGCTCGCTCCCGGGAGCGCGAGCTTGCGGGGCAGCCTCGAGCTGCCCAGGAGGCGGGCTCGTCCCTTCAGGGCGAGCTCGACATGGCGCGGCAAGAGCTTCGCCTTATCGATGAGGACAACACCAAGAAAGCGTCCGAGATCGGTAGGCTGAAGGAGGAGTGCTGCGAGCACAAGCTGCAAGCCCAGGAGGCTCGTGGTGCATGCACCGAGCTGCGGGCCCGCAGGACGGAATAGGCAGCCAGGCTGAAGAAGTTAGCAAACTCGGCGGTGGAGGCGCTGCAGGGGTTCGACATCCGTATGCTTTCTTTCGACGGGGCGAACATCAGCAGCTTCACCTCCCTCTTCGCGGATTTCGTTGGCCGGCTACACGGCCTGGAGAACTGCGTCACGGCTTTCGGGGATCGGCAAGTCGGCTTCGCTGCCGAGCAAGTCACCGGGCAAATCCTCACCCGGGTCCACTCCACCCACCCCGACTTCCCGTTCGAGTCGGTTTTTGACGCCTGGTCGGACGGAGAAGAAGCCAAGACCCACCGAGAAGCAGTCCAGAGCGTCGTGGACGAGATGGTGGCGCGGATGCAAAACAAGGCTGATGAAGCTGAAGCTGCCGACGAAGACGCCACCGGAGGGGGTCCCGATGTCGAGGAGGCACCTGCCGCCGAGACTAGTGCTCCGGAAGCACCTCTTGCATAGTTATACCGCTTGTTCTTCATTTTATTTGTTTTCCTGCAAGTGGCGCGAGGCGCCTTACAACTTATTTTGTGTTAGCCCCAACCATTTTATATGCCCATCTCACGAACTCGTTTGTTACAATTCCATTTTTATCCAATGAAAATTTGCTTGTTCTTTGTCTATAATTGGTTCGCCGGGGAGGGGCTCTATCCTTCAAGTGTTATACCTTGTGCACCCGGGGACCAGCTGGGTGCCTAGCCTGACCAGGGACCCGGGACGAACCCGTAGTGCCGACCTGGGGCCAGACAGCGGCGGCCAGTCACTCCACCTGCGGGTTGACTACCCCAGCGCACACGCCTCTGGGACGGACCCACAAGCCACGTGTGGGGAGTGTCCTCCCCCCGCAAGTGTCCTTCTTACACTCCGGCTACACGGGAACTGAGCTCTCCCCAGTTAACCAATGCTATCAATGGAAGAACTAAGGACTCAAAGTGAAGTACTTAGCGTTTTGTTCTCTCAATCGTTTTGAGCACCCATTTGAGAGTCGCAGCCAGGACGCGGTGACAATGCATCCTACCGCGGTACACGCTTTGGGATGCACCACCACCGCGTCTTCGCTACGCCTCTCGCCTCTGGTGTTTCCATCTCCGGTGTTCTCTTCTAAGTGATGTGGCAGGGCCGCGATGGCGGGACCACCCTCGGCGACAAGCGCAGAGGGATGCACCACCATCGCCTCTCTGCGACATCATTTGCCTTCTTGCCTGTTGTTGGTATCGCGCTTGCCCCGGTCTTTAAATAGCCGAAGTGCTGCCCTTGCCACCTCGCACGCGGAACCTCCAACGAACGCGTGGAGGCACTGGCCCTGTCTCAGTTTCTAGCATCAAGCCTCGAAGTAATTGCCATATATGTACAACTTACTCGCAAGACGACGACACCCGTGACCGCCCCAAGAACATCACAGTGTGCCTACGTCCCCTTCTTTATCCTGCATGTCAGATTCTCGCGGTGCCCAAGGTGCATAACAAAAAATTTCGAAACGCACGAAAAACAGAACAAACTGGATAACCTCCTGCCTCCTAGCCCTCGGGCACAAAAGAGTCAACCTCAAACTTGGGTGTGAGCACTTTCATACTTCCATGGTACCTTGCTGGCATGTAACACGTTGCGGACGGGTCCGGCAACTGCTAGGCCTCGTTCCGGGGCGATCCGGCAACGAGCTTGGTTTTCAGGGTTCCGGCAGCCCCCTGCTCACAGCCAAGGATGAAGAGACAATTTTGTGCACCTAGAGCAGGAGACAGAAGCAAATATTAACAAGACACACAATATCTATTGAAATAACACTTATCTTTATTCATCTTCGTGCTAGCGGATTACAATCGGGTCTTGCCCAGCTACACTAGCTTAAAGAGGCACGCTGCTACAGCGTCACCCGTGGGTAAGGCGCCACCGTTTCACGGGTAGAACTTCCAACTATTGGGCACCTGTAACATCCCAAAATTTCAAACCTTTACATGAGCATTGCATTCATAAGCATCATGCCACAATTGCATATTTGAATTCAAATTTGAATCTCAAAAGGGCTTTGGAAAGATTTTTGTTTCATTTTAAACCCTAGGGTTTACACCCATTTGAACTTTGGATCTTCAAACCATTAAGGTTCAAGTATAAAAGGGGTTTATTGCATATATGAGCTATCCCATAATTTTTGGATAATCATTTGGAGTTGAAAAAGTATTTTATTTAAATAGTTATATGGCCCTAAAGCCTTTATAGGGCAAATGTATTTTTACATATTTTATTTTGAAGAGAAACTACTTCCAAAAGTTGTATCTTGGTAGAACATGATTTTACAAAATTTTTGGAATTTATTTGGACCAATTTGGAGTTCAAACTCAAAAGATATCAACGAAATGAGAAAAACAGAAAAAGAAAAGGGTAAAAGAAAAAAAAAGGGAGCAAATGGACCGGCCCGGCCATTTTGGGCCGAACCGGCCCAGTCCAACAGCGCACGCGCCGCCCAGCTGGCCCCGCCGCCCGCGTGTGCACGCCCGAGCCACCGACAGGTGGGGCCCACCTGTCGGGGTCGTCCCCTACCTCGGGCAAGCGCCCTAAATCGCGCCGCCGTCCCCGCGCGTGACCGCCGCGCGCCATCACCGGGATCCGCTCCTCCGGCCTTCCATTTTCACAGCCGAGCGCGTCCTTATAAGCACCGCGGCCCCCTCCTCGTTTTCCCTCTGCTCCCCCTCGCTATCACGCCGCCAGGCTGCCCCGATTCCTCGCCGAAAAGCTTCGCCGCCGCCGCCGTTCACCGCGCCGTCCCGACCTCGCCGGTGAGCATTACCGCCCGAGCTCACAAATTTCTGGAGCGTCTTCCCCTTGCGCTTCGTTTGACGCGCGCCATCTTCACTCCCGTGCGCTGCAGCTCCCCGCCGACGACCGCCCGTGCCCGCGCCGCCGTCCGCCGTGCCGCGCCGCCCGCCCGTCTCGTCCTAGGCGCCGACCCCGCCGTCCCCGAGCGCCACCGACCGCGCCCCCGTCTCCGCCGTGCCGCGCCGCGCCTCCCCGTGTCCTCCCCGACGCCCGAGGTCCACCCGAACGCCGCCCGCCTCCACGCCCGAGCCGCGCCGCCGCCGGTTTCCGTTGCCGGAACCCTAACCCGCCGGTGAGCTTCCCTCGATCGATCTCGTTCGTCCATCCATCTCCAACGGTGTAGATTAGATCGTCCTTATTCACTTAAACCGAACCGGTACCAACGAATAGGAATGCGCTACGTGGCACCCGAGTTATAAAATAAAAATGTAATTTTATTTCCCCGGATTAATAAAAGGCATTTTTGCAGATAGGCCTCTGTAACTTCAAATGATCACAACTTTAAATCTGTTTGGCCAAATTTAGTGATCCACACCTTTTTGGAATCCTTAGGAAGTGTAGAATCTTTTGGCACTGTCCAAATTCAAATTTGAATAATTGAATCACATTCAAATTACAGATTAGGGTTTTATACCATTTAAATCATAACTAATTATCTAGAAGTCCTTTTTGAATGAAATCAGTGCCCAAAATTTTGTTTTATTGTCCTCTGTCCAATGAGACAGATAAATAAATATTTTGAATTAAATTATTCTGCAGATGCAAATAAAATCTCATTTTAGGGTTTAAACCCTAACTTTTGCTTTTCGTTTAAAACCCTAATTGAATATGCTTAATTTCTTTTATGCTTTGGTTCAGTAGATCACCCAAATAAAATAAACCAAAACTCATGTCACATGATTTGCATTGCATCATAGCATATATATTCTTTGCTTGTATGGTGTGTTTTATGTATGTGTATGTTTGCTTGATTGTATAGTTTTCTCGGAGAGCGAACTGTGTGACTGTGAAGAGTGTCTGAATACCAACTACTATCAAGGCAAGTTCACTTTGACCATCATCCCATTATTTTATTATACACTAGTTTTTATTAGTTGCATTGTTAGGATAACTATTGTATCTATGCTATGCTACGATTCTCCTAGTAGTATAGGATACCTTTGCCATGTCCTTACCACCAATTGCCATCGTGCTAGTAAAATGTTATGCTATGATAATATACGAGGGTGGTATTATTACAAATGTGATACTATTGAATTACAATATGATTTTCCTAGTGTATCGCAAAACAAGTAATTCAATGAATCGTCTTGGGTGGGCTGCTTTGAGTTTTCGGATGTCGTGACGTTAGGTCCATTTCTATGGGGCCCGCTGAGTCGTCTCTCCGTGTGATTCAGGAGCGTCCATGGTCGTCTCCTCGTGCAATTCGGGGAGCGCCTGCGTCACAATGTGGAATGCCACCCGGGGTAACCAGAGACAGGACTAGTTTCCTGTTTAGTAGCTTCCAGTACAACCACATGGTATTATGGGCTCTGCCAGGATGGATGTAAGAAATATGAACCCGGATCCGAGGTGACATCGGTATTTAGCAGTGTAGGTGGGGGCGCGTCCCTCAGGTGGTCTGGGGGATTATGTTCTGAAAATTCCTGTAGTCGATGCCGTTGCTACTCTACCCTGAGGACAGTAAGGGATTAACACATCGATTTCTTGTGGGTAAAGTGTACCACCTCTCGAGAGTGTCAAACTAAGTACTTAGCCGTGTCCCCGGTTACGGACAATTATGAGCAACTAGATATTGGAGCTGTAAGGAAGGTCTCACTCATTTAAATTTCCTAATAAAATGAATGGATTGAACTGGGTAGGAGCATTGATGTTTCTACTCAATGTGCCTAGGTTAATAGGAGCATGGGTGTTTCTAACCCGTGTCCAATAGAAGTCAAAACTATTTGTCTAAAAATGGTAGGATTTGAATAATGATACTTCTATGCAAAATGGCGAAACCCCACTTAGCCAAACTATGCATGTAGTTGGTAGGTCCTTTATAACTCTGGTGAGCTTGCCAATACATTCAAATGTATTGACTACGTAGTGGCTGAAATTAATAATGCAGGTGAAACTGACGAAGAGTGAGGTTCGTCGATATTTCTCTGGGTCATGTGCTTACATTCCAATATGCTCTCTCCTCTGGGAGTAGATGAGGCCCTTTTTCTCTACTTTTCCGCTGCAGCTTCGTGATACTTTGTTATCATGGTTTTGAACATTATTTGTTTATGCTGGCCTAGGAGGTCATGCAAGTTTGTAAGTACAATTTAAGTTCTGGATGATACGATGTAATAAAGTACTTTTGACCTTTGTATCTTGGTATTACATCTTGAACTGTGTGTGCTAGTGAGTCGATCCAGGGACTAGCACAAGTAAGCACAGAGATCGAACCCTTGGTGAAGGGGGATCGCTTTAGCACCGGCAAGCCTTCTTCGGTTTCCAGCCAAACAGCCCCCGGTCTGGTCACCTGCACTACCCGGAAAGGGCCTTCCCAGTTTGGAGTCAACTTGTTCCCGGCCTTCATTCCTTGTATCCGACGCAGCACGAGGTCTCCAACATCAAGCCGCCAGGGACGGACTCTCCTGTCGTGATAACGATGGAGCCCCTGTTGGTAGCTTGAAGCTCGAACGGTAGCCCAGCATCGAATCTCATCGATGAAGCTGAGATCATCAATCCTCTGTGCGTGTTGGCTGTTGTCGTCATACGCACGTACCCGAGGTGACCCGTGCTTGAGCTCGAGGGGCAGCACAGCTTCTGCCCCGTAGACGAGGGTAAACAGAGTTTGGCCTGTCGCCTGACTTGGCGTGGTCCTGATCGACCACAGCACAGGCTAGAGTTCTTTGACCTAGTTCTTCCCGTGGCCCTTGACCTTGTCAAAGGTTCTCGTCTTGAGCCCCCGCAGCACTTCTGTGTTGGCACGCTCCACCTGCCCGTTGCTCCTTGGATGAGCGACAGAGGCGAAGTGGATCTTAGTGCCCATGTCCTCGTAGTATGCTTGGAACACAGCACTAGTGAATTGTGTCCCGTTGTCTGCGAAGATTATGGTAGGCACTCCAAACCTGCAACAATGCCCTTGAAGAACTTGATGGCCGCCTTTGCCGTGACAGCTTGCACAGGCTCCACCTCGACCCATTTTGAGAACTTGTCGATGGCCTATTGGCACAATCCTACGTCTCCGTTGAGCGGGCTGAGTCACACAAGACTCGCGGACACACAAGTCCACCCAATCCTCCTAAGCTAAGACCGAAGTCTCACCCAGTTACTTGTGGTAGATCTTGAGGTGATCTCCGAACCTTCACAGACTGGTTGATGGCAAATCACAATCTTCGATTGCTCTTCAACACTGACTCCTAGCCATCTAGGTGATGCCAATCACCAAGAGTAACAAGCTTCAAGTGCTCGGCTAAAGAGGGATCACATTCTTCACGCTCAGTTCAGCTCTAAAGATTTTATCAGGTGTTCTTCAAAACAACTCACTCAAGATCACCGCCGAATTCCTTCGAGGTGGGTCATCTTATATAGCTTTGGCCACGGCTGATCTAGCCGTTGTGACCCGTTGGATAAAAGTGAACTTTGAGCCTCCAGCTCACACTTTATCACTTCGTCTCACAACGGTTAGATTAGGTAGTCAAGCACGAAAGCGACAGATTTTCAAACACATTTGAACTCAGAGTGAAGAGTTCACGCGGAAGTTTTTGTGAAGCCTGAAATGCTTCATTCTTCACTCCGACGAAAAACACACATAGAAAATGGTTTTCTCCTAAGCTGAACATGAAGAATAAGGTTTCACCTAAACCAGCTCAACACTTCAAACCCCCCTTAATAGTAAGGCGTTCCTATACTCAAGTGAAAGAAAAAGCTACGGAAAGACCTATGAAGAATGCTATGCTTCACGTTTTTCACCGTTCTTCACTGAGTTCTTCATACTTCACGCCAGTACCTGTACTTCAATTTTTAGGGGTCATCGATGCTGGTTAAGCCAACTCTTCTGAGGAACTAAAACTTGAAACACTCAGTGTAACTCATTAGTTTCTCAACCATGTTGTCATCATTCATCAAAACCTATACAGGGGCAAGGTTTCCCTTTCACTTTTCGGGGGTGAGCTTCCCGGGAGGCTAACCTGGCGGGATTTCGTCCGTCGCGACCCACGCGTCCCATATCAGTGGGACCCCGTGGGCCACTGGTACGACACCCAGCAACCAACCAAGGAAAACGCTACCCGGGAACTCAAGGTTGCCGGCCCACGCCCGGGGGCTACGGTCGTACCAGTGGCCCACGGGGTCCCACTGATACGGGATGCGTGGGTCGCAACTAACGGGATCCCGCTAGACTGGCTCCACGGGAAGGGCAAACCCGGGAAGCTCACCCCCGAGGAAGTATCGGATGGGGGTTGTGGAAAGGCGCTGTCTGGCAAGACCATCACATGGGAGGTTAAAAGCTCTGACATCATTGACAAAGTCAAGGCCAAGATCCAAAACAAAAGAGTACCCGCCTCAGCGGCTGCCCGGGAACCATGGTCCTGGCAAGGTAATAGCATGCTGCCCCCGCAACAGTCTGGGCGCCTGCGCTAGGGTGGTCCCGGCAACTCGCGCTCGGGCCCTCAAGTGGGGACAGCAGGACAGTGGAAGGCGACAGCAAAGGCAGTGCATTTAATGCACTGACAAGAGTCACATCGGCAGGATTAGAGTTGCTCAGCAAGGCTGGAGCGGCTACCCTACAGTTCATTTTATTTACCGTGTACAGTGGCCTGGGCGCTGCATGAACCCCAACATGGATCAACAGTAGTGGAAGCTTTGTGGCGAGGACACGCGGGTGGCTAACGTGTCACGCTGCATGCATCGGCACCTGTGGTATCCCCTTGGCTATAAAAGGAGGACCAATGCCACCGGTCAAAGGGTTCCAGTCCCATGGGAAAATAGAACATAGCTTAGCATTCACCCAAGTAGCCAAGTTCCTTAGAGGGACAAGTAGCAAGCCCGGGGACTCCCCGACAACCTGTACGCACTCAAACTTGTGAATACAACCAACAGTAGGACGTAGGGTGTTACACCTCTGTGTGGCCCGAACCTGGGTACGCATCGACACTTTGTGTCTTTAGTGATGCCGGCGATCGCCGGAGCAATCCCCTCGCCCTCCACCGAACCGAAAAAGGGGGTGTCTACACCCCCGGTGCCGGAGTTCTGTGCTCCGACACTAGACCTCTAGAAAGCACTTCTCACGTTTATACATGAAGGTGAGAAGCACGTCCGGAGGTGCTTCCCGCAGCTTCTGGGGTTAAGCACCTCGGGATGTGCTTCTCAGCTTCATGTGTAAACGAGAGAAGTGCTTTTTAGAGGGCTAGAACCACGAAAAGCTGAAGCTGAAGCCCAAACAAAACTGGGCCTAAACGGATAATGTTATTGTACTCTTTATAACCACCTACGAATATCCCTGTTTAAACCACCTACGAATCTAGCCATCATGGTTTCATTATCCTCTATGGTAGCACAACGAATCATTCCTGTTTGCAATTCTTGATCATGGTCTTCTACGGATTTTGTGCCTTGTCTCAAACATTGCAACTTGCCTAGCATTTCAGGTTGATAGAAATGAGGTACAAATCTTGATCTAATGGCAAGTTTTAAAACAGCCCAAGTGGTGGGAATATTATTAGCATCCAACCGACGATGTTCGCTCCACCAAGTTGAAGAAAAGATAGTAAACTCACAAACCGCAGTCCTAACTTTTCTATCTTCATGAAAATCATGGCAAGTGAAACATTGTTCTGCCTCTAGTTCCCAACTAAGGTAAGCATCAAGATCATAGCAACCCTCAAATGGCAGCATAGAAAACATAACCCTAGGGACATCAAAATCATCAGGTACCTCCTGACGTGGTCCCGTAGCATGTCGGTTATGATGCAGCCTACGATGTGGATGGTCGTTGTTGTGGTTGACATCATGTTTGTCATCCAAATCAGCAGCATAAACGGAGTTGTCGGAGGCTGCCATGTTCTCAGCGTTACCCGCTGGAGCTCCAGTAGCGTTGTTGTAGTTGCGGAGTTGAGCTGAGGTACCAGAAGCAGCGGCCGGTTGTTCAGTTTCAATCCGAAGGGTGCGAGGGTGACCAGCTAGAGGTGCTTGTTGTTGTCGAGGTGGGGGCTGCCTGCGTGTTCCATCCATCCGAGCAAGGAGGGTGTCAAACTTGGCATTCATCTCTCGCATGCTCGCATCCATTCCGTCCAACCGACCATCTAGTCGCGTGACGGTGGCAGCATGGGCCTTCTCCATGTCCGTAACATTGGTGGATAACAAGTTGATGTCATCATATACCTTGCATGAGAGAGGGATGAGGTCGTCGCCGCTATTCTCTCGAACTTTAAATTTGTAGTTTTAGGTTTTAATGTAGTATCTTTCTATTTTTTTTTTCCTAAAAAACTCACCGAGCCAATCCGGCCTTACAAGCCGGCGACGACTCGAATCCGGCCTCCCCGGCGGCAGCAGTACGCGGCGTGGCAGGGGTCCAACGTGGAAGAGAAAAATGGGGAAACGAAGAAGAAGACTAGGAAGAAACGGTGAAGGTGAATGTAGAAAAATGCGTGGAAACGGGCCCACGCCGTGAGTATGCGGCCGGGGCGGATCTTCGTCCAAGAGTTTCCTCAGTAAGTGTTTGTGTGGCACTAGTGTTTTTTTTAGTGTTTTCAAGGGTATTTATACACTGAAAGTTGAAAACCAGTAGAGAGAGGGACTAGGGTGTATTATCACTAGTTTTTCTCGCATAACACCCCATTTTTATACCAATTTAAAACAGTGTTAGGCCTCGCTTGGATGTTTGATAAAACTTTCCACCCGAGAACGTTTACGAGCGTAAAAATCTGGGCACCAAGTAACTCCCGGAAAGAAAAAGGAGGTCTGGACGCGCGGCTTATTTTACCCTCGGATTCGGCGAAACGTCCGAAATTTTCCGTCCCGATACAGCCATCCAATCAGAGTTTTTCGTCGGAAGCGAATTACTCCTTCCGTTCCTAAATACTTGTCGCTGTTTTAGTTTGCTGTTTTAGTTCAAGTTTGTACTAAAATAGCGACAAGTATTTAGAAACGGAGGTACTAGTTTACTGGGCCGTAAGTTACACCCGTATTGGGCCTGAAAACGGCAAGGCCGTATTCTCAAAAACACTCGTGTTTGGGTTTCTATGTGTTAAAGAAAGACTCGATTCTCAAAAAAAAGAAAGAAAGAAAAAAAGAAAAAGAAAGACTCGATTCTCTGGTCAAGGAGAAAAAAGGACTCCTGTTCTCCTCCTGGTCCACTCTGCCCCACTTCTGCGATTCCGCCACAGCCCTCCGAATCGGCTGCCTCGAGAGAAATGGGGAAGCGCCGCCGGCCCAGGATGCAGTACACCAGCGACGACGACGACGATGACGGCGGTGGCGGCCACAATGCCGCACCGGAGATTCCCAAAACCATCAAGCCTACGGTCGTACCCGACTCCTCGCGCCCCGACAAGCAGCAGCGCCGCCACACCGATGAGCTCGTGGAGGAGGGGGAACACGAGAATGACTTGGTGGCGGCGAGGAGGAACGAGGAGGAGGAGAGGCGGGAGGACGCGCATACCCTCCACCGGGGGGGAAGCCGCAAGCCTGGGCGCTCCGCCGAGGATATCAATGAGGAGCTGAAGGAGAAAAAGGCGGAAGGGGCTGAGGAGGAGGAGGAGGATGAAGATGGTCCGGATGCGGTGCCCGTCGGTAAACCCGTGAAGGTCACTGACAAGGGGAATGCGCAGCGGAAGCACTACGACGCCTTCGAGTGCGAGGGC
Source organism: Brachypodium distachyon (assembly GCF_000005505.3). Taxonomy (NCBI): domain Eukaryota; kingdom Viridiplantae; phylum Streptophyta; class Magnoliopsida; order Poales; family Poaceae; genus Brachypodium; species Brachypodium distachyon. Next base: position 12,677,645 of record NC_016132.3, on the reverse strand, counting down.
AACACCTACAAGCTCGTAAGACGCCACCCCTACCGCTTTAGGGTTTTTATGATTTTGGGATTCTCTGGATGTTTTATACTTTTCATGAGACATTGTTGTGGAATTATTTGTGCAGTGGGACACGGCGATGTTCGTGCCTGAGCTGGAGAACCAGAAACCCTATGTCGGCATCATCAAGGTCTGTGATTGGGGACCCACTATGGCGACGTTTGAAAATATTAGTGCATTGCCATGGGTATATCTTGTACTTTATCCAACAAAAGTTAAAGGATCTAAGATTAGTTTTATGCACTTAAAATCGGTGCCAAGTTCTTCCATAGTGCAATGGCAGAAAATCTTGTGGTTGACCAATGATTCCTTGCTGATAGGTTTGACCTATGGCTGTAAATAGTTGAAATGGAACTCCATAGCTTTAATACTGCACATATATGCACTAGGCCTTTGTTTCCACACTAGGCTTAATTAATGATTTGCTTTAGGACCTTGGCTCCAGGCTTCCAGCTTTCTGGACTTGTTAGTTGTACTGGATACTTTTCAATGTTTTATCAATGGTTTAACAACGCTGGGAACTAGGCAGTAGCCCAGTGGAGAGTCGCAGTAGCACATCTCTCTCTACTGACTAGGATTTAACACCTGTCAGGAGCAAAATTATGGTATCTCATCTTGTTCACTTCTTTCGTAATTAAATCCACTGTACTTCTTTCCCATTGGGCTAGTTTTGTATGGTTCAATAACACTTGGATGAACTGATGCTAGGCTTATGCTATGTGATTTATATCAAGTAGTTCCTAGTTGAGCTTATCTTATATTCTATGATTGGAGACCATTGCTTATTTTGAGTAGTTGTGGAGCCAAAGTGCGCAGCTATGTAGAGCTGCTTGATTTTGTTCCTAATGTAATGACCCTTAGTTATTTGACTTAATCCTGTTGTCTTCTCCTCCTGGCTATGGCACTTATTTCATAATAGCGAGTTATTTATTATCTCAAAACAGGATATACATAAAATCGGTGGGAGTTTATCGGTAACTGCTCAATGGTTTTATAGACCAGAAGAGGCTGACGAAGATGGTGGTGAACCAAGGGAATTATTTTATAGTTCTCATATTGATGAGGTCCCAGCAGGGTCAGTTATGCACACATGTATGGTCCATTTCATTCCTCAGCACAAGCAGGTTCCAAGTATGAAGGAACACCCTGGATTCATTGTCCAAAAGGTGTATGACCATATCAAGGAGAAACTGTGGGATGTTGCAGATAAGGACTATTTGGATAACATGCAACATGAGGTTGATCTCCTTGTTAAGGAAACAATGGACCGTATTGGGGAGCTTCCAGACCGTGATCCTGAAGATATACCTGGTAGCAATGCTGATAAGTTCTCAAGTAAGTTCTCAGGAGGCCTACGGAAGAGACCTGTGAACCCTAAAGATGGTCCAACAACAGGCACATCTCAGCAATTCGTAAAAGCAGATACACCTTGGAATTATAATCTAAATAATTATGCCATCCTTGAAAGATATAAAGCAATCACTGGTAACCCCTCTCGTGATCGGTGGATTGATAAATTTGTGGATACTATCCTAACTCCTTGCAAAAATGTAAGTTGTATTAGCCTTTCCTATTTGTCCAGAAATGCAGATCATGTTTCTTGGCATTTTTCGCTCCATTCTTCCTATTATACCACATAACATTTATCCTCATGAACAATGGATCTTGTTCCCAATGCTCCTGCTTAAAGAGATAATACATGAGTCGAGGGAATATCTTATTTAATTCCATCATTTCTCTAAAGTGGCCTAGCCTTTTATTTGTTTCTTTGGTCTCTTGTGTTCTCTTGTGTCTTGTCTTGCTTTCTTAGATGATCTGTTTTGTGATAATCTTCTATTTTCAGGATACTGAAAATTCTTATCCACCTAATGTGGTTGTTCAAATAGTGGCCTCCTTAGAAAGATCAGCATTTGAAGCTTTTTATGCAGACTTCCAGAAGTATAACCAGAAAATGAGAACATTATTGTTTAATATCAAGGTACCTAAATTTTATCCAAGGTCGGCTTATGTTCCTTGGGAACATCTAAATCATGCACCACTGCATAAGTTTACTGTTATATCATTAGGTTATACCGCATGTTGCCATACTGGAACTTAAAAAATTAGTTGTCATCATCCCACCGACATGGATAGTTTATCAGTACACATTTTTATATCGATGTACATGAACATCAATCTCCAATCAGGTCATATTATTTCGCAATGTCTGACTTCCCACCAAAGTTGGTACACTTATGATGAATTTCCAGATATTCACTAAATTTGTCTATATGACTATCTTATGATGAATCATGGACTCAGAGTGCAATGCAGAATTGAAAGCTTCACATACCTTTTTTTTTGTCTCATACACTCTTCTAAGATGTAACGCTGTCACATCAATATTAGGCTTTTCTACAACTGCCTTTCTTGGTTACTACTCCCTCCTTTTCACAAAGGTTGGCGTATTTTGTTTCGTTAAGACAAAGCTTTGACCAATGAAAACTCTACTGATATGCGTTTTTTCATACATGAAATTTATATCAATGGATTCGTCTTTAAAAGTTCTTGCTAATGATCATGATTTCATCTCATATAACTTACGTATTAATTCTTGGTCAAAGTCTTGTCTTAACGAAACAAAATACGCCAACCTTTGTGAAATGGAGGGAGTACTTACTAGGCATTTTTTCTTCATGTAATGGATTTTTACTGTTGGCATTCCTCGTCCAAAAAACTTTAGTAGTTTGAAATTGTATATTATAATTATAATTCTTCGGCACCTTTTGTTGCTACTGTAATTATCATACTGCTGTTTCATAGTGACAATGTCATATGTACTCTTCAACAGTTTATGATGGCCCTTTGCCATTTCTAACTCACTTGTATATATTCTTATATGTTTGAGGACTTGGCATATAATTATTTTTTCTGGATATACAGGAAAACTCTGTACTGCGCAAGCAACTAATGAACAAGGAGCTCGATCCTGTGGCTCTGTTAACAATGGCCCCTGCTGAACTAAAGGTCTAATCATCTTTTGCAGTATTTGCATTATGGTTGAGATAGGAACTATTTCCCATCTCATGTACAATAGTGAATATAATTGTTCTGTGGTCACGTGGTGTGTTGGCACTCTCAGTTTAGTTGATATATCAAGGTTAATGATACTGAAATTATTCTATTCAGTACAAAGCATTAACTATTATATTTGGAAAAGGGTCCTATCTAGTGTAGACCACTCTGAATTCAGGAGTTAGTCAAATTTTTATGAGAATGTTGAAATTAATTATGAATTTGAGGAAGGGAAACAAAAATGAGTAAAATGCATCAGAGGTCCTAATTCTTTCGCAAAGGTGCCAACTTAGTCCTAAATCTTTCAAAATGCACGTTTAGGTCCCAATAGTATTTTAAGTGGTTCTTCACAGGCCCCTCTGGTGTATGCGCCCCTCTGATCGTATGACGTGGCCATTTGACTAATGCCACCTATGATTGGGCCCACACGTCAGGTAAATACATGGATTAAAAACTTACAGTGGTGGCGGCACTGTGCAAGACAGGGTGGGCCTGCAATGTGGGCCGGTGGCGGCACAGAGCTGCTCCAGTGGGCAGAGCCAGGTGGCATTAGTCCAATCCTAATCCTAGGTGGCATTAGTCAAATGGCCACCTCATACGGTCAGAGGGGCACATACACCAGAGGGACCTGTGATCAACCACTTAAGATACTATTGGGACCTAAACGTGCATTTTGAAAGATTTGGGATTAACTTGGCGCCTTTGCGAAAGAATTATGACTTCTGATGCATTTTACTCAAACAAAATCCATAAGTTACTATGTGTGTAAAATTAATTTTCTTCATTCTCCCCACACTGATTTGAGTTTTCAGCGGGAAATTATGAAGGATACTAGTGAGTTGTACTCGCACAAGTATCCAGAACTGCACCTACCTAGTGATTTGCTGCAGATATTTCCCCTCTTTTCTGAAACCGCCAACTGAGCCAGTAACCTACTTCGATGAACTTTAGCTATACCTATAATCTGGTCTTTGTTCAGATCTATTACCACTCTTTTGCTTATATTTATCTAAATTAGAAATGTTTTTGCTGTTTGATCATTGCAGGCTGGTTTGATGCCAGCAGAGATAACACCTGAAACAGAAGAACCAAGGCAGTTGCAGGTATTGTACATCATATCTATCATGGTCAGTAGTTAACCCGGACAAGATAAAGAAGTGTGAGAGTAATCCTTGCTTAGGTATTAAGGCAGTAGCCTGTGCTTGTAGGTCCTTGTAGACAGGAGTACTAGAGAGGTTGTTTTCTTAGGCTGTAAGCTGTAGTTGTTTTGTCATCTTAGCTAGCAGCAGTTGGCTGCCAGCCCAGCTGTCAGGTCTGAACCGACCTTGTACCCCTATAAATAGCACTTTGCAATACAAGGGCAGTAGCTTTGCAGCACAAATAACCACCCAACCATATACCTGTGTACGTGAGGTGAAAGCACTTCTAACACTTGGTATTAGAGCCCTGTTGAGAAGAGAATCCTGAGAGAGATGTTAGCTCCAGCTCAGGACGTAGCCGGCAGTCCGCTTTGCCAGCCATGGCGCCGTCCCCCTTCACCGCCGCTGAGACGACCACACCACCATGAGGCTGGAAGGCATGAGGTCTTCGTCGAGCGTGTTGTGAAGGACGTCGGTGATGGCAAGTACCCGATGCATACACGGACAAACTATGCCGAATGGAGCCTTCTCATGAAGGTGATGCTGAAGGCTTGTGTCCTCTGGGAGGCAATCGAGCTCGGCGCTGACGACTTCCAGGAAGATCGAATGCCCCTGGAGGCCATCTTGCACGTGGTGCCACCAGAAATGACGGCCAGCTTGGCTGTCAAGCGGACAGCGCAGGAGGCGTGGGAGGCAGTCCAAGCCATGCATGTCGGAACTGACCCCGTGCGGAAGCGCAAGGCGCAGCAGCTGAGGAGGGAGTTCGAGATGATCTCGTTCCGTGACGGAGAGAGAGTCGTTGACTTTGTGCCGTGCCTCACCAACCTCGTCACAAGCCTTGCCATGCTCGGAGAACCAATCGACGAATCTCAAGTCGTCGAGAAATTCTTGCAAGTTGTGCTTCCGAGGTTCTTGCAGCTCGCCCTTTCGATCGAGACACTCCTCGACATCTCTGAGTTGTCGTTGGAGGATGTCACGGGTGGCTGAAGGCTGCGGAAGACCGTCTCGAGTCGGCAGAACGGCCACATGAACAGGGCAAGCTCCTTCTCACCAAGGAGCAGTGGCTGGAGAAGATGAAGGAGTGTCAAGGTGGCAGCACCTCCAGGTTCGTGCGTGGCAGCACGCAGCGACGACGACGACCTCCACCGCGTAAGAAGGGTGGAGAAGGCAGCGACGAGCAGGCAGCACCTAAGGACGGCAATGACAAATGCCTCAATTGCGGGCACAGCGGCCATTGGTCCAGGGAGTGCAGGCAGCCCCAGAGAAACAGGGTTTTCTTGGCCCAAGCTGAGGAAGATGACGAGGAGCCAGCTCTCCTCATGGTGCAGGTTTGCAACACTCCAGCCCCAGCTAAAGTGGTGCAGGAGAGCATTGCTCGAACTGTAGCCACAGTGGTGCACAGTGGTGCAAGAGAGCAGTTCTCCAGCCACAGCCACAATAGTGCAAGACAGCACTACTGCAGCTCCAGCTCCAGTGCAGAACAGCAGTGCTGCAGCTCGACGCCCCTCTTTGCATCGACGTCTTCCTTGGGACGAGCGTTGATGAGAAGTGAATCAAGGGCTGGTACCTTGACCCCGGCGCCACAAATCATATGACGGGCCATAGCGACGCCTTTGCTGAAATTGATCGAACGGTCACCGGCACCGTCAAATTTGGCGACCGTCAGTCGTCAAAATCAGGGGCATTGGCACCATCATCTTCGCTGGCAAAAACGGCGAACACAAGGCCCTCAGCGGTGTCTACTACATCCCTCGCCGGAAGAACTCGATCATCAGCATCGGTCAGCTCGACGAGAGTGACGCCTTCGTCCTGATCAGGAGAGGTGTGTTGCGCATATGTGATCAGCAAGGTCGACTCCTTGCTTGCGTAAGGCACGGCCGGAATCGCCTCTACAAACTCCATCTTGAGATTGCTCAGCCAATCTGACTCTCTGCCCGCCATGGCGACGCTGCTGGGCGCTGGCATGAGCGATTTGGGTATCTCAATTTCGATGCCTTGGAGATGATGGGATGCCTCGCCATGGCATGTGGGCTACCACAGCAGCTATGCGACACATGTGTCATCACGAAGTTTCATCGGAGTGCATGCCCTCAGCAAGCAAAGTACGGGGCACAGGAGCCACTTGAGCTCGTCCACATCGATCTCTGTGGTCCTATTAAGCCGTCAACACCAGGAGGCCGTCGCTACTTCTTGCTGTTGACGGCACTTGCTACATGTGAGTGATGCTCCTGGCAGCCAAGAACAATGCCCCCGATGCCATCAAAAGAATTCAGGCAGCGGCTGAAGTTCAGAGTGGACACAAACTGCGTGTGTTCCGCACGGACAACGGTGGTGAGCCCGTGAGTTCACCTCAACAGAGTTTGCCGCCTACTGTGCTGATGAAGGAATCCAGCGCCACTTCTCCACACTGTACTCCCCCCGCAGCAAAAGGAAGTCGTCAAGCGGCAGAACCAAACGGTGGTGGCAATGGCACGTGCTCTGCTGAAACAGAGAGGCATGCGAGCTGAGTTTTGGGAGGAGGCGGTGAGCACCGCGGTCTTCTTGCTCAACCGAGATCCACCAAATCCCTTACTGGGAAGACAACTTATGAGGTGTGGCATGACTGCAAGCCAGCGGTCCACTACCTTCGCACCTTTGGGTGCTTGGCGTATGTCAAGGAACAGGGGAACCTGCGCAAGCTCGATGACTGCAGCTTTCCCGCTGTTTTCATTGGCTACGAGGAAGGAGTAAAGGCGTACCGGCTGCTGGACCCTACGACGAGGCGCGTCCGCATCGCCCGCGATGTTATCTTCGATGAAGAACGTGGATGGGATTGGGCAGCGGACGGTGGCATACACTCTGGCAGCAGTTAGACATACAATATATATGTCTTGGTGCCATGAATCGCCCGCGATGTTATCTTCGATGAAGAACATGGATGGGATTGGGCAGCGGACGGTGGCATACACTCTGGCAGCAGTTAGACATACAATATATATGTCTTGGTGCCATGACGTGCCTAGCCAGGTGTCCAGGACAGAACTGCATCATTGAGCCATGGGGCTCAAGGTGCCTTAGCCACCACAACAATGTCGCCTCCATCTGTTCCAGAAGCAACTACAACCAGTTCACCAGCTTCAGCAACTCCAGAATTCGTCACGCCACCAGAAATGATTACGATCGACTCGATGCTGCTCATAGCAATACACCAGTTCGCTATCGCACTGTGGAGAATCTGATTGGAGGAGAAGAACCAATGCCAGGGCTCACGTCACGCAATCTTGACGCCGAGCTGCACTTGGCCAGCACGGGAGAACCGTGCTCGTTCGCTGAAGCTGAGCGAGACAAGGCATGGCAGGCAGCCATGCGTGAGGAAATCGACGCGGTGGAGCGGAACAAGACATGGGAGCTCGTTGATTTGCCACGGGCATCGACCAATAGGCCTCAAACGGGTCTATAAACTGACGAAAAATGAAGCCGGCGAAGTGATCAAACACAAAGCGCGGCTGATCGCGCGTGGCCTTGTTCAGCAAGCCGGCATAGACTTTGATGAAGTCTTTGCTCCTGTTGCTCGAATGGAATCAATCAGGCTGCTGCTTGCTTTGGCTGCCCAGTAGGGGTGGCTCGTCGATGTGGTTGACGTAAAATCAGCCTTTTTTAATGGAGAATTGAAGGAGGAGGTCAATGTGAAGCAGCCCTACGACAAGCGGCACGAGCATGGAACACGAATCTCGACTGCACGCTCAAAGAAATTGGATTCAAACAAAGTGATCACGAGCATGCGATCTACCGTCGCAACATTGGCGATGCAACTCTGCTAATTGGAGTCTATGTAGATGACCTGATCGTCACTGGTTCGTCCAAGGAAGCAATAGAGAGCTTCAAGGAAGAGATGAAGACAAAATTCCAAATGAGCGACTCGGGATTGTTGTCTTTCTATCTGGGAATCGAAGTCCAGCAGAACGTCGATGGCATCAGCCTATCTCAGGCACACTGCCCCATGCATCCTTCAGCTGGGAGGAATGGAAGTATGCAATTCGGCTCACACTCCAATGGAGGAGCGGCTCAGGCTGAGCTGTGAAAGCACAACAGAAGAGGTGGACGCTTCAGAGCACCGGCGGATCGTCGGCAGCCTCTGCTACCTTGTGCACACACGGCCAGACCTGGCTTTTGCTGTTGGCTTTGTGAGTCGGTTGACGGAACAACCTACAGAGGAGCACATGATGGCAGTGAAGAGAACTCTTCGCTACATCGCCGGCACGACCCACTATGGTATACACTACAGGCGGAGGACAAAGGAGATACAGCTGGTTGGATACAGTGACAGTGACCTCGCCGGCGACATTCACACCAGGAAGAGCACAATCGGCACACTGTTCTTCCTTGGCAGCTGCTTGGTGAGTTGGCAATCTCTCAAGCAAAGGGTGGCTGCTCTATCTTCTGCGAGGCAGAGTATGTTTGTTGCAGCCACAACTGCCGCAACACAGGGAATTTGGCTGGCTTGATTGCTTGGTGAACTCCATGGAAGAAAAGCCGAGGCAGTTGAACTAATGGTGGGCAGCAAGTATGCCCTATCATTAGCCAAAAATCCAGTCTTCCACGAGTGCAGCAAACATATCGATCTTTGATAGCACTTCATCAGAGACTGTATGGAAGACGGAAGCATCAGCACCAGCTACATCAATACTTCAGATCATCTCGCTAACATTTCAACAAAATCTCTGGGGCGAGTAAAGTTTCATGGGCTGCGTGCTAGAATCGGGATGGTCCAGATCAAGTCAAGCATGAAGAGCAGGGATTATGGGCGAATTGTGAGAGTAATCCTTGCTTAGGTATTAAGGCAGTAGCGTGTAGCAGCTTGTAGGTCCTTCTAAACAGTAATACTAGATAGGTTATTTTCTTAGGCAGTAAGCTGTAGTAACATACTAGCACTCGCAAACTTTGTTTTGTCATCTTAGCTAGCAGCAGTTGGCTGCGAACCCAGGCTGTCAGGTCTGAACCGACCTTGTATCCCTATAAATAGCAGTTTGCAATACAAGGGCAGTAGCTTTGCAGCACAAATAACCACCGAACCATATACCTGTGTTTGTTGGGTGAAAGCACTTTTAACAAGAAGAACATCAAGTACAATAGCTGAATTTCAGGTGGAGTTATTTACTTTGGGGTTCTCTGAGTTTTTGTTTGTCTTAACTAGATGACTGAATCCCGATGTAAAGGATGCGCAGAAAAGAACGTGGGAATAACTGAACTTTTTCTTGCCAATCGTGGAGGTCGCTATAAGGTATTATTTTGTGTTTTTTGCTTTTACTTGGTCCCATTTCTGTGGGTCACTGGAAGTTCTGATAGAAACATAACATAAATCATAGGAGTACCACATTTTCCAAGTTTTTGTCCTTGACTTATTTGAAACTTAGGGAAGGAGGGAGATTTGTTTTCGAAAGGGAACTCCCTGCAATACACTCCCTCCATCCCATATTATGTGTAGCAATTTTGTCTAGATACGTGTGTATCTAGACGCGCTTTAGTATGTAGGTACATGCATATCTAGACAAAGTTGCGACACTTAATATGGGATGGAGGGAGTATATTAACAAAGGTGTGGCAGGTGTACATCCCGAATACATGCACAAGAGGAAACTTACAGAACTACCCTATGCATGGATTCCGAGTAAGTATTTTCATGGAAACTTGATGTCGGATTCAAGTTAAGCGGAGCCATGACAATTGGGTACCCACCTATGAACTAATCCCAAGTAGTAATCTTAAAAACTTATTTGGTCCAACCATTCTAAACACTAAATAGTCATTATGCTGTGACGTAATTGTGAACCGTACATATAGATGCAGGTCCTTAGCACAGTACATCACACGGTTAGAATCATACTTACATGTAAACCATCTAATCAATAATTAATTAGAGAATAGATCATGAGGGAAAAGAAACTCCACTATATACTTTCTTAACTGGAAAGTGGGATTCGAGCCTCGGTGCTTGGAATTTATGTTTCATATTCATGTTTGCTTTGTGTCCTAATTAGTGATTACATGACGAATATGGATTTTTGGCTCTCGGGATCCAGTGCTTCCTATAGTTTAAACATCACGAAAATTATGTTTTGAACTTTTAAAAAAATCTGAATTTTTTTTGTAGCGTTAGTATAGATGTATACTACATATCTGTACATTTTATGTAAAGATTCATTGATTTGTGGTCTGTGTAAAAGTATTAAATCTGGGGATTTATAATAGTGCTATTGACGTATCAATTTCCTCCCAGATTTGGTATTTTTACACAGACCACAAATCAATGAATCTTTACACGAAAATGTACAGATATGTAGTATACATCTATACTAACACTACAAAAAAAATTCAGATTTTTTTGAAACTTCAAAACATAATTTTCGTGATGTTTGAACTATAGGGAGCACTGGATCCCGAGAGCCAAATGGGGTTTCCGTTACATGACACAACCATTGAGCTATCTAGGTATTCCTTAATCAGACATTATGAAACAATACCATTCCTATTTGCTTTATAGGTGCCTTGTTGGCAACAAAGAAATCTAGCACATGTTTTTCTATATTTCTAATTCGCACAAATTTCCACATCACAATAAAATTTTGTTCAAAAATTATTCACCTGGGGTCTCCCCCCTTTCCATTATTGCTAACGGAAATACAAAGTCTGCGAACAAACCGACAAGCAGGGGAAAAACAGAAATAAACCTACTAAATGGGCAGGAAACCCGCTGACCAGCTTCCGCAATCAGAAACTGACTACGGGACGAAAACCTGCCCCTCCCACTCAACCCTAACACAAGGAGAACCACCAAAAACAGTTTAACAGTACAGAACCAACAGAAAGACAGACAATTCAACCACCAGAACTACAACCTAAACAACCCAGCAGAGAGCTTCATTACATGAGATGGCATCAACACTTCCGAGGTCCCCAGCACTTCAGAACGCTTCAACTTGAGCGAGCCTCAACACTTCAGAGAGTGATTCTTTAAAAACTATTGATTTTTATGTGCTCTTTAAAAGTCTATACAAGTGTAGAGGTTGATAACTAGTATTATGGCTCATTAACTGTACGTGTTAGGCCAATTTGCATAGAGTTAATGCCTTAATGGACATGATATCCTTATTTAATTTCACATTGGTTACTCTGAACTATTACTGGCTTGTAGCTGGTTGTCAGGAATCCATCTACGACTGTATAATTTTCTATACAGTAGCAAGGTGCCCGTGTTTCGCGACGGAACCCATATCGTCCCGATGTCCAATTTTTAAGGCAAACATAGACTGAGAATACTAAAATATTGAAAATAAGATGTTTTCTGCTTTGCCGACAACAAAGAGTAAAAATCCTAAATCGTTTCTCAGTTGAAATAGATGGCAAAAACAAAAGGAAATAAGGAGATCTGTCTCAGGCTAGAAGAGTGTCAAGCAGGTTTCAATTTTTCAGTTTTAGTGATGTGGTTATTGAGCACCTTAGCTTTGCACTTAGCACCATGTGGCTCATCCTCCGCATCGACTGTCTCATCTTGGGCATTTGGATCGAAATCAGAACTAGAACCAGAGTCATCATGGTGTTTGTCCTTGTTTTGTTCTTGAGGATTGTTGCGATAAGGCTTGGAGCTAGCTTTTCTATATAAGGTAAACCAGGAAAGTTAGTAAGTTACCTTCCTTCATTAATTGCTTGTTTCTGGCCATTCTGTCCCGCCTAATCAGTTCATAGTCTGGCACCTAATCCATTTCAATTCTCCTACAAGGAAGACAAAGATAGATGAAACATGGGATAGGTGTAGACACTTCCAAAATTCTGGTAGAAGCAAGATTAAAATAGACCGTACCATTGCAACAGAACAACTTCAGGTTAGCTAAGCCGCAATTTCAAGCAGCGTGTGCAGGCTCACATTCCACAATCATCTAGCCATCCAAACAGACCAAGATTGACAACGATGCAAAATATAACTATTGTGCATTCAGCCATCCAAAATAGCTATAGAAAACAACAAATTCTCACAGCCAGTCTACACTATAATTATATAAGGCCTATTCTCCACAACAAATTGCAAATTTGGAACATATATCAGTCTGAACTCTGAACTGCCCGCCTTCCCTCCAGAAGAAGCAGATTCTGATGAAAACGGTGTCGGTGCCTGAACTCCGACACCGGGGATGCTGCACACCCCCTTTTTGTTAGGTGAGGGCGAGGGAGCTGCGCTGGCAATCGACGGAGGAACCAAATGAGATCACAAACACACAAAGGTTTTACCTAGGTACGGGCCGCCGAAGCATTCCTGCTTGTCTGAATTGCTCTCCGGGGGTGGAGTTACAGGATTCCTGAGGGCGCTTCCTTGCTCCCGGGTGCTTCAAACTACCACCGAGGATTGTTCTCCTACTTAATGCTCAACTATGAAAACTGCGAACCCTTTCTATCGTGCCCTCGGTCCTCCTTTTATACTTCAATGGGATACCACAATGATGGGCTGCATGGCTGAAACGCCACCCATGCACGCGTCGCGCGGGCTGGCAAGGTGGCATGGCCGTCAGGGTGCATCATCGACGTGCCATCCCTTTCCGTGTGGTGGAGGGATAGGGCGAGTGAACAGCGAGGATTCCCTGTCGTGTTCGCCTGTTGTGAGCAGGAGCACTGAATGCCCTGCAAAGATGCTGAGTCTGGCAGGAGGGGTGCGCCACCTGTCACCTAGGCCCTGCACACACAAGCCCCGGGACATCCCTCAGGGCGCATACCTTGGCCTCGCCGGGGTCGAGCTATCCACAGTGCCATTTGGGCCCAACTTGCCCCAAGTGGAACCAAGGCGCGGCACGGCTCCTGCAAGTCCCGCAGTCCGTCCGAGGGAAACCCCGGATTGGACGGCACCGTGACCGCGAAAGCGCGACTCGATCACTTGTGGCGTGGGAGGGCGGCCCCTTTCACGACACGGTGGCGTCGGACCCGGTGGTCCGCCTTGAAGGATCCATGCCGGGTTTCTCCCGTATTGTTCATGGGGGTGCTCCCACGGATGCCAACCAACCAAGGCACCAGCCGCGCGGGTCATCGGTGCCTTGGCTGGTTAGGATCTTCGGAGACTCGCCCAGCTGGCGCGGTGGGTGGTTCTCTCGAGTGAGGTAGGAGAGGGTGACCCCTGGGGCCGGCAGTGGCAAGACACCGATGACCAGGTCGTCGGTGACCTTACCGCCGCTAGGCCTCTGGAGTGCCCCTCGTATCACCTCAACCCTCCTCCTCCGGGTTGGCAAAGGAGCCGGGGAGGGGGTTTATATAGCCGTGACCTGGGCATCGTGACTTGGCCACTTCCCGGCCTTGGAGCGTGTGCCTTGACTGCACAGTCCATTCTTATCTCCTTGCCTTTGATCGGTTGGCCTTTTTTGTTATCAACTACTGTCATTGTGAAGGTCATGTGCTTCATCATGCTAGCTCTGAGCTTGAGTACAAATAAATAGTGAAATATAATACTCCACCATGCTCTTTTAGATGTTTATGCATAGTCATACTATTTTTGGGTGAACAATCAACACAAAAGTGTTGCTTGAGGCCCTTCGGACCATCCCAATTCTTTTTAGATAGAATAAAATCTATGATTCCTGTCCATAACCAAAATGTACGCACTCCACAACAGCAATAGAAACACATGGATTGATCTTGATTTCAAATTTCTGACAAGAGTATGGATTCATGGTCCACTTCTGAAAACCTAGCTTGCTATGTTTTTAAAGGACACCACAGCAAGATGATTCCTCGCTACAGTTCTCTTTCCTTTATTACCTTAAAACAACTTAAGGTAAGTTCCAAGAAGTGCCATGGATTGGACTGTTAAAATCACAGTGATAGTACAATGCATGTACTTCCATTTCTTATTGGACAAAATGATAAATGTGCTATCAGCTTGACAAAATAGAGCTGCATGCAAACACAGTTTGGCAATCAAATAAGCCCTCCCATTTCGTTTAATGGGACAAGACAAATAAGTCTGCAAAGTCAGCTTATCATTTGCTGTCCCAGTAGGTACGAAAAAAAAAGGAAAAAAAATCAAGTCTCTAATGCATACTGTTATGGCAGGAAACTGAACCAAATTGTTTTCACCGATATTAAGTGAATATGCACACATTGTACAAGTATCAGAAAAGAATAAAAACACTTGCACAATCTGTTGAAGGTGTCCCGTCCACTTTGGTGACCTCGTTGTTGTTCCTTGCCAATTAACCATCTAATCAGGAACCTTGTGGTGTGCTTCCGACCCAAAAACTATGGGAGACCAAATGTATCATCAGTAACGGCATCTCCAAGGGTGAACCCCCATTTGTCCTCCCCATTTGTCCAAAAATATCAAGTTGTCCAATGGAAACCCCCATTTGTCCTTCTCATCAGTGTTTGACATGTGGGCCAAGTGGACATGTCAACAAGTTTTGAATTAGTTTTGCACAAATGAGGACTCCCTGTTCTCCCCAAATTTGGGAAAGAAATGGCGGAGGTGGACCACTTTTGGACAAATGGGGGTCCTCATTGGATTGCATATTTGTGCATGGACCCTCAAATGGACAAATGGGGAGTGCCCGTAGAGATGCCGTAGGAATGCATAAGCACGTACGTGTAGATGAGAGACAAAATAGAATTGTGTATACCTTATAAGTCTGTCTTCAAATGCTACTGGATTGACAACTTTATAAATCTTGTATTTCTTATACATTTTGCCAAAGAACAACCTCATAAAAAATGAACTTGCAAGTTTAGTGAGGCATTCTACCAAACAGGTTGTGGACAAAGGGTGTGCATGCCACTCAAGAACACTCAATCAGACTGGGGTCGTGGCTCTTTCAGTGGGAGGGTGAGCACCAAATTCGCTATATTGGGAAGATTGAGGCGCGGACAGATGGCATCGCTTCACAGGAGAATCGAGGTGTAAGGCAGTCGTCGCTGTAGCAGGAAGATATCAAGGTGTGGGCGACCGCACCTTTGCCAAGTACCTCGACGGTTTCTTGGCCGTCACTGCGATGTTGCCCCTTCAGCAACTTCTCCTGCACTCCTTCCTCTTCTTCCCACCATCCTACGGACCTCCTCTCCTTTTGCCGCCATGGGTGCCTTGGGTGGCAGTCGCGGTGGGTAGGACCCGAAGCGGGAGGTGTCGGCGGCGGTGGTGGTGGGGTTGGGGTTGGCGGAGGACGATGGCGTGGTAGAGGGGCAGTTTGCACCTCGTGATCTCGCACGGATGATGGACGCTGGGAAGTGGAGGCCGGCGGCAAGGCGTGGAGCTTGGAACACAGCAGCAGGTGGAGCCCATAGGACACGAGGCAGACGACGAGGAACGCGTGCCGTGGGAGCCGGAGTGGCGCGCGACGAGCGTACGAGGGAGATGAGGGAGCGAATGGCTGGCGGTGGCCAGAAATTGGGAGATGAGGCGGCGAGCAGAGGGAGAGAGGAGGTGGAGGGGCGGTGGCAGGCGGCGTGTGGGAGAAGAGGTGGCGCGACAGGCGGCGCGACCGCGTGGGGAGTGGGGAGAAGAGCCGGCGTGGGGCGGTTTCTTCATGTTTTTTTCGTTCGCTGGAGAGGGGTAATCTGGGACATTCATAGAGATCATATTCGACGGCCCACAGCGACTGGACCGTGAGGGATGGGTAAACTGTGTGTTAATGCTAGTAGAGATTTATTGGACACTTGGGAATGCTAGAAACTATCATGTAACTACGCTTCATTGCCACATCAAACTACACATAGATAAAAGGGTTAATTGGATCTATGTCACTCCATTTCATTGGTTGGAGATATGGCATTACAAAAACTTGATTTGGAGAAATGTCACTCTAACTTTCTTATACCTCTATCAATGCCATTCTGTCCACTTAAGACCAATAAGTGTTCATAAAATACATGAATTTCAACGTGTACAACAGTATTTACCATAATACCCCTATTTACAATGTTCAGCAGTACGTTCGAGTTTTCCAGACGCCATAAAGGTTAAAAAAATCAAATTTGGCCCAAAAATCAATCTTCTCAGAAAAATCTATAAAAATTACAGAAAATAAAAAACCGTAATATGAGTCCACCGTTGGGGACGGGATATGAGGAACGCGTGGAATAAAATTGTTTGACTTGGGATGGGAAAAAAATTGTTCGTATAGAGCTATGTCTATACGTATTTAGACAATATACGTGTTGGTATTGGAGAAAATTGCATGAATAGAGGTATATAAAAGTTAGAGTGGCATTTCTCCGAGTCAAGTTTTTGTAATGGCATATCTCCAACCGGTGGAAATTATAATGGCATATATCCAATTAACCCTAGATAAAATCATTTCATGAAACTAATCTCTCCAACAATCAAACTTTCACATGTAACATTTCAGTATTTCACATAACCACAATTTCAGATGTAATATTTTCACAAAACTACATTAATACCTATAAAAAACAGAGTACCAAAAGTCATATGGCAGGTGTAACACATAGCCACACTTCCAACAGAAATAGAAGTTGTGGGACAAACGTGTCAAAACACTCACTGACAAGCTACATTGCACCGACACAGCTACACGGACACGGCGACACGCATACGGGGACACGGGATACGGCATTTTCCAGATACGGGGAATAATTAAAAAATGTAATTAGTAAGAGAAC
This sequence comes from Brachypodium distachyon, assembly GCF_000005505.3. Classification (NCBI taxonomy): domain Eukaryota; kingdom Viridiplantae; phylum Streptophyta; class Magnoliopsida; order Poales; family Poaceae; genus Brachypodium; species Brachypodium distachyon. Next base: position 12,660,777 of record NC_016132.3, on the reverse strand, counting down.
AAAAGATACTGCCCCATTTGATGCGTGCCTACTTCCTGTTCCTCAATGCTTCAATAGCAATAATCCTACAAAACATAGAAGAACATAGCATATATAGCAAGTAACACTAGACAAAAATATAAAGTCCACTAACATAACATGATGGTAAGTACGAGTATACAAGGCTCAAGTGGCCACAAAGAACAAACCATAGTCAAAGATTGCATTACAGTACATGATGAAAGGAACATAAATAAGATAACCGGAAGCCTTGAAGCAAAAGGTGAAGGACCGAAGCCTCAAGTGATATCATCCAATATCTCCCCTTCCTACTCTGGTTTATCAAGTGAAAGTTCAGCACCTTCAAGCATGCCAACACCAGTGAAGCTCTCAACTCCATCTCCCCCAACATCCCACATCTTGCTTGGTCCACTTCCATATGAGAACACTAAAAAGCCTCAGCTCGGGCAGGAGTTAGCCTATTTCTTGCAGATCTACTCCCTCCGTCCACAAAAAAGTGTACATGTGGGAATTCCAAAAAGATTAAGAAGCGAGATAGAAAAAGATTAAGAAGCGAGATAGAAAATGCATTGGGAAGGTGCCAACCACCGTCTCTATTCTCTTTAATTCTCCCACCTCCAATGAGCTAACTGCATGAAAAAATATTATTGGATTTGATTTCCGTGTAAGGAGAGAGAAGCAATTTTTCTTAGTCTAAAGTGCTTTGAAAAAAGAGAAGTACATTCATTTGTGGACAAATTTTAAACCCAAACGTACACTTATTTGTGGACGGAGGGAGTTTGCATAAAAGAGTATGTACTCCAATTCCTCTCACAACAAGAGGAAGATGCTGGCTGCCCAAGTAACTTCAAAGCTAATTTTTTAGCAGTTTTGTGCTTACCCCATGAGTAACCCCCATCGTTGCTTCGGTTCAAAATCAAGTCTATCTTCAATTGAATCTGGATTTTGGAAGACATTCATGAAGAGCAAAATCAGCAAACTCTTTCTTGATGGTCTTGAAGTCATCATGGTCTGGAAAAAACTTTCTAAAGCACTTGTTTCTCATCTCAGTAACTTCACTATCATCATTGGGGCCAACACGGCAAGGGCCTTCATTAATCCTTCTTGACTATAGTACGTATTATTGAAATAAAATCAACAAGCTGCAAAACGGTGAACATGTGGCATGTAAATTAGACAAAACCTGTCAGGTAACCACCTGAGGTTGCAAAGCAGACAGTTTTGATCGTCCCAGGTTTCAATTTTGGTGGTTGTAGAGCTCAGTTGAAAATTGGACTTTTGCTAGAGTTTGGGTTTGCAAGGTTGTTTCTTTTTCGTTCTAAAAAAAGAGCAGCAACATATATTTTCAGGGGTTTACCAAGTTTGTAATTTCCATATTCTGCTCTAGGTTTCTCACAAAATTTGCCTTTTATTGCAGCTCGAATGTCTTTCCTGCGGCTTGTCATGGTTTGCATTCAGAGATGACATCTCATTAAGAAGCAGCAGCTGACTAGACGATACGGTTAGACACAGACAAGTACACTGATGTTTTCCAGTCCCAGAAGAGAGCAGCAGCTTACATGGAGAAGCAGAAATGTTTAGCTGGCGGTAACGAGGAGAACGCTCCCTGCACCTGGGAATTAATCACATATCATTTCCAGGATCATGTCAGTTTTATGAGTTAGGAATTTTGGAATGCTCTAATACATTTACATCTCTGAACATGCAAAACTCTTCCAGTTGGATACTCATTCGGATAGCTTTGCCTGTATCTTTGAGACTTTGACAGCTGCCTCCAATATTAGAATAGCGTTCCAACTTACACGGGTACACTACTTCTTTCACGTTTTATTTTTGACCACTACTTCTTTCACGTTAGTGTCGTGCAAGCCTGCAAGGTAGCCGTGCCTCGTAGATGTCGTCCTGTGTAAAGGTGGTTACCTGGTTGGATTTTGTCAGGTACCCATCACATACCCATTAGCTAACCGGGAATTATAACGCGCTGACGTTAGCGCGCTTGCTTTGCCGCACAACGTGCTGCTGGCCGACATGCTGCATCCTCTGTGGGCGTGATAACGACGACTTGCATGCATGCAGTTTTTTCTTTTCTATACTGCTAACCGCACGTAAAATATAGATACCAAGTTGATTCTTGAAAAGAAACAAAATTATGGAATTTAAAAATGTCTTATAGCTTCAATCGTATATCCAATTCATGACCGGTTTGCACCGACGAGCGCTTCAAAACTACTACCTTCATTCATTCTTGTCATGGTTTTAGTTCAAAGAATTTAGGAACGGAGGGAGATTCCACGGGTATGTTTTGACAAACTATTTTTCGGCCTCTTAAGTTAGCAGGGGATAATGTAAAAGTTACAATCTGGCTTTGAAAGAAGTTTCCATGTATTAACTTGTTACTAACACGATGGCAACTTCATAAAGTATTGGGTGGTAACATCATATACTACGTGTCGCATCAGTGGCACCCGGGGTATCACCGTTGCGCGACGCGTGGGCCCCGTCTCCGAGTTCCCGGGAGGATTTCGTTCCGGGCAGCAGCCACGAGCAGCCCAGCAAGCTACCAGCTCGGAAGGGCTAGCGGGGCTTCGGGGAATATTCCCTCCTGGACACCTCTCGGGAAGCCGCTTCCCGGGAAGGGGGTTTTCAGGTGTGTTTGGCTTGGGCGCTTCCCGGGAGCGACTTGCCGGGAGAAGGAGTTCTCGGGCGCAGGCTCCCGCCACAAAGGTGGGGCCCAGCGGACAGAGCAACAGCGCCACGCGGGCGCGTGGCGGGCGTCGGGTGCGCAGTCTCACCAGGGCGAGGAGTGAGGCGCATGGCGCATTAAATGAGCCGACAGGAGGGGCGTTACCCGTCCAAATCAAGTGAACAGTGGCTGTTCAATCCTACCTTTAGGGTTTTAGACCCCTAGCAGCGGAGTTGGCACCCATGCACGCCACCAACTCACCGAGGGGGAGTTGCATGTCTCCCTGATCGACACTTATAATGCATGCACCGCGGCACATGTGGTATCCCCTTCAGTATAAAAGGAGGACCCCCGCCGACGGTCAAAGGGTTCGATGGTTCCACGATTCCACAATCTGCCGGGTAGACGGACTCACATTTAGCCATTAGTAGTACCCTAATAGCCCTTCAGTATAAAAGCAATGAAGAGCACATAGTCAAAAAGAGAACGCCCGGGGACCCTCCCCCGGCAACGTGTAAACACTTGATCTATAGTGAATTACAGTTCAGACAGGCAGGACGTAGGGTTTTACACCTCCGGGTGGCCCGAACCTGGGTAAAAACGTGCGTGCATGTGTTCTTAGCTTGCATGCATCCGGTGTACATTACTTTTCAAGTTGCGTAGGCCATCGGCCACGCCGGCGATCGCCAGAGCGATCCCCGACGCCCCTGCCCCCGGTGTCGGAGCCCCGTGCGACGACACTACGGGATGGTAACTTCATATACTATGGATGGTGTCGATGACCGGCCTCCGACACCGGGGGCACTACACTCCCCCTTTTGTTCGTGGAGGGCGTGGGGACTACGTCGGTGATGAGAAATGACCAACACACAATGGCACACACGGTTTACCCATGTTTAGGCCACCGGAGCATAATACCCTACGTCCTGCTTGTCTGGATTCTTGGTGAGATGGGGGTGGTTACACTGGTCCGGGAGCACTCAACTGGCTCCCGGGTTCTCTCCTTGCTACCCTCCCTTAGCACTTCCTACTGTTTTACCGCTCGCTAACCCTCTTGTGCCACCTCCTAATCTAACCTTTCAACACTGCCCTTGGTCCTCCTTATATACTGCAAGGGGATACCACACTTTGGGCAATCTACCTCAACACGTGTCGCGCACTGTGGTGGGCGGTGCAGTCGTCGGGGCCTTTGCTCCACGCGGCTTCCTTCGCCCTGCACCGATGTGATTGGACGCGTTGATGTGATTGGACGCGCTGCCTAGCCTGCTGGTAGGCAGGGTCTCATCTTGTCGACGAACAGGAGAGATTCCTGACTCGTGCCTGCATTGGCCCGGTCTCTATCCCCCTACGTGGTTGTGTGTACGCAGGCCTGGTGCGCCACGCGGCTGCCATCCCTGGCACGCGTGTAATTCTTCCCCTGGGTCCACCCCTGTTGGGGGTGCTTGCCAACGCTCACCCCTTCGGGTGGGCGTTCCTTCATCTTACTTGTCCTCGACCCATAATGCTGGGGGTCTTACCCGAACCTTGAGACCTGTGCTTGGGCCCATGCGCCGGGATGATCGGCACCCCCGAGGGCACGGGTGTGACAGATGGTAGCACGTTCACTCTCTCGTCTCCCCACGCAACGCATCGCTTCCCTCTCTCGTTCCTTGTGGTCGCCATGCCCCGTCCACGGCGCTCTCGCCACCGCGTGCCGCATTCGTCCCCACGCACCATCCCTGATAAGGGACGGCCCAGTCTTCTCACAGAGCAACACTGATAACTTGTATGATTCTACAAATCTTCCAGTTGTTCGTCCGTCGCCATGTGACGAACTTGCGACCCAATGGAAGTTCACGACACCCCACATTTGCGCAGTTGTCCGCCGATCACAGGAGGTTTCACAATCTTCTAATTCGCAGCAAAACGACAGATGACGCTTGAATTTCAGTAGATAAGCACCCTATCGAAACGAATATGGCGTATAGGATTCCTGATGAATGCTCGCGCAATTCAGCAGAATCTAAAAAAAAAACTAAAACATGGTCTAACCCTAACCCCTTGTATATATAGGTGAGGGGCAACGCACAATACAAAACGGACTCATTCATACAACCAATCTGAAGTAGGAATTGGCTCAAATATGGACTCGCAGGTCCGGGCACCCCTTAGACTTGTAGAACTCGTCGTAGGCTGTCTTGATGTGTCTTGTACTCGTACGCAACTGGTGATGCAATTGAGCATGTCATTCTTGTCGTTGGCTGCGCTTGCACACAACTGGTTCTTCTAGTGATTTATATGCACTTGCCTCCCTCTCGCATATCTTGATGTTGGTGTCGTCGCACGGGGCTCCGTCACTGGGGGCGTGCGGTCACGGCCTCCTTTTAGGTTCGGCAGGGGCGTCTGGGATCGCCCCGGCGATCGCCGGCGTGGCCGATGGTCCTTCGCGACTAGCGAAGTGATGCACCTGGGATGCGCACAAACCAAGAACGCATGCACGCACGTTTTTACCCAGGTTCGGGCCACCCGGAGGTGTAAAACCCTACGTCCTGCCTGTCTGAGCTAATATTGATTATAAATCAAGTGTGTACACCTTGCTGGGGAGGGTCCTCAGGCACTCTCTCCTTTCTTGCTAAATGCTACTTGCTATTCTTGGACTAGAACTTGTTGTGAACTGTGAGTCCGTCAAACCGTGTGATCATCCCACCAACCCCCTTGACCGCCGGCGGGGGTCCTCCTTTTATATTCAAGGGGATGCCACAGGTGTCATGGTGCATGCACTACAAGTGTCGGACGGGGAGGCATACAACTGCCCCTCGTTGAGCTGGTGGCACGTATGGACGCCACCTCCGCTTCTAGGGGTCTAAAGCCCTAGGCTAGGACTGGACAACCACTGTTCACCTGATTTGGACGGGTAACGCTCCTCCTGTCGGCTCATTTAATGAGCCGTGCGCCTCACTCCTCGCCCTGGCGAGGCCGTGCACCCGATGCCCGCCACGCGTCCGCGTGGCGCTGTTGCTCTGCTTGCTGGGCCCCACCCTTGAGGCGGGAGCCTGCGCCCGGGAGCCCCTTCTCCCGGCAAGTCGCTCCTCGGGAAGCGCCCAGGCCCAACACACCCGGGAACCCCCCTCCCGGGAAGTGGCTTCCCGGGAGGCGCCCAAGCGGGAATATTCCTCGAAGCCCCGCTAGCCCTTCCGGGCTGATAGCTTGCCGGGCTGCTCGTGACTGCCGCCCGGGACGGAACCCTCCAGGGAACTCGGGGACGGGGCCCACGTGTCGCGCAACGGTGGTACCCCGGGTGCCACGGGTGCGACAGTAGCCCCCGGGCGTGGGCCGGCATCACCTATTCCCGGATGAGTCTTCCCCAGGTCAGTTGTCGGGCTACGCCTTCAACCGACATGTGGGCCCTGATTCGCCTCGGGCCCGCGCCCCTTCATTGCCCCGTGTACTACGCCTTCCAGACGGAGCAGTGCGCACGTGATTTCCGCCCTAACTCCCCCCTTAAATAGGGAAGTTAAGGCCACTCCGCGCATAACTCCTAATGATTAGGAGTTATCCCCGCGCACCCGTAGGGTACGGAACCGGCCGTTACCAAACGACCGGGTGTTATAAGGCTCTTACTGTTGCCAAAAGGGGAAAGACACTCTGCCCCCCATAGCATTCGTCTTCATCCTCTTTCGCATCTCGCACCCCAGCGCTCCTGCTAGCTTTCGCTTTCGTTCCCCATGGCGCCCCCCACCACCCGAAAGGGGAAGGAGGTGCAGGTCTCGAAGAAAGCCGCGGCCAGCAAGAGCGAGGCAGCAACCAAGGCAGCCGCCAGCAAGGACCAGAAGAAGCGGGAGATGCGGGCCACGCTCGCTTTCTACCGCCGTGGCTACAACGGCGAGGCGCTGGAGAAGGTCCGGCATGCCGTCGCCTCCAACTTCAACGAGCACGGGGAGACGCTGATCTTCCTTGCGGGCGTCTTGCACCAGGACAACAACTTCTAGGTGTTCGGGCGCTTCCTCCTCACCGGTCTGGTGCCGCCCTTCTCGCTATTCCTCCACGCGCTAATGGAGTCTTACCAGCTGCGGGTGGCGCAGCTTCACGCCACGTCGCTAGTCCTCCTCGCCACCTTCCGGTTCCTCTGCGAAGCGTTCGTGGGGGTGATGCCGTCGGTGGGACTCTTCCGCCACTACTTCTGCCCCCGCATTGACAATGCGAAGGCGATGTCGTCGGGGGTGGTGTTCCGCGCCCGCGACCAGATGAAGTCCGAGTTCATCGTCTGGTCGGGGAAGAAGATTGAGAAGGAGTGGCGGGGCGATTGGTGCTGGGTCCGAGTAGAAGACCCACAGGAGTTCATCCTCGCGCCCATGGAGCTGCCGCAGCCCCAAAACGGCTGGCAAGATAGGTACCACCGTGACGCCGATCTCCTCCCCGTCGTGGAGAAGATCAAGGCGCTGCGGCTAGCGGGGCTCACCGACGTGGACGTGGCACGCACCTTCATCCACCGGCGTATAGCGCCGCTTCAACTGCGCTCCCGGCCCGCGTGGATGTACATGGGCCCCGGGGACAGAACACGCCTCCGGCAGGACGGCGTGGACTTGGAGACCCTCAGGACGTGGGTGAGGGGAATCTCCGGCGAGACCTTCCCATCAACCAAGTTCCCGCCGGGGGTCTCCTCCCTTCATGCCGGCATTGCGGCGCTCAGCGACATCGTCGGCGCCTTCCCGCCCTGCAATGAGTGGGGGTTGATGGACGACACCCCCACTCGGGCCCCGCGCGCTCCCCTGCCAGCACCCCACGAGAAGCAGGTGCTCGAGGAGAGCGGGGGTGGATCCGAGCCCAGCTGGCCCTCCCTCCAGTCGCTGGATGACGAGGCGGGCCAGGCGGCAGCGTCCCCAGAAGTCGTCCCCGTGGACGACGACGATGAGGACAGCGACAACGCGCCCCTGATCGTGCGGAGATCAAGGGTGTTTGTAGCGGCTGCGGTTATCTCCTCGACGGCGACATCTGCCCTAGGAGCGGCCACCAACCTCGCAACGGCGGCCGCTTCAGGGGCGCCCGCTGGTACCTCGACTGCGTCTGCGGCCGCAGGGGTCGCCGGAGCTTCAGCGGCGGCTTCCGCCCCAGCGGCTACCGCCAGCACCATGGCGGTAGCGGTAGCCGCTCCCCGAGCGCCCGTCGGCACTCCGGTAGCGCCCGCGTCTGCAGGGGTCGCCGGAGCCTCGACGACGGTTTTCGCCCCAACGGCGGCAGCCTCCCCAGGGTTGGCTCCTGATACCGCGGCGGCATCACCGTCGACACCCGCGGCACTCCGGGTCACGGCGAACCCGCGGGCGCCTACGGCGCCGCCCGCTCGGGGGATCTTCCGGGGCTTCCCGCTCCGGCGCAACCCCTCGAAGTCCAATTCGCCGGCGGGTGCTAGCAAAACGGGTAGGAGGAACTCCCCGCATGCCATGCCGAGCAAGAGGGCGCGCCGCCCCTGGGACGGCGCTTGGCGACGCGCCCGTAGCCGCGGGCGCGACTGGTGCGGACTCACGTGCCGCCCAGCAGGAGACAGCTCCCGCCGGGAGTGGGGAGGCTTCCCGTGCCCCAGGGTTCCCGGGCGCAGGCGCAGGGGAAGCGGCCTGGGAAGGGCAGCACGATCCCCTGGAGCAAGCGGGCGATCCCCCGCACAGCCCTACATCGGCAGCGGGGGCCTCGTCGTCCTCGGCTACTCTCCCCAACACCGACCTCGGCACCCTCGCCGGGCTAGCTTGGAATCCTATCACCTGGGATCCGAGCATCTTCGAGCGGGGGCACCGGTTCCTGGACGCCGTCAGGGACCAGCAACAAGCCTTCGTGACCTCTTTCAACGAGGTGAGGGAGCACAACGCCGTTGCCAAGAACCAACTTGGCGAGGTGCGGGAAGCCGTGGAGAAGAAGCGGCAAGAGCTCTCCCGGCTGCGCGAGGAGACGCGCCTCGCCTGACAAGCCTGGGAGGACGCCGAGGAGCCGGTGGTCCCGGAGGCCGAACTCCACTGGCAGCTGGAGGCCCAGCGCACGAAGCTTCAGGGGGAGCTGGACTCGATGGCGGCAACCCTCGAGGCGACCAGGAAGGAGCATGCCGAGGTGCTTGCGACGGCCCAGACCCGGCTGGACGAGAAGAGCGACCTGATCGCCAACTACCGCGGCGAGATTCAGGGCCTTCGCGTCATGCTGGAGGTGCAAGTCAAGGCCACCGAGGATGCGGTGGGGGCAGCGGCCTGGCACGAGCTCCAACTCGGCTCCGCCAAGGACAGAGCGGCCAGGCTCGAGACCGAACTGGCTGCCGTCCGTGAGGAGCTCGCCAAGGCAGGCAACGAGATCGCGGTGAAGACCACGAAGCTCGCGGCGATGGAAGACAACGTCCGCAAAGCCAAAAAGGCCGCGCACGACGCTCGGCTCCATCACGGCACGCTGATCGGGTAGCGGCAGATAGAGACCGAGAAGCTGCTGAAGATCGCCCAGGTGCTGTGCGATTTGCTGCCCAAGTTCGAGCTGCAGGCCGCGGCGGTGGACGGCACAGACGTCTCCACTTTGATCCCCTTCTTCTCCTACTTGGTGGGGAAGTTTGGGGCGCTCGACGTCTGGATCGCACAGTATGGCGCCAACGAGGTCGCCAACTGCGTCCGGGAGGTTGCCGGGACAAGTCTCCCACGGATTCATCTCCGGGACCCGGAGTTTCCCTTCGAGTCCCTGCTGGACGCTTGGTCAGACAGCGAGGACGAGCCCACGCACACCCACGCAGTGCGCGCGTTCATCGACGAGGTGGTCGAGCGGATGCAGATGAAGCCGGAGCCTGAGCTGCCTGCCGAGCCCCCGGCCGTCCTTGCTACTTCACAATGTATCTTATCAAGTTCTTTAACTTGTTCAATTTCTTGTTCTTTGTTCCCGGGGCTGTCTCGCGGGGCGGCCCTAGTAGCCTTTGCGTGTTTTGCCTTGTGTTGCAGGGGACTCACGCGCCTCACCCTTGACCAGACCAGGGACCCGGGACGGACCCGCGGTGCCGACCTAGGGTCAAGCGGTAGTGGGGAGCCACTTCACTTGCGGGGTAACTACTCCAAACCGTGCCCTTCCGGGACGGACCCGGGAAGCCACACGGGGAGCGCACTCCCCCCGCAGGTGTCCTTCTAACACTCCAGCTACGCACAGGATCCGGGGCCACACCCAGCGAGGCAGCACTCAATTACATTCAGTTCTTAGCGAGTTCAACATTCATGTTCAAGCACTAAGCTTTTTCGCCCAGTCCGATGCTTCGGGACGCTTGCCAGAAGAGTGCGCCTGGAGCACTGCCTTAGTAGGGACCCATCCGCGGGTACCTGTTCAAGGAAATCTGCTTTGAGAGATGCGGCAGGAACGCCGAGGCAGGATCGCCGCCGGCGACAAGCGCCGACGACGATGCTACCACAGCGCTCATGCAGCAACCCTCGCCTTCACGGGGGAAACCCTGGCCTAGGAGGACTCCGCCCCGGGAGCTGCCACAAGACGGCTATAACGTCCTCGCCGCCAGCTGCACCTCACCTGGAGCGATAGGCACGGGTGGCGAGGAAGTTATAGCCTCCCGGCGACAGCCCCCGCATCCAGGGAGACCTGGTTTTTCTGGGGAGCTCGTCCCGAGGGGTGTAGCAGCCCTCGCTGCTCGGGAGCAAAACTGCTCGAGGGCCGTGGCAGGGACGCGGTGATGGGCCGGAGCCATCACAGCGTCCTCGCAACGACCCGCGCCTGAAAAATGAGGCTCTCTCAAGGGAAATGCTGCCGGGACACTATGATGGTGCACCCGTCGGCGCAAGGCACGAATGGCATGCGTCACCATAGTGTCTCCGCGGCAACCCCTACTCCTTGCAGAGGTGTCTTATGCAGGGATGCGGCAAGGGCACTGTGGCAGTGCACCCCGTCGGCGCCGGACGCTGATGGGATGCACCACCACAGTGCCTCCGCGGCAGGCCTCGCCCAGGAGCCACCCGCTTGAGGAGGCGCGGCAGGGGCACAGTGGCAGTGCACCTGTCGGCGCAGAACGCTGATGGCATGCACCACCACCGTGTCTCTGCGACGCCCCCCGAGGTGGGCTCAATGGGGCGATGCGGCAAGGGCGCGATGGCGGTGCACCCGTCGGCACTAAGCACCGATGGTACGCACCACCATCGCGCCTCCGCGGCACCGCCCGCCTTAACAGCCCCTCTCTCGGCTTCGCTCTGAGCCGTTCCATGGCTGGAGCGCGGCTTTTATACGCACAGGGGAGGGACTTGCCACCGCGCGCGACGGATCAGCGCGGCACCCGTGGCGTTCCTCCCTTGAAATGTGGCACAGTCTCCGCCACCCCGCTTGCCAAGCTGCTATGGCACACGTGGCGGCGCCCCCCCGAGTCAGGAGCCTCGGAGTGCAGTGAGTCCCCTATGTTGAGGTCGTCCCGCACTGCAAGGCACCGCTGCATGCCGCGACCCGTTGGCAGCCCACGGGCATTACAGTGCACAAGATTCCGTCTTTTCCTGCAGGTTAGATTCTTACCAGGCCCGAGGTGCTGCAATTTTTTTTCGAAATTCACGAAAATACACGAAAATACACAGAAAATACAGAGAAATTCTTACAAAGCAACACGGATAACCTCCTGCCTCCCAGCCCCCGGGCACAGAAGGGTCGATGCCAAACTTGGATGTGAGCATTTCATTTCCCAGGCGCAGAGACTGTGCGGTGCACGTTGGGGGGAGCCCGGCAACTGCACGTCCCGTGATGCACGTTGCGGGAAGCCCGCCAACTGCATGTCCCGTGCCGGAACGATCCGGCAACGAGTTTATGTTTTCGAGGCTCCAGCAGCCCCCTGCTCACAACCAAGTATGTAAAGACACTTTTGTGCACCTAAAGCAGGAGACAGGAGAAGAAAGAACATACAAATATGCAAGGCAACTTTAAAGCTCAGGAACGAAATACTTATCTTTATTCACAATAACCAGTGGTTTACACAAGAGGGCTGCCCGGCTACACTAGTTCGAGAGGTATGCATCGGCGGCATCACCTCAGGGTCGGGCTCCGCCGCTTCACGGGTAGAACTTGCGCAAGTGCTCAATATTCAACCTATTTGGCACCGGCAAGCCGTCTTCAGTTTACAACGGGACCGCCCCCGGCCTGGTCACCTGCACTACCCGGAAGGGGCCCTCCCATTTCGGAGTCAACTTGTTCCCGGCCTTCGTTCCTTGTATCCGGCGTAGGACAAGGTCTCCGTTCTCAAGCTCCCGGGGACGGACTCGCCTGTCGTGATAACGACGGAGTCCCTGCTGGTAGCGCGCAGCTCGCACAGCAGCCTGGCATCGAAGCTCTTCGATGAAGTTTAGATCATCGACCCTTTGCTCGTGTTGGCTGGTGTTGCGGTACGCGCGTACCTAGGGAGATCCGTGCTTGAGCTCGAGGGGCAGCACCGCTTCTGCCCCGTAGGCAAGGGCGAAAGGAGTTTCGCCCGTTGCCCGACTAGGTGTGGTCCTGATCGACCACAGCACTGCGCTTGTGAACTGCGTGCCGTTGTCGGTGATGATGCTGTTAGGCACACAAAACCGGCACACAATGCTTTTGAAGAACTTGATGGCCGCCTGGGCGGTCACCTTCCGCACTAGTTCCACCTCTATCCACTTAGAGAACTTGTCGATGGCCACGAACAAATATTCGTAACCGCCAACCGCTCTCGGTAGCTTGCCGACGATGTCGAGCCCCCAGACCGCGAACGGCCACGAGGAAGGAATGACATGTAGGGCCTGCGCCGGTTGGTTGCTCTTCTTCGAGTGGAACTGGCACGCCTCGCACGTCTTCACCAGCCACTCCGCATCGGCCAGGGCCGTGGGCCAGTAGAAGCCGTGCCGGAACGCCTTGCCGGCCAAAGCCCGGGAGGCCACATGTGCCCCGGTGTATTTCCTCCAATAGTGCGCGCCCTTCGTCTTGCGGCACGCAGATGAGCTTGTCTCCGTTCACACGCCTGCGATAGAGGTTTCAATCCACCACAGTGTACATTTTGGCTTGCCGCGCTACTCGTTCCGCGGAACGTCATCTTCCGGGAGAGCCTCCCCTTTAAGGTAGCGGGCGATCTCCTCCGCCCATGGAGGGATCTCCCTGCCAACGAATGCCGCTATGTCAGCGACATGGACCCCTGCTGCCGGAGGGGTTCCTTCGGTTGCCGAAGGGGCGTCCCCGGCAGCCGGCTCGGGGGCGACTGAAGGAGCCGCTTGCTTCTGACAGAACACCCCCGCCGGAGGCTTCCGGCGCTCTGCCGCCATCTTGGCCAGCTCGTCAGCGGCGAAGTTGTCCTTCCGCTTGACGTGCTCAAAACGCAAACCCTTGAACTTTCGTTCTAGCTTGCGGACTTCCTCCACGTACGATGCCATCTGCGGGCAGTCGTAGTCCTTGTTCACCTGGTTGATCACGAGCTGGGAATCCCCACGAACAACTAGGCGTTTGATGTGGCCCCGTAAGTTCCGAGCGCCCGCGCTCGGTACGTATGACGGGACCGTCAATCCCAAGGATTTCCTCCTGACCTACACGTTGGGGATGCATGCCATCGGCACCGACGACAAGGTCAGAGCCAACTGGTTCCCAATGGTCCTGAAAGGCCTCGGCCCCGGTCTGGGGTCGTTCGGGCAGTCTCGGGAGAGATGCCCGATTGCGCCATAGTTGAAGCAGGCGCCAGCGGCGCGGCGCTCCTCATGGCGTTGCTCCCGCCGCTGCTTGATCCCCTGCAGGATGCGGCAGTTCTGCGCGTCGTGGGTGGAGTTGTTGTGGATGGGGCAGCGAGACGCGTCACCCTGCTTGCCGCCAGACCCGCCACCCGGCGGGCAAGTTGAGCAGCCAGGTTCTCGCTGATCCTTTCAGGACCATTGGAAACCAGTTGGCTCTGACCTTGTCATCGGCGCCGATGGCATGCATCCCCAACGTGTAGTTCGGGAGGGAATCCTTGGGATTGACGGTCCCGTCATACGTACCGAGCGCGGGCGCTCGGAACTTACGGGGCCACGTCAAACGCCTAGTTGTTTGCGGGGATTCACAGCTCGTGATCAACCAAGTGAACAAGGACTACGACTGGCCGCAGATGGCACCGTACGTGGAGGAAGTCCGCAAGCTAGAACGTAAGTTCAAAGGTTTGCGATTCGAGCACGTCAAGCGGAAGGATAACTTCGCTGCTGACGAGCTGGCCAAGATGGCAGCAGAGCGCCAGAAGCCTCCGGCGGGGGTGTTTTGCTAGAAGCAAGCGGCTCCTTCCGTCGCCCCCGAGCCGGATGCCGGGGACGCCCCTCCGGCAACCGAAGGAACCCCCGCGACAGAAGGGGTCCATGCCGCTTATATAGCGGCATGCGTTGGCAGGGAGACCCCTCCCTGGGCGGTGGAGATCGCCCGCTACTTGAGAGGGGAGGCTCTCCTGGAAGATGACGTTCCCGCAGAAAGAGTAGCGCGGCAAGCCAAAATGTACACTGTGGTGGCTGGAAACCTCTACCACAGGCGTGCAAATGGGGTCAAACTCATCTGCGTGCTGCAAGACGAAGGGTGCGCATTGTTGGAGGAAATACATCGAGGCACATGTTCACACCATGTGGCCTCCCGGGCTTTAGCCGGCAAGGCGTTTCGGCACGGTTTCTACTGGCCCACGGCCCTGGCCGACGCGGAGTGGCTGGTGAAGACGTGCGAAGCATGCCAGTTCCACTCGAAGAAGAGCAACCAGTCGGCGCAGGCCCTGCATGTCATCCCTTCCTCGTGGCCGTTCGCGGTCTGGGGGCTCGATATCGTCGGCAAGCTGCCGAGAGCGGTGGGTGGCTACGAATATCTGTTCGTGGCCATCGACAAGTTCTCCAAGTGGGTAGAAGTGGAACCAGTGCGGAAGGTGACCGCCCAGGCAGCCATCAAGGTCTTCCCGGTTTGGTGTGCCTAACAGCATCATCACCGACAACGGCACGCAATTCACAAGCGGAGTGTTCCAGGCCTATAGTGAGGGCATGGGCACTAGGTTGCACTTCGCATCCGTCGCTCATCCGAGGAGTAACGGGCAGGCGGAGCGAGCCAACGCAGAGATGCTGCGGGGGCTCAAGACGAGAACCTTTGACAAGCTCAAGGGCCACGAGAAACACTGGGTGGAAGAACTCCAGCCCGTGCTGTGGTCAATCAGGACCACACCTAGTCAGGCAACGGGCGAAACTCCTTTCGCCCTTGTCTACGGGGTAGAAGCGGTGCTGCCCCTCGAGCTCAAGCACCGATCTCCCCGAGTACGCGCGTACGGCAACACCAGCCAACACGAGCAAAGGGTCGACGATCTAAACTTCATCGAAGAACTTCGATGCCGGGCTGCTGTGCAAGCCACGTGCTACCAGAAGGGACTCCGTCGCTACCACGACAGGCGAGTCCGTCCCCGGAGGCTCGAGAACGGAGACCTTGTCCTTCACCGGATACAAGGAACGAAAGCCGGGAACAAGTTGACTCCGAAATGGGAGGGCCCCTTCCGGGTAGTGCAGGTGACTAGACCGGGGGCTGTCCGGCTAGAAACCGAAGACGGCTTACCGGTGGCAAATAGTTGGAATATTGAGCACTTGCACAACTTCTACCCGTGAAGCGGCGGAGCCCGACCCTCAGGTGATGCCGCCGATGCATACCTCTCGAACTAGCGTAGTCGGGTAGCCCCCCTGTGTAAACCACTAGTTATTGTGAATAAAGATAAGTGTTTCTTTTCAGAACTTTAAAGTTGCCTTGCTTATTTGTGCGTTCCCCCCCTTCTTCTGTCTCTTGCTTTTGGTGCACGGAAGTGTCTTCCCAAACTTGGTTGTGAGCAGGGGGCTGCTGGAGCCTCGAAAGCAAAAACCCCGTTGCCGGGTCACTCAGCCACGGGGCATGCAGTCGCCGAGTTAACCGCGACGTGCATCATGGGACATGCAGGTGCCGGGTCCCCCGCAACGTGCATCACGAAGTTGCTGGGCTCCCTGCAACGTGGACCCCGGCTGGGAAATAAAATGCTCACATCCAAGTTCGGCGTCAACCCTTCCGTGCCCGGGGGCTGGGAGGCAGGAGATTACTCGTGTTGCTTTATGTATTTTCGTGAATTTTGAAAAAAAATTGCAGCACCTCGGCCCTGGTAAGAATCTAATATGTAGGAAAAGGTGGAATCTCACGCACTGTAATACCCGTGGGCTGCCCACGGGTCGCAGCATGTAGCAGCGCCTTGTGGTGCGAAGCGACCGCAACACAAGGGACTCACCGCACTCCGAGGCTCTTGACTCGGGAGGGTGCCGCCACGTGTGCCACAGCAACTTGGCATGCGGGGTGGCAAAGACTGTACTACATGTCGAGGGGGGGATGCCACGGGTGCTGCGTTGATCCGTCGCGCGCGGTGGCAAGCCCCTCCCCTGCGCCTATAAAAGGCGAAGCTGGGAAAGGGGCTGTTAAGGTGGGCGGTGCCGGGGAGGCGCGATGGGGGTGCATTCCATCCGCGCCTAGCACTGACGGGTGCACTGCCATCACGCCCTTGCCGCATCGCCCCATCGAGCCCGCTCTGAGGGGCGTCGCAGAGACACGGGGGAGGTGTATGCCGTGAGCGCTCCGCGCCAACGGGTGCACTGCTGCCGTGCCCTCGCCGCGCCTCCTCAAGCGAGCGGCTCCTGGGCGAGGGCTGCCGCGGAGGCACTGTGGTGGTGCATTCCATCGGCGTCCGGCGCCGACGTGTGCACGACCGCAGTGCCCTTGCCGCATCCCTCCAGAGGACACCTCCGCAAGGAGCAGGGGCTGCCACGGAGGCACTATGGTGGTGCAAGCCATCCGCGCCTCGCGCCGACGGGTGCACCATCATAGTGTCCCTGCCGCATTTCCCTAAGAGAGCCCCACTATAGGTGCGGGTCGTTGCGAGGACGCTGTGATGGCGCCGGTGCCGGCGTTCGCCGTCCGTTTCGGCCCATCACCGTGTCCCTGCCACGGCCCTCGAGCAGTTCTGCTGCCAGGCAGTGAGGGCTGCTGCGGGAACATCGGGGCATCCTGGCCGCCCGCTTTCGGCGGTGGTGGCGAGGAAGCCACGATGTCCCTGCTGCGGCCCTCAGATGGGTTTGTTCCAAGCAGCGAGGGCTGCTGTGGGGACGCCGTGACGTCCTCGTCGCCTGCGGTCAGCGGCGGTGCCGAGGAAGTCACGGCGTCCCTGCCGCAACCCTCGGAGAAGGCTCTTCCAAGGGTGAGGGTTGCCGCGGCGTCCCCGCTGCTTCCCTTTGACAGGCACTTTGCAGGGATAACGAGCCAGGAGTGCGCCTCCGGTGAACGCTCCGGGCGCAAGTTTGAATGAAAAGCTAAGTACTGACACCTAAATGGCGAACCTATTAAGAACTGAACGTAATTGAACGCTGCCTCGCCAAGTGTGGCCCTAGATCCTGCGCGTAGCTGGAGGGCTAGAAGGACGCTTGCGGGGAGAGTGCGCTCCCCGTGTGGCTTCCCGGGTCCGTCCCGGAATGGCACGGCTTGGAGTAGCTACCCCGCTATCGCTTGACCCCAGGTCGGCACTGCGGGTCCGTCCCGGGTCCCTGGTCTGGTCAAGGGTGAGGTGTGCGAGTCCCCGGTAGCACCAGGCAAAACACGGAAAGGCTAGGGGAGTCGCTCCGCAAGGCAGCACCAGGAACAAGAGTTTAAGCAGATGAAAGAGCTTGAATTGTCTAAGTGTTGAACGGTCACATAAGCTAATGGAAAAATAATTGTTCAAACGGCGCCAAGCGCCACACTTGCAGGAAAGAACAGAGAAAAGGAGATACATTGGAAAGCAGCAAGGACGGCTGGGGGCTGTGGCAACTAGTTGTCGGCGTCTTCGGCCGGGGGCTCTGGGGACGGCTCGGGATCCGGCTTCCGCTGCATCCGCTCGACCACCTCGTCGACGAACCCACGCACTGCTTGGGTGTGCGTGGGCTCGTCCTCGCTGTCCGACCAGGCATCCAGCAGGGACTCGAAGGGAAACCCCGGGTCCCGGAGATGTATCCTCGGAAGGATTGTCCCGGCAATCTCCCGGGCGTAGCTGGCGACTTTGTTGGCGCCGTACTGGGCGATCCAGACGTCGAGCGCCCCAAGCTTCCCCACCAAGTCGGAGAAGAAGGGGATAAACGTCGAGACATCCGTGCCGTCCACCTCCACCGCTTGCAGCTTGAACTTGGGCAGCAGATCGCGCAGCGCCTTGGCAATCTTGAGCAGCTTGTCGGTCTCTATCTTCCGCTGACCGATCAGCGCGCCTTGGTGAAGCCGAGCGTTGACGGTAGCCTCCTTGGCCTTGCTGAGGCGGCCCGCCAGCGTCACGAGCTCCGCGGCCTTGGCCGCGTTGTCCTCGCCGGCCTTGGCGAGCTCCTCCCGAACAGTGGCCAGTTCGGTCACGAGACTGGCCGCTCTGTCCTTGACAGATACAAGCTAGATCTCGTGCTGAGCCTCTGATCCTGCTGCGTCCTCGGTAATTGGCGATCAGGTCGCTCTTCTCGTCCAGCTGGGCCTGGGCCGCCGCAAGCACCCCAGTGTGCTCCTTCTTGGTCGCCTCGAGGGTTGCCGCCAGCGAGTCCAGCTCCCCCTGAAGCTTCGTGCGCTGGGCCTCCAGCTGCCGGTGGAGTTTGGCCTCCGGGACCACCGGCTCCTCGGCGTCCTCCCAGGCTTGTCGGGCGAGGCGCGCCTCCTCCCTGGCGAGACGCGTCTCCTCACGCAGCCGGGAGAGTTCCTGTCGTTCCCGCTCCACGGCCTCCCACACCTCGCCAAGTTGGTTCTTCGCAACGGCGTGGTGCTCCCTCACCTCGTTGAAAGAGGTGATGAAGGCTTGCTGTTGGTCCCTGATGGCGTCCAGGAACCGATGCCCTCGCTCGAAGATACTCGGATCCCATGTGATAGGATTCCAGGCTAGTCCGGCGAGGGTGCCGAGGTTGGTGTTGGGGAAGGCAGCCGAGGACGACGAAGCCCCCGCTGTCGACGTAGGCTGTGTGGGGGGTCGCCCGCTTGCTCCGGGGGATCCTGCCGTCCTTCCTCGGCAGCTGCCCCCGCACCTTCTCTCGGGGACCCCGGGGCTGGAGAAGCTTCCCTGCCCCCGGCAGGAGCCGCCCCCTGCTGGGCGGCAGGCGAGTCCGGGCCAGTCGCGTCCGCGGCTGCAGGCGCGTCGCCAAGTGCCGTCCCAGTGTTGACGGTGGCCACCACTGCCGCTGGCGCTGGCGCGGCAGGGCTTGGTGCGAGAGCCGGTTCCGGCTCCTCCGCCGCCCCCGCGATCTCGACGGCAAGGTCGAGTTCAACCACGGAAACACCCGCTCCCGATACGGGTGTGCTCGTGCCTACAACGATAAGAAGTGTGAGGATCGACAAGAGAGCTATCGGAAGCGGACAAGGGTGGCCGGTGTGGTTACCTGGCACGACAGATGGACTTGCGAGGGGGACCTGCCCCGCCTTGCATGCGCCAGCGGGAGCCTCCAAAAGGCTTGCCGCAGGCGAGCTGCCGCTAACTGAAGATGAAGGTACGTTTATATGATTAACTAACAACTGAAAAAATGCAGCAAAGGAGAAGCAAAGGAGCCGTACCAGTTGCCGGCCCCGCCCACCTAGGGGCTTGGTTGTCAGCGGGCGCAGTGACGGCGCCGCTAGCCCCTATGACGGCCGGGTCCGCGGCACCGCCGACATCGGCGCGCGCCCTCTTGCTCGGCATGGCGGGCAGGGAGTCGCTCCTCCCCCTTTTGCTAGCACCCGCCGGCGAATTGGACTTCAGGGGGTTGCCCGCTGGGTCACCGTGTCCCGGAAGACCCCCCGAGCGGGCAGCACCGTAGGTGCCCGCTGGGTCACCGAGTCCCGGGGCGTCGCGGGAGACGGTGGCGAGGCCACCATGGGATCAGGGGCCGACCCCGGGGAGGTTGCCGGCGCACCCCCGGCGGTTGCTGCTGCTGAGGCCGTTGCTAGGTCACTGGTGGCCCCCACCGAGGCGCCGACGGGTGCCCCCGAAGCAGCCGCCGTCGTGGTGTAGGCGACCGCTGCTAGGGTGGGTGTCGCCGTTGTGACTCCAGCGACCCCCGCGGGCGCAGGCGCTACCGAAGTACCGACGGGCGCCCCTGAAGCGGCCGCCGCCACGGGGCTGGCGGCCGCTGCTGGGGCGGATGTCACCGCCGAGGAGAGGGAGCCACGGCCGCTGCGAACGTCCTTGATCTCCGCACGATCAGGGGCGCGTTGTCGCTGTCCTCGTCATCGTCGTCCACAGGACGACTTCCGAGGACGTTGCAGCCTGGCCCGCCTCGTCATCCAGCGACTGGAGGGAGGGCCCGCTAGTCTCCGACTCGCCCCAGCTCCCCTCGAGCACCTGCTTCCCGCGAAGTGCTGGCAGGGGAGCACGGGGGATCCGAGTGGGGGTGTCGTCCATCAACCCCCACTCATTGCAGGGCGGGAAGGCGGCGACGATATCGTTGAGCGCCGCGACCCCGGCATGGAGGGAAAAGACCCCTGGCGGGAACTTCGTTGATTGGAAGGTTTCGCCGGAGATTCCCCTCTCCCAAGTCCTGAGGGCTTCCAAATCCATGCCGTGCTGGTGGAGGCGTGTTCTGTCCCCGGGACCCGTGTACATCCACGCGGGTCGGGAGCGCAGCTGGAGCGGCGCGATACGCCGATTGACGAAGGTGCACGCCATGTCCACGTCGGTGAGCCCCGCTAGCCGCAGCGCCTTGCTCTTCTCATGGGGAGGAGATCGGCGTCGCGGTGGTACTTGTCCTGCCAGCCGCTGTGGGGTTGCGGCAGCTCCGTGGGCGAGAGGATGAACTCTTGGGGGTCCTCCACTCGGACCCAACACCAATCGCCCCGCCACTCCTTTTCAATTTTCTACCCCGACCGGACGATGAACTCGGACTTCATCTGGTCGCGGGCACGGAACACCACCCCCGGCGACATCACCTTCGCGTTGTCAAGGCGGGGGTAGAAGTAGTGGCGGAAGAGCCCCACCGACGACATCACCCCCACGAACGCTTCGCAGAGGAATTGGAAGGTGGCGAGGAGAAACAGCGATGTGGGGTGGAGCTGCGCCACCCGCAGCTGGTACGACTCCATCAGTGCATGGAGGAACAGCGAGAATGGCGGCACCAGACCGGTGAGGAGGAAGCGCGCGAACACCCGGAAGTCATTGTCTTGGTGCTCGGCCCGCCGGGAAGATCAGCATCTCCCCGTGCTCGTTGAAATTGGAGGCAACGGCATGCCGAACCTTGTCCAACTCCTCGCCATTGTAACCAGGGTGGTAGAAGGCAAGCGTGGCCCGCATCTCCCGTTTCTTCTGGTCTTTGGCGGCGGCTGCCTTGGTTGCCGCCTCGCTTTTGCTGGCCGCCGTTTTTTTTGAGACCTGCACCTCCTTTCCCTTCCTGGTGGTGGGGGGCGCCATGAGGGACGAAGGTGGAAACTAGCAAGAACACTCGGGTGCGAGATGCGAAGGAGGGTGAAGACGAAGGCTGTCGGGGGCAGAGTGTTTTCCCCTTTTTGGCAGCAGTAAAATCTTTATAACACCCAGCCGTTTGGTAACGGCCGGTTCCATACCCTACGGGTGCGCGGGGATAACTCCTAATCATAAGGAGTAATGCGCGGAGTGGCCTTCCCTGTTTAAGAGGGAAGTTAGGGCGGAAATCACGCGCCCACTACTTTGTCTGTAATGGCGTGGTACTAGGGGCAACAAAGGGACGCGGGCCCGAGGCGAATCGGGGGCCCATGATTCGGTAGGGGGCGTAGCCCGGCAACCGACCTGGGGAAGACTCATCCAGGAACGAGTGATGCCGGCCCACGCCCGGGGGCTACTGTCGCACCAGTGGCACCCGGAGTACCACCGCTTCGCAACGCGTGGGCCCCGTCTCCGAGTTCCCGGGAGGATTTCGTCCTGGGCAGCAGCCACGAGCAGCCGGGCAAGCTACCAGCCCGGAAGGGCTAACGGGGCTTCGAGGAATATTCCCACCTGGACACCTCCCGGGAAGCCGCTTCCCGGGAGGGGGGTTCCCGGGTGTGTTGGACCGGGGCGCTTCCCGGGGAGCGACTTGCCGAGAGGAGGAGTTCCCGAGCGCAAGCTCCCGCCTCAAGGGTGGGGCCCAGCGGACAGAGCAACAGCGCCTCAAGGGTGGGGCGCGTGGCGGGCGCCGGGGGCGCAGTCTCACCAAGGCGAGGAGTGAGGCGCACGGCGCATTAAATGAGCCGACAGGAGGGGTGTTACCCATCCAAATCAGGTACACAGTGGCTGTCCAGTCCTACCTTTAGGGTTTTAGACCCCTAACAGCGGAGGTGGCGTCCATGCATGCCACCAGCTCACCGAGGGGGAGTGGCATGTCTCCCTGGTCGACACTTGTAGTGCATGCACCGTGGCACCTGTGGTATTCCCTTCAGTATAAAAGGAGGACCCTCGCCGACGGTCAAAGGGTTGGATGGTGGAACGGTTCCACACTTGTTCTACAGTTGGCGTCGAACTCACAGTTAGCCATTAGGAGTAGCCTAAAACAGCAAAGGGCACTCAGCCAAAAAGAGAGAACGCCCGGGGACCCTCCCCCCGGCATCGTGTAAACACCTGATTTATAATCAATATCAGTTCAGACAGGCAGGATGTAGGGTTTCACACCTCTGGGTGGTCCGAACCTGGGTAAAAACGTGTGTGCATGTGTCCTTAGCTTACATGCATCTAGGGTACGTTACTTTGCAGGTTACGAAGGCCATCGGCCACGCCGGCAATTGCCGGAGCGATCCTTGACACCCCTGCCGAACCTAAAAAGGGGCCATGACCGCACGACCCTAGTGTCGGAGCCCCGTGCGACGACACAAGGTCTCCGTTCTCGAGCCCCCGGGGACGGACTCGCCTCTCGTGATAACGACGGAGTCCCTGCTGGTAGCGCGCGGCTCGCACAGCAACCCGGCATCGAAGCTCTTCGATGAAGTTCAGATCGTCAACCCTTTGCTCGTGTTGGCTGGTGTTGCCGTACCGCGTACTCGGGGAGATCCATGCTTGAGCTCGAGGGGCAGCACCGCTTCTGCCCCGTAGACAAGGGCGAAAGGGGTTTCGCCCGTTGCCCGGCTAGGTGTGGTCCTGACTGACCACAGCACGGGCTAGAGTTCTTCGACCCAGTGGTTTCTGTGGCCTTTGAGCTTGTCAAAGGTTCTCGTCTTGAGCCCTCGCAGAACTTCCGTGTTGGCTCGCTCCGCCTGTTCGTTCCTCCTTGTGTGAGCAACGGACGCGCGCTCGTGAATTGCGTGCCGTTGTCGGTGATGATGCCGTTAGGCACACCAAACCGGCACACAATGCTCTTGAAGAACTTGATGGCCGCCTGGGTGGTCACCTTTCGCACCGGTTCCACCTCCACCCACTTGGAAAACCTGTCGATGGCCACGAGCAAGTACTCGTAGCCGCCGACCGCTCTCGGCAGCTTGCCGACGATGTCCAGCCCGAAGACCGCGAATGGCCATGAGGACGGGATGACCTGTAGGGCCTGCGCCAGCTGGTTGCTCTTCTTCGCATGCAACGGGCACGCCTCACACATTTTAACCAGCTGCTCCGCGTCGGCAAGGGCCATGGGCCAGTAAAAACCGTGCCGAAATGCCTTGCCGGCCAGCGCCCGGGAGGCCACATATTGGGAGCATGTGCCTCGATGTATCTCCTCCAATAGTGCACGTCCTTCATCTCGGGGCACGCAGAGGAGCATGACTCCGCTTGCACGCATGCGGTAGAGGCTCCAATCCACCACAGCGTACATTTTGGCTTGCCGGGCCACTCGCTCCGCGGCAATGTCGTGTCTCGGGAGGGCATCCCCCTTCAGGTAGCGGGCGATTTCCACCGCCCAGGGAGTGGTCTCCCTGCCATCGCATGCCGCTGCGTTAGCGGCATGGACCCCTGTTGTTGCGGGGTTTCCTTCGGGTGCCGGAGGGGCTTCCCCGGCAGCCGGCTCGGGGGCGACTGAGGGCACCGCTTGCCGGTGCCAGAACACCCCCACCAGAGGCTTCCGGCGTTCTGCTGCCATCTTAGACAGCTCGTCAGCCGTGAAGTTGTCCTTCCGCTTGATGTGCTCGAATCGCAAACCGTTGAACTTGCGTTCTAGCTTGTGGACTTCCTCCACGTACGGTGCCATCTACGGGCAGTCGTACTGGGAGTCCCCGCGGACGACCAGGCGCTTGATGTCCAGGGCGATCGCTGCCCGCAACCCGGCGAGCAAACCCTCGTACTGTGCCGTGTTGTTAGTGGAGTTCGGGAAATCGAGTTGGATAGCAAGCCTCAACTGATCTTCTGTCGGTGACTCGATGACGACCCCAGCGCCAGCTCCCTGGAGGCTGACCGCGCCGTCGAAGTACAGGGTCCAGTGGCCTTCGTCTAGCCTCCCTGGCAGGCTGGTCTCCGGCTCCTCCTGTTCTACACCCGTCGATGTCCACTCCGCGACGAAGTCTGCCAGGGCCGCAGTCTTGATGCTCTTGGAGTTGGTGAAGTGCAGATCAAACTCCGACAGCTCCATCCTCCATTCGGCCACCCTCCCGGTGGCTTCACGGTTGGTGAGGGCTCGCTCAAGGCAGAACCCCGACACCACCGTGACGTGGTGCGCCTGAAAGTAGTGGCGCAGCTTGCGGGACACGAGCAGAATCCTCAGGAGGAGCTTCTGCACCTGCGGGTACCTCGTACGGGCGTCACGCAGCACCGTGCTAACGAAGTACACCGGATGCTGCACGAGCCACCGGCGCGGTGTCGACGCTGCCGGCTCGGGGGTGGTCCCGGGGTCCGAGGTGGTTGCCGGGGGCCGTTCAGCCCCCTGCCTCGCAGTCTCAGTCCCCGGAACATCTTCCACCCTCTCGGCAACCAGCACCGAGCTGACCACCTGGTCAGTCGCTGCTAGGTAAAGTAGCAGTGGCTCGCCCGGCTTGAGGGCGACGAGGACGGGCGGCGACCTCAGGTACTGCTTGAGATCCCGAAACGCCGCTTCGGCCTCGGGGGTCCAGTCAACCGGACCCTTCTTCTTCATTACCTTGAAGAAAGGCAGGGCGCGTTCACCCAACCTTGAGATGAAGCGGCCCAGCGCGGCAACGCAGCCGTTGAGGCGCTGGACATCTTTCACCTTGCGGGGAGCCCCCATTTTCTCGATAGCTTCTATCTTGCGTGTGTTGGCTTGTATCCCCCTGTGTGAAACCAAGAAACCCAGAAGCTGGCCCGAGTCTACACCGAAGCTGCACTTCTCAGGGTTCAACTTGAGTTTGATCCTGCGGAGGTTATTAAACGTTTCCCACAGGTCATCAATCAGCGAGTCCCCGCGCTTCGATTTGATGAAGATATCGTCCATGTAAGCCTCCACGTTCCGGCCTAGCTGAGGTCCCAAACACTCGCACAGCGTGCGCTGGAATGTTGAGCCCACGTTCTTCAACCCGAAAGGCATGCACGTGTAACAGTAGCAGCCATCCGGGGTGATGAACGCTGTTTTCTCCTCGTCTTCGACTGCCATCTTGATTTGATGGTAGCCGGAAAAAGCTTCCAAAAAGCTCAGCAAGTCGCAACCAGCAGTGGAATCAACTATTTGATCGATGCGGGGTACAGGGAAAGGATCCTTGGGGCATGCACGGTTAAGATCAGTAAAATCTACACACATGCGAAGCTTATTTCCCGCCTTGGGTACTACTACAGGGTTAGCTAACCAAGTGAGGTACAGAACTTCCCTGATAGCCCCTACAGCCTTGAGCTTGTCCACTTCTTGCTTAATGAAATCCTTCTGCCCTGCGCTTGCCGGCAGACCTTCTGCTTGACGGGGTGGGCGTCCGGGCGCACCGCGAGTCGATGCTCAATCACCTCCCTGGGGACTCCGAGAAGGTTCGACGGCTCCCAAGCGAACACGTCGGCATTCTCCCGGAGGAAGGTGATGAGGGCGCTTTTCTATTCGGCAGTAAGGTTCGCACCGATGGTGACGGTGCGCTCCTTGTTGCCGGCTTGGAGCGGCAGCTTCCTCACCTTGGCAGCCTCCTCTATGAGCTTCTGGCCCTTGCCGGGGCATGAGCTCGAGCCTGCACTTCCCCCGGCAATCTCTTGCAGGGCAGGGCGGGCTTCGTGTCCGGCAACGTCTTCGTCACCGGCATCGGCTGCGGCGGCGGCCCTGACGACCTCGCCCACACACCAGGCCGCGTCCTTGAGATCGCACCTGATGGAGATGACGCCGTACACGGATGGCATCTTAATCACACCGTAGGCGCAATGGGTCGCCGCCATGAACTTGATCAGCGCCGGCCGACCAAGGATCCTGTTGTAGGGCAACGGGGTATGCGCCATGTCGAACATTATGTGCTCGGTCCTGAATGCTTCCCGGGACCCGAAGGTCACCGGCAGCGTGATGCACCCCGGGGGCGCACGATCCCGGGGTTCACTCCCCAGAACGGGTCAGTGGGCTTCAGCTGCTCTGGGGTCGTTCGGGCAATCTCGGGAGAGATGCCCGATGTCGCCACAATTGAAGCAGGCGCCGGCTGCTCGGCGCTCTTCGCGGCGCTGCTCGCGCCGCTGCTTGATACCTTGTAGGATGCGGCAGTCCTGCGCGTCGTGGGTAGAGTTGGCGTGGATGGGGCAGCGGGGCGCGTCACCCTGCTTGCCGCCAGACCCGCCGGCGAGGCCTTCTTTGCAGGCCTCGCAGCCGCCCCCGACTCCGCAGCGAGGACTTGCTTCCCGCTGCGCCTGCGGGAACTCTTCTTCTGCGAGCCTTCTCCTGGGTGCTAAGCGCCCTTCCTCGGCCATGGCACACTTGTGCGCCAAGGCATACAAATTCTGCGTCGTCCAGATCCGATGCGTGCTCAGCTTCTCACGCATCTTGGGGTCACGGACGTTGATGGCGAAGGTGGTGACGATGGCAGCAGCCTCCGCCTCCGGAATGGAGTAGGAGAGACTGGAGAAACGGTTGACGAAGCTCCGCGGCGTCTCTCCCGGCTTCTGCACTCCAGTGTGCAGCTCTGCCATGGTTCCCGGGCGCTTGTAGCCGCCCTGGAACGAGCTCACAAACTGCTCGCGTAGGTCCGCCCAAGTGGCGATGGACCCAGCAGGCAGGTTGAGCAGCCAGGTTCTTGCTGATCCTTTCAGAACCATTGGGAACCAGTTGGCTCTGACCTTGTAGTCGGCGCCGATGGCATGCATCCCCAACGTGTAGGTCAGGAGGAAATCTTTGAAATTGGTCCCGTCGTACGTACTGAGCGCCGGCGCTCAAAACTTGCAGGGCCATGTCACCCGCTGCAACTCGCGCGTAAACGCGGAGTAGCCGTCCTCGGGGCCCATAGGAGCATCTTCCTGCTCCTGTTGGAGTTGGCGCTCTACGTCGCGCCGGCGCCGGCGCTCCAGGCATGCATGCGGGTCCTCCTGCTAGCGGGCATTAAAGATGCCGCGCGCGTCACCTCGCGTGACGGTGGGTGACAAGTCTGAGGACCCCTCTGGGTCCCCGCCTCCCTGGACTCCCTGCGGGGGAGGGTTTTTCCTCCGCGCCCCGGGTTCTGCCCGCGGCCTGAGCCTGCTGGGCCGCATTCGCCTTGTGGCTCTTGGGCGGTGAGCGCGAGGAGCGCGTCCAACTCAGCGCTCCCAGCCTCGTGCGCCGGCGTGCCCTGGGGCGGCTCGTAGCGCACCATGACTCGCGCGGCGATGATGGCCTCCGCCGGGATTTGCGCAGGAGGTTTCCGGTTTCCCGAACGGCTGCTCTCCGCTCTATCCACGGACACCCTCGGGTGAGCCGGATGCGACCCGATGGGCATCGCCCGCGACGCTCCGTGCTCGTCGTGCGGCTGCTGCCGCTGCTGCCGTTCGTCGGCCTACGGGCCACCCCGCTGCAGGGCGCGGGCGGCGTTGTAGCCCCTCGCGTGGCTGGCTCCGGCGTTGGGAGCCGCAGGCCCTCTCGACCGGTTATCAGCCGACGGTCGAGGAGGCGGCGGTCGCAGCTATGACGACTGCGCTCGAGCTGGATCTGGATCACCTTGTTCCTGCGATGCGCGTGGCACGTCGTGTGACCGCGTGTGTGCCATCGGGGCCGCACGCGGGTCAATCGTCGAGTCACCAGCCCGCTTGGGGGGCATGGGGGCTGGCTCTGTCGTCGAAAACGACGAGACCGATCTTGGTGTAGACGTCGCCGCCGGTGGTCACCGGCGAGCTCTCCTCACGCGCCCCCTACCTGGCGCGCCAGATGTCGTCGCGCGGGGCTCCGACACCGGGGATGCGCAGGCACCCCCTTTTAGATTCGGCAGTGGGCTACGGGGATCGCTCCGGCAATCGCTGGCGAGGCCAATGCAAAGCGTACGCAGACACTAAAAACGCATGCACACTCTTTTTACCCAGGTTCGGGCCACCCGGAGGTGTAAAACCCTACGTCCTGCTTGTCTGAGCTTCTATTATTGTAAGACTGAGGGTTTACAAGTTGGCGGGGGAGGGTCCCCGGGCACTCTCTTTTTGGCTGAGTGCTCCTTGCTACTTTTGGCTAAGGCTAGTGTAGAACTATGAGTTGTTTGACCGAAAACAGCAGAACCGAACCGAACTGAACCCTTTGCCCGCTGGCGGGGGTCCTCCTTTTATAGCCAAGGGGATACCACAGGTGCCACGGTGCATGGATTACAAATGGCGAGCAAGGAGCTTGGGCAGCTCCTCCTCGGTGCGCTGGCATGCATGCACGAGTGCCAACCCTGCGGCTAGGGGTCGGAGGCCTAAAAAATAGGACTGGGCAGCCACTGTTCGCCTGACTAGACGGGTAACGCCCCTCCTGTCGACTCATCAAATGCGCCGTGCTCCTCACTCCTTGTCCTGGCGAAACTGCACACTGGGCGCCTGTCGCGCGCCCACGTGGCGCCGCTCCTCTGCTCGCTCGGCCCCGCCCTCACGGCGGGAACCTGCGCCCGGGAACGCCTCCTCCCGGCAAATGACATGAGTTGATGGGTTTTTAGTTAACGAAAGGAATTTCAGTTCTGCATAACTCATAGGTTTTAAATCTTTGGTCCAAAAGGAGTTAGCAATAAAAAGTTTATTACACTAGTTAAAAACAAGATTCTAAAATGAGGGTTTAAAAGCATAAAACATGGTTTTCTAACAAACCAACCATAAAATAATTTTAAAAAATCAATCCTCTGGTCCTACTGGACAGAGGACAACAAAACACAATTTTTAAAGTTGGTGGCATGCCAAAAGAATTTTTAAAACAAAAGATATGATTTAAATGGCATTAAAATCTTTTCTGTAATTTGGCTGGGTTTAGATTATAAAAATTATTGCAAAAGATTCTACAGGCTGAGAGCTTTCCAAAAAGGTGTAGAACATCAAATTTGGCCAAACGGATTAAAAGATATGAGCATTTGAATTTTCGGGGGCTTTTCTGCAAAGTTACAATTTAATTCGACCGAGGAATTAAATTTAATCCTAAGCTAATGACACGTGGCATGCTGTGATTGGATGGTACCAGTTCAGGATTAGAAATAAACTGCGACCGTCGGATCTAACTTAAAACACAAGGATGGCCTAGATCGAAGGATACCCCTTCGATCGGGTTGATCTAATCTCGGCCGTTGGCCGAGATCTAACAGTCAGGGGGGCTTTGGGCTTACCTCCGGCGGCTAGGGGTCCGGCGAGCGGCGGCGACGGCCCGGGGAAGTCATCTATGGCTTCCTCTCGACACAGGGAAGAAGATGGCGGCGGCGGCTTCGCTCGGGGGGGACGGGCTTGACGCCTAGGACGAAGGGGAAGCGGCGGCGGCGGCGGAGCTTCGGGTCGTTGACGTTGTCGGGCTGTGGTCCACCAAACGAGGAAACGAAGCGCGTTAGATGATGCGCGAAGGCAAGGGGGAAAAGAAGGTGCAGGCGGCAGCGAGCTTCACCCACCAGGTCACCGGCGGCGAACAAAAACACACGGCGGCGTACGAGGTACTCCGGCGAGAAATTTGGGCAGCGTGGGCGTGGGATGAGCGAAATCGAAAGGGGGGAAACGCAGAGGAGGCTACTGGCTTTATAGGGACACAAGGAAAGAGGAGGGGGGCACGGAGGCGACGGCGCGCGGAGATGGCGCGCGGGATCGGCGCCAAGGACGCGTGCGCGGTGCTTCCGGGCACTTGCCCATTGGAGGAGAAGACTCTGGCAGGCGGGGCCTGCCAGTCAACGGCTCGGGAGCGCGGCGCGCGTGGCTGCGGGGCTGCGATCTGGCGGGGCCAGTCGGCGCGCAGGTAGGTCGGGCCGGTTCGGCCCATTTGGCCGGGCCGGTCCGTTTTTTTCCTCTTTTCTTTTTCTGTTTTCTTTTATAACTTTGGATTTTTAACTTTAAATCACACCAAATAAATTCCAGAAAATCTGTAAAATCAATCCCCGTGTAACATCCCAAAATTTCGAACTCTTTCATATGCATTGCATCCATGAGCATCATGCCACAATTGCATTTTTGAATTCAAATTTGAATTCCAAAAGGCTTTGAAAAGGATTTATTTCAATTTAAAATCCTAGCATTTCACCCATTTGAGTTTTGATTTTAAAACCATCAGGGTTTATCTATAAAAGGGATTTATTGCATAAATAAGCTATCCCATAATTTTTGGTATTTATTTGGAGTTGAAAAACTATTTTATTTAAATAGTTATATAGCCCTAAATGCATTTATAGGGCAAATGTATTTTTATATATTTTATTTTGAGGGGAAATTACTCCCAAAGGTTGAATCATGATAGAACATGATTTAACAAATTTTCTGAAATTTATTTGGATTAAATTGGAGTTCAAAATCAAAAGATATCAAAGAAATCAGAAAAAGAAAAAGAGAAAAGGCTAAAAGGAAAAAAAAAGAAGGGAAAACCGGACCGAACCGGCCAAATGGGCCGAAACAGCCCAGCTTCGCCCGCGCCCGAACCGTCCGAGCCGGCCCCGCCAGCCACGCACGCGATCGAGCCACTGATGCGTGGGACCCACGCGTCAGGGTCATCTTCCCCGGAGGGAAGGTGCCGCCCGTCACGGCGTGACGTCCGCCCGCGCCATTGCCGCCGCCCTGACCGCGCCCGCCGATTCGGTGCTTCCCAAAGTTGCCCGGGCACACCCCTATAAAGCCCAGCCTCCCCTCTCTCTTTCCCCTCTGTTCGCCCCCTCTCTCACGTGCCCACGCTGCCGGATTTTGCCGCCGAAGAACGCCGCCGCCGCCACCGTCATTCGCTTCGGGTCGACACGCCGGTGAGCCTCACGCCCGAGACCCCAAATTTCTGGACCGCCTCGACCTTCCGCACAGTTTGACGTGGTCGGTTTTTTGTTTGGTGCTTTGTAGCCGCCGGACGCCGCTCGCCGACCTCGCTGGAGCCCTGAGCTGCGCCGCCGCCGCTTACCGTCGTCCTAGGCGACAGCATGGACCTCGTCTCGCCGCGCCGACCGCGTTACCGAGCTCGTCTCACATCGCCGCCCTCGCCCATCTCTTCCCCAACGACCGGAGACTGCCGGCGAGCCGTCCGCCGCCCCGCCCGCACCGCGCCGCCGCCGGACGCCGCTTGCCAGAACCCTAGGGTTCCCAAAGGTGAGCCCGAACACCCTCAGCCGTTGGATCTCGGCCAAGATTAAAACATTTTAAAGTTTTAAGTGAACCGGTACCAACCAATAGGGACGTGACACATGGCACAGTAATAGAAAAAGGAAAATGTAATTTTAATTCCCTGAATAATAAAATGGCAGTTTTGCAGAAAAGCCTCTAGATCTTCAAAAGCTTATAACTTTTAAACCCTTTGGCCAAATTTGACAAATTTTACCTTGATGGAAAGCTCTTTACCTGTAGAATCTTTTGGCGCTGTTTGAATTTAAATTTGAATATTTGAATCACAGTCAATTACAGAAAGGCCTTTTATGCCATTTAATTCATAACTATTTATTTAGAAATCCTTTTTAATTGAAACCAGTGCCCAAAATTTTGTTTTATTGTCCTATGTCCATTGGGACAGAGAAATAAATATTTTGAATTAAATTAATTGGCTGAGGCCAATAAAACCTTGTTTTAGGGTTTAATCCCTAGTTTTTGCGTTTTGTTTTTAAACCTAATGCAATAATTTAATTGGTAATGCTTTGGACCAGTTGATCACCCGAATATAATCAACCCAATCATGTCACATGTTTTTGCATTGCATCATAGCATATCTTATTTTGTCGTGATGTGAATTGTGTGTTTATGTATGTGTATGTTTGTTTGTTCGTATAGTTTTCTCAGAGAGCGAACCTTGTAATTGTGACGAGTGTTTCAACTCTAACTGCTGCCAAGGCAAGTTCACTTTGATCATATCCTATTACTGTTTTGTTTTAAAAGTATTTATGCATTAGAGTTGTTTGTCGAAATGCATTGATAGGACTATTACTCGTACTTATGCTAGCTATGATTGACCTACTAGCTATAGGGTTACCTTTGCCATGAATCCTGCACCAATAGCCATCGTGATTAGTATTGCTTAGCCATGCTATGTTAGTAAACGTGGGAGGGAATCTCAATCACTGTGAAATGATGAAGTGGAGTGATTTTGGAAACTTGGCAAAACAACCCTAATGAACCATCCTGGGTGGACTGCTTTGAGATTTTGAGATGTTATGCGACGTCAGGTCCATTTCTATGGGTCCCTCTGAGTCGAGTCTCCGTGGATTCGGAGATGGATCGTCCATGGACGTCTCTTCCGTGGATTCGGAGAGCGCTTGCATCGCAAATGTCGAATGCCACCTGGGGTATCAGAGACTGGACTAGTTTCCTGTTTAGTAGCTTTCAGTACAACCACAAGCTAATATGGGCTATGGCTGGATGGAGTAAGAAATATGAACCCAGATCCGAGGGATTGTACTGAGGTAGTTGTGTAGGTGGGAGCGTGGGTCCCTCAGGTGGTCTGGGTGAATATGTTCTGAAAATTCTTGAAGTCGATGCCGTTGCTACTCCACCCGGAGGACAGCAAAGGATTAACACGTCGGTTTCTTGTGGGGAATGTGTACAACCTCTCGAGAGTGTCAAACTAAGTACTTAGCCGTGTCCCCGGTTACGGACAATTATGAGCAACTAGATTTGGGGGCTGTAAGGAAGATCTCACTAATTCCAATTTCTAAATAAAATGAATGGTTTGAACTTGGGTTTAGGAGCATCGATGTGTCTACTCGATGTCCTTAGATTAATCGGAGCATTGGTGTTTCTACCCGGTGTCCATTAGTTAACATTACTAACATTCAATTGTAGTAAGATAAACTATGTTTTACTACCACGCCATAAAGCCTGAACCCCACTATCCCTCAATTGCATATATTTGGTAGGATTTGTTATAACTTCTAGGTGAACTTACCAATACATTCAAATGTATTGACCACGTAGTGGCTGCAATTAATAATGCAGGTGAATCTGACGAAGAGTGAGGTTCGTCGATGTTCTTTGGGTCATGTGCTTACATTCCAACATGCTCTCTCTTTTGGGAGTAGTTGAGGCCCATTTGCTCCACCTTTTTCCGCTGCCGTTTGTGAAACAATATTTTTGTTATCTTGAAACTCTTTTTGTTATGCTAACCAAGGGGTTATGCAAGGTTGTCAGTACTATTAAATTCTGGATGATGCGATGTAATAAAGTACTTTAACCTTTGTTTCTGAATATTTCATCATGAAACTGAGTGTGCTAGTGAGTCGATCCAGGGACTAGCACAGTAAGCACAGAGATCAAACCCTGCACGGGGGCGGTCGCTTCAGAGAAAGTCCTTGGATTGAGAGCAAGGAAATCCTTGATGGAAACCCTGTCATTAGCCCCATTGTTTGCATTGTTGCCACGATTGTTGTGCTGGTCATTCATACGCTCAAGGATTTGTCCCATCTGAAGCAGTATGTTGCCTAACTCAGGCGGAGGAGGAGGATCACGACGAACAGGTGCCATCCTGTTTGCACAATGGTTTACACAACAGTTGAAACACAATTGCATGACGTAAAACCTCAAAGACAAGATTAAAGGATAACATGAAGTCTAAGATATCACATAGTACCATCCAAAGATTTAGTGATTACAATCATCCAAAACAAAGGAAAGATTACACTACTCATCTTGCCATTCACAACGCACAGGAACTGTGGCCAAGGATGGAACTACGGACACAAGAAACCTATCTTGACAAAGCTGTCAGAACCTCGGTAGTAGCTGCGGAGAGTACGAAAACACGTACGCATCTACCTCCTGTTCCCCGTACAGGAACTGACGCGGAAGGTACGTATTCTTGAACGCTCTTGGTGGGCCACGTGCTGGAGTAAACCCATCCACTGGAAACGCGTGGAGCATCTCAAGAGCAGGAGGTCTCGGAGGATAGCGAACTTCATTCTCGTATATTCCTGCATCAACCACGGTAGAGAGGTGACCGACCTCAGCGCGCATGTTTGCCATCATGTGCTCCTGGCTTGACACGAAGTTGCAAAAATCGTAGCTGTCATTTGCAACCTTCTCGTCGGGCAAGCCTAGGAGTGTGAAGAACTTGCTCTCGCATGAGACGAAGCCCCTTGGGATGTACTTGAACGGTCCTTTGTCCAGCCTTTCGTACTTCCTATGGAGTAGGGTCACGCACATGTACGCCACCTGTTGGATTGCCAACTCGATGGTGTGCCCAGTTCGCATTGCTTTGTGCACTGGAAACTTTTCTGAAGGCACGTCTTGGTGGAGGCGGACAACGGCCCGGTAGTACTCCTGGTTGAAGTCACGGTAATCCTCGAATACCGTGTACTCCGGCTGGTATCGGAAACCGATTGAAGCGACCGCCCCCGTACAAGGTTCGATCTCTGTGCTTACAGTGCTAGTCCCTGGATTGACTCGCTAGCACACACAGTTTTCAAGATGTAATATCAAGATACAAAGGTCAAAAGTATATTACATCGCATTGATCCAGAATTTAGTAGTAACTTACATATTGCATAACATCATGGGTTGTCTCAAAGAAAATAAAATCTTGCAGCGGAAAGCAAAAGATGCAAGAGTCCCATAACAACTACACAGTCGAAACATGTTGGAATGTAAACTCGCAACCCTAACATTTCGTACCTCACTCTTCACCTGGCTCACCTGCAACATTTAAACGTTGCAGCCACTAGGGGGTCAATACATTGAATGTATTGGCAAGTTCACCAAAGGGTTATAGCAGACCTAACAAGTATATGCATTATTTGGCAACGTAGGGGTTTTGGCTATTTTCATAAAAGCATCAATGTTTCATCCTATCATTTTCAACAAATAGTTTTATCACTATTGGACACGGGGTAGAAACACCCATGCTCCTATTAACCTAGAGCACATTGAGTAGATACATCAAGTGCTCCTACCCTGTTCAAACCATTCATTTTATTTAAGAAATTGGAATGAGTGAGACTTTCTTTACAGCCCCCAAATCTAGTTGCTCAAAATTGTCCGTAACCGGTGAGACGGCTAAGTACTTAGTTTGACACTCTCGAGAGGTTGTACACATTCCCCACAAGAAACCGACGGGTTAATCCCTTGCTGTCCTCAGGAGAGAGTAGCAACGGCGTCGATTACAAGAATTTTCAGACCATAGTCACCCAGACCACCAGAGGACCTACGTT
This sequence comes from Brachypodium distachyon, assembly GCF_000005505.3. Lineage (NCBI taxonomy): Eukaryota > Viridiplantae > Streptophyta > Magnoliopsida > Poales > Poaceae > Brachypodium > Brachypodium distachyon. Next base: position 12,625,628 of record NC_016132.3, on the reverse strand, counting down.
CCCACCTACATGGCTACATCTGCACAATCCCTTGGATCCAGGATCATATGTCTTACTCCATCAAGCCAGAGCCCATATTAGCATGTGGTAGTACTGGAAGCTACTAAACAGGAAACTAGTCCAGTCTCCACATTTGCGACGCAAGCGCTCCCCGAATCCACGGGAGAGATGTCCATGGACGATCCACTCTCGAATCCACGGGACTCGACTCAGAGGGACCCATAGAAATGGACCTGACGTCGCATAACATCTCAAATCCTCAAAGCCGTCCACCCAGGATCATTCGTTAGGGTTGTTTTGCCAAGTTTCCAAAATGCTCCACATTATCTGTCTCATGGTAATTGAGATTCCCTCCCACGTATACTAACATAGAAATTCAACTACTTGTGATGGCAATTGGTGGAAATGCAATGGCAGGGGTAATCTATACTACTAGGAATTCATAGCTAGCATATATACAATAATAGTCCTATCCATGCAACTAATATAACATCTAGTGCATAGTAAAATAATAGGTGAATGATCAAAGTGAACTTGCCTTTGTCACAGTAGTTTGATATTCACTCTTCACAACACACACGTTGCTCTTCGGATAATATAAACGAAGCAAACATACACACATATAAACACACAATCCAATACAAGGTAAATATGCCATGATGCGATGCAAGCATGTGACATGATTTGGTTTATTTTATTTGGGTGATCAACCAGATCATAAATCTGGTCGAAAGTATTAGCAATTAAAACTAATGCACTAGGTTAAAAACAAAAGCAAAACAAGGATTGAAACCCCGAATTTAAGGTTTTATTGGCATCGGCCAATTAATTCAATTCAAAATTTTATTTCTCTGTCCCAATGGACAGAGGATAAAGAAACAAATTTTTGGGCAATGGTTTCAATTAAAAAGGATTTCTAAATAAATAGTTATGAATTAAATGTCATTAAACCCTATTCTGTAAATTGACTGTGGTTAAGTTATTCAAATTTAAATTTAAACGATGCCAAACGATTTTACAGGTCAAGAGCTTTCCAGAAAGGTAAAATTTGTCAAATTTGGCCAAAGGGTTTAAAAGTTATAAGCATTTGAACTTCTAGGGGCTTTTCTGCAAAACTGCCATTTAATTAAACCGGGGATTAAGTTTTTTTTCGTTTTATTAGGTTCACTTCAAAAAAATAACATGATCTAATCTCGGCCGTTGGCCGAGATCCAACGGCCACGGGTGCTCGGGCGCACCTCCGGTGATATTAGGGTTCCGGCGGTGGGACTCCGGCGACGGCACGGCACGGGCGGGGCGGCAGGCGGCGCTCCGGTGATCGTCAATCGTCGTGGAGGAGGGGGGTGAGGGCGGCGTGATGAGACGGGTTCGGTGACGCGGTCGGCGCGGCGAGTCGAGGTCCGTGCCGTCGCCTAGGACGACGGAGAGCTCCGGCGGCGCGGTTCGGGGCTCCGGCGAGGTCGGCGAGCGGCGTCCGGCGGCTACGAGGCACCAAACGCAAAACCAAACGCGTCAAAATGTTTGCGAGGGCAAGGGGAAAGAGAAAAGCTCGGGATGGGGGTCGATTCCTCACTGTGTCACCGGCGGCGACCAAAAGAAGGCGGCGGCGGCGAGCTACTCCGGCGAGCAAATTCGACGGCGTGGGCGCGTGAGAGAGAGGGCAAACAGAGGGGAAAGGAAGAGGGGGCTCCGTGCTTTATAGTGGCACGCGAGGCAAGTCGCGGGAGGCACGGGATGGGACGGGGCGGCGTCGCCGGCGTGATGGGCGCGCCCCACCTGTCAGTGGCTCGCGGTGGGCGCGCGTGGCGCGGGCCCGGCTCGGTCGGTTCGCGCGCGGTCGGGACCGGGTTGGTTCGGCCCATTTGGCCGGGCCGGTCCGGTTTTTCTTTTTTTTTGTTCTTTTCTTTTTCCTTTTTCTGATTTCTTTGATATCTTTTGATTTTGAACTCCAAATTGATCCAAATAAATTCCAGAAAATTTTGAACTCCAAATGATTCAAGTTTTGGGACTAATTTCCCGTCCAAATAAAATATATAAAAATATATTTGCCCTATAAATGCCTTTTGGGCTTTATAACTATTTAAATAAAATAGTGTTTCAACTCCAAATAAATACCCAAAAATTAAGGGATAGCTTATTTATGCAATAAACCCCTCTTATAAATAAACCCTATTGGTTTAAAAATCTAAGGCTCAAATGGGTGAAAAACCCTAAGGTTTAAAATGAAATAAAACCTTTTTAAAGCCTTTTTGGAATTCAAATTTGATTCAAAAATGCAATGGTGGCATGATGCTCATGAATGCAATGCATATGAAAAAGTTTGGAAATTTGGGATGTTACACCGATGTGCCTCATGATCTCACGGATCACCTCCGGGAAACCTTGGGTTGTCTCACAGTTGGACATCAAGACCGCCTGCGGACGAGGAGGAGTGTAGAGCGACATCTGAAAGAAAGTGATTGCAGGATTAGAACTTTGGAAGAACTAGCTTTATCTATGCACTATAGATATGAGCTAAACAAGAAGGAATGGTCTTTTCTCTGACAACAAAAACCACAAAAGAACTTGAATGCCACCAACTAAAAGGAACTACAGAAAACAAACCCCGAGATACCTAGTTTACAAACTGAGGAAAGAGGGAATTTTCCAAAACAAGAAGGGTGGGTGGGTGGGAAAAGAAGAAAAATCAGAGTCTACTTTTCTATTTTTCAAATAGTTTAGAGATTAAAATAGTTACTAGACTCAACTTCGACCATTTCTAACCAGGGAGAAACCAAAGGGAAGTGAGGCTCTGATACCAAATTGTGAGACTCCGGGACCGAATTTATGCAATTTAGCCCCAAATGCTAACTCGCGCACAAATTAGGCCCAGTGCCTCCCTACAATGAACACTTCACAACATACACGCAATGTGTTCACCGCAGGTTAGAACAAAAATGATATTATTACATCACTTCTAAGACACATGTCCACAATCATCATTACATCAGCAGAAGCAAATTAGGCCCGAGTACGGACAAGTTTACAATTATTGCCTAAGAGGCTGAAACTGAAAGGAGAACCCGCGACAAGTTCACAGAACCCTGCTCTGGAATCTGCTAGCTAAACGTCGAAACTGTCGTCGTCGAACTCCACGAAGTAAGCACTCACCTGCTCCTCTGAGAACTCTGAAGAAAACAACGTTGCAAAGCAACTGAGTACAAAGTACTCGCAAGACTTACGGGAGATCTAAACTAGATATGCAACAAGTCTCAAAAAGGATGGATAATATGGTGGGGTTTTGCAGCAGCAATATAACTGGAGAGACTCACTAATGACATCGTCTAAATAGAGGATGAGAAGCGTCTACTAAGTGAGGTGTTCTTCTAACAACTAACACCAAACAAACACAACCTCTTATCACCCCCTCAACCCCTTGTGAGGAAATGATCCAAAGGCACTCACACTTAAGCAGTTTTAAGCATATCCATGATTAAGGCTAATTACTACTTAAGTTGATGAGATTAAGTTGATTAAGATGATTAAGTTCTCTATGATCAAGTAATGACCAACCAAGTTGTCCATAACCGCGGACACGGCTTTCCGAAGGATTTATCCCTGCAGGGTGTGCCAATTTACCCGTACACGTTCGTCCAACCCTTATTGCCACTCAAGTAGGAACACACAAAGGCGTGTGTCAGCAGGATTGGGCGACACGACGTTTCCAAGCCCCACAACTAATCCAGGGGACCACCCAACTGAGTCTAATCCAAGACGAGAGCCCGATCGAAGCGTCGTACGGACTCAAGAGTTGCGTGGACAGCTGGTAGCGGTTCAGAGCCCGCAGGATAACCACTCCAGACTAGTGCCGCAATCCTATATGTATGGAAAGTACCAACAAATCTCCAAACACAACACCAGTGTATATGCGATATGCCAAATGGAACGCCCGAACTATGTGGCCCCTGGAAGAGCTATGAAACGAGTACTAAGCTGAGGGGGAAGCCATATCTTCTCCCATGAGCGGTTAGCGCGAAGTTTCTTGGGTCGGCGAAAATGAGAACTCAGTCCTTAGGTCGGCGCCAATGGAACAAAACACCAATGCGTTAGCACGGCCTCCCATCGTCGCCTTGTGCAGGTAATATAACATGTCACGGTTTAATAATTGCAATTAAATACAGAAAGTAGCATGTGGATGTAGCAATGGTGTAACCCCAAGTAAGGACACTAGACTAGCAAGCTAAGCAAACTTCTAATGACCAACCAGGGCAATAACAAACACGTGACATGGTAATAGGATAAGAAACAAGACAACAGGCATTTGAGTAGAGCGAACTAAAGCTATGCAATCATAGAGGCATCGTGACAACTTAATGCAAGAATGAGAGAGAGGCATTGGGTATAATCAACATGTTCAAGGAATGGCTGCTTGCCTGGATTCTTGGTCGCTGGGCACCGAGAGAGGGGATCTGAAGAAGTGTGGGAACCCGGATCATCGACGGAGTAAGTCGGAGTCGCTATCGTAAACAACCAAATCACCGAATACACAAATAAGGTAACAATCAATAGGTGCATTGCACAATACAACATGAAATGGCATGTGACATCATGATGCAACAATATGCAAACGAATTGATTCCATTAGCAACAAAGTTAACCATTAGGTGACTTAATTAAAGTAAACAGCAGCTTTAAAGGACTCAAATGGCCTAACCAAGTATGCTACTGTGTTTCTACAAGTTACAGGGATCAACTTTGATGTTTACACTAATTACAGAAAAGCTACCAGTTTTAAATTAGAGACTAAACAAGTTCATACGTTTGAATTTCAAATCTGGGACAGATTTGAAATTCAAAATGTCAAAATGGAAAACTAACAGCACAGTTAAATTCATTACATTTTTCTGATTCCAAAACATATATGGTTTTCCCAAATTGGACTTAGCATGCATTTACTAGGATTTAAACAAGATAACACGATTTTCTGCAATTAAACAAAAACCAAAAAGAAAATAACACGGATCAGGCGCATGGACACGGTCCACCGGGTGCAGAGGTGCACCAGGCAACTGACAGGTGGGTCCATGGGGCCCACTTGTTAGCACCGGCGAGGGATCGAACCCGCGACGTGCGGATCTGGGCGAACGAACGGAGCAAACGGCCAGTCGGGCTACAATTCGGATCTCGACAGCTATAGGGTGCATACCCTTTTAAACCAAAGGGAAAAGCCGGTGGCTCGCGGGCGCGCGCAGCGGCCACGGCAGTGACTCGTCGGCGGTGACCTCGCAGCACGGCGGAGCAACAAGGCTCGGCCTTTTCTCGTTCCCAGAGGCAAGGTGGCTTGACGGCCACCACGCAAGCCTTCCTGGAGCACCGGCACGGCATGGAGCAAAAGCTCGCCGACGGCGTCCCGGGCACGGCCGTCGCAAACTAATGCTTACGGCGAACTAAAAGAGAGAGGAAAGGAGCCACGGGTGCACGAGGACGTGGCGGAGCTCACCGAGCAGGAGTTTGCCGGTGAAGAGGAGGGAGCTTGCCGGAATTGAAGAAATGCTCGTCGGCGGCCAAAGGGGAAGAAGAGGAAGTAGTCGCGCCCATAGTCGATCTCCAGCCAATTACTCCCGTGTAGACAAAGTAGACACGCTCGCGGTTCTTTTGACACGGTCGGCTGGGCTTGAAGACGACGGAGACGGCAGCTCGATGCAGCGGCGCCCACGGTTCGGAAAAGGCGGCGGCAACGCGTAGAAAAAGGGGGAGGAGGACCCGTCTAGGGTTTCCTTGCGTTAGGGCTGCGAGGAGGAGCGCGGCGCGGCTTAAATAGGGCACAGAGCTCTCCCTGTCGCTGTCGACGTCGACGTGGCACGGGGCTCCACCGAGCAGGAAGAAGAAAGGAGAGGAGGAAGACGATGCTGTGAGAGATGGCGTATTTCGGGGAAGCTGCGCGGGAGAAGCTGGGCCGCGCGGAAGAAGATGGGCCGCGGGGCGCGTTGCTGGGCTGTGGGTGCTGCTGGGCCGAGTTGGCTGGGAAATAGGAGAACCCAAATATGGTACTGGTATTTAGAAATATTCAAATGGGATTAAAGGTGGAAAACAAAACCCATTTGAATGTCATTTGTAAAATATGGAAAAAGGAATTTAGAACTCCTAAAGAAAAAGAGGGAAGATTCCTATTTGAATCTTCTAGCAAATTCCAACAACAATAATTCAAACAACAAGTTGAAATTGTAAATTCAAACTCAAGTTGAGATGCAAAATTTAAGACTCATGTGACACAATAAGTAGACATGGCATGGCATGGATGCAAATGTAATTGTCATGCAACAAGAACTAAATTACAAATAGGTCCAACAAGGGCTTAAATGTAAGATATTGCTCTCGGGCTGTTACACCGCACTAGTGAATTGTGTGCCGTTGTCGGTGATGATGTTGTTAGGCACGCCGAACCGGCACACAATGTCCTTGAAGAACTTGATGGCCGCCTGTGCCGTAACAGCTCGCGCAAGCTCCACCTCGACCCACTTTGAGAACTTGTCGATGGCCACGAGAAGGTACTCGTAGCCGCCGATAGCTCTCGGCATTTTGCCGATGATGTCCAGCTCCCAAACCGCAAACGGCCACGAGGACGGGATGACTTGGAGGGCTTGAGCCGGCTGGTTTCTTTTCTTGGTATGAAACTGGCAAGCTTTATAGGTCTTGACTAATTGTTCGGTGTCGGCTAATGCTGTTCGCCAATAGAAGCCATGCCGAAACACTTTCCCAGCCAGCGCCCTGCAGGCCACATAATGGGAGCCTGTGCCTCAGTGGATATCCTCCAGCAGCATGTGCCCTTCCTCTTGGGACACACAGAGGACCATCACTCCATTTGAATGCCTCCGGTAGAGATCCCCGTCCACCATACCGTACATCTTCGCTTGCCGGGCTACTCGCTCCGCGACAATGTCTTTTTCCGGAAGGGTTCCATCCTTAAGGTAGCGAACGATATCCGCAGCCCAAAGTGGTGGTAACCGGCTCAGGCATGCCACGAGTTCGGTAGCATGGTGCCCCGCCGCTGCGGGGGTCTCCTTGAGTTGCCGGGGAGGCTTCCCCGACAACTGACTTGGGATCGACAGAGGGCTTTGACTGCCTCTGCACGAATACCCCAGGGGCACCTTGCTGCGTTCCGCTGCCCACTTGGATAGCTCATCCGCAACAAAGTTGCCCGTGCGCTTGACGTGCTCAAATCGTAGTTCCTTGAACTTGGACTCCCGTTTTCGCACTTCTTCCACGTACGCTGCCATCTGGGGACAGTCGTAGTCTTTGTTCACCTGGTTGATCATGAGTTAAAAATCCCCGCAAACGACCAGGCGTTTGATGTCAAGGGCGATTGCCGCACGCAACCCGGCTAGCAATCCCTCGTACTCTGATGTGTTGTTGGTGGAGTTGGCGAAGTCGAGCTGAATCACGAACCTGAGTTGATCTTCCGTGGGCAACTCGATCACTACTCCAGCACTGGCGCTCTGCAAACTGAAGGCGCCGTCGAAGTACATGACCCAGTACCCTTCATCTAGCTTGCCGGGAAGGCTTGCTTCCGGCTCTTCTTCTTCTATGCCCGTTGAAGTCCACTCCGCAACGAAGTCGACGAGAGCGGTACTCTTGATGCTCTTGGTGTTTGCGAAACGCAGCCCAAATTTCGCCAGCTCCATTCTCCACTCGGCCACCCTCCCGGTGGCTTCACGGTTAGTGAGGGCTCGCTCTAAGCAGAAGCCAGACACCACCGTAATGCTGTGCGCCTGGAAGTAGTGGCACAGCTTCCGTGAAGCGAGCAAGATCCCAAGCAAAAGCTTCTGGACCTGCGGGTATCATACCCGGGCATCGCGCAGCACCGTGCTGACGAAGTACACGGGATGCTGCACTAGCCGCTTGCGGGGCACAACTCGAGCCAGCTGCCCCTTGGTTCCCGGGGTTGTAGTGGTAGCTGGGGGTTCCTCAGAATCACCGGCAGCCCCCTGCCCCTCTACCTCAGGCCTCGGGATTTCATCTTCCCTTTCAAGAACGAGCATGGAGCTCACCACCTGGTCCGTCGCTGCCAAGTAGAGCAGCAACGGCTCGCCCGACTTAGGGGCAACGAGGATCGGCGGCGACTTCAGGTATTGCTTCAAGTCTTGGAACGGTGCCTCTGCCTCGAGAGTCCAGTTGATTGGGCCCTTCTTCTTCATTACCCTGAAGAAAGGTAGGGCTCGCTCGCCCAACCTTGAAATGAAACGTCTGAGCGTCGCAACGCAACCGTTGAGGCGCTGGACATTCCTAACCTTGTGGGGTGTGTAACATCTCAAAATTTCAAACCTTTACATGAGCATTTCACTCATAAGCATCATGCCACAATTGCATATTTGAATTCAAATTTGAATCTCAAGAGGGCTTTGGAAAGATTTTTGTTTTATTTTAAACCCTAGGGTTTACACCCATTTGAACTTTGGATCTTCAAACCATTAAGGTTCAGGATAAAAGGGGTTTATTGCATATATAAGCTATCCCATAATTTTTGGATAATTATTTGGAGTTGAAAAAAATATTTTATTTAAATGGATATATAGCCCTAAAGGCATTTATAGGGCAAATGTATTTTTATATAATTTTATTTTGAGAGGAGACTACTTCCAAAAGTTGTATCATGGTATAACATGATTTTACAAATTTTCTGGGATTTATTTGGACCAATTTGGAGTTCAAACTCAAAAGATATCAAAGAAATGAGAAAAACAGAAAAAGAAAAGGCCTAAAAAAAGAAAAAAAAAGAGCAAACGGACCGGCCCGGCCGAATTGGGCCGAACCGGCCCGACTCCCTCGCACGCGCCGCAGCCCAGCCGGCCCAGCCTCCCGCCCGCGCGCGCCCGCACCCGCTGACAGGTGGGGCCGACCTGTCAGGGGCTTCTTCCCCGGAAGGAAAGCGGCCGCGCCGCTGCCGCGATTTCCGGCCGCCGTCCCCGCGCGCCCGCCGCCGCAATCTCCTCCTCCGGCCTTCCATTTTCACGCCCAAGCACGTCTATATAACCCCCGCGACCCCCTCTTCTTTTCCCCCCCGTTTTCCCTCGCTCGCACGCCGCCAGGCCGCCGGAATCCTTCGCCGGAGCCCCGCCCGCACCGCCGCCCGTTTTCATCCTAGGCGCCGACCGCGCCGTCCCCGAGCGCCGCCGACCGCACCCCCGTCTCCGCCGTGCCGCGCCGCGCCTCCCCATGTCTTCCCCGTCGCGCCCACGTCGCCGGAGCGCCCCCGCGCCGCCGCGCTCGTGCCCGCGCCGCCGTCTCCTCCACCTCCGGCAGCCGGCGCCGCCCGGTAAGAAACCCTAGCCCCTCGTCTGTCCGATCTAGATCGATGGCTAGGATTAGATCACTTATAAAACGAACCGGTACGCACTGTGGAGCGTCCGATCTTTATAAGTTAGATCTAACGGCTCGGATATATTTATAAACCGAACCGGCACCGTCCAATGATAACGCGCCACGTGGCCCCTGGTTTATAAAATGAGAATGTAATTTTAATCCCCCGGAATAATTAAATGGTCTTTTTGCAGATAGGCCCCTGTAACTTCAAATGATCATAACTTTAAATCTGTTTGGCCAAATTTAGTGATCCACACCTTTTTGGAATCCTTAGGAAGTGTAGAATATTTTTCCACTGTCCAATTTCAAATTTGAATATTTGAATCACATTCAAATTACAGATTAGGGTTTTAGGCCATTTAAATCATAACTAATTATTTAGAAGTTCTTTTTGAATGAAACCAGTGCCCAAAATTTTGTTTTAATGTCCTCTGTCCAATGGGATAGAGAAATAAATGTTTTGAATTAATATATTTGGCTGATGCGAATAAAACCTTATTTTAGGGTTTAAACCCTAGCCATTGCAATCTATTTAAAAACCCTAATTGCATGTGCTTAAATTATTTATGCTTTGGATCAGTAGATCACCCAAATAAAATAAACCAAACTCATGTCACATGTTTTGCATTGCATCATGACATACATATTCTTTTGCTTGTATGGTGTGTTTATGTATGTGTATATTTGCTTGATTGTATAATTTTCTCGGAGAGCGAACTGTGTGACTGTGAAGAGTGTCTGAATACCAACTACTATCAAGGCAAGTTCACTTTGACCATCATCCTATTATTTTATTATGCACTAGATTTTATTAGTTGCATTGTTAGGATTATTATTATATTTATGCTAGCTATGATCTGTCCTAGTAGTATATGATACCCTTTGTCATGACCTTACCACCAATTGCCATCGTAGTAGTAAAATGCTATGCTATCATAATATACGAGGGTGGTATTAATACAATGTGATACTATTGAATTACAATATGAATTTCCTAGCGTATGGCAAAACAAGTAATTCAATGAACCATCCTGGGTGGGCTGCTTTGAGTTTTCGGATGTCGTGATGTTAGGTCCATTTCTATGGGGCCCGCTGAGTCATCTCTCCGTGTGATTCGGGAGCGTCCATGGTCGTCTCCCCGTGCGATTCGGGGAGCGCCTGCGTCACAATGTGGGATGCCACCCGGGGTAACCAGAGACTGGACTAGTTTCCTGTTTAGTAGCTTCCAGTACAACCACATGGTATTATGGGCTCTGCCAGGATGGATGTAAGAAATATGAACCTGGATCCGAGGTGACATCGGTATGTAGCAGTGTAGGTTGGAACGCGTCCCTCAGGTGGTTTGGGGGAATATGTTCTGAAAATTCCTGTAATCGATGTCGTTGCTACTCTACCCTGAGGACAGCAAGGGATTAACACGTCGATTTCTTGTGGGTAAAGTGTATCACCTCTCGAAAGTGTCAAACTAAGTACTTAGCCGTGTCCCCGGTTACGGACAATTATGAGCAACTAGACATCGGAGCTGTAAGGAAAGTCTCACTCATTCAAATTTCCTAATAAAATGAATGGTTTGAACTGGGTAGGAGCATTGATGTTTCTACTCAATGTGCCTAGGATAATAGGAGCATGGGTGTTTCTACCCCGTGTCCAATAGAATTCAAAACTATTTGTCTAAAAATGATAGGATTTGAATAATGATGCTTTTATGCAAAATAGCCAACCCCCCCCCCCTTAGCCAAACTATGCATATACTTGGTAGATCCTTTATAACTGTAGTGAGCTTGCCAATACATTCAAAAGTATTGACCACGTGGTGGCTGCAATTAATAATGCAGGTGGATCCGACGATGAGTGAGGTTCGTCGTTTTGTCATGGGTCATGTGCTTACATTCCAACATGCTCTCACCTTGGAGTAGTGTGGCTCTTATTTCTACCCTTTTTCCGCTGCAGTATTTTGAAACATTGTCTTATGATGATGAAACAGTATTTGTTTATGCTGGCACAAGAGGTCATGCGAGGTTGTAAGTACTATTTAAATTCTGGATGATGCGATGTAATAAAGTACTTTTGACCTTTGTTTCTGTATACTTCATCATGAAACTGTGTGTGCTAGTGAGTCGATCCAGGGACTAGCACAGTAAGCACAGAGATTGAACCCTAGTAAGGGGGAGGATCGCTTCAGGGTGGCTCCATCTTCTCGATCGCTTTGATCTTCTGTGGATTGGCCTCGATTCCCCGGTAGATACCAAGAAGCCCGGCAAGTTCCCCGAGTCCACACCGAACGTGCACTTCTCAGGGTGAAGCTTGAGCTTGATCCTGCGGAGATTGTCAAATGTCTCCTGCAGGTCGCCGATGAGCGAGTCCCCACGCCTCTACTTGATGACGATATCATCCATGTAGGCCTCGATATTGCGGTCTAGCTGGGATCCCAGACACTCGCGCAAAGCACGTATAACAGTAACAGCCAACCGAGGTGATAAACGTTGTTTTTTCCTCGTCTTCGACTGCCATCTTGATCTGATGGTAGCCGGAGAAAGCATCCAAAAAAACACAACGACTCACAACCCGCTGTGGAATCTACTATTTGATCAATACGGGGGTACAGGGAAAAGGTCCTTAGGGAATGCATGATTAAGATCAGTGAAATCTACACAGATGCACAATTTATTTCCTGCCTTAGGGACTACAACAGGATTTGCTAACCAAGTAGGGTACAACACTTCCCTGATTGCCCCGGCGTTCTTGAGCTTCTCCACCTCTTGTTGGATGAAGTCTTTGCGTTCCTGTGCTTGCCGGCGAACCTTCTGCTTGACGGGGCGGGCGTCCGGCCGCACCGCCAACCGATGCTCGATCACCTCCCTAGGGACTCCGAGAAGATCCGACGGCTCCCAAGCGAACACGTCAGAGTTTCTCTGGAGGAAGGCGATGAGGGCGCTTTCCTATTTGTCGTCGAGACTCGCACCAATGGAGACAGTGCGTGCCTCGTTGCCGGCTTGCAGGGGCACCTTCTTGACCTTGGCGCCCTCCTCCTTCAGCTTCGTGCCCTTGCTGATGCGCAGGCTGGAGCTGGTACTGCCCCTGGTGTCCTGCCGGGGGGAGGCTCGCGCCTTCTTCTGTGCGGGCTGTTCGCCCGCAAGATCCTCGTTCCCGACAACGTCGAAGCCGCCAGAATCTGCCACTGCAGAGGTCTTCACGACCTCGCCCACACACCGAGCGGCGTACTATAGGTCACACTTGATGGAGAGTACGCCATATGTTGACGGCATTTTCATCACGCCGTAGGCGCAATGGGTCACCGCCATGAACTTGATCAGCACAGGCCGACGAATGATCCTGTTGTACGGCAACGGGGTGTGAGCAATGTCAAAGACAACGTGCTCAGTCCGGAACGCTTCCCGGGACCCGAAAGTCACCGGGAGCGTGATTCGCCCCATGGGCTGCACCACTCCGGGGTTAATCCCCCGAAACGGGTCGTGGGCTTCATCTGCTCCAGGGGCAGCTGAAGCTTCTCCACCAACATGGCAGACCAGAGGTTGAGACTCGCTCCATTGTCCACCAGAACCTTGGTCACCGTCGCGTTATTGATGATCGGTGACACCACGAGGGGTAGAACCCCTGACCCCAAGGGACGGATCGGGTCATCGTCCGAGTTGAAGGTGATCGACACATGCGACCACCTCAACGGCTGTTGTGTTGTGCCTCCACGCTGGGGTGGAAGGCACACACCTCTCGGGTGAGTCGCTTCACGGCCGCGTGGGACGTAAGAGCGTATGCTCCCCCATGGATACATGCAACCTTGCGAGGCTCCTGGAAGCCGGGCTCTTTGAAGTCGTCGCTGCAGTCGTCCTCGAGATGATCAGCACAAGGCTTGTCGCGTCCCCGGGGAGGCCGATCTTTACAACCACGGCCTTGACCGAGACCCCCCGCGGGCTCCCCCTTGTCGCCGCTGTTGGCCGCTCCATGGCCTGCTCCGTTGTGGGGGTTGTTCGGGAAGTCACGGGAGAGGTGCCCTCTATCCCCGTAGTTGAAGCAGTCTTCGGTGGCGCGGCGTTCCTCGTGGCGCTGCTCGCGCTTCTCCTTGATGGTTTGGAGAGTGCGGCAGTCCTGCGCGTCGTGGGTGTTAGTGTGGATGGGGCAGCGAGCGACTGTCGCCGGCTTGCTGCCCGATGCGCCCGCCAATGCGGCCTTCTTGGTGGGCCTCTGGGGAGCCCCCGGTTCCGCGGCAAGCACTTGCTTCCCGTCGCGCTTTCGGGAGCCCTTCTTCTCGGAGCCCTCGGTTGGGTTTGCTGCCGCCTTGGCGGCAAGTTCAGGCGCCAGGCGCCCGTCCTCGGCAATCACGCATTTGTGTGCGAGGGTGTACAGGTCCCTGGTGGTCCTGATCCGGTGCATGTTCAGCTTCTCACGCATCTTTCGATCACGGACGTTGACGGCGTAGGTGTTGATGATGGCGGCCGCTTCCGCCTCTGTAATGGAGTAGAAGATGTTGGAGAACCTGTTGGTGAAGTCTCGTAACGTCTTCCCCGGCTTCTGCACCACTGTGTGCAGCTCAACCATGGTTCCCGGACGCTTGTAACCGACCTGAAATGCGTTCACGAACTGCGCACGCAGATCTACCCAGGAGGCGATGGACCCGGCGGGCAGGTTTAGAAACCAAGTTTTCGTTGATCCTTTCAAGACTATCGGGAACCAGTTGGCCCTAACTTTGTCGTCTCCACCAATAGCATGCATGCCCAACGTGTAGGTCAGGAGGAAATCCTTGGGATTCATGGTCCCGTCGTACGTCCCGAGCGCCGACGCTCGGAACTTGCGGGGCCATGTCACCCGGCGCAGCCGTCATCAGCACCCAAAGGAGCATCTCCCTGCTCCTCGGGACGCTGGCGTTCTCTCTCGCGCTGGCTGCTGCAAGCGCTGCCGAAGATCTTCCTGCTGGCGGGCGTTCAGGACGTCGCGCGTGTCACCTGGCATGACGGTCGGTTACGAATCCAAGTAATACCCGGAACCATCACCATCTTGTCCCCCAGCGGGTGGAGGACACTGTCCTTGTCCCGAGGCACGAGGAGGATCCCTGCGTCCCGGGTTTTGGCCTCGGCCTGAACCGGCAGGGCCACCCTCACCTTGCGGTTGTTGGGCGGCGAGCGCGAGGAGCGCGTCCAATACTGCACTCCACGCATCATGTGCCGACATGCCCTGCGGTTGCTCGTAGAGGACCATGACACACGCAACGATGATAGCCTCTGTCGGGGTCTGGGTGGGAGGCTGCCGGTTCCCCGACCTGCTGCCATCCCCCTGTTCATCCGGAGCCCTCGGATGAGAGGGCCGTGAATCGACTAGCGTCGTATACGACACGCTCTGGTCGTGACGCGGCTGTTGTGGCTCGTCTACAGGCCGCGAGCGACCTCGCTGGCTGGCACGTGCGACGTTGACGTCGCCCTTGCGGCTGGCTCCGGCGGTAGGAGCCGTAGGCCCCCTCGGACAGTTGTCCGTCCACGCCCGAGGGGCTAGTGGTGGCAGCAGCGGTTGCTGCTGGGGTTGTTGCCGCTGAGGGGACCCCTAGTCCCCGTGATCCCGAGATGCCCTGGCGGCGTCGTGGGACCGAGTGCGCATGCGAGTGTGTCGCGCAAGTCGACCCGAGGCTCGTCTGCCTTCTTGGGCGGCATGGCGAGCTGATGAAGACGATGCCGAGGACGACGACGTTGACGATGATGAAGACGATGACGAAGACGATGACGCCGGCGGTCACGCGGAGCTCTCTGCACGCCCCCCTACCTGATGCTCCAGATGTCAGAGCACGGGACTCCGACACTGGGGATGTTGGACACCCCCTTTTTGGTTCGGGGGAGGGCGAGGGGATCGCTCTAGCGATCGCCGGCGTGATGAAAGACATGAAGTGTCGACGCGTGAGTTTACCCAGGTTCGGGCCACCCGGAGGTGTAATACCCTACGTCCTGCTTTGTGTTGTATTCAGAAGTTTGAGTGTGTATAGGCTGCCGAGGGGTACCCGGGCTTTCTTACTTGCCCCTCTAAGGGATTTTTTCCTACTTGGATAAACGCTGATGCTATGTCTACTTCAACTGGGACTCGAAACCTTTGTCCGGTGGCATTGGTCCTCCTTTTATAGCCAAGGGGATACCACAGGTGCCGATGCATGCAGCATGACACGCTAACTACCCGCGTGTCATCGCGACAAGAATTACCCTACTATTGATCGTCGCTGTGCTTCATGCAACGTCCAAGGCACTGTACGTGGTAAATAAAATGAGTCTTAGGGTAGCCGCTCTAGACTTGCTGAGCAAGACTGGCCTTGCCAATGTGACTCCTGTCGGTGCATTAAATGCATTGTCGTTGTTGTCTTCACTGTTCCGCTGGCCCCACCTGCGGGCCCAAGCTCTAGTAGCCGGGGAGCACCCTGGTACCGTTGCCTGGCCTGCTGGGGGTGGGGGGGACAGCGTGCTGCCAACTGATTTAATAATATATCTTTCCAAACATCTACTTAAAACAACATTTTTATACTACTATCATAGCAAAAGTCATGTTTTTGTCACAGATAAAAAGGGCTCATGTCCCTGTTCCATTTATCATAGACAAATGAAACATAGATTCGATAGTGCAAGGCAAGTAAAACTACCCTTATTACAGAGGTGATTTTGTCAAGTTAAACATTCTAGCAGGAAAAGGATATATATATAACGTGCACCATTTCAGAGATTAAAACGAGAGAGCTTCTGCAATGCTTGAAGACCACAACAGCGTCTTCATTCATGGAACTTCCCTTTGCAGAAACTTGTGATTTCTCAATACCAAAACCGTTACAGACTATCTCATGTTCAAAACATGATTTGACTCAATATACTTCCGTAATTATATATAGGGATTATGAGATTGATTTACTCTACTTTTCTAGCTATTCAAAGGGATTAGCATTAGTAACGTACAAGTCTATGACCAAGAAAGGAGAATGAAAGTCCTCTAATGGCATGTATAAAGTATTGGAAAGCTCGAAATGTAAATTTTAATCACATGTACTCCCTCTGTCCGCTTTTACGAGGCATGATTCATTTTGCTAGTAGTCCACAAATAGCAGGCATATAGTGAAGCCAACCAATTAAAAAGACATGCATGCAAAATTGGTCCAGTCAATGAAAGAGTAGAAGATTTTCTTGGTACTAGTGAAAACACTATTCACGCCTGGTATAGGTGGACGGAGGGAGTAACAATTTAATAAAAGATACAATCAGCACATGGCGGCTATTAACATGGTCTTTTTACAAATGACATTAATAATCATTAGGCTATAAAATAAATTCCATTAATTAAAAATGCTTTTTTTTTACATGGTGATATTATCTTCTTTTGTTAAATGTGTTGAGCTGTAGAACCATTCCATTTCCAGCCGAATGACATAAAGATCTTTGACATCATAAATTATTGTTCAAACACTTTCAACACACCAAGGATGTTGCCCTCGCATTTGCGAGGGCAGCCTTCCTAGTTGACACTAAATTCCACTACATGAGAGAGTGCATTGAAGATGGAAGGTTTGAAGTTGATCATGTTGGCACTGATGGCCAACTTGCTGATATTCTGACGAACGCACTCGGGCGTGTGATGTTTGTTGAGATGCGCCAGAAGCTCGGTGTTGAAGCCTAATCACCGCATGTAACTGAGGAATAAAAGGAATGAAATCAGAAAAGCAGCAATCAGTTGCACGCTGCTCGCGTGTATTTCTTCGTGTGAGTGAGTTGAGAGCTCGATCCTGCAACAACAGTGAGGATTTCTGATGCATATTTACAATGTCTCAAATATTGTTCACTTGGGGGAAGTTGAGGACGCCTGGAAAAACCGACATTCATGCGCACATCAAATGAAGGAGGCAGACCGAAAAATGGGGAACAGATCTGCGTATATCAATTGATACAAGGAACATCGGCCACAAGGATCTGTGTCTGTACAATCTCTACAATACCATTCTGGTAGTAGGGAAAACGACATAGCAAAAGAAAGACGAAAGCAAGAGCCAAAACTGTTTCATAGCCCAAACACAAAGCTTCAGTCATGCCACCGGAGGAGCATGACGACGCATCGCGAGATGATGTAGAGCCTCGATCTCTGCTCCTTGATAACCTTGCTGAAGCCTCCTCCTCTCCTTTGGCTCCCAAGCTTCATCTTGATAATATATCTCAAGTTCTCAATTCACTCTTGAAGCTTGAAAGCGAAGCCAAATTGTATGATGATCTTGTAGTTGGTGTCCTTGTCTGAACGGAACAGACTGCAGTGGGTGCTTATATAGGCGTCAGGATCAGGTGGAGGGAGATCAACTGGGTACTAGAATATGCCTCCACCATACTTATAATGGCTTGGCTGCCGACCCACACCTCCATGTCACCGCCCGACAATGGAGTGAAAAACAAGTAGCCCATTGGGCATCCTATGATACAATATTCACCTCCAGCGTAGCTGCAGCTTTGGCCCTGCCAAACGCCAAAGCTTGATCTCAGAGCCGGGCGGACAAGGCGGAACGACCCTCCCGTTCGCGTGAAGGGCAGATCAATGTGCGTTGCCTGGATGGATCGGCATGCAGGTTGCATGTGTTGAGATCTGGCTACAGCTAAGGATTTGCATGGATCTGGCTAGCTCTTGGTACCGTGTCGTGCCTTCTCCCGTTCAGGTCTTCAGGATCAACAACATGAACAGCTATGTATCTCTGTCCCTGGGGAAGGTAGAGATAGAATAGTACGGTAGCACAATGTTCGACAGATCAACTGAACGGACGCTGCTAATTAGCAGTGCTTGTGAATTGTGATGAAGCTCCCTTCTACGGAGTAGCTTGCAAGTGGCAGAGCTGAACAGCGAATACATTATGCCGTCTTTGCCTCCTCGGAATTGGGCTGGTCAACGTTGAATCGATTCCTCCGCACTGCGCAATTCAATTTACTGGACGATGCCCCGCAATCTAAAATTTTACTCATTTGATGAAATTACTGGCAAATGACCAGCTTAGGTGACATGCAATTTTGGGTGGTCGAGACATTCGAAAAAATTGAGTCAAGTAGAACAATAAATATGTACTACTCCCTCCTTTCATAATTCTTGTCGAAATATTACATATATATAGACGCTTTTTAGGAATAGATATATCCAGTTTTGAACAAATTTGAGACAAGAATTATAGAACGGAGGGAGTACTTTCGTACAGAATATTTCGAAGTATGTCGACGGGGCCTCTTATGAATGCTTTGAACATAATTTTTTTTTTGCCTTGAGCAGAAAATCAGTAAGAGTAGTTTAATTTTCTTTCGCCAGGAGATGCAAGCAAGGATAAGATTTTAGTTTAGTTTGTCGCCGTGCCCAACCTTCTCCGCAAAAAATAAAAAAACACATCACCACCCATCATTGAAGCAATCAGGTGGTCTTAATTTCAGTATACTAGTATTTGCATAGGAGACGGCCCGAGAGAATATGTTGTGCAAAGTGTGTTATCGGTGCACCATTTTATCAAACCAATTTGATTCCCATATCAAGTCAAGACAAATAATTCTAACAATTATTTAAATAAATTGCCCCGCTAGAATGATATGTCATTATTTACATTTTCCAGTCCTCACGGATACATTATTTAAAAGATGAAATAAGACTAGAAAGGAGAATAGGAAAAAAGAAACTCGATCAATATAGAAGGCCACAAATTTGTTTTCGTTTTTTGAAACCAGTAAGTATACACGGGTAAATATTGCATTACATAAGACGAATGGGGCTAGTTTCTACTCCTTCCATCCCGTATTAAATGACTTTCCATTACATGTATTTAGACGTTTTTTTATCTATAGATACATTCATATTTGAACAAATTTAAATCACTTGATACGGGAGGAGGGAGTATATGATTGCAGCCGCTGGAAATGGTCAGTAGATTGTGACCGGACATTCACAAGTCCAAAGGACTGACGAGGCAAATACCATTCTTACCATGACCAGCAACAAAGATGGGGGCACAGCTCGACAGAAGACCAAGAAGATGGTGCGCATCTACTCATCGTCAAAATCTGCATCCCATCCATATCCATGTAGAAAGTTCAGAAGAAAGTGCCGTAGATGAAATGAACAATCAACCAAGCTTATTTGCTAGTCAGTTCATTTCTCAAGATGTGGCGAAGCAAACTCTCATAATACTTGCTGATACAGAGACCTCGACACTCTGCATTCGATTTAGATTGGAACCTGAGATGAATGCAAGAATCACTGGAATTGAGCAAACCTCTTGAGCCTGAATCTGTACTCGTACAAATACAATGAACCAAGCTGGATTAATTAGTAGCCGCATTCTGCGACAAGCAGTTGAGATGGGCCAAGCAGTTGAGATGGGCAAGAAACAGTGAAAACAGAGACAAAAATCACATGGAACGGAAAAGAAGCGATTGATGGAGCAATGCCTTGTCTCTCTTCAGTCGATATTTGCATTTCGGTATTCGACGGTGTAATTGTACAATGACACACACTTGCTAGAAGAGAAGGGGTGGGGAGAGGCAGTGGTGAACACTAGAGGCTAGAATCCTATTTGCTTGCTGCTACTTCTACTTGATCTATATTGGCCTCTTTATGTACAACGGCCGACACCATTCTGGCACAGCACAATGACGGACCGAAAAAGCAAAATTCTTGGCACACGAGCGACGACGGACGGAGGATGGATGCATCCATATTCCGATGGGATCAGTCGTGCCACCGGAGGAGCATGACGACGCAGCGCTGGATGATGTAGAACCTGGCCCTCTGCTGTTTGAGGGTCCTGCTGAAGCCTCCTCCCCTCTGCCTCCTCTGGCTCCCTCCAAGAAGCTTCATCTTTCAACTGTGTGTGTGTGTGTGTGGCTTTCGATGATGCAACACAAGTAGTTTCGTGGAGATGGATCACGAGTCCAACGGGTGGGGTTATATATAAGGAGAGGAGGGGTGAATCAATAGAGCCAGATGACCCCCTAGCTTTCTTTTTTTTTTTTTTTTGAACGAAAGATGACCCCCTAGCTAAGCTAGCTAGGCCAAGTTGAAGATGGTGAGTGAGGCTTGGCAATTCCAATGAATAACGAGTGTGGTGGCCACATGGGGGCGTGTAACGGCAGGCAGCCAGTGAGACGGACGGACGGACAGCGGCGTCGGATTCCTGCTGCCCCCGGGACCGCCGGGCAAGGTGGTTCGGCCGTCGTGCTCCGCGTCAGAGCGCGTGCGTGCTGCCCCGAATGGAAAATGTGTCGGGGCACACGGCCAGGCACGCTGGTGAAGGGTCGCTTTACCTGCCCCTCCCGTCTCTCGTGCGCTCCAGGTCAGGGCCCCCTCCTGGTGCTTCGTGACTGGACTCCCTTCGGACTACTACTTTCTTAATCCCTTTCTATGACATCGGGTCGGTGTACATCACTCGGACTCCACACAGGTTTTTTGCCAAGACAGGTGATTAAAGAGTTGTCGCTAATGACTATTCCTAGTCGTATGCTGACGAGTGATCCCCCTGTACGTTCAGGAATGGTAAACACACTGGATGTTTTTTTAGCGGGCAAACACACTGGATGTTAACCAAATACTAACCACTTGGGGTTAGCTGTATAGGGTATCCATGTGCGCCTGTCGGCCCTGGATGCATGCATTACGGTGCGTCTGCACAGCAACAACCATGTTTATGTTTGCTTTCTTCATCCATCGGTTCATCGTTTGTTATATATGGTAAATTAACCAGGCCTGGCCATGCACTGAACGATTGATTATTAACCGATCGAAGTGGGGATGCAGATTCCCAGCGAACGCTAGTATTTCTTTTTTACAGGGGTCCTAAAACTGTCCCGGAGATATATGGTTCTGCGCATTAACGTTTGGACTAGATTCATTTCTTCTGGCCTGAGGAATGCATGGTGGTACTCCCTTTGTTATATAACAAGTCATTTGACTGCAATCTTGTTTTATGTATCCTTGAAGACAGAAATAAATGATAATGCACGACTGCAGCTTTGGGGCCAAATATGGCAGACAAGCTATAGTTCATAATTGCGTGCCACTCGTTTAAGGCTCGCTAGCAAGGGTCTAACTCCTAACTCCTGTATAATTTCACCCCCAAATCAATGTCCAATCAACTACTACTATATGCTTTAGCCACAACGCATATTTCTTTTTTCCTGGGACACGATATGTCAAGTAGTCAAGGCTGTTTGACATTTCTAACATGGATGATTACTGAGCAGACATGGTCCAGCTGCACCAAGATCCTGACTGGAACTTGCATTGGTTTTGTCGGTAGGAGAAGCAAATGCGCCCCGACAGTGTGATCTCCAGATCATGTAATCGTGATGGGCGCATCGAGCTACCTATGCTTAGCTTAGCTAGACGCTCAAGACGACGATGTGTACCCGACCTTTTCTCAACCAACCCTTACATAACCATCTTTGAGGTAAAAAAAAATTACACGCAAGTTCTTGTAAGTCGTTGTTTTCCTCCTGCACTCGCCGGTCGGAGACAGAAGACGTCGGCAACACTGATCTGAAAAACATACCACTGTACTGGAGAGAAAACGACGAAGAGCATTGGATGACCATCTCATATCCGACCAGACGAATCCGAGAAGACCTAGCCATGATAACTGCACGACGAGGTCAAAGCTGGCCAAGCCTCGTCAATCTGAACAGGAACAAATTAATCAACCAATACACGGAGATGACCTGCAAAGCACAAACACAAGACTAGATCCACCACTCCAGAAGAGTAGCGACCAACTATCCCGCACTACTCAATGCCACCAGCAAGATCGCCGTCGACGAGGCACAGTGCCACCATCACCACCAAAGTGCCGCTGCCGGTTGAACCTTAACTTTTGATAAACTTACGATAGCACGAAGCGCAGAGGAGAAAGGGACGTCGTTTCTGGCTGGCCGGCCAGGAGAAGAGATCGATCTGGCGCTGGGCGGCGGCTAGGGCAGGGCCCTTTTCTTCTATCGGGAGCAATGCGTTTTCGAGTGCGTATGATTTTTTCCCGCACTTGGGTGTTGGGTTGTTCTATCCAGCTAGCGTTTGGGTTTAATCACATAAAACCGACTGACTATCACATACGGAGTAGTGTTCAGTTTGTAGTACTCGTACAATTTTGTTTTTTGAAATTCACATGTAAGAGATTTTTTTAGAACAAAGCAACAAAAAAATAAATTATAGAACAAATCAACTTAAGAGCTGTTTTTTTACATCAAGGCAACTTGAGAACTCTTGCTGGCTAGTCAAGGGCTCCTTGCTACTCGCTCGGTTTCATAATTCTTATCAAAATATTACATGTATCTAGCTGTCACTTTATAGAAATAGATACGTCCATTTTTTTGACAAATTTGAGACAAGAATTATGAAACGAAAGGAATACAAACTATATATATGACCCGTTCAAAAAAAAAAGGCGTCATGTTAAACATTATAGCACAACCTCCTTGATAAAAAATCTATTGACTAAATTTTCGCTTTTAACCACATATTTATCGTGTTGTGGCAATTTAGAATTTTGGTGACACAGTGAATCAGATTTAAGCCCCAATGCTCTTACTTAATTAAACCATATTTGAAGTTTAGGACAGTAAAACTGGGCAACCTAGGAGGCTTCTCACGTTGGATCGCTCCCCCCCACCCCCACCCCCTCCAGTAGGACAGAACTAAAAAGAGAGAGTGAATTCCTTTTTGATCGTATGTTTGATTTTTTTGACAAGTTTGAACCCCTTTAGTGAGATTTCCCTTTTTTGACCCCATTTAACAAAAGATTTGCCGCTTTTTACCCCATTTGAGCACTCGATCGAACGACAAATCAGTTACTCCTCATATTCTTCGTGTCTTTGCTTTTGTTTGCGATCACGACGGCTTGGAGGATGATGGTCGTTGTCGATGCGCCGTGTGCCGGTGAATATCTCTCCTTCCAGCCGGTCAACGTGACACCGGTGGTACTACTCTGCAGCCGGCTCGTGTCCCTGCAGTATCCACAACGTGTGCCCGCCGATGCTCACCACTGTCTGGTACGCGAACTCCGTCTCCGGCTCGTCCACCGTACGTCCCGATCCTGTTGGAAAATCAGGTCGAATATCTCTTTCTCTCACGCAAGCAACAACAGATAGCAAGCCAATCGAATCCGGCAAGACGCGCACGTACACATGAAGCAAGCTAGCAAATCGATCAACAACCAGCGCTAGCACGAGTACTCACGTCAGGAGAGAATAGATTGGATGGCTACAGCTTTGCCCTAGGTACAGCATATCGTGCCTGTCATTTTTTGTTCTTTATTTTCCTGGCTTTTTTGTTTACAGGGTATACTCTCGTATATTTATAAATGACAAACTGCAAACTGAGTAAAACAACCTAACTGAATATGAGACTGATTCATAATCCGACTAGAACTCAAAGACGAACCAGAAACGGACTCTACTTTCAGATTTGATCTTAAGCGCACTTATATATCCGACGTAATGGGGTCAAAAGCGGCAAAACTTTTATTAAATGGAGTCAAAAAATGAAAATCTCACTAGATGGGGTCAAAACTGTCAAAAAAATTAAAACTTGAGGGTCAAAAATGGAATTCACTCGGAAAGAGAAGTTGAGGTGCAAAGTACAAAATATATAATTACAAATAATGTCACATCAGATATGCATCTTGTGAAAACAATGCATCACACGTGAGCTTCACATCACCAAACGAACGTCAATAAATCGTCTAGTTAGCCTGATAGACAAGGAAAACATGTCAGGATGGGGACTGAATCTTAAATATGGTTCAAATTGAAGTAAACCTAGAAGTATCCAAGTATATCGAGTCGAGTCATGTTTCGTACACTAGACAAGCTTTTATCTGTATGTGATTTTAGATCGTAATCGGAAAAAGATCGTAATCGAAAATCGAAGTTTAGACTAGTCGATCATCGTTTGCGTTGGATTGCGTGATTGATTCTAGATGATATTAGCTTAGTATCTGTACCTAATAATAAAATTAGGTGATATTAGCTTAGTATCTGTACCTAATAATAAAAGCGTTTGCGTCGTTTGTTTCGTCCGTCGATCGATTTGGCATTTTGGTCCTTCCTTTTCTCAGAAATCAACGCGCACTCCAATTTAAGGACGGAACTGGGCTTTCCTGCAAAACTTGGGGTCTTTTTTGCAAATCTCCCCTACCTCCACCCCTCCTTCTCCCGTGTCCGCTCCTTGCTCCCGTGCCCGGCACCGCCGGGCCCCTCCTTCACCTCCCGAGGCCGCCGGTGACACCTCCTCCTCCACCGGTGACCGGAGACCACCGGTCACCTCCTCCTCCACCCGCGCCGGTCCCCTCCTCACCTCCGGAGGCCGCCCCCACGCCCCTCCCGTGGCCGCCGGCCCCCTACTCCTCCTCCTGTGGCCGCCGGTCACCTCCTCCTCCTGCCGTGGCCGCCGGCCCCATCTCCTCCTCCGCTCGCTTGTGGCTGCAGGCGTCGGCGGCCGTTGGTGTTCAGCTACCATCTTCACCATTCCAGTGCTAATAAGATGAGCAACAGCGTCTGGGACAAGCTCAAGCATGGCACTCGCCAGATCCTCAAGGAGCTCACCACGCCTCCGACGGTCGGCGCAGAATTCATCACCATCGATATAGGCTACAATGTTTGTTTGATGGGGACAAAAATCATCACCATCGATATAGGCCAACCAAACAAACATTATTTGTTTTCTAATTGGAGCCTTTGATCAAGACCAGCCTGTAGGCATAAAAGAGGAAAGATCTCGGATAGGCTACAATGTTCCAGTCTTAACTTATAGAGTAGTTTTCATTGCGTTTCTCCATCTCAACAGTGCATGGTTAATTAATTAAGTTTCCTCCATTTTAATATTTCCTGATACATGCTTGGTATAGACTTTCTATGTATCTATTTGGGAGAAGCAATTGAGTTGTTGGATTCAGGTAATGCATTGCGTGTTCTTTGTGTTTCAACCAGGACCCAAAAGCACCTTTTCCGGTTCTTTCCGGTATCATATTTGTTCAGAACTTCAGATACAGAGCAATAGTTAACATGGATGCTTGTATAACTAGCACTGCTGTTTTGCAGGTGATACTGATTATCTTTTGGCCACGGATGTCATAAGCAAAAATGTTACACAGATGTCATAAAAATTGTGTGTATTTTATATTTCCAATTAAAGTTCAGTGTGGGGGATTGTGCCGATGAGGATTGTCATGGTTCCATCATTTTGACTTTTCCTTATATTAAGCAATATAAGATGATATGTTCTTGAGACAACAAAGTATATTATGTTCTAATTATGGAGTTTGGATTTGATGGGGAAGAAATTCAGCAGCTATGTAGTACTTGGTATAGATTTTTTCTTCTTCTCAATCGTTTTGCATTTGTTGAGATTCACATGTACTTAATTTAAGGTGTTTTGATGATGTTCTGTAGCATAAATAACCGAGATAAATAATTCTGCCTGCGTATGTAGAGTATGTCAAGGTATCAAAGGAAAATAGTGACAAGCAGGTATAAACTAGCATGGTTTTACATCATTGTTATTTAACTTTAGTTTTTTGTGCATCTCAAATTACATGGTCTTTTAAAGTACCATTTGGGTTTATGTGGTACCAATTTCATTGCTTCAGTTGCTTTACATCTGTTCGTCTTTTGATTTTTTTTCCTATTTCTCGATAAGATAATCCTCCAAAGAGTAGTCATGGCTTCTATATCCATGTATGTACACTTTGAAATTCTGCATGCAAGCTATAAAGGTATGTATGCGGATAATGTATTTTACACCTAATTTGAGATTGGCTCCAAACAATTTATAGCACAACTATTTGTTTGACTTAAATAACAATCCATTAACCAACTAACCAAATTTTGGATAATTAAAAAGTAAATATTATAATATACAATATGCGTGATATTAGGTGAAAGTGAGGAAGCCAAACAGATAGGAGAGAGAGAGAGAGAGAGAGAGAGAGAGTTGCAACAGGGCGTGACAACGTGCGGGCTAGGATCTGGCAGCAGGCCGAGCAGGATCTGATCTGGGGACGCACCGGATCTGGAGGGGAAAAGCGGCGGAGACGGGACTGCCAGCAGCAGTGCTACAGCCACATACTTTGGGTGGAGTTGCGAGTCAAGACTCGGACGAGCAGCGTCAGCTTGTGGAAGCGGCGTGGCCAGCGAACATGGCTGAGCAGCGTCGTCTCTGAGGGGAGGCATAGCTCGATTGCTGGCGCAACGTGCCGGGAGAGGTGGGACGAGGAAGAAACGGGTCCAGGACAACGAGGCAAAAACGGTTCGACGAAAGGTGTTGACGAAGAGGAGGGCTGCCGAGCAGCGCAGGGGTGGGAATAAAACAAATATTGGTGGTGTTGGTGCCAAAGCAATGCTGACGTGTCATGATCACCTTTCAAAGTGGTCATGGCGACCATCGTGCGGTGCCTGTTAAAAGGACCGTGGCAAACGTACGGGCATTGTACTAGTATGGAACTAAAGTTCAGATGACCTGCCAATCTCTTGTCTCTACCCAAGACAGCTGATCGTACAGGATGAATTAAAGTTCACATATTAAATTTCTTTTAAATTTTTATTTGATTATTTCATCAACACTTTGATTAAAGCTTATAGATCAGGACTTAATTGTTGGTCTTTTAATATGTAGCGGTATTTGATTAGTATGCATGTCTGGTTCGCTAGCCTATCAGTCCCTCATACATAATGCAAATTTAAATTAGTAGCCAGAAATGAATGGGATCTCATGTAACCCACAATTTTCTTAGTATTATGATATTGATATGTAGTGTCCTTATTCTTCAAATACGTCTTGATAACTCTATGTTGTAAAAATATAGAAGACTGGAGCTGGGCTTACTACTTCTTAATATTCTCATGATCCTAGGAAAAAGAACAAAATATAAAGTTGCGAGGCCTTAACATATTGATCGCCTAATATAGTGTGTTATCTAGGTTTCATACCATACAAAGAAATATTGGTTCTAACCGTAACATATTGGACAACTCTGGGTCTTAAACGCTTCCCTACTAACGTAGTGGGCCTAACCAATTTGATGTTTCATCTCTAGCCCATCAAATATATCCACCCGTTAGATATTTCCTTAAACCATTTTTAGTCGAGATGACCGTGCATTTACATGGTGTCTTGCCTTAGGAACCTTGTATTGTGCTTTTACTATATAATGTATCACACTTATCATATACTCTCTCCGTCCAAAATCAACTGATGTGGATTTGTATAGATTCTTATACAATTCAGGACAGAGGGAGTAGTACATTCTATGCCATTAAACTGCAATTATTTATTTGAGCTAGCATTATAAGTATACCGTCTACCTCTCTCCCAGAAGATCATGAACCAACTCTTATTCCAATCCAAACATAAAACTTGGAGAGGCAAGCCTTGGGCAAAAATTGGTTTTAAAAATATGATTATATTATCCACCTCACCTAGTCCGTTTAAGCTAGGTTTTGAGTTTGTAGGGAACTTGTTGGACATGAAAAAACTATACTATATGTAATATCGTCCTTCCTAGACACTCTACTAAAAACTATATTATATGTAACATATATATGTAACCAAACTATATGACTATTGCTAGTTGGATGACTAAACTTTCCTGGTTTTAGAGTTGAGTGACCAAAACTAGACTTCCATACAGTTAAGGGATTGAAAAAATATATATACTTTTCACTTTTTATAATATTTTTATTTTTGTTATTCATTTCTTCTAAATTTTCTGATCTTCAAGTTTTTCATTTTGTCGGAACGTAACTTTTTGTAGTATTTGTATGTTTTTTTTCAATGTTCATGTTTTCTGTTCTTTTGCCATAAATGTATATATGTTTTAGCTTCTTTTTATTTTTAGATTTCCTCGGATCCTTTTTCTGTTCAGTAGACAATGGTGTTGGCGAAACGGCCCACTACTATATCATTGGTCACAAATATTTGTGTACAACCTGAAAAAAATACGTCATGTGCAATTTAATCATTAGGATCTTCAGAACATGAAATATTTCCAATTAAATCTTTGAAAGATAGGGAGCTAAATAATAATTAGTGGTGGTACATATTGTGTGTCTTGAGGAAGAAGGAATAAAATGAAGAGTTTGTTTTCATCTAAAAAGGGGATGTACCACGGCCACTTATAATGAATACAACTACTCGGGTAAAACAAAAATCAAAAGAGTTTTCAAAGAATTGTTTGTGGCAAAATACCACGTAAGATTCATATGACCAAATATTGAAAATTCTACTTTCATCAATAACCACTTTACATGTTTCCTAGTTTATACAGTAGCAAAAATTATAATCTAGCATGCCCATGACTAATTGTGCATCGTCACTGAGTGGTTAATTAGTTGAGAATACATTTTCTATTTGACGAAAGAGTCTAAGATTGATATTTATTGCCATAGAATGTCGAAAACCAATTGACCCAGGGAATTCATATCGACAACACACACAAAGAGATGTACATATAGCCAGAACACAAATGTATCTTTTGTGGCCAGTTGGACATGAGCAAATAATGAAGAAAATTAAATTTACCATTGATTATTGATATTGCCATAGAGGTTGTGGGGATAATAAGACTATCAAGAGTTCAAGGACACATATGAATCTTTTGTGCTTACTTTGGACCGGTCTTTGGATTGTAATGATATTATTGGCTGCAGAGCTGCATGAACGTTTACACGTTGAGATATAGATGCATCTTGAAATGCACTAAATCTTTTAGTTTCGGTTTTGTCTAGTTTAGCTTGTCATCAGTCATTTTGAAAAGGTTGCCTTTTCCAAAACCAAATGTATACAAATTGATTTAATCATGGGGCACCATGTACTATTCATAGTATAAATTTACTTTATGAATTGCGGAGACGAAACATAATCTTTAAATATTACCATTAAAAACGTTTAATTCAACCGGACGGATTGGCTTGAAAGCTCATCAAACTATTGTCAATATTTTGTCAGTGAAGTATTAATAAAGATGGATAGTGCCAAAAAATAATGAGCTGATATATTATTATTTGCTCGTAAAGTCACTAATGACCTAGTTAGTTTCAATCAATAGGAGGATGTCTTTCTGCTTAGTCTCAATCATGGTTTGCTAAACAATCAACTATGTAGTTAAGAGGAATCGAAAGGCAAAAGCTCCCTTTCGACTCAACTATCACATTAGTTCAACAATAGAAACATGAAGAAAGATGAATAAAGACAATATTCTTCTCACAGGCAATTAATACAAAGCACAAACTTGATTAAAGACTTATCGGTAAACAGTTAGACAAAAAGTAAACTAGCAAAAATCTAGACATAAGCCTTTCTCCTTCTATAAAAGGATTTCTTTTGAGAGAAGGAATCACACAATAACTGCAACCATTATGATCAACCAGCACATTTGCACACTTAGTTTTCAGAGAAATCAGATGCTTCACCTGGTTATCGATGTAGACCCAAAATCTGCATTCGCATTGTAGGACGGCACAGCCTTCTTGCTATTTCTCCCGTGATGCCCCCTACCCTGGCGATTTAGCTTCACGCTTCAATTTTTTGTCTCCCTCGTCTATATATGAATCCTCCCCATCTCAAGGCACCCATTGCCAAGAGATCCAGTAAACACAAGGAATATTTGCAGCAGCTGGTAAACTGCAAACAAAGCCAGATGCGCAGTCGCCTGAGGCGCACGGGCTTTCAATACGTACCTCTGCTTCCTTCCGTGTTCCTCCCGAGTCCAATGGTACTCATCCTGCATGTGCCTTGGCATGCATATATTCCTCTTAGTAGATATACTTGTAAATTTCAGGGAGCTCACGCATGCTGCCGGGTGCGCGAGGAACATGTAAGCCGTGCTTCTGATGAGCAGCAGATCGATCGGTCGGTCTTGGATTGCTTGTCGCTGTTCAAATAGATAATAACCAGCGTTTTGTTGTGCAATGATGTCTAAACGGCAACATTAACATGTGAATGGGTTGCACCTTGACACAGTAGATCATTCTCAAGATTAGCACACCGATCGACCTCACTAATACGTACCGCAATGCCCAAATTTAATTCCGGAATGCTATATATTAATTTGGAGCTAGCTTCCTAAGTACTCACTCCGTCTCAAATTAAGTGAGTCAAATTTGTCCAAATATGAATGTATCTATGCTCAAAAAGCGTCTAGATACATGTAATCCCTCCTATTCTAAATTATTGCCAAAATATTACATATATCTAAACGCTTTTTAAGAATAAATATATCCATATTTGAAAAATTTAAGTCAAAAATTTAGAACGAGAAAGAGTACAAAATAATGGAATAATCTTGGTAGCAAAGCTGGAGGGGTTCGAGCTATGAAACTTGATCTAATCGAAGCATTATGGAATAATCTTGGTAGCAAAGCTGGAGGGGTTCGAGCTTTGAAACTTGATCTAATCGAAGCATTGGTTCCCGTTTGGTGATGAGCTGTGATACAGGAGCAACAAAATGGGTGCAGTAGCTCATCAATTAATACTACAGTAGTACAGTACAGTACAGACGGCATGATGCAATATTCATAATTAACTCGTGTGTAGACATGTACATGTTCCTGTACCAGCAGACAAGGACAGTAAACAAATCCTTTGCTTGTTCGTACTGTCACATGTAGGTTTGGCACACCCACATGCAGTTCAGTTTTTAAAATGATTTAAACTAAAGCACATCATGAAAGGCCGCACCGGGAATCTGAGCGGAGAGCGGTGCTCTCCCATTTATCCCAACGGCCTGGTGACAACCATCCAACGGGCTACCACAACCAGACAGCACCCAACTGGTATGATGCTACTGCACCAGATACCAATATATTAAATTGGAGTTGGTGATGATGGTAAGGATGTCGTGTTACGTCATTTCATCGAAATTACGAATCTATCACCACTCTTCTCACGCGCCTTTTAATCCCGGCTTCAGCGGTCCTCAAGCGCAGAAAAAACACGTACCATCCAAAAAAGAAAAATAAACCAACAGAGCCTTCCTTGCTCCTCTCCTACGAATCTCACCCCCATCCATGCCTGATCCGGATCTCGCTGCCGCCCTTCGGATCTTGCCAGCGTCCGCCGCCGCTCTTGGTCGCCTCCACCAGCTCGTGCGCGTCGGACGGCTACGGACCCGCGGCTCCGTCGCGCACCCCCACCGCCGCCTCCACCGGCTCGTGCACGTCGGTGGCTCCCGGAGGGACTTGGACGGCGATGGGATGAGCCTGATGCCGGGATGGCGGTGGCCTCACGCAAGGCAGCAGGGACCGTGTCGGCGCGACCCACCCGTGGCCGTCCCGACCGGTAGTGGCGTGCCATCGAAATTACGTATCTGCCACCGCCGTCCCCACGCGCCTTTTAATCTCAGCTCCCGTGGTCCTCAAGCGCAAAAAAAACGTGTACCGCCCAAAAAAGAAAAAAAACCAACAGAGCCCTCCTCGCTCCCCTCCTACGAATCTCACCCCCACCCATGCTCGATCCGGATATCACCGTCGCCCTTCAGATCTCGCCGGCGGCCGCCGCCGCTTTTGGTCGCCTCCACCAGCTCGTGCGCGTCGGCGGCGTCTGTGTGCGGAAGGTGGCTGCGGACCCGTGGCTCCGTCGCGCACCCCGACCGCCGCCTCCACCATCTCGTGCGCGCCGGTGGCTCCCCGCGGGACTTGTCGGCGATGGGATGAGCCTGATGCCGGGATGGCGGTGGTCTCGCGCAAGGCAGCAGGGACCACGTCGGCGTGAGCCACCGGTGGCCCTCCCGATGGGCAGTGGCATGCGGCGACCAGTGGCCGGACACGATGTGTGGGCGGCGAACGGGCGGACAAGGCTGCGAGAGGGTGCAGGCGGGCGGCGCATAGGCGTACCGGGTGGCAAGTGGGAGCAGGCGGCGCGCAGGAGCGGACGGGCGGCGGGAATCTACAGGCGGAGGCGGTGCGCACAAGTGGGCAGCCGCTCAAGGCGGCGCGATCTTCGGTGGCGGGATGAATCGGGATGGGGAGAGAAGGAGTTTGCACTTAGGATGGATGGAGAGGATAGTCAGAGGGAGAGCGAGAAATTGGGAGAAGGGATTTGAGAAAAAACGTACGGAGTAGGAGTAATAGGAGAGCAGGGCAAGAATAAATATAGAAATAAGACATGTGCAAAAGAGAAAGAGACCAAAGTATAGCCCACGAAAATAAACATATCACAATCATTATATACATATGTGCTCATGAAACACATCAACATTTAATTTTACGTTTTGATACAATTTTCCGTTGTTCCGTAGCATCGCACGGGTTCTTTTGCTAATCCATAATACACATGATGTTATGATATGCTAACCATGTACACGACCTTTGGCACACTTAATTTTAGAGTATTCGATACCATTTATAATCAGGTGAAGTTAATTAGTATTTGTTTTCAATGTCATATGCATGAAGAGGCAGAGCTACTATCTTGCCTCATTTTATTATGTAGGTATTTCGTAGCTTTTCAAGTCCAAGATCAGAATGAGATACAATGAAGGGCAGCAGGATGTGCAACAAGAATTAAGCATCCACCCAGCTGAGAGAGAAGAATTTCAAGCGTACTTCCCAAAAAATGAAACCGAACATGATTCGGAGTTTGCTAGTGTGAGATCAAGATAGGCAATCAGAGGGGGATGAATGATTGCGCGAAAGCAAATTAAAACTTTTAACGAAAGTTAAAACCCTAAATCACCTTTCTGTACGTGATAGTAAAACAGCCGTACCTTTTGATTGGATGAACCAAAAATATGTATTAGCATGCAAAAGAAATTTATTGAAATTATCTAACCAACGCAACAATAATCACCTAAATCGTACGTACTAATCAAAAGATATGATCAAAACAGTAACAGCTGACAGAAAGTTACGAGAATTAATCTATAATCGATTTCGAGGAATAACAAGAAAGATGAAATAATCGCGATCTTTCCTTGATCTCGCGATAAACCTTCAGCAAAGTATTATGGACTCGTGATAAACCTGCATTAAAGTGTTAGAAAGATCTAGCACGAAGAATCCACGAAGATCCGAGAAGAACAGAGATGACACCGCTGTATATGGTTAATTTACATATTCACGTTCATTAATTTGAGAAGAGGGAAACAATTGTTTGGCATGTGTTAAATCAGTTGGTCGCTCTTTTTCCATCGCTGCAGGAACTGAAGCAACCGCCTCCTTACAAGGGTTCGATCTCTGTGCTTATTTGTGCTAGTCCCTGGATCGACTCACTAGCACACACAGTTTCAAGATGTAATACCAAGATACAAAGGTCAAAATGTACTTTATTACATCGTATCATCCAGAACTTAATTGTACTTATAAATATGCATGACCCCTTAGGCCAGCATAAACAAATAGTGTTTCAAGACCATAAAACATTGTATCATAAAACAGTAGCGGAAAGGTAGAGCAAATGGGCCTCAACTACTCCTAGAGGAGAGAGCATGTTGGAATCTAAGCACATGACCCAACGAAACATCGACGAACCTCACTCTTCGTCAGATTCAGTTGCATTATTGATTGCAGCCACTACGTGGTCAATACATTGAATGTATTGGCAAGTTCACCTGGAAGTTATAACAGATCCTACCAAGTATATGCAATTAAGGTATAGTGGGGTTCAGGCTTTATGGCGTGGTAGCAAAACATAGTTTATCCTACTACAATTAAAGGTTACATTATTATTAACTAATGGACACCGGGTAGAAACACCGATGCTCCTATTAATCTAAGGACATTGAGTAGAAACATCAATGCTTCTAATCCCAAGTTCAAACCATTCATTTTATTTAAGAAATTGGAATGAGTGAGACCTTCCTTACAGCCCCCAAATCTAGTTGCTCATAATTGTCCGTAACCGGGGACACGGCTAAGTACTTAGTTTGACACTCTCGAGAGATGGTACACTTTACCCACAAGAAATCGACGTGTTAATCCCTTGCTGTCCTCAGGGTAGAATAGCAACGGCATCGATTACAGAAATTTTCAGAACATAATCCCCCAAACTGCCTGAGGGACGCGCTCCCACCTACACGGCTACATACCGATGTCATCCTCGGATCCGGGTTCATATTTCTTACATCCATCCTGCCAGAGCCCATTTATCATGTGATTGTACTAGAAGCTACTAAATAGGAAACTAGTCCAGTCTCTGGTTACCCCGGGTGGCATTCCACATTTGCGACGCAAGCGCTCCCCGAATCCACGGGAAGACGTCCATGGACGATCCGCCCCCGAGTCCACGGGGACTCGACTCAGAGGGACCCATAGAAATGGACCTAACGTCGCATAACATCTCAAATCCTCAAAGCAGCCCACCCAGGATGGTTCATTAGGGTTGTTTTTGCCAAGTTTCCAAAATAACTCCACATAATCAGTCTCACAGTGATTGAGATTCCCTCCCACGTTTACTAACATAGCATGGCTAAGCAATATCTAATCACGATGGCTATTGGTGGAGGATTCATGGCAAATGTAACCTTATAGCTAGTAGGTCAATCATAGCTAGCATAAGTACGAGTAATAATCCTATCACTGCATCTCTACAAACAACTCTAATGCATAAGTATTTTAAAACAAACAGTAATAGGATATGATCAAAGTGAACTTGCCTTGGTAGCAGTTGTAGTTCAAACACTCGTCACAATCACAAGGTTCGCTCTCCGAGAAAACTATTCAAATACAAACAATACACACACACATAAACACACAATTCAGATCATGACAAAAGAAAGTATGCTATGATACGATGCAAGCATGTGACATGATTTGGTTCATTTTATTTGGGTGATCAACTGATCCTAAGCATTGGTAATTAAAACAAATGCATAGGGTTTTAATCAAAAAGCAAAAGCTAGGGTTTAACCCCTAAAATAAGATTTTATTTGCATCTGCAAAACAAATTAATTAAAAATATTTATTTTTCTGTCCCAATGGACAGAGGATAATAAAACAAACTTTTGGGCACTGGTTTGAATTAAAAAGGATTTCTAAATAATTAGTTATGAATTAGATAGCATTAAACCCTATTCTATAAATTGACTGTGATTCAAATATTCAAATTTAAATTTAAACACTGCAAAAAGATTCTACAGGTTGAGAGATTTCCAAAAAGGTCAAGTTTGTCAATTTTGGCCAAAGGGTTTAAAAGTTATAAGCATTTGAAGTTACAGGGGCTTTTCTGCAAAATTGCCATTTAATTAAACTGGGGGATTAAAATTAGATTTTCATTTTATAATTCGGGTGCCACATGTCGCTATCTCATTTGATGATACCGGTTCGTTTTAAAAGAAATAACACGATCTAATCTCGGCCGTCGAATGAGATCGGACGATCGAGGGCTCTCGGGCTCACCTCCGGCCGGCTAGGGTTCCGGCGAACGGTGTACGGCGGTGGTGCGGTGCGGGCGGGGTGGCGGCGGGGTGTTCCGGCAGTCGCCGGAGCTCGGAAAGCGACGGAGAGAGGCGGCGCGGTGCGGCGAGTCCGGTGACGCGGTCCGTTCGGCGAGGCGAGGACGAGGGCGATGCCTAGGATGACGGTGAGCGGCGGTGGCGCGACGCGGGCTCCGGCGAGGTCGGGAGGCGCTACTCCGGCGGCTGCAAGGCACCAAGAACAAATCCGCTCGCGTCAAAATGTGCGCGCGGACGATGCGGTCCAGAAATTTGAAGACGCGTGCCGAGAGGCTCATCGGCGCAGTCGGCGCGACGCGAAGACGGCGGCGGCGGCGCTAGGGTTTCAGCGAGCAATCGCGGCGGCGTGGGCGCGCAAGAGAGAGGGGAACCAAAGGGGAAGAAGAGAGGGGAGCTCGGGCTTTTAAAGGACGCGAGTGGATCGCTTCGGGAAGGTCGGGACAAGGAGATCGCGGCGGAGACGGCGCGGTGGCGTACATGGCAGGCGCGCGCGGGATCAGCGGCGGCTTTTCCCGAAAGTTCCCGAAAGTTCAAAGAGAGGGGGTTGAATGATTGCGTGGAAGCAAATTAAAACTTTTCCCGAAAGTTGAAACCCTAAATCATCTTTCTGTCCGTGATAGTAAAACAGCCGTAACTTTTGATTGGATGAACCAAAAAATACGTATGAGTATGCAAAAGAAAGGTATTGAAATTATCTAACCAACGCAACAAAAATCAGCTCAATCGGACGAACCAATCAGAAGATATAGTCAAAACAGTAACAGCTGACAGAAAGTTACGAGGATTAA
Source organism: Brachypodium distachyon (assembly GCF_000005505.3). Classification (NCBI taxonomy): domain Eukaryota; kingdom Viridiplantae; phylum Streptophyta; class Magnoliopsida; order Poales; family Poaceae; genus Brachypodium; species Brachypodium distachyon. The sequence goes on along the minus strand of NC_016132.3, from coordinate 12,589,091 downwards.
TCTAAAACCAATTTCGAGGAAAAACAAGAAAGATGAATTAATCCCAATCTTCCCTTGATCTCGTGAGAAACCTGCAGCAATGTGTTATGATCTTGTGAGAAAGCTGCACCAAAGTGTTAGAAAGATCTAGCACGAAAATTTCACGAAGATCCGAGAAGAACAGAGATGACATTGCCAACGAATCTCTTTATTGCAACGATGTCAATCGATTACAAAAGATGCAACCATGCATCCAAGAACTCTCCAAGGATTGATCTAGATCCAAAGCTCTGAGTTCCTAGCCTAGACGTCCTTTATTTATAAGGAAAAATTCGCGACCCTAAACCGAGTCCGAATCCAACACGAACACCTCTGTCCTGGTCGGTATTCTGCACGTGGAGGCCACATACGACCTCGGATTGAAATGACTCCAAAAGCAAAGTTGTTCATCTTGACGACGCGCACAACTCTAATGTGAACCACGTTTCCATCGGATGCCATCTTCATGACGTTACTGTTTAGTCTTTAAACAGCTCTCATCCAGCCACGTCTGGACCTACATGTCTTCACGTCGATGCCACTCCATGGCATCAACTCTTCTGATGATGTCTTCAAAACTTGACCATCACGTGTCGAATATCTCCAATATCGTACACCTCCGGTATAAATAACGTACGACAAACCAGTGCCCTCCCAGATCATCGTAGCCTTCACTTCAATTGTTCCTTCGCACGAACGTCCCGCATGACATTGATCCTCGACCTCAGCTTCTCCCAAGCTTCGTCCCTCGATCTGTCATCCACCACATTCCTCTAGCTCCAGCAACACCTGAAAGTGAACACACAAATAACCAGTACGAGCACGAGTCCACGACTTGACTCGTGGTAAGTTCCACACAACTCGTGCCACGTTTTCACATAAGAAACTAATGGATCAACACACCAATAGCAAAGCACTAAGTCCAAAACATGATACATGTCATCACATAAGTATCTATATTATCCAAAATATCCACATCAATGTTTCATCTAAAACACTTGCCAATGTTACACAACACCTATGATTTCACAGATCCCGCGTGGGATGGTCCGCGGGCTCAGAAGAATCCGGCACCCACTACACCAGCTATCAGAGGAGCAGGAGACCTGTAGCTCCACCCTTAGTGGCTGTATGGTCCTTCTACAAAATCTTAATGGGCTAGGGGGCGGTGCCCCCCTACCTGAACATAGTTCCACGTGAGCTCCTGTGTTTTGTCCTTAATGGCGCTTACCCTGAACAATCACCTCGAGTGCGACGGCCTGTCACTCAAAGATGCCACGAACAACTCAACTAGGGTAGAAGGGTGGGGGCCATAGAGCATTTGGTCCCTATGATACACAAAACTGCGACAAGCAGGCTGCAGTACCATCATCACCTCGTAGAGGTGGCGGCGAGTCGCTGGAAACTCAAACCGTGTGCGGGAGAGAGCATCATACGATAGCGAAGGCTGCTGCGGCGCTGGCGACGGCGAGTGCCACCGCGATGGCGGCGTCGCTACGGGTAGTGGTGCTTGGCTTGATGACGTCCTACTCGCAGGCGGCGGCGGCGTAAAGAGCATGTCGTCGACGACCCTATCGCCGACTGCTCCGACGAAGACGCGAGCAAGAGGACCAAAACGATGTGCGCCATGAGATAATTGAGAAAGTTAAATTTTTTTTACCGCGCACTCTCCTCAACCCGACCCTTTTATCATCTGCGAATTTCATGGCTTCGCCACCCACTTTGTCCCCCCTATTTAACATTTGTTAAATCTATTCCTACATGTTTATTCCCCGGTAGAAAACTAAACATTCTTACACTCCTTGTCAGCTAGTTCAATGCCATCGATAGATGCGCTATACCGCTCCTTTGTATTTCTGTAAAGACTAAAGAGAGAGATGGGTGCTTGCTCGGCCTGCCCCGGTACGCTCGCTCTACCTACCAACCTGCCTTAAGGGTATTAGATGCCATGCTCATGAGGTTGATGATGAATTCACCTTATTAGCTATAGCTACCTTCTTCTTCAAAATGTTGCATCCCTAGCTAGCACGTAGCTAGGGCACGCTAGCTAGCCATGTCCTAGGTAGGGGTATGGGCAGGCTTCTACATTTTGCCTTGAACCTCTGCTGGCACTATGGCAAAGGCAGAATGTATTGATCGATAGACCAAAATGATACGCCTACGGTTCTGATCCATGATGTCTACTGGACTCGATCCCTGACGTGCAAGTGATGTGATGCTTGCAACAGTTGTTTCGATCAAAGCCAATTAACTAAATTAATCATGCACATGCCATGCATGATTGGTTACTAATTTGAAAAATAATAATGCATATTAATAATTGTTAGCCTGAAAGAATTAATATATATGTATGGTCAGTACACCAGAGTAATCGGGCTAGCTAGCTAGTCTGAGTTTATTGATTAAGCTATAGCTGAAGCTTTTACTACAGGGCATGTGCCTAGGCTGGGCATGCATGCACGCAGAGACACAATGACACACGCATTGACATTTGCATACAAGATGTGAGTGAGACCATGAGAAGCAAAGCAGGTGCATATATACAGGCAGATGCCTATCCAAGTGCTCCTTTTGGCCCTGCAGTGGAATGGAAAGGAGATGAAGATTATTCAGGCAATCAGGCAGGCTACCTACCTATACACACACTGCACCACTCTCTCTTAGCTACCAGCATCTCTCTGAGACTCTGACCCCCTCTTCTCTTCTCTTCTAAAAACAAAGGAGTGAGGGGGGCTCCCTACAAGCATTCCTTCTCTCATCTCATCTCATGACACTGGCTCGAAACAGCTATCATAGGATGGATGGATACACCTCTCCTCTCATTAATACCCACCTGCAGCTTTCTCTGCTGCATGCTGCTAGCTCTGTGCAATTGCTGCAAGGCTTTGTTACCACTACATGCATGCAAACAATTCTATGCAACGCGCGTACAGATCAGATCAGATCAGATCGACCTGGCCTATCGACATCTCTCTGTGCCATCTTTAGCTGCCTAGCTCTTTCCCCCCTTCAATTCTCCCTCTCCTCCCTCATTTAACCATTTGCATGTTCCTGCCTATGCATTATGATTGCAGGGTGCTGGGGTCCTAGCTATAGCTAGAGATGACAGACATATATATATGCCTCTAGCTTACTCAATGCATGTGTCTAAATGTACTTTCCTATCCTATTTGTGGAGCCTAACTAGGGTGTGCCATCCGGAGCCGATAGTTAGTGTTGAAGTATAAGTGGATTGCCTTGCCCCTTCCATAAGATCGGTGTTTTGGTTGCGTTGGCTACCGCATGAAGTTCTTTATGATATCAGAACCAAGAGGTCTCGAGTTCGAAACTTCATGTTGTTCATACTAAATTGTCCTTAGTCATTGAGGTTGTGCTGGACACATAACCTAGACTAATGTGAAAGTTGGCTGATGACTCGGTTCCACTTGTCATGGGCATGGTGATGTCATTCCAGCTTACACGGACTCGGCTAAAGAGTTTAGCGAGTCGGACTGACCCATATTGAGATGCAACGAGTAGGTCGTCATTTGCATGTCTCAATCAATGTAATCCTTAGACCTGAGGTTATCGCACAATCCGAGTTGTGGATCACCAACTTAGGTTCTGTCAAACGTTGTTCCGTAACAGGGCAGTTATAAAGGCAGAGTTCGGGTTGACTGAGAATCAAGTTGTGTGATGTGGATAACCAAGATGGGATTTTGCCCCTCCGACTGGAGAGATATTCTCTAGGCCCTCTCGAGTGATATGATTCGGGAAGCATGGCCATGCGCGACTCGGTTAACTGTTAACCGGGTCGATCGACTAAGAGTTAGTCGGATGAATCGTATATCACAGATCGAGAAGAGAGTTGAACTATTAAAGGGATGACGATTAATCGCCTATAGTTTGACAAGGTATATTGTGAGTCAAAAGGGACTAAGACGTATGTCACATTGGAAGGTACGTCGTCATGACTCGATGGTACTTGGGAGTCGGCACGTTCTGCTAGGAGCCGCTACCGATTGATCGATTGAGAGTCGGACTCCAATCGTGTCCAAGTCGCCATGAGCCTGCGGGGTCACACACTTAAGAGCGGGAGCAAGTATTTGGTCGGGTTGGACCCGAACCGGAATTGGGCTGACAATGCGAGTTGGACTCGCAGAGTGGATGGGCCACAAGTGTTGGAGCCCACTTCCACTCGGTATATAAGCAGGGGCGTGGAATGCCTAAGGGGCACGGTTTTTCCACTCTCATGCGTTGAGAACCCTAGCCCCATTCAGTCCAACCGTCGCATCGGACATAGCAGTCCGCCTCCGGAGCTCCTCCTCGCACGTGTGGATACCGGCAGAGGTGCTGTACGTTCAGCACTTCGACGATCGCGGGATTGGATCGGCTGGATCGGATCGAGGGACTGCACTGCATCAAGGCACCGCATCGATAATCCGCAACTGCGCGTCTAGTGGTAATCCTCGTGGCCTTCTACCTCGGCTAGATCTTGGGAGTTCGCGTAGGAAAAGTTTTTGTTTATCTCTACGCGCCCCTTCACCGGCACACCTACGCGAAGGCGCACTGTATGGAGAACGGTAGGCCTTGCTCGAAGGTGGGGTAGCGGGCGATGAAGGTGATATCCTGTGTGGCAGGCGCGATCTCACGCCGCGGATCTTCGCCTCAATCTCCCACCGTGGTTGCCATCCTTCTGGCACGGCGGGCTCGACTCGGCCTCTGAACCTGGGTGGTGGCAGGTCAAGAGACGCACACAGTGCCGCCAAAGGGGCACTGAACAACTGGTCGTCGTCCGTGGAAGGGTAGTAGACTCTGGTAAACGGTGGTACGTTGCCAAACGGTGTTGGGCTTCCCATCTATAGAAAATAAAAAAGGTAGATAAGGGAGTATCAGTGACATGATCAAATGGTCGGATGTAAGAAGAAGAATTAAAATAAAGTAAAGGTAGTAGAGTGGGAATAAAGTGATAAACATTAATATTAAAGGTGGAAATGCAAGTATAGAATTGGATGCATAATATTATGTGAATAACATGGCAACATGATTATAGTGGTGGATGGTATAATAAAAATAAATATGCATCTGTGGTATAATATAATAAACATGCATATGTGGTATAAAGCATAATATTTGGTGTATGTGGAATAAATCAATAAACATGTCATGCATATGGAAGATATAAATGCAAATATTCAGAAATATTCAGATGAATAGGGATAAGGAGTAAATATATATATATATATATATATATATATAGAGAGAGAGAGAGAGAGAGATCAGATAGGGATAAGGAATAATCCTAAGGTTTGGTCTTAGCCTAATCCAAACTAGGGTCACGTTCCTACAGGCAACACATTGCTCTGATACCATCTGAAGCGATCCTCCCCCTTACGAGGGTTCGATCTCTATGCTTACTGTGCTAGTCCCTGGATCGACTCACTAGCACACACAGTTTCATGATGAAATATACAGAAACAAAGGTCAAAAGTACTTTATTACAACGCATCATCCAGAATTTAATAGTAATTACAACCTCGCATAACCTCTTGGGTCAGCATATCAAATAGAGTTTCAAACGATAAACATTGTTTCAAAATCTGCAGCGGAAAAGAGTAGAACGTAGGGCCACACTACTCCAAGGTGAGAGCATGTTGGAATGTAAGCACATGACCCACAACATAATGACGAACCTCACTCATCATCGGATCCACCTGCATTGTTAATTGCAGCCACTACATGGTCAATATATTTGAATGTATTGGCAAGTTCACCAGAGTTATAAAGGACCTACCAAGTACATGCATAATTTGGCTATGTGGAGTTTGGTTGTTTGCATAAAAGCATCATAGTTCAATCCTATCATTTTTAAACAAATAGTTTTAAATTCTATTGGACACGAGTTAGAAACACCCAAGCTCCTACCCGGTTCAATCCATTCGTTTTATTATGAAATTGGAATGAGTGAGACCTTCCTTACAGACCCAATATCTAGTTGCTCATAATTGTCCATAACCGGGGACACGGCTAAGTACTTAGTTTGACACTCTCAAGAGGTTGTACACATTCGCTACAAGAAATCGACGTGTTAATCCCTTGCTGTCCTCAGGGTAGAGTAGCAACGGCATCGATTACAGAAATTTTCAGAACATATTACCCCAAACCACCTGAGGGTCGCATTCCAACCTACACTGCTACATACCGATGTCACCTCGGATCCAGGTTCAGATTTCTTACATCCATCATGGCAGAGCCCATAATACCATGTGGTTGTACTGGAAGCTACTAAACAGGAAACTAGTCCAGTCTCTGGTTACCCCGGGTGGCATTCCTCAGTTGCAACGCAGGCGCTCCCATAGAAATGGCGAGAAGACTCGTAGAAATGGACCCCATAGAAATGGAGCTGATGTCGCATACATCTCCACTTCCTCAAAGCAGCCCACCCAGGACGGTTCATTGAATTACTTGTTTTGCTATACACTAGGAAAACCATATTGTAATTCAATAGTATCACATTGTAATAATACCACCCTCGTATATTATCATAGCATAGCATTTTACTACCATGATGGCAATTGGGGGTGAGGACATGGCAAAGGTATCTTATACTACTAGGAGAATCATACCTAGCGTAGATACAATAATAATCCTAACAATGCAACTAATAAAAGCTAGTGCATAATAAAAAAATGTGATGATGGTCAAAGTGAATTTGCCTTGATTGCAGTTGGTATTCAAGCACTCTTCACAATCACACAGTTCGCAATACAAACAATACATACATAAACACAAAATACAAATGAATGGAAAAGGAGTATGCCATGATGCAATGCAGAACATGTGACATGATTTGATTTTTTTTTGGGTGATCAACCGATCCTAAACATTGGTAATTATAAACACATGCATAGGGTTTTAATCAGAAAGCAAAAGCTAGGTCTAAACCCTATAATAAGGTTTTATTTGCATCTGCAAAACAATTTAATTCAAAATATTTGTTTCCCTGTCCTAATCGACAGAGGATGATAAAACAAAAATTTGGGCACTGGTTTCAATTAAAAAGGACTTCTAAATAATTAGTTATGAAATAAATGGCATTAAACCCTATTCTGTAAATTGACTGTCATTTAAATATTCAAATTTAAATTTAAACAGTCCCAAAAGATTCTACAGGTTGAGAGCTTTCCAAAAAGGTCAAGTTTGTCAAATTTGGCCAAAGGGTTTAAAAGTTATAAGTTTTTAAAGTTGCAGGGGCTTTTCTGCAAAAGTGCTATTTAAATAAAATCCTGGATTAAAATTTTATTCTCGTTTTTATTTAAGCAGTGACACGTGGCGGCTTCTCATTGGTGCGTACCGGTTCGGTTAAAAATAAAAGCGAGGTCTAATCCTGACCGCCGGATCTGGATCGGACGAACAAGGGGAGGACTAGGGTTTACCGGCGGCGGCGGCGTTCACCGAAGTTGGAGGAGACGGCGGCGTGGGCACGGGGGCGGCGACGCGGGCGGTTCCGGCGATGCGGGCGCCTCGGGGAAGTGACGGAGATGGGCGGCGCGACGAAGCAAAGGCCGTAACGCGGTCTACGCGACGAAACGAGGTCGAGGGCGACGCCTAGGACGGCGGCGGCGTGACGCGGGCTCCGGCGAGGTCAGGTGGGCGGCGTCCGGCTGCTACGGTCTACCAAACAAGAAACCGCGCGCGTCAAAATGTGCACGAGGTTGATGCGGTCCAGAAATTTGAGGGCGCGAGCGAAGAGGCTCACCCGCGTGTCGTCCCGGAGCAAAAGACGGCGGCGGCGGTGTTCTCTGGCGGCAAAATCCGGCAGCCTGGGGGCATGTGCGTGTGGGGGTTTGGGGGGGGGGAAGAAGAGGAGGCCATGGCCTTTATATGGACGCGGTCGGGGCTGCGAAAACAGGACGGGGCGAGGAGATTGTGGCGGAGACGGCGCGCGGACGACGAAAAAGGCAGGTGGCGGCAGACGCGGGCGCTTTCCATCAGGGACGAGGACCCTGATAGGTGAGCCCCCCTGTCAGTGGCTGCGGGCGCGCGTGCGTGCGGCTGGGCTGGCTTGGTCCGGTTCGGTGCGGGCGAAGCGGGGCAGGTTCGGTCCATTTGGCCGGGCCGGTCCGGTTTTCTCCCTTTTTTTTCTTTTAGCCTTTTCTTTTTCTCCTTTTCTCATTTCTTTGATATTTTTTGATTTTGAACTCTAAATTGGTCCAAATAAATTCCATGATACAATTTGTAAAATCATGTTTTATCATGATACAACTTTTGGGAGTAATTTCCCCTCAAAATAAAATATACAAAAATACATTTGCCCAATAAATGCCTTTAGGGCTAAATAACTATTTAAATAAATAGTTTTTCAACTCCAAAAATTATCCAAAAATTATGGGATAGCTCATTTATGCAATAAACCCCTTTTATAAATAAACCTTATTAGTTTGAAGATCCAAATCTCAAATGGGTGAAAACCCTAGGGTTTACTTTGAAATAAAATCTTTTTAAAAGCCTTTTGAGAAGGGCGACTTTGAAATAAATGAGAAAAAAGAGAATATGGTTGCCAGGAAAGCAAAGGATTTTCATGAAGATGACCAAGGAACCATATGGTTCGGAAAACGCATTTGTGTACCGCAGGATCCGGAAATCAGAAGGCTGATTTTACAAGAAGCCCATGATTCACCATACTCAATTCACCCTGGAAACATGAAGATGTACATGGACCTCAAGGAGACATTTTGGTGGTCCGGATTGAAGCGAGACATCGCAGAGTTTATTGCCTTGTGCGATGTGTGCATCAGAGTTAAGGCAAAACACCAGAAGCCAGCAGGATTACTAAGACCATTGCCAATACCGGACTGGAAATGGGATAAAGTTGGCATGGATTTTATCACCGGTCTACCAAGGACCAGATCAGGATATGATTCCATTTGGGTAGTGGTTGATCGATTGACCAAGGTTGCCCACTTCATACCAGTGAAGACCACCTACACTAGTGCACAGTTAGCGAAACGCTACATAACCAGAATAGTGTGTTTACACGGAGTACCCAAGGAAATAGTTTCAGACAGAGGTACCCAATTTACCTCAAGATTTTGGGGACAACTACATGAGTCTCTAGGAACGAGACTAGAGTTCAGCACAGCTTTTCATCCGCAGACGGATGGACAAACCGAGAGGGTTAATCAGATCCTTGAAGACATGTTGAGAGCCTGCGCTCTAGATTATGGATCCAGTTGGGATGACAATCTGCTGTATGCAGAATTCTCATACAACAACAGCTTCCAAGCCAGCATAGGAATGTCACCGTTTGAAGCTTTGTATGGAAGGAAGTGCAGAACACCATTGTTATGGGATGGTGTAGGAGACCGTAGCCTATTCGGCCCGGATATGATAAAGGATGCCGAAGAAAAGGTTAGACTCATCCGAGACCGGCTGAAAGTAGCTCAGACAACGCAGAAGAGCTATGCAGACTCCAATTGTAGGGAAGTTACCTACGAGATTGAAGGTAGGGCGTATCTCAGAGTTTCACCGATACGCGGGGTAAAGAGATTTGGTATAAAAGGAAAGTTAGCACCCCGATTCATTGGACCTTTCAAGATCTTGTCACGCCAAGGAGAAGTGGCCTTCAAACTGGATTTACCGGAAGCACTGTCCAATGTCCACAATGTGTTCCATGTATCGCAACTGAAGAAGTTTCATCCTGAGATGGTCGACACACCACTAAGGGATACGATACCCCTAGAAGAAGTCCAACTGCAGAGTGACCTCACCTATGAGGAGAAACCGATCAGAATCTTGGATACAGCTGAGAGACAAACCTGATCCAAGACCATCAAGTTTTGCAAAGTACAGTGGGACCATCACACTGAAGAGGAAGCCACTTGGGAACGCGAAGATGATCTTTGAGAAGACCACCCACACCTCTTTTCTAGCCACACCGAATCTCGAGGACGAGATTCATCTTAAGGGGGTTAGGTCTGTAACATCCCCAAAATTCAAATTCTTACATGTGCATTGCATCCATAAGCATCATGCCAGAATTGCATATTTGAATTCAAATTTGAATCTCAAAAGCCTTTAAAAGTATTTATTTAAATTTAAACCCTAGGGTTTTCACCTATTTGAGCTTTGGATCTTCAAACCAATTGGGTTTATCTATAAAAGGGGTTTATTGCATAAATAAGCTATCCCATAATTTTTGGATAATTATTTGGAGTTGAAAAAGTATTTTATTTAAATAGTTATATAGCCCTAAAGGCATTTATAGGGCAAATGTATTTTTATATATTTTATTTTTGGGGAAATTGCTCCCAAAAGGTTAATCATGATAAAACATGATTTTACAAAATTTCTGGAATTTATTTGGGCCAATTTGGAGTTCAAAATCAACAGATATGAAAGAAATGAAAAAAGGAGAAAAAGAAAAGGCTAAAAGAAAAAAAAGGGAGAAAACCGGCCCGGCCCGGCCAAATGGACCGAACCGGCCCAGCTTCGCCGGCGGCGAACCGGACCGAGCCGGCCTAGCCGCACGCACGCGCGCCCGAGCCACTGATGCGTGGGACCCACGCGTCAGGGTCTTCTTCCCCGCAAGGAATACATATCAGATGTTCAAAAAAGGACAACTTAATAATCTTTATGAATACATTGGGAATTACATCATACGTGATTGCCTCTAGGGCATATTCCCAACAGCCGAGACTATCGGCACGAGTTCCCCGAGGACTCCCCCTTCCGTCTCCTTGGGAGGTGGAACCATGTGTGCACAGCCGTGGCCATCACCGACAGCGAGAATGCAACTCTGGTGACGACTCACTTCGAGAACTTGGAGGCAAACTCAGTGGACTTGGAGTCTTGCCTCGAGCACAAGATGACCAGGGCCGACCTGGCCGAGGAGCAGATTGGTCATCTGCTGGAGGAGAAGACCCACTGGCAGGAGGATAAGGCATTGCTACAGAACACTATCCTCAACATGGGAGACGCCATTGACAAGCTGAAGTACGAGAGAGACCTGGCTCGCTACTACTGCAAGCAGTTCAAGGCCTTCATTGAGGCAGCAGCCGCAGCCGCCGCCGAGCCAGCACCAGCTGCCGCACCGACACCAGACCAGGCCCCACCTCCACCACAGGATCAGGAGGTGGAACCTCAGGAGGGGGTACCGACTGAGGAGGAGGAGCCCCAGGAGGTCCACGAGATGGACACCCCTGCCACCAACACCCGCTCCAAGAGGAAGAGGGTGAACGAGGCCACGACGACAGCCACACCTCCCTAGTCTCGATACCTGCCAGACTTTATCAGTTATTTATCGTTATCAGTATTGCGAGTTAGTCATTGACCATACAATCCATGTGTATGGCAATGTAGAATGATTGCATTTTTTTCCCGTACACTTTTATTATGGGCAATACCCCATCATGAACAAGTGTGTTTTTGCTATAATTTCCAAAACCTTTTTATGATTGATTGAGTGTATGATTGATATATGCTTGAGTCAATATCTTGTTTCGGGGGTTAGTGAAGCGGTCCTCCCCCTTACAGGGTTCGATCTCTGTGCTTACTATGCTAGTCCCTGGATTGACTCACTAGAACACACAGTTTCATGATGAAATATACAGAAACAAAGGTCAAAGTACTTTATTACATTGCATCATCCAGAATTTAATACTACTTACAACCTCGCATGACCTCTTGGGCCAGCATAAAACAAATACTGTTTCAACATCATAAAACATTATTTTCAAAACTGCAGCGGAAAAGGGTAGAACATAGGGCCACACTACTCCAAGGTGAGAGCAGGTTGGAATGTAAGCACATGACCCACAACATAACGACGAACCTCACTCATCGTCGGATCCACCTGCATTGTTAATTGCAGCTACTACGTGGTCAATACATTTGAATGTATTGGCAAGTTCACCAGAGTTATAAAGGACCTACCAAGTACATGCATAATTTGGCTATGTGGAGTTTGGTTGTTTGCATAAAAGCAATATCTAGTTGCTCATAATTGTCCGTTTTATTAGGAAATTGGAATTAGTGAGACCTTCCTTACAGCCCCAATATCTAGTTGCTCATAATTGTCCGTAACCGGGGACACGGCTAAGTACTTAGTTTGACACTCTCAAGAGGTGGTACACTTTACCCACAAGAAATCGACGTGTTAATCCCTTGCTGTACTCAAGATAGAGTAGCAACGGTATCGATTACAGGAATTTTCAAAACATATTTCAACCTACACTGCTACATACCGATGTCACCTCGGATACAGGTTCATATTTCTTACATCCATCCTGGCAGAGCCCATAATACCATGTGGTTGTACTGGAAGCTACTAAACAGGAAACTAGTCCAGTCTCTGGTTACCCCGGGTGGCATTCCTCAGTTGCAACGCAGGCGCTCCCATAGAAATGGCGAGACAACTCATAGAAATGGACCCATAGAAATGGACCTGACGTCGCATACATCTCCACTTCCTCAAAGCAACCCACTCAGGACGGTTCATTGAATTACTTGTTTTGCCAAACACTAGGAAAACTATATTGTAATTCAATAGTATCACATTGTGAAAATACCAACCTCGTATATTATCATAGCGTAGCGTTTTACTACCACGATGGCAATTGGAGGTGAGGACATGGCGATGGTATCCTATACTACTAGGAGAAACATAGCTAGCATAGATACAATAATAATCCTAAAAGTGAACTTGCCTTGATAGTAGTTGGTATTCAAGCACTCTTCGCAATCACATAGTTCGCTCTCCGAGAAAACTAATCAAATACAAACATTGCATACATAAACACACAATACAATCAAAAGTGAAAATGTATGCCATGATGCAATGTATAACATGTGACATGACTTGGTTTATTTTATTTGGATGATCAACTGATCCTAAACATTGGTAATTAAAATTAATGCTTTAGGGTTTTAAACAAAAGGCAAAAATAATTAAATAAAACCCTAATTTATACTTTTATTGGCATCAGCCAAATAATTTAATTCAAAATATTTTTTGCTCTGTCCCAATGGATAGAGGATAATAAAACTAATTTTTGGGCACTAGTTTCAATTAAAAAGGATCTCTAAATAATTAGTTATGAATTAAATGGCATTAAACCCTATTCTGTAAATTTACTGTGATTTAAATATTCAAATTCAAAATTAACAGTGCGAAAAGATTCTACAGGTTGAGAGCTTTCCAAAAAGGTAAAGTTTGTTAAATTTGGCCAAAGGGTTTAAAAGTTATGATCATTTGAAGTTATAGGGGCTTTTCTGCAAAAGTGCCTTTTATTCTAAACCGGGGGATTAAAATTGCATTTTTATTTTTTTATTACAGTGCCACGTGTCGCATCCCTATTGGACTGTACCGGTTTGTTTAAATGAATTAATACGATCTAATCTCGGCCGTTGATTTAGATCGGACGGACGAGAGGCGGGCTAGGGTTTACCGGCGGCGGCGGTCACCGGAGACGGAAGAGACGGCGACGCGGGCACGGGAGCGGCGGCGCGGGGTGCTCCGGCGATGCGGGCGGCTCGGGGAAGCGCGCAGGAGGTGCGGCGCGTCGAGGCGGGGTCGGGGACGCGGTCGGCGCGACTCGGGGAGGTCGGGCGTCTTGCCTAGGACGGCGCGAAGGCGATGGCGGGCGGCGGACGGCGGTGGAGCTTCGGGCTCGGGCGTCGGGGCGCTGCGGTGGACCAAAATCGACGAGGTTCGCGTCAGAAGAAGCGCGAGAGAGAGAGAGAGAGAAGAATAGAGAACCGAGACGTCGTCGGCGAGAGGAAAAGCGGCGGCGGCAGGGGCATCTCCGGCGAAGAATCGCGGCGGCGTGGGCGCGTAATCGAGGCGGCGAGAAGGGGGAAAAGAACGAGGAGAGGCGGAGCTTTATAGGGACTCGAGCGCGCAGCTTCGGGAAGGCCGGGGTTAGCGGGAACGGCGATGGCAGCGCGGAGTCCGGCGCGGACACGGCGCGCGTGAAGGGCGGCGGCTTTCCATCGGGGACGAACGCCCTGACAGGTGGGCCCCACCTGTCAGCAACAGCGGGCGCGCGCGCGTGGCGCTGGGCCGGTCTGGTTCGGGCAGGCTCGGGCGATGTGGGCCGGTTCGGCCCGAAACGGCCGGGCTGGTCCGGTTTTCCCCCTTTTTTTCTCTTTTAGCCCTTTTCTTTTTCTATTTTTCTTATTTCTTTGATATCTTTTGATTTTGAACTCTAAATTGGTCCAAATAAATTCCAGAAAAGTTGTAAATCATGTTTTATCATGTTTCATCTTTTGGGAGCAATTTCCCCTCAAAATAAAATATATAAAAATACATTTGCCCTATAAATGCCTTTAGGGCTATATAACTATTTAAATACAATAGTTTTCCCACTCCAAATAATTATCCAAAAATTATGGGATAGTTTATTTATGCAATAGACCCCTTTTATAAATAAACCCTATTGGTTTGAAGATCCAAAGCTCAAATGGGTGTAAACCCCAAGGTTTAAATTGAAATAAATTCTTTCCAAAGCCTTTTGAGATTCAAATTTGAATTCAAATATGCAATTGTGGCATGATGCTTATGAATGCAATGCAGATGTAAAAGTTTGAAATTTTTGGGATGTTACAGTTAGACATCCTTAGCTCTACTCTATCTGTTTCCTCATCTATGTTACCCTAAACAGATGCCTCCAAGACGTCAGAACCCCGCCAACAACGCCGAGGCTAACAATGCCGAAGCAGACGGAAATGCTGCCACCATGTAGTAGTTACTGGCCGCACAGACCCAATTCCTACAGCTGATTACTCAGCAAATGGCTAACAACAATCAGCAGAACAACAACAACCAGCAACACCACCCACCTCAAGTGGATATGCTGACAAGATTTCTGCGTTTGCGCCCGCCCACTTTTTCCAGCTCCACTGAGCCCATTATGGCTGACGATTGGTTTCGTTCAGTCAACAAGAATTTGGTCACCATCAACTGCACTGACGAAGAAAAAGTGAGGTTTGCAGCTCATTTGCTAGAAGGACCCGCAGCATCTTGGTGGGAGAACTTTCAGATCACCACCCCTATCGAGGATGTCACCTGGGACATGTTCCAGGAAGCCTTCCGCACCGCTCACATCTCTGCGGGAGTGCTCAGCCTGAAGAAGAAGGAGTTTCACAGACTGTGACAAGGGGTCCGTACTGTGTCAGAATATTTAGAGGTCTTCAACTAGCTGTCCCGCTACACGCCGGACGATGTGAACACCGACGCCAAGCGCAGGGAGAAGTTCTTGGATGGTCTGAACGACGAACTATCGGTTCAACTTGCTGTTGCTTACACCCCCACTTACCAGTCCTTAATTGACAAGGCCATCATTCTGGAAAGTAAGCTCACTCAAATGGAGAGCCGCAAGAAGAGACTCCATCAAGGAGGCTCTCACACTGGCCCGGACCAGAAGCAGCGCACCTCCTATGATGGAAGTGGCAGTTCCTCCTTGAGCAGGAACGGGAACCAGAACAGCCACCGCAGTGGAGGAAATAGTCACCACCACCGCCAGGGAAGCCAAGGACACCACCACCAGGGTGGCAATGTGAACCGGCACCATCAGCAGCACCAGCAGCTTCAGTTCGCTCGCCCAAGGCCCATCAATGGCAATGGCAATGGTAGGACCAACGGCAATGGCCAGGGCAACAATGGTCAGAACCACAATGCCAACAAGGACATGAGCAAGGTGGAATGCTTTAAGTGTCACAAGATGGGACACTACGCCACCAACTGCCCGGAGAACCAGGATGGCACTGAGAACAAGCCCAATCCATTCCAAAAGGGCCACGTGAATCACGTGGATGTGGAAGAGATCACCGAGGAACCAGGTATCATACTTGGCACCTTCCACATTAATGCTTTTGAAGTACTAGTTCTATTCGACACTGGTGCATCACATTCATTCATTTCAAGAGTATTGGTAGAAAGAGGCAAATTACCCTCTGAGACCATCGGTAGACCTATGAAAGTAAACTCACCGGGTGAAACAATACTAGCAACCCGACACTGCCACCAGCTACCCCTAAGTATTGGGAGGCACACTTTTCCCTTTGATCTCATAGTTATAGATTCCCGAGGACTGGACCTAATCCTGGGAATGGACTGGTTGACCCTGTATGAAGGACTAGTAGACTGTGCCCAGAGGACTGTCACACTTACAACCCCAAACAAGAGACGCATCCGGTACAAGTCAACCCATGAGCTTAAGAAACCCAAGGTTAATGCTCTTAAGGGGGTTAGCATGGACGAAGTACCAATAGTAAAGGAATACCCAGACGTATTTCCAGAGGAGTTACCAGGCATGCCACCGGACCGTGACGTTGAGTTTCTCATCGAGTTAATGCCAGGAAGTGGACCCATAGCCAAGAGACCATATAAGATGGCTGTGGATGAATTGAAGGAATTGAAGAAGCAACTAGCTGAACAGTTAGCGAAAGGTTTCATCCGCCCTAGTTCATCACCATGGGGAGCACCTGTCCTGTTTGTGGAAAAGAAGGACAAGAGCCAACGAATGTGCATTGACTATCGTTCACTAAATGACGTGACGATAAAGAATAAGTATCCTTTGCCCATAATCAATGATCTGTTCGATCAATTGAAGGGAGCTCAAGTGTTCTCAAAGATCGATCTGCGATCAGGATATTTTTAACTGAATATCTGAGAGATGGACATTCCCAAAACAGTTTTCACCACTAGGTATGGACTGTATCAGTACACCATGATGCCTTTTGGTTTGACCAATGCACCAGCATACTTCATGAACATGATGAACAAGGTGTTCATGGAATTCTTGGACAAGTTTGTCGTGGTTTTTATCGATGACATCTTGGTATATTCCAAGAGCAAGGAAGAGCATGAGCAGAACCTGCGCATGATATTGGAGAAGCTGAGAGCGCACAAGCTATACACCAAATTCAGCAAGTGCGACTTTTGATTGTCAGAAGTTAGCTTCCTTGGACACATAGTGTCAGGAGCCGGGGTAGCTGTTGACCCAGCTAAGATTGCAGCAGTTACAGAATGGGAGGCACCGAAGAACGTCGGAGAAGTCCACAGTTTCCTTGGACTTGCTGGATATTATCGGAGGTTTATTGAAAACTTCTCCAAGATAGCAAAACCCATGACCGCACTCTTAAAGAAAGAGAAGAAGTTTTCCTGGAATGAGAACTGTGAAGAAAGCTTTCAAGAATTGAAGAAAAGATTAGTGTCTGCGCCCATCCTTGTTTTGCCTGACCTGCAGGAGGATTTTCAAGTATACTGTGACGCCTCACGTCAAGGAATGGGAGGAGTCTTAATGCAGAATGGAAGAATTGTAGCTTACGCTTCGCGGCAACTAAAGAGCCACGAAGGCAACTATCGCACGCATGATTTGGAATTAGCATCAGTAGTGCACGCTTTGAAGACTTGGAGACACTACCTGATGGGACAACACTGTGAACTATTTACTGATCACAAGAGCCTGAAGTATATATTCACTCAGAAGGAGTTGAGTCTGAGGCAGAGAAGATGGCTAGAGCTAATAAAGGATTATGACCTGAATTTGCAATACCATCCAGGCAAGGCTAATGTAGTAGCCGACGCTTTGAGCCGCAAGGGCTATTTGAATGGACTGACAGCTGGTGAATTGCCACCAGAACTGTGCGAACAGTTCAAAGACCTCAGACTGGAAATAGTACCGGAAGGTTACTTAGCCACTTTGGAAGTACAACCCACATTGCTGGATAGGATTAGAGAAGCACAGAAGGGTGATTCGGAAATAATAGAAATAAAAGAGAATATGGTTATCGGAAAAGCCAAAGATTTTCGGGAAGACGACCAGGGTACCATATGGTTCGGTAAACAACATTTGCGTGCCGCAAGATCCGGAAATCAGAAAGTTGATACTGCAAGAAGCCCATGACTCACCGTACTCAATCCACCCTGGAAACACAAAGATGTACATGGACCTAAAGGAAACATTTTGGTGGTCCGGATTAAAGCGAGATATCGCCGAATTTATTGTGTTGTGCGATGTGTGCAGCAGGGTTAAGGCAGAGCACCAGAAACCAGCAGGATTGCTAAGACCGCCGCCAATACCGGACTAAAAATGGAATAAAGTTGGCATGGACGTTATCACCGGTTTACCAAGGACCAGGTCAGGATATGATTCCATTTGGGTAGTGGTCGATCGTTTGACCAAGGTTGCCCACTTTATACCGGTAAAGACCACTTACACCAGTGCACAGTTAGCGAAACGCTATATATCCAGAATAGTGTGTCTACACGGAGTACCCAAGGAAATAGTTTCAGACAGAGGTACCCAATTCACCTCAAGATTTTGGGTACAACTACATGAGTCTCTAGGAACGAGACTAGAGTTCAGCACAGCTTTTCATCCGCAGACGGATGGACAGACCGAAAGAGTAAATTAGATCCTTGAGGATATGTTGAGAGCCTGCGCTCTAGATTATGGATCCAGTTGGGATGACAATCTGCCGTATGCAGAATTCTCATACAACAACAGCTTCCAAGCCAGCATTGGGATGTCACCATTTGAAGCTTTCTATGGAAGGAAGTGCAGAACACCATTGCTATGGGATGGTGTAGGAGACCGTAGCCTATTCGGTCCGGACATGATAAAGGATGCCGAAGAAAAGGTTAGACTCATCCGAGACCAGCTGAAAGTAGCTCAGTCAAGGCAGAAGAGCTACGCGGATACCAAACGTAGGAAGGTTACCTGTAGCGGGCGATGTCGGCGACGTGGCGGTCCGCGAACATTGGCGTCCAGTTCGCGCCGGTGGCAAGGTTCCACGCCGAGTCCTGGCGCTCCTCCGCCGTCAGCCCGTGCCACCAGTGGGTGTTGATGGCGGCCGTGCGGGTATGGCCAGTGGGCACCGGCGGCGTTGGGATGCCGCCGATGCTCAGTGCTCGGTGGACCGGCAGTCGGGCAGCGTCGGGTAGTCATGCTCAGGGAGGGTCTCGGCCTCCTCGAGCGTGAGCGTCCAGCGCGGCCAGTCAAACCGGCAGCCGGCAGTCGGGCAGCGTCGGGTAGTCGTGCTCATGGAGGGTCTCGCCCTCCTCGAGCGTGAGCGTCCAGCGTGGCCAGTCCTCATGACCGGCAACCATGGCGTTGGAGGGCGAGGGAGATGAGAGGGCGAGAGAGTGGAGAGGGCGAGAGGAATGCCGAGAACTGCCGGGGGCGACCGTTTTTATAGCGTCGGAATGCGAACCTGCGGGGGTGTGAACGCGTCGATAAAGGGGCGGGGCGGGGGGGGGGGCGGGAATGCGCAGGGGCGCGGCTGCGTGGAAAACCGGCGAGCCACCGCCATTAATCGCCTCGGGCACGAAGGAGAAGCTGGTGCAAAACCGGTGAGGACAATTAATAGCTGCTAACAAAGCTTGCCTCCCCGTGGGCTGGGTTCGGCCTGGGGACGCCGGCTAACTTTTAGTGGGCCAGTGAGTTGCTCTTACGAGAAACAATGTGCCATCGATCTTTCACTACTGTTAAAAATACGAGTAGTAGCGGTGTGACTCGGCAGGACGAGAGAGGAAGCAAAAACTGAAGCAGGACCCATAATTGGGAAGCGTACACGTGTGGGTCGGTGGTCGAAGCTCATTCTGCTGCCTAAGGTTGGTCATAGTGGGGAGTAACTTAGAGTAGTAACATGTATTTGTTAGTAGACTAAGTTACTACCTCCATAATAGGTAGTAACATATATGTGGTGTCATGCATAGTGTCATTTATTAGGTTGTAGACTCATCTTGCCTTGATTTGTGTGATGTTATGGTAACATATCTAGTTATCAACTCCCTCTCTTTTTTCATTTAATGCCATGTCACCAAAATGCCTAGTTAGCATCTTATGTTACTATCTAATTACTTACCTTTGCGAGGGACCACCACCGCACGGCCGCTAGACATCGAGATCGCCGGAGCAACAGCACAGAGATTCGGCCCCTCTTTCGCCTCGTGGCATCTCCAGTACCACTGCAGTGTGGTCCAGTGAATTTGCCAGCACCAGCCAAAGACCAGAGGCTCCGTCTCTCACACCACGCCAAATAGCAGTATAATTAACCTGGGAATTTCCAGGAAGCTTCAACGTTTTAACGCAGCCTGGTCACGCGCCCTCTGGTTGTTTCTCACCGGACACCAAGGTCACGCGCATCGCGGGAGCTCGTCTTTTGCGGTTATAATTTACTCTGAACTAAAACCGACAATAATTTAGTAACAGAGAAAGTACAAATCAGTCACTCGGTTACGTACTAGTCCCATCTCATGAAACACACAACACACACACAACGCAATAGTGTTAGGTTAGCTTCGGTAGTCATCGCGCGGTTTCTTTTATTTTCTTTTTCTATCAAGTTTTTACATCCATTGTCACGGCATTCTTTCGATTTACCTACTAAAGCGGAAAAAAATTGCTCATTGGTGATCATGCACCGACCCCGGTGTGCCAGTGCAGTCAGATGTGATCGTCGCATCACACGGTGACTACAAGGGAGAGAAATAGCAATGTTTAGAGCATCTTCACTCCCCCTCCCCTAAAGATCCCCAAACGCCATATGGGGGCACCGACACCCCAAAACCCACCCAGCCTGCCCCCCTAAACCAAAACGAAGCCGACGCGGCCCATCAATACATCTGGCGCCGGATGAAGCCAGAAAGGAAGGCGGCCCACCCTGTCGATGAGACAAACAAAATTCCCCACCAAATTTTTGCCGGCCTCTCCATTTTCCCTCCTCTTCCATCCCATTCCCCTGCCTCGCCGACTACTCCTGTCATTTCCCCCTCTTCGCAGACCTCGACATCACAACCGGCGAAATCAACTGCACCATCGTCGTCCGACACAGCAACACTTATACACTTCAACACTCCTCACATCGCCTTCCCACCGCTTCCTCCAGCGTAGCGCCCCGCAGCTCTCCCCCTTGCAGCGCCTCTACGCCAACATCCTCCAACGCGCCTCCACTAACCTCCTCCATCTTGTTAGATGATACTCCTCCAAGTTTAATTTTTTGGAAACAAGATATATACTACTAAAAACAAAGGGGTTACACTACTCTTAAAAAGAGAGCATAGACAAGTGCAAACTTGCACAGATTGGTTACAAGAACAGTGAAAACATTAAGGCTAAGACGGGGAAGACTATGATGGCAGGTCACTTGAGAAGACTCACACAAAGCCACAACTGAAGTCTTCAACATGCCTCGAAGTGCGAACCAGCCGTAGATCAGGGTGGACATTCGAGCCGGGCCGGCTCGGCCCGAGCCTGCTCCTGTTTCAGCCCGAGCCGAGTTCCGAAAAGCGGCTCATTCGGCCTTCGGGCCGAGCCTGGCTCGACCCGGTCTGGCTCGCGAGCTGACCGGCCGCCAGCTACAGTAGCACCCAGCCCAATTTCAAAGCCCACAGGCCACAGGCGACACGAATTAGGGCAGGCCGCATCTCCATTCTCCCCCGAGTCGTCTCCACTCGGTCCTCTCCCCATCTCCCCCGAGTCCGCCGATGCCAGATCTCGCCTGCAGCCGCTCCATAGCCGTCCCGGCCGCCGTCTTCCTCGCCATCTCGCCCACGCTGGCGCCAGTCTCCCGTCGCCAATGAAGAAGGAGAGCAAGGAGAGGGAGAAGGAGCGAAGCATGTCCTTCTTGCAGATGAAGCCCGCGGGGAAGAAGATCCCGCCGGCTGTTAGGAAGGCGTTGGGGAAGAAGAAGCAGCCGGCAGAGGAATCTTCTGGCTTTTGATTGAACATTTAGTGTTTTCTAGTGCTATTATCGTTACTGTGTTGGGTGTTGCTGCTTGCTAAGCTGATTGCTGCTGCTGTTCTGCTTGCTGCCTGTAATTCTAACCGCTGTTCTGCTTGCTGTTGTTGCTGCTCTGAATTTTAGCAGCGCCCAGCTCGCCAGCTCGCCGAGCCAGCCCGAGCTATGTGCCGGACCGAGCCGAGCCGGCCAAATCAGCTCGTCGGAATTTCAGGCCGAGCCAGGCTCGGCTCGCCGGAGGCGAGCTCGTGACGAGCTGGACCGAGCCGAGCCGGCTTGGCTCGGCGTCCACCCTGAGCCGTAGAGCTAGCGACTCTTCATGCAATCGAGCGGGCAAATGCACACGAGGTTAGGAACATTAGGCTGTAGATCTTGAAGGCGCTTCACTGAGCCCAATATGAAACTCTCTCAACCATCTGATCTGGGGATCAACAACCATTGCTATCTCAACTGCCATCTGCAAATCAACCTGGATGATTGAGAATCACCGTCTTCAGCTTGTTCAGTACCTAGTCTTGCTTCCAAGATGCAAAGGAAGCACATGTGACCAATGCACTTAGCACCCTTGATGAACCACTCCAGAGTCCAAACAATAGATCGATCTTGCATAGCCTGGACCTCTGAAGAGGAACAACAAACACCAAGACCGAACTCATCCATCTCCCAAAACATCGTCAAACTTTGGAAAACCAGCAGTGGCCCAAAGCCAACATCTCCTGTCTTCATGGCGCGGGTCGTCGGCGTTAGCGGACAGCAGGAGCGAGGGGGGCGGCGCGACAGCATGAAGGAAGAGGCGGCGGAAGCTTCCACCACCCACTCCTTTTTTTTTTTGCGGGTGCACCACCCACTCCTTCCAAGTGCTAGCCACACCTGGCCGCCCTCCATGACTGGGAATCACCAGACCGAAGTACCCAGATCTGGGCAACCATTGGTTAGCAATCCCAATCACAACGCCATCCACCATAGGCCTGGCTCCGCTAGGTAGACCACCAGAACGAGGAGCAGTCAGATCAGGCCGAAGGCCAAAAGAAAGGGCAAAGACGAGTTGGATATGAGAGAGGAGAGGCATGTGATTTATTGGCAAAGAAAGGAAGAAGAGAGGGAGTACTCCAGGCCAGGATGCATCGGCTCTTGTTCACCCCGTCTGCCTTTGGCAGAGAAGGGGACTCCAAGACAGCCCAGGCAGCCATGGCTCCAAGAAGAACCGCCGAAAGGACGACGAGAAAGAGGCTACTAGGTACAAGCGACACACATAGTCCACTTCCTCTCCCTCTCCGGCTAGCGACGCCGGCAGAGGAGAGAGGAAGGTGGCAGGTGAGCTTAACGGCAAGGCCCAAGCAAGAAGTTTCGGGAGAGAACTGTGCGTGGAGAGCGGTGGGAGAGAGCAGCTGAACTTTCGTACTCCTCCGAGTTGAATGCATCTAAGTTGAAGTACCAAGACTAGACTTCTTTTACGGTAGCCGAGATAAATATAAACCGTCTATCCATCCAAATCTAACGACTAATTTTACTTGGTATTCCAGCAGGATTCCTATGGAGTATCATCTACAGAAACTAGGGAGTACCATGTTGTCAGGAGTCCTATGAAGTATCATCTACAGAAACTAGGGAGTACCATGTTGTCAGGAGTCCTATGAAGTATCATCTACAGAAACTAGGGAGTACCATGTTGTCAGGGCAAAACCGTAATCAAATCAAAAATTTACTAAGTATTTAATTAATCAGTACTTTTGGAAACTGTACTTGATCGCTGGGTATCAATCAACCTTCAAGATAGAATCAAAATTCCTGCTAATTAAACCTTTGTCCCTGGGCGAAGAGATACGGCGGCCCGGCGGAGCTCCGGCACGGTGCACCTGTGAGCGGGGAGAGATCAAGGACTGTTCAGTCGGCGGGGCTCTCTTCTGAGGCTAAAGTCGGTCGAGGTGCAGCGTGCCGCCGTGTGCGAGCTGGATGACCTGACTATTCTGCGCCATCGCACCTCTGAGTGCAGGCACTGCCAGAGTAATTATGAATCTGCAAGACAACATCTCAACTAAAAACCTTGCCAGGCTCTTGAATGTAACTAGTGTCCCTCTGTACGATTCACGTTTAGCCATTCCTCATCAAACATTGAATCAGATTTTTCTCTGGTTGTGAGCAGAGCGCAAACAAAAAATAATTTGTGTAAATTAAACCATAAGAAATCGTGGAGAAGAGAGAATAGATTGATCAGTGGTTAAGCTATCTAGCTATGGCTTCCTGCTTTCTCATTTTCTTGATCTGCAGTCGTTCGGAGGGTGCAGCACACGTGATGGTGTGCAGACGGGATAGGCGTTGGGCCGTCGGCGGCGTGCTCGGCACTAAGGGCGCGGCCGCGGTGCGAGACAGTTGAATAGGAAAGGAAAGCTCCAGCGCAAAAAAAAAAAGAATAGGAAAGGAAAGCCCAAATTACCATGCGCAAAATCTAGATTACCATGTGCAAAATGTCTGAAGTCACCCCTTAAAACGAACGGTTAGATTTACTTGGTACTCCTACCCTTCTCTATGGAGTATCAGGTTACTGTAAAATTCCTCTAAGCACTAACAGCTAATCTGAGTCCTTAGATTAAAAAATGGACAGTTCATATTAATTACAAGTACCATAAAAGAGCTCTATTACTACTACTACTATTATCCTGAACTAGTTTTTTGTGGACAATTATTTCTCTATTCGTACTACAAAACAAATACCCAGCTTACAAAACAAAGCATCTAAGCTATGTTCTAAATCTAAACAAGGACATTTAGAAAGAAAGTCAGAGAATCTGAAATTTGGTCAGAAGATCCTAACGGTAAAATATTATTCCACCCCAAAGATGAATTTACTTTTACGACACCCAAAGCAGCCCAGTTTACGAAAGATATTCAAGGATACCAAGATGGAGTATCCCGTAGGTCAAACAGTAACCAAATGGTGTTCGAGAAAGAGAAACAGCAACTTAATGGGCTCTTTTGCTGTTTAACTGTAGCTACATTCTTGCAGCAGCGACCAGCCATTTGGATAAAACAGTTGGCAGACATGTCAAGAACTCAACAACATACCTATCAGCGCAATAACCACAGTTTAAAGTGTATTGATTTGCTGTCATGACGTCATACAGGCAATGTTCTCAGCAACTGAAGAGCTCGATTCCAGTGTGGGCTTTCCAAGCGAACAATCCGCTTCAATAAAGGTACTGCTCCAGCAGCAATTATTGCTGGGTGATTCTCTGGATCCATGCTTAGATTATACAAGACAGCTAGACCATCTTCCAATACATCTCCTTCACTCTCTTCAATCATTTTTACCAGTGGAAATATGCCTCCAGCTGTGGCAACTGCTCTTGTGTATTCCATCACACCACCAGATATTATACTGTTCAGCTCTATTACAGCTTTTATTTTATTTTCAAAAGACGATGAGGTCATCATCTGCTCAACGAGCCTGGGAATGGTGTGGTAGATAGTTATCTCCATGTCTATACTACCAACACTCCGATCAACCAAGCTAGCCCGTGGTTCCAGCTTGAAGAGGCATGCTGCAATCCAATCCTTTGACTGTAGGGGAACATTGGACTTAAGGATTCTTCTTAACAGGGCAACAAATTTTACAGTATTTATGCTGCGAGCAAAAATATCAAAGTTCAATAACTTTGTGAGTAACCTCACAGTTGCGACCACAGCCTGACTGACTTCAATCACAAGAGTAGGAGACTCATCAAGATTTTCAGGATCGCCTGCATTCCCTGTTATATAGCAGAGAATTACTTCAGAAAAGCAGTGTATACAGATGGCATTATTTAGAGTTTGCGAGGACACATACCAAAAAGCAAACTATGCCTTATTTGGTATGTGTCCTTACAAACTCTAAATAATGCTTTTTTTTTGCGATTCCAAAATATCGCCAAAATAAATGCACTACTATAAACTCTCCCCGATCTTCTGCTTGTCTTGAAAATTTATGTGCAGCAGATTTTTCAAATAAACTCTTCCCCTTTTCATGCTTTATAACAATACATATTTTAAGATTACCATTGCTGATAGGATATTGAACTTTTTAAACACCATGCTTATCTACAATTTCATTGACAAATGTAGAAATTAAGGGAAGTCAGGACACTGCACCTAGCACATAATCCTCAGGGATGTAAATTTTATCAAGTAGTGCCCAAACAAAAAACCATACACAGAAGTCAGTCAGAAAGTCATGTCTGCATTTGCATCAGCATTTTGAATGCAAAAACGAATCAAACAAATTACCTTGAATAACCCCTATTTCCAGAACAGATTCAATTACAGATCCAGTACAAGCAGCGGTCATGGCAGTGGCATGTTGCTCAGAAGTTGCAAAATGCTCCATGACAGTAGCACATTTTGCTTGCAAGCTTGGAGATGACTCCTTGATAACTTTGTTTAAGCGTGAGATGACATCAAAGTCGATGATTGACTCGCTACATATGTGAAAAGCACCAGTAACAGTCGTAAATGACATTGATACAACGCATAAGACCAGGTATACCACAAATGAATAAAATCAAAATGAAAAATTAAAACAGTTAATATGAGTTGTTGCGTCATATTGATTTTTTTTCAGTATCTCTCCAGAAAGTAAACAAACAAATAGGAGTTTATTTTGTATAATTAGATGCACTGGAGTCATCTAAGCGTATTTAGATCATTTGTTGAATTACATTAGCTGCAGCACGATGCACAGCTACAGAAGGCAGTTTGAATCTGTCATTTAACTGTTTCTCTAAATTCTGTAACTCATGGATTAAATATACAGATGTACTTGTTCTACAGTTTTCAGGTATGAAAAGATAGAATGATATGAAGTATTTGTCCTTAGTCCTTGCAAAACAGCATGTTATATGATTCAAGCTTTTCTAAGGGACAGACTCCATCAGTAAGCAGTAAAAAAGATCCATAAATAAGATTTCTTTTCCAGAAAATATTATTGTTCCTTGAATGCACAAATTAGAGGAATTTTACCATTAGAGCCCGAAGCCCAAGTCCAGGCCTGCTCATCTTTGGGTTCTCAATGGGTAAGCTGCAAAAGCTGCACGATTGCAGTCCGACATATAGATGTATATTTTTACAAAGTGAGACACCAAAGAGCGACCATCAAAGATCGAACTCTGGTGGGCTGCCAGCACACCTGGCTGGCTGACAACCCACGCTGTGCTTGGTTCTCTTCAGTTCTCAATGGTTCACCCTACGATCTATGTTTTTTTTTACCGACACCTCACAACCTATGTTCCTTCATCCATCTCCAGCGGATCAGCACACACACTACTGAATCGCACCCAGATGTTAGAACTCCATCCCGCACGGCCGCATCCAATAGGCACTGGCCTCTCCACTCTACAGGTGACCTGTCCCTCATTGCCATTCCCTTCGTTCTGCCACGAGGTAATTTCATGAGCAGGGTATCTTTGCAGAACGGCCTTGACCACGGTATCTTTGCAGCACGACGTCACGGAGGCCGAGGGAAGTAAGTGATGCACAAATCCTGTATTTTCTTCTCCGACTACCCGCTTCATCTCTTCAGTGTCCGGTGTCCGGATGGGCGCAAGTCCACATAAAAGACTTTTAGTGCTAAATGGGCTGTGGACATGGGCCGCACAACATGAACTATGGACCTGGATGTTGACTCATTCAAACTGACGAAATTACCCTTGCCAGAAAAAACTGAGGTGGTAAGTGGATTAATCACAGCCTCTTATTTAGCTTTAAAGTTCATGCAAAGGTTTTTTGGAAAGCACAGTAGCACTTCCCTTATGGCATTAATTAAATATACAAAGGCCTGAATAATACATTTCATTGCAAGTGCCACAGACCCTAGTGCTTGACCTCAATTGTTAGGAGTACCAATGAGGAAGTTAATAAAAGTAGGACTGTAATCTTACAGAGTGTCTTAGGATCCATTTGGCATCGGCAGTGTATTATGATAATCCCATTTTGCCAATCAGCTTTTTCATATGTTATTTGCTTAACCAATTTTCATGGTTTCATTAGTGTTTTCTGATGGCAGATTAAAAGCTAAAAAAAGAATTTATTTAGCTGACAGATTTGTTGTGAAGTTCACTGAAGTAAATGACATTCAGGCATGTGACAACAAACAAACCTAGCCGTCTCCTCTTGTTTCATGAATTTCTGAGAACTTCCATTGAATCCACCATCTACATTACCTTGAGTGAACCTCTCAGCATTCACTGTATCCTCAGACCCATTACTAGAGTAATCAGGCTGATAAATTACAAACATTGTAATTCAGGTTTGGAAGAACAAAATGAAGTTCAAGAGATTGACACATGAAGCCTAACTCACTGTGGTTATCATGCTGATCCCCATGTCAAATATTCGAGAAAGTATATCGATTATCTGCATTGAAACTGTCCAGTCAGTACCTGACAATGATAGGTTGATAAGAATACACTGGAAATTCATAAAATTAAAAGATAACATTGAAGATTGTGACCTTCTCCAGTTGTTCTACTTGGGTATTTGGATCCTTCACTAAGCTTACAAGCAGTTCTAGACCATCTTCGGCTCTGATCATCTCACAAACTTTGGAACTACAGAAGAAAGGTAAATAAAAAACTGAGCTTGGCAAAGGGGAAATAGAATCTGCGTAAAAACATTAGTTCGGCATGTTGCACCCACTATATCACCACTGCTACCTGGTAGTCAGTATAAAAACACTTTCACTATACACTGTGTGGTTTTCACTGCCACTAGACACTGTTTAGTTACCTGCCACAAAACACTTCACTGTTATACTGTACTTGCTACGAAAACGTTTGCCACTACAAGTTATATAAGAAGTTGAACTCCTCTGTTATGCTCGCAGGGATGGAGGATCCTTAAGTCCAACCTGAGTTTAACTTATGAGTTTTAGTATCTTCTCTTACGTAATCTGTGACTCCCATTCACAGGCCATTGGCAGCTAGATCAAGTCCTACGTGCAATCCTAACACTTGGCCAGACACGACCACACAAATGGCGATCTCTGAGGATGGCAACACAAGTTGATCTATGTCAGCCATGAAGACCCCCGTGACATCCCAGAGGCCACCGGATGCTTCTCTATACGCCACATGACTTGCACTTCTGCATGT
Source organism: Brachypodium distachyon (assembly GCF_000005505.3). Lineage (NCBI taxonomy): Eukaryota > Viridiplantae > Streptophyta > Magnoliopsida > Poales > Poaceae > Brachypodium > Brachypodium distachyon. The sequence continues at coordinate 12,560,226 of NC_016132.3, read as the reverse complement.
TTCTGTTCAATTAACACATCAGATATTCTGAAGACCAGACATCACAAACGCAAAGTCGTATTCGAAGTCATTATGGCATGACGTACCGCCATCGCAATTATTACGTACAGCAGCGCTCATGGAGAGATTGCCGCTGTCTTGGTGAAAGCAGCAGAGTACGCGTGATGTTCCTGGCAGATCTGATGGACTAGGAGACAATAGTTTTAAAAACCAGACAGGACCTGCAGTACAACCGGAAAAAAAAACAGGCACATTGTCCGATTCGGTTTTCTTACGACTGCTTTGGAAAAAACTGGGGGAAATAAAGATTTACAAGATGCTGTGGATAGATATTAAACTCCGGACCTCAGCCTGCCACATCTGTGGGTCCAAAGGAGGCCCAATACGAACATGATTGAGTTTGTTTTCTGCAAAACTAATTGAGTCCACCCTGTTGTATTATGAGTATCTTTTTGTCCACATTGAACCGGCTGAGCCGGTGGTCGGACCTGAGAACCAGTTGCGCAAATGGTTCGCTCACCGGTCCGGTTTATTAGACTATGGTCGAGATGCTGTATATGCATTCACTGGTGAGGAGTGTCTGTGCAAAACTGGACCGCCTGAGTCGCTTGTTTGCGATAGCCTCGCACACAACAATAATACACGGCCTTAACAAATCCAAAAGGGCATCTTCAAGTGCATGATGTGGCCACCTTTGCCACCTTACAGCACGACCTACGCGCTCACCATCCTATCAAACAACACCAGGGCAGCTGACGTACAAGGCGCACATGGAAGATAACTTTGGCTCGTCAGCACGTGGCTGAATGTAGCGCGCTAGTCTGCTTCATACAAAAAACCTAAAAAACACTAAGGAATCACAAGATCCAACAATAACAACTAATCTTTATACTAGCAAACTATCAATTGAAAAAGAAAACTTGGCTGCAAAGAATGCCACAGTAAACATGGTGCCATTCACGATATGGAAGTGCACATGTGCAACTCTCAGAACAGTTCAGATATATGGATGGGTATTTGATGGACATGTAAAATTTCATGATCAAAATCGATACATTTGAAATATATGAAAATAGTAAATTCTGCAAGAATGATCATTTGCCTTTTTCATATCTTCCAAATGTGATCGATTTTTATGCCCCTTCGATATATCTACAACTTTTTAGAACTTTTTAAGAACTTCACATGGTCGACGCTAATTTACACTCAATTTGAGTTGTCACCTGAAATTTACTCTCTTAGATCAGATGCACATCACACATATATAGAGATGTAGGCAGGCTAGCTAAATGTATGTGCGTTGCTACAGAATTTAGAATATACATGAGTTGTTTAACTGCTTGCACCCTTATATCCCCCAAATTTGTGCTAAATGGGTAACAATTATCTCACCCTATAAACCAGTTCAATCACCATTAATAAAAAGATCTTGATACATATTATCTACCACATATAGTAAACAATAGTGGTGATTTCCAGACAATCTAAGAAATAGTATTGATGAAGTGAACGGATGACCACCAACTCATATATCTTTATAAGAGTAATATAATATATCTATATCACAAATAAATGGAGCCCATGTAACTAGTTAACTACTCCCTCCGTCCCAAAGTAAGTGTCGTGAATTTGTATAAGATCTTGTACAAATCCACGACAGTTATTTTGGGACGGAGGGAGTATTCAGCACTGTAACCTAAACTAATAAAATATTGCTGTGTTGAAGTCGCAACACTCACAACAGCAACGGACGGAGTGATGGCTTCCATATGTGGATTCATTCTAATCAGTATTATGTGATATCATATTGCTGCAAACATACTTGATTTTGAATAAAAGGAAGATAATATACCTGAGACTTAGTTTTTCCAATGCATAAGCAGTCATTTCTCTAACAGGTAAGTCACTATGCATCAGCAACTGAAGTAAGGCTTTGACTGCCCCAGCTTCCTTGAATGATGTGCGCATGTGTTCATTTATTGATGCATCACCTATTGCTTTAGCAGCCTTTGCAATTGCAGAGGCATCTTCAAGACCAATGATTAAAACTAGCCGCGCAACGCCATCTACCCAAGGTAAAATGGTATTCCTTTGAGATCCAGATTGTTCTTTCCCCTCATCATCCAACTCGATAGCTCCAACACGGGCAAGAAATTGCTGATTAGAACGCCCTATCATAGCATTAATCTTAGCATCATCTGGTTCTGTTTTCTTTTCATTAACACTTAGGCCAAGAAGCAATTCAGTGGCCCCATATTTTGAAGGGCGAGAACTCCTCTGAATTTCAGAGCCATCAGGAAAAGAGGGCCATGAATAAGGTTGAGGTTTGAAGGTGTTATATGCAGATGAACCAACCAGAGGAACCCGTATTAGACCCTCCTCTACTATAAGGGCATGGTAATCATCATCCGCAGATAGTTCCACAAGCGAACTTCTCGCTTCCTTTCTGATAATTTTGTAATCATCTCCTTTAGTTTGCAAAAGATGAACCTAAAAAAGAAATCCAAGATTACTTCAAAGGAATGCCAATAAGTATATGCAAGCAAATGATTTTAGGAGACTGTGACCAAAATACACAACCACAGAAAGATTGAAGCAAGATATAAGTATATCTGAAAGACCAACTTAACGTGCATCACCGAAAAATATTGGCAATATATCTGTGATTAACAGCTGGATATGATTCTTATCTCACTTGTATTTTCTATTCCCACCAAATCTGATACATACATCAACTTTGTGCAGCGTTTTGGTAATGAACTTGTAACGTTCGAATCTAATCTCTTTTTATGTACTCCCTCCATAAATATATGACTTCCCAGAATGTGTGTAATCAAACTATTTTAACTTTTGAGCCATACTATATAAAAATATATTTAGATTGATAATGTGAAAATAGTATCGTTACAATTGACATGTTTTTTTTTCATAATATTTTTTTTACTAACATATACATACAAAAAGTAACAGTTAAAGGTATGTGTTAGAGATCGTGACAATTTCTAAAACTTCATCCATTTACAGATGGAGGGACTAGTATTTTGCCACTTCATCAGTCAACACTTGAATTTATTTTCCCACTTAATCAGTCCACATTTGGATTACAAACTTTCAAAACAATCTCTCGTTCACACTCGAGATCTTTCTAAATTTATTGATAGCATCATGCATTAGCAGATATATACACTATGCTAGTTAGTCCCACAAACAAGAATAAAACATCAGTGTAATTAGGGCTTCTATGAATTACTGGGAAAAGAAAACATCGGAACAGTAAAAACACAGGATTGGAATGCCATGCGCATTGAATACCTACAGGATTTGAAAACAAAGGAATTTTGGTACTGGTGTCTTTGGATGGTGCACAGGAAATGAACATAGGTTTCTACAGGAGTTAGGAGAGAGATGTAGAGATAAATTGTATTGGACTTCTCAAAGGAAAAAAAAGAATGAGGTTTGAGCTCATGTTAGATTTCCTATGGAATTTTGCCCAAAGTATGAATTCCATAGGATTTCGCCAACTCCATTCCTATGATCCAAAGGGATCTTTTAGGAAATAATTCATAAGCATTAGAATCCTCCAAAATTCCTTCGAAAACCCTACGATCCAAAGAGGCCTAAACATGCCAAATAGATTCTAAAGAGGGTAGGGTAGTCTCTCCTTGCTTGCAGTTGTCAACAATAGATGATGAATAAACAAGCAGGAAACAGAGAACTAATCAAGTCATGATTGATCAAATATTTCATATAGAGCGAAAAGAACCAAGGGGAAAAAGAAGAGTTAAATTTGAAATGGTGACAGAAAATGATAGTTCAGTAGTAGAACAATATTATAGAAGCACTAGCAGTGCCAATTCAACTAGAAATGCCTATATCCAGCAAGAAAAGCACAAATTTGAAGATTCCATATGCACCAACAGATTGTAGAGGTTTAACCACTGAATGAAGATGAAGAACAGAGCTCAGCAGATCGTCTTCCATAAGACTCTTGCACCAAATACGCTCAAAAAATCAAAACAATGAACTATACTACTTGAAATAAATGACCTCTTGGAAAATTATCCTACCAGTACCATCAAGATTCAGGACTGTGTTGACAGAAAGTGAAAATTAATTTTATATTGCATTAAAAGGAAAGATCTATCTAAGTACAAAACTGCTCCAGGTAGCACTGCTATTGTCGTATTGCGTAGAAGCCACAACATAGCTCAGGCCTAACAACTCAGATATTACCAATATTTCCACCATTACCAAATTATGAGAAGTTCCTTAGGAATAAGACGGTATGATAGTATTGCCATAGCATTAGCTTATTAGTTCATCATGCAATAGAAGTTTATCTATAAATATTTCTTTATAATATGATAACCAATATCTGGCATTAAAATAATATGAAAACTTTAAAATATTATGTCTAAGAACAACAGGTAACAACAGTATATATGAAACAGTGGCATAGATAGTTCCTGTAGACGTTAACTTGATGCAAGCATGTGTGCACAGATTTATTTGTTTAATAGGAAAAAATGAGCAGCAATTACCAATTTTGGAATTACGCCTGCTTCCACCAGAACTCCATGATAAGAATGACTTAAACATAAATTTGATATGATACCAGCAGCAGCCTCTTTGACTTTAAAATCTTCATCTTCTAGAAACCTAACAATAAGTATTAGCATGTCACTCCTAAAAATCTTATACCTCAAATTTTCATCGGTAGAGAAGTTCCAAATGGTACACAAACACTGCTCCTTCATCTGCAAGAAAACAGTATGTCTGGATAGGTTATCAAGTAACTCAAGATTCTTCACCAAGCATGCCAGAAATGGTAACTGTCAGTCATACACTTTTGCAGCGAAGATGGGAGGAAGGAGAAAAACATAGATTGCTGGTGGTTATTTTTGCAGTTACCTCTGGGGTCATGGTAGATTTACGAAGACAGCTAAAGATTTCTTCCATTGTTCCACTCTCAATTGCCACATCCCTGTATAACTTCACTGAAGTTACATTATGCAAAAGACCTGCCGCTGCTTCACAGGCACGAGCAGACTCTGACTTCAGAAGGCTGGTGATGAGGCTGATGCAACCTGGGAACTGCATTATCTCATCAACACACTTCTGCCCGCCAAGGGAATAATGCCGGAGTGTGCAAACAGCATGCTCCCTATCATGAGGGTCACTATCCAGGCCAAGCATTCGGACAAAGAGACCAACATATGCAGATCCTGAACTTGAAGTGCTCTCAGAACTACCAACATCCTAACAGAAGCAAGCAAAATGCATCACGTTTCAAACTACAACAACTGTAAAGAAAGTGCATGCGCAGAAGTTTGTGCTAGAAATTTAACATTGCTAACTACTGAAGAGGTACTGGGACATACATGAGAATGACAAGATGCTAAAGAAATTGGTCTCCAAAAGGGTGAAATTTAATTGCAGTTCAACCCACAAGCTCAGACAAGAATCTTAAAGCAGTGTCAAGGTCGCCTCAGCTATCTGATGGCCGACTCATGCAGTCAAAATTGAAGAATTTATTCCCGCACAAACACTTGTGGCCACAAACCTTTGCGCTGAAAACAATTGTATGCGGATATGGCACATTTTGATTATTTGATCCAAGGAACCCTGAGAGTTCAGAAAAGGCATATAATTTTTACAGGGTAGTGAGTACTGAAGGTCGCTACTCGATTATCATAATGAACGAACAAGAGAGAAACTAAGAGTAATATTATTTACAGTACTATACTGTATTCGCGAAGGAAAAATGTCGTTCGCAAATTTTACTGAATAACTAGAGCAAGTTCATGGATGCGAACTACCCTCCAGTTAGATATGCTTCCTAAAAGACGTTCAAAGCGTTTTTTTTTCCCAATATTATGAGCAGATATATATCACAACGCTACACGTTACCTATTGATCCAGGCCAAGTGAGTCAAGTTTGTTGTTACAGCCGGAACTGTGACCTAAAAAATACTACGGAGTACCACCATCAGAGCTCAAGCAACCTAAAATGGACGAGAGCTTACCTGTCCCGCACCACCATCAGCAGAGTCGAATGCGCAGGCCAGGAGTAGGCGACTGCGGGCACCGGTTAAGACAGGGAGGCGGCGGAGGTGGAGATAGACACCGTGGTGGTGTCGGTGGTGGCGCCGGAGGTGGGAGGATGCTAGAGAGGCGTGCTGCGACGGCGAGGCGGCGGCAAGAGCCGGGAGCATGGCGAGAGTTCCGGAGACTGGAGCAAGTGAGTGTCGCGTCGTGTCGTCTCCTGTCGTACTCGAGTCGTGGGTCGTGACGATAGGATTCGAGAACACTCCGGAACACTTTCTGGGCCTCGGGAGGAACGGCCCATTTTCCAGCCAGAGCTCTTTCGAGCATATCCAAAACTGGTACACAAAACTGAATACTGTTTTTTAAAAAGAAAAAAAAAGATGAAACCCTCAACCTCTGCATCAAAATGATGCACCCAGCCTAAACTGAATACTGGTATATTTGTTTGTTCTTCCCTTCTCATCTACTCGTCCATTTCCATTCCAAACTATATAAAAATTGTACTTATGCATATGAAATCTAAACATCATAAAATAAAATCTAAATAATGTGTTATTATTACAAATTTAGAAAACTGAATTGAACACAAAAGTTCATGAATGTCTCACACAACACAAAGTTCAAGCATAGATAAACATGATGCAACATAGATAAACTAGTTGTATTGTGCTCCATTCGCCTTCCACCACTCTTCAATTAGATCATTTCTAAGCCGGATATGAGTGTCCCGATCTTGAATTGCATGGCAAGTTTGTAAAAATCTTCTAATGCGATCTTCTTTGTTACGTGGTTTCACCACCCATCCAATGAAGTCGTATTTGTAGTTCACGTATTGGCCACGCTCATTCTCAATGATCATGTTGTGCAAGATTACACAAGATCACATGATCCTCCGAAGCGTCTTTTGGTCTCAAAACCGAGTCGGCCCTCACACAAGTGCAAATTGAGCTTGCCAAATCACAAATGCACACTCCACATCCTTTCTAGCCACGGCTTGAGCATTATGAAAACTAGATGATGCCCCGCACATTGTTGCGGAAATTTTTAGTTAACATACGTGAGCCCATATTATTGAGAATACACATGAGTGAAAAGTAGCAACAAAAATGTATCCAGTGGAAATGTATAAATGTGTATAATGAAATTGTATGATAGATTATAGATTTTTCACTTAGTGGAAATAGCTCGATGAAAAGTAGCATGCATGCATGTGCAAAAAATATGAGTTTTCCACTAAACAGGTGTGAACAAATTAATGGTGTGATGCTGTGGCATGCTTGCATGTTGAGAGAAATCAATCGATGGGTTTCTCCTACTTAGATATAGAAGATGAAGTTGTCTGTTTCCTTAAGGGTTTGCGGGTGGTTGACAAATGTGGCCATTGCGTGTAGATCCAATCCGCTAGCTAGTAGTGCATGTTGTATGTATGCTCATTAGCCTCAAACTCCATGTAGGGTGCTTCTCGATTGGCCAACTTTGCAAATAGTGGCGAATCGATGAGGCACATTGATATGATTGCAAGCTCCAGGCATCCCAACTCCCAAGTATACATGCCAAAACCATGTCTCATGATCGATGAAGTTACTGTAGGTTCAATAGGGTAAGTATGATCGACTTTGTGAAGCAATTAGTTAATTACTATATTTGTTGTTGGTAGTTTGCATATATAAATTGGTACTCCCTCCGACCCATATTACTTGTCCTTGATTTTGAGGGAGTATTAGATTACTGCAACTCCCCCTTGTGCTCTAGGTGCAGTCATGGTATTCTAATCTCCTATATAGCTATCTCTGAAGCTTTTCCACTACTACAGAAAATGTCATCAGTAACTGTCAAAAAACCGCATCACTAACGGGCGGGACGACCGTTACTAACTTCCTGCCAATAATGATGGTCATCATCACTAACAGTCGCTCCAACCGTTAGTGATGATCCCATCATCAGTGGCAGACGGCGCACCCGTTAGTGATGATGCCCATCATCAGTGTCGGTCACGTTTCCACTCCCGTCACTGATGATGGGAATAATCACTGACGGTCGTTGTGGTCCATCAATGTCGGTCCAGCGACCGACACTGATACGTTTTCAGCAATTAAAAAAATAATTAAATTGTTTCCAGAACACATAATATACAGCACATGTATGAACAGAAATACACAACATATAAACAGCACATATACTTCGAATTAAAACCATAACCACATTATTTAAAGCATACCGATATATCTCATGCAATGTTCACTTCACGACACTGATTACAAAGTTTAAAACTTTTATAGCAAAGTCAAGTTTGAAGCTATTATTGTGGGTGAACCCTAGTAACCACGAGTTCCAAATCCCACAACACTTTTTCTTTGCCCCACAAATCTTTTCTGATAGACATGAGTTCCAAGTCCTTCCGTGCATTGGGTCCATCTTTTGTCTTCTCTGAAATGTTCATCAGCAATCCCAACACGCTGTCGCATACATTTTTCTCCACGTGCATCACATCTATGCTGTGACGGCATTCTAAATGTGCCCAGTACTCCAGGTCCCAGAATACGGACCTCCTTTTCCACACGACGCCTTCCGATTCCTTATATTTCGTCGCAGCAATCTTTCCGGGGACAACTTCAAGATCGTTCATAATTTCTAAGATTTGCGGACCAGACTTCTCCTTCGGCACTGTCCCATGCTCCGACTTCCCATTAAAGCTTTCCTTGTCATCCCTCCAAGGGTCTTTAGCATTCAACCACTTTCGGTGGCCCATGTAAACAATTTTGGATGAAGCGGGCAACTTCTCTGATGTCGTGTTTTCCTCGCACTTTGTACAGGCCTCGTAGCCATGTGTCACCTGGCATGAAGTATTTCCATTCGTGGGGTAGTCATGCACGCAAATCAGCAGCGCTGCTCTCAGCGCGAAGTACTCTCTCATGTTTGGGTTCCAAACCACTTTGCCAGGGTTCCAAAGCTGCTTCAGCTCATTCTTCACTAGCTGCAGATACACATTTAGTCACTCCCGGCTACTTTGGACCCTGTATGAGCATGCACGGTGCATGTACTTTCTCTTCATGATTAACCATGGAGGAAGGTTGTAGACAAACAAGATCACTCGCCATATGTTGTGCTTGTTGTTCATGTTTCCGGGAGGATTTATCCTGTCAGTGCTGAGACCGAGCCTCAGGTTTTTGGGCTCCTCGCTGAAATCTGGAAATGCCATGTCGAAGTTCCTCCACTGACTGCCATCGGCAGGGTGTCTTAGGACCCCAGGTTACTCCACACGATAGTGCCCGTCAGGATCGATTGCTGCCTGCGCCGGATTGTGATGGATGAGATACATCGCATCCTTAAGGTTCTGCATCCAACACTCAGATCGGCCACCTGCCGAAAGATACCAGACAGTCTTTACCGGCCGATCCTTCATCACTTTTTCCCCATCGTCTTCGCCAGTTGTGGCGTTTTTCTTCTTGTATCTCGATGCACCGCAGATGTGGCAACTCTCATGGTTCTCGTACTCTCCAATGTATACCATGCAGTCGTTTGGACATGAATGATGTTTCACACAATCATATCCAAGCGGGCATGTAATCTTCTTCGCCTCGTATATGCTCTTGGGCAACTTGTTTGGGTGTGGAAAAATCGAAGCAAGGTAACTCAACAAGTCCGTGAAGCCCTTGTCTGACCAGCATGATGCTGCCTTCAGCCTCAGAAGTTCGAGCGTTACTTCGAGCACGTTGTGTTATTCGCCAGCTCCATCATACAATGGTGTGTTTGCGTCCTCCAACAATTTTTTGAACTTCACACACTCTGCCTCCTCGTCGGGGTCCTCCAACTGGTCCCGTAGGTACGAGTCATCTAGCATTTCGGCAATCCTGCCACGTGAAGCTCCTTCACCTTCCACATTAGCCTCAGAAGCTAGTGAGTTTGAAATTGAGGACATTCGGAGAGAAATTGGAGGCCGGAGAGAAAGATCAGGAGGGAGAGAGAACTCGCAAGGGAGAGGGAAGCTCGGGGCGATGACGAGGAGGGCGCAATTTGGCTGGCGTCCGGAGCTCAAAAAATGGAGCTTCATCGGCGGCCGGAGCTCAAAATTGGAGCTTATTGGGCGACGGGGAAACGGAGGGAAGAGAGAGAGAGAGAGAGAGAAAGAGAGAGAGAGGGGGGGGGGAGGGAGAGAGCTCGCAGGGGGGACGGAGAGCTCGCGGGGCGGATCTAGGTAAAATAGTGGATCGAGCTAAAGGAGGCCGGCCGGGGGAGAAGAGAGGTACCTGCTGGCCGACACCATGGGGAAATTTCGGCAGCGCTCCGCCATCGCCAGAGGAGAAGGCGCGGCAGCTGGACTGTGTGCAGACGCACAGCACGACCAGCTGCGTGTTCTGTTCGCCCGTTTTATATGTGCCAAGCTTCAGTGTCGGTCGGCAAAGGGGCGACCGTTACTGATAACCGCAGTAGTGTTTCTAGCGGGTGCTAGCGGCCGACCGAGAGTGATGTATTCTAACATCAGTGGAGGTCGTGGAGTTAGTGACCGCCACTGATGTGTCGGCGAGTATCATTGGCGGGCGCATTCGGGCGATCGCGAGTGATGTACAAAACATTAGTGGCGGTCGTCCCAAGAGCGTCCGCCACTGATGATCCTCGCCACGTATGTTGGGACCTCAGTGGTGAAAGATCGGTATGGTCGACTACAAGGGGGGGGGGTGAATAGGCGACTAACAATTTTACTTTTTCTTTTCACTTTTAGGGATACAAGAATCAATACATGGGTTCACTAAAATGTCTAAATGATGAACACCCCTAGTATGATGCAATAGCCGAAGCACTAACACAAGCAATAGATAATCAATTGAAACTTGCTTGATAGCCGAAGCACAAGATAAATAATTAAGCTTTGCAAGTAAGTAAAGGGGCAATAATGATACCACACAGGAAGACGAAGATTTCACCGGAGTTCCACCTATTGGGGTCGGTGTACGTCTCCGTTTGGAGGAGTGCTCTACCACAATGATAGAGGCGCCACAAAGGCTCACTCTATTCTCCAACTCACCACACCATAAAGGTGGGACGAGCTCTCACAACACCACAAAGGCGAGGTGAGTTCCACTAGTGGCTTACTTGAGGGAGAACGCCAACCCTTACAAACTTGACCGGGGCTCTCTCCACAACTTAATCGGAAGCTCCCAATCCGAGGAGATGGACACGTCTCCACAACTTAATTGGAGGCTCCTTCCTGAATCCACAAGCACCACCTCACAAGATTAGTGGTCTTGAGGAGACACCTTCCGGCTAGAGATCCCAAAATCCCAAGAGTAACAAAATCCACAAAGGAAACAAGGAGAATCAACTTTTTGCTTTGGTGAAACCCTAAATCTTGATCTTCTCCTCCAATCCTCAAAAGATGAATCAAAGGGGGAACTAGGGAGGGAGATCAAGGGAAATGAAGATCTTGTGTTCTTGGGGAGAGAGAGAGAGGCTTTTTTTGGCTGTGCTTGGTGTGGAAACCCGTTGGGGACGAAGCCCCTTTAAGTAGCCTCGAAATCTAACCGTTACGACCAATTTCAGTTAGACCAGTACCTGGGAGGAGGCAGCCCTGCTACCGTCCTCCTATCGCTATACGCAGTTGGATTCCAGTAGTGTTACAGTACCTGGGCAGAAGTTCTTCCCACCGGAACCTCCTCTTAATTAGGAGGTAGTACCGGCTAAAACTGAAATTGTCTGGCAGACTTAACGGGATTAAAGCAACTCTCAACTCAAAACTGGGTTTAGGCTTTATGTGGGTGCAATTAGATTTGTGTACGTGATGTTGATTCACCCAAAGCTTTTCCAAATGGACTCCCTCTTTATAGTACGGATTTTCCTACGACTCAATAAAATAAAAGGCCGTAAATCCTTATACGCTTCTTTCCTTTTTGAGGGCGATGAATCGTGTCACAACACTAGTTATCAAATCTAAAAACACTTGGCGCACGATTAGTCCACAAGTTATGTTGTCATTAATACCAAAACTCATTAGGGATCAAAATGTCCTTTCAAGTGGCGGGTGCCGCGCACGCCCGTCACTGATGTTTGGCGGGTCGGGGATGGGCAGACCCCGGTGAATTCATCAGTGGCGGTCGGAGGCATGACCGACAGTGATGATGTTCATCACCAACGGTCGTTCCGGACCGTTACTGATAGGCCGTGAGATATAAATCGTTTTGTACTACTGTCCGTTTTAACCTATCTGTCACTTCGCCCTGAAAATATTATCAGACAATGCCAATAGAGCGGCCTGTCTGACGTCAGTTAAGTGCCAATAGAGTGGCATGTGCTGATCGTTCATCATGTGTAGACGACCAGAACTGTTCACTAAGATCGTTGGAAATCCTAATTACATGGCCGCAGAGATGTTAGAGAGAAATTATGGCCCAAAGGTTGATGTTTGGAGCACTGGAGTGATTCTTTACGTTCTTTGGTTGTCTGGGCAGGTTAGTTTTGTAGTACCTGCAAAAGATCAATTTTTTTGAGGGAAAAACAGTAGATCAACAGATCTACTGCCAATATATAAAGTCTATTTCTTAGTTCAAGATCCCTCTTACTAACTGGAATAAAAGAATTAGTAGATCTGTTCCGCCAAAAATGGGAATGGGCGCTAGGGTTACGAACTTATAATCATGGAATCGACTCGATCATCAGATTATAAGTTCATTCCAGTTGACCAATCTCCCTATGTATTGGCCCCACCAAACTGTTTGATGAGACATCAAGTGTCAACTGGTTCACCAATCGTTGTTATTCCCGGGAATATTGATCCAGTGAGGTTATTCTGGCTTGCAGAAAGGTGCTAGAGCCGAGACTAAAGCAACAATCTGTACAAGAGGATAACCAAAATAGTTATCCAGAGCCAAAATGAAAAAAGAAAGAGAATTACAGAAAACTATCTATCCAGTCTTTAAGGCCAACATGGGACTTTCTTTTAGCTCTATGAAATAGTTATCCAGAGCCAAAATGAAAAAAGAAAGAGAATTACAGAAAACTATCTATCCAGTCTTTAAGGCCAACATGGGACTTTCTTTTAGCTCTATGAAATACCAAATTCATCTCCTCAATAAAGATTCTTCTGCATCTATAAAGAGATGGCTGAACCCTGTTGAAAATGTAGTCATTCCTGACCTTCCAGATACTCCAGCAAGCAGCAGTGATAATTTCAAATGCAAATGGGACAGCCAACTTGGTTCTGAGATTTTTAATGTTGTGATGCACATTATTAACTGGGGCAAAGCGAGGACATAAGTAGTTCCAGCAGGCAACTGCAAAGGGGCAATGAAAGAAGAGATGATCTCTAGTCTCCATATCATGCCCATGGCATAGAACACAGTTATAAGAAGGAAGATGAAAATTTCTCCTCAGGAGCATCCCTCTGGTGTTAAGGCGATCAATGAGGAGAAGCCAGCAGAAAACTTTATGCTTAAGCTGGCTGCAAGACTTCCAGAGCCACTTGAATGAATCTGCAACCTCAATATGCTCCATGAAAGATAAATATGCCTTAGTAGTGGAGAAGCCTTTCTGGGATGAATTATAGAACCAGGCATCTTGATCAGAGTCAGTATTAATCCCTTCCACCAGTTGGAGCAATAGTTGAAACTCCTCAAAAGCTTGAACAGAGAGAGGAAGATGGAAGAGAGTGGTTTTGTCAGCACATTCCATGACCTCAGCGACAGAAGTACCAATATCAATAGCAAAAGAATAGAGATGTGGCCATTCAGTGCTAAGAGGGTTCGGCTGCCAGTTATCAGTCCAGAAAAGTACTGTTTTTCCATTGTGAATGGTCACAGTAGCATTAGCCTTGTATGCCGGCAAGAGCTTAAGTGAGTCTCTCCACCAAAATGAAGCAGCCACTGAAGTATCAGAAGGAACACTATGGGTGTAATATGTTTCCCGCAAAAGATCAATTGGGGCAGTGTCATATGTCAACTAGGATAATATAAGTTGAACGTGTTCCTGTCTTTGCAAATGGACCATGTTTCACATTGCAATGGCAAGAGTTTTTTCTTTTATCTAATTTGCAATGGGGCGATGGTTTGTGTACTGTGATTGAGAAAACGAAATTATCTTGTGCTACTGAATGTTCTTTCTGATATTTTTCCATGCTGACACAAACCACATTAACAGTTATCACTCTGTCGCACAGAAACAAAGTTGTACAAATCAGAAAGAATGTCACCACTTCATAAACGTAGACAAGTAATTGGAGAGCCTCCAGGTGCAAAAGAAAGAAGGAATAAAAGGAGATGCAACTTGAGAAGGGAGGGAAGGAACAAGAAGATTTGTTCCTGGCATCTCAACGATTAATATATGTTTGAAATGAGACACATATAATTTACATCCGGCAAATGGAAATCGGTCCCCAGTTGAAACTCTGCAAGGATCAACCGATACACCGCGGGAGGATACTGGTAATTACATCCACATTTGTTGAACCTTACCCGGGTGCGTGATCATAAGACAGCAGTTGCATCAGTCAGCAAATACTTACATTATTCGCCTGCATTCCCTGCACTGCACTCATCTACTGTATGTTACATCCAGGAGAGGATCAGGGACGGACGGCTACACAAAACGAATCAAGACTGAAGAAAGAACAAGGAAGAAATGCTTCTGTTATGCAGGAGCAAGAGCAAAGACCAATGCAAACAAGATGGAGTAAGTAGCAACTGGTTATTGATGCATCTTTGCCTGGGGAGCCGGGTATCCTACGGGCATGACGTAGGGCGAGTGCCCCGGCGGGAACATGACCGGCGTGCCGACGGCGGCGGGGACCATGTGGCCTGGCGCGACGGGGTGGCCCATGGGCGCCCCCCCGTACATGCCCATCCCGGGCATCGGCGGCGGCCCGGGCCCGAGATGCTTCATGCCGGGCGGGCCCGCGGCCTGGCCCGTGATGGGCCCCTGCTGCGCGACGACCTCGCCGGCCGTGATGCTGGTGATGTCGTGGATGCTGGAGCGGCGCCGGTCCCGGTTCATTGAGTTAAGGCGGATGAAGTACTTCTGCGCATGGCTCGCCACCTGCGTGGGCGTCCGCGAGATGACGAAGTTGCGCGAGATGCTCCGCCAGTCGCCCTTGCCGAATTTGTCCAGCCCCAGCAAAAACAACCTGCCATCAATCCCGGTTCAAAAGTAAACACCAGCTGATGCCATGAACCTTGCCCAATTAAGCTGGAGAAGAAGAAGAAGAATCGAACAGTTTTGAGCCAAGAGAATGTCCTGTACGCACCTGTGCTCTTCCTCTGTCCACGGGATCCCCTTGCGCCTCTCCTGCTCCGCCTTGGAGCAGCTCTTACCGGAGTCGAAGCTCTTCCGATCCTCGCGCCGGTGCCCGGCGCCGCCGCCGCCGTTCTTATGCCCGTCGGGCGGCGCGGCGGACGGCTCCTCCCCGGCGTAGCGCGGGAGCGGGACGCGGCCTGCCTCGATGGCGCCCACGTCCTCCACCAGCGCCTCGTAGTGGCGCCGCACCTCCTCCGTCGACCGCGCCGGCACGCTCGCCGCCAGCGCCACGAACCACTCATCCTCCGGCAGGCCGTCCAGCGGCGGAGGCGCGGCTGCTGCGACCGCGTTCTCGAACGCCTTGTCCTCTTCCTTGCTCCACGCCGCCGCCTGCAGAGAGCTCATCGGGCGATGAGACGGTTGCGCGCGGTGGTTAGCCACGGCCGGCGTACGATAAGTATAGTAATTAACGAAGGCGGGACAGAGCCTTATCCACAAGGGCCCGAGCGCGTATACGATATTTGCTTTGTGGCTGGCTTTAGGTGCAAATACAGCCGGCGTCTCGTCATTATTTGTGCTTTCTACCGTGGCAAGCGAACGTAAACAGTCCTGCTCAAAATCAATTTTGAAACATAGAATTTCGGAGTATATTAGTAACTACGTAAAGTTGTATGCCATTCGGCTGTCAAAAAAAAAGTTGTATGCCATTCGACTACAACCAAAAATGACTTCTAACGATAAATAAATAAATAATACTACTAGGGAAAAAGGGGAAATTGAAACACTGTACCAATATCACAAAAGTTACTTTGAGAACGACCTCCGGTTCGAAAAAAAACTTTGAGAACGACCTCGGGTGCAAGGCTACAATCCAGAGTCATGGTCACCGGCCGATGAAATCAAGGAACATGATTGATGGATCAAATGATTATAGTATTTGTTTAAACTAGAAGCAAAGGGTTCCTGTAAATCGAGGAAAATTAGGAGCCACCGATTCCATGAAGCGACAGGATTTGGCCCTCGATTCGGTGACAGTTTCACTTTCGTCCCGTACTTGCCACCGAACTGCAATATATATACCCAGTCCACTTGTTTAGATTCTTCAGGGATAAATGGTGAAAGTTTTCAAGAAAATTGACTTGCTATGTGCCATGGTATACGGGTGAAGACAAATGTGACACCATCATAGTAGTCCCGCCAATCTATTTTGACAATTACAATGCGTGGGGTGGGGATTGCAGATGATGGTACATAGTAGTCTCCTAGAGTAGATGCCTTGATATTTCCTCAAGATAATGTGTATTCCATTTGTATTGATGCGAAACGGTTAACATGTACACCATAGCTAATGCGCTCGCGCTCTCTCTCTCTTCGTTGTTTTATGTGACGGATGTGAGGGGGGTTGAGGATAGGTCTAGTTCCGACAACGCAAGTACTCTCTGCGTCGCATATTAAGTGACTTAAATTTGTCGAAATATGAGATAGTGATTTCTAAAATGCGTTTACATACATGTAATAGAAAGTCACTTAATATGAGACGGAGGGAGTAGATCGCGGTTCGCACGTACTCGAAACTTTTACGGCCAGTGGCGGAGCTGCTATAGAACCATGGGTTCAAATGAACCCAATAAATATGTAATTCCTTCATTAATCTAGTCCTTGATTTACTCATTAGTGAAATTTTACACCGTAATCAAAGGGATTGAACCCAATGATTTTCTTACTCCTTCCATTTGGGTTTATAAGGCCCCTATTGAAGTTTGTGTCACATTTTGATCAACAATTATTCAAATTATATTTAGTATATGTATAAAAAAGTTATAATATTAGAAATGATTTTTCAATACGAATTCAACAATATATCTTTTGTGCCATAATAATCTCATATTACCAATGTAATTTTTGATCAAAGTTTGTCATAAAATTCCGCGTGGGCCCAGCCAACCGAGGGAGTACCTAACTTCGCCACTGTTTACGGCTGTATACTTTTTTACCTTGCATTCATCAAGTGTTTTGCTAGCGCCCAGGCGCCTGAAATTTTTGTAAATTTCAGGCGATTGCTACACCGTCCGATGTGTGCATGGAGATCCGTGGAAATTTGCTGAGCTTTTTCTTTTTTTTTTCTTTTGGTTTCCTCCGCTTCCTTTTGCTGGTCGTTCAGACGTTGACTGTGACGCTTGGAGTTCTGGAGGGTTGGGCGGAGAGGGGACTCAGGGAGAGGCGATTTGCATTTCGATCTGCTCGCCGGCGTTCGGACTACGTCGAGCCTCCCCTTGCCCTGCTCAGCTGGTCGCTGCACCTGCGCCCGGCGGCCGCCGGCACAGGTCCGCTCCACCTCCCACGGCGCCGCCGCTCGCGCCAGCGCCGGCCTCCTCTTCTGCAGTGTCTCGATGGACGCAACGAACCTGGACAGCGCGTCCTCTGCGGGCGAGGAGGCTCGGGAAACGGCGGCACGGCGAGGATGAGAAGGAGTACGGAGCTGGCGTTGTGGGAGCGCGCAGAGGAGGCCGCGGAAGATGTTGAAGCCGCTGAGCCTGTCTTCGGCGACACGGAGCAGCAGCCGCTCGTCCAGCTGCAACGATTGCGGCGCGATTTGCGACTCGGACATCGCCCGGTTCTCCTATGCCGCGGCCATGGCTTCCCTCCTCGAAGCAGAGATTTCCCTCATCACCTGTGAGTTGCCGGTGCGCCATGTTTTAGGTGGCTTCCTCTTGCTTTTGGGGCTCATTTCACTGGCGATGTTTTGGTTGCACGGATGGGCGTTTGTTCTGTTGGTGTGCTCGTTATTTGTGATGCGATGCTTGCTGTAGTTTCTAGTTCGGTAAGCTTTCTGGGCTCATTCCCGCTGCGACTAATTGGTGATTGACCCTAATAAGATTCAGTGGTTTCTGCTGTTGTTTCTGATGTAGGCATTCAGACCTAGCTGAACCATATCTGAACGCCGTCTAACTGTAGTAGCGATTCAGAGTATTCAGTCCATTCAGCTAATGTATTATGGTTTGATGATGTGTTGTGGTTCTGTTCCTGTATATGATTTTGGCTGTGCCCACTGAAAATAATTTAACTCTTGTACTTTTGGAACTAATACATTAACTGAATAGTCATCATAATTTCATTTCATGTATCATGGTTCTATTCCTGGATATGCAAAATTTCATTTCATGGCCATCTTCTGTTTCTATGTCTTGGCCAATATAATTGTCAATTTGTTGTCTATTGGTAACCATGAGTGTCAATTCTGTCGCTTCTAAATCAGTTTTGCTATCCGTTTGCTACATAGGTTCCTTTTTGTAATAAAGTGACATGTATCCAACACATGTAAGATTATTTCTGCATCTGCATCTTTCTTTTTGTTACTTTACTCATTTGTCTGAAGCTGATGGAGCCGATGGATCTGCCCAAGTTCTGGGCAACGTGTGACAACTTTAGGTCTTTTGGCCATACAAAAGTTTTGGAAATCTGAATGTTTGATGAACTTAAAACAAACTATCTATATTTCTTGTTGCTGAAGGTTATGAGTTATATGGCTACTTTGAACTTATGAGATATTTTTTATCTTTTTGTTATTGTTTACAGGAACCGAAACAATCAGAACCAGAGCTAGGTTCGAAATGAGAAGGTATAAACGCAGTTTCTTGGGTTTTTTCACTCAAATTGCACTACCTTTTTAAGTTAATTGCATGAAGTTTTACTATTGCAATCTTAGTTTTTTTCACTACTACCTTTTTAAGTTAATTGCATGAGGTTTTACTATCGTAGTTTTTTTAGAAGTGCAATTGCAGTGTATTTATTTTGAAATTGCATCCTAGTTATTTCTGTTTTTGCACCTTTAGCTGTGCAATTGTAACCTTTCAAAATTAGTTGCATATAGTTTTACTATTGCAATCTCAATTCTTTATAAATGCAATTGCAATGGTTTTTTTTTGGAGGACATACAATGGCTACTCATAGATACTATATCTTTTTATGTAAAAAAATTGCGATGAACAAATTGCACTATTGAATCTAATTATTTGCACTGCTTTATCGGTGTAATCCCAATGCTATCAATGTGCAATTGCAGGTTTCCCTATGAGGATGGAAACTTGGTACTTCTAAGTTTTGGATGTTTGTCAATAGTTGCCAATTTGATTACTACTTTTTTGGATTTTTGTTACTACTATTAGAGCCAAAACATCATATGCGATTATGGCAATAGTTGGGAGAGCTGGATGCTGATAGTCTGGAGCATGAGACATTAAAAGATCCATGATAACTTGTGTCTTATCACAAGTTTTCACAAATGTTTTCTTTTCAAAGATGCATGCCTGAAATCTGCTTGTTTCTGGTTCTGAATTCTTGTTTAATTCTGTTTTTTTAGAAATGTTTAGTTCTCCTTGTTTCTGGTGCTTGTGTTGTGGTGTTTTAGTGTCATGTTTGCTCCTTGATATGCAGAATAGCTATGTTGTCCTGCAGATGTTCAAAGGTACATTATTGCCTAACCATTATATTGAAAGGTCTCTAGTTTGAACAGCTCTATTATGCAGATGCTGAAACCCTGTGCATGGTGCATTGGTGCATTTATGATTCCCAATACAAGTAAAAAGTGTGTTGCAGTTTTGGGGAAAACATCTGTGCAAGCCCATGTCAATGCTTCTTTTTTCGTTTCTTTTTGTCTAAATACGCTCGTCTATTCTTTTGTCCGAAAGAGACACATGGAGAAAGCTCGCGAGGGGGAAGAGACGCAGGGAAGAAATGAAGGATTCCAGGCGCTTCGCGGTAGGGGGCGGCGACTTCCCATCGGTTCGGCGTGGTGGTTCATTCGTTGGGGGTGGCATAGCACTAGTGAAGAGGAAGTGTCGCCCACGCAAGAAGCGCCACTGCGTCACCCGGTTTGTGTCCCCCTCCCCCCCCCCCCCCACTCTCTGGTCGTGGCCAGTGGCTTGCTGTTTTTTCTCTATGGTTTATTTGCTCTGTAGCTTGTTTGCTTCGTATAATGGTGAAACTAAAGACTTGGGTCTCAGTTTGAGCTTAGGAGTATTTGTGTATAGTATTAGTGTCATTATTAGTCTTATATTAGTGTATCTGGTTCCCTTTTTTTTATTCCTGTCACTCGATAATGTAGTTTTGCTGCTTTTCAGTCCAAGCATGAGGCCATTATATGCCCTTCTTTTTTGTGCTGCTGTTTGAGCTTATTTCTGCTAAGCTCACACATGTTTTTGGTTCTGCCCATATACACTGATTCCACATACATTTCTTTTTCAGTTTTTAGGTGATCAAGCAATTGCAAAATCATTTCTGCTGCCAATACATATACACCCGCATGTATGCCTCAACAGTTTCACATTTTTCTGGTTATCTGTAGTTAAGGGAGTTGATGTTTTCTCTGATGTATAAATGACACTAGTCTAAAGTGCAATCCCGGTTTACAAATGCAATTGCAGTGGGTTTAATTGGAATTGCATGCCCAGCTAGTATTTTTTCTTTTTTGCACCTGTAGCTTTTTCTGACGTGCAATTGCAGTATTTCGTAGTGCAATTTTGCATGTTGTTCCAAAGCAGATTTTTGCTCAGCTGAAATGAGACTGGTTTTTGATGAAAAACCAGGCGACTGTTTTTTAACAAAATAACAGGTGACTGTTTTAGAAAGAAAAAACAGACGCCTAGCCAATAGACAGACCCAACTCCGCTAATTGAGAGGATTTACACAGCTCCAGGGAAATTTCCATGACACTCCTGTATGTTGAAGCAAATCAACCAGGCGTGGCAAGGTAGATGAATGTAGCCAATGTATATACTGGGACTCGTATAAAACAGGCAATGTGAGGCGGATACGTGATACCGTATTCCTTTTGGCAATTATACTCCATACATAGATACATGCATGCAGCGGCAAGTATGCAAGGGAGGGATGCGGAAGAAAGAGTGGCTCTGGCTAGGTAGGCGACTGATTGGAGTGGTCGCGCGAGCAAACGTGGGCGATTCTCCGTTTCTCATTCCCCTGGTGCGTAATCCGCAGGCTCGGCCTATTCTTTTGGGCACATGCGTTCGGTGGGTGCGGACGCTGACACGGTGAAAAAGCCAACCAACCGTACCCTACGCTTTATTACCTCCTACGACATGAGACAACAACTCATTTACCTTTTTCTTTCGGAGGACCAACATTTTTTTAGCGAAACCATGCTCTTTATTAATCAATCACACACAAGTTTTTTTTAGGGTAATATAGGGCATAAGACCTGCTGCGCAATTATAGTAATGAAAATGAATATGTACAATGGAAAGAAAAGAAAGAAATACAAATCTATCTAAAGGCATCAATCCAAGCCTTGAAAGTTTCTCTGAAGTGGAACTCCTTGATCAGGCCATTGCTGATGCTGATATGTCTATCACGAGGATTGATTCCTAGAAATCCGTCTGGGGTAGTGTTTTCTCTGCAGGTAAATTCTACACCTTCTGTTTCAGAAGAGTTGAGGCCCCGAAACCTTTCAAATGGATATGGAAGTCGAAGATCACGATGAAAGTCAAAGTCTTTGCTTGGCTGCTGCTTAGGGACAGACTCAACACTAGAAATATGCTCAACAGGAGAAATTTCATGACTGGTGATGATCTAAAATGTGTCCTTTGTGACACCGGCATGGAAGAAACTCTCAACCATCTATTCATCAACCGTCCTTTTAGCTTTGAATGCTGGCTGCAGTTGGGTATTCATTGGCCCCTCGATGCTAATTGTCTGGAAATTCTCCCGGAGATAAAAGCCAACTTTGGCAGCCCCATCTTCTTTGAGGTTTTTGTTTTAGCTGCCTGGAATATCTGGAAAATCCGCAACAATTTAATCTTCAAGGGAGTACCAGCATTTGTTCAAACCTGGAGAGCTAGACTTAGAGCTGATCTCACTCTTCTAGGCTTTAGGGTGCCTCAAAACCTGTCTTCTGAGATTTCTATTTTGATAGACTACCTCTAGCTTTTCCACTCTGGGGCTTGTCCCAGTTTGTAAATATGTAACCTCATGTATATAACCCTTTATATTGATATACCGAAGAGTAGCCTTTCCTACTAATTTTCAGTCGAAAAAAAATCCAAGCCATGAAAGTGTGATAGCTCGTTCTTCTAGCTCTATGGAAGACCAAATTGAGTTCTTCTTTGAAGATTTTCCTGCAACTATAAAGTGAGGGAGGGACCACTTGAAAAATGCAGTCATTTCTTGTCCTCCGTATGCTCCAGGCAATAAGGATGGTAATCTCCAGATGGAAGGGGATCTTCAGCTCAGTTTACAGTGAAGTAATATTTGCATGGACAGATAACTGAGGGGCAAATTGTGGGCATATGTATTTCCAGCAGGCCATAGCGAATGGATATTAAAAAAATAAGTGATCTCTTGTCTCATTGGTCATGTTGTTGCACATGATGCAAAAGTATGATGGCGGGTAGAAGTTCTTCTTATGTAGCATGTCTCTTGTATTTAGTCTGTCAATTAAGAGAAGCCATAAAAAGACTTTGTGTTTTAGTTGGCGACACGAGTTCCATAGCCAGATTATGGAAAGCCAGAGGAACCACCCTGGTTGAGGAATAGAGAGCTTCTAACCAAATTATGGACATCTTTATTAGACACTCTCGCCACGTGGACAAAACAAGCGTCTAGAAACTCATAACTTCTAGCTCTTATTTCACGAATAATAGCACTATAAGAGCATCTACTCCCATCTAAGATACCATTGATCACCACGGCTGCATCAGATGCGATGTAGATCTTCTGGGCATTGAGATCTTTGGCCAAAGACAAAGCTTCATGACTAGCTAGAGCTTCAAGTGTTGGTGGATCAAACTATACCATCGAAAATTCTCGCTGAAGAGCCCTGATAGAGGCCACGATCATCATGACAAACCACCACAACAGCTCCCATGTTCTGTCCCTTGGGCACGCCCCCATCAACCTTGAATTTAAGAAAGACCGGAGGCGGGGGAGTCCAGCGAGACGATGCAACCTTTTTTGATCTTGGACGAACCGAAGACAGAGTTTGCAACACCTGGAGCTCCGACATAAGGTTGGTAACAAAGCCATTGATCGTGATTGGGACTTTTTAGATCGAATCATGAATCGCCTTGCGGCGTGCTAACCAAATCGCCCATAAAGTTCGAGAATCTGAACAAATTCAACCGGCGCAACAGATTCCATTAAACTGAATAGCCACTCCGGTGCATTAGGACACGTCGAAGCATAGAGATGTTCAGTAAGTTCCACATCAGCTAGAGCCCACACACACTTGGCCACGGTACACTTGATCAGTGAGTGCCTCCAGCTGTCCTCAGCGGAATGTCATATAGCACAAAGGGAGGTCTTGGCCATGTTTCAATGTTGAAGTACGTCTCCTGTAGGAAGCGACTGCTGAGCCAAATGCCATGAGAATACACAGACCACGGTCAAATCTGAAGTTATTACTGATGTGAAGAACTTTTTCCGCACGGGCGTGATGCAAGAAGGTGTGAACAACATTGTGATTGTCGTAGCCCGGGGCTTAGACACCGGGGATGCTAGGCACCCCCTTTCAGGTTCGGCAGTGGGCGTTGGGGATTGCTCCGACGATCGCCGGCGAGGCCAACGTCAAGCGCAAAGAGGCACAAGTCCGTTTACCCAGGTTCGGGCCATCCTGAGGTGTAAAACCCTACGTCCTGCTTCTGAGTTTGTATTAACCAATGAACAAGTGCTTTACAGGTTGCCGGGGGAGTCCCCAGACGCTCTCTCCCTTTCTGCTAAGTGGCTACTTGCTATTTCTGGGCTAAAACTAGAAAGAACCGAACCCTTTGACTACTGGCGTTGGTCCTCCTTTTATACTCAAGGGGATACCATAGGTGCCTCGGTGCATAGGGGAGAAGTGTCGAGCAAAGACCCTAAGCAGCTTGCCCTTGCTGCGCTGGCATGCATGCATGGCACAAAGCACTGTACCTGGGGCGGTACGTGCCTTGGATTCACTGAGAGCCACTCACTGTGGGCTGACTTGACAAGGAACCACCCTTCTGTCGGAGCATTTAATGCTTGCTTGTGCCACACTCCATGCCCTGACCATCCCTGCTTACGGGGAGCCTGCCGGGCGGCCACGTGGCGTCAATTCCCCGCCTGCTGGGTACCGGCCCTGTGGTAAGTGCCTGCGCCAGGGAGCGCTCTCCCGGCAAGTGACCTTCCCGGGGGGCGCCCTAACGGAGATTCTCCTATTGCCTTATGGGTGACCCCCGCAGCCCGGCTAGTCCTGCCAGGCCGATGACTTCCCGGGCAGCTTGGGCGGTGCTGCCTGGGGTGCTGCCCTTACCGGGGGCAAGTGAGGCGACCCACGCGTTAAGCAACGGTGGTACCCCGGGTGCCACTGGTGAGACAGTAGCCCCCGGGCGTGGGCTGGCAACGCCTGCTCCCGGGCAAACTCACCCTTGGTCGGTTGCCGGGCTACGCCCTTATCTGACGCGTGGGTCCCGAGTCGTTTCAGGTTCCCATTTATGCGTCACTCCAAGGACTCCGCTGTTACGGGCAGAGTGGTGGGGGCGAGATTTCCGCCCTAACCTCCCCTTAATTGCGGGTGGTTCAGGCCACGTTCCGCATTCCCCCTCTTTAAGCGCAGTTATTCCCAGCGCACCCGTAGGGTGCGGATGCGACCGTTGCTCAGCGCTGGGGTGCTATAAAACCCCACCGCTGTGCTGAGGAGCAAACACTTATCTCCCCAGTCCCTCTTCTTCGCCCTCATTCCTCCTTGCGCCCCTGAATCCTGCTAACCACCGCCTGCATTCTCCATGGTGCTGACAGCCCCCAAGAGAGGGAAGGGCTCCAAAAGTTCCGCGGCTGACAAGGGCGAGAAGGCTCCCAAGAAGCCTCTCTCGGAGAAGGACCAAAGGAACCGGGAGATGAGGGCCAAGTTGGCCTTCTTCAAGCCCGGTTACAACGGCGAGGGGATCGACAAGATTCGGCACGCCGTCGCCTCCTCGTTCAACGAGTACGGCGAGACGCTCATCTTCCCCGCCAGTACCGACCACCAGGACAACGACTTCCGAGTGTTTGCCCGCTTCATCCTTGCCGGGCTGGTAGCTCCGTACTCCCTCTTTCTCCATGCTCTCATGGCAGCGTACCAGCTCCGGGTTGCACAGCTCCACCGTACTTCTCTCATCCTCCTCGCCGTCTTCCAGTTTCTTTGCGAGGGGTTTGTCGGAGTGATGCCGTCAGTGGCGTTGTTCCGGCACTAGTTCTACCCGTGCGTCGAGCAGTCGGGCGCAATGTCGTCGAGGGTGGTGTTCCGCGCCCGCGACAAGATGAAATCAGAGTTCATCGTGCGGACGGAGAAGAAGATCGAGAAGGAGTGGCACGCAGACTGGTGTTGGGTCCGCGTGCACGAGCCCGACGAGTTCATCTACACGCCCCCCGAGCTGCAGGCGAGCAACGATAGTTGGCGGGACCGCTACGGCCGCGACGCGGAGCTCCTCCCCATCGTCGAGAAGATCAAGACCCTGCGACTAGCGGGGCTCACTGATCTGGACGTGGCGCGTACCTACATCAGCCGGCGCATCGTGCCGCTGCAACTGCGGTCTCGTCCCGCGTGGATGTACACCGGGCCCGGGGACATCACGCCCCTCCAAAGCGCGGGCGTGACCCCGGAGGCGATCCAGGCAGGGGTGAACGGAATCACCGGCGAGGATGCCCCGTTCACGGATCTGCTCCTGGGGGTTCCCTCCCTTCACGCCGGCATCATGGAGCTGCACGACATCGTCAGCAGCTACCCGCCCTGCCACGAGTGGGGGCTGATGTCCAGTCCAATTCCCCTACTCGAGCCCCGCAGCCTCCGCCACTCGCAGCCCGTGGGAAGCAAGCGGCCGAGGAGAGCGAGGGGGGATTGGACTCCGGCTGGCCCGGCGACGAGTCCTCCAGTGACGAGGCTGGCCGCGTTGCCGGGGCCCAAACGGTCCTCCCCGAGGCGGAGGTGGAGGACGAGGATGACGCGCCCCTGGTGGGTGACCAAGGGCGCCGGCGGCAGCGGCCGCAAGCGCCGTGGTGGCTTGCGCAGCAACCGGGGCTGTGGCAACTCCACGAGGGTGTGTAGCCCCGCCCAAGCGGGGAATCTTCAGGGGCTACTCGCTCAAGCTCAACCCCTCAAAGTAAGCTGACCCTCTTCCCCCCCTTCTACTTACAAGTTTGCGCTCGCGCTGATTCCTTTGCTTCTTCGCTAACGCCTTGCAGGGACAGTGCTCCGGCCGGAGCCGGCAAGAGGGGGAGAACCGACACCGCACCCGCCGCGCCTAGCAAGAAGCCGCGCACCCGGGCCAGTGTCAGTGCCAGCCAAGCCAGCACGCGGGCTTGCGGCGCCACCACTACGCCTGCCGCCGACCCGGTCCCGGAGGAGGCGGATCCCGCAACAGGTACGGTCCCCTCTCCTGATTCCCTTGTACACGCTCTTCCTGCGCGTTGACCCATGACCGTGTGATTACCTTGACTGGCAGGCGAAACCCGGCCTACAGTGAACAGCCCGGCAGCATACTCGGGACAGAGGGGGACAAATCTCCCCCACAAGCGCGGCGGCCCCGTAAGGTACTTGTCCAGAACTCCCCTGCGCTCGCTGCCGGGTACCTATATTTGGTTTGAAGTACATACTTTGCTTCTGTTACAGGTCCCGATGCGCACTCCACGGGGGCGGATGACACCGTGATCGACCTCACCTCTAACGTCGAGGACACAGAGCTGAGGGACGAGCCAGAGGTGGCCCCCGCGCCGAGCCCTGCCGCCCCAGACACAACGGTGGTGGCACCCACCGCCGCTACTGGAGTGGGGCACGACGGCACGTCCCCGGTCCCGCAGGCTGGAGGCGCGGACCCCACAGCCGCTCAGCAGGAGGTGGTTCCTGCCAGGGGCGTGGCCCCCCCACCAGACCTGCAACCCACTGATGCGGGTGTGGAGGAAGACGTGGCTGAGGAGCAGCAAGCGGCTCCCCTGCTAGGGGACGATGCTCCCCCCGGCAAGACCATGGTAGCGGGGGTCTCGTCCTCGTCCGCCGCTACTTCTGGCCCGGACCTCGGCACCCTTGCCGGGACGACTTGGGATCCAATCACCTGGGACCCAAGGATCTACGATCAGGGGCACCGGTTCCTCGATGCCATCAAGGAGCAACAACTGGCGTTTGTCACCTCGTTCAACAAGGTGAGGGAGCACCACGAGCTTGGGAAGGGTCAGCTGGGCGAAGTGCGGCAGGAAGTCATGAGGGAGCGGCAGGAGCTCTCCCGGCTAAGGGAGGAGACCCGCCGGGCTCGGCAGGCCAGGGACGAGGTTGCAACACTGGTCGTCCCCGAGGCAGAGCTCCACCGGCAACTGGAGGCCCAGCATGCCGAGCACCAGCAGGTAGGACTCGCTGGCCGCGGTGCGGGAGAGGGCCAACAAGGAGCACGAGGAGGTGCTCGCGACAGCCCAAGCTCGCCTCAACGAGAAGAGCGAGCTGGTCAGCAGCTACTCCTCCCAGCTCCAGGCGCTGCGCACGAAGCTGGAGGAGCAGGCCAAGGCCGCGGAGGACGCGGTAGCGGTGTCGGCGCAGCGTGAGAAGGAACTCAATTCCACCAAGGAAAAGAGCGCCCGTCTCGAGTCTGAATTGTCCACCTCCCGGGGCGAGCTCGTCAAGATGGGCGAGGACAACGTGGCCAAGGCCAAGGAGATCGCGCGGCTCGTAGAACTCCTCCGCAAGGCCAGACATGCGGTGGCGTTGGCGCGCGGCAACCACGACAAGCTGGCGGAGCAGCGGCGGAGGGGGACCGAGAAGCTACACGACATCGCCCGGGCCGTACGCGAGCTGCTGCCGAGGTTCGAGCTGCAGATTGCCAAGGTGGACGGCACAGACGTCAGCACCCTGATCCCGTTCTTCTCCGACATGGTGGGGAAGCTCGGGGCGTTGGACGTGTGGATCTCCAAGTTCTGTGACGGAGAGATAGTGTCATGCGCCAGGGAGATCGCCGAGACGATCCTCCCCCGGGTGCATTACCACCACCCCGACTTCCCCTTCGAGACGCTGCTGGACGCGTGGTCGGACAGTGAGGTCGGCCCCTCCCACACCAGGGCAGTAGGCCGGTTCATCGACGAAGTGGTGGATCGGATGCAGAGGAAGCCGGAGCCGGAGCCCCCAGCGGAAGCCCCCGGCAACCAGCCGTCTTAGTCCCCTGCAAGTTTTTGTTTTTCCTTTATTTCCTGCAAGTGGTGCTTGGCGCTGTTGAACAATCATGGTTTCATTATTCCATGTAATTATTCGCTACTCTTTTAGCAATTTCGCTTCCGGGTTCTACTTGGTACTTGTCCCCGAAATTGACTCGCGGGGTGGATCTTCTTGTCCTTGTGTGTTATGCTTTGTGTCGCCGGGGGCTCACGCGGTACCCACTTAACCAGACCAGGGACCCAGGACAGACCCGCAGTGCCAACCTGGGGCCAAGTAGCAGCGGCGAGTCACTCCGCTTGCGGGTTAGCTACTCCCAAGCATGCGCCCACGGGGCAGACCCACAAGCCGCATGAGGAGTGCACTCCTCCCACAAACGTTCTTCTAACACTCCAACCTCACGCAAGACCCGACCCACACCAACGAGCCAGCATTAAATATTAGAAAGCTAGGCGCCTAAGATAATGCACTTAGCTGTCTGTTCTCATGTCGAATGTATCAGTTCCGCACTTGGAATGCCTGCTGGGGGGGTGCGGCAGGGACGCGGTGGCAGTGCACCCATCGGTGCTGAGCACCGACGGCATGCACCGCCACAGCGTCTCCGCATCAACCCTCGCCTTGAAACCGCCCGCTGTAGGGATGCGGCAAGGGCACGGTGGCAGTGCACCCATTAGCACTGAGCACTGATGGCATGCACCATCATCGTGTCTCTACGGCCTCCCTCGCTTTTGTAGCCATCTCCTTAGCTTTGCTCTGAGTTGCTCCGTGGCCACCACGCCCTTTTATAGGCATGGTGAAGAATCCCGCCGCCGTGCTACCGCTGCACCCGTGGCGACATCCCCCTGCTGTAAGAACCTTGAAGCGGTCACCATGCACCAGTGGCTTCCCGCTAGGCGACACAGCCCGTGAGTACTCCACGAGCATCACAGTGTGTCCGATCCCTATCTCTATCCTGCATGTCAGATTCTTACCAAGCCCGAGATGCTGCAATTTTTTTTTCGAAATACACGAAAAAAGGTACAGCACAGACAACCCTCCCGCCTCCCAGCCCCGGGCACAGAAGGGTCGATACCAAACTTGGGTGTGAGCACTCTTCCATTCCCAAGACGTAGCTATTGCGTGGTGCACGTTGCGGGGAAACCGGCAATGGCAGGACCCCGTGCCGGAGTGATCTGGCAACGGGATTTTTGTTTTCGAGGCTCTGGCAGACCCCTGCTCACAACCAAGGATGGAAAGATACTTTTGTGCACCTAGAGCAGGAGGCAGAAGAAAAAACACGCAATAAACGAATCAACTTGAAATTCAGAGGAAAACACTCATCTTTATTCATAGAAACTAGCGGATTACAATCGGGGGTTGCCCGGCTACACTAGTTCGAGAGGCATGCTGCAGCGGCATCACCCGTGGGTCAGGCTCTGCCGCTTCACGAGTAGAACTTGCGCAAGTGCTCAAGATTCCAGTTGTTTTGCACCGGCAAGCCTTCTTCGGTTTCCAGCCGGATAGCCCCCGGCCTGGTCACCTGCACTACCCGGAAGGGGCCCTCCCATTTCGGAGCCAACTTGTTCCCGGCCTTCGTTCCTTGTATCCGGCGCAGGACAAGGTCTCCGACCTCGAGCTCCCGGGTACGGACCCGCCTGTCATGATAACGGCGGAGCCCCTGCTGATAGCGTGCAGCTCGTACAGCAGCCCGGCATCGAAGTTCTTCGATGAAGTTAAGATCGTCAACCCTCTGCTCGTGTTGGCTATGCTTGTTGTACGCGCGTACTCGAGGGGATCCATGCTTGAGCTCGAGGGGCACCACCGCTTCTACCCCATAGACAAGGGCGAAAGGGGTTTCACCCGTTGCCCGGCTAGGTGTGGTCCTGATTGACCACAGCACGGGATCGAGTTCTTCGACCCAGTGATTCCCGTGCCCTGTGAGCTTGTCAAAGGTTCTCGTCTTGAGCCCCCGCAGCACCTCTGCGTTGGCTCACTCCGCCTGTCCATTGCTCCTCGGATGAGCAACAGAGGCGAAGTGGATCTTGGTGCCCATGCCCTCGCAGTAGGCTTGGAACACGACGCTCGTAAATTGTGTGCCATTATCGGTGATGATGCCGTTAGGCACACCAAACCAGCACACAATGCTCTTGAAGAATTTGATGGCCGCCTGAGCGGTCACCTTCCGCACTGGTTCCACTTCCACCCACTTGGAGAACTTGTCGAGGGCCACGAGTAAATACTCATAGCCGCCAACCGCTCTCGGCAACTTGCCGACGATGTCCAGCCCTCAGACCGCGAACGGCCAGGAGGATGGAATGACTTGCAGGGCTTGTGCCGGCTGGTTACTCTTCTTTGCATGGAACTGGCACGCCTTGCACGTATTGACTAGTTGCTTGGCATCGGCTAGCGCTGTAGGCCAGTAGAAGCCTTGCCGGCTAGAGACCGGGAGGCCACATGGTGCGAACATGTGCCTCGGTGTATGTCTTCTAGAAGTGCACGCCCTTCGTCTTGGGGCACGCAGAGGAGTTTTACTCCATTTGCATGCCTCCGGTAGAGATCCCTGTCCACCAGAGCGTACATCTTGGCTTGCCGGGCTACGCGCTCCGCGGCAACGTCCTCTTCAGCGAGAGCTTCCTCCTTGAGGTAGCGGGCGATGTCTACCGCCCAAGGAAGGGTTTCCCTACTCGTGCATGCCACCACATCGGCGGCATGGACTTCCGCTATTGCGGGGTTTCCCTCGGTTGCTGCGGGGGGGGGGGGGGGGGTGGGGCTTTCCCGATAGCCGGCTTGGGAGTGACTGAAGGCGCAGTCTGCCTGTGCCAGAACACCCCCGCCGGGACTTTCCGGCGCTCTGCTGCCCACTTGGATAGTTCATCAGCCGCGAAGTTGTCCTTGCGCTTGATGTGCTCGAATCACAAAACCTTAAACTTGTGTTCTAGCTTGCGGACTTCATCCACGTACGCTGCCATCTGTGGGCAGTCGTAGTCCTTGTTAACCTGGTTGATCACAAGTTGGGAATTCCCGCGAACAACCAGGCGCTTGATCTCGAGGGCGATCACCGCCCGCAACCTGGCGAGCAACCCCTCGTACTCAGCCATGTTGTTGGTGGAGTTAGGGAAGTCGAGTTGGATGGCGAATTTCAACTGGTCGCCCGTGGGCGACTCGATGACGACTCCAGCGCCAGCCCCCTACAGGCCGAACGCGCCGTCGAAGTACATGATCCAGTGGCCTTCGTCCAGCTTGCCGGCAGGCTGGTCTCTGGCTCCTCTTCTTCTATGCCCGTCGAGGTCCACTCTGCAACGAAATCTGCCAGAGCGGCACTCTTGATACTCTTGGTGTTCGCGAAGTGCAGATCAAACTCGGACAACTCCATCCTCCACTCGGCCACCCTCCCGGTGGCTTCACGGTTGGTGAGGGCCCGCTCGAGGTAGAACCCGGACACCACCGTGATGCGGTGCATCTGGAAGTAATGGCGCAGCTTGCGTGATGCAAGAAGAATCCCCAGCAAGAGCTTCTGCACTTGCGGGTATCGCGTGCGGGCGTCGTGCAACACCGTGCTGACGAAGTACACAAGGTGCTGCACGAGTCGCCTGGGCGGCGGCGGCGGCGCCGCTGGTTCGATGGTGGTTCTCAGGTCCGAGGCGGTTGCTGGGGCTGACCCAGCCCCCCGGCCCCGGGAGCTCAGCCGCCGGGAGATCTTCTTCTCTCTCGGCAACAAGCACCGAGCTGACCACTTGGTCAGTCGCCGCTAGATAGAGCAGCAGCGGCTCGCCCGGCTTGGGGGCGACGAGGATTGGCGGCGACTTCAGGTACCGCTTCAAGTCCTGGAACACCGCCTCAGCCTCGGGGGTCCAATCAATTGGGCCCTTCTTCTTCATTACCTTGAAGAAAGGCAAGGCGCGCTCGCCCAGCGTTGAGATGAAGTGCCCTAGCGTGGCTACACAGCCGTTGAGGCGCTGGACGTCCTTCACCCTGCGGGAAGCCTCCATCTTCTCGATAGCTTCTATCTTCTTTGGGTTGGCCTGAATCCCCCTGTGTGAAACCAAAAAGCCCAGAAGCTGCCCTGAGTCTACACCAAAAATGCACTTCTCAGGGTTCAACTTGAGCTTGATCCTGCGGATATTATCAAACGTCTCCCGCAAGTCATCAATAAGCGAGTCCCCGCGCTTTGACTTGATGACGATATCATCCATGCAGGACTCAACGTTTCGGCCTAGCTAGGGTCCCAAACACTCGTGCAATGCATGCTGGAATGTTGAGCCCGCGTTCTTCAACCCAAAAGGCATGCACGTGTAGCAGTAGCAGCCAACTGGGGTGATGAACGCCGTTTTTTCCTCGTCCTCGACTGCCATCTTGATCTGATGGTAGCCGAAAAGAGCATCCAAAAAGCACAACAAATCGCAACCGGCAGTGGAATATACTATTTGATCAATGCGAGGTACAGGGAAAGGGCATTTTGGACATGCACGATTAAGATCGGTAAAGTCTACACACATGCGTAATTTATTCTCCCTCTTGGGCACTACGACTAGATTTTCTAACCAAGTGGGGTACAGTACTTCTCTGATAGCCCCACAGCCTTCAGCTTGTCCACCTTTTCCTTGATGAAGTCTTTGCGCTCCTGTGCTTGCCGGCGGATCTTCTGCTTGACGGGGCGGGCGTCTGGACGCACCACAAGTCGATGCTCGATCACTTCCCTAGGGACTCCGGGAAGATCCGACGGTTCCCAAGCGAACACGTCGGCGTTCTCCCGGAGGAAAGTGACGAGGGTGTTTTCCTATTTGGCATCGAGGTTCGCACCGATGGTGACGGTGCGCTCCTCGTTGCCGGCCTGGAGGGGCACCTTCTTCACCTTGAAGGCCTCCTCCTTGAGCTTTTGGCCCTTGCCAGGGCGCGAGCTCGAGCTGGTGCTTCCCCCGGCAAGCTGCTGCGGGGTAACACGAGCCTTTTTCGCTGCGGGGCAGTCGCCCGGCAGCGAGCCTTCGCTTCCGGCGACGCCTTCGTCCCCGAAATCGGCTACGGCGGCGGCCCTGACGACCTCGCCAACACACCAAGCCGTGTCCTTGAGATTGCACTTGATGGAGAGGACTCCGTAAGTGGACGGCATCTTCATCACGCCATAGGCGCAATGGGTTGCCGCCATGAACTTGATCAGCGCCGGCCGACCAAGGATCCCGTTGTATGGCAACGGGGTGTGAGCCACATCAAACACAATGTGTTCAGTTCTGAATGCCTCTCGGGACCCGAAGTATAACCGGCAGTGTGATGCGCCCCAGGGGGTGCATGATCCCGGGGTTCACCCCCCGGAACGGGTCGGTGGGCTTCATCTGCTCCAGCGGCAGCTGAAGCTTCTCCACCAACCTGGCGGACAGGAGGTTTAACCCCGCTCCATTGTCCACCAGCACCTTGATCACCGTCATGTTGTTGATGATCGGTGACACCACGAAGGGCAAGACCCCTGACCCCAGCTGCCGGGCTGGGTGATCGTCGGGGCGGAAAGTGATCGGCACGTGCCACCACTTCAGCGACTGCTGCGGCTCCATGTCCGACAACAGCGCACACACCTCCCGGGTGAGGCGCTTCACCGCGCTATGGGATGAAAGAGCGTAAGCCCCCCCATGGATGCAGGCGACGCCGCGGGGCTCCTGAAAGCCTGGCTCATCGTCCTCATTGTAGTCGGACCCGCGCTGCTCCTTAGCGCGGGCCTTGTCTCGTCCCCGGGGAGGCCGCTCCCTGCCAACGCGGGCTTGGGCTGGACCCCCCTGGGCTTCTTCTCTGCCGGCATCCCCGCCGGTAGGCTTCGCTCCAGCTCTGGGGTCATTTGGGCACTCGCGGGAGAGATGCCTGATGTCCCCGCAATTGAAGCAGGCGCCGGCTGCTCGGCGCTCCTCGTGGCGCTGTTCGCACCTCTGCTTGATGCCCTATAGGATGCGACAATCCTGTGCGTCATGGGTGGCGTTGGCGTGGATGGGGCAGCGGGGCGCGTCGCCCGGCTTGCCACCAGACCCACCAGCGGGCGAGGCCTTCTTCGCAGGCCTGGAGGCAGCCCTCGGTTCCGCGGCAAGCACTTGCTTCCCGCTGCGCTTCAGGGAGCCCTTCTTCTGCGAGCCCTCAGCGGGACTCGCGGTAGCCTTGGCTGCAAGTTTGGGCGCCAAGCGCCCTTCCTCAGCCATGGCACACGTGTGCACCAAGACGTAGAGCTCTTGCGTCGTTCGGATCCGGTGCTGGCTCAGTTTCTCACGCATCTTGAGGTCACGGACGTTAATGGCGAAGGTGTTGATGATGGCGGCAGCCTCCGCCTCAGGAATGAAGTAGGAGAGACTGAAGAAGCGGTTGAAGAAGCTCCGCAACATCTCCTCTTGCTTCTGCACAACGGTGTGCAGCTCTGCCATAGTTCCCGGGCGCTTGTAGCCGCCCTGGAAAGCACTCACAAACTGCTCACGCAGGTCAGCCCAGGAGGCTATGGACCCAGCGGGCAGATTGAGCAGCTAGGTCCCCGCTGATTTTTTGAGGACCATCGGGAACCAGTTGGCCCTGACCTTGTCGTCGGCGCTAATGGCATGCATCCCCAACATGTAGGTCAGGAGGAAATCCTTGGGGTTCACGGTCCCGTCGTACGTCCCGAGCGCCGGTGCTCAGAACTTGCGGGGCCATGTCACCTGGCGCAGCTCGCGGCTGAACGCGGTGCAGCCGTCCTCGGCGCCCATGGGAGCATCCTCCTGCTCCTCTGGGCATTGGCGTTCTGCCTCACGCCGGTGACGCGCTCCAAGCGCTGGCGGAGGTCTTCTTGCTGGCGGGCGTTCAGGACGGCCCGCGCATCACCCCGCGTAACGGTCGGTGACGAATCCGAGGACCCCTCAGGATCCTCGCCTCCTTGCCCTCCCTGCGGGGGAGGGTTTTCTCCCTGCCCCGAGACGCGGGGCGCGTCTCCGCGTTCCAGGTTCTGCCCTCTGCCTGAACCAACCGGGGCGCCTTCGCCTTGCGGTTGCTGGGCGGCGAGCGCAAGGAGCGCGTCCAGCTCCGCCCTCCATGCCTCATGCGCCGGCGTGCCTTGCGGTGGTTCGTAGCACACCATGACACGCGCAACTATGATGGCCTCTGTCAGGGTTTGGGTGGGAGGCTGCCGATTCTCTGACCGGCAGCCCTCCGCCCTGTCCCCGGCGCCCTCGGGTGAGTGGGGCGGGATTCCATCGGCGTCGCACGCGACGCGCTGTGCTCTTGGCGCAGCTGCCGCTGCGTGTCCTCGGCCGCGAGTGGACTCGCTGGCCGGCGCAGGCGGCGTCATGGCCTCTCGGGCAACTGGCTCCGGCACTGGGAGCCGCTGGCCCCCTCAGCCGGTTGTCCGCCAACGGTTGAGGAGGTGGAGGTGGCAGCTGCGACTGATGCTGCACCCGGGAGGGCTCAGGGTTCTCCTGGTCCTGCGACGTGGGCTGCACGTCGTGTGATCGCGTGTGCGCCGCGGGGGCACCACGCGGGTCAATCCGGGAGTCGCCAGCCCGCTTGGGAGGCATAGCAACGGGTTCTGTCGTCGGAGAAGACGAAGCTGACGTAGTTGTAGACGACGGCACCGGCGGTCTCCGGTGAGCTCTCCACACGCGCCCCCTACCTGGCGCGCCAGATGTCGTAGCCCGGGGCTTAGACACCGGGGATGCTAGGCACCCCCTTTCAGGTTCGGCAGTGGGCGTTGGGGATCGCTCCGGCGATCGCCAGCGAGGCCAATGTCAAGCGCAAAGAGGCACAAGTCCGTTTACCCAGGTTTGGGCCACCCTGATGTGTAAAACCCTACGTCCTACTTCTGAGTTTGTATTAGCCAATGAACAAGTGCTTTACAGGTTGCCGGGGGAGTCCCCGGGCGCTCTCTCCACTTCTGCTAAGTGGCTACTTGCTATTTCTGGGCTAAAACTAGAAAGAACCGAACCCTTTGACCGCTGGCGTTAGTCCTCCTTTTATACTCAAGGAGATACCGCAGGTGCCTCGGTGCATGGGGGACAAGTGTCGAGCAAAGACCCTATAGGCAGCTTGTCCTTGCTGCGCTGGCATGCATACATGGCACAAAGCATTGTACCTGGGGCGGTACGTGCCTTGGATTCACTGAGAGCCACTAATTGTGGGCTGACTTGACAAGGAATCACCCTTCTGTCGGAGCATTTAATGCTTGCTTGTGCCATACTCCACGCCCTGACCATCCCTGCTCACGGGGAGCCTGCCGGGCGGCCACATGGCGTCAATGCTCTGCCTGTGGGGTACCGGCCCTGTGGTAAATGCTTGCACCAGGGAGCGCTCTCCCGGCAAGTGACCTTCCCGGGGGGCGCCCTGACGGAGATTCTCTTGTTGCCTTACGGCATGTCCCCTGCAGCCCGGCTAGTCCTGCCGGGCCGATGACTTGATTGTCCTCATTCCAAAAACAAAGAACCCAACCAAGCTTAAAGATTTCAGACCAATAAGTCTTTGCAATGTCATCTACAAGATCGTCTCCAAATGTATGGTCAATCGCCTGAGACCGCTTCTTGACGGCATCATTTCGTAAACGTAAAGTGCCTTCATCCCGGGGCGTATGATCTCGAACAATGCCATAATTGCTTTCGAATGTTTCAACTCAATCAGGAAGAGAAAGGACAAAAAAGGCAAGTTCTGCGCCTATAAATTGGGCATGGCCAAATCCTACGACCATGTCGACTGGAACTTCCTTGAGAAGGCGCTCCGCAGATTGGGCTTCAGCGAATAGTGGATTCGCTGGACTATGGCATGTGTCACCTTCGTCGCCTACTCATTGAAACTTAACGGAGCCCTGCTCCCGCCTTTCCGCCCCTCCCGCGGCCTAAGACAAGGTGATCCACTCTCGCCCTACCTCTTCCTCCTGGTGGGAGAGGGACTGTCTGCCCTCATCAAGAAAGAGATCTCCGACAACAGACTTAAAGAACATCAAATCAGTAGATCCGGCCCGGGCATCTCTCACCTTCTCTTCACCGACGACTGCCTCTTGTTCTTCAAAGCTACTGCAAATCAAGCCCAAGCCGTCAAAAGGATCCTCGACAATTATGAAAAAGGTACTAAACAGCTCCTTAGCCAAGAAAAATGCTCTCTCCTGCTAGGCAATGCCTGTTGCCCATCTCAGGGTGCCAACGTGGCTGCTGTCCTAAACGTCAGAAACACGGGCTTCGATGAGAAATACATGGGCCTCCCGATCCCCAAGGGGCGAATGAAAGATGGCAAATTCCAGAACATCAAGGATCAATTCGAGAAACGGTGTGCTGATTGGACCGAAAAGAACCTCTCTACGAGGGGAAAGGAGGTCATGATCAAGGCTGTTCTGCAGGCTCTCCCCACATATGCCATGAGCGTGTTTAAATTCTCGGCTGGGCTTTGCGAGGACCTGATGCAAATCTCTCACAATTTCTGGTGGGGCGACGAACAGGAAAGAAGAAAATTCATTGGCTCGCTTGGGACCGGCTGATCCTCCCCAAAAGACAAGGTGGCTTGGGTTTCGAAGACTTCCACCTTTTTCAACCAGGCCCTGCTAGCTCGCCAAGCTTGGCGCCTCATCACCATTCCCGACAGTCTATGTGCCCGCCTGCTCAGAGCAAAATATTTTCCGGCAGGCAACCTCGCGGACATGCATTCATCCAAAATGCCTCTCCTTGTTGGAGAGGGATTGAGCATGGTCTAGAGCTTCTCAAAAGGGCCTGATCTGGAGAGTGGGCGACGGCAACAACATTCGCATCTGGCGCGATAATTGGCCGCCTGAGGCCCTGTTTGTTTGGGCTTCTGCTTCAGCTTTTGCTGCTTCTTACTCTCAAACAAGCACTTCTCCCGTTTACACATAAAGCTGAGAAGCACGTCCTGCAGCTTCTGGAGGGAAGCACCTTCCAACATGCTTCTGGAGGGAAGCACCTTCCAACATGCTTCTCAGCTTCATGTGTAAAGAAGAGAAGTGTTTTTTAGAACGCTAGAAGCATCAAAAGACTGAATCGCTCTCCATTCAGAAGGGTCGCAGACCTCATAGACCCAACCTCGGGCACTTGGCTGGAACAGCGCATCAGGGAGATCTGCATTTCTCCGGACGCCGACACCATCCTCGCTGTTCCTCTGCCCACTACAACGATGGTTGAACCATGAAACTTGAGGAACTTTCTCAGTACGCAGCGCGTACAGACTGGACCTTACCGACCACTGCCAAGCCTTGGCGCACGGGCATGGCATTACCCACCCCTTCGGAAACAGGCCAATTTGGGATCTTATTTGGAAAGCTGATGTTCAACCAAAGATTAAGATTTTCGGGTGGAAATTGGCGACCAACTCTCTTGCAGTATAGGAAAACATAGCTCACCGAATCCCAAATGAACTTCCTACTTGTCAGATCTGCGGTACTGAACCTGAAGACGACTACCACGCCATCATGATTTGCCCTCGATCGCGTGCCCTTCGTGCTGCAATGAAAGAACACTGGGACCTCCCCCCAGATAGTCGTCTGCGGTGCAACGGAGATGATTGGCTCATCGCTGCCCTGGCCAGTGTCGACATGACTACTCGCTCGAGACTGCTCATGTTGTGGTGGCGTGCCTGGCACCGCAGAAATAACATCATCTTCAATAATGGCGACTGCCCCTGCAAGCATCAATCTCCCTGCCCAGCTCGCCTTTGCGGTTGGATGCACACTGCTCTCCGGCGCTCCATGGCAAGGCCCCTGCCCACCTGGCGCCACCTGTGGTCCACTGTCCGCCTCCGCCGGACAGCACCTCGTCCCCCCCACCCCCCCTCCCAGCGGGTGGCTCAAGCTCAATGTGGATGCCAGCTACCACGACGACGATGGAAGAGGCGCCTGGGGCGCCATTCTTCGCGACCACACTGGGACCATTGTCGGCTCCGCCTGGGACGGTTCCGTGAGGTGCCTCGGTGCTGCCACGACTGAAGCTTTGGCGGCGAGGGACGGGCTCCGCTCCCTCCGGCACCTCATCCGTGGTCCCCTCTACCTGGAGAGCGACTGCATCGCTCTGACCAGGGAGCTCGCCCAGCCTCTCCATGGCCGCTCGCCTACTTCCCTCTTGGCAGCTGAGATCTTGGACATGCTCAGGTCCCTCGACGACTTCTGCATCAGCAAGACGCCAAGATCCACCAACACGGCGGCCCACGACATCGCTACTTTTGCCTGGTTAGGTGTGAGTTTGGGTGTGTTGACTGGTTCAGCGCCTGTTTTTTTGTTGGCATGAACCCAGTCGAAACTTGTAATGAATTTACCTGATCTATATACACACCGCTTTAAAAAAAAGAACACACACACAAGCGAGACCAAGACTCTTCAGTCTTCGTGGAGCTAAAGATGGTCTTTTGTGAAGCCAGTCCTCCTGGGTCTTTTTAGTGTTTATGACCATCTTATGGCAAGAGCGAACCGTGAACACACCGGTTTCCTCAAAATGCCAGGCCCAAAAATCCCCATAACTAGCAGTGCTAAAGGATAGCTCGGATAGCATCAACATCCATTGTGAGGAAATACTTAGGAAGTTTCTGCATGTTTCACGTGCCTTCCGTAGGGATGATCAATTCAGAGACTCGACCGGGGGAATCAAACGACACTTTCCATCACCAAACCGGCGGACAACGCCAGTTTCAATACATATCGCCCTTCAATGATGGCTCTCTAGATTTGAGATGGACGATCGCCAAGCAGAGCCTTCATCAAAGAACATGCAGGATAATATTCAGCACGTAGGATCCTACCACTTAGAGAATTAGGGAAGTCAGTAGGCGCCACGCTTGTCGAGCAAGTAAAGATAAATTGAAAAGTTCAATACCCCTGAACCAAGCCTGCTCATATACTTTGGCATAGTCATAGTCTCCCATGAAACCAGTGAGTCCTACGCTTGGTGTTCTTGCTTCCACACCAAAAGCGAAGCCCTCGTGGGAGTTTGAAACATATAGGTTGGGAGAGCATGCTCTACAGATTTAATTAAAACCTCCTTGCCCCCGACAGACAAAGTTAACGCGTTAACCAAAACGGGTACGTGACATTACAACCGGTTAGCTAGAGACATCTTTCACTCCTAGAAGATCACAATCATTTAACCAATAAACAATTCATTTTACTTCAAGTACCAATTGAATAAAGAGTTCATTGTATATCAAGTATCAATTGTTAGCTTGATCAGTCCACTCATTTCGTTTCGGTCTACAAGTCACGTAGTATTAAAATATTACTGCATTCTGTGATTCTCAGATGTAAATGGTGGGCCATCAGCTATAAGGCCTTCAAAAACATCCAGAGTTGTTACGGAAAAGTGGAAAACAGCTCACAAGCACAAGCCAACCCCAACAGGATATATCGAATATAACTAATCTGGCATTCTCCTGTTTCTGTGCCCCTAACAACTTCAACATTTTCATGAAAAGAAAACATTGGCATTCGACACCAAGTATCAGCTAGGCAACTGCTCATCTGCGGCTACGTCTAAATTACTCAGAGGAAGTTCCTTTGCACAGCTCCGGATGAAAAACGGGACGACAATCCTTGAGTCATGTTCTCTGGATCTAAAGCCACATTCTGCCGCCCGGCAGTCAGATCTTTCTCACGATCCCATGGCTTCCATGGGTGATTTTCCTCCCATCCTTCTTTATCTCGTTGCTTATGCTTCTTTTTCTCCTTTTTGCTCTCTCGGTGCTTCTGCACAAGAGATACTGATCTCTTGGACGAGTTGTATTTATCTACAAGAGAAGCATCTGAGCTTTTGCCCTTGTCTTCATATCCATCTGCAATTGCTTTCGCTTTGTTATAGGCCTCTAAGTAGCTGCAGCAAACAGAACGAGCCATTATGACATACAGAAATATCATGAGAAAATACTACTGTCTTGCGGGTGCAGAAAATAATTGATTGATAGCGTATCACAGAGAGGAAAAAACAATCAACGGTGGAACCATACTTCTGCTGTGCCTTTTGGGCTCTATCAAGAGGACTATCTGTCCAAACACTTGTGTCACCACGTCCTTCTTTACCATTCATACTGAATGACGTAGTTGAATGCATTGGTACTCCAGCCTGTGAAAAAAAAAAGTAGATATTATCAGATACAAACATGCAACAAAACACAAGGCATGCAAAAAAGGAAACAAGTAGATATTCTAGTCATTCACTTTTCTTTCAGGTGGCAGTGTGGTCATCCATTCATCCCGTGTAGGTGGTTCTTGTGGCTGTTTTGGAGCGGCCAAAAGTTCTTCATCACCCTCAAGAGATATACCTGTGAATGAAATAGCTACCATATTAATACCATGTTCTGCTCTTCATAAAATCTACTACTCCCTCCATCCCATATTAAGTGTCAAAATATTGCATGTATCTAGACGCATTTTAGGTATAGATACATCCATATTTGGACAAATTTGAGACACTTAATATGGGACAGAGGGAGTATAACAGTCTAGATCATTAAAGTCTTATAACGGGCATTTACAAGTGTACATAGCCCCCATCATGCATATATAATATATATGATGCTAATTATTACTTGAGGCCAACTCCAGTGAATAAATTTTACAAAAGGATCAACAGCATGAGTCATATTAGGTCAATAATATCAACAGAGGAAGACTTGAGAAGATGGACTTGCTGGACGAGAGAAGCAGGCAGGCATAGAAAGGCATGAGTGTTACACAGCTCTGGTAAGAAAACAAGCAGCCTTGTCTCAGTAGGATTATGATAACAAGGGTGTAGCAGAATAGGGATCGGCACAAGTATTAGTTTTTGAACTGGAAGGAAGAGGCTAGTTAACTTGGAACAATATCATGCATAGGAGTATAGCCGATTGTAATCTTTGGGGCAAGCAATAAAATCTACCCTTCTTGTTTTTCAGTTGTCTAGTATCTCTCGCCTACCCCGACTACCTCCTGCAATCCACCAGGCAGTGTCTACTATCGCTGTCTGGTCAGGCCACCAGTGAACCGCATCAAAGGAAAGCACATGTCCTTATCCTCATCTTCCACAGAGACATCACCAAGTATCAGGGCTCCTTCATGACTTCATCTACTGGGTCACTTGCTACTGCTTCATTAGCTGCCCAGCTAGCACCATCAGTTATAGCACCTCTGCTATCTGCCAGCCACTGGTACCAATCATACCCTTTGCTCCACAGTAGCCTCCAATTGGCCTTTCAAAGTACACTAGTCGTCCATACAGCAGGGATTTCCAAGATAACACAAACTCGACTCCTGATGTGCAGTGAGGCAACAACATACACTCAAGAGGGTCAACTGTGCAAGTGATTCTTCTGCGGCCAAAATAAAATAATGTCTTCTACCCCAATTCTAACAATCCTGTCCTCTCAAATCTACCTCAACTACCTCTGCAATCTGCTAGCCACAGTGCCTACTGACCACTGTCAGCTTGGGCCACACTGGTGAACCACCCATATACCTCCGTCGAAGGCAAGCAGTAGAACACATCATTATATAAAGCCATAGTCAATTAAACCCAACTAAAAATATATTCCTTCACAGTTGAACAAAATGAAGAAAAGAAGAGCAATTGTGTGTTGTTAGTGACACAAAATGGGATTTCAAATCGAGAGCAGCACATTAGGGTCTTCTCTCATAAAATATCCCATTGAAGACCAAATAGTTATTGCTATTGCTGCAACTGCAATGCATATCATTTTCCTATATTAGTAAATTTCTGAGTTGACGCTGTTGCCTTGTTAACATTACAGAAACTTACCTTGTAACCGTCTCCATTCTGCAGCCTCACGCATTGCTTTAAGCTCAACCTACAAAAATACATGAAAAATATAACATTGATTCATGCAACAGATAGTCGTACTGTCAGCAATCCTAACCACTAGAAAGATGATCTTGACAAATCAACAAGTTACCTCAAATTGTTCCATCTCCTCTTTCTTTTTTATCTTCTCATCTATCACACCTCTCTGCAATCATGGAAATTTGCTCATCACAAAATATCCGTAGAATTTTCGTCAAAAAAAATATCCGTAGAAAAGGGGAAAGCAAGCTGAGTCAACAAAATGGGAATTTATGGCATTCACATGGCGAGCTAGTGTTAAAACAATTAACAGTAAAAAGTAAAAACAAGCTGACAACATGAAAGGGTATATCCCTAGATTACCATGCCCACAAAGCATGTGATGACGCGTTCAGTACTAGGTACTCCACACTTGGCGTACAAGGGGACCCTGGCCGGGTAAGGAATCTACCCCATGGACACTAAACCGGTACCCTGACTCGGAAGGTTTTCTCCTATTAAAGGGTGTGATGGGAGTCTTGATGGGTACGAGTCTCGCCATGAACCGCCATACAGACCAC
Source organism: Brachypodium distachyon (assembly GCF_000005505.3). NCBI lineage: Eukaryota > Viridiplantae > Streptophyta > Magnoliopsida > Poales > Poaceae > Brachypodium > Brachypodium distachyon. The sequence continues at coordinate 12,516,541 of NC_016132.3, read as the reverse complement.
CTATAAAGAGGGGTCCTAGGGGGTCTAAAGGAGGGACAAGCGAGATCAGATCAACAAGGAGCAAGTCAGGAAATCCTCGCCAAGTTGCTAGTTCGATTAGCTACACAACCATCAGTATCGTGAAATAATAATGGTATTTGCAGGATGTAGGAGCCTATTGGCCTGAAGCTGGATAAACTGTGTTTGGCATATCTCTGAAGTCCACACGGTATCCTCTTGTTGCCACCAGCTCTCTACCATTCGCGTAACCATTGCTTGCAGGATCGATGTAAAGACCTACCCCACAGATGGATAACTGACAACTGGCACCCACCCTGGCGCAATGCGTCGATTCCGTTGAATCAACTTCATTGACTTCATCATGGACATCACATGACACGGCGGCGGTATCCTGTCTGGTTACACCGCGTACCTGTTCTCCGACGGGGTTGCTACAATAACCCTAGTATCTCATCAGAAAGAGCTAGTCAAGGCGAGCAAGTCTATCTCCGACTTACGACTCGATCTTGGGCTCAGAGGTGTTAGTACTAATCTTGTCATAATTAAGTTGTGGTATCTAAGAGAATCTAGTTGACTGTCAGTATATGGAGCTAGCTTAGTCTTGAAGTATCCAAGGTATGTAGGAGTCCTACTAGAAGTAAGAGTCTTAAGCCTTTGTGTTCAAATCAGTTTTGAATAGCACTGTGAACAGTAACCGACCTAGAAAGCCTATATAAGGATGTATCCCCTTTGTAAGAAAATGAAGTTTGTATCACTTGAGATATCTAATAAAGCTTCCTACTAGTAGAAACCCTGTGTGTGTACGTGTGTGTGAAGCACATTTAGACAGAGTTGTGTGTGCAAAGCTCATCTTTTAAAAGGTGAGAGGCTGAGAGCCCCCTAGCTACAAGAGGAAGAACGAGATAGCTAGCGGCTTGGGAGCTCTAGAAGTCCCAACCCTAGTCATAGCTCCGACTCCGCGTACAACGCTCCAGGTTTTCTGCATGATGAACCCATCATCGACAGATCAGGTGTTTCATGGACCCGGCCTCGGACGAAGCTCCGATCCTGGACCCTGCTCCAGGTTATCTACACACCCAGCGTCCGGTTTGACAATGGGATTCAATTCCCCCAACATGACCATCCCCTGCTTTGGCCAGTACCCAACATCAACGAAAATAAGGGAATCCGGATTCTGTTACCGATTGGGCAGCTAACCTTCGCAGAAAGCATCATAGGGACAAAGCACAGCTACAACTCGGGCGGCCCCTGGGCTACTGGTGCCTGCACTCAGAAGCACCGATACGGCTAGCTCGGCCATATCGGTGTGATGAGCATCTCTAACTCTAAAAGACTAACATTCACTAATCCGGCAAGCGTCCCTATTCTTGGAATGGTACCCACTTCCAACCAAATTTATAAATATTAAAAGATTTAGTAATTTCCTTTCCGCCTATCTCAAACTTCGTGCATAGCTACATATACTATTGTGTTGGACCATTCGCATGCCAAAATGAAGACAAGTCATACGAATCCTTGCTCCAAACTCAAAATGTGTGATGTTAATAAATATAGTCAATAGTGGTAGTAGGCGTGGTGGTGCCCCATCCGAGAACAAAAGATCAAATTTTGAACATAGCTCGTACGAATGTTCAGGAGTTGATTCGAAACTGCTCAAACCATAGACTCAAAACAACATGACCTATCTTCACGGGCTAGGTTTAGTTGGGTTCGAGCCAGCTAAACTGATAGGAACAGCCGCTTGGCAGGCTAGCACTACAAGCGCCTCCTCACTGAACAGAACGAACCCACAACTATAGGTTGTCTTTGTCTCATTGTTCTTCACACCTCAACCAACAGTCACAGCGACGATGACAAAAATCGGTTGACCAAAGGAGGAACTGAAACGCAGTGTGCTATGGCGGCCATAAGCCCACTTTTCATCTCAACTGTCGTCTTCCTGTTATGCAGCGTTTGTCAAGAGAAAAGAAAAGGTAAGATCCTGACTTCGATGCTTCACCCTGGACTCGGTCGGATATCTGGCTTTTCGTGTCTTCTTAGCTCCGCTTACTGCTTCTTCTTAACTGAGAAGCCAACACAGCCTTTTTGGATCTGATCGAATAGAACCTCGCCTTAGACCTTGCGACCGAATGCTCTTCGTTCGGATTGACGACTTGGACCCACTTCTCCATACGGTGAGAGATAAAGAGAGCTGTAGATTCGAACAGGTAACGCAGTTGTAGCAGCTTGCATGCCTGCGAGGCTAAGGTGACATGTGTTTTGGATCTTCCTCTCATTGCTTGCCTATTCTCAATGTACTGTGGATTCCACTCCCAGGGGCTAGACGCAGTGCTCCGGAAGCCACCATTCCACCACTTGCGCAAAGACAGCAACCCCGCGCTCCTACTCCTAATCGTCGTCATATAGGCACATGAGTATGCAGCAGGGAAGACAATCTCGCCGCAAAGCGCAAAATGTGGCGCTGGTGCAAAGACGATGGCTCCATAATGCCGTTCCTCCCCTATGTCGGCGTCCGGTCAATGACAGGGTTCGGTGCTGCTCCAGTTCTTGGCTGAGTTCAACCTGTACGACCCGTGTAAACAAGCTAGCCCAAACTATCACACCGTGTCACTTCTGGGTTCAGGCCTAATAGCTCATCATACCTTCCCTTTCCTTCTTGGCACAATATAACCTTTCATGGTTAAAAAAAACTCATTTAAACTACTCTTCCGTCCCATATTAAGTGACTCAAATATACCCAAATATGAATGTATGACTGTATCCATACCCAAAAAACATCTAGATACATGTAATATTTCGTCACTTAATATGAGATGGAGGGAGTATTATGCTACCTCCGCCAATTGAAATATCCAGTTATTTATTGTTTCTATAGAAGTGCAAGAGAATAGCTTTTGTAACTACTTGTCATGAGTGAAATCCGAGCATGAGGTATTCAAGATATGTACCTTTCCGGGGTCTTGTAAGTCTTTGAAAGCATTGTTCAACTTTACAAATGCCTCCTGAGCTGAAGGATGGGGGCACTTGTCTGGATGCACTAAAAGAGATAGCTTCCAATACCTACCATATAAGATAAGAGGAATAATCAGCAAGTAGATGGTTGAACGAAAGTACATGAGCAACAGAGGCAGCAGCCACAGGTGCTCTGACATAGAGATTAGTTTTACTTATTAACTGAGATGCCATGTTAGTTAAAAACTAAGGTGGTTAGGCAGGCAGCTATTGATCCAACCTGCTTTGGTAGTTCGAGGATGGAGGCTGTATTTGTCGTAGTTCAGCATGAAAATTAGATCGTAGTAGCTTGGGGGGTACCTTTTCCTCCAAGAAAAGGTAGAGAAGTGATACAGCGGTAGGATTTGAACTCACAACTCCCCATGCTCCTACCTGAGCAAACTATTTACTTATCCTCACAAATCTTACGATGTGATATGTACTACAGTAGACGCACCTGGCTCAACAAGCTATGCCATAGACTACATATCCTCATAAATCTTACAAATGGGTATGTTTAATAGGCATCCAGGGCTGGTATCCCACTCAATCAGGGTGTAGCTGCAACCCTGACAGGGTTAGTGATATCTACTGAGCTTTTTCTGATCATAAAAAACTCTAAAGTAAAACATTTTTCTGAAAAAACATAATCAAAGAACACTGACAGAGAGGAAAAGAAAAGGGTGAGAGGCGCGCTCTTTGATATCAGTGAACGGGCCACAGGGTAAAGTCCCCCACCCACCCACCCAAAAAATAGTACTTACACAACATAAATATAATACGACATGCAAAGTACAAAAACAGCACCTTTTCTTAATGTTCTCAGATGACATCTTCCAGTTTATGCCCAGAACATCATAGAGCGCGTCTGCATCAGCACCCAATATTCGAGTAACCTACAACCAACTCCATGAAAATAAAGAATTAAAGACCAATAAATAGTATACATCAAATCAAAACTAGATATGCGATACCAAATAGCCTAACAAAAATGATTTCCAATCGACCACAGTTTACTCAAAGCAAGAAAAATGTTAAGAGCGCTAAGTAGTTTGCCTATGACCAATATGATGGAACAGAAAAATTAGAATCCTGGTAACAACTTAACCAAGAAATAACATTACGTAATGCTCAGTACGAAATTTCGAAATACCAATACAATCACAGGTTAGATGATACTCTCTCCGATCCTAAATTGTTGTCGAAATATTACATGTATCTAGACGCTTTTAACGAATAGATACATCCATATTTGAGCAAATTTGAGTCAAGAATTTAGGATCAGAGGGAGTACATGCCAACTATTGGAATATATCTGACATCGTTGACAAGATAAACTGGCTCCACAAATAGATTATACGAACACTGCCAATAGCAAACTAATAAACAAAAGGGTAAGAAAACGGCCTAGTAAATATGTTCATGGCTCACAAACAAATGAGAATGGAACCTACACTGCACTTACGATGTCTTCTGCCAACTTAAAGGCCTAGCATAGACCATAGAGATGCGAATAACAAAGGACCTAAGAGGTTAAGACAACTTTTAGAGCTAAATATAACTAGTCAAAGCAGGAAACAATGTAGACCACACAAGAACGGCAGACTGTTGTGTCAACACTTGTACATACTACATAATTGTCATGCAGAACAATCTAAAATTATGTATAAACATTTGCAAATAAAATTGTCACTAAAATGTACCTCTTCAAATCGCTCAGCTTCATTTGCAGATGCAGCTTCAGCAACCATGGCAGGTGGTGGAGGTCCTATAAGAGAATCATTATCAGCTTCCAATTCAGCATCCCTGGAGGTAGAAAAGGTATATTTAGTATTAAGAGTATAAAACGGTGCTCAATGAGTTATGATTCAGTGACTCATTGGATGACAGAGGTAGAAAAGGTATATTTAGTATTAAGAGTATAAAACGGTGCTCGATGAGTTATGATTCAGTGACTCATTGGATGACAGAACTTCTTACAGTCCCTGCATTGTATCATAAGGTCACAGAAATAAAACCTTACCGGCACCTAAGAGCCTCTGTCATTTCAGCTGCTGCAGCTAGTAACTCACGTGATGGCATTGCAGGACCAATTACCCTACACACAAGAAACCTTGTTGGACAAAACTGAGAAATTATTTTAAAAGGCATCTTATTATTTTGCTGGATAACAAGTGAGAGATGAATAAGCATTTCCCAAAAACATTCAGCTACAATAAGAGCCCGCTAAATGCCAAATCTAGAAAACAGGAATTCTAGAAAAGTAGGATATTTTGTGCAAGAAAGAAAAGGCAGCAATTATGAAGCATCAACGAAGAGGATCCTGATATGGGTCCAGATTAAGTTATGTGATTTGCCTAGTCATTATACAGAACAGACACCAATAGCAAACATACAACACTGTACCATTCCCATGCAATCAGTGTCCTCTGGTAGCACCACTACAGTACAACCGAGAACTTGACATTTGATTATGGACAATTCACATCATACTGATTATGTACAGGCCAATATATCATCTACTGTTGAACAAATCATAAATCAGGTGAAGTTAAAAAAATACCAGGGGGGCAGTACATCTACTGCTATTGCTCAAACACTAAGAAAATCATATATCAAGTAAATAAATACGAAGACCTACGGGCAGGGTGCCCTTGATATTTTGTCTAAGCAGCCCCCTTTGTTTTTGTCCAAGTAGAAGCGAGAAACTCAGTTGTATACTTGCCCATGTGGAGTTGAACCAGGCTGGTTCAGAACACCCAATAGTACCTGGCCACTGAACTAGCGCTCAGTTCTCTCACAAATCAGGTCAAATTATCTGCCTGAAATGAACATCTGACCGTAGGCTGTAAACAGTCAATACAACATCTACTAGTATTACCCAAAGCATAAAAATAAATCAGTTAAATATCTGCCAGACCCAGAAGCAAGAAGGCACAACCACTTATTGTCATCAGTCCAGAGAACACTAATAATTACCTCTTTTTCGGGGTGTCATCTTCCCTGTCAACTTTTCCTCCGTGTGCAGGAGGGAAATCATCTTTATTTTGTACATCAAAATTAGATGACAGTAGTTGTTGTCTCTTCTGTAACATCGCATTCTCATTTTGATCATCCCCACATTTAGCACTTCCTGATAATATTGGTCCAATAATATCAAGAGTAGGAACTCTTTTTGGTGGTAGCAAGTAAGCTCCATTTGAACTTTCTTTCAGCTTCAGCGATCTGAAAAGTTTCTTCAGGCGCTTCACCAATGGCTTGTCAGATATTCCAGAAATATCAATGCCTTCACCGCCATCTATCATTTGAAGGAGCTGCGCGTTAACAGAAGTTATTATTTCATAGGGATATCAGAGATAGCCGATATGATGTAGAACAAAACTAACTAAAAGTAGGACAAAAAAATCTCTCCCTTCAACTCTCTCATATCCAGTGAAACTAGCAGCAACAGCAGCGAGCAAGCATTGGTAATACTATAACAGAAAGTGCATTTGAATAAGTACAAAATATAAGTAGATTGAATCATTGAATTGAAATGAAGTGGGCACGAACTGAAAATATACTTGTGTAATATTGTGGAAATATGTGCATGTGGCTGTGTGCAGTAGAGTGAGCTCAGAACCCTTGAAAATGCACCAAAACTAAATGAACCATATGCCATTTGAAAAAAAGTGTATGTGTTGGATTAACAAAAGAATAAACCAATCTATGCGAAATGTGCGCATCCTAGTTACAGCTTCAACTCCATTTACTAAAATGAGTGCAAGCCAAGCCACCATTGAAAATGGATTAGTGTGTACTTTACAACAAAAGAATAGAGTAAATATCACAGAAACCCTATAATTAAACGAAGTGTATCAAACTACTCCCTCCGTCCCATAATTCTTGTCGAAATATTACATGTATCGAAACGCTTTTTAGTAATAGATACATCCATTTTTGGACAAATTTGAGACAAGAATTATGGAATGGAGGGAGTACATTTTTTGGATTTTTTATCACTTAACCCTGACTTCTGTACTAAACTGTATCAGAAAACCCCTAATTTGGTCATCAGCTCAGGTAACAGCGATTCTGACAGTGGGTCCCACTTGTCAGCCTCAGAATCATAAAAGCGCTTAGGTTTAGGCGGTCCAGTGGTCCGCCCAGGTCCGGTTCTTGGCCGGTTCAGACTGGTTCGGTTGCGCCTGCCGCTAACAGTTCTTATGCCACCGCTGTCCCATGCCTCTCGCTGCCCGCCGCTTCGTCTCTCGCGATGGAAGAGGGGAGACTTCACATGAAGCGGCTAGTAAGTACATTGTGCCCCTTAAGTTTTTCAGGCCAGTTTGCGGATTCTGTTCTGCCCGGGTAAAATTGGTACCGAAAAACACGAGTTCGGTAGACTGAACTCACGTTTTTCCGTTCCGATTTTACAGGATCTGCTAGAGTTGCTCTAACACTCTGCCCTTCCAGAACGCCATCTTCTATGCCTAGTTCTTTGACGACAAGAACAGCATGCAGCTGTATCTCCCCAAAGGCACAGTGGCTCACAGAATCTCCATAGATGGTCTCAGGGTGGCCTGAACCGGTCCGGACCAGCCAAGAACCGGACCGGACCGCCTAAACCTAAGCCTTTATATAATTCTGAGGCTGACAGGTGGGACCCACAGCCGGAATAGCTGTTAGCTGACCTGATGGCCGAATTAGGGGTTTTCTGATACAGTTTAGTTCAAGAATCAGGTTTATGTGATAAGAATTCCAAAAGGTGTAGTTTTCTGATACACATTGTTCAACTGCAGGGGTTCTGTGATATTTACTCAAAAAAATAATAAGAAAAGCATCTTCAGTGCATTCCATTAGAAATGCTCATTACACTGTCACTTGTAAAATAGATCTAGGGATGCACAAACCAACTAAGTATACTTCTACTAGCAGAATAACTGTAGAAATGAGAAACATAAGATTGAAATACAAGAAAAGAACAAAATGCGATATTAACATCAAAATGCAGTTTCTGTTTGAATTATTGCTAAATAAAAAATGACATTCATGTGTTACTATTAGTACCATAGTTTACCAAGACTATTTGCAGTGCAGTGTTAACAATTAGTAGATGATATAAATCAAGAACTTTGGCGTCTTTTATAAAATATAGACAGGTCATTCCAATGATGCACAGTAAATGTAACAGATTGGTTCACACTGTAATATCCTGATATCCCACTCTCTTTTACATTTTTAAGATACTAGCAAAATACCGGGGCATTGCTACAGACTTAAAAAATACACCGCATGTTTAAAGAGAATAATGTACTATCATTCCTTATCTCAGCTAAAGTAATCCATAGCCATTCTCATCTCAGTGGTTTGTGCCAAATGAACAGGTGGCAGCCACAAGTTGAGATCTTTACAGGAATAAAGACTACAAATTACGACTCAAAATATCTTCACAAATATGGATTAGAACATAACTATAATTTATCCACTTCAGCTGTAACAGCTATAGTTTTCAATTGGTAAGAATACTTCATCGGATAGACTACTGTCTTATGCAAATTAACTGATTTTTTTCTTTTATTGTGATGTAATTTGCAGGTCTAGAGTCGGTCAACCTGTAATAGAAAAATCCCCAATGAAGAACTTGAAATGAATTATTGAAGATTGTACCTGACAAAGCTCACCAGCAACAGCTGGGAATTCACTGAGAATGCCGCGCACAATCTGCCGCGCCTCCTCATTATCTGAATCCTCTGAACCTGATCCAGAAAAGTCACTGGCATCGCCATGGCGCTGTACCCGCCCCTCATCCCTGCGTCTCCTACGGCGGCGGCGACGGTTTTCGTCGCGGGAACAGTGTGAGCGGCCACTGCTTTTGTGGTGATGATGTTGGCGATGGGACGAGTTGGACGACTTTCTGTGCTTGCTGCCGCTATGGCTCCGGTGCTCGAGACTACGGCCGGGGGAGGAAGCCGAGGAAGGGTAAGAATCGGAGTCAGATGATGGTGAGGCGTCCCGAGATCTCTTGCTGCTGCGGCCGCGGCGGCGTTTGCCTTCTTTCTCTCCGTCGCCTCTTCCCATCTTAGGGCTCATTTGGTTGTGAGGGAAATAAAAGCCTGGGAAACAAAGCCCTAGCGGGGATTTTTAAGAGCACACGGGATCCCCTCCCACCATCGGGGAAATCTCAAGCATCCCTGTTGACGAAATGACCATGGAGGTAGGGAAGAAATTCTACAAGGAAGCTAGTGGCATATGCAATCAAAAAGGGATGCTCATAGAAGAGGAGCCGCCATGGATCTGCACAAGGAAGCTGTTGGAGGAGGAACTACCGCCTGATCGTGAAGATAAGAAATTGTAGGAGGAGCCGCCGCCGGATCTGTGTAGGGAAGAGACAGGAGGACGGGTCGGCGCCGGATCCAGCAGGGAAGAAACAGAGGGGCCGCCGCCGGGTCGTCGCAGTGAAGGAATTGAAGGGCCGCCGGGTATGCTCTAGGACGCGGCGTTAGGAGCGACGCGGGACAGAGGGAGGGGGAGGAGTTCGTGCGAGCGAGAGAGAGAGAGGATTAGCGCAGGCGCGAGAGAGCGAGGAGAGAGACGAGGTTTTCTCCCCGACGTCCCCACACGCGGATTCTTTCCCCGCGGAAACGGCGTGGATGGCAGGATGGGGCCGAAAAGACACGGGATGGAGGGCAGCCAAATGCGCCAGTGGGCTACCCAGAGCTAAAGTGCCCCGTGGATTCTAACACCGGGTATTGGGCCGGGATCCCGGGGGGATTCCGAGGAACCAAACGAGCCCTTAGGGATGGGTTTCGCGCTGGCCCAACCTGCAAACGGCGCAGACGAGCGGCGGCCGCGGAGGCGTACCACACGGGACGATGCGGAACGTAAGAGGAGCGACACAGCCGGTAGGGCGATAGACTAGGCGGAGCTAGGAGATCACCTGGGAACGCAGAGGAGCTAGTCGCGCGGGACGTCGGCCGAGGGAAACCCTAGCGTGGGAGGGGGGCGCGGGAGACGCTCGGCGGCTCGGGGCAGGAGCAGCGGAGACCAGAGCACTGCAAGATCAGTAACACACTGCTCCCTCCATCCCCGGTTTATTTCGAAAATTTACGGAGATTTTCTTCGAAAAAAGACCGTCACCAATTAATGTGTACCTAATAATAAAAACAATAGTGTTTCTGTCGTTGGTCTTCGTCCCGGCAATTTTGTGTTTTGCTCCTTCCTTTTTTTAGAAATCAACGCGCAGTCCCAATTGAGAACGGAACTGGGCTTTTCTATAAAAGCTGAGGTTATTTTGGCAAATCTCCACTGCCTCCACCCCTCCTCCTCCCGTGGCCGCTCCTTGCGCCCGTGCCCGGCGCCGCCGGCCCGCTCCTCCACCTCCTGTCCCCACGGGGTGGCCGCCGCCCCCCTGCTCCTGCTCCCGTGGCCACCAATCACCTCCTCCTCCAGTGGTCGTCGGGCACCCCGATCCATTCCTATTTCACTTTGCCCTCGGATCGAGGAAGCCACGTAGAAAAAAAATATCCCTCCTCACGCCGCCGCCTCTCGGGGGGCCCACCGCCGAGTGCTCCCGACGCTCGATGAGGGCGTCCCCTCCACTCGCAGCTACCCCTCTGCTGCGTGTTGCTCGACTTCTCCATAGACCGGGGCAGGGACTCGGAGCCCCTTGTTGGGAATATGCCCTAGAGGCAATCACGTATGATGTAATTCCCAATGTATTCATAAAGATTATTGAGTTGTCCTTTTTTGAACATCTGATATGTATCATTGAATATGTGATTTGATTGTGAAACTATGTATTCATGTTGTTCATACTAAATTGTCCTTAGTCATTGAGGTTGTGCTGGACACATAACCTAAACTAATGTGAAAGTTGGCTGATGACTCGGTTCCACTTGTCATGGGCATGGTGATGTCATTCCAGCTTACACGGACTCGGCTAAAGAGTTTAGCGAGTCGGACTGACCCATATTGAGATGCAACGAGTAGGTCGTCATTTGCATGTCTCAATCAATGTAATCCTTAGACCTGAGGTTATCGCACAATCCGAGTTGTGGATCACCAACTTAGGTTCTGTCAAACGTTGTTCCGTAACAGGGCAGTTATAAAGGCAGAGTTCGGGTTGACTGAGAATCAAGCCGTGTGATGTCGATAACCAAGATGGGATTTTGCCCCTCCGACTGGAGAGATACTCTCTGGGCCCTCTCGAGTGATAGGATTCGGGAAGCATGGCCATGCGCGACTCGGTTAACTGTTAACCGGGTCGATCAACTAAGAGTTAGTCGGATGAATCGTATATCACGGATCGAGAAGAGAGTTAAACTATTAAAGGGATGACGATTAATTGCCTATAGTTCGACAAGGTATATCGTGAGGCAAAAGGGGCTAAGACGTATGTCACATTGGAAGGTACGTCGTCATGACTCGATGGTACTTGGGAGTCGGCACGTTCTGCTAGGAGCCGCTACCGATTGATCGATTGAGAGTCGGACTCCAATCGTGTCCAAGTCGCCATGAGCCTGCGGGGTCACACACTTAAGAGCGGGAGCAAGTATTTGGTCGGGTTGGACCCGAACCGGAAATGGACTGACAATGCGAGTTGGACTCGCAGAGTGGATGGGCCACAAGTGCTGGAGCCCACTTCCACTCGATATATAAGCAGGGGCGTGGGATGTCCAAGGGGCACGGTTCGCCACTCTCATGCGTTGAGAACCCTAACCCCATTTAGTCCAACCGTCGCACCGTACCTAGCAGTCCGCCGCCGGAGCTCCTCCTCGCACGTGTGGATATCGGCAGAGGTGTTGTACCTTCAGCACTTCGACGATCGCGGGATTGGATCGACTGGATCGGATCGAGGGACTGCACTGCATCAAGGCGCTGCATTGATAATCCGCAACTGCGCATCTAGTGGTAATCCTTGTGGCCTTCTACCTCGGCTAGATCTTGGGAGTTCACGTAGGAAAAGTTTTGTTTATCTCTATGCGCCCCTTCACCCCTCGCCTCACGGAGGCGATGGTCTCGGCCTGCGTGCGTATGTTTGCCATCAACCTATTCGGGTTCTTCCCGTCCAAGGTCCGGCTAGGCGGCAGGGAACCAGGAGGCCGACGTGGACAATCCGTTCTTCGACCTCTCATGGTACCACCTACTGGTCGTATCTCTGGTTGTTGATGCGAAGGTGGCCGGGAAGTACATGTTAGAATTTGTCTAACAGTGCATGAACAATTCGTTTATCTCTAGGCTGCCCGATTTGTTCTAGATAAAAGGATTGCTTGAAAACATTTTGCATATGATATATGAGAAATTCATGGGCGGTATACGCCATAAATCCGCAAGGCTGTGAGCAATATCTTCTATAAGGCAGACCCCCACAATGGGATTGCAGAGCTCTTGGAGGTGTTTGGGAGTGTGATTAGTGGGGTTTGCAAAGACACTGAAGGAGGAGCATAAGTTGTTTCTGTGGAAGGCATTAATTCCTCTTTATAAATCAAAGACAGTGCGAATTTACCTGCCACAATTGACGTACTGCATTACTCAGTTTATATATTGACAAGGAAACGAAGCTCTCAGGGACTGTGAACAGAGGCCTATTGGAGTATTGGCCAATGACAACAGTCAGACGGAGATGATGTTCTTGGAGGACGTTCTGAAATTGACAGGAATGCATGAGTTCCAGAAGTGCGCGCATGGTTCCATTGTTTCGAAAGGGTTGCACACTCCCTCAACAGCTCTCATTTGCAAGTAAAATTTAATCTTTAAAAGTCTAATGGGCTAATGGACAGTTCTGGCCGCTTTATTATTTTCCTTTATTAGCTTATAGCTCACATTATTGAACATCCGCTCAAATCACAAGCGGCATGAATAAGTAGCTTCAGTATGTAATTATCAATAGTATGTAATTATCATGGACGAGTAAAGTATTTGTTTTGGGTTAGATTGCATATGGTTTCTTTCAATTGAGTTTTTTGTTTTGTTCCTGTATTCCAATGGCAGGTCCGTAAGAACTTTGATTAAATTTAAAAGGGAATACAACATCGTCTGTACAAACAAAACACATGCCACGTTTGACTAATACTTAGGAAGTAAATTACACTTTGATTAATACTCGTTGTTTGCTTATTTCGAATGAATGTTAAATTATGCCGTTGTCCTTTTTAAAATGTGAATTTCCATGTGCATATGTTTAAGAGGCCGTGGCAACGCACAGGCACTGTGCTAGTTAGGAAGTAACATGTGAGGAAAAAAAGTAAAATGCGAAGTTGGTTTCATTCTCAATTTATTCACTGTATTTTGTAAATCAAAAGTTACGGTTCATGAACTTGTACGTATGTGTCTGTTTCCTATGACAGCTCAGCTTGGATGTTTGCATTTTGGCTCCTGAAAACACAAAAAAATGCGCCCTGATCCTTGTGGATTATTTTTCAGGTGGCAAAAATGCAAAAATCCGAGCTAAGCCGGCATAGTCTATGGACCCATACGTACAAAATATTGTACCGATGATCGTATTTGAGATATTTCGTCAAGTTCACGGACCATAACTTTTTCGGTTTTCAAAATACAGCGACTAAATTTTGAAAAGTGCAATGATCATGAGAGCATTTTACTAAAAAAACATCGTTCTTACTCTCTCCTAGCGGCGGTGCTTTATCACATGCCGTCGAGAAACAAGATTTCCGATAGTTGTTTCGCTCAATTTGTTCCCATCCAATGTTACAGAACTTGGCTGACCAAGATTCTCAATAGTGTCGGTGCAAAGTCATACAAATTCCTAATTTTTATGGTATGTTACCACGGAGAAGATTGTAATCCATATCCATGTACAACAACCCGTGGTCTAGAAATTTTTGTTGTTTCTTAGCCAAAACGTCTCGAGACTACCGGAAAGATTGCCTTCGCGTACACAATAACATAGTGAATCTGAAGAAATTCGAGAGTAAAGAGCTAAGGGTGTTTGAATTGGTGCCAAAATGCAGCACTTCAATTTTTCTAGTCATGATAAAACATTTGGAGTTTTTTAAGTAACTTTTTGACATGTCAATTTTTGTAGCCATTATTATTATATTTTATTAAAGGCCCCGACTGGGTTCTCATCCCTAATTTCGCACCGGCCCCGAAAATCTCAAGACCAAGCCTGGATCTTCCTTTCTTGCTACGTGTTGGCTAGACTAGAAGGCCCAGCAAAGCTCAGATCGCTAAGTACAGCTGCTTCTCCACTCGAATAAAACTCCTGCTTGTTCCTCATTTCAATTTCCCCACAGAAAATTCTTGCTTTTCTCCACAAATTAGATCGACATTTGACCTGCAACCGGCGGTAGCCATAGTTTGCTCCTGGTCTGATTTGCTTGGCACTGCATTAGCTCAAGTGAGAAGTGCATGATCAGACACAAGCTTCAGAACCAATGGTTCATGGGAGCAGTTACGGAAGAGCAAGCATGGAGGTAGCAACCAGCGGATAAGAATGGCTGCTGGAACTTTCGCGGCTGCAAGTGGTCGTCGCAGAACATGCAGGATGGCGAGTGACAAGGGAATTGAAAGAAATATGGCCGAGAGGCAATAATAAAATGGTTATTATCTTATTCCATGTTTATGATAGATGTTTATTTCTCATGCTAAAATTGTATTAACCGGAAACGTTAATGCATGTGTGTCTAATAAACAAACAAGAGTTCTTAGTGATGTCTCTCATTTAACTAGCTTGTTGATTAACAGATAATCAAGGTTTTCTGATCATGAACATTGGATGATGTTAATAACAGGGTCACGTCATTAGGAGAATGATGTGATGAACACACACCATAGTAGGTATAGAAATTCGATCAAGTCTTTTAAGTTTACATTGATGTATCAAACACATACGAAGTAGCCCTGATCCTTAGACCATGAGATCATGTCAATCACTGACACCGGAGGAGTGCTTTGATGACATTAAACGTCACACCGTATCATGGTGACTATAAAGGTGGCGTTGGGTACTCTGAAAGTATTAGTTGAGGCTCAGTTATCAAGAGTGGGATTTGTCCATCCAGATGACGGAAAGATATACTCTGGGCCCTCTCGGTGATATCACATCGACACCGCTTGCAAGCACGTAACTAGGTCACAAGGATGTCATATCACGGAATGAGTAAAGAGTACTTGTCAGTAACGAGATCGAACTAGGTATAGTTGATTCCGATGATCGGATCTCGGACATGTAAAATATCGCAAGACAAAATGAATTGGTTACGACGTTTATGGTTCACGCGATCACAAGATTCATCGTTGAATGAGTGGGAGTCATTACGGATCATCCCGCTGATGATAATTGATTGGAGATATGTCTCGATCATGTCCACATCATTCACGAACCGTAGGGTGACACACTTAAGGTTCATCGACGCTTTTGAGTGGATACGGAACACCGGAGAAAAGATTGGACAGCGCGCGCGGCGATTGTTTGCAGGAGCACCGAAATTGTTTCGGGATATCAGAATAGTTCAAGGGGATAAGTGTTAATGTTTGTTGATTAAATGAATTGACAAATATTAAATAAAAGAATTAAAAATGTTTTATTCGTTTATGGGAGAAAACCCCCTTCATTTTGAGTGGAGTTTTACACCCATTATATATGGGGACCTTTGAGTTTGTGAGTGGAGTGTCCACTCACATGAAGAGGGGAGAGGTGGAGGCACCCCTTGGGGCTGTTGCCCTTCCACTCCTATATATACTAAGGGGTGGTGCTCTTCTCTTCCTTACACACTCATTTGCACCTCTTGGTCCCTTCCTCCCGCTGCTCCACCTCACGAGCCATGGCTTAGGCGAAGCCCTGCTCAAATAGTTTCTCCACCACCACCACCACCACGCCGTAGTGCTGCTGGAGTTCCCGGTGGATCCACTACTTCCGTTGCCCCGCTGGAACGAGGGATCGGAGGTCGTCGTCGAGCCGTACGTGTGACCGAGTGCGGATGCGCTGCTCGTTTGCACCGCTCATCTTCGCGATCTTGAGATCGGCAAGTGATCGTCTACATCATCCACGAGGACCGTTCTCGATAACAAAGCTTTTGGTCTTCGAAGGTGAGTCCTTCTAGACTACGGTTTACCCGTTACTTTCATCTCCTAGATATGATCTTCGCCCGTTTGTGGTTTCAACCGTAGGAATTTTTTTGTTTTCTATGCAACGAACCCTTCAGGAATGACCCTTCGGGTCCTCAACCTTCGTATACCTAGTACAGCCCAACAGGCAATCCCCACGAAGGCCCATCAAGTATACGCAAGTCGAGTCCCTTAGAATGTGGCACAAGCTAAGGAACGTAATCTTACTATAGCAGAATGTACTGATCTGATTGTAACCATCCCGATTATCACGCCCAAGACCTAACCGCTTGTATATAAGGCTAGGATGGGAGATCGTGAAGGGCGATCCTCTACACACACGCTAGATCCCATCTGCGCACCATAACCTCAGAGCTTCCCTGTAACCTTGATCAATACAAAACACCAAAGCAGGACGTAGGGATTGTTACCTCTTTGAGGGCCCCAAACCTAGGTAATCCTTGTGTCCCCCTAGGTCCTTGTTAGTCGACGAGGTTGTTGGTGCACCCCGTGCTCTCCTTAGTCGAAAACCCTCGAGTTTGGGTATTGCCGAGTTAGAACCTCGTCAGCAAGGATCGATTGCGGTGTTCTGGAAACAACGGAAGAGCGAAAATAATGGCGCCAAGTGTTGTGTGATTGTCGCCCAAAACGATCACAGGATAATAATTTGTGCCTTTCCATGAGCGTTATCCCTTGATGGGTCTGGGACTGTTGCCCGTCTGACCAGGAAAGCAATAAGCAGGCAGCGCAAATCCAAACCACTCAGATGTAAACAATGGCTCTTATTTTAGAACCGCAAGCTTGTGTCGTCAGGGCAACTCCCAATGCATCACATCTTATGTTGTATTATATTCATTAAGTACATGTTTAGATACAACTCTTCCAATGCTTTGTATCTTAGTGTTGTATCTAAATAGTCTCTCATTTATTATGTTTTGTGAGAGGGAATTTATGAATTTTCTTGGATTTAGAGCTAAGAATTGTATCAAAATTAAGATACCACATCAATCTATCTCCTCTTTAAATATCCGTTCACCTCAGCTTTTTGATTATGTGGCAATTTTAGATACGGTACACGTCATTGCATTGTTTAAAGAGCCTGAAGTTGTCAAATTCCGAGATTAGATACAAGACATCCAAACAGCGGCGGCATGCCAGATCTGAAAGATGTGATGCCATTTCAAATCTGTGATATCAAATACATGTGTCTTTATTAGTTTTTATTAATCATAAGTTATGCTTGTATACAAAGGATTTGTCAAAAAGCCAATTCATCACACAGCTCTCAATGTGGCACCACTATGGATGGCAATGGGTACCCGATCCCCGAATACCTGACGGGTCTAGACCTGATTAGCAAACGGGTATGGTAAGGAATCAGACCCGCGGTATAAACGGGAAATTTTTGGACCCGTCGGGTCTGGCGGGTCCGGGTCTGGTAGTGCCGGACCCGGCCCCGGATCCCCGTATACCCGATTCAAATTACAGCCCAGAGTACGCATAACTAAAAACCGTAGCTTCCAGTCGGTCACTCCCCAATCCCCATCCCAGTCCCCACGAGTCCACGGTTTAGTTTTTTTAAATAATACGATTTTTTTAATCATTTTCAAAAATAATACGCGTTTTTCAAAATTTCAAAAATAATACGGCCTCAGCCTCGTCCAGGCCGAATGGGCCCAGTCGGCCTGGCCGAAGCCGGTTAGGCCAAGTCGGCCTAGGCCAGGCCGACTGAAGCTCAGTTGGCTTCGCCCAGGCCAACTGGAGCGGTCGGTTTCGGCCAGGCCGACTGGATGCAGTTGGTTTTGCCGAAGCCGATTTAGGCTTATCAGCTTCGCAAAAGTAGTTGGTTGCATGATCAATGCATACACGGTCGAGGCCAATTTTTGTCTGGAATCCTTGCGGTTTTTTGAACTAAAAGACTTGACAACTTGGATAAAGTAACATACATCGATAATGTGCTGGACAATATTTGTGTCGATTCCTTGCGGGTTTTTTGAACTGAAAGACTTGACAACTTGGATAAATTAACATACATCGATAATGTGCTGGTTACAGAACCAAGGCACGACTAAATTAACATACATCGATAATACCGCAATTGGACAGAATTAAAGATAGCAAATATAATTGAAACACGGTACAAGCACTACTGAGTCCACTTAGGCCATTTTCCGCTCGTATCGCCACATTCTTCTGCAGCCTTTGCCTCTCTCTTTCTGCCTCACGAGCATCCTTGCACCTTCGTTCCTCCTCTTGCATCTCAAGCGCTTTCTCCCTGTTTTTCCTTAGTGCTTCATCAAAGTAACGACGTTGTTCCGCCCTATGCTCTTTCAGCTCTCTCTCTTACTCCTCTTTCTCCTGGGCTGCAGCTTTTTCCGCACACTCCTCCGCGTGGAAACGCTGCCATGCACTTCGGGACCTTGTTTTAATCTCTTTCACCACCCAATCCAGCATCTTCGTGTCAATCCAACGATACCACATGCATAGGGGCGGAGGAGACTACAAAATAGCCTAATGTTACAAATAAATCGAATGTGACACACACAACATGTTTAAGCACACCTATATGTGCTTACCGGAGGCTTGTCGTACGGCGAAACCGGGATTAGGTGGATCATGCTCATAGTTCGCACACATGAAAAACTTCATACCCAGCTTATCTAAAAAATCTGTCACCTCCTTCACCTTGCATAGATTGCCGCACCAACACTTGAGATGTTCCACCCTCGGAGGCAACATCGCTTCTTTCATCTTCCTCGGCCTCTCGCCCTGGACGGAGCAAGTCAAACTCATTGGGGGACACTGGAATATTGGAAAAAACAGTAGTGGAAAGGATGCTTGGAGGACTACCACAGATGAGGTATTTATAAGCTCTCAAACTCATTCTCCAGCCACCGTTTCCTGCCTGATTTTCCCGCCAGCGTTTCCCACCACCGTTTCTCGCCTCCTTTTCCTGCCAGCGTTTCCTGCCTCCTTTTCCCGCCACTGTTTCCCGCCTATTTGTATCTTCTATAACTATAAAAGACCGTCCATCGTATTGAAGTGTAGTCTCACCATTTGTCTGGGAAGATGTCGTCCGGCTTCCCAGATGATCGTAGATTTTGGTCAGGTATGTCCCGGAGGCTATTTTGGTTAGCCGGTGATTTCAAGGTAGACAATAGGATAGTTCCATGGGACAAACTCATTAGTAGTGACACCCTACTAACTGAGCTGGGCCACCAATTAAGAAGGTGCAATTTCCCATTGAGGACTTCTGCAGAGATACGGCAAGAACTGCTAAGGTTGCACGAAATGTGAAAGAAGCACAATCAAGGTAAGAGTGAGTCATACCTACAATGGGCTAGAAAACATCCATTGTTATGGGTTGAAGAAGAGGAATCTGATGAAGATATCTTCATGCCAAGCAAAACGGGTAAGAGTTCTTCATTGTCCAAGGGGAAGAGTACTGCACCGTCGAAGGGAAAGAGTACATCATCGTCCAAGGGCAAGAGCACTTCGTCTTCGTAGGGCTAGAGTTAGGTTATCTTATTTTAAGTTGTCGGTTTTAATTTCAGTCTTTCTATTGCATATGTATTTCAGTCCTACCGTTTTTTATTTGCAACTGTAAATTGAATAAGAATGCGAAAAATAGTAACATGTCTCTCTCATACATAGGTATAAATATGTATCATACATAGGTATAAATATGTCTCATACATAAGTAGAAATATGTCTTATACATAGATAGAAATATGTCTCATATATAGGTAGAAATAAGTCTCATGCATAGGTAGAAATAAGTCTCATGCATAGGTCCTACATGCAAATATCAGGCACGGCGTCTGGGACGGCATTCCGGGGGTGCCTGTGGCGTGGTCCAGCCATACCTATGAGGTGGCAAAACATTGCGCGGAGGAATCACGGACCCATCCTCGCGATACTATGTATCCTCCTGTGTGGGGTCTGGTGGCGGAGTATTGAACATCCAGCTGTGTTGGACAGAATAGTCCTCTCCTTGAGCGTGATCACTACCCCACGAGGGTTCGGACAACGACGACTGATGCCCGTAGGCTCCTGCATGTGGGAAAGTACTTAGCATTAGAATTGTGTAGCAGTCGTGGTAATGAACACAATAGATAGAAATATACATACCCTGTGGTTGGGTCTGTGGACAAAACTCAAAGTTCATCGTGGGACTCTGCTGGTGCTGCCACGCCGAACCTCCAGCCTGAAAAGAGGGGGCTGCTGCTCCCACGCCGAACCTCCAGCCTGAAAAGAGGGCTGCTGCTGGTGCCAGTAGTCGAAAGAAGACTGCGGCTGGTGCCACGACGAACCTCCGGTCTGCTCAGGAGGTGGTGGCCTGGGCGTCGACTGCTTTGGTAGACGTGGACGCGGGTGGTGTCGTGGGTGCGGTGCTTCCTGCTGACGTGGCCGTTGCTGGTGCGTGGAGGGACGCGGGGGCCGTACGGATGCCTGGTGATGAATGATGTCCAAAGTGCGGGTGCACGTGATAGCCACGTAAACAGAGCGTAGCTTCTCCTCCATTCATCTAAGCCAGGACTGGTGCGGCTCCCGTGGTAGTAGAAGTGGATCGGTCGAAAGCGAACGTCCATACGCAACGAACTCGGCCTGTAAATCCTGTGTCAACTGAGCCTGCAATTGGCACGAAGAGAATTACATATATATGGCAAAGTACATAACAAACACATGCATTATGTTAAGAGAAAATATTTACCGCGTGCTGTCTAGAGCCTGAAGTAGACTGGCTAGGGTACATATCTTGCAAACTCGGCTCTGCTGTCTCCTGTGGGTGAGAGTGTTGAATGATGCTCAATCGGGTAGCTGTCATGTACCTCTGCAAATAGCCGTTGAATAGATCGAGATCAAAGGCCTCCAATGGCCAAACTCGTGTCATCGCAGTCTCCCACTCTGTGACGTATGACTGAACCCTCTGCAGCCACTGAGTCTGAGTCCTGGTACTTCCCTTCCTGGTAAACCTAAGATCACAATAGAAAGTTGAACAATTAAATTATGGACCATTCTGGACGACAATCATAAATTGTAGAACCGCACATACCTGTGGACAATCGGTGGAAGTGGATCCTCCGTCGGTGGAGGAACAACCAACTGGCGTGCCCCAAACTGCCTCATGACCCTCTGCTGGGCCATCTCCTCCATGCAGACGTCGAAGATGATCTATTTTGTCATCCAGTAAGCGTAATCTCTCATGCAGACCATGGAGATCCCGCCAGGGTATCTAACATCGATGGCGTCCGATGTGTACGGCTCCCAGACAACCGCCTCAAAGTGCAACACGTCGAACTGCTCATTGAATGATGGGTAGCAATTCTTGACCTGATGGTGTGCAAACCGTCTTTGTAAAAAAACGAAGTTAGTTCATTCATGGTTTATGTAAACTAATGTATAAATTTTACATTTGACATACCTCGTTACGTGTCCAAATTGTCGCTAAAGTAGGCAGGCCGATGTGTTCTAAGTCAAACAACTCCTGTTCAGGGTTAGGGTGATCACCCGTAACGTCTGGTCGGCCGATAGAAAACCTCTCCCACGACCAGAGCTGCAACAATAAAGGACATCCAAGCAGGGCTGACTTGGGCAACGCAAGCTGGCAAGTGTTGCACATACCTCGGTACGTAGCCGCTAAGACAGCCGAACCCCAACTCCTCTGTATGATGTCGTCACCACAAGTTGCATTCGCGATCTCCACTGTAATAGGGATGTAGCGTGCGCTAATGGTGGTGACGTGGTTCTCGGTGAACATCACCTTCCCGAGAAGCCACATTATATATGCCTCAAGGCTCCGAGTGATCTGAAGCTCAGTCATTTGGGTCTCTGGATCCCCAAACTTCTGAATCTGCATGCAACAAAAACCAAGTGGTAGTAAACCCATGCAAGTATATGAGGTATGCTCTTAGATATATTAACTTAAAACACATCGATCTAACCTGGTAATTGAGCAACCAATCTAGCTTAGGTCCGTGAGCCTCTGAGGTGAGTGGCCCAGCTCCGGCAAGAATACCTTGAAAACGTAGGGCACAAATTAACACATAATTCCACATAGAGTACAAATTAAAACACAGTGCACAAATTAACACATACCTTGAAAGCGTAGTGCCATACCCTCCTGCCAATCAGCTGGTGCCTGCAACGGTCCTATGGGATCACCCACCAATGGTAGTCCCAGCAGCATCGACACATCCTGGAGAGTAGGAGCCATCTCTCCCCAGCGAAAGTGAAACGTGTGTGTCTCGGGCCTCCATCTATCCACTAAGCAGCTCAGCAGCGAGTGCTCAATTTGTAGCCGTGTAGAGTTGAAGCCTCGTCGCTCGCCCTCTACCATTTCCGCATGAGTTGCCTCAACAAGTCGTGCGAAAGGTAAAAGGCCAGCCCACTTCAAACTGCATAAATAAAATGGACATGCAAGGGATGAATAAATAAAATGGACATGCAAGGGATGAATAAATAAAATATACATGCAAGGGATGAATGAATAAATACCGCCGAATCCAGGTAAGGTGTATCATCCAATTTTCCTTAGGAGTGCGCGTGACAAGGGGCTCGACACTCCCATGATGCGCCACCAATTGAGCAGCTCGATGCTTACTCTCAATCTCCGGAGATAGCAATGATACTCTCTCCATTTTGTACCTGAAAGTTTTTAATCTGCCTCCCAACCCTTCTCCTAGTGCCGGGTGGGTCAAACCCTGGCAAGTCACAAAACCCAACAGGTTCTTCCTCAGATGGTCCTGTTCCAACTGTTGTCTGTGCAGCCACTGCTGCTACATGTGCTGCTACCGCTGCGTTCCGTGCCGCTGTCCTCTCCCTAACATCGTTTCTTCGTGAACTCATTAAGATAACCACGTATCCTAGTGTACTTCCATTGTTGGTTCTGTTTGCAGAGTTTCTTGAATAGATTCATAAGTGACTTGTTCCTGAACTGCGAGAAGAAGTTGGCCCCAAATGCTGCATGCAACAACGACTCTGCATGTCCTGCCATGGAGTTTGTTCATCAGGCCCAGGGTTTGTCAGTGTCCTTATCGCACTGAGTATGCCTGCATGTCTGTCATGAAGGATGCACACATTCGGCTTATCATGCATGAAGCGACCGCCCCCGTTCAGGGTTCGATCTCTGTGCTTATTTGTGCTAGTCCCTAGATCGACTCACTAGCACACATAGTTTCAAGATGTAATACCAAGATACAAAGGTCAAAAGTACTTTATTACATCGTATCATCCAGAACTTAATTGTACTTACAAACTTGCATGACCCCTTAGGCCAGCATAAACAAATATGGTTTCAAAACCATAAAACATTGTATCATAAAACTGCAGCGGAAAGGAAGAGCAAAAGGGCCTCAACTACTCCCAGAGTAGAGAGCATGTTGGAATGTAAGCACATGACCCAAAGAACATCGACGAACCTCACTCTTCGTCAGATTCACCTGCATTATTAATTGCAGCCACTACGTGGTCAATACATTGAATGTATTGGCAAGTTCACCTGGAAGTTATAACAAATCCTACCAAGTATATGCAATTGAGGTATAGTGGGGTTCAAGCTTTATGGCGTGGTAGCAAAACATAGTTTATCTTACTACAATTAAATGTTACATTATTGTTAACTAATGGACACCGGGTAGAAACACCGATGCTCCTATTAATCTATGGACAATGAGTAGACACATCAATGCTCCTAACCCAAGTTCAAACCATTCATTTTATTTAGAAATTGGAATGAGTGAGACCTTCCTTACAGCCCCCAAATCTAATGGCTCATAATTGTCCGTAACCGGGGACACGGCTAAGTACTTAGTTTGACACTCTCGAGAGGTGGTACATTTTACCCACAAAAATCGACGTGTTAATCCCTTGCTGTCCTCAGGATAGAGTAGCAACGACATCGATTACAGGAATTTTCAGAACATAATCCCCCAGACCGCCTGAGGGACGCGCTCCCACCTACACGGCTACATACCGATGTCATCCTTGGATCCGGGTTCATATTTCTTACATCCATCCTACCAGAGCCCATTTAGCATGTGGTTGTACTGGAAGCTACTAAACAGGAAAACTAGTGTAGTCTCTGGATACCCCGGGTGGCATTCCACATTTGCGACGCAAGCGCTCCCCGAATCCACGGGGAGACGTCCATGGACGATCCACCCTCGAATCCACGAGGACTCGACTTAGAGGGACCCATAGAAATGGACCTCACGTCGCACAACATCTCGAATATTCAAAGCCGTCCACCCAGGATGATTCGTTAGGGTTGTTTTGCCAAGTTTCCAAAAATTACTCCACATAAACAGTTTCACAGTGATTGAGATTCCCTCCCACGTATACTAACATAGCATGGCTAAGCAATATCTAATCACGATGGCTATTGGTGGAGGATTCATGGCAAAGGTAACCCTACCGCTAGTAGGTCAAATCATAGCTAGCATAAGTACGAGTAATAATCCAATCAATGCATTCTACAAGCAACACTAATGCATAAGTATTTTAAAAACAATAATAGTAGTAGGACAATGATCAACGTGAACTTGCCTTGGTAGCAGTTGGAGTTCAAACACTCGTCACAATCACAAGGTTCGCTCTCCGAGAAAACTATACGAAACAAACAACATACATATACATAAACACACAATTCACATCACGACAAAATAAGATATGCTATGATGCGATGTAACATGTGACATGAATTGGTGGTTTATTTTATTTGGGTGATCAACTGGTCCTAAGCATTTGTGATTAAAACAAATGCATTAGGGTTTTAAACAAAAAAGGCAAAAACAAGGGATTAAAACCCTAATTAAGGTTTTATTGTCATCCGCCAATTCATTTAATTCAAAATATTTATTTCTCTGTCCCAATGGACAAAGGATAATAAAACAAATTTTTGGGCACGAGTTTCAATTAAAAAGGATTTCTAAATAAAAAGATATGATTTAAATGGCATTAAAAGCCTTTCTGTAAATTGACTGTAGTTAAGTTATTAAAATTTAAATTTAAACTATGCCAAAAGATTCTACAGGTCAAGAGCTTTCCAGAAAGGTAAAATTTGTCAAATTTGGCCCAGTAGTTTAAAAGATATGATCATTTGAAGTTCTAGGGGCTTTTCTGCAAAAGTGCCATTTCAATTAATCCGGGGAATAAAAATTACATCTTATTTTTATAATACAGTGCCACGTGTCAAGCTGTGATTGGTCGGTACCGGTTCACTTAAACGAATTAACGGGATCTAATCTCGGCCGTAGATCAAAATCGGACGGCTGAGATGGAGCATGGGCTCACCGTGGCGGTGCTAGGGTGACGGCGGACTCCGGCGAGCGCAGGGACGCGGTGGCGAGCGGTTCCGGCGAGCTCGGGCGTCAGTCGAGGCGTGCGGGAGGCGCGGCCCGTCGAGGCGGAAACGGGGACGGGGTCGGCGAGGCTCGGGGACGCCGGCGTTGACGCCTAGACGACGCGAAGGCGGCGGTCGGCGGCGGAGCTTTGAACGGCGACGGGCTGCGGTGCACCAAAGAGGAAACGGCGCGCGTCAGCTTGACCGCGAGGGAGAGAGGAGAGAGATAGGCGTGGTCTCGTCGACCATGGCGTCCCGAGTGTTCGGCGGCGGGCAACGGCGAGCGACGGCGACAAATTCTGGCAGCGTGGGCGCACAATCGAGGGGGAGCAGAGGGGGAAAAGAGGGAGGAGGGCTCAAGCTTTATAGTGACGCGGGCGGCAAGTCGCGGGGAGCAAGGGATTGACGGGGCGAGCAATCACGGCGGCGAAGGCGCGGCGCGGGTCGGCGGCGGAGATCGCGGGGACTTTCCCTGCGGGGAAGATGCTGCTGACAGGTGGGCCCCACCTGTCAGTGGCTTGCGGCGGGTGCACGCGGCGCGGGGCCGGCTCGGTCTGGTTCGGGCGCGGGCGAAGTCGGGCCGGTTCGGCCCATTTGGCCGGTCCGGTCCGGTTTTCCGTTCTTTTCTTTTCTTTTTTTTCTGATTTCTTTTATATCTTTTGATTTTGAACTCCAAATTGATCCAAATAAATTCCAGAAAATTTGTAAAATCATATTGTAATATGATTCAACTTTTGGGACTAATTTCCCTTCCAAATAAAATATATAAAATACATTTTCCCTATAAATGCCTTTAAGGCTTTATAACTATTTAAATAAAATAGTTTTTTCAACTCCAAATAATTATCCAAAAATTATGGGATAGCTTATTTATGCAATAAACCCCTTTTGTAGTTAAACGCTATTGGTTTAAAGATCCAAAGCTCAAATGGGTGAAACCTATGGTTTAAAATGAAATAGAAACCTTTTTAAAGCCTTTTTGGAATTCAAAATTGATTCAAATATGCAATTGTGGCATGATGCTCATGAGTGCAATGCATATGAAAGAGTTTGAAATTTTGAGATGGTACAATGCACAAATGCTCTCTTGAGCTGTCTGAAAAACCATAACCAACTTTCAGTGTTCTCACCCTCCACGAAAGCAAATGCGAGCGGAACTATTTGATTGTTACCGTCTTGACCAATGGCAGTCAATATCTGCCCCCTGTATTTGCCAGTGAGAAAAGTGCCATCTACGCATATCACCGGTCGACAATGAGTGAAAGCTTGGACGCATACACCGAAAGTGAAGAACGTTCGTTGCAGCACCCTCACAGTTGGATACTCTGGGTGCAAGAAGTGTTGGATGTCGACATAGGTGCCTGGATTACGGGCTTGCAGTGTATGGAGGAGGCGGACAACAGAGTCGTACGAGTCGAAAAACGAACCAAATCTTTCCTCAAGAGCCCTCTGCTTAGCCCTCCAAGCCTTGCCATACGAAATGTTGTACTTAAATCTTACCCTGACCTTATGCATGATGGCCTTCACTTCAATTACTTTGCTCTCCACTATCTCCGTGTAAAGCAACCGAGCAAGAAGTATCGACGAAAGGTTACGATGGTCTTGAGGGATACTGGGAATGACACATGTGTGCAACACCAAGTCACTCACAACCCAATCTGTGTCATACTTAGGAACATAGCCATGCACCCTCCCGGGACAATCTATTTGTTCGCACTCCATTGTCAGATATCTTTGTGAAGAGACTATTGTTTTGAAAACCCTTTGCGTGGACATTGCCCAAGCAATTATCGCATCCTGCAGATGTTTCTTGTCAGGAAATCTGGCACCCTTCGCAATGTTGTTCTGATGATATTGCCATGCAGAGTCGTGCCCATCTTTCACGGCCATAGCTGAAGAGAAGTCCTGATTCCATGATGCAGGAATCGGCACCTCCTCTGCGTCCGACTCATGAGACTCATCGTCATAAGAACTACGACCATCTATATCTTCATTCTCCATCTGGTTCTGCAAGTGACCATCTTCTTCGTCCGCATCTGCCTCGCTAGTGTACTCATCCTCTACAACTGCCCCGGAGCTCTGGCCTGATTCATAACCACCACCTCTAGCATTCGACACAGAGTTTGCATTGGACAAGTCATAACTTGATTCACCCTTGCCTTCAGCTGGATTGGTCTCATGAGCGGCAACCTGGATTAAGGCGACAGGTGTAGTTCCCCTTTTCTCGCAATTTTCTAACCAGCGCACCCACTTTGATGTCCGGTCTATCGGCCTCAAAACCCAGAAAATATTTGAAGTTGACTTGGTCCACAATGCTTGCACACGGACGATGTCCGTTTCAGGATTGAGCGCTAAACATCCTACCAACCATTCCTGCAACTGACCAAACATCCATGTTTGAGGGGCCGTTAGATCCAACTCCACGTACTTAAACTGACTCAGATCAGCTCCGTGCTCGGTTGTTAAGACAGTACCGGAACCGTAGTAAAAAAGAAACTTCACTACACCGGACATCTCTGATGTTTAAAAAATTGTTTAGACGCGTCAAATACTAAGCAGTACGGCATACAAAAAATATTAGTACGCGTTAAATATTAAGGAGCACGGCATATTAGCGTCAAATACTAAACAGTACGACATAAATAAAATCTAGTCTATCAAAACATATTACTACCGGCCATAATATTTAGACGCGTCAAATACTAAGCAGTATTATTTTTGAAATTTTTAAAAAACACGTATTATTTTTGAAAATGATTAAAAAAATCGTATTATTTTAAAAAAATTAGCCGAGTCCACGGCCCATCCGCCGCTGGTCCTTCTGCCCCTGCCCCCTGGCCATCCCGCAGCCGCAACCAATCGCCGCCCCATCCAGCCACCGCGAGAGGAGGGAGGGAGAGGGAGCTCCGGTCCGAGCCACCGCCACCATCACCAACTCCAGCCGCGCCGCCTATCCCGAGCCACGCGGGGGGTCCGTGGGGACGCAGGACTTGACGAGCCAGGAGAGGCTGCAGGAGCGCAGCTGTCGTCCGCGGCCATGGCCAACGAGCTACTCTCGCCGGGGTGGATTTGGAGCGCAGCAGTAGCTAGCTAGCCTTGTTGCTGCTGCGTTCGTGACTAGTAGTACTACTGTGCGTCCGTAGAGTTCTATTAGGAGTTGATTTGCATAGCTTTGCGTGCAATTTAGATTAGAAAATGGTGATGGCATGAGTTCGTTTTCAAGTTTCCTGGGAGAAGGGCTGGGACTAGGACTTGATTGCTTTTTCCTATTTTGTTTCGGGGTCCTTTGTGTCAAAGTGCAGGTCTTGGTTATAATTTTCTTACCTTTCGGACCTTTATGATGTATCATTGGAGCCGGGTCAGGACCCAACGCGTACCCGAGACCTGATCGGGGCCGGGTCTGGGTCGCCGGGCGGATGTCTGGTATGCCCCGGCCTGGCCCCGAACCTGTCAGGTGCCATCCATAGGCACCACCACTGCCAAACAACATTAATAGTGGAACCAAATTCAATTTTCCAATTTCAGTTCCAATTCTTCTATCTACACGTGTTAGGGAAAACATGTATCTGTAGTCTGCCAGAAAACATCTTTTTGCCCCCGGTCTTCAGCCAAGAATACAATTGATCATATTTGAGATTTTTGGACAGCTCACGTAAAACATCCAGCTCTTCAAGATCCAACATCTGTTAGTTGGTACCAGTGGGAGTACATGATCGTTCTTACAGTTTCACATATAATCACCTGATAACAAATGCAACAAGGTTCGATTTCACTCCCCAGAAAAACACATAAACAACTTGTCAGCGAAACTTCTGGATCTCACGACACTATAGTTCCTGGGGCCGGAAAAGGGGCGACCTACGAGCTTGGTTCTTCCGCTGGCTATTCTGTCGCTCACTCTCACCTCCGGTCGCTGCTTTGGCGTCGCGAGTCGGTTGGGAGCTCCGGATGATGCCTGGCGTGTAGATAGGGTCCTCGTTAGTCTAGGTTTGGTTGTCATTGCCATCGCTGGTTTGATGGAGTGGCCGACGTTGGTGTTGGAAATAAAGGTAGCCCGGCCCTTGCTCTTGCTCATCGGTGGCTTTGGCAGCACCGGTGAGGGGATTGTGGATCTTTGGCTTTTGGAGCAGTGGCGTTCCAGCGACGGAGACCTGCTCAAGGAGGATGCCGGTGGTGGCGGTCGTGGGCTCGTGGATGAGGAAGGAGGATCTGGCCGTCTCTTGGTGGGCGGAGCGACAGCGTCCCCAGATCCGGTGAAGTTGCTTGGGGAGCAGGTTTCGTGTGAATCTCGCCTCCGGCCAATGGTGGCAGCTGCGGCTCGCGAACACCGATGGGCAAGGAGAATCTTCAGCTCCATGGTTCTCCATGGTTTTAGAATAGTGGTATTCTTCTTCTCCGGCGACATCTTCGCCTTCGGCGGAGCAGATGGGCATGCGCTGGTCGTGAGGAAGACGAAGGCCTCCAGGAAGACGCGAGGGGCCTTTGTGTAACATGGGTGCGGCAATTTCACTTCGCTTGGTTTCGCACTTGTATCCATATTTGAATTGTTTTCTTACTCGTATGAATACAAGTAATGTATGCTTATGGGCGAACGTCTTCAAAAGAAAAGCACATACAACCATACAAGGGGCGAAAAAACAAACATAAACAGATACGTCAACATGTAGTTTTTGATAATCATTCTCGGATCAAATTTGATTTTTTTTATTGAAAAGGAGGTCACCGCCCCGGCCTCTGTATTGATCGATTGCAACACCATTTTATATTATTGAAAAGTAAAAACATCCAACCTCAGATATTACAATCCGCCGTCCAAACGGCCGAAGGAATCGAGTGCTCCGTCTCCAACCAATTGCAGTAAAACAACTCATTTGGTTGGAGGGAGTTTGTGGCGACCCAGACCATTAAGGACCTGGAATCATTGTGTTTATAGTACTAGTCCCTGGATCAATGCTAGTACCCACAGTTCACGATGAAATATCACAATTCATGTCTTTATTACAACGTATAAAAGATAACAATCCAGAGTATTATTATCCAACAAAAGTCTAAACATATGAAATGAAGATAAATGAGTTTCCATCCACGCCACAGGCAAGTTGAATGTAGATTCGTGACCCTGCGTACCTCCTTCCTTTAATTATCACTCTCTGCACATGATAGGTGCAGATAAGTACATTGAATGTACTTGCAAGTAAATACCTGTGAGGTTAGTAGAAATGCAAGTACATGCTTATTGCATAGTTCTTAAGTGGCTTCTATGGTTCTTTTGCCAAAACAGCAAGTTTCATTTTGAAATACTCATAATAGCTTTTCTTTGGAAAACTCTAAATCTAGAATTTCATAGAAAATAGTTTTGAAAAGTAGATATGGTCTTTCTGTGGAATCTCCACGACCTAACTATGTATTCTGGGTCAAACTAATACTCACATAGCAACCCTTGATTTTCCTGACCCATTTTGTGGGATCCATCGAGTAGATACTCATTCTGTGGATGCTTCCATCGAGTCAAAACAGTTTTTGGTTTTTGAAAAACAAACTAGAAGATCTCCTCTTGACCAGGCTTAGTAGCTCAATTCGCCCTTAACTAGGGGCATGGCTAATCGATTAGATTGACACTCTCGAGAGATTTGTACACTTTACACACCAGACACAATCAATCCAAAGTGTTGCCTAACGACAAACGTGCGCAATAGGTAAAGATTGTGACGAAGTCTTTCACAAGAATCCCCCTATACTTAATCCTGGCACCACCCGCTCCGTAAAGCACATCGGCCCCTCTCCGGATGACGATACCCAAGTAAGGGTTTCCCACTAGTTACTCGACTAAACCAGAGCCATAATAGCAAGTGGTTGGCAGGTAAGCTTTTGGGTTCCATTGGAAAAGACTTGAACTTTTTGATACTGGACGGCGGTCCCCACCGAAAACGTGAGCATCTGCAGAGCCAAACTGGATGCTGCCATTGTCGACAACCAATAATGGTCTCAAACATACCACTCCGCCCAGTTGAAAACATTTTGAGGTTTTGTTTCGAAAACATTTTTTTCCAAACAGATACGACTCAATTCTGAGCACTTAATACTTTGAAAATAGTTTTGGGTCCCTCCCGTTACAATAATGTAGCAATCACTTTGTAAAAATCATACAAGTAATAACTTAGGGTAATTGGTGGCATGACAATAACCTATAGGCATACTACTTAGGACATAGCTAATAAATTGCAAACACATTTTATAATTACTTCATAACAATATAAACCTACACATGCATGCCTACAACTTCTAAACAAAGTAGCATATGCAAAGATTATAGGATTCTAGATGATCAAAGGTATCCACTTGCCTTGGCCTGTGTTGATACAAACTTCTTCTTCACAACACTTAGCACAATCGCACTCCGAATCATCTATCGTGAAGAACAAATAACAACAATAACCACATTGTTCGATAACTCCAAATAAATCCAAATGAAGAACCAAAAGTGATAATCAACGATTATCTTTATTGCTAAAGCACAGGATTGGGTTTCGGAAAGGATGGAAATAGTTTCATAGGATTTATAACTAAGGAATAATACTAAGCCCTTAATATCCCACATGTTTTATTTATTAAAGCATGAACAATGCACATGTCACGATTCAACTAAAGTTAATACAAGATATGCAACATTATGACAAAGCTATGATGCAAACTATGAACTTGGATGAACATGATAGATAATAGAAAGCATCAAGTTAATTTTTATTCTAGCATGCTATGCTACTGTTATTTAGTGAGAGCACTTAATTTCAATGCATCAAGTTCATCTATGCAATGCAAACATAACTATACATTTAATTTATCAATGCAAATTGATTAAGCTATACGAGAGTTAATTTTATTAGTTGTTGCTTATTTACATGCAAAGGCTAACGACATAAACCTCATGATGCAATTTATGGTTATCAAAATATATTTATATATTTATACAAATACTTTAGTGATACCCAAACCTAGAAAAGATAGATAAAGAACCTAGGATTTATGATAACAAGATTGAAAAAGAATCTCTAAGTTGTTGGGACAAAATAGAGAAAAGAAAACTAATCTAAATGAGTTGTAGACATGGGACATGTTTGATCAGATCATAACATGTGATAGACGCAAAGAAAACTTGGATTAGAAATCGATACAAAAGGCTAGGATTGAATTGGAGTGGAAACAGTGAAGTTTTGGCTGCTAACAGATACAAACTTCTATGGATCATGGGATACCGTATATGGACATGAAAAGGTGCAAAAAGGGTTCAGAATGTAGGGTTGGATTGGTTATTGTCAAAAAAAGAAAGAATCATCTAATTTGGAGCAATGGATCAAAAGATAGTTACTTCGGAATACAGCTAATCAATGTTTCAACACAGATAGCGTGTAACAGTGTTAACAGATAGCAACTTCGGTTGAGGATGCACAGGTGTGCATGATACAGAACTTGTGCAAGAAGTTCACTGACGTTTAGAACATGATGTAGTAGATAATCTGAAGAAGGTTTGAGACCAAACGGATCTATGGAATATTCTACAAGAATTTCGAAACATGGCTAATCCAGAAGCAGGATGCTGTCCAATAGCAACTTCAGATAAAGATTAACTATTGAAGATAATCCAGACGGGGCATGCAAACTGATCTAATCTGTAGAGCACGACGTGGTCTCGGTGTAGCAGAAGGAATCGGATGAATAGGATATACGGTTGATAATCTACAAGCTAAGGAAGTAGTCTAGTCAAAACAGACTGCAGCTCGGAAAAAAAACAGAAGAAGCTCACCGGAGAAGATGAAGTTCGCCGGAGTTGATGGGAGTCGGCGAAATAGAGGTTTCTGGAGGTAAGGCAGTGGTGTATGGTGTTCTAGGCGTCTATATGGATCTAAAGGTGGTGGTGGCTCGGGCTAATTTGGGGCGAGGTGGTAGGAATTGCTCGCCGGAGTTTGCGTGGAAACGACGATAAAACTTGAAATTGGCGGCAAGATTGACTGCGGCTTCGAGCTAGGTTTCGAGGGATTGGTCGGGGCGCTCGACGGCGTCAGGTTGGAGGTATTTATAGGACGCGGGGCGCTCGGGGTAAGGCCGGCAGCGGTGGAAATTTGAACGGGATCGGTTTCGCTTAAAATTCGGACGAGATAGAGTTCGGGATGGTTTCAATCTTGTTGGGATAGACTCCTTGCCGTGTGGGGCACGAACTAGAGTAGAAAATGCGGGGAAAAACGGTTCGGATTTTGAAATTCGAGGTGGAGGCAGCCATGGCCGGCTGGAACTCGAGCTCGAGCTTGGCTCGGCTATGGCGCAGCGCGGGCAGAGGCAGGAGGGCGCGGGCTTGGCGGCGGGGCTGCGGGGGCGAGCGGCGGAGCCAGGGCAGCGTTGGGCGGCAGGGGTCGCCGGAGAGCAGCAGCGGCCGGGGCTGGCTTGGCCATGGCGCTGTGCAGCCAGGAAGAAGAGCACGGGCTGGGCAGCCACGTGAGGAAAAAAGAAGAAAGAGAGAAAAAGAGAAAAAGAAAAGAAAAGAAAGGAAAAAAAAGAGAGAGATGGGCCGTTGGACGAGAGATGAATGGTTGAGATTAGAAGATACCTCTTCGCTACACTTAAGTGGAGATGGGTTTCAGTAGAATACGCCTCCTCGCAAAGAAAACGTACTCCGCGGAAGAAATAGAAAATGAAATAAAAGAAATAACTTCTCTGGGTCTCTAAATGGTCAGAAATTCACATAAGGCAAATAAAATACCAAACGGATTCAGAAAAATTTCAGAAAATTCCAGGAATGCTAATTAACTGTTTAGAACGCAAGAAAGTAATTTCCTCATGAAATAAAATATTTCAATAGGTTTTATAGCACAGGAACCTCAAATAAATCCAGAAAAAATATATCTAGGTTCCAATAAATTACCAAATGGGCTTCTAACACCAAATGAACCTTATGCGTACCAAATTAAATGTTCTCCAACTTTATAATCTAGAAAGTCACATTATTCCTTCTCATTAACAAATAGGCAAGTGTTGGAAAAATCATATAATTGATTTTAACGCCAAACCAAGAACATGCGTACTTTTGAAAATGTTTTCTCAACTATAGAATTAGGAAAGTCACGTTATTTCCACTCTTGAATAAATGTCAGAAAATCATCTTCACGCGAGGATGTCATGTTAACCTTTTCTCTTTATTTGATCATTTACTTGGAAATGAAAAGAACATACCAAAATAATAATCTATCATAGGTGAACAATTTATGTTTTCCAACTATATACTTGGAAAAGTCAAATTATTCCCTTTTTTATCATTTAATAAATGTTGGGAAACTTCTGAATTGATTTAAAAATTCCAATGATGCTCTCAAATGGTCATGGCATCCAAATTGGAAATTTGGGATATCATAAATCCTTTATCAGATCCTTCAAACAGAAAGGATTTATTTAGTATCTTGAAATCCCATGTAATAATATAAGACACCAAATGGATCAGAATTAAATACTGTTAACTTGAAAGAAAACGTATCAACCATGTGATATAAATTGGATAGTCATATTAATCCTCTCTTTTGAGTTAAAATTCAAACACAGTGAGAAAAAAATTCAAACAAGTCCTGAAATCTATAAATTCTTCAGAAATTCTCAAACAAAAATGTTAACATCAAACAAATTAGATAAAATAATTAATATTAATTAACATTCCAAAATGGAAATTTTTTGGGATGTTACAAACTACCCCCCTTAAACAGAATCTCGACCCCGAGATTCAACGAGGCTAGAGGAGAAAGTTCACTCATCACTCACCAGGAAATCCTTATTACTTGCTTTCTCGCACAAGGTTAGGATAGGTTTATTCTTTTTGTAAAATGGTGTCAATCCGAGTGGTGCTCAAGGGTGAATGTTGCATTGTAGGTTCGCCATTCTTCAGCTTGATGGTCCAAACCACAACTAGAGAGGTTTATTGGGTGCTTCTCGGAGTTGCGTACTAACTTCTTGTAGGCTTCATGTTCACTCCAAGAATCATGTTGGCTTCCTTGTGATTCCAAAGCTAGGTGGACAGGGCTTGAGCATGGTCCTCACTTTTGCTCACTAACTGATGGTTTTCAGATAGGAAAGAATAGATCTAAATGAGGAGGAAAACGTCTACTACCCAAAACAACGTCTACCGTGAGTAACTACATACCATGGGGTTATTACCTATCAAGGTCAGCTTGAAAACTTGCATATCTTCATTACTTTATTGGAACCTTCAGAAATCCTTGTTGCACTCTTAATCCTCAACTTGACATACTCAACTATTGGGTTAACTCAGATTCTTTTCAAAGCATAGGGGTGTTTGAACTCATTTTCAAATAGGTGAGAATGAAAGAATAGATGAGAACAAAATACGAGAGTTTCACAAATATTTACTTTTGAGAATAAGTCCTTAAGGTCTTTCCAAAACTAAGGGTCACGTCCTACAGACAACATGAGCTCTGATACCATCTGTGGCGACCCAGACCATTAAGGACCTGGAATCACTGTGTTTATAGTACTAGTCCCTGGATCAATGCTAGTACCCACAGTTCACGATGAAATATCACAATTCATGTCTTTATTACAACGTATAAAAGATAACAATCCAGAGTATTATTACACAACGAAAATCTACAAATATCAAATGAAGATAAATGAGCTTCCATCCACGACAGGCAAGTTGAATGATCGCGACCCTGCGTACCTCCTTCCTTTAATTATCACTCTCTGCACATGATAGGTGCAGGTCAGTACATTGAATGTACTGAGTACATTCAATGTACTGACCTGCACCTATCATGTGCAGATGTGACGTATGAAGAAAGGTTACGCAGAGCCGCGGGTCTATACTCAACAAGCCTGTGGCGTTGATGGACTCATTGGTGTTCAATTTGATTTTCCACTGTGTAATAAAATATGTACTCTGGATTATTGTTTATCGTTAATAAAAGACATGTGTTTTGATATTTCATCTTGGACTGCGTGTACTAGCTATTGATCCAGGAACTAATACAGAATACACAGAGATTCCGGATCCTTACGGGTCTGGGTTGCCACAGAGTTAGGGAAAGGGAATGAGAATTGAAGGGGTACATGACGTTAATCATCTATTTAGTTAGAGAGAATGAGAGTTTAAGAAAGAGTAGGCAGGACCAACTCTCACTATTTTAATAACAGGGATAGGGGTGGGAATTCAGAGGAAATTGTTTCGTACGGATGGTCTCAACCGTTCATCATAACTTATCTTATCCACTTTAAACTAATATATTCCCTCCATCCAACAAAAGATATCTCAAGTTTGTCAAAATTTGGATGTATCTAAAGATGACTTAGTGTATAAATGCATTCAAATTTAGTTAAAGTTGAGACATCTTTTCTTAAATGGAAAAAGTATAAAAACTATAAAGTTGAATCCCAATAACTACAGTTCATTTTACAAGCCGCGCATGCAGCGTATCCCGTCAGCATCCCATCTTGTAATTTCCCACGTCGAGCAGTCAGTCCCCGTACGCTTCGCCAGCGCCCAGAGGAAAAACCCACGAAACATGATTAGTTGGGCCAAGTTCGCAGCCCATAGCAGCAGAACATGGCACGGCCCATCTCTCATCTGAACCTATCCCTGGCAGCCTAGACAACCCGACCTATCCTCTTCCTCCTCTCTTCGAGCAAACGCACCTAGGCGCAGCCATGAACCGTGTCCGCCACCTCGAATCCCATCACATCAACCGTTTCTTGCAAAGCAAACACCGAAAAGTTAATTCCCGTCTCTTCATGAACCGATTCAGGCCACCAACAGTCTGTATCCCCTCTACAATCAATCCCCATGCAACTGACGAGCCGCGAATGCCAGCCGTCGGCATCCAACTCTCGATCTTTCTCCGTGGCCTATAAAACAAATTTATGATCGTGTCATCTCGAGCCCCTTCCCATTCTTTCTCAAACCCCTCTCCTCACTTGCCCTCGTGCTACAGAAGGTGACAGCAGCCGTGTGCCGACCATCGGTGTCAGATGGCGTGCGGCCCTCCCCCATAGGAACCACCAAGCTACGTACAAACATGCCGAAGGGCATCATGGGTGGCAGGAAGAACGCCACGGATACGCCGATGGTGCTCAACATGTACAGCCGGATTCGTCTGCTCCGCTACGTCTCGAAGACGCTCAAGATCACCACGACCGTGAAGGTTCCTCTGCTATGCCTCATGTCTTGGTGGGCAACGATGTTGCCGGTGCTGAGGCCGAGCATGATGATATGATGTAAGCATACCTATCTTATACAATGTTTTTAAATATTTTTTATACTTGCTAGCATTAGTTAGTCCTAACTACATTTACTTTATCCTATGCTCAAAATATTCTCATAGATATTACACCATTCTGTATGAACTCCCACCAAACAAACACCGCAATAGATCTTCCTTATTAGTTCTCACATGTATTCCCCGTCCCATACCAAACAATGGATTGAGACTGAAATTCAATTTCTCATGTCTAATCTCATCTAATCTCCCTCCTCTAAACTCCCACTAGTTTTTGTGTTCGTGCTTTGCTATAGAATCATCAAGAAAAAAAAATTACAACTAACGAAAACATGATAGTCAACTTATGAACCAATGTCATAAAGTCTGATGATAGACTTTGCTAACTTTGAACTCTGAACCAAACTCATGGAGACTGAAGATGAAAGGCAACAACAGAGACTCTGTAAGGGATGATTATGATGAGTTGAAGTTTTAACTCGTGGGTTTTTATAATCAACTTGTCAAAGGGTTAGGAAGAAGTGAATTGATGACCACGAACTCCAAAATTTATAAGTAAGACTAGTACAGTGCCCGTGCATTGCCACGGCCTCTTAAACATATCACACAAAAATTCACGTTCGTTGAAATGACAATAAGATAATTTGACATTCAATCGAATTTAACGGAACAGTTGCTTTTGTCATGGAATCCATAATTGTCATATTCTTGAACGTGAGAATTCTAAGTCACTCAGTGTATTACCGACTTTATCGTTGATTTCTTCAAAGGGTGCAAAGGTCGGTCCTTGCCCGCCCCCCCCCCCCCCCCCCCACGGGAGCTAGGCACAGGGTGCTGCAGGATGGCCACCTTGTCCAAAGGGTGCAGAGGCCGGTCCTTGCCTCCACCGGAGCTAGACACTGGGTGCTCCAGGATGGCCACCTTGCCCGGCGGCAGCCCGTGCATGAGCAGACATACAGAGAACCCGCTAGCGGAGGAGGCGGACGAGCACGCCGTGGCAGCGGGCGGCACCTGACCCCGGGTGATGAGAGGAGGGTATTGGCGTGGCAAGCGGCGAAGCGGATGCGGGAGCTTGAGCGCAGGCACGAGGGAGGCGATGCAGGGAACACAGAAGGAGGAGGCAGCGGGGGTTGCCGGAGAAGGCGGCAACGGCAGGCGAGACGAAGGTGGAGGAGACCATGGGTGGCGCTCTAGATTCGGGTGGCCGGTGGGTGAATGGCGGCGGTGAAGCGCAGGAGGTCGGTGTGGATGAGGGGACGGGCAGCTGTGCAGCGTCGGGGCGGAGGCGAGCGCCCGGCCGTAGAAGGTGGAGCAGCGTCGTGGCAACCAGAGCGCCGCCGCAGCTATTGGGCCGGCAGATGGAGAGAGAGCGCGGGGAGGGGGGGCAAACTTGCAGAAAAACCCAGATCCGTGGCACGGCGGGACAACACCTTGGGTCCCAATCCAGTAGGAGGCAGGGCGAGATGCGGGTCGGGGACTCGGGGATGAGTCGAAGTGAGATCTGTGGAGGGAGATGCAAGATTGCAGTTTAGCCGAAACCTTGGAAAACAAACCCAGTTCCGTCCTTTAATTGGACGACGGGTTGAATTAACAAAAACTTGAAGGGGCAAATTGCAAAATTCACGGACGGACGACGACAAAGGAAGCGTTCCTCCCTTTATTATTTTATTAGTACAGTGCCCGTGCGTTGCCACGGTCACAAGAGGTCGGGAGGAAGAGTAGTAGAGGCAGATCGGTATTGGGGTCAGGGAGAGATCTGGGGAAGGAGACGCATATATGCAGAATAGCCCATATAATTTGGACCGCGAGTTAAATTATCAAAACTTGAAGGGGCAAATTGCAAAGTTCACAGAGGGACGACGACGAAGGAAACGTTCCTCCCTTTATTATTTGGGTAGATTTGAAATTGCAAAATTCACGGACGGACAACGACAAAGGAAACGTTCCTCCGTTTATTATTTGGGTAGGGGTAGAGGTTAGAGATAGATAGATAGATAGATAGATAGATAGATAGATAGATAGAGGTAGATAGATGCGTAGGAAAGGTTCCTCTTCCCACGTGTTTCCAAACACGCCGCAA
Organism: Brachypodium distachyon; assembly: GCF_000005505.3. NCBI lineage: Eukaryota > Viridiplantae > Streptophyta > Magnoliopsida > Poales > Poaceae > Brachypodium > Brachypodium distachyon. The sequence continues at coordinate 12,476,814 of NC_016132.3, read as the reverse complement.
ACTCCATAGAACCGCCTGAATCTGATATACAAATCCAGTGTGTAGACGGAAGAATTACCGCTCAAAGCTACCGTTGCAAGGCGCCCATATTGCAGCTACCGCCCCAACGACAACTGAAGACGTTGCTAGTATGCCGTATGCCTGTTGCAGCCGTGTCGAGGCGGGAGTAGCACAGCCCCGACCCCACCTTCTGCAGCGACATGTTGCCCCCAACCTTGCCCCGAACCACGTCACCACCCCGGAACCGCCCGCGCGAGGGAGCAAAACGTCCCCAGCCATGCTTGGCAAAGCCGCAATCGAAACCCCCGCCGTATCCGCCATTGAAGCCGCCGTGGCCACCGTGGAAGCTTGCACCATATAGCCCCCACAATAGCCGGCATTGAAGCCGTCGTCATAGCCACCCGTGAAGCGCGAGAGGCGAAGCCACCGTCGATCGAAACTTTGCTCATGCGTCATAATTTGGATGCCATGCATATGGAGAAGAACGTTTTTGACAACATAGTCAACACTCTTCTCGGTGTTGACAACAAGACCAAGGATAACCTTCAATCTCGCCATGATCTTAAAGAGATGAATATAAGAGAACATCTCCAGGTTGATGAATCACAAGCTAAACCAAACATTCCTGAAGCATTGTACAACATGAGTCCAAAGCGAAGGAAGTTATTCTGCAAAGTCATTAAAGATGCTAGGTTTCCTGATGGTTATGCTTCAAATATGTACAGCAAGGTTAGCTCAGAGGATAAGAAACTTGTTGGGTTAAAAACCCATGACAGCCACATCATAATGCATGATCTGTTACCCTTGGCCATAAGTAGGACCTTGCCCGAAAGTGTTGCTGTTCCATTGCTGCGACTTTGCAACTATTTCAAGCAAGTATGTGCAAAGGTTATCAATGTTAGTGAAATCCAAAAGCTAGAAGCTGAGATTCCTGAAATATTGTGCCAGCTAGAAAAGGTATTTCCTCCAAGCTTCTTCGATATTATGGAGCATCTCACCATTCATCTTGCAACGGAGGTGAGACTTGCTGGACCAGTACAATACAGGGACATGTGGTCAATTGAGAGGTATATAGGAAAATTGAAGAGCATGATCCGTACAAAAAGCCACCCCGAGGGATCAATAGCAGAAGGATACATGTTTGACAAAAGTTTGCAGGGCTGTTATACCAAATTGAATCAACCTCCTCGTCACAATGATTGCATTACTTCTAGTGCCCACCCTAATGAATGTCAATACTTGATAAGAATTGGCCGCCCTTTATCTGCTTGTGCTACTAGTGAACTAGATTTCATCTCCTGGACGCAAGCTCAAAGATATGTGCTTTTCAACTATCCCCAAATTACTAGCTATGCCCAGTAAGTCCATACCTGACCTCTTGCTAATATGCTTCATTTCGTACATGAACTAGAAATAACCACTTTTCTTAAATGCAGAAAGCACATCAAAATCCTATCTGCTCGTAAAGGCAAAAGAAAACGTGATGTTGATTGTGCCCACCATAGTAATTTCCACACTTGGTTTGTCGATCATGTGCAATCTCTAAGTGCTAAAGGTATTGGAGTACCAGAAGAAGTAAATCTTTTAGCTCAAAAGCCATATATGATGGTCAAGAAGTACAATAGTTATTGTATAAATGGTTGCAATTTCCATACAAGGGACTATGGTGAGGGCAAAACTACACAATGTGATGCAGTTTCTCTCTCCGCAAAGACACCATGTTACTCTAGTGCAAAAGATAAGAATCCAGCCATAGGAAATGTTGACTATTATGGTAGAATCACGGAAATAATTGAATTGAATTATTCAAATGTAGGACATGTGGTCTTGTTCAAATGTGATTATTTAAGAGTTTGATTGACTAACTGTTGTTATTGAAGTTGAATTAACCCATACATATTTTAACAAACCATTGTTATTTTGCAAACTGCAGGAAGTTCAATGATAGGAAGCCAACCTCGAAGATTGAATGAAATCAACTCTAAGCTACCATTACTTGATCTAACTCCAGAAGAAAAATATAGCTACTATATTATTCAGGAGGCTAAGAAAAGAGGAATCTATTATGAAGAACTAGAAGTGAGTTATTTCATAATCTCACCTGCTGTACCATTACTTATTTCATACTCTGATCTGTTATTTCGTGATTACAGAAATCCAGAGTATATGATGATGAATTTGATGAACCGGAAGAATGCGATGATAGGGTAAATGGAGATGATAGTGAAGGACATTCTAGTTATGGACATGAGAATGAAGCAACAGAAAGTGATGAATCATATGAAAGCGACCCAGATGTTGGTCAAATGGACATGGATGAAATTCAGCCAAGTACGTTGTCGAATACTTGATAGAAACTTCAGACACTTGTAGTTTTTAAACTATTCACCCAAATCTGATGAAACTTTCCCAGATCACATAGTTTTACATTTACTATTTCCTGGATTTATTTCAGAATTTCCTGGAAAGTTTGAAATAAATGGTCAAAATCTGGTCAATTTTTATTAATTTCACTTCTTATTTGTGTTCCAGTGCCCTCCTTGACTACCAAAACAAACAAGAAGAAAGGAAGAGGACCTACCGAGCTTAAGAGATTGTGGAGAGAATATGACCCAAATAACAAGATTAATTTGCAATTTAACCACCTTGGTCAACCATGTGGGTTAAAGACATGTAAGTTAACCAATTTCATTGGAAGCTTAGTGAAAGGAAAGGAAATATCGCTGGCACATATAAACTGGAGCAAGGTCCCAAAATCAGAGAAAGATAAATTGTGGTCTACTGCTAAGGTAAATATATACTTCATTTGCATAGTTGATATGAATACTGTAATATAACATATGCAATACTTGGCAACTTTGATAGGCATTCTTCAACATTGATGATTCTTTCAAGCCCTGGGTCCTGAGATCGGCAAGCAAAAAATGGAAAGATTTTAAGGCGGTCTTTAAAAGCAAATATTACAAGTCAGAGTTGTCTACTAGACAAAGCATTGCAAATGCTACCCATTTGGATGGTGATCAACATAGAATCCCTACTAGACAATGGGCATGGTTGGTCAGATATTGGAAAACAGACAAGGCAAAGGTATTCATCTACTAATGTAGTGAAATTCATTAGAATATATTGATGCTTATTTTTATTTGTTCAATGCAATTCTGAGTGTAGGTTATGTCTCAGAAGAATAAATCTACAAGGGAATCACAACAAAATGGTACCCATTCGACTGGTTCAAGAAGCTTTGCCGTTGTTCATAATCAGATGGTAAAGATGCATTCTATATTCAAAGTATATAAGGGTGTCTATCTTTGATCAAATTATATTATGAAGTTATGCACCGTATACCCGCAGGAGATAAATGAAGGTAGAAGAGTTGGGCGTGCTGAGCTGTATTGTGTAACACATACCAACAAAAAGGGAAAGCCGGTTGATGATTACAGTGCTAGCAAAATTGTAAGTCATGCTGTACAACTGAGCTTGTTATATCTCTGTTTACTAATAATGCCTGCTAATGGGTTTGTTTGCGAAATGTTAGGACGAAATACAAAATAGATTGAAGGCCAATCCTTCACTCATTGGTGAGGAAGCCCATGAAGGTGACCTCTACTCGTCGATCTTCCCAAGAACATCAAGGACGCATGGCCTTGGGCTGATTGTTGGCGGAAAGGGAAAACTCTTGGATCAAGTTGTTGCTGCCCTACAAGAATCTAAAGAAGAGAATAGAGAGCTTAGGCGTGTGGTTGATAATCTGCAGGCTAAGAGTGAAAGAATGGAAGAACAGTGCAATGAAATGAGAGCCTTTTTCCTAACTTTTCAGGAGCAGGGGCACCAACCAGGCCAACAAGAAGGAACAAATCTTGAACATGTGAGCAAAGTTAAAGATGTCTCGGAGAAGAATTTGTCATCCCAACAGCAACCTGGCAATCAAAACACTTCACATGAGCCTGTCGCAAAGAAACAACAAGCAATGGCTAAAGATTTGCCAACTACAAATCAAGTCTTTGATTCCCACATTCTAAATGGAGAAGTCACAGCTTCAAAAATGAAAAGATCATATAAGCAGATACAATCAGAGGTATGCATGTGTGTGTGTGTACATATGCTTTTTTTCCCTCCAATATCATATATAATTGCCATTAACTTTGAGTTGCAAGTTACAAAGGTGCTTGTACTACTTTCTTCTTTGTTGCTGAATACCTACCATTTTAAAAGATGATATTTAGCTTATCACATTGTGCGCAGGCTGAGATAATTAAATGTGGAATGGAGGTTGGGTTGACATCACCTAATAGTGCACAAGTGGTAGCGCTTGGAACAATTTAAAATGTTGACGAGAAAGCTAATTGTATGGATGGTAAGCCACTATGTGATTATGTGAGGTGCTTGTCAACATAGTAATGAAAACCACAACAGTGTTGCCACGTGCCCAAGGGAGGATCTGCAATATGGGAAGTGCTCAAGCACATTGCATTCCATGGCCTAAGAAAAATGTGAGATTTCTGCAAATATTCTTCTTTGAATACTACTGCATACACCATATGTCCAACATGGTTTCTTAACTACTATTCTGAATAAACATTGCAGCTCGTACATGCAGATGGTACGCAGCTGCATTCTAAGGTCCGGCACATGCACATAACACTCCTTTAAGTCATCAATCTATTGCTGCCGCTGTTGTAATGTGTGAATTGAAACAACACATTCTGGTCATGCCCATATTGTAGGCTTCAGATCTTGCTAGTGAGATGTCTGCCAACCATACAAGGAAAGTGGCCACAAACCAGGCAAATTTTTTTTGACCGAAAACTATAGGAGAGGCTCCGACAGTATGTGTGTGTGTGTGTGTGTGTGTGTGTGTGTGTGTAAAACAACAACAAACAAACGAGCAGGTTACAGGGGGAGAGACCAAAGAACACCAAGGAGAGGAAGGAAGAGAGGAAACCTATTTAGGGGACAGAGGCGAGGGAGACAAGCCAAACCCTTAGGACCTCTTTGGCCCCAGCGTTAAACCTACAACTCTGAGAGTTGAGAGAGATACGGAGTTTGGCCAACCAAGACTCAATAGAGGGAGTACAATTGTTGAAGATCTTATCATTCCTAATTTTCCAAATTTCCCAGGCAGCCGAGAGGAACACCTCCCGGTATAACGGAACGGGAATGCAAGCCCTGAAACCAGGCAAATTCAGAAGCTGAGATGACTACAAATGCTACACAGCCACAACCACAACTTCCACAAACTACCATTGAAAGGGTTGAAAAGGAACGCAAGAAGAGGGCTTCAAATGAAACGATGAAGGAGGCCGCAAAGAACAATGCAACAACGATGGAAGCGACGGCAAAGCACAATGCAACAAGGATGGAAGCGACGGCAAAGCACAATGGAAGAGTTCAAAAGGCAGGCAAGAAGAAGAAGACATCAAATGATACGATGGAAGCAGCGGCAAAGAACAATGCAGCGACGGTGGAAGCTACAACGGGGCCTTGAACTGATTGCTTCTCCTATAAGTGTCTTCTCAGCCAATAGCATTGATATTGTACAAACTGGAGTTTGAATGTTGACTTTTGTCTTGAGTTGAATTGCGCGATCAGATTATACCATTGAAATGTGTGTTCATTTGAACTGAATGACAGATTGTAACATGATTAGATTGTAAACTGAAATGTGTGGTTGCATTCATCAGTAGTGCCTCAAATTGCATTTTGAGTGCTTTTCAATAGTGCCTTAAAGTAGGCTATGTGTGGCAATTTTTAAACATGCCTCCGTTTGAATTTGGGGGCACCATTCAAAACTTGCCACTAATTATTTTAGGTGGCAAAAATCAAAAGTGTCTTGAAATGTAGTACTTGCACGGCACTTTTGAAAAGTGCCCTGAAAGACCTTTCCCTACCCAAGTAAATCTAGCATTTTTTAACTGCCTTGTAATACTTTTCATGGCAATATTTTGAGTTTTTTAGGCATTTTTGAGTGCATTGTATCCTCATACGTGATGTAGTGCGAGCCATCCACCATTGGCAGCGAAGTTGCGATCACCGCCGCCACACCTGACATCCCCTCGACCAAAGCACCTCCTCTATCCCATGATAGGCCGCCAGGCCCGCCAAAACATGGGCCGACCCACCATGCACTGGCGACCTCCACCCGCGCTTGGTCGCCAGCGCATTGCCAGATCCCGTTTTTCTGCTTTGCAGCTGGATGAGCTTTGATAGGCCTGGAGATTGATTCGCGGTTTCATTCAGGTATACAAGATTCCTTTCAAAGGAGAAGACACAGGAAAACTGGACAACTTCGAGCTGCTAATCCTGTTTTCTCTTTAAAACTGCCGAGTCGAAGTTGTGAACCTGGAACTCGGTCTGTTTTTGGCTTATCATGTTCAAACGTCATTGTTTTTCAAAGCATAAACAGCATGACAGCATGTATACATATACCAGTCTTGTTTCCGACAAGGATAAAAAAAAACAGATCCCCATCGACATCACTATGGTACTACTCCTTACTATCCCTCCTCGAATCTTTCTTCTACATGGGGTAGAAGTATGCAGAGGGCAGCGTGTGTTGTATACTCCTATGCACAAACCTACATACGGCAACACCTGCCCAGAGAATTCCACATCATGCATTCGGTTCACCTGGTACCTCTTCATCTACGCCTCTAGACTCCGTGCCACAATCACTCTCAATCTCTGACTGGACTTTCTTTTGCCTCCTAAGTCGAACAGTGGTTTGCTTGATGCGGCCTTTACCTGGGTCAGCTGCTAAGTGTAGGCGGGACATAACATAAGACAAAAGCTCCTCTCTGTGTGAGAACGTGAAATCCAAATGAGCGTACTCAAATTCATTGTAGGAGACCTCAACACCAGCTTTTCGCATTAACTTGTAGTGCTTCTTCACCATGGTTGGTGAGATAACTCTATCTCTTTGCCCAGCAACTAAGTCCATGGGGATGTCAATGAGACCATAGTGAGCTCCCAGGTCCAGAGGTTCTGGTGTACCATACGCTTCCATGTTTGCTGCAGCACTTCCGTAGTCATACATTTGGAACCTTTTTGTCCTCTTTATCTGTGCAAGGTGAAGAACAACATGAAATGATACACCGGGCATGTCATCCATATTGTAGTGAGGCAACCCAAGTACTCCGACCCAATTTGAACTGTCACCACCGACAACATACCCCATAAGGGTTTGGACAAGACCGCCCAAAGCAGGATAGTTGTGGAAGTCCCTAGCTAATTTGTTCAGAAGCATCCTGAAAAATCGAGTTGGTATGTACAGCCCAGGTATAAGTGGAGCAAGTATTGGACCAACAAACAGGATGATCTTCTCCACTATACTGAACACCACATTGGAATCCTCGTGAAAACCTGCAGGAGAAAGCAACACCAGTCTCGACAGCCTGTGGGGCTTCTGTGCAATCCTTGATGTCACCACATACATTAACATAACTGCACCACCCAGGCTGTGGCAGACAGCACAAAGCTTGTAAGGCTGATCTTCTATCACATCTTCCTGTGAAGTCTGTATTTCCAAGTTCTTTATGTTATCATTTTGATCTTCTGTCTCCTCTTGAGCGTGATGCTGACTTTTACCAAGTTCTGAAGTTTTAATCTTGTGAATTTCCTCAATAATTGCCGGCATATCTTTCATTCCATGCTCATTAACAGAATATTTCCAGTACCTAAAATAAATTATAAAAGAGCATCAGGCATCAGCAAGTACAGCGACTAAATTGACCTGACCTGTAAAATTTACTGCCTGCTTGTGATCTCAATCAGATACACTTAGAAGCACTTACTTGGAGGAAGAAAGATTTTTATCTATATGCTCCCTTGAAACCAAACCGCGGAGATTTCCTAGAAAAACATCATAACCTACATGGACACAAAAACGAGGGAAGAACTTTGAGCATTTGCTTCCAGTAATGGAGTGTATTAATAGGCACTTCAATTACTGACCTTGATCATAAGCTGCAAATGCAGGTGAGCCAACAACACCATTTGACACCCATCTGCAGGGGAAATAACAGGACAATACATGAGGCACAGGCGCACAGCGCATATGATGCAAGGTTAACAGCATTAACCAGAGTCAAGGTAAAACAGCTTTATCTCACTTCCATTATCCCCAGTCCCTTCAGCTATACTTTTCTGTTGGTAACTTTTCTATACTTTTCTAGGCTCGGGGAGTTTTTTCTTGCTTTCCTGTTCAGTTGATACGTGCAAAAATTTCTTCACATTACTACATATAGGATACAATTCATCTACACAAGTCCAGAAATGTTCTAGAAATGCTTCAGCAGCTCCTATAGCTGAACACAATCGACAAATTTACAACTTCGAAACAAAAGACAGACATGATTTTGCATGAAATAGCAACACCTAACCACTTCATCTGATGAAGGTAATAGATATTTCCAGTTGAGAGTTTCAGCAATTCAGTATCAACTGAAGCCATGGTGCAACCTTTAAGACACCAGTTGGATGAAGATGACTGTTTTGCTCCATCTTGGGCCATTGTTCTTTGACAGAAATTTTGATTATCTTTCACGTATTTTTTGCTAGCCATTATTTCCAACAGAGTGAAGACTCCATCAACTTGTAGAGATAATCAAGGTACTGCAAAACATTCCATATGTCCTTCTTTTGCTTAAGCTATTGAATATTGTTGACCTTTTGCGATGTTCTTGTAGGTTCTTGGTACTCCAACTAGGGAGGAAATGTGTTGCATGAACTTGGACAAAAGCTCATACTTGGCACAAGATAGGCATGTAATCTCATTCTAATGTCAACCATGTATCATATTCTCCGAAAACACATTGGGTGCAGTCGATCAATTCATAGAGATCAATCATAATAGTGTATTCCCACCATTATTAGATGAGTTGTTGGACTGCCTTTTGAGTGCAAAGCTTGACATAGTTGTTGATGCTTCCTTGAATCTACTATGAATGAGCTTGTAATGTGAATTTATATCAATCGAGACGCGAGTTGCATGTGCAAGATTACTAGTTATTGGCCAAGGACAAACATCAGGCTATCAATGTGTGATTAATGCTCGCAATCATAATTGCACTAAGGGGGCTTCTGTTTAGCACGAATGTCGTGAAGATTCCCAGTAATCTGTTCCTGTGTTTGGTGTAGACACCTCGAATGCTTGCAAAAGTGCTAATTTTGTGGTTGTGCACGGGGAGGACAATTCTGACTGCAGATGCGAGCTCATCATGTTTTAAGTGGTGTCCACCCAACTTTCTCTTTCTTCTTATCTCTTTTCTCGCCCACAGCAGCAAAGCTTATCTTTCCCGCAGTCTTTTCCCCTTCCTCACCCGCAGAAAACTCATCAGAGAACGAGATCGTTAGCAAATAAATCGTTCACATTAGCAATAAACTACTCCATGCATTTTTCGCATTCTTGCTGGCTTCATCCTTTTGCCTGCTTCCAAAATCCACCCTAGGAAATTCTCCTCTGCTCCCACTTCATCAAGCATCATACTCTCACAATGTCTCTTTATCAAGGCCTAGCCATGCACCTGGGGTGTCCTTTTGTCGCAACGATTTCCACGGGGTCCTATAGGATTCCCACATGGAACCAATGCGAACTTTGACAATGAACAATAGCAAGTTGACCAACTATATTCCTTTTCTTCTTTCCCTGGTCCTGATGATAATCCAACTTGAGCGTCACTGACGACTTACCATCTTTCTTTGTTGTTGCCCGATTTTTGTCTTTCTTCCTAACTTTACAGGCCGGTGTAGCTGCCTTGGGGATTTCCTTTCGTGACTTATCTTTCGTGACCTTAAATCATGGAGTCCCCTTTGTGGATTGGCCAGGCATGCTCCATTTTAACTTGATAGGTGCAATCTTGTTAGAGTAGTGACTCTCCTGCGGCAATTGTCCCACTTTTTTGCTATTGTAACACCTTGGCCCAAATTTCCTCAATGCCTAGCCCACCGATGGGGCAGGCCCACATGTCATAGCACCTCTCTTACACTTTCATCCTCACTTCGTGTAAAACGGTCAACTCGGAGGTGCTACATTTGGAACACAAGGGTATATATGCTAGTCCAACTCTATAAACTCACAATGTGTGACTAAACTACCACATAACACTCATGGGCCAAAACGAAACGAGCCCCCCTATGTATGTCGTTTCTTGTGTGGACTCTTGTGTGATATTTTTGGTTGGGTTATTGATTGATCGATTTTGAGCCTCTTCTCTCCGAGTGTTGTTGGGCATTTGTTTTGAAGCCAGGTGAGGAAGTCGCAAGTAACAACTCCGGAGCAGTTGGTGGGTAATTTACTATGTGGCAAATTCTGACGTGATTCAGCTAGGACAGTGAGTAATTCACATGGTTGACTGGTCTGCTGAGGTCGGTGAGAAAGCCAACGGTGAATATTTTTTAAAAGATACACTTCGTAAGATACAAATTCTTCAATCTTACAGTTTATCCTTCAGAAGTGTTGTTATTTTCAACCAAACTGTAGCTGTTGAGTATTGTTTACTCTTGCTTTCTGTTGGTTTTATTTGGATTTCAGGTACCCAAAGTAGCGGTATGCATGGGCGGGAGTAGCACACCTTCACCTGAATATGCATCACCTTTCACACATACTCATTAGTTATTGGAAGTTTATAATTGCTAGTTCAAACCTTGGCCCCACAGTGAACGCTTAGCATAGTTTTTGTTTAGTGCGAGCCTTGGGTTGCTCGATTATATCTTGTGTTTGTGTCTCGGAGTTTTATTAATTATCATATGAGCTGCGTGTTCTGGACAACCATAGAAACAAAGGAAGTGCTGCCGGCATTTACTGGTTTTCTCAAACTTGGAGAGGGAGGGAGTAGTGTGGTAGCTTGCCAGGTAGGGTAGATGTCTGGGGTGTTACAGCCATAGAGGACAACATGAAGTAGAAAAGGCTAGTCGCAGGGCAAGACAAAGAGCCATCCACGACTAATTGGCATGATGGCTTTTGCACAATCTTGGGGGTTGGCGGCATCATGAATCCAAGAGGCCTAATCCATCAAGATAAACAAATGATAACACATGCGACTATGGATACGCATGCAACCAAAAAAGGGCGTACATAAACAGATTTTTCTAAAGAACAACTCAGATTGATTGATTGATGAAGAGAGATATTAGTCATGACCAAGGAGCATAGGTGGAGGTAACAAGAGACCATGGTGTGTGCTTTCCCTTAACATAGTAGGTTTTTCTACAAAACCTACTATGTTGCCTTCTATCATCTCGCTATCTACTTTCCTTAACGTGCGTGCTTTCCAGAAGCCTCAGCGTATATGGCTCTTCTTCTTGCCCTACGGCTAGCCTTGGCTACGCTGCAACGCCCTCTACATCGGAGGAAATGGGACAAGCGCCCAAGGAGAGTAAGAACTCTGACAAGGTTGTACCTCAGGAAGAAGGTACCACTGCCATGCGCAATGCTGCCAGTGCTAGTACAGAACCTACCCTGGTTAAAGCAGTCCATACCCTTCAGAGCCCAGGCAAGATGTCCACAAAGGAGACTCCACAATTTGCAGTGAAGGAAGATCAATCGCGAAGCAAATCCTAAGGCAGCTACACCGGCTGAGAAAGTTCAGAAAAAGACAAGAATCGGGTAACAACAAAGAAAGATGGTAACTCATAGGCGAAACTAATTAGCCCACAGTAAACATAGATTTTCTGGTAGTGAGCTTCCTGTGAAGACACGGAGATGCTACCTTTCACCAATGAGGCAAGCCCTGCGACGTTAAGGCTTCTCCTGCTACTTTCACATGCCCTAGAGCTTGGTCTATGGCCTTGGTGGTCGTGTCAGTGCCTTGGTAGAACAGTGCATTGACGTTCCAGCTGCTTACCTGTTTTACTACAAAACCTACTATGCTGCCTTCTATCATCTCGCTATTTACTTTCTATAAAGCATTGTCCAAATGCTAAAAATGAACTAAAACAAAGTGCACACTTTTTTGTTGATCAATGAGCTGATTATTTCACCTGTTTTATGAATTGGAAAGCATGTCGTCACAGTAGATGTGCCAAGCGCTGGGGGTTAAGTGTGTGTTCTGTGGACGTTTACGTACTTCGGGAGTACGCCTTCTGTAAGCGTGAGTTGTCTTTAAAAGGGGCTGTGTTGTTGCCGTGGAAACGAGGTAAAAACAATGAGAAACTGAATCTGAATCCCCAATCCCCAAATTCGTCTCTCTCCCAGTCTCTGTGTTCGTTCTCTCGTTCGTCAAATCTCTGGTTAGGTGATTTCGATCATACACCGGGATACGACAGTTGGTATCAGATTGCTTCGTTCGGTCCAGCGCGCTCTCAAATTCTCTTGGTCGTACCAGTAAATCGACTGATAAGGTTGCCGATTGCTTTCGAGCAATTGGTGTAAGATCCTGTTCAGCGTTTGGTTGATTCGGAGGAGACGCTGCGACGGCGCCGTTCAAGCCTAGCGCGCAAGTTTGGTACACAGTGACAGCCATGGAGGCGATGGAGGTGCGGCTGTTGGAGAAATTGGAGACAGCGGCTGCCAATTTGGAGGCGGTGTCGAGTCGATTCAAGGGGATCGACGACAAGCTGGATCAGCAGGCGCTCCGTCTCGATCAAGTCCAGTACAAGGTGGATCTAACAATGACCTCGTTGGGCAAGCTTGAAACGGAGCAGCAGGTCCTTGCGAAGGAGCTGCGGGGTGCGAGTGGTTCCCGTCCTCGCCCGGATCCTATCCTGCTGGACAAGGAGAAGGGCATACGGGGTCCTCGCCTGGTGACTGCACCAAACCTGCAGGTAGCGCAAATTTTCCCTTCCTCTCCCATGTCTCCTACGGGTTCCAGTTCGTGCGAGGAGCCGATGTTACCGGCAGGGAGAGGTGAGCACCAGCACAAGCGCCCGTGGATGCCGCGGATGGATTTTCCCCGATTTGATGGTACTAATGCGAGTATCTGGTTAGACACTTGTGAGACATTTTTCACCCTCCATCAGATACCGGTGGGGTTTCAGGTTTCCTCTGCTACTATGCATTTAGTTGATTCTGCGGCCCATTCGTATCATGCTTTTAAGCGCAATAGTGAGGTCTTAGACTGGGATCAGTTCCGTCGGGCGGTCCTCCTGGAATTTGATATGAATACACATGGAGTGAAAATGAAGGAACTCCTACGGTTGCATCAAACGGGTACTGTGCTGGAGTACCGTCGTCTCTTTGACCAGCTTGTGTACACTATTCGTATGTATGATTCTCAAGTTGACAGTGTGATGCTCCTTACTCAGTTTATCCTGGGTCTGCGTGATGATATTAGGGTGGCAGTTGAATCTCAGTTACCTGATTCTATCCATCGTGCCACACTAATAGCTTCAGTACAAGAAGCCCATCTGGATGTTCAGAAACTTCCAAGTAAGTCTAGCAAGCAGTTTGCAACTGGGGGTCCTAAGGAATACAAGAACAAGTTTAATCAAGGTGATCTGTGGAAAGCACAACAATTGAAAGAGTACAGGCGTACCAATGGCTTATGTTTTAAGTGTGGTGAGAAGTATACACCGGGTCATCAGTGCACACCTCAGGCTGCCGCTCACCTGAAAGCCATTCAGTCAGAGGACAATCACACCTATTTATCTGATGAACTTTTAGATGTGGTGGCTGGTATGGAACATTTGTCTTTGGAAGAAACTGTCCAGGTGTCTCTCCATGCCTTGTCTGGTACTGAACATGCTCATACTATTAGACTCAGAGCCATGGTCAATAATCAAGTTATGCTGATGTTGGTGGATTCTGGCAGTACTCACAGTTTTGTTGACCAGGACTTAGTGAGTCGGTTGGGGTTAGCTCCACAACCTCGTCCAACCATCAAAGTAAAGGTGGCCAATGGGGATAAAATGTCTTGCAACTCAGTCATCCCACAGTTGACTTGGTATATACAAGGTCACACCTTCAGTCATTCTATGATGGTGGTGGATATGGGAGGATATGATGCCGTACTTGGCATGGACTGGCTGCAGCAGTTCAGTCCCATGAATTGTGGGTGGGCAGACAAATGGTTGGAGTTTCAGTATGGCCAACATACTATCAGGTTGCAGGGTGTGTTGCCTGCCCCTCAACTCCAGTTACAAGAGATTTCCCTCGATGAAGTCATTAAATTGCACAAAAGTAATGAGTTATGGGCCACTGCACTTTTGGAGCACAACAGTGAGCCTGTGGTTACTTGGTTCCAGATCAGGTCACCTCTCTGCTAACCCAGTATGAGGACATTTTTGCTACACCATCCACACTGCCTCCTGTCAGGCACATTGATCATGCCATTACCTTGCTTCCTGGTTCCCCACCTGTTAATGCTAGACCTTACAGGTATTCTCCGTTACAGAAAGATGAGATTGAAAGACAGGTTACTGATATGCTGCAATCTGGGTTGATCACTGCTAGTGTCAGCCCCTTTGCCTCTCCTGTGCTCTTGGTTAAGAAGAAAGATGGTACTTGGTGATTTTGCATTGATTATAGAAGGCTGAATGCAGCTACTATTAAGAACAAGTTTCCCATGCCCGTAGTGGATGAGTTATTAGATGAACTGGCTGGTACTGTTTTATTCTCTAAGCTGGACTTGAGGAGTGGGTACCATCAAATCAGAATGTTGGCTAAGGATGAGGAGAAAACTGCATTTAAAACACATCATGATCACTTCCAATTCAGAGTGATGCCTTTTGGTCTGACAAATGCTCCAGCTACCTTTCAGTGCCTTATGAATTCTATTTTTGCAGCTTACATCAAGAAGTTCATTTTGGTATTCATGGATGACATTTTGGTGTACAGCAAGTCCCTAGCTGAGCATCTTGGTCATTTGCAAGTTGTTTTTCAGCTGCTGAGACAGCATAAATTGTATGCTAAGTTTAGCAAATGTCAGTTTGCAGCACCTCAACTGGAATATCTTGGTCACATCATTTCTGCTCAAGGAGTGGCTACTGACCCTGCTAAAACTTCAGCTATGCTGCACTGGCCTGTGCCTCAGAATGTCACTGAACTAAGAGGTTTCCTTGGCCTGACTGGTTATTACAGGAAATTTGTTAAACATTATGGGTTGCTGGCTAAACCATTGACTGATCTCTTGCAAAAACACAAACAATTCTTGTGGTCTGAAGCAGCTCAACAGGCTTTTGTTGCTTTGAAATCTGCTATGGCTCACACTCCTGTCTTGGTATTGCCTGACTTTGCTAAACCTTTTGTTGTTGAAACTGATGCATGTATGGATGGCATTGGAGCTGTGTTACTTCAGGAAGGCCACCCTATTGCCTATTTCAGTAAGGCTCTTGGCACTGTCAACAGGAAGCTGTCCATCTATGAGGAGGAGTTCTTAGCTATCATGATGGCTGTTGATAGGTGGCGGCCATATTTACAAAGAGGACCCGTTGTGATTAAGACTGACCACAAGAGTCTCTGCAACTTGGATGATCAAGTGCCACACAGATTTGCAAAAGAAAGCAATGTCAAAATTGATTGGTCTCCAATATAAGTTTCAGTACAACAAAGGCACTGATAATACACCTGCACATGCTTTGTCTAGAGTGGGCCATTCTTTTGATCTCCATGCCATTTCGGTGGTCCAGCCTGCATGGCTTCAAGAAGTGGTGAATTCTTATCAGGTTGATCCAGAAGCACAGTCTCTTCTGGTGGAATTAGCTGTGGTTGGCTCTAATGCTGATGGTTTTTCCTTGTCTGATGGCCTTATTAAACAACATGGCAAGGTCTGGATAGGTGCTAATATAGGCTTGCAAACTAAACTAATTGCTGCTTTTCATGCTTCTGCCTTGGGAGGGCATTCTGGCATTCAGGCCACATTTCAACGGCTCAAGAAATTGTTTATTTGGTCTGGTCTCAAGCAAGCTGTGGAAATTTTTGTCAAGCAGTGTACTATTTGTCAGCAGGCTAGACATGAACAGTGCAAGACCCCTGGCTTGTTACAGCCCCTGCCCATCTCTACCACACCCTGGCAGAATGTCTCCATGGACTTTATTGAAGGTTTGCCTAAATCCTTGGGTTATTCAGTGATTATGGTGGTTGTGGACAGGTGCACTAAGTACTCTCACTTTATTCCTCTTAAACATCCTTTTACTGCTGCTACTGTTGCCAATGCATTTTTGGATAATGTGGTCAAGTTGCATAGTATGCCTGCATCTATTGTTTCTGATCGTGACAAGATATTCACTAGTCATTTTTGGCAACATTTGTTCAAGAGTATGAATACAACTCTGAACCTCACCACTGCCTACCATCCTCAATCTGATGGCCAAACAGAACGGATGAATCAATGCTTAGAGATGTATCTCCGATGTTCTGTTTCTGCATCCCCTACTAAGTGGGCTCAAGGGCTACCATTAGCTGAATATTGGTATAACACTTCTCACCATACTGCTATTGGAAGTTCTCCCTTTAAGGCATAATATGGTCTGGAAACTTCCCATGGCTTGTTTCCTACGGGGACCTCTACCATGTCACATGACGCTGATGTGGTGCTCCAGGACAGAGCTTTCTTGTCAGATTTCCTGAAACAGCAGCTGCTCCGTGCTCAAGCTCGTATGAAACAAGTGGCAGATCAGCATCGCTCTTTCAGGGAGTTTCAAGTGGTGATCAGGTATTACTGAAACTTCAGCCGTACGCCCAGCATTCTGTGGTTAATCGCCCATATCCCAAACTTTCCTTCAAGTACTTTGGACCTTACACTGTTCTGGACAAGTTTGGTACTGTGGCGTACAAGCTGGATCTTCCTGCTACTAGTGCTGTGCATCCTGTTTTTCATGTCTCTCAACTGAAGCCATTCTTGCCTGATCATACACCAGTATTCACTACCTTGCCATCGCCACTTCAGCTCGATGTCTCTGAATTATTTCCAGAGGAAATTCTTGATCGCCGCCTTGTCAAGAAGGGCAATGCAGCTTATCTTCAGGTGTTAATCAAGTGGTCTTCAATGCCGGCGGCAATGGCGACGTGGGAGGACTACTACGTTCTTCGCGAACGCTTTCCGGATGCTGCAGCTTGGGGACAAGCTGCATCTCAAGGGGGCGACAATGTCACAGTAGATGTGCCAAGCGCTGGGGGTTAAGTGTGTGTTCTGTGGGCGTTTACGTACTTCGGGAGTACGCCTTCTGTAAGCGTGAGTTGTCTTTAAAAGGGGCTGTGTTGTTGCCGTGGAAACGAGGTAAAAACAATGAGAAACTGAATCTGAATCCCCAATCCCCAAATTCGTCTCTCTCCCAGTCTCTGTGTTCGTTCTCTCGTTCGTCAAATCTCTGGTTAGGTGATTTCGATCATACACCGGGATACGACACATGTCCATTATGCCAGTGCAAAAGAAAGACTTAAGACTTGGCAATACAAAGGCAACCAGGAAACACACTATCACAATGTATGGACAATCAATTAGCAATACAAAAGCAACCAGAGACCAGATCCTCATGAGGATCACAGATGAACAGTCTAAACCTGAAGAACTTTAGATAATATTGCCAATAATATTCCGTAGAGACTCACCCCATAGACGAGTCCAGTACTCCATGTTGCAGCAGCACAACCTTCCGTGAATCACGCCTGAAAATGCCATGCAATCAAGTTCCAGTGCACAACTATTAGGAAAGATGATGGCAAGATATAGTTACAATTTTCACCTGGGGATTCTCTCCAGTAGCAGAACATATCCGTCTGAAGTAACTACCTTTATAGCCTCAAAAGGATACCTGAAAATGGGCATCGTGGTTTCATTACTGACAGACAAAATAATCTCACAGATATGAAGTATCAAGTTGATTAACAAAATAGTAGTTCTACTACATGGAGTCTCCAGGTATATGGATACTAAGTCAGGAACCAAGTTATGATAAAGACTACTATCAGCTTTCAGGATAGAACCAGCAAACAACTAGCAGGTAACTTGGTAACAGTATACTTGCAAACCTTATAAGAATGCTTAAATAATCATTAAAAAAAATTGAACCTATCTACAAACAATTTTGGAATCTTGAATTGCACATAAGTACCAGAAGCCTCAGCATATATGTTAATGATATATCATTAAACCACTAGCACAATACCCATGCGTTGCTACGTACTCAAAATTACATGTTTAAAGAGAATGGAGTACTATTATCTATTGTCTTATATTATATAATCCATATTCTTTGTCATTTGAAACAACAAGTGACGCACAAAACAAAATTGATGCAGTTTGCAGTCCAAAGATGACGGACCGCAGCCACCAACTGAGTCCTATATAGGAGTAAAGATATGCTGAATATCTCAAATAGGGAAGGCTCAGAGGTATCTACCCAAGTTCAGTAATAACATCCTCACATGTCCGAGAATCTGTATTCAATGCATGCCGATATACAGTCTTCCTTTCAGTTGGAACTGGATTATCACTGCCAATCTTAGCAGTTTGTACATCAACATCAGAATTTCTGTGGCCACGAATCCAGCAAAATAACTTCTGCCAGACCTCAGAAGGAGAAAGAACATAATGTGCTCCTTTGTGCACAACGTCAAAAACAGATTCAATGAAAATCTCAATTGCCAGGTGGACATCCTAAAAAGGAAAAATTAGGTAGTGAATAGCAGAAATGGATATAAAACTTTTAAACAACTTCAAGAAAGGTTCCAAAAAATATGATGTCATAATATGGTAGAAGTAAATAAACCAACTTTAAAATTGTAATACTACCTCAAAAACTCCACGCCTCCTATCAGTCGTGCGTTGTAGGACTTGATCCTTCATGTGAATTGGTTTTTTGGCAGATATGTTCCTTGCTAGATAAGGACTTTCTGGGCTTTTAGCAGATGTCCTTGATATCCGAAACATGACCGCATTGAACAAGATGAGCAGCAAAGAAAGGACAAACTTCACAGGCCAAATAATCCAGGAAACTGCATATTTGATCGGCCTTCTCAATCTACGATCACGTCTACCAAAGCTGCTTGTGTGTGATAATCGTGAACTTTGGGACATTGGAGATGGAGGGCAGACAAATTCTTCATTTTCATCATCCCCGGGAATAGAGTCAGCAATTGATTCAGAATCAGAATCGACCGAAAGTTCGTGAATGAACTCATTAAATGAAGAGACCCCACTAATATAAGAACAGACAAGTGAGGTTACAGAATTCAGAAATAGTAAAACATTGCTACCTATTTATCAAGCAAGCAGAATAAACTAGAATGGTTGACAGAAGTACCCATGCAACAAAAAAACCTGGGCCACATAAATGTACCACTTGCATATTACAAAAACTTCTATTAATCCGGCAACCAAAGATAAGTGCCAACATGTACTCGTGAATTGTGATACAAATTGTATCGAACACAGATCCCCCAGCCACCAAAGGACCAACTCTCTATGGCCACAGCTGCTGGTTCGAATATGTCCGTTTAAAGCACATTACTGACATCACAAATGTCCAAATTCCATACAGAAGCTCAAACTGTATACTAGGTCTGATTCTATACCGATGTCTAAATTTTATTTGCCTGCGCAGTTTTAGAGACAGTACATTCCAACTTATGAAAATAAACTATAAGCCCAATAGTAACCCTTAGAATATAATACGACACATAGTATAAGACTGGGAATTATGTTCAGAGAGCAACCGCTCCAGTACAAAGTTGCCAAACATAAAAAATGAATATGATAGTTTCTGGAGGACACAGAGAATATTTCTACCTTTTTATATCCAAAATCAAAGCGTAAAAACATGGCAATGCATGACTACTGAATTAGTAACATCCACCACACACAAAAATGGAAATGTGCAGTTCACCTTTCCATCCAACGGGGAAGACGTGGCCCACGAAATGCTGGCCTAAGTTCCCAGCCACTGATGCCTTCTAAGATATTGGCTTTTCCCGGTAACAGGGTCAATAAGAGTGCTGATATTCCATTTATCAATCTCGCAACATTGTTTAATGTCTCATATGTGAATGTCTTCACAGACCTGCGCAAACAAGTACCAGGAGTCAAATACTTAAATCGCAAGTACAAAAGATAAACCTAGAGCAATTGATCTGAAACCAAGCTACTCAGGTCCTATAGAAAGAACCTTACAGTTGGAAAAAAAATCCTCACGGAAGCATGGTATACACATCTGATATGAAAGTAAGTGGCTAAAGCAAATCTGTGCAGCATTCACTATCTTTTGTGCAACATGTTTACTTTATGCGCTTGGAATTATCTTACAGACTGATATAAGAAGCAAGATCAGAAAACCTCTTTATCTTTTGCAGTCAAGTTATAAATTCACAATGCGTAGTCTTAATATTTAGAAGGTATATCAAGTCTTTAGCTCCGAATTTAGCATTGCTAAGTTCAAATGTCAAAATACTAAGTTCATAAGTATTCCAAAGCTGGACACATCCCATATGACACTTCATTAACTATTTTCAATAAAATAAATAAAATGAAACACAAAAAGGTTATTGTACATATCAAATGAACATCACCACGAAGGTAAAAATTACCAATCATTTGTTCATGAAAACAAATTTGTGATTCAGTGCTCCCATGAAGCATTAACCAATGTACTATAATCCAATAACTTATTTACATAGAATGCTATCAATACTTCAAATATATCAAGAACGCAATTTTCAGCTCTACCAAATCACATTTGCTTCTGATGGACTTCTCACCGAATTACTACCCTAATGTATAAAGTTAATTCAGCTTACCATTTTTATAAACATGCCGTCTCCTCTTTCATTACCAAATGATTAATTCAAGTTTTAGTAGTGACTTATTTCAAATAGGATTTTATTCACAAAAACTATACTATTGACCTCATTCATCTAACCGAATGATTCAGTAAACTGCACCCTAGCCACCTTGGGCTTCAAACTAGTGCTTTTCTCTTTTACTAGTTGTTTCAGTCATCAATGCTTGAGGTGGGGAGGCAGAGGGGGTGAGAAGAGCCATCCCCCTACTTTTCTAAAAAACCATTGGTGGCCAAAGTTTTTAGAAAATCAATCTAAAACACACACCTATTAGGAACGTAGATAGTATACGAGACCAACTTTCCTGCTTGCTCCCGTCAAGCAACTTTCTTGGCAAACCTTCAATCAAATTAGCTGCGATCCTAGGGTTAGAAATCTAATATCCTTACTAAACCATTTTTCCCCAACCCTATTGTAATTGTAAGGCTAGCAAACTAGAAAATCTCCTCCATTTTTCTAACCAATTCAATATCCCTGATTAGAAAGAATTGTACAGCTAATAACCCGAAATTTCACCCGCCGCCTTATCCCCAAGTCGTTGGTTTCCCAACCCTATTGAACCGGTCCTTCCAGAAATAATACGGACTATAAACAAGCAACTAACCCTGAGACGGAGACGAAAAACTGCAAAATCAAAGAGGAGACGGGCGAGCGAGGGGGGGATTGCTCACTCCTTGATGACAGCTATGACGTTGTCGACGAACTCCTGCAGCATTATTACCGGCGGATTAACGAACCCCGACAGCCGGATTTGGGCGTCAGCTTCTTCTGGGGAAACTCGGGGAAGTGCGAGGCAAGAAAGGAATCCAGAGGAGGACGGAGAGGGCGAGGGCGCTGGGCAAAGAACCAAAAGAAAGGTTCGGGTCGGACAAGTTGGGAGACCTATTTTTTTTTATTAAAAACATTAATTTCATGGTAATGTTCGCCGAATTACCTGCTCCACATATTTTAGGGCGACGGAGATGGCGGTGCAAATTCTGGATATGACACGTGTGACATGAAGAATCCACGGACCACTTTTTGGCGACTCTTGACGAAAAAGTAGGTATTGCTTGGGTCAAGTCGCGGATAATATTTATCCGAATGATAATTCTCAACAATGTTACCGCCTCCGTCCAACAATAGGGGCATATTAGTTTTTCTTTGATCAATGTTTCGACCACGAATTACTCTATTAATATACAATTATATGTCACAGTTTCATATTCATTATATTCCTACTTAAAGATATTTGCTTATGGTTATGATTGTGATCACATTAGTCACATATTCATGAAGTAATTTGTTGTCAAAAGCTTGGTCAACCAAATCCTAATATGTCCCTTATTGTTGGACGGAGAGAGTAGGATGTGTTCAGTTGAGTGGAATAACTCATTTATGTACGGAGGGAGTAATATGGATAGTTATATTATCGTTTATTAGTCAATACTCCTGTTCGGTTAGTGAATAACAAAGATATGGTCAAAAAAAATTTGATATCTTTTATTTCTAAGTAGGAAAAAATCACTTCTTAATTTCTCTCAATATGCAAGCATGCCATATCATCACACAATTAATTTGTTCACACATCTATTTAGTGAAAAACTCATATTTTTTGCACATGTTACTTTTCATCAAGTTATTTCCATTAAGTGAAAAATGTATAATCTATCATACAATTACATTATACGTTTTCAATGGATACTCTTTAATTTGTTGCTACATTTTACTCATGCATGTTAACTAAGAATTTCCTTCAACAACGTGGGCTCACGTATGTTAACTAAAAATTTCCGCGACAACGTGCAGGGCATCATCTAGTTCTCCTAAGTGATGGTCAGACCGAGTTAACCAAATCAGATGGATAAGCATCTCTCTCCCCAAACACCTACCTCCACCCTGCTCTGGCACCTGACGGAGGCGTAAGGGCAACTCCAGCCAAGTGACCCAAATGGACCACTTTCTTTAGTGGTTTTCGTCCATTTGGGTCGCCGGCCGGACACAAATCTGGCCTCCGTCCGTTTGGGTCAGCCACTGACTCCTGCGACGCGATCCATTTTCAAAAAAAAAAAAACTAGCCGAAGATAGACATTGCATATATGTATAGTTGGGGCAAAGTTCGTACATATATAGTTAAAAGTACTACTACATAATATTAAAACTACTACATAAAATAATAAAACAAAGATCATCTACTCAGAGTCCGATTCACAGTCGATGATCTCCTCCTCCTCCTCCTCCGAGGTCCAGGTCGTCCTCCGGCTCCGGCGTCCATGGAGACCAGTCGGCCTCCTCCTCCTCCTGGACTTGCGACGGCGGCGGTGGAGGCGGAGGCGCGCCGCCCTCGTCAGTGAGGGTGGAGACGTAGAGCGCGGCGCCGAGTCCAAGCCACTGGCCCAACTCAACCCGGTCGCTCTCCATTAGAGCGGCCTCGAGCATGGCCGCCTCCTCCTCCTCGGTGTGCGGCGCGGGCGCCACCGGCTCCTCCTCCTCTTGCTTCATGACCGCCATCGCCTGCGGTGGTGGAGGCGGTGGTGGGGCGGCGTTCCTCGCCGGGACCCTGGCGAAGAAACCCTCGCAGCGGAGGTCGTTCTCCGCCATGAACCATGCATCCCGGTATGGGGACTCCTCCGCGAAATCGAGGTCGTCGCGGAGGTTGTCGGGGAGGTGTTGGCGGCGGCGGTGGATCTCCACCGCGAGCTCGCCCGGTAGCCGAGACGAGGGGCACCGGACCCCGCTCGGGGCTCAGGTGCCACCCGCGGGGAAAGTGCACGTCAGACCACGGCGCTGGGATGCCGTGCTCCCAAAAGTAGTCCGCCAGGCGGACGTCGACGTATTGCCGACGCTCCCGGCGGGCCAGCGGCGTGATGCGGAACGGCGTCGGAGGAGGAAGGGAACGGGGAGGAGGAGGAAGCGCGCGGGGGCGTCAGTTGCGGGCTCCGGAGGACGAGCCCGCCTCGTGGTTGTGTTTGCCTCGCCGGCGGACATTCTCTCATGGGCGGCATCGCTTGGGGCTCGAGCTCGGCGATGGTTGGCGGTGGCTAGGGTTTGGGAGGAGGTGAGTGGGTGTGGGGATGGGGACGGGTAGATGGTCCCCATTTAATAGGACCGGGGACGTGTGTTCTTTCGGCCGCTGCCATGAGGGGACGGAGAGGCGAAAAGGTTTGACCGAGTGGACGCGCGGACCGAGCGGCGCTTCGTTTCTCGGTCCGTGGGGGCGCAAATCCGACGCAGATTTGCGCCTGGAATGCATTTTCACGAACAAAAAAGCGGACGCCAGCTCAAATGCGTCATCCCACTGGACCGCCCTTTTGGTCCTTTTCCCGCAAACAGACCGCGCCGGTCCAAATGGGTCGCCCCGCTGGAGGTGACCTAAGGATTCGGCAAACAATGGCACGGAAAACGATAGTGTGTTCCTCCGCTATCCCTTCCTCTCCTCCCTCATGGTGTTTGACATCTACCTAAGCAAATTCATATAGATGAAAGCCAAGGAAACAAGCCATTCGCGAGTCCCCATGGCCCGTTTGCACAAAAGGATCAAGACTAAATCATGGTGTTTGGCATCTACCTAAGCTTCATTACAGCTTGGTGAAGGTTTGCCTAGTATCTTAATTTATCTTTCCGAGTGAGTTAACTCTTTTTAGTGAAAAATGATGATTACTTTTACAAGTGTGTGCTCAATTTGGCAAGAGCTAGATACCTCTACAAAATGAATGATTATGTGAGGCAAACGAGTTGGGCTTAGAGAAAAAAAAAGTGACCTAAGCTGCTGTTTAATGATATGATTAATAAATACTTAAGTAATAAAATTGTTAAGAGGGAAAGCCCCCCCCCCCACCCCGTCAAACTACTGGATGTGTCTCCTCGATGCGGACTTTCATTATCGAAAAATTTCTCTATAAAACAACAAAACTGCCCTTGTGAAAAGAAAAGAAAGAAGAAAAAGCTGTCGAATTGTGCTCGCAGGCTCACACTGCCAATGTGTCACGGTGTTCATCGTTATCCACGATGGCGCTCGAGGGCGGGGCAAGGTGGTTGCTCTGGAGCGAGAATGTTCGTCCGAAGGTGGTGGATCTGTTGTTATTCCCTGACTTCATTGATGGGATGCACTGGATCTGGGTCCAACACAGCACGAAGACGTCCCGTGGTTGACGTGCCACAACGACATGTGTCTTGCTGCTTGCAGCAGGCCTGTTTATGACTCACGAAGCCTTGTCGGCGACGATGCTTCTTTGGATCTGACAATAGTGGAGACTCGGCACCTCTTCCAACGCCCATTTGCACGACATTGGAGGTTGGCGGTGGTCGTTGGTTTCGGTTAATGTATGAACACTGAGGAACGTTTTGTATTTTTTTTGTCCGTTGGGTTTTTTCTGCAAATTTTTCAGGACAGCCGTTCTTATTCTGGTTTTTCTTTTTCGTTTCCACCTTTATTTGTTCGTGTAACTTTATTTTCTACTCCGCTTCATAATTTTTGTTTTAAATTATCAAAAATGAATATATCTATTGTGAAAAAATGTCTAATGTAATATTTTTGAAGAATTATGAGTCGATGAAGTCGTTGCTAAAAAATGGAAGTCTGCAAGCGCGAGGCCCACCGGATGCGAAACTGGAGCCAAGCTACCGTGTAAAAAAAGGGAGAAAACAAAACCGCGTCTGCAGGCCTCCCTACCTTTCCGCGTGCCTGTCAGTCCCTCCTCGATCCGATCGGGGAAGGCGAAGGGAATGTCGTCGTCGTCGGCCGAGCCGGCGGCTGAACAACACCACCGTCATGCTGGTGGCAACAGCGGACCAGTGCCGCTCGCGGCTCTCATAAAGGAAGAGGCCCGCACGGAGCGGCGCGCCGGCGCCGCGAGCAGTATCTCTGGACAGGAGGACGGAGGGGTAGGAGGTGGAGTTGGGGAGGCGCCGACGCGCCGGCCGCTGCTGCGCTACGGGTGCGCCGCGCAGTCCAAGAAGGGCGAGGATTTCTTCCTCCTCAGGACCGACTGCGCGCGCCCCTCCACTTCCTACTCCTCTCCAACCTCCTCGCACCATCCCACCTTCGCCGTCTTCGCCGTAAGTCGCTTTCTGGCGTCCTAACTACTGTAGATTATTACTCTGCCAGTTATTTAAGTGTTCTATGGTTTGTAGGTGCACGGGGTGGTAGTACCGCGCGCGCGATTTTGCCACCGCATCTACTTGATCTGCGGCTGGGGTTTGATTGTTCTTTTTTTTTTAGGGGGGGTATGGGTGGGGGTGGTGTTGATTTTTTGAGCTCGGGAGTAGCTAAATATCTAGCTAGTGAGCTTTGATGCGCTTGTTGAAGTTAGTGCAGCTGCAGAGGAAGCTTGTATTTTGTCTGCTCCCATCTGTGGGGTGGATGACTAGTGAATTGATGCGTTCAGCTATAGATTCTGCTTGGTTGTAGATCTTTGTAGGCCTGTTCTCAGTTTAGGACCCAGTTTGTGCCTGGAAATTGCATGTATACGCACTTAGCCACTGCTCAGGTGGGCTATGAACTGGAATGCTTGCAGTTGAGGATGGATCATGACGATGTCTCTATTTATTAACTGGATGTTTTGTTGTATTCAGGTTCTTGACGGACATAACGGCAACGCTGCCGCGATATATACAAGGGACAATCTGCTCAACCATGTCCTTAGCGCGATGCCACGGGGGCTGTCCCGTAATGAGTGGTTGCATGCTCTGCCCCGTGCGCTTGTCTCTGGCTTCGTTAAGACAGACAAGGAATTCCAAACCAAAGGCATGGCTTTGTCATGGGTATTTGGCGTTTACCGCAGCAACACAAGTTATGACGAATACTAATGAATTTTTCCTTTTGTGGCTACCAGGTCAAACTTCTGGCACAACTGCCACATTTGTTATAATCGACGGTTGGACTATCACTGTTGCTTCAGTAGGTGATTCTCGCTGTATTTTGGATGCTCAGGGTGGGTCTGTTTCTTTGCTCACAGTGGATCACAGACTAGAAGAAAACGTCGAGGAGTGAGTACAAGTTGCTTTATTTGGAACATTTTGCAAGTCACCAAGCACTTTTTTCTCTACAGCTAAGCATTAATGGGTAAAACTATAATAGCATGCTGGGTGTGCTGGGTGTAGCTGTTTGGTTCCTCTTTTGGCACTTTCTTGATTCCTCCGGGAAATGAATTTACTCTGGAATTCCAGCAAAATTGTTGTGAATCAAAGAGGACCATTTTAGTGAACACAAAATATATATATGACAAAGAAATTGGAAATTTCAGCAGTGGAGTTTACTCATATAATTATCTGCAGCAGTAATGTAAGGGTGGGAAGTGGAAATTGTTCATTAACTCGTGGTTATGATGGTGCAACCCTATATTATGTAATTTCATTCAATGGCATTTCCTTATATTCTTTCTGGTTAATGCCCAAGCAGTAAGATGGACAATGTTCATGTAATGTCATCCTAACTGTCAAATAAAATGTTGGTAGGAGGGAGCGTGTCACAGCGAGTGGAGGTGAAGTTGGCAGGCTAAGTGTTGTTGGTGGGGCAGAGGTTTGCTCTCACTTACTGCTCAAAAGGATTTATTGTACTAGTTGGTTTTGCTGTATAAGATAGATCCATAATAAAGACAAAAAAAACTTTGGAAGGACGCAAACATGCTCTTAAGAATTTTTGTTTCCCTGTTTTTAGATCGGCCCACTAAGATGCTGGCCAGGAGGTTTATGCTTATCAAGATCCATTGGAGATATCGATGTCGGTGAATTTATTGTACCTGTTCCTTATGTCAAGCAAGTGAAGGTACTAGTGTGACAAGTCATGAAGTGATCCAAGTATTCTGCTTCAGAATATTATAATTCTGTGTATATATGACGTTATTTCGCTATAAGAAAATGACCCAGCAAATACATTCAGCTACTGCTCGTAGATACTAAATGCTTTCTGCTTGATATGCTGTTTGTTTTTCTTAGTTATCAAATGCTGGTGGGAGGCTTATTATTGCTTCAGACGGCATTTGGGATTCATTGTCCTCAGAAGTAGCTGCGAAGTGTTGCAGAGGGTTGCCTGCTGAACTCGCTGCTAAGCAAATAGTGAAGGTTAGCGTCACTTTATAGTTAAAATGGTTCTGCTGTACCATTGGTGATGCTTCTAATGGTCCCAGCGTATTACTCCCTCCGATCCATAATAAGTGTCTCAGATTTTGTACTAATTTATTACAAAGTTGTACTAAATTAGAGACACTTATTATGGATCGGAGGGAGTAGATGTTTGTAACAGCAGACATGTTCTTTTTTCTCATCAATTGCATTTCTGAAATAATCATTTAGGAGGCGCTCAGGACCAGGGGCTTAAAAGATGATACAACCTGCGTAGTTGTTGACATAATCCCGCCTGATCAAACGATGCGGCTCCCATCTCCACCGAAAAAGATGAATAAGATCAAGTCTCTGATATTTAGAAAAAAAGGAAAGGTCATGTCTAATAAATTGACTAAACAACTTTCTTCAGTGGGTATGGTTGAAGAGATATTTGAAGAAGGTTCAGCGATGCTCTCAGAGAGGTTAGTTGTAAATCAGATTCCAAACAATTTCCACATTCTTTATTCTGAATTTTCTAAGTGTTTTTCACTAGTCCCTGTTGAAAGGTGTAAGTAGTAAGATTCGTTTTGAACCACGCACACACAAAATAATAGTCATGGTGAGGCATAGCTACTCCTAATTGAAATCTAACATGAGAACCAACTGCGTTTTATATTTGAGGCTGACCTGTTTCTTCATCGGTTAATGTTGAGGATTGGCTGGCTTGCGTTGAAGTTGCCATTCTTACCCCTTCAATGTTTCATTTGTTTTTCAAATATGTGATTAATCCTTTCGAAAGTTGGAAAATTGTCCTGAATTGATATGCAGTATGCCTGAATCTATACCTATCTAAAAAATACGTAAGGTTCCACCTTTTTTTCTCCACATTTCTTCGTCAAGCCCCGCGCCACCTGCGTCGTCCGTTTCCAATTCCCCTTACCCCCGTTACCACCGGACAATAAAAGTTACTCAGCCCTGCCAACGCGAGACCGCGCCACGAGGTCCGTCTCCACCTCCCGCAACCCTCCCGCGCTTCCCCGGGCGCCCCCACCTCGTCCCGCGTTGCCACGCCCCGTGTCCGCTGCTCCTCCTCGTCCGCCCGCGCGATCTCGGCTGCCTACTCCGCGAGCTTCTACGGCGGCGCGGGCCGAGACGACCACAGAGAGAAAAGCAAGGCACGACAAGTCACAGGTGTTTAAAATATTTTCTGATCGTGTGTGCACGTGCGTCTTCATGTGATTTTTCTGTTTCCAACAAGTAAAAAAAGACACCGATACCCGGACGGGAACCGAGTCATCGACGCACTGCCTTGCCCCTCCCGGAAAAGGAGACCCATTGGTGCTTCGTCCGTCAGCCGCGGTGGATTGCGAGGCTAGGGCGCTGATCCTGCCGGGTACGTACATACATGCCTCCATGGATCAGTTCGTCACCTCGTCTTGACAGAGTCGCACTGTTTTGTGAAACCACGGCCGCCCGCACGAACGCCAGAGCTGTCATCAAAGGCTCCGGGAGGGAAGGCGTCTGAGGAGCTGATCCGGCAGTGGAGGAGCTGGATGCGATAGCTACGCGGCTGCGGGGGGAGAAGGAGGCGGCTGAGGAGTCGGTGCGGGCGCTGCAGGGAGAACTGGAGGCAAATCGGGCCTACATTTTGTTTTGTTGCTCCGTTGCAACGCTCGGGCATTTCAGCTAGTTTGCTTTAAATTACCTATGGCTCACTGTAAAATCATGATTTCATCTCCTAAGGTCAATTTCGTGACGGTTCTGATCATTAACCTGGTATGACTTGTATCCCAATTTATTAGCCAACTATGCATCACGTTAGGGCAATCATGCGTTGTGATGAACTTGAACTTTTCTTTAGAACAACCTCTTTTCATTTCTATTTTCTTCATCAGTGTATTGTTTTATATTATAGTTCCTTGGTTGAAGAGATGGTGTGAGTGTAATGCCAATTGGGATTCCACTATAAACCGAACACTAATTTGATTTACTTCAAGGTGCAGGTTAGGTAATCACTCAAGTGGTCGGAGAACGTCAAGCTTGTTTACATGTGCTATCTGCCAGGTAGACCTTGATCCAAGTGAAGGTATATCGGTTCATGCTGGTTCGAAATTCTCTTCCAGCTCTAAACCATGGCAAAGCCCTTTCCTTTGTTCTGATTGCCGCGACAAGAAGGATGCCATGGAAGGTAAACGGCCGAGTGGCGTCAAGGTTCTGTGATGAGTTGCAGTCAATCACCATTGTAACTTCAGCAAACTCTTTCTTTTTTCATTGTGAGCCCCCTTGTTTTACAAAATTTTCCTTCAATTTAGGCGACTTGCTTTATAGGCTGCATTTTTTTTCGTAAGGTGGGGAACTAGATGATATTGTAAGTAGTACTGAGGAAAAGATATGTGAAGTTAGTGAATAGTGTTCTGTTATTAGGCATGAGCTAACTACATCTTGCTTCTCGCGAGTTGACTATGATAGTTCATGATTCTTTATTTGTAATTTATTGGTCCCTTTGCTAGTGAAATCTATTCTTGCATTTTTACCAATCAATTTTTTTAGAAGTAACCCGCATGTTTAATGAATATTCTGATGGGTTGCAGCTGAGATAAGTTCATATTACAACTCTAGACTAACAACAAAGTTTAAATTATCCCCTCAACTCCAACACTGGTTAGAACACAAACTCCAATTATTCATGCCTTACCACCTTCACCCAACGAAAAGATGGTTCTAACATACTTGATACTCCCTCCGAGGCTCTGATCCGAGCTAAAACAACAACAAAAATTTAGGAACGGAGTGAGTATGTTTGACTAAGTCAACTAAGGTTTTTTCAGTCCAGAAAAATGAAGAAAATAAAAAATCATGTTCTCAACCCAACCCACTCTTAAAGTTTCAGCTTCTTTGGGCAAACGATCAGTAGAAAATGACATTTTATGCTTGAGTTTTAAATTTTGAATTCCAAAAAGTTCCCAAATTGAAAAAAATCATAAATGTTGTTGTTAACCCTACTGTTAAGATTTCAGTGCATTTTGACTCGGTATTGAAGAAAAAATTTGGATGTCAACTCGGTCAAAACACGCCACGGATGCGAAAATCATATCTTGGCCACGTCATGGGGTAATTTAAACAGTATGAATAGTTGCATGTTATACTCAAACCAGTATTGGAGTTCAGTGGGGTAATTTAAACTTTGTGATTAGCTCACGGTTGTAATATGGATTCATCTCGTTGAATTCTACAAATCAAACTACTTTTGTGGGAAAATTCCTAACAATCCATAAATAATGATTTGGATTTTCCTTCTATCAAAGATGTCCTAAATGTGTTCCTAAAATTTGAATACGTATAGAATAGTTCCTACGGAATCGGTAAGAGATCTCAATCGGTAGTAACTGGGAGCGGTTTTTTGTGATCTCGTGATGTTAGAATTGTGCAATTAGACTATCAGAAAAAAAGAATTGTTCAATTTGCATAGAACTTTTGTATGATTCAAAATTTTAAGGACTGTACTATGGGGCGCACTTATCCATGCTAGTCTTACCTACAGCGTCCAGCATGCTGGCAAAATTTACTACTCCCTCGGACCAAAATTACTTGTCGTTAATTTAGTACAACTTTATATTAAATCTGTGACAAGTAAAATGAATCGGAGGGAGTAGATTCTTTCTGTCTCACTTTTTTTTTAAATGTCCTAAACTGTGCAACTTAACTATCCGTTTTCATTGTTAACTTAATCTTGTTGAGATCTACGATACTAGATCAAATGTTGAGGAAGATTACATGCACTCGCCAGTCTTCTCCAATCCCCACCCTCTTCCATTACAGATCCGGTTTCCACCCTCTGCCCACGACGTCGCCGCCCGGAAGCAGTGAAGCGGAGGCGGTTTTGTCATAAGAGGGACGGGTAGGGTTAGAATATCTAAAGGGCGAAGAAACGACCTGTGCAATCGATTGGCCACGTCAACACATTTGTTTTTTTTTCGTTTTCGCGTCGGGGCTGTGGGCTTGGTTGGGCTTTCGCGGTGGGCCTATGGTGCGGTGTGTTCGCGTGTCTTCCAGAAGGCTTCATCGTCTCGTGGGCGATTGGGTGCCGGTTGCTTCCTCCTGTCCCATTCGTCTGAAGCCACAGCGGCGGCGCCGCTCACGCTCCTTGAGATCGAAGCGTCCATGTCGCCGTGTTACGTGGCTTCTCGCTTCCGGCTTTGGGTGTGTTCTCGAATACTCCGCAGTGTACACGTCCTGTGTCTTCCCGTCTATTCCTCCCGTCCTCTCTCTTTCTACCATTGCTCTGACTCCTCTGCTCGAGCTCTCCTCGGTTCCCCTCTGCCCCATCGCCGGCCAGCACGCCCTTGCCTGTCGCCGCTCCCTCCTCCCGGCCTCCCTCCATCCATTCCCCCGCCGACACCACGCCTCCACCTATGCCCTTGCCGGCCACCTCTTCGCCTCACCTCGCCTCGCCGGCCAAATCTCCACTTTCCATCCTAAGAATTGAACCTTCGCGGTGGCGGAAGTGCCAGATCCGAGGAAGCTCGAACTCGAGCTGCCGTCCCCGGAGGAAGCTCGACCGGTCCTTGCATCTTCGCCCGGGGGAAGCCCGACCGGTGGCGGCTGCGAGGAGGGAGGCGGACGACTACATCTTCGACGACTGTGCCGTCGTCCAGAGCTGTGATGGTTGCTATCGGCTTGCCTCCTGCTGCGATAACAAGCTGGGAGATGCTCTCTTCTTGCAGCATAGGTAAAAAGAATCTCTCCCAAATTCTCCCAAAAATGATAGGATGAAACAATGATGCTTTTATGCAAATAGCCAAACCCCTACCTTGCCAAATAATGCATATATTTGTTAGGTCTGCTGTAACCCTTTGGTGAACTTGCCAAGACCCCCTAATGGCTGCAACGTTTAAATGTTGTAGGTGAACCAGGTGAAGAGTGAGATATGAATTGTTAGGGTTGCGAGTTTACATTCCAACATGTTTCGACTATGGAGTTTTTATCGGACTCATGTATCTTCTGCCTTCCGCTGCAAGATTTATTTTCTTTTGAGCTAACCCATGAGGTTATGATATGTAAGGTATTATTAAAATTCTGGATCAATGCGATGTAATATACTTTTGACCTTTGTATCTTGATATTACATTTTGAAACTGTGTGTGCTAGCGAGTCGATCCAGGGACTAGCACGGTAAGCACAGAGATCGAACCCTGTACCGGGGCAGTCGCTTCACTTATACACTCGCATATCATATCATTGTTTCGTACCTACATACTACATATGTTTTACTTCATCTACACTTGCAGAAAAAAAATTTATCCCTTCTCATGCATCTTCAGATTTTATATGCATTTATAACAATCTCATACTACACTGTCATGTTTCCACCATTGCATTTATTCGTCATGTTTGCGTAACATACACACCACCTTGTCATTGTTACCTTTATGCATTTACCTACTTGAGCATATAACTGATTCTCTCCTTCCACCAAAAATCTTGTAGATGAACGGCCCACCAAATTTCGGTGACGAACCTCCCTTCACTCACCCACTACCCAATGACTGAGGACGACGTCCCCTTCGGAAGGCAGTTGGCGACGTTGTGCACGACGCTGCACCTGGCAGCACCCTGCTTCCGAGGACGCACCGAGCCGGTGGGATCTCAGGGAGGAGCACGCCGTTGGGAGATCGATACCGAGATCAAGGGACGGGCCGTTGTCCCAATGACGCCCAACATCACCTACTCCGTGCGCTACCCCGACTTCATGCTGGGACTGCAGTTCGCTATGCAGCACGCGATAGCGCGTGTGTGCGAGGCGTACCACGATGACCTGCCATAGGACTCCGTCTTCCGTAGCTTCGGGAGGCGAGTTGTTGGCGGGAATGCCGTGGGTTCGGAAGTCCTGGGAGATGACCCACACATGGAGGTGTTCAGTTTCAAGCATTGGAGCAGAACACGGTGGATATGGGGAAGAGCCTTTATAATGAGATGACCTGAGCGGACATTGCTAAGGAACAGGTGGGAATACTCAAGGAACAACTGGCGCAGCAGGCGACTGAGCTGACCCGCAGGGGGACCGCCATCCTGAACATGCACGAGTTCATGGAGCAGATTCTGTACGAGAAGGACCTTCTGCAGCTCAACTTCGACCAGCTCCAAGCTCAAGTCACCAACGCTGCACCTGCACAGGCTCCGCCACCCCCTCAGGATGAGGAGATGGAGCCACAGGAAGAGGAACCTCAGGAGGCACAGGAGATGAACACCCCCGCCACCAACACCCGTTCCAGGGCGAGGGCCTCCGGAGCCACCAACTTCACCACCCTTCCTTAGACTCAGCTCGGAGCCCGCCAAACTATCTATCTATTTATATTTCGTTAATCGTGATAGTTACTGACCATGCTGTCGTTGTGGTGTGGCAATGTAGATTCGTGTGTTTGCTTGCAACTTTTACTTATGATTTAGGCCGGTATGCCTCGTGAACTATTTTCTTTTGGATGCTAAATTTTAGTGAATGCTTTGCTCGTGATATATTTGTCTTCTTCATGTTTGAATTTGCTATACTTGTGATATGCCTGTTGTCTGTATTGTTGTATTTGCCTGTGTTGTGGGGCTTAAATTTCTCTTAGACCCTATCTATCTATTGTCCTCATCTATGTTGTTCCAAAACAGATGCCGCCGAGACGTGAACCTCGCCGCGGTGCTATTGACAATGAGGAGGGGCAGGACAACAATGCCGCTACTATGCAACAACTGTTGGCAGCTCAAACGCAGATTCTGCAAGCACTGACCCAGCAAATGAACAACAATCCGAACAACAACAACAACCACAACAACCAGCACCACAACCCACCACCTCAAGTGGACATGTTAACCCGCTTTCTGAGGTTGCGCCCACCTACCTTCACCAGCTCGTCTGAACCAATAGTGGCTGATGATTGGCTTCGCTCTGTGAGCAAGTGCCTAGTGATTGTGGGTTGCACTGAGGCAGAAAAGGTGAGATTTGTTGCTCACCTACTTGAAGGACCTGCCGCAGCTTGGTGGGAGACCTACCAGATCACCACTCCCATGGAAGAGGTTACATGGGAGATGTTTCAGGATGCCTTCCGCACCACCCACATCTCTGCGGGCGTGCTGATCCTCAAAAAGAGGGAGTTCCATAAGCTGAGGCAGGGAAACCGTACCGTGTCGGAGTATATTGAGGCATTCAACATATTGTCTCGCTATGCCCCGGACGATGTCAACACTGATGCCAAGCACCGTGAAAGGTTCTTGGATGGTTTGAACGATGAACTTGCCGTTCAGTTGGCAGTCGTCTACATTCCTACCTATCAGTCCCTAATGGACAAGGCCATCATTCTGGAGAACAAGCAGAATCAGATGGAGAACCGCAGGAAGAGGCCTCACCATGGCAACAACCACGCTGGTCCACACCAGAAGCCGCGCACCTCTTATGAGGGTAGTGGCAGCTCTTCGATGGTTAAGCATGGGAACCACCATCAGAACCACCATGGAGGGAGTGGACATCACCATCGGCATGGAGGTCAAGGACACAACCACTAGGGAGGCAATGGCAACCGGCACCCGCATCAGCATCAGCATCAGCACCAACACCAGCGTCCGAGGAACACCAACAGTAGGGGCAATGGCCAGAACAATGGAGGCAACCCAGGGCAGAACCGCAACACTGGCAGAGACCTGAGCCAAGGGGAATGCTTCAAGTGTCACAAGATGGGGCACTACTCCAATGACTGCCCCGAAAAGTTCAACGAGGCAGGAAGCAAGCCCAACCCATTCCAGAAGGGCAATGTGAACCACGTCAACGTGGAAGAAATCACGGAGGAGCAAGGTATCGTAATCGGCACCTTCCGCCTTAATACTTTTGAAGCACTCGTGCTGTTTGATACTGGTGCATCGCATTCTTTCATCTCAAGGAGTTTTGTGCATAAGAATGGGTTACCAACTAGTACCTTAGTGAACCCTATGAACGTGAAGTCAGCTGGGGGAGAGATGATAACAGCTTATGAATGCCGAATGCTGGCACTAAGAATTGGAAAACACAGCTTCCCCACAGACCTGATAGTGTTAGGATCGGAAGGTTTGGATGTAATCCTAGGAATGGATTGGCTAGCCAAGTATGAAGGACTTATAGATTGTGTCAAGAGGACAATTACACTCACAACCCTGGAGAAGAAGCGACACTTCAAGTCAACCTATGAACTTGAGATACCCAAGGTAAATCATCTTAAGGGGGTTAGCCTAGAGGATGTGCCGATAGTGAAAGAATATCCGGATGTGTTTTCCAGAGGAATTGCCAGGCATGCCACCGGACCATGATGTGGAATTTCTTATCGAGTTATTTCCTGGAAGTGGACCTATAGCCAAGAGACCGTATAAGATGGCTGTGGATGAGTTGAAGGAACTAAAGAAGCAACTCGCAGAACAGTTGGCAAAAGGATTTATTCGTCATCACCTTGGGGAGCACCTGTTCTATTTGTTGAGAAAAAGGACTAGAGTCAAAGGATGTGCATAGACTATCATTCACTAAATGAGGTGACGATAAAGAACAAGTACCCATTGGCCATAATCAATGATCTATTCGATCAGTTGAAAGGAGCCTGTGTATTCTCAAAGATCGACCTTCGATTGGGATATTTTCAGTTAAAGATCCGAGAAGCGGATATACCCAAGACGGCATTTACCACCAGATATGGCCTGTATGAGTATACGGTGATGCCTTTTGGATTGACCAACGCATCGGCATACTTCATGAATATGATGAACAAGGTATTCATGGAATATTTGGACAAGTTTGTCGCAGTGTTCATCGACGATATTTTGATTTACTCGAAGAGCAAAGAAGAACATGAAGGACATTTGCGTCTAATTATGGAAAAGCTTAGAGAACACAAGCTTTACGCCAAATTCAGCAAGTGTGAATTTTGGTTGTCCGAAGTAGGTTTCTTGGGACACATAGTGTCAGGAGATGGAGTTGCTGTTGATCCCGCTAAGGTAGCAGCAGTAACTGAATGGGAAGCCCCTAAGAACGTCGGTGATGTTCGCAGCTTCTTAGGACTTGCCGGATACTACAGGAGGTTCATTGAGAATTTCTCCAAGATAGCGAAACCCATGACTGAACTTTTGAAGAAAGAGAAGAAATTTGAATGGACTGATAAGTGTGAAGAAAGTTTTCAAGATTTGAAGAAGAGATTCGTGTCTGCACCCATCCTTGTTTTACCCAACCTGCTAGAAGACTTCCATGTATACTGTGACGCCACGCGTCTAGGATTGGGCTGTGTTTTGATGCAAGGAGGAAGAGTTGTGGCATACGCCTCACGACAACTTAAGAGTCACGAAGGAAATTACCCCACTCATGATTTGGAACTAGCGTCTGTAGTACACGCGCTCAAGACTTGGAGACACTATCTCATGGGAAAGCATTGTGAATCGTTCACCGATCGCAAGAGCTTGAAGTATATATTCACGCAGAAGGAGTTGAACTTGAGACAAAGGGGATGGTTAGAGTTAATCAAGGATTATAATTTGAATCTACAATACCATCCAGGCAAGGCTAACGTAGTAGCCGACGCTTTAAGCCGCAAGGGCTATGTCAATGGACTTACAGCTAGAGAGTTACCCTCTGAATTGTTTCAGCAATTCAAAGCCTCAGATTAGAGATAGGAAGGTTACCTAGCCAACTTGGAAGTAGAACCCACCTTGCTGGACAGAATTAGAGAAGCCCAGAAAGACGGCTCAGAAATTAGAGAGATGAAGGATAATATGATTGCTGAAAACGCGAAAGGATTCATTGAGGATGACCAAGGTACCATATGGTTTGAGAAACGTATTTGTGTACCACAAGACCCCGAGATCAGAAAGCTAATACTTCGAGAGTCTCACGATTCACCATACTCGATTCACCCCGGGAACACAAAGATGTACATGGACTTGAAAGAAAAATTTTGGTGGACAGGATTGAAGTGAGATATCGCTGAGTACATTGCTCTGTGTGATGTGTGTAGCAGAGTCAAAGCGGAACATCAGAAACCGGCTGGATTGCTACGACCGTTGCCAGTGCCAGACTGGAAATGGGATAAAGTAGGCATGGATTTCATCACCGGCTTGCCGAGGACAAGGTCTGGTTATGATTCAATATGGGTTGTAGTTGATCGTTTGACCAAGGTTGCACATTTCATACCTATGAAGACCACTTATACAACTCAATTGGCCAAACGCTACATGTCCAGGATTGTATGCCTACATGGAGTTCCTAAAGAGATCGTCTCAGACAGAGGTACTCAGTTTACTTCAAGATTTTGGGGACAATTGCACGAGTCTCTAGGCACGAGACTGGAGTTTAGCACAGCGTTTCATCCACAGACGGATGGACAAACCGAAAGAGTAAACCAAATCCTCGAGGATATGTGGAGAGCTTGCGCTCTGGACTATGGTTCTAGCTGGGATGAGAATCTACCTTATGCAGAGTTCTCATACAACAACGGTTTTCAATCAAGTATTGGAATGGCACCTTTCGAAGCTTTGTATGGCAAGAAATGCAGAACACCATTACTATGAGATGGAGTAGGAGACCGTAGTTTATTCGGACCCGACATGATAAAGGATGCCGAAGAGAAGGTCAGGCTAATTCGAGACAGACTCAAGATTGCTCGCAAAAGAGTTATGCAAATTCCAAGCGTAGGGAAGTCACCTATGAGATTGGTGACAGAGCGTATCTCAGAGTTTCTCCGATACGCAGAGTTAAGAGATTCGGGATTAAAGGAAAACTAGCACCACGCTTCATGGGACCTTACAAGGTTTTGGCACGCCAAGGAGAGGTAGCTTACAAGTTGAAATTACCTGAAGTGTTGACAAGCGTCCACGACGTGTTCCACGTGTCGCAGTTGAAGAAATGTCACCCGAAAATGGCCGATACGCCACTGAGGGATACAATTCCACTTGAAGAAGTCGAGATTCAAAGCGATCTTACTTATGAAGAGAAACCAATCAAGATCTTGGATACAGCTAAGAGGCATACTCGTGCCAAGACCATCAAATTCTGCAAGGTACAGTGGAATCACCACACCGAAGAGGAAGCTACGTGGGAACGCGAGGATGATCTTCGAGAAGACCACCCACACCTTTTTGCTAACCAACAAGAATCTCGAGGACGAGATTCATCTTAAGGGGGTTAGGTCTGTAACATCCCATTTTTCAAAACCCTTCATATGCATTGCATTTCATAAGCATCATGCCACCTTTGCATTTAATCACATTTAAAAACCCTAAAGTTTAAGTCAGGAAACTCATTAACAAAAGTACTTTTATTTGAATTTGGCCTTCTTCTTGATTTTGGTTGTTTGCACTTTAGCCCACGAGGGGTTTAATGCATTTATAAAGCTACCCCATTTATTGGCTTTTGAATTTGATTTGAAACACTAATTATTTTAATAGCTAAAAAGCCCTAAAGGTTGGTTTATGGGCAAAAGTATTTTTAACTATTTTATTTTGAGGGAATTCTTGTCCCAAAAGTTGAATCATATGAAAATATGATTTTACAAATTTTCTTGCAATTTATTTGGTTTGAATTGGAGCTCTGAATCAAAATTGGTATTCAAAAAACAGAAAATAGAAAAAGGGAAAAAAGAAAAGAAAAAAAAGGAAACAGCGGCCGGCCCGGCCAAATGGGCCGAACCGGCCCACTCACCTACGCCCGACCGCACCAGGTCGCAGCCCAACCAGCCCGCGCGCTGTGCCCGTGCTGCTGACAGGCGGACCCCGCTGTCAGGCTCCGTCTTCGTCTCCAACTGCTGCTCCGAAATCCCCGGCCACGCACGAGTTCGCGCCCATGACGACTCCGGCCGATTTCTCCGACCACGCAGCCCCACCTTCAAACTTGAGCGCGTCACCCCGAAGCCCACAACCTCCTCTCTCTTTTCCCCCATCTCTCTCGCCCGTTTTCGCTCTCGTCTCGCCGGAATTGCTCGCCGGAAAAAGCTTCTGTCGCCGCCGTTTTCTCGCAGCCGCCGATGATTCGGTGAGTTCCGCGCGCCGCCGCCTACTCCCTTCTCTTCCTCTCTCTCAGGCACAGCCTTTGACGCGGTTGTTTTTTCGTTTTGGAGCTTCGCAGCCGTCGCCGACGTCCGCCGCCGGCCGTCCCTTTTCGGCGTCCTAGGCGTTGTTTCCGTCGTCCCCGAGGAGAGCAACCGCCGCCTTCGCCTTCGCCTTCACCTCGCCGAGCCACGTCATCCCCGCCAATCCCCGAGCCCACAACTTCCCCGGACCGCCTGCGCCGCCGATTCCCGTCGCCGCCGAAGACCGCCGGAGACCTAGCGCCCCGTCGGTAAGCCCCAAGCTCCTCTGCCGTTGGATCTGTTTTAGACGGTTAGGATTAGATCCTTTACCCAAACCGGTACCGGCCAGTGAATTTGCACCACATGTCGCCGTATATAATTAAAACTTGATTCCCTGCCGAAATAATTGGCAGTTTTGCAGAAAAGCCCCTGGTTATTCAAATCATCGTATCTTTTAAACCGTTTGACCAAATTTTAAGTTCTATAACTTTCTGGAATCCTCACAACATGTAGAATCTTTTGGCATGATTTAATTTGGACTTTGAGCAACTTTAATAGAAGCAAATTGCAGAATGCTTAATTAGGGTTTAAATTTCATATGAATTATTTCAAACTAGTTTTGAACATGTTGGCATGTTGAAAAATGTTTTGAGTATACTCTCTGTCCATTAGGACCAGAAGGGAAATTATTTTGTAAATAATATTGCCTCACAAATTTAATCTTGCTCCATGCTTTACAAAAATCAAATAAGCTTTTAATTGAAGCTCACCTTTGCTTTGTGCAAAGTTAGCATCTTCTTATTATCGTATAATCTTTCCAAATCTTTTGTGAGACTCCCTAAAACAGAAACTAAAGATGTTAAGTTTAGAACCAAACTAAATGTGCATCATCATGACTATTGCATCATGGCATGTTTTTGTATCTAATAGCATGTTTATGTGTGAGTGTATTCTTTTATTTTAGATTGTGTGGATTGTGAACCTTGTTGTTGTGTAGAGTGCGAGAACTATCACAACCTTGGAGAAGGCAAGTTCACTTTGATCAGCTTCCAAATATTTTTACTATGCACTAGTTGTTTTATTAGTTGCATTAGGAATATTACTTGTACCTCTATGCTAGCTATAAATCCCAGGTAGTATAGTTTTGCCCTTGCCATTACCATGCTACAAATTTGCCATTGTTTGTAGTTGAATGCTAGGCTATGGTAGTATCGTGGGGGAAATTACTACATTATGATATTGTGATATCTATGGGGAAATGAGATATTTTATTAGAGTAAGGCAAAACAATTAATTTAATGAACCATCCTTGGTGGGTGGCTTTGAGGATTTTGATGTTATGCGGCGTCAGGTCCATTTCTATGGGTCCATTTCTATGAGTCGTCTCTCCATGTCTATGGAGCGCCTGCGTCGCAAATGTGGAATGCCACCTGGGGTAACCGAGACTGGACTAGTTTCCTATTTAGTAGCTTCCAATACAACCACAATGTTAAATGGGCTCTGGCGAGAATAGAGTATGTTGTATGAACCTAGACCCGAGGAATTGTACTGAGGTAGCCTGTGTAGGGGGAGCGTGATTGTCTCGTGGTTTATGGAATTACCTCTGAAAATCTCGTAATCGACGCCGTTGCTACTCTACCATGAGGACAGTAAGGGATTAACCCGTCGGTTTCTTGTGGGAAATGTGTACAAACTCTCGAGAGTGTCAAAACTAAGTACTTAGCCGTGTCCTCAGTTATGGACAATTATGAGCAACTAGATAGTGGAGTTGTAAGGAAAGTCTCACTCATTCTAATTTCTTAATAAAATGAATGGTTTGAACTTGGGTTTAGGAGCATTGATGTGTCTACTCAATGTCCTTAGTTTAATAGGAGCATGGCTGTGTCTACCCCATGTCCAATAATGATAAAATTATTTGATTAAAAAGATAGCTTTAAACAATTAAGCTTTTATGCAAATAGCTTGAACCCCACCTGACCATATTATGCATATACTTGGTAGGTTCTGATATAACTCCTAGTGATCTTGCCAATACAGTCAATGTATTGATCCTAGTGGCTGCATCGTTTAATGATGCAGGAAGCTCCGACGAAGAGTAAGGGTATGATCTGGTCTTTGGGTTACGGGCCTACATTCTAACATGCTCTCACCGTGGTGTTGATGTAGCCCTTGTATCTTTCGCGTTCCGCTGTTGAACTATTGTTTTAATTCCAGCTAACCCATGGGGTTATGCGAGTTCGTAAGTACTCTTAAATTCTGGATGATGCGTTGTAATACTTGAGACCTTTGTTCTATGATATTACATCTTCAAACTGTGTGTGCTAGTGAGTCGAACCAGGGACTAGCACTAAAAGCACAGAGATCGAACCCGTGTTCGGGGGCGGTCGCTTCAATGGCCCGGATTTTTTCCGGGTTGGCCTCAATCCCCCGTTGGGAGACGAGGAAACCCAAGAGTTTTCCTCCTCGAACTTCGAACGCGCACTTCTCGGGATTGAGCTTCACGCCATATTTGCGGAGGTTGTTGAAGGTTTCTTACAAGTCTTCGGGATGGGTATTCGCCACTTGACTTACGTAGACTTCGGCGTTTCTCCCCAATTGCTCTTTGATGATGAGGCTGACGAGGCATTGGAATGTCGCACCGGCGTTCCTCAAACCAAAAGACATTCTGCGATATTAGAAGGTGCCAATAGGAGTGATGAAGCTGGTCTTCTCCTCGTCTTCCTTGGCCATGTGGACTTGGTGATACCCCGAATAGGCGTCCAAGAAGCTCAACCTCGCGCATCCTGCCGTGGAGTCGATTAGTTGGTCGATCCGCGGGAGAGGGTAGTCGTCCTTGGGACACGCCTTGTTCAAGTCGGTGAAGTCGACGCACATCCGCCGCTTGCCGTTGGCTTTCTTCACCAAGACCGGATTGGCCAACCACTCGGGGTGCCAAACTTCTCGGATGAGTCCGGCCACGGAGAGCTTCGCAATTTCTTGCTTGATGACCTCCTTTCGCTCCGTGGAGAGTTTCCGGATTTTTTGCTTTACGGGCGCCTTGTCGGGCCTTACGGCGAGTCGATGTTCCATGACATCGCGTGAGACTCCTCCCATGTCGGAGGGAGACCAGGCGAAAAGGTCGGAGTTCTCCCGGAGTAGGTCGATGAGTTGCTTCTCGAGTTCGATCGAGAGGTCGGCCCCGATCTTCACGACGCGCGTGGCGTCATTGCCGGAGATGCGTCTCCTTAAGCTCTGCCTCAGGAAGGGGCTTAGGGAGGTAGCGCTCCGGGTGATCGGTCTTGGACTCCCCTGTGCCTGAGAGCACGTGGACACTTTTTGATGCTTCTCCCTTCTCGGCGCACTTAGTCTCGTGGCGATATAGCGTCTTCCTATCAGAGGATTGCTCACCACA
Source organism: Brachypodium distachyon (assembly GCF_000005505.3). Lineage (NCBI taxonomy): Eukaryota > Viridiplantae > Streptophyta > Magnoliopsida > Poales > Poaceae > Brachypodium > Brachypodium distachyon. The sequence continues at coordinate 12,433,640 of NC_016132.3, read as the reverse complement.
GACCGTGATTACGCCTTTTGGACCCGGGATCTTCATGCATAGGAAGTTGTGGTGGACGGCAGTGCAGAGGCGGTTCAAGTTCATTCTGCCAAGGATGGCGTTGAAGGAGGCCTCCAGGTCCACCACGTCGAAGCGCACGAGCTCGGTCCGGTGATTAGTGGCATCTTCGAAGGTCGTGAGGAGCTCAATTTGGCCAAGCGGCTGGGTGGACTTGCCTGGGACGAAGCCGGTTAGGGGGTAAAGCGACGGTTGCAAGGAACCGTTCTTGTACCCTCCTTGTGGCTCCATCAGCTTCTTTAGCGTGCTCAGGTACAACATGTCGGCGGAGCTTCGGTCATCCACAAGTATTTTCTTGAGCTCGCAATTTGAGACGATGGCCGTCACGAAGAGGGCATCGTCGTGTGGGAAGCGTATTCCCTTAGCGTCTTCTTCGGTGAAGGAAATGGGTACACTCGCCCACTTGGGTGGTGGTGTTGGGGCGAAGGTTCCAACGACGTTGACTTCGCGCGCGTACCCCTTGCGTTGCCTCTTTGACCCTCGGCCTGTGACGGAGCCCCCGAGTGTCACCCCGACATGGTGAGCGGGTCTTGAAACGGGAGGTTCTCTTCCTTGGGCGCAGGGTCGGCAATGAGGACGTTGGCGGGGCGCGGAGCCTCGGGCACCTTCTCGTCCCGAGCATGATCTGCCTGCAGGGTGGGCATTGAGCATCGGTGGAGTTCCCACGCCGCTGGTACCCACCGGATGTGCCCGACAGGCCGCCATCACCGCCCACTAGGCATAGGGCCTGACAGACGCGTAGCGCCAGGACCCGGCGTGGTACCGTGCCACCGGCACGAAATGGGAGGCGCTCTTATAACAGAGATATGATGAACCATGTAGAAATCATTTGGTTCTTATAACGGAGTTGAAAGCTATCCCCTCCGTCTCATAATTCTTGTCTCAAATTTGTCCAAATATTGATATATCTATTTTTAAAAAATGAATCACGTGACTATGTGACTGAGGGCGTAGTTCTGGTAGAACCAACTAAACGCTTTTATAATTAAAATAAAATACTCCGTAGGTTAAGGCCTTACAGGAGACAAGAGATCGAAAAAAAAAAAACTCAGGCAACGAAGATCCCCTTGCGGCTCGTGCTCCTACTACCTCGTTGTGAGGCCAATCCTTCTTTGCTGTCTCGTATCTTCTTGCGAGAGGCGGCGAGAGGCGAAGAGATCTGGCTGCGCCCTCCCGCAGGTGAATTGAGCTCGCTCCTCCACGATCTCGAGCTGACTTTCGCTGAATTTGATGATGTATAGTTCCGTGTGCTAGGGTTTTGCCCCCCTGATGGCGTCGCCGGGGAAGATGGAGGGCCCGTCGGCCCCAGCTCTCCGCCGGGACCCGTACGAGGTGCTATCCGTGTCCAGAGACTCCTCCGACCAGGAGATCAAATCAGCCTACCGCAAGCTCGCGCTTAAGTTCGTTCTCCGCTCTCTGGTTCCCCATTCCACTCTTGTCCTTTAGCTTAATTGTACTGTGTTGAAGAGAAATATGTTAGCTTAACAGAACATATTGCCTGGCTTTATTTATCATTAGCGAAATTCCGTTGTTCTTGTATCCCAATGTCATCATGTCTGTAAGACGTTCTGGTGGTTCAGTTCATATTAAATTCTCTTTACCTAGGCATGGGCAATTGGGATCGTCTCTAACAAGTTACTACTTCAGGATGTTGCCCAATGAAGCAGGGGAACACCATTTTCTCACAATCAGATAACTTCTGTTATCCATCTCTGGGCAATACTGTGTTGAAGTTTACATCTATACAGAAATGCCTAATTATTTGGAAATACAATAATGCTGATATTATATAGTTTCCATCTGCTCCTTTTAGTAAGTAAAAACCATAGGAAAATAGCAACTGCATTGTTTTTGACGCAGTGTGAAGTATTGTGGTCATAACTAATGCGTGCGTGCGCGCACACACACACACATGTCCTTAATTTCGTTTTAACCCTTTTCTATTGTAGTTCACATATAGTGAGTATACTCTATGAAATTGCACAGTGAATTCGGGGAAGACAGAAATGCTGTGTTGATAGCAAAAATTTCCTTTTGCTTCCCATCATCCATTATGCATGCTCATCTTTTTGTATATTCTTTTATTTATCACTGTTACCACAAGTTTAAGGGCTTTCCGTGTAAGAGCAAAGCTCTGATACCAATTGTAACTACTAGGGGGACTCTCACCTTGTAAAAGATGAACTTCACGCACACCTTCTTCTCTTTCTTGTTGGTATGTTAGTCTCTCACACACATATAAATATGAAGCTATATGTATTTTTTTCTAGGCAGCACAAGCTTAGCTTTCTTACAAGGGGGATACATCCTTATATAGGCTTTCTAGGTCGGTTACTGTTCACAGAACAGTAACTTCTAGAAACTACTACAACCTGCTCCTTGACCTATTCCAAAAACTGACTTGAACATTACTACTCTTACTTCTAGTAAGACTCCTACATACCCTGGATATTTCTAGACTAAGCTAGCTCCGTCTACTAACAGCCAACTAGATTCTTCTAGATACCAGTACTTAATTTATGACAAGATTAGTACTAACATTCTGGCCTTAATTTATTACTATGAATACTCGATTGTAGGAGAATTAAAATTAATAAATTTTTTATTTCCAACATTTTCCTAGCAGCACAGCACAGTTTTTCTTTAGTATTGGAACCGCTGATCATTTAACAGAGAAATGGAAACATTAAGATGGTTTCTGCTACGACGATTAGTTATACTTCTATATTCTGGGTTAGATATGGTCTGTTCTCATATGGTCAGAAGATTGTATTCCTGTACAAGCAAATTCTATAGAAAGTTATCTTAAATTTTGCTGCACTTTAATTGCCACTTTACCTTTATGTGTCATTTCAAAATAGTACAGTAGTCCCAATGCACGTAACTTATTGTATTAGCCATTTTATTTGGGAATGATTTTGCAATCAATCTACTTATTCCTGCACGCTACACTGTTGATTGACTTGATAGTCCTATTTTAGGATTGTCTGTTTCATTTTTTTATTATTATATTTGACAGGTACCACCCTGACAAGAATGTTAGCAACCCAGAAGCATCCGAGCTCTTCAAGGAAGTTGCATATTCATACAGCATCCTGTCAGATCCTGAGAAACGGAGGCATTATGATACTGCTGGTTTCGAGGTGCTGTTCTCTCTTTGAATCTCCCAGACTACCTTCAACTAGCATTTTTTTATCTGTGCATATTTTATTTTCACTCTAATGGTTCTGCATTCTGTCACCTTTTCATTTAGTAAGGAGTTTGTCTAAAATCTCTCCATATACTAAAAGTAACTTTTTTGTTACTGTGATTCATTCCTCAGTATGTCAAAGTGGTTGTTTTATTTAGTCAAGATTGTTATTTAGTCATCGTCCATAATGTCATGGTAAAGGAACCTCCGAGGCACCGATATGGCAGATGCAGCCGTGTCCCCGTGCTGGACATGTCCGATTATATCCCCTTTTCTTCTATTTCTAATTATTTCTAGAAAGGGTGATACAGCTGGGACACTGGGATGGTATGGCTCGGATACGCCCAATGCCTATGTAGAGGGCATGAGGGGGAGAGGGGGTGCGGGGTGGGGGTGAGAGGGGACGAGAAAGGGAATGAGAGGGAGGGGGAGAGGCAGGGGCACAGGCGGTCAGATAGAGGAGCAGGACGCTTTGATAAGTGAGAAAAGATAAAGGGTCAAAGACTGAAAGAGAGAGAGGCGGGGCTGGGGAAGGGGAACAGGTACAAAGGGAAGTGGTAAGGAGTACAGCAGGGTGAGAGGGTCCAACAGAAGGCCCAAGATGCGCTTTCCAGAGAGTTCTCATCTAGATGTGTGTGGCTTGTCGCCTTTGTTTAACAGGGCAAAGAGAGATGGAGAGTAATGGAATCAAGGGGTACCAAGTAGGCCCACACAGTCTCACTTCAAAGTTGGTATGACTGGCAGCAGGGCCTCATGCCCTCATCCTTCCTAATATTATTGTTATGTTGATATTATTCTTCAAAAATATGTAATACTCACTGTATCCCTGTATGGCTATTTCTAGAACATGCTGTATCCATCCCTGTATATAACAATGTATTCATCATGGTATAGTATACTCCCTCCGTTCCTAAATACTTGTCGCTGTTTTAGTACAAATTTGCACTAAAACAGCGACAAGTATTTAGGAACGGAGGGAATATATGTTATTTCATCACTTTGAATATACTCGCATACTTTTTCTAAGGTACTCCGAATGAACTACATGAAAGAATTGCAAGTTTGTCCGTAGTTTTTACCTGATTTTCATATAACGTATTTGTATTAAATAAAAATTTCATACTACATAAAAATAGTATATATAATACGTACCACTTATATATGTACTTCATACTATGTCCTATATAGTCCCCGTTATGCGACATACTCCCTAAATTGTATGAAGTGGAGGTGGATGTAACTACAGCTTAGGAGAAAGCTTCCTGTTGAGTGTTCGAAATCTTTTGTATTTAATTATGGAAAACACATTTCTTGTGATGCATTAATCTTTCTTTGTGTAACTTAATTAGTTTTGCTGAGGTACAAGCCTAGCTATTTTTTCATGCCTGCTGTATTAATGTATGTGTTTGATGCAATGTTACCATGCGGATGCTGTCAATGTTTAAATTACAGCAGATCTGACTATTAGGTTAACAGTAAGACATATCATCTAGAGTTCATTACGGCTTCCTCTATGTGTTTTTAGTCCAATGTTGTTTTTAGGGAACGCCATCATGGCCAGCTTTATTAATAATATTAGTTGCATCGTCCACGAGAGTACTCAACAAAAAGCGATACAGGGTTCTTTAGTACGAAAACGAAGCCTAGCTATCTCGTGAGCAGCACTATTCACCTCTGATAATGATTGAGTTTGACCTTAGTGGTCATTCCACTATATCAAAACAATCAACATATACTTTTGGTGCCTCATTCCACAGACGATTTTGGCCAGAGCAAGTCATAATTACATCCATCGAGTAAGATTCTGCCTGGACCTTGTTACACCCAGTTTGCCAGCTCCAGGTCAAATCTCGTTGCCAGCATTTCGGCTGTTGTTTTGGTCCAATGTTAGCATAAAAATAAGAATTGTCAAACTAAATTTCATTATTGTTCAACGAAGGTCTCAAATAAATTTGCAGCACTTCGCTTGATACTTAGGGTTCGTACGAATGGTTTCCTTCGTGATACCAGTGGGACAATCAATTTATGGATCACTAATGTAATCAGATTTGCATGCATGCTTGTTTGACAGGTAATATAATGTCATGCGCGAAAAGTAATTGCATATGTAGTTCCTGAGGATCCTATTCTAACGAGACATTAAGACCCGCACAAACATGTATATTTTGAATGGATCTCCAGCTATTTGGTACCCAATATGTAAATACTGCAGAGTAGAAGGAAAATCACACCTAAAGCAGTAACCTTATATGCCAGTAAAATCCCTTTGTATTCATGCTAGTATTTCTCTAAAATATAGAATTGACAAATTGGCCCTCTGGTAGCTTTCTACTCAGCTAAGGCAACTACTGCGCTAAATGTAGCTTGTATATACAGCCCTGTTAGATATCACCTTTAAATGCTGGATCTTTAGTTGTATGGCAATGTCAATATCACTCAAGAACCAACCTTAAAAAGTGTGATGGAATGGTTCGTCAGGGGCTCCTTTTCATTTTTTTACAGAACATGAATTGTGGCGTTACCGTCTATTTATTAGATAATGTGACCAAATGTTTAGTTCTTTTCTTCTCTTTCAAAATGAAGCTTAGCGGTCGTCACTAACATACTGGGTTTCATAGAAAAAGAGGTGGGGCTCCGTCAAAACTGCTGCAGGTGCCTGAACCTTTATGGACCTAAAAGGAGGCATTTTCACAAGATTAATTATTGACTTATAATAACTACTATCTGACTAAATCCTTTTGTTCTGGATAATTCATGCAAGTAATGAGCGTAGCAACTAGTTCAGAGCCTTGGTGACGTCACTAAATTAAATTAAGTTTGGCACTATGATTTAGGATTACAGAAATGAAATTTGACACTACATTTTGTTAAATGTTTTGCTAAATTTCTTTCATTCTAGCACTTCAATAGATCTCTTGTGCAACTTTTTCCAGGCATTAGAAAATGAAGGAATGGATATGGAGATTGATTTGTCCAATCTTGGAACTGTCAATACAATGTTTGCTGCACTTTTCAGGTGATTGTAGAATCAATGAGAATAACTTTGCAGAGACTATTCAAGAGTCCTATTTAACTGTGATTCACTTATGTGCATTACTAACTTTAGCAAGCTCGGGGTTCCTATCAAGACCACGGTATCTCCTACTGTTCTTGAAGAAGCTATGAATGGAACAGTCACAGTGAGACCACTCCCAGTTGGAACATCAGCTACAGGAAAGGTTCTGCTGCTTCCATTCTTGTGTTACTGTTTGTTCGAATGGCTGTCATATATCCTTTTTGCATGTAGGTTGAAAAGCAATCTGCTCATTTCTTTGGTGTAACAATAAGTGAAGAACAAGCTCATTTAGGAATAGTAGTTAGAGTCACCTCAGTTGCACAAAGTAAATTTAAGGTATGTGGTTGATTCTTTCTTCATTTTCACTTGAACTGGAGCATTTTATATGCTAGTTTCCTTTTGAGTTTTGAGATATTATTTGCTCTTATTTGCCTGATATTTATGTGCAGCTTCTTTTCTTTGAACAAGAAGTTAATGGAGGCTATGGGCTAGCTCTGCAGGTACTTTCTGATTTACATCATTTCTTGGTTAACGTGTCTTGTGACTTGTCGTAATTTTGCAATAGGTTCCCATGAATTATAATCCAATGTCTTAATGCCGTAATCCTATGTTAATGCCTTCAGTGTTTTTCTCGGTGTATGAATCTTGAATACAAGTGACTCTGGAATAAAACTTTAGAGAACTTGGAACCGCCACCAGTCTAATTTTTAAGATCTAGATGGGCAAAAGCGAGCTACACGATTAACCTGTGATCACGAAACCAACTAATCCTTTCATTAAATTGCTAACCAGTGCACATAGATATGTAATGTATCACTCTAATGCAGAAATACAATGGTTTTCGTCTTGTCCAAGAACATATTTTTTTTAAATTATCAAGGTGAATGCTTTGTACGATTTCCTGTTACATCCCTCTTCAACTAATCAATTAAGCTTCTTAGCCACCCCAATTAGATTTGTTTGCACAGTTATGCTTGAATTATCAAGCAGTTCCGCAGTTGGGAACTTGGCCTAGGAGTTTTGCTTTTATGAGAAAGTAGATAACTAATAACGAATCGAATTAAAATATGATGGTTTCCTTGTAGGGTTTGTGCTGTCGTCTATGACTCTCCTAGTGGTGCATATAACTTTCAGTTTACAAAGTTCCAAAAAATTCCGCTGACTATCTTTTTGTCCCCCACTTGAAGGATTAATGTATAGTGAGCAAGGTGTATTGAAAGTGAAATAGAGTTTTCACCTTTTCTACTTACTGGCTTCAACATGTTCTAGTGGTTAAATATTAAAAAATTGTAGGCCAAAGTTTGTGGTCTGGCCTTCTCTCAAGATCAACTTGAAAATATGTAGAAGCTGGTTTTCTATGAATTTGTTGGTTCATTACTAAGGATATAAATCTTTTTAGTAATGCTATCGGTTTTTATCTAGATTTTTTTTCATTTGTATAGCATACACACCCTCCCCTACACCTGGTAGTGTTTTGAATTTTTGAAAACTGAAACGTTTGGTGAAAACTAGCATTTCCACCTGATATTTTCAGCTTGGATAGTTGCAACGGGGACATGTTTGGTTGAGCAGTTCAGATGGGTTGGAGAAGATGAATCGTTGGTCAACTAGGACTCTCCAAGTCCCGCCACTAATCCTGCCATCTTCACGTCTTGGATGAGCTGAGGAGGATGGAGGGTGGGAGAAGATGAAGGCTTGGACCGCGCAATTGATATAACATGACTGAGGATTCTAGATGGGACTGGGAGAGATATGCTTGGGTGGCTTAGGATAGGAGCTAAGTAACGATTAGTTGCTGGCCTAGATGGGCTGATATCGCCCATCTATTTTTTCACCTTTTTTTTGGATATTCTGTCTGCAAAAATACTCCTATTATGGTATGCGCTGCTTTAGACTTCACAGCTCTAGTACCTAATTGTCTTGTATTCCCTCCGTCCAACAAAAGATGTCTCAAGTTTGTCAAAATTTGGATGTATTTATGATTTAGTCAAAGTTGAGACATCCTTTGTTGGACGGAGGAATACAAGAACTGGAAATCAAAATTGAATTTACGATTCGAGAAAACCAAAGATGTATACCCTCCATCGAACTGATTCATAGGAAGACAAATCAGGAATACAAACCTGAATTGCGAATCAAGCAAACTGTGAATCTGGACCTGGTAACTATGGTTCATACCCTTTCCGAATTGCTGACAGTGCAATGTACTGTAGTTTGCATGTGGTCTATGTTACGAATACATTTCATACAGGAATTCAGATGAGATAAAATTTAGAGGTCTATTTTAACAATATCTCATGTATTTGCTCGTACCTCCAGGAAGACAGTCAGAAGACTGGCAAGGTGACATCTGCAGGCATGTATTTCTTGCATTTTCAAGTGTACCGTATGGACTCGACAGTGAATGCGGTATGTATGTTCTTTTTCATGGCTTTAGCCTTTATGCTCCTCGGAACTAATGTGAGTTATTGCTGGTTACAACAGTTGGCAATGGCTAAAGATCCTGAGGCTGCATTCTTTAAAAGATTGGAAGGTCTCCAACCTTGTGAAGTGTCAACTCTCAAATCAGGAACTCATATATTTGCTGTATATGGTATGTGTTCTTGATTTATCTGTTTATATCTTATGACATTCCTCTGCTCTGAGCTATCCTAATTGATATGTTCAGGTGACAATTTTTTCAAGCCAGCTAGCTATACAATTGAAGCAATGTGTGCAAAGAGTTATGAAGAGACAACACAGCGGCTAAAAGAAATTGAGTCTAAAATTCTTGAGAAAAGAAATGATCTCCGCCAATTTGAAACTGAGTACAGAAAAGTAAGTCGCTGTATTTTTGCTATATAATGACGAATAAGAAGCAGCATTGACAGAATAAAACTGCTATGCAGGCTTTGGCACGGTTTCAAGAAGTGACTACCAGATACACACAAGAAAAAGAAGCGGTATTCCCCTTCCCAGACCTATCTGAATGTGTACTCTTAAAACTATTACTCTGGGAGAGACACCTTGAGTTATTCTGACATGCAGTGGACCTGCACTTTCATTAGCTTGCTAATACCGTAGCGCTATATAATATATGTATGTCTTGCACAAGATCGTCTGACAGTGATGCTCCTACCACTACGTATCATGTTGTTTGTGATTTGTTGTTATCTTGCTTATTGGAATAATAATATATTGCGACATTCAATATAATTTTTTTTCTTTAGCATGTTGCTAAAGATATGTAATCTTTGCAGGTTGATGATATGTTGAGAGAAAGGGATGACATCCATTCTTCATTCACGACCGAACGAACTATGGTGAACTCTGTTGGCTCTGGTAGCAGCAGCAGTAGATATCCAGCTGAACAGAGTAGAACTGAGAGTCCCGAGAATGGTAACATAGACGCCAGGGATAAATCAAGCAAAAAGAAGTGGTTTAATCTAAATCTTAATAGATCTGACAAGAAAGCCTGAGCAATCAATTTTTCATCAATGCCAATCAGCACTGTACATTTCAGAAGCCCTATTGTATTTGTGCCTTGTGAACTCTACGCTCCCCTATTTTCGGAAGTTCTTCTAGCATAGCAGTTTTGAGAAAAATCTTTTATTATTCATCAACTTTTTCCTCTGCTGCTCATTTATCTCCAATTCCTCTGCCCTTGTTACCATTGGAGAATTGCAAAAGTAATAGGCACTTGGGATAGGTCTTTCATATGATTGTTAATGTCAGTGGTAATTATCTGGTGGAAGCATTTGACAAATATGCTTCGTCTTCGCAAGTTCAAATCTTTCTTTTGGAAGGCTTAACGATTTTATTTAAGCAAAATCACGTGTGCCAGTTAGTTCTTCCGAGCGGCGCCTCACTGCCTCACAGGATCTCTCTCTTACCCCTCTCTGCCATCTCGTGATCTCTCACTCTCCTGTGACCAACCCCATCGGCGCGGGCCGCTGCTCCAGAGCGACGGCGCCGTTGCTTGGTAGCGTACTAGCGTGGTGCTTGTGGTGACGGGCACCCGGCACCATGAGCACCGTACCCTCCACCCCTCCCTTCCTCCAGGTTCACCCTGAAGACAAGGGACTCACCCAACCCTCCTCTTCCCCATCTCTTGGTGCAAGACCTGCACACAAGCTTGTTCGACGTTTTGACGCACATGTAGGAGCTTGCAGGAGAAGAACGGGTTGTGTTTACGGGCATCCATTTTGCATGTATACCATTTGTATTCGTTGTTCGCCTATGTCCTCTTCCGACTATCTGTATATACTTTTTGCATGCCGTATGAATCTTTGTGAGGTCATAGTGTCCTCTTCTGACTATCTGTATATACTTTGTTGCGAAACGCATGCCATCAGACTGTCGGTCAGGAAAGGGTAGACTGTTGGGGAAAAACCGTCAGTCGGGAAAGCAATTATTGGTTGGGAAAGGTTTCATAATAGCAACAAACAGTCGGTCGGTAAGTGGTCGGAAAAGGCCTTTGCTGAAAAGACATTTGGTGACTGTTCAGAAAACTCTTTCCTGACCGATCTTCTGTCGCTGAAGGCTGTTTTGCTGACCAACATGGCCATGGGACATCCTGTGATGTGGTGTAGTGATTATAGCTGCTCATGGGGCCCTTGTCGCCGTCAATGGTCGCCCGGAGGAACTCCGCCGCGCACCACCAAGTTACCCCCTTCACCGTCTCAGAGCAGTCGTCCTTGGTGGTCACGGAGTCCATCAACGGTGGGCTCGCAATTGGGCCACCACCGGCCCATGCGACAACACCCAGGATGAGGCCGCCCGAGCGCTATTGTTGATCGATCGATCCATGTGCTGTGCTTGCTCGAATTGTTGTGGACGATCGGTCTGATAATTTGTAGTCCGTAGATATATTGATCTGATTTTTATTTATTTTTATCAGAACGAGGAGCACCGATTTCAGTAAAGAAATCAGCCAGGTTTTTATGGTTCATAGAGGTTCGCCAGAAAGTAAAATGAAACAGCTGCCAAGAACTTCTGGACAGCCAACATAAACGAGAAATAGTTACTACTCCCTCCGTCCCATATTAAGTGACGAAATATTACATGCATCTAGACCCTCTTTGGGTATAGATACATCCATATTTAGGAAAATTTGAGTCACTTAATATGAGACGGAGTAGTACTTATTACAGTTCAACAAAACCAAATCCGGCAAATGACCAGCTACAGGACAGCGGCTTCAACCAGCTTCCAGTCACCTGTCCACACCCCAGCCAAACGATTTGCTCAGTATGTCCATCGCCACCCTTCTGAGAATAATAGAACCAGCCACCATTTTGCTCCTCGCCTCCGGTTTCTGAAGAATTGCCCAATAATCAAGTCAATAACATAGTGAAAATACTAGATTAGTAGGATCACCGAGGCGTGCTCATAGAAGAGGGAATTATTTTTTTTAACCCAAACGTACACCCTACCACCCTCCAAACAAACTGTGCTATTGGACACTTTAGGAAAGATGATCTACACTCTCATCATCCCCACAAAATTTAAAGACACAATAGGTGCCACCCAACCTCTATGTAAGATTGTCTCTAGTCTGTTCTTTTCTACCAACCACATAAAAACCTTAATCTTGAGTGGTAATTTAAGTTTCCAGAAGTATTTGAAAGGAAAGGAAATCTGCTTAGCAACCAACATACTGTAAAAGGACTTGACTGAGAATTGACCATTCTTCTATAAAAGCCATCAGCTACTGTCAAGTCACACTAGAACAAAGCATTTTAAGATCTTGCCAAACCTGGAAAGTCTCAGGACCGAAGTTCCTTCTAAAGGTCATAATCTGGAAATTACTGTTTAAAACCCCAGCAACTATAACATCATGATTTAAACAGCTGAGTACAGTAGCTGACAGGTTGTAACTGACGCGTTAATTGGTGGCTTCATTTTTGGAAGTCTATATTAGAAGCACTGCCCTAATTTTGTCTTGTGGTGATTCATAGAAATATTGAAGAGCTGACAGGTTGTAACTGACACGTTAATTGATGGCTTCATCTTTGGAAATCTATATTAGAAGCACTGCCCTAATTTTCTCTTGTGATGATCGTAAAAACATTTGCCTTGTGATTACTGTAGAAATTGTTTGGATACGATCATCTAAAAAAATTGTTTGGCTACACGTAAACCATAAATTGTTTTTTTTTGCAAATCAAGATATAACTTGTTTTTTTCTGAGAATAAGTTGCAACTTTATTCAATTGGTTTTTTACAGAACTTTATTCAATTGTTTGGAAACAATAATTTCCTGATTTATAACTGGGCTTTACCATTCTGCGGAGTTGGGCTTAGAAGCGAAGAAAGGCCTATAATACGGAGTAGATTGTAAACTGAGGAAAGAGTAAAGCGATTTTTTTACCGGAGCCGGGACCTATCGGAGTTTTATCGGCCATAAAGTTTCGTCAAGATTCGTACTGTCTCCAAACAGGTTCGATCCGAAGGCGTTGTCCCTACCACATGCAGGTGCAGGCGCGGGACCAGCCACGGCGCTCCTCTGCCTACCGCTCCGCCTCCTCCCCGCTAGCGCGCTCGGCGGCACGTTGACCCGGTAACTCCTCCGGGTCAGAGTCGCCATGGTGGTCGATGACGGCGCTCTCGTATGTAACAGCCCGAGAGCAACTCTTACATTTAAACCCTTGTTTGGACCTATTTGTAATTTATTCAAATGCTGTATGACAATTACATTTGCATCCATGTCATGCCATGTCTATTATTTGTGTCACATGAGTTTTAAATTTGCATCTCAACTTGTGGTTTGAATTCTTGTTGTGTAATTTTTGTTAGAAGATTTAAACATGAGTCACCCTTCTTTGAGTTTGAATTCTTTTCTCTATATTTTTCAAATGAGATTCAAATGGGTTTTGTTTTAAACCTTTGACCCCATTTGAATATTTTCCAAATACTAGTACCATATTTGTTTTCTCCTACTTCTCAGCTATTCAAAAAGGTGTTTGAAATTTGAATCAAAAAACTATTTGCAAAAACAGAAAAAGGGAAAAGAAAACCTTACCTGCTCACTTGGCCCGAGCCGACCCAGCTGCCTCGGCCCGCCTTCCTCGCGCGCCGCGCAGCCCAGCAGCACGGCCCAGCTTTTCTCCTCGCGCGCGCGGCCCGCCAGCGCCCGCGGCCCAGCTTCCTTCGCGCAGCGCTCGCGTGCCGCTTCCCCGCAGCGAAAACGCATTCTGCGAAATGCGCCACCTCTCACAGGCGTCTTCATCCTCTCTGCTTTTTCTTCCTCCCGACCGGTGAGCCCCCCGCACGCCACGTCAACCGGCGCCCGTGATGTGACGGCCTCCGAGCCCCTTCTCCTCTATTTAAGCTGCGCCGCGCCTCTCCTGCTAACCGTAGCCCAACTCCCTCTCTCTCCGCACGGCGCCATCACCCGTTTTCTGCCGCGAGCTCGTCGGCGACGCGCCACCGTCTCCTGCCGAACGGCGGCAAGCCGACTGCGTCGTCAAGCGCGCCTCGTCTTCCTCTTCGTCCGCGTGCAAGGAATTTGACGGAGGGCGCCTGCAGCGACGCCTAGGACAACTTCTCCTATTCGGCCGCCGGCGAGTTCTTCCCCAAATTCCGGCACCGACGAGCATCTCCGTGGACCATCTTCGGAACGGTGAGTTCCGCCTTGTCGACGCGCATCCGTCGCGACCTCCCTCTCTCTCTAGTTCTCTCTGTAGCGCGCGCTCGACACGACCGCGCCTTGGAACGCCGCCGGCGAGCTTCGGCTCCATGTCGCGCACGCGTGCCAGGAAGGCTTGTGCGCTAGCCTTCGTGCTAGCTTGCCTCCGCGATGCGCCGGGACGAAAAGGCCCAGCCTTGGGAACCTCCGCCGCTAGTTTTGGTCGCCGGCATTCCTGCCGTGCCATGGCCGCCGTGCGCGTCCGCTAGCTGACGGTTTGCGCCATGTTAAGAGGCGATGCGCCCTTTCTCTATTGAGATCCGCGTCCGCTGCTGTTTACCATGTTCTAGTCACCTAATGGTTAACTTTGATGCTAAATGGAATCCTTTCACTTGCATATGGTCGCATCATGTTGTCACATGCCATCTCATGTTGTATTGGGCATTGCACCTATGAATTGTTACTTATTCGCGTATTGTGTGATTTGGATCTTTACGATAGCGACTCCGACTTACTCCGTCGACGATCCGGGTTCCCACACTTCTTCGGATCCCCTCTCTCGGTGCCCAGCGACCGAGAATCCAGGCAAGCAGCCATACCTTGAACATGTTGATTATACCAATGCTTCTCTCTCATTCTTGCATTAAGTTACGTTCTCAGTTATTGTCACGATGCTTCTAGAATTGCATAGCTTTAGTCAGCTCTGCCCCAATGCATGTGGTCTTGTTCCTTATCCTACTACCATGGCACATGTTTGTTATTGCCCTAGTCGGTCATTAGAAGTCTGCTTAGATTGCTAATCTAGTGTCCTTACTTGGGGTTACACAATTGCTACATCCACATGCTACTTTTCTGTATTTAATTGCAATTATTAAACTGTGACATGTTATTACCTGCACAAGGCAACGATGGGAGGCCGTGCTAACGCATTGGTGTTTTGTTTCATTGGCGCCGACCTAAGGACTGAGTTCTCGTTTTCGCCGACCCAAGAAACTTCGCGCTAACCGCTCGTGGGAGAATATATGGGTTCCCCCTCAGCTTAGTACTCGTTTCACAGCTCTTCCAGGGGCCACATAGTTCGGGCGTTCCATTTGGCATATCGCATATACACTGGTGTTGTGTTTGGAGACTTGTTGTTACTTTGCATACATATAGGATTGCGGCACTAGTCTGGAGTGGTCATTCTGCAGACACGCAACTCTTGAGTCTGTACGACGCTTCGGCCGGGCTCTCGTTTCGGATTAGACTCAGTTGGGTGGTCCCCTGGATTAGTTGTGGGGCTTGAAAACGTCGTGTCGCTCAATCCTGCCAGCACATGCTTTTGCATGTGTTCCATGCTAGTGGCGTCAAGGGTTGGACGAACGTGTACGGGTAAATTGGCACCCCCTGCAGGGATAAATCTTTCGGAAAGCCATGTCCGCGGTCATGGACGACTTGTTTGGTCATTACTTGATCATAGAGAACTCATACTAATTAATTAACTTAACCTCTTATACTTGAGTAGTAATTAGCCTTAATCATGGATATGCCTAAAAACTGCTTAAGTGTGAGTGCTTTTGGATCATTTCCTCACAAGGGGTTGAGGGGGTGATAAGAGGTTGTGTTTGGTTGGTGTTAGTTATTAGGATATCACCTCACTTGGTAGACGCTCCTTATCTTCTATCTAGACAATGTCATTAGCGTGTCTCTCCTTATATCTCGCTGCTGCATAACCCATCTTTTATCCATCCTTTGAGACTTGTTGCATATCTAGTTTAGATCTCCCGTAAGTCTTGCGAGTACTTTGTACTCAGTTGTTTTGCAACGTTGTTTTCTCCAGAGTTTCCGGATGAACAGGTGAGTGGTTACTTCGTGGAGTTTGACGACGACAGCTTCGACGTTTAGCCAGAAGTTTCCAGAGCAGGGTTCTGAGAACTTGTGGTGGCTCTCCTTTTTCAGTTTCAGCCTCTTAGGCAATAATTGTAACTTGTCCGTACTCGGGCCTATTTTGCTTCCGCTGGTGTAATGATGATTGTGGACATGTGTCCGTGAGTTGTAATAACTTTGTATTTTGCTCTATGTATGACCTTGACTTAATTCTTGTGTCTTAGAGTGATGTAATGATGGCATTGTTGTTCCAACCTGCGGTGAACACATTGTGTGTATGTTGTGAAGTGTTCATCGTAGGAGGCACTGGGGCTAGATTTATGCGCGAGTTAGCATTTGGGGCTAAATTGCATAAATCCAGTATAGGGGTCTCACATCGTACTCCGGAGGAGGCGCCCACTCCTCCGGATCCGGCTCCAGCTTCGGCCACACTGCTCCGAGCTGGGCGCGCGAGGACGAGCCGGAGCCACCGCCCAGGTAGCGGTGGCATGCGGCCGGCGGTGGAGGAGGGAGCGGCACGCCTCCGTCGAGCCGCGTTGGTTGCCGGCGACGATGTGGGCGAGGACGTCATCGATGGTGCGCCCCCGTCAGAAGGCGCGCCAGCTTTCAATGTTGTTCCGCACCGTCGGGTGCGGAACGTCTTGGATGGCGCGGTTGTGCTCGTCGGCGAAGTAACCAGCCCAGGCGGTGCCGGTCTCCCGATCCCACTCTACCGACGATTGCTACGCAGGCATTAGGACGACACAGCTCCCAGATGCGCTGATGCCCCCCAAATCCGTTTAGGAGGCCTTTAGGAGGATCAGCTGGAGTTGCTCTAACAGACACATATATACTTTAGGCCAACCACTAATTGACCATTAATTATTACCGTACTCTGGCGGCAGCAGCAACGCACGAGGGTTATGAGGGTGTACAAATTGGATATGCCCTCGTACAACATATATCGCAAATCATGGCCGTACAGCGGCAGGTGCACAGGGTGGGTAATTGTTCAGGGCCTCCAAAATTAGGGGCTCCCAAATTTAATGTTAATACTAATTAGCTATCCATAATTATTAATAGATGCAGATTTCTAAGCCCATTAAATAGAAAAGAAAACGACCCACGAGGAGAAATGCAAAGGGCAAAGGTTTTACTTTTCTTTTACGTGTTCATCAAGTTCGGCCGGTGACGCATCTTAACAATCCACCTATTTTCATGTCAGCATCGCTTAACGATTATTTGTTTTAACTGATTTTTTCGTGATTTCGTCAGCCGCCGCTCTCGCCAGCCCGCCCCAGTCATCTTCCGCTGCAATCGAGAAATCCACGTCGTAGCAATCCACGATAATTTTGTGTTCGGGAGTTCTTCGCGCAACCTTTTAGTTCCTCATTTTACAGTTCACACCAGGGCATTCGTAGCAATCCACGATAATTTTGTGTTCGGGAGTTCTTCACGCAACCTTTTAGTTCCTCATTTTACAGTTCACACCAGGGCATTCGTAGCAATCCACGATAATTTTGTGTTCGGGAGTTCTTCGCGCAACCTTTTAGTTCCTCATTTTACAGTTCACACCAGGGCATTGAATTCCTAGATACGGCCCTGTCACAGATATAATAACAATGGTTCACAATATTACTCTATAGTATTAATGAATCCGGAATTTGCGAGAACGTTTTTAGACCAAATGCAATTCTCATGATTCGCTCTCTCTTTGTTACTTCTAAGGCTTTCGCAATCACCACACTCCTAGTGCTTGGAAGCGAAAATAACGTTCACTGGTAGCGGTGTGGGGGAGGAGGCGCGCTGAGTGAGGCAGGGAAGGAGGCACGATGGCGGGACATGAGCATGGCGGCGGTGCATGGTTGGTGCACCAACGGCTGCAAGGAAAGTACATGGACACACGGTGACCGGTGCCAGGAGGAGGTACGACGGGTTCGGTGGCAGGGAAGACACGCCGCAGCGGCGCTGAGTGGGGGGCGTCGGTGGTGTCAGAAGGAGGTACAGGGAAGGCATGCTAACGACAGCGGCAGAGAGGCAGGGAGGCGTGCGCAGAGTCAGAGGATGCGCGAGATGCTCTAGAGGGTAGCTAGCTTTGTATAGAACTACTCTAATTTCGGTGGCAGGGAAGATGTTGGGGCAGCAACTAGCTGCTCCTCTTCTTCTCCCTTGGTTGCTTCACGCGCACACACACATGGAAGAGCACGGGGGAGTTTTTTTCTTTTTTATTGGCGACGGGCTGCCTCAGACAGAGCCCGTCCTTTTCTTTTCTCCATTTCTCTTCTTGCGTCACAAAACAAACCGCTTACAAGCCTTTAAGGACTTGTACAATGGGGTGACGTCAGTAATCTCTTAGCGATCCTACATAGGATAAAATCTGACGTGGAAGAGAGAGAAATGAAGAAAAGTCACAATCCTTCTCTTAATTAAGAGATGATCTTTTCACAGGAATGATAAGACAAAGATAAGTCAAATTTTCCATTATACTAGATTTTGACTTTTCTTAGCATTTATTTAGTTAATTTTATTCATCTAAAAATTAATTTTAAGATATAACAATAAGAGATAACTCATTATGCAACTGTTTTGTTGTTTTTTTTAATCGACGTGTCACACTAAAATAAGTCAGTCTTTAACATTGTACATGACGTAAATAACACACGCACACACACACGGGTGGAGTAAAACTAATCATCCTACACTTGCTTGCTCCACGCCCCCTTATGACCCGGACAAGCTAGCACACGCGCACGCTCAGCCTTCTAACAACCTACATGCAAACACTAGTACTACTTGAGCACTTCACATCGTCCATTTCGTTGATGGTTCGGCAGATCACCCCCTCAACCTGATAATGTTGGCTGTCACGCTACCATACCTCCACATACGCTGTGACTTTTCACGACTATGCCGCATCTCACGGTACCAACGGCATCTCACCTCGTACGTCAAATCTCACGACGTGACCACGGCATCTCGCCTCGTCGTTCTTGCACACACGTCGCACGGCAGCTCGGCATCCTGCCTACACGTCTTCCAGTTGAACTTTGCTCTCGGACGCTTTGCCGGTCTACGACATCTTCCTAACTACATGCATAAATGGAAAACTCTAAATATGCAGATACAAATCAAGATTAACGCTAACAGAAGACACGCCGCAGGGGCGCCGAGTGGGGGGCGACGGGTGGCGTCAAAAGGAGGTACAGGGAAGGCATGCTAACGGCAGCGGCAGAGAGGCAGGGAGGCGTGCGCAGTGTCAGAGGATGCGCGAGATGCCCTATAGGGTAAGAGGTGGTGTATAGAACTACTCTAAAAACCAGTTCTAGAATAGGTCTGGTGTTTGGTATGCGTTCCATGAGGGACTCTTTCTTCCACTTCTGTTAAATCCACATCATCCGTACGCCGACATGACAGCTTCTCCAACAAATTCATGTCGCTACTGGCATCACAAACGTTTATCAGTAAGAAGCAGAACTGCTCAGGAACAAATCAATCTATGTAGATTTTGACAAGGAAAAAACGCTGCTACTATATGGTGTTACAGATGGTGGCTATCTATGTGAATATTTACAGGATGTTGTACATCACTCACCGAATCACATTGCACACTACAAAACCTCAAATGAATCAAACAAAATTCTTTACCATTCCCTCTGGTCTTGAATGCATCTGCTCCCCAATTCCCAAATAGCAGAAGACCATCCACCTTCATCTATCTAGTTCCGCTATCATCGATTGATGATTCAGATGCTGAATCATCTGAAGTTGAGATGGAGCTTGTCTCGGTTGAACTACTGTTTTCAGGGTCCAGTAAATATGATGTTGGCCTTTTCAAATGCCAATACATGATGCTTGCTGTCAACGTCAGCATCATCTTCTGGTTTACCTGAGACAAATTGTACCGAAATCATATTTTTCAACCGTTAACTAGTTGATATGACAAGAGAAGAAAGCATTGTGCACTGCTTGAGCCTAGCAAATCGATCAGTTTCCATGAAAACTATGATTCAAAATAGGATATTACACAACCAAAATGATCTGTTCTTCATTTTTTTTAATAATCAAACTATGAACAAAAAGTAAATTAGGCTGAAACCCCAACATGGCTTTTCTAGTACTCCCTCCGTCCCAAAATAAGTGACTTGGATTCGTATAGATTCTTATACAAATTCAAGTCACTTATTTTGGGACGGAGGGAGTATTTATTTTGCTTACAGCTTACTAATAGATGCTTCTATAAACTAAAAGCTATGAGAAACCACCACAACCTTAATTTGTAAGAAATACCACTAACAAAAGGTTTAGTCTCAGTCAAATATCTTACCTCCAGGATATCTTCTGGTAGCAAGAAGATGGAGCAGCCAAGCTTTCTTGCCACAGAGATGATGTATGAAGCATTCATTTGTTTTTCTTCAGCTGAGTAGAAACCACATAATTTTTTAGTTAACAAAGCTGTGAAAAACAAGCACTAATACATAGGTCATACTAGTCAGAAGTGTTTGGTTGAGGTCATGGAGTGGAATGTAATGGAATGATTCCAATAATTGAGATGATTCTTGTGTTTGGTTCATAGAATATAGAAGTAGGAATTATTTGGTTCCTCAAAAGGGAATATTCCCGTAATATGCTTAACCATCTCATTCCTCAAAAATTAGGAATCATTTGGTTCCAAGCGGAACAGTGGTTTTAGGTGTTTGGTTCCTAGAATATAGAGAACTAGAACCGTTCCATTCCATTCATGTATGAATAGAACCATTCCATTCCATCCACCTTGCTCTCCAACCAAACACTAACAACATTGTGGCTACAAAAATAAGAAAGAGTCGGTGCCTATGAGATGTAAGGAGTATATGGGATGTATTTTCAACCTACTGAATAACCATGCACTAGCATTCTCCGATTGAGAGAGTAAAGGGGGTTCACAATTTCCATCTAATCTTACAAGATCAAACGTGAATCATAGGGAATTAGGAAAAATATTATAGAAGCGTCAGAGACATGAGACATCCAACCTTTTTCTCCTTTGGTTACAAGGCTCCAATTCACAACTCGTGGCTCCACAGCACTGAGTAAGTTGACGAAGAAGATGCCACCTGAAAGGCTTCTATCCTGTTGATAGCACGTTTGTTTTAACACATAAACTCTGAACAGCAAAGTTGAGGGAAAAAAATACAGAGTTATGCACACTACGGCACTGCAAATATTTCACATCTTTATGAACCTTACAGAAGTGATCGAAGTTTCTTATTCCTCATGAGAATATGTCTGGAATACAATTGCATATTTCATTATCTGTGAGTTATATGACAACTTTTACGATGAAGCATTTTTTTGTTGGAAAATTACAATAAGATCAAAAAGCAACTTTTGATAGGCAAAAACAACAAAGCAACTTTACAGAATGTAAAAGTACAATATTATCAAACAGAGATGAGCATTAGAAAATATATTGAAGGATACAAACCTTGAAACTTTCCATTCGAGAATGCTTTCCAGAATCCTTAACCTTTTTGTTAGCCCACAACAATATGTCATTATCCGTGATCTCTTTCCCATTCGAATGAAATCTAAGATTCTTCAGCAGTTGTAGGATGTTGTATCGCATCAATTGCCAGAGAAAAGCTGGGGGGAAGGGGTATTGATCAACTGAAAAGCTAAAGGACTATGCATGCAAAAGAATGTACAGAACAAAAATGGACAGTTGGCAATTTGAAATGTCAGGAATTAATGATAATTCTGAACAGCTCAGCACAGAAATTGATCAGAAATCATATTTATGCAACATACTTGTAGAAATAGCAGGAGCTGTTCAGAAAAGTCAGTTGATCAACCCAAAATCATATATCATTACCATTTCATTGATTACTATATATTTGATGTCTTCAAGGCATGATGATTATCAGCAATGGTCCAACTTGTTATGTAATCGTGCACAACCTCCAAATTACAAAGTAACATTCACCCTTTGCAACTGTATAAAAACAGCACTTACCTAATATCAGTTTCTTGCTTCCTTGCACAATATCGTTACCAGCAATATTCACCAAGGAAAAATTTATTTCTTTCCCGATCTTCAGAACTTGATTGCAGTTTTCAACTTTCCTGAATGGTAATTTTATTGGGGGTCGGTTTGCCATCTTCCAATTAACTGAGCCAGGAGCCAACTTATCCATGACCTCCAGGAGCACCCATCTACAATCCCAGAATGAAATGATATATCATAGAGAGAATTAGCTTGATTTTGACAGAAGATTACGGTAGAGGTGAGCAGAAGTATGGCTTACCCGTTTCTAAGATCTTCAAACACGTTGTTGATATAAGTAGAAATTCCAAGGCTATTAATCCATAGCCTAAATGACCTCTCCTCCCTCGAAACTTGAGCATCATCAGATAGTCCATCAACAAATGAAACTTGTTTCATCTGTTTGGACAACCCATTTCTGCGATAAAAGGACAACAATCTTAGAGTTTAGACATTGTTCTACTGACTACTGGCTAGTCCAGGCCCAGGAACATTTGTAGATTTGTTACTTCAAACTTTTCTCGGCTAGTTTAGTTCATTTGCACAAGGACTATTTTATCTTGATTCTTTACAATCCTTGCTGCGCTTTAAAAATGTCAGCAAACAATACGTTCTTCTCTCGAAATCCGTGTGAGGTTCTCATTGTCGTGTATGAAATATTATGGCATTTGTATGGTAACACAAAAGTTATTTTCTCTTTTGTACGAAGCACACAATATCGATCAATGAGAAAAACAACAAGAGTTGAACTCTAACGTCCGGATTTTCCCAACATATGCATATTGACCAGAATTAGAAAAGAACTTTTGAGTTGGGAGTTTCAGCACTTAACTAGTCTATCTAGTAGCGAAGTGAAAGAAATAAAACAGCATAAAATCAGCAGCCTCCATAAGATATTATTTGCTACTCCCTCCCATCCATAATAAGTGTCTCAGACATAGTACAATTTTGTACTAACTTTGTACTAAATCTGAGTCACTTATTATGGATCGGAGGGAGTAACTGATGTTACAGTATGTTAGCAAGGATGATAGCAAAGGGCAAGGACATACAGGTTGACAGCAGTTTTTACGAATAGGATGTCAACAGCAGTTAGCAAAGGGCAAGGATGCTAACAGCAGTTTTTAAGAATTATTGCACATTCTGATGTCACAATATGATGAACATTATAAAAGTGATTTCATCAACAAAACTCTAGTAGATAAATTCAGAGCTGAAGCTGCTGATAGCATATACCTTTTCTGGAAAATATGAGCCACAAAGGCGAGATTTAGATTTTGTAAACCATCAACTATGTCTTTTGAGGACAGATATCTTTTGCAGCCCATCCTATCCGCATGCTCAAGAACTAATCTTGCTCTGTGAAGAAGATCTTTTACTGACATTGGTGATGGTTTAGCACTGCACTCAGGTGCCAGGACATTTAACAAGCATGCATATGCCTCGCTGTCCTGCATATTCATGGCACCAAGGTAAATAAAATTCATTCCCTATATAGGTCAACAGTTGGAACTAAAAAGAATGATCGACAGATCAATGATCATTTATTAACTAACATTCTAATTCAAATCTCCTTAAGACCAGAATAGAAATTCAAGAATCAGAAATGAGGTGAATGATGAAATGGCAAAAGTATTCATGGAACCGTGATGCTTACCACGAACCATAGTTATTAGTTATTTAGTTGAAAGATAGTAATCAAATAGTCCAACATATATAGTTACAGAACATATTGTGAAGCAATTAAAATTACATTAAAAATATGTGGAACAAACTTGCAAAATGCTCCCTCCGTCCCATAATTCTTGTCGTTATTTTAGTTCAAATTATGGGACAACAAGAATTATAATTCTTGTCATTATTTTAGTTCAAACTATGGGACGACAAGAATTATGGGCCGGAGGGAGTACCATTTATGTGCTTTAGAAGTACAGTACAATCAACTCACCGAACCCTCCACATTCTTATAAATTTTGATCTTTATATACATTAGATTCCAGTTGAGTGGATCATTATCAGGATGATAAAAGGTGTTAGGCATTCAACAGCTAACATCAACTAAAGAAGACAGGTTCCTGTTGGAAATTGTATGAGCGTACTTTTATATCCGATGAAAAATTTGTTACTGTTCTCTGAAAACCTCCTTTCTTCAGCTGAAAGTTCATCCACCTTAGCAGTATTTTTTCTGGGGAAAGGCTCATAAGCTCTTCCATCTCCTGCAACAATCACTCAAAATGTTGATGTTAAGTTACTCTCACAGATTGTACAGAACAAATTACTCTTCGAAATGTATTAGAGTCAATTGTAATTATGAAGTACCTGGCTGTCTTCGACCAATTCAACCAACTGAGGTGTACTCTTCAGGTTCACATCTGCTAATAGTTGTATCTGGTAGTCATGTAAAAAATTATTATCAGAGAGTTTCACGCATGAAGAAACATGATGTTGCGCACAGAAAGAGGCAATGTAGCTTCTTTGCTCAAGGAAATAGAAGCTGCTGACAACAACATACCTTAATAATCTGAGATATCAACCCTAGTATAAGATGAGGCTGCAAGTATGTACGAGAAAATTTCTTAAGCTCATCATACCCGAATGGTTTGATAGATAAAAGATTGGAAAGAGGAAACCAACACGTAATTCATACTGGAGCCAGAGCTTAATCCGAAAAGTCAATTAAGTACAGGATACAGACATATCATAAATAACTCCAATGATGATAAAGAAGGGACAAAAAAGTATGACGTAACTTTCTGAAACTGAGTGGTGAATTTTCCTAAAAAAGGGATCTAGTGGTGAACTGAAGGACACAAATTCTATTATGCAGCCAAATTAGTGTGATATGGATTGAACTTGATTGATTTTTCCACAGTACAACACTAGAAGCAAATTTCAACTGTCTTGATCACAGGCATAACAAAAAGGCGCAGAAACAATCAAACCAACCATATGTTACCACCCAGACTTTAATTGATATGATTGTGCCATTGTGTCCCCAATGACAACCACCAAGAAGTACAGATCTAAAACTAAAAAAGAAAAAATCACATGACAGTTTATAATCCTGTACATCACATGGACTTCACTCGAGTATGTCACTACCAACCTCCGAATGAACCCAAGCACTGAACATAAAAGGAACAGGCAGAAAAATTCACCTTCACTCTGAATTTTATGACATCATAAATATGCAATGTAGATATGTGATGATCACACAAAAAAGAAATGGACTATAAAATAAAAGACCAGGAGATAAGTTATACCCTCCCCTCCGCGAGGTCTTGCGTGCCAATGTTGACGACAGTGCAGCCGATAGCCTTGGCGGAGTTGAGGCAGAGCGTGTGGTTCTCATTCTTCTCCCATAGGTTGAGCAGCCTCTTGGTGTTGATCGCGCGCTCGTCTATTGTGCCCGGCACAGCCAAGTTAATGAGCTTACTGGACCAAACAGCCGAAAGGAATTGGAACCAGATCGAACCAAAATCACTGGATCAAAAGCACAATTAATCGGATTGATGAGGATCGCACCATAGAAGCACGCCGTCCTTGGTTAGGTGGAAGAGCTGATCGGTGGCCGGATCGACAGGGAGGGCGTTCTTAAGGAAGGGATCCTCGGCGAGGTAGGCGTTGATGTGGCCCACGTAGGAGGCCTTCTCGGACTCGCTGATGGTGTGCAGCAGCGTGGTGGTAGACGCCGTGAGGAAAGCGGCGGAGGAGGAGGAGGAGCGCTTGATGCCGCCGTCCCCGCGCACCTTCCTGGCACCCTTGAGCCGCAGCTGCATCTCTGCGTAGACGCGCAGGAAGAACTCGAAATTGACGTCGTGCTGCGGCGGCTTGTGGTCGGGGCGGGCGACGGCATTGAGCACAGAGGCCCACTCCTCGTCAGTTAGCCCCGGCTCCGGCGAGCTGTTCTCTTTCTCGGCGTCCCCGCGCACCTCGCCCCCTTTCCCTCCGGCCGTAGAGGCGGCGCGCCCGAGGCTGGTCAGGGCGGCGGGGAGGTCCCGAAGCCGCAGCCTGCCGCTGGGCGCCGCATCCCGCAGCGCCGCGTACTGCCAAACAAGAGCGAGAAACGACAAACGTCGATGAGCGCATACACAGCACCGTCAAACAAACAAAGGCCACCGTCAGCGGCCAGCGCGGAGGGAGAGGAAGAGCGGCGCGTGCGTGCTTACCTGGGCCTGGAGCGCGCGGAGGTCGGTCTGCGTGAAGCGGCGCTGCAGGTAGGGGTCGGACACCACCACCAGTCCGTCGAACCCCATCAAGCCCAAACCCCGGTGGACCTCCGAATCGGCGGCCGGCGTTAGGTGGGATGGGCGGATCAAGACGGAGACGATCGATTGCTCCGGTCCGTAGTGGCAGCAGCAGGGTGGTGGAGATGGGGGGTGGGGGCTCCGCGAGAGAGAGAGAGACGGATCGAGAGGAGCGTTGGTTCAAAATAAAGGATGGGGTGTATGATTAGGGAGGGTGGAAACGCAACTTTTCGCGTACTCTCCCTCTGCCCAGTTGAGAGTGGAAAGAAAGAGAGCACAAGGGGGGCTTTCAAATCTCTCTCTCCGTCGCTGGGCGGTGGTGGTCAGCCCCAGGAGGATCGAAGAGTGCCTGCTGCCGTGCTGGTCCCGACCGTTGCTGTTTGGAAAAGAAAAATAAGGGGGAGTGCACGTACCCCAGGAGGTCGGGTGGCACTCACTGTCACTGCCTGCTCGGAGGGATGTTACTAATTGAGTGAGGTTCCAGCTAATGCTCCTTGATGACCAGTGATTTAATGATTTTGTATGTTTTGTAAAATGAGTTGCCAATGTGCTGCCGCACGTGTTGAATTTTCTTGGATTCACTTAGACCTTGAGTTTTCGGTCCTGATACAGGTGGATTGAAACGGAATGAGTCCAGATCTGCGGAATGAGATGGAACGGAATAGTTTTTTTTCTCGGTGTTGGTCTGGATTTCGTTTGGTTGAGGAAATGGTGGACGAATAGGTGAGAACTAAGTGATACTCACTCCGTTTCTTTTTATAGGACGTGTATTTTTTATCGCGAATATTAACACGAGCATAACAATCGAACAGAAAAGCACCGCACGCACTGGTCTGGTCGCACGACGCATCGTCTCCCCTGCGGAAACTGCCGCATGTTGAACAGGCGAGATTTGGGGATGCTGCAACTTAACTGCCTTCACGCCCCACGGAAACCCGAATTTCTGCTCGCCCGAATTTCCAGTTAGCGGCAAATCGCGCCAGCGCGCGAGCGGGCAGAGAATCGGTTGCACGCCTTACGTTTAGGAAAGCGGAGGAAAATTTTATACGCCCTGTAAAGAAAAACGGAGGGAGTACCACTGATTTTGAGGTACGAAACCTCCTTGCATACGACGCTAATTGTGAACCATACAGGATAAAAGACTGAACCTATTCCAACGATGGGATTGTGTTGCCTTACCGATGTCGTACATGAATAATCGTACGGATAGGACTTCTCTTTTAGGTATGAGTTGGTTTCATGCAGTGGCGGAGCTACAATTCAAAAGCTAGGCGGGCCAACAGTAACAAATAGTGTCTAAACAGTGACTAAACAGTATCAACATAGTGTACAAATCATAAAAAACTGGGCGGGCCATGGCCTGGTTTAGCCCCAATGTAGCTCCGCCACTGGTTTCATGTATCCCTAGAATATTACCATTTGATTCAATTTCACTTTGATACATTACACCAACCAAACACATGTATCGGGTACACAGTTACATTCCATTTTACTTGGTTCTCTAAACCAAACAAAGCATAATAAAGTTACAACAAACTTGAGTTCTTCAAGTTTTTCATGTGATATCTTATGATCTAGTTTGCGAAGAATTTGAACCTAGAGGTGGGTTCGGTATAACCAAAAATTTGATACAATTTAAAATTATAAGTCAAAAAAATGAATGGCCAACTGTGTCCATCAGAGGGCAATAATACGGGATCTTCAAACTTTAGACTCGAACTAAATATGCTATATATGAATGTTAGGAATCTCGAGACATGTTGATCCACAAGGAACGAGAGCAATTACGACAACACGACACTGATATTCGTTCCCGAGGTTTACCGTTGGTGGCTTCATTCTGGGGGCTCTCACTACATATGATCCTGCCCAGCTATTAAATCATCGTAAATAGCGCAGAACCACCACATTTGAGACAGTTGTACCAGGAACCATCATTTTTGCTAATTTTATCACAAAACCACCGGCATTCGGGCAAGTTTTGACGGACACTCCCCCCAATTCATATTAATTGACTCAAATTTGCTCATATATAGATATATCTATGCCTAAAAAGTGTTTAGATACATGTAATATTTCGACAACTAATATGGATTGGAGGGAGTAGCACTAATTCGGTTGTTTTGCGCTTATAATCTCATTTCTAACCGGTGGGGCCTGCTTCTCGGGTCGACCGAGCGAAACCGGCGTTAGCGTCATCCTGACCGGACCTTTAAGAATAAATTACGCAAAACCACCAAATTGAAGGCACTTGTGTCACATAACTAGTTTTCCTAATGTTTTCACAAAACTACCGTTATCCGGATTGCACTGATTGCGTCTTAAGCCACGTCTCAAGCTAGTTTTGACATTCTAGGCGCACCGGTAAGATAATGCTACGTCTGATATGATTGTCCAATTGCCATATTGGCTACTTTCCCCATCAAGATTATACTTTAGTTGTTGTAAAACCCAACACCAAGTTCATATTTCGTCCTTGCCTACAACCCCAAAAGAAATAAGATAGACATTGTTGTTGCCATCCCTTCCGGTAGCAGCCAAGATCTAAGTTTTGGTTGTCAGCTTATGAAACACCCATTTTTTTTTGCGAGAAGGCCAAGGCCATATATTAAATCAACCAACCCTTACAGAACCAACTTTGAAGTAAAGAAAATTACACGTAAGTTCTTGTAAGTAAGTCGTTGTCTTCCTCCTGCACTCGTCGGTGGTGCGCCGTAAGCAAAGCTCGATGCTGCCTCTGAACCCCCGAACCATGTCGGAGCCAGGAAAACGTTGTTGACGTAGAAGCCAGGAAGTCGCCGGTCGAAGCCAGAAGACGCAGGCGACAGTGATCTGAGAAACAGACCACCATCCTGAAGAAGAAAACAACGAAGAGGGTTCGATGAACATCGCAGATCCGCCAGACGGATCCGAGAAGACCTAGCCACACTAACTCTACAATGAGGTTGAAGCTGGCCGATCCTCGCAAATTGGAAAACAAACCAAAAATCTGAAACACGCAGACGACCTGCAAAGCACAAACACAAGACCAGATCCACTACTTCAAAAGAGCAGCGACCAATTGTCTCGCACTCCTCAACGCCATCGGCGGGATCACCGTCGACGAGGTGGACGAGGAATCGAGAAAAACTTATTCTTGATCCGCACAGTGCCACCATCACCACCTTAGTACCGCTGCCGGTTGACCAAACCCTAAGTTTTGAATACCTGTGATAGCACGAAGCGTAGAGAAGGCAGGGACGTCGTTCCTCGTTGGCCGGCCAGCCGGAAGACGAGATCGATCCGGAGGCACTGGTGGCGGCGGCTAGGGCATGGGTTCTTTTTTCTATCGGGGAAAACAAACTCGTCAAAAGGTGGTGTTCTAATGAAACACCCATCTAGACCTACATACAAAGGTAAAATGACACACTGAAAGGTAGTTCTACATAGGTTGA
Organism: Brachypodium distachyon; assembly: GCF_000005505.3. Lineage (NCBI taxonomy): Eukaryota > Viridiplantae > Streptophyta > Magnoliopsida > Poales > Poaceae > Brachypodium > Brachypodium distachyon. The sequence continues at coordinate 12,404,181 of NC_016132.3, read as the reverse complement.
AGGTAAAATAGTGATATTGGATCTACCAACTCCACGTTAACAACACAGAACTAACGTTGTTGCTCGGTCAATCTTCCAGGTGGGCCCAACCGGTGAGAATTGGCTTGAAACGTGTTTCAAGATGCAATCTCGCAATATGAAAAGACTTGTCCAGATGGCAGTGGTTCATTACAAGAAACTAGCAAGAGTGCCCGTGCGTTGCTACAGAAGAAATAAAATGACACAAATTCAATTATTGTACTTCAAGAACGCATGTCGAATTAAGCGCAATGCTATGTCATGTCTCTATCAAATATGTACCAAATGCTAGTATATCTCTCACTTAGTCCTCTCTGTTGATCACTATGCATTGATCCAATTCTTTCTCTTCCTAGAACATATATTTCTCCACCTAATCTAGTCTTTCACTCACTTTCTCCCTCTCCAATCGATCATTGTGCATCTCCGTAGCTCATCCAGTCCTGAGACACCTCCATGGCTCCAACTGCCCTAATCTTCCTACCTTCCCAATGTTCTGTTTGCTTCTCCTCTGTTCAGCAATGTTGAGAAAGATAAACTTCCCTTAGGGATACATGACACTGTCCATGAGCTAATACTGGACAAATTGATTTTATGTAAACACTTACAAACTTTTCCCTTGAGGAACAGCATAGCAACGACCTTAAGATCTGCATTCTCTTTTGTCAAGTAAAAAAGAATCATGATGCAACTCCATAATAACCAGCTCTTTTGAAAGGTATCTTTTTTTACACGTGTTCATCGATCTAGATAGTAAGATAGATCCACCACACTTCAATGGACAGGTTCCTCCCATGCTTCATTAACAGCAACAAAATCAAAAGCCATGCGTGATCTGAAAAAATACGAAAAACATATTAAAGATAATTTATCTCTTAGATGAAAAGGCAGTTACATCTATCTCTGACCTCTTTAAAACACAGAATAAGGTTCTGTCAATGATGATTAATAATTTTATACATTGATGAGTATACAGCTTCTTCCATCTAACAGTTGATCAATCACACCATATAACAGTCTATTATGAAGTTCAACTAAACAGGAGTTCCTTTGAAAACATTTAGGACATGGATATATTACCTGAAATGATAGCTAAGGTTAAGTAAAACTGCGGGTCATTAGTGAAAGACAGCAGTCACTTCAAACAGAGTCATCGCCGAGTTCATGGTACATGACACAGTTTACCATTGGCTCATCAATTGTAATGTGCTAAATTGATAAGTTAACATATATGGTAGATGTAGTGTCCTGTATACTGAAATTAGGCAACAACAAGCATGTGATTGATCTACTGTTCGATGGAAGAAAGCAGCCGAAGAATGTTTGCTGGAGTTTTGCGTGCATATGCCAGGTCCTGGTTTAGAAATGAGTGATTGCATGCCAACATTTGAACAAATAGAAAATGCAACTTTTGTTATTCAACTAAACTGACTACCTGCTGGACTTTACTAATTTTTTTTTTTAGGGAATGGACTTTACTACTCGCTGGACTGTAGTTAGAGCATCTCTAACAATGAAACTCCAGCCGGTACTTAATGTACATGTCATCGTTTTTGCTAAGATGGAAGAAGACGGAAAGGGTTGATGTGACGTGAAGTCTCTTGCAGAAGTATCGGCACCAGCTCTCCTACCAAGAAAAGGGAAGAAAAGATAGTGTATCGCATGTAGGATCCAAGGCAAGAAGTACTATTTAGAAATATATTAAATTAAGAGAGAAGAAAACATGAGTGAGAAATAGATGAGTTGGAAGTCTTAGTAATGGCCGTAGAAACGGACCGTTGATGATACTCTTAATTCTGCTCTCAGGTGCTTGCCCAGTTCTTGATCTTTAGCTCTTACCAGTTATAGGACTGGAAGAAACTGGTATATGTGATATTTATCACATCCAAATGTTCAGACTCTTTGAGTTCTATGCACGTAGATTTTTTTTGTGGTAGTCGTAGACGCACCATTTTTTGTACAAAAAATATATGTGAAATTTATGAGAAAACAGCTAGAGATTAGGTCTTGTAGATAGCAATACAGATGGATATTATGCGTATAAACAGTATATGTAGTAGCCTCAAATGGTGAACATATATTAATACGATATCTCTGAAGAGCATTGTAAACAATCAGGTAACCCAAATACAACTTTTGGACAGGATGCAGAAATAAGCAAAAGCAGTGGCATAGGCATTGCCAACCTGGTTGCTGCTAGACATATGTCACAACACAATAGGGAGTACAACTATTTTCAGGAATAGTAGAAGACAATATATCATCAAATACACATCTGAGAATATATATGTGGAATATCTAAAAAGCAAGGGCCAACATCCAAATTAAGAAGGAATTTCTTGTGGGCTGGGGAAGAAGAGGCGAGTGGGGGGAAATGCATGGTTAATTGGAAATCTGTTTGTGCTCCGAATAAGTATGGCGGCTTAGGCATCAAGGATATTACAATTTTTGGTCGAGCTTTGAGGTTAAGATGGCTGTGGCAAAAATGGCTGCCGGCTGATAAGCCTTCAAAGGGGGCGATAATCCCTTGCGATAATGATGATTTGGCTGTGTTCCAGACTTGCTCTGAGGTTACCCTCGGGAATGGGCATATTGCCAGATTTTGGACTGACAGATGGCTTGGAGGTGAGGCGCCGTGTGATTTAGCTCCCCGATTATTTGCTATTGCCCGTGGGAAGAAGATTTCTGTCAATGCGGAAATCAGTCAGCGGAAATGGATGCGAGGTCTCCAGGCTATGAACACGGAGGATCATGTGTTGGCTTTCATTGCGCTTTGGGAGAAGCTACAGTCTGTACAGTTAACTGCGGAAGAAGATAAAATTGTGTGGGTAAGAGGTACTTCCAGTGTGTATTCGGTTAAATCGGCATATCATTTCCACTTCCTGAACAGAATTCCGCAGCCTCATTTGGAGAAGGTTTGGCATATTAAATCTGAAGGGAAGATTCAGTTCTTCTTGTGGCTTTTGTTGCGCAATCGCCTGTGGACTGCTGACAGACTGCATGCTCGGCAATGGGATCAGGTCCTTGAGTCTGCTGGTCACCTATTGCTTCACTGTCCTTATGCGAAAGAGATCTGGCACATAGCTCGTTTTGGTGAGAATTATGCTCAGCAGGCTGCAAGGCGAAATCCAATCAAGGCTTGGTGGAATAAGCTATCTCAGGTCCCGAAGAACAATACAACGGCGCAAAAAGATATCACTCTGGCGTCCTATGTCGCGTGGAACATCTGGAAAGAGAGAAATTGAAGAATATTTGAAAAAAAGAATCTGACACCTCTCAACCTTTGGTGTTTGATCGAGGAAAATGATGAGTTTAATAGGGCGTTTGACAGATAACTTTCTGTGTGTATAGCCGAGTCACTGCTCTTTGTGACATCGGGTTTGTTTCTGTTTTTAAGTTGGCTTAGGCCGTTGTATTTGAACTATTGTTTTCTTTCTTAATGCAATGACAGAGCTCCTGTCTTTCCCGTAAAAAAAAACATCCAACTGGTTTTGTGATGCCATAGTGTATTTACCATAAATGCATCAACAAAGTAAACCATCTTAGAAATGGAACAAATAATAGAAATGAACCAACATCCAACTGGTTTTGTATAGAGAAGAGTTGGCAGAAATAATCTAGATAGATATAAGCTTCATATATAAAAATAAAACCCGACATGATCATTTCTTGTTTGTGATCACTAAACCTGTTGAAATCAATATGCAAAAGGAAGTAGAAAGCTATGCAGGTTAGACATGGCTGCAGATGTAAAAGAAAAGTCGGCCACAAGAGACAGCTAAATAATGCATGATGGTCTCACTAATTCTCATTAATGAAATGCACACGCTAATCACTTACACAATGACTTTTTGAGACAATAATCTGCATGTCATGTTACTGCGCTTCTCTTTCTTTGCTGGCAGATCCAACCAACAATCCTTTATATACAAAGTCTATTTTCAGATCCAAACATCAGTACACTGCTATTTTCAGATCCACACAAAAAAATGCATTTCAAGGTCCCATTTGTGGTCCAGCGAGTAGTAAAGTCCATTCCCTCAAAAAAAAAAAAAGAAGTAAAGTTCAGACTCACAGCCATAGCTCGTACCTGGCCTTTTGTAGATGCGGAAGGAGATAACCTGCAGTAGTGGAGCGGTTGCAGTCCACGGAGCTGCCCACGATGTCCAGGACGTGCCGGAACCGCCGTTTCACGAGCCCCGCCGCGAGTCCCCAAAACGCACGCGCGCCGCGAGTGGCCGGAGCCGCGGACGCGGACGCACTGGAAGCGACCTGGCTGGTGGAGGTGGACTCGCTCGACGTCCCTCCATTAGCGGTGATCGGCGGCGGGCGTAGGCGCCGTCCTCGAAGAGGAGGGCGGGGGTGGGGGCGGCGGAGGCAGCTCGATGAGGAGGAGCGCGGGCGCGGGGGCGGCGAACGGCGGGGGCAGGGACAGCGGGCGGAGGCCGGCGGCCCTCTCCTCAGGCGCCCGTCTTTGGCGGCGGGAACTGGCACAGGAAGGAAGCGGCGGCGGCTCTGATTGCAGCGGGCAGAGGAAGGGAGAGAGCAGAGGCAGCGGGTAGAGCAAGAGAGAGGGGCGCCGTCCTCGAAGAGGAGGCTGCAGGGGGGCGGCCGGGCGGACGTCGGCGGCGGAGGAGGAAGGGAAGGAGAGATGAGGGGAGGCCGGGAGGCGGCATCGTGGACGAAGAGGAGGCGGATCGGTTTTTTTAGGGAATTGAGCGGGGAATCGCCCGACGGACGGACGGACGGACGGACGGACGGCTAATTTTCTTTAAATAATACGAATTTTTGAGACCGAATGGGCCCAGTCGGCCTGGCCCACGCCGATTAAGTCCAGTCGGCCTCGGCCAGCCGACTGCAGGCCGGCTGCCGAGCGCGCGGGCCCCCCACCCGCCAGTCGGCCTGGCCCAGGCCGACTGAAGCCCAGTCGGTTTCGCCGTGGCCGACTGCGGCCTGGTGGGCTCCAGGCCGGGGAATCTTTTCCTTTTTCTTTTTTCCTTTTCTTCTCATCTCCCCCCGGGCAGAGCGAGCCCAGCCACGCCCACTGCTTCTTCCTCCTCTGCTCGTTTCTTCTCTTCTGTTTCTTCTTGTTCTTCATTTCCTCCTCAAATGCCCCCATTTTCTAGCCCAAATTAGTGCATTTTGATTCCTTTAACCACAAAATCACATCCCTTACCTAGTTGGCACCCAAAGACACCTCGATCTACTGTTTTCATTGGCCATGTGGAGGTAATTTTGTGGTGCAAAGTTGGAGCAATGTTGGTGGTTTGGAGGAGTTTGGAGGTGGTGGTGCTCATCCAGTGACCGTGAGGCTGCTCGAGGTTGGGTTCACACGCTTCAAGGGTAAATCCTAATCTCTCACGTATTATCCTATAATGTATATGTTTATGAGAATACGTGTGTACTGCTTCAATGTATATGTTTTGATTGGAGCAATGGTGGTGATGCCAGAAGTATGTTTAGCGTTTGGCAGTGCTCATTATTTTGGATAACGGTTAATGTCGTACTTTTTAGTATTTTACGGGTATTAATATTTTTAATAAGCCGTACTAGTTAGTATTTGACGCGCATTAATATTTTTAATAAGCCGTACTGGTTAGTATTTGACGCGTCATAATATTTTTAATATGCCGTACTAGTTAGTATTTGACGCGTATTTATATTTTTAATATGCCGTACTGCTCAGTATTTGACGCGTATTAATATTTTTAATCTGTCGTACTGCTTAGTATTTGACGTGTCATAATATTTTTAATATGCCGTACTGGTTAGTATTTGATGCGTATTAATATTTTTAATATGCCGTACTGCTCAGTATTTGACGCGTCATAATATTTTTAATATGCCGTACTGGTTAGTATTTGACGCGTATTAATATTTTTAATATGCCGTACTGGTTAGTATTTGACGCGTATTAATTTTTTGATATGCCGTACTGGTTAGTATTTGACGCGTATTAGTATTTTTAATATGCCGTACTGGTAAGTATTTGACGCGTATTAATATTTTTAATATGCCGTACTGGTTAGTATTTGACGCGTCATAATATTTTTAATATGCCGTACTGCTCAGTATTTGACGCGTATTAATATTTTTAATATGCCGTAGTGCTCAATATTTGACGCGTATTAATATTTTTAATATGCCGTACTGCTCAGTATTTGACGCATATTAATATTTTTAATATGGCGTACTGCTCAGTATTTGGCGCGTATTAATATTTTTAATATGGCGTACTGCTCATTATTTGACGCGTATTAATATTTTTTATATGCCGTACTGCTTAGTATTTGACGCGTCTAAACATTTTTTTAGGCATCAGAGATGTCCGGTGTAGTGAAGTTTGTTTTTTACTATGGTTCCGGTACTGTCTTAACAACCGAGCATCGAGCTGATCTGAGTCAGTTTAAGTATGTGGAGTTGGATCTAACGGCCCCTCAAACATGGACGTTTAGTCAGCTGCAGGAATGGTTGGTAGGATGTTTAGCGGTCAATCCTGAAACATACACCGTCCGTGTGCAAGCATTGTGGACCAAGTCAAATTCAAATAATTTTTGGGTTTTGAGGCCGATAGACCGGACATCAAAGTGGGTGCGCTGGTTAGAAAGTTGCGAGAAAAGGGGAACTACACCTGTCGCCTTAATCCAGGTTGTCACTCATGAGACCAATCCAGCTGAAGGTGAGGGTGAATCAAGTTATGACTTGTCCAATGCAAACTCTGTGTCGAATGCTGGAGGTGGTGGTTATGAATCAGGCCAGAGCTCCAGGGCAGTAGGTGAAGGGGCGCGTAGAGATAAACAAAAAACTTTTCCTACGCGAACTCTCAAGATCTAGCCGAGGTAAAAGGCCACGAGGATTACCACTAGACGCGCAGTTGCGGATTATCGATGCGGCGCCTTGATGCAATGCAGTCCCTCGATCCGATCCAGCCGATCCAATCCCGCGATCGTCGAAGTGCTGAACGTACAGCACCTCTGTCGGTATCCACACGTGCGAGGAGGAGCTCCGGCGGCGGACTACTAGGTCCGGTGCGACGGTTGAACTGAATCGGGCTAGGGTTCTCAACGCGTGAGAGTGGAAAAACCGTGCCCCTTAGGCATCCCACGCCCCTGCTTATATACCGAGTGGAAGTGGGCTCCAGCACTTGTGGCCCATCCACTCTGCGAGTCCAACTCGCATTGTCAGCCCAATTCCAGTTCGGGTCCAACCCGACCAAATACTTGGTCCCACTCTTAAGTGTGTGACCCCGCAGGCTCATGGCGACTTGGACACGATTGGAGTCCGACTCTCAATCGATCAATCGGTAGCAGTTCCTAGCAGAACGTGCCGACTCTCAAGTACCATCGAGTCATGACGACGTACCTTCCAATGTGACATACGTCTTAGTCCCTTTTGCCTCACGATATACCTTGTCAAACTATAGGCGATTAATCGTCATCCTTTTAATAGTTCAACTCTCTTCTCGATCTGTGATATACGATTCATCCGACTAACTCTTAGTCGATCGACCCGGTTAACAGTTAACCAAGTCGCGCATGGCCATGCTTCCCGAATCATATCACTCGAGAGGGCCCAGAGAATATCTTTCCAGTCGGAGGGGCAAAATCCCATCTTGGTTATCCACATCACACGGCTTCATTCTCAGTCAACCCGAACTCTGCCTTTATAACTGCCCTGTTACGGAACAACGTTTGACAGAACCTAAGTTGGTGATCCACAACTCGGATTGTGCGATAACCTCAGGTCTAAAGATTACATTGATTGAGACATGCAAATGACGACTTACTCGTTGCATCTCAATATGGGTCAGTCCGACTTGCTAAACTCTTTAGCCGAGTCCGTGTAAGCTGGAATGACATCACCATGCCCATGACAAGTGGAACCGAGTCATCAGCCAACTTTCACATTAGTCTAGGTTATGTGTCCAGCACAACCTCAATGACTAAGGACAATTTAGTATGAACAACATGAATACATAGTTCCACAATCAAATCACATATTCAATGATACATATCAGATGTTTAAACAAGGACAGCTTAATAATATTTATGAATACATTGGGAATTACATCATACATGATTGCCTCTAGGGCATATTCCCAACAGTAGGAGAGGATGAGTACACTGGCGAGGCAGATGCGGACGAAGAAGATGGTCACTTGCAGAACGAGATGGAGGATGAAGATACAGATGGTCGTAGTTCTTATGACGATGAGTCTCATGAGTCGGACGAAGAGGAGGTGCCGATTCCTGCATCATGGAATCCGCACTTCTCTTCATCTATGACCGTGAACGATGGGCATGACTCTGCATGGCAATATAATCAGAACAACATTGCGAAGGGTGCCAGATTTCCTGACAAGAAACATCTGCAGGATGTCATAGTTGCTTGGCCAATGTCCATGCAAAGGGTTTTCAAAACAACAGTCTCTTCACAAAAATATCTGACAATGGAGTGCGAACAAATAGATTGTCCCGAGAGGGTGCATGGCTATGTTCCTAAGTATGACACAGATTGAGTTGTGAGTGACTTGGTGTTGCACACATGTGTCATTCCCAGTATCCCTCAAGACCATCGTAACCTCTCGTCGACGCTTCTTGCTCGGTTGCTTTACACGGAGATAGTGGAGAGCAAAGCAATGGAAGTGAAGGCCATCATGCATAAGGTCAGGGTAAGGTTTACGTACAACATTTCGTATGGCAAGGCTTGGAGGGCTAAGCAGAGGGCTCTTGAGGAAAGATTTGGTTCGTTTTTCGACTCGTACGACTCTGTTGTCCGCCTCCTCCATACACTGTAAGCCCGTAATTCAGGCACCTATGTCGACATCCAACACTTCCTGCACCCAGAGTATCCAACTGTGAGGGTGCTGCAACGACTGTTTTTCACTTTCGGTGTATGCGTCCAAGCTTTCCATCATTGTCGACCGGTGTTATGCGTAGATGGCACTTTTCTCATTGGCAAATACAGGGGGCAGATCTTGACCGCCATTGGTCAAGACGGCAACAATCAAATCGTTCCGCTCGCATTTGCTTTCATGGAGGGTGAGAACACTGAAAGTTGGTTATGGTTTTTCAGGCAGCTCAAGAGAGCAATTGTGCATGATAAGCCGAATGTGTGCATCCTTCATGACAGACATGCAGGCATACTCAGTGCGATAAGGACACTGACAAACCCTGGGCCTGATGAACAAACTCCATGGCAGGACATGCATAGTCGTTGGTGCATGCGGCATTTGGGGGCCAACATCTTCTCGCAGTTCAGGAACAAGTCACTTATGAATCTATTCAAGAAACTCTGCAAACAGAACCAACAATGGAAGTACACTAGGATACGTGGTTATCTTGATGAGTTCACGAAGGAACATGTTAGGGAGAGGACAGCGGCACGAAACGCGGCGGTAGCAGCACATGTAGCAGCAGTGGCTGCACAGACAGTAGTTGGAACAGGACCATCTGAGAAGAACCTGTTGGGCTTTGTGACTTGCCAGGGTTTGACCCACCCGGCACTAGGAGAAGGGTTGGGAAGCAGATTAAAAACTTCCAGCAGTGGATAGAGCACGAGCCTCTGAAGCGGTGGTCTTTGCTGCAGGACACACATGGCGCTAGGTACGGTGTCATGACTATTAACCTGGCAGAGACATATAACTTTGTCTTGAGGAGAAATAGGGCTTTACCACTTACAGCCATCGTCGAGGGTATTTTCCATGGCACGGTGAAGTATTTCAGAGAAAGACGCCAGAGAGCTGAAATGCATATCATGAACAACCCAAATACACCGTACTGTGAAAAGATTATGAAGTACATGGATGAGAAGATGGAAAAAGATAGGTCTCATACTGTCGTCGCCATCGGTAATCAAGAACACAGGTTTGAGGTGCGCTTGCCAACTGACAAGTTCGGCATTGGAAATGAATTGAGGACACAGGAGGTGAAGATTGGAAATGAAGCGTGGCCAACGTGTAAGTGCACCTGCAACAAACCAAAGTTGTTTCACCTTCTTTGCTCACATGTACTTGCTGCTTGCGGGCAGCTAGGGATGGACGCAATCTCATTTGTGTCTCCCTATTACCCGAAAGAGTCTGTGCTTAGCACATGGACGGGTGAGATGCTAGGGTTTTGTGCAATGGGCAATTTCAACAAGGTAACCCCTGGTGAAAGGCGGTACATCCCTGACCCCGGGCTACCGCGGACAGGCACAGGCAGACGCCCGTCCAGGCGCATCCGAAATGATATGGATGAATCCAGACGAATGGAGGAGAAGCTACGCTCTGTTTACGTGGCTATCACGTGCACCCGCACTTCCGACGTCGTTCACCACCAGGCGTCCGTACGGCCCCCTCGTCAGTCCACGCACCAGCAGCGGCCACGTCAGCAGGAAGCACTGCACCCCCGACACCACCCGCGTCCACGTCTACCAGAGCAGTCGACGCCCAGGCCACCTCCTCCTGAGCAGGCCGGAGGTTCGTCGTGGCACCAGCCGCAGTCTTGTTTCGACTATTGGCACCAGCAGCAGCCCTCTTTTGAGGCTTGAGGTTCGTCGTGGCACCAGCAGCAGCCCTCTTTTGAGGCTGGAGGTTCGTCGTGGCAGCACCAGCAGAGTCCCAGGAGGAACTTCGAGTTTCGTCCACAGACCCAGCCACAGGGTATGTATATTTCTATCTATTGTGTTCATTACCATGACTACTACGCAATTGTAATGCTAAGTACTTGTCCACATGCAGGAGCCTACGGGCATCAGTCATCGTTGTCCGAACCCTCGTGGGGTAGTGAGCAGGATCACGCTCAAGGAGAGGACTATTTTGTCCAACACAACTGGATGTTCAGTACTCCGCCACCAGACCTCACACAGGAGGATACACAGTATCGTGAGGATGGGTCCGTGATTCCTCCGCGCAACGTAGTGCCACCTCATAGGTATGGCTGGACCACGCCACAGGCACCCCCGGAACGCCGTCCCAGACGCCGTGCCTGATATTTGGATGTAGGTCCTATGTATGAGACATATTTCTACCTATGTATGAGAGAGACATGTTACTAATTTTTGCATTCTTATTCAAGTTACATTTGCATATAAATAACGGCAGGACTGAAATACATATGCAATAGAAAGACTGAAATTAAAATCGACAACTTAAAATAGACGGGAAATGGTGGCGGTAGAAGGAGGTGGGAAAAGGAGGCGGGAAACGATGTCGGGAAAACGAGGCGGGAAACGGTGGCGCGAAAAGGAGGCGAGAAACGGTGGCGCAAAAAGGAGGCGGGAAAACCAAGCGGGAAAAAGAGGAGGGAAACGGTGGCGGGAGAATGAGTTTGAGAGCCTATAAATACCTCATCTCCGGTAGTCATTCAAGCATCCTTCCCACTACTGTTTTTTCCAATATTCCAGTGTCCCCAAATGAGTTTTCCTTGCTCGAACCAGAGCGAGAGGCCGAGGAGGATGAAAGATGCGATGTTGCCTCGGGGGGTGGAACATCTCAGGTGTTGGTGCGGCAATCTATGCAAGGTGAAGGAGGTGATAGATTTTTCAGATAAGCTGGGCATGAGAATTTTCATGTGCGCGAACTATGAGTATGAACCACCTGTCCCGGTTTCGCTGTACGACAAGCCTCCGGTAAGCACATTTAGGTGTTCTAAAACATGTTTTATGTGTCATATCAGATTTGTAACAGTAGGCTTTTTTGTAGTCTCCTCCGCCCCTATGCATGTGGTATCGTTGGATTGACACGGAGATGCCGGATTGGGCGGCGGAAGAGATCAAAATAAGGTCCTGAAATGCATGGTAGCGTTTCCACGCGGAGGAGCGTGCGGAAAAAGCTGCAGCTCAGGAGAAAGAGGAGCAAGAGAGAGAGATGAAAGAGCATAGGGAGGAACAACGTCGTTGGATTGACGAAGCACTAAGGAAAAACAGGGAGAAAGCGCTTGAGATGCAAGAGGAGGAACGAAGGCACAAGGATGTTCGTGAGGTAGAAAGGGAGAGGTAAAGAGAAAGGGCCGCCGTGACAAAGGCTGCAGAAGAACGTGGCGATACGAGCGGAAAATGGCCTAAGTGGACTCAGTAGTGCTTGTGTTTCTAATGTATTTGCTATCTTTAATTATGTCCAATTGCGGTATTACCAATGTATGTTAATTTAGTCGTGCCTTAGTTCCGTAACCAGCACATTATCGATGTATGTTAATTTATCCAAATGTCAAGTCTTTCAGTTCAAACAAACCGCAAAGAATCGACACAAAAATTATCCAGCAAATTATCCATATATGTTACTCTTTATCCAAGTTGTCAAGTTTTTAGTTCAAAAAACCGCAAGGATTCGAGACAAAAAATGGGCTTCGGCCGTGTATGCGTTGATCATGCAACGAACTAACGGCGAAGACTAATTATTTCGAATCGGATTCGGCGTGTTACTTTTATCCATGTTGTCGAGTATTTTAGTTCAAAAGACCGGAAGGATCCGAAAAAAAAAATGGAATTACTTCGGATCGGCGCAGAAAAAAATGTCACAGGAAAAATGGAATTACTTCGATCGGCCTGGCACAAACCGACTGAATCCGGTCGGCCTGGCCCAAACCAACTGGGCCAGTCGGCCTGGGCGAAGCCAACTAGGCTTCAGTCGGCCTGGGCCAGGCCGACTGGCGCATGGGGGCCCCGCGGGCGAGGCCGGCGGCCTGCAGTCGGCCTGGCCCATGCCGACTGGGCCTAATCGGCTTGGGCCAGGCCGACTGGCCCCATTCGGCCTCGCCCGGGCCGAGGCCACATTATTTTTGTAAATTTTGAAAAACGCGTATTATTTTCAAAAATGATTAAAAAATTCGTATTATTTAAATAAAATTAGCCGGACGTACGTACCAAACTCCAAATTGAGCAGCAGCAAAGATAAAGATAAAATTACACAATAATTAGTGTAGTCGTAATTAATTTTATCTATTCCTAAATTACATGGTTTACAAACTAAAAATAGATGCGTAAACAGAAAATGAAAGAGCATTTGTTCGTTCTTGAAACTTGCACAGTTACAACCGACGAAACCCAACGTGTCGTGTGAGGCCTGCCGATTCCGTCGAGTCTTCTAATTACCAAGTAATCCTTTTATATATATGTCCACCTCTAAGCTTGCTCGGGGACATATTGATACAATTTTTTTTTTAAAAAAAGACTTATTCAGCCCAGCTTTATTAGAAAGCCCAGAGGTTCAGCTGACGTTACCAGCGATACAAGCAAACAACACGCCCAACCACCATCATCCGACCAACAAAGTATACGAAGAACTGGCAGCACAACAAAACAACCCGAGTTTCACCAACATCATTGCATCAGCTAACCTATCTCTACACGAGCACCACAAGCTCCATTGCCATGCAAAAGATTCTCCATCATCTCCAGGACATGGTCCATCCGCGTCTTCTGCTTTTCATGAAGAAGAGCTCTCTAGCGTATAAGTAACGCCCGCACCTGAAATACAGCCTGCACAGAGGAAGCACATATTTTTTTATTGAACACCATGTCATTGCGGGTTAGCCATAGCACCCAAGCCACGGCTGCTAACACCGTCCACCATTTATAGTTAGATTTCAGCCCCCCCCCTCCCCTTCCATACAATAGTCAAAGAAATCGGAAATGCAAGTAGGAGAACCTGCCCATCCAAGACAGTCTCACAAAAAACACCATAGGAAAACAACAATGGGACAGGAAAATAAGAGATGATCCGGCGTTTCTCTAGCGCTACATAAATTGCAAAAACGTTCCCCGGGCCATCCTTTTTTAACCAGCTCACCCGTGACCTAAATCGTTTGCTGTCCACACAGCCACAGGAATTTTTTTTGTTTCAGAGGAAAATGTGACTTCCATGAGTCGCCCCCATCTAAGATCTGAAACCCCTCGGTCAGTCAGCGCAAGGTATAAAGATTTTGTGGGTATATTGCTTATTAGGAGTGAGGCCCCAAAACCCCATGTCTCTAGCCGCAATTAGCTAGCCGCTCTTTTTTTATTAGTTTGGCTAATCTCAAATTTCACAATAACCAAAAACACTTTTGGTTGAAGATGGACTAATTATTAACGTAGCATGCATCGCTACACCTCTCTCCTTTTATGACCATTTATGCATCAGTTGGTTTTACATTTTACTCCGCAAGAACTAAAATTACACAAAATTTAGTGTAGACATAACTAACTTTACGATCTATTCCTAAAGTACATGGCCTACAAACTAGAAAATACTGGATTTTTTAGATGCGTCTGACAAACAGAAAATGAAAGAGCATTTGTTCGTTCTGGAACACCTACTGTACACAATTAGATGCCGATAGAGAAACTGCGCCCTGAAGTCCTGCACCCCGCTCGAGGTCAACACCGGAATAGAAAAACGAAACGTAGTTAGGAGGATTCTGGTAGGAAACCGATTAAAAATGAAACGAAAAAGCACCGGTTGTTGTAAAGGGTGCTGCCGTCGATCTCGGGCCTAAAAAAACCTCACCACACCGAGCATTTTTCCTCAGTCCCCGCAGTCGGTCAGTCCCCACTGTCATTCCTCCCATGGCCACCGTGCTTTCCCTAGTCCTCCTCCTGCTCCCGGTCGCCACCGACGCGCTCACCGCCGACGGCCAGGCGCTGCTCGCCTTCAAGGCCGCCGTCCTGCGGGACCCCACGGGGGCCCTTGCCGACTGGAACAACTCCACCGACGACCCCTGCTCCTGGAACGGCGTCGCCTGCGACCGCGGCACCCGCCGCGTCGTCGCGCTCTCCCTTCCCAGGAAGGGTCTGGTCGCCGCCCTCCCTGCGTCCGCGCTCCCGGACTCTCTGCGCCACCTCAATCTCCGCAGCAACCGTCTCTTTGGCGCCCTCCCGCCGGCGCTCGTCGCAGGCGCCGTGGGGCTCCAGAGCCTCGTCCTCTCAGGGAACCAACTCTATGGCCTCGTCCCCCGGGAACTCGGGGACTTGCCGTACCTCCAAATCTTGGACCTGTCCTCCAACTCCCTCAATGGCTCCCTCCCCGGGTCGATCCTGAAATGCAGGCGCCTCCGCACGCTGGCGCTCGGCCACAACAACCTTAGAGGCCCGCTCCCACCGGGCTTCGGCCGGGAGCTCTCGGCACTGGAGCGGCTCGATTTGTCCTACAACCGGTTTTCAGGCGGCATCCCGGAGGATATCGGGAACCTGTCCAGGCTCGAGGGAACAGTGGACCTGTCGCACAATGACTTCTCCGGGTTGATCCCGGCGACTCTTGGGAAATTACCGGAGAAGGTATACATTGATCTCACGTTTAACAACCTGTCCGGGCCAATCCCACAGAATGGGGCGCTGGAGAACCGTGGCCCGACGGCGTTCATGGGCAACCCAGGGCTCTGCGGTCCGCCACTCAAGAACCCATGCTCGCCGGACGCCATGCCATCATCCAAGCCTGGGGAGTCGGCGCCAGCCAGTTCCGGGGGCAAGGGGTTGGGGAAGGTTGCCATTGTGGCCATTGTTCTGAGTGATGTGGTGGGGATCTTGATCATTGCCCTGGTGTTCTTGTACTGCTATCGGAGGACAGTGTTTCCCAGAGAGAAGGGACAGGGTGGGGCTGCTGGCTCTAAAGGCTCAAGGTCTGGCAAGGATTGCGGGTGTTTTAGAAGGGACGAATCTGAGACGGCGTTGGACCAGGAAGAGCAGTATGATCTTGTGGTGTTGGATCGGCAAGTGAGGTTTGATCTCGATGAGTTGCTCAAGGCATCGGCTCTTGTGCTCGGGAAGAGCGGGATTGGGATTGTGTATAAGGTGGTTCTCGAGGACGGGCTCAGTATGGCAGTGAGGCGGCTTGGTGAGGGAGGGTTGCAGAGGTTTAAGGAGTTCCAGACTGAGGTTGACGCTATTGGCAAGGTCCGGCATCCCAACATTGTTACCCTGAAGGCCTACTACTGGTCTTCTGATGAGAAGTTGCTGATATATGATTACATCTCTAATGGCAGCCTCTCTGCAGCAATTCATGGTATGTATTGCTATTTTGCTCTATAGTACCCAGGTTCCATCAGTTCTCTATTATTTTTGTTGTTTATTAGAACTGTCAAATGAAAAGTCCCATAAATATTAGTAATACTGTTTTGTAGATCAGGATCCTAGTTCACTAATATACTGCACTGCAAAATTAATTAGGTTTGCCCTTGTCATATAGCTTTTTACTAAATGGATTAGCGCACTTCGCTGTGCCTCCTACTGCCGGGAACCATGAGTAGAATAAGTCTCACAGCAAAGCAAGACCAATTGTCCAATACGCATATGAACTGATATGTACATGTTTAAGGCAGGGATATATGCTGATTGAGTAAACTTATGTAGATAGTAACACTATGCAAGTTATTTAAGTATCCGCTCCAACATATTTGTGCACATGCTACATATCATTCCAAAATGGCAAAAAATACGCAAAACGATCAGAGCATTCACGGCGGTTTATTTCATATTGAGCAACATATGGAATCAACACATGTAGATAGCCTCCCCTGATTGTCAGAAACAGCCAATTGTAACCAGCAAGGGCGTCATGAACATGACTGCCTGCAAAGAATTCTCAAAATACTCCATACAGTACAGAATACCTAGCTAGCATTGGGCTTATGAAACCTGCCCTTAAATAGTATTCAGGCCACAACGAATTTGCTGAATGCATACAAAGATCTGATAAGTATCAATTAGATGCCAATAATTAAAGATCCATACGTAGAGGCAAGATCTGATAAGTATCCAACTAAATGCTACTAATAACCATGTTTGGACTCAATGTAAGTGATAGAGGTACAGAACAAAGTGGGAGGGTGCAATAAACTATAATTAGAATAGCATTTTTGCAAGCTTTTCTCTTTCCACTAGTAGCTAGCTTCTTGCTCTTCTCCAGCCAGATGCGCTTTGCCTAAACTTTGCCATCCTAGAAACAAAATCCAGAGTGAAAATTTCTCAAAACACAGAAAATAAAATAAACCTTACTTTTACTGTATACAACACTGAAGTTGCACGAGAGTTAAACCTGCTGGTTTATGATCAATACGTGTTCTGTTGGAAGCACACAAGGCGTATCATATATATTTCTTCTGTATGAGCACTGTTTTTAACAGAACCAAATAACTTTGCATAAGTCTGGAGTCACCAACCTCTTGCTATGTTTAAGGCTCTGTGTCCCTTCTTCTCACGTGCCTACACTGACATTTCTTCAAACCCCTGTAAACCAATTAAGAACTAAAAATACCTAGAATAAAGCCAGTCTAACCAAGAAAACATCGAATAGTAGAATAAATATTAACAACTACAATAAATTGTAGTTTCTTACAGTATATAAAATAACCATCAGTTCTGAATTTGTTTATGCCGTTTTGTACTTAAAAAACAAACTGTGAATGATTCTTGCATCCCCTGCAGAAACAAAATGATAACGATTCTCGATATTGTGGACATATGAAAGAGTGTTGCATTGCTACCACTGATGGAATGTAATATGTCTATCCTAACAAATAGGAATACTTGTATAGTTCACCCAAGTACACACATAAATTCTGAACCTATATATGACATGAAGCAGCAGGCTTGTGTGCTGCCAAAGTAACTTTGCGGCGACACTTCCGATTCATGCATGTCATTACCTTGCCTTCTTCTATCAACTATGAACAGTTCTTGCGTTCCATAGTTCACACCCATACCATCATCCCATACTCTGCACATTACCATAGTGGAATGGTATTCTTTCATGGGATTATCTTAATGAAAAGATCCATAAGAACAAATGGTGGTAGCAGCAATTGAATGTCCTTTAACTTTCACGGTTAGTCCATCCTCAGGAACATAACTGGAGAACAAAGTAAGGGAAATATATATATTTTAACGTCACTGCCACAAATATTCTTCGAACTAATAAATCAGCAGTTATTTTTTTGGTGGCATGAAGCTGCACCAAAGGAGCAGAATGTGCTGGCCAAAAACAACCTTGTCTTTTTTTAGTGATAAACGACTTGCTAATAAATTTATGAAACAACAGGCATCGCTGAATTTCTTTCAAGCATCACGATGAATATCTCATACCCACAACATCAGATTCACAACATTTTCTTTAAGAGACAAAAACCATCCTTTTCTCTCCCAAAATTTATGAAAAGGTTGTAATTATTAGCTTCCTTCCCTAAACAGTCCCTGCATTCATCAGGGACATGATGTACACAGAACAGATCATTTACTATATGTAGCCTGTTTAAAAAAGAAGACATAGACCAGCAGCCTGAGCTGACAGCTCAGATTGCTCCTAGCTCATATAAAAGTATTCGGTACACTACTGTATCATTATGCTCTCGTAGGTGGCAAAGTTTGACTTCATTCATTTCTTTTCGATGTGGATTTTTGCTAGAAAATGTTACTATCACACATCCTCAGGCTAGTGGTGAATTCACTGATCAGATTTGTTAATTTGCTATTACTTTTAGGTAAACCTGAGTCAATGACATTCTCACCATTGCCATGGGATGCACGTCTTAAGATCATGAAAGGAGTCGCCAGTGGGATGTCCTTCTTACATGAATTTAGTCCTAAAAAGTATGTACATGGGGACTTGAGGCCAAACAATGTTCTTCTTGGTACGGGGATGGAACCTTATATTTCAGATTTTGGCCTTGGGCGACTTGCAAATATTGCTGGAGGAGGATCACCCTTTGCGGAGTCAGATCGAGATGGTTTAGAAAAGGCTCAGATTCAGCACCCAGATGCCTCAGTGTGCCCTATTTTGAGCAAAGGTCCATGCTACCAAGCACCAGAAGCGCTGATAACACTGAAACCATCACAGAAATGGGATGTCTACTCCTATGGTGTGATCTTGCTCGAAATAATTACTGGCAGATCGCCAGTTGTTCTCTTGGAAACTATGCAGATGGACCTTGTTCAATGGGTTCAGTTCTGTATAGAAGAGAAGAAAGAATCTGCTGATGTGCTAGATCCTTTCCTCGCCAGGGAGTCTGAAAGGGAAGATGAGATGATCGCTGTACTCAAGATCGCTCTCGCTTGCATTCAGGCGAATCCTGAGAGGAGGCCGTCGATGAGGCATGTCACACAAACCTTGGAGCGCCTGAACGTTTCAAGCTAGAAATTGAGGCGTTGTCATTGCAGAGAACATATGATCACTGTACAGCTCAAGCATGTCACCTTGGGGTGACCTCAAGCTAGTTAACTATGTAAACGAAATCTCTTTTTTCCCCACGGCTAGGCCCTTACAAGTTCAGGTTCCATCGACCATCGGTTAGCTAGCATGGGTTTATGATATTGACCATTTCAACACCATGATGGTCACATCGTGGTGTTGTTAAGACTGAACTGCAAGTACTGCAATTATCATATTGAGCATTTCCATTGCAAAAAATGGGCCATGGATGCTGTTTTTTTTTCTTGTTATATGACGAACCCAGCAAGCCGCTGGCCACAAAGGGAGGAAATTGCACATTCCACCGTATATTGGGAACCTTGTTGCGCAAAACATCAGTTCTATGATTTTTTTTTAATTTTTCTCCACCTATTGGGGTAATCGTTGCACATTAGTCATGATAAAGTTTTAGATGAGTGTTTCTGACCGTGGGCCCCGCATGTCAGCGCCAACAAATATATGCAGAGATCTAGTTCTTGTACACACCATGTCAACTTTTTCTCAAAATACAAACACATCATGTTAAATTTTTGCAAAAGGGCGTGATTTCCATTTAATCAGTTGGCTCCGGACCTGACCCGGTCCACCGTGGAAAAAAGGGATTGGTCCATGTTGGCGCTGACATGTGAGACCCATGGGTCAGAAACGTGGTTAACTCGCCTAAAACTCTATTAGAACTTATGCATAACGGAGTAGTCCGATATACAGTGAACTCTGCAATTCGTAGAGTTGGTGTTTTGCGCAACAACGTTTCCAATAGATGGTGAAATGTGCAATTTCCTCCCGCAAAAGAGCTGGTTCGTGCGTCAACGTTTTCAATAGACGGTGGAATGTGCAATTTTCTCCCCGCAAAGGAGCTGGTTCGTGCGTCAACGTTTCAGCCAGTTCCTGACTTCCTGGTGCTTTCGTGTCTTATTACAGCCGACCTGTCTACTCTAATCTTCTCCGACGGTCGACGAACGACTTTGACAGTTCCAGCCACCTTCGCCTCGCCAGAGTGGACTTTTAGAATGGTGGCGATCACCCGGCCGGTCTCGCCTCCTCTGCTCGCTCGCCGTCTCCTTCGCCGCCACCCCAGCACACAAACCGTCAGCTTCGCGGGCGTCCGGCCCCTAATCATCCCCACAGAAAGCAGTGGCCACTTCCGCCGCCGCCGCTGCCAAGTCTCCCAGTCCAGCGAGCCCCCCACCCCAGTCTCGGACCCCGGAACTCCCCACGATGACGACGACGACTCCCTCCGTGTCGCCTTCGTGTGCGGCGGTGCGGGGGGCCACGTCTACGCCGCGTTCGCGCTCGCCGACGAGCTCCGCGCCTCGCTCCCCTCCTCGCGCTCCCTCTTCCTCGGCTCCCCCGCCCCGTCCCTCGAGGCTGCCAGCGCCGCCTCCTCCTCCTACCCGTTCGTCCCCATCCCGCCCTGCCTCCCCCGCGCCTTCCTCGCCGCTGCGCTGCACCTCCGCCGCTTCCGCCCCCACTTCCTCGTCGCCACCGGCGGGCCCCCCGCCCTCCCCACCTGCATCGCCGCGCTGCTCCTGCGCCTCCCTTTCGTCATCCAGGACCAGGACGCCGGCCCCGCCCCCGCCACCCGCCTCCTCGCACCCCTTGCCCAACGCATCTTCCTCGCCTTCAACGCGCCCGTCCGCCTCCTGCCCAAACGCAAGTGCGCCGTCTACGGGAACCCTGTCCGCATGTCCATCCGCGATTGCCAGGTGCCCAAGGCCGCCGCCATGGCACGTTTCTTCCCCGGGGCCGGGCTAGTTGGTGAGGAGGGGGCGGAGGTCCTGCTCGTGCTCGGCGGGACGGTGGGGTCGCCGCAGATCAATGTGGCAGTGCTTAACATGTACTACGAGATGCTGACGACAAAGAAAAATAGGTACATTATATGGCAGACGGGGCCGGAGGATTTCTGCGAGATGGAGAGCCTCGTCAGGGGCCATCGCCGGCTGTTTCTCACCCCGTGAGTTACCTTCCTTCCTTCCTTCCTTTTGTTGACCTGCAACTTCATCCAATAGTAATAATGGGATCAACTAACTATATTGGATGATTGATGTTCTTTACATTTTAGGATGCGTGTAGACATCTAGCTGTTGGAATGGCCTTTCTTTGGTGACAATTATCTACATTTCTGGTTGCTGACGGGAATGTGTCTAACTTCTCGTGGAACATAAAATGGTCAACTACCTTCCAATTACTATTAGTGAGTCAGTCAGTATTCAGCATTCACATCGAGGATGAGGAGCCCTCATCTTGCCCCTAGATATGAGCAGCAAAGTGGTGGGGGGTACACTGGACAGAAATGAGGGTTGGGATGAGGGGTTTGTAGGAGACTTTTTTTTCTTCAGCTTTTCCTCGTATTTGACTGTGAGGGGTGGGCTGAGGGCCTTGTTGGAGTTGCTCTTATATATTGCTTGTCTTTTCACTTCCTCTTAAACTAGAGAAGGTTTTGGTTACATGATACTTACAGAAGAGGTCCAGTTTTTATCATAGTTCAGGAACTGGAGAATATTGATATATTTCACCTTTGCTGGCATATTCCCCTGCAGTAGCTACTAAGAGCCTCCTTTTCTGTCAATATCTTAAAAATGAGAAATATTATCGATCTGGATTGCAAAACACTACCTTTTTAATTAAAGAGGGCAGTCTTTCTAGTTTTGATTGTTATGTAAACTCTAGTCTTGTTCTCAATTCGGTTGCTGCATCTAAACTTTCTTAGTTTTAAATTTTTTATTTGCAGATAGTAACTTGACGGTAAAAATTTCAACACCATGATATATAAACCCTAATCTGTTCTAAAATCTTCTTCTCAATTTGGTTGCCGCATCTAAACTTGGTTTTTTAGTCTTTATTTGCACTGTAACTTGCAGGTTGTAATTTCAGCCCATGGTTTAAATCTTTTGCAGTCAATGACATTTTGTAGTGTTCATTTGTTTAAGGCTGTATACCAAGGCATTTGAGATAGAGTATTGGTTGAAAATTCTTGTATTTCTAGCTTATGTCTGTTCCGTATACTGATTCATGATATCTCTCTTTTGAAAGGTTCTTGCGTGAGATGGACATCACATATGCTGCTACGGACGTTGTAGTTTCACGAGCTGGTTCAGTGTCTTGCACTGAGATATTGGTCACTGGGAAACCGGCAATTCTGGTATCATAGATCACATCAAGTTACTGTTATGTGCTCCATTTGTGTTGAATAGATGTACTTGCTTTTCTGTCTTTTATCAACAGAACGAGCTTTTGTTGTGCTCAGATTAAAAGTTCCTTGTTTCATAACTGGCATGTTCAAAGTAAGAGTTCCTCTTTGTTTAGTAAAAAAAAACACTTAGCTGCTCTGCAATGGGAAGTCATCTTGTGAGTTGTGTCGAAGCTTAAAGAATTTTCATGTAGTAACATGTTTGGAGCACGCTAACTAGATAAATCTTCTCGGTCACATAATTTGACCAATTCTATTATGCTAGAATTATAATCCTTTGAAAGTTAATTTTAAAGTGCACTTATAATTGCACTATTCAAAACATAAGTTGAATCGTTTCCTTTTTTATGTATGGTGTAGTTGATCTATTTTTTTCAATAATTTCTTGCAAGTGTGCAACATGATACACATTTATGAATCTGTTGGTAAATTTTATGATGCATAAGTTCCTAAACTCTAAAATGAAGCATCCACTATTGCATACCTACGTTTTTTTTATATTTTTTTTAAGTTTCTGCAAATTTGTTCAGATCACTTGTCGCCTCTTTTCTTCAGATACCCTTGCCAACAATTGTGGATGACCATCAAACGAAAAATGCATATATCATGGCCGATGTCATGGGAGCAAAGGTCATAACGGAAGATGAACTTGATTCTAGTAGTCTAACATATACAATTGATGAAGTTTTTGGTATGTGGCATCTGAACTTAGTTTGATGAATTATGCATGGTCATATGAAACATGCAAAATGCAGAATTTGGTTGTGACACTTATTGTTGTTGGAACTTATACGTAATTGGTTTACTGCTTATTATGCTTCACATGGCCAGAATTATTACAATACACGGACACAGAATCTGTGAATGTATTGAATAGTCTCCTTAAATGTTTGTAATACTTTCAACCAGGGCGTGTTTTCCTGGTTTAGATCTTGATGCTTGCTGAACATTGTTGCTTATTAGTCATAATGTTCTGTGACGCTACTGGCTCTCTATGTAGGTCGTTGTTTTCTCTCTTGGTCTTGACCAATACTGAGTAAGTATGTTGTCTGATTAAAATGCATTGTTAATCATCTGGTTGAAACACTGCTGGCCTTACAGAATACAGGAGCATCTTTGAATTTTAGAAAATGGAAGCTTTATTACCCCTGGCTTTTTCATCCAGGATGCATATAGCCCAAGTCTTAACATTATTCGCAACAACTTGAAAAATGAAAACACATGACCCCATAAAAAAGTGTGACAGGATACACATTGAACCGACCTACATACTTGTTAATGATCTGGTTGAAACACTGCTGGCCTTACAGAATGCAGGAGCATCTTTGAATTTTAGAAAATGGAAGCTTTATTACCCCTGGCCTTTTCATCGAGGATGCATATAGCCTAAAGTCTTAACATTATTCGCAGCAACTTGAAAACACACGACCCCATAAAAAAGTGTGACAGGACACACATTGAACCGACCTACATACTAAGTAATCTAGAACTAGCACGCCACCCAAACTGGGACATAAACTCTCCGGTGATCCACTCTAGTCGTTTGGCGCCAAACTCCATAGGTTCCTTGTGCTGCATGAGCATCTAGCAAAGAGTACTCTCGAGCAAATAATTTATATTATATTGGAATGTGTCATTATTTGGCCATGCATTGTTAGTCTGCTCACACAATGGATGTTCGCAAATGTTTAATAGATTTTTGTGCTTTTTACTTCTTCGATGAAACCTCATATTCATATTTTTTTTGTGCTTGCAAGACATTTTTCATGGCAATTGTCATGTTTCTTCCTTCAAACTGATGTTTCTGTAACCATTCTCGTTATACAGGTAATGAGAAATTGATGGCAGAGATGTCTCAGAAGGCACTATATGCAGCTCGACCAAATGCTTCGGCTGATATCATTCGTCACATCTGTTCGCTAATTGGTCCTACGAACCCGACATAAATCTCGTTTTACACACCAGCAAGAACTCTTCATTGCAGTAATCCTGAGTTGCTGTGCAGTAGAATGGCATCTGGTCCTTGAGGTGGAGACTGAAGATCCAATTAATATATTTAATGACCCAGTTGAACGAAAAAGTAATTTGGGTTAGAAAAGATCTGGAATGGTGCCTCCAGGTAGCGCTCAGTTAGGCTGTCACCTTTACACTATGTGGGTAAAGATAGATTGCCAACTGTTAGAAAATACATCATAGACTTGATGGCATGCAGTTAAACTGTAGTGTGGCTCCGTTTCTGAATGTAAAACTGACTCAAGGTTTCAAATCATTGGAGTTTGCAATTGCCTTATTACATTACCCTGATACTTGGCAATAAAAGAGAAAGGTATATTTTTGATCCCTCGTGATGAGGGGAGGATATCGACTACCCCTGCTATTTCACCGACTCCATATATTTTGAAGTTTTGATCTTTTTGCGTTGAAGTTTCCGCCAAGGAAGAGGTGAAGCTCAATTTTAGAACACCACCAGTTTTGAAGTTTGGTTCAGTTTAGGATTTGAGTTGTTCGAGTCTTTTATTTCATTAAAGTCTGAACTGTTTTACTTTGTTTTTGTTTGATGGTTTTTGGGCCTGTCCAAAACCACTTTGAGTCAGCTTTGGGCCGTAGTTGTGGCGTGGGCCCTGGCCCACCCGATTAGGGTTAGAGTCACCCTGTAAAGGGTTTTTGGTAGCCGTCGTTGTAGGGGTGTCAGGGGGATGACCCCGGACAGGGTCAAGACGACACACACTAGTCGAGTTGACGAAGGCAAAGCCGGCACAAGCATGTGCGCCGGCATACTTAAGCCAAACTAATACCGGGCCGGCGTACCACGTATATGCCGACACCTCTATCTTGTCTTATGTGATTGCAGGATAAGCATAAGTACTCCGATCTCGGCCGACGCCGAGATGTGCTAACGGTCTTATCCTTATCACATGGCACAAAATAAAGCAGTGTCCTCTTTATCACAGGAAAGCAGTTGTTGCTTACGTCTCGGTGTCAGGTGACTGCGCAAAGAAGCACCGAAAGAGAATCGATGATGGAAGCCGGCGCGCAGTCACTGTACGTGTTGCCTGGCGCCAGGAAAAGTAAAGCTGCCTTGTCCCCTGCCGTGCGCTCCAGAGCGAACCGAAGGACGTGCCCGGCGGGGCCCGTAGAAGATAACGTTAGCCTTTGATCCACATGTCAGTGTGACATGGGCGGTCCATAAATAGGAGCACTACCCCTCCCAGGAGGGAGATCGAGCACTTAGTCATCTAGGGTGTTCTCCTTCTTCTTCTTCCTCAAGAAAACTGCTCAAGGAGCACCATTGTAGATCTTGGTATCTCGGCAAATACAACCAACCAGAAGTAGAAATTTTACCTCAACAAGAGGGCTCCGAACCTGGGTAAATCGTGTGTGTGTTCTTGTGTTTGTTTTTGTTCTCATCACGTCCTCTTTCCTCCGGATCCTCCTTCGTCCATTGGCCCCAACGTAAGCCATCCTATGGCATCTGCCGTGACACCACCACGACAGTTGGCGCCCACCGTGGGGCCAGCAGCGGCGTTGGCTGGAGTCTGCTTCATCCGGACGGGAAGCTTCCTCGTCACCGGAGAGTGCGTGGTCTCCAGTTTGGTCGAAAGATTCCGCTCTTTGGGTTTCATCGACAACAACGCCGGCTGCTTCAACAACGCACCGCTTCCCTGCACCGGACGTTTCATCAACTTCGGCATGCATAGGTTTATGTCGCCACTGACAGTACTTGCAGGTACCCCGAGCAGGTGGTGGTGGCCGAAGATCCCCCCGCTGTCTGCAAAGTTCGTGGCCGGCATGTCAACTGCCCCGCTGACCGTGTGGAGGTCATGGTGACGGCTCACGGCGGTGATGCTGGCAAGGGCGCTGCCGAGAGTGGCGCGCTCCCAAGCAAATCCGGCAGAACGGCGAAGTTTCCCATGGAGAAGCCGGAGAACATAGCTGCTCAAGCCGGTACATCGGCATTGCCACCAAAGCCAACTCAGCTCCAGGCCGCCATCGAACGGCTGATCGTGCCGGTGGCGTCAAACGTTAACCCGGCCCAGCTGCAGGCTGAGTTGGAGTTGGAACGCCAGAAACTGCTGCAAGAAGCTGTCGACGTGGCTCATGCTCGGCAAGAGCTTGATATTTCGCTCCGTGAGTATAACAAAGCACATGGTCTCAATTCTACCGCATTGACTAAGCCTAGCCGAGTTGGAGAAGTGCGTAACCGTGGCAGGAACCTGAACGCCAAGATAGCTAGAGATGGCAGGGGGATGCCCGCAGTGTCGGCAAGTTTTGCTTCGGCACTGAAGCCGAAATACAACACCCCTGTTAAGAATCTCAGGGAAGCCGAGGCAGCAGCAGAAGAGTTGCCAAATCTCACGGGAGAGGCGCTCCGATTGCACCAGTTGCGCATGAAAGAGTTGCTGCGCACAGCTAACGAGCAAAATGAGGCATACATGAGGGTGCACGGCAAGCCCGGTGTGTCTCAAGTTTTTCACTCGACCGCGAGCGCTGATGGCCGGGTTGACAAACAAGCCTCCTCGCTTGGTGGCAAAAGAGACAAGAGTGTCAATTCAGGCCGAGATAAGCGACTAGAGCGCTATGATCCGGCCCTGGCGGAGAAGCAAATGGTCAGGAGAGTCGATGACAACCAAAGTGGTCTGCGTCTCGGCAACAATCGCCGAGACCAGCAAGAGCCTCACTCGGCTGGTCATGGACACCAACCTTGGGGTCCGGCACCCAATACTGCTGCAGGACAGCAGGGTGTCGGGCGCAACCCCCTGTATCGAGGTGAAGATTGCCGGCAAGACCGTTACGATGACGGGTACTCGCCATGGGTGATGAAGGTTATCTCAGGCGAGAACATGATAATCTCGCCCGCTCGGAGCCCGGGTAGGGAACATGCAAGTGGCACCGCTGGATGCCTGGCATCAGCTCGACAGAATCTATCTATCGGAGCTTTTGGAAGAACAAGGCCCTCCGGGACCGCACTGTTTCGCGCACCGGATCATGAGGGAGACACCAGCCCAGGGTTTCTAGCTGCCCAGGGGCACGAGAACGTATGATGGCAGCACTAAGCCGGAAGATTGGCTGGAAGACTATGTCACTGCAGTGCATGTGGCAGGCGGCAATCGCAGATGGGCAGTACGTTATGTACCCCAAATGCTGGTAGGGCCGGCCAGGATCTGGCTGAATAATTTGCCGGAAGGCAGCATCAATTCCTAGATAGACTTTGAAGAAGCTTTTGTTAGCAATTTCACCAGCACTTACAAGAGGCCTAATCGCCCTCAGCAGCTGTCCATGTGCAAGCAAAGGGACAACGGGACTGACCGGGATTACCTAACAAGATGGAACAACCTCCGCAACTCCTGTGAAGGGATAGTGGAGTCACAGGACATAGCGTGGTTTGCTCAAGGATGCCGGCATGGCAGCATGTTATGGTAGAAGCTGCAAAGAGAAATGCCGGCTACTCTGTCCGAAATGATCAAGATCGCCGACATGTATGCGCTCGGTGACCCGACTCAACCATCGCTGATGCCGGCAGAACCGCAAAGAGAGCAGCTACATGATCTTTATCACGGAGCCGATTGACAAGCAAAGTCAGCGCTGGCGGGAGATGGAAGTCAATGTTGTTATGCCGGCGGTACCGAAATTTATGTACTGGTCGGAACAGGAGCTCAACTGGAGCTGGGCAGATCATCCCAAGGTCATGCCAAATCCTGGTGGTTATGCTCTGGCGGTTGACCCGACGCTTATTGGGCCTAACATTAACGTCAAGTTCACTCAGGTTCTCATTGATAATGGGAGTAGCATAAACATCATGTACTGGGACACGATGCTCAAACTCGGCATTACTGATAACATGGTTGAGCCTAGCTGGACTACCTTTCATGGTATTGTGCCGGGAATATCTTGTGCCCCAATAGGCAAGATCCGAGTTGACGTCTTATTCGGCACTAGGGAGAACTGTCGAAATGAGAACTTGGTGTTCGAAGTGGTGGACCTCGGCAGTCCGTACCATGCGCTGCTTGGTAGACCGGCATTGGCCAAGTTCATGGCGACAACCCACATTCGCTATATGAAGATGCCGGGGCCGAACGGTACCATAACCATTACCGGCAACTACAAGCGTTCGATGGAGTGTGCGGCGACAGGGTCTGCTTTGGCCGAGTCACTCGTTATAGCCGGTGAGAAGAAGAAGTTGCAAAAAGCTATTGCGTTGGCTCAGTCAGCACAGATTGGCCTGCCGGCCATGACCAATCTGTTGGGGAACGCGGTAGGCTACGCTAGCACAAAATAAAAATTCTAATGATTCCGCCCGGATCAATGCTGTAGATAATGGATCACGAGATTACCACTAGACGCGCAGACCCGTAGCGGAAGTAGAGTCGATGATGCGTGTCGATGCGAAGTAGTCGTTCGGCCGGCTCCTCCTCGCCGATCCCACGAGTAGTTCGTCCAAGCGCCGCAGGTGCAGCGCCTCCGAGGTATCCACACGGACAAGGAGGAACTCCGTGCGGCGGACTGCTAGATCCGATCACAAGGTTTTGGGTGTGGAGGTGTGACGGCCGAGTATAACTCGCGTCTGGACTGGTGTAACCCTAGCCGGGTTGGTCTCCTCCACTTATATAGACGACCCTAGTGGGCTCAACACTTGAGGCCCGTTAGGAGTCTAAGCCCGATACGAGTTGGATCCGATCCAACTCGATCCCCACCCCTTAAGCGTGTGACCCTTCAGGTTCGCGGTCAGTCGGACACGACTACGAGCTCGGACTGCGGGCCCGAGTAACACCTTACTCGTCCACTGGCACCGACTCAAGTCGATAGTTGGTAGCGGCGCCTAGCAGCACGTGCCAACTCCCGAGTGATCACAAGATATATTGACGAACCATACAATGTGTCATATGCAACATTCCTTTTGCCTCACGATATGTGTGTTGAGCTCAAGGCGAGTACTTGTCATCCTTGTGGATAGCTCGACTCTCTTCTCGTTCCTATGATACAGATTCCCGATCGGGTTAACACTTAACCCAAGTCGCATGGCCATGCTTTCCGAATCTGATCAGTCGAGAGGGCCCAGAGATATCTCTCCGAATAGGAGGGGCAAATCCCATCTTGATCAACCATGTAACATCCCAAAAATTTCAAACTCTTACATGTGCATTGCATCCATGAGCATCATGCCACAATTGCATATTTGAATTCAAATTTGAATCTCAAAAGGGCTTTAAAAGACTTTGTTTACACCCATTTAAGCTTTGAATTTTCAAACCAATAGGATTTGTGTATAAAAGGGGTTTAATGCATATATAAGCTATCCCATAATTTTTGGATAATTATTTGGAGTTGAAAAAATATTTTATTTAAATAGATATATGACCTAGAGGCATTTATAGGGCAAATGTATTTTTATATATTTTATTTTGAGGGGAAACTACTCCCAAAAGTTGTATCATGGTAGAACATGATTTTACAAACTTTCTAGAATTTATTTGGACCAATTTGGAGTTCAAAATCAAAAGAATAAGGAAAACAGAAAAAAGAAAAGGGTAAAAGAAAAAAAAAAGGAGCAAACGGACCGGCCAAGCCGAATTGGGCCGAACCGGCCCAACTCCCTCGCGCGCGCCACGGCCCCGCCGGTCCCCCGCGCCGCGCCCGCACCAGCTGACAGGTGGGGCCTACCTGTCAGGGGTTCTTCCCCGTTTGGAAGGCGCCCGCGCCCGCCGCGCCCCCTGCCTTTTCCGCCGCCGCGCGCTCACCGCCGCAATCTCCTCCTCCGCCCTTCCTTTTGCACGCCCGAGCGCGTCCTTTTAAGCCCCGCGACCCCCTCTCTTCTTCCCCTCTGCTCCCCCTCGCTATCACGCCGCCAGGCCGCCAGGCCGCCCCGATTTCTCGCCGGAGTCCGACCGCCCGCGCCGCCCGTGCGTGGGCTCGTCCTCGCTGTCGGACCAAGCGTCCAGCAGGGACTCGAAGGGAAACTCTGGGTC
The DNA here is from genome assembly GCF_000005505.3 of Brachypodium distachyon. Classification (NCBI taxonomy): domain Eukaryota; kingdom Viridiplantae; phylum Streptophyta; class Magnoliopsida; order Poales; family Poaceae; genus Brachypodium; species Brachypodium distachyon. The sequence continues at coordinate 12,373,871 of NC_016132.3, read as the reverse complement.
CCGGAGATGAATCCGCGGGGGATTGTCCCAGCAACCTCCCGGGCGCAGTTGGCAACTTCGTTGGTGCCGTACTGGGCGATCCAGACGTCGAGCGCCCCAAGCTTCGTCGGGCGCCGTACGCGGGATCCACGTTGTGACGTCCATCCCGTCCACCTCCGCCGCCTGCAGCTTGAACTTGGGCAGCAGATCGCGCAGCGCTTGGGCAATCTTGAGCAGCTTATCGGTCTCGATCTTCCGCTGACCAATCAGCATGCCGTGGTGAAGCCGGGCGTTGACGGCAGCCTCCTTGGCCTTGCTGAGGCGGCCCGCCAGCTTCTCGAGCTCTGCGGCCTTGGCCGCATTGTCCTCGCCGGCCTGGGCAAGCTCCTCCCGGACGGCGGCCAGCTTGGTCTCAAGCCTGGCCGCTCTGTCCTTGGCGGAGCTGAGCTCGATTTCGTGCCGAGCCGCTGCTCCCACCGCGTCCTCGGTAGCCTTGACTTGCACCTCCAGCATGACGCGAAGGCCCTGGATCTCGCCGCGGTAGTTGGCGATCAAGTCACTCTTCTCGTCAAGCCGCATCTGGGCCATCGCGAGAACCTCGGCATGCTCCTTCCGGGCCGCCTTGAGGGTTGCCGCCATCGAGTCCAGCTTCCCTTGAAGCTCCGTGCGCTGGGCCTCCAGCTGCCGGTGGAGCTCGGCCTCTGGGACCACCGGCTCCTTGGCGTCCTCCAGGGCCTGCCGTGCGAGGCGCGCCTCCTCCCTGGCGAGGGGCGCCTCCTCGCGCAGCCGGGAGAGCTCTTGCCGCTCCCTCTCCATGGCCTCCCGCACCTCGCCAAGTTGGTTCTTGGTGGCGGCGTGGTGCTCCCTCACCTCGTTGAAGTAGGTAACGAAGGCTTGTTGCTGGTCCCTGACGGCGTCCAGGAACCGGTGCCCCCGCTCGAAGATGCTCGGATCCCAGGTGATGGGGTTCCAAGTGACTCCGACGAGGGTGCCGAGGTCGGTACCGGGGAGAGCAGCCGAGGACGATGAAGCCCCCGCTGCCGATGTAGGGTTGTGCGCAAGGTTGCCAGCCTGCTCCCGGGGGTCTTGCTGTCCTTCCCCGGCAACTTCCCCTGCGCCTGTGCCCGGGGACCCCGGGGCTGGGGAGGCCTCCCTGCTCCCGGCGGGGGCTGTCTCCTGCTGGACGGCAGGTGAGTCCGCGCCAGTCGCGTCCGCAGCTGCGGGCGCGTCGCGAGGCGCCGTCTCAGTGGCGGCAGTGTCCACCGCAGCCACTATCTCTGTCGCAGTGGGGCTTGACGTGAGAGCCGGTTCCGGCTCCACCTCCGCCCCCGCGATTTCGACGACCGGGTCAAGATCGACCACGGCCGCGCCCGTTCCAGGTACGGGCGCACTTGTGCCTGCGACGATTAGAAGCATGAGGATCGGCGAGTAATGGAGCTGTCAAAAACGGACAAGGGTGACCAGGATGGTTACCTTGCGCGGCTGTCAGGCTTGCGGGGGGAGCCTCTCCGGCCTCGCCTGCGCCGGCGGGAGCTTCCGAGAGGCTTGCCGTGGGCGAGCTGCCGCTCACTGCAGAAAGAGGTACCTTCATTAGTTTGACTAACAACTGGAAAAATGCAGCTGCGGAGAAGTAAGGAAGACATACCGGTTGCCGGCCCTGCCTCCGTGGGGGCTGGGCCGTCATCGGGCGTGATCGCGTCGCGGCCGACCCCTGCGGCGATGGGGTCGGCGGCGCTGCTGGCGTCTGCGCGTGCCCTCTTGCTTGGCGTGTCGGGCGGGGAACCGCTCCTCGCCCTCTTGCTGGCACCCGCCGGCGAGTTGAGGAGATAGCTGCGGCTGCTGCAAACGCCCTCGATCTCCTCACAATCAGGGGCACGCTGTCGGTGCTTTCGTCGTCGTCGTCCACGGGGACGACCTCCGGGGACGCAGCCGCCTGGCCCGCCTCGTCGTCCAGCGACTGGAGGGAGGGCCAGCTGGGCTCAGATCCGCCCCCGCTCTCCTCGAGCACCTGCTTCTCACGGGGTGCTTGCAGGGGAGCGTGCGGGACCCGAGTGGGGGTGTCGTCCATCAACCCCCACTCGTTGCAGGGCAGGAAGGCGCCGACGATGTCGCTGAGCGCCGTAACGCTGGCGTGAAGAGAAGAAACCCCCGGCGGGAACTGCGTTGATTGGAAGGTCTCGCCGGAGATTCCCCTCACCCACGTCCTAAGGGTCTCCAAGTCCACGTCGTCCTGCTGGAGGCGTGTCCTGTCCCCGGGCCCCGTGTACATCCACACGGGCCGGGAGCGCAGTTGAAGCGGCGCTATACGCCGGTGGACAAAGGTGCGCGCCACGTCCACGTCGGTGAGCCCCGCTAGCCGCAGTGCCTTGATCTTCTCCACAATGGGGAGGAGGTCGGCGTCGTGATGGTACCTGTCCTGCCAGCCGTTTTGGGGTTGCGGCAGCTCCGTCGGCGACTGGATGAACTCTTGGGGGTCCTCCACTCAGACCCAACACCAATCGCTCCGCCACTCCTTTTCGATCTTCTTCCCCGACCGGACGATGAACTCGGACTTCATCTGTTCACGGGCGCGGAACACCACCCCCGACGACATCGCCTTCGCGTTGTCAATGCGGGGATAGAAGTAGTGGCGGAAGAGTCCCACCGACGGCATCACCCCCACGAACGCCTCACAGAGGAATTGGAAGGTGGCAAGGAGGAACAGCGACGTGGGGTGAAGCTGCGCCACCCGCAGCTGGTAGGACTCCATCAGTGCGTGGAGGAATAGTGAGAAGGGCGGCACCAAGCCGCTGAGGAGGAAGCGCGCGAACACCCGGAAGTCGTTGTCCTGGTGCTCGACGCCCGCCGGGAAGATCAGCGTCTCCCCGTGCTCGTTGAAGTTGGAGGCGACGGCGTGCCGGACCTTTCCCACCATCTCGCTGTTGTAGCCGGGGCGGTAGAAGGCGACCGTGGCCCGCATCTCCCGCCTCTTCTGGTCCTTGGCGGCGGCCGCCTTGGTTGCCGCCTCACTCTTGCTTGCCGCAGCTTTCTTTGAGACCTGGACCTCCTTCCCCTTTCTGGTGGTGGGGGGTGCCATGGAGAGCGAGGGCGAAAGCTAGCAGGAGCGCTGAGATGCGAGATGCGGAAGGGGATGAAGACGAATGCTATGGGGGCAGAGTGTTTTTCCCCTTTTGTCAACAGTAAGCGCCTTATAACACCCGGCCGTTTGGTAACGGCCGGTTCCGTACCCTACGGGTGCGCGGGGATAACTCCTAATCATTAGGAGTAATGCGCGGAGTGGCTTTAACTTTCCTATTTAGGGAGGGAGTTAGGGCGGAAATCACGCGCCCACTACTCCGTCTGTAAGGGCGCCCTACACAGGGCAGCGAAGGGACGCGGGCCCACGGCAAGTCGGGCCCACACGTCGGTTGAGGGCGTAGCCCGGCAACCGACCTAGGGAAGACTCATCCGGAAACAGGTGATACCAGCCCATGCCCAGGGGCTACTGTCGCACCAGTGGCACCCGGGGTACCACCGCTGCGCGACGCGTGGGCCCTGTCCCCGAGTTCCCGGGAAGGTTCCATCCCGGGCCTTGGCTACGAGCAGCCCGGCAAGCTACCAGCCTGGAAGGGGTTAGCGGGGCTTCGGGGAATATTCCCGCCTGGGCACCTCCCGGGAAGCCGCTTCCCGGGGGGAGGTTCCCGGGTGCGTTGGGCCCAGGTGCTTCCCGGGGAGCGACTTGCCGGGACGGGGGGTTCCCGGGCGCATGCCCCCGCCTCAAGGGTGGGGCCCAGTGAGCAGATCAACAGCGCCACGCGGGCGCGTGGCGGGCGTGGGGTGCGTGGCCCCACCGGGGCAAGAAGTAAGGCGCACGGCTCATTAAATGGGCCGACAGGAGGGGCGTTACCCGTCCAAGTCAAGTGAACAGTGAGTAGGATGGGCTGTCCAATCCTACTCTAGGGTTTTAGACCCCTAGCGGCAGAGGTGGCGTCCATGCACGCCACCAGCTCACCGAGGGAGAGCCGTATGCCTCTCCGCTCGACATTTGTAGCCCATGCACCGTGGCACCTGTGGCATCCTGTTGAGTATAAAAGGAGGACCCCCGTCAGCGGTAAAAGGGTTCAAGTTCTGCTCGGTTGGGGTGGGAAATATGGTACTTCACAAGAAGGAAATGTAGTACTCCAAGAAACACATATTGAGCCAAGTTAACATTTCCGATAATGTCGACTACATGGTGAAACATGAGAAATACATACTAAGTTAGGTTAACATTTTCGATAATGTTAACTACATAGTGAAGCATGAAACACAACAAAAAAGCTGCCTTACAACCTCTATGACTAAGAGCCTAAGCATGCTAGTCATGAGGCTAAGTCAAGTGGGGATATGCAACATCGCATAAGTAAGCAGCTAAGGTACATCACCACCTCCGATGGTGAAGAGGCTCACGCCTCACCGTTACCCTCCTAAAGAGCGGGCTCAAGGCAACGCACGAAGCGCCGAGCCTGAGCGCGAAGAGGAGCACCCTGGTCCGCCAGAAACTTCTTCCCCCCGTGAGACATCTCACCCTCAAGCCCGCTCATCCCGGCACCACCATCAAGGACTGCCGCAGCTGTCGACGAAACAAGTTGGGCACCCGTACTCAGGAGGCACTTCTTCACAGTAGGCTCAATGAGCTCCACCTAGGAAGTAAGCACTTTGCTCGCCTCATCCACCGTGCGACACGGAGAAAGATCCGGCTGGGGAATGCTCCTCAAGCAAGTCATTGTCTTCCAAATCTCGGTGGCCTGGGCAAGCCAAAGCGAAACCACCTCGGGACGACGATCCGGAGGAGGACGAGCACGAGGAGCAAGCATCGGGCCGTCACCCGCTGCCGCCAACTCCACCTTGAGGGAAGCTTCCTCGTGCGGGCGCGCTCCCTATCAAGGTTGGCCACCACCAAGTCCTCCTCAACTCGACGGATCCTCGCGATCTCGTCCTTCTGGCGCTCCTCAGCAAGTCAAGCCCTGGTCTCCGCGGTCGCGAGCTCCGCTGAAACGCGGGAAAGCTCAGCCTCCACAGCCTCGCGTCGCACCCTCTCCGAAGCCAACTCACTCAAGGCAAGGGTAGACTTGGAAATCTCCACGTCCAAAGCAGCGGAAAGCGCCCCCACCTGAGTCTTGAGGGCGGGAAGGGCACCCATGGCCTCGACTAAGCCCCTCACCTGCAAAGAAGAGGGAGTTAGCACAAAGCTAACCCAAAGGGCAAAGGGAGATACGTCACGGATGCTCACCAGCTCCAATGTCACGAAAGGGTCTCTCGCTCCGTCCTCGGCCGTCGGAAGCGCTCCATCCCTCGCCTGAATCGGGGGCTCGCCCTCAAGAACCCCGGGCTCCGCGGCCCTTGCACCTATAAACAAGGCAAGAAGATCATGTCAAAATCATTCTGAAAAAGAATGACATGAACAAAAGAGAAGGGCACTCACCCGAGGTAGGAGAATCCTCCTCAGGGCGCTCACGACCAATGGAGAACACCTGGATGCCTGCACCACTGGCTCCGGTCGACAACTCCACCACTGAGTCGCTCCGAAGCCGAAGCCCCGTCTCATGAGTGAAAGCCTCAACCTTGTGACTCGAAGGAGGAAGAACTTGCTCGAGTCCAATCTTCCCCTTCATGTGCAGATCCAAGGTCACCCTCAGGGGGGACCTCGACTCGCCCACGAAAGGATCCGCCGAATCCGCCGGGGCGTAGTCAAGAGAAGGAGAAGGAGTCGGGGGAGCTATCCTCTTGCATCCACTCGACGGACGAGGTATTTTGGAGACCGGCGCGACAGGCACCGCCAGGCCCAGCACCGCTGTTCCCGCCTTCGCCTTCCCATAGGAATCCCGCAGCTTGGACCCCACCGCCAACATCGACGGTGTCGCCAAGCGGGAGTAGCGATCGCCCACTCGAAGAAGGCGACCAAGTTTCGGATCCTGTCGCACAGGCACCATCTTCCCGAAGCACCTCGCGATGTTGTTGTGACATCCCCCCTCGCTAATCTTGGCCTCGTAGTCGCGGTGCTCTGGCCCGCCGTACAGACCTATCAGCTGCGTGACCCACAACGCCGCCCTCTCCTCGGAGAATGTCGCTGAAAAAGACAAGCCTAAAATTGTTAAGTACCTTCACAAGGGAAAACAATTAAGGCACGAAGGGGAGAGGAGCGCCACTCACGTGCGGTGATGAGCTATGGAGGACGGAAAGATCGAGGGATCCCAATCTCGGACCTCGTACGACTCCTCACCATGAAGCGTCCCGCCATCACCATCTCCTCCATGAGGTCATGAAAGCTCCTCTCGGCGGACACCTCCTTGATCTTGGCCACATTCCAGAGTTCGGCCGACCGAGGATCGCCGGGGTGGGACACCTCCCTGAGACCTCCGGCCCCAGAGTGCCGGGGGAGATCACCCGTGTGCCGAAGACAGGTCTTCGAAGCCCGAAGGAGAAACCACTGGGACTCCCATTTGACGAACAACTTCTCCGCGCTCTTCCCCGGCATAAGCAGGAAGTCATCCCCAAAACCGGAGCGAAGCCTCAGGTTCACCGAACCAAAGGCGCTCAAAGCAAAGCCGTCTGGGGTGAGCAACTCCCTCACCTCCACGGTGAAGTAGAACAGCAGAAGCTTCATCGAAGGCTCCTCGTGAAGCGTTGTCTCGCACAGCCACCTGAAAACATTCAACTTCACGATCGTCGACGGGTGAAGCTGGGCCAGCTCGATGCCGTACGTCTCCAGAAACTCCAGCAGGAAGGGGTGAACGGGCACACACATCCGGGGCGCCGCCACTGGTCGAGCCTCACCTCCTCACCATCAGGTAGGATACCATCCATCTTGGGGAAGTACCCCGCCTCCTCCAGCTGAGCGAGGTCCTCAGGGCTCATCGACGAAGGGAGAAGGTGGTCATGTGCCCAGCCTCCACCGTCCACCGGCGCTGTCGGAACCAAGGGAGGGCCACCGCGAGGGTGAAAGGAGACCTTCTTTCGCGACGGTCGGTTCGCCGCAAGCTGTGCCGCCGAAGATCCCCTCACTGGCTCACCCACCGGACGCTCGACATCGGGCCCCGCCATCTAACCTGCGAAAAGACCCGCCAAGAATTAGCAAAGTGCGGAAAACTTCAAAAGGAATCAACAAAAAAAGAGAAAGAGGAGCAAAAGGGATGCTACAATCCTCGCCCGCAATTTGCTCGGCAAAATGCCCGCGTTCTACCGCCGGTACCCGCGCAAACAACAAGCCGCGCCGAGCACCCCGCTGTGCCGTGCCCGCGCCCGCACACACACCTAGCCGCGCCAAACCGCCGCGCCGCGCCTCGCTCGCGGTCTGCCGCACCGCCCCCGCGCTCTGCTGCGCCGCGCCACGCCCGCGCTTTGCACCCCACGCTCGACTGCACCAAGCCGACCCTGCGCCCGCGCTCTCGCCTACGCCCGCACGCCCGCGTCGCCTACACCGCGCTGGCCCTGCGACCGCGCCAACGCGCCCACGTCCGCACGCGTGCCTCTCCGCGCCGCGCTCGTGCTCGAGCGCTCGCACGCGTCGCGCCCACGTGCCCGTGTCCCTGCCCGCGTCCGCGTGTGCGCCCCTCCGCGCCGCGCTCGCGTCATGCGCCGCAGGGCCTCACCGTCGTCGCTCCTGCAACACACACGCTCCCATGTCACGTCCGGCCATGCCCGTGCCTTTGCCAAGCCACGATGCACCCAAGGTGTTCGACCGAACTCCCAGAAGGGTCGCCGGCACCTAAAGGACACAGGGAACGGTGCCGCGAAGCTGCCCTAACCTCCACAGGAGCAAGAAGAGCCCGGCCGGTGACGAGGATCCCCCGGCTGCACTAGAAGGCACGATCGGCACCGCGCTCCGAGAGGCCTCGCCCACGCTCCACGCCCCCAAGACGACTCGACGATGGAGAGCTTCCGCAGCCTTGTCCTGACGAACAACACGACCTCCGTCATCACCGAAGAGTAGCTAATGCCCCTGCGCAGCTCCCTACTACACCAAGCCCTCGAAGGAATGCCGGGTGCCGCCAAACGTGTCTTCGGCACCGGGCAAGCCAAACAAGTATGGTGTGAAGCTCCACAGTGCCCAAGGTCTCCATTTTATAGGCCAACAAGCTCCTACGCGTCCGGGCCCAAGCCAATCCGCCGGCGACACATCGTCGTCCTCTCCCCGGTCCATGGCCAACGGGAATGGCAAAGGGACGAGCTTACTTTGCAAGAAAGAAGGGAAGGAAGGACGGGGGAGCCCCCCTGCGCGGCCCAAACCGGAGCAGCAGCTCCTGCCATCAGCAGCCATGATGTCGGCGAAGGAAAAAGAAGAAAAGGGGGCCGGCCGGACCCCCCTCCTTTTCCCCAACTGTACCAAGCTTGAAGATGACTCGGTGCCGTTCGATCTAGGGCTGGGGGACGCCCCTGGCCGTCGGATCAGACCACTTAAAGCCGAACCGTTTTCGGGCCCCGGTCGAGCCCCGGCTGGGCCTCGGTCCAGCAAAGGCCCAACTAACGGCCGGATAAAAAAAAAGAAGGAGGAAGAGGCGGCTGCGCGCCCAGAAGAGGCCCAGTACGCTCCCGCGCCCCCGAAGACGGCCCAGTCGGCCCGTGCGGCCGGCTGAGTGCGAGAAACTTGCAGAAAGGCCCAAAACTTCGGAAAAATTGCCAATAAGACCCCGGAAACTTTGGGGAGGCCCGCAGGCCCCCTGATTTTTGCAAAAAAGTCCCTCGGGACATCGGATTTCTCGCAGAGAGGCCCCAGCGTCCCGATTTTTCCAAGAATACCCCCCGAAAATTGATTTCTTGCAGAGAATTTCGCCATGGGCATGGAATCCCTCCGCTACTCTTCCAAGGATCCTGTTTTTTTTCAGGAAAACCACCAAGTACCTCTGCTTCGCATAAGGGAGCTAGCCAGGGAATTCATCAAGGACACCATCGCAAATATAAAAACATGACTCAAGAGTCTCGCCTCAGAGGTTGACCCGAAGGCATTCTCAATGCCTCCAGCTCAAGGGGGCTACTGTTAGTAAAATAAAGTGCTTAAATGGGCCGGGCCGTAAATCCTACGTGGCGACGACCAAGTCAACACTTCCCAAGCATGAGTCAAGACGCCCACGTAGCGCGGTCAATCCTATGTGGGTAAGGAAGACAAGTCAACAATTCAAAGCCTCTCGTGCCACAGTCAAAGGGTCAAATGAGCTAGAGTGGGGGGCAAGAAAGGTGTGAGGAGGGGGCTCTTAGCCCATGGTGGACCATGGACCAAGCCCATCTTTTTCCTCATGGTGCACACAAAAGATATGGACCAAAGGAGCTACTTTTACCGTTTCGCCCCCACTTTTCTCTCTCCCTCAAGGGCAGCCATGGTCTTTTGACATGGACCCCTAGGCTATAAATACCCCCCATGGGGGCATGTATCACTCACTCTCACTTGAATAAACTCAAGGGGAGAGGGCTAGAGTGCTCTCTCTAAGGTTCGCTCTCGCGCGCCGCTCTCGACTCGAAGTCGATCGGCCTTGAGGAAGCCTTCTAGGGGACTCTAGTTTCGAGGCTTCGAGCTAGCCTTGATTGGCTTGGGCTCGAAGGAGAAGGGGTTGGGTTAGAGTTCCGACGGTAGCCTAACCTCGATACTTGGAAAGACGCGTTCGGTCCAAGTACGAGGCGGCCCCGACGAACCTCTCGCCGAAAGGTGTCTTGGGAAGATCCGCTCGGCCCAAGCTCTAGGCTAATAACCCCCTCGAAGACTTTCCTAACATAGGATTAAGTCACACCCGCGGGGTCAACCGAACCTATTCAAAAAATATCGACATGTCAACTTGTCCAAGTGTACGGCGACCTTCTCTATAAGGCCGGCGTACACGTCCTACCTTTATTCCCGTACTTGTGCCATCGAGTATTGGCACCCCTTACTCTAATTGTTGTCGAGGACAACAACAAGGCTTATCAAGTTGTCTTTTGATCTCAGACATATTATGGAGGGTGTTCACATCAGGCGTGAATCGAGGGGAGAGATATCGCCAGCAAGCAAGTGCAAATGGGCATTGAAAAAAAAAGATGATCTCGTGACGTTTTGCTGACAAAGAATGCATGAGTAAGACGGCACGTGTAAATTTTTCCTGAGGAGCACAGCCATGGTATTAAAACTATCAATCAAGAGCAACCAACAGAAAATCTTGTGTTTGAGTTGACAACATGAATCCCAGATCCATTTAAATGCAACATGAATCTCAATGTGCTCAATCAGAACCTTACAAAGCAATACTACAAAAAACCCTCTTTTGCTCCAACAGTAATCCATGAGTCATGAGTCTGATTAAGGACCAGATGGTCAATGAGAATCATCATCTCTTGGAACTGAGTGAACGCGTCTAATGACAAGGACAGATGAAAAAATGTGTATATCTCAGTTGTGTTAGATTAGAAAGGTGCTAGATTAAATCAATTTAAGTACGGCATCAGGACATTTTGTCAAATAAGATAAAGTATTTTTAGCAATATCAAACTACTTAATGCTTTTGGGACCGTGGCAGAATAAAAAGAACCACTTTATCAAATATCCCAACTTCGGGTCTTTTCCGATAAAGAAGACTTGAGAGAGAGACGCCCTAGCAAGCTACGAGCGATCCAGCGGTCGAAACGGCGTCGGGATGACCAGCAGCAACAGCGGCGAGCCGAGCACGGCGCCGCAACCGAACCGGTGGTACGACCTCCGGCTGGGGTCTTCTTGCCGCGATCCCTCCTCCACCGCCAAGTTCTGCACGCTCCGCTGTAAGATCTCCCCCTCCCCATCCTCCCCCCCGCTCCCCACCCCCACCCCCACCCCCACGCAATACGATCTGCGATTTTTGAAGTTATTCAGTTCGATGAAAAGAGGGATTCTTACGACTTCTGTAATTCATCAAATCGGTGGAGGGGAGGGATTGTTCAGTCCGCTGTAATAACTATTCTCAAGATTTAATTTCACAGATAAAGTTCTTTTGCCTATGAATACGATGCTTCACTGATATATAGAATTTTGGCTGTTTCATAGTCGCAACTTTCGTTCTTTTTCTGGTTTAGTGCTCCGGTGTAAAGATGCATAATTTATGTGACCTCATTTTTTATTTTAAATATTTTAAATATTGTACTCTTGTTATTTAGTGTAACAGTGTTTGGTCAAACTGTTCATTAGTTTGATCCACACCACTCCCCTCCTCTCAGTTCAGGCTTGGTTTATTATTATAGAAGGCTTGCATATTTGTAATTTGATACGTGGAGAAAACATCCCTTGTTCCATTCCGAATTACGAGAAGAGCCACATTGGATTGTGGTGATTTTGTGGACCTCGATGGACAACAAGATAACTTCTGTGGGGAGGATGGCTAGAAGGCATGACTCCAGGGGATTGGACATAATTAGGTTGAGATGAGGGAGAATAGATCGTTTTTTCTTGCTTCATTGGTTAAGAAATACATATCATCCTTATATATTGGATTCATAGCCCTTAGGTCTTTCCTAGCACAACACGACTCCTAAAAAGATTAGACTCCTTTCTATCCTGCACTTCCTGATACAATACTGTTCACTAAAAGACACTCTATTTGGACTACCCATTGTAGTCCACAATATTGCACCCCTCAGACCTGAAGCCCTCAAGCTGCTTGGTGATGAAGATGTTTGCAACCCCAGACGGTTCGCCATGTAGACGAGAGGTCCAGGCACCCATGTCGTTTCTTTTGCATGCACACATATCAAGAACTAGAACCATTTCCCTGATATCTTTCCTTGATGATCTTGCTTCGTTTTGTTTTGGAGCCTCCTACTTGGACACTTGGTACGGTAAGACTCCTCTATCACATGCACTCCCTCTTTTATCCAATGATGAAGTAGGAGTGCAACCAAATTTATTCTTTGTTTGGTTCATAATGAGATGTTTTGAATGTTGATTCGCATCAGGATAACTGTCATGCTGAAGAGGCTTCTTCTCGTTTGATTGAGTGATTACAAAATACATAGCATCTGTATGTAGTGGATGCATAATCCTTGGACCCTCCAACACAATGCAACTCAGAACAGATTAAGACTCCTTTATCCTCAATTTCTAAATACAGTACTATCCTCTAAAAAACTTTTATAAAAGCTTGCTTGCCCATGATTTGGTATTACTAGCGACCATAGAAACAATACATGCCAGATTCACTCATTCATCATTAGTTAAAAGTGTGCTCACAGAGGATCTGATGGGTAGCAGCAGACGGCATCTTTATTGCATCTTTCTCACTCAGATACTGTTACCCTTGAGGGTTTGCCCTCGTCGCCTACTAATCTTTCTGTGTTTGGACTTCCCGCTGCTAGTCCACCACAGGTGAAGAATTTATCCTATATTCTCACGTACCTGACGCCACTTCATTGTCTCTGGGCTTCTCCTCCATGTTGTCTTCCATTTTCAAATCTTAGCCTGCTTATAGTACATGTCATGATCATCATCAGGTAGGACCCCTTTTTCAATGGGATATACTGAAGTGGCATCCTTGAGCCCCTCCAACTTGATTAATTCCAAACTCCAAGTTAGGATTTATCTCAAGCCTGATCCATTGTAACTAAGTTAAATTTGTGTCAGATCTCAATGAAACAATAATGCTGGGGTGACTCCTTACAAACAATGGATATATGATATGCTTTGATCCATGCACATTAATCGTAGAACCTTCTTCTTTTCTTCTATGTTACTTGAGTATTGAGCCATCGGGTAACATATATTATGCATTAATTAGTGCCATTTAATCTCTATTTACAGTTATTAACTCGATGTTACCTTGCATTTTATGTGAATTTCGTACTACAGAAGTTATCAAAGTACGCATAATTTATAATCGACTACTCCCTCCATTCCACAAAACAGCTCATATAATTTTTTCTCATTTGTTCCACAATACACCTCAGTTTTCTCTTGGCTCCCGCACCTAGCAATAACTACTCACACCCATTTAATTTTGATCCAATAGGAATAGTCAGGCACTAGAAACAAGAACTTCATTGGTCCAAGTGCACAAACCTATATGAGATGTATTGTGGAAAGGAGGGAGTAGGAAGCAAGCAAAACTACCTCCTCTTTACCATCTAACAGAGCTGCATACTCTTGTTGGTCTGTGAAAGCTCACGTATCTTTATTATCTGATGTTACTATTAATCAAAGTTGGTTTTAAATTAAATCATTTTCTTATGTTTGAGATTGCAGATGAATTTAAGCCTGCATCCATTGATAAGAATCAAGCTGGGTCTATGCATAAGACCAAAGATAATCGGGTAACTGTAGAATTTCATAATAATCAGCCTGGGAAGCCAAAGGTCGCATTCGAAGGAAGCCAAGAAGAGTACAAGGATAATGATGGTGTCTTGTTTTTTGATGGTGAGACCTTCCGTTTGGAGCGGTTGCATCGTGCTGTCAAGAGATTAAGGCATGTTCGGATTCCAGGAGAGTCTGCAGCAACTACCTTGGCACCTACAACTACTGGGATGGTTGAATCTCATTCTCCTCCAGTAGAGAAAGTTGGCAAGTCGCTGGCCATGAATAAACCTGCTATACACTCAGTTCCGGTATGTTCTGTTAGCATGTTCTGGAATAGTTTTTCATTACAGCACTGTTGAATAGACTAAGTGCTGACTGAATGTGGTTCTCTTTTACGTTGGTTCTTTTGCTCGAAGTTTATACTTTCTCAAGATTCATGTGTTTGGTATTCCTCTCTTTCAAACAGCCATCCCAGTTCCTGGTCTTTTCAATCCTCTGTTCGAGACATCGGTCCACTTGACGAGTTTATATTCAAACTGCATTGAGTATAGCCAATTCACCGGCAAAACAAATATGACATAATATTGCATCATGACTAGATTTATCTGGGAATGTATATCATTGCATGTCTTAAATTCATGGTAAAATTTGCGGATGGTGAAGATATTAATACATTATAGAAGCTTTGTATGTAATTTTTCCCAATCTTCATGATTTGATGTTATACAGTTTAGTTTGATGTTTGATATTTCAAGAGAGCCTTATGTATCTAATCATGATACTGACCTTTGATGATCATCCTGCAGGTCGAGGTTGAGCGCATTGACATTGGTGAACCAGAAAATCCAGGTCCAGTTAACTTGACCCCAGTGTGCACTCTTTTCATTAATCTGCTTATACTCGAATAAGTTCATCAGGTGGCAAACAACTCATTTAGGAGCTGTTTGGTTCCAAGCCACACCTATCATGCCTAAACTTATGAACACAACAGATTTTTCGGTATGTGTTTTGTTTGCATAATACTTGTGGCTTGCCACACTTTATTGTTCGTATGGTCCATGTGTCGTGCACTTAGTTTTTGCCACACTTGTGGCTAACTTTTTTGTATGAAGAAGTTATCTGTGAACCAAAGATGCCCTTTGCTTCTTATTGTAGTTTCTTTGACTGCATTGATACTAGGGCCTCTTCGATTCTAAAGGTTTGTTAAAGAATTTTTGGACGATTGCAATCCTTAGGTTAATGAATCCTCATATATCACTTGTTGCCATTTCTCACTCCTGTGTTTTGGGTGTTTCCTTACCAAGGATAGGGTAATTCACTTTGGGGTGTTCTTTTAGAACAAACAATCTAAAATAAATTACACCATTTGGATAGAGAAGAATGACAACAAAATTATTAGGAATGTAAGAAATATTTGCAAACCAGATTTAAAATTGAAACTTGATAACATGGCAGACATGTGTAATCCACGTCAGCGAAAACCACTTATTGTGAAAACTAGAGTGTTTCAACAATAGTTCAAGGTTGCATTTCAAAAGGTTTTATTAGAGTTCAGGGTTAAAAATTAGAGCATTTCTATTAAAAAAGGTTATCATGGTGATTCTTCTCCATGCGTTCCTTCCCATGTTACATGCTACTTTGCCATCTGATAGAATTGGAGTAGCGAGAAAAACATTTTTATATGCTAAATTTCTTGATTTGTCGGACAAGATTTGTATATATGCTCATTCGCTCCCTATGGATGACAGGACCAAGGAACAATAACAGGAGCTCTACATATCAAGCAGTTACTGCAGACCCCTTTTCCTCTTCGCCTGATCCAAATGACCCAGAAGAAAACCTAGACATACTTGGTGACGATGAAAATGGCTCGCCCAATAGTGTATCTCCACAAGGGACATCTGTTCGTGGTTTTGACATCAACTTTCCAAATCAGCTCGATATGGATGATGAAATTGCTGATGTTGATGTAAATGACGAAGCTGATGAGGGACTCAATGCAGCTGAGGCGCTGCGAGCTCAAGTCGATGCAGAAGGGCAGCAGGAGCAGGGTACCTCTAGCTCAAGCGGGAGCAGCAGCAGCAGCAGTGGGAGTGGGAGCGGAAGCGGGAGCAGCAGCAGTGATAGTGATGGCAGTGACGGCGATTCAGCCAGCTCGGGAGGGGATGTTGATATATGACAGCTTCGCTTGCAGGCTGTGCAGTTCACTTGTTGTGGATGATTCACAATTTTACATCACCAGAAATGGTGGGAGCTGCTAATACGAAACAAGTAAAATCTAAATCATATTGACGCTGCTGTGAACGAGTAGGCTATAATCTATTTGTTCTCTCCAGGGTTCTTATTATGTATCTTAGACCTTCCTGGCTGCCTGGAGAATAGAAAATTCATTAATACCTAGATCTTTTTAAGCATTTATGGTTAAATGCACTCTTTGGAAATCTGAATTACTGAAAGATGTTCCACGGACGATAATCTGTAATGTTTTCAAAATTTGGATGTGTCCATTATGCTCTGACTATTATTAAAATATTAGTTGAAAAGTGTGGATTGTTTAAAGTACTCCCTCCGTCCCGAAATAATTGATGTCGGAGGGAGTAAATAATTATATTTTCCTAGGCAAGCTGGAAATGAAACCCATTCTTAAGACCTAGAAACTCTAAGGGAGCGACTACAAGGGAGAACCTAGAAATTAAGCCGCCGGCGACGGGAGTGGAAGTTGGGGTGCGTTATAGAGCAAGATCGACGGCGCGAGGCCTCGGCGACTGGAGAGGGATTCGCGGAGCTATGCGTCGTCAGTCAGGATCTGGTTCCCGGCGACAAGACTTGGATCGGCAACGACCGGTCATGTATGCAGGTGTGTGCGATAACCCTGCAGCATAGACGAAGATTGAGATTGTAGATCGATTGTCTGTGCTGCTTGTTTTCGATATCTGACACCTTAATCCACAACAGCTGAGAAAAGTCCACCTGTAAATCCCTGGATTTTCTTGGGTGCCAGTAAAATACTCCCTCCGATCTAGATCTAAATTGTTGTCCAAATATTACATGTATCTAGATGTTTTTTAAGAAATAAATACATCCATATTTGGACAAATTTGAGTCTTAAGAATTTGAGTACATGGCTAATTGTTTACATGTGTGTGATCTTACCCAACTTCCCAAGCGGGGCTTAACAGTTCACAAGTCCGACTGCATGTTGATCATCGCACGGTCTGATCTGGCCGTGTGCTCCATTCTTTCAAGTCATGACCGGGTATCTTCACTCGTTTCGGCGATATGCCCACATTATGGGGTTTGGCTCACATAGAAAACATTATTTTTCTAACAGCAAACGCTACCCGTATCAAGGAAAACAGACAGGTACGGAAACAACATGGAAAGGATATGGACAGAACTGCAGTCGCCACCAAGAAACACAGAAGCTCTTAAGAAACTAAAACTAGAACTAAAATCAGAATCTTCGCTGCAACTTCCAACGCCACCGAGATTTGATCCCCTCCGCCGTTGTCAGCGTCGTCGGAAGAGGGAACGAGCACCCGTAGCCAAAGGTAAGGGTGAAACCAGATCAGATTTGATATTTTTTTTATCAGATACGAAATCGGTTCGTACAGATACGGAAACAAATATAGAATGTGATGTATAATATCGGAAGCGGACATGGTACAGTAACGGAGCGGTTTAGCATTGTTGTTAGCCAAACTTAATACAGTCAACAAAGTTTCACACGCCTTACATTTTGGAATGAAGAGAGTATTTGATAAGACAGTTAAATACTTTCGTAATAATCCAACTGATCAGGGTTGTCCCCAGATTCTTATGTGCGAAATTTATCATTACACTGAATCTCAGGCTAAAGATTCATGACATTGCTGGCATGATTTTATTTATAGTGGTTTCCATTTCCAATGCTTGCCCATTTGAGATGAACTGAGTATGAGAATGGACTGTGCCTAAACCTCAAACAAAAGCACATACGCGTGTGGACTACTTGCTCGTTTGCATGATAACAGACTGCTATTGGGCAGTGGGGAGCTCCATCTGAACATTCTGAGAATAACCAAATAGCAGTCATTGCAGTGTTCCTACCTTGTTGTATCCCCCTTAAGCAGGTCCTCCACTGAGCTTCTGTATTTTGTGATCAAATCCCTGTCAAACAGATACTGGTTAAGACAGGGCTCTACTAAAACATAACATGTTTGGCACGTTTCATCCAAAAATGGAGTGCTTACTTCCTTTGATCGAGAAGCTGCCGTGTTTCTTCTAAACTTTGCTGTTGTCCTTCAACCGTCTGTTGGTAACAAAAGAAACAATTTCATTGAGTACTGGGGCCCAGGATTGGAACTACCGTAATCTATAACTCTTTTTCCAGAGGACTGCTCTGAAGATTGCTAAGTGCGCAAGCCCATTAGATACATGTGCAGCTAATGCAGAGGCCACTATTCCAAGTTCAGTTATATTTTTCGATGCATATGAACTACTTGTATAAATCTTAGTCTGGGCACCTGCTAACTTTCTATTCAAACTATTAAACTACTTTGCCATTTTGAGACTTTGAGTATGACTTTGCTACCATACTATAGCCTATGTGCATCACTTAATCTTGGATAGGTGCGTCCAAATACAGCGGATTCGGATTTGGATCAGTTCAAATCCAGGTCCGGCAGATCATTACAAAACCGAATATTCCTTTCATAGTTAATGCATATCGAGGAAGAGTAGCTATACCACCAGATATACACATCTAACAAATATGAATAATTAATTATTAGTAGTCTATCTTTCAAACAAAAAGTTCTTAGTAGATTTGCGTAACTGCAGATGCATTTCCTATTATCACAACAGAAATGTTAAGGCCCATCTTGTTCTTGCAGAATGTGGGGTACTATCATATATGTTTGTGTGTTGTAAGTGTAATCGGATCAACGTACATGCAAATAAAATTGTACAAAACTTGAAAATAGTTTCATTTCTATGATGAGTACATGATTATCCGGCTTTAACTATCATCTTCCTGGTCTTTTCAGGAGAAAAAGGAAAATAGCAGAGTATGACTAAGCTTCTTCCATCAATCTATTAGTCTTTTGACTTTCAAACCACACCAAGCTTAACAATTTTATAAATTTTGCAACCTAACCAACCTGTCAAGCATGTGATCCGTCCAGTCAACTCAAGCATGATACATCGGACAGAAGTGTTGAAGAGTATAAGTGGATTGCCTAGCCCTTTCCATCAAATCAGTCTTTTGGTTGTGTTGGCTAGCGCAAGAAGCTTGACATGAAGTAACACATCAACTAGTTTAAACTTCAAACATCATTCAATTACCAGACTATAATTATTATTATAGGAAATGAATCATCAAAAACCATAATAATTTTAAAGAAAAATACTGATAGTATAGAAATATTGTTCTAACAGCAGAAAACAAACACTATGGTCTGTATTAGTCACTAGTAAGAACTGTTAGCTTTATACCACATGCTAGTCACTATTTAGAACCAACTCTGGCGAGTTTAGAAAAAGCTAAGATACATAACACGGAGTAGAGTATGTGTCCAAAACTCACAATAGATTTCGAGCTTAGTGTTCCGGATATGGAGTTCAATAATTGTTGGCACCTGGCAAATTGACTTGTCAATTCTTCAACCTACATAAACAAATAAAACAACTCCCATTACTAGATTTCTATGCTCTGAGTAATCATATACCAGGATTAGGGATTGAAGATTATGCAAAAGCATAATCAATACAAAGGTATTGCTTTACTTTATTAACTGGGCACAGATAAGTAGACAGCGAAATTGAAATGGAAGTCATATATTGTAACTTAGACCCAAATCTTTCTATGAAACAGGTACCAAAGAAGATGGCCCAGAGTCCCAGAGCTGCTAGTTAGTACAAACCAGCATCCTAGAATTTCTGGAGTTATTTTTATTTATTTATTTATGCTCTTTCATATTCAACGAGCATAACACATAAAGTTTGCCAGGACAGAAGAAATCATCTAGCATATTCCATCTATCTGACCATACATCTTAACAAACAAAGTTTCCAGAGTCCACGTGAAAGTGGTTTCATAATGACAAAACTCATCACTAGTTATATAAAGCCAAACTCAAACACTGAAACTAATTCGCTACAGTTTAATAAGCTTGAAGGGTATACATGCAAAACATCATTTTTACGCAGATAATGAGATAAGCTGCTTGCATCTACATGCAAAACATCATTTTTACACAGATAATGAGATAAGCTGCTTGCATCCCTTTTGACAAAGATCATGTACAATGGCATCACCTAACCTTTCAATTTCGTCAACAAATGAAGAATAATAGAACTATATAAAATTCTTACCAGTGCATCAAAAGTTTGATCCCTTGTGCCTGTTCCAATGGCATCACCTAACCTTGTCACCAACTGATATAGCAAACAAAACAATTAAAGAAATAAATGAACAATCAAATATATTGCATAAATTTTCAGAAAGAAAATGATGGTTAGTAATGGGGCCATTGCTAATAATGCTAGTTGCAAAATGCTATTTCAAACAAGACAAATCTCATTTTTAGATGCCACTGCGAACATGTAATAAATGGCAAAATGCGACAACAGCTTAACAAAGTTCTATTAATGTTAAATACCATGATATTCTCATATAACAAATCTAATTTCAAAATTTATTCCCTTGATTAATCTCGACACTTTTTTCGTATTCCATCACAACACCTCACTGTTATATTCTTCTACATCGTGCCTCTACTCTCATTGTGGCAGCCATTAACACCCCCTGCGGTTGGTAATCACAAACCTGCCTGATATATCATTGACAGCATCAAGAATTTCCATTCAAATTGATCAAAGCTCCTGTATGGCGACCATGTTCATGTCTTCCTGAGGCGACAGAATAGCCGAGTGGCAATGGCCGAGGCATCCTTCCCGCCTGTCATGCTCTTTTACCTTGCCTCTAGTAATCTATACAAAGATTTAGTTCACCAACCCCGAGGAACCAGAATGTGTACCAGGGAAATGTGATCGCTGGTAAAACACAATTAAATTACGCAGCTAGGATCACAGTTCGGAGGGGATTGCTACGTGTTTGGTAGCATTTTTGCCAAGAAACAATTGTAATATGCATTTATTAAACAGGTTTTATGTTTCTGGTCACACTTTGCAATTGTGTCACTTTTGAATGTCCAAAATGAAGTCCAAAATGAATGTTCGGAGCTAATTCAAACTCGTACTAATTAAATACGTTCTTCACTACATCTCGGTTGGCTTTCCATACCAAGAGGTATATCCAATGAACATAAAGTGCATTCCATGAATCCATCAGGGCAAGGATAACAGTATAGCCAGCTGCCGGCTATATCTTGTTGCCATGTCATCTATAACCAGTCCAATAGCCAACATGTATAGTACTTAGATATAAAGATATATTACTTTACCCGCAAAAAAGAGATGTATTACTTTATTAATACTTGGCACCCATCCCACTCTCACAGAGAGCCTAGAAGCATAGAGGCTAGGGAAGCGGAACGAAGGGGAGTCCCTCGTACTAGAAACGACGACCCGAGTCGAGGATCGGGGTCGATGGCCGGGACATACGATTCGATGGGCGGGACACGACTCCTAACGACCCAGCAATTAAGGTCCGTTTCCTAATTGTAAACTGAACAATTCAGCCCAGTTAATTAGGCAAATACTCCCTCTGTTCCATAATTCTTGTCGAAATATTACATGTATCTAGACGCTTATTAGGAATAGATACATTCATTTTTTGGCAAATTTGAGACAAGAATTATGGAACGGAGGTAGTAGCAATTAAGACCTGATCCCCAATCGTAACCGAAATCAATCAATAATTAGGCAACTATCAATTAAAATGCGCGTTTCTTAATCGCAGCTGCAATCGTAAGGCAACTAGCAATTAATGTTAATGTTCGTTTCCTAATCGTTCTCGAGTCATCATCCCCAAATTGAATGGGTCGGGTCCCCACCATCGATCGGTCGTTTGTAAGATGTATATCCCGATTAATCCCTAGTTTTGGCCAACACCGATTCTCGACCCTCGTTCCTATCCTTCGACCCATTCAACCTGGAAACTTGGCAACTATGCTTAGGAGCTCCTGCTGCAGCTGGCTGTTAAGTTAGGCCTATCACAATGCATAGTCTCTTAGCACAATATCTTAGGTGGTGATAATTCATAAGAGCAAGAATAATAATTGTTGGCTATAAGCCCTTTATGGGTCAGTTTAATAGCTAGTATGTACAATAGTGAGATATATTTCAGTCTCACGGACAACCTAGGAGCTTGTGCTGCAGCTGGCTATTAGCTTACAGCCTGCTTCCTCTTCTCTCCCCTCCAACTAAGCACAAATATTATATTTAAATTCTTCTAGCCAGCTTATAGCCCATTATTATTCTTACTCTAAGAGACCAACACCACAATGCATGGTATCTTAATTGTTGTCTCTAAAGAGTGTTACATTAATTAATTTAGGAGGTATGCTTGCATGTGATTGGGAGAATTAATGTTTTTGCCTATGTCTACGTGTAAGTGTGGTATCTTAGCAAGAGACAACCTCACTATCTTTCTTCATTAACAAGTATGCCATGTCAGCAAAATGCCTAAGATATTGTGCCAAGATCCCCCATTGGGATAGGCCTTACAGCCTATTTTTCTCCTCTCACCTCCAACTAAGCAAAAATATAATACTCCCTACGACCGGTATTACTTGTCTCAAATTTGCCCAAGTACGGATGTATATATGTGTAGAAAGCGTCTAGACACACGTAATATTTCGACAAGTAATTTCGGTCGGAGGGAGTATTTAAACTCTTATAGCCTGCTTACACCTTATCGTACTTGCTCTCAATGACATACAAAGTTTGGTACAGTATAACAGTACAATAATGATTTGCCAAAATTGATACGGTAAACACTTACATAAATTATCGACATTTTGTACCAAAGATATCCTACTACTACTATAGCAAGAACAATTGTTAGTATTTTTCACACTCCCTCCGTCAGAAATAAGGAGTACAATACACATCTGCGTAGTAGGATGCAAGGTTGGAAACTGCACTTTGACCAACCAACAATAAATCTGCAACAGCTCCACACTAGAGTTGCGACCAAAGAACGTGCTGGCTTTCTTTGAATTTTCTCAACGTGTAGAGGAAAAATGTACTATATCATCCTTCCCCCTCTCACTTAACACAGAAAACTCAAAAAATTTGGAGATGCCGATTGCAACTTACGTGGAGAAGGTGGAAGTGGGATGCAAGCGAAGAGTGATGCTGTTGCTGCGGCAGCGGTGTTACTTGCTGAGGCTGCGGCTGCTGGTATTGGAGGGCATGGAGATGGTCGGGCTGCGGGGACGGCACCAGCGCCCGGTAAGGATCCCCGTACTGCGGCGGGTGATGTTGGTCCATCTGCCCCGGGCCAAAGAGTTTAGGCCAAAAAAATTCCTAAACAATTGATAATACTTCAACACAATATTCAATGGTACTCAGCAGTCTGAATTTTTCTAAACAAACAACACAGAAAAAAAATTGCAGCTAAGTTGGTAGCATTTTCTGCACAAGTAAAAAGTACATCGGAAATCAACTCTATAATATGTTCAATGTGCTCTGTCACACGTGGCTCACAAATAGGAGATAAGCACTGCATCTCAGCCATGTCAACAAGAAACTCGTTTATGGATCGAGTGCCCAACACCAAATTCATCTAAAAAAACAAGACCAAATTTGGGAGGGAGGGGGGCAACAGAGGGGGCTACCGATTGGTGATTTGAGGTGGACAGTGGACTTTAATGGGGAGTCGGACAGTCGGAGGAAACGACGAGTCGGCGACGGGAGACAGCCGGACACCCGGACGGCGAGCCTGCGCTGCCGCGGTGGGCTGACGGCGAGCGCGACTCCCTGACCTAGCGGGCGGGGCTTGCGGGAACCGGGGAGCCGGCCAGCGGAGGACGTGGCGTGTGGCTGGGTGGAGGCGGGCGGCGGGCAGCACTGCGGCAGAGCCTTGAGGGGACCGGCGGCGTTGCGTTGCGTTGCGCCTGCTCTCCCCGATTCAGTTTCCTTCACGATGGCCCCGAGATCAACTTTACCCCCGAGGCCCGAGCCCTCATTTTTTTCACTGGCTGGGCAAGGCAGGTTCGAAGTGGGCTACTAGATGGGCTGCGCCCCAGACCAAAACCCAAATCAGGTATGGTATAGGCCACCTATGGCCCAGGCCGTGGCCCTAGCTTCGCCATTGGATCCCACATGGATATTTTACTCGGGTCTCGGGATTCTGGATTCCTCAAAAGAAAAATCGCTCAAAAAAAAACTCAAAAGGAAAAAAATAAGCAGGAACAAGAATTTGTGACTTGTGAGTTTGTAAGGCGGCGCAACTAGCAGATGCGTTCGAGAGGGCAAGGTCTACTAAAGAAAATCTTGTACTTCTTTTGGGGGAGCTAATTGGCAGAGTTTTGCCCAAACCAAACCTGACGGCAAATTCCGACAGGCCTTTTTTGGGTCCCTCGGACTTATTATTTTTTGCCTCTTTGGAATTCTTTTATCTTATACTTTTTGTCTTTTTATTTTTTTTCAACTTTCTATTTTTTTTTAAATGAGCTTTTGAATTTTCTAACTTTTATTTTCTTTATTGTAAACGTTTAATCTTCAAATTTTTAATTTTCAAGCTTTCTTGGCTTTTTATTTTTATTTGCAAAAAAATTAAAAAGAAAACTCACTGGATCCCACCGGAGGAGGACGTGTAGGCAAACCGGTGAGGAGAGACAGAGGCGCTTCAAGAGAAAAGGCGTCGTTGTCCTCACTAGTGCGGACCCCGAGAAACTTTCCAATATGGCTCCCAGCCAAGAATGCATAATTGAGAGGTTATATCGAGGTGAGCTACCGGAAAGAAGATGTCTTATTGGTAGGTAGTTTATCAATCCTAAGTCATATGCCGGTATGTCACTCGCACATACCTCCTCAGAGGACCTGACATCCTCATCAGTCACATGCCCAAGTCAGATTGTTTCCTCTTCGCACACGCCCACATGATCAGCCCGGTGTGGCACGTACGCACACATGCCTAGCACATGTCGGTAACCGCGAGGATCGGCTTTGATACCATTCCGTAACACCCCGACGTCATTCCTGACAACTTTCTAGGCTCAAGAATTTCCCCACACACCAATGCTTATCTTTCCCCTCACTCGTGTGCTTCCTGAGAAACTTTCTGGTGGGCCACCCATCCCAATATTGCTCCGAGCCTAACACGGTTAACCGAGAGGTTCTATCTAGATGAGCTACCGAAAAGAATATGCATCTTGTTGCCCACTATGTCATAAGGGGCCAGATCTATGTGCTTACTATGCTACTCTCTGGCTCGACTCGGTAGCACACACAATATCAAGATGTAATATTTGGATACAAAGGTCAAAGTATATTACATCGCATTGATCCAGAATTTAAGAGTACCTTACAACGTGCATAATTTCAAAGTCTTGCAGCTGAAAGCAAAAGATAAAAGAGTCCAATAACAACTCTAGAGTCGAAAAGAGCTCATTCCAAATTTGGAAATTGGCCTACAAGTTGGACACAAGCGGGATTCTGCTTGCATCCCTAATAACGAGCTACTTCAAGGTTTACTGATCAGAGGTTACAATTCATTTGGGACTCGGGCACACATTTTTGTTTCATGGTTGTTTTCACAAGTGCATCTCCAGCCGCGCCCCCCATTTGGCGTCCAGCGCGGCCGAATTTTAGGCCTTTTTTGGTGGGGGTGGGGGGTCAGCGCAAAAAAAAATTTAGGGGCCGCCGCGGCCCTAGTAGTAAAATTCCAACCTCGACACAATTCATCAAATTCGGCACAAATTCATCAAACTCTCGATATTTCATTAAGCCGACGAGATTTCATGGAAATTTGCAAAAATTTACAAAATTAAAACTTAAACCCTACTCGTCAAGGCTGTTGACCCAGGCGTTGAAGCTGTCGTCGTCGCTGTCGAGGAAAATGACGCCGGGCTCCGGCTTCACCTTCGTCGCTGCCGCCTTCGCCGCCTCAGCCTTCTTTTTCTCGGCCTCCTCCTTCCTCGTCTTGGCCTCGCTCCAGGCGAGGATTTCGGCCTCTGTCATGGCGGTTGCCGAAGAGCGCCTCCCAGTTGCCGCCGGTGGCGTGATCCCACTTCGGGTCCTAGAGTTGTGCCTCCTCAAAGGCGTGCGCCCACTGGGTGCTGATGGCGGCCTGTCAGGCATGTCCAGTCGGCACCGGTGGCATGGGGATGCCACCATTGCTCAACACCCAACCGCCCGGCAGACGACATTCAGGCGGCGCCGAGTCATCATGCTCATGGAGAGCCTCGGCCTCCTCGAGGTGAGGGTCCGGCAGGGCCAGTTCTCGGCCATCTTTTGGTGGGCGAGAGAGAGGAGAGGGTGAGAGAGAAGAGAAAGCGAGAAGGACCGCGAGAGAGGAATGGGGAGCACCGACGGGCTTTGACTCGGGCGCCGAGGAGAAGCCGAGGAATGCGGATCGGCGGGCGGTGTGAACACGACGAGATTGGCCTTGGAAATGGGTGGGGGCGCGGCCGCGTGGCAATCGGCGGGCTTTGACTCGGGCGCCGAGGAGAAGCTGGCAAAAAACCGATGATGCGATTAATGGTCGCTGTAGGACGTTCTCGCTGCAATAACGCGAGCCGCCGGTGTCCCCACTCGCCTCCCCGTGGGTTAGGTTCGGCCTGGTGCCCGCACAAAAAACTATTTGGGGAGGCCGACTGAGTCGGTTTTTCCGCACCGGCACCCCCCCCCTCCCCCAAAGCCCGTTTGGGGAGCCTTTAGGGGCCTCGGCTGGAGATGCTCTAACATAAATAAACAAGTACCACTTGTGCATGGAAAATGATTAATGGCATAATAGAAAGAAGTGCTTTAAAGTAGCAAGTTTAAAGTTCAACTCTTCACATATAGCACTTTTCCTACTTTTTTGACTTTACAGATTCTCAGGTGCAATTATTTGAGTACTGGAATTTGTAATCCGCTTAGGGTGACATATGCACAAACTTTAAAACTAAATGTCTACAAATCAGATTAGGAGGCTATGCACTTTGATTCAGGGTAATCCTTGGGTTGCAGATCCATAGGAAAAGACCAGTTACACAACAACAATAACAAAAAACGTAAGGACTCCAACGACTTTGAAAATTTGGTTAATATCTGATTATGCACTAACTCAAAAGATGGCCAGTGTTGAGATGTGTGTCGAATGTGTGTACGAGTAGGGCTACAATTGGACTTGGAATTAGCAGAGGGTTTGGCGTTGGAGTCGAACAAGTGTAACCCGAGCCTAATATATAAAGGCACAACGAGGTAGCCCAAAGAGAAAATGGCAACATATTAGCAATAGGCTCACAAGGGGAGCCGACGGCCTGTGCCGGCGGCCAGGGGGGTGGCTAGGCTTCGGCCGAACCTCATTAACAAATATCGTGGCCTGGTGTCATCCTAGATCGTGCATCCGCCAGATTTCGTAACAAGTTGTATCGGAGCGAGGTTGAGGGATGCGGAAGATCTCGTTGGAGGTGCGAGGATTATGCTCGACGGGTGTCGGGAACCTCCGGTTCGGCGCAAGGTGGAGCCTGGCGGCGATCAGAAATCTGATCGGTGGAGTCAACTTGATCCGCTCGATGCATCGGGGATGTAGGCTTCAGCCGAACCGCGTTAACAAATATCGTGCCTCGATGTCATCCTTGGTCGTTGTCGTAGCCCGGGGTGTAGACACCAGGGGTGCGCGGCACCCCCTTTTAGGTTCGGCAGAGAGCGACGGGGATCGCTTCAACGATCGCCGGCGAGGCCAATGTCAAGCGTGAGGATGCACACAATAGTTTTACCCAGGTTCAGGCCACCCTGAGGTGTAAAACCCTACGTCCTGCTTCAGTGTTCTTATTAGCCAGTGAACAAGGGTTTACAAGTTGCCGGGGGAGTTCCCGGGCGTTCTCTCCTTTTCTCCTAAAGGCTACTTGCTATTCCTGGCTAAAACTAGTAAGGAACCGAACCCTTTGACCGCTGGCAACGGCCCTCCTTTTATACTCAAGGAGATACCACAGGTGTCTTGGTGCATGGATGACAAATTAAGAGCATAGAACTCGAGCAGCTTGCCCTCGCTGTGCTGGTCTGCATGCATGGTGAGTAGCCCTGCAGCTAGGGCGCTACATGCCTAGAATTCACAGCAGACCGGTCACTGTGAGCTGACTAGACGGGGAATTCCCTTTCTGTCGGAGCATTAAATGCTTGCTTGCGCTTCACTCCTTGCCCTGACGAGGCCTGCGCACAGGGAACCCGCCGCGCGGCCACGTGGCGTCGATGCTCTGTCCGCCTGGTACCATACTTGTAGCGAGCGCCCGCGCCCGGAGATACCCTCCCTGGCAAGTGACCTTCCCGAGAAGCGCAGAAGGGGATTCTCTTGTTGCCTTCCAGGACAACCCCCGCAGCCCGGCTAGCGCTGCCGGTGCCGCCCGGGGTGCTATCCTTCCGGGGAACGGGTGAGGCGACCCACGCGTCATGCAACGGTGGTATCCCGGGTGCCACTGGTGCGACAATCATGCATCCGCCGAATTTCATAACAATCATAAATGTATGTAAGCACAATTTGAACAAGCTTCTCCTATAGGTAATACTTATAGGTTTTGACATATTGTAATTGGCAGATCTTGAATACTTAACTTTGGGTATCAGATGTACTGATAATTACTTAACCAACATTAACCACTTCATTAGCTCTTGATTAACTATTTGAGTTGTAGCTACTCAAGTGACTGACCAATACAACTACTAATCAATCAAATTTTATCAAATTTTAGTTCTCCCTCCGTCTCATATTAAGTGCCGAAGTATAACATGCATCTTGACGCTTTTTATATAGATAGATACATCCATATTTGTGTAAATTGGAGTCACGGAGGGAGTACTTTACTAGTTGTTCATCTACTAAATGGCTTAACTGTCAGTTATTACATGGGGAGTATAGCCCGCCTAACACTCGAGTACACAGGCTACTCTTGTTGCTGGTATTTTTGTCCTACTGGCTACTGCTCTACTGGACAGTCACAAAGCAGCAAAAAAAAGGAAATTCAGTGTGAGTGATTTACTACAGCTCAACAAATGGTTATTGAGCCACAGGTTTACGGAACTTAGTTCATAGAAATACTAGCATACTTCTGGGGTGAGGTACATCAAAAGGAATCAAAAGCTTAAGTTCAGTTCTGAGTGAAGTTCCAAACAAATGGACCACAGATGAAGGAGTAACTGGCTTAAGCAGAATTTCAATTCAGTGAATATGGATAATTTATCTACTGAAATGGCAGCGCAACATAAGATTTAATTAACTTGGTATAGCAGCAGGGGAGTCTTAGGTACAGTGAAAAGTGTGAGCTAAGTAGTTAAGTTGAGGCATAAGGTTCATACCAGTTAACTACTCACAGATGGAGTATAGCAGCAGTGGCACCACTTCATTTACTTTATTTAATAACCAGATTCAATGTTAGTGGCTACATCTAAAAGCTGAGCTTAGCTGAACCTCCATCAGGGTTCACCGCATCAGTTAACTGAATTTTCTTTGATGAGGCATGAAAAAGAAGGCAGAAAGCAAAGCAGAGAATGCTCACCAGTGGAGACGGTGCTGCTGCGCATGGAGGCTGGTGATACGGACTCATGGGACGGTGAGTTAGCAGGTGGAGGAAGTGTCAGGCTGAAGAGCACAATGGTGAATAGAGCCATTACCACACCTCACCAGTGCTGGGGAAAACGAGCCCGGATCTCCCTCTAGATGGACAAGCTGTGCTCAGCAGCACCGTCTTGTAATCTTCCAGGAAACCAAGTTTCAGGCTGATGACATATCCACCTCAATGTAAATAAAAAGTGAGTGCAGGAACAGGGCAGATCCCGAAGCCAAGAATCATGTCCTCAGAAATGGAACTTAGCTCCCTAAGAAGAGAGATCGAAGATGACAGATCGGTGTTGCGACTTCTCATGAACACCATGAAGAACATGCAAATGCTGGTGGATGCAGCGGCTTTTTGGATGGGATGGAAAACAGGGCAAGTGGGGAATACAATGGTGGGCAGGATTTGGAAGAGAGAAGGGGCCTGGATCTGCCGCTCCTAACCTACAGGGGCAGCTACAAATCGGGAAGATGAATTGGTAAGGGGCTAAGGGGCCTTCTGTCCTGCCTCTTCTTCTCCCCTTGGACTGAGGACGCTTACAGATGGAGCCAAGGCTCCCTTGTCGGTGAAGCTAGTGGGAAGAAGAGGAATGTCATGGTAGCTATAGCAGGGAAAGGATATGGACAATTTAATTTCAGGCAAACCTACGATCGATTCAGCTTCTGACGAAAGTATTCCTCTACTCCACAAACCCGTGAAAGGTAGAATACTATACTATAGCAGTTCTATTTTATTTTTGAAGGTA
Source organism: Brachypodium distachyon (assembly GCF_000005505.3). NCBI lineage: Eukaryota > Viridiplantae > Streptophyta > Magnoliopsida > Poales > Poaceae > Brachypodium > Brachypodium distachyon. The sequence continues at coordinate 12,344,206 of NC_016132.3, read as the reverse complement.
GTGAAATTACTCTGAGCAATTGTTCTCAAGTTTCAAGTACATTTGGGACATATATCTAGGACACACATATTTAAGCTTAATTCAAATAATTATATACACACAAAAAATACTATTAATTGCTTGGGTTGTCTCAAATCCCCCAAGAAAGAATAATTTGTTGTCACTATTCATAAATATGGGATGCACTACCAATACTTCTCTAATATCGACACTTCAGCATTCAATGCTTTGTTTATCTTCATGAGCAACAAAGGTTGCGATGATTTTGGAGAAACCTTTCATTGGTGCATTATACATCAGCTAGGACTGGTAAAAATAATTCAAAAGAAACTGTAGTGATTTAATTTGTTGGGTTCCATGGTTTGATTCAAATTGGCATTTTAGCTCTCAACTATAATGCACATGCAATGAACCTACTAGATTAAATGTTTTATTTTTATCCATATTATAGCCTCATAGCATTATATGTATTTGAGATGTTACAAGTATCACTGCAAAAATCATTTTTGTAAGATTTCAGTAATCTTGCAGAACTAAATAAGAGGGATAGCATAGAACTCTACATTGTAACAGAAAAACAACTGAGTATGGTTTTGTACGGTATGAACAATGAAACGCTCCCTCTGTCCGAGTTTATAAGACATCCACAAATTTTGAGCTTCAACTTAGACTAATAAAATGTGGGCTATTGAATTTGCATTCGGAAGAAGTTTGCAATAAGTATAATTTTTATAGAACATAATTCATATTATTAGTCCACTCCCTCTGTTCCATAATTCTTGTCGAAATATTACATGTATCTAGACACTTTTTAGTAATAGATACATCCATTTTTGAGCAAATTTGAGACAAGAATTATGGAACGGAGGGAGTAATTGATAGTGAAAGTTAAACTTTGAAATATGTGGTATACCTTATAAACTGGAATGGATCAATATATTGCAATTGAGCTAATGAAGAGCGCATGTTCTGTGCCAAAGAAGATATACATGCACTACAGTGATAATTAGAGCCAACACTGTCCAGACAACTATAGTTACTAAACAACACCCACATCATAAAGGAGAAACAAATGAAAATTCACAAAATGTGAAGGAACAAGAGATCAACATGAGTTCGTAATAGAAATGTACCAGACGAGAAAACTCTCCGCAGCTACAGAAGGAAATCTTGGATTAGTGGAGCTTGAGGTACGACATTAGGCTGAGTACTAGGTCTTTCTCTGTTCTTTTGTTTTCCTTGACGATGCCCACTCCTGCCAGAGGTTCTGTGCTTTCTCGCTTCTTTCCCATCACTTTCAAGAGGGATCGCACTCTTCTCTTTCTCGTTATTCTGCGGCTTACTTGTCCTAGAATGGCTTCCAATACCATCATCTATGTTTTCTACCCGTTGAGAACTAGATTCCCCAGAGTCCATATTCTTTGGCATCCCTCCGGTGGTCCTATCTGAAACCTTGGGTGAAGATAATGGCTTGGCATCTCTACCCATGAGCACACCACGTACAGTGCAAGACAATGAATTTTCCTTTGCAATATTTGCATTAGCCATCATAGAACTTAGGAAATCCTCACCATCCAGTTTCACTACTTTTGGTCTCGACCTCGTGGACTTTATTTTTTTCCAATCAGATACAAGCTGGACTGCCTCCGATTTATCCTCGGTGGCAATTCTATTGTCAGCAGAGAGCAGAGGGTCATTGGCACAAGGGTAATTGTTTGCATCTTCTTCAGCTTTTCCTGTGGGGAGATAGAAGATCTCATGCCGTTTACGGTGCTCAGAAAGAAGAGAAGATGAACCAACTGACGTTGCAGACTCATCTTCAGTCTCTGCAGAATGACTGCCGCGACAGGACAAAAAGATTGAAGTTGACGGAGTAGTGTCATCTTCACTTACTACGTCAGCAAGTTCAGCAAGGTTTTCATTCAAGACAAGATCCTCAGGAGGGGACACTTTCTTCAGTGCATTGACAGAAACAGGGCTTAATTCTTGAGAGAATATTGTTTGCATATTCTTAACAAGCTCCTTGACCCGATTATGCTTGGTATGATCACCAACCTTCATGTCTTTCAACTCTTGAATCTCTCTTAGCAAATGGAGAAAACCCATCAGGTTGTGTGCTCGCTCAAGGACCTCAACTTCCTTACACTCAACAAGTGGCCCAATTGTTGCTTCAATCAAACTAATCATGTAAACTATTGATTTCTGTGAAAAAGGGTCTTTTTCAGTTGTGCTTGCCATCAAAATCTCGTCTTCACCAGGTCGAATTTCAGTCTCACTTGACCTCACAGCAGTTTGATCAATAGCTGACTCATCAAACACTAGATCCAATTCCTTGTTTGAATCATTCAACCTCTCACAATACAAGTTGCAACAGAAGGTGATCACTTTAAGTACTGCCTGGATGTAGACAGCTCTTACTGACATTGGCAGAAGGCCAGTCCTTGGCTGCAGGAGTGCCTCAACAAGCTCTACAGGATCCTTCACAAAATTTATATACTCACCACAGACCCATGCAGCAGAGGAAAGAACAGGGCTAATGAGTTGATTCCCAAGCAAAGCAGGGTCAATTAGGAGAGTCCGAGCAGATTGGACAAGCTCAGGGCGTGCATCCTTCACTCTTAGTCCCACATCAACAAGCTGCCGACCAATCTCATCCCCCTGAGCACAGTGCAGGCTCTTTGCTATATCTGCGAGTAGCAAGACATACCAATCAAAGTCCGACACGAGCTCATAAACGTTGCGGCCACAGGCTGCTAGGACAGCCCCAAGAATCTCATTTGCAAACTCTGGGTCTGACCGTGCAGCATGACTGGCCAGCATGCCAGCAATGTCCTGGACATTGTTGTCATCAACCATTCCCATCGTAAGGTGTAATGCCTCCCTGCGGATGTTTGAGTCAGGATCACCCAGTGAAAGGACAATCACATCATGACTCTCATTCACAGTTGAGACATATGCCGGGCTGAGCATACCAAGTGCCAAGAGCCCAAGGTAGCGCAGGTTGGGATCATCAGAAGAACCAAGGAACTCCTTGACTTTCCCAATGGCGAGAGCCACAGCAGCAGCATGCGCCGGCAGAGCAGTCAGCACCGTGTGGATGCACTCAATCGTCAGCGACATGGCTGAAGAACTGCTGAGGAGCTGACAAACTGGGTCGACAATTCGTGCAGCTAGGCGCGACTCGAGAGGAGCCAGCCTAGCAAACACTTTGAGCACCTTGATGAGCGCCCAGTTGGAGCGGGAGGTTGTGAGCAGATTGTAGAGGTCAGGTGCGAGAGGTAGGAAAGGGGCCGGGTCAGCTGGCGGAGCAGAGAGCTCACAGAAGGCGGCCGCAGCAGCGGTAGACGCCCGCGGGTCAGGCGACGCTAGGCAAGCAGCCAACGGCTTGAAGAGAAGCGGCACCGCGCCGGACGGGCAGGCGGCCATGACGCGCACAGCGGCCGCGATAGCGCGTGGGCTGCCACGGGACAGGTGGGGCACGAGGTCGTGCGCGAGGTGGACGGCGAGGTCGGGCGCGGCGGCCGCGGCAGGGGAGGCGAGGAGGTGGAGCGCGAGGGCGCAGACGTGGTGGGAGACGGCGGAGGAGGTGGAGGGAGAGAGGTCCTTGTGGAGCTGGTGGGTGGCGAGCGGGAGGAGGGAGAGCGAGGAAGGGTGGAGGGAGAGGGAGGCGGCGAGGTAGGCGAGGCGCTTGTGCGGGAGGTGCGGCGAGGCGAGGAGCTCGATGGCGGGGAAGGCGAGCGGGTGGGAGGCGACGGGGGCGAAGTAGAGGGAGGAGAGGTATGTGAGCTTCTGCAGCGCGGCGGCCTTGGTGGCCGCTTCGGGGGCGCGTATCTCGCGATGGACCACCGAGAGGGCCCGGACGATGGCCGCCGACTCGCCGGCAGCGGACGGGTCAGCGCGGAGGGACTTGACTAGATCGTCAAGGGAGAGCTGGAAGAGGGTATCCAGCAGAGACGGCGCGGTGGCCGGGGCTGATGGGGCGGAAGCCATCAGATCAGATCGGCGGGGGAGGGGGTGGATCTGTCTTGGTTTTGATGTGTTGTTTGATTCAGGGGTCGTGCCGGCACCGCCGGGACGGACGTCTCGTGCCGCCGTGAGGGGGATTTCTGCTGGAGACGACGAACCGTCGGGTTCGCACGTATAGGTGGCTATCGGGCCGGCTCGGCACCGGCCCGGCTCGGGATAAACGGGCCTGACCGGGGCACGGCCGGCGAAGCCCGGCAAATATAGGGGCCAGGCCGGGCCGGCACGGAAATGCAATTTCCAGGCCCAGGCGCGGCACTGAGCCCGGTCGGGCCGGTCCGGGCCCGTTCAGGCCCCGCGGGCCTCGGGAAAGAAATTGTTCCCTGACCAGCCCAGGCAGCCCAGTGGCTTTTTTTGGTCCATAACAGCAGGAAATTGGGTCAAAATGGTAGCTGGAGTGCATTTTATAGCAAGCTTGCACGTGGTCTGCTGGTCAGCTCCTTCTTTTTTGAGGGGGAGGTTTTAGGTTCAAATCTCCTTACCCCCAGTCCCATGTGATGAGTGCAACATTTTTATTTTTAAGAAAAAAGAAAAATGGTAACCGGACTGGCGGGCCGGAGTTTCAGGCTCAGGATGCGGGCCGGGCCATAGCCACCTATATTCGCACGTCAGCGCCCATCCTTTCCTTTTGCTGCTCACTCCGTTCCACTGGGCTTGTTTCATTTATTTTGACTAATTTATTTTTCCGCGTGATTGATTTATGTGATCAAAATCATAATTGAAACATATTTTTTGAAAACTTTCGTGCGCCGAACCAGTTCACCCAAAACCTCAACCTGATGAAAAAAATAGGGCAATCTACTTATAACTTTTAACACTCACTTCACATGTAGACTCAAAGTGCGCTGCAATTTAATTGCACCGCTGGGTAAACGAGATTGTGCTGCAATTTAATTGCACAAGCCATACTTTCAGTTTAATTGTACTAGATGGGTAAATGAAAGTTTGCTGTAATTACACCAGACGGATCTCGAAATCGAGACCTTTTAGATCTAACACCATGAAGAGTTTCATGCAGCAAACCAGTTCACCAAAAAGTTCAAACTGATGGGGAAAGGAGTGCAATCAACTTATACTTCAACACTTTCCCTCTCGTGTAGCACTTATAGACCTAAACGTGGACGTATATGCCTAAATGTGGATCGAAAATTTGCTGCAATTTAATTGGTTCAATGGGGTCTCGAACTCGAGACCTCTTGGCTATGATACTACGAAGAGTTTACTACACCGAGCCAGTTCACCAAAAGCTAATGGAAAAAGTAGGACAATGCACTTGTAATTTAACATTTCTGCATGAAATACAATAATAACAAATTTAGTCACATATGTTTTATATTGATAAATAAATTATTGGTCAAACGCTTGGTCAAACCAAATGAAACAACCCTACTATAAAGGGATGGAGGGAGTAGTACCATCGTTTCGGGAAAAAAGTCCTTTCATTTTATTTTCACTTTACTATAAAAACGCCAAAAATATAACCTAAAAATTGCTTTGAACTGTAAACCTCTCCTTTCCAAGCTGGCTCCCTCTTCTCCGAACACTTGGTAAAGTTGTCTCTGCTATATATCCCACGAATGACGAATACCAGTGCTAGTAGGCATCGTGCAGAAATTCACAATAAAATGTAAGGTCGCGAAAGTTCCATTTGGATCCCATTTCCTAGGGGTTTCGGTGTCATGACCTTACATCCAGCTATCATGCGGTCCGCTTGGATTGAGGCCTTTTAGTATAACACTGACTCTACGTATCTGGACTGTGGACATCTGGTTGGTCCAGATGCACAACTCATTTATTGCAGGGGCCTCCAATTTTGGCCCATCTCCTTCAACATGTTTTCTGGCCGAAAGGTTTCAGTCCAAGTTTTTTGGTCCACGTTTCGGCCGTCTGAAAACCGGTCCATCTCCAAACACCAAATCCTCTTGTTGGAATTGTACCAAATTTCATATGAACAATTCATCAACAAAATGTTCTTTTTTAGATGAATTCAACAACAAAATGTTCTTTTTTAGATAAATTCAACAACAAAATGATCTTTTTTAGATGAATTCATGAGCAAAATGTTCTTTTTTAGATGAATTCATCAGCAAAATGTTCTTTTTTAGATGAATTCATCACCAAAATGATCTTTTTTAGATGAATTCATCAGCAAAAATTCATCAACAACATGCTCTTTTTTAGATGAATTCATCAACAAAATGTTAATTACACATAATTAGAATCTTGGATCTATACCAAATATGCATCTACATCAAATTCACGACTTCTGATTTCACCAAAGCACTCTGGGAACTGTCCAAACCTCATATTTAGGAACTTCACATCCAAACTATTAGAAGAAATCTTTGAAAATTCAGGACAAATGAATTGAACAATTAGTAGAAGAAGCCTTTCAACATGCGTCAGATTTTGTCCAACAATTAGTGCAACAATTTTGTAAGGAAACATATGAACAAGAGGAATCAAATGCAAGAAGCCAATTAGAGGGGCGGGACGGAGGCTAAAGATGAGCTTCCGCAGGACCTCCACCGCGACGGGGTCTCGAGGGACGGCGGCAGCGGTTGTAGGGCTTCGTGGGTTCTCGATCAAGGTAGGGTTGGGGAACGGAAGAGATACTTATTGAACGTGAAATTGTGCTACTCCGTATTTCGTAAAGGTCCAAGTTGGACCGTCCAACTCCAATCTTCAAATGGCCCATGATCTCTTCTCAAATGGCCCAGCATGGGTACAATTTCGTACCGTATGTTGGGCCAAATCGCAGCCCAGATGGACGCCCGAGATAACGTGCTACCTAGAACCACGAGAGCCAAAAATGTTCGTACGCAAGGTCATTTCTTAAAGCTACTTGTTCGCACACGAACACGTCACGCGTACCTTTAGCGAGCGCAATACACAAGACACGTCGGGCGTCACAGGTGCCTCCCTCGATGACAGCCCAAATTGTCACCTCAACCCCAATCGGCCAGGTGCGTGCTTACGGCGGGTAGGAGGTCGCTTGCCCATCCTTTAGGGGTGGAGAAGAGATCCCAATCAACTATGGTAGGTAGGTATAAAGGACAGAAATCGGAAATTTTGGGATTAAAGTTATTAGAAGCACAAGCAAACATGGCATGCTTAGTACCAAAAAAAATAAGCAACATAGGGAGAATGATCATAGAGAAAACAGAGAATTGCATATTGGCCATCCAAATTTTGCCGAGACGCCAAATGCCACTAAGAATTTTTTTTCTGTTCCAAATGCCACTCAAATTTTGCATGTGGAGTTTTTTTTTCCAAATTTTGCGGAGATGCCAAATACCACTAAGAATTTTTTCTGTTCCAAATGCCACTTAAATTTTGCACGTGGAGTTGACCAGAAGTATGAAACAACCTATGCATGTATACACATGCGCAATCCTTCAGCCCAGAGAAAGAAAGAGAGTTGTGCAGAGAAAGAAAATCGGCATGCACCTAGTGAATCTAGCTGTAAAACAGGAGGATAGGAGGCCTCTCAACATAGCCTGAAAATAGCGAAGGCAAAGACCGACATGCCATGATCGTAGCGCTCGGGTCACCCCATCAAGGACAGCATATCATTTGGGACATCTCCGGTGGATCTCTGCAGCGGCCGATCGAGGAGAAGCTCTAGCCAGGACGAGAATGGCTTTGTGCAACGATGCAACGTGGCTTGTGTTCATCCTTGTGGCCATGTGCGCCGTGAGCGGGGCGAAAAGGCCCGTAGCCAAGGAGAGCGCCGGTCCTGCTCCTGCCCCTGCACCGGAGGAGGCGTCCGGCGATGGTGGGACCTTCGACATCACCAAGCTCGGCGCAGCCAGCGACGGAAAGACGGACTGCTCAAAGGTATGAAGATTTCTGTTGCCAAATTGGGCGTGTACCAAAATCAAAGTAAGCAAGGATGCTTTGGGTGACCAACAAATGATGTGTGTACGTTCAGGAACTGGAGGAGGCGTGGAAATCGGCGTGCGGGGCGGCCGGGCAGCACACGGTGGTGATCCCCAAGGGGGAATTTCTGTGTGGACCTGTCAACTTCAGCGGGCCGTGCGAGGGCGATGTGACTATCCAGATCGACGGCACCTTGCTGGCCACCAACGACCTGCCCAAGTACGGCGGTGGTAGCTGGATCAACATCCTCAAGGTTGACAACCTGGTCATCACCGGCTCCGGCACGCTGGACGGCCAAGGATCTAACGTTTGGACCAAGGATCCCCAGGCCAAGGCCGGCTATCCCAACGTACGTCAAATCTCTATATGCATGTATTGGAGGCCGGATCTCTCTCCTCTCGATCCGTACTTGATTCCACGTGTATAACATACAGACGCTGGTGCTGGACTACGTGAAGAACGGGAGCGTGTCGGGCATCACGCTGCTCAACTCCAAGTTCTTCCACATGAACATCTACATGTCGTCGGACGTGAAGATCGACAACGTGACCATCACGGCGCCCGGGGACAGCCCCAACACGGACGGCATCCACATCGGCGACTCCTCCAACATCCACGTCACGGGCGCCACCATCGGCACAGGGGACGACTGCATCTCCATCGGTGGCGGGAGCGCCAGCATCACCGTGACCGGGGTGACCTGCGGGCCGGGTCAGGGGATCAGCGTGGGGTGCCTGGGCAGGTACAAGGACGAGAAGGACGTGTCGGACGTGACGGTCAAGGACTGCGTGCTCCGGAGTAGCACCAACGGCGTCCGGATCAAGACCTACGTGGACGCCGTCAAGTCCATCACGGCCTCCAACCTCACCTTCGAGAACATCAAGATGGAGGACGTGGCCAACCCCATCATCATCGACCAGAACTACTGCCCCGAGAAGATCTGCACCGCCAAGAGCAAGTCCGCCGTCACCGTCAAGGACATCATCTTCCGCAACATCACGGGGACGTCATCCACGCCGGAGGCCGTCAGCCTGCTCTGCTCCGAGAAGCAGCCCTGCAGCGGCGTCGAGCTCATCGACGTCAACGTCGAGTACAGCGGCAAGAACAACAAGACCATGGGGGTGTGCACCAACGCCAAGGGCATTGCCAAGGACACCCTCCAGGCCCTCGCCTGCGTCTCTGATGTGTGACGACCCTGTCGAGCTAGCTCCATCCCATCCCATCCCATGCATGCATGAGCTAGTATAGATCGATCTCTAAGGAGCATGCATGAGCTTTTGACTTACTGATATCATTAGTTTAATTTTGTAACTGAGGCTGGCCATTAATTGTATTTCAAGTGTATATTATTTCTTTACACATGTTACCAACACTCTTCATCTGGGCTTAATTTTGTCCCATTGTTGATAAGAGCGCCCCCTTCTATTCCTGATAAGTGTGCTCATACATCAAGTTATTCTTTCACAGGAAATTGAGAGCTGGAGACATTCCTGGAGCAATCCCAAATTCCTGACCTCTCAGGCATATATTGTACTCATGGGACATATTGATATTCGGACCACTTTCTCTTGGAATTCGAAATCATGCTGCCAACTTAAAAATAAGATCTTCAGCCCTCTCTTGTGTTAGAATTTGGTGGGCCTCATCAGCCCAAGCACAAGTTTTAATAAATTCTGAAAATCTCAAAAACCCATTCATGAAGTGGGATGAGTGGAGTGGAAATGGGAATAGTTCCACCTTGCTAGTTTAGAGTGAGTGAGATCAACATATAAGGAACGTTGTTTCTCACCTAGCAAGCAAATGAGCAAAGGAAATTCCCATGAGCGCTCCTCCTCCACCTCCTCGCCTCGCCTCGACGCGCGCACGCTGCGTTTCGTGGATCGAGGCCAAGCCGTGTCGTGTCGGGGCCGGGTTTCTTATCTTTTTGCCACGCGTGCGAGGTATTTTTGGAATCTGTTACGGACGCGTGCAGATTTTGTGGAGTCGGTTCAGGTTTCCTAAACCGAACCGACCTATACCTGCGTGACTATATATACAGCCGCCCCGTCCCTCCGATCCGTACGCAACACAACCGACCTAGGGTTTCGCCTGTCTCTCGCTTTTGCGCCGTCGTCGTAGTCTATTCCATCCCGAGCGCCGGCGTGCACCAGCGATCGGGAGAGCAGGTCTTCGGAACCTTTCGCCTTTGTGATCCTGTACGGAACACGGCGAATAAGGTTTTTGGGAAGCGCTCCGCGCGACTGCTCGCTTCCCTGCAACCACGGGTCGTCTACCTCCTTGAACTGGCGGGTGCGCGACGCGCCGCCGTCTTCTTCGTCAACAACTTCGTCAAGCGAACGCAACAGCAACGGCTTCCTCTCCACTGCAACAGTACGTACACCGCGATTCGATCTGCTGTTTAGTTATGATCCGCGAGATTATACTATTGTTGATTGTGCTGTTGAATACCTCTAGTATATTCGAGATGCATGTCCTAGTTGGTATTGTCGTCATGATCTATATTATGGAATTAATATTTAATTTGGTATTCTCGAAATTGCTTAATTTTCAAACAATCCAAACACCTTATTGTAGGCAATTTCCTGATTTAACTATGGGTTTAGCCGATGCATTGAAGCCGAATAAATTTTCCGGGATGTACTTCAAGAGATGGCAATTAAAGGCCATGCTCTGGTTGCAGACTTTGAAAGTATTCTGGGTGACAGACGGCAAACCTGAGGAAGATTTATCTAAGGAAGCTCAGAAATTTCCAGGAAGCCAATGTTGCGTTTAGAGGATGCATTCTGAGTGTTCTTTCTAACCGTCTTTGTGATGTGTATATGCAAATAGAAGACGAAAAAGAGCTGTGGGATGCACTGGATGCTAAATTCGGTGCAACCGATGCAGGCAGTAACTGTATACCATGGAGTCGTTGAACGACTACAAGATGGTGGATAACCGTTCTATAGTTGAACAGGCACATGAGATACTAATCATTGTGAGAGAGCTCAAACTTCTCAACTGTGAATTGCCTGACAAGTACGTGGCTGGGTACATTATGGTTTTAAGATAGTTTTAGAGTCTAATAAAGTAGTTGTGTCCAAACATGGACAATTTATTGGTAAAGGCTATGAGTGCGGAGGCTTGTTCCGTTTTTTCCTTTCTGATTTTAGTGATATGTCAGTGAACCATATTTGTGATAGTGTTAATGATGATGCAAGTGTTTGGCACTCTCGTTTATGTCACATTAATTTTGGTTTAATGTCTCGGCTATCCATTATGAGTTTAATTCCTACTTTCACCATTGCCAAAGTGTCGTAGCCCGGGGCTTAGACACCGGGGATGCTGGGCACCCCCTTTTAGGTTCGGCAGTGGGCGATGGGGATCGCTCCTGCGATCGCCGGCAAGGCCAATGACGAGCGTAGCAATGAACAAGCAAGTTTACCCAGGTTCGGGCCACCCGGAGGTGTAAAACCCTACGTCCTGCTTCTGAGTATTTATTAGCCAATGAGCAAGTGTTTACAGGTTGCCGGGGAAGTCCCCTGGTGCTCTCTTACGTTCTGCTAAATGGCTACTTACTACTTCTAGACTAAATCTCTAGAAATAGTAACCCAGCTAGAGTCAACCCCTTTGACCAGTGGCCTCGGTCCTCCTTTTATAGTCAAGGGTATACCACAGGTGCCTCGGTCTGCATGGGGGACGCGCTTTTGGCCACGCGCCGAACAAAGACCCTAGGCAGCTTGACTTTGCTGCACTGGCATGCATGCACGGATCAAAGCACTGTAGCTAGGGCGATACGCGCCCTAGATTCACTGCGAACTACTCACTATAGGTTGACTAGATAGGAAACCACTTCCCTGTCGGAGCATTTAATGCTCGATTTGTGCCACACTTCAAGCTCCGACCAGCCCTGCACAGAAGGAGCCTGCCGGGTGGCCACGTGGCATCGATACCCTGCCTGCACTGGGCCCCGGCCCTGACGTAAGCGCCTACGTCAGGAGACACCCTCCCCGGCAAGTGAGCTTCCCGGGGGGCGTCCCGATGGGAATCTTCACGCTGTCATCCGGGGTAACCCCCGTAGCCCGGCTAGTCCTGCTCCAAGGCAACCCCCTTCCCAGGCTGTTGTCGGGCTGGTGTCTTCTCGGGCAGCTCGCACTGTGCTCCCCAGGGTGCCGTCCTTGCGGGGAGCAAGCGAGGCGACCCACGCGTTGAGCAACGGTGGTACCCCGGGTGCCACTGGTGCGACACAAAGGTTCTAAGTGTCATAGTTGCGTGCAATCAAAGCAACCTCGAAAGCCCCACACGGCGGTCGAGGAGAGAAATCTGGCACCTCTAGAACTCATATATTCTGATCTTTGTGAGATGAATGGTGTGTTGACAAAAGGTGGAAAGAGATATTTCATGACATTAATTGATGATGCTACTAGATTCTGCTATGTTTATTTGTTGCGAACTAAAGATGAGGCTTTAGACTACTTTAAAATCTATAAGGCTGAAGTTGAAAATCAATTGGAGAGAAAGATCAAACGTTTTAGGTCGGATCGTGGTGGCGAGTATTTCTCCGATATATTTGATGAGTTTTGTGCGGAACATGGTATTATTCATGAGAGGATGCCTGCCTATTCTCCCCAATCAAACGGGGTCGCCGAGAGGAAAAACTGCACGTTGACTGACGTGTGAATTCCATGTTAGCCACCGCCGGTCTATCTAAGGCATGGTGGGGGGAGGCTCTACTGACTTCATGTCATGTCCTGAATAAAGTTCCAAACAAAAATAAAGAGAAGACTCTCTACGAGGAGTGGATTGGAAGAAAACCATCACTTTCTTACTTGCGCACTTGGGGATGTTTGGTGAAGGTCAACGTTCCAATTCCCATGAAACGCAAGCTTGGACCAAAGACCGTGGATTGTTCGTTTTTAGGATATGCTCAGCGGAGCGTAGGATATAGATTCTTAGTAGTTAAATCCGAGGTATCTGATATGCATATTGACACTATTATGGAATCTCGTGATGCAACATTTTTTGAGAATATTTTTCCTATGAAAAATATGCATAGCATTACTACAATTTCTTCTGAAATATTATTTGAGTCTAGCATACCTGAATCTAATACATCTGATAACGAATTTGAACATCCTGAGGATGATGTTGAGAAGGATGACAATGAAGCTCCTTCCAGGAGTAAGAGACGAAAGATTGCAGAAAAATTTTAGTGATGACTTTGTTGTGTACCTTGTGGAGGATACTACCAAAACCATTGGAGAGGCATATGCATCTCCGGATGCAGATGACTGGAAAGAAGCTGTCCAGAGTGAGATGGACTCCATTCTTTCTAATGGGACTTGGGAGGTATCTGAACGACCCCACGGTTGTAAGCCAGTAGGCTCCAAGTGGGTGTTCAAGAAGAAGCTAAGGCCTGATGGTACCATTAAAAAGTATAAGGCACGGCTTGTGGTGAAAGGCTACACTCAGAAAGAAGGCGGAGATTACTTCGACACCTATTCACCCGTTGCTAGACTTACTATCATTCGAGTACTCCTATCCCTGGCTGCCTCCTATGGTCTTACCGTTCATCAAATGTACGTAAAGACAGCTTTCCTTAACGGAGAGTTGGAAGAGTAAATTTATATGGATCAGCCAGATGGATTTGTGGTAAAGGGTGAAGAGAGAAAGGTGTGCAAGTTACTAAAATTTTTGTATGGACTAAAACAAGCACCTAAGCAATGGCACGAGAAGTTTTACATAAATTTAACTTCTGCAGGCTTTGTCATTAATGAGGCTGATAGATGTGTGTACGATCGCCATGGTGGGAGCGAAGGTGTTAATTTGTGTTTGTACGTGGATGATATTCTAATTTTTGGTACAAACATAAAAGTGATAAATGAGGTCAAGTCGTTTCTATCAAATTGCTTTGATATGAAAGATCTGGGAGAGGCTGATGTTATTGTTAACATTAAGTTGGTTAAGGATGAGAGTGGAATTATTTTGTTGCAATCCCACTATGTTGAGAAGATTTTGAGTCGCTTCGGTTTTACTGACAGCAAACCTTCACCAACACCGTATGACCCCAGCGTGATACTCAGAAAGAACAATGGAGAAGGGAAAGATCGATTGAGATACTCTCAAATAATCGGTTCCCTTATGTACTTAGCTAGCGCTACGAGGCCTAATATCTCTTTTGCTGCGAGCAAATTGAGTAGGTTCACGTCAAACCCGGGTATAGATCATTGGCGGGCACCAGAAAGGATATTACGCTATCTAAAATGTACGATGAGTTATGGAATACATTATTCAGAGCATCCAGCTGTGCTTGAGGGATATTGTGATTCGAACTGGATCTCTGAAGCAGATGACCTGTACGCCACAACCGAGTATGCCTTCATACTTGGTGGTGGTGTAGTATCATGGAGATCTTACAAGCAAACCATATTGACAAGGTCAACTATGGAAGCAGAGCTTGCTGCTTTAGATACAGCCACCTTTGAGGCAGAGTGGCTGAGAGATCTTTTGATGGAATTGCCGGTGGTTGAAAAAACTGTCATAGCATGGGGCTCAGACACCGGGGATGTGCGAGCACCCCCTTTTAGGTTCGGCAGTGGGCGACGGGGATAGCTCTGATGATCGCCGGCGAGGCCAATGTCAAGCGTAGGAGCACAATGAACACGAGAACGCTTTTACCCAGGTTCGGGCCACCCTGAGGTGTAAAACCCTACATCCTGGTTCCGAGTTTGTTATTAGCCAGTGAACTAGGGTTTAGAGGTTGCCGGGGGAGTCCTCGGGTGCTCTCTCTTTCTAGCTAAGTGCTACTTGCTACTTCTGGCTATTACTAGTAGCGAACTGAAAACCGAACCGGACCGAACCAACAACCCTTTGACCGTTGGCAGGGGTCCTCCTTTTAAACTCAAGGGGATACCACAGGTGCCTTGGTGCATGGGTGACAAATGGCAAGCAAAGAACTAGGGCAGCTTGCCCTCGGTGCGTTGGCTTGCATGCAGGATGGGTAGCCCTGCAACTAGGGTCCTGCGTGCCTAGGATTTACACCGGGTCAGTCACTGTAGGCTGATTGGACGGGGAATCCCCTTTCTGTCGGTGCATTTTATGCTTGAGTGTGCTTCACTTCTTGTCCTGACGAACCCTGCGCACGGGGAGCCTGCTGAGCGGCCACGTGGCGTCGCTGTCCTGCCCGCTCGGTCCCGCTCCTGTTACGGGCGCCTGCGCCCGGGGACGCCCTTCCCGGGAAGCGCTCAGGCGGGATTTCTCTTGCTGCCCTCCAAGGCAACCCCCGCAGCCCGGCTAGCCCCGCCAGGCTGGTGGCTTGTCGGGCAGCTTGTGCGGTGCTGCCCGGGGTGCGATCCATCCGGGGAGCAAGCGAGGTGGCCCACGCGTCATGCAGCGGTGGTACCCTGGATGCCACTGGTGAGACAAAACAGTACCGGGCATTCTGATGAACGGTGATAATCAAACGGTTATTACTAAAGTGAACAGTTCAAAGGATAACGCGAAGTCATGAAAACACGTGAGGAGACGTGTGCAGTCTGTCAGGAAATTGAAAATTACATATATTCAAATAGAGAAAACCTGGCAGATCCCTTTACCAAAGGACTATCATGAAATGTGATAGAGAGTGCATTGAGGGAGATGGGGTTGAGACCCATGAAAGTTGTGCCATAGTGGTAACCCAACCTATGTGATCGGAGATCCCTTGAAGTAGAATCTGGGAAGAATGAAGCTATCGGTATAACAGAGGAGAGTATGTTATAACCCTCTCTATGTGAAGATGTGTGACTCTCAAATTGCCGTAAGGCAGGTTGGTGACATGCCTTAATGTGTTAATTACAACTATGAGTAGCGAAAGATGTTGTCTTATAGAGTATTCTTGAAAGAACACACCTATATGAGTCCGACTGTCTAATGTCGCAGTCTATGAGATTTGGGTAATCTCTAGTAACTCATGAAGAGACCACGGAGTACGACGCATATGCTCCACCCGCGGTGTAGACTGCTGATAGCCCAGTATTCGTTGACTTTGAGTGAAATATATTTCACGCCAGCTTGCAATTCAAGGCTTAGTCCGTTGTGAGTGTGGATGGATGTAACTTAAAGTTTTAGGCAGAAGTTCAACTTAACAGTCTCTGCTGAAACACTAGTATATAAACAAGTAGTGAGAACAGGCAAATCTCTAAATGGGTATTTGAGATCTGGTGGGGGATTGTTAGAATTTGGTGGGCCTGATCAGCCCAAGCCCAAGTTTCAATAAATTCTGAAAATCTCAAAGACCCATTCATGAAGTGGGATGACGAGAGTGGAAATGAGAATAGTCGCACCTTGCTAGTTTAGAGGGAGTGAGACCAACATATAAGGGATGTTGCTTCTCACCTAGTAAGCAAGTGAGCAAAGGAAATCCCCACGCGCACTCCTCCTCCTCCTCCGCTCGCCTCGCCTCGTCACGACATCGGTGCGGGGCCGGGTTTCTTATCTTTTTGTCACGCGCGCGAGGTATTTTTGGAATCTGTTACGGACGCATGCGGATTTTGTGTTTCCTAAACTGAACCGACCAATATGTAAAGCCGCCTCGTCCCTCCGACCAGTACGCAACACAACTGAACTAGGGTTTCGCCTGTCTCTCTTTTGCATCGTCATCGTAGTCTACTCAATCCCGAGCGCCGGCGTGCACCAGCGATCGAGAGAGCAGGTCTCCGGAACCTTTCGCCTTTGTGATCCTGTATGGGAGAGGGCGAATACAGGTTTTTGGGAAGAGCTCCGCGCGACTGCTCACTTCCATGCAACCACGAGTCGTCTACTTCCTCGAATCGGCGGGTGCGCGACCCGCCGCCGTCTTCTTCGTCAAGCGAACACAATAGCAACGACTTCCTCTCCACCGCAACAGTACGTACACCGTGATTCGATCTCCTGTTTAGTTATGATCTGCGAGATTATACTATTGTTGATTGTGATGTTGAATACCTCTAGTATATTCAAGATGCATGTGCTAGTTGGTACTGTCGTCATGATCTACATTATGTAATTAATCTTTAATTTGTTATTCTTGAAATTGCTTAATTTTCCAACATCTTGTTGATTAACCGTCTTAATACTAGAGCCATGCTTCAAAAGAGGAATCTCCATCTTCCATCATATGAATGTGTCCTTTGTGCTAATCACATCATAGAGTCTAATGTGCATCTCTTTTTTGAATGCTCATTTGCAGTTGCATGCTAGAGATACTTATGCCCTGGTTTCATTCCATAACTGATGCACATTCCAATTTCAATCATATTAAGCAGCTTCTCCATGAGCCATTCCATACGGAGATCGCTACATTTGTCACATGGAGTATATCGAAGAATAGGAATTCCTTTACATTCCAAGACGTTCAGCCAAACTATATAGATGTAGAGGTAGCAAGAACATGATGGCGTGCATTGCTGATCCAATCAATTTGGACAATAAAATGATAAGACGAGCACAAATATATATGTAAGAACAGTAGTACAGAAGGAGCCACGGAAGCACCCCCATCAGTAGCGGGTATTAGAAAACCGCCACTGATGACTCCCCCGTTAGTGGCGGGTGGCACAAAACCGCAATTGATGCTCGGTTCGAGAAACCCAAAAGAAAAAAAAAATCCAAAAACCACCATCAGTGGCAGGTCCCCTAAAATCAGCCAATAAAGACACCCCCCTTCCCTTCAGTGGCCATACTATCAACGGTTGTTTTAGCTCCAAGATCCGCTACTAATGACCCCCCCCCCTCACTCATCAGTAGCGTCTTTTAGCTAAAAATTCGTCACTAATATCAGTGATTTCAAGGGGGGAATAATTATGTTTTATTTTTTACATATATGATCACTATCTTAGTTCTAAATCATCTTCTGTGACAAACACCATGTTGTATAATTGTTCTAAAATGTTAAGCATAAAAAATAAATTATTTTGCAAAAAAAAAATCATATTTTCCTGATCTTTTTTGAATTAGTTATGATTTTTACAATTTTCAGGAATTATTAGTGGTTGGTGTGTTGCTAAACGCAGCCACTAAAGGGGAGGGGTCATTAGTGGTGGTTTTTTAGCTACAAAACCCGCCAATGATGACCCCCCCCCCTTTCAGTGGCAATTTTTAAGTACAAAAACCCCACCTTAAAAATTGTAAAAAGAGCATAACTAATTCAGAAAAATATTATTCTTTTTTCTGAAGTCTTCATTTTTATTGCGCATGAAATGGGAAGTTTAAATCTGCATCCTCTTGTGGCCTAGATGATTGGACAAACTCTTTTTTAAGTGTTGACGATTGGATCAAATTGTGTGGGTTTCTTATGGCCTACTTGAATTTATTGATTTTTTTTTCAGTGATACAACCGAATTGAAATGTGTTTGTGTCATGCTTAATCAACGAGGGGCCCGCTAAATGTTTTTGGGTTTTCTACAAGAGAAAGATTCATTCGGTCGGTAGCCACCAATCTTTGTACAGGATTACTCCCTCCGTTTCGGTATACCAAGGAAGTTCTCCAATTCATGTTAACCAAGGAATTTTCCGCCCTGTTTCCTCACGTGGAATAAAGAGGAGGGTCACATATCGATAAAGAAATAGAATTTGAGAGATCGGCTAGAGAACGGCGCTAAAAATTGAAACGAAGGGAGTAGCAGCTTAGGACATACACAGTCCAGTTTTATTTTTGTTGAGGGAAAGCTTTGATCATCAAAAATAGTTACATCTTTTGTCCGTAGGAAAAATAAAGCTAGGCGGATCATCGTCCCAAGTACAAGATAATTTCTCAGAACAACTATGTCCGGCTATCTCATGTGCCACCATGTTGGCCTCCCGAGAGGACAAAACTCAAAGGAAATCTTGCAGTCTTAGAAAATTGCCGCAGCTAGAGGAGTGGAGAAACCATCATGAAGCATCATGTCAATGACCATCATATTGTCCGATTGGATTATGAACATGTTACACTCAATATGTAGAGCCAAGCAAAGACCTTCTCAAAGAGCATATGCTTCCTCCATCATCGCATCATAAACAAAAGGAAAATCACAGTGCCGGAGCACGGTCTCCGGCACCGAGGATGCCAAGCACCCCCCTTTTGGTTCAGTGGAGGGCGAGGTGATCGCTCCGGTGATCGCCAGCGTGGCGATAGACATGAAGTGTAGACACAAGAGTTTTACCCAGGTTCGGGCCACCCGGAGGTGTAATACCCTACATCCTGCTTTTAGTTGTATTCACAAGTTTGAGAGCGTACAGATCACCCGGGGAGTTGCCAGGTTGGCTACTTAGGTAAACGCTATGCTATGTTCTACTCACTCGGGTTTGAACTGAGCTGAACCCTTTGACCGATGGCATTGTACTCCTTTTATAGACAAGGGGATACCACAGGTGCCTATGCATGCAGGGTGACACGTCCCCTAGACGCGTGTCACGGCCGCATGGAATACAATTTTACTCATCCGTACAGGACGCCATGCAGCGCCCAGTCCACTGTATACGGTAGAAAAAAATGGTTCTTAGGGTAGCCGCTCTAGCCTTGCTCAGCAAGACTAGGCCTGCCGATAAGGCTCCTGTCGGTGCATTAAATGCACTGCGCCCGCCGTCTTGTCCTGCCTTCACTGTTCTGCGGGTCCCGCCTGCATGCCCGAGCACGGGTTGCTGGGGTGCACCTTCCCGGCTAACGCACCGGCTAGTTGCCGGGAGGCGTTCCTTCGATTTCCCGGGACCGGGGTTCCTGGGAGCATCTTGTACTCGGCCCTTAGCTTTAGCTACAATAGGGGTCGTCTCCTCGAGGCAGGTTCCAGGGCTCGTCGCTTTCTGGGAGTCCTTCCTGATGGGACTCCGTCACTGGCGACCCACGCGTCCCGTATCAGTGGGACCCCATGGGCCACTGGTACGACAATAGCCCCAGGGCATGGGCCGACAGCCTTGAAGCTTCCCGCAAGTGCTATCCTCGGTCGGTTGCCGGGCTACGCCCTATCCGACGCGTGGGTCCCAAGGGGGAAACTCCCTGGCACCCGGCCTCGTGGGCCGCATTTATAGTTCCACTTCTGCGAGCGAAACGGTCGGGCGCACGATTTCGTGCCTTGTCTCCCTTAATCACCAGAGAGTTAAGGCCACGTCGCACACCCCCCTCTTAATCTCTGATTCTTTAGGACTCTTTATTGCCGATCGTAGGGGTGTCCGTTGCAGTCCGCCAACCCCGATAAATACCCAAGGCCGGCGGCGGGGCACTCCCCATTGTCTCTCGCTCTTGCCATCACCTCCTCCCAAGCTCTCCGCTCCCCAACTCCAATCGAACCACCTCTCCACCTCCGCCGATGTCTTCCAAGGGCCAGAATTGTCCCAAGGGGAGCACCAGCAAAGGGGATAAGGCCGGCAAGAAGGAGCTGTCGGACAGGGCCCGGAAGGAGGAGGAAATGCGGGCTAAATTCGCCTTCTTCCCCCTCGGGTAAAACAGCGAGGGGGTCGACAAGCTGGACTTGGCGCTGGCCACCAAGCACAATGAGCACGGGCCGACGCGGGTCCTTCCCATCAGAGCGGAGCGCAATGGGCACTACTTCTGGATCTTCGGGAGGTTCATCCTTGTCGGGTTCGTGCCGCCGCACTCCTACTTGCTCTCAGCCATCATGGAGAGCTACGGGCGCCTCATGGCGCAGCTTCACCCCACGTCGTTCTTCACATTGGTCTTTTGCAACACCTCTGTGAAGCGTTCATGGGGATGATGCCGTCGGTGGCGCTATTCCGCCACTACTACTACCCGAGGGTGGAGAAGAAGGCCCCCTGTTGTCGTCGCACGGTGCTCCGACACCGGGGGTGTGCGGTCACGGCCCCCTTTTAGGTTCGGTAGGAGCGTCGGGGCAGTGCCCCCGGCGATCGCCGGCACGGCCGATGAGGCCCGGCGGGGCCGGTGAAAGGAAGTACTAGAAAGTGCGCGCTAATCCGAGAACAAATACACGCACGTTTTTTACCCAGGTTCGGGCCACCCGGAGGTGTAAAACCCTACGTCCTGCTTGTCTGAGCTGATATTGATTTAGAATGAGGAGTTTACAAGTTGCTGGGCAAGTTCCCCGGGCTTTCTCCCTCTGGTTAGGTACCTCCTCCTACCCTTTGCTAGTGCTGGAAGCCGACTATGAGCTGGTCACCCAGTTGCCTGCTCGAGCCAACTAATCTTCTGCCTAGCCTTTTCACCCTACTCGGAACTGGACCAACCCCCTGACCGTTGGCATGGGTCCTCCTTTTATACTCAAGGGGATGCCACAGGTGCCACGGTGCATGAGCTACAAGTGTCGGGCGGGGAGGCATACAACTCCCCCCGGTGAGCTGGTGGCGCGCATGGATGCCACCTCCGCCGCTAGGGGTCTAAAAACCCTAGAGTAGGATCGGACAGCCCCTGTTCCTTTGATCGGACGGGTAACAACCCGCCGGTCGGCTCATTTACTGAGCCGTGCGCTTTACTCCTTGCCCTGGTGGGACCGCGCATCCCACGCCCGCCACGCGGCCTCGCGTGGCGCTATTGATCTGACCACTGGGCCCCGCGCCTGAGGCGGGGGCATGCGCCCGGGAACCCCCTGTCCCGGCAAGTCGACCCCGGAAGCACCCGGGCCCAACGCACTCGGGAACCTCCCCCGGGAAGCAGCTTCCCGGGAGGTGCCCAAGCGAGAATGTTCCCCGAAGGCCCGCTAGCCCCTTCCGGGCTGGTAGCTTGCCGGGCTGCTCATAGGCGCTGCCCGGGACGAAACCTTCCCGGGAACTCGGGAATGGGGCCCACGCGTCGCGTAGCGGTGGTACCCCGAGTGCCATTAGTGCGGCAGTAGCCCCCGGGTGTGGGCCGGCATCCCCTATTCCCGGAAGAGCCTTCCTCCTGTTCGATTGGAGACCCTCAGGACATGGGTAAGGGGGATCTCCTGCGAGATCTTCCAATCAACGGAGTTCCCGCCGGGGGTTTCCTCTCTTCACGCCGGCGTCAAGGCGCTCAGCGACATCGTCGGCGCCGTCCCGCCCTGCAACGAGTGGGGGTTGATGGACGACACCCCCACCCGGGTCACGCACGCTCCCCCGTAAGTGCCCCGCGAGAAGCAGGTGGTCGAGGAGAGTGGGGGTGCATCCGAGCCCAGCTGGCCCTCCCTCCAGTCGCTGGACGATGAGGCAGGCCAGGCGGCTGCGTCCCCGGAGGTCGTCGCCGTGGAGGCCGATGACGAAAGCAGCGACAGCGCGCCCCTGATCTTGAGGAGATCGAGGGCGTTTGCCGCGGCCGCAGCCATCTCCTCGACGGCAACGTCCGCCCTGGTAGCGCCCCCAACCTTGCGGCGGCGGCCGCTTCAGGGGCGCCCGTTGGCACCTCGACGGCATCCGCAGCAACAGGGGCCGCAGGTGCCTCGGCGGCGGCCTCTGCCCCAGTGGCAGCCGCCAGCACTGTGGCGGCATCCAGTCGTGGGGCGCACGCCGGTACCCCGGCAGCGCCGACGCCTGCAGGGGTCGCCGGTGCCCCGGCAACGGCCTTCGCCCCGGCAGCGAGGGCCTCCGCGAGTTCGGCTTCCGGCGCCGCGGCGCCTTGCCGTCGACACCCGGAGCTCTTCGGGTCACGACGACTCCTCGGGCGCCCACGGCGCCACCTGCTCGGGTTGTCTTCCGGGGCTTCGCGCTCCGACGTAACCCCCCAAAATCCTCCTCGCCGGCGGGTGCCAGCAAGAGGGCGAGGAGCGACTCCCCGCCCGGTACACCAAGCAAGAGGGCACGCGAGATGCCGGCGGCGGCGCCGACCCCACCGCTGTAGGGATCAGCAGCGACGCGGGCGCGCCCCTTGGCGACCCAGCCCCAACGGAGGCAGGGCTGGCAGCCGGTATGTCTTCGTCACTCCTCTGTAATTGCAATCTTTGTTAGCCAAACTCATGAACATACCTTCTTTCTGCAGTGAGCGACAGCTCGCCCGCGGCAAGCCTCTTGGACACTCCCGCCGGCGTAGGCGAGGCAGGGGAGGCTCCCCCGGCAAGCCAGTTGGCCGCACAAGGTAACTATGCTGGTCACCCTTGCACGTCTTCAATAGCGTCATCCTTTGCCGATCCTCATGCTTTTCGTTGTTGCAGGCACAAGTGCGCTCATGCCTGGAACGGTCGCGACTGTGGTCGATCTTGACTCGGTCAATGAGGCCGTGGGGGCGGAGGTGGAGCCGGAACCGGCTCTCTCGTCCAGCCCCGCTGCGGCGGTCGTAGCGGCAGCAGTGGACCCCGCCGCCGCCGCGACTGCGCCTGGTGATGCGCCCGCAGCTGCGGGCGCGGCCGGCGCGGGTTCACCCGTCGCCCCGCAGGGGGCAGCCCCCACCGGGGCAGGGGGACTTCACCAACCCTGGTGTCCCCAGGCGCAGGGGAAGTTGCCGGGGAAGGACAGCAAGACCCCCAGTAGCAGGATGGCGACCCCGCGCACAGCCCCACATCGGCAGCAGGGGCTTCATCGTCCTCGGCGCTCTCCCCGGTATCGACCTCGGCACCCTTGCCGGGGTCGCTTGGAACCCCCTTACTTGGGATCCGAGCATCTTCGAGCGGGGGCACCGGTTCCTGGACGCCGTCAGGGATCAGCAATTGGCTTTCGTCACCTCCTTCAACAAGGTGAGGGAGCACCACACCGCCGCCAAGAATCAGCTCGGCGAGGTGCGGGAGGCCGTGCAGAGAGAACGGCGTGAACTGTCCCGACTGCGCGAGGAGACGCGCCTTGCCGAAGAGGAGGCGCGGCTAGCCCGGCAAGCCCTGGAGGGCACCCGGTAGCCGGTGGTCTCGGAGGCCGAGCTCCAGCGGCAACTGGAGGCCCAGTGCGCGGAGCTCCAAGGGAAGCTCGACTCGATGTCAGCCACCCTTGAGGCGACCAGGAAGGAACACGCCGAGGTGGTCGAGGCGGCCCAGGCCCGGCTGGACGAGAAGAGCGTCCTGATCGCTAACTACCGTGGCGAAATCCAGGGCCTCCGCGTCATGCTGGAGGTGCAGGTCAAGGCCGCCGTCGACGCGGCGAGAGCAGCGGCTCGGCACGAGGCCGAGCTCAACTCTGCCAAGGACAGAGCGGCCAGGCTTGAGACCGAGCTAGCCGCCGTCCAGGAGGAGCTCGTCAAGGCTGGCGAGGACAATGTGGCCAAGGCCGCAGAGCTCGAGAAGCTGGCGGGCCGCCTCAGCAAGGCTAAGAAGGCCGTGCACGACGCTCGACTCCATCATGGCATGCTGATCGGGCAGCGGCAGTTCGAGACGGAGAAGCTGCTGAAGATCGCCCAGTCGCTGCGCGACCTGCTGCCCAAGTTCGAGCTGCAGGCGGTGGAGGTGGATGGGACGGATGTCATGACGCTGATCCCCTTCTTTTCTGACTTAGTGGGGAAGCTTGGGGCGCTTGACGTCCGGATCGCCAAGTACGGCGCCAACGAAGTCGCCAACTGCGCTCGGGAGGTTGCCGGGACAATCCTCCCACGGATTCATCTCCGGGACCTGGAGTTTCCCTTCGAGTCCCTGCTGGACGCTTGGTCCGACAGCGAGGACGAGCCCACGCACACCCAAGCAGTGCACGAGTTCGTCGACGAGGTCGTCAAGTGGATGCAGATGAAGCCGGAGCCTGATCTCCCCGCCGACCCCCCGGCCGAAGACGGCGACAACTAGTTGCCGTAGCCCCCATCCGAGCTCGTTGCTCCCAATGTAGCTTCCCTAGTTTGCTTTCCTGCAAGTATGGCGCTTAGCGCCGTTTGAACAATCATCTTTTTATTAGTCCATGTAATCATTCAGCACTCGGTCAATCAAGCTTTTTAATTTGCTCAATTTTTGTCCCTTGTTCCCGGGGCTGCCTCGCGAGCAGCTCCCTTAGCCTTTGCGTGCTATGCCTTGTGTTGCCGGGGACTCGCGCGCCTCACCCTTGACCGGACCAGGGACCCAGGACGGTCCCGCAGTGCCGACCTAGGGTCAAGCGGTAGTCGGCGAGCCAGTCCACTTGCGGGGTAACTACTCCAAGCCATGCCCTCTCGGGACAGACCCGAAAGCCACACGGGGAGCGCACTCCCCCCGCAAGCGTCCTCCTCACACCCCGGCCACGCGCCGATTCCGGGGCCACACTTGGCGAAGCAGCGTCCAATTCTTAGTTAATTAAGTTTTTCGACATGTTCATTGTTCCCGGTGCTGTCTAGCGGGGTGGCCCTTTTAACCTTTGCGTGTTTCGCCTTGTGTTGCGGGGGACTCGCGCACGCCTCACCCTTGACCAGACCAGGGACCCGGGATGGACCCACGGTGGCAACCTGGGGCCAAGCGGTAGCGGGGAGCCACTCTACTTGCGGGGTAACTACTCCAAGCCGCGCCCCTCTGGGACGGACCCGCGAAGCCCCACGGGGAGCGCACTCCCCCCGCAAGCATCCCTTCAACACTCTGGCTACGCGCGGGATCTGGGCCCACACCCAACGAGACGGTGCTCAATTTCGTTCAGTTCTTAGCGAATTCAGCGTTCATGTTCAGACACTTAGCTTTTCCGCTCAGTCCAATGCCTCGTGACGCTCGGCGGTAAAGTGCAGCTGGGGCACTGCCTTGGTAGGAACCCACCTTGGGTACCTATTCAAGGGAAACGGTTTCTGAGGGATGCGGCAGGAGCGCGGAGGCAGGATCGCCGCCCGCGCCAACCGCTGACGACGATGCTACCAACACGCTCGTGCGGCAACCCTCGCCTTCAGGGAGGAACCCTAGCTTAGGAGGGCTCCACCCCGGGAGCGGCCGCAAGACGGCAATAACGTCTTCGCTGCCGACTGCGCCCCACCCCGAGCGGCGGGCATGGGTGGCGAGGAGGTTATAGCCTCCCAGCGACAGCCCCCGCCACTGGAGAGACCTGGTTTTTTCTGGGGAGCTCGTCCCAAGGGATGTGACAACCCTTGTTGCCCGGGAGAAAAACTGCTCGAGGGCCGTGGCAGGGATGCGGTGATGGGCCAGAACGGGCGGCGGGCGCCGGCACCGGCGCCATCACAGCGTCCTTGCAACGACCCGCGCCTGAAAAAGGCTCTCTCAGAGGGAATGCGGCCGGGTCTCTATGATAGTGCACCTGTCGGCACAAGGCACAGATGGCATGCACTACCATAGAGTCTCCGCGGCAGCCCCTGCTCCTTGCGGAGGTGTCTTATGGAGGGGCGCGGCAAGGGCACTGCGGCAATGCACCCCGTCAGCGCCGGACGCTGATGGGATGCACCACCACAGTGCCTCCGCGACGACCCTCACCCAGGAGCCGCCCACTTGAGGAAACGCGGCAGGGGCACGGCGGTAGTGCACTACCACCGTGCCTCTGCGACGCCCCTCGGGGCAGGCTCGAAGGGGGGATGCGGCAGGGGCGCGATGGCACCGACGGGATGCGGCAGGGCCACCCGGAGGTGTAATACCCTACGTCCTGCTTGTCTGAGCTGATATTGATTTAGAATCAGGAGTTTACAAGTTGCCGGGCAAGTTCCCCGAGCTTTCTCCCTCTGGTTAGGTACCTCCTACTACCCTTTGCTAGTGCTGGAAGCCGACTATGAGCTGGTCACCCAGCTGCATGTTGGAGCCAACTAATCTTCTGCCTAGCCTTTTCACCCTACTCGGAACTGGACCAACCCCCTAACCGTTGGATGGGTCCTCCTTTTATACTCAAGGGGATGCCACAGGTGCCACGGTGCATGAGCTACAAGTGTCGGGCGGGGAGGCATATAACTCCCCTCGGTGAGCTGGTGGCGCGCATGGATGCCACCTCCGCCGCTAGGGGTCTAAAAACCCTAGAGTAGGATCGGACAGCCCCTGTTCCTTTGATCGGACGGGTAACAACCCGCCGGTCGGCTCATTTACTGAGCCGTGCGCTTTACTCCTTGCCCTGGTGGGACCGCGCATCCCACGCCCGCCACGCTGCCTCGTGTGGCGCTATTGATCTGACCACTGGGCCCCGCGTCTGAGGCGGGGGCATGCGCCCGGGAACCCCCTGTTCCGGCAAATCGACCCCGGGAAGCACCCGGGCCCAACGCACTCCGGAACCTCCCCCGGGAGGTGCCCAAGCGAGAATGTTCCCCGAAGCCCCGCTAGCCCCTTCCGGGCTGGTAGCTTGCCGGGCTGCTCATAGGCGCTGCCCGGGACGAAACCTTCCCGGGAACTCGGGAATGGGGCCCACGCGTCGCGCAGCGGTGGTACCCCGGGTGCCACTGGTGCGACACCTGTCCTCGGGGGTAGTGTTCCGATTCCGCGACAGGATCAAATCGGAATTCATCGAGCTAGGGAAGCAGAAGATCGAGCACGAATGGTGCCGCGACTGTTGCTAGGGTGCGCACCGACGAGCTCCAGGAGTTCCACGAGGAGCCCCTCGGGCCTCCGAACGGCTCTGACGACTGGACGCTCCGCGACCCAAAGGAAGAGGAGCCGGCCCCGATCTGTGTGAAGATCAAGGCGCTCCGTGAGGCCGGGCTCACGGACATGGATAAGGCGCGCCACTTCATCGGGAGGCGCGTGGCCCCCCTGAAGCGGTGCTTGCATCCGGTGTGGATGTACACCGAGGCCGGCGACCTGACCCGGCTGCAGTGCACGGACTTCCTCTCGAAGGAAGTGCAGTTCTGGGTGAAGGCTATCACCGGCGAGGACGAACCCTACCGGCTGCTCCCGCCTAGAGCGCACTCGTTCCACGCCGGGATCCTGAACCAGGGAGCCCGAGATCTCCCACTCTGCGACGAGTGGGGGATCGTGGAGGACCCCTCGGCGCAACCCTCACCCCCGCAGCTCTGGTCCCGGAAGGGCAAGGAGCCGGCTGCCGACTCGGGGAAAGGGGGCCAAGGCCAGGCCTCCGCCAAGGAAGAGGGCTCGGACTCCGACAACTCCTCATTGGGCGACAGAGGAGACCTCCGCGACGAGGACGGCGACGTTCCCCCGGCAACCGGCGAAGTCGTGCCAGAGAAGGACGACGAGAAAGATGACGTCCCCCTGGTCCGTGGCGGAGCGGGCGGGCAGGCGGGAGGCCAACCCGCAGCTCCAGGAGCCTCACGGCGAAGCGGGGGCTGTGCCTCCGGCGGCAGTGGCGCGGCTGCAATAGCTGCCCCAACCACCCTGGCAACTCCGACAGCTCCCCCCCGTGCAAAGCGGCCCTCCCGCGACGAGCATCCTGCCGGACAGGGTGCTCAAGCTCAAGCCGGCGGGGTAAGTCCAATGTCGTTCAGAACAACTTTGTTTTCACGAAATTATTTTGTGCCTGACTAATCTATTTTTGCGTTTTCCAGTTCGTCGAGGGAGAGGGGGCAGACCGGCGTGTTGCCGGCTGCCCCAATCAAGAAGCCTCGCCCGGCATTGGGCGGCAGCGACCAAGACCCTGCGGTTGCGACGGCGGCAGCGGCCGCGAGGGACCGAAGGATCACCGACTCGAGCTCACGGGGCACTGGCCCGGCGGCAGATACGCGCAAGTTCGAACACTTCCCTTACTATTCGCGCCAATCCCCACGCTTGACGTAGGAGCCGTTCATGCAGTTGCCGGAGGGGTTCTGGCTGCGCCCGCACCTATAGAGGTGCGGGTCATCGACCTTACTGGTGAGGTCGACGACGATGCTCCGGCGGAGGTTGCCTCCGTCGGAGCCCTTCAGCAATCGGTCACGGCGCCTGCTGGGGCCGCGACTGCTGCCACCGATGATGCCACGTAAAGGAGCCATCTGAGGCGGGCGGCACAGAGCAGCCTCCGCCAGCCGGGGCGAGCGGTGGTGCCCCGGAGAAGCCCCCGAGCCCCCAGCTCGCCCCTTCGGACGAGCTGATGGGGCGCGTAGAGATAAACAAAACTTTTCCTACGCGAACTCCCAAGATCTAGCCGAGGTAGAAGGCCACAAGGATTACCACTAGATGCGCAGTTGCGGATTATCGATGCAGCGCCTTGATGCAGTGCAGTCCCTCGATCCGATCCAGCCGATCCAATCCCGCGATCGTCGAAGTGCTGAACGTACAGCACCTCTGCCGGTATCCACACGTGCGAGGAGGAGCTCCGGCGGCGGACTGCTAGGTCCGGTGCGACGGTTGGACTGAATGGGGCTAGGGTTCTCAACGCATGAGAGTTGCGAACCGTACCCCTTAGGCATCCCACGCCCCTACTTATATACCGAGTGGAAGTGGGCTCCAGTACTTGTGGCCCATCCACTCTGCGAGTCCAACTCGCATTGTCAGTTCATTTCCGGTTTGGGTCCAACCTGACCAAATACTTGCTCCCGCTCTTAAGTGTGTGACCCCGCAGGCTCATGGCGACTTGTACACGATTGGAGTCCGACTCTCAATCGATCAATCGTAGCGGCTCCTAGCAGAACGTGCCGACTCCCAAGTACCATCGAGTCATGACGACGTACCTTCCAATGTGACATACGTCTTAGTCCCTTTTGCCTCACGATATACCTTGTCGAACTATAAGCGATTAATCGTCATCCCTTTAATAGTTCAACTCTCTTCTCGATCCGTGATATATGATTCATCCGACTAACTCTTAGTCGATCGACCCGGTTAACAGTTAACCGAGTCGCACATGGCCATGCTTCCCGAATCATATCACTCGAGAGGGCCCAGAGAATATCTCTCCAGTCGGAGGGGCAAAATCCCATCTTGGTTATCCATATCACACAGCTTGATTCTCAGTCAACCCGAACTCTGCCTTTATAACTGCCCTGTTACGGAACAACGTTTGACAGAACCTAAGTTGGTGATCCACAACTCGGATTGTGCGATAACCTCAGGTCTAAGGATTACATTGATTGAGACATGCGAATGACGACCTACTCGTTGCATCTCAATATGGGTCAATCCGACTCGCTAAACTCTTTAGCCGAGTCCGTGTAAGCTGGAATGACATCATCATGCCCATGACAAGTGGAACCGAGTCATTAGCCAACTTCCACATTAGTCTAGGTTATGTGTCCAGCACAACCTCAATGACTAAGGACAATTTAGTATGAACAACATGAATAAATAGTTCCACAATCAAATCACATATTCAATGATACATATCAGATGTTCAAACAAGGACAAGTTAATAATCTTTATGAATACATTGGGAATTACATCATACGTGATTGCCTGTAGGGAATATTCCTGGGAGCAGGGGAGCTTGCCGGGCGGACTTCTGGTCGGATCACCTTCGACCCCAGCATGTTCCAGCAGGGTACCAAGTCATCGACAACATCCAACAACAGCAGCGGATGTTCGTCGATTTCTTCAACGACGCGTAGCAGCATCATGCCCGCGTAGTGGCGGAACTGGGCGCAGCGTGATGGGAGGCGGAGGAGCAGCGCACCGAGCTGCAGGGGCACCGGGAGGAGCGCTAGCAGGCGCGGCAAGCCGGGGCAACGCCTGTTGTGCAAGGGGTGCCGGAGGCGCAGGTCCTCCAGCAGCTGAGAGATCTCCAGCAAGAGCACCAGCGGGAGCTCGAGCTAGTGAAGGCCACACACGCCAAGAGCGAGGAGGAGCACCTGGCGGCTCTAGACTCGTTCCAAGGGCGTCTCTGAGAGAAGACGGATTTACTGTCCGGCTACTCCCTGGAGATCCAGCACCTCTGCCGCGAGGTCGGAGAGCTGGAGACGCCGGCCGCAACAGTCGCCGAAGCCTCAGCATGCCGGGAGAAGGAGCTGCAGGACCAGGCCCGCTCCCGGGAGCGCGAGCTTGCGGGGCAGCTCAAGGCCGCCCAAGATGCCAGCTCGTCCCTTCAGGGCGAGCTCGACATGGTGTGGCAGGAACTCCGGCTGATCGACGACGACAACACCAAGAAGGCGTCGGAGATCGGTAGGCTGAAGTTTGAGTGCCGCGAGCACAAGCTACAGACTCAGGAGGCTCACGGTGCATGCATAGAGCTGCGGGCCTGTAGGACAGGGGAGGTGGCCAGGCTGAAGAAGCTGGCCGACTCAGCGGTGGAGGCGCTGCAGGGGTTCGACATCCCTGTGGCTTCCTTCGATGGGGCATACATGGGGAGGTTCACTTCATTCTTCGCCGACTTCTTCGGTCGGCTGAGCGGCTTACAGAGCGGTGTCACGGCCTTCGAGGACCGGCAAGTCGGCCTTGCGGCCAAGCCGGTCGCCGGCAGATTCTCACCCTGGTCCACTCCACCCACCCCGACTTCCCGTTCGAGTCGGTCTTCGATGCCTGGTCGGACGAGGAAGAGGTCAAGACCCACCAGGAGGCGGTGCAAGGCGTCGTGGACGAGATGGTGGCGCGTATGCGGGGCAAGGTCGATGAAGACGAAGCCACCGCTGAGGAGGTTGCCGGAGAAGCCCCCGATGCCGAGGACACCCCTGACAGCGACGCAGCCGCCCCGGGAGCACCTCCCGCGTAGTTCCCTTCCTTCTCATTTTTTTTATTTCCCTGCAAGTGGCACGTGGTGCCTTAGAACTTTTTGTGTTAGCTTACCCTTGTCATTATCAGTGTTACTCGTCAACTTGTTTTGGCCTAGCTTTAATATATATCCGATGTTATTTTCACTTGCTCCTTTGCCTAAAACTAGCTTGCCGGGGAGGGGCTCTGTCCTTCCCGTGTTTTAGCCTTGCGTATCCTGGGACTCACCAACCACATGCTTGGCCAGACTAGGGACCCGAGACGGACCCGCGGTGCTGACCTAGGACCAATCAACAGCGGCTAGTCACTCCGCCTGCGGGTTAAATACCCCAGCACGCACGTTGTCGTACCAGTGGCACCCGGGGTACCACCACTGCGCAACGCGTGGGTCGCCTCGCTTGCTCCCCGCAAGGACTGCACCCCGGGCAGCCCGGTGCAAGCTGCCCGGGAAGCCAACAGCCCGGCAGGACTAGCCGGGCTACGGGGGTTGCCTCGAATGGCAGCACGAAGGTTCCCTTCAGGGCGCCCTCCGGGAAGGTCACTTGCCGGGGAGGGTCTTCCCTAGCGTAGGCGCTTACAACAGGGCCAGCACC
This sequence comes from Brachypodium distachyon, assembly GCF_000005505.3. Classification (NCBI taxonomy): domain Eukaryota; kingdom Viridiplantae; phylum Streptophyta; class Magnoliopsida; order Poales; family Poaceae; genus Brachypodium; species Brachypodium distachyon. Next base: position 12,312,453 of record NC_016132.3, on the reverse strand, counting down.
TAGAGCAAGCAGAGTATTGGCACCACGTGGCCGCCCGGCAGGCACCTTTTGCACAGGGCTGGTCAGGGCGTGGAGTATGGCACAAGCAAGCATTAAATGCTCCGACGGAAGGGTGGTTTCCTGTCAAGTCAGCCCACAGTGAGTGGCCCGCTGTGAATCCAAGGCACGGACCGCCTGAGTTACAGTGCTTCGTACCATGCATGCATGCCAGTGCAGCAATTGCAAGCTGCCTAGGGTCTTTGCCCGACACTTGTCCCCCATGCACCCGAGGCACATGTGGTATCCCCTTGAGTATAATAGGAGGACCAGCGCCAATGGTCGGGGTGGGTTGGGTTCTCTCTAGATTGCACTTTAGTGGAGTTAGAGTTCGGGTCTTTAGCCGAAAGTAGCAAGTAGCCCCTTAGCAGAAAAGGAAGAGAGCGCCCGTCCCCGGCAACTTGTAAACACTTACTCATTGGCTAATACAAACTTAGAAGCAGGACGTAGGGTTTTACACCTTCAAGTGGCCCGAACCTGGGTAAAGAGGCATGTGCATCGTACGCTCGTCATTGGCCTCGCCGGCGATCACCGGAGGTATCCCCAGCGCCCACTGCCAAACCAAAAAGGGGGTGCCTCGCATCCCCGGTGTCTAAGCCCTGGGCTACGACATCTAGCGCGCCTTGTAGGGGGGCATGTGGAGAGCTCACCGGAGACCACCGGTGCCGTTGTCTACAGCTACGTCAGCTTCGTCTTCTCCGATGACAGAACCCGTAGCTATGACTCTCGGATCGACCCGCGTGGTGCCCCAGCGGCGCACATGCGATCATACGACGTGCAGCCCACGTCACAAGGCCAGGAGAACCCTGAGCCCTCCCGGGTGCAACAACAGTCGCAGCTGCCACCTCCGCCTCCTCGGCTGTCGGCGGACAACCGGCTGAGGGGGCCAGCGGCTCCCATAGCCAGAGCCAGTCGCGCGCGTGGCCATGACATTGCCCGCGCCAGCCAACGAGTCCACTCGTGGGCCGAGGACGTGCAGCGGCAGCTGTGCCAAGAGCACAGTGCGTCGTGTGCGACGCCGACTGAATCCCGCCCCACTCACCCGAGGGCGCCGGGGGACAGGGCGGAGGGCAGCCGGTCAGAGAATCGGCAGCCTCCTGCCCAAACCCCGGTAGAGGCCATCATAGCCGCGCGTGTCATGGTGCGCTACGAGCCACCGCAAGGCACGCCGGTGCATGAGGCATGGAGTGCGGAGCTGGATGCGCTCCTTGCGCTCGCCGCCCAGCAGCCGCAAGGCCAAGGCGCCCCGGCTGGTTCAGGCCGAGGGCAGAACGTGGAGACGCGCCCCGCATCTCGGGGCAGGGAGAAAACCCTCCCCCATAGGGAGGGCAAGAGGCGAGGATCCTGAGGGGTCCTCGGATTCGTCACCGACCGTTACACAGGGTGATGCGCGGGCCGTCCTAAACGCCAGCCAGCAAGAAGACCTTTGCCTGCGCTTGGAGCGCCGATGCCGGCGTGAGGCAGAACTTCAATGCCCAGAGGAGCAGGAGGATGCTCCCATGGGTGCCGAGGACGGCTGCGCCGGGTGACATGGCCCCGCAAGTTCCGAGCACCAGCGCTTAGAACGTACGACGGGATCGTGAACCCCAAGGATTTCCTCGGGATGCATGCCATCGGCGCCGACGACAAGGTCAGGGCCAACTGGTTCCCGATGGTCCTCAAAGGAGCAGCGAGGACCTGGCTGCTCAACCTGCCCGCCGGGTCCATAGCCTCTTGGGTTGACGTGCGCGAGCAGTTTGTGAGCGCGTTCCAGGGCGGCTACAAGCGCCCAGGAACCATGGCGGAGCTGCACACCGTTGGGCAGAAGTCAGGGGAGACATTGCGGAGCTTCGTCAACCGCTTCTCCAGTCTCTCCTACTCCATTCCTGAGGCGGAGGCTGCCGCCATCATCAACACCTTCGCCATCAACGTCCTTGACCACAAGATGTGTGAGAAGCTGAGCACGCACCGCATCTAGACGACGCAAGAGCTCTACGCCTTGGCGCACAAGTGTGCCATGGCCAAGGAAGGGCGCTTGGAGCCCGAACTTGCAGCCAAGGCTGCCGCGAGTCCCGCTGAGGGCTCGCAGAAGAAGGGCTCCCGGAAGCACAGCGGGAACCAAGTGCTTGCCGCGGAAACGGGGGCTGCCTCGACGCCTGCGAAGAAGACCTCACCCGCTGGCGGGTCTGGTGGCAAGCCGGGCGACGCGCCCCGCTGCCCCATCCACGCCAATGCCACCCATGACGCGCAGGATTGCCGCATCCTGCAGGGTATCAAGCAGAGGCGCGAGCAGCGCCACGATGAGCGCCGAGCAGCCGGCGCCTGCTTCAACTGCGGGGACATCGGGCATCTCTCCCACGACTGCCCAAATGACCCCGGAGCTGGAGCGAAGCCTGCCTGCGAGGATGCCAGCAGAGAGGAAGCCTAGGGGGGTCGAGCCCAAGCCCGCGCCAGCAGGGAGTGGCCTCCCCGGGGGCGAGACAAGGCTTGCGCTAAGGAGCAGCGCAGGTCTGACTACAGTGAGGACAACAAGCCTGGCTTCCAGGAGCCCCGCTGCGTCGCCTGCATCCATGGAGGAGCTTATGCTCTCTCATCCCATAGCGCGGTCAAGCGCCTCACTCGGAAGGTGTGTGCACTGTTGCCGGACATGGAGCCGCAGCAGCCGTTGAAGTGGTCGCACGTGCCGATCACTTTCAACTCTGACGACCACCCAGCCCGGCAGCTGGGGTCAGGGGTTCTTCTCTTCGTGGTCTCACCGATCATCAACAACATGACGGTGACCAAGGTGCTGGTGGACCACGTAGCGGGGTTGAACCTCCTGTCCGCCAGGTTGGTGGAGAAGCTTCAGCTGCCGCTGGAGCAGATGAAGCCCACCGACCCGTTCAGGAACGGGGTGAACCCCGGGATCGTGCGCCCCCTGGGTGCATCACGCTGCCGGTTACCTTCAGGTCCCGAGAAGCGTTCAGAACTGAACAGATCGTGTTTGATGTGGCTCCCACCCCGTTGCCGTACAACGGGATCCTTGGTCGGCTGGCGCTGATCAAGTTCATGGCGGCAAACCATTGCGCCTATGGCGTGATGAAGATGCCGTCCACGTATGGAGTCTTGTCCATCAAGTGCAATCTCAAGGACGTGGCTTGGTGTGTTGGCGAGGTCGTCAAGGCCACTGCCGCAGCCGATTCTGGTGACGAAGGCGTCGCCGGAAGCGAAGGCTCGCTGCCGGGCGACTGCCCCGCAGCAAAGAAGGCTTGTGTTACCCCATAGCAGCTTGCCGGGGGAAGGACAAGCTCGAGCTCACGCCTCGGCAAGGGCCATAAGCTCAATGAGGAGGCCGCCAAGGTGAAGAAGCTGCCCCTCTAGGCCGGCAACACGGAGCGCACCGTCACCATCGGTGCAAACCTCAATTCCAAATAGGAAAGCGCCCTCATCACTTTCCTCCGGAAGAATGCCGACGTGTTCGCTTGGGAGCCATCGGATCTTCCCGGAGTCCCTAGGGAGGTGATCGAGCATCGACGTGTTCGCCCTGTCAAGCAAAAGATCCGCCGGCAAGCACAGGAGCGCAAAGACTTCATCAAGCAAGAAGTGGACAAGCTGAAGGCTGCGGGGGCTATGAGGGAAGTACTGTACCCCACTTGGTTAGCGAATCCAGTTGTAGTACCCAAGGGGGAAAATAAATTACGCCTGTGTGTAGACTTTACCGATCTTAATCTGGCATGTCCTAAAGACCATTTTCCTGTACCTCGCATTGATCAAATAATAGATTCCACTGGCGGTTGCGATTTGTTGTATTTTTTGGACGCTTTTTCTGGTTACCATCAGATCAAGATGGCAGTCGAGGATGAGGAAAAAACGGTGTTCACCACCCCGGTTGGCTGCTACTATTACACATGCATGCCTTTCGGGTTGAAGAACGCGGGCTCAACATTCCAGCGTGCGTTGCGCGAGTGTTTGGGACCCCAGCTAGGCTGAAACGTTGAGGCCTACATGGATGATATCGTCATCAAGTCAAAGCGCGGGGACTCGCTTATTGATGACTTGCGGGAGACGTTTGATAATCTCAGCAGGATTAAGCTCAAGTTGAACCCTGAGAAATGCATCTTTGGTGTAGACTCGGGGCAGCTTCTGGGCTTCTTGGTTTCACACAGGGGGATTCAGGCCAACCCAAAGAAGATAGAAGCGATCGCCCTCGATATCAAGTGCCTGGTTGTTCGCGGGGATTCCCAACTTGTGATCAACCAGGTTAACAAGGAGTACAACTGCCCGCAGATGACAGCGTACGTGGAGGAATTCCACAGGCTAGAATGAAAGTTCAAGGGTTTGCGATTCGAGCACATCAAGCGCAGGGACAACTTCGCGGCTGATGAACTGTCCAAGTGGGCAGCAGAGCGCCGGAAAGTCCTGACGGGGGTGTTCTGGCACAGACAGACTACGCCTTCAGCAGTCACTCCCAAGCCGGCTGCCAGGAAACACCCCCCCCCCCCGGCAACCGAGGTGAACCCCGCAACAGAGGAGGTCCATGCCGCCGATGTGGCGGCATGCATGAGGAGGGAAACCGCTCCTTGGGCGGTAGACATCGCCCGCTACCTCAAGGGGGAAGCCCTTCCTGAAGACGACGTTGCCGCGGAGTGCGTAGCCCGGCAAGCCAAAATGTATGCTCTGGTGGACGGGGATCTCTACCGGAGACGTGCAAATGGAGTAAAGCTCCTCTGCGTGCCCCAAGATGAAGGGCGCGCACTTCTGGAAGACATACACCGAGGCACATGTTCGCACCATGTGGCCTCCCGGGCTCTAGCCGGCAAGGCTTTCCGGCACGGCTTCTCCTGGCCTACAGCGCTAGCCGATTCCGAGCAACTAGTCAAAACGTGCGTGGCATGCCAGTTCCATGCAAAGAAGAGTAACCAGCCGGCGCAAGCCCTGCAGGTCATTCCATCCTCCTGGCCGTTCGCGGTCTGGGGGCTGGACATCGTCGGCAAGTTGCCGAGAGCGGTTGGCGGCTACGAGTATTTACTCGTGGCCATCGACAAGTTCTCCAAGTCGGTGGAAGTGGAACCAGTGCGGAAGGTGACCGCTCAGGCACACAATTTACGAGCGCCGTGTTCCAAGCCGGTGCCAGTTTGGTGTGCCTAACGGCATCATCACCGATAATGGCACACAATTTACGAGCGCCGTGTTCCAAGGACATGGGCACCAAGATCCACTTCGCCTCTGTTGCTCACTCGAGGAGCAATGGACAGGCGGAGCGAACCAACGCAGAGGTGCTGCGGGGGCTCAAGACGAGAACCTTTGACAAGCTCAAAGGTCACAGGAAGCACTGGGTCGAAGAACTCCAGCCCGTGCTGTGGTCGATTAGGACCACACCTAGCCGGGCAACGGGTGAAACTCCTTTCGCCCTTGTCTACGGGGTAGAAGCGGTGCTGCCCCTCGAGCTCAAGCATGGATCCCCTCGAGTACGCACGTACGGCAAGCATAGCCAACACGAGCAGAGGGTTGACGATCTTAACTTCATCGAAGAACTTCGATGCCGGGCTGCTGTACGAGCTGCACGCTATCAGCAGGCGCTCCGCCGTTATCATGACATGCGGGTCCGTACCCGGGAGCTCGAGGTCGGAGACCTTGTCCTGCGCCGGATACAAGGAACGAAGGCCAGGGACAAGTTGGCTCCGAAATGGGAGGGGCCCTTCCGGGTAGTGCTGGTGACTAGGCCGGGGCCTGTCCGGCTGCAAACCGAAGAAGGCTTGCCAAAACAGCTAGAATCTTGAGCACTTGCGCAAGTTCTACCCGTGAAGCGGCGTAACCTGACCCACGGGTGATGCTGCTGCAGCATGCCTCTCGAACTAGTGTAGCTGGGCAACCCCCGATGGTAATCCGCTAGTTTCTATGAATAAAGATAAGTGTTTTCCTCTGAATTTCAAGTTGATTCGTTTATTGCGTGTTTTCTCTTCTGTCTCCTGCTCTAGGTGCACAGAAGTCTCTTTCCATCCTTGGCTGTGACCAGGGGGCTGCCGGAGCCTCGAAAAGAAAAATCCCGTTGCCGGATCACTCCGGCACGGGGTCGTGCCGTTGCCGGTTCCCCGCAACGCGCACCACACAGCAGCTGCGTCTTGCGAATAGGAGAGTGCTCACACCCAAGTTTGGTATCGACCCTTCTATGCCCGGGGGCTGGGAGGCAGGAGGGCTATCTGTGCTGTACCTTTTTTTGTGCATTTTGAAAAAAATTGCAGCATCTCGGGCTTGGTAAGGAGCTGACGTGCAGGATAAGGTTAGGGGTCAGACACACTGTGATACTCATGGAGTACTCATGGGCCGTGTCGTCTAGCGGGCAGCCACTGGTGCATGGCGACCGCATCAAGGTTCTTACCGCGGGAGGGTGTCGCCACGTGTGCCGTGGTGGCTCGGCGCGTGCGGTGGTAGGATTCTTCGCCGTGCCTACAAAAGGGCATGGTGGCCACGGAGGAACTCAGGGCAAAGCTAAGGAAATGGCTACAAAGGCGAGGGAGGCCACAGAGACATGGTGGTGGTGCATGCCATCCGTGCTCAGTGCCGATGGGTGCACTGCCACCATGCCCTTGCCGCATCCCTCCAACAGGAGGTTCCAAGGCGAGGGTTGCCGCAGAGACCTGTGGTGGTGCATGCCATAAGTGCTCAGCGCCGATGGGTGCACTGCCACAGCATCCTTGCCGCGCCCCTCCAGCAGGCGTTCCAAGTGCAAAGCTGATACATTCAACATGAGAACAGACAGCTAAGTGCATTATCCTAGGCGCCTAGCTTTCTAATACTCAACGCTGGCTCGTTGGTGTGGGTCGGGTCTTGCATGTGGCTGGAGTGTTAAAAGGACGTTTGCGGGGGGAGTGCGCTCCTCATATGGCTTGAGGGTCCATCCCGTAGGCGCGTGCTTGGGAGTAGCTAACCTGCAAGCGGAGTGGCTCGCCGCTGCTACTTGGCCCCAGGTTGGCACCGCGGGTCCGTCCTGGGTCCCTGGTCTGGTTAAGTGGGTAGCGTGCGAGTCCCCGGCAACACAAAGCGCAACACACGAGGGCTGGTGGATCCACCCCGCGAGTCAATTCCAGGAGCAAGTACCGAGTAGAACCAGAAAACGAAATTTCTAAAAGAAGCAAATGATTACATGGATTAATAAAACCATAATTGTTCAACGGCGCCAAGCGCAACTTGCAGGAAGCAAAATGAAAACAAAGCTTGCAGGGGACTAAGACGGCCGGTTGCCGGGGGCTTCCGCTGGGGGCTCCGGCTCCAGCTTCCTCTGCATCCGCTCCAGCACTTCTTCGACGAACCTGCTTACCGCCCTGGTGTGGGAGGGGCCGTCCTCGCTGTCCGACCACGCGTCCAGCAGCGTCTTGAAGGGGAAGTTGGGGTGGTGGTAGTGCACCCGGGGAGGATCATTTCAGCGATCTCCCTGGCGCACGACACTATCTCCCCGTCGCAGAACTTGGAGATCCACACGTCCAGTGCCCCGAGCTTTCCCACCATGTCGAAGAAGAACGGGATCAGCGTGCTGACATCCGTACCGTCCACCTTCACGGCTTGCAGCTCGAACTTCGACAGCAACTCGCGTACGGCCTGGGCAATCTCGTGCAGCTTCTCGGTCTCCCTCCGCCGCTGCTCCGCCAACTTGTCGTGGTTGCCGCGCACCAACGCCACCACATGCTTGGCCTTGCGGAGGAGATCCGTGATTCGCACGATCTCCTTAGCCTTGCCCACGTTGTCCTCGCCCATCTTGACGAGCTCCCACCCCGGGCGGTGGACAATTCGGACTCGAGATGGGCGCTCTTTTCATTGGCGGCATTGAGCTCCTTCTCTCGCCGCACCGACGCCGCTGCCGCGTCCTCCGCGGCCTTGGCCTGCTCCTCCAGCTTCGTGCGCAGCGCCTGGAGTTTGGAGGAGTAGCTGCTGACTAGCTCGCTCTTCTCGTTGTGGCGAGCTTGAGCTGTTGCGAGCACCTCCTCGTGCTCCTTGTTGGCCTTCTCCCACGCCACGGCCAGCGAGTCTAGTACTCGCTGGTGCTCCGTGCGTTGGGCCTCCAGTTGCCGGTGGAGCTCTGCCTCGAGAACTACCGGCGTTGCGGCCTCGTCCCTAGCCTGCAAAGCCAGGCGGGTCTCCTCCCTTAGCCAGGAGAGCTCCTGCCGCTCCCATTCGACTTCCTGCCGCACTTCGCCCAGCTGACCCTTCGCGAGCTCGGGGTGCTCCCTCACCTTGTTGAACGAGGTGACGAATGCCAATTGCTGCTCCTTGATGGCGTTGAGGAACTGGTAACCCTGATCGTAGATACTTGGGTCCCAGGTGATTGGGTCCCAAGTCGCCCCGGCAAGGATGCCGAGGTCCGGGCTGGAAGTAGCGGCGGACGAGGACGAGACCCCCGCTGCCATGGTCTGGCCGGGCGGAGCATCGTCCCCTTGCAGGAGAGCCGCCTGCTGCTCCCCAGCCACGTCTTCCTCCACACCCGCGCCAGTGGGTTGCGGGTCTGGTGGGTGGGCCACGCACCCGACAGGAGTCGCCTCCTGCTGAGCGGCTGCGGGGTCCCTGCCTCTGGCCTGCAGGGCTGGGGATGCGCCGTCGAGCCCCACTCTGGTAGTGGCGGTGGGTGCCAACATCGTCATATCTGGGGCTGCGGGGCTTGGCGCGGGAGCCACCTCCGGCTCGTCCCTCAGCTCTGCGTCCTCGACGTCAGAGGTGAGGTCGATCACGGTGTCGTCCGCCCCCGTGGTGGGCGCACCGGGACTTGCAACAAGAGCAGAATGAGTATCCCAAGCTAAGATGGGGTACCCCACGACGAGCGCAAGGGAGTTATGGGTGATTACCTAGCGGGGTCGCCGTGCTTGTGGGGGGAGGCTTATCCCCCTCTGTCCCGGCTTCTTCCGCCGGACTGTCCCCAGCAGGCTGGGTCTTGCCTGCAAGCCAAGATAAACACACGGTTAAGGATCGGCGTGCAAAAGGAGCGTGTACAATGGAATCAAGAGAGGTGACCGTACCTGCTGCGGGCTCCTCCTCCGGGACCGGGTCGGCGGCGGGCATAGTGGCGGCGTCGCTGACCCGCGTGCTTGCACTGGCCCGGGTGCGTGGTTTCTTGCTAGGCGTGGCGGGTGCAGTGTTGGTTCTCCCCCTCTTGCCGGATCCGGCTGGAGCGCTGTCCCTGCAAGGCGTCAACGGAGAAACAAAGGAATCAAGGCAAGCACAAACTCGTAGATAGAAGGGGGGAGGAACCGTCAGCTTACCTTAGGGGGTTGACCCTGAGCGAGTAACTCGTGAAGTGTAACATCCCAAAAATTTCAAACTTTTTCATGTGCATTGCATCCATGAGCATCATGCCACAATTGCATATTTCAATTCAAATTTGAATCTCAAAAGGCTGTAAAAGATTTTATTTCAAATTAAACCCTAGGGTTTTCACCCATTTGAGCTTTGGATCTTCAAACCAATAGAGTTTAACTACAAATGGGGTTTATTGCATAAATGAGCTATCCCATATTTTTTGGATAATTTTTGGAGTTGAAAAACTATCTTATTTAAATAGTTATATAGCCCTAAAGGCATTTATAGGGAAAATGCATTTTTAGATATTTTATTTTGAGGGGAAATTACTCCCAAAGGTTGAATCATGATAAAACATGATTTTACAAAAAAATTGGAATTTATTTGGACCAATTTGGAGTTCAAATCAAAAGATATCAAAGAAATAAGAAAAAGGGAAAAAGAAAAGGCTAAAAGAAAAAAAAGGGAAGAAACCAGACCGGCCCGGCCGTTTTGGGCCGAACCGGCCCAGTCCCGACCGCGCAGAGCCGAACCGAGCCAGCCCGGTCTGCTCGTGCGTGCCCGCGGCCACTGACAGGTGGGGCCCACCTGTCAGGCTTCGTCCTCGTTAGGAAAGCGTCGCCCGTCACGGCGCCGAGTCCGCGCAGGATTCGCTGTGCGCCATCGCCGCCACACTGTTTCCGACCTTCCTGAAACTCGCCGAGCGCGTCCCTATAAAGCCCCGCCCCTCCTCTCTTATTTCCCCCTCTTGCTTCCCCGTCTCCTCGCGCCCACGCCGCCCAATTCCTCGCCGGAGCCGCACGGACGCTGCCGCGTTTTTGGGTCACCGCCGACGAGCTCGGTGAGCTATTCTCGAAGCCGCTTGCCCTCTCTTGTTCGCCTCTCTCTTGCGCACGTCATGACGTGGTCCGCTTTTGTTTTTGCGCGCCGCCGCACCTCGCCGTCGTCAAACCGGAGCTTCGCCGCCGCCCGCAGCGCCTCCGTCGTCCTAGGCGAGCACGCCGACGTCCTCAAGGAGCGCCACCACCGCCATCGCCTTCGCCGTGCTGCGCCGCGTCGTCCCTGACCGTCCCCGAGCCGCCCGCTTCGCCGGAACACCCCGCGTCGTCGCCGGAACCCTAGAGCTCGCCGGAGACGAAGGAGGTACGATCCCGACCGTCCCTCCTTGATCAACGACTCAGATTAGATCGGATTAATTCTTTTAATCGAACACATGGCACTACTTAAATAAAAACGAGAATAAAATTTTAATCCCGGAATTGATTTAATTGGCACTTTTGAAGAAAAGCCCATGTAAGTTCAAATGTCTATAACTTTCAAATGCCTATAACTTCAAATGCCTATAACTTATAAATTTTAAATTTGAATATTTGAATCATAGTCAATTTAGAGAATAGGGTTTAATACCATTTAATTCCTAACTAATTATTTAGAAATCCTTTTTAATTGAAACCAGTGCCCAAAATTTTGTTTTATTATCCTCTGTCCATTGGGACAGAAAAATAAATATTTTGAATTTAATTATTTGACTGATGCCAATAAAACCATATTTTAGGGTTTTAATAACTTGTTTTTGTCTTTTGTTTAAAACCCTAATGGATTAATGTTTAATTACCAATGCTTAAGAGCAGTTGATTACCCAAATAAAAATAAACCAAATCATGTCACATGTTGCATTGCATCATAGCATACATTTTTTTGTCGTGATTGAATTGTGTGTTTATGTGTGTGTATATTGTTTGTTTCGTATAGTTTTCTCGGAGAGCGAACCTTGTGATTGTGACGAGTGTTTGAACTCCAACTGCTACCAAGGCAAGTTCACTTTGATCATATCCTATTACTATTTGTTTTCAAAATACTTATGCATTAGAGTTGTTTGTAGAAATGCATCGATAGGACTATTACTCATACTTATGCTAGCTATGATTGACCACTAGCGATAGGGTTACCTTTGTCATGAATCCTCCACCAATAGCCATCGTGATTAGTTTTGCTTAGCCATGCTATATTAGTAAACGTGGGAGGTAATCTCAATCACTATGAAATGATGATGTGGAGTGATTTTGGAAACTTGGCAAAAACAACCCTAATGAACCATCCTGGGTGGACTGCTTTGAGATTTTGAGATGTTATGCGACGTCAGGTCCATTTCTCTGGGTCCCTCTAAGTCGAGTCTTCGTGGATTCGGAGATGGATCGTGCATGGACGTCTCTTCCGTGGATTCGGGGAGCGCTTGCGTCGCAAATGTGGAATGCCACCTGGAGTATCAGAGACTGGACTAGTTTCCTGTTTAGTAGCTTCCAGTACAACCACAAGCTAAATGGGCTCTGGCTGGATGGAGTAAGAAATATGAACCCAGATCCGAGGGATTGTACTAAGGTAGTTGTGTAGGTGGGAGCGCGGGTCCCTCAGGTGGTCTGGGCAAATATGTTCTGAAAATTTTTCAAATCGATGCCGTTGCCACTCCACCTGGAGGACAGGAAGGTATTAACACGTCGATTTCTTGTGGGGAATGTGTACAACTCTCGAGAGTGTCAAACTAAGTACTTAGCCGTGTCCCCGGTTACGGACAATTATGAGCAACTAGATTTGGGGGTTGTAAGGAACGTCTCACTCATTCCAATTTCTTAAATAAAATGAATGGTTTGAACAGGGTAGGGGCACTTGATGTATCTACTCAATGTGCTCTAGGTTAATAGGAGCATGGGTGTTTCTACCCCGTGTCCATTAGTTAACAATAATGTAACATTCAATTGTAGTAGGATAAACTATGTTTTGCTACCACGCCATAAAGCCTGAACCCCAGTATACCTCAATTGCATATACTCGCTAGGATCTGTTATAACTTCCAGGTGAACTTGCCAATACATTCAAATGTATTGACCACGTGATGGCTGCAATCAATAATACAGGTGAATCTGACGAAGAGTGAGGTTCGTCGATGTTATTTGGGTCATGTGCTTACATTCCAACATGCTCTCTCCTCTGGGGGTAGTTTGAGGCCCATTTGCTCTACCTTTCCGTTGCAAGTTTTTGAAACAATATTCTTGTTATCTTGAAACTATATTTGTTAGGCTGACCCAAGGGGTTATGCAAATTTGTAAGTACAATTAAGTTCTGGATGATACGACGTAATAAAGTACATTTGACCTTTGTATCTTGGTATTACATCTTGAAACTGTGTGTGCTAGTGAGTCGATCCAGGGACTAGCACAAATAAGCATAGAGATCGAACCCTGTAAGGGGGAGGATCGCTTCATGAAGATTCCCTGCTTTGGCGGGGCCGCGGACCCTCGTGGAGTTGCCGCAGCCCCAGTTGCCGCGGCAACCGCCAAGCCGCCCGCAGCAGTTGCAGAGGAAGCTGCAGCCCCCGGCGCCCTTTGTTGCCGCACTAGCGGCACGTCGTCCTCGTCCTCCACCTCTGCCTCGAGAGGACTATCCTGGCCCCGGCAACGCCGCCAGCCTCGTCGCCGGAGGACTCACCGCCGGGCCAGCTGGAATCCGATCCCCCCTCACTCTTCTCGGCCACTTGCTTCCCACGGGCTGCGGGTGGCGGAGGCTTCGGGGCTGGGACCGGGGGATCGGACATCAGCCCCCACTCGTTGCAGGGTGGGTAGCTGCCGATGATGTCGTGGAGGCCCGCGACGCCGGCGTGAAGGGATGGAGCCCCCGGGGGCAGCTCCGCGAATGGAACGTCCTCCCAGGTGATTCCCTTCACCCACTCCTGGATCACCTCCAGTGTCACACCCACGCTATCTAGCCGCGTGGAGTCGCCGGGCCCTGTATACATCCACGCGGGGCGGGACCGCAACTGCAGTGGCGCGATGCGCCGGCTGATGTAGGTGCGCGCCACATCCAGATTCAGTGAGCCCCGCTACCCGCAGGGCCTTGATCTTCTTGATGATGGGAAGGAGCTCCGCATCCCGGCTATAGCGGTCCCGCCAGCTGCCGTTACTCACCGGCAGCTCGGTGGGCGTGTGAATGAACTCGTCAGGCTCATCCACGCGAACCCAACACCAGCTCCCACGCCACTCCTTCTCGATCTTCTTCTCGCTCCGCACGATGAACTCCGACTTCATCTTGTCACGGGCGCGGAACGAGACCCCCGACGACATCGCTTCTGACTGCTCGACGCGCGAGTAGAAGTAATGGCGGAACAACGCCACCGATGGCATCACCCCGACAAACCCCTCACACAGAAATTGGAAGACAGCGAGAAGGAAGAGGGAAGTGGGGTGGAGTTGCGCAACCTTAAGCTGGTAGGCCACATGAGAGCATGGACGAAGAGGGAGTACGGAGGTACGAACCCAGCAAGGATGAAGCGGCCGAACACCCGCAAGTCGTTGTCTTGGTGGTCGTCACCGGCGAGGAAGATGAGCGTCTCGCCGTACTCGTTGAATGAGGTGGCGACGGCGTGCCGGAGCTTGTCGACCCCTTCGTCGTTGTAGCCGGGCTTGAAGAAGGCCCGCGTGGCTCTCATCTCCCGGTTCTTCTGGTCCTTCTCCGACAAGGGCTACTTGGGGGCTTTCTCGCCTTTGTCGACCGCAGAGCTTTTTGAACCCTTCCCTCTCTTGGGAGCCGTCGGCGCCATGAGGAATGTGGGTGGCGATTAGCAGGGTTCAGGGCCGCAAGGAGGAATGGGGATGAGGAGGAAGGACTGGGGGTTAAGTGTTTGTCCCTCAGCGCAGCGGTGGGGTCTTGTAGCACCCTAACTCCGAGCAACGGTTACATCCACACCCTACGAGTGCGCTGGGGATAACTACGATTTAAGAGGAGAATGTGGGACGTGGCCTTAACCACCCGCAATCAAAGGGGGGTTAGGCGGAAATCTCGCCCCCACTACTCTGCCCGTAACGACGGAGCCCTTGGAGCAGCACATGAATGGGAACACGAAACGACTCGGGACCCACGCGTCGGTTAAGGGCGTAGCCCGGCAACCGACCAAGGATGACTTCGCCCGGGAACAGGCGTTGCCGGCCCACGCCCGGGGGCTACTGTCGCACCAGTGGCACTCAGGGTACCACCACTGCGCAACGCGTGGGTCGCTTAGCTTGCTCCCCCGCAAGGACTGCACCCCGGGCATCCCGGTGCAAGCAGCCCGGGAAGCCACCAGCCCGGCAGGACTAGCAGGGTGCGGGGGTTGCCCGGATGGCAACACGAAGGTTCCCGTCAGGGTGCCCTCCGGGAAGGTCACTTGCCGGGGAGGATGTTCCCTGGCGTAGGCGCTTACAACAGGGCCGGCGCCCAGAGAAGGCAGAGTATTGGCACTACGTGGCCGCCCGGGAGGCACCTTTTGCACAGGTCTGGTCAGGGCGTGGAGTATGGCACAAGCAAGCATTAAATGCTCCGATAGAAGGGTGATTCCCTGTCAAGTCATCCCACAGTGAGTGGCCTGATGTGAATCCAAGGCACGTACCGCCCGAGTTACAGTGCTTCGTACCATGCATGCATGCCAGCGCAGCAAGGGCAATCTGCCTAGGGTCTTTGCCCGACACTTGTCCCCCATGCACCGAGGCACCTGTGATATCCCCTTGAGTATAATCGGAGGACGAGTGCCAACGGTCGGGGTGGGTTGGGTTCTCTCTAGATTGCACTTCAGTGGAGTTAGAGTTCGGGTCTTTAGCCGAAAGTAGCAAGTAGCCCCTTAACAGAAAAGGAAGAGAGCGCCTGGGGACTCCCCCGGCAACTTGTAAACATTTATTCATTGGCTAACACAAACTCAGAAGCACAAGGTACATAGCAAAAAAAATTGAAATGTACGAAAAACAATATCAACTGGATAACCTCCTGCCTCCCAGCCCCTGGGCACAAAAGAGTCAACCTCAAACCTGGTTCTGAGCATCTTTACATTCCCACGGTGCCTCGCTGGCACGTAGCACGTTGCGGACGGGTCCGCCAAGCTAGGCCTTGTTCCGGGGCGTCCCGGCAACGAGCTTGGTTTTCGGGGTTCCAGCAGCCCCCTGCTCATAGCCAAGGATGAGGAGACAATTATGTGCGCCTAGAGCAGGAAACATAAGCATTCACAGACAGCAAAGCACAATATTTACCAATGTAACACTTATCTTTATTCAACTTTGTGCTAGCGGATTACAATCGGGTCTTTCCTGGCTACACTAGCTTAAAGAGGCACGCTGCCGCAGCATCACCCGTGGGTAAGGCGCCATCATTTCACGGGTAGAACTTGTGTAGGTGCTCAATGTTCCAACTATTGAGCACCGGCAAGCCTTCTTCGGTTTCCAGCCAGACAGCCCCTGGTCTGGTCACCTGCATTACCCGGAAACGGCCTTCCCAGATCGGAGTTAACTTGTCCCGGCCTTCGTTCCTTGTATCCGGCACAGGACGAGGTCTCCAACCTCGAGCCCCTGGGGACAGACTCTCCTGTCGTGATAACGACAAAGTCCCTGCTG
Source organism: Brachypodium distachyon (assembly GCF_000005505.3). Classification (NCBI taxonomy): domain Eukaryota; kingdom Viridiplantae; phylum Streptophyta; class Magnoliopsida; order Poales; family Poaceae; genus Brachypodium; species Brachypodium distachyon. The sequence goes on along the minus strand of NC_016132.3, from coordinate 12,296,767 downwards.
GTAGCTTGCAGCTCGTATAGCAGCCCGGCATCGAATCTCCTCGATGAATGTAAGGTCATCAATCCTCTGCGTGTGTTGGCTCTTCTCGCTGTACGCGCATACCCGAGGTGACCCATACTTGAGCTCGAGGGGTAGCACAGCTTCTGCCCCGTAGACGAGGGTAAACGAAGTTTGACCCGTCGCCCGACTCGGTGTGGTCCGCAGTGACCACAACGCGGGCTGGAGTTCTTCAACCCAGTGCTTCCCGTGGCCTTTGAGCTTGTCAAAGGTTCTCGTCTTGAGCCCCCGCGGTACTTCTACGTTGGCTCACTCAACTTGCTCATTGCTCCTCGAATGAGCAACTGAGGCGAAGTGAATCTTAGTGCCCATGTCCTCGCAATAAACTTGGAACACCGCACTAGTGAATTGCGTGCCGTCGTGGGTGATGATGCCGTTAGGCACACCAAACCGGCACACCATGCCTTTGAAGAACTTGATGGCCGCCTGCGCCGTGACGGCTCGGACAGGCTCCACCTCGATCCACTTTGAGAACTTGTCGATGGCCACAAGTAGGTACTCGTAGACGCCAACTGCTCTTGGTAGCTTGCCCACGATGTCCAGCCCCCAGACCGCGAACGGCCACGAGGACGGGATGACTTGCAGGGCTTGTGCTGGTTGGTTGCTCTTCTTGGCGTGAAACTGGCATGCTTCATAGGTCTTGACTAATTGTTCGGCATCGGCTAGTGCTGTCGGCCAGTAGAAGCCGTGCTGGAACACTTTCCCAGCTAGTGCCCTAGAGGCCACATGTTGTGAGCATGTGCCTCGATGTATATCTTCCAGCAACGCACGCCCTTCCTCCTGGGGCACGCAGAGGAGCATGACTCCGTTAGGACGCCTCCGGTAGAGTTATCCGTCCACCAGGGCATCCATTTTAGCTTGCCGGGCTACTCGCCCCGCAGCAACGTATTCTTCCGGGAGAGTCCCGTCCTTGAGGTAGCGAATAATATCCGTCCCCCAGGGTGGTGGCTCCTAGCTAGTATATTGAAGCGACCGCCCCCGTAAACGGGTTCGCTCTCTGTGCTTTAGTGCTAGTCCCTGGATCGACTCACTAGCACACACAGTTTCAAGATGTAATATCATATAATAAAGGTCTCAATATTACAACGCATCATCCAGAATTTAAAAGTACTTACAACTCGCATAACCTCATGGGTTAGCTGGAAATAAAACAACTGTTTTGCAACGGAAAGCGAAAGATAAAAAGGGCTACATCAACACCACGGTGAGAGCGTGTTGGAATATAAGCCCGTAACCCAATGCAAGCAGAACGTACATCTTACTCGTCGTCGAAGCTTCCTGCATCATTAAACAATGCAGCCACTAGGCTCAATACATTGAATGTATTGGCAAGATCACTAGGAGTTATATCAGAACCTACCAAGTATATGTATAATGTCGCAAAGTGGGGTTCAAGGCTATTTGCATAAAAGCTTAGTTGTTCAATCCTATCTTTTAATCAAATAGAAATTTTATCACTATTGGACATGGGGTAGACACACCCATACTCCTATTAAACTAAGGACATTGAGTAGACACATCAATGCTCCTAAACCCAAGTTCAAACCATTCATTTTATTTGGAAATTAGAATGAGTGAGACCTTCCTTATAGCTCCACATCTAGTTGCTCAAATTGTCCATTGCCGGGGACACGGCTAAGTACTTAGTTTTAACGCTCTCGAGACTTTGTACACATTCCCCACAAGAAACCGACGAGTTAATCCCTTGCTGTCCTCAAGGTAGAGTAGCAACGGCGTCGATTCCGAGATTTTCAGAAGTAATTCCGTAAACCATGAGAGAATCACGCTCCCCCTACACATTCTACCTCAGTACAATTTTTTGGGTCTAGGTTCATACAACTTACTCTTGTCTCGCCAGAGCCCATATAGCATTGTGGTTGTACTGAAAGCTGCTAAATAGGAAACTAGTCCAGTCTCGGTTACCCTAGGTGGCATTCCACAGTTGCAACATAGGCGCTCCCCGAATCCACGAGAGAGACGACGCATAGAAATGGACCTGACGTCGCATGACCTCAAAATCCTCAAAGCAGCCCACCCAGGATGGTTCATTGAATTAATTGTTTTGCCTTAAACTATCAAAACATTTCATATCGTCAAAGGCATAACAATATCATAATGTAGTAATTTCCCCCACGATACTACCATAGCCTAGCATTCAACTACAGTCGATGGCAATTTGGTAGCAAGGTAATGGCAAGGGGAAACTATACTACCTAGGAATTATAGCTAGCATCGAGGTACGAGTAATATTCCTAATGCATCTAATAAATCAACTAGTGCATAGTAAAATACTTGGGAGATGATCAAAGTGAACTTGCCTTGTCCAAGGTTGTGGTAGTTCTCGCACTCTTCACAACAACAAGGTTCACAATCCACACACTCTAAAATAAAAGAAAGCATACACACAATAAACACAACATTCAATACAAAAACATGCTATGATGCATATGCCATGATAATGCACACTTGGTTACTTCTAAATGTAACTTGTTTAGTTTCTGTTTTGAAAGGCTTCTCAAAAGATTTGGACAGATTAAAACAATACATAAAAGATAATTATTATGCACGAAACAAGGGTAGGCTTTAATTAAAAGCTTATATGGTTTTGCAAAACATAGAGCAAGATTCAACTTGTGTGGCAAGATCATTTATAAAATAATTTTCTCTTCTGGTCCTAATGGACCAGAGCATACTCAAATAATTTTCCAGCAAGCTAATATGCTCAAAACTATTTTGAAATGATTAATTTCATATTTAAACCATATTCAATCATTCTGTAATTTGCTTCTGACAAAGTTGTTCAAAATTGAAATTTTACTATGCCAAAAGATTCTACAGGTTGTGAGGATTCCAGAAAGGTATTGATCACAATTTTTGGACAAACGGTTTAAAAGTTATGATGGTTTGAATAATCGGGGGCCTTTCTGCAAAATTACAATTTTAATTCGGCCGAGAAAAAGATTAGAATTATACGGGACACGTGGCAATTCATGGTTGGTCGGTACCGGTTCAATCTAGGTTTTCATTTGAGGCCGTCAGATTAAGAATCAACAGTGGAGATTGAAGGGCTTACCGGGGCGGCGCGGGCTGCCGGAGACAAAGGAGAACGCGGCGGTGGCGGCTGGCGGCGACGGCAGCGTGGGGCGGTTCGGCGGCTCGGGAGCAGGGGAGGGGTGGGGACGAGGCGCAACCGGTGGCGGCCTTGGCTTCGGGAGGCGGCGACTGGGGCGGCTTGGGAACGAAGGCGGGCGGACGACCAGCGGCTCGAGGTGGGCGGACGGCGACTGGGCACTGCGGAGCTCCAAAAACAGAACGGCACGCATCACACAGTGTGCGAGAGAGAGGGGAGGAGGATGAGGGGGTTGGCGGTGCGCAAAACTCACCGGGACGGTGGCGGCTTCGCGAAAACGGCGGCGCCCAAAGGTTTGCTCCGGCGAGAAATTAGAGCAGCCTGGCGGCGAAATTGAGCGAGAGAGGAGGGGGAATAGACTGCGGGGGTGAGGGGCTTTAAGGTGACGCGGTCGGTTGAGGAGATTGGGGTCGTGGGCGAACGGGACGCGGGTAGCCGTCGTGGCCGGAGAAATCGGGTTGGGCAGTTGGGGAAGAAGGCCCTGACAGGTGGGTCCCACCTGTCAGCGGTACGAGCGCGAGGCTGGGCTGGCTCGGTCGGTCGGGCGCAGGTAAGTGGTTTCGGCCCATTTGGCCGGGCCGGCCTCGGTTTTCTTTTTTTTTTTTTCCTTTTTCTTTTTTTCTATTTTCTGTTTTTGAACCCCAAAATTGATTCAAAGCTCCAAATCACTCCAAATAAATTGCAACAAAATTTGTAAAATCATATTTTCATATGATCTAACCTTTGGGACAAGAAATTCCTCAAAATAAAATATTTAAAAATACCTTTCCCTATAAAATGACTTTTAGGGCCTTCTAGGCTAACAAAATAAATTATTTTTCAAAAACCAACATATGGGATAGCTATATATATGCATTAAATCCCTTTTACACCAAAACCCTCATGGGTTGAAATGCAAATACTCAAAAGCAAGAACAAAGCCCAAATTCAAATAAAAGCACTTTTGTTAAAGGGGTTTCTTGGTTAAACTTTAGGGTTTTGAATGTAATTAAAAGCAAGGGTGGCATGATGCTTATGCAATGCAATGCATATGAAGGGTTTTGAAAATTTTGGGATGTTACATATATGCCACCAATTTGGCAGCATAGTCCCCTGCAACTGCAGGGTCACCTTGAGTTGCCGGAGGGGCTTCCCCGGTAACTACCTTGGGGTCGACAGAGGGCTTCGACTGCCTCTGCACGAACACCCTAGGAGGCACCTTGCTGCGTTCCGCCCGCCACTTGGACAGTTCATCCGCAACAAAGTTGTCCTTGCGCTTTACGTGCTCAAATCAAAGTCCTTTGAACTTGGACTCCAATTTTTGCACTTCCTCCACGTACCCTGCCATCTGAGGGTAGTCGTAGTCCTTGTTTACCACGGCACCGGCGCCCTGCACGCAGAAGGCGCAATCAAAGTACATGACCCAGTACCCTTCGTCCAATTTGTCGGGAAGGCTTGCTTCCGGCTCTTCTTCCTCTATGCTTGTTGACGTCCACTCCGCAACGAAGTCAGCGAGAGCAGTGCTTTTGATGCTCTTGGTGTTTGCGAAACGCAGCCCGAACTCCGCCAGCTCCATTCTCCACTCGGCCACCCTTCCGGTGGCTTCACGGTTGGTGAGGGCCCTCTCCAAGGAGAACCCCGACACCACCGTGATGCTGTGCGTCTGAAAGTAATGGCGCAGGTTCCTTGAAGCGAGCAGGATCCCGAGCAGAAGATTCTGGACCTGCGGGTACCGTACCCGGACATCGTGCAGCACCGTGCTAACGAAGTACACGGGATGATGTACTATCCGCTTGCGGGGGGAAGCCTGCATGGGCTGTCCCTTGGATCTAGGGGCAGAGGAGGTAGCTGGGGGTTCTTTCGGCTCGCCGAGAGCCCCCGGCCCTTCCGTCTCAGCCCCCGGGACTTGCTCTTCCCTCTCGGCGATGAGCACGGAGCTCACCACCTGGCCTGTCGCTGCCAGGTACAGCAGCAACGGCTCGCCCGGCTTGGGGGCGACGAGGACCGGTGGCGACTTCAAGTACCTCTTCAAGTCCTGGAACGCCGCTTCCACCTCGGGAGTTCAATTGATTGGACCCTTCTTCTTCATCACCTTGAAGAAAGGAAGGGCTCGCTCGCCCAGCCTTGAGATGAAACACCCTAGCACCGCCACGCACCCGTTGAGGCGTTGGACGTCTCTAACCTTGCAGGGTGCCTCCATCTTCTCGATCGCTTTGATCTTCTGTGGATCGGCTTTGATTCCCCTGTGAGAGACTAAGAAGCCCAACAAGTGTCCCAAGTCCACACCGAACGTGCACTTCTCGGGGTTAAGCTTGAGCTTGATCCTGCGGAGGTTGTCGAACGTCTCCTGCAGGTCGCCGACGAGCGAGTCCCTACGCCGCGACTTGACGACGATATCGTCCATGTAGGCCCCGATGTTCCGTCCTAGCAGGGGTCCCAGACACTCGCGCAGGGCGCGCTGAAATGTCGAGCCCGCGTTTTTCAACCCGAAAGGCATGCACGTGTAGCAGTAGCAGCCAACCGGGGTGATGAACGTTGTTTTCTCCTCATCTTCGACTGTCATCTTGATCTGATGGTAGCCAGAGAAGGCGTCTAGGAAGCACAAAGACTCACAACCCGCTGTAGAATCTACTATTTGATCAATACGGGGTACAGGGAAGGGGTCCTTAGGACATGCAAGGTTAAGATCAGTAAAATATACACACATGCACAATTTATTTCCAGCTTTAGGGACTAGAACAGGGTTTGCTAACCAAGTAGGGTACAACACTTCCCTGATCACCCCGGCGTTCCTGAGCTTCTCCATTTCCCGTTGGATGACGTCCTTGCATTCTTGTGCTTGTCGGCGAACCTTCTGCTTGACGGGCCGCCCATCCGGCCGCACCGTCAGCCGATGCTCGATCACCTCCCTAGGAACTACGGGCAGATTTGACGGCTCCCAAGCGAACACATCAGAGTTCTCCTGGAGGAAGGCGACGAGGGTGCTTTCCTATTTTTCGCCGAGGCTCGCACCGATGGAGACAGTGCGTGCCTCGTTGCCGGCCTACAGGGGCACCTTCTTGACCTTGGTGCCCTCCTCCTTCAGCTTCGTGCCCTTGCTTACGCACGGGCTGAAGTTGGAGCTGCCCCCGGCATCCTGCCCGAGAGCGGCTCGTGCCTTCTTCTGTGCGGGTTGTTCACCCGCAAGAGGATCCTCACTCCCGGCAACGTCGTAGTCACCGGGATCCGCCGCTGCGAGGTCTTCACAACCTCGCCCACACACCAAGTAGCGTCCTTCAGGTCGCACTTGATGGAGAGAACGCCGTATGTTGACGGCATCTTCATCACACCGTAGGCGCAATGTGTTGCCGCCATGAACTTGATCAGCGTTGGCCGACCAATGATCCCATTGTACGGCAACGGGGTGTGAGCCACATCGAAAATGATGTGCTCAGTTCGAAATGCTTCCCGGGAACCGAAGGTCACCGGGAGCGTGATTCGCCCCATGGGCTGCACCACTCCGGGATTGATCCCCCGGAACGGGTCGGTGGGCTTCATCTGCTCCAGGGGGAGCTGAAGCTTTTCCACCAGCTTGGCGGACAGCCGGTTGAGGCTTGCCCGCTGTCCACCAGTACCTTGGTCACTGTCACGTTGTTTATGATCGGCGACACTACGAGGGGGAGCACCCCTGAACCCAAGGGACGGATCGGGTGATCGTCCGAGTTGAAGGTGATCGGCACATGCGACCACCTCAACGGCTGTTGCGCCTCCATGCTAGGGAGGAGGGCGCAGACCTCACGCGTGAGCCGCTTCATGGCGGCGTGAGACGTGAGAGCATACGCTCCCCCGTGGATGCAGGCGACGTCGCGAGGGTCCTGGAAGCCGGGCTTGTCGGCGTCGTCGGCGTTGTAGACATCCCCGTGCTGCTCAGCGCGAGGCTTGTCGCGTCCCCGAGGAGGCCGGTCCATGCCGCCGCGAGCCTGACCGCGACCCCCCGCGGGTTCTCCTTTGTCGCCACCGACTGCGCCCCGGCCTCCTCCACCGCAGGGGTTGTTCGGGCAGTCCCGGGAGAGGTGCCCGATGTCCCCGCAGTTGAAGCAAGCCCTGGCAGCACGGCGCTCCTCGTGGCGCTACTCACGCTTCTTCTTGATGGTATGAAGAGTGCGGCAGTCCTGTGCGTCATGGGTGGCATTGGTGTGGATGGGGCAGCGCGCGGCCGCTGCCGGCTTGCTGCCCGATGCTCTTGCCGACGCCGCCTTCTTGGCGGGCCTCTGGGGAGCCCCCGGCTCCGCGGCAAGCACTTGCTTCCCGCCGCGTTTCCGGGAGCTCTTCTTCCCGGAGCCCTCTAGTGGGTTTGTCGCTGCTTTGGCGGCAAGCTCGGGCGCCAAGCGCCCTTCCTCGGCCATCGCGCACTTGTGCGCAAGAGCGTAGAGATCCCTTGTGGTCCGGATCCGGTGCGTGTTGAGCTTCTCACGCATCTTCGGGTCGCGGACGTTGATGGCGTACGTGTTGATGATGGCGGCCGCTTCCGCCTCAGGGATAGAGTAGGAGAGGTTGGAGAACCTGTTGGTGAAGTCCCGCAGCGTCTCTCCCGGTTTCTGCATGACCGTGTGCAGTTCCGCCATGGTTCCCGGGTGCTTGTAACCGCCCTGGAACGCATTCACGAACTGCTCGCGCAGGTCAGGCCAGGAGGCTATGGACTCGGTGGGCAGGTTGAGCAACCAAGTCCTCGCTGATCCTTTGAGGACCATTGGAAACCAGTTGGCCCTGACCTTGTCGTCGGCGTGCATGCCCAACGTGTAGGTCAGGAGAAAATCCTTAGGGTTCACGGTCCCGTCGTACATCCCAAGCGTCGGCGCTCCGAACTTGCAGGGCCACGTCACCTGGCGCAGCTCGCGAGTAAACGCGCGCAGCCGTCCTCGGCGCCCATGGAGCATCCTCCTGCTCCTCTGGAAGCTGGCGCTCTGCCTCATGCCGGCGCCGGCACTCCAAGCGCTAGCGGAGGTCTTCCTGCTGACGGGCGTTCAGGACGCCTCGCGCGTCATCTCGTGTAACGGTCAGTGACGAATCCGAGGACCCCACGGGATCCTCGCCTCCTTGCCCTCCCAGCGGGGGAAGGTGTTCTCCGTGGCCCGAGACACGGGGCGCGTCTCCACGTCCCGGGTTCTGTCCTCGGCCCGAACCGGCCGGAGCGCCCTCGCCTTGCGGCTGCTGGGCGGCGAGTGCAATGAGCGCGTCTAGCTCCGCGCTCCATGCTTCATGCGCCGGCGTGCCTTGCGATGGCTCATAGCACACCATGACACGCGCGGCTATGATGGCTTCCACCGGGTTCTGGGCGGGAGGCTGCCGATTCTCCGACCGGCTGCCCTCCGCCCTGTCACCCGGTGCCCTCGGGTGAGTGGGGCGAGACTCTATCGGCGTCGCACGCGACTCGCGGTGCTCATGGCGCAACTGCCGCTGCGCGTCTTCGGCCCGCGAGTGGACTCGCTGGCCGGCATGGTGATAAACACGAAGTGTAGACACAAGAGTTTTACCCAGATTCGGGCTACCCGGAGGTGTAATACCCTATGTCCTGTTTTTAGTTGTATTCCAAGTTTGAGAGCATAAAGATCACCCGGGAAGTTCCCAGGTTGGCTACTTAGGTAAACGCTATGCTATGTTCTACTCACTCGGGTTTGAACTGAACTGAACCCTTTGACCGGTAGCATTGGTCCTCCTTTTATAGACAAGAGGATACCACAGGTGCCTATGCATGCAGGGTGACACGTCCCCTAGACACGTGTCACGGCCGCATGGAATACAACTTTACTCATCCGTGCTGGACGCCATGCAGCGCCCAGTCCACTGTATACGGTAGAAAAAAATGGTTCTTAGGGTAGCCGCTCTAACCTTGCTCAGTAAGACTAGGCCTGCCGATAAGGCTCCTGTCGGTGCATTAAATGCACTGCGCCCGCCGGCTTGTCCTGTCTTCACTGTTCTGCGGGTCCCGCCTGCATGCCCGAGCGCGGGTTGCTAGGGTGCACCTTCCCGTCTAGCGCACCGGCTTTGCCGAGAGGCGTTCCTTCGGTTTCCTGAGACCGGAGTTCCCGGGAGCATCTTGTACTCAGCAGTTAGCTTTACCTTCACCAGGGGTCGTCTCCTCGAGACAGGCTTCCCGGCTCGTCGCTTTCCGGGAGTCCTTCTTAACGGGGCTTCGTCACTAACGACCCACGTGTCCCGTATCAGTGGGACCCCGTGGAGCACTGCATGACACACAGCACGCGGCCGCCACTAATTTTCCCTCACTCACCGCGAATCACCGCACCTCCACTACCACGCCCCTTGCCCAAGCTGAAAGCAGCATCAACATTTGTTTTCATCATACCTTCAGGGGATTTAGACCAGCCATCTCTCCGGACACGAGCTGAGACACACCAATAATTGATAGCCAGAGCACCAATGTCGTTTGAACAGGCTCACCTCGCACAATTTGCCTCCGATCCCACCAGATATACCAAGCGCCAGTGAGGATTAATTCCGGTAAGCCAATCCCGCCCAGCAAATCCCAGGGACCTTTTGTTGCAGAGAATATGCTCTAGCCCGATAGCTCCAGATCTATCCAATGCACAGGCCTCGTTGATCACTTCGAATATGACGATTAGCAAGGATCCCAGCTAAGGTCCGACGATCGGGTACGACCCAAACGCAAAGATCAGATGGTTCGGGCCTAGATACGTCAGGTGGCTCCTCGGCGCTGATGGCCAATTTCCTGGGATCCTCATCATTTTCACGTTCACCTACGCGTATCTGTCCAGTTAGATACCCATCTCTAACTTCTAATTTTGACCTAATGTAATTAGAGGCAGACATGCCCGCATCAGACTCGACAGAACTTGCAAATGCGATGTAATGCAGAAATTTTCCCTATTGTCTTCATCTACAGGTATACGGAGTAATTGATACACGGGCATTAGCGATAAGCAACCCTTATGTATACTATAATGTTTTCTCTATACAATGTTTTTGGTCTGAGGTTACAACAAAAACTGCTAGTATCCTTGAGGATATCACCAATGAACACAAAATTTCTGCCTTAACTATTTATGGTACCGCACATAGCGATAGCCAATATCAAGCTTGAAAAGTATTGTATTGGCAACTTCAGTAATTCATAGATCATTTCAACTGGGTTCCTCGCTGCCTTTTGCTTTGCCTCGTAACATGTCTCCAAAACCACCCCTCATCATGCGACCAAACCTCGTGTTCTCCTGCTGAGTTTGTAAGCTGGGTTGGGGAGGAGCAGGGTCAAGCTGCTCTGCACCCTCTTTCTTCCCAAGGAGGCCGCTCTCGCCAAAGAAACTGCTGACAGATGATGCAATCCCAAGATGTGCCCCCATCGCCTTGCCGATGCTCTCAAGTGCACCTCCCGACCTTTCCCGAGCTATAACTTCTAATGCCTCCTTGTGTGCAGGGTCTAGAGCATCCAGATCCTTTAACAAGTTCTGTATTGACGGCAAAAGCAGATCGCGCACACTTGTAGCAGGAAGATCTACAACAGGCAAAGAAAAAAAACACATAAGTAAACATGGACTAACACTCAATAAACTCTTGGAAATTAGTCCTCTGACATACACCAGACAAGTGGCGTACTGATACAGATATCTATCTGGTTTTCTTTTGATTTAGTCAAGTTATGGCAAAGCTAGAACGTGATTCTAACTGGCTTTAACTAAATTATTAACATCTAGTAGAGTTCTCGGTTTTCTCTGCTAGTTACGATAAACTTGTGGGATGTAAGGACAAAAGAGTAATCATAGGCACTTGTTACGATGTTTGACCTCTCTTAAGATGGTTAACACTAGCACGCAACATGCAGGGATCATATTTTGATCAGATCAAAGCAAAAAAATCACAATAATTTTGGGCTGAAGCTACACACCATAAATTATTGGTTACATGTTTACAGCTTTATTTTTTGCACCTCCAAACTTGAGATGATGTAGTACCGATCGCGAATTAAAACAACTGAGTTTTCCATTACTAACTGGATATGAGTGTCCAAAATGAATGCAAATGCAGTTCCATTACCTAGATATTGTTCAGGTTGTGAAAGGTAAAATGATGCGTTAATAAATGTTCAATAACAATACTGAGATATAAACAAAAGGCACAAGCACTGCTACAGATAAAGATAAGAGACAGGCTCAATATAGAAGTTGTTGACTTCCACTATCTTTTTAAGTGAAACACTTGCTAATTTCAAATAAGGCCAACCTGTAGCATCGAGAGCACGGAGTGCTTCGCAGAACACATTTGCTCTTTCCCTACGCCGTTCAATATCGTTTCCAGAAGGTGAGGCACTTGTCAGCTTAATTATCTTCGTTAAAAGATGTATGAGAGGTCAAAGAAAACAGAACATATTGATATGAAGATATATGAAGGCGAATAGGCGATACACAGGTTAGTCAATGAACAATGCAAATTTTTGTAAAAAAAATACAGATATTAAGTTTCAAATGTAGGATATATTCACGTAGTTTATCTGTTGAATGCGGCACAGCTACTGCAAGTGCACGGATGACAGAAACAGTAGCTTCGTGTGATCCATCTTCTAGAAAAGCATCCATTTGAATATGTATCTTGTCAACAACCTGACAGTGCAGTGCAGTGCAGTGCAGTGCAGTTATCAACTAAGGACATTGCACAAACTACGCAAAGTATCAAACAAAATATAAAAGGGTGTTTCCATACCATGTCATTTTTAAAATGCTGAGCGACAGTTCCTAATGCATCTATACTAGCATATTTTACAGCCAAGTTCTGATCGGATCCAAGAGTAATAAGTGCTGGCAAAATATGAGTTGATGCAACTTTGACGCCAACATAGGGTACCTGTGTGTTAAAACAATCAAGAATACTGCAAGGAACATTTACCACTGATTCATTCATATAACAGTAAACTTACAAGTGCTTTCAGTAAAGCTGCGGCATTGATTTTAAGATCGGTATCAGGGCTCACAACCATCTCCCACAAAATGTTGAAGATAACTCCATGGTGCTGCTCAAATATGCTACACAGTGATAAATAGTTAACTACATGAAAATAGGGCATATTTAACAATATAATGATATTTGCTGCATGTTAACTCAAAGTACGAACCAAAGAAACCGGACCGCATCAATGATCTCAGTTGTGTGACACATAGAAAATGAACCATCCTTCGTGTTTTGGATAAGTAATTTCCTCAAATATTCTTCTAACTGTTGACGACTTGAAGGAGAACCCAAAATACCAGACAATAGCAATGGAAGGACACAGATGATTGCAAGCTTTTCAGCAATAGAAGTTTTTGGACGCAAACCTGTGGCACAACTAATATGTCTGAACAAAAGTAAAAAATACAAAACAGGCATTTAAATACATGGATTCTTACCACGGACTTTGGATTGGATTGACAGAGGAAAATAGGTAAAGTCACCACTATCGACATCACCAGCTGCTACAAGAAATACAGGTAACATAATGTGCTCCAAATAATCTTTTCCATAGTGCCCAGATACAGCCAACAGGTACTGATGTTTTTAGAAAATAATTTATCAGAATTTGTAACTAAAGAATGTAGGATCTGTGATGTAGTTTGAACATTTTACCTTCGTGATCGCTGTTCTTAAGCTATCCTCTTTCGCAGGCAACAAGCAGGCGAGCTTGATCAAATCCGGCAGGCACTCAGTGTGCATCCACTCAAATGCTGACCATTCCGTGTCACCTCTGTAAAGTGCCCCAAGATTAAATTAATCGACACAAGACAAGCATTTATTTGTTCTATATCATAATTTCTTAGCTAAAAGATAACATCATATATGGAAGCAGCTTACGTTGCATACAGCTTTATGCTGGATTCAGACACAAAGTTTTCTGCCGTGGAGCTTGTAGGGGCATCTGTTGAAGGACACGTCTGTATAGCTTTCTGGTGAACAAATGGTAACAACTCAGCCAGCATCCGAAGGAGGACCTCAATGTTCCATCGCTCTTGTTCTCCTAAAACACGGAGGTGTGATTCTATTGTACCCTCAACCCCCGAAATGGGCGGACAACGCTGAAAGATAACAGTTATATCAGAATGGAAATTCATAATGTAAAAGGTACCCCAAATTCAGAACCATCCATACCTGAACAGATGCCAGGATATGTGATAGTAACACTCTCAATATCTGATCCAATTTACCTCCCCATCTTACTACTGCAGGAACAAGTTCCCTGAGTGCCACATCCACAACTACCCTAGAAGTGTCACAGACCAACTGAAACAATAGCTCCTCAACCTACCAAACAAACAAAATTTAGATGAGACAAGTATTATCTTCTAGTGATTAAGCTCTCTAAACAAAATGGTCTAGCTTACCACACAGCAGACATTTAGCTGATTCATTGAATTCAAATTCCCACTCCATTAAGATTCTGAGAACTAGTGAGACTTAGACTGACCTTATAATATTTATCCATGTTTGGAAACAGAGGAAGCAGTAACGCCAGGTTATGTGTTGCAGCCTCCCTCACTACAGTTGCGCTATCTTCGACAAGTTGTTGCACAATAGATAAGATAAGGGAATCACGTATCTCAGGACGAACATATACTGCCAGCTCTCCACAAGACTGAGCAACAAGCAATCTACGCTCCTCATATTGATGATTTATCTAAACACAAGCAATTTCATAAAATATAAGATCCAAAGACGTAGAAGGCCAAAATACCCATCATAGAATTTAATACCTGTTCCCAACATTGTGGTAATAATTCAGTCTCTGTCCTCATCTCACCAACACTCTTGGCTAGCTCCACACAAGCCTGCAGAACATAGAATACAGGTCCACGTTAAATACAAAACAACAATGTACACGATAAGAAGTGTGCATATGTTGAATAAGTTGCAAGTCATGTCATGAGAAGTTCAGATTCCAGATCAATCTGTATCAAACAATAATTGTCGGAACATACATCCATTATGATGCGTCTCTGTTGTCCGTCAGGCCGCTTTATCAGATTGAACAATGTGTGAGTCAATGAATCCCGCACGTCGCTATCTGGATGTCTTTCTATAGCACAAATGATCAATGGAAGAAGCTCCTGTAGTCATTTAGCAACACATGTAACACTAGTTATACTCACATAAAGATTGGCACAAAGTACAAAGGTTACAGATAAACCTCACGATGGTTTATGAGCACATAAGGAACAATCTTCGGAAGAGCATCTGAAACTATCTTAATAGTCTCCAAGGCCTGCAGGATTGAATAAGAATAGATCAAGTAATGAAATACAAATAGTAGTAAATGAAAAAACTTCCAGTATGAACTTTATCTTCAGATGCATAAATCGAGTGACTAACCATCTTATCTGACGTTTTTTTCTTACTTGGACTCTCTACTTTCTCAGTATGAACTTTATCTTCAGATACATAAACAGATATGCTACCTGAATTCCCCTGGCTATTACCATCTCCATGTAGATTGCCATTAACAGATATATCTTCCAGTGAAGTATTTGTACCAGATTCATCTTCTCCTGAAGTATCATAACCCCTATGTTCGGCAGTTGACCAAGAAACTGGGGCTTCTGAACCTGGGGAACCTTCAATACTACTTTCAGTATTTTTATTATCTTCCCGTGTGTCCCCAGTTAGACTCGCTGCTGATGCTAGCTTAGTAGTTCCGGATTCAGTTCCTTTGAGGTTTTGATGTTCATTGATCAATGCTGCAGCTTCTCCCATAGAATTAGCAATGAACTGGGAAGTCAAACCATCAGAATCTCGAACTGACATTTCTTTACTTGATTGAGTCCCTTCAATGTGCATCTTAAGGGATGTAATTTCAGCTCTGCAGTCATTCAGCTCCTTCCTATGGACATCCAGTGATTGCTTCAGGTCTTGAAACTTTCATAAAACGACTATGTTAGAAAAGTTCCGAAGAAATAACAAATCAATCGCATGGATAATTCCTGAGAGGATTACCGATTTCTCTTTGTCTTTTATGTCCATGTGTGCAGTTTCCAAAGACTTCCTTAAAGTGGCAACCTGATTATTAGCAGATTCCCTGATCTTCATCAAGGAGTCTTTTTCAGCACAGAGCCTTTTACTGTCCTTCCTTAGTGCCTCATTTTCGCGAAGAATGGATATTTTTTCCTGCAATATGTAACATAAATGATCAAGTTAAGAATATTTACAAGTTCTGGGCTTGCAAGAAAAGCATACGCTAAACTGGCATTTAGTAATCCAGAGAAAAGAAGTTAAACAGAATAGTGACATGAACATCGTTCAAGGCCAAAGGCATTGTTAAAAGGGTAATTGTGCTACTGATTGATTCTTTGATCATTATATTCCAAAAAAGATGGATTGCACCAACAAGATGAATCATCTACTCATGTCCTACGCAGCAATTTTCACTGTCCTTTGGCATTAAACTTTCTACATGCATGAATAAATGAATTTATTATGCCCACAATTGTAACTTGTAACCATGATTGACTATGCTGTAGATTATGCTTTTGAATATCAGTAAGCTACTTGACCAGTTCCTAAGAAATGCATTATGCTACATTGCTGTATATAAGGTAGTTTTCTATTAAAAAAATAGCACTATCGAAATACATTTGTTAAAAAAAGAACAGTAACAATAAGAATTTCAAAAGGGGAGTAATTATGTCATTAGTACTGAGGAATATCATCACAGGTTCTGGCTAATAATAGCCATCGATTGGTTTTATTGGCATGGTATCTACCTTGCATCGCCATCAAATCTGTACAGTAGTATAGTCTGCTTCTCTGACACCTACCAACTTGTTAAGACCTTATTTGATGCGCAAGTATGCCATCACAGCAGAAAAAACAATCAAAAGAGTAGAAAATCTTTCTCAAAGCACCAATAAATGATGAAAAAAGAAGCCAATAACACCCGTCTGGAATTAAGCCCAGACTGTCAGTCAGACCGATCCTTCCTCCAAATAACCTCCCTGGAATTCTTTGATCGTCGTGTATTTAGCAGTCAGACTGGTACGGTCCTTCCGGCTCACGGCAGGGAAGTGCATCTCCCCCCTCCATGAGGAATGTATCATCAGCCTCCTTGTTAATATTGTGGAGATGCCTTCGATAGGTACAGTTACTATAGTCATATCATTCTGTCTCTCCCTCCAATTGTAGATCATCATTGGGCTTCATCCAAATACACTTGATGGACTCACACGGACACATGTCATTAATCCTTACCAAATGTTGAGAGTTCACTGTCTACTAGAAATGACCTGTTTGATTAGTCTATATATTTGAATATATCATGATATCTCAATCCTGTTGTATAGCTAGGGTATTGCTTCCTAACTAATTGTACCAAGAACAAAACCACCAGCCTCCATGCATGAATCATTCTTTACATGCAGAAGATGCACCCAGTAATAGGGTTAGGGTTCATCGG
Organism: Brachypodium distachyon; assembly: GCF_000005505.3. Taxonomy (NCBI): domain Eukaryota; kingdom Viridiplantae; phylum Streptophyta; class Magnoliopsida; order Poales; family Poaceae; genus Brachypodium; species Brachypodium distachyon. The sequence goes on along the minus strand of NC_016132.3, from coordinate 12,280,178 downwards.
GATTAAGGAGGGAGACAGATGGTGGGAGCATCCAGCAACAGAACAGGAGTCAAATAGTAGCTGCCGCAATAGGTGATCCATCGAGTAAGCATGGGGGCGGTGGTAGGAGGTGTCCGGAGCTTGTCAAACTTGTGGAAGAAGCAGAGGGAAGAAGGGCCCCGAGGGTGGTAACCCAATAGGCATTACCTTTGTAATTTGTACAGTAACTAAATATGAATATATGGTTCTACCTTTTTATTTTTATTTAAACCATATTAAACCAAACCTAACCAGAAATCAAACTAAACCATAATTAGCTACGATCTATTTCAACCATAATTGCACAACTAGATGCTAAAATGGATAATTTTGGAGTTGGATGTTATACAACTATAATAATACCTACAAAGTACAGTTGGATTTGTTATATTTTATCTGATTTTGCACCATTAGGTTTCGGACTCATAAACCAAGAGGTATAGATATCTATTTTCGTCTGACTATGGTTGGGAAGATTTCGATCTCAGAGCAATATGTGCTGATGATGACTTGTTTCAGTAAAATAGATGGAAGTTGCCGTGTGCATCACTCATGTACAGATAATAGTAAGAGATCAGTAACATTTTAGAGGGCTCACTAGCAACATGATGTCCATGATTACCTCAGCAGCCTCAGTTGTAGAGGAAAGATACTGGTAGTAATACCGACGAAGGGCATCAGGCACACAAGCTGAACTGTTGGTCCAAACATCAAGGTCCTGATCAGGAACCTGGAACCATGATCATAAATAGACATTTTTACATTTCAGAAAAGAAGGTAACAGAAGATTTGAACGTCTAAGTGATAGTAAATAATAACTTTGAACTTCCAAAATTATAAAAAAAACATAAAGACGATGCTCCTCCAAAGTTGACACATTGACGACAGGTAACTGCAAGATGCAAATGGCACTCCAATGAATTTGCACATTTTCTGTGCATAGTTGATTTCTACTCCCTCCATCCAGAAATACAAGGCCAAATCCTAAGACTGAAATGTCCAAAATTATCAGGCCACTTGCCCTCCTGCGTCCCTAGCATAAAAAACTCATCGTGACTCATATCTTAATTGCTGATTGTTCTGCATGCATGCACAACTTAATTGTTTCTATTTACAAGAGAAAACCTTGCTCTTCTGTTGGCTCAATCAAAATTACAACAATTCTATTGTGCGCTAAATACGAGGAATTTTCCTTGGTTCATGTGATTCTCCAAAATGGTCTTGTATTTCTAGATGGAGAGAGTAACATTTAGAGAAATCATATTTCTATAGGCACTAAAATCCTGAAAGCCTCCATCTTCAGATTTGAAAACTACTGGATTGATCACCCTAAGTTCATGAATATTATTCACAACGCTTGGCTTATTTCCTAGAGCTAGAGACAGTGCCGCCGTTCTAACTTCCAAACTCAAAAACACTAGAAAAGCCCTCCGAAATCTGAGTAGAAAACTCTCTTCTCTTTCTATTCCTATGGGAAAATGCAACTGTGTGGTCAATCTCTTGGATGGTCTTGAAGAGCAGCATTTTCTCTGTTGTTGAATGGAACTTCAGGCATATTATTAGGCTCCTTCACTTCAAGCAAATTTATTGGCGTAATCGTTGCACTAATAGATGGGTTAAATTTGGTGACAAAAATACTAAATTTTTCCATGCAGTGAACAGTAAATCTTTAGACGAAACAGAGTCCGCGCCATTGTAAGTATTTGCATCACTTTTCTTAACAGAATGGGAGTCAATGGCAACCCAATAATGCATTTCAAAAAAAAAGATCTTATCACACCTAGGGATGATTTTGTCCTTTCTTACCAATCCTTTCACCCAGGTCGGAGTCAGGGATCAGGAATTCAGGATGAGGACAGGGAAAAACGATCAGGATCGGCGTCAGGAAATCGAACGGGATTGGAACGGGAGAAATCAATCAGGAAAAACGGGAACGGGATCTAGAGCACAAGTAATGAGTTGCGCGTGCAAGAGAAAATAAAACCCCTAAGTCTCTGATACCATGTGAGGAAATATGCAACTTGTATTTCCTGTAGACCAAGGGCCATATACACGTACGTGTGTTCTAAATATGCAGGAAACCCCTTATACAACGTGGAAAATACACACAGAAATATGAAAGTTGTATACAACTCCAACAATGCTCGAGTTCTAAACATACTTCAGCAATAAAATCAACAAACCTAGCGAAGTGCAAGATTGTGATAGTTTAGACTTCAGAGATGCTTTGCACCAAAACAAAGTTTTTGGAGGAAAAGTGAACTTTCTTGAAAGTTTGAGGATGAAAAATGGACAAAATTTCTTTAAAAAAATTGTGTTTTCTCTTTTAGGATAACAATTAAAGAACCTCTTATTCACAGTGTAAATATCATTAGTACCACTAATGATCTACCAAGCTAATAAATATTATGACAAATATACCAATGCACTTGTGTAAACATTATGAAATATCAGTTCCAGCATTATCAACTACTAGCGGAAATATATGTTCTAAGAAATGTTCTACCATCACCTATATTGTCGAACTTATGTTATATGATCAATATTCATTCTTATTTTGATGTGCTAAATTAATCAACAATTGACTCAAAAAAAAAGTGATGTGGTCCAATGAACAGAAATGATTTACTGTCGCCACCAATTGAGTCTTTTATAGGAGTAAAGATGACATGACAGCTAGATCAAAACTACTTGTATAGCATTACAAAATATCATTCTCCAGGAATTTAAAGTGATAAATACAAATCACAAGCTGATAAACATGAAGAGTAAGTGACAGACCTCCTCAATGAGAGTCATGGCTGCAAGTCGATACCCAGCCAAAAGCAGGTATTCTTTGACAGCACAGTTCAGATCTTTCCGCTCGTTATCTTTCAGAGGGCCTAATGCTGAAACTTTGACTTCCCGTTTGTCCTGTTGGTTAAACTCTTCATGTGTAAAAGCATCTGAAGGAGATCCTGTAAGCAGAACACATGAATCATTTGAAACATATTATGATGACGGATGTCATTCTCAGGAAAAAACAATTGTGGTGCAGAAGTATTCGCAGCGGTATAATTAGATTGTCCAAAAGGGAGTTAAATTATTTGCTCTGCAGCTCAAAGTGAAATCTGAAAATGTTATGTGAGGCCAACAATATAAGCACCCCTAGATGCGCCTAGGCCAGCTGGCGGCACAAGCTAGGAGCGCAGCTGCCTCCCAGTATTAAGTTGTGAGGACCCTAATCGCCAGAGAGATCTAGGGGCACACAGAGATGGTGCGAGGAATACAGAGGAAGGGAATGAGATTCAGGGAGAAAGGGATGGGAAGGATCAGACTCAGAACATTCATTCATGCATCTCATTATCCATAATTTCCAAGGAAACAAACCATTTGTATTATCAGGAGATGATTCTTGTCGTTTTTGTAACTCAGTCTTCAAGCAGGAAAGATCTTCTTTGGCTAGTCGGAGATCATAATCAGTGAGTGCCAACTTTTCTTCAGCTGCTATTTTCTCTTCTAGCAAATTCTGTGGATCGGCACCTGTCAGAAAACAACAAAGACGTGATTAATCACACAGACCTGCGCAATTATACCCTCTGATTCCAAATGTAAATTGTTTTGGACGTTGAGACAGTCTCCATGGCAACCCTTTGTCCAGAAAATATGATGGAAGTATATTTCATGACCGATCTAGCAGAGAGCCCAGATTTCAATGTTTGACTGACACAGATTCTAAAGCAACTAATATTTGATATCAGAGTGATTATTATATTAGTACAAAGAGTCCAGCCAACCACCTAATTTCATTTTACTCTTCCATCTAGCATTCTCAATTCTTATTTACTTGATTGAAATAATGTACAAGGAGAGTTCATATATTACAGTAGAAAGCATGTCAATATCTAGTTTTGATACATTCAGAAGCATGGTCTGGTCATAACGAGACCTAACCCAAAGACAATGCATGTACTGTTTGTCCAACATGTAGCCGTATCAAGGTGGGGAGTTGAGCGAATCAACTCACACCAACCAAACGGGCACTTCACAAGCACCATGTCAAAAGTTACATATGAATTATCACATAAAAATCAAGATGCAGCTGTTCTGCATGGTAAAAATGTCAATTGATCGGCAAGGTACATTACTTACAAAGAGCTACACACATCAACTTAACACCACTCAAGGAGGAGGAACTAGACTCATTTGAAATCAATCATAGAGAAGCAAGGCTGTGCGCTGGGTGGGCCGCATGTCAGAGACGAACAAGGTGCGATTACTAGAAAACACCCGCGAGATCCAGCAGAAGGTATCAGAGACACACACTGCGTGGTCTGGCCTCGGGTGGGGAAGGGAGCCGGGAGCTCGGGCAGCGGACGGAAGGATGGGGAAATGGTTGTACCTGCCGGTGCTGAGGAGGCGCGGGCGACCTGGTCGGGAGGGAAGAGCGCAGGGTCGGAAAAGAAGGAGCGGAGGCGTAGCGTCTGGGCGTGGCGGCCGTCCTCCTGCAGCTCCTGCAGCAGCTCGAGTGCCGTGAGGTGGTACCTCTCCTCCAACAGGAAGTTGACCACGCAGTTGCACAGCGACGCCCACCGTTCCTCCGCGGCGCCGGCGGCCCCCGCCACATCCATCCTCGTCCGGCGGGATCTGTCGGATCCGGTCCTCCTTGGTCGGTACCGGTCTCTCTACATCAACCGTGGCAGGGTCGAGGAGACGAGCGCGGAAGCATGTGGCAGTACGGGGGGGCGGATCTCGCGCGGGCGACTCGAGGCAGAAGGTGGCATTGGAAGGAAGGGGAAATTGCGGAGGGAAGTCACGCCACGCGAAGCGTGTGATCTGGAAGAAGCGCCGGTGGATCAACGGATGGGATCGAGGCCCGGGCAAACGGATACTCATACTCCCTCGGTCCCTCCCACGATTACCGAATTTTATACGCAGTATCACAGATTCTAATTGACTAGCGAATTCAGTAATTCAATAACACAACTCAACTATATATTTTCCCTCAAACAAAAAATAACTACTCTCTCTGTCCAACAAAAAATGTCTCAAGTTTATCAAAATTTGGATGTATCTAAATGTAATTTAATGTATAGATGCATTCAAATTTAGTTAAAGTTGAGAAATTCTTTGTTAAATGAGTATGATATCACTTTGGATCAAATAAAAATAACCTGGTACTACTTAGTCTTATTACCAAAGTAAAATACACATGTCCATACACTCCGAAGAAATGAACATTATAAAGTCCGCAAATTCACAAAAAGTACATATAAACCTCTAATCTCTCGTCGGTTACACGAATAAATTCATAAACGGTTACGGCCCCATCCTGAAAATAGGTATCACGGGGTTTTTTACCATTTTTTCTCAAGCATGCACGCATGTGAGGAATTTGAAGGAGGCACAAGCCTTAGTCCGGCCCAAAGCCCTCTCCACCATGTCATTATCTCCTTCTCCAACATCGACGACGTCAAGACGATCATGACCTTCGGCAATCGTTGTCGCTGACCGGCAAATCGATGTCAGGAAGCCATCAATGGCGTCGCGGTAGCGACAACAACCAGGTTACCTGCCTCACAGCTATGGTTAGCATAGTTGCCCTCCCCCTGTGCTCACTTCTCTCGCTTTCTGGTTTGTATGGTTTGGAACGCATAAATCATGGCAATAGGGTCGTGTATGTAATAATTTTTTGTTTGATTCTTGGCGTATCAGAGACAATGTCTGGTTTTGGGTACATATATGCCAAAAACTGACATATTTTTTCCCCTATGATTAATTCATAATGTAGATAAAGTTGATGGCCAATGTAGTGTTGAGGTCCATCATGATGGCTTTTTCTGTGGTGTTAAATGGAAAAGTAGATGTCTTTTACCATTGTGATGTGGACACTTGGTCACTGATATGGATTTTGGACATCTTGTAAAAGCAGTTAGGTTATGCTGATTTTGGACATATATATTAATGCTTGTCTGGTTATCAGTCACCGAGGGTTTGTGTTTAGGCTTGGTGTGATGTTGACATAAATAAGATGACAGAAAGTACAATGCTACATGACACGCAGACGCTAATCTTGAAGTTCAATTTCTTTTTCAGAAAATTCATCGCGCAATAGAAATTTTCTAGACTCGTTTTGGTCTACTAATTATCACCATAGAGCAGGGCACCACCTGCACCTTTTATATGCTCGTAGAGATTTCAATCTCTGTGTCTAGCCGAGGAGGGACTAAACGTTTGCTTGGACGTCTGGGAACAAAACCACCTGCGTGGCACAACGAGGAGACGAAGAAATATGCCAGCTGTAAGTTTTGTATCTTATGTTGTATATTGATCATGTAAGTATGGTAGCCAGTAAAACAGTGGGATCATGTTGTATTTGATGGTCCAGACCTCATTGTGTAATGTTTTTGTCGGTCCAACCAAAAAGCAAGGCAAACCAAGCAAAATTGGGGTACTCAGATCCACTAGGGGAAAGATGTATAAGATGCTCTTTGGAGATGATCAACAAGACAATGTAGAAACATCTACAAAGGGCAGTGTCCTGGACAATAACTGTTTTTGTGGTTCTGAAATGAACTAGGTAGTTGATGAGACAATACTATTTTTTTTGTAATCTGATTCACGCTCCCAGAAATTGCATGGCAGTTCACCAACCTAATGAGCGCAAAGAACAGCATGGGGCGGCCATTCAGTTGTACAATGTTTACCTTATGCATTAGTGCGAGACAAACAATCAAATGAATCATCTTATGATTTATACACCTGTATAAATCTCAACCTGGATGGACCAGCATCATGGAGGTGTGCATCTTCACTGTCTTGTAGCGACAGGTGCAACATTTCATCAAAGGGAGATCTGGCTTCCCGATTTTTAGCAAGACGAGGAGATGTGTGCCATAAGAATAAACAACAAACAGTATTGAAGATCCGATGATCATCATCCGCAAATCCACAGGTGCCATTACACTTGATTCATGAGTACATGAATGATCAATACGGGTTGTGGATAAGCTAGCTGCTTGTTGGGAACTTGGTACGACCGTCTACGTGATGTCGCGGTCAAAACCCTTTTGCCTTTACTCGAGTTCCGAGTTCGAGAAAAAAGAAGGGGTGCCACATGTCTGGTTTCCTCGACACGTGTTAGCAGTGTCCAGTTATGGATATTCGCCTTATCTCGAGTTCGTCACCCGACTTAACCTTCGTTCTGGCTTCTTCTTCTTTTTGAGGGTGAAAGGCTGTAGGAAAAATGGCAGATGAAAATACAGAAGCTATCAAAAAATTTGTAGCCATGTGGCGAAAGCTGCAGAATTCTTTCTTTTGCCTTATGGAAGACTAGATTGAGCTCTTCTTTGAAGATTTGCCTGCTTCTGTATAAGCTTGGAGATTTCCTGTTGAAGATAAAGTCATTCTTTGTTTTCCAAATGCTCCATGTCGCAAGGTTGATGATCTCCATGAAGAGTGGCACTTTGAGCTTGTTTTTCCAGTTGTCCCACATTTTCACGCACATTAGGCAGTGGAGTGAAACAGCGAAAGAACATGTGATCTTTGGTTTTCAGGAGTGACTCCCCGTATATCACACACTCATATGATGGCAGGTGAAAATTCCTTTTGAGCAGCATGGCTCTACTGTTGAGGCGTTTGATGAGGAGCATCAAAAAAAAATTATGTTTCAGCTGACAGCACGAAGCCCATAGCCATTCAAAGCCCGAGGGCAAGTCCAAGTGGTTTATCTAAGCCTTGGAAGCTTTAGCAGGAATGAAGTAGTCCTTATTCATTATGAATACTGACGGGAGGCTTATCGATAGATAGTCATGCCACAACATTGGTATGGTATATGCATCGTATAAACTGGCCAGGTGGGCCTTGGAGTATGCGTACCTTTATTGAGGCTCATAAGGTGTCATCTCGGCCTAGCTGGTTTCTAAGGACCGAATTATTTGAAAATGTGTAACGCGGATTTTAATTACTTAAACATGACTTGGAGTCCTTTAGCATCCCTCGAGCGTATCCACACATCTAAAGAAATCACCTACAAAGACCATACTGTTTGCAAGATACACCAACTCTAACAACTCTCTTCGTTCCTATATTCTTGTGATTGTTTTAGTTATTACGACAATAATTTAACAACGGAGGGAGTAGTAAATTATTTTAATTTTCAATATCACGTGTATATTATATAGTTCTACACTCAGTGAAAGTCGAGTGAAGTAGCTTCCAGGACTCACTCTTTTTTGTAACCTAGGTACAAACTGTAACCTAGGTGCCATCTGGGTCGTGCAAGGGGAACACGATTACACGAGGACAGAACGGAGGCGGGGAAGCGTCTGGCAGCGTGTGTTTGGTATGGTAGCTCGGGTCAAGGGATTTCTGGCATCAAATACAGAAATGAGTTCACACATGTTCACTGTCGTGTGGGACCAGCGAGCATCTGGGTCCCAACGGCAGCGTCACACGGTACATAGCATTAGGTAAAGCAATTAATTGCTCGTGGTTGCATGACAAGAAGATTGTACTGCTCAGGCTGGTCATAGTAAGAGTAACAAAGGTGGTAACTAAAGTGCCAACTAAGCAATTTGGGTGATGTGTCATGTTATTAATGAGGAAAGAGAGGGTTGGGATAACTATATATGTTACCATCACATCACACTTCCCAAGATACAATAAGTCTATAAAACTAATAAATGAGATTTTTATGTTACCATAAATATACTACTACCCACTATTGAAGTAGTAACGTAGACTGTAACATATGCATGTTACTGGCTTATGTTACTCCCCACTATAAAGTGACACCTTTAGATTCCGAAATAATCTAAAAGTGTCACTTTATGCTCTTGGGAATACCAAGGTGCCGTGCAACAGAGGCGTCAAAGTTTATGACCGCCGTACCCAAAAACAAGTGCCTGTGAGCACGCACGCCATTCTTGTCCGGACGGATCCCGCTCCATTTCCACTTCTGTCGTCTCCAAAAAAATATGCGAGCTTCTGGCATTGTTTGTAGCGACGGTGTGCTACCAAAGTACAAGAACGTTTGTTCCCTTGCTCCTCGTCCCCTTCAACGAATGCCAACCGAAATCCCTATTCGAGAGTTCCGCCCTTTGCGCCAGTATAAGAGACCCATTGCCGCACGATCCCGTGTTCCAGTCACCAATCATTAATTCACTAGCTCGCGCTTGCTTGATCATAGTAACTGTTACAGCAAAGCTGTAATTAGAATCAAGAGAGTGAGAGAGCAAGGACTCCTGTAGAGCACTGCATGGCCAACAACAGCGTGTCGAGTATCGTGTGCAACTCGCGCGTGCTCATCAGGTGCTCCTCGTCGTCGGGGAGGGGCCAGCAGAGCGTGGCGGCCGTGAGGGTGAATGGGGCGGCGCACCGCACGCCGCTGCAGGTGGGGACGGCGCTGGAGACGTCCATCCACGTGTCGATAGCAGAGCTGCAGGCGCCGCCCACGGTCGTCGACGACGACGATGGCTGCAGCCGGCGGCAGAACATCCCGACGGAGAAGCAGGACGAGGACCCGTTCCGGCAGGCGCTGATCGTGGAGGGCGGCGTGCGGTACCGGCAGACCGTGGTGGTGCGCTCGTACGAGGTCGGCCCAGACAAAACGGCCACGCTCGAGACCCTGCTGAACCTTCTCCAGGTTAATTAATTAAACCAGATAGCTCCTTTTAATTAAACCACGCATATTAGGAGTACAAGAGTAGTTCATGGATGCTGAGGATGGAAGTACTTGCACGCGCACAGGAGACTGCACTGAACCACGTGTGGATGTCGGGTCTCCTCGGCGACGGCTTCGGCGCGACGCACGGGATGATCAAGAACAGCCTCATCTGGGTCGTCTCCCGGATGCAAGTCCAAGTCGATCGCTACCCCATATGGTAATCAATCGGTTAAAGTAATCATGTGCTGCCTCCGTCCACATGCATCTCTTGAATGTAATTCCAAGTAGTATAACGCCTTATAACTGTACGTACATTGCTGGGCTGCAGGGGAGAGGTGCTGGAGATCGAGACGTGGGTGGGCTCTTCGGGGAAGAACGGCATGCGGCGCGACTGGCTCATCCGCCGCCGCAGCTCCGGCGACGTCTTCGTCCGAGCAACGAGCACCTGGGTGATGATGAACAAGGTCACCAGGAGGCTGTCCAAGATGCCCGAGGAGGTCAGGGGAGAGATCTCGCCGTGGTTCATCGACTCGCACGCCATCCAGGAGGAGGTGACCGACAGCATTGTCAAACTCGACAGTAGCGCCAAATACGTCGACTCTGGCTTGAAGGTTAGCTTCATTTGCTTCGCTACTTGATTAATTTAGTACTAGGATATTTAAACTTGTGTCGTTTTCGTGGTTAATTAATTCGTCTGATGTTCCTAGGGACTTCAGCAGGATTGATCTGTAAAATTAATGCTTCTAAATGCACATGGGGATTGTTCTGTCCGCAGTTTTGTCCATCTTAATTTTTTCTATTCTCCGATGGTTTCCAAAAATAACTTGAACGTATTTTTGTAGCCCAAGCGCAGTGATTTGGATATGAACCAACACGTCAATAACGTCAAATACGTACGGTGGATGCTCGAGGTAATGTACCGCGCATGGTCCATTTATTCAATTTTCCGATTCCAACCACTAGTCGAGTCAACAAATATATTTCCTTAATTTTGTGGATGCACACAGACTATCCCCGATCAGTTCGTGCGGCACCATCAGCTTAGCAGCATCATCCTAGAGTACAGGAAGGAGTGTGGGATCTCCGATGTTGTGCAGTCTATTTGCGAACCAGACCAGGACTCGATTTCACCGGAAGAAAACGTTACCATGGTGAGGGGACCCTCACTTTTGCCAGAAATCATCAATGGCCACCACAGCTTGGCTGGTGCACTTCACAAATGGCCAACGAAGTACACACATCTTCTGCAATTGAAAGCAGGTGATGGGTATGGCGAGATTGTAAGGGGTAGAACCACGTGGAAGAAAAAGTTATAACGACTCCTAGACCATGATTTTCTTATTTGGAGAATTATGCTTCTTGATTTTGTGTATTCTACGTGTGTCTTCTGCTTTAGCGGCTCCAGGTGTGTTGGAGATGTGCTTGCTATCTATACGTGTGTACATGTTGCCAGGGCAAAGTATCATAGAAAGATAATGTTGTTATACAATAAATCTCTTATATGGGTCGAGCCACGAATCCAACACGACAAAGACCAAGTCAACAATTTTCCATCACAATCAACATGCCAACAAGATGCAGGGGAGAAGACCATAGTCAAAATGGTGGAAGAACTTGAAGGGAAGAGAAAAATTAAAAAAAGATGGGACTAAATGGATGAAAGATCGGTCCCTCGATACACAACCAAATCACGTGCGTGATTTGGTTGGATGTGGGGAAGACCTCAGGTGCCTAACAGACGAACAACATAATTTACCCAAGTTTGGGCCTCCTTAGATCGGGTAACAGGCCTACTCATGTTTTACTTGTATTATCGGAAACTTCAGAGTATAAAGATGTTTATAATGGAGGGTGTCCGGTGAGTCGCGATGACTTGGCGTGTCACAATGGCCTTGGACTAAGCTTTGGGATCCCTTGATTGCTCTCTCACAGCCTTTGTCCAATCTCTTATATCGAAACACAAATATAACATAAGGTTTACATCTGTAATCATATTACTCAAGACCTAGTAAGAATTATTAAGCATACTAAAGTAGTATCAACAGTCCAATAAGGAATCTTCTATATCTAAGTAGGAAAACCCCACTATTTGATTTTTATCAACATGCAAGCATGCCACATGATTACATCATTAATTTGTTCACACCTATTTAGTGAGAAACTCATATTTCTTGCACATGCATACATGCTACTTTCCACCAAACTATCCCTGCTAATTGAAGAATCTATCATACAATTTAATTATTTGTTTCCAATTTTGGATATCTAAGTAGGAGAACCCACTATTTGATTTCTCTCAACATGCAAGCCTGTCACATCATCACATTATTAATTTGTTCACACCTATTTAGTGGGAAACTCATATTTCTTGCACATGCATACATGCTACTTTTCATCAAGCTATCCCTACTAAGTGAAGAATCTATCATACAATTTCATTAAAAAATTTCAATTTTGGATACTCTTTCGTTGCACTCAATTTCATTCACGTATGCTAACTAAAAATTTCCACAACAACGTGCGGGGCATCATCTAGTGTATATGAATTAGATGCCACCAAAAATAGTAGAATTTATCACTACAAGATCGATCTCATCCAACACCATCCATCCCATGGAAGAGGGAGATTATGGAGATTACAGAAGTGAAGGAATCCTTGATGTCGATGAAGGCGATGGCGAGAAGATAATGCACCTAACAACATTCCAGAGCTGCCAGAAGCGAGGGGGAGGGCCGTCCTCCTTTTTCTTGCTTCTCGGACCTCTCCCCTCAAGGGCGATGAGTTTCTGCTGTAATCTTCAGTGTTAATTATGGTGCTGGATAAACCGAAAGAATCCCTACATATTGGATCTAGCTTCCAGAGGGGTCCTCATGCGCCTCTATTTCTGTCCCTCGTCCCCAATTTATATATGCAGACGGAGATCCATAAAATCCAAAAAAATCCGAAAAATATGGTAGTAAGAATGTGAGAACTGCAAGCTACCCTCCAAACGGTGCCTTCAACAAATATATATATGGGCCCCATGCGGTAGGTGGCACAACCCCTCCATGGGGCACCCTCGGATGGCTCCCAGCTACACCCTTTCATGTGCCCTTTGTACTCTTCTAAATATCCACTCATGAATTTTCTTGATTTTTCCTTATAAGGGAAGGTTCCCGAAATCTATATAACCTATAAAGTTGATCCCCTCTAAGTGCAATTAATGTTTGCAAATTTGACATGCAAGGTGTTCACATCATGCAAATCATGGGCATTCTAAGGCTCCACATCACCATCCATATCATGTGTTGTTGTACACTAGGAATCCACTTTGGTGGTTCATTCGAATTTAATATTTTGATACCTAAGATTTTTCATCTTCACGCTGCATATAAATATTTCACCAAACACACATATTTTCATGATATGTATGTATGTCAATTTTTCTAAGATTTGCAAATATTAAGGTTGATGAAACTTCACTTTTCGGTTTCTTCGAAGTTGTTAATGTTCATGCACATCAAAATTACACTTATTGTTTTGTTGCATAGGTGTTATGAATGATAAATCGTTTTATCCTACAATATTCATATTTATTTTACATTAAATTATATTATTATCATTTGTTTTTAAAATCATATTCATACGTGCATATAGAATTTTCCGCGGCAACACGCGGGGAATCACCTAGTCATAAACAAAACGTGGGGCAAATCTACCAGGCCGCAGTTAAAGGCAATTTAGTCCAAAAACTTAATAAAATTGGTAAAAGTCAATATTAACAAGATTAAAAACTTCAAAAGGGACATGTGTGTTTGAGAGTATCAAACATGCCAATGATTAGAGGAATAATGAGGTACACCACAAACTGAAAATATAGTTCCGGCACCATTGACAAGTTACTTGTAACGATCGTAAAATTAACTAAGCCTAATTATATTTAGTTAAGCTTGATTAATACCAATTAATACTAAAGGTTAAACATGTTCTCACTTATGCATTAATGAATTTGGCTAAGAACTCAAACTAATAATAAGGCTTCGTAATACCTAATTTGAATCCTGTTAAACAATCCACATACAAGAATGAACCAATGACCTTGGGAATTTTGCAACAGCTCATTATAATATGAGTCCCTCCAAATTCTGAGGAGATTTGGAAATTATTTGGATGCCCAAATAATTTGTTCCTATTCAAACTATATTTTAAAACCTTGCAAATATAGTAAAATTAATTTCAAACCCATGTGTTATTTTATTTGGAAGTTTTTTTGGTTTGGGAAAACTCAATTATTAGTTTTAACAAATGACTAAAATGTTTTGGATTTGAATTAACAAGGTATAAAAGATTTAAACCCTTTTTAAGTTAGTTAAAGTCTAGTATATTTACCGAAGTATTTGAAAACTTGTATTTGAGGTTTGAGTATTGTGGCCAAAGCTCGGTCCTCGGTGAGTGGGCCTCACTCGCGAACAGTAGTCGTCGCTCCCAACGCATGCCTGGTCATGTCACAGCATCAGAAGGCACATGCCCAGTCAAGACACATCGGCTGGAACCATATCACTCGTAAGAAGGGCCCACGCGGCTAGGAGGGGCGCAGCTCGCCAACAAAGGCTTTACCCTCGGAAACCAGACATAGCTTGCCAGAGGGTGTTTTCCGCCCAGAGGGAGCGATGTTTCAACAAGCTTTTGGAATATAGTTTAAAAACCTGAATTTAAATGTACTCCATCTGTCCCAAATCACTTATTTTGGGACGGGGAGTATTTGAATTCAAATATTTCCAAATAATTCAATCTTGCTCAAAATGATTTTGAAGATTTACATTAGTTAGATAATATGTTTGTGAAACTACCTTTAAATTTTCATAATTTGTGGAGTTGGTTTGAGCCTCCAATTGATTTAATAAAGATCTGGACAGAAATGAATATTGGAAAAAAGAATAATACCGAGTAGTAAATTCTGAACCATGGGCCCTTTGACCAGTTGACTGACCCAGGCCTTTGACCATGGTTTGACCGCTCTAGATATTTCTCCTTCTGACAAGAGGACCGCAGGCCTACTGTACACCCCTCTCTCCCCCTCTCTGTCTTACCTGCTGGCCCCACCCGTCTTCTCCCTCCCCCAACTCTGTCCCGTCGCCTCGTCCTGTGCTGTCCTGGCCGTCACTGGGCCGGCGTCATGGTCGTCCGGCCGGGGGACTCCGCCTGTCCCTGCCCACTCCGAGCTGCTCCCCCTGCACTCTTCTTATCTCCTGGCCGAGTGCCCCATCTTCCCCCATTCTCTTCTCCCTCTCTTCTCTGCCTCTGCTACTCTTTTCTTCCCCCACCGAGCCGCCCCCATTTTTCTCCTCTGTCACCGGCGACCTCGCCCGAGCAAGCCCGAGGCCGCCTCTCCCCTGCGCTGCATCCCCGCGGATAGCGACGCCGCTCCGCACCCTCTGCGCAGCACGCCTGGGCGCCGCGCGTGCCGTGGCCGCCTAGCCGTGCTCTTCTTCCCCGTCACCGGTGGCAGCGCCGCTGCTGCCATCGGCTTTGATTCTCGCGAGCCCCGGCCGCCCCGCGACGAAATCCACCGCCGGCCGACTCCACGTCCGCCGTCTTCTCCAGAGACGTATCCGTATAGCTCCCGCCGCCCACCGTCTCCTCGTGCTGGCGCGCACGCGGAGAGACTCTCGGAACGCCGCTCGGCGCCCGACGGCCCGGAGCCGCCGCTGTCTTCCTCAGCTCAGGCGACTCCGGTGGCCCGTCTTCCCCGCCATCTCCACTGCGCCGCCGCTCTCCATCGGCCGTCGAACCCCTCAATCCCGACTTGAGCCCCTTTCCCTCCTCTCTCTCTTTTCCCCGTAGCGCGCCAGCCCCGTCACGCAGGCCGCCGCCGGCGAGCCCTGCCGTCACCGCCGTTTGGGGACAAACATCTCTGCATATGAATCCAAATGAAAAAAAAAAAACAGACGCTGGGAATAAGCAAAAGAAGAAACGGACCAGGCCCAACAGTGTAGCGCAATAAGCCCCGACCCAGAGGGCGGACAAGAAACGAAACCCCTCGCCGCCGCCAGCGCCAGGACGATGGCGGCCGCCGTCCGGCGATGCAAGGCGAACCTCGGATCAGTTGCAAGTCGGTTAGAACAGATAGATTAGACTTAGGAACTAATAACTAGCCGAAATGCCAGTGCGTTCGGAACGACGAAACAAATTACAAAAAGATAGAGTCGAAGATATATGCCCGTGCGTTCGAATTCCAAGAATTGCAACTTAATTAGTCTTGTCTGGGTATATCATAGTAACTTCAATTTGTATTGCAGTACAAAATTACTTCAATTTGTGCAAGACTTCCGTCGCCATGTGTAGGAACTCTCCTGCAAGCAGAGAGGATCAGCGCTACCCGAGTGCCGTTCGCCGGCCAAGCTGCAGGAGCCTCATCGAGTCGCAACATCTGAACGATGGGGAAGAAGAAGATGCGAGCCATTAGATAGTACTCCCTTCCATGCAATAGATACATCCATATTTGGACAAATTTGAGTCAAGAATTTAAGATCAGAGAGAGTAATTAATATGAGCCGTTGGATTAGATGGAAGCGCCGATGGGAGTATACAGCCGGAAGAGGCAAGCCGCGTCCGGTGAGGAGAGGGCGGGGCGAGGGAGAGATCAGGACGGCGGAGCGGCCCGTGTGCGTGGAGGAAAGGGGGCGGGGACGTACGGGATGAACCATGATTGAGCAGGATATGGACCGGGGCTTGGCCCGCTACACACAATGGGCTATGACTTGGAATTGAAATTGGCGCTCGGCTTGCCTACCGATCGGTGTACGGGCGACGGACGACGGCTGGGCCTGCTACGAACGGTTCGGTACGTGCAACGGACGACAGCTGCTGGGCTTGCTACCGATCGATCGATCGTTTCGGTTCGGGGCGACGGAAGTAGCGGGGTGGGCCATGCGATGGACGACGGACGAAATATGGAAAGCTTGACGGGCGATGGTGAAGGGAACGGTCCGTATTTTTTAGATAGGTATAGATGTTAGGATTAGGGGTAGGAGAGATGTCAAAAAAAGGATTAGTAGGAGACGGGTCTAGGGTTAGCGGGGCGCAGGAGAGAGGGGAGAGGTATGCCCGGGGTGTAGGCGAGTGGGGCGAGGTATGCCTGGGGCGCAGGCCAGAGGGGGAGACTATGCCTGGCGGGCGGGGGGGGGGGGGGGGGCGCTGCCGGGGGGTAGGGGGTATGTCCTGAGGGGCGATGGAGGAGAATAGGGGGGAACTATGCCCCTCAGGAAAAATGCCACAAAGGGGAAGGGGGGGTTTTCAATTCCTTTAAGTACTTTAAATGTATTTATGCCTAAAAAGCGTCCAGATACATGTAATAGAAACTCACTTAATATGGGACGGAGGGAGTATAATATATACGAAGAAAGGAAAATAAAATTAGAGAATACTTCATTCGCTCTTGTTTTTTTTGCCTTTTTCCTTTCGATGCGTGCTGTTCAACCTCGCTGTTCCTTCCAGAATTGGTTTGAATATCCACCTCAGCCTTATGTGTGATTTTTCATAGTAATAGGATCATTTGTTTTGCAGTTACCTGTAAGAAATTTCTTGGCTATTCTTTTACTTTCGCCTACTTTCTCGGATAAATACTTGTAAACTAGTTACCTATATGAACATTTGTGCTGTCATAGTAGTAGGTGTATGTCCATGTTATGTACCTCAAATTTGTCACATCTGCCTTAGCCCTTAGCTATATGTTCTGCAAAGTATGCAAGCTCACTCAACCACGATGACTTGGTTTTATTATCACTAGAATATGGCTGTAGCCTGGGCTGTGTTAAATGTGTAAACTATACTAGTGAGTTTTTTTTTCCATGGTTTTGTTTTATTGATGTTGCTATCAACAGTTTTAGGTTTATGGTCAATGGACCTTTGAACTTTTGGTTCACCAGGTAGTGCTAATTTGGTTCGTGCTTTTGGTTTGCAGTTGTGTCAATTTATGGTTTATAAATCATTTTGCCATAGTGGCATATGGTGACATTTAATCCATTTTAGTGTTTGTTGTTCAGGGAATTATGGGCAGTTCAACAATGAGTTTCTTCAGTGATTTGGATCCGACGAGGACGATTTTAGTTCACATTCTGACCCTGACGGCTGCGATATTGTTTTTGGCAATAGG
Source organism: Brachypodium distachyon (assembly GCF_000005505.3). Taxonomy (NCBI): domain Eukaryota; kingdom Viridiplantae; phylum Streptophyta; class Magnoliopsida; order Poales; family Poaceae; genus Brachypodium; species Brachypodium distachyon. The sequence goes on along the minus strand of NC_016132.3, from coordinate 12,262,379 downwards.
CTGGCTGCCAATGCTGGTGGAGTCGCTGCTGGTGATTTTTATGAGTTAAGCTCATTGTAAATTTCAGGAAGTCAAAGAAGCAGGACCAGAGATTATTTGAAAGAAGGTATAAATTTACCTTTGCTGTGATTTCCACTCCTCCCAGGACGTTGCGTAAGCTCTTCGATGTCGACCCTGTGGACTACATGATCTCTGGGAGCTTTCCTCACCAGGCAAGAGCGGGAGCTTTTTCTGCCTCACCAATGACGACATGCAGTGGCCGGAGGTAATAAAACTTTCATTATCTAAAAAACCCAATGACGACACATGATCAAGACGATGGAGAAATCGGAAGTTAAAGTAGGCTAGCTACCTCTCTTATAATTTCTTCACCCCTTACACGTAATTCAGATTTTTAACAAAATATATAAATCAGCTTAATTATTATATTAGCTAGCTAGCTAGCTTGCAAAGTTAATATTTATTCTCATGGCATTGCATGATCTAAAATTTTGTGTGTGTTTTATGATATGGCCAGGTGCTTAGGCCCTATTCGATTTAAAGGATTTACAATTCATAGGAATAGGAAAAATATAGAAACAGGATGTCCATACCACTCAAACCCTATGAATAGCAAAACCTCAGGAATTCTGACAAAGGGGCATTCGGTTGCATAGGAAACGTACGGAATTCACTAGCCGTTAGCACCTTTAATTAATTGCCTCAACTATGCCTGGTTCTCTTCACTTCTTCCCTATTTCCACTTGCTCTGAGTTGAACACTTCTGTGCTCTCTTTTCTTCTCTTCAATCTGGTCATTTTCGGAAGAAACTTTACTACTGAACAAGCCAACACAACAAGGCATCGCTCTGGCCGGAGAAATAAGGTTAGTACATGTCCAGCTTGCGCAAGAAAATGACATTTTCTCTCTAGCAGAAGTAATGATCTTTTTAAATCTCTTACATTCATTTTTCAGCACCATTTGTTGCACAGCATGTATTGAAGCTACCAGCGTAGATCAGCAACTGATGATGAGTTCATTTATTTTGTGCTCCCTTCTTTAGAAGATTCATCACAGTCAGTTTCTATTAGAAGACCATTGCACACATCAAAGCTTATAGGGACTTGTGTGTTCATGAGATATTAACAGGACAGGAAAGTTTATGCAAAAGGAACTTCCGCATGGAGGTTCCCATTTTTCACGCACTAGTGAATAAGTTGCGTGAGAAAAAGTATCTAGCTGATACAACATATGTTTCAGTAGAAGAACAAGGAATCCTCTGGAAACAGGCTCGGGACGATGTTTTCCTCTGGAACGTGGTACACCAAATCCTGTAAACTGAATGGGTCATATAGGAAAATATACTCAGGTTTAGGAGCCTGTGAAAAACCTGCAGAATTCCTCTCAACCAAATAGGGCCTTAGGATGCTTCCGGCCTATTATAAACATGTCCGCTCTTTCGACAATACTCTTGTGACCAAGTTCTTCGGTCTGCACTGTGTAAAAATCAGAGGAGCTATCCAGAAGAAGGTTATATTAGGATGTGATTGACAGTTCAATGATTACTTTGTTCAGAAGATAAGTTACTGAAAGATGATATATATGCCTGAGAATTATCTGCTCCCATTATGTGATTCATCGGAGATTCGACTTGAAAGGATCATCGCAGGGCCGCATGCCCGACAAACCTATCGATCAAATCGATGAGCACACCACTTTGAAGCATCTTGATCTCAATTTCATTTTCCGGTTAGGCGGATCCCGGTTCCAGGACTTGTGCAGGTGCATCTTCACATCTTGTTTTCCTTTCCGTTATCTCACGACGTAACCCTACATACAGCGTACATTGTACTCATGTATGATTTATATTTTGTATCTCTAGGCAAGTGGACAGAGATTGCGAGTTGCTGGAGCAAGAGAGGATCATGGGTTACAGTCTTTTCGTCGGCATTCACTTCAAGGATCGATGTCATGAGGTAATTAAGACATAAGTTCAACCATTGCATTAAGTCCAACGGGTTCAAATATATCCCCCCTTGTTGTTGAGTTCGGGTTTGGGATACGGTTTCTGTCACCTTGACCATCCCTTCTCTTCCCCCAAACAACAAGGTTTTGTCTAGGAGCCCATAAAGATGAAGTAATGAACGGTCGACATTCATATAAGTCACAATATGATCATCCTATGCCCTCAGGAACTTAGGGAACTACTCACAACTCAAACTCATGTTAATGTATATTGTTGTTGTTCTCGACAACAATTAGAGTAAGCGGTGCCAATGCTCGATGGCACAGACACGGGAATAAAGGTAGGGCGTGTACGCCGGCCTTATAGCGAAGGTCGCCGTACACTTGGACAAGTTGACACGTCGATATTTTTTGAATAGGTCTGGTCGACCCTGCGGGTGCGACTTAATCATATGTTAGGAAGGGCTTCGAGGGGGTTGTTAGCCTAGGGTTTGGGCCGAGGAGATCTTCCCAAGACACCTTTCGGCAAAAGGTTCGTCGGGGCCGCCTCGTACTTGGACCGAACGCGTCTTTCCAAGTATCGAGGTTAGGCTACCCTCGGAACTCTAACCCAACCCTTTCTCTTTCGAGCCCGAGCCAACCAAGGCTAGCTTGGAGCCTCGAAACTAGAGTCCCCTAGAATGCTTCCTCGAGGCCGATCGACTTCGAGTCGAGAGCGGCGCGCGAGAGCGAACCTTAGAGGGAGCACTCTAGCTCTCTCCCCTTGAGTTTATTCAAGTGAGAGTGAGTGATACATGGCCCCATGGGGGTATTTATAGCCTAGGGGTCCATGACAAAAGACCATGGCTACTCTTGAGGAAGAGAGAAAAGTGGGGACAAAATAATAAAAGTAGCTCTTTTGGTCCATAACTTTTGTGTGCACCATGGGGAAAAGAGGGGCTTGGTCCATGGTCCACCATGGACTAAGGGCCCCCTCCTCACACCTTTCTTGCCCCCTACTCTAACTCATTTGACCTTTTGACGATGGCATGAGAGGTTTTGAATTGTTGACTCGTCTTCCATTGCCACGTAGGATTGACCGCGCCATGTGGGCGTCTTGACTTATGCTTGGAAATATTGACTTGGTCTTCGCCACGTAGGATTTACGGCCCGGCCCATTTAAGGATTTTATTTTACTAAAACATATATGTTCATCGAAATATAACTTCACCACAATACAATAACAATTCACCAAGCATAAGCATCACAAGTGCTAGTAAATTATCCTGATGTTCCGGTATACATCAATTGCGAGGGGATCGAAGTGGATCATGAAGATGGTGATGGTCCAGCGGTGAAGATGATGAAGTTGGTGATGGATAGACTCTGTCCCACCCCTAGGAAGATTCGATGCAGGCATAGGCCGCCTTTCCCCACACCGGCGGCAGCGAATCAGCCGGATCTGCCCTCTCCCGGAGGAGGGCAGAGTTTTCACCACAGCTATTGTCTCGTAAAATCGTGGAAAATCTCCGGGGTAGGTTTCTACTGGGATGAAGGTACTGTAAAAAGGACGGGGAACTGCGGCACTCGAGGCCCTGGGAAGCCTCCATGGGGCGGCCCAGCTTCCTGGCCATGCCATGGGGCTCACCTGGCGCCTCGCGGCCTGCCTCTCTTGCTCCTTTGTCCCATGTCGGTCTCCTCAATAAAAAAGTGTTGTAGTTTCTTTCCTCTATTTATTTGACACCTAGAAGATCTCTGAAACACCAAAACAAAGAAAGACAACAAATCTGCCTCCTAGGATTAAATTCCAAAAATTGGGGACTTTGTAGGAAAATCCTCAAATAGGATTGAAAGGGTTGGAAGCGACCCGTATGTTGGGGAAGGTGATCCGAAGCTGCAAGAACTTTGACCCGCCGCCCGAACAATCGCAGATTCACAAACCGAGGCTAACCCACACAAAATGACATGAACCGTAGAGCACAAATTAGGGAGAAACAGAGGCTTCTTCTCGCGAATCTGGATGAACTCACAAGAACAAAGGTCGTAAGGATCTCTCGCAGTCTTGCTGCATAAGCCCCTTAGCTAAATGGTTTGACAAAAGGCCAATGTAAGGACCGGGGAAATGGGATTTTATACCAGGGACATCCCTCTTTTTTTGACAGCACATGGACATCCCCCTTAGCTAGGTGTGAACATGACCAAAATGGCTGGCTTTCTTTGGGGGGGGGGGGGGGATAAGAAGTCAACTTGGAGACTCCCGTAGCATTTAACAACCTGGACACCTCTCACCAAACTAGTGATAACTTTTGCGGGTTGGAAAGTAGATTGGTAGTAGCTTTTGTTTTGTATGACCCATTGTCACGTTGTTCTTCCAGGTTGGTGATGGCATAACAAAAGATCAGAGGCAGAAAGTGAAAGCTTCAGGTTTCTTCAAAGTTTCTTTTGGTAACTTGTTTCTTTATGAGCTCAAAGGTGTTTCCCTTTGCTCGGCATGACACCTAAGTTCAGTAAACAATACAAGATAGGATGAAAGCATAGCCATATCATCAAGGTTAAGATATAAACTCAAGTTAGCGTTCACATGATCACTTATGTGTGTGGCACGATTTCTTGTTATTTGTACGTAAATGGACAGCATTGCATTGATGGTTGTGATGTCCTTGTCAGAATATCTGGGCCGAGGTTCCCATGACCTAGTTTTTTGCGTAGAGACATACAATAATTTGTTTATATATACACTCGGTTGCCCCCCTACCTTTTGGGGGGCCAGTGCCAAGGTATCGGTCGAACATGCCTAGGGTCGATCCTGTTTGTTTCGTTCTCATATCTTCAAAATTGATTCAGTCATCGAGATCAATTCTAGACATGAACCTATTGCTTCAAAGATGCGGCAAGAAGAAGATTGAGACTGAGATGGAATTATTATTATTCAAATGGAAATAACATAAAATATTGAATTACGAAGTATAATTAGTTTTACATGAAATAATTTGACACATGAGAAGGTGTTGTTGAATGGTGTTTGTTTGTGTTTTGTGGTGGAATGCCGTGAAATGGGTCCGACAAGATGACCTTGCCTGTGGAATGGCTATCATATTAGGGAACGCAGTGGCGGAGCTAGCCCATTATGGAAGCTTGGGCAAAATACATTGTAACCGAAAGTTGCCCAATTTTTTTGCTAAATTATTCATGTTATTATTTTCATTAAAGGGAGTTTAATTAGTGGAGCATGGGCAACTGCCCTGGGTGGCCGGGGGTTTGGCTCTACCCATGAGTGAACGGGAAAAGATGGTTAAAAAAAGAGAGAAGGAGGCGGCATACCGGGATGCCGCAACATTTTAACTCGTCGTTATTTGCTTCTTTCGTGGCTTATTTCCTATTGCTTTTTCTCGGCCTGCTTTTAATGTTGATTTGTTGCATGCTTTTGTTGAGTGGTTGCAACAGAATTTGTGTGGGCCAAGTGATCCGCGACACACTAGTTTGCGCGTAGAGACATACGGTAATTTGTGTAGACGCAATGAGTTGGGCCCTACAGTTGGAGGGCCAGTGCCGACGTATTGGTCCAACATGCTTAGGATTGGGCTTGTTTGTTGATTAGTTACGTTCTCAGCATAGATCCAGTCAACACATGAACCTGTTGCTTCAAAGATTCCGCAAAGAAGAAGATTGAGACGGAGATGGAATTATTATTTACTATTAAGCAAAGAAGATAACATAAAATATTATGTTAAAAATGAATTATGAGGTATAAGCCGATTTACATGCAATAATTTGACACATGACCAGGTGTCGTTGAATAGTGTTAATTTGTTTTTGTTTTTTTCATCTCGGGTGAGAGTAGCTGTAGTCAGTAGTCGCACAACTCTTCATGTTCACATTTTCTGTCAAGTCACAAGCTACAATCCTATCTGTCCTCGGTCTCGACAACCCCCAGTGTGTCATTTTCTACCCTGCCGACGGCAGTACATCGAGACTCGCGGGACTCTCCCCAAAGCCCTTGCAACCCACAATTCCCCCACCGAAACCCTAACCGGCTAACCCTAGTCCGCTCGATGCTGTGATCCCGCCGCGCGCGTGCCCATGACTCTCGACGGGCCTGCCGAGCGACGGGACGAGGGTCAGCAGGCAGCGATGGCGAACGGGAACGGTATGGCTCCGCTACCGCCGCGGATGTCCGGTATGCCGTCGGGGGCTGCGCTGCATTCGGACCAACGGCTGCGGCTCCACCCGAACACGGAGCACGAGCCGCAGGACTACACCGATGTGCGCGGCGAGTACGCGCCGGCCGTGTACAGCGCCCTGGAGCTGCACCTCCCGCCTAGCCTCCTCGAGGCCGACCGTGACGACAAGCTGCAATTCATGCAGAACATCCTCTCGCGCTACTGGCCCCGTGGCGAACGCAACAAGGTCGAGTCTCGATCTCTTTAGTTAGTTTAGTAATATGTATGTGCATTGTGTGGATTGATGTGTTGGAATTGTCTGCTGTTCATTTTATCGGTTGAGTTTTTTAAATTTTGCTAGAACAATAAAAATTATAGCATAATTCCAGGTTTATGTTTTACCAGTCTGATGAGAGACCTCTTCAGGCCCCGTTCATTTCAACCATTTCCCAACAAAACCAGGGGGATTGGCAGGGATTCAGAGGGATTTTAGTTCATCTTCCCCTTAATCCCTCCCAATCCCCCTCAATCCACGGGGAACAACGTGCAAACGAACTAGCCCTTAGTGTTTGAAACCCTGTATTTGGACTACCTGCGGTAGATGTTGTCATTCAACAGCGGGGATTTCGGAGGAGAAGCTGGCTATCCGATGAAGTCAGTCCTGAGTTTGTTTGTTTTGTTTTCTTGAGAGAAGCACTGAATTTGTTGGCAGGGGTGATTGGGGGAATGGAGGCCACGGGCAAACTACCACAATGTGCAGGACAGAGAGAAAATATCCGGGGGAAGACACCAATCCTGATACCCACATCTTTTGGGTTACAGGGGCAGGTAGTTGTTGGTGAAAAAAGGATGGGCGGTGTGCATGGGTGTGAACTTATTGAACATGAATCAGATAGTGGTAACCGTATTTGTATCCATACTTTTTAAGGGGAACACATACAAATTTGAATGGGATGTTACAGCATCCGAATTCAAGTAGAATATCTTCTCAATTCCTTTGTATGTCCACAAGCTCAAGCTGATGGGGAGATGTGGGCAATATATTTCAACACCTTCCCTCATGATAAGGCTCCTCCAAGCCTTAGAGATGGGATCGATGCAGGTTGCAACTACTTTAGTAATAATGTGTTGTTGCAACTACTTTATTATAGTGTGTTGCCTGGGTCTTGAACTTCAGACTTCTTGACTATACCATATTGAATTGCATGCAAAGAACCAGTTCACCCAAAAGAATAAGCTAACGAGGAAGGAGGGAAATATATATTTCAACTCCTGTAAATTAGGTGACGGCAATATACTTAAAAATAGTGTCTCTCCTCTTAGCTCATTTTTTAATTCTAATTTTTTTCATTTCACCTAAAGAAACACGATGTCAGTTTAAGCCAAAAAAATGTCATCCAAATGGATATGTTGCTTTATCAAAATTCAATGATGGATACGAATTGCTTGGATGAAGGCATTCTGGAATCAGAATACATGAATAACATATCTGTATCAATTGTAATACTATATTCCTACCCAAGTTTTATGCGACTTTGAAGAGAAATACAAATATCTGAGATTATTAAATGGAATATAAAAAATATATTTGTATTGATCAAATATGGTAGTTGATAGTATGGGTAAATTGTAACTGTTTGACATCTTTTGGAGTAATGCAGCTGTGTGGCTAGAAAATTGCTTGATTTATTTCGCAGAAAGGTAGCTGTAGTCTAAACAATCCTGGTTCTTATGCATGCTTAATGGAATGGGGATAGATGTGCTCAGCTATTTGGTTTTGTGCTTGGTTTAAAGGAGTGAGCTTTTATTTATCCAATTAACAATTTCAACATTATGTGACAAGGCTGTGTTACATCTGAATAATAATCTCTAATCTGTTGGAGTGGTAGCTGAACTTGTGGAAGGACAAGAATTGCATATCTGTTCCTCATAAGCCATCATGTGCACTAAAAAAGGAATATAATTTTGTTCATAATTGACATGCGTCCTTGAATAAATGTGGTGCTTTTAGTTGTGCAATCGTATTTTTTTACTTTCAAATGTTTATTATTCAATAAATTAGCAAGATCAATATTTGGCAATTGTTATTTTTCCTAGTCCAATATTTGGCCAACCAAGCTGTAAAACCTGGTGCTTTATTTAGCAGCAGGAAGATTTGTGAGTACAGATTTAGGTATTTACAAGAAACTGTTACTGCATAGTCATAGACCATTGAGATAGTATATCAAAATGATAATTGTGCTTTCTCAAATTAGAGCTCAGTTTTCATGAACAGTTATGGTCAATACACTGGAACTGAGTTTTCTTCCTTAGTTGTAATGATTTGATTGCTAGAGGTTGAAACCTTCATCAGTGTCTGTGCTGCAACTTGATTTAGAAAATCTCAAAGCAAAACATATTGTTGTTGAATTTAGCTTTGGCTGTCATTCAGCAATTCATCTTTTGCTAATTTTTTTGCATAGATATAACATTTTGTTTCTCTTGCTACTTAAGTGAGCATACTCATGTGATTTATTCTGTTGACTGCAGGTTCAGAGGCACAAAGAATACAGGCAAAAGATACTCCACCTCTATAAGGTTTGCATTTTTGCATGGACTTACCACATCTAAAATATTTTGAATGGACAACCGTGTTTTTTATTCATTTACATGGATACATTTGCCAGCAGAAATATCCAATATGCAGATCAGTATTACCTTATGTTTTGCAAGGTTTGATTTTTCATTTGAGTGGTGTCACAAAAAATGTAAATGGTGCAATCATGTCGGTCCTGTACAGTCCGCCATATGTGATGGCCTAGACCCCAGAGTTTACAGGTGTTTGTAATTTCAAATTTATTGTTAAAGTATGTCTTGGATGGGGTAGAGTCTGTTGAGTGTGTAGGATACTTGAAACTGCATAGATAAATAATGCTAATCCAGCATGCCGTGTAAGATTGTTGTTAAAGTATGTGTTGGATGGGGTCCTTCTGTTGAATGTGTAGGATATTTGAAGCTGCATAGATAAATGGTGTTAATCCAGCATGCCGTGTAAGATCCATTTCCATAGTTAAAAATGTTCCTACCTTGAATGTCATAACTGTGGAAATCACTGCAGCTACAGCCACATTAATATGAGTGGGAAAGATGAGCTATACTACATGCAAAATCGTAGATCTAGCTATCTAAGTAATGTGGATGTAACTGTGTAGCTAACAATATTATAGACCGGAGTACACTTTATCTCAACAAGGTTAGCTGTTAGGACCCTCTATATGTATATACGTGTTTGCACCTGTCGGTTCTGTAACAAAATACTCCCTCAGTTCCTAAATGTAAGATGTTCTAGCTTTATCCTAAAGTTTGATCAAGTTTATAGAAAAATCTATAAACATCTACAACTTTGAATTAGTTCTTTTAAATACGTCATGATATATACTTTCATAGCATACTTATTTGATATTGTAGATATAGTTCATTTTTCTAGGAATGGAGGTAGTATTTAAACTTCAAAAGGCGATAAGAGTATTTAGGAATGGAGGTGGTATTTAAACTTCAAAAGGCGATAAGAGTGGTAACAGAAGAATTGCATCATATTCAAACATGATACGAGGGTCTCCTAAAGCATGGAGATTTTTAAACTAAACAGTGTATTTGAATCTAATTTTTTTTTTCATTCTGTCATTTCTTAGAAAAGGACTCTTCCTTTGGTTATGTATCATTAATGCATTTTTCTCCTTAAAACCATGGTTAGTGGTTTGTCAACACATTGGCTGCTTCTGCCAAAACTGACAAGCACATAATTCCTTCTTGGTTAGGAGGTTACTTAGTAGATGGGTGTATAGGGGTTGATAGGCCCTCTGAGAAGCTTAGGCAGGCAAATGTAGTTTTTTTACCATATCAGTTGTCTTGTACTCTTGTGTGCCAATTTTAGCAATTTGCTTGAGAATACTGATCATATAGTATAAATAATTCTGGAACATAAAGAATGTCTTTTGTACAAGTCTTTGATTGATTACGATGGCATATTTAAATCGTAATGGATCCCAAGATCAGAGGAATTAAGTAGGTAGCCAACTGGACCACTGACACAGCATCTTTTGATTGAGACAATGATGTAATGATGTATATTTGGCCTACATGGGAGGCCCAGGGCATGTGATTCAATCTACTCCCCCAACAGCAACCCAGCTTGGTTATAGAATTAATTGATTTGACATATATTAATCTTTTGTAAGCATAGGTTGTTTATGTTTTTCTCTTTATCTTTATTTTGTGTACAACTGTACATAGGATTTATTATAGTGGACACTAAATAATGCCATAGATACATATATCTCATTCAGGCTCTTTTCCAGCCAACGAATACAATCAGAACTGATCCTTTAACAATTACAAGTCCAACCGACCAAACCTGAAACATCATCTCTTTGCATCCCCTCATCTTGGCACATTGAGCCAGGTTATGCTTGTGCCTCTTCGATGAATCATGGGCTACCCATGGTGCCTACAAAGATCTTGTGAGCTTCTTTCTCAATGACAAGTCGAAGTCTTGTTTTGCCAGTTCTCTACTTCAATCAATTAAAATGCCAAATTTAATCAATTGATGTGCTTATTTTTTCTTGCTTGAATTCAGATGACACTATTTTAATACTCAGAGGGCGAAATGCACAAGACTAGAAATATTATATTGTATTTGCAAAAGATATTTGAGTAGTGATTTGAGCTAACTGACCTTGGCAATGATATCCTAGTTGATGATGGTACTGGTTACTATGTGCAACAGCCTTCAACAACAAAATTTTGTTGGATCCTTTGAAACTCTCCGTAAAGTGTGGTTACTAATGGGCTATTTTTCTCTGTATTGTTTCTTTCGCTTAATGCTTGGAAGTAATTCACTTTTTTGTTCTCTGACAGCCGCTACATGAAGAATTATACAGTATGCATGCTTCGGCTTTCTTTTTACCAACATTCCTCGAAGCAGTTAGAACCAACACAAAAGAAAGTATTGCAAGTATAATGGCTGAGCCAATTCCTGGTGTTTTTTCATTTCCTATGCTACAGCCAAAATTTTGTGATATGCTATTTGAGGAGGTATGGTATAGCAATAAACGGCCAGTTTAGCTCTTATGTCGGTGTTTTACTAGATTGTAAAAGAAAACTGTTTACACTTTTGTAGGTAGATAACTTCGAGAGTTGGGTTCATGCCATGAAATTTAAGATAATGAGACCAAATACAATGAACAAGTATGGTGCTGTCCTTGATGATTTTGGCCTGGAGACTATGTTGAACGACTTCATGGAGAAGTTCATAACCCCAATTTCTAAAGGTTATTTAATTGACTGTGTTGTTGTAGAGACGACGAAACACTGGTAGTTTCATTATTTCAACATACCTTCCCATATTAATGTTATGTTTTTTGTGTTAACCTTCAGTTTTTTATCCTGAGGTGGGTGGAGGAACATTAGACTCTCACCATGCTTTCGTTGTTGAGTACGGGAAAGATAGAGATGTTGAACTAGGTATGTTACCATTGTTATGTTAAAGGCTGACAAAGTTCTTTGGAGTTTTCTGTTCCTTATTTTGTGCATATCTGAATGCAGTCATGGCATGTAGTTGTAAATCTTTCTCATGGCTTTCATAGTATTTTTTGCCACCAAGATTCAAGGGTACCTTTGCTTCTCTTAGGTTCTAGAATATGTTGAGCACTTCCACTGCAGATCAGAGCCTGATTGCGAGATTAAATATCAACCATTCTTTAGTTTCTGCCATGTGTTGTTCTAAACCGAGTAAATACCAAAGAAAAGGCATGCAATTTTTGCTGATACAGCAATGTACCCTGCGGTCCATGCATGTAGCGAACATGTGATCGGTGCTTTACCTTATCAATGTACGGACAGACTGTGCTTGGCGCTTGACCCGTTTCAGATTCCCATGGATGCCGAAGGTGACAATGCCCAGCCTCTGATAGGGTCTCTGAAGACCAATAAAAAACCCAGAAATGATCAAAACCAGTAGGATTGTGGAATGGGGGAACAGATCGAGGAGGGGAATCAAGAGGGCGCCGTACCTTGGAGACGTTCCGGTGGGAGGATGAGTTGGAAGCAAGTCAGTGGTGAAGAGGTACGCATGAGACCCTCTTCGCATTGCGGGTCCACACCAATCAGCACTTCAGCAGCGAGGTGGTGCGTGATGCCGCCACCATGATCGCTGTGCCTGGTCGCAGGAGGGGTGGCCGTCAACACCTCCTTGTTGCCGGTGCAGAGGAAGAAGGGGATGGTCCTATGGCGCATAGGAAGATTGTGAAGCAGCCGTCAGCATCATGCGCTCCACGCACGCGAGGGTCCGTCCACCTGCATCGGTCTGCTCTGCTCATAGCCCGATCTGGTTGTTCAGAAAGTGGAGGATGAGTCAAGAAGGTTGAACGGTGCGGCTGATGGGAGGCGCTATAATACAGATGGAATGCTGGGCGGCGGAGCATGCCGGCTAGGTTGGGACCCGGAAAGGAGAAAGGTCGACAGGGGATCAGGAGGGGTCCCTGCTGGGCGCATCGCATGTATCCAGCTGAGAGAAAACGGCCTGGCTAACCAAAGGCCTGGGATTTTTTCTGGCGGAATAGCTGCCCCAAGGACAAAATCGGATGGTGGAAAATACTCCCTGCGTGGGATCGGACGGCTGACGGGGTTGATGCCCTGAGATAGCTCGGAAGATGCCTACTTTACTGTTCTAAATTTCATGTTGTAAAGTAAGCAGTCAGGGGTGCAAAAATGGCTCGGGGCTTGTTATCTGCTCGAGATTGACTAAAAAAGAAACAAACCGAGTATGAGCAAATTTTGAGCTTCGTTGAAAAACAAGTCGAGTTCGAGCCAAAGCTAGCTCGCTCGACTTTGTCACTGCACAGCTCTAGTTATAGTACGCATGTCTTTCTTTCCTGGCAAGAGAAGATGCACAAAGTGGTTTCAGTAGCACTACCGAGTTCGCATCAGCGATTTTCTCACCAATGGAATCAATGGGTTTTGTAGAGAAAAGTCCATTTTAAACCCTGTACTTGTAAACTTGTTTGGTTCGAAACCCGACCTTCTAATCCCAGGTTTTCAGACCCTGATCTACCTAATCCCAGTCAATTAACCCCTTAATCCCAGCCAAAGCCGTTTGGTCGACCGGGTTTGATGACGTGGCGCCAGGATTTGTGATTCAGTAAAAGGACCGGCGTTATGATTTGCAGCTGCTTGTTGTCCAGCCATGGCAGCAACGGGAACATGGACACCGTTGAAGCTAGAAGCAGCAGCTCAGCTTGTTTGCAAATTTGCAGTTCCGGTAAAAGCTAGATTGATCCCCACGACCCCACCTGAGTAGCATCCGTGGCTTGAGGAGCGGCGAAGACCCCGTGCACGGCGGCATCGCACATCTGCTCCAACTCGTGCGCGGGCATGGAGGACGTGGCACCTGGCATCACCTACGAGCTGCCAAGCCACCGAGCCTCACTCCCTCCGTCACGGGGACCAGGGCGACTGCCAGCTGAGGAAGTCCTCGGCGGCCGAGATGGCCGACACCGCGACGTGTTGTGCACGTTAGGGTGGAACGCGATCCAATGCTTGCATGTGGCTTGAGGGCGCTGGCTGGTGGCTTTGCGCTTGCTCCGTAGGCATAGCGCTGCTGCTTCTAGCTGGAATGGCCAAGATCGGGCGGATCGATCTGAGCGCGGACGGCGGCGCTGGTGCTCTGACCGAAGCTTCGAGGCGGTAGAAACTTGGGACGCCACCGACTCGGCGAGGTCGCAGCGGTGTGGAGGGGCTACGCGACGAGGAAGGGAGGCTGCAGTCTGGCGGATCGGAGTGCGGAGGCGCTTCGCCGGAGTTGGGGAAGAAGGCCACAGCACTGGTGCTCCAATGCGTGACGGCGTCCAACGAGAATGAAAAATCCCTGTGGCACGTCATGAAACCCAGTCGACCAAACGGTTTTGGCTGGGATTAAGGGGTTAATTGATCGGGATTAGATAGATTAGGGTCTGAAAATCCGGGATTAGGAGGTTAGAGTTTGAATCAGATGAGTTCTATGAGGATGGGGTTTAAAACGGACTTTTTTCTTAATTTTACAATAGAGTGAAATTATAGTAATCTGCTGCTATTTGTTTTTGGGCTGAATACATATATGAATTATTTATGTTCAGTTTTTTTAATCCAGTTTAGACATCTGTTGTGTGATGAATCAATGTCGTCTTTTGTTACGAGCCTAAACTACTTTCAAGATTTAAGTTCTTTTAACATTTTCCTGGTCTAAACTGTTGTACTCGCCCTTGTAGGTTTCCATGTTGATGATTCTGAGGTTACATTAAATGTTTGCCTTGGCAAGCAATTCTCTGGCGGGCAATTATACTTTCGTGGCGTCCGTTGTGAGAATCATGTGAATTCAGAGGCACAGCAGGAGGTACATGGTGACTGGTGACTTCTGTAAACTTCCTCAGTTTTTTGCATTTCTTATAAGATTGTTTGTTCTATTTTATCTACCCATGTGCCCATGAATGTTGGATTTTGCTGTTGCCGGTGATACTGATTAATTTTGAATGTGCTACTGAAGCTCAGTTCTATCTGAACTTTTTTGCATGGAATTGCTCATCCGGTATTGTCAAGTTAGGGTGTGTAACATCAATATGCAGTAGCAAATAAAATAGTCTAGTTCATGACTTGCCTTTTCTAAAAGAAATTATTGTTTATCTAGGAGGAAGGAAGCAATACAAACTTAGTGTTTCAAACATTCCTTGCCTGATTTTTGTTGCAGGAAATTTATGACTACCCTCATGTTCCTGGATGGGCTGTACTTCATCGTGGTCGTCATAGGCATGGTGCTAGACCAACATCATCTGGGCTTAGAATGAATCTTCTTTTGTGGTGCAGAAGGTATATGTCATTCGTTGAAATTTACATTTTTATTTGGGATGCAATGGACCATAGAGACTGGTCTGCCCCTCCCCCTTGCCCCCCTCCTCCCAATTGCCGCTGCACTCTTCCTTCTCCCTGGCCAATGCGTCAGATTTGTTTCAAGCACATGCAACATCTGAGGATTAACGAATTAATTTGTCCATATATTATATATCATATATACTTTCCCGCTATGATATTTTATTGAAAAGTTGATACATTGTCAGGTGTACACATAACCGTTGTTTTGTGGAATACTAATATTGGGGTGTCTTTTTGCTTGTTATTTGACTTAGTGCCTCTATGGTTCTTTGCAAGAGTTCATAGCCTGACGTAACCAAATATTCAACTGAAGCAAATTGTATTTTTACTAGGATTTGTGTAATAAGCCTGCTGGAGCTTATATGTCCCACAGGCCTCTTGCCACTGCCATCACCTGATTGGCGTTCATGTCAGCTTGTATGGCTCTAAACTGTAGCCGAACCCAAGCCAAACGGGGTGTTATAACTTTCTGTTCTGTGCCTGTATCATGGTTTACAAATATTTGGCCATGGACCAGTGTTTGACAACTTATGTATATAAAGATATTAATAAAATTTACTTATCCTGCCTGTTTATTCTAGATACGTGGTTGCCATGAATGCAAATTTGGCTAGAGTTGTACTTTAGGTGCTACTCCCTCCGTTCGGTATTAAGTGTCGCAATTTTATCTCAATACGCATGTATCTACATACTAAAATGTGTCTTGATACATGCGTACCTAGACAAAGTTGCGACACTTAATGCTGAACGGAGGGAGTACTTTATTCATTGCCTTTGATATATATCAGGTGCAAAGATATACTCCCTCCGTCCCATATTAAGTGACTCAAATTTGCCCAAATATGGATGTATCTATACCCAAAAAACGTCTAGATACATGTAATATTTCGTCACTTAATATGGGATGGAGGGAGTACTATTTATTTATTTTTAATGAATAGTCTTGTATGTTATACTGTTTCAGTGAAAAGTCAGAAGGTAATTTTGTGCCCGATACTTCGTATTGTTTAGGCATTTTAGATACTCCCTCATTTTCATAACATAAGTACATAACCCGTAGTAGGTTTTGTTAAGACAAGATTTTGACCAAGAATTACTCCATTAATACGTCGTTTATATGATAAGAAATTACAATTATTAGTACTCCCTCTGGTCAGAATTACTTGTCGAAATATTACATGTATCTAGACGCTTTTTAAACATAGATACATCCATATTTAGGCAAATTTGAGACAAGTAATATGGGTCGGAGGGAGTAACTAATTTCGAAAACGACTCTACTTATACCAATTTCATGTCATATAAACCACATAAATACATATTACAAAGTAATTCTGATCGAAGCCTTGTCTTGACAAAACTTAATACACCTTATATTATGTAATGAGGCAGATGTAACTAATTCACTGGTTTTTTATAGCATTGCTTATTTTTTTATACTCCCTCTGTCCAACAAAAGATGTCTCAAGCTTGTTAAAATTTGGATGTATCTAGACATGACTTAGTGTATAGATGCATTCAAATTTGGTCAAAGTTGAGACATCCTTTGTTGGATGGACGGAGTATTCAAAACAGGTGTATCACATAGCTAAAAGTAAGCAAATACTTAATCCAAAAGATGAGAGTTGCCTCCATGGGTGACGTGGTTTGAGTCATGAAGAAGATTAACACTTCCTGCCTGTTCTTCGTGAAACCTTAGTTGTAGATTGATTACTGCTAATGTGAACCAGAGATAAAAGCTTGGTTTTTGCTTAATATGTTTCCACAAAATACTCCGAATTGTGCATGTACATGTAATAATAGTACGAGTTAATTTTATGGAACTACCGGTTAATGTACGCACAATTACAGAACTCTATATTTAAGGTCTAATTTCACACTACAGGTTTTCGGGTGCACCTAAGTCCCCACTTGGTCTGGGCACCCAGACCTACATCATATTCACACAATCTAGGTCGGTTTCCATGTTGAAAGCCAATTTAGTTCAAACACTGCATCTAATTCTGCCACCTTGGTGCTTATAAAGAGCGTATTGGTGCCAAGGGACGTGGACTTGTAAGGAAGGCCAGAATGCTTGGTACCGGAGCTATCGTTAGCTGTAGGAGGTGACAGGCTGTAGTAAATCAGGTAAAAATGTTATTTTGGTAAGATGATAAGGGATGTGGATGCTCTTAGGTTATTTATACATGTTGCAATAGTGATTTCCTACGTTGATAATCACATAACCTGCTACTAGACTACTGCCTCCCAGACTTTTACTTTTAGTTCCAGTGTGTTGGTATTAAAAGGGGTTCGTAAGTTCGTTGGATGCACAGCTAAATTAGTGTTTCCTGTATGCAGCTCTGTGTTCAGGGAGATGAAGAAATACCAGACTGATTTTTCTAACTGGTGTGGTGAGTGCCAACGCGAAAAGACGGAAAGACAAACTCAGTCTGTCAAAGCGACCAAGCTGGTAATCACTATATTTAGAACACATACGTATAGTATCCATCCTGTTACTGGATTCTTAGTTCTTACACCTTGTTTTGTTTCCTTCCAAGCAGGCATTTCTTAGGGGTGTTGGAGGGGCAATGATTTAAGTCATATTTACTGGATGTCTTTTAGACAATCTGTATCATATTAAACATCGTTTTATCATTTCAGAAACATCTAGTGTAATCGTCATTTTCTGCCATCGTGTTCGATGTCTGATCACAGCTGTGTGTAAATCTTAACTTGCTGTGGCCGAGTCCTAAAAGTTTAATTATAGGGGGGCGTAAAAGGAAACGCTATTTCAGACTACCAACTTTCAAGGGCTCTCTTGCAATGTACATCTTCCTAGCACATGATTCCGTACCGTTTGAGATTATTTTGGTGACCTGATTATTTGCAACTGGATATGCCTTTTTTTTCCCGCGAAACCTGATGATGCACATGGTATAGCGTTAGAAAGGTACTTAGCAGTGCTCGTAATTGCAGCAGAGAAAAAATAGTAAAATGCACATCAGTCCATAAACTCATAACCGTTTTTGACACAAAAAATTTCATTTGCTGTCATTTTATGTACTAGTGATGTACTCCCTCCGTTCTAAAATAAATAACTGACGTATACAAATCCACGTTCTATACAAATCCACGTCAGTTATTTTGGGATAGAGGGACTACTTTACCCGAATGAAATGGCATACAAATGCCACCGGGTACAAATAGCACTCTTCGGCAATTCCCTCTCTACAAATCTCTACAAATTCCTCCCTCCGTAGGCTACTAGGCTCCGTTTCATGCTCGCGATGGCTCCAGTCTTGGCAGCTGTGACTGGGCGAGCCTCGTCCTGCCCCTTACGGCCTTACAGATCCGTCTCTACTCTAGCGCTTTTAGTACAGAGTACTATTTTCTAGAGTCTTGGGCCGGTGTCCGGTGTCCGGTGCCTGGGCCGTCATGCCGATATATTCACCCTCAAACCTTATTATTCGTCCCCTACAACACCGGCGACCATGGCCTTGAAGCACCGTCACACACTGATCACAGCATCTTCGCCTTGCACTTACAGCACCAACGGCCATCGCTTGCAACATCACCGGCGACCATGGCCTTGCAGGGTTGCAACACCTCTGCCTCCCCTGTACCACCTATGACCATAGCCTCGAAGCACCGCCGCACGCCAGTCGCAGATCGTGTCGGGCGAGGAAGGCGGCCGAACGCAGCGTGCGATCCGTAGGGTGAAAACGATCGTTCCCCTTTTTTTAGGATGCAGGGATTCCAATTCAAGCTAGATTCTTAGGTTGCAATTGAGCCCAACTTTAACACCAATTTTTCCTTGTGTTATATACGGAGGTGTTTTCTCCAATCGTTGTTGCAGAATAAGGACATTTGTTTAGGCGGGGTCTACCTAGGTGTAGCGCACCATATCGAGTAGGATGACAGGATGAGGACAGGTCATGCTGACATGTAGTGATGCGCTTCCTCGGCCTATGGGAGTGGTCCGATCTTTCGATGAGAAGGATAACTACGATTTGGGCGGGGTTGACTCCCACGACCCGACTACACCGTGCACACGACGATGCGCCTTAGCAATCACTGAATCAACTTCCTGTGGTTATTGACAGAACCGAAGGCACCGTCAACCTGAACACGAAGTTCCAATCCCTGATGGAATCGAGAACAAACAAGAATCGAGATAAGGCAATCTGAAATTGCATATGTAAATGAAGTACAATAGTCTCAAGGAGATGAGTAACAAGGTGGGGTTCCGATAGCGGTTCTCCACTAAGCCGTTGAGCAATAGGGTGAATCGGAAGTTGCAGCAATGGCTAACTTATCTAAATAAAACCCAACCAGCCAAGGGAGGATGGTGGCTGCTCTTATATGGAGTGGGAGGTGGAAAAAAGATAGGATTTCAGATCCTAAGATAGGCTGAGCTTTTACAAGGCCTTGGACCCATAAGAAGTGCAAGTGGCAGCTCAAGCGTATCCCCTCTTCCTACAACTTAAGTGTCTGCAGCTTCTCGTATTCTTGTGTGAAAGATCGGTATGGTCAACTAGAGGGGGGGTGTGAATAGGTGATTAGCACATTTTACTTTTTTTTTCTTTTCTTAAAAGATACAAACACTTAATCTTAGGGTTCACTAGATTCTCTAAAGGGAATGTGTAACATCCCAATTTTCAAAACCCTTCATATGCATTGCATATCATGAGCATCATGTCACCCTTGCATTTGATCACTTTCAAAACCCTAAAATTTGCTCAGAAAACCCTTTTGCACAGATGCCTTTATTTGATTTTGGGCTTTGATCTTGCTCTTGAGTATTTGCATTTTAACCCATGAGGTTATTGTGGTAAAGGGATTTAATGCATATATAGAGCTATCCCATAAATTGGCTTTTGAAAGTATTTTGGAAAAATAATTTGTTTCGATAGCCTAAGGGCCCTAAAAGTCATTTTATAGGCAAATGTATTTTTAAATATTTTATTTTGAGGAAATTCTTGTTCCAAAAGTTAGATCATATGAAAATATGATTTTACAATTTTTGTTGCATTTTATTTGGAGTGATTTGGAGCTTCGAATCAATTTTGAGATTCAAAAACAGAAAATAGATAAAAGAAAAGGAAAAACCGGCGGAAACCGGTCAAACCGGACCGAACCGGACCGGCCGGCCCGCTCTCACTGACCGGTGGGACCCGCGCTCATCTTCTTCTCACGACTCCGAGTCACCCACAATTCCGCTCCGATTTCTCCGCGCTCGGGCCGTTTTCTCCAAATCCTTGCGCGTCACCCCGAAGCCCTCGTTTTTCTCCTTCACTTCCTCCAAACCACTCGCCCAATTTCGTTTCGGTTAGAGATTAATTTCTCGCCGGAGTTACTCTCTGCCGCCGCCGTTTTCCACGTCTCGCCGCCGTTACAGTGAGTCTCCGCCCGCACCGACCCCCTAATCTTCCTCCTCTCCTCCTTGCGCACGCTGTGACGCGAGCCGGCCGCGATTTGGAGCTCCGCGCCTCCGCCCGCCGTCTTCCCCGGCGCCGGCTGCCGCCCGCCGCCGTGCTCCGCCGTCCCCGCGCCGCCTCCGCCTCCCGCTCCGCCTGGCCGCGCCGCCCGCACGACCCGCCTGCGCCCCGCGCGCCGCCGCCCCGCGCCGCCTCCGGCCGCCTGCGCGCTCCCGCGTCGCCCGCAGCCGCCCCGCGCGCGCCGCCCCCGCCGCTCGCCCACGCCGCCTGCCCGCGCCGCGGCCGGCGAGCTAGCCGCCGGCCGGAACCCTAGATCCCGGCCTATCCCACGCTGCCACGTGGCAAAACTTTTGTTTTATTTTAATTCGGCCGAATTGGATAATGCAATTTTGCAGAAAAACCCTGTAATTTCAAAGCCTCATATCTTTTAAACCGTTTGTCCAAAATTTACGATCCACACTTTTTTGGAATCATCTCAACGTGTAGAATATTTTGGCACTGTTTAATTTCAGTTTTGAATAACTTAGACAGTAGCTATTTACAGAATGGTGGTTTATGGTTTAAATTTCAAATGAATTGTTTCAAAATAGTTTTGAGCATGTTAGCTTGCTATAAAATTATTTAAACTTGTTCTCTGTCCATTAGGACCAGAAAAGATATTATTTTGTGTATAATCATGGCATACAAGTTAAATATTGTTCTATGTTGCAAAAGCTGCACAATCTTTTGTTTTAAACCCTATCCATGTATCATGCATAGTAATTACCACTTTGATGTTGTATAATCTGTGCAAATCATTTGAAAAACTTTTCAAAACAGAAACGAAACTTTGTACTTTAGAAGTAACCTTTGTGTGCATCATCATGGCATATGCATCATGGCATGGTTTTTGTATTGAATGTTGTGTTTATTGTGTGTGTTCCTTTTATTTTAGATTGTGTGGAGTGTAATCATTGTTGTTGCGAAGAGTGCGAGAACTATCACAACCTTGGACAAGGCAAGTTCACTTTGATCATTCTCCTAAATATTTTTACTATGCACTAGATGTTTTATTAGTTGCATCAGGAATACTACTCGTACTTTTATGCTAGCTATAAATCCCAGGTAGTATAGTTACCCTCGCCATCACCTTACTACCAAAATTGCCATCGATTGTAGTTGAATGCTAGGCTATGGTAGTATCGTGAGGGAAATAACTACATTATGATATTGTTATGCCTTTGGCGATATGAAATGTTTGTGTTAGATGTAAGGCAAAACAATTAATTCAATGAACCGTCCTGGGTGGGCTGCTTTGAAGATTTTGAGGATTAGTGGCGTCAGGTCCATCTCTATGGGTCCCTCTGAGTCGAGTTCCTGTGGATTCAGGAATGGATCGTCCATGGACGTCTCTCCCGTGGATTCAGGGAGCGCCTACGTTGCAAATGTGGAATGCCACCTGGGGTAACCGAGACTGGACTAGTTTCCTATTTAGAAGCTTCTAGTACAACCACAATGCTATATGGGCTCTGGCGAGACAAGAGTAAGTTGTATGAACCTAAACCCGAAGAATTGCACCGAGGTAGCCGTGTAGGGGGAGCGTGATTCTCTCGTGGTTTAGGGAATTACCTCTAAAAATCTCGTAATCGATGCCGTTGCTACTCTACCCTGAGGACAGCAAGGGATTAACACGTCGGTTTTTTGTGGGGAATGTGTACAAACTCTTGAGAGCATCAAAACTAAGTACTTAGCCGTGTCCCCGGCAACGGACAATTTGAGCGACTAGATGTGGAGCTGTAAGGAAAGTCTCACTCATTCTAACTTCTTAAATAAAATGAATGGTTGAACAGGGTAGGAGCACTTGATGAATCCACATCAAGGTGCTCTAGGATAATAGGAGCATGGGTGTGTCTACCCCGTGTCCAATAGTGATAAAATTCTATTTGATTAAAAGATAGGACTCAATAACTAAGTTTTGATGCAAATAGCCTTGAACCCCACTTTGCCAAATTATGCATATACTTGGTAGGCTCTGGTATAACTCCTAGTGAATCTTGCCAATACATTTAATGTATTGACCCTAGTGGCTGCATCGTTTAATGATGCAGGAAACTTCGACGACGAGTAAGATGTACGTTCTGCATGTTTGGGTTACGGGCTTACATTCCAACACGCTCTCACCGTGGTGTTGATGTGCCCTTGTATCTTCCGTTTTCCGCTGCTAAACAGTTGTTTTATTTCCAGCTAACCCGTGAGGTTATGCGAGTTGTAAGTATCTTTTAAATTCTAGATGATACGTTGTAATATTGAGACCTTTGTTCTATGATATTACATCTTGAAACTGTGTGTGCTAGTGAGTCGATCCAGGAACTAGCACTAAAGCACAGAGATCGAACCCTTGTAAGGGGGCGGTCGCTTCAGAATGCAACCCTAGTATGAAGTGCAATAGCCGAAGCAAATGATACACAATGAAGTAAAACAAGTAAGTAATGGGACAAGAATGATACCATACGGGAGACGAAAGATTTACTCCGGAGTTCCACCTTTTGGGGAGGTGTACGTCTCCGTTTGGAGGAGTGCTCTACCACAAAGGTAGAGACGTCACAAAGGCTCATTCTATTCTCCTCTCACAACACCACAAAGGCGAGGTTAGCTCCACTAATGGCTTTCTTGAAGGCGAACGCCGAATCTTTACAAACAAGGAGAAGGGCACAAATTCACAACTTAATTGGAGGCTCCTTCCCGAATCCTCTAACACCTCCTCACAAGATTTGAGGCCTTAAGGAGACATCTTCTGGCTAGGGATCTCAAAATACCAAGAGTAACAAAATCCACCAAGGAAAACGAGGAGAATCAACTTTTGATTTGGTGAAACCCTAGACTGAGTTCTTCTCAACCCTTCCTCAAAGTATTAGCTTGGGGGAAGCACTAGGGAGAGAGATCTCAAGATTTGAAACTTATGGAGGTGAAGAACACTTGGAAATGTCAGGCTTGGAACCGTTGGGGACGAAGGGGGGTTATAGGAGTCCCCGAATTCTGCCCGTTATGTGCAATTTCAGCACAGAGCTACTACCGCCCGTCCAAGCGGTACTACTGCCAGCTGTAGTGCAGCTCCGGTACCGTGCCAGTACCGCTATATGACAGTAGCGTTTTGCTACCCCATAGCATTGGTGCGGTACCGGAGCGGTACTACCGCGGCCGGTACTATCGGCCTGAGCACGCCGATACTGCTGCCCTGGACAGAAAACAAGCAGAACCCTTTGGTTCACGAATAGGTTTTAGCTAATCTTCACCGATGAGATTGAGGCTATTTGGTGGGTGCAATATGGTGGTTGTGTGTACGTGAAATTGATTCACCCAAGCCTTCCCAAATGGACTCCCTCTTTATAGTACGGATTTTCCTACGACTCAATATAAATAAAAAGCTTCTTTCCTTTTTGAGGGCAACGAACCGCTTTGCTTGATTCTATATAATTTCTGAAAACACTTAGCATACGGTTAGTCCACATATTATGTTGTCATTAACGCCAAAACTCATTAGGGATCGAAATACCCTTTCATTGTGGTAGTTGCTGCACCGTTTATTTTCGTATGCGTGCCGTCATCCTCGAAGTTCGACTCGCTCCAATCCCTTATGTCATGGCTTGGTCCTTCATTCCTAATCAACATAATTGCCCATAGTACCAATAACAAAAGTATCTAATAATTGAGTTGGCGCACACGAGTTCTAATAATTAGTCCATGTATTTCCGGTACTTGAGGTGTAGGTGCTGTAGGGGCTGCGGTTGTATCATTGGTTGTGATGTCCTCATCATCATCCCCTTCTTGCATGAAATCTTCCTCGACATCACCTCATCATCCTCGCCATGGTAGGGCTTCAAATCTGCAATTAAATGTGGGACTACCCCACCATAATTTGCAGGAAGCTGAATTTTATATGTGTTATCATTTATCTTCGCTAACACCTTGAAAGGACCAGCAACTCGTGGCATAAGTTTAGACTTGCGCAAATCATGAAATCTGTCCTTATGCAAGTGCAACAAAACAAGATCACCCAGCTGAAACACAATATCTTTTCTCGCTCTATCACGAACAAATTTATACTTGACATTCATGCGTTCAAAGTTTGCTTTAGTTGTCTCATGCAATTTTAGAATCAGTTCAGCCTGTGAACTAGCGTCAAGATTAATATTTTCCGAAGTTGGAAGGGGCAGCAAATCAATGGGTGCACGAGGAATAAAACCATAGACAACTTCGAAAGGGCATAACTTAGTGGTAGAATGCATCGAACGATTGTAAGAAAATTCAACATGAGGCAAGCACTCTTTCCACAATTTTAAGTTTTTCCTTAAAACAGCCCTAAGGATGGTAGACAAAGTTCTATTAACAACTTCAGTTCGCCCATCAGTTTGGGCATGACAAGTAGTGTTAAACAATAATTTTGTCCCCAACTTGGCCCATAAACACCTCCAAAAGTGGCTCAAGAATTTAGTGTCCGATCTATGTATGGCATCATCACTCTTATGACAAGGAATAAAATGAGCCATCTTTGAAAATATATTCACGACAACAAATATGCTATCCCTTCCCTTCTTAGTTATAGGCAATCCCAATCCATTGAAATATCTTCCCAAGGGACATTAGGGATAGGGAGAGGCATATATAAACCATGAGGGTTCAATTGAGACTTAGCTTTTTGACATGTGGTGCAACGAGCAATGAATTTTTCAACATCCTGTCTCATCCGAGGCCAAAAGAAATGGCCATCGAGCACATCCTCCGTCTTCTTGACTCCGGCATGACCCATTAAGCCTCCTCCATGCGCCTCATGTAACAACAAAACACGAATGGAGCTATCTGGAATGCATAGCTTGTTAGCATGAAACAGAAATCCATCATCAATGATGAACTTGTTCCAAGTTTTGCCTTCTTTACAATGCTACAAAACATCTTTAAAATCTGCATATTGCACACATTGTTCTTTGATGGTCTCCAACCCAAAGATTTTAAAGTCAAGTTGTGAAAGCATGGTATAACGGCGTGACAAAGCATCAACAATAACATTGTCCTTACCCTATTTGTGTTTGATTACATTGGGAAAAGACTGAATGAATTCAACCCATTTAGCATGCCTACGGTTCAGTATTGCTTGGCTGCGAATATGCTTCAAAGATTCATGATCTGAATGAATAACAAACTCTTTGGGCCATAAATAATGTTGCCAAGTTTCGAGGGTTCGAACTAGAGCAGATAATTCTTTGTCATGAGTGGAGTAGTTCAAAGCAGGCCCTCCCAATTTCTCACTAAAGTAGGCAATAGGTTTGCCCTCTTGTAATAACATACCTCCCAAACCTATCCCACTAGCATTACATTCAAGCTCAAAGGTTTTGTTAAAATCAGGAAGTTGGAGCGAAGGAGCATGTGTTAACTTATCTTTCAATATGCTTAATGCCTCTTCTTGCGTAGGTCCCCAAACAAGGGAACATACTTCTTTGTAAGCTCATTTAGAGGGGCAACAATGGTGCTAAGATCCCTCACGAGGCGCCGATAGAATTCGGCAAGGCCAAGAAAACTCCTCATTTGAGTGACCGTCTTCAACGGTGGCCAGCTTTGGATGGCTTCAACTTTGGCTTTGTCCACTTCAAGTCCCTAGGGGGTCACAACATAGCCAAGAAAAGAAACTCTATCCATGCAAAAGGTGCACTTGTCAAGGTTACCAAACAAACGTGCAGTTCGTAAGGCATAAAAAACAACATGTAAGTGATTTAAATGATCCTCTAAAGACTTGTTGTAGATTATCATCAAAGTGAACTACCACAAAGCATCCAATAAAAGCTTGTAAAACTTCATTCATTGGTCGCATAAAGGTGTTGGGGCCATTGGTTAAGCCAAAAGGCATTACTAGCCACTCATAGAGACTGAATTTAGTTTTAAAAGAAGTTTTCCATTCATCTCCAAGCTTCATACGGATCTGGTGGTGACCACTACGCAAATCATCCTTAGAAAACATGGTGGAGTTGCTCAAGTCATCAAGCATGCATGTCATCCAATCGTGGAATGGGATGACGATAGCGAATGGTAATATTGTTGATAGCTCTACAATCAACGCACATGCAGGGAGGATCCATCTTTCTTCGGCACCAAAAAGAATAGGAACATCACACGGACTAAGAGATTCACGAATGTAACCTTTATCGAGCAATTCGTGTACTTGTCGCTGAATCTCTTTTGTCTCCTCGGGGTTGGTTCGGTATGGTTCTCTATTGGGAAGTGCAGCCCCGGGAATCAAATCAATTTGGTGCTCTATCTCGCGAACCGGTGGTAATCCTGGTGGTGTCTCTTCTGGAAATACATCCTCAAACTTCTGCAAAAGGTTAGCAACAGCAAGGGCAAGGAGGGAGGTAGATCCTCAAACGGAAATAAAGCCTCTTGGCAAATAATGGCATAGCAAGTAGAGACACAAGATTTGCTTTTCGAGTCCGTCCCCAACTACAGGCAGTTGGACAGGCACTCGGGGGCTACTCCCATCGGGAGCGCTGGTCGCGCACCCGACGTTTTTCTCCTATGCGCCTACAGAGCACCTTGATTTGCGATCCTATTCGCCTCAAGCTGTTTCTGTTCCGCCTCTTCGTGAAGAAAAATTATCCACCGAGCCGGTTGCAGAGTTCGATCCATCTAAGGACGAATATCAATCGTCTCCCCAGGCATCACGGGTAACTCATGCTTGTGCTCCAGGTCTAAATCAGGATGCTTCACAAGGGCGAAAGCTAGAGCATGTTGAGCACCCCTGATCATCAGACTCAGGGCAAAATCTTGTATCCCCGCATCGCCATGAAATTTCTGCATCAAAGCGTCGAGTCCAGTGGGTGGTCGACGCAAAGGAAACAAAGCTTGGTACACATGCTCCAGCGTCGATCGACAGGAGTCGGCAAAAGCCCCAACCTGGTCAACACGATCTTGCATCAAAGCCAAAGCTCGACCTCTGTCCCTGTCATACCAAAAGGACGATCTGTTGGAAGTCTCCAATTGCTCAGTCGGGAATTCACCCTCTCGGACTCTAATTGGGGGTCGAGTTGAAGACCTGAAACATAAGGATCAGTAATAATCACAGCCGCAAGTTAGCAACCAGACAAGATACATGAAGAAGTTTTTGTTACCCGCCAACTTCTCACACAATGTCGACAGTTCCTTCATCAGGAACTCTTCACGGTCAGCAGCAGCTTTAGCTTTGGTCCGTTGCATGGCCGCCTCCCCCGTAACCACCCGAAGTTTCTGGTTGAGACCCTTCAGCTGATCTCTCAAGACCGTCGGGTCCAGAAGGGACGCGGTGGTAGGCACCGGACTCGCCGCGATGGTCAGTATCGAGCGTGGTTGCACAGTGACGACCCCAGTAAGTGGTGACTCGTGTTTTTCGTCGTCATCGCTTTACAGTGCCAGATAAGAGAAGCACATTTTGCTCAAGATGGTCAAGGGAAGTAAATAACACACGAAGAGAATCAAACTTAGAAGGAAAAGGCACAACAAGTACTTATTTTTCATTCCATAAGCAGTCATTAAGGAGTCGACATGACAAGTTATACAACGAAAGAAAGACAACTACTGGTATCACGATGAAGGACGAGCTCCAACCTCATCCATCGCCTCCTACATGGTCCTGGCAGTCGCGGCATTTAACTGCTCGATGACGGCAGTAAATTTCTTCGCCAGCTTCCGTCCCCACTTGGCGTAGCGCTTCAAGTCGACAATTTGCCCATCCGGGGTCGTCGGGGCACCATAAGCAACTTTCTGCAGCGCCGCCTGGTCGAGTCCATGCGCAAGCGACTGGATGAACGCAGCTTCGGCACCAGACTGTGTTTGAGCTCACGTGAAATCCTCGAGTGGATCCTCCCCATCAAAGAAACCCAGCAAGCCGTCGAGTGAACCCGGCGCCTCAGCATCAGGATACATACTCGCGAGTAGAGACCTCAAGTAGGAAGTCACCTTCGCGAGCATGTCACCCGCATGGTTGCAAAGCTCCTCAACGGAGCCCACAATGCCGCTCAGCTCAGCCACCTGTTGTTTGCCCCGAAGAGTGGCCAAGGAGCCAAGAGAGTCTACGCAAAGGACTCACATCAGTCGAAGCATTCAAGGTGGGAGGAAAAGTTCTTAGGAGAGTTCAACTCACCGGTGAGCGCGTCAACGAGAGCCGAGAGCTGCGATTTCATCTTGTTGTCCCGAGAGGCTGTCTCTTTCTTCTGGACTGCTTGAGCCTCCTGCGCCTCCGATTTTGCCTGCTTGACGGCTGCGTCTGCCTCCACACGAGCAGATGCAAGCTCCTTCGCAGAGTTGGCGACCAGCTGCTCGTATTTCGACCGCCACTCCTGGCTATGACCAACCGCCACCTCGCGCAGTCGGTTGGCTTGCTCGGTCAATCCTATAAGTATAGAGTTGGTTAACAAGCGACAATTCACGATAACAGGATACAGAAGCATAAACCTAGCTAAGGAACACAGAATAATACCGTTGGCATGAAGGACGGCTTCTTTTGCTTGGTCAAGTTCCAGGCGCAGTTGCTGGTTCTCCTCTTCCAGCTTCAAATGGCGGTCGCCAAGATCCACCAGCGTTTGAATAAACGGCTGCAATGGACACAAGCAAGAGTGAATATCCTTAACGGAAAATTTCACTCAATACTCCCATCGGGAGAATACTTACATGATCTTCGAGTGCAAGCGACCTGATGCACAGCTGAGACACAGAAGTCGACGGCCGTGTCGTCGTTTCAGCTAGGGGATTTTCTGGAAGTTGCGCTGGCGAGTTCCCCGCCAGCGGGGAATCTTTGACCTCGCATCGGGCCAAAGACGCACTTGGTTTTGAGGGACTCTGTGTCGGAGAAACGGCACGAGAGTTCTTAGCCGCGACATCACCGTCACTATGGAGGTAGGTTACCCATTAACCTAGAGGAAAGAATCTTCAACAAACAAAAAAGAGGAGTTTTTCATCAAAGCGTACCTGGAGGAGCTACCCGACGAAACGTTGAAGATGCGAAGACGCCCCTTGGGCTTGGCAGCAACCCTAGGTTTCTTTGTCAAAGGAGTCGACGGAGAAGGTGACTGAAGCTTCGGTTCATCGGAAACGGCCATGGCACTCGAAGGGATCGCCTCTTCATGCGTCTCGAGCCGATAGGAATCTCCAGTCGACTGCTCGGCTTCACTCGACCGGCCCCGCTTACGGGACTGAAGCCCATCTTCGTTTTCATCCACATCGTCTTCGTAAAGAGCATCGGAGTTGGAGGAGTCAGCCAGACCATCATTGTCGACTGGCACCCCCTTGTCGAGCGGAGGCTGGCACACGAGTTCCAGATGGCCCTGCAATAGATTCTTTCGATCAGGCTAACATAGTGAATACAACAGAAGAGATGACAGGTATAAGGAAAAGAAGAGTGTTACCTCCTCACGCGGTCGGTCGGGACCGTAAGGGGGAAGAGGCGACTCCAGATCGTCTGAGGTGATTTCCTTTCGAGTGACTACCCGAACTCGAGTCAAAAGATCCTCGCCCGACAATTCTTGCATGCAGACTCGAGTCGAATCTGTCGCCCCCGAATAATCCCACATGGGATGCACTCGAGCTTGGAGCGGTTGAATCCGCCTCTTCATAAAAAGAGCAACGAGATACAAACCGCTCACCTCCTTCTCAGGAGTCTGTTGAAGCTCGACTACCTGCTTTAACAGAGCAGTAGCCTCTGCGTCTTCCTCGGCTGATAGCTCATGCTCCCAAGACTTCAATTTCCTCACTTGAGCGGATGCTGAGAACTCGAGCAAACTGAAATCTTTGCCGTCGACTCGTTCATCCTAGAGGTAAAACCATCGGCGCCTCCACTGTTGCACTGACTCGATCTGATGGAACGAGAAGTACTGAATGTCGCCACGAACTTGGAAGTTGGCGCCTCCGGTCTTATAGATCCTATCGCCTTTTCCCTGGCGCTTGATGATGAATATCTCCTTCTACAACCCCATGTGAGGTTTGACACCCAAATAGCACTCACACAGCGTGATGAAGCACGCGATGTGCAGGTAACTGTTGGGCGTCAGATCATGCATCTGGAGGCCGTAGGCGAGAAGCAATGCATGGAAGAAGAAGTGGACAGGGAGCGAGAGACCACGGATGACGAAGTCATAAAACATAACCCTTTCTCCAGGTCTAGGGCGAGGTGTTACCTCATTGCCGGGAACACGGGTCTTGTCGGCTGTTTCCTCGGGATTAACCCGTGCTTCCTCATCACCGAGAAATGGCGCGCCAAGATCCCGGAGCGCTCCCATTCCCCGATCTTCTTGTCAACAGCGGGGGCAGTATCGGCAGCCTTCTTCAGCTTCTTATCCACGCCGGAGGCAGCGCCGCGAGATGCTTTCCTGTTGTTAGGAGCGGCACCTACGCCGGCGGCGGAGGTTTTCTTCTTGCCCATGGCGAGGAAGGATTGGCGGCGAAAGAGGAGCGGCGGCGGGGAGGATTTTTGGTGCTAAAACGAGAATGCCCGCTGGGGGAAGCAGGGGTTGAATGCGGAGGACGAAGTGGGAAATGAAGAAGGGAAGAAGAGTAGCATAGAACAGCCAAGGGCGGAATTTCCGCTGTGAGATGGAGGATAGTGCCACATGTTTCGCATCCACTTACGACGCGTGGCCCCAAAGGAAGTGAGCCGTTTCTCCTTCCGCCAGTCCGGGAACCCAGACAGCTATCATTGCACCTTAATTCTCGCGCTCGCCATATGGTCAAATCCAACTGACCACACCAACAGTGTTTCAATTCAGTCCGTGCATAAAGCACAAGGTACGTCCCATCGACTGCCCACAACAATTCTTTATCAGAACGTCAGCAATGATGTCATTTTAAACTCTAGAAAGCTCGGGCTTTTCACCTGACAACACAGGGACTCGAAGTATACCTGACATACGGGTACTCGACAATTTTATCCGGGTCGCACAGACTGCGAAACACATCCGAAGTGAAGCGATCCTCCCCCTTACTAGGGTTCGATCTCTGTGCTTACAGTGCTAGTCCCTGGATCGACTCGCTAGCACACACAGTTTCAAGATGTAATATCAAGATATAAAGGTCAAAAGTATATTACATCGCATTGATCCAGAACCTTACATATTGCATAACCTCGTGGGTTAACTCGGAAGAAGATAAAATCTTGCAGCGGAAAGCAGAAGATGTAGGAGCACCATAACAACTCCACAGTCGAAACATGTTGGAATGTAAACTCGCAACCCTAACAATTCGTACCTCACTCTTCACCTGGTTCACCTGCAACATTTAAACGTTGCAGCCACTAGGGGGTCAATACATTGAATGTATTGGCAAGTTCACAAAAGGGTTATAACAGATCCTATCAAATATATGCAATATTTGGCTAGGTGGGGTTTGGCTAATTGCATAAAAGCATCAATGTAACATCCTATCATTTTATTAAACAGTTTTATCACTATTGGACACGGGGTAGAAACACCCATGCTCCTATTAACCTAGAGCACATTGAGTAGAAACATCAATGTTCCTACCCAGTTCAAACCATTCATTTTATTAGGAAATTGGAATGAGTGAACCTTCCTTACAGCCCCAATATCTAGTTGCTCATAATTGTCCGTAACCGAGGACACGGCTAAGTACTTAGTTTGACACTCTCAAGAGGTTGTACACTTTCCCCACAGAAATCGACGGGTTAATCCCTTGCTGTCCTCAGGGTAGAGTAGCAACGGCATCGATTACAGGAATTTTCAGACCATAATCACCCGGACCACCTGAGGGACCTACGTTCCCACCTACACGGCTACATCTGCACAATCCCTCGGATCCAGGATCATATGTCTTACATCCATCCTGGCAGAGCCCATATTACTATGTGGTTGTACTGGAAGCTACTAAACATGAAACTAGTCTAGTCTCTGGTTATCCCGGTTGGCATCCCACATTGTGACGCATGCGCTCCCCGAATCGCACGGGGAGACGACCATGGATGCTCCCGAATCACACGGAGAGACAACTCAGCGGGCCCCATAGAAATGGACCTAACGTCACGACATCCGACAACTCAAAGCAGCCCACCCAGGACGGTTCATTGAATTACTTGTTTTGCCATACACTAGGAAAATCATATTGTAATTCAATAGTATCACATTGTAATAATACCACCCTCGTATATTATCATAGTATAGCATTTTACTACTATGATGGCAATTGGTGGTAAGGTCATGGCAAAGGTATCCTATACTACTAGGAGAATCATAGCATACCATAGATACAATAATAATCCTAACAATGCAACCAATAAAAACTAGTGCATAATAAAATAATGGGATGATGGTCAAAGTGAACTTGCCTTGATAGTAGTTGGTATTCAGACACTCTTCACAGTCACACAGTTCGCTCTCCGAGAAAACTATACAATCAAGCAAACATACACATACATAAACACACCATACAAGCAAAAGATTATGTATGCCATGATGCAATGCAGAACATGTGACATGAGTTTGGTTTATTTTGTTTGGGTGATCTACTGATCCAAAGCCTTGAGAATTAAGCACATGCAAGTAGGGTTTTTAAGTAAAAGCAAAGGCTAGGGTTTAAACCCTAAAATGAGGTTTTATTTGCATCTGCAAAGTAATTTTATTCAAAATATTTATTTATCTGTCCCATTGGACAGAGCACAATAAAACAAAATTTTGGACACTGGTTCCATTCAAAAAGGACTTCTAGATAATTAGTTATGATTTAAATGGCATAAAACCCTAGTCTGTAATTTGAATGTGATTAAAATATTCAAATTTGAATTTGGACAGTGCCAAAAGATTCTACATAACCTAAGTATTCCAAAAAGGTGTGGATCACTAAATTTGGCCAAACAGATTTAAAGTTATGATCATTTGAAGTTACAGGGGCCTATCTGCAAAAGTGCTATTTGTATTTCGGCCAAAAAGAAAAAAAAAGCTCTGCCACGTGGCGTGTTGTGGTTGGTCGGGGGCTAGGGTTAGGGTTTTTTTTTTTACCAGGGAGCTGCCGGTCTTGGGGAAGATGACCGGTGGCGGCGGCTCGGGCTCGGGCTCCGGGAGGCGGGCGGACGGCAGTGGCGGGTGCTCGGGGCGGCGGGCGGCGGGCACAACTCGGGGCGCGCGGTGGGCGGCGTGGCGCGGGGCGCGCGGGCGGCGGGGAGCAGCTCGGGGTGGCGGGCGGCTCGGGGGCGCGAGGTGGAGACGGCTCCGCGGTCGGCGACGGACGGGCGGCGGTCGGCGGCGCGGATCCTTCACCGGAGCGGCGGCGACGGCGCGAGATCGGCGGCGACGCGAAGGAGCTCCGGCGAGCAATTCCGCGGCCTGGAGGCGAAATTGGGAGCAGGGAGAAGGGGAAAATAGAAGAGGGGAGCGAGAGCTTTATAGCGGTGTGCTCGGGCACCGACGGGGATCACGGGATCGCCGGAAATCCGGCGGAGACGGCGCGGGCGGTGATTCCGGCGTGAATCGCGGCCACCTTCCCTGCGGGGAAGACAACCCCGACAGGTGGGGCCCACCTGTCGGTGACCCCGCGCGGGCGTGCAGTCCGGTTCGGGCGCGGTTCGCAGCTGGCTGGGCCGGTTCGGTCCAAGGGGGCCGGACCGGTCCGTTTTTTTTCCTTTTGATTTTTTTCTGTTTTTCTTTTGTATCTTTTGATTTTGAACTCCAAATTGGTCCAATTAAATTCTAGAAAATTTGTAAAATCATGTTCTACCATGATACAACTTTTGGGAGTAGTTTCCCCTCAAAATAAAATATATAAAAATACATTTGCCCTATAAATGCCTTAGGGCTATATAACGAATTGAATAAAATACCTTTTCAACTCCAAATAATTATCCAAAAATTATGGGATAGCTTATATATGCATTAAACCCCTTTTATACATAAAACCTATTGGTTTGAAAATCCAAAGCTCAAATGGGTGTAAACCTTAGGGTTTAAAATGAAATAAAAATCTTTCCAAAGTCTTTTGAGATTCAAATTTGAATTCAAACATGCAATTGTGGCATGATGCTCATGGATGCAATGCATATGTAAAAGTTTGAAATTTTTGGGATGTTACACGAAGCCACGTTCATAACGTGAAGGTAAGACCCGATGGTTCCCATCGGGTCTGGAAATCAGCACCCTCAAGCGATTCCAGTTCATCCATGCGCTTGCATGAAGAAAAGATCCCAACGGACGCGTTGGTTGATCGCCCCCACAGTACTGGATTTCGAGTCTGTAAAACCCCCGGATGGTTAGACTCGAATACCACCAGTTATCCAGTTTCGGGCCTAGGGACTCGAATGCTGATGTATGCTAACAGAGTTTTTGCCCCGGTGCAATTAACTAGGCTCGACCAGTCGAGTACTCCAGGCGCGTTATGCAATCATCACTCAAAGCATCAATCTAATTTGCGGAAGTACCTTGTGATTTCCGAGTCACAGGATGAGAACTCTCGAAGTTCGAGTCTGATGAACACCTGAGTCATTCGATCGCCACTGGACGATCATCCGAGTTGGGAAATTTATTTGCAGCTTGACACACAGTCGAGTCATCAGAAAAAAAACTCTGGAGTCCCTACCCGAACCTACGCCTCGAACAAGGACTCGGGGGCTAACTGACGAGGGAATGACCCTTCGAGTCCTCAACCTTCATATACCTGGTACAACCCAACAGGGGTCCACTCGAAGGCCCATCATGTATATGCAGGTCGAATCCCTCAAAGTGCGGCTCAAGCCAAGGAACATAATCTTACTATACCAGAATGTACTGATTTGATTGTAACCTTCCCGATTATCACGCCCAAGACCTAGCTGCCAATATATAAGGCTAGGAGGGGGGATCGGGAGTGGACATCCTCTACACACACGCCAGATCTCATCTGCACACCATAGCCTCAGAGCTTCCCTGTAACCTTGATCAATACAATACACCAAAAGCAGGACGTAGGGGTATTACCTTCCGAGGGCCCCGAACCTGGGTAAACCTTGCGTCTCCCCTAGTCCTTGTTAGTCAACGAGATTGCTGGTGCACCCCGTGCTCTCCTTAGTCAAAACCCCTCAAGTTTGGGTATTGCCGAAGTGAAACTTCGTCAATCGCCTTGAGGGCCAGATGGGAGTGGCTGTGGCGGACTGACCCGTCCCGGCCTTGGGCTGAATTGTGGCGGACTGACCCGTCCCGGCCTTGGGCTGAATTTCGGCTTCAGATCCCGGCCCAGGCTCTGGACTTGTGTGATGCGGCTATTGAGGCCCAAGTTGGGAATGGCAAAAATGTCTCGTTCTGGTCGGACTCTTGGCTGCCCGGCGGATCGTTGGATCACTTGGCCCCGACCTTATTTTGGGAGATCTCACATCGGGCCGCCAGTATCTCGGTGGCGGAGGCTTTGGTTGATCAAGGCTGGCTGCAGGCCATTAGCCCCGAGCTCTCTCTGAGGCTCTGACTGATCTCCTTGCTGTTTCCAAAAGGGTGGCCGGCAGGGCCCTCACGGATGTTGAGGACAACTTCCGGTGGAGGTGGTGTGGTAGTGGTTCGTACACCGCCTCGTCAGCTTATACGGCTTTCTTATATGGCCGTGAGTCTATGGCTGCGGCTGCGGAGATTTGGCTGTCGAAGGCACCAAGTAAATGTCAGTTCTTCATGTGGTTGGCCGTGAGAAAGAGATGCTGGACGGCGGATCATTTGGCCAGGCATGGGATGCCTCACCCTGATCATTGCCCGTTGTGCGACCAGGGGATCGAGACTATTGACCACTTGCTGCTTGGGTGTGTTTTTGCCAGACAGGTGTGGAATGTTGTGTTCACAGATTGGGAGAGACTGAATTGGTTGCCCTTGGCGGATGCCTCCCTCGCGGACTGGTGGACTAGACTCGTTGTTCACAACAAGAAGGAGCAAAGGAATCTAAACACTAGCATCACGCTGGTTTGTTGGTGCATTTGGAGGCATCAAAATTCGGTGGTATTTGATGCGGCCATTCCTAGTGTTGCCCGTGTGCAGCACTTGATCCAATCTGAAGGTGTGGCGTGGAGGCGAGCGGGTCTGTCCATATGGTCAATTTTTCTTTTCCTAGTATTAGTTATGTGGCTTCCGAGTGGAATGTATTAGAGCAGTCCTTTTTTCTTTCGCCGGGCATGTAACCGTGTCGCGGTATTCTTCTTCAATATAGGATACACCTGCTTGGGTGTATTCGAGAAAAAAAATCATTTTATCCTCATGAACCTCAGCAGAGTGAGGATATACACATTTTGCAAGTCAAGTTATGGGACAATTTCGCTGATTTATTTACGAAGACCCTACCTACTTCAACATTCCAGAAATACATTTATGGAATTGGTATGAGACAATTTCAAGATTTGCATGGGTGGGTATCTTCCTGAAATATAACATATTCAGACATTATATTACACTCTTTTCCTTTTATGAGTTTACTCTCAAGGTTCACATCGAGGTTTTTAATGAGGTAATATCAACACAAGCCCATATGTCAGACATCCTATTTTCCCCATAGGGTTTTTGAAGGAAGTATAGAAGACATAAATATTATTCTTTAAACTCATGGGGTTTTCCCTTATTTAAGGTTTTTCTCATATGAGTTATCATGAAGATAATAACCATTATATATTGTAACATTTTCTCCTTATTTTTCCCATTGGGTTTTAAAGGAGTTTTAGCAACATACATACAACATTCTCCTCATATTTTTCCCATAGGGTTTTTGGAGGAATTTTTATTCAAGATGATCGCGAGGACAAGCATATATTAGGGGGAGTGTTAGAATTATATTTAACACATGTTAAATATGTAGAAATCCATGCTTAAGGGACACATTCCTTCACTCTCTCTCCAATATGTAATTGACATCTTTTAATGGTAGCTCTTCCAATAAATACCTTTCGGTGGCACCCCTTGAAATCCTTTATATACAATGATCATCAATAAAGAACACACACTTGAATCATTTGCTTTATCTCAATCTCGTTTACTCTCTATTCTTAGGTTGTGTTTGTTTGAGCTGGAACTCCACAGCTGCAGATTTCAGAATCAGCTATGGCTGCCAGCTGCAGCTGGAAGATTGGAGCTGTCTGATGCTTGTTTGTTTGAGCGGCTGGTCCGACTGCAGCTGTAACGGAAATGTACTGAAATGACCTGAATAACCTTGTTGTTTTGTAGATTTGGTATGACTGTCGGTTGTACCGTTTGAACTGACAATAAGTGGTCTATAAGATGTGAGGCGTATATACATATATTGGACATCATGCAATAAATTTGAACACCTCAAATTCCCAAAAATTCTTTTCTTGTTTTAGCTAATTGCACTAAGACGTGAAGTAGTACTAATCCTTTTTTTTTCTTTTGCACGAAACGAAGTAGTACTAATCCATTGCCATCAGAGCACGGGAGTCCTTGCTACTCGCGTCACACGTGCTCACGATGAAGACAGGAGGGGGCGGTGGGTCCTCGAGGGAACATGGGAAGTGGGAGCGGCGGTACGCAGAGGAGAGGGTGCGGCGGCGTTTCCCAGACCCATAGGAAGGGACCTGCCGGCAGCGGTGCCCAGACGAAGGGCGGAGTTGAGGGGCCACGCCGGCTCCTTTCCACCGGCAAGAAGAGGGCAGTGCCACGCAGACTGAGCGGCGGCAGGCATCAAGGAGCTAGGAACTCGGGCGGTGGTGATTGGGGCCATGAATGTTCCGTACCGGCGGTGAGGAGGACAGAGTCTCCGTTCCTCCGACCGTGCCGGCGTGGCGGCGATTGCAGAGAGATGGCGGCTAAGGGGACGCGGGATGGGAATGCGGTCGGTCGGGAAGAGCGAACAGAAACGAACCGGTACGTGACAATTTGGACGTTTAATGTAGTTTGGTGGGAGGGTAAATTGGTAAAAGAGGCTATTTGGAGCTGCAGTGGCTGGTGGAAGCACCCAAATCGTAACTTTTCCTTTGTAGTGTATTCTTTCGGAACGCTTCGAGGAGCTGCTGCCAGGAGCTGGACGAAAATACTCTGTTTGTTTGGGTTCCAGATTCCATAGCCCAAAAGATGTTGGAGCAGCTTATTAGAGCCCAAAGAAACGCACCCTTAGGCTCTGTTTGGTAGCTCAGTGTTTCTCTGCATTCTAAGAATACTGCAGTTTTTGGATGTACTCTAGTTTTATATACCATAGAGGTGTTTAGCTACCCAAAAAAACCGCCCAAAACTGAGGTATTTCCTCTGTATAAAAAAAAGAGGTCGGGACCTCTTTACTTTTTACAGAACACGAATGAAAAACTCGGTATCGCTCATGCAGCCGCTACCACACCGAGGCTGCGCACATCTGCGCCGCCGATAGCCGAATGGTCGTCGCTAGTTGGGCCGCCACCACAGCAGGACGTCGTGCATCGACGATAGGATATGTCGCCCTGCAGCTGCATGTCAGACCGCCGCGCCGCCACCGCTGCAGATCAAAGCGCCATCGCCTTGGAGGTCGCCACGCCACTCTTATTGCAGGTCGCTGCTCCCGCTAGCTGCTACCGGTCGTCGCGCGCCCCCACTGCGGGTGGCAGGCGACAAACACAGATCGGAGCTGAGGAGCGGGCGCCCCACGGGGCTCGTCGGAGGCGGTAGACGCGGCTGGGAGGCGGCGGACGTTGAGTGGCACCAAGGAGCGGCTCGCTCGGAGCCCGCGGAGGCGGTGGATGTGGATCCACGATGCGGCGCGGGGCGTTGGAGAAGGCGGACGCGGATCTGCGTCGGCGCCGCACAGGGCCCGACGGAGGCGGCGGATGCAGAGCCGTGCCGAGGGGCAGGTTAGAGGCAGCGGTGGCAAGGCGAGGTGCCTTCGGCGGCGCGGCCTACCGTCTTGGACGGAGACGGGAGCGGCCGTGTGGGATGGTGTTGCTGGGCTCCGCTGTTTCTTGAGAGATAGAAATGCAACGATATGTGTTGCAGGAAGAAGATGAGTAGGTGGAAGGGAGGAGATTTTAACAGCACCACCAAACGGGTCCTGATATTCTCGATACTTCAGAACACTGTGGTTTCTCAAAACTACGGTATCTTGTAGCCATAGGATAAAATACTCTAATTTGTCAATACTTTGATTTTTAAAATACTCTACTACCAAACAGCCTTAATATTCTTGATAGAACCCACGCGGCGGGCCGTAGGTGGCCAAGGGGAGGGGGCTGTCAGCTGTGGGTGGCGAGGTGGAGCTGGCATTTTCTGTATCTTGTGGCAGGGGCACGCGTCGTCCCACGCGCGAAATCTCCTTGCCTTCTGACCCTGGCTTTCCCTATAAACTATACTCCACCTACACCCCATGGCGCGGCGTCGGTTCCTCTCTTCCCTTCCATTTCGTTTCTTGTCGTCTTCTCCAATCGAATTCTTCCCCCAAATCTTAGGGTTAGGGTTTCCTCAGTTCCTTACTTCGTCGCCAGATTAGTGCGCCAGGCCCCTGAGGTTGCTTTGCGCGTGGCATGATGGGCACCGCCGTCGAGCTCGGACGGAGGCAGGGGGATAGCCGCTTCTACGACGCCGCCAGGGCTCGCCGAGGCCACCATCACGGCCTTCCCAAGTCGCGGTGCATCACCGCCGCCGTGTCGCGGGAAAAGGCTTCGGAGGAGCCGTCCCCCTCCCC
This sequence comes from Brachypodium distachyon, assembly GCF_000005505.3. NCBI lineage: Eukaryota > Viridiplantae > Streptophyta > Magnoliopsida > Poales > Poaceae > Brachypodium > Brachypodium distachyon. The sequence continues at coordinate 12,222,343 of NC_016132.3, read as the reverse complement.
CGCCGCGGCGTTGCCTGTAGGAGTCGCTGGGAATCTCGAGCGGTTCGTTGCAGCCGTTACGCTATCGGTGCCGGCGCACTACCCCTCCAAGGTTCGCCTATGGACAACACACTGTAGGATTGGATCGTTATGACTTGTGATAGTCGACCGCTTCTGAATCACTGGTGGATTTCGGGATATGGATGCAGAGAGGAAGCGTTGATGGCGAATGGGAGAAGCCATACTTTGTTCTTGGCGACCTATGGGAGGCCTATAGGGAGTGGAGTGCGTATGGTGCTGGGGTGCCGCTTGTTCTTGATGGGTGCGACGGGGTCGTGCAGTACTATGTGCCCTACTTGTCTGCCATCGAGCTCTATGGGAACCCGGCAGCCCTGCGGTTATCTTCCAACACAAGGTAATAGGAGTTTACTCTAAATCCACAGTTTAACAGCTGATTGGTGTTGATTTTTAGTATGTCCTATGGTTCCATTTAGAAGGTGCAAATGATTTGAGTTCTTTTTTGTCTTAAAGTAAATGTTTGAGGTAATTTAATGATTTAGAGTACTCCCTCCGTTCCATAATTCTTGTCGAAATATTACATGTATCTAGACGCTTTTTAGGAATAGATACATCCATTTTTGGGCAAATTTGAGACAAGAATTATGAAACGGAGGGAGTATATATTATCCACCGACCACTGCAATGCACTTTTTCTCCAATAATTAGTGCACTGCTTCTAGCAAGTTAGAGCAATATCTAACGGGACAATCACAAATTATTTTATGACATTTAATCTTGTGCTGTATTCTCTAATTTGATATGAGACCAAGATCACTGTTATAGATTTATAGTTGCCTTTTTTCAATACAATACTTGGAGATGGATTAAAACCCTGCCAATTGCGAGTATTTCTGTGGTAGTTAGTAGTTATTTTCTGACATGAAGTTAAATTAACCTAAAAATTAATACTCCCTCCATTCATGCTACTTCGCTAAGACCAAGTCAGCGTCCTGCTGTGCAAAAGTTGCCGAAGGTTAGACTATTGTCTCTGCACATCTCAAGCAACCACTGGAATCCTTCTCTACATGCAATCCTAGAGAGGCAAGATCTTGGTAGCTTCAAATCGACACACACCTCCAGATCGATGGGCTGGCCGGCCAAAGGAGCAATGCCCAAGTCTCTGCGCGCGCTCGCCCGTGCGGCACGCGGAGCTTCTCCGCGAACAGCAGGCCCTTGCCCGTCGATTTCTCCTCGGCCATGGACAGGAGGAGGCGAGAGCGCAGCAGATCTAGCGATAGAGATGAGAGGTAATTTTTTGGTGCTTGAAGAACACCATGGTGTGAGATCAGAAAAATGGAGGCATTTTTGGACTTTGAGGAAACCACGGGATGAGGAAGGGGATGTGAGCAGGAGGAGGATGGGAGATGTGATTGTGAGCAGCAGAGGAAGATGACATGGCTCTCAGCACGAGGTGTTTTTTTACGTGGACGTAGGTGTCTCTGAGTTTCTGTGGACAAAAATAAATGGCCGGGCAGGGGTGTTTCGGGGGAAGTCACGGGAGAAAACAGGCGCACGCCTTCCTTTCTGTAATTTTGGGCAAAAAAAAATCTGTGCCTTCCTTTTCGGAGTAGCACATTAGTTACATCCTGTTTTTGTCCTGGTGTCATGTGGGGCAGGCAATTCTCCCACCAGCAACCGTAGGGTTAAGAATGATATTTTCATGGTTTACAAGTTTAGTTGATTGGTTAGTTAAGATTTTATTCAGTTCTTTCCATGTCTAGAGTCGGTTCAGGTCTTTCCTTTCTTATCACCATCTGTGCTATTCTGTTGTAATGAGTTATCAAAAAGAAGTACATGAGCCCAAGCTACCTCGCCCTCGTCCTCTCACATCCCACGATTATCCCCTCCGTAACCTAGGCTGTGAGACATGGATTGTTTCCATCCACTTTTACCGAATTTTAATATTTCTAAGTATACCTTTGGTCCCTCGACTGTGGCCGGTAGTCTAGAATTGGTCCCTCAACTCTACTACGATTATCTGGTCCCGTCGCTTAACCATATACTTTTGCTCCCTCACGCATGTTCGAGTGGTTCTGGAGATGATGTGGCCTGGTTTTTACTGTTCTGGCATGTTTGACCATTGAGATAGGTATACCTCAAAAGCCCGATGGTTGGGCCAGGATCTACTTTCAGCCTGACAGCCTCCTGAAAGCACATAAATAACCTGATTTACTTAAAATATAACATTTAATCAAAATTGAAAAATAACTATAAATGTTCCTTTTTATTCCAAAAATGATTAAATAAATATTATTTTAGTTAAATAAATGCATTCTCTATGTTTTTTGGCTGTGCTGGACAGGGGTTATGTGGGTCGAATCTTTTTGGTCGGGCATGAGCTTTTTGAGTCAGGCATCTCAAAGGCTGGCCTGAACCAGACATTAGAATACCTACGGGGCAATGGTCAAACATGCCTCATCACTCATCAGTCAAAACTGGACCAATCATCTCGGAAACCACTCAATCCAATGTGAGGGACCAAAAATACGTGATTTCTGAAAACCCAGCAACGAGCTCAACCCTTATAGCTAGACTAGATTCAGCGGCAAGGGCCCTGTCACCCATGTGACACAAGAACAAATGCGCCACGACGCAAAACAGACTCTCAGCCATGGCCCTGGCTTTCAATCCACTCGCTGCACCGCCCACACCGTCCTCCGAGCATGAACCATGCCTCCACCGACAACGTCTACCGTCCCTGTATGCTGCAGGCAAGACAACATAGCGCAGAACACAAGCCGCTATTCACATGCAAGGGGATGTGCCTTCAAAGGCGATGCCTCCACACATACATATTTGTTTCTACACAAACGCTAATATTCCAATTTGGCATGCTAATCTTAACTCTTTGTGCATCAACCTGTTGAAGCAGACATATGATGGACGATAGTGACATGGATTGCAATGATTCCAGCAGTGATAGTAGCTGTGATTATGAACATGTAAGGGTCAAACACTTATCGCAGGAAGGCTTGGAAGGCTTCTCTAGCGATGATGGTGAATCTGGAGATACCAATGACTGCTTGCTCTTTCAGTACCTTGAGTTTGATTCTCCATTTTGCCGTGAACCATTGACTGAAAAGGCAAGACTTTATATAACTGAGTTTTTTTAGTCTTCCATGGCAATTTCGTGTTCTAACATATATGTTCTTTCAGATATCTAGCCTTTCAGCAAGATTTCCAGGACTGAGGACCCTTGGAAGCTGTGATTTATCGCCACGAAGTTGGATGAGCATTGCTTGGTATGTTTGTTTTCTATAAGTGCACTGGTTCTGGTCCAAAAATTGTAACAACTTATATTTAATATTCCATACGAATCATGCAGGTATCCAATTTACCGAATCCCTACTGGATCAACGTTAAAGGATTTAGATGCTTGCTTTCTCACTTTCCATCGGCTTTCTAATTGCCCACAAGGAGGTAATTGCATTCAAACTATGTTCTTTACAGGATCATGTGCTAAGGTTACCTTTTAATGCTTGATATACCATGTTCATTGTTAATTCAGTTTCTATGTTAATGATGCGGACACCTTAAATCTGAAAATTCTACATCTACTTTAATATCATCTGGAGTGTACATGCTTTTGAGCATGTTGAAATAAATTTGTTAGGATTATGAAGAAGCCCCAGTAACTAGTTTCTTGGCTTGTACCTCGTTAGTTGCTGATGTAAGCAGCCATAATCTGCAAAAGCCAACTAACGTTATCCATTTGGTTAGGACCTTGGCGCTAGACAGTAAATATGAAATCACTAGTATATGTTATTTATAACGCTGTATGTTTCTGGTTTAAATGTTCATTGAGATATACCAACTGAGCTGTCATCTAGAGAGAAGGAGATTCATACATTTGTGATTTCCTTTCCTTATGCTCTTCCATGCATGTTCATGCCTTCTTTTATGTTAATGATGCCTTTCTTTTGAGCAATGAAATTACAGGACCATGAAACCCTCTGCCACCCACTTGCTTAAATGCTGATATTTGAATCATGTGTTATCTTGTCTAGATCATATGTGGGGTCCTGATAGCGCACCAAGCATACTGCTGTCTTCTTTTATGTTGATGCTGCCTTTCTTTTGAGCAATGAAATTGCAGAACCATGAAACCATCTGTGCCACCTACTTGGTTAAATGCTGTTTTTGAATTATGTGTTATCTTGCCTAGATCATATGTGGGGTCCTGATAGCGCACCAAGCATACCGCTCCCAGTTTTTGGTATGGCTTCTTACAAGTTCAGCAACTCGGTATGGTCTTCAACTCATGGAGACTGGCAACTGGCTAGCTGCTTAAGGCAAGCTGCTGCAGATTGGCTGAGAGAGAGCCATGCAAGCCATCCAGACTATCAGTTCTTTGTTTCTCGTGATGCATACCGCAGGTAGTGGCGCACCAAAACTGCACTTTTGGCACAACTCATAACAGAATGTCTGAATGAGATCTGTTGTATACATAACCAAGTCCGAATGGCTGACTGCTTGCGTACCGTGATGCATGACGACACAAGATTTCAGCTTCCATGGCGAGGCAGCTTGACCTGATTTGTAAACTGATAGGGTCTGCTGTGTTTTATAGTTCTAGCCAGTCGGTTATCCTCCTTGGGTAGTCAGGATGAGAATGAAAATAAAATAGAGGAAAACTAATAGTGAAAGGTGAGGAAAACCCATTGCGAGCAGTTGTACTTTCTTATGTAGTACAAAAAGAAAAGGGGCCGAATTTTGATAGAGCCCCCTCTGAACTTGTCGGCATTACATAGTATGGTGTTGAAGAAACTTTTAGCAACTTGGCTGTCTGCCTCATCTTTTTTGTTTTTGTTTGGTAAGAATGTCGTTGTACCATATGCGGAACAGTTGTCTCCGCAGCATGTTTTATCCAAACATTTGCCATTACAGTTCTACTCTTCACAAGTTGAGTAGAACTGTAATGGCAAATGTTTGGATAGAACATGCTGCGGAGACAACTGTTCGGCAGGGATCCTGCCTGAATATTTTGTTCTGTTACAAGTGCCTTTAGGCGATGGACACCACTAGTTAGTTCTAATACTGTGCATATTTATATCAATATATTAAATTGGAGTTGGCAGTGATGGTATGGTCGCCGTCGCCGTAGGTACGTCCTCAATCCTTTCTGCGTGATCGCTCACCTTGAGCTACCTTGCAGAAAAAAACCGCGGCTTGACCCTCTCGCACGCGGCTTGACCGGCCCAACCCCCATCCGGCTATCCCTTCTTCCTCTCGTGCCTATCCCCCTCTCTGGCTCTCCCTTCGCACGCCGCTCCTATCTTGGCCGATCGATCCATCCTCCTCGATCCCTCTCTCCCTTGCCTTAATTCCACGCCACCATGGGTCGCCGCCACCGTTGTGCGTCTGTTGCCCGCGCACGTTGATGCCACCGCACCCGTCCCTTGGTAAGTCCCAAATCGGAATCCTCCACTCTCCCCCGATTTTCTTTCTTCGACCTTTGCTCTAGCCGATTGGGTGCGGCGTGGCTCCGCCACTGCCCTGTCTATTCCTCCAGATCAAGACGTTGCCGGCCTCTCCTCGTTGCCCGTCCGGAGCGCGCCTCGGGCCGAGGCTCCTCCACCTCTCCTCCGGTCCTCCCTTGACCCTCGCTCCTCCTCGCCCTCGCCCCACACTGCTGCCCATTCCTCACTCGCAACAACCACCGTTGGTGGTGCCATGCGCACCGCCGTGTCACTTGGAGGCGCTGCTGCAGGGTCCGTAGCTGCCGCCTTTCCTATCGAAGACATACGACCTGGTGAGCGAGCCGCTGCTGGATGGGGTCATCTCCTGGGGGCCATGCCGGCAATAGCTTCATGGTGTGGGATGCCTCCACCTTCGCGCGCGACGTGCTCCCGCACAACTTCAAGCACAACAACTTCTTCAGTTTTGTTAGGCAGCTCAACACCTATGTGCGTATCGTAACACTGCATGTCTCTTTTTTTGTTTCTTCTCTTTTCTTCGTTTTGCAATCCAACGCTGGACTGGAATATTCATGCCCTCGTCCTCCGTTCGTGAGATGCTCTGTTTCTATTATCTATCCATCATTGTGCTCTGTTCTGTTTTTTATTTTGGGCTTTTGTATTTGCCCAAATCTGGTACAATATACCTTGGATACAGAGGCTGTTCCCCCCTTGCATTTTGTTTTTCCCTTTCCTGAGTGGGATTGTGGTATGTCATACCGAATTGTCCGTGCGCGAAAGAATTGGATTAACATGATCACGGCAACAATTATGAGTTGATCCTGTGATGCTGCGCTTAATCCATATGCTGGCATAGGACGTTCTCACATTGGAAGGTAAGCTTGCTTCCAGACCCACATGTGCATACGCAGTTTTATTGCAATCCTTAGCGCGTGCGGCACCGCCGACGGCGAGGGAGGACCGTCAATCACCTTTTAAAGTAGTCGTGACAACTGTGCGTGCCCGTGGCATCGCACGGGCATTTCCACTTGTAATCACCAATCTCACGCATCGTTGTCTTCTTTTCTGAGCCGTTCCAATTCCCATCTGTGAAAACTGAAAACCATGGCATATCCGTTTTCTTCTCTTCCGTGGCCAAGGCTACGACGGCATGGCAGATGGTCCTGGTTCTCGTGACCTTTCTTTTCACGTGGAAGTAGCTTCATTTTATTTGTTGATTCAGATCAGCGGCGGTGAAGTACCACACTGAGTTCTGGCCTTAAGCTAGCAATCGGTCATCATTCTGATCATTCTCCGGGCAGTGATGACCTCGGCTAACAATCGCTTCAAATCTTCATACTCCCTTCGTACCAAAATAAGTGACGTGAATCGAATAAAAGGAAGCGGGCCATGAGGATGGGTCCATGGCATGGTTAGAATAAAGATATATTCGTGAAGTGAGAGTTTTAGGATTTTTCTTTTCAGAATTCTTGTTTTGTCCGAGTGTTAGATCTACCGATCAACCAGCTCTTGTAAAGCATCCCTCCAGGCAGATCTTAGGACGGGGATCGAATCGCATCACCGGGGTACTCGTTATTTCCACCAATTGATTACTGGATCCATTGCAATGTTCTTTCTGGACCTACCACAGACTTCTTTCAAGGTACGCCTTTCCTGGTTCTTCATGCGTGTTTCAGCAGCGTCTGCTCTCCGTGAGTCGTTTCTTGTTCAAAATGCTTTTAGATTGGTGATGAGTGAAAAGACTGTCTCATAGGATTTTTTTTCCATTTCTGTCATTCAGTTCGAGGATAAATTCAAGTCAGATAACCATTGACAAACATCCTCTAATTGTGCATTCGTCAATGTCTGTGTGTAATTAGTTGGACTCATTAACATCTTGTTGCAACTTGCATTCTTCAACTATAGCACCCCAATTTGTTAGTATGTGTTTGATTGTGATGACTGAATAGAATAGAATAGAATGGTTATATATATATATATGTACCATCTCGGTGTTTGGTAAGAGAATAGAACAATTCCAGAGTTTATTTGGACAAGGGAACGGTCAGAACTATTCCATACACTCCGTCCGGAAATAAGTGAAGTGGAATTATATAAGAATGGTTCAATATTATTTTAATCCATGCTTGTTTTCAATTACTTGCAGCGTGCTCAGATTGATTGTTCTTTGTGCTCAGTTGGTTCAGAGATGGCTAAGAGGCAACGTCTTCACAAATAGTTGTCAAACTGCCAAAGTCTACCTCACCAATTCGGTCATGTATTTCATTAGAAGATCGATACAGAATGTGCAATGAATCAGGAACCAACAAGCGATCTCTCGCAAAAACAACACACGAACCCACAAGAGATGCGCGATAGAACGATGTACTCTTCGGATAACCCAAGGTAGGAAATAAGAACCATAACTGATACAGGACTATCTTTTTACACCATAGCTGACCCAACACTCAATCAGGTACAGAAACCCATTGAGTCCAATACTCTAGCAATCTTCACGACAGCACACATCATGTGAGATTTATGTACACGCATAGTGACTTTAACTTTTTGGCTGCTCTTGCTCATGCACAGACCTTTTGTTAACAATCACGATTTATTGTGAGCATGGATTGAAGCCCTGACTACATGATGAGCAGCAGGAGCTTTCTCGTTGATACGAATTTGTTCCGGGAAGTCCACACGAATTGATTTGAACTTGTAGCGCTGTTTGACAACAAAGAATTGAACATGCAAGTTAATGCTAAGCATGACATCACCACTAAAAATAAATATCATGTGCAACTAAGAAATAAGTAGTCATCGCAAATGCTGACACACAAATAAAAAGAATTTGTTTAAGAAATTACAGGGAAAAACTGTCAGTATGGTTACATTAGAAAGACCCGATTCTGGGCCTAATCAAGATACATAATATCGTCCTCATGCAAATGAAAGTAGATGTATTTTTTACTATCTCCATCTGAAAGTAGTTAAAAACTTTTCTAATTGACAACATACAAATTTATTTGGATTGGTCAAATGAAAATTGTATCCTCGTATTTGTGATGCAAAAATTCATAATGTCAATAATTTTAGTACAAATTTCTACTAACACATTCATATGGAAGGTATAAAAGTTGCACGGCGGAGAGTCGAAGACCATGTGTGGGACCCAAAATGACATCTACCGTTGAAGAGGGAGTACAAACTTTATTCAAGAACGAGAAACAGCCAGGGCAGCAGTTAAAAGAAAAAAAAAGTTTCTGAAGGTCCAAGTGACAAACTGCAAAAGGAGTTGGAACATAACGACGCTATCAAAGGAGTTAGAAGAAGATGAAGGTTATGAAGGTCTAAGTGGCAAACCTGTCCTTTCCATGATATATCCATGATTCTATAGTATGGTTCCAATAGTGCCACTCGATCACCTTCTTTAATCTACACCACAGAAGGATTACATTAGCAAGGTATAGCAGGAATTTACAAGTAGACGGTAATGTAATACCTCTATTTTTGCAGCTTTCACAGCAAAAACGGTAATGTAATACCTCTATTTTTCAAAGAACAAAATATTCAACAGTTCTATGGGATCTTACTGCTTCACTTCGTAGCCCATAAACTGATAGTATAAAATAAGACTGATCCAAATCACATGACAAATAATACCTGAAATAAGATTAAAAAAAGGGTTATCCCCTTGGAGTTTGTAATATATAACATGAAGCATATGAGCAAGTGGAGGAAAAAGGAGATACAGCAGTGTTTTTCTAGTACGCATTCCATAAAGGAACAACGATTATGCTAGTACCTATGAACAAGGTTGCTGAATCTTTAGCAGCAAGGCTGTCTAAAAATAATGCAGGACACCACATTGTGCAATGGAGATTTTCATAGCTTTCAGTTGAACAAGGAAGGTATTAGCTGTTATTCCATTTAATTTATTCAGAAATACTAGTTCGGCTTCGACAAATAAATGCTAATATCCACCGAGGTTGATTCACACCCTATATTATCTCTACTTCGTACCTATTCAAAAAGTTGTGAAAAAATTCAAAACATTTCATGGGTGTTACTCGTGCAAGTATGTCACTTGGAAAATCTGGTGCACAAATAAGACTGCATTTGTCGTACACAAAATTAACAAATTTTGCAGCTCAGAATATCATATTGTTCACTAGTCAGGATGTACCAATTTCCTAATTTTTGAAGAGGACACATGATTATATTTTTGCATCAAATTCCTTCTTTATTACAACCACGAAACAATCAAAATGTCACAAACTTTTAAAGTGGGATAACAGGTGAGAGTAAGGTGCGAATTAACCTGAGTGGAGGAAAGCGACTTTAGACATTGATCATACAGTATTATTTCTGCTATTTTATAATTGTTTGCAAAACTACTACCTTGAGAATAGTACTATCCCACAGTGGGTTGCCGTATACCGGAACTGTATATGCCGTACATGGGTTGTAAGGGCCCAAGTATATGCATGCCCTGGGGGGCCCACAGGAATCCACCAACCAAGGTGGAATACAACCCACGTGGCTAAGTCTTGCGAATATTTGGAAAGAAACCATGAGTCCTACTCATAAATGGTATGGAGTATGGAATCCTACTCGTACACGGCCAGGATACAACTCAGCCTCTTGCTGCAGGTCTCCTCCGCAACGGGGCGGCCACGGTGTTGTCACTGCCTGGCACCTACTGCGTGTCCACAGTGCGCATCTCTGAAGCCTGTCAGACGAACCCAGGCGGGAAGCCGCTTGAACATCCTCTTCTTAACGCCGACCATCGCTTGTGGTGGACAGTGGTAGTGAGGGGAAAGCCAGACGCAAGATGCCGGGAGCTCTGGATCATGCAGAGGAGTGTGGGAGCTGGAAGTTGAAGCGTCTGGTAAACTGCTAATCTCCCCCTCCATCACCTTTTATCGATGCAAAGCAACCGTTCGTTTTCCAAACTTTGCGTTAATCACGCATGAGGATCAATGAGCAGACGCAGTATCTCGAACAATTCGAGATGACGTATGGGACTGGTGATGTCACATCAAGCTGTAACATCACCCAAGATTAGTAACCATCAGCATCCATAAATTTCACAGATGTCGTCTCGCCAAACACGCAAGTTCGCCGTGTGGTGACGACGGGTCAAACTAGCTGTTTGGGAACTCAAGAGGCTCATTTCTTAGCCCTGAGCGGTCAAAATCCTTTGCCACGGCTTGACTAGCGAGTAAAGATGGAACTGATACTGCATCGAGTTCCTTAACGTGATCACTAGCGAGAAGGCACCGAGTTAATATGAGTTACTGTGGCTCAAGTTGCTGTCACGACTTGTTTTGCCGTCTCGACTTCATTACACATACTGATGGAGAGCTTGCCGATGGATAGTTGTACTACCATATACCATACCAGTATGTATATGTCTATGTACCACAACACTCCTCCCACATACAACTTCTTGTGCTCACCAGCAGCGACCCCAGTTCTAGCATGTTCATGACTTGCATGTGGAGCGGCGAAGCGGCATGAAGCAACATTGATGCAGATGGTTGTGGCGGCGGGCTGATGAGGCTATTGACGGGGGGCTAGGAGCTTGTGACCAAAGATAGAAAAGCTGGAATGGGAGGCAATAGTGTTAGGGTGGGTGGGAGGCTCTGACAGAGAGCAGCAAGGTGGTGCGAAGTTGCACCGACAGCAAGCAATTGTGGAACAGATTGGAGGCTTAATGTTAATAGAACAGCTAGATGTTTCCATTTGAGCTAGTTCAAATCGCTCAAAATCCTTACAAATTATTATCTGCGCCGCAGAGTAATTTTTATATCCGAGTTGCCATTGCAATTTGGCAATATGAACACCCCAGCACAAATTCAATTCGTGGTGTAAATGAACAAAAACTATTTCGGACGACAGGTGAAATTTGATTGATTATTTTTTGTTAAACATGAACAGAATTAGGTCATAAGTAGATTTTCACTGTCTACTTCCATTTCAGTTAAACCAGAAGTGGATGCTGGGAGAATGGAACATACTTCTGTAGCAAGTACCATAATTAATAATTCCTCTGAGTTCTCACAAAACGTCGTTATAACATAAATACTAACAATTCATGTTTACTTCAAAAAATGATTCCAGATGTTCCAAAGCAACAGTGTACAACGAAAAGAATAATCAAGTTATAATGGAGCAAGCATAACAAACATAATGAGTTTATTGATTAATACAACTTACAGTGGAGCAACATTGTCATGTCTTATCAGAAGAGCCACTTTCCCCAAAACAGCAACTGTCTTGTTCAAACCTTCTGATAGGATATTTATGGTTACTTTCTTGTGGGACAACTTTGCTATTATAGGATAAAGAGGAAAAGTTAAACAACGAATAATTTTAACAAAAGATGGTTTACAACTTCAATGTTTAAGTGCCAAAACGAAGTATTACAATTGACTTCACTCAAAGATGACACCGATGATGCTAGTATCGTGGGCCGTAGTTGTCTCTGTGCAAGAGATATCAAGTTAGGAACTTTTTTCCAGCGGAAAAAAATTAATTGAAAAGCACAATAATGGTGCACCTAAAGTCAATGCTTGGCATCATACTAATTGAGCGAATGAAAAATGAAATAGAGAAAATGATTAAGCATATGTGCCACATATATAAAAAAACGTATATGCTAAGGAGTTAAATCCCAAGAAACAGTTAACTATATAGACATCAAATTATTTTTCAAGGTAGGGGTAACCTGACAAGGGCATTTTCACACAAAAAATAAGCGTAGAACATATGATACTCAGATTTAAAGGAAAAGAAAAACAGAAATTTCTTAATTACTGAAACTGTAACAAGATTAATCTCATTTCGTATCATCTCATCTAGTTTGTGCTGAATATCATGAAAATAGATAACTTTGAGAATCTACAGATATGCATAGCCATTAGTAGCATTGTATAATACAGGTTAGTCAAGGTTCAAATGAGCCCAATTAGGTAAATTTTTTTAGTTCACGCCAAACCCTGCAGTCTGCAAGTGCAGACCATAGTTACGAAGTTACCTTTGTTGCATTATCTAGCTTATCAAGGATGCTGATGATCTTCTGAACTTCTGTATCAGCACTGAGACCAGGATCTTTTAGAGCTGCAGCTTCAAATCCACGAAGGGCACTTTCGTAGTTCTCTAAGTATTTTTCAGCCTGGAAGGAACCAAATATATTGAGGATGAAGTTCTTTGTGAACTTTTAGCTGATTTCACTACCCAGTTAATGATCTCAGATACTCACTGTGGCACAATTATAGTAGAGGTCAGGATTCAGTTTCATAGTTTCATCCTTCTCCTGGAAAAAAAGTATCAAAACAATATAAATGGATCACTATTGAAAAGAATGGAAATGTATATAAAAGAGGTGTTTCATGTCTCACTCTTCGTAATTTTCAAACTAACATGATAGTACATAAGCATGAAAGCACAGCTTACAGCATTTTGATATGCTTTGACCGAATGATGAAGCTTAGCATGATCCCAGGCGCCACTCACGAAAAAGCTTGTGAGGTATGCATTACCCAGATTATCTATACAGAAAAGGGCAAATGAACAAATTTTCATGAAATGGGAATGTCTTGCATAAAAAACTGAAAATTCATCTCAGAATAATCAAAGGTTGAAAGACAAGCATGGATTATTGCTTAAAATACTAGTCTCTGACAATCTGAGAATCAAAATAGTGAACCTATTTTTTGAAAGCAACATTTATTTTGCATAACCTTGTAGTGGTTCGATTTTATTTTATTTTTGTTAAGGCATGAAAACATATCAGCAATTTAAAAAAAGGCAAAATAACGGTCTGGCTATAATTTACCCAACCGGCTTAGTGCATGTAAGTGAGTATGGTTTGAGATGGTAAGAATGCCTTGCGGACCATTTTATCCACCAAGCCAATTCCCGGATATGATATAAATAGAGTGATCTTCCAGTATTAAAATTACTACTGCAGCAATTATTCTATCAAATTTCATTCTGCTGACAATTAATATCAAATACTATAGACTTGTTACTACACTTTTGCAGGAAAGAATGAAACTCTCGACAAAACATTTTGCAGCAGTTGAGCCATTCTTTAAGCAACACTGGCATTTGTCTGCTCCACACAGTAAGCCAATGTTGAATAATCTGTTTTGTTTAATTTCATATGGTTTTTTTTCGTCATTGAGTTGTACATCACTATAACATACATATGCAAAATAACCACAAATTGGCCTATTCAAGCTTTGTATTTAACAACATGGATGGTGGCAATTAAAAATTCACCTAAATTACCAAATACTTGTGTGTGGCAAACATCATTGCATGAGAGTAAAAGAGATATTATCCGGTAACAAAGTTCCTCAGACATGTCTCGCAAACAGATGTTCTAACATTCAGAAATGAGGGTTAGAATTACCATGTTGATAGTATACAGAAAAAAAAATCTCTTGATGCCCAAAGAGACAAAACATGCTTTGGGAGATTTAAGGAATATAAGAACATATTCCTGGTCTGAAAAACAAGTTCAAGGTCTAGAGTAGCCAGTTGGACTTCTGATTATGCATCCATAGAAATAACTCAAATTTGCGGTCATATCATGTATCGGTATCATTAAGAAAACATGATATCTAAAACTCTATTGCCCAGTCAAACATGATGTACATATTGCCCAGTCGAATAATCAATGCAGAAAGAGTTAAAATTGCAATACAATATTTTTATAATTGTCTGTTGGGTAAGAAAATTGCAACTGTATTTGGAACGTAAGAGTTCATACACCAGGAATTTCCATCTTTTATGTCCAGCAATACAGCTTCTTTTGCATGATTAATGCTCTCGTCCACTAAGAAAGCTTGGCCATCACTACCTGAAAAAGAAAACACAAAAAGATGAGTGCATATGAGAAAACTGCTGAGACAAAAGAAAAAAAAAAGCTATACCATAACACTAGGTGCAAGAGAAATAACTAAGGAAATCAACACCTAAGTGCGCACCAACAAAGAATTATGCAGGACTTTTGTGAAACAATTCTAATCAAACCATGTGTAGACTTTTTTTAGAGGGGATTATGCTGGACCTATTGAAGACATAAATTGAAGCTCATGAACCACCCAGAAAATTCTCAAACTTTGCTCAGCTTAAAGCCATCTACATCAAAAGGCAAGCGAAACTCTAGATAAGCTAATGTGCAAGGCTTATATAATTGAAAGGGGGAGAGATCGAAAGCACGAAATTTAATATTCTTAATCTGATATTGACGAGGACACCACTACTTTGGATATGACCATAAATACTGCATGCATTTATATTTTTCAGGTGATTTACTAACCTTTCTACAATATTTTATTTTTTATTGGAGACAAAAATACTTCACACATATTTATCTTCTGCAGATTCAATGAGCGTGTATGTATACATGCACATGAGGGTATATGTGCATATATATATAAGCTTGCCATGCTGTTTCATCAAGTCAAATGGGTGCTCCATGCCATTCTGAAATATGAAGCTCTTTGATGCAGCTACCCATTGCCTACAAGCAAAAAAAAAATAACACCTGATACCCCTTCCCCTTTCCCCTCCTGGCAGATGTTTGCTATTCAACTGAATCACTCCTAAATTGCTCGGTAAAGCAATCAACCATTATTGTGAGTATAATGGTGGTGGTTAAGTTCATTCAGCCCAAACTATCTTAAAGCTTGAGCTCAGGCCTGTAAAATTCAAGCTGAGAGCCTGAGAGTAGTGTATAAGACGGTGAAAACAAACAATTGCTGGTATTGCTCTCAGGGAGTCTTTTCAGCCTTTTCAAAATCTGCAGCACTTGAAAGTGGTTGTTTATTGGATAATGCTCTAATAAAACATCACCAGTATATGGCCTACTAATAATCTTGAGAAAAACTTGTTTACTGAACACTAGAGCAAAAGAAAAGTCAGGTTGAACTGATTGTTTTAAGTTTTAACCCATAATACCAGAGGTTTTTATCCTTGTATACAAAAAAAAGATTATGCAAGCCTTAGCATTCAACAATGCTATTAAGATGGTTGTATAGTCCGTAATAAAACTTCCAAAAATATCAGCTCAGGACTTACTATGTGATAGAAGGCATACTTACCTTGAGCCATACTTCTTTCAAGCATGGAGAGTTGACATAGTATTCTCTTATCTGAACCCTGCCAAATGAGCGTGATGGAGATTTTGGCAACATAGAGAAAGAAACTTAGTAATTACATCAGGTCAATTTACCTTGCTTAGTGCTGACAAGAAACAATTCTTCGCTGATTCCAGATCCCCCTTCTTCCAAATGCAGTTACCCAAGCACAGCCATGCATCTATAAGAGATGGATTCAGCTTTACCTAATATATCCAGTAGCAACATACGTTATTTAGGTTTCTAACAAAGAGAAACATATACACGGAATTGTGTAGTCTTCTGCTACTTACTGCTTTCGATAAATGCTCTTCAGCCTCCTTATGATAATCAGGGAAAACATCCAGTATTTTCCCCATCAAAAATTCATAAACAGCACGCTGTTGCGGTGATTTCCTTTGCTCTACATGTATAAAGAACAAGTTAATACAAAAAAAGGCGCAGCAGGAAATTTTCGTAGGAGACCAATTACAAGACATCTGATGAAGATAAATATGGACATATTATTACAACTAGAGATAAAAACAGTTTGTAAAGCGATGCTATTAGCCCAGATATGTTTCGGATAATGCCAGATATAAATAGTGATTCTTTTTCATAAGAAACAAATGTGAATTTGGTAGAGCACTACCCTCAAATACAATAGCAGGTTTGGCTACCTAAACATACAGAAGCCCTGATACCCGAAGATTCATCTCCCCGTTTCAGGGTGCACACACTTTTGTTTATGAAGACCGTAACTGTACTATTTTTTTTTCTAGAATGCAACCCAGTGGGTGCATCATCGATTAAAGAAGAAGGGCCAGAAGGCCGGTACAAAGCCGCAACGGCAACAACAATGCCAACAAGTGGCAAAAGGAAAAACCCACTCCACCGACCCTATCTAGTTGGGACCAAAAATTTCAGCTGCAGCCACAACACACTCCCTGCACAACACCAAGTCCAAAAGACGCAGATACTGCGCACAAGACCTCACAACCGCTTCACGCCCGCCGCCAAGCCTCTCGAAGAAGACTGCAACATCAGGACCGCCCCGGGCTTACCCACCGTCATGCCAAGAGAGAAGATCAGCAAGTGAGGCAGCAACGGGCCGGAACCGAGGAAGGGGATTTTCCAAGATGCGTCGACGAGGGGGGTGCATCGCGCCCAGAAGTCTAGCGCCCGAGGCAAGGAACCAGCACCAACACCCACGACCTCCATGCTCACTGAAAGGTTCCAAGGCCACCAAGACAACGCTCTCAAGAGAGGGAGACGACATTGCAGCGCCGCCGTTGTCTGGTCTAAGCACCAGACCAAGGGTTTCCCCCGGTGACAAAGGACGCAGGAACCGCAGTCAAGCCGCAATGACACCTTCAAGAAGGCCATGGCGCCCGCAGACGTCATCGTCGTCGGCGTCGGCAAGCAACGCAGGGATTTCTCCCCGGCCCATGACTACGAACCCCGATTCCGTCCAGGCGGCCGAGGGGATCATGCCGACGCATCCACTGCCGAAGGAAGGAGAAACCAAGCTGCAGCCCCAATCTTGGTCCGCACTAGCCAGGGCCAAACCACGCGCACCACCGTGCAAGACGCAACAGCAGCCGCAACACCACCTGCACCACCATGGCAGCGCTTCAGGACACCCGCAGAGCCCCGCGCCCACCGCGGCCGAGAACCAGCCGCACCACAGCAGTAGTCGCACGCAAGGGCCAGACGCGCCTCTACCATGCGTCACAGTGCCGCCAGGGCAGCCCATCCCTGGATCGGGTGGCACCACCACAGATCTGACCACCGAGCTGCCACCGCCGCAACTCCACGCGCCAGTGGCCTCCTCGCGCCGCCACACCGCAGATCCGCGCACGCCAGCGCCTCCACGCACCGGCGACCACGCGCAGCCAAGCCAAATCACATGCCGCAGGGCAGCAACGGCGGCGCCCAAGCCCTGCTACCCACCGCCGTAGCGGTCGGGACCCGCCGACGACCGCGCGCCGCCAGCCCCTACGCCACTGCCACCTGCCCGCACACCTGTGCAGCCAGCCTCTGCCGCCGCACACCCGCGCGGCCTTCCTCGCGCCCCCATCCAGGGCCGCCGCCTGCCTGGCGCACCAGCCACCACCGCGCTGCCCGCCTCCGCTTGCCCGCATGGCAAGCCGCCTCCCGGAGAAAATCTCCAGCCGGCGACCAAGGGAAGTGCCTCGCTGCCGCCGGCTTCCTCCGGCGACAGCGAGGGGAGAGGGAGCCTGAGGAGGGTGGGGGCGCGGCGGCTAGGGTTTCGCCTGAGCCGCCCCCAGGAGCGACGTAACTGTACTATTGGATGAAGTCCATCGGCGACTCATTCGCCCCCAGTGATCTCATCTTCTCCGGCGAACCATCCACCTTCTCCTCTTCCCACAACTTGCCGGAATGAGCAAAGACAATGGCGCCGACATCTTCTTACCCTGCACTCATGACCACTTGTGGCACCTCTGACGACGACGACAGTCGCTTCGATATCTCTGGTAAGTACCCTGCAATGCATCCTCCTCTCCTCCCAAAATCTAGGGCTTCCAGTTCTTTTGTTGAGCCGCCCCTGGTTCTCCTCCAGTAATTAATATGCATGTATATTGTGGTGTGTAGAGTAGGGTACTGAGTTGCTCCAAAATCGTGCAGGTTTCGCATTTGAGATAGTACTGCTGCTACTGTTACTAGTAGCTAGCTAGTACTCCCTCCGATCCTAAATTCTTGTCGTTGTTTTAGTTCAAATTTGCACTAAAACAACGACAAGAATTTAGGATCGGAGGGAGTAGCTAGCACTGCTGGAAAAGGATTGTGTATTATGTTAGATACTTGTAAAATTGACAAGAATTTCATCTAGATGGTCGCGAGTTGAGCTCCAAGTTGGGGATCTTATCCTGCAGTGATTTGATGGTGCTTTAGTACTAGAAGAACCTTGTGCTTCTTTGATTAAATTGCTGTCAGCAAGTTGCAGTTTCTTGACTGAAATAGTGTTAACAAGTTAGTACTTCTGGATTCTAGTGTCTTGTCCTGAAATTCCTGCTAGCAAGACTTGTGGTTTTTCAGTTTATACTGGCTTGGTGATACCTGTCAGTAGTGCATCCTGATATGGGTCATTTGGGCATAATAACTAATTTATTTAGGAAAACTTTTGGCATAACTAATGTTGAAGGGGAAGATCGAGGGGTTAAAGAATGCTGGAAACATAATTTTGAAGATCATTCCCAAAGATCTTACCACCCCGCCAATGATCTTAACTCGTCGACAATTGAAGCGATCAAATTCACTCTATGTAAGTATTATTGCCAATAGAATTGCGTCCATGGACAGTGTGAGTTAACTATGTTAACCATGCTTGTTCTTTTACTAGCCCAGGAAATTCAGTATCAGTGTGATTTTGCATTTTGACCAAAGTGAATGCCGGTGCGAAGTTAGTGGGGTTGGGGTAGCATTTTCAAATTGTTGTATTAAAGTGAACCGATGCCGATTTGTGGTGCCTGCAGTGTCATTTCAGATTTTAACTTATGAGTCTACAATTAGTAATAGAATTGCACTTCAGGATGGCTTGGACGATTTTAAATATAGATATTATTTTTTCTGAAGATATATAGATACTAATGTTTTTTCAGCTGTTTGATTTTTTTTATAGATCGCCACCTTCCTGGCCCCCTGGGTAAGAGAGGGAGAGGGACAAGTTCCAACTTCCAACAGTATCTTCTGCTCCGAATTTGCTAATAAGTAGAGAGAACTTTCAAGGCATTGTTTAGGTTTATTATTCTGGTGCTTGCTAGAAATGCTCCGTATAGGTGAAAGATGTCTTAATAATTCCTTGGGTTAATGTAGAAGCATTACGGTTCAGCCGGAGTCTGCTCATCACTAAAAAAATTCTCATGGTAAGATGAATTTACATTTGAATTAGTTCCCGTACAACCAAACAAGACCTGATGGGGCAGCTGATGCTCTCCCAAAACGGCCGTTCATGAAGCACCATACGCATGATGCTGGTGCTGTATGGGTTAATGATGTGCCGTATGTGATTCGGCCCCATTTTAAGACTAGAATCATGCTCCATGAAGAAGGGTTAAGGTTTGGAGGGTGGGAAGTGGGGGTGCGTACCCGCAGGGAGGGAATCGAGGACCGCGAGGGCGGCGTCGGCGCAGGCGCGCAGGGCGGCGGGCTTCTCAGTTGGGTCGCGAGGAAAGAAGGTGTCTCGGAGATGGTACAGCTCCTCCACCGTATCCGCCGTCTTCTCTAGCAGCGTCCGCCTCGCCTCCGCCACGTGCTTCCCCTCCCCCTGCTGCCGCTGTGGTTCGAGCCCCGAGGCGGAGCTGGCCGCCGCGCCGCTGGCCTCGCGCCTCATTGATTTGATTTCCGGGCGCGGCGGTGATGCGATCTGAGGAGGCCCGAGACGGGCGGGCCGGCGGTGAGAGGGATGGAGTAGTAGGCTTTATGACTGTAAATGGAATTTTAATTTAGGTTTAACGGATTATGAGGATTATTTTTAGCAAAAATCATCAATCGAAAACAATACTGTACAAATATTGAACGGTGGAGTTCAAATATATTGTTCCCCAATTAAGGTGGTCCCCCGCTGTCAGATCTCGTTTGTCAATTAAGTGCATTCCGCAAAAAGTTAGATTTAGTGTTGACTTTTTATGTTACTTAGAGTGAACGGTGATGTAACACGTGCAATGGTTTGTGTATTTAAATTGATTCTACATGATTTGTTTGCTACAACCAAGGAATCAATGCATGTTGCAACCATACACACATCGAAAGGATATGGTTATGTTTGGCGTGGTGCGAGGAGTGAAAGCGTCGAGCAAAACTGAAGGTGGAGCAAGCACTACCTGCAGCGGACGAAGCACGGATGTGGCTTTGCGAGCTCGGTGCGGTGCAGCGCTTTAGAAACTATGCAAACTGGTTCGAGAAAAAAATAACACGTGTGCACAGAGAAGATGAGACGGCAAATGAGGGTAAAAGAGTGGTTCCCTTGCACCCTCACCACTTAAAGGAAGAGACGGTTGGGTGGCATGACATTTCGCGCTCCTGCACTAGTGGGCGGTACAAATATTTTCACGCTCCCTCACCCGTTTCGGCCTAGGTTTGCAGCACTTGATCGACCTTGTCGCACCAGTGGCACCCGGGGCGCAACCGCTGCGCGACGCATGGGCCACCTCGCTTGGTCCCCGGAAGGATCGCACCCCGGGCAGCTCCTCCGCGCGAGATGCCTGGCAAGTTGCCAGCCCGGCGGGGCTAGCCGGGTTGCGGGGGTTTGCCTTGCGGGGTAGCAGGAGGAATCCCGCCTGAGCACTTCCCGGGAAGTTCACTTGCCGGGAGGGTGCTCTCGGGCGCAAGCAACCGTTACAGAGGCAGGAGCGAGCGGGAGCAACCTCGGTGCCACGTGGCACCTCAGCGGGCACGCTGCGCGCGGGTCTCGCCAGGACGAGGAGTAAAGCACACTCCAGCATTTAATGCTCCGACCAAAAGGGGATTCCCTATCCTTTCAGCCAACAGTGACCCGCCTGAGGTAAATTTCAGGCGCCTAGACCCCTAGCTGCAGGGCTGCCTGGTTTGCATGCAAGCCATCGCACCGAGGGGGAGCTGCCCTAGCTCCCTGCTCGCCATTTGTCACCCACGCACCGTGGCACCTGTGGCATCCCCTTCAGTATAAAAGGAGGACCCCCTCCAACGGTCAAAGGGTTGGACCAGTTCTCAGTTCACCACTAGCAATAGCCCAAAGTAGCAAACGGTACTTAGCCGAAAAGAGAGAGAGCACCCGGGGACTCCCCCCGGCAACCTGTAAACCCCAGTTCTTTGGCTAATAACAAACTAGAAAGCAGAACATAGGGTTTTACACCTCCGGATGGCCTGAACCTGGGTAAAAAGTGTTCCCGTGTTCGTCATGCTCATACGCTTTGCATTGGCCCCGCCGGTGATCGCCGGAGCGATCCCCGTAGCCCACTACCCCTAACCTAAAAGGGGCTGCTCACGCATCCCCGGTGTCAAAGCCCCGTGCTACGACATCTGGCGCGCCAGGTAGGGGGCGCGAGAGGAGAGCTCGCCGATGACCGCCGGCGCCGTCGTCTACGTCAACATCGGCCTTGTCTACCCCAGTAGCGGAGCCAGCCACCATGCCTCCTAGGCAGGCCGGTGACTCCCGGATCGACCTGCGTGAAGCCCTAGCGGCACACACACGGTCGCACCTCAGGAGAACCCTGAGCCCTCAAGAGTGCAGCAGTCGCAGCTGCCACCCCCGCCTCCTCGGCCGTCGGTAGACAACCGGCTGAGGGGGACGGCGGCTCCCAGCGCCGGAGCCAGTCGCGCAAGTGGCCACGGTGCTGCCCGCGCCAGCCAGCGAGTTGAATCGCGGGCCGAAGACGCGCCGTGGCAGCCGCGCCATGAGCACACTGCGTCGCGAGCGACGCCGACGGGGTCGCACCCCACTCACCCGGGTGCGCCAAGGGATAGGGTGGAGGGCAGCCGGTCGGAGAATCGATTGCCCCCAGCCCAAACCCCGGCAGAAGGCATCATTGCCGCGCGAGTCATGGTGCGGTACGAGCCGCAGCAGGGCACGCCGGCACACGAAGCGTGGAGCGCAGAGTTGGACGCACTCCTCGCGCTCACCGCCCCGCAGCCACAAGGCGAGGGCGCCCCGGCTGGCTCAGGCCGCGGGCAGAACCTAGGGCGTGGAGACGCACCCCGCGCCTTGCGACAGGGACAAAACCCTCCCCCGCAGGGGGGCCAAGGAGGCGGGGATCCGGTGGGGTCCTCGGATTCGTCACCAACCGTCACGCGGGGTGACGCGCGCGCCGTCCTGAACGCCCGCCAGCAGGAGGATCTCCGCCCGCGCCTGGAGCGCCAGCGTCAGCGCGAGGTAGAGCGCCCGCGCCCGGAGGAGCAGGAGGATGCTCCCATGGGTGCCGAGGATGGATGCACCGCGTTCACCCGCGAGCTGTGCCGGGTGCCCTGGCCCCGCAAGTTCCGAGCGCCGGCGCTTGGGACGTACGACGGGACCGTGAACCCGAAGGATTTCCTCCTGACCTACACGTTGGGGATGCACACCATCGGCGCCGATGACAAGGTCAGGGCTAACTGGTTCTCGATGGTCCTCAAGGGATCAGCGAGAACGTGGCTGCTCAACCTGCCTGCCGGGGGTGGACCTGCACGAGCAGTTCGTGAGCGCGTTCCAGGGCGGCTACAAGCGCCCGGGAACCATGGCAGAGCTGCACACTGTGGTGCAGAAGCCGGGAGAGACGCTATGGAGCTTCATCAACCGCTTCTCCAGCCTCTCATACTCCATCCCGGAGGCGAAGGCTGCTGCCATCGCCAACACCTTCGCCATCAACGTCCGTGACCCCAAGATGCGGGAGAAGCTGAGCACGCACCGGATCCGGACGAGACAGGATCTCTACGCCCTGGCGCACAAGTGAGCCATGGCCGAGGAAGGGCTCTTGGCGCTCGAGCTTGCAGCTAAGGCTGCCGCGAGCCCGGCTAAGGGCTCGCAGAAGAAGGGCTCCCGGAAGCATTGCGGGAAGCAAGTCCTCGCCGCGGAATCGGGGGCTACCGCGAGGCCTATGAAAAAGGCCTCATCCGGTGGCGGGACCGGCGGCAAGCCAAGCGACGCGCCCCGTTGCCCCATCCACACCAACGCCACCCACGACGGACAGGATTGCCGCATCCTGCAGGGTATCAAGCAGAGGCGCGAGCAACGCCACGAGGAGCGCCGAGCGGCCGGCGCTTGCTTCAACTGCGGTGACATCGGCCACCTCTCTCGGGACTGCCCGAACGACCCCAGAGCGGGGCCGAAGCCTGCTGGTGGGGGCGCCGGCAGGGAGGAAGCCCAAGGAGGACGCGGCCAGGCCCGTGCCGGCAGGGAGCGCCCTCCCCAGGGACGAGATAAGGCTCGCGTTGAGGAGCAGCGTGAGTTTGATTGCAGCGCGGGCGACGAGCCCGGCTTCCAGGAGCCCCGCGGTGTTGCCTGCATCCATGGGGGAGCTTACGCCCTCTCATCCCATGCCGCGGTGAAGTGCCTCACCCGGAAGGTGTGTGCGCTGTTGCCGGACGCGGAGGCGCAGCAGCCGCTGAAGTGGTCGCATGTGCCGATCACCTTCAGCGCCGATGATCACCCAGCCCGGCAGCTGGGTTCCGGGGTTCTACCCTTTGTCATCAATAACGTGACAGTGACCAAGGTGCTGGTCGACAATGGAGCGGCGCTGAACCTCCTGTTCGCATGCGCCCCTGCAGCGAAGAAGGCCCGCGCTGCCCTGCAAGGACTTGTCGGGGGAGTCGCAGGCTCGAGCTCATGCCCCGGCAAGAGCTAGAAGCTCAAGGAGGAGGCCGCCAAGGTGAAGAAGCTGCCCCTCCAAGCCGGCAACGAGGAACGCACCGTCACCGTCGGTGCGAACCTCACCGCCGAATAGGAAAGCGCCCTCGTCACTTTCCTCCGGGAGAACGCCGACGTGTTCGCTTGGGAACCGTCGGATCTCTCCGGAGTCCCTAGGGAGGTGATCGAGCATCGGCTCGCGGTGCGCCCAGACGCCCGCTCCATCAAGCAGAAGATCCGCCGGCAAGCACAGGAGTGCAAAGATTTCATCAACCAAGAAGTGGACAAGCTCAAAGCTGCGGGGGCTATCAGGAAAGTACTGTACCCCACTTGGTTAACCAATCCTGTTGCAGTACCCAAGGGGGAAAATAAACTTTGCATGTGTGTAGATTTTACTGATCTTAACCGTGCGTGTCCAAAAGATCCTTTCCCTGTACCTCGCATTGACCAAATAGTAGATTTCACAGCCGGTTGCGATTTGCCGAGTTTTTTCGATGCATTTTCCGGCTACCATCAAATTAAGATGGCAGTCGAGGACGAGGAGAAGACGGCGTTCTTCACCCCGGTTGGCTGCTACGGCTACACGTGCATGCCTTTCGGGTTAAAGAACGAGGGCTCAACATTCCAGCGTGCGTTGCGCGAGTGTTTGGGACCCCAGCTAGACCGAAACATAGAGGCCTACATGGACGATATCGTCATCAAATCGAAGCGTGGGGACTCGTTGATTGGTGACCCGCGAGAAACGTTCGATAACCTCCGCAGGATCAAGCTCAAGCTGAATCCTGAGAAGTGCACCTTTGGTGTGGACTCGGGCCAGCTTTTGGGTTTCTTGGTTTCACACAGAGGGATTCAAGCCAATTCAAAGAATATAGAGGCTATCGAGAAAATGGAGGCTCCCCGCAAGGTAAAGGACGTCCAGCGCCTCAACGGCCGCGTTGCCGCGCTGGGGCGCTTCATCTCAAGGCTAGGCGAGCGCGCCCTGCCCTTCTTCAAGGTGATGAAGAAGAGGGCCCCGATCAAGTGGACCCCTGAGGCTGAGGTGGTGCTCCAGGATCTGAAGCAGTACCTGAAGTCGCCGCCCGTCCTCGTCGCCCCCAAGCCGGGCGAGCCGCTACTACTCTACCTAGCGGCAACTGACCAGGTGGTCAGCTTAGTGTTGGTTGCCGAAAGGGAGGGAAGACCACCCGGGGCCTGAGGTTGTGGGGCAGGGGGCGGAGTGGCCCACAGCAACCGCCTCGGACCCAGGGGTCAACGCCAAGCCTGCGGCGCTGGCGCCGCGCAAGCGGCTTGTGCAGCACCCGGTGTACTTCATCAGCACGTTGTTGTGCGATGCCCGTACACGGTACCCGCAAGTGCAGAAGCTCTTGCTGGGGATTCTGCTTGCGTTGCGCAAGCTGCGCCACTATTTTCAGGCGCACCGCGTCAGGGTTTTGCTTCGAGCGAGCCCTCACCAACCGTGAAGCCACGGGAAGGGTGGCCGAGTGGAGGATGGAGCTGTCAGAGTTCGGTCTGCACTTCACCAACACCAAAAGTATGATAAGCGCGGCTCTGGCGGATTTCGTTGCGGAGTGTACCTCAACCGACGTGGAGGAAGAGGAGCCGGAAACCAGCCTGCCCAGCAAGCTGGATGAAGGCCATTGGGTTCTGTACTTCGACGGAGCATTCAGCCTGGAGGGGGCTAGCGCTGGAATCGTCATCGAGTCGCCTACGGGCGATCAGCTAAAGTTTGCCATCCAGCTCGACTTCCCCAACTCCACCAACGACACGGCCGAGTATGAAGGATGGCTTGCCGGGTTGCGGGAGGCGATTGCCCTAGACATCAAGCGCCTGGTTGTTCGTGGGGACTCCCAACTCATGATCAATCAGGTTAACAAGGACTATGACTGCCCGCAGTTGGCAACGTACGTGGACGAAGTCCGCAAGCTGGAACGCAAGTTCAAGGGTTTGCGATTTGAGCACGTCAAGCGCAAGGATAACTTCGTGGCTGATGAGCTGTCCAAGTTGGCAGTGGAGCGCCGGAAGGTTCCGACGGGGGTGTTCTGGCACTGGCAGACCATGCCTTCGGTCGCCCCCAAGCCGGTTGAAGGGGAAGCCCCCCCCCCCCCGGCGACCGAAGGAAACCTCCCGGCAGCGGAGGTCCATGCCACTGGCGTAGTGGCATGCGTGAGAAGGGAGACCCTGCCTTGGGCGGTGGGTATTGCCCGCTATCTGAAGGGAGAAGCCCTCTTGGAGGATGACATTGCTGCGGAGCGCCTACCCCGGCAAGCCAAGATGTACGTCCTGGTGGACGGGAACCTCTACCGGAGACGTGCTAACGGAGTGAAGCTCCTCTACGTGCCCCAAGACGAGGGGCGCGCTCTGCTAGAGGAGGTACATCGAGGCACCTGCTCGCACCATGTGGCTTCCCGGGCTCTGGTCGGCAAGGCGTTCCGGCACGGCTTCTACTGGCCTACGGCGTTGGCTGACGCCGGACAACTGGTCAGGACGTGCGAAGCATGTCAATTCCATGCAAAGAAGAGTAACCAGCCGGCGCAGGCCCTGCAAGTCATTCCATCCTCCTGGCCGTTCGCGGTCTGGGGGCTGGACATCGTCGGCAAGTTGCCGAGAGCAGTTGGCGGCTACGAGTACTTGCTCGTGGCCATCGACAAGTTCTCCAAGTGGGTGGAGGTGGAGCCAGTAAGGAAGGTGACCGCACAGGAAGCCATCAAATTCTTCAAGGGCATCGTGTACCGGTTTGGTGTGCCCAACGGCATCATCACCGACAATGGCACACAATTCAAGAGCGCTGTGTTCCAAGCCTACTGCAGGACATGGGTAGCAAGATCCACTTCGCTTCGGTTGCTCACCCGAGGAGCAACGGACAGGCGGAGCGGGCCAACGCAGAGGTGTTGCGAAGGTTCAAGACGAGAACCTTTGACAAGCTCAAAGGCCACGGGAAGCCCTGGGTCGAAGAACTCCAGCGCGTGCTATGGTCGATCAGGACCACACCTAGCCGGGCAACGGGCGAAACTCCTTTCGCCCTTGTCTATGTGGTAGAAGCGGTGCTGCCCCTCAAGCTCAACCATGGATCCCCTCGGGTACGCGCGTACGGCAACAAAAGCCAACACGAGCAGAGGGTTGACGATTTAAACTTCATCGAAGAACTTCGATGCCGGGCTGCTGTGCGAGCTGCACGCTACTAGCAGGGACTCCGCCGTTACCATGACAGGCGGGTCCGCCCCCGGGAGCTCGAGATCGGAGACCTTGTCCTGCGCCGGATACAAGCAACGAAGGCCGGGAACAAGCTGGCTCCGAAATGGGAGGGGCCCTTCCGGGTAATGCAGGTGACCAGGCCGGGGGCTGTCCAGTTGGAAACCGAAGAAGGCTTGCCGGTGCAAAATAGTTGGAACCTTGAGCACCTGCGCAAGTTTTACCCGTGAAGCAGCGGAGCCCGACCCACAGGTGATGCTCCGGTAGCATACCTCTCGAACTAGCGTAAACGGAGAACCCCCGATTGTAAACCGCTAGTTTCTATGAACAAAGATAAGTTTTTCCCCTCAGTTTCAAGTTGCCTCGGTCATTCGCATGTTTCTCCTCCTTCTGTCTCCTGCTTTAGGTGCACAGAAGTGTCTTTCCATCCTTGGTTGTGAGCAGGGGGCTGCCGGGGCCTCAGAAACAAAAAACCCGCTGCCGGATTGCTCCGGCACGGGGCCGTGCCGTTGCCGGGCTCCCCGGAACGCACATCACGCAGAAGCTGCGTCCTGGGATAGAAAAGTGCTCACACCCAAGTTTGGTATCGACCTTTCTATGCCCGGGGCTGGAGGCACGAGGGTTACCTGTGATTTATCCATGTTGCATCTTTTTCATGTATTTCGAAAAAATTTGCAGCATCCTAGGCTCCGTAAGAATCTGTCATGCAGGGTGAGGACGGAGTTGTGCGCACTGTGGTGCTCGTTGGTCGCTCACGAAGGGTGTCATTTAGCGGTGCCCGGTTGTGCGTAGCAACCACACTTCGAGGCTCCCAACGCACTCCGAGGATCCTGCAGCCGGAGGGAGCCGCCACGTGTGCCACGACGTCTTGGCACGCGCGGTGGCAAGGCCCGTACCGTGCGGCAAGGGGTGTAGCACCACGTGTGCCACGGCGACTAGGCGCGCATGGTGGCAAGATTCTTTACTGCGCCTATAAAAGGGAGCGATGGCCATGGAGCAGCTCAGAGCGAAGCTGGAAGACGGCCACAAAGGCGAGGGAGACCACAGAGACGCGATGGTGGTGCATGCCATCCGTGCTCGGCGCTGACGGGTGTACTACCATCGCGTCCTTGTCGCACCCCTCCACCAGGCTACTCCAGGGCGAGGGGTGCCACGGAGATGCAGTGGCGGCGCCGCCACCGGCGCTCGGCGCCGACGGCGGCCCCGCCACAGCGTTCCTGCCGTATCCCTCCAGAGGGTGCCTCAGGGCGAGGGTTGCCGCGGAGGCACGGTGGTGGTGCATGCCATCAGCACTCAACACAGATGGGTGCACTGCCGCCGTGCCCTTGCCGCACCCCTCCGACAGGCGTTTATCAAGCGAAGGCTGCCGCGGAGACGCTGTGGTGGCGCCGCCACCGGCACGTGGCGCTGGCGGCGGCGCCGCCACAACATTCCTGCTGCATCCCTCAAACAGGCGGGTCGGGGCAAGGGCGCACTGCCGGAGCGTCCTTGCCTCACCCCTCCGGCAGGTATCCCGAGCGCAAAAGAAAGAACAGCTAAGTACACGATCCTGGATGCTGAACTCTCCGATATTTAACGTTGGCTCGCTAGCGTGGCTCGAGCCCCCCGTGTGGTTGGAGGGTTAGAAGGACGCTTGCGGGGCGAGTGCGCTCCTCGTGCGGCTTGCGGGTCCATCCCGTGAGCGCACGCTTGGGGGTGAATGTCCCGCAAGCGGAGTGCCTCGACGCTGCCGCTTGGCCCCAGGTCGGCACTACGGGTCCGTCCCGGGTCCCTGGTCCGGCTAAGTGTGTGGCGCGTGAGTCCCCGGCAACACAAGGCATGACACACGAGGGCCGAGAGATCCACCCCGCGAGCCAACCCCGGGAACGAGAAATGAGCCCTAAGTAGAACCAAAGAACGAAATTCTTAAAAACAACAAGCGGTTACATGTACTAATGGAGCTTTAAACTTTTGAACGGCGCCGAGCGCCACACTGATAGGAATTAAAGGTAAAACGAGGACCGACAGGGAGTTGCGGCGACTAGTTGCCGGCGTCTCCAGCTAGGGGCTCCGGCTTCCTCTGCATCCGGTCTACCACCTCGTCGACGAACCCGCTCACTGCCTGGTAGTGGGTAGGACCGTCCTCGCTGCCGGACCAGGCGTCCAGCTGCGTCTCGAAGGGGAAGTTCGGTGGTGGAGGTGTACTCGGGGGAGGATCGTCCTGGCGATGTCCCTGACACACGTGGCGGTCTCCTGGTCGCAGAACTTGGAGATCCACACGTCGAGCGCCCCGAGCTTCCCCACCAGGTCGGAGAAGAACGGGATCAGCGTGCTGACGTCCATGCCATCCACCTGCGCGCCCAGCAACTCGAATCGCGGCAGCAGGTCGCGCACCGCCTTGGCAATCTTGAGCAGCTTCAGGGTCTCCCTCCGGCGCTGCTCCACCAACGTGGCATGGTTGCTGCGCGCCAGCGTCACAACGTGCTTGCCCTTGCGCACGAGGTCCGCCTGCCACGTGATCTCCTTGGCCTTGGCCACATTGTCCTCGCCGGCCTTGACAAGCTCCTCCCGGGAGGCGGCCAGCTCGGACTCGAGCTGGGCGCTCTTCTCCTTGGCGGAGTTGAGCTCCTTCTCCCGCCGGACCGACGCCGCTGCCGCGTCCTCCGCCGCCTAGCCTGCTCCTCCACCTTGGTGCGCAGCCCCTGGAGCTGGGAGAGGTAGCTGTAGACTAGCTCGCTCTTCTCGTTGAGGCGAGCCTGGGCCGTAGCAAGCACCTCCTCGTGCTCCTTCCTGGCCTTCGCGTGCGCCTCGGCCAGCGAGTCCAGGGGCTGCCGGTGCTCGGCGCGCTGGGCCTCCAGCTGCCGATGGAGCTCCGCCTTCGGGATGACCGGCACTGTGGCTTCGTCCTTGGCCTGCCGGGCTAGGCGCACTTCCTCCCATAGCCGGGAGAGTTCCTGGTGCTCCCTCTCGACGGTCTGCCGCACCTCGCCAAGTTGGCCCTTCGCGAGCTCGTGGCGCTCCCTCACCTGGTTGAAGGAGGTGACGAATGCCAGCAGCTGCTCCTTCATCGTGTCAAGATTTTGGTGCCCTTGGTCGTAGACGCTCGGGTCCCAAGTCGGCCCAGGGAGTACGCCGGAGTTCGGGCCGAGAGTGGCTGCGGATGACGATGAGGCCTCCGCCGCGACTGTTTGGCCGGGGAGGGCGTCATCCGCTTGCGGCGGAGCCTGTCGCTCCCCTGCCGCAACCTCCTCCACACCCGCGCCCCTGCAGGAGCTGCCGTTTCCCCGGCAGGAGGCGCATCCTGTGGGGTCACCGTGGGATCTGCGACCCCAGTCTGCACGGCCCGGGACGCGCTGCCAGGCTGTGCCTCGGACGCGACGGCGGGCGCCGCCACCGTCGCGTCCGCCGCAGGGGAGCTGGGCGCAGGAGCCCCTTCCGGCTCCTCCCTCGCCCCTGCGCCCTCGGCGTCAGCGCCGAGGTCAACCACCATGGCGCCTTCCCCCCCTGCGGGACGCAAGGGGGCTCCAAGTACCTTGCGGGGCCGTTGAACTTGCGGGAGGGGCCTCCTCCCCTCCAACTCCGGCCCCTGTCGCTGGGCCGCCTGCCGCGGGCTGGACTTCGCCTGCGAGTTTAGAAGGTGATGCCGCTGCAGGTAAACGAACGGGATTAAGATGTGCCATGGGATCAAGGAGGGGATCGGTACCTGTTGCCGGCTCCTCCTCCACTGGAATTGGGTCGGCGGTGGGCGCAATGGCGGCACCGCCGGCCCCCGTGCCGGCCCGGAGGCGCATCCTCTTGCTCGGCGCGGCGGGTGGCGAGTCGGCTCTCCCCCGCTTGCCGGCTCCTGATGGGGTGCCATCCTTTGGGGGATTGAGCTTGAACTCGAACCCCCGGAAGAGCCCCCGCTTAGGCAGGGCCGTGGGCGCCCGAGGGGTTGCCGCAACCCTGGGTGCCGCCGAGGCCGCCGCAGCGCCAGTGGCCACTGTGGAGGAGGCCGCCGCGACGGGCGCCCTTGACCTCCGTAAGATCAGGGGTGCGTCGTCGTCTTCATCATCCCCGTCCACCACGGGGATGACCGCCCGGGTCCCGGCGACCCGGCCCGCCTTGTCGTCGGAGGATGGGATGTCGGGCCCGCTGACCTCCGACTCTTCCCCGCTCTCCTCGAGCACCCGCGTCCCGTGGGGTGTAGGCGGAGGGGGGCGCGGGGTCCGAGCGGGGGAGTCAATCATCAGCCCCCACTCGTTGCAGGGCGGGTAGGCGGCGATGATGTCGTGCAGCTCCGGAACGCCGGTGTGGAGGGAGAAAAACCCACGCCTGGATGGCCTCCGGATGCACGCTCGCTTGATGAAGGCGTATCCTGTCCCCGGACCCCGTGTACATCCACGCGGGGCGGGAGCGAAGCTGTAGCAGCGCGATGCGCCGGCTGATGGAGGCGCGCGCCACGTCGAGATCAGTGAGCCCTGCTAGCCGCAGGGCCTTGATCTTCGTGACGATGGGGAGGAGCTCGGCGTTGCGGTGGTAGCAGTTCCGCCAGGTGTCGTTGGGCACCGGCAGCTCGGTGGGCGTGAAGATGAACTCTTTGGGTTCCTCCACGCGGCCCCAGCACCAGTCTGCCCGCCACTCCTTCTCTATCTTCTTCTCCGACCGGACGATGAACTCTGATTTCATCCGGTCGCGGGCGCGGAACACCACCCCCGATGACATTGCCCCCGCTTGCTCGATGCGGGGGTAGAAGTAGTGCCGGAATAACGCCACTGACGGCATTACTCCAACGAACGCCTCGCAGAGGAACTGGAAGACGGCGAGGAGAAAGAGGGAAGCGGGGTGGAGCTGCGCCACCCGGAGCTGGTACGCCTCCATGAGCGCATGGAGGAACAGGGAGTACGGGGGTACCGGCTCGGCAAGGATGAAGCGCGCGAACACCCGGAAGTTGTTTTCCTGGTGGTCAGCGCCGGCGGGGAAAATGAGGGTCTCCCTGTACTCGTTGAAGCGTGAGGCGACGGCATGCCGGACCTTGTCCGGCGCCTCGCCGTTGTAGCCAGGCCGAAAGAAGGCGCACGAGGCCCTCAACTCCCTCCTTTTCTGATCCTTATCCAAGACGGGCTTCTAGGAGGCCGTCTCACTCCTGCCGGCAGCAGGCCTCTTGGAGCCTTTCCCTTTCTTGGGAGCAGGGGGCGCCATGGGAGGTGTGGGCGAAAGCTGGCCGAAGGCAGGGATGCGAGCAAGATTGGAGACGAAGGGGAAAAGCAGGGGGAGGGGGCTAAGTGTTTGCTCCCTAGCACAGCGGCGGGGTCTTATAGCGCCCCGGCACCGAGCAACGATCGCTTCCGCACCCTACGGGTGCGCAGAGATAACTACGCCCCAAGAGGGGATAATGCAGGACGTGGCCTTAACCACGCATGTTTAATGGGGAGGTTACGGCGGAAATCTCGTGCCCATTACTCTGTGCGTAACGGCAGGGCCCCGAAGCAGCTCGAGGACCACGCGTCGGTTAAGGGCGTAGCCTGGCAACCGACCTAGGAAGGTCCTACCCGGGAACAAGCGTTGCCGGCCCACGCCCGGGGGCTACTGTCGCACCAGTGGCACCCGGGGCGCCACTGCTGCGCGACGCATGGGCCACCTCGCTTGGTCCCCGGAAGGATCGCACCCCGGGCAGCTCCACGCAAGATGCCCGGCAAGTCGCCAGCCCGGCGGGGCTCACCGGGTTGCGGGGGTTTGCCTTGCGAGGCAGCAGGAGGAATCCTGCCTGGGCACTTCCCGGGAAGTTCACTTGCCGGGAGGGTGCTCCCGGGCGCAAGCAACCGTTACAGAGGCAGGAGCGAGCGGGAGCAACCTCGGCGCCACGTGGCACCTTAGCAGGCACGCAGCGGGGGTCTCGCCAGGACGAGGAGTGAAGAACACGCCAGCATTTAATGCTCCGACCAAAACGGGATTCCCTATCCTTTCAGCCAGCAGTGACCCGCCTGGGATAAATTTCAGGCGCCTAGACCCCTAACAGCAGGGCTACCTGGTTTGCATGCAAGCTAGCGCACTGAGGGGGAGCTGCCCTAGCTCCCTGCTCGCCATTTGTCACCCATGCACCGTGGCACCTGTGGCATCTCCTTCAGTATAAAAGGAGGACCCCCGCCAATGGTCAAATGAGACTCTAGCCAAATACTCAGGACTGAGCGGTACAGGTCTAAGGGTAAACTAGTTCAGGACTGAGCGGTACAGGTATAAGGGTTTCGATGGCTGGCTTTTCAGGGTTCACAACCCCTCGGCCATGGGTTCCCTCAACTGCCTGAAGGCGCTGCTGGACGTGGATATCTCGGCGGGGTGCTGCGTGGTGGTTGGTGCTGGTCAAGGAGGTCTGGATTTCCCCTATGCCCATCACCACCGTTGTTCCCACCTCTGGCACCGCCCCACCCTCCTTCTCCGGTGCCCACCATCCTCCTGCACCTAGAGAAGGAGCATCGAGTATTCCCTTCCCTACCACAATCCATCTCCGCTAGCCACCGCCGACCCTTCCTCTGGCGCCACTCACCCTCTTTCTCTGGCGCCCCCAGCCCTCCAGATCCATCACGCTCCACCCCATCTGCTCCACACGCTGCCCGGGCTCTTGCTCCGGTGTCTCCCCATCCCCCAATCCATGGCGCCACCATAGTCCCGTACGATTCTGGAGTCCAAGTCGTCCTCCACCTTCTCTGCAGGTATGAACAACAGTTTTGAGAACTTTTCAGGTACCCTGCGCACTCCAAGTAATCATTTGACATTTCAAAGTGCTGAGCCATCAGCTATTGCCAGTAAGTTTGTGATGTGTGAATGAATGTCCATCGGTATCCTAGATAGATCTGTGACGATGAGTAGACAAACAAAACGAAAATAATACTCCCTCCGTCTCATATATTTTGTAAAACATTCCAATGCTCTAATTATGTACATGGTGGGAAAGCTCTTCTGTGAAGTGATTTCGGTGAGCGACTTTCATATGGAATGGGTCTGGTTGTTAATTATCTTACCTTATAGCTTCGTTTCTGCAAACAGAAGGCACCTGGATGTGATTACTTCTGAAGGTCCACTCTATTCAACGGTGGAAAGAGTAGTATTCAGTTTTACCTTGTTATGCTTTTTAGTAATTTTTTCTTCCAACATACATTAGTGTTTGTTGCCTTCCTGAGCTCTTGGTAGTTATGAAGAAGTAAAAGCAAAGGGGTTAGGACATTTCAACATAGAACTCAAGATATGATAGATAGGGTCATTGTATAGTGAAAGGAAAATTCAGAGGGTGCTCAACCAGAAATGGAACTATGAAGACGCAAAACTCTACACAGGGTACCTGCTGTACTTCTTCATGTTTACTGTTTACAATTGTAGCTTAAAATGTTTGTTCATACAAGGTGATATAATCTGAAACCTGCAGGTTTACATAAGAGGAGGAGGAGAATGATTAGAAGCCGGAGCAATGGGAGATTTGGAGCTGCTGATCTGCTGCATGGGGCCCCGCCGTGGCCACCATGGATGATGAGGCTGAAATAGTAGCAATGGAGCCGTTCGAAACCAAGGGCTGGGTCTCAAGGAACATGGGCATGGCCATGTAGTCAACGTCCGCCGCCGTCTCATCCTCACGGTGAGGCATGCGACCAGGTCCTCCATTCTGTCTCATCCTCACGGTGGACGCTATTGTTGTTCAGAAATACTGCGTATTTGATCAAAGGAAGTATGCCTCAGACTCCTGTCTTGTTTTCTGGCTTGCTTGCAATGTACACAAATTTGCGCCAATTTTCTTTTTGGTGTGCATGAGTTTCTAAGACTTGAGCATGTGGAAGCAAATTAGATATTTTTTTTCCGCATAAGTTGATTATAGATATCAAAGAGTATGTTCATCCGTTTGTTGATTGCTTGGTTTCAGAAGTCAAGTCACTTATTAATCTTTAGCACTTCAGACTTCAGTGCCTGTTGCCTGTTGGAAAGAGTACTAGGCGCATTGTTGTCCATATCATATTATCAGATTCTGTTGCAAAAGAGCATATTATGCTCCCTCAATCCATCCGCCGTTAAATTGGAACATGAGTTCATTCATGTAAGTTTCTTTTAGATCCTGACAGTTTTTTTTTCTCTTAGCTCACCATACTGAGGCATCAACATTGTTGATCTCCACGGAAGGAAGCACATGGCTTAGACAAGACCCAAAGAACACCACTTATAACTGAACTTTCAACTTTTACAGCTAAAACAAGTCGAAAGGGCTGCAGAACTGAACTGGGTATCACTGCTCGATGTGGAACTGATGGTGCTTAAACTCTCAGCCTTTTACTCTCAGCCTTTTTTTCTAAATGTTATCCGTGTTCACCTGGCATGCAGAGCATGAACTTATCCAATAATTCAGTGTCCAAATGAACCAGAATCTGTCACACATACCAATCCAACACAGGCTGCAATGCTTAAAGGTGCTTCATCAGAGGTCAACATGAGAATTTCACTGGTAACACTACTAGCAGTTGCTGCTCAAGGCGTTTAGGATTTGGATGGTTGTGTCTTTTTCTTAGATCACGCGTACGTATTAATGCTTCCTTCCATTCGGAAACATGGAGTTTCTATACCTGAAAATTTTGTTGGTCTTTCAGCAAGATTCGTTCTATTTCTCTGTACCATAATAGTGGATAATATTGTGGAGTACTTGTATTTTAATTAATTCTTGCTTCTAATTTCTGTCGAGTTGTAATATTTGGCTATCTAATTGTAATATATTTATGTGCTCGTGGATTTTATACGTTGCATGTGCAAGTTTTGCATTGCTACACAATGACAACTACTTAAATGATTCAACGATAAAAACAGTAATAAAAATAACTTATAGAGAAATTAAATTCAAAAAACATGTATCGTGGAGACCTGCGTTGTGCAAGCTCACTAGTAGATTTTTTAAATCATATAATTTATTTCTCTGAAAGGCTCAATGAAGTTTTCTCTCTCTTCTCTTGTGCCTATTATAGGTATCATCTAGCCTCAGAATTTATGTATTTTTTCTGTGTAACATTCAAACACCATTTTAAAATAAATCATGTCCTTCCTCCGTTTCAAAATATGTCGCAATTTTTTTCAAAACGAGTGAATCTACATAATGTAACGTGTCTATATACATATGTATCTAGACAAAATTGCGACACTTATTTTGAGATGGAGGTGTATTTGAGAAAATTTTGAGATGGAGGGAGTATTTTTCATTCATCTAGTTTTAACGTTCTAACCATAAGTTTTTTTTTCCTATTTCAGTGTTTATGGCCTGATTCAAAGAAGCCCTAAGTACGAAGATATCCCCAGCCTTGATGAAACCCTTCCAGGATAACAGCGAGAAGCCGCAGCGAGCCGAAAACGAAGAAGGAAACCGCAGCAGCCATGACGACCCTCCCGGCGCCGGGGCCTCCCTGCTCCTCCTCTCAATCGTCTGTGCTGCTCACCCCCAACACTTACTGCTGGAAGCCGGCGCCAAGAGCGGCCTTCCGTGCATCGGCGGCGGCGGCGGCACGACGGACGCTCTCCTCCGGGTGGGACCTGTCCGGGCTGTCGGCAGCCCGACCGGCAGCTAGAAAGGCCCGCCTTGAAGAGCTGGACACCAGCAACATGCTCCTTCGTCAGCGCATCATCTTTCTGGGTTCCCCGGTTAGCTTCCTTCTTTATTTCTTACCAAATCGCACCGTCTGTGTATTTGGTTCTTGCCTTTTTTTTCGCCTTTAAATTGGCTTATGTAGAATTTTTTGGTGTTAGATGCTGGTAAACCTGAAAGCCTAATTTGAAGTGAATTTTGTTGTTTGAACAAGTCAAGATGAATAGCGTGGTTTCTGGAAACTTGGAATGGTATTGCAACAAGTGTAGAAAAAAATGGCATGGCAATTTAACAAGTAATTCATGAGTCATGACAGCCGGAACATAACCCAGTAGGTCTGTTTCGTCAGTGCATTGAAACATTTTTCCCTCGAGGATTTTTACATTTAATGTGCATATGATAAAAGCTCACCATGTTAGGTAAATTTTGGGATGCCTTAGATTAACGGACGTGAGCTTTGCGGTAGACAGTGGCGTCTCCAGGAGTTTGGGTCAGGGTGGACCATTAGTATATGGGCCTTGAAGAAACCTCACGGTGTGTTCACTCTGTTCACCCCCTAGCTCCGCCACTAGTGGTAGAGTTTCAAAATAATTAGTTTAATGATAAATGGAGTGCAAAGTAACACTACAAACTCTGGTGACTGCCCAATAATCCAATATTAATATTTGACATTTAGTTCTTACCGAGGTTGTTCTTGTTTATCTCATTCTCATCATTATTGCTTGTTTGTAATATGCAGAAGAATAGGAGTAAATGTTTTCTTTATCAGTTTTATTACACAATGAACAACTGAACAAGCTTCTTCCATCTTAAGTCTTGCAGTCATATGACATATGTCTGATGTTTGTTGATGGACTAGATCATGATGGCCTGCACTAGTCATTGGATGATCGATATGAAATTATGCATATAGATGGAGCCGTGTACATAAACATTAAAATACGTGAAGAACAGTGGAAAATGTTATTTTAAAATCTTTTTGTATCGTGCGAGTGCGACGTCTGCATTGGCGTGCGAGGCACTTCTGGCCGTAATAGAAGGTATGGAACCCTCTTCCTCCATGCCTGCAAGCATCTCGCGGAAACCCTTTTCCCCAGGCCCTACAGTGAGCAAGGCCCAAATAACCGAAAATGGCCCAATCAACCTAAGCGCTGTGATTTTTCTACTGGAATAGCAGCCTGTAGAACATGTGCCGATCGCAATCATGTTCAAGAACGTCCAAATTGCGAAACCAAAGACTCACGAGCATGGTGGTGTAAGAGGCCTCTTAGAATGCCTGGTTATAATGTCCTAAATTAGACACCTAGGCACCATTGCACCTTATGTAATTAATTATTGCAGGAAATGATTTTAAGTCAACTGGTTTTCTTGGAGCATTTACTACTTTGTATTGAGATGATAATTATGAAAATATATATCAAGTATAAACTACTCCCTCCGTCCCATATTAAGTGCCGAAATATTACATGTATCTAGACGTGTTTTAGTATGTAGATACGTCCATTTTTAGACAAAATTTGAGTCACTTAATATGGGACAGAGGGAGTACTTCCTCAGGCATACTGTTACCTTCTACTTCCTTCCCCTGTTCATCTGAATTACTAAAAACGTATCTCAAATACAGTTACTTATTATTTGAGCCAAATTATCGTATGGTTGCTATCCTTCTTTTACTGGGATAAATAGCATAACTGCAGCAGTGACATTGGAAGTCACTTTTCAGTTGGAACTCACACCACCTTGTTTGAACAGATGTTCTCATTACAGAGTGGCTTTAGTACAAAAAGTCAAAACTAATACGATCACCATTCAATATCGCCACAATGATCGAATTATGCTTCATCTGCACACTATTACCTTTTCTGTGTATGTTAAAAGCTCCACTGTACAATCTGCACTGGTATGTGTTAGTCATAAGAATTTTATTATTTGATTGCTCCCTGACACAAGTGGCTCAGTTGTTAGTGATTCGGCTTTGCAAACTAGTTAATTCAATGCTCTGCACCAGAAAAGTAAGTGGCTTAGATGGGGTCCAAACCAGATATATTCACATCTGTTGCTTCAAATGCCTTGTGCTGACTGCTTAACAGGTGGATGATATGAGTGCTGATCTTATCATCAGTCAACTCTTATTGTTGGATGCAGAGGACCAAACAAAGGACATCAAGTTGTTTATTAACTCACCTGGAGGCTCCATAACAGCAGGTGTGTATTCTTGATCTCATTGTAAGAACTATTCCTGGTGCTAAGAATAGTTGAACACCGATTACAATTTCAAGGATATTGCTTTTCACATCAAATTTGAATATTCATGTATGCGGTCTGTCTCTTGCCTGATTGGATTGTGGGGTCATTGGTCATTTGGTCATGTCAGATTTTATCCAAACAAGGGTACAGTGAACTGGATCATAATTTTCTGAGGCTAGAAAAAACTGGTCTCTTGTCTTGTTGGGTCGTGAGTGGTCATGTGACCATGTCAATTTACCAAAGCAAGAGTGTACAGTTAGTGGATTGTCGGGGAGGCTATGGCCTATGGGTGACAAGTCGACCCATCAGTCTTTCTTCAGAACATATGTCTGGATACTCTTTGCACATAGACCAAGGAACACAATTAACAATATTTAGTAAATTCGGACCTTGTTTACACTAATCAAATGAATATCCTAATTTTCCAGCCTTCTTATATAGTTTTAAAATTTTTTAAACAAGTTTACTGTATATATTTGTTGTAGACAGACAGTTATTTTGAAATGGAAAATAAAATGAAGAGAGTATATCGAATTGAGATATCATCCACATAACTAATATCATAGTTATATCATACTATGATATTAGTCATGTTGGGGCATAGAATATGTATGCCCTTATCTCTTAACAGCAAAGGATTGATAATGACATTGGTCATGTTCTTGGACTTAAAGAAGATGTTTGCTCAACCAATAGGAAGTTGAAATCGTAAGATCCTATAATATGGTTCATAACCCTGATATGTGCATGCCTCTATTAGGTGTTGATGTTTGCTCACTGTCTTTGCTGGTGTGAGCACCATAGGACAACTTGCACTTTTGAGCAGTTGGACAGCTACAACATGGTTGCCGTATAAGTTCGTTCTAGGAATCCTGACACAAAACAAATATTGTGACTGGCCAATGCAAATGTAGAAAATAGTAATTATGTGTAATGTATTCGTCGGCCATTTGGAAAATCACTTGTTTATTTGATTGGTAATCATACTTTATTACAACAATGACCTGCAGTGCTTTGGAGGACTCTCCTGGGGTGCAGGGGTGGGCACATGGTTGTGAACCCGCCCGCCCAGGTTTGAGGACTCACCCTCTTAATTAAAAAGTGAGGGGGCGCGTTTTCCCCCTGCTCTCATTTTTTTTTACTTGGAGTGCTTCGAGTCTTCGACTAATAATATAATTTGTACTTTTCCTATTTTTTGGGCAAGAATCACTGTGTACTGTCCGTGTGCATGGTTTGGCTGGTGACAGATATAGTCAAACAAAGGAGTATCAATTTGTAATGGCCCTGTTTCTGCTGGAGGTCGTTGTGACGTGAGAAAAGATTCAAGGGGGGAAGAAAACTAGAGTTAGATGGATAATGGAACAATTTTCTTTCATTCAACTCAGTCTGCCACAACCATTGAGTACAGGTGGTAATATCAACGCACAGACCCACTGCCTTGATGGCCCCACGCACCGATTAACCCCTCTCACACAGCTCCACCCGAAATGCGTCTCCAACTCAGGTGGCACCTTCGTCTGAATCTCCCCAATCAGGTCTTCCTCCCCTTGCTGATGGCGCATCAGTGGTGTCTGCAATTTGGCCACTGCCTGAGCTATCAACTCCATTTGCTTCAACAGGAGGTCATGGCGACCGCTCTGGTTCGTTGTGCTGCAATGAGCTATGCTGCATAGCTTGCGCTGTCAGGTCCAGATGTGCCACAAGGTGCTGCTGCAAGGTGTCGATCATTACGACGCACACCTCCAGCCTCTCAAGACCTGCCTGGATCTGGGCCAACATCGCCACAAGGACGAACAGAGTCTGGGTGGCGCCATGGTGGTCGCACTCTAAGCCAAGCCAACCAGTGTCTGGTATTACGGGATACCGGCAAGGAACAAGATCGAAATCGAGTTCGGTGCCAATTTCACCAACCCTTCCCCAGAATTTTACAGCTCAAGACTGAGAGGATTGTGGGATCAAACCAACAGAAGTATCCCGAATCTGATACATGGTTGTAATGGCCCCGTTGCCGCTGGTGCCGTGACGTGAGAGAAGATTCAAGGGAGGAAGAACACAAGAGAATTAGATGGATATCAAACCATTTTCTTCATTCAACTCAGTCTGCCACAACTGGAGAGTAGAGGTGGTATCAAGCATACTGCCTCGATGAACCAACACACGTATTAACACCTCTCACAGAGATCCGCCCGAAATTTGCTTTATTTTCTGAAAAGACCCGTAATAAGTCTCCAACCTGAGGTGGTGCCTTCTTCTGAATCCATTTTCTCCCCTGTTCCTGACTGTGTTTCACCCGCGGACAATGGGGTCGTTACACAATTATATGGGGCTGCCGTTGGGAGGGTTTGGGGTTACCCAACTCCATACCCATTAATGTCCATACCATTTGATCTTGTGTTGCCCAATGCCCATACCCAAATAGTCTGGGTATTACCCGATGGGTACTAATTATCTAATGGATAATAAAGGATTATAGGAAGAGAAGAAGCATAATATAATAGTTTTGTTCATTCATGGTGGCTGGAGTCTGGAGCACAGCAACAACGAGATCGCAACACAAGGGGCCAGGAGAGCGTATAGTGGTAACCTTCATAGTTAATCGAAGGCTGTGGCGGCATGACATATCCATGCCAGAGCAGTAGAAGGGCATCATTGAGGAGCAGATCTGTCGAACGGCGCTGCTGCCCAGTGAAGAGAGAGAACTCGAGGTCAGGAAGGGAGGGTGTGTTTGCCCATACCCTA
This sequence comes from Brachypodium distachyon, assembly GCF_000005505.3. Classification (NCBI taxonomy): domain Eukaryota; kingdom Viridiplantae; phylum Streptophyta; class Magnoliopsida; order Poales; family Poaceae; genus Brachypodium; species Brachypodium distachyon. Next base: position 12,180,715 of record NC_016132.3, on the reverse strand, counting down.
TCCAAATATTATGGGTATGGGTTTGGATATGAACAACAGCTATCAGAGGGCACTAGCACTCTGAAGACCTTGGCGGTGTCATGACCAGCAGTGAGGACTGGGTTAGTCAACAGTCCTCACCTTTCAATCAATACAAATGCCAAGTTGCCAATACTTTATAGAGGACTTTATAGCATGTCCTGAAACATCAGAGCACGTGGCTTCTTCATTATACAGAATGTCAACTGCAGTTTCTGAAGAACATCGCAGCTTTTAAGCTCTTATTTTAATTGTCTACCCAAAATTTACATGGCTCCTTGAAACTAACCTGCTTCAACTGATCTGACCAAAATCTTGACGCCTCAGTCAGCTTTGTTTATTTTTCTAGTTCAGCGTGTCTCCTAAACACATGAGATTTATTTTTTTATGTTTACGTTCACTTAGCCTACCTTTTCTAGACGAGTTCAGAGTGTCTTATCCTCCTTTAACAGTTCAATCAACTCGAATTCTCACCCTAGTTCTATTATGAATGTAAGAACCTGGTACAGGTTGTGCCCATGTACAGAATTTCTTAGTTATCTCTTATTGCTGCCACATTGTTACTGTATGATGTAATATAACATTTGGCACACCAATTTTACAGGAATGGGAATTTATGATGCCATGAAATTTTGCAAGTCTGACATCTCAACTGTTTGCTTTGGATTGGCTGCTTCCATGGGTGCATTTTTGTTAGCTTCTGGGACAAAGGGAAAGAGATTTTGCATGCCAAATGCAAGAGTTATGATTCATCAGCCATCAGGGGGAGCTGGTGGGAAGGTAAGTACTTTTATTTAGTTCAAACTTAAAGACTGTGGTGCTGAAATCATGAATTAGCCTGCCATGTAGGAAAACCCATGGGTTGTTTGTAAAAGTACCTTGACAATGTATAGTTATATGAAACAACTTGTGTCGAAGTGCCAACTTGTAAGTAGTTAGAGCCAAAGACTAGAAATCATGGATGCAGCTTGTAGTTATATCAAACATGTTGAAGTGGAGCGACCAAGATCGACCTACACCGATAAAATAACTAAGAAACATTATTTTGCTATGGTAACTTATACTGTTTCGTTCATAATGTTTAGAAACAAAATACACTGCCATGTCATGCCCCTCCTTCCCCCAATGGTTCTCTACAAGGTTTCACCACTTACTCTTAAGCGGTTTCAAACACTGGTGCATTATGGTCGTGGGCCTGGGCCCTTTGATACACGTGGGAGCAGGCTTGGAGTTCCGGCCAGACCAGTTCACCATTTCATATACCTAACAGGCGATCTTATGCTGAATCCTACGTGTCAGATCCTTTAGACCAGTTATTGGTCTAATATCCTGGTTAAGTTTGGAGATCATCGATATTATAGGTTCATAAATAGTGACTATTTGCTGGTTCTTATGTGATGTGTTGATTTTTGTAACTTATGTGATGAGAGGCTCACAACAAGCAATATATACCATGATTGAGGTGAAAGATGTACAAAAATCGGGACTTGAAAGTATAGTTACAACCTGTCGCTCTAGTTCCTTGTATCTGAACAATGCTACCTTTGACCAACGTTTAGAAATCATGTTGGCTCGTCTTTGTTTCTGCCTAGCATTCTATTGGTCTGCTTCCTGGCCACGTGATGCTGTTCTTTGCACTCAAATTCAGAAATACTACATGATTTTCTTTCGTTCTTTCTTTCTTTGAAAGAGTAATATGTAGATTCATCCGTTTGGCAGGCCACAGAGATGGGATTGCAGATAAGAGAAATGCTGTACGAGAAGATAAAGATCAATAAGATAATGTCAAGAATCACTGGAAAGCCTGAAGCGCAGGTAGTCCTTCTGAACTTGTTGCCCAGTCATTGTTTGCCCGATATCAACAGAAAACTGCGCTGCTGATTGCTGTTTCTTGTAGATCGACGAGGACACAAAGTTTGACTATTTCATGAGTCCTTGGGAGGCTAAGGATTACGGGATAGTTGACAGCATTATAGATGAGGGGAAATTGGGGTTGGTTGCTCCAATGGCGGGAGCCGTGCCACCTCCGAAATCGCGCGTGTGGTACTTGTGGAATGCTTCAGGACCAACTAGAAAAATAATGAAAAACCTACCTTCAGAGGAAAAGCTCATCCGGAATGGTAATGGCAGGGTAAGTGGAAACGATGGAAAGCTCAAGCAGGCCTCAGCAACCTGAGACATAGCCTGTACAAGGCGGTGGTTCCTCACTGCTCTACCGTCAAGCTATGCTGAGCTCTGACTGTTGCATAGCCTAGGTCGGCACTGTCATCATATCCTCGCTGTAAGCTGTTGTTAAATTTGTAAGCTAGAATGTTCCGGTGATGCGACAGATAATAAATGGGGACAGAGAATAATGTTGAACATATTCTTTGGTCTCGATTTTGAGCGATGCTATGCTTACTATGCATATTGGTACGAAGTTGTATCCTGCTCTTGCCTGAGCCTCATGGCCTGACTCGGTGGTAAACTGGTAATTTTGCACAGCTGGCTTGTGAGCTGATCGATATCTATGCAGCCGCTTTTGCCATCAGGTAATACGTTTGTTCAAAACTCCCACGTATTTTGGATCGGAGGTTGTAACTTTCTAGAACACTGGCTCGGTCGGCCTACAGAGGTTGAACGCACCTATCCTAAATCTAGGCCCGATCGAAGATACGACCCATGTCAACTGTTGCTCTGCTTGGTCCGCGCCACTGCCCAAGGAACCATTTCTAGTGCCAACGAGGGAGGTCTCCGACGGCGAAAGCTCCTCTATCCGGAGCTCCGAGTTTCACCGCCTCTTCTCATGCTCGTCTTCTTCAGAGGAGATGGTCGAGAGCCCGGCCCCCTCTGCCGAGGTTTCTGATGTTCATCATCAAAGAGGCTTGTTATCCCGGTGATTGTGATTACCTTCCTTAAATGCCATCATTATTTTTCTTAATTGCCTCGACTACCATCTATAGCCACAAGAACCTTCTTCCTTCTCCCATAAAATACCGACTCTTTTGTTGTTCCCTGCATGACCTCACCACTTCTTGGCCGTGATGTATCATTGCATGGTTTGACCTTATAGACAATGCAGTGAAACGTGTATCATTTTGTATGAAATACAATGAGATGTAGCTGATCATGTATGCAATGTAATGTGATCGTTCGTGTATGCAGGCTGCAGGGCAATGAAATTCATATCGGTGCAATGTTTTTGTGCGACTTAAATTTCTTCGTTAACATTGTTGCCCCTGAAGTTCGTAGAAACAAATAACTATTTTTTTTGTCCTACGAGATCCAGCACTGACGCTTCTGCGTCAAGGAAACTTGCCTCTCACACTTATTACGGAAGGAAAGTCAGCAGAAGAATTCCGATACGACCCACTCGACTTGGAGAACTTCACTCTGCTAGGAAAAGTTCACTTTTTTTTGTCCTACCACCCACTCACCTTTGACGCGAAGCGTTAGCAGTGTAGAGTCATTTCTAATACTTCCTTGCTCACGCTTTCCATATGCGTCAGTTAGCAGGGTTTAGGAAGAGTCAGAGTTTAGACATTCTGTAGCAGCGAGAGATTCCAGTCGAGACGTACTGTTGCACAATTAAAGTTTTTTTATTAGGAGAGGATTAGAACTTCTTGTGGAAATTCGATTTGGCTCTTAGAAGCACATGCTTCCAATGAAAACAAGTTTATCATCAAAATATTTCACAAAAAACACACATATGTGAATGTTTGTGTCTTCCATGTACATGTAATTTTGCTAGTTCAAAATTTTGGCTTAAAATTTGAACTAAAATTTAGAAATTGGCCTATAAGTGAGATATTGATGGGATCCCAATTGACACCCTAGTCTCTACTCTATAAACGATGTGTGTGTGTGTGTGTCCAAGCTTATTTCTGCACATCTTCGTTTGCGTGTTTCTTACGGATGAAGATTCCTTTGTTGCATTTGTTTTGATTACTGTATCCAATTTATAACAGTCGATTCAATTGGCTTGTAAGTACTCGATTACTAGTAGATTGGATAGATGTCTAGATAAGTGCCCATTGTTTCAACATCTTGACAAATGAGGAATAACCCCCTCGTTTTACCTATATATGACATAGAGTTCAGGCTTTTTTGGAAATGCCACTTTTCTTTATGGTCGTGTACATCGATTTTGCAGAGGCTGGGAATATTCCTTCCCTTTTGAAAAAAAAAAGAAATGCCACTTTTGATATCTGTCGTTCTCCCATGTCACGAGTTTGCAGGTTTTCCTTAATTCCACATCACTTCTCCTCGGTAAACATAGGAAACAACCTCTGGAGCTGGAGGGGACGCACCACCTACCCCATCCCCATGGATAAGTTCGATCAGCAACACGCACCCCAGCGACAGTTGCGGAAACCATTTCTGTCCTTGATCAAGATGTGAACCACGAGCGAATCGTGCGGCCTGGCGATCTTCTGAACCCACGCGCCCCTCGCAATCCATCCGTACCGTCGCTTCCCATTGTGCCCCCAAAGTCCAAGCAAGCAAGCAATCCCGTACAACGAAAGAGGCGTAGTAGTACGTACGATCTACTACAACGACAGCCCAGCCGCGATTAAACTAGGAGGAGTACTCTTAAACTAGAGGTTCGGTAAGGAGGAGAGGCTCCTTCCTCCGTGTTCTTGCCTGAGCGACGACTTCCACAGCCTGGCCTGGATGCGTGCGTCGTACTACCGAATCGATATGTATATAAAAGCGAACGCGCGCCAGAGAGTTGACTTTGCAGCGCAAGCTGCATCTCGGATTGGATACAAGTTAGTAACCCGGAGGAGCTAAGCGCCCTAAGCCAAGTCAATCAAGCTCTCACGCCTATGCCACGATAGGGGAGGAAATGGAGGAGGGGAGAAGCGTCCGTAGGGACGAAGAGCAGCAGCACGGGATGGGCAGCGGGAGGGTCGCGGCCATCTTCCGGGAGATAGAGACGGAAGCCGATGCGGCGACGGCGACGGCGGCTTCGTCGTCTGGGCAACGAGCCGATGCGGACGCCGGTCTCCAGCTCCAGGTTGGTTTTGCTAGCTCCTCCTCCGTCATACCCTGCGCGTTCCTCCGTATGTCTTCAGTCTTCTTCCCCGTGCCTGCAAAAAGTAGCCAAATAGTTCCCTGATTTTTTTTCGAAGGCTGCTACTTGCTAGTCTCGGGTAGGCCCCACATGCCATGGCCCGTGGGCCGTGGAGTACATCGGCATCTCCTCCACCGCCGCATACCAAGTTACCAACTTGCCCCCTCAAAAAAAAAAATTACCAACTTGCTCTCTCAAAAAAAAAAAACCAAGTTACCAACTGCCACGCAAAGGAACAGCAGAACGCGGTTGTAATTCTAGGCGTGTCACTGTAGCTCACTTTCCTCTTTTCTTCTTTGAAAGGTCCCTGCTTTATATTACAACTGTGGAGAATAATCCCCAGGGCAGAGTTACAAACTGGAACAGAAGGAAAATGTAAAATTACATCCAAGTCCCTTAAGTCCATCATTGCGTGGAATGTAGGTTAGAAGCATCAGCAACAAAGAATAGGAGAATGGCCATAAGAACGGAGGTGTATGCCTTCTCCGACCGGTGCAGAACATAGAAAAAATGGCCATAATCAAAGTTGAGCATAGAAAAAAACTTGGCTGCTATGATTAGGAGATGTAAAATCTGGCAAACTTGGAGAACTTGAACATGGAATTTTATTGGGAATGAAAAAAAGGGAAAATAATGAAACACAGATCTCAGAATCCTAATCTCCATCGATACTACAGCTCCGGCAGAAACCAGAGCAAAAACAGGCCATGGATAGGAGCATAGATCTATGTAGAGCTTATTAGAGATGCTCTTCTCTAAATCCTCAGACACAAAATCTTCAGTACCAGACACTCCGGCAGTGAAGAGTGGCTCACAGGAGATAGAGGGAGACAGGGCCGTCTCCAGGAATTTGAGGCCCCGGAGCGAATGCAAAAATGAAATCTTATTTTTGTAAAAAGATCACATAACTAACACAGCTAAATATATTTTCAATTAATTATTCAACCTCAAAATTTTGATATTTTATACAGTACAATATTAGAAATATATCATATATCAATCAATGTTAAAGGAGTCTAGCGATGACTGAATGATTAGAAAAATAGTTTAACAATGGACCGATGAATTTATTGATCGATCGAGTATGGACTTACCAATTAGGAACGGAATAGTGGCGGATGTGGAGGGTAGGTGCCGCGAACAGAGTCTCGCCGAGACGACCGGATCGATCAATCGGTCGATTGCGTTGCAAAACAACAAAATTAATGATCGATGGACTGGCCTGGAGCTGGTTAGGTCGGTCGACCATCACAATGCATCACTGAACTAGTCAATGAGTGTTGCGGGCCTTGAGAAGCTACGCGTGCACGGCCCAACAAAGTGCTTAAGCATGTAAATAGATGGATTAATTAACCTACATAAGTGTGTGATTTGGAGGCCCCATTTTTTGGGTGGCCCTGAGCAATCATGCACTTCGCTCACCCTCGTCGACGGGCCTGGAGGGAGACGTCGATGGCTCCAAATCGACGATGAGCAGAGGAAGAGAGCCCTACCAAAAACTATACACGCACGCACCTCCCTCCCCCTAGCACTCTAGTTGGCGCTCCCTCCATAGATTCTTTGGTCAAGAATTGTTTTCGATTTTTTTTATTTTGACTTGATTGAAATTAAGTGGATGCAATGAAAAAAGAAATTGAATTAGACTACTATTTCAATCCACTGATCTATTCTATATAGATTCAAAGCTAATATAATAGAAAGAAAAGACTCTAAAGTGTGGTAGAAAAAACTACATACCACACTTTAAGATTCCAACCGGATCCTTTCATTTAAGACTTGGATTTTTTTATTTAATCCCTTTTTCATTTCTTCAGTGATTAATTGGAATTCCAATTAATTAGCGAGAGTGAGAGGAGAAGAGCGGTTCCATTTTCCTTTCTCAAACACCGAACACTGTAATTATTTTAGGCGTGTCGCGAACATGATTCTACTTAGCTCTAGGTAAAACCTAGGGTGTGCGCTTCAGGTTTAGCTGATAACTCGTTTTGGTTTTTCTATTTTTTTAGTAATTCGGTTAACGAGAAATGTCCACGATTCAGCTAACTGATGATTGGATTAACCTATTTCCACGAGCTAAACTGTTCAAAATCGAAAAACCGAGAGTACTACACTAAGCACCGCCGCATGACCTATCAAGGGACGGACGGACCTGTTGCGTTCCATGGGGTAATTGTCCGTACAAGGAGAAAGCCCTCACTCGCTGCATAGATATGTCGCACTTAATCCATCCATGGATATGCCTCTGTTCACTGCAATTTGCATCGGTTCATCTATCAACGTTGTTATTTTAAAAAAAAGGAACTACCCAACGTTGTTCCCCTAAAACAACAAATCTATCAGCACTTTCCCCTAAAAAAAAAATCAAATCTATCAGCGCTGCTGCAGTGTGCCGTCGAGGAGACGCACTGCGGCGGGATCGACCCAACTGCATCGCGTCCACGCCCTCGCCGGTCGCTTGCCGCCTTTCCCTCCACCGTTCACCGCACAGCCGTAGCCTCTCCCCAATCCGGCGATCCGCCAATCCCCACCATGCCGTGCTGCCGTTGGCTCGTTGAAACCTGCAGGATTTCGGCTTGCAACCCAATCCTCAGTTTCCTTCACGAGGTGACAAGGTAAACTCTCCTATAAGCAGGTGTGCAGAACTATGGTCTTTTCTTTTCATGATTCTTTTTCTTAGTCTCATGAATTGACTTGTGTGATGTACTGATTTATTAAATTGGATGATTAGGTTTGTTCTTCAAAATGGTCAACTTCTACTTGCGTCTTGAGAGTAAAATTTTTACAGTATATAAATTCAAGACTGACGTATTGTGCAAGTTCGGATCACCCGTTAGTACTTTCTTGTTGTCTTTTGCATATAATTTGGTTTGTATGATGTTGCCTTGTTGGCTTATGCATATCAGAATATATATAATATGGGCCCGTACATTTTTTTCCCCTCTCAAGTTTTTTTCCTGAGTCAGCCCGTGCACCTACGCCCTATGTTTGTGCTATTATAGGATACTCCTTTTTATTTATCCCTTGGTGTCTTTATATATTAGGCCTGGATCAGACATGCTTGACTCAGATAATTTACTCTATGCTGATTACATCAACATTAATCATATTCGTTGTTTCGCAAAATAATACTCAGTAAACCTTACTCGTGTACATATTTGACAATTTTTTTATCAATTTTCATTCTGCTTGTGCAATTACAGATACTCTCTATTAAATCCAGTTATTTAAACCCTCAGGTGAATTATATATTTCAGCTTTGCAATAATAGTAACTTCTATTTTTCAGCAGGGGCCGATGTGGAAGAGATTTCTAGCACATGTTGGACCAGGATTTCTGGTCTCCATGGCTTATCTTGATCCTAGCAACTGTAAGCCCACCCAACAGCCTTCTCTCCCTTGGACTTGAAATCTGCTTTGTCTACACCTTTCATGTTTGTGTCCATTTATGCTCCTAATCCAACGGTGAACAAAAATAGTTCATCGCTATTAGATGATTTGATTTAACAATTGGGGCAAGGAACATCGATGGACACAACCAAAAAGAACAGGGAAATATTGTTTTCTTATTTCTATTGGATACATATTGACTGTTTATTTTTTAATACAAACAGTGCAGACTGACCTGCAGGCTGGATACAGTCACAGATACGAGGTCTAAAACTCTTCTAAACATCATTTGCTAATTCCGATGATAAAAAATCTTGCAAATATTCCATCCATCATTCTGGGATAACTACATATGTTCTTAATTTTTTCCAGTTATTATGGGTTCTCTTGTTTGGGTTCATCTTCGTGTTGATCATACAATCATTGGCTGCAAAGCTGGGTATCATTACAGGTGAAGCTAAGCTTGTCATAAATGGTCGATATGTGTATATATCATATATGCGAAACTTATTGTTTATTATGCATTATGTACTTTAGGTAGGCACCTTGCCGAGCTGTGTACGAGTGAATATCCAAAGTATGTCAAGTACTGCCTATGGTTTCTTGCGGAGCTAGGTGTGATTGCTGCCACTATACCAGGAGGTATGCTCTGCGCACCTTTCCCCTCCCTTTTCACTTCTTTGAACTAAAACCACGACAAGAATTTAGGAACGGAGGGAGTATGAATTTAGGAAACACTCAAAGAACTAAAACCACGACAAGAATTTAGGAACGGAGGAAGTATTTATGTGGCATTAGGATATGTATAGTGGTTGAAGACAACCTTCTCTTAGTTTTCCACTTCAAGAGATGACAAATAAACATGTTGCATGATACAGAATTACAAGTTACTGACGGGCAATTAAACCCCTGCATTGATGGTTTTGGCGCCTGTCAGTAACTTACGGTCTGTATTCGTGTAAATGTAATCATTGCTAATTGGCTCCGAACCCATCAGTGGAGATAGCTTGCCTTTGACAAGCCTCACGAACAAAACAATGGGCATCCTTCCAAGCTGGCCATGAAGTCAATTGAAGCATCACGTCTTAGGGGCGTTGGTGACACCTCCTCTGACGGCCAGCCTATCCCCATCTGTCAGTGATGGCTCCTCTACTGACAGGTGCCTCTGCAGTGCCGGACAGTGGTGTATAGTACATGTGACATAAGACATGTCAAACTGGTAGGCTACACTGGTGCAAATGAAAAATTTCTACCGCTTAAACCAGGAACATGCTGCAGTAATAAATCATAGGATTAGCGCTAGACGTGTAAACCCTTGTAGCCTAAGCAGAGTCAATGCAGTATGTTGACGCGGTGTAGTTGTACTTCCTTCTCCTTGTGGTTCCCTTGAACAGTTTGTCCAATCGTCATAGTCGCAATGCCTCCAAGGTATCCATGTATTCAGGGAGGAACTCCGCTCACCCACATTGGTAGATCCGAATGGGATACTTTGAGGAAGGGGGGGGGGGGGGGGGTGAAGATGTCCTCACAATGGATTTTTACATTGGAGGCTTATTAGGACTCAATGCCCAATCTAATTCAGATTGAATTACGATCTAGCACAGTAAGTGTAGGGCCCCATAGGACCTACTCGATCATTAGTTGGTAGAGGCCCCTACAGGACGTGCCAACTCCCATACGCACATAGAGATTGTATCAGATGAACCTAGCTACTCAATGTTACATATATGCCACTCACTTTGCCTCACCATATTGGCCAAGTTCAAACTCCACCACTCTTTCTCAATCATATGTCTTTGAATACTTCACCAGGTTAACTTTTAACCTTAAGTAGCACAATATACACATCAGGGGTAACTTGATTAGCATGAGTTTAGATCATAAGGAAGATAGATAACTATGGGGGAGATAAATGATTGGTTTCTTATTGCTTGTATAGGAACTGCTTTATGCAGTGCTACTGTTTATTTTATGATCTTTGTGCAGTGTTAGGAACTGCTTTAGCCTACAATATGCTGCTTCACATTCCTTTTTGGGCTGGAGTTCTTATTTGTGGAGCTAGCACTGTCCTGCTTCTTGGATTACAAGGCTATGGGGTAAGACCTTCTATCCTGCTATAACATATAAATGACAAACAATTAAGATGCAGTAATGTAAATGATAATCTTGTAAAAATATCAGTCACTGTCTTGAGGAAAACCTACCATTTATGAGCAAAATAACTAAGCATTCATTGCATGACAGTATGTATTTCTTTAGACAATGATCACATTATGTAATAAGTGGACTAATATGTATGTCGTCCTTTTTCTCTGAAGGCTCGTAAAATGGAGTTCACTATAGCAGTTGCTATGCTTTTTATGGCCTCTTGCTTCTTTATAGAGCTGAGCCACGTCAATCCTCCTATAAAAGAGCAGCTTGAGGGACTGTTTATCCCAAGACTCAAAGGACGTTATGCTGTCTCAGATGCGGTTGCTCTGTTCAGTGTTCTTGTTGTTCCGTAAGTATAAGTTTTATAAGTACCAAGCAATAAATTCTTCATGGTTATCAGTATGACTCAATGCATCCACCATTTTGTTAGCACATGTTTCTTCTGTGGCTGCATGATTTTCCTTGCTCATTTGTTTGAGTTATAAACAAATCTATCCACGAAGCTAGTGTCATTTCCACCATCGGTGTGAAGATTTCAAATGTCTACTAATTTCTGTTTTTGATATTTAGGCACAATCTCTTCCTGCATTCTTCTTTGGTTCTGTCAAGAAAAATACCATCTTGTTCCAAAGGAGTCAAGGTAAAAGATCAATGCATTCACATTTTTATAACAATTATGCACATTTTTGTCCCCGTACGTACCGTGTCCAATAGTATAATCTCATGTTGAAGATAGCCACCTGGTTCGGTTGTCCATAGTAAAATTGCTTTCTCAGCAAACTTTCGATTCTGCATGGAGGGAATCTTGCACTTGTTCTAAGCATCCCGCGCCGGACTCTAGCACATCTCCTGGTGGTCTCTAACAAGGAGTCTCTATCTGCCTGTACCATTTACAGAATAGAAACTTCCATCAATGTTTAGTTTCAAAGAATTTTCCTATGGTTTTGACCACTTTTGAGGCCGTTTTGAGCTCCCTCACCTGATATTCCTGCATCTGCATGGTCTGGCGGCATGGAGTTCTTGGGCTCTACGGCTGCGAGATGTAACGGGATGCTAGAAGGAAGATGAGAGAGTGTGTACCCTGTTGACCACAACTGCCATTGTTTTTAACGTGTCTGCTTCGGCGCATATTGCGTCAATGGGTCATCAAAGTGTGGCGGGCGCATATTGCGACAATGGATAAACCACCTATTCTGGCCAAAAAGTTGGCAACATTTGTTGTACCTTGGACTGTGAATCTGATATAATTCAATCAAGCCAAAGTAGGGATGTTACCTATCCCAGGGTCTTAACCTAGGTAAAATCGTGCCCAGAGATCCTTGCTAACCCGAGTGTGTCCCTGCAACCAAATAAATTGCACACGAGTACTGTACTTTTTGCGAGGCACCGATATTTTATCCCTCGAGAAGAGATAATTCGAATATTTTTTCTTGCAGGATGCATCTACGTTCTTCCTGGTTGAGAATGCTTTGGCTTTGTTTCTTGCACTACTTGTAAATGTTGCTGTTGTGTCACTCTCTGGCACCATATGTGCGAATAATCTTTCACTTGATGACAACAACAGATGCAGTAGTCTTTCGTTGAATTCAGCAGCTGTACTATTCAAGGTTCATACTCCTAAAACATAATTGAGGTCTCATTCCCTTACATTTCATAATTATAAGCATGCTTAGTTATTATACTGTTTAATACATAATACCGTTTCCCAGGAATCTGTGGTATATACTCTTTCCTCCTAAAAAAGATAAAATTTGCATAAATTACTATAAAATCAGCAGGCCATATAAATTGTATATGTAGCAAAAGATCTTAACCAGCTAATAACATTATTGGCTTCTGGACAATGTTTACTATGCAGAATGTTTTGGGAAAATCAAGGTCAACTGTATACGGTTTGGCATTATTGGCTTCTGGACAAAGCTGCACGGTAGTTACCACCTATTCTGGCCAATACATCATGCAGGTAAATTTTGAACCAAAGGCAAGGATACGCCAAGCTAGCCTGTTGTGCGTATCAAGGTACATATAAAATTTGTGCCTATGAATTCTCCATGTTATATTGGAGATCGTAGGTAGCTACATAATATGTTTATTCAAATAACTTGCATAGTAGTACTATTCACACGTGTACTATTTGTAGCATTAGTTAATACTGGTTCATACTTCATACTAATATCATCCTACAGGGGTTCGATGAAAAATTGAAACATGGTACTCCCTCCGTCCAACAAAGGATGTCTCAACTTTTACTAAATTTGAATGCATCTATATACTAAGTCATGTCTAGATACATCCAAATTTGGACAAACTTGAGACATCTTTTGTTGGACGGAGGGAGTACTATATTTCTCATGCACTTGAAATAGCTTCATCCTATATGTTTGTGAGCAAATATCGGTCAGAAACTTACGAACTACCAAATTTGAATGTAATACTTTGTGTAGAATGTGGCTATGCTTTACTATTTCTCACTGAGAAAATACATCCAAGCCCTAAATTTTACTTTTTGTTATCTTTTCTGGAATTTCTATCCAGATGTTCCTTAGGTACAATTTTTTATAAACTGAAGTTTTACAGGGCTTCTCAGGGATGAGGAAATGCATCATATTTCTAATTGCTCCATGTCTCACCGTTGTGCCCACTTTGGTGGTTTGCAGCATTGGTGGTGCTTCACGCGTTCGTCAACTTATCAACATAGCTGCGGTGACTTCTCTAGCTTATTTTTACTCATCACATAAACGATGCTAAAAAATGATATATAATGATTTAAGAACTATCGAGTATTTACTTATAAAACCTATTCACTTTTTAAAAACTGCTTGCGGAGTAAATTAATGAACATAGATTTGTACAGAAGTCTATAATATGTTTTGTGTTGCAGATCATACTATCCTTTGTGCTGCCATTTGCGCTTGTTCCTCTCCTGAAATTCAGTAGCTGTCGTACAATGATAGGGCCACACAAGAACTCAACCTGTGTAAGCTCACTCATACTATGTTTACTATCAAATTTCTCTTTTGTTGGGCATTAAGCACTATGTTTTACAGTATTTTTAATGTCTTGTTCCAACATTTGTTCATTTGAATTTATCTCTTTGAATTTATTCATTCTTCCTTACGGCAGATTGTCACTTAACATTATGCAGATCACCCGAATCTCAGGAATCCTGTCTGTGGTGATCATCGGCATTAATACATATTTTTTTTGTACTAGCTTTGTCAGTTGGCTTGTCGATAGTGACCTTCCAAGGTTTGCTAATGCAATCATTAGCACCCTTGTCTTCCCTTTCATGGCAGCTTATATTGCTGCAGTCATTTACTTGACTTTCAGAAAGGTTAGTATTAATGTCGCACTCCCATCCAGATCAGTTTCTTGTGAGATTGAAGTGGAAGAGGTACAAAGGCAAGACGATAAGGATGATTGTTTGGCTGTAAATTGTGGGGTCTAAAAGATTGTTCCATCCAATGGAACAAGGTAGTTTCTGACTTCTGCAGGACTCAGAAATCATCCAATTGCGGCGTTCCAATGTAATTCTTTGATCAACAAAGCATCAACTTGTGCATGTATAGCATAGCATCAACCTGATTGAAGGTGTATATAGCTGAAAAGCATATTCTGGGTCCTTTTAGTTAGTCAATTGTTCATCATTTTAAACTAGGCAGCTAGTAGAAACAGCAAGTAGAAGGAACTTTAGGGATGGCTACTTATTTTCTCTGAATTTTGTTTGGAAACAGCGACCGGTCCGCGCATGACATTGCATTGGAAATTTGGAACTTGGAAGTGTATCTTCTGTTTTTCAAATGTTTTTTTGTGTGTAAATGTAAGTACTTTCTCCGTTCCATAATTCTTGTCGAAATCTTACATGTATCTAGACACTTTTTAGAAATAGATACGTCCATTTTTTGGCAAATTTGAGACAAAGAATTATGGAAACGGAGGGAGTACGTAGTAACTCCGTGATACAGATGCTCAACAAGGAAACCACAGTATCTAATTGAACGGTCATTTGAATCCAGTTTTTGCATCCACGCACCTTCTATGAAAGCGTTAATTCAATTGGTACCAGGAGCATAAAGTCAGCTCGTCACTAAGACCGGTACTAGCAATAAAAAAAAGTTGTGCGTCGATTGATGCACAAGAATTACTTACGATCCCGCTCCCCGCACGGTGGGTGACGGCCTTGCGGAGAGTGCCCGGATTCAGGACATTTCGGGCCCTCTTAATGCCCAAGGCTTGGCTGATTATCTCGCGTCGGTGACACTCCATCCCGGTCAGGAGGATGTTCTCCGCCGGACCTGGTCGTCAGCGGGCGTTTATTCTGCTAAATCGGCATTTCTTCACTTCTTTGCCGATCGCCCGAGCTTCGCCCCTTGGTCGCAAATTTGGCGATGTTGGTCGCCCCTGAAGTGTCGTATCTGGGTTTGGCTTGCTTGTGCCAATCGTTGTTGGACTGCTGATCGTCTGGAGCGTCGCAACCTTTCCTCCAATGTGCGATGGCCTCTTTGTGATCAGGTGCCGGAATCCATGGCCCATCTTCTCCTTGGCTGTTCCTTCTCGAAGGCAGTTCTCCATGCCGTCCTGTCCAGAGTTGGGGCTCTTTGCTGCTTGCCTCGCCCCTCGGAAAGCCTGGTCGATTGGCTTTCGGACAGGGCTCGTAGGCTCCGGAGGAACGTGATGGCCATCAGGACGTTAATCAATCTCTCCCTCTGACGGATTTGGAAGCTCCGTAACGCTTGCGTCTTAGAGGGGGCCTCTCCGGTGGTCGCTCGTCTCGTTGAGGATATCTTCGTGGAGGCGGATCTTTGGCGTGCTGCCGGTGCTCGACCGCCTCCCCCTTCCCTCCCGGCCCCCTGATGCCGGGCTTAGTCCTTCTGTATAGGGGCCTGGAGCCCATCCTGCCTTTTCTTCTTCCTCTTCTTCTTCTTTTTTTTTCGTTTTCTTTTTGCTGTTTTTGAGCATTTTTGCTCTTATGGCTGTCTTTGTACTTGCGCTTCTTGCGCCTTCTTCTTAATGAAAATGACACGCCGCTCGGCGTTTTCGAGAAAAAAAAAGAATTACTTACGAAACCAGGGTGTATTCCATCTAGATCAGTGAATCTGTGAAACCCCTTGTAGGAACCTACTAAAGCATGTACTCCTTCCGTCCTGAATTTTTATACATATCCACGTCGGTTAAGTTAATTTGGACGGTGGGAGTATAATTCTAGGCTTGTGTGGTACTCCATCAAATTTGTCCAAATATACATGTATCTAGACGCTTATTAAGCATAGATACATTCATATTTGGACAAATTCGAATCATTTAGTATGAGACGGAGGGAGTATGTTATAAGACGTATATAGTACGGTCGTATGACTACCTTCCAATAAGCCCCACGTCAACAGAACCCGTTGTCATCTGGACTTACCCAGACAACATGCCAAGGAACTCTGACATTGCAACCCTTCTCTTCCGTGAACTCGCAGCTCGAAGGGGCAAGAAGGTTGGTGCTAGAAAGCCAATAATAGGTGTCAAGCCGACAAGCTTCATGGTTATGAAGGGCAAAGTTGATGATGGTCTCCTTTTGAGTTGATGCGGATTTTCCCCGTGAGCTACACTCCATCCAGCTCATCACCACATCTACCAAGAACTAGAATGACAAGTGACATGTGTATTGGATTTCGTATAATCTTCTCTTTTACACAAGGCCATTTACTAGTACCCAGAATGGCATGATACTTTACCTTCATATCGTGTGACAGCATTAAGTAGGAGTCACTAGTAGGTTGACCACAAGCTGAAGCAATTACCACAAGTAGAACAGCCAAGCTTCAGTCGGCACCACTGATCAGGAACCCATCAGCACCAAGTTGTTGTCTTTGACCGCCTTGATCTTTAATGTAATCCATGTAATTCTTCCTTGTTTTGTTTTGTCACATTTGTCAATCCGTTCGTAGGAGAGAGCCCCTTGAGTAGAGCCAATTTTTCTCCCTTACAACAATATCATTGTTTTTCCTTTTTTTAATGAACAAAAGAGCCGAGTTCATCACTTTCAAAAAAAAAGAGCCGAGTTCATTTTATACAACGGTATGTTACAATGGGGACTGTCCTGTCGACAACAATCACTATGGCTATGATGCTAACAAACTCGTACAACACCCAACGACTGAAACATGTTTTGCAGTTACCGCCCTGTTAGCTTGACCATCCATGCACCACCCAAGTACAGACCAAGCAATGGACCCGCCAAGAGCATCTGAGTCAATGGATCAGTCGAGGGCGTAAGCACAGCAGCAGCAACCACCGCACCAACAACAACATACCTCCAGATCGAGAGCATTTGATCGCTGGAAACCAATCCGACTTGCCCCAGCAGCAGCTGGATCACTGGCACCTGCAAAAGTAAAATGGAAATTGTAAAGGTCCAAGAGATATTTCTTGTTAATTCTCCTTCTCTGTATTTAATGTATTCGTTGTGCCGTTCTATGATAATTCAAACCAAAGAGCTGTTTTGACATCATTTGTTTGGTTATCAGCACAAGGTGGAAGGAAAACAAGCTCCGTTTATGTTTCCGGTATGGAGTGCGGCCGCGTTTTTCGCGGGCAGATGGGGAAAAAAGGCGGAAGGAAAACAACATACAGTTGGATAATCAGATAACAATGTACTCAGATATACATGAGTATCAAATAATTTCTAATCACCAATCAGCTACTGACTGGAGCGTACATGATTAGAAAAGTTATGCACATTCATCTTTCCAATTTACTTCCTTTAGTTGTTCATGCAATGGTCCATATCATCGCTCATGAAAAATTTGACTTATGGGATAAGGTTTCAAAACATAAATAATAAACTAGACTCTGCGAAGAACTTTGTTGCCAGACATAAATCTTGCAAGTATGGACTTACTTCCGACCTACTGGTGGTTAAGACCGCATTTTCTGTAGAAATGTCACGCACCATTTCATGGTTCTGCCATCTACCTAGTAGGACTATGTCTACATTAAAGTGGACTCTCAGAAAAATATATGCTACAGAACCATTTGCCTGTGCAAATTTGACAGGGAAACCATATGATTCAATGGTTAATTTGGTACAATCATAAACAGAGAACAAATTTCCATGATCAGTCTTCATATCCTATTTTGAACCAATAGTCATTTGTTTACCTGAAAAGATAACCCTGTGCTGAACAGAAGCACAAGTACGAACTCAAAGTACTGGTCTATTGACCATATAGATTCAACAGCCCCTTCTGCATAATTCACGAAGAAGTTCAATGCTGCAGGAGCAAGAACCGTGTAGGAGAATAGAATGCCAAGGTAGAACAAAACTGAAGAACCCAAAACAATGGGCCCTAGGAATTTCCGTTCATCTTTTGTTAAACCTGGGAGAACAAATGCAATGATCTCGTACAAAATGATAGGACTTCCAAGTAGAAGGCCACAATAACCAGAGACCTGCAGAACATTTAAAATAATAAATTAGCATCAGTTAATTTTGTTAATAATGGCCACCATAAAGCATAAATACAATGTAAAATATGGAAGGGTGCATGTTATTAACATCTAGTACAGAAGGAGGACCATAATATAAAAATACATTATCTTCTTTTGCCTATAGACTAATGTCCCACATGAAATCCAACAGTCCTCAGAGTAGTTTATAGACCAGTGTGTGCAGCAGCTTGTAGTTTGTGTCTTTCTGCGTAGTTAGCCACCTTCTCCACATAGAATAATGAACGTAAAAACTGCAGATCAATTTCTTGAAGAAGCCAGAGTTACATTTACAACCTTATACATTTACTTTTCAGTTAATTGCGTATATTTAGCTAGTTTTCATCACAAGCTAGCAAAATGGTCCAGTAGTTTCTAGAATGAAATTCACCACTTTCTGTCATATTAACAAGTGCACCAAACAAATTTCGTGTATTGCAATTGTGTACCTATCTGAGCACACACACACACACATTGGAAATTTAACCTAAATCCCTTTCACTTGTCGCTAATCTTGCCACCCCTCATTCAGCTTCAAAAAACCTCCCTGCTTCTGTGGAGGCACATAGGCCAATCCGGTTACTTGTATCTTTGCATTGTACGGTATGTGAAAATGGGTTCCTAGAAGTGAACAAGTGAACTTGTATTTAGCTTGCAACCGTGCGAGGGAAGGTTTCATCGTTTCAATCTTTAGGATGCTTCTGTTGATAGTGTGTTTGTATGCAGATTGAGGAAATGATTGAGATACACATGATTGGATTTCTCAGTCCATATGCTTTGCACCAGATAGACTCGCTGGCTGAGACATACGCATGCAGGAATAGCAAAGGTGACTAAGCCTTAGAGGTTTACCACCACATACAAGAAATACATAAATGAAGAGTGTTATTTTATACTCCCTCTGTTCCTTAAATTAAGGCCTATATTGTTTCCTTTGACCGAGCCTTTGACCAAGAATTAGTCTATTAATATATAACTTTTGTGAAATAAAATTGATATCATTGTATTCGTATTCAAAAGCACTTGTTTATAGTTATGATTTGTATCACATAAGTCATACGTCGATGGAGTAATCCTTGGTCAAAGGCTCGGTCAAAGAAAACAATATACGCCCTAATTTCAGGAACGGAGGGAGTATTTCTAGAAATTCACCTTCAATGTCGTAAAGAAAAATTCTCCAGGAGAGAGCTGTAAAAAACGGACACCCTGAACACTAACAGGAGCTTCTAGAATCTTAATTATATCTTTGGAGAAAGCAAAACAACCAAGTATGGAAACTCCAACAGCCAATACTGATATAAATATCCTCTCACGAAGTTCCTCTAGATGATCAAATATACTCATTTCCTTGTCGTCTGGAAGTAGCTCTTTGCTTGGATACAGAAAATTATACAGAGTACTCTGCTCTTCTTCCTGCGTGATACCTCCAAAGGAACCATTTTCAACTGTACAAAGTTAAATAGAGCTGTCACATACTCTAGAAGTAAACTACACCAAGGCAAAATAAAAATAAAAGAAATAAGACATCGTGTAACAGAAACAAAATATAAATAGGTTAGCCAGCAAAATATGAAATGGGCATTATGAAATAGATTTTTCTATAATACTTATCTAGTAAGCTGAAGTAGGGCTAATAAACTACAACATTTCTTGTCCAAATGACAACAGTTAACACTAATGAACTAGAGGCACAACTTAAAGTCAGACGAACAATAATTTTTCTAATGATAGCTTTATTACGCAAAATTACGCTGTTTTCTTTCTTTCATGTATATTTCTTATTCAAATCTTAGTGATAAATTCTGATACTGGAGAGCTATATTTACCAACATTGATACAATGGCGACATGGTGGAAATTCAAATAAAAAAACCAGCCACTGTGGAACATGCACTGATAGTTGACAACACGCAAACAAGTTAGGAAAATAGTGTATTAATGGTTTGCGGACAGCACAAAAAACAAAGAAACCTTTTTCTATCTTTTGTTGATATCATGTGCTAATGTTGAAAATGAAATGAGTATCAGCCCACGATGCAATTTTAACCTTTGCTCGGAGTGGATAATATGAGTATGGGAGGGTGCACACAATATATAGGTTGAGGCACTCCGAAATTTTGAAAAGTTATGAAAAAAATGTGGATGTAATGCATAATATAGTATGTGAATTTGAAAATTTCCATCCAATAACATATGACCATTTGTGGCCTACACAACAAAAATCAAGAGTTAAACAACTTAAACTACAACGTAGTGCATACTAAATGTGACCATATCGAGTTGAGAGTGAAAAAAATAATAATCAAGACCATAGTGCATATTGCACAGTGTGAACCTGGAAATTTTGATTCAAAATCATGTGACTTTAGCCTGCACAGAAAAACAAGAGCTAAATGAATAGGGACGCAGTTTAAGCTATTTAACTCTTGTTTTTTCTTTTCCTGAGGTGTGTGCAGGCTACAAATGCCCGTATATTTTGAGGAAATTTTGCGGGGTTTACATCTTATATCATGCCATGTATCCACGTTTTTTCCCTGTAGTTTTTGGAAGTTCCGGATGCCTCAACTAACCAATATGGTGTGCGCCCATATTCATATAATCCACTCTCCTTAGTTTGGACAATCAATTTCTCTTTGGGTCAGAATCTTCTCATAAGATCCAAACGATAGTGGACTGTTGACCCTCTAAAACCCTCCAATCAGTCATTCAGCCCCTATTATTTGCTCTTAGCATGCGATTTCAACTAAACTAAAAAGGGCCATATAACTCTTTGGCAACTCCAGCACAACACTGATACCAAGGAGGTACGCGAAGAGGTTAGAGGGGCGTACCAGGCCCTGGAAGTGGATCCTTGAGGGCAGCGCCGAGACCGCTCGACGGAGACTCCTCTCTTTGAGGCGTTGGGGAATCCGTCTCTTGCCCGCGGCTGTTACCGTCAACAGCGGAGCAGCGAAGGTACCGGCGGCGGCAGTGGAGGGGCTCGGGCGTGCAGGAGGCGAGGCGGGGAAGGGAGAGACTCTGGCGGCGGTGGAGTATGCCGCCGAGCTGCGGTGGCGGGTGGGAGAGCAGCGCGCCCGCGCTTCCCATGGTCTCCTGCTGCTGCTGCCGCACTGGGAGGCAACGGGAGCTCGGATAGGCGATAATTATGTGGCTCGCTTCGGTGAGTTCTGCGTGCGTGTTCGTTGCGTGAAGCGTCTCGTCGGCCGGGCCTGGGCTGGGATGTGCTTGTGCCATTTCCAGGTCCACACAACAAAATTGAGCATCCACTCAAAATTAAAATTAAAATTAAATAAATAAACCACCTTGGACTGTAACCATTTTCATCCGACCATCCACCATATATTTGAGGGAAAAAAACCCAATGACTATGGGCCTATACCTAGCTAGGTCTGACCGTGCGACCCGGTCCATTGGCACGGTCCGGCTCGGAATGAAATTAAACGGGCCATGCCCACCCGCAACCCGGCTTGGGTTGTGCCTGGTCCTCGGCCTCAAGCCTGAGGGCCGGTACGGCACGACCTGTTTAATGGGTGGCTCACAAGGCCCTGGTAGCCTGTTTAATTTGAATTTGGTCCAACTGGCAGGAGTCATGTGGCAACAGGAGAGAGGAGGGGTGCGGGTGGAGAGAGGGCGTGCAGGAGGAGAGAGGGGGCGCGCGCGAGAGAGAGGGGCGCGCTTGAGGGAGGGAGAGAGAGAGAGAGAGGGGCACATTGCGATGCTAGTTATGGGAGGGAGCAAGCATGAGGGGCCTTTCTTGGCCCGTTCAGCCTTAGGGAGCTTTTTGGCAAAAAAAAATTCAAAATTTTGGCCGTTGGGGACCCATTTGGGCTCGGATTTGGCTATAAAAAAGGGGAACACACATTTGGTACCAGTTCCCCAACAAAATCCCAAGCTACGCCCAGACTCCTCTCATCGACGGTGGCAATGCCGATCCCCCTTACGCAACCTAGCCAACAATATCATATCCATTCCACTAGTGCTAGCACTTCCTGCACCACCACCGGTGCAAAAGTGGGTCGCAAGAACATCTCGCCGGTGTGGGATCACTTCACTACCATAGAAGTGAAGGAGGCGGATGGGAGCACCGTGTTGAAAGATGGTGCAACCACCCAGGATGCACGAAGGAGATGTCCATGTAGAGCAATGGAGGAACCAACCACCTAGCGAGGAACGATGAAGACCATGCTAGGAAGGATGGTGACTCCAAGGCACGACAAAACACGCTTAGGTACAAACCCCGCACGACCATATGGTACACACTTTCAAATATGATCCAGAAAATGCTACAATACCATTAGGTTTTGGTGAGTCTCCGAGTTTTGTGCAATATATTCGAACACACGCGCCTATGCTTTTAGATGGCGGGGAGTTAGGGAAGTATCTGAACAACGACATGGTCCCACGAAGATAGTTTCAACCAATTAGAATGGTGGAATGGCCACAATCTTGCATATTCAGTTCTTTCCATACTAGCATGGAATGTGTTATCAATACCTTTTTCCATGGTATCATCGGAGTCTGCTTGCAATCTAGCTGGAAGGGCGGAGCTAGGATTTTCAAAATTGGTATGCAAGGTTGAGCTTTTTTTGCTACACACTGCATAAACATGATATAATCCTATAATGAATCAATTAATAACTTATGATCATTCCTGTTCTTAATCTCAATTGGGGAAAACACAAAATCATACGTGCATGATGATCATATGAGTACTGAAGAGATCGGAGTCTGGGCGTAGCTTCCAGGCTGTCGCACCAGTGGCACCCGGGGTACCACCGCCGCGCGACGCGTGGGCCCCCTATCCCGGGTTCTCGGGAGGTCTCATCCCGGGGAGCGTCTGTGAGCTCCCCGGCAAGCTACCAGCCCGAAAGGGGCTAACGGGGCTTCGGGAATATTCCGCTCGGGCACCTCTCAGGAAGCTGCTTCCCGGGAGGAGGTTCCCGGGTGCGCTGGGCCCGGGTGCTTCCCGGGGTCGACTTGCGGGGACTGGAGGTTCCCGGGCGCGTGCCCCCGCCTCGGGTCGTGGGGCCCAGTGGACAGCGCCACGCGGGCGCGTGGCGGGCGTGGGACGCGCGGTCCCACCAAGGCAAGGAGTAAGGCGCGCGGCTCAGTAAACGAGCCGATCGATGGGTAGTTACCCGTCCGATCCAAGGAACAGTGGTTGTCCAATCCTACCCTAGGGTCTTAGGCCCCTAGCAGCGGAGGTGGCACCCATGCATGCCACCAACTCACCGGGGGAGTTGCATGCCTCCCCGTTAGACACTTGTAGCTCATGCACCATGGCACATGTGGCATCCCCTTGTGTATAAAAGGAGGACCCATGCCAACAGTCAAAGGGGTTAGACGGTGAGGAGGTTGGACAGTTGGTAGGTTAGTGAGTTGGTCAGTTGGTTCCAGTAGACAGCCAGCAGAGAGCAGTAAGGGGTACTTAGACATGGAGAGGAAGCCCGGGAACTGGCCCGGCAACTTGTAAGCGTTTCACCATGCCCCCCAAGCGGGCTGGTGACTCCCGCATAGACCCGCGTGAGGCCCCAGCGGCGCACACGCGGTCGCACGACGTGCGACCCGAGTCGGGAGCTCAAGAGAATCCCGAGCCTCGAGGGTGCAGCAAACGCAGCTGCCCCCGCCGCCTCCCCGACCGTCGACCGACAATCGGCTGAGGGGACCGGCTGCCGCCAGTGCCGGGGGCAGTCGGGCGAGCACGCATGGCGTCGCCCGGGCCAGTCAACGGGTTGAGTCGCGGCCCGAGGACGCCCCGCGGCAGCGACACCCGGAGCACGCCGTGTCACGGGCGACCCCTGGAGGTTCGCACCCTCCAGACCCAGAGGCGTCCGGGGCCAGGGCGGGAAGCAGCCGTTCAGGAAACCGGTTGCCCCCCGTGCGAACCCCGGCTGAAGCCATCGTCGCCGCACGCGTCATGGTGCGGTACGAGCCGCAGCAGGGCACGCCGGCGCACGAGACGTGGGGCGAGGAGTTGGAAGCGCTTCTCGACCTGGCCGCCTAGCAGCCACAAGGCGAGGGCGCCCCGGTAGGCTCTGGCCACGGGCAGAACCTGGAGCGCGGAGATGCGCCACCCGCCTCGCGACAGGGGGAGAACCCTCCCCCTCCTCAGCGGGGCCAGGTAGACGGGGGCCCGGAGGGGTCCTCGAACTCATCACCCACCGTCCCAGGGGGCGATGCGCGTGGCATCTTGAATGCCCGCCAGCAGGAGGATCTGCGCCAGCCGGCGCAGGCGCGAGGTGGAGCGCCAGCGCCCACAGGAGCAGGAAGACGCTCCCATGGGCCCCGAGGACGGCTGTACCGCGTTCACGCGCGAGCTGCGGCGGGTGGCGTGGCCCCGTAAGTTCCGAGCGCCCGCGCTCGGAACGTACGACGGGACCGCTAACCCCAAAGATTTCCTCCTGACCTACACGTTGGCCATGCATGCCATCGGCGCCGATGACAAGGTCAGGGCGAACTGGTTCCCGATGGTCCTGAAGGGATCAGCGCGAACCTGGTTGCTCAACCTGCCCGCCGGGTCCGTCGCCACTTGGGCAGACATGTGCAAGCAGTTCGTGAGCGCGTTCCAGGGCGGCTATAAGCGCCCGGGAACCATGGCGGAGCTGCACACTATCGTGCAAAAACCGGGAGAGACGTTGCGGGCCTTCGTCAACCGCTTCTCCAACCTCTCCTATTCCATCCTGGAGGCGGAGGCGGCCGCCATTATCAACACCTTCGCCATCAACGTCCGCGATCCCAAGATGCGCGAGAAGCTGAGCACGCATCAGATCTGGACGACGCGGGACTTGTACGCCTTGGCGCACAAATGCGCCATGGCCGAGGAAGGGCGCCTAGCGCCCGAGCTGGCAGCCCAGGGTGCCGCGAGCCCTGGCGAGGGCTCGCAGAAGAAGGGTTCCCGCAAGCGCAGCGGGAAGCAAGTCCTCGCTGCGGACTCGGGGGCTCCTGCCGCGAGGCCCGCGAAGAAGGCCTCGCCGGGTGGAGAGTCTGGCGGGAAGCAGGGCGACGCGCCCCGCTGCCCCATCCACAAAAACTTTACCCACGACGCACAGAGTTGCCGCGTTCTGCAAGGGATCAAGCAGCGGCGGGAGCAGCACCACGAGGAGCGCCGCGCCGCCGGCGCCTGCTTCAATTGTGGCGACATCGGGCATCTCTCCCGAGATTGCTCGAACGACCCCAGAGCGGGTCCAAGGCCGGCCGGCGGGGGCACCGGTAGGAGTGAACCCCAAGGGGGCCGCGGCCAGCCCCTCGCTGGGCGGGAACGTCCTCCTCGGGGACGCGACAGGGCACGCGCTGAGTCCGACTATACCGGCGGCGACGAACCGGGCTTCCAGGAGCCTCGTGGCGTCGCCTGCATTCATGGGGGAGCTTACGCTCTCCCATCGCACGCCGCGGTGAAGCGCCTCACCCGCGACGTGTGCGCACTGTTGCCGGATGCGGAGCCGCAGCAGCCGCTGAGGTGGTCGCATGTGCCGATCACCTTCAGCGCCGACGATCACCCAGCGCGACAGTTGGGTTCCGGGGTAATACCCTTCGCCGTCTCGCCGATCATTAGCAATATGACGGTGACCAAGGTGCTGGTGGACAACGGAGCGGGGCTTAACCTCCTGTCCGCCAGGCTGGTGGAAAAGCTCCAGCTGCCGATGGAGCAGCTGAAGCCCACCGAACCGTTCCGGGGGGTGAACCCCGGGATCGTGCGCCCACTGGGACGCATCACGCTGCCGGTCACCTTCGGGTCCCGGGAAGCGTTCAGGACCGAGCACATAGTGTTCGACGTGGTGCATACCCCGTTGCCCTACAACGGGATCCTTGGTCGGCCGGCGCTGATCAAGTTTATGGCGGCTACGCACTGCGCCTATGGCGTGATGAAGATGCCGTCCGTCTACGGAGTCCTCTCCATCAGGTGCGATCTCAAAGACGCAGCTTGGTGCGTTGGCGAGGTCGTCCGGGCCGCTGCTGCAACTGACGCCGGCGACGAGGGTGTTGTCGAGGGCGACGCCTTGCCGGGTGATGCTCTGACAACGAAGAAGGCCCGCGCCACCCGCAAGGGCTTGCTGGGGGAGGCGCAGGCTCGAGCTCGCGCCCCGGTAAGGGGCAAGGGCTCCGGGAGGAGGCCGCCAAAGTGAAGAAGCTGCCCTCCAAGTCGGCGACAAGGAGCGCACCGTTACCGTCGGTGCGAACCTGACCGCCGAATAGGAAAGCGCCCTCGTCACCTTCCTCCGGGATAAGGCTGACGTGTTCGCCTGGGAACCGTCGAACCTTCCCGGAGTCCCCAGGGAGGTGATTGAGCATCGGCTCGCGGTGCGCCCGGATGCGCACCCCGTCAAGCAGAAGATCTGGCGGCAAGCACAAGAGCGAAAAGATTTCATCAAGCAAGAGGTGGGCAAGCTCAGGGCTGCCGGGGCGATCAGGGAAGTTTTGTACCCCACTTGGCTGGCTAACCCTGTAGTAGTGCCTAAAGAAGGGAATAAACTTCGCATGTGCGTGGATTTTACCGATCTTAATCGTGCATGCCCCAAGGATCCCTTCCCTGTACCCTGTATCGACCAGATAGTTGATTCTACCGCTGGTTGTGACTTGTTGAGTTTTTTGGATGCTTTCTCCAGCTACCATCAAGTCAAGATGGCGGTCGAGGATGAGGAAAAGACAACGTTCATCACCCCGGTTGGCTGTTATTGCTATACATGCATGCCTTTCGGGTTGAAGAACACGGGCTCCACATTCCAGCGCGCCCTGCGCGAATGTTTGGGGCCCCAACTAGGCCGCAACGTGGAGGCCTACATGGACGACATCGTCATCAAATCGAAGCGTAGGGACTCGCTGGTTGATGACCTGCGGGAGACGTTTGACAACCTCCGCAGGATCAAGCTCAAGCTGAATCCTGATAAGTGCACCTTCGGTGTCAACTCCGGGCAGCTTCTGGGTTTCTTGGTTTCACACCGGGGGATACAGGCCAACCCGACCAAAATAGAAGCCATCGAGAAGATGGAGGCCCCCCGCAAGGTGAAAGATGTCCAGCGCCTCAACGGCTGTGTTGCCGCGCTGGGACGTTTCGTCTCCAGGCTCCTTGCCTTTCTTCCGGGTAATGAAGAAGAAGGGTCCAGTCGACTGGACCCCCGAGGCCGAGGCGACGTTCCAGGAACTCAAGCAGTACCTGAGGTCGCCGCCCTCCCTCGTCGCTCCCAAGCTGGGCGAGCCGCTGCTACTCTACCTAGCGGCGACTGACCAGGTGGTCAGCTCGGTGCTGGTTGCCGAGAGGGAGGAGGACGTCCCGGGGACTGGGGCGGCAGGGCAGGGGGCTGAGTGGCCTCCGGCAACCACCTTAGACCCGGGGACCGCCCCTGAGTCGACAACCTTGGCACCGCGGAAGCGGTCGGTGCAGCGCCCGGTGTACTTCGTTAGGACGGTGCTGCACGACGCGCGGACAAGGTACCCTCAAGTACAGAAGCTACTTCTGGAGATTCTCCTTGTGTCCCGCAAGCTGCACCACTACTTCCAGGTGCACCGTGTCACGGTGGTGTCCAGGTTCTGCCTCGAGCGAGCCCTCACCAATCGTGAAGCCACCGGGAGGGTGGCCGAGTGGAGGATGGAGCTGTCAGAATTCGACCTCCGCTTCACCAACTCCAAAAGCATTAAGAGTACGGCCCTGGCAGACTTCGTCGCGGAATGGACATCTACGGGCGTAGAAGAAAGCGAGCCGGAGACCAGCCTTCCCGGCAAGCTGGATGAGGGCCACTGGGTCCTCTACTTCGACGGTGCGTTCAGTCTTCAGGGAGCGGGGGCCGGGGTCGTCATCGAGTCACCAACAGGGGACCAGTTGCGGTTCGCTGTTCAACTCGACTTCACCAACTCCACCAACAACACGGCGGAGTACGAGGGCCTGCTTGCCGGGTTGCGGGTAGCGGTTGCCCTCGACATCAAGCACCTGGTTGTTCGCGGCGATTCCCAGCTCATGATCAACCAGGTGAACAAGGACTATGACTGCCCCCAAATGCCGCCGTACGTGGAGGTGGTACGCAAGCTGGAACGAAAGTTCAAAGGTTTGCGCTTCGAGCACGTCAAGCGGAACGATAACTTCACTGCCGACGAGTTGGCCAAGATGGCAGCAGAATGCCGGAAGCCTCCGGCAGGGGTGTTCTGCCAGAATCAAGTGGCTCCTTCAGTCGCTCCCCAGCCGGCTGCCGGGGACGCCCCTCCGGCAACCGAAGGAACCCCTGCATCAGCAGGGGTCCATGCCGCGGATATGGCAGCATGCGTTGGCAGGGGGATTCCCCCCTGGGCGGAAGAAATTGCCCGCTATTTAAAAGGGGAGGCTCTCCCGGAGGATGACGTTGCCGCGGAGCGTATAGCGCGGCAAGCCAAGATGTACACTGTGGTAGATGTTAACATCTATCGTAGGCGTGCGAATGGTGTCAAACTCATCTGCGTGCTGAAGGAAGAAGGGTGCGCACTGTTGGAGGACATACATCGAGGCACATGTTCACACCATGTGGCCTCCCGGGCTCTAGCCGGCAAGGCTTTCCGGCATGGCTTCTACTGGCCCACGGCCTTGGCCGACGCAGATCGGCTGGTGAGGACGTGCGAGGCGTGCCAGTTCCACTCAAAGAAGAGCAACCAACCGGCGCAGGCCCTGCATGTCATTCCATCCTCATGGCCTTTCGCGGTCTGGGGGCTGGACATCGTCGGCAAGCTACCAAGGGCGGTTGGCGGTTACGAATATTTGTTCGTGGCCATCGACAAGTTCTCCAAATGGGTGGAGGTGGAACCAGTGCGGAAGGTGACCGCCCAGGCGGCCATCAAGTTCTTCAAGGGCATTGTATGCCGGTTTGGTGTTCCTAACAGCATCATCACCGATAACGGCACGCAATTCACGAGCGTGGCGTTTCAAGCCTACTGTGAAGACATGGGCACTAAGCTGCGCTTCGCGTCCGTCGCTCACCCGAGGAGCCACGGACAGGCGGAGCGAGCCAACGCAGAGGTGCTGGGGGGGCTCAAGACGAGAACCTTTGACAAGCTCAAAGGCCACGGGAAGCACTGGATCGAAGAACTCCAGCCCATGCTGTGGTCCGTCCGGACTGCTGCCCCTCGAGCTCAAGTACGGATCTCCCCAAGTACGCGCGTACGGCGACACCAGCCAACACGAGCAAAGGGTCGATGATCTAAACTTCATCGAAGAGCTTCGATGCCGGGCTGCTGTGCGAGCTGTGCGCTACCAGCAGGGACTCTGTCGTTATCACGACAGGCGAGTCCGTCCCCGGGGGCTCGAGAACGGAGACCTTGTCCTGCGCCGGATACAAGGAACGAAGGCCGGGAACAAGTTGACTCCGAAATGGGAGGGCCCCTTCCGGGTGGCGCAGGTGACCAGGCCGGGGCTGTCCGCCTGGAAACCGAAGACGGCTTGCCGGTGCCCAATAGCTGGAATATTGAGCACTTGCGCAAGTTCTACCCGTGAAGCGGCGGAGCCCGACCCTCAGGTGATGCCTCCAATGCATACCTCTCGAACTAGTGTAACCGGGCAGCCCCCGTGTGTAAACCGCTAGTTAATCGTGAATAAAGATAAGTGTTTCGCCCCCGAGCTTTGGTTTTGCCTTGTTCATTCGCCTGTTTTCCCCTCTTTTGCCTCCTGCTTTAAGTGCCCAAAGGTGTCGTTCTATACTTGGTTGTGAGCAAGGGGCTGCCGTGGCCCCAAAAGGAAAACCCGTTGCCGGATCGTTCCGGCACGGGCCATGCTGTTGGCGGGCTTCCCGCAACGTGCATCACTGGACATGCCGTTGGCGGGCTTCCCGCAACGTGCATCACTGGACGTGCAGTTGCCGGGCCTCCCGCAGCTTGCACCGTGCAGTCACTGCGCCTGGGAAAGGAAATGCTCACGTCCAAGTTTGGCATCGACCCCTTTGTGCCCGAGGGCTGGGAAGCAGGAGGGATTTATCTGATCTACCTGTGTTGCTTGTTTTCGTAAGTTTCGAAAAAACATTGCAGCACCTCGGGCCTGGTAAGAGTCTGACCTGCAGGAAAGGGTGGAATCTTTTACGCTGTGGTGCCCGTGAGCTGCCCACGGGTCGCACCATACACCGGTGCCTTGTGGTGCGAGAGGACCGCCACACAAGGGGTTCACCGCACTCTGAGGCTTCTGAGTTGACAGGTTGCCGCCACGTGTGCCGCGGTTATCCGGTAAGCATGGCGGCGGAAACTACGCCGTGTTCGAGGGAAGGGCGCCACGGTGCTGCGCGGGTCCGTCGCGCGTTGTGGCCAACCTCCCTCCCGCACCTATAAAAGGCGCGCCCCAACCGTGGAACGGCTCAGAGCGAAGCCGAGTTCGGGGCCGTTAGGGCGGGTGGTGCCACGGAGGCGCGGAGGTGGTGCTTCCCGCCTGCGCCTAGCGCCGGCGGGTTCGCTGCCATCGCGCCCCTGCTGCATCACCCCATCGAGCCAGCCCCGAGGGATGCTACAAAGGCACGATGGAAGAGCATGCCATCTGCGTCCTGCGCCGACGGGTGCACTGCCGTTGTGCCCCTGCTGCGCTTCCTCACGGGGGCGGCTCCTGGGCGAGGGTCGCCGCAGAGGCACTGTGGGGGTGCATCCCCTCAGCGTCCAGCGCCGACGGGGTGCATTGCCACAGTGCCCTTGCCGCCACCTCCGCAAGGAGCAGGGGCTACCGCGGAGACTCTATGGTAGTGCGTGCCATCCGTGCCTTGCGCCGATGGGTGCATTATCATAGAGACCCGGCCGCATTCCCTTTGAGAGGGCCTTTTTCGGGCGCGGGTCATTGCGAGGACGCTGTGATGGTGCCGGTGCCGGCGCTCGTCGCCCATTCCGGCCCATCACCGCATCCCTGCCGCGGCCCTCGAGCAGTTTTGCTTCCGGGTAACAAGGGCCGTCACCTCCCTTGGGACGAGTTCTCCAAAAAAAAAAACCAGGTCTCCCCAGTTGCGGGTGCTGTCGCTGGGAGGCTATAATTTCCTCGCCACCCGTGCCTGCCGTTCGGGGTGCGGCGAAGCCGGCGGCGAGGACGTTATAGCCGTCTCGCGGCTACTCCCAGGGCGGAGTCCTCCTAAGCCAGGGTTCTTCCCTGAAAGCCAGGGTCCGCCCCTGAAGGCGAGGGTTGCCGCGTGAGCGTGGTGGTAGCATCGTCGGCGGCAGTTGCCTCTGGTGGCGATCCTGCCCCCGCGCTCCCGCCGCATCCCTCAGAGATCGTTTCCCTTGAGCAGGTACACAAGGTGGTTTCCTACCAAGGCAGTGCCCTGTCTGCACTCTACCGCCGAGCGTCACGAGACATTGGACCGAACGGAAAAGCTAAGTATCTAAACATGAACGCTGAATTCGCTAAGAGCTGAACAAAACTGAGCACTGTCTCGCTGGGTGCGACCCCGAGTCCCGCACGTAGCCGGAGTGTGAAAAGGGACGCTTGCGGGGGGAGTGCGCTCCCCGTGTGGCTTTGCGGGTCCGTCTCGGAGGGGCACGGCTTGGAGTAGCTACCCCGCAAGCGGAGTGGCTCCCCGCTACCGCTTGCCCCCAGGTTGGCACCACGGGTCTGTCCCGGGTCCCTGGTCTGGTCAAGGGTGGGGCACGCGCGAGTCCCCCACAACACAAGGCAAAATACGCGAAGGCTAAAAGGGGCCACCCTGTCAGACAGCATCAGGAACAGCGAACTTGTCGAAAAGTTTACTCAACTAAGAGTTAGCGCTGCTTCGCCAAGTGTGGTCCCGGAACCTGCGCGTGGCCGGGGTGTGAGGAGGACACTTGCGGGGGGAGTGCGCTCCCCATGTGGCTCCCGGGTTTGTCCCGGGAGGGCTTGGAGTAGTTACCTCGCAAGTGAAGTGGCTTGCCGCCTACCGCTTGGCCCCAGGTCGGCACCACGGGTCCGTCTCGGGTCCCTGGTCTGGTCAGGGGTGGGGCGTGCTAGTCCCCGGCAACACAAGGCCAAGCACGCAAAGGCTAAGGGAACCACCCCGCGAGCAGCCTCGGGAACGAGGGACAAAAATTGAGCAAATTAACAAGCTTGATTGATTAAGTACCGAACGATTACATGGACTGATCAAAAGGTCATTGTTCAAACGGCGCTAAGCGCCATACTGCAGGGAAAACAAACAGAAGAAGGTACAGTGGAAGCAACGAGCACGGCTGGGGGCTGCGGCAACTAGTTGTCGCCGTCTTCGGCCGGGGGGTCGACGGGGGGATCAGGCTCCGGCTTCATCTGCATCCGCTCGACGACCTCGTCAACAAACTTGCGCACTGCTTGGGTGTGTGTGGGCTCGTCCTCGCTGTCGGACCAAGCATCCAGCAGGGACTCGAAGGGGAATTCCGGGTCCTGGAGATGAATCCGCCGGAGGATTGTCCCGGCAACCTTCCGAGCGCAGTTGGCGACTTCGTTGGCGCCATACTTGGCGATCCAGATATCGAGCGCCCCGAGCTTCCCCACCAAGTTGGAGAAGAAGGGGATCAGCGTCGTGCCGTCCGTGCCGTCCACCTCCCCCGCCTGCAGCTCGAACTTGGGCAGCAGGTCGCGCAGCGACTGGGCGATCTTCGCCAGCTTCTCCATCTCGAGCTGCCGCTGCCCGATCAGCGTGCCCTGATGGAGTCGGGTATCTTGCGCGGCCTTCTTGGCCTTGCTGACGCGGCCCTCCAGCTTCTCAAGCTCTAAGGCCTATGTCGCGTTGGCCTCGCCGGCCTTGGCAAGCTCTTCCCGGACGGCGGCCAACTCGTCCTCAAGCCCGGCCGCTCTGCCTTTGGCGGAGTTGAGCTCGGCCTCATGCTGAGCTGCCGCTCTCGCCACATCCTCGGCAGCCTTGACCTGCACCTCCATCAGGACGCGGAGGCCTTGGATTTCACCGCGGTAGTTGGCGATCAACTCGCTCTTCTCGTCCAGCCGTGCCTGGGCCGTCGCGAGCACCTCAGCATGCTCCTCCCGGGACGCTTCGAGAGTAGCCGCCATCGTGTCGACCCTTCCCTGGAGCTCCGCGCGCTGGACCTGCAGTTGCCGATTAAAGCTCGGCCTCCGGGACTACCGGCTCCCGTGCAGCCTCCAGGGCTTGCCGGGCTAGCCGCGCCTCCTCTTCGGCGAGGCGCGCCTCCTCGCGCAGCCGGGAGAGTTCGTGCCGCTATCTCTCCACGGCCTCCCACATCTCGCCGAGTTGATTCTTGACGGCGGTGTGGCGCTTCCTCACCTCGTTGTAGGAGGTGACGAAGGCGAACTGCTAGTCCCAGACGGCGTCCAGGAACCGGTGCCCCCGCTCAAAGACACTTGGATCCCACGTAAGGGGGTTCCAAGCGACCCCCGCAAGGGTGCCAAGGTCGGTGCCGGGGAGAGCCCCCGAGGATGAAGAAGCCCCTGCTGCCGAAGTGGGACTGGACGCGGGATCGCCAACTTGCTCCCGGGGGTCTTGCCATCCTTCCCCGGAACCTTCCCCCGCGCCTGCGCTCGGGGACACCGGGGTTGGAGAGGGCTCCCCGCTCCCGGCAAGCGTTGCCTCCTGTTGGGCGACAGGTGAGCCCGTGCCTACCACGTCCGCGGCTTTGGGCGCATCTCCAGGAGCCGTCACGGCGCCGACGGCATCCTCTGCTGCCGCACCCGTGGCACCCGGGGTACCACCGCTGCGCGACGCGTGGTCCCCCTATCCCGGGTTCCCGGGAAGGTCTCATCCCGGGGAGCGTCTGTGAGCTCCCCGGCAAGCTACCAGTTCGAAAGGGGCTAGCGGGGCTTCGGGGAATATTCCCGCTCGGGCACCTCCCGGGAAGCTGCTTCCCGGGAGGAGGTTCCCGGGTGCGCTGGGCCCGAGTGCTTCCTGGGGTCGACTTGCGGGGACTGGAGGTTCCCGGGCACGTGCCCCTGCCTCGGGTCATGGGGCCCAGTGGACAGCGCCACGCGGGCGCGTGGCGGGCGCGGGACGCGCGATCCCAGCAAGGCAAGGAGTAAGGCATGCGGCTTAGTAAACGAGCCGACCGACGAGTAGTTACCTGTCCGATCCAAGGAACAGTGGTTGTCCAATCCTACCCTAGGGTCTTAGGCCCCTAGCAGCGGAGGTGGCACCCATGCATGCCACCAACTCACGGGGGAAGTTGCATGCCTCCCCATTAGACACTTGTAGCTCATGCACCGTGGCACGTGTGGCATCCCCTTGTGTATAAAAGGAGGACCCATGCTAACGGTCAAAGGGGTTAGACGGTGAGGAGGTTGGACAGTTGGTAGGTTAGTGAGTTGGTCAGTTGGTTCCAGTAGACAGCCAGCAGAGTGCAGTAAGGGGTACTTAGACATGGAGAGGAAGTCCGGGAACTGGCCCGGCAACTTGTAAACGTTTCACCCGCAATCAATATCAGTTCAGACAGGCAGGACGTAGGGTTTTACACCTCCGGGTGGCCCGAACCTGGGTAAAAAACGTGTGTGCACTTGTTCTTGTACCCGCACGCACCCTTAGCATTCTGTCTCACCGGCCCCGTAGGGCCTCATCGGCCGTGCCGGCGATCACCGGGTCTCCGCCGCAGACGCCCCTACCGAACCTAAAAGGGGGACGTGGCCGCACGCCCCCGGTGTCGAAGCACCGAG
This sequence comes from Brachypodium distachyon, assembly GCF_000005505.3. Lineage (NCBI taxonomy): Eukaryota > Viridiplantae > Streptophyta > Magnoliopsida > Poales > Poaceae > Brachypodium > Brachypodium distachyon. The sequence goes on along the minus strand of NC_016132.3, from coordinate 12,146,092 downwards.
CGACGACACAGGCCACAGAAGCTGGAGCCCAAACAAACAACAATTTTTGGCCCAGATTCTAGCAACGGATCCCATGGAGCGCTCCTCAAAAATGAACTAGTGACCGAAGCTGCGATATGGGCAAGGGGTCTTCCAACCGGATGTAGCTCCAAAACTGACCATTTACTAGCCCAAAACTGCACCGTCCCACCAAACCACATGTAATGTCCAAAATGCCACAATACGGTTCCGTGCTTTGTTTCTCCTCTCCCCAGCCACATCCCGAAGCAAAGCAACCCACCCGGCCACCCGAAGACTCCTCTCTCCTCTCAAGATGGTGAACTAGGGTTCTTCGGGCTCCCCTCACCGGCGCCGTCGGCCGACCATCGTGCTTCTGCCGGCTCCGCCACGCCCCGCCGCTGCTTTGCCGGCCCCGACGCCCCGCTCCGCCGCCCCCACGCCTGACGCTCCTGCTCTGCTGGCCTCCACGCCACGCTCGGCCGCCCCCGACGCCCAGCTCCACACTACCAAGGTAAGAGAGCAGCTGGCTTCCCTGCCCCCTCCCCCTGTTCCCTCTGCACATCTAGTGATGTTTCTGAAAATGGAGATTTTTTTGTGCTTTTGTTGGTAGCTTTGTCAATGTATTAGTGCGAAATGAGCATAATTTCCAGTGATTGGCACTCATGTTGATGTGTACATGTGCAACTTTTTTGTCTAAATGCTCACTGTTCTTTGATGTATATATGGGATACAATATAAACTGTCTAGATGGAACCTGTGAAGATGCTATCGCGGCTAGAATTTTTTGTGAGTGCGTCGCGAAACAAGTTCATCTTGGAAATAGGCCAACCAAATTCTTGAGTGCTACCGACTACAAGAACTTAGTGGCAGATGTCAATGCTCAGACAGGAAGAAACTATGAAAGAAGGCAGCTGAAAAATCGTTGGGACGATTTGAAGGCTATTTATTCGGCATGGGTGTTCTACAAATTGAAGGCATTTGGACTTGGATGGAATGAAGAAACACAGACCATAATAGCTGACGATGAGCAGTGGGCTGAATTGATCAAGGTATAAAATTGGAAGTGGAAGTGAGGGTGAATCTGCCATAGGAGGAAATAGTTGAGAGAGAAGATATATCAACAATACATGTATGTTGTTTTTGTTGCTGTCACTCACTTCCAGAAATATCTAATGAAAAACAAAAGGACAGGGGCAAGGTATACTGGATAGCAGTGTGTTTATGATAGTTTGGGGCCTTCCAAAGATTCTATAAGATGTTCAGAATGCATGGGCCTTGTTTTGATGCATTGCATGAGACTTTGGTACGCGACTATGGGTTGCAAGAAACAAGAAACATGTGTTCTGAAGAGGCCCATGGGATGTTCTTGTGGACCGTTGGTAGCCCACAGTCCGTGAGTCAAGTTCAGAATCGTTTTTAGAGGTCCACTGAAACCATCAATCGGAAATTCAATCATGTGTTGAAGTGCTTGAGTTTATTAGCTGCAGACACATTAGACCATTTGATCCCCAATTCAGAAATGTGCATGAGATATTGCAGATCTCATGGTTTTATCCTCACTTCAATAATTGCATTGGTGCTATTGATGGGACATACGTACCTGTTATCATGCCTGCTAAAGGCACGGTTAACCATGTTGGTCGAGCTGGTTATGCAACACAGAATGTTATGGCGGTATGTGACTTTGACATGAGATTCACCTCAGTCGTGACTGGATGGCCAGGCTCAGTACATGACACAACGATATTCAAGGATACAGCTTGGACAAGTATAAAGAAAAATTTCCTCATCCTCCAAGAGGAATAATTTTAAAAAAAATTGCAGAAGTCCAGTTCACATTTTATAGTCCGTTCTTTTGACTCACACTTGCCTTTGTATAGGTAAATTCTATCTTGTTGATTCTGGATACCCAATCATACTGGTTATCTAGGACTGTTTAGAGACACGAGGTACCATCTACTTAATTATCATCGTGAAGCGCTGCAAGTGGTAGGAAGGAAATGTTCAACTATCTACATTCATCACTCAGAAATGTCATAGAACGATGCTTTGCTGTCTTGAAGCAAAAATGGCGCATGTTCAAAGCGAGAAAGCAAGCAAGAATTATCATTACTTGTGTGCCGTTGCACAACTTCATACGAGAACTACATGCCTCCCGGCCATGTCGTCAACGCAAGTGGTTGGAGCTATGTGGGAAGTCGGAATGCCACAATGGACTCATCTCGTGATAGAATTGCTGATGCTCTGATGGCCGCGAGAGATTAGCATTGTAATAGGTTAAACTAATGTACTGGCATGATGACCATATATTTTGCAACCAAACTATGTATGGACAATATATTAATAGTACACTATGGTTATTGTCATGCATACATTGTCTGATAGAGTCATCTGTAGCACAAAACAACTCTTAAACAACTAATTTACATGTAAAACAGTATAATTATCATTAATATCAAATCTATAGAAGTAACAGGGGAATTCAGGTCATTTCAGCACATTTCAGTTGCAGCTGCATCCGGACCAACCGCACAAACAAACAGGCATCAAACAGTTCCAACCTTTCAGCTGCAGCTGGCAGCCACAACTGATTCTGGAATCTGTAGCATGAAGCCGCAGTCCAAACAAACACAACCTAAATGAAATAAGAACAAGTCTACCAAAATATGGAAAATATTTTCTCCCCATGTCGAAAAAAATGGAACAAAATTATGTTCGTATTACACAAGGGAGCAAATGACGAGAGGCTTAGTCAAATAACAAGCCTTCACATACATACTGATATGTGCAATGCTTACAATACGCAGCGTTAAACATGACTAAGAGGATCATCCTGTTAAACAAAAAGACACGACTAATCAAGAGAGTTAACAACAAGCAAAACTTAAACCACATCAAGAACCCCATGGTCCACTGCGTACCCCACCACCGTCGTCTGCTTGTCCCCCCCTTTCTTGTACTCCCCATAAACGTAGGACGAGAAGGCCCAGAGGCAGAGCACCATGGCGACGGCCTTCTCCGGGCCGAAGTCGTCTCCAAACAGCAGCACCCCGGCGGCCACGTTGACCGCGAGCAGCGCCGTCATGCAGATGCCGCCGTGCAAGGACGTGGTGAGGAACACGGTCCCCGCCGTGCCCAGGAAGCACAGCTGCCAGCTGAGCACCGCCGCGCCGACCACCGCGTAGTAGGCCCCCGGGGACAGCTCCCACGTCGCCTCCACGACGAAGCCGCCGCTCCACGGCCACTCGCCTCCCGTGCCGGCGGCTCCAACGGCCACGGCAGCCGTGGCGACGGCCTCCATGATCACCTGCGCCTCCACCACCATGCGGAAGCCCGTCACCCCGCCGCGCCGGTACACGAGCTCGGCGGCCGGCAGGTAGAGCGCGAAGAGCAGCGCGGCGCCCAGAGTGGCCGCCACGCCCACCATGTAGTCCTGGCCGCCGCGGGTGCTTCTTGTTGTTGGTTCATCGGCAATGCCGTGGTGGCGGAGCGCGAGGAGGAGGGAGGAGAGGGTGAGGAGCACGACGGCGTTGACGTTGGCGAAGGAGAGCGGCGCCCGGACGAGGGCCGCGGCGAGGGCCAGCGTGAAGGCGAGCTGCATGGAGAGGAGCAGCGACGTGGTGGACACGGGCAGGTAGGAGGTGCCGCACGAGTAGAGCAGGTTGTTGAGGCCCATCACCAGGCCCAGCAGCACGCAGCAGAGGACCAGCCGCGGCGTGAACCCGCTGAACGGCCTGGCCCTGGCCGTGAACAGAAGGAGCAGCAGGAGCGCGGGGAAGCCGGCGGACTGGACGAGCGTCGCCAGCCACCGGTCCGCGCCGCCGTGCGCGAAGTAGAACCGGGAGAGCAGGCTGGACGACAGCGAACCCCCGAACAGCGCCGCGTAGTTCGCGCCCAGCAGCAGCGCGCCGCGCACGGCCCGTCCCCTGAGCACAGGAGCCGGTGGCTGCTGGAGCAGGGGTGTGGCAGCAGCAGCAGCAGAGAGCTGCTTGACGCCTGTGTTGTTGCCGTTGCTGCTAGCGTCCATCACGATTCAGTGTGAGAGGGACAGACAGCGAGAGGTTGTGTTCTCCACTCATGTTTTATGGTCTTCGGAGAGTCATCCGGGAGGGAGGTATTTCAAGGGGGATTTTTCCAGGGGATTCCCGGTGTAGTTTGGTGCGCCTTTGTTTTGTTTAAAAGCTCGGTCCCAGTTGGTGACACGCACACGGAGTGGACTAGCTCTTTCCTTGTACAAGTATGTTAATCGGGGCGCAATTATTTGCCCCCAAAAGGATATGCTTTCGCTATCAACTGACGTGTTCATTGTTTTCCCTTTTGGGCTTCAGGGGCCTACACATGTAATGTTTATGCTCCCCATATCATTATGCACTCAACATTGTCGTATGTCTGTGTGAACGGCACTGCAGATCCATCGTGTTGTTCACATGTGTCTAATCTTTTCCGTGGGGATGGATCACTGCAGGAATAGTATCTCCTTTGTCTCATGTGTGACATTTGCAGTCACAAGAAATTTCTCTGTGTCAGGGTACTACTACGGCTCTGCTCTGCATGCTAGAAACGTCGGCAGTCTGCACACCACATTTCTAGTCCGGCATTACATGTTCTAGCGTAATGCCAAATCAACATATCAATATACGTTCGATCTCATTGCAGCAACCTTGTGCTAAAGTTATCATGCGACACTATTATAGGAGTATTATTGCTCACCATGAATTGTGCGTCTGCGGAATCATCGTGGCCACGGCAAAACGTGTATCTCAGTATCTTGGTCTGGCCAACCTCAGTGAACCGCCGGTTGCCGTATCTAGCCGGTTTGGAAGGTCAGGTACCAGACGTCCAGACCTGAGTATGGAATTTTTATACTTTGTCCACATTTGCACAATTTTATTCGTTTTTGCTATATCTTAGTTTCCAGATTTTTAGTCAGTGATCAATCGATTGCTCAACCGTCAGATCTAAGTTTGTACTTTAAAATTTGGAACGAATGACGGAGAGGAGAGAGTAGTGATAGCGTTAAGATATTAATCTGGCGGTGAAAGATCGAGTACGTCACAGAGAAGGGGTGAATGTGACCAATTTTAAGTTTTTTTTAAAAATGAAAACTGAAGACAGTCACAGTACTTCAACAACAGAGATTATACTTAGCAAGTTTTAGAGTTGCAGCGGAATGAAGAAAGATGAACAAGTTTATAGCAGTACAGACAAGAATAGCAAGAACAGTTGTACTTCAATAGAAAATACAAGGGTGAGGAACGATATCACCAGAACACGAATACATAGAGATTTGTTTTCCGAAGTTCATATTGTTGGTACAATCCTACGTCTCTGTTGAGGGGGCTGAGTCACACAAGACTCGCGGACACACAAGTCCACCCAATTCTCCTGATCTAAGACCAAAGTCTCGCCCGGTTACTCGTGGCAGATCTTGACGTGATCTCCACACCTTCACAAACCGGTTGATGGCGAATCACAAGTTTCGATTGCTCTTCAACACTGACTCCTAGCCGTTTAGGTGATGCAAATCACCAAGAGTAATAAGCTTCAAGTGTTCGGCTAGAGAGGGGATCACATTCTTCACGCTCAGTTCAGTTCTAAGGGTTTTTTCTCGAGTGTACTTCAAAATAACTCCTTCGGGATCACCACCGAAACCGATCGGGGTGGGTCGGCTTATATAGTCTGGACCTCCGCCGATCTAGTCGTTGTGACCCGTTGGATAAAGTGATCCCTGAGACTCCAGCTCACATTTTATCTCTTTATCTCACAACGGTTAGATTACGTGGTCAAAACATAAAGCGACAAAGATTTTCAAACACATTTGAAATCAGAGTGAAGACTTCACGCGGAAGTTTCTGTGAAGTCTGAAATGCTTCATTCTTCACTCCGACGAAAAACACTCACACAAAAAAGTTTTCGCCTAAGCTGAACATGAAGAATAAGGTTTCACCTAAACCAGCTCCATGCTTCAAACCCCTCTTAATAGTACGGCGTTCCTATACTCAAGTAAAGAAAGAGCTACGGAGAGACCTATGATGAAAGCTACGCTTCACCATTCTTCTCCGTTCTTCACTGAGTTCTTCATACTTCAAGTCAGTACCTGTACTTCAATTTTTAGGGGTCGTCGATGCTGGCTAAACCAATTCTTCTGAGGAACTAAAACCTGAAACACTCCGTGTAACTCATTAGTTCCTCAACCATGTTGTCAGCATTCATCAAAACCCATACAGGGGCAAGGTTTCCCTTTAAGATGGCCCCAATACTATCGACTGAGATTTTAAGTCTTTTACCACTAAATACAAAGGGCTAACCTTTATTTTGCACCTAAATAAAACAAGTGTCATGTTATCATTCGTCGGACATTCACTCGAAATTTCAATAGCATAACAACAAAACAGCATGTTTTCAGCATTCCACCGGTGACAAATCACATAAACACACTATAGCAGTACACTATATGTGTTATAGTAAAATAAAACCCTTATATGGGCCGGACCGTAAATCCTACGTGGCGATGATTAAGTCAACATTTCTCAAGCATGAGTCAAGACGCCCACGTGGCGCGGTCAATCCTACGTGGCAAAGGAAGACAAGTCAACAAGTCAAGCCTGGTCCAAGGGTCAAATGAGCTAGAGTAGGGGGCAAGAAAGGTGTGAGGAGGGGCCTCCTAGTCCGTGGTGGACCATGAGCCAAGCCCCCCTTTTCTCATATGGTGCACACAAAAGCTATGGACTAAAGGAGCTACTTTTACCATTTTGCCCCCACTTTTCTCTCCCCCTCAACGGTAGCCATGGTCTTTTGTCATGGACCCCTAGGCTATAAATAACCCCCCCATGTGGGCATGTACCATGCACTCTCACTTGAATAAACTCAAGGGGAGAAGGCTAGAGTGCTCCCTCGAAGGTTTGCTCTCGTGCGCCGCTCTCGACTGAAAGTTGATCGGCCTCGAGGAAGCCTTCTAGGAGACTCTAGTTTCGAGGCCCCGAACGGGCCTTGGTTGGCTCGGGCTCGAAGGAGAAGGGGTTGGGTTAGAGTTCCGAGGGTATCCTAACCTCGATACTTGAAAAGACGCGTTCGGTCCAAATACGAGGCGGCCCCGACGAACCTCTTGCTAAAAGGTGTCTTGGGAAGATCCGCTCGGCTCAAGCCCTTGGCTAACAACCCCCTTGAAGCCTTTCCTAACATAGGATTAAGTCGCACCCGCAGGGTTGACCGAACCTATTCAAAAAATATCGACGTGTCAACTTGTTCAAGTGTACGGCGACCTTCGCTATAAGGCCGGCATACATGCCCTACTTTTATACCCGCACTTGTGCCATCAAGCATTGACACCCCTTACTCTAATTGTTGTCGAGATCAACAACAGTGGCGCCGACCGTGGGGAACCCTCGCCGCAAATGAAGATCTAATGGCCCCGACGAAGCCTACTTCATCGGGTCCCCAACTTGCCACGAAGTCTACACAGTTGCAAACGAGGAAAGCAAGTGCCGCGGGGGCTCCCGAGGAAGAATGAACCCTCACCAATCCGGACGTCGCTGCAAGCATGGTCGCCACGACGGAAGTCGCGGTCGCCCCTTCGCTACCGGCCGTCCCGGAAGGAACCAAGGTGCTCGAAACCGTCGTAGGCAGTCCCTCGACACTCACCAACGTAGTGGCAAGGATCGGCGAGCTGCCTACTATTGCCGCCCCCGCAGGGGATACGGAACTCGGCATGCCTCGCTCGATGGGCTTCGTGCCACCTTCCCTACAACTGTAGTGACCCTGCCCTCAGAACCTACAAGAGGAAACAATGTGGCGTCGGGAAAATCCGCGCCAGAAAACCAAGGAGTCCCGGCCTACGACCCCTCCAACCCGGGATTACCTCCACTGGCGCTCGCCGCAATCGCCCAAGGAGCTCCTTGGTATCATCCTTATTGGGGCTTTCTGCCGCAAGGCGCTCTCCAAGTCGCACACACTCAACATCAACCTCGCTTTGCAAGTGCCCCGCAAGCGCCCCTTGCTCCTCCCGTTGGGTCGAACAAGGCGGCCACCGGGTACCACCTCAAGCTGCTCCTCGCGGGGAACGAGACCCCAACGTGCATGGAAACGAGCAAGTGGCGGAATCCGGAGCCCGTGCCGGCGGCGAAAGGAATTCCCGTCGACGCTCCGACCCTCCAAGAAAACGCCGAGATCATTCTCCAAGCGACCCCTCTAGCGACGAAAGCGACGAGGGAGGACCTCGCCACCGAAGGAAACGAAAGAATTGGCCGACTTGCAACCCGCTCACGCAGGAGATCCAAGACGCGCATTTTCCACCAAGGTTCAAGCCACCCACAATACGGCCGTACGACGGGGAGTCAAATCCTCTTCAATTCTGGGATGTCTACTCCACCGCCATACGGGCCACCGGGGGAGGTCCCGTCGAGATGTGCAACCTCTTTCCGCTCGCGCTCACCGGAATGGCGCAAACTTGGTTTTATAACCTGCGGAAGAACTCTGTGCACTCGTGGGAACGCCTCCAAGAGGTCTACATCGTCAACTTTCAAGGAAACTTCAAAGAGCCCGTGCAGGCTCACGAGCTATACGCTGTGAAACAAAAGCCGGGGGAATCCCTCCGAAGCTTCTTCCATCGCTTTGAGAAGATACGAAGCCAAATCGCCAACCCGCCGTCGACCACCGTGATCGACGCTTGCATGCAAGGTCTTCTCCAAGGAGAAGTGAATCGGGCCCTAAGTTGTAACCCTCCAAAGACGACCGAGGAGCTCTATCGAATCTTGCAAGAATACACCCGGGGCGAAGACGGGGACATCGCCAAAAAGGACGTGTCGCGCGCCGCTCCTGAAGGAGCTCCCTCGTCCGACAAACCCCCTGCGCCTACTTCGTCTTCCAAGAAGAAGAGGAGGTGGGGGAAAAAGGCCCCCGGCGACCAAGCCCGGAAGATTTTTGCCGTCGAAGGACAAGCACCATCCCAAAAGACTTGGCAACCAAAGAAGCCACCTCGCCCCGCCGAGGGGGGAACTGGGAGATGCCTCATCCACAACTCGGCAAGCCACAGCACCGAAGAATGCAACACTCTCATCGCAGCTTGCGAAGAGTTCCAGGCACGAATGTAAGCCCGGCGCAAGGATGAGAAGACAGCCGAGGCTGCACGCCCTGCCAACGTCCTTGGCACTGACCCAGCATCCAAGGAGGATAATCTCCCTTTCCAGGAACCCGCACATCATGTCGGAGTGATACTCGGGGGCTCCGCCACGGGACGGGGATCAAAGCGACAACGCAAGGAGTATGCTCGCGAAGTCAATGTCGTGGAAACCTTCACCCCGACACCACCACCCAAGTGGGCGAGCGTGCCAATTGCCTTCACCGAAGAAGACGCCAAGGGGATACGCTTCCCACGTTACGATGCCCTCTTTGTGATGGCGATCGTCGCCAATTGTGAGCTCAAGAAGATTCTTGTGGATGGTGGGAGCTCCGCCAACATCCTATATCTGTGCACATTAAAGAAGCTAATGGAGCCACAGGAGGGATAGAAGAACGGCTCGCTTCAGCCATCCCTTTATCCCCTCACCGGTTTCGTGCCGGGGAAGTCCATTCAGCCGCTCGGACAAATTGAGCTCCTCACAACCTTCGGAGACGCCACAAATCATCGAACTAAGCTCGTACGCTTCGACGTGGTGGATATGGAGGCCTCCTTTAATGCCATCCTCGGGAGGACGACGCTAAACCGTCTTTGCGCCACCATCCACCACAACTTCTTGTGCACAAAGATCCCAAGCCCGAAGGGCGTGATAACGGTCCCCGGCGAGCAACCTTCCGATAGGAAGACACTCTACCGCCATGAGACCAAGTGCGCCAAAACGGGAGAATCATCCAAGAGTATTAACTTGCTTTCAAACGCGGGAGCATCCGAAACAAATCCCCACGAGCGCTACATCCCCAAGCCTCTCCTCGAAGCAGAGCTCAAGGAAGTACGCGTCTCCCAAGATGACGCCACGCGCATGGTGAAGATTGGAGCCGAACTCCCGAGTAAACTCGAGGAAGAACTCGTCGACCTGCTTCGGAAGAATTCTGACCTCTTCGCTTGGTCACCTTCCGACATGGGAAGAGTCCCGCGCGACGTCATGGAACATTGTCTCGCCGTGAGACCCGACAAAACTCCCGTGAAGTAAAAGTTTCGGAAGCTCTCCACCAAGCGAAGCGAAGTCATCAAACAAGAAATCACTAAACTCTCCAACACCGGGCTCATCTGAGAAGTTTGGCACCCCGAGTGGTTGGCCAATCCAGTCTTGGTAAAGAAAGCCAACGGCAAGTGACGAATGTGTGTCGACTTCATCGACTTGAACAAGGCATGCCCCAAGGACGACTATCCGCTCCCTCGGATCGACCAACTAGCCGACTCCACGGCAGGATGCGAAAGGTTGAGCTTCTTGGACACCTATTCAGGGTATCACCAAGTCCACATGGCCAAGGAAGACGAGGAAAAGACCAGCTTCATCACTCCAGTCGGCACCTTCTGCTATCGCAGAATGCCTTTTGGATTGAGGAACGCCGGCGCAACTTTCCAACGCCTAATTGGGGAGAAACGCCGAAGTCTACGTTGACGACGCCGTCATCAAAAGTCAAGTTGCGAAGACCCATCCACAGGACCTGCAGGAAACCTTCGACAATCTCCGCAAGTACGGCGTAAAGCTCAATCCGGAGAAGAGCACATTCGGAGTTCGAGGAGGAAAACTCCTGGGCTTCCTTGTCTCTCAACGAGGGATCGAAGCCAACCCGGAGAAAATCCGGCCATCATGGAGATGGAGCCTGCTCGCTCCGTCAAAGATGTGCAACGCCTAGCGGGAAGAATGGCGGCCTTAGGACGATTTGTCACCCGTTCCGCCGAGAAGGGTCTTCCTTTTTTCAAAGCCTTGAGAAGCCTCGACAACTTTGAGTGGACCGATGAAGCTCAAAGGGCCTTCGAAGAACTCAAGACCTATTTGTCGACCCCTCCGCTTCTCACGAGCCCGAAGCAAGGAGAGCCTTTGCTGCTGTACCTGGCCGCGACCCCGGTCGCCGTAAGCGCCGCACTCGTGAAGGAGGAAGACGGGTCACAACGCCCAGTATATTACGTGAGCGAAACCTTGGGAGGAGCAAAGGGTCGATACATCCAGATCGAGAAGATCGCATACGCCCTCCTCATGGCCTCTCGAAAACTCCGTCATTACTTCATGGGCCACACAATGATGGTGCCAACTATCTTCCCACTCCAGGAAGTCTTCGGCAATAAGGAAGCCACCGGAAGAATCGCCAAATGAGCCCCTTTCTCGCTAGAACTCTCGGCGAGAACGGCCATAAAATCGCATCCAAAATCGAGCCCCCCGAACCACATTGGATAATGAGCTTCGATGGCTCCAAGCCCCGAAGGAAAAATCTTGGAGTACGCTGCCCATCTTGACTTCAATGCCACCAACAATATGGCAGAATATGAGGCGCTACTTCTCGGGATTCGACTGGCCAAGGCCATGGGAGTCCGACGCCTTCTCATCCAAGGAGACTCCCTACTGGTGAGACTTGATGAAAGGATGAAGAAATATATCGAAGAAGTTCGCATGATGGAACGGTATTTTCTGGGCATGGAGGCGCGACGCATTCCACGAGGAGAAAATCATCTAGCCGACAGGTTATCCCGAACGGCTGGTTCCAAAGAGCCACTGCCACCCGGTGCATTTTTCAAAGTAATTCGCGCCCATCCATAAAGGAAGAAGCCGACGCCCTTGACGAAGCTTCAAAGACCAGCATGGTCATCGACGCTCCACCCTCTTGGATGACACCGATTATCCGCGCCTTGAAAGGTGAGGTGGACGAAGAAGCAGAAGGCCCAAGCGCCAAAAACTCTGCTCGCAAAAGCCAAGATGTACGTCCTCCTCGACGGCATTCTATACAAGAAGGGAGCGGCCGCATTGCTTAAGTGCATAACTCCTGACCGGGGAGCCGAGCTCCTCCTCGAAATCCATTTGGGAATATGCAACCACCATCTTAGCCACCGTGGCAAAAGCCTTACGTCAGGGATTCTATTGGCCAGCCATGGTACAAGACGCAATCATCATATTGCGGAAATGCGAAGCTTGCTAGAAAATGGCTAAGTCAATCCATGCGCCCGTGACTTCCCTGAAGAATATCCCAATAACATGGCCACTTGCACGCTGGGGAATGGACCTTCTCGAGCCCTTCCCCGCATGCAACGGGGGCTGCAAATACCTCGTGGTGACGATTTATTACTTTTCCAAATGGATAGAAGCAACGCCGCTCAGCAAGATCACGTCACCCAGGTTGTTCAATTTTTTTTCTGGGAAAACATCATATGCCGATATGGCGTCCCGCGAGAGCTAACCATGGACAATGGCAAACAGTTCGACTGTGCGGAATTCATCAAATTCTGCGAATGACTTGAGATCAAGCTGCACTTCGCATCTGTAGCTTACCCCAAGAGCAACGGCGCATGCGAAAGGGCGAATGGACTAATCCTCCAAGGACTCCACCAAAGGGTAGAGCACACAGTTTAAAAAGCAAGGGGAGCATGGGGAGAAGAACTCGCTAGCGTGGTTTGGGGCATACGCACCTCCGTAAGCCGTTCCACGGGCCGAACACCATTCTCTTTGGTGTATGGAGCCGAAGCAGTTCTTCCCGCCGAGGTCGAGTTCCGCTCACCTCGGGTCGAAAGGCTCCAAGAAGCCACCCCAATTGCCTTCATCAAAAATGAAGAGCATCACAAGACGGCCGTCGATCTTGTGGAAGAAGCTCGTGACAAAGCTCTCATGAGGCATGCCGTCTACGAGCAAAGTGCCGCACGCTTCTAGAACACAAGAGTGCGGGAACGAGGCTTCTCCCAAGGAGATCTCATGCTGAAAAAGAATGTCGACCCAAAGCTCCAGCGCAAACTCAATCCTAAATGAGAAGGACCATACCGCATCGCCGCAGTATTGGGAAATGGTGCATACCACCTCGAGAATATGAAAGGGCAAAAACATGTCCATGCCTGGAACGGCGACAAGCTCCGGCGTTTCTACACCTAAGAAGGACCTTCAAGGGCAATCCTTCCCGCTCCCGAAAGAAGACTATCAGCGCCCAACCGACATTTTCCCTATGAAACGTTGAGGGATCGTAAGCGCCAACGAGCCCGCGTCTACATAAGGCTTGTAACTGCCCATCGGGCCATACCTTAAGACAAGGAAGCAAGGATCAATAAAACAAGTCCTTGAGGAAAAATTAAGAGTGACACGAGACACTCACACCACTCATCGTCGTAAAAAGAGCCGCTGCCCCTATGCCGCTCACCGAGAAACACGGAAAGGCCTCCGTTGGCCCAAGCATCTTCTAAAAATGTCCACAGACATAGGTTGCTACTAGCGACTTGTTTCTTGGTGGATCCTAGCGTGCTTCGAGGCCATCCGCCAAGTAGAACCAAGTCCCCCGAGGGCCGGAAGCTTCTTAAAACGCATTTAATGAGAATCGTAAATAAGCGAGTTATGCATGAGCATACTTACCTCGGAGAACCGTGCTACCCATATGCGAGACGTCGCGCACGGGCCTGCATGATAGTAACCGAGTTAAGGCTCCATAATAATCGCGGGAAAGCATAACTTCCTGAAGTCCAAAGAGGGAAAGTTCCGCATGAAATTTCCCGAACGGCAGGTCGAAATGTCCGGATCACTACCGGCATATCGATAGAGACCCTCACAAGGGTACTAGGACCCATGGCTCGTAACCATGGCCTAAGGCGCTGAAGCCAAGTCGTATCCGAACGGCGACAGCAATTGATGGCACAAAAGTGCAATCATAGCGAACGATCGCGAGCTGTATAAACTAAGGAAATATAGTACTTCACAAGAAGGAAATATAGTACTCCAAGAAACACATGTTGAGCCAAGTTAACATTTTCGATAATGTCGACCACATGGTGAAACATGAGAAATACATGCTGAGCTAAGTTAACATTTCCGATAATGTTGGCTACACAGTGAAGCATGAAACACAACAAAAAAGCTGCCTTACAACCTCTACGACTAAGAGCCTAAGCATGCTAGCCATGAGGCTAAGTCAGGTGCAGATATGCAATATCGCATAAGTAAGCAGCTGAGGTACATGACCACCTCCGAGGGCGACAAGGCTCACACCTCACCGTCACCCTCCTGAAGAGCGGGCTCAAGGTAACGCACGAAGCGTCGAGCCTGAGCGCGGAGAGGAGCACCCTGGTCCGCCAGAAACTTCTTCGCCCAGTGAGACATCTCACCCTCAAGACTGCTCATCCCGGCACCGCCGTCAAGGACTGCCGCAACCGCCAACGAAACAAGTCGGGCACCCGTACTCAAGAGGCACTTCTTCACGGTAGGCTCAATGAGCTCCACCTGGTAAGTAAGCACCCTGCTCGCCTCATCCACCATGCGACACGGAGGAAGATCCGGCTGGGGAACAATCCTCAAGCAAGTCATCGTCTCCCGAATCTCGGTGGCCTGGGCAAGCAAAAGCGAAACCACCTCGGGAGGACGACCTGGAGGAGGACGAGCACGAAGAGCAAGCATCAGGCCGTCACCCGCTGCCGCCAACTCCACCTTGAGGGAAGCAGCCTCCACGCAGGCATGCTCCCTATCAAGGTTGGCCACCACCAAGTCCTCCTCAACTCGATGGGTCCTCGCGACCTCGTCTTTCTAGCGCTCCTCAGCAAGCCGAGCCCTGGTCTCCATGGCCGCGAGCTCCGCCGAAACGCGGGAAAGCTCGGCCTCCACGGCCTCGCACCGCACCCTCTCCGAAGCCAACTCACAAAAGGCAAGGGTAGGCTTGGACATCTCCACGTCCAAAGCAGCAGAAAGCGCCCCCACCTGAGTCTTGAGGGAAGGAAGGGCACCCACGGCCTCGGCCAAACCCCTCACCTGCAAAGAAGAGGGAGTTAGAACAAAGCTAACCGAAAGGACAAAGGGAGATACGTCACGGATGCTCACCAGCTCCAGTGTCGCGAAAGGGTCTCTCGCTCATCCTCGGCCGTCGGAAGTGCTCCATCCCTTGCTTGAGTCGAGGGCTCGCTGTCGTCGCACGGGGCTCCGACACCGGGGATGCGTGGGTACCCCCTTTTTAGGTTCGGCAGTGGGCTACAGGGATCGCTCCGGCGATCGCTGGCGGGACCAATGCGAGGCGTAGGAATGCACCATGAACGCTACCAAGGGCACATGCACACGCTTTTTACCCAGGTTCGGGCCACCTTGCAGTGTAAAACCCTACGTCCTGCTTGTCTGAGCTTGTATTACTATGAAATCGGCTATTTACAGGTTGCCGGGGAAGGGTCCCCGGGTGCTCTCTTTTTGGCTAAGTGCTCCTCGCTATTTTTAGCTACTACTAGTGGTGAACTGCGTGTTGGTTGAATGAACCAACCAACCTGCCCAAAGACCGAGCTAACTGAAAAACCAACCAAAGACTGAACCCTTTGACCGCTGGCGGGGGTCCTCCTTTTATAGCCAAGGTGATACCACAGGTGCCGCGGTGCATGGTTTACAAGTGGCGAGCAATGAGCTTAGGCAGCTACTCCTCGGTGCGCTGGCATGCATGCATGAGCACCAACCCCGCTGCTAGGGGTCTAGAGCCTAACAAATAGAACTGGGCAACCACTGTTCGCCTGACTAGATAGGTAACGCTCCTCCTGTCGGCTCATTAAATGCGCCGTGCGTCTCACTCCTTGCCCTGGCGAAACTGCACACTGGGCGCCTGGCATGCGCCCACGTGGCGTCACTGCTCTGCTCGCTCGGCCCCGTCCTCACAGTGGGACCCTGCGCCCGGGAACCCCTCCTCCCGGCAAGTGACTTCCCGGGAGGCGCCCAGGCAGGAATATTCCCCGAAACCCCGCTAGCCCTTCCGGGCTGGTAGCTTGCCGGGCAGCCTGTACGTTGCTGCCCGGGGTGAGACCCTCTCGGGAACTCAGCGATGCGACCCACGCGTCGTGCAACGGTGGTACCCCGGGTGCCACGGGTGTGACACTCGCCCTCGGGAACCCCGGGCTCCGTGGCCCTCGCACCTAAAAACAAACCAAGGAGATCATGTCAAAATCATTCGGAAAAAGAATGACGTGACCAAAAGATAGGGGCACTCACCCGAGGTAGGAGCATCATCCTCAGGGCGCTCGCGACCAATGGAGAACAACTAGACGCCCGCACCGCTGGCTCCGGTCGACAACTCCACCACTGAGTCGCTCCGAAGCCGAAGCCCGGTCTCACGAGTGAAAGCCTCAACCTCGTGACTTGATGGAGGAAGAACTTGCTCAAGTCCAATCTCCCACTTCATGTGCAGATCCAAGGTCACCCTCAGGGGGGACCTCAACTCGCCCACGACAGGATCCGCCGGATCCGCCGGGGCGTAGTCAAGAGAAGGAGAAGGAGTCGGAGGAGCCTTCCTCTTTCATCCACTCGACGGACGAGGTATCTTGGGGACCGGCGCAACAGGCACCGCCAAACCCAGCACCGTCATTCCCGCCTTCGCCTTCCCGCAGGAGTCTCGCAGCTTGGACCCCACCGCCAACATGGACGGTGTGGCCAAGCGGGAGTAGCGATCGCCCACTCGAAGAAGGCGACCAAGCTTCGGGTCCTGTTGCACAGGCACCATCTTCCCGAAGCACCTCGTGATGATGTTGTGGCATCCCCCCTCGCTGATCTTGGCCTCGTACTCACGGTGCTCTGGCCCGCCGTACGGACCTATCATCTGCGTGGCCCACAACGCCGCCCTCTCCTCGGAAAACATCGCTGAAAAAGACAAGCCAAAACCATCAAGTACCTTCACAAGGGAAAACAATCAAAGCACGAAGGGGAGAGGGGCGCCACTCATGTGCGGTGACGAGCTTTGGAGGACGGAAAGATCGAGGGATCCAATCACGGAACTCGGATGGCTCCTCATCATGAAGCGCCCCGCCATCACCATCTCCTCCATGAGGTCACGAAAGCTCCTCTCGGCGGACACCTCCTTGATCTTGGCCACCTTTCAATGGTCGGCTAACCGAGGATCGCCGGGGTGAGACACCTCTCTGAGACCTCCGGCCCTAGAGCGCCGGGGCAGATCACCCGTGTGCCGAAGATGGGTCATCGAAGTCCGGAGAAGAAACCACCGGGACTCCCACTTGACGAACAACTTCTCCGCACTCTTCCCCGGCATGAGCAGGAAGTCGTCCCCGAAGCCGGAACGAAGCCTCTGGTTCACCGAACCAAAGGCGCTCAGAGCGAAGCCGTCCGGGGTGAGCAACTCCCTCACCTCCACGGTGAAACAAAACAGCAGAACCTTCATCGAAGGCTCCTCGTGAAGCGCCATCTCACACAGCCACCTGAAAACGTTCAACCTCATGATCGCCGACGGGTGAAGCTGGGCCAGCTCGATGCCGTACGTATCCAGGAACTCCAACAAAAAGGGGTGAACAGGCACGCACAAGCCAGTGTGGAATCATGCTGAGAATGTCACGATGCAGCCCGGATGCCGCTGCTGGTCGAGCCTCACCTCCTCGCCATCGGGCAGGATACCATCCCCCTTGGGGAAGTATCCCGCCTACTCCAGCTAAGCAAGATCCTCGGGGCTCATCGATGAAGGGAGAAGGTGGTCATGCGCCAACCCTCCGCCGTCCACCGGCGCTGTAGGAACCAAGGGAGGGCCACCACGAGGACGGAAGGAAATCGTCTTCTTCCGTGACGGTCGGTTCGCCACAAGCTGCCCCACCGAAGACCCCCTCGCTGGCTCACCCACCGGACGCTCGACATCGGGTCCCGCCATCTCACCTGAAAAAGGCCCGCCAAGGATTGGCAAAATACGGAAAAATTCCGAAAAAGACAAGAAAAGGGGGAGCCAAGCTCGTCGGGCCGACAGGGCCCATGCAAAAAAGAAAAGGGAGGCCCAGGCCATCGCGGCCATCTCATGGGCCATGGCCCGCCCGGCTAGCCAGCCTGAACAAGGGAGGAGAAGATGGGAGCCACCTCCCCTCCCGTGCACGCAAGGTGCTCGGCCTATTGCCTCGCGCACACCGCACCTACACCCGCGCCGGTGCCTCATGTGCCGCGCCGTGCCCGCTCTCGCCCTGCCTCACGCGCATCATGCCTGCACCCACGCCCGTGCCGCGCGCGCTTGCCCTCCCGCGCGCCAGCCGCACCTCCGCCCGCGTTCGCGCCGCGTCCGCCGCGCCCGCGCTCGCCCTGCCTCGCGGGCATCGTGCCTGCGCCCACGCTCGTGCCGCGTGTGCTGCGCCGCGCCCACGCTCACCTTGCCTCGCGCGTGCCGCGCCCACGCCCGCACCAATGCCGCGCGCTTCCGCCCATGTTCGCACCGCGTCCGCTGCGACGCGCCCTCGCTCGCGCCGCGCCTCCGCCCGCGTTTGCGACACGTCCCCCGCGCCGCGCCCACGCACGCCCGTGCCGCCTGTGCCGCGCTGCACTTGCGCCGCCTCGCACCCGCGCCTCACCCACGTCCACCTCCGCGCCGCGTCCAAGCTCACGGCCATGCCGCACCAAAGGTGCTCGACCGAACGCATGAAAGGACCGCCGGATTCAAGGACGTCCAAGACTAACACCACCTCACCTTCACAAGAACAAGGAGGACGTGGCCGGTGACGAGGATCCCCCAGGAGAACTTGGAGACACCGCCGACACCTCGCTCCAAGCGGCCTCGGATGCGCCCCCACGTCCCCACGAGGACTCGGCAATGAAGAGCTTCTGCGGCCGAGCTACAGCGACCAACGCGAGCTCCGTCGAGGATGGAAGGTAGCTAGCGCCCCTGCGGAGGTCCCTACTACACCAAGCCCTCGAAGGAGTGCCGGGTGCCGCCGAACGCGTCTTTGACACCGGGCAAACCAAACAAGTACGGTGTGAAGCTTCAAGGGATGCAGGGAGCTCCATTTTATAGGCCACCGGAGCCCCTTGACGTCCGGGTCGGACCAACCACGCGGCGACACCCCGCCGTCCTCTTCACTGTCCAAGGCCAACAAATATGGGGGGGAGGCAAGCTATCTTTCCCAAAAACAAGAAAGGAGGATGGGCAGAGCCCTCCCCTGCGGCCCCGGCCGGGGAGGAGCTTCCCCCGTCATCCATGGTGACGACGCCCTACGCAAAGGAGGAAACGGGGGGCCGGGCGACCCCCACCCGTCGCCAACCCCGTACCAAGCAGGAAGACGGCCACTAGCCGTTGGATCTAGGGCAGCCTTTCTGTCCCAGCCGTCCGATGCATCCACTTAAGCTACGAATCGGTAGCGGGCCGGCCGGGCCACAGCCCAGGAGCGGGCCAACTAACGGCCGAAATAAAAAAAAGGAGGGGGCTGTGCAACCGGAGACAGCCCAGGTGCCGGCCCGGTCCACTCCCGCAACCGCGAGGCTGGCCCAGCAGGCCCATGCGGTCGGCTGGGTGCAGGTATCTTGCGGAAAAACCCAAAATTGTGTAGAAATTACCAGTAAGACCCCGGAAATTTTGGGGAGGCTCGTAGGGCCCCTGATTTTTGCAAAAAAGTCCTCCGGGACACCGGATTTCTCGCAGAGAGACCCCTAGGGTCCTGGTTTTGCTAAAATACCCCCCGAAACTCGATTTCTCGCATAGAAATTCGTCGTGGGCATGGAATTTCCCCGGAACTCCTCCAAGGATCCTGTTTTTTGCAGGAAAGCCACCAAAGTATCATTTCCTCTTGCGAAGGGAAGATCTCGGGATTCTCGCATCAAAGGTTGACCCGAAGGCATTCTCAATGCCTCCAGCTCAAGGGGGCTACTGTAGTAGCAAAATAAAACCCTTATATGGGCCGGGCCGTAAATCCTACATGGCGACGGCTAAGTCAACATTTCTCAAGCATGAGTCAAGATGCCCACGTGGTGCGGTCAATCCTACGTGGCAAAGGAAGACAAGTCAACAAGTCAAGCCTCTCATGCCATGGCCAAAGGGTCAAATGAGCTAGAGTAGGAGGCAAGAAAGGTGTGAGGAGGGGGGCCCTAGTCCATGGTGGACCATGGGCCAAGCCCCTCTTTTCTCACATGGTACACACAAAAGTTATGGACCACAGGAGCTACTTTTACCATTTTGCCCCCACTTTTCTCTCTCTCTCAAGGGTAGCCATGGTCTTTTGTCATGGACCCCTAGGCTATAAATACCCCCCCATGGGGGCATGTACCATTCACTCTCACTTGAATAAACTCAAGGGGAGAGGGCTAGAGTGCTCCCTCGAAGGTTCACTCTCACTCGCCGCTCTCGACTGAAAGTCGATCGGCCTTGAGGAAGCCTTCTAGGGGACTCTAGTTTCGAGGCCCCGAGCTGGCCTTGGTTGGCTCGGGCTCGAAGGAGAAGGGGTTGGGTTAGAGTTCCGAGGGTATCCTAACCTCGATACTTGGAAAGACGTGTTCGGTCCAAGTACGAGGCGGCCCCGACGAACCTCTTGCTAAAAGGTGTCTTGGGAAAATCCGTTCGGCTTAAGCCCTTGTCTAACAACCCCCTTGAAGCCTTTCCTAACATAGGATTAAGTCGCACCCGCAGGGTCGACCGAACCTATCCAAAAAATATCGACGTGTCAACTTGTCCAAGTGTACGGCAACCTTCGCTATAAGGCCCGCGTACACGGCCTACTTTTATACCCGCACTTGTGCCATCAAGCATTGGCACCCCTTACTCTAATTGTTGTCTGAGAACAACAACAATATAAATTACCGGACAACTCAAAACTACTCAATTCTTAACTCACAAGTTTCGAAGTTTCAAAACGAAATAAGCAAACTCAAGTTTATCCACGGCAGTATGGGAATCTAGAAGAGGGAGACAGGAGAGGCAACAACGTCGGTGGGTGGACACCAGCGGACGGGCAACACCGGGCTGCGAGGCCAAGGCCGAGAGCAGGCAGCAGGGACGTGCTCGTGTGCTCTTGTAGTCATGCGTCATTGGCCCTGGCAAGGCCGCGGGACGGTGAGGCCGGGGATTCGTGACGAGCCATTCAGTAGGCATCTACAAAGCATCATCGATGTGAGGAGGAAGACAACAGGGTCGGGTGCCTATCTGGTGTGTGTGGAATGAAAAAAAAATAAGTTTTTCATTTTTCGGTTTTATTTTGGTTTTCGGTAAAGTCATTATTTTTTCCACCGCGCCCTGTAATAGAACCACTTTTTGATCTGGTGATTTCTGTTGGAGATATGCCCTAGAGGCGATCATGTGATGATGTTATTTCCTATGTATTCATGAGTTAATATTATTGTCCTTGAACATCATCACTGATATGTATCAATAAATATGTGATTTGTTTGTGAAAATATATATTCTATGTTGTTGTTCTAATGGTCTCTAGTCATTGAGGTTATGCGGACACCCAACCTAGACTAGCAATGTGATTCAGTATGATGACTATGTTTCACAAGTCATAAGGCAAGGTGTTGCCAACTGATAGCATTGGACTCGACAATGAGACTGCCGAGTCGAACAAACCCGCGCTGAGACACAACGAGATGATTGTCATTTGTTAGTCTCAAGTACGATGTTTATGCCAGTCCTAGACCTGAGGTCATTGCATGAGCTTGGGATGTGAATCGGCTTACTTATGGGTTACCAAACGCTACTCCGTAACTGGGTAGTTATAAAGGTAGTTTTTGGGTTTGCTGAGAAGCATGCTGCAAGTCATGGTTAATCAAGATGGCATTTGCCCCTCCCTTTCGGAGAGATATCTCCGGGCCCTCTCGAGTGATCAAATTCGGAAAGCATGGCCATGCGACTTGGGTTAAGCGTTAACCCGTTCAGAAATCGGAATCACGAGTTCGAGAAGAGAGTCGAGCTATACACAAGGATGACAAGTAATCGCCTTGAGCACGACACACATATCGTGAGGCAAAAGGAATGTTGCATGTGGACACATTGTATGGTTTGTCAATATATTTTGTGGTTATTCGGAAGTCAGCACGTGCTGCTAGGCGCCGCTACTGACTATCGACTTGGCTCGGAACCTGTGTTCGGACTCGTAGTCGTGTCCGTCTGACCGCGAACCTGTAGGGTCGCACACTTAAGGGGATGGGACCGAATTGGATCAGATCCAACTCGTATCGGGTTTAGACTCCTAACGGGCCTCAATTGTTGAAGCCCACCAGGGAGGTCTATATAAGTGGAGGAGGCATCCCCAGTTAGGGTTACCCCAGTTTGTGGCACGAGTCAGACTCGGCCATCACATCTCCACGCCCAAACCTTGCGATCGGATCTAGCAGTCCGCCGCATGGAGCTCCTCTCTGTACGTGTGGATACCTCGGAGGTGTTGCGCCTGCGGCGCTTGGACGAACTGTTTGTGGGATCGGTGAGGAGGAACAGGCCGATCGACTACTCGGCATCGACACGCATCACCGACTCTACTTCCGCTACGGGTCTACGCGTCTAGTGGTAATCACGTGATCCATTATATACAGCATTGATCCAGACGGAATCGGTAGAAAATTTTATTTTGTGCTCGCGTAGCCTACCGTGTTCCCCAACAATTTCCTCTCTGCATCATGTCGTGTTAGTTAGAGATACAATTGTGCATAAGTTAGAGATAAGATAGATTCGGTCAAAAAAGTTATTTGTCTTTTCCATTGTACGGAAATACTGTAGAGGATAACCCCTATAGTAATATTGTGAGCACCAGGATTTGAACCCTGGTGGGTGGAGTTATGCACCCACAACTCCACCACCACACCAAGAGGTGTTTCTCTCAATCCCACTTTTCTACAGTGTTATCTTGATCCATTTGCATGTATGCTGATTGGCTCACACTGACACTGGGGAGAGCGTATGCATCTAGAACTATCAGTTCTTGCTGTTGGATTTGGCCCTGATTCACGTCCTGCCGCGGTAGCTTTCTTCTTGCCGCGGCAGAAAACAGAACAGCAAACAGAGTTTTAGAGCTATCGATTAGAAGAGATTTGAACTCGAGATTTTCCTGTCAATAAGCTGCCTTTGCCGTGCCTTTGTATTCCTTTATATATGGGTTACAAACGAGACCGACTCCGCGTCCAACTCGACAGGAATCCCTGCCCAACACGACGCTACCCGAATACAACTTCGTTTTAGACTCAATGCTAAGACTCTTACTGGATATCAATCCGACTCTTACTGGACACAAAATCCTACGAAAATCTACTCTTACTGGAGTTCATCTTATACTACAATGAATCTCCTTATTACAGAAACCGAAGATGAAACTAATTGCAAATTGGGCTTAGAACTCACATTCACCCCCTAAGCACAATGTGCACTTACTTGACCTCTTTGACTCCTATCCTTTGCCTCATCTCCTAAAACTTGAACCTTCCAAGTGACTTGGTTAGAATATCTGCCAATTGATCATCGGTACTTATATAGTCAACATCTACCTTGCCTTCTTCTACACACTCCCTGATATAATGATACCTCGTATCAATGTGTTTGCTCCTGTCATTGTGCACTGGATTTTTACACAGGGAAATAGTACACTTGTTGTCGACTCTTAGTACGAACTTCTCCGGTTCCTCTACTTGCAGATCGGCAAGCAACCGACCCAACCACACACCTTGGCTCGCTGCTGTTGCAGCAGCAATGTACTCAGCCTCACATGATGATCAGGCAACAACTTTCTGCTTTTGTGATAGCCAGCTGATCATATTTGAGCCCAAGAAATATGCAACGCCCGAGGTTCTCTTACGGTCATCCACATCTCCTGCCATGTCACTATCACTGTATCCCAGCAATTTTGCCTTCTCATCTTTCTTCTTCTTAACATAAGTACAGCCGAAGTTCATTGTACCTTTTACATATTGCGGAATAAGCTTTACTGCTGCCAGGTGTTCTTCAGTAGGTGCCTCCATGAACCTACTCATGATTCCGACTGAATATGCCAAATCAGGTCGGGTGTTCACCAAGTACCTTAGGCTTCCCACAACCGATCTATATTCCGTGGCATCTACAGCTTCAGAATCACTCGTCTTCCTTAACTTCTGTCGTGGCTCCATTGGTGCATATGTTGGATTACAATCCTCCATACCGCAGCTACTCAGTATCTTTCTAGCATATGCTTTCTGACAGAGTGTGATCCCATCAGTGCTTTGATGTACCTCGATCCCGAGGTAGTAGCTAAGTAAGCCAAGATCACTCATCTTTCTTTCATCTGCTGCTTAAACTTTGTGATCTCCTTCTCATCTGCACCAGTGATTAAGAGATCATCAACATAAACACCAATTAGAAGCCGATCTGCCCCTTTTCCACGTTTGTACATAGCATGTTCTAGAGGGCACTTCTCAAACCCGAGTGAAGTTAAAGTGTTGTCCAGTTTGATGTTCCATGCCCTTGGCGCTTGTCGTAGCCCGTACAACGCCTTGTTCAACTTCAATACTTTGTGCTCTTCTCCCTTCTTGATAAATCCCAGAGGCTGCTGAACATAAACTTCTTCTTCTAAAACACCGTTTAAGAACGCAAAGATTTAACATCCATGTGATGTAGCTTTCATGATTCTTGAGCAGCTAGTGCTATTAACAACCTCATGAACTCCATCCTTGCAACAGGAGCAAACACCTCTTCAGAGTCAAGGCCTTGTTGTTGCACGTATCCTTTTGCTACAAGCCGGGCTTTGTGTTTTACAACAACTCCATTTGAATCTTTCTTCACTTTGAACACCCACTTCAACCCAATGGGTTTATGACCTGGAGGTAGATCAGTTAGGGACCAAGTATCATTGTCCCGAATCGAGGCTATCTCTTCCTCCATAGCTGGATGCCAACTTTCTTCTCCACTAGCTTCTTTAAAGTTTTCTGGCTCTTCCGTACTTAGCATGCAATGAGCCTTGACTGTGCGCTTCATCTTCACCTGCTTGGGCTTCACTTGCTTAGCCGGATATAACTCAGACAGAGCTCGGAACCTTTCTGGTGTATTGCGTCGTCCAGATGTTCTTCGCGGTGGCTCAGGCGCTACCATTTTTTCTGCCGCCGCTGCTGCCGCGGCAGCCAATCTGGGCGATCTTCTTGTCGCGGCAGAGTTCTTTCCTGCCGCGGCAGAGCTTCTGTCTGTGTTTTCTGTCGCGGCAGCGCCAGTACTCTCCTCCTGCGCTGATTCTGCCGTGGCAGAGCCTTGTACTTCCTGGCTCGCACCTCGATCTGAGCTGGCAACATCTGCATTGCCCGCTGGTTCTTGCGTGCCTCCTGGTTCTTCTGCCGCGGCAGACTCAGATTCTGCCGCGGTAGAAACTGTTGGTTCAGAGGATGGTGTAGAGCCAGAACTTGCCCCTCTGGCGCTCGTGGCTCATCCGGGCGGAGTGCCTGGCTCTCCTCCACCATTCCCGTCATGATCATGATCCACGTCATGACCTCCTCCATGATCTGCAACATCGGGTACAGGGTAAGTTATAGAAAAAATTTCACCTTGCCCAATCTGGTTCTCATCTGAGTCTTTGCCCCACGTCCACTTTTTTCCTTCCTCGAACACTACATCCCGTGAGACATGTACTTTCTTCGTCAACGGGAAATACACACGGTATGCTTTTGAGTGTCCTGCGGAGCTTGACTCGTACCCGATCATGATCATTGGAGTACTTCAATCATCCATCTTGCCAACATGTCCTGATATGTTCTTCAAATGTGCAACACACCCAAACGTGCATAGATAATCGACACTAGGCTTTCTTCCGCACCAAGCCTCATAAGGCGTCATCCCCGGGACACTTTTGGTTGGTGCCCGGTTAAGTAGATACACGGATGTGTTCACTGCTTCTCCCCAAAACTTCCCTGGCAGCCCCTTGCTCTTTAGCATGCTACGAGCCATGGCTACGACAGTTTGATTTCTTCTCTCCACGACACCGTTCTGTTGTGGCATGTAGGGTGCAGTGAGGTATCGCCTTATGCCGTGTTCTTCACAGAAAGAGGTGAACATGCGAGAAGTAAATTCTCCACCTCTATCCGTGCGGAAGGCCTTCAGTTTCGCTTCTGCTTCTACCTCAGCGGCAGTCTTGATTAGCTTGAATGCACGAAGCGCCTGATCCTTACTCTTCAGAAGTACAACCCACATGTAACGACTGAAGTCATCAACTACAAGCAGGAAGTATCTATTCCCTGCTGGAGTTGCCGGCGAAATTGGACCACATAGATCATCGTGCATCAATTCCAGTACCTTGCTAGCTCGGTAATTTGCTTCTCTTGGAAACGGGGCTCGCCGCTGCTTTCCAATGAGACATCCATCGCAGATCTGTTCCACATGTTCTATGCAAGGCATACCCTACATCATGCCCTTCTGCCCAAGTTGACGTAGAGCGTTTAAGTTCAGATGTCCATATCTTGCATGCCATTGCCAAGCTGGATCATCAAGACCTGCCAACAAACATACCGGTTCTGTCTGACCAAGGTTCAAAATATACAATCTGTTAGGGGCCCTTTTAACTTGCATAAGCAATTTCCTCTGCCGATCATAGCCCCATAAGAAACCATCTTCGAGTACTATCTTGCACCCGCTCTCTTCTAACTGTCCTAAACTGATTATATTGCTCTTCAGCTTTGGGATGTAATAGACATCGGTGAGTACCTTATGATCTCCATACCTGGTTTCAAATAGAACCGTGCCCCGTCCTTCTATTGCCACTGTTGAACCATCACCAAATCGGACAATACCAATTACTGCGATGTTGAGTTCAGAAAACTGACTCTTGTCGCCTGTCATGTGGTTGCTTGCACCTGTATCGAGGTACCACACGTTGCTAGCGTTGTTTCTCTTCTTGTCGTGAAGGAACACCTTTCTCTCGACAAGTTTCACCACCTCAACTTCTTTTGGTTGTTGTGGTTGCTGATCTTCATCCATCAGCTCGCATATCTCAACCATGAGCAGCGCCGGATCATCGTCACCTTCTTTTGCAACGTAGGCGGTTTCCTTCAATGGCTTTCGGCATTATGACTTGAAGTGACCCATGAGTCCACAGTTGTGGCACTTTACTTTCTTTATATCAAACTTACGCTTCGGAGCAACAGAATTATTGTCGCCATTGCTTTGGGACTTTTTCTTCTGCTTGCTCTGGTCCTTCTTAGCGCCACTTCCGGATGCTTCGCCACTTCTCTTGGTGTACAGGTTCTGCCATTGTGCTCTAGTGAGCATGAGATGCTCGTCCTCTTTTCCATCTCCGTAGCTAAGTCGAAGACGTTCATCGTGGGCCTTGTACCGCCCAACCAGATCCTCCATTGTGAGGGTTTTGAGATCAACACACTGCTCGATCGAGATGACAATCTACATGTATCGAGGGGACGCAGCATGGAGGAATCGGCGCACGACCGATACATCTGTTAGGGTTTCACCGAGATCCCTAATTCCGTTTACCAGAGTAGAAACTCTTGCTGCAAACTCATCGACTGATTCATCATCCCCCATCTTCAGGCTCTCATAATTCTTGAGCAAAGTCTGAAGATTTGCTTCATGGACACGTTCATGACCCTTATGCAGGGTTTTTACCGTCGCCCATGCCTCTTTCGCTGTCTTCTTTCCCTTCAGATGTTGCAGCACATCATTAGGGACAGTGCCATAGATCGCCGATAGAGCCAGGCGATCCTTCCGATACTCAGCTCCTCCCTTCGCGTATGCGGCGCCTCCGGGATCGACTGCCTCCCAGATCTCCTGGGACTCCAACGCAACCTCCATCTTCATCGCCCACATACTGTAGTCATTCCGATCCAATCGTGGATAGAACGTCGCTGGTGGCGCCGCGGATTCTTTAGCGGCCCCAGACGCAGATGCTCCCGGCGCCATGATCTACTTTCCTTCGAGATCACAACGAGGCTCTGATACCAAATGTTGGATTTGGCCCTGATTCACATCTTGCCGCGGTAGCTTTCTTCCTGCTGCGGCAGAAAACAGAACAGCAAACAGAGTTTTAGAGCTATCGATTAGAAGAGATTTGAACTCGAGATTTTCCTTGCAATAAGTTGTCTTTGCCGTGCCTTTGTATTCCTTTATATATGGGTTACAAACGAGACCGACTCCGCGTCCAACTCGACAGGAATGCCTGCCCAACACGACGCTACCCGAATACAACTTCGGTTTAGAGTCAACGCTAAGACTCTTACTGGACACAAAATCCTATGAAAATCTACTCTTACTGAAGTTCATCTTATACTACAATGAATCTCCTTGTTACAGAAACCGAAGATGAAACTAATTGCAAATTGGGCTTAGAACTCACACTTGCGAGTTGGGACCTACGTGGTGCTAAACGAAGAATAAAATACTTGATAAGATCAACCTGGCAATGCGACCATGCTCATTGCCTTCCATCACCGCCATCACAATGGACATACAAACTCTTAGGGCCATTTTGGCCGATTCGTCCAACAAAGAGAACTCCCTGATAAAATTTTCCAAAGAGTACAACAATGGGCATGCTAGTACGTCAGTCAGACATCGGACTATCGGAGGCTACATTAGTTTTATCTAGGGCCTATTCAGTTCAAGAAAAGAAAAACATAGAAAAATAGCATTGCCATAGGATGGCAGTTGCCGTCCTAACGAATTGGTCCAACCTAGAAAGTGTGCTTAGCTCACTTGGTTAGAAGAGTGGATGTACAGCCCAAATACCTAGGTTCAAGTCCTCTTCTTCAAAAACACATTCGTCCAACCTCAGTTCGTTCAATTCAAAAACAAAAAACTTCGATGAGATTCCTAAAGGATAGCTTTACTTGTTTCATACGGACCAAATGTATCTGCAGTGAATTTTCCTTTGCAATCCTTAATCTTTTAGGTTACCTACGATAATCCTACGAAACAAATGAGGCCCTAATATAAAGAAAAAGGCAGCGAGCAAGAGTTTCGCAATTTTGTTTCACCCAGCATTTCAATATAAATGGGCTAACGATGAAAGAAATAAGGTATTTATGGTATCTAATAAAATGCAGAAGTTTGATTAACCAGATGACCAACACTACGTTGGATTATTGGCATTTGCTAATTCGGTGGGCATAAGATCCATCCCTACGCAGGAAATGAGTGATCGAAAAGCTAGCAACCTACTCGTACCTTTTTTTTTTTGGACAAACAGAGGGCTCTCCCTCCGGTTTCATTAAATAAAACCATATGTCTTTTACATAAATAGTCTTGCAGTTAACACAAAAGGAAATCAAGAGGATTACATCAAAACTCAGTTGAGCAACCCACACTTTCACAGGCAGCAACAAACACACTGTTGCTCCTCCCAGTTTTGTCAACAAGCTCTTACTCCTCCAGCAATCACAGCGAGCTCATATCCCCTCAGGCAGTTAACCTCAACATTTGTCGGCGCCCACCCTTGCGACCTGCGGAAGGCCTCACCCGTTGCTTGCCAAAGCCGCTAAGAACAGCCCCGCAGTAGCTCTTGGGATGATTTTTCCTGCAAGCCAGCCCACGAGCCAATGGTCGAACAAATAACAAATATCACAGCAACAGCAGTAGGGTCATTTGGCCAAATATTACGAAAGCAAGCATCGTTTTCGTGTTTTCCAAATTGACCACAGAACAGCAGAAACACCAACAAAAACCGAAACAAATTCCTTCCTACAGAAGCGCAGCAGCCAGAGATCAAATAAGTCCTAAACAGACACAGGAGCAGACTGAAATCCAAAGCTACAAAGCACAACTCGCCAGACACACCTAGCAAGCGAGCACGAGAAGAACAGGTGATCAATACTCTCCTTTCTTGCACAGAAAAGGCAAAGATAATCCCCCTCACCGCCCCTTTCCTTGAGCACAACTCTAGTTAAAATGCTCCCCTTACCGGCCAACCATATATGCCTTGATCAACAGAAGAATTTTAACACGCCAAAGAAAATAATACTGAGATCTTTTCATACTACGAGACAAAGAGCATACTGAAAACCTCCCCCTTGCATCAAGCTTCCAAAACAGTTTATCTAACAGAAACTTATAAAATGAATTGTCTCCCATCTTTCTTGACAGATAGAGTAACAACACTACAAAGCTCTATGAAAAATTAAAACGACACTTAGAATGAGAAGATACAGACAAGGTATTGATCACGTGGAGGCCTGACCCTTAACTGATATCTTCCCCAAATCTGATCATCCTCCCATTCTCTCAAACAACTACAGCAGCTAATGCTAACCTCTTTAACATGCATGAATTGCTCAAAAGACAAAGCAATAATTGAGAATTCTGGCACTTTCAATCTCAAATTCCAACATGAAAAATGTATCACCTGCCTATTGCAGACTGACACAGCCAAATCTAAACTAAGAGCAGAAACAACAAAATTCAGACCACACAAAAGAGAGAGGTACAGTATCCTTAAATTCATTCGTGATCCAACATGGAACCCAGCGAAGATCAAAGCAACAGTACCACCCTCCAACGGATCAGACGAAAATCTAACATTGAAAGTGGGAAGAGACAAACATAGGAATTGATTATCCGGAGGCTAGCCCCCTCAGCAATCATTTTACCTAAATCTGTCCCTCTTACCTTTCCAGCTTTCCTTAATAAACATCTACTACATCTAACAAAAAACCTCTTTACCATGCATAATTTGCTTAAAAGACAGCACACAATGAGATGTCTAGCACTTTCTAACTCAGATTCGAACAGAAAATAGTATAGCCTTAATTGAACTAAAGGAAAAACAAGCTCCATCACTTTGCACAAACAAAACTAAACTGAGAGCAGAAGCAAGAAATACAGAGCACATAGGAGGCTGCGGCGGTCACACACAGCAGAATCGGAGGCTCGGGAAGCAGGATGACCCCGCCCCCGTCCTCCTCCTCCCCGGTAACGACGCGGGGCCTCCTGGCTCTGGCCCTTGCCGAGAAGCTCACACCGACCTCCTCGCCGGCTACACCGACGCCATGGCGCTCACCATCTCCCCGGAGGCCGAGTCCGCCGCCTCGACGGAATCTGGGGAAGCGGGGCGGGGTTAGTGGCTACGAGGTCTGGGGAGGGAGGGTGCTCGACGGGATCTGGTGGGGAGGATTAGGAACGGCCACGGGATCTGGCGAGGGAGGCGGCGGCAGCATCTCCCCCACATGGCTGCGCTAGCTGGTCGGACGGAATCCCTGGGCCCCTCCCCTAACCTACTCGTACCTACTACCTACCTATGCAAATCTTAACATGATCACACGCGGACACATCCACTGCAGCCATCGAAAAAACTGGTCGCCCGCAAAAGTTGGGACAGAGCCTCCCACTTGACTTGATAGATTCTACACCACGTGGTTGCTCAAATAATCGCTACACAAAATAACAGCAAAACATTTGGTACGTGTTTTTAATACCACGAAACAGTGAGAGAGACTCCTTAGATATCCTTTTAGGCCAGAGTAAATTTCACAAAATCACGTTTTTTGAGTCAGTTTTGTCGTGCAGCCACATTTAATGAAATACCGTCCGCAAAACCACGTTTTTTAATCAAGTTGTCTCAATAAGCCCGAAAACCATAAGTTAATGGTTTTGCTCAAATCCTGACAGATGGGCCCACATGTCGGTCACATGCGTGTGTGCAGCATTTAACGTGGTGCTAATCAATCAATTAGCTTGCTTCTGTTCTTGCACGTGCGCATTGTGCCGGATTCCATCGGCCGGAGACGTCAGAAGTACTCGACGGGCTGCGAAGTTCTGTTTCGGATTTGTGATCTGAACCAACATAATTTTTCTGAAAACTACTGTAAAAATTTCGGCACTGCAAATCCAATACTTGAAGCATATATGCTCGTTGAATGTTTTGACACAACCTTTTCGGTGGACGATCCCCAATTCTCTCCAACCCATCCATGGTCGTAATCCTCCTCACATCATCCAGCAGCAGCTAAAACTGAAATCTGCTTTGCAGATTGCATTGCAAGCCGGAACAGAGCACTCAAGAATCGTGGAGGACTACTGCGGAGGGCGTCGAGGCGAGAACCGGAGAACCCGTGGGAGAAGACGACCTTGAACCGCGCTTCCTCCTTGCGCACCCCGGACTTGGTGTAAGCCAGGTGCGACCTGTCCCTGAGCCTTACCCTCGGCGCCGTCACGGGCGGGCTGCCGGGCGCCTTGCAGATCCATGGCTTCACGACTCGTGGCGTCACGGACCAGTGGCACCTGGCTGTTGCCCGCGGCAGCACAAACATCTGCTCACTCGCCCTGTGGGATGTGCCGCTTGTGATCGATTCTGGCCTTGCTGAGATCGCCGCCGGGTGCCCCTCACTGGAGCATCTGGATATCGCTTCCGAAGGTGAGGAATTAGACTGCGGGGAGGAGAAAAGGCCAGAAGTGAAGTGACGGGCTTACGGATCGGGTTCGGGCTGACTTGGCAACCCACATGTGGGCCCCACTTGTCAGGATTTGAGCAAAACCATCAACATAAGCGGTTTTCGGGTTTACTGAGACAACTTGATTCAAAAGGTGTGGTTTTGCGGACGGTATTTCGTTAAGTGTGGCTCTGTCACACAGCTGGCCCAAAAAATATGGTTTTTTCTATACCTCGGTCCCTTTTTTTTCTCCTCGTTTGTTATCTTCGCCTCAAATGTCTCATACTTAGATATACTGTTAGTTTGTCTCAGAACAGTCATACCACACTACGGGTACACGTATTCTCGGTGGAGTCCGGAGGTCCACTGACCTAGTCTGCTGTCAGTATGTGCGGACGTTCATTAATTATTGCTTCTGAGTTGTAGCACGCATATCTCGTACACGAGGCATTTTCGATTCAGAAAATCCCTGATCCGAAGGGGTGGTGTTATCTCTATCAATATGATATTATTTATTCTAGTTTCCGGAACACAAATAGATAGTGGAAAAAATGGAACTACGATTCATTCACTATTCAGACCTCGTAACCGGACTGAAATTTTTTTAAGTAGTTCTTAATAAAATAATTAAAAAAGAATTTTTCTTCCTTGCCCAGAAGTCAACTTTTTCCCCTCCATTTTGTCTAATCATTACACGGATTCCATAAAAATGATTATCAGGTGGTTCTTATTCGAAGAAACCTTACCTTTTGTTTAGCTTGAGACTCAATCATCTTGGCTCTCGTATGAATCTACCGTTTGGAATCATCGTCAAAGGCTCTACACCACCTTCGTCAACCTTCTGCCTTGCTCTTCCATGCAAAAGGGGTAGTTCACCTCTGAGCAAATTTTGTGGTATTAGTTTGTATCTCTTCATTTGCCTCAATGATTATAATCGTAGATAGTATGAGCCATCTTACATGATTACAATCAACTAATATAATCGGTGCCTCGGTCTATCCTTGTTTCTTTATCTTTATCTTTACGCTAACATCTAAGTTGGTGGTCGCGAGTTCACTCCAACAAGAGTACCTCTTAAAGACTACGGAATCATCTAATTGTCACTAATCTTTACACTTATAAAGATCTGAATTGGTGGTCGCGAGTTCACTTCAACAAGAGTACCTCTTAAAGGCTACGGAATCATCTAATTGTCACTAATCTTTACACTTATAAAGATCTAAGTTGGTGGTCGTGAGTTCACTCCAACAAGAGTACCTCTTAAAGGCTACGGAATCATCTAATTGCCAATAATTCTATACGTATCATGATCTAATGACTATGTTTGATTGGTTTTCATGACTTTCAAGAGTAATTGAATTTTTCAAAAATAATATTTTGACATAATTCTTATTTATCAGAAATTTTAAAAATATGAGCGACACATATTTAATCAACTCATGCATAACACAAATTTATTTCGTAGCAGAGCATGGACATTTAGGTAGTATGAGATAAGTTAACAGTTTTGCTAGCGCTCAGTCGACTTAGGGTGATACATAATAATTTCTCAGTCGACGCTCTCAACCGTCAGTATGTTCCCTAAGATTCTTGCGGCTTGGTAAACAGGAATCTGGATGGTTTTTTTTTTTGTAATCCCTTTGTTTATGTTTGACTGTGAGTAATTTATAAAAAGATGCATATCTATAATCTCTATAAAGTTCATACCCACTAAATGCATTTATTATTTGCAAGCTCAAACATGGTGCTTCCACGTCACCCCAATTGTGTGTATCCATCGGATGTTAAATCTATGGTCATTAGTTTACACATGCAGCAATAGATAACCCCCGCTAATTTCTCTTCACATGTAACCTGTTCATCTGAGCAAAGTTTAATGCCCACTACATCTAATTAGGCTGCCTTCTCACCGGCCCACGCTGTGCTTTTTTAAATTTCTATCATGCAGTAACTGAAGCTTGAACACTCATAATTTTTCATGGACGTTTCCTCTTTTCCTATTCTCACTGAGCCAGCACACTACTGACTGGAGTACTCTGGAAGGGATACAAGCAGTCACTCCCTTCGATTGATTTTTATCCGTGACCACCCCCATGACCTCCAGCTGCCACAAACATGCATTCGCTTATTCTCCCCGTGCATCTAACAGTTCCACTCGACTGGCTACAGATTGGGTCCAGATGGCCACCGGCAACAGCAAGGAATCCCTCTCAATCGCTCTCCTCTGCCATGTTCCGACTCAGCGCCGATCACCACGCACTCCATCCCTCGACCTCAGGCAGATTTGATCTCGACATAGAAGACTCAAGTTCCCCCTTCTCTTGGTATGCAGTTTTGCACGAAGCATGGTATTTGTGCTGCCCCTATCTAATTTTTGTAATTTTATCTAATTGATATGTTTATTGGGTTGCTTTTTGTAAGAAATGAAGGAGCAGTTCTGGCATCCAACTTATATTATTTGAACAATAAGACTGTATGATATGGTATAGCTAATTGTCAGGGATGTATGTGCAAGTCTCTAGCCAAGAACTCTCTTCGCTGTTGTCTCGGCATTGTACGATTGAAAATGATGTTGCCTTTTCCGCTCACAGCCTCAAATCAAACGTTTCCAATCCATTTGCCACAACAGGTACATGCAGATCTGATCCCCGGTGCCTAAATCTCTTCTTCTTCCTATATTAGTTTGCCTTCAAATCTTATCCTTCCGAGATTGCTCCGATTGATATCTGTAATCTCTATAATGTTACACAGGTACATTGATTGTTGTCTCAATGGATGCTGGCCATTTATGGATTACATCATCTTCAACAATTGAGAGAAAAGGAGATGCAGTTTGTCATTGGACAACACGTGGATTTGTTCTGTATGGTTATGTATATATATCAGGGTGACATTTTCACTTGAAAAATATCAAATCGGTATTGATACAACTCAAAATGCCCCGCTACTTCTCCATTGTTTCCCATCGATCCATATTCATTCACTTTGTTGCAGGGCACTTTGAAGCAATAAAAATTAAAAAACACATCATACACAAATATGATATAATATTTTTATGTGCTCCGATACTGTGTCACATGATACATGTGCAACTTTTCATATATTCAGTGGTTTGATTTATAAATTCCCGCCGCAACGCGAGGGGTATCCTTCTAGTTGTTTAGTATGTTCTTGACGTAAGATCTGGCCAGATTTGGATGATAGAAGGTGTAAAGGGTGCGGTGTGCATCAGATGAAGTGAATCGAGCGTTGTAATTAGACAGTAAAGACGCTGATCAACTGTCTTCAGTCCAAAGAGGTGAATCGGTCTAGCATCTGCTTTCTTATCGGAGAGATCGGGCATATAATCACCTTGTTCAATAATGCGAAGTGTAGCTGGGGTCACCGCTCCGGTAACCTGCTAGCTCATAGGCTCGCTCACTATGTTAGAGTGTCTGGTTCCATGAGAACTCTTGCTGGGTCGCTACCGCACACGATGCGGGATGCGTGTAATGACTCGTGTAATTGTTCTTCCAGTTAATTGATCTTTTTCCGTTTCAAAAATAAAATAAAAATTAGACAGTAAAGACTTATTTTTGGGTGTGGTCCGGGCAATGCCAGGAAATAACGCTGTGACACAGCAAATTTCACCACAAAATTGTGGTGTAGCGGGACTCGTTACAGCTTGGAGGTACTCCAGAGAAGCATCATGGCCTTTCAGGCCGTTGGATGGGCAAAGATTGACTGAAACTCAAGCTCCTCTCTAGCGGAGATAGTCCAAAGTCCAAACGATAAACCTTTCGCTCCGTCCTTCGCTCCCATCCCCTGCACGGCGAAGCAATCCATGGCAGCCAACACCCTCGCCTCTCTCTCCCTCCTTCCCCCAGCCCAGCACCCATACGCACGGCCCCGGACCTCACTCCGCATCTCCCTGTGCCACCGCAACGAACGAGCC
Organism: Brachypodium distachyon; assembly: GCF_000005505.3. Classification (NCBI taxonomy): domain Eukaryota; kingdom Viridiplantae; phylum Streptophyta; class Magnoliopsida; order Poales; family Poaceae; genus Brachypodium; species Brachypodium distachyon. Next base: position 12,109,999 of record NC_016132.3, on the reverse strand, counting down.
GCCGTCCCCGAACGCCGCCGGGCCCCCGTCCCTTCTCACCCGGCATTCTCGCAACGCCGCCGTGCCAAGACGATCCCCATCCTGGACACCGGCGACCCCGCCGCCGGCGTCCGCGTCACCGACAGGGGCCTCGCGTACCACCTCGAGGGCGCGCCTTTCGAGTTCCAGTACAGCTACACGGAGGCCCCACGAGCCCGCCCCGTGGCGCTCCGCGAGGCCCCGTTCCTGCCCTTCGGCCCCGAGGCCACTCCGCGCCCGTGGACCGGGCGGAAGCCTCTCCCCAAGAGCCGCAAGGAGCTGCCTGAGTTCGACTCTTTCGTGCTGCCGCCGCATGGCAAGAAAGGGGTTAAGCCCGTGCAGTCGCCGGGGCCATTCCTCGCAGGGATGGAGCCAAGGTACCAAGCGCAATCCCGGGAGGAGGTGCTCGGGGAGCCGCTCAGCAAAGAGGAGGTCGCCGAGCTCGTCAAGGGGAACCTCAAGGCCAAGCGGCAGCTGAATATCGGTGAGTTCCCTCAGCTCAGCTCTGAAGTACGAATGTAGGATAGTCATTTAAAAAAAGTAGGATAGCCCTATTATGCACACCGCAATACAACTTCATGAATGATGCTTGCCTGCTTGGTACTTTGTTTTGCAAAGAAGAAATAAATAAAAATTGGTTGGCCTAAAGATGATTGGGAGAGACATTTTAAGTTTTTGTTTAACAGTCAATGTGGCGTTGCTTTGGTAGATTTAATTCTTCGGGTGTCCATTAGGTTAGGAGTTATATTTTTTATGGTGTTATTACAGTTATGGTCCTTCTAGTCTGAATGCACATTTCTGTAGGCAGGGACGGTTTAACACACAATATGTTGGAGAACATTCATGCACACTGGAAGAGGAAGAGAGTTTGCAAGATAAAATGCAAAGGTGTATGCACAGTTGACATGGATAATGTTTGCCAACAGCTAGAGGTAATTATAAGCCACCCTCTATTAAATTACCATGATGACTGAACTCCTTTCTGTACTTGCTATTTTATTGTACGCTTTCTTGTCTACTACTTGAGCAGGAAAGAGTTGGAGGAAAAGTAATTCACCGTCAAGGCGGTGTTGTATTTCTTTTTCGTGGTAGAAACTACAATTACAGAACTCGCCCAGTTTTTCCACTTATGCTCTGGAAACCTGCTGCACCAGTGTACCCTCGTCTGGTGAAAACGGTGCCAGATGGATTAACTTCAGATGAGGCAACAGAGATGCGCAAGAAAGGACGGCAACTAACACCAGTTTGCAAACTTGGTAATATTTGAACTGTATATCTAAATTTGTTGAGTCCATAGGTTACATAATAAGGAGAAAGAGAACACATAGGTCATGGTATGGGGAAAGAGATCACAAGTAAGAAATTCATACATGGCATACAAATGTACCAGTCAATTGTTCCAGTATGATATATCATTTATTAAGAAACAGATAAAATTTGAGAATCTCTCAACCAAGGATGGAGTAGTTAATATCACAAAATTGTCTGTCTCTGTGGTTATCTGTTTCATATATTTCATATGTGAATAAAAAATAAAGGTGTAACCCCCATACCGTATCCAGCATAGACTTTTGTAGTTTTGCACTTGCTTTGTTTAAGTTATTTAATACTCCCTCCGTTCCTTAAATTAGGGCATATATTGTTTCCTTTGACCGAACCTCTGACCAATAATTAGTCTATTAATATATATTTTTGTGAAATAAAATTTATATCATTGCATTCGTATTCAAAAGTACTTGTTTATGGTTATGATTTGTATCACATAAGGCAAACGTCGATGAGTAATCCTTGGTCAAAGGCACGATCAAAAGAAACAATATACGCCATAATTTAAGGAATGGAGGGAGTATGCTGTATGCTACAGTTAGCTACTCAACCCGGTTCCGGCTTCTCTGAATTTTCTTAGCATGGTGCATATTGTATATCCATATACAAAATTTTGATCTGCACATGTTTGGATTGTTCATTCAGTGATTGTGCCATATTCCAGCCTCCTACCAGAATCCTCAATTTGTTTGATTTTGTATAGGAAAAAATGGTGTTTATGCTAACCTTGTGAATGAAGTTAGAGAAGCATTTGAAGCATGTGATCTTGTCCGGGTTGATTGCTCGGGTCTCAACAAAAGTGATTGCAGAAAAATTGGAGCTAAACTAAAGGTTTGAGTGATCTGTCTGAATATTTTTTAGTGAAGTTGTTATTTTGATTAAAACTTGATAAATTGCACCTTTGCAGGACCTAGTTCCCTGTATCTTGTTATCTTTTGAGTTTGAACATATACTGATGTGGCGAGGAAATGATTGGAGATCATCTCTTCCTCCATCTGAAGAAGATAATTTTGAAGCAGGAAGTGAGCAACCACTGTTCACTGGCAAAGAAATTTTGAATAAAAAAGTAACAGATTCAGGAGTTGCTGCTCTAACCTCGATTGACGTGGTAAAAAATGCAACATATGTGAAGAACACTAGCTTGGGTGAAGGTGACCTTTATATGGAAGATCCATTGGAACCTAATCTTGCCAATGATGCTATGCTGAGTTCTCCATCTACAGTCTCTGGATTGTGTGATTCTAAAGCTGTAGCTGGAACTGAACCCTCAGTTACTGATCCATTAAAAAATTCTACTTCAGATGAAGCGAGTCGATCTCTTAAGTCAGCATTATATCGCCAAAGCATCCTGTCAGACGACAGTAAAAATGGAGAGCTAGTTCAGAAGTCTCCTGATAAGTGTGGAAAATCTAAAGAATATTCAGAACTGAAAGCTTCCCTTGGTCCATTGAACACTGTTGATGAGAATGACAAATTGGAGACTACTAGGAGAAACAATGAAGATATTAATGGCCTGGATGGTGTAAAAAGTGATTCGAAGTTGTCCTATATGGAGGGAGTGTTACTTCTCTTAAAACAGGCCACTGACAGTGGCAGGGCACATATTCTGGATGAAAATGAGTTTGTTGATGCGGATGTGATTTATCAAAAGTCCTTTGCCTTTGCAAAGGCAGCTCCACGAGGACCGATTTTCCAGAATTCACAAAGGAAGTTGGTGGGTGTCCGAAAAAACGAACCAGACAAGCATGTAAGAATAAAGAAGCATGCTGCAGAAAATGAAGTACCGTGTAATGTTGTAAAGAAAGATGATGTCAACAAAGGGTTGGGAAAGCAGAGTAGTTATCATGCTAAAGAGTTCCTATCGGATGTGGTTCCACAAGGTACCTTGAGAGTGGATGAACTTGCAAAGTTACTTTCTTAGATATTACTGCTCTTCAATTCATCATGCAGCCTCCTGCATCACCATCCTTCATTTTACGTGCAAAATACACATGCAGTGTACTTTGAGATGATTCATACCTAAACTGCAGCACTGTTTATGAAAGTTGGTCATGCTGTGCTACATCCTGCTTTGGGCATTGAAAAAGTGTTGGATCACGTACAGTATACAGAGTAGTTTCAGACAGTGGACGCCTTGTTGGCGGATTATCACCAGATAGCAGTTTTCAGATTCAAGGGCAGTAGTCCAATGCACCGCGGTCAGTCGTGAACTGCTGCAGAATATCTTCCGTTAATTGCAGTCTTCGTCATCATATGAAGTTTTTAGTATTGCCGTGGTTAACAAAGTTTGAAAGAACTCCAATGACAGCACAAATTTTAGAAAGGTTGGCCTCATCACCATGTTATCAATTCTTGTGTAATTGACTCGATTATCTTCTGAGATTCAAATTTAGTACAATCTTCGGTATGTAGCTCTTGTAACATGAACTAGGAACATGTTAAAATACCAAACTAACTGATCTTAGTCAACTTCTGAAGATCGTGTTATATTTGGGGACTTCTCCATCTGAATACCAGAGAATTCTTCACGCCAGGCCTCCTGACCAAGGATGAGCTGCTCCATGCAGCAGCAGTTTCTTTGGTTCAAGTGTAGAGCTCCGACACGTGTTGGATATGTGTGTATATCCATTACGCATTGAAGAGTACTATCCTTGCAATATTTCTGATCAGGTGAATTGTACCAAGAAACATCTTGGAAAGTAAAACAAGGCCCTCCATTGATTTTCACAACTTTCACACAGTGATACAAGTCCTACAGCGAGAATCAAGGGCACAGGCTCCTACTGTGAGAACTAAGATACAAGTTCTACATGAGAATTAAGGTCGGTACTACCAAAATGACAGCGTGCCAACCTTATACAAAACCTACCAGAGTAACCAGACACGGTGTTCAGTTAGAGTAAAACAGAAAAAATATGGCCATGTAACAAAACTTTTAATTATCCTCTCTGCTCAGCTCAGCTCAGCACTGTACCTGATATCTGAACATATACCATTTGAGTGTAACCATTGAACACTGAAGTGTCTAATCTCGCTAGACCAATTCTCTGAAACAAGCCATAGCGTCCATCTTCGATGATAGGATCAGACGCACGTGCTGGGTCATATCTTGTTTGGTGGGTTAAGGATGGACCGGCAACAGGAGGTAGTTCCCAATATAAATCCAAAACAGATTCAAGAAGCCTGCTGTTCTGGAAATGCTCTTTGTGTGAGATTGCCTCATTACTGCGGTTGAAATTGTCACGCTTGTAGCCTCTAATACCCCACCATGCATCATCCTTCCCACATAGTTCATCTATTTCCACAGCTTTCTCCCAAAATTTCTTCCGTTTTGACCTTAATCGTGCTTCATCACTATCCCAAAAGCAGCTATGTCCACCACCTGGATGCAGATGAATGTGCTAATTAGTTTTGACAATAATGGATGTATGCTTCTGTTAGTTTTATTGCAAGGAATCCTCAAAGGCATATTAATTGTCCAGCTGGGAGCGTAACATTGCAACAGAGCATGTTCAAAATAGGAAATATAAACTATTACTCCCTGTACACTAAAACAGCGACAAGTATTTAGGAACGGAGGGAGTACAAACTTAATTCACACTATAGACGTTAGAAAAATCATTCAAAATAAACAAACTACATTAACATTGCATAATGACGACGCCAAACATGCAACATGGAACACTTAAGGCCATTTTGCTTGCCATGAAAAGAGCGAAGGGTACAGATAGCAAATCTGATTGAGAACGAAACATGAAAAGAAAAGCGATTGATCGATACATATGAGTAATAAAGAGAAGTATACGAAATAGCAGACTTCAATTCTTAATATAAGACAGCATTCTTGCTTACCATGAAACAGTGTTTAATACTTATCGTGGCTTATAACACAGAAATAAGAAAAACAATCAGTAAACAGAAATATTTTGCCCAAGAGCAAAACAAAAATTAGCACAGGGCTGGGTAACAGTTAATAAAAATATAAACTTCAAAAGTAATTACCATGAGTAATGTTCATTACCTCATGGATTATAAACTAAACAAGCAAGAGAATATCTGTCTACAGAATCGTGTAAAACATCATGCCCAAGTGCACAACTTGAGTTAAACAGTTCCGCATAGCAGTTTATAGAAGTTAGGATAGGCAAAACGTACACACACAAAAAGTAGAAATAAAAAAACTGCAAGTGGATTCTAGCTGCATACAAAACTACCATGATATACCATAACGCTTCCAATTGATCTGGTTTTAACTCAATGAATTAAAGTATTAAGTAATCAAAGAAAAATGGAACTTAAAGATCAAATCATAATTGGAAGCACATCTAAATATGTCTAGACAGATGAGAAAAAACATTCTTAATATCATTTTGGAAAACTGCAGAGCTACTATGTGGTAGGTGCTAGAGATAGTTTTGCTACTACGCTGGAGAAATAAAATGATAACAAATGCATTTCTTTTTAGTTAAAATGCAAAAGCTTTGCATGACTCCTTCACCAAGAAGAGAAAGAACAGCGAGTACAAGAGTTTGCTAAAAAGGATGAAAAAGGACAACAAAGAAAAGGACCCACAGGGAATAACCTGGAACTCAAGCAACACGGCTCCTAACCAACTACCCAGAGGTTCAAAGTTCAAACAGCCATCTCGTGCAAGGCACATGCCACTGCTGCGCTTGAAAGTATGGGAGCATGTAACCACCCATAAGAGGTGTTTGCATTGGCGGGTTAGCTTTCCACATACTTAACGGCATAGCATACTCTATCGCTTTTAAGCACCTTACACTAGAGAGCGTCACAATTAAGTCACCACCGTGTACCCAAAATGCAACAAAAGAACACAAATCCAGCAAGCTGATACCATTTATAATTGTATGATTAACAGAAATGCTTAAAATTAACAATAATGGAGAGAAGAAGACAGATTGCAGAAGACACATGAAATAGTATGAAGTAATGTTTTATCCATTTAGACCAAGTATTGTATAAACCTTCGATACGAAAATGCTGCTAAAAACTGGGACAAAACCAACCATCACCTCAAAAACAATATTAATAAGGCCCAAAGCTTCTACTCTAAGCAAATGAGACCATCAGATAAGAATAATCAAATCTTATTGGTTTTATGGGTATGATGTTAATGTTTATCACTCTAGGCAGTAGATGAAGTAGATAACAAGTAGCGGGGACTGATAATCTAATCTGAAGTGAAGTTATACTATCAAGACAAGCTTACAATAGACAAGTGATGCTAACAATACAATCATCTCAATTCAACTAACAAAACTACGTGCAGCATTCGATGTATCTTGTACGCTTAGGTTCTACGAAGGTGGCAAGGTCACACGCACCTCTGATGTGTGATTGATCGCATATCTGCCTCAAGGAATAATGGTCACCTGTACCAGTATCATAGTTGTCCTCGAATATGAGATGCCGGAATCCAGCCTTCAGTGCCTGCTTTAACCTGCACAGAATAAGTCAGAGTAAGTTAAAAAATGAAAAAAAGAATCATGAATAATAATTATCCAAATTTTTGGATGATAATGAGGCTCTTGATAAAAATGATGTAGCAAATACTAAACCATCATCTGATACCTAACTATATGATCAGAAGAAAAAAATTATGAAATACAAACCAGTGTTGAACGGTTATAAGATGAACAATGATGAAACCCGTAAGTCATTGAGATGATATGCTCGGGATGATGTTAGCATATGGAAGAAACAGTTGTAAAATAAACCTAGTAAAATGCCTTAGTACACCTATGAAATAAACTCAAACAAGCATGAAGAGTGGGGATGGATGAAAAAAAAATATGTTACCTATTCCATAGGCCATGCTGGAAACCCAACTTTTATTTATACTAATTCAATTATCTCCAAAATAATAGGTGCTACTCCGGACAATTATGCTATAGGATATTGAACCGGTTGGCTGTAAACAGAGTGTTGCTGTTTGGATCAGGGACAATGTGCTTACACCTAAACAGGGTTGTTATTATTAATAACGGTAAGGTTACAGCATTAGGCGCAATGCAAATGGTGTTTCTTGCCATGGCATACGCAACTTCGTAATTTATCCATAGGAGATCAGGTTATTGGTGATGGTTAAGCAACATTGCTTTCAGCCTCATAATCCACCGATCCATGACAAATTGTTAAAGCAAACAGGTTAGGGAAACAGGGCAAGCAAATAGGCAGCAAGCCGATCTGGAAACCAGGAAGAAGAAGCTTATTGGTGATGGCAGCTGGTTGTTACTTGTTACCACCCTAGGAAAAGAAGCCTGTTTTCTGCAAGCTGTGGAAGGTGGCATTAACAATGCAATATTGACCCTGGGTTACTCTCATGGTGATGTCACTAATCATTGGAATGACAAATGGATTGACACTACTGAGGTGTTTGGAAAATAGGAAGGTCCAAGTGATCAGATACTCTCATTAGCCTGGAGCTAAATGTATATGATTGTTGCGACAGCATAAGCAATAAGGAAGCCAAAATATAAAAGTATTTCCAAGGTTGCAGGGTATGATTGATTAATTAATCTTTCCAAATCTAATCCCGGTTCGTTGGAACCGTACAAGCCCATACCCAGAACTCCGATTAAGAAAAAAATGGAACCGCCTGCAGTATACAAAATAAACTTTGTAGCTGAATATAGACGCCTCTTTGCCCCCCCCCCCCCCCCCACATGGATAAAAGTAAGTACACAGGAATTAATTCTAACTCCCACATGATAAAAAAAAGTAAAAGGTCTCGCGAAGAAAATAATCCTATTTGACCACTATACATTGCTAGCATCAGGAAATAGAATAATCGCGAATTCCGGGTAACAGGCCAAGCAGCTAAAGTAGCTAAAGTAGTGATAAATCCTGTCAATAAAATGGATCCTAATGAAAGTCCATCAATTCCCAATCTCCAGTGGAAATCGAAGACATCTATCCATTTAGAATCCTCTTTTAATTGGATTAAGGGATCCTCCAGTTGGAAATGATAACAGAATGCATAAGTCATTAGAAGGAATTCTAATAAACAAGTGGATATAGTATACCACCTAACGATTTTGTTTCCCCTATGAGGTAAAAAGAAAATTAATGAACCTGCAAATATCGGCAAAACTACAAGTATTGTTAACCAAGGAAAATAACTCATGATAAAGTGATAAAGATAAGATACGTTTTGCCCACAAAAGCCCGTGCTCGATTATTTCGAGCACAGGCTTCTTCGGTAAAGAGGAATCAGACGATTCAAGTGGAGTTTTTTGTAACGTATCAATAAGATAGAGCCATGCTACGGGTTGTTTCAGGCCCTAAATAAACGCGGACGCTTAAAAAATCTGTCGGACAGGCGGATTCGCATCTCTTGCAACCCACACAATCTTCGGTTCTTGGCGCGGAAGCAATTTGCTTGGCTTTACATCCATCCCAGGGTATCGTTTCTAATACATCTGTTGGACAAGCTCGTACACATTGAGTGCATCCTATACATGTATCATAAATTTTTACAGAATGTGACATTGGATCTATAAATTTTTCTTTTCAACATAAAATTTTTCCGATCTGGTAAATTAGTACTGTATGAGTCATATGTATTGTAGACACCAGACGAAGCAATGGTTTGTCCAAACTTCAAAAAAAAAAATCTATTTTTTAATCTGTTTGTGAGAAAGCGTGAAAAGAGCCAAGAGACTTAAATTTTGGACCTCAACAATCATAATTATACGAATTTAGAATTCGCCAATAAATTGGCTACCGTCTTTCAATATAAATTATTGCAATATTCAAATTGCAATATCAATGAATTAGAAAAATTCATTTAAGTAAAAAAGAATACTATGCAATAACCTACTAAAAAAAGGAACAATGTTGTAAAAAGAATATATTGAACAAAACTGCACTTGTTAGGCCTTGTTGCATGCTGATGCTAAGACTTTTGCTTATAAGAATAATACTGACAGGAAACACTATGTATATGGTAGTATGCAACAATAATTATTCTACATCAGCAAATAAGAAAACCAGAAACCTTTACCTCTTCAACTCACTTTGGTGGTCATCAAAGAAAACAAGTACCCTACTGGGATCAGAAATGCCATGCTTCCTCAACAGTTTTTCCCAATCAACGCTTCCAAAGTCAATAAAGCCCTCCCTCCCAGATAGATAAGTGCAATTCCCATCAACATATGCAGGCCCCTTCCTAAGATATTTCTCAGGGTGTCTGGGTGTGATTGATATAATCCTAGTGTTTGGCATGGCCTGGCGCAAAACCCAAGTTGAGTGCCCCTTGAATGCGCCACTCTCAATCATCAGGTCAGGCTTAAGCCAGCGAGCCATAAACCAAAGACCAAAACTGTGGTCAAAGCCCATTCCATTCATGTTATTCTTGATAGGGCGTGTCTCGTATATAGGGACAAACTCTTCCAGTCCATTAAGTAAATCCTTCGAAGTCCACTCCACTATCTTCCCAGTTTTTGATCTGCCTTTTGTGAAGAAAAAGCATAAGACAGTCTAATGATTAATGATATCTTGTATAATGCAAACTGATATTTTATTATTTCAAAAAATCATGCACATATGAAGATGTCCATGAAATAGTAACTACACCTTACAAACAATACCTAATGATACATAGAGTAACATAATTGTTCTCACCATTAACAACTTATACATCAGGTACCAACATAAACAGCAATTCACTGTTGGCAACTGTGCTGGTCTACTGCTGGAGGAATGCAAAGAAAAGTAACTACAGTACCATGATCACATCCTTACTCTATAGAATTAATTGAATCATGCTGGGGACAAACTTAGAGATAAAACTTCCACGCCTCTTAAGTAGAGATCAGTGAATTATGCATAACGAGCAGCTTACGCTAGTTCATTAGCCATTCCTGCAAGGCAAATGTGAAGTATCGAGCCATTTGATGACACAGCATTCAGGATTGCAGGTGAATCTGCAATGCGACCAGAACAGAGCTAACCCGCAAAGATAATTTACTATCACCATGAACAAAGCTAACCCAGAACTACATAGATAGAGTAAAATAGACCACTAGTCCATGAATTCGGTAAAAATGAACACTTTAGTCCACGAACTCGAAAAACGCACACTTAAACCACTAAACTGGGACAACCGTGTCACTTTAGTCAAAAAACGGTTGGGCGAGGTTTAAACACGCCACGTCGGCTTCGGCCAGGACCGCGGGCTGCTACTCGATTTTCTCAAGATTTTTTTTGCAAAATCACCATGCTCGAGCCGCCCGTGAGGGGCAAGGCGGCCGCGCCCAGACGGGGATTCTGAGGCCCTGAGAACCACGTCGTTGATGCCGCTGCCTCGCCTAAGGTCGCTATCAAGCCCATAACGCTCAATTTTGACAAGAGGACGCCGGTGAAGGGGTCGTCGAAGCCGACGTGGCGTCCATGTGGCGTGTTTAAGCCTCGCCCAACCGTTTTTGGACTAGAGTGACATAGTTTCCCAGTTTAGGGGTTTAAGTGTGCATTTTGCGAGTTCGTGGACTAAAGTGTTCATTTTTGCCGAGTTCATGGACCAGTGGTGTATTTTACTCACATAGATATATCCACAAGCATAAAACAGTCTGGATGAGGTCGCCATCAAACACCAACATGGAAAACATCGGGTTTAGTTGCCATGAGCATAATAATCGTTCGAAAGAGTACATTAGTTGGCAAAAAGGGCGCCCGACTACTCTGAAAAAGGGAACCGGATCTATCTCGTCAAGGAAACAAACAGAGGCACGAGAGCTTACACCAGGGGACGCCGAGGGATCCGAAGTCGGAGGCGGCAGCGGCGTCCTGGAGGGCGAGGAAACGCGCGTCGATGCGCGGCGGCAGGCAGTCGGCGCGGGGGTGAGCGCGGCCGGCGAGGAAGGCGGTGGCGGCGACGGCGATGAGGAGGAGAAGGGAGACGGCCGCGCGGTGGGAGGAATGGAGGCGGGCGTAGGCGGCGGCGACGAAGGCCGGGTGCGCCTTCCGGGTCTTGGACTCGTCGTCGTCGTCCCCGGGGTTGGTGGCGGCGGAGGACGGGGAAGAGCCGGCGTAGGGTGAGGAAGAGGAAGACGAGGAGGCGCCGGCGGCGCGAGCGGAGAGGCCTGTGTCGTGCATGTCGGCGGCGGGACGGTGAAGGGGGAGGTTGGGACTTGGAGTCCTGTGACGGTGGCGGATCGGGATTGGAGTGCCCGAGTGGGAGTGATGAGAGAATTTTTTTTTTCTTTTGTTTTTTTAGACGAATCAAGGATGAACCGAGGAAGCATACATGTTAGTACTTCTAGATAGGAGTAGAAAATAATTCTAAAAGATCTGATTTCTCCTCTAGCACGAAAGATCATTTTTATGTTGTGACAAGTAAGAAATTCACCTTATTGTAATAATGATTTTTTTCCTCACTCCGGATGCTTTGAGATTAATTTTAGTTTTTTGAGAGACCATATCTCTTAGAATTTTTTCTAGGTCCGTATAGACGGACGCACCCAAATCATTACCCGGTTTTCTTAACCTTACCTATTTGTCGTCGGATACAAATTTTATATGCACCGATCATGGTGAAAAGATATCCGTGGGTAAAATCCATATTTGTGACAATATAAAGATAGCAACATCAACTGACTCAAAAAAAAAAACTTGAGCAACCATCATGCATAGTTGTCTTAGATCTCTCATAATGCATAGTCTCTCAAGTGTTGTCTTTTAGTCAACAATAAATGATAAAAGAATGCGTCCAAAATATATTGTTGTTTGGTGTTCTACTAAGTAACAGTTAATTAAATTTGTAAGAGAGATTTAATATTTTTTTTATTTGTTTTGTTAACCGTTAACTTTGTAGGAGAGATTAATATTTTTCATTTGGTTTGTTAGTTTGTCTGAAAACCCAGGTTCAAGTCGTAGACTTGACGGGATGCTCGCATTTCCTGCATTTATTTCAGAGTTTAATTAGCGTTGTTTTTTTCAGTGTGAGTGACATACCCATCAACTACGAGGTGCCTGTGATGATTTCTTACGAGGTGCCTGTGGTGATTTCTTCAATCTCAAGATCACGCTGGGTCAGCCTCTTGGAGGTGCTCATAAAGGTAGGTTGTGCATGCATGCGTTCATAGGGTTGAATGTGCGTACGTTTTTGTAAGCATCTGCGTTTGTACTGTCGTTTTCTACAAAAAATCATGCATGGACATCGAAGGAGGCCTAACCTAATATGAAATTTCCGTTATTCCCCTTTGTTGTATCCAATGGACCATTCTCAGAAATTCAATAAGTTGTGACATTACAGTGCTGTGTTTTCTTTTCTTATGTGCTTTAATATCATGCGTTTTCAAAGTGATTCGGTACTTCTCCAAGATGACGGTTAAAGGCTTAGACATCTGGCGACGGTGGATTCGTTATCTTTCAGAAAAGCGTGGTAATCAAACTACGATTACTTCTTTCTTGTTTATCATACTCCGTAACAAATATTTCTGCGTGTATGAAAATCACTTTCTGAGAACAGCTTTGGAGTTGAATCAAAAGGATTGTGCTCGCAGTTTTCTTACAAGATCTTGGATCGGTACGTAGTGCGTCGCAAAGCTCCATCTGTCGCGGAATGAGATCGCCGCAGAGGAGGTTCAATCTTTGTGATAGTGACTCGCACTTTAAACGGGGAATATGCCTCGGACGCACGATATCAGATAGCTGAAGGGCTCATTTTTCACTTCCAAATGAATTCTCCGTTTTCTTCTTTCTTTGGCTTTGTGATAGTACATACTATCACTTGGTACAATTTTCTTCTCGTAAGAAGTGAATTTTATTCAAAGTTCTTAGTTAGCTCTGGTTAATGAACCAAGCAGGCTTATTCGATTTAGGTAACTGCAAAGTCTGCAACAGACAGTAAGACAGACTACAGCAATACTAGTAGATATAACCAGGTCTTGGGTTGTTCATTGGCTTCCAACGAGAGCCACGATGAAGGTCTTATAGTCACCGGATGTCTCCTTGGCGATGGCTTGCTCCAAGGCAACGGAGGTCGTCTTCCGGAACACGTCCTTGATGTCCCTGAGGTCCTTCTCCGCGTGCGTCACCACCACCCGGGTCAGGCTGTCCTCGTCGGTCCCCGCTGACTCGTGCATCGCGTTCCTCAGGACCTTCACAAAGTAATTGTTGGCGTCCCAGACGCACCTCACCGTGGTCCGCAGCGCGCGCGTGTAGCCCGTGGGATCGGATCCACGCCGCAGGGCCTGCTGGTAATAATCGTATCATCTGTATAATTTGTCCAAAGACTGAAGTAATTTTAACTGAATTTTGGTTATACATTGGGTGACGACCTTGGTGAGGGTGGTGCCGTGCTCGTCTCTGAAGCAGCTGAACGTGGCACCGAGCTGGGCTTTGCTTCTCGTGCCCAGAATCCTAATGAGCTCCCCGTCATCCGTTGTGCCGTTTTCGCCATTCTTCACGGCCTCATGGATGAGCTCCGCCTCCGATCTGGCTAGCCCACCGTCCACCTCTTCGCCGTCGTACCTGTAAGTGCTCACCAGAGCAAGCAGGAGCTAAGACCCAACAGAAACAAGATTGTGCATTATTAGTTCTTGCGTGCAAAAGACGATTGAAGCAGCCGAAAAGAAAAGGTAGAGTACTACTAGGCTAATCTTTTTAATCTTTTTGACTATTTGAATTGAATGTTGATGATAAAATCATACGCTACGGAGATTTCCGGCGGGGGCACTTGCGGCGACATCTTCCTCGAGAGAGCACTTGTAGAGGGCGTGGTAGGCCTGCTTCACTTTGAGGAGCTCGGTGGGCGAGTTGGCGCACGCGATCTCCACGATCACGGGGTACTCCTCGTGGATGCATTTCGTGGCGGCGTTCGCCATCGCGGCCTGTCGCTCCACGGGGTCAAGCACCCAGTGGCACATCGCCGTCTGGAAATCACCGGTAAGCTCGGATTGGAGCCGCTGGAGGAGGCTCTCGTCGTACTTCTCTTGGTACGCCAGCCGGATCTGCTTCCTCTGCTCTGCGTCCCGGTAAGCTAGTATGGAGATCACTGCCTGCTCGTCAGTGCCCCATCCTGGAACCCACACAGAACAACATTATCCACTGGAGCACAAAATATATGTTCCAAGGGAGAAAGAAATGCAAAGGGAAAATTAGAGATGCTCTTTGTATTTTTTTTTTCTTTTCGAATCAGACCTTGAAAAGCCTTCATGAGTGCATCAGCGTCTTCAGTCGGAGAAGGGATAACTTGAGGGACTGTAATCGTTGCCATCTCTCACGTGTTCGTCTCCGTGCAAATTTGCTTCCTCTCTCCAGCACACAAACTCCACGGTATTTATAGATGTGATCTCTCAAGCCATAAATGTCACTGAGCATAAATACCTTCGGTGAAACCGAATGGTAACTCAACATTACTCCGACTATTGATTTACAAGTTTTAACCATGTGCTAGGACTGTACACAACAATAACTCATCTTTACGGTTCATAGACAGCACTTAATTGTTAATTCTCCCCTTAAAGAAAACGATGCCACTGAAGAACAAAGGTAACTGTTTTTTTAGAGAGATACTAAAGGTAATTCTCTAACAGCGTGTTTGGCAATATTAGGGAATGGGAGTGGGAATTTAAAGGTAATTTTTTGTAGATGTACTAAAGGTAATTGTTGAGGGAGTGGGCTGGAATGCTAGACACCTCACCCAAATTATTTGAGCCCATTTGATTTTCTTCCAGTGCTCCGTAGCCGCCGTCCGATTCTCTTGGTTCTTCACTCACCGTGAATTTTCGCCGTAGGTTTTATTCACTGCCACTGGCCTGATATTTTCTGGGGCTTGCAATTCAGAGACTTTACTTTTTAGTATATGTGCTGAAATTTATGTGCAGCGAGTCGTCGCGCTTGGGTGCAGTAGGGATGAGATGACTACACCCTATGACGAGAGCACCGTGTAGCGACGACATGTAGATGGGTACGATGGTGATCGGCATCTCTCCTTCTGCCCAATTCACGGTGTGTGTGTGTTCCACGAGACGCCTCCTCAGACCTTCAAATATCTAAAGATGGGGATGCACTGTCTGTATGCTAGGCCGGAGGCCATGCATCCTGCTTTTTAGGTACCGCAAATTTTATTAACGAAGGACGTAAAGGGAGGAAAGCATTACAGGAAAGAATGTACAAGGAAAACTATCTAAAGGAATCAATCCAGGCCTAAAAAAAAAGACAATTCTTCTTACTCCATGAAAACTATTAAACTTCTTTAGAAGTATTCCTACATCCGTAAAGACTTGGCTGAATATAGCCGAAAATAAAGTCATTTATAATCTTCCAAATGCTCCAAGATATGAGGTTGATTATCTCCACATGAAAAGGGACATTCAACTCTTGCTTGAGAGTTGAAAAGTTCTCGTGGAGAGAGGGCTGAGCAGAGAACTTGGAGCTAACATAAGTTCAACATGCCTTTGCAAAGGGGCTCAGTCAAGAATAGAAGATCTCTATTCTCGGGTTGAATATGATTGCAGTTGTAGTAAAATAAATCCCTTATATGAGTTGGGTCTAAATTTTGCGTGGCAAACGCCAAGTCGATAACATTCAACTCCGTCAAGGTGGCTACATGGGATGGTCAAGCTTACAAGGCACTTGTCAAAGAAAGTTAACCAAAGTCAAAAGGAGTCAAGCCTCCTAACTGTGGTAAAATAAGTGAAAGAACTGGAATGAGAGGAAGAAAAGAAGAGTGATCTACAAGCAAAAAGGCCAAAGAAATGAGACTAGGACAAGGTATATGGTCCATGATGGACCATGAACCACCCATTTTCCCACTTGTCGAACCACTCATGGACCAAGATTCCTACTTCGTCTCTACTTCCTCACTTCCACAAAGGGTAGTCATGAATTTTGGTCATGGACCATTAGCCTATATAAACTCCCTAAGGGGATATGTAACTACTCACTCTTAGTCTGAATAAACTCAAGTGAGGGGCTATAGCTAGTTGTAACTTCCGAGGAGCCTAGTTCCGACTCGGATTCGTTATTAAGGAAAATGTTTAAGATCCTCCGTGGGTATCATAACCTCAACGCTCGGGATCCCCGTTCGGCTCGAGCACGAGATGCCCCGACGAGTTCCTAACCTTGTAATTTGGAAAACCCCGTTTGGCCCAAACTAGAGGAAACCTAACTCATAACTTGCTCCTAACATAGGACTAGTTCACACCCCATTGGATAGACCGAACCTACTAACGTGTCAATCTTGTCGAGTATACAACGACCTTTGACATACAACCGTCGTATACGCCTACTTTATGTGCTACATCGTGCATTGACACCCACTAGATTAAGTGTTATTTGAGTATAACAACAACAGAGAACACACTCACATGATGGTAGATGAAATTGTTTTATCTAGAACATTCCACTAGTATTTGTGTGATTTATCAAACAAGAGCGAGAGGAAAACCTTATGTTTAAGTTGTTAGCCTCCAACGGGACTCCCAGATCCATCAAACGGAGGATGATGTCAATTTGATAAACATAGTTAGTTAAGTAACCCTCTGAAGGCTAAAATCTTGATTACGTCAGATGGTCCATACGTCTTGCTTGTGAGTAGTAGGCAAGATTTCTACAAGACCCATAATCGCCACCAATTGGTACACAAGTCCGACACTTGCATACATAATTGAAATTTCTTATAATCAGAAACAATTCCATTGTGGCATAACCGAAAAAATGGAGTAGCTTGTTTGTTCTCTGGTCGATTTTTCTTTTCTTTTTGAGGGAAATTCTCTAGTCCCAAATGAAGCCAGATTTATTTTTTTTGAGTGAAAGGAAGCCAGATACACGGTTTCATTACCATGGGCCCATGGCGGCCAGCCGCCAGCCACCATCTCAAAGCGACTCTCACTCACCTGAACTCTCACCGCTCGGCCCAGCCCGTTTATTCCCCTCGCCAGCGGCCAGCCCGCTAACCCCACGCACCTTTTTTTTTTGTAAAGAAACCCCACGCACTTGACCTCTTCCCCGGCCAATCACAGCGCAGCATTTGATCGAGCCCTCTCCA
Source organism: Brachypodium distachyon (assembly GCF_000005505.3). NCBI lineage: Eukaryota > Viridiplantae > Streptophyta > Magnoliopsida > Poales > Poaceae > Brachypodium > Brachypodium distachyon. The sequence goes on along the minus strand of NC_016132.3, from coordinate 12,092,637 downwards.
CCACTACCACAGATGCGCCCACAGCCTACGTGGCGTTCCAAGCCCCACCTCCACCGCTCGCCCATTAGCCGCCTACCACGCGTCCACTCCTCCCTGGACACGACTCCCCTCTGCCCTGGACTCGGTGGGTGGAGAGCGAGAGAGGGCGCAGACGAGAGGACAAGGGAAGACAAGGCAGCACGCCAGCACGGGAGAGGAGGGGAAGAGGCGCCGCGTCCGCGAATTTGGGATTTTTCTCTCTCTTGTTCGTGGCTGTGGCTGGATATGCTACCGCTGGGACCCGGGAGGCAGCGCGAATCGGGCTCTCGTTCGGGCGTGGCGGCCGCCACCTGAGCAGGAGGAGGATGTTTGACTGGAACCAAGACCAGCAGCAGGTGCGCCGCCGAGAAATCTCATCCCCATCCTTGCTCTGTTCTAATTACTGCTCGTCTCAAGCTATTAGATCTGCTACGTGCTGGCGATTTGCGATTTGCCGTGTCATGTATGTTGCGGTTGTAGGTTTAGAACTTTAGATGTGGTGGTCTGGGAAGGGGATTTCGCTCTTTTTGGTCTCGTCCTCTGTGTGCTCAAGTGCTCGGGGTTGGAGACGGGCAGGGGATTCGGTGCCGAAGGGAGGTTGCTTTCTATGGAGGCCTGAACGGGTTGGCGTAGCAGAGCATGTCGTTTGGGCATCTCTATGCAAGCAAGCATGTTTTTCGAGCATATCTGCCAGAATTGCTAGTAGTTTTTATGTTATTCGGTAAGACTTTCTATTCCGCCTAGAAGTGCTGGAACGCTGGGAGAGATGCTTAAGAGGGAAAAGGAGCATAGCAAGAATTGTGTGTTGTGTTGCTGGACCCTGGCATTCAGATTTGTGCGGTTGTCAGACTTCTGAAAAGAAGAATATAATCAGTCGAGAAAATGGTTTTTCTATAAACTCGATTTTACTGAATGCGACGTAGCGAACTAAGTGCTCTGTGGTTTGAGATTTGCTATTGTATACTTTTAAGATTTCCAAAGCTGTTTGATGTTTCTAATAGTTTCAATGAACGAGGCAGATGCACTGCTTAACCTCAGGATGATTTTTAGATGATCATAAGCTCTCCTTTTGAAATGCAGGTAGGGGACGAACTATGGGCTGAACTCAATGAGAATGAAGACCGTATGATGCCTTACCCCAAGGATGTGAAGGATAGTATCTTAGCCTGTGCTCAAGACCAGAAGAAGAATGATGAAGCAGCAGCAAGTGTTGTGGGCCTTACTGAACATACTTCTGGTGATCAAACTGAATATCCAGGTCTGGAAAAGCAGCCTGCTACTGAGGCTACTGGACATTATTCAGCTACACGACTTGACATGGAATCCTGGCCCGACTTGCCTTCTTTGAACACTACACTTGATAGAAACTACAGCGATGATAACATAGCATCGACATATTTGGATTTCAGTTCTGCACCTAGTTTAGAGAAAGTCACAGCAAGCACATCAGGTTTGTTTCATCTTATTAATATGTATGTTTATACATCTAAAGATGCTACGAATGTAGTGGACAAGAAGGGATGTACTTTGGAAGCAAATTATATAGCTTTTACTTAACCCATATACAGTGCAGCTGGAACCTGAAGTGTTTGGTAATGACCATGAAGAAAAGAGTAACAACTTTCTTGATTGCGACTGGGGCAATATTGGAGACTTTGATGATTTTGACCGCTTATTTAGGTAAGGTTGGAAGTCAAATTCTTTTCACTTCAGAATTCACGAAATAATCAGTTTATGATACCTACACAGTTGGGCACTATTATTGATTTAATAAACTTATTGTGTGATGTGTTTTGCAGTAACAGCGAATCCTTATTCGGTGATGAGATGATCAGCAATGGCAATGATTTTCTCTCCACGTCTTCAGATGTGGTTGATACTACTGTAGAATCAATCACCTTTCCAGTATGTCTATATAGTAATCATCTTCTATCAAAGTTTTCATTTATTCCTGTAGCAGTGAGCTCCGTCTTATCCATGTAATTTATGTGATTGTTTTACAGCGTGTACCAGTGAATAAGCATCCATCTTCTGATTGTGGATCTTCTTCTGTTCTGATTAATGATACTCCTGATGGAGTGAGTAAACAAGAAAACAAGGTACGTGACTGAAGGAACCCTGTTTGTTTGGGCTTCAGCTTCAGCTTTTGCTTCTTCTAGCCCTCTAAAAACCACTTCTCCCGTTTACATGTCATGTGTAAACGGGAGAAGTGCTTTTTAGAGGGCTAGAAGCAGCAAAAGCTGAAGCAGAAGCTGTAAATGGGAGAAGTGGTTTTTAGAGGGCTAGAAGCAGCAAAAGCTGAAGCAGAAGCCCAAACAAACAGGGCCCATGTTTAGTAATCATCTCTCGGATACTATTCTTATCTACTTTTCGGAGGTAGCACTGGAGCAGATGTAAGCTGAGCGTATAAATTGTCTGAGTAGTTATTATTCTCAAAATCTAAATCAGTTGCAAATGAGGTTGTCATCTATATGATGCCCATTTTTATCAGCATCAATGGAATTCACCTCCACCTGTCATGAGGAACTGAAAAATTAATATCTTTGCACGGTTACCATTCTTTGTAAGCATATACATCAACACAGAGAAAGGTGTCGGTTGTTCAGGATACTGATTTTTGAGCTCACATTCATTTCCATGCAGTTCCTTTTTGCTATGACCAAATTGAGTAATTTGTGTTTCAAATTGGAGGTTTTTTTTAACTGATTTGAATGGAACTGATGGTTCTTTCCTGAAAAAAATTATCTACACCAACCATCATTAAGCTTGGCATGTACCTGATTTAGTTCATCGAAAAAAATATTATAGCTGATTTAATATATATTTTAAATTTCTGTACAAACTTCTCAATTATTTTGATCCAATGATCTTTTCTGGATCATGTCATGTATGATGCTCTCTATCTTTCCTATCATATTGGAGACTGCCTTTTCCATGTGCCCTTTTCAGTTTGAAATTGTTCAACTGAGAGTCTGAGACACTTAGTTACATCTGTTTGAAGCAGTGACCTGGCTCATCATAACTTGCTACAAGTATGCTACTTTATGTAGGGAGATGTGCAGAAAAAGCCAGTCAAATCACGGAAAAAAACAGAAGAAAGAAGAAAATGTAAAATATCCAGCAATACAAGTGGCTCCTCCAAGAACCAAGGACAAAATCCATCAGACAGTTTGCATTCATTGTCCAAACTTCCCGTGCAGCCTGTTCAGAGTCCTCAACATGTATCGCTCCACTATAACAAGAGCATAGGGCAATTTCAGCATGCCAATCAGTTTACCTTCCCTGGCTATGGACATCATGCACATCCATTTCCTACAATTCCTTTGGTGTCAAATATTCAGGTTGAAGGCCATCAGACAAAGCCAGCTGCTCCAAGTGACCAAACTTCAGCAGATTCCCCAAAGCACTCTAGTTCCACAGAAAAGCCACAAGATATGCCATCAAGGCCACTGATGATGACACCCCAAGAAAAGATTGAAAAGCTTAGGCGCCGGCAGCAACGGCAAGCACTCATAGCTATTCAACAGCAGCAGCAGCAATTTGGCCAAGAGGGCGCTGGCAGCGACACCATGGTACCTCAATCCTACTCCCCAAAGAAAAAAAATCCAGGTTCCTTAGGGAGTTCAATTGTCACAGACGAAAATGCAAATAAGGTCCTCTCACCGGAGCAGATTTCAACTGGACATGAAGAGATTCAGCAGAATTCTGGAATTCTTGATGATCCCTTCATAGAGGAAAAAATATATTATGAGCTTAAAGATGCTCTTGGGAAGGTCATTCATTTATTCTTTCTGTAAAATGTTATTTGATGTTTCATGTGTTGAGTGAAACACTTTTGAGTTGCAGGAGTTTTTTTAGGGGATTGAGTTTCTGGAATTTTTTTAGGGGATTGAGTTGCAGGATTTTCTTCTTGAATATTAAATTGACTAAATATTTTCTTGTTTACACAGTTGGATGCCAGAACTAGGCTCTCCATTCGTGACAGTTTGTTTCGTTTGGCTCGTAGTTCCTCAGAGAGACAAATTGCTGGTGAGAAAAGTAGCAGTAACAAGACTAAAAGAGATGAAAATGAAATTTCAGAAAACGACACAACCAGCAGGAGAAAAAGGTATGCTGCTTCATGCCTTAGTTGGTTCATTCTGTATTAGTGACAAATTTTAGTATTGTTTGAAATTTTTGGTCCTCATACCCAACCTAAAATATTGCAATTTACAGAACTAGGTAAATCAGAAATCAGGAAACTTAATCTTTGTATTTTCTTTATATTTGTATGATAAAAGATAGTAATATTTTCATTAAAGAATCCTTGGTACAAGCATTCCTTTGTCATGGACATCTTCGAAGATTGGGGCACCTTGGTCTGCTGCAGGCAACAGCCAAATATTCCCCAAAAATTGGAAGCTTTAGATATTTAATGGTGTAGCTGGAACATGCATCCTTTTAGGCTTGGAGACAATAAGATTCAGAAAGTGACTCCCACATAAATTTGACTGTAGGTAAGAGACCCAGAAATTCCTACGTAACCATAACGAGTAATCGAGGGCATGTATTCATATCCTTCCAGAGCAATCCTGAAACCATGTTGTATTTGCCTTCTTTTAGTGGAATGTAATCAGAAACCTATCTTTCTGTGCATTTTGTAGCTGATAGTTTATGTCAGTACTTATCGTTGCAACTAACAATGATTCATCCTTGTTTTCCATTATCTCAGATCTCTAGTGAAGGAGGCAGAAGCAGACACGAATCCAATTGATCGAATGGTGGCACATTTGCTGTTTCATAGACCATGTTCAAAAATTGCAACGTCTAGAAAGGAAGAAATCATATCCGCGACGGCATTGTCAATAGAGCCTGGTGAGTATGTTATAATCTGTATGTGCTGCCACTAGAGCTGTGCATAGAACAAACAAAACATGATGCCTTGAATATTGCATTGTTGGACAGATACTGGTTACCTGCAGACACACCTGGGGTACCATCAGAAGATCAACAAAATGCACACAGGCAATAGCACCGCAGCCTTCAATGTAATGTAAGACGTGTTAAGAGAAGATTTTACTCAAACGGAGTAAAATAGGAACTCCTTGTTTTTATTTTGACGAGTCTGTTTCCTCCTTGGTTGGTCTTTTTCCATAGATTACGTCCCTGGAGACCCACGAATGTTTTTCTGGTCTTCCACTGTATTATGTATATAGCAAGTTAACCATTTTAGGCTTTTTGCCCATTGCATTACATCATTCCAGCCAGAACTGTACGGACCGGATTAATCGTGAGACGGGACTGTAGCGAGTGTGTAACTTAAGAGTCCTCATAGAAAGGCTCTGTACATATCTTCTTCCTTTTGCTTTTGTTCTCTTAAGGAAATATCGTGACTGTCCAATGTTTAATTTATTTTTTGTTCGCTTGCTGAGATGAAAGTCTTGCTGACATGCAAAGCGAGCTGTCTGATAACGTACATAGCAAGTGTCAGCGGAGGAGGTAGCCAAGATTCATGAGCTAATTTTTTTTTTAAAAGGAGACGAATAAGTAATTTAAGATTTGCAAATGTCGCTTCAGAAAAGAAAGTTGGTAGTCGACAGTTTTTTTATTTATAGAATTGGTAGTCGACAGTTACGAGCTCTCGCATCGGCACGAAATTAGAGTAGTGTATGTTCACGGTTCACCCGTGATATTTCTGTTGGCGTCCTTAAGCATAGGATAGCAGAACAACCCTCCGGAAACTAATTAACGAATATACGAAGCATCACATGGAGTACCAAACAGTGCGGTTAGCATGTCGACGAACGTGAATTAAACTTCAACAACAATTAGCACGGGCAGCATGCTCTCGAGGCCAGCCATGGCAACTTTTCTGCCAAGCGAAGACAACCATTCATTAGGGTGTTCCCAAAAAACAAAAATGAACAAGAGTTCTTCTATACTTTGCTCTGTATATTGTTTCCGTTTCTGCATTTATTATGTACACAACGCCTCTATTCTCCTTCACAAATGTGAAAGAATCTCACACATGTAATCTAGTGTCCTCACCCACCCACCATGTATGTAAAAACCAAAATAATTTGTCTATACAGTATCCCTGTAAAAAAAACAAAAAAACCTCGGTATTGACAGACACGCTGCTACTACAATGGTTTGCTGTGTTGGCGTCGCCTCTGCGCCGCCCAATGCGCGTACGCCTCCCGCAGCCGGCGCCTGAAGCGCGGCATGTCGAGCCGCACGTTCTGCCCGTCCAGGTACACCTTCTTGGTGACCTGCCAGCCCTTGGCGTTCACGGCGACCGGGTCGGTGAGCACGGGGTCGTTCCTGGGGTAGCGCCGGTACAGCGAACTCTCTGCGGGCAGGATCTTGTAGGGCATGTACCTGAGCCCGAGCCGGCGCGCCGGCTCTCCGTAGTAGTTCTCGGCCGCCCAGTCGGTGCCGAGCGGCACGACCTGGATGAAGACGGAGCCCGGGCGCATGAAGAGGAAGTGGGTCATGGCGGCGCCGTGCACGCCCACCATGACGTCGGAGCCGTTGAGGACGCGGTACATCTGCGCCAGCTCCGTGTCCGGCCGCGGCTGGAGCAGTTCCACCCGGAACCCGGCCCCCGCCGCCGCGCGCGCCAGCTCCGCCTCGTTCTCGATCGCCCGCGACCCGTTGCGGGACACGATCACCAGCCGCGGCTTGTCCTCGTCCTCATCGTCCGCGGGCTTCTTCGTCTTGCTGTTGCTGCTGCTGCTGTTCTTCGCTGCTTCCGCTTCCTCGTCGATGATGACCTGGACGCGGCCGCGGTGGGCGTCGTCGAGCATCTGGCGGAAGTCGGCGATGCTCCCCGGCGGCATCATCCGGGACGCGTCGATGGCGAGCTCGTCGTGGATGCGGAGGCCGACGACGGCCTCCCTGAAGCAGTGCGTGCGGTTGTCCCCGGAGAAGTCGACGGGCGGGTAGTCCGAGAGCTGTTCGACGATATGCCCGTACTTGGTCATCCACCAGTCGTGGTACTCGAGCATGACGAAGACCACCTTCTTGTTGTACCGGCGCGCCGTGATGTAGAGCGGGATGATCCCGTCGTTGAACTCGTGGTACACGTTCCCCGTGTACCCGCCGGTCGAGAACACCACCGCCGGGACCTCGTGCTGCACGTCGCACCGCGCCGGCGTCGGCACGCTGCTGGACGAGTCCTCAGACACTGTGCGGAGGCGGAGCTCGTCGATGGTGCTCATGATGCTGGACTCCCACTTGCGGGTGTATGGCCGGATGCGCTCGTCGGCAGCTCTGCCGGAGCTGGAGCTATTGGCGGGGCGGAGCAGGAAGAGCGAGTTGGACTTGGCCTGGGTCCGGATGTCCCCGCGCATGACGCAGACGTCGGTGCGTTCCGCGGTGCGGTCGCAGCAGACGGTGCCGTCGGCCACGGCGGCGCACGGCGGGTCGGAGCGCGCCTGCTCCTGGTCGCACCTGTTGTTCCTCCCCAGCTGCAGCAGCTCGTCCATGGCGGCGGAGAAGGGGCTGGAGGGGAGCAGCAGGAGGAGGCAGGAGAAGAAGGCGAAGCCGCCCAGCATGAGCAGGAGCGCATCGTGGCCGTGCTTCTTCCGGTGGTGACACGCGTAGTCCACGATCCGGCAACGGAGCTCCTTCATCGTCTTGCCTGCTCCCTCCTGCTCCTCAGCCTGCTGCTCCTCGTCCACCTGCTTCCTCAGCTGCTGCTGCTGGTTGTTGTGCTGCAGCAGGAGGCTCGCCCGGTGGTGATGCACCATGCCCGCTAGCCAGCCACTCAGCCAGTCGACCAGGAACCAGGGAAAGCAAAGCCAAGAGCGAGCGAAAGAGCTTTCAGCACCAAAGAGTTTTGCGTGGAACCGCTGTGGCCTCAGCAGGGTTGGATGGAGTTGTGGGGGTGTTTCGGTGGCGTCTGTCTTTTAAATGTGGAGGGGTAGGAATTCCTTTGCTTGCTCTGCTAATAAAACCGCGTCCTGTTCTGGTGAGGGAGGCTGGCTGGCTGGCTTGCGAGGGAAGGGAAACTGGCTGCGCCGCTGACCGCCTGGACTGCTGGACATGGACTGGCAACCCAACCCAACCCAACCCGGTGCCACCGAAACCAACGAACCTGCGTGGCGCGGTTGGCGGCCGCAGTCAGGTTCCGGCCACGCAATTTCTTCATATTTTTTGTCAGGTTTTGGTTTCCCGGGGGTTGCATGGGAACGCGTGGCGGTGTTAGCTGTACACAGCTGGTGCATGCATCACGTCACGTATGGGGCTCGGCGTTACGCTACACCAACGTGATATTCCGTTGGGACTGATGGAGCAAGGGCAGCCAACTCAGACACAGCCACCTCGTCTTCGGGCTACATCCATCCATATCCATCGGTTAATCCTTCCTTCTCCTTCGTTCCTTCCGTTGCTTAACTTTCAAAAAGGGAAAAGAAAGGCCCTCCTATCCTACTGTTGAGTACAATCGGGAACAGGACTACACCTCGTTCTTTGTTTTTTTTATTCTGGCCAACCTTTTGTATTTGCAAAAGTTCTTTACGTCAACAACTCTGAATAATTCTAAGAAAAAACAACTCTGAATAATCCCTATGTAGAATATTTGCTTCTAGAGTCACAGAATCTGTATGTATTTGGTTGCACAATCATGAAATCACTTAAAAATGTGGGAGATGATTGCAAGACCGTTGGATCTATACTATTCATTGCAAGAATGCATGTGACTGCCCAGTAGTTGTGTGATATACTACTTCATATTCTTTGATAGAGTTTATGCTATATATTAGTAGTATAAACGTGTTTCCAGACAGCTAATATATATCGGTCAGCTTCACCTAGTCTGACCCGCTTGTATTGTAGGTAGAGTTTGCAACACCACCTTCACTCGCTCATACGAGTGGAATTTCCTTTCCGTTCTTGCACTACAGTTTTTTTTTATATTGTCTTTCTAGAAAGCAGGAGTAGGTTCTAGCACAAAGCAATGATTACGCGGGTCTCAGCAAGGAAGGAGCAGGTTAAGTCTTCAGATTCTCAAAATGAAGGAAATATTGCGTGAAAGAGAAATTCTTAAAGACCAACTAATGAGAAATGCGGTTTCTTTAGATTCTTTTGACAATCTACCATCTGGCTCAATTGTGATTGGCATCAGGTGTCTTTACGGTGTACTCCGTACAAGACAGGAGGGCGGATACAACCTTGCCAGCGGAACGATGTTAGCGTTGAAATTGTGATCCATATTCATTGCCAAGGCTTTCCCAGGAACAAAACTTCCACCGTAAGTCCGGTTGTTCCTCGGGATACTCTCGGTTACTCTTCGAGGAATTTGTGAATCTCGGTTACTCTTCGAGAAATTTGTGAAACTTCCGGCCACGCACCCGGAACTTCCGGTCGTGCACCCGGAATTTTCGGATGCACCGATACGGATCTATTTTAACCTAATGTTCCTGCTATATATACCCCTTGTAAGCCGTCGTTTCGGGATGAGTTGCATTCGTGAAACATCCCTGCCGTTGTGTAAATACTCTCCATATAGTGAAGTTTCGCTGTCTGACGTCCGTGGTTTTTCTCTCATTGGTTGAGGTTTTTTCACGTTAAATCCGTGTGTACTTGTGCTGTGATTTCTTTTTCGTTCTCGCTTGTCGCGTTCATAACAAGTGGTATCAGAACACCAGGTTCTGCCTAGAGTTTGCGACATGTCTACTTTGAGTTCGATCTGCTGCAGCTGAATTACACCACACGGTTCTCGTTGTGGCAAGTGAAGATACGTGCGATTCTCGTCCAAACTTCAGATCTAGATGAAGCGCTTTATTCTTTCGGAAAGAAGGATGCAAAAGAGTGGACTGCCGAAGAGAAACAAAAAGATGGTAAGGCTTTGTCTTTGATTCAACTTCATTTGTCCAATACTATTTTGCAGGAAGTGTTGGAGGAGAAATCCGCAGCAGCCATGTGGGTGAAACTAGAATCGATCTGCATGACAAAGGATCTAACCAATAAGATGCAAGTAAGATGAAGTTGTTCTTACATAAGCTCCAAGAAGGTGGATCAGAAATATCTCATATGGCTGCCTTTAGAGAGATCATTTCTGACTTGCGGTCTTTGGAAGTAATATATGATGATGAGAATTTAGCCTTTTACTCTTATGCTCGTTGCATAGTTCCTTTACAAATTTCCATGATTCAATTCTTTTGAGCCATGATACACTAACCCTTGTTGAAGTCCAAGAGGCACTTAGACAGAAAGAGAAGATGAAATCTATGGTGCAGACCGATGGGTCATCTTCCAAGGCTGAAGCTCTGCAGGTTTGTGGGATGACCGAGCAGAGAAACAACAACTGCAATAACATAGATAAGAGCAGGGACGGGAAAGCTCGTTCAAAGTACAGGCAAAAAGATAAGTTACGCAGGTATTGTAAGAAAAAAAAGAATGTTATTGAGGATTGTTATAAACTGCAGAACAAGGATAAAAGGAACGGTACGTACAAACCGAAAGACAAGTCCGACGGTGCTGGTAAGGCTGTTGTCGTTTCTACCGACAGCTCTGAGGGTGAATGCCTCGTTGTTCTTGCTGCTTGTGCTTGTCATGATGATGAATGGATTCTTGATGCTGCATGTTCATTTCATATTTGTTGTAACAAAGATTGGTTCAGTTGTTATGAGTTTGTGCGTGTGGGCAATGACAATCCCATTCATATTGTTGGCGTTGGGTCTATTCAGATCAAGACGCATGATGGCATGACACGCACGTTGAATGAGGTGAACCACATACCAAGTATGGCAAGAAATTTGATCTCGCTATGTACCATAGATTATGAAGGGTACAAATAGCCGGAGGGCGTAGACTTTTGAAAGTAGCAAGAGGTTCTCTTATTCACATGATAGGTGATATGAATTCTGCCAAATTGTATGTTCTTACTAGCACTTTACCTGGTTTTGCTGCTGCTGTTACACCTAATGATTCTGATAATTGTGCTAAAACGAATCTGTGGCATATGCGTCATGGGCATATGAGTGAACGTGGCATGTCAGAATAGGTTAAGAGAGAGCTGATCGATGGCTGCAACTTGAGTAAGTTTGAGTTTTGTGAGCATTGCATTTATGGTAAGCACAAAAGGGTTAAGTTCATTGCTTCCGCTCATACCACCAAAGCATATTATATTATGTGCATTACGATGTTTGGGGACCTTCCTGTAAGACTTCTATTGGTGGTGCTAATTACATGCTTAGTATTATTGATGATTACTCAAGAAAAGTTTGGCCTTATTTTCTGAAACACAAATTTGATGTTTTTGGTGCGTTCAAGAAGTGAAAGGCTATGGTAGCAAAGAAAGTTGGAAGGAAGGTAAAAATATTACGTACTGACAATGGTGTTGAACTCTGTTCTGATGAGTTTGAGGAGTTTTCCAGCAATGATGGTGTAGCTAGGCACTACACGGCTGTCCGTACTCCACAGCAAAATGGCGTGGCTGAGCGCATGAACATAACCATCATCTCGAGGGCTCGTTGCATGTTGTCCAATGCAGGTTTGGTCAAACATTTTTGGGCTGAAGCAGCCTTCACAACATGCTACCTCATAAGCAGGTCACCTTCTATTCCACTTGACAAGAAAACTCCCATTGAGATATCGTCTGTTAAACCTTCTGATTATTCACAGTTGAGAGTTTTCGGTTGCACCGCTTATGCTCACGTTGATAATGGAAATCTAGAGCCTAGGGCCGTTAAGTGCATATTTCTTGGCTATGGTTCTGGAGTTAAAGCTTATAGGTTGTGGAATCCTGAAGCTAAAAAGATTTTACTGAGCAGGAATGTTGTTTTTAATGAAAAAGTTATGTACCATAATACTTTGTCCACTGATGCCTCTAGAATTGAAGAGGAGAGAGTTAGAGTGCAGGCGGAGCATGTTGATGAAATTGTTGGCAACGGTGATGCTCATGTTGATCGTGGTAATGATGAAGGGAACAATGATGATAATAATGATGATAGTGTTCCACCCTCACCACCTGTTTTGCAGCAACCAACACGGCCTATTGCAGCTAACCGTCCAAAGAGAAATAAGGGTCCTCGCAAACGTTTAATTGAAGAGTGTGATCTTGTTTATTATGTTTTGAGTTGTGCAGAACAGGTGGATCATGATAGTGAACCGACCACATATAATGAAGCAGTTGTTTTCGATGACCGTGTTAAGTGGTTGTCTGCCATGCAAGAAGAGATGCAATCTCTCGAGAAAAATGGCACATGGGATGTTGTGCCCTTGCCTGAACAAAAGAAGGTTGTTCGCTGCATATGGATATACAAAAGAAAGTAGGGCTCGTCTCCTAATGAGCCTATGAGGTTTAAAGGCAAGTTTAGTGGCAAAAAGTTTCAGTCAAATACCAGGTATTGATTATAATGATGTGTTCTCTCCAGTGGTAAAGTATAGTTCCATTCATACTTTCTTTGGTATTGTTGCTATGCACGATCTTGAGCTTGAGCAGTTAGATGTAAAGACTGCGTTTTCACATGGAAAGCTTGAGGAGGAAATATACAGACCAATCTGAAGGGTTCATGGTTCCTATTAAAGAGGAGTTTGTATGCAAGTTGAAGAAGTCCCTTTATGGTTTAAAGCAATCTTCTAGACAGTGATATAAAAGGTTTGATTCATTTATGATCTCACGTGGCTTTAGTAGATCTCAGTATGACAATTGTGTCTACATTAAATTTGTTGATGGATCACCGATATACCAGCTGTTATATGTTGATGATATGTTAATTACTGCCAAGAGCACGGAAGTAATCACTATTTTGTAGGCTCAACTAAGTAGTGAATTTGAGATGAAGAATCTTGGTGCTGCTAAGAAAATCCTAGGTATGGAAATTAAAAGGGACAGAAAATTTAGGTTGCTATTTCTTAGTCAGCAAAGTTACATTGAGAAAGTTCTTCATCGTTTTAATATGCATGATGCAAAGTCTGTTAGTACTCATATTGCTTTTCATTTCAAGTTTTCAGCATTGCAATGTGCTACTTCTGATGAAGATATTGAGTACATGTCACGAGTTACCTATTCTATTATTGTTGGTTCCTTGATGTATGCGGTCAGTCGTTACATGCCTAATCTCCCGGTAAAGAACATTGGAAAGTTGTTCATTGGATTTTCAGATACCTCCGTGGCACATGCAATGCTTGCTTGAAGTTTGGCAAGACTGATGAGGGACTCGCAGGTTATGTAAATTCAGATTTTGCTGCCGACTTGGATAAGAGGAGATCCCTCACAAGTTATGTGTTCACGGTAGGTGGATGTGCTGTGAGTTAGAAGGCAACACCGCAACCAGTTGTTACTCAATCTAGAACTGAAGCATAATATATGGCTATTGCTAAAACTTGCAAAGAATCTGTTTGGTTGAAGGGATTGTATGCTGAGCTTTATCAGGATGTTTCTTGCATTAACCTGTTTTGTGACAGTCAAAGTGCTATATACCTTACTAAAGATCAGATGCTACATGAGAGAACCAAGCACATTGATGTCAAGTATCATTATGTTCGCGACGTTGTTGCATAAGGTAAATTGAAGGTATACAAGATTAGCACTCATGATAATCCTGCTTGTTACAAAAATAGAGATTAAACTAGAACCGAGAGACATGAATTTTAACGTGGAAACCCTTGCGGGAAAAATCACGGATGCACAAAGTCGCAACTTCACTTGTGTTGGAGTATTACAGGCACGAGATGACATGCCGTCTTTACGTGCGACTACATGGGACATATATAATGGGCAATAAACATGAGTCCTAGTAGGACAAGGAAAACGAGTTTACGTCAGTACCAACGCAAAGCCCAAACCTATCCTGCTATGTCTACAAGAGTTGGTAACGGATTCGGATCACTTTTCAACATTGCTGATATGATGACAAAGCCTGTTCCTATTGCTAAGTTGCTCAAGCTTAGTTGGTATAACTATTTAGCCCGTAGTGGCTGTTCGCGACGAAAGTGTTTCTTTTTGGTTGATTCAGGAAGTTGTTGTTCATGCTACAAGAAGAAATTTGTCTCAAGGCGTAGTTTGTTGAAGTTATGATCCAAATTCATTGCAAAGGCTTTCCCAAGACCGGAACTTCCACCCGTACATCCGGCTGTTTCTCCGAGTGCTCTCTGTTACTCTTCGAGGAATTTGACTTTCGGCCACGCACTGGGAACTTCCGGGTGCACCGATACAGATCTGTTTTGACCTAATGCTCCTGCTATATATACCCCTTGTAAGCCACCGTTTCGGGATAAGTTGATGGTGGAACATCCCCGGTGTTGTGTAAACACTCCCCATATAGTAAAGTTTCGCTGGCTGGCGCCCGTGGGATTTTCCTCTCGTTGCTTGAGAGGTTTTTCCATGTTAAATCCGTGTGTACTTGTGCCGTGATGTCTTCTTCGTTCTTCTTCTTACTCGTCGCGTTCATAACAGTTAGCAATATTTGCCTTTTCTTTTAGATTGATTCAATTAATTAGCTAAATGGTACTGGTTTTATTTTTTTTAAATAAATATGATTAATTAGCTAAACAATACTGGGTTTTTTTAAAATAAATTTGTTTGATGTCCACATAAAACCACCTCTTCGTAGGGTGGTACTGTCTTGGGGGCATAATTTACAGTCAAGCTTCAAAATTTGTGCTCCATAACTACTCCCTCCGTTTACAAATAAGTGTACTTATAGGTTTGTCCTAAGTCAAAGATGTTGAAGTTGACCAATTTTATGGAAAAACGTAACAACATTTATGACACAAAATTAACATCATTAGATCAATTATGAAATGTAGTTTCATAATATGACGATTTGATGTCATATGTGTCGTTACTCTTTTCAACAAAGTTGGTCAAACCTAAACAAGTTTGACTTAAGACAAAACTAGATAGGTTCGGTAAGAACTTGTTTAGATTTGTTTTTGTCGAAGAGTTTTGTGGCCCTATCTACCTGTCTCCATAGAATTATGGAACTGAGAGAGTAATGTTTATAACAAGAATTTTGGTGTTGGTCACATCTCACATTCAGGGATGGAGACAAGGGGGTGGGGGGGGAGCGCCGGGGGCTTTGCCCCCCTAAGAAAATAAATTTTACTTAATATACTAATTAGCTCATTAAAAATCACTTAAAAATAAATTAAGTCTCTAATTTCATCCCCTAATCCCCAGTCGCCCTAATCCTCCCATCTGATTCCCACGAGCAGAGGCAATACAATTCCACGAGCAAGAGATGGTCGGTCACATATATAAGAGCATCGGACATGCATGGAGACTGACTAATTCAAGGTTACGGTCAGCCCAAAAACTCCCTCCCATGGTGTGACAGACTGACAGCGTTCCCTTGGTAGGAAATCCACCTGCTCTACGTAATCCTACTCTGAAGCGTGTCGACGTTTACCGGTTTACGAACGGATCGAATCGCTTTGCTTCCATCAAAGGCGAGAGGTAGGCTTTGGAAGGAAGGCGATGCTTCAACGCGAATGAGTTCTGACCGGCCCGGTCACCCGGTGCGTACGCACGCAGATTGATTTTATTTGCCAAGGCAGAAGGAAACTTCACAGCCACTTCGAAGTGGTACTCTGAGCAAGCAATAACGCGAGGGAAAGAAAATAAGCTGTTGCTCTCTCGCTCTCGCTTGCATCGGACTTCAGCATGCAGGCAGGCAGGCACGGCGGACCTGAGACCCGACCTGAGCAACGCAAGCGCCTGCACGGTGCTGTGTGTTCCTCCTGGATGGATGGATGGATGGATCCACAGGAAAAGTTCCGATCCGACCCTGGGGGTGGAACTAGCTAGGAACGGGTCCGCGGCCGAGACCGAGACCCAGCCGTCGCGCTCGGCGGAACCGGGTGCTGTCATCGGTTACGTGCAAAGGAGGAGGTGTGTGATTGGATGGATGGGACTGCCACGAAAGCGCGTAGATTGCGAGTGCGAGGGGCCAAGGTGCCTGGCCGGTGCTCCGTGCGGTGGCGGGTGCCAAGTGCCAACGATAGCTGGCCGTGGTTTAGTAGCCTTCAACTAGTAGCCAAGCTAAAATAGCTGGGTTTGTTTTTTTTTTTTTAAAAAATTAACCTATGGTCATCTGGTTGTCGTTTGGTTCATCCCATTTTTTTCACGGATTCTTGTCAAATAATTGGCAAAGTGAGTGCCAAACTATCGTTTGGTAGGTTGTATTTGGCACACATCAAACAGAGTAGTATCGTAGAAACTGATTTTTAGAGCATCCTCCCACCCCCACCCTAGTGCTGCAAATAGGCAACACCAAGCTGTTGTCACAAAACAAAATCTCAGCGCGTGCCAATCCCTCAATAGCCACTCGGAAATTTTTCACCCTGCCTTCCGCCGGCACCGGAACGCCGTGTACGGTGGCGCCAAAACCCAGTCCACCCCTCTCGCCGTTGCCTCCATGACCCGGGTGCCAACCCCTCTCCCCTCCCCTGTCGCTCGGTCTTCACGCGTGCCCCTGATCTGTCGCCATGGGAGGGAATGTGCCGCGACATGGCACAGCCAGGCAAATGCGCTGACCGAAGGAGGACAAATGCGCCGGCCACCGACGGAAAGCCGAAGAGGCAAAAGACCATGCCCGGGGAAAATAGTTGTGTTTGGTGCGCAACCGTGCCCTATTTTACATCATCTAGTGCGGTAGCAGTGTCCTAAAATACATCATCTCAAAAAACAAAAACAGTTTTGGTGCATATATCTCAAATTTTGGTGCCCTATAAGTTTTAGCTCTAATCTAGCAATCGCGAGTTGGATTTTCTGATGGTGACCTTCCTTCCTTGGACCGGCGCTCGGCGTCGGGTGCTCCGAGGAACAGTGGTCCGTTTGCGTCGTTGAAACATATACAGTAGGAAAGAATCATGCGGAGTTCACATAAAAAAGTGTTTGGGTTTTGAGTGGACAAAATTACGCATTTTTCTTTAGGAAAAAAAAAGATATGCATTTTACGCGTGCTCTGCGATCGTTTTCACAAAGAACAACACGTGTGCTACGTAAAGTGTAAAAGCATCGTATCATAGCAATGCTTTAACGTAGTGTTTTTAGGTAGGTGATGTAGCAGATTTGTTGCAACAAACAGACTTAACAATATAATTTGGGTTAAACTGAGTCGGTCGAGGAAATTGATGAGTACGACGCTTCTCCTTACGTCGGCTGCAGAACAGGCAGCTAAAAGATCCTAATTCCATCATTATGCAAAGTATCCTCACCCTCCTAAATTTTGCTGGAGATCCTCTTTCCCCTACCTCAAAATGGATATGTTAATCCCTGGTTGGACATCACTTTGAACCATAACTCAGTTTTTGCAACAGCTTGACCCATATTTTGCACCTAACTCCACACTGAATATTATTTTCGAATATCATTTTACAAATGAGGTAGTCCTAGGTTGGTCCCACATATCAGGACGACGTGACACTTATACCTGGACATGTTTTCCACCAAAATCAAACATGCCTTTCTCTATTATTATTATGCCTCCAACATGCATGTCAGGAACTACCCCATTTCTGGTTTAGCCTCATTCACCTGCCACTCTGATGGGGAATCATTGGTTGTTCTCGGCGACTCTACGACAGTCGTGTGCGTTACAGAGAATTTTGTGGCCACGCAACTTTTCCCCCCTGAAATAGGTTCAATTTGTTTTGTCTATATCCTTTTCAAAAAAAATGTTTTGTCTATACGCCGGTGAGAAACCACAATTGCTTGTTATTTCGCCCATGGACCGGGACGATAGTACGAACTCGTCATGAATTTATTTTTTCAGATCGAACCACTTCACATGAATTTATCAGGCGTTTTCTACGAACCAATACAGCTTGCGCCCCATTGTTTACGAAAAGGAGCTTGAAAATTACCGCTCTATAATTAAATTTGCGTGCGGTGAAGAAGAGACATCAACCATCGGCATCACGTCGTAGTGGCCAGTCTTGGTGGGTCGGCGACTAATCACGGCATGGCAAGCAGCCAAAACCATGGCGCTTCTGGATTGGCCGACTCGTCAAAGACAACAGCGACATGGGCTTTCTTCCCTTTCGTTTCTTTCGTGTTTCTCCTCAGCTTTTCTCGACGAAGGAAGGATTCTTGGAGGTGTCGATCGCTTTCGGGAGGCCCTTCGAATGTTTGTTTCTCAAGCTTGAGGATCAATAAATCCGGATTCTCTGTGACGCCTCCGTTTCGTGGCCGTCCAGGATGCTTCGTCCTTCCACGCGCCAACGTGCCATTTGACTTTCCCCAGATACCAACCCCAACCTGTACGTATGCATGCTTCGTTGGCCAAAATAAGATATGACTCGATCCGATCAGGACAGATCACCCTACTGACCGATCACTCTTCAGCACAGCGAAATGCCGGCCAGGAGGAAGTTCAGGTTGCCAGAGGTTAATAAACCACCCACCCCCGACCCACACACACAAAAAAAAAAGTGAAGTCAACTCTTCCATGAATGGAAGCCTCACACTGTCACACACAGCATATGCATCAGAAAGAAAAAGCTCAGTTTAATCTTGGATGAAAGTGCCGCGACAATTCTTTAACTATACAGATTCTTTTACTAACACAAACTAGAGTCTCTTCACTAAAACAAAAGTCTTCTCTCTACAGCGTCGTTAACGATGTGACATCGCAATTTTTGGAAAACAACGCACCGGAATTTCGACGTCTATGATATATATGATGATCAGTGGATCCTATGCGTAGAGAGGTTCATGCTAGTCCCACATCAAAATAAATCCAATAGAATAGAGAGTAATTATACTGTACGTAGTCCAAGCTACACGCATGAAGCATAGCTAGGAACAGAATAAGTGAGTAACAGGTTCTATAAATAGATACTTCTAAAGTTATAATAGTAGTACCGACCAATCTCCAAACGCCAGAAAGTACGAGTGATGTAACGGTCCAACCCAGAGAAGTAGAAGCAGTTGGAGATGGCTCGGAAGAGAACATCCAACACAAAGAGTAACTTCACGCGCTAATCCGAATCCTGGACTTATCAATATGACAAGTTGACAAAACATATTTGAGCTTAAGAACAGTGCTGCAGGTCATCCTTATCCCCACAGTACTTGCACGTCGTAATTTTAACTTCTTGGAATAGGCTCTGTACTAAATCCTAAATTGGCAGTAGCTAACAGAAACGAGAATCTAACGTGTGTTAGATCATGCAGCATATGCTTTTTTGCAAAGCACGGCCGAACTTCAGCAATAGTAGAAACACATATTTCCGAATTTGGAATAGCTACATTAAGATTTTGTTACTAGTTCAGGTGCTATATTTATCTGATATGTATATTGTTTGGAAGGCCCTCACCTCACCCAGGAAACAGAATGTTCAAATGACAAAATCTTACTACAACCCAATATAAAACTGAGATACACAAGAGATGTTAACACAAGCTCATGATATCCCGCGCCTCAAAGAAACCTCTATACATGGAAATTAGTGGCATATATAATAGCTATATACAAACTATCACATGGTACTTACAAGTCTGTCAGTACAGTAAAAATAAACAAAACAAATTGTGGTCTGTATCTCCATGAGGTAAAAACGCCAAACTTTGTTAAATAGAGTAAGGCTCGTCACACTTGACGGAGGTCGACCATATCAAACTTCACATTGGGGTTCATGTACACATGTGAGCAATGCTCGTAAATTGAAGTACCATCTAGGGGCTCCTCATGAGGATGGAATCCACTCTCCTGGCAGTCGTGGATCACACCCATGCCACCTGGATCTGTGAGATGAAATATACCATGTTTCCTGTGCACAGAAATAAAAAAAAACAAAATCACAATGTAAATATTCATGTTTTCTACTCCCTCTGTCCCAAATTAACTGTCATGGATACGACAGTTAATTTGGGACAGAGGGAGTATGTGCTTGTAAATGTTCGTGCGAAACGGATTAGTTTTGCACCCTGTGTAAGAAAAGACAAGTTGCTCAAATTCTGGTTTTTAGGACACCAAAATTTGTGGAAAATTTGCAAGCACAAAAGAAAAATTGTGGAAAATTTGCAGGACAAAAAAAATTGTGGAAAAATTGCAAGCACATAGAAGATATGATCGTTTTAGACATTATGTGTGAATGTTTTCAGAGTTTTCAGACATTATTCATTTTTTCTGACTTTACAGTTTATCCATAGAGCGCACACTCCCAGAATAGGCTTTTGAAGACAATGAGAAACAGTACTCCATTTCTTTTCTAGTTTTCTTTCAAACTTTTTACGAGGATCATGCAACAGTACTCAGTACTTGTTATTTCAGGTTCAACAAATTCACCAAAACTCTGTAAAAAAGAACACTAAAACTGAAGAATGCAGAATAACTGCAGTCAAGGAACTTTAGTGCTACAAGTTAGGATGTTGGATGTACATGTCAATAGAACCATTGGCCGATCGATGGTCTTAGAAAGGAGGTCTACCCTTTCCTTTCACTATCAATGGCATTAAAGCATTTAGCTGAACTATGGGTCAGAAATACCGGTAACTTAGATAATCTACAGCAACGAGAATTCAAACCATCAAATTAGCATCAATGTATGGCATAATGACCATAGCTGTCAAACCAAATTGACCCAAACAACTGTATGTGATTCTGATGGAACACATACCTTGTTGTATCAGTAGGTGCCATAACAATTGCAATTGCTTCAGGAAGCATGACCTGTTGACACCATCATGCCAAACACTCAAGAGTTAAAAAATAACTAATTTGCTAGAACAATTTATGAAATATATGAGGCAAGAAGCACAGACAAATACAATTGCAAATATGCTAATAAATGAAGAACTTATTGGTAGGAGCACAAGTCCATCCTTTTTTGCTAAGCAATAACATCCAAGACTGGACAAGAGCAGACAAGACAAACTCCATGTACTATGGACTTCAGTACCTCCACAATCAAGCCCAAGGAGGTTTGGTCGAATCATACTAGATAAGTCCTTTCGTTGTCCATCAGGCTAGGACTTTAGAATTAGGAATAGTTAGTAAAAGATAGATTGCGATTAATTGGATTCTCTCTTCAGTTCTATTCCTCCTTTTTAAGGGCAGTGGATTAAAGGGCAGGAGTTTACAAGAATTATCTCCAACAAAAAGGGTCATAACCCAGTGACTGAGCGGCTTGGGACAGCTCAGTCACCTGTTACACTCCCAATCTCAGGGGCATAACATTTCGCCGAACAGTCAGTTTTCCAGATATTTGTGTCAACCAAATCCATACAAGAAACGCGAAACAACAACCATTTAGCTATCGATCCGGAAGTACGAACCAGCTTCAGTGCTATCTTGCATTTAACGTTCCAAATCTATGCACCAATACTAAACAAGAAACAGTACAAAGATTGACAAAAACATTTTCCCCTTGCTTTAAAACAAAACTTTTACCCTCAGATCAACAAATAGATAGTTGCAGGACAAGGCATCACTGAGTGCTGAGTACAATAGAAACAACAATTGCTACAGCAGAAGTATGGCACAAAGGGGGTAAATACCTGATAAGAATAATGATTGTGAAGATCAATGGAAGATAGGAAGCAGGTCTGTGATGGATGAGTCTGAAAAAAACCAGAAAATTGTGAGAAAGGGAGACAATATAACTATCAATAAAAAAAATGTCATGGGTTTTGGATACAGAGACACATATGGTGCCTTCAGCACAGCTGAGCACCATAAAACTCACAGAACTAACATTAATTGTAGCATTTAGAGTAAGGTCGAATGACTGAACAACAACCTTAGCCTCAAAAAGTCCTGAAAAAACAACCTCAGCCTCTCTCAAATATATTTGAGAGGATGCCTATTCTCTAAACATATGACTGATAAAATTCGTAGGTGTACTCAACATGCACGACTTCCATGAAACGTCTTGGGTGCTTTTAGAACAGAGTATGCACTTCTCGCAAATGGGGAACATAATCCATTTATGAATAGGCTTTCCTAAGCGCCCAATAGTAATAAAACAGTTTGATATAAGCCCATTTCCCAGTGCTTAACCAGAATAGCAACGAGTATGCTAGATCAGTGAGTCTTACTGTCTTTAATATTCAGTAGCGGGCTAGATCTATGTGTTAAAAAGTCATTATTAGTAGGAACCAAAACAGGTGGAGGATTAATGTTAACATTTCTTTCCAATAAGATCATCAGATATGCATTAAAATATAGGACAAGAAAATGCAGTACTCAGAAGGGCAAATATCAGCTTGAGTATCTGTTAAGCGAGGCTTACATGAATCCAACCCAGAGTAAAAAGTGAGCCTTTGTCCTGAACTTCAAATATTTCTTCTTCATTTGTAGCCTGACACTGGAAAACAGAAGAAGAAAAACCATGTAACTTGTTTCTTAAAATGCTACAATTCGGCTACTGCACTGCAATATGTAAACTTGCAGTAAGATACAGACATGGACTTCTAGCATCAGCTTATGATGGATGCAGCATTAGCCAGTAGCGACTAATCAAATCAACTTACTGAAAATCAAGCGTGCTCACAACTTTCCACTGCTCACTACTTTTGGGCCATAAGTACTATAACGGAAACCAGAAAGAGGATATTCCTAAAGCACAGGTTATACATTTGCTAAATAAAAAAGAAACTCCTTCACTAGTCCATTTTCTTCTGTGCAACTGTATGTCAACTGGTTAGGGTGCTCTGTATTATGTACGGTTTACAATCATGAGGTTCGGTAAAATTATTCAAATGTTTTGCTAAGAAATCACCTCAGTAAATGCAAATTAATGATATAAAATATATACTACAGAAGGAAGATTTAAGAGCAGCAGTCGTTACAAAAAACTCTCTAGTCTGTACATGATCAACCAAATAAACTGTTCCCGAAAAAGGTCAGTTGACAGTTGACACGAGACTTCACAGCTAATGAAAAACAAACAGAAGAATAAGATACATCACGATAATAACAACTTACTGAATCAGATGTTGATTTCTGCTTGGGAATTATCAGCGTCGTCACATAAAAAGTTCTCTTTTTCTACACAACCATATTTAAATGTTAGTGATGTAGACAAATATATACATACCTTTTATTACATTCGTGGGGAGGGTACATACCAGGTTACCAGCAAGAATTCCACATGTTTCCAAATTGTTTGCAGTATTTGCCTCAGCAAGCCTCAGAAAAGACTCCATTAATGCTACCGGCTGAAGGGAAAACAACATTCAAACAAGAGGTGTGACAAGTTTAAAGTATACATTGGCTACAAGTTGAAATATGGATAAACGAATCATGCTAGGGAAAACAGTGGATCTGAAACAATACAGTGAAGAAGCGTCGGCAGTTTGAATTTAGTCTATTTACCACATGCAAATTCTGAAAACGTCCTGTGTCACAGGTAGCAAGTCCTGGTCTTGGATCAGCTACTCTTGATGGAGAAATTGGTCTATGTTCAGGGTGCACTTGTGCCAGGACTGGTGGGGGAGCAGGCTGCCTGATATTCAGCTGTGAAAATTCTGCCTCGAAACCAGCAGGAGATACAGAGGCTGGCTCTTCTATTGGTAAAGACCATCGACCATCATCAAGTGAGAGAACAGACTGCATATCACCACTGTTATTTGCAGGGCCATCCTGCGATGTTGTACTTGTACTAGGACCATATGAGCCATTTTCGTTCAAGATTGCTGGCACTAAACTGCATAAATAATGGAATAAACAGTGACATATGATCAGAAAGAAAGTCATATCTACATCTAGCCATATGGGCTGGCTTGCTTACTTCGAAAAAGAGAATAAGCTAAAGAAATCTAAGCTAAAACCTTCCTGAGTTCTCACCTAGGAATATCACTTTGGGTTAGTTCCGGGTAACTTGGATACTGGATCTGAAAAAGGTAGTGAAATTCATACTTTAATAATCCATACATCAATAGTTTCTTGCCATTAAAGCAAATCAGAACGTAATAATTATACCTTGACACCAGTGACAGGCCCTGTCCATTGACCATGAAGGCCATTCGGTCCAAGTATTGAATGTCTGGATAATGTTTCTTCTTTTGGTCGAGGCAAATTGGCATATCTGCATAATGTACACAGTAAATGCAAATTATTTTTTCCCTGATTATTAACTGAAAGAATTATTCAATGACTATACAATGTGTAAATCTAGACTTGTATATGCTGGTCCATGTGTTTCTTGCCGTAAAAGGAAGTAGAAAATTCATCTATAGTAACAAGTTGGATAAAAGAAGCAAATAGATTAAAGTAGATCCAAAGGAATAGAAATTAGAAGACTACTCTGCATGATTTCATATTTTCAGGAGCCACACAAATTTCAAGTTAATTTTTCATATTACAAAATAGTTTAAGACCAAGAGGGTACATGTCAATCAGAATGCAGTCAAAATAAACTCTGAATTTCAACTGAAAAGTACCCAGCCCATTCCAAATGATACCCAGTATTCACAAGAGAATAAAGGATATACATAGCAGACTCCTTCCAGGTGAAAATTAGCTTTAAATTTACACACAAAGAGATAGAACGAGATGTCTCGAATTTTTTTTGTGAATCAAGTAGCTCAGCTATCCCTAGAAAATCACCAGTTAGAATTTTTAAGGCAATCTAGTGAACAGTTGAACTGGTCTTATGCACATTACTTATCCAATCATAACGTGCACATATGCAGGACCAAATGATACACATACGATTTGACTAGTTGCCTATCAAGTTCGACACCCTGCAGTGATGCCCCTTGATGATTCCCTCTAGAGAATGATTTCTGCAATGATCCTGCTGAGCTTCCAAACAATGGCTGCATGAGAAAATAAATATTTTCCATGAAAACAAGAATAAAATAAAAACATAGCAAAGGTGGCAGGGGCTTTGCACTATAACCTTTGTTACAAAATGTATCAAAATATCAGGACGGTACATAAATGGTATACCTGTGCCATATATGGACTTGGAGCAAGTTGATCCATCATACTGCTTGTACTATTTGCAGCATAGGTTCCGTATAGTTCATCAGGTTCTTCTGCACCCCCTCTAGTAAGCTCAGCAATTTGTCGCTTCACAATTGGCTTGAGAGACTCTAGCTCACTAATGACATTCAAGAGTTTCTACAACAAATTTGAACAATTCAACAAAAGTATTTGATATTTCCATTCTAAATTCAAAAGAACAAGCTATGATACTCTATTACCATGTTACTCTATAAACAAAACAGAGTGCTTGAGTTAAGCATTTTAATCATAATATACTTGCGCATTTTACAAAGAATGCTTCAAGTACACATCCAATCGAAGAATGCTGAAACAGTAGGAAAGATAGCCATTAAGCTCACAGAGGTAATACATCTGAGTTATGTGGCCCTTTCTTCAAGAATTCCTTTTCTCTTGACTTGAATGCGTGGTAATCACGATGCTTTGGGATTGTCTCGGACAACAAGCTGACAATGAACAGCAGTCAGACATACCATTAACACCCGAGCTGAAGATATTAGTACATGCTAATACCAAGATAAACCAAGTTACCAACAGAGCACACCCCCACCTCGAGTATCTCAGGAGTATAATGTATAGGTCCAGGAGGTTCTTTTCCTCGCGATATATGTTAGCCTGCACACCACATTAAACAACCAAAAATGTTACAGCCGGCGAGCTAGTTAGCAGTGTCTACGTTAATTTTGTAGGAAACAAAGAATCGAATGAGCGTCCCTGAACCCCAAAACCACAACTGTACATGCAAAGCCAACAACAGTAGCACCACAAATGCGATATTGCGAGTCAGAGGGAGATTCTAGCAGCGCAATTTCAGTTAAGCGCCTGGGGATCTCGGCTTAGGGTTGTACCTGGCGGAGGAGATTGTCGGCGATGCGGAAGTAATAGGGGAGACTGATGCGGTGGTCGACGGCGACGGGGCGCGTCATCCCCTCGATGCTTATGTCTCTCCTAGCTTGACGACGTGACGTCATGGCCATATCCGTGGGGCCTTGTTCTCTGGCGACTCCTCCGGCGAGCTTTTACGGCGACGAGGATCCGGAAGGTCTCCAGGTCTCCACCCCAAAAGTGGGGAAGATGTGATGGGAGGACACAGAGGATAAGGGAGGCAGAGGGACGCCCACGGAGAGGTGGCGGGAGATCGGCCGGCGAGCGGCCGACGCGGCGGGGAGGCGATACGGGGAGAGCGCGGAGAAGCGAGATGGCAGTCAGAAGCACGGCAGCTGCAGCGCGTCAGTTGACGGGGAGGTGTAGAAGATGAGCCAGGGGTGGAGAGGGGGAGGCGCACGGACGAGGAAAGCGGAGAACGCCGGCGATGGGGGCGGCGCCGTTCGCGATCGACGGATAATGGCGACACTATGTCAGCTCTCCTTGCAAATCTTAACTGGTGGGTGGCCGATGGCGCGGTCGACTTTCCAACCGTGTTGCCCTCTGTCTCGTCCTACTCGTGTGATCCTGTCCATGGGGAAAAAAAGATCTACAAGGTCATCTCCAATGCAAATCATTCGAATAAATAATCATGTTTTTATCACTACTTTAATGTTTAATGAAGGATTATTGGTGCCATGTGACACCATTGCTGATGAAGCAGGCTCTTGTCTTGGAGACGATCGATGAACATGGAGTTCCTAGGTACTGTCGTCTTCGTGACATCTTGTTCTTCGTACTTAACTAAGCCGTCCTCTATTGCCGCGGCAAATGGTTGTTTTCTAGTTTTGTAGTCCCCAAACAGCCGAGAGTCACCATAAGATGGCACGGACAGTTAAGCAACACAAATTATACATCAAAGATGGATGACGATCACATAATATATAACATTCAATCAACATTCAATCGATAGAACAGAGATGCATCCATCATGATCCACATATTTGGTAGGATGAAGATGTACCTACCACAATCCACACACTCCAATTGTGATTCCCATTGCAGTCCTCGACAACCTGGTTTCTGACCACTTTGAAGCAAGATCTTGGGATTTAGAGATTCAGGGATTCAATTTTCTTGACCATTTTGCATTTGGGCACACGAGAGGAATAGAAGATTTAGGGATTTAGTTGGGAATGCAAATGTCCCTCAGGTGGGTCCGGTCCACGTGGATTAAATTCAGGGGGCCGAATGCAAAATACGAGCTGAAACCAGATCAATGCAAAGATCTTGCTTCAAAGTGGTCAGAAACCAGGTACATGAAGCAGTGTCTTCCCCTTCAACCACAGCAAAAGCCATAGGATATATGCAGTCATTTGGATCCATGCCAACTGCTGTGAGCAACTATCCTCCAAACTTGGTCTTGATATGACAACCATCAAGACATATTAATGGTCTACAACCAGCAAGGAACCCCCTCTTAGAAGCATCAAAGCTGAAATAGCATTTGTTGAACCTCCCTTCATTGTCAACTGATATGAAATAAGTGCTACCAGGGTTGGATTTCCTCACTTCATTAGCATAATCCCAGAGGAGATTGTACTGGCCCACCTCATCTCCATATATTTTCTTCATTGCCATCCTTCTTGCTCTTGATAGCTTGCTTCTTGAAGGTGCCATGCTCCATTCCAACTGCAGTGTCCTTAAAAAGTCCCGCAAATTCATGTTCTCATTAGCTCTGAATTTTTCAATGTACTTCTCTGACAGAAATCTTGAAGTGAATGCTCTGATCTTCCATTGTTTGCTGCATGTGTATTCATCATTGTGCCTCTTCATCACAAAGTACTTCGTTCTGCTATCATAAGATGCCCATATGGACCAAGGGCATCCAACTTCACACTTTGCAGAAATTCTTTGCCTATCATTAGCAGGCAAAGAGATATCAACTCTATTTTTGCAACTGTACTCGCTTATAGCTTTCCTAAGCATCTCAGGTGATTGAAATACCTGACCAATCTTGAAAGTGGGATCGATCAAGCATGTCTTCTGGCCTAAAGGTCTTGAACATGTGACTGGTTCTATCCTCATCCTCAGAGTCAGAATCAGGCAGCTGCAACTCATGCTCCTCTGAATCTACTTCTGGCTCTGTCACTTCCTTGCCTTTTCCTTTTCCTAGAGGTACATGGTCATCTTGTAAATCATCATCTCCATCTCTAATGTCATAATCACTATCAACTATCTCATCATAGTCAGGGTCAGAGTCATCAGATGAGTTGTGCTCCTCAACTACACCTTTGGGCAGTTTCTTGTAAAAAGGTGACAACCGTTCCTTCTCTTCTTCTTCTGTGTAGGCGGTCTTCTTAGGTGATAAGACTGCAGGCAACTCAGCTATTGGAAACATCACTACATCATCTATCAACTTGCCCAAGCTTTTTTGATGATCAAGGAAAATATGCAGAAATTTGTGACCACAGATCACATGGGACCTCATTAACTTGCACTCCTCATCTGATTTCATCTCCACTAGCCCACCCTTGTTCATTTCTTTTCCAGGTAAGCAGAAGTAAACATGCACTCTACCAGCCATGTCATAACCAAGACCCTTAACTATTTCCTCAACATCTTTAAAACACCACAAATTCCCTGCCACATTATCTACCCAAACCTCCTTGTCATCAACATACCCCAAATTGACATATGAGCCCACAAAAAATTCTCCATGGTGCATACAAAAACTAAAACAGTAGTTGGTGTCGCAACTAGCTACACATACAAACAACAGAGAAGAACCTCATTCAATCACATGAACAAATTCGAATCAAAAACCCGAACCCTAGTTCTAACAGCAAGCAAAATCTCCGCATACATTTGCACCGATTTCGGCAGTACTATAGGCTCCAATCTATCGGGAGCAGGGATTGCGGTGCTTACCATAAACTGGCGGTGCCCCGGAGCGACGAATCCTTGGCAGCAAACTCATCCTGCCGCACCGCCGTCACCAGCGGCGGCAAGCCATCGTCGTCCGCTGCAACAATGTTCGCCTCGCGACCGCCTCGCCCTCGTTTTCTCCGCCGCCGATCGCCGCCCCGATCGCCCTCAATCTCTTCGCCTCTCTCTCCGTCTGTTGCAAGGAAGGAATGCCAAGAGCCCGTGAATCTCGCCACTCCGGTCCCTGGAAGTTGTTTCGTCAGGGGGGCAAATGGAAAATGTCCCTCGGGTGGGTCCGGTCCACGTGGATTGAATTCACGGGGGCGAATGCATAATATGGGCTGACATGGCACGGGGTACGGCCCGTACGTACAGAATACCGTACCGGTGACTAAAATGAGATATTTCGACGAGTTTCCGGACCGTATTTTGCTTTTTCCAGAATACAATGACTAAACTGAGATTGGGAACCAAATACAGTGACCGTGAGTGTATTTTACTCTTCTTAAAAATAAAATAATTGCAGGTAAAAAAAAAAACAAGCATTGCACGTCCCAGACCAAGTGGAATTTGACGTGCCAACAGCCCGCGTGTGTCGTCTTCGCTGGACAGGTGTGTCCTGCTCCTGCAACAGTCAACTTCGCCTGGTCAATTTCCTATAGTCGACGCCACCGCGCTCATAGCGCTCAGCGCTGTACCTAATCACTACGCCAATGACGGTGTTGGCTCCACAGCTGCTGGCCCCAGATGCCATAATAAATCAACTCTCATTATCTGGTGAGTAATTGGCATGTCTCTATCCGAGCTTTTCCCCACCACCCTCTCTCTCTCTGGACTTCTTTCCTTCACTTCCTCGTCTGTTGAGGCGAAGAAGGCCTCTCACTGGTTTCCTCCACACTCGGACTGTCGGACACTCCCCCAGGCCCCAACCTTCTCGACCATAAATCCAACCTTCTCTTTACCCGGAGGTATCGGAGATGGCATTCAAGCAGGTTTTCTCCGCTCTGCGAGAGCTTTTCCCACAGGTACGCCAAGCTGATTTTGCTTGTTATAGCGCGAGGGCAGTTTCCTCCTCTATGACTACGCTGCAGGTCTAAAAACAATACTAATCCGTAAGGTCGCATGCCAAAAGTTTCTCTAGGGATTTCTTCTTCATCTCAGTTTGCCTTTTGATTATGGGCTTGTCCCCACTCCTCTCTGTAATTGCCCTGCTGTGTTTAGCTCAGGATATATAGGAGGTGCCACCATGGGTCGCCGACAATTGTTGAACGGTTTGGTGAAATCTAGTAGGCCCCCAGGATATTTTAATTTTTTTTTAACACGAGGGGTGAATATTCAGTATAGGCCAAATACAGGATAATAGTAATACTATAAATTTGTATCCTATTCTATTCAGGAAAACAACATTACTAGGTACTGGAATAATATATACTTCCTCCGTCCCATATTAAGTGCCAAAATATTACATGTATCTAGACATATTTTAGTAGATAGATACGTCCATATTTAGACAAATTTGAGTCACTTAATATGGGATGGAGAGAGTATTTTTTTTTTAAAGATAGGTAGAAGGTTGCGCGTGTCTAATATAAATTAAAGTAGTATCTGAAATATCAATGGCCAAGTAAAATGTAATACATGCTGACTTTCATGTCCAGCAGAATTAATGATTTGCTTGTGAACAGACGCCAAACAATGTTTACTTTCACCTTGGAAGATTGAATTCAATAGCATGCATGAACCAGCTCAAACAAATAACATTATGTAAGAATTGCACATTGAGATAAAGAAAACATGAATGTTATTTTGCTTCTGTATTTGCGATACAGGTTGATCTTCGAATATTGAAGGCTGTAGCTAGTCAATATTCCTCTAATGTTGATGCAGCTATCGGATTTGTTCTTTCCGATGTCCTTCCAGCAGTAAGCGAACCTACTGAAACACATTATGCACTCCAAGATATTGATTATGACGAACATGATCATCCTGATTGTAAGTTATGTTGTGTAGTATGTATTGCGCATAAATATTTTTTTCCCTTGCATTGCTATTACTGGTGTTCAGCCATTGCATGGAAAGTACTTGTGACCATGAAATGGGTGGATCTACTAGTAGTTTATTAGGTGGGGCCTTCAGTCTCATGCTTGCCTTTTCTTCTACCGGAAGTCTCATTCTTGCTTGTTTTCATATATTAGCTGAGAAGCCTAAATTATACTCTGGAAGGATCTCATTCGTGGACCGAAGAGCTAGAGATGATACTAATGCCAAATTTAGTACGTCAGCTGGGAACAGTGACAATATTGGTGAATGTAATCCATTATCTTATGATGAACCAAGAATCTCATTGGTGGATCGAGGAGCTAGAGAAAATTCTAATGTCGTATTTAGTACGCCAGTTGAGAGTAGTGGCATTATTGGTGAATGCAATCAATTTTCAGGTTATGATGAAGCATTATTCAGTCACAACAAAATGGAAGAATTTTCCCAGATTGAGGATAAGGTGGTGATTAATGAAACAAGAATTGATACAGAAGTTATGAGCAGCCTTATTCAGGACCATTGTGCACAAGTTGGATCATCATCATCTGCTACTGAGCCACACATAGTAGAATATGAACAGTCTTCTTCAGCAGCATTTATTGGTTATTGTGCAGCTGAAAAAGATAAAGTGACTCCAAAGACGGAAACTATTGGCAAGCACAAGCATTATAACGATAATTATGAGCTGTCATGTTTGTTTGCCTCCTCTGGGAGTATGTTGCCACTATATCTGGAGGGCCCTTCAGATTGTGCACTGAAATATGGAGGGTCAGTACCTTCGAAACTTTTTAATGCTGAAAGTAAACATGATTTCTCCAAATCGAAAGATAACTATTATTTGGAAACTTTGTGTGTGAATTTTCACTCAAAGGAGGACAGACAAACACCAAAGAACTTGCCAATTGCTCCAACTGTCCATAAACTCTCCAAATCAGAAGATAGCAATGACCTGCAAGTTTGGTTTGAAAAGGAAGTGCCTCCTAAGCTTTCTAAAGCTGAAGGCATACATTTATTTTCCAAACCAGAAGATAATTCTAATTTAGAGAATTTATTTGTGAATTTTAGCTTGACCGAAGACACATACATATTAAAGAATTTGCCAAGTGCTCCAGCTGTCCATACACAATCGAAATCAGAGGATAATTGTGACTTGCAAGTTCTGTTTGAAAACATTGATAATGCTGGAAAAGAATTGGGCATACTCTGTACTGCAGAAAATCCCCCTAAACTCCACAAGTCAGAAAATGATGGTAGCTTCTACAATTTATTTGTCGAACTATGCACAGCCGATAGCACAACTCAGGTACCTTCTAAATTTCATGGGAAGGATGAATTTGAACAGTCTTTGTGCAAGCTTCATGATCAACAGAAGTTTTTTGACTTATTTGTGTCATTCAAAATGTCAAATAGTTCATTACATATGTGTCAAGAAAAGGGTGATTCACATACAGTTGATACTGAAGACCAACCTTCTATAGATTTCAAGAATCATGGAACTTTTACTAGTATGTGCAATTTGGATGATGAGTTTAACCTGTCAGAGACATTATCTTCCACTCAAAATGCTTCTATGTCTAATCTAGATTCTACATGTGATTTGAGTAATGAAGCTGAAAGGCGAGTCATGTGTTCTAATATTGTGGATAAGCACTTCGTATGCCCGGTTGTTGAGCTTGATGCATTTCCACCTAATGAAAAGAGGATGATGCCTGGTGCACATACAAGTGAGGAATTTCTCGATATCTCTACTCAGTCATATCATATCACTGAACTAAACAAGAATATTTCTGATATCACTAAAAGCAAGGTAATTGTACTATGTTTAATCTTTCTAATTTGATACAATAGTTTATCCTAGCGTCTGGACTCGAGTTTTTAGAGATAAGGGTCTAAAACTGATGTATAAGTCCAAAAGTGTAGGATAAACCCTAAAAAAACTTAAATGCAATGTCTAATTTCTAATAAATAATTTTTAAAGCTCTCAATCAGCAGTTTTATATTTACATGATTATTTTTCTAAAATTCCGAGCCAAATCCTAAGTCAATGGAATTGCTCTTGATTAAATCCCTATACTTAATTATGGAAACTCTAATTTTATCTATAAATGTTTACTTAATATGTCCACTTAAATCCAATTCTATCTGTTAAATGCATGTAGAGTCAGAAATATCTCTTTTTTTTCACTTAAAGCATTAAGAATTTGCCAAAATTCTTTGGGTTGATGCCGAATGTTTCCAATACAATACTCAGTCTATTACTTTTTATAAGATGCTCTTCTTAAATGTTGACCAAGTCTATAGAAAATCTATCAACATCTACAACTCTAAATTAGTTTTATTAAATGCTTTATGATATATTAGTACATTGTTCTATAAACTTGGTCAAACTTTAAGAATTTTGACTTAGGACAAAGCTTGAACTTGCATAAGAAAGGAACGGAGAGAGTAATTGGCAAGCCAACATTTGACAAATATTTGGACCAAGATTTTTAATAAGTTAATAACACTTAATTTATATTTGACCTTGAAGTCTGTAGACAATTCATAAGCTCATTACAGGAATTATTGAGTTCGTTGTATGAATCTACAACCATGAAGATGAAAGAGGTGCAGCTTCAAGAGGAAAAATCTCGACAGGCAAACCAAAATGCTGACAAGGCACATCAAAAATTTATTTCCATGGTAGAGCACTTTAATCAGCTCATTAAAAAATCCAAAGAGTCAAATGATAAGGTATTACTTTTCTTAATGCTCAGTTCCTTTCGTATTATTGAAATTGCGGCTTACATATTCATTCCTTTATAGCAAGCTCAAGTCATGCGCAAAGAAAAATGTTCATTGGTGGCTCTAGCTCAGGACCTTCAGTCTCAGCTTAGCAAATTGTCTGCTCAGAGAGACGAAGCACTTACAACTGTTCAGCAGGTAACAATGGCTACCCTTAATTAGGAGTGGAGTGTCCAACTAAATAATAGTGAACAAGGATATGTGCTGTTATTCTGTAATTTGGAAATTGTAGTGTTATTTTATTCTCTTACCCAATCCAATGTGCAGATTAAATTTGAACTAGATGCACGCCTAGCAACTTCACTGGAAGAAGAGGTCACAGCAGTGGAGAATATATTTCAAGAAGAAAAATTAGCTCTACAGGTGCGTAAAGAGAAGGAAGCTACAATGGGGAGTATAATGGAAGGGTCAAGAAAGCTTGAAAAGGAAGCTGAAGAAAACATTTTGGTAATAGAGCACATACAAGACAAATTTATATTTGTAGATTTGTTGTTTCTTTGAAACAAGGTCATTGCTCTTCTTGCATACTTTGTATTAATGGCTTGAAAATTTCCATTGCAGTTGAGAAGGATATTGTTGGACCGGGGTCGCATCATTGATATCTTGCAGTATGTTAGACTCCAAATAATATGGTCTTGCTGCTCATTTATACTTGCATTTGTTTGGTCACTGCTAGTTTGTGTCATTTACAAAGGAGACTCTCCCATAATTATTGTCTGTGTGCATTGATTGATGCAGAGGCCGGGGGATCTTTCCCTTTTCGAAAAAAAGAAAAAAAAGTGGGTGGGAGCTTGGAGACTGGGAGGTGTGGGTGTAAACCCCCACCACCCAAGTCTTCCAAGACATAGGTGTCTTAGATCTTAATGAAAAATCTAGTGATGCCAGACCTTTCCTGTGAGCCAATGTGCTCGCACCCCTTAACTTCTGTTGATGAACGTCACCCAGCCCAGGCAGTGATCTGGTGGATCTGATCCAAGCCTGGACCTTATACCATACCTGAAGAAAGAAGACACAATCGACCATCAGCTGGTGCAGTCTCTGGCACTTGGTTGCATAGCAGGCAGTTGGTTGGTGTGGCAGGCCTCATTGCGTCAGATGATCATCTGTCCAGCAGAGGTTCTGGCTCGACAGTGACAAGAAGAATTTCACTTGACTGGGGGCCTCCACAAATGCGACTGGATTGAGCCATGGAAAAGTATCTGATGTCGATTTTTCTTGTACACAGCTAATAAGTGATTTGATAAAAAAAATTATCTGGATAATTGTCAATATTTCCTAGTGCTATTACTGTTCATTTAGACCTCATCAGAATAGAATAGCACAAGCACCGCATTATTTTCTTTTAGGGTAGTTATATCACATTTTTAATATGGACAAAATGCAGCTCTCCTTCTATTATCGATACAACTTCGGAATCTTAATGCCCTTGTTTTACTTCTGCAGAGGAGAAATATCAAGCATCCATGCAAATGTTGTGGCAATGAAAGAAAGAGCCTGCTCAGCTACTTCTTCCCACATGGATGATTGCAAGAGCGCATCAATTGGTATAGACTGGTGTCTGGGAAACGATGGGAACAGAAATGGTCTACCTCAGGAAGAGATGGTGGGGAGCCATGCTAAGGACCACACTGCGTCTTCAGACAACGACGATGACTGCGATGGTGGATGGGAGGTGCTGGAAAAAATTGGAGTCTAGACTGGTTCAGTGTTCAATATAGAGTTGAGTCAATAAGAGGCCGCGCTTTGGCTCACCCAAAACTTATGTACAACCCCACAGCTGCGGATGGCAGAAACCATGCACCAAACTGCTACTGTTGGAAGTTGAAACCTACTGAACTATGCCGTTGCTTGACCCTTCGTAAATATATATATATATAGAGACACACACACACACACAAATATGAAAATCTACATCTGTCAGTATTTAGTGTTGTAATTAATTAAATATGTTTGAATTGAGCATGTAAATAAACATGGAATGATGTGCTTATGTTTGTACAAGATCAAGTGTGCGTATTATATGTTTGCAAAGAACATGATTTGAATATATGCATGTTACCTTCATTTTGTTAGATCAGTCCATCAGGTTTAATTTATTTTTACCTTCTTTTGACAATTTTATTCTGACTCCGGCGCTTCCATCCTTACTTGGCAGTTTTTTTGGTAAGGTCGAATTTCTGATGCCAAAAAAGCGTGCACAGCAAACTAATGCACGAGTCAAATATGGAATTAAAAAATGAAATTCATAAAATTTGGAAACCCAATGCTCTTAGAAACATTATTTGAAAATTTTAAATATGTGTAGGACTCAAGTACGCATCACTGTCTTGCGTGGATCCTCTGTTGAATCAACTCAATACTGATGAAAGCAATTATGGACACATCGTTTTTCAGACGCACAAAAGCTTAGGCATGGCCTTTTAGACACACACACACACAAGCTTAGACATTGTTGCTTAAGCAAACAGAGGCTTGGACTTTATCGATAAAGCCTTTACAACGGTAGTGAATGCAATTATCATTCTGGAAATGATCGCAGCCAAAAGGGTGCAGAGTTACCAAAGCTAAAGGAGAAAGGGTTCGGTTCGCAAACAAATCTAGAAAGGGTTCGGTTTGCATTTTTCAGAGGAAAGAAATGAAGGTTGGCCCCATTGGCACATTCACAAATCACAATGAAGGTAATAAGTAATGGACTGAGGATGGATAATTTCAATGTACAGGCAGAACCAGTTAAATCATCAATAACGACTAAACTTTACAATGTACTTGGAACATCTTCTAGCAGACCTCACAATTTAAACATACCGGCCAGCAGCTACAACAAAAATAATTTCAACGGGTTCAGATACAGCAACCGCAACAGCATCAGCCTTGGACATCATTCATTCATCTCTCGGCAGCACTGCATATTTTCTCAAACTACTGTACATGTCATGGCAGAAGAATGAAAAATCCGCCATGTTTCTGAAGAGCTCTGGCAGGTGCATCCGGAGGTTTGCGAGCGTCTTCTCTCTCACCTGCCTCGCAAGCCTATGGTGATGCCCCTCCTCTTCCTTCAGCCTGATCTCTACTTCCTCGATGGCTATCTTCCTCTCATTGACAGGATCTACGGTAGGAGTTTCAGCGGTTTCTGGGTTAGGTTCCTCACCCAGGGATGCCTTTCTTTCCATGTACTTCAGATGCCATTCTTGGAACTGTGCCTTCTTTCGGACGAGGTCCCTGCGAGTATCATCACACCTCCTCCTTAGGTTGATTTCCTCTTCCTGAAGCACTACAATATTGCTTATGACCTCAGCAAAGCTTTTGATGGCAGTTTTTGCAAGTTCAATTGGAAGCTTCTCGAGCTGGTCATGCCAGGCATGTAGCAGATTCTTGATGGGTGGTTCCACCTGCCTTGGAGGAGAGGAGACCTTTTCCTTCAAGTTGCTCTCGATGGGGATGAGATTAAGCTTCAACCATGCATTGAGTGCTCTGATGTACCCCTTCTGATGGTCCATAAGTTTCTCGAACTGCATGTGCCACTCCCTGACAATATCACGTAGCTCACAGGTCTGCTTATGATGCACATCAGTTGTCTCTCTTGGAACAGGTGGAACCTCAAAAGCTCTGATTCCCAATATGATCAAAAGCTGGCTCTTATGATA
Organism: Brachypodium distachyon; assembly: GCF_000005505.3. Lineage (NCBI taxonomy): Eukaryota > Viridiplantae > Streptophyta > Magnoliopsida > Poales > Poaceae > Brachypodium > Brachypodium distachyon. The sequence continues at coordinate 12,055,469 of NC_016132.3, read as the reverse complement.
ACGGTGCATAGAACCCCACATGTTTGCCATTCTGCACAAGGCAAATATTGACTTAAAAGGGAAATGGTAAACAAAAACAAGCTGCAAAGCTTAGACAATAGTGCAACCTAAGATAGCAAACAGTACATCACAAGGTGTGATCTCATTAAATGAGAACTAACAATATAAACTCCCTTATTGCCATGAATTTCTATCTGTGTCCTGACTAATGATTACAAACATGACTTGCTACCTTTGTTGATTAGTAGTACAGATTTTCTATTCCTATGCACAACTATGAGATTTAATATGGAATTCATACTATTTATTCCATTCCATTCCATTCATTGCAGAAAATCCGAGCGTTTGGCGTCCAATTGGATGCATTGACTTTATATGATTGGAATAAAACAAGTGCTTAATAGTGAGCCACACCCAAAATTGAACAATATAAAGGTACTCCCTCCAATCCATATTAATTGTCTCAAATTTGCCCAAATATGGATGTATCTATATCTAAAAGTCTAGATACATGTAATATTTCAACAATTAATATGGACCAGAGGGAGTAGTCGAAAGCAATATCATTGGCATACATATATGATCTCAAAAAAGGTAACAGGTTTGTCCCACTTTGACAATTTGTTGGGAGTTTATTTGGAAAGATTATTTCTTAAGGTTTCTTCAGTGGTTTGTGCGGGATATGGGAGGGTTTCTTCAGTGGTTTGTGCAGGTGGGATGGAATTTTTTTCCTCGTTGTGAGATAACTAAATGAAATGCTGAATCATTATTGGTAACAAAGAAATAGGTGGCATACCACTTGATAGTCGCAAATTGTTAAAAAGGTACAATCAAGGCTAGAATAGCGTTTTATGCCATGGCAGCATTTTTCTTGTACTTAACATTGATTAAACTGTCTAACCATTGTATCTTTTTTCTAGCCCTTTAAACCAATCCCCATACAAATACATATATACCTCTATTTCCTTACGCTAGCAAGAAGAATCAGGGAGCCTAGTCAGAGCACATGGACAAGATTATGAGAAGGAACATCAAATAGACATCGGGAAGGTCAATATCATTTACACAATTAATTGCAGTTGAGCAATAGAAACCAAAGCAAAGGCATAAAAAGAAAAATGCACACTCATTACTTTTCATGAAGTCAAATTAAGGACACTTACCCATCAACAAGTTCACCTAACTTCGGGTATAGCTGTTTATCACGTAGCCGGTTTATTTCTGAAACTGTTGAATCCATGGATTGCATATCCACTATGTACCTTGTGTGCAAGTGGCTAACAGCAGCCTTTGTCTTCTCAAGGGTTTCAAGTTTAACACCACGTTTCTTTTGTTTCTGCAATAGATCTACCTTCTTTTGATAATCAATTTTCATATGTTCCCCTGCCTGATTTGGTACATTCATAGATCAGTCAACAAAAAACAGAGGCTGAGAAAACATAAGATAAAAGGAACAAACATGACCAATGAATAATGACCGATGGATTTCACATGTTAATAGAATCTGAATAGGCCAGTTTAGCCTACAGTCACTCCTTGCTCCCACTAACTAATAAGAATTGTCTTATCGGTTATCACTGTCACAAATTGTAAACTTAAGTTACCATGGTCCCACAGTTTTTGTCTGACGTTTGGCCATATTAAAAATTCTGACTGTTCAGTATGATTATCAAAACATCACCATGGAGGCCCAGAGAACTACACTATAGTATTCAGACAGCAAAATGAGAAATAGATAAAGCAAAATGATGAGGATTATCCTAGTAAATCCAGTCCAAACCAAGTTGTTGAATAGACATTACCTTCACTTCATCAAACAATTTTTTCTCCCACGCAAGCATCCTGTCGAGAACTGTGGCATGAGTCTCAACTTTCTCATCAACCTCGAAATGACCACCTAAATCCTCTTGATCGGGTAAGTTCTTAAAGGAGCGGTTCCATGTGATAACATGCATGATTTTTGTAGAATGATCAATATGTCCTGAAAAATTTGAACGAATCAGTTAAAGAGGGTAAAGTCAGTACCACATTGCACGCGGTAAAAGCTAGAAGTTCAACATGAAATTCAACTCTAAACTAGCTGCTGGTGGACCACAAGTTCACAACCATTATGACTGGGATAAGTTAGCAGAAATAAAATAATAAGTGACGGTAAATACTAAATATAGTGACCTTGCACTAGGGTTCAATGTGAGTACAGAAATCAACCTTCCAGATGTGTTTGTGCCTTGCGAGCACCAAGTCAACAAAGAATTACAAAATGCAATTTCCCAACTCACACAAAATCAAAGGTAACCTCTCAAATTGTAATCAAAGGGAACTACACATTTTGCACCTAGTTTAGCAAAAAGAGGGGGAGCATGCTCACTAAAGCTACTTAAACTGGATATTAGATTGTTAAACTAAACTACAAAGAGCAGAAATTTAGGTTCCACTTCTATCTATTCCCAAAGAATATTCATGGACAAACAATATTTACTTAGGCTTGATTTTCCGACTCAACAGGTGTGCACTGGTTGCTCAAGATTCAAAACTACAGATTACAAAACAAATTGAGACAAACTTGCCTCGACTGTCAGCATGGTTGGAGTGATAATGCATCCGTGTAGCCTCAAGCTTTTTTGACACATCATGTGCACTCTCCGAAGACCTGAGGAAGTAATCATCAAGCTGAGCAACAATCTGCAGTAAGCTGGCAGACACCATCATAACCTTCCCTTTCCGGGTCTCAACTGCACCCATAGACGCGGCATGCTGGTGGTGCACTTCTGGTGGTGGGCCAGGTGCCTTCGGTGGTTTCCTAACAATAGGTTTTGAAGGGGGGAGGTTCGCCGCAAGCTCATCAATGGCCTTCGCCTTCTCCTGCGCTGTCTGCGGCAGCCGCTCCTCAGCAGCACGTGAAGGTGCAGCTGGCTCACTAACAAGTGGTTTCATCACCGGTGCCTTTACTTCAGGCACTGACTCCCTCTCCCGTCTATCCATCCAAGTCTCCTGAGCCTGCTGCTCCAGAGTAGGGGGTGGTGTGGGAGTTGGGCCGAAAAAGTAGTCCCAGGTACCAACTTGTGACTCTGGCATGGGGGGCGGTGGTGTCGCAGACGCTGGTGTCTGTGGGGATGGGTTCGCCCGTGGCGGCGGCGGTGGTGTCACTGGAGAAGATCCCACACTGTCCATCACACCCCGCTTCTGCAGCTGCCCATGCACCATATCGTCGATGCTGAAATCGTCATGCTCGTGGTGATCATCATCATCATCCTCCTCATCGTCGTCGTCATCTTCATCATCATCATCCTCATCATCGCTCTCCGTCATGATATGGCCATCATCCTCCTCGCCCTCCTCCTCCTCCCGGATAGCGGCGCCAGCCGGTGGCCGGTTCTTGGGATCGGGCATGGGGATATTGGGGGTCGAGGAGGAGCGCTGGAGGCTGGCTTGGGAGAAGTCCATGAATGGCGGCGGCGGCGGAGAGGGCGGGATAAGGACAGCGGCAGTGGTCGGGGGCGGCGGCGCGGAGACGGAGGCGGCAGCGGCAGCCGCCACAACGGCGGCCTGATGGGAATTGGAAGCCATCATGCCAGGGTCGGGCGACTCGCCGTGGGCGAAATCGGAGAGCGCGCCGCCGGTGCTCTTGAGGAGGACGGTGTAGGTGGAATGGGCGGCGGCGAAGGCGTTTCGCGCCTGGACGGCGTCGCCCATAAGCCGCTTCCGGTCCCGACACCGGCACACCGCCTCCTCCTGGCTGATCTTGGATTGCCCGCACCCCATGGGTGCGGCAACGAGGATTAGGGTTCTTACGATGTGATCCTTTGGAAGGGTTCTTCCGATCGATCCTGGGAAAGGTTCTTGGGGTGATGATGCGGCGCAGCGGCGGCGTGGGTGTCTGCTTTGCGAGTCGAGGATCGGGGGAGATTGGTGACGGCCGGTGGCGGCGGATGGTATAGGCTGCTGGCCTACTGCGGTGCTACGGTAGAGTGGGGAAAGTGACTGAGTAGATGGGTGCTGTTCTTCTCGCTTCTCTTTCCTCTCTTTTCTTCCCGTTTCATTTGTTTGGCCAATTTTATTTGATTGATTAACCGTTGGTGCAGTTGAGATTTGCATTTTCCACCGGTTCTACGTGCTTCTAGGATAACAAGACAATATAATGAGACAAGTTTTACAAAAAAAAATCGTTTAGGTTTAAACGCTGAACGAAATGGCGCGAAGAAGGGAGAAGACTCCATGATGACAAGGATGAAAAGCTATATAACGAGGAGAGAGAGAGTAAGTAGGGAATTATGGAGAAGAAGCGAGAAAGCCCTACGGTGGCTGGAGAGGAAGAGCTGTTGTGAACAAAGAATGGACTGGAGGTGAGGACCCCACGGTGACTAGGGAGGAGGAGCGACGGAGGACAAATGATGTGGGTGCAAGAGGTGAGGGGGTAAAGTGGATAGCAACGATACGTGCAGAACATATATTAAATGATTAGTTTGTCCAAGAGAATTGATTCCGTTACTTAAACTTAATGTTTTTTGTTACTCTTAGCTCAAGAAAAGGACGTTTCTCACCTGATTAAATTACGTATTGCTCATGTGCTCATTTTCTCGACGAACGATGATGCTCTTATCTCCCCGGCACCTTTCTATTTCTTGAGAAAATGCAAAAGCTTTGCGTCACTGTGCATTGATAGAAAAAGGGGGTATATACAATCCTAAGAAGAGAACACCAAGGATATAGGGTTTGTTTGGTTTAACCCCCAATCTGCCCTACCAATTTTTGGCAAATTTTGGTATGACCAATATTTTGGCAAGTAGATATTGTTTGGTTTACAACCGATTTTTTGACAAACTTTTAAAACTTGCATTTGGTTTGCAACGAACTTAGTAATCCGTGGGGTAGCAGACCAAGATCTAGAGGTAAATTATGTGCTAGGAAAAGAAATCAAGACAAAAGATGGGAAAATGTTGCTGGACTTTTCCTTTAATGTGGCTGAGAAATGAGACGAGTGAAGTTGGAAAAAGTCGTGCTCTGCTTCAGTGCATAGCCAGAGGAAAAAGTTGGAGAAAGAAAAGAATAAAGAAAAGCCGAGCCCACCAGGGATCAGAGAGTGCGCGCAGTTGCCAAATTTTGGCGAAGCTTTTCGCTGCCCGGACTTCGCCCACGTTTTAGTTGAAGCAGCGCGGGCGGGTCCTCGGATGGGCTGGGAGAGACAACTTTTGGCTAGCATGCAAACAGTGTCCCAATGTTACCGGAGAGCCAATTTTTTGGCACGGTCAGATTTGGTTGCAAAGCAAACATGCCCGAGAAGAATTGCTTTTATAAATATCGTAACTCTAACTCGAACCCATATGAAGTAACCCACTTATATAATTATGTAATGACCTTAGAAATTTCTTCACAAGATGAGCCCATGCAAAGTTTCGATATTTTGGAAATTTGTTTGGATTCTAAAATATTTTTTCCCATTAAACTATATTTGAATATATATATATATCAAATATGATAAATCTATTTAAAAATCCATAGAAGTTTGTATTTGAGAGTTCTATATTAGGTAAACTCAAATATATATTTTTGGCATTTTGTCACCGCTTTGATTTTATTTTAACCCTATTTGAATTTCAATACTTACTTAAATAGAAATAATTTTTAAACATCTCAAACATACTCCCTCCGATCCATATTAATTGTCTCAAATTTGTCCAAATATGGATGTATCTATGCACAAAAAACGTCTAGATACATGTAATATTTCGACAATTAATATGGATCGAAGGGAGTATCAACTTTTCCAACGTTGCACCTTCTTGCTGGACCGATGATACATCTAAAATGTATCAATTTTCCAATCACTTCCTCATAATTTGGTTCGGGAATCTTATTGAAATGGACTGAAATTGTCGGAACTAATGATGTTTTTAGCAGAGTTCTCTCCCTTTTGTTTTCATACATGAAAAACACGTTTTTATAAAGAGGGAAAAATACCAGAGCAATTTTTAGTAAAAAAAGAGGCGGTCAACATAAATACGGGTCTCATGGGCACATGAGGCCCACATACCTCGTTTGCCACGACCCTTTTCGCATATATGTTGGTCATGGGGTAAAAACCTGTTAGAGAAGGTTTTCGCAAATTCTTCGTGAAGCCTCTGCCACACCTCTACCAAGTCTCGAGGGCAGAATTCAACTGTTTCCGCTACCTTCACAATGGGGCAAATCGCCGCCGTCACTATCCTACGCCGTGCTTATTCGTGGGAAGCACCATCGTGGTCACCACCATCATATTCATCTACATCGATCAACACCGACTCCATTTCGATCAAATCTCCATTACTGACTTCCCCCCTCACAAATTGTGTAAGTCGGAACCCACGGTAACTTCTCCGTTACTTGAAACATATGATGGACAATAAAGTACACAATGAATGATGATTATGATGTTCAAACAGTATTCCCTCCGATCCATAAAAAGTGTCGTTTCGACACTTTTTATGGATCAGAGAGAGTACATATTTCCTATTTTATTATTTAACAAACATGAAGATGTTCTTGAGGCCTTGAGGGTAGTTGACGAGGAATACCCAACCAGGTAGGCCCGTGAAGGAGAATAAGTCGCCTGTGCCTGGGAGACTCATAGCCCTTAAGGTGATGATTACAATACTGCTCCAAAAGCTCCCGTGGAAATTCCGGATGTATCCTATTACAAGTGAATCTCTCTATATGCCAGTTGGCTGCTCGCCACCGTTGCCCTGTAGTTTTCTGATGTTCGCGTCGTTACCCTGAGGGTGGCAAGCTTTTGTTGTATGTTCCCCCCTGCGGTTCATTCGATGTTCTCTACACTGTCAGAGCATGAAAGTCTTTTCCTAATTCTTCGGCCTGTCATCGGCATATAAAGTTAGTTTTTGTTTTCATGATTTGACATACAAAAAGGTATTGATGGCTTTTTCCAAAAAGAATAAACGTTACATTCTAGCAAATCTGAAAATGTATAATTGCGGTAGAGTTCCAAGTCATTTTCATTCAGAAAAAATCCATGCATAAAAGCTTTATTGGTGCTTTTAATAATTAAAGGAGTAATTAAAATTTTGAACCAGTTGATATATTGACTACCCGGAAAGCAGAGATCATAGAAAATCTACATAAATTTGCTTGATGCTTTCATCTTTTATGAGCATATGGTGCATACAATGCAAATAACCTAAGGCATACCACATCAGAAGCCTCTCAATCATTGTCAAACAGAAGATCAAAATTGATTTAGTTCGACATGAACACTCGAGGTTCATCAGCTGTATGCTGAAGGCAATGTAGAAGATGAAATCACATCAAAAGCCACCTCTGAACGTACAGGGTACTAAGTAAATGGTTTGGTGGCAGTAAGGAAAACGTCGACTGCATTTCACGCTCATTGATTAGTGCTCGAGCTGGATGAATCATCAGTCATGCGTCAAGACCACACTTGCATCAGCAAATTACTGCCAGAATTGCAATCACAAAATAAGGAGTCATGAAATGTAAGCTCCGGAGAAGCAGTTAAAACACGACAACAGTAAAAGAAATATCGACAACCCTGCAATCTCAACAGATGATTTCAGCAGCTAGACCTCAGGATCATAACCACAATGCAATCAAAAGAGTGAAGCGCACAGTTCTAGGAAATAAAAAACAAGTCAACAATGTCCTACGAATTTCTGTAACTAAAATTCAGGTTGGCATGTGAAGCGCACTGAATCTGAAGCTTGGATAAGGAACATGGAGTACATTTTTTTACGTGCAGCAGGTCTCCCATCATCACTACGGTGAGTCTTCTTTGATCGAAGCTTTAAAAGGCAAGTCTGATGCTTACGTCTAGTCGGAGGAAATTGCAAGTTTCATTCATCTTTTGGCGGGCCGTTGTGGAGAACACCTACTCGACAATTTTTTTTACGGAAAACATCCACTCGACGTCTAATCCGTTGCGCAAAAGTCCTAATCCTCGTTTGGACTCGTTAAGCAGCTTCTGACCGGTGGGACCCACAAGTCAGAACCACGCTGGCCTTCTTCTCCCTGTGCCTTCCTTTCTCCAAGCTCCCTCCTCTCCCCTCTGTTCTTCCTTCTTCTCCAGCGCAGCCTCACGCCCGATCTCCGGCTCCCCTGTGAGCCCCTCTCCTTCTCCTCTGGGCAGCCTCTCCACTTGGTCCACCACCGTCGTGACCCTGGGCTCCAGCGCAAGGCGGCGTCCTCGTCCCAGGCCGCGTCGTACATCGTGTGGCACAACCAGTGCACGGCCACGGCCTCCCTGTGCCTCTTTCCTGGGAGCAACAGGCCGGAGGACACAGCGGCGGCGACGGCGCAGAGCTCGAACGGCATGTCCAGCTTGCTCGCCAGCCCGGCCAGCTGGTTCCCGACGTTGTGCAGCAGGGCCACCGACACGCCGAAGCCCGTCACGCGGAGCAGCGCCGGCGAGCAACTCGGCGGGGCCGTGCGAGCCGAGAGCAACGAGAGCCACTGCAGCGCGCCGCCGTTGAGGTCCACGATGTGCATGACCTGCTGCCCACACGAGCGCGAAGGGGCCACTTTTTAGAAGGCACCACAGCGTGGATGTCGCCGCCGGCGTCGTGAGGCTGCTGCACGCCGACCCAGGAGCTCATCAACCGCAAAACGTGGCTCTAACTTGTGGGTCCCACCGGTCAGAAAGCTACTTAACAAGCCCAAGCGAGGATCAGGACCTTTGCGCAACGGATTGAACGTCAAGTGGGTGTTTCCGCAAAAAAGTCGTCGAGTTGGTGTTCTCTGCAACAACCCTCCCAAAGATGAATGGAATGTGCAATTTCCTCCATCTTATAGTGAAACAATAGAGAAAACTGACCGTTGATTTACGTTTTTTTTATATTTTAAATCTTTGTTGCATCTGTAATATTCTTTGTGAACATCGCCCAATTCAATTTATAAATAACCTATCCAGTAAGAGCAAAACCACTTATCGAAAATTGACACGCCTTCAATGTGATTTGCTTAGAGCAGTGTGCAAGTCTGAAATGACGAAAAACCGGTAGCATTGGTAGTACGGTGATCCTTTGGTAGCCATATTACAAATCTCCTTGTGCTTGGTGATCTAGCCTTCAAGGAGGCTTATTTTTCGCTTCCAATGCAGAACATTAATTCTCCAGACAAAAGACTGCACTACTTGGAGAAACCTAATTGAACTGATAAAACATAGTTTGGTGGCCTGATCAGGCACATTGATCTTTAATGTAGTGCACGCCAATGTTATTCATTTCTGCATGGGTAGTTTTGGCAAGCATTCAGATGTACGAGATGGTGGAGCCGTACATTGGAGACAACTATATAGTGTGTCCTAGATGAGCTCACTTTGAACATCCACAGGGCCTCGTTTTATTCAAAAAGCTTTAGCTATTTGTTTACCTCAATTTAGTGTGCAGCTATTTTCAGTCACCTGCCCTCTTTTTTGGGTTCCAAAGCATCGGTCACATTTTGCTGTTGCACTTTCTAGATTGCTTCGTCTATGTTAATCAGGATTACCATGATCAGTTAAGAAGTGCCCAAACTTTCAGCATAGGACACTAAGAACATAGTTGTTAAAGACAACGTAAGCCATAATTCCTTTCACCAAAATATAGACTTACTATTGTGTTTGCAGAATTCTTGTTTTCCTTGGAATAAAGAAACACCATGCTGCATTCCACATGGTGTGCAGAAATGCCAAAAGAAGTGTTGAGTTATCCCAACAATGGAAATAATAATCCCAAACGCAAATCAAAATACATTGTCATTTCTAGATGTTGAATCAAGTGAAAACCAACTACCTAGCTATGATGCCTGCCACTGTATGTCTGTATTAGAACATACAAATTAAATTATCTGAATAAGACCTGGTACAAGTAATCATAGCTTCTATCAAAGACGAGCTAAATGGATGGACAAACTCAAGTAACTGTGTCACCTGAGCCCTGAAAAGTTCACTTAGAAAATAAAGATTTGGATAACATTGTTCTGCTCCGCTAGCAAAGATCAAGATTGAGGAGAACAAACTATCATCCAAGAAAACCTTGCCAGGTAGAAAGAAAAACCAATCGGAATTCCAACCTTTGCAGAGGCACCGCACTGCAAGCATGAAATATTTGCAGCTATACATCCCATTCAAGAGCCTGCATTGCACCGGGTCCATTTGACATCTCCAGAAGATAAATTGGAAAAGATATAAGCTAACAGCAGAAGAAACATAAACTGAAGAACTAACCGAAACGAACCGAAGAACAATGAAAGGAATCGGCAACCAAATCACCCAATCAATGGCCCCAACTTGCACAAAGAAAACAATAGAAACCAGACCATCGATTGGGAAAACTGCCTGCCAGAGTTTTCCCAAACAAAAGAAACTACAACAATAAAATCGAAGGGAAAAGTGCCAGAGTGAGAAAGCGGAAGGTAAGCTAAAAAAACGGAAAGAGCGACAGTCCTGGAGCGAAAAAACAAAACAAACGACATCACCTAAACACCGGCGATCCCCGGAAGCAGCCACCACCTCCAGCACCCAACTCTGGCTAGCGACGGTGCCAATGAAGCCGAAGGGGACGACCAGCCTCGGGCTAATCACAGGCGCTGCACACCCCAGGCCCCAGGACCGAGGCCTCTACACTCGAAGAGTATAGGAACGAAACAACGGCAGAGATAGCCACACGGGAACGACTAAGATACGACCACGTAACAGCAGCCGCTGAGCCTCAATTCTCCCACCGTTAGAGGTTGTAGGGATGTGGCAGGAAAACAGATAAAGAGAAATTTAGACTGTAGCTCGAAGGAATGTAGGCAAGAAAACATGGCACCTATGTATTGCACAGATACTAGGCAAAGGCACTACAACTCTGCAAGTTCATCTATTTAGTGACATAAACATATCTCAAGTTCCCTTCATTATGCTTCGTCTAGATTTGAAATCAGTTTAATGCTTATGATACACAACCATTAACATCTCAGAGTATGACATACTATTGAAAACAGGGCAATTAGTTGCTGCTTCTCTATTCTACTCCAGGGATATAACAAGGACAAGGGACACATAAAGCACTGTTTAAAAGATTTATCCCTAGATTTGTAACTCATATGTGTATGTGACATGAATACTGTTTAAAAGCTTTGTTTCCAGGATTGTACTCCCTCCGTCCGAATTAACTGAGGAATAATGCTTAAAATCTTTATTTTCCTTGTAGTTTTGTACTTCGTATGTACTCCCTCCGTTCCTAAATACTTGTTAGTGCAAGTTTGTACTAAAACAGCGACAAGTATTTAGGAACGGAGGGAGTATATGTCAACAACATACATTTCATAAGTCATGTCATTTTTATATCAGTCTACTTCTAGTAAATTATCTTACAGAATTATATAGGGAATAAGTCCACAAGTCACTGCGTACACTGTATACCCAACACCCCAGTGATGCAATGTGATATCAGCTAACTGACCAAACGAGAAGATAACAAATATCCAAGATCATAACTAATTAGGTATTGCAAATAATTCCAGCCACCAGTTCAGGATTGAAGCCCAGTTCATCAGACAATCCTAATGAATTGTGACAGATGACATGGAACTGGTTCAACGCACAGGGATATAAAGTAATTCAAGCCACCACTAGACTCCGACATGAGTGGTAACAATCATCACTAAATTTGAAATACAAACAATTCCAGCTGCCGCTACAAAATTAAAACCCAGTTCATAGCACAATCATATCTTGATGTAAAACATGACATGGAACTGGTTCAAGTCATAGGGTTACAAAGTATGGAAAACGGAAACGTTTGCTTAATCCATACAAAGCATAAGATGCCAGTAGTAACAGGACAAGTAAGCAGGCACCGGAATACCATGCATTTCAGTAACTTTGAGAATATCCAAATGGACAGAAGAAATACAAACGCCATATAGTTTCTTCATATTTTGCCACTAGCTTGTACAAAACTCCATATAGGACCACAACTTGATTACTGACTGACAACTAAAGCTTTGCAAAGACCTCTGAATGAAGTGGACGGGGTGCAGTACTGCAACGCTCGAGAACTAACTTGCCATTTGCCAAAGATCCATTGAGAAGCAAACGGTCTGCTTGCTGAATATCAGGAATATCAGACACATTCAATTGATTTGTATCCGGAGCAACCAGTAGCAGTTTATGCAGGGACTTAGCCTTCCTCAACAAGAAAAGCACTAGTTGCACCGCAATGTGGTGGCAACTGAAGTTCATGACCTTTACCACCTTAAGGTTTTCTAAGACATCCTCTGGTGGTTCTTCGATCACATCATTGTGAGCATCCACCAAGGGCATATCAGATCTCACGGTTGGGAGCTGCAACCACGAATTGTGATTGCTAAGCATTTGAATGAAGTAAGAGCACACAACAAAGACATGCATGTAATAAAATGACCACAAGCAATGTGATTCAGGAAAGGTGTTACATGTGTTTACCTGCACAAAGAGGCTCTTAAGAATAGGACAGTGGCAGTTCTTGAGGAATGCATAGATGTCAGCAAGGTTGACGGCCTTCATTTCAAACATGATCAACTGAAGCTCTTTCAATTTCTGAAAGTTGCCCACCTTGGCAATTCCTGTCTGTACTCCGGCATCAGTCAAAGAAGACACAGCCTAATGGGCAAGGCTAATAAGCAACCAATGATTTAAGTGATGGCAAAGCTAAATGAAATGAGCCTGGAAAAACAAAAGAGCAGACCTGGAGGGCATTGCTGCAGATGGTGAGGACGGTGAGTTCAGAAGTATTGGATAGGGTGTTGTCAAACCATTGACCGGAAACATGAGGAGGCATGACGACATTGTAGCAGATGTAGAGATCTGTAAACGCGACACTCCTCGGAAGGTAGAATGGCCAGAGGAAAGAGCCGCTGTACCTAAAGGAGCGGAGGCCAAAAACCGGCCGTACATCCAGCACACGTACTCCGGCGCACTCCGCAACAGTGAGAGTCCTCATGAGGTTCGTCCGCTCAAAAAGCCTGCTAACATCGCTGAGCCTATCGCAATAGCAGAGGTCGAGAATACGGAGAACAGGGCAAAGGGCGGCCATTTTACACAAGACATCATCATTGATGCGAACCGCGTATAGATGGATAACCTCGAGATTGGAGAAGACCTGGGCGTTTTTATAGTGAACATGGGAGACATTGATGTCGCGCAGCGAGAGGCGCACGAGGGTCCTGCTCGACTTGGGGAAGTGGAATGCGATTTTCATCTTAGCGGAAGTGGACCGCAGCTCGATATGGAGGTCCTCGACGGCGCAGTCGGCGACACGTTCCAGGATGCGTTTGAAGCACAAGGCGGACACCCCACTTCTGTCGACGACGAGGGAGAAGCGGTGGAGGTGGTTGCCTCGTCGAAGCTGCAGCAACTCGAGCAGCTGCTCCGGCGATGGAAAGGTGCCGGCGACGAGGTCGTAGTGGAGGAAGAAGGGATGTGGACACTCACGGTCCTGCGAATGGCTCTCCCACACCCTGGGCCTCACCTTGGAGAGCACCGACGAGTGAATCGCAGACTTGAGTGGGAGAAGGGTCAGGATCTTCAGCCTCAAATCATCCGGCAGGTCCGAGAGGGGGTCCCTGGTTGCCCTCGTCGTCGCCCCTGCTGTCGAGTCGGCTTGGTTCCCCTCCTCGTCTTCTCGCGGGATCCTCGCCCCGGCGTCGCCGTCCGGTACGAGCGCCAGCACCCCCACCGTCGCATCGCCATGGATGCCCTTCTCCGTGGTGTCGTCGTCGCCGTACGATTCGAGCGCCACCGTATCGCCTTGGTTGCCTTCCTCGTCTACCCGGAGCCTCTTCGCGATGGCGTCGCCATCCAACGCGCCGCCTTGGTTGCCCTCCTCGTCTGCGCGCGGCCTCTTGGCACTGCCGTCGCCGTCGGAATCAAGCGCCATGGCCTTCTTCTCGAATAAACTGTCTGGGAGAAAGGGGAATTGGAAAAGCTCGTTGTTGTAGGCCGTTAAACGCCAGTTATGTTTTGGGGGCCCGTCTGGCTGCAGCTGGCATGATAAACAACGTTTTTGCTTTTCTTTTCTTTTGAGCGAAGTAAACAACGTGACAGACCCGCGATAGACATCGAAATGGGCCACGATGATTATACTTATTCCATTCCAAACATAGATGAAATTTTGCAGATCCTAAATTCCATGAGAAAGAATCAAAGAATGCTTTTTCAGGACCAGATGGCTTCAATGTGGTCTTTTATCTAGCAGCTTGGGATTTGATTTGTGATGACATTGTCAAGATGGTAAGGAATTTTTTCAGCTCAATATGATGCCCCAAAAGATCAATGAAACTCACATTACTTTAATACCTAAGGAAATGGTTCTTGTTTTCACTCGTGACTTCAGACCCGTTAGCCTTTGTAATGTTATTTATAAAATCATTTTCAAGGCTCTTGTCAACAAACTCAAAAGCCATCTCCCTGATCATATTGACCCCATGCAGCAAGCTTTTATTAAAAGTCGGCGCATCACTAACAATCTCATCATAGCTCAAGAGATAGTTCACTCCTTCAGCCTCTCCTAGAACCATAAGGCTTCCATGCTCAAAATAGATTTAGCCAAGGCTTCCGATCGCCTAGAATGACACTTCATCCAGAGAGCGCTTCTACGTAAAGGAATGCATGGTAATTTCATCAATCTCATTATGGCCTGCATCTCTTCGTCTACCTTTTTCGTTATCATTAATGGCCAACCTTTTGGGAGATTCTCTGGCAGCCGCGAAATAAGACAAGGATGTCATTTATTGCCGTACCTCTTTGTTCTCACTGCTAACGAATTGTCTATCTATTTACAGGAAGCTTTGCAGGGTAGACAACTCAGTGGTATTTCTCTAGGTCCACATTGCGCTCCTATTCATTCTTTAATGTATGCAGATGATCTTCTGATCTGTGCTTAGGCAACTATTCATGAAGCGACAAACATCCGCCAGATCATTAATGACTTTTGTCGTGACTCGGGCTAGACCCTCAACTGGAGCAAATCTGCCATTCTTTTCAGTAAGAAAATGGACCCCAATCTTGCTGCTCAAATTAGGAATACTTTCCCTGTTCAAGACCTGGACAACTACACTCTTCATTTAGGGCATCCTTTAATCCTTCCAGCTAAGAACAGATCCTATGCCTACAACTTCCTCATTGACAAATTCAGTTCCAAACTTAATGGTTTCTGAAAGGGCATTTCGATCCCTAATGAGTTTTGGTGTTAATGACAACATAACTTGTGGACTAATCGTGCGCCAAGTGTTTTCAGATTTGATAACTAGTGTTGTGACATGATTCATCGCCCTCAAAAAGGAAAGAAGCGTATAAGGATTTACGGCTTTTTATTTTATTGAGTCGTAGGAAAATCCGTACTATAAAGAGGGAGTCCATTTTGGAAAGCTTTAGGTGAATCAACTTCACGTACACAAATCTACTAGATTGCACCCACATAAAGCCTAAACCCAGTTTTGAGTTGAGAGTTGTCGTTATCCTGCTTTGGCTGTCAGACTTTTCCAGTGATAGCCGGTACTACCGCCTAATTAGCCGGAGGTTCCGGTGGGCGGAAGTTCTGCCCTGGTGCCGGTCTGGTACTGAAACGCTACTGGAATCCTACTGCGTAAAGCGGCAGGAGGCCGGCGGCAGGGCGGAAGTTCTACCCCCTAGAATTTCCGGTCCACTACCGGCTTGGTACCGGGGTTATTGAAATGTGTCCTAACGGCTAGATTTCGATGGGGTATAAAAGGGGTTTCGTCCCCAACGGGTTTCTAGTCTGAGCACACCCAGTTCATCCACATTCTCTCACTCAAGAACACCAAGAACTTCAAATCTCGAGATCTCTCTCCCTAGTGCATCCCTCAAGCCAATACTTTGAGGAAGGGTTGAGAAGAGCTCGATCTAGGGTTTCACCAAATCAAAAGTTGATTCCCCTCGTTTTCCTTGGTGGATTTTGTTACTCTTGGGATTTTGGGATCCCTAGCCGGAAGGTGTCTCTTCAAGCACTCCAATCTTGTGAGGAGGTGTTTGAAGATTTGGGAAGGATCCTCCAATTTAGTTGTGGATTCGTGCCCTTCTCCTTGTTTGTAAAGGTTCGGCATTCGCCTTCAAGGAAGCCATTAGTGGAACTCACCTCGTTTTTGTGGTGTTGTGAGAGCTCATCCCACCTTTGTGGTGTGGTGAGTTGGAGAATAGAGTGAGCCTTCGTGGCGTCTCTCCTTTTGTGGTAGAGCACTCCTCCAAACGGAGACGTACACCGATCCCAATAGGTGGAACTCCGGTGAAATCTTCGTCTTCCCGTGTGGAGAATTTACTTACTTGTTTTACTTCATTGTCTATACTTTGCTTCGGCTAGTGCTTCGGCTATAGCACTTCATACTAGGGTTGCATTCCTTTTAGAGAATTTAGTGGACCCTAGGATTAAGTGTTTGTATTTTTCAAGAAAAAAAAAAGAAAAGTTAAATTTGTTAGTCGCCTATTCACCCCCCCTTCTCTAGTCGACCATACCGATCTTTCAGTTTCAAAGCCAATCGTCTCTCCCATGCTGGTAGACTCACTCTAATTAACTCGGTTTTTTCATCCATCCCTGTCTACGACATGTCTAATTTCTTTTTTCCCAAAAAATTCTTAGCTAAACTCACATCAATCATTAGGAATTTCTGGTGGACAGGTGTTAGGGAAGGAGGCTCAACCAAACCTCTTTGTCTCAAAGCCTGGGATGACATTTGCAAGCCCAAAAAGATGGGTGGGCTAGGAATTAGATACATCCAGGCCATGAATAAAGGCATGTTAGTCTCTTCGGCCTGGCGTATCGTTAATGAGTCCAACAACCATCTTTCGCTCATCCTCAAAGCTAAATATTTTCCAGGATCCTCCTTCTGGAGACCCAATTGCGACACTCCGAAATCAGCCTTTTGGGCCTCCATCTCCAAAATAAAACATATTCTTTTTGACTCCTGTTTTTATCAACTCAGGATGGTAATAGCTCGATTTGGAGTTCCCCTTGGTTCCCTCTTTGGAAAGATATCCATGATTATCTTAGAATTCAGGAAAGACCTTTCACTTACCCGGCTAAGGTTAAAGATCATTGGTTTGATAATTGTAAACTCTGGAATACTAACTTGATTTTGCAGCTTTTTGATCAGCCAATGGCGGATGAAATTCTCAAAACTGCTATTTTACCAGGAGATGGAGAAGATATTCTTTGTTGGAAGCATAATGCCTCTGGGATTTGCACCGCTAAAGAATATTACAAATTATGTGCTCAAAATCTTCAACCCTCTGCTTCTCCTCTCCCTATTCCTCAACAGGATCTTCTGCTATGATGGAGATTTGGAAAAAGCAAAACCCTCCTTCCTAGGATAAAGACTTTTGCTTGGCGCCTCTTTCAGAAAGCCCTTCCCACAGGTAAAAGAGCAGGTAAAATCTCTAAGCATATTTCTAAAAACTGCATTAGGTGTGGAGCGATTGAAGATGAAGTTCATATTTTCTTCCTCTTCCTTTTGTGAGAGCTGTTGGTTTGCCTCTCCTTGGTTTATCAGGTCTGAAATTTATGCTCTTCAGCACAACTCTATCATAAACATTCTTGCTGCTATCACCCAATCTGGCCATCCAAAAGCTTCTATTCAAAACATTTTCACCTTTGTCTGGTGCATTTGAAAGTCCAGGAACAGTTACCTCTTTAACAGAAAGGTCACTTCTCCTCTCCAAATTTTTCCAAATACAAAAAGTTTACTTGCAGGTTTGGAGCTGGAATCTGCTGCAGAATTGGATAATAAGCAGAATCTTTTGCAGTCTCACTCCATTCCCATTTCTACTACCCAAATTTCTCATTTGCAAGGTTTTAATGTCTACTCAAACGCCGCTTGGAAGGTGCCTGCCGATGGAAATGATGCTTCAATTGCAGGTCTTGGTATCTTCATAGACTCGCTGGATGCACAAAACAGATGGATTGCTCAGATTCAAGCAACTTCTTCCCCGGTCATTTCAGCTCTGCAAGCTGAAGCACGAGGAGGCCTCCTGGCTGCTGATATCATCTCTCGCCTTAATCAGTAGGAAGCAAAACAAATAACAGATAATCAAGTCCTGGCACTCGCCTGTCAACAGAAGGATGTGGACAACCACCCAGGGCATTGGTCTATCAGAGCCTATCTCTCGCAAATCATCGAAATCCACTCCAGGTTGAGCACTAGGATGATCTATACTCCCAGGGACAATAATATTGTAGCTCATCAACTTGCTAGGGCAGCAAAAAATAGGAAGAACATCAATCCTATTATATCATGTACCAATGAACTTCACAGGACTGTAGGTTGTCCTTTAAGACAACTTTGTATCTCTCAGAGCTCTGTTTTATACAGGCTCCGCCATGTACTATGTTGTTAATGAATAAATCTCCTTTCTTACAAAAAAAAAGATATGATCTAGATTTGGATGAATTGAATTTGATTTTCACATTTGGGTTGCTATCGAACGCAATTTGAACTGACTTGCCTAGTTCGTCTTCCGTAACTGGTTATCACACGAACTAACTTACCCAATTTTAATTCATCTTACGTTTAATTGGTTATCACACACAAAGGATGTTTCCTTTCTTTCTTTTCGTCTTTGGAACTTTAGAACTCCACCCTCTACGCATCACATTAATATAATATTAGTAAGTCCTTCTCAAAAATCAAAAATTAATAAGTCGACCAAATGTCTTTTTTTTACATCAAGTCACTGAATATTATTCAGCGTATATAGATACAAAATTGTTGGATATTAGAGTGATGTAGTGCGTAGATAGACAAATTAATTTAGCAAACACGCATTCCTAATACCAAATGGGAACTAGCTCAGCTGGGAGCCTTCCATTAATTGCATGAAATCACACTTATGGATGAGTAAACGGAGGAAGTAGACTGAAAAATAGAGATCACAATTGAATTCGGTTGGATGTCAATTCAGTTTCAAACTGCACAGGGCATCATTTGTAAATTCAGTTGGCTGTCAATTCAGTTTCAAACTGCACTTGGCATCATTTATAAATTCAATTCGATGTCAATTCAGTTTCAAACTGCAAGTTCATTTTACAAGAGCAACACAAGAAGTTGAAGTACAATCAGTAACACGATTGCAAGTTCATTTCCAAACGGTGCAATATTCAGCACTCATTATTTTCAAATAGTTCTTTATGGTAACAAAGAGAATCACAGTCTCACATTTTTTGTCCAAAGGTGCAGTACGTTTGGCACCGTACTTTTTTTTTACTAGGGCATCATTTGGCATGAAACCAGACGGCAAGCAAATTTAGAGCCAGTACTGGAGTACATGATGTGCTTTTGGACTAGTACCTCAAGTTGTTCATGAAGACGTTTCTGAACTTCCATCTGAAGACGCTGGGGTTCAGTAAGATCCATGCTCCTATATAATAAGCATATTTTTATGTTAAGGCTACAAATAACACAATTCTAAATTCGTTTCGCTGCAATTCAGTTTCAAACTGCAAGTTCATTTTACCGCGTGCGGGTGCGAGCCAAGGCCCATGCAAGGAACCAAACACGTGCATTTTTGCAGTTCAGATGCGGACCCAAGCCCATGCGAGGAACCAAACATGCTCAAAAGAGCTGCTATGGTGACATAGCAAATGGCTACCATGGTAGGAGAAAAGAGCTCGATGACGGAAGGATAGGATTGGCTCATCCTCATCATCTTGTGTTAGTGAAAAATGTTCATTTCTAGGTCGATTTATAAATACTCCCTCCGTCCCATATTAAGTGACTCAAATTTGTCCAAATATGAATGTATCTATACCCAAAAAGTGTCTAGATACATGTAATATTTCGTCACTTAATATGGGACGGAGGGAGTAGTTATTTCTCAGTCGACAATCATAGCCATCCGATAAAGATTTTTTTCATTTTTGTACTTGTATGATTCTTGCACGAATATCAATGATTTGATCAGACGGTCGTTAGCATCGGAAATAGCAAACCGAAAAACAAATGGCAGGAAAGGGGCGATGGTTTGGTGCTTGCCACGTATGTGCTGAGCACCGTGATCATTTATAGGAGCAGAAAGCCGCGCGGCTCATTGCTGCCCTTTCCGGACCTATATGGCAGGAGAAATTTAACAAAATGTCACCCATTTCTTTGTACCTTGTTCCAAATGCACATCTTTCCTTGTAGTAGACAAAATAGTACACCTTTTTTCTCACTTGTTTGACCTAGGCCCACAGGCAATTTTTTCTGGACCAAAATACTGCCATATCCTCCCGTGATATATTTCTCATTTTCTCCCGTCGCTACGGAAGCAGGAACAGAGGAGGGGGTAGGGGACACTACCGCCGCCCTTTCCACCTGGACCTGCAGAGGCCGCCACCGCCGTCCCCTACGAGCTCTCAACCGTCGCTGCCGCCCGGGCCGGGGGAGGCCGCTATCGCCCGGGGAGGTTGCTGCCACCACTCTCCCTGATGAGGTCACCATTGCCGTGCTCGCCGTCGACGTCGTGCGACGCACACGGCTAGACGATTCTGAAGGCTGCTTCTAGCTGTGAAAATGGTCAGGCGCGGCTGAGATTGATGGATGTTGTTCTGCTCCATACCTGTAGGGTGTGTGCCTCTTATCGATTCAACCACAACACATGAAGAGGCAAGGGTATTTTGGTCCAGTGCCATGTGGGCCCAGGTCGAAAAGTGGGCCTCAAAATAAAAAATTCTACTTCCTCCGGTCGGTGCTTGTAATATTTCGACAACTGGTACCGATTGGAAGGAGTAGTTTTTTTAAAGATAAAAGAAAAGCTAGTTTGTCGATGTGAGAAAGAAAGGTTGGCTATTCTGTCACAAATTTCTCAGATGCCAGCTAGGGCTACCTCTGCCCCTCGCATCGCAGCCACTCTTCTTCCTCCCCCATTTCCCCCCAGATAGAGCCTGCGTGATCGAGTCACCCGCCAATCGATCCCCGACCATGGCCTCCTCCGCCGTCGCCTGCCCGTGGGATGCGCTCCCGGAGCACCTCCAGGAGCGCATCGTCTCCCTCCTGCCTCTCACGGCGCTCCTCCCTGTAGCCGCCGTCTCCCGGGCACTCCGCCGCCTCCTCCGCTCCCCGGCCTTCCACGCCCTCCTCTCCCCGCACCGCCTCGACGCCTTCTTCCTCCTCTCCCCGCGCCACGCCTTCCACCTGCTCACCCGCCGCCTCCTCCCGCTGGCCGCGTCACGCCCGCTCGATTCTTCCTCCCCGCCCCCACCGCTCGTCTCCTCCGCCTCCCCATCGCTCGTCGTCACCGCTGCCTCGCTCCAACGCCTCCCGACGCTCCCCGACCGCTCCTATCTCATTGCTGTCATAGTCCCACGCTCCTCCTCCACCAGCCACAGCCAGGAATACACCCTTGTCGCCGTCAGCACGGGCGCGGCTGTCCGGTCGTACACCCTAGACTCCGCTGATCCCTCACCAAGGTGGGAACCCCGGGGCGAGCTCCCACGGCCATTTGCGCTTCTTGGCAACGCTGCGATCGCCTGCGACCATTCTCTGCTCTACGTGCTCGGCCGTGGTCCGGATGCTCTTCTCTCGTTCGATCTCGTGACGGGGCAGTGGATGGTGCCGCCGGTTGTTATGCCGCACGGCCTTACAACAGCCCACCTGTTTGTTTTTGAAGGGCGGCTCTTCTTGGTAGGTGGGGTGGAGGCGTTTGGGGTGCTGCAGCGGGTGGTGGTTTGGCAGTTGGACAACGACGAGGCAGCAGGATGGATGGAGGTAGGCACAATACCTGCAGAGGTGTTCGATGAGTTGGTGGCAGGCAGGCATGGCAGTTTCTGGCACTTTCAGGCTGCAGAAAGAATGGGGATCGTTTGCCTGTACAATGCTGTGGACGGTAGGCTGGTGATGTTTGATGTGGTGGATTGTGCATGGACAAAGCTGCCACGAGTGTCTGGCCTGGATGCAGAAGAGAGCCGCCAGTGGTTTGGGCATGTCTTGGAGCCGGGCATCGAGCTCTTGCTGGGACAACGCTGGCCGTGTTTATGAGGTTGTTCTCTTAACTTCCATGCTTCAGTGTAGTTTCTGATACTGAGCAAGTCCAGGTCATGTTCCCTGATTCGTGATGCAAATATCTCTTTGTAAGTACGAATAATTAGTTCTGCTAGTTGTTTGAATGAAAAACAGAACAATCGTATATGTCGCATGATGCTTCAAGGCATTTCATCCAAGTTGTATCGTGAAAGAATCTTTCAATAATTGAAATGCTGTTCAGGATTTACAATGGTGGTCCATATCAACCAAGACACACCGATATAGTTTCTGGGTTAAGTCCCCAAAGTGATAATCATAGACTTCCCTTATGTTTTCCTGTAGGATTTAGTGTCAGTGCACACTTGTCTATCCATGTTTACCAAAGAGTGTGAAGTTTTGTTCCTGGTACGCATACGGTTTTGTGAATCATTTCTTTGACATGTATCTTGGTGCTACTTCTTCCATTCATTAGTTTCTGTTTTTGTTTCCATGAGAAATATCCAACTTGAAGATTCCCATCATGCGAGTTTGACGCAGTTGGTTAACAAAGACTAAAAACAATCCCAGTATTTGCATATGCTGTTAAGTATTTTATTACTATTTGGCAGTTAGCAAGAGTGAAAGCCCCTCAACATTAAGTGGCACTGTTCTAAGTGTCTATTGCTGTCAGGTTCCAAGGAATTGATTGAATATAGTCATCAAACAAGGAACTCAACCATGACAAACCTTGCTAAATCAGTTAGCTCTTATTAGTTTCTTGATGTATTTTTAGTAATCTTCTCCATTCATGGTACTGAACTCTCTGTAATGGCCATTTAGTCATTTCCTTGTGGTGAACATCCAAAATTCTGAACTATTTACAATGATCCTCTTATTCTGATCCCTGAGAGAAGATTCCTTGCATCTAGACTGGCTAGCAGTCATGGTTGGCCTTGGCGGCCGCTCCCCTCGGTAGGTCATGTCTATGAGCCGTGAGCACTGGATCTAGTGGTATACTTTTCTTGGTGAGTCAATACTTAGGGGCTCTAGCTTCAGACATCAAGGCTGAAATCAAATGCCTACGCCATTTATACCAGTTTTGGTTTCCTGTGGTGAGATCAGGCATTGGTGTGTGTATTGCTGGGCTTTTGCCTTTTGGTGTTGTTACCCTCTGTTGAGTTAGTTAGACATGCATGGTTCTCTTGTTTATAGTAGACCTACTTTCCTTCTTGATGAGAGGATTTGAAAAGCTTTTGCAAGTTCCCTAAAAAATATGGGCAGCGATCACAATTTTGTAATATTATTGTTTTATTTATAAATAAATTGCAGGAGGACTTTGTGGTTCAAGTTACATTTTTAGAACAGTATTGATGTTCAAGTTACTCTTTTGGAAATTATGTCTTATTTTTGGTCATTGTGCTGTATACCAAACATAGAAAAGTTAATCTTACCAAATGGTAGAACAAATTGACATGTAAAAGGCTGAATTTTCACAAAATTTAATCTGAAAACAATTTCAGATTAAATTACTAAAGGTTGTAGTCATAGCATTGGACAAATTAGAGTTCTTGAGTGGGAGCATGAAAACTGTTGTTGTTTAGTTCTTGGGAATAGTATCCCATTTGCTTCAACAAACAGAACTATGTGTACCAATCCTATTGATCACATGAGGAACATCTGAAACGTTGTGTGTTTTAGTATAATATAAAATGATGCACAACAATAAGGACAAGTGCGTTCCCCTTTTGCTGTAAATTATTTTAATCAAACATTGTAGTGGTTCTAGATAGAAACGGTACAATTAATTGCACCACCAGATTATGACGAGATAATAAATAATAAAGTATGATTGTTGTTGTTTAGCTACTTCCTCCGTTCCTAAATAGATGATGTTTGTTTATTTTGCTCCATCTCCTATATGCAACCTTTATTGTTACTTTTTAAAAATATGTATTCAAATATATTACAAAACATATGTATTGGGAAACTAATTTTCATGACATGTCTAATGATCTCTACCACACCAACCTCAATAGAATTTGCTGATTGGTTGTGAAAGATAAAGAAGTTTGGCTGCACACTTTACAGTGTTATCTATTTTAGCGAAGATGTAGTTTTTTACTGTAAAGTGTGGACACTATATTAATTTTGTTAACACAAGATACACACACTGCCGCAGGAATTCGACAGTGACAGCATCACTGAGGTCACACACAAGATACCCCAGGGATTATTTGAGCACTGCCAATAGACCTTTTTATCAGGGTGGGCAAAAAAAAAATTTTGATGGCTGTGATGGACTTGGTGCGTCTACAGTTCTTGCCACCGTAGCAGAGACCGTCACGTCTGCAAGATTCACGTTTGATATAGTTATCCGCGTGGATTGCTCAGCTTGAGAAAGCAGAAGAACATTGCAGCAAAGGATCGGAGTGGCTAAAGCTCGGCACCTCAGCAGTGGCCTTGTTTGTCAGCGTAGCTAAAAGCTCTACAGCTAGCTGATCTATGATGTGTTAAAGCACCGTAAGTTTGGTAATTTTAAATAATGGGAGTAATAAAGAGATTTATCTAGATTTGGTATTTTTTGTTTACTATGAACTGTCAGTTTACTGCATAAGGAGGCTGCCCAAGTTAGCCATGATATCAACCCAGTATTACTGTAATCATACGTTGTAGTCTATGCATTTTTCCTGCATCATAAGTTCATAACCATGCTAACTATATCGACTATGATCAGGAAGCCCACGCTTCATACTGTTGGGTGTGTATGGGATTATTAGGAGACAGTGCAGGGCCAAGAGAGTTTTTGAAGTGATGGGATCGGAGTATCTGCACACAAAAGGAAAATAAAGCAGGTGGTTACGCCAGTTTTCTAAACTCCAAGAAAAGAAGAGCTAATGGATTGCATCATATCTGAGAACCTAGAGAGCCAAGACATCCAGACCATGCCCAAGGAGACATCATATTTCTTGAAATTGAAAAACTCTGGTCATCCGACAGCATTGCCGAAGCACTTGTTTGGACAGTCCAGCAATCTTCATGTGTTGATATTCTGCAGGTGCACCTTTAGTTTTGCCTCCCCTCCTTTTGCCAGCTGCAGTAACCTAAGATTTATTTTTATAGAGGGATGCAGAGATGAAGTTGCTGAGTTAATCAGCAAAGGAGATGAGAATGAAGCATGACGGCTTAGGACATACGGATATAAACTGGGATTGGATCTTATACCTGTCAAAGATTGGTACTGATGATTGAACTTGGGAAGTTAAATCTAAAGGCTGCAGGAGCAAGTAGGTTTGCCCCGGACATGACTAAGCCTGAGTTGACATGCTTATGTAATCATCAAAGGCTCCGCGTGATTGGTTCTACTTTCTTCACTGCAGTACATGACCCATTCGTGGGAATGCGGAAGCTCGAGCTTCTAGGCTTATCTAGAAATAATGAAATAGAAGAACTTGTCGGTCGCGAGTACACTGAAGGTGCTTGTCCTTGATGGTTGTGTTAGGCTGCAACATGTTGAGCCAGAGGCTCTCTCCAAATCATTGGAGTCATTCAGTTTTGATGGATTTGGACAAGCATCCAGGTGGAAGAATTTGCTGCAGATGCCAGAAAAGGAACTGCGGCGTAGTGCTTGCCTTATCTCTCTAGAGGGTTGTGCCTGACTGAAGAGTATATTTTTGCGTGGTTTGCCAAATGGAGGACCCGAATCTCTGATACAGCAATCAACTCACGAGACTTTGAAGATATGGAGATCCACAAGTTGAGTCTGAGTGGCTGTGAAAACATGCGTATGGTCGGCTGCAAGTTATCCATCGGTGAAGTTCTCTGTGCGGACACCGAGTGAAGGCAAAAAGTTACTCCCTCTGATCCTGGATGGTGAGTTGGTGACTGTCAGTGGTCTCATTCCTACTCCTAGGAGGATACAGCTCATCAGTTTGCTCATGTCGTGGCTACATTCCTATGAGGCTTCAGGTTTGATCGGACAGAGAGATAGAGGCATTGTGTTCCGCATTGGTGACACTACTGGAGACCAATGTGGAACTTTCTGGAACCAAGTTCCTGTAATTTAGCACTATTGATGAACTGGCTCTTTCGTCACGCACCTATGAGTATGTTTTTGATAAGGTCGTCAATAAGGAAACTCACCCGGACGCCGAACGGCATTTTCGTAGTGCAGTGGTTTCATTAGGCAAATGTCACAAACGTCCAAGCTAAAAGAGGAGCCTGCACCACAGCATGATTAACAATCTAATGTCGAAGCTCTGTGTGCGACATCAATTGCCAATATCGGTTATGGACAGCCATGATTGGACATGGTCGCCACAAGGACATAAACAGGGTTTCGCGAGATAAAGAGCATTTTCAATGGGCTACTCTAAAGTTATCTCAAATGTACTACGTAGGCAAACGGACATCTTGGCCTAAAAATCAACTCTCAATGAGCTACCTCAAATGGACATCTCTATTGAGCTAATAAATGAAATACCATCAGTGCTCTATTGAGCGAATAATGAAATACCATCATTGCCACTTTGACGGAGATCTGTGGTGAGTGTGACGGTGGCAGCGGTCTATGGTTAGTGCGGGAAAAAAAATGCATGCTCTCACCAGTCACGACCAAACATGTGTGGCAGAGCCTTTGAGTGATTGCATGTATAACAGCTTGTTTGACACCCATCATTTGGCTTGGAATCATGTAATTCATTTACAGCTCGTTTGGTAACCTTCAATTCGTTTCGTTTTGTTTTGTAGAAATAATGAAATAAATTTTTTAATACGATTTCATTTACTTGAATTTGAATTCTAAATTCAAAAATCATGTTTCTCTGCCACATGGATTTGTACAGTGAGAGATAATTTTAGAGAAATTATGACTTTTAGAGAGAAACTGAGATTACTATAGTGTGATTATGGAATTTCATATTGAATTCCGATATCCAATTCCGCGCCAGCCAAACAAGTTGACTTTTGAAATCCAAAATTAATTCATGGATTCTAGGCCCAAATGTTGGATGCCAAACGAGCTGTTAGATTTTAGGACTCATTTCTTTGCTTGGCACTATTTGGAAATAAATTGGAATTTCATGGAATTGCACCCATACCTAAACCCAATTCCTCTCTAAAACCTACCAATTATCTTAACTTGTCTTTTATTCTACAAATCCATGTAGCAGACAATCATGATTTTTGAATCTGGAATTCAAATTCAACCATATGAAATCCTATCAAAATTTTTGATTTCACTTTCATATGTAGATCATATGTTACTTTCATACCGGAAAGGTTTTTGAAATACGAATCCAAACGATATAATTTTTGTAGCACGTACCCATCAAATCATTAGCGTAATGGTTGTTGGTCAAAGTAAAATCTCAAAATCTGTGCTTGTCTTTTTTTGGGAGTATATGAAGTGAGGCCTGTTTTTGTTTTTCTATTTATTCTGTCAAATCTCTTGACGGAGTATTTCATCAAAGTGACACTGAAAGTTAAAATTTGTGCCGAATGAAAAAGACCAGAGTAGCATGCCCAGTTGACCCGTGGTCTTGGCAGCCAGACCTCATATAACGGAAGCCCAGCCCATTCGCTTCCCCTCCCAGAATAGCAACCGTCATACACGAACACGAGCAAGGAGCAACTCGCCTCCGCCGCCCAGCCGATCGCCATGGAGAAGACGAAGCATCAGCGGGAGATGGCGCTCCTCCAAGCCGCCTTCGATGGCAACCTCGGCCTCATCAAAAGTAACCCTCCTCCCCGTCTCCCCTCTCGCTCTTACCAAAGGAGATGGCTAGGGCTAATTTTCTCTCTTATTGCTTGGTGGTAACTGATCACGACTCGATCGGCTGCGGATTTCCCTTTTGTGTTGCCAAGAGATGGCGCGGGGGCTGGATGGTTCCGGGCGCGGCGAGGCGGCCGTCGTGGCGGCGGCGGTGCAGAGCTCCACCGGGAACGGCGTGCTGCACTTGGCGGCCATGGAGGGGCGGGTCGACGTCTGCCGGTACCTCGTCCAGGACCTCTGCCTCGACATCAACCAACGGAACAACACAGGTTCAGTTTACTGCTTCACTCTTGCTGCTTTTATCCATACTAGTACAGTGCCCGTGTTTTGCCACGGCCGCTTAAACACGTGCACACGAAAATTCATGTTTATACAAAACATCACAATATAATTGGACATTCAATCAAAATGATCTCGGGGCCGATGCTAGCAGCTGCGGCCACGGACATGGCACCCAGTCCACACTGCCCGCCTGCCGGCCGTGGCTGGCGTCAGAGCACGCGGTGGTGCAGTGCACGAGGAACGGTGGATAGAGCCGATCAGCCTTGAACCCCTTTGCTCGTCTCTTGCACGATAATCTAATCCGGCGCCGACGCGTATCGAGAGCGGTCACCACAGGGAGGTGCTGCGCGGGCAGTTGAGTCGGCGGCGGCGGCCCGAGAAGGCAGCGCTGTGGAAATAGGAAAAGGAAGGTTCGATGGAGTGTAAGGAGACACGAAAAATCAAAACATGCACGGAAATTGATGCACCGCGGACGACGACGAAGGAAACCTTCATGCTTTTATTATTAGGAATAATATGGCCGGTTAGATCTAGGCCTCAAATTTGATTTTATACTTACGTACCTTCTCAGTATGGATTGTTAAAATCAATATATGCAGGCACATTTTCACATTAGTTGTCACCATATACCTTAGGTGTCTACTGTATCAGTACCAGCAAAATAGTGGTCAGTTGATGCAAGGAGAGTCATTTGGCACTGCATTAGGATTACTTAACTTCCTATATATTTTGCAGGCAACACCCCACTGTTCCTATCTGCCTTTTTTGGGAGAGCTGCTGCTGCAAGGTATCTTCTTGATCATGGTGCTGATGTGACGTTGACTGGTAATGCCGGGTCACCTCTCCATGCCGCTGCAGGGAAAGGTCTCTCCGTTCCTTACCCGCAATTCATACTATTGGAGCTCGGGTGATCAGTGGGATTTCAGTGTAAAGTGTGCTTGTCTTATTTAACTTCTTCAAAATTCTTTTGCAGGACAATGTGAAGTTCTAGAACTTCTGCTCTCAAGAGGAATCAACGTGGATTTAAATGCTAGGTGTGGGACACCGTTGCATACGGCTTGCACTCATGGTCGACGGGGCACAATGAAGATTTTGTTGGACAGCCATGCAGATGTAAGACGGCAACAGTTTATGGGCTGGTTTTATATTAACATCTTTACCTTGAGAAATACTTATAATCCAACAAACGTTGGGCTGGTTTTATTTCTCTTGCGCCTTCTGTTTACAAGTGTTAGAAATTGATTCATCCACTTTCCACAGCCTAATAAGGTTTTGAACCTTGATGACACCCCATTGGAGATGGTCATAAGATGTTTTAATCCTACTGACAAACTGGAATGCGTGAAGCTACTCATTAAGGTCAGTAATCTTTCTTGTCATGGATCTTCCTTAACAGCTCATTTGGTACCCATCATTTGGGCCTGGACTTCTGGAATTCATTTTGGATTCTAGAAATCGACTTGTTTGGCTGCCGCGGAATTGGCTACATGAATTTAGTCTGAAATTCCATGGAATCACACTACAACTAACCCCAATTCCTCTCTAAAACCATCATTTCTCTGGAATTGTCTCTTATTCTACAAATCCATGTGGTAGACAAACATGAATTTTGAATCCGGAATTCAAATTCAACCAAATGAAATCCTATCAAATTTTGATTTCATTTTCTTTCTAACAAATGAAATGAAATGAGGGCTACCAAACGAGCTGTAAGTGTAATATTCGGCTGCTGCTTCATTTTCTTTGGCACAAGTTTCATGTCGATGATATCTTAAGCACCAATTCAAAAGATGAAATGGAAATTCATTTAAACAGGCTGGTGCTGATGTGAATTTTATTGGCTCCAATGGTGCTACTTACGTGATGACAGCAGTTGATCTTGGCTTACCTGGTATTTTGAAGTCCTTACTAGACACTGGCACTAATCCCAATATTTCAGATGATGTGAGTTTTATTATCTTGCTTTGTTAGTGCTGTCATGATATAATCTCACGCATTATGTGGTTGTAGATATCTGAATTTTATTTCTCCATGGGGTCAAGTTGGGCTTTAGTCAGTTGAGAGACTAGATAATCACCTACAGTTCTTTTAAGTTTTAACCAAGCGTACCCATGCTGCCTGGAATACATAATTCTTGCATGAAGAGAAAACTCAATGCTTTAGTTAAGCGTGGCTGGTATGATGATAAGTGCTCTACACAAAAAGAAATAAGTAGTCAAGCCACTTGCTTAGTGTATGTTATCAAGTGAGTACTGCACTTCTTCCTGACGTTAATTTTTTTTTATGTCTGACCATGCAAGACATATGTACTAACTCCGATCCATAAAAGGTGTCTCAGATTTTGTACCAACTTAGTACAAAGTTTTACTAAATCTCAGACACTTATTATGGATCGGAGGGAGTGCCTCTTTTTGATCTTCAACTTTTGTGTTTTGTTTTTGAAGGGTGGCTCTTACTCATTATCATCTTGAATACCTGAACCGTTGTAGATTTTAATAACTTTCTGGAGTATATTTTAAAACGTGCCACACATTTTCTGGGTCATATACTGAACGAAAAAAACAAAAAACGATTAATTGATTAAGTGTTAGGCTTAAGGAGGAGCTTAGGCTTTCCTCCTAGATTGGCTTACGGCCATTAGTTCTTTTCTTTGATCTTTTGTGGTTGGTGTCTCATTTGTAAATTTCTGTAAAGTGTTTTCATTACTTATTAATATAATTTATACTGTTGGAGCATCTCCTATAGTTTCCTTAAAAAATAAATTCTTCATAGGCTGCTCAAACAAACAAAAGATGATCTTTTGCAAACACATTTAGCTCCCTACATGTGGATTTGTGTTTTGACAAATTTATGCAATATCAGAAGATTAACATGTTAAGCTTTATTTTACAAATTCTGTTTGGAAGGATACATTTGTCCATGTGCAATAAATTTGTGATTCTCTGCTAAGTCCATCTAGTCATCTGTTTGAAATGCCTTTAACTTGGGATCCTATTAGTGATGTTGATATACTTTGCAACTATAATTGTGATTTATACCGACTATAATTAATCTTGAAACTAAGCATCTATTCTACTCTTGCAGTTCGGTAGAACTCCAATTGAAGTTGCCGCTCTTCGAGGCAGGGAATTTGTTGAAATGTTATTTCCTTTAACTTTTCCTATTTCAACATTTCCGGATTGGAGTATTGATGGAATCATTTCTCATGTGAAATCTTGTGGTTTGAAGCCGAGGGTATGTATTTCATCGATACTCAGTTGTCATCCTGTAATATTATTTCTCATTGTCACTAGTCTCCCATTCCTGTGCATTTCTGCCCTACATATGCTTGCTAATGATATTCACAATAAATGAAAATGGCTGCTATGGTGGTGGCATTGCCTAACGGTGGTGGCATTGCCATTTCCTTCGGTAACCATGGTCTGCAGATGGCTGCTATGGTGGCGGCTCTGCCTAACGGTCGATGTCGTGGTTTGGACTTGGAAGTCTCTATGCACCCTGTGATGATTTGCTCCAGGATCCATGGTTTTGCAGATGGCTACCATGGAGGCGGCATCCTCCTGTAGGAGATGGCCGTGATAGAGGGTCTGTGTGTTGGTTGTGTCTTTGTTATCCGAGAATCCGAGCTTTCGCCTAGCCCTACCCCCCCCCCCCCCCCCTCCCCTTGGCAGTGGCATGTTTTTGGTCGCCTTTTCACTGATGATCCCCCCACCCCTCCACTCATTTCCCCTCATCCATGTTGGCTCCTCATGATCTTCCCCCTGCCGCTTTCCGGTTGCAGTTATCTCCATCGACTTGTTGTATGGCACCCTTCATCTACACTCCCCGCTGGGCAATAACCTCCCTTCTGGTGGAGATATTATCACTAGTGGTGCTCTCTGAGATCATGTCTCACCTTTTTCTCCCCCACTCTTTGGGCTATGACCTCCCTTTCGGTGGAGAATTTGTGTTCTTTTGATGCATGATTGTTGAGCTTGAGTCCTCTCCTGCTTCTTCGGCAACTCCCACATTCCCCCAGGACTATGCCGTCCTTCCGTGGTGAGCTCTGAAGTCGTGGTATTGGTGAAAGTGCAGCTTCTTTGTTTGGTGCCGAGTGGTGGGCTTGACTGTCGGTTTCGGTGTGGCTACTTTGGAGCTTCCATGGCGTCGCCCTGGTTCGTGATACCTTTGTGTTGTCTTCTGGCATTGGTGCGGCCATTGACAGCCTCTCTCCTCCATGCTTGTGCTCCTTGTTCAGGGTTATGATAGAACCGGTGCTGTATGCAACCGCCTAGATGCAAGTAGTTGTTGTTTAGGAGGTTGTTCTTGTGTTCCATTGCAATCTTGTACTTGGTTTTTGTATTTTTATTGTTCTTGCTTCAGCAAGATGTATTGCCCCTCGGGCTCGTTTGGGTAATATATTCAGGTGGGGAGACTTCCCCCCCGGCGATTCCTCAAAAAAAAAACAATAAATGAAAATGTTATATACCAGTGCAGCCAGAGTTATGATATGATGTTGTCGTTGTTGTTAATGCCTAGATGCATCTACTTGCTGGTGTTGTGACTACAAAAATTCTATGACCAGGATAAGTATCAGTGTGAAAAGAAAAAGGCTGAGCTGAAGTTACACGCTAAAGAGGCTTTTAGGTGAGAAGAATATTTGATGGCAGGAGAGCTGTATACCAGTGTTAGTCATCTCAGCCACGTTTTAATTGGGTGAAGTCTGTTCCTATTTTTTAGAAAAAAACATGTGTAAACATTATATTGTAGCTCTGTTGACACCTTATTGGAGTTCCTTCTAAAGCTATATTTGTTTGGTAAAACTTTAGATACAAAGACAGTATGATAAAAGTAACTTAAGTTCAGTCATTGATTAAACTTCCATATTTTTTACCCAGTAGACTAGTTTGCTACCGTTTCCTGTTTAGATATGTTTCCATGATTTACAGAAATATATGGGGAGCAATTTTTTTCCTAAAAAAATGTAATCATGTAATTTTCATGGGTTATTTAAGATGATTCTAAAGGTCTTACCCTTGTTTTGATCATTGGTTTTGCTTTTCTTTCAGTCACTATCAATACAACAGATAAATGGGTGTGTCCTAGCTAGCAGTCGATATAGAAATTACAGGGCTAAAATATTATAAAGAATATGTTCAACAATACAACAGATAAAAGGAAATTCTTATGTGAAGTTAGTTTAAAACTTGGCAAATGGCTCTTTGACACCATTTTTTTGTGGACTTTGCCCAAATAAAAAGCTGGATCATGTATTTGCTAGGTACTTAATTACGATTTGCTGCGGTCTCTAAAGCCAAATTTTGCCTTAAAACTACTGTGATACTCAATTACGATTGCAATAAAAATCTTGTGCACCGTTTGAAATTGGGGAACTGTAGGCAATGCAAGTTGGCAGTATGGAAGATGATGATAATGCAACCCTGCTAGCAAATAGGAGTCTCTGCATGTTACGCTTGGGAAGTGGAAATCTTGCTCTCTCCGACGCTAATATGTGCAGAATGTTTCGACCTCGTTGGCCCAAAGCCTGTTACAGACAAGGGGCAGCTTTTATGCTTCTGAAGGTAAAAAGAACATATAAACTCAGTACGTAGTTGCGCTGGCTTTTGTGATCATGGAATTGATCGTTTGCTAGCGTCTACATGCAGGACTACAGCAATGCACACAAGGCTTATGCAGATGGTTTGAAGCTGGAACCTACAAATGTTGATCTTCAGAGAGGTTCAAGGTAATTCTTTCATGTTATATTGGCAGCACGAGTTGTTTGCTACTTACATGCGGTACCTGGCCTGCTGACAGGTCAATTCATTTCTTACAAAAACCAATGTAACTGTTTGTTCTCATGGAGTAAAAGCGATTTATCTGTCTTCTTATAGGCATAGTTCAGTACATGGATAAAATGATGATCTAAGCTCCAGAAGGGTACCATGTGGATTAGGCCATTAGCACCTGTTTGTATTTTAACAGTTGCAAATGCAGCTTTGGTTTGCCCCTCAATTAATTTGAGAAATTTCTCAGATGAACCATACATTCTTGATCTTCTTTGTTTGTTATTACGAGAGTGGCTGAACAAAAAATTGTCCAAATGGTTACTTAAGATATATATCGTTTTCCCTTTGTTTGCTATTACGAGTGTCCGGACAAAAAGTTGTCCTAATGCTTAAGAAATGTATCGTTTTGCCTTTGTTATATGACGGAGTGTGGCTGAACAAAAAGTTGTACTTAAGAAATGTGTCGTTTTTTATTGCAGGGAAGCCTTGGAGGCAATGGAGAATGCTCGACGCGCTGAAGAGTAGCATGACCTAGCTTATACGCTGTCAGATCTGTTTTGCTGGTACGCTGTCAGATCTGTTTTGCTGGTAGCTCCGGGATACTTCATTTATCCTTCTTTTGTTTCGTGTTAAGCTTCGGCTAGGTTCTAAGATAGAAAGTGTTCAGATTCCGCAAGAATGCAGATCTCTTCTGATTTTGGAAACCTTTTTATTATCATTTTCTAATACCACCCTGCATCCATCCTTGCTGTTCATCACTGTAGATTACTGTTTCTACCTATAGTGCGTGGCTTTCAAGTGGCTGTCCAGTGGGCATATTTTCCCGCGTACCATTCGTCTCCTATAACTTAGGCCATCCGCTTCGGCTCTGTTTGCTAGCCAACAAAATGGCCCATGATGCGTTTGAGTAGAACCAGAAGCCTTTGGGAGCACATATGATCGATGTTGGAGGAGCCTGATCAAAATGCAGTTGGAAGAGCTCTATGGTCTTGTACCTTGTCTTGTCATCGTTGCATGATGACCTCTATCATTCTCGATCTCATTCTAACAACGTACTCCCAAAGGCTACAGCCATACTCCGGGAGTACCTCGCTGTGATATTAATAGGTGTGCTTTGTGCAAATAAAATAAAATAATACTCCATCCGATTCTAAATTGTTGTCGAAATATTACATGTATCTAGACGTTTTTTAAGAATAAATACATTCATATTTGGGCAAATTTGAATCAAAAATTTAGAATTAGAAGAGTAGCAGTTGTGTTTCTAGAGCAGCCTACAGCCACACGAGCCTAGCTTGTTGTGTGTGCATGATCTAAATTGATAAGGTCTGCTGTTTGCACATCTGTTTTCGGTACTAGCTGAATGTTCAATACCTTTCTCCGAGCAACACTAAGCAAATTTTGACGACAAGGTTGTGGTACGATATCAGGATGTTACATTTTCTTGCATTTATTATCCTAAGAACTTTTGTGCATGCTTCATTAGACATAGCATATACATTGGTATACGTGTAAGATTTTTTTTAGCAAAAACGTGTAAGAAAGTTAGAGCCTCAACTTACCCATAATTCTTTTCAGAGACAATTACACAAAACTACCACAATTGAGACAGCCTTTTAGAAAAAGTATCTTTTTCTAATTTTTTTTACAAATCACAACCGTTTTTAGCACAGACGTACTTCCACACACTTATTAGGCAGCTGCGCACTTATTAGACAGCCGAGTGAATTTTGACGTGAAACCTAACAAGGGGGCCCACATGTCGGTGCCACGCTGGACAAGCTCGTGCCCCTCTTCCCGCCTCCGCCTTCGCTTCCCCTGACCCGAGGGGTGGAGCTGCTATAGAACCATTGAGACCCAATGAAATAAGTAATTCTTTCATTAATCTAGTGTTAGTTCTGCGTATTAGTGAAAAATTACGCTATAATCAAAGGGATTGAACCCAGTGATCTAATTCTCTAGCTTCGCCACTGCCTGACCCGCGCCTCCACCTCCTCCTCGTAAAACTCTGGCAGGACGAGCTCCCGCGCATTCATCAATCCCTCTTCCCAGACAGAACAAAGCAACCGCGAAACCAAAGGGAGTTCGACGAGAACTCGAGATGGACCTCCTCGAGGGGTGCCTCGACGATGTCACCTTTCGCGCCTAGTCCCTCCTCGAGGTCGCCGTGGCCTGGACCTGCCTCGTCGCGGCCGCCGCCGTAGGTCTCTGGCGCCGACGGTCCTCCACCGCCGTCGCCGGTCTCTAGACGTGCTTCTTCTCTAACTCCGGCGGGAGCGCTGCCGCAGCCGATCTGCCTCCCCGTGGTCCCTACTCCTATCCGCCGCCTACCGGAGCAGCTCGCCGCCCCCGCCGCCCTCGGCTTTGATCCTCGTGAGCCCCAGCCGCCCCGCGTCGGAGCACGACCACGGGCGTCCCTACCTCGCCACCAAGGGACTCCTCCAGCGCCGCAACCACCCCGGAGCCATCACCATTCGGTTCCTCGTGCTGGCGCGCACGTAGATAGACACCTGGAGCGCCACCTCGACCACTGGGTCTTCCCGCGCCAGGCATCTTCCCCAACTTCGGTGACGTCTCCAACGCTGCTGTCCGCCGCCGATGCGTGGGGGACTGCAGCTACTGGGGCGCGAGCTTGCTGCACATCCGCATCCCCTCTGAGCCGCCGCCTCATGCCCTACTATGGCTCCCCGTCTGACGGCATGGCGGGCGATGGCGACAGTGTCCTTGCGTGGTGAGGCGAGCGACGACCTCCTGTGAGCCACGGTGCAGCGGGGCGGATCGGGGATGGAGGAGCGAGGCAGAACTTCGAAGGGAGCCTGGAGGAGCAGGTCCACTCAGGCAAGAGAAGGACACTACCGGAAATCACGGAAGGGAGGCGGCTATCACGGCCGGCATCTCGTGCTTGGCTGTACAGCTTCCCAATCGTGTGCTTGTGCTTCGAAGGCCACATGACGCCGACGTCGACCGTTGCGGTGGCCTGAGATGTACCCGAGCGTCGTCCTGTTCATGCAGTTCATGTCCAGCATGGCGTCATTGGCCATTTGTAAAAGTAAAAAGTTTTTCTATAAGGTTCTTCAAAAGTGGTGATTTTGTGTAACTTCTGTTCTTTTCATTACCCAAAAATTACCAATATGACAAATCTATAATCTCTATAAAGTTAACACTAAGAGTCATTTAATATTTGCAAGCTCAATATGCAAAGTGTCCACATCATCAGGTTAATCCCCACGAAGCACAACATGCAAATCATCCATATCAACAAATTGGTTCCCACTAATATTCAATTGATGTTTGCAAGCTCAACATGCAGACACTACTACAGAATCCGTTACCGTTGCAAGTTCACCACCGACAAGGGTGACGGATTCAGGAGGCCGCAGTAACAAGATATTTCTGACACGTACCTCGGGAAAGCGTCAGAGAAGTTGGACACTTCTGACGTTTCATTTCCACTGACGCTTCCTTACTTCGTAAGCGTCAGAGGAGTTTCTAACTGCTCTGACTCTTGTCCCTACGAAAGCGTCAACTATTCCTTATGTCACGTCAGTATTCTTATGCTGCTAGCTGCACTGACTCCTTGTTCTAGTGCACGTCATTGATTTGTTGTAACTCAGTTTTTTACATGCACGACGTGGTTTCTAATTAATAGAAATCTCTCTACGGCTAAGAATAAACACACATCAAATCATCAGCTAATATCACCGCAATGCTAACACATCCCACACAGAAGTTGGTCTGCTCTTCTAGCTGAACTTTGAGATTTTCAATAAGTTTTTTCGCTTCTTGTGTCTCCCTTTCGAGATCTTCTATCAGCCAGTCCTGGAATGCAAGATCAAACTCTAGTTTGAGCTTCTCATCAGACAATCTGTTGTTCACCTTCTTTTCTTCCTCTACCATGGCTTGCATTGCAGCTTCGACACCTGAGTTACCCTCCGCCATTCTACCTTCCTCAATGCACATGATGTACTCATGATCATCTTCAAGGATATTATCTAAGTCATGGACAGAACAGGTGGTGCAGGAAATAGAGTCCCTAAGCCACAACATCATTGATTCACCTCCTCCATTAGTGAATCCACTACGACCCATGAAGGAAGATTCACGGAAGATTTCGCAAGAAGTTTTTTTGCCTTTCAGTAAGTACAGGAGAAGGCAAGCCAAGGACATATATAGGTTTCTAGACTGCTGACGCATTTTCATCCGAGAAGAGTCATCGATGTAAGCTGAGAACCCACAACATCTTTTGATGCTTACAATACTGATAAGTGTCAAAGAACTACTCGAAGGATAAGATTCACAGGTTCTTGTGGTTTCTGACACTTAGCAACAGAGAAGCGTCAGAGATGTATATAGACACACGAGGTCTCTGACGCTCGTAGTTCCGAAGCGTCAGAGATCAGTTTGGAATCTATAAAAGTTCACGGGTGGTGGTCAAAAAGGTAGTGTGTTCAGATGGAGCGAGCTCGGTAATGGTGCAGAGCCATGGCGATGCATCGGGGAGACATAAGAACTCCTCTTTATCCGGTCTGTCGCCTGCCCTTCCGGTTCTTGAATTGCTTCGCCTCGGCTATAAAAGCGGCCGGATACAGTGCAAGTTGGTGAGGAACTCCACCATGGTTTGCACGATCATAGACGCGTGCTGCCATCTCAATGGGTGGGAGATCCAGGAGCGACCACGTTCGTCCACTCCGTCGTTGGCTGAGCCAGCGCCTCCGAGGGGTCTTCATGCAGGCTCTTCGCCTCCGCCTCAGCCTCACCTCAGCTGCCTTAGCCTCAACCTCAGCCGAGGATTCCACCGTTCACCTTCCACGAGGCTCTGATGGCGAAACGGCGTCGAAAAATGTCCACGAGGTACCACGGTGATCGTGATTATGGATGCCCTCTCCTTGTTCTTTTTCATTGCCTCAACTACCTCCACAACCATAAGCACCTTCCCCTTTCTGCCGACATATCACTGTGCCGTTTGATCTTGTTGACAACGTTGTGATGTTTGTACCTTGTATGAAATTTGACAGATCTTGTATGCAATGCAATTTGGTCGATCTTATATAAATTGTAGCAAGTCTTGTATGCAACGCAATGTAATATGGTCGATCTTGTATGAAATGTAGCAGATCTTGTATGCAATGAATGAAAAATTAGATTGGCTCAATGTTTCCATGCAATTTAAATTAAAATTATAATGGTTGATGCTGACGTTGACATGAAAAAATGGCAGTTGTAACTTTTTTCTCTGTCATAAGAACCATCACCGACGCTTTTTAGTGAGCTTGTTTAAGGAAGCGTCAAAGATAACCAGGTCTGACGCTTTTTACGGTCGAAAGAGTCAGCAAAAATACCCTGATACAACCCATGAGGCTCGGAGAAGACAATTCCTGACATGTTTCCTGGAAGAAGCGTCAGATCCTCTGATGGTTCACAAAACGTAAGAAGTTCCTGAGTCATCTCTAACACTTGATTAGTGACGCGTCCGATGTGCGTCAGATAAGAGGTTTTCCAACACGTCAGAAATAAGTGATTATGTATGTCGTAGTGAGCTTGTCCACGTCATCGTAACTCAACCAGCTCCTAGCATCTAAACGGTCCAAAGAAAATTCTCCATGTTCTCTGTGTAGCAAAGAAACATATATTCTATCTCAAGACACTCTCGTCATAACATTTTACCTTTAGGACGTCACCCAATTCATTTTCCATGTCCTCTCCCATCATTCCAACATGGGAAACGCATAAGATATATATATGAATGTAACTAAAAAGTTGGGGATACTAAGCCACGAGCATTGTGTCTAACTCTCAAAATCATGTATTCTCATGCTCACATCTCAAACCCACAACTGTGTGATCATTCATTTGTTAACATTGATTATATTGATATTTTTCAATCACACGAGAAATTACTCATGAAGTCAAACGAATTTGTGTACCATTCTCTCTTAAGTAAATCATACCATGATTTTCAATACTCTTATAATGTTTATTTTATTTCAATGGAATCCATTTTTCTTTCACATACGTGCAGATGTGTTGCACTTTGAGGCCGGTAGCACCGCGTGTGGTATCCACCAGTATGGCATAATTTGATGGTCGAGTAACTTATTCATCGAGTTACCCATATGCAAATTATCCATGCTCTCTCTTCCATGTGTTGTGCAAGTGCTTACGCACCGGACTGCTGCTTAATTGCTGCATTTCGTGCCCATCAGGGCAGTACCTACGAGTGTTTGAACAGACTAACCCGATTAGTGATCTAGCTTGCTTCTCTTCCTTGTAAAAAAACAAATTAAATAAAAACGAGCACCGTACCCATCAAAGTCGTACTGTAACTAACTAGCCATCTGGTTCTGCACGTCACGCTAGTAGAGCCTGGAGCCGCCGTCCATCGCAGGGCACCGTCAGGACACCCTGATGGTACCTGCACGGCCATCTCCAGCAACGCTGCGTGAGCCCTGACGCCCATCCATGGGTAAAAAGAAAGTACCCTCTCCATGCGTTTCCCTCGTCGCCATCTGAACTTCTGAAGGTACCCCTTTGGAATCATCTCGCTGTCGCTGGCAGCAGGCGGGCACGTACTATGCTGATTTTTATTAGAAATTAAGAAAATACCTACAGAGTAAAAAATACAGAGGATGTTGCTGCCCCCTCCGACAAATTCGAGACAAGTAAAAAAGAACCATTCTCCATGACACGCATATTATATATGCTTTGCCTAGTTGGCTTTGCGTGCCATGTTGATCATCTGCTTGAACCGATGGGTGGCGCACGGGATCCTGAGGACCCCCCGCTGGCCGTACCCGAACTGCTGCGCGGCCATCTCCAGCAACGCGGCGACGCACGGCTCCTTGAGCATTCTCACGTGCACCAGGATCCTCTCCTCGCCGCCGTCTTCCTCGTCGCCGACTAGCACCATCGGCACGTAGCCTTTCGGGATCTTGGCGTCGTCCCTGTAGCCGATGTAGCAAGCAGCAGCGGCAGCCTCGTCCTTCTTTTTCCACAGAGCCATTGTTGATTAGTACTCTTGTGTGTATTGTATGGGCTTGCAGCTACCTAGCTTTAATTTGCAGATTTGATGGCCGATTGCAGTGAGGTGTAACAAGAACAATGCGATAGGATTTATACCGTGAGGACTAAGGAGGACAGCACGTAAGAAACGGTTAATCCGGATTCCGGAAGGGGAAAACCAGCAAACTCTGGAGACGTGGGCTATGCGACGGGCTGTTGTGATGTTGACCTGCGTGGACTACTCTAAGCTGTCTGATAATTCGGTGTCATAATACTGCCATACTGGCTGCCCCACGAAAACAAATGCGGTAGTCAAAGTTTGATAAAATTCCAGGTCTCTGTCAGAACGTACGTACAAGCTCCAAAACGTAACTTCTACTTTGTTTTTCTTCTTTTGACACCTCTGCTTTGGCATACCATGCATTACAGGGCACGCTTAGTTTACGGCCGGCCGCATGCGGTTGATCGAAATGCGTCAGTCCAATGTAACAGAACTACAGGTTTTGAGGCAGTATTCTCACCAAGCCACCACTTTTGCTAATTTGTCCGCATAATCATAAGTTTTGTGTCTAATTGTCTCGCATCGGCTTACGCGATTGTGACAGTTTTTGTTACAAGTGGGTCCTGTCAAACCCCATGTCTTTTTCATTGGACACATTCATTTTTTCTTATTTTGCCTCATCCTCTATTCTTCTTCTATGAATGGCAGCAGCTCCTTGGACACGACCTTCTCCAACCAGGATGACGAGCGGGCGGCCGGAGGCTTGGGCGGCTGGGTAGTAGGAGATGACACCATCCGTGCGCGCGGTGGCGGCCTCCTCTGATCGGGACGACGAGCGGGCGGCTGGCGGCACGGCAGCAGGGCGGCGCGGCGGGAGACTTTGGCGGGGGGGGGGGGGGGGGGGGGCGGCGCGGCAGCAGGGCTGCAGGCTCCATGCTGCTCCACCCAAGCCGCTCCTCGCCGGGGAGGCGGGCGGGAAGGCCGACAAAGCCAGCGCCTCCGTTGGAGGCGGGTGACGGGATTTTGTCTAGAAGGAGCTGCTGCCATTCGTAAAAGAAGAGAGAATGAGGAAAAAAAAAAGCAAGGGGTCCAACGAAATAGACGGCGTCTGACATGCGAGACCCCGTCTAAGAAATACTGTCAAAATCGCTTGAATCGTTATGTTGGGTGATGTGAGACAATTAGACACAAAACTTATGGTTCTACGGACAAATTAGCAAAAGTGAGGACTCGACAAGAATACTGTCTCAGAACCTGTGGTTCTGTGAAATTTACTCAAACTTTTGGGATACTTTCGGATTTTTCAAAAGAGCATTCGTTTTTTATATAAATTTACAAATTTTTGGAAGAACTCTAAAAAATTCCAAAGATTTTTTTACTGTATATGATTTTTCATAAAACAAAATGAGGACGATCATTTTTGGCATTGCTGCCAGTGGCAGAGCTAGATGGGTGGTACGGTGGGACATGCCCCACCCTAAAAATCTAGTCTCATGTATAGATATTTTATATATAATACATAAAAACTCAAAAAGACAATCTCTTACACAAAAAAATTCCAATAAAATCCCACTTGCCCCGTCCTAAACTTTTGTTCTAACTACGCCGCTGGTTGCTGCTGATGCGGCCTATATTTGGACCACGCGCCGCACGCCGAGATGCGGCACGACATCCTCAGTACATCCACTCGGCAACTCCCAACCCACACTCCCATCAATCATCATCACTCTCCTCCATCATTCAGAGCGCCTGTGCCTCGTATCCCCTCGGTGCTGCCTGGGTTGGGATGGAACTGGGAGCTCCAGCTTGTCCGCCGCCGCCGTGGCGTCGCCGTCTTCTCTGCTCCGCCGCGCTTGTCCTCTTCCTCTGCCTCTGGTCAGTGCTGCTCTTCTCTCCTCCCCAACCTGGATGCATTCC
Organism: Brachypodium distachyon; assembly: GCF_000005505.3. Classification (NCBI taxonomy): domain Eukaryota; kingdom Viridiplantae; phylum Streptophyta; class Magnoliopsida; order Poales; family Poaceae; genus Brachypodium; species Brachypodium distachyon. Next base: position 12,012,793 of record NC_016132.3, on the reverse strand, counting down.
AACGATGCGGTTTCTTGCCATTTCTTCTATGTTTTCCTGATTAATTCACCGCAACGCAGTGTAACTAGGGTCTTTCTAGATGTCAGCAACGCTTGTTTCGGTTAGCATTCATTTGATACCACTCCAGATGTGCTATTTCGCATCAGATTGCAGACTAGATTGAGCTATTCTAAGATAATGCACTTCAAATCTCTCAATTCTGTGTCGGGACATGTATTAATTTAGCACAACATTTGGGACACGGTTCCAGCTCAGATGGTCCATACCCTCCTAGAGAAAATAAGAGGGGAGGGGTGGATGTGCTTCTACACACCTCCATTTCCATAAGATATCTGCACATTCAGTAATCAATTCACTTATGATTACAAATGAAATTTATGCATTTGGGAGAACAACTGTGGGTCACTATCAGAATTTATATATATATCCTGCTCATGAGTATGTGCAGATATCTTAGGAACTCTTAGTATCTGCTCCTAAGTGAATTGAATAATCATGTATACATGCTCCTAACTAATCATCAGATAGAATTTTTATATTTTTCTTCGTTGTTGTCTACTCACTCCTTTCCATTCTAAATTACAATTGTATGTGAGCAGAAGAAGTACAATGTTAGCTCTGAGAAGAAAATTATTTTGTTTCGAACATGAATTGTATTTCTTTAATGGCCAAAGCCACTGTTATCTGAAGAGAAAGAATCCAGTTAGTTCATACTTAACTTTTCAGGGTTACTTCCAAGGCCGATCAACAACTTGCTGAGTTACCGCCAAGAGGATGGAATTCCTATGATTCCTTTTCATGGATTGTTGATGAAAATGCATACATGCAAAATGCTAAGATCTTGGCAGAAAAGTTACTCCCACATGGATATCAGGTTATCTACCACAATGCTTTAATCTGGCTATACTTAGTAGCATAAGAAACATGATCACAAATAGATCTGATTTTATTAACCCCTTATCCAATATCTAGTAGTATGCAGTTATTGATTTCCTTTGGTATCGGAGGTATGTCGATGGGGCATACACAGATTCATATGGATTTGACAACATCGATGAATGGGGTCGACCATTTCCTGACCTCCAAAGATTCCCATCATCCAAAGGTGATAAAGGGTTCGGTCAAATTGCCAATAAGGTTCATGAGATGGGCTTGAAATTCGGCATCCATTTAATGAAAGGAATAAGTACTCAGGCTTTTAATGCAAATACACCCATCTTGGACATTCATACGGTACTACTCTTCTTTCGAAATACTATTAGGCTACAAATATTGCTGTCTGCCAATTATGATCTATGCAAAAAAAGGAAGATATTGACCATGCACTGCAATGTTCAAGTTTATTTTGTGAAGTAAAACAAACTCATAGGATGTGGACTTTCAATGTGGTATCATAATCTTAGACACAAACATGCTATCATAGAATATTCCTAATTTTCTCTGTGAAATGATGTTGATCTTATCCATACATGTTTTCTGTATGGTTCACGGAAATGTAATGTAGCTCCCTTTTATTATTCTTAGTGTGTTATCTTGTGGTCTGTTTCAGGGAAAATCCTATGTAGAGAATGGTCGAGAATGGACAGCTCGTGATATAGGGCTGGTCCATAGAACATGTGCCTGGATGCCACATGGATTTATGAGTGTAAATACGGATATTGGAGCTGGAAGGGCATTTTTAAGATCACTATACCGACAGTATGCTGATTGGGGTGTTGATTTTGGTACGCTATTTCCATATATACTTCATTTTAGTTAGGAATAGTTGAACATCCACAACTGTTGCTAAAACTTAAATCTGAGGTGATGATTTCATATTTGCCAGCATATTCTATAATTTCTATTTGCAGTGAAGGTTGATTGTATCTTTGGTACTGATTATAGCCCGAAAGAAATAACCACTGTTTCAGAGGTAAATAAGTTATCCTGTCGTAAGTTACAAGTTGTGTCAAAATTGGTGCACTTTCAGAATCAGCTGTTTTTTACATTGCAGCTCCTGCGAGAGCATGACCGCCCAATCGTCCTATCCATCTCACCTGGAACTGAAGTCACTACAGCATTAGCTGAGAATATCAGCGAGTATGTTAACATGTATAGGATAACAGGAGATGATTGGGACAACTGGAAAGATGTTAGTTCACATTTTACTGTGTCAAGGTAATATCAAAATAGATATCTTTTAAGTACTCCCTCCGATCCATAATAAGTGTGCTGATTTAGTACAATTTTAGTACAACTTTGTACCAAATAAGCGACACTTATTATGGATCGGAGGGAGTATCTATTATTTAAGTTACATACTATTTGTCTTGCTATTTAGCTTTAATTTGGATGTTAAGTAGTGAAAATAAGCTCATCCATTTACTGATTTACATATTTACACAGTACGTTTGCTGCTGCAAACAAGATCGGGGCCATGGGATTACGTGGAAGATCTTGGCCAGACTTGGACATGCTTCCATTTGGCTGGCTTACTGATCCGGGTAATGATTTTTTCATCCTTCATTTGGCAGTATAATAATACTGGTTTCTCTTGCCCCAGGTGGCTGCTAATCATGAAGCCTAATCATTTTCCCGACCAATTTTTTTTCTCGAATATAGGGAGATGTTCCACTAATAATGCTGCACTTATTTTGTATCAACTCAACATTTAGTTGCCTCCATTAGAATAGTGCTGCAGATTATGAATATCTAATCTTGTTAGTTTTATTGATTGGGACTAGAATGATAAATCATGTCTCAAACTCAAACATCATCAGTGAATCTGGTATATGACATGTCTCTATATATTTAACTTGACTAACATAATCTTGAGTTCTGAACTTATGACATGTAACGTATGGAGAAACACCTTTTGGTGTGGTGGAGTTGTGGGTGTATGACTTCACCCACCAGGGTTCAAATCGTGGTGCTCACAATTATACTTTAGGGGTTTCCCCTACAGTCTTTCCCTAAAAAAAAACATGTAACGTATGCACTTGTTTCCTTGAAAGCGAAAATTAATCTAGTACCATACCAAGAATGTGTAAATCGGAAAATTCTATCCACTGTGAGGCTGATAATTATATATGTTGGTAGTTTTTTCAACTCAGCTGACCTTTGCTGTTGTGCTGAGCTATTTTCAGATTCCATGAAGTGATAGTCATAAGTCATAACTACAACATGCCTTTTTCTTTTTCTTTTAATAATACAGGAGCAAATCAGGGCCCTCATAGGACATGTAATCTTACATTTGATGAACAGAAATCACAGGTACTTCTCAGTTTGCTTTTTTTTCTTCTCTTTCTTTTGCAGGGACTTCTTTGCATGTGCCACTAAAATCTTTGTTTGTTCTGACCCTGCAGATGACACTTTGGTCAATGGCTAGGTCGCCTCTCATGTATGGAGGAGATTTGAGACATCTCGACGATAGTACATTAAGCATAATTACCAATCCTACTTTATTGAAGATAAACCACTACAGTAAAAATAACATGCAGGTACCTGCATTTTAGGATTGCCATTACAACAACTTTTACACATACCTGGCCAATAGCTGACTTGTTGGTATTTTCAGTTCCATTATGTTCATGGTGAAAGGACTTCCATTATGGGAGATTCTGGTCACTTGAGTTCTGAGGACCTGACAAAGCATGATGGCATGATTGTTGGTCTCACTTCCTGTGCCGATGAAAAAGCTAATGGATGGTTTGTATTATCACAAGATGGGAAATCAGATCATATATGCAGGAACTATGGAACAGGGAACAGCAAAAATATCTCATTTTGCCTAGGAAAAACCAAACCTCTTCTTGCATCGTAAGTAGTACCACATAATTATAGAAGGAGTACTGTTATGATTTGTATGACCACAAGTTTATACATTTTAGGGATGATGTTATCATGGACAATGAAGAATACCAAGAAAAGTTTCACCTGGGAGTTGTAGACATTAATGATTCTTGTTTGGATGCATCTGCTAGTCGTCGGCAGACTGCCTCAGAGACTAATCTCCTAATGTTCTCCAGGTGCAAGTGGCATGCAAAGCAGGTAAATGGATCATAAAATTTATAAGATCCCTACAATTTAGTTGTTACACTGTGGTGGCAGCTTCACATCGTTAATGCATCACAGTGTCTTTGTAAGTTGGCACCTAATGAAGGCAAAACTTCTACCTTTATAGAGAAAATATTGTATGGATGTTTCATTGCGTTCTTATAGTCCAACATGTGGACGGTCCTTGAACCTCATATATTGAAAACGGGTGGACGTTCCTTGAAGATCAATACTCTTTTCAGCATTCTTTTAGCATTTGATATTGTCTCATTGTTACACATCTAAATAAATACTCCCTCCGATCCATAATAAGTGTCTCAGATTTTGTACTAACTTAGTACTACAAAATTGTACTAAGCCTAGACACTTATTATGGATCGGAGGGAGTAACAACTAGCTCGGAATGGCCTACATCCATTTTTTCTAGGAGCGTATTTATCCATCCAGTCACAACGTTGTCAGTTTCTTTGAATTATCTTGGCCATTTAATCTACAGAGTAGTACTATCTTGGAGTTCTAGAAAAATGGCCAGTTATCCTACTTTGCAGTTTAACTCATGATATGATTACTCATATGAACAACTGCAGATGTGGGAGCTGAATGACAGGGGAAACCTTGTGAGCAGCTATTCAAGATTATGTGCCACAGTGGAATCTAGCAAGGAAGGAGGTACATATGTCATTTCTTCTTCTTTCTTTTGAATTAACTGGGATAGAAATTACATATATTGTCTTTATGCAGTAGGTGTTACTGGACTTCGTGCATGGATTGCAACCGGAAATAAAGGTTAGTGCTGTATTCTCGTATATATCCTACAGCCTACAGATCTTACAGATACAATGCTTTAAAATTGAGTTAGGAGTGATCTTTTTATTAGATCTTAAAAAAATAATTGTTAGATCTATTGTTAGAAGACTATGCTATGCTCGCTTGATTTTTTTTTCTTGCTTACACAATTGTAATAAGAGTAAATTTGGAGTTGCTGTTACAGGAAATAGTCTCTCCACGGTAAACTGGAAATCGACAACTAATGAGAGCTTGCAGGAATTATATGCAATATTTTTGACCCCAAAACCATTTTCAAAATAATTAAATAGCTATTCATGGATTTAGTATATTATCGTATTTTAACATGGATATGCATAATGCAAGAAGAGAAGTAGAACAGAGTTTTAATATACGGGCTCAGCACTAATACTTGGCCGTGGAAAACATGAACGTGGAACTCATCTCATTTCCTTTCTTCTGAAGCCTTGCAAATGTTTTCCTTTTTTAATGTTGCAGGAGAAATTTACCTGGCGTTCTTCAACCTGGACTCGACAAACAGGAAGATAAGCGCAAGAATATCAGACCTGGAAAAGGTTCTCGGGAAGGCGTTTGTCCGGAAACACTCGTGCAGCTGCACTGAAGTCTGGAGCGGGAAGAATCTTGGTGTCGTCACCGAAGAGATCTCAGCCGTGGTAAACCCACACGGCTCCGTGCTGTTTGAAATGACATGTTAGGTTTGGCGCAAATTTCTCACAGGGTAGAAAATAAATAAAATAAATATTGGCGGTGAGACTGCAACGATTATCCGATGTAAATCCTGCCTGTGTTAAAAACTGAGTAATAATTGACCGCTTCGTCCCCCCACGGCACCTCTCTCCCGAATACTTAGCTCCCTCGTGACTTGCGATGAAAGGTGGATGAGTCTCATCATCTCGCCAATCATCATGATCCTATTCCTTCCTACAGAGTCATTCTTATCTGTTACAACAAACCTCCTACCATGGCTCCTTCCACACGGGTGACCCAATCTCGACACTCCACACTGCAACCGCCTATATATGCATACATACATTGCCGCTGCCGACTCATCACAACGTACATATGTACTGCTTCCATCTCCCAAGGGTGGGTGGCCATGGGATCAGCTTCTCGTCCTAGCCTCCTCTGCTTCTTCTTCCTCCTTATCTGGTCAGTACGGCCTCGTCAATGAGTACGTCCAATGAAGTTTCTCACATATACTGATCAGTTTTCCGTGAATTTCAGGGGTTCCTGTGAAGGCAAAGATGAGAGCATGCTACCACCCCGAGGGTGGAACTCATACGATGCCTTCTCCTGGACCATCGACGAGGCCGCCTTCCTGCACAACGCGCAGATCATGGCGGACAAGCTGCTGCCGCACGGGTACCGGTACGCGGTCATAGACTTCCTGTGGTACCGGCAGAACGTCAACGGCTCGGGGAAGGACGCCTATGGCTTCGACAGCATCGATCAATGGGGGCGCCCGTTCCCTGACCCCGACAGGTTCCCGTCATCCAGAGGGGGCAAAGGGTTTAAGCACGTCGCTGATAAGGTCCATGGCCTGGGCTTGAAATTCGGCATCCATCTCATGAATGGGATCAGCAAGCAGGCCGTTAACGCCAGCACCTCCATCCTCGACATCCACACGGTATACTAAACTCTTTTCTTGTTCCTTTGCATTTTTTTGAATTGATAAACAGAGTCTTCTTTACACAATGCATAAGCTGCTGTTTATGGAAATTACTTAGAAATGTTTTTTTGTGATTCTTTCTCTATCAGGGGAAAGCATACTCTGAGGATGGCCGAGAATGGACGGCGCGCGACATAGGACTCAGACAGAGAACTTGCGCATGGATGACGGGTGGATTCATGAGTGTGAATACAGAACTGGGAGCTGGGCGTGCGTTCTTGACATCCCTCTACCGACAGTATGCTGATTGGGGTGTCGATTTCGGTATTCACCCCAAATTCCTTTTTCATTCTGATTCTCGAAAACAAATCTTCCTCTCTCTTTTTTTATGTCGTGTTCGATCTAGAACTGAAATCCAAGCACCCCAACTTGTTGTATTTTCAGTGAAGGTAGATTGCATCTTTGGCACTGATTACAGCCCCAAAGAGATCATTGCTGTTTCAGAGGTATATATTATAACTCTGCTTCCAGGAATCAGCTACATGCATGCACACTTGGGGATCTGTTCGATCCAGTCAATGTCGGAATACATTTGTGCATGTTAATTGCAGATCCTCAAAGAGCTTGAGCGCCCAATAGTCCTGTCCATCTCACCAGGGACTGAAGTCACTCCAGCATTAGCTCAGAACATCACTCAGCATGTTGACATGTACAGGATAACAGGGGATGATTGGGACAGCTGGAAAGATGTCCGTCCGCATTTCGATGTGGCCAGGTAGATTTTATTTAACTACATTTTGGTTATCAGTACTTTCTTCATATCTGCTCCTTCTTTTTCCATTACAATTCTATTATATCTTAAAAAAAATTATTATATCTTATTTCCCACTCTGTATATAACGCACAGATCCTTCGCTGTCGCCAACAAGATCGGCGCCACCGGATTGCAAGGAAGATCTTGGCCAGACTTAGACATGCTTCCATTTGGCAAGCTTACCGATGCAGGTGATCATTCATACCAAGTTCATCTCAGTTCCATTTCATGCCCACTGGTAATTTATCACCGGAATACGCTTTGATCTCATACAGGTGTTAATCAGGGCCCTCATAGAAGGACCAACCTTACATTTGAGGAACAAAGAACACAGGTATGCACCTGAAGAAACTATGTCTATTTTCACGTGCAACAGTAAGTCTGAAACATTTCACCGGTTGCAATTGGCATGACCTTGCAGATGCTACTTTGGTCAATGGTTAAATCTCCTCTTATGTATGGAGGGGACTTGAGGCATCTTGATGATAATACGTTCAACCTAATTACCCATCCTACTCTACTGAAGATAAACTACCATACTAAAAACAACATGGAGGTAAATTAAGTAAAATTAATCATTTAGAGTTTAACTTCCCAACATATATACTCCCTCCGTCCAACAAAAGATGTCTCAACTTTGACCAAATTTGAATGCATCTATACACTAAGTTATGTCTAGATGCATCCAAATTTTAACAAACTTTTGACATCTTTTGTTGAACAGAGTGAGTATCTTACTTTCTTTCTTATTAAAAGGATTTTTTTGCTCTTTTATGTCCGATGGAAAATTTCTGCTCTTTGTAGTGAGCACCAAGCTCACTTATGGATACATTTTTCAGTTTGGTTATATTCTTAGTGAAAGGAGTTTGAAACCAGACAAATCTGCCGCCAGCCCCTCCAAGTCCAGCTCTCCGGTGGTGAACCCCATAAACAACGGAAGCATGCTTCTTGGTCTCACTACCTGCGGTGATGATAGAGCCAGAGGATGGTACAGATCCTCACATGATCATGTATGCAGGAGCTGTAGGATGCAAAAGGATAACAGAAATATCTCATTTTGCATGGCTAAAGCGAAACCTCTTCCAACATCATTGTAAGTTTGGTGAAAGGAAGTGCCCCCGCAAAAAAAAAGGAAGCGGTACCTACCTATTACTGTGTACCCAGCATGTGACTTATATGACCCACATCTTGTTCTATGTCATGTAGGGATGAAGTTACCTTGAGCAATGAGGAAGACCAAACCAAGCTTCGTCTAGCAGGTTTTGGCACCGATGGTGGTTGCTTGGATGCATCAGCATCAGAGAGCAAGACTCCCATGTTCTCGGATTGTGAACGTCATTCGAAGCAGGTAAGTTAAACCAAAGCATTCATAAAATTGCGTATTTGTCCTGATAGCAAAACATGGCCGCCTGTTTATCTCTAACTTAGGAAGTGGATTTTAATGCTGGTAAAATTCTGCCAACAACAAATGCAGGTGTGGGACTTAACTGAGAAGGGAGAACTTGTGAGCAACTATTCAGGATTATGTGCTACAGTCGAGTCTGCTAGCAACGAAGGTGGTATAATTTACTCCATACTGATTCACGCGAATTAGTTGCTTATTTTATTTTATACCTAAATAAATGCTGCACTTATTTTAAGCAGCAGAAGGGACAAGTAATGGAGCACTAGCTTGGATCGCAACCGGAGACAAAGGAGAGATCTATCTCGCCTTCTTCAACCTCGACACCACGAGCAGGCAGATCTCTACAAGGGTATCGGATCTGGAGAAATTTGCAGGAAGAATGTTGGCAAGGAAAACCTCGTGCAGCTGCACTCAAGTCTTCAGTGGCAAGAGCCGGAGTCTCATGAAGGGGGACATCTCAGCAGTGGTGAGCTCACATGGCTCCATGTTATTTGAAATCCAGTGCTGAGAAGGAGATTGCAGTTGCAGGCAGTTCTTTAATGTCCATATCAATCGGTTCTTCTTGGAAGCTTAGAATGATTTGGTGTAAATTCTCTTGCTGTTTGTCAATCCTTTGTAGAAAGTAGTTCTTAATAAAGTACTACCTCCGTTACATAATTCTTGTCTCAAAATTGTCCAAAAATGGATGTATCTGTTTCTAAAAAGCGTCTAGATACATGTAATATTTCGACAAGAATTATGAAATGGAGGGAGTAACATTTGTCGTAAGATTTTTAAAGGAGATATTCTTAAGAACTGACCATGTGACATTTAGTCATTACGTCAAAGGAACCACAATGGAGGAGCTATAAACTGACAGGCTATTACTCACTCCGTTCCAAAAGATAAGTTGTATAATTTTTGTTGATTGCCTAACATTTCAAAGTTCGACCAAACTTGTAGCAAAAATCTACAGCGTCAAATCAAGATTAGTAGATCTACTGTGACATACATTTTCGTAGTATATTGACTTGGTACAGTAGATGTTAATACTATCTTTTGGTATAAGTTTGATGGTCAATAGTGGCAAGCTAGTACGTACTGCCAGAAGGTAAGATCACAGGAAACAAAGGCAAATACTTGTCTCCGGCCATCTTCATTTCCAAGTTTCAAAAGACTTGTCCATGCATGTACTGCTAGTGAAGAAAGTAAATTTTATATACATTATGTATAAACTCTACTTCTATGCATGCAGTAAAAAAATTTAATCATTTTTCTCTCTAGCCCTATGCATAGTGTACTAGAAACGCTAGTAGAGAGGGCACACTGAAAATTAGCTCGCTGTTCTATTGATACACTTGGCGTGCCTCACTAATGCAGCCCATCAAGGGAAGAACTCTAGTTGAGCACTGGCGGAACCAGAATTTATACTTTGTGGGTACAGTGGGTGCAAATAGCACTAATTATATCAATTTATGAATTTAAAAACACACGAAATTTGAAAAGTTACAAAGAGATTGCCAAATTACGTGGGTGCAGCTACACCCACACCCTATAACGTGGATCCGCCACTGTAGTTGATCACTAAAGTCCATTTTGATGGGGAGCTCCTAGAGCCAAGGGCAGTGGCGAAGGTAGAGAACGAGAGTAACAAGCAAACAAAAAGACTAAATTAGTGAAAATTTTTTAACTATTTTCATTGGGTTCATTGGTTATACACCAGCTCCGCGGCTGGCCAAGGGTCAAGTCCTTGAGTCGAGAACGACTCGACTTGACGCATCGGATCCTTGAATCTTGAGACTCAAGTCCACACGTCCAATTTTTGATCAAGTATAAACCCAGATAGACAAGAGCGCAGAGTATCGCTAACGTCTCATTGGGAGGCAATTATAGACTCCCTCTCTCCCAACACAGAAGTAGGGTGCACTGCACGAGGTGTCCGAATCTATTAAAAAACATTGTGTCAACTTGTGGACTGCACAACCGCCCTTGCTAATAGGGTCAGTGTACATGGCCCATAACTACTTACATCACCGACACCCCTAACTCTATTGTTGTTCTTGAACAATAACATTGTGATTCTAGTCTTTGGATTTAGACAAATCCCAGCCACAACCCCCTCACGCCCAAAACGCGTGACTGGAGCTAGTATTCGTTGTTCGATGACCTGTATGTGTGGATACCTTTGAGTACCTTGTTGCAATGCTAGGAGGATCCGCTCATGAGCATGACTGAGCTTCCGCGACCACAACTATGTCCCCGTCCCGCTTGACGGTACCGCAAGAAGGAGAAGGTAGTATGACTACAGCATCGTCAACACATTTTACCAACTCTACTTCCACTATACTGTCTACCGGTGACTCGTGATCACAAATTGCAGTTTATCATCGAGCTAGATCTTTGTAGAAAGATTGATTTTGTGCTAGTGTATCATACCTGATCCACCGTCCCCTTACAGACATGTCCCAGGCACATCCTCGTTGCTCGTTGCTGCCATGTGGGGAGTCAAGCGACCAATGCGCCTCACGATAGGCAACCGCCACATTGGCTTGCGAGGTCCCGTGACAGGGGAAGTCGATGCTCATGGATGCCATGTGGAACAAAAAGGGGACATAGAAGTTAAGAAGAGAACAAGGAGGAGCTCAGAGCCTCAACTCACATGATAGTAAGCAATTCGCCGCTTGGCAACTGCGAATGGGCGGGGCAGAGCTAGATGCAGCCAGCACAACAGTGCGGAAGCCGCCCACCTCGCAAGATCCCGGGACACCACAAGGAGAATTGGCTGCCTCGATGACGTTACCTCCCCCTTTTGTCGTTGAAGTCGACTGACTACTCCCATAAAGTATCTATGACAGAATGAGATGCACCTTGTATTTTTATAAGTTACACATGCAATTGCTTTGAGGTGTACATGAGTACATCGATTATTTGAAACCAAGTTTTCAACTCCTCTTTTCAAGAACTTGTTTTGGAAAATGAACCTTTGGTCCCGCCCTAAACCAATGGAGTACCTAAGCTTCGATGATGTTTTTTTTATAGTCGGTGACTCCTGCCATTTAAACTGCACATCGTGTTAATTTCCTGCATTTGGCCACATCGAGCATGGTTATATGTATGCTTACTCATTCGATGCTCACATGAACTACCTTCTCTCTGCAGTGGCGGATGTAGGATTAAAACATTGGGGGTGCCAAGCTTAATGTTTTTAGTTTAAATCTCATGTGCATGTATCTTTAACAAAATGTAATGCACATAAAATTTGATTAGTTGCTACAAGGTTAAGCAATCCCCTTGCTTTAGGGGGGCCATGGCATCCATGACATCCTTATTGGATCCGTTCCTGTCTCTGTGAACACGACGTAGGAGATAATTTTAAGTTTGTCTAAGGGGGCAAAGTCATTTCACTGGTCTTCTGGGTTTAGAAAATTAGAAATAAATTTAGACAATAAAAAGGCCAAATCATCTAAGATGTTAAAAAAAAAAACAGTGGCAAATGATCAAATAAAAAATCCCAAACTAATTCGGGGCATATTATCAAATTTCTCATATTCACAGGGGTCTATTCAGATGAGAAATAGAAGGTCTTGTACGGAGTAGGTTTTTCTTCCTCGCGCTGAAACCTATTCCTGAAGGCCAAAAGCGCAAAACCCTTCCCTCAACCCCAGCCGGCCGCCGCCGCCGCCGCCGCCATGAATCCGGCATGCGCCGAGGCCGCCGACGCTAGGAAATCCCACCACAAGAAGGACAAAAAGGAAAAGAAAAAGAAGCGCAAGGATGCCACGGATCATCACGGCGGCGAGAACGCGATGGCTGAGGAAGAAACCGTCCATAAGAAGAAGAAGCGGAACAAGGATACGGAGGAGGGGAAGAAGACGGATCAAAATCGGAAACCAACGGTGAGCATCGCCGTCGCCGGCTCCATCATCGACAACGCCCAGTCCCTCGAGCTCGCCACCCTCGTCAGTCTCCTATTACTTCGACCTTGACAAACTAATGCTTGCATTTCTCTTGCAATAAGGATGCTTATAAGAGCACCTCTCCTGTTTCAGCTGGCTGGTCAGATAGCCCGCGCGGCAACTGTCTTCCGTATCGACGAGATCGTTGTCTTCGATAGCTGTCCACCGGTGGAGAATGCCAGTGGTGCCGAAGCTGAAGAGGAGAGTGGTGCACAGTTCCTTATTCGGATACTGCAATATTTGGAGACACCCCAGTACCTACGCCGCCGCCTCTTCCCAATGCACAAGAACTTTAAATTTGTGGTGAGATTTTTTTTGATGAATGTGGTTGCCTGCAGTGGGGATTTCTGGGGGTTCTAATTTTACCTTGCTGCTTGTGGTGTGCAGGGGTTGCTTCCGCCACTGGATGCGCCACACCATGTGCGCAGGCATGAGTGGTCTGAATTTCGGGAAGGTGCTATATCTTTCTTTGGTGTCATTAGTCTCAATTTTGGATGCAGTGGTCACAACTTGAAATAGACTTTCAGTTCACTCAAAAACTACTTAAATAGTTACACATGAATTTTGCAACTTGTAGTGGATCCTTAATAGTTATCTTTTGATATATGATCAGAACTATTGGTCTCTCTTTTGAATTTTACAACTTGTAGGGGGTGGTCTTCTAAGTCTTGTACTGTTCCTTCTGCAATCATAACTTGAATGATTTCATTTGTGTTACAATGGTTGCTGATTGCATTTCAAACTCTTATCGGTCATTTCGTTGAGGGAATACTTTGTTTGGCTCCATCTGGTATTTTTAAAGGGCTGCTTGAACTTCAATGATACTTGGTAATAGTTATGTGGATGCAGAATAACTGCTTGAGCAGAATGCTGCTTCTCTTTTATTTTTGTGTTCAATGGTTTCTAATTGCATTTCAAATTCTATCAGTCATGCCATTTTGGGAATACTTTGTTTGGATCCTGTTCTGGTATTTTTAAAGGGCTGCTTTTGAACTTCGATGATACTTGGTAATAGTTATGTGGATGTAGAGTAACTGCTTCAGCAGAATGCTGCTTCTCTTTTGTTTTGTTATTATGGTTAACTGTGCCACGCTACGCTCTAGAAATGCAATTTTTGTGATGTAAGCTAATGAAAGGGAACTGGACACAATAACAAATGGTTTGTTCTATTTTTAAAATCCTGGCTCGAAGTTCGTATTGGGTAACTTCCTGTTACAACACTTCTTCCGCATGTATGATCAACATGATGCTTACAGTATACTGAATTTAGACAGGTGTAACATTAGGTGGAGATCGTTCTAAGGGGACACTTGTTGATGTCGGATTAAGCAAGGTATTTAGTACTTCTAATATGAGTTTGTTGTCGTCTGTTACATGTTTGGGAAATGAGTTCTGCTGAAGTAAAATTATGACGAGTTATGCTTGATGTAACTATATAATCCTTGTGTACGTTATTAGGGTTGGTAGCAAAAATAAACCTCTGTAGAAGTTATTTCGAGGAATCAATGTAGGTAATGTTCACAAAAGATATTATATCCATCCTAGAGTAATAGTTCATGTCAGCAAGCAGTTGGACCGTGAAATGAGCCAAGCCAATCAATGGTTGAACATGTTACAATAATCCCTAGAAGCTGTGGTGGATCCAATATAGTTTTGGGGCTATTAAAATAAAATAGATCCCCTACTCTTGCATATAATGTGAATTTGTGAATGGTTCGATTTTATAAACTATTATAGGGATCAAGAGGCTGAGATTAAAAAAAAAATACTTGTTCAATTCTAAATTGGAACACAACTTGCTCTCAAGATATAGAAGTGAGTTATTTTACCACCATCACCTGTTCTCCCTCTGTGCACTATATCAGTCCTCAGCCCACCATGTGTAAATACCAAGGAAGGACTAAATCTAAGAAGAATTTAATACCAAGTAACCTTAAATAACATACTATAACAAATCAATAATATCTGAAGCAATTGATAGGGTTATATGAGTACAAAGTGGGAACAGTATGATTCTTGAATCTTGATTCCAATCAATAGTACAGATATATGGAATTGCTTAACACTGTAAGGTCCAATACAGTCCGTATGTTGCAATATGCAAGTATAGAGGAACCCACTTAGATAGAAGTTATTGAAGCATAAAATCCACTATGGATAATGGTGTCTTACTTTGACAATATATTGTGTTTCGACTTTTCTTACATCAGTGTGTTCCTGCGAATTTGGCGGTTTGCAATGTCAGAAAATGAACGTGTAATTCTTTGGCTTCACGAATGAAATAGAATAGCTGCCTGGCCTTTGGACAAGCTTTGATTTATTAACATGTTAGGCAAAATACCACGATGTAGATCATCCCCTCTACACTTAAGTGGCCTCCCGTATTAAACTAAGCAGCCTTTCTACCTTTGGGCAAGCCTTGCTTTATGAACATATTAGACGTTATACCATGATATATATTAGACGTTATACCATGATATATATCGTCCCATGTCACTCAGTGGCTTTATATACAGAAAATATTATCATCTTCGCCTAATGGACCTGGAATCAATTCTAGTTTATCAATTCTGCAGGACATTCTGGTTGAGCAAATCCTAGAACCAGGGAAAAGAGTAACTGTAGCCATGGGAACCAACCGAGATATTACAACAGGTAAATGGTATAATAATTCATTTATTGGTTATACCTGTATTTCTCTGTAGAAGTTTTGTAATAATTGAAGGAGTTAGGAATCTTTTGTGTAATCTAGATATCCTGCTTAAGTACCCTTTGCAGCTCTACTTTTATTAGGAGGACAAATTTTCCATATGATGATCTCTATTGATTTTCAATTCACCATATTTTTGTGTTGTACTCATTTCCATATTGGGCCAGTCTCATTCCATTTAATTACTTTAAGCATAGTATTGTAAAAAGAAAACTCATATATTGGAGTGTCACAGCCATTTCAGTTTTGATTGCCCAAATATGTTTGGTCTAGACTCCATTCCATGATCCCTGTGGCCTACATGTTTATGTTGTCATTCTACTTCTGTCTCAATAACTTGAACTGTACTAATGTTATTTGGTCATTATCATTTGATTGTAACTCCCTTTTTACTTGCATCTAGCTTGTGTAAGGAAAGTTGTTCCGCCATCCTCACCTAGCGATGAAATGGGGTCATATTGGGGCTATAAAGTCCGATATGCTTCAAATTTAAGTGGTGTTTTTAATGGTTCACCATACAAGGTACTGCCCGTCAAGCTGCTCTTGTGTAACTGGTGTTCTCAATTGTTGTGCACTCAACTATATGCTGTACATAAATATTTGAAGTTCTTATTACTTACTACTATTTTCACCACTTCCAGGAAGGATATGATCATATCATTGGCACTTCAGAACATGGCGAAGCCATTGGTTCATCTGAGCTCACCTTACCTGCTTTTAGGTATATTGTCTGCATACCTCTTGGACCACATTTTCTTGACATAAAGAATGTCAGATAGGTCACTGGAATGTGTAGACTTCTTCCCAGGTGTTAGGATTTTAAGCTTCTTGTCGAACACAGCATTAGCTCCTTCTTTTGTGTGGCTTTAACAGTTTATGGGCAGACAAACCATCCTGACAAGGGGAATGATGATTGATGAACATTCACTTGGAATAATGAACTCACACATGTTACTAAGACCTTCCGATATACTCCCTCTGTCCCATATTAAGTGCCGAAATATTACATGTTTCTAGACGTATTTTAGTATATAGATACGTCCGTATTTAGACAAATTTGAGTCACTTAATATGGGACGGAGGGAGTAGTAACTGCTGGTTAGTACACATAGTTCAGAAAACTGACGGTTACTGGCCTGTAAACCAAATGACATTCTTTGGTTTTCCAAAGATGGTGTGGTCCCTTAGTTGCATAACTTCCACTCAAATATGTATGTAACAGTTGCTATGATATGTGAATCTTGAAATCAACAGAACTCAAAATTTTCCATACTGCGGACGGGTTTTCACCCTGGTTACCATGAAGTCGAGGGGTTCTGTTTTTTCTTTTGGCTTCCCAAGATCTAAAGACCTAGTGGTACTTATGTGATTTACACATATTTACACATTCAATAGCTTCAGTCTTGTGCTTAGAACCTGCAACATCTACGAAGACACTATTGTGGGATTCTCTGTTGTTAGTTACAAGCTCTTCGTTGTGCAGGCACCTTTTAATTGCATTCGGTGGACTGGCTGGTCTGGAAGAAAGCATTGAAGAAGACATAAATCTGAAGGTATGTTTGCATACTGTAGTTTCCTTAATTTTCTGTTTTTTTTCCCGTTGTTGCATCAAATGTCATACAATTTTATCCTATTATATTATATGACCTGATCTCTTGCATGGTAGTTAGGAATTATCGCAGCATGATTTTACGATTGAATGAAAATAATATCACGATTGGATTTGATGAGAACTGGAGCTAAAAGCTTTTATTTGTATGGAATTGATGTCTCCTTTCTGTAATTACTGTTTTGTCTTTACTATTGCTGCTCTTAATATCAAAGTCCCATATTTCTCTGGCAGGGTAAAGGTGCAAAAGATGTATTCACTTCTTATTTAAATACGTGTCCCAACCAAGGTAGCAGAACAATAAGGACAGAGGTATGTGCCACTTGAGAGCTTGTAAAGTTATTCAATATGACATTTATTATGCTGACAGAGTTGGCAAACATTTACAGGAGGCACTTCTCATATCCCTTCAATACTTCCAAGACCCCATTCGGCGAGCAGGATAGCAAATGACAAGGTTGTATACAGGTATCTGCAAATCCAACATTGCACTTAAGAAAGGAAGCATGCTGGGGAATTGGAATGCGATTGGCGGATTTTACCTGATGGATCTGTTAAAAATATGCATATGAGGTACTCGATTGTCCTGTGAAGAGGTTGTCAGCTGTCCGGAATATTTTGTCACTCTTTGTTGTGGCTGCAGTGACCAAGGACTAGCTTCGGACTGCAAGGGCTGAGGTTGTTGTTACCCATTTCCGTCCGGCCAGTGTTTTTCCTTGGGCATGTGTTATCATTGTTGCATATACCGTAATGAGGGTTGTTGTAGAACCCTGGGAATAGACATGGAATGCTGGCCGGTCATGTGTTCTTGGAGATTTTTTTCTCCATCGATGAAATGAATTCACCTGCTGAATTGGACATGATGGCGCGATGTAACCTGGATTTATTTTTGGTAGGCGACAACAGGTTTTTCTTCAGTTCAAGCTTACGTGGTTTGCTACAGCACTAGTATTGTTGAAGTACTGTAATTTAGTGCCATGTTATGTGTATGTTAAACCTGAATATAATTTTAATTAACTCCCGAAGCTCGGAAAAAATCGTGTTTACTTCTGTATAAGCTTATAGACAGGTGGCAAATATACGTCAAGCAAGTTCAACCAAATGGTACAGATCTTTATTATTGTTTCACAATATAAATCACTATCTTTGGAAGAAGCAAGATGATAGAGTATCCTAAATATATACAAAACATATGCCTACAAAGGTACTTCTCAGATAGAAAATTAAAATAAAGATGGTTTTTGTTAACATGTTTGTCTCCCGCTCTACTGAAGTTCATGGGGATTAAACAATTTGGGGGCAATATATTTGGTAATATTGATCTTTATTTAACATGTTTGCATATGTGCAGCGCAAGCTGAATTATATTTCTTGGTCCGTGATCCAATGGGAACAATACCACATGGTCCACATGGTTGTTTGTTTGTGATTCCACACATATTCATCTGATGCCTCAAATATTTCGGAATGATTGGTGGACTTACCAAAATAATCTGTTTTGAAGACTTTCATGAATGGGTGTCCCACCGTGCAAACAAGTTTGTGATCTAGCATTGTGAGCATCAGACAAGCAACTAGCACCAGTGTATCCGATCATGTCAAAATCTTGATTTCTTTGAAGTTGGAAATATAGACCTAAACCTTTGGTGCATTGCAGATAGCGAAAGATTTAGTTGGAGGAGCAATTTTGTCTTGCTAGCAATTTCACTACAAAATGTGATTTGGCCGGGTGCAATTTGCAAGATGCAATAACACTATAATAGCACTAAGATATGGAAACTCTGGTCCCAATATTTCTTTTCAATTTTCCTTAGTTTGAATGGATACGTCAAGTTGTAAACCTAACCAAAATTTGGTTTTACCCAAATCATTCATCTTGAATTTTTTCTTTAGATGATTTAATATTTGATCGGTATCTTGTTGAATGTCAAATCTACATACACCGAGTTAATGCAAAACCGTGTGGGATTTATTGATGAATCCACATGAGCAATCATCCTTTTTAGTAATCATTGTGTATAAGAAACTCACTTAATCGTTGTATCAATTTGTCCGGATTGTTTTAATCCATATGATGACTCATTAAGTTTTACAAAGTTGTACTCCCTCCGTCCCATATTAAGTGACTTAAATTTGTCCAAATATGGATGTATCTATATTCAAAAAGCGTCTAGATACATGTAATATTTCGTCGCTTAATATGCGAATGAGGGAGT
This sequence comes from Brachypodium distachyon, assembly GCF_000005505.3. Classification (NCBI taxonomy): domain Eukaryota; kingdom Viridiplantae; phylum Streptophyta; class Magnoliopsida; order Poales; family Poaceae; genus Brachypodium; species Brachypodium distachyon. Next base: position 11,993,653 of record NC_016132.3, on the reverse strand, counting down.
AGTAAAAGAATCCTTATTTGAGCTAGGCCTTGAATCTTACATAAAGATGACCAAGTTAACCAAGACCATCCCCGGTCAAGGTTAAGGAGGGGTCAAGCCAACCCAACAAGGTGTGATCATGGTAGTCAACAAGTCAAGCCACACGATTAAGTAAATGGAGAAAGGGTCAAAGAAATATAAGAAAAAAAAAGAGGAGGCTAGAAGCAAGGATGTTGAATGAGAAGAATGTCGCCTGATTGATATTATGTGCATCGGCTACCATGTAATAGTTCATAACTTGCAATATTAAAACTTAATGTAACCTGTTCTGCTAGTTGTTTTATGTATTTTTGTTTCATGTCTTAAAACTTGATGCATGGTTGATGGTTCCAAACTAGATGTATGGCTGTTGTTATTTATGATTCATGTTATGAATATTATTGTTGCCGCTATGCGCTATCTATTTTTTGCTCTCATATTATTTACGCTTTGTGATGCATGTGAACATTATTATCTATTGTTGCTGTGATGAGCATTTTTTACTTTGATTGCTGATTTTTTTTTTCTAAACATTCATGCTGTTATTATGCACATTTTCTTTTCATTTTTCAAAGTTTTGTACTTCCTCCGTATCAAAATAAATGATGTAGATTTGTATATACAAATCCACGTCACTTGATACATATGCTCTGATATTAATATATCGGAGTATACATTCAGAATTCATTTCCATACATGTAAAAAACTTTACAATCTTCAAACTCAAAAACAAATTACAATTCAAGTCAAAGGTACATCCGCGCCTCTTTTCTTTAATTCCAACTATCAGTTTCCTCGGCATCCAAACAGCAGCAGTGAATTCAAAGCTCATTTTTCTCAAAAAAAAAAGAGAGCTCATTTTCATTTTCGCATTTGGTATTGGACCCGATTCAATTCCTTGGTTGAATTTCAAACTAACGTTAGAAAAAAGATGAGGCAAAATCATTGATGTACCGGAAACGAAGGGCTGAATATCAAATCCCTCGCAGAGAATTTTACTCATTTCTCATCACTCCCCATTCCCCAATCTCCTCTTCGCCGCCGCCGCCGCATGGAGCCGCCAACGCCGACGACAGATGTTCCTCTGTGGCTGTCACCTCTCCCAGCGGACATCATCTTGGAGATCTTGTGCCGCATCGGCGACGCTGTCGCCGTCGTCCGCTGCGCCGCCACCTGCAAAGCGTGGCGCAGCCTCATCCTAGACCCCTCATTCCTCTCCCACCTCCGCCGCCGTCGCGTCGGGCGTTTCGACCCCTCACCCCTCCTTGGCTTCTTCTTCCGGGACACCTCCCAGAAGCTTTCCCGTCGCCGCCTCTACCTTCGCCGCCCCACGCGCTTCCTCCTCGTCGGCCCTTCTCAGTCGCAGCCACCCGCGCTCCTCCACCTGTCCCACTTCTTGCCGAGCGCGGCCTGCCTCAACTGGTTCGCCCCCGTCGCGTCTGGCGCCGGCGGGCTTCTTGCCCTCCAACGTGCCCCGGCTAACTCGGACGACGATGTCAGGATCTGCGTCTGCGACCCCGTAGCCGGGACCTCCACCTTCCTTCCTCCCCTCTCGCCGCCCATTCTGTTCCCCCACAACATCGTCTTCCTGGAGGCCGATGGCTCCTCATTCCGGCTACTCGCGGTGGTGGACAGCCAACTGGGGCTCCTCCTTCGCGCCTTCTCCTCCCAAACCGGAGAGTGGGGCAGAACTGTAACGGCCCAACTGCCTGACAACATGGTGGTCCTCTTCAACTCACCTGCCGTCGTCCACCATGGTGCCATCCACTGGATATGCGGCACCCGTGCCCTCCCGAATGCGGTGCACGCACTCGCCGTGCGCCCCAGCCAGACGGAGGCGTCTGTCTGCCGAATTGACCTTCCGCTGCGTGCAGGCATACACCGCTTGAAGCTTGCGTCGATGGCAGTTCGGTTGGCCAGTTCACCTCAGGGGTGTCTCTCCTTGATTCTTCTGGATGAACCTGTGATCTCCATCTGGAATTTTGAAGAAAACGGTGCTGGTGGGAAGTCATGGGTGCTTCACAAGACTGTATATCTGATGTCAGTGTTGCCATCGGCAATCTTTGATCCTTCTGTAGAGTGGAGGCTCTCTGTTCAAGCATTGTGTGAGAAGAGTGGCTCCCTATTCTTGCATGCTGCTGGGGAGGGCCTCTTTGTGCTCAACCTTCATACAGAGGTGATCACGAAAGTATGCAAGGACCATAGCATCAAGTACCTGTGCCCATATGTGGCAGATTTGAGTTCTTGTTTATCAACCATGAAAAAGTTCTGATGTTGGATCACAATTCAGGTTTTTATCCTTATCCACTAGTTTAATGCCTATTAAGAAATGGGTGTTTTGTTCTGTTTGGATGTATTTTTTGGGGGTTAATCTGAACTAAAGTATGATGTGGAATGATATTTTCTGTGATGTATCACCTGCTTTAAGTGTTTATTGTCATACCTGGCAGCTTTATATTGTTTACTGAACTTTCAGCTAATTGCACTTGTCTTAGTTAATTATTACTCCCTCCGTTCTTAAATATAAGATGTTCTAGCTTTGTCCTAAATCAACTTCTTAAAGTATGACACAGTTTATTGAAAAATCTACCAACATCTACAACTCTAAATTAGTTTCATTAAATCCGTCATGATATATATCTTCCTAGCATACTTATTTGATATTTTACACATCAGTATATTTTTCTATAAACTTGATCAAACTTTAAGAAGTTGTACTTAGGACAAAGGTGGAATTTTTTTATCTTTAGGAACAGAGGTAGTACTTAAAAGCTAAATGTTAAGTTTCAATGAACTTTCAGATTTATTCTCAGCTAATTGCATTTGGCTTACTTAATTACTTAGTGTTAGCTAAGAAAACATTAATTGCAACGATGAAAACATCACTCCATTCAATGTTTATTTCTAAACAGGGTCCTTAAATTTCCAAACTTGAATTGGAACCGAGTTCTGCTATTGATGCTACTTTGTTTTCTTAGAAGTGAAATTCAAAGTCTGATAGCCAAAGGGGAAATGGTGAAATTCAGAGGAAGTGAGATTTTTTTTATTTATCGAAGCCAAAGGGAAAAATAAAAGAAATTTATTTCTTTGTGTTAAGTGAAATCACATATGTTCAGTGAAACCTGACATAAAATCAAAAGGATATCTGAGCTAAAACTGTTAGATCCAGTTGATCTGGAAGCATGCTGACCGGTAACTTCTGTTAGAAAATAGAGCACCTCCAACTTGTAATTTATTCTGCAAAATAATTGTAAATCTATGAAAAATATATGCACTAGACATGAACAAGGGAGTAATTTTGTTTGGTTAAAGGAAGTAGGAGAAAGTAACTTGTGTGTTTGAGATCGTGTTGGGAGATGCAAAGGGGACCGGGGGAATATAGGGATGAGAACATAAGAGAGGAAGGAGGTAAAAGAGACAAAAGAACTAATCAGGCTAAAATTCAATCCATTGCCAAGCCACTTGTGTTTCAGCCCCTTTTATTCCATGTAACCAGATTTTCGAGGTTTCTGAGCCAACTGCTAATCAGTAGAGAGAGAAAAGAACTAACCAGGAAAAGAACTAAAGGAATGACCTGGTTATCAAACACTTTGCAGTCCAAGAGAGCCAAGTGTTCCACAAAACTGCAGTGAGCGTAATCTCCCAAGCCGGTCGCAGCTCTGTAGATTGTTCATCTTGCAAGAGGTAAAAATATCACCTACATGCTGAGCCCCAGTTAACATAATCCTCAACGAGTGCATAATTCGACAGACTCTTGGGTACATTATTGATATATCGACTTTCAAGCATCTTGTAGTTGAAGCAACAGTTTCAGACAAGTCACAGCCAAAGGGACGGCCATCCTAATCAATAACTTTCTGATGGAATAAGACAGCTCAGAAGTCAGACAATTATCTTGCTCTTTTTTTGCGCTGAGCACAACCAAATGGCTGAGGAGTCATGATCCAGTAACGCTTCAAAATTTGGAACCTGGTAAAAGGGCTGTGAATGATTCTGTCTCCACAATTTGGTATCTGAAATTCCTTCTGAGCTTCCAGGTTGTCAAGAGAGAGGAGAGAGTATACTGAACTCGGTGCGAGCTCTATCCAACATGAGGTAGCGCAAGGGGTAGTCTCCTCTATTATAGCAATCAGCTGCAGAAATGTTAGAATGCGTGAGAGAACAACGTCCGGAATTGAAGAGGTAAAGAGGTACCGTTAAGCCAGCTATCATGCTAAAAGGTAACCAATTTTCCATCACCTAATTGGCCATTTGGACAAAAGTAAGCTTCCTGTAAAGATCAATAAAGTTGCTTAGCTTCCTTCACACCCCAGTTCCAGCCGAGATTTTATGTCCAATATTCTTCCTGATGTAGTGAGCAATGTATGAACAAACTTGGTCAGAAGACTGATTCTCGTTTTCAAGGTTATTTCTCTTCTTTTTTTTAACTTGGAACTCATTCATTGAAGGGGTGGCAAATTTTTCCACACACCACAAGACAATCACTGCCTGTCGATTTACTTTTCTTTCCTAGACTAGAAGAAGGATCTGTAGTGTGTGAATGCTGTCAATGACCTATCTCGGCATATTGATGCAGCACATGTATTAAGCAGGCAGAGCAGAAATGATTGACTTAGTGAGAGTAAGCCTTGCTCCTCTAGTAATTAAGTTCATGGAGAAGCTGGACAAGCATTTATCCACTGCCAAAATGACAGGAAGGGAAGCAATTTTTGGCAACTTAGAATCTGATGGAGGAAGCCACAAATAAGTTTGAGGAAAAGAGGCTATCAGACAGTTGAGGATTGTTGAAATTTCTGCACTATCTGCCTCAGAGAAGTCAACGGGGACAGAACTAGATTTGGAGAAATTAATTTGAAGTCCCAAGAAACTTAACAACAGGACATAATCTCACGAAGCAATATAGCTTGATCCGGCTCTCCTTGGAGAGGTGTCATCCACGTCCACGTACTGAAGAACTGGCATGGTTGAGCTGTAAAAAAAAGGCTGTTTCAAACTGTCAGGAAGCAAATTTTTCGATAGTTTATTGCAGTACATCTACCACCGTGATAAAGAGGGATTGGGGATCCCTTTGCAGAAGTCCTCTTTTTAATCTACCCAATTTGTGTGAACACCATTAAGAACCACTGCTGTTTTTGCAGTATTGAACATGTTTCTGATCCAGATATTCCATGTATCACCAAATCCTCGAACCAATAGAATTTTAAGAGAGCTTCCCATGAAATTTTGCATGTATCAACGGCTTTGCTGAAATCAAACTTGAGGGTCATAACTTTTTTTCCTTCTAATTTTGCATGTCTAGACCAAATCTTTTTTTTTGACGGGCATCTAGACCAAATATTATGCATAGATGAAATTGTTGGCAAGGCATATAGTTTTGACAAAGCCAGATTAATCTTCATCAATGCGATGAGTTATCACCATCTGCAGGCTGTCCAGAAGCACTATGGTGATCCACTTTACTGACAAATTAGCAAGGAAATAAGTCAGAATGAGCTGAGAGTACTATCATTTTCCTTTTTCTGCAACAGAATCATGAAAGATCTATGGTTAGTACCCTCCAGCCAACACTCCAAAATGGATAGGGCGTCATCCCGCGAGTCTCTCAGAAACATTGTAAATTCAAGAGAGCTTGCATACAGTCATGTTCATTTCATTTTTTTTATTAATCAAAATGCTATTCTATCCAAATTAATTGCCACAGTTTTATCTAGATATGCATGTATCGAGAATGGGTTTCAGCGTGTAGGTACATACTAACATACGTATCCAGACAAAACTACGACAAGTATTCTAGATCGGAGTATAACATTGAAGCTGAGTGTTGTAATTACTATCTGTTTTTTATGGTTGGCTCTCTCATGACAAGATCTTCAAAAACTAGACCTCAGTTGAGTGTGTTTTGACCAATATTTTCTGAAAATCAGTTTCCGTGTTAAAAATGGCGACTTTTGTGTACTTTTTTGCAGCTTACCTGTAGTCATAGGTGACTTTTTCTACAGTTATGTGCTGACAACTATCAACTCTGGATCTATTGGTGGCACTTTTGGTCCTCTCGAGCAACTTCCACACCATAAGGGTCAAGAGGAGTTATATAAAGAGAAGATGGAGAGGAGGGTTTTATGCACCTGTGAAGACGGTTCAAATCCAACCCTTTCTCTAATTTTCCTAACAAAATAAGTAGCACTCTTTTGGAAATGTAAATGCAGATTTGCCGACTTATTTTGTCCATCATGGTAAGTTCGCTTGGAATCTATTCTTTGGGCCACATCCATTGAAAAGTGCTCGGAATAAACTTTCCAACAAGTACTTACCCGCTTGATTTGGACTTTGGATGAGGAAATGGTGGCCAATATGATCTCAGGTCTCCTCACAGCTCGGATCCAAATCATAATCAGCGCCTGATCGATGGACTTTGAGCTCTTTTTGTTAAGATGGATCAGTTTTTTGCCCGCTGATAGTTTGGGTAGCTGGTGCTGCCTGTAATAGCTGTAGTTTGGTCTGTTTATTTTCGCACCCTTTACCTTTCGAACCTCATTTGAACTCCTGAACCTGACCTTGAAGTGCATGAAATCGGGGCCTAACTTGTGCCCTTAATCCCAAAAAATAAAACTCAGATCCAAATCCGAATGAAGTCACTTAAATCTACAAACTTTGTGATGTGGTAGTTATTCTTGCATCTCTCATGGCACTATCACATCTCATCTTCATTTTGGACTTGTAAAACTGTGTAATAGCCGAGTCCATAACATAGATTGTCTATCCAAAGGGGTAATGTCCTCTGACACCCCCCCCCCCCCCACAACACCCCTAACACCCCTTCAGAGGCAGTGGAAATGGCTGAATCTGTTCCCTCCTGGAGAAGTAGAAAAACTCTATCGTGTCGTTGCCTCGGAAATTTCCATGAAAGTTAGGCCCATCTGTATTGTCGGAGATGAAGACACCAGCAAAAGGGCACCACTTGGTGGACCTTGTAGGCCCCATGCAGCCAGGCTCGGGGCACCCTGTGGCCACCGTCTTCTCTTCTGCAGATCACGGGAAAAAGATGTTCCTTTTATTTTTGCTCCTTCGTGGTTTTTTGGTGAACAACTTCCAAAATTTGGTTAGATTTGTCCTCAAACTTTTCGTGGTAAAACTGTAGCAACAAACAAACCAAGGTGTCCATGATGATGCACGCGGCTTTCCTTCAAAACCTACTTGATTCATGGAGTGATATTCAGGAACGAAGGTGGATCTTAAAGGGGCAAAAAAGGAGTGAAGGTGGATATTAAGGGGGAAAAAAATCTATGCTCGCTGATCGGAGTCTTGCTTTGGTTGATCCTTGACCATGTAACGGGCACCACCCGAAGAAGTGTGACCGCCGGCACCATCAAACCGCATTTGTTGAGGTGACGTAGTCATTTGTCTGTGGAATGCTTACCCTTGTATGTGTGCTTACACCAAGGAGATTGAGGTGTTGTCGTGTCTCGAAGGTGTTTAGTTGTTAAAGAAATGGATTTTTTTGTTCGGTTGTGCCTCGGTGGTGCCGGGCCTGTTGGGAACATTGAGACATTTCTTTGAGAAGATTGTAGAGACCTTACGAGTCGTCCTGGTTATACAAAAGGTGGCAAATATTTTGAGACTGCAATTTTGTGGCTTGTGAACTAGCTAGTTCCGCTTCTAAGGAAGGCAATTGGTATCTGAGACAGGCTACCCGATCAAGATAAAGATTTGGTAAGAAAAAAAAATCCCCAATGGTAAAATTTCATAACCGTTGGGTCGAAGGAGTATGGGTCTGGTAATACGAAAGCCGAACCCGATATCCGTGTACCCGGTCCAGACATGTGGGCCTAACTCGTGATACTTACAATTAAACAAACAATAATACAATTCATTCCACTCCGGCCCATCAGCGAATTTAGACACTCTTTATCCCAATTTCCCCGTAGCTCCCTTCCCTTCCCTTTTGCCACCCACCCACCCACCCTCGCAATGCGTTGCGTTGGGTGGTTCGGCCCTCGAAAAAAACCCTAGCCCGCTGCCTTCTCCAACCTATAGCCGCCAGCCCCACTCGGTCTTGCTTGATTGACGTCGCCTCCTGCCCTCCTCCAGCTTGCGGCTGGCTGACGGCCGCCTCTAGCGTTCTCCTTCCCCGAATCCACCTCGTGCAGATGGCTTGGTGACGAGGATGGCTTGATGAACAGCTGGCGAGTTTGGTAGAAGAATCAAGGGAGTGTCGAGTCTTGGGTGCAGAATGATGGTCCAAGTACGACCGTACGGGTATGGGTGTCATCCGGACCCACTCCACCTGCTTATACTCCTTTCAAAATAAATACTAATTGAAATCCTTTTCTTTTAAATATGAGATGTAAACTCATGTACCCCTCCGTCCAACAAAAGATGTCTCAAGTTTGTCAAAATTTGGATGTATTTAGACATGAATTAGTGTATAGATGCATTCAAATTTAGTCAAAGTTGAGACATCATTTATTGGACGGGGGAAGTATGTTTTTTTTATGTCAAATAGTTGTACTACATGATATCTTGTTGCACAGTTCACTCTTGATAACCTCAAGCATCTCCAACATTTTACTTCAAAATTCGAACTAACATCACCAAAAAATTTAGTACCGAAGGGAGTAGTTTGTTAAATAAGAGTGTGTTTGGTTCATGGGTTGGGGCCAACCCACGCAGTGCCAAATGGCCCAAAAAGTTTTTTGTGGGTGTTTGGCTAGTGAGTCTGGTTGGGCCGGACCCCAAAAAAGGCCAAAATGGTTGTCCGCGTGAGCCGGTGGAATTGGCCGGCTCATGCGGGGTTGCTCGTCTCCCTGCCTCTTTTCTCTCCATCGCTCGATGCTTTCTCTCTCTCACTCATCCCACTCGCCGGACCCGCCCGTCGGAGTTCGTCCCCCTCGCTACCGGAATTCGCCCCCACTCGCCAGAACCGCCGCCGGAGGTCGACCCAGCTTAGTGGACCGCGCCGCCGGCGAGGTCAATGGTCCCAAGGGGACATAGCCTCGAGCGCGAGCGGCTGGGGCAGCCTCGAGCGCGACGGCGAGCGATGGCGGGACTCAAGCGCAAGCGGAGGCCTCGATCCCTACGACGAGCGGCAGCAGCCCGGAGTGTGCCGGGCCTGAGAGGTTTCGGCCGAGATAGGAGAATGCATGGCGGAAGAAGAGAAGGTAGAGGACGATCTTTTTTTTTTATTGAACCAACCTCTTAACCAAACGTCAAACTGAGTCCCCGCCCCTTTTTAATCAAACGTGAAATTGAGTGGCTCTGTCCAAAAAATCTCGCTGGAGCCAACCTATATATTCTTCCTAACTCACCGACCAAACACATCCTAAGTCTGATGTGTTGTACCTTTTTTATGTTTAAATGTATTTGCCCGCAAACTAAACATACTCCCTCCCTTCTGTGTTTTTTGCAAAAAAAGCTAAGAACAGAGAGAGTACCAAATGGGGGCTGTCAAAAAACAAAAAACAAATGGGGGACCTTTTTCCCGTCCCTGTCGGCTTTCCCCTGGTCCGGGCATCTTCAAAAATCTCCCATCCCAGCAAATCCTCGCCCTGACCTGATCCAAATTCCCCACCTGCTCCGCCGCCCGCCGCCTTTGACACCATCGTCTCAGCCGCCGCCGCCATGTCCTTCGCACCCGGCCCAGTCACACACCACTCTCATACGTATCACCACGATCCTCCTTGCCACCACCCCCGCCGCCGCCGACGAGACCACGACGACCCCTACCACCCATATCTCCAACCCCTCACCCGTTCACATCCCTACCACAGCGCCGCCGCTCCTCCCTACCACGTCCCCCGCGATCCGCTCGCGCTCTCCCACCTCCAGGAACGCCTCTTTCCGCCACCCCCTCCTCATCAGCCGGCCTCTGGCCCGCCGCCGCCAAAGCGGGCTCGACGCGCGCCGGAGCCCCGGTATGATCCGGCGTACGTGGCGACGTCCCCAGTTGTGCCGGCGAAACAGACTGAGGACAGCGACACCAGGGGGCTACTGTCGCAGGTCGAGATCGAGCGACGATCACCTTCTCGGAAGGACGGGATCGACTCTGCTCTAGAGGCGAGGCTGCGCGCGTCCTACTGTGCCTACCTGCGCTGCCTCGGCTTCCGCCTTGACCTGTAAACTCGCTGATGGCACTACGTTTTTTTTTGGGGTTCGTTTTGGTAGTTTGTGTCCGTGACTGCTGATCGTGGTGCCTGTGATTGACGTAGGCCCCAGACGACGATTGCAACGGCGGTGGTGTATTGCCATCGGTTCTTTTTACACAGATCGCACGCCTGCCATGATAGATTTGTTAGTTATCTTCTCCTCTTCTTTTACAAGAGTTTTCCAGTAATGCAAATGCAATCTATGTGCTGAAGAACTAGGTTTATAGATGGTCAGATGTCTATTGTATTAATCTGGATGTTCATCTATCACCTGCAAGGACTACTATATTGTAAAATAAGTTCTGTACTCCCTATTCCAACACTACTCTGTTCTAATGCATATTGAGATACTAGCTGACTAGTCAGTCATGTTATTAATGATCATAAATGCTCTGTTATATGCTCAAAGTGTCGTGTTTAATTTAACTGATGATGCTGAAATTCTGCCTAAAATTTATCCAGAGACACCCTTTTTCATCATGTGCAATTCAGCAACTTACTGGCTTAAAATTTGGATGGGAAAAGTTCTCTAGTGTTGAAGACCACAAATACACATGAAACCTTGTGATGTATGTTTTTTTTTTCAAGTAGCTAATCTTCAAGCTGCAACAGATAATAAATAATGTGTGTACTAAATCAGTATACTAATCCACGATGTTGTTATCATCTTACGTCTCCACTGTCACAACTTGTATCGTGAATGATCTTTACTGCCTTATTACCTTTACAGAACTTACTTTCCTTAACTTCTCAATGCCTGGTCTTTCTTTCGAATGGCACAGATCTAAGAGATCTTTGTTGTGATTATGCTCTATTCTTCAAATTTCCACAGCTTGTTGCGACCGCAGCATTATTTCTTGCGGCAAAGTCAGAGGAAACAACATGCCTTTTGAATACTGTTATTAGGGCTTCATGTGAAGTTTCTGGAAGTAAAGAATTCAATCTCTTTCCTTACTTCATGCGTGGTGTAAGTAGACCAAACTCCTACTTTCTCGCTGTACCATGTTTAGATTTTCTGGTGCTATAATGACTTCAGTTCTTATTCTTGGAACTAAACTGTTGATATTGCAGTGCTATCTGCCAATGACCAATGGTTATATTTCTTGTTTCTGCAGCCAAACTGGTTTGAACAATACCGAGAAAATATAACACGTTATATTTCTTGTTTCTGCAGCCAAACTGGTTTGAACAATACCGAGAAAATATAACACAGGCGGAGCAAATGATACTGACAACACTTGATTTTGAACTTGAAGTGACCCATCCATATGCTTCACTTTCATCCGCTTTGAGCAAATTAGGACTCGCACAGTCTGTTCTATTTAATGTGGCTTGGAATCTGATTAATGACGGGTAAGTATTATTTTTATCGCTGTACGCATTACTTGATCAATATTGACTGACATAATTCGTTTCTTGAGTTCTTAATTAACAAAAGTCAAGGTATCTTGTACAACATTCGTACACCTGTGGACTCGAGCAATCTCAAATTACCATGTTACTGTTTGGATTTTGGATTTTCTGAAAGTTGGGCCATGCTGAGTACTTTAAATGCTGCGCTTTGAATGCATGTCATATGTGGATTGTAGTGGTACAATCATCAATACTTGTTACAATCTTCCTATTGGACAAAAAAAATACAGCTGCACATATGAGACATTTAATGGAGGTTGTTATCAAGGTAAATGCTAGGCATGCAATGCTTTCTGGACCTATAGTTAGCAAGACTGGAATGAAGATACCATCTACGTTTCATTGTGAACTAGCCTCATTGGAAGCATTCGGTATTGGTTGATCGGTGTTCTGCCAAAGCCGCTAACTGGATCTAAATGATGGCAGTGCAACACATGTTGAAATTGTTTAACCTGAATGATTAGAGAGCTTAAGGGTGATTTGGTTATAGTGTGAGATCCAACGTTTCTTAAGTGTTAAACATTTCTTGTACTCACCCCATCGGTCACAAAATAAGTGTCCTTTGATATATCATCCATGGCTAGCAAAAAATACTGTATGGAGTATCACTTAGTTTTCTATGCTGTTGTCAGTGTAATTTTGTTGTATATTGTTGCTGACTGAAGTATCTTAAACTGTATAAAGACCCATCCTGCAGTTATTGTACACGTGTATCTTGATTTTCTCTTTGCTTTATAGTTCCGCGACAAGTAGGAGACCAATTTCATGTGGATTGTGTTGACTCTATCTTTATGAATATGTAATCTTTCTAAGATTAACCAAAAACAGCTCTCCATTCTGTGTATGGAGGTTTATCCTACTGCAAATCACAATATGAATTGCCTGCATTCTTGTACGTACGATTTACTGTATTATTGGTTGCATCTCTAATATGTCTGAGAAGGGGTCTGTGGTATTCACCATTCACCAAATTTTACAGATCAACCATTTTCATGGATGAACTTGTGCATACTTAAAAAGAAAGGAAGAAGATAACCTACTTCTAGATACCTAAGTATAACTTGCTAAGTTTACAAACATGGGAAAATATTATATATACTACCCTGTTGATATATAATTGATATGTCATCTGTATGAAATGCATATATACCATTGCAAAAGTATGGAAATTTTGGGTACACCATTGCAAGATGCGAAGATTTGGAAATTGACTTCTACTGTACAGTTCTGAACAACTGAACACGGTGCTGACGAAGCATGCCAAGTGTTATGAACATTCTGCATATTTGTTTCTCAAGAATGCTGCTCGGATCATATGGCATGACCTTTCAGTTTGATAAGCCATTTGTGCATGTCATTTTGTCACTAGTTATGTTCTGCAGTAGTGATTACTGAATTCATATTTTCTTTTCTAGTCTGCCTATTTGAACTGAAAGGATTTTGAACCAGTTGGTAACATTAGAATTTCGATCAACTTTGAAGAAATCCTAAAACTTCCATTCCCGTTAAGGTCTTAGGCATGTTAATTTTTCATTTGCTTGCCTATCAAGTCATTGAAAAGATAACTCCCGTTTTAAGACATTACTTGGGGTGATAATCTTGTGCTGAATAATCAGTCTTGCATTGTTGTGTTACATTCGTTGCTGATATCTTGTGCTGCTGCAGTACTGTCATATCCTCTGCGTTCCCTGTTGAGCTGAATGCAATTTGTTTTGGCTTGAAAATGACATTTTTCTAGAATCATCAATCATGCCATTTGGCTTGAAAATGACAAGAATCACCAATCATGTCATTTCGGCTGTTGAGTGATCTAATGTATCTCATAAATTTTTTTTTATCAAATGTCTCCATCCTTATCCAGTCTTCTACCTAAGATCTGTTTTAGTAATAAGTATGAACTTCCCTCTCAACACTGCAAGGCCAAAAACAATATTGTTTATTGACGTCCCCCAACTCACTCTTTTTGTACTTGGACTTGGTATTTCTTACACTACGTGTCCATTCTAAATATTTTGAACATATTATTTGTCAAAGATAAGAAAATGTTTGACTGCAATTAATTTTGCTCGCAACATTTTGTCGTCAAGAGGGATTACTTGGTATGAATGCATATTTGATATGCAAAGACCATTGACTGGCTAATGTGGTGGTGGTGCTAGGACTGTTTCATTTGCAGATTTATCTTCATTGTTGGTTATATATATATGTTCTCTTTTAGTTCAGGTACATATCCGTAACCAAGGGGTTAAGATGTTGAACAACTTTAAGCTTAAAAATGACTTATTTGGTTCATGTTCCGGTGTGCATGCACATGTACTTTCCTTTCATGTGCTTCTATATTCAGTAGACTATGGCCAAGGTGATTTTGTCAGCTCTAATAAGGCTTCTGTGAGCTGATTGGTTTGAAATGAGTTTCCTGCTGTGTGCAAGTAGACAGCGATCCATTTTGTGTGGGATAAATACAGAAGCACTCTGCCGAACACTTTTGCGCTACATTTCTAGAATCTTAGTAGGGACTGGTGGTTATCATAAAAACAAACTTTCACCTCATTAAGTAGCGATGCTATTAAATGATTGATTATATGATAGTTGGACAAAGGGAAAATGTGCGTGAAGGTAAGATTACACACCTACCATTCTAGCAAATATTTTATAACTTCCACAACCGAAGCTACAGATTCAAGTCACTGCAACCAGACTGAACTTTGTCTTAAATATTCTCTTTTTCATTTGAATTGAAGCTACACTTCTAGTGGATCTCGCTTTAGTGTTCCTGTTGACAATGTGAAGCTCATAATGTAAATCAAGTTTCATATACATTTCTGATGGCCCGTATTATGACCGCACAATCCTATTTAATGAAAAACCACAAGGGACACACTGTTCTTCTATCTTCTGAGTTATTACAGATCAATTTTCCTTTCTTTTTTGTGACTTCCAAATTACGTATGGTACTTTTTTCTGTATTTTTCAAATACGACCGTACATTCAAGATTTTATTTATCTCTTGTGATTATAATAATGGACATATATAATTGTTACATTTGTAATCAATCAGCTGTTCCTATTTATATGCTCGTCATTAAACACACGTTTCTGTTTTATGCAGATTTCCTTATGCCTGTTTATTTCAATTTAGGTCATAAAGTGTGCATGGCTTGCTAGTTCCATCATTAGTTTGATCAGTCAGAATTTCTTTGTAGAGACGGATCAGTTCCTTCCCAGCTACCCTTTGGTTTTACTAAAGGCAGTACTTCACTGACACATTGGTGTATTTATGTAATATATCGTCCTTAACAAGGCTAGCATCATCTTAGCCAAGAGAGTCATATGGAAGCGCTGACTGCATGCTAATTTAAATCGGGCTACATGTATTAGTCAGCACAAAAGAACAACTTGAGATTGGTTAGTAAACATGAACAAGTACAACTCCGTGGGGACATGCTATCTTCTCCCTTTTGTGCGTTTCAAATCTAACCTTGTCATGGTCAAAGGGTTTGTCAAAGGGTTTAGAGGGTTGCCATATCTCATTGGAGCATTATTATTTGGTCAAAGAATTGTCCTTCGAATTGCAAAAGGGCATGTGTAATTGCTAGAGTTTAGCAATATGGCAAATTCCGCAGATGGTTCTTCGATAATATTATCACCTGAAGCAACTTTTAGTGGTAAGGACCATTGCATATGGCTTGCTTGTTTTTCTTTAATATACATGTAGCTATTTGGTGGGGCCTTAACATATCTTGCTGATATGGCTTATAATGACGTCTAAAACAAAATGCCCTTATTTTTCGTCCACACAGTTACACTAATCGATGGTGTGCCCAACTCTTACTTGAGTGTTCATTTAAATATTAGTATTATCTAGCTATTATTCTTAAGTTATTTTAACAATGCAGGCTTCAGAGTTCTCTTTGGCTTCAGTTCAAACCTCATCATATTGCTGCTGGAGCTGCATTCCTTGCTGGAAAGTTCCTCCGATACGACATTACCTTGCACCCAAATTTCTGGCATGAATTCAAGACGACACCATACATTGTTAAAGGTAACTGAGTGTTCTTTATTACAATGTGAACATATTATATCTTAGGGTTGACACCACTATCTGTTGCAATTGCAGATGTTGTCCGGCAGTTGAAGGAGCTACTTTAGGATACTAGATTCCATATGTTTACCCTTTATACCAACAGATCCTTTTACTTTGCTTAGTGGCCACTGTTACAAATCTGTATACCTGGATATTTGGCCACTTTCTCTTGAATTACTGGACAGCATTAGTAGTCTGAGATTGTACTCATCCTTTTCTGTTTTTTTTTCTACAACTACAGAGTGTTTCCATGTACAAAAAGGATAAACCTTGTCTCAAAAGTTCTCCTCAGTTTTTGTTATTTTTAGTTTCTGCAAAATAGTGGGATGTATGTTTGACGCACGGAAGTTCTTTTTTTAAAGACGGCCGTTAACTGTCTTAGGTTGTGCCTTCGTGGTTGGTTGCATCCAAGCTGCTTAATGCATGCAGTTTTTCTCTTGGTTCTGAAAGCCCTGTATTTTTTTTTGACATTTCAGCTTGTTGAAGAACTGACAGTTCTCATATGAAGTTCTTAATTTTCTTTCTTCCAATGCTGATTTATATGGTGGCGTACCCTTTTAGTTTCTTGCTTTATTGGATTTTGCTGCACCAAAGACCAACGAACATATCTCCGACAAGCCATGTGCTAATTAGAGGAAGCGTTGCTGTTAGATTAACACTGATGGTTGGAGATGTTTGGCGCCTTGGTGGGCTGATGACAAGAATAAAACGTTGGTATAAGCCAGTGCTGATAGTTGGAGATGTTGGAAATACGGAGTATATGTTCTGATTTCACTTTACCTTTGTCTTGCTTGTCGTAATTTGTCATCACAGAATTTAAAGCATAATCTTCACTTTCCTGTGGTCATAATTTTCACTTTGCTGATAGTTGGAGATGTTGGAAAATATGTTCTGATTTCACTCTCCCCAAAGTTGATGGGATTTTATACTCGCAGGTAATCATTTGGTCCTTCTCTCGGGAAATCTTACTATTCCAGGATCATCCAGTTGTCTCCAAAACTCTTTCGAAAATCTGTCTTTGCTTTCTCCTCCTGTGAGCAGGTTTTTGTGTAGGGGTTGAGATGTCTGGGCTGACCAACAGAAATTGCATGAATTGTTTAATGTCGCCCATCGACATGTACATGCTTTTTTTTAGGGAATGCATCGACATGTACATGTTTGAACCGTGAGAGGATAATCTGGGCGGACCCTTCTGGATACATTTTCTCTCTGGATGCGAGACGTTCATGCCACGACTTGACCGAAGGATAAGCATGTCCACTTGTCAATTTTGGACCACATTGTGCTTCACCTAAATTTCCGTCAGAACACAACCTTACGTATATCAAGTAGATATTCAACGCAGCGTTACATCCCTTTAAAAGTTTACGAGCTTCCATGCAGATCAAAGACAGTGATGTCGATTAGAACCATATGAAATACTCAAGTAAATCATTAGTTACTCAAACAAGTTGTCATTCTTCATCAAAACTCATAAAAGAGCAAGGTTTTCCTTTCAGTCATTTTTCCACCGTTGGAGAGATGGTGCTCTTCAGTGGAGGTTGAACTACCAACATATAATTATTGACTGTAGTGACGGGTATCGAAACCGTTAGTGCAGCGGCTTCTGTACCCTTCAATACAAGGGGTTTTTCAGGTAGTGTGGCATGGATTGGATGTGACGTGTGAGATTGACGAGGATGCACATTCAGGATGCCGGTGGGTATCCAATACCCATTACCCTATCCATACCCATTCAATTGGGTCGGGTATGGGTCAAAAATTTGCCCATACAAACTGGGGAGGGTAATGGATATTACCCGTACATCCCATACTAGATGGGGAGCCTGCCATGGATAAGCAAGTCGCCCGATTCCATCTGCCGCCTGAGACTCCGCTTGTGCCGCCCGCCGCCGTGCGCCTCCGCCTGCGCCAATGCCGCCTGCTGCCCCACGTCCTGAGTTTCTCCCTTCTCCCGAAGCGCTCGGTTCTCTCGATTCCTCACCAACTGGGTGCCGCAGCGACCGACCGCCGGCGAGCCTGCGAGGCAAGGGCCGCCGACGTACAGGAAGACACCAGGGCTGCGAGGGGAGAGCTTCTCTCTCGCTGAGCTGGGCGGCCACCTCCTCTCTCGATGGTGCCTCTAGTTCTAATTTTGGGGATTTTTCCTTCTTATTTCTTCGATCTGCATCAAATAATTTGGTTATGTGTTTTGATTTAGATCCCAAATGCAGGATCCGCTCGGTGTTCTCTTTCTTTGTGTGCAATTCGAGCTCAGTGCATGTTGTTTTAGAGAAATTTCATTACAACCTGCTGCAGTTCAAAGCCGTATGCAGGATAAACACGGGTAAAACGGGGAATGGGCAAATTATGGGGAGGGTAAAGATGGGGATTCCACTGTTTGGGTATGGGGAAGGCAAAATACGGGTGAACCCACACCCTCCCCAACGGCATCCTGAATGCACATCCATGTACCTGTAGGTAGGGTCACCACACCAGCTTTCTCACGGATGAAGGAAGCTACTTTATTCCGACATCGGAGAAGCCTCGTGTATGCCGCCTTGGTGCTGGGAGAAGGTGGCCATGCAAGGCTTCCTTGGTTGGTAGGCAGGAGACGATCCTACTAAGTACTCCCTCGGTTTTATAATTTTTGTTCAAAATTTGTCTAAAAATGGATTTATAATTTGTTAAAAAATGGATTTATCTATTTCTAAAACTGTCTAGATACATATAATATTTCGACAAGAATTATAAAACGGAGGGAGTAGCTCATAAGGGCGACCGCTGTGGAAAGGAGGAGGGGCTATGGTGGATGGTCATGAGGAGAGGGATCTACTCCTCATACCATAACATATTTCGTATTTTTGTCAAATTCAAAAACAGTACGGATGCAGATTTGGATGTGGAAACGAATATGGTACGGTAGCGTAGAGATGGCGTATCGGAAACGGATAATGATTGGTCTCTACTGGATAACACTCGTACCATATTTTATACAGGATCCGACCGAATAGTTATTTCTTTTCCTGTATTTTATACTGTCAGATTCAGAAACGGATCCGGTCGGTAACTATTCTTACCACTTTCACCTAGTGTGATAGGTTGTGTGAAAAAAAGGGAGGGAATTGAGACACATCGAATAATATAAATGGTTTGGTTAGTACCAACGGCAACCAATTATGAATACTTTTGGGCTACCATGGTTGTGGTAGACACAACAAAGAAAAAAAATCCAATGGATTTGGACTTAACGGACATTCAAAATCCTAAGTTTCATATACTAGATCGAACAAATTATATAGGGAAAAACTAAAGACTAAAATCTTACAAAAACTTCCTCCCGGATAAAAAGGGTCTCGGCCTCGGTCAGTCGGTCCTGGTCCTGGGTAGCGCCGGCCTGGTTGATCACCTCTTGTGGGACACGGGGGGCTCCGAAATAGCTCTTCCACCAAAACACACTCCCTGCAACCGCCGAGAGCACTTCGCTTCCACGATGCGCTACCTCAGCCGCCGCCGCGGCGCAGCCATCCACCTACTCTTCACAGCGAAGAGCGCCCCCGCCAAGAACGCCCGCACGGTGTTCGACGAGATGCTTCCCCTGCTTCCCTCGCGCCCCTGTCTTGCGCCGCTCGCGCACGCCAGGCACGTGCTCGGCGGAATGCGTAGCTCGTTGTTCTGCACCGCCGCAGGGCCCGCCGCCGCCACCCACGAACTGTCCGTGGACCAGCAGTTCACGGTAGTGCCAGGCACCGATGGGGACGGCCCGGGCTCCGACGTCTCCGAGGTGGCCGAGAGGGTCTGCCGCGTCGTGTCCAGCCAGCCGGAACCAAGAATCGCGTCGGCGCTCGATGCGCTTGGAGTGAACATGTCACCGGAGCTGGTGGCGGAGGTGTTAAGGAACCTGAGCAACGCAGGCATTCTCGCGCTCGCCTTCTTTCGGTGGGCAGAGAGGCAGCAGGGCTTTAGGTACACGGCCGAGAGCTTCCACAACTTGATTGAGGCGCTCGGCAAGATCAAGCAGTTCAGGCTGGTGTGGAGCTTGGTCGAGGCCATGCGGTGCCGCGGCTTGCTTTCTAAGGACACATTCCGTCTCATTGTCAGGAGGTATGCCCGGGCGAGGAAGGTCAAGGAAGCCGTCGAGACGTTCGAGAAGATGAGCAGTTTTGGGCTGAAAGCAGACTTGTCGGATTACAACTGGCTGATAGATGTACTGAGCAAATCCAAGCAAGTCAAGAAGGCGCATGCCATTTTTAAGGAGATGAAGAGGAATGGTAGGTTTGTACCTGATTTGAAGACCTACACTGTACTTATGGAAGGCTGGGGCCATGAGAAGGACTTGTTGATGCTCAAGTCAGTTTACCAAGAAATGTTGGATGCAGGCATTAAGCCTGATGTCGTAGCGTATGGAACACTCATCAGTTCTTTTTGCAAGTCTGGCAAATGCGATGAAGCCATCAAGGTGTTCCGTGAGATGGAAGCGAATGGTTGCATGCCAAGCCCTCATGTGTATTGCATGCTTATCAACGGGCTTGGTTCAGAGGAGAGGCTGGATGAGGCTTTGAAGTATTTCGAGCTTTCTAAGGCCAGTGGATTCCCCATGGAGGTACCTACATGCAATGCAGTTGTTGGTGCTTACTGCAGATCCTCAAAGTTCCAGCATGCCTTCAAGATGGTTGATGAGATGAGAAAGACTGGAATTGGCCCAAATGCCCGGACTTATGATATTATTCTGCAGTATCTTATAAAATCTCAGAAGATAGAAGAGGCTTATAATGTATTCCAGCGAATGGGGATGGAAGGCTGTGAGCCTCAGCTCAATACATACACAATGATGGTTGGCATGTTCTGCAGTAATGAAAGGGTTGATATGGCCTTGAAGGTGTGGAAGCAAATGAAGGAGAAAGGTGTTCTGCCATGTATGCACATGTTTTCTTCATTGATCAATGGGTTATGCTTTGAGAACAGGCTGGAAGAAGCTTGCGTGTATTTCCAAGAGATGTTGGACAAAGGGATTAGGCCACCTGGTCAGCTTTTCAGTAATTTGAAGGAAGCTCTTATTGAAGGAGGCCGAATTAGTTTGGCACAGGATATGGCTTTGAAGTTGGATACCTTGCGGAAAACACCTTTCCGTGGTTGAGGAACCATGCATATCATGTAAGGTAGCAGCATATTGCTTTTGGTTCTTAGGAAACAATTAATGCAGGACTTCCAAAAATTACACACTAAATATCTAGGTATGCCGCCCTACATTACCAGCTCTAACCAACAATTGCTGGAAGCAATGTGACTATCTGAGTGTTCCATTCTTTTGACCAGCAAACAATTTTCAGCTATCAGCTAACTAAGATTTGCTTGGAGATTTGAAAATCTCTGTAAGGTGGGCTTGATTATCTTGGTTTTCCAGAAGCGTTTGAGACATTTGGATTTTAGATTAAAACTAGCTTCTGGGCATTTCGGTCTGTCAGCAGATTCCTTTTCGTTTTACCTTTGCTAGTGAGCGAATTTGTTACGTTTAAATTAAACAAGAGAAGATAAAATCAAGCACACTATTTAGTGGAACAACCATGATGATTTCTCCAATGCCATTTAATAATATTTCCTTCGATCCACAAGAAGTGTCTTGGATTTAGTTAAAAATTGTACTAACTTTGTTTCTTTTTTCGTTCTGTTTTCTTCCCCTAAAGATTAAATTTTTTGCTTGATACGTCTGTCGTGGGGTAATTCTAACTTGGTTTGGTTGTAAGAAATGTGTTTTTTGTGATAAAGATGAATCGATTCACCATCTGTTTTTTTATTGTCCCATGGCACGCTTGGTGTGGAGAGCTGCTTTGGTGGCCTTTAATTTGCCACTGACATCGTGTATAGCTAACATGTTTGGACACTGGCTACGGGGTATGGGCAAACGTCTTAATCGCTTATCCTTGTTGGGGCTTGTGCGATTTGTTGGTCGATTTAGACCTGCAGAAATGATTTGGTTTTTAACAAGAAAAGAGTTTCAAATCTTTTGCAGGTTGTCCTCGGAGCGGTGCATTGGCTCCGTACTTGGTCACTATCGCTTCGGAGGGTAACCAAGAAATCTATTAACTTTGGGTGCAGCCGGTTGGAAACGGTTGTTTGGAATTTTTCAGCCCGTTTGGGTGGCGCACCAATCTTAGGCTGGAAGGTTGATATGTTTTTCTAGTTGATTTTAGAGTAACATGCACCCGAGGTCCCTATTCTTTCGTGAAGGTGTCAAGTAGGTCTCTAATCTTTGAAAATGCACGTTTAGGTCCTCATTGTTTGGTAAGTGGTTCATTCCAGGTCCCTCGCCTGTATGCACAGCTCTGGCTGCATGACGTGGCTGCCACCTAGGCTTTGGGCCCACACGTCAGGCGATGACGTAGCGTTGCAATCTTACAAAAAAACCCCCGCGTGGCAGATGTTCCTAAAAAGAAATATGTGGCTGCCAAGAGAAGGATGAGTTCTGCAAGAGTGGTAAAAAGATTCCATTTTTTAATACATGCAGATGTCACTAATCCTAGATGGCAGCGCCACGTCATCGCCTGACGTGAGGGCCCAAAGCCTAGGTGGCAGCCACGTCATGCGGCCAAAGCTGTGCATACAGGCGAGGGACCTAGGATGAACCACTTAACAAACAATGGGAAACTAAACGTGCATTTTCAAAGATTAGTGACCTACTTGACACCTTAGCGAAAGAATAGGAACCTCGGGTGCATTTTACTCTTGATTTTATTTGTAGGATGTAACCTCTAAGAGATGTTTTTTTGTTTTATCTTTTGAGATTGCACTATCACTGAAATTTTAATAATATTATGGGTGTGTGCATCAATCGATGCAGAGGCCAGAGGAGTTTCACTCCTTTTCGAAAAAGAAATTAAAAGATCAAGTACGTCAAGGGGGGGGGGGGTTGAATGTGACCGGTTTTTAGATTCTTGAAATTTTGAAGACTGAAGACCGAGGACAGTCACGGATCTTCAATTACAGAGTTTAAGGACTTAAGCAAATTTTAGAGTTGCAGCGGAAAGAAAAATGCAAAACTAAAGATATACAACAACAACGGATGCAAGGAAACAAGAGTGAGGAACGATATCACCAGAACACGAAGACACAGTTGTTTGTTTCCTGAAGTTTGGATTGTTGGCACTTACGTCTCCGTTGAAAGGGTTGAGCCACACAAGACTCGCAGACACACAAGTCCACTTAATCCTCCTGGGTTAAGACCAAAGTCTCGTCCCGTTACTCGTGGTAGATCTTGCAGTGATCTTCGGACCTTCACAGACTCGTTGATCGCGAATCACAAGTTTCGATTGCTTTTCAACACTGACTCCTAGCCGTCTAGGTGATGCCAATCACCAAGAGTAACAAGCTTTAAGTGCTCGGCTAGAGAGGGGATCCCATTGTTCATGCTCAGTTCGGCTTTAAAAGTTTTCTTCAGGTGTTCTTCAAAACAGTTTCCTTCGAGATCACCACCGAATCCGTTCGGGGTGGGTCAACTTATATAGCCTGGGCTTCGTAGATCTAGCCGTTGCGACCCGTTGGATAAAGTGAGCCTGAGTCTCCAGCTCACACTTTACTCGACTGTCTCACAACGGAAAGATTACGTGATCAAAGCACAACGCGACAAATATTTTCAAACACATTTGAAATCAGAGTGAGGACTTCACGACGGAAGTTTCTGTGAAGTCTGAAATGCTTCATTCTTCACTCCGACGAAAAACAATCACACAAAAATGGTTTTCGCCTTAGCTAAACATGAAGAATAAGATTTTATCTAAACCAGTTTCACACTTTAAATCCCCCTTAATAATACGGCATGCCTATACTCAAGTGAAGAAAAAATTACGGAAAGACCTACGAAAAAACTACGTTTCGATGTTCTTCTCCGTTCTTCAGTGAGTTTTTCGTACTTCAAGCCAGTACCTGTACTTCAATTTTTAAGGATCATCGATCCTGGCGAAACCAATTCTCATGAGGAATTAAAACCTGAAACACTCCGTGTAACTCATTAGTTTCTCAACCATATTGTCATCATTCATCAAAACCCATAAAAATGCAAGGTTTTCCTTTCAGAAATGTATTAACTTTATACTGAATTCAAGACATTTATTATGAATTAGAGAGAGTACAAGTTGACCTTGTATAAGATGCTGTTCATGTTCTGTTCGGGTTCCAGTCAGACGCGCGTACCAGGTTACCAACCCTTGATTCAGAAGATATCTTAATAAATCAGATTGGACAGGTCGCAGGGAGATTCCTAACATCATGTGATATGTAAAACAAAACATATACTGCATTGAAATATTCCGAAGCGTTGGTTTGCTGCAAAATGTTTTGCGTCGCAAAGGGGCATGAGCTTATGGTTGGTCGTCCCCGATCAAAAAAAAAGAAAGCTTATGGTTGGTTGTCCGAAGGGGCATAGTTATCTTTTTGTTTTAGTTCGTGGGAGAATGTGCAAAACGTGGTTGCCTTGTAATCTTGTTCTGTTTTACCTTTTTTCTTTGAAGAGAACTGTTTGAGCACTGCTTTAAGCCTCCGCATGTGTAAACCGATGGCTAATCTCCAAAACTTTGAAGAGTCATTTTTTTTTTGAAAATTGGCCAAATACAGTCTCATCGATCATGCGGATAAGGTCTAGGACAAGGATTGATGGGTGATTGGATGGCTAATATGTCTAGTACATAGTTTTCTGGGTGCTCATCTTGGACTCTGGCGATCGCCGCTCACATGTAAATTGTCTAGTGGCCGGGCCGGCTAACATCTAATCTGGGGACGTGGCTACCAATCTGACCACATGGATAACGGCCGATTATTGACGCCAAAGCCTTGTTGACAATTTCTGTGGACAATCATGCTTGTCCACCAATTGGCTTGGAACAGTGTTGAGCATAGGCCAATCCTAACTTATGGTACCGGAAAGTAAAACAGAAGAAGGCGTTTGAAAAGGAGGAATCAATAAGTTTTAAGTTCGTCTTTACTCCGTTTGGCATTGCGGTGGATTATCATAATTCATTTTTTTCACCTGATTTTTATTATATTTTGTGTTTGGCTCACCGACTTTTTTTTATATTTTTTTTAACGGATTATAAAATAAATTCAGCGCAACACAGTTCAGCAATGTCAAACTAAACGATAGAGACTCAAGTATCTTGTCCGTCAATTTGTCACTTATTCGGTGGCGTGCTTGTATAATTTAATATCACCTCTGTTTCTAAATTTGAGATTTTTCTTATTGATGCAGCGTCGTGACGTTTTCGAATCAATCAGAAGCGTACTTGTCCAGGCGACCTGCTTTGTGCTTTGTCCTATCTGCCCGTCTTCCTTTTTCTTATTCTTTGAAAAGCATAGCATCCGTCCTTGTTCTATGACTTGTCTCTTTGCTAGTTTCCGTCCTGAATCAAATTATATTGAAATGACATCAAAATGATCCTAATCTGGTACATGAATTCTGCATTGTTCAGAACCAAATAGGCGTTTAGTGCCACTTTGCTTGGAGAAGTGATCTTCGTTGACCGTTAAAAACTAGAAAGACTTTAGGTTGTGTCTTTTTTTGTGTGTGACTTGTGAACATAATATGTAAATTGTTGTTATCTATCTTTTGCAAATCATTAGTTATTTGTAAATATGCTCCCAGATAACTTTACCTGGATTAAATTATTGACTAGATATTTTAACACGAAATAAATATAAATGTATTACTTCCTTCATACGCCTATCTTTTTATAGTCATATTTGGAAGGCTTAAGAGAAGCCTTTGATTAACAATTATACAGCATTAGTATGTGCTAGCATAAAATAAATCACTTACATTGAACGGCCCCGGAATCCAATATTGCAATAAATCAAGTCAACAAAAAGCTCCTTCCGTGAAGATGCCAAATAGGAAAGATCAAGCCAATAAGGCATAAGGCATGGTGAAAGGACTCAATAAATCAAGCCATGGTTAAATGAGATAAGGCATGATATTTTGCCATTGACCCATAGTTTATATAAATTCCGCCATGTGGCATTTAAACATTCACTCTCGATTGGAATACAAACCAACTGGAGAGACCTAGAGTTTTAGGGACGCTTTAGTCTTGAGTTCGGAAGACCCTTTCGTTTTGGACTCGGGTGTTGTGGATTGGTCTAGAGTTCTGAGCGAACTCTAACCTCATGATTTAGAAAGATCTATTTAGTCCGAGCCTGAGGACAGGGATCCCTCAACACTTCTCCTAACATAAGAGCGGTCCACAAGGCGACTGAACCTATTCAAAATAGATGGGTTTGCAAACTTTTTGATTGTACGACGATCTTTGCTAATAAAACCATAGTGCATGTACATTAAGCTTTTAACTTGAATGCAACCAGGAGACTTCATCCCAAAAAAAAATGCAACTTCTCTTTGCAACTTTCTCTTGTGCTTTTAATATTTAATTAAGACTAGCAGAGTGTCCGTGCGTTGCTACGGAATAATTTTTCTCGTGCAGGAGATCCGTTTCGTGTGGGGACTGAGGAGGATGGGAGCTTGCACTCGTGTCGTGCGGGAGATCGAGAGAAGGGGGCTTGCACTGAGGATGGACGAAGATGGAGGGCTTCAGGACCTGGGGTATTAGGTGGCATATTGGACGTAATTTCGGTGACGTGACGTACCTCGACATCCGTACTTTCACCACAAACTCCAATTGCGTGTACCGCGACCTCCGTACCATCACCACAAACTCCAATTTAATATATTGATATAGATTTTAACTTTTCAATTGGTTCAGTTCATAACACCGTTCTGGCGTTTTTCCTTCCGTATTCTCCCTATTACCCAATTTTCCCATATCCGTGGCTTACCTGAAACTCCATGGCTCCCGCTGGCCGGTGGTTCCTCCTCAAGTGGCCTCCTACTCCTCCTCCAGTGGACTCCGCCACCGCCACCTCCTTTCCCGAAGACCCAGCCGCCGCCGCCTCCTGTTGTGGCCCATGGCGCCACCGCCTTCTGCAGTGGTCACTGCCGTAGACTGCTGCTCTTCCCATGTACGCCGTCGCCACCACTGACTCCTCTTCTAGTAACGTTTGGTTTTGAGACGCATTGGTATTTTTTGGCGGGCTAACTAGCAACGGCCTGCTCGTCGTGCTCGGGTCGCGAGACCGGAGGAGGCGGACTGGGGCGTAACGGGAGGGGCACTGGAAGGAGCGCCGCCGCAGTGGGAAGGGGTGGGATGGGGATGTTGCGATGTAGAGAAGTCGTCGGTGTTGTGCCGCGGGGACCGGGAGGCTCGTCCGTGCCGCCACCTGGGGAGGGATCGATGGGCATATTGCGTTGCAGGAAACTGAGGAAAGTCGCCGGCGCTGTGCCGCGGGGAGCTCGTCCACGCCACCGCGTGGGGAGGGATGGGCATGTCGCATTGCAGAGAGCCAGGGACGTCGCTGGCGCTGTGTCACGAGGAGCTCGTCAGCGCGACTGTGAGAGACGCAGCCGCGGGGGTGCCGCGGACGGCTCGGATGCGGGAGGCCTTCTTTTTGCATGAATTGACAATAGTTAAGCGAAACGTTTTTTTTCTCGTGCTGGAGTGACATATCCCTCGTAATTTTGATAAAAAAACTTACCATGACATCCGTACCATCACCACCAATTTCAATTTAATATATTGATGATATAGATAAAACCTTGTTTAATCATACGGCATCTTTATTTTTTTGTTTGCGGGGATACGTACAGGTACAGCATCTCTTTCTTTGACTAGTAACAATTATTCAAACGCAATTTTAAAAGAGAAGAAAAAAGGGTGAGTATCACGCAGCGGACGCGGGAACAGAAGGGACAACGGGCCGCACCCCTCGGTGCTCCCATTCCTCAGCGACGATAAAAGCGAGAAGAAATTGTTCCCAGCAAAGCACAAGTGAGCTTCAGCCCAGCCCTTCTTCTGAAAACTGAAAGAAACACGCATGGAGATGGAGAAGACGGAGGAGAAGAAGAAGGTGGTGTGCGTGACGGGCGCCGGCGGCTTCATCGCGTCGTGGATCGTGAAGCTTCTCCTCCAGCGCGGCCACACCGTGCGCGGCACTCTCCGCGACCCCGGTACGTAACCTTAATTTTTCCTTGTCATTTGAAGCTTCAGTTGATCGAAATTTAAGGGGCTGGGACTCTGGGAGTAGTAGTGTTTTGGATCGATTTCTTAATCAGAGAGGTATTCGAGCATCAGCAGCGAGGAAGAGCTGTTTAGCTAGCAATTGCCGGCAGTATTGGAGCATCAGCAGCGAGGAAGGTCAGCGGGCCGGGTTGGATCTTTGAATGAGACGAGGGTGAGTATTAATTGGCCGACAGGCTCTGCCGGCGGCCATGTGCCGGATGTTTCACAATACAGGAGCTGCTGTCCAGCGATTTTTGGTCAGCTCGAACCCAAAATAAAAGCCGGCCGGGAAATTCCTACAAATATATATTCATTCAGTTGAACAACGAAAAATATACCTCCCGATCCATAACAAGCGTCACTGATTTAATATAACTTTCAACCAAATCAGTGACACTTATTATGGATCGGAACGAGTATTTCTTTTTTTAAATACTAGTACAAGCCAATGAACATGTCCACATGGGACGAAACTTGATCAGTAGGTTGTGGGCTACCCTCGAACCGAGCATGAAATTGCGCGGCGATTTTTGTTAGGTCTGGACCCAAAAATAATCATGTTTTGTCATTATTGTAATAAAATTTATTTTACTTTAGATTAAATTATTTCCTTTTAATAATTGTTTAAAAACTAGTATTCGCTTCCATCCATAATTTATGTATTTTCAGAATTTTCTTTACTAAAAAAATACAAGTATTTCTGTAATCCCAACTATCGTGTACCATGTGTAAAGGCAACCATCGTGAACATTTTTTCATAAGACCATAATTTTTGAGCTAATCCTTAATACACTGGATCCAGATCCCCCAGTTGATTCCGTTTCTGACAAAGAAACCCCACAAATCAGTGTCAGCGTGGCATTCTTTGACCTGCACTGTGCCAACGTGCCACTCTTTTTCCTCCTCCGATCTCTCAACTTCTCCTCTGCTCAAGATTCAACGTCGCCTCGATCCCACGGCCTGGAGAGGCTCCAGAAGTCGCCGTGGAAGATGCACATGATGAGTGAGAGGTGTGGAGGGGATGAGGATGAGAGTGACGTATGGGTCCCATGTCTATGTAGGCAGCGCCAACGTGGCAACATAATCCACGTCAGACCTGACTTGTGGGTCCATAGTGTCATATTACTCATTAGATGGGTGGTTCAGACGTTTCGTTCATAACTAACACAAAAGTTGTGGTATCTAGAGAAAGTGTTCAGAAATTGTTATAAGATGCTACAAGTGCACATGAAGGTGGGGTTTTATGCAATTAACTCATAGAATTTGTAGAACCTTCATTGTTGTCTTCTATACCCTTGCATTTGTCACAGAATAAGAAACTTAAACTTCTTTTATATATTGGTGCCAGCTGATCCGAAGAAGATAGAACATTTACGTGCTCTAGATGGATCTGCCGATAGGCTGCATCTATTTAAAGCCGATTTATTAGAAGAAGGATCCTTTGATGCTGTAGTTGACGGTTGTGAATGCGTATTTCATACAGCATCTCCTTTCTACAATAATCCGAAAGATCCTCAGGTTTGTACTGCTTTTGCTAGTTCCTATTCAGTAACTCGAGCTTCCAACACCATTCTGCTAGCATAATTTGAACTAATTTTTACTTGGATAAAAGTTGCCATCGTTTCGTAATAAAGCTATGTATGCTAAACATTCATCAGAAGTACTAAGCATGCATTAAAACTCAATGAATAGTGCCGGGTAGTCTACTAAAACCTATAAACATATTACATTGTTATTACAAGGTTCACATTCTGTTGCTGTTGCAAATAAAAACAGGAACAGGAACACATCAATAACGTTCATGGAAACTATTTACAGAGAGAAATTTCTGATTGCAGGACTACAATTTTTTATCCCAGTAGAAAATAAAACTAGGGTCGTTTAACTCAGACACAACATGGATAGATAATAGTATGCATACCATTTAGACTGGAAGTTCACTTCATTGTTCAATATTGATACGTAAAATGGGATTTGTCACTCAATCCTAATTACCACCTTTACAAAGCCAGCATAGAGAATCATCTCTTGTTATCATACATGATATGTTTGGTTCTCTAGAATCTATGTTATATGTTCTATTAAATATAGTTCTTTTGGCATATTCAGTTCCAAAATTAATGTGAAACCAAGTATACTATTTTCTCTTCATTTTATTGGTAGTTTCATTTGCATTGGTATTCCTTTATCCTTAATTAGTTCATGCATACAAGGGATATAAAACAGAACTACAAAGACCTTTAGGATTTGGTTTTGTCTACCCCACTCATAGAAGTTTCAAGCCAGTTGAAAACTTGAAATACCAACTCTCATCAGTGACTTATATTTTTAGATTGAGTTGATTGACCCAGCAGTAAAAGGAACACTCAATGTTCTGGCATCCTGCAAGAAAGCTTCTTCTTTGAAAAGGGTGGTTTTAACATCTTCAATGGCAGCTGTTGTATTCACTGAAAATCCATTATCTCCTGAAGTTGTGGTCGACGATACATCATTTTCTATTCCAGAACTTTGTGAAAAGGCAAAGGTATTGCATACTTATTGCAACACGAATGTTGGTACTATGTTTTCAACCTCTCATAATTGATTAGCCACCCTTTACATATGGTAATCACGTAGCTGCTTTGCCTCAAGAGCATTTTCAAATACAGATATGGACGTTCGAGAAAAAAAAAACATATAAGGACGTTCGAGAAGAAAATAAATTATATGGACGTTCGAGGAAAAAATGCATATGGAATTCGTTGAATTACATTTTGGATTTATTGTACTAATTTTCTTAGTTATATATGGGTGTATTTTTTTCAAAATTTTGGGCTCCATGGAGCATCAGCTCTCAAAGCCATTTCCGTGTCTAGTGCATTATCTTTATTGTATAGAACTGCCAATTCTGGTCTCTCTTTTTAATATTTTTTTTACAAAATTACCATGGTAGACTTGTTTGAGCTAACTGACTTATGCCTCTGAATGTCCATGTTATCCTTCACTGTTTTTTTTGGCGAGTAAAAGGGAAATGTTATCCTTAACTGTTGAAGTGTCCAAGTAATATTTTTCCATTCTAATTGTGGGCCTAGCTGCATGTGGACATCTAATTGCTTACCACTTACTGTTCGAATCAGGAATGGTATGTTTTGTCAAAGACACTGGCTGAACAAGCAGCATGGAAGTTCTCAAAGGACAATGGTATCGACTTGGTGACCATAAACCCAGCCATGGTCATTGGGCCCTTATTGCAGCCGACACTCAACACTAGTGCTCAACTAGTCTTGTATCTAATCAGTGGTATGTTCCTCCGACGAATAAATTTTCTAATCAGTGGTGTTACTTCCAGGAGATAAAAACCGAAAGAGTAAGCATAAACCTAGTTATCACTCAGGAATACCGATGCATCTTTCTGCTAATGAGTAATTTAAAGAAAATAGAAGTAGCAAACAGTAATTTCCATCTTTCCATTAACCATGCCAATAGATGGGTTATTTGTGCATTGGCAGAGGAAAAAATGTGGATCTTTTCTATTAACTTCACAAATAAAACACACTGGTTGATAGTTGTTTTTTCTTGAAGAAAATTACGTTTGGCTGCATGACTCAACTTATCGATATAAGTAACGTTTCATCCTACTCACTATTTACAGGGTCACCTGTTTATCTTAATTATAGTTTTGGTTGGGTGAATGTGAAGGATGTTGCTCTGGCACATGTCCTTGCATGTGAGGTTCCTTCAGCGAGTGGAAGATATTGCATGGTTGACAGAGTTATTCACTTCTCGGAGATTGTCAAAATCATCCATGAAATGTACCCTTCTCTTCCGGTGCCTGACAAGTAAGTAATTACCAAACACCTCCAGTGCTGTGTTTGCAGTGAATGACAATATATCCAAGCCACAGCACGCTTCCAGGAACCATTTAAGTAATTTTGATGCGTGATATATACCGCCTGAAATTTTAAATTTCCAATGATTGTGATTCATTCATATTGCAGAAGTTTCTTCAGATAAAATTATGTATCAACATTACTAAATTTATGTTACGACACAATGGTTGAAACTAAATTGCAGAGATCTTAAGATTCATGAGAATATGTGTAGCTTCATATCACTATTTGATCTTATTTTTAAACAATTTTTATTGTTAGATCCCAATTAAATGATTTTTTTTGTCCAGGTGCGCCGATGACCAGCCATTCGCTCCAACTTACCAGGTCTCACGGGACAAAGTAAAAAGCTTGGGAATCGAGTTGACACCGTTTGAGACGTCCCTCAAGGAGACCATAGAATGTTTGAAGGACAAAAGCTTTATCAGCTTCTAAACTCAATTATACGAATCATTCAATAAATTTTCTGTGGCAGACATGAGCAAATAAATCAAGACAGGTACAGGGTCTTACTTGGTGGCATCTGGTGTTCATTTTCCCCTTCCCATGTTAGGGTCATTCAATAAAGTTAGGAAAACGCACAAAACTGTGTAAAATTTACCTCCATTTCAAGATTTCAGTATCTTCCACCGAGTGTTCTGCTTAGTATTTGCTGATTTTTGTGGCTTTCAGCCCAGTCACCCTCAGTTGCTTGTCAAACTGAGTTTATATATTTTGTAAAACAATGATCTACCTTTGATACATAAACGGAAGTACAATAAATCGGTACAATCAAAACGAACATAAGAAATGAAGATCCTCGATAAAAATCATGGGTCCTTCAAAATCAATATTTTATATCTATTCTTCGCATCTAGACATTCCTGCACGCATTCAGAAACAAACATGCAGAACACCATGCTTGTACAAATTGGACTAACCTCATAGATTTTGAAAAGCCGCATGAACAACCCACCTCAAACATTTTGAACCTAAAATCAATGTTGTGAGCAACCAACCTTAAACCTAAGATTCTTAATGTCAATTTGGAATGTTGTAGGAAAACCAGATAATTGGAAGGTCGAGATGGACACACTTAAATTCCCAGATCTTGTGTCAGTGAGCTGTTTTGCAAGAGATTTTGGCAGTTCCTATGTAACCAAAAATTCAAAGAAGGCAGATAATCAGAGATAAAATACAGAGGAGATTCTGAAAGTCCAAATGAACTGACAGTACAAACTACTATGAACTCACGATTTTCTTTTCTTCTAAGGAAACTAAAAGAATATCATCCCTTTTACCAAATCAACATTGTAGCATGGTGGAGTAGACAAAGCTCTATACCGAAAACGTAGCGCAAAATACACACGCAAAACAATAAGGACGGGTTGTTGATTAAAAACAATAATGATGTTTTGTTGATTAAATTGGTACACGCAAAATACAAGGCATCATTCTATATTCAAATTAGAAGCATCATATTAGGAGTGGCAGAAGGGGCAAATCAAAAGCTAACAAATCACGTCATAAATCACATAGCTGGGCATAATATAAATGGGCTATTTCACTACGGTCAGAAAATGGGCTCTTAACAAATCTACGCTACTTAAAAATAGAATTTAAAAAAGACATAATAACTTATAGTCCTCTCAATTAGACATAATAACTGAAAAATAGAATTTAAAAAAGAAATACAGCAAGTCATCTGACATAAAGTACATGTTGCAAAGGTAAAAAAAAAGCATGTCTTTATATGTATTTTCGATCATATAAACATATACAAATCATATCCTGGAAAAACTAGTCAACATCGGATGAGACATTATTTACCAAACAAAAAGATTTCATCCATCAAAGTTGATACTAGATTTTCATAGCAAATACAATGCGGACCTCAGACCCGTTCTCATGGAAGCACCATGTTACATAAAACTTTTTCTAACTAGATCCATATTTAATGGTTGTGTGCATCCCTACGAGGTGCCAGGGAAATGAAATTCTCCCCCATTTTTGAGAGTGGTGCTGCTCTCTTAGAAACAAACATTCAATGGACCGGCGAAAATTGGATTTGTGCTGCCGGTTAACCTCCTTCCCTCCGTCTCCTCCCCTCGCCGCCACCAGTTAGCCGCCGGGTTAGGTCCGTGCGAACGGCGGCGGCGGGGCTTGGCCGCTTCGATCTAGTGGTGTGCTTGGGGCACCTTCTCCGGTCCGAGGTATAGATGGCCAAAATGGCCGTCTCGAGGCCCAGACATGGCACCAAGCACAATCGGGTCGACCTGGCTCCGGAAGCTTGACGGGCCTCGAAAAAAGCCCTTGGGCACCGACCAGCCCAGGCAGGCCTGCGGCTTTTTTTTTGTCCTTGCCATTGACGAAATAGTCAAAATGTGTTTGCCGTCTCAACTCTCCTTGCCCCCATATTTTTATTCCCACCACCAAGATGAGGTGTAGTTAGATTTAAAAAAAATGTTATTCAGGGCGTGCCGGGCCAGGTTATAGCCTGGGGCCTGAGGATGAAGCCCGGGAGTGGCACAGGGCAGGCCAAGGGCCAGCCTGACCCGATTAAACTTGCGTCTGGCCCACCAGGCTGCTGGGCTTTTTCGTTGGGCCCAGCCGGATGACCATCTATAGTCCGAGGCGGGCATCGTTTTCGGCGGTGGAGAGCCGAGGCTGCCGTGGAAAGTCCTCTTTGGAGTGCGGAGCCGCGGCCGCTCTGGGTGCATCGTCGATCCAGGAGGTGCCTGCTAAAGGCGGGCCCAGCCTGGTGCAGCGGCAGTAGAGGTTCCTCCGCTGGTGCAGGTGGCACCGGTGGAGGGTTTGCAGTCGGCCGGGCCGGCGCAGGAGGCGCCGTCGCCGGTTAAGATGGCAGTATTGCAAATTATTACTGCCGTACTTGTCCTTAATTTCAGCAAGATAGGACACGGTAGCTAACTAATAGGCCCGTCTAATAAAGTAAAACAATATTATGTTCAACATCATATAAAAAGTAGCCCCATGATATTGAAATAATAGCTAGATCACAATAGTTTCTGTGAATTGTATGCAAAACTGAGACAACAATACATGGCTAATGGAAACTGATGAACTATGGCCCATTAATATACTACCGAGTACCAAATGAAATAGCTGGAAGCAGAAGCAGACACTTTAAATTAGATAATGTTTTCC
Source organism: Brachypodium distachyon (assembly GCF_000005505.3). Classification (NCBI taxonomy): domain Eukaryota; kingdom Viridiplantae; phylum Streptophyta; class Magnoliopsida; order Poales; family Poaceae; genus Brachypodium; species Brachypodium distachyon. The sequence goes on along the minus strand of NC_016132.3, from coordinate 11,958,906 downwards.
CTCGCTAAAAAAAGTAAAAACATAAATGATGCAGAATAAGAAAGGCAGTATGACTTGGGATATCTCACAATAGAGGCCTAATTCAATACAACCCCCTCCTAAACTCGGAAGGATAGGATGATTTTTCACGTTTTTTCTTTTACATGCTTTTGTTCTCTTTTTGCCTAATCTTTTTCTTTCTCCGGCCTCCTTCCTCTCTCGCAAAGTATCTACAGCCTAAAGTATTATTTCGACAATCCCATCGGTGAGATTGTGCGAAATTGTGTCTACTATGACGGTGCGAAATTTCGTCTCGATCCGACGGTGAAATCTCCGGCCAACTCCGTAACAGCACGATTGTCTGACTTGTTCGCATGTTTCCCGTTGATCGAATCATTATTTCGACGATCCCTTTGGAGAGATTGTGCGGAATTTTGTGTACTAACACAGTGTAAAATTTCGTCGCGATCCAACGGTTGAATCGTCAGAAAACTTGAAAATACCGAGTGTTGTTTGAATTTCTCGCGTACCTGTGAGACAGCACAAACGTCCACATTGTTCGCATGTTCCCCGCTGCCTCAAGAAATATTTCGACGATCCTTCAGTGAGAATGTGCGGAATTTTGTCTACCACTACAATGTGAAATTTCGTCGTGATCCAATGGTGGAATCTTCGGAAAATTGTAAAACACCGAGCGTTGTTTGGATTTCTCACAGCCGTGCGGGACAGCACAAACGTCCGACTTGTTCGCATGTTTTCCGCTGGCTCAAGAAGTATTTCACTGATCCCTTCCGTGGGATTGTGCGGAATTGTGTCTACTACAAGCTCGCGAAATTTCGTCGTGATCCAACGGTGCAATCTCCAGCAAAATCAAAAACACCTAGTGTTGTTCGGAGCCAGGTGGAAAGAAAAGAAGAAATATTAATTAATGTCCATCATGCCTTTTTTATGAAAGGGTACGGAGTGATCTAAACCGTCCTTGTGTTTTCGTTGGAGGAAGGAGGGGAGGGTGTGTGTATTGCATCAGGAAGTCCTCACCATATTCTTGTCCAAGTGTTTGTTGGCCTGAACCAGTTGTTTGCTCGTAATAAAGGGATCCAAACATGTACTTATATTAATACAATTTAGTTGATTTGGAACATCAATGACAACATCTAATCATGTTAAATCTAAACTACTAGCACAGTAGTGATACGGTCGAGATTATTTGGAACATTCACCGGATGATGTAGAACAGATGGCATGGCATGTCAAATTTCAAGCACAGTCGGATATCATATTTATTTTAGCCCTCACGTTGTTCTGGTAAGCAACAGCAACCCTGCATCATCACCAAAACACAAACCATCTCAAATCACCACCAAATCACCGTGAGCTCGTGCTTGAGAGGTCGTAGACTCGTAGTCCATGGGGGGAGCTCGACCTCCTAGGGGGACTCTAATTCGTACGGATCCAGCTCTGGAATGCCAACGGTGACCAAACTGGGGATGGATGCGTGATATCCAAGTCCGGTCACCCATCTCGTGAGCAAGGGCATCTCCAATTACACCTCCTAAACTCTCTCCATTTATCCATTTAGGGGTTTATGAACAAATGAAGACCCATATTTGTCCAAAAGGTGGCCGTTTCTTCCCAAATTTGGAGAGACAATAGGGAGTCCTTAATTGTGCAAAACTTGTCTATTTGTACTTTTGGCCTACATGTCAAAGGCTGTTAGAACAATAAATGGGAGTTTTCATTAGGCAACATGATATTTTCTTCACCCCTATTTGTCCAAACACCCAAACCAGCCGCCAAATGGACAAATGGAGACTCACCCTTGGAGATGCCCTAAATGTGCCTGATGGTGTAAAACGGGGCAAGCGGCAGTCGCAAGGTGGCGGTTGGGCCGACACGTCTCGCACCTCCAGCACGATCGACCTTGCAGTGAACAACCCGCAATCTTCCCTTAGACTGCCGCGACCATTGGCGAAACCGCAGGGACCCGACATCTGTGTTGAACTGAATGAGGAAGTCTCTGGGGCGAAGTTATGGACCGTGAAACTCGCTAGCGAAATGCGGAAGCGCTCCTGCGGGAATGAGGAGGATTGAAGGGAAAATGTGGGACCAACCCGTCCGACCAGTTTGTAAGAGCAAACACAATGCTCAAACAATGCACAATCAAAATACACCGTAATTGATTCAGCACAACCAAGATACGCCGTAATTGATTCAGCACAACAAGTCACTATCATCTCATCATGACATAATCGCTCTGAAGAGCCAAATCAATCCCAAGCAGTAAGATTGAATCCTAATCCGGGGGGAGAGGAGGAGAAATGATACTTAAAGGCGACTCTAGCGTGGTGATGAATTTCTCCTGTACGCGTTTGTGTCCGCGCACACAAAAAACACGCCAACGAGGCAACTAATTTTTGCCCCCGTCTGGTTTTTTTGTCGGCCTGAACTCATTCCAGACCCAAATCTAGGCCGGGTTTGCATCCACACGGACAAGAAAGAGACAGGCTCCGCGTCCGCCCTCGACCGGCTGAGTCAAAGGTTTCCGTTCCCTGGCCCCACCAGTCAGCGGCCCAATAATCTTCCACTCGGTCATATAAAATGGGGACCACGTCGTCCCTACTTCTCCATTCCCACTTGCTCCTGTCCCGAAAAAACCCTCGCTACCACCGCCCCCCCGAATCGCCATGGGCTCCTGAATCTAGGAAGAATGACCATGAGGCCTACTCCTCGTCGGCACTGTGCAGCCAATGGTCGGCTTCGCAGGCCGCATCCCCGCCTTTCCACATTACCACGGAGAGGGTGCAGGACCGCACTTGGATATGGCGGCGCAGGAGCCGCCCGCGGAACGCCCCGGCCTATGCCGAGGAGTCTCCGTACTGGGATCAAAGGTACCAGATGGAGCATGACGTCCGGTGGCGCTCCTTCTTAGCCTCCACGGCGGCAGGGTGCTCTGGAGGAGGACGAGGAGCTCTAGGCCGCCCTGGAGATCTCCAAGGTGGAGGCGGTGTTGGAGGCACAAACTGCCGAGGAGGAGCAAGCCCGGCTCCAGGCCTCCATGGAGCAGTCAGCCTTCGAGGAGCTAGCAAGGAGCAGCCCTGGTTGCTGTGGCCGGACTTTCCACCGCTGATGGAGGCCTGGTCGCCGGAGAAGGAGGTCATCTACTTGGATTCCGAATCCGAGTAGATTACTTATTAGTTTGGTTTTTATTTTGTTCTTTTAAATTTAAATGTAGTCCGTGAAGTTTATTATCAATGAAATTTAGCAACTTTTAAATTTAACTGGGTCGCACCGTTGGGATCACTCGCGGACCTAAATGGACACAGGCCGGACATGAGCACCTGGTGTGTTCACGTCGCCACCCAAACGGAACAAAATGGACACTTTTTGTGTCCGTTTTGGGTCACCCCGCTGGAGTCACCTTTAGCTTCTTGGGTGGGTTTAGCACCTCCCCATGGCGCTAAAAGGGTTAGATCGAAGGGGCAACGCAGCAAACAAGAGCAGTGAGGGGGCACCGAATTAATGTACCATACTAAGAGACACCGACAGGATACAGAAAAGAGCACCACAATCCTCATAGGTGACGAGCAACACGATCTATGTTCAAAACTAGCAATGCATATTTCGTAAGATTCAAGAAGACTATGGATAGTTGGAGGAGTAAGATATTTACAATGAGCATTCCGAATGAATTAATGTTTGTAATGAGAAGATTAAAATATTCTAGAAAAGTTGAGATAACATGAAGAGGAATGAGTTTACCATGTAAGACACTAGAACATCTTCATGAAGAAGTAACAAATATCGAGACTACGATATTTTGGAAGACTATTTTAGAAAGTAGATATTTATAGTAGAATGACTAGGATGATGACATATGTCATACATCTCATGGTCTTGTATTTATAGTAGGATGACTAGGGATGATGACACATCTCATAATACATCCCATGATTTTTGTATAAATAGAGGTGCTCCCTCACCACATAAAATGGGCTCAATAAAAATAAAATAGATTAAAGACACACATATATAAAAACTTATGTACAATAGGATAAAAATCAACCACTCCAACTAACACATTAATCCTCTCAGTTACTATCTCAAGAAAAAACAACATCCCTTCTGTCCCAGGATCGCACAACTAAGCTAAAAAAAAGACCAATCAATCGGATGCCTTCCTAGTGGCACAAACCCATACCTTCCCGCTGCAAAGGAAGAGAACAACAACATCTGCTCATCAAAAATCACACACCCTGCTCATATATATAATCCCTACTAAAAAACACACAGATGTGGGTGGTGGGTGGGGGAGGGGGGGGGAGGAGGGGATTGAGAAAACAAGCCACTCTTGAAAAATCACATCGATCAACCCTCACCCCACGAAATCGGAAGGCCACCAATTCAATTGAAAAATAAAATAAAAATAAGTAACTGCAATAGCAAATCTGATATCAAATGAACTGAAATTTGGACAAAAAAGCAAACAATTTAGATTTCTAGAGCCAAAACACAAGAAGTGATTTGAGATGACTGAAAACAAAGCGACCTACTACTTCCTTCCTGACAACAATGATCTGCTTGTTCAGAACAAGAATAGCATAGGAAAAGTAATATTTCTAAACAGCAACCGGAGGTGCATGAATGTAACCACCGGTATATAGGGAGGTAACAGCTAACCTTTTGGCAGGAAGGCAGAAGCTAAAATACAAACATATATTTTCGGTAATGGTTCAGATCCTTTTTGCAATGATGCAGTTTTTTATTCACAGAAGAAGCAGTGAAAGACAACTAGATGCACAACTAGTTAAAACTGTGACTCTTAAAGCAATATGATAATCAACTCGCAGCTCAACATTCATGTATAATCATTGACACACCAATAACCAAAGTTGCTCTGCAGATCAGCCGAAAGGCTAGGACGCAGTCTGTGGTGGTGCCGATAGGCTATCTCACGACCTAAGGGTGCAGAATTAAAACTCTAGCATGCACGTTGGTGACCGAAGAACACTGCATGCTCTTGGTTGATCTGTACCTGCCGGTCAAAGCACTTTTTGGATGCCCTGGGGTGAACAGTTTGTGTATCATGCAAATGCAATTCGTTTGCCCCAATGGACACCGTGTGTGATATTTGCAGTATATGGATGACAGTGGTCCTGCATATTCAAACGACATTGCAGCCTATTTACACTTATACCCCTCACCGCACCCTCATTTCAATTTCAGTAGTCCTTTTTCCATGGACACTTCAAATACCAGAATCAATCCTGATTTCATGATCATCACTTCCCCCACCTTCGAGTCGTTTACACTTCTTATAAAGAGGAACAGATCCAATGCAGCAAGCGGGCAACGCGGCATTGACAATGTCTTCGACAGAAGCGTCGGGCTCATCATTTCGTTACGCGGTGAGTTTCCGCCTCCGTGTTATGAGTTTTGTTCGCTCCAGTTCCACCATTTTATTCATGTTAACTCATTGGCGAGTTCGAGGCAGAACCATGCAGCCTACTAGGATGCATGGTTCCTATCGATCCGAACCCCATGAATTTCATGCAAAGCCGTCTGTCGCAGAGAAGAACTCACAGTTGTAGGTCTTGTAGATTGATCTTGATAGAGCTGACGATGATAATCTCAAGAAGGACTTGCGGATCTCAAGAAGTTCAAGAACAAAAACAAAATGTATTTATGCCTGACTACTATAGCGTTCATGTTGGCTGCAGTTATGTGTTTCTAGTTTCAGAAATAAATGAGAGGCCAGTGCTTGTATCTGTGCTACAGGTGTACTGCACTATCAAACTGTGAGAAAAAAAAGCTCAAAACGATAATCAAGTACAATATGTCTCTCCTGCCCTTTTTGGGAAATATAAAAAGTGTTGGCTCCTGGATTTGTTGATAACAAGAGTGAACCATGTCAAGCTCGTTTGAATAATGGTTTTGCTATTTCTTAGGCGACTGAGAAATAACTACCCCTCCAATCCATATTAATTGTCAAAATATTACATGTACCTAGACGCTTTTTAGTCATAGATACATCCATATTTGAACAAATTTGAGACAACTAATATGGATCGGAGGGAGTATTTCTTAGTCGATGATAACAATCTTTTGATTCAATCATTGAGATTGAGATTAATGTAGATCCGATGGATAAAAAAAATCTTCATTGGATGGCTACGATTGTCGACTGAGAAATAACTATTTTTTAGGTGACTGAGAAATAAACACACCCTTTTCGTTTCTGCGGGATGGTTATACATGAATCTTGAGCTCCAAGTTGATTAACAGTTTGCTCTATGAACCACATTTTGAACTAGTCATGCAGGCAAAAAGTTGTTCCTAGATGCTCGGCACTGCTTCTTTCATGAATTGAAATCTGTAACATTGCAAAAAAGATCTGCACAATTGCCGAAAGTATATGTTTGAATTTTAGCTTCTGTCTTCCTGCCAACTTGGGGTCGCAAGGATGGGCATTGGCAACTTTATGACCGGACATGTGAATCTGTCCCATATGTGTTCCTCATGTCACATTTTGTCAAAAGATAACCGGTGTTGCGAGACAGTTCTTACACAAAGCTTTATGTGTGTATTCCAGCTCAGGGATGGAATGCTTCAGGGATGTTTTGAGTAACTAAAAATTTCTTTTCGCATGAAGATCATATTTCTTTACGGCTGTACTTATGGACCTGATAATATAATTATACCTTGTTGCCAAGCTAAATGATTTTGAGAATACACTTCCATGCCAGAGAAACAGCGAATTCACAAGCCATGCAAGACTGTAAAAAATGAGTACATATAAGAAGCATTTGGCCTTTCCTGGTTCCAGCAGAACAGGTTGCAAATGTACACAACACACATAAACTAGATAAGATGGTGTATGCAGCTTTGAGGAGCGCATTGTCCACTAGCGAGGCGCTAACCGCGCCCTGGAGCTGCGTCTGATATGCCATCCGTTTTGGGTATTGTGATTAAACTTCACATTAATATTGATTCTCTTATAGGATTTACTTGACCACAGTTTTTAGTACATCTACAACCTTATTCAGGTGCATCTTTATTTATTGGCTTGTTTACGGTGCATGGGTCCAACAGCCAGTCTCTCCGACAGCCAATCTCAAAATCTCATCCAAATGTGTTAGGCTCCCAAAAGATGTGTTTGTGCCCCTGGAGCCATGTGATGTGCCCCAAGTGTTCATATCTGATCATCTACTGCGTCTCCTGATATCATGTACTGCAAACTCTTACCTGAATCTGTCCCCTCTGTCTATGCTTGTGCTGACATGCTCTTGCGGAAATCCATGTACTTTGGGTCTCCATGGATGGACCATGTACACTTCTTTATCCTTTCCAGGTTAACCCCTTTTTGATCCGCGTAGCTCGCATTGAATATGTTTATTATAGAGCCAAACATGTTTTATAAGACTGAGACAAGACAAAAATTAATGGTTCAGTGTTTGGGTTCAGTCCAGGCATCAAATTTATGAAGCTACATACCTGCTAACACACCTATGAAGATGTATTATAAGAATGAAACAGTACTTAATCAAGGCTTTAGTGTCGGTGTTTCTTAGTTCAGGTATAAAATTCATGAACTGGAGTAGACTTAAAAATGAAGCTTCTAATGCAAAACATGCATGCTGGAAATGGTTTCAAGACCATACGATCTGATGTGGTTCGGCAACAATTGTGCAGCCTGAAATCAAAGAAAGATGACCCGTACGGATAAATATCCAATAAGAAGGCTTGCCCACAGGACAGCTACGGTGTGTTCTTACATTTTTTTTAACGGATTGATATATCCTTCCCAAAGCGTCGTCTCGCAACATTGCTTGACATTATTCAATACCAATGGTTGTATGAAAGGAATGAACTAGATAATCGCCACAAAAAAGGGGTACCAATCACGAAATCTAAGCCTGATGCAGACTAGAACATGTTAAATGCGTCCTATCAGGAATGCTGGTAGGAATTAGCCATGTATCCTGCAGCCGCGCTGAGACTACATAGGTTGCGCTCGTGGCCAACGTTGCTGTGCAGAACAACCGAAAGGCGACGTTCAGTCTAACTCATTTTCAAGGTCACGGAATCAAGCTCTAGCATGTGTGTTGGTGACCAGCGAACACTGCATCCTCTGCGTTGATCTGTACCGTTCAGTCAAAGCACTTTGGATGTCCTGCGGTGGACAGTTGTTACACACAGGACATGCATTTTTGTTTTAAATCAAATGGTTTGTGGGTCATGCATTTCGGTTGCCCCAATGGACGCCATGTGTGGTATTTTGCAGTGTGTGCATGACAGTGGGCCCTGCATAATCAAAAGTTGCCGCAGCCTCTTGTTAATTCTCCCCCTCACCATACACACGTTTAATTTCTCCATAACACTCGTTCCTGATTTATATAGTTCCTACATAGCTGTTTTCTCCCACGGCGAGAGAAGGAAAAAAAAAAAATCCAATTATTGATTGATGAAAGCCGTTGAAGCACCGGCCAGTTTTGCTCTCTTTCCAAAGTAATGTTTGCACAGCAACATTCGAGGGAAGTTTAATCAGTCTCACGTGTCCACTTTCTTCGAGTGAAGTTTATGTCAATTCACTATTTATATAAACTCACGTTTTATTTTACCGGACAAGCTAATATACCTACAAATAATTTGTATAGTAAGCTTCTACGTGCCAGGGTTCTCAACATAAGTTCACAGGGCAAGGATTTTTCATTTTACCCAAAAAAAACATTTTCACAGAGCCACACCTTTTCAAGGATCCTGCTTTGCCATCCGATTTGGCTCTTGTGATAAAACTTCACTCGAAAAAAGTGGACTCGTGAGACTGATTATCGAACATGTTGCGATTATGTGTGACCTCATAGCATCACTATCCTTCAGCTTTCTAATTACGCACATGCTTAGTTGGCAAGCTTGAACAGCTGCATTTTTGCTAAATTATGCACACTCCCTGTGCAGGCTCGAGAGGTCCTTTTTACACATGGGATCAGGGGCGGAGCTACAGTATAAGCATGCATTGGGTTCAGACGAACTTAATAAAAACACCAAATTCAATAGAAATTGGACCCAATACTACATATGAACCCCATGATTATAGTGGAGTGAAACCCATGGTTGCCTTTCCTGGCTCCGCCCCTGCATGGGATCATATAAGACGGTCGAAGTGTTCAAAAAGCAAGGCTGTCTTGTAGAGCTCCGGTATATCTCCGCACGGCATGGCCCGGTACAGCCAGGGCCACCTGCACATTTCCACGTATCATCCATGCACACTGTCCATGCAGACGCATGTGCCAAAAGGCTAGCACACTCCGAGCCGAAAGGGTATGGCCTGAGGTCCGTCGACGCCAAGGTGCTTTGCAAATTGCCAAAACGAACATGAGCATGCATTGCTGATCTATGTACTGTTCATGTCATATCTTTTCAGAACAAATGGCCCGCCGGGTTGTGGCCTCTGCACCGCGCTAGCCCCAATGGACACCATTTGTGCTGCGTGAAGCTCGTTCTGACAGTGGGTTCCTACACAGGCAAAGTTGCCTGCAGCCCCATATCATCTCTCTAACCTCCAGTTCATTTGCATTTCTCATCAGACGAACAAACCCACTGCCCACTGGTACCAAACGTCTGCATCAAAGCACAATCGACAATGTCTTGGTCCTCGTCGACGCAAAAAGACAATGTCTTGATCCTCAGAAACTTCTGATTCCTTGCCCCGTTACCAGGTGAGTTTGGATCCGGGCATACAGTTCTACTCCTTTTTAATTACCCAGTGATTAATCCACGCTTCGTATTCTATTTTCCAGCTCATTCGCGAGTTCGAGGCGGACCATCCATCCTAGTTGATGCCGGGGCTCCTGTTGTCTGTTGATGCAGTTCCAAGGCACGACTTCATTGAACGTCGTCGACTGTCTCTGTGGGCAAAGAAGAACGCGCAGTTGGTTATGTTGCAGATGGATCTTGAGATAAGGCTGAGGCTGAGAACCTCAAGATGGACCTGCGCAACAAAGAGCTTGAATTTCAAGTCGCCGAGCCCGAGCAGAAGAGAACTTGAGACCAAGGACAAGAAGCTTGCTCTTCTGGCTGCTTTTGCTATCATGGTAGCTGGAGTTTCAGCTCTTTGGCAGGCCAGGCCCCTTACCATGTGTTAGAGGTAAACCGATCTAGCTATCTAAGATTTTGCGTTTGCCTAATGTTGTAGTGATTCATTATACGCACTCCACTATGTTTTAGGGACAATAATGATTTTCCCTGAAATTTAAATTGATGTTTCAAAAGTTGTCCATTGATGACACAGCTTCTATCAACAGCTGTAACTACTCATGTTTCCACTATGGTAGTAATTGATCGTTGCTCTCTAGGAAGAATCTTGAAACAAAGCTTACTCTATCAAATTGTGCTACTGCTACTTTCAAATTGAGCCACCGTCCCTTTGAAAAGGCTCTATAATACATCATAACATCACACACCACGACCTTCTTAAGATGATCTACGCATACCAAAGCGATGTCCATGCAGTCACAGCCCATGTGCCCAGAAAATGAGCTGGTTCATGTGAGTGCTCCATTGGGGACAAAATGCAGAGAATAACTATGCGATAACAAAAGCCATGCTGATTTGATAGGGCCTGTGTGTTCGCAAGGCTTCACCGCCCTAGCTTACAAACAAAGTACACATAATTAATTAGGCTGCATAGGCCATAATATCATTTCACAACAAAAAGTGATGTTCTATTAAACTCGTCCATCTTCGAGCATAGCATCTAGCGTCGCGATAACAAATTCAGAGAACGACACATTACATCACAGGCTAGAAATATCGTAGGGAATAGAACTCGTCTCGAAGCTCAGTGGAGTTCTCTCCCATCATGATCAGCTGGTATCGCAAGTCCGTTCTTGTGTCGAAAAGACCTGACTGGTAAGAAAACAAAAAACAAACAGTAAGACGCCAACATCCAAAATACAACTGAGGCATTCTCAACAAAGGCAATTGACAAGCTTACTTACACCAGCAATCGGCCTAAGTAATGACGGGCCCTCGTACCAACGAGCATAATGTGCTGTGAACAGGCCAGAATGGTACCTAGTGTATGAAGCACATTAGAATTCCATCGAAAGTATAATGGAATATTGGATTATAAAAAACTACAACTTACTTCCGGCACCCGTCGGTCATGCCGGTGTCCACGCTAGTTACCAACAACTTCTCCTTGGTTGCACGCCACCCTCTAAAGAATTTTTTTGTGCATCCCACTAGGGCGCCCGTCCAGGTAGCTAGGTGCAGGGCACGTACCAACCATGGTCTCTTGTCCGGAGCAACCTAAGCCTGTCTGGACATTGCAACCTCTGTGATTGGTTCATCGCCCTGAAGAGAAGCACACAGGTAACAAGTAAGATTGAAGAACTCAAACTGCTGAGTAGTGAGTACGATTGACACTGGACTATCATAGTATCATGTATTGAAAGAAAATTACCGCGTTTGTGCAGTCGAAGTGTTGCATCATCTGGTATTGTTCTTGTGGTTCCTGAAGCTATTCCCATACCTTGTACCGAAACCGACTTCCCATGAGTACAAAATATAAAACTCGTAGATTATGTGTTCCGTAGGCTTTCCGCCGACTTGCCGCAGCGTAATCTCGACTGCGTCCATACCTCTGCTGGGACTAATTTCAGGTAACACAGCATCCTTCGGGTATCATTTCCTTTTGACAGAAGGCAGTAATAATAAAATTAGTGTACATAAGAACGGGAGATATATAACTCTTCGATGCTTTTTTTGGATATTGCAAATTATTGAAATAGAACGTGATAGAACAACAATCATGAGCACCATAACTGGAATCAAGTTCAACTCTTTGTGCTATGTATATAAGATATACTAATGAGTAAAAAACTGCAGCACCAGCAAGTCATACTCTGTGTCCAAAATCATGTTAGTGCCAAAAATATACCAAAACAAACTGAAGCCTAATTTGTTTGGTTGACAAGAATTGAAGCACCAGCCAGTTTTACTCTCTTCCAAAGGCAGTTTTTGTACAGACATATATCAAAAAATCTTGACCACAAGCAAGTCATACTCTGTGTCCAAAATCAGTTAGCGCCAAAAAAAAAAAACCTAAACAAGCTGGAGCCTACTTTTAATTGATAAAAATTGAAGGACCGGCCAGTCTTACTCTCTTTTCAAAGCAATGTTTGTACAGAACTTTACCAAACAAATATGTATCACAAGCAAACATTACTATTCCACCGGCATCAGTAAAAATAAATCAGGATAAGCACAGGCGAATATGAACTTATTTGCCCTGGAGGTACAAGCATATGGGATAGTGTAATGAATTACTGACCTTCGTTCATAAGGTGTTTTGGAATATGTCGTTCATAGGAAGTTGGTGCTAGGCTATGATTTGCATCAAAGCCACCAGGATGTTCGGTGGGAGGATTATCGGCACCTGGCAGCTCCACGTTGTCAGTGCCGCCAGCAGGGGTCTCAGCATTGACCTCACAATCAGAATCAGTGTCGCTGAAAAGAAAATCAGCGTCGGTGTCTTCATCCAAAACAGTATCAATGTCTGCACTTCTCATATCCTCTCCCATGCTGCTGTCAACACTGGACTCGGAAGACAGATTATTACATCCAGCAAACCCAAAAATACTAAACATATTTCTATCCGAAATAAAAAGCAAAGGTCACCTCGAGTTGTATCCATCCACTGAACCAGACAGGGGGCTCTCGGACACAAATGGCGCCGGCTCATCGTGAAGGATATACCAGATTCAAAAAAGAGACCTGGCAAATAGTAAATCAGCGCATTGCCTGTACAATCGTCGTTGCCTGCGCTCCTGAATTCCTCTCCCATGCTGCTATCAATATTGAGGCATTCAGGTTATCAACATTGAAAGAGGCATTAACAAACATAGGTTTATCAGACCGACAGTACAAAATCACCTCGAGGTGTATCCATCCCCTGAATCAGAAAACGGAAACTGGGAATCAAATGGGGGCAGCTTCTCATGAAAGAAGCAGTGGTCGGGAAGAGAACTGGCAAGTCATCTTTCGTGTGGACTCAACTGCCATGGGCGACAGATGACTAAACTGTAGTATGGACTCACCCTGTGTGTTGGCCTCCTTCTACATTGTTTGGCAGGACCCGACAACCGACATCAACGAAGGCGTTCGACGCAAAATCAAATCTGGCGAAGAAGAGGGCATCGAATACTTTCTTAAGCAGTGAAGTGTGTACGCAAGGAGTTGCGAGCGGATAGGACAGCAGTTCGAGAGCAAAAAAAAAAAAATTACCTTCCAATCGTCTCCTCGCTGTCTGGTTCCTATGATTATTTCAGAATTTAACCAGCGCTATTCTTTCAGTGGTATGTGATGTACCTGTCAACAGCGAGGCGCCAGCGATGACTTCGTCAATCTCTCAAGACCTGCCGGCTCAGTCTTTTGGGTCGCCCTGTTGGAGTCGTCTTTACCAACTTGACATGGATGGGTTCAACACCTGCCCATGGCGCTAACAGGGTCAGATCGAAGGGGCGACTCAACACACAAGAGCAGCGAGGGGGTGCCAAATGTGCCATTCTCAGAAACACCAACAGGATACCGAAAAAGAGCACCGCAATCCTCATTGGTGACGAGCAGCACGATCTATGTTCAAAATTAGCAATGCACACTTCGTAAGATTCTAGAATACTATGGATAGTTGGAGGAGTAAAATATTTACGATGAGAGCTCTGAGAATGTTTGTCATGAGAAAATTGAAATATTCTACTCCCTCCGTCCCAAATTCTTCTATGAACCCACGTCACTTATTTTGGGACGGAGGGAGTACAAGACTTAAGATTACATGGAAATGAATGAATTTACCATGTAAGACACTAGAACAATATCTTCATGAAGAAGTAAGAAATTTTCGGACTACGATATCTTAGAAGAGTAGTTTAGAAAATAAATATTTATAGTTGGATGATTAGGATGATGACACATGTCATAAATCATATGGTCTTTTATTTATAGTAAGATGACTAGGATGATGACACATGTCATACATCCCATGATTTTTGTTTAAATAGGGGTGCCCGCTCACCCCATAAAGCATGTTCAATAAAAATAAAATAGACAAAAGACACACGGATATATAAGCATGTGTACAACAGGATAAAAATAAATCAACCGCACCAAGACCGACTGCGTACCACATCAACCTTGCCGCTTGCTGATTCCCACTGAGCCCGTTACTCAACAACAAAATTGGCAACCCAACAAATGAGACCAACGTAGATTGACGCCAAGCCTCACTACAAAAACAAAATAAATTAACGCTGCATCCCGCGCTGCTCGATTCTGCATCCACTATCCTGCATCCACCAAACTTGTATGCCCTCTCCGTGACAAGACCAAATGGGAATAAAGCCCAACCCACCGCTCCCTGTTTGTAACGAAGCAAATTTCTGCCGTGCAGACCGACGCCAAACTCGGATCTCAATGCACTTAATCGAACAGTCACCAATTCAAAATAAAAAATAAAAACAAGCAACTGCAATAGCAAATCTGATATCAAATGAACTGAATTTTGGACAGAAAAGAAAACGTTTTAGAATTTTGGAGCCAAAGCACTAGAGTATTAACCGAAACACGCGGCACAACATTGATGTTCTGCATTTAACTTAAGATACCAGCCAGATTAAAGTTCTGCATTTAATGCAAAGATATGACTAACACTGTGCTTATTAATAAGTAGTTTGATATTACTGAAAAAAAAGCCATATACTACCTTCTTCCTGAAGAAACATATGAAAAGCAATATTCTTAATGGCAGTTGCAAGACCTAGATATGATAATATGGTAGTGTAAACTTTGATGACATAATTTGAGTTTGATCCTTTGTGAAAAAAACTCCAACAGCTAGAAAAAATCAAAATAGAGAAAAAGGAACTTTCGAAATGAAATCGGTCGTTGTGTATAGGGAAGTTATGAGGCAATATGTGTGTGGAAAAGTGATTCCATCTATATACATATGGCCGGATGAAGATGTTGGAAGAATCCTCTTTATCCAAATCATGTCGTATCTAATGATGAAGTTTTCAAGACATACAACAAACTGGCCTACATTCAATTGATGCAGGAAGTAGCAAACGTTTAATTTCCACTTCAGGTCTATTTAGTTCTTAACAGATTACAAAGTAACTACAGCAGTACCAAAAGAACTAATCTCTAGTACATTACCTCAAAAGGTAGTTCCACTTTTACAGATAAGATACAAATTTTTTGCAAGAAAAATTGTTCTTCTACTGCAGTTTCTCAACAAGTGGATCGCTAATTTTTTGCCCCATCCCACAATGGTGGGGGTTGCACCTGGCAGTGACCTAGTTCTCTTTTTCGCTTATTTTTCTTCTATTTGCATGTCTTTTTTATCAAGCAATCTGACATAATGCCTTCACAGCTCCGAACGAGCTCATAATTTTTAAAGACTGAAAACCAATTTAGTGAACCCGATAGAGATGCCATTAGTCTATCTTAGATTCATAGTTATAACCATGAGAGGACAGTGAACAATACTAAGCTAATATGAGTTGGCCCAAACGTTTGAACGGTCATCATGAAATAAATATGATTGGTATGAATTTATCTTCACATATTTTTCGTGCTAGAACAACATTAAGTGAGTGAGACGAGGTGTTGCAGTGCTCGGGGCACAGGTGGTGCGTCGACGTGGATGACACCCTCCAGAGCCTGCAGGACCTGCGCCATGGTGGGCCGTTGCGCCTCCTCGTCCTGGATGCACCAGCACGCCACCCTGCACGCTCGCTCCAGCTCCTCCTCGCTGACGTCGCCATGCATTCGCGGGTCCGCGACGGCGCCCACCTCCCCCTCTGCCACTTTCCCCGCAGCCCACACGGGAAAAAAAAGTGCTGTTGCTAATGTTGTCCCTGCCGTGGAGGGAGCTGTAGCCATCGGCGTTGCGCTGGCCCGAGATGATCGAGCTCGAAGAGCACCATTCCATAGCTGTACACGTCGGCGCGCTGATGGGCATCCCCGAGATCCACTCGGGGGCGAGGTACCCAACGGTGCCCCGCATCGTCGTCAGCGCGCGGCTGAAGTCCCTACCCACCAGCTTTGCCATCCAGAAATCGGCGATCTTGGGCCGCAGCTCCTCGTCCAGAAGTATGTTCTCCGGCTTGATGTCGCAGTGTATGATACGGTCGCTACAGCCGTCGTGCAAGTACACCAGCCCTCTGGCCACGCCCAACATGATGGCGTAGCGGTCGCGCCATCTCGGGCAGCACGACGAGCTTCCCAAGAGGTAACCGTCCAGGGAGCCATTGGGCATGTACTCGTACACCAGCAGCTTGTGCTTTTCGGAGCAGAAGCCCAACAGCCGGACCAGGTTGACGTACGTGCTGGATGCGCCCCAGCGTGCTCACCTCCGTCCGGAACTGCTTCTCGCCCTGCCGGAGGCTTTCCAGCTTTTTCACTGCCAGTTGGGTTTGGGTATCTTTTTTCTTCAGGACGCCGCGGTATACAGAGCCGAAGCCTCCGCCGCCCAGCCGTTCCGAGAAGTTCTTCGTGGCAGCACGGAGATCCCTGTAGCTGTACACCTCCAAGGAGGTGCCGTCCATGCTGCCTAGTCGGCGTCTCCTGGAAACAAGAATCCTCCATGCCACTAGTGCCAATGCGCCCAATCCTCCAAATATAATGAAAAGTAGAACAAGCCACCATATTTTCCTCCCTTTCTTCCGTTCCGCGCCGCGCAAATCTCGCAGTCCTGATTCGGAAAGCCGGAGATACAGGTCTCCCGAAGGCCCGGAGAGCCCGGAGTCCGTGTAGAGCTGCTGAAGGTTGCGGAAGTCACCGTGCCAGAGGCCGCACCCGCCGGAGAAGGAGAAGGTGTAGTAGGCCTGGCAAGAGCAGTTGTTAAGGCAAGCGGACTCGCACTCTGCTCTGCTCCTCTTGGCGGCGGCGCCCACGTTGAGCGAGTCGTCAGGGAGCTTCACGCCCGGCAGCAGCACGAACCCGTCGGTGGATGCGCAGCCGAGCGGCGATCTCCGGCGGCACCCGGCGCTCCAGTCACTAAGCTCCCAGTCCCGCTGTTCCGTCGGCGCGAACCCGGGAGGGCATCTGCACGACGACTGGCTTCTCGGGTCGCAGACCCCGAACGGGCCGCAGAGCGCGTAGACGTCGCACTCCCCGGTGGGCGCGGCCCAGAAGAGCTGCCAGCTCTGGCTCGCGGGCACCCAGATGTACTGCTTGGTCTGCCCCGTGAGGTCCAGCACCATCCGCGTGAAGGTGTCGTTGTGGTAGAGCACGCTGGTGACGCGCCGGTACGCGGCCGTCTCCACGTACGTACGTCTGGTTGAAGAGCACGTTGCGGGTCGCCTCGGGTGTCCCCGCGAAGACGCGGCCCGTCCACACGCCGCTCCGCCAGTAGGTCCGGGACCGGTTCCGCTGGTACAAGAACTCGCTTCTGCCGCCGGGGTCCACCGTGTCGTAGAACATCCCCGGCGACGGGTCCTCGGCGTTCCGCCACGACGCCAGCGCCTAGTACTCGCCGGTCAGCTTGTTCTCCCCGAGCCACGCCTCCGGCACCAGCGTGTCCGATGGGTGGTCGAAGCTCTGCCACAGCACCTTGGAGGAATTGCCGCCGTCGAGGAGGACCAGGTTGCCGTTGTCGCGGATGAGGACAGGTTTGACGACCACACGACGCCAGGCGCGGCAGAGGGACCTGAGAGGCCGACGAGCTCCAGGTTGCCGTCGTCGCTGGACACGCGGAGCTCGGCGGACGCAGCGCTTGACAGGGGATTGGCGCGGTTGCCGACCCAGATGACGGTCTGGACCGGGACGTTTTTGTACCAGATGCCGAGGTAGAACCGGCCGGACCTGCCAGAACTGAAGAGGCCTACCACGAACTTGCCCTGTGCCGAGGCCATCGTGTCGCCGCCCTGCAGCTGCAGCGGCTGCCGCACCGATACGGTGTCCGTCGCCGCTGAAGCCGGATCAGAGGCCAGGCAAAAGGCAACAACACCAGCAAGCGAGATAATGAACGGCGACATAATCGCACGGTCCGGTACCTAAGGGGACAGAAAAGGAGAGATGCCTAGCATCTTTGTGGAATTTGCACGCTAGAGAACGACGTACATTCCGGAAACTGGTTCGACTTCTCTGTGTGTGCTTGTCACCTTGACTTTATGCTTACTCTGATTTCTTTCTCCAACACTTCCTCCGTTCCATATTAAGTGATTCAAATTTGTTCAATTTTTTTTTTGACAAAACCACAGTAAGCGGGCTATTTATTGTCAATAGACGCAGCCGAAAGAATCCGACTGCGGGAAAGGTGATCCAGTTTTGTCCAAATATGAATCTATCTTTGCCTAAAAAACGTCTAGATACATGTAATAGAAAAGTCATTTAATATGGGATGGAGAGATTATAACTTATGATATGATACTGCGCGGTCACCTCAAACATTTTGAACTTTCATCGATTCCTAGTGAGCAAACTATTACCAAGTGATAAACATTTTTTACAATGTACACGGATGTTTTTTAAGGCTAAGATAATAAATTCTTTTCTTTCGGGCATCAGTGAAAAAATTATTACAAAGAGATCAGCTCCTTGAAAATGTTTGTTTTTTTAAGTGGAATTTTAATGAGCAGCTACGAATTTACGATCTGATATACTGCATCTTTTTTATTTACATGAACAGTTCGCATTCCTTTGCACTGATGAACAACTTATCACCTAGTGATGACTAATTTTACAATAGAATGAACATTTTTTTTAATTTCCACATATTTTTTTTTGCTAATGAGCAAGACCACTGGAGTTTGAATTTCAGTCACCTGGGCATACAATTTGTAAATCAATACTCCCTCGTATCCATAAAAAGCGTATTGGATTTAGTACAAAGTTATACCGGATCCGAGGGAGTAGCAAACTTACACATGCAATGCATTTTTTTCCAACTTAGAAGCTATATATGTCCCACATGTAATATCATCGTCATATTTTGAACTTTGCACCAGATTGTTTTCTTTTTCTAGAATGTCGAACTTAGATACTAGAAAAGAAATAAGTTAAGTCCATATGACCTCCTGAACTACGAGGGCAGGACTACTTTACCTCTGTAACTTCAAAACCGGGTACTTTACCCTCTGAACTTTGCAAAACCAGATAAACACTCCCCAAGGCAACCTAAGCTATTTTCGTATGCGGCTTTGCTGACGTGACGACTGACAAATGCCATAATGTCAGTTTTAGTGTGGGGATCAGTTGGTTTATATGGGTGAAAACCCCCTAAGTTTCCCTACTTTTCCTTATTATCCATTCCCCTATTATTTTCCTCCCGTTTTCCGTTCCAAAAACTAGGGTTCGTGCCCAGAGGTGAAATTAGGTAGAAGAAGAAACTCGCGCTCGTCGTGGGGGTTAATAGTGTCCCGTTAATTTAGATATTTCAATATGTTAAGCATGCTCGGGTTCAAGCTATCTTAGATTTTGGACAAGTGTATGCTATTTCTACATTGTGGTAAGCATGATAAATTCATGCTCTTTTTTAGTTTCAAGTTTTGATATGCAACTGAAGTGATAATGTTTTGTTATATATAGATCATCTCAAACTGATTACCGCCCTAAGCTGACATCGTGACAGTTGCTAGGCACCACGCCAACAAAACAGCTCGCAAAAACAACATAATGTGGTCTTTGGGGGTGACTTGTATGGTTTTGCAAAATTCAGGGGATTAAATACCCGGTTTTGAAGTTCAGGGGCTAAATTAGTCAGACTAAGGTCCTCCCCGCCTTGTCTTCGCTTCGTTGGTGCACCTAGCACCGACTAGGGGTGGGTGTTCGGTTTGGTTTAACCGAAATTTGGTTCGGTTTTTTCAGTTTTTCAATAATTCGGTTAATGAGAAATGTCAACCGAAATATTGTCGGTTTTTTAGCTAACCGACAATTCGGTCAACCGAAAACTTCGGTCCGGTTTCGGTTTAAACCAATATAACCGAACTTGTGAACTGATAATAAAATAGACAACATCAAATCATGAATTTAGTAGAATTTGCAACACATATATGACTAGAAGTCTTAAATAGAGAAACTTTGCCATAACTGAAGCTCTTGTAAGCTTTAAGTTGCATCAAAGTTTCAAAAAAACATCATACACAATATATAATAAAATAGATACGAGTGCATAACAAGATAGGTTTTGGACTATTTATCATCAATTGGGTTAACCGAGGTTAATAACCGAATAAAATCCAGTTAATTACACTTAGCAACCAAAACTAGAAATAGATAATTTGGTTTCGGCTAATTTGGTTTTGGTTTCGGTTAATTTGGATTCGGTTTCGGTTTTTTACGCCCACCCCTAGCACCGACAGAGGTTGGGTGGAGCTGTGTGGTTGTTTCGATCTAGCGACCTTGGGTTTCGATCAGCTTTCGTGTTTATAGTGTGGTTTCGAGTCTGGCTTTTCTGATCTATGATTTTAATCTTTGGGGATGGTTGCAACTCTGATGTGTTGGTTCCACAAGCTCTCTTTTGGCGAGATCTGACCGGCTCTGGTGATGAAGGGGCAAAGACGGTGGCCTGCTTTCGGCTCGTTCTACTGCTTGTTGCCGTCGCTAGGTGGTTGAAGAACCTTAGAGATCTCTGTATTACCTTGATGATTATTAATAGATTGTTGGCCATCTTGGGGTGGGGGGTGTTGTGTTAGGGCGTGTATATGGGATGGGGGGTGTTGTGTTAGGGCGTGTACAATGGGGTGACACATTCTTTTCTTAAGGCCGCCATGTAGGATAATGAGTAAAATACATCAAAGGTTCTAATTCTTTCGTACAGGTCAAAGTTAGTCTTGATTCTTTGAAACTGCACGTTTGAATCCTAATTGTTTCATAAGTGGTTCAACAAAGGTCCTAATGTGGCTCGGGCACGTGGCTACTTGGGCCCACACATGTCAGGTGACAGGGTGGACTTTCTTTTGCAAAAAAAAAACCATGCCTCCCTCTCTTCTCTCCCCCATGTCCACTCTCCTCTTTCTCTTCTTCTGCCCTTCTCTGGTCCTCCTCACCGCCAGCAACCTCCTGGCCGCACTTGCTCCGCCCCGTCCTGTCCAGGCCGTCCCCTCAGTGCCCCCTCTTCCTTGGATCCTCCCCGCGCATTCCCGCTCCCCTCATTTCTTCGCTCCCTCTCTCTATCTCCCCTCTTCTCCCACACCCGGAGTCGTCTCCTCTCCAACTCTCTGATGCCGCCGTCGCCGAGGATTTCTAGCGGGGAGGGGAAAAGCGAGATGGCAGGGAGCTTTTTGCAAAAGGGAGTCCACCCTGTCACCTGGCATGTGGGCCCAAGTAGCCACGTCGAAAGTAGACACGCGCCCGAGCCACATTAGGACTTGTGTTGAACCACTTATGAAACAATTGGGACTCAAACGTACAGTTTTAAAGAATTGGGACTAACTTGAGACATTTACGAAAGAAGTAGGACCTCCAATGCATTTTACTCTCGGATAATTGCTGATCATGTGGAGGAAAGAGGTGTGAAAAAGGCATGAGCCTTCTCTTATCTAAGAGATGATCTCGTCACAAGAAAGATAAGACAAAGAAAAGACAAACTCTCCATTGTAGTAGAATTCATTTTTTCTTAACATTTATTTTATTAATTTGTTCATCTAGGCATTAATTGTAAGATATGTTACTAAGAGATGACCTATTGTACAGTATATTTTGTTGTCTTGTTTAAACAAATAAAAAGACGGTCTTATCAACATGTTGTACATGCCCCCGTGGCTTTGCCCGTGGTTTGAGCGGAGCTGCTTCGAACCTTCCATGGTGATGTATTCTCTCCGTATAACAAAAGATGTTTCAAGTTTGTCAAAATTTGGATGTATCTAGACATGACTTAGTGTATAGATACATTCAAAGGGACGGAGGAAGTACTTGTATTTATTCACCTTGCAAGGTCACGTCCGTCCACAGTGTATTCAAGTTGATCGCATTCCCTTTCATGCTTTCGTGCCTGGTCCGTAGAAAAAAAAAAGAGACGAGAGGTCAGCACAATGAGTATGATTATCTTATCCTTTCACGAGAGAGAAAATACTCACTCCGTTACATAATTTTTATCGAAATATTACATGTATTTAGACGTCTTTTAAGAATAGATATATCCATTTTTGAATAAATTTGAGATAAAAAATATGAAACGGATAGAGTAGCCCGGAAATCAATATCGTACTAGCCATCGGACGAAGTAGATAAATTTGACGAATATTCTAACTAGATTAAACAGATACACAGTACTCAGCAGTATATAGAAAGTAACCTGCAACATGAGAAATTTAGCACTATTGCAACAAGTCCTAACAAATTATTATTCCTACATTAAGGGATGAGACTATAACCGGGCATGGCAGCTCGGCCTGGAAAACTATTTGGGCCACGCTCGGGCTTTATTTTGCAGCTCGAAATTGAATCGTCACGGCCTTTCTCTCCTCCGTGAGGCAGCCCGACCTCAGAAAACTACTGTACTTGCCCCTAAAAAACCAAAAAACTACTGTACTCAAGGATTACACCCAAAAAAAAGAAAACTACTGTACTTGCCCCTCGAGTCCCCCAGACTCGTCCTGTACGCATATCCCATTATAAAGCTCTTTACGCTATGTTTTTCATGAGAGTAAATACACTCGCAGTTGTATAACTATTGAAAAAGGCGTGCCAATTTAGTACTAATTTTATAGAACTGTTATGTTTGAGATTTTTTTCGAACCGGAGTCCCAAGGACTCGATCTATTAATCAAGAGGATTAGAGTTGCCTAGTTAATATACGGAAAACCAGGCAAAACCGTAACAAACATCCGTGGCACCGTCATGGAACATGACCGCACCAAGAACCACACTGGCCGACCTGGTCACCCACACTCACTCAACGCACGCAGTTGAGAAGATAGCCGTCCAGATTGCTCGCAGAAGTAATCGTCATCACACACACTCGTCCTGAGCTGGCGACTCCGACTTCCCCCACAAACGCCCATGAACGGGTCACCGCCTCTACACGCACGCAAGCTCGTGTCAGCCCATGCTAAATAGTCGGGCACTCATGCTAGCGACTAAGTGGCGCCGATTTTGATATCGAGCTTCGAAGGGACAATATGCAAGGCTTGCGCCGAATAGGAACTCCGCAGATCGGAACACCCATCACCAAGTCATCGTCATCACACATCACTCCTCCGAGCCGGCGTCTCCGACTTCCGAGCGACGAAGCAAAACAAACCTTAGAGAGCCATCGAACACATCGGAAGGACCGACTACCAAGAACCATCGCCGCAGTCCAAACTCCACTCGACCGTCGTCGTTGCCACAAGAGACGCCAACGAACTCCACGCAGCCAGGTGCCCACAAACCACGGGTCCCATGGTCGATGCCTCCTCCACAAGCGATGCCTCCAAGGAGGGAAGCGACGCAGCCAACACCACTATCGCCCGATCCAAAAAGGATTAGGGATTCCCCCAGAGCTCGGCCAGCGAGGAGAGGGTAGGACCAGGCCAAACCAACGATGCCTCCAAGGAGGTGAGCGACGCCCGCGAACGTCGCCATCGCATGCTCCAGCCAAGGACGGAGCTCGCCTTTTGCTGAGGCCTGACCTACTTGCTCCTCACACAAGCAGCCACACCTTGCAAACCACCGCACGCACGCACATGAAGGAGTGGCGCCAGAACCACAACTGCAGAAGACCGCCAAACCCGCAGAAGCAAAAACTTCAACGCGAGCCAAGCCAAGAAACGCCACCGACCACCAACCACACACGCCACCGCCGCTGCATCTGAGCTCCTAGGCCCAGATCCGGTGGGATCCAGCCCGCGACGAAGCCCAGCCGCAGGAGGCACTGCGCCGCCCACAACCATCTCGCCCGTTGCAACCCGTCGCCTGATGGAGCTGCGTCGTTGGCCTCTGCTCGGAGACACCGCACGTCCAGCCCCCGCACCGCCCGAGTGAGCCCCGCTTGCCCTGCCACCACGCCGCTAGCCCCCGCCGTCGGCCGCCGGCCCTTGCGCGCAGTGTCTCCCACGGCTGCCATCTTGTGCGCCACCCGCCCTCAGCGCCACTTGCCGCCATCTCGCGCCGATCCCGCGAAGGAGAAGATGCCCCGCCGCCGCCGTCCTATAGGGCCGCCAGACTTGGCCGTTGGATCTCTCAGGCGGCAGCGAGGAGGAGGCTGACTGAAGGAGAAAGCTGGTGGCGGCTAGGGTTGGTCGCCTCCCGAGCCGCCCCGTGAGGAGCGACGAGAGGGCCCGTTATGTTTGAGTTTTAATTCAATTTAAGTTGTACATTGTAGGTCTAAACGTGGCAGTGGTCAAAGCGCCACTAGATCCTTGAGGGCAAATTTAGGACTGGCGATATACGACTTAAATTGAATTAGGATCCAAATATGAACTTTTATATAAATAGGACTAAATTGACACACCTCCAATAGTTATAGGACTGTGGTGGAATTTTACTCTTCTCATAATTGGATCGAGGCAAGGGTGCGGGCTATTATCCAATCCATGGGACCGGACCTAGGTAAAGATGAGTACCATACCGTATCGAGGCTACATAATCTCATCCCTCAACACTAGTGATTCTTCAGCGAGTGAAACCAGGCCAATCGTAATATAATCTTCTCTGATAGTGTTGATTTGTTGGTTAAAATGTTCATACCATTAATCGATAATAACATATTACTCCCTCCGTTCAACAAAAGATGTCTCACGTCGGCTAAAATTTGAATGTATCTACACATGACTTAGCGTATAGATGCATTTAAATTTGGTCAAAGCTAGACACTTTTGTTAGACGAAGGAAATATATTATCTCCTCCCAACTTGAAGTTCTGCATGGTTGTATATTGATCATTCTACTTTCTCTTTTCGTTTAATATTTGTCGTATAGTCAACAACCACTGCATGAAAGGAGCTGACGTTCCTACACACAGATATGGACGGAAGCGCGCATTCACTTACGTCTGCCGTGACCGCAAATCCATCCTCTTCTCCAGGTCCAGGACGACAGACACGTCACTAACTGACGCCTGACTTCTTTCTACTCCAAGAGAAGAGAAAGCCCAAGAGAAAAACCGTACCAATTCGGCACTTTTCTTGCTCCGTATTTCCTTTCCATCCCTCGATATAATAAGCTCCCAAGGGCCCAAAGCCCCAAACCCTCCCCCAAATCCCCAATCCTGCTCCACCCACTTTCCACTGCTCCGACTCTCCTCCTCTAGCCAGTGGAACGAGCGCGAGCGAGGGACACCGGAGTCCGGAGATTATGAGCTCTGCGGCGGCGATCGGGGCGGGGAAGGCCGTGTGCGTCACCGGCGCGTCGGGGTACATCGCGTCCTGGCTCGTCAAGCTGCTCCTCGCCCGCGGCTACACCGTCCGCGCCACCGTTCGGGACACCGGTGAGAGCGGCTTGCATCAATTTTTGGTGGAATCTTTACCCGACGTAATAATTGGTTCTCGCTCGAATCGGCTCCCATGTGTGACTCGATGAATTGGGGTGTGGGGATCGGGTTCTGTATATCGGCTGAATTTTTCTTTCTGAGGAATTTATATCGGCTGATTTTAGCATGGTAAAATTGGAACCAATGTTGGATTATTTCTCTGTCCTCTTATCCACAAGCACGAGTGTGATTGGGAATTTGCCACCCTTAGGCCCTTAATGAAAGGACGAAGCTGCTGAGTGCTGACACTCTTATATAGCATTAGGGTACTGTTGTGAAGGACGATGCTGGCATATCATTCATATCTCAGTACTGCAGTTTTATTTTAGTCAAGGCCGCAAGGCACTAAGTGCCATGCATTCCGACTTGTTGATAAAAACCATGGGGAGGTTCAGCTCTGCTCAGTGTTCATAATAGTGTTGCTAGCGTCCAATTTTTTTTTTCTCCTGACAGCAGTTGCTGGCGTCCAAGTTGATCAGTCACTCTATCAGTTTCTTATTGTGTTTGATAAGTGGTCTGCGAACCTCATTTTTGTATTTATCGTTGAGATGTTAGGAGTTCATAATTAAGAGAAAATTGAACCAGACTAGTGGTAGTTGGAATGTTCTTCAGTGCTTTTTTTCTTATGTAACATACACATCTAATAGTAGCAACTAACTTTTCCTTTTCCTTCAGATGACCCCAAGAAAACATTGCACCTGCATGCCTTGGATGGAGCTAAGGATAGGCTGCACTTGTTTAAAGCAAGCTTATTAGAAGAAGGCTCTTTTGATGCTGCCATTGCTGGTTCTGAGTGTGTGTTCCACACGGCTTCTCCCTTTTACCACAATGTCAAAGATCCCAAGGTTAGTGTCATGAAATTTCTGTGCAAAATCACAAGCAGCATATGTTCCGCTCTTGACTTCAAGATATAAGTGATCACATGACAACATACTTCCATTAAAAAGTGTTGCGTCATTGGAGTATCAATATGTACAGGTTTAGTGCTTCTGTTACTAGAACAGCTTTAAGGATGAAAGTTTATTCATGTGCTTCTTCACTGTATTTGAACATATGCATTGTTCTTCTGCATGTCACCTAGAGATCGACCTGTCCTTCAGGTCTTCCCAGTACGCTATATCCCTCCTTTGATGTGTTGCCGCATCTGTACTTGTCAATGCACTATTGTTATAAATTATACGTGTGTGTGCTTCAATTATAGTCTTTTTGTTGGAAAGCGTCCACTAACCACCATACCACCATGGCCACCTCTATTTGTTTGCGCCATGTGTTTGTGACTAAAATTTTATAAGAAATGTCAATTAGTAAATTTAAATTTTCCTTTCGAATATTACAACTTCTTAGGAAAACTAGATCTCCAACAAGGAGCACCTTTCCAACCTTGTTGGATGTCACAGAGTAATAACGGTTTCACTAAGGAGTTTTATGTTGTCTTGCTTTATAGATGTATGTATATCTTTCAGGCTGAGTTACTTGACCCAGCGGTCGAAGGAACACTTAATGTTCTACGTTCCTGCAAGAAAGCTTCTATTAAAAGAGTGGTCGTAACATCCTCCATGGCTGCTGTTGCCTACAATGAGAAACCAAGAACTCCTGATGTAGTAGTTGACGAGACATGGTTTTCACATCCAGAGTTGTGTGAAAAGAACCAGGTAATATGCCTTTAGGTGCCAAGAAACTAGAGTGGCAACTCGAATTAATAAATATAATCTGGCTCTGATTGATCTATGTATTTACCATCCTGCCTGCATCCAAATGCCCTTGTTTTGTGTACTTGATGATGTACATGCGAATTCTGCAAAGATGACATGCATTTCGATGCCTGTACTGAAATTTGGATATGTTTTTCTTAGGATAAGTCATAAGAGGGTGATATCATTGTTGTTGAATAATCTTTGTTTTTGTAGTTCCATACTGGGATGTAGGTTGAGGCCGATGAAATACATAATGCATACTGAGAAGTTCAGGAAGAGGAAAGGAACTGTCAATTGATATTGTTCCATCTTTATTTGGGCGTCATATTTAAATACTTGGTTAAGCAAATACTTAGATCATATGTGATGGATAATCAGTCTATGTCTTCTGCTACTAAAACAATTGCAAAAGAGCTCGACATTAGCACATTGGTATGTCAAGATTGTGCTGAATGTAACATAATGTATAGATGTTGAAGCGACATATATTCGTTTCACTACTATTGCCATATAACTGACACCTGAACTTCTCATTATAATTCCAACAATTTTTTATGGGGATGAGCATTAGATTCCTGACTGCAAGCTTGGTTATAATTATGTGTTCCAAGTTCCAATAGAGTTTTCCCGATACTTATTAATCTGACTTGTAAAGTAGAGATTTTGTAACATTTTTTTCCTTTATTTATCTTTTTTTATATAGGTCTATCAAATATCTACTTTAACTTCCTTTTCTATTTCCATTATGAATCACTGTACATCATCTGTATTCCCATCTGTTTCCTGAACGTTCATTCTGCTTCAGCAATGGTATGTCCTATCCAAGACCCTTGCTGAGGATGCTGCATGGAAGTTCTCAAAAGATAATGGATTTGAAATGGTTACAATAAACCCCGCAATGGTCATCGGTCCCCTGTTGCAGCCTACACTGAATACTAGTGCTGAAGTAATACTGAAGCTAATCAATGGTATGTGGCTTGACCCATAAAATTTTCTGAACTGAGCTCTATGTAGAGGGACCTCTTTGACACCGTTCTGTATTTGTCATCTGTTTGAGAGAAGAAAAAAAAACACTATTAGGCATTAGGACAATGGTTCTATTACTCACATAGGAGATGCAAACAAGCTAAAAATCCAAGCAACGTTTAAATATGTTTCTTCTCTTTCTTTGTTTTGTTTTGGAGACTGACATAAGCAGTATGACTATTGCCATATTGGAATAATTCTACTCTTTGCTGTTATCTTAAAGCCGCAAGTTACATGTATGCTGAATGTTATCAGGACCATGTTTAATTTGCTTGGATTGTATTGCCACATATGTGGACAGTAGATTGTTTGCCTATAGACTATAGTACCTTATCTATATCGTGGCTTTGCTTCCATTTCTTTGAGCACTTGGAGCTGTTCTTTATTTTGCTTCAGTGCGTTCTAACTGGGGAATATACCTGTTTGATTCTTACCATGAAATTATTCTCATTTGCATGCAGGATCATCTTCTACATACCCTAATTTCAGCTTTGGATGGATTAATGTTAAGGATGTTGCCCTGGCACATATCCTTGCATATGAAGTTCCTTCAGCAAACGGAAGATATTGCATGGTTGAAAGAGTTGCTCACCACTCGGAGATTCTCAAGATCATACATGAATTGTATCCCAACCTTCCAGTTCCAGACAAGTAAGTTAATATTGTTTGCAAGTGTTCTCTCAAGTGACCCCCATGGAATTGAATCTAGAACAGTGTAGTGTTGGATATCATTAGTATGTTCGTTGTTGTTGAGGCTTGATGGACTGGCCAGAATAAGTGGTATTCCTATCATGTCAGTGTACTTCACAAACTACTGCTTAATATGTTCCTTTGCACAACATGGGACTACAGTTTCTCATTTTCCTTTTTCCTTTTGTGCAGGTGTGCGGATGACGGGCCATTTGTGCCAACCTACCAGGTATCGAAGGACAAGATAAGAAGTTTGGGCTTGCAGCTGATTCCCCTGGAGACAAGCATCAAGGAGACTATCGAGAGCTTGAAAGAGAAGGGATTTCTTAGCCTTTGAGTCTTTGAGCCATCTTTGAAACACAGCGAAGGCATCATACTTTGTCTGTTTCGACATGCATACATACATGTCTTTTAAGACTTTAAGTGCACTTGTGTGTTGTTAAGAATGCATGCATGTCGGTAAAGTGCGTAGTTTTGTGGGTTGTACCATGAACTGAAATAAATGACTTCGTGGCTCTGTTGCGTATTTGCGCTTTCAGGGACCCGAGACGTGCATAATCGGCGGCAGCCGCGGCGGATCGATACCTGTGTCTCCAGGAAAGCCATGGCTTGATCTTTTGTTAGCTTGCGTAGTACTAAAGCCGAGGCGGTGCCTTTTATGGCATTTGCACCTAAGATGGTACGATGATAGCCACACAAATCTTCACATGCGTATTTACGCTTTCATGGACCCGAGACGTGCATAATCGGCGGCAGCAACGGCGGATCGATACCGGTGTCTCCAGGAAAGCCATGGCTTGACCTTTTTGTTAGCTTGCGTAGTACTAAAGTCGAGTCGAGGCGGGTATTTGCACCTACGATGGGAAAGCCATTTGATCTTTATGTTAGCTTGCTGAGGCGGTGTCTTTTATGGCATTTGCACCCACGATGGTAGCCACACAAATCTCCACATGGATATGCTAATGTATAAGCCTCGCTATATGCATGATTAAGATAAAGGTGTTAGATACACAGATCTTTTTGGACGGGACCCTGACAACATTTTCTTTTCTCTGTCCTTACTTTTTCTTTTACTTGATTCTCTCTCATTTGTGTCAACCACAGCACATGCATATATATATATATATATATACACAGTATCTTATCAATTTTTAAGTACATTATGGTACATGAGAGTACTTTGTCAATTTTTAAGTACATCGTGTACTGAGACAAGTACATCTTACGGTACATTACATATATCCCAAAAAAATCACAATATGTACATTTGTCAAAACTTGGTACCTCTTGTGAAACGTGTACATCATCGTATGGTACATGACATGTACCTTAACTTTTTTTAAGTATCTCATCATATCGAGATTGTGTACATCAACTCATAGCAGTACATCATGTACCAGGACAAAATCACTAAGAAACAAATAATAATACATAGATCAAATAAATTTTAGAAGGTTCTTAAAGCACCGAGGTACAAGAAAAATTAGTACCTCCCATGGTACATGATGGTACTCAAAAATCAGAACACAAACATCAAAGAGAAACCAAAAGATTCAAAGAAGAAACCATGAGATCTCGCAAGGGCCGAGACCACACAAAGGTGATGGGGGCGGAGGCCGAAGGAATCCTGGAGGGGCCGAGACCACACCGGTGGCGGCGACGGTGGAGGACGAGACGGCGAGGCAGGCGAGTGGCGAGGCCGCCAACGTACACGCCCACGACGAGCCTGAAAGATCGGTATGGTCGACTAGAAGGGGGGGGGGGTAAAAAGACGACAAACAAATTTTAACATTTTCATTTTCTTTTCTAAAAATATACAAACACTTAATCCTAGGGTTTGCTAGATCCTGTAAAGGTAATGCAACCCTACTATGAAGTGCAATAGCCGAAGCACTAGCCGAAGCAAAGGATAGACAAATAGGTAACACAATTAAGTAAAGGAGCAAGAATGATACCACACGGGAGACGAAGATTTGCTCTGGAGTTCCACCTTTTGGGAAGGTGTACGTCTCCGTTTGGAGGAGTGCTCTACATAAAGGTAAAGGCGACACAAAGGTTCACTCTACTCTCCTCTCACGACACCACAAAGACGATGTGAGCTCCACTAATGGTTTCCTTAAGGTGAATGCCGAACCTTTACAAGCAAGGAGAAGAACACAAATCCTCAACTTAATTGGAGGCTTCTTTTCGATTCCTCAAGCACCTCCTCACAAGATTGGAGGCCTTGAATAGACACCTTCCGGCTAGGGATTCCAAAATCCCAAGAGTAACAAAATCCACCAAGGAAAACGAGAGGAATCAAATTTTGATTTGGTTAAACCCTAGATCGAGCTCTTCTCAACCCTTCCTCAAAGTATTGGCTAGGGGGATGAACTAGGGAGAGAGATCTCGAGATTTGAAACTTATGGATGTGAAGAACAATGGGGGATTCAGAGTTAGAGCCGTTGGGGACGAAGACCCCCTTTTATAGGGTTCTCCGAAATCTGCCCGTTATGTACAATTTCAGCACAGGACGGTACTACCGCCGGCGGTAGTACTACACCAGTACCGTGCCGGTGCAGTTGTAGTCCAGTAGCGTTTTTGCTACCCCTAGCACTGGTGCGGCACTGGGGCGGTACTACCGGCCTGGATACAGACCGGCACTGCCGCCCTGGAAAGAAACATGCAGAATCCTTAGCTCTTTGAATTGGCTTTCGTCAATCTTCACCGGTGGGATTGTAGGCTATTTTGGTGGGTGCAATATGTTGGGTGTAAGTACGTGAAATTGATTCACCCAAGCCTTCCCAAATGGACTCTCTCTTTATAGTACGGATTTTTCTACGACTCAATAAAATAAAAAGGCGTAATTTCTTCTACGCTTTTTTCCTTTTTGAGGGCTACAAACCGTTTCACTTGATTCTATATAACTTCTGAAAATACTTAGCACACAGTCAATCTACATGTCATGTTGTCATTAACACCAAAACTCATTAGGGATCGAAATGCCCTTTCAGAGCCCTGCATGACAAGGAGTCGCCCGGCCAATCAATATTTACAGCCGGAGATCTTGCGCCTGGAGTAGAGGGATGAGCATGCGTGAGGGAGAGAAAAAAAAAGAACAGTGGAGAGATGAGAGAGATGGAGTGGGGAAACTAGGCAAAGTAAGGGGGCAGCGTGGGGAATCCGGCGGAGGTGCAGTACATGGCAGAGGATTAGGATTAAGGCAGAGAATTAAGAAAAAGTGGGGACACGTTTGTGGCTATAATGGTGGGTGCAGTACATGACAGTTGAGCGACGGAAAAAAAAACTCCTCTCTATTTTATGAACGAGCCGGTGACAATAGCCAACCGAAACACTAGAGCCACCTGTCCTCTTACATACTCCCTCTGATCCTAAATTCTTGACTCAAATTTTCCCAAATATGGATGTATCTATTTTTAAAAAGTATCTAGATACATGTAATATTTTGACAACAATTTAGGATTAGAGGGAGTACTTCCGAAGGGGTAGGCAACATTATGAGCCTGTGGAAACTAAAGGAGAGTGACGTGGTGTTTGCAAAACTTTACTTTAATCAAACATGCATGACGCCATCCCTGTCTCCCTTTTCCACAAACCGGAAAAGGTCAACAACACAAGCACCTCGTTGGCTATGTGGTTCTATGGTGAAGGAGGCATTGTTGTCCAGTGAGAAGTAGCAAAGCGGCAAGCATGAGCTCATGGAGTCGGGGAAGAAGAAGCAGGTGGTGTGCGTGACAGGCGCGTCAGGGTACGTCGTGTCGTGGATCATCAAGCTCCTCCTCGCCCGCGGCTACACCGTGCGCGCCACCGTCCGTGACACTGGTAATTAATAACCAAAACTAAACTGTATATATGATCTGGTGTCTCACCAAAGGTGTGTAATCAGCTGTGAAATTTGATTAATAAGTTTCGTGATTTTTCAGATGACGCAGAGAAGACGGCGCACCTACGTGCCATGGACGGAGCTGAAGACAGGCTTCACCTGCTCAAGGCAGACTTGCTACAGGAGGGCTGCTTCGATGCCGCGGTCCACGGCTGCGACTGTGTGTTCCACACCGCTTCACCGGTTCTTCAGAATTTCACTGATCCACAGGTTTGTATTTACTTTACAAATTCCTCCATTTTCTTCTTGGTAGACCACAAAATTGTCTCAAAAGATGCGTTCTGTTTTCAGGCACAGTTAATTGACCCGGCAGTCAAGGGGACACTGAATGTGCTGGGTTCCTGCAGCAAAGCTGAAGCAGTGAAGAGGGTAATTGTGACTTCTTCCATGCTGCTGTTAGACTAAATGCGAAGCCCAGAACACCTGATGTAGTTGTTGATGAGACGTGGTTTTCCGTCCCCCAAATTTGTGAGAAAGCTCAGGTTTCAAACTGTATTGTACTCTCACTCTCCTGCATTACTCATCAACTAATGCCTTACTCTGATACTAGTTCATTCTTGCACGTCAATTTGGACCACTTTTGATTCAAAACTCATAACGGAATTTTATTTTTAGCGATGGTATGCCCTGTCCAAGACTCTTGCGGAGGAGGCCGCTTGGAAGTTCTCAAACGATTATGGAATTGAAGTAATCACAATAAATCCAGGATGGGTCATAGGGCCCCTACTGCAGCATAAGTTGAACATTGGGGCTGAAGCAATACTGAAACTAATCAATGGTAAACTTTGCCATTGGATATAGCACCCCCTTTATCAATCCCTAATCTTGAAATACTATGCTGTTCTCTTTGATTAGCAACAAGAAACAGGTGAAATTTTACTAAACTGTTCTTGCAGGAGCACCCACATATCCTAATTTATGCAATGAATGGGTAAACGTCAAGGATGTTGCCATGGCACATGTCCTTGCTTATGAAGTTCCATCAGCAAATGGAAGATATTGCTTGGCTGAGAGAGCTGTGCACCATTCTGAGCTTGTAAGGATCATAAATGACATGTACCCGTCCATTCTGCTACCAGACAGGTTAGTTGTGTTCATCACAAACAAGCATTCTCTCAAGTCAGTCTTACCATAACTAAAAAAAATATCAAGACTATGCTGTGGTGTTTGCCTTTCTGTTTGTTCCATGCTTATTTAGGCAGTAATTATTAGTTTCTGTATTGCCCTACATCGGATTCAGATGGGAACATTCTAGTATGATGTTCTAAGTTGCAATTTCAGACTTGCTAAATTACTAATATTACTTTTTCAATGGCAAAAAATAACAAATTATTTCATTCAGATGTGCAGATGACAAGCCGTTTGTCCCAAGCTTCCAGGTCTCAATGGGCAAGATAAGAAGCTTGGGCATGGAGCAGCTGATTCCCCTGGAGACAAGCATCAAGGAGACTATCGACAGCTTGAAGGAGAAGGGCTTTCTTAGCTTTTGAATTGAGTCATCTGTGCACAAAGAATTGCAATTACTTCCAATGCAGATCTGTAGCAGCAGTAGGAAACATTAACCACTGCGTTGCTTGTATTGTAGTAATAATTTGGGCTATCCACCTAAATTATGTCATCTCATTTTTATTTTTATGGAAATTTTGAACTAAGGGATATTTAGATACATGCCACTGCAACATGCCCATTTTTTTTCTGACGTGGTAAAATGAACCCAGAATTTCTCAATTCAAAAGTTGACAGCAGATGAAAACGTAAAATAGGACTATACAAGGAAAAGCAAAGCCTTCAGAGACCAGAAGCGAGCATTACAAACTTCGAACCACTTCACTGGAAGGCCTTTTCTAGGCAATTTCCATCAATTTTGGAATGATGCGGGAAGTCACTCGGCATATCCTCAGCTTTCAGACCAGCGCCTCTCAACGTGTGGACAACTTCCTTGTGGACAACATCGTTTCCTTCAGGTGTCAGATGCAGTCCATCACTGAGAGATAAAAAAACAATTACTATTAATGCGCTAATAGCTGGTCTGGAGGAGCTTCTGTTCCTTAAGTAGGAACTAGGGATTGCTGACAGCCGCTTTGTAGGTCTCAAAGAACTAAGCTGATTTGACAAGTTACTTGGAAGAAGTTGATAATTGGAGTTTTCCTAGTTCCCAATTATATGAGTAATTATTAATGCGCCAATGTTATCTTAAATCCCAACGAAAATGCACAGTACTATACCACCGCATCAAGTGGCAAATTTTGGTGGTAGGAAAAACATATCGATGCACATGACATAGTCAAAATTTCCAAGCTAGATTTTTGCTACAGAAATACCCTTATCTTGCATTAGTGAAAATTAAAGCAACTAAGTTATCTCAATTTTATTCTATAAGAGTGAACAGCCTGAATAAAAGAAAACACTTTTTAAGACAAAACATCTAATCTTTATATAAAATGGTAACAGAGGATGTTATTGCATGTGCGATACACAAATAAGCTTAGTTAGTTACTAGGAAGATACAAAATCAAGGAATCCCAGTGGTAAATATTAAATTCACCTTCACTGATACCATAAGAGAAAGTGTAAATAAATTATACCTTCAAAAAGATAAGTAAACCTAAAGCATTACCTCAAGTAAAGTTTCTGCCACCCTTCAGTTGCTTGCATCTTTGACCAAATATCGATGCAGTGTATATCCATTTGTCTGGCTAGTTCTATGCATTGACCTGCATAGACACCAGCCATTTCATTTGTCCTTTCAGGGAGCCTCCGCGCGTCTTTTCCATATAGTGATCTTCAGGAAAAATAATCAACAATTAATATGCCTGTAATGAAGTCAATAGGGCTTGTGGAAAATGAAACATGTCAGTAACTGAACATACTTAAAATGGCAAAATAACAAATGGATTCTAATATTTATTATCTCCAGTGTTCCCACAAAAAAGGGACATCCATTATTCTAGTACTCCAGAATAGACAATAAAAAAGTTTAAGTAGAACTGACAGGAAATTAGATATTGGATATTTTCTGACTTAATAACAGGTCCAGATCAGTGCCAAGACTAAACAGTTTTGAGCTAGATTGTTAGCTGCATAGCAAAAGCATTTTCATATTTTGAGCTTGGTGCAGGATTTAATACTTCCGTTTTCTGCATATTATTTTTATATATTTGCTTTTCAGTGTGTCACTGAAGTTGCTAGAGCAAACATGATTCGCTCAACAGGAGAAAGGATGCCAACCGTGCATATCTTTCTCTTCCATCTTCATCAATAGGTGGTGGGGTGATCAGCAAAATCACCATGGACTTGGAATAATCCTGTATTGAGATGAGGTAAATTTCACATCGAAAGATCATTTGAAGGAACGATACTTGATTTTCGCTCAAAAAACATATTGACCAATTATAACACCAGTTGTAAATTTACCTCAGGATACATTATGATATAAATTAGACTATCTTTAACAACGACACACATTTCACTAATGTCAACATCAATGTTTTCTGATCCTATATTTAGTTAAAGGCACTTCAAGAAGTTGATGAGTTAAAAATGACATCAACTCTTAACTGCAGATTCCAGAAGAAAAAAAATCAACAAATAGTGAGCAAAATATGAATGATGCTATTTAATCTTCCTACCCTAGTTAATCACAATAGGCAATCTAGCAAGGTGTCATCCTAAGCAGCCATTCCACAGTTTCACACATGTATACCTCTATGCAAGCAGAACCTGGAAAGCTGTCCATGATTCTAGCCAATCTAAAATTGCTTCAACCCAGAGTTACAATACAACATGTAAAAGCAAGTGTACACTTCAAATAGTCTTAAACATTATTTTATCTTTGAAGATGATATATTGGTCCTTACTACTTGTACACCAGAGCATTTCATACTTTAAACACCTGAACAAAACAGTTTTAATTTGTTAGCAAAAATACTACATGTATATCCTCCTACACAACCTCTCTATGTTTCCAATCGTCAGCATTGCGAGTCATTTCAGTGAAGTATAGATTATACCAACGCTCCAAGAGAGCTAGAAGGGAGCGGGGGCACAAAAATAAACAGAGCTACTTTCTAGTGTTTGAAATGGATCTGATTGAACAACTTAACCTAGGAGGATAAATGAAAATCAGAATCAACAAGTTTTTAGAGAAATCAGTGAGCGCTGCCGCTGTCCCAACAAACTTCAAAACAAATTGAGAACTCAGAAGGATGCTGACAATAAATTTTGGCAAACTCATAACCATAAGGCTTCATAACAGAAACTAATTTAAATCAATGCAGACAAGAAAGAAGCTTGGAGATGTAAGCATTTTGATCATTATCTGCAGATGAACATATGATATCTATCTAGCAGTCATCTCCATTTAACACTCGTTAAACAGTACAAACTTCATAACACATATGTACTTGTTCAGCAATACATACTTTCAACACAAATCTATTTGTTCAGAAGTACAGAATTGGAACATAAATATATTTGTTCAGCAGTACACAGTAGTAGAATAATCCAAAATCCCAAGTGGCAACATGTTCATAGATTTTTAGAAGAACAAAGTTTCTTAAACTGTGAAAGCGTTGTTTGGCTGAAACAGGTATCTAGATAAGTCATTACTTTATTAGTTTTAACATATCTCAGTTCCCAACCAAACTAGTTTGTTAGATGGTTAGCCTCAAAAACAGGTTTAGTTGAACTAAATATGATTTTCGGTTCTCTAAAACTCAAGATCCACACAATACGCTAACTGTACGAGCATACAACCTAACGTAATTTCAGATTACTTGAGTACACATTCCTTGCAGTATAGTATATTCTAAAAAACAAGTTTAAAACTTGATCGACTAAATATGTAAGTGGAACATGTTGATTAACAATAGTGAAGATGAAATAACTAAATATGGCTGTAATAAAAGTATGGACTGATTAAGAACATAAAGGGGGACAATTTACCCTCAGATGATTAACAATTTTTTGGAGATTCTGTTTATACTCTTCAACTGGAACATGTTGGCGCTCACTTGTTCGCCCTAAAAGGGCTGCATCATTAGCACCAAAGAATATAGTCGTTGCAACAGGTGGTACACCAACCTGCACAGGAGTATTGATTTACCACACATCAGCAAGTATGATGTATGTATGATCCCGTAATTCAACCTGAGCTGGATGCAAACGGTTCGTGCCAGGGGAAAGATGCGTTGGATCAAGAAGAGAGCCCATCGCGTGTTGTACCCACCATAGCCTCTGACAACGACATCCGCCTGATACAGAGAAAAATCACAAGATTCTGTCTCAGGATACCTCAGGAAACGAAGCAAGAAACAGAGTCTGAGTAATCAAACGTCGGGAAGGAGTATTCCCAGTT
The DNA here is from genome assembly GCF_000005505.3 of Brachypodium distachyon. Classification (NCBI taxonomy): domain Eukaryota; kingdom Viridiplantae; phylum Streptophyta; class Magnoliopsida; order Poales; family Poaceae; genus Brachypodium; species Brachypodium distachyon. The sequence continues at coordinate 11,920,825 of NC_016132.3, read as the reverse complement.
GTACCAGGAAGAAATGTGTGTACGCTCCAAGGGAAGGGGGGCGAATCGAGGCCGGTGGTTTGTACCTTGCGGGAGTAGGTGTCGGTGAGGGCTGCTCCCCAGCCACCGGGGCGGAAGGACTGTTCGGTGATGGAGTCGCCGAAGAGCACCAGCCGCGGCCGCAACGTTTCTGCCAAAAGCCAAAAAGGGAGAGAAACTAGATGAGGAAGACTGTAATTGCCTAATTGGAGAGAGTGACGGCGGTGAGGGAGAAGAGGACGATAGTAGAGGAATGTAGCGACTACCTGAAGCGTCGGCGAGGCAGACGGGAGGGTGGCCGGCAGACGGGGCCGCCGTCGTGGGGCAGGATCCGGGCGTCGCCATGGAGGCTGACGAAGTGACGAGTGACTACCAAAACTACTCTGCTTCCCGTGGAGTTTAGAGAGACCCCCCTGGAATTAGGTCGCTAAAATGGTGCTTGTTGCTTAATGATTTGGCAACAGATCCAGCTACTGAGTTTTCTATAAGAAATAGTAACGGACTCTTTATTCATTTATGGTCATTTTAATCTGAGTGAATACCACTTTTTATATTCTGTTTTAAACCTGTGACAGTGTTAATCTCATTTTGAATTGTGTGTCACATTTTGCCCTCTAGAGACAAATCAGTAGGAGCAAACAACATGACGCCCCAACACTAGGAGGTCCAAAGGAACAATGGCTCCAACGGTCCTCTCGGCCCTCCGGGTCGCCGCTCCCCGCCGCCCGTCCTTCTTGCCCCTCCGCCGGTCACCGCTCCGGTGCCAGCGCCCAGCTCCACGCCGTCTGCTACTCCGGCGGCGGCGCCCAGCTCATCAGTCGCTGCCCCGTTATGGCTGCAGGCGGCTCGCAAGCTCCAGTCCTTTGTCGACCAGATTACGCCAGAAGCTTCCGTGGATAACGTGGTTCCTTCCGCGGAACCTGTATCGTACTCCTTGTTCTTCTCGGACCTTTGTGAGGCCGGCTACTCGCGTTTGGAGGCTTTTCAAGCTATCCGTTTCGAGCTGGGTCCCGATGCTTGTCACCCATGGCGGAGTTCCTCTGTGCTTTTCCGGAATTCCTTCCTCTGGATCCCCCGCCGACACCTTCTGATGACCTTCCGCTGCTGGATTATCGCTCGGGACAGTCCTTTGCCAAGTCCATCTTCGCTAAATTTCGCCAGCCGGTGCATCCGCTTTGTCAATCCTTCAAATTTTCCATGGTGGTCTCCTTTGGTCGTGCCGATTTCTGGCTCTCCCCTGCTTCTATCGCGCAGGTGCTCGAAGCTGCTATTGGAGGTCGTGCGGCTCTGTTCCAAGTTTCCCTGATCCGTGATAGGGTTTTCAAATTCTCTCTCTGTAGCAAGCATGTGGGCTTTCAAGTCCTTGCTTATTGCTCCTTCTCTTGCATGCACCTCAAGTGCTACTTCCACCTCTGGAGCAATGGTGGTCCTAATTGGCAAGTGGAGTTCAAATCCTGGCTGGCGGCGGAGGAGGCTGAATGGTCAGTTGTGCGGGCTAACAGGCGTCGTGTTGCCAATGCTTTCCAAGCCATGGATCTCGCTGCTCGTTTTGGCGTTCGGCCCATCCTAAGACCTGCCGGGATGCCGGCTTCGGGTCGACGACTCTCCTTCGCTCCGGCGATCGCCTTTGAGGCTCGCTTGGGCTACGATGACCCTTCTGCGCGCCCGGTTCAGGACTCTTTCCTCGTTGGTTCGATTTCTGTTCCGATGATTCCGGCGGCTCGTCGGGCGGCGCCGCCGTCCTCCATTGTTGCTTGTGGTAACGGTCCTCCGAAGCTTTCGCTCTCCCATTCATGTGCTGAGGTGACTACTCGTGCTGCTGACGTGGTTGAACCCGCTGACACGCTTTCCCCGCTGCGGCGCACGTCTCTGCCCGCTGACAATCGTCATGATGTTGTGGTCGCGTCGGGGGCCCGCGGATTGACCCATCTTCCTTGCTTCGTCCGCCCAATGACGTGTGGGCCAACTTGGGGGTCTCCCGCGTGTCTTCGCCGGGTTTTGTGAGCGGCTCCAGGTCTATGACTGCTAGCTTCACCTTTCGCCGCCCTGTCAACTCGTGCTCCCGCCTCCGGCCTCTATCTCGGAGACACGTCGCCACGGTTTGTCAGCTGCCTCGGGGTGGCTTGCTGAGTTGCACTGCGACTCTCGACCTTCGCGCCCCGCGCTGCTCACCACTCCCTTGTACTACTTTTGGTTCTCGAGCGCTTCGCCTCCCCAACGCTTCTTCTTCCCCTATCAATTCCCCATCTCTCTTCCCTGGCGGTTTGGTGCACCACGCCATGGCGAACTTCGATTTTGACCCCTCTAGTTGGTGTTAGGTTCGTTGCATAGGAAACAAAATATTTCCTACGAGAAGTGCGGAAGAAAACCCAAGAATACATATACTAGATGTATGTAACGAGAGGGATCATGAACACCATACCCTCGTAGACCGCTAAGCGTTACGATCACGAGATCGTTGTTGGTGTAGTGGAACTTTCAATGAGATCAATCTCAGTGCCGAACAGACAGCACCTCCTTGGTATCCACACGTTCAGCTTCACGTTGTCTCCTCCTTCCTCGATCCAGCAAGCGAGAGGGAGAGGTAGACGAGATCCCGGCAGCACGACGGCGTGGTGACTATGGTGAATATTCTCACGGGCAGGGCTACGCCGTGCGCGTGAGAAGAGGAGGAGAGGAGGGCTCAGGGGAGAGAGATCCAACTGAAAGCTTGGGGTTTCTCTCTCCCTTGCCCCCCCTTCTATTTATATAGGGGTAGAGGAGGCGTGGCCGGCCAGGACTATCCCGTGGCCAGGACTCTCCGGCGGCCAGGACTCTCATGCGGCCAGGACTCTCCCGCGGCCAGGACTCTCCTCCTGGCCGCATGGGCCCTGTGGGCTAGCCCCTCGGCCCATTAAGGCCAGGGTGCTCCCTCACAGGCCCATTTAGCCCAGGGATAGGTGGGCCTCAAGGTGGAACCCTCCGGATCCCTCCAGAACCTTCTAGAAGCTTCCCGGTCAAAACCGGGAAATATTCCAAACTTTCCAGAACCCTGAAAACAACTTTCCATATATAAATTTTTATCTCCGGAACATTCCGGAGCTCCTCGTTGCGTCTAGGATCCCATCCAAGACTCCGAATCATAATTCGATATCATCATCATTTATCTCATCTAACCCAAGCAACATGAAACGTTAAGTGTGTGACCCTACGGGTTCGAGAACATGTGGACATGATCAAATATCAATAACCAATAGCGGGACCTGGATGTCCATAATAGTTCCCACATATTCCACGAAGATCTCATCGGTTGAACCACTATGTCGAGGATTCAATTAATCCAGTATCCAATTCTCTTTGTCTCGCGATATATTACTTGCCCGAGATTTGATCGTCGGTATCGCCATACCTAGTTTAATCTCGTTACCGGCAAGTTCTCTTTACTCGTTCCGTAATATAATACCCCCGCAACTAAACACATTAGTCGCATGCTTGCAAGCTCATTAGGATGTTATATTACCGAGAGGGCCCAGAGATATCTCTCCGTCACAAGGAGTGACAAATCCCAGTCTTGATCCATACAACTCAACAAGCACCTTCTGGGATACCTGAAAAACACCTTTATGATCACCCAGTTACGAGATGACGGTTGATACCCACAAAGTATTCTTCCGGTACTAGGGAGTGGCATGATCTCATGGTCTAAAGAAATAATACTTGACATAATAAAACATAAGCAACTTAAACTTAAGTGACACGATCAAAAGCTATGTTTAGGTTTGGGTCTGTCCATCACATCATTCTCCTAATGATATGATCTCGTTATTAAATGACAACACATGTCTATGGTTAGGAAACCTTAACCATCTTTAATCAACGAGCTAATCTAGTAGAGGCGTATTAGGGACACGGTATTTGTTTATTTATCCACACATGTATTTGAGTTTCCAATCAATACAATTATAGCATGGGCAATAAACATTTATCAAGAATAATGAAATATGATAATAACAAATTTATTATTGCCTCTAGGGCATATTTCCAACAGTTGGGTCCCGGCGGGAATGGCATGGTTGGATGGCGGTGAGGCGCAGCGTTCTGAAGACTTCCTCTTTCTTGATGGTGAGCCGGCGCGACGCAATGAAGACCATGCTCTCGCCATCGTCGACCCTGTGGTTCCGGCGGACCAAAGGAGGTGGCTCGTGCAGCAGATCCGAAACCTCATCTCGGCTCCCCCGTTCAACCTCTTGGTTCTCTTCGTGCTGGAGCATCCGTTTGGAGCCAGGATCTTCCAGTTCGCCGACGTTCTTTAGCGAGATCGGGCGGTTTCGCTCCCCCTCATCGACATGGGCGGTGGCCGTACGCTTTACTTCATTAGGCACGACGAGGCCATCAATGCCTGTCGCACGGAGGGTTCATCCATCTACTACATCATGTATCTGGGTTGGCCCATTGATTTTATCGACGAGTGTCTTTTTCTCCGCGCCGTCTCGCATTTTGGCGTCCCACTCAACTGGGTCGCCCGAGAAAAGAAGCAAGCTTTCATCCTTTTGCGCTGCCTGGTCAAGGACAATCTCCTGGTGCCATGCAGCACGATTGTGGAGCAAGTCTTGGCGGGCGGGGTCGCTCCTGGACTGTTCCTACTATGGTGTTGCATGGAGATTTTGATGCCCTGGTGCCGTTTGAAGAGGACCTGCCGCCAGGCGCCCGCAACCGACACGCCCTTCCGCCGCCTTCCCCCCCTTAGGACTTGGGGTGGGACGCTTGGAATCTGGAGGACCAGGGGGGTGAGGCGGCTACGGCTGGGCCTATCCTTCCGGCGGTTGAGGCGGCTCCGGCCCAGGATGAACTTCCCCTGGCGCCGCAGTTCCCTGACCCCCTTCCTGATCCTCGTGCCCCGGCTCGCCCGCTGGACTGTGACCTCAACCACAGCCCGGTGGCCTCTGATAGTCCCGGCTCGTCCTCGTCTGCGATCGTCCCTTGCGCTCAGCTGGTGAAGCGTCGGCCTTCTGCTCCGATCGGTGTCTGTATCCAGGATGGCCGGTCTACGACGACGCAGATGTCATTCTGCAGGGTGATTGACAACCCTTCCAAGTTTGCGGTCGGCTTGCAACTTGCACTTCTGGAGCAGCATCTTCAAGCGCGCGACGCTCTCTCGACCTCGGTCCCTATTGATCGTTTTGATCGTAAGGGGAATGGCCTGGTTAATCCTACGCTGCCGGTGTCGCACAACCTCCCTGATGCTGGTCAATGCTCGGGGATTCGCAGTGGTGTCTAGGCATCCACGACGCGCATTCTGGGGCTCAGTCCTACTTCTGCGCCAACGGGGGGGCCCCTAGCTCTCAAGGTCACCTCCTGGACAACCTGCTTGATCTTCAAGGTGTCAATACTTACTCCAGTGGGAAGAAACGCCTTCTTCGTTGCTTCATCGACAATGCCCTCAACGACAGCCAGGTGCAAGCTCCTCGCGCCTCCATGGCTTCTTCCTCCCTTGTCATGGCATCACCTCCCGCTGCTGCTATGAATGAAGACTTGTTCTCTCCCATTCGCCCGTGCCCACTGCTCTCCACGCGCATGGCGCCCTCTGCTCTTGGAGCTTCTAGCTCGCCAGTCCCTGGTGTGTCTCCCACGGGTGCTCCTCGCCCCACCCGTAGCTTTGGGATCACGTACTCCCGTCGCCGCATGGATCATATTCAGGATGACGCTTCTTCCCGCCTTCAGACTTCATCGACTGTGGGCCGTCGTCCCCGAGCTATTCGGCCCATGCTGGTCTCGGTTTCTAAGGTGCGTCGCAGTCCCAGGCTTCAGAATCTGTCCAAGGGCTTCAAAAGAGACTACAAGGCCATGGCCACTGGTACATCTTCTGCCTCTGCTTATTCTGGGCCACCTCTGGATCTCTCTGTTGGAAATATGCCCTAGAGGCAATAATAAATTTGTTATTATCATATTTCATTATTCTTGATAAATGTTTATTGCCCATGCTATAATTGTATTGATTGGAAACTCAAATACATGTGTGGATAAATAAACAAATACCGTGTCCCTAATACGCCTCTACTAGATTAGCTCGTTGATTAAAGATGGTTAAGGTTTCCTAACCATAGACATGTGTTGTCATTTAATAACGAGATCATATCATTAGGAGAATGATGTGATGGACAGACCCAAACCTAAACATAGCTTTTGATCGTGTCACTTAAGTTTAAGTTGCTTATGTTTTATTATGTCAAGTATTATTTCTTTAGACCATGAGATCATGCCACTCCCTAGTACCGGAAGAATACTTTGTGGGTATCAACCGTCATCTCGTAACTGGGTGATCATAAAGGTGTTTTTCAGGTATCCCAGAAGGTGCTTGTTGGGTTGTATGGATCAAGACTGGGATTTGTCACTCCTTGTGACGGAGAGATATCTCTGGGCCCTCTCGGTAATATAACATCCTAATGAGCTTGCAAGCATGCGACTAATGTGTTTAGTTGCGGGGGTATTATATTACGGAACGAGTAAAGAGAACTTGCCGGTAACGAGATTAAACTAGGTATGGCGATACCGACGATCAAATCTCGGGCAAGTAATATATCGCGAGACAAAGAGAATTGGATACTGGATTAATTGAATCCTCGACATAGTGGTTCAACCGATGAGATCTTCGTGGAATATGTGGGAACTATTATGGACATCCAGGTCCCGCTATTGGTTATTGATATTTGATCATGTCCACATGTTCTCGAACCCGTAGGGTCACACACTTAACGTTTCATGTTGCTTGGGTTAGATGAGATAAATGATGATGATATCGAATTATGATTCGGAGTCTTGGATGGGATCCTAGACGCAACGAGGAGCTCCGGAATGTTCCGGAGATAAAGATTTATATATGGAAAGTTGTTTTCAGGGTTCTGGAAAGTTTGGAACATTTCCCGGTTTTGACCGGGAAGCTTCTAGAAGGTTCCGGAGGGATCCGGAGGGTTCCACCTTGAGGCCCACCTATCCCTGGGCTAAATGGGCCTGTGAGGGAGCACCCTGGCCTTAATGGGCCGAGGGGCTAGCCCACAGGGCCCATGCGGCCAGGAGGAGAGTCCTGGCCGCGGGAGAGTCCTGGCCGCATGAGAGTCCTGGCCGCCGGAGAGTCCTGGCCACGGGATAGTCCTGACCGGCCACGCCTCCTCTACCCCTATATAAATAGAAGGGGGGGCAAGGGAGAGAGACACCCCAAGCTTTCAGTTGGATCTCTCTCCCCTGAGCCCTCCTCTCCTCCTCTTCTCACGCGCACGGCGTAGCCCTGCCCGTGAGAATATTCACCATAGTCACCACGCCGTCGTGCTGCCGGGATCTCGTCTACCTCTCCCTCTCGCTTGCTGGATCGAGGAAGGAGGAGACAACGTGAAGCTGAACGTGTGGATACCAAGGAGGTGCTGTCCGTTCGGCACTAAGATTGATCTCATTGAAAGTTCCACTACACCAACAACGATCTCGTGATCGTAACGCTTAGCGGTCTACGAGGGTATGGTGTTCATGATCCCTCTCGTTACATACATCTAGTATATATATTCTTGGGTTTTCTTCCGCACTTCTCGTAGGAAATTTTTGTTTCCTATGCAACGAACCTAACAGTGGTATCAGAGCTAGATCTATGCGTAGATGTTTTGTACGAGTAGAACACAATTTAGTTGTGGGCGTTGATGTTCATATTGCTACCTCCTTTGTGCACTATCGGATTTTGCGGGATAGTGGGATGAAGCGGCTCGGACCAACCTTACTTGTCTTCGCACAAGAGACCGGTTCCGCAATTAACATGCAACTTGTATTGCATAAGGCGGCTGGCGGGTGTCTGTCTCTCCCACTATAGTTGAAATCTGATTTGCAATGGGAGGCCTATATGGTTAATAAGCAATTTGTATATCACCGTTGTGGCTTTTGCGTAAGTAAGAACGGTTCTTTTAGTGCAGCCCCTAAAGCCACGTAAAACATGCAACAACAAAGTAGAAGCGTCTAACTTGTTTTTGCAGGGGCATGTGATGTGGTATGGCCAAGATATGATATAATATATTTGATGTATGAGATGATCATGTTTTGTAATATTTCACGACTTGCATGTCGATGAGTTTGGCAATCGGCAGGAGCCGTATGGTTGTCTCATTAATTATTGTATGACCTTCGTGTCAATGATTTAATCGCCATGTAATTGCTTTACTTTATCGCTAGTAGTAGCAATAGTCGTAGTAGCAATAGTTGGTGGAGGCAACTATACATGACGCCCGAGGACCTAGGCGGCATGCTGGTGATGATGGAGATCATGCCCGTGCTTTGGAGATGGAGATCAAAGGCACACGAAGAGAAGGCCATATCATGTCACATTATTTATGCATGTGATGTTTATCCCTTTTATGCATCTTATTTTGCTTAGTTGACGGTCGCATTATAAGATGATCCCTCATTGTTAATATCAAGATAATAATGTGTTCTCCCTTAGTATGCACCGTTGCAAAAGTTCGTCGTTTTGAAGCACCACGTGATGATCGGGTGTTATAAACTCTACGTTCGCATACAACGGGTGTAAGCCAGTTTTACACATGCAGGAATACTTTGGTTAACTTGACGAGCCTAGCATGTACAGACATGGCCTCGGAACACAAGGAACCGAAAGGTTAAACATGAGTCATATGAATGATGTGATCAACATGCTGATGTTTACCATTGAAGCTACTCCATCTCACGTGATGATCGGACTTGGTGTAGTGGATTTGGATCATGTGTCACTAAACAACCCGAGGGATGTTGATTTTAGTGGGAGTTCATTAGTAATTTGATTAGCTTGAACTTATTATCATGAACTTAGTCTAATTGCCTTTGCAAATATGCTGTAGATCAATGGCTCGTACTACGTTCAATATGAATACTCTCCTAGAGAAAGATAAACTGAAGTCCAATGGAAGCAACTTTACGGACTGGTTCCGGAATGTGAGGATTATCCTCGAAGCTGCCAAAAAGGCTTATGTTTTTGATGCAGCGCTTGGTGCAGAACCCGCAGCAACTGAGTCTGCTGACGTTAGGAACGTTTGGCTGACTCAATCTGAGGACCACAATGTAGTTAGGTGCGGCCTCTTGCTTGGTATGGAACCTGAGCTCCAAAAGCGTTTTGAGCACCACTCGGCATATGCTATGATTGGGGAACTGAATACTTTATTTCAGACCCAAGCCCGTGCGGAGAGGTATGATGCCTCCGAAAGGTTCTTTAACTGCAAGATGGAGGAGAACAGCTCCGTTAGCGAGCACGTGCTCAGAATGTCTGGGTACGCCGACCGCCTGAGACAACTGGGAATTGAGATTCCTAATGAATTAGGCATTGACCGGGTTCTTCAGTCACTACCACCTAGCTATAAAAGTTTTGTGGTGAACTACAATATGCAAGGGATGGATAGGACACTTCCTCAGCTCCTCGCGATGTTAAAAACCGCGGAGGTGGAAATCAAAAAGGAGCATCAAGTGTTGATGGTCAATAAGACCACCAGTTTCAAGAAGGCAAAGGGTAAGAAGGGAAATTTCAAGAAGGGTGGCAAAACTGTTGCCACTCCCGCGAAGAAGCCCAAATCTGGACCTAAGCCGGATATTGAGTGCTTCTACTGCAAGGGGACTGGCCACTGGAAGCGTAACTACCCCAAGTACTTGGCAGATAAGAAGGCTGGCAACGTCAAAGGTATATTTGATATACATGTTATTGATGTGTACCTTACTAGTACTCGTAGTAGCACCTGGGTATTTGATACTGGTTCAGTTGCTCACATTTGTAACTCGAAACAGGAGCTACAGAATAAACGAAGACTAGCAAGAGATGAGGTGACTATGCGCGTCGGGAATGGATCAAAAGTTGATGTGATCGCCGTCGGCACGCTCCCTCTACATTTATCTTCGGGATTAGTTTTAAACCTTAGTAATTGTTATTTGGTGCCTGCGTTGAGCATAAACATTATATCAGGATCTTGTTTAATGCAAGACGGTTATTCATTTAAATCAGAGAATAATGGTTGTTCGATTTATATGAGTAATATCTTTTATGGTCATGCACCACTTGTGAATGGTTCATTTCTATTAAGTCTCGATAGTAGTGACACACATATTCATAATGTTAATGCCAAAAGGTGCAAAGTGGATAATGATAGTTCAACATATTTGTGGCACTGCCGTCTAGGTCACATTGGTATAAAACGCATGAAGAAACTCCATTCTGATGGACTACTTGAATCACTTGATTTTGAATCATTTGATACATGTGAACCATGCCTCATGGGTAAGATGACCAGAACCCCGTTTTCAGGCATAATGGAACGGGCCAGTGACTTGTTGGAGATCATACATACTGATGTGTGCGGACCAATGAGTGTTACAACGTGCGGTGGATATCGTTACTTCCTAACCTTCACAGATGACTTGAGTAGATATGGGTATATTTACTTAATGAAAAACAAGTCTGAGACATTTGAAAAATTCAAGGAATTTCAGAATGAAGTGGAGAATCATCGTAACAAGAAAATTAAATTTCTACGATCGGATCGTGGAGGTGAATATTTGAGTTACGAGTTTGGCACGCATTTAAGACAATGTGGAATTGTTTCACAACTTACGCCGCCTGGAACACCACAACGCAATGGTGTGTCCGAACGTCGTAATCGTACTTTATTGGATATGGTACGGTCTATGATGTCTCTTACTGATTTGCCACTGTCGTTTTGGGGTTATGCATTAGAGACAGCCGCATTCACTTTAAATAGGGCACCATCTAAATCCGTTGAAACGACACCGTATGAATTATGGTTTGGCAAGAAACCTAAGCTATCCTTTCTTAAAGTTTGGGGATGCGAAGCTTATGTAAAAAGGCTACAACCTGATAAGCTCGAACCCAAGTCGGAAAAATGCGTCTTCATAGGATACCCTAAAGAAACAATTGGGTACACCTTCTATCACAGATCCGAAGGAAAAGTGTTTGTCGCTAAGAACGGGTCCTTTCTAGAGAAGGAGTTTCTCTCGAAAGAAGTGAGTGGGAGGAAGGTAGAGCTCGATGAGGTTATTGAACCTTCTCTCGAATTTGAGTGTAGCGCAGCACCAGAAACTGTTCCCGTGCATCCTGCATCAGCTAGAGAGGAAGCTAATGATAATGATCATGAAGTTTTGAATGAGACAACTACTGAACTTCGCAGGTCGACGAGAACACGTAATACTCCTGAGTGGTACAATGTTCGTGTCATGAATGTCATGTTGTTGGACAACGATGAACCTGCGAATTATGAGGAAGCGATGATGAGCCCAGACTCCGAAAAATGGTTAGAAGCCATGAAATCCGAAATGGGATCCATGTATGAAAACCAAGTATGGACTTTGGTAGACTTACCGAATGACCGAAAGGCCGTTGAGAACAAATGGATTTTCAAGAAGAAAACAGATGCTGATGGAAATGTTACTGTCTATAAAGCTCGACTTGTCGCAAAAGGTTTTCGACAAATTCAAGGAGTTGACTACGATGAGACTTTCTCACCCGTAGCGATGCTAAAGTCTGTTCGGATTATGTTAGCAATTGCTGCATTTTTCGATTACGAAATCTGGCAGATGGATGTCAAAACCGCGTTCCTTAATGGTCACATTGAGGAAGAGTTATACATGGTTCAGCCCAAAGGTTTTGTCAATCCTAAGGATGCTAATAAGGTATGCAAACTTCAGCGTTCCATTTATGGGCTGAAGCAAGCATCTCGGAGTTGGAATCTCCGTTTTGATAAGGTGATCAAAGGGTTTGGATTTGTCCAAACTCACGGAGAAGCTTGTATTTACAAGAAAGTGAGTGGGAGCTCTGTAGCATTTCTAATACTGTATGTGGATGACATATTGCTGATTGGGAATGATATAGAACTTCTTAAAAGTGTTAAAGGCTATTTGAATAAAAGTTTTTCAATGAAAGACCTTGGTGAAGCAGCTTACATATTAGGCATCAAGATTTATAGAGATAGATCAAGACGTCTGATAGGACTTACACAAAGTACATACCTTGACAAAATTTTGAAAAGGTTCAAAATGGATCGAGCAAAGAAAGGGTTCTTGCCCATGTTGCAAGGTAAGATATTGAGTAAGACTCAGTGTCCAGCTTCGGCAGAAGATAGAGAAAAGATGAATAGTATCCCCTATGCCTCAGCCATAGGCTCTATTATGTATGCCATGCTGTGTACTAGACCAGACGTGTGTCATGCTGTTAGTTTGACTAGCAGGTACCAAAGTGATCCAGCAGTGGAACACTGGACAGCAGTTAAGAATATCCTTAAGTACCTAAAAAGGACTAAAGAAATGTTTCTCGTTTATGGAGGTGACGAACAGCTCGTCGTAAAGGGTTACGTCGATGCTAGTTTTGACACTGATCCGGATGACTCTAAGTCTCAATCCGGATACGTATTTATTTTGAATGGTGGTGCAGTTAGCTGGAGGAGTTCCAAGCAGAGCATTGTGGCAGCATCAACAACTGAAGCGGAATATGTGGCTGCTTCAGAAGCGGCACAGGAAGGAGTTTGGATGAAGGAGTTCATATCTGAACTTGGTGTGGTTCCGAGTGCGTTGGATCCCATGGACATCTATTGTGACAACACTGGTGCCATAGCCAACGCCAAGGAGCCGAGGTCTCACAAGAATTCCAAGCATATTAAACGCCGGTTTCACACTATTCGTGAATATGTCAAGGATGGTGACATAAAGATTTGCAAAGTACATACGGATCTGAATGTCGCAGACCCGTTGACTAAACCTCTTCCACGAGCAAAACATGATCAACACCAAGACTCCATGGGTGTTAGATTTATTACAATGTAAACTAGATTATTGACTCTAGTGCAAGTGGGAGACTGTTGGAAATATGCCCTAGAGGCAATAATAAATTTGTTATTATCATATTTCATTATTCTTGATAAATGTTTATTGCCCATGCTATAATTGTATTGATTGGAAACTCAAATACATGTGTGGATAAATAAACAAATACCGTGTCCCTAATACGCCTCTACTAGATTAGCTCGTTGATTAAAGATGGTTAAGGTTTCCTAACCATAGACATGTGTTGTCATTTAATAAGGAGATCATATCATTAGGAGAATGATGTGATGGACAGACCCAAACCTAAACATAGCTTTTGATCGTGTCACTTAAGTTTAAGTTGCTTATGTTTTATTATGTCAAGTATTATTTCTTTAGACCATGAGATCATGCCACTCTCTAGTACCGGAAGAATACTTTGTGGGCATCAACCGTCATCTCGTAACTGGGTGATCATAAAGGTGTTTTTCAGGTATCCCAGAAGGTGCTTGTTGGGTTGTATGGATCAAGACTGGGATTTGTCACTCCTTGTGACGGAGAGATATCTCTGGGCCCTCTCGGTAATATAACATCCTAATGAGCTTGCAAGCATGCGACTAATGTGTTTAGTTGCGGGGGTATTATATTACGAAACGAGTAAAGAGAACTTGCCGGTAACGAGATTAAACTAGGTATGGCGATACCGACGATCAAATCTCGGGTAAGTAATATATCGCGAGACAAAGAGAATTGGATACTGGATTAATTGAATCCTCAACATAGTGGTTCAACCGATGAGATCTTCGTGGAATATGTGGGAACTATTATGGACATCCAGGTCCCGCTATTGGTTATTGATATTTGATCATGTCCACATGTTCTCGAACCCGTAGGGTCACACACTTAACGTTTCATGTTGCTTGGGTTAGATGAGATAAATGATGATGATATCGAATTATGATTCGGAGTCTTGGATGGGATCCTAGACGCAACGAGGAGCTCCGGAATGTTCCGGAGATAAAGATTTATATATGGAAAGTTGTTTTCAGGGTTCTGGAAAGTTTGGAATATTTCCCGGTTTTGACCGGGAAGCTTCTAGAAGGTTCCGGAGGGATCCGGAGGGTTCCACCTTGAGGCCCACCTATCCCTGGGCTAAATGGGCCTGTGAGGGAGCACCCTGGCCTTAATGGGCCGAGGGGCTAGCCCACAGGGCCCATGCGGCCAGGAGGAGAGTCCTGGCCGCGGGAGAGTTCTGGCCGCATGAGTGTCCTGGCCGCCGGAGAGTCCTGGCCACGGGATAGTCCTGACCGGCCACGCCTCCTCTACCCCTATATAAATAGAAGGGGGGGCAAGGGAGAGAGACACCCCAAGCTTTCAGTTGGATCTCTCTCCCCTGAGCCCTCCTCTCCTCCTCTTCTCACGCGCACGGCGTAGCCCTGCCCGTGAGAATATTCACCATAGTCACCACGCCGTCGTGCTGCTGGGATCTCGTCTACCTCTCCCTCTCGCTTGCTGGATCGAGGAAGGAGGAGACAACGTGAAGCTGAACGTGTGGATACCAAGGAGGTGCTGTCCGTTCGGCACTGAGATTGATCTCATTGAAAGTTCCACTACACCAACAACGATCTCGTGATCGTAACGCTTAGCGGTCTACGAGGGTATGGTGTTCATGATCCCTCTCGTTACATACATCTAGTATATATATTCTTGGGTTTTCTTCCGCACTTCTCGTAGGAAATTTTTGTTTCCTATGCAACGAACCTAACACTCTCCTCTATTGGCCCAGCCGTGGCGGTGCTACCGGATCCTCTTCATCGGCACCTCCAGCTCGCTCCACCGCCACCGCCGCTGCCCCTGGACCTCGCCATTTCTATTGCAAGGACTTTTGCGGGCTGCCCCCTGAGGGGGTTAATGCTCTCAAGGATGCTGATCAGAAGATGGTTCCCAATGATAACTAGTTCATTGGAGGATATGGGCGTGCCGGGCGCCTCTCAAGACCTGGGCCGGTGGTACTCCTGCTCTCCTGTTGCCTTGGGGTTCTTATGCTTTGTCTGGAACTGTTTCTGCCGCTGTTGGCATGGTTGTTGCTCATTGCTTTTGCTACTCCTAGTCCGAATTATGTTCTGTACTGCTTCATTCTTCGTCTACTTTTGTTGTAATGAATAGCTCGGCTTCTGTTATATTTCGTTCCTAGAACATTCTGAGCTGGAACATTAGAGGTATTAACGTGCTTGACAAGCGTGATGCGGTCAAGGCGCATGCTTTCTCCTCGGCTTGTGCGATTCTGTGTCTGCAGGAAACTAAGCGTGCTAACTTCGATCAGTTTTTCATTTGGTCGTTGGTCCCTCGCAATCTGGACTGCTTTGCGTTCTCCCCGTCCCTGGGCCTTGTGGGCAACTTGGGTGGCCTGCTTACGGTCTGGGAGGGGGCCTGCTTTAGCGGCTCGACTGTGCAGGCCCTACCTTTTGGGCTGCATGTTAAACTCGTCTCCAGGCTTTCTCCGATTACCATTCATGTGGTTAACGTTTATGGGCCTTGTGTGGAACCGTCCGGCTCTCAGTTCGTGGACTGGCTTTTGGTCCTCGACGTGGATGAGGAGGAGAATTAGATTTCTTTGGGGGGACTTCAACTTCTATCGATCTCTTGACAACCGCAACCGTCCCGGAGGAAATGTGAATGATATTCTGCTTTTTAACAACGTCATCGCCTCTCTTAGCCTCAATGAACTTCCCATCAGCAGCAGATCCTTCACTTGGAGCAACATGCAAACTAATCCTCTCTTGGAGCAGGTGGATTGGTTCTTTACTTCCATCTCCTGGATGACTAATCTCCCAGGGACTAGGGTGATCCCAATAACCAGATCCACCTCGGATCATGTGCCTTGTGTTGTGCTCATCTCCTCTACTGTCCATAAGGCTGTTGTCTTCCGTTTCGAGAATTATTGGGTTCTCCAACCTGGGTTCATGGAGGTGGTCAATGCGTATTGGAATCTCCCCGTTCATCGTGGTTCTTTTGCGGCAGTCATCAGCTGTAAACTCAAGAATGTTCGTCGTGGGCTCAAGATTTGGAGTCGTAGGATCTCTCGTTTTGATTTATGGATTTCTCACAGCGAGATTATCATTTCTCTGGTCGATCTCATTGAAGAAAGAAGACCCACTGCCATCTCAGAATGGAATCTTCGGGTTTTGCTCAAAGCTCACCTGGCCAGACTTCGTGAGATCAAACGTCAACACTGGCAGAAGCGTTGTACTATTCGTTGGACTAAATTTGGAGATGAAAATACGAAGTTCTTTCATGCTCTCGCTACTAAAGCCATGCGCAGAAACGCGGTTCCCCAGCTCAGATGTCCCGATGGCTCTTTTGCTGAGACTCATGCCGAGAAGGCTGTGATGCTCTGGTCATCCTTTCGGGATAGGCTTGGAGTTTCTGAAGATATTCAGATGCCGTTCAACCTCGACAGCATCCTTGTGCGGCATAACCTGGCTGGCCTCTCCGCTCCCTTCTCTGTTGATGAGATCACGGCCGTCATCAGGAGTTTACCCAACGATCGCTCCCCTGGCCCGGATGGATTTAATAGCCTCTTCTTTAAATCTTGTTGGCCTATTATTCGGGATGATGTGATCAGGCTTTGCAATGACTTCTTTGCTCACAACATTAGCCTCCAATGCCTTAACTCCTCTTACATTGCCCTCATTCCTAAAGTTGCCACGCCTGAGTCCATCAATGACTTCCGCCCTATCTCTCTGCTCAACTGCTGCCTCAAATTGATCACAAAGTTGCTCGCTTCCAGACTCCAAGCTGTCATCCTTCAGATTGTGCACCGTTATCAGTATGGCTTTCTCAAGCAACGCTCTATTCAAGATTGCCTCGCTTGGACGCTTGAGTATATCCACCAATGCAAACAGTCACGCAGGGAGATCGTGGTCATTAAGCTGGATTTCGAAAAGGCCTTTGACCTTGTGGAGCACTCGGCCATTAGTCTCATTCTTTAGTCGCTTGGCTTTAATGACACCTGGATTGGTTGGATCAAGAACATTCTTTCGTCTGTTACTTCAGCTGTCCTGCTTAATGTTGTCCCCGGAAAAAAAATTCATTGCAATAGAGGGGTCAGACAGGGGGATCCGCTTTCCCCATTGCTCTTTGTTTTAGTGGCTGACCTGCTTCAGGCCATCATTAACAAGGCTTTTGGTATGGATCTTCTCAAGCTTCCCCTGCCCAATGGAGACAATGCCTTTCCGATTGTTCAATATGCTGACGACACCTTAATCATCATGGAGGCCTCCTCTCGCCAACTCCTTTGCCTCAATGCACTCCTCGAATCCTTTGCTCGGGCCACTGCCTTACGTGTCAACTTTCGCAAATCCTGTATTATGCCAATCAACGTTTCTGCTGATAGACTTCTGTCTTTGGCTGGTGTTCTGGGCTGCAAGGTGGGGACGTTCCCCTTCACCTACCTGGGGCTTCCTGTGGGCACTACTCGCCCTCGTATTCCTGACCTCATGCTGGTGATTGATTGCATTGACAGGCATCTTGCCTCCTGTTCGGCTTTTCTTTCCTTCGGAGGCAGACTTCAAGTGGTGAAATCTGTGCTTTCCTCCCTGCCGGCCTACACTCTTAGCATCCTCAAAGTCCAAGAGGGCTTCATTGAAGCGGTTGATAAACGTCGCAGGGTTGCTCTCTGGAATAAATCAGAATTCACTAGTAAATGCAAAGCGCTTATTGCCTGGAATAAGGTTTGCCAGCCAAAAAACAAAGGTGGTCTGGGAGTGATTCACTTAAGATCCTTCAACAATGCTCAGCTTGTCAAGTTCCTATTCAAATTCTACAACAATCAGGATTTGCCTTAGGTCAAGCTCATCTGGAGCACTTACTATAGGCAGGCTATCCCGAGGGCTTCTGATTCGAATGGATCTTTCTGGTGGCGCGACTTGGTCTCTTTGATTCTTGACTTCAAAGCTATTTCTCGTTGCTTGGTGGGAAATGGCGCCTCCATCTCCTTTTGGCATGATTCCTGGAATGATGACTGTCTTAGTGCTCGTTTCCCTCGGGCTTTTTCATTCGCTTCCAACCCTTCTATCTCCCTTCGGACTGTTCTTCGTTCGGCTGACGCCTTGCGCCTGTTTGCGCTCCCCCTCTCTGCTCAGGCCTTTGACGAAGTCAATGCGATTTTTGCTATTCTGCAAGACACGGATTTGGCCGAGGACGATCCTGATCTCTGGTTGTCCATCTGGGGCAATGGCCATTTCAAGACTAAGCACTTCTATGCTAACTACTTCTCGGATTATCGTTGTCCTAGGACTCTGCGGTGGATCTGGAAGTCCAACCGCGTTCTCAAGATCAAGGGTTTTGCGTGGCTTCTCTTCTACAATAGGGTTAACACTCGTGATCTCTTGGAGAGGAAGTGTTGCAACAGGGATGGTGTTGTCAGCTGCTCTCTCTGTAATCTCTCGGCCAACGTTGCTGGCACGTCATTGGAGTCTCGGCCTCCCCTACTGGATCTTTCACGTCTTCGCTTCGTCAGGCGCGCGAGGCCTTAGATCCTTCCTTCTCGACGGAAGTCTTTCTCTTTGCCTGCTGGAATATCTGGAAGCAGCTTAATGCACTCATCTTTAGAAATAATCCTGCATCTGTGCCTGGCTGGCTCAATGGCCTCAAGATTGATCTCTCCAACCAGAGCGCTCGTTTGCCGGATAACAGGAAGGAAGCCCTGCTTGCTTGGCTAGTTTCGGTTTCCTTCGTGCCCTAAGGGCTTTGTATCTTCTTTTCTTCCCTTTGTTTCCCCCCTAACCTCCTTGTATAGTTCTCCTTTTTTCAATATATAAATATATATACTGTCGGAGCCTCTCCTACATTTTTCAGTCAAAAAAAAACATTTTGCCCTCTATTTGCATATGGGACAGATTTTACACAATCTAACTAATTTGCCAGTTTTCCCGACATAATAGACCTGCCAAGTGAATGGCTGCCTGACCTGCTTAACTTCACCATACCAAATTAACTTCCCCAACCCGATTAACCATGATGGAGTTGATTGGAATGGATTATAACTCGACAGAATCTAAAGGAAACTTGCCAGACATTGTAGGGTAGGAGATCACGCCAGTGATGACTGAAAAAAAAAATACTAAAACACATTGCAAAGCTGGGGAAGTTAATCAATTCAGGAACTAGCAATTAGATCCGGTACAGCCAAGAGAGCAAACATATACTCCCTCCGTCCCAAAATAAGTGACTTGGATTTGAATAGATTCTTGTGCAAATCCACGTCACTTATTTTAGAACGGAGAGAGTAACAAAAATGTTTCCAATGTGTTAGTCACTTACTTGTCACTTTATCCCGATAGGTAGGTAATCATGTCAGAAACCTGAAAAATTAGTAAAATGAGATAAAATTGTCACACATTTACATATAATAAAGGGTAAAATGTGGCACAAAACTAGAATGAGATAAACAATGTCACGAATTTACAAATAGGAAATAAAAAAAAGTGAATTCATTCTTTTAACTTTCACAATCAGACAAAGCTTTCCAAATACAAATTGAGTAAGAAGTTCCCACAGAGACAAAAGAAATATCCAGCTTGCAAGAAATGCTAGATAAAACAGTTGCAAATGATCGTAATATGAATTACGGTTCAATACTTTCTGAAGAAGGCTAAAAGATGCTATAAGGAAGAAAAGGGTTTTGTAAAGAAGGTTCTATAAACACAAATGAGTAGAAAACAAAGAGAATTTATGGATGTGCATAAATCGAGGGATTAAAGACAAGACCTCGTCTATGTTTCGAACAAGGAACATTTCGTGAAGATTTTTTCTAAGCAAAGAGAGATGAAATTTACAGGGTAAATGTTCTTGCTAGGAATCTGAAACCATTCATTTTAAAATATTATATTCTTCATGGAGGATGTCGCATAGTAAATTTGTTGACCTTCGTCAAATTTTTGAGAATCCTTGTTACAATACATTTTGTACCGTTCTTAATTCTGTTGTCGTGAAATAAGTAACACAAAACTAAGTGTATGTACGATTGATGACTTTTTTGAGGAACTGTACAATGTATTAAAAAAAGGATGATGTACAACAATATATACAAAAGAGAAAAGTGAAAAAAAAAACTATCTGAATCTGTCATTCCATCTCTGGAAGCTATGATAGGTCTTTCTCTTAGCCCTGTGAAAGACAAGGTTTAGTTCGTCTTTGAAGATTTTCCTGTATCTGGCTTCACAGTACCAATGATGAGATCTCCATGTGGAAAGGTTCACCAATCAGGTTCTTGATGCTTCTAAGGTTTTGATGGACAGATATGAATTCAGGGCAAATGTATTGCCAGCATGTCAATGCAAATGGACATTGGAAGAACAAATGTTCTCTGGCTTCAAGTGTATGCGTGTTGCACATGATGCATGTGTAGGAGGGAAGATGAAAATTTCTCTGCCGAAGCTTCGCTCTGGTGTTCAATCTATTTATCAAAAGCAGCCAAATGAAAAATTTGTGCTTCTTCTGGTAGCATGAGCGCAATTCCAATCGAAACTAGATTGAATCTCAATGTGCCCAGCACGCAGCAGCAATTTGTATGCCCGTGCAACCAGACAGTCAGCTTTGTCCCAAGGGTAGCAATCTGAATGGTGATTTGAATGTCATTGATGAAATCCATTATCTCCAAGTATTTCTCGTGTGCTTCAACTATGAGGGGGAGTTCAAAGTGAGCAGATATGATGTATCTTCTTCATCCATGAATTCTGCCAGAAAACACAGTATAGACACAAGCATTCACACACACGCACGTACACTCATCCCTATGAATGCACGAACGCACACCCTACCCCTATGAGCACCTCTCCGATCATATTGAGATTGATGAAATCACCACATGCGTCTCGTAGTTGATGGGTACGTCTGGAATAAATCCAGAAAATGCGAGCACCCATGCCAAGTCTAGGACTTGAATTTGAATGGGCTAGTTCCACCATAAGAAACCAACCACCTGAACTAGACTCAATTCGCGCCACTGAGATATTCTGCTGAGTGGCAAATGAATATAATTGTGACCATCTATTATCTAACATGTCTGCCAAAAATAGATGGACTGGCCATCATTAACTTTGCAATATGCAATCTGCTTATAGTCTTCCAGCACCTTGATTGTCTTTCCACCGGAATGAAGCATTTGTTTGGTACTAGACGGGAGTATGTCATGATAGAACTTTGTCATATTAATCTTGGATAGATGGGACGTATATGGTTCAAACCTTCCTTCCGCAACAAGCAAATTATTCACGTAGACCACCAAATATAAAACGTGTAATGCAGAACAAAGATGGGATCACTCTTAAACGGACGCAACTCCTCTGATGTACGGCTGCTGCCGTGGGGGGTGGCTGACGGGTGGGCCTGGCCCCACGTGTCAGCCACAACGCCTTACGTCAGGGGATCCTCCTCACAACGCTACTACTTATCCCACGTCTCCTCACAGGGCTACTACTTATCACATGCTTTTTTTTTACAGCAAAATACCTCTTTATTATTTGGGAATAAGGGTTACATGTTCAACGAGGAGAGATACAATACAAAGGGGAGGAGAATCAAACCAGCAAAATACTTCCTCTGATTCTAAATTCTTGACTCAAATTTGCTCAAATATGAATATATCTATTGGTAAAAAACGTTTAGATACACGTAATATTTGGATAACAATTTAGAATCGAAAAAATATCTCTTTATTAGTTATCCCACGCTTGGTAACACTTGATTCACACGTTTTGCTGCAGAGCCAGGTCCAACCGGTGCGTGTCGGGTTTTGGGCCTCACTCTCGGCAGCGTCCAACCGCCAGAGCCGAGCATCCACTCCTCATTCCCCAACCTCCCCGACCCGCCCATCGCCTCTCCCCGATGGCGACGCCGAGCTCCCCTTATTTCCCGTCACCTTCCACCTCCGCCGTCTCCGTCCTCCCACCACTCTGCCCTTCCCGCTTCCGCTCCAAGCCGCGGCCACCACCAGCAACCGCGGTTTCTCTTCTTCCAGTGGGCCGTTCTTGGCCCGGCCTCCGCTGCCGAGGCGCTGCCGGGCCCTTGCCGCCCTCCTCCGAGCCACCTCCTCCGTCTCCCCAAGGTAACGCTACAGCCGCGCGCCATCCCCCTTTTGCTTACCGCAATTTTTATGCTACATATACATACTCCAATCAGTTGTAGTTAGGGATTCGGTGATACATCATATGAAGCTACACAAATTTAGTCGAGTGTATGTTGCCCATGTTGCCTATTTGGAATCCACTGGGATACCAATTTTATGTTTGCAAGACGAGATGGCTATTGAAAGTATGTTCCATGTAAAGGATGATCCACAAGAATGCATAAATATGTCTTTAGTATGCCCCAATTTTGTCTTACCCAATACTTGTTTGTTGCATAATGTTTTCGTAATGTTAGTATTTTCTAGGGTTAGGCCAATCTGTCCAAATTTGCATCCTATGTAATTTATCTTGGTTCAGAGTCTTCAGACTAAATATGTGGTTTATTTAATTCTCATACATATAGCCATATAAATTATTGTTCTCAGATTAGAATAGGATTAACGAGTGCATAGTTGTCCAACCACTTGAATTTAAAGTAAACCAAATTCAATCCTCAATAGACCCAAAACAATGGTGTCAATGAAGTTGGTTCGGTTGTTATTGTTGAAATGTTTTCCTCGTTAGTCGTCACCATCGTATAAGTTGCTGGTATAGCAAGGATTGTTACCATGTTTATGATCCTTCAAAAGGTTTGCATTGTTGCTGCATGCTTGCCCAGTGAGGGAACATTATTACTTTCAAAATGGTGTACCCACTACAGAACTCCCTATCTATTATTCTGTATTTCATACTTCTGATGCAGAAAAATCCTTGAGTATCTTAATGGTGTTTCTGGTCATATCAAAAATATATTTTTAGACAATTTGTTGTTACTGTATTATCCTGGTTGGTTGGATTTATCGAATAAAACAGATCCTTTTTCTTGGAGGGCTACTTCAGTAAATCTAGTTGGTGGATAAACAAAATTATATCTAAACTGAGTTCTCACACAAATCATTGTCAAAGAAAACTGCTAGTACTGTGGCATTTTGTTCTCAATAAATTTAGAAATACACAACTGTATAGTGGCAGTTTTATATGGAGTATATGACAGATTGACAGTAAAGTTCGAAATATTAAATATCATTGCTAAGGGAGATGAATTACCCCTGTGAGGGAACATAATTTTTTTTTAAATATGCTCATTCTTGTGGGGGATAGTAAGAGTATATACTCACAAGAACACTTAGGTAGCTTGATGTTATTTAAACCTAGGACTATCATACTGGTTTTACCTCGGTATTGTTGCATCGTTTGAGACATGAAGACTTCCAGTAAAGAATCAATTACCTTCAGTGCTGGTGAAGTCCATCAGCACTTTGAACTTGACTATTTACATGTCTTGCACCAATAGATTGCAGCACTTTGCTGACTTGCTGGTGTTTATAACTGAGAAATTGTAGTTGGGTGGGAACAATCAATCTAGATTGGTATTTTCCTGTGAAGAGTTAATATTGTTTGAGCCTTTAACCAGCTGAGCGATAGAAATATTTCTGTACATATGTTCTTATGAAGTCAGGATCTGTCGGATCTCTACATTTTAGCATATAGTAGTTCTTTAGGGTATGAAAGTTTGTCTTTCAGGATTGCAGATCGTACTTCATGGGTGCATGTACATTACATCAGTACATGTAATTAATCTTGTTTTCCCCTTCTGGGCAGATTGGCAAGAGAGGTTATCAAGATTACAGGATACAGTACGAATATTCTTTGCAGTTTTGTTCTGGATGTCATTGTTTTTCTGGGGAAGTGCTTGGGGTGGAAGTAATAACTCAGGAGGCAAAAAGCGCCAACGATTTCGAAATAAATCCAAGTGAAGAGATCCTATAGGGAGTGTTAAAAATGTAATTTGCACTGGTACATAACTTTCTAATGTTGTAGAACATGATGAAGAAACAAGTATTGTATAGAATTGGATTTTTGTAACATTATACCGCTGCAAAGCCTGTATGCTGAGATCTAAGTTCTCGTTTGGAGACATGCCAAGGATGTTTTGCAAACTTTGTGCAATCAAACAATTTGGTACTTTCGTGCAAATTTAGTCTTGTAGAATTGAAGTCATCAATCACAGAAGCAAAATTAAACGCGCACATTAATTCTTGTCATCATTTCACAGAAGCAAGTATTAGTACAACATTAACTGATTCCACATGATGATGCTCCATGCTTAATGTCACTAGGGAGTAGTACACATCCATCATCTCCAACTTTAACCACAAAATGTGAAGCATTTCATGCATCCATTATGGTACAGTGCATTCTCTGTTTTCTGCGTCCAAAATACAGAGGTTGTTTTTATTTCCGACTAGACCAGTAAAGAAAAGACCTTCAGTGCACTGAGGTGATGACAAATTTTACCTTGATTAGTAGATATGTTCACACATGCCCAGCATATCTTTTTGTCACAAGAAACCTCGACAGTTTATAGATCCACAGAGGCATGCCTTCAGCTTGCAAGCTTTGGGAAATTTGTTCTTAAAGCCAGGAGGAGCCCCTCTTATACCATAATCGTAGGTCAGTTCGGTCATCGGAGGAATATGTTTCATCGCGAAGAACATAATATGCGGGTAGCTATCATCACCATGGTCATACTGTACGGCCTGCCAAAGGAGATTCGGGGAACAACTATGGTTCAGAAAACGAGCTACATTGCCTGAATCTTTTGCACTTATCACCATAGGTAATTGCTTAGGGCTCTCAGTTGCGATATCTCTACTTGTTTCTTCAAGTAATTCTGCACCCAGATTCCATCTTAAAACCTTATCATTGAGACATGCCGTATGGAAGATGTAATCATCTTCCTTATCATCTGTGTTCATCTTCATCTTATCAGTAACTTCACCAGTATACTCACAGATAAATGCGCCGGCATGGATAGGGTCCCAAGACCGGAGGCCCCATCCACGGTCTCCAGTCCAGAAAACCTCAAAACTTAGTCTAATACCCTTTTGTGTGACCCTGTTTCGACAATGTTGAGAACACTGACAATTAGAAGAGCACTCGTAAAGCATCGGAATGTGCCTCACAAGCAGTCCAGATGAGCTGTATGGAAGATCACCGCCATTCTGTCGTGCACACGAGCAATTTATGTCACCAGGCAAGCACAGACTGCGACACTTGCAATTTTGTACAGGTGTTTCCCTATTGAGTGGTATTAAATACTTCACCCCAGTAGCATAATTGAAGTGGATTGGTCTTTTCACATCGCTAACTTCGTTAACAAGGCACACAGGTAAGTTCTCAACCTTTGATGATAAATCCATCTGTATAACATTTTCCCTTGCAGCAGGATTTGCTTTCCACTTTTGAGCCATCTTCCAAACTGAAATTCCATCAGGTTGCCCTATTTCCCTTCTCAGCTTGTACTTGAAAACCTTGAAACCATTCTTTCCCTTTTCTATCCATGAATCTTCAATACTATAGAGCCCATCATATATATAAATTCTGTCCGAGTGATGGAAAGGGTCACGCGTGCTGCGCACGACTCTTATCTGACTCTTCTTGTTTTTGCTGTTCATGAGAGCCAGGTTACCTCTCTCAAGCTTCTGGTCATGTTTCTCCTTTTTTCGGCTGTTGCCGCCCTGGCCTGTGTACACCAAAATGTCTGTGTCTTGTTCATCATTCTCGTAGCCACCAGCTGAGAGGATGCACACAGCCAGAGTCTGGTCTTTCCCGACATCCTTAATAGGCATGTAGTCGATGCCACCCATGGCTGGTGCATGCAAACCCACAATGCACATTTCAATCCTGAAGAAGAAAATGTCTCCAATTTTGACACCAGGCACATGCCCTATTGTCTTGACATGATTGATTCTCAGGTTATTACTCATCATGAGTGTGCCCGTCTTCATGTCAGCCCGTCTACTTGTATCCTCCTTTTCATCCAATTGTACCGTACGGCGCCGGAGCGAATCGAACATAATCAGAAGTTCTTCTACTGATTCTCGTGGGTTGTCTAATGAGGAGGGCCATGCGATCGAGACGAGGTTTTCATTCAGGCTCTTTTTTATCGACCTCCGGTTGATATTGTCTTCACTGGATTCTTTAGTCGGTCGAACCCTCTTCGCCGATGTTGTTTTTTTCTGTTTGAGAAAAGGCTTTAAATATTCAGCCGATAATTCAACTTCATGTCTCGGCGTTCGTAATGCTACCGACACTGGTGACAGTGTAAATGGCCGATCAAACGAAGCTGCAGCTGGTCTAGTTGATGAGGAGCCGGTGGGCGTGAATGGCGTGACATGGACTACTGGTGGATCGGCTGATTGAGTTGCCACATCATATCCACTAGGAGTAGGGAACATCGGTGCTAGTGACAGTAATGGCTTAGGTTCCAGGGGTTGCTCCTCTTCATTTTCTGCTTCAACATTCGACTTCTCCATGGTAAACACAATTCCCAGGCCTAGCAGTAGCAACAACAGTTAAACAGGTGTCAGTTGAACAGCCTGGGCTGAATGTATGCTGAGACACGTATTGATAGTTCAATGCAATCTAAGAACAGAGGTAATGAACAGAGTTCGTTGTTGCGTAAAAACAAATCTGTAAATTCAGAAATCGATATGAAGTTCTAATCTGAAAGACCAATATGTTGTAAAATGCAGCAATCAATTACAAACTGCAGATCCGATTGCACTGCTATTTCAGCATGTCAAGATAACCAAAATACAGGCAAGGCATGAATTTGATTCAACAGAAGAACAAGAAACATATGCTTCTCCTGACATATTAAGCCCAATGAAGGCATCATCCAACAGAAAAAGAGTAAGGGGGAAAGAAAGGATGTGAAAGAAACCATGGCTCCCGCGAGGTTGATCGAGGATCAGTTGCATGCCTGCCAACTACTACTAGAGATTAAAGAACGGACATTTCTTCCGGAAAGACAATCTTAAGAGCCATTCAGTGTAGCAACTTACACATTCTAAAACCTGAATAAGATCAAGTAGGAAGAGTAGACAGGGGAGGGGAGGGAGACATCGATGAGAAGATGCGTAACCTTGAGGGAGGATGTCGATGTCGTCGAAGCAGAGCGCTCGCTCCACCGACTGAGGCAATGTGCGTCTCTCTCTCTCTTTCTCTCGCTAGAGCTTGGAGAATCTGAAAAGGCGCTTTGTACTGCTGGAGTCTCTCCTCGGTAGAACCGCCTCCCTGAGCGAATACAGGCACACCGCACACGGGCTGACGGGCATGCAGTCGTGTCACTCACAGGCTCATACTGTGGATGCATTATTCACCACCGTCCACCGATACAAGTGCCACAGGAACTGGCTAGAAACGCCCAGGTGTCATCTGCTTCGGTGCTGTCTTTTTTTCTCCGCTGATACAGTAAACTGGGCTCTAAGGATTCAAAAGATCTTCGTAAGAATTTTATAGGTTGAAATTGTTAGGAATTTTGACTACGTTGGTTTCGATTCGCAGGATCTTGAGCATGAATAACCCATTCGTTAGTCTACGTGCACTCTTCCGCAAATTAAAATGTGCATTATTACATAAACTAATACACGCTGTCTTGCGTCAATCTATTTTTGGCACTCTCTTCTCACGGAGATAAGTGACATGGATTTGTATATAAACCTATACAAATTCACGTCACTTATTTTGAGACGGAGGGAGTACAATTTTTGCATGAGTAAAGAAATACAAAGATATCCGTTTCAAGGTAAAATATACCCTTTACAATAATTTCAAATTATTTTATTTTGCTCCTATAGGAATTTTTTCAAAGAATTCATTTGAACTACACTTTTATTCCCCTTTCTTTCTCTTCCTCTCCCCTCTCTACTATTCTTCAAGAGCGACCAGGAAAGAGCCTGGAGCCCGGCCCGACTCCGGATCCTTGCCGCGGCGTTGCCAGTTGGGAAGGAGATGGAGGAGGTGCTCGGAGCTCCCCTATAGGTAGTAGCCCCTTAAGGGATTTCGGCTTGATGCCGGGGTGTGGCGCTATGCCGTTAGGGAGTCTGTTGTGGCCGTGGTCGAGCAACGGCGAGCAGCGCTTGGCGGTGGGGATTCTCGTGGCGGCCGGCGGTCGGTTGCTGCGGAGGTCGTCGCCGGCTTCAGAAATAAGCTCGAAGCTTGTGGTGTCTCTGTTCTGCAAGGGATCCAGTAGGTTTCTCCTCGCTGCTGTGGTCACCATGGCGGTGATTCTCCAGCGAGAAGGAAACGGCGGGCTGGAGTTCTCAGATCGTGGTCGAGCACATCAGTGGCAGTCATCGCGGAGGAGCTATGGCGCCTGTAAATGGCCGCCGGCTTCCTGCGTCTTTAGGCCGAAGGGCGGCCAATCTTATTCCTCCCTGCCGAGTGGCTAAATGGGAGGCAGTTCATCCTAAGATTGGTGGCCATGGACGAGCGCCATGGCAGCTTCGTCATCCCAAGTGGTGCCGTCCCCGACAATAGCGAGGAGATCACCGAGAGGAGGCTGAGGACCCGATTGCTTTTCTTCATCCTTGTTCTGGGTCCTTTTTGCAAAGTTCAAGGACTTGTTTGTATTTTCCAGTCTTTAGAGGGTCATGCTGTACTATGTGCTAAGCTCACTACTAATGGATAAAGTTCTGGGATCCTTCTGGATCCTACTTTTACAAAAAAAAATTGAACTACATTTATAGAAATTTTTCCATCCACTCCAACCTCTTGGTAGAGATCATTTGGTGCAAGCAAACAAAATGCTATAAGAATCAAGTAGACATGACATTGCAATCCTCCATTTTTTCTATTCCCATTTTTTTTCCAATCCTGTGAATCAAGGAGACCTTAAACTAGTTAGGGCTCCAAAAACTCTCGTTAACCCCATTCCACCACAAAACACTAGTATTTTATTTTTCAAAACCAAAACATAAGAAGTGTTTTTATTTGATACAAAAATGGGATGTTTTGTGCGGGGAACTAGGGATATTCCCTTCTTATCCCTTCCAACCAAACATTCATTTGTAATTTCTAGTGATTTTTAACGTGGAGTGGATAATATCTAGAAACACTACAAAAACACCGGTACTAAACAAGGCCTTATGTGTCGCACTAATTCTGCACTTTTGACCGCACGAGGTCGTTTATATAGAATTATTTTTGAAAACGTCGACAAAAAAGGAAAAAAAAAGGTGACTCCACCAACCTACCACTAACCCCTATGATACATGTTGAAAACGAAAAAACAGAACTCATATACAAAGCCTTCAAGAAGGAACGTCGCACGTGCACCGTTAGAACTCGCGTTTTCATCTCCAAAAGCAAGCTTTGAGCCACCACCTTCAACAAGGTCACGACGCAGTGGCGTGACGACATTGCCTGATCTGGGATCAAGTGTTTTCACTGAGAGTGCAAACTTGTGATCGACTGCCTGTACCATCATCACATCACCACCTCCGGACCAGCAACACAGGCATGACTTGTCGCGTCGCCAATAGTAAATACCTCCTTATTGCTTATGAAACATGGTTACACCATCAATCAAAAAACTGTTTTTTGATCATGACGCTTTGATCCCAAGTCGATGTTGTTGTATGATGGACCAAGTGGGGTATGCCCATGCAGTGGCCATCCCTAGCAGCAATCTTGCCGCCGGTGCGCTGGTGGTACCGTACTCTTTCTGCACCCCCACTCTGCATAGGTAGCGGAAGAAGCATGGCCAACGACTCTTGCTGCTGCCAGGGACGGAGAGCTATATAACAAGAGCAAATAAAAAACATTAGAAGATTGGAGGGAACAATTGAGCTTATATTCTAGCAATATACAAGATGTAACTTTGAGACTTGTACTGAGAATGTTTTAATAATTAATGGTCGTGTGCATCAACCTCGACCGATGCAGCGGCCGGGGCTCTTTTTAGCAATATTATAACTTTTACTTCCAAGTACCATTGAATCCCCCCCTCCCCACCCACACCCCCACACCCCAAATCTCTTCCTGGCTGCTGCTGCTTTCGTGTCTGCGAACACAGCACCGGTGTCGTGTGAAGGATAGCAAGACAAAGGCACCCGCCATGGGATGCATGTGTATGGCGGGCGGTTGCACGTGTACCTGGACAGGGGCTACCACATCGCCACGAGCGACTTCTGTCCCTTGCACGACAGCCCCCACTCATCCGTGTGGTAACCTGCAATGGTCCCCTCCTATGCGCGGCGTGGTGGATGCAATAGCGCAGCCTAGGGTTCATCTGGCCCGCCTGGTGACAACATGTGCAATTTTATTGATCTCAGTATTGTGCCTTCTCGTTTTTTGACTAATCTGTATTATTAATCCCAGCTTACAGATTTATGCGTGCATTTTTTGAGTTCATAAAATGAAGCGTTCATTTTCTCAGAATTTATAAACTAACAATGTATTTTACTCGTCAAACTATATCATAATTATAATTAACATACGGTACTAGTTGGAACGATGAACTACAAGTCAGATTTGGTTCGATTGACAGCTGTCCCTTCAATTGGCCGCGGCCTTAGGGCATCCGCAAAAGCTGACTCCTAATCGATTCTTATTTAAAATTTGCTGATGTGGAGGAAGAAAAGAGAACTAACTCTTCATGAATAGTCCGACTCTTAAGGCAAGAATCGACTAAGATCAATCCAATTTACCATCGTACATCATCGCATTTCATACTAACAAATCATTTATAACAAATCTAAAGACTCAATCTATTATATGTGTTATTTCGTCGTCGACTCCAGATAACGTGGAGAGTGAGTACTGACTCTATGGAATACTATTGTTGTTCCTCTTCCTCCTTCAACTGCAACCTATAGGCTCGCTCCTCCATGCTAGTTCGATTTTTTCGGCAACTTTTTTTTCTTGCCTTGTTTAGTTCCGTTTCGTCCCTAGCAACCTGGTTGCGCTACGGTGCACACGCTCACGTGCCGGTCGTCCCTGGATGACGTGGGAACTGCCCCAAGTATTGGAGCGTCGCGCGACAAGACTAGGTCGCGACGGCCATGTTGTATTTGCATTCAACTTTTAGATAATAAATAGTGATGCGAAGACAGTAAATATATTGTTCATACGTAAAAAGATACACTGTCCGTATGAAGATGCTGCCGGTACAATAGTAATACAAATAAGTTTGTTTCTACATATATGTAAGTCAAAATTAACGAACGAATGAATACAATGAATTTACGCAAAATAAAAAATGAACCAATTAATGAATATAGATATGACGAGCTAATCAACCAGTAGACGATGAATGAAGGACGCTAGCGCTATAGTCAAACTGCCGCGGCTGCTTTTCTTCCGTGAAACCTCGGAGACACGGCTGACGCCGCCTCCACGAACTGCAGACCACGACCGTACCACTCCACCGCTGCCCCCACACCGGCACCGCCGCGTTCGCCGGCCCCTTTGGCCAGAAACACCTCGACGGTCCTTGCGGCAGGGCCGAGCACGTCCTTCTCCCACAACTCCCTCTCCGCTCCAGCATCCTCCTTCCGCTTCTCCCCCGCAACCTTGAGCGCGAGCACCCTGCCAACATGAACCCTGCGGATGTTCCATCCGGGCAGGCCACTCAACCGCCGGATCTTCCCCACCTGCCGCCGCGCCAGCACGCACGTGTTGCGCTTGATCTGCTCCACGGCGGCCTCAAGCACCCCGGCCCGAATTAGCTCCCCGGCGGCCTCCATCCGGAAGTAGGCGTCCATCTCCGGAACCCCGATCGCCCTCCGGATCCCGCGGGAGTAATCCCCGTCCTCCCGGAAAAACCCCCGGACTTCCTCCACCAGCCCTTGCTCCACCATTGCGTCCACGCGTTGGCGCACGTACTCCTCCAGCAACGCCACGTCGCCGCCGGCGTCCACCCACACGAAGCAGCACTCGAAGCGCCTCCGGAACGACGACGACGGTCCGTCGAGGAGGGCCTCCAGGTAGCGGTTGGAGCCGCCGGCGACGATGGGCAGCGCGCCCCTGGAGAGGACGTTCTCCACGGCGCGCGTGGCGTCGCGCCGGAAGTCGGACGGGGAGTAGTCGGAATCCGGGTGGAGGCCGCCGATGAGGTGGTGGGGGACGCCGGATTGCTCGTTGGGCGTGATTTTGTTGGTGACGATGGGGAGGCCGTCGTGGAGCTGGATCTTGTCCGAGTTGATCACCTCGCCGCCGAATTGCAAAGCCAGGTCCACCGCCAGCTTCGACTTGCCCGTCGCCGTCGCGCCCATCACGAACACCACCTTGTTCTTCTTGCCTCCTGATTTCCTGCTCGCAATACCATTGCGCTCCATTATTGATGTTGCGCAGGATGGGTTATGTTACTATGAAAGATGGAACCTTTTGAGCTATAGATTGCGTGCCTGCGTTTGTTTGTCGAGATTTAAGGTTGAAACCTTGAGCTCGCTTGGTTGAATGCATGAAACTGGCGAAACATGGCCGTATTTATAGCTTGCAAAACGAGTGTCACTGTCCTCGAGCTACAGAGCTTATCCCTGCAACGCGCATTCAGCCCTTCCTGCGTACGTGCGGTGTGTGGATTAATACGTCTTTGTATCTGAATGCATCAGCATCGGTGGATTAATTGGGAAAAGAATTAAAGGAACAGTCTCTCTGCGACTCTCTACATGTCCGCGCGCGGGCTCATCAGGCTACACGTCTAGATCACAGGAAGCTGACACGTACTTACGCTGCCACTGCCAGTCAGAACACAACTGGCGGTCCAATATACTTTTGTTGCAGATTGAACGACTAAGTAGTCGCTACACAATTTCGCTGTAGAAAAAAAAAAGTCGCTTCATACTTCATACAACTTCCGTAAAAGGTCAGCGGTTCAGATCATCGATTCACCAGATAAAAAATGTGTTCCATCGACTTTTATATGAAATGGTACGTCTCGACAAATTTTTACGTTCCAGATGGATAGAAATTAAGGTTTGACGGTAACTTTACGAACAGATCAACTTGGGTTTGACCAATTCTCACCTGGGAAGTGTCAACTAGCTAGCTGCATATATATGACGTCAACCTGGTGTACGTGACAGTACGATTTCTGTCTCCCAAGTTGGTGAGTTTGAACTGAGCTGCTCCCTTTTCTGGAGAAACTTTGATTAGTTCTCACGGACAAAACCTAAAGGTACGTATTTCGAGTGCCGGTTTGGACCTCTTACATGACAAGGCTGCTGGGTAGCACTTTCGGTTCCTGGCTCCGTCTAGATTCCAGAATGGGCATTATTTGGAAAATAATTGCCCCGTGTATATATATAATCGATCCCCTCAAATTAACAAATCTTGCATTGTTTAGTACAACGTGTGGCCATGTATAGGTGGAAACGGATATGTTACGGATCTACTCCCTCCCTTCAATAATTATTGTTGCGGTTTACAGTAGAACGTAGGGAGGAGTAGTTAAGAAGGTTGTGCAGCTAAAATAACCAATTAGTCTCCTCGAAAATAAAAAAAAATTAGTGATGCTTGAGTCTCCGTGTTCAGGTCTAAAATAAATAAGAATAAATAAAGAATAACGCAAGTAATGGTGATAAAACTTATGTTCAGTTAAATTACGAGCAAAGCCAATACAGCTGGTAAGATTTGTGTACGTGTTATTGTCTTATTTTTATGCATGCTAACTGTATTGCTTATACTCAATTTAATATAAAAATCAAGGATGCGGCGCAAGGTCCATTCGGCAGTAGGATGATCTCCAAAACAGAAAAGTCAATATTCAACCTACTAAAAGTACACCTTTCGAACCTCGCAAATATAGCTTAAGCAGGTCGTTCAAAAATATATCTAGATTGCATGCATGTAAGGCTCAGCCGCTCAGAAAAGGTCACATGGACCAGATCGTGTGCGACCGACCACGTAAACAGTAACAGCAAGCAGTCTAACCTAATAACGCTTTGTGTTAATTCCCATACAAGTATTGTACAACCCAAGACGCAGTCCATCTGTACCTGTTGCTGTTGTACCTGTTGCTGAGGCTATGGCTTTGCGCCTCGGCTTGGAGTTTGCCGTCACTGCTGGAGGTCATGCATGAACCAGGGAGGACGAGCTGCGGGTATTGGTGCCGCAGTCTTTGATGATTGTTTTTATCCCGCGACAGATTGTGTCAAGATTTCAGTTGTCCACTGTCCTCGTGAAGCAAACACAGTTGCATGAGCTCGCTCAGCTTGCGAAATTCTCCCCACCTCTGGTTTGGTTAGAGCATCCTTATAGTAGTATTGTACCTCTTCTTTTGAAAGATGTAACCATGATTGATAATGAATAAAGAGGTATTTACATGGTCAAAAAAAGAGTATACAACCCAAGACGAGGATACTCAACATTACTTTTTCTTGTTTCTTTCTTTAGAGAAAAAAGACTATATATACTCGGTAAAAAAAACTATTTATTTATGAGTCTTTATATGGTTACTTTTGATCAACATGTAGAACACCAGAGCCATGCTACACCAGAATTTTTTTACATCCCTTCCTATGAGTGTGTTCTCTATTAGGGAATTCAAATCGAAACCAGAGATCATCTTTTCTTCGGCTGCCCTTTTGCACTGGCATGTTGGCGATATCTATGTCCACAATCCATGACTCACCAGAACATCATTGGCTTGAAGCAACTGCTTGAAGTACCATTTCATATGGAGATCACCACACTTGTCTGTTGGAGCATGTGGAGGGTGCGCAATGAGTGTGTTTTCAACACATCAGACCCTCTCTTTAGATGTCGGCAGATCTTCAAAGAAGAGCTTAACATGGTCTTTCATAGGGCAAGGAGAAAGAAATATCACCAGTTTGGAAAATGGATTAGCAATTTTAGATAGAATTCCTGATAACTATTGGTTGTCAGCTTATTTGCACATATAATTGCAGTAGATCATCGATCTAATGTTTACCTAAGAAAATGGCTTGTTCCACGTCAGAGAGTACAAGGTAAGGTATTATTGTGAAAAGGCCTGATTTTGTACACCCCTTTCCCCATACTCATAAGGGTAAGATGGCATTTTCACGTTTCCCATTATTTTTCCTCTTGCTCTTCTGTCGCCTACACTTTCCTTCCTCCTGCATCCTTCCACTTTTGCAAGGTATTCGCTATCTCAAATATTGTTTCAACGATTCCCCCGGTGAGTGTGCGGAATCGTCTCTACTATGACGCTATGAAATTTTGCCACGATTCAACGGTGAAATCTCCGGCAAATTCCGTTGTTTGGATTTCTCGGAAAACTTCAAAACACCGTTGTTTGGATTTCTCGCGGCCGTGCGGGCAGCACGAATGTTCGACTTGTTCGCATGTTTCCCGCTGACTCAAGAAATTTTTTGCCAACCTTTTTTGTTGGATTGTGTGCAATTGTGTCTACTACAAGATCGTGAAATTTTGTCGCGATCCAATGGGAAAATCTCAAGCAAACTCGAAAACACAGAGTGTTGTTCGTAGCCAGGTGAAAAGGAGAAAAAAGATGCTCATCGTGCTTTTTTAATGAAGGGGGTAAGAAGTTATCTGAACCGTCATTGTGTTTTTCTTTAGAGTAGTGAGGTGTACAGAAACAGAAGTTTATTGTTAAAACTATATTGTGTTTGTGTTAGAGATAAAATAGAAAACTAAAATAGAATACTTTAAAAAAGTAAATTGTCCAAAACCATCGCATGCATTGGAGGAAATATCCATGGCAACCCTTTGCTCAGAGCCTCCGATGATGTGGCCAACCCTCACGCAACTGAATTTCGACAAAATTGACCCAAAACCCAAAAAAATTTGAAATATGGACTCCTGGCGAAACTATTTCACAAGCCTGACCCTTCCGTGTAGCGCCCGCATACTGGGCATTAGCCTTGCACTATAACGCCTTGTGACTGGGCGTTGAACCGGTGCCAGCGTGGCGTGCCTGTCCAGCGTGGCGATGCCGGGGACCCACGCCAAGCCACTATAGCGCTTCGTCCACGAGCGCTATACAAGTACTTTAGTGCCTTGTCACCGGGCGCTATACCCTCGTACCCTAAAGCAGCCGAACCGCTCGGGCCAGAGGCTCAGCACGCACAGAAGGGGTTCGGCCCTTTTCCTCTCCCATAAGAACACAATGGCGGCGACGGTTGCTCCCCTGCAGCTCTCTCCCCCGATTCGTTGATTTTTCCGTGGATTTCGTTCGCATTTGCTCCCCCCAGGTATTCTCCTCCTATCCCCTCAGTTTGGTCCGCATTTTTCCGCTGATTCACTGTACATTTAGGGTTTGAGGTTGTATCCGGCTAGAATCACAATCCGGCCGGTTGTTGCTAGTTTACTTAGAGGAAAAAAGCTAGGTTATTGCTCAAGTGGACAAGTTCAAAAGGTGCTTGGCCAAGATGGAGAATGGTGAAGGAACCCCCCAACGGGTGGCAAATCCTGAGGCATTTAACAACTACCTGCGTTGGTATGTTGAGAACACCAGAGCGGAGATTTGCCGGCCCGCATACAACCATGAAATTTTGGAAGATGACAACCTATTCGACGAGGCTTCAAACGCGGAGTACAACAGGCTTGTAAAGGTCTCATGCACGAGGACTACTTGAGCAATAACCTAGCTTTTTTCCTCTAAGTAAACTAGCAACAACCGGCCGGATTGTGATTCTAACCGGATACAACCTCGAACCCTAAATGTACAGCGAATCAGCGGAAAAATGCGGATCAAACTGAGGGGATCGGAGCAGAATACCTAGGGGGAGCAAATGCGAACGGAATCCACAGAGAAATCGACGAATCAGGGAAGAGATTTGCAGGGGAGCAACCGCCGGCGCCGCTGTGTTCTTACGGGAGAGGAAAAGGGCCGAATCCCTTCTGTGTGTGCTGAGCCTCTAACCCGAGCGGTTCGGCCGCTTTAGGGTACGGGGGTATAGCGCCCGGTGACAAGGTGCTAAAGTACTTGTATAGTGCCTGTGGACGAGGCGCTATAGTGGCTTGGCGTGGGTCCCCGGCATCGCCACGCTGGCACCGGTTCAACGCCCAGTCACAAGGCATTATAGTGCAACGCTAATGCTCAGTATGCGGGCGCTACACGGAAAGGTCAGACTTGTGAAATAGTTTCGCCAGGAGTCCATATTTCAAATTTCTTTGGATTTTGGGTCAATTTTGTCGAAATTCAGCCACGCCAATTGGTTCTCTAGCTTGGTCACCCATAGATGATCTGCTCGTAGCTCGATATAATCAGCAAGCACGTACACACGTCCGTGGCCCCGCGCCAACACAGCTACACACCAGAAGAAACACTGGCTGGAGATATGGGATCTGAGCCTCATAGCCTGTAGCGCCCGATGGACGCGGTGAAATGCATGTTACCGAGCTACTAAAATTTCATTACTTTTGAGCTCAAGACGCCCTCCGTTAGAAGAATAGAATTATCCTATTTATGAGAAAAAAAAGTCAAAAAAAAATACAATGCACGTCTTATTTTAGAAAAGCCATGCGAGAAACTTTGCTACAGGCAAACACAAAGAAAAACCGAAGTAACAATCCACCACTGTCAAAACAAAACCACTCCCGCTCCAACGACGCCAAACAAAGAGCAGATCCATGCGCCAGAAGAAGTTAGGCGGAACAGGGCTTCTTCGACGACCGGAGAAAAGAAGAGGCTGCCTCAACGGCAACAACTCGCGCCTCGGCAAGCCCGCGTTGCACGAAGCGCCCATCCCTAGCTAGGACACTAGCAAGCATACTCAGCAGCCAAACGAGAGATCCAGAGGCAACGCCTCCATGGATGACACGACGTCCGAGGATGTCGTCGTTACCCGATTCGGACACCGGACCTGAGCTTTCGCTCAAAGACACCTCGTTTGCGAAGGGTGGGATGTGGTTGAACTGCGCGAGGACGCCTTCAGGAATGGAACGACATCTGATGACGCCGTCGTTGTTGTCGGTGCAGGGTTTTCACCCGCAGCCACCACACCCACCGCGGACGGGAGCAGACAGCTCCGGAATTCCTAACCAGAGGCCACCGCACCACCGCGAGTGCCGAAGAAGCCCGCCGCACACCACGCGCCAACTAGCACCGGCCAGGCCGGTGCAATCGCCCCACACACCGAAACAGGCTAAGCGATCTGGCCGACCTCACTGCTGACGGCGACCGTGCGCATCCTTGCGGAACACCACCACCACCACGCACGGCGGCCTCCACATGTCGCCTCGCCGCGGCGCCACGCCCTCAGATCGCGGCGCCACGAGCTGTACACATGGCCAATGATCTCATAGTTCACCGAAGGTGCAGTCTTCAACAAGCTTGGTGAACACATTCGAGCATTGCAACACATTCATGTCATTGTGCGATCTTGCCATACCGAAGAAAGCATGTCAAATTCACAAATCCACTGCCTCAAGCACCACACTACATGATCCTTTATAACCTTTATACATGCACTGGTGTGCAAATGGACAGTTTTTCCATGACCAGTTTTTTCATTCCTCTCTTCCACATCACCATTTAATCTACGTGGCATCCTTAAAAAAAGACTAAGTCACCCCATTGTACACGCCTTAATTGGTATCAGCAACAAAGCAAACCATAATGACAAGACTCGAAGTCCTACACAGGCGGGAAGGGTGAAGAAATGGTTCTCTCGAGATGATCGTCAAATTCATGGAAAATTAAAAGTATGACAAAATTCTGTAATTACTTGCATGTGTAGTCGTGTATACGAATATGTTTGTGTTTTTAGTGTGTCTGTAAATGATGTGCAAAAAAAAAGATCAACGCCTTCGTCTGATTAAAGAAAATTCCTAGTGTTCCAGAGCAAAAAAAATGTCCTAATGTTCAAATGTTGGCTAGCATATGGAAAACACCCATTTGTGCACACAAACCACCGCTCAAATAGTTAAAGAGTGCTTGCATTGTCCGATTCTCAAATATAACAAAGGAGTTTAGTAGTAGTGCTTTATTGTCGGCTCTACTGCCGAAGTTGGTACCAGTGCGGCCATGACGTCCAACCCTGCAGCAAGAAGGGGACCGAAAAGCAAACTAATGACTCTCGACACCGACGACGACGAGACCCTCCGCCGGGCTCACTTCCGTCTTGCCGGTGTCCAGCTTTCGGCCGTCTTTAATTCTCATCACCATCACCGACTGCACCTTTAGTACTCCACTAACTAAACAAACGTAGCTCCGACATTCCTTTCCTTTTGGCTGCTAACCGGCCTGCTGCTACTTGGATCGGGATTAGGATATACTGCAGTTGTACCACTGGTACTGGAGGCCGTGTTGACTCCGCATGTAGTAGTCGCCGTCCTGGCACCGAACTGATGCCTCCATTCTTATTTTAAAACTTGCAATGCTTCGTAGATTACAGCCAGGAGAGGAGGAGTTAGCAGTCATTTTCTCCTTTTGTTGACTGATGTATACCCAAATCTTTCCTTTTTTTTAGAGAAAAAAAACGTTCTTCTTATTGATGCGCATGTATGATGTATGTCGAATAACGTATGGTGTTTTCCAGAGTAAGAGAGTCTAGGATGCGTTGAGTATGACAATCGGCCAGCATTGAGAGCACAGTGTTTAGAAGATGTTTATAAAATTAAACCAGTTTATTCTCGAGCAATATTCTTTGTTCCTGTAGCAGAGTTGCCTAATTAATTAAACACTTGTCTTATAAAAACCTGCACCAGTCTTAAATAAAAACCGGTTCATTTTTGTAAACATTGTCCTAAACATCTTGCATTGTTTATGCTCTAACGATATCTATAATCTCTATAAATTAAAGTTGATCCCCACTAAAATGTATTTAATGTTTGCAAGCTCAACATGCAAAGTATCCACGTCATCACCAACTCAAAAAGCTCCTAGGGTCTACATAGCCCAAGGATAATTCCCCATCTAATATAAATCTTTCATCTCAAAGTAATCTAACAATAACTCTTTACCTCTAGGGCATCACCCAATTCACCAAATCATGTCCTCTCTCATTTTATCATTCGAGCAAGGCAAGCTCATATGAAATATATGGGTAATTCTACTAAACTATCATCGGCGTGTCTAACTTTCAAAAGCATGTCTTCTCATATTCACACCCCAAGCCAACTACTATGTGATTATTCATTTGTCAACAATGATTACATGAAAAATGGGACGCCGCATCTAAATTGTTCTTATGGAATAAGTAACTTCGAGCAACAGCAACACGTAGTTTAGACTAGATATATTTATTTTTCAGTCACACGAGAGAAGCAACCCATGCTAAAAACTAGGACGAGAGCCAACCTCAGTCGAAAACAGAGAAGAAATCAGGATCGATCTCAAATTTTGGTTGGACTCCAAGATGGTCGCCAAAAATTACATCCGCCTATAACAAAAATTTTTAGGGCGAAAGACTGTAGGCAAAATGCCTACAGACATATAGTAAAATAAATGGTAACTGTACAAAAAAAATACAGAAAAGAGGCCAAATGCCAAAAATAAGAAGCTATCTAA
Organism: Brachypodium distachyon; assembly: GCF_000005505.3. Taxonomy (NCBI): domain Eukaryota; kingdom Viridiplantae; phylum Streptophyta; class Magnoliopsida; order Poales; family Poaceae; genus Brachypodium; species Brachypodium distachyon. Next base: position 11,880,586 of record NC_016132.3, on the reverse strand, counting down.
AAGCTTTGATCCAATCCGCAAATTTGGAGTAGTCCTTTCTCTTTGCATGGTGGAAGACTAGATTTAGCTCCTCCTTGAAGATCTGTCTGCATCTGTAAAGATTTGGCCTCCTTTTGACTGAAGATGAACTCATTCCTGGTTTCCAGATGCTCCATGTGACCAGAGTGATAATTTCCATGAAGAAAGGCACCTTGAGTTCATTTTTAAGCTGTGCAATATTTCGGTGGACATTTTGCAGGGGAGCAAAGTTTGGGCAGATGTATCGCCAGCATACCATGGCAAATGGGCAGAGGAAGAAGAGATGATCTCTGCTATCATGGTGGTGTCCATCACAAAGAACACAATCATATGCAGGCGGGTGAATTTTTTTTTGTGGAGCATTGACTTAGTGTTGAGCCTGTTAATGAGCAAAAGCCAGAAGAAAATCGTGTGCTTCAGTTGGCAGGAGGACCAAAGCCATTAGAAATCAAGTGGAAGCTCCAGGTGTGAGATTTGTGCCATGTAGGCCTCGGCAGGGAGATAGCCATTTTTATTCCAAGTGTAGGACCTTAGGTCTGCTTCATTAGTCAGCTGCAGATTGTTGATAAGGTTGATCATCTAATTAAACTGCTCATGTGCAATTACAGAGAGAAGCAGCTCAAACAGGCTCTCCAGATCCTCAGTTTGGGCAATTTGTGCAACTGAAATGTCCTTGTTGATGGCAAATGATGACAGTTGTGGCCACTGCTCAAAAGTGGAGTATCCTGCCAATTATCTTTCCAGAAAAGAATGGATGAACCTTTTTTGGCCATGCAAACAGTGAGAGACTTAAAAGTGTCCATGAGTTTCACAATATCATTCCACCAAAAGTAAGCAGTTGCAGTTTTGTGAGGTGGAAGCTCAGTTGGGTAGTGTTTCTCCCAAACCCAATTAACCCAGGGAATATCAAACTTGTTATAGAATTTATGTAGATTTTTCATGAGCGGCGCCTTATTCTGCAGACCAATATTAATCACTCCTAGTCCACCTTTAGTTTTGGGCCTGCATACCATCTCCCAAGCAGCCAATGGGGGTGTTTTTTTGTGAGATCCTGGCCTCTCCATAGACAATGCTCCTATATTTATCAATCTGATCAATAACCCCTTTTGGAAGGAGGAAGGTTCTCATATAAAACGAGGGCAAGGCAGACGAGACAAAATTAACCGGTTGGAGCTCCCCCACCCCACCCCCCCACCCCAATAGGAGAGCAATGCTAGAGAAACATGTGAGTCCTGAGTCTTCCTTCAATTCTTTTGATTAATGGCATGTAATCTTGAATCTTGGGTCAGGCTGTGCTCTTCCAAGTGGTAGGCCCAGGTAGGTGAATGGAAGTGAATCCAATTTGCAGCACGAAAATTCGGAGAGAACATGAGAAAAAGCTTGCCCCATGTTCAGCGGTATCATATTGGACTTGTGGAATTTAACTTTCAGTCTAGTGGTCCCGTGTAATTTAGTAGTAGATCTTTCATATATTGCAGTTGAGTGAAATCAGCTTTCATAATGATTAGTGTATCGTTAGCATACTGAATGATGGGGAAGTCATTATTGGCATGAGATGGGATACTTGACAGAAGAACATCAGCCATGATGACGAAGAGGAGAGGGAAGAGAGAATCCCCCTGTCTAAGCCCACACTTGCAGCGAATGACTTTTCCAGGAGAGTGTTTTTGGGGTACACCTTACTATCGCGCGCTTGAGGATAGTAGTATTGTACCAAATCCAGTTGATTTGTTGACTATTTTAGATTATTTTGTCATTAGGATTTTTCTGTCTAAAAGGTAATTTCGTCCTTGTACACCCCAAGGCCAAGGTAGCCTGAAGGCTCTTCTTATTGTCGGCCATCTCTTGTCAGTTCGTCCCTGCCACCATGCTCGTCTTGCTCTAGCACCGGCCACCTGGCCGCGAACTTGCGACTGCCGCCGCACTCGTATCAAAGTCATCGCAAGGTGCAGCCAAATGGCTCCTTGGATCGGAGTGATCCGTCATGGCACCACCGGTGTACATTGGTACATGTAACATGCAGGAGGCAGTACATATAGCTGTTCAGGCGTTGTTTCATTTGCTGTAGGTTGAGAGTAATTATGAGTTGGTGTACGATGTCATGTGTTAGTTGGAGTATATACGTGGGACTGCATGAGAGACAACTAGTAGAACGAATAATGGACCAATTTTGGTAGGCCGGTGTTGTTTTGATTTTGTCCCCGGAGTTGCCGAATTAGTTTACCTTCCAATTTTGCCTCTCCAACGGAGAAATGCTACTCGTCTTGCCCACTAGTATTGGTGGATCTGGTCCTTAGGATCGACTCAAAAGAAGGGCCAGGACTAATTTGTCCCTACCATAAAAGCAACACTTGAGATGTGGCTGTGGAGAGGATCATGTGAATCCAGTTGAATCATTTTTTGCCCAAGCCCATGGCCTGTAATATATGGAGCAGGGTACCATGTTCAACCGTATCAAATGCGTTTTCAAAATCCAGTTTGAGCAAGATAATTTCCTCTTTAGATCTTTGGCATGCAAAGAGATATTCATGAGCCCAGACCAAGCAGTCCTGTATAGCCCTAGTTCTGATGAACCCATACTGATTTTTATGAATGAGCTACCTGATAATATTCTGCAATCTGTTGGCCAAGAGTTTGGCAATCCTATAACACATTGTGTGAGATCGAGATAGGCAAAAGGGCGGAGGGCATGATTGCGCGGAAACAAATTAAAACTTTTCCCGAAAGTTCAATCCCTGAAACCGTAATCTGTTCGTGATAGTAAATCCAATGTAACTTTAGATCGGCTGGACCAAAAATTACGTAGAGTATGCAAAAGAACGGTATTGAAATTATCTAACCAACACAACAAGAATCAGCTCAATCGGACGTATGAATCAAAAGATATAATCAAAACAGTAACAACTGACAGAAAGTTACGAGGATTAATCTAAAACCAATTTCGAAAAATAATAAGAAAGGTAATCGCGATCTTTCCTTGATCTCATGATAAACCTGCAGCAAAGTATTATGAACTCGTAATGAATCTGCAGCAAAGTGTTAGAAAAATCTGGCACGAAGAATCCACGAAGATCCGAGAAGAACAGAGATGACACCGCCAACGAATCTCTTTATTGCAACGATGTCGATCGATTACAAAAGATGCAACCATACATCCAAGAACTCTCCAAGGATTGATCTAAATCCAAATCACTGAGTTCCCTCACGTCCTTGCTAAAATCCTAGCCTAGACGCCCTCTATTGATAAGGGAAAATTCGCGACCTAAACTGAGTCTGAATCCAACACGAACTCCTCTGTCCCGGTCGGTATTCTGCCCGTGGGGCCCGCATAAGACCTCGGATTGAAATGACTCCAAAAGCAAAGTTGTTCGTTTCGACGACGCGCACAACTTCCATGTGGACCACTTTTCCATCAGACGTCATTTTGATGACGCTATTGTTTAATTTTTAAACAGCTCTCATCCAGCCACGGCTGGACCTACATGTCTTCACGTCGATGCCACTCCATGCCATCAACTCTTCTTGTGATGTCTTCAAAACTCGATCATCATGTGTCGAATATCTCCAATACCGTACATCTCCGGTATAAACAACGTACGATAAACCGGTGCCCTCCCGGATCATCGCAGCGTTCATTTCCATTGTTCCTTCGCACGAACGTCCGGCATGACCTTGATCCTCGACCTCAGCTTCTCCCAAGTTTCGTCCCTCGATCCCGTCATCGAACACGTTCCTCTAGCTCCGGAAACAGCTGAAATCGAACACACAAATAACCAGTACGAGCACAAGTCCACGACTTGACTCAGAGTAAGTTCCACACAACTCACGCCATGTTTTCACATAAGAAACTAATGGATCAACCCACCACTAGCAAAGCACTAAGTCCAAACAAGATACATGTCATCACATAAGTATCCATATTATCTAAAGTATTCACATCAATGTTTCATCTAAAACACTTACCAATGTTACACATCACCTATGATTTCACACATTGTGATGCCTTATATGGCTCGGTATAATATTAATGTGGGTTTCATTGAAGCACTTCCCAACCCTATAGGCAAAAAGGTTGTTTTGGTTGTTTGTGGACAGACTCGCCAACATACTGTTTTTGTTGACATGTCACGTCCTTGTACAAATCAACTAGCGGTGCAATTGTTCGTTGACAACATGTTTTCTTCTATACAGTAATCATTTCAGACCCGGATAAGATATCTAGAAGCAAGTTCAACCAAAAAATATTCAAGGCACTCAATGTCTCCCTGTTGTTCATACAGCTTAGTGTCTTACCACCCGTAAACAGATAATTAACATACGGTCAAACTGCATGCGTGAGCCAGTCATCGCAGAAAAGAGCATAATTGTTAAAGAGCTGAAACGCAACCTTTTCAGAGCCATCACGTAATGAAGCAGAGTTCATGATTGGTGATTTAGTTTACATAAAAAATGCAATCATATATTCATATGCTAACATGAATTTGGGCCAAGAGGCTCTCTGAAACTTAGAGCCCTAGATCTAAGTTCTATTGCTCTTACAAGGTGTTCAAAAATATTGGTCAACTAACCCATCCGTTGCAATTACTGGATTAGACTTCTATTTTGTCATGTTGAACCCGCTCAAAAAGGACCCAAGGACAAGATCGCTGAGCATTCAGAATATATATACATCTTCCATTCACACCTTAAGGAAACATAAGGGAGGCATATTGTAGTCTGAACCGGATAAACTCTAAATATGTCTCAAGGATGGCGAACACGATATATGGCTTACGCCAACGATAGCAAGAAAGGGTTAAGGTTCAACAGCGCCGAGTCGATCCGTTCAGATATGGTGGGTGTAAGTGAATCTCGTCTTTAGGCTGATTTTGGTTAGGCTGGAGTTGAATACAAGCTAGCTGAAGCCGGAAGAAACTATTTTTCTGTTGCAGCTAGAATGCTGGAACCTGACTTGTTGTTCGTTTAGGGTGGTAGTGAAACTGTGGTTGCACCTGGATGGAAGTGGATGTCTGTAATGTCTCTGTTTGCGGCAAATTTTGATTAAGTATTGAGTTTACTAATGTAAGCGCAAATGGCGATTTTAAGAGTTGTTTTCGGCGCAAGGTATTATTATTTAACTTTGACAATGACGAGCCCTGTTTGCAGAATGTTGATGCGCAATTTACGGAGTTCAACTATTTGTAGTTCTGACAAGTTGCAGGCTATATAAGGCGATGTTTGTGTTAATAGAAAGTAAGAAAAGCCAAATCTAGTGTCTTGGTTCAGAGTAGAATAGCTTGTCTTGATGAGTCCTCAATTTATCCCCAAACTTTCACTGTAATTCTTGATCTCACAATCCGAGTGTAGTCCAGTTTTCTATTTCAAGACTTATTCAAAGAGGTTTGATCTTTCATAGAAGCATCATACTCCGTATTTTGTTGTCATTCTAATTTGCCTCGTCTTTATAAAATCTGTCAACGTTTTTAGAAGCTAATTTAGCTTTCTTCTTTGAAGTTTTTCAGAAGTAGTAAAACAAAGTACTCCAGGACATAAGAGTTCTCATGTTTTTCCATTGTACATGCTCAGATGATAAATCCCAATGGCAGAACTCGTAAAAAGAATGTCTACGGAGCTGGCTTCCAAGTTCTAACAGCAGAACCCACATAACTTGGTATCCCTACTACACTGCGGGCAACTCTGCTTTGCCTGCCATCACAGCAGTAACAGATGACACGTGCAACTACTGTGTCTTCTAACAACCAGGATACCGCTTTTATTCAAAGCATCACACATACATATCTTTCATTTCAGCATGCTGCTAATGATGCTGGAGAGTTTTCAAGCATCAAAACCATACTGCCTAAAGTAGGACACGTTCAGGACCATGAATTTCACATGAACAGATCATTTGGTCAGTAAATCGGGAGAATTCCCGTGATTCCAGCAGGCGCTAAATAAGCGGGCAAAGCCATTACAGGGACACTGGTGTATGCTCTGCATTCCAGTAGAGATGATTCTGTGTACTACATATTACCACAGCACCAAGTAGGGAACTGAGTATAATAGGATGACCTGATTTCATAAACGGTTGCCATGGCCTTGCTTGATTTCTTGGGGGATAAACTTGCAGTCAGGAAGCTATTGACAGGGTGACAGGGTGCTCACTGAGTCACTGTTCTCGACATTTACACCTACTGTTAGTTGGATTGCATAATTCTTCGTCCCTGCCCCACTGCACAACAACAGAAATTTGGCATGTGAAATTACTTCCACTGGTGATAAACCAAGAAAACGGTGAAAATGAAAATGGGTCAAATGACACCTTATACTTAAAACCATGTAGGTTAAGAGAAAGTTGTTTAATTGAGCATCAGAGAAATTGAACAGACAGTGATGAAGACTGAGAGTTACAGAATAAGACTTGAGATGTGGACGGAAAAGGAGAAATATAGCATTAGCAAACTTAACAAAGTTCCAGAACGATTTTCAGCATGCTACTTTGCTATTAAAATGTTGTGTTCACAAGCAAAATAGCATATTTTCTGACGAGCTAGACATCTCCACATTATAAAGGAAAATTAGTACTAAAACACTTCCTACTGTCCCAAAGTTTGGTATCGCAACCCAAAAAAATCTTGGTCATCCCATATGTGCAGCTTGTTTGGAGCCCTGTTCTCTGCCTTAATGTGTTAAGAGCAAACCTTGCCTTTAGCTTTTGCCTCAGCCCTCCAATCTCCTCTAGCCAGCTAAAGGGCATGCTCCTGAACCAGCCTATCCATCTGATAGGCTACAGAGAAAACAAGACCTGCTCTTGCTTTGCCAAGGCACAAGATTAATCAGGATTCCTGTGTCTCTTCTCCAAGTAAAAAATCTTGAGATACCATTCTTCTTCACCTTAATCAAACGGCAATGAATTTCAGAAGAACTCAAGCACAGCAGGACAACTATTCTCACGTATACAGATAGAAATAGATCGAGCCAGCAACAGGCCATGCCCACCAGAAACACAAGGCAGCTAGACATGGGAGAACAACTGAGCTTGGATCGCCATCCAGAAGCTCCAAATCCACGCGGGCAGGCAACTGAGCTCAAGGGGATTGGCTGAGCATTTGGCTGTGTCTATGGTGAGTCATGATGGGAATCAGTGTGCATGGTTGAAGTTGAATTGAATGGATTTGTGGGGCAAAGGGTAAAAGCCCATTTTGCCTTCAACACCTTGAGGCACATGGCACAGTTCTGCCTTATTTGCGCACTCCAGTCAACTTAAATTTTAGGGTTGTATGACTAGTTGGTTAACTATTTTTATTAGAATGTTAGGACTGACTAAGGCTCCTTTGATGTTGCGGTGGATTTTCCGTTTATCTCACCCACTTTTTATTATTTAATTGTTTGGCCTACCAACTTTTTCCTGCATTCATGCCTATTTTTTCTGCAGCAAATTATAAAATAAGTTCAGTGCGACACGGTTTAGAAACCAGAAACTAAGCCTTACAAAATCAAATAGTTCTGCATGCACATGTCTCACACATAAAGCTATACTTTCCCAACATATATGCAGATGTTCATGTCGTAACCACGTGTTATGTACATAAAAGTAAATCAAGAACTAGCTCGATACCCATGAGTTGCTACCAAGCATAGCCTATGTCAAACCTTCACTGCATTATACTCCCTCTGATCCATAATAAGTGTCTCAGAATTAGTACAACTTTGTACTAACTTTATACTAAATCTGAGACTTATTATGGATCGGAGGAAGTATATTAGTGGCACTTGTGGGTAATTTTAACCCAACATCGCTGGCAAGCAGGAACATCGTCACAACACTTTGCCACAAATGTGAAGGTTCACATTGGGATGAGAGGAGGACATGAATGGACCACCATCAAGATTGACATATTTATAGGAGTAAAGATTACTCAAATTGAGAGCCTTGATTTTTGCTAGGTGATTAATTGGTACCGCCCCGTCTCATTAACCAGGTTATTTATATGAAGTTATTAAGATACCTACAGCGAAATATAAGAGTCCAGATGCGCATAAACTTCTAATGAGGTTATCTTGTGCCGCCAAATTTTTTTTCATTAGAATTTGTACGAAACTTTGGGCAAAGTAGTGGTCGGGTAGTAAAATGCATTGGAGGTCCTAATTCTATTTTAAAAGTGCCAACTTAGTCCCAAATCTTTTTAAATGCACATCTGAGTCCCAATTCTATGTTTAATAGTTCATCAGAGGTTCTAAACTCGTTCAAGCTCGTCGGACTGACTTGCGTGGCATGTTGACATTTTCCACATTGGTGGGTTGCACATGGGGGATAATTTGCTGAAGGGAATTTTTGCACTAACCTCCCTGATATGGTCTTTCTCATTCGACATCCCTCTCTCCGTTCTCCATTGTACTGGTGACGCTGAGGGGCCTGCAAGGGCGATGAACGGCACTCCGGCGAGAGAGCTGGGCGGTGAACGATGGACAGCGACTAATCATTGCGTGGGGGAGGGGGGTGTCCATCTAGATGGCCCTGGTGTGGCAAAATGTTGACGGCGCCGCTGCTGAGCACCTCACCAGAGGCAATACCCCAGTGGGATCTACACTGCCGGAGGAAGCGCTGCTGGTGGCGCTGTCGTTGTTGAGCTAGTCTTCTTACCATGCTTCATTGTCAATGAGCTGGCGGATCCACTCATGGCGCCAGTTAGGGTTGAGAAGAACCAGGGAAGTTGAGTAGAGAGAGCACGGGCAAGGGGTGAGAAGAAACCCGTTTATATGGGGGGGGTTTTTTTGCAAAATGTTGCAACCGCAATTGGCGGGATAACTCCCGCCAAGTGCAATCACGTCGACGTGGCAGAGTATGTCCCACGCCAACCGGTCAGACTAGACGAAACGAGTTTAGGACCCCTGATGAACCATTAAACATAGAATTGGACTCGGATGTGCATTTTGAAAGATTTTGGACCAAGTTGTCGCCTTTAAAATAGAATTAGGATCCAACACATTTTGCTCTTTATTTACTTTTGTGTATATATGGACACGATGCCCTGGAAGCAGTTCTGCACAGAAGCTCTAAGATGTACAGCAATGTTTCAATGGCGTGCCATGGAAACTTGACAACATACATGTAACTTCTTATTTACTGATTGAGAAGTCTCTTGGGGTGCAAATGCAATGGTGCACATGGTTGTGAACCCAGCCACCCAGATTCGAGGACTCGCCCACATAATTAAAAAGTCAAGGGGATGTCTTCCCCCTGGTCTCTTTATTTTTTTTTTACTTCTTATTTACTGTATGTGTTTACTGATTACTACGAGGAATCAAAAAGATGAAAACATGAGTCAAAGTACCAGAAGTTTTATCAACAAAAGTCTCCCACCAGGATGATCTACATAAACTAGTCATGGAACCAGTAACAAAACAGCAACTGCATATTGAAAACTACTAACAGAAGAGCAGAAATTCCATGAGTACATTGGCATCTTTCCTGAGAAAAAAGTGGCTTGACTATAAGCAGTCATACAAGGAAAGATCATTTAGAAAACCCATAAAGGGCTTAGTCTGGATGATGGGGGATAGGCCTAGTCATTTCAGATTGCCAAGAACTTAGTAATCCAAAGGGATGTGCTCTAATCTCTTCCTGTCCAAACAAGCCTAATGAATTGAATATACCGTGTAGGTGCAGAATTTGTGTGTTGCACCTACACGATTAGATGAAGATCATCGCATTGCGCTTACTGATGTGCTATTGTTGAAAGTTCAAGTCTGCTGTTCCATCTTCCAACGTCATTCCAACGATTATTTTATCACAAATTGGTAGTCAAATACCAAGGTTGGGATCCATAGTACAGTTTCCAACTGAAATGAACAGAACGAAGCAGGAAAGGTATGAAGGAACAGACCGAGCTGATACTGGTCGGACAACCTAGTAACCTATACTAAATTCTCATGAAGCAAGGGCACATATATACCTTCCTCCGAGGCTCTGAGACAAAAAAGATAAAATGTCATAGTTAAACAAGAGCTATCTGAACTTTACCTTGCAGAGACTTCTCGAAGTTCACCAGCTGGGCCATAAAGCCTTCATTAGGTGACGCTTGAGGCCGTTTGCTTCTAACTAGTGACAGGGCACTTTCCAGGCTCACCTGATGCTTCTTCATGAGATATGCAAGAACAACTGTCACACTGGATATTAAGACAAAGATCACCTTAGAACAAATACATTTTGATAATATGCCACACATATTGTTTATATAATTAAAAATATTGTACATGAAAAATGAACAGATTAAGATATATGTATTTTTTTCTAAAATGTGAACTAGCATTACAAACTTAAATAGCAGCACACAATATTATTAGATTAATGTATTGTAATGACTAGTAGAAATAAGCTGTTTCTGATTGAAGAGGGGAAAAAAAGATGACTAATCAGGAAACGACTGATTGACTAGATCATGTGCTGATTGATCTTTCAACAGGATTAACAACATGCTGATTATTCTACTCGTGACGGTTGATTGCTAACTGAATGTGGCACTTTACATTCACATATGTGTATTTACCTCTAATTCAAATAAAAAATATAATCATAGTTTGTTTTGCCATCTTGGCAAGAGAAAGATCATCATGCTCGTATCATACCATATCACAATGTTGCTCATTTGTATTTGTTCTGCTAAAGTTATAGCCTTCCACTTTAGTAGATGAACAAACAAAATCAATTTCTATGCTCATATTAAAACAATATTATGCATTCCAAATTGGTTAACACCAGACAACTCGTAGGAAAAATTACCTCCGTGACCGCCCAGCAAAACAATGAACCAACACGTTGCCACCTGTGCTGATTCCTTCATCTATGAAATTAAAGCATTCACCGAAATGCTTTACTAAATCAGTGTCTGGGCTGTCAAGCACTGCATCAATAAGCACCTTTAGTTTTGCAGGAAAACTTGTATACCAACAGAGAAATGGTGACGTAGACACGTTCAATAAAAGGAACGAACCACCAACATAGAGTCAAAATTTAAACATTCCATATTTAAAATTTATTTTTCCAAATATATCAATGCTCAAAATTGATACACAACCATTTCCATGACAGCCAAGAAGCAACAAAATTGGCTAACATTTCTACAGCAAGCCCATTGGAAATTCCCACGTTTTTTTAACTGTATGATAAAGGCTGTAAAAAGATTATACTGGTAATCACAAGTACTTATTAGGGGAAAAAGCTGAGGATATGGTACCCTCAATCTTCTTGTATGTAAATTCTTCTGAAAAGGCGGGATTCAGAGATCTGGCAACAATCAAGATATGGGTGATGTTCAAACTCTTGAGAGCCTCCTTGTTCAGTGCTGCCCCAACAGAGCCCAGGTACAGCCCCTACAAGTTGCATCAAGGCCATTCAACAGCATGAGTGCATCAACTTTTTTTGATAAAACAAATATTATAGAATGCAAGTACTACTGCCACCTGATCGGTTTGTCCTAACTCATAACAATCACATGCCAATCTGAATTATGCTATCGTGCGACTCATATCACTTGAATGAACTTAAACTTATTTTCAATAAACAGAGCGTGTTCTGTATGCGCTACACAAATGCTGATGTTAAACAGCAGACGACCCTCGTTCTTCTACGGCCAATAACATTCCCAAAAATTAACAGGTCTAAAGGCGAAAGCAACAACAGCTCAAGCAACAGATCCTACCGAATACGCATCACGACTCCCCAACCATGCATCAACCATCGGATATGACGGCAATACATCACTAAGAAAAAACCGAGAAGAAACGGCAGGCTTTTGTTCGGGCAAAGGAAAAGGATGGTGTCAGGCAGGGGAGCCGGCAAGCCATACCTGGTCGACGAGGCAGGGGGTGTTGTCGGCCTTGCGGTACCGCGCGGCGCAGAAGCCCTGCATCAGCGCCATGAGCACCCTGGACTGCTGCTTCTCGTAGTCCTCCCTCTCCCGCTCGTCCCTCCCGGACGATTGCCCCGCCTCCGGGACCGACATCGCCACGGCCTCTTCCCTCTCTCGTCCTCGCAGCGGATCGGATCGCCGAAATATCTGGTTCTTTTTTTTTTCTGCTGCCGGATGATTTGGGAGCTGTGGCGGACGACCAAAGGGAGGGAAGGGAGGCCAAGGTCGCGACGAGGACGGCGGGTCAATGGCTGTCTGCCTAGTCCCGAAATAGAGCAAGGGCAATGAATTCAATTGTCAACTTTGGTCTCCAAACTAACATCAAACTTTGTCTTAAAAAAAACAAACAACAAATTTTTGGCCATGACTAAAAAACTCCCACACCATCACCTCATTGCACAAACCCAACCCAGGTGCCCAATCGTCACGAACAACCTCCTCTCTTGAGACTGCAGCCGTTGCGGAGTTAACACCGTTATTAGTTAGTTAACATAGAGCGGATCGGTGAGGGGAGCCTTATCAACCATGGGCATGAGCAAGAACGAGATGTCCTCGCCGATACCACAACCTCCTCATCCCCCTTTCCTCACAATAACTAATCCTTCCAAGCGTAGCTTGTTAGCGCTTAATAGCCCCGTTGTGTCATCCCCACCCTCGAAGCACCTCCTCGTCTTTGGACCCTTCCACGAGCGCAGGTTGCTCGTGAGGGCAGGATATCTGTTATAAAAACAAATTAAACATCATCCAGCCAAAACTTTTTTCATTTGCAAATCTGCGGTCCAGTTAATTTCTTGTGGGAAGTGGCCATTTGTTCTTAGTTTATCTTAACCCCGTTCTTAACATAAGATATTCTAACTTTGTTAAGTCAAATATCTTCGAGTTTGCTAAGCATGTAGGACAATGTGGACATCCACAAGTAACCACAAATCCTATCCAGGGAGTTATCCCTTCACAACAGAAAAGTGCCCTAACCGTCATGCATGGAGCAGATCGCCTCTTGTCTCGACCGGCCAGCGAGCGTTCCGTCACCCTGCCTTTTCTACTTGCTGCTCAATTGGTAGGAGAGGGTGGTGACCTTGGACATGTGTTTCGTGATAGTAGGTTTCTAAAGTTATGTTTTGGTCAACCGTCAGTGCCGCTATGGTGGCAACGACAGTACTGTGCGGATTAAGAATAAGATTTACTCAACTTCTCGTCCACTTTGTCAAAGAGAATCTCATGACCATATATAAATAAGTAATAAAACTAATGTATGATTATAAATGTTGATAGATTTTTATAAAAACTTGGACTTTGACAAAAATTAGAACATCTTATATTTACTTATTTAACAAAATTAAACGATTTATATTCTTAAACATGCGATGCCTAGACGTTCTTTAAAGAAAATAACAAGATTTTTTTTAGAGAAATCTCGAAATCTATTTTGTGTTCCGGTGACATCGCTAGCTCCCTCGAGGCCACGAAGTTGCTCAAGTCCCAACCCCATCCAAGACGCGGATACCCACGCTACGCCGCACCCTAGCAGCGAACGAGCAGGCGACCATGGCGGCGTCGAACGACGTTGAGGTCGTCGACTTCGACTCCGACGACGACGACCTCATGGACGATGACGCCCCCGAGAATAACCCCGCCCCTGCCCCGCGTCTCCGCTCCACCATCGCCGCCGGCGGGGAGGATTCCTCCGCCGCCGCCGCGCGCAAGACCAAGGGCCGCGGGTTCCGCGAGGAGCCTTCCTCCTCGCGGCCCCTCACTGGCCGCGCCGCCTTCGACTCCCTGGGCACCGACGACGGCCCTGGACCCCTCAGATGTACGCTTCTTCTGCTTTCCGATCTCCCCTCCCCGTGCCTTCTTTGAGTGAAGGCGTTCCTTCTTTGGTGCACGAATTTGGTCACAGCGGTTGGTTTCAGTATGATCTTGCTGAGTTGAAGCGCATGCCACGATCTTGGTCTCTAGGCTTTCCTCGGTGATTTGGTAGGTTCACGGTGCCTTCTTAGTTGATTTAGTTGCAAGAAAGTTATGGTACGGATAACTGAGGTGCGCATATTAGCGTTGTTCCTGGGTGCTGGTTGTTTCAGCAGCAGATCGTCGTATTCTTAGGACAAGGCTGGAACATCTTATATTTAGGAACGGAGGGAGTAACATGGATAATGTGTTGTTGATTGGTTCTGAATCCAAAGAATTAGATGCACAAAACTGCAAGTTAGTGGTCTTGAGTAATTAGATACTGTACTTTGGGGGCTATCCTCCTTTTCGAAGGAAAACAGATACTCCCTCCGACCCATATTACTTTTCCCAGATTTAGTACAAATCAGTGACAAGTAATTCCGGTCGGAGGGAGTACTGTAATTTGTATTTTGTTAGTTGATGTAAAATCTTGTTCGTTTACTATGTGAGCGTAAAAGATTGGTGCTTTGGTTGGATGTGAAGAATGTATCACACAAAAAAAAAGTATTTTGGTGCAGTAAAGGTCCTCTTTTGTTAGATTTCTCTCAAATCTGACAGACTAGTGTGCCAAATATTCAGAGCACCCGTTGCTTTTCCCCACCTCCATCCACATTGAGTCGTCCCATGTGGCCCCTTATAAACCACATCAGCATTGACAGTGGCCCAGGGCTCAGAATATTTGTCAAACCAGTCAAACATAGAGATTTGGTTCTGTGATACATCCTACTCCAAAAACTGTTGTTATGTGATGAATTGCCAAAAATTGGGGTTTTGTGTGACTACTGGCTCATGTGCCACAGATCAGGGTTTCTTGATATTTACTCTTTAGACATATTCAGAGTCTATCCGGTTCAGACAACACTATTCTCCCTCAAGTTTCACCTTGTCCTGAAGGTGTGAATTGAGGAAATGTATTCTGAATGAATCCCTCATCTTCCATGTAGAGTAGTCTTCTGGAGTGAGGTTTCTTCCAACGGATTAACCACCCTGCTGTTTGTATGCCTTTTCTCTGAATGACCAAGCGATGTAGAACAGCAAGAGCTGTTTTGATTTTACCATGCTCAGTGAGGAAATGGTACATGCGGTCCTGATAGGTTTAATGCTTATATTATGTGCCAACTATGTATCGCCAACTTGTCGTCTTACTTTCCACCTCATGGTTCTAAAATTTCTGTGGATTGGATTTTTTTCATGAAGCTCGGTGTTCATAATCGTTAGATTGAATCGGCATCGTACCTTGTAATCTCTCCTATTCCCTTGCTATTTGAAAAGCAGTTCATTAAGTAATCACATTTGACATTGCACTTCATAAACTATTGAAGGTTTATCTGTAGAAAAATGTGCAGAGTGATCACTTTGTTTACCTTCACTAAATTCATTTTGTTGAAGCTCTGCTAGTTTCTAGTTATTTTTTCTCACATATACCTCCTTTATGTCTTTTAAATTTTGCAGCTATAGAGGGGTGGATTGTTCTTGTAACCGGTGTTCACGAAGAAGCACAGGAGGATGATCTCCATAATGCTTTTCGGGAATTTGGGCAAGTTAAGAACTTGCATTTGAATTTAGATCGCCGCACTGGATTTGTCAAGGTAAATCTGCTTGTTACTTATAGCTGTGTCTTCTGCAATATTTAATACATTTCAATATTCTTCATAATTTATGGTGTACTTTCATATGTCTTCAATCAAATAGTAAAATATGCAAAAGTAGAACCGATACCGACTTGACCAATTTTCACGTGTGAACTTTTAAATTGGATAATAAGATGATCCTGCTTCACTTGTGCAGGGATATGCCTTGATTGAATATGAGAGCTTCGAGGAAGCCCAGGCTGCAATAAAAACAATGGACGGAACTGAACTTGTAACACAGATAATAAATGTTGATTGGGCCTTTAGTAATGGCCCTGCCAAGCGAAGGAATGTCCGCAGGAGGTATGTCTCTCTGATCTTGCAGCCAGCTGTTCAGTTTATGTCTTACAAAATAGAAATCCGGAGGAAGTTTTAGGGTAGTAAACACTCGTAAAGATCAAGGCTTTGTGTGGAGAATTAACAATGTAACAACATATATCTGATGAGCCTCGTTTTAACTTTGCGACACAGGTGTTAAGAAATATTGTAGTGTTTTCAAAGCAAAGTTTTATAATCTGGTTGTCGTATGTTTCTTGTCATGATAATGTAATTTCATGTATGAAAAAGTTTTGGTTTTTGTGCGTTTGCAGATCAAGGAGCCCACCCAGGAGGAGATACTGAGGTTTTCTCCAAGACTGAATATCGTGGGATTGGAGTTTTTGAGGCCTTGCTTTGGCGATTGCATGTGTGGTTTCGAGAATGAGCTTTCCATCTTCAACTTGAACTATGGCAGTTGTATTACATTTCATCTTCCATTTTTTGTTTCTCCTCCGTGTGTGTTTTTTGTGTTGCGACATGAGACAAGAATGTTAGATACTCGGGAGTGTAATCTTTGTACTATGGAATGGATTCTTTAGCTTTTTCAGTATGCTATGTGTGTTGTCCTACTTATTTGTTTCAACAGTTGGGATTTTATCCGTTTCCCTTGCCACGATGAAGCCACAATTCAGCTCATGCAAGCTGCCAGCCAGAAAGGCCAGAGTTCAAAGCTGTCACGTAGAACCAATTTTAACGTGGCCCGGTCAAGTACTCCCAAGCCTAATGGGGAACTGATTGCCTGTTGAGGTGTCGAGGCATATTTTTTTTATTCAGTTCGGTCAGAAGATAGATATGGTTGTCTTGACCACCTCCAGGCTTCCTAGAACATATGTCAGTAATACTGACACAGCTAGCGTTTGATTTACGAATAACGATGAGAGGGGAAGATTTGTAACGGCAGAAAATTCTCGCTTGGCGTACGTTCAACCCTCGGATGGCCGAGGCGTTGCAACTTGGCACTTTGACGGGGACTGACTTCAGCTTGCTCTTTCAATTGATGGATGCCATGGTCCTCTGGTTCACTCCGGACTGCACAGATTTCATGCAACGTCTCCACCGTCATGGAACCGTTGCTTGGACACCAAAGTTCATTTTACAAAGGATGCACCACGAAAAGAACAGCCCCCCGCCATAGAACAAAGGAAGCACCATGACCATGACAGCCTGGAAACCGCCCTCTTTGGCTCAAATCAGTACTGAGTAGTACAAAACACTGACTGTTTGTGCTACTACTAACTGCTAAGACCCTTGGTGTTAACCACACATTTTCTTCCTACTGAGGCCAACTTATAATAAAATTAGGGACTCGACCGGTTCTGTACGTAGGGTCTTCCCCTGATCATGCCAGAAAGATGATATATACTGTTTTTTTGGATATGGCACCCCTACATAATTAGCATGACAAATATTTAACAGCTGCTGAAACAATGCTCGAATGGTCCATCTGCCTCAGCTTACAATCAGCAGCACATGGACGTACACGGTACACCAAATGAGCTATCTAAGATCAACGATGCAGCTTGACAGATTGTCAGGCGAGTCAGGAATCAGGATCATCACAGCCACCGGGCTGGAAGGCAAAAAAAAAAGGGTAATTTGGACATGCTATGTAACCTATCTTAGTAATATCAAATGGTATAGAGAACCACACTCTAGCACGCGGGTGATGCCCAGCAAGTTGATTACTAGACAAAGTTAACTTCAGTTATGCTTTGCCGATGGGTTATTTTCCAGAAATTTCCAGGAAGGCATTGGCGGTGCGTTCTGTGGAGCAGAGCTCATTGACAGTAGGAGGTCTTCGGCCAACCTGATTTTATTTGCTACTTTCTCCTGTTCCAACATGAGCCCCCCAACAATGTGAGGAAGCTCAGGCTCAGTTGATGTCTTGTGCTTCTTGAAACTGACAGTTCTTAATTGGTCGTTGGTGAGGAAGATGTTGGTTGACTTTCCTGAATTGGTCATTGGCGACGATGGACAATCTGCTTGTTTGTTGATGCAGCATTCACTATTTTCATGCGCAAGTTCCACTTTTGAATCGATGGCCTCCATAGACGTACCAGATTCTTTATTTATGCACTTTTGTGGTTCCTCTTTATTATGTGCTGGAATTTTCATGCAGCATGAGTTTGCTGGAAGCTTTACATCCGAATCCACCATTTCCTCCGGTGCATCAGATGCTCCAGTCAGGCATTTTTGTATTTCCTTTTCCGGTGTATGAAATGCTCCATTCAAGCATTTGTGTACTTCCTCTTTACCATCATAAGGTTGCTCGATGTCCTCATCTGAGCTGCTACTTCCTGCATCTGTATACCAATAGTGAACAAATATTGTGCATTGCCATATATAGTTGCTCTAGTACAAGTCAACTCTAAAAAAGATTAATGGCGAAGTGACTGTCTCTAAGTAGATTTAATTCCAAGAACTATAACAAGAAAATCACAAATATAAGTCAACCAGTGGGTTTCCACAAGAACTGATCAAAACAGTCCAGTCTGGTTTTCTTAAAAGGGTGGTTCCGAGCATAATTGACACCCTTTAGCCCAATTTTAGCTGAAGAGATGTATATTTTTTAATTTTGCACATGATCCAATAATCAAATCTTGCAAACTGTGGTTGGATTTTTTTAAACAATTAAGTAAAACGTCGATTTTATGGGAGAAATAGTTTTTTCAAACCCAGCAGTTAAAACCATTAAAAGGCACCCTGCTCTTATTTTTCTAAACAAAAAGGAACAAACATGTTTTCTGAGAGCCTATGCAACGACAAGTTACATATCAGTTAGTCCTGCACAAAGGGATAATTAAATTAAATTAGATGGTATGGATTCAAATTGCATGCAGGGCCTTGCTGGATGTTTGACGTTTTGGATAATGTTACTGTTTTTTAGGTAGGATTGTGTTATTATTGAGACTTGACATTGGATGAGAGATTTTCAACAGTCGCAAGAAGCTGCATTGCAGTGGTGGTTCTGAGGAAATGTTCTACATTTAATATCACAGGGTATCTTTGCTTCAGATTGTACAACACCCATGCTGTGTGACCCTTGTTTAGCTTTGGAAGGGATGCTGCGGCATTGGTTTTGTGTAATAAAGGCATCCCTAGCTCTTTACCATCTTCTCCAATTGCTGAACAAGTAATGATCTGTGCATTGGACCAATTACAAGAGCACGTGCACCAAGTTATTAGAACATGTGAATTCTCTCTTAGTTCAATACGATATATTTATTAATGAGAATTTTATACTGCCGAAGTCTTTGCGTCTTTGTATAATCAGATTTGAGGCTGAAGCATGCATGGTGCGTGGAGGAGAGGAGAGCGTGCATGAGGATCATCAAGTGCTGGCATCCATCATCAAGATGTGCACGAGGGCAGAGAGGGAGGAAGGCGCACCACAACTGAAGATGGTGAATGCAAACAATTAGAAGAATATCTTGTGTGCAAGGCAGCCAGCAACAAGAATGATATGCTAGAGTTGCAGCAAGTTGGGTACGAGTATATGGTGCACCAGGACAACCCACGATGTGTTCCATAAATCTAAGGGTATGACAAGTCTTCATATTTTATTCATCAGCATGGACACTTGATCGGACGGCCGCTCCCTGTCCCGATTTGCACGAAACCTGAAATCAAACTTCAGACTTATGAGGCGCTAAGCCTGAGCGACTCAAAAGATCACTCGAGCTGAGCAGCCCCGCCGGCAACCTGCCGGAGCAGATTCAGTCTTGAGATCTGAATCTTTTGCTCTACTTTACAAGGAGTTGTTCTATATCAGCATCCATTCTTGTGCCTCTACCTCTCCACACTAACATTTGAGCAAGATCCATGAAACCCATCCTTGTTTTCTTAAAAGGGACCCATCTACCTAATGCTCTGCTTTGAAACCCACCCTTGGTCTAACCGGACCTCTGAGTCCATGTGTGAGCCAAAGCCTATTATGGTTTGGTTCTATTAAATCAAGTTGAGCCAGGTTTGAGTCCAAGTCGAAGTCCATCTATTGTAATACTCCTGCTGAATTGCGCAAGCATTCATCTTGAATCCTCTACACCATATTCCTTCCAATAGCGTGTTTATTGTTACTGAAATTCCAGCGTTATTTGTCGTTCTGTTGGGAACTGGGAGACTGCGAAACCGCTTGTGGTCGGCGGACTACTGCGCAAGTGTGTGGTGTTGCAAATTTTCATTGGGTTGCAAGTTCGTTGCATTGGCGATGGGTGATCAGCCGGAAGATTAGCTAAATCATACTCCCTCCGTCCCATATTAAGTGACTTTCTATTACATGTATCTAGATGCTTTATAGGCATAGATACATCCATATTTGGGCAAATTTGAGTCACTTAATATGGGACGGAGGGAGTACAAGTTATCGACATTGCTCTCTGAGAGATTGGGTCGTCCCTTACCGTTGTGTGAAGTAGAAAAGGATTGGCCAAAGAGTCAAGGGGTTTGACTGAAACCAAGGCTGATGGAGAGGTTGTGCGATAGGGAGGAGAAGTTGCTGCAGTTTGCAGATGAGGACTCTGATGAAGACACTACCAAGGAAGAGCCGGAAGACAGTCTTTTTTGAAGAAAAGATGGAAGCACTCAATTGAGAACATAAGGAGGAATTTGTAGTCGTTTTTTGCACTGGAAGCAAGGTGGTAATACTTAAGTCTTATTATTTCCTGACTCTTGTGGATGGACAGAAGGAGGTTAGAGTTATCTTATCAGCTCCTGAGGATAGACATAAGGATATGCTTCATTCAGGAAATCTCCAACAACAAGGGACAAGAGGCAGATGAGCACTGCCCCTGGTTAGGGTATGGAGCCAACTGGAGCACAATTCAGGTAAGATTTTGATTACTTTCAAGCTGATGAGGTGGACATGTCAAACTGGAACACACTAGTTAGCTCTTTAGCGGTAAATCTGCCATCACAATTCAAGAAGAGTTGTATAGAAACCATATGATATACAGGAAATCAGCAAATCACTAATACCTGGGTTCTGCGTAATCAAACGAGCCGTATACCAGCATTCGCCATTTTCCTGGCACAATAGAATGAATAGATAATTCAAGAAACATAACGGAACAAGTATATAATTGAACCTGAATAAATAAATATAGATCAATACATAATTCATTTATATTAGTCTCTCCTGGATTAGAAACCATATTTATTCGTTTATACTGTTTCCAGTATTCCACCCTACGGAACTTACTAATTGGTGAGACATACCTACACACCAAGTCACAAACAATCAGGGTTGTCAGTGTCGGATCTTTGGTAGGATTATGTTTCAATTGACAAGTACAAAAATTTGTAGGATCAGATTGTATAATTGTAAATAGAGAGGGAGTGACAAGATCATGATCACAAAGTTTTAAGATTCGGAATTTCTAATGAGCGAACACTTGCTCTTTAGTCTCTCGGAGTGAACGCTCTGCTGGCCATCTGATTGGGAAGACTGTGCCTGAAATCGCGCCATGTGACTTGTGGGGTGACAACTTTAGTTCTATAGGGTGGCAACTTTGGTCCGTGAGGTTGGCAACTTTAGTTTTGTGTGGGTGGCAACTTTACCCTGTCGCGTCAGAAGGCTAGGGAACAAACATTTAGTTCCGTGGGGGTGGCAACTTTAGGCTATGAGGGTGACAACTTTAGTTCTGAGAGGATGGCAACTTTACCCTGTCGCGCCGGAAGGCTAGAGAGCGGATGTTCGCTCCCTATTTCAATCCATTAAGATTTGTCCATGCCTAGATTTTCACGTAGTATGGATCGTGATCATAAACTTTTAAGATTTTTGCATGCCTAGATCATGATCATTGTTAGGTGAACCTACAGCTTTCTCCTTTTTGGATCCTTATGAAAAAGCAGTTTTCGAATTTCCTTGACCCTGAGATTTTAACCAGGGCACATCCACCAGTTTAGCTACTGAACTGAATGCCGCAGTACCGCTTAAATACCCCCCTGCGATGGTTCTGATGGCGCTCTTGCACCGTGGAGGGTGACGTGGCCGAAGATGTGCTGCTTTCTTCCTTTCTTTGTTGATCCAACATGTCAGCGAGTTTTGCTCGATCTCGGGGAGTAAGTCCACCTGATTTTCTGCACTCCACATTGTCCCCAACTCCAGTGAGACCCAAACTCTAAAATTTCTCGAATCCATCTGCTAATACCTACAATTGATGCTTCGTTACCTTCCATGCGGCACTGTGAACTCAGAAAACTTTTAAGGGACGTTTTATTTGTATGGCGTTGTCCAGGTTTAATAGGCGCACAACCTTTTTCAGCTGTACGGTGCCTCGAATGCCCCTGTTTTCTTTCCCCGTTCTGCCACCGTACGCATGCATGCAGACTAATTAAATCAGGTCCGTTGGCTTCCCGAGACAGCTCCTTTGTTTCCCAGGCAGTGTTCACACTTCCCATCATGCACACTACTAATCACTTGCTTCTTTTTCATTTGCACACAGTGCTGAAGCACATCTACATAACACAGGCAGCAGTGCAAGCTAGGGGTATTTTCGTCCAAAATACAGTCACCTAAGACTGCCTTGGTGCCTGTGTAAAATCTAAGGCGCCTCCTAAAGGAGGATGGAGGGAGTAGCTCCTAGCCTCCAGGGTGTGGACACTTCCACAACGGATAAGAATGTGTGGCACACCACCCTATAGGCACACACCTGCCCTAAAAGCTCGTTGAGGAGGAGCCCGCCGTGCACATCTGAATATCTGATGAAGAGGATGAGCACGAGCCGGTGGTAAAGAGAAAGACTAGTAGAAAGAGAGAAGAGAAGGAGGCACCGCTGTGAGTTGTGGAATGAGATACGAGTAAACCTTGTTCTTTGAGAAAGAGGAGTGAACACTTCTATTTCAATGATATGTGGATCCAGTTTGATATGACAGTCCATGTTGGCATAAGCTGAGGTGGTAACGTCGATGCTATCTAAACCTATCGTCATGGCCGTCTGATCTAACTTCAACATCCACTCAAATCACTTTCGATTTAATCACTTAAAACAATGGATTAGAGTACTTTTTTTTGCTTTTGTGATGTGACACCCTAACCATTATTTCTCCTCTTTCAAAATTTTTCAAAAAAAAAACTTTCTCTTCTCTCTTTACTACACTCTCACCTAGTGTACTTTTATGACTTGACAACCTAACCACTTCTTGAATTTTGTTAAACTCTCTCTCTCTTCTCTACTACATATTTCGGTCAAACAAGATGCATAATGAGTGGAGGAAAAGCATATTAGTACCTATCTTCAAGAATAAAGAAGATATCCAAAGCTGTAGTAATTACAAAGGTATTAAGCTTATTAGCCATACTATGAAGCTTTGGGAGAGAGTGATTGAGCATCACTTAAGGAGAGTGACTAATGTCACTTAAAACCAATTTGGTTTTATGCTCGGGAGATCGACTACGGAGGCAATTTTCTTGCTTCGCCAGCTTATGGAGAGATACGGAGAGTAGAAGAAGGACCTACACATCGTTTTCATTGACTCGGAGAAGGCTTATGCCAGTATACCAAGGACGGTCATGTGGTGGGCATTGAGAAACACAAAGTCCCAACGAATTACATTTCTCTCATCAAGGATATGTACTCTAATGTTGTGACAAGTGTTCGCGCAGGAAGTGGTGAGACTATCCATTTCCAATTACGATAGGACTACATCAAGAGTCAGCCTTGAGCCCTTACATTTTTTACTTGGTGATAGACAAAGTCACTAAGGATATACAAGGACATATTCCTTGGTGTATGCTCTTTGTTGATGATGGGGTTCTAGTAGATGAGAGTAGGGTGGGCGTCAGTAGTAATCTGCTGTTGTGGATACAAACTTTGGAGGGTTTAACCTCAGTAGGACTAAGACCGAATATATGTGGTATGACTTTAGCGGCTCTAGTTGTGATGGAGAGGTTAGTCTAGGAGGGCAAATAGTGCCTAAGAGGGACACCTTTCGATACTTGGGTTCAATGCTGCAAAGCAATGGGGGTATCGATGAGGATGTTAGCCACAGGATCAAGACAGGGTGGATGAAGTGGCGGCAAGCGTCTGGAATCCTTTGTGACAAGGTCCCACAAAAGCTAAAAGGTAAGTACTATAGGACCGCCGTCAGACCTGCCATGCTCTATGGAGCAGAATGTTGGCCCACTAAAAGACAACACATCCAACAAATGAGTGTTGCAGAGATGCGTATGCTAAGGTGGATGTGTGGCCACACAAGAACAGACCGAATCAGAAATGGGGTGATTCGTGATAGGGTAGGGGTGACACCAATTGAAGAGAAACTTAACAACACGGACTTAGGTGGTTTGGGCATGTCCAATGGAAGCCACCAGAAGCACTAGTTAATAGTGGGATTTTAAAGGGCATTTGACAATGCAAAGAGGGGTAGAGGGCGACCTAAGTTAACATGGGTGGAGGCAGTTAGAATGGACCTAAAAGACTGGAATGTATCCAGAGATCTGGCTTTCGATAGGGACCCATGGAAATCCGCAATCCATGCACCCGAACCTTGATTATTTCTTTGTTTTTGTGTTTATTTTTATTCTCCGCAATTTTATTGTTTGGGTTTCATATCTAGCTTACGCCAACTTGCTTGGGACATTGCTCTCTCTCTCTCTCTCCATTATTTTGATACGATGACTTGACAACCTCACTTTTTTTCTCTACTCCTTTCACCACCTTTTTGTCAAACATTGTTTTTTTTTTAACTTTATCTTCTCTAATATTTCAACATGTCCTGAGTGATATAAATGGTGTACCCATCGGCACCGAAACGAGTACATCGAGGTACAAGGAGAATAAACCAGGTGCATCATCAAAAGAATTCCCTAGTAAAAATACATGAGGGTAGTACAAGATTCTCAACACTCACTTAGTACAGTTAAAGAGAGTATAATCACGGTACCATCCTAATTTTGTAGAATTCAAATCTTCATTGCCATTAACAACGGGTACTCACATCAGCACGGAAGACATGTTACCTTAATGTGTTTTACTAAGCAACTTTTGAGTAGCATGTTCTGATCTCAATACCAAGGACACTCATGTACTCGCTTTGGTACCAATAGGTACAACATATGATCGTTATGGTCCCAAGGTTACTTGCCCAAAACATGTGAGAAGAGATGAGTCATAATTGAAAATGTGTCAGGACTCACCCATTTCTCATGTGAGCTCTCTCCCATGAAAAGATTCTTGACATACACACGGGGTAGGGGTGGGGCTGGGGGCATGAAAGGGAGTAAGAGACTTTAGATGTAAGATGTGACCGTACAAAGGTACAATACATTAGCTACGGATAAATTGTCATATCATGCCATAAGGTTAGAAATTTTGTACATCGTTGCATCTATCTCCAACAAATATCACATCATACGGTAGACTGAGATGGTATGCTGAGATGTTGTCAACGGTAGCTGACATTTAGCCCATGTTGGCAACTAATCCACATCACATGGCACTTGTGCAATACCACCCACCAAAACCACCTTAGGGGCTTGGTACCAACCTGCCAGGCATTAAACCTCAAGGAATTATGATGCCCGGGCTCCAAACCTTGCAGGGTCAAAGAGACTATTTACTGAAAGGGCATTTCTCTCCTAAGTGGTTTCGATGGTGATGATAACATGTTGTGTATCTAATCATGTGCTAAGCATTTCAGATTTTATAAAGAACTTGGCACGAGACGTTGTGTGGACCCTCAAGAAGGAAAGAAGCGTAGCAGTGTTTAGCGGCTTTTTCGGTTGATTTGAGTCGTAGGACATCCGTACTATTAAGAGGGAATCCACAAGGGAAGGTAAACGGGTGAATCAATTTCACGTCCAGATCTAGACAAAATTGCACCCACTAAAAAGCCTACCCAAAAAGGTGAGAGAAGAAACCAAACTTCAGAGTTCAATTCTAAGTGCCCAATCATCCCAGGAGCCTCCAATTGAGTTGTGGAGCTAGCCCCGATCAAGTTTGTAAGGGTTTGGACTTCGCCCCCAAGGAAGCCACTAGTGGAGCTCACCTCACCTTTGTGGTGTTGTGAGAGGAGAATAGAGTGGGCCTTTGTGGCGCCTCTATCTTTGTGGTAGAGCACTCCTCCAAACGGAAACGTACACCTACCCCAATCGGTGGAACTCCGGTGAAAATCTTCGTCTCGTGTGGCGTCATTTTCACCCTTTACATTCTTGCTATCTATTGTTGCTTCGGCTATTGCACTTCATACTAGGGTTCCATTCACTTTAGAGAATTTAGTAAACCCTAGAATTAAGTGTTGGTATCTTTCAAGAAAAGAAAAAGAAAAAGTAAAATTTGTTAGTCGCCTATTCACCCCCCCCCCCTTCTAGTCGACCATACCGATCTTTCATTTACTATTAGAGTAATTTTCACTTCTTACCCGCTATTTGTTACTCCCTCCGTTTCTAAATTCTTGTCGTTGTTTTAGAGTATTTGATAGAGAGAATCAACAATCACCTGGTTTATTTTTCCACTATTTACCACACATGCATTATTTCCATGGTTTAGACTGTAGATTGATTTAGCAACCTCTTTTCATCCTAATTAACAAGGCGCGACATCATGTCACACCAAGGTGGTGGCTGATTAGAACGCCACCTCACAAAATAGTGGGTAATTATAGGAATTCTCTTGGATCTTGAAATCCCTACATGACATCCCTAAATTATATTCCACATTATATTGCAAAGGTATATTAACAAATTTAGCAATCATCGGCTCATTCAATATTGGAGGCTTGCCGTGCTATAGAATCATGTTAGTTGCATAGGATTTTTAACATTCTAGTATGCCAACCCTTATTAGAAAAAAGGCGGTTCTTTGAAATGCCTTCTCTAACAGATTAAAAATTGTCTATAGAACTAATGTTACGTAGGGTGAGACAACGTAGTGAAATGGCTCCAGAGAGTACATGCTCCCGACGTGACCAGCAAATAAGCAAATAAGAGTTAAATGTGTCAAAAAAAAAAGTTCTAGATATTTTTACAAATGTACATGTTACTTATTCAGAGTGTGTTCAAATTTCATCGTAACATGTACCCTTAACAAAAAACAAATTTAGCTACCCAAAATAGCATTTCTTTTAACCCATAAAATTGTTCTTTGACACAAATTTCACACGAAGGACAACATGTACATTAGTAAAAAAAAAGATGATATTTGAAAATTCATGCTTCATGGCCAACTTCAGGTCACCGGGTGAAATAATAAATTTTCATCAAGCAATAAATACTATATGGTTACCTGTGAAAGAGGAGTGCTCCAACCATTTTCGAGGGACCAATCGAGCGCTGGCCTCAAGTCCATATCATCGACATCATAGCATCCACCCTCGCCCATTGGTACCTCAGGGCAAACTATCTATAGAAAAGTACCAAGTAGATGGTCATGGTCAAGGGATGCAATGTTGGTGTGCGCTCAGAAACAGATATTTAGTTAGGAAAGAGATCAATTTAAAAAGAAAGAAAAATATCATCTTTTAGGCATTTGTTAAGAAAGTGGTGAAGTAAAACCATCGATTGAGCATCTCCAGCAAATCCCATAAAAATCAGCCCTTAAAATGCGTGGTATAACTCAAAACCATATTATGGTACGGGACAGGTTTATGGAATCTGTTCCGCCCGACGCCGTAAATTTAGGCATTTGCAAATCGATTTCAACAATAGATTTCGATTTCAACAATCTTGCTCGAAATGGGCCCTCCGGATGGCTGAGGTGGTGGAGGAGCTGGTCTTCTAGCAGTCACCGCCTTCGACCGCTTCGGGCCGTTAACTGTCGACTTTGGCCTCCCCCGACTCGGCCCCACCAATGTACTCCCTCCGTTCCTAAATACTTGTTGTGGTTTTAGTGCAAACCATCTCCCCCTAAAACCATAATACTCCCTCTGTTCTCAATTAATTGGCGCCGGCAATTTTGCAAAAAAACCCTGTTAATTTCCAAAATAAACCTGCAGTCCATGTTCTATCGGAATTTTTGCGAAAAACCCCTTGTTCTTTTTCGGAATCAACGTGCAGTCCACGTTCAATTGAAGATATGTACTGCAGGTTGATTTCGGTAATTAACAGGGTTTTCTTTGCGAAATTGCCAGCGCCAATTAATTGGGAACAAAGGGAGTACGCAACACCAACATCATCTCCGGCGCCGAGATTTTTGATACCGAGAACTCACAAACTTGGAAGATGTCCAGCGATCGTGCAACTAGCACAAGTCACATCACATGTTCCAATAGTCGTGACGACGGCTTCAACCAGTCGCCTAGGCCAAACCTCTTTCCCTCCTGTTGCTATCGATGGTGGCCACCGGCCTGCCATGTGCCATCAATTGAATCCTTGTATTATGCCAGCTCCCTTGGTGGTGGCAGGGAGGCTCGACCACCTAAGGTGGTGAGTTGTGTGTGCATTGAGTGCCAACGCGGGGTTTACACCCCTCCATGCTATGGGCACCACCGGACTACGGCAGGTATATTTTGGATGAGAGGGCATGCCGATGGATGAGAGACGTCTTGCACGAGGAGGATCTTCGCAACACTAGCAGTAAGCCACAGATCTGGGTGCGTGATCCATGATTAGAACGGTGAGGTTAGGATTTGGAGGGTGGTGCGGCTAGGGTTTGATAGAGGGAAGAGATAGGAGAAACTAGGGATATTTTTCATTTGCGTTATATATTAAGCCATGCCAACAGCTAGATAAGGGAAAGTGTTCGTAACTTTAGCTCAAGAATCATTACATTGTGAAAAGTCAAATGTTTCGGCTTTTCTTAGATTCACATTATCACAATGCATAGATACTAAAAACTCAATATCTAGTACAATCTTTGTTCAAATATACCAAACACAAGTTGAAATCATCATATGTAATGTATGCACTAAATGATTGTTTGAATGTATAATAAGCATAATAACTTTAACATTCAATCATTATATGAAAAGAAAACAAGAATGTTCATTCATATTCCTACCATCCCCACGCGACTTCCATTTCCATACATGGGAAAAAGAGTTATTGAGTAAGATGCTAGGTAAAAGTAATTTAGACTAATAAAAAAGTGAATATAGGAACCTGATGCTAAATTGCTAACCTTTGGAACAAAAATATAGTAAGACATGAGTTTAGAAGACAATGGATGAGCAAGCAATCGCAATTAACCACACTAAATGCTTACCTTAAATTTGTCATCACCAAGTAACTCAGTTATTTTCCCAGTCCAGAAACAACCAGTGTACCACCAATCAACCAAGTCGCCTACTTTCCACAGACCGCTTACAATTGCTACAACATCAGCTTTCTGGCAGTGCTCAGGAATATGAGTCTCACAATACCACTGAGGAAAAGGAGGTCGTACCATGATCGCCCTACTCTGGCCTGCTTTATGATTACGGCATTTTGGAAGAATTTTATAGAGTCTAGTCCAGCTCTTTTCTGTCAGCAGATGAAAGCAATCAGTTAGACATATACGAAATTAGTGTTGACAGTCTCAGATGGGTTTTCTGCTGCTTACAGCTCGGTTGACACAGCTTTACAGTAGGTAATGAATCACAAAACCCACAAATTTCTGACATTTAATTTGTATCCATCCTAAGTTTCATAAGTTCACAGATACTACCCCTCCAAGATGCATCACATGTGCAGTAACAGGAGTTGGGGCCGAATCAGATTTAGCTTAGACATTGGATTGGAGATAAAGTTAGTTTCTTAAGTTCAAGTCAATCAGATGACATGATTAGTTGAGTTACATTACATGTCTATGCTTAGTTTGGATTGTTAGGGCTGGTCTCTCCCAATATAAGGTACTAGGTTATGTCGACGGCAAGCAAGAACTGAAAAGGTTTATCCCTCCCTCCCCAAAACCAAAACTAAAACGTGTCCTTATCCCATGTATATCAGGACCAGGTTTGGTCAAGTCAACTCTGATTGCATGAATTTGCAACTGATACAATGCACTCCCTCCGTTCCATAATTCTTGTCTCAAATTTGCCCGAAAATGGATGTATCTATTCCTAAAAAGTGTCTAGATACATGTAAAATTTCGACAAGAATTATGGAACGGAGGGAGTACAACATAGACAGAAGATAGTAAGGACTCATCAAAGTACCCATGTATGACGATTTACTCTTCCAACCTAAAATATTTTCTAAGAGAAGAACTCAAGTGCTGTAAAGTCCACCTCTCAAACTCATAGGATAAATTTCCAGCTTGCACGGTACTGCAGTAGCTGCTGGAATCAAAACACAGCAGTCGTGTTATCTTGACTGGGTCTTGCAGTCTTGCCTTTTCATTATGTTTCAGTTCCAGGCAGTACAGAACTTTATTTCTCGTGGCTTTCATTATGTTCTGTACTTGTTTCAACAATTTGGGCAATTGCTTAAGGGGTTTAAATTGCTGTCTCAATTATCTGAGTATTGGTTACCCAGCCCAATAGGGAGGCTGTCCAGGCTACTGCAGGATGGGTTTGCTGGATCTCATTTGAAATGCTAGGTAGCGGGCAGACCATGGATCAACTTGTAGCTTACATATACTACAAAATTCAGGTCCGGTTCATCTGTGAAACCCAGATATTAGCTGGTTCGAGCCCAACAAGGGCGAGTGAGAAATGTAGCCTGGTTGACGAATGTAAGCTAAGAAAAATGGTTGCAGTGACGAAAAATCCACCTGAGCTAACTACATAAGCTCCAAAATATGTATGTAGGTAGTTGAAGGTGAGTTAAGCTACAAATTATATGTCATGAAGGACCTGTTTGGGAGGCCTTCACTTCACTTAAACTCCACCCCACCTCTAAACTCCACTCCACCTCAGCTCCACTTCACCTAAAAATTTGTTTGGCACACAAACCAGCTCCAGATTACAAGTTCCCTTGTTTGCTGTTATTTTTATCATTTCTTTTCACTATGGATCGATCCTGTATGAGATTGCTTGGTCTGTTGGTGCTGTGACCGCAATATTTTACGAACCGATGAATCTGGCCGATGAATACAGCTGCTAGCTGATCGATTTTTTGCATGTACGTACTTCTTTTTGTGTGCTTCCCGCGTGTACATACATCAAAGACAACTATGGTTCCCGACGGGACCGCAGGAGAGGCGCGCGGCCGAGGGCGGGCAAGCGAGGGCGGGCTCGAGGGCGACCGAGGGTGGGCTAGCGGGAGAACTGGGGCGGGATCACCGGAGAACGAGGACGGCTCGCCGGAGATGGATCCCGACGGGAGCGCCGGGGATGCGCGCGGACGGGTCAGCTAGGGTTGGAGATGAGTCGCCATGGAGCTTCTGTCGATGGGGATGAGAGGGAGACGAGGAGGCGTCGGGCCTGGGCTGGAAGATAAGGAAATCACTAATGGCACTCCAAGTTTAGGTGAAGGAGAGTAGGTG
Source organism: Brachypodium distachyon (assembly GCF_000005505.3). NCBI lineage: Eukaryota > Viridiplantae > Streptophyta > Magnoliopsida > Poales > Poaceae > Brachypodium > Brachypodium distachyon. The sequence continues at coordinate 11,849,440 of NC_016132.3, read as the reverse complement.
AGGCACCTCTTTCCTGACTCCACTAAAATGAACTAAAAGGGTATACTGCTCCACTTCACCTAGCATGTGGAGTTTAGAGCGTTTGGGACAACTTCACCTACTTCAGTGGTGAAGCTGTCAAGTGGAGCTGTACCAAACAGCCCCGAAGTACATAGTCAACTCAAGAGTCTCAACTATAGGATTGGCTGTTGAGGACCAAGTAATGGTGTTTGTCCGCTGTCATATCTTTATGTGGTGCACAAAGTTCCATCATAATATTTTCAAGTGGCCCACAGCTAAAAAAAGTAGAGAACTTGATATTCCAGATCAAACGTTAGTTCAACATTTTAGTATCATTTAAGGGTTGAACTACTGGGCGCACGTGCCCAAAGTAGTCTTAGTATGCGGCACTGCATGCAGGTCACCAATTCACGTTATTCCTTCTATTTGGTTTTTGAAAAATCTTTTATCTCATAAACCGTGCACCCGGTTGACGAACAGTTTTCACCATTACCTTAATCGTGCCGAGATGTACAAACTAGATCCCATGTTGATATGTTTTGACGACTTCTTTTTCCCTTCAAAATTTACGAGGTTATTATCACTTGTTTACCGGATTATGAACCACATGGTTACCAGTTTATAGTCACTTGTTTATCAGGCTGTAGTCACATGTTTACCAGGTTAACATCACTTGGTTACCAGTTTGTTGTGCATCAACGCGCACCTATGTAAATACACGAATGCATTTTACTTGTATGATCCGATGCATCTCATACTTTGTTGAAACGCTTCAATACTCACTCTCTGATCTTACATAACATTGCAATGTGTAAATACACTTTCTTGGTAGTCGTATTATTAATGGACCGACTATTAATATGGTAACCATTCACAACTAACATGGTAAACATGATAGATTAATCTGCTAACTTGTGGTGTCGAAAAAATATCGTGAAAGCATAGTAAAATGTGGTCTTGTTTTGAAGCCCTCGCCGAGATGAACTCAACCGTGAAAACGGATTTTAATCGAACTAACGGTTTAGGAGATAAATCATTTTAAAAAATCAAAACTAGTAATTAATACGTGCGCATGCATGCTTCGGCTCCCTATAGGCACAGCAACACTAGCATCCGCGGCACAGCAAGTCAAGCGTGGGCACATTCCCCAGTTAGATTAACCGATAAATTATCTTAGGAAACGCAGTCATAAGCAGTATATTCTTTTCAGAAGATTGTGTCAGAGAAATAATACTCCAAAATGAAAAAGGAAATGCATAGCAGAACAAGAAGTAAACTGTTACTTACTTTCGCCTGGGTAGTCCATATACTCCAACTGACACTCCATATGACCATATCTTATAGACATATCGCTTATCTGAAAGTAAAATTGACATGATTTAGTAAGAAGCCCATCTCATTATGGTATGGAGGCCTCCATGGACACACTCCTTCGAGCCTCACAAGTTCAAGTGCCACGCGTATTGGGTATGAAAAATCATAGAGGGGAGCAGGAACAAAGGAAAAACAAGTCTCCCAAAACAGGCCCCCTGCTAGAATATGTAGAAAGATTGGACAAGACGAGAATCAAAAAATTCTGGGTGAAACACGGATACTCCAGACTTCAAGGTGGTGCCTCGCTAAATCTCAGACCCTCCGACCAAAGAGAGTCCAATCCCCTGGACGGCTGGACGGTCCACAAAAGGTCCCAGACAGATACTCCAAGAAACTGACTACACTTAGTCGAAATGGACAACGGGCCATAGAACCACTTAAGCCCCAAACATTAGGTTGCTCTTTTGCTCTTTTGTTACTTGCATTTTTCTTTAGTTTCTATTTGGGTTTCATATCTAGCCTACCCCACTTGCTTGGGACAAAAGGCTTAGTTGTTGTTTGTTATTGTTGTTGTTGTATGTAAACTATAAGGATATGAGTAAGTTGGAACATATCAGTCGGATTATCAGAAAATGAGATAAGCAGGCTATCGTTTAAGAGTAAATTTATTTAAAGTTCAAACCACTCTTCTTTGACAAATATGAAAATTAAAAGGCAGCAGAGGAACCCCCAAAGTACGAATATTAGCACTGGGATTTATTAATAAAGAAGAGTTGCATTTATGCACATAAATGCGGCACACTTTAAAAGATCAGTAGTTGTACCTTGCAACGGAACCATGCACCCCTGTAACCAACAGTGAAGGATCTCGACTCTATAACATCTCCAACTTTAAATGGAAGTATTAGATCCATATTCAGTAACTCAACTACACAAATAAAATGTCGTCTCAGAAAATCATAAAATTTTAGTACAATGACAAGCAGAAGCAAGCCAAATATAAAATGCATGTATCAGTATGAACCACTAAATAACTGGATCAAAAAAATGGTAACATCGGTAGTCTCTATTCAGTAATAGGCCCCAACACACAATTGCACACAGACAAAGAAATTGATAAACCTAAGAAGTGGTTATTAAAGATTGAACATGCAAACCCCTAGTAAAGGACGTGCTGCAACCACCTAACATCTTTTAAAGGATTTAAGCAAGCTTAGGGACTGGAAATATTTCAAAACAGACTCCTGAGGCTACGGACAGATATAGCAGAATGGAGGGACTGACCAAAATTATTTTAGATCGGTTCCAGCGTCATCCAGAACTCATCATCACTTACCAATTAATTCATCTTCCTTTTGTATCTTCCCGAAGTAGGGCCAAGTTATGCAACAAAGGAAATAAATGGTACAACTCATGGTGCAGAGTCTTTGTAAAATATGCAACACCCACACGAGCCAGTAAATTTGTTCTGTATTACTTGTGCTAAGTAAGAAAGAGAAACTACGGTTCCAGGATCACAGTGATTTTATGCATTTCCTGTATTGACATCTGACTCAGCTTTTAATTTCAACCGAATATGCCTAATTATTATTGGAATTTGGCGCTCAAGCATCGTCTTTCTCTTTCCTTCTGGATGTTGCTTGACGGAAAGTGGAAACCAAACACTAGGCATTATAAAAACTGTACGCGTCACAAACAATTTTGCGATAGAGCACTATTAAATTAACACATTTTAGCTCTAGCAAACAAATAAACCTCATCAAGAAATAGATGTAACACTTTAGCTCAAGCTCTGATAATATAAGCAGCACAATGCATGCATATTTGTCAAGAAACTAATCAAACATAGATGTATTAACATACAAATTACCAAGGTTCATCAAAAGTTCAACACATCCACATAGCATAGCTACATTCATACAGGTTAGAAACATCCAAAGTTCAATACGCGGCCAAATATATGAGATTAACACAAAGTCCATCCCAAATTACTTCAATGGCTACCTCATTCTAATTTCCATTAGATGTGTCATATAATCTATCATTAACATGGATTCTGATAATTAGAAGACATGGAGGTCAGCAAAGGATCATTTAAGAACAAGATATCAGAGCAAGCAGAGGCAGAACAGAGATTGCAACGCAGGGGCTAGGTGACCAATTGGGTCATAAAGGAACTTGGCTACTGCTACTATTACGACTACACTACTGCAAGCATGTGCAAACAGTTGATCATAAATTGACCATCATGTAAAAATAGGCAGATTATTTTGACTGATCTTACTTTTTAAGTCGACATCAGTCCCTTAAACATTACCCATTGATCATGATCTACTGGTCCAATTAAGTCTTATCTTCACCTAATGCCTGAGGCTTAATAATTAGCTAAAGAGAGCAAATTTTCCCTCATAAACAGCTAATCCCTTTAGGTTTTCCCTTTACAGAGTTTACACCTGCTGAAATGCAGAATGATATGCAATATTTGTAACAACAACAAGGAAGGGAAACACCATTATAATGCTTATCTTTATACTCCTATAAAGGTGCCAATTGGTGGTGGGGTCCATTCACCATATCCTTGAGTTTCTTAATATGAAACCATCTCGAAATTAATGTTAATATGTACTAGTAGGCTGTAGCAACGCACGCTTAATTACATAGTAGTATTGGTAATGCATACACGAAAACAAATATAAATTCTTTTCGTTTTACTCGAATAGAACACATGACAACCCCTGCAGCTTACAAAACGCAGCGCATGAACCTCATAATCGCCAAGACAAACAACTGGAAACTTGGGGAAACGTTTGGCAATTACCGCCGGATATTTACCAGAATCTCAAAATTTTCGCTGTTCCCGACTCGTCCCAAGCCTACTTATCTTTGACAAACCTGATATCATGCACAATAAGAACATTAGTCATTAGTCCACAGGGACCTATTGAAACAACCGGGGAGAGAAGGGGGGGGGGGGGGGGGGGGGGGGACGCTTTTCGAAACTAGCCTGTTCGCGGCGCCAGGGGTTGATTGGGGTTTTTTGTTGGTCAAAACCAAAAGGATTTGGGGTTTTGCAGGGCGGCGGCGGCTTGGCCTGGGTTGTGCGCGCTACGATGCGGGACGGGACGGGTCAGAGACGAAGAAGACGGGATGCGATGGCCGGAGCTCGGAGGAGGGAGGGGAAAGCGGCGCACCTGAACTCGCGAGAGAGTCGAACGGCGGAACGGCGGAGCCGCGGAGGATGCCACGCGCCGCGCCGCGCTTTCCCTTCATCGGTGAGGTAGCTAGAATTCAATTCAAATTCATAAAGGTACCTTGCACTCTTGCAGCAAATTACTTCTACTGAGTATTTAGAGGAAACTGTTACCAATGGGACCGTGCAACGTTCATTTCAAGTTTGCGGTTTCCTACGTAGAGATATGTGCAACTTAAACCTCAAAATTATTATGGTTACTATTATGTGATCTTTATGTGTTGTACTTATAAAAATAGTTAAAAACGTACATTTAAGCATTTCTCTTTTCTCAGAAAATATAATAAGCTGTTGAGTCCAGTCAAATTGAGTATCTTTATTTTCATGAAAAAAGACGTCTATAAATCACATCCATGGGGCGGTTTCCGCTGTATCTTTGGTACAGGTAACGCTATTTATTTATTTTTGAAAATTTAAGATCCAATAGAGCCGGGGCCTCAGTGATGAGCCAACTAGCCGACAATCCATCTCATCGAGTTAGTAATGTTTCTCCATGTGTTGAAGCGTAGTATGCTTTCATATCAAAATGTCCATGGTGCATTTGTGTTATACCTCGTGGCCATTGGAATTTAGACCCAGTCACACACAGATCCTAGGTCCATCCGCACCTAGCTAAACAAATCAGTCTGTGAACTAATTTGTGTTTATCTTTACTCTTATAAAGAAGTGTAGTCGGTGGTGGCAGTCTGTCACTTTCTCATTCCTTATATTGTAAAATAGTAATTCTCATCTCCTTTCTGGTGTTGATGGTTAAGTTCCTTGTGTTAACAAAGTAACGATGTTTGACACCAAAGTTGGGATAAAATTACTATCAAATGCTGCTAATATATAATGGTGATTCTTTAGGGTGTATTCGGTAACCCAACACTCCTCAAAATCTCCCAACTCTACTCATTCTAAAATCTTTGCTCTGCAGCCTAACGCTGGAGTTGGCAAATGTGTTCTTCCGAGGCTCTGCCCTCGACTTAATTTTGAATAAGTGAAGCAGCCACGTGCATCCGACTTGAATAAGCGAAGCAACCACCAGTAGGTGTAGCAGAGAGGGAGGAGGGCGGTAGCAGTCGCCAGTCGGTGGCATCGTCCTTGGGGGAAGGATGGCGACGGCACTCGGGCAACATCACCGGCAACTGACGGCAAGTCGCAGAGAGGAGGGAAGGGAAGCAATAATTGGGCGGTGTCGCGGGGATATGCCGAAGGGCGGGGAGAGGGCACCAGCAGACAGGAGTCTTCATCCCTGTGAAGAGGAAGGCAGCGCCCGCGGGGTGGCGGCTGGGCTCTCTAGGTATCCGCCACTAGAAGAAACGAGAGGAGCGAGACAATAGAGGCGAGGGTGACGAGAATAGAAGGCCGAAGCGGTAAGTGGGGGGCAGATGGTGGCAATTTGATTTTGATTGTAATTTGTGCGAACTCCTCGCCGAGGAACCCAGAAACACTTGCTCCACGAAAATGGCCCATGGGCTGCTCCACTCCGGGTTTTCAAAGCGTGGATTTTTGTCGTTCGGCCCAGCTCCGTGGATCCGCATGAGGAGCCAGGACCAGATCGGCTACCGAACATGCCCTTAGTCTAATTTATCTTCGGTAAGCAGTTTAATTTGTGTTATTGTAGCAACACTTGTGTGTTTGGCTAGTAAATAGAAACATATGATCATAATTGTATACGCGGTCGAGCATTGGCGTTAGCGATATGATGCATGAGAGAGGCTTGGAGGGTAGGGGGTCGAATTGACTTTGGGAAGAGAAAAAGGTCGGTAAGGAGAAGCAAGGAAGAGTGTCCAACGGGCGGTGAAATATGATGATTGATAGCAAGTTTATAAAGGGTGAAAAGAAGTGGCAAACACACACACTTTGGTGTATTGATGTTTCACTAAGTTTTTTTAACAATCAAACTAGGTGGTTAAGGCTAAATTTGGCATTAATTGAGGTGGACAATTACAACCCATATTTTCAACTTATTTTCCGTTTGGCTAAATACTTTTTCTATGCTTTTATGTCTATTTTTCAATAGAAAATTATAAAATAAGTAATAACAAAATTATTCCTCAGCGTTGCAGCATATCCAACCAGAAAGATGAAAATCAACGGTTACCATAAATTTTATACCTAATTTTTCACATCACCCGTTGGATAGCTATCCACGTGACTATCACACCGTACGAATACCGTCACGAACTATTGTTTTTCATGATTTCTAGTCAATCTTCACTTCACATAAACAACAAGATGAAATAAAGCCTTTTGTGTCTGAATTTGTTTTGCTGCTTTTTTTTAGGGGATTTGTTTTGCTGCTGTGAAGGGCAATCTAGCAGTGAGAATTTTTGGAAACTCTAAAAGCTTGAAAGCCTTGAGAAATGAGGAGAACACTTTACTTGTTTCGGCGAGAGGCTAAACCCAAGCCAAGGGAGAGAGCGGTCACAAAAGGGGAGGAGAGCAGCAAGGCAGATCCGCCTGCCTCCATGGCTGCCGCTTCTCCCCTCCCCGTCTTCCTCCTCATCCTCCTCGGCGCCTTCCTCCTCCTCCCAGCCTCCAACGCCATCTACTGCGACGAGGATGATTGCTACGACCTCCTCGGGTACCATCTCCTCCCCTCCGTTTCTCTTCTTGGTTTTCTCGGCTCGCTCGCCCTCTCACGAATCTGTGCGCGGCGAACGCAGGGTTAAGCAGGACGCGAACGCCACGGAGATCAAGAAGGCCTACTACAAGCTCTCCCTCAAACAGTGAGTCCCCTTCCCAGCTCTCCATTTCAAAACCCGATGCGAACGGGCGCCGACCTGTTTCTTGCGAATGTGTTGTGCTGTGCAGTCACCCGGACAAGAACCCCGATCCGGAGTCGCGGAAGCTGTTCGTCAAGGTCGCCAATGCTTACGAGGTCTGGCCTGGACATTTTCGCTTCTTCCTTCAAGTTTGCATCTCCTCCAGCGAATGGCCTAACCGTTTATGTTAACCAAGATCCGTTGTTTAATTCTATGTTTTGGTGCGTATGGTGTATGATTTCTTACGTCCGCCAGCATATTGACGAATTTCAGCCATTGATGTTGCACAATTCAGTACAGTGACTACCGCTTCTTTTGGTAGAAGAAACAGTTTTGTTGTCAAACTAGCTTCTCTGGAGTCTGTCAGCGTCGGACATGCCGCTGCATGGTGGTACAGATTAGTTAGGTACTCCCTCCGTCCCATATCAAGTGACTCAAGTTTGTCCAAATATGGATGTATCTATACCCATAAAGCGTCTAGATACATGTAATATTTTGTCACTTGATATGGGACAGAGGGAGTACTTAGGTTAGGTTATGAAACATCTAGTTGGAGCTCAGTATACTTTCTGCCGCCAACATTTTTCTTATTTGTTGTGTCCTCTTGAGTTATTTCACCATTTAGGCCATGAAACGTATAAAAGTTTCTATTGTGAAGTGTGTTGATGTGGTAGTATTCTTGTTTGGCCTGCCCTGCACGACAGATATTTTTCTAGGCTGCCACTTCCAATTGTTTGGTCCTGAGTAAGTTCGTATTTGTATCCATCAGATTCTAAAAGATGAAGCAACTAGGGAGCAGTATGACTATGCTATTGCACATCCAGAGGAGGTAAACCTTCACACCCTTGCTTCTTTCTTTGAAACAAAAGGCCTATTTGCATCAGGATGCCATTACCGTTATGACTTTCAGTTTTGTTTTTTATAAAAGTTATGTGCCAGAGCAAACTGTTTCTGTCCATCTACCCTTTTAGAAGGCTGGTTACTTTTGTTAGCTTCGACTTAGCTTCGACTTCATGTACATTAGCCATTAGGTATGGAGGTCGATCGTTATGTACTACATGTTTGTGCCAACAAGGAGCAATAATGGGAACTTAATGTGTCTCAAAGAATTGTAAGTTTGTAACAGTGTATTAACTCTTAGCGCAAGCCAAGCACAAAATTAGTGGAAGAGTTATGGTGAATATGTTTTGAAACCTGAGGTTACCTTTAACCCCGTAACTTACCATTAGTTCACTGAATGCGGGATCTCCCTACCGCGGGAGAATAATCGTAATAAATGATGACTTCGTAGACATTTAATGTTCATACGTGCCCTTTTTATGTGCTCTACATTTGGATGTTAGCTTACATATAGGAAATGGCTGAGTTAGCCCGGCCCGTGCATAGCATAGGTCTTAATAGGAAATTATTAATCACATGATATTAGGAGGTGGAGATAAGTTAATTAGGGAAATATTATCGTATTAGGCCAGATCAATTTAGTTAGGAAGATAGCGGTATGGTTGGGTATAGAGTTCGTGTCTTGTTGGACAAATTGAATGCCCTATATGAAATATGCAAAAGTTCGACAAGCCTCAGAGCCTGTCTTCCATGTCAGGGACTAGCCCTGTTGCCAGATTATTGAGGGCGGGTGTCCTATCCCAGTCTTCGGATCTTTACTATACCCAAATTATCTCGTTGTTGATCAACCGATCAAGGTCCTTCACAGAATGTAACTGGGGGATGGGGATTATAGATAGTTATCAGGGGACATTAACTGTGCAGAACATACATTTTCACATTCTTATGGATGTGTGGCTGCGAAATTTATTTTCTGCCTTCTCTTACTATGAGAAAGGCTAATTGTTTGATTTATGCATATATTAGATGGTTAAAAAGAGAGACACATGAAACACGCGTTGTACATGTGAGCATGATGCAATATAGCCTGATATAGCAGATAAATCACCGTTATAATACACCCATTTTCCCAGTAAGACATAGAATGTTGTGTCTATTCATGGTACCTTGCTTGATAGATCTGGACAAGGTCAAAATTTTCATGTTAGACTTTTAGTTTGTGTGGATAAGGTTAAGTGACATTATTTTGGTCTCCTAGTCAGCTGTCACCTCACGAGAGCTTGTTGTTCTTTCCACCTTAGCGCTGTTAAATACTAATTCAAATTGTATGTGCTATTTATTTATGTCTTCATTTCAGGTCTTCTACAACACTGCTCAGTACTATAGAGCGTACTATGGACATAAAACGGTTTGTTTTTTGTATCAATGATTTTTTTAGTAATAATGTTCTGCATAATTCCCGTACTACTGCAACTAATTTTTCTTCATGTTTGTGATAGGATCCTCGTGCTGTGTTGATTGGCCTTCTTGTAATTGTGTCAGCATTCCAATACATAAACCAGTGGACAATGTATAATCAGGTATATGGGACAGAATGGCAAAAGTGAGGTGGTGGAATTTGAAGCTCTGATTCTGATTAGTCATGGCCCATAATATAACTTCCAAAAGAACGAATGCCTTTTTGTTTAAAAGTTCTGTTGATTGGCCTTCTTGTAAATTTTTGTACACTTTTTTATGTCACTTTATGTCAGTATAAACATATGATCCTGTATTCTTTTCTCCATTTCAATGTTAGAAAGACAACTAACTGTTGTAGCATGACAATCTTGTATTTTTTGTGTGTGGGGAAATTTTATGTTTTCATTAACAGCCATACAAACACTGAATTGTAATGCTCCCATTGCAGGCTATAGAAAGTGTCAAGCAAACTCCTGCTTACCGGAATAGGTTAAAAGCGTTGGAGTTTGAGCGAACAGGAGGAATTGCAAGCAAAAAAAAGGGCCACAAGCAGATGGATAAGTAAGAATAAGTTATGCACTGCTCAATTCATTGTGTAGTTTACATTCAAATGAGTTCCAAAAGTTTACAAACCTGTGTATTATCTACATGCTGTTGGAAATATTTCACCAACCTTGATAGATTCAATTGCCCTTTTTGTTTTTTCTTTCTTTCACAAACATAGAAAAGAAACATTCTGTTATAATTGTACAGGTCTTGAAGTACCCCCTGTCCAGAAATATAAGGCACACAATCACATGCTTATCAAGTTATATTTTTGACCAAGAATTTGCTCAACAACATGTGGATTACTCCCTCCGATCCTAAATTGTTGTCGAAATATTACATGTATCTAGACGCTTTTTAAGAATAGATACATCCATATTTGGGCAAACTTGAGTCAAGAATTTAGGATCAGAGGGAGTATGTGATACAAAATTGATTGTTGGATTTGTTCTAAAAAACACTTTTCAATGGTATTGATTTTTATATAATAATCCACATATGGTTGGACTAATGATTGGTTAATGTTAAATCTTGAAATATGGGTGCGCTTTATATTTTTGTACGGAGGGGTATATGTTAGGCTTCCCCTTTTCAATACCATTCATGATACAATTCTGTCTCGGTATTGAAGATTTTTCGTAATGAACTAGTGTGCTGCTTATCACTTGCATTGGGTTACTGTGACTGACCATAATGGCGCTGTTTCACATGTAGGAAGTTTGAAGATGAAGTTAGAAATGAAGTTAACTTGCAAATTCAGGGAGTTGAGAAACCCTCTGTGTGGAGTCTCTATGGCGTCCAATTTTTACTTTTGCCTTACCTCATTGGCAAGGTCAGTTTATCTCTTCTAAGATTGTGTGTTTTGAACAGAGTAAATTGCAAATGACCCACCTATGGACTATGGTTTGTACATTTGGCAGTTTTAAAGTTTACTGGAAGTACACTGAAGTTTACTGTGTAATTTTTCTTTTGGCAGCTGCTTACTTGGGAAATGTGTTGGCTATGGAGATACCGGGTAAAGAAACTACCATATGCATGGGAGGATGCTTGCTATTTGACTCGGACATCCCTTAAGATACCTGCTAATACATGGCAGAATATTGGTACTTACCAACTTTCATTTAGTAACGTGTGGGACTGTAGGTGTCTTTTTTATACCATATTGGATTCTGATTAGCACTCTCTTGGTGTTCAGGTTCAAAAATATCATGTTCATGCTTCTCTTTCCAATCATAACTGCAATTGTTAGATCAGGTTACTTCCAGTTTTCAGACATGTCCCTAATATATTCTCCTGGATATTTCAAATATACGAAATATCCTTTTGCCCCACAATAGAATAAGGTTGCACTTGCATGAGCATGGAGATTGGGCATGACAAGATACATTTAATACGCCTGTCCAGTACGACATTCGACAGTGGCACAGATTCTTGGAGTATCCATTCAATGCGGTGCGGCTATGCACTCTTAGCAGTAATGTAGATGCTGGTGAAAACTTGTTTAGTTGAACCATATGGCATTATTCCATGGGGTTGCACTTGTCAGTTTGATGTGGATGCTATTTCCTAACTTGGATCGCATGCTTTTGCTTTGCATTTTCAGAATGATGACTGTCTCAATCTTGTGTTGCAGATGAGTTTACCAAGGAGGATCTTGTGATGAAGCGCCTGTGGGAAAAGGGCAACATGGAGAGGCACATTGTGGAGGCGAGAAAAGGATCAAAGCGTAGAAGATAGCTTATAACTCATTTTTGACACAAGAAAAAGATTGCTTAACAGCACTGCATGTAGTAGGACAACACACTCATGGAGTGCAAAGTCATATTCAAGTCTGGCATAAACATGGATACAGAAGAGAAGAGAAGATTCAGGGCCAATTTTGTGATCACACCGTAGATTGCGGAGGCTAGTTATGTAATACTGCTAGACTGAATATTACTTTTTCTTACATGTATTGTGAATTTATCTGACAGAAGAAATCTATACATGTGAATTGGAAAATTGACTGGAGTTTGAAGAGGTTGTTGTGCCGACGGGGCTACAACTTGAAATGCCAGTGTTACAAATGTTTTATCTCGTAGCAGCTGCCTGTTTATTTGCGATGTTGCCGCGAAGGACAGATTTGCGTATTGCCGTGTACGGCGCCTCTTTGTAGCTGCCGCCTGTGGGTCAGCGGCAATGGTGCTAGTATATCGGAAACTGCCGAGCCGCCGAGGAAGATGGCTTCCTAGAGCTCCGCACTCTGACCACGACTTGGACATTGGAAAGTTAAGGCATGAACTGGTGGTGATGGTCTGTTGCACTTGCACATCATTTTTTTTTGTCACGTTGATTTGGCACCAAATCGTTAAGATGAAAACAAATGAAAAGTGCTGGTTCATCCGCTCACACCACACACACTCAGAATTCTTTCGTGTGCAAACATACACATATTGAGAGGACATGGCTCAAGCTTGTTTTGAGAAATTCATAAAAGCCTACTCTCCAATCTCTCCATTCATATATGCAAGTCACCTCTCACTAGTCTAGGATAAAGATGGAGACATATAGAAAGTCATGATTGAGCAATATTTACTATCGCTATAGTCTCGGATACCAAAATGTAGGCATGTGGAATATGCAGTGAATGTTTAGCTTGAGCATGGCAAGTAATTTTGGATAAGAGAGAAAAAGAGATGACGTTGTATTTTTGGATAAGCCAAACGTGCAGAGCCCTTGTGGTGAGACCTTAAAGCTAAACTAGAAAACAATCAAGTGTTGAGAATAGCAATTACTATATTCCTTTTGTCTCACAATAACTTTATATTATTTCCACAAAAGTTTCTCGCCAAAAAAATGAATTTTAAATGAGAAAAACAAGTTTTCGCCGTAAATAGTACAGTCATAATTTGGCGTACAGAGAAGCCAGCTTAATACTTGTCACCATTATAAAATCCTACCTGTCTGGATCATCTCCAGCTACTTCCCACTTTCCCAGCAACAATTGTCTCCTTTCTCGTGTTGCTGAGACGACCCGACCATGAGGATGAAGAGGAACAGGAGTTTTTGGTAAGAGAATTTCAACTTCAGTGTTAGCACACCAATTCTTGTGGAGTTGTGGTGAACCGAAATACCGTTTGGAGGTCAAACTTTGGTGTTACTGACTCCTTCCAGTGGAAACTGGAAAGGGACCCTGACGGCAAAGACTTGTTTTTTATTCTGTCTTTTTCTTTGACGGAGACTTGTTTTTGATTCTCTTTTCCCCACATTTGAGTATTTGACGATGTTTCCTATGCGGCACCTTGGTCAGTGAATCACACAAGAATAACGGGAGAGAAAGGAAGAAGATTCGGATCATGGAGGTTCGCGCCCGCGCGCCTGGCAAGATCATCCTCGCCGGCGAGCACGCCGTCGTCCATGGCTCCGCCGCCGTCGCCGCCGCCATCGATCTCTACACGCACTCTTCGCTCCAACTCCACCCCGCAGGTCTCCTCCCCGACCTAACCAACTGAATCCGGTTCTTCAATCTTCCCTGTCGTCGTCACTGCCGCTCTTGCCCTTTTGTCGTTGGTTGACTTGTGTTCGTTCGCAGGGGAGGGCGGCGCCGGCGAGGTGGTGGTGGACCTGAGGGACTTGGACCTCTCCTTCTCCTGGCCATGCTCGCGCCTTCGCGAGGCGCTGGGGGAGAGCTGCCGCAAGGCGGAGCTGCAGGCTCCGAGGCCGTGCTCCTCGGAAGAGCTGGCTTCCATTGCCAAGCTCGTGGAGCTACATGAGCTCCCCGAGGCCAAGATCTGGCTCTCGGCCGGCCTCTCCGCCTGTCTCTTCCTCTACACCTCAATCTTGGGGTTGGTTCGCAGCTTTCTCCCAATCAATCAATCTTGTAATGCTCAAACTTTCTAATAATCAACTCAATGCATTTGTTTGTGGCCTTGTGTAGGTGTAGGCCTGGGAAGGTCGTGGTCACCTCAGACCTGCCAATGGGCGCGGGGCTTGGGTCATCGGCGGCGTTCTCGGTGTCGCTGTCTGGGGCGCTGTTGACGGCGGCAGGTGCGATTTGTGCAGAAGGCGCCAACTGCGGAACAGAGTGGGAGTCATTCGGAAAAGATGATCTTGAGCTGGTTAACCTGTGGGCGTTCCAGGGGGAAAAGATTATTCATGGCAAACCTTCTGGCATCGATAATGCCGTCAGCACTTACGGTATGTTTATCCTTTTGATTTGGTTATAATCTTTCAATTGGTGTCTAAATGCCTATGCAGCTACTAGGATTTTCCTGTAGTGTATTAATCAATGATTGTGTAGAATGTATTTCTGTTATGGGACATTATCTCAGTTACAGCTAGATGGAAAGATGATGCAACTAGTGGGACAAGTGCCCACTTGGATAAACCAAAGTGTCTAATGCAGCTAAATAGAGTGTGTTTCGTGCTGTAATTTTAACTTAGATATCTTATATAAGTTTAGGAGTTCAGTCATGGAAAATCTTATGCATGTTGTGCTCGTTTCGTACTAGAACATTTGAACTTTACCTAATCCCTCCTATTTCTTCTTGTCATTATACTGTAATAAATCTGTTACATGAATGTTAGGAAGCATGATCAAATTCAAGAAGGGGGGATTGACAAATCTTAAATCTGGGAACCCAGTCAAAATGCTCATTACTGATACAAGGGTTGGTAGGAACACAAAGGCTCTGGTAGCTGGTGTGTCTGAAAGAGCATCTAGGCATCCCGATACTATGGCTTCTGTCTTCAATGCAGTGAACTCTATTAGTGAAGAGCTTTCAAGCATTGTAGAGTTAGCAGCTAATGATGAGATAGCCATCACCTCAAAGGAGGAAAAGTTAGCAGAACTCATGGAGATGAACCAAGGTTTGCTCAAGTGTATGGGAGTCAGTCATTCTTCTATCGAAACTGTGCTGCGAGCAACATTGAAATATAACTTGGTCTCGAAGCTGACCGGAGCTGGTGGTGGGGGCTGTGTTTTGACTTTGATACCAAATAGTATCCTTTTCTAACTCCATGGCTTTATGTATCGCATAAATATTATAGATCCAGCATATGATTCCCTTTCGGGTTGCTTTCTACATAACATTTTGAATTCATGTTTCCAGGAATTGAGAGTGCACAAATGCAGGTTTTTTCATTCACTGTTCTTGAACTTAACATGATAAGAGTGCCAAAATTACAATTATGTTCAAGAAAAGCTAGATCCTCATCACTTAGCATGGAGTTAGTGAATTCTTATGAGCTAGATCAGCATATATTAATGTAGCAACAAGGAATTAGAAAATGCTTAATATTTACCAATGCCATGTTATTCTAAAATCCTTGAATTTCTATGGATGTGTTGCAGTACAAAGTATAGCCCTATAAGTATTACCCGAATAATGAATAGGTCTGCTGGATGCATCAAACCCATCGCAAAGTAGTTGCATGGCATCTTCCTATGCTGATTTAAGAATGCTTATTATATGGTATTACTTGAAGTTCACAGACATTTTGATATGTAAGAAGTTTTTGTCTCCTTAACCTATATTTCAGTATTGTCCAACTTAGTTTTGGAGAAAGTCACTGCAGAGCTAGAATTGCACGGTTTTCGCTGCTTTAAAGTTCAAGTTGGCGGACAAGGTTTTCAATTGTGCCGAGGATAAAGATCCTGTTTCGGTGGAGATGTTGTACAATACTCTTAGGTTTGTTAACCTTTTGAGATCACAGCATTCTTATTTTATGCCTAGCAGATCACCTGTATCCAATAATAAGCCTTCTGCTGCTTGGTTTCTGTACCAAATAAAACTTTTGTAATTAAATGCGGTAGTGATTTTGCGATCATACCAGGCATCTTTGTACCAAACATGAGCTTCTGTTTGAAGTTCAGTTGTGATTTAAGAAAGCTTCGTGCAGTTTATTCAGGTCCCATCACTTCTGCCTTTTGTCTCTTTTCGTTTAAGACTAGGGTTTGGTCATTCTGTACATCGGGTTGAGTCATTTTCTTCAGCCGACTGAGTTCCTTCAGGCAAAGGCCAGGTAACTCGTCCTCAAGAATCAAGAGCCCTGCTAAACTACGTCCACCAGAAAACGGTGGCACTAGAGTTGATTGTCCTAATTACAGCTTCGCCAATATCTGTAGTCAATCAAAAGGACAAAAGGATAACAGCAAATTTGCGTTCCACGTGAAAGTTCTGTAGGGAAACAAGTGTCAGCACTGTATTTCTGTGTGCATTCAGGTCTGTGGTGACTTATCCTTTCTTTCAGTCCATCCAATTTTAGATCGACGTTCTTAAAATAAGTAGAGCTCTGAGCAGAGGGCATGCATCAAACATGATGTTGCAACAAAATCGCGGCAATTCAGATCCATCATCAGTTCCCACTCAGAAGTGATAGTAAGTAAGCTCACTTACAAAAGCATATTTCACGCATACTATCTAACTTTCTATTAAAAAAACCTAATACTATCTAACTAGTCAGCTGACATGGTTTTTATGTACACGCATTCAACAAGTAATGTAATTAGGCTTTGCAAATGCAACAGATTCTGGAAGGGTGAAAGATGCACATAGCATCCATTTTCCAGGAGCAACAAGCCGTACTCTGTGCATTTCGATGCAGGCAACATTATCGCACAATGCCAAATTTATCCTCTGCAATGTTGGGCATATGTGTCAATTTGCTGCTTAATATTTGATACAGTTACGAAATAAGTGATTCAGTATAACGGAATATTGTTTGTGTTACACCTCACATTTACCTCATGGAAGTCATATTCAGGGTCCTCGGCTTTGGAGAATCCATACACATGGATCTTTGGCATGGGAACATGTTGTTCTGTTTGTCTGTTTCTTAAGATCCCTCTGAAGACATCTAGGAAACAAGGAAGAGCAAAATCATAAGAATAATTGAAAATATTTATTTCACAGGAACAAGAGTAGATGCTTTTTAAAAGCTACATGGGCATGTAAAAATATAAGAAAGATAACTGTTCCTGATGCAACGCCACATTTTTTTTCTGACTCCAAATACCATATTAGCAGTGTTTTAGTACAGGGGTCTATGCCTCTTCCATTCCTGCTTTGAATGGACAACTCACTTGGCTCATCAAACATATTTACTGTAAACATCAGGTGACAGTTTTTGATTAAATCCTTCTCGGTAATGGTACTAGTAGGGTTAAGAATATACAATCGGTAAAAAAATTGGACCGCTGAGTTCCAAATTTGAACTTACAATTTGAATTTAAAATCCTAAGAGAACTGTTATTAATATTGGCACTTGTCTGGGTGCTGGTAGAAGTTGTCCCTAAAAAAATGATGACCACAGAACCAGCAACGCACAGCCCCTAAGAAAAATCTACAACAAACAATTGAATTCTCCATGCTTGGTTTTTTCAGGACTCTTTTCAGAATCAGAAGTGAAAACACAGACTTACCTATCTCTCACCTGAATATTTCCTGCCTGCACTGCGGCACCTCCGTCTAACCCGATGCATGCTATCTTCTAGTGCTTGGTGCCATGGAGGATGGAGCCGCGTAGCCACGAAGAGCCCGGCGGAATTGCTCCTTGCCTGCCCAAGCTATTGTGCTGCTGTTATGCTGTGCACTGGGTGTGCTTGCTGCCTCGCTCCCTTGCTGGCTTAATGTTGTAGTTTTGCTGGTCAGCAAGCCAGCAATCGAGCAGACCAAGTGTATCCAGGCGAGCAAAGCAGCAAGTTGTTGTTACTGCCTTACAGATGTGTTTGCTTGAAGCGTTCAATGCTTCCCGTGCTATTTATGTTCAACAATTCAAGAATTTTGGTGTACTGGCCTGCTATGCTGTTGGCGTTACTTATTAGTTGTTTAGTTAGACAATTTCTCAATGACTCAATTTGTCATTTCTGATATGGAGTTGTCGTGTCGTTTGAAATTCTCATCAACTGTGGTTAATACGGTATTTACGAAAACCATAGTGAAGTAGTTCGACATTTTCCAGAACCAAACCATATTTCTATTTCATACCACATTTACCTTAGTACTAAAACCTTATTTACCCAGTAACCAAACACACACCCTTACCATGAGCTGCAGCCACCAGAAGAAGCAATTCTAATCTGCTAGTAGAACTGCCGCAGCGACGGCTGAGTTTCTTTGGCACGTCGCAAATTGCAATACTATGTCACAAACAGATCCATCTAGGTTTTACTTCTGGTCATATTGTAGTATCAAACTGTTGGTTAATATCTCAGAAAATCAATTGTAGATTTTTACTTTTTAGAAATTGTGTTTTCTGCATTACAACTGTTTCATCAACCAAAGTCCAATCGAGCTCATGCGCAAGGGCTATGGCTTGCTAACTACAGCAACTCAGAACAGTGCAAACAAATATGCATTTTCTTTTTCTCACCCATCTTAATCTATATCTATGCTATTATAAAAAGCACGAGTCATGGAGGACCCGAAAGATCTCAAGTCTCAACCATCCAACCAGCTAAATCCAACGTCCCACCTTGTTTCAATGTTGTCTGATGTACAACACAATTTGATTATCCATGAGTTACGGAAACCCAATTAATTACAAATCAATCTCATAGTTTCATGTCATGACTAATTTGGAAAGCTTTCAATCAATTATAGAAACTCTCGGTTAATTACCGTTAGAGGATATTGTTGTATTGTACCAGGACTAGTTGTATTTCCTTTTGTAGTGAGGATTCCTTGTTTATCTCCTTGTACTTGTATATATTTGGCCTGGAGCCTTGGGAATATATCAAGTTGCATAGTTCCTCACATGGTATCAGAGCCTAGGACTTTTTTTTCGCTTCATGCGCAACTCGTGCTTCAGCCCCGATTGTTTTTGGTCTTGTCCCAGATCGATTTCTTCTCCTCCACCCCCGATTGAGACGCCCGAGGTGGATAAACCATTTTATTGACCACATGTTTTTTTAGACTATTTTTATTGACCACATGTTAATTATATGGCAAGTACACATGGATACCCAAGACAATGAGAAGAAAAAAGGAGCAAAGGGAGAAGACATTGGAAATTAATGCATATGATCCTTTGTGCTAGTATAATAACCATACTTCCATGCAGCATCTTGAAGGTGAAACAAATTTCACCCAGAGAAATAATAATGCTAAAGCCACTCCGGCCATGAGTAATATTAGAAAGAAAATATACAACTATTTAAGAAAGAACAACCCACCTAAAAATTCTGCAGCGTCCTTGGGCAAATTCATTACTAATTGTGTGACTGGATGCACATGTTGGCTTGAGTACATTGCAGCAACAAACCTCCTGGCATCCATGTTAAATACCTAGTTTGAAAGAAGATCATTAGCAACTTCCACATAAATTTCATGCAGAAGCAAAAAATACTAAACAATGGACTGTTCCTGGTCCATACCAGGATAACTAGCAGGATGTGATTGATAAGGAGCACACATCCTCCCTTGTGTATGGAGATGGACTTGACCCCATGAAACAAATCCCTACTTCCCTAACTAGCAGGATCTTATCTCCTAACTAGATAAGTATGGCACATGACAAACCCATTCGCTCACTGTAGGCCAGCAGAAGCACAAGACGATTGTGAGCTGATTCCCCTAGATAGTAGCTTCAATTCTCTTCTATGGGATCTATAACTATAAACTACTCCCTCTGTCCCATATTAAGTGACTCAAATTTGCCCAAATATTGATTTATCTGTACACAAAAAGCGTCTAGATACATGTAATATTTCGTCACTTAATTTGGGACGGGGGGAGTAGAATCATTGCAGATTTTTTTTTACGGAAAAAACTGTAGGGAGGCCTTGACAGTAAAAAAATATTAGATCTAAATGAGATAGGTACAAGTCCCTTCTGAAAAGCATCATCCAAGAAACTAAGCTGGGGGTAACCCTAAAAAAATAATCATATTTCGGTATTTCAAATCTCCCAGGCTGCGGAAATAAACGCTTCTTTGAGAAAAGGCTTGCGGAAGCTGTCCTTGGCGCTAGTAAGAAGCGCATCAGGGTCAGTGTGAGGACCAAGCTGAATTCCAATGTATGACAGCAGGATCTGCTGAAGGGGCAGGACCAACAGAGGTGGTCACGGTCTTCAGAAACCTTGAGATTACATAGGACACATAACTTATCCTCTCCCACAAAAATGGTGTCAAAGCACAATGATTTCATTCTTCGATTGATAGCACTGATAAAGGTATTCAAAGCTCCAGGCAAGACACTTCTGAATGGTGCCAAGTTTTGATAAAGCCATATTGGTTGCAATGGACTAGGCTGATCATGATCTTCTGAAGCCGATCAGCCAGGAGCTTTGCAATTGCAGATTGTTATAAACACTAGTCCATAACATGGTAGGTATCATACAGAAGATGCGGCATGGCTCAGCTTGAAGGAAGGCGATCATGGACTGGGAGGAAGAGACTAGAGGCTAGGTTA
Source organism: Brachypodium distachyon (assembly GCF_000005505.3). Classification (NCBI taxonomy): domain Eukaryota; kingdom Viridiplantae; phylum Streptophyta; class Magnoliopsida; order Poales; family Poaceae; genus Brachypodium; species Brachypodium distachyon. The sequence goes on along the minus strand of NC_016132.3, from coordinate 11,828,892 downwards.
ATTCAATCTTATTGCTTAACTTTAAATGATGTACTTAATAATTCTGAAAAGGCTTAATAAAAAATGAATACTGCAATCTTATCCAAATAACTATTTCTGATAACAAGATCTTATCTCAACTAACTATTAATACTACTAGAATAACAAATACTGATCAGCTGGCCAAAGGAAGGTGTGTGTGCTTCTCCCCGCACTATCACTTTAGGCTTGGCCCACATCCCTCAAATAGATCTAGACTAACAAAATAAATGTACATGTGCTATTCTAGCATGTTTCTAAGTACAATTTACAATTACCTCAATTTTCCTCTCAAGTTTGTTAAGGACAATGTTTCTTTCAAGGTACTCAACTGCAGTTGGGTTTAGGTCATTTGCATAAACATATTTGACTTTTTTTGCAGCTGAAATTGCTATTGGACCAACACCAGAGAACACATCACCTGCATGAAGATGCAATGTCAAATAGTTGGTTGTGCGAGGAGAAGTAAGGTTAAGTTTAGCGAAAAGGTTAATTCAAACATGACATTAGCAGCATTAAATTCTAAAACTTGTTAACAAATTATTTTACAGTGTAACTATGCATTAGGGCAAATATGGACAATGTAGACTATCCTAGCAGCTCTGTCATGTACTCATGTTACATCATGGAACAAATTCTATGTTGTTCAGTAAGTAAACACCAAAATTGATTGATATACATGACTGCCATGGTAAATCCAACAGTTAGCAAGCATACAAATTCCCATTTGTAATGTATGTTCGTTATAGAACTTAACCATGACCAATAGTATGCATGCTGATGCATTATCACAATTAGAATATGCTTTTACAACAGTGGCAGCAAAGATACTTCATATGCATGGGCAGAGAACTGAAGGAAGGAAAACAGTGTGTTGATATAAAATATCCTGTTTCATCCTTTTAGGGGTGAAGCTACAAAAAGCCCCTGCGTGCGTTTTAGATGGGCTTTCGGTTTCTAGTTTTTTGTTCTGGCTTTTGCTCTTTTTTCTTTTGGCTTCTTTGTTTGCTCAGCTCCCCTGGAACTGTTTGTATCTCCCCGCCATTCTAGCAATCTTCTTCTAATACAAAATGGCATATGTTGTGTGCGTGATAGAAAAAACAATTTGCAACACCAAGAAGTAAACCAATAGTTTGTAGTGTACAAGCTTTCAATGTAAATCCTTACATCTATTGCTGTAAAAATAAAATGAATGAACCACCAGAAGTTGAAAGGAATAGATTACTGCAAAGCTAAATACACAGTGACCTTGGTTACACAATAAAATCATACATATACTCAAAACGAGCAGAGCTGGAACTTACATACAACATCAGAATTTTGAAAGACACTGTTGACAAGTCTCTGCCTTTCTGTTGCTAATCTAGAATTCCAATAGCTGCACCAAATCATTATAGGACTGGAGATCAAACAAAAGACTCCAACAACCAGTGCGTACATAAGAAAGAGAAAACCTACTGGACTTTAGAAACCAGACAACCATAAGAATGAAGATTATAGTATTAGGTTTTCAGATTCAGAAATTGCGTTCAACAACATAGAGGTAGTGTGATGAGTGTGGTGGTCTTCACTCTTGAAGCAAATGGTGTTCACACTTCAGAAACAAGGACGCTTTGACCCAGACATGCTCTTCCAGTTTCCCTCGATAAGATGGAATGCAAGTTTGCCCCATCAAACAATCTAAAATTAAGTTGCTAGTTTTATTTTGAAAGCTGTGATTTTACATTCCTTCTATTTGTTTTATTTTGTAGAACAGGCTAGTAGGGTACAGTTGTTTTTGTCTTTCCTTTCCTTTTCTTTCTTCCTTTTTTGTTTGTTTTGTGATTGCTTTGTTTGGTTTTGAGTGGAGGCCACCTTTGGTGGTTTCTAGCTAGGCCTTCTTCGGCGTCTTCTTCTAATACAAACATATCTAGATGCGTGTTTGAGAAACAAAATATTCTGTCTATTTATAAGCTACCATTTGCTCATAACATGCTTGATGAATGAATGGTGCATCCTGAACCAGGCAGTGCGTGAAGGTGCAAGATAGTGACACACCGAAGCATCTGGTCCTATTGTTGCAATTTATGAACTGCTGATAAATTTGTTTGTTACCAGCACAGTTTAGCCCAGCAATGCCTGATAGTCTGGTACTGATTGAAATTAGTCACAAGCGGTAGTTTTAGGATAACAAGTGCCAACATTGTGCAAACCTAGGGAGCTGGAGATAATAATTCAGGCCAATCCTTTCCTTGTGGCTAAGTGCGGAAAGAGCAAATGCTATTGTGTTTACTCATGGGGCATTAAGTATTACCAGTTTCACATGACCATTCTATGTACCTTCATATACTGGGGGTCAAAGTTAGGATGATTAATTACATGTTTTGGAAAATGACATGTATTTTTAATAGAAAGTAATATTAAAAAAACCATCACTACTTGACATCTCCCATTGAACTATTTTAAAACGCTAGGCATATCCAAGTATCCAACGATATCTCGATTAGCGTTGAATTTGATGAAAGTATGACTTGTTAATAGCTAAGAATACAAGGAAAATACAAGATATGTATTTTGTTGAAGGACTGCCCCTAGAAAAAAGGCAATTTTATGCTCCCTCCGTTCCTAAATGTAAAAAGTCCTAGCTTTGTCCTAAGTCAAACTTCTTAAAGTTTGACTAAGTTTATAGAAAAATGTATCAACATTTAGAATATCAAATAACTATAGTATGAAAAAATATATTACGATGGATCTAATAAAACTAATTTGGAGTTGTAGATGTTGGTAGATTTTTCTATAAACTTGGTCAAAGATTAAGAAGTTTGACTTGGGACAAAGCTAGGAGTTCTTACATTTAGGAACGGAGGGAGTAGCTTCTAAGCTATGATACGGTAACACATCATAAAAGTTGAAGGCCTGGTGCAAATTATAAAGGAACATACATCTTTTGCATGCTAACAATGTAAATAAGGGTATTCTTTTTTTGACAACAACAAGAAAGCTGGCACGGGTAAGAACATACACTGTTGCAAGATCAACTTTGAAACGAAGGCCACTCTCAATGACTGTTGTAACAAGGGAGTCACAGCCAGCTAAGACCTCAAGTTTCATAGTTCTGTAATCATTTTGAATAGCATCAGTCTTATTGACAACAGTTTGGATCTTTGGCTTGTTTTTGTCTAGAACCACCTGCATGTCGAATCATGTTTTATTGAGTTACAGAAACAATATTCAAAATATGGTTAATAAAAACATATTATCTAATCAGATACAACCTGAGCTATAAGTGTCTTATACGGTAAGTGTTCATCCCTCAAGTTCAAATGGGCAATATGCCCAACTGTCTCAAAGCCTGCAGGGATGATCATCCCTTCAGGAAGTAAGGCCTCTAACACCTATAGAAGATAAAATGAGAACCAAAATAATTAAGAAACATTGCACAGAACAACAAAGACCACAATGCAAATTCTTCATGTGCAAGATCAATAACCATCAACATCAAATAATTGATGTACAAACATGCTAGGAAGAAGTGTAACTTTCACCCACAGCTATTGTGGTATTGCCTGAGTGCACAATGCACCCATAAACTCTAACACTAGACAAATCGAACCCTCAACTCAAAATCAGGTAGAATACTGCAGACCTGACCATTTCAAAGTGGTTTTACATGATATGGTGCCTACGTGTCTACCAGTTTTAGAGTTCAGGGATGCACACTCAGGAATTAGTTCAGGGGTGCAAAACTGCAAAATACAATAGCTTCTGGATAGAAAACGCGTGTTGCAGACTTGCAGTATCTGTAGCAAAATGTTAGTCATACAACACTTCGTAGGTGGCAATCATCTGACCATTTCTTTCGTTTTGCCAACACGTTGATACAAAAGGATATATTCATGACATTTTCTCTGATCGCATCTGACCATCTCTGAACCAAGAACTGAATATTACCAGAATTAGAAACAGACCCAGGTGTTACAACAGTTAATCTAACCTGAACAGATTGATTTTTTTGCCTGAGTCCTGAATTTGCAAAGGCAGTGTTACCTGGTCAGCACAGCATTAAATACCAACACAAATTAGAGGTCCGATAAATCAGGTTCTAAGAGTTAGCGTTCTAGAACACCCATAGAACTTATAATTTTGGAATCAATAGACTAGACTAAATGAAAAGAATATTCTGCAAAATTTCCGCCACCTTCCAATTTTCTTGTACCAGAGAGAATAGAAGTTCTTCAAAAGGATTTATTTTACATAGTTAGTTAACTAGCGGTCCTAACAAACTAACTATTCCTTGTGAAGGTCTTAATGCATGTTACAGTCTAGGTAACACTGCCCATAGAAACTAAATTTATAACTATATTTGTTTGATCCTGGAGCAGCTTTGTTAAGTATCAGCACACATGCACTAAAATTCAGTGAATTCTGTTGGAAATGGGTCGCAACATAAAGCCGGTCTCGGAGTGTTGCCCCTCAGCACAAATGATGTTCAATTTTCACATGGTACGGAAAATTTAGATTGTTATGAGAATTCTCTCAATTCCTTAATTACGATAAAAAAAATGATTTTCGAATATGAAAGGATAAAAAAAAATAGAAGTACAGAACTGAGGCAAACAATTACTGTAGTACCTCATTCATTGGCCAATAATCATAGAACAGGGTTAGCTGACATTGTACAAGCTCATAGGCAGAACTTCCACACTGCTTGGCTTCATTTTCTAACACAACCTGCAAAAGTGCATAAACCAAACGAGTAAACAAATTTATGGTTGAACAATAAAGGTGCACAGACACAAACAGGGAACATATTACTAACTGTCAGATTAATTACAGGATCGGGCGAGATTCATACAAATAAAAGGTTAAATTGTTGTTCTAACTGTTCATCACAATGTAAGATAGCATTCTCAGTCCATGTAGTCAACAATAGCATAAGATCACGGGAAGAAAATGCATAGAAGTGAGACAACTGCATCATTTCTTGAAAACATATTTTCTTAAGTCAAATCGAGCATGATTGTGAGAACTAGGAGTTGAATATTTTAATTATATGAATTCAAACATGTTGAAGTGTGCTCTTCCCCTTCGGTGTTAAAAAGAGTAGTTTCCATGCTATGAATACCAGGCAAAGTGCTGAGCACCGCCGAATGTTTCCTAACCATAGTTCAATCTCGACAGTATCATTCAATCAGGAATTCTACCTAAGCTATCTTCTGAAATCTGAATTGAATAGCTACTATTAAGAAAGGCACCAGAAATCACCACCTTGATAGCCTCTGGGAGCTCATCAAGGCTCCTTTTGGCATAGCTCTCGTCCAGCAGCAGCAGCCGGGTGGGCTCCCCTCTCCACGCGCCCTTCCCAAACCCTTCCTCCCCGACCAAACCCTTCCATTCGTCGTCGTCGTCCTCCCCTCCCTGCCTCGGCACCTCCACGACATACACCTTGTCTTTCTCATGCTTGGTCTCCCTGTTGCAGCTTCTTGTCCCTTTGTTCTCCCTGCGCGTCCGCGCGGCGGGCCGTGACATCTTGGCGAGGATGGGGAACTCCACGAAGCCACGGGCGTTGAACTCGCGCGCCAGCTTCTCGCGGCGCGCGACAGCAGTCGGCGGGAGGGCGGAGGAGGAGGAGGACCCGGAAGGCGAGGGGAGGAGACCGTGGCCTTCGTCGTTGGGTTGGCGGGCGATGTTGCGGACGCGGGGCCAGTTGAGGAGGTGGCCGCGGAGGCGGCGCTCGAGGGGCGCGCAGGCAGCGGCGGGGACGCGGAGAGCAGCGAGGTCGAAGGTGCGTGCTAAGGAGAGGAGGCCTTCGGGAGGATGGCTCGGCGAGGGGTGCCCGACGCGGCGGAGCGAGGGGCCATGGGAAGGAGGTTTGGGAGGCGGGGTTTGGGAGGCTTCTGGGGAGGCAGCGGTGGCGGAGAGTGGTTTGAAGCGGATGTTGAGGAGGAGGCGGCCAGAAATGGGGCGGCGGAGGCGAGGGAGGAGGTGGTGGGGGTTGAGGTGGAGGAGCGGCGACGCCATGGAAATATGCAATGGGAGAAGGATGGTGGTACCTGCGGTCATGGAAGCGGTCTGCAGGATTTTCAAAACGTGTTTTCATATATTTTTAAGAAGATATGCATTTTCAAAGATAGGTCCAGCTTATCTAATTGGTGAATCACTTATTCTCTGTCCACAAATAAGTATACATGCGGGAATTTCAAATAAATTAAGAAATGAGATACAATTAAGTGTACATGTGTGCAAACCACCATCTTTTTTCTCTTTAATTGTCCCACCTGCAACGAGGCAAGTGCATGAAAAAATGTTATTGGGTTTGATTTCCGTGCAATGAAAGAGAAACAATTTTTTAAAATCTAAAATACTTTGGAAAAAGAGAAGCACATTCTTCAGTGGACAAATTTTAAACGCTAACCTACACTTATTTGTGGACGCAGGGAGTAAAGTATTGATTTGGCATATTGAAATTAAGAACCAACGGAGTGGAGTTACATTAGTCAGATTTGATCGCATACAACAAACCCATTTTACATAAGTTCGAACTGGGAGTAAAGGAAGAAAAAGCAATGTTAGTGATTCCGACTTGGAACCTCTAACTTTTACAGCTTCGCAGGAAACTAACTATGTTTGAAGTAGAAAATCTCACGCTAATTGCCTTCAGGTACCAACTCCACTTAATAGTATGGCAAAACCCGTTACAGCTCGCGTGGCACCCATCATTTGGGCATAGAATCGTAGAATTCATTTTGAATTTCAAAAAACAACTTGTTTGGTTGGCACGGAATTAGTCACAGGAATTCAATCTCAAATTCCATGAAATCACACTGTAACTAGCCTCAATTCCTTTCTAAAGCCATCATTTCTTTAGAATTGTCTCTCACTCTTCAATCTCATGTGGTAGACAAACATGATTTTTCAACCTGGATTTCAAATTCAACCAAATGAAATGATATAGAAAATTGGATTTCATTTCATTTTGATCAAATGAAATGAATTCTTAGTTGCCAAACGAGTTGTTAGGGTTACTAGAAGCACTTTCATCGGCACCACCGATGAAAACCAATGTTCTAGTCGGGGTATGAATTTCAAACTCAGCCTGCCGACTAGGGCTTATTGGCATTATCGACTGTCACTTTTAGTGTCTAATTTTTGGAAATTAGGTGGTGCCTATATACCCCACCCCTATACCCGATGGGATGGGGGGAGGTTGCATGTGATGTGTTCCATCATCGTAAAAGCTATTGTTCTTACTTTCTTAGTGATCTTTTCGGAGGAACTCTTGAAGATTGGATTTTCTTGGAGCAACCGTGAATAAGCTCATCACTAAATCCTTTTGTTACCTTCGGAGGGTGTGTCGCCTCTTAACTAGCTAGAAGTGCTCGGAAGTCTTCATGATTGTTTAGAAGCCAATAACTTTTTGTGAGGGTTTGGAGATTTCCCGTTAAATAAAATACACCAAGAGTGATTGGGCATGACTTCGTGTCCTAACTTAAGAAGGTTAAAAACAAGAACTACTTTGTGTCCATAAGTCTTTATGACCAAACTCTCCAACGGAGACGTAGGATCACACCAACAATCCGAACTACCGGAAACAAATCTCTTGTTTATCTACTTGTTTACCTTTTGCAAGCAGCTGACTTTTGTGTTCCCTCGTTGGTAGAACTTCAATATTTCTCCAGCTAGCTTGTTACAGCTAAAATATGAAAATGTCCTATCCACAAGCCCTCCCCATCTCAAGTAGACATAGTTGATCCTTCTTGTTCTCTATCTTTCTCATTTTTACCCTACTTCTCCTCAAAAGTGTCCTCATCCTTTCTCTTTTATTCTTCCTAGCTTGCTCTTTTGTCCATGCAGATCGATTGCTCTATAACTCACCTTGTTATGCTCAGCAACTAGCACGACCATATATGTTCTCAATCTCCTCACGTGCAACTTCAAAACCTTTAGGTAACAACAATAACACGTACGATTCTGACAAAAAATAAAAATTTCAACTCCCAAATCAAACTTCACAATCATTCTGCCAAATCAATATCCTAATAAAAAATAACAGTAAAGTTCATTTTCAACCTTGAACTTGTACATGATGTTTAGATGAACCCTCACCTCCAAATCCCTGAAGTTAGTCCCTAACCTTTATAATCCTGTCTAACCTTGACCTTTAGGAACCAAATCTTCTTTGGCCGACCAGTATTGTTGGCGTGTAGCAGGTAAATAATGTAGACTAACTGGCCCACATTTCATATCTATCTTCATCCTCTTCCATTCCCCTCCCCTCTCTTGTTTTTCTTCGCCTTAATCTCTCTAATGTTGTCTTTGCTCTTGCAATTCTCCACCTGACCACTTGTTCTTTGCATGTGCTAACTACAAATCAGTTCGGTTCCGTCGTTGGGGATGAAATAGATTAGAGAGGAAGCGAGTGACCAGGTAGGCTATCCCAAAGTTTTGTGGTGCATGTTTATGGCAACATGTTCAGTCTCCATCCCCAACAACCCATGGATAATTAGCCCCCGGTCAATTCGGAAGATTATTAATTGTAACCATTCTCCTCCTTGCCACCTACTGCCAATCTGCACATGTTGCGGTGGATGAGCACATTAACATGTCCCTAAGGCGCGTGAGATAGCACAGCTCTGCTTTGTGACAACACTCATGCTCGCGGCATGCATTCTGTTGTGGTCCCAACAACAGTGCGCATGGTGCGCCATGAAGCTAGCGTGGCACACACACACACCTAAAAACGGGAGCTAGGAGTCAAGGCTAGGAGGCATCATTGGAGGCTGATGAGGGAGGGCATGCGAAGCGGGTGCGTCACGGCGGCCACCGGACGCGTGGTGTCTGGCCGCGAGGGGACACCGTGGTTCAAGACTCTCGGTCGGCGACCATCTATGCCATGGCTGCCGGCTATTACTGTGGTGGTATCTTGTGCCCGGCTCCCCTTCCCCACCCCCAGTGAGTGGACGCAGCCTAGGCGTGGTCATCATCGTGATACTCCAATGGAGTAGACAAAGGAGACGCTTTCTTTGTTCAGTTGGAGATTAGGGTAAATAAATAGAGAGATATCTGACTTGTGGGCCATAGACATCAGCAAATCCCGGTCTCCCAAATGAGATTTGGTTCTTAAAGGTCGAGATTACGAAGGTCAGCGTTCAAACGTCAGCGATTAGGAGATCATAGTTCATTCTAAACTTCACATACAAGTTCGAGGTTGAAAAATAGACTTTACTCAATAAATAAGCAGAAGAAACTTGTGAACTAATAATGGATTTGAGGGCATAGAGAAGAAATGTATTTTGAATTGTACTGCTCTCTCACTCCCAAAATAAGTGACTTTGATTTATATAGATTCTTATACAAATCCACGTCATCCCAAAATAAATGACTTTGATTTGTATAGAGTTTTATACAGATACACGTCACTTATTTTGGGACGGAGGGAGAAAATATATATATATGATTTGGTCTCTTGAAGAATATCGGGTCTGGATTTCTATTTGACCTCAGGTGATGAGGCGGATCACCGTCCTCCAGCACATAACCAATGCACTTCACGAAAGACACATAACCGACGCACTTCACGAGAGACAGTTGCATCCTCGCATGAAGACCATAGAGGAGAAGGGGATTAAGGACAAGGTTTTGGGTAACGCGGAGGCGGTGCACCCCCCCTCCTCCCCAACTATCTACACCCCCCTTCCTGGCCACATGTTTGCTCATTCCCTTCCTTTCTCTCTTAGTTAATTTATCGTACTTTAAATTTAATTGGGGATTAAAAGTCTGACCAGCTGACAACTTTTGCTCCCCTCTCTCTCTTCTCTCTCTTCCACTTTTAAGTGCATTATGGTACATGACATGTTTATAAGTACATATTTAGTACATTACGGTATGTGTATTGTACCTTAACAGATTTTAAGTACAAATTATTGTACGTGACATATACCTTATCAGTTTTTAAGTGCCTCATATCAAGACTATGTACAGCATGTACAGGACAAAATCACAGCACAACATTCATAAAAAACCACTACCTTGTCATGTTCATAAATCAAGTAAAATCAAAATCACCAAGAAACAAATAAGTACATCTCCAAAAGATAAGTACATAAATCAAAATCATAAAACAAGTACTATTCCATATTAATTGGCGCGGATTTAGTACATGGTACCCGGACGTCGCTGCTGAGGATCTCCGGCTCCGGCAATGCAGGCCGGCTGCACCCGTGGCGACGACGGCGAGGCGGAGCGAGGGCGAAGGCATGCGAGCTGGGCTTCTTGGCGCAGCATCTCCTCCATGTCCAGACTGCACCACACGGCCACGAGGGCAGCAGAGGCCGCAGGATAGGCGACGGCCCGGCCGCACCTCGTGAAGGCACGGGGCACCCATGCCGGGCTGCTGCGAGGGAGAGAGATTCCGGGCGTCTGCTGCTGCTGCGAGAGAGATGTGCTGGGCTGCTAGCCCGCTGCGAGAGAGAGACGGGAGAGAAGAACAAAAGAGAGAGGAACGTGGGTGGCAGAGGATTAAGGACTGTTTGTTTGGGCTACAGATTCTTGAGAAATAGCTGGAGAATCTTGGACCTAAAAAGCAGCTGGAGATTGTCAGATTGTGCTGCTGCTGGACTGTTTGGCAACCTGCTTATGAGAACAGCTGGTGGGGCTGTAGTTGATGCTGAAAGTCTGAAATGCCCTTGTATGCTGAATGTAATGATTAAGTACTAATTTAGCACAGTTTATTTGTTTTGATTGATCTCGGTACCATTTGGGATTCGAAAAAATAAATAAATAATATTATTTGGGTTCAAGAGCAAAATAATGAACCGCAAAAATGAATTCGAACATACAGTGCAATACACGCAATTGCATATAGATTTTACCACAACCGACTAGTTAAATATAATAACAAGGAATCCAAAATATGAAGTGCTCATACATTGAGACCAGGCACTAGTAGGAAATATAATAACAAATAGTCCAAAATATGAAGTGCCCATACATTACCACGAACCACTAGTAGGAAATATAATAACAAGTAGTCCAACATATTAGGTCCAAAATACATACTAGCTTTGCGTACAATTTTCCTATCGACCTATCAAACCATTACCAATCCTTTCACGAAGCACATCCATGTTGGCATTATGGACTCCTTGATGAAGACCAGAAAGGCCCACTGATGGTGTAGGTTCTATGTTCCTCGGCATATAGTTCTCATCTTGGTCACATTTGTAGAACTCGTCATCATGTAGAGCACTCTCTCTAATCCAGTTATGAAGCGCCATGCATGCAACTATTATACGGGTTTGCTTCTCAATTGCATAAGAAGGCACATGTAGTAAGATGTGCCATTTCATGAAGCGACCGCCCCCGTAGACGGGTTCGATCTCTGTGCTTTAGTGCTAGTCCTTGGATCGACTCACTAGCACACACAGTTTCAAGATGTAATATCATAGAACAAAGGTCTCAATATTACAACGGATCATCCAGAATTTAAAAGGTACTTACAACTCACATAACCTCACGGGTTAGCTGGAAATAAAAACAATTGTTTAGCAGCGGAAAGCGAAAGATACAAGGGCACATCAACACCACGGTGAGAGCGTGTTGGAATGTAGGCCCGTAACCCAAACAAGCAGAACGTACATCTTACTCGTCGTCGGAGCTTCCTGCATCATTAAACGATGCAGCCACTAGGATCAATACATTGAATGTATTGGCAAGTTCACCAAAGAGTTATAACAGACCTAACAAGTATATGCAGTATTTGGCAAGGTGGAGTTTAGGCTGTTTGCGTGGAAGCAGAACATAATTTACCCTACTATAAAGGAATGTTATAATAATGTTAACTAATGGGCACCGGGTAGAAACACCGATGTTCCTATTAACTTAGAGCACATTGAGTGGATTCATCAAGTGCTCCTACCTTGAAACCATTCATTTTATTTAAGAAATTGGAATGAGTGAGACTTTCCTTATGGCTCCACATCTAGTTGCTCAAATTGTCCGTTGCCGGGGACACGGCTAAGTACTTAGTTTTGACGCTCTCGAGAGTTTGTACACATTCCCCACAAGAAACCGACGTGTTAATCCCTTGCTGTCCTCAGGGTAGAGTAGCAACGGCATCGATTACGAGATTTTCAGAGGTAATTTCCTAAACCACGAGAGAATCACGCTCCCCCTACACATTCTACCTCAGTACAATTTCTCGGTTCTAGGTTCATATAACTTACTCTTGTCTCGCCAGAGCCCATATAGCATTGTGGTTGTACTGGAAGCTACTAAATAGGAAACTAGTCCAGTCTCGGTTACCCCAGGTGGCATTCCACATTTGCAACGTAGGCGCTCCCCAAATCCACGAGAGAGACGTCCATGGACGATCCATTCCTGAATCCACAGGAACTCGACTCAGAGGAACCCATAGAAATGGACCTGATGCCGCTAATCCTCAAAATCCTCAAAGCAGCCCACCCAGAATGGTTCATTGAAATAGTTGTTTTGCCTTACATCTAACAAAAACATTTTATATAGCCAACGGCATAACAATATCATAATGTAGTTATTTCCCCCACGATACTACCATAGTCTAGCATTCAACTAAAATTGATGGCAATTTGGTGGCAAGGTAATGGCGAGGGTAAACTATACTACCTGGGATTTATAGCTAGCATAGAGGTACGAGTAATAGTCCTATCAATGCATCTCTACCAACAACACTAATGCATAAGTATTTTAAAACAACAATAATAATGGGATATGATCAAAGTGAACTTGCCTTGTCCAAGGTTGTGGTAGTTCTCGCACTCTTCGCAACAACAAGGAATACACTCCACATAATCTAAAATAAAAGAAACATGCACACAACAAACAGAACATTCAATGCAAAAATCATGCCATGATGCATATGCTATGTTAATGCACACTTGGTTACTTTTAATGTAACAAGTTTTGTTTCTGTTTTGAAAAGTTTTGAAAAGGTTTGGGCAAATTACACATTAACAAAGAGGTAATTAATATGCATGAAACAAGGATAGGGTTTAAATTAAAATATTGTGTGGTTTTTGCAACATAGAACAAGATTTAAACTTGTATGACATTATTATTCACAAAATAATTTCTCTTCTGGTCCTAATGGACAGAGAACATGCTCAAATAATTTTACAGCCAGCTAACACGCTCAAAACCATTTTGAAACAATTCATTTGAAATTTGAACCATAATCAAGCATTCTGCAATTTGCTTCTGGTAAAGTTGTTCAAAACTGAAATTAGACAGTGTCAAAATATTCTACAAGTTGTGACGATTCCAGAAAGGTGCGGATCATAATTTTTGGACAAACGGTTTAGAAGATATGATACTTTAAAGTTACAGGGGCTTTTCTGCAAAATTTACTATTTCTATTTCGGCCGAAATTAAAATAAAACAAAAAGGAGATGCCACGTGGCGCACGCGGTTGGCCGGGGCCTAGGGTGTTACCCGGGCGGCGGCGCGGGCTCGGGGGGCGGCGCGGGCGGAGGCGGCGTGCGGGCGGTCGGCGGGCGTAGCGGCGCGGCAGCGGCACGGGCTCGCGGGGACGGGCGACGGCGCGGGATGCTGGCGCTGGGGAAGACGGGGCGAACGGCGGCGGCACGAGCGGAGCTCCAAAAATTAAAGTGCGCGCGTCACGGTGTTCGGAACGAGGAGAGGAGAGAGGGGAGAGGGTCGACGGCGTGAGGAGCTCACCGAAGCGGTGGCGACGGAGCAAAACGGCGGCGGCCGAGATGAACTTCGGTGAGAAATTATTTTCTAACCGGTGCAAAATCGGCGAGCGGTTTGGGGAAAGTGGAGGAGAAAAGCGAGGGCTTCGGGGTGACGCGCAGGGATTTGGAGGAGACGGCCCGTGCGCGGAGAAAACGGAGGTGGAGTCGTGGGCGACTCGGAGTCGTGCGTAGCGCGGAATCCGGACGGAGGTTGAAGAAGGGTGGCAGGGTCCACCGGTCAGTGGCCGCGGGCGGCTCGGGCTGGGCGGAGCCGGTCGGTCCGGTCCGGTTCGGCACGGTTCGGTCTGGTTTTATTCGGTTTTTCCTTCTTCTTCTTTTTTTCTGTTTTTGAACCTCAAAATTGATTCGGAGCTCCAAATCACTCCAAATAAATTGCAACAAAATTTGTAAAATCATATTTTCATATGATATAACTTTTGGAACAAGAATTTCCTCAAATTAAAATATTTAAAAATACATTTGCCTATAAAATGGCTTTTAGGGCCCTTAGGCTATCAAAATAAATTATTTTTCAAAATAGTTTCAAAAGTCAACTCATGGGATAGCTTTATATATGCATTAAATCCCTTTTTGTACCAATACCCTCATGGGTTAAAATGCAAATACTCAAAAGTAAGAAACAAAGCCCAAATTCAAATAAAAGCATTTTTGAATAGAGGTTTTCTGGGTAAATTTCAGGGTTTTGAAAGTGATTAAATGCAAGGGTGATATGATGCTCATGATATCAATGCATATGAAGAGTTTTGAAAATTGGGATGTTACATTTCATCTTCAACACACCAAAAGAGCGCTCGATGACATTCCGAAGTTTTGAATGAGCATGATTGAAGATTTCTTTTTTTACCGGTTGGGTGTCGACCTTCTTCAATGCCTCTTCGGAACTTCGGGAAATGATACTTTTGTCCTTTGTATGGAGCAAGATATCCGGTCTGATTCGGATAACCAGAGTCAACCAAATAGTACCTCCATAGAGAAAAATAATGTTAGTGATAAGTAAAGGAGGAAATAATATAGTTTGCAAAATAATAGTGCATAAGCCTGGATGTGGATGTGAAAAGTTTTTTGAATAAGTTATCAACGTGTCTTTGAATATCCTTGTGTCATGTGCGGATCATGGCCATCCCGCAACTATTGAGGTGAACCTCATGTCAAAGTCACACACAACCATCACATTCTGTGTGGGATATCCATACCTTTCTACATGGTTGGCAATATCTTCAGCTGGCCCAAATAAACTGGGTCTAACAAGATGTGTAATTAAATGCCTGAGGGATTAAGAAAAATACCAGGAGACATGGTTGGTAGAGAAAGGGGGTGTAGATAGCGTGGGGGGTACGGAGAGGTTCGGGGGCTTTGGGTGTGTGTGTGAGTGCAGGAAAATGACCCAACCGATTTCAGCACACTTCCAACACGTTTGGCATTATCAAAGAGGAGTTTAGAGGAAGGAGTTCATAAGAGATTAGACGTGAAAAATTAACTGAGGATTTTACTCTGCACTAGCTAAATGTTTGTGCTTCACTACAAGATTAAGAATCCGTGACTCGTATTTTTAAAAATTTCTAATAAACAAAAATTATCTCAATAGTCAAAAGATCATGATACGTATAAAATGAGTGACAATTAGATGAGTCCGTGACAATTAAGGGATAGTTTTATTGCAGTGAACTTATCTTTATAAGTGTAAAGACAAAGATACTTATGACCTCTAATACATTGAGGTTATCGGCGAATAAATTTTAACTTGCAGCGGATATTACTAGCTCCTAATCGCTGCGCACAAGAGAAATGTTACTCTCTCCGAACCAAATTTACACAAGTGGGAACAGTTTTGAAGCTCTCATCATGTAGAACTGAAAATGGATGTGATTTAGAAAAATTATGGTGCAATTTAGAAGCACTGGTACGTAGTCTTCTCTTTCCATGGAAAATTATCACTACAAACCCAAAACACTATAAAGAAACGTTCATGTTCCATAAAAAAAAATTAAACTACTAGCCATCAAACCTCCGCCTGACAAAATTTCCATGTTGAGGAATCGTACATGATACCATACCATCAACTCTTGAACCTAACGCTACGGCTGACGTTTGGATTGATGCCAGACATTTCACCGCCGTATGGACCAGAGGGCTTCTTCATGTCACGCACTTGACCTTTCCGCTTAGACCGCTGTTTGTCACTCTTAACCTGAACAATAAGAAACCAGATGAGTTCGATCTCAATGATTCTCCACAAGCTCAACGTCTTTTGTTGATGACCAAAGCCAATCTGACCAATTGTTTTGGTTATGATCCATTTTTTACTTTTGCGCGGATGGTTGCCAAAATGTTGGCAAGCCAATTATCCATGACCAACTCAAACCAAGACCTTAGCCAATTTTTGACGAGGAAGACCTATGTTGAAATCAAACATGTCCTAGTATACTTTGTTACTTACCCTGTATTTCTTCCGTGGATTCTTAAGTTTCTTATTTCTGGAGCGAGTCAGCCCCCGGTTCTTCTCAATCTGTGGGAGAATAGATTTGTTTAGACATACATAACAGAAAATTGAAA
Organism: Brachypodium distachyon; assembly: GCF_000005505.3. NCBI lineage: Eukaryota > Viridiplantae > Streptophyta > Magnoliopsida > Poales > Poaceae > Brachypodium > Brachypodium distachyon. The sequence continues at coordinate 11,812,591 of NC_016132.3, read as the reverse complement.
ATACAGTAGACGATATGATACACTTAAGGAGAAGGATTAACCTGGTATGAGATCTTCCTCTTGCCATCACCTTCACTTTCTTCCTCCAGCGGTTCGGCGATAGAGGTGCTGCCATAAAGGAAGAAATAAGTGTTGGCAAGGCATTACTGAAAGCATCATCTTATTAGCCTTATCTGCTTTCACGTATGGAACTCATTGTCAGTACCTCCGTTCTTTGCTCAATTGTTTTTCTGTCCTCTGCCTTTTGATATCTTTGTAGAATCCATCTTCGGACTCCGAGGACACCTGATCATTACAGTTGTCATCTTCCTCCTCAGATTGGTTAAGCTTCTCTTCAGCATGATCACCATTTTCTGGCAACTCCTCATCAAACGTATTAGTTCCTACTCTAGCAAGAACACGTAGCTCATGTTTTCGCCGTCTTTCACCAATCTCATCCCGCTTTGGAATATCATCATCACCAGAAACAAACTTGAAGACATGTCCAGAAAAGATTAAAGGTTAATAGCAGCTACAACCATTGTAGCAACAAATCTAACTACAAAGATAAGTGACAGCATATCACTAAAGCAGAAGGGCATGCCAATCATTTAATATTTTTAGGTAAAAATGATTAAAGTTTGTAGATGAGCTTATCAACAACTACAAATTCATTACACATGTCGGACAATATCGTTGATTACAAGAGTAACAGTATGACATTAAAGGGTAACAATAGGTTTCGATTCCTAAGAAGACGAGTTCAACTTGAGTGCACTCAGGAGACAGGGTAACTATAGTTTTCCATTCTTGAAGACAGAGTGACTTGAGTTCTCCTGATTCACTGATTGATATTTGTCATAAAACAGGCTAACAACTTCAAACTCACTTAACCTTTCCTTTATAATTGCAAATCATTCTAGATAGATAATAGCTGTAAGATGGTATAAGGATCGCTCAATTCCTGGAGGCCCCACAGGAAATAGAACTAAGCCAGTTAGGGTTTCTATCAAATCAACCATAAGTAACAGTACATGGCCAAAAATCAGTTTCACTTTTGGCAAAAACTGGTTAAGACACCATGTGTGATCCAGGGTAGGACCAATGTTGAGCTGAATCACTCACTATTTCGTTTTCTGAATTTGCAAAAGAAATGCCCCCACCCAATTTCTTGGCTAGGTCCACCACCCCTGGTGAGATCAATACTTGGACAGTTTGGAAAAAATAAATCAAGAAGTGTGTTCTGGTGAAAGAAACAACTTGAAAAGAAGCAAAAAGTGACCACTGACCACGACCAAGATTGCAGGTTCAGCCATCTTAGTCAGATTTCAACTTAGCTAGCAAAATCCAACCCCCTTGCAGAATTGTTTTGGGAACAGCAATTTAATGGCAATTTTCTCATCTGTCACAGTTGCCTGGGACCAATAATTAGTGTCACATTGTGTGTGGCACGTTACCACATGCCACCACTCATCCGCACAACAAATTGGGAAGTGACTGATTTCAGCACTGCTTAATTGCACATAGAAACTTGTGGTAAAGCACCTTTCTTGTCACTTGGGGCTACGAGTCACTGAACATTCCTTAGGCTAGCCAATGTGTGGCGCGATTTTGATCACCTAACCTCAGGCAAGTTTGACAACAATAAAATGTGGCAAATGTTGGCTCCTTGGTATGCCAACCAAACAAGTCACAGTATGCATGCAGAGATAGATGACAACCTGGTCGAAATCAGAATGTTTCTCTAATGAAGTGCTCAACTAGTAGTACAGTAAGAAATAATCATCGTAATTTGGACCCTACATGCCTGTATGCATATTTGTTTGTACAGTGTTGAAGTTACGAAGTTGGAACTTGGATTTCCACCATATGCATAAAACACTAGTCAGTAAAACACACACTTTTAATCTTTGTGCTTACATATTAACCTGTGCAAGTTATAAAAAATTGCTCACTATAAAGATGCCCCCCAAAAAATAAGTAACATGCATGTGTAATCCATACCTTATTTTTTATATTTGAGTTAGCTGCATTTACCAGGAGCTTCTTAGTTTTCATCACTTGAGTATTTTTCTGCACCTCATCATCAAAGTCATCTAATGTCTGCAGGTTTCTACTAAATATCCATAAAGCATATAGTTAAAGGCATAAAAACAAACAAAATATGCTATGTAACAGGAGAAAGAGATGGCATAACTAATAACTCACTTATTTTTGGTTGTCCTGGTGTTTGACAACTTCTCTGGCTTCCCTGACGATTTATACAGCCCCTTTTCCTTTAACCGCTCCTCGAGGCTTGCTCTTCGTTTCAACATTTCCAGGCTTTGCAAGCCCATACACTCGTCCTGCACTTGTAATACATTATTTAGCATCTATCCATTTGCAGTTTGATTTAACTGGGAAGTTACAACAGATAAGTATAAAAAGCAGTTCAACCTTGCTCTTCCTTCTGGTAATTTCATTTTGCCTATTACTAGAAGGTTCATTCTTTGCCAATTCTGGTACTTCAGCACCCTGGATCATTAATGATGAGTTAGCAGAGTACCTGATTATTAAGTAACCTACTAAAGTAGAAGCAGTACTAGTGTTACTTTATCCAGCAGTAAATTGCTAGATTTGCCCTCCTTGTTGTCTAGAGATATTGTCTTATTCACTGCATGGATGGTGCTGCAATCAGGCATAAGATGGCCATCAGTCTCCCCGTTTTGCCTTAGATGATTTATGTTAACCAGCTTCATCTGTAAAAAAGAAGAGAGATGATTTTTAATGTACTAGTATGACATATTCTTGGTAACTTCTCAATCAGCTCACGGAACAATCATAATAAAAATAACCTAAAATTATGAAATTATTGCGTTAACTCTTTTTCTGAACACAAAGAAACAAGGTTAAAGAAAATATACCTTTTCTACCATATTCTTGGTCTCTACAAGCCGAGCAATTACAGGATGATCCTGCACAGATAGTCCCTCGGCTCTCATAAGGAGATAGAAGGTAATAGCTTGACAATGAGCCAGCAGACATGCTCGCTTCACCTCCAAAGGCTGCATTCTACCCTTATGTGTGCCTTGCCCAGCTGTTGCCTGCAGAACAGAGAACAAAATCTGAAAGACCAACAATCAAATGGAACTGGTCAAAAGAATTAATGTCCACGAGGAAAACGCGGAAGACCATCAAAATATTCCTGCGGCCTTATGGACTGTACACACTTAATATGCACATCAAGACGATGGGCAAGACAAAGGCATTATACAATATGATGTAGGTGCATTTGAAATGTTTTTCTGAAAGAAGGAAAAATACGAGTAACTAAAGGATCTGCATGCATTAATTTAACAGGAGTCGATTAGGAATTTTATTGCATTGCAAGATAAATGAAAGTTCCTTTTTCTAAGGTACCAAAACATATACTAGAAATTTTTGGCCCAGTAGAATGTAGGAAGCCTGTCTACTGAGATCATTGTGATCAAAGAAACTCAATAAAGCAGTAGCCTTCTACCAAAACTTATAATGCCACTCTTAAAAATTAACACCATTTCCTTTTTCTGCCAAAGGATGCTGTTATTGGTGTAAGGGAGATTGTTGAATGGTCACAAGATAAAAAAATTTACATTTTCTTCTTTGGAGGATTACTGAAAGGAGGTCGTGCTCTACACATTGACTTTTCATCCTCCAGTGTCGAGTCTATAAATGAGTTTCTGTAACCTAAAGAGCGATCATGCATTCTTCTTGACCAGTGCCAGATGTTCATGTAATGGTAGTTGGAGACGAGCTTTCGCAATGAAATGAGGAGTGTGGATTGTGAGGTAGAGGAACATGATAAGCTCAAGTGCATGACATACACAGAGGACACAGACTTTTGCTATATTACAAACAAATTCTAATCCAAAGGGAACTCTGACATAGCACGGATGGATTTAATATATGATTATGTTCATACCACCATATTCTACCTTCAGCTGAATTGCAAATAACATCTAAGCATCATCAATTGTAAGCCAAGGAAGTAAAAGCTATAGAAGCACGTAAGCAGCACGATCTTCAGAGTTCTCTCTTGCATGCAAGCAAGTGTCCAACTTATACAAGGCTTTAATGAATACTACAAGAATCAGAAAGAAGAAGGTCGATTCAGCAACGAGAATCACACCAAATTACCTCAATGGTAACTTGTTTTATCGCCTTCAGCTGTTCATGGGCCTCATTTAAATCAGACAATAAACCAACCAGTTCAGGAGCAGAACTGCACGCAATTCAAGATACAGATGTCATCATGGATTAGCTCTGAGATAAATGACAATAATCTCATTTATAGTGGTACTGAATTTAGATATTAGAAGCACTAGAAATCTGAAAGTCAAGTCTTTGGCGAGGCTACCCAGTGAGGTTGATTGAACGTGGCACCAAAAGATGGTGTAAGAAAGATCAGTAGGCCACAAACATCACTGCGTTGGAAAATACCATCCAATATGTTACTGGCATGTACATAGTCACATGCCCCCGCAATGGATGGTATGTTCCAATTTATACCTATTTTTCCATGGCACAGAGCTTCTGAATGACCAAGCAGATTTTTTATCCACTAATGATTATTCACTTAGTGGAACCACATTCTGTAATATGTATCATCTTTGACAAGAAACTTGCAATGATTTCAATAATGTAAAAGCAAAATAAAGGCAGACCTGTACAGTACATTCATTTTCTCATCTCTTGACAGGGCAGTAAAATCATCTTTCGCTTTCGGGTAACCTAGAGAGGAGGATGTGTAATCAGCACCCTTCCCTTGATGGTTGGATGCCTGCTAGTCAATGGGGAACAACCATATACAAATAGTATTCATGTTAGCTGCATTTGAAATATGCACAAGCAAATATAAATCAAACCACAGCGTTACAAAAAAAAAGTAAGGAGGTGTATCAGTTAGCAACAAAAAATGGTCACAGAAGTGAAAGTCAAATCAACGTTGTGCACACCTTCACATACTTTCACTTAAGTTCCTGGACAGTAAAATGTTTCCAGGAAAAGGTTTGGGTGATGCTCAAATCCATTATCCAAGTTAAAGGCAAAGAAAATAAACAAAAAGGCAAAGTTCAGGGCTCACCTTCACGGACTCATCCTCTTCATCACTTTCATCATCTTCTAACCCAAAATCTTTCATTGACAGCTTACTATCCTTCTCTTCTTGTATCCTCTTTATCTCTTTAAATTCATCATCATCACCAGAATGTTCATGATCATCATAGTATGATTTCTTTCCTCTACCCCAGTTGTTTATATCTTTATCATCTTCATCATCTTCATCCATGATGTCATCACCCCCAGCAATTTGTTTTGCTGCCCTCTGTGCTCTTTTTACTGTACAGCCAAATTAAAGTAATGAATAAGCTAACAATCCATAAAACTGTGCAATAATTTTCCCATTAACTTCCAAAAGACATTGAGTCTGACCATACTAATGAGCCAGAACTATAGGTGTGGTGGTGCACTAATAGCTTCCAAGACTAGAACAACAGAAACACAGTATAATATATAAACACAATGACAGATCCTGCAATGCCGTTGCAAGGAATTTAGAAAGAAAGAAGAGGTTTAACAGATAGATTCTCTAAAGAGATGAAATTTGCATCCCCACTGTAAGAATTGAAGTGTTGTAGCGAACCCATTTGGCGCTTAAAACATTTTTTTATCAGAACACATGTTGTTAATTAGGAAATGTAAGAATGAATTTTGAGATAATTCTTCCAGTAGGTTTCATGGAACATAGATTATCCAGTCAGGATCAGATGGTTCTGACTTCTGTGGATCCCTGAGTAGATCATCAACCAATGAACATAATTAGATGTTCAGTGCTCGCCAAAATAAGCGTGTAGCATCATAACCTAGCCAAGGAAGAAACGACTTCTTGTATACAGAAGCTCATCATCTTGTCATGCATAGCAAAATGCCATTCATTACTGGTGCAATATGAAAGTCAAAGCATCTCTTGCTGAAGAGATAACCTTAGAAAGTCAGAATGAATGTGCAAAGTGCTTTGCACATGGTCAAAACTTAACAACGAGGTGGTGTAACAGCCAGACCTAGATATTTCAATTTCTCATATTATCTAGAGCAAAATAGAATTTATAATCTCACTAAAAAGCGCAGAAGGTAATCTAAAACATGAGCCTAGTGAGATAGGACAAAGAATAAAATGTATAAAGAACATCAAGAAGGAACACACACAAAAATCAGTGCCATCTTCCAGACATCTAACCTGGCCATGCTACTCCTTCCGTCCTACTATAGGAGGCCTATTTCATTTGCTTTGACCAATAATTAATTTGTTAATATATAATTTATGTAACTTAAAGTAATATCATTGTATTCATGTAAAAAAGTACTTGCTTATGGTCATGATTTTGATCATATTGTTCACAAGGTAATAGAGTAATTTTTGGTCAAAGACTTGGTCAAAACAAAATGAAATAAGTTTCATATAGTGGGATGGAGGGAGTACCTGCGGAGTTTATACTGAAACATGATGTGTGGTTCAAAGTAATGTTAAGCCAATGCAAAGGTACCACAAACCACAACTAAGAGTATACAAATCAAGTACTGCTGCCACAGTACTAGTACATACATATCAGTCAATTGAAGCAAGTTTGCTAACTGGTTAGTAATCTGCCATTCTTAAACTCACATTTTGCAACATAGCCTTTGTCCCATTCCTCAAAATTAGCTTTGGCCATGTCACCATCCTCATCTCCTTCGTTGTCATCACTTTCAGTATCGGAAATACCCTGAAGGTAATAATCAAGATGATAAATATGTCAAACAGACAGAGGCCAAATGATACATCAAAGTATGCTGGTAGCTAGTTTGCCACGAGCAAGAACAGCATGAACCCTTATCGTACAATCACGATTCACTCGTTGCTATTCCAGTCACTGATAAACCCTCATAAACCTTGACCCTCCTCTGGCATCGACCTTTCCTGGGAAAGAAAGCCTAGAACGAAAAGGATAACAGCGGGTCCTTTATTTGAAAATCTTTCGTGAACCCAAATTCCCAAAACTGCCATGGTAATCAGGTGCACTTGACTTGGCTCGGCTGGAACAACCACAAATCTTCACAATATGACATGGTTGGACGTCCTAATTACCCCTTTAAGACACATAAGGGACCTATCCGTACATTTACAAGCAGAGAAGCATTGACAGATGTCATACAAGTTCAGGTTCCCTCAGTGCATTTTGGTTAAATAAATACTAATTGTTCGTTCCCAGGGGAAAACATATGCATGCACATGCACATTTTGAGAGAGATGGCTTTCCTTGGAAAAAAAAAGTGTTTGCAGTAACTTCCATAAGTAAAAAATCACTTCAGTTTATGTCATGCATCTTGGCGAAACCATAGGACATCTTTTAATATTTTATAATCAATAAATCTACAACATATATTGTTTCTTCTCCTACCAATCTAGCATCACAACCATCATCTTTTGATACTTCATACAAAGGACACCACCAAGGAGAACTGGAAGCACAATTGTCAATTGTAAACATAATATTTGCTGCCTTATCAAAATACCTCTTCCACAGAAACATAACGATCGGAATGTAGAAAATTGGTGTCTGATGCTATCATTACCACACCAGAGCCAAGACATCATCCACACACCAAAAATTACAAAACCTGTTGCAGCAAGCTGTTGGCAGTTACCACCCATTGCAGCGTGCTGTTACCAAAAAATCAGATAATACTAAATGAAAGAAATGCTTGCTGAGACTAACTTATCTTACCCTAGCACAATCAACTGACCGAGTTATACTTAGTTAGACTGCTACTTTAGGCTAAAAATAACTGGACAAATGCTTGGAGACCACAAAATGTGGGTAGCAACGTTGTTGTGTAGCAACCTAGTTTCTCAGGATGTTTCGTTCTAACATACCCCGAAGACATCCATGAAACCAATGAAAATACTCTCTGCCTCGAGGACAATGATGTTTTGCATGGAAATTTGTATTTTCTGGACCTTACCCTACCAACCCTGAAAAAACGAAATCCTAATACATAGAACCAGGATGGAGCACATAAATTGTTGTAGGGATACCTCAAGATCGAAGACGGGCTGTTCCAAATCATCATCCTCTGACTCCCTCGCTGAAACCCAGCAAAAAAAAAAGTTTTGAGTGAATTGCAGGCAGGAACAAACTAAATCAGATTCACACAGCAAGAGAAAATCTGCTGGCACTGACCATCATTGACGTCGAGGGGGATTACGTCCCGCTGCTTGTGAACTGAGAAGCCGTCGGAAGAACAAAACCAACACGAGTCAGGAACAAACAAGCAAAAACTCGTAACAACAACCGTAAGCACGCTCTTCAGTTCTTACATGCGTCGATCTCGTCGTCGTCGGAGTCAGGAACCGCAGCCGCCTCACTGGCTCGCTTGGACTTGGGGAGGGCCCGTGCAAGCAGCGGACGTGACGTCCTTGGCCTCTTCCCCATGTCAGGCGGCGTGTATGCTCGTCACTCGGCCACCGGAGTAGTGAGGGCTCGGTCGAGGTTACCAAGGAGATGGAGTGGGGGGAGGGCAGTAAGTTGTGTACGGTGGCCGCCTGCGGGCTGCGGCGGCTTGCGGCCCCGGCGGTCGGTGGCGGCGCGGCAGGAGTTGTTGAGTCTGGGGTTGGGGACAACGGGGTCAGGGGGAGGGGGGGGGGGGGGGGCTGAGGAACGATTCGGGGAGGAGAGATCCCGTGCGGGATGCGGCGGCACCGGCGGCTTTTCAGCGGTTGGCGGCGTCGCAGCGCGAGTGTCGTCAAGGGTTTGGGACTGCGGGGTTGGGGCCTTGGGGGACGGGGTTTTGTGCCAGAGCCAGGGGTATAGCCGTCCCCGTATTGGCATTCGGTGGAGTGGGGGAGGGCAGGCCGGACCAGGCTTCCCTTCTCTCCCTTTTTCCCTTGGCCCATCCGGCCAGCGAGCAAGTGGAGCAGGGCAGCAGCAGGCCGACTGACCATGCCAGCCCAAGCGAGCCACCGCATCGATCGAAAAACCTCCTCCGTCCCCCTCTCTCTCTCTAAATCCGTATCCACACTCTTTTTTTTTTAGGAAGAAGGCCGCCACTTAAAGATCAAATCGAGGGGATACGATGGGGATCCGGCGACTCTAGAAACCATACATAACGTCCAGCGTGCCTGGAGGTGCTGGCGCGTGCAAGGCAATGAGCCTCCTTGTTGGCGGCTCTTCCTTCATGCCGAAACTCCACCGAAGTAAAACGGGACCTTGACTCTTGATCTCTTGCAGCACTAGGGAGAACCGTCCAAGGTTGTTACCTCTAAGCGCGGTGACAACTTCCAGACAGTCCGAGGCAACCCGGCAGTGAGAGACTCCAAGATCTTCAGCAAGAGAGAGGGCTTCTCTGCAGGCTAGCGCCTCCAGCGTTCCCGGGTCTGCTAGGCTGGCGAAGACCTGGGCAGATGCGCCCAGAAAACGGCCCTCGGCATTCCGGCAGACAGCGGCAACGGCACCAGCACGGAAGTGTTTTGCAATAGCGGCGTCAACATTAACCTTCATGTAGCCGGCTGGTGGGGGAATCCATCTCGCCGCTGGCATAGGGATTTTGGGCGGACGAGCCTTCTCCTTCTGGGGTAAGATATCTAGGTCGTGCAGGAAGTTTTCGATGAAAGAGTGCGTGGATAGCGGGCTTTGATATTTGTCCTCATGGATCACTTTCCTTCGAGCATACCAGATTGCCCACAAGGCGACGAAGCATCTAGTCAGTTCGTCATGTGGCAGGGACTCTATCATCGCGAAGATCCACTGCTTCGCGTCTGGCTCCGACGTCTTCTCCATGTGCTCCAGAAGAGATTCCGGCACAAGGGCCCAGACACATCGACTCATATTGCACTCGATGATGGAGTGTCGCCAAGAGTCCGGCTCACCGCAGATGGCACAAGCACTGGTTGGTGCCATTTTCCGGCAGTGGCGGACATCACCTGTAGGGATTGAGGTGTGGGCTAACCTCCACAGGAAGACACGCAATTTAGAAGGGACCCGAGTCTTCCACAAAGCAGTCCAACTCTTCTCAGTTGCCGCCTGATTGGAGCTAGATGCATGTCCGTCAATCCAGGCTTCCCTTCTCCTCTTGGTGTTCACCAACATGCGATAAGCGGATCGGATGGAGAAATAGCCGGTCTTCTCAAAATGCCACGCCCAGAAGTCCTCAATATTGCGGGTGCATATGGGAATTGAGCGGATAATTTCCACGTCCATCGGTAGGAAAAACTCATCGAGACGCTGAGTATCCCAACTAGCAGACGTCCGATCAATAAAATCCGAGACCATCACGGGGGAATCATCACGTGGACAAGCCAACGGTCTTAGAGCCGAATTCCTTGGAATCCAATTGTCATTCCATGCATGAGTGTTCTCACCATTGCCTATCCGTCGAATCAAGCCTTGCTTGAGCACGTCCCGGCCATCAATGATAGACCGCTAAATCTGTGATGGGTGCGAGCCCACCCGAGCGTCCAGGAACTCACAATTAGGGAAGTAAACTGCTTTGAGAATTCTCGCGCTTAGTGTTTTGGGACTCTGCAAAAGCCTCCAAGCCTGTTTCGCCAACATTTAGGCCTGGTAATGGAGACAAACCCACACCATACCCAGACCAACCCAGGCGACGTTGAGCTCATTACCCGTCCCAGTCCAGCCCACTGATCAACTTGTTTAATCCAGACCGCACCAAACTGCAAGACAAGTTGCCCCCGAATCGCACCAAACCGCACGAAGGTTTCCACGTCTCAGACCATGGAGGTCGAGGAGTTGCCAGATCTGCCCATGGCCAATTCGGTGACAAAGGGGATTGAGGGGAGGCGGGAAAGGACGAGAATGCGGTGGCCGTCAAGTTGGGAGAGGAGAGGAACTCGAGCTGTCTTCCGTTGTTGCTGGCAAGGAAACCTGTGGTTGTGGTGAAGCTCGTCCTTATAGCCTTTACCAGCTAGTTTTCCCTTGTTTGCCACTTTCCAGGCAGTGTTAATGAGTGATTTGATGGGTTTCTAGAACCTACCTCGAACATCCTTCTTCGGAAGTAGTGAATCGAAGTAGTACACCGCGGACCAAGGCAAACAAATGAATATTGTCACCCAATGGTCTCTGTTTTCAAAAGAAACAAACTTTAGTATCTAAGGGTGTATAAGAAAGACTGAATTAGAAAAAAAAAACGGTTCCATATATAAAATTGAACTTACTCCAAATTAAGGAAAAAGATGATGAAGTCGTTGTCCGCGTATTTCTCGAGACATGCCACCAAGTATTTAGATGTCATGATTCTTGAGGCATCCTTTTCTGGCTCAAGACCGATGTCACCGTAGTTGAACATCGCGGGGTCTAAAATGGCTACTTTTTTGACCTCTAATCGCCGCAGTTCTCTTATTTGGTAGGCAGACCACAGCCTTAAGAGGTTGATATCAAGCTTTTGGCGGTTGAAGAGGTGGAACAGTTCGTTGAACTCCACACCAAAGGTCATAGGACGTTCCTGAATCTTCCCGGTTTCTTGGTCAAAGAAGCCATAGTCTTTTGGGATTCTAACATTGATCTGTTAAGCATGCTGTTGAGAACCAGCTGATGCTTGCATGTAGAACTGATGAAGCTCTTGCATCTCTCTGGACACGACACGCAGGGAATCTTCGGTGACCATCGGTCTTCCAGGATAGTAAAGAAGCACACGGTCGAACTCCCTAGCCACGAAATAGGATCCGTCTTTGAATCTCTGGCCTTGATATTGGTTCTTGATGAGAATGTCAGGCCTATTATCCTCCCAGACTTCAGTTATGTCAGGCACATGGTGCATCTCATCTTGAGTGACATTGGAGAACTCCTTGATGGTCTTGCCGCCGCGCCCCCTCTTTTTATGCCTCCTCTTACTGTCCCATGCCTTCTGCTCCTCTGCCTTGTACTTGTCATCGATCTTGCGGCCACCCATGGACTCAGCGGCACCCAAGAGAGAGAAGGTGGGAGGGACGCTTCCAGCCTGTGCCGACCCTGTGGTCTGGGCGGCCTCTCTCAGAGTGCCGGGTGACCACGTAACAGAACTCCTTCAAGTTGTGGCTCCCCCTCGGCGTCTTCTTCGTTGGATTCTTAGCGGGAGTTTCAGTTGGCTGCGGGTTACTCTCTTCCACCCGTCGCTCGTTGTCGCGCTCTTCTGAACGAGAGCTACCTGAGCCAGAGCTGGCAATTTGCTCTCCCGATGAAGACTCTTCATCGACACGATCTACCTCCTCCTGATCAAGAACTGGTTTCTGGCTACTCTTGCCCATTTCGTACCTATGCCATCAAAACCATCAAATATATATCGTCCGAAAATTTCGGCATGACCTATGCTAAAAAAGTAGCAATTTTTCTCTACTAGGAGCTCGAAACCTGCATAAAAAACCCACCCGCATATGTACCCCCTCGGCACGATGGCCGGCCCCTTCTCCAATGACCCGACATGATGGTCAGGCCCAGAATTCACATAAGTAAACAGCATGTATATCCCAGCATGTATATCCTAACTTATATAGCAACCGAACCAATTAACAACAACTAATTTGCTAACCAACAGCATGTATGTATCATATAAAACACCTAATTTGCTAAGCAACATTGGGATCTTTGTGATCGACTACTCCAATTCTCAGATCTCCTCGATAACGCCGAAGAACGTTTTGGTTTTGCTGTTGTCGTCGATCGCGGTCTCAGAAGTCATGACTACACCACTATTTTGATACGTGCTTTTACGGTCCTGAGACGCAGTGTAGAAGTTATAGCCGTTGATCGCATATGATTGCCAAGTAGAGACGTGGTAAGCAGATTCCCGTGATAAACATGCAACCGTCTCTTCTGATACATTGGTCGTCTCCCTGCCGTACCAATAATTCTTCAGCCACGCTGCGAATGTTTTATTGTGCTCCCAGTGGATCCAGACTTTTCCTCTTTTAGGGTTTTCATTTCGCAGTTGTTCCATGTGCATTTCCTGATAAGGCCGGCAGCAATCGATAGTTTGCAACACAACCATATGTGCTCTTTCAAAGTCAGCTTCCCTTCCTCTTCCATAGACATTAAGGTATGTATGTCCAAGACCACCTTCGCCATTGAGCTTGCTCTTGTGCCGTGATTCGGGAACACCTATTGATTTCTGATCGGCCAATCAATCCGTGCAGAACTCGATGCACTCTTCTGCCCTAAAGGCTTCCACGATGCTACCTTCCGGACACGATCTGTTATGAACGTACCGCTTCAGAACCCCGTTGTATCGTTCAAGGCCATACATGTTATGCAGGAACGAGGGCCCTAGGGACAAGATCTCATCGCATATGTGGATCATTAGATGGACCATGATATCGAAGAATGATGGAGGGAAGAACATCTCGAGCTCGCACAGAATGTGTATCATACTATCCTTCAGTATCTGGCATCGTCTAACAGTGATTGACTTCTGCGAGATGCTGTCAAAGAAGTCAGAAAGCTTCATGATCGTCTCCCTTACGTGCGGCTCCATGATACCTCTGATTGCGACTGGAAGTAACTGAGTGAGTATGACATGGTTGTCGTGAGACTTCATGCTAGATAGCTTGTGACTCTTCATGTCAACTAGATGCTTGATGCTCGACGAGTAGTTCGATGGGATTTTAATGCCCTGCAGGCACTGGCACATCTATGCAACTCGTCTTTGTACAGGTTGTAACATGCAAGACGACACCGCGTGGTCACCGTCACGAAACCATTCTTGTTGGCTGCCGACACTTAATCTTTGCCCCACAACTCTTTCCTGATAGACATGAGTTTCAGGTCCTTCCGTGCATTGGGTCCATCTTTCGTCTTCTCTGAAATGTTCATCAGCAACCCCAGCACGTTATCGCATACATTTTTCTCCACGTGCATGACATCTATGTTGTGGCGGCATTCTAAATGTTCCAGTACTCTAGGTCCCAGAATACGGACCTCCTTTTCCACACGACGCCTTCAGGTTCCTTATATTTGTTCGCAGCAATGTTTCCGGGGATAACCTCAAGATCGTTCACAATTTCGAGGATTTGCATACCAGATTTCTCCTTCGGTGCTGTCCCGTACTCCGTCTTCCCATTGAACTTTTCCTTGTCATCCCTCCAAGGGTATTTAGCATCCAACCACTTTCGGTGGCCCATGTAAACAATTTTGGATGATGCAGGCAACTTTTGCGATGTCGTGTTTTCCCCGCACTTTGTACAGGCCTTGTACCCATGTGTCACCTGGCATTAAGTATTTCCATTCGCGGGGTAGTCATGCACGCAGGTCAGAAGCGCTGCTCTCATCGTGAAGTACTCCCTCCTGTTTGCGTCCCAAACCACTCTGCCAGAGTTTCAAAGCTGCTTCAGCTCATCCTTCAGTAGCTGCAGATACACATTTAGGTCAGCTCCCGGCTTCTTTGGACCCTGTATGAGCATGCACATGTGGATGTACTTTCTCTTCATGATAAACCACGGAGGAAGGTTGTAGACAAACAAGATCACTGGCCATGTGTTGTGCTTGTTGTTCATGTTTCCGAAAGGATTTATCTCGTCAGTGCTGAGACCGAGCCTCAGGTTTCTGGGCTCTGCCCCGAAATCCGGAAATGCCGTGTCGAAGTTCCTCCACTGAGTCCCATCGGCAGGGTGTATTAGGACCCCAGCTTCCTCCACACGGTAGTGCCCGTCAGGATCAAATGCAGCCTGCGCCGGATCGTGATAGACGAGATACCTCGCATCCTTAACGTTCTGCATCCAACGCTCAACTCTGCCACCTGCCGTAAGATACCAGACAGTCTTTGCCGGCCTGCCCTTCATCACTTCTTCCCCATCGTCTTTGCCAGCTCTGGCGTTTTTCTTCTTGTATCTCGATGCACCGCATATGTGGCAGCTCTCATGGTTCTCGTACTCTCCAATATATACCATGCAGTCGTTTGGACATGAATGATGTTTCACGCAATCTAATCCGAGCGGGCATGTAATATTCTTCGCCTCGTATGTGCTCTTGGGAAACTTGTTTGGCTGTGGAAAAACCGAAGCAAGGTAACTCAACAAGTTCGTGAAGCCCTTGTCTGACCAGCATGATGCTGCCTTCAGCCTCAAAAGTTCGAACGTCACTTCGAGCACGTTGTTTTCTTCGCCAGCTCCATCATACAAGGGTGTGTTTGCGTCCTCCAACAATTTTTTGAACTGAGCAGACTCTGCCTCATCTTCGGGGTCCTCCAGCTGGTCCCATAGGTACGGGTCATCTAGCATTTCGGCAATCCTACCACATGGAGCTCCTTCACCTTCCACATTAGCCTCCTCATCGACCCTTGTTTCTTCCTTGGAATCATTCGCCAGATCATACCGCAGGACATCATCATCTTCGCTACCGCTACCGACATCAATCGCATCCTCCCCGTGACAAGTCCAGCGAGAATAACCTTCCACAAAACCCGATGCCAGCATGTACATCTAAACATCTTCAGGCTTCATCATGCATGTGTTTCCACATTTGCGACATGGACAACCTATCATCAAAAATCCTTTTCGTTCCATATCACCTTTCGCGACTCCAAAAAAGACCGTCTATTCGGTTATCCATCGAGCATTGATTCTTTGCTTGGCGTACATCCAAGAACGGTCCTTCGATCTACAACACAATACACAAGAAAACAAACAAAACAAAATAGTTAGCCTAATTACTGACAAGGGGATTAAGGTGTTAATTAACCGAAGCTAACTAAAAATTTGAAATTAGAGACATTCGGAGAGAAATTGGAGGCCGGCGAGAAAGATCGGGAGGGAGAGAGAGCTCGCAAGCGAGAGGGAAGTTCCGGGCAACGACGAGGAGGCCACATTTTGGCCAGCGGCCGCGGAGCTCAAAAATTTGAAATTAGAGAACTTCAGAGAGAAATTGGAGGCCGGCGAGAGAGATCGTGAGGGAGAGATAGATCGGGAGGGAGAGGGAAGCTTCGGGGTCGAGAATCGGAGCTCGGTGGCCATGGCCGCGCCGCCAGCCATGGAGGCGGCGCCGCCGACGCGGGGGGTGGGGGTGGGGGGGAGGAGGAAGGGGGACGGAAGAGGGGCTACCTGGGGGGCTCGTAGGCGGCCATGGCGCCGATGGGCAGCACCTCGCCGTCGTCGGAAGTGAAGGGGCCGCAGCTGGTCCGTTACGACGCGCGGCGCGACCAGCTGCGGCTCTGCCCAATCTAATTAAACCGCGGCAATTATCAGTGTCGGTCGGTGTTCGGGCGACCGTTACTGATAATCGTGGGCACATCAGTAATGGTTGCGCTAGGACGACCGTTACTGATGAATGGTTCATCAGTGGCGGTCGCTTCTTAACCAACCGCCACTGATGTAACTCGCGAGCTATGATTGTTCATCAGTGGCGGTCGCCTCGCGCGACCGCCACTGATGTATTGCTGGGCGGGGACGGGCAGAGCCCGCTCTGTTCATCAGTAATGGTCGCGGCCGACACTGGTGTTGTTCATCAGTAACGGCCGTGCCGGACCCGTTACGATGTGCCGTTGCATATAGACCGTTTTGTAATAGTGTTCGTCAACTCCATGGCGAGTTGGGGGCGCTGAAATCGTTCACCAAGATTTTGGCCGCCAAATCCACTCTCTGATTTCTCTTGTGCGTTGTCTTCCCGTTTCACGTTGATGGCAGGGGATGCCGCCGGCGTTGGATGGTTGAGGGTAGTAGATAAGGGCAAAAATAGAACTAACGGAACTCTAGAAATACGATGGTGTTATCATCTTGTACGGCGGCACAACAGATGGCCGGCAGCGGCGGTGGCCGGCGACAGCGGAACAGGGAAGTGGTGCTACGGATGCCGAAACTCAAAATAGATCGAGCGGAAATGCATATCGTGTATCTATGAGCATACAGTTCAAAGAAATCGGTCCATATCTCGCCAGATATTAAGAAATCGACAAGATGGACGTTGGCCGGAGCTAGAGAAGAACATGCAATTGCGGCCATGTAGCGAACGGAACTCCACTTTTATTGGGGCATCTTACTGTTGGTGGTGTGGATATGGTCTGATGGGAGGGAGTCGTACAGGTTTGCCTCCTTCCACGGATTGAGTTGTCCGCCTAATGTAACATGGATTAGTTCCTGTTTCTGTTCTCAAAATCTGCTAGATCGAAGCTTGCTGTTCCTTGTAAAACTTCCGGCATATACTGTTTGCTGTTGCCGCTTTCATCTATTTTCAGAACCACCGATTACTGCCTACAGTACAATAGAACCCAGATTTTACTTTGCTGCGAAAAATCCATCTAGTTTTGTTTGTTCGCATGACAAAGGATTGGGCCAACACAATCATACTAGTATCAGGTATTGCTAAAGCTGTACGAGAACACAAGCTCGATTCGATCAGGATCAAACCATGGCGAGCTTGCCGAGCCAAATGGCTGCAAAACAAACAGAGGCCTAACCATTTTACCAAATATTTGGTTGCTACACCGGCTGCAAACCAAACAACCACAATTCACCAAGATTTTGGTCATGCCCATGATTTGGTAGTGCCAAAATTTTGGCAGGGCTAGCCAGGGCTTGAACCAAACACACCCTACAGCGCCCTCAGATCCGCCCGTGAGTTGGCAAAAAATACACGGACATGCATCGGCTAGGTCGGGCGAGCCAAATTTTTGGTTTCAAACCAAAAGGCAGCCCTAAACCGCGGGCATGCCAATTTTTTGGTAAGTCGGACGTTTGGCTTGGATCCAAACAGCCCCTTGATAACGACGCATCGCAAGGCCTTTCTTGATATCTTCTTGTCCTGTTCTTCCTCCAGCTTTATTTGGTCAGAGCAAGGATCTTCTGATCGGATCCATCCAAGTTGCCTCTGGCTCGATGAATGCAGCAAGTTCCATGTCATGAGTTCACCTTCAACCTCTTCGGGAGCGATTGGAATTTGGGAGGCGTCTTGTTATTGGACCCAGGAGCTGGATGACGCCTAGTGAGTAGTGACGCATGGATATTGTGCCAGTAAATAAAAGACAAAAGAGGACAACCGAGCATAAATATATACCATCACAATACACAGTGGAGACTCCTGAAAGAGGAAAACTGGACACGGTGGTTTTATCGCGTCAGTGAGAAGCAAAATCGACTTCTTTTTCCCTATATAGTAAGATCAGATGATACAATATTTTACTACAGAGGGCCACAATTTGCATCGAGTTCTGCTGTAAGCTTACTGATACAAATACAGTTGAGGCGAGACGACTATCAATTTTTCTATCTCCTGAAATGTACATTGACAACAGTTGGTTGCATGTATGTCTGCTGAATCGACAATGCAAGCGGAAAAAATGGGTGAAACAAGAAGGAAGATATTCTTTTCGCCCTGCTGTCCGAAGCACCAGAATCTGACCCTACAGAGATAAAAAAAAAACAGGTATGTTTTTACGTGAATTGCCAAGAAGCTACCAGAACAAATTTATAATCTCCATCATTGCAGAAAAGCAAATATAAAGTAAATTTATAATCTCCATCATTCCAAAATATAAGATGTTCTACTGTTTCATCATTGCAGAAAAGTAAATTTATAATCTACAGTTATCATCATGGATTTCATGACCATACATTGGTCTGCATGATTACATGTGCCTTATGCGGACACAATTTGAAATTGATAATAGTTTTCCACAGGCTAGGTCTAGAACCTAAGATGCTTAGTCACAGCAATTGATCAAGACTCAAGAGTTACCTGGTTTTATCTTAAATTTGACAACATTTGGTTGCCTCACTGATATAAATTTTATTGGATGCTCTGTGCAGTTCCTGTGCCGATCAATCGCTGAAATCAGCTGCAAACAAGGAAAAACAGCACCACAAATTACTATCATGTAGAGTCACAAAACCGAGAAGATCAACAGAACTCTTGCACTGGCTTATAATGATTAACAAAGTGCAAGTTGCAAGTTGCAACATATCTAATCCTCTGCTGTCATCACTCATCACTATGAAACCCCTCAAACTGCATAAGGTTAGTTTGTAGTTCAAACAAGTTTTATAGTTTACTCACTAAACTAAATATAAAGTGAACTGACAAGGTAATTTCCTGCCTGCCACTGCTAGTCAGCGTCAGTGGCGATCCCACCAAAACAGCTTGAACTGAAATTTAATATACCAACTGTCTCTCCTCAAACGGCCACACCAACCACACCTATACTCCCTTATTATCTTTCCGAACCATTACGATTCACCAGCAACCACCCATCTCTGATGGTAATTTGACCGACACTTCCCTCTCCCAACTGATATGAAAAACCGTTACCAATCACTAACATGTAAATAGCCAAATTTGTCTCCAAAGTCAACAGGAGCCCCCTCACTATATGTGAGACACATCATAGCGAATGGGTTGTGCGTGCGCAGACCAGAAAATCATGACCGTAAACTAGCACAGAACTACTTTATAATATACAGTATTTCAAACAAGTTGTAGAACAAACCTTCTCATCATACCGAAAAAGCGTCAGGTCAAAGTATGGTGAAGGACTTTGTGACTGGCAAGTGTATGGTAACGAAGCCATCATCTTTTTCACAAACTGCTAAATATAGAACAAGCCACAATCACCAAAAACTCCAGGATTACATCTTCTAATAAAAGAAAAAGATTATTCAGAAACTAATATCAGATGTCTTATGCCAATAACAAAAATATAAAGTATTTTCAAGAAATATCCATGAGCATCATGTAATCATTTCACCCCTCTAGTTTTTTCTTCAGAAGGTTTGGTTTGTTCCTAAGATTTTCACAAGCAAACCATCTCAGCTGGACTTCATGTACGCAGAATGTAACTACAAAGGCATTACCGTCACCAGAAAACAAGTTCAAAGCTCAAAAATAATGTTTTTCTTTTACTTAGTTAATTAATACAGGGTTGCCATCCTGTCCATGACATCCCATACAGATTAACAAGTTAATTGACTCCAAAGATGATCCAGATCTTTTGATAGAGTGATCAACTGAGAAAAACAATATAATTCATTTGAAAATTTGATGTGCAGGCCAGCTATGTTACGAATGTTATATGAAACAAAACTCTTCTTATTGTGTGTTTAAATCTGAACATAAATATCTCCATAGCTTTGTATTATTTTCGTGGGAGCCTGCAGATTACGATTACAATACATTAATATTTAAATGCAGTTCACAAACAGCATGTCATCCTTATGACCAACTTCTCACATCTCGTGGAAGCATGTAAAATAGAACCAAGAGCTAAAATTATTTATGTAAAATGCATCATACTCCTTGTGTTATCAAAATTACCTGTGGAGAGCTACTTGCTTTATTTTTAATGGTGCGAAGTTGATCAAGGGCATGGACGCTATTGGAATGCGACGAGATAAAATTTCCATGCGAAGAATTTTGAGGATTTGCATGGAAATGATCATAGAAATGTTCAAACAGTGAATACAGCTCCTCCGAAGAATTCTGCTGACGAATTATGTATCAACTTCAAACAGAAGCAAAAGAAATATCAAACAGCTTCAACAAACATCTCTGGTGAATAGGTACCTGATAGAGTGAGACAATCTCTGTTGTCTCCATGTTGTACACAGCAAAGAATGCTAGATTTTGCTCCGTGCTTCGAGAAACCTAAAGAAATAAGCAAGTATATGCAATTAGATGATGACAAGATGTGAATAACCTACTGGTAACATGTCTGTAGAAAATGGATTTACCCCTCCATCCACACTACCAAACTTGATAAATAGGTGATGGCGGTCCAAAAACTGTACCTGTTCAACTATCATGTTATAGCACCTCTTGCAAAAAATCTTTAATAGAAAATGACATGCTTAGTAAACAACATAGTCCCTGTAATCAAGGTTATACCGTTACTGATAGCTAGCTAAAGTGCACTACATTGATTGTAAGTAACTAATTAAGAAACTTTAAATAACCAAAAGAATAAAGAGATGACAAAGTGGGAATGTAACACAAGATAGGATATACGAGGTACCTTCCATATGATAAGATCCACATAGTCTTGAAAGTGAAAATAGAATTTCTTCTTCAGATGTTGAACCCTCTACAAACAGAAATTACTACTTCAACCAAGTAGAGATAAAAAATAAAAATAATAACAAAGCATGACTAGAAGCACCACACCACCAAAAAAGATGGAATAGCCAATTGAGCATAATTTTATTTCAACATGTCAAAAGATGCAATGCTCACTGTACATGAGAATAACAGGGAGAGTACAGATGCTTCAGCAGCGAATCCAATTATTATAGATATTTTAGCAAGCAGTATAAATTGCCTTGAACATTCAGCATAATAAGATCAACTTGGGAATAACCATGTTATCAAGAATGCAATGCACACCTGAAGATCACATAGCAAATGAGTGTACTAGATGTAAGATAGCTAAGTAGCTAACCAAAGTCTGATCAGGTTCCTCATTCCAAGTCTTGCGGAAAATAAATGATAGCAACCGTTGCTTGATGCCAGGAAGAAAAGAGCTCCCCTGTGCAGCCTGCAAGCTTCCACTCCATTAACAACTTTGCAATTCAAAAGTTTATCATCAGACTAATTTTGATTAACATTGTTCAAGGATGACATAATATGAAGAGTTTACCTACAGCCTAAAAAGGATATTTGTTTTGACAAGAAAAGGATATTTGTTGTAATAGATGGAGTGGGTAAAACAAGTGAATACATGTACAGACATCAATAGTGTAGATAAAAAGAACATGAAATGGAAATGTGAGATGCATAAGTTTTAGAATTTGATATTAATCCAGACATTTGCAATAATATTGATGGATGAACTAAATTCAGATGTCCAATTAAATGGTGTGGTATGCTGTAACCATGTTAGAAATGTGAATGTATACTGAGAACAAGTTAATAAGAATATGTGAAAAACAAGCTAATCTGTGGATGCTGCAAACCAGAGTTAACAAAAATGAGAGAAACAGATGTAAACTACGAGCAGATCAACAATCTTGCAATAGAAAAGTTCACTCATACCTGGCCATGCGAATGAAGATATAGTTCGTCATCTTCCTGGCAAAATGCACCAATTCTCCGTACCTCAACAAGGTTGCCAGAATCTCGGATCTGTAGGACATGTATTGTTTGATACCGAAGAGAGACAATGCAAACCAGATCCTCATACAAGTAAGCACCAATACTATGAGCCAGATTGATAAAATCATTGCAAAAAGCCTTCTCGTCTAGTATTGCACCATCTTCTAACCTGATAACACAAATACAGATGTTCCTAATCCCCCAAATATAGGAAGCAAGGTTACAGAATATATTGTAATTTTGGACTAAAATCCTCCTAAGTAGGGATAAATAGATAACTGTACCTCACAAGATAGAAAGTTATTTTCTCAATTGACGGTACCCCGTGAATTGCACCCTCAGTGGCACTTGAGTCATTACTTTGTGCAGTTGACGTTGCAAATAAGCCATATTTATGGCCTTCCATGTAAAGGAAGAAGTCCTTACAAATGTACTCATTGCTGGATGCAAGTGAAATTGAATATAGCTGCTTAAAGAAACTGTCAAATCTCCTTGCTTGGTCCGGAAGATCATGAGAATCACATTCTTCATGGCATGAAAATGTCAACCAGATGGGACGGTACACAATCAGATCTTGGTGGTTCCGACTAAAAGCCACAAGATACTTGCCATCATCAGTGAACTTGCGAAACGAATAATCTGGGCACTCTACGTCGTATATAGTGTAACTTGGAACCAAATTCTCATAGAACTGTCTAACGGTGTTAACCTGCCAAAGATGGAAAAGGAAAGAACAATGAAACACTGATGAGATCTTAAGTTGCAAGAGAAAAGTTATAGAAATTTGCTACCATCATGGATTCACGATTAAGTTCCCATTTGAAGAGTATGCTAAGACACCAAAGTTGTGAGTTTCAATAGTTATTACAGGAAGACAACACGCATTATCCACAAGTATACAACAACAATTGTGAAAATGGTATTTACAAAATGGAATATTACGAGCCTACATTATTGAACTTTACCCTTAACTTGTAGGCAAGATCCAACTAAAATCCACACCTCCTAATCACTGACATTTGAACCCAGACCTCTGAAATCCCAGTCATTTGACTGTTAAAGTTGTTTGGACACCAGCTTAGATTATGCACATAGTGTTACTGCCAGTTTATCCCATCATCAACCCGGACTCTTTACATGCTTGCTTGAGACATACAGCAGATAAACAGGTATTGGCAAACTAATGCTGTTATGTGAGGACAAACATATGCACACAAGACACAGCCCCGTATCCTGACACTATCACACAGTTAATCATAAATTCAGAAAATTATATCCTCTAAAATTAAATTGAATCCGTTGTGCACTGCAGCTGGAACATCTAGGAAATATATAAAATGGATCGCTAAGTGCAAACATGAGAATCTGTTCATAGCAAAAACCATACACATTTCTCCATGCCATCCAAGCAACTAGTATCTCATACGTACAAACAATCTGAAGAGAAGTGCCAACAGATGCACACAATCTATTGCCCTGTCAACAAATATCTGACGTGGGCAATTACCCTCTGACTATACCCCTCTTCTCCATAGGGTTAGACCAATGAACTGAGTAAATTAAGCCTCGGCACATAGGCATAGCGATTACTATAGATCAAGAAATTATGCACCGGACGAGTGGAAGATTTGCTGCAGGAACAACTACAATGCCGAATACGTCGAGCACGAAACCAAGTATGATCAGCAGGACGTTGCTGAGAACCATGGCCAGCCGGTCTAGCAGCTTAACATCTTGAGGTGGAAGGTGGCTGGCAGAACAAACCGAGAGTACGCAGACACTTTTCCCAACAAGGGTAAGGAACCCAGTGAAATTTGGGCACGAGCATGGCCGTGAGCCTGGCAGCAACCACGAGCACCCACCACAGCCACCAACATTAGGGCGCCGTGGAGAAGGGTTCAGTGACCTTGTACACTGGATTCATCTCAGGATGTATCCGGTGCGTGGTGCACCCGAGCTCGAAACACTCACCTAAAAGTCGTAAAAAAAATCCAAAAAAGCACCATCGACCATGTCACAAAATTTCAATTGACAATTTGACTCTCAGCTTGACGACCAAAGAAGACAAACCATAGCTGAATTTGCTATTTTTGTTTCTCTATCTGTGGTTTGGATTCGGATATGAAGTTTTGTGGCATGGTAGATGGATGTTTTGTCTATGTACTCAAGAATTTTCAGATTTTTTGACAACTTATAAGGGGTGTTTTCGAGTTGGGTGTATCTGTAGCACCACAAGGCTGGATGCACCAGATGGTGAAGAAAATGTTGATGCACAGACTCAGCTGCAGCTCGCTCACGCCTTGCTGCCAAGGTTTGTGATGATAATGTAACTGTGACCTTGCCGAACAAGACGTACTCCATGACTCCACCTGCATCACTAACCTAGTCACCAAACAATTTTAGCGATCTATCAACAGGGATCCAGTGGGATTTCGGTGGTCAGGGTTCAAATGTCAGGGATTAGGAGATCAGGTTTTGAGTTGAACCTTGCCCATAACCTCAGGGTTTAAAATGGACCTTTCTCTGGAAGCGAGAACTAGTCAGCTAAATTACTTTGACATGTAAAATAGTCATAGAAACAATCTTGCATTGCCACAGTTGTACAAATAAACCTAAAATTACCAAGGATATAGGTGGGAAGTTGTCAGCTTACAAGCATTTGGAGCATTTCCTACAAGATTTCACCTCTTTTATTTTATCATGATATTCCACTGCTCGTGAGCTACAAATTATTTACACAATAATATTTCCTGCGCTGCGTGGTTGAAGCAGTTGAGTTTGATTGTAACAATTTGTTTTGCTGATTAATTAACAGTGTGGGTTTTACAGAAAATCACTACATATGCCACCATGCGGCTCTAGATATATCAAAGTGGAGGTCCCGAAGAAGTGGAAGAAGAGGCTGTGGCAAATACCTTGTCGAGAGTCCCATCTTACAGCACATAGAGGCTAAAAAATGGAGCCTCACCGCGCCGAAGCCCCCAATGGCCCAAAAGCTAATCACGCGTAATCTGAGGAAACCCCTAACGGCAACCAAAACGATAACCAAAGGAAGCCAGCCGCATTCGGCCGCCTTCCGCACGCCCACCGTCGCGAGCGCACGGCCCCTATCAATCAGACGCCACGATAATCGAATCGGCTAGGTAGAGACTGGAGAGGTACAGGAGGCGTACGGTTGCGCCGGGGCGCGGGGAGAGGAATTGCCGGTCGAAGACCCTGGTGGCGAGGTTGCCGCTGCGGAAGAAGCCCACCATCACCGCGCTGCCCGTGGCCGCCGCCGGCGCGGCAGCATCGCACGCGCGCCGCGCGCCGCGAGGTGGAAGCGGAGGAGATCGACGGGGGAGGCGCGTGCTCGGTAGGAGGGGACCTTTCTTTTTTCCTCTTCCTCTCCTCGTTGTGGAGCCGCAGCTGCTACTGTGAGCAGGGGCCAGCGAGGAGAGGATTTTTGCTTGTGGTGATGAATATTTTGACGGTGGTGGAAGAGAGAGAGGGGAGAAGTGAGTGAGGGAAAGAGACGACGGCCGGATGGAGAGGGACGGGGAGGCGTGGCCAGCCGAAGGAAGGCACGGCCGCACGGGCGCTGTTGCCACTTGCGAGTGGGTCTGCGGGATTCTGAGGTCGGCGGGGAAACACGAGGCAGTGGCCCGACGCTTCCGGACTTCCGGAGTCCAGACTCGAGCAACCAGAGGCTGGTTCTTTTGGTTTTTTTCAAACTAGCAGGAGAACTGCTAAGATTCCATCAAGAAAAATAAACCGATGGCAAAATACAAAAGGAGAAATCCCGCCAGACAGATCCGGCGAAGAGACTCAAACGAAAAGAAGGAAAAGAAGAAGAAAAGAACAGTCAGCCAGGGTCAAAAGGGATCAAACCACCGGCGAGCTTCCAAAGACGAGCTTCGTCATGAAGCCGAGCTAGGAGCCCCGCAATAGGAAGGCGAGCCCCCTCGAAAACGTGTCGATTCCGTTTCTTTCAGATTTCCCAACAGGTAAGTGTAGCTAAGAATCGGGCACATTTCACCAAGGAAGAGCCAGAAGCCTGGTTAGACAGTGAGCAAAACCAGTCCGGAAAAGGAGGGGATGGAAAACTGAGAAGCCATCATACTCCAAACCCGCGGCGACCAGGGACAATCTTTAAGCAGGTGATTAGCCGTTTCCAAATTCCGAACGCACAGAGGGCAAAAGTATCCATTATGCCAACCACGGCGGAGTAGCACGTCAGCAGTGAGGATACGACCTTGCAGAGCAGTCCAGACGAAAAAACGGCATTTCAGCGGAGCCCAGATCTTCCAGACGGAGATGAGGCGCGGCACCTTGATCGCCCCAGTGAACTGAATGAGATAAGCAGACTTCGAGCTGTAAAGACCTGACCGAGAGAAACGCCAGGAAATGGAGTCCTCGATGCCCGGACGCAAGGAAATCTGGTCGAGAAGAGACGCAAGGCGGCCCAGCTCCTGGCACATGTCCACCGAAAGTCCATGGGCCAGGTCTAACAGCCAACAACACATCAACGACCGACCGGTTCTTACGCACAGAGATAGCAAAAACTACAGGCGCAATAGACATGGGCGCAGCCCCAAAGAGCGAGCCGTCGAACTAGAAGGAGGCCCGCTTCCCATCTCCTAGCAGAACAGACGTTGCAACTGAGAAGAAAACGCGATCCTCGAAGGAGCAGGGGGCGGCAAGATCAGCGGCATCAGAATCAGGAGCAGACCATTTTTTCCAAAGCCAGCAAAGACGGAGAGCACGCCCGAACTTGTCCAGGTCCGGCACACCGAGCCCGCCAAGACTCGCCGGGCGGCAAACCACAGTCCAAGCAACTCTGTAGTGACCGCCATGGCAAGAGGCCTCCCCCTTCCAGAGCCACGCCCGGCAGCGCGCGTTAATCCACTTGAGGAGCCACTTCGAGAAGCAGTGAACCGACATCATATAGATAGGGAGGGCCCCAGCACTACCTTAAGAAGGACTAAGCGATCGCCAAGCGAAAGAAGCTTTCCTTTCCAAGCAGCGAGCTTACCATCAAACTTTGCCATGAGCCCAACAAAGTCCATCCTCCTAAGCGAGCATAAGGCCAGAGGCATGCCCAAATAAGAGCAAGGCAGAGATTGGATAGGGATGCCAAGAGGAGCCAGAATCACCGCAAGGTTCAGGTCGTCACATCTAATGGGAAGTGCCGAGCTCTTGCTGAAATTGGTGCGCGGGCCAGACAAGTCGCCGAAAGTCCCCAGCAGCAGGCTGGTCATACGAGCATCATCCACATACGGGTTGATGAAAAGAGCAACGTCATCAGCGTACAAGGAAGTCCGGGCCCTGGGAATGCGACCCTTGAGTGGCGACAGCAAACCAGCCTGGGTAGCAAGGTCAAACAGCCGGTGAAAAGGATCCATGGCAAGGATGAAGAGGAACGGGGACAACGGGTCGCCTTGTCGAAGCCCGCGGTGGTGCCAAATGCGTTCAGTCGAGACACCATTCACAAGCACCATGGACGAGGAGGAGGAAAGAATCAAGGCGATCCAATCACATCAACGAGCACTGAAGCCATGAGCGCAGAGCATATCCAGGAGGTAGATCCAAGAGACGGTGTCGAAGGCCTTCACAATATCAAGATTAAGGAGGATGACATGAGTGCGTGTCTTGTGGAAGCGCTGGGCCAAGTTTTGAACATGAAGGAAGTTGTCTTGAATAGAGCGTCCCTTGAGAAACGCACTTTGGCAGGGGCCAGCAAGCTCACCGAGCCGAGGTGCAAGGCACCGTGCCAAAAGCTTCATGAAGATCTTCATCAAACTATAGATTAAGCTGATAGGCCTGTAATCAGAGAGACGCTCTGGCTGCGATTTCTTCGGGATGAGCACAATGAGCGAATCATTGACCTGATGGAGAGAGCGACCACGAAGGGAGAAAATATGATCAAAAGCCAGGAGGAGGTCCAACTTGATAATCTCCCAACAGGAACGGTAGAAACTGCCAGGGAAGCCATCCGGCCCCGGCGCCTTGTCCACCGGCATGTCCCAAATCGCCTCCTTAATTTCCTGGAGCGAGAATGGGGCGTCCAGCGCCGAGAGATCGGCCGACGGAAGCTGCAGACCGTCCCAGAGGAAGCGCGAGGAAGAGCCACTAGGAACCCCAAGGATGTTGGCGAAGTGACGATGGGCACTGGAGAGCAGGCCGGGCTGATCCACAATAAGATCACCAGAGTCATCGATCAAAGAGTGGATGGCATTTTTCTTGGAGCGCCCGTTAGCTTTAATATGGAAGAATTTAGTGTTTGCGTCACCGGCCTTCAGCCAGTTAACCCGCGCACGCTGCTTTTGCTTGATGCGAAGGAGAACGGCAAAGCCAAGGGTCTGAGACTTCAGACAGGAACGCAAAACCGATTCGGCCGGCGAGAGCAAGCGAACATCTTGGGCCGAATCCAAACACAGAATAATCTCTTGGGCTGTAGCAAATTGTTGCTGCAGGTTGCCGATAGAACATTTACTCCAGGCCGCCGGCGCCTTCCCCACACGATGAAGCCAACGGTTGAACGCAGAGATGGGGTCACGCCGGAGAACCGGAGCTGCCTACGCTTCGGCAACCACATCTTGAAACTCGGAGATGAACTGCCAGTGAATCTCAAACCGGAACCGCCTGGGTGTTTTAAGGAGGCCCTCATTCACAAGAAGCAGAGGGCAATGATCCGACATATCCGAAGACTACGGGAGCAGCTTGGCCGCCGGAAACCGCAGCCACCAATCAGCATTGCTGAAAGCGCGATCAAGCCGAACAAGAGTAGGGGGAGACTGCTCGTTGGACCAGGTGAAGCGACAGCCGATCAGGCCAACCTCCTTGAGGCAAGACGAATTCAGAGCTTGACGGAACCTCAGGAGCCAGCAACGAGAGATGTTGTCGTTGTTCTTGTCTCGGGGGTGCGTGATCAGGTTGAAATCACCGATAACACACCACGGGCCGGCCATACCAGCACTACTAGTACATCTCTGGCCGGTCCTCAGGTTGCACGCCAAAATCGTTGTCCAAAGCGAGTACAGTAAAATAAATTACACAAATAGGTAGAGAGAGACATGAGTTTATTAGTCTTCTGATCTACAATACAAAGTTATGCCTCTCCTTTATATAGCCCACTAGGTAAGTGGGATTCAACTAACATTCATGTGGAGAAACATTTTACGGGAGGAGGAGAGGAGCGTACAACACGGTAGCCCCAACCTCCCATCGAACTCGGTTTCCCAACACATCCAACGCTCACGGGTTGTCCTGTATCTTTGGGATATCAATTTCACTAGGATCGACGAATGGCAAGCATAAAAGATGCTACAAATCATTATGTCTCAATATGCAAACATGTCATCTTAGTAGGTCATCATATTGTCATGGAAACCATATCACCTCATCAATTATACATTTTTTACCATTCATGTATTCATTTACATTTTTATTATTAATCTATCAATCTAAACCATGTCATTCAATCATGTCTTTTTTAGATTTGTTTTCTCTTTTTATAGTCATTATGTCACATACTTCTTAGATTTTTATTTTTTTAAACGTAAAACAAGAACACTTTACATTTTTGTCCTGTTAGTTTTAAATTAATTTTAAACACCTATTTATGCATTTTTTTAAACACGGTTCCACAACAACGCGTGGGACTTCATCTAATTTAGTATAATTTGATTCACAATTTTGCATATCTGTGCAGCATGTGCATATGAAT
This sequence comes from Brachypodium distachyon, assembly GCF_000005505.3. Lineage (NCBI taxonomy): Eukaryota > Viridiplantae > Streptophyta > Magnoliopsida > Poales > Poaceae > Brachypodium > Brachypodium distachyon. The sequence goes on along the minus strand of NC_016132.3, from coordinate 11,782,852 downwards.
ATCGAGAAAACAAGTGATGATCAATCATAACCTAGCTACCATTCAGGTATGTTCTAGTAACATGAAATACTCCTTATGTTTCTTAATATAATGTATTTGAGATTATGGGAAAACATGCCAACGTATATAACATCAAACAAATGCAATATAAAAATACATTTGATAACAATACTAAGTTTGGTGGTGCATGTATTGGTTTTTCCTATTCAAATTTGGTCAAAGTTGACAAACTTTGATATAAGACTAAAACAAATATATAAACGTTTCGAAACGAAGGGAGTATGACCAAGTTATGGTAAAAAGAGAGATAATAAATTAAGATTTAATGTTGAAAAGCACTACCACGAAGATGAAACATTGATATCTAGACAGAACAATAGCACCAAGACAAGAAATTTGGCTTACTGCATACAAAATATCTATAAACTCTATAAAGTTGAAACCCACTAACTACAGTTAATTTACCAAGCTACACATGCAGCCTTTCAACCTCAGCGTTCATCCCATCTTCTAATTTTCCACGTCAGCCTAGCCGCTCAATCTCCTTGCAAGACATGATCTCTTGCTTTCCATGCTAGCTATGGGCTCTCAGCAGCTTGCCACCCGAGCCTTGCCTAGCCCAGCCCAGCGGAACCCCTCATTGCCCATTTCCCCGAGCGTGGCCCAGCCCAGAACCTGTCGTCTTCCTCCTCCATTCGATCGAGAGTTACAGAACACGCAAGCACCTGCTGTTGCCATGAATTGTCGTACTCGCCTCAAATCCCATCAATCAACCATTTTTTTTGCAAAACCCACACTGGGAAATTAATCCAAATCGCTCCGCGAACCGATTCAAGCCGGCAATCATTCATCTCCCCTCTTCAATTCTCATTTGAAACCGATTCGCCCCGAATGCCGGCGGTCGGTATCCAACCCTCGATCTTCCTCAATGGCCTATAAAACCAAATTTCGACCGCATCATCTCGAGCCCCATTCGATTCTCTCTCAAACCCCTATACTAATTTCACTTTACAGCAAACCGTAGGGGCGCATGGAGGTGGAGAAACCGACAACGATGCCACGTACTGGACCTCCTCCGCCGCCGCCACCGTATTCCGGCCGTAGGTGTTGTACGAGAGCCAACTGAGGGAGACCTTCGTGCCTTCCTGGTGTCCGACGAAGCCACACTTGGCATCCTTGAGACGCCGCTCTCCGTCGACCGGGCGCGACTGGCACCTCCAAGGAGCAAGCGATGTGGATGCTGCTGCCAAGGTGCTTCATCTTGGGAGGGGAGGTTCACGGAGGACGCACTAAATTGAGATATTGTGTGAATGGCAAGAGTCTACAAGGAATTCAACCATCACAAAGATACATTTTCAATTCGGATTTTTGACAAACATGTGTTTTTGTAGCAACCGAACAGAAATTCTCCTCTCAACTACAATATGCCTCAAGAGATGCATTGGTTGTAGACTTGGAGCACAAGGTTTACTCTTATTATTATTTTCACATTGTTGGCATGGGAGCTACGGATTCAAATCTCAGATTCCATGCTTTTAGTCACATGGTTGAATTGATCCTACCGACAAAAGTGACATTTACATGTAGCAAAATAAGCATGATGGGTTAACAACAATTCATCATGGCAACATGGTTATATCTAATGATCAAGCTACCACACCGTCCACGATCGGTATTTCTTTACGCACATTCTCTCGATGCACTGCCATTAGTAGTCTCGGGTGAGGTGTTCATATTTGTCAATGTTGTGGTCCATTTTTACCGTTGCATATTTTCAGCAAACATAGGTTTTTGTCAATAACATTTTGCTATCTTAGACTCAATTAGAGTTCACTTTTATTACGTAGCATATAATTCCGCATCAACGCGTGGGGTATCAAGTGAAAACCAAGAAAACTAATACATGCAGCTGAGAGGGTGGCATGAGAGAGATGCTTGTAAGATTGGATTTCTAAAGTTTGTTGAATAATCTTTTTAAATTTTGAGAAGTCGAGAAGGGAGTATGACACCAAGTGACTTGCCATCTGAGGTCAAATTTCAAATCCTAAATTTCAAAATAAAATAAAATAGAAAGCCACTTTGCTCCTTGAGCTAATTTCGATCGCTTCACTTAAAGGACGAAATCTCGTTTTTCGTTGGCTAGAACGAAAACTAAAAAGAAAAATCTAACTATTACAACGAGATTTTTCTTCTCTGTTCATGTGATTTTCAAATTGGTGTTGTATTTTTAGACCAAGAGAGTAACATGTCGCATGAGAAGTTCTGTCTAAAAACTGGCCTGACTCCTCCATGTCCCCCCCGTGAGCTCTCGTACTTGCACATGCCCAGCGGCGGCGCCCCGCTCGCCGTCTTCCTTGTCGCGTCCCTCAAGTCCGGCGCGCGCCTCCGCCACGGAGAGCAGCTCCACGCCCTCGCCGCCAAGTCGGGTCTGCTAGTTTCCAACCTTTTCGTCCGCAACTCCCTCCTCGCCTTCTACTCCCGCCTCCCCTCCTCGCACGCACCGGCCCTCGCTCACCACCTGTTCGACGAAATACCCCTAGCCCTCCGCGATGCAGCCGCCCACAACACCCTTCTCGCCGCCCTCGCCCGCGGGGGGCACCTCGACCACGCGAAGCGCATGCTCGCAGAGATGCCCCAGAGGGACACCGTCTCATTTACCACCGTCCTGACCGCCCTCGCCCGTGCCGGCCACGCGGAGGACGCCATGGCAGTTTTCCGCGGTATGCTTGCCCAGGACGTGCCTCCGAATGAAGTGACCCTTGCAGGCGTGATTACAGCGTTGGCCCGTGACTGGGCGCCGGCGCCACTGGGTATGGTGCATGGGGTCTCCGTGCAACGTGGGCTTGACGGGTTCGTCATTGTGGCCACCAACCTTGTTCATGCTTATGCAGCAGCTGCACAGGTTGGTTTCGCTCGTGCGGTGTTTGAGTGGATGCCGGACAAGAACACAGTCACTTGGAATGCCATGCTTAATGGCTATGTGAAGGCAGGGGCGATTGATATGGCTGCTGAGATGTTTGAGAGGATCCCGGAAAGGGATGTGGTCTCTTGGTTGGTGATGATAGATGGGTATATCCGTGCAGATTGTATATCAGAAGCTCTCAGGACATATGTTGCCATGATGGCTGAGGTGGACACAAGGGGCAACGTGGCACTGCTGGTTGATTTTCAAAAGGCGTGTGCTCGGCATGCTGCTGTTTTAGAGGGGCAGCAGCTCCACACAGTCATTCTGAAGGATGGTTTTGATACCCACCTGTTTGTGCAAGCAACCCTTATACATTTCTATGGTTCTTGTGATCTTCTTGACCTTGCCAAGATGCAATTCAAATTATCAGACAAGTCACACATTGCGTCTTGGAATGCTTTCATGGCTGGTATAGTACGGAAGAACCTAATGCATGAAGCAAGGCAGCTGTTTGATAACATGCCTGAGAAGGACACCATTTCATGGAGTACTTTGTTATCTGGGTATGTACAGAGTGGACATTCAGACATGGCTTTGCAGCTATTCTGCTTGATGCTGGGTGCTGGTGTTAAGCCGAACCATATCACCTTGGCAAGTACTCTATCCGCAGTTGCTAATTCTGGCACATTGGAGCAAGGGAGATGGATCCATGACTACATAATCAGCAAATCAATCCATCTTACCGATAACCTGATTGCTGGGCTGATTGATATGTATGCAAAGTGTGGTAGTGTTGCTGATGCAGTTCTGTTATTCAATCATGTTAAGGAAAAGTTATCTTCCCTCTCTCCTTGGAATGCTATGATCTGTAGTTTAGCCATCCATGGTCATGCACACATGTCACTTGAACTGTTCTCACAATTGCAAAGCTCCAATATTAAGCCCAACTCAATCACTTACATTGGTGTTTTAAATGCATGTTGCCATGCTGGGATGGTAACCGAAGGGAAGCACCATTTTGAGTCCATGAGGAGAGAATATGGCATCCCACCAACAATTAAGCATTACGGTTGCATGGTTGATCTTCTTGGTCGAGCTGGTTACTTGGAAGAGGCAGAACGTCTTATCAAGACAATGCCGGTGAAATCAGATGTGGTGATATGGGGCAGCATCCTTGCAGCTGCGAGGTCACATGGAAATGTAGCCTTGGGGGAGAAGGCCGCAGAAGAACTGGCAAAGCTTGATCCTAACCATGGAGCATCCAAAGTAGCCTTGTGTAATATCTATGCCGATGCTGGCCGTTGGAACAACGTGTCAGTGGTGAGGAAGGAACTACGGTATGAAAATTTGGAGAGACTATCTGGAAGCAGCGGAGTTGTTCAGTAATGGGTCACGGCATTTCTTGATTGGGATGACATACTCTTATACTGGGCGAGTAACTTCTTTTCTTTGATCAATTATTCTGTTTGCTGACCATACAGTGATCATTTTTTGCTCTTGTAAACTAAAATGTCAGCAATTGAATATATTAAAAAGCTGTCAGGCAATACATTTACAGGCAATAAGCTTACGGAGCAGATTATCAGCGCTTTGGACGAAGTGACCCATGGTATCAGATGCTTGTGGTCATCGAAAACTACAACCAGAGCATGGAATTTCTAGCAATTTTGTTTATAAATACTAATACGGTCATGTAAATCTCTATTCTTTATAAGATGGTTATAGATACAAAAATCCATCTACATGTCTGTAACCTTTGGAGCCTTGATCCATAGTTGAAGTTCTCTATTGTCATTCCATGTGGTAGACGTGTACCATTCAAGAACATATTACATACTTCGATCTCATTGAGCAGAATTTGCAGAGTATATATATGGAGCTCACAACTTTCAGTTTACAAAAATAAATACCGCACTAAATGATGTGAGCATCGTGTCAAAGATCCTACAATTATTCCTCAGCTTGATAACTGCCATCTCAACCTGGGGCTCGTTAGCACCACTGTTTGTGCGCGTCAGTTGAGCTTTCTCTTGGATTTATGCGGCAGAATGTCATGTTGGCATCACCTATGAAACTTTTAACTTGATGGGCAGAAGGCCAGAAGCTTTGACAACGCTAGCCTGATTATGAAAAATCTGCTGAAACAGCGAGGAGAGCCCAGCTGATACATTTACCTACCGGTAAAAAAGAACTGTTAGTCTACAATAGGAACCAAATTCCTACAGTGAGGAATAGTGGCAAAGCAATCACAATCTTCGATTGTTACTCTACATGCTTCCAATAGACTGCAAGCAATACACCGCCCCCTTTTGAAATTTATGTCATCATAGACCTAAATTGGCGCGCTTTCAAGAATCATGTAATGCTAATGCCAAAACAAGTTCTTCCAAAAGTTAAAATGCATTTATGTAGTACTAGAAATAAATAATGCACAAGAAACTATGTCTATAAAAAACGAATGAACTAGGCGTTATAGGATATCAATGGGAAGAAATAATGTACCAATAGTTCTTGTGAAACAACAGGGCCTCCACCAAGGACTCACGGCTCAGTTGTCTCCGCGTATGCGAAAACCAAGCGGCCGCCCCGCCCCGTCCTCCGCTGGCTACACTTCGCTCTCTCCCCTTTGGACGGCCTTGTCGCTGTCAGGAGGGGAGGGGGCGACGGTCTGGTCGGGCAGATCTGAACAGTAGCTTAGGTTTTCAGGGTGTCCTCCATTTCATTCTGAGGTGATGGTGGATACCAGGGGCCTAATTTCATCCAGCTGTCCAATATAAAGAAGATTGAAGCAATGAGCAGCCCCAACAAATGAATGAACAACAGAACATCACCAATAGTCACCACACGAGCATGTTCCCTCCTCAAAATGATGAAATCGATTGATGTCCCTCACGATGATTTCTTGTTTGACTATTTTGGATATCACCTTAAATATAGCATGACAATCCAAGCAAGAACGTAAATTCTTCATTATCCGTATTGGATGTCCAGGAGGTGTCATCACAAGCCCATATGCTAAAGCTAATCTCTCGCTGTGCACCCACAGCATGCGAACTTTTTGTTCCTCCTCTAGATCATGCAACACCTCATCAGTATCAGGTACATAACCTTCCCTTATTGCTTTCAGGTTTAGCCATTCTAGCATAGCATTGATCACTCGCATACATGGATGGTCTTCTGACCCTACTGAAAAGGCATGAACTTCACCCTTGATCTCAACCCAACTAAGACCAGGTTCCTTCCTTACACCTATATTCCTCATTGATTTCCTGAAAAAAGCAACTTGATCCAAACTTCCAGCTGCAGAATACATATTTGATAGCAAGACATAGGTCGTCTCATCTTGTGGTTCAATCTCAAGAACCTTCTCTGCAGAAAATCTCCCCAGTTCCACATTTTTATGCACTATACAGGAGCTGAGCAATGCACGCCAAACCATAGCAGATGGTGCTGAAGGGATATCTCCAATAAAGTTTAAAGCATCATTTAGACGGCCAGCACGTCCTAGAAGCCTAACAATGCAAGTGTAGTGCTCCATAGATGGTTCGATGCCATGATCAAGCCTCATAGAATCAAAAAGAGAGAGTCCTTGACTCACTAAACCCGTGCTACCGCAGACAGACAGAAGAGCGACAAAGGTGATATCATTAGCTTTAATACTGTTCTTACTCATCATGTCAAAAAGTTCTTGGGCCATTGCAGCTTGTCCATGAACAGCATATCCTGATATTATGGCATTCCATGAAACTAAATCACATTCTTTCAGAGTTTCAAATATCTCGCGAGCATCCCTGATGCATCCACACTTAGCATATGAGTCAATCAGTGAATTGCTTACGATGGTGTCACTGTTGAATGTTGATTTCTCAATCAAACAGTGAACCTGACCAACATGGTTGATGGATGCTGTGCTCGCACAAGCCCGGAGCACACTTGAGTATGTAACTTGAGTCGAAGGTACGGAAGCAGCACGCATCTCACGGAATACACTCAAAGCAGCTTCTCCAAAACCAGACTTGCTGTAACCAACAATGATTGTGTTCCAGCTCACCTCATTGACATCCCTCAATGATGAGAAGATCTCGAGTGAGCTTTCCATGTCGCTGCACTTGGCATAAAGATCTATCAGTGCATTTCCAACAAATAGCTCAGACTCATGACCTATCTTTATAGCATGGTTATGAATTTGCTTGCCTAGATCCAAGAGGGGCATATTAGCACAAGCTTGCAGAACACTAGATAGACTAAATTCATTAGGCGACACAGAAGACCGCATCATTCTGATGAACAGCTCAAAGGCCTGCTCGTTCTGATTGCACTGCGCATACCGCGATATCATTAAACTCCAGAGTATCACATCATCATTGGTAACCATCTCGAAAGCTAATCGCGCGTCCTCAATATTCCCACATTTGGCATACATATCAAGCAAAGCACCATAAACATGACGTTCAGTGTCATAAAGTGTTTTTACAGAACAGGCATGGATGCCCTTGCCTAGGACAACTGACGACAAGCAAACGGCAGCTCTGAGCACACTGGTCAGTGCAAAAGGGTTCAGCTTAGAAACCGCCACCCGCATCTTGGAGAAAATCTGAAGCGTATTCTCTGGGCAGTCATTCTCAGAATAGCAAGAAACCATCGCAGTCCAAGCAACAGCATCCTTACCGACGATCCCATCAAACACGCGCCTTGCATCACTGACCACCCCGCACATAGAGTAGGCATCGATCAATGCGGATCCAACAAAGGCGTTCCGGTCATGGCCCAGCTTGCACGCACAAGCATGCACGCCCCAGGCAAGCCCCAGGGTGTCCATGGCAACAACCAGCTTCAGCACCGTGGTAAGCACAAACTGGTTCACCTCATGCCCCTCCCACCGCAATCTCTGAAACAGAGCTGACGCCTCCTCAAACTCTCCGCGCAGTGCGTGGCCCTGGACAAGTGTGACGAAAGACACCATGTTCCGCTCCGGCAATCCGTCGAACACCCTGTGCGCGCTGCCGAAGGGCCCGACCTTTGTGTACATATTGAGCAAGACGTTGGCGCAGAACAGGTCGAGACGAGCCAGGCCACCGCTCCTCACGACGTGCCCGTGCACGGCACGGCCGCCGCGGGCGTCGCCTCGTGCGACGCAGCCCTGCAGAAGCCTGGCGTACGCGTACGAGTCAACCCCGGGCCAGGGGAAAGCGAGCGAGGTGAGCTCGTCCTCGAGCCACTGCAGCGCCGCGTTGGCCGCGAGGTCGCGGCGGCGCGGTGGGGCCTGGTTGAAGAAGGCAGAGTGGAGGCGGCGGCTCAGTCGTCGGATCATCCCGGCGACGACAGCGGCAGGCGGCAGTAGCGGGCCAGCGACGAACGGACCTGATTTTTCTGGGCAAAGCGGGACAGTAAAATGGAATCGTTTATTTTATCCTTATTTTATTTGGAGTAGTTTATTTTGTAGGAATGAAATCGTTCATGGGTGTGCCAAATTGTCAATTCAAATCGTGTCATATCTGTTTAAGAACTAAAAGTAATTTCCCATCTCTTCTTTTCCACGTGTCATATCCAAAGATTCAACGGTCAAACATATCGATTGATCACTAACTAAAAAAAATATGCAACCTTTCAGTAGCAAAATCGTTGTTTATTTTACGACGCTGAGGATTTCACATTATCGAAGCTATGAAGGCACTAGATGCTGCATTGCTTACGTCGCGCACAAGTTGTCTGCCTCTGACTTACCTACGCTGGATGCCATCCATTTTTCATCCCACGGTTGTTGCACTCTTACTCACAGCTTTCTCAATTCACAACACTCAGCCCATACATGCACGTGGTGGCCCAAGCAAGGCCAAAGGGAGTTGACACATATGGTCAGGTAGGAAGCATGTTGAAGTATTTCCAAGACAAGATCGCCGAGAACCCAACTGGGCTTTATTTGGGCCACGTTGTGCATGTATGGGATGAGTGTTGTGCATTGAGAAAGTTGAGAGGAGCAACAGTCGTGGGATGGAAAATGGATGGCATCCAACGTAGGTAAGTCAGAGGCAGACTTAGCTTCTTCAAGTCAGATAATCCACGCCGCCGCCACGGCTGCGGCGTCACGAGCATGCCTCTCTACACATGGTCATTGCCAAAGCCGCCAACCAAGACGACGAAGCATCCCACAACCGTCTCCAAGGCGCGTGGTGCCATATCGGGGTGCAAGATCTGGATGGTGCGCGACGCCATGCCCTCCATGTCGTCGACCAAGAGAGACGGCCCCGATGAGAGACGCACCGTGTCATTTCGATGGCAGCGAAGGATGAGGGAGGTGACAGAAGGAAAAAGGGCAAGAGCGAGGCAGATTGGAGTGACGACGTGGAGGACACAGGGAGGTGCGGTGAAAACAACACGGTGGATGACGATGGAAGTTGCGGCGGCAACAATGCCCCAAGCTCGTGCTGTGGGGCAAGAGATGTCAGGCGCGAATCCAATGCTGCAGTTATAATATCCTCAAATATATAATAATATATTTATGTATTGTGACAAATCAATTCTTAAGGTGGTAAAGGATTATTATCGGGCTTAGCTACGTACTATAAAAATTTGAATATTGGACCTAACCCTAACCATCAGTGTGTACGTCACTCTTCTGGCCCTGGAACCGTACATAGAAACTGAATAAAGATCATCGATGACATGCTAGAGGACATATCTGAGGTAGACTTCAACGAATCATCATTGCACCTATACACAGATGTCTCCCATGCAGAGATTTTACTGTCTTATGAATAACCGCAGCACCTATGTCCTTAAACTCATGCAACTCTTATACACTGATGCAGAGAAGACTGATCGAAGACGAGTGAAAGAAACAGCGAGGTATATAGCTGAGGTTGTGACTCCGGGCCGATCTACCACTTGTCCTTCTCTCTCTCCCCCCCCAGTTAATCGTGTGATTTAAATTAGACAACCTGACAGCTTTTTCCTCTTTTTTTCTCTTTGGTTTTTTGTCAGACACCCACTCTTTTTCAAGTATACGAACTCTTTTTTCTCTTTGGTTTTTTGTCAGACACCCACACTTTTTGCAAGTATATGAACGTAACCTTACCGGTTTAAGTACATTATAATACATTACATGACATGTATCTTATCAGTTTTTAAGTACATCGTGTACATGAATTTATTGAAACGAGTACATCATATGGTACATCACATGTACCTCTTATGTTTGAAGAAAAAAACACAAATATTCATCAAACTTAGCAACTCGTCATGTACCCATTCAAACTTAGTACCGTCTGTAAATACTGTGAACATCAACTCATAATTGTACGTCATGGATCAGGAAGAAAAATCAGCACAAATATTCATTAAAATTTAGTACTCTTCATGTAGTCATTCATCAAAATTTAGTACCATGTCTGTAAATACTGTGTACATCAATTCATAATTGTACGTCATGTAACAGAAAGAAAATCACAGCACAAATATTTGTAAAATATTAGTACATGCCATCTACCCGTGGTACATGTTGGTAGTCAAAAGAAATCACATGTACCTCTTATGTACAAATAATAGTACATAGATTGAATAAATTTTAGGAGGTAACTAAATCACGGAGGTACACGGAAAATTAGTACATGTACCCATGGTTATGAAACTCAAAGATCACAGGCCAAAAATAACCAAAAAAACACAGCACCTCATCATCATCAGTACATAGATCAAACAAATTCCTGCTGAGAAGATCAAACAAAATGTGCAAGAAAAATGCTCAATTCATAGAAGAAACAAGAAAATCGAGTCCACGGATGAATCCAGCCGGCCGATGCGCTGGGGGCGGGGCGGCCTGATCCGGCGCCGGCGGGGCAGAGGGCCCGTCCTCCTCAACACGTGCCCCTCCTCCTCCCGTCATGGCGGGACAGGCTGGGCAGCGCAGCAAGGGAGGCCAGATCGGCCATGGCGGAGGCCGAGACCACACCGTCTCGGGGCCGAGACCATGGGCGGAGCGGACAGATACGGCGCCGGAAGGGCCGAGGGCGGCTGGATCCGGTCCCGTCCATCGCTGGAGCCGGCGACGAGGTCTTGGTGGAGGATGGGGGGAGAGAGAGGAGAGCGACGCAGGAGAGAGACGAGGTGAGAGAGAGAAAGAAGGCCATCTGCCCATCTGCTAGCGGCAACTAGAGGGGCCAGGGGATTAAGAAAAAAAGGTGACACGTGGTTGGCTAGGAAGATGGGCTATATCTCACCGGAGTCACCGGGAGGATTTGCTGCACATGCCCATTTTCTTTGTACTGCTATGCTAGCTTCCATCCCTAGGATCCCTAGGTGATCCGTAGAGGCAGCGTCCTGTATTATTTATATGGGGATATGTTCTCGATTCATAAACATTTTTTAGACTAGTTTAGTCCAAATACAAGGTTTTGATTAGCTGAAATACGTGGTTTAGTACATTATGTAGGGACAACGAGAGGATTCTTCAAGTTCCTTCTCATACTTTATAAACCCGCCGGTTGCACCCAATGTGCACTTGAGGGATATCACCCACAAATACAAAGCTAGCTTACAAGGATCCGACAAATACAATAGAGAATATAACTAGTATGAGAATGAAAACATAGATATAAATATGCTACATCTTGAAAAGAAGATAAATTTGTTCAATAATCCATCTGAATTTTGGAACTAAACTTGTCAAAAATAAATTTGTTCAATAATCTAGCTCTTTTGCCACCGGATACAGATTGATCATACTCCTTCCTATAACTTATTTCTTTTTTCTTAGCTTGGGAAATTTTGTGCTGACAAGATTATTAGTGCCTCTAGTAACTTTAGAATGAACCATTCATCTAGTCACTTAATCAAGTAGGGTCTTTTTATTCGCTTTGCTGTGGGAGCTCATGTGGCCACCATATGATTGTGGTGAGTAGAACGTCATATTGCAGCGCTCGCATGTGTATCCACGGGAGCTTCTTGGTTTAACCATTTTTGAGCTTGTGCAAGGTGCACTAACTTTATACAACATTTCATGTTGGCCACCCATCTTCATCTGTTGTACCTCCATGCTTGGTTGTGTAGATTCCCAGAGTGGGTGAAAAATTGTTGGGTTGACAAATGGTTCAAAACCAGTTTGTTGTTCATAAGATGATGACTCAACAATTGTGTTTGTATTATGTTCCTGCGTAAATAGTTAGATGTAAACCATTGTTGGCGTTGCCGCTAAGATAAGAGGTGATAGTTGCATTGACTTTACCTTGGCGAACCATGCAGGATAGTCGAAGACCGGAGGATGTTTTAACACTCCCCTAGTGTTAATGTCACCATGACTGCTTCTAAGGTGACTTCCTTGTATCGGAGATGTGAATGATGGCGCCTGCATGGACAATATCAGTAGATTATCAAAATAACTAAACATTCACTTAAATATTCAGGTAATGATATGAAAACACGTGTTTCTTTTCTACGGGTCTTATTACCGTGAATTTAGCCTCAAATGGAGTGGTGCTCTCCGGTGTTGCAGCAGCAAGCATAGAGCTAGACATGACTGGTGGTATAGGGAGGGCTACATTCAAGTTGCTCGGTTGCATGGGATGTTCATTCATCGGAAAGATTGAACTTTCCTGTATTTCCGAGACAACAGGAATACTATTCTTGGGTAGAGGCAAAATATTCATTGGGGTGTCATGCTTCAGAAACTCATCTAGTGATGGCATTGCAGTTGTACCTCTAAGCGCCTCATGCAAGGGGGAGATGTGGGAAATGTAGGAATCATCATCACAATAGATTGCATCATCGTCCTCGGTGAGAAAACCAGCAGGATCCATGCAAGATTAGACTAATATGAGAATTTTTCTGTTCAAGTTGGCTCCGGCTAAAGGCATAGAGATGATCTTTCAGGGAGTCTGATATGCTCTCTTTATAGTGATCGTGTTAAAATACAAATATCGTTCATCACGTGTAGAGTATCATTACACGTATAAAAAAGATACGATTAATAATTATTATCGTTAATTGACAACGCCAAAGATATGATTTTGGAATGGCCATAATCTTTTTGTGGAATATTTTTAATTGTTTCTAGAAATTGCTTGTAAATTTTAATCACCCATTATACGGTTTGATACAGATGCCATACACATGCTACTTTTTAACATGTATTATTTTATTCCAATTTTTTAACTATTTTTATTTTGGCAAGAGAATAAAAAATGATAGTCTTATTGTTTAAATATCAAAAATAATGTTTTAAATACATAATATAAATATTCCAAAATAGGCAAGGGTGCAGTTACCAATTTTGTTATTAGATGAACTTCCCTTTTTAATCTCGATAGATTCATGCACCTTGAGAAATGGGGACTTGAAAACTAGGTGTTGTACTCTTGCATAGCAATGGTAGTTCATATATATTGTGACTACGTCTGGTTACCATGCCTTTGCATGAGAGGTACTAGTGGTTGGGCGAGGCGGAGGTTGGGGTCACATGGGTGCAAGGAGACACTTATTGTAGATCAGAGGGAGTATATATTATATCCCATCATATTTGCATCATATTATAATATATTACCAATGTTTTTAGAGCATCTTTAGCAGGGCCCTAAACAGGGCTCCTATCTCGTTTTTAGGGGTCAAAGCCAAAAAACTCTCTTCAGTAGGGACCCTACTAGAGCCCCTATTTTAGGGAGGCCCCTAGAAACACCTCTCAAGCCCCCATTCCTAGAGGCTCCCAAGGGAGGCCCCTATTCCCCCCACCCCCTCCATGCCACGTTAGCCCTCCATCTCTCCTTTTTCTATCCATGGCACACGACCGGCCACCACCGCCGCCCAGCGCTTTGCCGCCGGCCACTGCCCCGCATTGCCTAGAGCCATGGCACCGTCCGCCGCCCCCACCGATCGCTGCCCCGCGTCGCCCGGAGCCATACCATTCACCGGCATACATGAGCATCTTCCTCTTCCCCCACCCAAAACATCAGCTCCTCTTGTTGTTGCATGTTGTTTCTGTCATGGAAAACCTCGCCTTCATGATGTTGCCGACATTTCTTTTATACATTTCATTGTGTTGTTTGATCTTATTGACAACGCTGTTAAATGTGGCCGCTCTTGTATGTAATTCAATGAAAACTAGTAGTGTTGTATGCAATGCCATATAATGTGATCCATCGTGTATGCAAAGCAATGAAATTCATATCAATGTTACTGTGCGATTTGAATTATAGTTCATTAACATTGTTGCCACTCACGCTTCCTACGTTAAGAAGCGTCAAGGAATATTTCCTCTAAAGCTTGTGGAGAAGGCACAATCATCAGAAGAACCCCTATATGACATCTCTGACGCTTCGTCTGTAGCGTTAGAAAGGTTTCCTTCACCTCTGATGCTTCGTTGAGGCGTCGGTAGTTTAAGAGTCACCTCTGACACATGCGCAACGAGGGTTTAGGAAGCGTCCAAGATTAGGCGTTCTGTAGTAGTGGCTTGGCACGGTTTTTTTTAACTGGATTGCCATGTTTTTGACATGATAATCCCTTGTGCTGGATCATGTGTTTTTTTATACATGTGTGCTGATCTGTTTGTCTCCCTTCTTCTTTTGTGTTCTTGTAGTTGACTGCTTATACTGGTTTGGAGAGGGGGGTGTGGGGTGGATGAGTGGTGGGTAAATGCTGATGAGTTTATTTGTTGTGATCTCGGGGGCAATATACATTTGTTCTTCTAAATCGAGTCAATTCTTTCATCGATTGATCTCTGACCCCATGCTCTTCGATCGTGTGTGGTGCTGGCACGGAGCCGGAGAAGCAGACGTGAGCACACGAATATGGCTGCCTTTGTTTAGGATGGAGCTGAAAACAAGCTAGCTGGAGCTGGTAAAAGCTAATTTTTTGCTAGAGCGGGAAGGCTGGAGCTGAAACCTGACTTGCTGTTCGTTTAGCCGCAGTGAAAATGTGGCTGCAGCTGGATGGAAGTGAAATGTCTGAAATGTCCATGCTTGCTGCAAATTTTGATTAAGTGCTAAGATCGTCGATGTAATTGCAAATGACGAGCTTACGAGCTGTTTTCAGCATAAAACCTATTTTTGACAGCCTAAAATCGGGTGTTTTGGCTAAATTTAATAAGCATGAATCGATTGATTTCATATACTAAACATCAGTTGGCTCCCGGCTTCGGTGTCCAGAGATCCGGACGGGTTGAGGCAAGAGAACGGGAAGGCGAGGGACGGAGAGAAGCTGAGACGCGTGGGGAGACGGAGCAGGCGGACCGCCGGCACGCCGGCCGGAACCCTAGAACGCCGCCGCGGCAGCTCGTGGAGGAGGAAAAGGATGACCAGGTCGGGTCGGGATGGGAGGGCGCTGGGATGAATGGAAAAGGCTGGGATGAATGGAAAAAACGGTTCGGTTGTTATTTCCTCCGAGTGGCATTCTTGATGTAAATAATGGATAAGTGAGAAGGGCAAAGGAGCTGCTTTGTAGTGCAATTTTGGCTGGATCTTCTTGTCTCCAGCTAGCTCCAGATGAGATGTTTGTTTTAGCGTGTTGGCTTGCTGTTTCTAAAACTCAAATAAGCATAAGATGTACCCTGTAGCACGCGCAGCTTAACGGGCGACGCTGCGGGATCGCAGGTGGCGCATGCCAGTGCGTACTGCAGTGTTCCTAGGAAAAAAAAATGTTGCATGTATATAATGGAATTAATTGATTCGATATATGTAAGGTAGCAGCCGGTATATATAATTTCCTTGATTGAGCTTGGCCGGTCAGTGCGAGTGGGTGTGTGGTGTCATGTCCGTATAGCCGATGCTCTTCCTGGTGGTGGGAAAGACGATGAACACCACGCTGGAAAGGAATCCCGCCCCAAGCGGCAGGTTCACCAGGAGCTCCCTCACGCCCGCCCCGGCATCAGGGAAAAGACAGCTCTGTACGCTGGCGTCGGAGGCGGCCACCGCCAGGAACACCACCGCGGAGAAGACCGCATGGACGAAGTCAAGCGCCGTGATCCGAAACTTCGCCACGTCCTTGAACATGGCGCCTCGCTCGGCGGCGCTGCCGGCGAAGTTGAAAGGGTAGAAGCCCCGGAACGTGGCCAGGCCGTAGTAGAGCCTGCCGTCCCCGCGGCTGACGAGGCTGTCCGTGAAGGAGAGGAGCACGCAGGAGACGGCGCAGGTGCTGATGAGCGCCAGGACCAGGTACCTGTTGGCCGTTGTGTGGCAGACGCCGTGGTTTGTGAAGGACGGTGCCAGCGCCTGGAATGCCAGCACCGTTCCCGTCGGCAGCAGCTTCAGGAGGTCCGACGCGCCCGACAGCGTCTTGTCGATCGGCCGTGAAGGCTTTGTTGTGCCTTGAGGGAGTGTTGATTCTTCTTCTTGGGTTAGAGGCATTTGGACGTGTATGGCACTGGTGGGATCCATGACTAGCTGATCGATACGATACCACGACGGAGATATTGAGATTCTTGGGAAATTTCAGTGGTTTCGGCATCCGTTTTATACAGAGTTTATTTACAGAGTACGATCCAGCCTACAAGTTACAACACGCAACACGATATGGTTGCTGGGAGCTACACGGGAGTGACGCCGACGTACCTGAAATATTCTCGCACGCACCGGCTTTTCCGTTGGGGCATGCACGGTGTGGCTCACGTACGTAGCCTGGGCGCAATGGCAAGAAAAATAGGAGAAACGGCGGCGCAAGACACCGGCCGGATCGCAACGGATTCCTTGTTTTAGGCATTTCTCGCCAACAAGTTAAGCTTACTTGCAAAGTTTCTTCATTCATCAAACAAGTCGATTGATTTACAATTGAATCCACCTTTTGTTTTGGATATAAGTCCATCGTGAACGATGACTTGCAGGGTATGTTATCAAATGATCCTGCAGAAATTCTTAAGAAATGTGACAATTTGTGCTTGGTCAAAAAAGAGATGAATGAATTTGCATTAATTCTCTCTGCAATTTCAATTTTTCTGACAATTAATTTAGACTTGCAAAACTAGGTGCGAACTGTGTTTGGTTGGTAGGGTAATTTTGCATCGTATGACGTTTCTAAGCAACACTACTGCAAAAGGCAGGCTTTGTCGTATCTTCTCTGGTACCCTGTAATAAATACTACCCATCCATTTACGAGGATCCAATGGTTCATATTGAAGTGTACCGATGGGATCCATCGAACACTATATGTTAATATTATTTGATTTTGCAGAGAGGTAACATACACGCAACCTGACATTGAAATATCAAGAGTAAATTTCACAAACCACGCATTTCGGGGCAACGTTCTCACACAGGCATCACTTTTGCTAATTTGCCCGGAAAACCACATTTTTCCAGTCACAATGGAACAACAAGTCCGAAATGACGTTGTCGAGGGGCTATCTCGGTAATACCCAAACTTGAAGGTTTTCGACTAAGGAGAGCACGGGGTACACCAGCAACCTCATCAACTAACAAGGACCTAGTGGGACACAAAGATTACCCAGGTTCGGGGCCCTCAAGGAGGTAACACCCCTACGTCCTACTTTGGTGTTATGTATTGATCAAGGTTACAGGAAAGCTTTGAGGCTATGGTGCGCAGATGGGATCTGGCGGGTGGAAAGAAGATGGCCCTTCCCGATCTCCCCTCCTAGCCTTATATACAGGTGGCTAGGTCTTGGGCACGATAATCAGGTTGGTTACAATCAGATCAGTACATTCTGGTATGCTTAGATTGCGTTCCTTAGCCTGAGCAACTTAAGGCTGTTCGTATACTTGATGGGCCTTCGTGTAGACCCCCTGTTGGGCTGTAGCAGGTATACGAAGGCTGAGGACCCGAAGGGTCATTCTCTCGTCAGACGTGTTTAGGTGAGTTGACAATTTTCCTTATAGGTTGACCCACACGTCAGGCGACACGTCGGACAAACCCGATCCGATAGCCCGTTAAGCTGTCATCTCTCTCCCTTGTCGGACCCACCCTTTCTCTGAGTTCGATTCATGGCATCATTTCTCTCTGCTCTGCTGCCGCCTGGAAGAAAATGAAGCCAATGCAGTGCATGGCGGCGGTGGGCAGGGTCGAGGCGGTTCTCCGGTTGAAATCAATGGCAGCGCCATTAATGGGGGTGAGGTGGTTCCGGACATGACTGGGGCAGTGATTGGAGAAATTGAGAAGGGGTAATGGAAGTGGAACTGATGATGACATACCTAGTCCTTTGTCATCAACTCCAATTGATGATGTTGCTGCACAAGACAAGCCCAATGAAGTTAGACTTGGGCCAATAACAAGAGCACGTGCAAAGCTACTTGAAAAACAGGTGAACTCACTCTTAATTGAATCTGATGTTTTTATTGATGAGAGTTTTATACTACCTAAGTCTATGCATCTATGTATGATCAGATTTGAAGATGACTCAAGTAGTGCACGTGGAGGAGGAGAGTTGCAGCAAGATTCATTGCCATTGATTTCCTATATCAAGAAGAGCGCGAGGGAGGAGAGGGAGGCCGGCGCACCACATGAAGAGGAGGAAATCAACTAGGCGCACGTTGAGGGATATGTGACACACAAAGGGCTGCCTACGACATGTTATTTTGCCTAAGTGTGTGCACGATCAGAGTTGGGCCATTGTGCCCTAGTTTGGGTTGAACCCAACGTTTTGGGTCAGTTTGTATCAAGTTTGGGTTGAACCAAGTTCGAGTCCGAGTCCAATTAGGTTGCCGGACGTGCACCCTCCTATATAAGTTGAGGGGCGCCCACGATTAGGGTTAGACCATGTTTAGATTATTCAGAACCATTCGTTGAACTGCTACAAGCATTCATCTGAAATTATATTCCTCTTTGATTCGATCAGGAATTTATCTTCACCACTTTGTTTCGATCCGGTGTTTTTGCTACTGAAGATGCAAGTGTTATCTATTGTTCCATTGGGAATTGGTAAATTGCAGAACCGTTTCGTGGTCGGCGGCTACGTGCGCAAGTGTGTGGTGTTGCGAATATCAACTAGGGTTGAGAATTGTTGCATTCGCAACGAGGGAACAACAAGAGATTCGTCAGTGTCTCGCGAGTTATCATCCATCAACAACGAGCTCAACGAGAAGATCGGGCCACCCCTTATCATCTTGGTTTCAGATTTCTAGCGTTTACTCGGTGAGCGAATTCCATCCCATAGATTAGTTTTGTTTTCGTCCTATACAGAAAAAGCCAAATAAATATTAGGTTTAGATTGGTTCATCTAGTTCTTGTGCTGGCCGTAGTCCTTCCTTTGCGTTACTTTATCTTCCTGTTGTAGATCGGTTAGGTTTGTTTCCATGGAGTTCTTGTTCTAGTCGGAGTCGGCGAGATCTTTTTTGTTTCATCCACGTCAAGTTGCAGTTTGAGTCCTTTTCCAAATCCGAGTTGAGTTAGTTTCCTACTAGAGATCATTTTCCTTTCCGCATTTTGTTGCAATCCGAATCAGAATAGAGTTCCTTTTCCTTTTCATTTGTTAACCATAGACACAGCCTTTCTATCATATAAGTGTAGGAACCTTCCCACGAGACTAGCATATTTGTGCTCTACGGGCTGCTCTTTGTTTTACCTTTATATAGTTTGCTTCCCATACCAATCCGATTTGTAAGTTGATCTGAGTCCGGAAAGTTTCGGCCGCAAGGAAAGAGGAGGGGGTCAGAAAAAAAAAGAGTCTGAAAATCTCTCCGAATTTTTTTCGAACCTATACTATTTTTACACTTCCGGGATTTTTTTTAGCTATCCGCCGTTGTAGCGGAATTTTCTTGAGCAGAAACGTGGCTAAAAGCTGTGCTACAAATTTGCTGTTTTGAGTTGTTCTACCTACTAGTTTGAGCAATCTAGTGCCCGGATACTTTGAGCTTTGCTAGCGTCTCTTCTAGTGCATTTGCAACACGAGCATTACTCCGACATATATCTCCTATTTTCAGCTTGTTCTTTTCGTTGCTTTTGCCCCACTTATCGTTGTGTGTGCGTTTCCGATGAGTTGTGTGTCATACGATCAGCACTAGGATTTGTGAATTGGTGTTGTTAGGTATCCCCACCAAGCTCCACCATATACCCTGATTTGTCGTGTGATAATCTCTCCCTTGGTATTCGGTTCATCACATCCGTGCACTTTCTGCCCATCCAAGTTGGTAAGCTATACTAATTCACTTTGGAACGGTAAGATACATTGTTTCTTTCAGTTTTGAGTGAGTTGAGAGTTTTCCACATATACTTTTCCTTTTTGTGCTGTAATCATGTCAAACGAGGATGGTGCAAGTGATGTTTTGCAGAAGAAGGCTGCTACTAAGGTGGTGCATTGGCATGAATATGAAGCCCTACGTGATCACTTGAAGTTCAAGGTAAATCAGGCGGTTGAACCCATATCCTAAGATTTGCAGCAAGTGGAGATGAAGGGTGATGAGGCCATTAACACGGCTCAAGCGACACAGGGTCATGTGACCACCATGCTGCGCTCTCTCGCTGATTTGACGCAAGTGGTGCGTGATTTGCGCATGCTTGTTGAGCGCCAACAATAGCAAGATCAGCACCATGATGATGATGATGATGCTAGCGTTAATGATGGTGGTGCAGCCCATAGTGTGCGTGGCCAGCAGCATAATCAGGATCGGGTGTCACAATGCGCCGATGGGTTTTGGCCATGGAGGTGGCCGTGGTGATGGAGGTCGTGGGCATGGCCGTGGTGATGGAGGTCGTGGGAATGGCCGCGCTGGTGCCTTCCCTATGGGTCATGCACGCCGTGACTTTGATCATGATGATGGACATCACGCTCATCGTGATGATGACGAGCTGGGCAAACCGAAGTTTTCTATTCCCAAGTTTGAGGGCTCTACTGATGTTGAAGAATATCTTATTTTAGAGCTGAAGATAGAGAAATTATGACATTTGCATGAGTACACCGAGGACAGAAAAATCAAATTAGCTTCTTCAGAGTTCGATGGACATGCTTTGCGTTGGTGGGATAACATTGTTAGTACTAGGCAGGAAGAAGGTGATCCGCCAATCGCCAGGTGGAGAACTATGAAGGAAGTGATGTGTGAACGTTTTATTCCTCGCAACTATATGAGTTCTCTCTATGATAAGTTGCAGAATTTGAAGCAAGGCATTATGTCCGTGGATGATTATTTTTAGGAGATGGAGTTGATTATGCAGCGTGCTAGAGTCCGTGAGCAACCTGAACAGACCATGCAACGATTCCCTTCTGGTTTGACATATAATATCAAGCGCATTGTTCGGCATCACCAATATTATGATTTGACTGAGTTGTTACATCATACACGGGAGGCTGAACTTGAATTAGCCGAGGATGCTAAGTTTGCTGCTCGTTCCACTTCAGCTCGTGGTCGTTTCATGCCACGACCAGCAGGTGGAGCGCCTCCACCAAGTCCTTCTTCGAGTATTCGTGGTTCTTCACCGAGCAAGCCCAAATCTGCTGTTACCAACGCCAAGAAACCAGCACAGCCTGCTTCTAGTGCTGCCGGTTCCTCTATGTCTACATCACGAAATAGGGATATGAGTTGTCATACTTGTGGTGGCAAGGGTCATTTCAAGCGAGATTGTCCCAATAAGAAGGTTATGTTGGTGAATGAGGATCTGGAGTATGAGACCGGTGATGATGCTGATCCAGAATCTGAATCTTTGGAGGATGAGGATGCATATGATGATGGTGCTGTTGATGCTTACGCGACAAACTTTTCTACCATTGTTTGTTCACAAAGGGTGCTGAATGTCACGGTCTAGTCCTAAGAATCAGCGCCGCAACTTGTTCCAAACAATGGCTATCGTTGGTCCTAGCAAGGCATGCAAGGTGATCATTGATGGTGGTAGTTGTCAGAACTTGGCTAGTAAGGAGCTATGTGCAAAGCTGAAACTGAAGTATTTGCCGCACCATATTATATTCAGTGGCTGAGTGATAGTGGGGAGATGAAGATCAGCCATATGGTGCATGTGGAATTTTAGATTGGACCATACAAAGACACCGTTGAGTGTGATGTGGTTTCCCATGACCGTGTGTCACTTATTGTTGGGTCGTCCATGGCAATTTGATAGGAACGTTCGTCACGATGGGAGAGCCAACACATATCATTTGTATTGGTGTGGGAAGGATGTTACTTTGAGACCCATGACACCGCAACAGATTGTAAATGAATCACGGCAGAAAGTTGAAGTAAATTGTGAGAATGAGCGTGAGAGATTAGATAGGCGAGCGACTCCACTTTCGGTGAGTGAGAGCCACAAGCCCAATTTGAGTGGTAAAGAGAATGGGTGAGTGAGAGAATTCCTTAGTAATGCTAGCCATCAAATCTGATTTGAGAGAGTTCAGCGAGGATCCTATTTTGATGCCTTTTGTGCTTCTGTGCAAAGGTGTTTTGCTTTCTACTAATGACATGACCCCGCTACCTATTGGTGTTTCTCATGTTTTACAGGATTTCAGCGACGTGTTTCCGGCTGAGGTACCTGCTGGTTTGCCACCATTGCGAGGTATTGAGCATCAAATTGATTTGATACCAGGAGCGTCGCTGCCCAATCGAGCCCCCTACCGCACCAATCCCGAGGAAACGAAAGATATTCATAAACAAGTACAAGGGCTTCTCGACAAAGGTTATATTCGCGTAAGTTTAAGTCCATGTGTTGTTCCTGTTATTTTAGTTCCTATGAAAGATGGTACATGACGCATGTGCGTAGATTACAGAGCTATAAATAACATCACTATCCGATATCGTCATCCCATTCCACATTTGGAGGATATGCTAGATGAATTGAGTGGTGCTGTTGTTTTCTCTAAAATTGATTTGCGTAGTGGATATCATCAAATTAGGATGAAAGAAGGGGATGAATGGAAGACAACTTTTAAAACAAAGTTCGGTTTATATGAGTGGTTAGTCATGCCGTTTGGGTTAACTAATGCACCTAGTACCTTCATGCGCTTGATGAACCATATTATAAGGCACTTCATAGGTAAATTTGTGGTTCTGTAATTTGATGATATATTAATTTACAGCAGCAATGAATCTGAACATTGTGATCATATTCGACAAGTTTTGCAAGTGTTGCGTGATGCTAAGCTTTATGGTAATCTTGATAAGTGCACATTTTACAAAGATAAGGTCATATTTCTGGGATATGTTGTTTCTAAACATGGAGTTGAGGTAGATGATTCTAAAATTGAAGCTATTAAAAATTGGCCTACTCCAATGAATGTTAGTCAAGTACGAAGTTCTCACGGTCTTGCTAGTTTCTATAGGCGTTTTGTGAAAGATTTCAGTACTGTTGCTGCACCTTTGAATGAGTTAACTAAAAAAAGTGTTGAGTTTGTTTGGGGCCCAGCGCAAGATAATGCTTTTGATGAACTAAAACGTCGTCTGACTGCTGCACCTTTGCTTGTACTTCCTGATTTCACTAAACAATTTGAGATTGAGTGTGATGCTAGTGGAATTGGTATTGGAGGTGTGTTGATGCAAGAGGGTAGACCGATCGCTTATTTTTCTGAAAAATTGAATGGTGCACGATTGAACTATCCTGTTTATAATAAAGAATTGTATGCTCTTGTTCGTGTTCTTGAGGTTTGGCAACATTATTTGTGGCCAAAAGAATTTGTCATACATTCTGATCATGAGGCATTGAAATATTTGAAAGATCAATCTAATTTGCATAGACGTCATGCTAAATGGGTTGAATTTATTGAGTCTTTCCCGTACATTATTAAGCATAAGAAAGGTAAAGACAATGTGATGGCTGATGCTCTGTCTAGGAAAAACATGTTATTGACACTTTTGGATGTTAAAGTTGCTGGTTTAGAAAGTATGCGTGACTTATATGCTGTCGATCGTGATTTTGCTGCCCCATATTCTTTATGTACAACAAGGAAAGCCTGGGAAAAATATCACACACATGATGGTTTCCTGTTAAGAGCTAACAAACTATGTGTTCTAGAATCGTCCGTGCGTTTGCTATTGTTGCAGGAATCACATGTGGGCGGTTTGATGGGCCACTTTGGATGTGAGAAGACGTTGCTTATGCTTGCTGATCATTTTTATTCGCCTAAGATGAGGCGTGATGTGGACAGGTTTGTGAAACGATGTATCACTTGCAATAAGTCGAAGTCCAAGCTGAAACCTCATGGTTTGTATACTCCTCTTCCTGCTCCTACTACTCCGTGGGAAGATATAAGCATGGATTTTGTGTTAGGATTGCCTAGGACCAGAGGAGGACATGATTCAATTTTTGTGGTAGTAGATCGTTTGTCCAAGATGGCACATTTTATTGCTTGCCACAAGAGAGACGATGCGTCGCATATTGCTAATCTGTTTTTCAGGGACATGAAGGGAATATGCCCTAGAGGCAATAATATTGTATTATTATATTCCCAAGTTTGCAATTGATGTTTATATTTCTATACAATAATTGCAATGGTTC
The DNA here is from genome assembly GCF_000005505.3 of Brachypodium distachyon. NCBI lineage: Eukaryota > Viridiplantae > Streptophyta > Magnoliopsida > Poales > Poaceae > Brachypodium > Brachypodium distachyon. The sequence goes on along the minus strand of NC_016132.3, from coordinate 11,758,605 downwards.
TTGAATGTGAGATTTAGAGGAAAACTCATTTGCATGTGTGGAAACATAAACCCTAATTTAAAGGTCCCTAGTCACGCCTCTTTGACTAGCTTATATATAATTGATGATTCTGTTTTCCTGATCATGAGCATATGATGCTGGTTATATATGAGAGCACATTGTTGGTTGAACAATGGTGTTGGATTGACACAACTAATAATATACCGAGAGATCACATCGATTATTTGTTATCGGTATTATTGTTATTGTTGTAATTAACAGTATCCTTAGACCATGAGAATATCGTATGATATTTATATCGGAAGGATACTTTGGTGTTACCTATTGTTTCCCGTAATAGGGTTATCATGGCGGTGATTTCCGGGTACTCCGGAAAGTATGAATTGACTCGATAGCTCAAGATTGAGATTTGCTCCTCTATCGGTGGAGAGATACACTTAGGGCCCACTCGGTACGACGATATCTATCACTGTCTAGCCAGACACAAGAATGATATGATCATTGAGATATCGGAGTACGGAACGAGTTAAAGTACAAAACCGGTAACGGGAATAACTAGGTACAAGTGGAACAAGGATTGGTTCACGGGCGTACCGGAAATCTCACCCCGGGTTTTGTAAACGTATCAGGAAATGGTTTTTAGTAACAAATGGTTCGCTCGAAAGTCTTCGTGGATGTGTAGTAATTATTGAGAGTGTCCAAGCTCTTTAAATAATTATTGACTGGGTCATAGCTACACATTTCCGAACCTACGCGGTCACAGCTTAGCGACGAATGGTTATTTGAAGGTCTAGAGTTTGGAATTTGGTCGAGAGTTGAATACCGAAGTTGTTCAGAATGACGAGACATATTTTCTGAAGGTCCTAAATGTGATTTAGGAGTTACAGAAATGTTCGGAGTAATCACGAGTGCTTCCAGAAGGTTTTAGAAGCCTCTAAAAGGATCCGATGAAAATTCCGGAAGGTCAAATGGCAAAAGGTCAAAAGTCAAAGGTGGGTCAAACCCTAGTCAAAAGTTGACCACGTGGTCAAAGGTTGACCATGGGGGCCGGCCATCTTGGTTTGGAGAAGGTGATATACGACTCTATTAGGAGTCCATATCTATTCCTACTAGAGGTAGGAGTCCTACTCCAAAAGGAGTAGGACTCCTTTCCCAACATCCCAAAATTTTCTCATTTTGGAATGTTAATTAATATTATTTATTTTATCTAATTTGTTTGATTTGAACATATTTTGGTTAAGAATTTAAAATTTTCAGGACTTGTTTGAAAATTTTCTCACCATGTTTGAATTTAAAAACAAAAGAGTGGATTAATCTGACTAACCAAATTATATCGCATGGTTGATAGATTTTTACAAGATAAAAGTATTTAATTTGGATTCATTTTTGCGTCTTATGCTCTAACATGAGATTTCAAGATACTAAATAAATAAATCATATTTCTTTTTGAAGGATTTGATAAAGGATTTATGATATATTCCAAATTTCCAATTTGGATGCCATGACCATTTGAGAGCACCATTGGAATTATTGAATCAATTTGGAATGTTTCCCAAGATTTATTAAATGTTAAATAGAGGGAATAATATGGCTTTTCCAAGTATATAGTTGGAAAACATATTTAATTGTTCACCTATGATAGATTATTATTTTGGTATACTCTTTTCATTGCCAAATGAAATGATCAAATAAAGAGAAGAGGGTAACATGACATCCTCACGTGAAAATAATTTTCCAACATTTATTAATAGTGGGAATAACGTGACTTTCCTAATCCTATAGTTGAGAAAACATTTTCAAACTCTGCATGTTCTTGGTTTGGTGTTAAAATCAATTATATGATTTTTCCAACACTTGCCTATTTGTTAATGAGAAGGAATAATGTGACTTTCCAGATTATAAAGTTGGAGAACATTTAATTTGGTACGCATAAGGTTCATTTGGTGTTACAAGCCCATTTGGTAATTTATTGGAACGTAGATTTTTTTTTCTGAATTTATTTGGAATTTATTTGAGGTTCATGTGCTATAAAACCTATTGAAATATTTTATTCCATGAGGAAATTACTTTTCTTGCGTTCTAAACAGTTAATTAGCATTTCTGGAATTTTCAGGAATTTTTCCGAATCCGTTTGGTATTTTATTTGCCTTATGTGAATTTCCGACGATTTAGAGACCTAGAAAAGCTATTTCTTTTATTTCTTTTTCTATTTCTTCCGCGGAGTACGCTTTCTTTGCGAGGAGGCGTATTCTGCTGAAACCGTATCCACTTAAGTGTACTGAAAAGGTATCTTCTAATCTCAGCCATCCATCTCTCATCCAACGGCCCATTTCTTTTCTCTTTCTTTTCTTTTCCTTTCTCTTTTCTTTTTTCTCCTTTCTTCTTTCTTCCGCACGTGGCTGCCCAGCCCGAGTCTGCTTCCTGGCTGCAGCGCCATGGCCGCCAGCCCCGGCCGCTGCTGCTCTCCGGCCTCCCCTGCCGTGCAGCCCAGCCCCTGGACGCCTCCGCCGATCCCCGCCGCCCGCAGCCATCTCCTGCCCCGCGCCCAACCTCCCCCAGCCCGAGCCCAAGCTGCTACCGGAATCCATGGCCGCCATCACCTCGGAGTCCATAATTTGAACCGTGTTCCTCCACGTTTTTTGCTCTAGTTCATGCCCCACACAGCAAGGAATCAATCGCAACAAGATTGAAACTATCCCGAACTCTATCTCGTTCGAATTTTAAGCAAAACCGAGTCGTTTAAACCTCCACCGATGCCGGCCTTATCCCAAGCTCCATCCCTCCTATAAATACCTCCCCTCGGACGCCCTTGAGAGCCCCAACCATTCCCTCAAAACCTAGCTCGAAGCCACAGTCAATCTCGCCGCCAATTTCCAGTTTTCGTCGCCGTTTCCATGCGAACTCCGGCGAGCAATTCCTACCACCTCGCCCAAATTAACCCGAGCCACCAACTCCACTAGATCCCTCTAGATCCCTGTAACACCAGCCACCACAGCCTTGCCTTCGAAAACCTCTGTTTCGCCGAATCCCATCAACTCCGGCGACCTTCATCTTCTCCGGTGAGCTTTCTTGTTTTTTTTCCGAGCTGCAGTCTGTTTTGATTAGCCTACTTCTGTAGCTTGTAGATGATCAACCGTACATCTTATGTAGCCGACTCCTTCTGCTATGCTTATATCACGTCGTGCTCTTCAGATTAGATCAGTTTGCATGCCCCGTCTGGATTATCTTCAGTAGTTGATCTTTATCTGAAGTTCTATTCACAGCATCCTGCTTCTGGATTAGCCATGTTTCAAAATTCTTGTAGAATATTCCATAGATCCGTTTGGTCTCAAACCTTCCGCAGATTATCTACTATATCATGTTCTACACATCAGTGCACTTCTTGCACAAGTTATGTATCATCTACGCTAGTGCATCCTCAACCGAAGTTGCTATCTGTTAACACTGTTACATGCTATCTGTGTTGAAACATTGATTAGCTGTATTCCGAAGTCCCAATCTTTTGATCCATTATTCCAAATTAAATGATTCTTTCTGTTTTGACAATAATTAATCCAACCCTACATTCTGAACCCCTTTGTGCACCTTTTAATCGCCATATACGTTATCCCATGATCCAGTGAAATTTGTATCTGTTAACAGCCAAAACTTAACCGTTTCAACTGCAATTCAATCTAGCCTTTTGTTTTGATTTTTAATCCAAGTTTCCTTTGCATCTATCACATGTTCATATATGACCAAACATGTCCATGTCTTCAACTCATTTAGATTAGTTTTCCTTTCTCTATTTTTTCCCAACAACTTAGAGATTCTTTTCTAATCTTGATTATCATAAACTCTAGGTTCTTTATCTATCTTTTCTAGGTTTGGGTATCACTAAAGTATTTGTATAAATATATTTTGATAACCATAAATTGCATCATGAGGTTTATGTCATAGTTAGCCTTTGCATGTAAATAAGCAACAACTAATAAAATTTACTCTGATGTAGCTTAATCAATTTGCATTGATAGATTAAATGTATAGTTGTGTGTGCATTGCATAGATGAACTTGATGCATTGAAATTAATTACTTTAACTAAATAACAGCAGCATAGCATGCTAGAACAACAATTAACTTGATGCTTTCTATTATCTATCATGTTCACCTAAGTTCGTAGTTTGCATTATAGCTTTGTCATAATGTTGCATGTCTTGCCATAATTTAGTTGAATCGTGAGATGTGCATTGTTCATGTTTTCATAAATAAAACATGTGGGATATTAAGGGCTTAGTATTTATTCCTTAGTTATAATTCCTATCAAACTATTCCCATCTTTTCCGAAACCCTATCCTATGCTTTAGCAATAAAGATAATGGTTGATTATCACTTTTGGTTCTTCATTTGGATTTATTTGGAGTTATCGAAAATGTGGTTATTGTTGTTATTTGTTCTTCATGATAGATGATTCAGAGTGCGATTGTACTGAGTGTCGTGAAGAAGAAGTTTGTATCAACACAGGCCAAGGCAAGTGATACCTTTGATCATCTAGAATCCTATATTTTTGCATATGCTACTTTGTTCTACAAATTGTAAGAATGCATGTGTAGGTATTATTCTCTATAAAGTATTTTCAAAATGCGTTTGCAAATTATTAGTTATGACCTATATAGTATGCCTACAGGTTGTTTGCTATGCCACCAATTACCCTAAGTTATTACTTGTATGATTTTACAAAGTGCTTGTTACATTATTGTACCGGGAGGGACCCAAAACTATTTTCGAAGTATTAAGTGCTCAGTTTGAGCCGGTATATGTTTTGCAAAAATATTTTCAAAATAAAACCCAAAAATGTTTTCCACTGGGCGGAGTGGTATGTCTGAGACCATTTTTGGTTGTCGACAACAGCAACATCCAATTCGGCTCTGCAGATGCTCAGGATTTTGGTGGGGACCGCCATCCAGTATCAAAAAGTTCAAGTCTTTTCCAATGGAACCCAAAAGCTTACCTGTACAACCACTTGCTATTATGGCTCTGACTTAGTTGAGTAACTAGCGGGAAACCCTTACTTGGGTATCATCATCCGGAGAGGGGCCAATGTGCTTTTTGGAACGGGCGGTGCCAGGATTAAGTATAGGGGGCTTTTAGTGAAAGACTTCGTCACAATCTTTACCTGTTGCGCACGCTTGTCGTTAGGCAACACTTTGGATTGATTGTGTCTGGTGGGTAAAGTGTACAAACCTCTCAAGAGTGTCAATCTAATTGATTAGCCATGCCTCTGGTTATGGGCGAATTTTGAGCTACTAAGTCTGGTCAAGAGGAGATATTCTCGTTTTGTTTTCAAAAACCAAAAACTGTTTTGACTCGATGGTATCCACATAATGAGTTTCTACTCGATGGAAGTATCCACAGAATGAGTCAGAGGGTTACTATGTGAGCGTCAGTTTGACCCAGAATGCATAGTAAGGGAAAGCTTTGTGAGTAATCGAAGCACTGATGGCAGATCACAGAGTTAGGTCTTGTGGTGCAGATTTCCACTTCACATATTAGTTTTCAAAAACTATTTTCTACAAAATTCTAGAGTTAGAGTTTTCCAAAGAAAAGTACTATGAGTATTTCAACATCCAAAACTGGCTTTTTGCAAAAGAAACCGTAGAAGCCTATTTAGGACTTATACTTAAACATGTACTTGCATTTCTCCTAACCACACAGGTATCTACTTGCAAGTACATTCAATGTACTGACCTGCACCTATCATGTGCAGATTTTGACGTATGAAGAAAGGTTACGCAGGGTCGCGGGTCTATACTCAACAAGCCTGTGGCGTTGATGGACTCATTGGTGTTCAATTTGATTTTTCCGCTGTGTATTATAAAATATGTACTCTGGATCATTGTTTATCATTAATAAAAAGACATGTGTTTTTGGTATTTCATCTTGGACTGTGTGTACTAGCTATTGATGCAGGGACTAGTACAAAATACACAGAGATTCCGGATCATTACAGGTCTGGGTCACCACAGCTGGCCACCCTCCTATATAAGGAGGGGAGGGGTGGCCGGCTATAGGAGCACTCTCGCTAGTTTCCCTTTGCCCGTCAAGTCCGAGCTCTCTCCTCTAAAGTTTAGACGTCTAAAGTTTAGACGTCTAATTAGTAGATCGTCTACATTCCGATCTAGTTTCTTCCGGCGGTTCTTCGTACTGGATGTCGAAGTGCTGCTGAACTATTCCTTCGGGACGTGTGGATACGTGTGGAGAGATCGTCCACTTCGATCTTGTGGGCGGATCGCTGTTCATCTACTTCAAGCTTTCAGGCGCAGCAGATTGTGCGAGGAATATTCTCGCGGCTGGGAGGTATAACCTAGCTGCGGGAATCTGCTACCGGCTTCAACGATAATCTACTTCTGCTACGGTTGTTGGTACGTGATCAATCTATCGCATCCGCATAGTGATCTTGGTTGGTTCGTTCGTAGGAAATTTTAAATTTTTGCCTACGTTCCCCTTCAGGACATTGTATGCTTACATGGAATACCAAAGATGATTGTTTCTGATCGTGATGTGAAGTTTATGAGATATTTCGGGAAGACACTTTGGGGAAAGCGTGAGACAAAGTTATTGTTCAGCACTACTTGTCATCCCCAAACAGATGGTCAAACGGAGGTGGTAAATCGCACACTATCAATGTTGCTACGATCCATGATCAAGAAGAACCAGCGTGAGTGGGAAGATTGTTTGCCGCGTGTGGAGTTTTCATATAACAGGGCGATACACTACACAATGCAGCTCTTTCCATTCGAGGTGGTCTGTGGTTTTAAACCCATTACACCCATTGATTTGCTGCATCTACCCATGCAAGATCGTGTCAACATGGAGGCATCCAAGAGGGCAGATTTTGTGAGGAAGATACATGAGAAGACAAAAGAAGCAATTGAGATGAAAGGCAAGTACACCGCTGAACGTGTGAACAAGAAGCACAAGGAAGTATTGTTTTAGTGTGGCAACATGGTGTGGGTACATTTTCGCAAGGACCGTTTTCCAGAACGTCACAAGTCCAAGTTGCAGCCACGTGGTGCTGGACCATATAAAGTGGTTGCCAAGATTAATGACAATGCATACAAGATTGATCTTCCAACCGATGAGTTTGGCGTTAGTAATACATTCAATGTTGCTGATTTGACGCCATATGCTGAAGAAGACCTTGCTGCGTCGGGGTCAATGCCTTTTCAAGGGGGTAGGATGATGAGGACATCACTTGTCATTTGTCATCAACTCCAATTGATGATGTTTCTGCACATGACAAGCCCAATGAAGTTAGACTTGAGCCAATAACAAGAGCACGTGCAAAGCTACTTGAACAACAGGTGAACTCACTCTTAATTGAATCTGATGTTTTTATTGATGAAAGCTTTATACTACCTAAGTCTATGCATCTATGTATGATAAAATTTGAAGATGACTCAAGCATTGCACGTGGAGGAGGAGAGTTGCAACAAATCCATTGCCATTGATTTCCTATATCAAGAAGAGCGCAAGGGAGGAGAGGGAGGCCGGCGCACCACATGAAGAGGAGGAAATCAACTAAGCGCACGTTGAGGGATATGTGACACACATAGGGCTGCCTACAACATGTTATTTTGCCTAAGTGTGTGCTCGATGAGAGTTGAGCCTGCGTGCCCCTAGTTTGGGCGGGACCCAACGTTTTGGGTCAGTTTGTATCAAGTTTGGGTCGAACCAAGTTCGAGTCCGAGTCCAATTAGGTTGCCGGACGTCCACCCTCCTATATAAGTTGAGGGGCGCCCACGATTAGGGTTAGACCACGTTTAGATTATTCAGAACCATTCGTTGAACTGCTACAAGCATTCATCTGAAATTATATTCCTCTTTGATTCGATCAAGAATTTATTTTCACCACTTTGTTTCGATCTGGTGTTTTTGCTACTGAAGATTCAAGTGTTATCTATTGTTCCATTGGGAATTGGTAGATTGCAGAACCGCTTCGTGGTCGGCTGTCGTGGTGGAGTCACGGCAGATGCCATCGGATGGCTTAACTTGGGGCCGATGGACGATGGAGGATCCGGAGGAGGGAGGACGTGAAGGGAAACACGCACAAGTTGCGCAAGCACACACGGATTTACCCAGGTTCGGAGCCCTCTTGCCAAGGTAAGACTCCTACTCCTGCTTTGTTGTATTAGCCGAGATAGAGAAGCTCTACAATGGCGCTCCTTGAGCTGTATTCTTGGGGAAGAAGAAGAAGAAGGGGAAACCCTAGATGTCTAAGTGCACCCTCCTCTTCTACTGAGGGGTAAGGTTTTATTTATAGGCCGCCCATGTCATACTGACATGTGGGCCGAGTCTAACGTCATCTTCTTTGGGCCCCACCGGGAACGCAGCTTGGTTCCCTCCGGGTGGTACCTTAGGGGACAACACAACTTTACTTTTTCCTGGCACCCTGCAGATAGTACCAACTCTGCCGGCTTCCGTCAGAGATTCTCTTTCGGTGTTTCCTCTCTGCAGTCGCCTGGTGTCGGTACGTAGGCGCTGACCGCTTTTTCTGAGATGATGATCGCGCTGCTTTATTTTGCACCGCGTGGTCAGGATAAGACCGTTGAGAGATCTCGGCTATCGCCGGGATCAAGGTGCACGTCCTTATCCTGCAAACTCATAAGACAAAATAGCCATGCCGGCATACGCCCGGGATGCCGGCTTAGTGTTAGTTTGACTTTACGATGCCGGCATATATAACTATGCCGGCCTTGCCTCCGTCATCTCGGCTAGAGTTGTGTCGCCATGACCCTACCCGGGATCATCCCCCCGACACTAGTCCCCGAAGCTGTTCCGGTCCGGCAAAGAAGAATGTCGGGCCACGACAGTTTCCCATAGACAGGCCACCAAAGTCTACTTGGGCTTAGCCGAGAAAGATGCCGAGACAACCCCAGGTTCTCCTAGCCGAGATCAATCCATTCCGACATTCCGGGTCGGCGTGCTTATCTAGCCCTTGGCCGAGATTTTTTCTTCTCCATGGCCGACAGTTGAAAACTTACTTCTGCCGATATAGATGCCACCTGTGACTTGGATAATACACTCCTTTAAACTAATGGGAGGATAAGGCAAGAGTTACTGCCATTGCGCTTTTTAAGGCTAGCGTGCCGTCCCATCGGACAGTAAACTCGATAGAGCCATTAAGGGGGGAATTTCGGTTCCCACGCAGAGACTTATCCTCCCAAATCTTGCAGGATTCTCGGTGGCACGCCGCGTAGTAACCAAGCGTGCGCTTTGATGAGAATAACTGCCCCAAATCGTGCACAATCTTCCCGTTAGTCATTGAGGTGGTGGGCACGGGAAACCCGCACCCCATTACTGCGCCACGGGTATAAGTAACAGGGGAGGGCGAGGGCAGAAAACCCTTCGCACTCCTCGCACTCTTCGTCCTCCTCTGCTCTCCTTCTCCTCGCACACTCCGCCGCCACCTGCTAGCTCTGAGCTTTGCACCGCCACGGTTTCTCGCCTCCGAGCTCGCTGCCGTCTTCGCTCGCACCCATCTGAGTCTCCGCCGCATTAGCTTGCTAGCCCGAGCCTCGCACAAGCACCATCTTCACTGAATCCTCCAAACCCTAGATCTATTCTCCATCCATGGCGTCTTCTTCCCGCAACCCCGCCGTCGACCCTGCTGCTCAGCAGGCTGAAGAGATGGCCGGCTCCGAGCGAGCCGGCTGGGAGGGCTCGGACGTCACTCCGGCGGACATCCAGTGGCTACGCCGCTCCTGGCGGATCCCGGAGGACGTTGGGTGCCGGATTCCCGATGGCGAGACCATGCCAACTCCAGAGGCAAGTGAGCACGTTGTCTTTCTTGCTCACTTTGAGCGCGGTTTTGCTCTTCCTGCTAGTGATTTTCTTAGGAATTTCCTAGATTTCTTTGGCCTCCAGCCGCACCACCTTCCGGTGAATGCCGTTCTTACACTCTCGGCATTCGTCACTTGCTGCGAAGGCTTCTCGGCCTTTGGCCCTCCATCGACCTGTGGTCCCGGTACTTCATGTTCCGGCCACAGGTTCTTCCTGATAAGGACAATCCCGGCGCCGCGAAGTCGATGACCCAATGCAGCGCCGCCACTGTCGTTCCTCGTCGGGGTTCCAGCTTCCCCGGGATTGAGGGTCTTGAGTCATGTAAAAAATGGCTCAAGACCTTTTTCTATGTTAAAAAACTCATCTAAAGCCGACAAGATCAATCTGTCGGGATTTGAAGTCGGTCCCCCGGAGGAGAAGAGAAACTGGTCTTATGACCCGAAGGAGAGCCTCCCGGAGGTCAACGAGATCCACGCTGCCATCCTCGAGCTCAAGGACAACGGGATGACGGCTGACGATCTGTTGGCCACTTTTGTGTACCGGCGGCTGTGTCCGCTCCAGCACCGAGTACACAAGATGTGTTTCTATGGCGGCCAATTCGACCCGGACAGGGTGTTGACCTTCAAGCTCACCCACGCGGAAGTCCGGCGCCGGGTCAATGCGATCGCCAAGACGAGCATGTCCGAGAAATGGACATGGGGTATCCCGGCATACAGCCGGGATCACCGCGCTCCTCCGGTAAGTTTTAATATTTACTTATCTCCAGTTCATATCCGACATATGGTTATGCCGGCCCTTATCTGACGAATACCTTTCTCGGCTCAATTTGACTTCTTTGCGCAGAGGTTCTCTCTTCAGCGAAGCGAAGACGGGAATTCCCCGGACAAACGTTTCGCAGCCCGGCGCAGGTCTATCGACGCTGAAGATCCGGATTCAGAGGACTTCATGCCGATTGCCCATGCCGGCCCTCGACGCATCGAGAGTAAGGATCTCCGACATCCCCTTGTAATCCTTACCATACTTGTCAACAAAGTATTTACTCTTCCTTTATCCCGTAAATAGCCGACTCGGGCGAGCCTGCTGTCGAGGCATCGGATGCAGGCGCCGCTGTGGCGCCGGTTCGGGAGAAGCGCGCAATCTCGAAGCACGCTGCCAAGAAAGATCTTCCGCAGAATGTGAAGTGGAAGAAAACTTCGGCACGTGGCCCCAAGCCTAAGCCCCTGATCGCCGGGTAGGGCCAATAATACCTCAACCTCTGATGTCGGTTTTCTTCTTTTGTTGTCAAGCAAGCAACTAACTTTTATTTCTGCAGGGAGGCTCTGACGGACACACAATCTCAGACGTGCATTGCGTCTGAGACCGCAGCGGCTCCGTCTTCCAGTGCCGAGGCTTCAAACCCGGCCACGGGTGAGGCCAAAACCGCCGCGGATCTGACATCCCCCGTCTGGGATGTCGGCTCGAGCGTCGACGCCACGGTCGTCGGCCAGACGGAGACTCCTGTGGCCGGAGGCTCGACAACCGAGGCCGCTCCTTCCTGGGCTACAGTCGAGACGTCAACGGAGCCGCAGGCCTCAGAGACGCCACGATAGCTGGCAACGGGTCCCTAGGAACCCCAAGGACCACAGCCGACTCCGACGCCGCCTTCGTCTCCATCATAGCCGGAAGCCGCCCAAGTTGCTCCCATGCGGGCCAAGAAGGCTAAAGGCCCCGCTGCCGCGATAGGACCGGCAGCTCCGGGACCCACTGGTCCTCAGCCTTCCGGCATGCATCAAGGGGTTCCCCTCTGGACGACCAGCGGGCACAGCTAGGGGTCGCTGGGCCAGTTCGTAATGGACTGGAACAGTGCCGACAGTTACGAGGTGACCTCCAGCACCCTCCAGGCGGCTTGGCAAAGCCCGCTGGTGGGACCTCCACCCACGGTGACTCCAGAATCGGTCGCCACCCAGATGTACCAAGCAAAGGTGGCCTTGTTTGAGGCCAACCGATCTGCCGAGGTATGAAGAATTCCTTAAAATATTTTTCTTTCTATTCCAGCATAGTCCCCGAGGTTTAGGGCGAGTAAGAATTAGTCGGCCACAAGATTATCCCCTTAAAATTTCAAACACTCTGCAACACTTAGAAATGTCAAACATTTATTCCCCACGATTCAGGACGGGTTTCGAATTGTCGGCCTGAAGCTTTAGAAACTTCAAACACTTATTCCTCGAGATTCAGGCCGGGATTTAGAATAGTCGGCCTGAAGCTTTAGAAGCTTCAAACACTTATTCCCCGAGATTCAGGGCGGGTTAAGAATAGTCGGCCCGAAGCTTGTAATTGCCGACTTTTACTGTACAAACTTACCAGCCAATTGTTGCTTTGCAGTCCTGCATGAACAAACGCACCGCTACCTTCAAGACTTTGCCTGCAAAGTACAAGAAGCTGGAGGTGGAGCACGAGGGTCTGAATGCTGACCGCAAGAGCCCGCCGAAAGAGGGATCCAGCCGCAGCAGCAGGGGTGCCGTACGAGTATGACTTGGTGGACTACCTGGTCAGCATTGTGAGCCGGGTCAAGCCACTCAAGTCATTCCGTGTCAACATGCTGAATGCCGGCATCCGGGCCTTTCGCGCGCTGTGGCTGGGAGAAGAAGCTCCGACGGACATCCCGAAGTTGGCCAAGCGCTTGCTGGAGGCCGAGTCTCAGCTGAGTGACTGGCGGGAGTCGGCCGCGCGCATCGGCGCCGACAAGGCACTGTCGTTCGTACTGTCTTGGTACGACGGCATTAACCTCGACGTGCTGCAGTCGATGCGTATCGGCTCCCCCTACCTCACGGATCCCGAGTTGGTCGCCAAGCGCAAGGAGCAGGCTTACTCCTTCATCTAGTATGCCGATGTGCATACGTTTGCGGAAGGCCCGCCCTCCGACGCCGAAGCCGAGATGACCGACGGGGGCGAAGAAGCAGCGGATGAGGAAGCTGCTGTGGAGTCGGCCTCCACCGCAACGAAGGCACCGAGTTCCAGCGCCAACAACCCCTCCGTCTCTTCTTACCTAAGTTAGAAAAAACTTTAGAAATATCAGATCCCCGGAATGCCGGGTGCAAATGTAATCGGAATACTTTTGTTTGTAAGACATCTCGTTTTTCATTTAATTAAGTCTTTTGCTTATCGAATTCCCGACCGAGTCCCCGAGTTCATTTTTTCTCTTAGTGAAATTTTATGGCTTCGGTTCTTCTGTCTGCCTTGCCGGCGTTCGACGTATGAATCGCAAAGTGATAAAACCACCCTTTCGAAAAAAGTGACTCCACAAATTCACTCGGCAACAACCGAGTTAAAAAAGAAATGCCGAGTTAAGATAATGTGCATCTCGGATCGCTTCATTACTTCTTTCCGCAGTCGCTTTTCATGTGTTCGATTTTTTTATACCCGTCTATAGCTTGCCATGAAGCCGGGTTGCGGACAGCAGCGAAGTCATAGAAGAGATTTTCAACACCGACACACTACTAGACCGACATAAGATTACGCAACTAAGCCACGCCGACATACGAAAGATAATTGCAATTCAGCACTTAAATGATATAGAAGTCCCCGAGTTTCTTTTAAGAACTCGGCGGATAATTTTATTGTCTTAAAACATGCAACATAAGAAAAAAACGATACAAATACTCAGCTCTCAAGTATAGAACGGACGAAGCAAAGCTACGTTCCATGGCCCCTTGGTCTCTTCGCCTAACTGGTCCATCCTGTTCGCCTTGGGATCTTGTGCATCTATAAGATAATAGGAATCATTGTGGAGCGCTTTGCTCACAATGAAGAGTCCTTCCCATGGAGGTGATGGTTTGTGCATGCCGGCTGTGCGCTGCATAAGTCAGAGGACAAGATCTCCTTCCTAGAAAACTCGCGGGAGTTCATCCAGCCAGCATCCCGGAGTACGTTCCAATGGCTCAATTAGCCGAGGTATTAATCCGGCTAAAACCATGCCGTTTTCTCTTTCAACTTGTCCATTGGATTGAGGATGTGCTACGGAAGCGACATCCAGCCGGATTTTTTTCTCCGCACAGAATCGCGCGAAAGGTCCCTCCGCGAAGTTCTTTCCATTATCCGTTATGATACTGTGCGGGTACCCATATGTCAAGATGATATCCTTCAGAAATGACACCGCGCATCGGCTTCACCTCAATCCATTTGGTGAACTCGTCGACCGTAACCAGGATATGCGTCATGCCTCCTCGCGCCCGCTTGAACATTCCCACCATATCCAGACACCAAACAGCAAATGGCCAGGTGATTGGAATAGTCTTGAGCTCGGACAGCGGCATATGAATCTTGCTGGCGTATTTCTGACAGCCGTTACACTTCCTCACTATGTCTTCTGCCTCCTGTAGTGCACTCGGCCAATAGAAACCATGACGGAAAGCTTTGGCCACTAGCGTTCTCGAAGATGCGTGATGGCCACACTCTCCCTGATGAATATCCCGGAGTATTTCTTGCCCTTCTTCCGGTTCGACGCATCGCTGTAGGACGTTAGTGATGCTCCTCTTGTAAAGCTCGCCATTGGTGATGGTGTACGCCTTCGCCCTTCTCTGAATTTGTCTTGCCAACACTTCCTCTTCCGGGAGATTCCCATCTTTGAGGTAAGACATTATCGGTTGCGCCCAAGCCGACACAGGACGAGTAGTGAAAATCGGCTCATCCGTTAAATCTATATCCATTGTCTCAACCGCCATTGCTTCTGCCGAATTAAGGCACCCAGTCCCCGGGTTACTGGAACTGTTGCCACTGTCAATGTCCATGGGGGTGACGTCGGCCTCTGAGCTCGTCGGGATAAATATGGACTCCGATTCTGGTGATGGCTTGATGGATGGCTTGCGTAAATGCTCTAACGCCACACTAGCCGGAATAGCCTGTCGTGTTGAGCCGATTTTCGTCAATGTGTCGGCTGCCTCATTTTCCGCCCGCGGTATATGATGAAACTCACATCCTTCGAAATGGTTGCTGATCTTCTGAACACGGAAACGGTATAGCGCCATATTGGCATCCAATGCATCCCAATTGCTAGAGACTTGCTGGACGACCAGATCGGAATCACCAAAACCCTGAATCTGGCGGACTCCAATTTCTTTCGCCATTTTCAGTCCGTGCACAAGTGCCTCATACTCAGCAACATTGTTGGATGCTGCGAAGTGAATTTGCAATACGTAAGTTGGTCGCGCTTTGGCGAGGTCAGAACTATGCCGGCACCAAGCCCACTTTTCATCTTAAAGCCATCAAAATGCATTTTCCAGTAGTTAGTTTCCGGGGGCGGTGGCTCATACTCCATCTCGGCCCAATCCACCAAGAAATCCGCCAAAGCCTGAGATTTCACGGCATCCCGTCTGTCGTACTGCAGCGCATAGAGTGCCAACTCGACAGCCCATGTTGCGACTCGGCCGCTCGCGCCTTTGTTACTCAAGATTTCCGAGACGGGCGCGTCACATATAACTCGGATCTGATGTGCCTCAAAGTAATGCTTTAGCTTCTTTGCCGCCATATATACGCCATACGCCATTTTCTGGTAGTGGGGATAATTTTGCTTGGACGACGATAACACCTCACTCAAGTAATACGCTGGCCTCTACACCGACTTGCAGTTTTCATCCCTTTCCACTACGATCACGGCACTAACGACTCAGTTCCTTGCTGCTATGTATAACAATATAGGCTCCTTCTCCATTGGCGAGGCTAATATTGGTGCCGTAGCAATCATCTTCTTCAGCTCTTAAAAAGCTAGGTCTGCCTGTGGCGTCCACACAAATTTGTCGGTTTTCTTCATTAGCTGGTATAAGGGCATAGCCTTTTCACCTAGCCGACTAACGAAACGACTCAGCGATGCTAGGCATCCAGTGAATTTCTGCACATCTTTGAGGCACTTTAGCAATTTCATTCTTTCTATAGCGGCAATTTTCACATGGTTCGTTTCTATACCTCGGCTTGATACCAGGAACCCAAGCAATTTTCCTGCCGGCACACCGAACGTGCATTTGGCCGGATTCAGTTTCATTCGGAATCTCCTCAGATTTGCGAATGTTTCCCGGATATCATCCAGGAGCGTGGCGCTTGGTTTGGTTTTTATGACGACATCGTCGACATATACCTGCACATTTTTGCCGAGTTGATCGTGCAAGCATTTTTGCATGCACCTTTGATAAGTGGACCCTGCATTTCTCAAACCAAACGGCATAGTGCGATAGCAATAAGCTCCGAACGGGGTGATAAATGATGTCTTTATTTGATCATTAGGGTTCAGTGGTATCTGGTCAAAACCAGAGTATGCGTCTACAAAAGACAGCAACTCACACCCGGCAGTGGAGTCGATCACTTGATCGATCCGAGGTAACGAAAATGGATCCTTGGGACATGCCTTGTTTAGGCTGGTGTAGTCGATACACATGCGCCACACCTTGGCAGCAGTTGGGTTGTCTTTCTTCTTCTCGACCATGACCGGGTTTGCTAGCCAATCGGAATGCAACACTTCCATGATAAAGCCGGGAGCTAGAAGCCGGGATACCTCTTCCGATATGACTTTCCTTTTGTCGTCAGCGAAGCGTCGAAGGGGCTGCTTCATCGGTCTTGCATCTGGTCTGACATGCAATGAGTGCTCAGCCAACTCCCTCAGCACACCTGGCAGGTCTTGAGTTGACCATGCGAAGATATCCCGATTCTCACGGAGGAAGCTGCTGAGCTTGCCTTCCTATTTCTCTCCCAGGCCGGCACCAATGATGACGGTGCGGTCCGGTAACTCGCTGTCAACCTGTACCTTCTTTGTCTCTTTGGCTGCCTGAAAGGCCACACTTCCATGGGGATTGGTCATAGCCGGCAGGCCAATTTGTGCCGCCTGAGCCATCGCAACAGCGTCTTGTAACTTCTTTTTCTCGCCAGCGATGACCAGTGACTCGGCCAAAGCAAACCCACCGCTGCACATTCCATTGAGCGTTTGTAGTTGCCAGTGATAGTTATGGTACCATTTGGTCACGGCATCTTCATCTTCAGATAACCAAAGTGAGTAGTAACCATGAACTTGGCGAGTGCCGGTCTGCCAAGCAGCCCATGGTACGGACTACTAAGGTGCACCACCTCAAACACTAGGTTTTCGGTCCGACAGTTCTCCCTGGTGCCGAATAAAATGTCCACTCAGATCTTGCCTACCAGAGCACAAGACACTCCCGGCACAATACCGTGAAAGATAGTCTGGCTGGGCTCAAGCATGTTATCTGTAATGCCGAGCCTAAGCATCGTGTCCCGGTACAGGATATTGATGCTGCTCCCATTATCAATGAGAACCCGAGTGAACTTGACGTTAATGTCGGGCCCGATGAGTGTCGGGTCGACCACTAGGGCATATCCGCCAAGATTGGGCATAACCTTGGGATGGTCTGCTCAGTTCCAGTTGATCTCCTGCTCCGACCAATACATGAACTTTGGAACAACCGGCATAACAGCATTGACCTCCAATCTCTCGCCTGCGCTGACTTTGCTTGTCAGTGGGCTCAGTGATGAAAATCATGTAGCTCTGGTGATGCTCCTTGTGCTCATTTCTCCCGGCATACCCCAGGATTTCTTGTTCTTCCACCTGGTTGACTGCATTGTTTGCCTAAGGGGTTCCCTGGATCTGTGCGTTTGCGCCTGTGAGCGGTGGAGGAGGGGGTAACCGACTTGCTTCGCCCTTCTCGACCCGCTGCATCCAGCTGCATTGCCGCGTTGTGTGGTTCGCCGGTGAAAGATCGGTATGGTCGACTAGAAGGGGGGGGGGTGAATAGGCGAGACGAACAAATTTTAACTTTTCCTTTTCTTGAAAGATACAAACACTTAATCCTAGGGCTTTCTAAATTCTCTAAGGTGAATGTAACCCTAGTATGAAGTGCAATAGCCGAAGCACTAGCCGAACCAAAGTATTGACAATGAAGTAAAACAAGTAAGTAAAGGGGGCAGATATGATACCACACGGGAAGATGAAGATTTCACCAGAGTTTCACCTATTGGGATCGGTGTACGTCTTCGTTTGGAGGAGTGCTCTCCCACAAAGGGAGAGACGCCACGAAGGCTCACTGTATTCTCCAACTCACCACACCACAAAGGTGGGATGAGCTCTCACAACACCACAAAAACGAAGTGAGTTCCACTAATGGTTTCCTTGAAGGCGAATGCCAAACCATTACAAACAAGGAGAAGGGCACAAATCCACAACTCAATTGGATGCTCCTTCCCAAATCCTCAAACATCTCCTCACAAGATTGGAGTGCTTGAAGAGACACCTTCTGGCTAGGGATCCCAAAATCTCAAGTGTAACAAAATCCACCAAGGAAAACGAGAGGAATCAACTTTTGATTTGGTGAAACCCTAGATCAAGCTCTTCTCAACCCTTCCTCAAAGTATTAGCTAGAGGGAAGCACTAGGGAGAGAGATCTCGAGATTTGAAGCTTTAGAGGTGAAGAACGCTTGCAGGAATGGGGATAAGAACCGTTGGGAAGACCCCCTTTTATAGGAGTCCCCGATTTCTGCCCGTTATGTGCTGTTTCTGCACTGGGCGGTACTACCGCTTGCTCAAGCGGTACTACCTCGAGCGGTAGTGCAGCACCGGTACCGTGCCAGTGCCGCTATATGTCAGTAGCGTTTTGCTACCACAAAGCACTGGTGCGGTGCCGCGAACGGTACTACCGGCCTGGGCAAGGCAGTACTGCCGCCCTGGAATGAACACATGCAGAATCCCTTTGGTTAAGTGATAGGTTTTAGCTATCCTTCACGGGTGGGATTGAGGCTATCTGGTGGGTGCAATTTGGTGGTTGTGTGTACGTGAAATTGATTCACCCAAGCCTTCCCAGATGAACTCCCTCTTTATAGTACGGATTTTCCTATGACTCAATATAAACAAAAAGCCGAAATCCTTCTACGCTTTTTTCCTTTGAGGGCAACGAACCGCTTTGCTTGATTCTATATAATTTCTGAAAACACTTAGCATACGGTTAGTCCAACTATTAAGTTGTCATTAACACCAAAACTCATTAGGAATCGAAATGCCCTTTCAGCCGGCTTGTTGGGGTTTGTTGTGTGAAAACGACAAGGCTGATCCAACATCACCTCGAACGTATACTTCGGCTTATCCTGCCAAGGCTTCTTTTGTTCTCCCTTCTTGACCCATTGCCGATTTCCTCTTTTCTAACGCTGGCTGGAGCTGGCATCAGGTTGATCCTGAATTGCAGCGACATGGGCTGGCCCATACCGGTAATCCGGCCTATCATCTCTTCTCTTGTTGCGATGATCTTGACGATCGTTCCTACGGAATGCCCCGGCAGGATTGTATGTCGGCTGCTCCCTTTGTGATTCTGCCGGCATCAGCGATGGCTGAGTCGGATCGCCAAACGCATACATGTCAGCTATTCTGATCCTCTCAGATAGAGTGGCTGGCATCTCTCTTTGTAGCTTCTGCCACCGCATGCTGTCGTGTCGGCATCCTTGGGCAAACCAGGCTATGGCTTGCGATTCCACTATCCCTTCGCAGGAATTGCGGAGATTGTTCCACCTTGTCAGGTAATCTTGGTCAGTCTCGTTGTCTCTTTGCTTGCACATGGACAACTGTTGAGGACGATTTGGCCTCTTAGAAGTGCTAGTGAAATTGCTGACAAAAGCATCCTCGAAGTCTATCCAGCAATTGATGCTGCCCTCCGGCAAGTTGTTCAGTCATATCTTTGCCTGCCCTACCAGCATCTGGGGTACATAACATACTGCCCATCTGCGGTTGCCACCTTCCACGCTCACCGCCGTGACATAGTCTTCCAACCAATCTTCCGGCTTAGTGCTGCCGTCATACGTTCTTGTACCCTTGGGCAACTGGAAACCCGGGGCTGGTCTCTCCCTCATGATCCGATGCGCAAAGCAACGCGGTCCCGGAGGGCCTTGCTCCTCTAGAAGCTTGGACAAATAAATTCTGTCAAGCCGATGTCGGGCATCCAGAGGTGATACTTGTCTGTTCCCAACTCGGGCACTGAGCGGGCCGAGATTGTCACGCTCTCGCCTGATATAACCCTCGTCTCCCATAGCCGAGTACCCGTCATCGTAACGGTCATACCGGCAATCTTCACCTAGATAGGGGGGGTTGCGCCAGACACCCTGCTGACCTGCAACAGTATTGGGTGCCGGACCCCGAGGTCGGTGTCCATGATCAAACGTGTAACGTTCTTGCTGGTCTCGGCGATTGTCGCCGGGACGCAGGCCGCTTTGGCTGTCATCAACCCTTAAGACTATCTGTTTCTCTGCCAGAGCTGGGTCATAACACTCCAGCTGCTTATTCCAGCCAGAGTTTACGCTTTTGTCCCGTTTGCCACCAGGTGAGGACGCTTGCTTGTCAACGCGGCCGCCGGCATCTGCAGCCGAGTGAATAACCTGAGACGCACCGGGTTTGCCGTGCATTCTCATATATGCCTCATTCTGCTCATTTTCTGTTTGGAGCAGCTCTTTCACACGCAGTTGCTGCTGCCGAAGTGCCTCTCCCGTAAGATTCGGCAACTCCTCGGCCGCAGCCTCGGCAGCCCTGAGTTTTTTGACAGGGGTATTGTATTTCGGCTTCAGTGCCGAGGCAAAACTAGCCGACACTGCTGGCGCACCCCTACCATCTCTTGTCATCTCGACATTCAAATTCTTGCCACGGTTACGCACCTCCCCAACTCGGTTAGGGTTAGTAAACGCAATAGAACTAAGACCATGGGCTTTGTTATACTCACAGAGCGAGATGTCGAGCTGTTATCAAGCTTTAGCGACGTCGACTGCTTCCTTCAGCAGCTTCTGTCTCTCCAGCTCCAACTCTGCCTACAGCGGGGCCGGATTAGCGTTCGACGCTACCGGCGCGGTCAGCCGTTCGGTGGAGGCCTGGATCTGAGTTGGCTTCGGCGGCAGAGCCGATGTGCCGGCTTGAGAGGCGATGTTCTCCGGCTTCTCCAAGGGGAGCTTCGCCATTCTGCCAGACTTGGTTGGGACCGCTCCACTTCCTGCAGCGTCCATTCCTGCATCAACACCATGAGCCGTTACCATGACCTCCACACGGTCAGCGGGGCGGTCGGCGTGCCGGCCGCGAACCTTGCAGACGGCGCGAGGATCTTCGGCCATCACCACCTGCTCTAGGTACCTGCAGGGACTGTCAGTAGCAACATAAACCTCGTGCATGCCAAAGTTGATGAAGCGGCCTGCACAGGGAAGCGGTGCGCCGTTGAAGCAGCCCGCGTTGTTGTCGATGAAGCCCAGAGAGCCGAATCTCTGGACCAAATCAGAGACCACGCGCTCTCCGGTGATGAGGAAGCTTCCCGTCCGGATGAAAACCCCAGCTAGCACCACTGCTAGCCCCACGGTGGGCGCCAACTGTCGTGGTGGAGTCACGACAGATGCCATAGGATGGCTTAACTTGGGGCCGATGGACGATGGAGGATCCGGAGGAGGGAGGATGTGAAGGGAAATACGCACAAGTTGCGCAAGCACACATGGATTTACCCAGGTTCGAAGCCCTCTTGCCGAGGTAAGACTCCTACTCCTGCTTTGTTGTATTAGCCGAGATAGAGAAGCTATACAATGGCGCTCCTTGAGCTGTATTCTTGGGGAAAAAGAAGAAGAAGGGGAAACCCTAGATGTCTAAGTGCACCCTCCTCTTCTACTGAGGGGTAAGGTTCTATTTAAAGGCCGCCCATGTCACACTGACATGTGGGCCGAGTCTAACGTCATCTTCTTTGGGCCCCACCCGGCACGCATCTTGGTTCCCTTCGGGTGGCACCGTAGGGGACAACACAACTTTACTTTTTCCTGGCACCCTGCAGAAAGTACCGCTATCCTCTGCCGGCTTCCGTCAGAGATTCTCTTTCGGTGCTTCCTCTCTGCAGTCGCCTAGCGTCAGTACGTAGGCGCTAACCGCTTTTTCTGAGATGATGATGGCGCTGCTTTACTTTGCACCGCGTGGTCAGGATAAGACCGTTGAGAGATCTCGGCTATCGCCGGTATCAAGGTGCTCGTCCTTATCCTGCAAACTCATAAGACAAAATAGCCATGCCGGCATACGCTCGGGATGCCAGCTTAGTGTTAGTTGACTTTACGATGCCGGCATATATAACTATGCCAGCCTTGCCTCCGTCATCTCGGCTAGAGTTGTGTCGCCATGACCCTACCTGGGGTCATCCCCCCGACATCGGCGGCTACGTGCGCAAGCGTGTCGTGTTGCGAATATCAACTAGGGTTGAGAATTGTTGCATTGGCAACGAGGGAACAGCCAGAGATTCGTCAGCGTCTCGCGAGTTATCATCCATCAACAACGAGCTCAACGAGAGGATCGGGCTACTCCTTATCAGGAAGTCCTTGGGGTGTGGTTCAGAGCAAGTGGACGGGGCTTGGCGCGAGAAGGTGCAGGCGTGGGCGAAGATTCGGCGTTGATTTCTCTGCGTGCGTGCGTTCGGGAGAACGACCAGGGGAGGAAGACGAAGCCTCAGGGACGCGGTGGAGGACGTGGTCGTCGCTGGCATGCTGGAGCGCGGCCACCGCTCCCCGCACGTCGGACCCGGCCATCCAGATCGCCGGCAAAACCACGAGCGGGCCATGAGCCGGTCCGTCTTACAAAGCCCATTGGCGAGCTCCATGGCCATTGCGGCGTCGCCCGCCTCGCGCTGTTCGATTTCGATGGCTGGGCACCCGAGTAGATCGCGTTGTTATTGTTGTTGGAGGCAGAGCGGGGTGGTTGGGGGATGGCGGAGCTTGTCGATGGCGGCGGCCACATGGCAGCACATCTCGTATGAACCCCGTGTATCCGCGTCTCCCTTCGAGTCCACCGGCGGTTGGGAGGGTCCCATCGGGCCGGCGGAAGCTAGCGCTGCCGGGAGGAGGGGCCGTTTTGCCAGAGTGGACCTCCATGATGCCCGTTGCATGGTCGGCACCCACTTAGTCGAGGATGCAGCTGAGGCGGGTTGGGGTTTGGTGGCCGGCATCGAGCATATCTGCTAGGCTGAGTGGATTGGCATGCGCGACGGAGTCGAGGGCGAGAAGACGCAGGAAGGAGAGGAAAGGAGAGAATGGGTGGGTCCGGCAATGGAGAGAGAGGATGGCTTAACGGGCTATCGGGGCGGGTCAGGTTTGTCTGACGTGTCGCCTGACATGTGGGCCCGACCTGTAAGAAAAACTGTCAACTCGCCTAAACACGTCATTTCGGACTTGTTATTACATTGTGACCGGAAAAGTATGGTTTTTCGGTCAAATTAGCAAAAGTGCTGCCCACGTGAGAACGTTGCCCCGAAATGTGTAGTTTTGTGAAATTTACTCAAATATTGATCAAGATTACAAGCACAGTGTAGTACAGTAACATCTGGCCACAACAGAATTATGGTTCCATTTCGGCCCGAGCAAGAACCATGCAAGATAACTAAATCGCTGACTTGTAAAGAACACAGGTAATCCTAATTAAGCTATAACTGACTACACAAATGTTGATTGAAAGTTAATTGTGCAGAGACTCAGGTGAGCAGCAATCTTAACTTCAAGGTGACACTTAGTTATGATGTCTTCGGGCGGGGAGTGGTGTCGTTGTACCCGATACCCTTCCGTTTCGTCGGGAAGATCATGAACACGAAGCTGGACAGGAACGCCATGCCCAACGGCAGGTTCTTGAGCAGCTCCTCCGTGTTCCTCCCGGGGTTCCGGCCGAAGAAGCAATTCTGTAGCGCCACGTCGCTGAAGGCCACGACGAGGAAGACCACTGCCGTGAAGAAGGCGTGCATGAAGTCGAGCGGCCGCAGGCGCAGCCTCGCGAACTCCTCGGGGCCCCACTCCCGTTTCTCCTCGTCGCTGGAGAAGTTGAACACGTTGAAGCCTCCGGGCGTGGCCACGCCGTAGTAGAGCTTCCCGTCGCGGCCGAGGACGCTGTCGGTGAAGGAGAAGAAGAGGGAGAAGAGGGCGAGGACGGCGACCAGCGCCGCCGTGAGCCACTGGTTGGATCCCGCGCAGTCGCCGCGGTTGGTGAAGGACGGGGACAGCGCCTGGTACGCCAGCACCGAGCCCGTCGGCAGGAGCTGCGCGAGGTTCGCGGCGCTTGACATCACCTTGTCCGTCGCAGTGGCTGCTGCTGGTGCTGCTGGCGGTGCTGTGGTCGGGTCAGCCTCGCCCTTTGGCGTCGTGGTTAGGGCTGCTGCTGCGGCTGCCGCGGCCGTCGGCGTGGCTTCGCCGTTTGTGGAGGAGGCATGATCGACCTGGATCACGGTGGACGACGGTGAAGATGCTGCCATCGTGTGGTGGTCGAGTAGGAATATCCTGAGCTGTTCCATTCGTGTGGCTACGCCGATGTCTGTGTTTATATAGGTAGAGGGTGTAGAGGGTGAATCCGGCCTTGCGAATGGTTCCAAGTTCAATGGTAAATTGGCACGCGCGCGCACGCGCGTTGATTTTCTCTGCATGGTCATATTGCACGCTGAAGGGCTGTACATATGTTGACTTCAACTCTTTTATGCGTGGAATAATATATGTCTCTTTACATTTACAGGCTACTATGTGCCTACTTGGAACTCTCTCTAGATTTTTATTCATACAAGTTGTAACCAATACGTACGTAATACGTATGGTTTTACTAGTACGCTACGTAACATCTACGCAGCCGTACGTAGAAAACAAAAGTCTGCCGTTTTGACCGTGATTAGCAAGTAGTCCCTCCGTCCAATAAAAAATGTCTTAACTTTGACTAAATTTGAATGCATCTATACATTAAGTCATGTCTAGATACATCTAAATTTTAACAAACTTGAGACATTTTTTGTTGGACGGAAGGAGTACGTATTCTTATGCGAAGGTGAGCTGGACACAGAACCTAGTTATTTATTTTTATGTAGAAACATCGTACTCTACATGTCATATTGACAATGACATCACACGTGTATTTCCCCGCAAAATGAATAAATACTGTGCATATACTGGCATGGTTCTGGTCTCTGCAAACTGTTTTACTACGTGTACCAAGAGAAAACTCCGAGTCATCATGCATGTACAAAAATTTCTTTGTGGATTTTTTTTAGGGAAAGCCGTAGGTTAAAACCTACTACTCTCTCCGATCCATATTACTTGTCTCAAATTTGTCTAAATATGCATTTATCTATGTTTAAAAGACGTCTAGATACATGTAATATTTTGACAAGTAATATGTATCGGAGGAAGTAGAAATTTTTACTAAATAGATTGTCTAACTACATGGAGGAAATGTACATGAGAAAAAGAACGAAAAAACAATGAGTCAATCGATTCTCTTAAATTAGCATAGCTCTTTCTTCTTGCCCATCATGTAGTATGGATTCTAGATTGTTGGTTGATTCGGCACTCGGAGCAGGCTGACTACTGTAGTTTATTGTGATATGATCCTAACACGCTCTTCAAGTAGAAGTAGGAGTCACACGGGTGTCAGACATATCCATTAGTTTATGGATTTGAGTAGGAGCATTTCCTACAAGATTGAGTTCTCAAATATCCTGCTGCATCTAAAGAGGTTGGCCTGGACCAGGGTGCAAAATCAATGCTTCGCGTCTCTCGGGTCGTCCTCCAAGCGACCGTATCACTAACCGATCACTGGCGGGCGTTCTTAGGAGCCCGACACTGATGAGTTTTGGCCGCAATAAAAAAAGCTCACGGCTAGCATATAATTATACCGGCCCATGATTCTAAACATCGTCGCATGTAGGCAGGCAGCACATTCCGTTGTACCCAAAGCAACAAATCCCAAATCACATATCAAATCCATCAGGGATTACAAACAGGCAAAATCTAAAAAAAAACAAAAAATTCGCCAACGCTGGGGAAGCCTTACCATACCGTCCCTGGAACAAACACAACAGAGAGAACACAACAGAGAGAAATCAATCATTGGTAAACGCAAGAGAGAGAGAGAGAGAGAATGGAGAGACGGAGAGAGAGGGAAAGAGAAGAAGAGACTCACCGACGGGATAGAGGCAAGCCGGATCCCGTCCGCTCCAGCGCCCTCTTGACCCGCCCCCGCCGCTCACACCCCACCGCGCCGCGACGCTCGCCGGCGACGTGGACGTCCTCCCCTCCTGAACACTAGCACAACTGGTACATCCTCTCCATGCGCGGCGCTTCATGGCTGCAGAAAAAAGAGAGAAATCATAGAGGGAGAGAGAGATCAGAGAGAGATGGAAACTCACCGACAGATCCGCCACTGCTGCTTCTCCTGGCACCTTGCGAGACGGAGGAAGGGAGAGGGGCGGCATGCTGGTGTGGAGGAAGGGAGAGGGGCGGCGGCTGGTGTGGAGGAAGGCACAGGGCGGGGCTGGTGTGGAGACAGGAAAGAGGAGGAGGAGGAGATGTCTGTGCGGCTGGGGAGGGGACGAGAATCGGAGGAGGGAGAGATGTGCGGCAGCTGGGGAGGGGATGACCGGCATAGATGTAGATGTAAAGCTGTCCACTGATGTGTGTTTTTGTGATTTTTGCAATTTTTTATCTTTGGCCGTTAGTGGCACGCTTTCCGGTGCCGTCACTCATCAGGGTTCATCAGTGACGTGTGTTGGGCACTTGTCACTGCTGAAGGTTCATCAGTGACGGACGTGGTACGCCTACCACTGATGAGGGGTCATCAGTGACGGGCGTTATGTGTCCGTCACTGATGAGAGGTTCATCAGTGACATGCGTGATATGCCTGGGACTGATGAGGTTCATCAGTGGCGGCCAAAAAAGGCCCGTCACTCATGACCGGCCACTTATATTGCGTTTTGTAGTAGTGGACATGGGACGCGAACCCTAGCTCGCCGCTGCCAGCCCCTTCTCCGTCCCTTCTCTCCCCTCGCCGCCGCTGAGGTGCTCGCCGGCTTCAGTCGGGGCTACCGGTGAAGGAGGCAGCGGGGTTTCCTAGCTGGTCTTCGGGTGGCCGCATTCGAGCACCGGATTGGAGGGTGTCTGGCAACGCTTGCCTTGCCTTCCTCCAGCAATCGGTCCCCTAGGCTCGCCCCCGTGGATCTGGTTGCCCCGCCTCTTGTACTTTTCAAGGAGGCTGCGGATTTACAGCAGAGGCCGGCGGTGGATTCTTCTTGGTTAAATCCTTTCCTCCACAGATAGTGTCTCTTGTACTTTTCAATTTGATGAATGGCACCTTTAGGAAGGATAAAAGTGCTCATGCGTAAGGAAGGAAGTGAAGGAAGCACTGATTTCTTTATGGAATTAACATAATAAATAGATTTATGATTCGAATAGGAGCGTCCTAAGTATCCACTGTATATTAGTGTCATTGTTGGTGCTTGCAAGGAAGACGTGCATGACGGTACTGGTGCTATATGTAGCTCATGATCGTTGAGAAGGTTTTGTTCCAAGGTTTCAGCTTCCTGACAGAGCACTACTACAAAAATGCTTATCAGTAACGGGCGTAAAACAACATCAGCGCCGGGCATCCCACCCGCCACAATCTGCATGTCAGTGATGTATGCATCACCAGTGGCGGGCACAAGGGGAGGCCCGACACTGATACAATTTTGTCCAAATAAAAAAAAGCCCGGGCCAAAGCAGCGCGCTGTTGCCCAGACCCAAACCAGCACCCGCTGCTTGCGTTGCATGCTCCACGGCGGCGGCGCGCTCCTCCACTTCATCTCCACCGCGTGGCATACCTGCAGTAGAGAGAGAGAGTGGTGAGAGAGAACGAGAAGAGAGAGAGAGAGATAGAGAGAGAGAGAGAGATAACCAAGAGGGAGATGCGTACCGGATCCGGAGGCACACTTCACGGCGGCAGCAACTCGACGGAAGCCGAGGCTGGGCAGGCGGTGGGGCAGGGACAGGCTCCTTGTCGATCTGCAAAAAAATCAGAGAGTGAATCAGAGTGAGAAACAGAGAGAGATATTAGAGATAGAGGGAGGAAAACAACAACCGATAGGAGGGGGGGATCCGAGGGCGGCCGGGTCAAGGTAGGGAGTGACGGCCGGGGTCGGGGGCGGCGGCAGCGGCCGGGGTCGGGGTCGGGGAGGGCGGCGGCGGGGCGGGGCGGGGTGGGGGGCGAGGGCGGTTGCGTGGGGCCGGGTCAGGGTGGGGGGCGGGGGGGCGGACCGGGTCGGGGTAGGGGGCGAGGCTGGCCTCGCAGGTAGAGAGAAGAGAGGGAGAGAGATGCGATCGGGAGGGAGATGGGAGGGTGGCGACGACGGTTGAGAAAGAAGGGTGGCCAGTGGGGAGTTTTATATGTGCCCCCAAACCCTAGACCAAGTTTGCGCATTAGTAGCGGGCCTTACAACAAAGCCCGCCACTGATGCGTATAAATTGTTGTATTTTCAATCTTTAATTAAAAATATCTTTGTCAATAGTGTTTGGCATGTAAAGATGCACTTTTGTGGAAAATTAGAAACATTATTATCAACTATGAAAGAGAAATGGCCATTTTGAGCCATATTAATTGTACTTACTTCACAAATTAAAATACTACATTTTTTGCATTTGAAAAATGGAAAATCATTTTTACAACCAAAACTATGTAAACCACTTTGTCAGTATTGTTTGTCATGACAAGATGCACCTTTGGGCAAAAAATGGATACATTATCATGAACTATGACGTAGAATTGGACAAACTTTTGTCATTTGGTTTAAAAATAAACCTCAACTATAGGAAATAACAAGATTGTACTACATATGTCATTTTTCAAATGTTACCGTATGATATTATTATTCCACTATGTTAAGCAAGAAAAAAAATAAGACTTCAGCAAAAAGAATCACATTTTTCTAATTTTTTATAAATTAATTATGATTTTTTTCAATCTTCAAAGGTCTTCAGGAATCATTAGTGGCGGGCCTAGACGTAAAGCCTGCCACTGATGTGTGTTTTTGTGATTTTTGCAATTTTTCATATTTGGCCGTTAGTGACGGTCTTTCTGTACCCGTCACTAATGAGGGTTCATCAGTGTTGTGCGTGGTACGCCCGTCAATGAGGGATCATCAGTGACGGCCCGTTACTGATGAGGTTCACCAGTGACGGACAGAGAAAACCCGTCACTGATGACCCGTCACTTATGAGTGTGTCGTGCGCCTCATCAGTGACGGGCGCGATATGTCCGTTACTGATGAGGTTCATCAGTGACGGGCATGGCTTTTGCATGAGGATCTGTTAAAATGGAGAGGTATACTTAAGCAATGCTTTCTTATATTATCTCGAAACGAACCGCGCTTCCTTCGAGGACAATTTGCGCGCTTAGCAAAATTTTGGGTACAAGGGTTTACTCAGAACTTTCTGTTGCTCAGCAGTCAGTCAATGAAATGTGTGTAACCAGCAGCCACGTACGAAATGATAAGGGCGTGCGTCAGCGTCAGTACTGCGTGATACGCTGTGGCCGCTGGTGCTAATTAATTAAGCGCCCGTGCAGACAATTGACGGAAAGAGACGTTGACACGGTACAAGGCATGATCGGCTGACCGACGACGAATTATGTGGTCGCTACAGATCGATATATGGTTGGAGCTTGCGGTCAAGATGTCTTCCAAGTCTCCCGTGAAAAGCAAAGAAACTTTCAGGGCCCGGGCCCGTGTTTATGACCCCATATACGACGTTGACCCACAAGCGGACGAAATGGAACGAAAGCCGCCTTTCCTACGTATCATGCCTATTTTTTCTCCGCAAGATCAAATTTGTTTGAAATGGAAGGTTAAAATATTTATCATGGAATGACGAGGCCAGAACATCAAAAAGTGCCTTCCCACGTGGATATTGCCACAAATTACCGTAGGAATTTTTGTTAACCGCAAATTTTGACAGCATTTAAATCATTCTTAATTGTGGTAGTATAAGAAAGAACTAGCATGGTGCAGAAAAACGAGTATGCAACACTGACGCATTAAAGATTTCTACCGCGTAAATCAGGAGCATGTTGTACTAATGGATCGCGGGATTATCGTCGGAAGTGCAAACCCTTGAAGCAGAAACAGAGTAGATGTCATGTGTTAATGCGGTCTAGTGGACACTTGAAAATGCGATGGGTTAACTATTAGAGTAGCTCTACTGTGCGAACTGATCCTAACTCAGATATTTGGTTTCTTGTGGTGGAACCAACCCACACAGGTTCAAGTTGCAGACTTGACATGAGTGATTGTATTTCGCTGAATTTATTTTAGGATTAACCGCGCTGTGTTTTCAGTCGGAGTGACGTACCCGTCAACTACGAGACGAAAGAGAACACTTCCATTGCTGTGTAGACCGAGCAGTTATGACAAACGCTTTCCACTTTATATTATTAGCATGAAGAGAGTTACCCCTGTGACTAAGACCGAACACAGACTACCCATACATCAAATATCAATATTAAATCAATAACGTTATGTGATTTTCTTTGACAGCAATAAAGTTGTGTTAATAGTGTAAGGTTATATCTAAAAAGAAGTGGCAGGCTGTTTCCATTACATATTTGTACACCATCTCTTCTGTGCCGCTTGAACAACGGACGATGAATATAACAACAAGGCACGCCTCCAATGGACCGCAAGCACCTACTATTTCGCACGTTTGCAATGAACAAGCTATTCTGTGTAACAAATAGCTATCTTATCTTTACTCCTACGTCACTTTCAAACTCTATCACTTGTTGGATTGGCGTCAATGATCAAAACAAGGATACATGTGAATTATAATGAGCTAATATAATACTCTCTCTGATTCTAAATTCTTGACTCAAATTTGCCCAAATATGGATGTATCTACTTTTAGAAAACGTCTAGATACATGTAATGTTTCGACAATAATTTAGGATCGAAGGGAATAAATAATAGAGCAACATTCTCTTAAACATGTAGCATTTTTTTTTGTCCATAGCAACAAGTTCTCCCGCCGTACGTCTCATGACACAACTGTCTAAATACGCACACATCTAGGCAGTAAAACGCATCTAGATGCATGCATATTTAGATAAAGTTGTGATACTAAGACGGAGGCAGTAGTTCACATTGTGCTAGTAGTTCATGCGTGTGGTCAGAACAGATTGGATCAATTCAGTGAATATTACGGGCACTTGCGATGAATGAATTTGCGCTAGCCTTTTTTTGGCTGCAGATAGTCTCGCCATTTCGGCCAATACTAGCTACAGTCAAACCTCTCAAATACTAACCCTCTAGTTCCCATTCCATAGATGTTAATTACTCACTTTGAAATATGTTCTTTTGGCAACTCCTTTGATGTTAATTACTCTGCTTTAAATATATTTTTTTCAACGAGGAAACTCCGTTTTATTTTACTTCATACACTTTCCACTGTCGATTTATAGCTTTCAATGCCAAAGCGGAAGATTCTTTTCCTTTTTCTTTTGGTGGAAAAATACAACGTGTTTCCTCAAAATACTACTAACTCTATAGTTTTCACTCCATAGATGTTTGAAATATGTTTTTGGCAACTACATTGATGTTAATTACTCTGTTTTAAATATTTTTTGAACGGGCAAACTCCTTTTATTTTACGTCGCATACTTTGCACCGTTGATTCCTTCCAGTGCCAAAACGGAAAATTATTTCCCTTTTTCTTTTTGTTAAAATACCCAAGGTGTTTTCTCAAAATCTAATTCTATAGTTTTCACTCCATAGATGTTAATTACTCTGTTTGAAAGATGTTTTTGGCAACTCCATTGATGTTAGTTACTCTGTTTTAAATATATTTTTGACGGGGAAACTCTGTCTATTTTACGTCGCATACTCTGCACCGTTGATTTATAGCTTCCAATGCCAAAACGGAAGATTCTTTTTTTTCTTTCTGTGAAAAATACAAGATTTTTCTCAAACATATAAACAATTTTTCTTTCCTTCATAATATTTTTAGTGCTCAATGGGCCATGACGTGGCGGGCCTGTTTGGAAAATCATTCGGGCGGCAGATCGACTATTCGAGTATTTCTCGCTAGGACTCCCCGGCTACGGCGAGTAGGCATGTACAACACACTGACCCTAAAAGCTTCGCGCAGGAAAGTTTAAGTTATGGGTTGTGATGGGTTGCAAGACCGTGATGATCGTGGATGCTATCAGGGATCTTCAGCAAGAATTTTTGATGGTATAGTTGATCCACCAACACTTGAAGCTCTAGCCTGTGGTGAAACTTTGTGCTTAGCCCAAGACCTCAATGCTAAGAAGATTTACATCGCATCAGATGCTGTTGTAGTGATCGAAGGAATCTCAGAAGACAGTAGATGTGTTCTTATAATGCTATTCTTGGTGAAACATGAGTTATAAGTCGTGAGCTTCTGGACGCTCGTGTTTGTTCACGAGGGGAGAGAGTCTAACAAAGACACCCTTAATGTTGTAAGCCGTGGAATGAGTCCTTATACTTTTGATAAGTGATTGCTTAATAAACACCGTGAGTATCGTTAAAAAAATAATAGCTCCTTTGACACCCCTCATTTCATTTGTTCAGATGAAATGAAATCTATTTTTATGATCTCATTTGGTTGAATTTGGATTCCGGATTCAAAAATCATGTTTGTCTGTTACATGGATTTGTAGAGTCAGAGACAATTCCAGAGAAATGATAGCATGTAGAGAGGAATTGAGGTTAGTTGTATTGTGATTCCATGAAATTGCAAATTGAATTCATGTACTCTCTTCGTCCAACAAAGAATATCTCAATTTTGACTAAATTTGAAGTCATGTCTAGATACATCCAAATTTTACCAGATTTGAAACATTTTTTGTTGGACAGAGAAAGTAGTCAATTCCGTACCAACAAGTTAGTTTCTAAAATTCAAAATGAATTTCAGTATTCTAGTTTCTAACGATGGATGCCAAACCAGCAGCTGTA
The DNA here is from genome assembly GCF_000005505.3 of Brachypodium distachyon. Lineage (NCBI taxonomy): Eukaryota > Viridiplantae > Streptophyta > Magnoliopsida > Poales > Poaceae > Brachypodium > Brachypodium distachyon. Next base: position 11,726,025 of record NC_016132.3, on the reverse strand, counting down.
AGTATAAAAGAAGAAGAAGAAAAAAGACCAGCCAGCCGCTCCGTTCCCGCCCCGCTAAACCCTCCCGACTCTTCCAGAACCTTCCGGAAGAAGATTCCGCAATCGTCGCCTGTCCTGTCCACTCCTGATGGCTGCATCGGCGTCGGCAGCGGGCGGCGAGCCCCAGAAAGAGCTCCTATCCATCATCCGCGACTTCGCCGCCGAGAAGTCCCACGGCGGTAAGCATCCTCGCGACCCTTGGGTCCTGGCCGCCGCCCGAGAAACGCACTAGGGTTTCGCGTCATCAGCTCACCCAGGTGCGACTACTCCGCTTGCGGTGCAGAGCGCACGGTTTCAGGCCTGAAGCCGAGCTCGAGGCCGCGAAGCGCGCGCGGGAGGCCGCGGAGAGGGAGCTGCAGGGGAGCCAAGTGCAGGCCTCCATCGCCGCCGCGTCAATACAGGCACTCGAGGTCTCTCCTGAGTCTCTCGCCCCGAATCGGTGAATTATGTCTCCGTTTAGTGAGCCATTTCGCCTCATTTGATCCGACATGTTTTGGTGCGTTTAGGCGACGATCTCGCATCTCCAGGAGGAAATCTCCAAGGTGGGCTCTGAGCTGGAGGCCCTTAAGGTCAGGAATGTTGGAAATCGCAGAAAATAAGGGTCCTGCTATGTTGCTTCAATATGACGCTCTTGTGTGTTGATGTTGGTGTCCATGATTGGAATTGGAACCGGCGGGGTTGCGCTTTTGGTGCTTGATGTAATGTCTCTAAAAGAGCAAGGGAGACACTGAGAGGTGCACAGAACGAACTTTGTCTATTGCATTGTTTGTGTTGTTTTTGGGTGGGGTAATTTTGTTAGTAGCAACTAAATCATACATGCGCCTGCCCTGGTTGTTTCAGAGACGAGTTCTTCAGCCAGATGCAGGAGTTGAATGCAAGGATAAGGTATGTGCTGTTTGCCAGCTATGAATCCATTATTCCTCTTTCCTGCACATGCAACCTGCTGTAGCTACTAGCTAGCGCTCATCCTTTGTTTCCTACTTTTTCTTGTTCATGTCTATTTGGTACTTGCTTTCCCTGCTATCTGAAACTTATAAGTTTCTAGTTTGCTAACTGTGTATTTCTCATCCTTTGTTTCCTACTTTTTCTTGTTCATGTCTATTTAGTACTTGCTTTCCCTGCTATCTGAATCTTATAAGTTTCTAGTTTGCTAACTATGTATTTCTCCTTTGTAGGAAATTTCAACAGATAGCTCATGTAGAATTAGCAGAGAAAAAGGGCTCTGAACTACTATCAGCAGATGGTATGCAATGTCAACTAGTAATGAATATTTGCATACATAACACTACCTATTGCTGAACCCCTTGAAGGGCCTCCTGTAAATCTGGGATGTCCAAAATATTTCTGTTTGTTTGCTTCTGCGAAGTTATTTCCTTTTCTAGAAAATAGACCATGCATATGATTGGGGTTGCAAGAATTCTACGTCTGTGTTGTGCTTTAATATTGTTTGTACCTAAAAGCTTTCTATTGTTAGTTGTGTCAATCTAATGTCTTTTTAAGGCATACAAGGCTAGGTTCCACGTAATAAGGTGGTGGCTGATAAGCTGCTCCTATATTCCATTTCTCCATAGTAAGCTAAGCCCTGATTGTTTAATAAGCTAGCAAAATGTTCCATGCAGCCATTCAGGTGTTGTGCATCTACTTATGAATCTAATTTGTTTTACTAAACTTCAAGTTACTGTGATCGTTGTTCTTCTGTGACTATTTTGTTCACCACGTCCTCTGCAATGTGTTAAGGATATGAATTGCATGATACTTGCTTCCTTTCTTATGAATCTTTTGTCACCAGTGTATTATGATTTATAGAGCTGTACACTTTTGCTGAGCTTATTCTTTTCTGTTAGACGGAAATGTTTGCCTTGGCAGGTCATAATGTCAGTGACAAGAATGAAACTATTGACTCCGAAGGTATTTTGAAAGATTTGGTTGATAAGGTGAGCAAGATTGATGCTGAGGTGCATGTCTTGGATGGAGAGTATCAAAAAGTCCTGCTCGATCATGAAAAGGTTTGTCTCCATTCTCCTCCCGAACACTGTTATCCATTTGTCATTGTCTCTTGACTATTTTATTCACAAGAGAATTTTGTTATAAAGAATTTATGTGGAAGACGGTTGAACGACAGCTAAGTTGCTCTGTATATTACCAAACTAATTTTGCGTGCTGTGGACTAATGGACTGGACGCGTGAGTATTATCTGCATTTATGTTTCTGCAAGTAAAGAAAATAATGATATTTGTCACGGTTGCAAAGCATATATTAGTTTTTTTGTATGCGCATATGACCTACCCTGTGTATTTTGAAGACATTTTTTTATGATGAAACACCTAACCCAGGGAATGTCAATGGCTGGGCCTGATATCCTACTTAGGCAGATGCTGCTGCAGTACTGGAATACAGTATTAGAACTTCTCATATTGACTGGTTTTGCAGGAATGTGCATTATTGTACTATTACTTTGGATATGAGATTTAATAGCTCTTTCACAAAAGATTCGTCTTGTCTTTCAGCTTTGTCAAGAACTGGCTGCTATCCGAGCAAAGAGGACTCTTATGGAAGCTGTGGTGGGAGAGATGAAGCTGTTGCAAGAGCTCGGGGGATATCCTTTTTACCAGCTGCCACGTCAGTTCTAAAAATCACTACGTGCTAAGTACCTTTTCTTGAGCAATCTCGCTGAGCTTTCGCTTCCGCTCCTCCTTTTCTGTTGGTGGAATCTTTCTTTGACTCCAAACAAGCGGGTTGCTGAAGCAGAGAAAGTGCATGCTTCACTCGCTGAGGAGCTGCAGAGGCGTTACGCTTGCCCTGGCTGCGGAGTCAGCAACATGGTTGAGATGGAGGAGGCGCCAGTGGTGGCAAACTAGCTACACAAGTTGCTGGACAAGTTTGGACTGGTGAATTACTCTTGTTAGGTGGTTGGTTAAATTGGTAGAAGTCATTCGATCAACTGGCTGTACACTTCGATGCATCCATGCTGTTGCTGTCTAGTGCTGAAAAACGGTGAGAAGAAATTTCATCTCTCTGTTTCTTCATTGCCCTGGTCTCGTTCGCATTCCTTCGTGTCCCTCTTCCTCTCGCTTTCACTATCTGCTCATGAGATGATGATGAGACGAACAGCTTTGAACTTTCAAGTAACACAAATTAGTTACCCCTTCCGTTTCTTTTCATAAGATATTCTAGCTAGGGCTGTTCAAAAACAGGTTAGAATAAAACCGTAAAAACCATTGATCAGCAGCCAGTTCATGTTCCTTCATTGTCCCAACAAGTGCTGCTAATCCCAATTTCGATGCAATTTTTGGTTTTGTTGGCAGAATTTGTAGCATAATTGTGGGTGTTGTGCAATGACAAAGCCTGTTAAGGGAACTCCTGAAGTTGGTATGAAATTCAGAAGTTTAGATGAGGCTTGGATGTTTTGGGTAGCATATGGGGGTCATGCAGGATTTGATGTGAGGAAAAGGTGGACGAAGAAGAGCAAAATATGATGGTAAAGTGACATCATGCAGATATGTATGTGCCAATGAAGGTATTCCGAAAAAGGTTGAAAGAGAATCCATCCAAAAGTTGTTTAGAGCTGAAACAAGAACTAACTGTGATGCTAGGATGACTCTTGCATTCGAGCGAGGGTCTGAAAATTTTAATGTAACTGATGTAGTGCTTGAACATAATCACTTCCTTCATGTGCCACAAACCTGCCACTCGATGGCATCACAACGGACAATTTCAAAACCACAAGCTTTGAAATTGAAACCGTGGATGATTCTGCAATTAGGCCAAAATCTGCACATGAGTATGCGCTAGTCGTCAAGTTGGTGGACCATTTAACCTTGGGTTCACCTACCGTGACCGCATAAATTTTTATAGAGCAAGAGGCAAAGGGAGTGGTATTTGGACAGGCTGGAAGTATGTTGAAGTATTTTCATGATAAAATTGCAGAGAACCCATCATTCCAATATGCTTTGCAATTGGATTGTGAGGAGCATATAACCAAAATATTTTGGTCTGATGCTCAAATGATCCTTGACTATGTATATTTTGGTGATGTTGTCACATTTGACACTACTTTTGGCACAAACAAAGAAAAATGGGCTGAATGTTATACGAGAGATGTATTTAGTTTAGGAGTGAGAAGCACACAACTAAGTGAGAGTTTCAATAATGCATCGGACAATTTCAAAACTACAAGCTTTGAAATTGAAACCGCAGATGATTCTGAAATTAGGCCAAAATCTGCACATGAGTATGCGCTAGTCGTCAAGTTGGTGGACCATTTAACCTTGGGTTCACCTACCGTGACCGCATAATTTTTTTATAGAGTAAGAGGCAAAGGGAGTGGTATTTGGACAGGATGGAAGTATGTTGAAGTATTTTCATGATAAAATTGCAGAGAACACATCATTCCAATATGCTTTGCAATTGTATTGTGAGGAGCATGTAACCAACATATTCTGCGCTGATGCTCAAATGATCCTTGACTATGTACATTTTGGTGATGTTGTCACATTTGACACCACTTTTGGCACAAACAAAGAAAAATGGGCTGAATGTTATACGAGAGATGTATTTAGTTTAGGAGTGAGAAGCACACAACTAAGTGAGAGTTTTGGCAATGCATTGAAGAACCATTTGAAATCGAAAAGAGAAGCAAGGAACTAAAATGTGAATTTGAGTCAAGAAAAAGGATACCAAGAATAAAAATGTGTACACCTATTTTGCTGCAACCAAGCAAAGTCTACACTGCAGTTTGTTTTGAAGCTTTCCGAAGTGAGTATGAAAGATCCATGGCTGCATGCACCATAGTATTGGATGGAGAGAACAAATATGATGTTGCTATTGGGACTTTGCATGGTGATTTAATTTTTGAGGAGGACCGCATAGTGATAGGCAATCCTCTAAACCAAACAGCTTCATGTAGTTGCGGAATGTTCAATAGGACAGGGATATCGTGTGGGCATGGTTTGAAAGTTCTTGATTTGATGAATATAAAGACTTTGCCAACACATTATGTCTTAAAAAGATGGACGAGAGAAGCACGCAAAGGAAGTGTATTGGACACGCAAAGGTATGTCATAATTTGGACACTTCATATAATGTTGTCATTCACTCGTAAACTAATCAGCTAATTTTCATTGGCAGCAACAAAAGAAAGATGATTGTGTGCACCTCCTGAACAAGTACAGAAAAATGGCAGTAACAAAGGATCAAATGTGGAGTTTGAAGGGTACAATGGCATTGACAGCTTTACACAGCTTCTGACAGTTCCTCTGTCTGCTTGTGATGATAACAATGTTCTCGATTTGTATTAGCATCTACAAGTTAGTTAGATAGTATTTTGGAAAGAGATAACTATAGTATTTTGGGATCTTTTGGGGGCTAACAACAGTATTTTGTGGGCCAAGTATACAAGTGAAATTGCCTGTTAAGTTTGTACTTGAATGAATGTTCAGTACTAGCACTTGTTGCTACATAATAATTGTTCAGATTTCTCTTTCTAGTATGCTGTTACATTATGAGTTCGGTTATGCAAACTGGAGCTACATTGTTGTATGATACTTTTTTTTAACAATATGCTATCTCTAGAATATTGTTTGTAACAGGCTGATGGGAAAGGAGATCAGGGAAAACAAACAAAGCAATTCACGTAAGGGCTGTGGGGCGTTTTTGGCTTAATTCCAGCCTGACTCAGCCTTAGCCGCTGGATGTCATTTAGACGGCAGATGGAAGGGGTAAAAGCTTTGGTGACTTACCAGAACAACTTCATCGAAGCAACCTCCGTTTGGGTGTTGGCGTGAGGAAGGGGAAAGTGTCGGCTCAGACGCACAATGGCCATGCCGGGCAGGTAAAACAGGCCGTCCTTCCCCGCCAACCAAGCCAGAAGTCAAAGAAAGAAAAAAGAAGGACGAAGATAAGCCCGATGTAGAAGAAATATCGCGGAGGCTGTGCCAATAACGCGATCTCGCCATACGTGCGGAACCACCCGATCCTGCGTTGAGATCTGCGTCAGGAGCTGTAGAAATATTTAACTAAATCCTCCACCGAGTTTATATGTCACATCCGTAGGGGTTCAGAGTACGCTAGTGTGGACTTGTGCTCAGGCTCTGACATTGTCCATCGGACGCATGCAAAGGGGTGAGAGAAAACATCCGTAAAGTATTGATTAGCCCTCGTACTTGATAGCATATTAAAGCAAAAGACTCTGGATGTGACTACCTGACACCTTTCTCTCCTCTCTCTCATTTTCTCTCTCTCACCTTTTGCATGTGACATAAAGCTCTGCACATTTTTCTTCCCATCTATTTTCTACTGCTAATGAAAATTTACACGAAAACTAATGCGCATATTTATTTTTTCTCTTATTTTTGTTTTCTTCTCTTCCTGAAATTTTGAAAGTTCATATAATGTACTCATCGGTGCATCAAGGTACATAATGGGTACATTGACGTACATCGTTAATTGCAAGTACCTGAAATTTTGAAAGTTAACATAATGTATTCATCCATATACCACAAAAAGATGGTACATTGCTCGTTTATCAATGTACTTCTGATACTGATGAGTACACGATGGTACATGATACATTAGTGCAAATAACATTAATTTTAATCATCAATGGTTCTAAGTACATTGTGGTACATGAAATGCGCTATAGATTTTTAAGTACCTTGCCAGAAAATTCAAGATTGTGTAAATCAATCTCATGTACCGGGAAAAGAAATCGCAATACCGACATCTATCTTGTCAATATTTAGTAGTGCATCAGGTACATCATGTACCAAGTAAAAATCATAGTATAAATATCGTCAAAACTTAGTACCTCGTCATGTACACATGGTACATGTCCAGATTTTAGTTGTGTATCTATGAAATTTTAATGATATATTATTTGAAATTTGTTTGGCATGGGACAAACTCAATGATACATGGAATATCAATGACATATCAATGGTGTATACATTCATTTTCTGAGCCTCAATGGTATCTTACGCAAAACCACATTTACTGTACTAACAACAACAAATTTACAACAAAATTATATCTTATTTCGGATCTAAGAAATTTACAAGAAAACAAAACAAAATCACGAGTACCCAAGAGTGGCTGGTTGTACATGATGGAAGTGCGTGAGTACAAAATCAAGTAACGGTAGAAAGCAGAACTACAAATCAATAAGTAAGCATGGAATTGTAGGTGGGCTAGTTGACAGGACAAAACACAATGTGTGCCTAACTGACACACTATGTCAAATCAACACTTCCGCACGCTCAGACCCCCAAGCAAACCATGGACGGTAGCCACCGTAGGGCGAGATCGCGTTAGCGGAACCATGTGGTTTTGCGTAAAAGAAAGGAAGGGAAACAGTACCGCACCACATGCGCCGAAGAACCGGAGGCGCACGAAGTGGAACGCAAGGCACATTGCCGCTGACGGTCCGATCCCACCAATCACAGGGTCCACGAGCAGGGACACGAAGTCACGCAGGCCAGGCTTTTTTTTTAACGCATAAAGCCTCTTTTTTCAGTTGAGGTTTAGCTTCACCCAGTCCAACGGAGGAGACTGCAAAGCAGGACAGGACGACGGAACCCGCACGACACGCACGTCCCAGAACCAACTCCCTCGGCCAGAACTGCCACATCGCGCGACCACCAACTAACCATCTACCGACACAAGGGCCCCAACCATCACCGGGCCACCTGCAGCCAGCCTGACCCAAGGCAACCACGGTAGCAAAAATAGACATGGAACGAACGCCCCGGATGACGCGAAGGAACCTGACGCCGGTGATCTAGCGGTCGGAGAACACCCATCGGCCTGGAATCGCTGAGGAGGGTAGTCTAGCATTTTAAGAGAAGAACAGGACCGCACGGCAATTACAATGCCAATGACAACAATACCCTGAACAGCAATTACTATAACTATTATCCAACGGTGAAACACAGAGTTAAAATCCAGCTCAATGTATCAGCAGCTCCCTCCTTTTCGAAAAAAAAAGCAGCTAATCAAGAGGAACAAGAGTTATTACATTGTTCACCAATAAGAGTCATGATCAGCTCTATGCATGCAGGATGCACCGCAAAGCACATTTGGACAGTCGCAGCTTTGCTGCAGATAACAAACAAAAGATTAGTTGCAGGCGCAGGGAACATAGCATTCTAAAAACCCATGGACATACCTTAGCCTCTGAGTAAGGATCATAAGAAAAGGGAATTGGAGCAGTCTGCCTGTTCAGCTGACCTTTAGGGAATGAATGAAGTGCAACTTTATCCACAATATTTCACTACAAATTAGTCACTTTGATAGGTTGAGCTATCAGACTTTGATGTATACATTTATCCAGAAATCACTGTCAATCTTATGTACATGCTATAAGAAAAAGTGTATACGCCAGAACAACTACAAGGCCTATTTACATGGTCTTGCTCTAAGTGACATTAGAGTGAAAAAAAGAGAGTCTCAAGTGGTGGCTCCTCTTGGATCAATTAAAGAACTATCAAGTCAGTCTCCTTGTAAAATACTAGGATTAGCATTTGCAAAATTGGTCCCTTTGCTGAACTGGAGGCCCTAGTCAGGCTTGGTGTACTCAAGCAGCATGTGTGGTGACCTGTAAACATTTACTAATGTCCAATATAAAACTTCTTCTACTTCTAACTCACCCTCTGCCCGTGCTGCATAGATGCCTTCACAGATGTCGAGCAACCTATAAAAGACAGGAATACAATCCTTTAGTAATATTCATTGTTCTAGCTCTCCAAATAAAATGACCGGAGGTATGAATTGTGAAGCCAGTTTGGATCAAGATATAAATTAAAATTTAAGTAAAAGATGTTCATGCCAAATAAGGAAGCTTGAGATATCAATAATGTAGATGCATCTGCATCAGAAACCATAGCATAAAATATACGAAACAGTCTATTTTACCCTCCTGAAGTATCAGGATTGTCTTGACAACCCACTTATTCAAATCAACATAGCAGAACCAGTTTTTTATGGACATGTTAAGAACTGAGAAGTGAAGGAAACAAACGCCATGCCTGCAACACAATTAAAAGGTGGAGGAATGAAGAGTTGCCATAGTAGATGACGGAAGAATCCGCGTACAGTCCAGAGTGGTTAACAAGGACTTTTGTTTCAGAACTTCAATGCTTTGAAATTCCTACACACATCCTCTGGCCTAAAAGAAGGTTCTTGTAGTAAAGCCTATGGGCTTGAGGCTCCATTTGAATGCAAGAGTTCAAGAATAAATGAATTTCTGCTGGTTTGATGCCTCAGAAAAAGTGCAGCATTTTGGAGAGACATGGACAGGGAATTTCATGATTCCTCCAATATTTGTATAGATAGGGCCATTCCATCAGAATTTTGAAGGAATTCTAGTGACCAAACACAAGATTTTTTTTCTTCCATATGATTCCAATCCGACAAAAATCGTCTGTTCTTTCGTTTCAGAGGGGGAACAAATACAGGGAAGTAAAATAAACTTTATCCTGATATATGATACCAATGCGCCCTAAAACTAAGGATGTTCCCCATGCTAATTCAGAATGCATGGCTGTCTAGCTAAGACAGATTGCAAAATCTTTTCATTCAACTTTAACGCTTCCAAAACGATAAAATGGTCACTGATATAGAACATAAAGTATCTAGAAGGCACCAGCATACCAGAAGAAACACAGTGATGCATTTTCATTCAATTTGAAGGTAACATTAAACATAAAGAAACACAGTTGATTCTAGACCCAAGGCGTTCTAGAAAAATCTCGGGGAAGGAAGGCGCTACCTTATAGCAGGAGATATGCTGGAAATGACAGCTATATCATGGTGCAAATGCAACAAAATGTCTGGTGATTATTTTTCCTTGTGAAACTTCACAAATGTAACCCATATGCATGGTTTTTAATACGTCGTCATATCTCCGTTCAGGTGACGCTATAGCATCGTGTCACCATGGATGCCATCGTGTCCACCCTTGAGAAAGAAATTGTCTGTGGTGTCGAGATGGCGTCCTGTGGCATCGCCTGGACGATTCAAACGACGCGACACTGAAAACGTGATGCTAAAGCAGCAATTAGCAGATGAGGTGCAGCGGGAGGGAAATTGCATGGCGCGCGGGGAGGAACGAGAAAAGGCAGTTGAACGGGAGGGACGGAGAGAGGAGAGGGAATCGGGTGAGACTCCTGTGAAATCAAAGTCAAAGAGACATTGGGAAAGGGAGAGGAGAGGGAATCGACTGAGTTTCCTCCCAGCGCCGGCGGCTCCTTCTCCCACCTCTCCGAGATCCAGCCTTCGAGCTTCTCATCCCCATCAGCAGCAGGTATTCCTCCCAGCTTCTCCTCTCCATCCCTTGGAGCTTGCCTGTTATGACTTCTTGATAGCTGTGTTCTATACCCCTCTCTGCTCTGCTCTATCCTCTACCCCTCTCTGCTCTCTCCCTCCCCCCGCCTTCGTTCAGGCAGAGAAGAGAATAACTCATGGAGAAGAAAGAAAGAGATGCGGTGTATCCAGCAGGCATGTGATCAGGCTTGTGAGGAAGAGTTCACAGGTTGTGCTTTGCATCCCTCTTTCTTTCTTTCTTTTACGTTTTTTTTTCTTTTTTCCATTTTGTGTGAGGCTGAGATTTTCTGCCATTGTTTTCTATGTATTTGCACAGGGTTATAATAGGCTAAGTTGTGTGCTGTGACTTAATTTAATAGGAGTGTGTGCTGTGATTTAATCTGCCATTATACTAAGTTGGTGTTGCGATTTAATTTGTCTGCCATACTAGCTTAGTACATGTGTCTATGAAGTCGTCTCGCTATAACCGTTATAATGTTGTGAAGGGGGTCGGTCGACACAGCTTGCCATACCGTTTTAAAAACTTTGTCTATATGGTAATCCATATAAACAATAATACCACAAAAACTGCCCATTCTATACATAGGTCTTAAAATGTTCACTCAGAAGAACTATTGATAGCCTCCAATTTTTTGGAATTCAAGTTAGCTCAATGCTCATAAGCAGCAAGGTACTTTCACACCAAAAATAATGTATATAATTTATTAGCTTTTCATGTAAAAAATCTAAGACTTACCGATCAATTATCATAAGTTTCTTGCCATAAGAATTAAAATGATTCTGTGATTTCATATGACTCGAACACATCAGTACATATAATTAGCCATGCGCAAGGAAATGGAACACAAGAAATGTTCATATTAATCGGTGCAACTCAGAATTCGTTCTACAGTTGGTTAAAAGATGGAAGTTGCTCAAAACAATTTAGCATACCTGTCGCATGATGGAAGATTCTCATAAGGTATCCTCATTCTCAGGTCTGAGCATTGTAGTCTAATAAATCTTGCAACAGCTAACACAAAAGTAATGTACAAACTCCATATGCTGAATTTGCTGAGTGTTTCACCAATAATGCCCTCTGAGTAGTAAAAGTATATATGATAGTTAGCAGGATATAAATAATACAGCTAAAATCAACTGTGATCTAAAAAAAGATATTCATAGACAGTCTCATGCTTCACGATGTGAACAAAAATTATTTCAGTAATTTGAAAAACATTGATATATACATACGAGGTGTCTCCTCAGACACGACAATGGCCATAGGACCATTCTGCCCTTGACAGCCTGCCAAATCTGATGGGTTTGTATCATAGAATGACCACCAAGGAGGAGTACCATTATTCAAAAGCAGTTCACCACTAACGGAATCTATCTGGAATTACAAATAGATAAAATAATTTAGCTTCAGCTTAAGAAAGATAAATAAATATCACAAAAGGCTACAAACATATTGCATACCGATGCCTCTAGTCGCCGCACTTCACCTGATCCAGTAACCCGGAAATACCTAGGGTAAGCATCGGTTATTCTGAAGCTGTTCGCAGATCCATTTAGAACTTGTTTAACATCATCTACACTCGGGCACTGCTCAACAGGTGATTCATATTTCACTAACTCCTTCCCTTTTGGTCTAGCTCTAAGAAAATCCCAATTTAAAATAAGTTCCATGTTTCCAAAAATCATTTCTGTCTCCTCAAGGGATCGAATAAATCTGGTTTGGACTGGAGGAGGCACCAACCACATTGTTGATGCATCAGGTTGGCAACAGATCAGTTGTATGTCCTCAACATTGTATCCCCCCAAGTAATCCAGAGGATCAACATCATTATAGGCCTTCAGATACTTCCAAGGTATCTTTTCACAAGCAGTTGTTTGAAAGAAGGTTAACCTTCCACCAAGAGCCTTTATGTCAATCTTAACACTGACATCAATAATGGGGTTGGCAATATTTGTGGGATTACCACTGCTGTAAATCTGAAATTTAAAACATACATGGAGAATCTGGCTTTAGACCTCCCATGAGCAAGCAATTTGTGTACCTCTGAATTGAAGGAAAATTTAATTGACTAAGGCTGATAGTAGACATTTCACTAAGAGAAGAGGATAGCTTCTAGTAAACAGAAGATGCTGATAAGGAGTAGAATGGGGTACACACACTAATTAATAAGGTTACTAGACTTCCCATGGTCCAATAAACAGTAATGCAACATTCTACTAAATAAACAATGCCCAACATCTAGCAAAACAGAAGATTCTGACGAAGTGCACAAGATATCGGGTTTAGGCAACCCCGTATTTTTTTTCAAATTGTATGAATATATTGATGTTCATGCCTTAAGAGGTTGACCTGCAATAATTAAATTACCATTTGTGGCCTGCACGAAGAAAAAGGAAAACAAGGGCTGCAGGCCCACAGATGGAAAAAAAATTGAATGAAATTTTGCAAACTCACATGTTAATGTTATAGCAGGCAAGTACATCCATGAATATTAGTACGAGTAATAATTTTGAAAGCTTAAGAGTGCTTCAACCTGACACGCTGTGCACACACACCGCGGGCATGTAATCATAAAGAGGCAGTAATTTCTTTCATGCGAGTGCAACCCAAAGGTGCACACGGTTGTGGCACATGCAAAAATGTGGTTGAAAGAACATACCAATGTGATCCGCAAAAAAAAAAGAACCAACTAATGTAACTATCCTGGAAGGTATCACATTCACGTACCAACATTGGAGCCCAAATAACACAAATAAGTACGAAGAACAGGCATATCCCACTACAGAATTTTGTCATTCTTGTTTGCTTTTCCCCATGTCGATGATTTGCCCTATTTAAAAGTGTATCACATTTCACAAGGAACAAGCTTGCATATATGTCCTCCAACTGTGCAGACCAACAAAAAAATATCAGATGGGCAATTTTGCTCTAGTGTAGAAGATAAATACAAGAAATACATGAAGATGATACATATCATCAACTTTGTACATGACAGATATTAAAAGAAAAAAATGCTATGTATTACTCCCTCCTTTTCACAAAGTTGGCGTCTTTTGTTTCGTTTAGACAAGGCTTTGATCAATGAAAACTCTATTGATATTTTTTTTGATACATGAAATTTATATCAATGGATTCACCTTTAAAAGTTTTTGCTAATGATCATGGTTTCATATCATATAACTTACATATTAACATAGTAATTCTTGGTCAAAGGCTTGTCTTAATGAAACCAAATACGCCAACCTTTGTGAAAAGGAGGGACTATTTTATAATGCAGTGCATGCACGCACAGGAATGTAGAAGAAACTGCTAGTTTGTGGGCTTATTTCATTAAGACAAAGCCTGCCTTCCAGGCTTCCACTGATGCCCTAAAATAAGTTGAATCAGGTGAGCAAGGATATTTTGGACTAATTCTCAATTCTGAGACAAGCTAGCTAGCTTGCTGAGAAACAGGACTCCAAAATGCAAGTAGGGACTTCAAAAGTATATAGCATTCAAAACAGAAAAAACTGCAGTAACGTAAAATAAACCATTTTAAACTGAGAACCAGTATTACATGTTCAGCTATTTACAGCAACGTATTAAACCTGTAATTAAAAAAAATGCTAGAGTATACAAGATAAAGGCTACAAATAGGCTTTACAATCGTCGTACTGGGGAATCATGGGACAGTAAAACAAGAATCATCATACAGGATTATATGGGTCAACAAAAACGAAACAAAATGCTGGTGTACGTTAGTACCAATTGACCATTGGTCCAAATGTATAAAAAGTAGTATCACTCACAGCAAACTACAGTACCAGGTTAATGATGCCGATAAATTTATGACAGAATTAACCATATGCTTGCTAAGCAGATAAAGAACGAATATGTACCTTAAGCCAATCATACATTGTTAACGATGTTGTCGTACAAGACCAATCAAGAACACACCGGAGCTCATACAAGAATGGTAAAGCACGGTACAGCCGGAAACCCAAGTAATTTACTTGCGTGACTTTACTGGTCAAAAATTGTCGATACAAGTTACTTTTGTTAGGGATGCCATATCTGATCTGCAAAGCCTGCAGTGCGAGGGAAATTGATTTTGTAAGGTAGATAGAACGTAGAACAAATCCTCCAACATCCCTGTGGGCTAGCTCCATTCCCCAAGCATACTCAGTGACAGAGTACGTGAAGAGCACAAGATTAAAAAGATAGAAGACAACTTTTCCCGTGGCAAATGACCACAAGTATATAATGCGGTCAACCACAATCAAGAAAAAGAGAATCTGCAAAATCAAAGGTAGTACAATCACAAACAGCTCATAAAATAGCATGCATTAGGTATCTAAGAAGAAAGTACATAAACACTCAAGTGCCATATAACAATTTCCACTAAAAGATGAGCTCACCATTAGGATGAAAACAAACTCTTTAGGAAACTGATCCTCCAGCTGATAAACTTCCAAAAATTCACTCTTGTTTTTTAAAATAGATTGATAGAACATGGCAACAAGAAAGAAAACTGCCATGTCAGCACCAAAGTAATATGCATAAAGATCAATCTCTCTTTTACCACCACCGATCACTGAGACAATTGGGTAAGGGAAATTAATTTCTTCAAAAAGGCCTGCCTTCTGTGACTCATGAATCTCCCTTTCTACATCAGCTGCTGGAGTGAGTGATTTGTACCATCCTGCTGACTGGCATTCTATAGGAGCAGCATAAACAACTTCTAGTACAGCAAGAGCCATATTAGAATTTTCTTTGCTCCGTTCAATACTTTGTATCCGAACTCGACTAGAAGAATGGCATGATGAAGGCAAGTTAGATTGACATCTTTCTTCATGGGCTGTCACAAGCACCTTATTAATTGCTGACTCTATCCTTTCTGGTTGGATTCCATCTTCTGGCCAATGGTTTACTTCCATTGTAATTTGCACAAAATAAGGAGGAGATTCTGCTCCTTGTGTTAGTGACATCCAGTATCTAGATAAGCCTCTCCCAGTCATCCTTATGAGATTTATCACAGGCAAATGCAAACTTTTTAGCCTATCTTTCCAGTGGTATGATATATAGTGCTTCTCTTCAATGTTGTTTCTTGCACTAAGAAAACTGAATTCTGTAACAGGAACCCACTCGCCATCTTTCGCTGTGATTGAGCTCTGCAGGAGAGTAGATATATATACCAAAAAGAGAGGCAATATGCTGACAACAAATGATGCCTTAATTTTATCGTCAGGAAAACCTAATCTCTGGAGAAGAGTTAAATGTATATTCAAACCACAGTGCTGGATAATAATCTGATATATATACTGTGATAGAATGTTGAGCTCAGTGTAGATCAGAACAATGACCCAAAACAAGTAACTAGGCCCATAGTTCACACAAAGAGCGTATAAGAAAAGTGCTCCAAGGTAGACCATGGACAGCAAACTGAAACTCCACAGGAAAACCAGAACAAAACAGCAATAGCAGACATAATCATAATTACTTCGCATCTGGTACCATATGTACCGAAAGATTACACCAATTGGCATGCTTGCTGAGGATTTTTCTGCAGTTACCAAGCTATCTGAATGCATTCTCGGTAACTGGCCATCTTGTGTTTCCCTCTGACTTTCCACTACATCATAAATGATACCTTCTGAGGGGTGTTCATTAGGGAGTGATTCTTCAGGATCGATATTTAAGAAGCTCACAATATTTGTAACTGCCTGGTTTCCGAATGATTGAACTTGGGAAACACCATCACCAATTAACTGCACTGCAGATTTAAGTGGGTTTTCCTTAGGTTGTCTTCTTTCCTTTTCCGTTTTGTGCAAGTTAGGATGCAGCTTGATATCACTCTCTTCAAGCTCGATAATCTCAGATGTTGAGCCCAGGGAATTTCTAGCATTATCAGCAAGCATAAATTCTTCACTTCTCCCCCTGATTGGTGATCTCAGAGTATCAGATGAGCCCTGGAACAATAAATCTCCCATGTTCTTTGTACCTGCTACAGAAAACTCAAAGGACTGTGATGACTCTGTGCTACCAATCTTATCTTTAGTTGGTGATCCAATCTCATTATCTAGCAATGGGGCATCAGTATCGCTGTATAACCTAGTAGTCCTCCTGCGCCGTAGACCATCATTTTGGGATGCATTCTCTATTGGGGTGAATGAATTCATTCTATTAAGCTGGCTTTGTAAATTGTACATCTCAGATTTCATCCTTTCCACTTGCAGGTTGCGCTGACGTTTTTGCTCTTCAGACCTGCGAAGATGCTGCAGCTGTTCAGTTTTCTTCAAAGCCTTTTTCTCCTGCTCACGGACCATAGCACCAATTTGCTCTGCTTCAAGGTATCTTGATACATAATCAAATTCACCAGAACTAAAGATGTACGATTGCACTGACACCAGTAAGAAGATCACTATCTCAACAAAAGCTGACCGTGATGTTATCTTAAAGCCATAATCATACTTGTAGAATCCAATAATTTCATAAAGATAATCTATTTGATCACACTTGCCAGAGCTAAACTGCCCAACATAAGGAGATTGATACGCCAGTGATAAAACAATAAGAGCAAAATTATACATCCGTAGATACTTGAAAATCTTATTTTTCTTCTTCAATATTTCAAGTCTCATTCGGAAGAAAACCAGAGCAAACCCAAGATAGCCAAGGTGTAGAAAATCATACTCCAGAGTACCAGTGATAGCAATTAGTGCCAAAACTATGTCTAATAAATGGCAGTAAGCATAAAGCCGAACATAATCAAGAAATGTCCAGAAGCTTTTTGTTTCCAGCGAGAGGTCCCTCCAAACAAATGCATTTTTTCTTTGGGACCTCATCTGACGATATGTATCCGAGTCCGAGAAACCAGAGAAGTGGTCAGACCGTAGCTTGAATGAGGAAAAAATGAACACGACATAGTAGCTAACCAGCATTCGAGGATCATCAGCTATTAGCCCTGCATCAAATAAATGTAACTATTAGCCCTGCATTAAATAAATGTACATATATTTTGTAAATGATTCGGTTCAAGATGAGAAGTACATAAACAATTGATTGCAGAAGTTCCAGATAGGGGAGGAATATGGACATACCTAACCAACATTTGGAACAATAATCAATGAAAATACGTGAATTTTTCCAGCATTCACGGCAATGGACTTCGATGTCATTGGTACTATGTAACCAGAGCATTCCATCTTTCCAAAGAGCAAAATACTCGAGTATTAAGACAGTGGCAAATAGAGCCACAAAAATAGGCCACAGTTTCTGGATAAGATCTCTGTTCATAAGAATGCATACAACAAGGCACAAGATGTAAAAGATCGATACAATGTTCAACAACGTAAAGCTTGCCAATAGTAACACAATCATGTTAATTTCCAGGCCTCGAAGTTTAAAAAGATTTTCGATCCAGAATGTCATGTAACTCTTAAATGTTGTCTTCTGGGTCTCAAATCTTTCTCTTTTCAGAGAAATAATCCTTTTCTTATCCCACTTGTGGCTTTCTTTTGACACTCCCCACATCTTTGCAAAAGAGTATCTTTTATCCTCATCCGAACCCTTCGTCACATTCTCGACAGATTCCGATGTCTGATAAGTGTTGCCTGAACTAAGCGATGAACTTGAGCTGCTACCCATAAGACCTTGGACTTTTGAGAACAACAAGGCAAGCCTATTTGATGAATGATTTTCCTCCCTGCCATCCATAGGATTAGCAGATGGATCGGAAGAGATAAATAGCTGGCAAGGTTCTTCCCATTTACCCTCATGTACTAGAGATGTCGGCATCAAATCTAACCAATGGAACACATTATACTGAATGGTGCAGGCCACAATCACCAAAACTTTTCCTCTGAGCCCATTTTCAACGCCCCAAAACCCAGAATCATAATGTTTCAAACCAAGAAACACAGATAAGCCATGCAACTGCTGACCAGGACACATTTGAGAAGGTTTGCATAACATTTGGAACAGGTATTCAGATGTAGCAAGAAAACCAGTATAGACAAGGTAAACCTTCGAAGGAATCCGTGACACTTTTGGTAAGGTTGAAAACACGATAAGACCTAACAGATAAGCTAGGCCAGATAAACTGATTGATGAGAGGCAAGCATAGAACACACTAATTGATAATATCTTCTCACTATGCCAAATTAGCAACCTTCTTAAGAACCCTAGAAGCCCAGATATAGAAGCATCAGAAACAATGAAGTTTTTGTCACTGTTCTGCCTTCTTTCATAGCTGTAAAGTTGCATCACAATTAGAACAGCCAATGATTGCCAAACATTTGCCAACAAAGAGGCTTCAGGATCAAATCCAAGATCAGGATACAGTTTAACCAACTTTGAGACCAAGTGCTCAAAGAATGGAGAAATACTCAGGCTGTAGGTGAAAATAAAAACCACAGCAGCATATACTTTTAATGGAAACCAAAGTCGTCTTTTTGTCTTTTCAACAAGCTGCCTTCCGATTATCCATAGTAGAAGGAAGAAAAGGTAACCAAGTGATATATAATTGGGAGTCACCAAGTATAGAGTCAAAAGAATTGTGAGGAAAGCCACATAAGTTCCATATGAGCGATATGCAGAAAGAAATTTCTGCCCGATTTTACTGAGATAAGACGCAATTTTCTTTTCTGCAAAATAGAAAGTCAATGTTGATATCAGAAAACATAAATTCAATCGCACACCATGAAAAAGTTACATAAAAGATCATGGAAGCAAAGCACTCCTACAATGGCCCTATCAGCAAAGAGCTCCCGCCACCAGGTATGGTAATAACTGACAAAATATGGCATATGAGAAATATTAACATAGTTGGACTAAGATTGCCATAGTTCATGTCGTAGTTTATTTCACAAGTATAGGTAAACAACAAAATTGATATAAATAGACATGATAGCAATGCCATACCATGTGAATTGCGGCAAACTTGGCCATCTCGTGAATTTTGGGAGCTATAAACTGAAAGGAGAACTGACTTGTTCAAACCAGCCTTTAGGATACTGAACCCAAAGGGTGGACAGGGTGTATGCCGAAGAACCGCAGAGAGAGCAAAAAGCATTTTAAAACCATGACTATGGACAGCACAGAAGCATACTATTGCACCAATCTCCATCAAATCCTTTGTTTTAGCATTATTTGATAGGCCTGCCAAATGAAGGAGAAAGCAAACTGTCTTTAAATTATGATTCAAAATAAGTAGTCAATATGTCAAAGTGCACATCCACTGTGCAGAACACACTAGACTAAACTGTCTAGGCATCGCATGATTACAACAGGAGAAAGTCAAATAAACAAAGACCACACTGTCTATTTAAGCAATGATAACATATACACAACAGTAGTCTGATACCAAGGATTTCTTTGCTCATATGTATAAAGTGATAACTTCCCTTAAAACTAAGAATGGGAACTCGTGTTACCATCCAATTGTTAAGTGTGCGATTTCCATTCATTCGATCATGGGAAGATAGCAACTCCAGCATTCCAGTTTGAGATTCAACTAATGTTGGTGGTGGCAAGCTGCATGTCGACTCAATACTGAAGTCACTGAGGAAGGGCTTATCCTCACTGGTTATGCTCACGGTGTGGCTGATCTGGAAGCAGTATAATGCTATGCAGAGGCACGTGTGTGGGCTACAGCAGGAGCCGCCGGCCTCCGAAGTGTCGCTTCCGGTAGAGCTTAGTGTTTAATGGGGTGTCGAGTTTTTAAGATGTCATTAAATCGACGCTACAACGACATTACAACAATGTGGTGTGTTAAAGTGTATAAGTGGATTGCCTAGCCCTTTCCATCAGATCAGTCTTTTGGTAGCGTCGGCTAGCGCATGAAGCTTGACATGGTGCACCTCCAGGCCATGGCGTCAGGCCTCGCGATAGACCTGGTCTGTGACGCCACAGCACAGCAGAGCAGATGCGGGGGGAGGGAAAAGAAAGCCGCGCGCACGAGGGAAAAGAAAGGGCATGCAGGAGGGGAGAGAAAGGGCGCACCGTGCGGGAGGAAAAGCCTATTCATCCAATGGGAAACAAGCCTATAAAGCTGTATGGCGAGTTGTGGCGATATATAACCGGAAACTACAGCCATATGGCTGTTTTGCCCCTGTCTGCAGACGGATGGCCGTAGGCACAGACCCTCCTAACTCCAACCATGACAAATCAACCACTCAGGATTGTGAATTACTGAGTTTACATTCTGCTATTTGTCACAGCAGCCAACTGTACAAGTGCAGATAGCAATTCTAAGCCAGAGGTGATGTGATAAACAATTTGCAATCTAACCGAGTGTGGCAAAACTATAATGGTATAAGTAATAAACCCGCACATCATTGGGCAACTCTTTGCATATCTAATGGTTAAAGATGTAATAATTGGATTCGCTGCGATTGATTTGTCGCCGCAGGCGCATGCACCAAATCACTATAGATACATGTGGGGTAGAGTTGCCTTAGGCAGGACTGGGATCCTTGGCCAAAGATCCTCCTTGTGGCACATACAGGCACTTCCAAGTACTATAGCATATTTGCATTTTGCATTAAATACCAAATGGTCATTGTACAAGTCAGGAGCATTTTGCATTAAATACCAAATGGTCATTGTACAAGTCAGGAGATGTGCTTCTACGAGGACACAATTAGACCCATGGTTACCAAACTACCTTACAGCATAAAATGTACGCACCCTCAATGCTCCAACATGCATTTATGTTCTGTGTTACATATCTGTTAGTTGTATTACGATGAAACTATTTACACGTGAATCCTACTCAATCCAAATGTATGTGACTCAGTTAGACTATGTTCTCATAATAAATGTTATTTTTAAGGTTATCAATAAGTGGCATATACTATCCCTTGATCACGGATACAAGTAACCTGATGTACCCCCCAATTAAGTGTAGATTAGATCTTTGGTTCTGGCACATTTTAATCAGTTATCATATTTCAAACGGTTACTCTTCCAAAAATCTTGTGAACTGGAGTATTATTGTACTTGAGGACTAGCTCTATTATTTTCATTCATCAACTTTGAATTTCTTTGCTATCATGTACATGAAGATGTTTTCAAATTTAGCACTGAGGTATGTGCCTTTTGGGTAGTTTATCCCTGTGTCACCCAATAGCTCCCGTCATTTAAGCCTGTTACATTTCATCTCGTGGTTTTCGTTTCAATTTTGCTAAGCTAAACTGTGCTACACTTCAGAAGCGTGCCTTAGAGCCTTGCACCTTGCGCAGAGAGGCACATGCTTCACACAGCATGATGCACATTGCCTTGTTGCCAACACCAAGGACTGCGCCTTTATGCTGTGCAGCACTGGTTGGCATCATTTTTACAAAAAAGATTACATTTATAGAGAAACAAAGACACGGAACATAGAATGCGCACCTAACTGTGAGAGTACCTCCATCGTTAGTGAACCGCTGCGCTCAAGAGCATTGGAGACTAGATCAAGCTGAAGAATGTACAGAATAGAAAAATGCACCTCACAGAATAACACTAAGAATTGGCGCAGTCTCTTGCTGATTGAGTGATTCACCAAAAACACCAAGAAAAAGCACACTGTAACAAAAATGATACTCATTAGCCATCTCAGATTATGCGTATTAATAACAGAATAACACTAAGAATTGGCTCTCTTGTTGATTGAATGATTCACCAAAAAACCCAGGAAAAAGCAAACTGAAACGAGAGTGATGTTCATTAGCCATCTCAAACTGAACGTATTAATAAGGCAAACAAATAATACGCAGATGTTAAAACAATGATTAAGCATTATAAACAAAGCAACTACCAACGCAAATAATGTATAACACAACAGTGCATATTGCAAGACTGGCTTGGTCCACTACACCGGGCAACTATATAGCAGAATAGGGCAAGGCTAGGAAGACTATAAAGAACTAGAGTTTAACAATATAACAAATGAAATGCACAAATCAACGGGACATGTTCCTCACTTTTTCCTAATCTTGTAGGACAACATAAATACATAATAATAAATTTTAAAATTAAGGATGATAAAAGAGAGAAGGAATGTTGCACCATACTGTAAACAGCATGAATAAATCCAGGTTTCATCACAAGAAGAAACAGTAACATCAACGTAATTGTGCGTGAAAGTTTGCGTAGACCCCATGCTAGCGTTGCTACAATCAAAACCATTGTATCTTCCTTCTCTGCAAAGAAGAGGCCACAAACAGATCAGTATTAAATCAACTAGGTCGTAAAATCAAGTGGAATTTGCATATCAAACATCGGACAGTAGCACTGCGATGTAACCTATTTAGATATTTTAAGATTGTGACAGATATGATGAAGGCATTAATTAGTCACATGCACCAACTTTAAGAAATATTAGGCTTCTTAACCAACACAACTGTGGTCATTTGCTCATTATTGTGTGCTTCAATGACCTGGTACTCTCAGGGGCACAGAAGCCATGGACGATGCAATCAGATCAAGCTGTCACTCGGTAACCTGATCCACTCAACACTCATTGAACTAAACAGCAACTGCAGAAAATAACCTTGCCTAGAACAGTAATGCAGGAATTTTTGTATGTGATTGACAGCAGTTGTCTGACAGATGACATTTAAGTTTAGAACTTGGATTTTTAGATTAAAAAACATTCAGGAATTGATCTCTAGTTCCAATTTGGATAACAAACAAATGATTTGAGAGCTCACCTGACATACTAGAACATAGAATGATTTGAGAGCACATCTGACATACTAGAACATAGAAACATTTTTTCCAGTATGTAGCTTTTACATTTAAAGATTTTCCAGTTTATTTAGTAGCATACATACAAGCGTCAACAGCTCACTATAAAGCCAAAGAGAATCCCGAACATCATAATCTGTTACCGAGGGGTAAACATCTAACAGCGCATCAAACACCACACCATACATGCTTACAACATAAAAATTACAACAGTTCCAAAACTTTTATCCTTCTTCACAAATCCCAACAAGACGGAGATTCCTTCCCTTCTGGGATGTGTGTGATGGCACAGAGTGACAGACCTGCTAAGATGTATCAGACACATCTGTGCTTTGCACGTGGGCCCTAACTAGGCGCAGCAGCCATAAATCAGCACATTACAGGAGCAGCATTAATTTAGAATAATTAATTACCATATTTGACTCTTCCTTTTGTAGTTCATATCTTTAGATTTCCTTTTGAACAGTTTCTACGTTTTAGGTTCTTAGCTCATTGCCCACATTACTTACCCAAGTAGACATGGGCCTAACTAGCAAGGGTAGTTTCGGTTAGTTGGGTTCTGTACTTATTTGTCAAAAACAGAGGAAATGTACAGATTTTTTTATGCGGCAGTTTCTTTTTTACTGTGATGTGGCAGTTATTTTTGAGTGCTCGTCATTGCAATGTCAACAAAAGGCATCACAAATATCCAAACATTCTTCAATGTATGACAGATTATCTATCAGAGCATAATTATACCAACTGACAGACAGGTAGCAACGAAAAGTAAACTAAAATGATTATTAACGACAATATGAATCACTTACCATCGATAAGGTGATCATCACTTGATGATGGCCCCTCCTCAGAGGTAAGGTAATGAAAAACAGAATTGTTTACAAGATTACAAAGTGCAACAAAAACTCCAAGGCAGAATTGTGCAAGTAGAAATAATCCAGGAATAGAATAATGCCAGAGCCCAACAGTTTCCCATATCATCATATCCTGCAACATTGATCTAATAAACTTTCCTGAACATAAATAGTCATAACAGAACTTGGATACATAAGTCAAGTACCTTTTGAAATCTTTTGTTGAAGAATGTGAATGCCACATTGAAGACATATGTGCTTGCTGCCCATAGCAGAATGAAAACTAGGAGTGACCCATTCAACCGATGCATTTGGAACAAAGAAGGAAAAGCATATAAAATGTATCCAACATATGCAAGGAGACCAAAAGCGCAAATACTAGTGAAGTTGAAACTCCACAAGGAAAGCGTAAGAAGCAAAACCTGCAATCATCATCAGAACTTTATATATATATGATAGGAAACTCTGAGATGTTTTCTAGTTTCGAATAAGATGCTCTTTCTGTTTTCTTAAGACAGATGCTCAAGAAATGACTCAATGAGCAAATGACAAAATGTTTGAATTCGGAAACATCAGAACATAACTTCAAAGCACGCTCGTCACTGTATCCAAGAAAACTATAATTTGATATGCCCTTCATTCTATCTTAGCCCAATTAGGAGGTAGAGTTGAGCCTATATCATGCATGACATACTACTGCAAAACCAATTTACACTTTTGAAGCAACTGATATTTGAGTTGTTAGTCAGACACAACATTAAGTATATTGTTGTTTCATTGGCCCTGCCTTATGGTTTCCGAACAAAAAAAATAGCCCATGACCAAGAATGGCAGAGAGGGTTACAACTTAAGGCATGTACAATGCAAGATACAGACACGTCATTATGGAAGCTTTTATCAGATCAATGCAAGCTCCCCTTTGTAGGTACTTAAATGATTCCATTGTTTATTACGTAGTGCTATTTATATAAATAACCCCTAATTATATACATACCGATGATACCCCACATAGCACGAAAAAAAATTGCTTTACTAAAAAACATCTCAAAGCACATGAAAATTAAATGTCCTTAGCATGAGAAAGTTCAAGAGTTACTATCTGCAGCAACACATGCAAGGATATTATCACATGTTAATACACGCATCAGGACACCTACGAGCAGACAGAGACAGAACTGCAATTTTTTTTTATAACAAGGGAATGGAGATGTATGCACTGAATGAGCAAAAAAAAAAGGCATTGAGAAGAATACCGGGAAGCCATAAGTGAAGAAATTAATGCTAAATGTTCTGAAAACTGATCCTCCCAGTAATACATTAGCATGCCTTCTGCCAGATCTGAAGTATAGAAAGTTATTCAGCACAAAATACTAGAAATGGTAAGTCTAGATAGGTTGATATTGCAGACAGTTATTTAGCTTGGTAGAAATTATTGAAAACCTCCCAAGGGCATAAGTATATTTGCAATAAAAATGAAGGAAACATAGAAGAGAAACTTGAGTGAATTATATCAGTTAGATGTATATAGTTTCATATAGCAAATGTGTAATATCACTGTTCCTACATACATATTTACCACAACAGTACGTGTGTATATACTGGCCTATGGCCTCATCGGAACATAGATTGTGTTTCCCTAACATGGTGCCAGAGCTTAGGTTAGCGTTTAGATTGCTCTCTGTCCTCCAAAGCAATTATTTTAGTCCTGATATATCTCTCTTCCCCGTATGCAAAGTACCAATCACTCCACATTATTCCTTTCTCTTGGATGAGCCTTCTGCATCCTTGCCACTGCGGCTCGTCACGCCGCCGCTAACCATCCCTCATCCCTGACCAAGCTGCCAGCACCAGAAACACCTCCTGAGCTACCACTCCCACGAACATCTCTGCCCTGCCGGGACGATCTCCTCCCAAGCTACCACCACAGTTGTGTATGAATGCCGGCACTCCACCAACCGTCTCCGCAGGCTGTTGCTGTTGCTTCCTCAGGCCGCCACAGCTCTTCCACTGCCGCCACTAATCGATAGCCGTGGACAGGAGCCATTACACCTGCTGCACGCACTTCATCGGTGCCCCTCCTTCCTCTGTTGCCTGCACTCCAGCTGGATTGCTGGACGTTGGCCAGGCAGCACCAGCCAGAACTCCAAGCCTCCAGTTGGCCCTCTGGCCTTCCCCGCTGCAGGTCCCAAAGCTTTCCCGTGCGACCTCTGGTTTGCTCTATTTTGAGATAGAGCAGCCAGATCTGGTTAACTTAAATTGTCAGCATCAGTGTGGAATTGGCACCTATACAAGCTGCTGACTTGGACATATGTGACACAACACATAGACATCAATTTCCCCTTGCTATTGTGATCAATTCCTGATTGCTATCACTTGATTCGGGACCAATTCCATGCGGTTTGCTAAGCCTGACAACAAGGTATGGCATGGTGCGCAAGAGTAAATATGATTGGACTATCTGGGTGCAAGAGGAAGAGTCAAGGGCACACAAGGATAAAATTGTTTGTCCATCTCCCTAAATCCAGTTCACCATTTAATCTCAGCACTTCAAGCACTGGAGGGCCTAAAATATTTGATACACATACTTGACAAGCCTGCACGAATGAGCAGTAATTTCAACAAGACTAATGCATTGAAAGTTAGACAGAGCAACCCCGGCAGCAGAGCACGGGGCAACAAGACTGATGCAGGGGAGACCTGATGGGATAACCCGGGTGGCAAGGTTCAACAGAGACCAAGGCCATGCCCAGGACGGACTACCTCATGATGGTGCCCCAGGAAGAAGAATCCCTGGGTGATGGTTTCAAGCCAGGCAGCCATGCATTTGGGACAGAAGCCAGAGAAGGAAGCGCGCCCCGCAGCCAGAGAAGGGACAGCAAATGGACAAAGCAGTGGCAATGGTGGCTGGATGAGCAGTGGTGGCTGCTGGGGTGGTGACAGGAGTTGAATATGTTGATGATGGAAGAAACTGGCCAGCATATTTCTTGCTTTTATTCTCATAAGCATTGTAACATAATACTCCACAGCAGTATCATTTTCCACAATAAAACTGTGATCATGATGCCATTTAGTAATTGAGCTCCTTTCTGGCGTTATTTCTCTAATTTCAACATTTGTGGTGTTAGTGAGCTAATTTCCATAATTACAAAGTACAGACGTTCATCAACTTTTGCAGCCCAAGAAACAAAAAATTTTGATAAATTAGACATACAAAACAAGATTTGCATACCGAGATTGGCGAACCAAAAATGCATTCCTGGAAGGCAGAAGGTCCTCTGTTAAGCTGTCACTTTCTAGAGACATTAGAGAATCCATTTCTTGTATGTCTTGTTTGGCTGATGACAGCTACGGTGATAGGAAAAGAGCATTAGAGATCTTTTGTCTACTCAAATGTGAAAAGCCAAAAACTCTGCAAATATGCTATCTTGACTGTAACTGGTTCTTAATTGAGAGGATTAATACAATGTTACTCCTAATAATTCAAATTGTCTCACATGTAACTTCACTTTACATTGCCTATTTTGATGCATAATGCATATCCATCAACCCATCCTACCCAAAGGAACACACTAACATCACCCCTTTTACCTGGTGGAACATGTGCCATATTATGGGTAACACTAAGTATTACATTACCAGCAATACTAGGCAAGTTGATATGCTGTGGTTGTCTCACTCAGAGGAGGCCCCTTGTACCCTGGCCTTTAATCTGCTGGTACAGCGTTCAGTAATGTATTCCAACAATCATACAAATGCATGTTGACACACAACTTCACTTCAGTTCTAATCAATCAAACATGTTTAAATAATTTAGACAAGATGTTATTCATATTCTTGCTTTAAGCCTACGCCATAAACAAATAATTAGCTGTCTTTAGTTTTGAGTTGTTTACTTACCTGTTTAACTTTCATTATGTCGACTACTGCATGTAGAATAGATAAGTAGACGCTAAGACAAATTATTCAAATTGAATGAACTAATGGTGGCAACAATGGCAGAAGTCAGTTATTTGACAGCTTATCCAATAAATTCCTACGATTCCATACTCTAGAATTATCCACGGGTCATATGAAAAGCTAAAACTGATGGCATGAGGGATTACTAAGCAAGCTTGAAAAAAAAACAAGAATGAGATAATGGGAACAAAGATGATCAGCATTACTGCCAATAACATATCACAGTTTATGTAAAAAACCATCACACGTATGTGTTCATGTTACTATATTTGAGATGCTTATATGCTTACCATGAAGTAATACACCAGAAGAGAAATACCGGAAGACAGCTCAGGCCATTCTGATTTCGAGGAAACTTTGAATAGACCAATAAAGTCGGCAAAGGCTACCACAACATAGGGAAACTTGACACGTAATTGGTAGATATAAAGTAAAAGAATGTTGAACACTGAATATATTTCAAGTAACCTCCACCACCTTCAGAATGCATTGCAAAGACAATACCACAATTATCACGACATGTGAATTGCCAATATAATAAACTGACTGATTTTTAGATGAATAAAATGACTGTTCACACCAAAGAAAAAATGTATAGAAGGTCTTACCGAAAAAGTCCAAGAAAATTGCTTGTTAAGGACCAATCCACAAGACCAATGCAGCTAAATACAAAGAATGGAAATGAAATCCAAGAAGGGTGACTGATACTAACAACTAACTGGACAGCAGGCAGCAACAAACAACATGCAACCCGCAAATGATGACCTGCAACAGTGCACGCATATTTGTTAGACAGTAGACAACAGTAAGCATTGTAGTAGTTTGTACAGTTCTTCGGGACAGACCTATAGTAAGATAAACAGATTGCCTGTTGGACTAAAAAATTCTAGGAAAACGAAATTCAAATAATAATTGAAGTAACATCATTTCCTAGTGTTGTAAACTAATGTATTACACAAAACAGTTTGAATCTCCCACTTGACAGTCAAGGAACGCTACTATTGCTTCTTCAGGTCCAAATCGATGCACATGCTGACCTATTTGCTCAATCCCAAAGTAGAAACTTAGCCAACATGAATCTTGATGAATCCTGCTTCCAAAGACTTCAACCAAAGCAAGGACAGCAGCAGATAGCTGCACGACAAGAAAATAGATAACAAATGGTGACTCCCAAGGCTGCTCCCTGCATCAATGGATACGATTAATTGCAACCAGATATTGCCCTCGCATGAGGCACATACAAACAGATGTACTCATAGATATGACCACATGCAATGACCATGCATGACACACAAAAATCAACATGAGCAAAAGCAGCGATGCATAACTTATACCTTGCAAAACCAACCAGCTTTGCCCACCAAGAATGAGCCACAATCCATCCCTTTCCCTCAATGCCCCATATTATATGAAATGTAACTTGTGCTAAAATGGCAATTGCTGAGTAAATAATTGTACACCAATATAACAGGTACAGCCTCCAAGTGTGAAAACCTTGCAGATAAGGATAGAACATTAGTCGTCTAAAATGTGGAAAAGTATTTAAAAAAAAGTTTGCATAGTCTCTAATGAATACAAAAGGTAGGACCAGTTTCTCATGTGAAAGTTGCAGTCAGACTAAGAATCTTATATAATTCAGTACCAAAGTTAATAAAATAATTTTCAAATAACTAATTTAAGCTTCTTAAAAAAATCATGCTATTTGCATTTTAGTAAATAGGTGCCTCATGTTTTGAAAAAGCTAGGGCTCACAAAAGCTTCTTTTCTGATACATAAGCTAAATTGCACCGAGCAACCAACACAGGCACAAAACATTTGCACCACATGGCATAGGCACGGTGAGAAGTTTCACCACTATGACACATGTACAAGGTGTTCGCCTAAATGCCACAAGCAGCCTTTTACAGGGAAGAGATCATGAATACAGCATGTTCATGTCGCATCGCTGTTGTGGCCACTGGAGAATACTAGCTATCATGGGAGCTCAGCCACTACTGTGTAAATAGAGGAATTTAATGAGGAGCCAATGGCTTAGTGATCATGGATAGCCAGGAGCGTGCAAACGGTGTTCGCAGCAGGGAGGACTCAATGTGTTATTGTCGCTGTTCATGTTGCAACGATTTCTCACCATCTTATTTTTCTCATAAATATGTCAACCGGTGCGGTGGTCCGTTCATCTTCGACACCTCACATGTTGAAATTTTCGCAAAAATGTATGCCCATGCGGAGACCCCAATAACTGACATACTCATCCTCTGACTACAAACTCGAAAATGCAAATCTGCCCAAGATTGCGGTAGCAGTGGTTTGACATGCTGAGGCAATATAATTCGTTGATCAGTAGCAAGGCGCAGATGTTCAACTAATATTGCTAGAACCCAAGTGGTGTCCCGTCAGCTCAAAACCAGGCCATATCATGTCAAGGCAAGTTTGATTCACAGTAGATGTTATCTAATTTGTCTGGTTTCAATAGTTGAAGGTGTGTTTCCCAGTTTTGGTGTTGACGTGAGAAAACTAAACTGATGCAAATATTCCCAAATCAAAGATCAAGTTCCCTAAAGTAGTGTTGGAACTTGAAATAGGCATCAACTAATGCAAATAAAATTGCATAGGAAAACACTAACAGCCCGTTTGGCATCCATCATTTGGACCTAGAATTATGGAATTCATTTTGAATTGAATTCCAGAAACCAACTTGTTTGGTTGGCACGGAATTGGCCACAGGAATTCAATCTCAAATTCCATGGAATCACATTATAACTAACATCAATTCCTCTCTAAAAGCCATCATTTCTCTGGAATTGTCTCTCACTCTACAAATTCATGTGGTAGACAAACATGATTTTTGAACCCGGAATTCAAATTCAACCAATGAAATCCTATCAAAAATTGGATTTCATTTCATTTCTACCAAATGAAACGAAAGAGTGGATGCCAAACAAGCTGTAAAGGTAAGGTCATCAATTAAATAATAATAATAAATCTTTAACAGCACAAGACTAGAATCATTGTCCAAGAAATCGGCCGATTCAGCGATTAATCGGCCGATTAATCGCTGATCGGCAGACCACCGTGCAGATTAACAGTTATCGCCGCAGTTAATCGCCCAAGCCGATTAATCGGTCTGACAACCAATTAATCAGGATTAATCGGCCGATTAATCAGGATTAATCCGCCGGGCAGCCCCTGCTCGAAGCCTTGAAGAGCTTCACTGATGCCTTTGCTTCCTCCCAAGCTGCTGCTGCTCCCATCCATTTTCACTGATGCCTTTGCTTCTCTTGATTTGTTTTAGATGGCTGCACCTTCCCAAGGTTCTCATGCGGCAAGTAGCCCAATATATAATTATATATTCTATATAGTATAATGGTCGACCGATTAAACCGATTAATCAGTCCGATAACCGATTAATCGCTAATCCCTACCCGACCGAGCAGTTACCGATTACCGATTTCTTGAACAAACTAGAATAACTTGTTTGAACAAGAGGCCACAGTTTTAAAGAATTGATTATAACATAGTTGTTTAAGAACAGAAGCTTATTTCTTCAGACAGCATATGTATACATCCATAGCGTAGTTTAGTGGTGAAGACATGTATTGACAATAATGCACACAGATAGCAGATATACCTCTCCTTGGAGCAACAAATCGAATAGCAAAGAAGATAGTCATATTAACGAGAGAAATCAAGCTCCAATCAAGTAAAGAAGCTGTAAAGAAAGGTGCACAATGAATGGATTAGATCAACAGGAAACAT
Organism: Brachypodium distachyon; assembly: GCF_000005505.3. Classification (NCBI taxonomy): domain Eukaryota; kingdom Viridiplantae; phylum Streptophyta; class Magnoliopsida; order Poales; family Poaceae; genus Brachypodium; species Brachypodium distachyon. The sequence continues at coordinate 11,694,393 of NC_016132.3, read as the reverse complement.
CAAATTTATATCTTTTGGAAAGACAGCATCAAACAGTCAAAGAGGCAGAGACTTTTGTGTTGTGCTTGTTGCGCTATGGCAACATAATTAGTAATGGGAAACTTTACCAATTCTAGCAAGAAAAAGCTTCGAAGTTGTTATTATATTAAAACATAGAAAACTAGATGTGTTATTGAAAATGCAGCACAAAAGCAAACAAAAGCCTGAATGGTTGACAGAACCGCCCTCGCTAACTAGCAATCCATAACCAAGACTACTGTTTCAAAACTATATTGTCATAACCAATTCCAAGAACTAGGTCTTCAAAACCAGAAAGTGTGGGTGTAATTGATCGCAGAACATATAATTATGTTTTCTAATGGTAGGTGATATATAAAAGCAGTAAGGTGTAAAGGGACCGCCAGAAGTGACATTCCTGGAAACATAATTATATGTTCTGTGAAGTTACTGACAAAGTTATCAGTGAAGTGGCATAAATCTTTTAACGAAAGTTCATTTTGGAGTGGCACTTCACTGATAACTTTGTCAATAACATTCCTGGAATTTGCAAATTGACATAGAAAGTACCATATATCAAATTTTTCCTTGCTAACAAATTATGGTCAAAATTTTGAGCTGGGAACTGAAAAGCCAAAAACAATCTAGCTTTTAAGGACAGAGGGGGTGTATGATAAGGAGCGTAACAACACTGCACAGTACGGAATTCACAACATATAGTTGGGTAATTTATCACGTTCAGGACCGTACTGCAGCAGTGGAAAAGCAGCTACCGAAATTTGATCCCTCGCCACGACCTAAACCCTAGATACCCCTCTCGAGCGAAACCGGAAGGAACCACAAATTTCCAGCTAAACGCTAATAAAAGGCATCGCGCAGCAACAGACGCAGTCAGCATTTCAAGAGGGTTCGGATCGGAGGGGGGTGGGGGAGGAGGAACCGCACCTGTCAAGAGCAAAAGCGGCAGCAGGCAGCGGCCGGCACGGCCGCCCGCTCGCCACGCCATCGCGAGCCGGCTGCAGTTCCTCTCCTGTCCCTTCTACTAGTCCGACGACGACAGCATCTCTAGGATGTGAAGCCAATCGGACCGAATTGGTTTGTGCGCGGGGAGAGAGATTGGGATTTTACGAGGATTAATTAGGGTAGCCGAGCAGATCTTACTGCTAGGTTTATATTTTCTCGCCGTTCTTTCTTTCTCAATTTTTTCTCTGGCACTCTCAAAAAAAACAAGGCTGAGTCCCAGCCTCCAACCGTAGACCGAACTACAGTGAACCGTCGGCCCGTACTCCGCAGAGAGCTGTTATCTCGTGTCAGAACTATTTTTCTTTCCCGTTGTGTTGTGGGATTCATTTCTCCACTTTGGCAAACCCCTTTACAAGACTAGTAACAGGAGAGTTTAAATGTTACTCCATCAAATCCTAAATTTTTGACTCAAATTTGTCCAAATATGAATGTATCTAATTTTAAAAAGCGTCTAGATATATGTAATATTTCGACAATAATTTAGAATCGGAGAAAATATTATTTTCTGAGTTGCAGGGAAGAGAATCAGCTTTATGAGCTCCAAAAAGTCTATGAAAGTGTGAGGTGAGACAGATATAAATAAAGTACTCCGTAGTACATTTTTATATTTCTTAAAACTTTCCGGTTGCGAAAGAGAGGGGGGAGGTGCTCTTACTTCTTCCGTGTTCGACATTAAACCATCATCATTTAAGGAAAAACTTGTATTTGCTACAAAACTCCATTGGTGAAGGCCCAACAATCCTGATAACTATATTCAACAGCAACTATAAATCGAATATTTGTCTCATCTGAAATTTATTGATAGCAAAGGTTACTACTCCCTCCGTCCAAACAAAGGATGTTTCCACTTTGACTAAATTTGAATGCATCTATACACTAAGTCATGTCTAGATACACTCAAATTTTGACAAACTTGAAACATCTTTTGGTGGATGGAGGGAGTATTTGATTTGATTTGTGAAACATTTGTCCTTGTGTTCTAATATATCTCTCCGTCCCATATTAAGTGACTTTCTGTTACATGTATGTAGACGCTTTTTAGGCATAGATACATCCATATTTTGACAAATTTGAGTCACTTAATTTGAGACGGAGGGAGTATACAAATTGCAAAATGATGTGTGATGATCTAATATCTGAGTGGACCTATGCTTCTGAATTTGGACAAATTGTGAATATTCTCCCGTACTATATGAACTACATGAATTCGAGGTAATCATCCTATTACAGAGGCCATGCCTAGCACTTCATTACTATAGGCAAAAAAATCGTCAAAGAGATTGTGGTATTTAAATCCTAGCTAGCAAAAACGGTATGTATGACCACGTGCAATAGTTAAACCTTCAAGTGTCTATATATGATCAGCCACTTATCAGACACAGTTCTTAGCTTGAACCAACAATTGTGATACTTGGCTATCACTGACAATTTAAATATTTAACATTCAAGCGCACGATAATAAAACCCTGTCAAATGGCATCTTATATGTGTCTTTAGTGCAAATAGATATGGATTCGAAATTGGATTCCACAATATTGAGAACAAAATTTTACTATACAGGATTTGATGCTTTTCATAAGGACGCGGAAAACGGTTTTGTTTCATGTTCTTAAGAACTGCATGATGCTTAACATTAAGTATGTTATGTGAAATATACAAAAGTAGTAACATGTCTATCCTTTGCCAAACATTTATTCAAGAAAGGATACTCATTTCGCTAGGTATGTACTTCTTAGGCTTGGAGATAGGTGCAATCATTTGCTATGATTCATGAATGAGGTTATGCCCTATCTTTTAGAAAAGATTGTCGATATCATTTGACCCCAGAATGTATGTAGTGCGTATTATACAATAGTTTCCTATTATTCTATACACCACAGTCATGTCTATCTATCTATCTACTTGTCAAACAATAATGTATCTCTCTCTCTATCTATTTGTTTGTCTACCTATCTATCCATCCGTCCATCTATCTATCCACCGATATATATCTATCCGTTATGTCAATCCATCCATCCATCTATCTAATAATTGTCTTGTGTATGAAAACATCTCATCCTGGCATTCGTAACTCAATATGAACGTAGGATGGTGTGTTCACCATAAATTTATGTTGCTTGGTGTGTTCATATCCTATAAAGCTAGCTACCCTTATCCGCTTGCTCCAAACAAGAAAACTAGGCTCCAGGAACTAAGAGAATTCACAAAAATCAGGTTAACTGATATGCTTTTTTCATACTGAAGAAAATCCACTCTCCTTTTCAAAATTGTTGAAGCATCCCATTTACAACTTAAGAGTATGAGTTCTTCATTTATTGTATTACCTAAAACCATGATGTGCGAAGTATTCTAGAAAAACAAGCAAAGAAAACAAATCCTTCTTTACGATATTTAATGAGGTCTCTAATCTTATATACTATACACCGAGTACATAATTATCTGATGAATAGCGAAAAATAACTCAGTCTTATAGTTCAGTGAGATCCTTAGATGGTAGAGAACAAATGATGTTTCAGAACTATTTATGAAAGTGTGTTTCTATATACTTCAAATGTTGTATGTACTACTTTGGTAACTATTTTCTAATCAAGTTATGTCAGAAATTTGAGGTTTTTGTTCTCCTATTTCATTTTGGTTCAATTCTACTCTTAACACTTACTTTCAGTTAGTACTCTTACAAAGAACTTGAAGAAATTTTACAACTGGCACAATTACGTACACTTACGTGAAAGAAAATTAGACATTATAGGAGTATTGTAACACATGGTATGATTGATTTAAAAGAGAATGCAAATGTGTTTGTATGATATACAAATTTGTTTATATTATTACTAATTTCTCGGTTGACTGAAATAATAATATATCTAGGCTGAAAAAATAATTTCACGGTTGAGCACTACTTGGTTTGATAGCTCTGTACTGTATTTTCTATGTATTGTGAGAATAGCACTACTTCGTTTGGTTTTATATGCAGTGAGCTGTTTGGCCACAAGAAAAAACTGTAGTTTTAATACTCCCAAGTCACATAATACTCCCAAGAAAAAACTGTAGATCATCAATTTGATTAATTATATATATATATATTTTTTAACAAAAAGTATATTATTAGATTCGTAATCGACAGAACTTTCTAACTATTTATTTATTTATTTATTTTATATTTAGTTAGTTAAATTGACAATTTAGGAATGCGTGCGTGCGTGCCTCGTATTATTGGACGGAGGGAGTACCATGGCATTGCTAAAAGTGAGGTATTTTTCTGTATATAAAAAAACCTGACCTGTTTATTTTCTTTTAAAGATCAAAGGAAGAAACACAAACCGACCGCTTCGCTCGGTGTTTCTCAACCACCCTCGCTCGCGACTTCCTCCAGCCGCCGCTGGCGCCGATCGTCCCCATTGCGGAGATGGAGAAAGCAAAAGCCAAAGATAAAAACGGTGAGTTCTATACCCTTTTCGCTGAAGCGCTCTCCCGTTTCTATCCTAGCCGCCGCCGTAATCCTCTGCGGCTCTGCCCTCGCCGCCGCCGCCATCCATCTCGTACGGCCCAGTAAGAATATAGCGGCTGCAACTGTGCCAGTGCCGAGCGAGACCTTCCTTCCTTCGTCTCAACACCGACCGATTGCCACGTCCTCCGCCACAAGATCCAGCCTGCTCCGTCCGTCCTTCCTAGCTCGAACGAAGCGAGCCTCTACTTCTTTCTTCTCCATCCATCCGTCTTTCTCACCCGCACCGCACGTGCTGCAGCCGCCGCCTCCTCCTTCCTGCGATCCGGACGAATCGATCGCATACTGCTTCTGCTGGTTGGCGAGGATAGTTAACAAAATTTTGTTCTTGTGCTCGGTGATCTGATCTGTGATTTAATTAAATTAAACTAGCGGCTGGCTAGCTGCTGTGCACCAACGGAACAAGCTTTCGTTGTTTTCCCAAAACTGAGAAAAACTGGGTTTTTTAGAAACTACAGTATCCTGTACCCATGGTAAAAAAATACTGTAGTTTTAGAATACCATGGTTTTCAATCTGTTTGATAGCTCAGTATTTTCTATGTATTATGAGAATACTGCAGTTTTTAGATTTACCTCAGTTTTAAATACATAAGGTGTTTGGTCACCCAAAAATACTGTGGTTTTAATACCCTGGTATTCCTAAAACTTAGGTTTTTTCTCTGTATAAAAAAAAGAACCCAGCCTCTTTATTTTTTACTGAGCATGGGAAAGAAACGACCCCCACGCAACTGCCGCTGGACCATGCTGCGCCGCCGCGCTGCGGCTGGAGCTTGCCTATTTTGTGGTTGAGAACGCAAATGGTAGAAGTACATATTTTAAGTCAGCGAATTGTTTTACTGATAAATTACTCTAATCAGCATTTCATTATTCAGATGATAGTATGACTTATACACTTGATGTACAACCCAATATGAACTATTCCCACAAAGTTCCATCACGTGTTCAAAAGAAATGGTGCTTTATATTTTATGGTCACGAGCAAGACCAGTATATACTACTATCTCCAAGTGACTCGGATTTTTCTACATACGTATGTATTAGAAGAACCTGAAGATTGAGCAAGTATCACTTGATCATAGTTCAAATTATAAGTTGGCCTACATCACCAAAAACAAGAAACAACCATCAAGGATTGACTCTGCTCATATCAAACTATTTTTCTTCTGACGTTTCGAAACTAAAAAGAATGGCAAACGGATAGAACAGAAACAAGTCTTCGAAATTTTACAAGACTAGTATATCGTCATGAAATATGTTGCTGAGTAGACATGTAGGAAAAAAAAGGATTGAAGCCAGAAGCCTCAAATGGAACACTCGGAACTGAAGGTAAAAATTGGGAGAGTGAACCTCAGTTGAGATTTCACCAAGAGTCGAGTGCAAAGAAATACAATTGCAACTGAAGGTAAATATCCAAATTAGTCATTTAAGATAGTTTACTCATGTTCTCAGAGTTCAGATAACAATAACAATCTTTTGTATACAAAAGTAAAACTAGATTTTGGCAGACACGGGGTAAGAATTAACACCAAATAAGTATGTACACAATCCCAGATTATAGAAAGGAATCTTCAGTGGTTCCCATGGTGGTTCGACAATGTCAAGATACTTTCAAGTTGTGGTTTTTCAGAATGAAAAAAGTCGAGAAGAAGGCTGCCCAGCATTTGATAGATTCATGGCCTGACTAGAAGATTTGCATGTTGTAATCTTTTATCTTCTTTTTTCCCTTGCTCCTTTCTATCCCCCTCCCTTGTTCTTCTTGCACAACCATCTTGTAAGATGAATGCCTGTTTCTGGCACTGTTTTATAAAATTAAGGTAGGGGTCTCCCCTTCCGTTTAGCTCCAAAAAAAAAATCTTCAGTGGTCTTCAGGCAAATTATGTTAATGCGTACACTGATACCTGACCTTTTATCTACTTGGCAGTGACGATCCTATAAGATTTTGGCTAGTTAGCAGTACATATGTAGCAGGCGATGTCACTAGATTCTAATTGGTGCAATAATAAACTCGTATTGGTTATCAGTTAGATGAACAACAAAGCTTTCAGGAGCAGTTATCCGGGGCTCTTTTTTAGCATAATCATGAATTAACTCAATTGGCCTAAAAACTTTTGAATACTACTGGAAATTCATAAGATATAGGGTTCTAACATACTGAAGTTTATGTTTATGAACTTCTCAAAACTACAATAACATAGAAGGTAATGGAATCTTAATGGAACATCGCCTTGTTCTTCTATCCAACTGATCTGCCCTAATGCAGTAATGCAGAACAGTGACTTTTGATGACAATAACTTCTACAGGTTACATTCTAATCTACCAAATTATAAATACTGAGATTCCAATATCTCATCATCTAAAGCCAAAATCGTAAAAAACTCTTTCCAGCAATTAGAACTTACGTATGTAACAAAGAAAAAGATCATCACATATCTTCAAATGAATCCAACTGTGAGAGCAACAACCACAGACAAGAATTGTCTGCAATGTATAATCCCATGAAACAAAAATCGAACTAACAAAAGAAAATATGATACACATTAAATTTGCTCCTATAAAGCATCTCTATTCAGCTAAGCAAGATATCATGTGTCTTTTGGAGATTCCAGAACATCATCCTCATTTCTATGAATAAAAGACCGGAAACCAGAGGGGCTGAACAGCTGACCTGAACCGCTGCTGCTGACTGACCTCTCAATGTCAGCAAGGTTTGCAACAACAGGGAGCGGCCGGTCCGGAATGATTAAAGGCCCTGGTGCTGAATCTGCCTCCAGTATCTTCACAACTTGCTCCATCGTTGGCCTGGCATGCAGCTGTGGATGTGTGCAGAGTGCTGCGACAAGTACATACTTCTCCATGACCTTAGTAGGACCAGGCTCAACCATTCCTTCTTGGATCACATCCAGTGTCTTTCCACTACGCACCAATGACCAAGCCCAATCAGCGAGCACGAAGCTCTGACCCTCACTGAGAGAGATGAAGGCTCTCTTCCCACTCATAAGCTCAAGAAGCACGACTCCAAAGCTGTAGACATCGCTTTTCTCAGTCAACTGGCCATAGAGGGCATACTCCGGAGCGACATAACCCATTGTGCCAGCAACCCGTGTGCTCACATGTGTCATCCCCTCCGGCGCAAACTTGGCCAATCCAAAATCAGCCACCTTTGCCTCGAAATCGTCATCAAGCAAGATGTTGCTAGCCTTGATATCTCTGTGAATGATAGCCGGCTGTGTGCCACGGTGCAGATAGGACAGCCCTCTTGCCATCCCAATGGCAACCTTCTGCCTCACCGGCCAGGCCATCAGGCACTCTCCGGAGCTGAACAGATGATCGTGAAGGCTGCCATTGTGCATGAGGTCACATACAATCATACGCTGGTGCCCCTCCCTCTGCGTGGTGGCAATGCAGTACCCACGGAGCGTGACGAGATTGACATGGCGTACGCTGGCCACCACCTCCACCTCGTGTGCGAACGCGGAGTCCCCGGCTGCGGAGCAGTTCTTGAAGCGCTTCACTGCCACCTCTGTGCCATCTGGGAGCACCCCCTGGTACACATTCCCAAATCCACCACGGCCAATGAGGCTTTCCCTGGTGAAGCCCCCTGTGGCCGTCTTGATCTCATCGTAGGTGAACTTGACGAGTGTGGTGCTGGCGCTGATGGACTCCATGGCCTGCGAGCGCTTGCTCCTGCTGTCCGCCCTGGCCGCAGCTAGTGCGGCCGCTGCAGCGCGCCTCCGGTGCCGTCGCAGCAAGAACCACGAACCAGCAGCCGCGGCAACCACGAGCACAAAGCCGATGCATCCAAACACGACGCCGTAGAGCCAACCAGGGGCGCCGGATCCGCCGATGGACCCAGAGCTCGCACTTAGGAGGTAGAGGCAGAAGGCGGTGTCCGGGTCGTCGGGGCCCCGCGGGCTGGCGGCGGCTCCGGCGTAGATGAAGGGGTACTGGACGCAGCCCGTGACGTTGTTCCCGCCGTCGGGGGATCCAGGAAGGAGGTAGGCCGCGGCGGCCTTGCTGAGCGAGGTGGTACAGGCGGTGCAGACCGGGACGGGGCCGAGCTCGCGGTCGCAGCTGGCGTTGATGTCCCTGCGCGCGGAGGCAGGCACGAGGCGGTCGAAGTCGGCGAGCGTGGAGACGTTGGAGCATCCGGGGGCGGAGAGCAGCGCGTCGAGCCCCCCAAGGCCGCAGGCGTCGGGCGGAGGGAGCTGGAAGGGGAGCGCGGCGCGGAGCGGCGGGAGGCAGGAGGAGGAAGCGTCAGCAGCGGGGACGAGGAAGGAGCCGGTGGCGGCGAGGTGGAGGGAGAGGAGTAGGCGGACGGACTGGAGCGCCAAGGCGCAGCGGGAGGCGTCGTCGGAGGGGGGCTGCTGCGGCCCGAGGAAGGGCCGCAGCGCGGTGAAGTTTAGCGGGCATCGTGCCGGCGGCGGCGGCGAGGTGGGCTGGGAGTGGAGCGAGGTGGGGAAGAGGAAGACGGCAAGGAGGAAGAGAAGGGGAAGATGGAGGGACATAGGAGAAGACGGGGGCTTGGGGATCAGGGTGGGGAACGGCCGGCCGCCCACCGGGGGGTGGACGGATGTTGGACCGACCACCGCCAGCCCAGCACAGCTGCCTCGAACTCTGTTCGAACGCCGGCACGGAGGAATTGATTGCGGAGACTTTCTTCTGTTGGGCTGTTGGCTACTTGCGCTCTGTGGATGAGGGAGGAGTGTGGAAGGTGGGGCCTTTTCAGGAGTATGAAATCCAAAGGAAGGTGAGTGGGTGCTGTTGGGACGGCAATGATGCGAAAGCGTCTTTTCTTTTCTCAAGGGAGTCAAATTGCGACGAAACGCCAATTTGCAACCAAAGGCTATTTCATTCATAAGAAAACAGGAAAAGTATAAGGATTTCATATAAAATTTTCCTTTGCGATACTGTTCACTCATTTGTTTCAAGGAATGGGTAAAGGGAAAAAATGGAGGAAAATGCCTTTTTGATATTTATTTTAAAGGAAAACACATGAATTTAAACATCCATTCGGACCTTTTTTTTGAATTCCTACGCACAAAAGGCGAGACAAGAGTGTTCATTTGTATAATAACTTTCCAATTGTACTTATCGATGCGGTTTGACTTTGATTTGATTGTATCGAGTTGGATTCCTGTGTTTTTCCTATTCTTGTGAATCAAATGTCCATCTTACATATTTTTTGTGTTTCTAAATATTTAGTTTTACACATGCATTCCTGTCATATTCTTGTTTTTCTTCTATTCATCAGTTTTCAAAATCCTGTGAATCAAAAAGGCCTAAAGTTATAGCTCAAAACCTCGGTTCGGTTGGGTTTGAATTCGATCAGTGAGTTATAGCCAGTCATACCCTCGTCCGGGGCAGGGGTCCGAGCGGCCTCCAAGTTAGCCTACTTCTGCCCAGCGCCAATCATAAGTCGGTCAACAACAATAGGAGCAGAAGATGAAGACAATGAGAAGCTTGGAAGAAAGGAATGGCCTGTTTGGTTTACGCCCAATGCAGCCCTACCAAATCTTGGCAAAATTTGGCTGGCCAATTATTTGGCCAACAATTCTTGAGCTCACCCATGGCCAAAGATTTAGCAAAAATCTGTGAGAGGGATGGCTAGAAAGTCATTGGCAACCAAATTTTTGGCAACAAAGCAAACAAGCACCAAATTTTAATTGGTTGCCAATATTTTGGCATGGCTAGAGTTGGCTCAAAACAAAACAGTCCCTTACCTTTGTGAGGGTGTGCGAATCAGTTACTGCCGACGATACCATTCCAGTTTAACATGATCGTTCACGTTTAATGCTTTCGTTACGAACTGTTTATGATATTATTGATGTTCACACTTGTAATTACCTCCATCTTTACTATCGCAGGTAGATTGGAGCCACCGTACCTCTGAGGAAGGGATTTTTCAACACACTTCTAACATGATTCTGCATTATATAGGTGATGCTTGTGCCTATTGTCTACTTGTTTGGAGGATTGAGGTAGAGGAAGCAAAAAACACCGGACACAATTGGTAATTGGAACAGGATATATCAATATTCCGTAAACTCATGCTAACTAGCTACTAATCATATACTCCCTCGGTTCCGAAACAAGTGACGTGGATTTGTATAAAAATCTATACAAATCCACGTCACTTACTTTTGGACGGGGTGAGTATGTTACTGCTATGTAAACTTGGAACTTATTCTTATCTAGGTCAATAATCCAATCAATGTTTTTTTAATAGCTGATGCTTGTGTGTGTTGTTTGTTTGTAGGTTTGATGCAGATGAAGTAATTATCAAAAGCAGAGGCTCGGGTACAAAAATAAAATAAATCATGTGGCATGCTTGTTAACAACTAAGAAGTTGCTGAGCCGAAGAATTATATTTCTTGCATTCTCATCCGTTTCAGATAATGAATTTTGTTGTGCATATGTTAGACCGGCAATTTTGCACATGATGCCGCATGAGGAATATGTTATTACTCCCTCCGATCCATATTACTTGTCTCAAATTTGCCAAAATATGGATGCATTTATGTCTAAAAAGTATCTAGGTACATGTAATATTTTGACATACAATTAATATGAATCGGAGTGAGTATTATCTTTGTTCAACTGACAACGACCTAGCCAAAGAGATAGAAAAACAATATATTCGTCTTTTGAACTGTACATAGGTGTGCCAAAAAAAAAATTCTGAATATTTTTTTCAATCTCAAATGGCTTCAAAAATTGATGTACAGTCTGGTGAATCTATAACAGTGTCTGACTCCTTTGCTACATATACAAGGAGCGAGTTTGAGAAAACATCAAAAGGGCTCGCGCTAGGCAGCAGCCAATGGCAGCGGGAGCCAATGGCAGCGGGAGTTTCTACAACACAAATGTATATCCCTCTGGCTGCATCTTCTGTTTCCATCTCTTGAGCTTGGTGGGATCGTCGTCATCCTCCGTTGCTTCCCACCGGGCCAAGTAGCCATCCCATGAAGAGCTAACAAGCGTTGGAAGGCAGGGGTGCCAGGAACAATCTCTGACGATTGATCCGTGCCATTTGAGTCTTTCAACAACGTTCCCAGTGGCCTGCAAGAATGGACGTACATCCGGTTCATACGGAGCAAGGGCGCAACATTTAGATGGATAATGCAAATTTGAACACAAGATCGAAGCCTTCGAAGTGCTTTGAGTGGCTATGCTGGTACGACTGTTGTCAAGGTTGAACTTGACTTGCACCAAGGCATCGAACAGCACAGCTGATACTATAATATGCAGAATCATGGTATGCTTTCAGGTTCCGAATTTGTTCTTTAGTGTCAGATTTACTACCAAAAGTATGAGTGGTGGTGTATTCAAAAGATCTTAACCATTCAAATGCCTAAATCCAACATCTCACGTCGCTTCAATGATGTATACCACATTTTAATTATCCACAAATGCCATTGGTATACCCAGAGCCTTCCTAGCCCTCTATTATGGAGATCCAATTAATTATAAATCAATCTCATGAGTGTCATTCTTCCGCCAATAATATTTCATGTATTAGTTGACACTTGCATTGGACGTCCAGTCACTAGTTATAGGTAAAATTTACACTTAAGCTCTATCTCATCGACATGGACATGTACGCAAATTTTGTCGAATCTTGTCATCCCAATCAATAGAACATTTGACTAATTCATAGGTGCATACATAGGTTTGTTGTCTGAACACAAAAATATTAAAGAACCCAAAATATGAAAGAGAATATTGACTAATTCATAGGTGCATACATAGGTTTGTTGTCTGAACACAAAAAATATTAAAGAACCCAAAATATTTAAAGAGAATATCAAAACTCTACCATCTCACAGAACCCGCAACATCTTGGCGCTTTCTTCTAATGAAAATGACACTCTTAGAAGTGTGTTTGGAATTTATTTTTTTAATTTAATAGCATGTCATCTAGTTTTTCCAAAAGGGGATCGGATGTGCATCCATATGAGCACAAAAACCACCATTATTTGCAAATAGTACAATCCCTCCCCCCACTAAAAAAAAAAAAAGTTTAAAGGAAGCATATAAGGCCCATACCACATCATAAATGTAGACGCACTGGTCACTGGATCCTGTGTATATGTACTTCTGACCCGTACTGCAAAAGATGATGAGATAGCAAACAACATTACTGACAAAACAAGGCATGTAACTGTCTGTTTTTTCTTTCTTTTTTTGCGAGGGAAGGCATGTACTCCATTTCACAAAGGTTGGCATATTTCGTTTCGTTAAGACAAACCTTTGATAAAAAATTACTCTATTAATATGTAAGTTATATGATACGAAACCATGATCATTAGCAAGAATTTTTAAAGACGAATCTATTGATATAAATTTCATGTATGAAAAAACACATATCAATAGAGTTTTCATTGGTCAAAGCCTTGTCTTAATGAAATAAAATACGCCAACCTTTGTGAAATGGAGGGAGTAACTCATAACAACACAGATCGATGCATGATATGATGATAGTATGCTATTGTGCCATTGCTTCTTACACCACACGAGCTTTTACTTCCCTGGAAATTAAAAGCATCACTTTGGACCACACAGTTGACCAAAAGTTTTTTTTTTCAATTTAGTGAACGCCTCAAGTGATGGTGCAGCTTGCGGAACAGAGGAAACATTTATGAAGATGATTTACATTAGCTTTTGCCCCTATTCCAATAATAGGCCAATTTTGATAGCCTACTTGTAGCTTGTAAATAACTATTTCCTATGTATCCATGCATCGAGACATAAGACTACTACATTTTCTCGAAAAAACAAAGGAGGGATTCAGGTGTTTGTAGAAAGATTTATGTGATGTGGCAGGGAGAGACGGAGAGTGAAAACGAACAAACAGCCAAAATCCATAAGCATTCAATAAAGAATCCGATAGAAGAAAAATGGAGATTATTTCGACTGTAGATCTGAATTCCATCCTGGACTACTCCTACTAATGGATCCATCTAAGAAATATCAAAACCACATGGGCTTAGTAAGACCATAAAATTCCACAACTAAGATCAGAAACCAGAGGTCCCTCTTAAATATGCCAGTAGATATCTATATTAAATAAATATTTTCTATATTCATATTAAAGGTCTAATTTATTTGAAGTAAAACAATCCCATGTTTTCAACTAACCTGTGTGATGGGGAAAAATAACAACGAATAAGTGTGCGCAACACTGAATGGCCTCTGAACGTGGCTAGTGACTGATCATATGGATGCTTCAAATGTCGGGCTTCTGATGGATAAGTCATCCACCTGTAATCCCATTCATGTGCTTTTGGTGTGCAGCTGCATAGACAGTTGTACAGAAAATAAGATAAAAACAGGGAAAATAGATCATGGATAAAAAATTGATCTTATGAGTTCAAACAGGAGAAAAACAAAGGCATGGCTGGTGAAGAACATGTTCCTAACAGAAAAGTTTCACCATAGTCAGCTAGCTACACTCCTATATATAATTCAGAAAGGCTCATTTTGTAAGAGTTGATCATCTAAAAAAAAGTCTGAATTTACGTTCCTACTTGCCTCAAACAATTCATTTTCATGTATAAACAATAAATTACTTGTACAAATGGTCATGTAAAGTAAGTTTGGTAGTTACTCCTTCAGAGTGGAGGACATTTTCCTGATATCCCATAGTTTAATAGTCTGATCCTTGCAATTGGAGATGAAATAACGCCCGTCTCCACGGCTATCAATAAATGTAATCCCATCTAAATGACCTGTCAAAGTACCTACTGGTTTCCCTCTCTTCCGGCAGCGCCTATCCCAGACCTGAATGTTGCAAAACATTGTCTATAAAATCAAGACTCCATGAATATGATTTATGATAACACTACAAGATATGCTCACATGATCTTCAGGCTTTCACTGATTTTACATCTCCTATGCAGGTAAAAAATGGAATCATGCATTCAGATCGATCGTGCTAGAGTGCTGGCAGGAAATAAAATTAGGTATCACATGTAGCAATTAACTTATTTTGCTACTGCATTGCTGTCTTGTAGAAGTTATACAACCTGCTAATCAATTTTTGAACTCATTATTTATGTTTTGAATATGTTAGCGCAGAGCATATGTGTTACCTCGCCTATTCAAGCATTGTTGGATAATTAGCCAGCTAAATGTGTCAGGTGCCTGTCTTCTCTAGTGAACCAGTAAGATGTATGTTCTGAACTAGGATTTGGAAAGAATAGCACAAGCAACTTGAAACTAGAAAATCAGCTCACCTTACAGAGGCTATCGTCACTCCCAGAGTACAAGACATCACTGGATTCATCAGCGAAAGTGACCACATTGACATCAGCCTTTGAAACAAATGAGATAAATAACGTAAGATGTCCAGGAATGGAACAGAACACTTGTAAAACAATGACCACCCTAGAAAAGAAAATACATACGATTTGTTTCACACATAAGTTATATCTAACAACATTAGATGTGTAGCATGTGCCTTTGATGGATAGCCCAAGTCTCAGCCATCATGCCGTTACAACTGTTCCCCTGGTGAAGTATTTTCCTGCTGTGTACATGATTTTAAGAAACAACATAGGCATCTAGATATGTGTGCTAGGCCAAATACCGCAGGCCCGAAGCAAATAACTTCTGGCCTCCACAGCTCTACGCATCATGACATTTGTACAATGAAAGATATGTTCCCAACGCAGCTTCTTCTTCAATCATAATGATCCATTATAGGAAGCAGAATAAAATTTTACAGAACTACAGTGTGAGCATTTTTTTTATAGGCAGTAGACTAAAATCATTAAAAACCTACTTATTTTTTAAAGATCATGCGAAAAGTATCAATTCACACATGAGGTGCTTTGAATGTTTTAATACTGCACAAGAATATGAGCAGCTATATCTAATTATCTATCACCGAATTGTGTTCTAGTGTACATTGTAAAGCTAGGTTACAAAAGGAGAAATTCATACCATATGAGCATGAAAGCGTTCTGTTACTTTGTTTGCTCCAAGATCATAAATACATATTGATTCATTGTTGTTTCCAACAACAAGATGGTGGCCATCTTTTGAAAACTTTACTGAAAAGATTCCAAAAGAGAATTCGTCGTCATCATCAGAAAAATCCAACCCTTCATGAATTTCCTGCATTATAATAAAAAATAAAATAAAAAAGATTGCCAAAACTAGCTGAAATACGTGGAAAGCATCAATAAATATTGTTAACAAAAAAACAAAGCATATTCATTTGGCAATCATTCAAGTAGGTAGGCAGGTGTTTCTGCAGAGCCCAGGCCCACAGATCGGAGCCGGCGGCAGTAGGTCTATATCTTCTTCTGTTATTAGGACTTGGTTTCTTTCACTTTAGAAACTAGATCTCTTTCCAGGTTGTTACTTTATTCAGGTCTCAACCCTAGCCGCCTCTCTACCCTCCAATGCCATCTGTCACTACGGAGGATACATCATGCATGACATGCCCTGTGGTCGTTTGGCTGGTTTTAGCTGAAACTATTGTGATTTTGCTGGGCTTTCTGTTTTTTCTCTGTAGGGGTTCATAGTTGGTGGCCGATTCGACCATCATGGCTAAACCAGACATGAGCACAGATGCCGGTAATACTCTCACCTTCATTGGTTGGTTGAGCGCAGTTGGTTTTTGAGCACCAGGGAGAAAGGCTTGATCTGGCCTTTGTTGGTTGGATATGGCAATGACAACCGTCCCAAATCATCTCCTTCCTGAAGGTATTGTCTTGGAGTACTGAAATGCCTGGGTGATTGGGCCTTCACTGGTTGGGTCAAGGTGCCGGCAGTGGAGAACTCTAGAGTGAAAACCTTTGTCCTGGCCTTCGCTAGTTCTGGCAACATTGTCGTATGGTTGTTGCTGTCTTCTAGAAGGGGTGTTGCTGGAGATTTGAGGTCCTGCGGTCACTGAGGGCCTTTTTCATTTTCTTTTCTTTTTTGCGTGAATGGGTGGACACTAGGGGGGATTTGCACCGATGGGTGGATACGTGGATCTGAGCTGTTAGATCCCACGGTTGAAAATAAGTGGATGAAGGAGGGAGGGACAAACTCCCCCTTTATAGTAGTAGAGATAGAGATATATATGTCACCACATCAATTCAGACCTTTCATGCAAGTGGTAGTAGAGCAAAAGAATAAGAGAGTACTCATTTCAATCTGCACAAAAGGATGTGCTAAAGTCGAAATGGAGCAGGCCAATACTTGGCTCGCTCCTGCTCAGTCGCGAAGCTTGAGTATGATTTGGAAGGGGCCAAAGGAGTATAGAACAAAAGATCAGACTGTTTGGTGTTGGAGCGGCCTGCCACATTCACCATGCTGCCTGTGCAACAAAGCTGGGGTCAACGACTTGACGACTGCACCCTTCCACGCCAATCCTGGCATGACGTCCTCGCTTGGATCGAAAACCACTGCCTCGCCACCGCCCCTGGATGATGATCTTGTCGATTGAGCGGTATGACGGTGACACAGAAGAAAGGGTTGTCTCCCCTAATCCTTCTCACTGAATTGCTGGATGTGTGCCTTAGATGGTTAAAGATGAGGCTTCTTGCTGAGGCTGAGGTGATGCAGGCGTGCCAGGCCTAAAATCCCTCCTGCCGCGCCGAAGCCAATGAAGACAAACCTTGTTCCTGTGCATTTTTTTACTTTCGGTTTGTGTGTGGCTGGCCTTCCCTAAGGCATGTACAGATATTTTTCTACATGCCAATATAACAAGATGCAATGCTCTTTGCGTTTGCGGAGAGAGAAATTTTTACATGAAGACACTTGTGATAAATAATTTTCTCCATCTGTGAACTGACATTCATGAAAATGCCGATGAGAATGTGTGGAATGAGAATGAACATGGAACTAACAGTCCCCTAGATGCATGTAAATTTCAGACTCAATTATCCAGAGGTTTGGCTTGAGCATATAAAAATTTAGAGGGGAGGACATACTGTAATATTAGCATGTGACTCCTTCAGAGCACTCTGAACATTTACTATGTGAACAGTAGGCGACAGACTGGAATACGCCTGCAAAAAGGATCAATAGCACTTTAGCAGTAAAATAGAAATATGTTAACCAAAAATATATATAACCAAATGTGGATTACCGTAAAGTGTAGTTCATGAAGTCAGTGAGAGAGATAAGAATGGTTTGCCAGAAATCATGGATATATATAATTTGTACATATATTTCTTATGTAGTGAAGAATAAGAAAAATGCAAGGTGTGAAGTTACGAAGAAAAGGTGAGTATACCTACTTCATAATCAGCTCTCTAAGATTTCGTGCATCATAAAAAAAATGCAAGGTGTGAAGTTACGAGGAAAAGGTGAGTATACCTACTTCTTAATCAGCTCTCTAAGATTTTGTGCATCATAATATGTGTAGGAACAGACAGGGAAATGTATAAAATGTTACCAAGATAAGAAAGAATCTTCTCTGCTGGTAAATGACAGTAGGAGTCTGCCACGTATTGATGTTTAGCAATCAACATTTCAACACTTTGACCCCCTAACACTCTTATACAGAAAGAAGTAGTGGGATCTCTCATTTGTGAATACTATTACTTGGTTTGTCGGAATAACATACTTTCATCTCACTATCTTTTAAATGTTTCTTTTGCTACAAATCAATATAAACAATGATACGCAAAGGTGTATACTAGACTGTGTGCCAGTGTCCAAAATGACAAGAAAAGGGAGGTTGAAATTGTGATGGGCTTTATATCTTTGAAGACAACAAGCCTTACGATCCATAACTGTCATTGATCTTATTTTGACGAGATAAAGGCTAGGGAAAATGTTTGAATATGCATTATTCATCTTGTGCATGGTATTGCCATTCAGTTCATGAGGCTGAAATGCTTAATGAAAATTACAAATTGCATGATTTTGAAGGTCATAATGTGCTATGCTTCAAATACGAAACACTCAACTTTATATACAATATACCATGACTATAAACTTATCATCAAAATTGAGCAGAACAAATAAACACAATCTCCTGCTATGACAACAAAATATGGTGTTAAGATCAATCCTACTGTCACAAATATCATATGAGTTTGATGAGAAATTGATTGAAGTAACTAGTAATCTGATACACTGAACAGAGTATTTTGTTAGCCCATGGACATAATGTGGAATATAATGCTAGTATGAACAAGGAAGCATGTAACCATTTAAAGGCAAAATAATGAACCGAAATAACCAATAAATAAAGAGGTTTACTAGGTATCGTTGATCAGGTGAGAGAGCAATATCTGACACTGTCCACCGCAGCTTTTTGCAGGTTATATCCTTATGAATCTTCCACTTATTGTCAGCATTGTAGATTCTGATGTGACCTCCCTGATTATATTTCCGCATCAAAAATCTTTATGCACAAAACATACAGGATAATATTCTTCCACATAATAGCACGATAGTCACATACCCGAAAACCACCAATAAGTAGGGAACCATCTGAAGAGAATTGTGAGATGTATGCTTCACTATCCATGTCATCAACACACCACGGGCCTTTTACTGGTAGGTGATCTCGAAGAGCATAAGAGCAATCAGCTGAAGAGAATCGACCAAACCCAGACAAATTGGATTCTCTCCCTGACAATAGCTTGAATGTTGAGATATGACACTTCTTGCGAGCATGAAGGGGCGTACGAGTTCTATCACTTGGCTCTGATTTGAGCCTAGTAAGATGGCAAATCTCCTCTTCAATGGCAAATAATCCATTTGCATCTGCAGGACTGGCTTGTTCTTGTTGAGATGGTTCCCCATGTGGTGCCTTCCTTTTGCAGTGCATGTTTGGCTACTGACTTAATGAGCACTATTTAATAAAACATTGATCACCTCCCAAAAATAACCAATGAACCTTGTATTGCTAGATATCCTCAGAATATCTAAGCTCCAATACTATTTCAATTTATATCTCACTAAACAGTCTGTATCTGAAAGACAAAGTTAGGGTGTATTCTTAGTTATCCAAAAAATCCCTAAAAAGATGTGTTAGCTTCATTGAACTTTTTGCTTCTTTCACTCATTAATCTTATAAACCTAAGCTTAATTCTTTTTCAACATCTAGAATAATCAACAACGCATCAGTTCTTCCAGGTACATCACTATTTATAGAAAAGAAAAGCTAAGGACCGACTAGATCAGTAAAACGCGACATTTTCATGAATTAACACAAATGAGAAACCGTGCTAAAAGGCACTACACAATGAAACAAGTAAATCCCTCCTGTTCGATTCATTAGGAACATCTTAAAAATCCAAATTTCCAGATTGTAAGCCCATTGCTTTGGGAATAGGCAAAATTAATTACATCTACATTAATTTGTGAGTAATTTGGTTCCTAATGTGGAACCAACCAATGCATGAAAGAGAGAGATGGCAATGCATGCTACACTAGCACTTGGCCTAGGACTTAACTAGGTGCTCCTTGATTATTGTAATCTTTGAGGAAGGCCTAACAAACTGAAAATGAGGGAGTACATTGGAAATGACACTACACACTGTAAAAGGACAAAAAAAATCCTCACCCATCTCAACTGATGATAGTTCAGAGGACGATAAAGCAGATGAATGCATTGTTATACCACATTGGTAAAGATGGCAGTGGAAAAAACAAGTATCTTATATTTCCTAAGCGGGTGAATAAGGGCAATACGGCCATCTTTCAAATTCACAATGACCGTATCTACATTATACGTAAATAGGTGTTGCTGGGTTGATTTTGAAAAATCAAATTTGTATTCTAGTTACAGGACGACTGCCACTAAATCTTTTCAAATGAAAACTCTGACGAAAGAACAAAATGCTGGCACTCACCTCCAAATGATTGATTTTAACATGGACACAGGCTTGCAATCCAGCTGTCCAAGCAATTCCAACCAGGGCAGTACAGTTGATAGCCACAGGCTTGGACTCTTCTACAGTCAGTCATTCCCTACAAATTGACATATAATTTAATAGCCTAACAAAAATAAGTAACAACCCTGTCCCTATTCTTCTCATGATTGTGAGAGTGGCATTAGGTTTTCAAGCTGATGAAGAGGCAACAATTATCACAAGCCCAGTACTTATGACTCTGTTGGCTAATTTTGTAAGAACGAACTAGAAGCATAATAACAACTGTAAACTAGCGGAACCAATACTAAACAATTGGGCAGGTAGCCTCCATGATGAGAATAAAATTTCCAATAAGTACCCAACAAGGGTGGCAGCAACTGAGTGAAGAAATGAGAAAAATGCGTTAAGTTGCTAACCTAAACTTCTTCAGAATATTCTCTTAATTCCAGTACAACAGATACTCATGGGAGAAGAAAAGAATTGCAGAAGTGGCCATGGTCCAGAATGTAGCCAAGCCTTCTCTCACTCAGCATAACTGGGTCATAAAAGCCTAAACTGCCAAATCAATCATCCTCGAGAGCAACGTTTTAGGATGAGCATTGCCTGAATTACAGGCAGGGAGATAAAACACAAAACTGCCTCATCCTGCCATCTTAGTAACGTGCATGAAACTCATTGCGCTTTCACCAGAACACCCGGTGTTGCTACATAATGAATCCCTAGTTGCCATACATATACTCCATCTGATAAAAAAAAAGTGTCGCCTAGTACAAAATGGGCAACACTTTTTATGGATCGGAGGGAGTATCAAGCACGGGAGTGTCGGGTTCAATGTGCCAACTGCCGTGGGCTCCCTAAGTGAAATACCCTTCTCAATTTCCCTCCATAAGAACATTTCCAGAAGAAACCCCACTACTCCATTAGCACGAGGAGAAACCTCACGTGGTATGTCCGGAAGAAACCCCACTTCATAGGCAAAACAACAAACACACGATGCTCGCCTAAAAGAACTCCAGGACACCATTCACGATGGAACGAATCCAATCAACTAGTAGAAAGTTACCAGACAATAAAACAGTCTTTTAACTCTACTCTTTATTCGTTCGGAACAAAATTTTAGTCATGCTTCATGAATGAACTGCCCTGCCTGTGCTCCTCATAGCCTGCTAGGAGGTAGCCCAACTTATCCGCCGAAATTAAAGAAGGACAAACATAAGAAAGAAATGATTTGCCATGATCCTAGGCTCCTAGCGAAGAAAGGTAAGGAGAAGAAGAAATTCTCACCAAAGAAGAGAGAAGGCGTCCAGCTCGTGCCCCCTGGACCGGAGGAAATGCGGAGGCGACAAGGGGCGGCGGGGGGAGAAGAAGAGGGGAAGGAAGGTTTTTATAAATAAATACTGCAATCTGAAGGGGGCTGCGGGTTAAAGCACAAACTATGAAAAACGTGTGCGGGCAGGGAAGGTTGGTGGGCGCGGGGATTGTCAGGAGGTGGGCCTCGTACAAGTGGGCGTGTGCTGACTGCTGAAGGAACGCAACGATTGCGGTTGCGCACTGGATTACGTCAGCATTCCGCTGTTGGTGTCATGACGAACCGGTTTGCGTCAGCATCGCGTAAAGCGTTGCTACGTCGTCGATGTGGGTCGTGCCGTGCGTTGTATGTGCGCAGAATGATTCTCCGGGTGGACCTCGTTCTTTGCCCGACGTTGACGGGGCCCTTGCGTGTCATCGAGGACGTTTCATCCGAGATGCGAGCGTTAAATCTTCATAGATGTTTGGAGGGTCTTTTGGTGAAAAACTAAAATCTAACTGTTATCGGACGGGACGACACTCCACGACGTTGTTTCCTTCTGAACTTCTCCTTGCATAAGACATAGACAAGTATGGTTTAGGCTGGCTAATATCTGCCATGGTTCGCCTAAAAACATAGA
Organism: Brachypodium distachyon; assembly: GCF_000005505.3. Classification (NCBI taxonomy): domain Eukaryota; kingdom Viridiplantae; phylum Streptophyta; class Magnoliopsida; order Poales; family Poaceae; genus Brachypodium; species Brachypodium distachyon. Next base: position 11,672,112 of record NC_016132.3, on the reverse strand, counting down.
CAAGCAATGATATTAGTGATGAGCTTGAAATTCTCCTTGCATAAGAGACCATGATCGTTCTCCTGCACCGTCTGAACTAGGAGAAGCACGTTTGTCTCGATCTGGATACGAATCATGCACCGGTGTCGCACCATTTGTCAGAGCATGCATAGATGAGATGCCTTGGCTTCACCATGGAGCGCATACGACTGCGAATTCTCCATGGAATGCCTGCTGGTTGTTAGCTTTAAACTTGATCCAAGTATCTAGCATGTTTATTTTCGATTGCATGTAGTTTAATTAGCTCATAGGAGTTGTAAGCCATTGGAGCCTCGATCGAGTGCATGGGAGGCGAAATGCCTGCGATGATAGTGAGATGCGGCTGAAGGCAAGATGCTGAGAAGGTGATGTGAGATGTGGCACCGTGCGCGAGGTTGGAGCCCATGGCATGCATGCCATGCGGTGGAGTTGTTGCCCGTTAGCTGCATGCGTGTGGCAAAATAAAAGGAAGATATGGAGAGATTCCAGGGGTAGACGTGGGCATGAGTCTAGGCCGGTAAAATTAGTTATATTAGTTTCCTAATCGTGTGTGCATGTATTATACGGAGTATAAGGCATTGTAATTAGTTTGTTAAGGTAACAAGAAGTGAGAATAGAAAGAAGAAAATTCAGGCCGGTGAGAGGCCGCCCGTTGCCAAATATCTATGTGCTTCTTCTGTTCTTGTGCGTGGTAAACAAGAGCCAGAGAGAGGGAGCTGCAGCTACAGAGAGAAGAAGAAATGGAGTTACAGATTTCTGCCACGGCATAGATGGATCTGGAAAGCTGCGATCCCTTGAAGATCAAAATTTTCCTCTGGCTTCTGTTTCATGATGCTGTCTTGACTAGAGATAACATGAGAAGGAAAAATTGGTTGGGGTCCCTGCCTTTCCTTTTGCCGGCAGCTGAAATCTGCTAATCCTCTCTTCTTCACTGATGGTGTTGCTCATGTGATCTGGGGGGTGGTGGGCTCACTACTACAGAAACGGTTATCAGTAACGGTTGAAAAATCATATCAGTAATGGTCGGAGCCGCCGTTACTAACTTCGTGTTATTGATGATACCCATCCTCAGTAACGGTCGGCCCGACCATTATTGATGTACCATCATCAGTAACGGTGCGATCGTTACTGATGTATATATACATCAGTGGTGGTCGCTCCTTCCCGACCGTTACCATCAGTAACGGTTGCGTCTCCCCATCACTGTCGGTCGATCGACTGACATTGATACATTTTCAGTATTTTAAAAAATAATTAAAATCATAGTAAATACACAAGAAATACACAGCAAATTATATACAGCACAGCAAATTATATACAGAATGTATCCCATCACAGAAAAATGTATCTCATCACAGAAAAATTTATCTCATCACAGAAAAATACATATAAAGCCGCATCACATCACATCACATCATTTAAAGCATACAATTGTATATAAGCCACATCATATAAAGAATACAAATGTATCTCACTTCATGACATTATTACAAAGTGTCAAAATTCCATAGAAGCATAATTACAAAGTGTCAAAATTTCATGAAAGCATATAAAGAATACAAATGAATCTATTGTCGTGGGTGAACCCTAGACACGACTTGTTCCACGCGTTCGAAGAAGTCCCCACTAGGCTTGATGACCTCATTGTTTATGAGATGGGCGAACTCCCTTTGAATGTTATACACGACCCATTTAGGTCGGTGTCCCATTGTCATTCGGGGCCGCCAGTACTCTTCCATCGCCGCGACTGACCCCTTCCACTCAGGCTTGAACATGCTGGCATTCTCCATAAGGATGTGACAGCAGTAGTAGCCACAGAACACACTGCCGGGCGGCTGTTGCTGGTAAGGGAACCTGTGGTTGTGGTGAGGCTCGTCTTTATAGCCTTTACCAGCTAGTTTTCCCTTGGTCGCCACTTTTCAGGCAGTGTTAATGAGTGATTTGATGGGTTTCCAGAACCTACCTCGAACACTCTTCTTCGGAAGCAGTGAATCGAAGTAGTACACCGCGGACCAAGGCAAACAAATGAGTAGTGTCACCCAATGGTCTCTGTTTTAAAAAAAAAAAAACTTTAGTATCTAAGGGTGTATAAGAAAGACTGAATTAGAAAAAAAAACGGTTCCATATATAAAATTGAACTTACTCCAAATTAAGGAAGAAGAGGATGAAGTCGTCGTCCGCGTATTTCTCGAGACATGCCACCAAGTATTTAGATGTCATGGTTCTTGAGGCATCCTTTTCAGGCTCAAGACTAATGTCACCGTAGTTGAACATCGCGCGGTCTAGAATGGCTACTTTTTTGACCTCCAATTGCCGCAGTTCTCTTATTTGGTAAGCTGATCACAGCCTTAAGAGGTTGATATCAAGTTTTTAGCGGTTGAAGAGGTGGAACAGTTCCTTGAACACCACACCAAAAGTGATAGAACGTTCCTGAATGCTCATAGTTTCTTGGTCAAAGAAGTCATAGTCTTGTGGGATTCTAACATTGATCTATTGGGCATGCTGTTCAGAACCAGCTGATGATTGCATGTAGAACTGATGAAGCTCTTGCATCTCTCTGGACATAGCATGCAGGGAATCTTCGGTGACCATCGGTCTTCCAGGATAGTAAAGAAGCACCCGGTCGAACTCCCTAGCCACGAAATAGGATCCGTCTTCGAATCTCTGGCCTTGATATGGGTTCTTGATGAGAATGTCAGGCCTATTGTCCTCCCAGACTCCAGTTATATCAGGCACATGGTGCATCTCATCTTGAGTGACAGTGGAGGACTCCTTGATGGTCTTGCCGCCGCGCCCCCTCTTTTTATGCCTCCTCTTATTGTCCCATGCCTTCTGCTTCTCTGCCTTATACTTGTCATCGATCTTGCGGCCACCCATGGACTCAGCGGCACCCAAGAGAGAGAAGGTGGGAGGGACGCTTCCAGCCTGTGCCGACCCTGTGGTCTGGTTATCTTTGAGCTGTGCAGGCATCGACATTGCCCGCTCTTCATCTCCGCCGACATCTACAGGAGGAAGTATCCTAGGGGAAAGGCCGAGCGGTGAATGAGAAGTACCTTTCTGGGCGGAGGGAGATGTAGTCATAGATGACCGGCGTTGGTTGTAGAGGGATACCAAGCTCCTAGGCCACATAATCGGTAGTTTGGACAACCGCATAGGATATCCACGCCTTCCTCCGGAGGTAGCGGGATAGCATAATCCCGATGGTCGTCGACGACGGAGTCCACCATCACACTCACTTGTGCATCGTTCATGAGAATGTCGTGCACCAGTGGCGGTGATTGTCTGGGCATCAGGTGGCCAATGGCGCCTACAGGCTTCTCAGGCTAGTCAACGTGGATACGACACTTCACTGGTGCCTGCGCGTAACAAGAAGAAGGCATATGTGTGTAAGCTCTTTATTCATGAAGGTAAGGATTGAAAAAGAGTTTGAAAAGATTGCTTACAAGGATGTTGTCGCTCAGACCCTGATCGTTATCCCGGCTGCCCTCGCTTGGGGAAGGTTGGCTAGTGGGGGGGTTGTCCATGCTAGGAGCCGGGATGTAACCTGTGGTATAGGTTTCTTCGTCCTCCATACGTGTGTCTAAGGCGGCGCTGCTCTTCAGCGGGGTGCTCTTTCGCGGGGGAAGAGGAGGAAGAGGAGGAAGGAGGTTCCTCAAACCTTCCACTCCTCCCCCGAGTATGGCGCCAAGGGCGGGGTGGTCTTTGGCCAATGCCGACACCAAATGATGGACGGCTTGCACTACATATTCCCGCGACACCTCTTGAGACACGATAGATGCCTGCTCTTGCATCTCCGCCTTAGCTTGTTCTATTATCTCAGAAGAAGCGGGGAGCTTTTTTTGGACCCTGCTTCGCTTCGGAGCAGGCATGAAATAATCATCCCAGCAGGCCCCTTCGCCTTCTCCTAGAACACGGCCCGTGTGCTCCGCCTTTTGCAAGCCGGCGGTCGCAGCCGACTCCCACCTCTTGCTCTGCACAGAGTTGTTGGAGGTTTCTGACCTCTTGCTCTCCTCCCATTTGTAGGCATTTTCCTGTTATCATATAAGACAGGACGTGAGTCTATATGCATCAGGAGTGTCATAATTCACGCCGAAAACAACTAAACGCACGTGAACCCTTACCGTAAATTTTTTAACAGGCGGCGGCACTGGCTCAATGCCCGCGCACTGCTCGGGTGTCATGTGCTGACGTGCAAATTCTCTAGCACGTTGGTCCTCTAGCATGTCATGCACTGGAGGCACCCTGCCTGCCGCCTCGAGAATTTGGTCCTGCTTGCGCCAGACCTTCTTCTTCCCCTCTTTTCCTGCACTCCCTAGCCTGTGGTTCAAGGGCTTCCTTAAGTGCAACGCCCTCATGCGTTCGCTCTTCACAATGAAGGCAGGGTCAGACGATTCCTTCTTGAACTTTTCCCATTCGGCCTCATCAGTTACCGACGGCCATTTCTTCTTGATGATCTCGTACGGTTTGTCCATCCACTTTCTAGCGGTGGTTTTCCAATTAGCAAGTCCATTGCGGACTGCTATGTTGACGGCCGCTAGGAATCGCTCGCGCCACTCGTCGGTGACTTGGAACCTTCTTGCAACGTCCGTGATGCACGTGTCTCTAACGACTTGGGAAATGTCACTCCACTCGTCAGTGATCTTGCAATACTTGCGTGCAACGACTCCACAGGTCGTTGCGAAGGCCTTCTGTGCCCTCTCAGGCGACTCCGGGCGGCCTTTGTCAGAGTGTCGGGTGACCACGTAACAGAACTCTTTCAGGTTGTGGCTCCCCCTCGGCGTCTTCTTCCTTGGCTTCTTAGCGGGAGTTTCAGAAGGTTGCGGGTTACTCTCGTTGTTGCGCTCTTCTGACCTAGAGGGGCCTGAGCCAGAGCTGGCAATTTGCTCTCCCGATGAAGACTCTTCATCGACACGATTTACCTCCTCCCGATCAAGAACTGGGTTCTGGCTACTCTTGTCCATTTCGTACCTATGCCATCAAAACCATCAAATATGTATCAGCCAAAATTTTTGGCATGACTTATGCTAAAAAACTAGCAAATTTTCTCTACTAGGAGCTCGAAACCTGCATAAAAAACCCATCCGCATATGTACCCCCTCGGCACGATGCCCGGCCCCTTCTCGAATGACCCGACACGATGGTCGGGCCCATAATTCATTACTCATGTGTATATAGCATATAAAAAATCATGTATATAATGCATATACTCATCATGTGTGCCCATCTAACTCAATTATCCACTACGACAAACTACAAATCATGCTCTTATAAATCAGCAAGCTAACACTTGTATGCATATGACAGCAACATATAAACAGCAACAAAGAATATATATGACAGCATCATATAAAGAACCTAATTATATAGCAGCAGCAGTAAACAACATGTTAAGGTGGCTTGAATAAGCAGCAAGGCTAAATAATATAAGCAGGAAGGCTAATGTGCAGCAGTAAACAGCATGTTAAGTTCTAGGAGCACAAATAACAATATGTACCCATGTACTAACCCTACAATGTACTAACCCTATATCAAATTTTCATAATCTAAATCGGGATATTGCCCATGTACTAAATTTGACAGCAACAAACCCTTCTAACAGATGCTGAACTCTCAATTTTCATAATCTAAATCGTGATATTGCAATCAAATCCTAACCCTAACCCTAACCCTAACCTGTGGCTCGGGGAGGAGGCGGTCGGGCGAGGACGACGCGGGGTGGCGGCGCTCGGGGAGGAGGCGGTGCGGGGTGGCGGCGGTCGGGCGAGGACGACGTGGGGAGGAGGCGCGCGGGCTCGGGGACGAGGACGCAGCGTCGGGCTCGGGCGGCGTCGCGGAGGAAGACGGCGGCGTCGGGCAGCGTCCGGCAGGAGGCGCTTGGGCTCGCGGAGGAGGAAGACGGCGGCGTCGGGGAGGAGGCGGTGCGGGGTGGCGGCGGTCGGGCGAGGACGACGTGGGGAGGAGGCGCGTGGGCTCGGGGATGAGGACGCGGCGTCGGGCTCGGGCGGCATCGCGGAGGAAGACGGCGGCGTCGGGCAGCGTCGGGCAGGAGGCGCTCGGGCTCGCGGAGGAGGAAGACGGCGGCGTCGGGGAGGAGGCGCTTGGGCTCGGGGACGAGGACGCAGCGTCGGGCTCAGGCAGCGCGCGGGGTCGACGGCAGCGGCGGCGCGAAAATCCGGCGGCGCTTCCGCTAGGGTTAGGAAATCCCACAGCTGGTCTCTCGGGTTAGGTGAGGACGCACAGGCAAGAATGATTCTAACTGTTTCGGCGGGTTCCTTATATACCCCATGCACATCAGTAACGGGCGGATAAGGGATGCGACCGTTACTGATGTCTAGAAGAACATCAGTAACGGGCGTGTGGCTCAGCGACCGTTACTGATGTAAGAACATCAGTGGCGGTCGCACAGTAGCCGCCCGTTACTGATGTGCTCCTATACATTAGTAACGGTCGCATAGTAGCTGACCGTTATTGATGTGCTGTTATGCTTCTTGGGAGTTGTATTTCTCTACTATTTGTGCATTTCTCTAGTACAAATTTGTATTCATGCATTTCTCTAGTACAAATTTCAATTCATACATACAAATTTCAAAAAATCCATCACATGCATACAAATTTCAAAAAATTCACTTAGTACAAAGTTTGCATTAAGATTCAGTACGAGTACATTTTTACAATGTGACTACTAGTGCTTCTCCTTCCTTCGGTAAGTCATAACTTGACTCCTCGTAGAACTACTTCTGAGGTAGGGTTTTTGTGGTATTTTCTCGCTGTCGCTCCCATCACTTCTTCTTTTCCTTCTTCTTTTCCTCGTTAATATCGTGCGTTCCGCTTCTTCGTCATCTGTGGCAGTCGTCGGATCATGGAAACATTCGTAGTCTTCTTGTGAAGTAACTCCGTCCACTTCAACAATGCTTATTTTCCCTCTTCTTACTACGACGTGGCCTTTATTTGCCGGGTCGTCTATGTAGAATACCTGCTTGCATTGTTTAGCAAAGACTCATGGTTCCTCTCTTGCCGGGATTTTTCTCACGTCAACTTGTTCACGAGGGATCTCAGGAGGTAGCACCCTCGTCGTGAACCTGTGACTTTCTTCTTTGTCACCTTTGGTCCATCTTACACGGAACATTGGGATCTTTGTGATCGAGTACTCCAATTCCCAGATCTCCTCGATAACGCTGACGAATGCTTTGGTTTTGCTGTTGTCGTCAGTCGCGGTCTCAGAAGTCATGAGTACACCACTATTTTGATACGTGCTTTTACGGTCCTGAGACGCAATGTAGAAGTTATAACCGTTGATCGCATATGATTGCCAAGTAGAGACGTGGAAAGCAGGTTGCCGTGACAAACATGCAACCGTCTCGTCTGATACATTGGTCGTCTCCCTACCGTACCAATAATTCTTCACCCTCGCTGCGAATGTTTTATTGTGCTCCCAGTGGATCCAGACTTCTCCTCTTTTAGGGTTTTCATTTCGCAGTTGTTCCATGTGCATTTCCTGATAAGGCAGGCAGCAATCGACAGTTTGCAACACAACCAAATGTGCTCTTTCAAAGTCAGCTTTCCTTCCTTTTCCATAGACATTAAGGTATGTATGTCCAAGGCCACCTTCACCATCAAGCTTGCCCTCGTGCCGTGATTCGGGAACACCTATTGATTTCTGATCGGCCAACCAATCCATGCAGAACTCCATGCACTCTTCTGCTCTAAAGCTTTCCACGATGCTACCTTCCGGACGCGATCTGTTATGAACGTACCGCTTCAGAACCCCGTTGTATCGTTCAGGGCCATACATGTTATGCAGGAACAAGGGCCCTAGGGACAGGATCTCATCGCATATGTGGATCATTAGATGGACCATGATATCGAAGAATGATGGAGGGAAGAACATCTCGAGCTCGCACAGAATCTGTATCATACTATCCTTCAGTATCTGGCATCGTCTAACGGTGATTGACTTCTGCGAGATGCTGTCAAAGAAGTCAGAAAGCTTCATGATTGTCTCCCTTACGTGCGGCTCCATGATACCTCTGATTGCGACTGGAAGTAACTGAGTGAGTATGACATGGTTGTCGTGAGACTTCATGCCAGATAGCTTTGACTCTTCATGTCAACTAGATGCTTGATGCTCGACGAGTAGTTCGATGGGACTTTAATGCCCTGCAGGCACTGGCACATCCTATGCAACTCGTCTTTCTACGGGTTGTAACATGCAAGACGACACCGCGTGGTCACCGTCACGCAACCATTCTTGTCGGCTGCCGACACTTGATCTTTGCCCCACAACTCTTTCCTGATAGACATGAGTTCCAGGTCCTTCCGTGCGTTGGGTCCATCTTTCGTCTTCTCTGAAATGTTCATCAGCAACCCCAGCACGCTGTCGCATACATTTTTCTCCACGTGCATGACATCTATGCTGTGGCGGCATTCTAAATGTGCCCAGTACTCCAGGTCCCAGAATATGGACCTCCTTTTCCACACGACGCCTTCAGGTTTCTTATATTTCTTCGCAGCAATCTTTCCGGGGACAACCTCAAGATCGTTCACAATTTCGAGGATTTGCATACCAGACTTCTCCTTCGGCGCTGTCCCGTGCTCCGTCTTCCCATTGAACCTTTCCTTGTCATCCCTCCAAGGGTCTTTAGCATCCAACCACTTTCGGTGGCCCATGAACACAATTTTGGATGAAGCGGGCAACTTGTCCGATGTCGTGTTTTCCCCGCACTTTGTACAGGCGTTGTAGCCATGTGTCACCTAGCATGAAGTATTTCCATTTGCGGGGTAGTCATGCACGCAGGTCAGAAGCGCTGCTCTCATCGTGAAGTACTCCCTCCTGTTTGCGTCCCAAACCACTCTGACAGGTTTCTAAAGCTGCTTCAGCTCATCCTTCACTAGCTGCAGATACACATTTAGGTCAGCTCCCGGCTGCTTTGGACCTTTTATGAGCATGCACATGTGGATGTACTTTCTCTTCATGATTAACCATGGGGGAAGGTTGTAGACAAACAAGATCACTGGCCATGTGCTGTGCTTGTTGTTCATGTTTCCGAAAGGATTTATCCCATCAGTGGTGAGACCGAGCCTCAGGTTTTTAGGCTCTGCCCCAAAATCTGGAAATGCCGTGTCGAAGTTCCTCCACTGAGTCCCATCGGCAGGGTGTCTTAGGACCCCAGCTTCCTCCACACGGTAGTGCCCGTCAGGATCGAATGCAGCCTGCGCCGGATCGTGATAGACGAGATACCTCGCATCCTTAACGTTCTGCATCCAACGCTCAACTCAGCCACCTGTCGTAAGATACCAGACAGTCTTTGCTGGCCTGCCCTTCATCACTTCTTCCCCATCGTCTTCGCTAGCTCTGGCATTTTTCTTCTTGTATCTCGATGCACCGCATATGTGGCTGCTCTCATGATTCTCGTACTCTCCAATGTATACCATGCAGTCGTTTGGACATGAATGATGTTTCACGCAATCCAATCCGAGCGGGCATGTAATCTTCTTCGCCTCGTATGTGCTCTTGGGCAACTCATTTGGCTGTGGAAAAACCGAAACAAGGTAACTCAACAAGCCCGTGAAGCTCTTGTCTGATCAGCATGATGCTCCCTTCAGCCTCAAAATTTCAAGCGTCAGTTCGAGCACGTTGTTTTCTTCGCCAGCTCCATCATACAAGGGTGTGTTTGTGTCTTCCAACAATTTTTTGAACTGAGCATACTCTGCCTCATCTTCGGGGTCCTCCAGCTGTTCCCGTAGGTATGGGTCATCTAGCATTTCGGCAATCCTGCCACGTGGAGTTACTTCACCTTCCACATTAGCCTCCTCATCGACCCTTATTTCTTCCTCGGAATCATTCGCCAGATCATACCGCAGGACATCATCATCTTCGCTACCGCTACCGACATCAACTGCATCCTCCCTGTGACAAGTCCAGCGAGAATAACCATCGACAAAACCCGATGCCAGCACATGCATCTGAACATCTTCAGGCTTCATCATGCATGTGTTTCCACATTTGCGACATGGGCAACGCATCATCAAAAGTCCTTTTCGTTCCATATCACCTTTCGCGACTCCAAAAAAGACCGTCCATTCGGTTATCCATCGAGCATTGATTCTTTGCTTGGCGTACATCCAAGAATGATCCTTCGATCTACAACACAATACACAAGAAAACAAAAAAGCAAAATAGTTAGCCTAATCATTGACAAGGAGATTAATGTGCTAATTAACCGGAGCTAACTAAAATTTTGAAATTAGAGACATTCGGAGAGAAATTAGAGGCTAGCGAGAAAGATCAGGAGGGAGAGAGAGCACGCAAGCGAGAGGGAAGCTCTGGGTGACGATGAGGACGCCGCATTTCGGCCGGCGGCCGCGGAGCTCAAAAATTTGAAATTGGGAAAATTCTGAGAGAAATTGAAGGCCGGCGAGAGAGATCGGGGGGGGGGGGGGAGAGAGAGACATCGGGAGGGAGAGGAAAGCTGAGGGCTCGAAGATCGGAGCGCGCCGGCCGCTGGAGCTCCAAAAATGGAGCTCGGCGGCCATGGGCGCTCGCCGGCCATGGAGGCGGCGCCGCCGGCGCAGGGGGGAGGGAGGAGGGCATACCTGGGGTGCGTGCCGGCGGCCATGGCGCGGTCGGGCGGCACCTCGCCGTCGCCGGAGAGGAAGGGGCCGCAGCTGGTCTGTCCCAACGCGCGGCGCGACCAGCGGCGGCTCCGCACAACGTATTTAAAACGCGAGTTACATCAGTGTCGGTCGAGGTTTTCTCGACTGTTACTGATAATCGTGTGCACATCAGTAACGGTCGGAGCAGTCGCCCCTTAACCGACCGCCACTAATGTAACTCGCGAGCTATGAGTGTTCATCAGTGGCGGTCGCGCGACACGACCGCCACTGATGTGTGGCTGGGCGGGGACGGATGATGCCCGCTCGGTTCATCAGTAACGGTCGTGGCCGCGACTGACACTGACGGACCCGTTACTGATGTGGCGTTGCATATAGACCGTTTTGTAGTAGTGGCTGAGCTCCCTGTTTCATACAAATATGTTGCCTAACTCTGTCTGGCAATACTTTGCTTGGATTTATGCCTTTCTTCCTCATGGGATGAAATTTTATGTTGTTGGTTTGGCTGCTTTGTTATGGGCCACCTGGAACTGTCGCAACAGAGTTACTTTTGATCATTATGTTCTCAGATCCCCCTTCGAGATTATTTTTGCAGCTTGTGCTTTCTTGATGTCTTGGGCAGGTCTTCAGAACCCTGATGATGCTGAGACTCTCCGTGCCGGTGCAAAGCAGTTGGTGACCCAGGCTTAGGAGCTGATGCGTCGGATGGGTGGGGACAACATGGACGTGGCGGCGCCTACCAACATCTTGGCTGTTCCTCGACTGACTGATGCTGGTGCTGAAGGGTGTTGATGAATCGGTCGGTTGGATGTTTTGGAAGTATGCTATGAAGTCTGCGAGTCTATTGTGAATTTGATGTGTGTTTTGGTTGTAATATGTTTCTCTGGATATGTGAACTGCTAAACATTGCTAGGCTAGATCAGAGACATGTTTTTGTCTTGTAGTCAGTTCCCGGGCTGGTCAGCAGGTTTCTGTCCACTTAGTGTGCTTGGAACTTTCTCCCCTTTGTTTCCCTCATTCTAATTTGTGATCTGAACAACTTTGTATTCCCGTTTTTCGTAAATGGTAAGGGGAGAGATCCCGGGTTGAAAAAAAAAAGATTCCTGCCGCCGGAGAAAACCCTTGAGGAAGAGGAAGAAGAGGAGCAGCGGCTATCTTCAACACTGGTTGTCGCTGGAGGAACCAGCAAAGGACGGAGAGATACCGCAGAAAAACGATCACCCCCGCATCTTCCATGGGATGACCGAGTGGTCGGATACCATGGTGCCGGCGGCCGGTAGTCGATAAACGCCATTGCGATTTAGTACCATGATTTCGATGAAACGTACTATCAGTGTGTGGATGCTAACTTTTCAATATGATGAAGTTCAATAGAGTCAAAACCCTTAAATCTCCCATGGTATCAATGAGATATCGACAAGTATCTCCACAAGCTGTATGTTGGACACCAGTGTGCGTTGTATTCATAGCTACTACTGTACTAAATATCCTCGGTGTTTACATTCTCTTCTATGACCTCAATGCAGGATCCGACAGATCTCCCAGATGACATTGCCTCTGCAAGCTTGGATCTGGCGTCTTCATGTCGACGCAGTATCAGAACAGTGTTCAGCACAGCCCATCTCACCTGTGAATCAGCTTTATTTTGGGTGAAACCCAGGCTCTTGAACAATCCATCGAGCTGTTAACGAAAAGAAATGGAACAAATGAGAAGATGGGGATATGCATCAGGTGTGAAATCAGAACAGAAGCAAACTAATGCCCGAAACCTTGTTAACGTCGGCGAGTCCTCCTTCAGCGTATCCATACAGAAGATACTCTGTTGCCACTCCAGCCAGTGCAATGCATGAGAACTTGTTCAGCATCTGCCATGACACCAAATTTATAGCCAGGTCAATCACAAATATCAATGAGTTTTACCAGAAAACTACATTGTGGGATGCCTTATTATCTATACATAGTTATTCACTGAAAAACCAGTAGTTTATGTCGCAGTTCTTCCCATCTCAGAATACACAAATTATACATTAACGTGGCATTTAACTTCCAATTTGAAGTACATGCAACCAGAGACCATTGCATAGAGAGAAGTACTTGCCTGATGTCACTTTAGTCAATAAAGCCTCTCTCATTTGCATATTTTTAATGTTCAGCGTAAAAAATATAATCAGTTTATACCTTGTATATTGTAGACCTTAAAGGACAACGAATCACATCTTACAGAAGATTCTACATTCTTTGCAGAAAACAAGATTTTATAGAAATCCTCACCATTGCAGACAGCTTGCCTGTATTGATCTGCAAAAGAAAACTAACCATTAGGTTTAGTTCATAGATAACTAACTCCCTTGTAGGAAAAGATATAGTAGAACAATAGCTTAACAACATCAAATGTACCCTACAAAATGTTATCAGAGCGCACAAAAAGGTGAATATCCGCCCACACAATAGCTAACACATTTAATGCATTGCAGCTGCAGTGAGTTTCATTATGTTTTTTTATAGTTCAAAAGGTATGCCTCACATACCATTAAACACTGACAGGGAGAATAAGTATCTACTAAACCAAACTTCAAGGTGCAACGAACATAAAGGAGCAAAGCAAGGGTAGGTAGGTATGCATTTGGAATGTTTAACATCAGATAGCGACCAATCAAATGTGTTGGGTGTTACTTCAAAGCAGGGTTCAAAATTTCGATGAGATTTCCAAAAGAATTGGTGGGCCCAGATCTTCTACCAGTAAAATTTTGACGAAATTTTCTTCTACCAGCAATTTTTTTCGGTCCGGCCAGATTTTGGGCCTAGATAAGCCCATTTAGGCACTCTTACAGCCAGGCCGAAGCGCCTTAGTAAGCTAGCTCCCTCCACTGTAACCTGCTCCCCATCATCGGAACAAAATCTCCAGCAAGCTGCAGTGTGCTGACCCCCTCCACGCTTTCTCTCTTTCAGTGATCTCACCCATCCAGCATCCTCTCTGTGAGGGCCATCAGCTAATTTGGTTTGGATGCTGGGTAATCGGCAGCTTCGCCGTAGAGCTGATGCAAAAACATGATTGGCAGCTCTAGTGGTGTAGCCAGCATTTTAAACCAAGGTGGTGTAATTGATGGATTTTTATTGCCACAATATAACATCTCAACATACTACTATAAATTTAAGTTGGGCTGCAAAAGTTCAAAATGGGCTGCCTTCTCAGTTCAGCCCACACCAATCCATCACGCCTATCTGGGCTGAATATGTAGGGGTATATGGGTCCATAGCAAAATCCCAGGGTGGTCCATGAACCACCTGGCACCCCCTCTAGCTATGCCAGTGGGCAGCTCAAGATGCAGGGCTGCGTCTGGTTTCAAGAACTGATCTGGTTTGATTTATGGCCCGTCATGCACATTTTGTTGCCCGTATGCCCGAAATATCCAAAATTTCAGGAATTTTGGTAGGTCTCGTTTTTTTTTCCAAACCGAAATATGAAACCCTGCTTCAAAGAGTACCACTTATCACAATTTCCAGAAGCATTAAAGCCTGATAATAGACTAACCTCTTCAACAAATTCAAAGTCCACAAAAGCTGTCCCAGCTTGCACATTTAGTGATCCTTGCTTCATAAGTGTATCCAAACTTGTGATAGTATATTCCTTCGGAAGCACTCCAAGCAAGTACGCTATCAAAAAGTGACCAGCTTCATGCTTCACATATTCCATATTTAGGATATTAGTTACTTAGATTATGTACGGCATTACCACAAAGAAAAATCAGAGAAGGGATCAACTTGACATTTTCTAGCCAGATTTGAACATCAAAATATGACAGTTATACAAGTATAACATATGACAAGAAACAAATGATCTTCATGGTTTCCTGTATTATTTGGTCATATTTAACTTCATAATAGTTTTAGGTTTCCCATTTCCTTCTCTCCAGATGGCACTGTACCATGGCAACTGAACTACAGCTCCTCGACTATAAAGGGATCCAGGGACACCTGCTCAGATAACCATTCATTTCCCAGTGAGGGCATCCATAGTTGGTTGATGTCAGTCTTTTCTTAGGACTAACACGCAGGACTTTTTATTGAGTTGGAGAAAACAGAAAGAAAACAGAAAAGGTTGGCTTCCCTTGGTGAACGATATTTTCTCTACTGTACAAGGTGTCTTCCCTCTGTGATGTGCTTTTTAATGAAGTCCAATCACCACATATTTTACATTAACACGACCTTTAGTTGCTATAGAAGACACTAAGTGTTAACACATTGTATAACATATTTTTTACTGACTTCTCTAGATGATCTGGAGGGCACAAAAGAAGATGGTCTTCTCTACCTACCCGTGACAGGTATCCTCTGCAGGAAACTATATTAACTGTTAGTAACAAAGTATCAAACTATATTAATTGTTAGGAAGCTATATACATAGAAACTTCTATTCTTCCATAACCATACTTGCCAAATTTAGACAGCCATAATATTACTCTGTTACATTCATGTGAACATGCTTCATGCCCTTATTGTGCAGGAACGGCGCACAATTGACATTTGACAGTGTTGAACGAACCACACTATTCATTCATTCTCTTCAAAATTGTAGTTACAATTAAGGCCAAGGTGCAAAAAACATTAACATTTTATCATTCATCGATTTTGGTGCCTAGCGAATTGTCTTTTCATCAAGTAGAAGACGATGTCATATAGTTCAAACTCAAAAAAGGTTCACACCATGCAGGGTCAGTATACCTGAATAACTCTGTTGTGGTACTTCTGACTAAGATTATGACCAACTGTGTCGAGAACCAAGTTTCTTACCCCTCCATTGAAATATATCTACAAAGCTGTAGTCATGTAAGTTCAAGAAAGACATGCTCACCATAAGTGATCATAACGTTACTAAATAATGCTAGAGTCTCTTGCATGAAAAAAAGACAGATGAACTTCTACATTTCATATATTTTTTTCTAACTAATCATACAAAAACAGTTAAATGGCTGCAAGGATGTATAAACTTTATATAAACAGTTAAATGTTAGATGTATAAACTTTGTATGATTGCTCAGTTAGAGATTGCATGCAAATTCAAGCTACTTGGTATCTGGTACTAAACAAAGTACGTATCAGGATGAACTGGAACAGTACTACAGAGCTATACCTAACCAGAACCTTACGTGATATAATATTTTTTCGGTTCAAACAAATAACTGAATCCTCCTTTGAAGGATTAATATATAAAGTTAAAGATTATTGCTCACAACCGTAACAACGTGGTCCCAAAACATGCATCGCATGGCCCAAAATCTTTTGTGAAAATGGCAACTACGCAAACAGTAACAGTTCAAATCAGCAACAAAATACTATGTAGTATATGATCAGTAAATAACTCACCAAATCAACAGACCACACAAATAGCAGACCTACAAAGAGAAACAGAACTTGGAATTGAGATAGCTCAAATACAGCTGATACAGAGAGCCCTCCAAGAACTGCAGCAATTTGGAAATTTCTCTCAATTGATCCCAAAGTACGATCCACAGGAGATAGAAAAGAAGAAGTGTCGATCCCATTTAGCTTTAGCTCATCTAGTTTATAAAGTCTTTGAGGTACCTAGAAGAGATTTCAGTAGAAAAGAGTAGACTTAGTGCATTCATAAGATAACAATCTCAAAAGGGGGTAATTGAAAGTATTACTTATCAAACATGTGACACAGGTTAAAAGGAAACTTGAAACGCACGAAAATGCTCTAATTCAGAGACGACCCGACGCGAATAAAATTGCATCATCGATCTAAGTAACCGAAAGGACCAGCACATCAAAGCGTGACGTGATAACGCGTTGGTGCAATCAAGAACCCAAGATAATATCCAGTGTCAAGGGAATAACCTGCCTGGCGGCGCCAAAGCACCGGAGCCCGCCGCCCTCGCCCAGCGAGCTGCGCACGAGGGACAGCGCGGCCTCGTCGTTCCCCTTCTGCAGCTCGTCGTCCACCTGCCCAAGCACCGCGCTTCGCCGTGAGGCCGCCTTGGAGGAGGTGTTGGCGGCGCGAGCAGGTAGCAGGCGCAGCCTGCGCCTGGCGGCGGCGGGCTGCAGCTGGGTGATGCAGCAGCAGGGCGGTCGTCCCAGTCTCATCTTCCACGTGGAGCCAAATGGTAGAAAAAAGCGCCCAAGGATTATCCCAACCTTGGAGAGAGAGAAGATAGCAGGCGATCTGCCGCAGCACAGTACTCCCTCCCATCGGATTCAATATATGTATTTATGTACGTATCTATGCTTAAAAAAAAATTAATTAATACGAGACGAAGGAATTATTTTTTTTCATGGTTGTGACTGTGGTTGCCTTAGGATCGGAGGGAGAAGTAATCTTCTCAATTATTATAAATCTCTACTCTCTCCGTTCATAAATACTTGTCGTTGTTTTAGTTCCACTGGAACTAAAACAACGACAAGTATTTAGGAACAGAGAGTACAACTTATAACGGCTCCAACTTTATTTTTTCTAAAGTCACCCCACAAAACGTACACAAATGATTTTCACTTCACGATTAGGTCCAACTAAATCAGCTCTAACAAATAATGAAATACTCTACAAATGTTTTGGACTAACAAATAACGGAATACTCTACAAATGTTTTGAACTGTGTGCATTTAGCGATTAATTATGACTGAAGAATGAATTCATGCCTCCCTTTTAGGCTCATCATAGTGGGGAGTAACTTAGAGCAGTAACATACATATGTTACTCCTTTAAGTTACTACCTTTATAATTATGCATTCCATATTTATTAGACATATTTGACATCATAGGACGTGCACACTTACTTGTTTGGTAAAAAACACAAAGTTTTATCATGGTATCTGATGACTCGACATAGAAAAAAAAATCATACCATATAAGAAAAAATATAGTAATATACAAATAAGTTTAATTGTGATCATTTTTTATCCATTTGCACAAATTTAACTTTATTTTCCAACATATTACCTGCATTAAATTTGAAATTATACTTTCTATAACCAAACAATTATATTAAGAAATCCGTGCTAGTTTTAATAACAAGGATTAACATTCACAGTGGTGCTCACCATATCTTTACAAGTTTTGGACGCACAAATCCTTCAGCACAAAGAACGAAACAAAAATAACAAAATTGAAACATTTTAGGTCTCTACCAATGCAAGTCTCTTAGCATGTAATCTTAGGCATTTTGCTGACGTGGCATGCTAATTAGAGAGTTGTGGTCCCTTGCTACATATATCACTCTTGCACATGACATAGACAAAAACATTAATTGTTTCAACTATTTTAAGATACAACAACTAAGAGACTATGCATTGTGAAGGTTGTCTCTTATCAAATATCACCACCTAAGATAACGTGCTAAGAGACCATGCATTGGGAGTGGCCTTGGCAAAAGGAAAATCACAGAAGCTCATGTATACCAAACAAATGGGGGCACTTTTAGGTTCCAGCCTAGTACATTTTGCCAGCTCTGCGGATCAATTGCAACACACATTGCTACTAATATTAAACATGCAAAAATGTACTGCATACAACGGTTTAGTATAGAGTCAAAGACTAAATGTACTTATCTAGCCGTCTACAAAATCACAACTTTAATTATATCAATTTACTAACGATGCAAAATGAGGTATTCCGATGCTAGTGAAGTTTGGTTTTCTAGCACAAAAAAAGTTGGCATTCAAAGTTCCGATACATAGACTGGCAACATTTATCTACCTTTATAAATAGTTTCTGTTCTCCGTCTTGGTATCTGCAACATGGGTCTTTTAGTAAAAAACAAAAAGAAAGAGCAGAACGTGATCATAACAGCAATACTAATTTGAAAAGAAAACAAACAGTAAACTGTGATCATAACGGTAACACTAGAAATCAACTTCGATCCTTTTTTCTTTCCTCCTCTTCCGGTGGCCAACATGGCCGGTGGAGGTCTATCATGACGGAATCGAGCAGGAAGAGGCAACAGCTTCGGCAGCCGAGCACAGGGCCCACAATGGTGACGGCAAAAGAGACGAGCCAAGGAGACGAGGAGAGAGAGGAACGCTAGGAGCAGAGATAGATAGTGCATTTTCTACCGAAGCCATTAATTGTTGTCCTCCAAGCAAAGCCTTCGTGATGAACGGCGCTGCTTCGGTCTGTGAGAGATCGCCAAACCACGAAACCCTGCCACCAGTTTTCGATCCTTCGCCGTAACATCAGTACTGCCCGTAGACTATGTCCTGCAATGCACATGCACACTTCTCAACACATGCACAACCAGGTCAAAACGCATCATCCCTAGCAGTATTGTTTTGACGGGATATACTAGTACAACTGTAAATAAATTTCAGGGCTAAGTCAAGTCACTCACCTCTGCTTGTGGTGGTCGTACCAGTCGTTCCATCCCCTGGGGGCTCACCGCGCTTGACATGTAGCTCAGGCCGAACACGACACAGGAATAGGGACAGCATGGCCGTCCCAGGATGGACGTCACTACCCCGAAGCCGGTCCGCTTGCACCGAACGAAGCTAAACCCCGGCCGAACTGTGTTCAGATTAGGAAAAAAAATGGATTTCAATTTCTATGGAGTTCATCTTTGCAGATTTGATTTTTCTTGCCCCCCCCCCCCCTTATCAGTGACGGAGCTTGATGAAAAGTTTTTTTGGGGGGAGGGGGTGGAAATTAGAATTTTCAAGTTTTAAGGGGGGGGGGGCAAATTCAGAATTTTCACATTCTGGAGGAGCAAATGCTCTAATTTTCTGCAAATAAAACTAATTATAAAGGAATTACTAAATGATGATACAAATAAATAAAAAAGGTTGCATCGGGGGAGGGGGGCACCGCTCCCCTGGGCTTAACTTTCTTTATATATTGGTCTCACTCTCTTTAAAAGAAGCAAGATGAGACTATACACGCTCTCTCGTCCCACTTTAGGAATGAGCTTTTGAGATTTTGCAGGAATTAATTCAAAGTTGGGCCAAAGGCCTATCTTAAATTCTAACACTTTTGTTGTCACATACTATATTCGAGAAATACATTTCTCCATCGCTTGGTTGTTTCTTTTCCTTTTTCCGCGGTGTTGAAATATTTTTGGAGAATGTTGGATTTGCTAACTAGGCTAGCTGGTAAGCGACGATGTTTTCTACCGAAGCCATTGTTGTCCTCCAACCCATGCCTTGGTGATGAACGACGCTGCTTTGGTCTGCAAGAGGTCGCGAGACCACAAAACCCTGCCACCAGTTTTCGATCCTTCGTCGTAACATCGGTACTATCCGTAGAACACAGTCCTGCAATGCACATGCACACAGCACACCACAATACACGCACAAACATGCCAAAACACGTCAGCCCCAACAATATTGTTTTGACGGGATATGCCAGTACGACTATAAATAAATTCAAGAGCCTAAATCAAGTCACTCATCTCTGCTTGTGGTGGTCACCACCGTCGTCCCATCCTTGTGGGCTCCTCGACATGTAGCTCAGGCCAAACACGACATAAGAATAGGGACCATGGCCGTCCCAGGATGGACGTCCCAACCCCGACGCCGGTCAGCTTGCACCAAAAAAGGCTGAACCCCGGCTAACTAATTTTTGTGTAATTATAACTAATTATAAAAGGAATTACTAAATGATTATATAAAGAATAAAAAAGGTTGGGGGAGGGGGGCACCGCTCCCCTCGGCTTAACTTAGCTTCGCTGTTATCCGTCGTGCCGAATTTCTGGCGTCGTCCCTGACCATCGCGATCTTCTCCTTGCAACCAGCTCCCAGATCATATCTGGAGTAATGTAGTTATCATTTTAAGCTAACTTGCCTGTAAATTCCCGGTGTGATGGCAGAGTTGTTCACCGGGGCGGCATTGACCGCGTCCTAGATACTCATGTGGTCGCCTTTGACGGACCGTTCAACCGTGAGGAGAATACTCGAGACCGACATGCGGCTGCCGTCGCAGAGGATGAGATGACTCTCACAAAAATGTCAATGCATTCCTTAATTTCTCCTACAAGATAGCTGAAATAATGTAGTTGTAGAGCCAAAGCATATATTCCTGTGGATCTCACCTACGGCTTGTGGCCTACGAAATTTTCATGGAAATCAGAATTTACAAACCTTGCCTTATTCTTATTGAATAATTAGACATTTCGTTCAGCATTTAATTAAGAAAATCATGACATAAATAAAGCAAGACAACGAGCCACGAAGCTCAAGAAAAAGGAGATTCCGTAAAAAAAATTAGAGTAAATATCACAAAACCCCTAGTTTCTGACGAACTTTATCCTTTATCACAGAAGTACACCTTTTCGTTTCCTTTTCACTTAACCCGTATTTTGGACTAATCCGTATCGCAAAACCCGTAATTTTGCTGTCAAAGCTGCTAATAGGGAAACTGCCATGGGGGCCCCACCTGTCGGCCTCTGAAACGAAATCTTACTTACCATAGTAACACCTGCCCTGCCCTAAGCCCCCTCCCGCGGGTCTTCTTCCCCAAGACCGGCGGAGCGCTGCCTGCGCCAATGCTTGCAACCTCCCGCGCTAAGACGACGCCAGCAAAAACAACGTGCCGTCTCCAAGATCCCTTTGGCGCACTCGCCCTCATCCTCGGCTACATCGAGCGCCCCCCGCACCGAGCTCCTCCTCCGGTGGCCGCGCCTCACCGTTGACTCGCCTCAACCGGCTTCCTCTTCCCCGACCGACCCCACCTACGAGTTCGTGGTGAGCTTCTCCTTCTTTCCCCCTATTTCCCCCCTCGGATCCACCCTCGTAGAGCTCTGCCGTATTAGACGCCGCTGGCGAGTTTCTTCCATGAGCGTTCTGCTCCCCTACGCCGTCCATGGTGGGAGCATTCTAGCCCAAACCAGGCCCACAGCCCAGCCGCACCTGTAGCCCCACTGCCCCGCTCCGCCGCCCTGCTGCCCAGCCGTGCCGCCCGCTCGTCATCCCGGACGGAGGCGAGGCCGCCACCGCCCGTCAGTTTTTCTGTTAGCGTAGTTGACAACGAGATTTAGGGTTTTGCGATACAGTTTGGTCCAAGAATACGGATTAAGTGATAAAAAAACCAAAAGATGTAGTTTTGCGATACAGTTCGTCAGAGATTAGAGGTTTTGTGATATTTACTCAAAAAATTAAGAAGAAAGAAAACTTGACTTAATAATTTACTCAAAGTGAATCGAAAGCGAATTCAAGTTGCTGCATCCAGACACAGACGAGCAAAGGTACGTTGCAATGTGCGTGTTGTGTTTAAAATTATTTCCGGCCGCCCGATTTCAATGAACGGTGGATGATGACAGGACACACACGACACGTCATGCCTTTACCGAGCAAGGCTCCGTGAAGCTGACCGCCAAGCAGTCCACCCTCCTCTAATGGGCTTCAAGGTGTCAGAAGCCCCTCAGATCTGGCGCTAAAGGGCCTCCACCCCAAGAACTGGGCGCATGCAGATGCAGGACCAAACACGAAACTAGCTCAAACAACCGACTGGAATTGGGCTTCATGACTGGAATTCGTTCAGAAAAAAAAATGTCCCGTCGTTCCTTGGACGGTTGGACCTAACACAACCCATGAGGAAACATATTTTTCTCAAATCTCAATATCGGCGCGCCCTAGGGCGAGATGGAGACGACGAGTTCTTCCGGAGGCGACGAGACTCAGGGGTCAGGATTGGTGGAGGTACAAGTGGCTACGGCGGCGCTGCGGCGGTCAGAAGTGTTCCACATCGTGAAGGAGCTCCTGGGCTTCGTCCTGTACATGCACCACCAGATCCCCTCGTAATCCCCAATCTCTCTCTTCTCTTGGGTTTATGTCGGGTTTAGTTTGATCTTTGTCAAACACTAGCTTCTAGAGTACTGATGGATTTAGTGGGATTCAGTTGAAATCTCATTTCTATTTCATTTTAGGTCATATGTCTTCGAATTTGGTCCACTTTGGAATGGTTTGGACCAAATCCTTATAGCTAGGTTTCAGCAACCTTCGTGCTTGTTGATGTAATTAGCCTACGATTTGAGTGAATTTCGCAAATCCATCAGAAGTCCGCCAGTTTGAACTTTTCGTTCGTGGGAAATTAGAAATCAGGGCTCGGATCGAATAGTTTGTGGATTGAACCATTATCCATGGATTTGAACCATCTCTGGAATGGACATCAATCTGGCGGCGTCCAGTATTTTCGCTTTTGAACTGAGTAACCCCAATTTACAGTGTGATGATTTAAGTGGGTTTAGTTTGGTCATTTAGTTGATTCCTTTTCGATCAATTCCCTTTCCATGTGGTCTTAGCTTGTGCATTCACTATTAGCCTAATGCTACTTGTCATTAACGACTGATGTTTGGTGTGTCTTATTATCGTCTTGAGTTGTTCTGTTTTATATTGTTTACCTTGGTTAGTTCACAGCATGTTCGTGGACACTGAAATTTAGTGGCTTGTCAGTAGAGAACAAAAATCCTGATCCAAGTGGATACCATACTGGGGATGAATTGTGCACGTGCAAGGCCATGTTTAGTATTCCTGCCAGATTTTGCCTGTATGCCCTCTAAGGGGGCTAGTCAATCCTTGCTACTTGAGCACTTGATGAAGTGTATGTTTTATACCATTGAGTTGGATCTACACTCAACTGATAATAGACGTATAGATGAGTTGTCAAGTGGTGGGTATTGAGGCTGTGTATTGGGTGGACAGCCTGCCATTAGGATGACAGGGAAGGCCTTGGAGTCTTGCAGTGCTATGCTATCCTGAGACAGAGTTGCTGTACTTACAGGGCAGGATTCGAGAGGGAATAGGGAGATGTGGCTTAATTCTTAGCTTGATTCATAATCAAACAGGTTCTGTCATTATATAGCCAGTTTACATGCCAAGGATGGAAAGCCTCAAACTTGGAAATACCTTCTATCTTTACAGATAAATGGGATTCTTATGTGTAATTTGATATGGCTGCATTTCCTAGGGCAAGAGCCCGCCTCTTGCCAGACCTCTTGCAGTGGACATAGGTACGCCCCACATGAAATGTGGACCTTGTCAAATTTCTGGTTATGCATTTGTCCGGTCATGGTTTCAATCTGTATTTGCTCTGTGTGAACACGATGTCCTCCCCGGTGTTGTTTCAAGGGCGACTGGGAGCTGTTGACAAGTGACTTTGTCAGTAGCCAATATTATTCAATTGTGCATCCCCCAGATCCTATTTGGTTGGGACTACTATCTCCAAAACAGTGTAGCTATGTTATACATTTTTTAAATGCATGATTCACTGACAATGAAAGTGAAACCATGAAAAAAAATCTGATGATAATGTGCTGTTTATACTTTTGTGCTGGACCCATGAAAAAGAATGAAGCATACATGAGCAGAATACATTCTAGCTTATACATCACCTAGCAGAATAAAAAAATAGAACAATTGTTTACTGTCTCCTATAATGTTCACATGGATTTGAAGTTCATTCAAATTTCTACATTTTTCAGGGTTTTGCAGAATCTTGAAAATGAATTTACAGATCTAAAGGAGGAAATGGTATTTCTGTGTTCAGTAAGTATGTTTATGATGTCATCTATTTTCACCTTTTATTAACTAATGGCTATTTCTAGACAGAAATGGCAATACCACCAGCAGAACTGAAACCTTCTGATCAGAGGAAGTACAACACACGAAAAAGGGAGGTTAGGTGCAGAATCAAGAAGCGGCAGAAGTTAATGAATGGCATCTCTACCTTACTTTCCGCTCTTCAGCAAGCACTTGATGAAGTTTCTAGAATAGAAGGAATTGCCCTGATTCTTGGTGGGAGCCTTGTACGGCCTTTGTTTGTCTATGACATTACAGTTTCTCATGGTAGATTTGATTCTGGAGGTACCAAAGAGCATGCGACAACCAAGTTAGCTCAGTCTGTTTCTCGAAAGGTGATCTACTCTCTCTTTTAATAGTGCATGAAGAATGATTTTCCCTACAGGCTAACAATATTTAGTTTTCTTAGAGTAACATCAAATTAAGATCTAAATAATAATATAATTATTTTCTTGCCATCAACATTTGTCAGTCAAATGAATAATTGCTCTTTCAAAATAAATTATTATTGTGATGCTGTTTGGCATATGATAAGCAGTGTGTGCCGTAAACTCCGCTTTATTCTCTTCACTTATCATCCATATGGTGCAAGCATTGTGCTTTTTATAACACAGAATGTATATTCTAGGCCATCCGAGCTCTTATATCAGGTGGTGCAGGGAGTTTATCATACACAGGTATTGTTTGTTCTGTTCTAGTATTGAAGACTTGGCTGGGGATGCATTCATCTTTTGGCTTATTGATTTTCCTCCCATTGTTTTGGAAGGGCCTACCAAGCTGTTTCTTCTGGTCAGATGTCCCTGTACATTGAACTTGCCCCTGGATTTCCTGCCAAAACGTGATTTTCGTTACAGTAAGAAGGTGTTGTTCTTTTATGGCAGCTAACTTGCACTGTTCTTTATTGTTTATCAACTTTCTTTTGCGAACTATCCAGTTTTTTCGGAGATAAACACATGAAATTATACTTTTATCAACAGGTTGTACCCAAGCATATGTCCATAAAATGCAATTCATCATGCTATCAGACGAATAATGAGCATGTTGCATCAATCTTGGATGCTTCATGTTGCAATTCAGAATCTTCTCCTTCAGATGTTATCTGGTAACACATAGTTCATTGAGTCTTTGGTCCTGTTTGGATTGAATGTATTTTTTGCGAGGCATTAGTATGGTGAATCCTACATTGCATTTATTTATTTTCCTTATTTACTGCATCATAAAGTGTTTCTCAGGTTATGTTTCTAAATTGCATGTAGTATGTCCTAACTTTTTTTTTGTCTCTGGGCATTGCACCTTGCAGAGGTATCTTGTTTGAGGTCAAACTTCTTACATTTTATGTTTTCACCTAGTTAGGCCTGGTTTGGATTGAATGTATTTTTTGTGGGGGATTGGTATTGAGTTTACAAACGGGGCCTTATTGATTTATCATGTAATTAAATTGTTCTCAAGATGTTGTTCGTGTGATAGTGCTTTGACTGCAACGAATCTATTCTTTCTTAAAGTCGAACCTGTTAAATTAATCTGTATTATCTCTTGTAGGTTCCAGTGCAAGCACACGATAAGAGGCTTACCATGCAAGGCGTCATTAGAAGGATGATCTGGCTTGGGAGTGTCTGGGCTGACCCTTACAAGGTCATTTCTGTTGTACCGACATTTGTAAGAATGGACAATGCCGTAGCGAGGTGAACCCCAGTTCTGGCTCGGTAAATACTCGCGAGAAAGGATCAGTATCCTCAGTCGCAACATGTGTTCCCCATTTTCGTGTTCAATGTACTCTCTGTTTGCATGGGAATTATTGTGCCCAGCTCCCTAGTTACTAGCATTGCAGAATATAAATTGGGCAATGTATCAGGTGAAACGCTATATTGGTGCATATCAGGGAGCTTTCACCTCAACAGAATATCTAGTGCTACCATCCCTACTACCGTTCCTAAAAAGTTTTCAATGAGTTCGTTAGGTATGTGTTATACAGTCCCACAAAATTTCAAACTCTAATTAAATATGTACTATCACAGTGGCTGTGTGTTGCCACGGACTCTTAAACATAATACACAAGGAAATTCACGGTTATAGAAAAGACAACAACATAATCTTTACAGCAAGTGTAAGTCCCTTAAAAATGAATCCTTGTAAATCGACTTGGGCTCCTATAACCCTAGTTTTGAAAACTGGATCGGTGATCGAACCGGTGAGGGTCTCGGTTCAGTTTTTTTTCGTCGAACCGCTTTAGATATAAAATCATATTTTTTTAACTAAATACTGCAAAAAATTATAAAGATATGACAATATGAATAATAGTGCACACAATAATTTACTTGTCTCAAAATTCTCACACATAAGTTCCTTTCTAATTTTTGAGCTTGGTTGTGAATGTGCACAACTGATCGATCTGAACTAATAAAGAAGGGAAAAGAAACTATCTTGAAAATAGAAAAGGAAAAAAGATCAATCCGATCTACCTTTCTGTGGGGCCTTGGGCTGATTGTTGATTGCTTGGGCCTTGGGCCCATACAGCCAGGGAATGCCTCTCCTTTTGTCCTTAGATTGCTTCATCATGAAAGGCTGGGACGAGCTTGGCTGGCTTCAGGCATTGTGTTTAGTATCACCTCGGTTGTCTACACGAAAAGAAAAGCACTACAAGCCTATAAATAGAGCCGGTTGCTGCCCTTAACGAGAGTTAGATCTTCGCTCGTGCCAAACGCGTCGTGTGGCTGAGTGGAGCGACACGTTACACAAAAACGACAAATCCAGGTATGAATAGTGTCTGAAATTTTGTCTTCACATCTGAATCATCCCTTTCACCTACTAAAACACATTTTATGGAAATCCCCTACAGTACGTACAATTATTTGCCTCGTGGGTTGAGAAGGCTTCGTGCCTTTGCTCCAGCCTCCGCCCTCCAGCGAGAATGCGAGACGATGGCGACGTTGCCCGTGCGTTCACGTCGGCTTCCAATTCAATCGATGATAATCCTTGTAGCTGCCATTTCTGATCCAAGTTGGCATCAGCAGTATTGCATGAAAGATTCAAAGATGACACGTTGTTCCATGAAAGACTGACAAACTCACTCTCCAATTCTCCGATATCCCGGCTGGATATAAGAGCAATGTCGAGTGTTGTTGAGTGTTAACTGACTAAAGATCTTTCTGTCCAAAGGTTATATGCCATGTTTCGGAGTAATGATTAATTGGGACAGTTGGGGGCATTCGTATTTCATAGTCAGAGGTGAAATTCTTGGATTTATGAAAGACGAACAACTGCGAAAGCATTTGCCAAGAATGTTTTCATTAATCAAGAACGAAAGTTGGGGGCTCGAAGACGATCAGATACCGTCCTAGTTTCAAATAGAGTCAAGAGTTTATTCAGGAAAATACCCGGACAGCGAAATTTGATCCATTATTCACATATACTCAGGATAAGAGGAAATTACATAGGTGATCACTGAACTTGTCAAGCCGTTAGAATTTAGTCCTCGAAGTAGGAAATCTCGAACTGCCGTCTGCCAATTTGCTAACCTGATCCCGACGTTTCAATTTTATAGGAAAATAACCAGGAAATCAGATCTCATTTTGTTTTCCTCTTAGAAATAGTCCTATGCATCTCTCTCTCTCTCTGATGCTGGAAATTCTTTTTGAAGATTTTACAGCCCGTTTGGCTCCAGAATCCTGAAATTCATTCTGGTTTACATGAACCAACTTGTTTGGCTGACACGGAATTGGATACAAAAATCCAATCCGAAATTTGGATGAAATCACATCTATACCTGATCCCAATTCCACTGTAAAAGGCTCCATTTCTTTGAATTTGTCTCTCATTCTATAAATCCATGTGACAGAGAAATATTTTTTTTAACCTGACATTCAAATTTAACCAAATAAAATCTTATCAAAAACTGAATTTCATTTCATTTTTACCAAATGATGAAAGGAGGGTTGCCAAATGAGAGGGAATTGCGAATACCTGAGATCTCAGCATCGTGTTTTTCTTGTTTATGCATTTTCCAACCAGTGCAATCCAAATTCGCCCTGATTGTCCTCGATCTCAACAATGCAAATGACATTATGACCATTCGCTCGCCGACACTACATGCTGATCATGTGACTGACTCACCAAAGGTTACACTTAAATGAACACACATGTCGATCTCCTTGCTAGCTGTGGCTAGCAATGGTGCACGGTGACCAGTTAGTTGGATATGGGCAATTGGGCATGCATGAAACCTAACCGTGGGCCTTCGGTGTACCCTCCATGCATTTTTCAATCGAAAGTCATATCTAGTCTCATCCATGGCCATGGCCTACTGCTAGTTTTGGGGTCCACACAATATTATACGGGATATTTTGAGAGTGAATTTCACTTTATCCTCCGTAGTTGTCCAAAATTGATAGAAAATACCTAATTTATTTTTTTCCAACTTTGTACCCTGTCTAGCAATGCTTGTTATTTTTCACAATCTAATTAGATATGATCGTAGAGCTGTAGAGCTGAGATAGGGCCACTACGATACGTACAGGTGTGTTGCCAATGTACATAATTTAAGAGCATCCACAGTCCGCCAAAATGCAGAATTTGCCACATAGTACTAATTTGGCATTGATGTTAAGTTTTAGTTTTTTTTCGAAAAGGCCAAAGCCATATATTAAATCAACCAACCCTTACATAACCATCTTTAAAATAAAAGAAAATTACACGCAAGTTCTTGTAGGTAAACGTCGTTGTCTTCTTTCTGCACTCGCGATGGCGCGCCGTGAGCGAAACTACATGCTGACTCTAGACCACCAAACCATGTCGGAGCCAGGAAAAAGTTATTGATCTAGCAGCCGTGAAGTCATCGGTCGGAGTCAGAAGACGCCGGTGACAGTGATCTGAAAAACAAATAACTGTCCCCAAGAAGAAGATAATGGAGAACGTTGGATGACCATCCTAGATCCAGCCAGATAGATCAGAGAAGACCTAGCCTCACTAACTCCACGATGGGGTCGAAACTGGCCGAGCCTCGCCGATCGCAAAATGAACAAATAAACCGAGACATGCAGGCTACGTGCAAAACAAAAACACAAACCTAGGTCCACTACTCCAGAGGAGCGGCGACCAACCGCCCTCTACTCCTCAACGCCACCGGCCAGATCGTTGTCGACGAGGTGGAGGATGAGGAGTTGGAAAAACCTTATTCTTGACCCGCACAATGCCACCATCACCAAACATAGTGCCACTGCCGGTTGACCAAATCTTAACCTTTGAAGACCAACTATGGCACCAAGCGCAGAGGAGGCAAGGATGCCGTTGCTTGCCGACCGGCCGGAATACGAGATGATCTATGAGGACTGTGGGAT
This sequence comes from Brachypodium distachyon, assembly GCF_000005505.3. Taxonomy (NCBI): domain Eukaryota; kingdom Viridiplantae; phylum Streptophyta; class Magnoliopsida; order Poales; family Poaceae; genus Brachypodium; species Brachypodium distachyon. The sequence goes on along the minus strand of NC_016132.3, from coordinate 11,642,629 downwards.
GTGGCGGCTAGGGAAGGCACGGGTGTTAAGTATTAGTTTTAGTTTCCGTTTCGTTACAGTGTAAATGATGCCAAATTTACTTGACAGGTGGTCCAGAGCTACTGGCGTTGGCCAAACGGCCCCATCACCCGTCCAGACGTGCGCATAAACAACTATGACCTGTCATGAACAACATAAAAAAAAATTAGGCCAACGTGCACTACCAAAGTTTAGAGACTAACTTGACGTCAGCTTTAAAATAGAATTAAGACCATATATAATGTATTTTACTCTTTATATTAATATATTCGTCTTTAAAACGTGCCAACTTTTATGAAAATAGTGAGTACAGGAGAAAATATTGTACATGAGAAAGCTAGCCCATGCTTTAAAATTTCCTATCTCCCTCGCTGGGTGGTACAAGGTGAAATTGCAGTCACCACTTCAACTGATGAGCTGCATGCGACACCCCGGACGAGGAGCCAAACGAAGAATACGACATGAGCGCCCACATTCCACATACCGCGGCAAACTAATCGATGAAGGTAGGAGACGGAAGTTGAAATGTTCACGTCGTATCATGATCACCCTTTAAAACCGGTTGTGGTTGCGAACCCGATAAAGTCGTGTGCTGCACATTTAATCCCACGACTAGAGCGTTAAGCGCTCAACAATCATGCACGTACGTACCGGTTTATCTGCAAAAGTGAGCTCTCCTAAATTATGTTTTGTTTCTTATTTGCAAAATGATCGGGCATCAATCAGCGCCCTCGTCCGCTAGGGAAATCACTAACGAATTTGCCGCAGCATTTCACTCTATGTTCCCTTGCTTTCCGGAAGGGAGTTCAATTGGAGTGAATTCCTTTGCATTACGCTAGTGTATTTGCCATTTCAATGAAATTGAAAACTCCGGGCTAAAACCTCGTTCGTATTTTCGAGTAACAGGAGCGAACATAACAACTTGGAGCGAGAAAACAAGTACTTCCTCCGTTATATATTAAATGACTCAAATTTGTTTAAATATGGACGTATCCATACGAGGTAATTGCACCACTCGTCCAACGACTTGAGAGGTGAGAGCAGTTGCAAAAGAGCAAAACTAGTCCGAAAAGTTGAGATTCGGGAGCATTTTAGTCCAATTAGTCTAAATTGGACACATGACAGCTAGAGGGAGTCCCGTCGGGCCGTGGAAATTCTGCAAAAAAGCCCCCCATACAGGAACAATTTGTATACATGCCGACCAATGAGGCCATTCGAGACGAAGGAGAGTTTCCTCTACTGGATTTTCACCCGGGAATCGCCGGCATGGTTCACCCAGGAGTTGTCCACCTCGCAGGCACCGCCTCCTTCGGACCTGATGGCCACGTCTCAGGAGGTGAGTGGGATGCGCAATAACTGCATGGCGTTTTCAGTAAAAAACACAGGACACGTGTCAACGCCTGATTGGTTTGGACTTCTAAGCAATCCGAATCTCAACTTATAAGACTAGTTTTGCTCATTTTGCAACTTGTTAAACTAAACTGCTCCCATCTCTCAAGTTGTCAGGCCAGTGGTGCAATTAACTTTATCCATACTAAAATACGTCTAGATACATGTAATATTTTGGCACTTAGTATGGTAATATACAAATAAGTTTAATTCTGAGCATTTTTTATCCATTCTCACAAACTTAAATTTATGTTCCAACATATTACCCGCATTAAATTTGAAATTATACTTTCTGTAACCAATCAATTAAATTAAGAAATTCGTGCTAGTTTTAATAACATGGATTAACTTTCGCCGTGGAGCTCATCATCTTTACAAGTTTTGGATCACACAAGTCCTTCAGCACAAAGATCGAAACAAAAAGAAAAAGATTGAAACATCTTGGCAAATAAGAAAAATCATGGAAGCTCGTGTATACCAAACAATTGGTGGCACTTTTGGGTTCCAGCCTAGTACATTTGCCAGCTCTGCGGATCAATTGCAAGACACGTTACTACTAATATTAAACATGCAAAAATGTACTGCATACAACAGTTTAGTATAGAGTTAAAAACTACATGTACTCATTTAGTCGTCTACAAAATTTCAACTTTAATCATACCAATTTACTAACAATGCAAAACGAGGGTTTAAGATATTTGTTCTGATGCCAGTGAAGTTCGGTTTTCGAAAAGGTGGCATACATAGACTTGCAACATTTATCCAGCTTTATAAATAGTTCATGTTCTTCGTCTTGGTATCTACAACATGGATCTTTCAGTAAAAACCAAAAACAAAGACCAGAATGTGATCATAACAATAATACTAATTTGAAAGAAAAAAAAAGCAAATTGTGATCGCGACAGTAACACTAGAACTCAGCCTCAATCGTCTCTTCATTCCTCCTCTTCCGGGGGCCAACATGGCACCGCGGAGGCCGATCGCGACAGAATCAAGCGGACGGAGGCGACAGCTACGGCGGCCGAGCACAGGGAGAGACGAGCCAAGGAGACGGAGGAGAGAGGAACGCTGGCGGCAGAGATAGATTGATGCGTTCTCTACCGAAGCCATTATTGTCCTCCAACCCAAACCTTGATGAACGACGCTATTTCGGTCTGCCAGAGGTCGCGAGACCACGAAACCCTGCCACCAGTTTTCGATCCTTCACCGTAACATCGGTTCTTCCCATAGAACACCGTCCTGCAATGCACGTGCACATGAACACAGGACAACACACGCAGAGCTAGGTCAAAACACGTCAGCCCTAACAATATTGTTTTATGGGATATGCTAATACAACTGTAAATAAATTCAAGGGCCTAAGTCAAGTCACTCACCTCTGCTTGTGGTGGTCGCCCCAGTCGTCCCATCCCTAGGGGCTCACCGTGCTTGACATGTAGCTCAGGCCGAACATAACATAGGAATAGGGACCCATAGCCGTCCCAGATGGACGTCCCGACCCCGACGCCGGTCAGCTTGCATCGAACGAAGCTGAACCCTGCGACTAATTTTGTGCAACTATAACTAATTATAAAGGAATTACTAAATGATTATACAAAGAGATAAAAAAGGTTGGGGGAGGGGGGCACCGCTCCCCTGCGCTAAATTAGCTCCATTGTTGCCCGTCATGCCGAATTTCTGGCATCGTCCCTGACCACCCCGATCTTCTCCTTGCAACCAGCTCCCAAATCAGAAGATATCTGGAGTACTATAGTATCATTTTAAGGTAACTTGCCTGTAAATGCCGGGTTTGATCTGTATGACGGTGCCTACAAAATTGTTTGCCGGGGCAGCATTGACGGCGTCCTGGATACTAATGTGGTCGCCTTTTCCGGACTGCTCAACTGTGAGGAGAATACTCTATAGCCCGACATGCCGATGTTGCCGTAGAGGATGAGATGACTCTCACAAAAATGTCCATACCTTCTTAGTTTCTCCTACAAGATAGCTGAAATAATGTAGTTGTAGAGCCAAAGCATATATTCCTGTGGACCTCACCTTCGGCTTGTGGCCTACGAAATCTTCATGGAAGTCATAATTCACAAACCTTTCCTTATTCTTGTTGAATAATTAGACATTTTCATTAAATATTTATTTCAAAAAATCATGGCATAAACTAAGTACATATTATATTATGCAAACTGGACAAGCTACACTGAAACATGAAGCAAGAAAACGAGCCACGAAGCTCAAGAAAAAGTAGGTTCCATAAAAAAATTAAGGACAAAAAAACTTGGCTTAATAAGTTACTCAAGGGGAATCGGAAGCCAATTCAAGTTGCTGCATCCAAAAACAGAGAAGCAAAGATATGTTGCAATATTTACACAGCTGCTGCATGTGCGTGTTGTGTTTAAAATTCGGCCGTCCAATTTCAATGGATGGTGGATGACAGGGCGCAGGACACGCCGTGCCTTTCCCATGGCAGCAAGGCACTGGATCCGGCTCCATGAAGCCGACAGGCAAGAGTCCACCCTTCTCTAATGGACTTCAAGGTGATAGAAGCCCCTCGGATCTGGCGCTTTAAAACCATTAACCTCTATTATGCCAAATCAGGATCACTAAATATATCATCAAATATATTAATTTCATAGTTGTTGGCGTTGTTCCGCGCAGGTTGTCATGCTATGTTCTTCAATGTCCTTTGGAGGCGTGGGTTCGCCGTTGTAGCAGATGGAGGCGATGGATTTGGCTTGGCTGGCTATGCCGTCAGAACTGCGGCAGGGCTAGGCACTGTCGTCGCAAGTGGTGGTACTGTGGTTGCTGCCACTCTGCCGGCTATTGATGTTAATCCAGGTAAATTCTTCTCATGAAGGATTTCTTGGGACCGACGGTTCCTACCGCACCAGAAAGGAGGAGACGGCGGAGCGGCGGTCTGCTCTGGTGATTGGCCGCTCATTGCCAACGCCAACATACTTGGGCCTAGATGCCAATGGAGGTGATTGTGTGGATGCAAATGTCTGGCATGGATGTTTTGGCGCTGGAGTCATAGGCTATGGTGCTAGTGGCCAAGGAGATTGCGGCACTGTTTTTTTGCGCAGCCCGACTTGTGGTCGCGATCGGTTCTTTATGCTTGGGGCCGGATCGGCGGTGTCGGAAGAAGCAGAGGAGGCTATGGCGGTTGTGGTACCAACTTTGTTAGAGGAGCTAGTTGTGCCACTCAGGCCATTGCCCAGCAGCAATATTGAAGGACGTGTCAAGGTCCTCAATCTTAGAGACAAAGCCACTATTGGCAAGATGCTCTGGGCAATACGGCGGCAACCAGTGTGGTGGCATCATCTGTTGTTGCTACCAATTCTGAGGTGACAAATGAGCTATGGGCTATGAGGACTTTGCTTTTTTCTACCTTGTTGTCATTTTGAATTGTAATAACTGAGATTTGATCGCCTTTTGCGATTTAATAATATTATGGTTGTGTTTATCGATTGATGCAGAGGCCAGGGGGAATGCCCTCCTTTTCAAAAAATATATTAATTTCATAGTGTATTCATTTCAAACAGCAGATGCTACCTTTGCTACAATCAAAGAGATTCAGCATGTCTATACCCGATGTTTGCCGCTGCATCGAGAAGTCGCCAGCCGCTCATATGCATCGGACACCACCGCCGATTTGATCTTGTCGCCTCCTGGGCGAATCAAGCCGGGCTGGATCCAATCCACCAGAGCAGGCCTAGCCACCGACAGCACGTTGTCATGCCAGCTACGGCCCTCAGCATGTGCACCGGGACCACGGCCCAGCACTTATCACGGGAAAACACCTCATTGTCGCCGTTCTCATGGGCTTTCTTGACGGATCTTTTTGGCGGCGGTGAGAAAGATGGCTGAAGGCACTGGCGTATCCATAGGGTGGTCCACTAGGGACCATCCAGGAATTTCTCTATACCTTGGGTATGCCGTAGCAAAACGGATAAAAGTGCATTTATACAAAAAAAAGTAAGTCACTGTTGGACCAACCTGGCCCATTGGGCTGAATACGCCACTGAAAGAGGGAGGGCCGACGGCATGAATCGACGCGGGGGTCTTTCCTCTCGTTATTGGCATTCTGACATGTTTCAATCAAGAGAAATTATATGCCTTATATTTTGGCACAGTCACGGAGTATCCTCCAGATGGTGAGCTGAGAGATACACACACCAATAGCTCTTTAGCTTGTATATATTCGTAATGAAAAATGAGATGGTTGACGAAAGTGGACCAAAGTGCTAGCTAGCTACGCAAAGTTGTTCCCAAATAAGCCAGCTAGCTCACACGTCATAACACATATCCGACTGATATAAATAGCCATGCATAGAGTTAGCTCTATATATCTAGCCAGAAATTTAGTTGCTAGCTAGCTGCTTGATCGATCCATTGTATGTTGAGCGGTAACATGATGAAGGGTAATAAGCAGCTGGGATGCCTGGTTGCCGTGGCAGTATTGGTCTTGTCCGCCGGAAGCCTGGACACTGCGGCAGCGCAGGCGGCCGGGCTGAAGAAGGGGTTCTACAAGAAGAGCTGCCCTCAGGCGGAGGACATCGCGCAGAAGGTGGTGTGGAACCGCGTCGCCGGCAACCGCGAGCTCGCCGCCAAGTTCCTCCGCATGTTCTTCCATGACTGCTTCGTCAGGGTACGTATACAATGCTAATCTCAAGTCAAAATATATCGCCGATTCATAATAAGTGTGTCTCAGACTGTTGCTTTTGTTACGCGCGGCTTAATGTGGCAGGGGTGTGACGCGTCGGTGCTTCTGGACTCGCCGACGAGGACGGCGGAGAAGGACTCGGCGCCGAACCTGTCGCTGGCGGGGTTCGAGGTGATCGACGAGGTGAAGGCGGCGCTGGAGCGGGCGTGCCCGGGCGTCGTCTCCTGCGCCGACATCGTCGCGCTCGCCGCACGGGACTCCGTGTCTTTCCAGTACGGCAAGAAGCTGTGGGAGGTGGAGACCGGACGCCGCGACGGCTCGATCTCGAGCGACCAGCAGGCGCTGGACGAGATCCCGGCGCCGTCCTCCACCTTCGACGTCCTCGCCTCCAACTTCTCCAGCAAGGGCCTCGGCGTCCAGGACCTCGTCGTCCTCTCAGGTACGTATACTCCGTCAACCCACACTTCATTGTACTGTCTAGCTAGCTAATTTTGCAGTTGATGCATGCTTGCCGCTTGCGCTAATTTAATTTGCTCCTTTAGTGTGTGTGGCGCTAGCTTAGCGTTTGTCGGTACGCTGTGAGTGTGGACCACGGTCGTTGTGGTTACTGCTGAATCGTAGAGAAACAACGAAAGGAACAACGCCGCGTGGGCGCCGTGGGACGAGCCACGCGCAGCGCACGTCGGTCCCTGCGTTTGATAGGTTGCAGCAGGAATTTTACGCTGTAGCGCTGTCCATTGCTACCATACGGTGTGTTAAATGTGGCATGGCAGACCACAGAGACATAATGGGCGAGCGCCCAGCAGTTACCAACCTGCAAACCAAGAACTCAAACTAACTATGTCAAAATTACAAATGGGAAATGACAAATTTTTGTTACGGTGAAATTATGACAAACGTTTTTTCCACTCTATTTTGTTGATATAGAATGCCCATCCTAAGTCTTCTACATGCTAGGTCATAGAATCCTATACATCGTAAAAATAAATCATACGTCCTCCGTATGATTTAGGAACGGAGGGAGTACATAAAAGGATTCTACGTATGTATCGCAACGCTGAATACTCTGTTCTCAGATGCCGGGCGTTGCTTAATTTAGACCTTGCACCTATGCACCGGAGCACGTTATATGAAGAGCCTTGTACAAAACAGTGGTCAGTACGAGAGTCTTATGTGCATTTGCGTTGGCGAACGTTTTTAGACTTGAGTATCACTAGTACGCACTACGTAACTGAAACTGTGCTCGTACAAACCAGAACGCAGATATGTATGTACTCCTTTCATTACTAAATACTCGTCGTTACACTAAAACAACGAAAAGTATTTAGAAATAGAGGGAGTACTTGCAACACATGCACGTCACGTACAGTTGCATGAAACATGTCAACTTAAGTCTCATCTGAAAGTGGTGCGACTGTCGGTGACCGATTCGTTTACCCCCGCTAACTACCTCTTTGATACTCGTGTTCTAGTCTAGGTAACGTAGCTCTCCGATCAAACCCAACTGATTGGTTGCAACTGCATGCAGGACACGTTAGCTTGCCTCTTGTCATCATAAACTACGGATTCCTCCTTTATGATGATAGATATGTATTTCTGAACCGGCTGATTTGATTGCAACTGTAAGGCACGTTAGCTTGCCTCTTGCATTTAGGGCTATTCGTTGACAAGCAGAGGTTGTACAGCTGCTGAATAATGCGACCGTTGGAGCAAATGCGATATGACTGATAAGTACATAGAAGGTTAATGCAAAATTCTTTTACAGAAGATTAAAAAAAGAACATAAAGTGAAATCCCGCATGCATTTAAAACATACAGCGTTGAACAACCAAGTTGTTGGCAGGGCGGACCTAATTGAAGCAGCGTAAATTTTACTACTATTGATATCATATCCTCTTGTACTTTTAGCAAAATAATATTCTCTCCGTCCAACAAAACATGTCTCAAGTTTGTTAATATTTGAATGTATCTAAACATGATTTAGTGAATAGATGTATTTAAATTTAGTTAAAGTTAAGACATCTTTTGTCGAATCGAGGAGTACTGAATTTTCTATCATGTGAAAGACTAGGCTTTGAATATATATGTCTATCATGTGAAGTGCGGTGTCCTCTATCATAGGACAGTTGGGGCCGGCAATTCTATCTCGGTTAGAAATACAACTTTTCCACGACTTTCCATCTTCCGAACTTCTATCCGATGGCTCAGGAAGAGGAAGGTCACGTGTTGGGACACAAGGAGAAAGCAAAGTGAAGAAAACAGGACCAAACTCTGCTTAACTGGTTGAAATTAATGATCTGAAAACGACAGAGTTCCCTACTTGAAAAAGGACAAAAAAGGGCAACCGTTCCTACACTAGGAGGTTGCTGCGCTAGTTAGTACGGACTACGCAGAGAGCCCGTGTCGGCATGAACCATTACGACGGAGTGCCGGAGTGGTGGCCTATGAACATAGCAATGTATAGCACAGGTGTGTTTGTACAGCACATTTAATTTGCTTTCACCCACTCGGAGCCGTGAAAAGAAAAGAGTGAATTCCATTTTTGACCTCAAGTTTTGATTTTTTGACAGCTTTGACCCGTTTAGTGGAATTTTCGTTTTTTTATCCCATTTAGCCGAACTTGTGCCACCAATGATCTCATTTAAGACTTTTGTCCAAATCCCGTCCCGCTGACGATCCCCTGCGATCTCAGGATCGACTACTTTGATGGAGTACTCCAGCTCGAACTTGGTCTCACGACTCTCAACTCGCCAGCCCACTGAGTGCTCAAGCCGCAGGCGGTGGAGTACTGTGGTGTCACCGCTGCTCTACTCCTCCTGCTGTTCCTCGCCGGCGGCGTTCGCGGTGTTCGTGCTGGTGGTGTGGGCGGTGGTGCTCACGGCCAACTCATTCTTGCTTTTCGTGAGGCGTCAGCTCCTTTGCGCCGTACATCGCCAGGATGTCCCTCGTGTCCCCGCCGCTGACGGGGGTTCTATTCCTCTTCTATGGCTTGTTGTGTGCTGCTGCCGCTAGCTAGCTGCTGCCTGCGTGTTGTGCCGCTATGCTGCTGCTGCCTGCTTGTGGTGCCGCCACTGCTGCTTGGCGAAGGAGCAGAGGCGGGCAAGCCGAGCCGGCTGCAGAGGCTCCTCTGCTCTTCGGGCCAAGCTAGGCCGGCAGCCAGCTCATGGTGAGCTTTGCCTGAATCCACCCTGACCTGTTAGGACGGAAGAGATTTGGGCAAAACTCTTACATGGGGTCAACGGTGGCACAAGTTCCGCTAAATGTGGTAAAAAAAAGGAAAATTTCACTAACTGGGGTCAAAGCTGTAAAAAAAATGAAACTTGAGTGTCAAAAATGGAATCCACTCATAAGAAAAAGACAGAAAAAGACCGCTTAACTGAATTGAACCTTTTTTGGACATGTCATGTGCAAACACACTGCAGGCGGACATACCATCGGAATAGGAAACTGCAACCTCGTCAGCTCCAGGATCTTCAACTTCACCGGCAAAAACAACCCCAGCGACATCGATCCTTCCCTCAACCCACCCTACGCCAAGTTCCTCCAGGTACCTATATATCTCTCTTCAGTCAGCATTCCTTAATCTTGTCATAATAATGGATGGAATAATACTCAGCGGCGGGGTGCCTAATCGTATTAGTATACGGATATGGGATTGTGCGCGCGCAGGGGCAGTGCAGGCGTAACCAGGCGGACCCGAACGACAACACGACGGTGGTGCCCATGGACACCGGCAGCAGCACCTCCTTCGACAGCCACTACTTCGTCAACCTTAAAGCCGGGCAGGGGCTCTTCACCTCCGACGCCACGCTGGTCACCAACGCCCGCGCAGCCTCCCTCGTCGACAAGCTGCAGGACAATGGCGTCTTCCTCGACCACTTCAAGAACTCCATCAAGCGCATGGGCCAGATCGGGGTGCTCACCGGCGCCAATGGCCAGATCAGGAACAGATGCAACGTCGTCAACTCCTAAGCTCTATGCTAGATCCACAAATCGGTATCTCTCACGCACTGGAAGATGCATATTGTTTCCTATGGTGTGCGTCTTCGCATCTGTGACGTCCGTGCTATGTTGTCGCCGTGATCGAAGTTGGAGCACTACGTACGTGTAACGCTACTAATAATAATTTAAAGAAAATCACTGGATGGAACTATAGAATAGAAAAGGCAAAATCACAATGTGGCGTCTGTGGCGACCAATCGTCTGGTGGTTTAGTCGCTACCCTATACCATCGTGCTAGCCGCCAAATACCGCCATGACATATGTCCGAATCACCGAGACTCTCTGTCCATACACTGCTTCCACTTCCTCCGAGCGCTTCACTTCTGCACACAACTGTTGGATATTTGGGCCGGTCCAATGTTAATTTCTGAAAGTCTCGAAAGCGCATTACGGTAGTAAGGCACGAGGGTAGTCATACCATAGTGAAGAAAACGGTTTTGCTTACGCTCAGTCGACTGCGATTTTGGTTTTCTCAGTCGACGGAACTGCCGATCGATTCCCCTCCTTGTCTGTGTGCGTGAATAACTAGGTGTGGTTCTTTTTGGTATGTCTAAGATTAGGGCCTTGATTGCAACTTTGATTTTTTTTCAATTGCACCCATAAATATCCTGCCCATTTTACAGCTGCAATTAATAAGTTGCAACTGCTAATTTTTATTTTATGAACATTCTGTAACATTTATAGCTGCAATTTATTATTTTTAACAACTGCATTTAATTAGTTGCAGTTTGTAATTTTTTTTATTTTATGAATATTCTGTAATTTTTACGGCTGCAATTTAGCATTTTTTCACCACTGCAATTAATTAGTTGCAACTGCAATTAATATAATAGTACTGTTATTTTAAATCTTTTTAAATATTCTGCCCAATTTTACAGCTGCAATTTAGATTTAACCACTGCAATTTCCTTTTTGAATATTTTTAAATTTTTCAGACTTGCAATTTACTAAATCACGACTGCAATCTCTCCCTGCTTTTGTATATGCCACACCTGATATTTTTTGCACTAAATATCAACTGCAATATATGTCATACTTTATTGCAACTGCAATTTTTTGGCATAGAAATAATAGCTGCAAAAGATTACATTTTTTTTTTCAAATTGTAGCTGCAACTGTGTGCAAGCTTTGTTTCTCAGTTGACCCACACACATAAGAGCCCATAAGTCCATGAGTCCATAATCACACAACCAGAAGCCCATAATCAGGCTTCAGGCCAACCCACAACACATAAGAGCCCATGAGTCACGGAACGTATGAGGGAATCAGTACGTGGATCGAACGAGGAAACAAGGACATTCCCTCGCACACACTCACCGACTGAGAAACTTCGACTGAGCCCTAGTCACGCCCGAAAGAAAATTACAGAGGGAACTAAGAGGATACAAAAACTCCGCCGAAATTCGCCGTCGTAGTCATCGTCGGAGAAGGAGAAGACTTGCCGCACTTCCCGCAAGACCGAAAGAGACATCATAGGTAAGAAGCTTTGAGAGCCGCCTCCAAAGTAGCCCGCCGCAAGAGGAGGGATCTTGATGACGAATAAGACTTGATGACCGTTGGGGAAACCCCCATGTCGGCGGTCTTGCTTCAACCAACCCGCCCGCAAAGGACAAGGAGGAAGGACGAGGACACCGCCTCCAAAAGCGTCACCGCGATGCAAGAACGACAGAGAACAAAGCACACCACCCGGCCACCACGTGCTACATCATTGAACACCAGAGAAGGCACTCTACTCCATGAGCCGATGACGCCTTACAAACTTCATGGAGCCACAGAAAGTTGTAAAAGATCCCTCATTTTTTTTGAAACTTCCTCCGTAAACTTGGAAGTTTTCACTAAAATTTTGAAGTTTTCTCAATGTGAAAGTTCTCTCCATTTTTTTAAAAAAATACTCCCGCCGTTCCCAAATAATTGGCGCCAGCCATTTTGCAAAAAAAAATCCTGCTATTTCCCGAAATCAACCACAATCCACATTCTACCAGAACTTTTGCAAAAAAACCTGTAGTTTTCGAAATCAACACGCAGTCCACATTTAATTGAAGATGTGTACTACAGGTTGATTTCGTAAATTAATAGGGATTTTTTTTTGCAAAATGGCCGGCGCGAATTAATTGGAAACGGAGGTAGTACTCTTCAAAAAATTGTAAGTCCCCTTGGAATTTTACAAAGTTCCTCTTCGAAATTTGAAAAATTCTCTCTAAAAAATTTGGAAGCTCTTTCCGGGTGTTTGTAAGTTCCCTCTTAAGATTTTTCAAAATTAGTTGATTTTCTTGAAAAGTGGAGATCGAGATAGAGCAAGAGGAGCAAAGAAACAAGAAGAGGAGGGTGTGGCCGGGAACACAAGGACAAATCGGTGGAAAAAAGGACGGGGTGCCTCTTCCGACGAGCCAAAACCAAGAAAAAAAGTTGCTACTAGTCAGGACTCAGAACTAATCCTCCGCCCAACCCCATGTTCGTCTGGCTTCGCATGCTTAAGCCAAAATTTCATAAAGTTTGGCCAAGTTTATAACTTAACATCTACAACATTTAAATATACTATCAGGATATATATTTCGAAGGCTTTAATGAAACTGATTTAGAGTTGTAGATGTTGACAGTTTTGTGTACTCTCTCTGTCCAACAAAAGATGTCTTAAGTTTGTTAAAATTTGAATGTATATACGGACATGACTTAGTATATAGTGCATTCAAATTTAGTCAAAGTTGACACATCCTTTGTTGGACGGAGGAATATATAAATTTGGTAGTTATGAATTAGGACAAACCTAGAACATCTTATATTTAGAAACTGAGGGAGTAATAAACTCTTTCTAGAAAAGGAGAGCACAATGCTCAGAAAACATACAGTTCGAGCAAGATTTCTTCACGAGGCCATGATTAAAGAACCTCTCAAAACGGAACAAAGCAGCGTGTAACAGTAGCAATATATTGACCAAAATATCATTATCCATCTCCTATAGTTCAAACATCGAATGCAGAACATGATACTATCTTTTTATGAAGGGTACACAGCATGCCATGAAGCATCGACATTGTCGCTCCTCCGAAATCCAGGCAATGCAACCACCAGAAGCATCTCCAATTTCAACCAGTATAGGACCAGGTTTCGCACAACATAAAGAAACATGTTGCCCTTGCGCGAAGGTAAGCAAATATGAATTAAACAAGACTTACACAACTGAGACATCCATAAGTTACACATGATATAAGAGTGAACTAAATGACAATAGTGTCTTGTTTCCAGAAAACCCATTATGTTTGACCCGCCAAGGTCTCGATCAGAAGCTGGTAGCCCTCAGGCACTTTGACTTGGTGTTTTACGCATGCAGCTAGAATAGGAACATCTGCTTTTACATCGAGGAAAGTAGTAACCTGGAGAAGCAAGTGGAAGTCAGAGATCCGCCTCACAAATGGAAGATGCTTTGCACGATCCAGGTGGTTCCTGAGTGTGCTCATTGCTAAAGGACTTCCACGGTTCTCTATAGGGAAGCCAATCGATAGTGGACCCTGTATACAGAGAAGCATTATGGTTAGTACATCCAAATGAGTAAAATAAAGGTACCATAATAAAGATGGAAAAGGTCTAATGAACCATTTCTGCGCTTCTAGGGTGGGATTATGTTAATGTAGAACACTCGGAAGAGTAAAATATCCCCCACAAGTATCACTAAAATGTATGGACTTTAGCAGTATGAAAAAACTGCACCGCAGCAATTTATTTTGGAGACGAACTGACAATGTTAAAAACATCATTCAAATCGCAATCAGGAGCATTTGAGTAAAAGGGCAAATTGGTGAATAACACTGTGTGAGTGAGATCATTATACTGAGGTGCAACTAACAAATGTCCCATCAAAATGAATTCTGAGCCTCGCCACTTCTGCAGTTGCCAGCATTTAGTTTGCAAATGTTGCAGTGTCACTGAGCTATTTTTCTCTAGAATGGAAGGAAATGCTTAGGAAAATAATTCCACTGTATGTAATTTCCAACGCAAAAAAATGCGATAATTGTGATGCCAAGTTATTATTATTTCCATAGTTATATCTAACAGGTTTTAGAATACTTGATGCTCTGTAAAGTTTACAAAGTAAACTTTAATATTATTTCAGAAAAATCTAACAGATAAAAAAGGATCGAATAAAATTCACATCTGGCCATCTGGGCCTTTGATTGGCCTCTTTTTGGTTTCTTTCCACCGAAGATAAGGAATAACTCATTGGATAGAAAGTTGAGATTTTAGAACTTTTAAAAGGTAGATCCCCTCAAGATAAAGATTCTAATACCTTTAAAAGGTAGAAAGTTGAGATTTTAGAGCTTTTAAAATGTCAATTGGTTCCTTTCTACAGGTCAACTTCAAACATTCTTAAAACCACATGCATCTCTACATCATTACAAGAGCAGTACATGGTAGAACTAGCTGATACACTGCCCTGCCTGTTCCCTAAAAATCTGAGCACAACCAAACCACTGTTCTTAACTCCTTATGGCCTATAGATTTCACATTAGCTGACTCCTATCATAGTATGATTTGAATGCAGCAAGGGTCCCTCACAAGGCCCTCACCAGAAACCTTCTTATTTACACAAGTGCTTTAAAATTTAATATCATATACTCAAAACTATGTAGCCGCTGCCAATGTTGTGAATTTCAGTTACTAGCCAAGTCTCATCCTAAGCAAAACATTCAACCTTTTGTTCCGCCACTCAGGAATAAATTAAATATAATCACATATGAACAATCTTATAGTTGACAATGACCGCACAGAACCAGATTTATCCTTCATGGATCCAAACTACAAATCCGCATATGCTTCAAGTATCACACTAAAATAACACAATTCTTGTTTTACTAATATAGTGTGTCCCAGCTACTGTTCCACATGCTGTAACTACTGAGTTGTTGCAGTTAACTATTTCTTAGAATAGGGGCGAAAGCAAAGATATTCAGCCTTACATCTAGAAATTCAATTTCTCAAAGCAAAGCAAGATGTCATCGTTTGCATCTTATGATCTTATACTTGACATGAAGCATACTAAACTATGCAGGAAACAGATAACTTCACAAATTAATGAACTGCAAGATTCAGTCCTGCGGACAGATGGTTCTGATTTTCCCCTTGAATTGTACAAATTTATAGGTAACCAAGTAAATAAACAAAGGCTTGGCATCCAATGCAAGCACATATTGTCATATTGATTGACTTGGTCAGCTCAAAAGGTTAAGTTTTGCCTCAAATTCAATGACACAACATCAAACAAATTAAAGAATCAAACTTGTCTTCAACCAAACCATATCCAAATCAAGCAAAGCATGTCCTACTTTCACCTAAGGATTGATTATATTTTTGTTGGACAACTTAATTTCACCGAAGTACTCCCTCCGTCCCATATTAAGTGTCGAAATATTACATGTATCTAGACGCTTTTTTGGCATGGATACAACAATATTTGGGCAAATTTGAGTCACTTAATATGGGACGGAGGGAGTATAAGCCTAGAAGTATGCAATTGAATAAAAGTAAATCATACCTGGTGATCAGAGATCTTGACAGGCACCAGGAAGAAATCATTATCCACCTCCATAGTATCCTTGCCCCCTGCAATCACCTCCTTGCGCATCTTGGACAGGCGTGGATCGTCAGAATCCCCAACCTCTGTTTGCAGCACCCCGTCCTTAAACAGCTTCACACAAACCTCACTCAACTGGAACGCCTCAAAGTGCACATCCCCAGTGCCATCATCGCCGACCTTGATCTTCACTATTGCAGTGACCCACTCCGGGATCCCACCCTCGGCCTGCAGCTCAGCAGCCTGAACCACCTCACGGTTCGACATGGTGTACTCGCCAGTCTCACTGGCCTTCCTCCCGACTGCCTGCGTGAAGACTAGTCCGACCCGGCGCATCCCGAGCCCGTCGGCGATGGCATCTACGCGGAGCTCCTCGTCGGAATCCCGCATGAGCTGGACCACGTCCTCGGAGCCGCTCTGTGGTGGCTCGTAGATGAAGTCGACGAACACCTCCTTGGTCTCGGCGTCGACGCGGCCATAGAGGAATCCCGCCCGCTTGACGGCGAAGGCGAGGGACTCGGCGACGTAGAGCTGGAAGGCGTTGGCGGAGTCGCGGTCAAAGGAGGCCGCGGCGCAGAGTGGCGCCTCCTGGCGGGTGACGCGGATCTGGCGCGCGATGAGGTCGTCCATGGTCATCTTCTTGCCGAAGGAGCCGGCGACGGTGAGGGCCTTGGGCGGCGGCGGCTGGGAGGAGCGCGCGTCGGGCGGGTATGAGAGGTAGACGAAGGAGCCGTTGGCGAGGGGGAGGGAGGCGAGCGGGGTGGCCGGGTCGGAGAGGAGCTGCGGCTGGGCGGCGGGGAGCAGCAGCGCGGGGTCGAGGGAGAGGCGCTGGAGCGTCACGGGGACGGTCACACGCGCCGCTATGAGGCGCTGCAGCTCGCCGACCGTGGCGGAGGCCCCGTCCGGCACCGTGATGCGGTCCGTGCCGTCGCGGCTGCGGATGCGGAGGATCATCGCGGGTTCTTGGCCGGCGGTGTGGGGGCTTCTAGGGGATCTTATAGAGCTCGGGAGCGGAATCCAATCCGAGCGGGAGGAGGAGACGGAGGTGGGGAAGAGACGGCGGGGGAGAGGGGAGGGGTTCCGCTCCGGATTCCGGAAAGGTCGAGCGGGCCTGGTTGTTGCGTCTTGGATACGCCTGGTGGCATCTGATTTCTTGAAAAGGGGGTTTTAGAATTTTTGTCATTTTTTTTTATTGGTTGCTAACGCTGAGGGCACGTCTGGCATCTGACTTCTGATGATACTTCTGCAGTTCTCCTCCTGCCGGTACTCTTTGACACTATCTTTTCGTGTTGCTCGTGTTTTAATTTTGGAGAAATTGGTTATTTTGTGACTTTTACCAAACACACCGTCCGATTGTGGATTTGCTGGGTACCATTACAATTATGTAGCCATTTGTTGAAACACACCGTCGGTCAAAAAATAGAAAGCCGACCTTTTCTATGTTTTAGTACTACGCTTTGATTTGTGAGCAACTTGATCGGGACCCTCGATGATTATGATCTAATTTCCTTTGAAACAAACTGAGACACTAGAAACAGTTGTCAACAGAAAATCCTTCAATAATATTCAAAATATATAATTCTCATTGTATCTAGCTTTCGAAGGGAAAAGACAGAGATACCTACCAACATAAAGTAAAAGCAAACAAAAATCACAGGACTGTTCCTACGTAATTCGATGCACATGGAGTACGGAATTAAGCAAAAAACAGAGCAATTAAAAATTCATTGATTACACTTTCAAAAAATCAATGAGTATGATCCATGTAGTAGTACGTAGTCACACAACACAGCACAAGTCTAAACGTTTCGACAATGTCTTCGCAACACCGAATAGCAGAACTATAGTGAAACAACACGGGAGAGAGAGCTAATTATTAGAGAAGGGGTAAGATGGTAATTCAACACGCAGAAAAAGTCAAGTTTCCGTTTTTGGACCCAGCGGTGTGTTTCAACAAATGGTCACAGAACTGTAATGGTACCCGACAAATCCATAATTGAGCGATGTGTTTGGGCAAAGGCCACAAAATAACGGTGTCCGCTGGCCAATTTTCCCTTTAATTTTTGTTGCCCAGCTTACTGAGTTTGGTTGTTCGTTCATTCTCGATGTTGATTCGTGTTGTGTTCATCTCTCTATTAGAGTGGTGATCCGTTCTGGGCTTCGGCATCTTGACTTGCAGTGTCTTGGGAGTTACTCCCTCCGTCCTAATATACCTAATATACCAGGCGCTTTGAAAATTTCACGGACACCAAGGATGGTAGAGCAGCAGCGGTGTGGAGAAATCCCCTTCCTGCCCTGCTGAAAGTAGCACACACCACTGCCTCGTTTGACGCGCAGGACAGAAACAGGCCAATGAATAATAGCAAGTGCAGGCGTCGGGTGTGGCCAGGAGGGCTGGAAAAGCATTTTACTGTACACTTTTGGGAGGAGGAGGGCAAGTTTTGTACCGCACCTGGTATACCTGGACTCTTGAGTTCAAATAAGACGACTGCTATTCATGGGCGGAGGGAGTAGATTGTATTCGTTTTTGTTAGGTTGCCATTGTTGCTAGTCTGTCTCATTCGACCACCTCGCTTGTCGGCTTCTTCCATCAATGACGTCATAATCTTGATCATCTGTTTGGATCTCGTCTATCAACTATATTTCGTCACAGTCTTTTCGGGTCTGTGCTAGGAGATGTATCGTTAGATTATCAGGGGATATAAATTTGATCTTTATTCACTCGACCACCTCACTTACCAGCTCCTTCCATCATGACATAACCATATTGGTCATTTGTATGGATCTCGTCTATCAACTATATTTCGTCATGGTCTCTTCTAGGGTCTGTCCCATGCTGTGTATCATTAAATTTTCAGGGATATAAACTTGACCTTGACTAACATATGCAGTTGCCTTATCCTCATAGTGTCTCATTATCACAACGTCTTTTGATCTTATTCATTCGGATGTTTGGGATAAGGCTCCCATCGTTTCC
Source organism: Brachypodium distachyon (assembly GCF_000005505.3). Taxonomy (NCBI): domain Eukaryota; kingdom Viridiplantae; phylum Streptophyta; class Magnoliopsida; order Poales; family Poaceae; genus Brachypodium; species Brachypodium distachyon. The sequence continues at coordinate 11,624,020 of NC_016132.3, read as the reverse complement.
AAAGGGGCAATTGCTACTGTACTATCTTTATAGATGATGTCTCGTCACACTTGTATATATTTTTTTTTCCGTAATGAGGTCTTGTTTATTTATAATTAGTTTGAAATTATGGTTTGACTCAGTTTAACACTCATATTCGGCTATTCGTGTCTTCCATGCTGACTCTGCTGAGTACATATCTCGTCACTTGCACGACTTTCCTGCTGAGCAAGGCACGCTTGCCCAGTTCTCCTGTCCTGGTGCTCATGCTCAGAACGTTATGCTCATGCACATAGTCTTCTTCTCCGTGCTCGTCCACCTCCGTCTATTGATCGGTATGGTTTTGCTACTCCCTCAGATGCATATTAATTGTCGAAATATTACATGTATCTAGATGCTTTTTAGGCATAGATATATCAATATTTAAACAAATTTGAGACAATTAATATGAATTGGAAGGAGTATTGCAATTTCTTTGAGCCGAACCCCTACGGTGATGTTGTTGAACTAATCCAATGGGTGCTTCGTCCGCTGAAGTATCCCTAGTAGAACCCTTGTTTAGGTTGTGTTTGTTTGGGCTGAAAATTCACAGCTGCAGATTCTATAGCTGCAGCTCCCAGAATCAGCTGTGGCTGGAAGGTTGGAGTTGTTAGATGTCTGTTTGTTTCGGCGGCTGGTGCGACTGTAGCTGCAGCTGGAATATGTTGAAATGACCTAAATGACCCTATAGTACCGTAGATCGGGTATAAGTGCTGATTGTGCCATTTTAACAGATTTTTGCTGCATATGATCAATTATTTCATTTCCTTACACAATTTAGACAAGCATACATATGACAATAAATTTGATGGCTATTTCATGAATTCTTATACACTAATTAGACAATATTAACTGAAAATAAGTCGTTTAATATCTCGAATTCTTGTACACTAATTCACAAGCTATATCTTAACATATGCATACACTAATACATGGTACTGTGAGCTAATTCACAAAGTCTTAAAACTTTCACGCATACGCACACAGTGATTCGCATCCACACATGTACAGTGAGTATGGGAAAGAAGTAGATGCCAACGGGGAAAGGAAGAGGGCCAGGCTGGCATCAAAGAGGATGGGCAGGGGCGCATGGCGTCGGAGGCCAAAGGATGTAGCGGCGTTAGGGGCCAAAGGTGGGAGCGGCGTCAGGGGCCAATGCGGGCCGCTCGAGGCCACAAGCGAAGCAGCAGCTAAGCCAGAAAGGTGGCAGCAGAGGAAGGCGGGACCTTGGGCGAGCAGGTTGAGCTCTCCTGATCTTAAGGCGGCACCGGCCACACGAGTGGCGCGGCTCTTTCTAGAGAAGGGCGGCGGAGCCAGTCGCTGGAGATCCGGTGGCGGCCCGGATCCAACGGCGGTGGCGGTTTCGGCCAGAGGAGAGGCGCGGCTCAGTCGAGAGGAGGTCGCCCGAGCCAGTCGCCGGAGATCCAGCGGCGTCCAGAGAATAGGGCGGCGGCGGTGGGTGGCGGTGTGGTCGTGGGGAGAACGAAGGGATCGATGCGATGCGCTCGGAGGAGAGACTGAAATAAAACGAACCGTTCAGTGGCAATTTGTTCGTAGTATGGAGTTGGTGGGAGGGTAAACCGGTAAAAATGACAGTTTGGAGCTGCAGCCGCTGGAAGAAGCGTCCCTTTCACAGTTTCGTCCTCGCAGTGCATTTTTCAGAAGCGCTTCGTTTCAACGGCTACAAGAAGCTGACCAAAAACATGTTGTTTGTTTGGGCTCCAGCTTCTACAGCCCAGAAGCTGTTGGAGATCCTCGTAGAAGCCCAAACAATCACAACCTTAACTTTCATTCTGTCCAAAGGACGGCTCAGCCTTGGTCGGAGGCGCCGCCTGCCTCTGGTTGACGACAGCGTTCGTGATGATTGTACCCAGGACGCGGTCGACCGAGATTTGCGCTGTAAACCAGACAGTCAGACTTTCCTACTTCCACTAGTGAGTAGTGACCTCTCGTTTAGATGATGGCACATGGCAAAAATCACGGTATTTCCTTCGTCTAAAAAATGATGTCTCAATTTTGAGTAAATTTGAATGCATCTATACAAGAAGTCATGTTTAGATACATTCAAATTTTGACAAACTTGAGATGGACGAAGAGAGTATTAAATTCCAGTTCTAGAGTTGCAAGCTGTTAATCTATCCAGTCGAAAGATGCATGTTCGATCCCAGTAAATGTAAGAATATACATTGACCAAGCAACCACCGAATCAAAGTTCCATGCACTTCCATTTAGTCACTAGAATCTTGGACCTCAGCGGCTTCTTTATTCATGGGATTCTGTTTTACTGAAAGTACCTTGAGAACAAAACACAACGTGATAACAAACTCTGGCAGGTGATAAGTCGGCGATATCTAACAATATACAACCCCACTGCTGCAAAAATTTGGGCTCGCGTCAAAATCTTTTATTCACTCGAACCTGAAGAATCCTTGGCCTAATTTGCCAAGCAGTTATTTCACCACTAGCCTGAAAGCAAAATGAACAGCAGTTACACCGTGAGCCATTGATAGCTTTGGAGTTTTGGTGGCCTCCCATAAACAACTTTGAAAACTAATTTTGATCCTGCTCTATGAAAGCAAAATAAACAGTAGGTACACCATGAGCACATAATAAGTGAAAGTATATCTACGATCCCTAGTGGATTTTGATTTCAGTGACAATATGATCGAAGGACTAACCATGTTAGTAAGTCTTTATGTTAAAGTTAGTCCCAAAGAAATGACAACTTGTCGGTGCCTCCAAAAGAGAATGGAAAGCTTATGTTTCTGCTCGGAACTTCCGTCTTGATTTGTGACAGAACCTCCAAAGTCATATATAGAAGGCTTTATGCTCCTTGTCCCTACTCAGCTGGAACTTCCGACACGAGCATCTGGATGTCAACTAGCAGGAGCATGGTCGTGAATATGACGAGACATCTGCTCCTATGGCTCACACGACCTTTGTTCATACTCTTCTTGCGGTGGCTTCTGTTCGCCACTGGTCCGTCTCAACTTGATGTGAAGAATGCATTTCTTAATGGTGAGTTGCGCGAGGAGGTCTACATGCATCCATGATCCACCACATGGGTATTATGTTCCTGATGACATGGAGAGTCATCTTCACTGCTCTCCTTATGGTCTTACGCATGCCCCTCATACCTGGTTTGAGCGCTTCACCCTGTGATCATAGCTGTTGGCTTTTCAGCGAGTGATCATAATCTGGCGCTTTTTGTTCACATTTCATCCCGTGGTTGAGTTCTTCTATACGTCAATGACACGATTATCACCAGACATGACTCTGAGTACATTGCCTTTGTGTGAGGGGGATCCCATGTACAAGTTCCCTGAGTTTTTTACCCCTTTGCAACCAAATTAGCCCGTGAAATTTGAGCTATCCATCAGTGGGCATTTTTTTTGTATACATTTTGGACATCCAGTTTTGAGATACCATGAAGTTCATCTGTTAGAGAACTTGATGAGATAGCAGATCTAGTTAAATTGATTAACTAAAATCTTGTTCTTCGGATCACATATTGTCGTCTTACATGTTAACCCAAAATAACTTAATACTTGAAGAAATGAATTGCCAAAACATGTATATACGAACCTGCTAGGTGTACTTCGCTGCTATCTCACGCATCAGGCTTTCAGGAGCTGCAGAAAAAGGTTGTCAGAAATAGAACCTTAGGATAACCAAGCTGTGAGGCATGCGCTAACATCAATTGGTACAGTACTGGTTATCGTAAATGCAACAGGAGATGATACCTTCTATACCACCAGTAAAATGCTCAAATTGGCCCATGGCCTGCCTAACAAACATCTCTACGCCGCTGACAACTTTAATTCCTTGTTCTTCTGCTTCTCTTAAAAGCCGGGTAACTTTTGGGGCATATACCGCATCAAACACGACATCATAGGAACTTAAAGCTTTCTGTAAACACAGAAGCATATTAAAGCTTTATGCAAATATACCAAGTTACCAATGTAATAACAAATAATCAGGAAAGGATTCCCAATCATGAGAGAGAGAGAGACCTACCTTAGGAATAGGTGTGCCATCCACATTTGGGTACATGCCCAATGACGTTGCATTAGCGAGGATCATCCCTCCTTCAGGTCTGAAATTTTCCAGGTCAGCTAACCTCAGGGCCTGACCACCAACTGCATTGGCAAGACCAACTGCCTTTTCTGGGAGAAATGGAGAAACTTGTCATTGACCATCATTCATCTAAAGGACCATTTAAATCATGTATGGACCAACAAGAGATGAACCGAATAACACTAGCTTTAAGATGGTAAGTTATCTAGTTCAAAGTAGGTTCACTGTGCAATGATATCTAGAGTGGTGCTTAGCGCCTTAGCCGCCAAATAGAAAACAGAGGATGTAGATTAGAAGTACTTGACTGTCCGAATCCCTAGTTCCCTTGTCACTTCTTCATCGCTAATTTTGTTCCACTTTATTTTATCTCCTTTCAGGTATAGAAACTTCTACTTCAGTCTGCCATCACCTTCTCATCTAGGACCCTCCAAAACAAATGGTGCTCAGCTAGTACCACCAATGACAGTAATTTATCAAGCTTTGGTATTCTCCTGACCACATCGTGTTCATGAAATACTGCTTAATATTCGTCTCTCCGTTCTCCTTACCAATTCCTTAATATTCCCTTCCCCATTTCTTGCACACGAGTATTTGTAAGGTAGCTCGATGCTTATTAATGAGAAACAAAGGTTAGATGCAATAAAAATCAATTTTATACTCTTCATTAAATTTGACCACAGATTGCTCTTGGATTTTGACTCGGGATGGAGAAACTTAATTATTAGAACCAACTAGTTGTGAACCAATTCAAAAAAGGTTGTGTGTGTATGTAACATCAAGATAAATTACACAGACACTGTCCCATGTATTTATGCATTGATTATATTTGATAAAACATAATTTAAGTGTACGGAATTATCGTAGATGCATGCTAGCCTGGATCACCTCCCATTTTCTAATTGACCAAGCTATGCTTTTGGATGCTGAGTGAAATTGCAATCCATGACCTGCCATCAAACTAAAACTCTACTCTATTTACTTTATAACCATATATAGCTTGTTAATAGTTTAAATTTGTGGACACTTCCCTAAATGGTTTTAGTTTCGGTCAATAGCCTGGCAAGGATCATTAGTAGTTTTAGATTCATATGGTAATTGTTATATTTGTGCAACTACATGGGGGCATGGCTATTCAGTTACTTACACTGAAATAAATATGCTAAAAAATCATCATAAGAAAGAGAAAAGGCCGTGAGGCACCAGCTGTGTTGGACTTTCTCTTGTTTAGGTTCTTATTCTTATTATAAATAAATATAGAGCTTTACTTAATGTACCACGTAGTTTAATCCTTTTCTGTTCCTATAAACTGATGTGATGTGCCCTGCACATATTCTTTTGCAGATTTTTTTTTAAATCCAATGGAGCTTGAGTGTAATGCTCAGATGCTTTCCTGACTTCTTTAATCCGGTCAAGCCAGGTCTCCTGTCCAATGTGGATTCTTTTCTAGTTATAAGTACTTTCATTTATTTTATTTTGGAACTTAATCCTAGACGGATTAAATGATTTCCCGACTTCTTTAAAAGTACTTTCATATTCTTACTGAAGATCCATTTGTCAAATGAATAAGGATAGTTATACCACCTTGCAGGCCCAGGGATATACGTGCCCTAAGGGGCCCACATTGGGTTCCACCCACCTAGGTGGGGTACACCTGGGAAGTCTTGCAGATACTTGGGAAGGGGGCATGAGTTCTACCGAGCTACACCCCAGAGTACACTACTCGGAGAAGAGGCCATCATCATACCACGTGTATACAGCGGAGGCCAAGGCTAGGCAAGATGAACAGAATCTCTCAAGCAATCCAGAGCTTGCAGAAGCCAATTGAAGCGCAGAAACCCTAGCCATCAGTTGCCTACCAACTCGCCAGGTAGCCCTATCTCTAAACGTAACTGTACTCTCTGATCCTGATATAATCCAACCAAACAGGCGTAGGGCTGTTACCCATCCCATGGGGGGCTGAACCTGGGTAAACTTGTGTCTAGATATCCCTGGTACCGCGAGTGTATTCCTGCGATCAATGGTCCGAAGGATCGCTACCCCAAGTAGCATCCGAATATGCTCGACGCTGTAATGAAATGGAGCGTGGAAAGAAAAGACAGCGAGAGATAGTCCCACGAAAATATTGTAGAACCCGAAGGAGGTGACCATAATGAACCTGTGTGAGTAGAGACAAAGTACCGACATGGTGTGAACTTGCTATAGGTGGTAAGTGGCGACTTGTGTTGCCAAGCGATGTTTCCTGGGCAGGGATTTGAGATGTATTCCTTTGCTGTTCGTGTGTCCCAAACTCGCTGGGCAGAATCACTGTTTGACGGCGGGCTGACCTCTTTGAAGTGTGGACTAGCACAAGGGAGTCTAACAAGTTAACAGTTCTTATTGTGTTGGGAAAGGTCAAGGGCCCAAGCATCCACTATATAAGGATGTCATGTATGATGTAAGCAAGAATAAACAATCTTATCTCTTGCAAATATTCTTCTCATCTCAACCTATGTTTATCCAATCCCTTGATGAGAAGAATATCTAAGAGCATATATTAACTATTTTTGCTTGCCTAAAACATAAAGACAAGGCACCCTTCCATAGTGGATGCTTGGGCCCTTGACCTTTCCAAACAAGATAAAGCTCTATAATCCTTCAATCCTAGACTTGTTAATACAATAATATTTCCTAAAGGACTCCTAATATACATTGAGAATGTGCGCATGCTAAAGAAACCATTCAAGTAGAACTACAAAATCTTACCATAGGTTCGATTTGCTACAACAACTCTTGCACCCTTCTTCTTTGCTCCATAAGCAATTGCCTTGCCAGCACCACCAGCACCGACAACAACAATAAGCCTGCCAGCCAATGGTGACACAGCAGCATCCTTTGACCCAGGACCTGTGGAACATAAAGTAATTGCTATTTGATCATGACTCATAAATAACTGCAACAATGGAATAGGTTAAGATTGTAAAACCTCCTATGCCATCCTCTATAGCAGAAATTGCTCCAATGTAATCCGTATTGTATCCCACTAGTTTGCCATCTGGTTTTCTAATTATTGTGTTTATGGCCCCTATAGACTGCAGATTAAAACGATAAAATTGCAGGTCAAACAAACAGAAAGTGGAAAATAATTCATGAAGTAAACGCAGAAAAAGTGCAGCGCATTCAGTTACCTTAGCAACAGTGTCATGTTCGTGGCAACAATGGACTGCATCCACTTTGAAAGGAAGAGAGCAACTGCATTACAGAAAGTCATACAGTATGAATACATATGTGCTCTTGTGAAATATACCCAACAGAAGGCTGAAAGTGACATGCTAGAAGTTGATCATATAGGACAAGAGCACTGGTTTCCTGTGGTACCGCTCAATCTCTGGAACATCCCTTAAGTCAATGCTTGTGTAAGCTACATTACCCGGGATGTGCATATGAATCTTTATTGCTAAGAACGTTTGAACTTGAAAATAGAAAGAAGATGAAAAATCACTTTAAAAGGCGGAATCCGTGTAGCTAGATGCTGTCATACAAATGCACAAAGCACAATCAAATCATTCGTTAAGATTTTTGTCGCATCACCTTTGATCGATTATTTCGAATATGCTCAGGTCCTGAAGACCACATAAACGCTAAGCAAGCAAATAATCATTATACTATAAGCAATCCAACAGAGTACTAATGCAAAAAAAGAATCTTTTTCAGAATTGGAATTGGTACCTAAATCCTGAAAAATCTGGAGATGAATATGTGTCAAGAAATCTAGCAAGGTCATCTGCCAGAAGTGGAAGATAAACTGCATCATATCCAACAGACTGAAGACATTTATTGTGCAAAATTGGGCTCTTGCTCTGCTTTACTGGGTTGGCTACAAGACCAAGAACCTTTGTATCAGGTCCAATGGACCTTATATTGTAAATGTCCAACAATTCTTCAACTGTTGGCTGCCCAGATGCTGATGTCTTTGTAGTATCGAGTATTCCGAAGGTAAGATATCCACCAAACTTTGGGGATAAGACCCTTGACATCAAACCTCTTTCACTCATCACCAATCCAATCATAGGTACCTGTCATTTCTATTAGTCAGTGAGATGGCAATTATATGACATGGTGTATTAGGTAAATCCTTGAGCATTAAAGTAAACTTAACAAAATATGACAATTAGCCATACTGTTGCACAGCTTCTAATCAACAACATCAAGATTTCATGAAGCAAAAGATGAAGAATAAATAAGGTCAAAATAGGGCACTAGTTAAATTATGTGTTCTATTTCAGTTACAAGCATGCAGAGACATAACAATTTGTTGAAAAGAACTATACAAAGAAATATCCAACGGAACTCTATACACACAAAATTAAACTCTGAAGTCGGTAAAGTTTTAAAATCATTGTAAATGATAGTGAGAAATGTCATGAAGATACAGAACCCCAAAACATCAAGACTATAGTGAGAAATCTCCTGACATCACATGCTTCAGCCTTGATAGGAATAGGAAAATATATTTAAAAATTCTAAAAAAATCTGAAAAAACATATCCTGTGGCGGGTAGGGACTCGGTACCGAGTAAGGGCAAATACTTCATGGGCACCTTGCCGGCACCTTGACTAGGAAGATTTTCTATAATCGGAGGCAGTTCAAGAGTCCTACCCTGAACCGTGTCAAGGGTAACCTATAAAAAGGGCCCTAGGGGGTCTGGGGAGGATAGATCAGATCAAAGGAGGAGCAATCCGTGACAAATCATTGAGTTGGTAGATTTAGGATAGTTTAGCTACTGCATAATCATTTCCTCAATATAATCAAGATATAAGGACATAGGGCTTCTACACTTTCGAGAGGGCCTGACCTGGGTAACTCGGTGTCTGACGTATAGCTGAAGTCATACACGATATACTCTCATCACCCCCGAGTCCCTACACCATCTGCATAACTCTCGTTCGTAGGATCGACATAGAGACCTATCCCTATATGGATAGTTGAAACATGTGAGCACTCTCTGCATGTACAAATTTCACGAAAAGCGCTTGCTTTTCCATTGTCTAGGACAGGCCATACTATTTTTCTGTTGAACTAACTTCATCGCCTTGTCATCGACATCTGCCAAGATGGAGTTGACGGGTCTCACCCCTGACAGAAAAAACCAAGTGATATTCACCTAGTGCTCAATTTGAATAGGAGCTGATGGAAATTGAGAGGAGCGAATGCGAGTCTGAGGTTAAGGGGTAAAAGGGAATGGTAATTATTGACGATTGGGCAATTAGTAAAGATTGGGCATGCGAGTTTTCAGTCTAACTCCCAATATTTTAACAATGAGAGGGTGGGAATTCAGAGGAAATCCATTTCTAGAAAATATCTCAACCATCCATCACAATATTATGCTGTCATCTCCAAGCTAATCTCTCCAAATTTCCCACCAACTATACAAGGGAAGAGACTTCCCTGTTAAATTCCCGCGTGTAATTTTTATTGGTATACCAAACGGAGGACTGGGAGTAAAATGCAACATCCGATGATTAATCCCCTACTACTTCCCTTCTCCCTCCTCTTTCCATTAGTTGCTAAAGTTTATTTCCTTGTTTGATTAGTGGGAAATGGGGAACTAGCTTAGAGACGATAACACAAAGTTTTCTTCAGTTTTCTCATTCTGTCATGTTTCGGTGGAAAAACAGGTGGAAAATTGAACATAAATCAGAAATGCAGGAGGAGATGGAACAAACAATTGTTGTATAGTACAGATGTGTGTGCAGTTCATATCTTCACTGAAGTACAATTGTGGAAATTCAAGTTTATTGGAAGGCCACAAAAGATTTGAAAAAAAATCACAAGGCCAAGTTAGCAATCACAAGACACAAGGACTGAATACACAAGACAGATTCACAAACTTCTGGGAGGAAAAGAGTAAAATGTTTCTTCGATTCTGGAAACTGCTACTTACTTGGCAGTGCACCATCACTTGAAACATCCTTGACACATCAACAATGTCCGTAGCAGTTGTTGCAACTTTAACTATGTCAGCTCCAACTGCTTGTATTCTAGCTACAAGATTTGCAAGTTCCTCACAGGATGGGGTGCTTTCATAATTATGTGAAGAAACAATAAGTTTACACTTTTCTGGCTTATAACCAGAAAGAAAGTTAATAAATTTGTCAGCGACCTGCAGCATAACAAAATATGTTGGTCATGAGAGGGTTCCAGTATCCATGCAATCATCTAACACAGCACATAAGAAATCCAGTAGCAAGAGCCTGGTATCATTGTTAGTGGCATAAAGAGAACCAAAATAGACTTTCTTCTAGATGTGAAAAATACTCCCTTACCATTCCACACACACAACTACTTATGACCAAGAGAGAATGTTTTCATATTGTGGAGAACAAAAAAAAAAAAGTGTGCGGAATAGTGCCCAATGTATTCATTATTTTTTTGTTACTTATGGACAAGTTTAATCATGAAATGTCTTCTGTGAGCCTAAAATGACATGTATCCGCAGAATTTGTGCAAACATTAGATTATCCACTATTTGCAAAATGTTGAGTGTCAGGAAATTTTCAATGAATGGATTCTGTGTCATACAAGATTTGTAAACGAACCTTCAACTCGATGTCAACATAGACTGCACCTAGTTCCATTGCTAAACGTAGTGTTTCAAATCTTGTGGCATCATCACCATCATAACGACCTCCTTCCCAATTAGGCCTGCAAATAAGGCATAATGGTGTCTTGATTATAACTGGTACACATAGATAGGTAAATTACATAGCTATGACCGGTCGGCATAAATATTACTTGCTTTCGTACAACTGCACAATAAATCCATCCAAGCACACAGATTAAAAAGATTAATATACAAAAAGTGAAGGGGAGAAGCAAACAAGTCAAATAATAATTCTGGTTAGAACCACTTATTTCATAATATCCACAGATCTTCTCATTAACCAATCAGTTTACTAAAGGATAATCATCATAAAACGTTCATGCAACGTCTCAGTCAAAAATAAATTGACAGTTCCACGGTGCCTCCCAAATTGCACTAAAATAGCCTACTACATTCTTACCTAGAAGGCTAGAACTCTTGAAGTTACTTTCAAACAATGTCATCCTTCAAACTAGAGGATGCCAGGAAAAAATCTGCAACTGGATTCGCAGCATCCTTCAAACGAGCAAAATAGTCGTTATGCTCAACGGGGTGCCAGGAAAATGGATCAATTGCAGGAACGGTCTTAGCGAAGGCAATCCCCTATTCCCATTACCTTTTCATCTTCGTTGCTGACGTCCTCCAGCAGCTTTTCTGATCAGCAGGAGAAGCCAGCCTAATTCAACACCCTCTTTTTTTTGCGAAAATAATTTAACACCCTCTTAATGATCAGCTACCTCCGGTAGTGCTTGACAACACCCAAATAATAGTCAAAGCAGACCCCCATGCAGCCCAAAGCCTAAAAACAATCCTAGACCATTTGTCCTGTAGAGTTGTTTTTCTCTTCCGATACACCTCCTCTTCCTACAGATGGCCTTCGTCTATGTGCTCGTCAGCGTCCGCCTATTAACCGATATTGTTGTGCCAGTGCAGTTCCTTCTGAGTCGACCTCCTACCGTTATGTTCTTGCTCTGCTCATGAGGAATGGCAGCATGCGATGGCAGAGGAGATTGTCACCCTTGAGCGCAAGAGCACGTGGGATCTTGTTTCTCTTCCTCCACATGTTCGTCCATCACTTGCAAGTGGGTCTACAAGGTTAAGACCCGCTCAGATGGTTCTCTTGAGAGATATAAGGCTTGTCTTGTGGCTCGTGGTTTTTAGCAGGAGTGTGGTCGTGACTATGACGAGATGTTTGCTCCTATGGCTCACATGACCACTGTTCGTATTCTTCTTGCGGTGGCTTCTGTTCGCCACTAGTCCATTTCTCAGCTCTATGTCAATAATGCCTTTTTTTATGGTGAGTTGCATGAGGAGGTCTACACGCATGTCGACATGGTGCCGCCTTTGTCGTTCTCTTTATGGTCTTAAGAAGGCCCCTCGTGCTTGGTCTGAGCGCTTCACCTTTGTGGTCACAGCTGCTGGTTTTTCAGAATCATGTCATCAACGTACAGAAGAAGAAGAGTTCAACCACAGGATGAAATATGAGTGCATTGTCTTAGTGAGAAGTTTCTTATGTCTGATCTTCGTCCTCTTTGCTACTGCCTCGGGATTGAGGTTTGCTCTACCTCAAATGGCTTCTTTATCCCTAAAAGAAGTACATCCAGGATCTTCTTCTATACATTGATGACATGACCATCACTGGAGATGATTCTGAGTTCATGACCTCTGTGAAGGCTCATCTTGGTGAGCAGCTTCTTATGTTTCATCTTGGTCCTCTTCATCATTTTGTTGGGATTGAGGTTTCTTCTACCTAAGATGGTTTTCTAAATATTCCAAGATAAGTATATTGCCCTTGATTTTCTTAATGATCGGCGTAATGTTGAGACTGTGATGGAGCTCAATCTTTACCTTCATGCTTCTGATATGAGCATCTCTCTGATCTGACTCGCTGAGTCTTGTAGATCTTTTCATGACTTGTATGTGGTAGCCATGTGTTAGCCGTGTAAATAGCCCCATTATATATGGGACTTTTCACATAGTTACCACGTGTACACACTTATATGTAGTGGCCTATGGCCCCCTAGTAATACAAGTTGTATATTTCTTCATAAGGATTAGCTTGCTCCATCCGCACCTAAGATCGACCAAGCACCTTCCATGCAGGCGTCATGCATGTGTCCTGGTCGGTCTATGCTACGGCTCCAAGCCAAGCCAACTTGCTTTTGCTTCTGGTGCCATGCTATATTTTTGTTAGAGATATTTTTGGGGTGTGGTGGTTAACTTAGTTGTTCTTTATTGTAACAATTTAATTAGTTTGTTGTATTTCTGTGCTATAGATTTTTCAGAAATGCGGAAAATGGAGGTGAAAGGCCATCACCGCCGCCAACTTCTTTATATATAAGACTCCAAGATAACCAGAAAAGCAAACAAGGGATAATTCCAAGCCGATAAGCTCTAATTGGATAAACTGCATACCCAGCTTGATTCCCCACGGGCTCCGAGTACCCAAAATGGACGTAAAATCCATATGAACAACTAACCTGGGCTCGGAAAGAAGGAGGAAGGAGAAGGGATAGAAAATCGAACCGGTAAGTGACAAGGGCGGGGAGCGGGCAGCCGTGGAGCAAACGCGGGAGGTGCTCCCGCGGGCGGAACCCCTCGATGAAGTCTAGCCGGATCTCAACAAGGTCGCCGCCCGCGGCGGCGGCGGCCGCCGCATCGGTCTCCATCTCCTCGACCGTCCTCGCCACCAGCGGCACACACAGCAGCGTCATGTCGTCCTCCTGTTTTCTTTCCCTTCAAGCTCGCGATGCAGATGCGGGCGATCAGCAATGGCCGCGGCGGGGGTTGTGGGTTGGTGTGAAGTAGCCGCGTGCGCAAGTGGAAGGGGGTGGTGGGTGAGGGTGTCAACAGGGGGGAAGGCCGGCGGGTTGGCATTGGCGAGGGGTTGGTGCGGGGCAAAGGGGTTGGTGGCTGCCAAGGTGAATTTTCTCGCGACCTTCCCGTCGCTGGGGGATGGATACGGGCTATTTTTATCTCCGACGGCTAACGAGGACATGGGAACTGCAACGGGTAAAAAATAAGTGATTTTTATTTATGTGCCCCAATTTTTTTTAGCTGGTACTCAGTTATACCGATGTTAAAATCAGTGCTCGCTGCTACACTTGTTCGTTTCGCGATTCCCCGCAAATGTTCTCACGGAGCACCTGTTAACGGTCAAGCCCCTTTGACCGTTTGGCTCTAACGAGTGGGCCACAGGGAGTGTTGACAGGTGGGGACGGAGCCGCATTTCTGTCGTGTGGAGTCGTGAGGAGACAGTGCAAGCGGGCAGGTCTTAACGAGTCTGGTTACCTTACATGCAGGCCAACGCGCGTCCTGACAGGTGGGGGCGGTCGACTTAACTTACATGTGGGGCGACACAACGAATGACAGGTGGGTCCGCCACCTATCTCTCTCATCCCTTTCCCCGCCTACCCCAAATAGCACCGATTTAGAGTTGTTTGTCAAATACGCCGCCGCCCCCGCCAAATACGTCTCCATGCTCGCCGGCGATACTAAACAAATGGAATCACTAGCAACGCCGCCGCCAGATACGCCTCCATAGGCTCGCCGGCGAGACTTACGAAGGGAAGCACCAGCACCACCGCCGCCAAAATACGCCTTCGTGAGCTTGTGGTTCCTATGGCGCGGACACAGCTTAATCGAAGAAAGCCACACCTCACATGCAAAATTATGGAAGCGATTACATCACAGGCAGTTCAATATAGCGGTTATTACTAACCACAGTAGTTCATCATCATAGAACATTCAGTACAAATTCTAACAATTAACGACATTAATATTGTTGTTGTTCTCGACAACAATTAGAGTAAGGGGTGCCAACACTCGATGGCACAAGTGCGGTTATAAATGTAGGGCGTGTACGCCGGCCCTATAGCGAAGGTCGCCGTACACTTTGAACAAGTTGACACGTCGATATTTTTTGAATAGGTTCGGTCGACCCTGCGGGCGCGACTTAATCCTATGTTAGCAAAGGCTTCGAGGGGGTTGTTAGCCGAGGGTTTGGGCCGAGCGGATCTTCCCAAGACACCTTTAGGCGAGAGGTTCCTCGGGGCCGCCTCGTACTTGGACCGAACGCGTCTTTCCAAGTATCGAGGTTAGGATACCCTCGGAACTCTAACCCAACCCCTTCTCCTTCGAGTCCGGGCCGAACGCGTCTTCCCGGATCTTGAAACTAGAGCTCTTTGCAAGAGGCTCTAGCCCTCTCTCCTTGAGTTTATTCAAGTGAGAGTGAATGATACATGCCCCCATGGGGGGTATTTATAGCCTAGGGGTCCATGACAAATGACCATGGCTACCCTTGAGGGAGAGAGAAAAGTGGGGGCAAAAGGGTAAAAATAGCTCTTTTGGTTCATAACTTTTGTGTGCACCATGTGAGAAAAGTATGGCTTGGTCCATGGTCCACCATGGACCAAGGGCCCTCTCCTCTAACTTTTCTTGCCCCCCACTCTAGCTCATTTGACCATGGCATGAGAGGCTTGACTCGTTGACTAGTCTTTCTCTGCTACGTAGGATTGACCGCGCCACGTAGAAGTCTTGACTTGTGTTTGCGATATGTTGACTTGGTCGTCGCCATGTAGGATTTACGGCCTGACCCATATAAGGGTTTTATTTTACTACAACAGTAGCCCTCTTGAGCTGGAGGCATTGAGAATGCCTTCGGGTCAACCTCTGAGGCGAGACTCTTGAGTCATGTCCTTGCATTTGCGATGGTGTCCTTGATGAATTCCCTGGCTGGCTCCCTTATGAGAGGCAGAGGTACTTGATGGTTTTCCTACAAAAAAAATGGGAGTCTTGGAAGTGTTGTGGGGAGATACCATGCCCACGACGATGTTCTCTGCGAGAAATCGAGTTTCGGGGGGTATATTTAGCAAAACCGGGACCCTAAGGGCCTCTCTGCGAGAAATCCGATGTCCTGGAGGACTTTTTTGCAAAAATCAGGGGCCCTGCGGGCCTTCCCGAAATTTTCAGGGTCTTATTGGTAATTTTCCCATGTTTTCGGGCTTTTCTGCAAATTTTTTGGACCCCGCCGGCCTCATGGGCCAGCCTGATGCGCGCACGTGCGCGGGATGGGCCGGCAGCTGGGCCGCCTCAGGAAGGCTCCCTCCAGTTTTTTCTTTTTTTTTTACCGGGCGATTTTTGGGCCACGGTTGGGCTTCGGCCCAACTGGGCCGGATACCGGTTTGCTTCATTAAGGGACGGATCCGACGGCCGAGGGCGAGAGACAGCCCTAGATCGGACGGTTCGGGCTCGTCTTCTTCCCTCGTACGGGAGGGGACCGAGCGTCTCCTTTCTTCGAGCTTTTGCAGGCTGGGCTCGTCACCGGGGTGACGTCAGCGCGGCGAGGATGCGGGGCCCGCGAGCGGGACGGCTCCCTTTGGCCAGGCCGGCTTCCTTTAGGAAAAAGGGGGGGGTCCTTCCCCTCCCCATCTTTCCCCTTCTTGTCTTGTTCTTTGGGATGAAGGACGGCGAGGTGTCGCTGCCCCATTGGCCCGACCCGGACGCCTAGGAGCTCTGGTGGCCTATAAAATGGAGCCCCCATCCGCTGGAGAAGCCTACACCATGCTTGTTTGATTTGTCCGGCGTCAAAGACGAGTTCGGCGGCGCCTGACATCTCTTCGAGAGGTTGGTGTATTGTAGGCGCCTCGTAGGGGCATTAGCCACTTCCTGCTCACGACGGAGGTCGCGTTGGTTGCCGAGGTGCTGCCGCGGAAGCTCTCCATCTCTAGGTCTTCGTGGGGACGTGGAGAGCGCGCGAGGCCACTCGGAGCGCGGGGTCGATCGTGCCTCCAAGTGTTCCCGGGTGTGCATTTGGTTTTCGGTTCGTTTCGGTTCGGTTAATACGGTTTTTCGGTTAATAAGGTTCGTATACTTCGGTTAATACGGTTACGTATAAAAATACGGTTCGGTTTCGGTTATAACCAAATGAACCAAAGTTGACGCGAATTTTTGATCAACGCATAAATTTTATAAGCATGTTTCAACACACACGTGCTCACAACAATTTGAATTCGGATTGGTTTATTATAAACCTGCGTTTTACCAGCAGTAGCAACCAAGTAGAGTACAGTAGAGACTATCTATAAGTATAGATATACGACAGTGAAATTATTCGAAAGTGACTCAAACTCGTTACGCCCATAGCGCTCAGAATCTGCCCAAAATTGATTCTTAGGCCCTATTTGTTTGAGCTTCTGCTTCAACTTTTGGTGCTTTTAGCAATCTCTAAAGCACTTCTCCCGTTTACACATGAAGCCAGGGCCTAAGAATCAATTTTGGGCAGATTCTGAGCGCTATGGGCGTAACAAGTTTGAGTCACTTTTGAATAATTTCACTGCCGTAAATCTATACTTATACGGCGCTCAGAATCGGCCAAATTTCACTGAAGCAAAAGCCCAAACAAATAGGGCCTTAGGCCCATAAGGCGCTCAGAATCAGCCCAATTGGCCAGAAAAAATTAAACAAAAATAAGGAGGAGTAGGGAATCGAACCTAGGAGTTTGGATTAGTCGGTTGGTACAAACCACTAGGCTACTGCATCACCTTTGTTTGATGGGGCACCTCATGCTTTATATTGTTTCGGTTTTCTTCGGTTTAACCGAAAACTGTTCGGTTTAAACCGGAAAAACCGAAAATCAAACGGTTAGACATTTCTACAACCGGAACCGAAACCGAAAACCATGAAAACCGAAATTTCGGTTCGGTTTCGGTTATTTTTCCCCGGTTTTCGGTTCTTGGTTCAGTTTTGCACGCAGGGTGACTTCTAGTCCTCCTCCATTGAAGCGGAGAATAGGGAGCTCGACGGAGAAAGTCCGTACCGACGGACGGCATTCTTCACCTCATCGGACGAAGATGAAGTCTGTACTAGGCGGCGCCGCATTTGTCGCCGTGGTCGTGGACGCCGCCGGTCTCCACCACGACATCAAACTCCGACGCCACCTCCGCCTCCGCCAACGTCTGGCCTCAAGCGAGGCGGCTGTAAAAGGAAGGCCTTGTCTCCAGCGCCGGCCCAGCCTTCTCCTCCGCCAGTGGTACGTCAACCGGCCCAGCTACCTACACCACCGCCACCGCCTTCTCCGCTGCCGGCGCCTCGTCTATCTCCGTCTCCAGCTCCTACGGCACCGCCGGTGCGCCGTGCGTCGCCGCCACCGCCATCACCAACGCCGCCTCCCCCGCCGCCGCCGACAGTACAAGTCTCCATGGAAGTGCTCCGATCGTTGATCGGTACATTGGAGAAATGTACCAAGGCCTTGGAGAAGATCACCAGGAGCGTGGACAAATAATTTTCCGTATTAGTTGTATTTTTAATATATTTCTATATGTTATATATATATGTATATGTATGTATGTATTTTCAAGATCCATTCCGGTTTTCTTTAGTTACATTAATTTTCGTACAGAAATGACCCGCAAATAATAATGCAAGAAACACTAAAAATAATAATGCAAGAAACACTGAAAATAAAAATGCAAGAAACACTGAAAATAAAAATGCAAGAAACACTAAAAAAAGTGAGTTTGAAGATAAGTCACCGTGGGTCCCGCTTTGGATAAAGGAAGGAAAAGAACCCGAAAAAAATGAGCAGCAGCTTGTCAGATAGGCCTAGAACCTACCATAACTACCAGTGTCGGGCGCCTCGGGGCCGACAGTGATGCCAAAAAATTTAAAATCAAAATTTCAATGATATATGTTTGTAAATTTGTTGAGTTCTTGCTTTGACATTCTTTTCTTGCCATCCTCTTTCTTCTAGAGTTCATGTGAGGGGCTATTTTGTTGTTGATTGATGGGAAGGAAGGCACCATATAATTTTCATGTATTTGTGGTCAAAACAAACTTGGTGGCGACATATCAGTAGTAGGTACTCCTGGCCCGACACTGATGACTAGCATCAGTGGCGGGCTTTGCTTCACCCGTCACTGATAGAGTTTCATCCAAATTTCAAGTGTTGGGTAGAAAACGATAGTAAATAAAGGTCTAGAACATATAAGAATTTTTGTTTGGTAACCTTACATGTTACTTGTTCTTCTCAAAAAATTTCAGAATTTCTGGAGCAAATTTACTATATTTGTTACATATTTTGGATTGTCAGCATTAAATGAAAATTCACTTATTTCAATAAATTTACCACAAAAAATTAATGTAAGAACGCAAACACATAGGTTTCAATGAAAATTAAATGTTTTATACCTTGATAAATGTGATTTACACTTTACTCAGAATTATAATAATGTTAATAATATGAATTAGTTGTCAGAAAATTATGATTTTCTGCAAGTGTCAATTTTTAGTGATACGCTCATCACATAAAAAATTCAAAGCATTATCTAAATTTCACAATGTACTTCATGTACATTGCACCGCATCTTCCTGAGGTGTTTTTGAAAAAAACACCTTAGGGAGATGTTGGAGAAATTAACTCATTTTGACATTTGGATTTAAAATTTTGTCCAAATCTTGTAAAATTTGGCACACTAAGCACATTTGGTATGCATTGCATGTATGCAAAAGCATTTTCAATTTGGACTTGTTTACATAGGCCTCAGTCAAACTTAAAAAAAGTTCGTCTAATTAAAGAGTGTCAAAGGCAGCCACTGGGAGGCTGCGGCAACAAATAGATCTGACACGCCCGCGCAAGAAGCGTCAGAGAAGTTTGACACCTTTGACGCTTGGGAACTACTGACGCTTCTTTACTTAAAACACGTCAGAAGAGATTGTTGCATCTCTGATGTTTTACACCGTAGAAGTGTCAGTGCTGAGCTCGAGGGAGACCTCAGCCACTTGTG
The DNA here is from genome assembly GCF_000005505.3 of Brachypodium distachyon. Lineage (NCBI taxonomy): Eukaryota > Viridiplantae > Streptophyta > Magnoliopsida > Poales > Poaceae > Brachypodium > Brachypodium distachyon. Next base: position 11,604,523 of record NC_016132.3, on the reverse strand, counting down.
GAAGGCAAAGCGTAGGGTCCTTATGCTGCTGCACTAACTATATTTTATTGTGTGACTTGTGTGCATCAAAGGTCAAATGTACCGAATGATCACCATATATATATTTCTGTTTTGGCAACAGACCGATCCGCACGCCCCTGATCCACTCCCGACCCACGCGCTGCCGACCCCGCACCCCGACCCTCCATCCCCGACCGCGTGTATCTAGGGAAGTTTAAAGTGTTCACGCTCATAGACGTCATTCTTCTTCGGTGCGAGCAAAGATACATGCAACGGAGATTTAGACACCGTCAAGAAGTTCCCGGTATGTAAAAAAAGATGTTCACTTGTGTACCTAGTGAAGTTCAGTACATTCACATCCGGAGGCTTCCTTCTTCTCCGGCGCGGGCAAATATTATAGTCGACGGAGGTTCAGAGACCATCAAAAAAGTCACAGTTTATAAAACGGAAGTTCACTCGTGTATCAATGGATGTTCAGAACGTTCACGCCCGTAGACCTCCTTCTTAGCTAACGCGGGCAAAAATTACAGGCGATGGAGGTTCAGATACTGTCAGAAAGTTCATGGTATATAAAACAGAAGTTCATTCGTGTATCGAGGGAAGTTCAGAACGTTCCTCGCAATCCCAATCCCAATCCCAACCTCCGTCAGAAATTTCATAATTTGTAAAAAAGAAGTTAACACGTGTATCTTGGGAAGTTCAGAACGATCACCCTCGTAGATCTCCTTATTCCCTGGCTCGGGAAATATTATAGGCGGCGGAGGTTGAGAAACTGTCAGCAAGTTCACTGTTTAGAACATTCACGTAGTGTTGCCGTGCAGGATGTACTGATTTTTCTTCGCGTTTCTCAAACTTTTTCGCATTTGTGCAAACGATATACCATTGGAAATCTACTGAAAATCCGCAACATTTTCATATATAATATTTTTCCAAATTCCTCACGGTTTAAGAATAATTTTAAAAAGTTCTGAAATCGGATCAATCTAAAAAGGACAGATGATAGTTTTATGATTCTTTTTGAACCGCTTGTCGGAATGATGCAAATAATAGGGCGGTGGAAAGCTATGAACCAGGCACAACGTTTTCATTTATAAAGTGCACTTCGAAATCAACGACGAAGCGCGCCGCCACCGCGCCGCTCCTCGCCGCAGCCGGCCGACAGCGGACCCCCGCCGGTGCGCCGCCTTCCCTCCCGCCCCGTTGCCGCCCCTCGCTCGCCAGCGGTGCGTTCCGATCCGCCACCGCACGGCCTCCTAATGGTGCGCGCCGCCTATATTAGAGCCGGTTGCAAAATAACTATTCTGCAACTGGGTTGCAGATTATAACTACTATATATAGAAACGTCCGTACAATAATAGAAACGAAAAACTAATACTAGAACTAGTTAGCTACCGGTATATAGCTAGCTATACATAGATATTTTATACAATAAAACGACGCCGGTGTGTGGCTGCATTATGCAGCATCGTCGTCGTTGCCGGAATCCTCATCGGCGTAGTCGGAGACCTCCTCGTCATCATCCAGGTGCATGTCATGGACGGCATCCCAGTACCCCCTCATGGCCACCCTCCCCGCGGTCGTTGCACGGTGCTCCGACACCGAGGGCGTGCGGCCACGTCCCCCTTTGAGGTTCGGTAGAGGCGTCTGGGGCAGAGCCCCGGCGATCGCCGGCACGGCCGATGGGGCCCTATGGGGCCGGTGAGGCAAAGTGCTAGAGGTGCGCGCTCATCCGAGAACAAAGACACGCACGTTTTTTACCCAGGTTCGGGCCACCCGGAGGTGTAAAACCCTACGTCCTACTTGTCTGAGCTGGTATTGATTTGGAATTGGGTGTTTACAAGTTGCCGGGCCAGTTTCCGGGCTTTCTCTCAATGGCTAAGTACTCCTCACTGCTCTCTGCTGGCTGTCTACTGGAGCCAACTAATCCTCTATCCAACGAGCCAGCGACTGGAACTGTGGAACCGAACAACTGTCCAACCTTTTTCCCAACGGAACTCTCCAACCCCTTGACCGTTGGCATGGGTCCTCCTTTTATACACAAGGGGATGCCACAGGTGCCACGGTGCATGGGCTATAAGTGTCTAGCGGGGAGGCACACAACTCCCCCCGGTGAGCTGGTGGCGTGCATGGATGCCACCTCCGCCGCTAGGGGCCTAAAACCCTAGAGTAGGATTGGACAACCACTGTTCCTTTGATCGGACGGGCAACTACCCGTCGGTCGGCTCGTTTACTGAGCCGTGCGCCTTACTCCTTGCCCTGGTGGGACCGCGCATCCCGCGCCCGCCACGCGCACGCGTGGCGCTGTTGATCTGGCCACTGGGCCCCGCGCCTGAGGCGGGGGCATGCGCCCGGGAACCCCCTGTCCCGGCAAGTCGACGCCGGGAAGCACCCGGGACCAACGCACCCGGGAACCCTCCCCCGGGAAGCAGCTTCCCGGGCGGTGCCCAGGCGGGAATATTCCCCGAAGCCCCGCTAGCCCCTTCCGGGCTGGTAGCTTGCCGGGGAGCTCATAGACGCTCCCCGGGATGAGACCTTCCCGGGAACTCAGGAATGGGACCCAGGCGTCGCGCAGCGGTGGTACCCCGGGTGCCCCTGGTGCAACACCCGCTCGTCGACAGCGTTTGAACACTCCGAGTTCAGGATGCGGTTTGGAGTTCTCACTCCTCCCGCGCCTTCGGCGCTTCCAGGCTGCACTCAATGGCGTAAGCTTCTGCATGGGAAGGCCGCCTCGCGGCATCCATTTGCCGTCGGTGGCTGCACGAGCACGTTGCTCGCAAGTGTCTAGGAGAAGCGACACTTGGATTACGTGCTGGAGCTCGGTGTCGTCGTCGTCATCTTCGCTCAGGGGGCGCCGGCCGTGGCATGAGTATGGGATGTCGTTCTCGTACCGGGGCCACTTTGGTGGCGGCGAGCGGCGGCGACGTCCGGCCGAGGTCATGGCAGCTTCGGCCGACAGGGAAGGCGAGGAAGACGGCGTGCGCCCATGGCGGGACGCGGACTGCGGAGTCGAGGATGGCGCGCCCACGACGACCCATCGAGCTCTCAACCTGGTCGAGGCGTTCCTTGCCCTTGTCCTTGGCGATTGCCGGATCAAGCTAGCTAGCTACATAGTAGTGCGCGAGTGGGAAGAAGGAGAGAGGTATATATGAGAGAGATGTGAGTAATGCGAGCCTTGTTCATCTGCATGGGAATATATAGCCACGTAGGGGAGACAATAGTAGGTAGAGGAAGCGGCCGGGAAGAGGAAGCATCAGTTAATTGAGTGGGAATGTGTGCACGTGCGCGCGCTCACATTGCGCACGAAACAAAGAGTCTATCAATATACCTCTAACGTTTGCTACCAGTCAGAGGTGTAAATACTCGGTTAATTCGAGTGGGAAACCAAGAGCCTGCATAAGTCGGACGCGTTCGTTCAACTGTACGTCACATATGTAAACACGCGTAAAGTTGATCAGTTTACTCGATCAGGAAATGAAGAGTTTGTATACCTTTGACGTTTGCTCACGCCGTATGCGTCAGCTGTGCATCAAAGCTGACATTTCCTCAAGTGGGAAGTGTCGGAGATGTTGTTATCTCTTTGACGCTCCTTGGAATGAAACGTCAGCTTTATCTTAGGGTTTTCTGCCTCCTTTGCCTTGCCAATAAAAGACTCCGAAGCGGTCGTATTATGAAGTAGCAAAACTTAGCGCACACACACTTCATCACCTATGGGGAGCACTCGTAGACGCATTCACGGCCGACCACCTCTCCGCTGCTTCCGGTTGCTGACTCGCCGTCGCCGTCGCAACATGCATGTCTCATCCACTTCTTCGTCAGCGACAACTCCGGAAGCTCAACCATGCAGAGATATGATCGAACATCAACACCATCGGCTCGTCACATTTTTCATAAAAATCCCATCTGCTTGTCGTCTTTTTCGTAAGAATACAGAGGTGTTCCAAGTAAAAAAAAAAAGGCTGATGTGCATTTCTTCTTCATTTCCTCAACTAACTTCTTCACCATCTCCTGATATTTTCTTTTTCTCTGCCTTCCTTTCTTCTTCCACAGATCTCGTTTCCCTTCTTCTTCCTCCTTCCGTCTTCCACAACTTGCTTTTCTTCTTCCACGAATCTTGTTCTTCTTTTCCTCTTCTCCATCACCTGAGGTGCTCTGCAGCGCTGGCGATCGACATTTCTATGTGTACACAATCTTGTATGCAATGCAATGAAATGCATTCGATCTTGTATCCAGTGCAATGAAATGTATTCGATCTTGTATCCAGTGCATTGAAATGTATTCGATCTTGTATGCAAAGCAATAAATAGTGTTCGATTTGTATGGGTCGGAGCTAGTGTAATGAAATGTATTCGATCTTGTATATGTAGTAATGCAATGAAATGTATTAGTCGATCTTTATGCAAAGCAATGAAAAGTGTTTGAACCATCATTCAATACGAATTTTCATTGCTTCAATTTGTTTCTGTGCGATTTAAATCACAAAAAAGTATTCTCGCAGAATAAAAAACGTCAACGATCTCTTTTTTTTAATTCTAAGAACATTAGCACGGATGCTTAATTCTAAGAACATTAGCTCTGGCACGTGATTGGTGCGAAAGTGTCAGAGGGAATGGCAGGCGCTAACGTCGCCCCCCGAGAAAATCATATACGACGTGTGCTACTTAAGAAGCGCTAGAAGGTTTTCGTTGTCTCTGACACGCTTCGACGTGTCGGAAGTTCGAGAGTCATCTCTGACACTTAATTGCTGACACGTCCGAATTTCGTCAGCATAGAGGGTTTTTCATGTGTCAGAGATAACCAGTTTTGTAGTAGTGGGTAACGCTTGATTTCCACATTTCATATGCACCGTACGTTTTAAATCGACGGTCTACGTGAATAGTTTACAAGTTTGCACCGAATGAAAGGTTTGCACGAGATACACAACCATTTAGAAAAAAGAGGTAGTCCCACCAATACATACTACTTGTCGTAGATTTGTCTAGATACACACATATCTAGACATATTTATTGTGTAGTTACATATGTAGCTACACAAAGCTGCGACAAGTAAGATGGATCGGAGGGAGTAGCATTGTATGTAATCAGATTTTTTGAGTAAAATATACTGGAGGTCTTAATTTTTTTAAAAGTGTCAAGTTAGTTCCTAAAATTTGAAAATGCATGTTTGGGGTCCTAATGCTTTTAAAAATTGTTCACCACATGTCCTAAGTGCGTGTCTCCCAGTTTGATAGGGTGACTGGCCGTTTGACCAGCGGCACATAGGCCTGGGCCCACCTACAGGGTAAATGCTTTGAAAATTAGATCATATTTTTAGACCATAGTGGTTATACAGTGAGCAAAATGATGCCAAATTTACTTGATTTCAAGTGGACAAAATTATGCAGTTTTTTTTGACAAATGACAATCCAATCTGTTACCTGACAGGTGGGTCCAGGCCTACATGGCGCTGGTCACAGCCACGTTACTCACTTAGACTAGTAGACACACAATTAGGACCTGTGATGAACAAATTTAAAAAGTATTAAGATCCACACATGCATTTTCAAAGTTTTGACACTAACTTGACACTTTAAAAAAATTTAGGATCTACAGTGTATTTTCTATATCAAATACTCAAACCCTAGATCCGATGGCAGCAGTTATGCAATCTGTTTTCTTACTAGTGGCAGTCCTGTATATATTGTCAAATTTAGGGGCAATGGTTATGGCAAAGTTGAAATTTTCAAATCTTTGGGTGGCAAATTTTGCCGCGGCTCACCCTAAAGCCCGAAAACCACCGTCCTCCCTTACCCGTGGGCGCTCTTCCTCTTCCCAGACTCCGCTACCGAACGCGCCGCCGCCGCTGCTTCCCGGCGATCCCTGGATTCGGCCGGTACAGGTGAGAACCAACTCTACGGTTTGTCTCCTTTATAACCAAGTATCTGCTCTCCATCGACACGGTTTCCTCTCCGCCGTGCCGTGCACTTACTCCTGCCCCCAATCCCGACCCGATGAGTCTCTAGAGCTTCCGCCGTGCCCCAACTCTCCTCCGCGGTGCCGTATCAGTCTCTGCTTGCGATCCCCCCACTCCCTCTCTCCTCACAACCACTCCACCTCTGATGCGCTCGAAGCCATCTCTCAATCCCGTCCGCTATTAGGTTTCTGAGGTACGATCATTTTGTCATCCATGATTTGTTTTTGAACTTACTTGTCATTCATGATTAATTGAACCTCACTCGCCTCCAGAAATCTTGGTTGTGCTGGTGCAGACCTGCCACACCATCTATATCTGCCCCAGCTTCGGACCATAGCCATCATCTTGGCTGATTTGCTCCAGTTCACTGGGATTTTCAGCTAATTTAACTTCTCTTCTCTTGAATACCATTACGACCACAGATATGATGTGCTGAATTCGGCCCATTGGTATCATTAATTGGGACCTTATCTCTATTTTCCATCATATTCTTGCTCATAGTTTGCATATATGTATATACAACGATTTTACTCACTGCTGCTCTAGTAATGTGCGGCCTTCATTCAAGTAAAGCTGCTGTCAGAGCTTCACAACTAACTGTAGTTTGTTCTGATTCTCTGAACATAAAAGTTGAGGAAAGAATTGGCCCCGGAGGCGTGGACGCTACAATTGTATGTTTTTTGCTCACGAACACTAAAAAGGTTGTACCATACCATGCCCGGTAGAATCACAACTTTCGGGTCATTTGCTAGAAAACACCTCAACCAATATAATACCACTATTCCCAAAACTGGATTATGATTTCTGTTTTGCCCCTGGAGACTGAGATTCTCATCTTCTCTCCTCTCTCCCTTTACTCAATATCATCTGTGGGCAGTGTGGCTCATGTGTAACGCTCTTCTTCAACCTTTGGTTCCCTATTCATCTCTTCCTTTACCTACCCGCAGTCCAAACCAGACCATGAGTTAGTCTAGCTGACATATCGGAAATTTGGCTACAACCTTCAAGAAGCCAATTACCGAGCTGAGAGTTGAGGCAAAGAGATGGTTAGGAAGGTATAAAGTGGCGCTCAAGGTGGATTGATGAAATCAGCAAGCTATGCTGGTGACATGTGGCACTGCCAGGTAATAGACAGAAAATTCATGACATTATGGAAGGACGAAAATACATGGCTTTCATGGAGATCTGGTTGGAGAATGAAGATGTGTTCAGTCGTTTAACACAGACTGGCCGCGTAAGCATTGGTGCCCAAGACCAGACTTTTACCGACTAGGACTCGATATCCCTCTCCTAAACAAACTCTACTTGTTCCAAATTAAGTCTCTTCCTTAATGCAAACACCCTAACTCTCATCTTCTAAGTTCCTATCCTATCCTAATCTTTCCTGGACACCTTTTTTTCTTTTCTCGAACACGCCGAGCGGCGTGTCTTTTCCATTAAGAAGAAAGCACAAGAAGCGCAAGTACAAACAAGGCAACAATAAAGAGACCCAAAAGAGGCTCAAAGAAAGAAACGTAAAAGAAAAGAAAGAAAAGAAGAAGAAGAAAGCCTTTGGCAACTATACAAGGAGAGAGCTAGGCCCGACATCCGGCGGACACGCGTGGAGAGGGAGGTGGCCATGAGCGGACGCGCGCCGGCGGCACACCACAAGTCCACCTCCGCTAAGATGTCCTCGACGAGCCGAGCAACCACCGGGGTGGCTCCTTCGAAGATGCAAGCATTCCGAAACTCCCAAACCCGCCAAAGAGAGAGATTGATAAGCGCCGAGCAGCCTTCACCTTGCCTTGGAGCCTGCGGGCTCCGGCCGAGAGCCACTCGACAAGGTCCTCCGAGGGGCGAGGGAGGCAACAAAGTGCCCCAGCCTTTCCTGGACACCTGCCACAGCATGGCCTTCTGTAGATGCCACACGCCTGTTGCTGCCGCTCATGCTGGGTCCGAGCTAACTGTTTACAAATATGAGTCATATGACTCTGAAAGGAATCCATAAACATTTGAAATTTTGGTTGCATGGCTCTCAAGGATTATTTTAGTTAGTGAATACTTCAATAAGGTTTAATTCAATCACGGCTTGATACTTGGCCATATTCATTTGTGGTATCACCAGTTATTACCAATTTCATGCTGTCTTGATCATTGAAATGTTTCATGGAAGAAAATCATACAGGCTGTGTTATATCATTGAATTGCAAGTCTGTAGTATGTACAATTTCTTCCACTGTCCCCTAACTGTCTTGTCACTCAGGTGGCCTGTTGAGAATAATTACTGTACTCGGAGTCTGCACCTGGTACGGGTGCTGTGATCTACATTTCTTCTGTGAGTGGTTTCTGCAGAAGCACTGACCCCCCTTTTAATCATGTTCCATATTGATATGTCTGGGAATTTCTAAATATGCAAAAATAGAATTATCACAATATAATGATCATGCTTCCGCTAAGTTGGATAGTTGTGTAGTTTATTTTTGGGTAAATGATGTTGCATGCATTTTGAATCATAATTACATCTCAAGAATGCATTCCTCACATCTTTAATTTTTCCCAACATAGTGTTTTCTGCAACTGCCATTGCCTCACCACATCCGACGTCTCCTTGGTAATAGCCTGCCCGCCTGCACAGCCCCAGCTGGCTGCTCTTTGCAGCTGGTGGCATTGCCACACGCCTGGACGTTTGCCCATCACAAACCACCACCGATGTCAGTCCACTGCCTAGGCTACCCCCCTGCATAACCCTAACCTCTTCACTGGCATTGACGTCCGGTGTACCCAAACCCTACTGTTGTGGCATCTAATTAGTTCAGAGTGTGTGAGGAGTCACATGGGGGGTCCATGAAAAGCAGTAGGTTAAAGAAGAGTTGCGGTTGGCCAGCAAGAGAAGATGAGCAGCAGCTTGAGGAGTCTGACTATAACTCTGCACAGGCAGAGGCCAACTTGGATTCAGCAAGCAGTAGTGAATGCGGGATGGGTCCAGCCATAGTAAATGGAGGTCAAATTCGGAAGTAGAATTGGTGTCCTTGCCATGTTTAGATGGTGTCCTAGTCCAACTAGTTAATATAGTCCTAGGCAATGATATTAAAGCATGCCCATTTTATGGTTTTGGGATCAAGCAATAAGAGAATTCTCTCATCACAATATGCTTTCTCACCCCACTCTAGTTCTCTAGTTTCTCAATCTTCTGCTTCCTACTTGCTTTGACCATAGCGCCTACCTGAAACCGTCAGCCCAGCCTCCATAACTACCCATAAAACCTCAGGAGCAAAGCACATACCACTACTTGGCCGAGCCCATTTGAGAATATAGTGGAAAAACAGTGAGAGAATATAGGGAGGAGATCCTAGCGGGTTGAGAAAATCTGCTCTGATTTACATATTGAGCTCAGCCTGGTTGACTTTTTGGAGCCATGCTTCGAGTATCGGTCCAACCAATCAGACTCTTGTCAGTGTGGTGGTTAGGCATGCCAATGCACTGAGCTTGGTTGAATCTTGAGCTGACCTCCAGCGAGCCCGAGTAGGCTTGAGCTTGGCTGGACAAAGCCCTGTTGGTCTATTTGAGCTCATGTCCAGGTTTCAGGCTTGAGCTTGAAGTGCTTCTCTTGGTCCAACTTTGTTGACAGCCCTAGTAGTTGTAAGTGGCAAGCATTTCTTTTTCATGTAGATGGCCTTAATTCTGCTCACTACATGGGCCTCTCGTGGCTATTTGGTACAATTGTGCCCCAGGCTACAAACAGAACTTTCTTGAATGCTCCGCCTCCAAATCCCAGTCCTGCACTTGTCTGGCTACCCCTCTGCACTCAGCAGTTCTGCCTCTCACTAACTCACAGTTACCAATTTCAAATGTCGAAAGGGCCCAAACCCTAAGAAGAAGATACTCCATCGACTATGACATGGCTGCATCTCTTGACTGCATGGAGCAGGCTGAGGGACTGGATGAGCTGTACGACTGTGCAAGGCTAGCCTGCCGGTGGTGCTAGTTGTGTGTGCAAGGCGAGCTGTATGATTGTTCAAACTAGCTGCCAGGGCCATGAAGTGCTAAGCTGCTGAGCAGGTCCTTGGCCTATTCTTCTTTCTTTCAAGTTCCAATTTGCAAAGTAGCCTGAAATTCTGGAGTTCTGATATGAGACCAAGGGGTTATATTTACGTCAATGTAGTATATAGTATGGAGTATTAGATAGTACCAGTATATGCTGTCTGCATCCTTCTGTTCTTCATTCAAGTTAACGGTTTTTCAGATTTCTGTTCCCACCATTCCTTTGTGCTCAAATTAATTATAGTGATAGTGTACTTTCAGTGACCAATTCTTCTGTTAGCACATTAGTGGTATGTTGAATGTTTTTCAATATCAACATAGTTGAAAGTTATACGGAATATGATTATTGCTCTAGAGCATATATTTTAATCTTACAGTTTGTAGTGAGGCACTTAATGTCATAGTTTGTCTTTAGTTTTTATCTATTTACTAGTTCGATTTTCACTACATAGGAACGATGTGTACATGGACTTGTTTGTAATTATAGGCCATAATTAGGCTTGTTCAAATTCTATATTTGTGGTGCGCCTACTACTAAGCACTAACTGATGTGATTGAAGGCAAATCATTCTGGGCAGTTTTTGCACTCACGTGGCTTTCCCAAGCTCCACAGTTTCCTGCCTCTGCACTGTCAACAAGCATAATTTGTGTCAAACAAACAATAGATGATCTTGGCTGCTGATCATATTTTATCGTTCCATTGTTAGAACAGTGGATGTTCCTATGAATCAAAATAACAAATAATTTGATCAGGATGGCAAATATGATTCTATAATAATTGCTGATATTCAGTTAGAAACAAACTATACATGGTCTTGGAGTGCTGGGCATATCATTCAGTTCGTTAGATCTTGCTAATTGTCTGAGAAATGGAATTGAATTGAGATATAACAATTAACAAACCAGCAACACACCCAGGTGATTGCTGTTGAGAAAATTTACTTGCTGCATATCATGGAATTGGACCGAGACATAATAACCAGCAACACACTCAAGTGATTGCTATTCAGAAAATATACTTGCTGCGTATCATCCTTCTGACCTGGATGGTCTTTTATTAATTTTACTTCACAAAATAGCATCACCACAATGGAGTCCATGAGTGTATATTTTCTTAGATATAGTTTATGGTTTATAATATTGATATTCATTCTTTCACAAATTTGCAGGACCTGACACAAAAGAATGCTCTTGTTTCTATTTGAGAGCTGATCCGTGCTGTTCATATACTCTCTGAGATTGCTTTTAAAGGACGAGTGAAAGCAAAGCTGTGTTCTTATATGACATTCAGTTTACGGCATTTTATTTGACGGCTTGTGGTTTTCGGGAGCAGTATTATGGAGTGCAATAGAGAAGAGGCCTCTAAGGCCAGGGAAATTGCTCTAAAAAAGTTAGAAAATAAAGACTACGCTGGTGCTAAAAGGATTGCACTGAAAGCACAAAGGATTTTTCCAGAGCTTGAGAACTTATCCAAGCTGTTGACTGTCTGTGAAGTACATTGTGCAGCAGAGGCAAAGATGAATGATTTGTTGGACTATTATGGAATTCTCCAGGTGGAGGTAACGGCTGATGAGACAACCATAAAAAAGCAATACCGCAAGCTTGCCTTTTCACTTCACCCTGATAAAAACAATTTCCCTGGTGCACATGCCGCATTCGTATTAGTTGCAGAAGCTCACTCAACATTGTCGGATCAGATAAAAAGACCTGCATATGACATCAAGTGGAGGGTCGCTTCTAGAATTGCAACAAAGCAGGCTACAGAACCAAAGCAAGGTACACAGCCAAAGCAAGGTATGCCAAAGCAGGGTACAAAACCAAAGCAGGCGGCAGTACCTAAGCAGGCTGCTATACCAAAGCAGGCGACAGAACCAAAGCAGACTACAGAACCGATGAAGAAAACTGATGCAAGTAGAAGTAGTGTAGCAGGATGTGGACCATCAATTCCATCAACTACTGCTGGACAGGCAATCTGGACCATATGCATTTACTGTAGGACAAAATATCAGTACTACAGTGATGTACTAAATCATCGCATCCGCTGTCAGAACTGCAGTAAATATTTTGTTGCATTTAAGCTAAAAGAACAGGATGTGCCTTATGTGTTCACATCAAATGCAACCTACGGTGTTGGAGAACAGAGTGGTATTCACAGTCAACAAGACTTCTCTACAAATTTCTCTTCTGGGTTGAATAGTAACGCAAAACCCTGGGCGCATGGAGCACGAAATGATGAGCACATGAAGAGTGCCAATGCGGGTGGTGAGGAGAAGGTTAACCATGCAGAGGCAGGTGGAAAAGGAGGTGTTGAACATTCAACAGGAAATCTGTCTCAATCTTCTAAACCATGTGCAAATGGCAAGGCAGGTGGAAGGATGGCATCTGACCCTGCTGATCCAGATCTTTCTGATAGGCAAAACCCATGTAGCAGGGGAGTAGATACATCAGCAGAGCCAGGTACTGCTGGGAACCCTAATGGCCAGAAATCAGCTAGGAGAAAGGCAAGCCATGATGCCAATATCCGGGATTCTCCTAGCCAAAAGAGGCGAACCATAAAAGATTGCTTTTCAAATGCTGACTCCAGTTGTAAGAAAATGTTTGATGGCAACATGCCTCCTGCTGATGTAAAAACTAGTGAACCTCATGTCTGTAGCACAGCACACCACCAAGAGAAAGGCAGTACTGCCAATATAGGCAAAACTAGTGAAACTCATGTCTCTAGCAAAGCACACCACCAAGAGAAAGGAAGTCTTGCGAATGTAGGCAAAACTACTGAACCTCATGTCTCTAGCAAAGCACACCACCAAGAGAAAGGAAGTACTGCCAATGTAGGCAAAACTAGTGAACCTCGTGTCTCTAGGAAAGCACACCACCCAGAGAAAGGAAGTATTGCCAACGTAGGCAACCAGGAAAACATCAAGAATGCTGCTGCTGCAAAGAAACCTTGCAATTCAGTGGAACTTTCCTATCCTGACCCGGAGTTTTTTGACTTTGAGAAATGCAGGGATGTCAATTTGTTTGCAGTTGATCAGATCTGGGCACTTTATGATGATCGTGATGGCATGCCACGATATTATGCTCGAATAAGGCGTCTTGATGCTACCAACTTCAAAGTTCAGTTCACCTGGCTGGAGCACAATGCAATGAATGAGGAAGAGGACAAATGGACTGATGAAGAACTGCCTGTTGCTTGTGGTAACTTCATATTAGGAAAAACAGAGGTGTCTACAGATGTACAAATATTTTCTCATATTGTTCCATGGGTGAAAGGCAAAAAAAGGAGCACATATGAAATATATCCCGGGAAGGGTGAGGCATGGGCTATTTATAAGGGTTGGAGTATGCAGTGGAGCTCAGATGCGGATAACCACAAAACATACGAGTATGACCTTGTGGAGATCTTGTCAGATTTCACAATGGAAGCTGGAGTTTCTGTTGCCCCCTTGGTCAAGATTAAAGGTTTTGTCAGTCTATTTGCAGAAGGCAAACCATCATTTGTTATACCATCGAGTGAACTGCTTCGATTCTCTCACAATATCCCATTTTATAGAACAAAAGGAAATGAAAAGGTAGGTGTAGCAGGTGGGTTTCTTGAACTAGATACCGTGTCACTTCCTAGTAACCTGGACACAGTATTTCCATCAGTTACTCTTGATACTTGCACGCCTATTGACAACACAATGAACAGTGGCTTCATTAATACGAGTGGTCAAAAAGAGAATAAGAAAAGTGGAGGAAAACGAATAGATAATTCCCTTGAACGAACCCCAAAACGGCAACAGAATGCCTGTAATACTACTGTGCATGGTTCCTCCTCTCAGCAGTTCTGCACCGATCCAGGTGTTTATGTAACATATCCAGACTCAGAATTTTGTAACTTTGAAGAACTGCGATCATATAATAAGTTCGAACGTGGCCAGATATGGGCTCTCTACAGTGATCTTGACAAATTTCCAAAGTATTATGGTTGGGTGACCAAAGTCGATGTGAAACCATTCAAATTGCACTTGACTTGGCTCGAAGTTTGTCCTCAACTGGAGCAAGAGAAGATGTGGTTACAGGATGATATAGCTGTGAGCTGTGGGACATTTCAACTCTGCAACTGGAGGATCAAGTATGATACAAATTGTGCATTCTCTCATTTAGTAGAAACTAGCCAAGTTAACTCGAAACAGTTCGAAATTCACCCACAAGTAGGTGAAATATGGGCCATCTACAATAACTGGGCACCTGATTGGGTTCCTTCTAGCAATGATGCTTGTGAGTACGCCATTGGTGAGATTACTGAGCGCACTGAAGCTAGCACAAAATTCTCATTTCTGACACAAGTAGATGGATTCAGAGTTGTGTTCAGGCCTGACAGCGGAAGGGGTATTTTAGAGATACCTCCAAATGAAAACTTGAGGTTTTCTCACCATATACCTTCTTTCCGTCTGACAGAGGAAAAAGGTGGCAGACTCCGTGGCTTCTATGAACTGGATCCAGCTTCTGTTCCTGATGCTTTCCTGTTCCGAGGCACTCACTGACTGGTAGACATCGATGCTGACTGTTCTGAAGCTAGTTACACTGAGTTGCTTCCCATTGAATCAACTAGTCATCTATGATGTTTACAAGTCTGTGATGCCTGCAATGTGGTTATCAATTACTTTAGAAGTGTTTTGTCTGCAGCAGTGGGTAAAATGATCTATCTATTAGGCTCTCTGTATCCTTCTCCCGATTTGTTATGAGCTTCATGATCATCTCAAACCTCCGATGCTTTGCTATAGTTCTAGTGCCTAGCAATATTTTGTTCGGGAACTTATGTAAACTGGAAGAACCTTATGGTTGCAAGTTATGTGACATTGAGGTTGCTTCTTCCTGTTGTGTTTGTGGTATTTGTGCCCATGATTTGGTAGATGCGTGTTCTTTTTGTCTTCAGGATTCCTGCACTGCCAATCTGTATGACTGTTTGGAGATGCATTTATTTGGTCCACTGCTTCCTGGATCATACAGAACTGAAGCTTCTTCATGTGATCAATGCAAGAAGATCAATTAGACAGGAAGGTGTGGTCCAAACAAACATGGCCTCAGTCTGCAGAACGTGGAGGGATTACCAAATGAAGGATGTGCCTGCGGATGATGAAGAATTGAAGATGACAGCAAAGGTGAAGGATGAACCCAGGCAGAGTGAGCCTATGACTGGTGTCGAGTCTGTCGACGGTGCGTGAAATAACGTGCAGCCTGAGAATGCGAAGTAGATGTATTATGCTACTAATGCCTTTCGAATTTTCGATTCCCAACAATGGACAAGGGGATTCAAATTTTTGTACTCCCTCTGATCCATATTAGTTGTCGAAATATTACATGTATCTAGACGCCTTTTAGACGATACATCCATATTTAAGCAAATTTGAGACAATTAATATGTATCGGAGGGAATACGTCATTAGATGAATGAAGAATACAAATGAATGGATTACTGTTGCTTCAGTAATGGTTTGATGTTCTAGTTTCCCACTGATTAACATAACTCTCCATTCCTGATGGATTACTGTTGCTTCAGTAATGCTTTGATATTCTCAATACACTGTTTGCCTGCACCATGTCCTACACACCAATTTCGTGTTGCATCATCCCTTTACAGTGGCCAGCTTTGCATAATCCTTCTTTACTGAACCTTCAAGTGAACAGAGCAACCGTGCAGCATCTTAAGCTCCAAGTGTTCTTTTTTGTATTTTCAGAGCTATACTACAGAAAAATTAGATAGTATTGCACACTTTACTGAATCTTCAAGTGAATATTATCAAGTTTATGGGATTGTTTTATGATGGGTCCTATAGCTTGCTACAGACTGTTATTTGTGGGATTAATCTTATCCAGAGATATATTAATGTTGCACCTATATGACATGCAAGGCGCAAAGCTTTGCATGCTTGCAGATATGCTTGGTAGCACAGGTTCTCTGACTGGTGTTGATGTTGCAAAGCACCATCTTGTTTATTTTTGCTCACAAATACACATCCAGATAAAAAAGAAATATCGACTTGCAAAGTATATTCCAGATAAAAAAGAAGGTAAGACTATTAAGCTGGAGGCAAAAATCTTTACATTTTAAAGTAGTTCAAAATGAATGCTTGTATCTCTGTGATGGTGGCAGTTTCTTTCTGTTGTAATCTTATCTGGATTTCTTGCCTTCTCAATTTAGTGAAGAAACCTCTTTAAAAGATAAAAAGACACAGTCAGCAGCTGATGGAATAGATCCTGCAAAAATGAAGTATTTCCCACTCCAGAACTTCCTACATCTCTGTTCGAGCTGGCATGAGTGTGTGTGCAAACTGTGGTCATCACAATTCACATTGATTTTCATTTCTTAGGAGTTTGCAAATGGCCGAGGCCCTGCGTGTGCAAATCGAGGTTCAGAAACAGCTTCATGAGCAGTTAGAGGTAAGTATCAGGGACAGTTTCTATCCTTTTTCTTTATATATATGTTTCGGCGTCACTCTTTGTGCTGTATGATTCTATTAAGATATGGAGAGCGTGGTTATTTAAATGAATAGTCAAATTCCATGTGTTTACGTCCCATCAAATGTAGGATTTTGTAATTCTTTTATTTACGTCGATTGACTTGAATAATATTCTCAGGTTTGTTCGATAAAAAGCTCCTGCTGGAATTCAAGGAGTTCACTTTCTGCCAGATTTCAGGAAGTGCTGATTTTCAGTAAATGCAGAAAACGTCTGTTGCTTCGGTAGTGTAGAAAGCAGTTGTTGAGTTCAAACTCTAAAAACTGGTAAACGCACACACCAAAATCACTCAAATCATGGCTGGAACACGACATACTCAGCTGTAATATATGTGCGTTTTGTGCAATAGTGTAAAGACATATGTTCAGTTCGTCTGATATTTAACCTGCAATGCATAGGTGGCCTTCTAGTTATCATGGTGGTGTTAATGGTGTACTAAAGCTAACAAGTTTGTGACCTGAAAACGTATGCAATCTTAGTTGTTGCATAATCCAATCTAGTTAGTTAGGAGAAAGTGGACTATGTTGTGCCCATGAATGTTATCATTTGATTTTGCTGCTGAGTTGACCATTATTTTTAACTAATTGTTTCAAGAAAGATGTGAGTGCTGTTTTCAATAAGAGTTGTTTATAAATGCTCCATTTGATTCATAATAAGTGTCTCAGATCTAGTACAACTTTGTACTAAGTTAGTACAAAATCTGAGACACTCATTATGGATCAGAGAGAGTAGCATGCAAGGTAGTACTTATGTTGATAACATCTGCTTCAAGAATTTTTTTTACTTGTGGTTTTTCCCCCTAAATTGAAACATGTTACTTCGAGTATCTGAAGTTTGGGCAGATGCAGAAGATACGTAGCCGCAGTTATTTCGAGTATTTGTCCATTACAGCTTGTGGTCACCGTTAATTTCCCAGTGCTACATTTTACAGATGGTTTTAGACATTTTTTTAGCTTACTGGTTGCATTGTGTTCAGGTGGTAACGAACCTCGACTTGTGAAAGCTGCAACAGACCAATTAAACAAATTACCCTTCTACCATTCGTTCTGGAATCGTACTACCAAACCCTCACTGGTACATTCTTTATTCTTTCAGTGAGCTTTGGTCTTCCAGTATCCTCATCAGTACTTCCTTGTTATTTAAATTGTAGAGTATGTATTTTTCTTGTTGATGATATCCTGTTTGAAATGATTCTACCACTTAGAAAGGAAAAATTGTTTATTGAAAATGATATTCTGAACGTGTTCACTGCAAGGGAAATGGGAAAGGTATTCTTCACAAATAGCGGTTCAGAAGCAAATGACTCTCAGGTACAGTAATTAGCTAAACAACCTGTCATCCTTTGGGATTTATGCTAGTCATATATAAATACTCTCATCAAATCTGCGCATTGTGCTCAAAACAATACACATAGTGGTACTGAAACACTGACAGTAGGATGGTTATGAATTTTATATTGTACTCAGATTATCATATTTTCGGTCAATGATTATTTTTTCCCTTGCCTGACTATGTGTATTATTGAATTTACATTGGTCATGAGTGCAGACCACATGACCATCAGTGTGTTTCGTGCGAGCTCGAGGAATAAGTGAACCTTTTCCTCCAGTGAGTTCTTGCTCCAATGGGAATCTCCTCCACCTCCTGCTCCAGTGAGCTCTTCCCCTGCATCACCTCCGCCAGTAAAACTGCATGGTAAGCATGATTCTCTCATGTTTGACTCTGGATGATTTCACCCTTGCATACTTGTTCGGTGCAATGTAGCATTAGTGCAAAGTAGACAATGACATGATTTAGGCTGTGTTTCCATTGCCCTCATAGCATAGGTAAAACTAATCTCCGGACAATACGAAATTGGCTTAGCAGAACATGATCAGGAGGGCACGTTATTACTTTGGAGTTTGATTATTTCTACTTGGTGAATGCTTATGTTCCTGCTACGACAGGCTTAACACATACTCCCTCCAATCCATATTAATTGTCTTAAATTTGCCCAAATATGGATGTATCTATGTATAAAAAGTGTCTAGATACATGTAATATTTCGACAAGTAATATGGATCGGAGGGAGTAGCAGATCTGTTCATGAGAAGGTAAAAGATCAAAATTTTATTTTTATCTAACCCTTACTGGATTTGAGTTCTATAGGAGCAGAAGATAAAGAGGATTGGGAAAGAGGAACTGTTAGAAACTGCTGTTCATAGAAGTGAACTTTAAGTTCAGTGTTCACAAAAGTGGGACAAAAGAAACAAAGAAAACCACGGGGAAGAGCTGAAAAACTGATAGTGTTGTAGCCGTGGCAAGGGATCTGTGTATACAAAATTGCTGAAGATTGAGAATGGTGCCTAGGTCAGGGCAGAAGGTGAGCTATGACATCAGAGGTGGACATGGATATATGCATTGTTGCTTTTGCTGCTGATTATCAGAGGTGGAAATGGAGACACCTCTAGCCTTTGATGCCTTGTAAACTGCAACTATTGCAGGCGACCATGCTTTGTACCTGACAATTGAGTTTGTCATTGACAAACTCTAATCTGCTGGCTGTATCTTTCTTTGAGATATGGGGCAGGTAATCATGGTGTAAATGCAGAGAGATGTTGCCTTTCTGTTGCTTTGTTAATTTTTGAGTAGATGTATCTGAAGATACTTAAACCCCTTCATCGTTCAGCTGACTGTATTGGATGTTTAGAGCATTCTATCAAATTGTAGTGTAAATTTTTTCTCTTCTGACAATGGTCCACAATGTCAGGTCCTACAAAATGCATAATTTTTTTGTCCCTCTACCTTGTGTAGCATCCTCCTTGAATTCATAATTTCATCCAGATCACAAGCTGGGCTGCCTCATCGAACATAGACCAATGTAAAATACTAGCTTCCCTCTCTCTGTCTATCTCTATCACTCTGGACCGAGCTAAAATATCCCCACCCTGGGCCGAGCTTCTCAGGTGCGCATGCAACGTAATTTTACATGGGGGCGTATGTTCATGCTTGTCTTTTTACGGAACCTGTTTTCCTAATGCGCATGCAGCCTGGTGTTGGCTTACAACCGCCTACAGTCCTGAAACCCCAACGTAACAAATTTACGTCGCGTGCACAGAAACTGGGCCGAGCGGGGCGGAAGCGCGCTCGGGCGTTCGGCTGGACCAGGCGGGTGGGGTGCAGAATAAATAGCGCGACCCTACGTGTATATATATATACACACCTAAAGAGTAAAATGCACCGTATGTCTTAAACTATTTGGAATGTGTCAAATTTGTTCTAATTCTATCGAAGTGCATATTTAGACCCTAATTCTTTATAAGCTGTTCACGCGTGGTAATCGAGCCCGAGCCACCGCTAACCGGCCAGGTGGCAATTTGCCTACCACGCTAGCTAACTGTCGGGCCGCTGAAAATTGCGAATAGGCCAGATCTTTTAATTTTACTCATCCTGAGGTCCTTTTCCCGATTCTCCCCACCCCGCTTGAAATTGCAAAATGCAAAGGTTGGGCCTATTTGCATTTTCCAGCAACTCGGCAATTAGCCAGCGTGTCAGTCAACCTGCCACCTGGCGGTCAGCAGCGGCTCGGGCGCGATTAGAACCACGCGTGAACAACTTACAAAGAAAAAGAACCAAAAGGCTAGTACAACGCCGACAAGTGGCAAAAGAAAGACCACACCACCGACCGTAGCTAGATTGGACCAGAACCTAGCCGTAACCACCGTAGTAACCTGCACAACATCAAGTCTAAGAGACGATGAAGTCGCACACATGACCTCAACAACCGCTTCACGCCCGCCACCAAGTCTCTTGAAGAATGACCGCAACATCAGGACCACCCCGAACAAGCCCACCATAACGCCAAGAGAGAAGATCGGCAACTAGGGTAGCAGCAGGCCGGAACTGAGGAAGGAGATTGTCCAAGATGCATCGACGAGTGGGTCCATCGCGCCCAAAGGCCCATTGTCCCAGGCATGGAACCGACATTCATCATCGACGACAACCATGCTCATCGAAGGGCTCCAAGGCCACCAAGACAACGCTCTCAAGAGAGGAGAACGACGCTGCAACACCGCCATTGTCGAGTCCGTCAACCAGACCAAGGGTTTTCCCTGGTGCCAAAGGAGGAGGAAGCCACAATCAAGCCACAACGACGCCTTCAAGAAGGTAATGGCGGCCGCGACCGTCATTGTCGTCGGCAACAGCCGCGCAGGGATTTCTCCCCGGCCCATGACCACTGACTCCGATCCGGTCCAGGAGCTGCGATGGGGATCATGCTGGCGAGTCCACTACTGAAGGGAGGGAAATCTGCAAAGGCCCCAACCCCGATTTCGGCCCGCATCGGCCGGATCTGAATCACCATGTCAACGCCCTCTGCAGACCAAGCCGGCCGCACTCCAACGTCGCCGCCACTCCCAAGGGGCAAGCTGCAGCCTTGGCGTGCCTCCACCACGGCCAAAGGGCCCGCGTTCCCCGCGTAGGCCACCGTAGGGCCGTCCGCCCTGGATTCGGCGCCACCACCGGTGGATCTGGTGAGCTGCCTCACCGCTGGCCTCCGAGACGCAGCAGCACCTTCGCGCACCTGCGGCACACGCCCACGCCCACCGGAGCCCCGCGCTGCCCGCCTGCCTGCAGCATCGCCGCCACCACGTGCTGCCCGCCAGCAGGACCTCCGCCATCCCGTGCCGCCGAGGAGCCGCCATGCACCGGTCGCGAGGGGAGGAAGCCCGCCCCACCGCCACCTTCCCTGGGCGATGCGGGGGCTTCGCTTGCACCCCCTCCGGCAGCGGCGAAGCAAGGGAGACGGAAGCGGGGTTTGTGGGCCGGTGGCAGATAGGGTTTCCCCCGTGTCGCCAGAGGAAGGCTACGCGGAGGACGAAGGGGTTTCCTTGTGCAGACCTCATTGCAACAAAGAAGAGTAAAAAGCTTAAAAATATGAGCGCATATCCGATTATCTAGACTAATTTCATATGGGTATCAGCGCGAAAACAAGGAACATCCACAGGATGAACACAACTCATGTTCAAACTGCTTGTGGCCATGGCACGGAACCTTCAATCTTGTTCTGCCAAATGCTTGTACCATAGATTTCTTTAGAAAAACTGCTTTTTCAATTAGAATTGTCAAGCTTGAAAGGTAAAGACTACAAATATGTTATTACACTTTAAAATTCCAGGTAGCTTGTCGCCAACAGTATACCACAATCAGTTCGTCCTTCTCAGGTATATTTCATGTGTTCATTTTCTTGTTGTTGCCAAAAACACAACTTCATTTGAACAAGGAATATGTACAAGCAATGTTGCTAGAACAAGAGTTCCTTTATGCACTCTTAACTACTGATCTCCTTGGTGAAGCATGTTGCTATCAACCTCAATCTCGAGAAGGCGCTCAACAGGTTGCCTGCATATGGGGCATTTGTTGGTCTGGAACCTTAAAAGTTGAGCGCATTCCCTGCACAAGCACTGCAAAAGAGCACAAGACGTTATTTGCCACAGGTTTGTTGAAAACTTATGGATCAGCTAAGTTCAAAGATATGTATAATATGTCATGGTATTTCTCCAGCATTTTTCCTCCTATGTACCCCTGGTAAAATCCTTCTTGAGATAAGCACTGGCGTATAAAAAGGATGAAATGCCACAAATATTAGATCTGGTGATATATTTTATTTTATTTTTGAAAAAGAAACTGTAGGAGAGGCTCCAAGAGTAGATTGTATTCAATTAAAATATATATTAGATCTGGTGATTCAGTTGTCTCCATAGATTTAGACACTGAACGGTCAAAACTGAGGAATGTTGCCAACAGGCTCAACAGTTCACTTCTTTCACATTTTTTCCCATGACATGAAAGGGTTACACTTTGCAACAAGTGAAATGAAAAGATTATTCAAACTTCATAGGTTCTTGTCTTGGTTTCAAACTAAGGATCAGTTTGCCTGCACTGCCAAATCTACTAATTTTGCTAAAACTCTGCAGTGCTTTCAACTAACTGTTAATACAAAACAGAAATAGAGAAGTGGCAATTAGTACCAACAGAAATAAGGCGCTTTGCCAAATCAGGCCGTGATGTGCTCAAAAGTTGTGCGATTCACTCTTTGGGAGAGGATGGAACCAATACTTGGCATTTGGCAATGCATCTTCGCCAAAATTGCATGCCATGAAGAAATTTGGAAGAGAAGGAATGAATTGCAGTAACTAGCTTAATAGCGAGACTGAGTGAACTTTCTTGGTAATGAAATGAAATTTTACTCCAGTGTCTGCTAAGCAGATTCCGTAATGAATTGGACGGTAACTGTGGGCAATTCTAATGCTAAATTTAGACGATCAACGTGCATGTGGCATACTAATCATATTATTCCAAACTCCGCCTCTTCTCTAAATTGTCCTGCTCTTTACCTCCCACATTACATTGCTCTCAACACCTGGTCAAGATTAAAGAAAATCTATATGGAAAATAACCCAAATAAACAACTCCAGAATATGTAATAATAACCTAAAACTCTAACAAAATGATCTACCATCTGTAAATAGATGACGTTTTAGACACTAGCACTGTCTCTTGCAAACATCTTTGAAAATTCCTCCCACCTTCCCATTCTATAAGGCGCTCTCATATTTCGAGATTTAACTTTCACCATCAACTGAGCAATCATTATACAACTTATTCGATATAAAAAATACACTGTTAGATACTTCTTTCAAATGCGAATACAATGGTATATTTTTTGTGGCACATAACCCATATCTTTTGGGTTAACTTGATGGTCAAAGTTGAATGTCGAAATGTGTGGGCACCTTATAAATTGGGAAGGAGGTAGTACTTCTTATACGTTCATGTGAAGAGAAATTATAAAATATTATACTATGAAGATATATTTAACATATGTAATGATACTATTTTCACCATACCAACCCAAATATACCTTTATATAGTCCTAGTCAAAATAAGAAAAAAGTGACTATTGCTTTCTACGACATCATGTATTGTCAGATGAAGGTAGTTTAACTGTTCTTGCCAAGCCTATTTCCATCTAATATATTCAGGCTGAAAAGTTGTCAATTTTTTTTCGTTTACAACCAAGTTCAACAACTACAAGCCTTATAGTCAGATCTATTCATCGAAATAATAATATTCAGTAGGAAAGGATAACTTACCATATGCCTGCATGGAAGAACAGTTGTATCTCTTGGTTCTGAAAGACAAACCACACACTCTTTCCCAAAATCATCCTCAGGAACATTCTTGTCAGTTGTATTTCTAATGCCGTATATCTCCTGCAAGACATACCTAGTTCCATTTACCCACATTATCTGCTGCACAACACGAACCCCATACTCAGCTTTCTCTTTCTTCACAAATACAGCAAATTTAACCAAAGACTTAGAGTCTTCAGCATCTTGTTCCCTTTCCGATTCTTGGTTGCTTGATATACCCACTTCCACTTTGAACGCCACTGGAAATACACCATCTTCACCAACCTTAGTTAGCTCAGATTCCTCAAACATTGAGACATTAATTCCTGTTCCACTAGGTTGCTTGAACTCCTGACCTTGACCTTCCTTAAAAGTTATCTTCACAGGTTGGAGCACATTTTCCTTTGTAGCCTTCAGGACATGGTCATCATCTTCTTGTGCAAAGAAGTAAACAGTTATGCTGTTTGCAAGATCAAAAGATAATGAACATTAGCGTGGTAAATTCGAGTGACAAGAATTAAAATAGAATGCACAAGACAATGCCACAAAGGAAGAGATGCTACGGAACACTATGAAAAAAGTAAGGACCTACAATGAGATAGCCTGACCTCAAACTGGGACAGAGTCACAGAGACAGGTAGGAATTTGGTGAATCTCACAAGTATGGCTTGGTAATGTTAATTGTGAAGGAAAGCACACCCCCAAAACCATCAAAGCTCTATTATGACTTGTGTACTGTGAGTTTATCTGAGCTACCTAGATGAATATAACTAGGCTTGGAAATCCATATTTATAACTAATTTTGCTACTCCCTTGAACATTCATGTTTCCACTCAAGCACCAAGCCTTGCATACAATATATGGTACTCTAATATAGTATTAGACAAAGATGTTGATGCTTCACCAACACAATATGTGCACCCCAAATATGTTTGAACATGTGCCTGCTCCTAATATTACACAGACTCTAACCTGAACCATTCAGACAATTGACACAGAGCCAGTTTTGTTAAAATGTACATAGAAGCATATAATCAAAAGTATGAAAGCATATGCCAATATGTAAAATAAATATTATCAAGGCTATGTTCTGAACAAAAGTGTCAAGGCTCAAACAAATATGTCCATGATAAACTCTAACAGAGTAACTATACGCTAGCACACTAACAGGCCCAGGGCGCCTGTGCGGCACTGTTATGTACTGCTAACCTGAGTTTAGTTGGGAATAATCAAAGCATTAGTAGTACCTACTCCTACATGGGAATTCTTCCAAAATCTTATCGTAATCGCAGCACTCTCGATTCTCCAATCTGCTCGTCGTAGCTACTTCCGCTGATTAATTTCTTTGCAATTCCTCCAAAACTGATCCATCGTTGGCAAGGACTAGGTACACTCCACTTTCAATCTTCCATCTGTGTATTGAGTATTCTCTTCTGATCTTCATCTTCTCATGTAATACACTGTTGAACAGACTCGTGTTCTTCGTTTGATCCCCTCTGTTGACAGCTTTCACACATCGATTGAAGTCAGCAAGTTGGAAGTGACACACTGCTTGGTAACCGATAACCGATTCACCAAGAGGAGCAGGCGAGCAGCAAGCCAGAGTAAGTAGTACATGTAGAATTTTGTTGGCTATTCCATGCATCAGCAGAGAGAAGGTTTTGTAAACTGAAATTGTTGAAGTCATATTTGCATTTTACAGCGAGACAAGATTTTCATCTTTTTGACTCAAGATTTAGTGGATTAGCTCTGGTAGCAATTGAAAATGATGTTTTGGAGAAGGTTTCTTATAAAAACTACTTGAAGATTGTATCAAGAAATGCTAGAAGCTAGGATGGAGCGTTTCTATTAAAGGAAATACACAGGACATCAGATTTCCAAGATTTGTTGGTGATAAGATGTAATTCGTCAAACAATCATATTACCAAAAGTTATTTTCATATTTGGCTTTTGTAACACTAGGAGTCTAATATTAGATTTCGCACCGGGCCTCCAAATTCTGGGGTACGGCCTGCACACTAATGGTCGGCATGACTACAAAGGAACCAGAACGACAATACAAATCAAGAATTCAAGAAGAGCAAGGGGGAACCTTCCGGGCGCGTCGGCATCGAAGGAGAAGGCGAGGAGTAGGCAGCGGCCATCGTCGTCGGGCACCAGCCGCAGGGTATCCCCCTTGACGTTGACGCCGGCGTGCACGGCCACAGCCCTGTGCCGCTCCACCTGCGCAGGAACCGGCACAGGTGGCGGCGCGGCGGCACTTGGGGGCCAAGGCGGGTACCTGTGGTAGTACGGCGGTGGCAGCCCATGCCCACGACCGTCAAAAGGAGGCCGCGGCGGATTGGAGCTGCCGGTGCTTCCGGTGTTGCCCATTGATGCGTCGTCGTCTTCGTGCTGCGGTCTAGGTAGGTTCGTTTTCTCGTGCTGACTTCGCCAAAGTTTCTTTTTGCCTCACAGCGGGCCCATAGTCCGGCCAGTTCCGACTGGATCAGATCGACTTGCTTCCTTGGGATTTTAATCGTTTTTTCGCCGAGAAAATACAAAGTTTGCGTCCAGAATCTCGATGTATAAACTCGATGTATAAAGTAAAGACAAAAAAAGATATTTACGAGTGGAAGAAAAGACGAACACGGAACTACAACTCGACACGCCACACAACAAGGATATAAGATAGGATCACTCATAAACCCCCAACTTCCGCATGAATCCAAGGCCTAGTCTCATTCCAAACGGTGGAGAGTAGACCCATGATATCTGACCGTGCGGTATTAAAAATGACATGTTATGATGCTTTCATATTCACCAGGCGGACAATACGACTAGGAAAGCGTTATCCTTGTGGGCCATCTGAGGGGTATAGAGGGAAACCGCACTCCATGCAATCCACACAGTCCTCCTCGGTGGTAGCGTGATCGATCATATCCAGTAGAGGATCTCGGAGCATCTCCAATGGGCTACCCAAATTTCTCTCCCAAATGTCTTCTTTTTGTCCGTTTGGGGAAGCAAATGGACATGTGTCCGCTCAGTGTCCGCCCCCATCACCCAATGGTGTACACCAAACGGACGTGTGTCCGCCCAATGTCCGTCCTCACCATCACCCAAGGGCGTCCCCCAAACGGACATCTACATGTCCGAAAATGCGGTTTTTTTTTGCATTTTTTGCTAGCACACATGCATACTTTATTTGAATTTAAAAACATACAAATTAATGACATAAAAATAGCTAATGATAAATAAACATGGATACAAACTGTCTGAACTAAAACCGTGAACGTTGACCATAGCAAAATCACACCACATATAGCTTCTAGTATAGCTCAACAAAAGCTCAAGAAAAAGTATAGCTGAACAACAAGGCTATTGCAGAATCTGAACTGAACTGGGATTCTAGTATAGCTTCAAAATCAGACCATATATAAATCAAAATTTGACATGCGAAATATGTCCGTCACTAGACACAAGAAGCTCCAGCTAGCTTCCTTGCTGAATATGAACCGAACTGAACAATGCAAATCCAGCTAGCTTCCTTGCTCCAACAAAAATGAAAACTTACAGCTTACAAGAACCTTCTTTTTTTCCCAGAAATGCTTGGCGGGCAGCATAGACCACTCAAAAATTATATATAGGTTCAAAATCTGGCATGTCTCACAGCATATATAGGTTCAAAATCTGACATCTTTCACAGCATATATAGGTTCAAAATCTGATATATCTCACAGCATATATATAGGTTCAAAATCTGGCATGTCTCACGCATTTATAGTTTCAAAATCTGACATCTCTCACAGCATATATAGGTTCAAAATCTGACATCTTTCACAGCATATATAGGTTCTAAATCTGACAACTCTCACATGAGAATATGAGAAGAAAATGCATAACAGGGTAGCTTCAAGTTTGTCGATCCGCGATCTCTTTCTTCTTCTCGATGTACCAAGCTCTCGCCACATCATCCAAGGGGCTCAAATCCATGCTCATGATCCGGTTCTCCTCCATCAACATCTTGAGCTCCACTTCTTTGGCTCTTGAAGTTGCATCCAGCTTGGCAGTGGCGGCCAGGTCAGTGGCAACAGCTGCATCTCCACGGTACTTCTCTTGAATCGTGTCCATGAAGCTTTTGAAGTGCTCATCTTTCTTGAGTTCTCGAATTTCCCCTCTCTTTCCACTTGAGGCCTCTTTAGCAGAAATCATCTCTTTCAATGATTCTTGCAAGGCAATAGTGGAGGCCTCACGCTTCAAGTCATCCTTCGAAAGCTTCTTTCCCCGGGGTCGATCTGAACGCTTCCCCAAACCCCCACTTATTTCACCAGCTTCAAGATCAATTGGTATCCCATCATTGCTTCTTTTCTTCCCTTGAGCAGCATTCTTGGCTTGGATTTTGAGAGAAGCAACTAGATCAATCCATTTAGGAGCCTTGTGAAGCTTGATCCAACAATGAGGTAAGTTGAATTTCTTGCCATTGTTCATAGCCCGGAAGGCATCCATTGCTTGGATCACTTAAGCCATGCCAACTCCACTCACAGGGCGGTTCTTCACACTATCATAGACAGCGGTGTACTTGTTGCATTCAGCTAGGATATGTTGCCACCGATGGGTCAAAGAGTTTTCATTGCGATCACTTTCAAATGAGTACGGAATGTGGTTCTTGTACTTGTGGAAGTACTCATGTATGCGCTTCCAATATGCACCGCCCTTTTGCTCGGCCCCGGCAATTGGGTCTTGTCCAATTGTTAGCCATGCATCACACAACAACTTATCTTCATCCTCCTTGTATGATTTGGTCCTCTTGGTGCGACTTGCTGTTTCTGAGGCTACTTGAGCTAGTTCTTTTTCGAACGTACTCTTTTCCATATAATCAAACTCTTCATCCTGCTCACCATTTTCCTCTCCATCTAGCTCATCATCTTGCTGCCCACTATGGCCACCATCTTCGTCTTCCTCCTTCCGACCATCTTGCTGCCCACCATGTCGTATCATCTCTTGCAATGATTCTTCATCATCATAGTATGCCTATTGTGATCCAAAAATATGGCATCGATCAAGCCCCATCAATTTGTTTGAAAAGACAACAAATTGAATTAGTGAAAGATGTACCTCATTTGTCGGTGGCAATTCATCGAACACATTCCGGGCATCCGGTGACACGGCCGTCGGGGAGGGAGAACTGAACAGATTCCGACCATCAGGGAGATCGCGGGCGGATGGAGGCATCCATTGCATCATTGGCGAGTCACCGGGGCTGTTCATGGCATTGAGGTCGAGAGCCGACGATGCACCCGCAAACGACACCGAGTCGCCCACCTCCGAGGACTGGATGCATGGAGAGAGAGGTCCCATTGCAGGCCCGGAGCCGTATGTCGGAGATGACACGGGTGGCGACATGCTCTGAGGAAGGCGGTTCCCTGAAGATTGACTCACGGCCGCTTGTTGGGCAAATGCCACCGCCACGGCCTGCCGATTGTACAGGAGGAGAGCCTATTGGGCGGCCAACTACTGGTTATGCGCCGCCTCAGCAGCGATGGCATCTTCTTCCTTGGCGGCGGCAAGGGCTCGAGCAGCGGCATCCTCCTGCAACTTCTTCGCCTCCGCGGCCCGGTGGCACCTCTCCTTGCGCTTCAAGCTCTCGGGGTTGGGGATCTTCCTTGCGACGGCGGCGTCGACGTGGACAGCAGCAGGTGCGGAGTTTCTCGGTGCGCCGTCCATGGCAGCTAGGGCGCCGGTAGGTGAAGGGCCCCGACGGGACACAGCGGACGGCCTCGGTGTGTTGTCCAGGGCGGCTCGGGTGCGGGGAGGCGACGGGGGACGGCGGGATTCGGCCTCCGCTTCCCGTCCATGGGGGAGCTCGGGGTTGGGGAAGAACGAACGGGGGAAGGCGACGGGGGACTGGGCAACGAAGGAAATCCCGTTCGGGAGGAAAAGAAGCTGGTGCGAGAAAGAAAAGTCCGTGGGCCAGGCCCGAACAGAGGACAAAAGGACATCCCATTTCGCCCCCAAATTTGGGGCAAGTTTGGGGGATCTGTCCGGACAAAAAGGCCACTATGTCTGTTTGGGGGAGCCCATTGGGATGTGATTTTTGGGCCAATATGTCCTTTTGTCCCAAATAGGACATTTGGGATAGCTTTGGGGTAGCCCATTGGAGATGCTCTCATACCACATGAGGTGACCCATGGTCTCCTCTTATTGACCACAAAGGGTGCAACCTCATGTCTCACTGGCCATTCCGAAATCCAACATATATCTTGGAAGGCAAGTCAGAGGAGAAGATATCAAATTGTGACCTCATGGTTGTCAGGGTATACTCACTTGTTTATGTTTGCCGAGCATCAACATATACCTTTGTATATAAAATACTTGAAATATTATTATTTGATGAAATTTTTTTACTTGTTCAAACATTTTAATACTTATAACTCTCTGAACTTGCATAACATTGCAATATGTGAATACTCCTCCGTCCGAAAATAAGTGACGTGGATTTGCATAAAAATTTATCCAAATTAACGTCACTTAGCATAAGAATCTATACAAATCCACATCACTTAGCATAAGAATCTATGCAAATACACGTCACTTATTTTCGGACGGAGTGAGTACATGTTTTACTTGGTAAGCCTATATTATAAATTGACCGATGTTATATGATAAACGTTCACAACTAACATGGTATCCATGAGGATAGTATAACTTGATAACGGCTGGTGTAAAAACAATCATCAAAACATAATAATACGTGGTATATTTTGAAACACTCATCGAGAGTCGAGACGAACACAACCGTGAAAACGGATATTTAATGCTCCCTCCATTCCAAAAAGGAGGGCGCATAACCTCTTGCAGCCAAACCAATGCAATGCAAAGTTATCTCATTTTGGACGCAGAGTGCGTACGCAATCTCCTCTGGCTGTGGGCTGCTGTCGCTATCACAGTCAGCTCCTCGCATGCAAACAATTCGGAACAATTTGCATTGGGCCCACCACTACGCTGCTTGTTGCTTGCCCACGTCCGCTCATCTTCCACCTCCTTGCATGCGGTCTGGACAGAACTGTTTGCTCATTGGACGGACGACCAGCAAGAAAATTTTTGGAGGGAACGAATTTTTGGCAGTAGACTGATTAGTATCGCCAACGAAATTGAAATTTGAAAACTGGTCATGTCCTACGCTCCATCTTCCATCTTCCATTCTGCTCATCCTTTGCTCCATCTTCCATGCGCTAGCATGAGCTGAAAATCCAATTCTGCTCACCGCTCTGTTTTCTTCTCTGCTTTCCTTCATGACCGACTTGGATCTTAACCAACCGATCAACTGGGATGGGGTAGAAGAGTATGAGGGTGAAGTTGAGGATTTGAGTTATGATTTGAAGTGGGATACTGATGAAGAACGAGAAGGAGAGGACGATGCCGCCGGCCGCAGCAGCCCACGGATCGAGCTTGCCGGACACGGGAATGAAGTTCTCAGTGTCGCCGGCCGCGGCAGCCCACCGCTCGAGCTCGCCGGCCGCAGGAATGGAGTTCTCGGCGTCGCCGGCCGCGGTAGCCCACCGCTCGAGCTCGCCGGACGCGGCGACGGACTCGGACTCGCCGGCCGTGGGAATGGAGTGGACGACGTCGCCGGCCGTGGCAGCCCACGGCTGGAGCACACTGGGCGTGGCGACGGACGGCTCGAGCATGCTGGACGCGGTGGCGATCATCAAGCGGAGCAGCACCTCGGCGAGCCTCGTTCTGGACGCGGCAACGGAATTCATGGCGCACGGCTCGGGCTCAACGGCAGCAGAAGCTTATCGCCTGGCTCAAGCTCGGGCACGCTGGAACGCGCTGGCAGCGGCAGCGCGCGGCTCGTGCTTGCCGGCCGCGGCTTCATGCCCGATCGCCGCGGGCGGGGACGCACCCGGCTGGGACTCACTGCTAGTCGCGGACGCGGTGTACCAGCCAATGAAGTCCTGGTACACGCCGAAGAGGTGCACGCGAGCGAATACGGCCACGCCGACGAGCAGCGCACCGGAGATCACGGCGACGCCGACGACCATGGCCACCATGCAGACAACCAGCATGCCAGAGATCACGGCGACGCCGAGGACCATGGCCATGCAGACGACGAGCACGGAGGAGATCACGGCGACGCCAACGACCATGGCCATGCAGACGACGAGCACACCCACCATGATGGCCATGCAGACGAGGAGCACGCCCACAGAGCTTACCTCATGAGCCTAAATTTCTGGACGTGTACAACACCATTTATATTGATAGAAATGGTTCTATCGCACAAAGGGAACCCAGAAATTTTACTTGGCAAATGGAAAATTTTACTTGGCCCATGTCACCGCGGCTGCAAGCTCTGTCTCTAAGCATGCCACCACCATCGCCTCCGCACCCACGCACACAGCAGAGATGGCGAGCTCCGTCATCGTCGCTTGAGTCCACGGGCACGCACTGGATGCGCTGCGCTCGCCAAGCTGGGAGTTGCACGACCTACCGTGCACGCCGCGGCCGTGGCCGTGGCCGAGCTTGCCGCACGTGTGTCCAAGTCCACACGCCGTGCCGCCGTGCATGTCCCCGCCGAGTCCGCACACGCCGTCGTTGAGACCGCACGCACGGCCCTCGCTGTGCTGGTCGCCTTCTTTCTCGCGGCCGATGGAGAGCACGCTGCTGAGTCTGCGAGAGCCGTGGCCACGCCCGTGCGTGCCGCCCATGCTCGTGTCGTGGCCGACCCCGCGCACGCCGTCGTCCACCGGCTCGTCGTCCGGCAAGTCGTGCATGCCGCTGTGGACGAGCCCGCGTGCGCCCTCACCGAGCCTGCCGGGCTCGTCGCGGTGGCTGCCACGCGGGTCTCAGTGCTCGCTGTGACGGACGCGTCGCCCTCCGCCCACGCGCTTCTCTTCTTCCGTGTCTTCTTCCTCGCTGCAGACGTAGAGTTCGTCGAAGCCATCTTCTTGGCTCTCCCCCCAAATTGAAAGATCCTGGTATTCACCATCGTCGGTCTCGTCGTCGGAGTGGTCGCCAGGCATGTCAAAGTCAACGGCAAGCGGAGCTGACTCGTCCTCCACGGACGGAAGACAAGCTCTCTTCGATTTCTCATCAAACATCTCGATTTTTCCTTTTGATTTCATCTCGTCTTGGTGTTCTTCTCTTGGAGTTGGAGGCGGAGGCAGCAAGGTCCAGTGGAGGAGGAGCAGGAGGAGGAGTAGTATTCGGTAGGAGAAGAGAAAAGGGAGAAGAATTTGCATGCAGAGTAAAACAAGAAAACAATAAAGTGATCAGACAGGTGGACAGTTGAGTGGATGGAAAGTAGGGGCTCTTTGGTCAGGTGGGAGGAGAAAAGAGGAGCGCGCATTCCTTTTCGGAACATCGCGTGAAATGTTACACGCATTTCTTTTCGGATCGGAGGGAGTACTTCGTCCATGCTATACAAATTCATGTCAGCTGACGAGGGAGTGAAATTTACGGTACAAAATATAAGTTATTTTGGAAATTCAAATTTAATACTCCTACCGGATCAACCGATAATTGAATCATCTGCTCCCTTCGCCAATGTCACGACGAACCAAGGGGGCGGCGCTGCAAGTTTGGTCGACGGAAAACTCGTTTTAGTTATGATGATGATGATCGGTTGCTACTTGCTAGTGCGGTAGTGCCTCCACCCCGATTCAATGGCAAGGGCGCCGCCCTTGGCTTTCACGGGCCAGGTATCCCACACGCAGTTCATCGAGCACCTCCGCCGCGCCTCCCGCCCCCGCGACGGCGAGGCCCTCCACGCTTGGGCGCTCAAGTCCGGTTCGTCCTCCCACGCGCCCGTCTCCAACTCGCTCATCACTTTCTACTCCTCCTTCCCACGCCTCTTCCTGCCCGCGGCCTTCGCCGTGTTCGCAGACATCCCTGCCGCCGCCCGTGACGTTGCCTCCTGGAACTCTCTCCTCAACCCGCTCTCCCACCACCGGCCCCTCGCCGCGCTCTCCCACTTCCGTTCCATGCTCTCATCCTCCACCATCCTCCCGTCTCCGCACTCTTTCGCCGCCGCCTTCACGGCCGCCGCCCGTGCGCACTCCGCGTCCGCCGGAGCCGTGGTCCATGCTCTCGCTTGCAAGCTCCCGTCCGCCAGCTCCAATGTGTTCGTATCCACCGCGCTGCTCAACATGTACTGCAAGCTGGGTCTCATTCCCGACGCCCAGCTTGTGTTTGACGAAATGCCGCACCGAAACGAGGTGTCCTGGGCCGCCATGGTGGCGGGGTATGCTGCTAGAAAGTGCTCTCAGGAGGCCTTTGAGCTCTTCCGGCAGATGCTTGGCGAGTGCCCGTTGCACAAAAATGAGTTTGTGGCCACAGCGGTTCTTAGTGCGATTAGTGTGCCACTTGGCTTGCCGATGGGGGTCCAGGTGCATGGGCTGGTTGTGAAGGATGGGATGGTGGGGTTTGTGTCAGTTGAGAACTCACTTGTCACAATGTATGCGAAGGCCGGGTGTATGGATGCAGCATTCCATGTGTTTGAGTCGTCTAAGGAGAGGAACTCCATCACTTGGTCTGCAATGATTACTGGGTATTCACAGAATGGGAATGCAGAAAGTGCAGTTAGGATGTTCTCACAGATGCATGCTGCAGGGTTCCCACCAACTGAATTCACTTTGGTTGGGGTTCTCAACGCGTGTAGTGATGTGGGAACATTGATGGAGGGGAAACAGGCACATGGTTTGATGGTGAAGCTTGGTTTTGAGGTACAGGTTTATGTGAAGAGCGCACTGGTGGACATGTATGCCAAATGCGGCTGTATTGGTGATGCAAAAGAATGTTTTAATCAGTTTTCTGAGCTTGACATTGTCCTTTGGACGGCAATGGTTACTGGGCATGTGCAGAATGGGGAATTCGAGCAAGCCTTGATGTTGTATGCCAGGATGGATAAGGAGGGCGTATTTCCTAATACCTTGACAATAACTAGTCTTCTTAGAGCATGTGCTGGCCTTGCAGCATTGGAGCCAGGGAAGCAATTGCACACTCAAATCCTGAAGTTCGGGTTTGGTTTGGGGGCTTCTGTTGGAAGTGCCTTGTCTACAATGTATTCAAAATGTGGAAACCTCGAAGATGGCATGGTTGTATTCAGAAGGATGCCTCATAGGGATGTTATTGCATGGAACTCGATTATTTCTGGGTTTTCTCAAAATGGGCGTGGAAACGACGCAATCAATCTCTTTGAGGAGATGAAGCTAGAGGGCACTGCTCCTGATCCTGTAACGTTCATTAATGTATTATGTGCTTGTAGTCACATGGGCCTAGTTGACAGAGGATGGACTTACTTCAGGTCAATGATCAAAGACTATGGTTTAACTCCTAGGCTCGATCATTACGCTTGCATGGTGGATATTCTTAGCCGTGCAGGGATGCTAAGTGAAGCAAAAGATTTCATAGAGTCAATCACTATCGACCATGGAACATGCTTGTGGCGTATAGTACTGGGAGCATGTCGAAGCTTACGGGATTTTGATGTTGGAGCATATGCAGGTGAAAAGCTGATGGATTTAGGTACTGGGGACTCCGCAGCATATATATTGTTGTCAAACATCTATGCTGCACAGAGGAAATGGAATGACGTTGAGCGGGTGAGATATTTGATGAAACTTGTTGGAGTTAGCAAAGATCCAGGATGCAGTTGGGTTGAGCTTAACAGCCGAGTTCATGTGTTTGTTGTTGGGGAGCAGCAGCATCCTGATGCCGAAATTATAAATACCGAGTTGAGAAGGCTAGGTAAACACATGAAGGATGAAGGGTACAATCCAGCATCTAAATATTCACGGGATGTACCGGACGCATTAGGAGAATCTCATCAAGAAGACCAATTACAATTGATATCAGCAATTTATAGCTGACTTCTCGTGACAAGAACAGTAAGTTGGCTGGTTGTTTCTACTAGAATTCAAGAAACTTAACCTGTGCTGTAAAATGTTATGGCTGTATTTACGTTAAAAGAAATTCACCGTTTCTATGCATCATTATTAAATGAGACTTTAGTGGGCATTCATTAGCTTATACAACTCAGTGTTAGTGCCCTTAGAAATCCTTCCAGTTCTATGAATAAAATCCTCCTGTTGTGTGGAATTGCAGGAGTGGTAGTTAATATTGTTTGTCCAGTAAAATTATTGTTTGCCCTGACACTATGTTTAATACCTCTTTCTGGAGTTCACGATTACTTCTGCAACCCAATTTTCCAGTTAGTTTTTTAATGTTTTGTTTATTTTATCTTAAGGAAATGTTTACTTAAGTCAAATAGAACAACACAAAATGGAGGTAAAAGTAATACTTACTTCAAAGATGGATCGCTGAGACATCATTTACCTTCTGTATTTGAACGGTCTAAGATCTAGGAGTCACTCTGAAACATGCCAAAACCTTTGCAAAATGACCAACTAATTATATGTTTACCTATTCTTATCTTGTTGAGAAAATAAGAAATTTTCTCTATGTTCACATGGCAACACTGGCTATTGAGTGCAAAATTTGATATAGGTACTCTCTTTGCACAATGTAATGTACTTCATCTTAGCTTATTAATTTATAAAAAGGTTAATAATTTTATATACTTAGTTATATAAAAGACTCAATTGGTGGCGGTGGTCCGTCACCTTCAAACTGCATCACTTGTTGATTTGGCATAAATCATTGAGATGAGAACAGGTATAGATGTACAATCAAAGTTAATAGATGGTAGTACAACATTGTCTTTAAACATATAGATAATGTATTTTTTACTCCGTAGCAATGCATGGGTATTATGGTAGGAGTAATTAGGAAACATGCCAAAACCTTAGCAAAATGACCAACTAATGATGTGTTTACCTATTCTTATCTTGTTTAGAAAAATAAGCAATGTTCTCTATCTTCACATGGCAACACTGGCTATTGAGTGCAAAAATCTGATATAGGCAGTCTCTTTGCATAATGCAATTTACTTTCTTCTTAGCTTATTAATTTACCAAGTTTAATCATTTTATATACTAGCGTAACCGCGAAAATAACAATACGTGGTATTTAAGTGATAATTTCCCCAATGGCATATAAAGATAATTTGATTGACCCAGTGATAAGGTGACCAAGAAGTTTTGGGATTTTGCTACTCTCATTACAAGCTTCTATCTGTTTTGGCATTGTTTGCACCAGATGCTTAGGCCCCGTTTGGATTGCAGTATTTTCACAGGAAAAATGTAGGATGTGTGATTCCTATGGAATTGAACCATTTGGGCCGTTTGGATTGTAGGAATAGGTATGAGGATAGGAATCCATTTCCTTTGCTTTCACAGGAATTGCACAGGAATATAAACATCCACTAGCATCTCTTTTTTTCACTCGAGCGTGTAAGACCGAGGCTGCAGCCTGCAGCTGCGTTGTGGGCTTCTGACATACAGAACCAGCCCGTACTGAGAGGAGACAGGAAGAGAGGGAGGGGAAGAAACAGGAGAGACTAGTTGAAGATGTGCTAATTAATAAAATATGATTGCGATTCTTAATAGTACATGTCAATCATCTCAATATATTTTTTCATGTGTTCCAAATTTTCATTACAAGTTTTCTATGCAGATCCAATCATTATCTAATATAGGGAAAATGAAATGAATTTAACCTTATTTTATCTTTATGTAGAAACATTACTGTGTTTTCAGTTTCCTGTGTTCCAAACAGGTTTTTGCAAAACTTTCCTGTGTTTCTGATTCCTCTGTTTTGCACATGCATTCCTTTCCTATCCCCGTGTTTTTTCCTATTCCTATGTTTTGAGTTCCTCTGTTCCAAACAGGGCCTTAATGTTATTATTTAAGACATTTTTTCTTATCATGGTACACTTACATACATACTCATGTGTCAATAACTTATTATGTAGGCGTAGAATCAGCGAAAATATATGAACACGGTTAACAGCCATATCTACATGTTAGATGAGATACTGAGATTGTGGCATGTCCCAGTGTAAGAACTTAGCAAAGCATAATTGATTGGTTAGCTGTTATCTTACATCAGAGTGCTCATGACAATTTTATGCTTTTCTCAGAAGGTATATCTTCATTACATCTTAATCCATTGACAAATGTATTGGTTCAAGTACGTGATGTTTGGTGTGCTGAACATGAGTACATGACTGATGAATGATGGTGATTTTTTGATTAATCATACCAGGAAATATGCATACTTCCAAGAATGTAATGCATGAGTTGGAAGCTAGTTGAAGACTGGAGATTCCTTATAGACCATGGTTCTCAAAGCAAGTTGATATGTGCATTATAATTTCCTATGGCCGCATGCTGAAGATCTGCAGTACAAAACATGACGAGAGACTGCATGTTAATTCCGTAGCATCCAAATGCTGAAGAAGGGCGTTTCAAACACCAGAAAAAACATGGAAACAGCAAACTGCAGATTACTGATATGCGTGTGCCAGGCGCAAGTGATAGTCGACATACCACATCATCCACACATAAAAGGCAATTTTGTCTTCTTTCTGGCAAACTCGTGTTTTCTGTTCAGTTAACACATCATCTGCCTGTCACAACTCACAGCTGAGGAACATATGGCACATAACCAATATGGTGGCATTGAATCATTTTGGTTGACACTCACACTAGCATGGGTCAGGTTAGCAACTAGCATTGACAAAGCCAGTGTGTATTAGTCAGTGTGGAGAAATGAATTCTCTGGGTTTGTAGCCGAGGGAAGCTCAGTTTGGCAGCTCATGTGTGCATTGTTGCAGACAAGCATTGATCTGGTAATTCTTTCCCTG
Source organism: Brachypodium distachyon (assembly GCF_000005505.3). NCBI lineage: Eukaryota > Viridiplantae > Streptophyta > Magnoliopsida > Poales > Poaceae > Brachypodium > Brachypodium distachyon. Next base: position 11,566,131 of record NC_016132.3, on the reverse strand, counting down.
ATCTGCTCCTTGACACGGAGATGATCGTACGTCTTTTTGGACAACACTCACACTAGCATGGGTGGGGTTAGCAATTAGCATTGACAAAGCCAGTATAGCAAATACTCCTTAGCGCAAGGGAAATCCATGTCTTTTAGAAGTATATACCATCTTTGAACTGAATGCAAAATTTGTGTTGTATATGCCATCTTCGAACTGAATTTAAATCCATGTTCTTCAGATGTACATGCCATGTTATACATATAAAGTGCTAAAATCCGTGTTCTTTAGAAATATATGCCATGATAAAGTGCTCAAACATTCCGTGTTCTTTAGAACTTCATGGTTACTCCTATTTTTGCATTCAGTTGTGATATGCTTCATAGCTTTGAACTGAATGCAAATCCATGTTCTTTAGATGTATATGCCATGTTTTAAAAATAAAGTGCTCAAATCCGTGTTCTTTAGAAATATATGCCATATTATAAAAATAAAGTGCTCAAAACCGTGTTCTTTAGAACTTCATGGTAACTGCTATTTTTTCATTCAGTTGTGATATTCTTCGTAGTATGATAGTTTATTAAAAAATGTCACATGTTCTATTTTCCATTTTCCATTTCAACTTGGCCCCGGTTACTAAAGATGCCTGGGCGTTATGGCAGAACCCGTGTACACATTGATACCATGAAGGACGGACAGTTGCTGGATCCCATGGTCATGTTCTCATACAAATATGTTAGTTCCTTAGTCTCTAAATCTCTCCATGTTTACTTCTTGATTGATCCAGTGACTTAGTTATTTTTTATTCCAATTGAAGTTTCTTCTTCATCCACCATGCACAGGTATGTAGAAGCATTGGCATCTAATACATTGCCCCAGGCCTGCCGCACAGTCTGCCCAGCTTAAAAAGTCAAGGTTGCAGGCAAGATATTCTACTAGAAAAACAAAGTGATTGATTGGCTATGCTGTGTTTATTTTCAGCCTTTATTTCTGAATGTGTTTCTTTGCTGGCATGCTGGTATGCTTTGATTTGCAAATGGTCTGGTATTGTTGGCTAGATCATGTTTGTCACTCCATTCATGTACATAGTGTTACTGAAATAGACCGCCTTGCTGGCTAGATACACGTATGCCAGGCCATGATTTAGGACTTTCTTCTTCTGCAAGGTTGTGGAGGAGATTGCTTTAGGAGTTATGTTTCATGTCATCGTGGACCAGGTTGTGCCTGTATTCACCTTGCTTGGTTGTGAGATTCGAAGTTCGTTCTACTCGCAAAAACAATAAAAAAATGGTCAAATGGTCGTCGTAGTGGGCTGAGAATTCAGTGAGATGGTTTACATTATTGAAAACATTTGTGCTGAAGTCCATTTAGATGAAATGGTTCTCTAGAGATTATAATTTTTTAGTTATTTTTGACCATTTATATTTCAAGTTTTCAGATTGCTATCCCTGCTTGCCACCGAATAAATAATCTATGTGAAAGGTCGATTATCAAGGTTTGCTGCTGTGGCTGACCCTATTTGATGTTCGAGCAAACTGATACAGGGTGAGTTTTTAGGATCCAATAACTCGGTGCTTATGTGGAAACATCCCTTTTGTTTTATTCACTAGGCCAATTTTCTTTTTCTGCTGTCAAAAAAGTAGGGCATTTCAGTAATGATTTCTTGCATTCAAAAATATTGAACTAATCTATGTGTATAAGGTGGCGCGGCACCCCCAGTGGTAAAATTAGGGCATAATTTAACTTATGTTTGTTATCCTTGATATTTGCACAACACAATGTGTATATATAAGGTGGGCACCCGGAGTGGTAAAATCGTAGATCCGCCAATCCACCACGTTAAGAGAAAATAAGTGGCAGTCGGGATGCAAAATTGCTAATCCGAAGACTAGTAAAAAAAGATTGAAATCCGTGAAATTTCAGGCGACTTTTCCTGTAGTACATTCATATTTGCGTGAGAAGGTGCCACCCACGAGAGTGGATTTTTTGGTCTCGAGCTTTTTACTCCACCTATCCAAGCCGTCCACGAACACGTCAAGCGCCGTCCGATCTTTCATAGCGATGGCATCATGCAGCTAGTATGGCTGCAGCAAACGGAGACGTTGCCGAGAGCCGTTAGTACTGGGCTACTGGCTACCTAGTCCAACATAGGTGTACTATTTGGTGATGGAAAAAAAGATGCGTAACACTGTTGCGGTCATGTCGTTGAATAGTGAAATCATTATGAAAACTTTGGGGCCGACAACACTGACACACTATGATCTAAAACCAATTCAGACATTCGTAGGTCTATTTGCTGCTGGCTGCAAGAATATAGCCCTCTTTATGGATGCACCTGTATAAAAAAACATTTTGATACATGTAATATTTCGTCACTTAATATGAGACGGAGTGAGTAAATATATCTCACGATCATACTGGTGGTGCCCACGGTAAAGTTTTCATCCAGAGATTACAACAGTGGTCCATGCCTGTACAACTGTCTCAAAATATATGTTATATATATATATATACATACATATATATATATATATATATATATATATATTCTCTCTTCAGAACATGTACTTTCTCTCCATAATATCCACCATCTCTCAAGAATAGGTACTTTTCTCTGTCGATATATATATACATTCTATCTCAAGAATATGTGTTTACTTTGTCCCTCTATATATTATCAATTCTCTCTCAAGAATGTGTTTTTTATATCTCCCTCTCTTTATACACACACCAAAATAACTGACGTGGAATTGTATAAATTCTTATACAAATACACATCACTTATTTTGGGACGGAAGAAATATGTGTTTTCTCTCTCTATCGGATTCACAGCTGCAGTACATACAACGTTTTGCTTTATTTTGCATCAACCTGTTGAGTTACATTCGCGCGTGGACACCGTGCCTAACTTATCAAATCACAAGGATGCTGTTCAATAACAGTGGACTACTGTTTACGTACTGCTGATCGATATGGCATAGTTTATATGGATCGAAAGTGGATGCGGATCGGACAAGGTTTTTGAAGGCGCGTGCAGCGGGAAACAGTACAAAAATAGGTTTAGTGTATATGTTTCCGATTGCATCTCTACTAAACTACTGCCAGATGAGAGCAAGGTCTTCCGCCCGCGAGAAGAACTGCGAGTACGTCTATCCGATCGAAACAACTGCGAGTATGTCGATCCGATCGAAATAACCATGCTGCACGAAAAGTGCTAACTTTCCGTCCGAAATCCCGTCACATGCACGTTAGTTGATGAGCGGCTGTGATAGAAGGAGCAAAAAGCTCGGGAGTAGAATCAACTTTTCCTGCCACATATATAGTACACATGTCTCACGCGTGAGCTGTATAAATTAGTACGGAGTAGTATATATCATGGATAAAACAATTTTAAGCTGCACAAACCTGCTGGATGAAGTGTCTTGTGTATACCTGAAGGCTCAAGCATCGTGCATGTGATGTGCGACTTTACAGCCAGTTACTTGTTTGAGTTTGTGCCTAAAGCATAGAATTGAATTCTGTCCTTTACTTGGCTTGCAATCCAACCTTCTTCTGATCACCCTGCAGCATGCATGCATGAAGCTTACCCACCTGCTGATTCCATGCACATGCATGCATGAATAACTACACCCTGCACACGCTTGTCTTGTCTTGCGAAATTCGAACAATTAATAACTGTTAGCTAGCTTGGGTTCGGAGGAGAGTGATCGATCGAGGCATCGAGGTGATTTTCGCCATGGCCACGAGCCTACTGAACCTCCTCCTGATGGAGGTGGCGGCGATCGTGAGCATCGTCCTCCTCTCCCTCCTCGTGGTGCTCAGCTCCTACCGCCGGCGCGCGGGCCACCCGGCCCTGCGCCTATTCGTGTGGGCCGCATCCACCTTGTTCCTCCCGCTTGTCTCCTACGCCGTCTCGGCGGCCGCCAAATGGGACGCCGCGCGCGTGCCCCTCCTCCTCGCATGGACCGTCTTCCTCCAGATCCTGCGCAACACCGTCGACACCGCGCGGTCTTCCTCCCTCACCATCGACAGCACCGGTGGCAGCAGCGGCAGCAGCAAGTTCCGCCCCTCTGTCGAGCAGCTGGCGCGGATGGGCTGGGTGGCGTTCCTCATCATCAGCAGCGGCGGCAACGCCGGGAGCCCGCAGCTCACCGGCGTGCTGCTCTGGCTGTGGGTGCTCAGCCTCGTCAAGCTCATCCACCGCCTCGTTGCTGCAGAGCTCGCCAAGAACTCCTTCGCCGTCGGGCTCAACGCCTACCTCATCTCTGACTACATGAAACAGCTCTATGGGCAACAAGAAGACCTCCTGCCACATGGAGAAGAAGACAGCATGCCTCCGTACTTGGTGATGGGCGAGGAGAAGCTACACATCGAGGCCAGGCCGCGAGGGTACCGAATTGGCCAGACCTCGTTGTCCATCGATGCTGGGCATGTCGTCACGGTGGACCGGATATGGCGACTTTCTTCAACGGGAGACTCGCTCCTCGCGTCTTATCCGCAGATTAAAGATCTCTGCCTTTCATTTTCCCTGTTCAAGCTGCAGCTCCGGCGGTTCCTCGGGTGCCCCCTCGCCGAGGTGGGCTCTCGCCGAGCATTGGCGTTCGTGCAGGATGGCCTCCTGGGGGCAGGTAGTAGCCCGGAGAGGGCCTTCCGGGTGATCGAGACCGAGCTTTCCTTCCTCGCCGACTTGCTCTACTCCAAGCTGACCTCTTTCTACGCGAGCGGTTGGTGGTTCCCGGTGCTCAACTCGACCCTCGTGCTGGCCACGTGGATGAGCTGCCTGGCCGCCGGCGGGGCCATCGTGCACGACATGACCAACAGAGGCACGGCGCTGGCCGTGGACTACAACCAACTCAGGAGCTACCTGCAGAACCACGACACCATCTTCCACGCCATCGTCGGCCTCGACATGCTCGTCACCGTGTCCTTCATCATCGCCATCGTGTTCACGGAAGGGTGGGAGATCGCCAACTACGTCCGCTCCGACTGGATCAAGGTGGCCACCCTCTGCGAGTACGCGCGCCGCCCGTCGTGGCGGAAATCGCCATGGACTCGCCGCAAGCTCGGCCGCGTCCTCCGGTTCAAGGCCGTGCAGCGCTGGGACGACCGGTTCGGCCAGTCGTCCGTCCTGCAGCCCCGGATGTGCTACTGCGGGTGCGTGTCCCGGCATGTGGACCGGATCGCAAAGACATCCGTCGCCGTGCCAGCGTGGGTGAAGTCAGCCATCGTCACCACTCTGAGGACGAACCAAGGATCACTGGTAAACGGCGTGCTTTCTCTTCGACGCAACGGCGTCGCTGATAAGCTCGTCTGGGCTTGCCGCATCGGTGCAGGCGGCGCCGATGACGGCATTGGTGGTGATGAGACAAGCATCTCCGAGCAGATCCTTGTGTGGCATGTCGCCACAAGGCTACTCGAGATCAAGCGGTCAGATCAGGGAGCTCATGGCAGCAGCGACAATGTCGACGCAGATGGAGGCCATGAGGTCGTGGCAACTCACCTGTCACGCTACTGTGCCTACCTCGTCGCTATGAAGCCAGAGCTGTTACCGGATCACCCGGCATGGACAGAGGAGCTCTACGAGGGAGTTGTGGAGGAGGCGACGAGGGTGCTGGCGCGCTGCGCGGGGCCGCTGGTGCGGTACGAGCGCCTGGCGACGTGCCTCGGCGGGAGTACGAACCAAGCACTGAGGAAGGCGTCGAAGCTAGGCCGGCAGCTCGCGGAGGAGGTCGGCAACGAGGAGCTCGTGTGGAAGGTCCTGGCCGAGTTCTGGGCGGAGCTCATCGTCTTCCTGGCGCCGTCTGAGAATGTCACGGCGCATGCGAAGTCGCTCCGGCGTGGCGGTGAGTTCATAACCGTGCTGTGGGCATTGCTTGGGCATGCCGGCATCGTTAGCCGGCCCGAGACTTATGTCTGACATTACTCACATTAACCAATTGACAGATGGTACCAAACATATAACTTCCTTTTTCCCTTGTAGTTGGATTGCAATAGACCGTGTCTGGAAATAATTACCTATGTACATATATGAATATAAATTAGTATTACTCTCTCCGATCCTCATTAGTTGTGAGCACCAATTAATATATATGTTGGTACTAATACTTGGTACTTCAGTGATAATTTCCCCAATGGCATATAATTAAAGAGAATTTTGATTGACCCAGTGATTAAGGTGACCAAGAACTTTCGATCGGGATTTTGCTACTCCCATTACAAGACTGCATTTGATTTGGCATTATTTGCATCAGATGCTTAATGTTATTATAGACATTTTTCTCTTACCATGGTGCACTTACATGTGTCTAACTTACTATGCAGGCGTAGAATCAGCGAAAATATATGAACACAGTTTGCAGCCATATCTACATGTTAGATGAGATACTGAGATTGTGGCATGTCCCAGTGTAAGAACTTAACAAAGCATAATTGATTGGTTAGCTGTTTTCTTACATCAGAGTGCTCATGACAATTTTATGCTTTCCTCAGATGGCATATCTTCATGACATCTTAATCCATTTACAAATGTATTGGTTCAAGTACATAATGTTTGGTGTGCTGAACATGAGTACATGACTGATGAATGATGGTGATTTTTTTATTACTCATACCAGGAAAGATGCATACTTCCTAGAATATAATGCATGAGTTGAAAGCGAGTGGAAGACTGGCGATTCCTCATAGACCATGGTTCTCAAAGCAAGCTGTTTTCTTAACTAATAGATAATTTCTTCACAAGAAGGATAAAGCAATAATAAGACAGTTTTATAATTATACTAGAATTCACGTTTTCTTAGCATTTATTTAATTAATTTTATTCACGTAAACACTAATTGTAAGATATGACACTAAAAGATGACTTATGGTACAATATTTGTTGTACTTGTTTTTAAGAACACATAAGAAATGACAGTGTTATCTTCCACCGTAGATGCCCTAGACAATCTAGTGACTAAAGCGAACAATACCGTGAAGTGAACAGAGCGCACGGTACACGTATATTATTTGCAAGACAAAATTAAGCTGAAACTAAAGCTAAGGAATAAAGAGGCACCATGCGTACAGCTAGTAAGTAGGCACCAGGCGTAGTACGTACGGCACAGACTAGCACAACTTTTAGTGGGTTTCCTGGCCCATCATTTTAACAACCTTCTTGACGGCCGGCCTGGACATGAGATCCTCCAACCACGCCTTAACACGAGGATACGAATCGAACACCGCCGCGTGGGGCATCTCCATGAAGTAGTGCGTCTCAGGGAAATGGCTAAGATCGGCGAGGCTGACGAGATCCCCTGCCAGGTACCTGTGCTTGCTCAGCTGGGCCTCGTACACGTCCAGCACCTTCTTCAGCTTCCCGATGCTCACCTCGACCATCTTCGCATCAGTTGTCCCGCCCAGGACGGGCACAACGCGGTGCTGATAGAACACCGAGTGCATCACGGGGTCGAACTGAAGCGCCTCCACGTCTAGCCACACGTCCACGAGCGCAGACTCTTCCAGGTTGCCTTCCCGCAGTAGATTCACCTCCTCGGTCTTGTACTTCCGGAGCACGTACCGCGAAATTGCACGGGATTCTGAGAAAGATGGAAAGAAAATTCTGTGCTCAGTGACCTGCTTCCGAAATAGTAGAAGGATTTGAAAATTGATGGGGTTTATGAAGTGTGTGGACTCACGGAAGAGTAACAGATCGCCGTCCTGGAACGCCGGGACCTGTCCAAATGGCTGTTTGGAGTAGAGCACAGTTAATTACTGGTGGTACTATTTATAAATATATTTCTATGGAAAACTTATTTCCTAATCTTATTCCTTTTGCGGGAACTTATTTCCAAATCAACTCTGAGAACGAGGGATGAATGATCCCTCGACCCTATATGTGTTTCCTTGTATTGACGTACGTTTCTGGCGAGTTGCTCAGGGGCCTTGTGCTGCTTGACATGGAAGTCGATGTCCACGAGATCGTACTCGGCGCCGATCTCCTCCAGGCACACCAGCACCCGTGCCACGTTCGTGAACGGCGCCGACCCGAACACCTTCATCGGCGCCATGATTTCGAGAGAGATTGCGGGGCGAGATTCGAGAGACAGAGAGTTATTTTTCAAGGAAGAGGGAGAGGATCAATGTGCGATGTGCAATTCCCACTGGACTGCGGAACCACGCCTCTTCATATATGTGGCGTTATCGAGTCCAGCAGGTCCTCGTGCTTACTATTGGTTTGATGTTGCCTGGTAGTTGCATGGAAAAGAACGAGAAGGCCGGACGCAGTAGACCGGCGTTATAGTCTTTGACTCGTTGCGCTAAGGTAAAGAATAGTACACGTAATCTGTACTGACGAACTGCCTGGTGGAAGAGTCTAGAAACATGCGGGTGCTGCCAATACAAGTTAGTGTCGTATTCAAATAACGTGCCATCGTTATCGTTTTTTTTTCCCGATCGGGTGCCATCGTTATCGTTAGTTATGAAGGGAGAAAGAACTGGTTTTGATCTTAAAGAAAAAAAGAAAAAAAAAATCAGGAGTATGAAAGGAGGAAGTACAGCTGGTTGTCCGTTTGATCCATACAAGAAAGAAAGGTCAGAAGTTCGGATGCTGATTCGGTGATGTACGGCTGTCGAGGAGTTACCTCGGCAATTCCGTAACTCGAACGTTTTTGACTGAGGAAGAACACGAGGTGCACTAGCAATCTCATCGACTAACAAAGACTAGGAGAGTCGCAAGGTTTACCCACGTTTAGGGCCCTCGGAAGATAATACCCCTACGTACTGCTTTTGGTGTATTGTATTGATTGAGATTACAGGAAAGCTATGAAGCTATGAAGCACAGATGAATCTGGCGTGTGTATAAAGGATCGCCTTTCCCGATCCCACCTCCTAGCCTTATATATTGGCGGTTAGGTCTCGGGTGTGATAATCGGGAAGGTTACAATCAGATCAGTTCATTCCGGTATGATAAGATTATGTTCTTTGGCTTGAGCCGCACTTTGAGGGACTCGACCTGCATATACTTGATGGGCCTTCGAGTGGACCCCCTGTTGGGCTGTATCGGGTATATGAAGGTTGAGTACTTGAAGCGTCATTCCCTCGTCAGTTAGCCCACAAGTCCCTTTTCGAGGCGTAGGCTCGGGTAGGGACGCAAGAGTTTTCTTATTCTGATTACTCGACTGTGTAGCAAATTGCAAATAATCTTCTGTCGGTCGATTGACTCAAGTGTTCGTCAGGCCCGAACTTCGAGAGTTCTTAGCCTGTGACTCGGAAACCACAGGGTATTTCTGCAAATTGTATTGATGCTGTGTGGGATGGTTGCGTAACACGCTTGGAATACTCGATCGGTCGAGTCCAGTTAATTGCTCCGGGGCAAAAACTTTGTTCGCATACATCAGCACTCGAGTCCCCAAGCTCGAGCTTGGATAACTGGCGGTATTCGAGTCCAACCTGCCGGGGGCTTTAAAGACTCGAAATCCAGTACTTTGGGGCGATCAACCAACACGTCTGTTGGGATCTTTTCTTCATGCAAGCGCATGGATGTTCTGGAATCGCCTGACGGTGCTGATTTCCAGGCCCGATGAAAACCATCGGGTCTTACCTTCACGTTATGGGCGTGGCTTCGGGTGTATTTCACAGTCTGTGCGACCCAGATAATACTATCGAGTGCCCGTATGTCGGGTACACTTCGAGTTTCTGTGCCGTCGGGTGGGAAACCCGAGCTTTCCAGAGTTTGATATGACGTCTTTGCTGACGCTCTGATAAAAGAAATGGTCTGGGCAGTCGATGGGACGTACCTTATGCTTTATGCACGGACTGAATTGAGTACTGCTAAGGCGATCAGTTTGATTTGACCATACGACGTGCGCAAGAATTTAGGCGCAATGATAGCTGTCATGGGTTCCTGAATCGGTGGAAGGGGAAACGACTCTTTTCTGCTAGGACCACACGTCATACATAGATGCGAAACGCGTGGCATCATTCTGAATCGTGCGGCGGTGATTCCGCCCTTTCCTGTTGCAATATCAATCTTCTTCTTCTTACCTCATTTCGCCTCCTTGTCTTCTGCATTCAATTCCTGCTTCCTCCTGCGCTCTGCTTCTTTACTCCAGCCCAACTTCCCCTCCGTCGTTCTCGCTCCACCCCTCGTTCCTTAGTGCCATTGTGCGTTTGCTGCCATGGGCAAGAAGAAAGCCTCCGCTGCCGCTGGCGCCAGCGCCGCTACTGACAGCTGGAAGACATCTCGCGATGCTGCCCCCGCCATGGACAAGAAATCGAAGAAAACCGTTGATGCCATGCTTGGCGGCGACAAGAGGACTAGGAAATGGAAGCGCTCCGGGATCTTGGCGCGTCACTTCTCGGTGATGCGGAAGCATGGGCTGATTCCAGGAGAAGATTTTGGCAAAGTTCGCATCCCGGGCAACGAGGTAACTCCCCGTCCCAGGCCTGGGGAGCGAGTTATGTTCTATGATTTTGTTATCTGTGGCCTTTCTCTCCCAGTCCACTTCTTCTTCCATGCACTGCTGCTGGCGTACGGGCTTCAGATGCATGATCTGACGCCTAATAGCTATTTGCACATTGCGTGTTTCATTACGCTCTGTGAGTGCTATTTGGGCGTGAAACCCCACTGGGGTCTGTGGAAAAAGCTATCCATCATTAAGCGATAGGGTAAAGGCGACTGGATCTATAAGACCGGCGGCGCCAACATCCAGGTTCGTGGAGATGTTCAGTATTTCTCCCTTCATCAGATCGAGTCGGTACAGCAGTGGAGGAGTCGGTGGTTTTACCTCCAGGATGAACCAGTCGACGGCAAGGATTTCAGCCTGCCCGAGTTCTCCGCTACTGCTCAGGTGAGGAAACTGAAGTCTTGGAATCATGAGTTGATAGCAGAAGAAGATGCAGAGGCTACTGCTCTATTAAAACAGGTAGTCGAGCTTTAGCAGACTCCCGAGAAAGAGGTGAGTGGTTTGCAGCTTATCGCTCTTTTTATGAAGGGGCGGATTCAGCCGATCCAAGCTCGAGTTCACTCTATATGGAAGTACTCGGGGCTGACAGATTCCACTCTAGTTTGCGTGCAAGAGCTGTCGGATGAGGATCTTCTGACCCAAGTTAGGGTGGTTACTCGAAAGGAAATCACCTTAGAAGATCTGGAGTCGCCTCTTCCACCCTATGGACCCGATCATCGCGCGAAGAGGTGATTTTTACTTGCTCACTCGCCATTTATTACCCTGCAATTTCCATGTTAGTCTTCATCGAAAGATGTTGCTACAGGGCCATCAGGAGCTTATGAGCCAGCCTTCGCTGGACGAGGGAGTGCTAGTCGACGACGACGAACTGGTTCACGGTTCCAACTCCGATGCCCTTTACGAAGATGACATGGATGAGGACGAAGACGGCCATCAATCCCGAAAGCAGGGTCGGTTGAGTGAAGCGGAGCAGTCGACTGGAGACTCTTATCAGCACGAGGCGCACGAAGAGACGATTCCTTCAAGTGCCATGGCCGCTTCAAACGAGCCGAAGCTCCAGCTGCCATCTCCGTCGGCTCCCCTAACCAAAAAGGCCAGAGTTGCTACTAGCGAGGTGCAAGATTCTCCATTAGCGAGGAATTCGCCAGTAGGGCTTCCCAAGACTCCGCCAGCTCAGACGATCGCGCAGCCGTCGACTTCTGCATCTCATCTGCGCATTGGGTCGCTGGTGCCTTAAAATCATGTAAGTATTCTCCCGATGGGAGTGTTGAGTGAAAGTTTTCTGCTAAGGGTTTTCACTCATGCTTCTGTCCATTGCAGCCTTTCGTCGAAAAGCTGGTGGATCTTGGCGACCGCTATCTGATTTTAGAGGAGGAGAACCGGCAACTACCCCTGGAGCTGGACCAAGCGAAAGAAGCCGCTGTGCACGCCAATGGTATGAATCTGTGTTCCTTAGCTAGATTTAATCCTTCACCATACTGTTGCATGGACTGTTGCCTGTTAACCATTTCTGCACTTGTAGGTTTGACCGAACAAGCCAACTGACTACGCGATGCGGCAGTTGGCAATGGTCAGGAGTGGCGGTCGAAGTATGGGCAACTAGTTGCTGATTCTGCCAAGGAATTGGCGGCTGCTCGTGCCGAGGTGGACGCAGCTGTCAAGCAGTCCCAAATTGGAGGCACAGGAGAGTCTTGCACTCGAGAGGAAAGAAATTGCCTCTCGAGATGACAAATTGAAGTCGCAGCTTTCGGTTGCCGTCGACGCACTCACCGGTGAGTTTGACCCTATCTTAAGAAGTTTTCTTTCCCTTGCGATTGCTTCAACTGACGTGATTTTTGCGCAGACTCCCTTGGCTCCTTGGCCACCCTTCGGGGCAAACACCAAGCGACTGAGCTGAGCGGTGTGGTGGGCTCCGTCGGAGAACTTTGCGATCATACGGGTGACATGCTCATGAAGGTGACTTCTTCCCTGAGGTCTCTATTCGCGAGTATGTATCCAGATGCTGAGGCGCCGGGTTCACCCGACGGCTTGTTGAGTTTCTTCGACAGAGAAGACCCACTCGAAGATTTTACTCGAGCGGCAGACGCAGGCCGGTGCTGAAGCTGCGTTCATTCTCTCGCTCGCGCATGGACTCGACCAAGTAGTGCTGTAGAAGGTTGCTGATGGTGCCCCGACGACTCCGGATGGGCAGGTTGTCTACTTGAAGCGCTACGCCAAGCGGGGACGGAAGCTGCCGAAGAAATTTACCGCCGTCATTGAGGAGCTGAATGCGGCGACTGTCCGGACCGCGCAGGAAGCTACGGATGAGGTTGGGGCTCATCCTTCGTCGTGATACTTGTATTTGCCTTTGCCTTGCTGTAATAGTTCGTAGTATTGACTCCATCATGACGTCTTTTGGGATGAAACCAGTACCATGGTGCCTTAATATACTGAGTTTGATTCTCTTGATGTGATATGTGTGTCACTTGATTATCTTTGAAGATAAATTTGCTTCTTTGTCTTGTCTGGCGCTGTAGAGCGATGATGACAAAAATCGCGAAACACCGCTTGCTGAGGTCGTTCCCGCGCGACCGCAACCGGTACTTGCTCTCGCGGCGACTCCGGCGTCTTCCCCCGCATCCCTTCTGGACCCGACGATCTTGAGGGACCAGCTGAAGGGTCTTGAGCAAAAACTTTGGGTGGTCACGGGGGAGGTGGTTGTGCAACGGACGAAAGCCAAAGCCGCCGCTGACCGCGAACAGTTCCTGATGAAGGAGCTGTCGATGATGTGCAAGAAACTAGCAGGTAACAGAAATTTCTTCCTTCGTCTGGTTTGATTATTAACTTTGCATTGTGGCTGTTACTGATTCGGATGCCTCAGGTCTTCAACTTGACCCCCAATTAGAGTTTGAGAGCGTGAACTCCGGACTGAGCAGGCTGAATACCTCGAACAGATTGTCCTTCTGGTATGACAGGGATAGGAGCCGAGCTTTGGCGTTGATGCAAAATCGTGTTGACCAGATTGGGGGTTTTGCCGACTCCTGTCGATCGACGCTGGAGCACGTATACCAAGCCTTGTAGTTGGGGACGGACTCAAAAAACAAAATTGTATATGGCCACTGTAATGGATCTGTTATATTGATGGTATATGATGAATCGATGTCCATGTGTTGTACGTCTTATCCATATTTACTACTTGGGTTACCCTTGGGTGCGCGGACAGCGCTCCCGATGGGAGTAGCCCCCGAGTTCGTGGCTAACTGCACGGAGTTAGGCATGGACTCGAATAGACTTTGATATAGGAAAATTTCGTCGGGTGCGCGGACAGCGCTCCCTATGGGAGTAGCCCCCGAGTGCATGGCTAACTGCACAGAGTTAGGCATGGACTTGAATATCCTTTGTCGTAGGCAAATTTAGTCGGGTGCGCGATCAGCTCTCCCGATGGGAGTAGCCCCCGAGTCCATGGCCGACTATTTATAGTCGGGCTTGGACTCATCGATTGACATATCTGGCTAGATCAACTGCTTCGTTGCTTTCCCCGAGATGAGTCGCTCTGATGAGACCATGTACCTTCGCGATCGTGTGAGGGACGCTGAACGTCAGTTCTTGGCGCTCCGCGGGGAAGCGCTCCGCGGGGAAGTTGCCGTGTGGAAGTCGAAACCTCGTGCTGCTGCCACCCGAGAAAAATTTCTTCTGGGGGAGCTTGTTTCGATAAGCTCTGATTGCTCGTTCTGTATTGTTTCTTGTCTTTAGCAGACTGTCTTGTACTTGCAGAAATTATCCTCGAGTCTCACGAGGAAGCCGAGCGCGTTCGTCATCGCCTGAACACTCTTCAACAGGCGAGGCCGACGGTTCCTTCCTTCTGGTTCGTCTCCGATGGGGGGTATGTGTTGGCGCTTCTATAGGATCGGGCTGCCCGGGCCAAAGCTTCTTTGAGCTCATGCCGCCAGATTATGACTGACATTCATCGGGCACTTTTTCCGAACATGCCGGTTCTTGATAACCTTTGGGGTTTGGTCCGTTTGTTCACGGATTCGGCTGTCATCAAGAGTTATATACATGAGCAGCTTGTAACTGGCGCCACTGTTGGCCTGGCCTTTGTTCGGCTTCGATATGCCGGCCTGGATCTGGGGGGATTGCATGTGGTGCCATTTTTTGAAGACGGCGAGATTAACATGGGGTATTACTATGACGCCGTCGAGTGGCATGCTCGAGAGCTGGTCAATCTTGTCGAGATGATATAGACTTCTACTGCGTCGTTGAGTTTTAGTACTTGTGGGGGGAAGCAGCCCCCGAGTCTTTTCTTGCAATTAGGTGTCGAGTAGCGCGTGCTTCATCTCCCTTTGTTATGTTCTGGAACCAAAACTTTGTTAGTTAAATATTTGGAATACGTACCTTTATCAGTTGATCTTTCTTGACGGTGTTGAATATCTTGTGTCGTGACAAAGTGCGACAGACTTGCGCCTGAGTGTCGCCTGCGACAAGAGCGGCGATCTGATGGTTCTGAGTCCTTGCTTGGACAGGGCTAATCGTGGTTTATGCAATGTATCTGTACAATGCTTGTATTGGCGGGTGCTTCGCGCAGCCCCCGAGTCCTGATTGACTTTCGGGTAAGTGCCATCCACAGAGCTTTAACTGTGGTGCTAGAGTTGCCCCACTCTAGAGATATTATATAGATACATCCCTCAGGTCTTTGGAGAGACGGAGGTGTTTAATGCAGTAATTCAGCTCATGTACGAGGGGAAAACTAGTCTTTATTCAATGATATACTGATGAACATAATATGACTGGATAGAAACTGAAAACGATGAAAAGATAAACTGAGTCTATTTGTAGAGAAATTTAAGCGTAGAAACGCCGTAACTGCGTGGCGTTCCACGCCGTGCCGAAATCGATGTTGGTTGCCGGATCTTTCAGGATGTAGGCACCGCCTGGGATTACTTTGGATATGATGTAAGGCCCCTCCCATGGCGATGCCAATTTGTGATGACTTTTCTGTTTCAGCTGAAGGAGACTCTGTTGGTAGACCGTTGACCGAGCGAGGGCGATGTCGCGTGCCTTATCTGCTGCGTCGAGTGCATCTTCCATACCTTCTGTGCAGTCTGGTCCGGCGTATGCTGCGACCCGAGGTGCGTTATACCTCGCCTCGGATGGTAGCACTGCTTCTGCCCCGTACACCATAAAGAAAGGGGTGAACTGCGTGGAAGAATTTGGTGTAGTGCAAAGGCTCTAGAGTACCAAGGGGAGTTCTTCGACCCACGCACCAGCTGCTCTCCGCAAGGGTGTCATCAACCTTTTCCGCATGCCTTCAGTGAGCAGACCATTGGCCTTTTCGACCTGGCCATTTGTTTGCGGGTGCGCGACTGCAGCGTAGTTGATTCGAATCCCCATCTGCCCGCAAAAGTCTTGAAAGTCGGCTGCCTTGAAGTTGCTTCCATTGTCTGTGATGATCCTGTGAGGAACGCTAAAACGGAAAATGATGGATCTGAAGAATTGGATAGCCGTTGTAGATGTGGCGCTTGCAATTGGCATGTCCTAGATCCACTTTGAAAATTTGTCAATGGCGACTTGCAGAAAACGATGTCCTCCATGACGCGACTTCCTCAACGGGCCTACCATGTCGAGTCCCCATTGCGCAAAAGGCAGGCGATGGGAATTGTCTTGAGTTCAGAAGCTGGGGCATGCGGCTTCGTGGCGAACATCTGACATGCCTCGCATTTGCTGACGATAGCTTGAGCGTCGAGTAAGGCCGTGGGCCAGTAGAATCCAGCTCTGAAGGCTTTGGCGGTGATTGTTTCGCTTCCGGCATGGTGCCCGCACGTGCCCTGAAGGATACCTAGGAGGATATCATGTCCTTCTTCTGGTGCAATACATCTCTGAAAAATGCCAGAGACACTGCGTTTGTACAACTCGCCGTTGATCACTGTGAAAGCTTTCGATCGCCACATAATCCTTCTAGCTTCGGTTGTATCCTCTGGCAACTCCTGCCGGAGCATGTATGCGAGTAGTGGCTTCATCCATGTTGGTTCTATTGCCATGACTTCGACTGCACTGTCTTCTGCTTGCTCGACTACGGGGTTGTCGGGTGAAAGTGTTGAGTCAGTTAGAAGCTCTGAGTTGGACGATTTTTTGACTGAGGCAATCGTGCTCTTCTCTTTGATGGATCGTTGATGAATGATTTCCAGAAAAACTCCAGGCGGAACTGCTGCCCGTGTAGATCCCAGGTTGGCTAAATGATCGGCCTCTTTGTTACTGGATCGGCCTCTTGGTTACTGGATCGGCTGACATGCGCGAGCTCACTTCCGTCAAAATTACCCTCCAATGTGTTGTACATATCACGGTAGGTGATCATGGTGTCTGAAACTGCGTCGCGGGTCTTCATTGTTTGTTGCACGACCAAATTAGAGTCGCCATAGATCATTAGACGAGTAGCGCCACATGCTTTTGCCATCCGCATGCCATGCAACAAGGCCTCATACTCAGCTTCATTGTTGGAGGCGTTGCGGAAGTGCATCTGAAAGACATAGCGCATCTTGTCCCTTTTTGGCGAGATCAGTATTACTCCTGCCCCTGCGCCTTCTGCTCGTTTGGATCCATCGAAGACATGGTCCAGGCACTCGACAAGTCGGGCGGGCTTGGAGTCTGCATCTCGGTCCACTCGGCGATGAAATCTGGCAGTACTTGCGACTTGATTGCTTTCCGGCGCTCGTATGTGATATTCTTGGGCGAGAGCTCGATTCCCCATTGGGCGACACGACCTATTGCCTCTGGGTTATTGAGAATGTTGGCGAGTGGAGCCTCACTCACCACGACGATCGGGTGCTGCTGAAAATAGTGTTCCAGCTTCCGGGCCGTCATGAATACTCCGTATGCCAGTTTCTGATAATGTGGATAACGTTGCTTCGTGAGAGATAACACTTCACTAACATAGTATATCGGCCTCTGGACTGGCTGCGCTTTCCCTTCTTCTGCCCTTTCTACTACCAAGGCCGTGTTGACCACCTGATTTGTGGCGGTGAGGTATAGCAGGAGCTGCTCATTCTCAAGTGGGGCTACAAGGACAGGTGAAGTCAATAGCATGCGCATTAGATCGGCGAATGCACTGCTGGCTTCGGGTGTCCATGTAAATTTTCTCCCTTTTTGAGTAGCTGGTAAATTGGCAGAGCCTTTTCTCCCAATCTGCTAATGAACCGGCTGAGGGCTGCCACTCTTCCTGTAAGCTGCTGTACTGCATGGATGTTTGTTGGTTCCTTCATTGTCACTATTGCTCTGATCTTGTCTGGATTTGCTTCGATTCCCCTTGCAGAAAGAAAATAACCCAGAAGCTGCCCTGCAGGTACTCCGAAAACGCATTTCGTTGGGTTAAGCTTGATCCGATACTTCTCAAGATTCTGGAATGTCTCTCGAATATCCTCTAATAGAGTATCTTCATTCTTTGTCTTGATAACGATATCGTCGATATAAACTTGAACATTTCTGCCCAGCTGCGCCCCAAGACATGCTTGCATGCAGCGTTGATACGTAGCGCCTGCGTTTTTCAGTCCAAAAGGCATAGTTGTGTAGCAGAAAACTCCATAAGGTGTTATGAATGCTGTCTTGTCTTCGTCCTCCTTCTTCAATCGAATCTGATTGTACCCAGAATATGCATCAAGGAATGACAATCGAGCACATCCCGCAGTCGAGTCGACGATCTAGTCGATTCGAGGCAGGGGAAAATGATCTTTCGGGCAATGCTTGTTCAGTGAGGTGAAATCGACGCACATGCGCAAAACTTTCGTGTTCTTCTTCGGGACAAGCACGGGGTTCGTCACCCAGGTAGCTTGTTTCATTTCCCGGATGAACTGGGTGTCGAGTAAGCGATTGACCTCTTCACCAATAGCCTTGCACTTGGGCTCTGAAAATCGTCGCATTGGTTGTCTAATGGGCTTGGCATGCTTGTCCACATGTAGAGGGTGCTCGGCGAGTTCCCTGGGAATACCCAGCATGTCGGATGGTACCCAGGCAAAAAAATTCCAATTCTCGCGCAGGAACTCGACGAGCGCGCTTTCCTATGTGGGAGGAAGGCTCGAAGACACCAGCACTGTTTTGCTGGAATCAGTCGGATGTACCTGATGCTCTGTTGTATCACTCTTCGTGCTGAACTCTATCTGTGGTGGCGCTTTCTTCATCATGGGAAGTACGTCACTGTCCGTCGTTGCCTTCAAAGAGGCGAGTTCCATCTGCATGCCGAATGATTCAACAAGTTTGTGGAAATCTCTGTCACAATTGTTCGATCTTGTAAAGCTTCCACGGACGGTGATTATGTCGTACGGTCCAGGCATTTTCAGCATAAGATATGCATAATGTGGGATGGGCATGAATCTGGCGAGTGCTGGCCGGCCCAGAAGCACATGGTATTGCGATTCCAGTCGAGTACATCAAAATCGATCCGGTATTTGCGGAAGTTGGCGGGGTTGCCAAAGACAACGTCGAGGCTAACCCGGCCTAATGGTAGTGCAGTTTTTCCTGGAACAATTCCGTGAAAAGATGTGTCTGTAGCTTGGAGATTCGTTAATGATGTGTTCATTGCCCTTAGTGTATCCGCAAATATGATGTTGATGCCGTTGCCTCCATCTATGAACACTTTGCACATCTCGTAGCCTCCCACCTGAGCGTCGAGGACTAGTGCTGACTGTCCTGGCCTCGGAATCGAGGTGGGTGATCCGCCCGCGAGAATGAAATGGCGACCTCGGACCAGTCGAGGTACTCTGGGGTGGCGAGTGGTGTTGCCACAGCCAGATGAACTTGTCGAGTGATAACTTTTTGATGTCTGTTGGACGGCCTTCCTTTCTGTATCATGCAGATATTTCCCAAAGGCGCTGGATACACGTCAGCTGTGGCTGGTGGTTCTGATGGTCGTGACGCGGGTTGCGTGTGTTGCACGGATCCGGCGTAATTTGGTGGCAGTGGAGGGGGTGGTGGCGCGTTATGCGCGATCATGCCAGCTCGAGTGGCGTGTGGCAGAGCCAGAGTGTTAGGATTACTCCTCGTTGATTGCTCACCTAGCCCCCGAGGATAATCCCTGCTTGCCGTTGAGTTCTGAAACTGGCTGCATGTGTCCTGCAACTCGTAGAAACAACGGCACTCGAACAGTGTGTGGCCGCACCTTATATTTCCATCAGCATCCCTGGTGCCATGGAAAGGGCAGGGAGACGACAACTGTTGTGTCAATGACAAAGCAGGTTGCCCATCTCGCCGCAATCTCCGGGGCTGCCACTGCTGGTTCTTGCTGCTATCTCGGTAGTTACCACGGTTACTTCTATCCTGATGTCCTTCATGATTTCCTTCACCTCGAACACCACCATTACGGTCGAACTCTGCTGCTACAAACTCGGGGGCGTTGGGCTCCCGCTCCTTTCGCTTCTTTCTTCTCTTGGTGTTGCGACTGTGTCCTCGCTCGGCTTCTTCATCATCTGGTAGTGCATTGTGCTCATTCCGAATTGAATCTTCTCCATCTGCCCACTTATTTGCTATCTCCATCAGATCTGCAACCGTTTATGGCTTGCTCCGTCCCAGTTCTTCCTTAAAAGTGACACGCTTCAGCCCACGCTTAAAGGCGTCGACTGCGCTCTCGTCTGATATCTCTTCTGCTGCATTTTTGAGGGACGTCCATCGTTGTATATACGATCGAATGGACTCACTCAACCTCTGAGTGCATGCTCGAAGTTATCTCCATCAGATCTGCAACCGTTTATGGCTTGCTCCGTCCCAGTTCTTCCTTAAAAGTGACACGCTTCAGCCCACGCTTAAAGGCGTCGACTGCGCTCTCGTCTGATATCTCTTCTGCTGCATTTTTGAGGGACGTCCATCGTTGTATATACGATCGAATGGACTCACTCAACCTCTGAGTGCATGCTCGAAGTTGTTCCAATGAGACTGGCCTTTTATATGTTGCCCGAAATGTACAGGTAAAAACTTGGTATAACTCGTCCCATGAGCCTATTTCACCTTCTGGCAGACTAGCCAGCCATGTGCGAGCGTGCCCCTTGAGCTGCAACTGTAAACACTTCATGGCTGTGTTCTTCGTTCCTCCCTTCAGTCGCACCATTGTGAGGTAATCTTCTAACCAAGCTGTCGGCTCCTGGGAACCGTCAAACTTGATTGCGCTCGAAGATACTGAAAAATTATCGGGCATCTTCGAGTTGCGAACGCGACGACTAAAGCAGGCCGCGCCGCAAGGTTCATCTTCGTCCTCTATGATGTGGCCAGCACGGGCTGACCGCTCGCGATCGATTCTCTGTTGCGTAATGATATCACGAGCATCTCCTAGTACGGGGGTGTTGCGGCGGCGATGAGGCTGTTCTTCCAGTCCCCGTTGTGGAGGAGTCGTGTGATTGTTTTGTCGTGGGGAGCCGTCGTCCCTATGACGTCGGGGCTCCATCTGGTTCGAGTTGGGGCCCATGAGGGCATTCCCGATGAGGCCCAAGCCGGCCAAGACCTGCTTGTGGATTGCTGCCTTCGGGTCATCATCCGATGGCATGGTGGATAGGAGGTACGTGTTTGCAGCGACCACAGCTCCTTGTGGCGTCCGGGGAAGCAACTCTCCCTGGGTGTTGACCGTCATCAGTTCGTCATCCAAACTGCGTGTCATGCCGATGCGGTCTCGCTCGGGGATATTGTTCAGCCGAGACTGATAGCGCGGCGCTCTGTATCTGGGGGTGCTCCGAGAGCACGCACTGCGACTCTGTGCTGAGAGCTGTCTGCGAGCACTCGAAGCGTCGGCGACCTCCCTCCGCCGTTGGAGCTCCGCCTGCTCCTCTCGCAGTCGAGCATGCGTAGTGTCTAGCGCATGGTGGTATGCCATCATCTCATTGCACGTGGCGTCTGCTGGCAAAGGGTTGGTGCCGTTAAGAGCGGCCTCGACCCGAGCTTCTTCTTCCGGCGTGAGAATGATCGTTGGACGATCATTGGTCACGTCTCTTGCGCGTGCCTCAGCGAAGATGGTTCTGCCGGCTCGTTGTCCATCTCCACTGCTCTCGCCTACTTCCACTGCGAAGACCTGTGCCAAGGTCATGCAAGGGATCATAGTTACATCAGCGGGATTGATTGCTACACTCGAACAGGTATTGACGTTGTAAGGAGTGGAATCTTCAGCGAACACCGAGTGGTGCGAATCGCACTCGGTGCAAAAAAATTTGGCCAAAATTTGCCCTGTTTCACCCAACGAGCACATCGGGGGTGAAGGATCAGTTGGTGACGCCACCAGAGACTCGCAGATCTGTCCTGTCGGTGACAGATCTGTGAAGCTGATGATTCCTTCGCGGCTGACTCGGAGGTCAAAACCTCTGAATGACAGCTCCAGAAGACCGCAAAAGTTGCGGAAGGCCGAGCACAATGTTGGCGGGTGAGCTGAGAAACTCAAGGATCCGAAGCGGATCGGCTCCTCTTGCGGATTGAGAGCGGCATGGTTGAGAAGATCGTAGATCTGATGCACTTTTTCCTCTCGGTCGGAGCCAATGACGAGGGGCTACCTCGGCAATACCCTAACTTGAGGGTTTTTGACTGAGGAAGAGCACGGGATGCACCAACAATTTCGTCGACTAACAAAGACTAGGGGAGTCGCAAGGTTTACCCAGGTTCAGGGTCCTCGGAAGGTAATACCCCTACGTCCTGCTTTTGGTGTATTGTATTGATTGAGATTACATGGAAGTTATGAAGCTATGGAGCACAGATGAATCTGGCGTGTGTATATAGGATCGCCATTCCTGATCCCCCTCTTAGCCTTATATATTGGCGGCTAGGTCTCGGGTGTGATAATCGGAAATGTTACAATCAGATCAGTTCATTCCGGTATAATAAGATTATGTTCCTTGGCTTGAGCCGCACTTTGAGGGACTCTACCTGCATATACTTGATGGGCCTTCGAGTGGACCCCCTGTTGTGCTGTATCGGGTATATGAAGGTCGAGGACTCGAAGGATCATTCCCTCGTCAACCGCCTTACGGCACCCAAGAATTCTAAAGGGAATTTGGTTCGCAGAAAAGTAACAAGTAGATATTTATCTCTGCCTGTATTGTTGATTTTTCCAGCGTAAAAATATATACTCCGGTCGGTTGTTTGTCAAAAAAAAATCCTTGAAAGAATCAGGAACTGCATACAGAGCGCAAGGTCTGTTATTGCAGTATACAATCTCAGCTAGCAAAATTTGAAACAAAATAATCAAATCTGAAATATCACCAGCAAATGAAAATATACCTGAAGCGAAAGCTAGCTACCTGTCTCTTTAAACCTGCACTCATATATGGAATATTTTATATGCTTGCCTGCACTTTATTACCCTCTACATTCATCATCAAAATCTTGCATGGTTTTTTATTTCTTCTCCCGTGGGTTTCAAACAGCTACAAGGGGTAAATAGTAATGAAATTATGATTATCGTACCATGAAAAATGAAAATTAAGACATTTTTGACTTTTTTTTTTAAATGGAGGGAATAACCCCGGCCTCTGCATCGAAAATTAAGACATATAGGTATGAAACTAGTACAGTGCCCATGCGTTGCCACGGCCTCTTAAACATATGCACACAAAAATTCACGTTCATTGAAATGACAATAAGATAATTTGACATTCAATCGAATTTAACGGAACAATTGCTTTTGTCATGGAATCCATAATTTTCATATTCCTGAACGTGAGAATTCTGAGTCAGTGACTGTATTACCGACTTATCGTTGATTTCTTCAAAGGGTGCAAAGGCCGGTCCTTACTCCCCCACCGGAGCTAGGCACGGGGCGTTGCAGGATGGCCACCTTGTCCAAAGGGTGCAGAGGCCGGTCCTTGCCCCCACCGGTGCTAGGCACTGGGCGCTTCAGGATGGCCCCCTTGCCCAGCGGCAGCCCGTGCGTGAGCAGCCATACAGAGAACCCGCTAGCGGAGGAGGTGGACGAGCACGCCGCGGCAGCGGACGGCACCTGGCCCCGGGTGATGAGAGGAGGGTATTGGCATGGCAGGCGGCGAAGCGGATGCGGGAGCTTGAGCGCGGGCACAAGCAGCTGTGAGGGAGGCGACGCAGGGAACAGGGAAGGAGGAGGCAGCGGCGGTTGCCGAAGAAGGCGGCAGCGGCAGGCGAGACGGGGGTTGAGGAGGCCATGGGTGGCGCTCTAGATTCGGGTGGCCGGTGGGTGAACGGCGGCGGTGAAGCGCAGGAGGTCGGTGTGGATGAGGGGACGGGCGGCTCGAGGCGTCGGGGCGGAGGCGAGCGCCCGGCCGTAGAAGGTGGAGTAGCATCGTGGCAACTAGAGCGCCGCCGCAGCTATTGGGCCGGCAGATGGACAGAGAGCGCGGGGAGGGCGGCAAACTTGCAAAAAAACCCAGATCCGTGGCACGGCGGGACAACGCCTTGGGTCCCAACCCAACAGGAGGCAGGGCGAGATGCGGGTCGGGGACTCAGGGATGAGTCGGGGAGAGATCCGTGGAAGGAGACGCAAAATTGCAGTTTAGCCGAAACCTTGTAAAACAAACCCAGTTCCGTCCTTTATTTGGACGGCGGGTTGAATTAACAAAAACTTGAAGGGGCAAATTGCAAAATTCACGGACGGACGACGACGAAGGAAGCGTTCCTCCCTTTATTATTTGGGGTAGATTACCTTACCTTAATTTAGGCTCCCATATTTTTCTAATGATAAATATTGTTTTCTTCTCATGATCAATAATTGAATTTTTTTTTTTGAGCTTCAATATTGAATATGTTTTTTTTGAGCTTCAATAATTGAATATGTTGGCAACCTTAATTCATAACAAATTTTACAGATTGACTTTACACTGTAGGAGGATATTTGAACCATCAGATAAATACACCCTATATGCAGCGCCGGTCCTGGAGTTTTTAACTCCTCGAGGCGAAATCGGTGAAAAGGCCCAGCAGCTATTTTAATTCTACATAAGCAGTAGGCAAAATCAGTAAAGCTATTAGCATGGATGGCTTTCTTCGGAACCAAATAAATACTTCTTTTCTCAAGGCGGTAATCCTCAATAGTTAGGTTAAGAAATCACATGTTAACCGGTAATCCTGTGATTACTTTGCCACTTTTTCTTGGGAGAATTTGATTTCGATCTGATATGCTGATTAGAACCGGCAAACTTCGTTGGGTTTGATCTGATTAGAACGGCAGAGGGAGACGGCAGTCAGCTGGGCAAGGGCGCAGGGCAGAGAGCCAGAGATGGATATAAATAGGATTTGGAAGTTGGAACGATTCACGAAAATCATATACTCTACATCCTTTGAACAAAAGTCAGTTGCTTTATTACTCTTTGAAAACGCTTACATCCTTAGCCATTACAGGTAGTAAGAAATTGGGAGGATCAAACCAAGACTGAACGGGGTGATACGTAGCCTGAAGAGCTAACAATGAAGCGCCTCCCTCGATCGGACAGAACTCAAAGATCCTACGTGAAGGAGAGATAACTGAAAATAAAATGTGGAGTAAAGTACTACTCGTTCCTTTTGATTCTAAATTATTAACTCAAATTTGTCCAAACATTGAAACTCCTCGTATCTCGCTGTCAATCAACAATAAAAGAGAAAAATCTCGATCTGAACGAATCCATTCGACTTCCACTGATGGAAGCGCTGATACGCGCCCCAAATTCCTGCTGGACAAAAATAAAATCGCGCGACCCACAATCGCCGGCACAGTTCCCCTACGCCCTAGCCATGAGCCTGCCGCCCCCAACGCAGCGAGGCCGCCGCCCACCGCCGGCGCTTGTGGACGACGCCATGCGCGAGATCTTCCTGCGCGTCCCTCCGGACGAGCCCGCGAGCCTCGTCCGCGCCGCCGCCGTCTGCAAGGGCTGGCGCGCCATCCTCCTCTCCGACGCCTCCTTCGTCCGCGACTACCGCGTCTTGCACGGGCCGACGCCGCCCATGCTGGGCTTCCTCCACAACAGACCCTACGGGACGCGCTCCGGCGTCTCCCGCTTCGTCCCCACTCCCCACCGCCGCGCCCTTCCGCCCGCCGGCATGCCGCGACCGCCGCCACTGGTACGTCCTCGACTCCCGCCACGGCCGCGTCCTCTTCTACACCCCGAAATCCGAGGAGGACTTGGTCGTCTGCGACCCCATCACCGACGACTGCTGGATGATTCACGCCGACCCTCGGTACTCGGACGTGACGTGGAAACCGCAGGACGGCGACGATTCGGACGACGAGAAAACCAGCTGGAATGCAGCGCTGCTCTGCGCCAAGGACCGCTACGACCACCTCGACTGCCGTGGGGGCCCTTTCCTCGTGGCCTTCGTGGGATCTGACGAGCAACGGGGGACATTCGCCTCAGTCTACTCATCAGAGACTGGTGAGTGGAGCAAGGTGATCTTTCTGAACCAACCGAATGCCATTATGGAGGCGGGGCACAGTGCTGTTCTTGGAAGTATGGTGTACTTCCCCTGTAAGTGCATCACCAGAATCGTGGAGTACAACATGGATGAACATAAGCTATCGGTGATCATTAAGCCGTTCGACTCGGCATACGTCCTTGTGGGGGCGGAGGACGGCATGCTGCGGTTCGCGGGCCTGTGGAACGTACTCTAATAAGCTCCACCTGTTGTCAATGGAGCCTGGTCCCAATGGAGCGGTGGAGAACTGGGTGCCCTGCAGGCTGATTGAGCTCGAACCGTTGCTCCCCTCTCGTGCCCTGCTGAAAGCCTCGGTGTGGTTGGTTTTGCAGAAGGTGTTGGTGCCATCTTCCTGAGTACAAAGGCTGGGTTGTTCAAAATTGAGCTCAATTCAGGCCGAAGCAGCAAGATACACAGAAAGATGCTCTTCGAAAAAGTCATGCCCTACATGAGCTTCTACATTGGAGGTACAAACTAGCTTTTGTACAAACTTTTAAATGTGCATGTGAAGTCATGAACACAAAACATGATACCGGCTACTAGCTATTTCAGTGATTTTTTGCTCTCATAACTTAGTTTTCTGAACAATTTAAGCTCGGGAGTTCCCAATGTGGCATGTGATTTCTATAAGTCGAAAATGTAGATTTTTTTTTCATACAAGCCAAAGACAAATAGAAGCTAGATTAACCGAGGGGTTGACCAAAGAACTCCATGATGATTGTGTAGTTTGTGCTGTACGTGTTACTGGCTGCTTTAGGCTATGCCGTGCCGATCGATCAGGTTTTAATGGGTTTGTTAACCTAGTCAGAGCTTTGCAAATTAATTAGGCCCTAGCATTGCTATTTCAAAGAGCAGTTTTGTATTATCAGATCTTTGATCTGTATTAAGAGCTCTCAGACATCCAAACCTAGCTAGTCCCAAGCAGTCCATTAGACACGACTTCCATGAGCCTGCCCGAGCAAGGAAAAGAGACGACTTCCATGCTGTGTGGTGGCGGATGAACTCCAGTGTGCGGTGATGGGCTCTGCCTGTGTTTACCTGGGCCTCCCTCTGGGCCTTCGTAAAGCATCAGCGGCGCAACTACAGTCAGTGGTGGATAAAGTGGAGAATAAGCTTCAGGGCTGGCGAGCGCCGCTTCTCTCTTCGGGCGGGCGACTTACATTGATCAAATCGACCTTGTGTGCCCTCCCGGTCTACGGCATGATATCACTCGACTTGCCGGTTAAGACGGTGGATGCCATTGAGAAAATCTGCCGTGGTTTTCTCTGGAAGGGCAAGAAAGATGTGAAGGTTGGACATTGTCTTAGTGGCGTGGAATTCGGTTTGCTTGCCGAAAAGACTTGGTGGCTTGGGGATCCCAAATTTAAGACTGCTCAACACGGCCCTAAGAGCTCGTTTGTGTTGGCTTCAGTGGACTGATTCGGATAGGCCATGGCATGACTTGGGGCTTCAGGTCTCGAAAGAATCCAGGGAGCTCTTTGAGGCAGCAACAAAGGTGGTCTTGGGTAATGGTGAGAGTGCTAACTTCTGGACGGATCCATGGTTGCATGGCCGCAGGCAAAGAGACCTTGCTCCCCAAGTTATGGCGGTCAGGACTCAGGAATCCTCATCTGTTGACAGTGGCGGAGAGGGTAACTTTCTAATCCGGACTGTCAATTAACCAGCGGCTGAGATCTGCCTGTGTTCTCTCTTCCCTCTCTCCCTCTGACAGGCGGGGCCCACCTGTCAGGGTCGTCCTCCTCCTCAAACCACACAAGGCTCACAGCAGCCATGGCAGGCCTTCGCATCGACCAGCCCGCGCCCCTGGCCGCTCGCCGCCGCCGCCCGCCGCCATCCTCGCGCCCGCGCCGGTCCCTTCCCGCGCCGCCGCCGCCTGCCACCATCCTCGCCGTCGGGCCGATTGGGGTTGTTTGAGATCTGCCTGCAACTCCTCGCTCCTAAAGCAGCGACCCGAGGAGATTCGGGCTGGGTGGAGGACGAACTCGCCCGGCGCCGGTATGCCGACGCCATCAGGGAGGCGATGGCCATGGCGGACAAGGGCGACCTAGTCGGGGCGCTACAGGCTCGTGGAGGCGCAGAACGCGGTGGAGGACGACCTCATGCTGCACGGCTTCGAGAAGATGCTCGGCTCGCTCCGCGCCGAGCTGGCCCAGCTCATCCACCTCATGGAGACGCCCGCGATCTACGACCAGCAAGGCCGCGCCTACGCGCTCGCCGCGGGGACACCCCACGACCGACAGCGCTTCGCCAACAGGGAGCACCAGGAGGCGAGCGGCCGTAGCGGAGGCGCGCGTCGCGGGCGCTCCACGGGGCGGAGGTGCTTGGGAGTGAGCTTGCGGGCGCGGGGCACTTCCTGCCGGAGCAGAACAGAGAAGGGGGAGGCTTGGCCGCTTGGGGAGAAGGGGAGAAGAGGGAGGCAGAGCAGATGTGCTTAGAGGTGGGAGAAGACCCTGACATGCGGGCCCCGGCTGCCAGAGAGATAAAACACAGTCAGATCTCAGCCGTTGGTTAATTGACGGTCCGGATTACAAGTTACCCCTTCGCGCGCGTATAGATGTATAAAACACTTAATATATTTTAGTTCCTCATTTCGCTCAAAACGTGAGTTCAAGGACGTACTTGCACATTCTCCTCAAGTTAAGGGACTGCGTGTGCATTTTACTCCGATTTGAAAGTATAGGAACGCCGTGGTGCTCGATGATGAGACACCTTCAGTTGACAAGATCATGCGGCCAATCCATATTGAAGGAAATGCATTGAAGATTGCGGGTTTGTTGATGGAGTCATTTAGCTTCTTCCCTTGTAGTGAGAGTGTAATGGTAGAGTGGACCGGTGTGGGGTAATTCACGTGAGATTTGCCCGATTCGTTTCGGGTTGTACTAAACTGCTCCGAAGTCTTTTTCTTTAATGGTGATACATCCGGTTCGGTGTATTCTAGAAAAAAAAGTCAATGTCGTATTTCAATAACGTGCCATCGTTATTGTTAGTTACGGAAGAAGGAAGAATGGTTTGATCTTAAAAAGAAAGAAAAAGTCAGGAGGTATGAAAGCAGAAAGAACTGGTTTGATCATAAACCAAAGAAAGAAAAGGTCAGAAGTTCGGAACGCTGCTTCGGTGATGCACGACCGGTGCGGTAACAGTCGCTGACGCGTTGGGTTTGGCCTCACGTGCTGGTGACTGTTATTACGTACGGCACCCAAGAATTCTAACAGGAATTTGGTTAGCAGAAAAGTAATTACTCCAGTTATTTCTAAATTGCATATAATATGGAGGAATTTAGAATTGCAGTATTGGTGTCTACAAATGGAGGTAAACAACCGGAGATTAAATGTACGTATACATGTAAAAAGATTCAAAATGATATGTTTACCTCCATTTGTAGACACCAATACTGCAATTCTAAATTAGAAAACGGCGGATTGCAAAAGGGCAGATGAGTAAGTCATATTTACTAACAAATTAGATGGAAAATATGAAGTACGGTAGCTCTAAGAAGAAAAGAAGCTGATCGAACAATATGGATATAATATTTTCTCCATAAACCACCACAAGTAAATTATGCAATGTAACAACTTATAATCTCTTAATTGTATAGATATGATATTTTCTCTATAAACCACCACAAGTAAACTAGAACTTATAATCTTGATCTTAAATTCACATTCATTTTGATAAGTAAAACATATCTTGCAGCGTATGATCCATAGAACTAATTCTGAGTATAATTAGGCATATACTCCAATAAATTCTGAACTAATTTCTCAAAGAGAAACTATTCCTAGGTATACCACTCAAATAAAATCGAAACAGTAAAGGCATTTTTATTCACCCAATAGTATCATTTCAGGGGTTTTGATAACTATATTTATAAAAAATGAGATAATCCCAGTGGAATTGCACCCACGTATTTCCTAAGCTAGGAAAATCATTAGGAGGAATTCTAAAAATAGAAATCCTATTTTTCTACCCCAAACAATACATGATTAATGTACTGGCGGCATGACAATTTTATTCGGTTGAAATGACCTATCACAGTATAATAATACTAAACAGTCATCATTGTATCAACCATTCAACTCCCACGGTGTTCTCGCACCGGAAGTGCTCCGGACGAACCAGTGTGTCCGACGGTCGTACGATGTGATATCAACCACAAGATCATTTGATGGATGGTTCATGCCTTGCGTCGGACGAGAATCGTACGTGAATTTGTCGTACATATAGCAGTGCTCTTCTTGGACAATGACGTCATCTTCAATAGACAGATGGTACTCCCCTCGTTTTATAATTCTTGTCTCAAATTTGCTCAAACATGAATGTATCTATTTCTAAAAAACGTCTAGATACACGTAATATTTCGACAAGAATTATGAAACGGAAGGAGTAACATTTGCCACATTTGCCAAACATAATTTAGAACCTCAATATCTTCACATATTACTGGTATAAAATTAATCACCACTATATTCTCCACACACGTGATTAAGACATGTGTCCCAATATATTCATTTGGTTAATCATGCATCTCTCTTCCAACCTCTCTCAACTGTTCTCTTATGAATGCACCGGCCCAGGGAACTATGGGAAGAAATCCTCTTCGGTCTCACCAAATGCAACGGAATGGCATGCCAAGCTTCTAAATTCTCTCCGGCTGCCAAAAAAAAAAACTGAATAAAAGTACGCCAATGTGTTGCTTTGAAATCAAGGGACTTTCTCACATGCATGGCAAGAAGAACCTTTTGCACCTGCTTGGGTGCTCATAAACTAAAAGCATCTCAAAAGGTGTTTCCGGTCCATCTTATTGCCATAATGCCAACATTGTTAGCAATTCAAGGCATATATTCATTTGCAATGTAAATTTATCTGCTATAAGTGTGATGCTTAAGAAAAAATATGTTTTGGAACAGAAATTCAGCAAAAGAATATCTGGGGATGAAAAGAAATAACAATAATCTAAGCAGTCTGAAGTCCTTTTTTACTCAACTGCATAAATTCAAGCAAACTAAGTATGCAATCGCATAATGCATTGCGAATATAGCACAATGCTTATATTTCTACTTCAAAATTGTGTCCAATGAAACAAATCCGAGGAGGCCACTATAACATAAATGTAAGGCCTTTTCTATAAGCACCAAAACCACATTTATGACTGTTGAGCACTTTGAAAATCTTTACTTTACCTTAGAATCCCAAAGAAAGGAAAATGTTGGTGAACAAGAAGTATCCACTAACTCCTATATATTAATTTCCATGTCCTAAAAACAGTATGGAAACACGATTTTCCTTTGACATATTTTGTTAACCGGTGAAGAAAATTGCGCACAGATCCAATGCATTCCATATCCCATCACAAAAAGCATATGAGATCTTCCAACGACAATATCGTAAGGAGATGAACATACTACAGTATATATCATCCCTCATGTATGTAAATAAAGCACACTTGATAAACGAGAAAGAAATGACAATTCTGCTTTACACAGGAGCTGAAACGAGGTCCTTAGGGCAACTCAAGCCACGCGACCCATTTGCGGTGGACCAATCCGTTCGGACCAAAACGGGCAAAACGCGCCCTCCAGTGGGGCGACCCATTTCGGCCACCGTCCGCTTTTCGGTCCGTCACGACCCATTTCCAACCCAAATTTGCTCCAGGTTTGGGTTGGGTCGGCAGCATCTTTGTCTTGCGTTTGTCCTCCCTTTGCTCATTTTTCCTCCCCTAGCCCGCATGCCTATGACTAATAAACCGGGACCAAATGGGTGGCTGCGTTGGGGGGCACTGGCAGATCCAAACGGACGGGTGCCACACAATTGGTACAGATCTGTCCGGTCACGGACGGGTGCCGAACAACTGCACAGATCTGTTCGGTCCGCGACCCAAACAGACTGAATTTGGGTCGCCCTGCTAGAGTTGCCCTTAAGACACATAGAAAGACACCGGCTCAATATATGTAAAGTAGCTAATATAATGAGAAATCTAATATTCCCTTCGATCCAAATAACTTGTCTAGATACGTATGTATGTATCTACACAACAAAACGCGTCCGAGACAACATGGATCCGAGAATTCTACGCCACCAGGTATACTAGATTTTACAATAACTTATTTTGGCTAAACTCCACTTTTCATTTTAGATCTAATACGCTCAAATTCAATTGATTGAAATTTAGTTAAACGGTTTTGCTATATCTAAGTTGCCTGATTTTTAATTAAAGATAAGTTAATTTTTAGCCATTAGATATGGTTTGTGCTTTAAGATTCGTAAGAACGAAAAAAAAGATAGTAGGATGAAGTTCAAATAATAATCCAACCGTTCAGATGAGATTTAGTCATTTTACTTTAAAAATCAAGTAAAACCCTTTGCCTGTAACACCGACAAGGCAAAGTCTTTTTTTTTTCCTTCCTTTCCTTTTTGAGCCTCAAAAGTGTATTCAGATCAAAGGGAAAGGCTGAATTCTCAGATCCGGATGTAAGCAAAACACTTACCTCACGGGTGACGCCACGCATACGACACGCACTCAATGACAGCACAACCTCGCCCCATACGGGTCCATCTTGGTTGTTCCAGAGACCACCACACGTCAGTCGTCACGTCCACACCTCCCCGTCTCCCATCACCCGATGCCGTATAAAATGGGACGGCGTTTGGTGCCATTAAGCTCCACACCGCTCGTACGCAGCTAGCTATTCATACACACACTCCCTGGTCTGTCTGTCTCTCTCGCCTGCAGAAAAATGGCGCCGGTGAAGGTGTTCGGGCCGGCGATGTCCACCAACGTGGCTCGCGTTCTGGTGTGCCTGGAGGAGGTAGGCGCTGAGTACGAGGTCGTCAACATCGACTTCCAGGCACAGGAGCACAAGAGCCCCGAGCATCTCGTCAGAAACGTACGTGATGCCCCGATTGACTACTACTCAAATTCTCTGATTCAGTTTCCTTGATGAGTTCCTGGGCTATTCTATTTATTCTAGCAACTGATCTTGGTGCCCATCTTTCTTTGATACTTTCCTTTGCAGCCGTTCGGCCAAATCCCTGCATTCCAGGATGGGGATCTGCTTCTCTTCGGTATGATTAATTTGCATATGCTTTCTGGTTCTCAAAATTTACTCCACTTTCTTCAAAAAAAAGAAAAAACTCCACTGAGAGGCTAGCTCTGTTTCTTCCCCTCGATTACTTTTTTCCACAAAGTAATCAATGTGCTCCCCTGATGGGCAGTTTGGTTGGGAGGCTAGAGCAGATGGATCTCACATTATAACGAACAATTGGATCATACTCCTCATTTGCTCGGTGTCTCGAATATCCTCTCAGATCTCTGTCCATTGTTGTGTTTACAGAGTCACGCGCAATTTCGAAGTACGTGCTCCGCAAATACAAGACGGACAAAGTCGACCTGCTTCGCGAGGGCAACCTGAAAGAAGCGGCGATGGTGGACGTCTGGACCGAAGTCGACGCACACACCTACAACCCAGCCCTGTCGCCCATCGTGTACGAGTGCCTCATCAACCCGATGATGCGCGGCATCCCGACCAACCAGAAGGTCGTGGACGAGAGCCTGGAGAAGCTGAAGAAGGTGCTCGAGGTCTACGAGGCGCACCTCTCCAAGCACAAGTACCTGGCGGGGGACTTCATCAGCTTCGCGGACCTCAACCATTTCCCCTACACCTTCTACTTCATGGGGACGCCGCACGCCGCCCTGTTTGACTCGTACCCGCACGTCAAGGCGTGGTGGGAGAGGATCATGGCGAGGCCGTCCGTGCAGAAGCTCGGCGCCAGCATGGTTCCACCGAAGGCATGATTGTTCCGGAGGAGATCGAGCTTTTGCATTGAGCGGGTCGTGTCCACTCGTGTGTGTTGAGTGTTGTGTTGTGCTTTCGTTTGCTTGCCACTTGCTACGAATAAGGTGATGAACTTGTGTATCACAAGGATTGCACGATCGTGTAATTCGGTGGTTTGCTTGCTTGTATGTATCGTTGTTCGGAACTCTGAAAATAATTAAGTTACTGAAGTCTGAACGCCATCTGCGAACGTCCATGTCTCAGTCGATTGCACAGTCCGATCGTGAGTATACGCGTGTGTTCTGTACGTTTCTTCGAGAGAGAATTCCATATTTGCCACTGAAAATTTATCCATATGCCCAAAAGTCACTTAAAATTTGACTATTTCAAATATGCCATTTAAATTTTATATGGGGTACGAATATGTCACTGCCGTTAGTTGACCGTTAAGTCAATTGTCAGTTTTTCATATTGACCTAAATGCTCCTAGTCACCGGACTATTATCTTTTGAACATTACGTTGTTGGAATGCTTGCGAGCACGTATGCTAAAAGTATGATGAGTTTTAGTATATTATTCTTCTGAAGCTATTATGAATTTTGTGATGTTAGGTAAAATCAATGGAAGTGCTGCTCAAATTTTCAGTTTTCATGCCAAAATCATTATTGCTAAAACTTACTCCTAAATGTTGTGTTACTGCATCTTAAAAACCTGAAATTATAAGTTCTCTAAACGAGTGCTTTGTTGTAGAGGGAAAATCAACATACTACCTAGGACAAAATTGTCTTTTCATCTCTTTCTTAACGGTCAACTAGCGGTCAACTAACGGTAGTGGCATATTTGTACCCCATGCAAAATTTGAGTGGCATATTTGAAAATGGCAAATTTTGAGTGGCATTTGGGCATATGAGCAAATTTTCAATGGCAAATATGAAATTATCTCTTTCTTCGAACTGACCAGCATTTTTGCACCGGGTTTCCAAGTTGGCATTTTGTTCTCTAAAACAGATTGGACTGGTAGGGACAAATGACAAGCCATCCATTAAGCTCTTGAACAAATCTAAGTCTTATGAACCGGACAAGCAAGAACGAATAACTAAGAAGAAATCACAGCACAAGGACACACAGATTTAACGTGGAAAATCCTCTCAAACAACGTGAGGGAAAAACCACGGGTGCCAGTCAACGAAATCTCACTATATGGGGAGTGTTTAGAACGCCAGGAAGGTTCTACAGATGCAACTCGTGAGAACCTTACCCAAAACGGCGGCTTACAAGGGGTATATATAGCAGGAGCATTAGGGCAAAACAGATCCGTAACGGGCACACCAGAAGTTCCGGTTGGAGGCCGGAAGTTCCGGTAATTCTTGAATATTCGGAAGTTCCGCAGCAAGTTCCGCATTTTCCCGAAAAGTAACAGAGAGCAACCGGAGGTTCGACCGGAAGTTGGGCCGGAACTTCGGCCCCCTGGAATTTGGATCACATCCAACACTAAGGGCTAGAATCTATATACTACAACACCAAAGGAGTAGTATTTGCTGGTAAAGGGTAAACGGAAATTATTTCGGGACTGCGCCTAAGCCTGCCGGCTTAACAACGCCACATTTTCCGATTCGTACATGCAAGGAACCTAGTTTTTTTTGTGGTTTTCTTGTTGAATTCATTGTGACAACATGTTTTAGATTACTAAAATTTAAAAATTGCACGTGAAAATTTATGCACGATTTTTTAACAATTATGCGTGATTCTGAAAATTGCACATGAAATTTTATACGTGTTTCTAATTGCACGTAAAATTTTGTGCGCGATTCTAAAATTTGCACGTGAAATTCTGCACGCGATTCTAAAAATTGCACAGAAATTTCAGCCGTCTAAAGGTGCAATATCCAATTGCACGTTCAAAATCCAAATTTGCACACAAAAAATGTGCAATTTTAGCCGTCTGAAGGTGCAATATCCAATTACACATTTCAAAATCCAAATTTGCACACAAAGTTTCACGTGCAACTTTAGCCGTCCAATGGTGCAATATCGAATTGTACATTTCAAAATCCAAATTTTCTCACGAAATTTCACGTGCAATTTTAGTCGTCCAAAGGTTCAATATCCAATTGTGTATTTCAAAATCCAAATTTGCACACAGAAAAACATGTGCAATTTTAGCCGTCCGAAGGTGAAATATCCAATTGCCCATTTCAAAATCCAAATTTTCACATAAAATTTCACGTGTAATTTTAGCCGTCCGGTGCAATAAATCTTTGTGTCACATCGAACGGCTAAAGAGTCAACCAAGAAATAAATCCAATTCTTCAAATTTGAACTGCAAGTAAGAAAAAATAAGAAAAATCAAAAGAGACAAAAATAAATAAATATCCCGTGTAAATAAAGAAAAGGAAAAAGATTCAAATGAAGAAAAAGGGACCCAACAAAGAAGTAGACACCCAAGGGTCGAACTCACAACCTCAACTAGTGGCCATGAGGTACTAACCAGCAGGTCAAGTACAACCAAACAAATAGTTGTGTTACGTATATTATAAAAGCAACCGAACATTTCCACCAAAGGACCAGGACCTTGACCTTGACCACACGAAAGTAACATGGTGCAACGTTTTCTCCAGTTGAGTATAAAAAGACTAAAATATACTGGATATCCTAATTCAATTTCAAAGGTGTCAATTCTTAGTCCCTGAATTTTGAAAACCCATGTTTGGTTAATAATTCTTTTTTAAGTTCTTTACCACCGGTCCTCAGTGTGTATCTCCACAGCTTACCGGGTGATGTGAGTCGTTTGACCAACACAACGCAGGCCTGGGGCAACTTGTCGGTACCCATTAGAATGGTAAACTTGGGCATCGCTTTTCTGCTTTTCGTCACTCGTTCTTAGTCCCTATGTCTTCTATGCTACCTCCCGAACCCTAACAAGTGACGCCGCTTTTTGGGTGGATGGGTGACCTCGATGGCGATAAAGGCAGAGAACAAGACCACGGCGGCATGATCAAGATGATATTTACTATGAAAGACAATAGAAGAATATCTTCATGGAGTGATAAGAAATATCTATACTAGGATATTTATGTAGAGTATTTAGAGAATATTGTAGTAGGAGGTTTAGAATGATGACACTTGCATGCATCCAATGGTTTTATACAACTACAAATCGGGGTGTTTCACCGAATGAGGTGTACCGCCACACCAAAAAACACAGTATCACAACCACAAAGGTATAAAATTACACAAGCATGAAAAAAAATGAAAGTTGTTACAATGAAATCTATTACGGGGATATGACCATTGGATGTGTTTTCTGAGCTTGATAAACTGGCACAGGAGGCAAGTTTTCATACTCCATTCGACACATCGTACACAAAATAATTAAAAAAACTAAAACATTGCTAGTTTCAAAGAAATTCAACGAACAGTCATGGATAACTTAAAAATGCAATCAAAGATGCCACTCTAGTCGATTCTTAAAGGTTGCTCTGGACATATATGGTTCGCACAAAGTGCATCAATTTCTATAGACTGCATGTCTTGTTGATCAAATCAAAGAATTCTCCCATGCCAACGTGTATGTTGTTGTTTACTCGCTAGCTAATGTATTACACGAATGACCAAACTATTGCCGATCGATCTATTCTATATTTTTTAACATTGATAAATAAAAAATAGATCTAGTGCATATGCCCTCATCAAGATTGAGGAGATCGATATGCCCTAGCAACAATATGTTGCTATATTTTATTTAAGTCTTAGAAAACACCACCCTAAATTGATATTGTACGGCACAAATCAATCACATACGTAACCGACTGAGGTGGATGTACTCAGCAGTAACGACAATTGGCACAATGGAGAAGAGCGGGAACCGGTTCGTGACCAGGAACACCTTCTGCAGTTGCGCCACTGCATGGTGTACCGTCTTCCTTCGTGGCGGCCTTCGCAATGATGCCTCCGACCTCTTCCGGCCCATCAAGAAAGACGTCGTCTCATACTCAGTCATTGCGCTACCTCGGCACATCTCCGGCGGAGCCATGTCGAGCGAGGCAAGAAACTAGATCACAATTCACACGTGTTGTGTGGAAGACTTACAGGCTGGGGCTTGGCCTTGTACTAGTCCGTATGTACTATCTAGAAACATGTATATCCGGAAATGATATCTAGCGTTGATTGTTGTATGCGCGGCTTCGATTAGCATGCAGCCGTTTGATCGTTTTTCAGTCCTCTAATCTCGTCTAGGTAACAACTCTACGTTCTTCAAAAAAATCAACAAGTCAACCAAACAACCTACTTTATTCTCTCCACCGTTTATTTCCACTGTCATGGCTGGCTGGCATTATGCGCTAATTCATGAGCTACTTGTGGTAAAACAAAATCATGAGCTACTTAATTAGCTTCACGAGGACACTGTTGAAATGAGATCGACACAGCCTTTTTGAGAACAAGGCAATCGTCAAGTACATCTTCCTCCAAACTCATTCCCTCTTTTATCATTCCAAAATCACGTTGAGAATCCTAGCTTCCATTTCATGTTTATCTTCTCTTTTTAAAAAGATAGCTACTACCGATTGGCATTTGCAATGGTGTCACTGTACATGATATATTATGCCAGACTGGGTGATATTTTTTTAATTTTATGATTTTAACTAAACCACTAAATGACTTAGTGCCGGTGCATGTAGCTGCGCTATAGCTTTTCTTAACTACCGGAGAAGCCGGCGCTAAAATAGCCAGCTCTCGAAAACTTCTGATCGACGTGATTTGTTAGCATTAAATGCAAGGGTGAAAACACACTCATGCATTTAATATATGAATACTCATACTTGCCCACTATAGCATATAAGCTTTTTTTACCGGTAAAACACCTCTTTGTTCATTGGCAATAATAATTACATCATTCAAAAGTTGATCTGCTATACTAGAAGGTGGATCAAGGAGCCACACTCCAGGAGGAGAGAATTTAGTTAATCTCGCTAATTCATGCGTACCGTCATTGGATTCCTGAGGACAATGAGCAAAAGAAATCTTGACATAGTAATTTGATAATAAAGAAGAAGTCATCATACATTGCAGCTCCAATACTGCCGATTGTCCCCCTTGATCATCACTTTGATCACCTCCGTGGTACCCGAGTTATAAAGAATACAGTGACATAGCTTCCGCAACGTATCGAGACGTTAGGACATCGTTCAATCCTCTGATTCGCAGCGGCAATAAACAACCCATCATGATCACGAAGGGCTGAACCAATCGTACCATCCAGAGAATTGGGATCAAAAGCAGCATCCACATTAAGTTTAACGATGTCTCTAGGAGGCTTTTCCCAGCCATGTCGCCGGATGCTTGCCTTCTTGCCTCTGTCTCTTACGAAATTTTCCGTTGCCACCTGGATTGCAATGGCGGATTGGCTAGGGATTTGCACTGGTTCTCCCCGCACTGCTTTCCTTCTCTCCCACCAAAGACCAAGCGGTAGTCCCAATCAAAGGGGCTTTTCTTTCATCACATTAATGTGATTCAATGAGAAATTCTGTGAAATCATAGGTGATGTGTAACATTGGCAAGTGTTTTAGATGAAACATTGATGTGGATACTTTGGGTAATATGGATACTTATGTGATGAGATGTATCTTGTTTGGACTTAGTGCTTTGCTACTGGTGTGTTGATCCATTAGTTTCTTATGTGAAAACATGGCGTGAGTTGTGTGGAACTTACCCTAAGTCAAGTCGTGGACTTGTGCTCGTACTGGTTATTTGTGTGTTCGCTTTCAGGTGTTGCCGGAGCTAGAGGAACGTGGTCGATGACGGGATCGAGGGACGAAGCTTGGGAGAAGCTGAGGTCGAGGATCAAGGTCATGCAGGACGTTCATGCGAAAGAACAATGGAAGTGAAGGCTATGATGATCCGGAAGGGCACCGGTTTGTTGTACGTTGTTTATACCGGATATGTACGGTATTGGAGATATTCGATACGTGATGGTCGAGTTTTAAAGACATCACAAGAAGAGTTGATGGCATGGAGTGGCATCGACGTGAAGATATGTAGGTCCAGCCGTGGCTGGATGAGAGTTGTTTAAAGATTAAACAGTAGCGTCATAAAGATGGCATCAGATGGAAAAGTGGTCCACATGAAACTTGTGCGCGTCGTCGAGACGAACAACTTTGATTTTGAAGTCATCTCAATCCGAGGTCGTATGCGGGCCCCACGGGCAAAATACCGACCGGGACAGAGGAGTTCGTGTTGGATTCGGATTCGGTTTAGGGTCACGAATTTTCCCTTATAAATAGCGGGCGTCCTAGTTAGGCTTTTAGCAAGAACGTGAGGGCACTCAGAGCTTTGAATCTAGATTAATTCTTAGAGAGTTTTTGGATGCATGGTTGCATCTTTTCTAATCGATCGACATCGTCGCAATAAAGAGATTTGTTGGCGGTGTCATCTCTGTTCTTCTCGGATCTTCGTGGATTCTTCGTGTTAGATCTTTCTAACACTTTGCTGCAGGTTTATCACGAGTTCATAATACTTTTCTGCAGGTTTACCACGAGATCAAGGAAGATCGCGATTATTTCATCTTTCTTGTTATTCCTCGAAATCGATTATAGATTAATTCTCGTAACTTTCTATCAGCTGTTACTGATTTGATCATATCTTTTGATTGGTAAGTCCAATTGAGTTTATTCTTGTTGTGCTGATTAGATAATTTCAATACCTTTCTTTTGGATACTCATACATATTTTTTGGTTCATCCAATCAAAAGTTACGGCTATTTTATTATCACGGTGAGAAAGGTGATTTAGGGTTTGAACTTTCGGAAAAAGTTTTAATTTGCTTCCGCGCAATCATTCACCCCCCCCCCTCTGATTGCCTATCTTGATCTCACAAATTCCAAGACGACTTTTCCTGCTTGATCAACTTGCACAGCATGTTCTATAACGTCGTCTAATCCCAGAAAGTGCCAGACCTTCAGAGGTCTCGGGCATCCAAAAAGCAAGTGATTAAGACATGGGGGCTCACCTTCATATAGCATATTAGCTTTGTGGAAACTAGCTTCTTTTTTGCACTAGGAAACGATATTTGGTGGCTGCATTTGACAATGTTGGATCCAGGTTTTAAGGTTGTGTTTGTTGAGCCCAAGTTTTCCTTTCCAAAAATCTGTTTAGACAAAAAACAACCCACAAATTCTCTTGACCATAAGTTTCCAACTTTGGTCAACAATTTGAACTAGCTCTGGCTAAGAGGCATTCCCATACCAAATTGTTGGCAATCATCTAAATAAAGGCTAAATTTGTGGTCTTGATCAAAAAGTTGGCATAGTATATTTTGGCAACAATGCATCATACCAAACCCTACAAAAATTTGGTCATGATAAAAACTTTAGTCTTGGAAAAGAGCCAACTTTTTCGGTACAAACTCTATTTCATTTTTCTAGTCAAAATTAACTTAAAAACTATCACTACTACAAATCTATTTTTTCTGACAGGGATTATAAATAGCTGATAGGTTTACAGTGAACGGTCGACCTTTTCACATATAGCCGACTATCTATTAGATCTCCAAAAGTCGAAGTCAGCCACTCAGCTATAAGCCCAAAATACCGACAAGCAATTCCCGAATTCACAAGAGCCCCGAGCATCTCGTCCGAAACGTACGTGATCCCGGCCGATTAATACTCAAAGTCCCCGACTCATTTTCCGTGAGTTCCATGCTGTTCTATTCTAGCGACTGATCTTGGTGTTGGTGCCCATGTGTTTCTGTCCTTGCAGTCGTTCGGGCAAATCCCGTGTGCCAGGATGAGGATCGTTGGTGACCACGTGGTTTGCTGTCCAATATTTTAAGATATAAAATAATATTTTTTAAATCCAAGTGCAAATAAAAGCCCACCATAAGTGGCCCAACGGTATATTGATGAGGGACAATAGAAAAAACCAAAATAAAATAAAAGTAGAAGTCAGATCTCTCAATGCTTCTACACACTTCTACTATATTCTAAATAACTTATCTTTTAATCATAGGTGTGTGGTAGTTTCTAGAGTGTTCTACTATAAGTTTTAACTAGGATATTTTCCTAACTTTGAGTAGTGTTACCTAGAAGGTTCTAGTTATAAGTAGAGCTAATTAGTGCAGGCTCATGATAAATAGAGGTCCACACCTCTATCTTGGGGGACTAGGGACCACTATCTATCAATAACGAGCAATTTATGTTCTTTGTCTTAGATGTTGTGTGTTAAGAGTTTGGATTAAACTCTTGGCAGTTCCTCGCCCCTAGAGCGATATCTAGCACAGCATGTTGAAGTGGTTCCTTTAACATTTGTGCTGTCTATATTGTAGCAGCAAGGTGGAGTTGTTCCTCCAAAACCTTGTGCTGCATCAGGTGGTATCAGAGCCCTGCTGATCTGTTCTAGTTGCTGGTTTCCTCATTGAGAGGGAGCTACAGCAAGCAATGGAGGATTTGGGAAAGAGAGCGGATGCTGCAGAACAACAAATCCAAGCGCTAGTGAGGATCTTAACTAGAGATTCGATCAGTTGGTTGAGATAATAAGGAAAGGTGTTCCTCCTGCTACCCATGAAGAAGATACATCTAAGGAGGAAGGAGATGTTCGGCGGCGAAGGAAGGAAGCTCATCTTCGAACTCAAGTACCACAACGACATGCACATCAGCGTACTTCAAGGAGGCCAACATATGCTGAAACTTCTGAAGGTGAAGAATCTGATGAGGGTCTTGAAGAACCTGACCTCTATGCGTATCCGAGAGTAACCAATGCTACAAATGCGAGAGATACATACAAGGTGAAAGCTAAAATCCCCACTTTCAATGAAAATGTTGATATTGAAGAGTGCCTTGATTGGTTGTACGAGGTGGAGACTTTTTTTGATGTCATGAATATTCCAGAAGACCGTAGAGTTTCTTTGGTCACATACAAGCTAAAAGGAGGAGCTGGTGCATGGTGGCATCGCCTTCAAGACGACCGCAGACTAAGAGGAGAACCTTGTGTGAGATCTTGGAGACAATGAAGAATCTTTTGAAAGGAAGATTTTTGCCTGCTGATTATGATCAGATCCTATTTATTCAGTTCCAGAATTGTGTTAAAGGAAATATGGCTGTTTCAGAATATACTCAAGAGTTTCTAAAGCTACAAGTGAGGTGCAACCTTGTTGAAACTAAAATCAACAAATTGCAAGATAAATCAACGGTCTCAATGACACTACTTAGGATCGTTTGATGATGGAACAGGTTTGGTCCATTGACCAAGCACAAGCTCTAGCCTTAAAGGCCGAGAGGTTGGTGAAGACAAGAAAGGCAAGTAAGGCTCCATATTCACATACGGAAGGCCCGTCTAGGAGTCTCCCCCATAAAGTGCAAGAGAAGACCACCCAACCAAAGACAAAGCAACCTGCCCCGAAGCAAGCTAGAGGCAAGAGTAGGGCAAAGCCTGTGGTAAAATGCTATAAATGTTGGGAAGAGGGACATGTATCTAGCAATTGCCCATAGAGGAAATTTGTCAACACAACAATCCATGATGGCGAGGATGACGAAGAATATGAATCTGAAGATGTTGAAGGCCAAGATGTTTGTGCAGAAGAGGGTGAATGGGTGGTATGTGTGATTCAGCATCTCTTGTGCTCAACGCCACAGGCCGACAACACACAAAGGAAGAAAATATTTGAGGGCAAATGCATGGTGAATGGCAAGGTATGCAAATTAGTGATTGATACTTGCAGTTGTGAGAATCTTATCTCGCAGAAT
Organism: Brachypodium distachyon; assembly: GCF_000005505.3. Taxonomy (NCBI): domain Eukaryota; kingdom Viridiplantae; phylum Streptophyta; class Magnoliopsida; order Poales; family Poaceae; genus Brachypodium; species Brachypodium distachyon. The sequence continues at coordinate 11,522,851 of NC_016132.3, read as the reverse complement.
TTGGTGAACCATTTTAAGCTTGAGAGACATGATTCCTACACTATTGGATGGATCAAGAAAGGGGTGAATACGAGGGTCACCAAACAATGCAACCTGCCACTCTTTTTGGGAAAGTACTACCGCTCAAATGTGTTATGTGATGTTGTCGATATGGATGCCAGCATGTTCTTCTTAGGAGACCTTGGCAGTTTGATGTCGATACTACACACAAATGGAAGGAAAATTCTTACTCTTTCACTTAGAACAAGAGAAAGATCATCATCCTACCAAACCAATCAAATGGTAATACCTCTAAGGAGGAGAGAAAAAATATGTTAACCATTTCCAACACCTTTTATGAGTTTAGGGAAG